>NC_050105.1:17027066-27027066 GCF_902167145.1 Zea mays
GGTGGAGATGCTTGATTGGAAGATGATGGTTGATCTTGTGCATGAATGGGCTCTTCGGATTCCTTAGGACACACATCTCCAATGGACATGTTCCTTAGCACGACACACGGAGCCTCTTCATCATCTAGTTCATCAAGATCAACTTGCTCCACTTGGGAGCCATTAGTCTCATCAAACACAATGTCACAAGAAACCTCAACTAATCCAGTGGATTTGTTGAAGACTCTATATGCCCTTGTGTTTGAGTCATAACCAAGTAAAAAGCCTTCTACAGCCTTAGGAGCAAATTTAGATTTTCTACCTATTTTAACAAGAATAAAGCATTTGCTACCAAAGACTCTAAAATATGAAATATTGGGCTTTTTACCGGTGAGGAGTTCGTATGATGTCTTCTTGAGGATTCGGTGAAGATAGAGCCAGTTGATGGAGTAGCAGGCGGTGTTAATTGCCTCAGCCCAAAACCGATCCAGAGTCTTGTACTCATCAAGCATGGTCCTTGCCATGTCCAGTAGAGTTCTATTCTTCCTCTCCACTACAACATTTTGTTGAGGTGTGTAGGGAGAAGAGAACTTATGCTTGATGCCCTCCTCCTCAAGAAAGACTTCTATTTGTGAGTTCTTGAACTCCATCCCATTGTCGCTTCTTATCTTTTTGATTCTCAATCCGAACTCATTTTGAGCCCGTCTCAAGAATCCTTTTAAGGTCTCTTGGGTCTGAGATTTTTCCTGTAAAAAGAACACCCAAGTGAAGCGAGAATAGTCATCCACAATAACTAGACAATACTTACTCCCGTCGATGCTTATGTAAGCTATCAGGCCGAATAAATCCATGTGGAGTAGCTCGAGCGGCATGTCAGTCGTCATGATGTTCTTGTGTGGATGGTGGGCGCCAACTTGCTTTCCTGCTTGACATGCGCTACAAACCCTGTCTTTCTCAAAATGAACATTGGTTAGTCCCAAAATGTGCTCTCCCTTTAGAAGCTTGTGAAGATTCTTCATCCCAACATGGGCTAGTCGGCGATGCCAGAGCCAACCCATATTAGTCTTAGCAATTAAGCAAGTATCGAGTTCAGCTCTATTAAAATCAATTAAGTATAACTGACCCTCTAATACTCCCTTAAATGCTACTGAATCATCACTTCTTCTAAAGACAGTAACACCTATATCCGTAAAAAGACAGTTGTAACCCATTTTGCATAATTGATAAACTGAAAGCAAATTGTAATCTAAAGAATTTACAAGAAAAACATTGGAAATAGAATGGTCAGGTGATATAGTGATTCTACCAAGTCCTTTGACCAAACCTTGATTTCCATCCTCGAATGTGATAGCTCTTTGGGGATCTTCGTTTTTCTTGTAGGAGGAGAACATTCTTTTCTCCCCTGTCATGTGGTTTGTGCATCCGCTATCAATAATCCAACTTGAGCCCCCGGATGCATAAACCTGCAAAACAATTTAGGCCTTGTTCTTAGGTACCCAAACGGTCTTGGATCCTTTCACATTAGAAACAAGTACCTTGGGTACCCAAACACAAGTCTTGGAGCCCTTGTGTTTGCCCCCAACATATTTGGCAACTACTTTGCCTGATTTGTTAGTAAGAACATATGAAGCATCAAAAGTTTTAAATGAAACATTAGGTTCGTTTGATGTTGTAGGAGTTTTCTTTTTAGGCATTTTAACATGGGTAGAATGCCTAGAGCTAGATGCCTCATTCTTGTACATAAAAGCATGATGGAAAATAGAATGAGACTTCCTAGCATGAATTCTCCTAATCTTGTGCTCAGGATAATTGACAGGATATAAAATGTAACCCTCATTATCCTGAGCCATGGGAGCTTTGCCCTTAACAAAGTTAGACAAATTTTTAGGGGCATTAAGCTTGACATTGCTTCCCTGTTGGAAACCAATGCCATCCTTAATGCCAGGGCATCTCCCATTATAGAGCATGCTCCTAGCAAATTTAAATTTTTCATTTTCTATCTCATGCTCATTGATTTTACTAGTTAATTGATCTATATGATCATTTTGTTGTTTAATTAAAGCAAGGTGATCATGAATAGAATCAACATTAATGTCTCTACATCTAGTACAAATAGCAACATGTTCAACAGTAGATGTAGAAGGTTTGCAAGCATTTAATTCATCAATCTTAGCATGTAAAATAGCATTCTCATTTCTAAGATTGGAAATAGAAACATTGCAAACATTTAAATCTTTAGCCTTAGAAATTAACTTTCCATTCTCAGTTTTAAGGCTAGCAATTGATTCATTCAATTTATCAATCTTAGCAATTAAACTAGCATTATCATTTTTAAGATTGACAATTGAATCATGACAAACATTTAATTTTTCAACCTTAGCACTCAAATTAACATTCTCAGTTCTAAGGTTGGAAATGGTGTTATGGCAAATGCTAAGCTCTTTAGTCAAATTTTCATTTTTCTCCATTTCCTGAGCATAAGCATTCTTCACCTTAACATGCTTTTTGTTTTCCTTAATAAGGAATTCCTCTTGGCTATCCAAGAGTTCATCCTTCTCATGAATAGCACCTATTAATTCATTGAATTTTTCTTTTTGTTGCATGTTAAGGTTGGCAAAAAGACTAAGGAAGTTATCTTCATCATCACTAGAACTACCCTCATCACTAGATGTAGTATACTTGGGGGTGGTTCTAGCTTGTACCTTCTTTTTCTTGTCGTCCTTTGCCATGAAGCATTTGTGGCCGACGTTGGGGAAGAGAAGTCTCTTATTTATGGAGATGTGGGTGGCGTCCTCGTCGGAGGAGGAGTTGGTGGAGCTTACATCGGAGTCCCATTCCCGACACACGTGGGCATCGCCACCCTTCTTCTTGTAGTTTTTCTTCTTCTCCTTCTTCCTCCCCTTCTTGTCGTTGTCCCTGTCACTATCACTAGACAAAGGGCATTTAGCGATAAAATGACCGGGCTTACCACACTTGTAGCACACCCTTTTGGAGCGGGGTTTGTAGTCCTTCCCCCTACTTTGCTTGAGGATTTGGCGGAAGCTCTTGATGATGAGCGCCATTTCCTCATTGTCGAGCTTAGAGGCGTCGATGGGGAGCCTACTTGATGTAGACTCTTCTTTCTTCTCCTCTGTCGCTTTGAATGCGACGGGTTGCACCTCGGGTGTGGAGGTGCCGCCTTGCTCCAAGTTGACAATTTGTTTGGAGCCTTTGATCATCAATTCAAAGCTCACAAACTTTCCTATAACCTCCTCGGGAGACATTAGCTTGTATCTAGGATCACCATGTATTAATTGAACTTGCGTAGGATTACGAAATACAAGTGATCTAAGAATAATGTTGACCATTTCATGGTCATCCCATTTTGTGCTCCCGAGGTTGCGCACTTGGTTGACCAAGTTCTTGAGCCGGTTGTACATCGCTTGTGGCTCCTCTCCTTGGTTGAGGATGAATCGACCGAGCTCGCCCTCGATCGTCTCCCGCTTGGTGATCTTGGTCACCTCATTCCCTTCATGCACGGTTTTTAGTACGTCCCAAATCTCTTTGGCACTTTTTAGCCCTTGCACCTTATTATACTCCTCTCGACATACAGAGGCGAGGAGTATAGTGGTGGCTTGGGAGTCAAAGTGCCGGATTTAGGCGACCTCGTCCAAATCATATCTGTCATCCCCTACAGATGGTACTTGCGCTCCAAACTCAACAATATCCCATATGCTTGCGTGGAGTGAGGTTAGGTGATGCCTCATTTTATCACTCCACATACAATAATCTTCACCATCAAAAACTAGTGGTTTGCCTAATGGGACGGAAAGTAAAGGAGTGTGTTTAGAAATGCGGGGATAGCATAAGGGGATCTTACTAAATTTCTTGCGCTCATGGCGCTTAGAAGCGATGGACGGAGCGTCGGAGCCAGAGGTGGATGGCGACGAAGAGTCGGTCTCGTAGTAGACCACTTTCTTCATCTTTTTCGTCTTGTCGCCACTCCGATGCGACTTGACGTGGGGAGGTGATTCCTCCCTTCCTTTGGCGCCGGACTCCCTTGATGGAGCTTTCCCGTGGCTTGTGCCCGTTTCCATCTCCCTCTTGGCGGATCCTCTCGACATCACTTCGAGTGGTTAGACTCTAATGAAGTACTGGGCTTTGATACCAATTGAAAGTCACCTAGAGGGGGGTGGATAGGCGGAAACTGAAATTTACAACTTTAAACACACTACAAGCCGGGGTTAGTGTTAGAATACAAGTTAAGTCTGGGAGAGAGGGGAAAACAAAACAACCAAGAAAATAAAGCGGATGACACGGTGATTTGTTTTACCGAGGTTTGGCTTTAAAGAACCTAGTCCCTGTTGAGGTGGTCACAAAGACCGGGTCTCTTTCAACCCTTTCCCTCTCTCAAACGGTCACTTAGACCGAGTGAGGCTTCTTCCTTAATATCATGGGTCACTTAGACCCCGCAAGGATCACCACACAATTGGTGTCTCTTGCCTCGCTTACAAAGCACTTGAGAGTAAGAAGTGAGAAAGAAAAGAAAGCCAAGCCAAGCAAACAAGAGCAACAAGGAACACAAATGATCCTCTCACAAGTCCTAATGCTCTAGAGTTGAATTGGGAGCTTTGAGCGGATCAATCACTTGAATTGTGTCTTTGGAGTGGAGTCCATGCTCCTGTAGCGCTTAACTCGGGCAATGGTTTTCATTGGCTTAGATCGGGCCTATCTAGCCTGGTTATGTCTAGCTGGGCCATCCCGTAAGGCGACCCAAGAGAAAACCTGCCAGGCGGCCCATGACATGTTTTGGTGTACATAAGGACCCGGGGGATATCTATCCCTCATAGTTTTCGACAAGTTCAAGGAGTTGACGAAACATTCTCGCCAGTAGCGATGCTTAAATCTATTCAGATCATTCTAGCTATTGTTGCATATTTTGATTATGAGATTTGGCAAATGGATGTCAAAACAACTTTCCTAAATGGTAACCTAGACGAGGACATGTATATGATACAACCCAAGGGTTTTATTGATCCGATCAATGCTAGAAAGATATGCAAACTTCAAAAGTCCTTTTATGGGTTGAAGCAAGCATCTCAGAGTTGGAACATTCATTTTGATGAAGTGGTCAAAGGGTTTGGTTTTCATCAGAATGAAGAAGAAGCTTGTGTTTACAAGAAGGAAAGTGGGAGCACTATTGTGTTTTTGATCTTGTATGCAAAAGACATATTATTGATTGGGAATGACATTCCTATGCTAGAATCTGTCAAGACTTCACTAAAAAAAAGAGTTTTTCTATAAAGGACTTAGGGGAAGCAACATATATCATGGGTATAAAAATATATAGAGATAGGTTAAAGAATATTATAGGATTAAGCCAAGATACATACATTGACAAGGTGTTGAAACGGTTCAACATGGAACAGACCAAGAAAGGGTTCTTGCCCATGTCACATGGTGTACACCTTAGTTAGAAGCAGTGTCCTGCGACGACTAATGAGCGGGAGCGCATGAGTAAGATACCATACGCTTCAGTAATTGGATCTATCATGTATGTCGTGATAAGTACGTGCCTAGATGTTTCATACGCTATAAGTGCTACGAGTAGGCACTAGGCTGGTCCAGGTGAGGGTCGCTGGACAGCAGTAAAAGACATTCTTAAGTACTTGAGAATGACTAAAAATATGTTCCTAGTTTATGAGGGTAAGGATGAGCTTGTTGTAACTGGTTACACTGATGCTAGCTTCCAAACTAACCCAGACGAGTTAAAATTGCAATTAGGTTTTGTGTTTATAATAAATGGTGTTGGTGTTAGTTGGAAAAGTTCCAAGCAGGAGACCCTGACTTATTCTATAACAGAAGCTGAGTACATTGCAGCTTCTAAATCTGCGAAGGAATGTGTTTGGATAAGGAAGTTCCTCATCAAACTTGTTGTGTTTCCTAATGCGTCTAGCCCATTGAACCTCTATTGTGACAACAATGGAGCTATTGCGCAGGCTAAGGAGCCAAGGAACCACTAGAAAAGCAAACATGTAATGTGGAAGTTTCACCTCATACGGGAGTTTGTTAGGTGAGGTGAGATCAAGATATGCAAGATACATACTAAATGTTGTTGATCCTTTGATGAAACCTCTTCCACAGCATAAGCATGAGGCACACATGAGATCTATGGGTATTAGATATCTTCCAGATTAACTCTAGCGCAAGTGGGAGACTGTTAGTAATATGCCCTAGAGATAATCATAAAGATGAGCATATTTATTTGTATTCATAATATATTGCTTAATTTAATATACATGGTCGAAGATGGTGGGAGGCGATGTCGAGTTGTGCCAGCCATGGAGCAGAGCTGGAAGAGCGCGTTGGAGCAGCACTGAAGAGGAGGGCGCGCTTGTAGCGGAAGAGGAAGGAAGAAAAGTCTAGACTCGTGATACCATGTAAGTAAATAGAATTGCGGGAATTATGTCTTGTATTGATAGAGAAGAATTATAGGTACATATATAGAGGAGGAGTGCAAGAGGCAAAAGGAAATCTCATAAACAGGGAAATCAGCAGGATCCTAATTGATCCATCCTGGACTCCTCCCCAAAACTCTTTATCCTAGCCTGCTATACAAGGCTCACCGGCTATAGAAGCCAAGCATCAGGCTGCTATACAAGGCAATGAATATTGTTGTTTAATAGTGACGACGACGGCTGGCGAGTTGGAGTCCAGCAGGATAGCCTGACCGATGTCCTTAATGGCGACTCACCCAGTAGGATGGTGCATCACCGATGCCTCCTCCTCCTCTCCCTCGATTGTTCTTGCTCCGCTGCCAGCAAGGGTGCATGGTGGCGGAGACCCGGTTGCTTATCCACGCATCGCCATCGCCGGTGCCTCCTCTTCCTCGTTGTTCTTGCCTCACTGCCTACACGTTAACGGTTCGAGACGCTTGGCGATGGGGAGGGTAAAGGCGGCGACAACTGACGAGTCGGAGGCAGCATGATGGCCTACTTGATGTTCTCTATGACGACACGAAAGAATCTAGGTGAGGGAGCAAAGACCAGGAAAGAGGTGGAAAATTAGAGGTTAATATACAACGGCAACATCAATGAGGAAGAGATCGTGGTGGTTGCACGGTTGGTTGCGCATGTAAGATATAAGACTTATCTTATCTCGTTATAAGATGAAACTTGGGGAAGAAAACAATATTTTATATCAACACATATTTAGTCATGTTGGCATCTAGTCGGAGGCTAGCAGAATGACCTGCTCGATGTCCTCTATGGAGGCGATGAAGAGTGCTCATGATGGTTGCATGGTTGGTTGCGCATACCAGAGATACATGTTAGAGATAAAATTTCTATGGTTGTTAGATAAGACATGGTGAAGAAACAGATCTATGCGTGTAAAGCGCTCGAAGGAGGCCACAACAGAGGACGGGGCATACGTAAAGTGGATTAATTTTGAAAAAATGTAATAGAGTTTTTAAAGAGTGATGACACAACGACCGTCAAAACTAGTGTTTTATAGAAGTATAGATGTTTCAACATATTTTAATATCAAAGTTCGCACTGTTGTTTAACCACGTAATCGAACTATGTAATGTTGCTAAACAACAAAAAATTGAAAAGTGGTATAGTAAAAACATCTTGGAATCGGACTCTAAACATTACCCGAAAAAATAGAATCCGAAAATAAAAACAAAATTTGAAAACATGGAAGCCATTGAAAAAAAACTAAACACAAAATAGAATCGAAAACCAGAAAAAGAAAGCACGCAGGTGGGAAAAGAAACAAAATCACAGCTGTGCCGTTGGAAAAAACCAGAAAACAGAAAAGAATGGGATACCATAATGGATAAAAAACTGGGAAGGAATCATAAACTCCTTTTCTATTTGATTAAGATTTCTATCCAGGTACTTTAAGAAATCTTGTGTATGTCGTATAAAAATATAGGAATAAAAACAGTTTTCACGTCCACGGGGTGAGTGAAGAAAAGGTCACAAGAAAATGGAAAGAAAAAACAGAGGAATAGACAGCTCTCGTTAGGGCTAGGAAATAAGTTAGAGCCTCGCGAGCCGGCTCGAGCTCGAATAGGCTCACGAGCTGAGCCAGTCTTTTAGGCTCGTTGCCGTAGCGAGCCAGCTCGGCTCGAGCTCGGATAGGTTCGCGAGCTGAGCCAGTCTTTTGGGCTCATTGCCGTAGCGAGCCAAGCCAGCTGTTCCAGATCACGAGTTATGCCAAATTACTTAATATGTATAAATAATGATGCATATTAGATAATTTTATAAATAATCAGTTTGTTACTTAACGTTTAATGATAGATATATGACAATTAATAATTTAGATTACTCATAACGATGAATGGTATCTATATACTATATTTATATACTAATAAATTATTGTATAATGCAATTATATATTAGGATTGGCTCGCGAACCGAGCCTATCCCTCCAACTCGTGAAATGGACGAGCCAAGCTCGACTCGTTTCCCGCCCTAGTTCTCATATCCACAGGGTGAGGAAAGGCCACAGAAAAATGGAGAAAAAAAGTTGGCTCTTTAATTTAAAGGTATAGATGAACAGGGTAAAAGCTATGTTCAAGAAAATGAAGCGTGTCTTCTGTGACAAAAGATGTAGAATCAGTGCTCCCACTGTTTCCAAACAAGATCGGGGCAATTCTGTTCAAGAGAAGACTGTCCAGCTCTTAAAATTACACCTGAGATGGAGCAGCCATTATAACACTAAAATTTGTAAGGATGGCACAGGTCGCACAAATAATGAAATAATGTTATATATTGTAATTATCAGTGTCTTTCCTGCCCAGTATACACCCACACACACACACCACTGGTACCATATGGCCTTATAAACAAAAAATCATCTCCACACTACACATAAAGGATCTAGAAAAAAAAAATGTTCACTACAGATACAAAATTGTGCCAAAACTTAAGAGAACCATGCAGAACCAACGAGTGACTTCAGCATTGCGTGACCTGTTTCTTCCAAGTGAGAAAACAACTTGTTCCTGCGAGAGCAACATAGTACTGGGAGGGGGGATGGTAGCTGCAATACCATTATTACTGCACCATTGTTGACATTAGAAGAGGATGGCCCTTCCATGATATCATCAACATCATTAACATGGACCGAACCCTCAGGCTGAACCTCACATTTACCATGATGCCCATTGCCAGCATAATTACTTTCAAATTCTTCAGCTAACTCTTCTGCAGCATCTGAAAATGCACTCGCATCATCTGACTCCTGTGTAGGCTTAAAATCGAACCCCATATCAACTTCATTCCAATCACCTTCCCCCTCCTCTGCCTTTTTCAAAGACTCCTCCTCCCTAAAGGCCTTCCTCAGTTCAGCAATCTTATTCCTATGCTTCTTCGACTGCTCGTGGTTCTTCCACTGTTTGTCCGATTTGAACTTTTTATTGCACGCCGCGCAGTACGATAGCTCCTTCTTGGCCCTCATCTCCTCTTCTTCGTCTTCATCATACAGTCCCTCCTCTGCCCTCGCCCACTCATGTTCTTGATATGCCATGGCTCGCTCCTTCTTCCTCTTGTCCTCCTCCTTCCTCCTCTCCTTCTCCTCTGCCTTTCTCTTCTCCTCCTCCAGCTTCTTCTTTAAAACCATGTCCACAACCCTCTTATCCCTCTTCTTGCAGAAGGCAGCAAGGCCCCTGACAGCGTCATTGTACTCCCGCCGTGCCTTACGCATCGCCTTCTTGTTGTCCTCCTCCATGAGCCTCCGAACACGGCGACTTTCCCCACGCGCAGCGTCCCACGCAGCCGCCCATCCGAAATCCATGCCCGAGCCAAACCCAAGCCAATAACTGTAGAAAGCAGTGACCTGCGCATAGGGGGAATCAAGGTTCCCAATGACCGGCGGCGCAGCGGGCTCGGGAACGACCATCCGGCGAGCATAGGCAAGCTCCTGCGCGAAGACCCTGTCGAAGACGTCCCCGTAGACCTTGTAGAAGCCGCGGCCCGTGTCAGAGAAGCCGGAGAAAGCGGACGAGGAGAAGAAGGCGAAGAGATCGGGGACGGTGGAAGCGGATTTGGCGCCGGCGGAGGCTGGGTCAGAGAAGATGATCTGGGAGCGGTGGGAGTCGTAGTAGGCGCGCTCCTGCGGGTCAGAGAGGACAGAGTGGGCATGCTGGAGCTCCTGGAAGGCGGCGGTGGCGAGGGCGAGGTCGGAGCCGGGGGGCTGCTTGTCGGGGTGGAGCGAGAGCGCGAGGCGGCGGAAAGCAAGCTTGATATCCGTCGGGGAGCAGTCGCGAGATAGGCCGAGGACCTCGTAGTAGCAGCGCTTCGGTGCGCCCGCCGCCGCGGACGCCATCGCCGCTAGGGTGAAGTACGAGGGAAGGCAGAGGGAACAGAGAGGCGATGGATTCGAGAGGCCGTTTGATTATAGGGTAAGTTTTTATAGGCCTACCGCCCCTCTCCTGTCCGTACCGATCGGCGGCAGTTGGTCTCCCTCTTTCCGTGACTTCCCTCGTCTTTGACCTAAACTGTATGAGACAGAAATTCATTCACTTACGGTTCGGAGTAGACTGGAAACGAGTGGAGTCGAGCCTTTGGTGTAGCTCGTTAAGTAAACGAGCCGGCTCGCTCGTTCAACGAGCTAGATATGCAGGGTCGGCTCGGCTCGAACATGGCTCGCCGCTCGAGCCGGCTCGTGAGCCGGAACTGTTTTATGTCCAGAATTCCAGATTACAGGGGAAAAAAGCTATGACACATCAGTATGACAGTATATATATAAGTATGGTAGTATGTCTATGACACATCAGTATGGCAGTATATATATACTTGCATTTGTTCATCCAAATATATATATATATATATATATATATATATATATATATATATATATATATATAGGGTGATGGTAATGGAAGCCCTGAGCTTCCATTAGTACCAGGAAGCCTCGGCCAGGTATAGCCACGTTCCGTACCAGTGTGCGTCCCATCGGGCACGGGTTCTGACTTGGACAGATTTTAGCGTAAAACGTGTACAAAAAGAGCGTAAATGATTACGAATTTTAGCGTAATCGTAGATCTGTTTTAAAACGGCGAATGCGGCCCGAAAATTACGGCGTAAAAATCTCGCGCGACCCATCGTGATCGGGTTCTGACTCGGACAGATTTTAGCGTAAAACATGAACCAAAATAGCGTAAATGAGTACGAAATTTAGCGTAAATCGTATATCTGTTTCGTAACCGTAAATGGGTCCCGAAATTACGGCGTAATAATCGCGTGCGTCCGGTCGTGCACGAGTTTTGGCTCAAATAGATTTTAGCATAAAACGTGAGCTAAAACAGCGTAAATGAGTACATAATTTAGCGTAAATTGTATACCTGTTTCGTAACAGCAAATGAGGCCTGAATTACGGCGTGAAAATCGCGTGCGGCCGATTGAGCGCGGGTTCTGGCTCGAATGGATTTCAGCGTAAATCGTGAACCAAAACAACGTAAATGAGTATAAATTTTAACGTAAATCGTCCATCAGTTTCATAATAACGAATGTATACCGAATGTATCTCTCAGCGCATGAGGTTGTCATAAAACGCATCAACAAATTTCGTAAATTGGTGTAAGATACAAGTGATCTGAGGTAATTGTAGCGTAAAATGCAAGCTAACCATCTACAGGAGAACTGTTTCAGATTTTGCAATAAGATATAAGAGATAATTATTCCTGTACTCAACTATGATAATGTCGTGTTTACATTTTAGTTGTTGGTACATACACACAAAACTCTGTTTCACCATAACACCACTGTTAGCAAAAAAATTGAGTTCAAAACGGCTCTTCCAGCTTTCCTAATGTGGAGAAAACCACTGAGGTCCATATCTGCAAATGTAACATGAACTGTTAATATGATCTTTCCTTGTTAATATGTCTTTTCAAGTTTGTTATGACTAACATAACCTAAAGTCTAAACTGAATGCAAACTTGAGTTAGAAGATCAGATTACCTATAGCACAGATGTCATGTGATTCTGACTATTTTAGGACCAACAAACCATTTGGAAGCCAAACAAATCCCTGTTCAATTTGCCTCAAAGCAACATATAAGAAATTACATAATTAGCTTCTGAATATGTGCACTGCTCTTGGAATACATTCTAAGAGTTTTGAAAAGCCTTTTCTTGAGTGCATTTCTGAATTTGATGGTACAAAAGGTGTTAAATATATACAACAATCTGATATTCTAGACTACCTGAAGCATGTAGAATCAAGGTTGCAAGAACATGAAAGGTGTACGTGAAGGATCCTGATTTCCTGTGTGTGCTGAGTTGCTATACACTCTTGTTACTTATTTATGGCATATTCATGGTGTGGTTTACCATGGTATATATAAGACAAATGAACCTAAAGGCTTAAGGCAGGTGAAAGTTGATGTGAGGACAGACGATTGGGCTACCTCAAATGGAGCAGGATGGGAAAATAAACTTGATTCATTCTGGCAAGGCAGAACTCAAGGTGAAGATGCTTGCACATCAGCATCACCTCTAAAAAAGCAATAGTGGGGAAAAAACAAGTGTCACTAACCGCTGACTAATCATAGCAGCAATTCTTGAGATAGAAATAAGTGCATAGTGAAGTACACTAGAAGACATAAAAAGACTTCCAGGTCCCATATAACTAGTTGCTTAAAATTCATTCTACCTGCCTGAGCCAAGATAAGCAGGAAGCTGGATCTGTCGCTCCTCCAGAACTTCAGACTGAGAGTGCCAAGTAGCAGAGTGGCTAGCCCTGGTGTAATGCCCAAGACAAGACTTATGGTGCTTCTGGAGAAGATGTATCCTAGAAGCCCCATAGAGAATAAAAGACCACCTGCAATACCAAATGAAGTACCATTATTTCACTTATCTGAATGTGGATACATGCACGACAAACAATTTTTAGCAAAAATTAGGAAGTGCCCTGTCACTCAATATAGACTTGAAATGATAATGCATATATCTATTGAGCGAGATCTTGTCATCCTAGCCGGTACTCCACCTGAGTAGAAGTCTGCACGCCAGCTGCTTCTCCCCTCCCTCTCTTCGGTCCAACAAGAGGAGGCAACACAGCTGCAGCCACAGCCAAGCTTGATCTTCTTGTAACTCTGGACGTGGGGATTTGTCTCCAGAATATACCAAGACAGAGACATGGGTCAATGAATTAACGAAGTAGAAACAATGAGAATAAAATATGAGGTGCTGGCGCGCTGCTTTATGCATATTTAGTTAGAATTGTATGTGTTGCAGCATAGGCACACATATAAATCAGCGTAAAAACCCATTTTTTTGACATAAAAACCGAAGAGCGTAAAATACATGGTGATTGATCATAAATACACATAAAAGTAGCATTAAGGTCGTGCATTAAAAAATTAGCATAGATGCTAGTATGAATCAACAAAAGCAACCATAAATGTTTACAGGTGCGAAAGCCATAAATGGTAACTAGACTTGAGACATACGGGGAAAGCAAAGCCAAAAATCAGATGCAAAGAGCAATCTGAAAAGGCAGCCACAATTTTACAGGTGAGTGGGCGAGTGGGTGCTGGGGACAGGTGGGGTATGGATTTATCTGTTACAAGCTATCTATAGACATTTTTTAATTAAAATAAAGAAAGATCCACCTTTTCTTTTCTGATGAGCTTGCACCCTTCTACTGGACCAAAACGCAGGAAGCAGGAGCATACATAGACAGTATAGTATAAGAACAAATTGTATAGGCAAACAATCTGAGCTGAATAACTGGACATTCGGCTAATGGATCAAAGTCAGGCACGCCCAATTCAATCACGTCTAGACCACACACATCAAGGATCCTGCGTGCTTTTGCTGTGGTGGCCAAGTCACGGTCATTGGCAGTGATGAAGGGGACGAAGGCAGTCTATAGATTTTCAGATAACAGTGAGCTCAAATGAAACAAGCGTATCTTGACATATCAATCTGGAAACAAGCAAAGGGCAAGAGCTTACTTGTAGTGGCTTGAGTGTTTATGCTATAAGTATTACGATATATACCTCATCTAAGAATATATTACCTCCTTCAGGAAGATCATTTGCAAGATAAAAAATAGATCCCAATAGACGCTCGCTTTCACCATAATATTTTGACATAACAACTTTAAGTGGCACATATAGTAGTGGAATTCCTGAATATAAGAATGAGCAGATAAAATTCCACTAAAAAGTTAATTGACGTCAGCTACAAATTTGCTAAAAGATAAGCTAACGTACATGTGATGGAAACCACAAATAATAATGCATTAGAAAAAATTAAGCTAACCTGCATTTGATGACCAAAGTAGGACCATTCGCCTAGCAACCACGGTTTAAGCATGTATTTTATTGGAAAAGGATAATTTACATATTGTTGTTTAGATGCTTAGCCTGAAAGAGGTGCAGTAGAACCTAGACCGTTATGTTTTTCCACTTGATACCCTAGTCATTTTCCCCCTATAAAAACCATATATATGTGTGAAGATGTGGAGGACGCAAGGTAATATCTAATTTACAACATACCATCTAGGAGCACTACCATACAGAACTCATGGAAGAATTCTACCATTCTTGTAACTTTCGTTGCACATGCCTACTCTAACCAACATTAATACGTATAGAAATCAACATTATGGGAGAGTGATTCTGTAGAATGAGACAAACAACGCATCTACGCAAATATGAGAGGGGCATGCTTAGTTCCTTACAATCAGAGCTGGAGCGAACTCCGATCCACTGCCACAGCACGGCTGGATGAGGTCACGACAGCAGATCTGAAAGGATTATGAACAGGTGAGCGAAGGGTAGCAGCGTCGGGTGCAGACGTAGGCAAAGAACGACAACGAGCAAGCGATGAAGAGGCGAAGGTCCGCGGTTGCGACTGGGTCGCCACTATTACCAATCTTCGTGTAAGCGCACACGGGATTCTTACCGGAGAGTGGTTGCGGACGTCATGAAGGTTCACACCGGAGGGCGGGTGTGTAGGGAGCGGGACGACCTGTAGATTGAGCACCAGCGCTGAGAGGGAGAGGAAGATGCGAGCAGGGCGAGGCTGCGGTTACGGGATTGGGGCGTTGGCGGCTGGCGTGAGGGGCTATGCATGCACAACTAGGGTTTGGCGGTTTTGGTCGTGATAGGCTGCTGTTCTGGGCCGCCGAAGGTCGGTTTGGTTGGGCCTGAGATCCGTCGCTGGGCTTGTGTTACGTTGGATTGGAAACAATTGAGATAATATGGTTGAACCATAATATACTATTGGACCAGGGCTTCCTCTAGATATTGAAAGCACAGGGCTCCAAATATACAAACTATATATATATATATGGCAACGTATCCTGTGTAAAAGGTTCTCCTGTGTAAACATGCTAAAACGCCTTAACAACCTTTGGATCCAGAATCAAAGGCTAATTTTAATCCCACCTAACCGCCACCGCACCAGATTACCAGGAGGGGGTTCTTTAGAAAAAACACAAGATTATTAGGTGGGATTAAGATTAGCCTTTGATTCTGGATCCAAAGGTTGTTAAGACGTTTTAGCATGTTTACACAGGAGAACTTTTTACATAGGATATGTTGCCTATATATATATACACTACTCTATATGATGTTAGAGTGGGCGTCCACAGCATTTTTTTGGTGAAGCACGCCATGCCCCCGCCCGACATCAGTGTTCGCGTCCTCTCTCCCGCAATCCCCGCTCTCTCCCACAATCCTCGTCCTCTCTCCCCAGATCGCCGCTCGGCCATCCCACACCATCAGTCGCGTTTATGGCACACTAGCATCCGCCACCAGGAAATCTCGCGTCTATGGCACACCAGCATCCGCCACCACGTGTCGTGTTTCCTATCCCACACCAGCATCCCCCACCACCTCCTCCTCCTCCTCGCCCCACATGCCCCGAGATCTTGCATCCACTCCGTCTATGGAAGGCCCTCACACCATCAGTGGAAAGGGCGCACCTCGGCGCGCCGAGCCATCCTCGGATTCCGCGCCCCATCCTCGGATTCGATGGCAAAATAGGCATCCACAACCGTGTGCCCCCGTCAGGCGAGGTCACGCGTCCGCCCCGCGCCCCCGCCTCACCGCGGTCTCCACGTCCCTCATCCCACCGCGCATGCCTGAGATCTCCGTCATCCCCTCCCCCCTCTCACGCCCGTCCCTCGCCCTCGCCCTCGCTCGATATCTCTGCCGCTGCCCCCTCGCATGTCTATATTTAACGCAGTTGAGTCACGACCTCGTGCCGTTGTCTAGCCCGGTGACTCCCTATACACCCTCGCCCTCTTTCCCTTCCTACTCGGCCACACCTTCCACCCCCGTCGCAACCATCATGCACGCTATCATTGCCGTCGTCCACTGGAGGGGGAAGGTCCCCGCCATCGACGCTATCATCTGATGGATGCGCGATCTACATCATCTTCCCACTCATTGGGTCTCCAATCAGAGTCGTGGTGAATGTGGACGGCAGAGGCTGGAAGAGGGTGTCTGCTTCTCCTCGTGGCATCATCTGTAGAGCTAGAGGTGAAGGCATCATCGATCTGCTCGATGGTGCACACGAGGTGGATGCGGTAGCGTTGCCATGGGGGAAGGAGACACACAATGACAGCAAGGCAAAGGCAAAACAGAGGGAATGCGAAGGTAGAACCCTCTTAATGTAAGTAGAGGTTTACTCTTTTCTCTGATTCGATGCTTAATCTAATTAGAGAGTCTAGCCAATCGCATGTCGACATGTCCTCCATTGGCCTGCATCTAGCAAAGACATCAACAAACTATTCCACAATCTCCTCCATCGTGTCACAACTCTTCGTGACATCTCAGCTCCTCACCATCTCCTCCATTGTGTCTATTCCTCTCTCCTACACTGCTCATGAATTTCTCCTATACTTCTCATAAATATAGTCTAAGGATTCTAGCTGAGGGGTTTGGTAATTTCTCCTAAATTTTCTCCCCAGATCGTTTCAGATAAAAAACATGCACTAAATTTGATGGTTTTCAAATAAAGGCAAGGGAGACCCCAGTGGCTAATTTAATCCCTAATTACATGTGTCGTTACTGAAGTACTACTGATTTATGCCCACCCTAGCAGTAGTTACACACGTGATGACCTGCGCACCTCCTAAAATCATAGTTGTAACATTTAAAATAACATGTGTGATTGCCAGAACAAATATGAAAATATGCAACTGATGTATGGCTTGTACAGATAGAAGCGGAACTTTTCCCTGTACAAACAAACCGCAACCTTCAGATACATACAAAAGATTACAGAACTAAAGGTCAATATATACTGCCATACATGAACTAAACTAAATATTGGTAACTTGCCTTGACCATTTTTCTTTCTTGAATAAACTGGCTAAATAGGGAGTTCTAGATTGCAGCACTATAAATTCATTTTTTTGGATATTATAGGTTACTAAAAATAATTGGATTCCAAATTGTACTCATTAATTTTATTTTCCATATAGTAATATGGAGGCATAACATAAAACAAAGGGTCTCAGCTCTTGGCTTGCAATGCATACGAACAGGGCTTTTTCACTGAAACTTTGTTGTTTCCATTTCGATATATTCATACTCCTATGTAGCCATCCTATGTGGTTTTGATAGCCACAAGCTCACAAGGCAAAAACAAGATTTTTTTAGTTATGTTATGAAGATTTTAGGGTTTCTCATTCTTCAAAATGACAACTGCAGATGTTCTAAAGTTACTATGATTAGTCATCATGCTCCTGCATGGATATACACACACTAGGTTGTACCACATCATATTACTTCTTTGTTTCAAAATTGCAAATTTCTTACATCCATGCACCCTACAAGTTACACTAAAATGTTGGCTTCCTTTTAGTAATCTGGTTTTTTATTTTTCTACGTTCATAGGATTACATATCACAACACCTACCATTGATTTATAATTATATGACTTATACCTCCAATTAGTACAACTAGGACCAATGCATCACCATGCAATCAGGTCTACTTTTTTATGTTCAATGTGTAATTTCCTTCTTATTTGCCTATCTGCTTCAACATCTGAGCTCTACGAATAATTTGTTACTTCTATTTAATCTTTTTATCCAATCCAAGCAAAATCCTGAATAAAAAACTAGCTAACTTGTTTATAATACTCGATATGTGTGTGCTGGATACCAATATCAACATAGATATATCTTTGCATTCCTATTTTCTTTTTAAATAGTTCATATGTTGAATATCGTGCTATTAATTCTATCAATAATATGTATCCTTCTTCAAAATGATTGGAGATTGTCATTATTTCTAAAGCACATACTTTTGAGTCATACATGTGTGCAGCTACAATGCTACATGGTCTAATTTATCTACTATGAGTGAATGAATAGCATGTGGAGATGTGGGAAACAAGGAGCAATAATTGGGTGCTAAAGGTTAATTTATTCTTTGTTCATAGTTTTATGAGTGTAATACATTTTGGGATTTTTCAATTTATCATCTTTCATTATTCTATTTGAATCTTTTGATACATTCTAACATGATGCTACAACAATACAATATTTTCCCCTATGCAGATTTTCAAATCAATTTAGATTGTTTTCAATCAAAAGTCACATGAAACAGTCACGACGATAGATGCTTATTATATATGTCTTTTGAAAGTATCTGTTATCTGAAATTTCTTTCTCCCACTGTGCTTATGATATGTCTTGTGTGTGGAATTTAGATATGGATTATGGGAGTATCATTAACAATCTAATTATAGAACATTTTTTTGTGCTTATGATATGTGTCTCATGTGTGGAATTTGGATATGGATTATGGGAGTATAATTAACAATGTAATTATAGAATGATTTTACTTACCAATAGCTTGTTGGTGGTATTGAGCACTTCATGAATTTCGTGTCATAAATATTATATGGTCCGACGGTGGTCTCTGCTGCTACTACTGAGCACTAACTACCTCTCCCACCTCTTGTATCTATGTCAGGAAAGATTTATCTGGACGGCGGGGAAAGGTAAGTGGAAAACTGTGTATAGTCACTATTTTTTTAATCAATGCATGATTGATATATACGAGCTTGCATTGCATCTGTTTGTTTCTCGCATAAGGTTCACGAACTCCATGGCCATTTGGACTACGTCTTTGCATCAGCATGGAATCCAGACGACTGGCCATGGGAAACTAAGACAATGCGTGTAGGGTTTGGGACATCCGTAATAACCTTTTTTCAACAATATTGATTACTCACTCTTTAGTGCTAGAACTCAATGTTGCGAGACAATGTAGGTGTTTGGTGGTCAATGGGGAAGCATGTTGGCACTTGCCTACAGATAGGAGCAACATAATAATGTGATGGATTTCTTTGTCAAATGTATTCTTTATTTGAACATAAAGCCTTGGCAAATAATTGTGCAGCAAAACCATGTTTCAGCTTTGACTATTTGTATTCTGTCAGTTTAGTTGACTGAAAACATGAGAGTTGCAATGGAGAAATTTCCTTGGCTTGCTGTGTTCCGCTATCAACCTTGTTGCCTATCGATGGTTCAGAATTCTGTTCAGTTCAGTTTAGTTCTGCAAGTGTTTCTCTATATCGCCTCTGTGTGCAGTTTGATTCAGTTTTCAGAAACTTTGTTTAGCCACTTGGTAATAGTAATTTTTTGTAGTTTCAGTTTCTGAATGTTGTACTACTATTTTGATGGCGCAGCACTACAACAACATATATTAGATTTGTGGAGTGTCACTTTCATGCAATACTAAATATACTATTAAAATAATCATTAGCTTCTTTAAAATTTTTGAGATATTAAGGTCGATAATGTGTTGTTCATTATGCACTAACAATGTCGAACATTTTTTGTGCCGTCGCAATTGTTGGTGGCACGTGGTACCTTATGACAGGATGAATTTTGGTTGCCTCTGGGTTTCTTTCTCTAGAGGTTGTCTTAGTTGTATTGTTAGCTTCTGAAGTCATTACAATGTTGTTATAATTTATAAACCAACTCTGCAATGGGCACTTTTTGATTATGTACATTTCCTCGGTGAGTAATTTGCTACATTGGTTTCCTCGGTGAGTATTTGTTTTTTGTGATTAGCACAGGCTTCAACACATGAATGCTACAAAAAAAACATAGTGCATTTGATTGCCTTCATAGCCGATATCATTGTGATACAATTTTAGGCCAAATGATAAAAAAATTTAGGGCAGCTGTGGGTGCCCAGGGGCTACATGACCTTTGCGGGGACGGTCCTGGCATCGCTTCAGTGTCCACCTCGACCTCCAGGATGGTGGCAGCGGAGCTCGACGGCGTTGTGATTGAAGAGCTCTCGAGACTCTTCCAAGTCTGTCCTGGTATTTACATATTTTTTCTATTTCTCAAATGTGTAGAATATATATTTATTGTTTCATTAATATAAGAGGAGAGAAAAACAAAAGTGGAAGGGAAGGCACTCTCCCACTCAAAAAGACACAACCAGACAAGAAAAAACAGAACAACAGACTCGAAATTTTAGAACTAAAAATCACATAACCACATTAAGCATGGAGATCTTTATCTTTTGTCGAGCACCAAAGGGCACACTCATCTGCATATGCCTATAAGATTGTCCAGACATTTGGCCTTATTAAAATCACATTCGTTCTAGTGCTTCCAGATTTCCCATATTGCTAGAATGATGAGTGAGTTGAGTCATTGACTGATTTCCTTTGGAAAATTGTTGCCTGCCTGCTAGGGTTCAGCTTTCTAGCACAAGGCATTTAAAAAAGTTGAAACTGAGCATTACTGGCTGATTGGGAACTGGATTTTAGCCATGGTTGTGTGTTTTTTATAAAATGAGCCATGATTTTGTTACAAGTGAATTACATGATTTGTGTATCTAACTGAACCTTGTAGTTATCATGGAAGAGACACTGACTTATTCGTGTGCAGATCTAGATGCCAACCATTAGGCATGATTCGATTCTAGAAGATCCTGATGGTGACACCTCACAACCACAACACATCTCGAACTACTACCATGTCAGTCTCAAGAATGTGATGATAACATGACCATTCAAATTGGTGAAGTACTTCAAATGCAAATTGAGGTTCAGAGAAAGTTAAATGAACAACTTGAGGTAAGTCACTGACACCACTAAGATAACGCTCTTGGTTCAGATAGCTTTTTCACATTGTAGATAAGGTAGGTTGAACAATGGGCTATCTCAAGCATTTTGGCTAGCACAGTCCCAAATGACTTACAATTTGGAATGGAGGGAGTACAAGCTACCCTTTTAGATCAATGAATAAGATTGTTTAAGCTAAAAAATATGCACATAGCAATTAGTTATTGTAGGTTGAAGAAACATATAGTTTGTTTTTGGATAATAAAACAAATAGTTTGTTTAAAAACCAAACATGAAAATAGATCTCTCAAACACCAATTTATCGTTGAACTTCAAAACGTTTCGTGAACATTCTCATTAATGTAAGTCTGCAATCTTCAACAGATGGCTTGCAACCTATATATGGTCCCTCATTCTAAATTATGATTTTTTCTCGAACTACACAGGTGGACGATCTCCTCCTTGCCCCGGCGAGATCAGAGTAATGGAGTCCAACGGCTCTAGCAGCAACGAACAGAGAGCCAAGTTTAGCTTTTCCTTACCAACTTTTATGCTTGCTAAAATTGTGAACACAAACATCAAGGTTTTGTCAAAAGTCCCCCTTTTCTTCCATATTCTTAAATAGTATGTCTGATGATGTGACACATAAACATTATGTGCCTTGTGGGCATAGAAACTTATGGCCTGTGGAGTTTGTGTACAAAATGGAAAAATCATGGTGAACATTATGTGCCTTGTGGGCATAGAAACTTGTGTTGTCAATATCTTTTAGTACAGTAGATGGCTATTATAAAGTATGTTTGATGATGTGACACATAATTCATTGTTATTGTAGCATCACTATTCTGTTTTGTTACTGTATTAGTCAGTGAATGAGTCAGGGGTTGGTAGATGGGCCTTGGGACAACATATTTTTGTAGTATTTACATAAACATCTGCATAGGTTCAATAGTGATTTGTGCATCAAGCTCCCTGATGTCTTCCCTTGTGGTGTTAGTGTCACTTTGCTCTGATATAATATATGCATGCCTTCTGTTCAGGTCACTCGGTTAATGAATTTCACGATTAGTATACTGATCTCAAAGGGAGCATGGCAGTCACATGGAGGTGGCAAAAGTTGCATCCCAATGTCTATGATTATCATTCCTTGTTTTTTTGTGTTTTGTTTTTCACCCTATGTTGCTCTGGTGTTTACAACCTAATATGATCATTACAGGCCGTAATTACTGAAATCAATGAAAATATTGGTACTACTGGTGTAGTCAGCCAGGAGTGCAAGGCTATTGTTTCTCAATGCGGACAACAAATCCTAGATCTTTTGCTAGCTGAGGTTTGTATATTCCATTCTTTGGATTTGCTTCTCTGGTTGTTGGTTTGGTCAGTTGCTTTTGAAGGTAACTCAACTTCCTATTAGGTTATTTGCAGATACAACCAGCAAAGATTGGCTTCCTTTTATGCCTAGCTTAGAGATGAATAAAGTATCCTAGAATAATGCCAACTTTCCAAGATAAATAGTTCTCTTTGATTTCTACCTATGTGATAAATTTACAGTAGATACATATCATCGATTTGTATGCCTATCATGTAGACCTATCAAGCTTACCCAAGTGTCATTCAAATACTTTTATTATTAAATGTAGTCAACACTAGCTTAGATTTCTTTTTTACTATGTTTTTTTAGTGTTGCAAAGTTCAACGTGGATTGTCTGGTAGAGTCAGAAATCTGAATTGTTGCCACTATATTCTTTCCATGTTTACATTATGTTGATTTGCTTTCTGCTATTTACTTTTAATGTTTTGGAGCAGCACTCAAGCAAGAGGCAGCCCTTCCGATCTTATGAGATCAAGATATTTTCTGGTCCTAAACCCATGAAGGTATTCCTTAGTTTGCTTGCAGACAAATGCTTATTTTTTACAACTTCACGTATCCCTTGTTTTGAGTAGACGACATAATTGGAGACTCTGTCCATTTATCTATGTGATGTTTCCATTAATATGTCTTCTCATAGGTATTATTTTCGCTGGTATAGTGACTGCAGTTTGTAGTTAATGGCATGTGCTCATCTAGATAGTTATGCACAAGCTTGTTGCTGGGATATTGCTTCTTGGTGCAGGGTGAGTCACATGACAATAGCTTTGTGTTTTTTAGGTTTTGCATTTTGCAGTAATGATTTGATTTCGAATAACTACACTCCATAAATTTACCTTGTTGGCTGGTATTTGTGTACAGATAAAAGCATATTGTATCCTGTATATAGTCACCTCTTCTTTGCACTGAAAATTATAAATGGGAATGGAAGTGTTTTCTCTATTATAATTGGTGGACATCATTTTCATTCATATCGGTTAGTCTTAGCCAATACCTTAAAGTTTTTTTTTCTTGTTTTATGGGTCCCGTAGGGTCTTCTTCTGAAATAGAGCTGAGAAGAGTCGACTATTTCAGCAGCAAGGAATTGCCACAAGTATTGGAAAGGTAACCTCCACAACAAAGCCATAGTTCGTGAGATACGACAAATTCCACAGAGAGTAAAGAAGCTAATAGAGCTCTTACCTCATCAAGAGGTACAATTTCATCATCTGAACCTGCTCATCTTCTGATTTCATTTGTTGTAAGTCTATTGATATTCAACTGTTATAATGAAACTTAGCTTGCACGTAAATTTCTTGCACTTTCCATTTCCATATTCAGGATAATGAGGAAGAAGCTTTGCTTTTTGTCATACTGTATTTGCTTCTGGCCAGTGTTATTTTTCTACCATTATTTCAGAAAATCGCTGGAGGTGAGATACATATTCTAATATTGCTTGTGCATGGCATGATTCAGCAGCATCTGTAGCTTTTTGAATTATTTTGGTCACTCGAGAAAGTTTGCATCAACTTTTACTGTTTTAGTCAGTAGTCATAACTGTGGACCATGCTTTTCCTGAATTGAAATGCCTGGACTTCTAAAGTTAGGAGTTACAATGCATGAACTTTAGTTTCCGTATTTGGCAATTTAGGGACTAAATGGAATAAAATGGAGGGACTAAAAATTAGTCCCTAGAAACTAAACACTCCCTTATTTTTCTTGCTGTGATCAGGATTCCAAGTTTGCCATTCCTTCGAAGGAGGCACTGGATCTGGAATGGGCACCCTTCTCATCACAAAGATCGGGGAGGAGTACCTTGATCGGATGATGCTCACTTTTTTGTCTTTCTCTAACCCGAGGTTTCCGACATTGTTTGCTGACAGTCCATCAATTGGTTGAGAACGCTGATGAGTGCATGGATCTTGATAATAAGGCACTTCATGGATCTTGATAATAGTAGGTCGACTATTTTAGCAGCTTCACGATGAAGTTGCTTGAGGAAGGTTTTGATCTTTGTGCACATCTGCTAGCTCTGCGACGGTACAATTTCATGGAAATATCTGACTAGGCAGATTCCTTTATTACTCAATTTATCTTAAGGAGTAAGGTAATGATGTAATGTTTGTTTATCATAGTATTTTAGCTATAGGTCATGTTTTTTTGTCAACCTGTACGAGTCCACTCAATTTTGAACTTCTCCCATGCAAAAATGGTCATTTGTTAAGTCTGAGCAGAAAAGATCAGAAATCCAAGGGCTTATGGAATTGGTATTGCAGAGATCTTCATGTGATTCGGATCCTTATAAGGAATAATTTATATACATGAGGGAGCCACCTATTGATTCTTTTGATGTCTCTACATGTGGTAATAGTTTCATATGAGATTGTCTCTACCTACTATATATGCAGCTTGTTTACTAAAAAAGTTATATTTCCCAAATTGCTAACTACTTGATTCTTTACTGCTAGGTCTTGATTTGCTGGATGACATCTTGTTGGGTTATAAAGCTGAATGGCCAATGAATATTGGCATTACAGTAGACACACTAAAAATACATGCTAAAATATTATCAATGTTCTTTACCGCAGTTGATGCGGAGGAAGCCGGTAGCGTGGCTATGGTCACTGAGAAGAAGGTCGTCGCGGCTGTGTAGCTTGTCGTCGTCGCTGTCGGTGTTTGCGACCCGACCGCACACCCGGGGTTACCCCTCAAGGTGCTTTTGGGTAGGACGGTGTTACCGACTGTAGCTCGATGGTTCATGCTAGGCGCACGAGAGACGATAGACAATTTTATACAGGTTCGGGCCGCTTAGAGCGGCGTAACACCCTACTTCTTGGTGTGGATCTGTATGTGGTGGGTTATAGGGGGATTCTCTAATATGAAGGATGCTAGAGAATGGAGTAGATGGCTAATGAGTGACCTGTCTTTTGAAGGGGCGTCCCCTAGGCCTTATATACTTGACCGTGGGGCATTACATGCGGGTATGATAACAACGTGCACCTAAGTAATAGTGAACCGACTGAACTTATCTTCCTATAATCCTGCCGACTTATCCTCATTTAGTTCCGACGTCTGACGGCGTTGCGCGGGAGAATCGGATCAACGCTGTGGATAGTGCTTAAACCCAATGAGCCGTTTGGGCTCGAGTCTATCCAATCTTGCGTCAATCCATTCCGCCAGCGGTTCCTCCCTTGGCCCACGAAGGGATGACCTTGCGAAGTAATGGGCCCAAAGCCTTTCGCGAGGCCTTCTAGCCTTCTAGTGGATGAAGCGTCCCAATCCTCTGGGACTCAAATGTGATACAATTACTAGTCCCAGGAGGCTAGTAAACACATTTATACATCAGATGATTCTAGATCTGCTTAAACGAGACAAACCTATAAAGGTGGCGAACAACTTTAAGAGTTGGTCCACAACTCGGGACATATCATCAGAGTGGGGCTGAAGCAGCCCGATATACGCAGCGAAGCAAATCAGCGGTCCAACAGCCACAGGCAAGGTTGGGAACAGTCGTAACTCTTACCCGATCTCCTTTTTCTGAAAAACAAAAAATAAGCAAGGGTGAGTACAAACGTATTCAGCAGCCCACCTTCACCCGCGGAATGGGGAAATCAGATATAATGCATGGAATATGTGGAGCTCAGGATATTTTGCAGAAACAACAATATTTTATGCAGGGTTGTTTTGAAAAAACATTTTGTATTTTTGCAAAGCGCATCCTCTCCAAAAGGAGCAGGAAGTTTTTCAATATTAGAACAAAATCCCTTGGACTAAACCATTCAGGTATCTCAGCAGTTTCCCACTGGTTTTCATTTTCAAAAACAGCTACTAGACTTCCCGTCCACAATAGCCCACAGCTCAACCGCCGGACCTTTTAAAAACCACTTTTCTCAAACGCACCCTTTTTTTTGAAAACAAAACACTAATTGCCATACCACACCAAACTCGTCCATTCCTGTGGACACAGACTATTCGAATAGGTTTTCAAACTCTGCACAGAGGTGTACACTTTACCCACTAGTCCGGCTCTGCGATCTCATGATCAATGAGATCCGAATCCGAATCTCTTTCTTCCCTCGCACGTCCTAACCTTAACGGTTATACTGGAAGGAGTCAGACCACCGCCATGTCCAAACCGGACAAAACATTCCCCCTCCTTATCCTTCCGGTGCTCCCTAGCCTTCATAACCCTGGGGTTGGACCACACGAGTTCAGATTGAGTGACTGCCCACACAGTCTCAAGTGGTTGTACTTATCATTAGTACAGGTAGTGAAGGATGACAAACTGGTCCTTATAAGAGGGGACAATCCTTCTGCTCATGCCTAAACCAGCTGAGCCATCACCTTAGGCCCTCCCCTAAACCAGGGAGTCCCTGATCATCCCTACTCAAAGGTGATAAGGGTGAAAACCCTTCATCATACACATTTTGAAAAGCATTTTATTTTGAAAACTCACACCTTTTCTCAAATCATTTGTAACAAATATATCAAGGATTGATTGCGGCAAGCGGCTGGGTGACCATAATAACTCATTTGTAACAAATCATATCATGCATAAAATAACAGGTTGAGGGTTGTGGTTGAAAAATTGTAAACCCTGGAATCTAACTTCTAAAACCCTAGTCAGTCAAGAAAAAAAATGAAATGAGGGTATATAAAAAGATCTTTATATGGGTAATATATTTATAAACACTTTCTTGAAATATCTAAGTTAACATATGATATATATATATATATTAGAAATTACTTAAAAATATATATATATAATAAATACAATTCAAAATATACAAGTGACATATTCAAAAGCATTTTTATAAATAAAATAATGAATAGATTAATAAAAATATATTCATGTATTCATACCAAAGTTTTGACTGAACATGTATTTGAAATTGAAACTTGAATTCTGATTGAATTGGGAATTTAAAAATAGAAAACAATAAAAGAAAAACAAAAGGAAAAGAGGAACCTCCAACTGGGCCAAATCCCTTTGCTTCGGCCCATTCCCCCTTGGATCCGCGCGTCCAGGCGCTGACTGGGCGGGCCCTCGCGCTAGTCTGCTATCCGCGCGCGTATGAAAACCTGGCGCTAGCTCGTGGGCTCGGCCCGGCTTGCACGCACAGCTTAACACGGCCGCCCGACCGATGGGTCCCATCGGGCACCCTCTGTGCACCAGGCGCATTCTCTGGGTCGCCGCGGTGTGGGACCCACTCGTCAGAAGCTTCCTCCTCTCCGCTCGGTCTCGAACAGAAGCAGCAGTCACTGCCTCCGGCTCGTCGCGGATCTCACGGGGCGTTGCAACGGAACCACGCAAAAACTTCACCGAACCCCCGTGATTCTGTGCCAACCTCTTACCGATATCCGTGGTGCGGACTCGCCCCTTCCCCCATAAAAGCTTGGCATCGCACCGTCCGGACCCGCTATGTACCGAGGTCGTCTATCGCCGGTCAGTCGCCGGGACTTCACGGCCGCCATGGGCTCTCTCATAGGGACCCTAGCGCCCTGTCACTTCTACCTCTGTGCCCCTATCTACTCGTCCGACCACCGGTTTGCGCAGGATCTTGGCGAGTCTTGCCAACATTCAGAGTGGTACATCGGAGCTCGTCTAGGTGTATCGGTGCCATGGCACTGAGATCCCTCCGGGGTCTTGAGGTTTCGGCCGAACTGCTACAGGCTGGGGTTAGGGTCATCGCCCGCTTGCCGGTGAGTGTCTCCCCATCTACTTTTGTTCCGTTTGGGTACCTCGGATGTGGGTCCAGCGCTCAAGGTGCGCCTGACACCATGGTGGGCGGTGGGCGCGTCGTGGCTGGTGTCACCATGCCGGATGGCGACGGGAGTTTGAAGATAGGTTTATAGCCGTCAATCCCACAATGAGCGGTCACGATTAGATCTAGAAAACATTAAGCCACGACCATTCGATGCTAGTTGAACGTTTGGAATTGGAACTCGCATACCCCTTCGCTTAAAAGATCTGAGCCGTAGGAGCCCGATCCATCGATCAGGATTGTTTACTGATTCTTATAAAGCGTGGGCTAATCCTGGCGGTCCGTTTTGGATCGGACAGCTCTGAGTGAAGGATACCCGTTCGGCTTGGATTTTTGCATAAGAGACCTCTGGTTTCCTTTAAAATAACCCGCCATCCCGTTCTGCTGTGCACCGAGTCTTAGGACTTTTTGCACCGAGCCCCTGCGTTTCTGTTTAATATACGCGCAGCCCAGAGATCCTAGGAATTGAATAAATAATATCAGGAAATGATTTTTAATGAGAAAATAAATACTAGAACTTATAAAATTCATAGAAAATTCATATGAAATCCAAAATTACCCATTCCAGTTTCTATAATTTTGTAATATTATTGTTTATCATTTATTACCACTGTTTTGGCATGAAAATCACAATAAAATTTATATCATATTTAATCTTGTACAAAACACATAAAATCTTCAGAAATTCATAACTTAAAATCTATAACTCCAAAATTAATGATTCATGTTCCTAGAATCTTATTTTAATGTGTAGATTATTATTATATATTTTGTTCTTATGTTTGGTGTGATGTTAATTTTGCCTATACATGTATGTGTGTATTGCTACGTTTAGCGGTGAGGACACGTGTCATCTGAAGAGCAAGTTGGTACCTGGAATCTCAAGTGCCACGCAAGTTGTGCCCTTGATCACTTCTTTTTACCCAGCCATGTTCTGATTAATCATAATGATCTGCATAGGTTAATTTTGATGGGACCCAATAGGTTACCCTAGTTTGTCTATCTTTATACCTTGTTTACCACTGGACTTTTTGGGTAGTACTTGCTAGTGCTATATGTGGTTTTGGGTATGAAGATACATTGTTCACGATTATACTTTTATTATCTGTTTATTATCACTGTTCATGATAAGATCATTATGTTAATTGGAACATGGAGCGACCACCCGGGAAAACAGTGCTACCACAAGGGTTTAATGGGACGCCCTTGGCTGATTAATTAGGAAAGCTAGTGGAAGACTACCTTACCTGAAAGGGGCAAGGGCAGTAGGGGAGTGGTCAGTGTAGGGAGGTCCTTGGTTGATTTTGCTGCGATGGCGGTCAGGCAAGAACCCTGCATTGGAGCTTCCTATAAACTGTAGCGGGTTTTCTGAAGCTAGTGGAACTTTGTAAAGGCCTCTTAGTGTTACCATGCCTCGCCTCCTCGGTAGAGGTGTATGGGAAGTCGCGATCCCTTGGCAGATGGGTAGCATGACTTGTGGGTAAAGATGCGCAACCTCTGCAGAGTGTAAAACTGGTATACTAGCCATGCTCACGGTCAAGAGCAGCTCGGACCCTCACATGATTAATTTATGGAACTAAATTCAAATTGTCATATGCATTGCATCGCAGGTGATGTTGTTACTTTTGTTCTACTACTTAATTGGGTTGGTATTTACTTATACTTAGTAACTGCTAATAAAATTTTGACCAACTTTAAAAGCAATGCTCAGCTCTAACCATCCTCTTTGGTAAGCCTTACACTTCACATGAGCTCCCACCTTTGGCGAGTTCATGCACATTATTCCCCACAACTTGTTGAGCGATGAACGTATGTGAGCTCACTCTTGCTGTCTCACACCCCCCCACAGGTCAAGAACAGGTACCATAGGATGAGGCGCTTGGAGGATGCTGTGACAAGTTCATAAGAGGTCTAGGCCGTCGTCTCCCAGTCAACTTTGGGTTGCTGGACCGTTGTCTCCTTATAATGTAATTATTTATTTTGTATAGAACTCCTGTTATATAGTAAAGATGTGACATTCGATCATGTGCCATGATTCATCATATGTGTGAGACTTGGTCCCAGCACACCTGGTGATTATGTTCGCGCCCGGGTCTTGGTGCCCCGAAACCCGGGTGTGACAGAAGTGGTATCAGAGGAATGTTGACTGTAAGACGAAACCTAGATAGAACTGGACAACCATTATCTACTTACCTTTGCTACTATGATTCTTTTCTAAACTTCTCTTAATCCATTCTTATCTATTTCCGCTATACTCTGATTATTCTTACCTTTTCCTTCTAAAGACAAATGTGGATTTCACACTTTGAAATCCTGTGCCTAAAGTGACTTTAGGAATAGGAGACCTACTCTTAGGAACAAAAAAAACTATTTTTATAGGTATCTATACGCTTGAGTGTTTGTTCTTATGATACTTGTTTGATTTGGATCTTTGATTGAGTGTGATGAATTGTGGAGTAATGTCCATAATTACATCTGTATATACATATAAGAAAATGCTTATAAAAATAACTAGACAAACTAGATTATTCCCCATTAAAATATCTAGCCTAACAATATCCATCTCATCTCAAAAGATCCCAACTTATCCTAATTGAAATATATCTCATCTTAATAGATCCATTTTATCTTAAAAGATACTCTATTACCTTAATAGATACATCTTATCTAGAAAAGATTTTATCCTTATCCTAATAGATCTAACTGGCCTCAAAAGATTCTATCTTATCTTTATGGATCTGTCTTATCCTAATAATCATACTTATCCACCCTAGTTTAACAACCATGATCTAATGCAAATTAATTAGATTATATCTAGTCAAACTAGTCATACCAATCTAATCTAGATCCCATCTAACCTAATATGATCTAATCTAAAGTGAGTTATTAACATGTTAGTTAATCTGATGATATGGGTTAGACACTGCTTCTACAAACATAACTTAACCTAAATTAATGTATTATACCAACTCGTCCGTAAACAACAACCTAACCTACATCATAGGTTGCCTAATCCATTTATTCAAAAAAAAGCAAAGTAAAACTCTATTCAAACTTACCTACCTCGTATACCCTGGCTATCCTAACCATATATCCTTAGCCATATGTCCTTAACTCGAATGACAACTCCAAGAATAAAGACCAAAGAAGACCAACCACGTCGAAGAAGGATGAGCACCAACTCAAGTCTTCAAGGATCAAGCGGGATCACCAGGATGAGTCAAGATCCACAATCTAGGATGGAGTCCTTCCTTACCCTACCCAAACCTATCCATGCTTTGGATACATCTTTTATCCTACATAATAAAGTAGCTATATATACACCCATGCTTTCCTAATCACATGATAATTTGTGATATTAAAAAAAACAAATCTTTTGGTATTAAAACCAACTAGAAACTAAAGCATAGACTACAAACCAAGCTTGTTGGATCCCCTTTCTTACTAATCTCGAGGACGAGATTATTTTTAAGGGGGTAGGATTTGTAAATCCTGGAATCTAACTTCTAAAACCCTAGTCAGTCAAGAAAAAAAATGAAATGAGGGTATATAAAAAGATCTTTATATGGGTAATATATTTATAAACACTTTCTTGAAATATCTAAGTTAACATATGATATATATATATATATTAGAAATTACTAAAATATATATATATAATAAATACAATTCAAAATATACAAGTGACATATTCAAAAGCATTTTTATAAATAAAATAATGAATAGATTAATAAAAATATATTCATGTATCCGTACCAAAGTTTTGACTGAACATGTATTTGAAATTGAAACTTGAATTCTGATTGAATTGGGAATTTAAAAATAGAAAACAATAAAAGAAAAACAAAAGGAAAAGAGGAACCTCCAACTGGGCCAAATCCCTTTGCTTCGGCCCATTCCCCCTTGGATCCGCGCGTCCAGGCGCTGACTAGGCGGGCCCTCGCGCTAGTCTGTTATCCGCGCGCGTATGAAAGCCTGGCGCTAGCTCGTGGGCTCGGCCCGGCTTGCACGCACAGCTTAACACGGCCGCCTGACCGATGGGTCCCACCGGGCACCCTCTGTGCACCAGGCGCATTCTCTGGGTCGCCGCGGTGTGGGACCCACTCGTCAGAAGCTTCCTCCTCTCCGCTCGGTCTCGAACAGAAGCAGCAGTCACTGCCTCCGGCTCGTCGCGGATCTCACGGGGCGTTGCAACGGAACCACACAAAAACTTCACCGAACCCCCGTGATTCTGCGCCAACCTCTTACCGATATCCGTGGTGCGGACTCGCCCCTTCCCCCATAAAAGCTTGGCATCGCACCGTCCGGACCCGCTATGTACCGAGGTCGTCTATCGCCGGTCGGTCGCCGGGACCTCACGACCGCCATGGGCTCTCGCATAGGGACCCTAGCGCCCTGTCACTTCTACCTCTGTGCCCCTATCTACTCGTCCGACCACCGGTTTGCGCAGGATCTTGGCGAGTCTTGCCAACATTCAGAGTGGTACATCGGAGCTCGTCGAGGTGTATCGGTGCCATGGCACTGAGATCCCTCCGGGGTCTTGAGGTTTCGGCCGAACTGCTACAGGCTGGGGTTAGGGTCATTGCCCGCTTGCCGGTGAGTGTCTCCCCATCTACTTTTGTTCCGTTTGGGTACCTCGGCTGTGGGTCCAGGCTCAAGGTGCGCCTGACACCATGGTGGGCGGTGGGCGCGTCGTGGCTGATGTCACCATGCCGGATGGCGACGAGAGATTGAAGATAGGTTTATAGCCGTCAATCCCACAATGAGCGGTCACGATTAGATCTAGAAAACATTAAACCACGACCGTTCGATGCTAGTTGAACGTTTGGAAATGGAACTCGCATACCCCTTCGCTTAAAAGATCTGAGCCGTAGGAGCCCGATCCATCGATCAGGATTGTTTACTGATTCTTATAAAGCGTGGGCTAATCCTGGCGGTCCGTTCTGAGTGAAGGATACCCGTTCGGCTTGGATTTTTGCATAAGAGACCTCTGGTTTCCTTTAAAATAACCCGTCATCCCGTTCTGCTGTGCACCGAGTCTTAGGACTTTTTGCACCGAGCCCCTGCGTTTCTGTTTAATATACGCGCAGCCCAGAGATCCTAGGAATTGAATAAATAATATCAGGAAATGGTTTTAAAATGAGAAAATAAATACTAGAACTTATAAAATTCATAGAAAATTCATATGAAATCCAAAATTACCCATTCCAGTTTCTATAATTTTGTAATATTATTGTTTATCATTTATTACCACTGTTTTGGCATGAAAATCACAATAAAATTTATATCATATTTAATCTTGTACAAAACACATAAAATCTTCAGAAATTCATAACTTAAAATCTATAACTCCAAAATTAATGATTCATGTTCCTAGAATCTTATTTTAATGTGTAGATTATTATTATATATTTTGTTCTTATGTTTGGTGTGATGTTAATTTTGCCTATACATGTATGTGTGTATTGCTACGTTTAGCGGTGAGGACACGTGTCATCTGAAGAGCAAGTTGGTACCTGGAATCTCAAGTGCCAGGCAAGTTGTGCCCTTGATCACTTCTTTTTACCCAGCCATGTTCTGATTAATCATAATGATCTGCATAGGTTAATTTTGATGGGACCCAATAGGTTACCCTAGTTTGTCTATCTTTATACCTTGTTTACCACTGGACTTTTTGGGTAGTACTTGCTAGTGCTATATGTGGTTTTGGGTATGAAGATACATTGTTCACGATTATACTTTTATTATCTGTTTATTATCACTGTTCATGATAAGATCATTATGTTAATTGGAACATGGAGCGACCACCCGGGAAAACTGTGCTACCACAAGGGTTTAATGGGACGCCCTTGGCTGATTAATTAGGAAAGCTAGTGGAAGACTACCTTACCTGAAAGGGGCAAGGGCAGTAGGGGAGTGGTCAGTGTAGGGAGGTCCTTGGTTGATTTTGCTGCGATGGCGGTCAGGCAAGAACCCTGCATTGGAGCTTCCTATAAACTTTAGCGGGTTTTCTGAAGCTAGTGGAACTTTGTAAAGGCCTCTTAGTGTTACCCTGCCTCGCCTCCTCGGTAGAGGTGTATGGGAAGTCGCGATCCCTTGGCAGATGGGTAGCATGACTTGTGGGTAAAGATGCGCAACCTCGGCAGAGTGTAAAACTGGTATACTAGCCGTGCTCACGGTCAAGAGCAGCTCGGACCCTCACATGATTAATTTATGGAACTAAATTCAAATTGTCATATGCATTGCATCGCAGGTGATGTTGTTACTTTTGTTCTACTACTTAATTGGGTTGGTATTTACTTATACTTAGTAACTGCTAATAAAATTTTGACCAACTTTAAAAGCAATGCTCAGCTCTAACCATCCTCTTTGGTAAGCCTTACACTTCACGTGAGCTCCCACCTTTGGCGAGTTCATGCACATTATTCCCCACAACTTGTTGAGCGATGAACGTATGTGAGCTCACTCTTGCTGTCTCACACCCCCCCACAGGTCAAGAACAGGTACCATAGGATGAGGCGCTTGGAGGATGTTGTGACGAGTTCATAAGAGGTCTAGGCCGTCGTCTCCCAGTCAACTTTGGGTTGCTGGACCGTTGTCTCCTTATAATGTAATTATTTATTTTGTATAGAACTCCTGTTATATAGTAAAGATGTGACATTCGATCCTGTGCCATGATTCATCATATGTGTGAGACTTGGTCCCAGCACACCTGGTGATTATGTTCGCGCCCGGGTCTTGGTGCCCCGAAACCCGGGTGTGACAAAAATCATAGGTAATTTATGCATCAAAGGGATCTAGTGAGCTTGTCGTGCTTATTCAGCGAAGGGGAAGGGGAGCTCACGGAACTGGCTTCTGGTTCCACCGCCTGGCGTAGACATGCAAATCTATCCTCCACGAGATGGCACGAACGCTCCGATAACTAGGCAACATGAATAAGCAAACATACAAACAAGCAAGTATACCAACAAATATTTAGTATAGTGGTCAGAATAGCGATATATGGATGGGTAGAGTCTTGAGTAGAATCTGTGTCATATGGTGTTGTGATATTACTGGTGGTGGAGTGGAGGTGCTTACCAGGAGGGTGGACTGGAGTCGAAGCGACACTATGTGTGTAGCCGGCAGAGCAGAGTAACTGAGTGGGTGAGGTGTTTGCCTTGGCTGAGGGTGTTGAGTGTGTGTGGAGAGGGAGAAGGTAGCTGGGTGTATTTATAGCTGAGTGTATGTGGTGTAGCACAGTGAAGTTCACTGTTGGTGAGAATAGTGACGAATGAATCGTCTGACTTAGTCTGGACAGGGAAATTATAGACAGAATATGGGACAAGAGTATTTTGGGAGTTTTCTGGGATATGAACCATGCGTAAGGGATGACATGGTTGGATAGGGGATAATTTGATAAGAATTTAGAAACAAGAATTATTGGAATCTGAGTTTGGAAGCCTGGTTCGAAGGAATATCAAAGTTAAGCATGCTCAACTTGGAGAAACCTAGAATGGGTGACCAGATGGGAAGTTCCCACTAGAAGGAAAATCACAGTCACCGGAGTTCGTATGACTGGAATATGGGTCTGGCTGGTCTTAGGTGGACTGGACAACATGATGTATGAATAGTTGAAATTTGGGGTGATCGGCTAATCGATGAATAGTAACGATGAATAGTAACGATGAATAGTAACGACGAAAAAGTTACCATAGATATCATCGACGAGTAGTAACGATGATAAATAGTAACGATGATGAATAGTAACAATGAATAGTAACGATGGTGAATAGTATCAGCGAATAGTAACGGTGAATAGTGATGGTGAATAGTTCGTATGGACGAACGATGAACGATGAATAGGAACTATGAACGAACGATGAATAGGAACTATGAACGAACGGACGAACGATCGAATGATCGGACAAACGAACGATCAGAATTTCGGCAGCATAACGGCAGGACAAAGATTATCTGGAAGAACGATGAATAGGGACTATGAACGAACGATGAACGATCGAATGATCGAACGAACGAACGATCAGAATTTTGGCAGCATAACAGCAGGAAAAAGATTATTTGGACGAACGATCGAATGATCGGACCAACGAACGATCGAAATTTCGGCAGCATAACGGCAGGACAAAGATTATCTAGAAGAACGATGAATAGGGACTATGAACGAACGATGAATAGGAACTATGAACGAACGGACGAACGATCGAATGATCGAATGAATGAACGATCGGAATTTCGGCAGCATAACGACAGGAAAAAGATTATTTGGACGAACGAACGGACGAACGATCGGATGAACGGACGAACGAACCATGAACGATCGGACGAACGATCGAACGATCGGACGAACGATCGAACGATCGGACGAACGAACGAACAAACTAAGAACAGGGGGACGAACGATCGAAGAACGACCGAACGATCCTTGTGCTAGTGTGTGCTTGTGTGGAACATGGAGTGGGTGTGTGTGGGGGGGAAGAGAGTTGCCATGAAATGGCTTGGGGTGGGACGAGAGGAGGCCCTTGCCCCTCTATTTATAGCCATGGTGGGGGGATTAGGGGGAGGGATGAGAGGATTAGTGGGAGATTAGCATGTATTTGTCTTGTATAAGTGAGATTAGCTTGTAGAGCTCACCGTATGACACTGGAGGCATACGTATACGTATGAGCATGAGGAAAGTTATGAAGAAAATATTTGTAGGGACTTGAAAAATGATTCTGAAGGTATTTCTTAGGAAGAAAATACTTGGAGATATATCGGTGGAATATTTGGACAGTATTTCTGGAAAGAACTTGAAGGGGATTACTCGGGAAATATCTGGGCGGTATTTCTGGAAGAATTTTAGGGGGATCACTCGAGAAATATCTGGGCAGTATTTCTGAAAAAAAATTGAGGGTGATCACTGGGGAAATATTTGAAGGATATTTTGAGGAGGATTTTGGAGAGAATATAGACCACTATAATTTATTTGTTGATATCAACTCACAAACAAACTTTTTGAAATGAAATTTGAAATTCATTTTGAATTTAGAGCGAGTTTGAGAAAATTTCAAGATTTGAATTTTTGGGATGCTACAAATCTACCCCACTTAAAAGGAATCTCGTCCTCGAGATTCGGCTTAGAAGGGTTATGGGTATAGCTTTACTTCAGCTACATATCTTCACTTTGCAGAGTCTTCGAGGAGATGGAATTTTAACAAAATCTGGCCTTTTAGGAGCATCCGGTTGCCGATTGCAAACGCTGATTCTAGCTACTCAAAGATCATCTTCAGGCTTCTAGGTTTTGCTTGGCGGCTAGCTAACTGAAGAAGCAACGATGCCAACACGCAAAGCTTTCTCTTGCGAACTCCCACATGGATTCCTTCCTTGATTGGTCTTCTGGTGCTTTATCAACAAAACTTGGGTGACCACTTCTCATCCAGAAACTTATATGCTTTGATGATCTGGTCCTTCACAAGCTTGCTACAAGCCTTCTTCTTTTTCTCCATAGCAGGAACCTTACTGGAACACTACCCCACTTAAAAAGAATGAGGGTAGAACTCTTGAACTTGGGGATTTGAACTCCTTGAAGTACCTCATAACAAGGGTGTTACGGGGCCTTCTTCTGCTGTTGCTGCTTGACCAGGCTGCAGAGAAATGACTGACATAGGGTTGATTCTGGGAGAACCTTCTTCTTATCTTCTCTTCACTATCTTATTTTCTCTTCTCACTTTTCACTTTTCACTGCCTCTTTCTTTCTCTTTGCTCTTCCCACTGGAGGATTCTATCAAAGAGTATTACTATCATACACTGGAGGAAACCAAAGACTATGAACCATGTGCAACAGTCTTCAACCTAAGAATCACCAAGCATTGTGATCTTAGGGGCGAGGGAGTGGAAAATGGAGTTGCTTGCTATTTGGCAGGGGTTTATCTGGAGTGTGCTTTTCTTTGAGCGAGATGGGAGTTGAGGGAGCTGGTGGGGGGGGGGGGGGTTTATAGGCGAGCCGGGGTGCTCGGGGGGGTGTGGAGTGGTAGTGATGGAGCAGGTGACACAAGGCAGCAGGTGCGACAAGGGGAAGGGGAGGACAGTGTTGCCGGTGATGATGGCGGCGGTGGGTGCGCTGCAAAGGGGGGTGGGGCGGTGGTAGTGCACATGGAGGCGGGCACGCATGCGGGGGGGCACGGGTGAGTGGTGGGGTCAATGACCCTGATGTTTGTGGTCTCTGGTTCCAAGAATCTTTGCCTCTCTATATGGTAATAACTTCTTCTATCCTCTTTTCCTGTTTACTTTGACTCAGGGGCAGTGCTTTGATTCTCACGGTCAGCCCTTTTGACTGAGCGACTGGATAGGTTCCACTGTAGCTTATTCCATGCTTCAAGGGTAAGCTTCCCGGTATCTTCTTGGGTAAGACACTTTTCTCTTCAGATGGGTTAAGATGAGAATGGAAGCATAAGGTGAGGATTGGATCTAATTTGTGATCTATGTTTTTAGAGAAAACCTTTCTTAAAAAGAAAGAGAACATACAAGCTCAGCAATGATAAGCACAAACAAATCAAATGTTTTGAATAAGGGAAGAATAGAGTTTTTCCAAAGTACGGACTACTCAGATTCGAGGGCTAAGCATAACTACTATTGCTTGGCTCCTGAATTGAGAACTATGCTAAACGCAACTTATGAGCACTAACGTCAAAGCATCACATATGCACTCAAAAGGGGAGAAAACATCAAGCGAAATTCATTTTGAAATGCCCTAGGGGGCCACACAAATAGAGTTTTGCAAAACACGAGTCTACACGATTACCTCTCATACATGCAGGGCTCTGGCCAAAGTGAAGAAAAACTTCACTACCCAATGCATGCAGAGGACTGGGCATAACTAACTCAGATCTGGCAGCTTCTCTTCTAGCGAGCCTGACACACAACTTCAATCTGAGACATCTCCTGGATGGGTCAAGAGGGAGCTAAGGTTGATGTCTTCTTCTGGCGGCGACTGAGATGGCAACACGGGGTCGAACTCTTCTTCAAGCTTGACTGGCTCTTGTAGCTCCTCAGAGGGCGGCGGTGCTGGCGGGGTGCTTGCAGCTTCTTCCTTGACTTCAAGGGATGGTGCTAGAATCTTCTTCATGGTGAGGGGCTCAAACAACTCCGGCAGGGGATCTTGGGAGGACTCGGGGTGCTCTTGCTTATCTATAGCCTGAGGGAAGACTGGAATTCCTTCCAAGACTATGGCTCCTTCCGGGAGTTCCCAAGCCTTCTTCTCTCCTCTGATAGAGACCAGGTGACCTTCAAGAATCTGGGATCTTTAGCTCTCATGGGTTGAACTGGGTTGGATGGAGCAGGCTCTTGGATCCGCAGGGCTCTACGTTGGTTGTGGGTTACCATGTAGGCCTCCATCAACTTCTGGACATGCTCATCCTTGGCTTGCTTTAGAGCTTCAATAGCAATGACTTCATGACTTTCCAAGGCAGCTACACGGGCTTGAGCTGAGGTGAGATCCACATGGAGCTGACGGATGCGCTTCTCTGCATCTTCTTCTCGGGCAATCATCTGACGGTGGTGCCGAGCCAAGAAATCATACTGTGCATCCAGGGTGAGCAGGTATGCAGTGAGGTACACGACTGTGGGGTCAACCTCAAGCGGCTGCTGCACTTCCAATGCACGCATCCTGGCCATCCAAACGAGACGGTTTCTCTGAAAGGGCGAAAAGAATCTGAGCGGTGTGTCGGCCACTTCTTCTTCATAGATCTGACACAGGGCCCTCAATGCCTTGCGGGCGACGACTTGGCAGGTGTCTTTGAATCCGTGCCCAGCAGCAGTGACACTCCATTCCACATGGTGCGGACTGGATCCAATGTATACAGCCACGACACACTTCTCCGTGCCATGCTCAACGAATTCACGACCATCATACTCTGGCTGGCTCCTGATTCCGAGGCGGACTGTGCATGCTCTCAGCAACTTGGGGAAACTATCTTCATTCTGGCACAAGCTGGTTTGGCAGCGAACCTCCATCTAATTTCTGAGAGAAGGAAAGGGGAAGCATTTTTGAAATGAAGGGATGAGAGCAAGAATTTTTTTTAAGAAAATAGTTTTGACTCAAAAACTTTTGGACCAGGGTAAGGGTTACGTCCTGCGGCCAACCTAACAGCTCCGATACCACCTGAAGCGTCCCAATCCTCTAGGACTCAAATGTGATACAATTACTAGTCCCATGAGGCTAGTAAACACATTTATACATCAGATGATTCCAGATCTGCTTAAACGAGACAAACCTATAAAGGTGGCAAACAACTTTAAGAGTTGGTCCACAACTCGGGACATATCATCAGAGTGGGACTGAAGCAGCCCGATAAACGCAGCGAAGCAAATCAGCGGTCCAACAGCCACAGGCAAGGTTGGGAACAGTCGTAACTCTTACCCGATCTCCTTTTTCTGAAAAACAACAAATACGCAAGGGTGAGTACAAACGTACTCAGCAGCCCATCTTCACCCGCGGAATGGGAAAATCAGATATAATGCATAGAATATGTGGAGCTCAGGATATTTTGCAGAAACAACAATATTTTATGCAGGGTTGTTTTGAAAAACATTTTGTATTTTTGCAAAGCGCATCCTCTCCAAAAGGAGCAGGAAGTTTTTCAATATTAGAACAAAATCCCCCGGACTAAACCATACAGGTATCTCAGCAGTTTCCCACTGGTTTTCATTTTCAAAAACAGCTACTGGACTTCCCGTCCACAATATCCCACGGCTCAACCGTCGGACCTTTTAAAATCCACTTTTCTCAAACGCACCCTTTTTTTGAAAACAAAACACTAATTGCCATACCACACCAGACTCGTCCATTCCTGTGGACACAAACTATTCGAATAGGTTTTCAAACTCTGCGCAGAGTTGTACACTTTACCCACTAGTCCGGCTCTGTGATCTCATGATCAATGAGATCCAAATCCGAATCTCTTTCTTCCCTCGCACGTCCTAACCTTAACGATTATACCGGAAGGAGTCAGGCCACCGCCATGTCCAAACCGGACAAAACATTCCCCCTCCTTATCCTCCCGGTGCTCCCCAGCCTTCATAACACTAGGGTTGGACCGCACGAGTTCAGATTGAGTGACTGCCCACACAGTCTCAAGTGGTTGTACTTATCATGAGTACAGGTAGTGAAGGATGACAAACACGTCCTTATAAGAGGGGACAATCCTTCTGCTCACGCCTAAACCAGCTGAGCCATCACCTTAGGCCCTCCCCTAAACCAGGGAGTCCTTGATCATCCCTACTCAAAGGTGATAAGGGTGAAAACCCTTCATCATACACATTTTGAAAAGCATTTTCTTTTGAAAACTCACACCTTTTCTCAAATCATTTGTAACAAATATATCAAGGATTGATTGCGGCAAGCGGATGGGTGGCCATAATAACTTGTCTCAAAATCATATCATGCATAAAATAACAGGCTGAGGGTTGTGGTTGAAACATCATAGGTAATTTATGCATCAAAGGGATCCAGTGAGCTTGCCGTGCTTATTCGGCGAAGGGGGAAGGGGAGCTCGCGGAACTGGCTTCTGGCTCCACCGCCTGGTGTAGACTTGCAAATCTGGCCTCCACGAGACGGCACGAACGCTCCAATAACTAGGCAACATGAATAAGCAAACATACAAACAAGCAAGTATACCAACAAATATTTAGTATAGTGGTCAGAATAGCGATATATGGATGGGTAGAGTCTTGAGTAGAATCTATGTCATATGGTGTTGTGATATTATTGGTGGTGGAGCGGAGGTGCTTACCAGGAGCGTGGACTAGAGGCGAAGCGACACTATGCGTGTAACCGGCAGAGCAGAGTAACTGAGTGGGTGGGGTGTTTGCCTTGGCTGAGGGTGTTGAGTGTGTGTGGAGAGGGAGAGGGTAGCTGGGTGTATTTATAACTGAGTGTATGTGGTGTAGCACAGTGAAGTTCACTGTTGGTGAGATTAGTGACGAATGAATCGTCTGACTTAGTCTGGACATGGAAATTATAGACAGAATATGGGACAAGAGTATTTTGGGAGTTTTCTGGGATATGAACCATGCATAAGGGATGACATGGTTGGATAGGGGATAATTTGATAAGAATTTAGAAACAAGAATTATTGGAATCTGAGTTTGGAAGCCTGGTTCGAAGGAATATCAAATTTAAGCATGCTCAACTTGAAGAAACCTAGGATGGGTGACCAGATGGGAAGTTCCCACTGGAAGGAAAATCACAATCACCGGAGTTCGTATGACTGGAATATGGGTCTGGCTGGTCTTAGGTGGACTGGATAGCATGATGTATGAATAGTTGAAATTTGGGGTGATCGGCTAATCGATGAATAGTAACGATGAATAGTGACGACAAAAAAGTTACCATAGATATCATCGATGAGTAGTAACGATGATGAATAGTAACAATGAATAGTAACGATGGTGAATAGTGTCTGTGAATAGTAACGATGAGTAGTAACGGTGAATAGTGATGGTGAATAGTTCGTATGAATGAACGATGAATAGGAACTATGAACGAACGGACGAACGGTCGAATGATCGGACGAACGAACGATCAGAATTTCGGCAGCATAACAGCAGGACAAAGATTATCTTGAAGAACGATGAATAGGGACTATGAACGAACGATAAACGATGAATAGGAACTATGAACGAACGATGAACGATCGAATGATCGAACGAACAAACGAACGATCAGAATTTCGGCAGCATAACGGCAGGAAAAAGGTTATTTGGACGAACGAACAGACGAACGATCGAATGATCAGACGAACGAACGATCGGAATTTCGGCAGCATAACGGCAGGACAAAGATTATCTAGAAGAACGATGAATAGGGACTATGAACGAACGATGAATAGGAACTATGAACGAACGGACGAACGATCGAATGATCGAACGAACGAACGATCGGAATTTCGGCAGCATAACGGCAGGAAAAAGATTATTTGGACGAACGAACGGACGAACGATCGAATGATCGGACGAACGGACGAACGAACCATGAACGATAGGACGAACGATCGAACGATCGGACGAACGAAAGAACAAACTAAGAACAGGGGGACGAACGATCCTTGTGCTAGTGTGTGCTTGTGTGGAACATGGAGTGGGTGTGTGTGTGGGGGGGGAAGAGAGTTGCCATGAAATGGCTTGGGGTGGGATGAGAGGAGGCCCTTGCCCCTCTATTTATAGCCATGGTGGGGGGATTAGGGGAGGGATGAGAGGATTAGTGGGAGATTAGCATGTATTTGTCTTGTATAAGTAAGATTAGCTTGTAGAGCTCACCGTATGACACTGGAGGCATACGTATACGTATGAGCATGAGGAAAGTTATGAAGAAAATATTTGTAGGGACTTGAAAAATGATTCTGAAGGTATTTCTTAGGAAGAAAATACTTGGAGATATATCGGTGGAATATTTGGATAGTATTTCTGGAAAGAACTTGAAGGGGATTACTCGGGAAATATCTGGGCGGTATTTCTAGAAGAATTTTAGGGGGATCACTCGAGAAATATCTGGGCAGTATTTCTGAAAAGAAATTGAGGGTGATCACTCGGGAAATATTTGTAGGATATTTTGAGGAGGATTTTGGAGAGAATATAGACCACTATAATTTATTTGTTGATATCAACTCGCAAACAAACTTTTTGAAATGAAATTTGAAATTCATTTTGAATTTAGAGCGAGTTTGAGAAAATTTCAAGATTTGAATTTTTGGGATGCTATAGTGGACCCGGGGGATATCTGTCCCCCACAAGCCCCCAATCTTTGAGTTGATTTTGGAATAATCGGCCCAAAGATTCTAGGTCCAGCTTGTGGTTTTGATTTTAAGTAGTGGAGGCTCTGAAAGTACACCTGTCGAATTGTTGCTTCTGAACTCTAATCAATCCAGTAAAAACAACCTTCTGTTATCCTTCTTCAGCTCTTTCAACGGTCTTCACCTTATACTTTAGAAATCAATGCTCGTTACCGGCTTATACTTTGAAGATCAACATTCTGTCCTTAGGGGTTGAAGATTCATTGGGTGCACCGGAGGTGCACCCAATGGGTGTAGCCCCCGAGCTTTGAGTGGATTACTGAAAATAATCTACTCAAAGGTCTTCATCTCATGCTTTTTAGAAACCATTGGTTTATCTTCGTCTCATGCTTTAGAAATCAGCATTTCGTCGTCGGTCCATGCTTTAGAGATCAGTATTCTGTCCTTAGGGGTTAAGGATTCATTGGGTGCACCGGAGGTGCACCCAATTGGTGTAACCCCCAAGCTTTGAGTGGATTACTGAAAATAATCCACTCAAAGGTCTTCATCTCATGCTTTTAGAAGTCATTATCTTATCTTCATCTCATGCCTTAGAAGTCAGTATTATATCATCAGCTTATGCTTTAGAGGTCAGCATGTTGTCTTCAATTCCTGCTTTAGAAACCAGCTGCGTGATCTGCCCATGTCCTGTTAGGTTTGAAATTTATTTGATCGGCGACAGATTGGACATCTGGTAGATGGCTCTTGGCTGGTCTTCATTTCGCTTGGTGCTTCAATGCTTCTGTTGATTAGACTTGTACTTCAGTAGCTATATTTGGCTTTCCTCTGATCTCCATCGATATCTTTCTTCTGTCTTGATACATTCATTGCGTATACTGTATGGATGTGACTGCTTGGGAAAATCTATTGAAAATTCTTGGACGTCCCCTCCCCAATGGGTGTAACCGAGGGACGGTTTGGTACGCCGAGCATTTAGCAAACTATCCTTGAGTAGTAACTTGACGTGACCACGGGGTGTAATCATATCGTCCAAGCAGTTGACCTCAATCCAAATGGTGTCGTGTTACACGAAATGGTGTCTACCGCCTGACTTGCTTCCAGACGATTTGAATTGCTTATTGAATACTTGCGACTGTTCGGTGACCGTGGTAGGAGATGAGCAGTTGCTTCCGGCCTCTATAAATAGACTGTCAGCCTCGCTGGTGTCTTCAAACATCTTCTAGTCGTTTGTTGCTTATTTTCCCACTTTTCTCTTCCAACCAACCATGGGCAAGAACAAGAAGGGTGGAAGTTCGTCGCACCATTCCGGTGACAAGCGGAAGCGCGAGCCAAGTCCCCCCTCGGAGGACTTTGGTGACTCCGAGTACACGGAGGAGGAATTTTCCTCCGAGTCCGAGGGTGCGCTGGTCTATGCCTCTCCCCCGATGTCATCCGATGACTCGGACGATTCCCAGGGGATCGCTGCCGAGGTGTGGACGTACATCTAGGTCATCGGCTGCTCCGGGCTCGAGGGCTCGGATGAGTCGGAGGTCTCCTCGGACGAGGAGAACTCCTCCTACTCGTCCGAGGAGGAGAGCGGCGGTGACGGCGACGACGAGGGCGACAGCGACGATGGAGGTGACGGCGGTGATGATGGCGACGGCGACGGCAAGGGCGACGGAGGCGACAGCGGCAAGGGCGACAGCGACGGTGGCAAGGGCGACGACGACGACAAGGGCAGCGGTGGCAGCAGCAAGGCCAGTGGCAAAGCGCCACTAGTTTAAATATTAGTATAGGTAATTTGTAGTAGCAGTAGTAGTAGTAGCAGAATAATGTAGTAGTAGTTAGTAGTGTAGTATATTGTGAGTAATGTAGTAATGTATTGTAGTGTAGTGAGAAAGGAGGAAAAGGCCGACTCATAATGAGTTGGTTTTTAAGTTTGTGAAAAATTTCCCTCTTCTATATATCCAAGAAAATTTTAGCTTGTTCTGAGTAACCTTTTGCTTTTCCGCCATTCTTCCTTTATAGTCGATTGATATTTTGCCTTCGTGCCTAACGTTGCTGACGTTATTAGAAATAATTATCAAGCAATAACTGGTAACCGCTGAGTCATGTTTGGTGAGCTTCGACGTTTTTTAGAGAAAATAGACGAGTTATGACAGACACTGTCGATGTTTTAGAGATAACAGCCGAGTGGTGTTTGACCCCATCGGCGTTTTAGAGATAACAGCCGAGCTATGGCAGATACTATCGGCGTTTTAGAGGTAACAACCGAGTGGTGTTTGATGTTGTCGGCGTTTTAGAGATAACAGCCGAGTTATGGCAGGCACTGTCGGCATTTTTTAGAGGTAACAACCAAGTGGTGCTTGATGTTGTCGCGTTTTAGAAGCAACAGCCGAGCTATGTCGGAAATCTCGTTTTCCCGAGTGATGACTTGGCACTTTTTTAGAAACTGTGCCTAACCCGGGAAAACCCCCTTTATACTCATGTCGTCGTGCGCTTTTGAGTTCTGAACCCTAACTTCACGTTTCCGCCTCGAACCACTCTGTTTTCCTCTGATTTTGCCCTTGTTCGATCCGCCGGCGAGATTGCAATGGCGCCCAAGCGGAAGAACCAGAGTTCTGCTGCGGTAGTCATTCCTCCCATCGACCCCAACAACCAGTTGTCGTTTGCAGGTAACCACATGTCTGTTGTCACGGAATCAAATCTCCTCCACCTTGTTGATGTCGGAGTTCTTCCTCCAAAAGAGCTCTGTTCTTGGCGGATTTGCCGTGGGGTCACTGTTCCGACGGAAGATACCCACGAGTCTGTTGTCTACGTTCCTTTTCTCATCCGCGGTCTTGCTCTTCCCATTTCTCCCTTCTTCCGCGGCAACCTCGATTTTTACAATCTAAACCTGACTCACCTGAATCCCAATTCCATCTTGCAAATTTCCATCTTTGTACATCTGTGTGAGGCCTACCTCAGAATTCTTCCTCATTTCGGATTATGGAAGTATTTGTATCACTGTCGGCCTGGGTGGCTGGGAGCAGCACCAACTCGTTGGTGGTGCAAGTTTGGAGATGCGCCGCGGGAGGAAGACATAATACCTTGACATTCCTCTCAAGGACAACATTAAATGGTGGCACCTTGAGTGGTTTATTGTGGAAAACCACGGCAAGTCCCTCCCCCTCGGTCGGGGAGACAACCAGATGTACGCACTCCGAGTTGGGTTGAGTCTCCCACTGCCTTGGAGGTGACGGAAGCTAGGGTTCTGCTTGCTGAGATCTGTCTGCTGAAGGAGAGAGGTCTAACTATCGAAGCTATGGTTGCTGACTTCATTTTCAAGAATATTTAGCCTTTGAAAGACAGGGCGTATCCAGCTTACTTGTACAGTGGTATTACTGACTCAACTCGGGTTACCAACAGGAAAATTCCTACTGAGGTCCTGGTGAGCCGACTAGACATGATCCTGAGGGGCAAGGTATCAAATGTGGGTGCTCCTGTTGCTTATTCTGCTTGGAATCTGCCATCTCCTAGGTCATTTTTCAATTTCGTGTCCAACCCTCCTGCTATTGATAGTGGTCTAGGTCTTAGAGTGCGACCCTCTCCTAAAGACATTGAAGCTCTGGTTGCTCCTCTTCGTGATCTTCCCAATGATGAGAGGCAAGTTCACTTTTCGATGCCGGCAAGTCCGGATGATGCAGAAATAGATGTTGTACTCAATATGTTGGCTGGAGAATCTTCTGACTCGGCCCATGCTGAACCGATGGCTGTTACGGTTGGACAAGAGCTTAACAAAACAGTGGACACCCGAAAGCCTGAGGGTACTCGCCCAAAGTGTGCTCGCCAAGTTAGCCATCCAACTGCGCCTGTTGAGGAGAAGAAGAAAAAGAAGAGGCGGCTTCGGCGACTGTCATGCTTGGACCAGGATGCTGGCCCTTCTGCTCCTGTTTGTGAAGAAGTACCAGCAGAGGTCCTTACTGAGGTTGATCCCAATGGTGGTGTACACGTTGAAGCTGACCCCAATGGGTGTGACCATGCACCAGCTGATCCCAATGGGTGTGACCTTGTTGAAGTTGACCCCAATGGGTGTAACCATGCAGAAGCTGACCCCAATGGGTGTGACCGTGTAGAAGATAATCCTAATGGGTGTGACCGTGCAGAAGTTGACCCCAATGGGTGTGACCGTGCACCGGCTATTGTCCGTATTTTTTATGAGGACGAAGAAGAGGAAGAAGAAGTTCCGCTAATTCGTAAGAATAGCCGGTGTTACAGAGGTAATAGGGGGGATAGTGATATTCCTTCTCCAGCTCTGTCTGCTCTTGTCAGCCTTCAAGAATTGTCCATAACATATTTTGATCGAGACCTTGAGGATGTCGTTCCTGAAGATATGCTGTCGGAGCCGACTGCTAGCGATATGATGGATGTTTGCTTTGAAATTCCATACGTGGGATTAGAGGTATCCCGAGCAGTGTATCACGCATCGTTGACTTGGAAGGCAGTCTTTGATGTCAAGAAGTTGGTCAGGATTGCCCGACTCCCATGGAGGTGACTGAGGATCCTTCAGCCTTAGAGGTGGCTGTTGTAGAAAACCCAGCCCCCGTGGGTGGTGCTGGTAGTTACCCAGCCCCCGAGGGTGTCGCCGGTAGTGATCCGGTTCTGGTGGGTAGCGCGAGCTGCAACTCAGCCCCTGAGGGTGTTGCCGGTAATGATCCGGCTATGGTGGGTGGCGCGAGCTACAACCCAGCCCCCGAGGGTGTCCAAGTGAGCTCTCCTTCCCACACCTCCATGGATGTCCATGTCGGATCGCCTCCACCACAATATGGTGGGGTGATGGCGACACATGCTTCTTTGACTTCGAACGAGCAAGTCACCTTGGAGGTCGGCGAGCTAGATGCAAGAATTCTGATATCCGCTGGTGGGGTTGAGTCAACCCCTGACAATGTTCTTCAAATTGTTCCGACTGATATTCCTTCGTCGAGCTACGACGCAGCTTCTCCTGACTTGGGATTACCCTCATTCTTCTCCAATCTTTAGGTAACTTAGCTCTTTTCGTTTTATCGTTCCTCCTGGTAAATTATCTTCCCTATACTCATTTTCCTTTGATCACAGGCTTTGGTTGATGGAATGTCCGCTTAGTTGAGATCACATGGTGCCACTATCCCAGAAGGGGCTCTGTCTCTGACGCAGTGGAACCCATTACTGCTTTAGAAACAGATAGCTGATTTGAAGGCATCAAATGCTGGTTGGTAACTTTGTTTCTTCCTTGGCTGATTGATCAACTTGTTTTTAACTGTGTATCCTTCTTCGACTGCTTTGTCAGATATGGCCCGGCGGTGCTCTGAGCTTGAGGAAAAACATCTTCAACATCAAGCCGACTCAACCCAATGGTACTTTGACCTTGAAGAGAAGTATTCTCAAGGTCAGACCGACCTAGCTCGGGTTTCTGCTTCTTTGGATGATGCGCATTCTTTGAATTTTTCTCTCAACGCTCAGCTTAACTCTGAAAGGGCAGCTCATGAGGTAAACTTCCATAATTGGCTCTACCGTGCTTACTGTTTACTGGATGCTTGAACGTTGATTCTTGTTTGTAGGAGGAGAGACGAACACTTGCAGCTTCTCGTGACAATCTAGATAGGTTGTATCGTGATGCCAGCAATTCCTTAACCATCTTGGAGAGAAGCCATCGCTTTTCTATGTTAGATCTAGATCATCATTGTCGCGAACTACAAGTGTCCCAAGATGAGGTCCTACGGCTTAGGCAGTTGGTGTCAAGCAAGGATTCCATCGTCAAAGATCTGCGTGCCTCCAAGAAGCTAGTCACCCAGGAGCTAGAGGCCGCTCGTCTGGCTACCAAAGTTTCAGAAGACAACTGCGCCATTCTGAAGGCTCAGCGCGACAAGGCTATGGACAAAGCCATTCGTGCGGGGTGGATCTTGATGAGAAGGCCCGGTGTAGTTGTTCCTGATGACATTGTTGCTGACGTCAAGGATGTGCCTGATGCCTCGAGTCGCCCTTCTTCCTCAATTGCCCCTGCGAAAGACATTGCCAAATAGAGATGTTTCGCCGTAGTGACGTGTTTAGAAGATACTGAATGTACTTGTGAATTATATGTGTGTGTGATCATTGTGCTCGGATATTCGGTGGATAGAGCACTAGAATGTGCCTCTGGTGCTGACAACTATAACATTTGTCTCTGTTGTCAGGATGTAATAGTCATCTTGAACGATTGCAGAAGTAAATGTGGTGTGCTGGTTTTGGAGTTTTTTTCCTGACTTATGTCAATCGCTTGGTTGGTAAGGCATAGTGGTTGCTCTAAGATGAGTAGACATGAGCATGTTGCACCGTCTTAAGTCATTGCCGACTTAAGCCGATTGCTCCGTTAGTAGGGTATAGTGGTCACCCTAAGTCGAGTAAGCGCGAGCATGTCTCACCATCTTAAGTCGTCGCCGACTTAAGCCGATTGCTCTGTTAGTAGGGTATAGTGGTCACCCTAAGTCGAGTAAGCGCGAGCATGTCGCACCGTCTTAAGTCGTCGCCGACTTAAGTCGATTGCTCCGTTAGTAGGGTATAGTGGTCACCCTAAGTCGAGTAAGCGTGAGCATGTTGCACCATCTTAAGTTATTGCTGACTTAAGGCGATTGCTCCGTTAGTAGGGTATAGTGGTCACCCTAAGTCGAGTAAGCGTGAGCATGTCGCACCGTCTTAAGTCATCGCCGACTTAAGCCGATTGCTCCGTTATTAGGGTATAGTGGTCACCCTAAGTCGAGTAAGCGCGAGCATGTTGCACTGTCTTAAGTTATTGCCGACTTAAGGTGATTGCTCCGTTAGTAGGGTATAGTGGTCACCCTAAGTCGAGTAAGCACGAGCATGTTGCACCGTCTTAAGTCATTGCCGACTTAAGCTGATTGCTCTGTTAGTAGGGTATAGTGGTCACCCTAAGTCGAGTAAGCGCGAGCATGTTGCACCGTGTTAAGTCATTGCCTACTTAAGTCGATTGCTCCGTTAGTAGGGTATAGTGGTCACCCTAAGTCGAGTAAGTGTGCTGGTTCCAAGTCTAATCAAATCAGAGTTAAATAGTTTAAGTGCCTTTGATAATGAAATCTTTTATTGATGATGTATTTTCCAATTTCAGAGTACAACATTGCTCCGATAGCTTTTGAAGTCTTGATAAGGATAAAACTTCCTGAAATGCTCTATATTCCATGAATTCCCCACTTCCGTGCCATCCATTTGAGTAAGCCGATATGATCCTGGCCGAGTAACCTCTGATACCATGAATGGCCCTTCCCATAGCGGTGACAATTTGTGCCGTCCTTTTCCCGTTAGAATTCGGCGAAGGACCAAGTCTCCCACTACAAAAGATCGATGTCGTATAGCCTTATCATGATAGCGCCTCAGGGTCTACTGGTATCTAGCTGACTGAATTACTGTATTCAATCGTTCTTCCTCCAGCACGTCAATATCTTCTAGCCTGGTAGCTTCTGCTTCGGCTATGCTTTCGAAGACCAGCCTTGGTGCCCCAAACCTGAGGTCGGCAGGTAGCACTGCCTCCGAACCATAGACCATGAAGAAGGGAGTGTTTCCATGCAGAGCTCGACTGGGTTGAGTTCTTAGGCTCCAAACCACATAAGGTAAACTCTCTGATCCACTTCCCTGCGAACTTTTCATTCCTGTCGAAGATTTTCTTCCTGAGTGCTTCCAGTATCATTCCATTAGCCCTTTTCACTTGGCCATTAGCTCTTGGGTGTGCTACTGATGCATATTTGATTTGGATGCTCCGTTGTTCGCAGAAATCAAAGAATTCAGAGCTAGTGAAGTTGGATCTCAGGTCGGTTATGATGCTATTCGGTATCCCAAACCTGAATATTATATCTTGTATGAATTCCACTGCCTTGGCTGAGGTTAGAGAAGCAATGGGTTTGTACTCTATCCATTTGGTGAATTTATCGATGGCGACCAACACGTGAGTATATCCTCCCTGAGCTTTCTTGAAGGGTACAATCATGTCCAATCCCCAGCACGCAAATGGCCATGTTATAGGTATGGTCTGCAGCTGCTGCGCTGGTAAATGTTGTTGCTTTGACAAGAATTGGCAAGCTTCACATCTCTGGACTAACTCGGCTGCATCACTCTTTGCCGTCGGCCAATAGAAACCAGATCTGAAGACTTTCCCAACCAGAGTTCTGGATGCAGCGTGTATTCCACACAGTCCGGCGTGAATCTCATCTAGTAGATGTCTCCCATTAACCGAGGAAATGCACTTCATGAGGACTCATGTTGCACCCCTTCTGTACATTGCGTCCCCTATGAGGGTGTAGTGGGCCGACTGTCTTGCGATGCGTTCTGTTGCGGCCTTATCATCCGGTTCTTCTTCATTCTTTATATACCTGATGATAGGCTCTCTCCAGTCATTAGAGTCTGACTCTGGCTGGCTCAAAGCGTTGCACTCTTTCGCCTGATCCGAGGGAATGCTTGGACGTGACACTTCCTGGACGAAAACTCCAGGTGGGACCTGGGCTCGACTGGATCCTAGTTTCAACAACGCGTCTGTTGTTGCATTGCGATCTCTTTCCACGTGATGAAATTCTAGCCCTTCAAATTTGTCTTCTAATTTGTGGACGGTTGTACAGTACTTGCCCATAGAATCAGTCGAGCAATCCCAGTCTTTATTTATCTGACTTATGACCACCAGTGAATCTTCGTATACCATCAATCTCTTGATGCCCAGTGATATGGCAATGTTCAACCCATGTATCAGAGCCTCATATTCTGCCGCATTATTCGATGCTGAGAATGATAACTGAAGAGCATACTTGAGTTGTTCACCTGCAGGGGCAATGAAGAGGATTCCTGCACCTGCTCCCTGCAGTTTCAGTGAGCCATCGAAATACATTCGCCATACTTCTGTAGCCTCCGGGTTGTCAGGTACTTGTTGCTCAATCCATTCTGATACGAAGTCAACCAGTGCTTGAGTCTTTATTGTTGTGCGATGTCAAAACTCGATGTCGTGAGCTCCCAGCTCGCAGGCCCACTTGGCTATTCTTCCAATAGCTTCTTTGTTGTGAAGAATATCCCCTATTGGAAACCCGGTGACTACTATGACTTTGTGGTCGTCAAAGTAGTGACGGAGCTTACGAGCAGTTAGAAGTACTGCGTACAACAATTTTTGAACTTGAGGATACTTCTTTTTAGAGGGCCCTAGAACTTCACTGATGAAGTAGACCAGATGCTGTACTGGATATGCGTGCCCTTCCTCTACCCGCTCTACTACTAACACAGTGCTTACCACGTGAGTCGTGCAAAAGATATATAACAACAGATCTTCCATCGGCTGATCTGGCATGGCTCGACGTGGCGGCTTTAGCACTGGTGGCGTAGTCAAGAACTTCTTTAGTGCATCGAGAGCTTCCTGTGCTTGGTCCACTGGAACTTGTCCACCTTCTTGAGCAATTTGTAGAAGGGTAAGCCTTTTCTCCTAGCCTTGATATGAACCTGCTCAAGGTTGCCATGCATCCAGTAAGCCTTTGCACTTTCTTCTGTGATCGTGGTGCTTCCATTCTCATGATAGCCTCGATTTTTTCCGGGTTAGCTTCAATTCCTCGGTGGCTGACAATGAATCCGAGCAACTTCCCTGCTGGTACTCCAAAGACACATTTTTCTGGATTAAGCTTCCATCGATATCGTCGTAGACTGTTGAAGACCAGCTGCAAATCTTCAATGAAATTTTCTGAGTTTTCTGTCTTGATCACCACGTCATCCACACAAGCTTCTACACGCTTGCCCCAGTGGTCGGCTAAGCATGTCTGAATGACTCTCTGGTAAGTTGCTCCAGCGTTTTTAAGGCCAAACAACATGGAGGTATAGCAGAAAGCTCCAAACAGGGTGATGAATGCTGTTTTTCCTCGTCTTCTTTTGCCAAGCTGATCTGATGATACCTGGAGTAGCAGTCCAGGAAGGACAACATATAACATCCAGCGGTCAAATCTACCACCTGATCTATTCTAGGAAGTCCGAAGGGATCCTTCGGATATTGTTTGTTGAGATTTGTATAGTCGACGCACATGCGCCAATCCACTTTATTCTTTTTGAGTACAAGAACAGGATTTGCTAACAACTTAGGATGCAGTACTTCTCTAATGAACCCTGCTGCGACTAAGCGAGCTAGCTCAACGCGAATAGCTTCTCTCTTGTCAGGTGTGAAACGACGCAGCTTTTGTCGGATCGGCCTTGCTTGGGGATAGACCTTCAGTTTGTGCTCGGCCAGTTCTCTCGGGACTCCCGACATATCCGTAGGCTGCCATGCGAATACGTCTCGGTTATCTTGCAAAAACTGGACGAGCGCGCCTTCTTATTTGTTGTCCAGGCTGGAGCTGATGATGGCAGTCTTGCATTCATCAGCGAACCCAAGGTTGATTCTCTTCGTCTCCTCAGTCAGTCGCATAGAGGTCACGGCTTGAGCTTCATTCGTAGGTATAGTGAGGTCCTCCTCAGGCTTTGAGTTTGCCTGCGCGGAGGAAGTCGTCGGTGGTTTGGTGGTGAGGGCCGCCTGAATGGCCACTTGGAAACATTCCGCGGCGCCTTGGAAGTCAGTGTGCACGGTGATGATTCCTTGTGGTCCCGACATCTTCAATATCATGTACAAATAGTGTGGAATGCCCATGAATTTTGCCAACCCTGGCCAACCAATGATGGCGTTGTATCCACAGTCGAAGCTTGCTACGTCGAACCTTAGGAACTCGGTTCTGTAGTTTTCCGGAGTTCCAAAGGTGACATGCATGTAGATGTGTCCAAGCAAGAATTCTCCTTCGGTCGGCACAATGCCGAAGAAAGGATTGTCTGACTCATGGAGCTCTTTGAGTGCAACTCCCAAGCCTAAGAGTGTCCGGGGGAAGGTGACGTTGATGTTGCTTCCCCCATCCACCAATACCTTCTTTACCCTGCTCTCTCGAATCACCGGATCGACGAGGAGCGGGTACTTGTCCGGATGATCGAAGTTGAGCCATTGATCCGCCCGAGTAAAGGTGATCGGGTGTTCTGTCCACCGATATAGGGCGGGAGCATTGGTGGCCGCCACCAGTATTTGTCAATCGTTGATCTTCTACTGCCTTTTGTTCTCTTGTGACCCGTTTCCGCCAAAGATGACGTTGACTTCTCCATCGACGCGCGGGAACGCTCTGCCTCCTCCCCTTCCTGCTGCTGAGGTTGTCGAGGTTCTCTGGGTCCTCCTCGTGGTGGGGGAGGTGGTAGAGGTTGGAAGGGTCGGCCATTCCCGACGGAGTGCTTGAAATCTCTATAGTTTTGGAGGGTGTGACGCATATCTTTGTGGTACGGGCACTAGGCGTCGAGGATATCGTCCAATGTTCGTTCGCCTCTGCGGGGTGCCCCTTGGGCACGAGAGACGGGTGGTCCAGTGGCATGGACTTCTTCACAAGGTCTCTTCTCTCAGTGCTTGTCGGTCTGTTGGTTCGTGTCACGCCGTGGTGCAGATGGAGCAGGCTTCGTTCCTCTGATGAGGTCCTGGGCCCGTTCGTCGGCGGTGATGTAGAGGTCCGCCTCCCTAAACAGCTGTTCGGAAGTGGTTGGCGCCTTTTGTAGTATGGCTCGGATGAAGGCCGAGTCATTAGATCCTCGGTAGAAGTCCTCGATCACTGCTGCTTCAGCGACCTCGGGAATACGATTTCTTATGGTCTGAAACCTCTTGAGGTACGACCGAAGAGTCTCATCCCCTTGGTGCCTGATGGATTTGAGGTCCCATGGTTGTGCTGGTTTGTCGAAGAGGGATTGGAAGTTGGCAATAAAACGCTGACTGAAGTCGCTCCAATCGTCGATGCAGTGTTGGGGTAGGTGTCGTAGCCATTGCAGTGCATCTTGCCCGAGGACGATGGGTAAGTACGCAGTCATCACATCTTAAGTTGCCCTAGCGGCCCGGGCGGCAGTGGTATAGACGGCCAACCAGCCTCTCGGGTCCTGGTTGGGCTCGTATTTGTCAACGTTGAAGACCTTGAAGTTTGGGGGCCATTGAATGGCCCTGAGACGCGGAGTGAGCGCAGATACTGCACACGTGTCCTCCTGTCGACGATTATGATGTCGGTCTCGGGGAGGGGAGTTGCTAATGTGCTGTCTCGACCATCCCCGAGTTGTGCCACCAGTTGAAGCCATCGCCGACTCAACTCTAGTGGCCTGACTTTGTGCAGGGATGTCGTGATCCCGATTATACTCTTCTCGGCGCCGGATCTCGTTCTCATGTCATCGTTCACGCGAAGCGTTGATGGAGCTCTGTGCATCCCGCTGACTATTAATGGCGTGTCGCAGATCCCTCGGAGGATGAGCGAGAGGTAGAAGATGATTAGCTGCCCGAGTGAGCAGCCACCGATAGCCCTCGGCGTCTGGAGTCCGGGGGAGGCCATCGGCTATCCGAGCCAACACTCCATCGACCTCGCTCGGTGTGTTCATGGCTCGGGCAAAGTCGGGGTTCATATTTCGTCCGAAGAGAGGGTTCTCTCGGCGTTGTCTCGCCTCCTGCTCGGCTTGCTCTTGAGCTTGCCGACGATCACGTCGGCGGGAATTCGTCCTTTCCCTGAAGACTCGTTCATCAGGAGTTTCTCCCACCTCTGAGATCTCATCTCGAGATACAGGCTGTGCTGGGTCTCGTTCTCTGGCTTCATGATGTTGCCAAACATTCCAGCGTCTGTTCCTCCATCGACGAGCTTCTCGCTGAGGAGGTTCTTCCCCAGGTACGGTTGGCTCATCGTCGGAGATGGGGGACAATTCCACTCTTCCCCTGATGAAGAGGATGTCGGGGTAGAATGGAGTTGCCGTGACGACAAGCTTCTCTTTGTTCTCCTTTGAGGGCGAAGGTGCCAGAAGAGCAGCTTGACGGGCCTTTACCTCGTTTGCTTCTTTTCTCCTTGTAATCCGTGTCCATCTCTTCGTGGATGAGGTGGACAACGGGGTTTTCCGGGTAAACGAATTCTCTGCTCCTTTCTTGCAGGAGGTAGTCTTCGCCCGGGGTGCTGGAGGTTGTGCTCTTTCCTGCTCCGTTCCGGCTTTTTCGGAGATTTTCGAGGAAGGCTTCTTCTCCGGTGGATCCGCTATACGATGCAGAATTCCTTCTTCGTCTACCACGGATGAGATGGTTCCGAAGCAGAACACGGATCTAGGTCAGAGGGCAATCTTGTGTTGGAAAACAATTGCCATTGAGCTAGCTTGGATCAGCGACACACCCCCTACCTGGCACTAGCTGTCGGTGTTTGGGACCCGACCGCGCACCCGGGTTACCCCTCAAGGTGCTTTTGGGTAGGACGATGTTACCGACTGTAGCTTGATGGTTCGTGCTAGGTGCACGAGAGACGATAGACAATTTTATACAGGTTTGGGCCGCTTAGAGACGCGTAACACCCTACTTCCTGGTGTGGATCTTTATGTGGTGGGTTATAGGGGGATTCTCTAGTATGAAGGATGCTAGAGAATGGAGTAGATGGCTAATGAGTGACCTGTCTTTTGAAGGGGCGCCCCTAGGCCTTATATACTCGACCGTGGGGCATTACATGCGGGTATGATAACAACGTGCACCTAAGTAATAGTGAACCGACTGAACTTATCTTCCTATAATCTTGTCAACTTATCCTCATTTAGTTCCGACATCTGAGGGCGTTGCGCGGGAGAATCGGATCAACGCTGTGGATAGTGCTTAAACCCAATGAGTCGTTTGGGCTCGAGTCTATCCAATCTTGCGTCAATCCATTCCGCCAGCGGTTCCTCCCCTGGCCCACGAAGGGATGGCCTTGCGAAGTAATGGGCCCAAAGCCTTTCACGAGACCTTCTGGCCTTCTAGTGGACCCAAGGGATATCTGTCCCCCACAGTTGCTGCGCACAAGGCGGGCTACACCGTGGATGCCGTCTGTTTGTATTACTTTTGGTTGGTTGCATTAAGTGTTGTACTGTGTGTTTGGTAATGCAGTTACTTTTGTATTCAGTGAATTGTTTGGTAATGCAGTTCCTTTTGTATTTAGTGAACTGTGTGGTACTGCGTACACACTATAGTTTCTTTTGTATTAAGTGTAGTGATGAGGTAATGCATTGCACTTGTACTACTGAGCTAAATCTATGTATTTGTGCCTGTTGTTGCTAAAAAGCATATGTTTAAGAAAAAACTGCTTTCTGTGAATGAGGTACTAGCAATCTGTGTACATTGTGGCTCTAAATGGCTAAGTCCATGTACTTGTGTTTATATGAAATCTGAAATAACTGTTGAGGCTATTTTCTCAGTACTACTGAGGCTATTTATAGTTTCTCGAAAACTATTCTTCAGTATCTTGGGAACTTTTGTTCCGTTTCAACTGAACTATTTTTAAGGTTCTCAGGAACTAGAGACTATTTTCTCATGAACTATTGTATAGTTTCTCAGGACCTATTCTTCAGTTTCTTAGGAACTATTGTTCAATCTCTCATGAACTATTTTTCTGTGTCTTAGGAACTATTGTTAAGTTTGTCTTGAACTATTGTATAGTTTCTTAGAAATAAATATTATTCAGTTTCATAGAAATCTGAAATAACTGCAGATTCAAGTGACTATTTTCATAGAAATATGAAATAACTGCAGATTTAAGTGACTATTTTCATAGAAATCTAAAATAACTGCAGTCCATAGATTACAAGGGAAATAGAGGAGTATTTTCACTAGAAAGTAGTGCTTGAGATCACTGAATGAATTCTAAACTATTTTCACTAGAGAACAGTAGTTCATTTCACAAATTACAGTTTCAAACAAGTTCACATACCGGTACACAGTGCACTTCACATATTACAATTTAAGTGGCCAAACTACACTTTCTTCTTCTTCGGGGTGATTTATAACTAAACATCTAACAATGTGTGGACGATGTTGCTCCTGCTGAAATAGTACTACCAGCTTCTGTCGTAGCAATCTGTGATGAGACACCCCCAGCCCTCCAGTCACCACTTCTTCAGTCCTTGCCATTGATGTCGATACTAGTCCTTGAGTAACTTCGGCTCTTGTATTAGGAACCACTTCATCAGTATGCTCTTGCATCATGAACCACTTCATCAGTATGTTACTGTCATATAGCCCGAAGCTCTTTAGGAACCACTTCATCAGTACGTTGCCCGTGAACTATCTCGTGTACATGCAGCCTATAGAGCATAATGGAATTAAATAGTTGTGACCTCACCACATAAGAATCTAACTAGGTATATGCTCGTGAGTTGCTATGATAAAATACATTAATATACAAAAAATATTGTGTTTTATAATATTAACTCCGTAGCAACGTACGGGCATATACCTAGTATATATATAAATATGGCAGTGACACATCCAACAACACATTAAGACAAAATAAAATGTCTCCATCCTCCAACAAAAGTAGAGATCACAGAATTTAGGTTTCAGGTTTAGGTTTTTGTAGAATGTAAGTATGCAACACCAAGGAGATTCTAGTTCCAGAACAACAGAAGACAAGCAGAAGTGCAGAACCATGCAAAAGTACAGAATACAAGTCTCCAGCCTTTTGCCAAGTGCCACCAGCCACCAGCTTACAAAGGATAACCTAGTTGCTCTCCACCAAACTTTTTTGGAAATGAAATGTTTTCAACATCATCCTCTTCATCTTGTTCCTAAAAATAAATAGAGTAATTAGATTGAGAAAAAGGAACATACTAGAATAAAAGAGTACAATAATAGCATACTATAGTACAATACTAAAAGTCGCCTAGAGAGGGGGTGGATAGGCGGAAACTGAAATTTACAACTTTAAACATACTACAAGCCGGGGTTAGCGTTAGAATACAAGTTAAGTCCAGGATAGAGGGGAAAACAAATCAACCAAGAAAATAAAGCGGATGACACGGTGATTTGTTTTACCGAGGTTCGGTTTTAAAGAACCTAGTCCCCGTTGAGGTGGTTACAAAGATCGGGTCTCTTTCAACCCTTTCCCTCTCTCAAACGGTCACTTAGACCGAGTGAGGCTTCTTCCTTAATCTCACGGGTCACTTAGACCCCACAAGGATCACCACACAATTGGTGTCTCTTGCCTCGCTTACAAAGCACTTGAGAGTAAGAAGTGAGAAAGAAAAGAAAGCCAAGCTAAGCAAACAAAAGCAACAAGGAACACAAATGATCCTCTCACAAGTCCTAATGCGCTAGAGTTGAATTGGGAGCTTTGAGCGGATCGATCACTTGAATTGTGTCTTTGGAGTGAAGTCTATTGCTCTTGTATTGAATGCAATGTGTTGAATGCTTGGATGGTTGGAGTGGAGGTGGTTGTGGGGTATTTATAGCCCCCAACCACCAATTCAACCGTTGGGGCAGGCTGCTGTCGATGGGCGCACCAGACAGTCCGATGCGCCACCGGACAGTGTCCGGTGCACCAGCCACGTCACCCAATCGTTAGGGTTCTGACGGTTTCGACCGTTAGAGCTTTGTATTCATGTGGCACCGGACAGTCTGGTGCCGCACCAGACAGGCACTGTTCACTGTCCGGTGCGCCTTCTGCTGCTACTCTGACTTCTGCGCGAACTGTCCGCGCACTGTAGCGTTGCAGGCGACCGTTGCAGTCGACCGTTGCCCTGGCTAGCCGTTGCTCCAGTGGCACACCGAACAGCCCGGTGAATTATAGCGGAGCGGCGCTTCTGAAACCCGAAGGTGAAGAGTTCGCATATGTACGATCCTGATGCATCGGACACTGTCCAGTGCGCGAGACCAGGGTGCTCTTTGGTTTCTTTTGCTCCTTTCTTTTTGACCCCTAACTTGATATTTTTATTGGTTTGTATTGAACCTTTAGCAACTGTAAAATATATAATCTAGAGCAAACTAGTTAGTCCAATTGTTTGTGTTGGTCATTCAACCACCAAAATTATTTATAGGAAAAGGTTAAACCCTATTTCCCTTTCAATCTCCCCCTTTTTGGTGATTGATGCCTGTTGGGAGTATGCTTCGTAGCCGAAGATCCTAAAGAAAGAAATACCTTCGGCAGATCCTCTCAAAAGCAGTGCCGAAGCTATCGCCTATAAAGCTTCGGCACAGTGACATGTCTCAAGACGAAGGGGTGAACCGACTTAAAGATGAAATGACCTAAAGACCCATGGTATTTTGTGTCATTATTGTAGTCGATTGTAAAGGGCATAAATGTAATTATACACAGGCTGCGCCCTGTGCCTATAAATAGGTGAACAGTACCCCTGTACTGTTCACGCAATCTGGTAATCACTGGCACATTACACTTGGATTATTGCCTTCTGACAAGACGAAGGTATAAATGTAATTAAATGTTATGTCTTAATATTTGAGTTTGTATAATAATATATATGAATAGACTTATGTGTTATTGTATGTCATTCCCTTATGTTTTATATTTTTTATATTTCTTCTTACATTATTTCATAACTCTAATCACGAAGGTATGACCTTCGTGATATTTTGCTCATGGCCTTCGTCCGAAGTTCATTAAATCCTTAGGGAGATAATGCTTCAATGGACGAAGGGCATTAATATTTAACAGTTTATGTTGTCTTGTTCTTAAATCATAGCACTTGAGAACAAGTCCCCAACATTGGCGCCCACCTCCGGTGAACTCACTTCCACTTTTTGAGCTGATGGCTTCGTTCAACAACCAAGCTGAAGTTGCTTCGGCTACGAAGCTGGTGCTCCCGATAACAGGCGGTTCATGCTCAGAGCTAACCAACAAGAAGCAGAAAAAGGAGGCTCAGAGAAGGGTACAACATGTCAGGGTGCAGGGACCCTTCATCAAGTCAAAATGGTCCCACATCCCAATCACCTTCTCCCAGGAGGACCTTTAGCTCAAGGATTACCCTCACAATGATGCTATGGTCATTTCTTGTGTCATCAAGGGATTTCCGGTCCACAATGTTTTGGTTGATACAGGCAGTGCAACGAATATTATATTTGCTAAGGCCTTCAGACAGATGCAAGAGCCAGAGGATAAGATTCATGATGCTACACACCCTCTTTGTGGCTTCGGAGGAAGGCAGATCGTAGCACTTGGTAAGATCACGATGCCAGTGACCTTCGGATTTGTCAACAATACAAGGACTGGGCAAATCATGTTTGATATTTGTAGCATCCCAAAAATTTAAATCTTGAAATTTTCTCAAACTTGCTCTAAATTCAAAATGAATTTAAAATTTTGTTTCAAAATGTTTGTTTGCAAGTTGATATCAACAAATAAATTATAGTGGTCTATATTCTCTCCAAAATCCTCCTCAAAATATCCTACAAATATTTCTCCAGTGATCCCCCTCAAATTCTTTCCAGAAATACCACCTAGATATTTCCCCAGTAATCCCCTTCAAGTTCTTTCCAGAAATACTGCCCAAATATTCCACCGATATATCTCCAAGTATTTTCTTCCTGAGAAATACCTTCAGAATCATTTTTCAAGTCCCTACAAATATTTTCTTCATAACTTTTCTCATGCTCATACGTATACGTATGCCTCCGGTGTCATACGGTGAGCTCTACAAGCTAATCTCACTTATACAAGACAAATACATGCTAATCTCCCACTAATCCTCTCATCCTCCCACTAATCCTCTCATCCCTCCCCCTAATCCCCCCACCATGGCTATAAATAGAGGGGCAAGGGCCTCCTCTCATCCCACCCCAAGCCATTTCATGGCAACTCTCTTCCCCCCCCACACACACACCCACTCCATGTTCCACATACACCCAGCTATAAATACACCCAGCTACCCTCTCCCTCTCCACACACACTCAACACCCACAGCCAAGGCAAACACCCCACCCACTCAGTTACTCCGCTCTGTCAGCTACACGCATCGTGTCGCTTCACCTCCAGTCCACCCTCCTGGTAAGCACCTCCGCTCCACCACCAGTAATATCACAACACCACATGACACAGATTCTACTCAAGACTCTACCCATCCATATATCGCTATTCTAACCACTATACTAAATATATGTTGATATACTTGTTGGTTTGTATATTTGCTTGTTCATGTTGCATAGTTATCGGAGCGTTTGTGCCGTCTAGTGGAGGCCAGATCTGCAAGCCTACGCCAGGTGGTGGAGCCAGAAGCCAGTTCCGCGAGCTCTCTCTCCCCTTCGCTGGATAAGCACGATAAGCTCACTGGATCCCTTTGATGCATAAATTACCTTTGATTTTTCAACCACAACCCTCAGCCTGTTATTTTATGCATGATATGATTTTGAGACAAGTTATTATGGCCACCCAACCGCGTGCCGCATGATATGATTTTGAGGAAAGAAAGAGATTCGGATTCGGATCTCATTGGCCATGGGATCGCAGAGCCGGACTAGTGGGTAAAGTGTACACCTCTGCGCAGAGTTCAAACCTATTCGAATAGTCTGTGTCCACAGGAATGGACGAGTCTGGTGTGGTATGGCAATTAGTGTTTGTTTTTCAAAAAAAAAGAGATGCGTTTGAGAAAAGTGGTTTTTAAAAGGTCTGGCGGTTGAGCCGTGTGCTATGGTGGACGGGAAGTTCAGTAGCTGTTTTTGAAAATGGGAAACTGTTGAAATACCTGGATGGTTTAGTCCAGGGGATTTTGTTCTAATATTGAAAAACTTTCTGATCCTTTGGGAGAGGATGCGCTTTGAAAAATACAAAATGTTTACAAAACAACCCTGCATAAAATATTGATGTTTCTGCAAAATATCTTGAGCTCCACATATTCCATGCATTATATCTGATTTCCCCATTCCGCGGGTGAAGGTGGGCTAATGAGTACGTTTGTACTCACCCTTGCTTATTTGTTATTTTTCAGAAAAAGGAGATCGGGTAAGAGTTACGACCGTTCCCAACCTTGCCTGTGGCTGTTGGACCGCTGATTTGCTTCGCTGCGTATATCGGGCTGCTTCAGCCCCACTCTGATGATATGTCCCGAGTTGTGGACCAACTCTTAAAGTTGATCGCCACCTTTATAGGTTTGTCGTGTTTAAGCAGATCTGGAATCATCTGATGTATAAATGTGTTTACTAGCCTCCTAGGACTAGTAATTGTATCACATTTGAGTCCCAGAGGATTGGGGATGCTTCAGGTGGTATCAGAGCTGTTAGGTTAGCCGCAGGATGTAACCCTTAGCCTGATCCAAAAGTTTTTGAGTCAAAACTATTTTCTTAAAAAAAATCTTGCTCTCATCCCTTCATTTCAAAAACGTTTCCCCCCTTTCCTTCTCTCAGAAGTCAGATGGAGGTCCGCTGCCAAATCAACTTTTGCTAGAATGAAGATGGTTTCCCCGAGTTACTGAGAGCATGCACAGTTCGCCTCGGGATAGGAGTCAGCCAGAGTATGATGGTCGTGAATTCGTCGAGCATGGCACAGAGAAGTGTGTCGTGACTGGATACATTGAATCCAGTCCGCACCATGTGGAATGGAGTGTCACTGCTGCGGGGCACAGATTCAAAGACATCTGCCAAGTCGTCGCCCGCAAGGCATTGAGGGCCCTATGTCAGATCTATGAAGAAGAAGTGGCCGACACACCGCTCAGATTCTTTCCTCCCTTTCAGAGAGACCATCCAGTTTGGATGGCCATGATGCGTGCATTGGAAGGGAAGCAGCTGCTTGAGGATGACCCCACAGTCGTGTACCTCACCGCATACCTGCTCACCCTGGATGCGCAGTATGATTTCTTGGCTCGGCACCACCGTTAGATGATTGCCCGAGCAGAAGATGCAAAGAAGCGCCACCGTAAGCTCCATGTGGATCTCACCACAGCTCAAGCCCGTGTAGCTACCTTGGAAAGTCGTGAAGCCATTGCTGTTGAAGCCCTGAAGCAAGCCAAGGATGAGCACGTCCAAAAGTTGATGGAGGCCTACTTGGTAACCCATAACCAACGTAGAGCCCTGCGGATCCAAGAGCCCGCTTCATCCAACCCAGTTCAACCCAGGAGAGCTGAAGATCCTCAGATTCTTGAAGGTCACCCGGTCTCTATTAGAGGAGAGAAGAAGACTTGGGAACTACCGGAAGGAGCCATAGTCTTGGAAGGAATTCTAGTCTTCCCTCAGGCTATGAATAAGCAAGAGCACCCCGAGTCCTCCCAAGATCCCCCACTAGAGTTGTTTGAGCCCCTCACTATGAAGAAGATTCCAGCACCATCCCTTGAAGTCAAGGAAGAAGCTGTAAGCACCCCGCTAGCACCGCCGCCCTCTGAGGAGCTACAAGAGCCAGTCCAGCTTGAAGAAGAGTTCGACCCCATGCTGCCATCTCAATCGCCGCCAAAAGAAGTCATCAACATCAGCTCCCTCTTGACCCATCCAGGAGATGTCTCAGATTGAAGTTGTGTGTCAGGCTCGCTAGAAGAGAAGCTGCCTGGTCTGAGTTAGTTATGCCCAGTCCTCTGCATGCATTGGGCAGTGAAGTTTTTTCTTCACTTTGGCTAGAACCCTGCATGTATGAGAGGTAATCGTGTAGACCCGTGTTTTGCAAAACTCTAATTGTGTGGCCCCCTAGGGCATTTCAAAATGAATTTCGCTTGATGTTTTCTCCTCTTTTGAGTGCATATGTGATGCTTTAACGTTAGTGCTCATAAGTCGCGTTTAGCATAGTTCTCAATTCAGGAGCTGAGCAATAGTAGTTATGCTTAGCCCCCGAATCCAAGTAGTTCGTGATTTGGAAAACTCTATTCCACCCTTATTCAAAACATTTGATTTGTTTGTGCTTATCATTGTTGAGCTTGTGTGTTTTCTTTCTTTTTAAGAAAGGTTTTCTCTAAAAACATAGATCACAAATTAGAGCTAATCCTCATCTTATGCTTCCATTCTCCCCTTGACACATCTCAAGAGAAAAGCACCTTACCCAAGAAGATACCGGGAAGCTTACCCTTGAAGCATGGAATAAGCTACAGAGGAACCTATCCAGTCGCTCAGTCAAAAGGACCGACCGTGAGAATCAAAGCACTGCCCCTGAGTCAAAGTAAACAGGAAAAGAGGATAGAAGAAGTTATTACCATACAGAGAGGCAAAGATTCTTGGAACCAGAGACCACAAACATCAGGGTCATTGACCCCACCACTCACCCGTGCCCCTCGCACGCGTGCCCACCTCCATGCGCACTACCACCGCCCCACGCCCCCTTTGCAGCGCACTACTGCCACCCACGCCCCCTTTTGCAGCGCACCCACCGCCATCGTCGCCGGCAACAGGCTCCCCTTCCCCTTGTCGCACCTGCTCCATCACTACCACTCCACACCCCCCCCCTGAGCACCCCCGCTCGCCTATAAATCCCCCCACCAGCTCCCTCAAGTCCCATCTCACTCAAAGCAAAGCACACGCTAGATAAAATCCCCTCTGCCAAATCGCAAGCAACTCCATTTTTCCACTCCCTCGCCTCTAAGATCACAATGCTTGGTGATTCTTGGGTTGAAGACTGTTGTACATGGTTCATAGTCTTTGGTTTCCTCCTCTATGTGATGGTAATACTCTTTGATAGAATCCTCCAGTGGGAAGAGCAAAGAGAAAGAAAGGGTCAGTGAAAAGAAGATAGTGAAGAGAAGATGAGAAGAAGGTTCTCCCAAAATCAACCTTGTGTCAGTCATCTCTCCGCAGCCTGCTCAAGCAGCTACAGCAGAAGAAGGCCCCGTAACGCCCTTGTTATGAGGTACTTCAAGGAGTTCAAATCCCCAAGATTCAAGAGATCTACCCTCATTCTTTTTAAGTGGGGTAGTGTTCTAGCAAGGTTCCTGCTATGGATAAAAAAAAGAAGGCCTGTAGCAAGGTTGTCGAGGACCAGATCATCAAAGCATATAAGTTTATGGATGAGAAGTGGTCACCCATGTTTTGTTGATGAAGCACTAGAAGACCAATCAAGGAAGGAATCCATGTGGGAGTTCGCAAGAGGAAGGTTTGCATGTTGGCATCGATGCTTCTTCAATAAGCTAGTTGCCAAGCGAAAGCTAGAAGCCTGAAGATGATCTTGAGTAGCCAGAATCAGCGTTTGCAATCAGCAGCCGGATGCTCCTAAAAGGCCAGATTTTGTTGAAGTTCCATCTCCTCGAAGAGTCTGCAAAGTGAAGATATGTAGCTGAAGTAAAGCTATACCCATAACCCTTCTAAGCCGAATCTCGAGGACGATATTCCTTTTAAGTGGGGTAGATTTGTAGCATCCCAAAATTTTAAATCTTGAAATTTTCTCAAACTTGCTCTAAATTCAAAATGAATTTCAAATTTCGTTTCAAATTGTTTGTTTGCAAGTTGATATCAACAAATAAATTATAGTGGTCTATATTCTCTCCAAAATCCTCCTCAAAATATCCTACAAATATTTCTCCAGTGAAACCCCTCAAATTCTTTCCAGAAATACCACCTAGATATTTCCCTAGTAATCCCCTTCAAGTTCTTTCCAGAAATACTGCCCAAATATTCCACCGATATATCTCCAAGTATTTTCTTCCTGAGAAATACCTTCAGAATCATTTTTCAAGTCCCTACAAATATTTTCTTCATAACTTTTCTCATGCTCATACGTATACGTATGCCTCCGGTGTCATACGGTGAGCTCTACAAGCTAATCTCACTTATACAAGACAAATACATGCTAATCTCCCACTAATCCTCTCATCCTCCTACTAATCCTCTCATCCCTCCCCCTAATCCCCCCACCATGGCTATAAATAGAGGGGCAAGGGCCTCCTCTCATCCCACCCCAAGCCATTTCATGGCAACTCTCTTCCCCCCCACACACACACCCACTCCATGTTCCACATACACCCAGCTATAAATACACCCAGCTACCCTCTCCCTCTCCACACACACTCAACACCCTCAGCCAAGGCAAACCACTCAGTTACTCCGCTCTGTCAGCTACACGCACAGTGTCGCTTCGCCTCCAGTCCACCCTCCTGGTAAGCACCTCCGCTCCACCACCAGTAATATCACAACACCACATGACATAGATTCTACTCAAGACTCTACCAATCCATATATCGCTATTCTAACCACTATACTAAATATATGTTGATATACTTTTTGGTTTGTATATTTGCTTGTTCATGTTGCATAGTTATCGGAGCGTTTGTGCCGTCTAGTGGAGGCCAGATCTGCAAGCCTACGCCAGGCGGTGGAGCCAAAAGCCAGTTCCGCGAGCTCTCTCTCCCCTTCGCCGGATAAGCACGATAAGCTCACTGGATCCCTTTGATGAATAAATTACCTATGATTTTTCAACCACAACCCTCAGCCTGTTATTTTATGCATGATATGATTTTGAAACAAGTTATTATGGCCACTCAACCGCTTGCCGCAATCAATCCTTGATATATTTGTTCCAAATGATTTGAGAAAAGGTGTGAGTTTTTAACAGAAAATACTTTTCAAAATGTGTATGATGAAGGGTTTTCACCCTTATCACTTTTGAGTAGGGATGATCAGGGACTCCCTGGTTTAGGGGAGGGCCTAAGGTGATGGCTCAGCTAGTTTAGGCGTGAGCAGAAGGATTGTCCCCTCATATAAGGACCGGTTTGTCATCTTTGACTACCTGTACTCATGACAAGTACAACCACTCGAGACTGTGTGAGCAGTCACTCAATCTGAACTCGTACGGTCCAACCCCAGGGTTATGAAGGCAGGGGAGCACCGGGAGGATAAGGACGGGGAATGTTTTGTCTGGTTTGGACATGGCGGTGGCCTGACTCCTTCCGGTATAACCGTTAAGGTTAGGACGTGCGAGGAAAGAAAGAGATTCAGATTCGGATCTCATTGGCCATGGGATCGCAGAGCCGGACTAGTGGGTAAAGTGTACACCTCTGCGCAGAGTTCCAACCTATTCGAATAGTCTGTGTCCAAAGGAATGGACGAGTCTAGTGTGGTATGGCAATTAGTGTTTTGTTTTTCAAAAAAAAAGATGCGTTTGAGAAAAATGGTTTTTAAAAGGTCCGGCGGTTGAGCCGTGAGCTATGGTGAACGGGAAGTCCAGTAGCTGTTTTTGAAAATGGGAAACTGTTGAAATACCTAGATGGTTTAGTCCAGGGGATTTTGTTCTAATATTGAAAAACTTTCTGCTCCTTTGGGAGAGGATGCGCTTTGAAAAATACAAAATGTTTACAAAACAACCCTGCATAAAATATTGTTGTTTCTGCAAAATATCTTGAGCTCCACATATTCCATGCATTATATCTGATTTCCCCATTCCGCGGGTGAAGGTGGGCTGCTGAGTACGTTTGTACTCACCCTTGCTTATTTGTTGTTTTTTCAGAAAAAGGAGATCGGGTAAGAGTTACGACCGTTCCCAACCTTGCCTGTGGTTGTTGGACCGCTGATTTGCTTCGCTGCGTATATCGGGCTGCTTCCGCCCCACTCTGATGATATGTCCCGAGTTGTGGACCAACTCTTAAAGTTGATCGCCACCTTTATAGGTTTGTCTTGTTTAAGCAGATCTGGAATCATCTGATGTATAAATGTGTTTACTAGCCTCCTGGGACTAGTAATTGTATCACATTTGAGTCCCAGAGAATTGGGGACACTTCAATATTGTCGACATGGAATATCCTTACAATGCAATCATTGGTCGTGGGACACTCAATGCTTTTGAAGCAATTCTTCATCCAGCATATCTATGCATGAAGATACCTTCGGATCAAGGGCCTATCGCTATTCATGGAAGTCAGGAAGCTGCCAGAAAGGCTGAAGGAAACTAGACAGATTCAAAAGCAATCCATAATATAGATGGAGCCGAAGCTTGTGACCAGTATAAGTACAGAAGGGAGAAGGCTGCTTCGGCCGATCAGCCAAAGCCCATGCTTCTATGTCAAGATATAGCAGAGCAGAAGGTATTGTTGGGATCTCAATTATCTAAGGAACAGGAGAAAACTCTAATAAGGTTTTTGTTCAATAACAAAGATGTCTTTGCATGGTCAGCCAACGATCTATGTGGTGTCAACAGGGATGTCATTGAACATTCACTCAATGTCGATCCATCCTTCAGACCCAGAAAGCAGAGGCTTCAGAAAATGTCGGATGACAAAGCCGAAGGTGCTCGGAATGAAGTGAAAAGGCTTCTCAGTGTTGGAGTCATCAGAGAAGTAAAGTACCCAGAATGGCTTGCCAACACTGTTATGGTGAAGAAGGTCAGTGGTAAATGGAGAATGTGCATTGATTTTACTGATCTGAACAAGGCATGTCCAAAGGATGAGTTCCTATTACCAAGAATAGATTCTCTGGTAGATGCAGCAGCTTCGTCAGAGCTCATGAGTCTACTAGATTGTTATTCAGGCTACCATCAAATTTGGATGAAGAAGGAAGCTGAGCCAAAAACCAGCTTCATAACCCCCAGTGGTACATATTGTTATCCTTGGATGCCTGAGGGGCTCAAGAATGCTGGAGGAAGCTTCAGTAGAATGACAGCCAGAGTCCTTCATTCACAGATAGGCAGAAATGTGCTAACATATGTCGATGATATCATAATAAAGAGCACGAAGCTGGAAAATCACATTGCTGACTTATAGGAAACATTTGCTAATTTTAGGCAAGCTGGCCTTAAATTAAATGCAGAAAAATGTGTCTTCGGAGTAAAGAAAGGAAAATTTCTTGGTTGTTTAGTTTCAACGAAGGGGATCAAAGCTAATCCAAATAAAATCGAGGCTATTCTTCGGATGGAGCCACCAAGCACAAAGAAGGGGGCTCAACGGCTGACAGGAAGATTGGCATCTTTGAATCGATTCATATCTAGATCGGTAGACAGAAATTTACCATTCTTCGAAGTGCTAAAATCAGCCAAAGTCTTTCACTAGGGATCAACTCAGCAGAAAGCCTTCGAAGAGCTGAAGCAATACTTGATAGATCTAACAACGCTAACTCCACCCACGCTAGGGGCTCCTCTATTATTGTATGTGGCAGCTTCGTACTCTGCAGTAAGTGCGGCGCTTGTACAGGAGAAGCTTGAAGGACAAACTAGAAAGCAAGTCCCAGTATATTTTGTCTCTGAAGTATTAAGCTTATCAAAGAAAAATTACACAGAATTGGAGAAAGTGTTATATGCTGTATTAATGGCCTCCAGGAAGCTTCGGCATTATTTTCAAGCTTACCATATAATCGTTCCCTCGTCACAGCCTCTGAAGGATATTATGAGGAACAGAGAAGCTACTGGAAGGGTTGGAAAGTGGGCCACGGAGCTCAATGAATTCACCATCGACTACGTGCACAAAGCTTCAATTCAATCACAGGCGCTAGCAGACTTCATAGCTGACTGGATGCCAGGGGCTCACGAAGAAGGGACAGGCAAAGATATCGAAGCTTGGACAATGTTCTGCGATGGTTCTTGGGGAACCTTCGGTGCAGGAGCAACTGGAGTCCTAGTGGCACCTTCAAAATTCAAAACATGTTTTGCAGTCAAACTAGATTTCAGTTGCACAAATAATATTACTGAGTATGAAGCACTTCTTTTGGGGCTTCGGAAACTAAGGGCAATGGGAATAAGAAGGGCCATCTTAAAAACTGATTCTCAAGTCATCGCTGGCCATGTGGATAAGAGCAGCAAGGCACGAGATCCGAAGCTTGAAAAGTACCTGGATGCAGTCCGAAGGTTGGAAGCTTCCTTCGAAGGTTTTTCCGTCAAAAATATTCCAAGAGGTGAAAATGAGCATGCAGATTTGCTAGCCAAATCAGCGGCTCCCCCTACCCTCCGAAGTATTTTTCGAAAAAATAAAAGCACCTTCGGTTGAGCTTATGGAGAGAGCAGTGCTTACTATTTCTCCAGTACACAATGAAGACTGGAGAACTGAAATAATATCTTTTCTTCAAGGCAATTATCTTTCAAGTGACGAAGCTTATAACAAAAGAATGGAAGCAAGAACAAGACCATATGTGATAATAGAAGGGGAATTGTATAAATATGGAGTTTGTTCACCACTCCTCAAATGTTTATAAAGAACCGAAGGTATGGAATTAATGAAAGAGATACATGCAGGTTTGTGTGAATCACACATTGGATCTAGGCCCTTGCTGGGAAAAGTTTTTTGACAAGGATTTTACTGGCCGAAGGCAGCTTCGGATGCGGCAGAGTTAGTACAAAAGTGCGAAGGCTATCAAAAATATGCAAGAGATCAGAAGCAACCTTCATCTCTCACTCAATTAATACAACCCACTTGGCCGTTGCAAAGGTGGGGCCTCGATTTACTAGGCCCACTTCCACCAGCACAGGGAAATCTAAAGTATGTTGTGGTAGCGGTAGAGTATTTTTCCAAGTGGATTGAGGCGAAGCCTTTAGCCACAATAACTTCGGTCACTGTCCAGAAATTTTTCTGGCAAAATATAGTTTGTCGCTTCGGAGTGCCGAAGGCTATTACTGTGGACAACGGGACATAATTCGATGCTGAAGCTTTCAAAGAATTATGTGAACAAATTGGTACAAAGATTCATTTTGCATCGGTCAGACATCCGGAGTCAAATGGACTTGTTGAAAGAGCTAATGGCATTATAATGACGGGAACAATGAAGTTAATCTTCAATCAGCCCAGAGGAAAGTGGTCGGATGAATTGATCAAAGTGGTGTGGAGCCACAACACAACAATATCAAGGTCAACAGGCTTTACACCATTCAAATTACTGTTTGGTGATGAAGCAATAACCCCAGAAGAAGCTAAAGCAGGATCAATCAGAACAATGGCTTCGACAGAGGACGAAGCTGATTGTTCTGTGGCAAAAGATTCTATAGAAGGGATCAGGCTTCAGGCAGTGGAGAACATCAATAAATATCAAGCCGAAACAATAAAGTGGCGTGACAGAAAAGTTCGGCTAAAGAACATTAAGCCAGGGCACTTGGTACTTCGGAGAGTGGCCAACCCAGATACAGTAGGCAAGCTACAGCTGAAGTGGGAAGGACCTTTTTTGGTAGTATCTTCGTCAAGACCCGGCTCTTACAGATTGAAGGATATGAACGGCAACGACATTCCTAGATCTTGGAATGCGGATGAGTTTCGGCAATATTATGTTTAGCTGATGTAATCTTTTTATTTTTTCTATGGCACCCTTTTCCTTTCCGAAGGGGGAGAAAGGTTTTTAATGGGGCCATAGCATGTAATTTCTCTTTTTCTTATTCAGCTCTACGAGAGCAAAATCCCCCAAAAAATGTAAATGTAAAAGCTCAGCATGCACCATCGAGTGCAGGAGAAAAGGAAAAAACAGGGAGAAGCTCGAAAGTCGTCCCCAAGGGGATGCAGAGCACGACGAAGCTACAAAAAGCTGTTCCTAAGGGAGCGCAGGGTAAGTTTTCTGCTCAAAAGTCGTTCCAAAGGGAATGCAGAGCTTACAGCGAAAAGTCAACGCTGATTCCGCCGAAATATAAGGCGAAGCGCAAAAAGTCAACGCGATACCGCCGAAATAGAAGGCGAAGAAGTTCGAAAAACGTTCCTAAGGGGATGCAGAACTTACAGCGAAAAGTCAGCGCTGATACACCGAAAAATAAGCGGTGAAGCCGAAAAATAAGCGGCAAAGAGACTTCGGTCATTCCCAAGGGGATGAAGGCTATGGTTGTGGCTTCGTATGTGTGTTTGGACATTCATTTGCACGACACATTACATCATACATTTGCATTCATAAACATTCATTTAGACATACATAGGATCATCATCATCATAACATACAGATACAGGCGGATGCTTCGGCTCTAAAAATAAAGCTTCGACGAAAAAGAGAAAAAGAAGCAGTTTTATGCTTCGTTGTGTACGAAAAGAAGGGAAGGTGTTTTTCGCCTTCGGCTCAAAAAAGAATGCTAGTTTCGAACAACAGCAAAGCAAGTCAATGCAAGTACAAGTGTTGTTCACATCGAAGCACTTCATACGTTGATGGAAAGGTAAAAATATGTTACAAGGTATGGACAAAGTTTGCAGAGTAAAATCTAATTCTAAAGTTACATTATTCTTTACAAAGGTTATTACAAGCATTCTTAGAGTCTTTTCCACAGCTATCTATTTAAGCTTCATCATTGTCTATTAAGCTTCAGCTTCACCCTCTTCAGCTTCGTCAACTTGCTCCTCAGCTTCGTCATCCTATACATATTTAAGTATTGTAAGAATTATTCAAGTTTAAAGGGAAAGGTAAGCACAAGGTATGATTTTGTTACCGGCTTAAGATGACTCCGAGCTTCGTCACCAGCTATGCTTCGTCCACCCTTAGTCCATATTAGTTTTATAAATATGTTTCCTATGCTTCAGGCAAGATTGGGAATATCAACTAGATCTGTTGGTGACAAACTAAAGTTGGGCCTATTAACAATATTTCCATGTGTACAACCAGATTTCAGGAAGGCGGCAGTTGTGCCCCGAGAAGCTACCAGGGCACAGAATTCACCATGTCCGGCTATGATTTCATCAAGGTCATCAACTTCACCCTCGATATGTTCGAAGGCCCCTAGCAGGTCTTCAGTCGAAGGGTTAAATTCTTCACAGCTGGCTCCAACCGAATTGAAGATTTGTTTCAGCCGTTGTACACATCGGCTACTGAACTCCAGACATTTGTTTTGAAGATCTGACAATGATTTTTGCAGATTCGAACTTTTCTCGACCTCAGACTTAAATTTGGCATTTAGCTTTTTCTTCTCCTGTTCGAAGCTTTCTGACTGCGAGAGAAGCTCCGTGTTTAACTTTCCAATTTTAGCTTCAGCTTCTGCCAATAAACCTTCTGCTGTCTGAAGCTCGAAATCCTTCTTTTCAAGAGCAGCTGCTTGATCTCTTATTTTACTTTCTAAACCCTCAATTATAACTTCATGTTTTTTATCTTCGAGATCTTGTTGCATTCTCAAAGCTTTACTCAGCAGCATACTCTGAACACAAACAACCTTCGTTAGAAGACACCTTCATTGTTCAAAACAATAAAAAATCAAAGAAAAGTTTTTACCTTGAAATTAGAATAGAATAAGCTACCAACAAGATGTTGTCGTCGGTAGCAGCTTATGTCGGTTTCAAGCTTCGGGAAACCGATACTCTTTGATAAAGTACCGATAACCTTCGCTCCAGTTTGATCTCGGACGCAGCCTAGCTTTTCATCATCAACACCACCGAAGAGTAGTGCCCCTGGCTGATATCCACAGGATATGGCATATTCTTTTAACTCTTCTTTCTTAGCCTTCGTCAACTCTTGTCCAACTAAGTTTTGAAAGTTAAAAATTTCCTCTTCCGAAGCATCTTCAGCTATTTTCTCCCCCCTTCTCAAGTACTGTAGCCATAGTTTCTTCAGTGGCTGCGGCAGCTTCTTCTGTGGCCATGTCCAGAAGTATCTCATCAATATTAGAAATTGTGCTTTCTAAATGTACATCTTTGGCCGTGGCAGCTTCAGCAGCTGCAGCTTCAGCAGGTACAGCTTCGGTCGCTATTGTGCTCTCAACAACTGGTGCCTTCGAAGCTGAAGTTGTTGGTGGTGTACTTTCAATAACTTCTGACACTGTAACAATTCTTCGTTTTTTCGGCCCGGTTACCTTCTTCGTTATCGAGGGCTCCTCTTCCTTCTAAAAAAGCTTCGTCAGATGCGGCCCTAGTGGACTTAGCTTGATAGGCAAAGATTCAGTCATTACCTTTAAGATTTCCTCCACATCGGTGGCAGAGGGTGTTGCAGCAGTTTATTCTCCTACATCAATTGCCTTCTGCTTTGGAGCTATAGCTTTTCTCTTCTTTGAAGCATCTGTCTTCGGCTCAGGCTTCAGCTTTTTCTTTTTCAATTTTTCTTCATCGTCTTTCATCGATTTAGTAGCTTCTTTATTTAGAACATTGGCCACTCTCTTTCTCTTCTGCCCTACGGCATCCTTGTCTAGTCGCTTGTAGTCGGGGTACTCAAAGTCCAGAGCATCCATTACTCGGCTTAACCTTCGCTTCGGACGAGAGCCGAAGGCTGCAGTCATTAGTTGATCTTCTTTTTTAGAGTAATTGCCGAGAATTTCATTGCACATTACTTCAATCGTGTCTAACCACTCTTGGTAGGGCACTTTGAAATGTTTCTTGAATTTATAATGATAGGGCAACCGAATAAGTTCCCCCTTTTTATTTTCTCCCTTTAGCTTCGGCATGTCCCACTCTTTCAAAGTTAGGAACACTCTGAAAGCCAAGAATTCTTGCACTAAGTCCCTAGTGCCAATATGCTCCGCAATAACTCGAAATTCAGCCAGAGCAATTTGGCTTGGACTCCCTGGTGTCATGTTGCACTGGGGTCTGGTTTCTTCGAAGATTAATTCTAGCGGACTTTGGACCAGCTTCTCCTTTTCTTCATCAACTTTGACGTAACACCATTCAGACTTCCAGCCAGCTGGCCACTTGCTTCGGTAGCTGATAACTGGAAATTTTGTATTCTTGCGATAGGCAAAATTGTAGCAGCCAAAGTTTTCATGCAGCCCATCTCCTTTAGCTTTTGTTTGATAATGAAGCTCGTGCACTCGGCAGAAGCCTTCGGCAAATGGTTCCACCCCCTGGCTTCGGAGGGCCCAGATATAAACGCTAAGCCTAACGATAGCGTTAGGAGTTAGCTGATGAAGGTAGATCCCAAACTTCTTCAAAACATCAGCAATCATCCCATTTAAAGGAAATCTTAATCCAGCTTTAAAGAAGCTTTTGAAGACCACTACTTCATCCTTTCCTGGCTTCGGGGTAATCTCCTCCCCGCCAAAACGAACCAGTTCCTTCTTTGCTTCACTAAAATATCCCAAATTCATCAGCTTAGACATATCAATTTCGGAAATGGTCGATTTCCCAAATTCCAGGTGGCTGGGTTTAGTTGGCACGGCGCTGTAATCATCTTCAGATTCAATTTCCTCAGCATCAACCTGCTCAGCTCCAGCGGCAGGTGCATCCTCCGGTACTACCAGCCCTGACTGTTGCATCACCTCGGAGATTGGAGCGGTTTCGGCACCTTCGGCTTCTTCTCCGTCACGAGTAACCCTAGCTGTTGAGTGTACCTTAGCCATCTGATGATTGAATTTCTTGTTTTTTGATGAAGTTAAAAAAATTAACTTTGTTGAAGCTCTTTCTTGTTACGAAGCTTGAGCAAAATGAATAGCTTCGGTTGAGGATGCAATAAACAAGCTTCGGCTATGGTCAAATTTTTGGCAGCAAAACAGTGCAATAGCAATGAATGCTGTGGTAACTTCACACCTACTCGTCTGCTTATATAGTGTCGCAGGTGGGAAGGTGAATCGTCAAGGTCTTCCGCACCGGACAAACAGCCACCCGCACTCACTGAACAATGGGCCACAGAGTTCGAGAAGATGAATCGCCAGGGCACGCGTAACTGCTGCAAGATGGGGTCACCTCGCGCTTGGATTATTTTAATCGTTTCTCGGCAACAAGCTCAGAGAAGGTGTTTTTCGGATCCTCGGCATCCCGAAGCCTAGAAGATTTTTTCACGGATCAAGCTCGTTATGAAAAACGATCTAGCACCGCGAAGGGGCTACTGTTGGGAGTATGCTTCGTAGCCGAAGATCCTAAAGAAAGAAATACCTTCGGCAGATCCTCTCAAAAGCAGTGCCGAAGCTATCGTCTATAAAGCTTCGGCACAGTGACATGTCTCAAGACGAAGGGGTGAACCGACTTAAAGATGAAATGACCTAAAGAACCATGGTATTTTGTGTCATTATTGTAGTCGATTGTAAAGGGCATAAATGTAATTATGCACAGGCTGCGCCCTGTGCCTATAAATAGGTGAACAGTACCCCTGTACTATTCATGCAATCTGGTAATCACTGGCACATTACACTTGGATTATTGCCTTCTGACAAGATGAAGGTATAAATGTAATTAAATGTTATGTCTTAATATTTGAGTTTGTATAATAATATATGAATAGACTTATGTGTTATAGTATGTCATTCCCTTATGTTTTATATTTTTTATATTTCATCTTACATTATTTCATAACTCTAATCACGAAGGTATGACCTTCGTGATATTTTGCTCATGGCCTTCGTCCGAAGTTCATTAAATCCTTGGGGAGATAATGCTTCAATGGACGAAGGGCATTAATATTTAACAGTTTATGTTGCCTTGTTCTTAAATCATAGCACTTGAGAACAAGTCCCCAACAATGCCAACACAAACCAAGGCAAATATATAAGTGCAGAATTGAACTAGTTTTCATAAGGTAAGTGCAAAGGTTGCTTGGAATTAAACCAATATTTAACTTCTACTAGATATGCATGGTTGCTTTCTTTTATTTAACATTTTGGACCACGCTTGCACCACTTGTTTTGTTTTTGCAAATTCTTTTTGGAAAATCTTTTCAAAGTCTTTTTGCAAATAGTCAAAGGTATATGAATAAGATTTCGAAAAGCATTTTCAAGACTTAAAATTTTTCTCCCCCTGTTTCAAATGCTTTTCCTTTGACTTAAACAAAACTCCCCCTGAATAAAATTCTCCTCTTAGCTTTTAAGAGGGTTTTACCAATTTGAACAAGATTTAGATACGAATTTGAAATATATTAACTAAGAATTTTCATCATGAGATACCAATTGAAAAGACAAACATAAATCATTATTTTGAAAGTTTTTTTTTGAAGTTGGTGGTGCGGTCCTTTTGCTTTGGGCTTAATATTTCTCCCCCTTTGGCATTAATCGCCAAAAACGGAGACTTTGAGAGCCCGTGTACTTTCTCCCCATTGGTACAGGTATATATGAGTGAAAGATTATACCAATTTGGAGTGATGTGGAGTGATGGCGAAGGGTAAATGATATCGATAGAGTGGAGTGGAAGTCTTGTCTTCGCCGAAGACTCCATTTCCCTTTCAATCTACGACTTAGCATAGAAATACACTTGACAACACATTAGTCGTAGACATAAAAGAGATATGATCAAAGGTATATATATGAGCTATGTGTGCAATGTTTCAATCAAAGTTCCAAGAATCAAGAATGTTTAGCTCATTCCTAAGTTTGCTAAAGGTTTTCTCATCTAATGGTTTGGTAAAGATATCGGCTAATTGTTCTTTGGTGCTAACATAAGCTATCTCGATATCCTCCTTTGTCGGTGATCCCTCAAAAAGTGATACCGAATGTCTGTGTGCTTAGTGCGGCTGTGTTCAACGGGATTGTCCGCCATGCGGATTGCACTCTCATTGTCACATAGGAGATGGACTTTGCTCAATTTGTAGCCATAGTCCCTGAGGGTTTGCCTCATCCAAAGTAATTGTGCACAACAATGACCTGCGGCAATGTACTCAGCCTCGGCGGTAGAAAGAGCTACTGAGTTTTGTTTCTTTGAAGCCCAAGACACCAGGGATCTTCCCATAAACTGACAAGTCCCTAATGTGCTCTTCCTGTCAATTTTACACCCTCCCCAATCAGCATCTGAATATCCTATTAAATCAAAAGTGGATCCCTTGGGGTACCAAAGTCCAAACTTAGGAGTGTAAACTAAATATCTCATGATTCTTTTTCACGGCAGTAAGGTGAACTTCCTTAGGATCGGCTTGGAACCTTGCACACATGCATACGGAAAGCATAATATCCGGTCGAGATGCACATAAGTAGAGTAAAGATCCTATCATCGACTGTTATACCTTTTGATCTACGGACTTACCTCCCGTGTCGAGGTCAAGATGCCCATTAGTTCCCATGGGTGTCTTGATGGGCTTGGCATCCTTCATTACAAACTTTTTGAGTATGTCTTGAATATACTTGGTTTGGCTGATGAAGGTGCCCTCTTGGAGTTGCTTGACTTGAAATCCTAGGAAATACTTCAACTCCCCCATCATAGACATCTCGAATTTTTGAATCATGATCCTACTAAACTCTTCACAAGTAGATTTGTTAGTAGACCCAAATATGATATCATCAACACCAATTTGGCATATAAACAAATCTTTTGCAATAGTTTTAGTAAAGAGTGTAGGATCGGCTTTACCGACTTCGAAGCCATTAGTGATAAGGAAATCTCTTAGGCATTCATACCATGCTCTTGGGGCTTGCTTGAGCCCATAAAGCGCCTTTGAGAGTTTATAAACATGGTTAGGGTACTCACTATCTTTAAAGCCGGGAGGTTGCTCAACATAGACCTCTTCCTTGATTGGTCCATTGAGGAAGGCACTTTTCACGTCCATTTGATAGAGCTTAAAGCCATGGTAAGTAGCATAGGCAAGTAATATACGAATTGACTCAAGCCTAGCTACGGGTGCATAAGTTTCACCAAAATCCAAACCTTCGACTTGTGAATAACCCTTGGACACAAGTCGGGCTTTGTTCCTTGTCACCACACCATGCTCATCTTGCTTGTTGCGGAATACCCACTTGGTTCCTACAACATTTTGGTTAGGACGTGGAACTAAATGCCATACCTCATTTCTTGTGAAGTTGTTGAGCTCCTCTTGCATTGCCAACACCCAATCTAAATCTCTTAGTGCATCCTCCACCCTGTATGGTTCAATGGAGGACACAAAAGAGTAATGTTCACAAAAATGAGCGACTCGAGATCGAGTGGTTACCCCCTTATGAATATCACCGAGAATGGAGTTCACGGGGTGATCTCTTTGAATCGCTTGGTGGACTCTTGGGTGTGGCAGTCTTTGACCCTGAATTTCTTGCTCATCTTCCTTGTCTTTGTCATGGTCATCTCCCCCTTGATCATTGTCCTCCTCTTGAGGTGGCTCATCCTCTTGATCCTCATCATCTTGAGCCTGTTCCTCATCTTGAGTTGGTGGAGATGCTTGATTGGAAGATGATGGTTGATCTTGTGCATGAGGGCTCTTTGGATTCCTTAGGACACACATCTCCAGTGGACATGTTCCTTAGCACGACGCACGGAGCCTCTTCATCATCTAGTTCATCAAGATCAACTTGCTCCACTTGGGAGCCATTATTCTCATCAAACACAATGTCACAAGAAACCTCAACTAATCCAGTAGATTTGTTGAAGACTCTATATGCCCTTGTGTTTGAGTCATAACCAAGTAAAAAGCCTTCTACAGCATTAGGAGCAAATTTAGATTTTCTACCTCTTTTAACAAGAATAAAGCATTTGCTACCAAAGACTCTAAAATATGAAACATTGGGCTTTTTACCGGTGAGGAGTTCGTATGATGTCTTCTTGAGGATTCGGTGAAGATAGAGCCGGTTGATGGAGTAGCAGGCGGTGTTAATCGCCTCAGCCCAAAACCGGTCCGGAGTCTTGTACTCATCAAGCATGGTCCTTGCCATGTCCAGTAGAGTTCTATTCTTCCTCTCCACTACAACATTTTGTTGAGGTGTGTAGGGAGAAGAGAACTCATGCTTGATGCCCTCCTCCTCAAGAAAGCCTTCTATTTGTGAGTTCTTGAACTCCATCCCATTGTCGCTTCTTATCTTTTTTATTCTCAATCCGAACTCTTTTTGAGCCCGTCTCAAGAATCCTTTTAAGGTCTCTTGGGTCTGAGATTTTTCCTATAAAAAGAACACCCAAGTGAAGCGAGAATAGTCATCCACAATAACTAGATAGTACTTACTCCCGTCGATGCTTATGTAAGCTATCAGGCCAAATAAATCCATGTGGAGTAGCTCGAGCGGCCTGTTAGTCGTCATGATGTTCTTGTGTGGATGGTGGGAGCCAACTTGCTTTCCTGCTTGACATGCGCTACAAACCCTGTCTTTCTCAAAATGAACATTGGTTAGTCCCAAAATGTGCTCTCCCTTTAGAAGCTTGTGAAGATTCTTCATCCCAACATGGGCTAGTCGGCGATGCTAGAGCCAACCCATATTAGTCTTAGCAATTAAGCAAGTATCGAGTTCAGCTCTATTAAAATCAACTAAGTATAGCTGACCCTCTAATACTCCCTTAAATGCTACTGAATCATCACTTCTTCTAAAGACAGTAACACCTATATCCGTAAAAAGACAGTTGTAACCCATTTTGCATAATTGATAAACTGAAAGCAAATTGTAATCTAAAGAATTTACAAGAAAAACATTGGAAATAGAATGATCAGGTGATATAGCGATTCTACCAAGTCCTTTGACCAAACCTTGATTTCCATCCCCGAATGTGATAGCTCTTTGGGGATCTTCGTTTTTCTCGTAGGAGGAGAACATTCTTTTCTCCCCTGTCATGTGGTTTGTGCATCCGCTATCAATAATCCAACTTGAGCCCCCGGATGCATAAACCTGCAAAACAATTTAGGCCTTGTTCTTAGGTACCCAAACGGTCTTGGGTCCTTTCACATTAGAAACAAGTACCTTGGGTACCCAAACACAAGTCTTGGAGCCCTTATGTTTGCCCCCAACATATTTGGCAACTATTTTGCCTCATTTGTTAGTAAGAACATATGAAGCATCAAAAGTTATAAATGAAACATTAGGTTCGTTTGATGTTGTAGGAGTTTTCTTTTTAGGCATTTTAACATGGGTAGAATGCCTAGAGCTAGATGCCTCATTCTTGTACATAAAAGCATGATGGAAAATAGAATGAGACTTCCTAGCATGAATTCTCCTAATCTTGTGCTCAGGATAATTGACAGGATATAAAATGTAACCCTCATTATTCTGAGCCATGGGAGCTTTGCCCTTAACAAAGTTAGACAATTTTTTAGGGGCATTACATTGCTTCCCTGTTGGAAACCAATGCCATCCTTAATGTGAGGGCGTCTCCCATTATAGAGCATGCTCCTAGCAAATTTAAATTTTTCATTTTCTATCTCATGCTCATTGATTTTACTAGTTAATTGAGCTATATGATCATTTTGTTGTTTAATTAAAGCAATGTGATCATGAATAGCATCAACATTAATGTCTCTACATCTAGTACAAATAGCAACATGTTCAACAGTAGATGTAGAAGGTTTGCAAGCATTTAATTCATCAATCTTAGCATGTAAAATAGCATTCTCATTTCTAAGATTGGAAATAAAAACATTGCAAACATTTAAATCTTTAGCCTTAGAAATTAACTTTTCATTCTCAGTTTTAAGGCTAGCAATTGATTCATTCAATTTATCAATCTTAGCAATTAAACTAGCATTATCATTTTTTAAGATTGACAATTGAATCATGACAAACATTTAATTTTTCAACCTTAGCACTCAAATTAACATTCTCAGTACTAAGGTTGGAAATGGTGTTATGGCAATTGCTAAGCTCTTTAGTCAAATTTTCATTTTTCTCCATTTCCTGAATATAAGCATTCTTCACCTTAACATGTTTTTTGTTTTCCTTAATAAGGAATTCCTCTTGGCTATCCAAGAGTTCATCCTTCTCATGAATATCACCTATTAATTCATTTAATTTTTCTTTTTGTTGCATGTTAAGGTTGGCAAAAAGACTAAGCAAGTTATCTTCATCATCACTAGAACTACGCTCGTCACTAGATGTAGTATACTTGGGGGTGGTTCTAGCTTGTACCTTCTTTTTCTTGCCGCCCTTTGCCATGAAGCATTTGTGGCTGACGTTGGGGAAGAGAAGTCTCTTATTTACGGCGATGTTGGTGGCGTCCTCGTCGGAGGAGGAGTTGGTGGAGCTTACATCGGAGTCCCAATCCCGACACACGTGGGCATCGCCGCCCTTCTTCTTGTAGTTTTTCTTCTTCTCCTTCTTCCTCCCCTTCTTGTCGTTGTCCCTATCACTATCACTAGACAAAGGGCATTTAGCGATAAAATGACCAGGCTTACCACACTTGTAGCACACCCTTTTGGAGCGGGGTTTGTAGTCCTTCCCCCTACTTTGCTTGAGGATTTGGCGGAAGCTCTTGATGATGAGCGCCATTTCCTCGTTGTCGAGCTTAGAGGCGTCGATGGGGAGCCTACTTGATGTAGACTCTTCTTTCTTCTCCTCTGTCGCTTTGAATGTGACGGGTTGCACCTCGGGTGTGGAGGTGCCGCCTTGCTCCAAGTTGACAATTTGTTTGGAGCCTTTGATCATCAATTCAAAGCTCACAAACTTTCCTATAACCTCCTCGGGAGACATTAGCTTGTATCTAGGATCACCACGTATTAATTGAACTTGTGTAGGATTACGAAATACAAGTGATCTAAGAATAACGTTGACCATTCCATGGTCATCCCATTTTGTGCTCCCAAGGTTGCGCACTTGGTTGACCAAGGTCTTGAGCCGGTTGTACATCACTTGTGGCTCCTCTCCTTGGTTGAGGACGAATCGACCGAGCTCCCCCTCGATCGTCTACCGCTTGGTGATCTTGGTCACCTCATCCCCTTCGTGCACGGTTTTTAGTACGTCCCAAATCTCTTTGGCACTTTTTAGCCCTTGCACCTTATTATACTCCTCTCGACATAGAGAGGCGAGGAGTATAGTGGTGGCTTGGGAGTCAAAGTGCCGGATTTGCGCTCCAAACTCAACAATATCCCATATGCTTGTGTGGAGTGAGGTTAGGTGATGTCTCATTTTATCACTCCACATACAATAATCTTCACCATCAAAAACTGGTGGTTTGCCTAATGGGACGGAAAGTAAAGGAGTGTGTTTAGAAATGTGGGGATATCGTAAGGGGATCTTACTAAATTTCTTGCGCTCATGGCGCTTAGAAGTGACGGACGGAGCGTCGGAGTCGGAGGTGGATGGCGACGAAGAGTCGGTCTCGTAGTGGACCACTTTCTTCATCTTTTTCTTCTTGTCGCCACTATGCGACTTGACGCGGGGAGGTGATTCCTCCCTTCCTTTGGTGCCGGACTCCCTTGATGGAGCTTTCTCGTGGCTTGTGCCCGTTTCCATCTCCCTCTTGGCGGATCCTCCCAACATCACTTCGAGTGGTTAGACTCTAATGAAGTACTGGGCTTTGATACCAATTGAAAGTCACCTAGAGGGGGGTGGATAGGCGAAAACTGAAATTTACAACTTTAAACACACTACAAGCCAGGGTTAGTGTTAGAATGCAAGTTAAGTCTAGGAGAGAGGGGAAAACAAATCAACCAAGAAAATAAAGCGGATGACACGGTGATTTGTTTTACTGAGGTTCGGTTCTAAAGAACCTAGTCCCCTTTGAGGTGGTCACAAAGACCGGGTCTCTTTCAACCCTTTCCCTCTCTCAAACGGTCACTTAGACCAAGTGAGGCTTCTTCCTTAATCTCACGGGTCACATAGACCCCGCAAGGATCACCACACAATTGATGTCTCTTGCCTCGCTTACAAAGCACTTGAGAGTAAGAAGTGAGAAAGAAAAGAAAGCCAAGCCAAGAAAACAAGAGCAAAAAGGAACACAAATGATCCTCTCACAAGTCCTAATGCGCTAGAGTTGAATTAGGAGCTTTGAGCGGATCGATCACTTGAATTGTGTCTTTGGAGTGGAGTCCATGCTCCTGTAGCGCTTAACTCGGGCAATGGTTTTCATCGGCTTAGATCGGGCCTATCTAGCCTGGTTATGTCTAGCTGGGCCATCCCGTAAGGCGACCTAAGAGAAAACCTGCCAGGCGGCCCATGACATGTTTTGGTGTACATAAGGACCCGGGGGATATCTATCCCTCGTAGTTTTCGACAAGTTCAAGGAGTTGACGAAACATTCTCGCCAGTAGCGATGCTTAAATCTATTCATATCATTCTAGCTATTGTTGCATATTTTGATTATGAGATTTGGCAAATGGATGTCAAAACAACTTTCCTAAATGGTAACCTAGACGAGGACATGTATATGATACAACCCAAGGGTTTTATTGATCCGATCAATGCTAGAAAGATATGCAAACTTCAAAAGTCCTTTTATGGGTTGAAGCAAGCATCTCAGAGTTGGAACATTCATTTTGATGAAGTGGTCAAAGGGTTTGGTTTTCTTCAGAATGAAGAAGAAGCTTGTGTTTACAAGAAGGAAAGTGGGAGCACTATTGTGTTTTTGATCTTGTATGCAAAAGACATATTATTGATTGGGAATGACATTCCTATGCTAGAATTTGTCAAGACTTCACTAAAAAAAGAGTTTTTCTATAAAGGGCTTAAGAGAAGCAACATATATCATGGGTATAAAAATATATAGAGATAGGTTAAAGAATCTTATAGGATTAAGCCAAGATACATACATTGACAAGGTGTTGAAACGGTTCAACATGGAACAGACCAAGAAAGGGTTCTTGCCCATGTCACATGGTGTACACCTTAGCTAGAAGCAGTGTCTTGCGACGACTAATGAGCGGGAACACATGAGTAAGATACCATACGCTTCAGTAATTGGATCTATCATGTATGCCGTGATAAGTACGTGCCTAGATGTTTCATACGCTATAAGTGCTACGAGTAGGCACTAGGCTGGTCCAGGTGAGGGTCGCTGGACAGCAGTAAAAGACATTCTTAAGTACTTGAGAATGACTAAAAATATGTTCCTAGTTTATGAGGGTAAGGATGAGCTTGTTGTAACCGGTTACACTGATGCTAGCTTCCAAACTAACCCAGACGAGTTAAAATTGCAATTAGGTTTTGTGTTTATAATAAATGGTGGTGGTGTTAGTTGGAAAAGTTCCAAGCAGGAGACCATGACTTATTCTATAACAGAAGCTGAGTTCATTGCAGCTTCTAAATCTGCGAAGGAATGTGTTTGGATAAGGAAGTTCCTCATCGAGCTTGTTGTGTTTCCTAATGCGTCTAGCCCATTGAACCTCTATTGTGACAACAATGGAGCTATTGTGCGGGCTAAGGAGCCAAGGAACCACCAGAAAAGCAAACATGTACTGTGGAAATTTCACCTCATACGGGAGTTTGTTAGGTGAGGTGAGATCAAGATATGCAAGATACATACGGATTTAAATGTTGTTGATCCTTTGATGAAACCTCTTCCACATCCTAAGCATGAGGCACACATGAGATCTATGGGTATTAGATATCTTCTAGATTAACTCTAGCGCAAGTGGGAGACTGTTAGTAATATGCCCTAGAGATAATCATAAAGATGAGCATATTTATTTGTATTTATAATATATTGCTTAATTTAGTATACATGGTCGAAGATGGGGGGAGGCGATGTCGAGTTGTACCAGCCATGGAGCAGAGCTGGAAGAGCGCGTTGGAGCAGCACTGAACAGGAGGGCACGCTTGTAGCGGAAGAGGAAGGAAGAAAAGTCTAGACTCGTGATACCATGTAAGTAAATAGAATTGCAGGAATTATGTCTTGTATTGATAGAGAAGAATTATAGGTACATATATAGGGGAGGAGTGCAAGAGGCAAAAGGAAATCTCATAAACAGGGAAATCAGCAGGATCCTAATTGATCCATCCTGGACTCCTCCCCAAAACTCTCTATCCTAGCCTGCTATACAAGGCTCACCGGCTATAGAAGCCAAGCATCAGGCTGCTATACAAGGCAATGAATATTGTTGTTTAATAGCGACAACGACGGCTGGCGAGTTGGAGTCCAGCAGGATAGCCTGACCGATGTCCTTCATGGCGACTCACCCAGTAGGATGGTGCATCACCGATGCCTCCTCCTCCTCTCCCTCGATTGTTCTTGCTCCGCTGCCAGCAGGGGCGCATGGTGGCGGAGACCCGGTTGCTTATCCACGCATCGCCATCGCCGGTGCCTCCTCTTCCTCGTTGTTCTTGCCTCACTGCCTACACGTTAATGGTTCGAGACGCTTGGCGATGGGGAGGGTAAAGGCAGCTACAGCTGACGAGTCGGAGGCAGCAGGATGGCCTACTTGATGTTCTCTATGACGACACGGAAGAATCTAGGTGAGGGAGCAAAGACCAGGAAAGAGGTGGAAAATTAGAGGTTAATATACAACGGCAACATCAATGAGGAAGAGATCGTGGTGGTTGCACGGTGGGTTGCGCATGTAAGATATAAGACTTATATTATCTCGTTATAAGATGAAACTTGAGGAAGAAAACAATATTTTATATCAACACATATTTAGTCATGTTGGCATCTAGTCGGAGGCTAGCAGAATGACCTGCTCGATGTCCTCTATGGAGGCGCTGAAGAGCGCTCATGATGGTTGCATGGTTGGTTGCGCATACCAGAGATACATGTTAGAGATAAAATTTCTATGGTTGTTAGATAAGACATGGGGAAGAAACAAATCTGTGCGTGTAAAGCGCTCGAAAGAGGCCACAACAGAGGACGGGGCATACGTAAAGTGTATTAATTTTGAAAAAAATGTAATAGAGTTTTTAAAGAGTGATGACACAACGACCGTCAAAACTAGTGTTTTATAGAAGTATAGATGTTTCAACATATTTTAATATCAAAGTTCGCACTATTGTTTAACCACGTAATCGAACTATGTAATGTTGCTAAACAACAAAAAATTGAAAAGTGGTATAGTAAAAACATCTTGGAATCGGACTCTAAATATTACCCGAAAAAATAGAATCCGAAAACAAAAACAAAATTTGAAAACATGGAAGCCGTTGAAAAAAAACTAAACACAAAATAGAATCAAAAACTAGAAAAAGAAAGCACGCAGGTGGGAAAAGAAACAAAATCACAGTTGTGCCGTTGGAAAAAAAACAGAAAAGAATGGGATACCATAATGGATAAAATAAACTGGGAAGGAATCATAAACTCCTTTTCTATTTGATTAAGATTTCTATCCAGGTACTTTAAGAAATCTTTTGTATGTCGTATAAAAATATAGGAATAAAAATAGTTTTCACGTCCACAAGGTGAGTCAAGAAAAGGTCACAAAAAATGGAAAGAAAAAATAGAGGAATAGACAACTCTCGTTAGGGCTAGGAAATAAGTTCGAGCCTCGCGAGCCGGCTCGAGCTCGGATAGGCTCACGAGCTGAGCCAGTCTTTTAGGCTCGTTGCTGTAGCGAGCCGGCTCGGCTCGAGCTCGGATAGGTTCGCGAGCTGAGCCAGTCTTTTGGGCTCATTGCCGTAGCGAGCCAAGCCAGCTCGTTCTAGATCGCGAGTTGTGCCAAATTACTTAATATGTATAAATAATGATGCATATTAGATAATTTTATAGATAATCAGTTTGTTCCTTAACGTTTCATGATAGATGTATGACAATTAATAATTTAGATTACTCATAATGATGAAGGATATCTATATATCATATTTATATACTAATAAATTACTATATAATGTAATTATATATATCAGGGTGTGGCTCGCGAGCCGAGCCTATCTCTCCAACTCGTGAAATGGACGAGCCGAGCTCGACTCGTTTCCCGTCCTAGTTCTCATATCCACGGGGTGAGGAAAGGCCACAGAAAAAAGGAGAAAAAAGTTGGCTCTTTAATTTAAAGGTATAGATGAACAGGGTAAAAGCTATGTTCAAGAAAATGAAGCGTGTCTTCTGTGACAAAAGATGTAGAATCAGTGCTCCCACTGTTTCCAAACAAGATCGGGGCAATTCTGTTCAAGAGAAGGCTGTCCAGCTCTTAAAATTACACCTGAGATGGAGCAGCCATTGTAACACTAAAATTTGTAAGGATGGCACAGGTCGCACAAATAATGAAATAATGTTATATATTGTAATTATCAGTGTCTTTCCTGCCCAGTATACACCCACACACACACACCACCGGCACCACATGGCCTTATAAACAAAAAATCATCTCCACACTACACATAAAGGATCTAGAAAAAAAATGTTCACTACAGATACAAAATTGTGCCAAAACTTAAGAGAACCATGCAGAACCAACGAGTGACTTCAGCATTGCGTGACCTGTTTCTTCCAAGTGAGAAAACAACTTGTTCCTGCGAGAGCAACATAGTACTGGGAGGGGGGATGGTAGCTGCAATACCATTATTACTGCACCATTGTTGACATTAGAAGAGGATGGCCCTTCCATGATATCATCAACATCATTAACATGGACCGAACCCTCAGGCTGAACCTCATATTTACCATGATGCCCATTGCCAGCATAATTACTTTCAAATTCTTCAGCTAACTCTTCTGCAGCATCTGAAAATGCACTCGCATCATCTGACTCCTGTGTAGGCTTAAAATCGAACCCCATATCAACTTCATTCCAATCACCTTCCCCCTCCTCTGCCTTTTTCAAAGACTCCTCCTCCCTAAAGGCCTTCCTCAGTTCAGCAATCTTATTCCTATGCTTCTTCGACTGCTCGTGGTTCTTCCACTGTTTGTCCGATTTGAACTTTTTATTGCACGCCGCGCAGTACAACAGCTCCTTCTTGGCCCTCATCTCCTCTTCTTCGTCTTCATCATACAGTCCCTCCTCTGCCCTCGCCCACTCATGTTCTTGATATGCCATGGCTCGCTCCTTCTTCCTCTTGTCCTCCTCCTTCCTCCTCTCCTTCTCCTCTGCCTTTCTCTTCTCCTCCTCCAGCTTCTTCTTTAAAACCATGTCCACAACCCTCTTATCCCTCTTCTTGCAGAAGGCAGCAAGGCCCCTGACAGCGTCATTGTACTCCCGCCGTGCCTTACGCATCGCCTTCTTGTTGTCCTCCTCCATGAGCCTCCGAACACGGCGACTTTCCCCACGCGCAGCGTCCCACGCAGCCGCCCATCCGAAATCCATGCCCGAGCCAAACCCAAGCCAATAACTGTAGAAAGCAGTGACCTGCGCATAGGGGGAATCAAGGTTCCCAATGACCGGCGGCGCAGCGGGCTCGGGAACCCCCATCCGGCGAGCATAGGCAAGCTCCTGCGCGAAGACCCTGTCGAAGACGTCCCCGTAGACCTTGTAGAAGCCGCGGCCCGTGTCGGAGAAGCCGGAGAAAGCGGACGAGGAGAAGAAGGCGAAGAGATCGGGGACGGTGGAAGCGGATTTGGCGCCGGCGGAGGCTGGGTGAGAGAAGATGATCTGGGAGCGGTGGGAGTCGTAGTAGGCGCGCTCCTGCGGGTCAGAGAGGACAGAGTGGGCATGCTGGAGCTCCTGGAAGGCGGCGGTGGCGAGGGCGAGGTCGGAGCCGGGGGGCTGCTTGTCGGGGTGGAGCGAGAGCGCGAGGCGGCGGAAAGCAAGCTTGATGTCCGTCGGGGAGCAGTCGCGAGATAGGCCGAGGACCTCGTAGTAGCAGCGCTTCGGTGCGCCCGCCGCCGCGGACGCCATCGCCGCTAGGGTGAATTCCGAGGGAAGGGAGAGGGAATAGAGATGCGATGGATTCGAGAGACCGATCCAAGTATAGCCTTAACAATCGGGTAAGTCGAAGCAAGTTGTTGGATTATAGGTATGTTTTTATAGGCCTTCCGCCCCCTCTTCTGTCCGTACCGATCGGCGGCAGTTGGGTCTCCCTCTCTCTCCTCTACTTACCGTTTCCCGGTCTTCCGCCTAAACTGTATGAGACAGAAACTCGTCCACGTACGGTTTGGAGGCCGAGCCCCACCCCTGCAATAATGGTGCAGCTTAGATCAACTAATACTAATAAGATATAGTCTACTCAACGATCGTCTTTGGGTCTCGAACTCCATACGGGAAAGGAACGTTGTTGTTTGCGAGGTCTCGATCATTTAAATGGACCCACTTCTCATTCCATTTGTGGGAATTTTTTAATTTATAAATCGTCTCCAATGAGCAAAAGGTTCATGTTTGAACATGATGAGTCACTTCGTGCCGACCTATTGCCCATAAACTTTCCTGCCTCATATGATGTTGTCTCCAGCAACACCCTGTAAAGGGTCCTCTCCCATAAATGTAGCGGACGGTGACTTACTTTACGTCTTCAGCAATAGACGCTAAAAGGTGCGCTAAATTTTACAGGATCCTCATCGTTCGGTAATCCTAGCGGACGAGCTTGCGCTCGCTATCCGCGTTCGTGCCATGCTCCAGCATCCTTCTCACCGAGATCCACGGCGATTCGCTCGCCGGAGAGGAGCGAAAAGTGGATGCAGAGGATTGGGGATGTGGCGGCGCGGAGGGCCTCGGCCGCGCCATCGATCTCATCGTCGGAGCCGTGCTCGAGCGCCGCAGCGGCGCGTAGGACCTCGGCCAGCCATTCTCGTCCCCACCGCTCTGTGCCCACACGAACGGCGGCCCACACATGCTGCACAGCGGTGAGCTCAAATCAAAGATGAACACAGTGCTAGCAGCGTATGCTCGCTCGGGAGTGGGAAACGCCTGGGGAGAGGATGGGGTTTGTGGGATTCAGAGATTTGTTTAGAAAAAAGTATTTGCGCATGGTGAAAAAGTTGTAGTTCTAAAACATATTTATTAATATAAATACAAAAACAATTTGTAATATTTAAATCAGTTAAAAATGTGTGGATAAATATGGATTTAAAATTTTCTTATAATAGTGGTCGGTGAAAATACGAACGATGAGATATAGAGGATGAAATTTAGAGGACGTTGTTGGAGATGACGAAGATATAGAGGATGAAATCTTTCAGATTGTGCTGTAAAGGACAAAGGATATTCCTTTTGGGGATGAAATTTAGAGGACGTTGCTGGAGACAGCCTCATATGAGAATGGAAAATTGGAAGATTTTCTGATGAAGAATCACGAACATAAGAATTTCTGGGTTAGCATGTTCTCAGAAAGAAGGTACTGGTCGCGAGAAACCACGAGCACGACTGAAGTGGCTATACATACAAATCTATTGACGGATCTATATGCTCCGATTGGAACTGACTGTCTAGAAACAAACGGTTGAAATTGAACGTAGAAACCCGAGCAGAAACGTGAGGCCATATGGGCCCGACGTTGTTTTTGAAACGGTAGATCGTCGAATCCCAACGGATACACTGGCGCGATATATCTTTGCGGCGTGGAGCGGATAAGAGCATCTCCGGCTATGTAAAAATGCCCTAAAACTAAAAATAGATATATTTTATAAAATTTAAGGCACCAACAATTAATTAAGCTCCAATAGTGAAGCTCTAAATCAAGTGATTAACCAAAATCTATTAATCTACTTTGTTCGTTTAGAAAAAAAAAGTTTCCTGAAGAGTACGTTCGTTTAGATGTAGATATGGGACAATCTAATAAGGTGCAATATATTTGTGGCATTTTAGGAGGTGCTTATAGTTTTCGTCATTTTTTTGTAAAATAGAACACTGTTAGGGCAGTTTTTTATAATTTGAACCCTATAATTTGATTTAAGGCACTAAGATAAATGGAGATGCTCTAAGCGTCACGATGCGCCACATGTAAATGAATACGCCCGGAGTAACAGATTGTCGTTACTCGGGGAGTCAGGTGGAGATTATTTCTTAGGCCGAAGTTCATGCTGGCAAAGGAGATGGTTTGCTGATGGGGGACGAGGGGCGTAAGTTCACCTTGCTCGACAGCATGGGATGGGCTTGTCGAACAGGAGATGGAACGGCGTGGCCACCGGCACGGTAGTAGACGCCTCTTCCATATGCTCCTCTGTCATGCTCCACATCCGGCGAGGGCCGTGCAGGCGGGAGGGATTTTTTGTTTAGGGGCTAGTTTGGTGGAAGGGAAATTGGAGGGGATACATGAGGAGAAATTTCCTTGCTAATTAAAATTGAATAGCAAAGGAATTACTTACCCATGGGGAAATTTTTTGACCTCGGACGGTTCGCGACCCTCTCAACGGTTGATTCTAACATCTTAACGGATACGCCTGACAGACCAACATCTAGATCAATAGCTATCTGCCTCGGTGATATCACGCAGACGTTCTGCCATTGGTCTCGGACAGTCCACGCCAATTCTAAAAATCATTTTGATCAACTTGTCACCTTCGGGCTGAACAGATCTTCACGTGCGGACGGTCCATGAATTATAGCCGGATAGCTGGACGGTCCATGGTTTATAGTTCCTATCCGAAGTCATAGCGGTGTCGTAGATGCTCCGCGTAGAAGGGGCCGGATGGGCTGCACATGGTGATTTCAGAACTTGAGTTTCTAACACGTCGTTGATCTTTGAACTATCTTCTCCAGGCTGCTTTGGTTGAACTTGAGAGTGATTATATTACTTAGACAAATATATCTAGTGGCTTTCCAACTAATCTAAGTCATGGATCTTGACCATTTTAATTCTCTAACTCATATTTCTTTTTTGTGCTCAAACTAGCTTTAAAATAGTGAATTTATCGATTCCGGGCTTTCCAACCTCTCTAGATGTATTGAATACATTCCTCGGGGTATTTAGAACTTATTCAAAGCGTAGAACTATTCATAGTTCATTTATTCCATATGTTACCTCTATTTGGTTGGATCTGAGTTGATTGTGACTTAGAAATTAAATTGTTGAACTTATGAACCTGTGAATCAAAGACTAGGCAAACTAGTTAGTCTGAATGATTTTGATGGTCATTAAACACCAAAATCAATATAAGAAATGATTTAAGACCATTTTCCTTTTAACCCACGTACCCGCGTCGGAGGTCTCGCCGGAGGGAGGGACAGAGAGCGTCGCTAGGACTCAAGAAGGACAGGGCGACGATCGACTACGACCGGTGAAGCCGCATTGGGGCACACCGGCTCGAGAGTCACAAGCTCGCACGGAGTTGCAGGGCTGGGGGCCGTTGTGGCGCGTTCTTTGAGGACTCTGTGATCGTTGATGGTGGATTGTATGGTCCATTTGTTTTTTTGCTAACGTGGATGCTATGAAAGAGCTCCTTTGCGTCGTGCTCGAATGTAAAGTAATTGTACTTATGTTACCTTGAACATATCTCCTCTACATTAAATATATAAAATATCTTCTCCTCTATAGTCTCTAAGGTGTCCTCTATAGTCTTATCTAGATAGAGGATCCCTTCATTTTCCTTTCCTCTACCCATTTCTATATTTTAGACAATGTATTAAACAAAACTAAATATGTATAGACATTTAAGGGTACAATAAATATATAAAAAATGCATCAAAATACATCTCTGATATAGGTTTTTTATGTGTATAGTACAAGATATTGAGAACATTGTTGAAGAGAAATGAGGTACATAGAAAGTAAAACTTATAGATAAGTCTATAAAGAACTGATATAAGGAAGAGATATAAAATATATTGCTCAAAACAGACTAGCATCTAGAATTAGTATCCACTAGGCAACTCGTGTATCATTTAAAATCACAATCCTCATTTTATTGTGTTCTAGAATATTTTTAACTATAAAACTATTGTTGTTGTAGTTTGAAGTATTATAAAATATGTAGATTGTCAGAGCATCTCCAGCAGTTTTGTAAAAAATGTCCCTAAAGACAAATGTGAGGAGTCACTAAATGATAGTAGGGAGTAAAAATATATGTGTTCTCTAGAAGTTCTTTATTTTTAGCTGTCAAATATTTCAAAGTATGCCAGCTAGAAACTCCTCTCGCTCTCACATTCTAGAAAGATTTATGTTCTTCCCATCAAACATGATATTGTTCTTGCAGTGGTTATAAAATATGTATATAAAACAGACACAAATCTGAAAGGGAAATGTGCCCTTGGGCCATTTCTAGTATATTTTGGTGATTAAGTGCCCAACACATTTTAAGTGAGTAATTATATGCCAAATGATGAATGAAGTGCAAATCGACAAGAAGGTATGATTCTAGACTTAGTACATTGGTTTTTGTATACTAATGAAGTTTGTCTAAGTGCTAGAATCAGAGAAAAGAAAAAGAGAAAAGGAATTGGCTGAAGCAGCCAAGACTCAGCTCGGTCTGGCACACCAGACTGTCCGGTGGGGCACCGGACAGTGTCCGGTGCGCCAGACCAGCTCTGGCGAACTAGCCACTCTCGGGAATTCATCGGCGGCGTACGGCTGTAATTCACCGGACTGTCCGGTGAGCCAACGGCCGCCAGCGCAACGGTCGGCCGCCAAATCCGCGGGCGACGCGTGGCCCGCTCCAACGGTCGGTAGGGGGCACCGGACAGTGTCCGGTGCGCCAACGGCTACAATTCTGCAACGGTCGGCTGTGTCATTTTAGGAAGGAGATCCGCACCGGACAGTGAACAGTGGATGTCCGGTGGTGCACCGGACTGTCCGGTGCGCCACCCGACAGAAGGCAAGAATTGCCTTCCCAGTTTGCTTCCAACGGCTCCTAGCTGCCTTGGGGCTATAAAAGGGTCCCCTAGGCGCATGGAGGAAGTACTCAAGCATTCTTTGATCATTCCTAAGCACCAAGACTCCATTCTCGCGCACTCGATTCTTTGAGATAGTGACTTGAGCTCCATTTGAGTAGAGAACTCCTTGAGTTGTGTTGTGAGCTCAAGTTGTGACTTGTGCGCGTGATTGTGTTCGTACTTTGAGTCTTGTGTGTGTTGCTCTTCCCACCCTTACTTCTGTGCTTCTTTGTGATCATCAATTGTAAGGGCGAGAGGCTCCAAGTTGTGGAGATTCCTCGCAAACGGGAAAGAGTAAAAGAAAGAAAAACACTGTGGTATTCAAGTCGATCATTGGATCACTTGAGAAGGGTTGAGTGCAACCCTCGTCCATTGGGACGCCACAACATGGAGTAGGCAAGTGTTATACTTGGCCGAACCACGGGATAAATCACCGTGTCTCTTGTGCTTGTTTTCCTTGTGACCATTGTGTCGGTGTTTTGGGTCCGACCGCACACCCGGGGTTGCCCCTCAAGGTGTTTTAGGAGTAGGACGGTGTCGACAACTGTAGCAAAATGGTTCGTGCCGATCGCACGAGGGACAGTGGACAAGGTTTACAGGTTCGGGCCGCTTAGAGATGCGTAACACCCTACGTCCTGGTGAGTATGCTAGGCGAATGTGGTTACAAGAGGGCTCTCTGGATTGAGAGTTCAGAGAGCTGGCGTGGGTGACTAAATAAAGGGCCGATCGTTCTGAAGGGGTGCCCCCTAGGCCTTATATACTCGACTGTGGGGTAGTACATGTGGATAAGATAACAACAAGTAGCTAAAAGATAGTGAACCTCTTGAGATTATCTCTACGTAACCCTCGCCGACTTATCCTCGCATGGCTTCGTTGCATGGAGGCTCCAGCACGGGAAAGTCGGATCTCTGTTGCGGTCATTCGCTTGACGCTATGGGTCGTCCGTGTTTGCACCAATCCGGCCTTATGTCTTTCTGCTTTGCTGATTGTTTCTCCCCAGGCCCATGAAAGAATGACCTTACGATTTATTGGGCCCTTGGGCCTTTCGTGAGGTCCTTTACTCTTTAGTGGACCCGGGGGATATCTATCCCCCACAAGCCGCCGATCTTTGGGTTAATTTAGAGATAATCAACCCGAAGATCCCAGGTCCAGCTTGCAGGTAATTTGAAGAAAGATGGCTTCCTGTTGTCTTCTCCTGCTCCGATCACTCGTTGACCAGAACCTAGTTTCGTGCCTGTGCCTTAGAGGTCGGCATTCCAATTTGTAGGATTCTGAACTTCATTGGGTGCACCGGAGGTGCACCCAATGGGTGTAGCCCCCGAGCTTCAAGTAGATTTTAGAAAATAATCTACTCGAAGGTCTTCAGTAGAGATTATTTCCATTTGTGTTCATTCGTTTTGGTTGAGAGTTGGCTTTTTTAATCTTGTCCCACACCTTAGAAATCGGCACTATCTCGGCTTGGAGTGATAATCCATGGGGTGCACCAGAGGTGCACCCAATGGGTGTAGCCCCCGACCTTCAAGTGGATTTTTGAGGATAATCCACTCGAAGGTCTTCCTTTTGTGTCCTTTTGCTGAAGATTATTCTTTCTGCTTGTAAAAAATTTGGCATGATGTCATCCGCACTATGTCATCAATATTATGCTTCAGAGGTCAGCATGTATTTTGTCTTTTGCAGCCGAGTTCGCAATCCATCCATATCTTGCTAGGCAGTACAATTTATTTGCTCTGTGACTGATTGGACATTTGATGGACGTTCTCTGTCTAGTCTTCAAGTCGCTTCTGTCGACCATATTTTGTACTCCACTGGCTATATTTGGCTTCCCTCTAACTCTCACTGATATCTCATTTTTGTCTTGAGGCATTCACTGCGTGCCCTGCACAGATGTGACCATTTTGAAAAATATACTGATAATTCCTGGGCGTCCCCCCCAATGGGTGTGGGCAAGGGACGGCTTGGTACGCTGAGTGTTTTAGCCGGCTGCTTCTGAGTAGTAATGTGATGTGACGGCGAGTGTAATCATATCCTTTGCGTTGTTGACTGGAGTCCCAATGGGTGTAGAGTTGCATGAAACGGCGTCAGCCGCCTGACGTGTCTTCAGACGGGTTGAAGTGCTTATTGAATGCTTTGCGACTGTTCGGTGACCGCGGTTGGAGGTGAGCGGTTGCCTTCTCCCTTTATAAATAACGCCGTTGCCCCTCTGGTTTTTTCACATCTCCTCGCTGTTCTTTATTGCTTCCTTCTCTTCTCTCCCGTCTGCTTCCGCCATGGGCAAGAGCAACAAGCGCAAGCGCGAACCGACTCCTCCATCAGAGGATTTCGGTGACTCGGAATACTCGGAGGAGGAGTTCTCCTCCGAGTCCGAGAGGTCTCCGGCTCCCGTCTCTCCCCCGGCGTCGTCCGATGACTCGGACGACTCCCAGGGGATAGCCGCGGAAGTCTGGACATACATCCGGGCCGTCGAGCGCTCCGGGCTCGAGGGCTCGGATGAGTCGGAGTACTCCTCGGATGAGGAGGACTCGGACGGCGGCGGCGAGGACGAGGACGACGACGACGACGACGACGACGACGGTGGCGACGGCGACGGCAGCGGCGACGGCAGGGGCAGCGGCGACGACGGCAAGGGCAGCACCAAAGGCGGCAGCAGCAAGGGCAGCACCAAGGGCAGCGGCGGCAGCAGGGGCAGGGCCAGTGGCTAGACGCCACTGGTCTTCTTAGATTATTAGTATAGTATAGTATAGTTAGAATAATGTAGTAGTAATGTAGAGTAGTATAGCGTAGTGTAGTAGTAGTAATGTAATGTAGTAATAGTAGGGGAGTATCAACTCGCGAAGAGTTGATTTGTAAGTTTATTAACTTCCCTTTGAATGAAAGAATGACGTTTGGCTTCTCTTCTGATGACTGTTCTGCTTGCTTGTGAGTCTAATTTATTTGAAAAAGTAAGTGAAATACTCGGGCGTTGAACTGATGTTTTCTGAAATGGTTGCCGAGTAACTTTGTAGGTGGTGTCGGCGCTTGTAGAGGTAATTGCCGAGTAACTGAAGATTGTGTCAGCGTTTTAGAGGCAACGCCGAGTGACTGAATATGATATCAACGTTTTAGAAGTAACATCGAGTGACTGGAGGTCGGCGTCGTCATTTTAGAAGTAATGCCGAGCGACTGAATACGAAATCAGCGTTTTTTAGAGGCAACGCCGAGTGACTGGAGGTCAACGTCGGCATTTTAGAGGTAATACCGAGCAACTGAATACGAAATCAGCGTTTTAGAGGCAACGCCGAGTGACTGGAGGTCGACGTCGGCATTTTAGGAGTAATGCCGAGCGACTGAATACGAAATCAGCGTTTTAGAGGCAACGCCGAGTGACGGCAGGCCGACGTCGGCATTTTAGAGGTAATGCCGAGCAACTGAATACGAAATCAGCGTTTTAGAGGCAACGCCGAGTGACTGGAGGTCGACGTCGGCATTTTAGAAGTAATGCCGAGCGACTGAGTACGAAATCAGCGTTTTAGAGGCAACGCCGAGTGACGGCAGGCCGCCCGAGCCACTTTGAGGATGGTGGCCGAGTGATGAGGTGGCGCGTCGGTGTTCTGAGGATAATTGCCGAGTGACCACGTGGCACGCTGGTTTTGGAAATAACCGCCGGGTGATGACTGGGCACTTTTTGAAACGGTATCTGGCTCGAGAATATCCCTTAAGAGCTGCGCTTTTAGCCGCCTTTGCTTTCTGTGCCCTAGTTCTTGCATTCCGCTTCCAAATCCTCTCTGCCGCTCGCCTCCACTCTGCTCGCTGGTAGAATCGAGATGGCGCCCAAGAGGAAGACCGCGAGCTCGTCTGCTGTGGTGATTCCTCCAATCGATCCCAACAGCCAGTTGCCTTTTGCAGGTAACCACATGTCCATCATTTCCGAAGCTGAACTCCTCCACCTCGTGTCCATCGGGGTTCTTCCTCCGCGGGAACTCTGTTCTTGGCAGATTTGCCACGGGACTACTGTCCCGACAGAGGATACCCACGAGTCTGTAGTTTACGCCCCTTTTCTTCTCCGCGGCCTTGGCCTTCCCATCTCTCCCTTTTTCCGCGGTCTTCTTGATTTCTACCACATTAACCTGACCCATCTGAACCCTAACTCAATTCTGCAAATCTCCATCTTCGTTCACTTATGCGAAGCCTTTCTTGGCGTGCTACCGCATTTCGGCTTATGGAAATACCTGTATCATTATCGCCCTAGGATGGCCGGGGGACAACATCAGTTGGTCGGAGGTGCCAGTTTGGAGATGCGCCGTGGGCGAAAGACTGAGTATCTTGAGATTCCCCTTAAAGACAGTATTAAGGGGTGGCGTCTAGAGTGGTTCATAGTTGATAATTATGGAAATTCTCTCCCCTCCCGGTCGGGAAGACAGCCAGACGTTCGCACCCCAAGCTGGACCGAGTTTCCCACAGATGAGGAGGTAGCTGAGGTGGGTGTGTTGCTAGCTGAAGTTGGACTGCTGAAAGAGAGAGGTCTAACTGCTGAAGCTGTGGTCACTGACTTTGTTTTCAAGAACATTCAGCCACTGAAAGATAGGGCCTACCCAGCTTATCTGTATCGAGGGCTAGCCGACCCGACTCGGGTTACCAACAGGAGAATCCCTTCTGCAGACTTGGTGAGCCGACTTGAAATGATTCTCAGGGGCAAAGTGTCTAATGTTGGTGCTCCAGTGGCGTACTCGGCCTGGAATTTGCCTCCTCCCAAAGCCTTCACCCTCTTCGTGTCAAATCCACCTGTGACTGATGGCAATTTGGGCCTTAGAGTGCGACCCTCTGCTGAGGAAGTCAGTGCTTTGGTTGCTTCGCTTGGAGAGATTCCTGATGACGAACGGCAAGTCCATTTTGAGGTGCCCCTGAACCCTAGTGATGCAGATATAAATGTCATGCTTGATCTGCTAGCTGAGGATTCTTCCGACGCTGTTCCTGCTGGTACATTGGCAGTGGTGCCCCTTCCAGAGGTTGATACAACTTTGGATGTTCAGAAACCTGTCAGTACTCGCCCTAGGCGCCCTAGCCGAACCAATCAGCCTGGGCCTTCTGCTGATGAGCAAAAGAAGAAAAGAAGACGCCTCCGGCGAGTATCCAGTTTTGATGAGGATGCTGGTATCTCAGTTCCTGCTGCTGAAGAAGTGCCTGCGACTGGACTTACTGACGCTGACCCCAATGGGTGTACCCAAACTGCTACTGATCCCAATGTGGGTGCTTTTCCTGTTGCTGATCCCAATGGGGGTGCTGCTTGTGTTGTCGATCCCAATGGGGGTGCTGCTTGTGTTGTCAATGTGGATGATGAGGAGGAAGAGAATGAAGTTCCTTTGACGAGGAAAAACAGTCGGCAGTTCATCACCAGTGGTGAAAGTAGTGGAGTTCCCTCTCCTGCTTTGTCGGCCCTCATTGGTCTGCAAGAACTGTCTCTGGCCAACTTTGATCAAGCTCTTGAGGATATGGTCCCAGAGGACTTGTTATCGGAGCCAGTGGATGATGGTGCAATGGAGGCTTGTGCTGACGTGCCCGATGCTGGGTTGAGGTCATCCCGTGCCTCATCGACCTTAGAGCGCGATCTTGAGGGCCGGGAGACTGGCTTGAATCGTCCTGGTCCTATGGAGGTAGAAGAGGGTCCATCAACCTTAGAAGTGGTTACTGTAGAGAGCTTAGACCTCAAGAGTGGTGCTGTCACATGCCCAGCCCCCGAGGGTGTCGCCGGGGATGACTTAGCTCGGGTGAAGAGTGTAAGCCACTGCCCAGCCCCCGAGGGTGCTGCCGGGGATGATCCGGCTCAAATGGGCAGTGCCAACTATGACCCAGCCCCCGAGGATGCCCGAGCAGGGTCTCCTTCCTGTACCTCCATGGACGTTCACGTAGGATCTCCTCCACGCTCTGGCTGTATGGTGGTGGTCCAGAATTTGGATCAGGAAGTCGCTTTAGAGGGCAGCGCTCCTGCTGGCCGAGTGCTGGGCTCTGTTGAAGGTACTGAGTTGATCTCTGCTGATTTGTTGCGAACTGCTCCGGGTGGTGGCCTTCCATCTGCTTATCAATTGATCTCTCCTGATTTGGGGATCCCTTCGTTCTTCTCCAACCTCCAGGTACTGTGCTGTATTTTGACTTGACTTTTATATTGCCTAAACTGCTGTCGTCACACTCATTTATTTTCCTCATCAGGCTTTGGTGGATGGAATGGTTGGCCAGCTGAGGCTACAGGGTGCTTCCGTCCCAGAAGTAGCTTCATCTCTTGCATGTTGGAATCCAGTGTCACTTCGACATCGTGTCTCTGAGTTGGAGGCGTCCAATGCTGGTTAGTGCTCTCTTTGCTTCTCTTTGCTTTTGCAGTGGACTGTTTTACCTTCTGACCCCATTTTGTTTGATTATCTCTCGTCAGGAGTGACTCGGCAGATTTCAATTCTTGAGGAAAAACACTCCCGAGATCTGGCTGAATTGGCTCAGCGGTGCACTGACATTGAGGAGAAGTACTCTCAGAGCCAAACTGAACTGGGTCAGGTCTCCGCTGCCTTGGATGACGCCAATGCCCTGAGTTCTTCTCTTCATGCTCAGCTTGATTCTGAAAAGGTAACTTACAAAACTGTGCCTTGCCTTGTTGTGCTCCTATTATTTGCTTGGTTTTTGAAGGAGTTGACTTTTGCTCGCAGGAAGAAAAGCGTATCCTTGCTGCTTCTCGTGACAATCTTGACAGGTTGTATCGTGATTCTAGCAATTCGCTGACTATCTTGGAGAGAAGTCATCGCTTCACCATGGAAGAATTAGACCTCCAACGTTGTAAGCTGCAGGAATCTGCAGACGAAATGACTCGCCTCCAGCGGTTGATATCAGCAAAGGATGCCACCATCAAAGAACTCCGAGCTTCCAAGAAATCCATTGCCCAGGAGTTAGAGACCGCTCGACTGGCTGCTAAAGTCGCCGAAGAAACTTCTGTTACTCTCAAAGCCCAGCGCGACAAAGCCATGGACAAGGCTATTCGGGCGGGACGAATCTTGATGAGGAGACCCGGCGTGGTTGTTCCTGAAGATATAAGGGCCGACGTGAATGCTGCCCCTGATTCCTCGAGTCGTCCTTCTTCGTCGGTTGCTCTTGAGAAAGACATTGCGAAATAGAGAAAGAATTTTTGCGCTCTGAGTGAGCGGTTATCATGATCGAATACTTGTTAGAAGACATCAGTTTATCATTCGAATGATAAAATTACTCTCTCATTGTATCAGAACTTATTAGTTCGTGAGTTTGTGGTAATGAAATGACGCATGACGATTATGAAATTTGTTTGCGGGATATAGAAGTCATCCCCTGAATTACGTAGGCGCGAGCACGTTGCACCGATTTAAGTCGTTGCCAACTTAAGTCGATTGATCCGTTAGTAGGGCATAGTGGTCACCCTGAGTTAAGTAAGAGTGAGCATGTTGCACCGCCTTAAGTTGTTGCCAACTTAAGTCGATTGCTCCGTTTGTAGGGCATAGTGGTCACCCCGAGTTAAGTAAGCGTGAGCATGTTGCACCGCCTTAAGTCGTCGCTGACTTAAGTCGATTGCTCCATTTGTAGGGCATAGTGGTCACCCCGAGTTAAGTAAGCGTGAGCATGTTGCACCGCCTTAAGTCGTCGCCGACTTAAGTCGATTGCTCTGTTTGTAGGGCATAGTGGTCACCCCGAGTTAAGTAAGCGTGAGCATGTTGCACCGCCTTAAGTCGTCGCCGACTTAAGTCGATTGCTCCGTTTGTAGGGCATAGTGGTCACCCCGAGTTAAGTAAGCGTGAGCATGTTGCACCGCCTTAAGTCGTCGCCGACTTAAGTCGATTGCTCCGTTTGTAGGGCATAGTGGTCACCCCGAGTTAAGTAAGCGTGCAATTCAATCGTAAACGAACTGAGTATCTTTGAAATCTCTCTTTATTGATGACATATTTCCACTTTACAGAATACATTGTTGCCCCAGCAGTTTTGAAATACAGCTAGGGATAAAACTTTCTGAGGTGCTCTATGTTCCAGGAGTTCCCAACTTCTGTGCCGTCCATCTGAGTGAGGCGATACGATCCGGGCCGGGTGACTTCTGCTACCATGAAGGGTCCTTCCCATAAGGGTGATAGTTTGTGCCGTCCCTCCCCCGTTAGAATTCGGTGGAGGACGAGGTCTCCTACTGAAAAGAACCGTTGCCGCACAGCCTTATCGTGATAGCGCCTTAGAGTCTGCTGGTACCGCGCTGATTGGATTACCACATTCAGTCGTTCTTCCTCAAGTACATCAATGTCCTCCAGCCTGGTGGCTTCAGCTTCTGCTATGCTTTCGAAGATCAACCTTGGCGCCCCAAACTTGAGATCAGCAGGTAGCACTGCCTCCGACCCATAGACCATGAAGAAAGGAGTGTTTCCATGCAGGGCTCGGCTAGGTTGGGTTCTTAAGCTCCAAACAACATAGGGCAATTCCCTTATCCACTTTCCTGCGAATTTTTCATTCTTATCGAAGACCTTTTTCCTGAGTGCTTCCAATATCATTCCGTTGGCTCGCTCAACCTGGCCGTTGGCTCTTGGATGTGCTACAGATGCGTACTTGATCTGAATGCTCTTTTGCTCGCAGAAATCGAGGAATTCTGAACTGGTGAAGTTGGACCCTAAGTCAGTTATGATGCTGTTTGGTATCCCAAATCTGAATATTATGTCTTGTATGAATTCCACAGCCTTAGCAGAGTTTAAAGAAGCAATGGGCTTGAACTCTATCCATTTAGTGAATTTGTCAATCGCCACCAATACATGAGTATATCCCCCTTGAGCTTTCTTGAAAGGTCCAATCATATCCAGTCCCTAGCATGCGAAAGGCCAAGTTACTGGTATGGTCTGTAGTTGCTGTGCTGGCATGTGCTGTTGCTTTGACAAGTATTGGCAAGCTTCGCATTTCTGAACTAATTCGACCGCATCGTTCTTCGCCGTCGGCCAATAGAATCCCGACCTGAAAACCTTCCCGACTAATGTTCTGGATGCTGCATGTATCCCACATTGCCCTGCATGGACCTCCTCAAGAAGTTGTTTCCCAGTGGACGGTAGAACGCACTTCATGAGGATGCCTGATGCGCCCCTTCTGTACAATATCTCCCCAATGAGTGTGTAATGAGCCGACTGCCTGGCGATGCGCTCTGCCGAGTTCTTGTCATCTGGTTCTTCTTCATTCTTTATATACTTAATGATCGGCCTTCTCCAGTCATCAGAGTCTGACTCGGGTTGATCTATGATATTACACTCTTCTGTTTGATCCATTGAGATACTCGGCTGCGGAATTTCTTGCACGAAGACTCCGGGCGGAACCTGTATTCGACTGGATCCCAGCTTGGATAGTACATCAGCTGCTGTGTTCCGATCTCTTTCTACATGATGAAATTCCAGACCCTCGAATTTATCTTCCAGCTTTCGGACGGCAGTGTAGTATTTTCCCATTGAATCATTTGAGCAATCCCACTCCTTGTTTATCTGGCTGATGACTACCAGAGAGTCTCCATATACCATTAATCTTTTGACGCCTAACGATATGGCAATGTTCAATCCATGGATCAAAGCTTCATACTCGGCTGCATTGTTGGAGGCAGGAAATAGCAACTGGAGGGCGTACTTTAGGTGTTCGCCTCCAGGTGCGGTGAAGAGAATCCCTGCTCCTGCTCCCTGCAGTTTCAGCGAACCATCAAAATACATTCGCCATACTTCTGCAGTCTCTGGATTATCCGGTACTTGCTGTTCTGTCCACTCTGATACGAAATCAACCAGTGCTTGAGTTTTGATGGCAGTGCGAGGTCGGAACTCGATGTCGTGGGATCCCAGCTCGCAAGCCCAATTGGCTATTCGGCCAATGGCTTCCTTGTTGTGAAGAATATCCCCTATTGGAAAATCAGTGACTACTATGACTTTGTGGTCGTCAAAGTAGTGGCGCAGCTTGCGGGCAGTTAGAAGTACTGCGTATAATAGCTTCTGAACCTGAGGATACTTTTTCTTTGAGGGGCCCAGAACTTCACTGATGAAGTAAACAGGATGTTGTACTGGATAGGCATGTCCTTCTTCCATTCGCTCGACTACCAACGCGGTGCTTACCACGTGAGTCGTGCAAGAAATGTATAGTAGCAAATTTTCTGCCGGTTGAGTCGATGTAGCTCGCCGGGGTGGTTTCAATACTGGTGGTGTTGTCAAGAATTTTTTCAATGCATCTAGAGCTTCTTGTGCTTCTGAAGTCCACTGAAACTTATCCACCTTCTTGAGTAGCTTGTAAAACGGCAAACCTTTTTCTCCTAGCCTGGATATGAATCTGCTCAGGGCTGCCATACATCCAGTGAGTCGCTGAACCTTCTTTTGTGATCGAGGAGCTTCCATCTTCATGATCACTTCAATCTTATCTGGATTAGCCTCAATTCCCCGATGGCTGACGATAAACCCGAGCAATTTTCCTGCTGGTACTCCGAAAACACATTTTTCGGGATTAAGCTTCCATCTATATCGCCTCAGGCTGTTGAAAACCAGTTGTAAGTCTTCGATGAAGTTTTCCGAATTTTCCGTTTTGATTACCACATCGTCCACGTATGCCTCCACACGCTTGCCCCAGTGATCGGCTAAGCATGTTTGAATAGCTCTCTGATAAGTCGCTCCAGCGTTTTTGAGGCCGAACGACATGGAGGTATAACAGAAAGCACCAAACGGAGTGATGAACGATGTTTTTTCCTCATCTTCTTTTGCCAAACTAATCTAATGATACCCGGAATAGCAATCTAAGAAAGACAACACAGAACATCCAGCGGTGGAGTCCACCACCTGATCTATCCTCGGGAGCCCGAAGGGATCCTTCGGACAGTGTTTGTTGAGATCAGTATAATCAACGCACATGCGCCAGTCCACTTTATTCTTTTTGAGCACAAGAACAGGGTTGGCTAACCACTCGGGATGTAACACTTCTCTAATGAATCCAGCCGCGACCAAGCGAGATAACTCGGCGCGGATGGCTTCTCTCTTGTCGGGCGTGAAACGACGTAATTTTTGCCGAATCGGCCTTGCCTGGGGATAAACCTTCAGTTTGTGCTCGGCCAGTTCTCTTGGGACTCCCGGCATATCCGCAGGTTGCCATGCGAATACATCTCGGTTATCTTGCAGAAACCGGACGAGCGCGCTTTCCTATTTGTCATCCAAGCTGGAGCTGATGATGGCCGTCTTGCGCTCATCAGCGAACCCCAGGTTGATTCGCTTGGTTTCCTCAGTCGGCCGCATAGAGGTCGCGGCCTGAGCTTCGTTAGCCAGTACCGCGAGGTCTTCCCCAGGCTTAGAGTTCGCCAGCGTAGAAGGAACCGTCGACGGCTTGGAAGTGAGGGCTGCTTGGATGGCCACCCGGAAGCATTCTGCGGCGCCTTGGAAGTCGGCGCGCACAGTTATGATCCCTTGCGGTCCTGGCATCTTCAGTATCATGTACGTATAATGCGGAATGGCCATGAACTTGGCCAATCCCGGCCTTCCGATGATGGCGTTGTACCCGCAGTCGAAATTCGCCACTTCAAACCTCAGGAACTCGGTTCTGTAGTTCTCCGGAGTTCCAAAGGTGACCGGCATGTAGATGTGGCCCAGCGGGTATTCTCCTTCCGTCGGCACGATGCCGAAGAAGGGAGTGTCCGACTTGTGGAGCTCTTTGAGGTGAGCCCCCAAGCCTTGGAGTGTCCGGGGGAAGGTAATGTTGATGCTGCTCCCCCCGTCCACTAGCACCTTCTTCACCCGGCTCTCTCGGATCACCGGATCGACGAGGAGCGGGTATTTGCCGGGATGGTCGAAGTTGAGCCATTGATCATCCCGAGTGAAAGTGATCGGGTGTTCTGACCACCGGTATGGGGCGGGAGGACCGGTGGTCGCCACCAGTATCTGGCGGTCGTTGAGCTTTTGCTGTCTCTTGCTCTCCTGCGACCCATGTCCGCCGAAAATGACGTTGACCTCCCTGTCGACGCGTGGGAAAGCTCCTCCCCCTCCCTCCTCCTGCCGATGAGGTCGTTGTGGTTCATCTGGTCCTCCCCTCGGCGGAGGAGGAGGAAGAGGTTGGAAAGGTCGGCCGTGTCCGACGGAATGCTTGAAGTCCCGGCAGTTGCGAAGAGTATGGCGCATGTCCTTGTGGTACGGGCACTGGGCGTCGAGGATGTCGTCCAGTGTGCGTTCGCCCCCGCGAGGTCCACCTCGGGCGCGGGAGGCAGGTGGTCCGGCGGCGTGCACTTCTTCGCGAGGCCTCTTCTCCCAGCGTTTGTCGGGTGGCTGGTTCGCGTCGCGTCGTGGTGCTGCCTGTGCGGTCTTTGCTCCTCCGATGAGGTCCTGGGCTCGCTCGTCGGCGGTGATGTAGAGGTCGGCTTCCCGGAACAGCTCCTCGGAGGTAGTCGGTGCCTTCTGTAGTATGGCTCGGACGAAAGCCGAGTCGTTGGATCCTCTGTAGAAGTCCTCGATCACGGCCGCCTCCGTGACCTCGGGGATACGATTTCTCATGGTTTGAAACCTTTTGAGGTACGACCGGAGAGTCTCGTCCCCCCGGCGCTTGATGGATTTGAGGTCCCACGGTTGCGCCGGCTTGTCGGAGAGGGACTGGAAGTTGGCGGTGAAGCGTCGACTGAAGTCGCCCCAGACGTCGATGCAATGTCGGGGCAGATGTCGCAGCCATTGCAGCGCATCTTGCCCAAGGACGATGGGCAAATACGCGGTCATAACGTCCTCGGATGCCCCGGCAGCTCGAGCAGCGGTGGTGTAGACGGCTAGCCAACCCCCTGGATCCTGCTTAGGTTCATACTTGTCAACATTGGATACCTTGAAGTTGGGAGGCCATTGGATGGCCCTAAGGCGCGGAGTAAGAGCGGACACTCCGCACGTGTCCTCTTGTCGCCGAGGACGATGTCTGTCCCGGGGAGGGGAGTTGTGGTTGTGGTTCCTCGACCGTCCCCGAGTGGTACCGCCAGTTGAGTCTGTGGCCGACTCAGTCCTAGTGGCCTGGCTCTGAGTCGGGATGCCATGATCCCTGTCGTACTCCTCCCGACGGCGAATCTCGTTCTCATGCCGCCGTTCGCGCGAAGCATTGATGGAGCTTCGCGCGTCCCGGCGACTGTTGATGGCGTGTCGTAGATCGTTCGGCGGATGAGCAAGCGGTAGAAGATGGTTGGCCGCCTGAGTAAACAGACGTCGGTAGCCCTCAGTGTCGGGAGTCCGAGGAAGCCCATCAGCTATCCGAGCTAGTACTCCTCCGACTTCGCTCGGCGTGTTCATGGCTCGGGCGAAGTCGGGATTCAGGTTGCGCCCGAAGAGTGGATTCTCCCGGCGCTGCCTTGCATCTTGCTCAGCCTGTTCCTGAGCTCGTCTGCGATCACGTCGTCGGGAGTTCCTTCGTTCTCTGAAGACGTGTTCTTCCGGAGTTTCTCCTATCTCCGAGACCTCGTCTCGCGAGACAGGCTGCTCCGGATCCCGCTCTCCGGCCGCGTGATGTTGTCGAACGTTCCTGCGCCGGTTTCTCCGTCGTCGGGACTCTCGTTGAGGCGGTTCCTCTCCAGGCGCGGTTGGTTCGTCGTCGAAGACGACGGGCGACTCCACTCTCCCAATGAAGAGGACGTCGGGGTAGAATGGTGCTGTTGTCGTGGCGACCTTCTTTCCGTTCTCCTTTGAGGTCGGAGGAATGGAAAGAACGACTTGCTTTTCCCTGGTCTCCTTCTTCCTCGCGATCTGCGTCCATTCTTTTGTCGGAGAAGTAGACAGTGGAGTTTTCCGGGTCAACGGGCCCTCGGTCCCTGACTTTCCGGAGACGATCTTCATCCGGAAAGTTGGAGGTTGTGCTTCTCCGGTATTTTTGGAGTTTGTTGGGGGAGACTTCTTTTCCGGCAGATCCGCGATACGGTGCAAAATTCCTTCTTCATCCGCTACAGATGAGATTGTTCCGAAGCAGAATACGGATCCGGGACGCAGGGTGATCTTGCTGTAGAAGGTGACGGCCATTGAGCTAGCTTGGATTGTCGACACACCCCCTACCTGGCGCGCCAGCTGTCGGTGTTTTGGGTCCGACCGCACACCCGGGGTTGCCCCTCAAGGTGTTTTAGGAGTAGGACGGTGTCGACAACTGTAGCAAAATGGTTCGTGCCGATCGCACGAGGGACAGTGGACAAGGTTTACAGGTTTGGGCCGCTTAGAGATGCGTAACACCCTACGTCCTGGTGAGTATGCTAGGCGAATGTGGTTACAAGAGGGCTCTCTGGATTGAGAGTTCAGAGAGCTGGCGTGGGTGACTAAATAAAGGGCCGATCATTCTGAAGGGGTGCCCCCTAGGCCTTATATACTCGACCGTGGGGCAGTACATGTGGATAAGATAACAACAAGTAGCTAAAAGATAGTGAACCTCTTGAGATTATCTCTACGTAACCCTCGCCGACTTATCCTCGCATGGCTTCGTTGCATGGAGGCTCCAGCACGGGAAAGTCGGATCTCTGTTGCGTTTATTCGCTTGACGCTATGGGCCGTCCGTGTTTGCACCAATCCGGCCTTATGTCTTTCTGCTTTGCTGGTTGTTTCTCCCCAGGCCCACGAAAGAATGACCTTACGATTTATTGGGCCCTTGGGCCTTTCGTGAGGTCCTTTACTCTTTAGTGGACCCGGGGGATATCTATCCCCCACACATTGTGTTTCACAAGAGCTCGGTCCTTAGCCACTTGATTTCATTGTGCTAACACTTAACCAAGTTTTGTGGCTACAAGTTTTAGATTTTTACAGGATCACCTATTCACCCCCCTCTAGGTTCTCGCAAAATCTCTATGATCCATCAATTCTAAATAGACCTAAATTGCAAACTGCAGAAATACAAAAATATAATATGCAACAAAATTCTTTTCCATATAGTAGCCTTAAGTTTATTAGTACAAAATAAAAGAGAATAACAGAACATATAGACCACTACTTTCGCACGAAAAAGTGTTTTAAGAAGTCCCTCATGTTGCCAAATGAGAGAACAAGAAAAGATAAAATAGCAACTTCTTAAATTTTAGCAACATCGTTTAGGGTACTATTGGAGACGTGTTTTTTCTAATAACTCCTTAAACTGAGATTTAGAAACCTTTTTACATAGCAGTTGGAGATCCTCTCAAAATTATTACATTTGGGAAATAATATTGTATGTTTTCGTATTATCTTTCTTATACTATTGTTATATTTAGATCAATCCAATAATTGCATCATGCTAAAAAAATAAGTTTCTTGCTAGCATTAATCACATATGTCAATGGTACTCGCAAGCCTACGAAGCTCATCGCCACTAGGTTCCTCTCGTCACATTCCGTGGGCCCCTCTCTCCTTGGCCTCCGGTAGTCCAGTATCTTGGCTGATGGCAAAGAGGTAAGAGGGTAGAGATCCTTCTCCTGCTTAGATCTAACAATGTTAGTCTACTTTAATTGTAATCACATAGTGGACCCTTCTTATGGGTGATCGTCATTGTCGCCTCTAGCATCGTTCTCTATGTCGCCTTCGACCGCTATATGATCATTCTTTGCAGTGGTTGATAGCTCGAATGTATCAGCGTTACTACATGTTGCACCACTAGCAGTAACCTAATTTGCTTGGTCTTTTATTATGACAGTCCTTAAGCACTGGGCTTATCATTGTTGTTTATGTAAAGCTCATCATCATCCATGGTTGAGAAGAATACCCTTTTGAATCATCAACACCAACTCCTAGTTCACATATCTAAAAAGTTCTCAGTTTGGTTTGATGAATCTTACACTATATTATTAACTCAACTTTCAACCTCTAAAGCTATGAATATGATGCACGATGGAGGCCCTTGAATGTATTGGTCGTCATTGCTCGACAATATTGTTCATTGTGTTCCCAATGCGACATCATGAAGACTTTTTGATATTTTTATGGAATTTGAAATCAGAGGTCTTACTCAAATTCATAATTCTATGCTCATCCCCTAGATGGTTTCTTTAGAAGCAAATAAGGATTTTTGCCCAGCTTCGAGATGCTTGCTTCTATAACGTGAATTAAAATAGAGAACTAGATAATTTCTTACTCTGACATTATGAGCCTACTTGGATGTCTTGCATGTACTGTGTCACTTTACCTAGCTAAAGTTGAACTGTGTTGTTTAATTATGTTGCCTTGATCTTTGTCCCAGTAAGACTTTGCATGCACTGAGTTGGTAACAGAAGTAAGCTTGCTAAAAGAACTCGATCGAAGGGCACTAGATAGCCCTACTTATTTTGATTTAAACTGAAGCACAACCGTACTGTACATCATTTTCAGCGGCCACTAATACGGCCGCCGAAAATAAACTCTTATTTTCGGTGGTCGCGCCCTGGCCGCTAAAAATAAGTTGTTTTAAACTGCGTGGCCGAGCTTCTTCTTCATTCTTCTCTGTTATCTCTTCTCTCTCAACGCATCGACCACACCAGTCCGGCTCACCGCCACCTCCTGCCCCCGCCCCGTGCCACCGCGCTGCCTCGCCATCCGACCCTGGCGTCCCGCCCCACCGCGTCGTACCACCACGCGATGCAGGGGAGGGAGCTACTACATGAGAGGTTAGTTTGACAAACAATTTGTTTAAATAGTGGTCATGTAAACACTATAGTTATTAATGTCTTCTTTTTTCTTTAGAATCCAAACCAGTTAAACGACTTCGTTAACGAGTTGTTTGCTTCTGGAGGTAGTGGTCACAACTCAAACGACCCCGATATGTGATGATTTGACTCTTATAGTGAATTATGAGTTTGTGTTATGTTGTAATGGACTATGTGATGTATTTGTGAAGAATTGTGAACTCTAGTGGTATTTTGGTGTCACACCCGGATTTAAGGGACAAAGTCGGGTGCATCTCATACATGCGCCAAAGAAGACAACATATATAATAACAGAGTGTATAGATAAATGTCACAATAACATCAGAGTACTTATTACATAGCGGAAGTCTTACAAAATAAAAGATAAATATAAATCGAACTAAGGTCCATCCTTGGCACCATAAGTCAACTGGGAAACGCCACCTAGATCAGATCAAACTCCTCGTTGTGTGGCTCCTCTTGAACCACATGTTCTTCTCCTGTGGGGGGGTGTGAGACAGCAAGGGTGAGCTCACACATGATCATAGCTCAACAAGTTGTGGGGAACTAGTCTGCATGAACTCACCAAAGGTGAGAGTTCATGTGATGTGTAAGGCTGATCAACAATAGGGGTTAAAGCTGAGCATTGCTTTTAATAAGTTGGTCAAATTTTATTAGCAATTACTAAATGTAAGTGAATACCAAACCATAATAAGAATAATAGAACAAAATTAATAATAATACCATGCAATGCAAATGACAAATTGAATTTAAGTTCCATATATTAATCATGCGAGAGTCCTGAGCTGCTCATGACCGTGAGCTCGGCTAGTATACCAGTTTTACACTCTGCAGAGGTTGTACCCAGTACCCACAAGTCATGTTATTCATCTGCCAAGGGATCACGACTCCCATACACCTATACCAAGGAAGAGAGGCAGGGCAACACTACGAGACCTTTATAAAGTTCCACTAGCTTCCGAAAACCTGCTACAGTTTATGAGAAGAGCACTTGCAAGAATCCCTCGTCTGACCGCCATCGCAGCAAAATCAACCTGAGAACCTCCCTACATGCAACTCCCCTACTGCCCTTGCCCCTTTCGGGTAAGGTAGTCTTCCACTAGCTTTCCTTCCTTGTGGTGGCACGTGTTTCTCAAGTTAAGCTCCATGTTCCAATTAAAGATAATGATCTTGACATGAACATAAATAGAATAACAAAATAATTGGAACATGGATATAATGAAATATTAACCCAAAACCATGTAAAGCAATAGCAAAACTACCCAAGTAATTCAGGGGTAAACAAGGTAAAATGGATAAACAGACTAGGGTGACCTATTGGGTCCCATCAAAATTAAACCTATGCATGAATAAGTGATATTAAAGAACATTATTGGATAAAAAAAGTGGTCAAGGGCACAACTTGCCTTCAATGAGCTCCTGCTCAACAACTTCTATCTGCTGAACCTCAGGATCCATAGTAGCTTGCTCGTCTACTCGCATCAATACAAACATACATAGTATAGCAAAATTAACATCACACTGAACATGTAAAAAAATACATAATAAAAATCTACACATTAAAATAAGATCATAGGAACAGGAACCATTAAATTTGGAGTTATAGATTTTAAATTATGAATTTCCAAAGGTTTTATGTGCTTGATATATGATTAAGTGAGAAATTAATTTTACTACAGTTTTCATGTCAAAACAGAGACTCTAGGTGATAAACAATAATATTACAAAATTTTAGAAATAGAATGGGTTAATTTGGAGTTCATATGAATTTATTATGAATTATACAAGTTTTTGAAATTATTTTTGTATTAAAAATCATTTTCCTTAATCATTTCTCTATTTTTACTATTCTCTAGATTGGGCACCAAATTCATAAAAGGTCAGGGGTTCATCTATAATTTTCCCCCAAGACACAGACTGCCTCCTGTGACACCCCAGGTGTCAGTTTCGTGTTATATCGGGAGATTTATCCTAATCTCGGATGCTTAGTGAAAATTTCTATCTCTTTATCACATTTATCTCCATTTATTAAGTTACTCATGAAAGTTTCACCAAGTTTGGAATTATTCGATCTCGAGAACAACCAAATTTGGAGCCCGTTAGAACTTTTATTTCTCAGAGCAAAGGCAAATTTGAAAGTCAATCTCGTCTCGCAACTCCTGCCTAGACTCATTTATTCGGACTCTCGATAGTTGCTATGTTATCCAATCGGTGTCCAAATCTGCTTTCTCGATAGTGGGTCCACGTCCAAATACTTAATCCGAATCCGCATTCTCCCACAGAATCTCTTTGTGTCAACCTCTAATTAATTCTTATTCAAATGGACTTGTTATATCTATATCATCATTCATCTCTATCTATCAAGTGTACCTAAAGATTTCTAGAAGTTTGAACCAAATACACACATGAAAAGATAAATCCTATACATGCTTGAAACTGCTCGTCTCAACATATGCATCTTTTGAAATTCAATAAAACCTTGTCATCTTGCTCACACAACTCTATATCAACTCTACAACAAAATTTATGAAGGGTTCATGTGGAGAAAATGCCAAGAAAATGTCGAGAAAACACCCCAATTGCCTTAAAATTTAAATTGAAGCCTTATAATGATACTACTTTGACCAAAGTGAAACTTTAACTTATATTCAAGATATGAGGTTTGACCTTTAATAAAAGTTGTAGAACCTGTGTTATACAACAAATTGTATATTTAAACCAAGCCTTGATTCAATCTCTAAGTATCTCAAACAGTGTCATCAAGATAAAATAAAAATCTAATTTCAGGATTCGAATTCTTCTAAGTCTGAAATCAGTGTCGTTCGGGTCGACGTCTCGCGTTCCCAAATTTTTGTTGAACAACTAAAGTTTCCTCAAATATAAAAGTTGTTAATAATTAATAGGGTCACAACATATTAAAAGATGGCATTCATCCGATTCCGTTTGACATGCTTTGACACTCAGATTTTACAAGTTTCCACTGTTTTATAAGCCACTGACAAACCAATTTTCGTGGGTCTTTATCTCTCTGACCAGTGCTCGAATCACCTCTAGTGCTGTACAAGATTTGTAGAGTGTACATCAAGGAAGATATTTCCTACAGTAACCTTGATCCGATTCCAAGGGGAAAACAACGAAAATGGGCGCCCAAAGTCGCTCTGCCATCACCTGCCACCTGCTGGTGCAGTCTGACATGTCCAGAGCTTGGCTCTATAAATGGCAGCTCACTCTCTCCCTTCTCCCACACACCACTCCCTTCCCGTCTCTGTTCGGCTGAGCAGGGAGCTCCTCCTTCTTCCCCATGGCGCCCTCCCACATCCATGGTCGTCTCCCCTCCCTGCACCTCCCAGCCCGGCCCCTTCTCTGCTCCCTTGCGTGGAGGAGATGGCTGGAGGTTGAAGAAGACCTCCCTGTGCCTATGACGAGTGGGCCCAAGGCCATGGGTAAGAACACACAAAGTTGCAGATTTGTGCTCTTCCTTCAAATATTCATATCTCGAGTTTTAGAGCTCCTAAAATCGTGAAACTTGTTTTGTTGGCTTTCTTATGAAATGCTCTAACTATTGGATCTATATGTTGGTATGTTTTAGTGGAAACGTTTTATGTAGAAATTCGTATTTAAAAACTGGTTACAAAATAAACGAACTTGCTTTTCTCCATAATTTTATTTATAAAAATCCAAAAATGATGAAACCTGTTTTGTTAGTTAGATGTTGTCATACTCCATCAAGGAAAAATATATAACTTATATGTTGTTCACTGTTTTCTTGGTGTGTTAATTAAAACATGTTAAATAGGAAAAAGATGATTGTTTTTATTGTTATTTTTGGATCTGTAGCTCCAGTACTCCAACTGGATTGAAATTTTTACAGTAGACCCTCTGTGTGATTCTTAGTGACTGGTAACAATTTCATGAATTGTGGCGTATGTATGATTAAGTTAGTGATTTAACTTGTTTAATGCACATTAAGTAGTTATAAATGGTTTAAAAATAATGTATAGATGCAAAAATGGAAAATGGTGTTCCACTGTCCTTGCATGATATTATAGTAGCCTAATAAAACTTAATATGGTCATGAATCCACAGAAAATAATTAGTTTTAGATTTAACTTGCTCTCACATGCTTTGTTGCATTAACAATTTGTTATTTTTGTATTAAATAAAATATAAAACCTGGGCATGTGAAATTTATACATTAGTCATAAATTATTATTACCTATGCCTCATAAAACTTTCAGCCCCAAATTAGATAGTTTTATATGGTGCTAAAATGACACATATTTTATAATTATAACAAGAATTAGTGACAAATTAGAAGTAAACAAAAGTGTGCATGTTTATTGAAATGTTTAAGTGTCTTCATATAAATTGAAACTTGATAACTAAATCACAATGGTTTAAACTTGAGAATTTGGCACTATCCCTTCATGATTTTGTTTGGTGCTTAAGTTAAGTGCTATTTTGACTGCAAGCCGAATTTCCTACGTGTACAGTTTTAGTTGTGCGATTAATCTAGTTAAGTAAAGTATGTTTTCTGTAGATATGTGCTATATAAAAGTTGTAGTTCACTTATTTATCTAGATTGTCCTAAAAATGCATGAGCTGAGAATTGATGGTTTAAAAGCTATACTTTTCACAAGTCCAGCACCTGAATCTGTCGAAATTCTGAACATATTTCAGAGATTGCAATGGTTGCTTAAGTTCATGTTGAAATCAGTTATTGGTGGTCACAAGAAAGTTGTAGATAACATTATTATCTTACTTGTGTTAAAATTTGACAGTCATACGTCTGATCGTTTAGAAGTTGTGCTTTTCACAAATTCAGTAACTGAATCTGCCTAAATTCTATACATATTTCAGAAACTGCATTGTTTGCCTAATTTAATGTTACAATCTGTTCATGGTCGTTATAAGAAAGTTGTATATGCTTTTCCTATCTTGCTTGTGTTAAAATTTCATAACCATAGGCCTGACAGATTAGGAGTTATGAATTTTACAAACTGGTTGTTGTATTCTGTCCAGTGACAGAACAGAATTTGAAAACTGAATTGTTTGATTCAGTTAAGCATAGAATCAATTCGTTGTGATTATAAAAGTATGTAGTGCTTTTGCTAAGCTTTCCAAAAAGTCTTGGATCACTCTTTTTGGTGATCTGAAGATTAAGTTATGGATGTTTAAAATCTGAAGACTGAATTTGTCCAATTCTGGACAACAAAGCTTTCTAGTGTCTTTTGTCCTTAGTTAAATATTAAATCACCTTGAGATGTTTATAAATGGTATGTAGACAATTTCATTACCTTTCCAGAAAATATAGAATCACTATGTTTGGATGTCTAAATCTCTAGTTATGAGTTTTTAAAGTTGCAAGATGAATCTGTCCAAATCTGGACAGAGCTGTTGTCTTAGCACTATTTAACCTTGTTAAGTGTCTAGTCACCTTGTGATGACAATACCAAAGTTGTAGAGCACCTTCTAAGCTTTCCAGAAGGTCCTAGTTTACTATGTTTGGATTAATATTTGAAGAGTTATGACTGAAACAAGCAACTGTTGTGCTGTTGTCCTAAAATTCTGCAAGTGCTTATTTGATGGTTGAGTCACCCTTTTGGCTAAAAATGGTGATTAACACTTAATTAAGATAGACTTGCCATGACTAAGCTTAATAATGCACGTGTGTCATGTTTTGTATGTTTCTTTTCTAGATGATTGTGATATAGTAGTTTCATAGACATTGATGCCTAGGTGCTAGTTAAACTTACATTGTCTTGGATGCTTTTGTGTGATAAATAGAGGAACTAATGAAAAGCCGTAGCAAATTAAATAAATGCTCGTACTTATGGGGTCGTATTTGTGTTGCATAAATATGCAAAATGTTTGTAGTCTTTTAGTGGTGTTAATGTTGTGCGCTCAATAATATGTAGTAGCTAACGCTAGTGTATGTGGTTGCTGATGATGTCTCGCTACTTAGTGTTTACTTCGCTAACATGTACTTAAAGTATCTTGTGTTATTTCATTATATTCATACATATGCATCTTGCATCTCATTTAGGACCGAGAGATGATGATCGTGCACGTGATGTGGTGCCAACCACAAGATGTAATTGGTGGACGACCTGAAGAATGATGGATATAACCAGTGGATGCTCGCCAAGCGAGTACCTCCCCCAGCAAACACTACCTAAGTGTTAAATTAAAGGCAAGCTCCGGTTTTCTGCATAACCAGTTCTATATATTATTTTACTACACTTAATGATTGTAGGCTTTTATTGTGCACTTAAGTGTATGAGTTGCCTGAAACCCTAGTTGCATTACCTCAGGATTTCCTTTTGAGATGGATACTAGTATGCTAGGTCGAGTAGCTGCTTTACTAATTAGGGATCTCGGTAGAAGTCGAGTGATTTTTCTAGCACTCGCGCGAGGTCAGGAATTGAATGAATCCATTTTTATATCAGAATGATGATGGTCTGTGGACACGGATCCATGGGGATGCGTGGTCTACGAGATGAAATTGGAATAAGGATTAACGTGCGGATACCTGTGTCAAGCATTTGAACGTACTAAGCACATGCCGAGAAATATGGTAAATCGGTAATCCTAGTACCTGATTGAACCTGGCAGCAGACTTTGCCCCTCACGCGACCTGAGACGTGGTCTCCCATTCCGGTTATGGTGGGTACAAGTGCGGTCACTGCACGACGGCAGTCGGGGTCAGTGAGGCATTGTACGCCAAGGCGGTGAGCCCTGATCTGCTGGCGGGGAATCGATGGGGACGGTTGATGTGTGTGGGGACGGAGTGCCCCTACTGTCGTGTGTTTAGGTTTACCTTGCAAGGATAAAAACTCGATTTGAATCGTCTGCTTCTCACAGCTAATGAGACTGCTTGATCCATTGTACTGCATTGAGTAATAAGTGGAAATGAGGTGACTGGCAAAAAGATGTTGATTTGTAAAAATGTTTGATACCATGTACGACTAGCTAGGTACACATCTAGTTAAAAAGGAGCATACTAAAACTTGAAAAAGCTAAAATATGATTTTAGACTCAGCTAGTGCTTTTGGCAAACCAAACCCCTCAGCCAAACAGCTGCATGTCTAGAGGTAGAGTAGACTCCTCACACTGGGTAAGTCTAGCTGAGTATTAGTATACCCAACCTTGCTTGTGGCATAATTTTTGCAGGTACTCCTTAGGATGATTGGTTGATGGTGTGACTTGGCCTCCATCCCTGCCACCGGGATAGACGGTCGAGTGGGTTATTGCTTCCGCAGGAGAGGACAAGGAGGAGTAGCGTGGCCAGGCTTCGCCATGTTACTCGGTTTTCTCCGTTAGTTACTTCCGCTGCATTAAAATTTATGGTTATTATTTCTGAAACTCCGATAATGTAATCACTAATGATACTTATGAAATTTGTGGTATTATGTTTTATTGTATTTCTCTGTGCCTCACCTTCGAGTGAGCTAGTGGTATTCGATCCTGGATAAGTGGCTTTATCGGACTAGATCCGAGGGACTGACGGGTTGTTCCGGTTTAAGTGTGTTGCTTCCTTTAAAGGTGCAATTTGGGCACTTAAGCTGGAATGATTCGGGCGGTTCCGCCACAGCTGGTATCGGAGCGAATACCATTACAGAGAAGTCAATAAGTCATGATTTCCAACTAAAAGTCGCCTAGAGGGGGGTGAATAGGGCGAAACTGAAATTTACAAAGTTAATCACAACTACAAGCCGGGTTAGCGTTAGAAATATAATTGTCGGGGACCATAATTAGGGGTACCCTCAAGACGCTTAATTCTCAGCTGGTAACCCCCATCAGCATAAAGCTGCAGAGGCCTGATGGGTGCGATTAAGTCAGGGATCAGTCCATACGAGCGACTCGATCACGCCTCGCCCGAGCCTAGCCTCGGGCAAGGGCAGCCGACCCCGAAGGGGTTTCCGTCTCGCCCGAGGCCCCCCTTCAACGGCGGACACATCTCCGGCTTGCTCGAGGCCTTGCCTTCGCTAAGAAGCAACCCTGACTGAATCGCCGCACCGACCGGCCAAGTCGCAGGAGCATTTAACGCAAAGGAAGCCAGGCCCTGCCAAAGGCACCATAGGAAGCTCCGCCCGACCCAGGGCTCGGACTCGGGCTGAGCCCCGGAAGACGGCGAACTCCGCTCCGCCCGACCCAGGGCTCGGACTCGGGCTAAGCCCCGGAAGACGGCGAACTCCGCTCCGCCCGACCCAGGGCTCGGACTCGGGCTAAGCCCCGGAAGACGGCGAACTCCGCTCCGCCCGACCCAGGGCTCGGACTCGGGCTAAGCCCCGGAAGACGGCGAACTCCGCTCCGCCCGACCCAGGGCTCGAACTCGGGCTAAGCCCCGGAAGACGATGAACTCCGCTTCGCCCGACCCAGGGCTCGGACTCGGGCTAAGGCCCCGGAAGACGACGAACTCCGCTTCGCCCAACCCCAGGGGCTCGGACTCGGCCTCTGCGGACGACCTCCGCCTCGCCCGACCCAGGGGCTCGGACTCGACCTCTGCTGATGACCTCCGCCTCGCCCGACCCAGGGGCTCGGACTCGGCCTCTGCTGACGACCTCCGCCTCGCCCGACCCAGGGGCTCGGACTCGGCCTCTGCTGACGACCTCCGCCTCGCCCGACCCAGGGGCTCGGACTCGGCCTCTGCTGACGACCTCCGCCTCGCCCGACCCAGGGGCTCGGACTCGGCCTCTGCTGACGACCTCCACCTCGCCCGACCCAGGGGCTCGGACTCGGCCTCTGCTGACGACCTCCGCCTCGCCCGACCCAGGGGCTCGGACTCGGCCTCTGCTGACGACCTCCGCCTCGCCCGACCCAGGGGCTCGGACTTGGCCTCGGCCATGGAAGACAGACTCGACCCCGGCTTCGGGGGAGCCTCCACGTCGCCCAACCTAGGGCACAGGCCAGCCACGTCGACAGGAAGCGCCATCATCACCCTACCCCGAGCCGACTCAGGCCGCAGAGAACAAGACCGGTGTCCCATCTGGCTAGCTCCGCCAGATAGGCAATGATGGCGCCCCGCTAGCCCCGTGACGACGGCGGCTCTCAGCTCTCTTACGGAAGCAGGGCGACGTCAGCAAGGACACAACCGTTCCAACAGTTGTCCCTCCGCCAGGCTCCATCGCTCCTCCGACAGCCACGACATCACGCCAGCAGGGTGCCAAGATCTCTCCGGCTGCCACATTGGCATGTACTTAGGGCACTAGCTCTCCCCCCGCTAGACACGTAGCACTCTGCTACACCCCCATTGTACACCTGGATCCTCTCCTTACGCCTATAAAAGGAAGGACCAGGGCCTTCTTAGAGAAGGTTGGCCGCGCGGGGACGAGGACGGGGACAGGCGCTCTCTTGGGGCCGCTCGCTTCCCTCACCCGCGTGGACGCTTGTAACCCCCTACTGCAAGCGCACCCGACCTGGGCGTGGGACGAACACGAAGGCCGCGGGATTCCCACCTCTCTCTCGCCGGACTCCGGCCTCCTCGCTCCTTTCCCCCCTTCGCGCTCGCCCACGTGCTCGACCCATCTGGGCTGGGGCACGCGGCACACTCACTCGTCAGCTTAGGGACCCCCCGGTCTCGAAACGCCGACAGTTGGCGCGCCAGGTAGGGGCCTGCTGCGTGTTGACGAGCAGCTTCCCGTCAAGCTCCAGATGGGCAGTCTCCAACAACCTCTCCAACCCGGGACGGTGCTCCGTTTCGGGAGTCTTGAGTTCATGTCCCTCGACGGCAGCTACGACATGATACTCCTTCCAACGCCGCGCGACAATGACAATGGCGGCCGACAACCCGCCCTCCGGTGGCGGAATCGACGACGTCTTCCCCGCGCGGTGGAAGAACGACATTCGAGCTCGCCCCGTCCTCTCCCCCGCCAACGAAGGAGGAGGCGGGGCAACCAAGGCCGGGCGGGAGGACGCGCTTCGTCGGCTGTCGAGCGAATTGACGTCCCCAGCGCCCCAACGAAGGGCGCGTCGGGCGTCGACCTCGCGTTCGAGACGAAGGCGAGCGCCGTCCCCCCGCGACACGCCAATCCCGAGCAAGTGGACGACGCCAGCGAGCTCGCGGAGGGCCTGCAGGACGTCGCCCTCGTACCTAGGACGACGACGCGATCAGCCCCCGACGTGACTACATCGCCCCTCGTCGACCAAAAGGTACTGACTGATTCCCATCCTACATTATTTCGACTCGGCCTCAACCCGCCTAGCGACCTCGCTTTGGCGGGCGCTCTCGTTGAGGCGAGTGCAACCCCTCTGGGGTTTCGTATACGGTCGCCTTGGGACCGGTTGACGGACGTCTCGACCTACGGGCCCTCTGGGTCTGAGGAAGATGACGATCCCAGCATCTGTTGGGATTTCTCTGGATTTGGCAACCCCAGTGCCATGCGGGACTTTATGACCGCATGTGACTACTGCCTCTCCGACTGTTCCGACGGTAGCCGCAGCCTTGACGACAAGGACTGCGGCCCAAGCCGCGAATGTTTCCACGTCGAGCTAGGGGATCCCGCCGAAGGCAACCACCTCGGCATGCCGGAGGACGGTGATCTCCCTAGGCCGGCGCCTCGCGCCGACATCCCGCGGGAGCTAGCTGTGGTCCCCGTTCCGGCGGGGGGTCACGACCCACAGCTCGAGCAAGTCCGTGGGGCGCAGGCCAGGCTCGACGAGGGAGCAGGAGCACTTGAGTCGATCCGCCGGGACGTCGGGCAGGTATGGGCGGGCCAGCCCCCGGCTGGAGAAATACGTCACCTGCCCCAGGGTTTCCAGCACCGCGTCGCCAACGACATCAGGGTCAGGCCGCTACCCGCATCCAGCGGGGTCGGTCAGAACCTGGCAGCCGCAGCAATGCTCATCCGCGTGATGCCGGAGCCATCAACCACCGAGGGTCGGCGAATCCAGGGAGAGCTCAAAAATCTCCTGGAAGGCGCTGCGGCCCGACGGGCCGAGAGCTCTGCCTCCCGGAGGCAGGGATACCCCTCGGAACCTCATGCCGCGACTTCCCGATTTATGCGGGAAGCCTCGGTCTACACCGGGCGCACGCGCAACACCGCGCCTGCGGCCCTGGGCTACCTCGGCAACGAGCACCGTCGTCGCGACCGTCGAGCCCACCTCGACGAAAGGGTGCGCCGAGGCTACCACCCCAGGCGTGGGGGACGCTACGACAGCGAGGAGGATCGGAGTCCCTCGCCCGAACCACCCGGTCCGCAGGCCTTCAGCCAGGCCATCCGGCGGGCACCGTTCCCGACCCGTTTCCAACCCCCGGCTACTATCACAAAGTACTCGGGGGAAACGAGGCCGGAACTGTGGCTTGCGGACTACCGCCTGGCCTGCCAACTGGGTGGAACGGACGACGACAACCTCATCATCCGCAACCTCCCCCTGTTCCTCTCCGACACTGCTCGCGCCTGGTTGGAGCACCTGCCTCCGGGGCAGATCTCCAACTGGGACGATTTGGTCCAAGCCTTCGCCGGCAATTTCCAGGGCACGTACGTGCGCCCCGGGAATTCCTGGGACCTCTGAAGCTGCCGGCAACAGCCGGGAGAGTCTCTTCGGGACTACATCCGGCGATTCTCGAAGCAGCGCACCGAGCTGCCCAAAATCACCGACTCAGATGTCATCGGCGCGTTCCTTGCCGGCACCACCTGCCGCGACCTGGTGAGCAAGTTGGGTCGCAAGACTCCCACCAGGGCAAGCGAGCTGATGGACATCGCCACCAAGTTCGCCTCTGGCCAGGAGGCGGTCGAGGCCATCTTTCGAAAGGACAAGCAGCCCCAGGGCCGCCCGTCGGAAGAGGCTCCCGAGACGTCTACTCCACGCGGCGCCAAGAAGAAAGGCAAGAAGAAGTCGCAAGCGAAACGCGACGCCGCCGACGCGGACCTTGTCGCCGCCGCCGAGTACAAGAACCCTCGGAAGCCCCCCGGAGGTGCCAACCTCTTCGACAAGATGCTCAAGTAGTCGTGCCCCTATCATCAGGGGCCTGTCAAGCACACCCTCGAGGAGTGTGTCATGCTTCGGCGCCACTTCCACAAGGCCGGGCCACCCGCGGAGGGTGGCAGGGCCCGCGACGACGACAAAAAGGAAGATCACCAAGCGGGAGAGTTCCCCGAGGTTCGCGACTGCTTCATGATCTACGGTGGGCATGCAGCGAATGCCTCGGCTCGGCATCACAAGCAAGAGCACCGGAAGGTCTGCTCGGTGAAGGTGGCGGCGCCAGTCTACCTAGACTGGTCCGACAAGCCCATCACCTTCGACCAAGCTGACCACCCCGACCACGTGCCGAGCCCGGGGAAATACCCGCTCGTCGTCGACCCCATCATCGGCGACGTCAGGCTCACCAAGGTCCTAATGGATGGGGGCAGCTGCCTCAACATCATCTACGCCGAGACCCTCAGGCTCCTGCGCGTCGATCTGTCCTCCGTCCGAGCAGGCGCTGCGCCTTTCCACGGGATCATTCCTGGGAAGCGCGTCCAGCCCCTCGGACGGCTCGACCTTCCCGTCTGCTTCGGAACGCCCTCTAATTTCCGAAGAGAGACTCTGACGTTCGAGGTGGTCGGGTTCCGAGGAACCTACCACGCGATATTGGGGAGGCCATGCTACGCGAAGTTCATGGCCGTCCCCAACTACACCTACCTGAAGCTCAAGATGCCGGGCCCCAACGGGGTCATCACCGTCGACCCCACGTACAAACACGCGTTCGAATGCGACGTGGAGTGCGTGGAGTACGCCGAGGCCCTCGCCGAGTCCGAGGCCCTCATCGCCGACATGGAAAACCCCTCCAAAGAGGTGCCAGACGTGAAGCGACATGCTGGCAACTTCGAGCCAGCGGAGACGGTTAAAGCCATCCCTCTCGACCCCAGTGGCGACGCCTCCAAGCAGATCCGGATCGGTTCCGGGCTCGACCCCAAATAGGAAGCAGTGCTCGTCAACTTTCTCCGCGCAAACGTCGACGTTTTTGCGTGGAGTCCCTCGGACATGCCCGGCATACCGAGGGAAGTCGCCGAGCACTCGCTGGATATTCGGGCCAGGGCCCAACCTGTCAGGCAGCCTCTGCGCCGATTCGACGAGGAGAAGCGCAGGGTGATAGGCGAGGAGATTCACAAGCTAATGGCAGCAGGGTTTATCAAAGAGGTATTCCATCCCGAATGGCTTGCCAACCCTGTGCTTGTGAGAAAGAAAGGGGGGAAATGGCGGATGTGTGTAGACTACACTGGTCTCAACAAAGCATGTCCGAAGGTTCCCTACCCTCTACCTCGCATCGATCAAATCGTGGATTCCACTGCTGGGTGCGAAACCCTGTCCTTCCTCGACGCCTACTCAGGGTATCACCAAATCCGGATGAAAGAGTCCGACCAGCTCGTGACTTCTTTCATCACACCCTTCGGCATGTACTGCTATGTCACCATGCCATTCGGTTTAAGGAATGCGGGCGCGACGTACCAGCGGTGCATGAACCATGTGTTCGGAGAACACATCGGTCGCACAGTTGAGGCCTACGTCGATGACATCGTAGTCAAGACGAGGAAGGCTTCTAACCTCCTCTCCGACCTTGAAGTGACATTCCGGTGTCTCAAGGCAAAAGGCGTCAAGCTCAATCCCGAGAAGTGTGTCTTCGGGGTGCCCCGAGGCATGCTATTGGGGTTCATCGTCTCCAAGCGGGGCATCGAAGCCAACCCAGAGAAGATCGCAGCCATCACTAACATGGGGCCCATCAAGGACTTAAAAGGCGTACAGAGGGTCATGGGATGTCTCGCGGCCCTGAGCCGGTTCATCTCACGCCTCGGCGAAAGGGGCCTGCCTCTGTACCGCCTCTTAAGGAAGGCCGAGTGCTTCACTTGGACACCCGAGGCCGAGGAAGCTCTCGGTAACCTGAAGGCGCTTCTTACAAAGGCGCCTATCTTGGTACCGCCAGCTGATGGAGAAGCCCTCTTGGTCTACGTCGCCGCGACCACTCAGGTGGTTAGCGCCGCGATTGTGGTCGAGAGGCAAGAAGAGGGGCATGCATTGCCCGTTCAGAGGCCAGTTTACTTCGTCAGCGAGGTACTGTCCGAAACCAAGATCCGCTACCCACAAGTTCAGAAGCTACTGTATGCAGTGATCCTGACGAGGCGGAAGTTGCGACACTACTTCGAGTCTCACCCGGTAACTGTGGTGTCATCCTTCCCCCTGGGGGAGATCATCCAGTGCCGAGAAGCCTCGGGCAGGATTGCGAAGTGGGCGGTGGAAATCATGGGCGAGACCATCTCGTTCGCGCCTCGGAAGGCCATCAAGTCCCAGGTCTTGGCGGACTTCGTAGCCGAATGGGTCGACACCCAGCTACCGATGACTCCGATCCGACTGGAGCTCTGGACCATGTTTTTCGACGGGTCGCTGATGAAGACGGGAGCCAGCGCGGGCCTGCTCTTCATCTCACCCCTCGGGAAACACCTACGCTACGTGCTACGCCTCCATTTCCCGGCGTCCAACAATGTGGCTGAGTACGAAGCTCTGATCAACGGATTGCGAATCGCCATCGAGCTAGGGGTCCGACGCCTCGACGCTCGCGGCGACTCGCAGCTCGTCATCGACCAAGTCATGAAGAACTCCCACTGCCGTGACCCGAAGATGGAGGCCTACTGCGATGAGGTTCGGCGCCTGGAAGACAAGTTCTACGGGCTCGAACTTAACCACATCGCTCGGCGCTACAACGAGACTGCGGACGAGCTGGCAAAAATAGCCTCGGGGCGAACGACGGATCCCCCGGACGTCTTCTCCCGGGATCTGCACCAACCCTCCGTCAAGATCAACGACGTGCCCGAGCCCGAGGTACCCTCGGCCCAGCCTGAGGTACCCTCGGCCCATCCCGAGGCGTCCTCGGTTCAGCCCGAGGTACCCTCGGCCCCCGAGGGCGAGGCGCTGCGCATCGAGGAGGAGCAGAGCGGGGCCACGCCTGACAGAGACTGGCAAACCCCGTACCTGCAATATCTCCGCCAAGGAGAGCTACCCCTCAACCAAGCCGAGGCTCGGCGGGTAGCGCAACGCGCCAAGTCGTTCGTCTTGCTGGGCGATGAGAAGGAGCTCTACCACCGCAGCCCCTCGGGCATCCTCCAGCGATGCATCTCCATCGCCGAAGGTCAGGAACTTCTGTAAGAGATACACTCGGGGGCTTGCGGCCATCACGCAGCGCCTCGAGCCCTCGTCGGGAATGCTTTCCGGCAAGGCTTCTACTGGCCAACGGCGGTGGCCAACGCCACTAGAATTGTCCGCACCTGCGAAGGGTGTCAATTCTATGCGAAGCGGACCCACCTGCCCGCTCAGGCTCTGCAAACAATACCCATCACCTGGCCCTTTGCTGTATGGGGTCTGGACCTCGTCGGTCCCTTGCAGAAGGCGCCCGGGGGCTACACGCACCTGCTGGTCGCCGTCGACAAATTCTCCAAGTGGATCGAGGTCCGACCCCTGAACAGCATCAGGTCCGAGCAGGCGGTGGCGTTCTTCACCAACATCATCCATCGCTTCGGGGTCCCGAACTCCATCATCACCGACAACGGCACCCAGTTCACCGGCAAAAAATTCTTGGATTTTTGCGAGGATCACCACATCCGGGTGGACTGGGCCGCCGTAGCTCATCCCATGTCGAATGGGCAAGTAGAGCGTGCCAACGGCATGATTCTACAGGGGCTCAAGCCTCGGATTTACAACGACCTCAACAAGTTTGGCAAGCGATGGATGAAGGAACTCCCCTCGGTGGTCTGGAGCCTGAGGACAACGCCGAGCCGAGCCACGGGTTTCACGCCGTTCTTCCTGGTCTACGGGGCCGAGGCCGTCTTGCCCACTGACCTGGAATACGGCTCCCCGAGGACGAGGGCCTACGACGATCAAAGCAACCAAGCTAGGCGAGAAGACTCGCTGGACCAGCTCGAAGAGGCTCGGGACAGGGCCTTACTACACTCGGCGCGGTATCAGCAGTCCCTGCGACGATACCACGCCCGAGGGGTCCGACCCCGAGACCTCCAGGTGGGCGACCTGGTGCTTCGGCTGCGGCAAGACGCCCGAGGGAGGCACAAGCTCACGCCCCCCTGGGAGGGGCCATTCATCATCGCCAAAGTTCTGAAGCCCGGAACGTACAAGCTGGCCAACAGCCAAGGCGAGGTCTACGACAACGCTTGGAACATCCAACAGCTACGTCGCTTTTACCCTTAAGATGTTTTCAAGTTGTGCATATACCTCGCACCCACACAAAGTTTAGTCAACAAGGAAGGGTCGGCCTCGCCTCGGCAAAGCCCGACCCTCCCTCGGGGGCTAAAAGGGGGGAAACCCCCTCTGCGTCGAAATTTTCCTCGAAAAAAGATCTCTTTCACCAGAATATCTTCCATGCTTTTTGACTACTTCGAAAAGTGGGTCCTGGAAACGACAGAGTACACGTAAGCAGCCAAGGCTGACTGAGCCGAGGGACTCCTACGCCTCTGGGATACGGATACCTCACTCATCACCTTCTACGATAAGTAACTCGCGTTCGGATAAAGTGGCTCCGCGGATCGGACAAGTCTTTACGTTCGGAAGCCCTTCTGCCGAAGCGATCCTTCGAGCCTTCTCGACCGAGTCGGTGACAGGGCCTCGCGGACGGGTGAAAGTACGCGTAAGCGGCAAGGCCGACCGAGCCGAGGGACCCCCACGCCTCCGGGATACGGATACCTCACTCATCACCTTCCGCGAGAAGCAACTTTCGCTCGCACAAACATCCCTGTTACCGACAAAAAGTCCAGATACTCGAAACAAGAGGAAAAGAGACGCAGCTTTACAATGCAGCAAGGGTGTGTGTCCTGGCCTCGGCGGCTGCAGAAGGCACACGCTACAAGACACTCTGACCCTGCAGGCTCGGGTCTTGACGATGGAAGAGGGCAGCAACACCCTCGACATCGACGGCACCTCCGGCGAGGCCCGACTTAGCCTCGGACGGCGACGCGGTCCGAGGTTCTCCGCTCCGAAGGACGACGTCATCACCACGCTCGGGCAATCGCTGCCTGGGACTTCTTCGGGAATCCGACCCGAGCAGGCGGCTCGGCCGGTCGCCCCTGGGGCCTCGGCCGACCATCTCCCGAGGGCGCCAGCCCGACCTGAGGCCTCGGTCGATCAACTCCGACATCGGTCCCGCTAACGGACAACCCGACTAGGCTCTGGCCAACCAGGTTTCATTCTTGAGCCGACTCCTCCTCTGTTCATACTGATATCGCTACCCCTGGCCTCGGCTCATCGAAGAGCGGCCGAGGGGTCCCTTTAACTGAGCTAGAGGAGCCTCGGACAGCAAGGCCGACCGAGCCGAGGGACTCCTACGCCTCCGGGATACGGATACCTCACTCGTCACCTTGACACGGGGCGACTCACGCTTGGTGAAGCGGTTCAGATAATCAACAGACGATTCTTAGCGCTCAAAGATGAAGAAAAAACACGGCTCCGTGCCGACATTACATACATGTTCAGGCTCCGAAAGCCGTAATGAACAAAAACCCTGGCATTCGAAGTGCCATTACAAAACGGAACTCTGGTTCCCTCCTCCGCGGGTACGAACAACCCCACTCCATGGGGGTAGGCCTGCGGAGCGACAGAAGACCGACGAGCGGCTCGTCGTCGCCCACCCCAGCAGCGGCGACGATGAAGACTTCTGCCCCGGGGGGCCGAACAACAGCAGTGATGACCTCAGGGCGGATGCTGCTGAGGCCCCCGCCCATGCCCTAAAACTCGAGAGGCAAGGACGGGCAGAAGGCCGTAGAGTTGGGGGTCGGTCCGTGGCCAACCTTGGCTATCACGCCGGCGGAAGAACCTCTTCCAGCTGCCGTGGCAGACGCCGGCGCCGCGAGCGGCTCCGAAGCCGCTCGCGTCCGAAAGCCAGGCACGCTGCAGATGCCAGCGCCGCGGACGACAACCGCTCCTCCCTCCAGTCACTGAGTGAAGGAGCGGGCTGTCGCCCACGCGGGGGGCCGACCTCAACTCGGCATACTCCCCTCCCCAGCCCTGGTGATGAAAATCCTTGAGGCTGAGGGAGGGGCAGAGGCCACAGCCCGGTTCATTTTCCCCCACCATCAAGCCGGAGGTCACCATCCTGGGTGACCGTCGGTGGAGGGGTGCGGCCGGGCTGGCTGATGAAAATCCTTGAAGCCGAACGATGGCTGAAAGGTACCAACTCCCACGGAGTTGCGTTCCTCCAACGATGAGGCGAAAAGACGGCGGTTTCCCCCATCCGGGGGCATGGAAGGTGGAAAGATGCGGCGCATGAGGGAGGAAGAAGACATGGTCGCCTTACGAAAGGGGTCGCCCTCCTTTTAAAGGCAACTCTCCCTGCTTGCGCTCCCAACCGTCACGGGCTGAGGCTTCTCCAACACGCTTCAAAGCCCTCCCCTGCGGCGCGGGGGCTGGGTCCCGCATGTCATGCAGACCGGCTCCGAGCAGAAGAAGCCAAACCGTCGCGCGTGGTGCACGCAACCGCCCAGCGGTTACAAGTGATCCTCCACCTTTGCCCAGACCAACGGGCGAGAGAGGCGGGCAGCCATGCAGGCGGCATGCAACCGCGCCAAGTGGATGCACTTCTCCGACTCCCGACACGCCCGCATGGAAGCCCAGGCCCACGCGTCGCGCAATCGGCGCGCCGGATGCTGCATGCAAGCAACTGCATCGCCTGCGCCACCACCGTGCCTTCTCGATTGCGGAACCAATACCGCGACTCGAGGCAACCCAGCGCGCGACCCAGCGGCGCCAGCCTGACACGGCGGCCAACGCGGCCAAAGGAGGGCCAGCAGTAATGACGGTGGCAGACGCGCGGGAGCAGCGGGCACGTCGACAGCCAAGCTCACGTCCCATCCGGGGGCAGCGAGAGAGCCCCCTCTCACGGTGTGAAGACAACGCGCCCGTGATCCGTTCCTCGAATGGCTCGCGCACGCCCAACGGCTGCCCCGCCAACTACTCGCCCCGTCGCATTAACTCCGCGGCTGGACAGGTGACACTCCTGGCAGGAGCAACGGGCGACGCTTCGCCTTCGCCGAAACAACCGCACCAAAAAAGGTACGCCGCGTCGTTCAGTTTCGTATCCTTTTTCCCTTTTTTCCTCTTTCTCTATCTCTTGCAACAGGGACCGGGAAAGGGGGATACCCCGAAAGGGATCCTTCCCCTTGAAGGAACCAGGCTCCGAGCCTCCTTACTGATCAGGGGTTCGAAGGCTGGCCCCCGAAGGGTTCAACAGCCACCTCAGATCGCGTGGGCCCTACACCCACTATTGGTCAGAGGTTCGAAGGCCGGCCCCCCGAAGGGTCCCACGGCCGCCTCAGGCTACTCGGGCTCTGTGCCCATTACTGATCAGGGGTTCGAAGGCTGGCCCCCGAAGGGTTCACAGTCGCCTCAGACGCCGAGCGAGGGATGACCAGGGGTACGTTCGATACATAACTGAGGCTCGGGCTGCGCTCCCGAGGTACCCTAGGACATTTCCGAGACCAGCGGGAGCGATCTTGTAACGGAATCCCATCAGAGGGAGGCATCGAGCCCTCGGACCCCGTCGCCAGGGGACCGGGTCCGGCAGATCACCCGCAGGTACTTTTGGGCGTGCCCCTGGGCCCCTAGCCGACCCCTAACGAACGGGGCACGGACGTCCACTCGGATTACCCGCTTGCAGCTCACCGGAGACACCATGTTCGGTGCCCATCGAGGGTAACATGGCGCTCTCCCCCCTCCTCCTTGCGGAAAGGCGACGTAGGGGCGTATGTAAAAAAGCCGAGTCTGTCCCTGATCGCCCTCTCGCCCTGTGCAGAGGCTCTGGGGCTGCTCTCGCAAACCCGGCTCCGGCCGAACCGTTGACAGCGTCAACATACCAGCCCGAGAACTTGGGCCCCGACCGTACACCCGGGCTACGGCCAGCTCGCATGAGGGAACAACCAGACCAGCCGAAGCAATACGCAAGGCATTAAGACCTCGAAGGAGTGAAACCACTCCTCCGAGGCCTCGGGGGCTACACCCGGCGGGTGCGCTCGCGCGCACCCACCGGAACCAAATGCAACCGAGAAAGGCTGGTCCCCTTGCAAAAAAGTGCGACGAAAGCCTCCAAGCGAGTGCTAACACTCCCTTCGAGGCTCGGGGGCTACTGTCGAGGACCATAATTAGGGGTACCCTCAAGACGCTTAATTCTCAGTTGGTAACCCCCATCAGCATAAAGCTGCAGAGGCCTGATGGGTGCGATTAAGTCAGGGATCAGTCCATACGAGCGACTCGATCACGCCTCGCCCGAGCCTAGCCTCGGGCAAGGGCAGCCAACCCCGAAGGGGTTTCCGTCTCGCCCGAGGCCCCCCTTCAATTGCGGACACATCTCCGGCTTGCCCGAGGCCTTGCCTTCGCTAAGAAGCAACCCTGACTGAATCGCCGCACCGACCGGCCAAGTCGCAGGAGCATTTAACGCAAAGGAAGCCAGGCCCTGCCAAAGGCACCATAGGAAGCTCCGCCCGACCTAGGGCTCGGACTCGGGCTGAGCCCCGGAAGACGGCGAACTCCGCTCCGCCCGACCCAGGGCTCGGACTCGGGCTAAGCCCCGGAAGACGGCGAACTCCGCTCTGCCCGACCCAGGGCTCGGACTCGGGCTAAGCCCCGGAAGACGGCGAACTCCGCTCCGCCCGACCCAGGGCTCGGACTCGGGCTAAGCCCCGGAAGATGGCGAACTCCGCTCCGCCCGACCCAGGGCTCGGACTCGGGCTAAGCCCCGGAAGACGGCGAACTCCGCTCCGCCCGACCCAGGGCTCGGACTCGGGCTAAGCCCCGGAAGATGGCGAACTCCGCTCCGCCCGACCCAGGGCTCGGACTCGGGCTAAGCCCCGGAAGACGACGAACTCCGCTTCGCCCGACCCAGGGCTCGGACTCGGGCTAAGGCCCCGGAAGACGACGAACTCCGCTTCGCCCAACCCCAGGGGCTCGGACTCGGCCTCTGCGGACGACCTCCGCCTCGCCCGACCCAGGGGCTCGGACTCGGCCTCTGCTGACGACCTCCGCCTCGCCCGACCTAGGGGCTCGGACTCGGCCTCTGCTGAGGACCTCCGCCTCGCCCGACCCAGGGGCTCGGACTCGGCCTCTGCTGACGACCTCCGCCTCGCCCGACCCAGGGGCTCGGACTCGGCCTCTGCTGACGACCTCCGCCTCGCCCGACCCAGGGGCTCGGACTCGGCCTCTGCTGACGACCTCCACCTCGCCCGACCCAGGGGCTCGGACTCGGCCTCTGCTGACGACCTCCGCCTCGCCCGACCCAGGGGCTCGGACTCGGCCTCGGCCATGGAAGACAGACTCGACCCCGGCTTCGGGGGAGCCTCCACGTCGCCCAACCTAGGGCACAGGCCAGCCACGTCGACAGGAAGCGCCATCATCACCCTACCCCGAGCCGACTCGGGCCGCAGAGAACAAGACCGGTGTCCCATCTGGCTAGCTCCGCCAGATAGGCAATGATGGCGCCCCGCTAGCCCCGTGACGATAGCGGCTCTCAGCTCTCTTACGGAAGCAGGGCGACGTCAGCAAGGACACAACCGTTCCAACAGCTGTCCCTCCGCCAGGCTCCGTCGCTCCTCCGATAGCCACGACATCACGCCAGCAGGGTGCCAAGATCTCTCCGGCTGCCACATTGGCATGTACTTAGGGCACTAGCTCTCCCCCCGCTAGACACGTAGCACTCTGCTACACCCCCATTGTACACCTGGATCCTCTCCTTACGCCTATAAAAGGAAGGACCAGGGCCTTCTTGGAGAAGGTTGGCCGCGCGGGGACGAGGACGGGGACAGGCGCTCTCTTGGGGCCGCTCGCTTCCCTCACCCACGTGGACGCTTGTAACCCCCTACTGCAAGCGCACCCGACCTGGGCGCGGGACGAACACGAAGGCCGCGGGATTCCCACCTCTCTCTCGCCGGACTCCGGCCTCCTCGCTCCTTTCCCCCCTTCGCGCTCGCCCACGCGCTCGACCCATCTAGGCTGGGGCACGCGGCACACTCACTCGTCGGCTTAGGGACCCCCCGGTCTCGAAACGCCGACAATAATCAAGTCCGCGAGAGAGGGTGCAAAACAAATCGCAAACGAATAAAGAGTGTGACACACGAATTTGTTTTACCGAGGTTCGGTTCTCGCAAACCTACTCCCCGTTGAGGTGGTCACAAAGAACGGGTCTCTTTCAACCCTTTCCCTCTCTCAAACGGTCCCTCGGACCGAGTGAGCTTCTCTTCTCAAATCAATTGGGAATCAAACTTCCCGCAAGGACCACCACACAATTGGTGTCTCTTGCCTTGCTTACAAATGAGATGATTGCAAGAAAGAATGAAACAAGGAAGCAATCCAAGCGCAAGAGCTCAAAAGAACACAACAAATCTCTCTCACTTAACACTAAAGCTTTTGTGGAATTGGGAGAGGATTTGATCACTTGGGTGTGTCTTGTATTGAATGCCTAGCTCTTGTAAGTAGTTGGAAGGTGGAAAACTTGGATGACTTGAATGTGGGGTGGTTGGGGGTATTTATAACCCAACCACCAAACTAGCCGTTTGGTGGAGGCTGCTGTCGCATGGCGCACCGGACAGTCCGGTGCGCCACCGGACACTGTCCGGTGCGCCAGCCACGTCACCAGGCTGTTGGGTTCCGACTGTTGGAGCTCTATCTTGTGGGCCCGCTTGGCTGTCCGGTGGTGCACCGGACACGTCCTGTAGACTATTCGGTGTGCCACCCGCGCGTGCTCTGCTCCTCTGCGCGCGCTGGCGCGCATTAAATGCGTTGCAGTCGACCGTTGGCGCGAAGTAGCCGTTGCTCCGCTGGCTCACCGGACAGTCCGGTGTGCACCGGACATGTCCGGTGAATTATAGTGGAGCGGAAATCCGAAGCTGGCGAGTTCAGAGTCGCTCTCCTCTGGGGCACCGGACATTGTCCGGTGTGCACCGGACATGTCCGGTGAATTATAGCGAAGCGCCTCTGAAAATTCCCGAAGGTGCGAAGTTTGGCTTGGAGTCCCCTGGTGCACCGGACACTGTCATGTGGCACACCGGACAGTCCGGTGCGCCAGACCAGGGCAGCCTTCGGTTGTCCCTTGCTCTTTTGGTTGAACCCATTTCTTGATCTTTTTATTGGCTAAGTGTGAACCTTTGGCACCTGTATAACTTATACACTAGAGCAAAACTAGTTAGTCCAATTATTTGTGTTGGGCAATTCAACCACCAAAATCAATTAGAGAATAGGTGTAAGCCTAGTTCCCTTTTAATCTCCACCTTTTTGGTGATTGATGCCAACACAAACCAAAGCAAGTATAGAAGTGCATATTTGAACTAGTTTGCATAAGTAAGTGCAAAGGTTGCTTGGAATTGAGCCAATATAAATTCTTATAGGATATGCATGGATTGTTTCTTTCTTTAACATTTTGGACCACGCTTGCACCACATGTTGTTTTTGCAAATTCTTTTTGTAAATCCTTTTCAAAGTCCTTTTGCAAATAGTCAAAGGTAAAGAATAATATTTTGTGAAGCATTTTCAAGTTTTGAAATTTTCTCCCCTTGTTTCAAATGCTTTTTCTTTGACTAAACAAAACTCCCCCTTAATGAAATTCTCCTCTCAGTGTTCAAGAGGGTTTTAAGATATCAATTTTGAAAATACTACTTTCTCCCCTTTTTGAACACAATGAGATGCTAATTTGAAAATCATACCAATTGAGAAATTCTTTTTTAAAAAAAATTAGTGGTGGTGCGGTCCTTTTGTTTTGGGCTCATGCTCTCTCCCCCTTTGGCATAAATCGCCAAAAACGGAATCATTAGAGCCCTTTCCTAACTGCTTTCTCCCCCTTTGGTAAAAAAATATGAGTGAAGATTATACCAAAGACGGAGAGATGCTCGGAGCGACGGCGAAGGATGAGTTGCGGAGTGGAAGCCTTTATCTTCGCCGAAGACTCAAATTCTCTTTCAATACACCTATGACTTGGTTTGAAATTCACTTGAAAACATATTAGTCATAGCACATGAAAGAGATATGATCAAAGGTATATTTATGAGCTATGTGAGCAAGACATCAAAAGAAATTCCTAGAATCAAGAATATTTAGCTCATGCCTAAGTTTGTTAAAAGATTGTTCATCCAGTGGCTTGGTAAAGATATCGGCTAATTGATCTTTAGTGTTGATATATGAAATCTTGATATCTCCCTTTTTTTGGTGATCCCTTAGAAAGTGATACCGAATGGCTATGTGTTTAGTGCGGCTATGCTCAACGTGATTATCCGCCATGCGGATTGCACTCTCATTATCACATAGAAGAGGAACTTTGGTTAATTTGTAACCATAGTCCCTAAGGGTTTGCCTCATCCAAAGTAGTTGCGCGCAACAATGGCCTGCGGCAATGTACTCGGCTTCGGCGGTAGAAAGAGCGACCGAATTTTGCTTCTTTGAAGCCCAAGACACCAAGGATCTTCCCAAGAACTGGCAAGTCCCCGATGTGCTCTTTCTATTGATTTTACACCCCGCCCAATCGGCATCTGAATAACCAATTAAATCAAAAGTGGATCCCCTAGGATACCAAAGCCCAAACTTAGGAGTATAAACTAGATATCTCAAGATTCGTTTTACGGCCGTAAGGTGAGCTTCCTTAGGGTCGGCTTGGAATTTTGCACACATGCATACGGAAAGCATAATATCCGGTCGAGATGCACATAAATAGAGTAAAGAACCTATCATCGACCGGTATACCTTTTGATCCACGGACTTACCTTCCGTGTCGAGGTCGAGATGCCCATTAGTTCCCATGGGTGTCTTGATGGGCTTGGCATCCTTCATCCCAAACTTGTTTAGAATGTCTTGAGTATATTTCGTTTGGCTAATGAAGGTGCCCTCTTGGAGTTGCTTCACTTGAAATCCTAAGAAATACTTCAACTCCCCCATCATTGACATCTCGAACTTTTGTGTCATGATCCTACTAAACTCTTCACATGTAGATTTGTTAGTAGACCCAAATATAATATCATCAACATAAATTTGGCATACAAACAAATCATTTTCTAGTGTTTTGGTAAAGAGTGTAGGATCGGCCTTTCCGACTTTGAATCCATTAGTGATAAGGAAATCTCTAAGGCATTCATACCATGCTCTTGGGGCTTGCTTGAGCCCATAAAGCGCCTTAGAGAGTTTATACACATGATTAGGGTACTCAATATCTTCAAATCCGGGAGGTTGCTCAACATAAACCTCTTCCTTGATTGGTCCGTTGAGGAAGGCACTCTTCACGTCCATTTGATAAAGCTTGAAGCCATGGTAAGTAGCATAGGCCAATAATATACGAATTGACTCAAGCCTAGCTACGGGTGCATAGGTTTCACCGAAATCCAAACCTTCGACTTGGGAGTATCCTTTGGACACAAGTCGGGCTTTGTTCCTTGTCACCACACCATGCTCGTCTTGCTTGTTGCGGAAAACCCACTTGGTTCCTACAACATTTTGATTAGGACGTGGAACCAAATGTCATACCTCGTTCCTAGTGAAGTTGTTGAGCTCCTCTTGCATCGCCACCACCCAATCCGAATCTTGTAGTGCTTCCTCTACCCTGTGTGGCTCAATAGAGGAAACAAAAGAGTAATGCTCACAAAAAGGTGCAACACGAGATCTAGTAGTTACCCCCTTATGAATGTCGCCGAGGATGGTGTCGACGGGGTGATCTCGTTGGATTGCTTGGTGGACTCTTGGGTGTGGCGGCCTTGGTTCTTCATCCTCCTTGTCTTGATCATTTGCATCTCCCCCTTGATCATTGTCGTCATCTTGAGGTGACTCATTCACTTGATCTTCTCCTTCATCAACTTGAGTCTCATCCTCATTTTGAGTTGGTGGAGATGCTTGCGTGGAGGAGGATGGTTGATCTTGTGCATTTGAAGGCTCTTCGGATTCCTTAGGACACACATCCCCAATGGACATGTTCCTTAGCGCGATGCACGGAGCCTCTTCATCACCTATCTCATCAAGATCAACTTGCTCTACTTGAGAGTCGTTAGTCTCATCAAACACAATGTCACAAGAAACTTCAACTTGTCCAGAGGACTTGTTAAAGACTCTATATGCCCTTGTGTTCGAATCATATCCTAGTAAAAAGCCTTCTACAGTCTTAGGAGCAAATTTAGATTTTCTACCTCTTTTAACAAGAATAAAGCATTTGCTACCAAAGACTCTAAAATATGAAATGTTGGGCTTTTTACCGGTTAGGAGTTCATATGATGTCTTCTTGAGGATTCGGTGTAGATACAACCGGTTGATGGCGTAGCAGGCGGTGTTGACCGCCTCGGCCCAAAACCGATCCGAAGTTTTGTATTCATCAAGCATGTATCTTGCCATGTCCAATAGAGTTCTATTCTTCCTCTCCACTACACCATTTTGTTGTGGCGTGTAGGGAGAAGAGAACTCATGCTTGATGCCCTCCTCCTCAAGGAAGCCTACGATTTGTGAATTCTTGAACTCCGTCCCGTTATCGCTTCTAATTTTCTTGATCCTTAAGCCGAACTCGTTTTGAGCCCGTCTTAAGAATCCCTTTAAGGTCTCTTGGGTATGAGATTTTTCCTGCAAAAAGAATACCCAAGTGAAGCAAGAATAATCATCCACAATAACTAGAAAGTACTTACTCCCGCCGATGCTTATGTAAGCAATCGGGCCGAATAGATCCATGTGTAGGAGCTCCAGTGGCCTATCAGTCGTCATGATGTTCTTGTGTGGATGATGAGCACCAACTTGCTTCCCTGCTTGGCATGCGCTACAAATCCTGTCTTTCTCAAAATGAACATTTGTTAATCCTAAAATGTGCTCTCCCTTTAGAAGCTTATGAAGATTCTTCATCCCAACATGGGCCAGTCAGTGGTGCCAGAGCCAACCCATGTTAGTCTTAGCAATTAAGCAAGTGTCGAGTTCAGCTCTATCAAAATCTACCAAGTATAGCTAACCCTCTAACACTCCCTTAAATGCTATTGAATCATCACTTCTTCTAAAGACAGTGACACCTACATCAGTAAAAAGACAGTTGTAGCCCATTTGACATAATTGAGATACAGAAAGCAAATTGTAATCTAAAGAGTCTACAAGAAAAACATTGGAAATGGAATGGTCAGGAGATATAGCAATTTTACCCAATCCTTTGACCAAACCTTGGTTTCCATCCCCGAATGTGATAGCTCGTTGGGGATCTTGGTTTTTCTCATAGGAGGAGAACATCTTCTTCTCCCCTGTCATGTGGTTTGTGCATCCGCTATCGATGATCCAACTTGAGCCCCCGGATGCATAAACCTACAAAACAAGTTTAGTTCTTGACTTTAGGTACCCAAATGGTTTTGGGTCCTTTGGCATTAGACACAAGAACTTTGGGTACCCAAACACAAGTCTTTGACCCATTGTGCCTGCCCCCAACATATTTGGCAACTACCTTGCCGGATTTGTTAGTTAAAACATATGATGCATCAAAAGTTTTAAATGAAATGTCATGATCATTTGATGCACTAGGAGTTTTCTTCTTAGGCAACTTAGCACGGGTTGGTTGCCTAGAACTAGATGTCTCACCCTTATACATAAAAGCATGGTTAGGGCCAGAGTGAGACTTCCTAGAGTGAATTCTCCTAATTTTGCTCTCAGAATAACCGGCAGGGTACAAAATGTAACCCTCGTTATCTTGAGGCATGGGAGCCTTGCCCTTAACAAAGTTGGACAATTTCTTAGGAGGGGCATTAAGTTTGACATTGTCCCCCTTTTGGAAGCCAATGCCATCCTTAATGCCAGGGCGTCTCCCACTATAAAGCATACTACGAGCAAATTTAAATTTTTCATTTTCAAGTTCATGCTCGGCAATTTTAGCATCTAATTTTGCTATATGATCATTTTGTTGCTTAACTAATATCATATGATCATGAATAGCATTAATATCAACGTCTCTACATCTAGTGCAAATAGTGACATGCTCAGTGGTAGATGTAGAGGGTTTGCAAGAATTAAGTTCAACAATCTTAGCATGCAATATATCATTTTTATCTCTAAGATCGGAAATTGTAACATTGCAAACATCTAGTTCTTTAGCCTTAGCAAGCAATTTTTCATTTTCATTCCTAAGGCTAGCAAGAGAATTGTTCAATTCTTGAATCTTAGCAAGCAAATCAACATTATCATCTCTAAAATTGGGAATTGAAACATTACAAGCATTTGATTCAACCTTAGCAATTAACCTAGCATTTTCATTTCTAAGGTTGTCAATAGTTTCATGGCAAGTGCTTAGCTCACTAGATAATTTTTCACATTTTTCTACTTCTAGAGCGTAAGCATTTTTAACCTTAACATGCCTTTTGTTTTCTTTAATAAGGAAGTCCTCTTGAGAGTCTAAGAGATCATCCTTCTCATGAATAGCACTAATCAATTCATTTAATTTTTCTTTTTGTTGCATGTTTAGGTTGGCAAAAAGAGTACGCAAATTATCTTCCTCATCACTAGCATTATCATCGCTAGAGGACTCATATCTAGTGGAAGATTTGGATTTAACCTTCTTCTTTTTGCCGTCCTTGGCCATGAGGCACTTGTGGCCGACTTTGGGGAAGAGAAGGCCTTTGTTGATGGCGATGTTGGCGGCGTCCTCGTCGGAGGAGGAGTCGGAGGAGCTCTCGTCCGAGTCCCACTCGCGGCATACATGGGCGTCGCCACCCTTCTTCTTGTAGTATTTCTTCTTTTCCTTTCTTCTTCCCTTCTTGTCGTCGCCCCTGTCACTGTCACTAGAAATAGGACATTTTGCTATAAAGTGACCGGGCTTACCACACTTGTAGCAAACCTTCTTGGAGCGGGGCTTGTAATCCTTCCCCCTCCTTTGCTTGAGGATTTGGCGGAAGCTCTTGATGACGAGCGCCATTTCCTCGTTGTCGAGCTTTGAGGCGTCGATTGGTTGTCTACTCGGTGTAGACTCCTCCTTCTTCTCCTCTGTCGCCATAAATGCGACCGGTTGTGCTTTGGATGTGGAGGGATCATCTAGCTCATTGATTTTCTTTGAGCCCTTGATCATATACTCAAAGCTCACAAAATTCTCGATTACCTCCTCGGGAGTCATTAGTGTATATCTAGGATTACCACGAATTAATTGAACTTGAGTAGGGTTAAGGAAAATGAGTGATCTAAGAATAACCTTAACCATCTCGTGGTCATCCCACTTTTTGCTCCCGAGGTTACGCACTTGGTTCACCAAGGTTTTGAGCCGGTTGTACATGTCTTGTGGCTCTTCCCCTTTGCGAAGCCGGAACCGACCGAGCTCCCCCTCGATCGTCTCCCGCTTGGTGATCTTGGTTAGCTCATCTCCCTCGTGCGTGGTCTTGAGCATGTCCCAAACTTCCTTGGCGCTCTTCAACCCTTGCACCTTGTTATACTCCTCTCGACTTAGAGAGGCGAGGAGTATAGTTGTGGCTTGTGAGTTGAAGTGCTTGATTTGGGCTACCTCGTCCTCATTGTAATCCTCATCCCCTACGGATGGTACCTGTACACCAAACTCAACAACATCTCATATACTTTTGTGGAGTGAGGTTAGGTGAAACCGCATTAAATCACTCCACCTAGCATAATCTTCACCATCAAAAGTTGGTGGTTTGCCTAATGGGACGGAAAGTAAAGGTGTATGTTTAGGAATGCGAGGGTAGCGTAGGGGGATCTTACTAAACTTCTTGCGCTCATTGCGCTTAGAAGTTACGGAGGGCACGTCGGAGCCGGAGGTGGAAGGTGATGAAGTGTCGGTCTCGTAGTAGACCACCTTCCTCATCTTCTTTATCTTGTCGCCACTCCGATGCGACTTGTGGGAAGAGGCTTTCTTCTCCTTCCCCTTTCCCTTTTTGTGGGACTCTTCCGATGAAGCCTTCCCGTGGCTTGTAGTGGGCTTGTCGCCGGTCTCCATCTCCTTCTTGGCGTGATGTCCCGACATCACTTCGAGCGGTTAGGCTCTAATGAAGCACCGGGCTCTGATACCAATTGAAAGTCGCCTAGAGGGGGGGTGAATAGGGCGAAACTGAAATTTACAAAGTTAATCACAACTACAAGTCGGGTTAGCGTTAGAAATATAATCAAGTCCATGAGAGAGGGTGCAAAACAAATCGCAAGCGAATAAAGAGTGTGACACACGGATTTGTTTTACCGAGGTTCGGTTCTCGCAAACCTACTCCCCGTTGAGGTGGTCACAAAGACCGGGTCTCTTTCAACCCTTTCCCTCTCTCAAACGGTCCCTCGGACCGAGTGAGCTTCTCTTCTCAAATCAATTGGGAATCAAACTTCCCACAAGGACCACCACACAATTGGTGTCTCTTGCCTTGCTTACAAATGAGATGATTGCAAGAAAGAATGAAAGAAGGAAGCAATCCAAGCGCAAGAGCTCAAAAGAACACAACAAATCTCTCTCACTTAACACTAAAGCTTTTGTGGAATTGGGAGAGGATTTGATCACTTGGGTGTGTCTTGTATTGAATGCCTAGCTCTTGTAAGTAGTTGGAAGGTGGAAAACTTGGATGACTTGAATGTGAGGTGGTTGGGGGTATTTATAACCCCAACCACCAAACTAGTCGTTTGGTGGAGGCTGCTGTCGCATGGCGCACCGGACAGTCCGGTGCGCCACCGGACACTTTCCGGTGCGCCAGCCACGTCACCAGGCCGTTGGGTTCCGACCGTTGGAGCTCTGTCTTGTGGGTTCGCCTGGCTGTCCGGTGGTGCACCGGACACGTCCTGTAGACTATCCGGTGTGCCACCCGCGCGTGCTCTGCTCCTCTGCGCGCGCTGGCGCGCATTAAATGCATTGCAGTCGATCGTTGGCGCGAAGTAGTCGTTGCTCCGCTAGCTCACCGGACAGTCCGGTGTGCACCGGACATGTCTGGTGAATTATAGCTGAGCGGAAATCCAAAGCTGGCGAGTTCAGAGTCGCTCTCCTCCGGGGCACCGGACACTGTCCGGTGTGCACCGGACATGTCCGGTGAATTATAGCGAAGCGCCTCTGAAAATTCCCGAAGGTGCGAAGTTTGGCTTGGAGTCCCCTGGGGCACCGGACACTGTCCGGTGCGCCAGACCAGGGCAGCCTTCGGTTGTCCCTTGCTCTTTTGGTTGAACCCATTTCTTGGTCTTTTTATTGGCTAAGTGTGAACCTTTGGCACCTGTATAACTTATACACTAGAGCAAAACTAGTTAGTCCAATTATTTGTGTTGGGCAATTCAACCACCAAAATCAATTAGAGAATAGGTGTAAGCCTAATTCCCTTTCACCAACCTTTTCTAAAGTAAAACTTGCTTAGAAACCACTGTTGGATAGATCGTCAGGACGATAAGGATAGACCTAGGACGTGAAGCCTTAGGAAATAGATGGGTAGCTAGGTGGCTATTTATATAGGCCATAAAGGCTACTACTACTATTAATAAGGATGTTGTAGAAGCACCCGAAAAATTAGTTAGGTATGAGAAGACGACTAGAATGAGCATGCATCATGATTGTAGCATTATAATTGTCTCTTGTGCATCAACATGCTTCTCTCACCTTTATTCCCATAATAAGAACTTGTGAATAATGTGATGTATTGCCACCTTGCGAACTCTAATAAATACCTTACCTCGTGTCAGATTGGTAAGTCTTGTTAGGTCGTGTTATGTGTTTCTCTTGTCTTGCTAGTTAGGTGGTATTGTAATTGTTCAACCCCCTTTTTTAAAAAAAGTGTTGTCTGTCATGCTCATAAAAAGACCCCCACCCAAACAACCTTGAGTTTAGCAAGTGAAACCTCAAAAAAAATATATGCTTGTGTTGGTATTTTCTAGCCCTTGTGTGTTTTACCCTTGAAGTTGCACCTGCACAACTTATAGAGCCCCATAGCTTGACCGCTAGACCAACCCAAGTCTCCTTGTGCACTTGTTGTGTCAAAAAAAATGTTGTTGGTGTCTAGTTGCGCAAACCCTATCAAGGTTATGTTTCCTTCCATAGATCCTGTCCTGAATCTTCATAACCTTTCTGGTGCTCGTCCTAAGCAATCTCATGCGACGACCTCTCTTTTCACCTGGACCTAGTACTCTTTTTCCTTGTGAATCATGTTGTGGCTTTATCCTCCAAATCTCTGGATCCTTCATTAATTCTACCTCGTTATCTGGTTATCTGCTATAACCTGTTCTCAAGAATCGGATGTTGATCTCGCCTAAATCTCTCATTTCTGATCATTCTCATACCCCCTTCACTGAGGATTATGACGTTGTTTTATCGATTTTTTTCTCTAAGCAGTGGATCCATTTGGTTCAATGGATTATGCTGTTGACTTTAATTCTCTCATGTCTCTAAAAGCTCGTCAATCTTGATCTCATGGTTGGTTCCTCCTCATATCAAATATCGTATCAATCTTTGACTTGATAATCCATGTTGTGATCATGACAAGTTTGTGGAATCGAAGAATTATCATGTGATGCTCTTTTTGTCAGCAACCTCTGCTTCAACTCTTGTCGCATTCTTATTTTCTGAGCCATACTCTCATGGGCTCCATCTATTTGTGCTATGTGAATTTCTCATTGGTTACGTTTGGTAATGGTATTATGACTAAACGACCGATGGTGCCGCGACGAAACCGAGAGCCTCCTGTGGGCGCGCACACATGGTTGAGCTACTCGGCACGCGCTGGTATCGCGGTTAATAGTCATAATCCATTATGGAACTACACCGATGCTGTCTTTTGTGGATATTCTCTCAAAGTGATCGCTGCATTTTGTCTCAATATGTTGTGATGTTCTACCCAAATCTATCTTCAGTATCTTGTCAGACCCCATATCATAAATTTGCATCTATCTCTAGCCTAGGAGTTACATGCTTCTCCACCCTTAAAGCTCCTCATTTGAATCTCGGGACGAGATTCTTTTAAGGGGAAAAGGCTGTGACACCCCATGTGTCAGTTTCGTGTTATATTGGGAGATTTATCCTAATCTTGAATGCTCAATGAAAATTTCTATCTTTTTATCACATTTATCTCCATTTATTAAGTTACTCATGAAAGTTTCACCAAGTTTGGAATTATTCGATCTCGAGAACAGCCAAATTTGGAGCCTGTTAGAACTTTTATTTCTCAGAGCAAAGGCAAATTTGAAAGTCAATCTCGTCTCGCAACTCCTGCCTAGACTCATTTATTTGGACTCTCGATAGTTGCTATGTTATCCAATCGGTGTCCAAATCTGCTTTCTCGATAGTGGGTCTATGTCCAAATACTTATTCCGAATCCGCATTCTCCCACATAATCTCTTTGTGTCAACCTCTAATTAATTCTTATTCAAATGGACTTGTTATATCTATATCATCATTCATCTCTATCTATCAAGTGTACCTAAATATTTCTAGAAGTTTGAACCAAATACACACATGAAAAGATAAATCCTATACATGCTTGAAACTACTCGTCTGAACAAATCCATATTTTGAAATTCAACAAAACCTTGTAATCTTGCTCACACAACTCTATATCAACTCTACAACAAAATTTATTAAGGGTTCATGTGGAGAAAATGCTAAGGAAATGTCGAGAAAACACCCCAATTGCCTTAAAATATAAATTGAAGCCTTATAATGATACTACTTTGACCAAAGTGAAACTTTAACTTATATTCAAGATATGAGGTTTGACCTTTAATAAAAGTTGTAGAACCTGTGTTATACAACAAATTGTATATTTAAACCAAGCCTTGATTCAATCTCTAATTATATCAAACAGTGCCATCAAGACAAAATAAAAATCTGATTTCAGGATTCGAATTCTTCTAAGTCTGAAATCAGTGTCGTTCGGGTCGACGTCTCGCGTTCCCAAATTTTTGTTGAACAACTAAAGTTTCCTCAAATATAAAAGTTATTAATAATTACTAGGGGTACAGCATATATTAAAAGATGGCATTCATCCGATTCCGTTTGACATGCTTTGACACACAGTTTTCACAAGTTTCCACTGTTTTATAAGCCACTGACAAACCAATTTTCGTGGGTCTTTATCTCTCTAACCAGTGCTCGAATCACCTCAAGTTCTGTACAAGATTTGTAGAGTGTACATCAAGGAAGATATTTCCTACAGTAACCTTGATCCGATTCCAAGGGGAAAACGACGAAAATGGGCGCCCAAAGTCGCTCTGCCATCACCTGCCACCTGTTGGTGCAGTCTGACATATCCAGAGCTTGGCTCTATAAATGGCAGCCCACTCTCTCCCTTCTCCCACACACCACTCCCTTCCCTTCTCTGTTCGGCTGAGCAGGGAGCTCCTCCTTCTTCCCCATGGCGCCCTCCCCCATCCATGGTCGTCTCCCCTCCCTGCACCTCCCAGCCCGGCCCCTTCTCTGCTCCCTTGCGTGGAGGAGATGGCTGGAGGTTGAAGAAGACCTCCCTGTGCCTATGACGAGTGGGCCCAAGGCCATGGGTAAGAACACACAAAGTTGCAGATTTGTGCTCTTCCTTTAAATATTCATATCTCGAGTTTTAGAGCTCTTAAAATCGTGAAACTTGTTTTGTTGGCTTCCTTATGAAATGCTCTAACTATTGGATCTATATGTTGGTATGTTTTAGTGGAAAAGTTTTCTGTAGAAATTCGTATTTAAAAACTTGTTTACAAAATAAACGAACTTGCTTCTCTCCATAATTTTATTTATAAAAATCCAAAAATGATGAAACCTGTTTTGTTAGTTAGATGTTGTCATACTCCATCAAGGAAAAATATAAAACTTATATGTTGTTCACTGTTTTCTTGGTGTGTTAATTAAAACATGTTAAATAGAAAAAAGATGATTGTTTTGATTGTTATTTTTGGATCTGTAGCTCCAGTGCTCCAAATGGATTGCATTTTTACAATAGACCCTCTGTGTGATTCTTAGTGACTGGTAAAAATTTCATGAATTGTGGTGTATGTATGATTAAGTTAGTGATTTAACTTGTTTAATGCACATTAAGTAGTTATAAATGGTTTAAAAATAATGTATAGATGCAAAAATGGAAAATGGTGTTCCACTATCCTTGCATGATATTATAGTAGCCTAATAAAACTCAATATGGTCATGAATCCACAGAAAATAATTAGTTTTAGATTTAACTTGCTCTCACATGCTTTATTGCATTAACAATTTGTTATTTTGTATTAAATAAAATATAAAACCTAGGCATGTGAAATTTATACATTAGTCATAAATTGTTATTACCTATGCCTCATAAAAATTTCAGCCCCAAATTAGATAGTTTTATATGGTGCTAAAATGACACATATTTTATAATTATAACAAGAATTAGTGACAAATTAGAAGTAAACAAAAGCGTGCATGTTTATTGAAATGTTTAAGTGTCTTCATATAAATTGAAACTTGATAACTAAATCACAATGGTTTAAACTTGAGAATTTGGCACTATCCCGTCATGATTTTGTTTGGTGCTTAAGTTAAGTGCTAGTTTGACCACAAGCCGAATTTCCTACGTGTACAATTTTAGTTGTGCGATTAATCTAGTTAAGTAAAGTATGTTTTCTGTAGATATATGCTATATAAAAGTTGTAGTTAACTTATGTATCTAGCTCGTCCTAAAAATGCATGAGCTGAGAATTGATGGTTTAGAAGCTATACTTTTCACAAGTCCAGCACCTGAATCTGTCGAAATTCCGAAGAAATTTCAGAGATTGCAATTGTTGCTTAAGTTCATGTTGAAATTAGTTATTGGTGGTCACAAGAAAGTTGTAGATAACATTATTATCTTACTTGTGTTAAAATTTGACAGTCATACGTCTGATCGTTTAGAAGTTGTGCTTTTCACAAATTCAGTAACTGAATCTGCCTAAATTCTGTACAGATTTCAGAAACTGCATTGTTTGCCTAATTTAGTTTTACAATCTGTTCATGGTAGTTATAAGAAAGTTGTATATGCTTTTCCTATCTTGCTTGTGTTAAAATTTCATAACCATAGGCCTGACATATTAGGAGTTACGAATTTTACAAACTGGTTGTTGTATTCTGTCCACTGACAGAACATATTTCGAAAACTGAATTGTTTGATTCAGTTAAGCATAGACTCAATTCTTGGTGATTATAAAAGTATGTATTGCTTTTTCTAAGCTTTCCAAAAAGTCTTGGATCACTCTTTTTGGTGATCTGAAGATTAAGTTATGGATGTTTAAAGTCTGAAGACTGAATCTGTCCAATTCTGGATAGCAAAGCCTTCTAGTGTCTTTTGTCCTTAGTTAAATATTGAATCACCTTGAGATGTTTATAAATGGTATGTAGACAATTTCATTACCTTTCCAGAAAATCTAGAATCACTATGTTTGGATGTCTGAATCTCTAGTTATGTGTTTTTAAAGTTGCAAGATGAATCTGGACAGAGCTGTTGTCTTAGCACTATTTAACCTTGTTAAGTGTCTAGTCACCTTGTGATGACAATACCAAAGTTGTAGAGCACCTTCTAAGCTTTCCAGAAGGTCCTAGTTTACTATGTTTGGATTAATATTTGAAGAGTTATGACTGAAACAAGCAACTGTTGTGTTGCTGTCCTAAAATTCTGCAAGTGCTTATTTGATGGTTGAGTCACCCTTTTGGCTAAAAATGGTGATTAACACTTAATTAAGATAGACTTGCCATGACTAAGCTTAATAATGCACGTGTGTCATGTTTTGTATGTTTCTTTTCTAGATGATTGTGATATAGTAGTTTCATAGACATTGATGCCTAGGTGCTAGTTAAACTTACGTTGTCTTGGATGCTTTTGTTTGATAAATAGAGGAACTAATGAAAAGCCATAGCAAATTAAATAAATGCTCGTACTTATGGGGTCGTATTTGTGTTGCATAAATATACAAAATGTTTGTAGTCTTTTAGTGGTGTTAATGTTGTGCGCTCAATAATATGTAGTAGCTAACGCTAGTGTGTGTGGTTGCTGATGATGTCTCGCTACTTAGTGTTTACTTCGCTAACATATACTTAAAGTATCTTGTGTTATTTCATTATATTCATACATATGCATCTTGCATCTCATTTAGGACCGAGAGATGATGATCGTGCACGTGATGTCGTGCCAACCACAAGATGCAATTGGTGGACGACCTGAAGAATGATGGACATAACCAGTGGATGCTCGCCAAGCGAGTACCTCCCCCAGCAAACACTACCTAAGTGTTAAATTAAAGGCAAGCTCCGGTTTTATGCATAACCAGTTCTATATATTATTTTACTACACTTAATGATTGTAGGCTTTTATTGTGCACTTAAGTGTAGGAGTTGCCTGAAACCCTAGTTGGATTACCTCAGGATTTCCTTTTGAGATGGATACTAGTATGCTAGGTCGAGTAGCTGCTTTAGTAATTAGGGTTCTCGATAGAAGTCGAGTGATTTTTCTAGCACTCGCGCGAGGTCAGGAATTGAATGAATCCATTTTTATATCAGAATGATGATGGTCTGTAAACACGGATCCATGGGGATGTGTGGTCTACGAGATGAAATTGGAATAAGGATTAACGTGCGGATACCTGTGTCAAGCGTTTGAACGTACTAAGCACATGCCGAGAAATATGGTAAATCGGTAATCCTAGTATCTGATTGAACCTGGCAGCAGACTTTGCCCCTCACGTGACCTGAGACGTGGTCTTCCATTCCGGTTATGGTGGGTACAAGTGCGGTCACTGCACGACGGCAGTCGGGGTCAGTGAGGCATTGTACGCCAAGGCGGTGAGCCCTGATCTGCTGGCGGGGAATCGATGGGGACGGTTGATGCGTGTGGGGACGGAGTGCCCCTACATGTCGTATGTTTAGGTTTACCTTGCAAGGATAAAAACTCGATTCGAATCGTCTGCTTCTCGCATCTAATGAGACTGCTTGATCCATTGTACTGCATTGAGTAATAAGTGGAAATGAGGTGACTGACAAAAAGATGTTGATTTGTAAAAATGTTTGATACCATGTACGACTAGCTAGGTACACATCTAGTTAAAAAGGAGCATACTAAAACTTGAAAAAGCTAAAATATGATTTTAGACTCAGCTAGTGCTTTTGGCAAACCAAACCCCTCAGCCAAACAACTGCATGTCTAGAGGTAGAGGAGTAGACTCCTCACACTGGGTAAGTCTAGCTGAGTATTAGTATACCCAGCCTTGCTTGTGGCATAATTTTTGCAGGTACTCCTTAGGATGATTGTTTGATGGTGTGACTTGGCCTCCATCCCTGCCACCGGGATAGACGGTCGAGTGGGTTATTGCTTCCGCATGAGAGGACCAGGAGGAGTAGCGTGGCCAGGCTTCGCCATGTTACTCGGTTTTCTCCGTTAGTTACTTCCGCTGCATTAAAATTTATGGTCATTATTTCTGAAACTCCGATAATGTAATCACTAATGATACTTATGAAATTTGTGGTATTATGTTTTATTGTATTTCTCTGTGCCTCACCTTCGAGTGAGCTAGTGGTATTCGATCCTGGATAATTGGCTTTATCGGACTAGATTCGAGGGACTGACGGGTTATTCCGGGTTAAGTGTGTTGCTGACTTTAAAGGTGCAATTTGGGCACTTAAGCTGGAATGATTCGGGCGGTTCCGCCACACCTCCCTACCGGACGGCGGGTTTATTTCCGTTTTATTCAGGGTCTCTTTAGAAAGAGTGTAAGGCCAAAGGGATATCTAGAAACCCTGGTCGTTAGATTAGATCGGGACGACCACGATCCCATCGCGCGGGATTATGAATCGGTCTGCGCTTTCGGTCGTTGGATCGTGATCGCCCGACCCGAAACAAGGATGCGGCAATTTGCGATCAGATCCGCCCATTTGTAGATCTACGGTTCAGATTAGATTTTGATTTTGTCGAATCGGTACGCAATGCGGTTCATCGGATCAGAGATCGACGATTATGATTTTATGATGCGCGAACAGCGATCGACGCTCGGATTCGATCTGAACGGTCTCGATGCTGCGGTCCGAAGGGATAGGCCTATCTAATCGTGTCTGCTCGTTCGCGGATCAACGGTCCTACTGTGTCTCCAACCTCGCCGCACAGCGATAGCCGGGAGGAGGCCCACCCGGCGGAGCACTCACCGGCGAGCCACCCCATTCGCCCGATCTGGTGACAATAACCCACGGTGATGCGCGAAAAAATGAAATTGCCAAAGGGGATGTCTCACCGAAAATTATTGCGACGAAGAAGCTGGCCGCAGTCCGGTTCGCTCCGCGGCGGCGCAAGGAGCACGACGAGAAATTCCCGCCGTCCTAAGGTCTCGCGGGCACGAACACTCCTCTGTCCTTGATCTACTCCTTCACCGGCCCACCAGAGAACACTCCGTGGCTCCCGAGCGGTGTTGGTTGCGGGGGATGCCGACGACGCTGTCGGTGTTTTGGGTCCGACCGCACACCCGGGGTTGCCCCTCAAGGTGTTTTAGGAGTAGGACGGTGTCGACAACTGTAGCAAAATGGTTCGTGTCGATCGCACGAGGGACAGTGGACAAGGTTTACAGGTTCGGGCCGCTTAGAGATGCGTAACACCCTACGACCTGGTGAGTATGCTAGGCGAATGTGGTTACAAGAGGGCTCTCTGGATTGAGAGTTCAGAGAGCTGGCGTGGGTGACTAAATAAAGGGCCGATCGTTCTGAAGGGGTGCCCCCTAGGCCTTATATACTCGACCGTGGGGCAGTACATGTGGATAAGATAACAACAAGTAGCTAAAAGATAGTGAACCTCTTGAGATTATCTCTATGTAACCCTCGCCGACTTATCCTCGCATGGCTTCGTTGCATGGAGGCTCCAGCACGGGAAAGTCGGATCTCTGTTGCGGTCATTCGCTTGACGCTATGGGCCGTCCGTGTTTGCACCAATCCGGCCTTATGTCTTTCTGCTTTGCTGGTTGTTTCTCCCCAGGCCCACGAAAGAATGACCTTACGATTTATTGGTCCCTTGGGCCTTTCGTGAGGTCCTTTACTCTTTAGTGGACCCGGGGGATATCTATCCCCCACAAGCCCCCGATCTTTGGGTTAATTTAGAGGTAATCAACCCGAAGATCCCAGGTCCAGCTTGCAGGTAATTTGAAGAAAGATGGCTTCCTGTTGTCTTCTCCTGCTCCGATCACTCGTTGACCAGAACCTAGTTTCGTGCCTGTGCCTTAGAGGTTGGCATTCCAATTTGTAGGATTCTGAACTTCATTGGGTGCACCGGAGGTGCACCCAATGGGTGTAGCCCCCGAGCTTCGAGTAGATTTTAGAAAATAATCTACTCGAAGGTCTTCAGTAGAGATTATTTCCATTTGTGTTCATTCGTTTTGGTTGAGAGTTGGCTTTTTTAATCTTGTCCCACACCTTAGAAATCGGCACTATCTCGGCTTGGAGTGATAATCCATGGGGTGCACCAGAGGTGCACCCAATGGGTGTAGCCCCCGACCTTCAAGTGGATTTTTGAGGATAATCCACTCAAAGGTCTTCCTTTTGTGTCCTTTTGCTGAAGATTATTCTTTCTGCTTGTAAAAAATTTGGCATGATGTCATCCGCACTATGTCATCAATATTATGCTTCAGAGGTCAGCATGTATTTTGTCTTTTGCAGCCGAGTTCGCAATCCATCCATATCTTGCTAGGTAGTACAATTTATTTGCTCTGTGACTGATTGGACATTTGATGGACGTTCTCTGTCTAGTCTTCAAGTCGCTTCTGTCGACCATATTTTGTACTCCACTGGCTATATTTGGCTTCCCTCTAACTCTCACTGATATCTCATTTTTGTCTTGAGGCATTCACTGCGTGCCCTGCACAGATGTGACCATTTTGAAAAATATACTGATAATTCCTGGGCGTCCCCCCCCCCAATGGGTGTGGGCAAGGGACGGCTTGGTACGCTGAGTGTTTTAGCCGGCTGCTTCTGAGTAGTAATGTGATGTGACGGCGAGTGTAATCATATCCTTTGCGCTGTTGACTGGAGTCCCAATGGGTGTAGAGTTGCATGAAACGGCGTCAGCCGCCTGACGTGTCTTCAGACGGGTTGAAGTGCTTATTGAATGCTTTGCGACTGTTCGGTGACCGCGGTTGGAGGTGAGCGGTTGCCTTCTCCCTTTATAAATAACGACGTTGCCCCTCTGGTTTTTTCACATCTCCTCGCTGTTCTTTATTGCTTCCTTCTCTTCTCTCCCGTCTGCTTCCGCCATGGGCAAGAGCAACAAGCGCAAGCGCGAACCGACTCCTCCATCAGAGGACTTCGGTGACTCGGAATACTCGGAGGAGGAGTTCTCCTCCGAGTCCGAGAGGTCTCCGGCTCCCGTCTCTCCCCCGGCGTCGTCCGATGACTCGGACGACTCCCAGGGGATAGCCGCGGAAGTCTGGACATACATCCGGGCCGTCGAGTGCTCCGGGCTCGAGGGCTCGGATGAGTCGGAGTACTCCTCGGATGAGGAGGACTCGGACGGCGGCGGCGAGGACGAGGACGACGACGACGACGACGACGACGACGGTGGCGACGGCGACGGCAGCGGCGACGGCAGGGGCAGCGGCGACGGCGGCAGGGGCAGCACCAAAGGCGGCAGCAGCAAGGGCAGCACCAAGGGCGGCGGCAGCAGGGGCAGGGCCAGTGGCTAGACGCCACTGGTCTTCTTAGATTATTAGTATAGTATAGTATAGTTAGAATAATGTAGTAGTAATGTAGAGTAGTATAGCGTAGTGTAGTAGTAGTAATGTAATGTAGTAATAGTAGGGGAGTATCAACTCGCGAAGAGTTGATTTGTAAGTTTATTAACTTCCCTTTGAATGAAAGAATGACGTTTGGCTTCTCTTCTGATGACTGTTCTGCTTGCTTGTGAGTCTAATTCATTTGAAAAAGTAAGTGAAATACTCGGGCGTTGAACTGATGTTTTCTGAAATGGTTGCCGAGTAACTTTGTAGGTGGTGTCGGTGCTTGTAGAGGTAATTGCCGAGTAACTGAAGATTGTGTCAGCGTTTTAGAGGCAACGCCGAGTGACTGAATATGATATCAACGTTTTAGAAGTAACATCGAGTGACTGGAGGTCGGCGTCGTCATTTTAGAAGTAATGCCGAGCGACTGAATACGAAATCAGCGTTTTTTAGAGGCAACGCCGAGTGACTGGAGGTCAACGTCGGCATTTTAGAGGTAATACCGAGCAACTGAATACGAAATCAGCGTTTTAGAGGCAACGCCGAGCGACTGAATACGAAATCAACGTTTTAGAGGCAACGCCGAGTGACGGCAGGCCGACGTCGGCATTTTAGAGGTAATGCCGAGCAACTGAATACGAAATCAGCGTTTTAGAGGCAACGCCGAGTGACTGGAGGTCGACGTCGGCATTTTAGGAGTAATGCCGAGCGACTGAGTACGAAATCAGCGTTTTAGAGGCAACGCCGAGTGACGGCAGGCCGCCCGAGCCACTTTGAGGATGGTGGCCGAGTGATGAGGTGGCGCGTCGGTGTTCTGAGGATAATTGCCGAGTGACCACGTGGCACGCTGGTTTTGGAAATAACCGCCGGGTGATGACTGGGCACTTTTTGAAACGGTATCTGGCTCGAGAATATCCCTTAAGAGCTGCGCTTTTAGCCGCCTTTGCTTTCCGTGCCCTAGTTCTTGCATTCCGCTTCCAAATCCTCTCTGCCGCTCGCCTCCACTCTGCTCGCTGGTAGAATCGAGATGGCGCCCAAGAGGAAGACCGCGAGCTCGTCTGCTGTGGTGATTCCTCCAATCGATCCCAACAACCAGTTGCCTTTTGCAGGTAACCACATGTCCATCATTTCCGAAGCTGAACTCCTCCACCTCGTGTCCATCGGGGTTCTTCCTCCGCGGGAACTCTGTTCTTGGCGGATTTGCCACGGGACTACTGTCCCGACAGAGGATACCCACGAGTCTGTAGTTTACGCCCCTTTTCTTCTCCGCGGCCTTGGCCTTCCCATCTCTCCCTTTTTCCGCGGTCTCCTTGATTTCTACCACATTAACCTGACCCATCTGAACCCTAACTCAATTCTGCAAATCTCCATCTTCGTTCACTTATGCGAAGCCTTTCTTGGCGTGCTACCGCATTTCGGCTTATGGAAATACCTGTATCATTGTCGCCCTGGGATGGCCGGGGGACAACATCAGTTGGTCGGAGGTGCCAGTTTGGAGATGCGCCATGGGCGAAAGACTGAGTATCTTGAGATTCCCCTTAAAGACAGTATTAAGGGGTGGCGTCTAGAGTGGTTCATAGTTGATAATTATGGAAATTCTCTCCCCTCCCGGTCGGGAAGACAGCCAGACGTTCGCACCCCAAGCTGGACCGAGTTTCCCACAGATGAGGAGGTAGCTGAGGCGGGTGTGTTGCTAGCTGAAGTTGGACTGCTGAAAGAGAGAGGTCTAACTGCTGAAGCTGTGGTCACTGACTTTGTTTTCAAGAACATTCAGCCACTGAAAGATAGGGCCTACCCAGCTTATCTGTATCGAGGGCTAGCCGACCCGACTCGGGTTACCAACAGGAGAATCCCTTCTGCAGACTTGGTGAGCCGACTTGAAATGATTCTCAGGGGCAAAGTGTCTAATGTTGGTGCTCCAGTGGCGTACTCGGCCTGGAATTTGCCTCCTCCCAAAGCCTTCACCCTCTTCGTGTCAAATCCACCTGTGAGTGATGACAATTTGGGCCTTAGAGTGCGACCCTCTGCTGAGGAAGTCAGTGCTTTGGTTGCTTCGCTTGGAGAGATTCCTGATGACGAACGGCAAGTCCATTTTGAGGTGCCCCTGAACCCTAGTGATGCAGATATAAATGCCATGCTTGATCTGCTAGCTGAGGATTCTTCCGACGCTGTTCCTGCTGGTACATTGGCAGTGGTGCCCCTTCTAGAGGGTTGATACAACTTTGGATGTTCAGAAACCTGTCAGTACTCGCCATAGGCGCCCTAGCCGAACCAATAAGCCTGGGCCTTCTGCTGATGAGCAAAAGAAGAAAAGAAGACGCCTCCGGCGAGTATTCAGTTTCGATGAGGATGCTGGTATCTCAGTTCCTGCTGCTGAAGAAGTGCCTGCGACTGGACTTACTGACGCTGACCCCAGTGGGTGTACCCAAACTGCTACTGATCCCAATGTGGGTGCTTCTCCTGTTGCTGATCCCAATGGGGGTGCTGCTTGTGTTGTCGATCCCAATGGGGGTGCTGCTTGTGTTGTCAATGTGGATGATGAGGAGGAAGAGAATGAAGTTCCTTTGACGAGGAAAAACAGTCGGCAGTTCATCACCAGCGGTGAAAGTAGTGGAGTTCCCTCTCCTGCTTTGTCGGCCCTCATTGGTCTGCAAGAACTGTCTCTGGCCAACTTTGACCAAGCTCTTGAGGATATGGTCCCAGAGGACTTGTTATCAGAGCCAGTGGATGATGGTGCAATGGAGGCTTGTGCTGACGTGCCCGATGCTGGGTTGAGGTCATCCCGTGCCTCATCGACCTTAGAGCGCGATCTTGAGGGCCGGGAGACTGGCTTGAATCGTCCTGGTCCTATGGAGGTAGAAGAGGGCCCATCAACCTTAGAAGTGGTTACTGCAGAGAGCTTAGACCTCAAGAGTGGTGCTGTCACATGCCCAGCCCCCGAGGGTGTCGCCGGGGATGACTTAGCTCGGGTGAAGAGTGTAAGCCACTGCCCAGCCCCCGAGGGTGCTGCCGGGGATGATCCGGCTCAAATGGGCAGTGCCAACTATGACCCAGCCCCCGAGGATGCCCGAGCAGGGTCTCCTTCCTGTACCTCCATGGACGTTCACGCAGGATCTCCTCCACGCTCTGGCTGTATGGTGGTGGTCCAGAATTTGGATCAGGAAGTCGCTTTAGAGGGCAGCGCTCCTCCTGGCCGAGTGCTGGGCTCTGTTGAAGGTACTGAGTTGATCTCTGCTGATTTGTTGCAAACTGCTCCGGGTGGTGGCCTTCCATCTGCTTATCAATTGATCTCTCCTGATTTGGGGATCCCTTCGTTCTTCTCCAACCTCCAGGTACTGTGCTGTATTTTGACTTGACTTTTATATTGCCTAAACTGCTGTCGTCACACTCATTTATTTTCCTCATCAGGCTTTGGTGGATGGAATGGTTGGCCAGCTGAGGCTACAGGGTGCTTCCGTCCCAGAAGTAGCTTCATCTCTTGCATGTTGGAATCCAGTGTCACTTCGACATCGTGTCTCTGAGTTGGAGGCGTCCAATGCTGGTTAGTGCTCTCTTTGCTTTTGCAGTGGACTGTTTTACCTTCTGACCCCATTTTGTTTGATTATCTCTCGTCAGGAGTGACTCGGCAGATTTCAATTCTTGAGGAAAAACACTCCCGAGATCTGGCTGAATTGGCTCAGCGGTGCACTGACATTGAGGAGAAGTACTCTCAGAGCCAAACTGAACTGGGTCAGGTCTCCGCTGCCTTGGATGACGCCAATGCCCTGAGTTCTTCTCTTCATGCTCAGCTTGATTCTGAAAAGGTAACTTACAAAACTGTGCCTTGCCTTGTTGTGCTCCTATTATTTGCTTGGTTTTTGAAGGAGTTGACTTTTGCTCGCAGGAAGAAAAGCGTATCCTTGCTGCTTCTCGTGATAATCTTGACAGGTTGTATCGTGATTCTAGCAATTCGCTGACTATCTTGGAGAGAAGTCATCGCTTCACCATGGAAGAATTAGACCTCCAACGTTGTAAGCTGCAGGAATCCGCAGACGAAATGACTCGCCTCCAGCGGTTGATATCAGCAAAGGATGCCACCATCAAAGAACTCCGAGCTTCCAAGAAATCCATTGCCCAGGAGTTAGAGACCGCTCGACTGGCTGCTAAAGTCGCCGAATAAACTTCTGTTACTCTCAAAGCCCAGCGCGACAAAGCCATGGACAAGGCTATTCGGGCGGGACGAATCTTGATGAGGAGACCTGGCGTGGTTGTTACTGAAGATATAAGGGCCGACGTGAATGCTGCCCCTGATTCCTCGAGTCGTCCTTCTTCGTCGGTTGCTCCTGAGAAAGACATTGCGAAATAGAGAAAGAATTTTTGCGCTCTGAGTGAGCGGTTATCATGATCGAATACTTGTTAGAAGACATCAGTTTATCATTCGAATGACATAATTACTCTCTCATTGTATCAGAACTTATTAGTTCGTGAGTTTGCGGTAATGAAATGACGCATGACGATTATGAAATTTGTTTGCGGGATATAGAAGTCATCCCCTGAATTACGTAGGCGCGAGCACGTTGCACTGATTTAAGTCGTTGCCAACTTAAGTCGATTGATCCGTTAGTAGGGCATAGTGGTCACCCTGAGTTAAGTAAGCGTGAGCATGTTGCACCGCCTTAAGTTGTTGCCAACTTAAGTCGATTGCTCCGTTTGTAGGGCATAGTGGTCACCCCGAGTTAAGTAAGCGTGAGCATGTTGCACCGCCTTAAGTTGTCGCCGACTTAAGTCGATTGCTCCGTTTGTAGGGCATAGTGGTCACCCCGAGTTAAGTAAGCGTGAGCATGTTGCACCGCCTTAAGTCGTCGCCGACTTAAGTCGATTGCTCCGTTTGTAGGGCATAGTGGTCACCCCGAGTTAAGTAAGCGTGAGCATGTTGCACCGCCTTAAGTCGTCGCCGACTTAAGTCGATTGCTCCGTTTGTAGGGCATAGTGGTCACCCCGAGTTAAGTAAGCGTGAGCATGTTGCACCGCCTTAAGTCATCGCCGACTTAAGTCGATTGCTCCGTTTGTAGGGCATAGTGGTCACCCCGAGTTAAGTAAGTGTGAGCATGTTGCACCGCCTTAAGTCGTTGCCGACTTAAGTCGATTGCTCCGTTTGTAGGGCATAGTGGTCACCCCGAGTTAAGTAAGCGTGAGCATGTTGCACCGCCTTAAGTCGTCGCCGACTTAAGTCGATTGCTCCGTTTGTAGGGCATAGTGGTCACCCCGAGTTAAGTAAGTGTGAGCATGTTGCACCGCCTTAAGTCGTCGCCGACTTAAGTCGATTGCTCCGTTTGTAGGGCATAGTGGTCACCCCGAGTTAAGTAAGCGTGCAAGTCAATCGTAAACGAACTGAATATCTTTGAAATCTCTCTTTATTGATGACATATTTCCACTTTACAGAATACATTGTTGCCCCAGCAGTTTTGAAATACAGCTAGGGATAAAACTTTCTGAGGTGCTCTATGTTCCAGGAGTTCCCAACTTCTGTGCCGTCCATCTGAGTGAGGCGATACGATCCGGGCCGGGTGACTTCTGCTACCATGAAGGGTCCTTCCCATAAGGGTGATAGTTTGTGTTGTCCCTCCCCCGTTAGAATTCGGCGGAGGACGAGGTCTCCTACTGAAAAGAACCGTTGCCGCACAGCCTTATCGTGATAGCGCCTTAGAGTCTGCTGGTACCGCGCTGATTGGATTACCACATTCAGCCGTTCTTCCTCAAGTACATCAATGTCCTCCAGCCTGGTGGCTTCAGCTTCTGCTATGCTTTCGAAGATCAACCTTGGCGCCCCAAACTTGAGATCAGCAGGTAGCACTGCCTCCGACCCATAGACCATGAAGAAAGGAGTGTTTCCATGCAGGGCTCGGCTAGGTTGGGTTCTTAAGCTCCAAACAACATAGGGCAATTCCCTTATCCACTTTCCTGCGAATTTTTCATTCTTATCGAAGACCTTTTTCCTGAGTGCTTCCAATATCATTCCGTTGGCTCGCTCAACCTGGCCGTTGGCTCTTGGATGTGCTACAGATGCGTACTTGATCTGAATGCTCTTTTGCTCGCAGAATTCGAAGAATTCTAAACTGGTGAAGTTGGACCCTAAGTCAGTTATGATGCTGTTTGGTATCCCAAATCTGAATATTATGTCTTGTATGAATTCCACAGCCTTAGCAGAGTTTAAAGAAGAAATGGGCTTGAACTTTATCCATTTAGTGAATTTGTCAATCGCCACCAATACATGAGTATATCCCCCTTGAGCTTTCTTGAAAGGTCCAATCATATCCAGTCCCTAGCATGCGAAAGGCCAAATTACTGGTATGGTCTATAGTTGCTGTGCTGGCATGTGCTGTTGCTTTGACAAGTATTGGCAAGCTTCGCATTTCTGAACTAACTCGACCGCATCGTTCTTCGCCGTCGGCCAATAGAATCCCGACCTGAAAACCTTCCCGACTAATGTTCTGGATGCTGCATGTATCCCACATTGCCCTGCATGGACCTCCTCCAGAAGTTGTTTCCCAGTGGACGGTAGAACGCACTTCATGAGGATGCCTGATGCGCCCCTTCTGTACAATATCTCCCCAATGAGTGTGTAATGAGCCGACTGCCTGGCGATGCGCTCTGCCGAGTTCTTGTCATCTGGTTCTTCTTCATTCTTTATATACTTAATGATCGGCCTTCTCCAGTCATCAGAGTCTGACTCGGGTTGATCTATGATATTACACTCTTCTGTTTGATCCATTGAGATACTCGGCTGCGGAATTTCTTGCACGAAGACTCCGGGCGGAACCTGTATTCGACTGGATCCCAGCTTGGATAGTACATCAGCTGCTGTGTTCCGATCTCTTTCTACATGATGAAATTCCAGACCCTCGAATTTATCTTCCAGCTTTCGGACGGCAGTGCAGTATTTTCCCATTGAATCATTTGAGCAATCCCACTCCTTGTTTATCTGGCTGATGACTACCAGAGAGTCTCCATATACCATTAATCTTTTGACGCCTAACGATATGGCAATGTTCAATCCATGGATCAAAGCTTCATACTCGGCTGCATTGTTGGAGGCAGGAAATAGCAACTGGAGGGCGTACTTTAGGTGTTCGCCTCCAGGTGCGGTGAAGAGAATCCCTGCTCCTGCTCCCTGCAGTTTCAGCGAACCATCAAAATACATTCGCCATACTTCTGCAGTCTCTGGATTATCCGGTACTTGCTGTTCTGTCCACTCTGATACGAAATCAACCAGTGCTTGAGTTTTGATTGCAGTGCGAGGTCGGAACTCGATGTCGTGGGATCCCAGCTCGCAAGCCCACTTGGCTATTTGGCCAATGGCTTCCTTGTTGTGAAGAATATCCCCTATTGGAAAACCAGTGACTACTATGACTTTGTGGTCATCAAAGTAGTGGCGCAGCTTGCGGGCAGTTAGAAGTACTGCGTATAATAGCTTCTGAACCTGAGGATACTTTTTCTTTGAGGGGCCCAGAACTTCACTGATGAAGTAAACAGGATGTTGTACTGGATAGGCATGTCATTCTTCCATTCGCTCGACTACCAACGCGGTGCTTACCACGTGAGTCGTGCAAGAAATGTATAGTAGCAAATTTTCTGCCGGTTGAGTCGATGTAGCTCGCCGGGGTGGTTTCAATACTGGTGGTGTTGTCAAGAATTTTTTCAATGCATCTAGAGCTTTTTGTGCTTCTGAAGTCCACTGAAACTTATCCACCTTCTTGAGTAGCTTGTAAAACGGCAAACCTTTTTCTCCTAGCCTGGATATGAATCTGCTCAGGGCTGCCATACATCCAGTGAGTCGCTGAACCTTCTTTTGTGATCGAGGAGCTTCCATCTTCATGATCGCTTCAATCTTATCTGGATTAGCCTCAATTCCCCGATGGCTGACGATAAACCCGAGCAATTTTCCTGCTGGTACTCCGAAAACACATTTTTCGGGATTAAGCTTCCATCTATATCGCCTCAGGCTGTTGAAAACCAGTTGTAAGTCTTCGATGAAGTTTTCCGAATTTTCCGTTTTGATTACCACATCGTCCACGTATGCCTCCACACGCTTGCCCCAGTGATCGGCTAAGCATGTTTGAATAGCTCTCTAATAAGTCGCTCCAGCGTTTTTGAGGCCGAACGGCATGGAGGTATAACAGAAAGCACCAAACGGAGTGATGAACGATGTTTTTTCCTCATCTTCTTTTGCCAAACTAATCTGATGATACCCGGAATAGCAATCTAAGAAAGACAACACAGAACATCCAGCGGTGGAGTCCACCACCTGATCTATCCTCGGGAGCCTGAAGGGATCCTTCGGACAGTGTTTGTTGAGATCAGTATAATCAACGCACATGCGCCAGTCCACTTTATTCTTTTTGAGTACAAGAACAGGGTTGGCTAACCACTCGGGATGTAACACTTCTCTAATGAATCCAGCCGCGACCAAGCGAGATAACTCGGCACGGATGGCTTCTCTCTTGTCGGGCGTGAAACGACGTAATTTTTGCCGAATCGGCCTTGCCTGGGGATAAACCTTCAGTTTGTGCTCGGCCAGTTCTCTTGGGACTCCCGGCATATCCGCAGGTTGCCATGCGAATACATCTCGGTTATCTTGCAGAAACCGGACGAGCGCGCTTTCCTATTTGTCATCCAAGCTGGAGCTGATGATGGCCGTCTTGCGCTCATCAGCGAACCCCAGGTTGATTCGCTTGGTTTCCTCAGTCGGGCGCATAGAGGTCGCGGCCTGAGCTTCGTTAGCCAGTACCGCGAGGTCTTCCCCAGGCTTAGAGTTCACCAGCGTAGAAGGAACCGTCGACGGCTTGGAAGTGAGGGCTGCTTGGATGGCCACCCGGAAGCATTCTGCGGCGCCTTGGAAGTCGGCGCGCACAGTTATGATCCCTTGCGGTCCTGGCATCTTCAGTATCATGTACGTATAATGCGGGATGGCCATGAACTTGGCCAATCCCGGCCTTCCGATGATGGCGTTGTACCCGCAGTCGAAATTCGCCACTTCAAACCTCAGGAACTCGGTTCTGTAGTTCTCCGGAGTTCCAAAGGTGACCGGCATGTAGATGTGGCCCAGCGGGTATTCCCCTTCCGTCGGCACGATGCCGAAGAAGGGAGTGTCCGACTTGTGGAGCTCTTTGAGGTGAGCCCCCAAGCCTTGGAGTGTCCGGGGGAAGGTAATGTTGATGCTGCTCCCCCCGTCCACTAGCACCTTCTTCACCCGGCTCTCTCGGATCACCGGATCGACGAGGAGCGGGTATTTGCCGGGATGGTCGAAGTTGAGCCATTGATCATCCCGAGTGAAAGTGATCGGGTGTTCTGACCACCGGTATGGGGCGGGAGGACCGGTGGTCGCCACCAGTATCTGGCGGTCGTTGAGCTTTTGCTGTCTCTTGCTCTCCTGCGACCCATGTCCACCGAAAATGACGTTGACCTCCCTGTCGACGCGTGGGAAAGCTCCTCCCCCTCCCTCCTCCTGCCGATGAGGTCGTTGTGGTTCATCTGGTCCTCCCCTCGGCGAAGGAGGAGGAAGAGGTTGGAAAGGTCGGCCGTGTCCGACGGAATGCTTGAAGTCCCGGCAGTTGCGAAGAGTATGGCGCATGTCCTTGTGGTACGGGCACTGGGCGTCGAGGATGTCGTCCAGTGTGCGTTCGCCCCCGCGAGGTCCACCTCGGGCGCGGGAGGCAGGTGGTCCGGCGGCGTGCACTTCTTCGCGAGGCCTCTTCTCCCAGCGTTTGTCGGGTGGCTGGTTCGCGTCGCGTCGTGGTGCTGCCTGTGCGGTCTTTGCTCCTCCGATGAGGTCCTGGGCTCGCTCGTCGGCGGTGATGTAGAGGTCGGCTTCCCGGAACAGCTCATCGGAGGTAGTCGGTGCCTTCTGTAGTATGGCTCGGACGAAAGCCGAGTCGTTGGATCCTCTATAGAAGTCCTCGATCACGGCCGCCTCCGTGACCTCGGGGATACGATTTCTCATGGTTTGAAACCTTTTGAGGTACGACCGGAGAGTCTCGTACCCCCGGCGCTTGATGGATTTGAGGTCCCACGGTTGCGCCGGCTTGTCGGAGAGGGACTGGAAGTTGGCGGTGAAGCGTCGACTGAAGTCGCCCCAGACGTCGATGCAATGTCGGGGCAGATGTCGCAGCCATTGCAGCGCGTCTTGCCCAAGGACGATGGGCAAATACGTGGTCATAACGTCCTCGGATGCCCCGGCAGCTCGAGCAGCGGTGGTGTAGACGGCTAGCCAACCCCCTGGATCCTGCTTAGGTTCATACTTGTCAACATTGGATACCTTGAAGTTGGGAGGCCATTGGATGGCCCTAAGGCGCGGAGTAAGAGCGGACACTCCGCACGTGTCCTCCTGTCGCCGGGGACGATGTCTGTCCCAGGGAGGGGAGTTGTGGTTGTGGTTCCTCGACCGTCCCCGAGTGGTACCGCCAGTTGAGTCCGTGGCCGACTCAGTCCTGGTGGCCTGGCTCTGAGTCGGGATGCCATGATCCCTGTCGTACTCCTCCCGACGGCGAATCTCGTTCTCATGCCGCCGTTCGCGCGAAGCATTGATGGAGCTTCGCGCATCCCGGCGACTGTTGATGGCGTGTCGTAGATCGTTCGGCGGATGAGCAAGCGGTAGAAGATGGTTGGCCGCCTGAGTAAACAGACGTCGGTAGCCCTCAGCGTCGGGAGTCCGAGGAAGCCCATCAGCTATCCGAGCTAGTACTCCTCCGACTTCGCTCGGCGTGTTCATGGCTCGGGCGAAGTCGGGATTCAGGTTGCGCCCGAAGAGTGGATTCTCCCGGCGCTGCCTTGCATCTTGCTCAGCCTGTTCCTGAGCTCGTCTGCGATCACGTCGTCGGGAGTTCCTTCGTTCTCTGAAGACGCGTTCTTCCGGAGTTTCTCCTATCTCCGAGACCTCGTCTCGCGAGACAGGCTGCTCCGGATCCCGCTCTCCGGCCGCGTGATGTCGTCGAACGTTCCTGCGCCGGTTTCTCCGTCGTCGGGACTCTCGTTGAGGCGGTTCCTCTCCAGGCGCGGTTGGTTCGTCGTCGGAGACGACGGGCGACTCCACTCTCCCAATGAAGAGGACGTCGGGGTAGAATGGTGCTGTTGTCGTGGCGACCTTCTTTCCGTTCTCCTTTGAGGTCGGAGGAATGGAAAGAACGACTTGCTTTTCCCTGGTCTCCTTCTTCCTCGCGATCCGCGTCCATTCTTTTGTCGGAGAAGTAGACAGTGGAGTTTTCCGGGTCAACGGGCCCTCGGTCCCTGACTTTCCGGAGACGATCTTCATCCGGAAAGTTGGAGGTTGTGCTTCTCCGGTATTTTCGGAGTTTGTTGGGGGAGACTTCTTTTCCGGCAGATCCGCGATACGGTGCAAAATTCCTTCTTCATCCGCTACAGATGAGATTGTTCCGAAGCAGAATACGGATCCGGGACGCAGGGTGATCTTGCTGTAGAAGGTGACGGCCATTGAGCTAGCTTGGATTGTCGACACACCCCCTACCTGGCGCGCCAGCTGTCGGTGTTTTGGGTCCGACCGCACACCCGGGGTTGCCCCTCAAGGTGTTTTAGGAGTAGGACGGTGTCGACAACTGTAGCAAAATGGTTCGTGCCGATCGCACGAGGGACAATGGACAAGGTTTACAGGTTCGGGCCGCTTAGAGATGCGTAACACCCTACGTCCTGGTGAGTATGCTAGGCGAATGTGGTTACAAGAGGGCTCTCTGGATTGAGAGTTCAGAGAGCTGGCGTGGGTGACTAAATAAAGGGCCGATCGTTCTGAAGGGGTGCCCCCTAGGCCTTATATACTCGACCGTGGGGCAGTACATGTGGATAAGATAACAACAAATAGCTAAAAGATAGTGAACCTCTTGAGATTATCTCTACGTAACCCTCGCCGACTTATCCTCGCATGGCTTCGTTGCATGGAGGCTCCAGCACGGGAAAGTCGGATCTCTGTTGCGCTCATTCGCTTGACGCTATGGGCCGTCCGTGTTTGCACCAATCCGGCCTTATGTCTTTCTGCTTTGCTGGTTGTTTCTCCCCAGGCCCACGAAAGAATGACCTTACGATTTATTGGGCCCTTGGGCCTTTCGTGAGGTCCTTTACTCTTTAGTGGACCCGGGGGATATCTATCCCCCACAGACGCCTCCTCCGCCCGATGATGGCGCGCGACGGATTTCAGTGTGGAGAGTATGTCAAGGCTACGCAAGGAAACTAGAAGGGCAAGGCGACCATGACCTGCTCTTTATCTGAGCGAGGCCCCGAGCTGGCCAAGGGTAGTGGCTCGACATGATCGGCGGCAATCTCGCGGAGTCTGTTACGTGGAGGTGCGGAAGGACTGACAGGCGGGTCCCACAACGTAGAGGAACACCTAGCGCATGACTCACTTACCGCGTGGTCCCGGTTGTCAGCGACGTGGAGGAATGCGGTGCAGTCGGATCGTGGAGCTGGCGCGCGGGTCCCGCGGGGCAGTGAAGGAGGGAAGGCATGTATGCGTTGTCGCGACTGCCCAATGGGGCCATGATGTCGGCGTCGATTCTCAAGGCTGGGCTGCGCGGAATCAAGAGGGAAATGGGCCGAAAACGTGTATTCCAGCCCAACAGGCTCTTTTTCCTTTTCTTTTTTTCATTACCTTTTCTGATTTATTTTTCCTTTCCATTTGAATTCAAAATTCAAATTCAACTCTGTGGTAAATCTTCCTCAAATTAAGAGTATAATTTTGCACATACTATTATTACCTTTATTTATAAGATTTATTTTGTATATACATTTTCTTTTCTTTCTCCACTTCTAAATTCTAGATTTTCTTTTATATTCTAAATTCCACTTTGGGACTTTAATAAATTTCTTTTCATATGATTTTTATATTGTCACAAGATGCACACAAAAATGGAAACCTCATCATGATGCATGATTTATTTGAGTGTCTTTTGTTAATTATTTATTTGTGTAAGTTAGGTGTCCACATGAAATGATAAATAGAGATAACACACATATATATAAAGGAATATAATTTTTTATTTTAGATTTTTCTTACAAAGTTGGTATTACATTTGGTGAACTGTGATGTATTTGTGAAGAATTATGATATTTTGTGTTAAATGTGTGTAATTATGGTATTACTGCTTCTGTCATATTATTGTGATTATATTGTTGTTGAAATTATTTTTTTGCATTTATTTCATATTTTTTTCTCTGAAATTGCTTATTTTCGCGCGGCCGCATTAGGGCCGCCGAAAACAACCCTAGGAGAATTTTGGCGGCCGTTAATTTCCGGCAGCCCGATCACGGCCGCCAAAAATAGCTATTTTCGATGGTCTATGGGTTGGCCTCTGAAAATAAGCTATTTTCGGCGGTCGCGCTCTGACCGTCGAAAATTAACCTTTATTTTTGGCTAATTTTTTTGGCGGCCAGAAGCCGTCGAAAATAGGTAAAAAGACGTTGAATATAAGATATTTTCGGCGGCGAATGACTTATTTTCGGCGGCTTCTGGCCGCCTAAAATGACTATTATAGTTGCTATAGTGAAGATGATCTTTTCATGTAGAGACAACTTTAAACCTATTTCTCATCTCTACACGACGACAATATAATTACCATATAAGACTAGACTAGATATATAACCACCACATGAGACTATACCCGATCTTAGACCTGTCATTTTAAAATGTGAAAGATGAGTGAGTTTATTTGTGCTTTTAACGTGTGATAAACAAGCAATTTATTCACAACATCCAAAACGTGTGATAGACAAGTAATTTATTTTACAGCATGCAAAACTAAGATACGGAGACCAGTTTTGACACAATTGCTGTTTATTGAAAAATAATTTACCTAAGGGACCGTTCTGAAGCATCTGATTTTTAACAATCCAGTTTATAAAAATTACAATAATTCTAAACATATCAGTTTATATCTCGGTTTATACAAATTAAATTTCTATTTTCTTAAAAAAACCAAGAAACTGGCCTCTCTCGACTAAAACCAGTTTTTGTTTGTTTATTTATGTCATACCCTTGTTGATTTGGCGGAACTTTTAAAATAGAGAAAGGGTAGGATATTAACTAACTAGAAACTGGTTTTTTAAAATTGAGTTTGAAACACACCCATCAAGTTTTTTTCTTCATAAACCAGTTTTACAAACTTGTTTTTTAAAAACTACTAGTCGGTTGCCCGTGCGTTGCGACGGCTTATAACAATACCCACATAAACTATCCACAAAAAAAATCAAGATTTTTTATTGATTGTCTCCGCTCCCCGTATAATATTTTTTTGATTTGGCTAACTGATGTTATTGTTTACTCCATGCAATATGTCATGGTACAACATGGCCAATGAAGTGGACGGTTATAAGAGAGTTCACAACGACTGATTGAAAAATGATATAATTCCACCATACAAAGGTCAAATAAGAGAAAGTTTGTGAGCTCAAATTTCTAAAATAAGTCACATGAACTCAAACTTAAAAAAAGATGGATCAAAATATGGAGTGATTGCTAAAGTCAGGCATCAATAAAAACAAGATGCGCTCCATTTAAATTATGTTACTTCGTAGCAATTACTAACGTTTAAAACCAACAAATAACCTTTCATTTTACTGTTAGTGTGACAAATCATTGTTGCTTCATCCAATTCAGCAACCTCAAACACTATGGAGTCCATTGCGACAATGTGGTCTCAGAAACGACCTAATGCTTGCAAGAGCAAAGAACGTCGTGCCGTGCTTGGGTTGTAGCCTCGACCCGTAGTGCTGGCCCGGTTCGATACGATTATATTTTTTTATTTAAAAAAAACGTATATACATATATACAATTTATATTCAATATTAAAAACATCTGAGCATGATGTTCTACTGGTTAGACAACTTCACCCAGTGTTTCCCGCGCTTATTCCATCAGGGCATGGGTTTGAACCTCACCTCTTGCACCGTTTTTAACATTTTACGCTGATTTAATCAAATAGACCGACGGGCTAACGGGTTGGCCCGGCACAGTCAACAGACCGACATGATGTGCATGGGCCAGAGTTGTGGCCCGTGGGCGTTTGGCCCATGTTAGGCCGCCGTTTGGCCATCTATAGGTGTGCAACGAATTAATTTAAAATAATTGTGAGGAGTTATTTATAAAAAGATGACGTGAGACGACCGTTGAAACTAATATTTTAAGTATTCTACAGATATAGAAAATGCTTTCAAACATGTCCTCCCGTGCTTCTTTCATCAGGGCATGTGTTCGAACCTCACCTCTTGCACTATTTTTAACATTTTACGCTGATTTAATCAAATAGGCCGACGGGCTAATGGGTTGGCCCGGCACAGTCAACAGGCCGGCATGACGTGCATGGGCCAGAGTTGTGGCCCGTGGGCGTTTGGCCCATGCCAGGCCGCCGTTTGGCCATCTATAGGTGTGCAACGAATTAATTTGAAATAATTATGAGGAGTTATTTTATAAAAAGATGACGTGAGACGACCGTTGAAACTAATATTTTAAGTATAGTATAGATATAGAAAATGCTTTCAAACATGTCTTAAGAGCAACTCCAATAGTTCTCTAAAAGACTCACTAAATCAACAATTTAAGTAACTAAACTAAAAATTCCTCTCCAACGGTTCTCTAAATGAATTTCATAAATTTAGCTACTCTTCATCTAACATTATTTTCTCTCTACATTTAGCAACCATTTACCAACTCCCTAAACAAAAAAATTGACGGTAATTTTTGTATTTCGCTGCCTTTTTCACTTTGTAGTAACGATATATTAACAGAGCCCATGCGTTGGACAACGACAGTCAGCTAGAGATTAAATAATTGTCAATACAATAGCCGCATGTGCACATGTTAGAAATAAATAAATAAACAATTGCAACCGTAAACCAAAAGGTCAACACAACTCACCAAGTTGAATATGCCATCGATGATGGTCCCACTCAAATGGGTGTCATGTTAAATTTTAACATATTTAGAAAGTAATATATAGAGAACTGTTGGAGGAGATAAGTTTATTTGTTTTCTATATTATTTAAGAACTTGCTAAATCTAAGATTTAGATAGTAAATAAAAGTATACATAACTATTCGAGCTATTCGAGTTGCTTTAAGAGGCCGATGAATGCCCTGTTTTCAAGGGACCACGCGGTGTATCAACCGGCGAGCAGCGGCGCCGTGTGACGAGCTCTCGTCCAACTGGCTGGTGGGCTCTTCAGTGCAACGCATCGCATGTGGTCTTCTCACATCCAACGGTGGCAAGCATAGAATGCCGCTCTGATCCAACGGCTAGCAAGCGTTGACGTGTGAGCTCCGCCGGTACGCGCACCAGATCGAGTGTACCCGTGCACGAGGCGCCGGCCTGGAGTCGCGGTCGCTGCCGCATGGCCCTGGCCTCCCTCGCGGCCTCGCTCCCAGTCGCCGCCACCGCCGCCGCGGTGAGATTCCCATTCCGTTTCCGCATCGGTCGCGCCATGGCCTCCGCCGCCGCAGGGGCCTCGCCGGCGAGGGTGGCCGTGGTACAGATGACCTCCGTGGGGGACGTCGACGCCAACTACGCCACCTGCTCCCGCCTCACCAAGGCAAGCCCTCCTCTAGTCTCCCCGTCCCCTATCCTAGATCCTAGATAGGCCGCCGCCGCTAACAGGGCTAGCGCTGGTGGGACCGCTGCCGCGCCGTCCCGGGCGTAGGTCTGGTCTGCAACTGATGATTAAGTATCTCTGTGGTGATGCAGAGCAGGCCTTGGTCCTGCACCTGGTTGTTCACTTGTTTGTGTTAACATAGCAGTTTTGTATTTTGGATGGTGGGAATTGTGATGTCGGAAACACAATTTGTTCACCACTGATGCAGCCTATAGTGAAAGAGGATAAATGAATGCTACATTTGATACTCTCATGCGGGATATGCAAAATTTCCTTCAAATTATAAACATGAACACGAAGACGAGTACTTGTCGATGAATCTTGCTGGTTAGAACGTTATGCTGCTTTTACTGTGTCAACCATAGTTTGATTGAGCACACATGCATGGCGTCCGAAGATAAGCACAATTGTCAATGTCATACTTCAACAGCGTGGTGCAACCAGCTTTTTTTGGTGGTAGAAGGACAGCTAATCAACCTGCAAAAGATGGAGCCATACACAATGTTGTGTTTCTGATATTGACAGACCTGTTGGCAATACGGCTGACAGTTCTTAGTCCTTAGGACATGAGTAGCCTCATTGTACTGCACATATTTATACCTTACTGTATTTTCAATATGGTTTTCTTAAGTCGTTGTGTTGCTTCTATTGCTCCAGGTTTTGATATATGAATAATGCTGAGTAGACAGACTAACATGGAAGCTTATATAATCTGTTTTTATTTAGGAAGCAGCTGCTTCTGGAGTGAAATTTCTTTGCTTCCCTGAGGTCTTCTCATTCATTGGATCCAAGGATGGCGAGGCTATGAAGCTAGCTGAACCATTAGATGGGCCAATAATGCAGAGATACTGCTCACTTGCAAAGTTAGTGAGAACAAAAATGTCGCTTTTCTTTTAATATTTCACACCTGTGCCATCTCAATGTGCATAGGCTACACATTGTCATTTAGTTTCCCAAAATGCTCCTGTATTCTTGGAATCTATGTTCTTGTTGTCTAACTTGAATTTTGTCACCTCACATAAGTATCTTCTTTTTTCATCTGTACATGTTGTGCTCCCTTGTTCATCTGTTAGCTTACAAATACATCTTTTAGCTCATATGTATGCACACAAGCATATTTAACAGTGTTACACTTTCTTTTAATTATGTCTTTGGTAGTCTTTACAATATGTTGATACGTACATATTTCTACAAGTGAAATTTGTGTTTGATTTATGAGAACTTCAATTGGCAGAGAATCAAGCATGTGGCTATCTCTTGGGGGTTTTCAAGAAAAGGGACCTGATGATTCTCACCAGTACAATACTCATGTATTAATTGATGACACTGGAAAAGTTAGGAGCTCATATCGAAAAATACATTTGTAAGTTCAACCTTTTGCATCTTTGGCTGAAACATGCTTTTAGGAATATTTGCAAATAACTGAAGCTTAAATCACTCGTGTTTCTCTACTGTATGAAGTCTCTGAACTTTAATTGCATCTTTTTTCTCAAACATGAAGGAGAGCTGTGCATCATACAGCAGTGTTACATTCATCCTCTCACCATTGAACACACACATTCCGATGTTTCCAAATTTCCCAGGTCACTAGAATGATGACTGATGAGAGAATTGAGACTCTTTTCTAATTTTCTTGGGAACCAACTTGACATGACACCAGAAGCTGGGCACCATCCTTTTGTTGTTCGGCTGTGGCGAGATGACAATCGGACTCGAAGTTTGGAGAATTGTGAACCATACCTGCTGCACGAAAACATAAGAAACTAGTATGCATTGGATTGAATGCTCAGCTTGATCACAAAGTGAGCATGCAGCAGGATGTGAAAGCCCTCTCTTGGCAAGTTGATTGGCAGTCCAACACCAGTTTTAACAGCAAGCCACATGAAGAACTTGCAGTGTAGTGGAGCCCAAGTAAAATTTTCTTCCAAGGTGCAAAACGAAATCTACCCACAAAAGGAGCATTATAGGCAGGCTTGCTGGAACAATTTCTAGACCTTGTGAGTTTCCAACAATGCTGATCAGCTGCTCCTTGCTGCAACTCCAAACCATCCACCAAATCCTAAATGAGAATAGACTCTCTTAGGACCTGTACACAACGCTTGAGACACTACACGACACTTGATGGCCCTTTCGGGAACTATTTTGTGGAGATTAGGAGCCAAATCAAGGTTCGTCTTCCCATCTAGTCATCTATCAAGGTAGTCTGTGTCTGTCTATTGCCAAAATCGATTCTATAGTCATACACTCATACTAAACAGAACTTGGCCATTGTGAGGAACTTGAGACAGCAACCCAACCCATGGGAGGGAAGGATCTGTTTTCTCAAGCACAGCCATCTGATGCGAAGGGCCCAAAAACTGAAGTGGCTGTTATATCTTCTCCCAAGAGACCATGCCTCCGTTAACCTTGTCACACCTGAGTCACAAAAAATCCCTGCATATTTTGTTAACGACCATGATCACGCATGTACATTACATCTTTATGATGTTTAGTGAGAGTTCTGCTTTTTTTATAATGGTATAGTGTCTTTTGCTGGCAGTGTAGCCTGGTTGTTGTTTGAACTCTGAGTTGAGTTGTTTCGTTGGTGTGGTGGCAGCTAGTTCTGAGGCCTTGGGAGCCTCCAGCATCGTCATTTTCATTGATACTTTGATAGTATGTCTTGCTAGCTTGGTAAGCGATGTAATGCTGTGTATTGCTGAGGGTAAAACGTGATGTAATGACTGATATGTGCAGAACAGTCATTTCATTTGCTCTGGTAACGAAATTGGGCTCATCCCATTATGGAAAAAGATCTGTTTTTCTTTTTCATCTGTGCCAGTGAGCAAACATGATTTCAGCACTGAGCCGATTGTTTTTTTAATTAAGGAAACACTATTAACAGAGATAATCTCAAAGACATGCAATACTAGTCCTAGCACGGAAGTATTTACTAATATTTTGTCAAATTCTTATTTTCCTTTCTTTCCTTCTTACTGCTTTCTCACTGCTACACTGCACCTTGTGCGTTTATCTTTTATGGCGAAGGTTTGATGTTGATGTACCTGGCAATATGGTGTACAAGGAAAGTCGTTTCACAGCCGCAGGTGATTATTTATGTCCAAAAATATCTGTTTTCTTGCAGAAGATTGATCTGTTGTTTCTAAGATTTATGAACTTTTTGCCTTTGGTTTGAAAACCGTTACAATATGCTTTGAATTTTACACATTAGTTTTCTAGGCAATGAGTTATGAGTCCATGAAATTATGTACAATATACTCATAACAGGCTTATAAATGCAAATACAAATTTACTCTTGTAACAAAATTTATACTTCTAAATAATATGCAGTTCTCTTGTGTGTTTGATTAAAATACAAAATTTATGCTTCTGTTCATCTGTGTTTTTTTAAAAAACTCTGTCGGGGAGGGAAAGACCGCTCTCCCGGTAGTAAATTAAGAAGAGACCGAAACATGGTCCTAGCCGAGAAAACCCCCGAATCCTGCCCCCCATCACTAACGGGTCGATCAACTGCCCACTCTGCAACGACCCAACCAGAGGGTGGCGCGCAGGATTCCGATCTCTGAGAGCGGGCGGGGCACAACGAGGAGAATTTTTTAACGAAGCCCAAAATTCGGTCCGGAGGAAGATCGAACCCGGGACCGTCCCGGAGGTGCTACTCGAAAGCCTTAACCATTACGCTAGAGACCCTTTCACATCTGTGTTTTTTAATCTTCTAGAACTGCATGTAGCAGCTTGTTTATAATAATTCTTCCATTTTTTTATTCTAACTTATGAGTATATTATGTTAAACAAAATATTGTGGTAAAAGAAATACCCTGTTTGGCTGAAAAAATATTGTATTAATAGTGGTGTCTTGGATGAAGTAGTACTGCTGTTGTAATATTGAATTGCAATTGATTCCATATATGTGATTGCTTATGATGTTTTCTCTCTCTTATCAGGTGATACTATTGTTGCTGTGGATAGCCCTTTTGGACGGTTGGGGCTTACTGTTTGCTATGATTTGAGATTCCCAGAGCTTTATCAAATTTTGCGTTTTAAGCATCAAGCACAGGTGGTTACACATTCTAATATACTTCACACAGTCAATATGATTCATTATATTGGATGCCCTCCTATCATAGAAAGTGTAGAGCAGATGTATATTTTGTGATCCTGTCTTAATTTTGTCTCATAGGTATTACTAGTGCCATCTGCATTCACAAAGATAACGGGAGAGGCACACTGGGAAATTCTCCTCCGAGCTCGTGCAATTGAGACACAATGTTATGTATGTTAATCAAACCCTTCTATCTTCTTAGTGACATGTGACACACATAACACATTTCATTCACATTTGAAAATCAAATTATCTCATGCTGCCTGATGTTGTTGGCAACATGATATATATAAAATAAAAAGTTAATGCTGTACCAATTATGCAACATCTGCTTTTCTGTTGTGATTTTAAAACATGATGCACAGTGTTCGAAACCATTTGCAGGTTATTGCTGCTGCTCAAGCTGGAAAGCACAATGAAAAAAGAGAAAGTTACGGTGATTCTATAATTATTGACCCATGGGGGACAGTGATAGCTCGACTTCCAGGTATACCCTTTTCACCTCTTTACTTTTTTGAGTTAGGATTCTTTTGTGTATCTTCACTGGGACTTCTTTGTTCAAGATTTATCTGATTACTTAAATGCCTCGTTTGTTATTTCATAATGCTGCATCAATCATCAATTTTTTTACATTGAAATGCTTGATGTGGAATACAATTGGCGTGTATTACATGCTGCATGTTTGTGCTAGAGCCCTCTTATCCTAAAACCTGTGAAACAACTGTTTTCTACACATATATTGATGCAATTGCTTGATTAGAAAAATGTGGTTGCAGATCGGCTCTCCACTGGATTTGCAGTTGCAGATCTTGATTTGTCAAAAGTTGAGGCTGTGAGAACTCGAATGCCAATTTCAGAGGTACTAGTATCCCAGTCACTTTGTTCCAATTTCAACCAGGACCAGAGGTTCTTTTCGTCTTTGTCTATAACAGTTTACTACTGTCCTATGTTTTGCAGCACCGGAAGTTCGACAGCGATTGGAAACCCACGCCTCTTTAGTAGCTGAGGGTTTATTTTGTGTTTCCTATGTTTAATGTGCGTATACACATATAGTTGATATATTCATCTATGCATAATTATTACCACAGGTTTGGTCAGTTTGTGACTGGGAACTCGCAAGAGAGGTTGCTGAACTAAATAAGGTTCCTAAATTGCCAAACGATGGGACTAAAACATGGACTAAATTGTTTGTCTCTAGTCTTTCAAGGGGAGACTAAAAGGGACTAAACCATATAAATTTTACTTTTCACTCTTCCTTTATTTTAGTTGTACTAATGACATGAGAATGATAGAGGTATTTTAGTACTCTTACGATTCATTAATACGTTTTAAATATTTTTAGTCCCTAAAATCAAACAGGGTAGAGAGTAAACTTGTCTTTTATTAAACGGGCCTTAAGTTGCAAAGGCTATAGTTGTGTACAAAATGGTAGATATTGGTAAGTTGGAACTTGTCTTTTACCTCCCAAGGACAAGTAGCAAATATGTTCGTAATTGTCAATTTCATAATATTTAGATGTAACTTCATAATATTCAGATGTAATAGGGATGAGATTTTTTTTGAAAGAAATAATGTAGGGAAGTCCCTATGGTAAATTTTTTTGAAAGAAATAATGTAGGGAAGTCCCTATGGTAAAATTTTATTAAGAAAAGATGAAACAACACAACAAAACGAAGAAGAAAACGAGAGGGAGGGGTGGAGGGAGGATCAGTCATCTAGAGTTTAACCATTGAGATATTTCAAGCTTAAGAGTAGAGTTAAATCTAAGCATATGCAGCTTCAACATGTTGTTGAAACTGCAGATGTTGAGATATTGTTATTCTATTATTTAAATAAAGTTTTTAGGTTCTAGAGTATTGGAATGTGTTTAAATTAAAATGTACATTCCCATTGAGCCTTCAAATGGAGTGACACATGGTGCAAATATCATGATCTAGAAATTGGTTAAACTCGGATGTCTGAATCTTCACAAGGAAATGGAAAGTAACATAAGGTTTTGTTTGGTATAATTTGAACCGATAGTAAATTTCATATATCTTGCAGGTTAGCGTGGGCTACAAAGCTTTGAATAGGTGTAAACGCTCAGAAAAAGGTGAATTGGTCTAAACGCCCCCAAAAAAGATATATAGTGGAAGGATCAAAATGTATAAGAGGTGAATTGTATAAGAGGGAGGTGATGAGTTAGTCTAAATTTATTTTGCACAAATGACACCGAATATTCATTATACATGTGACATGATAGAAATCACATGTATAGCTTCATCGTACATTGTATTGTTATAGAACCAATGTTCATGATAAATCTTTCCTTGAAGCCGACTGGTTCATTACATGCTTAAACCTTATCGTAGTTCTAAAACTCTTGGGTATATGACACACTCTTCTTCTAAGTAGTAAAAGTTCAAAGAGGTGGGTGAAAAAAAGACAAGAGCAATTACTTTCGCACTCAACAAGTATTCCACTTTGGGATAAACAAGTATTCCACTTTGAGATAAGTGGTCTGGCTATAAGACTGTGTCCAGCAGTTCACCCATATGGTCACCCAAAACACTGTTTTGCATTGTATGCTATATTGTTTGTAGAGTAGAGTTTGGATATGGGTATAGAGATGGGCAAAATCGGAGATAGCCTAAGTAGGTTAGCTCATGCGGTTGCTTTTAGTTGATCAAGTTTTACTTTGTTGCTAAAAGCATACTTAGCCCCTTTTGATTAAAATATTTATCGCTACAAACAATCGTTACAGTTTAGTAACTAAAAAACATTCACTGCATCTAACAATGAACCATCCACCACATCTCATGGTAAACTCTTTTAAAACCATCGTGAGCTTCGCTCATGACGTTTTATCTTTATAAACACTAACCTATGAGGATCCCAATGACACTTTTAACCGTGAGCACTACTGATTAACTAGTTTCTACACTGTACATAGGTTTGAAAAGGCTAGCTTGATAGATAAGGCTCATCCCCGCCTTATATGTTATGCTCATATGCCATCAAATTCTAATATGGGACTAAACCTAACAATCTCTCTGGTAACACATAAACCTAACGCTTCACGTCATATAACCTCTCGTAGAAGTAAGGACCGTCTCACTGTATATGATGTGCTCCCCCACCATCAATTTCCAATATAGAACTAAACCTAATAATCTCTTTCACCATGTACATAACTCTTCACATCACATACTCCCACGTGTGATCTTTGGTAGGTGTTTTTGGGGTAGAATCCAAAGCTCCATGTCCCATACAACCTGTGCGACCTCTAAGAGGTTAACGAGCTCCCCCTATCTCCTGACCATGGGCTCCAGTTCCACTTTTTATAGTATGCAACAAATTCGGTTGACTCATTATACATATGAGTCATTGTCCCTTGAGTCTTGATCTATCGTAGCCCATAACATATTAAGGCTTTGACCTAACTCAACTTAAAAGACTAGCCTAATAGGTGAGTGTTGCCTTCGTCTTATACTTTATGCACATCTTCTATTGTGGAACTAAATCTAACATAAAATGCCTTATTATTTAGAATGGAGAGGTTATTTAGAATAGACAACATAAATGTCAATGCCCCTAGGTACGGGTACCCTAAGCACTACAACCAAACTAGGCCTACATGAAGAGGGTACGATAGGTTACGAGCCTCACCTTCAAGATAGGCCAGGTCGACAACACCCCCCTAAGGACTGATTTGGTGACCGGGGATCCCGAGGGAAAGAAATCCTCTTGCTATTCAAAATTAAATTGCAAGGGAATTCCTCCCCCATGGATCCCCTAGGGATCCCTAATCACCAAATCAGCCCTAAAGGGATAGAGAGAGTGTGGCTGAGACCCCCGACACGCGTCAACCCATGGAGGCCCCCAACATGTATGCCTTCATTAGGCTTTCTTTCGCAATGACCCTTGCTACCCTATAAGCGGGGTCTAGTTGTGCCATGCCCATGGCAGGGTTCGATGCTACCATGTGGTTTTAGGGACCCGTTGGGGGGGGGGGCTCGAACCCCATCATAGAGGGCTCTGGACCCCTAGAGGGCATTTTCTACACCTGATGGTTCCATTTTCTCCCAAGGCTCCACCGAGACCTCGGATCTCCCTAGGATGCCTTTGGACCCATAAGGTGGACTCCTTTGTCCAATCGCGCCACCAACCACCAAGTAGGGCCCAAGGGTCGCCACACCCAGGCTCCGACATGCATTGGCCTATTGGGCTTCTAGCACGCCATGTGTTCTAGGACCCCACGACGACCCTGTTTAAGAGGAAGGCTCTGTACTCGCTATGTGGATAGCCGACACCATCATGGTCGGTCAAGTAGTTGGAGTCAGAAGATGTACTATGCCTGTTCGACATGACATGTGCAGCTGTGTTAGCATCATGCCCACTCCCTGGTTGTTAGGCCTATGTAAGCTAGGGCGTGGCTCCATCATGGTATTGTGATAACTTGTGTGCTCTAAGGCGCGCCCAACCGCGACCACTGTGGCGATATGGGTGGTGCACACCGTAGACTGTCATGTCTAAGGTCTCCCACTTCGTACGCAATGATGTCTAACCACCCTGATCATTAGTGACGTCTGATACAACTTCCTAGATCTCTTGTGGAGGCATGGAGAGCCAGCCTCTCTCTTCCTGCTATGTTCTAGGCTTTTAAAAAAACTTGCACACGCCTTGCATGACATTTGAAATATCTGGTATGAGCGGTGTGGGCATCTACACCGCCACTGACATTTCTATAGGATGACAAACCGACATCAACATAACTTCCATAAAATAGGATGGGGCTTCCATAAAAGGAGGACAATATATGCATCAGGACTGACCACACGTACCATATGTAACCCTCTCCATCTTGGTCTATAAAAGGGAGAGGGAGGCCTCCCTAGGAGGCAGGCAACCTGAGGGACAACACATGCCAACTCAAACAACTCCACACATTTCTACTTAGGCTCTAGCTAGCCAACTATAATATGACTTAACTAATCTCTTGCAATCCAATCCATCTGAGGAGGACATAGGGTATTACGCCTCAGCGGTCTGAACCTCTAAAAAACCCTAGTTCCCTAACCGTGTCCAAAGTGTTGTCGTAGCTATCCTTTGCAACCTGTGCCATGGTAGATAGTAAAATAGCACACCAAGAGCCCCTTGCCAAATTTTTACGATGGTATTGACTTTGTACCCCCGATTGTCAAACACTGACAAGATTTAACCACCTAAAAATAAATAAGTTTATCATGTCTACTTTTTTATGGAAGGAGTATGTAAAATGACAACTGGCCACAAAAACAATGGTTACTATGTTTATATATAGAAACCAAAATTCCCGAGTTGGCCCTATTTCAACTGGTGACGTTGATGGATTATGGGGTGGCTACACTAGCGCAAAATAAAATTTTTGACACCATAAAATCAGGAACTACTGTAGTTATAGATCATGTTATTACCACTAGACGCGTAGGGCAATGAAAGATGTCTCGATGTAGACGAACACATAGAGCAGTGCTATGTAGTTGCCGGCGACCTTCATGTCCTCGTGCGGTTTGTCCTAGTGCCTCAGATGCAACACCTCTGAGGTATCCACACGTACAGGGAGGAAGCACCATGTTCCGAACTACTAGGTTTGTGACGACGGCTAGGTGAGGGCAAGGGGCAGGCAGATGCTTGTTTATTGGTGGTGAATTAGGGTTCTCTTAACCACACCCCTGCTCCACATTATATAGGCGTTCTTGTGGGCTTCTAACTCCGAGGCCCATCAGTAACCCTAAAACCCTGTCTAATTTCGGATTTAATCTGAGTTAGGTTTCCTTCCCCTTAAATATGTGACCCTATAGGTTCACGTACATATAGACATGGCCCAAGTACTCTTACTTGGTCCAATAATTGACAGCGGCCTCTAGCAAGACATGTCAACTCCTATGCGTACATTAAGATCATATCAGACGAACCATTGCAATATTACGTACATGTTGTTCCCTTTGTCTCATGATATTTGATCTGGCTCTAAGCTGACCTGTCTTTCTCGATACTGTGAATTGGAATACTTTCATTGGTTAACACTTAACCCTAGCATGACCATGCATTTCTTGATCTAATCACTTGAGGGCCCTAGAGATATCTCTCTCAAGAAGAGATGGACAAATTCTTTCTTGACTGATCATGTCTCACAACATGCTTCCTGGCAAACCCAAAACTACCTTTATAACTACCCAGTTACGGAGTAGCGTTTGATAGCCCCTAAGTAAGTCAATTCACATCTTGAGAACATGCGACAATCTCAGGTCTAAGGATAAAGTATACATGTTGCAAAAAGAGAACTATAATACAATATCTCATGTTGCGTCGGTCCAGCCTCATGTCATACATGTGCCCACATTATTAGTTTAACATCTCCATGTCCATGACTTGTGAAATATAGTCATGAACTAATACATGTGCTAGTCGTCGACTCTGACTATGGACATCATTTAGAATAACATACAAGTAAAGAATCTCACAAACAATTCACATAATTGCTAATCAATACAAGGTACCGTTCATGTATATTCAATTAAGAACTATATACATATATAGGCTGTTGGTAATGGAAGCCCAGGGCTTTCGATAGGCGTGGGAAGCCCCAGCCAGCGTAGCGGATACGCGGGATCGGGATGGGCCGATCGGGTCACGCGTGGGCGCACTTATGCATGTGTAAATATTTGTTATAATTTGCGTAAACAGAATGTGCGCACGAGGTGGGCCAGTGACGTGAACGTGGGCCGACGACGTGTTACCCGCATATCAGGTTATTAGTTGAAAGGGAAATATGCCCTTGGGCAATTTCTATTATGTTTTGGTGATTAAGTGCCCAACACATTCAAATTAAGTTCTTATGTGCTCAATGAAGAGAGAAGTGAAAATCAAAGAGAAGGTATGTTTCTAGACTTAGTACATAGTTTTTAAGTACTAATATGTTTTATCTAAGTGCTAGAAACAGTGAGAAGAGGAGAAGAAAAGAACCAAAAAGACTTGGCTCGGTGCAGCCAAAACTCAGCTCAGTCTGGCACACCGGACTGTCCGGTGGTGCATCGGACAGTGTCCGGAGCGCCAGGCTAGACTCCGGTGAAAAGGCCGCTCTCGGGAAAATCGGCGGTGTACGGCTATAATTCACCGGACTGTCCGGTGGTGCACCAGAGTGTCCGGTGAGCCAACGGTCGCCAGCGCAACGGTCGGCCGCGCAATCCGCGGGCGACGCGTGGCCCGCACCAACGGTCGACAGGGGGCACCGGACTGTCCGGTGTGCACCGGACAGTGTCCGGTGCGCCAACCGGCCCGGAGCTGCAACGGCCGTCTGCGCCAGAAAAGGAAGGAGATCGGCACCGGACCGTCTACAGTGACTGTCCGGTGGCGCACCGGACTGTCCGGTGCGCCACTCAATAGAAGGCAAGTATGGCCTTCCTTGTTGGCCTCCAACGGCTCCTAGCTGCCTTGGGGCTATAAAAGGGACCCCTAGCAACATGGAGGAGCTACACAAGCATTCTCTAAGCATCCAGACTCTTTTCCGTGCATTTGTTTCACTGTGTTAGAGATTTGAGCTCTGTTCGAGTCAAGGACTCCCTATGTTGTCATTTGAGCTCAAGTCTTCTCTTGTGTGCGTGGGTGTGCTACGATTTGTGTCTTGTGTGCGTTGCTCTTCCCAACCTTACTCTTGTGCGTTCTTTGTGATCAATCTTGTAAGGGCTAGAGGCTCCAACTTGTGGAGATTCCTCGCAAACGGGAAAAGGATATAAGGAAGAAAAGCCGTGGTATTCAAGTTGATCATTGGATCACTTGAAAGGGGTTGAGTGCAACCCTCGTCCATTAGGACGCCACAACGTGGAAGTAGGCAAGTGTTACTTGGCCGAACCACGGGATAAAATCGCGTGTCTCTTGTGATTGCTCTCTCTTTGATTGTCTGTGTTCGCAAGAGCTCGTCTCATTGACTTGATTAACCCGCACTAATATCTTTATAATCAAGGCTGTTGGAATTTAGTGTTGAATTTTACAGGATCACCTATTCACTCCCTCTCTAGGTGCTCTCAATTGGTATCAAAGCTGTTCTCTTCATCTAAGGGACTAATCGCCCGAAGAGATGGATCCTAAGGGAAAGGGGATGGTGGTCAACGACAAGGAGAAAGAGTCCCTCTTCAACGAGCCAAGGGACGACAAGCCCACTGACTCAGGATTGAGTCACAAGAAGAAAGACGGGATGAAGAAGAGGCGCATCAAGAAGATCATTTACTACGACAGCGACGCCTCCTCTTCTTCACCAAGAGACAACGACGATGACTCATCTAAAAAGAAACCGGTTAATCAAAACTATTCATTTGATTATTCTCGTATTCCATTCAATTCTAATGCTCACTTGCTATCAATTCCACTTGGTAAACCTCCACACTTTGATGGAGAAGACTACTCTTTTTGGAGTCACAAAATGTGTAGTCACTTATTTTCTCTCCATCCTAGTATTTGGGAGATAGTTGAAAATGGAATGCATTTCGATAGTACGGATAACCCTGTGTTTATTAATGAGCAAATTCATAAGAATGCACAAGCTACCACTGTTTTGCTAGCATCTTTTTGCAGGGATGAATACAACAAGGTGAGCGGCTTGGACAACGCCAAGCAAATCTGGGACACCCTCAAGATATCTCATGAGGGAAATGACGCCACCATGATCAGCAAAATGGAGTTGGTGGAAGGCGAGCTGGGAAGATTTGCGATGATCAGGGGAGAGGAGCCAACGCAAACCTACAACAGGCTCAAGACCCTCATCAACAAGATTAGAAGCTATGGAAGCACAAGATGGACGGACCACGACGTCATCCGACTTATGATAAGGTCATTCACGATAATTGACCCCCATCTTGTAAACCTTATTCGTGAAAATCCCAGGTACACCAAAATGACGCCCGAGGAGATACTCAGAAAATTCGTAAGTGGGCGTATGATGGTAAAGGAAGCGCGATACGTGGATGATGCTCTTAATGGCCCTCTACCCGTCTATGAGCCTCAACCCGTTGCTCTCAAAGCAACAAGCAACAGGGAGGCGCTACCAAGCAAGGTGGCACAAGTTGAGGCTGCCGGGCTAAACGAAGATGAGATGGCCCTAATCATCAAGCGCTTCAAGACCGCACTGAAAGGACACAAGGAGTACCCCAACAAGAACAAAGCAAGGGGAAAGCGCTCCTGTTTCAAATGCGGTAAGACTGGTCATTTCATAGCACAATGCCCTGATAATGATAATGACCAGGAATAAGAAAAGCATGGGAAGAGGGAGAAGAAGAAGGTGTATAAGAAGGCAAAGGGCGAGGCGCACCTTGGCAAAGAATGGGATCCTGACTGCTCTTCATCCGACTCTGACGATGAAGGACTGGCAACCTCGGCCTTCAACAAATCTTCGCTCTTCCCCAACGAACGCCACACTTGCCTCATGGCCAAGGAGAAGAAGGTAAGTGTTCGAGATTCTCCTAAGTACACTACCTCTAGCGATGATGATTCTTCCGATGATGAAGTAGATTACTCTAGCTTATTCAAAGGTTTAGATAGAGCTAAGGTAGAAAAGATCAATGAATTAATTGATGCTCTAAATGAAAAGGATATTGTTAGAAAAACAAGAGGATATTTTATATGAGGAGCATGATAAATTCGTTAGTGTGCAAAAATCTCTTGCTTTAGAGATTAAAAGGAATGAAATGCTATCCTCTGAATTGTCTGTTTGTCATAAATCCGTCTCTAGTTTAAAGATTTTGAATGATAGTTTAAATGATAAGCTAGAGGAAGCAAATAAATCTAGTTCATGTGTAGAGCATGTTAGTATTTGCAATAGATGTAAAGACTTCGATGTTGATGCACGTAATGAACATCTTATTGCCATTACAAAATTGAGTGATGAAGTGGCAAGTCTTAATGATTAACTTAAGACTTGCAAAAATGATTTTGATAAGTTAAAATTTGCTAGGGATGCCTACACAATTGGTAGACACCCCACTATTAAGGATGGACTTGGTTTTCGAAAGGAAACCAAGAACTTAACAAGCCAAAAGACTCCCGTTCTCAACAAGGAGAAAGGGAAGGCCCCTATGGCTAGTAGTTCTCAAAAAATGTCATGCTTACATTTATGATAGAAAATTTTCTAGGAATGCTCATTATAATAGGAGTTATGATGCTTTTAATTCACATGCTATGTTTGCTTCTAGCTCTACTTTTGTGCATGGTAGAAGTAAGCCTAGAAAAAGTAATGTTGTGTCTCATGTGCCTAGGAGAATGTGCAATGAACCTTCCACTATTTACCATGCTTGCAATACTTCATTTGCGCTTGTATGTAAAAATAAAAAAGTAGTTGCTAGAAAGTTGGGATCCAAATGCAAGGGAGACAAGACTTGTATTTGGGTTCCGAAGGATATTGTAACTAACCTTGTAGGACCCAACAAGAATTGGGTACCTAAAACCCAAGCGTAAATTGTCTTGCAGGTTTATGCATCCGGGGGCTCAAGCTGGATTATCGACAGCGGTTGCACAAACCATATGACGGGGGAGAAGAAGATGTTCACGTCCTACGTCAAGAACAAGGATTCCCAGAATACGATCATCTTTGGAGATGGGAACCAAGGCAAAGTCAAAGGCTTGGGCAAGATAGCTATCACCAACGAGCACTCCATATTAAACGTATTTCTAGTAGAGTCGCTTGGTTACAACCTCCTGTCTGTAAGTCAATTGTGCCACATGGGCTACAATTGTTTGTTTACAAATGTTGATGTTTATGTCTTTAGAAGGAGTGATGGTTCATTAGAGTTTAAGGGTGTATTAGACGACAAACTCTACTTAGTTGATTTTTCGAAAGAGGAGGCTGATCTAGATGCATGCTTAATAGCTAAGACTAGTATGGCTGGCTGTGGCATCGCCGTCTAGCACATGTTGGGATGAAGAACCTTCATAAACTTCTAAAGGGAGAACATGTGTTAGGACTAACCAATGTATGTTTCGAAAAAGATAGACCATGTGCAGCTTGTCAGGCAGGGAAACAGGTGGGAAGCACTCATCACAGCAAGAATGTGATGACAACATCACGACCACTGGAGCTTCTCCACATGGACCTCTTCGGACCTGTTGCCTATCTTAGCATCGGGGGAAGTAAGTATGGTTTATAATTGTTGATGATTTTCCCGCTTCACTTGGGTATTCTTTTTGCAGGATAAATCAGAAACCCAAGGGACCCTCAAGCGCTTTCTAAGGAGGGCTCAAAACGAATTTGAGCTCAAGGTGAAAAAGATAAGAAGCGACAACGGGTCCGAGTTCAAGAACCTACAAGTTGAGGAGTATCTTGAGGAGAAAGGTGTCAAGCACGAGTTCTCCGCTCCCTACACACCACAGCAAAATGGTGTGGTAGAGAGGAAGAACAGGACACTTATTGACATGGCAAGGTCGATGCTTGGAGAGTTCAAGACACCCGAGCGGTTTTGGTCGGAAGCTGTGAACACAGCTTGCCACGCCATAAACTGGCTATATCTGCATCACCTCCTCAAGAAGACCTCCTACGAACTCCTTACCGGTAACAAACCCAATGTTTCTTACTTTCGTGTATTTGGGAGCAAACACTACATTTTGGTGAAGAAAGGTAGACATTCTAAATTTGCCCCTAAAGCTGTAGAAGGGTTTTACTAGGATATGACTCAAATACAAAGGCGTATAGGGTCTTCAACAAATCATCGGGTTTGGTTGAAGTCTCTAGCGACGTTGTATTTGATGAGACTAATGGCTCTCCAAGAGAGCAAGTTGATCTTGATGACATAGATGAAGATGATGTTCCAACGGCCGCAATACGCACTATGGCGATTGGAGATGTGCGACCACAAGAACAACAAGAGCAAGATCAACCTTCTTCCTCTACAATGGTGTTTCCCCCAACTCAAGATGATGGACATGTTCATCAAGAAGAGGCGCGTGATCAAGGGGGAGCACAAGAAGAACAAGTTATGGAGGAAGAAGCACCACTGGCCCCTCCAACTCAAGTTTGAGCGACGATTCAAAGAAATCACCCCGTCGATCAGATTTTGGGTGACATAAGCAAGGGAGTAACAACTCGCTCACGTTTAGCTAATTTTTGTGAGCATTACTCGTTTGTCTCTTCTATTGAGCCTTTCAGGGTAGAAGAGGCCTTTCAGGACCCGGACTGGGTGTTGGCCATGCAGGAAGAGCTCAACAACTTCAATAGGAACGAAGTTTGGAGCCTGGTTCCACGTCCCAAGCAAAATGTTGTGGGAACCAAGTGGGTGTTCCGCAACAAGCAAGACGAGCACGGGGTGGTGACAAGAAACAAGGCTCGACTTGTGTCAAAAGGTTATGCCCAAGTCGCAAATTTGGATTTCGAGGAGACTTTTGCTCCTGTGGCTAGGCTAGAGTCTATTCAAATATTATTAGCCTATGCCGCTCACCACTCTTTCAGGTTGTTTCAAATGGATGAGAAGAGCGCTTTCCTCAACAGGCCGATCAAGGAGGAGGTATACGTGGAACAAGCCCTTGGCTTTGAGGATGACAGGTATCCCGACCATGTATTTAAGCTCTCTAAGGCGCTCTATGGACTTAAGCAAGCCCCAAGAGCATGGTATGAATGCCTTAGGGATTTCTTAATTGCTAATGCTTTCATGGTTGGGAAAGCCGATCCCACTCTTTTCACTAAGACTTGTGATGGTGATCTTTTTGTGTGCCAAATTTATGTCGATGACATAATATTTGGTTCTACTAACCAAAAGTCTTGTGAGGAGTTTAACAGGGTGATGACTCAAAAGTTTGAGATTTCGATGATGGGCGAGTTGAACTACTTCCTTGGGTTCCAAGTGAAGCAACTCAAAGACGGCACCTTCATCTCCCAAACGAAGTACACGCAAGACCTTCTCAAGAGGTTTGGGATGAAGGACGCCAAGCCCGCGAAGACACCAATGGGAACCGACGGGCATGTTGACCTCAACAAAGGAGGTAAGTCCGTTGATCAAAAGGCATACCGGTCTATGATAGGGTCATTACTTTATTTATGTGCTAGTAGACCAGATATTATGCTTAGCGTATGCATGTGTGCTAGATATCAATCCGACCCAAGGGAATGTCACCTTGTGGCCGTTAAGTGGATTCTTAGATATTTAGTTTCCACGCCTTGCTTTGGGATCTGGTATCCAAAGGGGTCTACCTTTGACTTGATTGGATATTCAGACTCCGATTATGCTGGATGCAAGGTTGATAGGAAGAGTACATCAGGGACGTGCCAATTCTTAGGAAGGTCCCTGGTGTCTTGGAGCTCAAAGAAACAAACCTCCGTTGCCCTATCTACCGCTGAGGCCGAGTATGTTGCCGCAGGACAGTGTTGCGCGCAACTATTTTGGATGAGGCAAACCCTCTGGGACTTTGGCTACAATCTGAGCAAAGTCCCACTCCTATGTGACAATGAGAGTGCAATCCGCATGGCGGATAATCCTGTTGAACACAGCCGCACTAAGCACATAGACATCTGGCATCACTTTCTGAGAGACCACCAGCAAAAGGGAGATATTGAGGTGTTCCAGCTAGCCGATATCTTTACCAAGCCGTTGGATGAGAAAACCTTTTGCAGGTTGCGTAGTGAACTAAATGTCTTAGATTCGCGTAACTTGGATTGATCTATAGCATACATGTGTTTTATGCCTTTGATCATGTTACTTTATGCATTTATGAAATTTGTTGCTTATTTATGGTGCTCAAGTTGTACAATCTGAGCAAAGTCCCACTCCTATGTGATAATGAGAGTGCAATCCGCATGGCGGATAACCCTGTTGAACACAGCCACACTAAGCACATAGACATCCGACATCACTTTTTGAGAGACCACCAGCAAAAGGGAGATATCGAGGTGTACCATATTAACACCGAGAACCAGCTAGCCGATATCTTTACCAAGCCATTAGATGAGAAAACCTTTTGCAGGCTGCGTAGTGAGATAAATGTCTTAGATTCACGTAACTTGGATTGATTTATAGCATACATGTGTTTTATGCCTTTGATCATGTTACTTTATGCATTTATGAAATTTGTTGCTTATTTATGGTGCTCAAGTTGTGCAAGGGATCCCCGGACCTCACAAGTCCATGTGTGAATGATGCACATATTTAGGGGGAGATGTGCTACAACTTGACCCTTTGAGACTAACATTTGTGTTTGAGTATACTTGATGTAGTCTCAAAGGTGCATTGAAAGGGAAAGGTGAACTTGGACCATGCAAAGACTTCCACTGCACTCCGGTATTAGTGTAATTAACTCCAAGTTCATATCTATGCTCTTATTGCTTTTTTTGCTCGTAATTGACATTTTTGGTAAGGCAATGGGGTTAAAGGGCCAAGAATGATCCCGTTTTGGTGCTTAATGCCAAAGGGAGAGAAATTAGGGGCCAAAGCAAATGGATCAGCTACCACTTGAGAATTTTGAAAATAGTAGAGTTAGAATTTTTGATTTGTCCAAAATACTCTTATTGCAAAATTTGGCCTCTTGTGGGGGGAGAATTTTTGATTATGGCAAAAGGGGGAGTTTTTGGTACTTGATCAAATTTTCCATTGGAATATCTCTCCTTGTGCCTAAACAAGTGTGTTTGACTTAGAGATAGGAAAATGAATTTGATTTGCAAAAACAAACCAAGTGATGGCAAAGAATGATCCAAATATGTCAAAACTTGTGCAAAGACAATTTTGTTCTCAATTGCATTGATGTTGCACTTCTTTTGGTTGCTTTTGGATGTATTGGCATAAATCACCAAAAAGGGGGAGATTGAAAGGGAAATGTGCCCTTGGGCAATTTCTATTATGTTTTGGTGATTAAGTGCCCAACACATTCAAATTAAGTTCTTATGTGCTCAATGAAGAGAGAAGTGAAAATCAAAGAGAAGGTATGTTTCTAGACTTAGTACATAGTTTTTAAGTACTAATATGTTTTATCTAAGTACTAGAAACAGTGAGAAGAGGAGAAGAAAAGAACCAAAAAGACTTAGCTCGGTGCAGCCAAAACTCAGCTTAGTCTAGCACACCGGACTGTCCGGTGGTGTCCGGTGCACCAGGCTGGACTCCGGTGAAAAGGCCGCTCTCGGGAAAATCGGTGGCGTACGACTATAATTCACCGGACTGTCTGGTGGTGCACCGGACTATCCGGTGAGCCAACGGTCGCCAGCGCAACGGTCGGCCGCGCAATCCGCGGGCGACGCGTGGCCCGCACCAACGGTCGGCAGGGGGCACCGGACTGTCCGGTGTGCACCAGACAGTGTCCGGTGCGCCAACCGGCCCGAAGCTGCAACAGTCGTCTGCGCCAGAAAAGGAAGGAGATCGGCACCGAACCATCTACAGTGACTGTCCGGTGCGCCACTCGACAGAAGGCAAGGATGGCCTTCCTTGTTGGCCTCCAACGGCTCCTAGCTGCCTTGGGGCTATAAAAGGGACCCCTAGGCGCATAGAGGAGCTACACAAGCATTCTCTAAGCATCTTAAAGCATCCAGACTCTATTCCCGCGTATTTGTTTCACTGTGTTAGAGATTTGAGCTCTGTTCGAGTCAAGGACTCCCTGTGTTGTCATTTGAGCTCAAGTCTTCTCTTGTGTGCGTGGGTGTGCTGCGATTTGTGTCTTGTGTGCGTTGCTCTTCCCAACCTTACTCTTGTGCGTTCTTTGTGATCAATCTTGTAAGGGCGAGAGGCTCCAACTTGTGGAGATTCCTTACCACGGGAAAAGGATATAAGGAAGAAAAGCCGTGGTATTCAAGTTGATCATTGGATCACTTGAAAGGGGTTGAGTGCAACCCTCGTCCATTGGGACGCCACAACATGGAAGTAGGCAAGTGTTACTTGGCCGAACCATGGGATAAAATCGCGTGTCTCTTGTGATTGCTCTCTCTTTGATTGTCTGTGTTCGCAAGAGCTCATCTCATTGACTTGATTAACCCGCACTAATATCTTTATAATCAAGGTTGCTGGAATTTAGTGTTGAATTTTACAGGATCACCTATTCACCCCCCTCTAGGTGCTCTCATTAGTTCGTAATAGTGTTTATGCTAGTATATGTACTGATTCTAACTTGCATAACTTAAGATAAGCAACAAATAGTTCCGTGATTAGTGCGCCCACGATGCTAGAATGTAGCAGATACGCCCACGATGCTGGCCGTGATTAGCGCGCCCATGACGCTTGCGACTTGATATGGCTATGGGCATAGAAAAAGGTAAGAATAAAATGTTTCCAAAGTAGATAGACAGTAGAATCCAACGTTTTTGCAAGGGGGCTGTTGCAACGGGTGGGAAGAACAAAGGAAATACTCCCGCGCTGGAAAATGGCGACGTCATGGGGTAAGGAGCACATTGGAGTAGACACAGCGCAGTCAGGTGTTAGTCGAACAAATCCATGCTTGGAGTTCGTATCAATGGTGCAGGAAGAAGAACAACTAGATGTAAACGAGTTTGGCTTTGATGCAGCTGGACATGGGCACACAAAAACTGCCGTAGGGGCCATTACTCCACCAGCAGCATTGAGGGCGCTAGGGGTTGTTGATCAGAACACCGCAGATGCGTCGAGGATGGCAATAAATCAAGGAGAATCTATGAGAACTATTAGTGAGCATGAACAAGACACTCCAGTGGTTCTGCAAAGCCATGTAAGTACCTTATAAACTTATGAGGATTGTGATTACTGTATGTTAAATTGCAGACGATATATGTAGACGTGCAGTATGCAGCTGTAATGTTATATATAGTCGAACATTATGCAACAATAATGTTATTGGTATTTGTACATCGATTTACTGTTTATTAATTTGAACAGGCAGAGACAATTGATGCGAGGTTGGTACCTAAAGTTGGTATGACATTCAGTGGTGTGGATGAAGCATATCAATTTTATAGTCGGTATTCATATGAACTTGGGTTTCCATTGAAAAAATATAGGGAACGGAAAAACTGTAAGTGGTTGAATTGTTCGATGGAAGGAAAGAGTGCAGAAAGGGGGACAGCGAACCCAAAGGTACGTAATACCAGCTCAAAGCGAACGCAATGCAGGGCCAGAATGAAACTTAAGAAAATTTATGATGGTGCCAAAGAGAGTTATATCAGTGCGTATTAATCTACTGCACTTGGATCATAATCATGAATTCTTTAAGAAGGATACATAAAAGGATCAATTGCGGTGCAACAAGACTCATGATCCTGAATACATGGAGTTCATCAATGTAATGCAGGAAAGCAGAACCCCACAATATTGTATTATGGATTATGTTTCAGAAATGCATGGTGGTCCTGAGAGCGTCCCTGTAACAGCACAAGACATGTATAACCTGTAAGTTGTAATTTTTTAGCTTATAATTGTGGATTGAAATTTGCATATGTGTTGATATCACACAATGCTGAAAATTTGACAATAATTATAGGTAAAAAGCAAGGCAACAAGAGAGAAATGCCAATGATGTAGCTAAGCTACTCTCTTTTTTTGCATTGTGCAAAAAGGATAATCCACAATTTTTCTTTGACTTCCATTTGGATAAGGAGGGAAATATTTTGAGCATATTTTGGTCACATGCAAGCCAGCAAGGGGACTACATGGATTTTGGTGATGTAGTTATATTTGACACAACGCATAAGACTAATCTATATGAAAAACCACTAGGAATGTTTGTTGGTTCGAATCACCACCTGCAGTGCACCATATTTGCCTTCACATTATTGGGGGATGAAACTGTTTATACATTTGAATGGGTATTCAACACCTTCAAAACATGCATGGGAACCGAAGGGCCACGAGTGATGCTGATAGACACAATTGATAATAATGCAGACAATGTGTATATATCACAAACGTTTTAAATTTGTTTTGACTTTCTTTCTAACGTGCCATAAAGTTCATGCAATTTTATCATTTATGATTGCATATCAAGATCCTGCTATGCTAATTGCACTCGAGAGGGTATTCCCAAACACAATCCATCGGTTGTGTCTATGGCATGTGCAAAGTAGGTATATGACTTTTTTAAACGAGTTGTATGCAAGGTTTGAGGAGGTGGACTTTAAGACAAAGTTCCAATCTATAATACATCATCCTTTGACTGAATTGGAGTTCGAGACTGCATGGTCAATGATGCTTGAAGAGTTCCATCTACACGATAACATGACTCTCAACAAGATGTATGGAATACATAAGGATTGGGTACCTGCCTTTTTCAAAAATGATTATTGTGGTATGATGTTGTCTACACAGCGTAATGAGAGCATGAACAAGCTCGTGAAGAGTGCACATGTCGATGCAAACACTCCACTACATCAATTCGCCAAGCAAATGATGAAGCTTCTACACAGTAGGAAGATGAAAGAGTCAAAAGAAGCGCTAGGAAGCATGGTGAGTATAAAATATTATGGAGTAATAATATTAAAATAAGTTTGGTCTAACTCGAAGTATGAACGACACAGGGTCAAAAGGAGACAAACACGCTATATATGTTCGAGATAAGGGTTGTGAGAGGATACACAAGGGCTATGATGAATAAATTCCAGGAGTCTTTTAAATATGCAACTACGTTCAAGATAATGCATGATCCAAATGGGGGTGCAAATGATTGGGTAGTGCAACATACTACAAGATCGAAGAAAATTGTGTGGGGACAACACCAATTCAAATTGGCAGCTGATGAAGAATCCGGAAAGTATACATGTGAGTGCAAACATTGGGAACATATAGGTATGTTGTACGCAATAGTAATTATATATAGATTGATAGGTTAAGAATATCTAGAATTATGTGAAAACACATTTGGAAAAAATCTTATGATTGGTAGTTTTTTGTAGGACTATTTCGTGTGCATATATTACGCGTGTTTATGCATCTTCAGATCGAACGGATACCTAAGGAATATATTATATAACGATACATGTACTCAGCAAGGCAAGATGTTCTGTTTTCAAGAGATGATAGGAATTTGAAGGGAAAGGATGGAGAGACAAAATCATATAGATAGAAGATGTTGCTTAAAAAGGCAATGAAAGTAGTGCATCATGCTAGTCTATTGAAGGCGGGGAATAATAGAGCCCTAGCGGCAATGGATGAGCTTCTGGAGGTACTTTCGCGTTTGGAGACAGATATAGGAGTTGACGAGTCTTGTGGAACTAGTGGTGGTGATGGCATGCATGTATGTGATGTTTTCTATTATTATTAGTAACATAGTATTCGTCCATGTACATTAATGATGTATAAAAAATTAAAAGCATAGGACGATGGTGAAGAAAATAGAAACATTGAAAGAGATGGTGAATCAGGTGAAAAGAATGGCAACAAATTAACAGTAAATATTGATGCATAATGTGTATCTTCTTGTGTATGTTGAATTACATATTAGATATAATGTGCTTTCACTGATTGTTGTTTTCAGGAAATTCAGGTAATATCTAATATACTTGAAGGGGGTGTGGACAATGTTCAAATTCCTATACCGATGTGTTCCTTGGAATAGGTAATAATTTTAATCATGACATTGATTTGTGGCTCTACATAAAAATGTGTTATTGGTTTGTGTTATTGGTTTGTGGTTCTACATAAAAATGTGTTATTGATTTATTTTTTTACATAAAAATGTGTGGGTGGCTACAGGTTAATTCACAGGTGAACGCGGATATGAATGAGAGTGGTGGACATGCACAAAATGTAGATGCTAAAAAGGTAATAATGGTATTAAAGTGCATGTGGGACTACATATTATTATATGCTGAAAACCAACTGTAATTTTGAATGCATAAACTGGATTTTGCTGTCGATGGGATAAGCTTAGCAAGACCAAATAACGCAAAACCAAAGGGAAGATCAATTAAGGGGAGTGAACAAAAGGTTATTAAATTGGGCATGAAAGGTACAAAGAAGAACAGGAAATGCCAGAAGTGTGGAATTGCTGATGGTCACAACAGTTGAACATGTTTGTCATTGGAGGAGAATAGGGTTCGATTGGCTAGCCTTGCTGGACATAAGAGAGGACGACCGCTTGGATCTAGGAAAAAGTTGGAAGTAATGCTCCTCATTGGAATGAGACGACAACTTAAAAAATATGCAGTTGATATCGACAATAGTGAGTCACCCAGTGAGTAGTATGTGGCACAAATGGTGTATCGTATGCTATGCTAACATATTGTTTGAAATGAACGGTATAATGGAATAATATAAGCAAAACTAGTTGCGTGTGAAATCGATGTCTATAAAGTTGATTGTTGAAGTCTATAAAATGTGAAACATATCTTCTACTAATGTTGCATAAGTGTGATTAATAAAACATCGTATATGATAGGATATGAGAACTGTATAATGGATAAACTATCTGACCAGAAAAGTGATGAATGAGCAATATGCATAGTAAATAAAAATATCATAGAGTATAACCGTGGTCGGCATACCAATAAGTAAAGAGTCAGCTTAACCAAAACATCACATTAAATGAATTGGTCATAATAATAGGAAATGTGGTATGTAGAAATCATGTACGCAGATTCACAAAAGAAGAACGTCATAACATCTAAAGTTCACATTTAAGCTTAACCAAAGTATCAGAACATATGATGTTCACAAAGAAAGCATCATAAGAGTCTAACCAAAGTATCAGAACATCTGATGTTCACAAAAGTAAACATCATAACAGTCTAACCAAAGTATCAGCACATCTGATGTTCACAAAATAAAGCGGCATAACAGCATAACTAAAGTATCATAACATCTGGTGTTAACATCCCATCTAAGGAAGCGTCCTAACATCATTAACTACGCTGCAGGACCAAAATACCACAGTAACATATTGTGCTTATATTAGTCCATATGACATGGTCCCTTCCATGTAAATATGGCACAAACTTGACTACTTGTGTGCAAACTTAAATCTTTGAATGTCTGCTGGGAGCGGCATGCCTTGATGAGGCGATGAAATGTGAGGTAATATAGAGCAAGAGCGCTATAACACTATAAAAATCATCAAATAAAAATAATGCAGTTAGTTTATTAATGGTAATTATGATAATGATGTCGGCGTTTCGGACCCGGGGGTCCCTGGACCGACGAGTAAATTTGTCGCTGCGTGCCCCTGCCCAGATGGGTTGGCGCGAGATGGAACACAAGGGGAGAACGCGGCTCGTATAATCTCGCACCAGGGGGTGGTCGTAGTAGGGGTTACAAGCGTTCGCGAGAGAGAGAGAGAGAGAGTGAGCCTGTTCGTTTTGCTCGTCCCTCCGCGCGACCCTCCCACATGAAGGCCCTGGACCTCCCTTTTATAGATGCAAGGAGAGGGTCCAGGTGTACAATGGGTGGTGTAGCTATGTGCTAACGTGTCTGGCAGAGAGGTGCCTGAGCCCTGTGTACATGCCAATGTGGCTGTCAGAGAGATGCTAGAGCCCTGTGTACGCGATAACATGGCCGTCGGAGAAGTGCCTGAGCCCTGTAGAAGCGCAGCTGGCGGTGCTGCTGATGTCTCCTTGCTTCCGTAGGGGGCTGAGAACCACCGTCGTCACGGACACACGTGGGGAGCCATCATTACCTGTTACCGGGACGAGCCATATGGGACGCCGGTCTTGTTCCCTCGTAGCCTGAGCTAGCTAGGGGAGGGTAATGATGTATCCCCTGTGGCGCGGTCGGTCCGAGCCCAAGGTCAAGCGAGGCGGAGACTTCTCTGAGGCCGAGGCCAGGGTCGGGCGAGGACGCGATTCCTCCCGAGGCCGAGGCCGAGTCTTGGGGTCGGGCGAGGCAGAGACCTCCTCCCGAGGCCGAGGCCTAAGGTCGGGCGAGGCGGAGCTTCCTGTTGCGCCCGAGGCTGAACTTGCTGTTGTCAGCCTTGCCCGGGTGGCTGGCACAGCAGTCGGAGCGGGGTGAGCGGCGCTGTTTTCCTGTCAGATCAGTCAGTGAAAGGGCAAAGTGACTGCGGTCACTTCGACCTTGCCGACTGAGGCGCGCGTGTCAGGATAAGGTGTTAGGCGATCCTCGCATTGAATGCGCGTGCGATACGGTCGATTGGAGAGGTGATTTGGCCAAGGTTGCTTCTCGACGAAGCCTGCCCGAGCTGGGCCTCGGGTGAGCTGAGGGCGCGCCCACTGCCTGAGGAGGCCCTCGGGCGAGACGTAACTTCGTCCGGGACTGCAGTTCCCGCCCGAGGCTGGGCTCGGGTGAGACGAGATCGCGTCCCTTGGGTAGACGAAGCCTTGACCTGAACCGTGCCCATCAGTCTTTGCGGTTTGTGCTGAGGGTTGTTACCAGCCGTGTTTAGGAGTGTTGGGGGTACCCCTAATTACGGTACCCGATAGTAGCCCCTGAGCCTCGAAGGGAGTGTTGGTACTCGCTTGGAGGCTTTGCCGCACTTTTTTGCGAGGGGACCGGCCTTTCTCGGTTATACTTTGTTTCGGTGGGTGCGCGCGAGCGCACCCGCCAGGTGTAGCCCCCGAGGCCTCGGAGGAGTGGTTTGACTCCTCTGAGGTCTTAATGCTTTTCATGATGCCTCGGTCGGCCTGGTTGTTCCCTCATGCGACCTGATTGTAGCCCGGGTGCATGGTCAGGTTCCGAGTTTTTAGGCTGGTTTGTTGACGCTGTCAACGGTTTGGCCGTAGCCGGGTTGCGAGAGCAGCCCTCGAGCCTCTGCACAGAGTGAGAGGATGATCAAGGACTGTCTCGACTTTTATTATACGCCCCTTCGTCGCCTTTCCGCAAGGAGGAAGGGGGGGAAAGCGCCATGTTGCCCTCGGAGGGCGCCGAACATGGTGTCTCCAGTGAGTTGCTAACGGGTGATCTGAGTGGACGCCCGTGCCTCGTTCGATAAGGGTCGGCTAGTGGCCCAGAGGTGCGCTCCAAAAGTACCTGCAGGTGATTTGCCGGACCTAGACCCATTCGATAGGGTCCGAGGGCTCGATGCCTCCCTCTGGTGGGATTCCATTACAAAATCGCTCCTGCTGGTCTCGGAAATGTCCTAGGGTACCTCGGGAGCGTAGCCCGAGCCTCGGCCATGTAATGGATGTACCCAGAGTCATCCCTCACTCTACGTGCTCTGGGGCGGCTGTCGAACCCTTCCGAGGGGCCAGCCTTCGAACCCCTGATCAGTAGTGGGCGCGGAGCCCGAGTGCTCTGGGGCGGCTGTCGAACCCTTCCGAGGGGCCAGCCTTCGAACCCCTGATCAGTAATGGGCTCGGGGCCTGAGTGCTCTAGGGTGGCTGTCGAACCCTTCCGAGGGGCCAGCCTTCGAACCCCTGATCAGTAGGAGGGCTCGGGGGCCCGTTTCCTTCGCTGAGAAGGATCCCTTTCAAATATCCCCTTTCCCGGTCCCTGTTAGCAAGAGAGAGAAAGGGGAAGAGGAAAAGGATATGAATTTAAATAGTGTGGCGCACCTTTTTTGACGCGGTCATCATGGCGGAGGTGAAACGACGCCCGCTTCGCCTGCCAAAGGTGTCGCTTGCCCTGCCAAGGAGTTAATGCGACAGGACGGGCGATTCACGGGGCGACCGTTGCGCGTGTTCGAGTCGTTCGAGGAATGGGCGTTTCGCCTTTGAGTTTGAATTTCGCGGCGGGTTCGGGCGAAGTTTTGAACGGATCTCGCCCGGGCCTTTATATACCTAGAAGAGGGGCCGACGGTGGTTATTTATCCTGCCATTTGCGCTCGCCTTCTGCTTTGGTCTCCGCAACCTAAGAGAATAGCCAGGGAAAAGAAAACCGCGCACCTCATCCCCTTCGTCTCCACCACCTTCGTTCGGCGATGGCAGACAAGGTGATCGTCGTTCCGCCGCGCGACCCGTGGCCATCCTCCACCGTCATTGTGGGAGATCTGGAGGCCCTTGTTGCCGATGGTTTGCTCCATCCCCTCTCTGGTGGGCCGCAGCCGGAGTGGATGGTCCCGAGCGAGGCCGACCCGACTCCGCTGCTGAGGTACGTGGTCAGCTTTATCCCCTTCCATGAGCGGGGGTTTGGAGTGCCAGCGAGCCGATTCATGCGGGCGCTCCTGCACTACTATGGGGTGGAGCTGCACAACTTCAACCCCAACTCCATTGCGCAAGCGGCCATCTTCGCGGCGGTTTGCGAGGGCTTTTTGGGGATTGACCCTCACTGGGATCTGTGGACCCATCTCTTCTCTGCGGAGCTCTTTGCCTCGACGATGGAGGCGAAGAAGGTTCGTATGGCGGTGCGGGCCGGTGGCTACACCCTCCAGCTGAGGCCAGGGCGCATGCAGCAGTACATCCCCGCCACCCTTGTGTCTTCGAACAAGGGGTGGCAGCGCCGGTGGTTTTATCTCCGAAACGACGACGGGAGGCTCCCGTCGTTTTCTCAACGAGTGGTGACCACCGCCAGCACTAACTGGCGCTGGAGGGCCACGCACGAGAAACAGGAGAAGCTTCAGCCTCTTCTGGATGCCTTGCAGAAGTTCAGAGATGACAGACTCACCGCTGCGGGGGTTGTTGCTGCCATCCATCGATGGAGGGTGCTTCCTTTGGCGGAGCGGCGGTTGCCACTTTCGGAGATGAAGCCGGGGGTTGATTTGGAGGGTTCGCAGATGTCCTCGGCTTCCCTCTCCGCCGATGACCTCCGCAGGCGGGTAGCGGGTACGGTAGGGAGGCTGGATGCCGGCGCCCTTACCCAGCCCGTGATGCGTCCCGAGCGTGGGTACGTGTCCCTGGTGAGTGTCCGCTCCTTCTCCTATTTTGCGCCGAGTTGCCTTTGATTCTTACTGTCGGGATTTCCGTTCGTTTCCAGGGGTTGGGGTTTTACAAGCCCTCCCTGCCACTGGTCCTGGAGGACGTGGTGGGCCGAGCCGCGCGGAGGGTTGCCGCGGAGAAGAAAAAGGAGAAGAAGGACGCGGAAAAGGCCCAGGCCCGCGAGCGAATGCGGGCTTGGGAAGCCTTGGAGAGGCATCGTCGGAGGCAGGAGAGGGACGGGCTCCCGACGGAGCCGTCGCCGGAGACGCCTGACGACGATGATGATGACGAGGACGACGACATGGCGACCCGTCTTGGCCTCAGCCCAGATCTGAGGCTGGGCCAGGGGTCACCGAGCCAGCCTCCAAGTGGGCTAGCGCCATCAATATCTGGGGCCAGGACATCAAGGTCCCGGTCCGAGGAGCGGGGACAGGCCGAGGGGGTACTTGACCCCTTGGCCAAGGTAGTTGAGGTGACTCCGGGGAGTCAGGCCGATCCGCCTGTCCCCCAAGAGCAGGCGCCCGCACCAGCTGCACAGGAAATTGGTCCTCTAGCCGTCGTGACGACGCCTGGGCGGGCCGCCCCTTTGGCGCCTCGGGCGCCTGAGGTGGAGGCGGCGCCAGAGTCGGCAGCGAGGCTAGCCTCGGCAACGCCTGCGAGGGCCGAGGCCCGAGGGGCCTCCCCGCAGGCACGGTTGGCCCTGGTCCGAAGCGGGTAAGTATCCGAGGATACCTCCGCTTTGGTTTTTTCTACGTGTGTCTTGATCTTGTCTTCTCTCTTTCTTTCAGCAAGCGGAGGCAGGGCTCAACTGGGTTGGCCCCCAGAAAGGCCCTTAAGACGGAACCGACTTCTGCAGCTGGTACCGCGGCGCGCCATGCCGGTTGGCTGGCCTCTGCGCAAGGCGCCCTCAAGCGGGGGGCCCAGGCGGCGCGACTTGCCATGGGGCAAGCTTCCCAAGCTGACCCCTCTGTCGGGGCGGCCATCGTGCCGGAGGAGACCGCTGACGCGGCTGTGGCCCCAAGCCCGCTTGCCCTGTTGCCAGCGCCGGCATCGACTCCCACCGGGTCCGTCGCTGATTCGCCCGTGGAGCCGCCCGTCGCTTCCGATGTCGGGATGGTTGAGGTGCTACCGCTCGTGGTCGTCCCCGACCTCTCCGTTCTCGGCCTCGAGGAGAGGGCGACCGCCGTCGCCGAGGTCGGTGATCGGAGGCCTGCCACCTTAGCCGAGGGGAGGCCCAGTGCGTCGACGTCGATGGTGTTTGACGCGTCGAGCGCAGGGGGACCCGACGCCTTAGTGGAGGGGCGCGCAGAGCCGCGGCCCGTCCTTGGAGCAGCGGCCTTATCCCCGCGCAGCGCAACCCCAATGAGTGGCGCGGGCAGCCGTTCCGGTTCTGGAGCCGCGGCGCCTCGGAGCTCCTCCTTTTCCTCAACGATGAGCGGGAGGAGCAGTCTCGGAATGAGCTCCGTGAGCATGCCGAGGCGGCGATGAGGTCGCTTCGGTTGACCATGGAGGTCCTTTCCAGGGACGTTCCCAGGGTTTGCCAGGTAAGGATTTAGACGTACACCTTGCATGACCAGGGCATTCTTCGTAATATACTGTTTTCCTTCCTCAGGAACTTGCAGATATGAGCACCGCCAAGTCGCTGTTCATCCGCCGTGGGAGAGGCGTCTGGGGTTCGCTGCGGTCCCAGAAGGCCGCGCTTGCCGAGGCTAATGAACGCCTAGCCCAACGGAGCACCGAGGTGGCGGACCTCCGGTTGCTCTGTGATGAGCTGAAGTCGGAGGTAGCGGCGGCGAGGGCAGAGGCGGCGTTGGCACGGACGGAGATGCAGCAGCGGCAGATGGAGCTTGGCCAGGTCATCAGCGAGCGGGACCAATCTCGGAGCCAAGCTGCCGAGGCCATGGGCCGGGCTGAGGCCCTTAGGGGTCAGCTGGCTGAGGCTACGGAGCAGCTAGCCGAGGCGTCCGCTTGGGCCGGGACCCTTGCTGAGGACCTGGCCGTAGCCGTCAGGTCTGCCCAGTCCGCCCAGGCCGTGGCCTCGCAGGAGCATGCCCGGGCCGAAGGTATGTTTCGACTGCTTTGTGACCTCGATTCAGCTTCATTCTTCAACTCGTGTCTGAAGAATTTTGTTCGGCTTTCTGAAGAGTCCGTCAAGGCGCTCGCCCAGGCGGCCGAGCAGAAGGAGGCCGACCGCGTGGCTATGTCCGATGCCATCTCGGACTTTTACCGGGCCTTTGACCTTGACGACGTCCCCTCGGGTAGCTCCCCCCAGAGTCACCTGCGGGCCTTGGGCGGCCATGTGCGCAGCAGACTCCACGAGGTGCTACACCACGGCGTTAGGCGGGCCTTCGCCATGCTTGCTTCCCACTACGACGTGGATCTGGAGCGGGTCAGCGAGGGGTACTGCCTACCCGACGAAGATGAGGCTGCCTTAGCCGAGGTCCAGAGGCTTGACGCGGCCGCGGCGGGCCCAAGCGCGGTGCTAGCGTCCTCCTTTGAGGTGGAGATCCTTCCGCTCGCGTCGTCGTCTAGGGCCGGGCCAGATCTTGCCGAGGGTGGAGACGACGCCGAGGGTGGCCCTGCCAATGTCTGATCCTACCAGAACAGTTTGTCTGTAGTATGCGTGTGTTTTTCACGGCCGCCGAGGCCTAAACACTTTTATCTTCGTGTTATAAAGCTGCGTTTCCTTTCCTCTCGTTTCGAGTGTCAGGACTTGTTCGTCAGTAGCAAAATCGCTTATCCGAGCGAGAGTTACTTTTCGCGGAAGGTGATGAGTGAGGTATCCGTATCCCGGAGGCGTAGGAGCCCCTCGGCTTAGTCGGCCTTGCCACTTACGTGCACTCTTACTCGTTTGCAGGATTCTGTTATCGATATAGTCGAGAAGGCACGAAAGTCGTTTTGGTAGAAAATCTTTCTTGGTAGAAAAATTTTCTGAGGAAAATTTTGACGCAGAGGGGGTTCCCCCCTTCTAGCCCCCGAGGGAGGGTCGCGCTTTGCCAAGGCAAGGCTGATCCTTCCTTGACGGTTAGACTTTATTTATGTATGTAAAGAAAACGAGGTATATGAACGACTTGAAACATCTTAAGTGTAGAAGCAATGTAGCTGTTGGATGTTCCAAGCGTTGCTGTAGACCTCGCCTTGATTGTTGGCCAGCTTGTATGTTCCGGGCTTCAAAATCTTGGCGATGATGAACGACCCTTCCCAGGGAGGAGTAAGCTTGTGGCACCCTCGGGCGTCTTGTCGCAGCCGAAGTACCAAGTCTCCCACCTGGAAGCCTCGGGGTCGAACCCTTCGGGCGTGGTAGCGTCGTAGAGACTGCTGATACCGTGTCGAGTGTAGTGAGGCCACGTCCCGAGCCTCTTCTAGCTGGTCCAATGAATCTTCTCGGCTGGTCTGGTTGCCTCGGTCGTCGTACGCCTTTGTCCTCGGGGAACCGTATTCTAAGTCTGTGGGTAAGATAGCCTCGGCCCCATAGACTAGAAAGAATGGCAAGAAACCCTTGGCTCGGCTCGGTGTCGTCCTCAGACTCCAGACCACCGAGGGTAGCTCTTTCATCCACCGCTTGCCAAACTTGTTGAGGTCGTTGTAGATCCTCGGTTTAAGTCCCTGTAGAATCATACCGTTGGCATGCTCCACCTGCCCATTCGTCATGGGGTGAGCTATGACGGCCCAGTCCACACGGATGTGGTGGTCCTCGCAGAAGTCCAGGAACTTCTTCCCAGTGAACTGTGTGCCATTGTCAGTGATGATGGAGTTCGGGACCCCAAAGCGATGGATGATGTTGGTGAAGAATGCCACTGCCTGCTCGAACCTGATGCTGGTTAAGGGTCGGACCTCGATCCACTTGGAGAATTTGTCGATGGCGACCAGCAGGTGCGAGAAGCCCCCGGGTGCCTTCTGCAAGGGACCGACGAGGTCCAGTCCCCACACTGCAAACGACCAGGTGATGGGTATTGTCTGCAGGGCCTGAGCAGGCAGGTGCGTCTGTCTCGCGTAGAATTGACACCCTTGGCAAGAGCGTACAATCCTAGTGGCGTCGGCCACCGCGGTCGGCCAGTAGAAACCTTGTCGGAAGGCATTTCCCACGAGGGCTCGAGGTGCTACGTGGTGACCGCAAGCCCCCGAGTGTATCTCCTGCAATAGCTCTTATCCTTCGGCGACGGATATGCATCGTTGGAGAATGCCCGAGGGGCAACGGTGGTAGAGCTTCTTTTCATCACCCAGTAAAACGAACGACTTGGCGCGCCGAGCCAGTCGCCGAGCTTCGGCCTTGTCGAGGGGTAGCTCTCCTTGGTGGAGATATTCCAGGTACGGGGTCTGCCAGTTCGTGTTTGGCGTGACCCCATTCCGCTCCCCCTCGATGCGCAAGGCCTCACCCTCAGCGGCTGAGGGCACCTCGGGCTGGGTCGAGGGTAGTACCTCGGGCTGGGACGAGGTCTCGTCGGGCTCGGGCGCGTCGTCGAGTTTGACAGATGGTTGATATATGTCCCTGGAGAAGACGTTCGGGGGAACCGTCGTCCGCCCCGAGGCTATTTAAGCCAGCTCATCCACAGTCTTGTTGTACCGTCGAGCAACATGGTTGAGTTCCAGCCCGTGGAACTTATCCTCCAAGCGCCAAACTTCGTCGCAATAGGCCTCCATTTTTCGATCGCGGCAGTGGGAGTTCTTCATGACTTGGTCGATTACAAGCTGCGAGTCGCCACGAGCGTCGAGGCGCTGAACCCCTAGCTCGACGACGATGCGCAGCCCGTTAACCAAAGCCTCGTACTCGGCCACGTTGTTTGATGCCAAAAAATGGAGGCGCAACACGTAGCGCACATGTTTCTCGAGGGGTGAGATGAAGAGCAGGCCCGCACCTGCTCCTGTTTTCATCAGCGACCCATCGAAGTACATGGTCCAAAGTTCGGGTTGGATCGGAGCTGTTGGCAATTGGGTGTCGACCCATTCAGCCAGGAAGTCCGCCAAGGCTTGAGATTTTATGGCCTTCCGAGGAGCGAATGAAATTGTCTCGCCCATGAGTTCCACCGCCCACTTTGCTATCCTACCCGAGGCCTCTCGACACTGGATGATCTCCCCCAGGGGGAAGGATGACACCACAGTCACCGAATGAGACTCGAAGTAGTGTCGCAATTTTCGCCGCGTCAGAATTACTGCGTACAGTAGCTTTTGTATTTGTGGGTAGCGGATCTTGGTCTTGGATATCACCTCACTGATGAAGTAAACCGGCCTCTGGACGAGCAGTGCATGCCCTTCTTCTCGTCTCTCGACTACGATCGCGGCGCTGACCACCCGAGTGGTTGCGGTTACATAGATCAAGAGGGCTTCTCCCGCAGCGGGGGGCATCAAGATGGGCGCGTTTGTAAGGAGCGCCTTTAAGTTTCCAAGGGCTTCCTCAGCCTCGGGGGTCCAAGTGAAGCGCTCGGCCTTCCTTAAGAGGCGGTACAAGGGTAGGCCTTTTTCGCCGAGGCGCGAGATGAAGCGGCTCAGAGCCACAAGGCATCCCATGACCCTTTGTACTCCTTTCAAATCTTTGATAGGCCCCATGTTGGTGACGGCCGCGATTTTCTCCGGGTTGGCCTCGATGCCTCGCTCGGAGACGATGAACCCCAGGAGCATGCCTCGGGGGACACCGAAGACACAGTTCTCGGGATTGAGCTTCACGCCCTTCGCTCTCAGACACTTGAACGTCGTTTCAAGGTCAGAGAGGAGGTCGGAGGCTTTCCTCGTCTTGACAACGATGTCATCGACGTAAGCCTCGACCGTTCAGCCGATGTGCTCCCCGAACACGTGGTTCATGCACCTTTGGTATGTTGCACCTGCATTCCTCAAGCCAAATGACATAGTAGTATAACAGTACATGTCAAAAGGTGTGATGATAGAAGTCGCGAGCTGGTCGGACTCTTTCATCTTGATTTGGTGATAACCTGAATAGGCGTCGAGGAATGACAGGGTTTCGCACCCAGCAGTGGAGTCCACAATTTGATCGATGCGAGGCAGAGGGTAGGGAACCTTCGGACATGCTTTATTCAACCCGGTGTAGTCGACACACATCCTCCACTTCCCGCCTTTCTTTTTCACAAGCACATGGTTAGCTAACCATTCGGGATGGAATACCTCTTTGATGAACCCTGTAGCCATGAGCTTATGGATCTCCTCGCCTATGGCCCTGCGCTTTTCTTCGTCGAAACGGCGCAGGTGCTGCTTCATGGGTCGGGCACCGGCTCGGATGTCCAGTGAGTGCTCGGTGACATCCCTCGGTATGCCGGGCATGTCCGAGGGACTCCACGCAAAAACTTCGGCGTTCGCGCGGAGAAAGTCGATGAGCACTGTTTCCTATTTGGGGTCGAGCTCGGAGCCGATCCGGACTTGCTTGCAGGCGTCGTTGCTGGGGTCGAGGGCGATAGACTTAACCGCCTCAGTCGGTTCGAAGTTGCCGGCGTGGCGCTTTGCATCAGGCGCCTTCTTGGAGAGGCACTCTAGGTCGGCGATGAGGGCCTCAGACTCGGCGAGGGCCTCAGCGTATTCCACGCACTCCACGTCGCATTCATACGCATGTCAGTACGTGGATCTGACGGTGATGACCCCGTTGGGGCCTATCATCTTGAGCTTGAGGTACATGTAGTTGGGGACGACCATGAACTTGGCGTAGCACGGTCTCCCCAGCACCGCGTGGTAGGTCCCTCGGAACCCGACCACCTCGAACATGAGGGTTTCCCTGCGGAAGTTGGAGGGAGTCCCGAAACAGACGGGCAAATCGAGTTGCCCAAGGGGCTGGACGCGCTTTCCGGGGACAATCCCGTGAAAGGGTGCCGCACTGGCCCGGATCGTGGACAGATCGATCTCCAAGAGTCCGAGGGTCTCAGCGTAGATGATGTTGAGGCTGCTGCCTCCATCCATGAGGACCTTGGTGAGCCTAGCGTTGGCAATGACAGGATCGACAACGAGTGGGTACCTTCTTGGGCTCGGCACGCAGTCAGGGTGGTCGCCTTGGTCGAAGGTGATGGGCTTGTCGGACCAGTCTAGGTAGACTGGCGCCGCCACCTTTACCGAGCAGACCTCCCGGCGCTCCTGCTTGCGGTGCCGAGCCGAGGCGTTCGCCACTTGCCCACCGTAGACCATGAAGCAGCCGTGAACCTCGGGGAACTCCTCTTCCTTGTCGCCCTCTTTCTTGTTGTTGTCTTGGCCTTTGCCATCTCCCGCCGGGGCCCGGCCTTATGGAAGTAGCGCCGAAGCATGACGCATTCCTCAAGGGTGTGCTTGACGAGACCCTGGTGATTGGGGCACGACTCCTTGAGCATCTTATCGAATAGGTTGGCCCCTCAGGGAGGCTTCCGGGGGTTCCTGTGCTCGACAGCAGCGACGAGATCCGCGTCAGCGGCGTCACGCTTTGCTTGCGCCTTCTTCTTGGCCTTCTTCTTCGTGCTCCACTGGGCGGACGCCTCGAGGACGTCTTCCTGCTGCCGTCCCTGAGGCTGCTTGTCCTTCCGGAAGATGGCTTCGACCGCCTCCTGACCAGAGGCGAACTTGGTGGCGATGTCCATCAATTCGCTCGCCTTAGTGGGAGTCTTGTGCCCCAGTTTGCTCACCAAGTCCCGGCACGTGGTGCCGGCGAGGAACGCCCCGATGACATTCGAGTCGGTGATGTTGGGCAGCTCGGTGCGCTGCTTTGAAAACCGTCAGATGTATTCTCGTAGGGATTCCCCTGGCTGCTGGCGGCAGCTTCGGAGAACCCAGGAGTTCCCAGGGCGCACGTACGTACCTTGGAAGTTTCCAGCGAAGGCCTTGACCAGGTCGTAACAGTTGGAGATCTGCGCAGGAGGCAGATGCTCTAGCCAGGCCCGAGCGGTGTCGGAGAGGAACAGGGGGCAGTTGCGGATGATGAGGTTGTCGTCGTCCGTTCCACCCAGCTGGCAGGCCAACCGGTAGTCCGCAAGCCACAACTCCGGCCTTGTTTCCCCCGAATACTTGGTGATGGTAGTCGGGGCCCGGAACCGAGCCGGAAACGCACGCCCATCGTATGGCCCGGCTGAAGGCTTGCAGACCTGGTGGTTCGGGCAAGGGACTCCGATCCTCCTCACCGTCATAGCGTCCTCCGTGCCTGGGGTGGTAGCCTCGGCGCACCCTCTCGTCGAGGCAGGCTCGACGGTCGCGATGGTGTTGCTCGTTGCCGAGGCGACCCGGGGCTGCAGGCATCCCGTCCCGCGTGCGCCCGGTGTGGACCGAGGCCTCCCGCATGAGTCGGGAAGTTGTTGCGCGATGCTCCAGGGGGCACCCCTTCCTTCGGGAGGCAGAGCTTTCGGCTTGTCGGACCGCGGCATCCTCCAGGAGATTCTTGAGTTCTCCCTGGATACGCCGCCCCTCAGTGGTGGATGGCTCTGGCATTGCTCGGAGTAGTATTGTCGCTGCAGCTAGATTCTGGCCGACCCCGCTGGAGCCCGGGGCAGCCTTGCCCTTGCATCGTCAACGATACGGCGTTGGACGTCCTGAGCCCGATGACGTGCTTCTCCGGCGAGTGCTCGGCCTACCCACTCCTACTCGATGTTTTGCCGGAGCTGCACAAGTTGCCCTGCTTCCTCGTCGAGCTTGGCCTGCATCTCGAGGATTTGCTCGAGCTGTGTGTCCTGACCCCCCGCAGGGACTGGGACCACAGCTAGCTCCCGCGGGATGTCAACGCGAGAAGCAGGCACAGGGGGATCGTCATCCTCCGGCATACCAAGGTGGTTGCCTTCATCGTGATCCCCTAGATCAACGTGGAAACATTCGCGACTTGGGCCACAACCTTCGTCGTCAAGGCTGTGGCCATCGTCAGAGCAACCGGAGAGGCAGTAATCACATGCGGTTATGAAGTCCCGCATGGCACTAGGATTACAGAGCCCGGAGCAATCCCAACCGGAGTTGGGGTCGTCTTCTTCCTCGGAGCCTGGGGGCCCGTAGGTTGATACGACCGTCAGTCGGTCCCAGGATGACCACATATGGTACCCCGGAAGGTTAGGGTATGCCTTTACGAAAGCGCTCACCGAAGCGGGGTCGCTTGGTGGATCGAAGCTGAATCTAAAAGGCACAAGGTGGAAAACGGACGGTACCTCTTGGTCGATGGACGGTGGGGAAGTCGCGTCGGGGACGGACTGCACCGTTATCTCAGGTACAAGGCTAACGCCTAGCAAGTTCTTCGCGAAAGTGCTGGCGTCATCTGTCCGCTTGGGGTTGGCACGTTGCAGGGAAACGACATCCGTCGTTGTCTCGGGTGCGAGGACAACGCCCGACATGTCCCCCGCTGGGGTGCCGGCGTCGTCGACTCGCTCGACAGCCGACGAGGTGCCGCCTCCTGCCTAGCCACGGTTGCCCCGTCTCCTCCTCCGGCGGCGAGGAGGGTGGCGGGGCAAACCCGGATGCTGCTCTTCGGCCACGGGGGGAAGACGTCGTCGAGTTCGCCGCCACCGGGTGAGCTGACGGCCGTCGTTGTTGCTGTCGCGCTGCGGGGGGAGGAGTACCATGTCGTAGCCGCCGTCGAGGGACATGAACTCGAGACACCCGAAGTGGAGCACCGTCCCGGGCTGAAGAGGTTGCTGAAGACTCCCCATCTGGAACTCAACGGGAAGTTGTTCGTTAACACACAGCAGTCCCCTACCTGGCGCGCCAACTGTCGGCGTTTCGGACCCGGGGGGTCCCTGGACCGACGAGTAAATTTGTCGCTGCGTGCCCCTGCCCAGATGGGTTGGCGCGAGATGGAACACAAAGGGAGAACGTGGCTCGTATTATCTCGCACCAGGGGGGTGCTCGTAGTAGGGGTTACAAGCGTTCGCGAGAGAGAGAGTGAGCCTGTTCGTTTTGCTCGTCCCTCCGCGTGACCCTCCCACATGAAGGCCCTGGACCTCCCTTTTATAGATGCAAGAAGAGGGTCCAAGTGTACAATGGGGGTGTAGCTATGTGTTAACGTGTCTGGCAGAGAGGTGCCTGAGCCCTGTGTACATGCCAATGTGGCTGTCGGAGAGATGCTAGAGCCCTGTGTACGCGATAACGTGGCCGTCGGAGAAGTGCCTGAGCCCTGTAGAAGCGCAGCTGGCAGTGCTGCTGACGTCTCCTTGCTTCCGTAGGGGGCTGAGAACCACCGTCGTCACGAACATATGCGGGGAGCCATCATTACCTGTTACCGGGACAAGCCAGATGGGACGCCGGTCTTGTTCCCTCGTAGCCTGAGCTAGCTAGGGGAGGGTAATGATGTATCCCCTGTGGTGCGGTCGGTCCGAGCCCAAGGTCGGGCGAGGCAGAGACTTCTCTGAGGCCGAGGCCGGGGTCGGGCGAGGACGCGATTCCTCCCAAGGCCGAGGCTGAGGCCGAGTCTTGGGGTCGGGCGAGGCGGAGACCTCCTCCCGAGGCTGAGGCCTAAGGTCGGGCGAGGCGAAGCTTCCTGTTGCGCCCGAGGCTGAACTTGCTGTTGTCAGCCTTGCCCGGGTGGCTGGCATAGCAGTCGGAGCAGGGTGAGCAGCGCTGTTTTCCTGTCAGATCAGTCAGTGAAAGGGCAAAGTGACTGCAGTCACTTCGACCTTGCCGACTGAGGCGCGCGTGTCAGGATAAGGTGTCAGGCGATCCTCTCATAGAATGCGCCTGTGATACGGTCGGTTGGAGAGGCGATTTGGCCAAGGTTGCTTCTCGACGAAGCCTGTCCGAGCTGGGCCTCGGGCGAGCCGAGGGCGCGCCCCCTGCCTGAGGAGGCCCTCGGGCGAGACGTAACTTCGTTCGGGACTGCAGTTCCCGCCCGAGGCTGGGCTCGGGCAAGGCGAGATCGCATCCCTTGGGTAGACGAAGCCTTGACCTGAACCATGCCCATCAGTCTTTGCGGTTTGTGCTGAGGGTGGTTACCAGTCGTGTTTATCAGTGTTGGGGGTACCCCTAATTACGGTACCCGACAAATGAATTTTTTAAGTGTTAGTTATTTATTTGCATTTGGAATAATTTTTAATTGCTCATGATTGATTTTTGGTTATTGAATAGCATTTCTTCTTAAATAAAAATCCAAATAAATAATATAATAATTATTAGTCAAAAATAAATATTTTATTTATAAATAATTTTGGTATAATTATTATGAATTTTAGGGTTATTTAAAAATATATTTTGAAATTAGAAAAGAAATAGAAAAAAAGAAAACTCTAAATCCTAACCTAACCCTAAAGGCTCACTAGGGGCCCAACATACCAACTAGCCGACGCGCCGCGCCTCCCTTCCCTGCACGCCAGCCGAACGCCGTCCAAGCCCCGACTCCGGCTCAACCGCGACGCCCGTGCACCGTGCCAGGAAGCCCAACGCTCAGGGACGTCGCCGCCAGCCGAAGTCCCGTGCGACCGTTCCTCCTCTGCGTTCATGGAGCTTCAATGCTTCCATTACTCCCTCCCCCATTATTCCCTCTCCCCATTGATGAATGCCATCAATGGCCTTGAAGCATCCCGGCTACCTCTCTCCCTTCTTCGGCCGTCTCTTCCTCTCCCCTCCCTCTCTCTACAAATACGACCGAGCTCCTCTCTCCCTCCTCCCTACCCGAGCTCACCCCTCTCTCTCACACTCCTTGTTTGTCCACGCCGTGACCTTCCGCCCCACTGTTCGTTGAGCCCCGCCGGAGCTCCGTCCGCGCAGCACGACGATCGCGCCAGTTCCCCTGCCCGTCGAGCCCTCCCTGCTCGTCGACCACCATTCCTGCGCATGATCAAAAGCTCCAAGGTAGAAGAAGGCAAATATGCGATTTAGCCCCTGGTTTGCGAATTCAATTAATTTCGGGATATGTGTATACATGTATGATTTTAGAGATTTCGATGTATACGTGTAGCCAAAATTGAACCCCGCGACAATACTTTGAATATGTGTATGATTTTATAATTTTAAAAATGAATACGATCACTATTCACTACCTCGGTGATTTTCATACTAGAATACGTTTACAATTAAACCTCGCTCTAGCACATGGAATGATATTGGTTAGTATTGATATAAGTATAATTTTATTGATATAAGAAAAATAGAAGAACTACTAGGCCACATATTCCAGGTCAGATGAAAATATAGATTTTACTATTCATGATAAATGTATTCATAAGTATAGCACTTAAATTACTTAAAATTTGTAAATATTTATCTATGTCATAATAACCATTAATATGTTATTAAAAGTCCCATTTAGTAATTTACAATTAATTCTTAGTATATTAATGTCAGAAGAATTATTAAGTAAACAATTTTAGCCATACATATAAATCCTATTTAGAAAACAAATGAGAAAATCGAAAGAATAGAATTTATAATAATGTTAAAATGACTTAACTAGGCACTCATACTTTTCTAATAAAGAGATTGATAGTTATATTGGTAAACAAATGTTTCTTACTAAAGAATTAGATAACTTGTTTCTAGTTTAAAATGACCTTTTTAATAGATATCATATTTAACAAGGTTCGTTATAGATGTTTAAGTATAGCCGTATTAAATAGAAACTTAAAAGAATATGTAGACCATATGTTTCTTAATAAAAATAGAAGATAAATATATGTGCAATTAATAGATTATTTATATTTTCTTAATTAAAAGATAACAAGGGTCATTGCTTTTATAAACTAAAATGATAGTTTATACATAATTTCCTTTCTAATGAATTAGATCATTTCTTCCTACAATAGAATTAAAGATAATTAATAGATTAATTATCATTTATCATAATTTATTAATCAAACCTATAACCAATTTGTTCTTAACTAGATTTATGACATGATTAATGATTTCATAGAATTTAGTCCACATTATATACGAACCACTTAGCTTTTCCTAAAGGATAAAATAAAGTAATAAGAGTTTAAGTTCTTTTATAACTTTAAATGTTACTTTATATATTGACTTCAAATATAATAATATAGGCTATGTGTTTTCTAATGAAATTAAAAGATAGTTATTTGCTCATTATCTTTTGCATGAAAATCCACTTAAGGGCCTATAACCTAGCTTTTCATAAAATAGGTGTTTAATAATAATGATATTTTCACATAAAGCCTATTTAGAATTATATCTTAGTTTATAATAAGTGAATGTTTAACAATGATTTATAAGATGTTCCATAATGCTTCCAAAATTAATAACATATTTCGTAGCCCATTAACCTTAGATATATAACATATATCTTTTCTAAAAAGGTTAAAAAGGTTTAATATTGTTATAACGTGTTTTATCATCTTATAAACCCTTAAATCTTAGACATATCACATATGACGTTTTATAAAAAGATTAAATTGGTGAACCAAATATTTGTATATTTTAAATAAGATATTTTAAGCTCATGTCTTGTTTTATAAAGTATAGATCACACATTTTTGAAAAGAATACCTTCTTATTATAACCATTACTTGCGACGTTCTTGAAAAACGAATGCTCTTTTCGTTAAGCTTTCTTTTAGCTTTGCATATGGTGAATGTTGTATGTTATTGAGTGGTGTTTGTTTGTGTGATATTCAGTGGATGATTTAGTAGTTAAGAATCAAGATCTATTCCTATCCATGGAAGAAACCTCATGTTTTCAATAAGCAAGGCAAGTGGACTTCTCCCTCTGCATACTATGTTTGATCCCAAACAATACATTTAATAAAGTTTATTCTTGGATATATATGCATAATTTGATGGGTTACCTATTTAGATACACCTAACCTTTCCAACCTTACTCCTTGTTTAACCTGGGATAATGATCTAATCAAGTAGCTATGCTATTGCTACAACTTTAAATTTGTGCAGTCACTCCTGTTTATGATATTAATGTTCCAAATGGTAAGTTTACATTATTGTTGTTAATCCGATGATTAAACAAGATCATATGGTTTAATTGGAACATGAAGTGACCACACGGGAAAACAGTGCTACCATGAGGGTGGTATGGGACGCCCTTGGCTAAATAACTAGGGAAGTCTTATGTTGGGTGCTGGTCGTGGTCGACCGGAACGAGGGCATCTGGCAAGCACTTATATTCCGGCTCAGTCAGATTGGATATGGGCATAGTTCCCAAAGCTTTACCCTGCAGACTGGTCTATAAGTTGGTTACGTTAGGTGTACTTTATGCAGTTTGACCATTTCGAGCATTTGCATAATGAGGACTCTAGGGAAAAGCCTCGTAGTGAGACCCTAGCCATTCACCTCGGAAGTGAATACGGGTCTAGCTAACCCGGGCTAGAAGGGAATCGTGACTCATGGGTAAAGATGCGCCACCTCTGTAGAGTGTAAAACTGATATATCAGCCGTGCTCACGGTTATGAGCAGCCTAGACTCCTCACATGATAATTGAACTTGAAGATGGAAATAAATCGAGATCCGATGATTTGCCAATGGTTTGCTTAAGTGGTTTCACTTAAGTGTTTTTGATATACTCTTATACCTTTGTTTAATGGGAATACTTGGGATTCACACTTATTAGTAAGACATGTGTTGTTAATAAAATGTTGACCAACTAAAATGCTTACTGCTCAATCTTAGCCTCACCTTGTTAAACTTGCATTAATTTTCCCCCCACTTGCTGAGCCCCGACCATAAGTGAGCTCACCATTGCTTAAATTTTGATCAGATGTTTGCAGATGAAGTTATGTTGCTGAACTCCACGGATGCTAGTCTAGTGATAGCCTCGGCCATCTTCCTGTGGATGGATGTCCATGTTTCGCTGTACTTTGATGAATAAAGGTTAAGACATTATGTCTATTCGAAGTGTAATATGTTAATATAATCGTTATTTACGCTTTTATGCATTGTTCTGTTGATATATTACACTTGTGACATCAACATATTTGTGGAAATAGATCCTGGCACACATATGCGATGCACCCGGCTCTGCCCGCTGGAACTGGGTGTGACAGAAGTGGTATCAGAGGCAATGTGACCGTAGGTCGCTAGATTAGTTAGAAATGGAAAGCCCAGTTAGTCGTTCAAAACTTGACTTAATTGTCTTCATAAAAACTTACTTTATATCAAAACTCGTCTCTTTTATCTTCAACCCTTCTTGTCTGATTCTTCGTCGATCAGAAAGTTCTAATGAGAAGCATTGCAAGATGATCAAGCTAGGATTGTGAAACTTGAAGCGAAGTTGGTCGAAGCTATCAACGATGCCCTATTCTCTGTCTTATCCCCACTCTGCAAGAAGTTTTGTTATGGATCCCCTAGATCTATTATTTAACTTCTTAGCTAGGTTGATAGGGTTGTTCTTTAGTATTAAGATTTTCAACTAGATCGGTAAGGGAAATATTATATTATATTATAGTGGTTTTCTAATCCCTAATATTGCTATATAACCCTTAACTTCTTATACTTTTGTTTTCTTGCCATTGCCCTGCCACCCTTGCGCAATATCTACCTTGATATATTAAATCTTTGCCTCTCTACTTTTCTCCTTGATAATGTTTTCTCCCTAACTCACTTCATATCCTTGGTTGTATCATTTATCCTCACTTTAATAATTCATGGTTATCTTATTTCTCTCTTGGCCACTAACAAATAAGCCTTGTATAACTACTTGTTATTTCTTACCTGACTCCTTGACTTTATAATATCTTTCTTATTCTAAAACTTGTCTCACCTTTTGTTTTGGTTGAATGAGTAGAATTGGATTGTGTTGTGCTGGTATGCTTGAGTTCATTGTCCTTTGTGTTCATGTTTGATTTGCTTCTTTGAAATGATTGTTGGTGTATTGTGTGACTTTTGTCCACAATGACATCAGTTAGCTAGGTAAAACCTTAGATAGATGGGTTTTCTCTGCTCTCTATAATCTTTCTTTGCTCAACCCATTCGTCCCTTCCATTCTTCCATACCCATACAGATGTTAGACCTTGGAATGCCAACTTCAAGTGATGTCACAAAATGCAAAGAATGCAGTGTGTTGGCAAGTCAAAACAACACTATAAATAAAACAGGTGAGGAGCATACATTCAAGACACAAAAGGATGCACAACCAAACCAACAGACAAGTGACCTTGGAACATGTTGTTGTTGTGAGTACTATAGAATTTCTTGTCGCCAAATCAATGCAAATGAAAGTGAAACTGCAAAACAGAAGAACCAGATTTTAGTTTTCTGGCATAAAAAGACAAATGTCTCCTCAAGAACAACTAATAGCAGATTCTCTCATACCTAATGCACTGTCAGTTGATGAATTGCAAAGTATTCCAAAAAGGAAACATCACAAGGATGCCCAGCCCCAAAAAACACAGGAGTGTTACATTGATGGATGGACTATTACTTGCACACAGTTTCAGCCTTGTGGTCACATCAGGTCCAAGAAACAAAAAGGGAAACATGGAAAAAGTCAAGAAATAACTTCAAGAAAAGCTTGCTATCAATGTGGACGTGAAGGTCATTACTTCCGTAACTGTCCTGAGAAGAGTTCACTACAGATCACCTCCGAGATGAAGCTATCTCAGTCTTCAGACATGGACTTCTACCAACAACGTAAAGACAACTCCACCATGTAACTCATCAAGTTGTGCTTGCTTTGGCTGTGGCGATACCAGCCATCTTTTTAATAGTTGTCCTAAAAAGGATGTGGAGATTAATAAGGTCCAAAAGAAAAGACAACACCCTCAAACTCATGCATCAACAAAGAATAAACAACAGAAAAGGTCCATGGGAAGGATAAGTTATGCAGTGACAGGAACCATTCCATATGATAATACAGTAATTTTTGGAACACTAGTCATTCACACAACTATCGCCACCGTGTTGTATGATCCTCGTACAACACATTCTTTTATCAGTGTCCAGTTTGCAACAAAGTATGGTATCTTTAAGTGTCCCCTAAGATCAAGGATGACCATCAGTGCACCCGAAAGAAAAATGTTAGTAAACTACATATGTCCAAATGTGAGTGTTAAAATCAATGGGATAGATTTTCTAGCTAATCTTATAGTGATAGAATCAATTGGAAAGGATGTGATTCTTGGAAAGAATTGGTTACAAAGAACTAAGGCAATAATCCAACATACTGAGGGAACCATGTGTTTGGAAACCCCATCTGGAGAAAGAATAGTAGTTGAAGACAATCCACCTCCAGCTCTGATTGGTGCATCTAACAAGGAAGAATAATATATCATTTAGCTAGAAGGAGTATGTCTCACGAAGAAAAAAATGTCAAGGTGTTGCCCCTTTCAAGATTTGTAATTGTGCCAAGTGATATATGAATAAATTTGGAGAATCTCTCGCACCTATTATGTTTTGCCTCTCTATAAAGAGAATAAAGTGTGGTGTCATCTGCTATAAGCAAACAATGTGATGCTCTATTCTGGTTGCCCTAAAGTCCCGCTCAAGTTTTCTCTCAATTTGTGCTCAAAGAAATACTGTTGGATCAGAAAGATGATTTGAATATCATGCTCTAAAATCTATAAGGTTCAAAAGATCTCTGTTAAGGATTATAACGCTTGTGCACTCTTGTAGTATGATGAAGCTAGGCGAAATCGAAAATCATCCTTAACTAATCTTATTTTAGAAATAAAAATGTTGTGTCAGCACTTTATCTTACTGTCATGCAAGCCTTTTATGCAGTCTGTCTCACTAACTCTTTCACCCTCTGACTAGATGATGAACCCCAATGGAAATGAAGTAAATAATGTCAACGACAATATTCCTACCTTAACAACTATGAACGAGAAAAATGAGTCACAGAGATATTTGATGAATGGAATGAAGAACAACAAAAGGAATAGAAAAATGTTTGGATACATGATTAGTCCACCTCAACCACAAGCAAAAGCCATGAAACACATGGATACCCAAACAGAAGAAGCAAGTCAGGCTCAGCTTTATAAGATACAGACACCTAGCCAACCCTCATCCCATGTTGGTCAAGCAAAGTTGACTCGCAAAGAACTCAAAGCAAGAGGTGCTTGCTACTACTGCAAAAATGAAGGACATATTATTCGCAAATGCCCCAAGAAGCGTCTAGACCGACTAAAGAAGAAAGCTGCCAAGCATGACCTAAGCCATAATTCAGAAGACCAACCATTTTATAAGTACGATGATGAAGGTCGCTTGATTAGTATACATTACGGAGCAAAGAAGAAAGGAAGTTCCTTGATATAGAAGAGTTCAATATGAACTAAGGACCTACAAATAACCATGTACCTCCTTTGCTTTCGTGCTAGCCTTCCTTAATCTCGAGTACGAGATTCTTTTTAGAGGGGTAGGTTTGTAACACTATAAAAATCATCAAATAACAATAATACAGTTAGTTTATTAATGGTAATTATGATAATGAATTTTTAAGTGTTTGTTATTTATTTGCATTTGGAATATTTTTTGATTGCTCATGATTGATTTTTGGTTATTGAATAACATTTCTTCTTAAATAAAATTCCAAATAAATAATATAATAAGTTTAGTCCAAAAATAAATATTTTATTTATAAATAATTTTGGTATAATTATTATGAATTTTAGGGTTATTTAAAAATATATTTTGAAATTAGAAAAGAAATAGAAAAAAAGAAAACTCTAAATCCTAACCTAACCCTAAAGGCCCACTAGGGGTCCAACATCCCAACCAGCCGACGCGCCGCGCCTCCCTTCCCTGCACGCCAGCCGAACGCCGCCCAATCCCCGACTCCAGCTCAACCGCGACGCCTATGCACCGCGCCAGGAAGCCCGACGCTTAGGGACGCCGCGGCCAGCCGAAGTCCCACGCGACCGTTCCTCCTCTGCGTTCATGGAGCTTCAATGCTTCCGTTACTCCCTCCCCCCATTGATGAACGCCATCAATGGCCTTGAAGCATCTCGGTTATCTCTCTTCCTTCTCTGGCCGTCTCTTCCTCTCCCCTCCCTCTCTCTATAAATACGACCGAGCTCCTCTTTCCCTCCTCCCTACCCGAGCTCGCCCCTCTCTCTCACACTCCTTGTTCATCCACGCCGTCGCCGTCCGCCTCACTGTCCGTGGAGCCCCACCGGAGCTTTGTCCGCGCAGCACAACGATCGTGCCCGTTCCCCGACCCGCCGAGCCCTCACTGCTCTTGGACCACCATTCCTGCGCATGATCAAAAGCTCCGAGGTAGAAGGCAAATATGCGATTTAGCCCCTAGTTTGCGAATTCAATTAATTTCGGGATATGCGTATACGTGTATGATTTTAGAGATTTCGATGTATACGTGTAGCCAAAATCGAACCCCGCGACAATACTTTGAATATGTGTATGATTTTATAATTTTAGAAATGAATACGGTCACTATTCACTACCTCGGTGATTTTCATACTAGAATACGTTTACAATTAAACCTCGCTCTAGCACATGGAATGATATTGGTTAGTATTGATATAAGTATAATTTTATTGATATAAGAAAAATAGAAGAAATACTAGGCCACGTATTCCTGGTCAGATGAAAATATAGATTTTACTATTCATGATAAATGTATTCATATGTATAGCACTTAAATTACTTAAAATTAGTAAAATATTTATCTATGTCATAATAACCATGAATATGTTATTAAAAGTCCTATTTAGTAATTACAATTAATTCTTAGTATATTAATGTCAGAAGAATTATTAAGTAAACAATTTTAGCCATACGTATAAATTCTATTTAGAAAAGAAAGGAGAAAATCGAAAGAGTAGAATTAATAATAATGTTAAAATGACTTAACTAGTGACTCATACTTTTCTAATAAAGAAAATGATAGTTATATTGATATACATAGGTTTCTTACTAAAGAATTAGATAACTTGTTTCTAGTTTAAAATGACTTTTTTAATAGATATCATATTTAACAAGGTTCATTGTAGATGTTTAAGTATAGCCATATTAAATAGAAACTTAAAAGAATATGTAGACCATATGTTTATTAATAAAAATAGAAGATAAATATATGTGCAATTAATAGATTATTTATATTTTCTTAATTAAAAGATAACAAGGGTCATTGCTTTTATAAACTAAAATGATAGTTTATACATAATTTCCTTTCTAATAAATTAGATCGTTTGTTCCTACAATAGAATTAAAGATAATTAATAGATTAATTATCCTTTATCATAATTTATTAATCAAACCTATAGTCAATTTGTTCTTAACTAGATTTATGGCATGATTAATGATTTCATAGAATTTAGTCCACAGTATATACGAATCACTTAGCTTTTCTTAAAGGATAAAATAAAGTAATAAGAGTTTAAGTTCTTTTATAACTTAAAATGTTACTTTATATATTGACTTCAAATATAATAATATAGGCTATGTGTTTTTAATGAAATTAAAAGATAGTTATTTGCTCATTATCTTTTGCATGAAAATCCACTTAAGGGCCTATAACCTAACTTTTCATAAAATAGGTATTTAATAATAATGATCTTTTCACATAAAGCCTATTTAGACTTATATCTTAGTTTATCGTAAGTGAATGTTTAACAATGATTTATAAGATGTTCCATAATGCTTCCAAAATTAATAACGTATTTCGTAGCCTATTAACCTTAGATATATAACATATATATTTTCTAAAAAGGTTAAAAAGGTTTAATATTGTTATAACGTGTTTTATCATCTTATAAACCCTTAATCTTAGACATATCACATATGACGTTTTATAAAAGATTAAATTGGTGAACCAAATATTTGTATATTTTAATTAAGATATTTTAAGCTCATGTCTTGTTTTATAAAGTATAGATCACACATTTTTGAAAAGAATACCTTCTTATTATAACCATTACTTGCGACGTTCTTGAGAAACAAATGCTCTTTTCGTTAAGCTTTCTTTTGGCTTTGCATATGGTGAATGTTGTATGTTATTCAGTGGTGTTTGTTTCTTCTTGTTTGTTTGTGTGATATTCAATGGATGATTTAGTAGTTAAGAATCAAGATCTATTCCTATCCGTGGAAGAAACCTCATGTTTTCAATAAGCAAGGCAAGTGGACTTCTCCCTCTGCATACTCTGTTTGATCCCAAACAATACATTTAATAAAGTTTATTCTTGGATATATATGCATAATTTGATGGGTTACCTATTTAGATACACCTAACCTTTCCAACCTTACTCCTTGTTTAACCTGGGATAATGATCTAATCAAGTAGCTATGCTATTGCTACAACTTTAAATTTATGCAGTCACTTCTGTTTATGTTATTAATGTTCCGAATGGTAAGTTTACATTATTGTTGTTAATCCGATGATTAAAAAAGATCATATGGTTTAATTGGAACATGGAGTGACCACCCGGGAAAATAGTGCTACCATGAGGGTGGTATGGGACGCCCTTGGCTAAATAACTAGGGAAGTCTTATGTTGGGTGCTGGTCGTGGTCGACCGAAACGGGGGCATCTGGCAAGCGCTTATATTCCGGCTCAGGAAGATTGGATACGGGCATAGTTCCCAAAGCTTTACCCTATAGACTGGTCTATAAGTTGGTTACGTTAGGTGTACTTTATGCAGTTTGACCATTTCCCAGCATTTGCATAATGAGGACTCTAGGGAAAAGCCTCGTAGTGAGAACCTAGCCATTCACCTCGGAAGTGAATACAGGTCTAGCTAACCCGGGCTAGAAGGGAATCGTGACTCATGGGTAAAGATGCGCCACCTCTGTAGAGTGTAAAACTGATACATCAGTCGTGCTCACGGTTATGAGCAGCCTGAACTCCTCACATGATAATTGAACTTGAAGATGGAAATAAATCGAGATCCGATGATCTGCCAGTGGTTTGCTTAAGTGGTTTCACTTAAGTGTTTTTGATATACTCTTATAACTTTGTTTAATGGGAATACTTGGATTCACACTTATTAGTAAGACATGTGTTGTTAATAAAATGTTGACCAACTAAAATGCTTATTGCTCAACCTTAGCCTCACCTTGTTAAACTTGCATTAATTTTTCCCCCACTTGTTGAGCCCCGACCATAAGTGAGCTCACCCTTGCTTAAATTTTGATCAGAAGTTTGCAGATGAAGTTATGTTGCTGAACTCCATGGATGCTAGTCTAGTAATACCCTCGGTCATCTTCCTGTGGATGGATGACCATGTTTCGCTATACTTTGATGAATAAAGGTTAAGACATTATGTCTGTTCGAAGTGTAATATGTAAATATAATCGTTATTTACACTTTTATGCATTTTTCTGTTGATATATTACACTTGTGACGTCAACATATGTGTGGAAATAGATCCTGGCACACATATGCGATGCACCCGGCTCTGCCCCCTGGAACCGGGTTTGACAATAGTGTTGGTCTCGAGAATTGTCCTACAAGAAAACCATAACATTAGTAAGACACACATATAGCTAACATGTACAACGAGGGCAACAGGAAAAATTGCAATAGTATAGTCACTTACTGGTTGAGTGTAAGAAGTGATAGCACCTGCCATGTGGTCATAGTACTTTATGTATCTCATTATATAAAAGCCACAGTCGTTTGACCTATTTTCATTGTTGGACAATTTGGTGGCATATCGATTGGGAAATTACCAAATTTAGGAAAGGATGCTTTGGGGTAGACATGCTGTAAAGCTTTGCTCAACCTTCTCATTATAACCCTAGCCCATGGAATTTCCTTCCACACATATCCATTTGGTCATAATGATAGTCCTTCCATGTAGTGCCATCGAGATCTATACCATACGGATTCGAATCTAAAATGTTGATGCATCGATTCTGGAGGTTGATTACGTACAATGGCCAATGCCACCTACTAAGCATAGGTACCATTATCTATTTATGAAAAAAATATGTAAATGAGTTACATTGTGCTGTTTCACTGCCATGATGAGTAAAATATACAGTTAATATGATATGTGTTTTTAAAGGAAAGATGAGAATGAAATTGCAAATATATGCAATGTTCAATACCGTTTTGCATTGATCCAAATTAACCAACGAAGGCAGTGTGTTGTGTAAGCAATTCTGTAACACAGTTTGGTCAAACGCTTGAGGTGTCTTACTATGACGTTCCTGCTCCTCAAAATTTAGTAGGGCCTAATAACAATATAGAGTGTGTCACTATATTTAGCCGGGCCTAATTACAATAGTTGTGAAACAAGAACTTACCCCAACGTTGACGTCAAGTATTAATCTGTTAGTGGTCATAGTTGGACGATGATTTTTGGAATCATCGTGAACACATTTAATGAAACACTACATGAACACATTGTCAAGACACTTCCCATCTGCGAATGATTCATAAATATCGAGACAGTTTCCACTGTATTTACCAAAATCTATGACGATCATGTATGATGATTTGAAGAATACTGTTATATATTCATATTGCGTACGTCAAGCAAACTGATAAATATGGTCTTAATGTTTTGTGTAATCTATACCTGCTTGGGTCAATGTCCTTGGAACATAATAGATCCCACAGAGAACGAACATAGTTGAGCTCTGTAAGGTGTGGAGTAGATCCAGATCGTGTTGTGCACTTGCGTGTTTCATCCTGAGATGCAACTTGAAAAATAATTGTTTAACATCATAACAAAATTTTAAATGCCAAATAGTGTAGTAGAGAAGATTTATGTTATTATACTAACATGAGAAGATGGTGTCTGGTCAAATACTGGTCCGCTGTCGTTGTGTTCTATGTCATCTGCAGTCGTGTCACCTCCCTAATCAAAAGTATATGCTTAGTAAAGTATTTACTATTTATTGTACTAATGTAATTGAAAACTGAAAGTATAACATGAGACAAAGGCTGCTAAACAAACATTTTTTACGGTGTCACATCAAATATCGGCAAACGGGTAGACATATTTGATCTCGTGAAGGTGCATACTGATGTGGGTTGAGGTGTGATATTTATGTTCCTCAACATGTTGTTTCGAACATCAGAGCATAATTCTTGTTGACAATAGTGTGGTTTGTGTCCAACTAAAATAAAAAGCAAACAATATACATATGATTCGTAAAATCCAATGGGATTGTATATATTACCGGATATATTGTATCAATGTCCGCTTCGTCGGGGCAAGTCCCTAATACTCTCCGAATATGTTGTTGCCTTTCATGAATTTCCTCTACCTGGGTACCGTCCAACTGTGTCTCAAGCTGCGATGCTTGGCTTGACAGGTCCAGAGTGGGTTGGGTGCCGTGTGTAGTGTGTCCTTATACAAAATATATTATAAATAAAGTATGTGAAAACTTACATTATAGGCTAAACATTGCTACATAAGTTAAAAAACAACATGTCTTTACTTTATGCATGATGGCATTATATCCATTAGACTTGAAAATATATAAGCAAGATGCATTGATGTAAATAATCCAGAAAGTAGTAATTGTTGACCTTTTTCCTGTGCATATAAAAAACTCTTTAAAAATGTACTCTGAATACTGTTCTGCATGTATGGAAAATAGTGATAATTAGATGACTGGCCTACTGAATCATCTTAAATTCTTGATTGCTGTGGCACATCTATCTCATTTTCTAAATTATCAAACTCAACACGTAGTACCTCGTCGATCAGCACTATAAAGTTGTCTGCTAGATCATATTGCTTCTCAATAATCTTGCTAAGGGTGTCTTTTATGGCTGAGCATGCCTTGCCAACCTCCAAGTCATATCCAACAAGTTTTTCTGTGAATTTAGTATGGTACGAGGTGGGAGCTGGTTGATCTTACTTGACATCATATCCTTGATCGATGGAAGTTGGATGTTAATGTTGGGTCGAGCACTAGGGACGGGGCGCGGGGCACCATAATTGTTATTACTGCACCTCGGCTGTTTTCGCAGAAAAATTAGTAAAAATCCATCACCACATTACTATTTGTTTTTGTTTTCATAAATCCTAAAAAAAGATGTAGATAATTCAACATAAACTTGCCTCGGATTGGCGATCAGATTGAGGTACAACTGAATAGCATGTCTCAGTAGAGCTTTGAAACTAAATAAAAATGGAAGCTGAAATTAACGGGAGTTGAAGTTAATGGAAGTGGAAGTTAAACTTAACCATGAATTTTTATTTGAAAAATGGTACTCAAAACTAAGCACATATATTTGACATAAATTTGTCAAAAAATGAAAGTTTACTTGTTTTAGTGTGAAGATCTTACTTAATATCCGAATGGTTCGACCCCATGGCGTGTCTTCCTCTTGTCAGCTTTAGTCAATGCTTTTATGATATTCTTGTCAAAATATTTTATGCGAGGTGTACCAAGTTTGTTTTGAGGGGCAGCAACGGCATGTAGGTGATCCAGGTAATACAACTAGAGAAAAAAATTTAATTAGTAAGTCTTGTAAAAATGTTGTGTAAGTAAACCTAACAATTAGCATATAATATGATAGAGCATGTCCCACAAAAACAATGAGCTAAAAAACAATAGATGTACAAAAGACATAATATATTTATCGTCGTAGATACGTTTGTGGTGCTTCTTGTATGCCACTTCTTCACCGCTTCACATAGGTCATTGAATATAAGATGACACCAATCGGTCTTGTGAAAACGATGCATTTCTTCCATCAAAAGCACTTCATGGTTTGTTACGTCCCAGCTAGTAGTAGGAAACAATAAACGATTGAATAACATGTAGCAATGTAACATTGAACTCATCTTTAGCCAATCCAAGCTCGGACCTCAAATTACTTGCAGCAACTGCTTCATCAATCCCCAATGGTTTTCCACCACCATGATTTGGTACACAAAGGATAAGGTGCATAGTGTCCTTTGTGATTTTTAATTCTTTTCCTGGACCAGGGCGAATTATCATGTCCTTGTGGTCAAGCTTATCCATCAACCAGCGAAGGTGGGATCTACTGCAAAGCGCATCTACTGTCATATAAAGGATGTTCGAGAACCCTTTCCGCATTATGGCCTGACATTTTCTACCATTCAATATGTGAATGCTTGCAATTACATCTTGTGGGGTGCACCTCACATTGATCCTCTAGTATAAAATATAAAAACAATTGTGTGATAACAACAAATTCTAATCATAAGCTTAAGAATATGTTATTGATTGATAAGTATGCACAAAAAAATAGCATTTCACTCATCGTATCTTGATGAAAAAATATTCAACACTACATCTGTTTGCAAAATCTATAAAATCAAAAGTAGTTGCAATCAACGTTGTAATCATAAGTGATAAGACAATATATATTCCATACTACATCTATTTACGTAAACTAATTATGAAATGTTATATTATATGTAATCATAAGTGGTAAGCAAAAAAATATTAAAGTAAATATGAATAACAATTTAAATCCATATCTAACCTATCGGGGGAGATCCTCCGCTTTTATCCTCTTTGTCACAACCTTTCTGAGAAATCTTGTATGGCTTCCAGCAACATTACGCTTCTTAACAGCTAGCATAAAGTCGTCGTCGTCAGAACCCAGCTCTATTGTTTCGTTGATGAAAGTTGGTCTCTCAACATGTGAAGGATTTCCCTAACATGATTTGGATTGGACTGTTCTATGATAGGCCTCAAGCGCGGGATGTCAATGCTATAGCCGTACATTTGGGCCGGGCCTAATGGGCCGGTCCGAAGCACGGAAAAAAAATCACGGCCCAGGCACGGGCCGACGCGGCCCGATATATTGGGCCGGGTTTGGGCCGAGGTCGCGGCCCATGGGCGGTCACGAGCACGACCCGTTTAAGGCAGGCATGAAATGGCCCATATAGAGGCACGAAAAGGCCATATATTTATTAAAACCACACTTCATTCCACACTTTTATGTACTTTATAAAGAACAGAAAGCTATAGATAATGCTAGTTAGATGTTTTTTTGTAGCTTTGAATTAAAGTATATGATGTAATTTTACTTTTGTTATGAACATTAGATAATGAACTGAACTTGCGAACTTTGTATAGAGCTGATTATACTCTTTTTTCTTCTAACAAAATGATTTGTAAACGAGGTAGTCATTGCATAGCTATAGTAGTTTAATACAAATATTAAGTTTGCTTTTGGTTAAATTTATTTGTCTTATCTTTTATTTGCTTTATTAAATTTGTTTTGAATTAAGGGCTCTGATGTGAATTCTAGGCCCTGATGTGAATTTCGGGCAAAAAACTGAATTTCGGGCCAAAAATTTAATTTCGAGCCCTAATGTGAATTTCGGGCCAAAAATTGAATTTCGGGCGTTTATAATTTCGGGCCGCCCGAAATGAGCCTGACACGTTTAAGCAATTACGTGTCGGGTCGTGGGCCGAGGGCTAGGCCTGTGGGCTGGCCCGGCACAGCCCGAAATTCAAATAATACGGGCCTTTTCGGGCTTGGGCCGAGCTAGGCAGCCCGAATGTACACCTATAGTCAATGCTGAAGCACTCCTGGCTTGATTGAATTGTTATGCACTTGGGATTAGTCGGGGGACGTGCTTCATGTTTTGCGCAGAATCTGCATGCATAATATACAGAGCTATAAACATAAAATTGTTGGATATGCAAATAAATTGATTGTGTGGTGTTGGGGGCCTTCTTCGTCGAAGGTCCTCCAAGCAAAAACACCTTCAGCAGGGTGAAATGCAAGCAGACACAACACGAAGGTATAAGCCGAAGCTACAATCCAGGGAGCCTCGGCATAACGACGCGCCTTGAGACGAAGGGCAACACTGACTTAAAGAGTAAAAGACCGTTTAGTCCATAATAACTTGTGTTTTGGTTATGATTAGTCATCAAGGACACAAATATAATTTTGTCCGGGCTGCGTCCCGTGCCTATAAATAGATGAACAGTACCCCAGTACTGTTCATGCTGACTTGTATTCACTCGCATGTCGCATTTGATTTCTTACCATCTGTCAAGCCGAAGGTACGAATGTAATTTACTGTTGTTAATATTTGTCCATGATTGGATAATGAGAATATAAATAATTCGATGATTTAATGTGGTTATCTATGTTATTTTCCATGCTCCTTATGTTCCTACTTTCATTATTACATACTGAGATGATGAAGGTATGTCCTTCATAACCTTCGTCTGTAGATCATTATATCCTAAGGGAGATAATGCTTCGAAGGATGAAGGTCTTTGACCATTAACATTTTGTGTTGCCTTGTTCTTAACTCATAGCATTTGAGAACAAGTCCCCAACATTGGCGCCCACCTCCGGTGAACTCACTTCCATTGTTGAGACGATGGCTTCGTTCAACAACCAAGCTGTAGCACCTTCGGTCACGAAGCTGGTGCTCCCAATCACGGGCGGGTCAAGTTCAGAGCCAGCCAACAAGAAGCAGAAGAAGGAAGCACAGAGAAGAGTGCAGCATTTTGGGGTGCAAGGACCCTTTGTTAGGTCCAAGTGGTCCCACATCCCAATCACCTTGTCCCAGGAGGATCTTCAGCTAAAAGACTATCCTCACAATAATGCTATGGTTATATCTTGTGTCATCAAGGGATTTCTGGTCCACAATGTTCTGGTTGACATAGGCAGTGCAGCGGACATTATATTTGCAAAGGCTTTTAGGCAAATGCAAGAACCAAATGACAAGATTCATGATGCTACACACCCTCTTTGTGGCTTCAGAGGAAGACAGATTGTGGCACTTGGCAAAATCACAATGTCAGTAACTTTCGGTTATGTCCACAACACAAGAACTGAGCAAGTTGTTTTTGACATTGTCGACATGGAGTACCCGTACAATGCAATCATTATGTCGAGGGACACTTAATGCCTTCGAAGCAATACTTCACCCATCATACTTATGCATGAAGATACCTTCGGAACAAGGGCCCATTGCTATCCATGGAAGTCAAGAAGCTGCCAGAAGGGCTGAAGGGAGTTGGACAGATTCAAAGGCAATCCACAACATAGATGGAGCCAAAGCTTGTCAACAATATAAACATAAAAGAGAGAAGGCTGCTTCGGCAGATCAGCCAAAGCCTATGCTCCTATGTGAAGATATAGCAGATCAAAGGGTACTGCTGGGATCTCAGCTATCTGATGAGCAAGAAAAACTCTGATAAGGTTTTTGTTCAACAACAAAGATGTCTTCACTTGGACAGCCAATGATCTTTGTGGTGTCAACAGAGATGTCATCGAACATTCACTTAATGTGGATCCATCTTTCAGGCCAAGGAAGCAAAGACTTCTGAAGATGTCTGATGATAAAGCTGAAGGTGCTCGGAACGAAGTAAAGAGACTTCTCAGTGCTGGTGTTATCAGAGAAGTAACATATCCAGAATGGCTAGCTAACACTGTTATGGTGAGGAAGGCTAATGGCAAATGGAGAATGTGTATTGATTTCATAGATCTCAACAAAGCATGCCCAAAGGACGAGTTTCCATTACCAAGAATAGACTCCCTTGTAGATGCAGCAGCTTCTTCAGAGCTCATGAGTCTACTGGACTGCTACTTAGGCTATCATCAAATTTGGATGAAGAAGGAAGATGAGCCAAAGACTAGCTTCATAACTCCTAGTGGCACTTATTGCTACCTTTGGATGCCTGAGGGGCTCAAGAATGCTAGAGGAAGCTTCAGCAGAATGACAACCAAGTTCCTTCACTCTCAAATAGGCAGGAATGTGCTGACTTATGTTGATGAAATCATAGTAAAAAGCATGAAGCAAGAGAATCATATTGCTAACTTGCAGGAGACATTTGCCAATTTCAGGCAAGCTGGTCTGAAATTAAATCCAGAAAAGTGTGTTTTTGGAGTAAAGAAGGGCAAGTTCCTTGGCTGTCTGGTATCAACGAAGGCAATCGAAGCTAACCCAAATAAGATCGAAGCTATCCTTCGAATGGAGCCGCCAAATACAAAGAAGGGGGCCCAACGGTTGGCAGGAAGGTTGGCATCGGTAAATAGATTTATATCCAGATTAGCAGAAAGGAATCTACCATTCTTTGAAATACTGAAGTCATCCGAAATTTTCCAATGGGGTCCGGCTCAACAAAGGGCTTTCGAAGAGTTAAAGCAATACTTGATAGACTTGACAACTCTAACTCCACCTTCGCCAGGGGCTCCATTACTCTTATATGTAGCAGCCTCTCACTCTGCAGTCAGTGCGATGCTTGTACAGGAGAAGCAAGATGGCCAGGTCAAAAAACAAGCACTAGTATATTTCGTTTCCGAAGTTCTAAGCTTATCAAAGAAAAATTATACAGAATTGGAGAAGGTGCTATATGCTGTGTGGATGGCCTCCAGGAAGCTTCTGCATTATTTTCAAGCATATCATATAATTGTTCCTTCATCGCAACCTTTGAAAGACATAATGAGGAATAGAGAAGCTACTGGGAGGATCGAAAAATGGGCTACCGAGCTCAATGAATTTTCTATTGACTATGTACACAGGTCCTCATTTCAGTCCTAGGCGTTAGCAGATTTCATCGCTGATTGGACGCCAGGGGCTCAGGAAGAAGTAACAAAAGACGTCGAAGCCTGGACAATCTTCTATGATGGTTCTTGGGGAACCTTCGGCGCAGGAGCCACTGCTGTCCTAGTAGCGCCCTCTAAAGTCAGAATATGCTATGCAGCAAGACTGGATTTTAGTTGTACAAATAACATTGCTGAGTACGAAGCCCTTCTGTTGGGGCTTTGGAAACTAAAGGCAATGGGAATAAGAAGGGCGATCCTTAAAACTGACTCCCAAGTCATCTCTAGCCATGTAGAAAAAAGTAGCAAGGCAAGGGATCCGAAGCTTGAAAAATATTTGGACATAGTCCGAAGGTTGGAGGCCTCTTTCGAAGGTTTTTCTGTAAAAAATATTCCAAGAGGGGAAAATGAGCATGCAGATCTACTAGCTAAGTCAGCAGCACAGGGGCTCCCTCTACCTTCGGAAGTATTCTTTGAGACAATAAAATCACCTTCGGTTGAACTTATGGAGAGAGCAGTGCTCGCAATATTACCTGTACATAGTGAAGATTGGAGGACTGAAATCATATCTTTCCTCCAAGGTAACTGTCTTTCGGATGACGAAGTTTATAATAAAAGAATGGAAGCAAGGACAAGACCATATGCCATGATAGAAGGGGAGTTATACAAACATGGAGTTTGCTCTCCACTTCTCAAGTGCTTATCTAGAACCGAAGGTATAGAGCTAATGAAGGAAATACATGTAGGTTTGTGTGGATCTCACATTGGGTCCAGGCCTTTGCTGGGAAAGGTTTTTAGGCAAGGATTTTATTGGCCGAAGGCAGCTTCGGATGCAGCAGATCTGGTTCAAAAGTGCGAAAATTGTCAAAAATGTGCAAGAGACCAGAAACAACCTTCATCGCTAACTCAGTTAATACAGCCAACCTGACCATTGCAAAGATGGGGCTTAGATTTGTTGGGTCCACTCCCACCAGCACATGGCAACTTGAAGTATGTTGTAGTGGCAGTAGAATATTTTTCAAAGTGGATTGAGGCGAAGCCCTTAGCTACAATAACTTCGATCACGGTCCAAAAATTCTTCTAGCAAAATATTGTTTGTCGCTTCGGTGTGCCAAAGGCAATAACCGTGGACAATGGTACACAATTTGATGCCGAAGCATTCAAAGATTTTTGTGACCGAATTGGTACGAAAATTCATTTTGCATCAGTTAGGCACCCAGAATTAAATGAGCTGGTAGAAAGAGCAAATGGTATTATAATGACAGGAATAATAAAGCTAATCTTCAACCAGCCCAGAGGAAAGTGGCCAGACGAGTTGATTAAAGTGGTGTGGAGCCACAACACAACTGCATCAAGGTCAACAGGATTTACACCCTTCAAGCTCTTATTTGGTGATGAAGCAATAACTCTAGAAGAATCAAAGACAGGGTCAATAAGAACAATAGCTTCGGTAGAAGACGAAGCTGATTATCAAGTAACAAAAGATACTATAGAAGGGACCAGACTTCAGGCTATAGAGCACATCAATAAATATCAGGCCAAAACATTAAAGTGGCTTGATAGAAAAGTTCGATTGAAAAACATCAAACCAGGGCATCTAGTGCTTCAGAGAGTGGCCAACCTAGATACAGTGGGCAAGTTGCAATTGAAGTGGGAAGGTCCTTTTTTGGTAGTTTCTTCGTCAAGACCCGGTTCTTATAGATTGAAGGATATGGACGGCAACGACATACCCAGATCTTGGAATGCGGATGAGCTTCGGCGATACTATGTGTAATGTGATGTAACTTTGTTTTCATTTTTTCTATGGCACCCTTTTCCTTTCAAGAGGGGAGAAAGGTTTTTAATGGGGCCATAGCTTGTAATTTTTCATTCTTATTTAGCCCTACGAGGGCCAAATCCCCCAAAGATGTAATATGTAAAATCTGAGCATGCACCATCGAGTGCAAAAAGAAAAACAGGGAGAAGCTCAAAAGTCGTTCCTAAGGGAATGCAGAGCCAAAAGCATGATGAAGCTGCAAAAAAGTTGTTCCCAAGGGAGCGCAGCGTAAGTTTTCTGCTCAAAAGTCGTTCCAAAGGGAATGCAGAGCCAAATACCACCGAAATAGAAGGTGAAGAAGTTCAAAAGCCGTTCCTAAGGGGATGCAGAACTTAAATGCCACCAAAATAGAAGGTGAAGAAGCTCAAAAGTCGTTCCTAAGGGGATACAGAATCTAGGTGTGGTTTCGTGTGTGTGCTTGGGACATTCATTTGCACATTACATTACATCATTCATTGCATTCATATACATTCATGTAGACATTCATAGGATCATCATCATCATAACATGAAGCACAAACAGATACTTCAGCTTTGATAACAATGCTTCGAAAAGCACGAAGCAAGTATATGCTTTGTTGTGCACGAAAAGAAGGGAAGGTGTTTTTCGCCTTCGGCTCAAAATACACAAGTTTCATCCACAACAAAGCAATTTATACATGAACGGAAAGGTAAAAATATATTACAAGGTATGGACAAATATACAGAGTAATGTTCAATTCTTGATTACAATGTCTTTTACAGAGATAATACAAATGCTTCTAAGATCTATGCAGGAAGGCCTAAAAAACAGCTTCAGCGACCTTCAGAATCTGCTTTGGATTATTAATCTTCGACATCATCATCCTACACACAAAAAAGCCGTATAAGGTAAAAAAGTAATCACAAGAAAAGGTAAGCAACAAGTATAAGTTTCATACCGACTTAAGCAAGCATCGGGCCTCGTCACCATCCAAATCTCGACCACCCTTCGCCCAAATTTGTGTTATAAATCTGCTCCCTATGTTTCAGGCCTCGCTGGGAATATCAACCAAATCTGTTGAAGATAGGCTGAAGGTTGGTCTATTCACAATCTTCGCGTGCGTACAACCAGCTTTCAGAAATGCTGCAGCTGTGCCACGAGAAGCTAGAAGGGCACATAAGTCATCGTGCCCCGCTATTACTTCGTCAAGCGCCTCGACTTCGCCTTCAATGTGTTCGAAGGTGCTTGATATGTTTTCGGCCGAAGGGGTAAACTTTTCAGCGCTGGCTCCAACTGAGTTAAAAACCTTTTTCAATCGCTGTACGCAGCGGCTGCCAAAACCCAGACACATGTTTTGAAGCTCTTTCAAAGATTGCTACAGCTTCGTATTTTCGATAGCTTCAGCTTCGTATTTTGTCTGCAAGCTTTTTCTCTCTTGTTCGAAAATCTCTTATTTTTGCAGAAGTTTCCCATTTAATCTAGCATTTTTGGCTTGCGCTTATGCTAGGGAACCTTCCATTGCTTGGAGTAGGAAATCTTTATTTTCAAGAGAAGCTTCGTATTCTTTAATTTTGTTCTCTAAACCCTCGATTATAATTTCGTTCTTTTTATCTTCGAGGTCTTGCTGCATTTGTAGTGCTTTGCTTAGCAACATACTCTATAGAGATAAATCTTCATCAGCAAATTTGCACCAACACTCTTCGATAGAGTGCCGATTATCTTCGCCCCGGTGCGGTCGCGAACGCATCCTAAGGCCTCTTCTTCAATCCCACCAAAGAGCATGGCTCCTGGCTGGTAGCCACAGGAAATGCCATATTCTTGTAGCTCCTTTTCGGCCTTAGATAGTTCTTGCCCGACTAGGTTCCGAAGGTCAAAATCTTTTTTCTCTAAAGCAGCGTTGGCAAGTTTCTTTCCTTTGTTAGGCACTGGGGCCATGACCTTTTCTGCAGTCGTAACTGTTTCTTCTGTAGGCATACCCAATATCAATTTATCAATTCCAGATAGTGTGCTCTCCAAGTTGGCAGCTTCAGCGACAACTGCAGTTTTGGCAGAAATGTTTGCTTCGGCAGTGGCCGGGGCCGATGGTGGTGTCCGTTCAATGGCTTCCATTACGGTGCCGATCCTTCGCTTTTTCTGCCCATCCACCTTTTTTGTAGCTGAAGGCTCGTCCTTCTTCTGTAAAAGCTTCGTTAGTTCCGGTCCCAGAGGACTTAGCAGCTTGATAGGTAGAGATTCAGTCATTACCTTTAAAATTTCTGCCATTTCGGCAGCAGGAGGTGTCGAAGGAGTCTCCTCTTCTATCTCGGTCACCTTTGGCTCTGGGGTTGCAGCTTTTCTTTTCTTCAAAGCTACCAGCTTTGGCTCAGGAGTGGATTTTCTCTTCTTTAAAATCTTCTCATCCTCCTTCACCATTCTGGCATCTTGTCTGCTCAGAACGCTAACAATCCTTTTCCTTTTTGCCCCTTCTGCACCCTTGTTGAGCTGCTCATAATCAGGGTATTCAAATTTTAGAGCGTCCATTACCCGGTTTAACCTTCGTTTTGGCCGGGTGCCGAAGGCTGCTGTCATTAATTGGTCTTCTTTTTAGTATAGTTCCCCAAAATTTCATTACACATAGTTTCAATCATTTCCAGCCATTCTTGGTAAGGCTCCTTGAACTGTTTCTCAAATTTAAAGCGATAAGGTAATTGAACAAGTTCATATTTCTTCTTTGTTCCCTTCATCTTCAACATCACCCAGTCACTTGACGTGGGTACATTCGGTTGGCTAGGTATTCTTGCACCAAGTCCCTGGTGCCGATTTGTTCAGCCACCACCCTGAATTCTACCTCGGCCAGCTTGCATGCTGACCCTAACTGCATGTTGCACAGGGGCCTGGTCATTATGAAGTTTAAAGCCAGCGGGCACATGACCATCATCATCAGTTTTCCCCTCTTCTTCTCATCGGCCTTAATATAAAACCATTCACCTTTCCAGCCGGTTGGCCATTTGGTGTGGTTGCTGAGAACTAGAGCCTTCGTATCCTTGCGATACACAAAATTGTAGCAGCCAATATTTTCATGCAGACCGTCTGCCTTGGCCTTCGTCTGGTAGTGCAACTCATGCACTCGGCAGAATGCTTCGGCTTCTGGGCTCATCCCTTGGCTTTGGAGGGCCCAGATAAAGACACTAAGCCTAACAATGGCTTTAGGGGTCAGCTGATGAAGATATATTTCGAAATTTTTCAAGACTTTCCCTATCATCTCATTCAGAGGAAGTCGGAGTCCTGCTCTAAAAAAACTCTTGAAAACCACTACTTCATCATCCTTCAGCGCTGGGGTGGTCTCTTCTCCGGCAAATCGGACAAGTTTCCTTTCAGCTTCCCCAAAGTAGCCCAACTTCATCATCATGGGCATGTCAGCTTTAGACACAGTAGATTTATCAAAATCTAGATGGCTAGGGTTTGATGGGATCAAAATACTAAAATCTTCTTCATCCTCTTCAATATCTTCTTCTTCAACAACATTCTGATCAGCTTCGGCAACAGCAGTACCTTCGTCAGTTTTTCCCTCCATCACAACTATACCTGATTGTTTCATAACTTTGGAAATTGGCACTGTCTCGGTGGCCTCGGTCTCTTCTCCTTCACGAGTCACCCTTGCAGTCGAATGTACTCTGGCCATCTGATGGATTTTTTGTGGTTCTTACGAAGTTTGACATTTCTTTTTTGCAGTTTTGACGAAGAATACTCTTTTGACGAAGTTAACTCTAAATGATGAAGTGTTCACTTGAGAGTGCAGTGAAAAAGCTTCGGCTATGGTTAAATTTTTTAACAGCACAATAGTGCAACGACAATGAATGTTGTGGTAACTCTGCACCAACCTGTCTGTTTATATAGTGCTGTAGGTGGGAATGTGAACCGCCAAATCGCCCGCACCCGCTGAACGGTGGACCACTCATCTCTTGGAAGGGGAACCGCCAGATCGCTCGTATTCGCTGAACGGTGGACCACCCGACGCTTGGAGTATTTTAATCGTTTCTCGCCAACGAGCTCAGGGAGGTGTTTTTCAGACCTTCGGCATTCCGAAGCCTTTGAGATTTTTCGCGGATCGAGCTCGTTACGAAAAACGATCTAGCACCGTGAAGGGGCTACTATTGGGGGCCTTCTTCTTCGCTGAAGGTCCTCCAAGCAAAAACACCTTCGGCAGGGTGAAATGCAAGCAGACACAACATGAAGGTATAAGCCAAAGCTACAATCCAGGGAGCCTCGGCATAACGACGCACCTTGAGATGAAGGGCAGCACCGACTTAAAGAGTAAAAGACCGTTTAGTCCATGATAACTTGTGTTTTGGTTATGATTAGTCATCAAGGATACAAATGTAATTTCGTCCGGGCTGCGTCCCGTGCCTATAAATAGATGAACAGTACCCCAGTACTGTTCATGCTGACTTGTATTCACTCGCACATCACATTTGATTTCTTACCTTCTGTTAAGCCGAAGGTACGAATGTAATTTACTGTTATTAATATTTGTCCATGATTGGATAATGAGAATATAAATAATCTGATGATTTAATGTGATTATCCATGCTCCTTATGTTCCTACTTTCATTATTACATACTGAGATGATGAAGGTATGTCCTTCATAACCTTCGTCTATAGATCATTATATCCTAAGGGAGATAATGCTTCGAAGGACAAAGGTCTTTGACCATTAACATTTTGTGTTGCCTTGTTCTTAACTCATAGCATTTGAGAACAAGTCCCCAACATGTGGTATGATTGAATCCACTCAATACGTGCATCCTTAAAATAACCTAAATTTGTATGCTTAAAATGAAATAACCTGCTAGTTTCAGTCATATTATGATTTCAATAACATGCATAAACACCTCTAAAATTGTTAATAAAACTTGTAATATTGGGTAATAAACCTCATTTAACCTGTCAAAAAGAACTAAAGGCATAAAACCAATGCATCATGGACACATTTTGTCTTGGATCTGAATTGCATAAAATATCTATGGAAAGCTGCATAAAACAACTACTTCAATTGCATAAAACTAATACATTAGTAAATGTCGAAAATTCAATAAACCTCTGCAATTGTGTATGAATCATAGGAATATATCAGAATCAGCTAGTTCTGTCCTGTTTTATCACTACCACAATCATGCAGACAATAAACTTATAACTGATATGCATAAATATCTGTGTATGTTTGTATATTACCCTTGCTGTAAATGCTAATGTATTAAAAAATAATCTAATGGAGTGGTAAATGTACAAAATCACTAAACATATATGAAATTGTGAATAAGTCATATACTCTGTCAAAATCAACTAATTGTCTCCTCCTTTATCGCTACCAACATCATCCACACAAAAAAGACTTATAACTGAAATGCATAAAAATTTATGGTAAATAGCATATAATCCTTGCTGCAACTGCTAATGTAGTTGTAATTGTCTAGAATCAAGAAATACTGTATGAACCAAATGTCGTTTTATAACATACACATATCTGAAAACAAACAATACAACACCTGGGGTAGATCAGGTGTTCATTTTTACCTTTTTAGGGTATGATGCTTTTGTTCACGGCCGAAGACGATTCAGGATAATGCGGCACTCTAGGGTTGGAGGAGAACCTCGATGAGGTTGGCCGAATAAGAGTCCGGGAAATTCGCTTCGAGGGTTGGGGGAGAACCGGAAGGCGGCTACCGTCAGACGGTTGCAACAACGGTACACGTCGACCGCGGGTTGGGGAGAACCCGGGTGGCACCGCTCTTTTGCCGAGGTCGTGTGGAGCGACGACGTACGACGGAGAGGGGAGGAGCAGTCGTGTCGGCGAAGGAGTGGGGTTTTGCGGTTGCGTCGGCGGTTGCAGCAGCGGCGTGCGCCGACCACGGGTTAGGCAGAACCCGGGTGGTGCCGCTCTTTTGCCGAGGACGTGTGGAGCGACGGCGTAAGGCGGAGAGGGGCAGAGCAGTCGCGTCGGCGGAGGAGTGGGGGTTTTTGCGGTCGCGTCGGCAGTTATGGAAACAACGATTGATAGAGGGAGCTGGAGAAAATGATGGCTGATTACGCGAGATTATATATGGAATGGAAAAGATGCAGTTTGGTCAGGAGCTCAGGCCACGTGCAGTCCGGTCGGATATGGCTGGGGCTTCCTGTATCTAAAGGGAGCCCTATATATATCATAGATACAAAGAAATATGCTCATCTATACGATTATCTCTAGTGCATATTGAGAGCACCTAGAGGGGGAGGGGGTGAATAGGTGATCCTATAAAAATAGCTTAACAAAACAAACTTGGGCTAATATTAGATTAGTGAAAGCTAAGGCCAAGTTCGAGAGAGGAGAATGAGTGGAGAAAACTTAATTGCTCTTCACAAGATGAGTATGAACTTTGAGCAATTATGAAGTGAATAGAAGTAGAGAGAATCACACAAGAATACAGACAAGTGACACAATGATTTTTATCCCGTGGTTTGGCCAAGTAGAACACTTGCATAGTCCATGGCGTGGCTTCCCAACGGACGGGGGTTGCACTCAACCCCTTTCAAGTGATCCAAAGGTCAACTTGAATACCACGATTCTCTTTATCTCAAGTATATCCCTTTGTGAGGAATATCCACACTTTGGAGTCTCTCACGCCTTACACAAAATGATCTCGAATGAGCACATGAGTAAGGAGGGAATAGCAACACACACAAAAGCGAGAGTCGCAGCACTAACACGCACACAAGACGAGAACGAGCACACAAAAGCAGCACAACCGAGTTACAACTTAGAAAAGTGCTCAGATCTCTAACACAGTGAATCAAATGCGCGAATGCGAGGTCTCGGCATTTTAGGATGTTCAATGGAGGCTTGGTGTACTGCTCCATGCGCCTAGGGGTTCCTTTTATAGCACCAAGGCAGCTAGGAGCCGTTGGAGCTCCATTTGGTAGGCAATAGTTGCCTTTTGTCCGTGGGCGCACCGGACAGTCCGGTGCACCACCAAACAGTGAACAGGCGCGATCTCCTTCCTTTTCTGGCAAAGCCGACCATTACAGCCATGGCCCCCTTGGCACACCGGACAGTCTGATGGCATACCGGATAGTCCGGTGTGGCCTGGTGACCGTTGGCGCAGGCCACCCGTCGCCCGCTGATTGTGCTACCGATCGTTGGCTCGGGCGCGGCTGGCTCACCGGATAGTCCGGTGGCACACCAGACAGTCCGATGAATTATAGCCGCGACTCCCCCAACTTTTCTTGAGAGCAGCGAGTTCGTCGCGTGCGCCAGCCTAGGCACTAGACGCTGTTCGGTGCACCGCAGGCTGGTGCAAGTTTGGCTGGACTTAGCCAAACTTCTCCAATCCAATCTCATTTGATTTGACAAGGTTCCTAGCACTTAGAGGAATATGTTAGTACCAAAAACAATTCACTAAGGCTAGAGTCATACCTTGATTCTTGATTTGCATCTCTTTAACACTTAGCACATATCAACCAAAACAATATGTGTTGGGCATCTAATCACCAAAACATTTATAGAAATGGCCCAAGGGTACATTTCCCTTTCAATCTCCCCCTTTTGGTGATTTATGCCAACACATTAAAAGCAACTCGAAATGCAATAACATTTTCAAAGAGAAGCTAAAGAGTGCAAATTGAAGACTAATTCATTTCACATAAGATTTGGTATATTTGGATCACTTTTGCCACCACTTGGTTTATTTTTACAAAACAAATTCTTTTTCTTATCTCTATATTAAAAACATTTATTTTGGCAAATCAAAGGATCTTTCAAGAGTAAATTTGATCAAATGCCAAAAACTCCCCCCTTTTCCCTTAATGAAATTTCTCCCCCATAATAGAACAGTTTTTGCAATAAGAGTGTTTTGATCAAACACCAAGAATCTAACACTAAAATTTTTGAAATTCACAAGTGGTTAGCTAATCCAGTTGCTTTGGTCTTAATTTCTCCCCCTTTGGCATTAAGCACCAAAACAGGAGAACTATTTGGCCCTTTAACCCCATTGCCTCACAAAAATGTCAAATAAGATCAAAGGCAATGAGAAAACACAAATAAGAACTCAGGACAAGATACATTGATACTGGAATGCAGTGGAAGCCCTTTCTTTGTCCAAGTTCACCTTTTTCCCTTTCAATTCACCTTTGAGGCTATGTCAAAATCACTCAAGCAAACATATTAGTCTCAAAGGGGTCAAGTTGTAGCACATCCTCCCCCTAAACATGTGCATCATTTGCATAAGTACTTGTGAGGTCCGGGGATGACTTGTACAACTTGAGCACCAAAAAATAAGCAAGTAAAGACATTAATGCTTAAAATAACATGATCAAAGGCATAAAACACATGTATGCTATAGATCAATCCAGGTTCCATGAATCTAAGACATTTAGCTCACTATGCAACCCGCAAAACCTTTTCTCATCTAAAGGCTTGGTGACAATATCGGCTAGCTGGTTCTCAGTGCTAATATGGTAAATATTGATATCTCCCCTTTGCTGGTGGTCTCTCAAAAAGTGATGCCAGATGTCTATGTGCTTAGTGTGGCTGTCTTCAATAGGATTATCCGCCAAGTGGATTGCACTCTCATTATCACATAGGAGGGAGACTTTGCTCAGATTGTAGCCAAAGTCCCGGAGGGTTTGCCTCATCCAAAGCAGTTGCGCACAACACTGTCCTGCGGCAACATACTCAGCCTCAGTGGTGGATAGGGCAAGAAAAGTTTATTTCTTAGAGCTCCAAAACACAAGGGACCTTCCCAGAAACTGACAAGTCCCTGATGTGCTCTTCCTATCAACCTTGTACCTAGCATAGTCGGAGTTTGAATATCTGATTAAGTCAAAGGTAGACCCCATTGGATACCAGATCACAAAGCAAGGCGTAGAAACTAAATATCTAAGAATTCGCTTAACGGCCACAAGGTGACATTCCTTGGGATCGGATTGAAATCTAGCACACATGCTTACGCTTAGCATAATATCCAGTCTACTAGCACAAAGATAAAGCAAAGAACCTATCATAGACCGATATGACTTTTGATCAATAGACTTACCTCCTTTGTTGAGGTCCAAGTGTCTGTCCGTTCCCATCGGTGTCTTTGCGGGCTTTGCATCCTTCATCCCAAACCTATTGAGTAAGTCTTGAGTGTACTTCGTTTGGGAGATGAAGGTCCCTTCCTTAAGTTGCTTCACTTGGAATCCAAGGAAGTAGTTCAACTCGCCCATCATAGACATTTCGAATTTCTGCATCATCACCCTGCTAAACTCTTCACAAGACTTTTGATTAGTAGAACCAAATATTATGTCATCGACATATATTTGGCATACAAATAAATCACCATTACAAGTCTTATTAAAGAGAGTAGGATCCACTTTCCCAACCTTGAAAGCATTAGAAATAAGAAAATCTCTAAGACATTCATACCATGCTCTTGGGGCTTGCTTAAGTCCATAGAGCGCCTTAGAGAGCCTATAGACGTGGTCGGGATACCTGTCATCCTTGAAGCCAGGGGATTGTTCCACATATACTTCCTCCTTGTTTGGTCCATTGAGTAAGGCGATTTTCACGTCCATTTGAAACAACTTAAATGAGTGGTGAGCAGCATAGGCCAATAATATACGAATTGATTCAAGCCTAACTACAGGAGCAAAAGTCTCCTCAAAATTCAAACCTGCGACTTGGGCATAACCTTTTTCCACAAGTCGAGCCTTATTCCTTGTCACCACACCGTGTTCATCTTCCTTGTTACGGAACACCCACTTGGTTCCCACAACATTTTGTTTCGAATGTGACACCAAGCTCCACACTTCATTTCTCTTGAAGTTGTTGAGCTCTTCCTGCAAGGCCAACACCCAGTCCGGATCCTGTAAGGCTTATTCTACCCTGAAAGGCTCAATAGAAGAGATAAACGAGTAATGCTCACAAAAGTTAGCTAAACGTGAGCGAGTAGTTACTCCCTTGCTGATATCACCCAGAATCTAATCCACTAGATGATTCCTTTGAATAGTCACCCAGACTTGAGTTGGAGGAGCTTGTTGTGCTTTTTCCTCCTAATCCTGTTCTCCATGTGATCCCCTTGATCTATGCCTTCATCTTGAGGTACCTGTTCCTCATCTTGAGTTGAGGGATGCACCAATGTAGAAGAAGAAGGTTGATCTTTATCTTGTTGTTCCTGCGGTCGCATATCACGTATCACCATTGTTCTCATGGCGGTCATTGGAACTTCATCCTCATCTACATCATCAAGATCAACTTGCTCACTTAGAGAGCCATTAGTCTCATCAAACACAACATCACTAGAGACTTCAACTAAACCCGATGATTTGTTGAAGATCCTATACGCCTTTGTATTTGAATCATAACCTAGTAAAAACCCTTCTACAACTTTGGGAGCAAATTTTGAATGTCTACCTTTCTTTACCAAGATGTAGCATTTGCTACCAAATACACGAAAGTAAGAAACATTGGGTTTGTTACCAGTTAGGAGTTCGTATGATGTCTTCTTAAGGAGGCGATGAAGATAGAGCCGGTTTATTGCATGGCAAGCTGTATTCACAGCTTCCAACCAAAACCGCATAGGTGTCTTGTACTCTCCAAGCATTGTCCTCGCCATGTCAATTAGCGTCCTGTTCTGCCTCTCTACTACACCATTTTGCTATGGTGTGTAGGGAGCGGAGAACTCATGCTTGATGCCTTCCTCCTCAAGGTATTTTTCTACTTGAAGGTTCTTGAACTCATATCCGTTGTGGCTCCTTATCTTTTTCACCTTTAGCTCAAACTCATTTTGAGCTCTCCTTAGGAAGCTTTTTAAAGTTCCTTGGGTTTCATATTTATCCTACAAAAAGAGCACCCAAGTGAAGCGGGAAAAATCATCAACAATTACAAGACCATACTTACTTCCCTCGATGCTAAGATAAGCAACAGACCCGAAGAGATCCATATGTAGGAGTTCCAGAGGTCTTGATGTCGTCATCACGTTCTTGCTTTGATGAGTAGTTCCCACCCGCTTTCCTGTCTGGCATGCTGCATAAGGTCTGTCTTTCTCAAAACAGACATCGGTTAGTCCTAACACATATTCTCCCTTTAGAAGTTTATGAAGATTCTTCATCCCAACATGTGTTAGACGGCGATGCCGGAACCATCCCATATTACTCTTAGCGATTAAACATGCATCTAGATCGGCATTATCTTTTGAGAAATCAACTAAATAGAGCTTGCCGTCTAATACACCCTTAAAAGCTAATGAACCATCACTTCTTCTAAAGATAGATACATCAATATTTGTAAATAAACAATTATAGCCCATATGACATAATTGACTTACAGACAACAAATTATACCCGAGCGATTCTACTAGAAACACATTTGAAATTGAATGCACGACAGTGATGGCTATTTTACCCAAACCCTTGACCTTGCCTTGGTCCACATCTCCAAAGATGATAGTGTCTTGGGAAACCTTGTTCTTGACGTAGGAGGTGAACATTTTCTTCTCCCCTGTTATGTGGTTTGTGCATCCACTATCAATGATCCAGCTTGTGCCCCTGGATGCATAAACCTGCAAGATAATTTAAGCTTGGGTTTTAGGTACCCAACTCTTGTTGGGTCCTACAAGATTAGTCACAACAGACTTTGGAACCCAGATGCAAATTTTGTCTCTTGCACTTAGGTCCCAAACTTCTAGCAACTACTTTATCATTTTTGCATAAAAGAACAAATGAACCATCACATGTTTGATAAAGCATTGTTGGTCCATTTGATGCCTTCCTAGGTGCATGAGAAGCAACATGATGGCGCCTAGGTCTATTTCTACCAGGATCATATGAAGAACTAGATGCAAACATGGCATGAGAATTAAATGCAACATCATGACGAACAGGTAAAACAACATGATTATAGCACCTATCATGATGAGCAACACTAGAGACATTGTTAACATGAGCATAAAGATAAGCATGATTCTTTGGGTCGTGTGAAGAATAAGAGCTACTAGCTATAGGAGCCTTCCCTTTCTCCTTGTTGAGATTGGAGGTCCTTTGGCTTGTTAAGTTCTTTGTTCCCTTTTGGAAACCAAGTCCATCCTTAATGGAGGGTGTCTACCAATGGTGTAGGCATCCCTGGTAAATTTCAAATTCTTATAATCATTCTTGCAAGTTTTAAGTTGAGTACTAAGATTAGCAATATCATTATTCAACTTAAGAATGGTAGAAGCATGTTCATTGCAAGAATCAATATCAAAATTCTTATACCTATTGCAAATAACAACATGATCTACATATGAACTAGCCACATTTACTTTTTATAGCTTAGCATTTAAATCAACATTTAAACTTTTAAGACTAGAAATAGAATCATGGTAAGTAGATAGCTCAGAAGACAATGATTCATTTTTCTTAATTTCTAGAGCAAGAGATTTTTGAACATTAATAAATTTATCATGTTCTTCATAAAGAATATCTTCTTGCTTCTATAGCAACCTATCCTTTTCATTAAGAGTTTCAATTAATTCATTTATTTTATCTATCTAATCCCTTAAATAGATCACTATAATCTACCTCATCATTATAGGATTCCTCATCACTAGAAGAAGTGTACTTAGGTGTATCTCGAGTATGTACCTTCTTTTCCTTAGCCATGACGCATGTGTGATGCTCATTAGGAAGAGGGAGGACTTGTCGAAGGCGGAGGCAGCTAGTCCTTCATCGTCAGAGTCAGATGAAGAACAGTCGAAATCCCATTCCTTGCCAATGTGCGCCTCGCCCTTCGCCTTCCTGTAGCTTTTCTTCTTTCCTTATTCCCTTTCTTTTTTCGTGCCTAGTCATTGTCATTATCGGGACATTGTGCTATAAAATGACCAGACTTACCACATTTGAAGCAGAAGCGCTTTCCCATTGATTTATTCTTGTTGGGATACTCCTTGCGTCCCTTCAAAGCGGTCTTGAAGCGCTTGATTACAAGCGCCATTTCATCATCGTTGAGTCCAGTAGCCTCCACTTGTGCTACCTTGTTGGGTAGCGCCTCCTTGCTGCTTGTTGCCTTGAGATCAATGAGCTGCGGCTCATAATTAGGTAGTGATCCATTTACAATATCATCCTCGTACCTTGCTTCTTTCACCATCATGCGCCCGCTCACAAATTTTCCGAGAATTTCCTCGGGCGTCATTTTGGTGTACCTGGGATTCTCACGAATAAGATTCATAAGATGAGGGTCAATAATAGTAAATGACCTTAGCATTAGTCGAACGACATCGTGATTCATCCATCTTGTGCTTCCATAGCTTCTAATCTTGTGCACTAGGGTCTTGAGCCTATTGTATGTCTCGATTGGCTCCTCTCCCCTTTTCATGGCGAATCTCCCAAGTTCACTTTCCACCAATTCCATTTTGGTGATCATCGTTTCCCTCATGAGAAATATTAAGGGTGTCCCAAATTTGTTTGGCATTGTCCAAGCTACTAACTTTATTATATTCATCCCTGCATAGAGATGCTAGCAAAATAGTAGTAGCTTGGGCATCTTTATGCATTTGTTCATTAATTAAAATAGGATTGTCACTACTATCGAAATGCATTCCATTTTCCACTACTTCCCAAATACTAGGATGGAGAGAAAATAGATGACTACGCATTTTTACTCCAAAAAATAGTCTTCTCCATCGAAGTGAGGGGGTTTACCGAGTGGAATAGATAATAAATGAGCATTTGTATTATAAGGGATGCAAGAATAATCAAAAGAGTAGTTTTGATTAATCGTTTCTTTTTCGATGAAGAGCCTTCGTCGTCGTCATCCCTTGGTGAAGAAGAGGAGGTGTCACTGTCGTAGTAGATGATTTTCTTAATGAGCCTCTTCTTCTTCCCGTCCTTTTTCTTGTGACTCGAGCCTGAGTCAGTGGGCTTGTCGCATTTTGGCTCATCAACGTAGAGGGTCTCCTTCTCCTTGTCGTTGATCACCATCCCCTTACTTTTAGGATCTATCTCTTCGGGCGGTTAATCCCTAAATGAAGAGTACGAATTTGATACCAATTGAGAGCACCTAGAGGCGGTGAATAGGTGATTCTGTAAAAAAATAGCTTAACAAAACAAAGTTGGGCTAATATTAGATTAGTGAAAGCTAAGGCCAAGTTCGAGAGAGGAGAATGAGTGGAGAAAACTTCTTCACTTAATTGATCTTCACAAGATGAGTATTAACTTTGAGCAAGTATGAAGTGAATAGAAGTAGAGAGAATCGCACAAGAATACAGACAAGTGACACAAGATTTTTATCCCATGGTTCGACCAAGTAGAACACTTGCCTAGTCCATGTTGTGGCGTCCCAATGGACGGGGGTTGCACTCAACCCCTTTCAAGTGATCCAAAGATCAACTTGAATACCATGATTCTCTTTATCTCAAGTATATCCCTTTGTGAGGAATCTCCACACTTTGGAGTCTCTCACGCCTTACCCAAAATGATCTCGAATGAGCACAGGAGTAAGGAGGGAATAGCAACACACACAAAAGCGAGAGTCGCAGCACTAACACGCACACAAGACGAGAACGAGCACACGAAGCAGCACAATGGAGTTACAACTCAGAAAAGTGCTCAAATCTCTAACACAGTGAATCAAATGTGCGAATGCGAGTGTAATATCCCAAAAAAATTGTTGCCAAAGGTTGATCTTCAGTGCGTGGATGTGGGAAAAAGGGTTGTGGGCCGTTGGATGCTAAGTCAGAGTCATCTGTGGCGTCGTTTCTTTCCTCCCGCAAAGAAACCCTAGTGGTGGCCCTTCCCCCTTTTTCCCCTTCTTGGCCGCCACCCCCCTTATCCCCCACACTTGGCCGCCCCTCCCCCTTCCCCTTGGCTGGCCGCCCCTCTCCTCCCATGGCAGCCACTATCCATTGCTTCCTTCTCCCTAGATCTTCCCCCACGCAGCAAGGATCGAGAAGAGGAGGAGCACGTTGAATTGAAGAGGAAGAGAGGATCAAGGAGATGTTCTATCCCATCTCTTCTTGCAAATTTCCTTGGGGAAACCCTAGGTAAGGATGGGATCCTTGTTCCTCCCTGTAATTATGTGCTTTTGGAGGTTGTGGATCATGGGGATTAAAGGATTAGAGGTTGGATTAGATGTGGGGTTAGGTTGTGATCTCGAATTTAGTTTCTACAGAATGACAGATTCGATAGTTTCTGTTCATGCCAGTTTTCGGTGGTCTTAGTGGCCTAAAAAAATAAAAAGTCTATATATGAGTCGTAGATAATTTGTAGATCTTTCCGTGACCGTGAAGAACACCTCAATCGGACATCAGATCAGAGAGTTATTGTAGTTTGATTATAGCAGTTTTTTAGTCTTATAATTCTGTGCAGAATCTGTTCTCTTAAGATTTAGGCAATTTTATCAACAGAATTAAACCTTGGGTTTGTAAGAAAAGTTGTAGATAATTTTATAAGCTTTCCATATTATTAAATAGTTCATTCTTATGAATTATGAAACTCCAGTTATGTTTGTTTTACTGTGGCTGTTCTTGTTTGCCTGACAAAAATGAGCGGGTCTGTTCACTTGTAGGTTTCATCAGATAAATGGCTGAGTTGGCTCTTTCAACTATGGAGACTTTTATAGAGGGATAAAAGTTCTTACTGCCAGAAGAATTTCATGATTTTTGGTTGAGTAGTTTGGGAGATATCGAATTTTGACGTTAACTATGCTGCTGTCTAAAAAAGATTTAGTCAGTTATCTTGTTAGATGTTTTAGAACTTATAGATGACAGAATTTAATTATCCAGTGAATACCAAAGTTGTAGTGTATTTTGTGTAGATACTCCTAGAGTATTTGTTTGATATCATCACTGTTATAATTTTACAAATACAAAATTAGCAAACAGCGCTGCTGCTGTATGGCATGTGGTTCAGGGTGGGAGTCTTTCCACCAGGTCATGGTTTCAAGTGTAGGAGCGATTTATTGATTATTGGCAAATGTTTGTGAAATATTTGTACTAAGTTTTATGCCCGCTAGCAGGTGGCTACACTCTAGATCATGCCTAGTACATTTTTCTTCTTCGATGAAGGCAAGTGAATGTAGCAGTTGTTGCTTCCGTTCTGACCTGTTATTTCTATCGCCTACACTCTAATATTCAGAATTATTGGATTCTTTTATAATTGGACTCTATGGTGATGCTTTATTTTCTTGCATCATACTGATGCTCAATCATATATTGATGATGATTATGATTCGAGTATGGCTCATGAAATTAATTCACACCCCTGAAGGTAAATGAAGTATTATTTGAGATTTGTATTGTATCTGAAGGAAGTGAAGTATTTTGATAAATGAATCATGCCATATACATTGCATGATTCACTTGCATTTGAAGTTGGGTCGTGACCTATGGTCCGACCGTACCGGTACAACTTAGCATCGTACGTTGCCCGAGGAGGGGTACTATGCGGCTTCATACCTTTAGAGGTATGAAGGCAGATGACATATGCATTGCATTCATATGCATTCATTGAAGTGATATTTGCAGATGATGTGGTTTTATACCCTCAGAGGTATGAAGACAGAGGACCTACACATTGCATTCCTATGCATACATTGAAGTGATATTTGCAGGTATTGTTGACATAGGGAAGTGTTATACAACCTATTGTGGTTGTTCGAGGAAATGAGATGGTATTGGTTATATTGGGACTACTGAGTTCTATATCTACAAGTATTTCTGATCTTAATTGTGATTCTTTTAAAATGTTGATTAATTCAATTTGTGGTTTGAATATCTTGTCAAAACAATTCGCTTGCTGAGATGTTTCATCTCACTCTTGCATTACTCAATGTAGGTGCTTGTTGCTCATCAAGGGGAGTGGGAAGTAGCAGCACATCCACCTTCACTCTCATAATAACGCTGCTTAGGCGCAGTCATGATTTAATTAGAAACTTCTTGTCAAAGGATGTTTGTTTCTAACTAGTTGTGCGCACTGGTTAATTCAGTTCATGTCGTTATGGTTGTCTTCCCATTGCTAGCAGATTATTAATGTCTATTATGTTTTCTTATCATGATATCTATTTATACTTTGTTGCTTCCCCGTTTATGCAATTTTCAAAGGAGATGCTGTCAAAATTTTATATATGAATGTTAGATGTGTAGTTTAGTAGCATTCTGGGTTGTTTGTGGATCCTGGGGTGTTACAGCAAGGTCTCGGCGTCTTAGGATGTTCAATGGAGGCTTGGTGTACTGCTCCATACGCCTAGGGTCCCTTTTATAGCCCCAAGGCAGCTAGGAGCCGTTGGAGCTCCATTTGGTAGGCAATAGTTGCCTTCTGTCCGTGGGTGCACCGGATAGTCCGGTGCACCACCGTACAGTGAACAAACACGATCTCCTTCCTTTTTTGGCGAAGCCGACTGTTGCAGCCACGGCCCCCTTGGCACACCGGACAGTCTGGTGCGGCTTGGTGACTGTTGGCGTAGGCCACGCGTCGCCTACTGATTGCGCTGTCGACCATTGGCTCAGACGTGGCTAGCTCACCGAATAGTCCGGTGAATTATAACCGCGACTCCCCAACTTTTCCTGAGAGCAGCGAGTTTATCGTGTGCGCCAGTCTGGGCACCAGACTCTGTCTGGTGCACACCAGATAGTCCGGTGCACCACAGGCTGGACTTAGCCAAACTTCTCCAATCCAATCTCATTTGATTTGACAAGGTTCCTAGCACTTAGAGGAATATGTTAGTACCAAAACAATTCACTAAGGCTAGAGTCATACCTTGATTATTGATTTGCATCTCTTTAACACTTAGCACATATCAACCAAAACAATATGTGTTGGGCATCTAATCACTAAAATATTCATAGAAATGGCCCAAGGGCATATTTCCCTTTCACATATTTCTAATAGTCTCCCACTTGCACTAGAGTTAATCTAGAAGATATCTAATACCCATAGATCTCATGTGTGCCTCATGCTTGGATTGTGGAAGATGTTTTGTCAAAGGATCAACAACATTCAACCGTATGCATTTTGCATATCTTTATCTCACCCCGCCTAACGAATTCCCACATGAGGTGAAACTTCTGCAGTACGTGTTTGCTTTTCTAGTGGTTCCTTGGCACCTTAGCTTGCGCAATAGCCCCATTGTTGTCACAATAGAGGTTCAATGGACTAGAGGCATTAGGAAACACACTGAAGGAAACGGGTGACGCCTAAGAGGGGGTGAATTAGGACTTCTAAAACTTTCACTAAACAAGGCCACAACTAAATCCGTGGAGCTAAACCTATGCAAATAATCAATTCACAATGTGCAAACTAGATTTTGTCTAAGTATTGCTATCTCTACCGTGAAAGTTAAGTTTCAATCTAAACAATCTAACAAGAAAGACAAGATTGAAACTTAAATGCTTAATGTAAATGCGAAAGCTAAAGAGAAGGTAGAGATGCAAACTCTCGTGGATGACGTTGGTATTTTTACCGAGGTATCCGAAACCGTGCAAGGTCCCGACTAATCCTCGTTGGTGCCCCTACTCAAAGGGAAGCCCACGCTAGGGCCAAGCACCTCGGTCGAGTAACTCCGTAGAGAGCCGCGGGCCTTCTCCACATGCAAGTGGTGCTCCACTTCCGGCTCCTCTCGGACGCTCCATGTCGTCTCCGCTACCGAGTTTCCGGCTGAAAACGTTGCGGGCCTTGTTCCCTCTGGTACACGGTGGCGACCGTGACACAAACACGGTTGTCACGGTCTCGCAAGACTCTCGCACCACTCGGTACAATTACAATGGCTCACGCAAGAGCCGAGGGGTTGTGTGGTTTATCTAAACTCACTCAACTAACTAGGATTCACCTAGAGCAAGCGGTAGAGCGGTCTAACTAACCTAAGCACTTCGCAAAGCACCTACGCTAATCATCGAGTGATTCTATTAAGCACTTGGTTGTATGAGCTCTTGGAAATGTGAACTATGTGCCTTGGTATGTCTTGGGCTCCCACACCTCCAAATGGCCGGTTGGGTGAAGTATATATAGGCCCCAACTCAAATATAGCCGTTGGAAAGCAGTTCTGCAGCTTTTTGCGGCGCATCGGACAGGTGCACCAGACTGTCCGGTGGTGCACCAGACATGCCACGTGTACTAGCCGTTAAAGGTATCCGTTGGAGCTTCCAAAGATGGCGCATCGGACAGTCCGGTGTGCACCGGACAGCCCATGCTCGCTTGTCGTATTTTGGTCATAACTTTTAGCTCCGATCTCCGATTTTGATGATCTTGTACTTTTTGGAAAGATTATGAAATTATATACATCCCAGAGTTAAAGCCATACCAGTTTGAGCAAATGTGGCATACCGGACAGTCCAGTGTGCACCAGACATCCCATATGTTGCTGCAGTTTTTTCAGCAATTCCGACTTTATATTGTGGGCATAACGTTTAGCTCCGAACTCCGATTTTGATGATCTTGGACTTTTTGGAAAGCTTATAAAATTATCTACATCTTAGAGTTTAAGCCATGTAAGTTTGAGTAGATTTGATTTTGTGAAACACTTCCAATTCAGTCAGCCCTTCCTCTCAACTTTGTCTACTTCACTTTTGTTTTGTAGCTTTGTATCTCACTTCTACTTCTTGATGTGTTGGACTCTTAGCATGTATAAAGTGTCTTCAATATGACTTTGTAATGTCTATGGGTTTTGTAATGTCTTCTTTGAGGTGTTGCATCCTCAAAGCCTCAGTCCAATCCACTTCGCATCCTGTGAACTACAACACACAAACACTTGGGAAATACATTAGTCCACAGGTTATGTTGATCATCAAACACCAAAACCTATTGAGCTAAATGGCCTGGGGTCCATTTTCCTTAAACACACCAAGCTCGATGAGAATCTTCCTTATCCAAACATCTCCCTTTGCAGATTCAGAAGCTAAAATGTACTCGGCTTCTGTTGTAGAATCAGTCACAGTCTCCTACTTGGAACTCTTCCAACTAACAGACTTACCATTTTTTGTGATGACAAAACATGATTGTGATTTTAACTCATTTGGATTAGTTTGGAAGCTAGCATCGGTGTAACCAGTTACAACGAGCTCCTCCTTACCCCCATATACCAGGAACATATATTTAGTCCTTCTCAAGTACTTAAGAATGCCTTTTACCGTTGTCCAGTGATCTTCACCCGGATCAGCCTGGTGCCTACTCATAGCACTTATAGCATATGAAACATCTGGGCGTGTACTTATCATGGTATACATGATTGATCCAATTGCCGAGGCATATGATACCTTAATCATTCTACAACAAAATTCCTCTACATTAAATATATAAAATATATTCTCCTCTATAGTCTCTAAGGTGTCCTCTATAGTCTCATCTAAATAGAGGATCCCTTAATTTTCCTTTCCTCTACCCATTTTTATATTTTAGACAATGGATTAAACAAAACTAAAATATGTATAGACATTTAAGGGTACAATAAATACATAAAAATTGCATCAAAATACGTCTCTAATATAGGTTTTTGATGTGTATAGTACAAGATATAGAGAACATTGTTGAAGAGAAATGAGAAATGAGATACATAAAAAGTAAAACTTATAGATGAGTCTATAAAGAACTGATATAAAGAAGAGGTATAAAATATATTGCTCAAAACAGACTAGCATCTATAAACAAATCTTTAGTCCTTCTCAAGAATAGATATAAAATAAAGAAGCTAGCATCGGTGTAACCAGTTACAACGAGTTCCTCCTTACCCCTATATACCAGGAACACATCTTTAGTCCTTCTCAAGTACTTAAGAATGCCTTTTACCGCTGTCCAGTGATCCTCACCTGGATCAGCCTGGTGCCTAGTCGTAGCACTTATAGCGTATGAAACATTTGGGTGTGTACTTATCATGGCATACATGATTGATCCAATTGCCGAGGCGTATGGTTCCTTACTCATGCACTCTCGCTCATTAGCCGTCAAAGGACACTACTTCTGGCTAAGGTGTATACCATGTGACATAGGTAAGAACCATTTCTTGGATTGTTCCATGTTGAACCATTTCAACACCTTGTCAATGTACGTATCTTGACTTAATCCTATAAGGCTCTTCGACCTATCTCTATAGATTCTTATGCCCAAAATATATGTTGCTTCCCCTAAGTCCTTCATAGAAAAACTCTTTTTCAGTGAAGCCTTGACGGACTCTAGCATAGGAATGTCGTTCCCAATCAATAATATGTCATCCACATACAAGATCAAAAATACAACAACGCTCCCACTTTCTTTCTTGTAAACACAAGCTTCTTCTTCATTCTGATGAAAACCAAATCCTTTGATCACTTCATCAAAACGAATGTTCCAACTTCGAGATGCTTGCTTCAACCCATAAATAGATTTCTGAAGTTTGCATATCTTTCTAGCATTGATCGGATCAACAAAACCCTCGGGTTGTATCATATACACATCCTCATCTAGGTTCCCATTAAGGAAAGCTATTTTCATATCCATCTTCCAAATCTCACAATCAAAATATGTGGTAATAGCTAGAATGATCCGAATAGATTTCAGCATCGCTACTGGCAAGAATGTCTCGTCATAGTCAATTCCTTGGACTTGTCAAAAACCCTTTGCAACAAGTAGAGCCTTATAGATGTGAACATTTCCATACATGTCTTTCTTCCTATAGATCCATTTGCAGTCTATGGGTCTAACATCATCAGGTGGGTCAACCAAGCTCCAAACCTAATTTTCTCCCATGGAATCTATCTCGGATCTCATGGTGACTTGCCATTTCTCGGAATCTGGGTCTATCATCGCTTCTACATATGTTGCAGGTTAGTCGTTGTCGAACAACAACACTTCCCCATTGCCGTGCCTCACGAAGCCTTGATGACCTTCATGGTTGTGGTGGTGATTCTCTTGTCATAGACGTCTCAACTTGTTCTGCTACATTAGCATGACTTGTTGAATCTTGTTCCACTGGCTCATCCTGAACTTCTTCAAGATACACCTTTTGCTTACTTTTCTCTCTTTTGAGAAACTCTTTGTAACACCCCAGGTGTTACCCAAGGCCCTGGCTCAATACATGCACCTATGGCCTATTATCACATGTGTTTAAGTGGGGAGAAGGGGCACCAAAACTTTAGAAATCATGGCTTAATTAAGTGGTGATCATGATAGAAGGAATACCCTAGCCTTTCATGTATCTTCACCTTGGAAAAAGATGCTCAAACCCTAGACCCCCTCTTGAGCCATTAAATCCCCAAACATTGGATTAGTGGGAAAACTATGCTAATGACCAATTCATGACTTAAACCTTTTACCAAAGTTGAAGTACATTTATATATCTCCAATAAAGAGTAAGGGAGTTATTCTAAAAATTCCAACAAAAACCCCAAATTAAGCACCCAAGTGAAGAGCACTCAAGAGCAACCAAATTTTCTCTAAGTTAAAAATCAGCCCTCTTCTAAAGATCAGAGGTGTTCACTTAGTTGCTGGCGCCAAATCTACATGGTCCAATTGACAAAAAGGAGCCAAATTACCCAAGGCACACCCCTGAAAAATTTGAAACCAAACCAGAACCGTTTGGCATGGTTTGACACAAATTTTGTCTCGGGTTGAACAGTGCCGACAACCCTGACTTGGCGCCACCATATCTCCCAAACCAGACCCGATCTTCCCTTGGAACTCACATGAACTAGGTAGCCCTAGGTGCAGAGAAGAGATCTTACAAAAGTCTTATGGCGAGATTCGCACGGTTGGTTGCTCAGCAAGAGCTAGAACTCGGACAGAAAGAAACGACCACGTGTTCGACGCGCCCTGGCAATGCCAGAGCATGCCCCGGCGCTCGGCCTCGCGCGCGTCGCGGCGCGCGACTCCCGACCTCGCGCCCACGCCCACACCCACGCCCGTGCCTATAAAACCGACCAAGGCCTTGACCGTACACCCCTGCTCGCTCTCAGCTCCGCCCAAGCGCAAGTTCACCGGAGCTCGCTCTGCGCTTGGTGTGCCAGCGGCTGCCCGAGCCCCGACCACCATGGACTGACCACTCCAGCCCTCCTCCACCCCATCCAATCCCTTGGCTAGCCTCCCTGGAGCTCAGTGAAGCTCGCTGAGCCCTCGGACCAAGCACCACATCGCCGGAGGTGGCAGATTGATGTCGCTGGACTTCGTCCGACCGTCGTCGCACGTAGACCGAGCTGCACGGTGAGCCACTCTTCGATTCCTTGCGCCTACAGCACCATTGACCTCCAGTGAAGCTCCACGTGCGGTTTGATTGAGCTCTACCGCCATGAGTAGGCCGGAGCACGCGTCGCCGACGAGCCCGACCGCCTGCGCACGCGGCCAGCCCTCCTCCGGCCATCACCGTCGGCGATCCGCCCCTCGACGTGATCGACAGAAGCCCCCGAACCTCACCCGACCCTCCACTGGACCTCTCCCACCGCCGATAAGCCGTGCCACCGCTTTTTCTCCATGCGGCTACTGTTCCGGTGAGGAGGGAGCGCGGGTTAAGAAAGGGAAAAGCCAGGGGGTTATGTGAAATGTCAGTGACTTTGGTGAATAGTATCTAGAGGCATGGATTTAAGGTTTTGGTTAAGGAAACCCCCAGGGGCCCCGGTGCAAAGCTGTTTTTCTTAAACCTTTAGATTTATTCTTTTTTTAAATAAGCAGTAGACTTATAAAATTCATAACATGAATTGTAGTCAGCCAAATTTGGTCAAACAAATTTTGTTAGAACCTGCATTTCATGAACTATCCAGAAAAAAATGATAAACACCATGGTTCCTGTAACCCTTTTTATAGTTTGGATTTATTTAAGTAAACTACCCAAACCTTGATAACCAAAGGAAAAATAAAAATACTTTTATACTAGGGCTGAGAAAAATTGGAGACATACTTAACTAGTATCTACACTGTTTAAAAATATTAAACTCCCGAGTATACTAGGTTAAGGAAAGATTATCCATTAAAACTTATATTGGCCCAAACCTTAAGAAAATGAAAAAAGGGATTTAAAATGTGGACTAGAAGGTAGCCACACTTTTCCTAGCTTGCTCAAGTGATATAGTTTATCAGAAAAATTTGTTGAGCCCTAATCCAGTACAAAGAAAATGCACCACCTTTTATTTAATAAAAACAGTGAGAACCTAGAAAAATCATAGAAAAATAATCCTAAGGAGGAACCACCCCAACCTTAGGAATAACCATTGAATCACTCTCTGTGATTTTTGGCACAGAAGCATGTTATTACCCACAGATGCCAGCAAAAATAACTTTTAGTGCAGAACCCCCACCTAAATCAGAGTTGTAGTACAAAGTAACCCTCTACCCTCACTTTTGTCATTTTTTCCTAGAGTTTATCCTAATTATTCTTAACCACAAATTTATAGGATAGACTATAGTGACCAATGTTAACCCACTGTAATTTTTACCAAATTTTTGGAGAAGTTTAAATCACTATGGTAGTTCAAACCCACCTTAAAAGCATAAGTGGAAAAGGAAAAGGAGAATTAGTGAAAGGAAGGAATGTCACACACACCCCTACAACCAGACCTCCCTAAGTGCCCACTAAAACTTTAAGGGATGACCAAAGTCTTAATTCCACTCAAAACCTAGACCAGGTAAGTATAAAACACTAAGAACATCATACGATGAAGAAACCTTAGTTTACCCACTGCTTTAGTGTTGCTTCACCATACATCGTGTTTACTAAATTTGCATATCATTAACATACATGTATCTTATTCATTGCATTCGATAGATTGTAACCTCGCTGACGGAGAATACGTACTCATTCCGGAGCAAGGAGTTGCTCAGGAGGGAGTCCAGGAGCCAGCACCAGAGCCTGCCACTGAGGATCTCCCTGCCCCAGCTTTTAAAGGAAAGCCCCGGTTTTATGCATAACCGTTATATATGCTATTTTACTGCACTTAATGATTGTAGGTTTGTATTGTGCACTTAAGTGTAGAAGTTGTCTGAAACCCTAGCTGCATGAACTCAGGATTCCTTTGAGATGGATACTAGTATGCTAGGTCGAGTAGCTGCTTTACTAATTAGGGATCTCGGTAGAAGTCGAGTGATTTTTCTAGCACTCGCGCGAGGTCAGGAATTGATTGTATCCATTTTTATATCAGAATGATGACGGTATGTGGACAACGATCCATGGGGATGCGTTGTCTACGAGACGAAAATTGAAATAAGGATTAAGGTGTGGTACCGTGTGTCAAGCGTTTGAAAGTACTAAACACATGCCGAGAAATATGGTAAATCGGCAAGCCTAGTACCTAAGTGAACCTACCCACGGATTGACCTCCTCACGCGACCTGAGACGTGGTCTCCCATTCCGGTTATGGTGGGTACAAGTGCGGTCACTGCATGATGACAGTCGGGGTCAGTGAGGCATTGTACGCCAAGGCGGTGAGCCTCCTTCTATTGCCAGGGAATCGATGGGGACGGTTGATATGTGTGGGGACCGAGTGCCTCGCCACGTCGTGTGTTTAGGTTTACCTTGCAAGGTTAAAACTCGATTCGAATCGTCTGCTTCTCGCAGCTAATGAGACTACTTGATCCATGCTGCTACATTGAGTAAGAAGTGGGAATGAGGTGACAGTCAAAAGATGTTGAATGCAATAATGTTTAATACCATGTATGAATATCCAAGTACTCATCTAGTCTAAAGGATTACACTAAAATTTGAAAAGCTAAATTTTGTTTTTATACTCAGCTAGTGCTTTTGGCAAATCAAACCCCACAGCCAAACAGCTGCATGGTCTAGAGGTAGAGGAGTAGGCTCCTCACACCGGGTAAGTCTAGTTGAGTATAAGTATACTCAGCCTTGCTTGTGGCACAATTTTTACAGGTACTCTAGAGGATATGGTTGTTGGAGTGACTTGGCCGTCCACCCTGCCACCGGGCTAGACAGTCGAGTGGGACCTTGCCTCAGCTGGAGAGGAGCATGAGGAGTGATGGGCCAGGCTTCCCCATCCTCCCTTTATTTCATCGTTAGTTAATTTCCGCTGCATCAAGAAACAATGGTTACTGCTTTTGAAACTCCGATGATGATGTAATAACCTTAAGTACTCCTTTAAATTATGGTTTTATGCTTTATTGTGTTTTTCTCTGTGCCTCACCTTCGAGTGAGTATGTGGTACTTGATCCTATTAGTGGCCTTGTCGGACTAGATCCGAGGGACTGACGTTTTATTCCTATTTAAGTGTGGTCTTGCCTTTAAGGCGGGACTTGGGCACTTAAGTTGGAATAATTCGGGCGGTTCTGCCACACTCTTTCTCTAAGAAAACATCATTCCTGGCAACAAACACATTGCCCTCTGACCGGTGGTAAAAGTAATATCCTAAAGTTTCTTTTGGATATCCCACGAACATGCACTTGTCCGATTTTGGAGTAAGTTTTTTCAACTGCAGTCGCTTGACGTAAACCTCACAACCCCAAATCTTTAGAAAAGACAAACTGGGGGTTTTCCTAGTCCACATCTCATATGGTGTCTTAACTACAGACTTAGATGATACCCTATTTAGTGTGAAACCTGTTGTTTCTAGAGCGTATCCCCAAAATGACAAAGGTAGGTCCGACTAGCTCATCATTGATCGAACCATATCCAATAAAGTCCGATTACATCGTTCAGAAATGTCGTTCCTCTAAGGCGTTCCATGCGGCGTAAGTTGCGGAACAATTCCACAACTCTTTAGATGATTGCTAAACTCATGGCTCAAATATTTACCTCCACAATCAGATTGTAGTGCTTTAATTTTCTTGCCACGCTGATTTTCCACTTCATTCTGAAACTCTTTGAACTTTTCTAAAGATTCAAACTTATGTTTCATTAAGTAGACATATCCATATCTACTAAAATCATCAGTGAAGGTTATGAAGTATTGGAATCCTCCTCTAGCTGTCGTACTAATTGGTCCACACACATCAGTATGTATGAGTTCTAACAAATCTAATGCCCTCTCAGGTAAACCTATGAAGGGTGACTTGGTCATCTTGCCAAGTAAGCATGCTTCACATGTCTCATATGATTCAAAATCAAATGAAGTTAAAGCCCATCAGAATGAAGCTTCTTCATGTAATTCTCACTTATATGACCCAAACGACAATGCTACATGTAGGTAGGACTTAAATCATTAGGCTGAGGCCTTTTAGCACTAATATTACAGATAGGTGCATCATCAGGATTTAAAATGAATTACCCATTCATAATGGATGCAAAAGCCACAAACATGCCATTCTTAGAGATCACACAACCATTGTTTTCACTCGCAAATGAATAACCATCCTTCATCAAACATGAAGGAGACATAATATTTCGACTCATACTAGGAACTACATAACAATTATTTAACTCCAAAATAAATCCTAATGGAAGGTGGAGTTGCATCGTCCCGACGGTCAACGCAGCAACTCTTGCATTATTGCCTACTCAGAAATCAACTTCTCCTCTTTTCACGCTTCTACTTTGTCACACACGGTTCCAGGGGGTAGAACCGAGCGCATACCATATGTGTGCTAAGATCTATTTCCACACATATGTTGATGTCACAAGTGTAATATATCAAAAGACAATGCAATAAAGGCGTAAAGAGAGTAGAATACTTTATTACATCATCTAAATCATTGTATCTTTAACAAGTATCACATCAAAGTAAAGCGGAATTTAAATAACAGGGGCAATCTCCCACAGGAAGATGACCAGCGTATCGTTAGACTTAGAATTCATCGTCGTCAATATCTCCATCAAAGTCTCCAGCATCACCCTCTGATCAAAATATTAGCAAGGGTGAGCTCACATATGGTCAGGGCTCAGCAAGTGGGGAAAAAATTAATGCAGGTATAACAAGGTGAGGCTAAGGTTGACCAGTAAGCATTTTAGTTGGTCAACATTTTAGTAACAACACCTGTCTTACTAATAAGTGTGAATCCCAAGTATCCCAATTAAACAAAGGAATATGAGTATAACAAAAACACTTAAGTGAAACCACTTAAGCGAACAATTGGCAGATCATCGGATCTCAGTTTATTTCCATCTTCAAGTTCAATTATCATGTGTGGAGTCCAGGTCGCTCTTAACCGGGAGCACGACTGATATATCAGTTTTACACTCTGCAGAGGTGGTACAACTTTACCCACAAGCCATGTATCCCATCTAGCCCGGGTTGATCGGACCCTTAAACACTGCCGAGGTGAATGGCTAGGATTCATTATGAGGCTTTCACAAAATACACTTAATACGAAGCAACCCGCTAAGGTTTCTAAAGCCGATGGTGGTGACCCCCTGGGTGAGGTACCTTAGCCAAGAATACGTCCCCATGATAACGTGGGCTGCCAACACCACCGCTCCCCCTCTTGCCCATATTTCAGGTAAGGTTGCCAGACACTAAGCATATAAAGCTAATTACCAAAGCCAGAGCCATGATAGCACTCGTGGTTGCACTGTTATCCTGGGTGGTCACTCCATGTTCTAATTAATATGAAATAATGTTGTTTTAACCATCAGGGTTAATGTCATAATTGCCAATTTCATTATCGGAACATTAATATCAATTAATGAGTGACATAAAAGTTATTAAGTGGAGCGGTAGCACAAGTTTGCAAAGCTTAATAATTTCCCCAGGGTAAACAAGGAATACAGTTGGTAAATCTAGAAAATCCTTAATTAGGTAAAACCCATCAAATTATGCAGTATATTAAAAAGTAAACATTATTTTATGCAATGATTGGGTACAAAAAGAATATGCAGAGGGAGAATCCACTTGCCTTGTTCAAAAGCGTCTTGCGGGTCGTCCTCGAACGTATTCGAATCCTCTACCACAAAATCAGCTTCTAATAATGTCGTACGTTGCCATACAAAGAGAAAACATACACCAATAAATAAACATGCACCATTACATAAACATACACCATTACATACACATTAACACATTGTACTTATCACACCTTAAATACGTCCTAAACGCGTAAATACTTATTAATTCAATTATAGCTATTATTGTGAGTCCTAAATGGTGAATTTATGAGTGGGTGCTATAAATAGAGTTTTAACTAGTATTAATATGTATTAACATCATCAATAAGAATAAATAGTAGTTATTGTCTTTAATACTAATAATTCGACTAATAGATTTTATCCTTTTTATTTCTAACTCGAATTATTGAGTAAAGCTAAAAAATAAATTTAATATTCTAAAAAATCCCTTATAAATTACTAATTGGACTTTTATAACAGAAGCGAGGTTATTTTGATATAAACAAGTATTTTTCTTACTCTAAAAATTTAAGTGCTATACTTGTGAACATGTTTATTTGGCTAGTAAAAATCTACTTTCCATACTACTAGTGATATTTTCTCCTTTCTTTATAAAAAGAAAATATTAATAAAATAATCAGTGATAAATCATCTAAAAATCCTATATCGTTTATATGACATGAATTCTATACTATTTTCTAAATCCATTAAAATGAACGTATGACTATAATTCTCCAAATAGTTTCTAAAGTTCATTGCAACTAAATTTTACTACAAAATTTCCTATCTAGTGTTTAAATCACCAATGTGTGACTACTAAATTTTTCATCATATTTCTCTCTAATCCAAAAATCATCGCATCGACTAACATGAACAATCACGGTGCACTACATATCGCATATATCTACCAAAATTCGCATAGCGCACATACGTATGAATTGCGGGTCACACATGTTCATATTACAACAAACTAAATATACAATTCATGAATCGAATCAAAAGTATTTTGAAAACATACTAATTAATTTGGGGTTGTTTTCCACCATGGGTTCTCGCTTGCGCAGGGAAATGGAGATGGCTCAACAAGGAGGTCGGTCGAGCAAGAGAAGCGGGCAGGGGTCCTCGACGTCGGGCGGGCTCCGGCGAACTCCAGCGAACTCCGGCGACGATGGCAAACTCTGGCAACAACGGTGAGCGAGAGAGTGCGAGGAAATGAGAGTGAGCTCGGGTAGGAGAGGAAGAGAGAGGTTTGGCTGTCCTTTTATAGGGAGAGGGAGGGGAGAGGGAGAGGTACTTGGCGGTCCATCAAGGGCTATTAATGGCTACGACCGTTTCTTCTTGGAATCAATGGTGTGAAAGGAATGGGGGGAGGAGAAATGGACGCCACTTGAAGCTCCATAATGCGGGGAGGTGGAACGACGAGGGAAACGACTCGGTCGCGCGGTGTGCGGGCGGGTTCGGTCGGCGCAGGGCGCCGGGTCGGCTGCTCGCGTCGCGAGAGAGAGCTCCTCGCACGCGGGCTTGAGGTCGGTGCAGGCGCGGCGAGTGCAGGGGCGCTCGGATGCATGGGCGCGCGGTCGGCGATCTCCTTGGCGGCGCGGAGGAGGGCGGTTGGGCAGCCCTGGCGCGGCGGCTGCGCCCTGGCGCACGCGATAGAGAGAGCCGAGAGGGTGGAGAGAGAAAGGGGAGAGAAGAGAGATAGGGAGGGAGCAGTAGGGGCGGCGGCGGCTTGGGGAATGCCAGGGCGTGCGCGCGACTAGGGTTTGGGTGGGTGGGCCCCTAGTGGGCCGGCTAGGGTTAGGAAGTTTATTTTTTTTCAAATTGCGACATGAATTTTTAAAGAGCTCAAAAATTCATAAAAACTCACCAAAACTATTTATAAATAAAATATTTATTTTTAGACTAATAATTCTTATATTATTAATTATGAAATTAATTACTAGGATTTTCTTTTAAGAAGAATTGCTATAAAACATCCGATCATCAATCATGCGCATACAAAGAAAAATGATTCAAAGTGAAAATAAATAATTAAACACTTAAAAATATTATTACCATATTTACTATAATAACCAAATTTCTTATTTGTAGTTGATGGCTTTTATGGTGTTACATACTTCTTATCATTCCCTGCATCTAATTGCAAATATGGGCAACCAAACTTGTATCAAATTGTAACACCCCTGGTGTTTAGCATACTCATACATTGCATGTGCATCATGAAAGAATTATCATGAGCATCATTAATCATTCACTACCCATATTAGAATCTAGAATTATCACTAATTGTTGTGAAGTGAACTCTTGCTTGAACCAATGAGATGCCTATGTTCCATGGCAATAGATTATCATTGAGTGCTTGTGTGTATGAGCAAATCCACTTATATAATCTAGGTTGATAATGCTGGATCTTTCAACTCTTGAGTTCATGTGATGATAGTTTCTTAAACTATATGTGATGGTGTGACTTAGTGAATGTTGTGCTTGATAAATGGAAGTCTATCAAGAACCAAAACTTAGGAAGCAAGCATTTGACTCCTAAAATTTGAAGCTCAGGAGTGTCCTGATCACCGCCCCAGTTCCTTCGAGAAAGGCGAGCCCCGACATCTAACTTTCTATATTTACAATACTTTAATGTCTTCACTGCCTATCTATGTTGTTGCATTTGGTACAAAAGTTGATTGAGACCAATTGCTGCATATACCATTGATCACTTTGTTTACCCTATCCTTGCCACATATTTAAAGTAAGCATGCTTAAAATGCTTAGGCCTAATTAGATGGTAGAAGTCGGGTGATTTCCTGTCACCTGCGAGATATAGGTGGTTACTTATACTTGATTTGGGATAAAGTCATTGGGTAATATCCATAATGGAAATAAAGATTTAAAATGAGACCGGGCGGACTCTTATGGGCATCATGAAGGTCATAGTGATCCCGCCTGTGTCGATTAAGGACCATACCGTTGTGGTCCCTCAAGTCATGTTGAATTTATGCCTATACACTTAGCTGGTCGGATAATTCATTCCGACCATGAAGCCAGAACACCATTCCAGCTAGATTCGACCTCGTGGTGCACTTACTGGTGTGGTTGAGCAGTGACGGGGACACGATGAGATGACCCATGGTGGATGGTACGCCCTAACCCTTTTGTAGTCAGGCAGTCCCTGGGTATGGTGGCCCCTGTGGAATCCGAGATGTGCAGCAAGGCTGCTATTGGAATGAGTGTAGTGGTGATTGTATTTCACGAAGTACTATGGGTACGATTTGTGTAAGGAGTACCCAACAGCTGGTTAGTAACAGATTCGAATCGCCATCGCTCCTGGATAGTGAGCACTTGACTTGAGTTATCTCATCATGGTAACAACTACACTTTGTATGACTTGATGATAGGGATAAGATGTGATGTTACTCCCAAATATGACCAAGGGAAGGGATGACTTGATGTGATAATTATGAGTAGTCTCTCTTAACTTGATTCTTCATGAAAGCTATAACTAGACATATAGTAAACATGGCACTGAATATTTAAAGAATCAAGTGCAAATATAGTCTAAAGCGGAATAGGTACTAACACTAACCAGCTAAAATGGAATAATGAATTTGGTAACCCCTTTTAAGTTGTTAATAACTTCATTAACTCTCGTTACTCTTATAAAGTAATAGGCCAAATCCAGATATAGCTTTGCATAATCCTTGGAGTCTTTTATTTTCTTATTTCCTGGTTTTGGACGGATCAGTCTAGCTGAGTACATTCCAGTACTCAGGGTGCTATTCCCAATGATTGTTGTAGATGGTCAGATGTACTACGGGTACTGCGAGCACTGTTTATACCCGGCTACGGGAGATGACTAAGCCCAGGGCAGGGCTTCTCCACTCTCGTCTCATGCTTTTGGTGGGTTGACATACCCAAAATGTTGGCACAATATTTCCAAAATCCCGCAGGTGTTGTGGGTGCTAGTTAAATAAATGCTTCTGCTAAACTTATCACTTCGGTGAATGCTACTTGGAGTTATTTGGGGCCTGCGTGCCATCTATGTTGTAATAACTCTATGTACTCCGATTTATGTTAAACTCCGTGGAATGTTGTAACACTTGATGCAACGAATGTCAGTTCATTACGATCTTGGTTGCGAAGGAAAAGTTTGAGATCCTTCGTGATTTCACCAGACCCTGGGTTTATATGGGCTCAAGTGTGAGATAATCACTGCGGGGCAGGTGGTTTGCATACTTGATCTCTTATAAATCTGCAAGAATTTATATAAGAATCAGCAAGAAAAATTTTTGTAATGTGAATAGCAAGTGTACATGTTGCCGTGATCCTTAATAGAGGCCAAGTATTGTTTGCAATTCCTCTTCCACTGACAAAGTTCTTTACAGTAAAAGCATTATGCATCTGCAGCTGGTCCAGCCTTGGGCTTTTGGTTTGGCTTGGATACTGTATCCTTTGCGTTGCCTTTCTTCTTTTGAGATTTACCCTTCTTAAAGTTGGGTTTGTTTTGGACCGCCATCACATGGCCGCTGCTGACAGCGCTTTTCTTTATGTCACCCTCTGTTGTTTTCAGCATGCCACATAGTTCATTAAGGCTCTTCTCTGCCCCATGCATATGATAGTTCATAATGAAGCTTCCATAGCTAGGCGAAAGAGATGTCAAAATGAAGTCAGTGGCCGACTCTTGGCTTACTGGGTAGCCTAGCTTCTACAATCTCTAACTGTAACCAACCATTTCGATTGCATGTGGCCCAACTGTTGTGCCTTCTGCTAGCTTGCATTCTAGAAAGGCTTTGGACACATTGAACCTTTCAGTCCTAGCCTAAGTCTAGAACATATCCTTGAGTGCCATGATCATATCGTGTGCCTCATGGATTGTCTCAAACTAGACCTGCAGCTCAGGCTCCATTGTCACACCCAAATTTAAGGAACAAAGCCGGGTGCATCTCATACATGCACCAAAGAAGACAACATATATAATAACAGAGTGTATAAAGATAAATGTCAGAATATAATCAGAGTACTTAATACATAGCGGAAGTCTTACAAAATAAAAGATAAATATGGATCGAACTAAAGTCCATCCTTGGCGCCATAAAGTCAACTGGGAGACGCCACCTAGATCAAATTGAACTCCTCGTTGTGTGGCTCCTCTTGAACCACCTGTTCTTCTCTTGTGGGGGGTGTGAGACAGCAAGGGTGAGCTCACACATGTTCATCGCTCAACAAGTTATGGGGAATAATGTGGCATGAACTCACCAAAGGTGGGAGTTCATGTGATGTGTAAAGCTGATCAACAGTAGGGGTTAAAGCTGAGCATTGCTTTTAATAAGTTGGTCAAATTTTATTAGCAGTTACTAAATGTAAGTAAATACCAAACCATAATAAGAATAATAGAACAAAATTAATAAATAATCCCATGCAAATGCAAATGAAAAATTGAATTTAAGTTCCATAAATTAATCATGCGAGAGTCTTGAGCTGCTCATGACCCTGAGCTTGGCTAGTATACCAGTTTTACACTCTGCAGAGGTTGTACCCTGTACCCACAAGTCATGTATCCCATGTCGCCAGGGTTTGCAAGGCCCTTAGACACTATCGAGGTGAATGGCTAGGGATCCACTACGAGGCCTTTACAAAGTTGCACTAACTTCCGAAAACCCGCTACAGTTTATGGGAAGAGCACTTGGAAGAATCCCCCGTCTGACCGCAATCGCAGCAAAATCAACCCGAGAACCTCCTTGCATGCAACTCCCCTACTGCCCTTGCCCCTTTTGGGTAAGGTAGTCTTCCACTAGCTTTCCTAATTAGTTATCCAAGGGGTCCCATTCCTCCCTTGTGGTGGCATGTGTTTCTCAAGTTAAGCTCCATGTTCCAATTAACATAATATAATGATCTTGACATGAACATAAATAACATAACAAAATAATTGGAACATGGATATAATGAAATATTAACCCAAAACCATATAAAGCAATGGCAAGACTACCCAAGTGATTCAGGGGTAAACAAGGTAAAAAGGATAAATAGACTAGGGTGACCTATTGGGTCCCATCAAAATTAAACCTATGCATGATAAAATGATTATAAAGAACATTATTGGGTAAATAGAAGTGATCAAGGGCACAACTTGCCTGGCACTTGAAATTCTAGGTACCAGGGTGATTCTTCAGATCCTTGAAACCTCGTGCTAGTCGTAGCAATACAAACAAATATGGTATAGATAAAATTAACATCACACCAAACATAAGAACAAACTAAATAATAATGACCTACACAAAGCTACGAGATCGTGGAATCGAGAACTACTAAGATCAGAGTTACGGTTATCAAGTTATGAATTTCTGAAGTTATTAAGTACCTAGAATAGAGTAATTCATGTGAATAATTTTAAATCAAGTTTCGTGGTTAGATAAAGGTATTAGGTGATAAACAATACTTAAACAAAATTAATGCCACTGGAATGAATCAATTTGGAGTTATGGATTTTAAGTTATGAATTTCTAAAGGTTTTATGTATTTTGTACAAGATTAAATAGGATATAAATTTTAATGTGACGTCACGTCAAAACAGAGGTACTAAATGATAAACAATAATATTACAAAATTATAGGAATTTAAATGGATTAATTTGGACTAAGTATGCATTTTCTATGAATTAAACAAATTCTGGCATTTATTTTTCCATTCAAAATCATTTTCTAATTCCTTTTTCTGGATTTTATAATCCTCTGGACTAGGCACATGAAAACAGAGAAGAGCAGGGGCCTCTACATAAATTTTCCTAAGACACAGAGCCCCTGGCGCGGACGGCGGGTTGATTTCATTTAATCTGAGGGTCTCATTTGCAAAACTGGCTCAACGAAATGGTATCGAGAGATCCTGACCGCCCGATCTAATTACAGCGGACGAGATTAGATAGCAAAGGGTTATGAACCGTATGCAATCCAACCCATTAGATCAAAATACAAAGGCTCAGATTTTAAGGAACTATGATCCCACTAGGGCGGTCCAGATCAGATTTAACGGCTCAGATGGTGTTGGGGACTTGTTCTTAAATGCTATGAGTTAAGAACAAGGCAACACAGAAAATGTTAAACATTAAGATCCTTCGTCCTTCGAAGCATTATTTCCCTTAGGATATAACGATCCCCGGACGAAGGTCATGAAGGATTAACCTTCATCACTATAATATACATTAGTAAAAGACGAAGCATATGAAACATAAAAGATAGCGTGAATAATCGTATAATATTATTTATTTAACTTTATTAACTCATCATAAAGGAATAGAAACAATATTGAATTATAAATGTACCTTCGGCTTGGAGGGAAATGAAAATACAAGTGTGACGCAAAAGCAAATGCCAAGTCCGCGTGAACAGTACGGGGGTACTGTTCACCTATTTATAGGCACGGGGTACAACCCATACAAAATTACATACATGCCCTTTACATTTGGTGATAATTCTATAGCATTCTATCGAGGTCTAAATGGCCTTTTCATCTTTAAGTCGGTTCCCCTTTCTGCCAACATGCCGAAGCTTTCCTGCTTCACAGCTTCGGCACTGTGTCAACCTTCGTATCTTTTGAGCTTCTCCCTTTCTGATTCAAGTCCGAAGATACCTGTTCACACATTATACTCCAGAAACATTGTTAAATCATGTTTTTGAGGACCTTCGGAAGCCGAAGGCCCCCAACAGTAGCCCCTCGCAATATTAATTTGTTTGAAATAATAAATTCAGATTGCGATATGAACGAAGGCTTTATGCCGAAGGTCCGAAAAAACACCTTCCCTTTGCTAGAATAGCAACATTCAATGACAAGTGGGGTCTTTCAACTTTCAACGCATCAAGCGTATAAATACGGCCATACCGCAAACTTATTTTGCACGCTTTCTGGCCAACCACTCCTGCTCACTCATTTTTTAGCTCTTGTGCACTGTGATCTGCTAAGTTTTTAGCTTTGAAGCTTCGGCTTTTAGAAACAGTTTTTTAGCGCTTCCGAAGATGTCTGAAGCTGCTAAGAAGGCTGCTGCTGAGATGAAGCTGAGTCTTGATGAAGAGAAGAACCTAGGGTTTCTTATAGCGATGTCGAAGTCCAACACAGAAAAGATTACCAAGGAAATTCTGGAGGGGCTGTCTGAAGATACTGGTGACAGTGAAAGTTATGATATGGACAGCGGTGGCGAAGACTCCGAAGATCGCCCCTGGCGACCAAGCCATTCAGTTTATGGTAAGTCAACTATCAAAGAGAATCATCTTGTTAATATGAGAGGAAGGTATTTCCGGGATCTGTCTATTGTGAGGGCGGACGAAGGGGAAAAAACTTGTCCACACCCTGAAGAAAATGAAGTTGTGGTGTACCGAAGCTTTTTGAAAGCTGGATTGCGATTCCCCTTGAGCAGCTTCGTCGTGGAGGTGTTGAAAATCTTCGAAGTCTATCTTCATCAACTTACTCCCGAGGCAATTATAAGGCTAAATATCTTCGTGTGGGCCGCGAGGAGTCAAGGTCTGAAGCCTGACGCAAGAAGCTTTTGTAATGTTCATGAATTATTATATGAAACAAAGCCTTGGGGCAAAGAACAGTACCATAACAACTTTGGCTGCTACAGCTTCGTTTCTCGGTCCGGGGCAAGCTGTCCCGTACCAACCTTTCGGAAGAGATGGCCCGGGGATTGGATGACAGAATGGTTTTATGTGAAGAATGACTTATCAGCACGAGAAGACATCAAAGGTATAATTATGCGTCCTATTTGGCAAAGCTTCGGCCTTCGGAGGCCGAAGGTTGAAATGAACGAAACCGCCGAAGAGTGCCAAAGAGCCTTCGGCGTTGTCTGCTCTTTTATAGGAACAAGGGACTTAGTACAAGAACATATCGCCTTCAGGGTGTGGCCGCTTGCTGAGAAATGGGAAATGCCACAAGAAACCATAAAAGAGGCCGACGAAGGTGAGCTTGTGAGACTGAAGTACACGTTCAAATTTGGAGATAAATTTATTGAGCCAGATGATGAGTGGTTGAAAAGCATTGACAATTTAAGTGATGAGCTACTCGGGACCTACTCGAAGGCTGAAGATAATGCAATGTCAGCAGCCTTCGGAGGCCGAAAAAAGAAGAGACTGAATCGGGTATTTGATGCCATTGGGTTTGTCTACCCTGATTACTGCTATCCCATTCGAAGGCAGAAGAGAAAAAACACAATCTCTGCAAAAGAAGAAGCTGCAGCTGCTCCTAGCGAGCCAGAACCCAAAAGGAAAAAGATAAAGGTTCTTACGCAACGGCCTCGTTATATTGAACCAGCTTCGGTGCCGGAGTTTACCGGGAAGACTTTTTCAACCACCGAAGCTGAAAAACTAATCGAGCCAGCCTTGTTGCCAGAGATCGCAGAAACGGCCGAAGTGCCACCAAAGATAGAATCAGAACAATCAAACATTTTGTTGTCAGAAACAAAAGAGAAAACCGAAGCGCCGCTCACAGAAAAAATTGAGGAGGTAAGAGAAGCAACTGAGGGCTCCAAAACATCAGAAGTTTTGAGTCCTACAGCAATCATTGGGGCAGCAAAAAACCAAAAGGGGCCATCAGTGACCCCAAAAAGGAATAGAATGGTAAATGTACTAGACGTCTTGGAGACAATTAAGTCTTCAAGCACAATTCCAAAAAAAAGTGTTGAAGTTGCTGAAGCTTCTACTGAAGCTTCGGCTCAACAAGCTGAAGCTGAAGCTGGGCCTTCAGAGCCCTTCAAAGAACATCCTTTTGAAGCCGAAGCAGTAAAAATTCCGGAACCAATATTAGTTGAAGAAACGGACACCGTCATCCCCGAAGCACCTGCCGGCATGCATGATTACATCATACGACATGCTTCGGGGAAAAAGCTATCTGAGGAAGAAACTCATGAGGCCAACCATTATGCAAAGGAGCTGAAATATCCGAAGGGGGCAGTAATATTCAATGGAACAAATGAAGATGACTTCTTATACTGCCTGCCTGATAACAAAGAGCTATCCGTCTGCCGAGAGATGGCGAGAAGCATAGGCTTTCCGAAGCTTGAAGCTGGGTTAAGTGCCATGACGAAAGAGGATCTCGCAGACAGCCTCGCGTACAACAGCCTGAAGGTACGGGAATTAAACACTTGAGAAAAAAAACCCCCTATCTTTTTTTTACGCAACTCATTCCTTTTTTCTTATATGAATTCTTTTTTCATATAGGGCCTGATCCTAAGCAACGCGTTAAGAGCGCAAAAGAGCGCCGAAGATGAAAGTTATGAAATTGCGTTTAATAATTTACGCTCCGAAGTTATCAAACTGAGAAACGAAGCTTTGGAAAAAGATAAAATTTTACTTACACTGGTAGATAAAGTGAAAAAAGACGAAGCTGCTTCAAAGGCCCAGGCCGAAGCTCAAAAACGCGAGATTAAAGATCTTCAGAAACAGCTAGCTAGAGCTAAAGAGGAGCGCGCGCTTGAGGAAACGAAACGAGAACTTAGTGATTTTATGGTCAACAAATTGGAATCAAAAGTTAAGGAGCTTCGCACATCTCAGGGGAAATGCTATGTCAAATCTGTAGAATGTGTGAATAAAATTAAATCCAGCTTCGCCAGCGTAGGCGCCTTTTCCAGCGAAGAGAATTTCTCTCGAGGCAATCCCGAAGGTCCGCTGGAATGGATTAGCCACGAAGCAGAGGCCTTCGAAGAGATTCTGAACAGTCGTGGCGACATATGTGCTTTTTCGGGCGCCAGAGGAATTGCTTCCGTCTTAGAGAAGAAAGGTTGCGAACATGTAAAATTTTTAGCTCAATCCGAAGCTACCTTATCTACCGAAGACATCAAGGACCCTCGGCCGAAGCGAGCGTGGTTGGTGGCAAATTTTTTACTGATATCTGGAACGACGGCGGCCGAGGAATGGCGCGAGAGATCATTGAAAGAAGCGAAAAAGGCATTCACGATGCTAGAAGAGTAGCAGACGCTGCCGAAAGGAGTAGGGAGCCCGAAGGACAGTTAGGTACCAACTAGTCGTTCTTGTTGCGTTGTAATTTTCATTTTAAACTTTGCTCACGATTTGTAAAAATACTGAAGAAGTGTTCTCTTCGCTCAGAAACTGTTGGACGATCTGCCGACCCCCACACAAAAGGGGATGAAGAAATTAATCAAATGGCCGAAACTATCATGGACAAGGTTGTTGACCAACTTCTGAATGAAGCCGCCGAAGCAGTATTGAGGGAAGATTAGGTGCTATTTGGAAAAAACATTTAAAGTGTAATCTATGCAACACTTTGTACATTTGAATGTAATATACAAGTCTCTTTTCATTATTGAATTCTTTACGATGCATGAAACTTTAAATACATACCACTTTTGAGCCTTCGGCGAAAAAACACCTTCCCTTCTTTTCATGCGTCGTGAAGAAGATAGCCTTCGTCAAAATTATTCTGATGAATGACATCGATGCCTCGTGAAAACATTTTCCGAAGCTATTTTCCGAAGCTATGCAACTTTGATATTGATCTGATAAAGTTCGCCCATGTTTCGTAAAAATATTCCCCGAAACTGTATTCCGAAGCTATACAATTTCAATGTCACTTTTTCAAAGCATCCCTTCGAAGGTTGAGAGTGTCCCCTTCTCTTGCCAAATGCGATATGATGTATGATGCTTATGCTATGCAAAATGATGTGATGATGTTATGTTATGCATGTGACATGTGTTCCGAAGATACACATAAAATATATTCGTAAGCTCTGCATTCCCTTAGGAACGTCTTTGGAGCTTCTTCGTCTTTTACTTAGACGGCATCAGCGTTGACTTTTCGCTGTAAGCCTCCCTTAGGAGCTTCTTCGTCTTTTACTTAGACGGTATCAGCGTTGACTTTTCGCTGTAGGCTCTGCATTCCTTTAGGAACGACTTCTGAGCAGAAAACTTACGCTGCGCTCCCTTTGGAACGACTTTTTGTGACTTTATAAACTTACTCTGCGTTCCTTAGAACGACTTTTTGTTACTCCGAAGGGTTTTTAGTCCGAAGGTCCTTCTTGGTAACGGAAGAAATTTTAGGCTTCGGCAACTTAGGCCTGTGAATCAAATAAATTTTTCTCGTGGAAACAACGAAATTATTACATGGAAACTATCAATGTTTTTTGCTTCACAGAAAACAAAACTGAATAGAAAAGACTGCTATCAAAGGTAGGATATGTCAATAAATGTGCTTCGACTCTGGCACAGTGCTGTTGACTGTGCGAGCTTCGGACTGTTCTCTGAAGTCCCTCTGCTGTGGAGCGTATTGACTCCCTTCTGGCTGTTGACCTTGCTGCAATGGAGGTGGAGGCAGAAGCTGCTGCCAGGAAGCTTGAGGTTGACTTGCCGAAGCTACAGAAGCCGCAGGGTGGTTGTCTATGTATTGTGGGACATAAGGCGGATGAAACGAAGCAGTATGCATAACCTGCTTCGACTGAGCTTGTTGAGATGCAGCTTCGGCTAGTTCCTTTTGCTTCTGGATTGTAACATGGCACGTCCTAGTGGTGTGGCCCTTGCCCTCTCCACAGAATAGGCAAAACAGTCTCCTTGGCTGATCTCCGAATCTTCCGCCGAAGCCCCTGGCGCCTCTGCCTCTTGGAGCTGGTGGCCGAAAGGAAGTTTGTTGTTGCCCCGAAGCCTGTGAGGAGCACTGTGGCCTGTTTTGCTGACTCCCCTTATCATCATTCTGAGTGCTGTGAATGGAACGGACATGCCTCGGGTAGTATCTCCCTCCGAAGCCCCTGGTCATCTCAGAAAATCTGAAGGCCTCCTCCCTTCTCTGGCGAAAGTCATTGTCGGCACGAATGTACTCATCCATCTTTTGGAGCAATTTCTCCAAGGTCTGAGGAGGCTTCCGAGCAAAGTATTGAGCTGCAGGTCCAGGACGAAGCCCCTTGATCATGGCTTCGATAACGATTTCATTGGGCACCGTTGGTGCCTGCGCCCTCAATCGTAAGAACCTTCGGACATACGCCTGAAGGTATTCTTCGTGATCCTGAATACACTGGAAGAGGGCTTGAGCTGTAACCGGCTTCGTTTGAAATCCTTGAAAGCTGGTCAGTAACATATCCTTCAGCTTCTGCCATGAAGTGATTGTTCCTGGCCGAAGGGAGGAATACCAGGTCTGAGCAACATTCCTGACGGCCATGACGAAAGACTTCGCCATGACTGCAGCGTTGCCCCCGTACGAAGACACTGTTGCTTCGTAGCTCATCAAGAATTGCTTCGGGTCGGAGTGGCCGTCAAACATGGGGAGCTGGGGTGGCTTATAGGATGGAGGCCAAGGAGTAGCCTGCAGCTCAGCAGACAGAGGAGAAGCATCATCAAAAACAAAATTTCCCTGATGGAAATTATCATACCAGTCGTCTTCGTTGACGAAGCCCTCCTGATGAAGGTCTTTCTGATGAGGCCTTCTGTTCTGCTCATCGTGAGTGAGATGGCGAACTTCCTCAGAAGCTTCGTCAATTTGCCTTTGCAACTCAGCTAGGCGGGCCATCTTCTCCTTCTTCCTCTGCACTTGTTGATGTAGCATCTCCATCTCTCTGATTTCTTGGTCTAGCTCTTCTTCCTCAAGCGTCGGGCTAACAGCTTTTCTCTTCTGGCTTCTGGCCTCCCGAAGAGAGACGGTCTCCTGGTTGTGGTCCAGCGATTGTAATGCTGCAGCCCCAGCCGCTGAAGCTTTCTTCGGCGCCATAGCGAAGGTCTATAGCTTCCGAAGGTGTTCACGAAGACTCGAAGTGGAAGTGAGTTCACCGGAGGTGGGCGCCAATGTTGGGGACTTGTTCTTAAATGCTATGAGTTAAGAACAAGGCAACACAGAAAATGTTAAACATTAAGATCCTTCGTCCTTCGAAGCATTATTTCCCTTAGGATATAACGATCCCCGGACGAAGGTCATGAAGGATTAACCTTCATCACTATAATATACATTAGTAAAAGACGAAGCATATGAAACATAAAAGATAGCGTGAATAATCGTATAATATTATTTATTTAACTTTATTAACTCATCATAAAGGAATAGAAACAATATTGAATTATAAATGTACCTTCGGCTTGGAGGGAAATGAAAATACAAGTGTGACGCAAAAGCAAATGCCAAGTCCGCGTGAACAGTACGGGGGTACTGTTCACCTATTTATAGGCACGGGGTACAACCCATACAAAATTACATACATGCCCTTTACATTTGGTGATAATTCTATAGCATTCTATCGAGGTCTAAATGGCCTTTTCATCTTTAAGTCGGTTCCCCTTTCTGCCAACATGCCGAAGCTTTCCTGCTTCACAGCTTCGGCACTGTGTCAACCTTCGTATCTTTTGAGCTTCTCCCTTTCTGATTCAAGTCCGAAGATACCTGTTCACACATTATACTCCAGAAACATTGTTAAATCATGTTTTTGAGGACCTTCGGAAGCCGAAGGCCCCCAACAGATGGGCTCAACAAAACGGTATGGATCAAGCTAATCGCCACCGTCCATTTATGGATCTAGGGTTATCCCTTCATCACCTTCTCATCTAATCTAGGCCGTGAGCCTCTCATCCAACGGCCACGACATTGTCTTCCCCACTGACCAAGCAGCGACGCCGCCGCCATGCTCACGCGGTGGAGAACACGACGAGGCACCAATTGGTCACCCCAGAGCACAACAGACAAATTGAATGGAGCTACACGAAGAGGGCGACTACACGAACTAGATGACGAGGCCTCACCAGATATGGCGACGCGAAGCAGGCGATCCGTGGCAGGGGCCTATCCGCCACTGGAGATCTGCTCCGGCGAACAATTCCCAATGGCCCAGAGCGTAATTCCCCTAGGCAAAGCAACGATCATGACCTGTGAAGGTTGGTGAAGCTCCCTGTCCCAACTTCAAGGTTCCAACAGCTATGAATTCACGGTTTAATGGTGGCGGCAAGCTTTTCTCCCCCCTGCAGTTTCTCCCTATCGGGTGGAGGCACAGATGCTGACTAAGGCCGAGGGGAGGGTCACGAGGACCACCAAATTATACCCTTAGCCCCAAGGCAAGGCACGAGTCCCGCCAACGGCCACGGCGAGCTCCACAGCGGCTTCCGTGGCGAGGAAGTTGGCTTCAGGCGCAACCACCCGAGGAAGACCCGGTGTAACACCCCTAGTGTTACTGTCACTAAAACTTGAGCATAACATCATGAGCATTAGCATATCATGTGTTTGTCACGACTAGAGTGCATTCACTAGGTAAAAAGTTCAAAAATGTTGGACTGATATGACTTGATGTGTGGTGAAACCGTAGGGTAGGGTACTTAGCCCTAAACTAGGCTTATGAGGGACAATGAAGCTCAAACAAGTTAAAATCTCAAAACTTATTAGAAATGGTCATAAGATATCACATTTAATGGACTTGGGTGGCATCCAAACCCTAAAAGTGTTAAAACCCCTGAAAAGACCCCTGGAAAACCCTAAATTAAAACCCTAGGGGGCTAAGTGTAAAATTGGTGCACTTTTGGACCAAGGCGCAAAAACCAAGGTATTAGGGCACCTCAAATCATATGCTTCACACCTTTGAGGATTTCCAAGTCAAAAGATGAGATTTGGACTTCAGTGCAAAAAGCCCCTCATGCACTCCATATGCCTAAGTCTAAAATCAGTTGAATAGGGCTAACTTTGGAGCTTTGTATTTTTAAAAATACAAGGAATTTGCCTAGGGTCAACACATAACACTTGTAGAGCTATAACAGGAGTGCAACTTTGCTTAAGTAACTAAGCTTTGATCACATACAAAGTTTGGAGAAAAATGAGCTCAAAGTTGTGCTGTCAATCACACTGATAACTGAATTAAGGTCACCAGTGACATTAGCAAGACTTTTGGGTCAAATTGGAGTAGGATCTAGTGCTCGATTGAGGATAGTTACTATAGTCAATTTGTAGCTGGTTGGTTGAGCTACTACTTTGTTAAAGATGGATTAATAAGTATTCACATGAAAATTTGAGATCTAGGCTCTGCAAAGTGGTCTGTTAGGATGACTGAATGAGAAACTGATGGTACAATATCGAAATATCTCAGGTTCAGTTCATCTCGCCGCCGGCGACCACACGCTCGGATTCGCGCCAGACGCTACGATTCGTGCTCAACGGAGTACTGATAGTTGCTCGAGGTAGTAAATATCACCGTGTGGATGAACTTGAGCCACTGTTTCACTCTGCCGCCGTGTCCGCCTGACTTACAGCCGATTCGGATGAACTCACCGGAGTTAGCCACCTATCGACCATGTGCCATGTGCCTTGGTGTCTTACCACGTTGCAGTAGCTCGTATTACACACATCCAGTGATCGCCAATGAGCTCGCCACGGTGAAAGCCACCAATCTCTTGCGACAGTGCTCTCCTCTCTCTCCGACCGCCACCACGCCATCTCAAATTCACGGGCCACCGCTCGGGGATCCTATAAATTGAGCATGTCATCGGTTCCGCAAGGTAGTCAAGCAACCAATACACCAACTCGTGCCTCAAATCGTCCACCCGAGCTCGCCAATTCGAGATTTCCCCCAAATCGGTCCAGAGCACCGCAAAGTGACCTCGTCGTAGCCAGCGTGCTACAGGTCTGTTCATGTCCGCTGCTCTCTTGTTTCAGTACCCGTATGTGCCCTTGATGCTTCTCGACCCGACCGATTAAGCTAGAACCCATCAGATCACCTGGAACACTTTGAATTGTCCCCGGGTTGTGCGGTCAACGTGAGCAGAGAAGTTGGGAGCTCAAACCGTGCAATTGATCGAGGGGAAACGTTTGTTAGATGTTGAATTAGGTATCAGCCAAGTTAGAGCATCGGCCATTGCGTGTCTTGGCCAGTACAGGCTCACCGGAGCTCGGTCTGCCGCCGTGCTGCGTCATGGACCAGGAGTTGTTAAGAAATAGAAATCCGGGGGGGGGGGGTTTGTAACTGTCAGTGAAACACAGGAATAGTGTCGTGACCCCTTTTCAAGTTATTCAAATCGCCAAGGTTCTCTGTGCAAAGACGCCAGTGCGGGCGCGAGTGCGCGCGTTTCGCCTGGTCATGGGCTGTATTGGGCTGGTTTCAGCCCAATACTATTCATGCTTTTCTCTTTTCCTTTTTCTACCAAGATTAGAAAATTCCTACAAAATTGTAGAAAAATGCTAAAAAATACCAGACCAATTTTGTTAGACTCCTAAATTCCTATAGTATTTAATAAAAATAGTTTTAAGATTTTTAATTAAAATAAGGAATTATGTAGTATTTAAAAGGACTTAAACCTATACTCCTAGAATTTTAGAGATTAATCAGTAACTCCAAAAATCATAAAACTTTTTGGACAAGCTTAAAATGGTATTTAGAACCCATGTGTAAAGTGTGACTTGATTTGGATAATGTTTGATACCTAAACCCCAAAACCCTAATCTTCTAAGTGGTGCCTTCCCTATGAAATAGAATACTGACTCCAAAAACCCTACTTTCCTAGAGTACCGTGAAGGAAAATTGTATTCAAGATACAACTTGATAAACCTTTTCTATTACTGCATTTTCATAAGCATTACATGAGCATTCATGGTTATATATGATTAATAGAAAACGAAGAAGAAGTAGAGGTTAAAGAAGGAGTTGCACCACCATCACCTGAAGACCCACCTGCCGGGAAACTGCTTTTATTTCGATATTTGCGGAGCAGAGCCCGACTCTCCTATAACACAAGGCAAGCCCCGGTGCATTTGCCACCTCCTTGCTATTTTAAAATCTTTCTCACTTGCTTGATGCATTAAGTGATAGGAGTTGAGTGCTAAACAAATTGATGCATTTCCTTCCTTGGAAGTTTGATTACCTTTCCTTGATCACCTGTTTCATGAAAAGATTTTTCTGATGCTTAGTCTTGCTCTAGAAAACAAAATGTTTTGTTTTGACAAAATATGATGCTTCAAGTGGGATGGGATGTTTTCAAAAATAAAACTTGATGGTGGATCCATCATGGCCATGATGGGTTCAACATCGGAAAAGATGTACCTCTGTCAGGTACCAAACTTTGGGTTAAATAGATAAAGCTGAGATCAGGCAGGTGACTTGCACGAGAAGAGAGTCTCGGTGTAGTGTCTCCGTCTAAGTCGATTAAGGACCTTGTTGATGTAAGCTTGCTGATCGAGGACCTTTTAACTGGTCACATGCCTCGTCATGGGTAAGCTTTGCCTCGGGTAGACTAATACCAGAATAAGACAACACGCAATGGGAGTGGAGATATGGCGAGAGTAGCGTGTACCCTCCGTGGCAAGAGGCTGGACGGTGGTGTATCTGTGCTCTCGGTTGGCATGAACCTGATCTAGTCTTAAGAACCCCGGTGGCGAGTTGAAATATGCAAGGGTTAAGTGCTGCATATGTCATGTGATTGGAGATCCTCAGCTGAGTGTTAATCAATTCGGATCGCCGTTACTTCTCGGACATGAAGACTTGGTCACTACCCTACATGTAGCATTCCAGTGAACAAGAAAGGTTGATAAAAAGATGGCTAGTATAGGCCAAGTGCTTGAACTAGGGTAGAAAGAACTCTAGATCCAGGTAACGACTTAACTTGCTAATAAAACTAGATTTTTAAGGATCCACTATTAGTAAGAATTTTTGGCGAACAGAGTCTTGATTCTTGATTAAGCCTTACCTTGACTCCCTCAAGCCAGCATATCCTTGAGAGTCTTTTATTTTGATGGGTAAGACTTGCGAAAGTACACTTCGTACTCAGGGTTTTCGAACCCATGTTGTTGTAGGTGAGGAAGCAGCAAACTTTTGTTGCTTTTGCACCAAGGTGGTGCCAAAGGAAGAATCTCAAGAGTGAAGCCTCGAGAGGAAGTGTCCTCCTTTAAAACTTTATACCTGTGTTTGGGAGGGGTTTTTGCCTCCCGAGTTTGTAATAATAATACTTCTGCACTCATATATATTTCTGGTCTGTAATAATAACACTCTTTCTATATTTTAATGTACATTAAGTTATTGTAATTGCTTCCTCTTATTCGTTTCTCCGAAATGTTGTAATATCTACGTGACGGGTGAAACGCTCTTGGGAAAGGCAAAGAATGCGGATACCAAACTTGTCAAGTGATCAGGTGCATCTGCAGGATTGTCCAAGGTCCAATAGACAAGGACAACTGTAGGTGGGCCTAATGATTTGGGAGGTTCCGTCACTGCTGGTATCAGAGCTAAGCCCATCTCTTCAGATATTATGAGACATTTCAAAAAGAATTTTCAAAGACTTATCTTAGAAAACTTCTTTCATTCTTATCTTACTACTTTCTGAAGTACTCATCTTATAAGACCAGGTAGCAGAGTGCAATGTATAGGAGGTTGGGAATCCACGAAGGTTGATTCCGTAAGTATGCATGCATCATGTTTAAAAACTATACTAATGAAGTTTCCCCCTTATGGAGATATGTCGCCGCGTACGAGGAAAACTGCGCATAAGTCCACTGGACCTATTAGCGTACCTTGGCATCAGTTGGCTCCAAGACATGAAGAGAGAAGCAGCGGCAGTAATGACCCCATCGGACACCTAGAAGCCCAAGTGGAGCAGCTTCGGACGAAGCTACGTCACCGAAATATGGTGTGGGTAGAAGATGGTCAGCGTATAAATGAGTTAAGAGCTGATGTAAGACATCTGCAAGGTGAGCTTGCTGAACGGGATTTGGCAATCGATTGGGCTATCAATTCACGTTCAATTGCTTGGGGCCGGGAAGCCAAAGCTCGAGCCTGTGTGGATGAGCTCAGCATGGCCCTTGACAGCTTGCAGGTGTATTGCAATACTTTACATGAGGAAGTCCATGTACTGTATTCACGACTGCACCCAGACATACCTGCCGACCCTGTTGGAATGGTAGCCGGACCCTCAGGAAAAGTAGGTGAAGCACTTGGTGGGGAATTGGACCTTTTCAAGGCCCCTTCCTTCTATCAACCTGGCTGACGAACGGTCCCCTACAACAGACAGTGAAGCAACCAAGGACGATAAATACTAGAGTAGTATAGTTTAGATATAATACTAATGTAAAATAGGTAATGAAGTCATGTTGTACATTTGAGTCTGTATCATTACATCTTGGTAATGTAAAGTGATGGTGTTTATCGGCATGTTATATTTCCCAAATGTTTCTTTGCCTCAGATGCCATCCAGGACTCGTGAACATGACAGTGCTGGTACTTCCCGTGGTCGGGAAGACATGCCCAATCCACCGCCGGTACCGCCAACATTGGCCGAGGCTATCGCTGCCTTGGTCAATGTGACTGCCGACAACACCCGCTTTTTGCGTGAAATGGCGGGAAATCAATTTTAGCAACAAGGCGGAATGGCTTATCCATATGGACCCGTGAAACTTCATACCTGGATTTCTTGGAAACCCGTCCCCCACTTTTCGTTAAAGCCGAAGACCCTCTGGAAGCCGACGAATGGGTACGGGTTATTGAGCGGAAATTTGGACTCATCCGCTGCACTGAGACCCAAACGTCGTTGTTCATGGCTCAACAGCTAAGAGGCCCTGCCAGTACATGGTGGGGAAATTATGTGGCCATTCAACCTGTCGGGCATCAGGTCACGTGGGATGAATTTAAATTACCGTTTCATGAGCACTATATTCCAGAAGGAGTGCTGCACATGAAACAAGAGGAATTCATGCGACTCAAGCAAGGAGGAGATATTGTCATGCAGTATCTCAACAAATTCAATCATTTGTCCCAGTATGCAATTGATCAGGTAAATACTGACCTAAAAAGAAGAATTGCTTCATGAGAGGCCTCAACGACCGGCTTCAAAGAAAGATGGCCACCTGCCTAGATCTCTCCTACAGCAGGGCTGTCAGCACAACACTGGTAGTAGAAGCTAAGCATACAGGTTCGAGAAAATCGAAGGGATTTAGAGGTGACAGGTCCAATCAGGGGCCTCAAAAGCGACAAAGGTTGGTAATCTGACCTTTCAATCAAAATCGTTCTTCACCTCGTCCACCCTCCTACCCCTTCAAACAGCATGTCTTCATCCGCCCTACCACCTCCCCCACTTCAACAAGTCAGCTGAGTGCCCCTGGTGCTCGTTTCCCCGCCCTCACTAGTTCATCAACTAGCTGCTTCAATTGTGGGAAGTTTGGACATTTTATCAAAGACTGCCCATATCCGAGGCAGAACAAATCCAACAATCAGCAGAACCCAGGGAGCTCAAATCAAGGCAAGGGAAATACGGCGAATAATTCAGCGGGCAAGAATATAAAGAAGACTGGGCGAATATACTACTCTCAAGTGGCCACTACACCGGAAGGAGAGCCGGTTATGATGGGTATGTTTCTTGTGGCCAATCACCCAGCAGTCATTCTCTTTGATTCTGGTGCTTCGCATACATTCATAAGCAAGAAATTTGTGGAGAAATATTGCATTCCTTGCATCTAATCAAGGGAAGAGTTTATTATTCATTCGCCTGGGGGACAAATATTCACTAAAGAAGTGGTTTCCATGTGCCCGTAACATTGGCTGAACGGGACTTTCCCACCAACATGATTGTTCTGAATGACCAAGATATAGATGTAATTCTGGGCATGAATTAGTTAGCCCAGCACAAAGCTATCCTCAACACTGATCTGAGAACCCTCAGGTTGAGCTATGGCCATGAAGAGGTTCTCTTGTCCATCCCTGTAGCTATTCCAGCTAAACCATTTGGTAGAGTTTATGAAGCTATCATATCAGAAATCCAAGATATTCCGGTAGTGTGTGAGTTTCCAGACGTCTTTCCTGAAGATCTGCCTGGATTACCTCCAGAGAGAGATGTAGAATTTGTGATTGAACTGAAGCCCGGTACGGCTCCAATTTCTAGAAGGTCGTACTGAATGCCTCCAAATGAGTTGGCAGAGCTCAAGACTCAATTACAAGATCTACTGGAGAAGGGATTCATCCAGCCTAGTTCGTCACCTTAGGGATGTCCAGCAATCTTTGTCAAGAAGAAGGATCAAACGCTTTGAATGTGCGTGGACTACAGAACCCTTAATGAGGTCACAATCAAGAACAAGTACCCTCTTCCCCGGATTGATATTTTATTTGATCAGCTTACCGAAGCTCGAGTATTTTCCAAAATTGACCTCACACTACAGCAATTCAAAGCATTCCCGTCGGCCTGCGTGCGGGCCGACGGGAATTAATTAATCCCTGTCGGCCAAAGTAAGGCCGACGAAAATAATTTAATTCCCGTCGGCCAGTCAACGAGGCCGACGGGGATTAACTAACTCCCGTCGGCCCGCGTACAGCCGACGGCGATTAACTAACTCCCGTCGGCCGCGCCGCCAGGCCGACGAGAGTTATTCGAAATAACCACCGTCGTGCCTTTCTTCTTCCTTTCTGTTTCTTTCACCGCGCGCTCTCTCTACGCCCGCGCCCGCGCCGCCGTTCTGCCCACCACCGCCCGCACGCCGCCGGCCGACGTCGCCGCCCCGCCGCCGCCCCGCTCGCCCGCCGCCCCGCCGCCGTCACGCCGCTCGCCCAGCCGCCGTCCCGCCACCGCCCCGCTCGCCCGCCGCCCCGCCGTCGTCACGCCGCTCGCCCAGCCGCCGCAGCGAGCCCACGGCCGCCGCCCCCGCCCACGGCTGCTGGTCCCACGTCGTGCCACCCCGCGCCCACGGCCACCGCCCCCGCCCCCGCCCGGGCGCCCGACGACCGCCGCCGAACGCCGTCGCCCGGCCAACGCCGTCACCCGCCGCCGTCCACGGTAGCCGCGGCTTCCCCACATCGACGTCGTCCACCGACGTCGTCCACCACCGTCGTCCGCGCAAAGCATTCAATGTATATTATATATATTGTAATGTTTTATTTTCGTCGGTTTTTTATGGCCGACGGGAGTTAACTGTTATGTGATTAAGTTTTGTTTAAATTTGTTAATTAACAGTGTTATTAGTCTTCATATTTTTAATTTTATGTTGCAAATATAAAATGTGTTGTTTAATATTATTAGTTAATGAATTGGATGATATGTTATGTATATATATATGTATGTGTGACGTTTATGTGTTATGTATATATATAGTTATGTTATGTATATATATAGATGTATGTGTGATGTTTATGTTATGTATATATATAGTTATGTTATGTATATATATAGTTTAACTATTTATCTATAGATGTATGTGTGACGTTTATAAACATGAATGTCTCACACATGCAATTCTTACTCGTACACACAGCCACAATATGGGTGATAGACGTGATTGGATGTATGAAGGTTTCAAGAAGGGTGGGTGTCACACAAGTGAATGGTTTGCCAAGACGCAGATGTTTCTGGACCATGCAGCTGCTTTGTCACAAATAGATAACATTAGGTGTCCATGCAATAAATGTAGAAATATGACGAGCCACACCAAGAGGCAGGTCACACTACACCTGTGTTCGCATGGTTTCGTGCCAGGCTATAAGGTCTGGTATCTCCATGGTGAAGATGTTGAACGAGCAGCAGAAGTCGAAGTTGATGACGGTGAAGATGATGTTGATAGGATGGACCAGATGCTTGAGGATCTGCAGCCTGAACTGACACCAGATCATCATGATTCACCTACACCGGAGGTTCAGAAGTTCTTCGACCTACTCAAAGCATCAGAAGAGCCTCTTCACGGGCACACTAACGTGACCGTGCTGGAATTTGTGACCCGGCTGATGTCAATCAAGTCCAAGTTTGCATTCTCAATTAATTGTTACAAGGAGCTTGTGGATTTGATTAGCGAGGTTCTTCCTACGGGTCACAAGATGCCCAAAGACATGTACCAGTCCAAGAAATTGCTTGAAGGTCTTGGTATGGAGTATGAGAAGATTGATGTTTGCCAAGACAACTGTATGCTTTTTTGGAAGGAACATGGTAGAGAACAGAAATGCTTAAATTGTGGAAAGTCGAGGTACGTGGAGCTTGTAAATGAAGATGGGGAGAAGGTGGTGACAAAGGTTGCACATAAACAGCTTCGGTACATGCCTCTCACTCCTAGAGTGAAACGTTTGTTTCTCTCGAGGAAGACCGCTATGCACATGAGGTGGCATAAAGATTGTACGGACAGACAAGATGGGTTAATGGTGCACCCGTCAGATGGTGATGCATGGAAGGCTCTTGACAAATTTGATCCAGATTTTGCCAGCGATGCAAGAAACGTTCGTATCGGCTTGGCAACTGATGGTTTCACGCCGTTCAATATGACCGCTGCGTCGTATTCATGTTGGCCTGTCATTGCCATACCGTACAACCTTCCACCTGCTCTTTGCATGAAATATGAGTTTATGTTCCTATGTCTTGTTATACCTGGGCCTGAGCATCCTGGCGTATGCCTCAATGTGATGCTTCAACCACTGATTGGAGAGTTAAAGAAGCTATGGCAAGGTGTGGAAGCCTATGACTGCTTCAAGAAGCAGAAATTCAATCTTCGTGTTGCATATCTGTTCTCGGTTCATGATTTTATGGCGTATGGTATTTTCTCTGGATGGAGCGTGCATGGTAGATTGATGTGTCCTTATTGTGCTAAAGATACAGATTGTTTTCGTCTTAGTGCTGGTGGCAAGATATGTTACTTTGATTGCCATAGATGTTTTCTACCCTTCAATCACCCCTTCAGAAGGCAGAGAAAGGAATTTAGGAAGGGCACCATTGTCACGAAGGGACCGCCCAAGCGACGTAGTGGGATAGAAATTACAGAAGAGCATATGAAACTTGTCCTAGACGAGAGTGGGAAAAGGTATCAAGGTTTTGGTGAGGAGCATAACTAGACTCACATATGTGGCTTGTGGGAGCTTCCTTATGCTAAGTCATTGATTTTGATGCACAACATCGATGTCATGCATCAAGAGAGTAACTTTTGCCAAGCCCTCATAAATACATGCATGGATTTCCCTGATAAAACGAAAGACAATGACAAGGCACGCATGGACTTAGCAGTGATATGTGATCGTCCAACCCAAGTGCTTAGAGAAAACGGAGGCAAACCAAAAGCTGACTATTGTCTGAAATCTAAGCAACGGAAAGAAGTGATGAAGTGGATGAAGGATATTAAATTCCCCGATGGTTATGCCGCTGGTTTTAGAAGATCTGTGAACTTGAAGACAATGAAGATGAATGGACTGAAGAGCCATGACTTCCACATAATTATGGAGAGGCTCAAGCCTGTAATGTTTCGTGGGTACATTTCCGAAGCTGTGTGGAAAACGTTAGCTGAAGTTAGCTATTTCTACAGATAGTTGTGTGCTAAAGAAATCAGAAGAGATGTGATGGAACAGCTGGAGAAAGAGGCACCGGTGCTTTTGTGCAAATTGGAAAAAATATTTCCACCGGGTTTCTTCAATCCTATGCAGCATCTCTTTATACATCTTCCATATGAGGCTAAGGTCGGTGGTCCTATTCAGTATAGGTGGATGTTTCATATAGAAAGAGCATTAAAGAAGCTTAGAGCAATGGTGGGCAATAAGGCAAGAGTTGAAGGATGTATTGCAGAACAATTTAAACTAAAGGAGGTAGCATACTTCACAAGTTGTTACTTTGCAGAAGAACATAATGTATTTGCTCGAAAGAAAAGGTACCATGATGATGAACGAGAGATGCCTCCGTGTAGTGATCTTTCGATTTTTCAAACAAACGGCAAAGCCGTTGGTCCACCCAAGGCATATCACCTCAGTATGGAAGAACGGAAGTCTGCTTTACTGTACATGTTCACGAATATGCCTGAGGTGGAGAAATACTTTGTGTAAGACTTGTTTTCGTAAACTGTTCATATGTGAATTAGTTTATGTTATCAAATATCTCATGTCATACAATAATATTTGACAGCGAGTTTGATGAACAAAACATGAGGTGTCTCGGTAGGCCAACAGCGAGAGACATAGACAAATTGCGACGCGATGGTATGCATGGGCGACCTAATTTCATTATGTGGCTTCGGGACCGTGTAAGTCTTAATTATGTGGCTTCGAGAGCTAATTTCATTTAACTAATATTACAGAATTTGCTAATGCTTTGTGGCATGATTGACAGTTTGGGGAGGAAATGAATTTAAATGATGTCTTACGTCAGTTATCTATTGGAAGCGTAACTGCCAAAAGCTATGGACGTTACGACGTCAATGGATATCGCTTTCGTTCAAGCATTTTCGAATCAAGTCATCCTATGGCCGCCACTCAAAATAGTGGAGTCGTTACTAGGGCAACCGACATGGAAGGACACGAAGCCTGCTATTACGGGAAAATCAAAAATATAATCGAGATTACATTTGCTGGAAATAAGCCTTTAGCGCTAGTTTTCTTTGAGTGTAAATGGTATGACCCGAAGTATTATAGGACCGAATTTGGGATGACACAGATCCAACTTGAGAAATTGCTTCAAGGACACGACACGTATATCCTTGCCCATCAAGCAGACCAAGTTTATTTCTCGACATATCCATGCAAAAAGTTGTCTAAATGGAGGGTTGTGTACAATGTAAATCCCCGCGAACGCCTATACACTCCTGGTGAGGACGAATATCAAATTGGTCACCTTGAGCAGGTTGATGAGGTGTTTCAAGAAGAAGAGTTGCCAGCTAGTTTTCATATTGATCCTGCACCGGCATTAGATTCACTAGTTGCAGACGTTACCGACTTAACTTTTCCCGAGAGACGGAGAAGACAACCTGTTAGGAGAAAAGTTACATGGCGACCTCTGCATAGAAGAGAACAAATAGATCCTGATTTTGATGATATTTAACAAGTAAAGTTGTTTTGTTATTTCATTTGTTTATATTTTAAGTATTATGTCATTTTTGATGCACTAATGAATAATTTCTTATTTTTTATGCAGGATGCCGCCAAAATCAAAGAAGTCAGTGAAGGGGTTGTTCAAGGGCCTGGGCCTTTTTTAGGGCAGTTCTTCGAGCAGCAGCAGACGTCGAGAGCTGTTGAGCGCGGTACATGGAGATGAGGTAACATATCTTGTACAAATAAATTTGTTTACATATTTACAAATAAATCTTGAGTTGTATGTACCAGGATGAGCAGCACACTGAGGAGCAGCACATTGAGGAGGAGCAGCACAATGAGGCTGAGCAGCACAATGAGGAGGTGGAGCACAATGAGGAGGTGGACCACGTGACATGGGACCAGGCCGCACAGCATCACCAGCCATGGGACCAGTGGGACCACCAGAGAGAGCAGCAACAGGCGTGGGACCAGTGGGGCCAACAGGGCGAACCGGCTGACAACCCGATGGATGATGGCTCGGGAGGCTCTTCAGCGACACGCACACGTCGCTCAAGAAAAAGCCACTCAGTAAAGCCTCGTCACGCGATAGAGCGAGAGGCTGATAGGACTTTAATCATGCCACATGGAGATCTGTGAGTGTAATATATTAACTTATTTAATATAATTATTATGTGTATTGTTAATGTTTTTGTGTAATGCAGGAATTGGGAGGACCTGTCCTTTGACAGCAAGGGACACCACACTCAGGTTAACCTTACGTTGGGTTCTCTTTGCTGCCTTCACTACCCTGGTATAGTGAAGGTGTCAAACGGTGATACCGAGGATGAGGTGCTCGTCAGTACCTGGGATGAGTACAAGTTTAAAAAGGAACGAAACCACACCGACAGACAGGGACTTGTGCGTAATGACTTTTGGGTATGAATTCTTTATTTTTTTGTTATGTTTCTTAATATTGTAAATCTATGACTTATACCATTGTATTTGTATTCTTTATGTTGTAGCTTCGATATCGGTTGCCTGACGGAGAGGATTACATGGGGCACGCTGAACGTGTCTTGCAAAACAATGCAAAGAAGCTGGTGAAGGATGCCATATACTATGCGAGAATTCAGGCTACAAACCTGTATTTGCAAAAGCATCCGGAAGAAGCAGGCCCCTTGAATAAAAAGGAAGGGTCCTCAAAGATATATTTGACTGAGGATCAATATCGTGAGGTTAGTATTCAATTTGTTTTACCCTTTATATTTATTGTTGTGATTGATATAATATGTAACATTGTGTGTGTGCAGGTGATGGTTCCATGGATGGCGCCCGTGCCTGATGCATACTATGCTTGGTGTCGATATTGGGCTTCCAAAGGCTTCTAGAAAGCGTCAGCGCATTACAGACAATGTCGAGGAACCAATCCTAACCACAAGTTTGGCGGTGACGACATGATACGAAAAGCTAAAAGAATGGTAAGTTTGATATTTCTATGTCGATCAACAAATAATACGATTGATTATGAATGTTTTTTGTTTATACAGGAAGCTACGAGTGGCCAAAAGCCTAGTGACATTGAGGTCTACCAGGAGGGCCACAAAGGACCAGACCCGAACAACCCTGACCAGCTCTGCAGCCAGACAACCACGGATCGCTTGGTGAGTTTTGGCTCAAAAGTTCAAACGTTCAAAGTATATAAATTCCTGCATTTGTAAGGTTGTGAATGATGTATAGGCGGCATATGGGGAGGAGATGGTTCGTCGCCATGACCCTGACTTCGACTGGCGCCATGAACCGGTGGATCCCTCGGTGGTGTACGCAAGTGGTGGTGGCAAAACGCATGGACGGTAAGCTCTAACTTATGAAATTATATGGTTGACACTAAATTGATTAGGCAGTAATAACATTTTTTGAATCACTTATAGATACGCACTCTTCGACGGATTCATTGACTCGTCGTCGGTGAGATCTCAGAGGACGGGTTCATCTTCCCGTAGCTCATGCTCTCGTCGACCGAACGAGCAGGAGTTGGAGATTATGAGGATGTGTGAAGAGATGAGACAACAACGCGAATTTATGGAGGCTTGCAATGCTCATAATCAAGCGATGTATCAAGTGAGTACACATAATCCGAACTCTAAATTATTATATTTCAATACAACATCTTCAGTAGTAACACATATGTGTTTAACAGTTAATGCAGCAACAGGGCATGGCAACAAATTTTCCACCGCCACCACAATGGAGCCAATTTGCAAACACACCAGTTCCACCACCACAGTTCACCACCCCTCCGACACATATACCTGCACCTGGAGATAGGGTACGTTTGATAACTCTCGATTAATTTATACACTTGTATACTTTTTGATATTTGCATTTAACGTGTTGATATTTGCTAACTTGCATAGGTTACGCCTGAAGCGGGTGGTAGTGGGTATGATCCAGCAGTAGGGCCTGGATTTGTTGACTCGCTCTTCGCGTTCCCTCCTCCTGGTGGTGGTGGCGGCAGCGGTCAAAGCTCTAACCACCCAAGTGGTGGTTATCTCTAAACACTTAAACTCGTGCTCGTTATGTTTTTAACTCCTGGACGTTATGTTTGTGTAAACACTTGATCTTAACTCGTATCAGAAATGTTTGTGTATGTTATGTGACGGATTTAACCTATAATGCGTTTGTGATGTGTATGTTCATGTGGATGATATATATGTTTGTGATGTGTATGTTTTGTGATGTGTATGTTCATGTGGATGATATATATATTTTGTCATATGTTTGTCTGTGGAGAAATACCTAATTTGGGGTTGCTGTTGCAGAATTATAGATTAACTCCCGTCAGCCCAGTTAATTCCCGTCGGTTTGACCATAGCCGACGGGAATTAACTATTAATTCTCGTCGGCCCAGTTAATTCTCGTCGGCTGACTGGGCCGACAGGAATTAATTATTAATCCCCGTCGGCTGGTAGGGCCGACGGGAATTAATTGATAACGCCTGTCGGTTCTCCTGGCCGACGGGAATTAGCCATAACTCCCGTCGGCCATTAACTAGCCGACGGGGATTAATTATTCCCGTCAGCCACCGACGGGAATAACCGTATCCCCGACATCTAACGGCTGACGGCTAACAACCGACGGAAATAAGCCTTAAACCGACGGGAATAAGTAATTCCCGTCGGTTTAAGGCTTATTCCCGTCGGTTCCTGGCCGACGGGAATTAATTGATTTCCTGTAGTGTCAGGTCGGGCTATCATTAAATTTGTATCCGATCCGAAGATATACCCAAGACCGCATTCACTACGCGGTACGGATTATTCGAATATTTGGTAATGTCTTTCGGATTAACAAATGCTCCTGCCCACTTCACATATCTGATGAACTCGGTATTCATGCCCGAGTTGGACAAATTTGTGGTGGTCTTCATTGATGATATCTTGATTTATTCCATGAATGAAGAGGAGCATGCTCAGCATCTACGGATCGTATTAACGCGCTTAAGAGAACATCAATTATATGTTAAATTTAGCAAGTGCGCCTTTTGGCTAGAGGAAATCCAATTTCTGGGACATGTACTATCTGCAAATGGGATTGCAGTTGATCCCAGCAAGGTCGAGGATATTCTAGAGCGGAAACCACCAACCACTGTGCATCAGGTTCGAAGTTTCCTTGGACTGGCTGGCTATTACCGTAGGTTTATCCTGGATTTCTCCAAGCTTGTGAAACCAATCACAAGCTTATTATAGAATGATACAAAATTTAGCTGATCCTCAAGATGCAACGAAGCCTTCGAGCAGCTGAAGGTATTATTGACCACTGTTCCGGTATTGGCTCAACCGGACATTGAAAAGCCTTTTGATGTGTATTGTGACGCATCAGGCAGTGGTCTAGGCTGTGTTTTAATGCAAGAGGGCCGAGTTATAGCATATGCTTCAAGATAGTTGCGCCGGCATGAGGAACATTATCCAACTCATGACTTAGAGTTAGTTGTTGTGGTTCATGCCCTTAAAATATGGCATCATTATCTGCTGGGAAATATCTGCCATATATATATAGATCATAAAAGCTTGAAGTACATTTTTACCTAGTCAGAACTAAATATGAGGTAGAGGAGATGGCTTGAGCTGATTAAGGATTATCAATTAGAAATTCACTATCACCCAGGCAAGGCTATGTGGTGGCATATGCACTAAGTCGCAAGGCTTCCTGCCATTGTCTTATAGTGAAAACTTCTTACATCACATTATGCCAAGAAATGGAGAAATTAAACCTGGGAATGATTCGACATGGAACATTAAATCAATTGAAGCTTGAGTCGATCCTTCTACAAAAGATAATTGATGCACAAAGAAGTGATGAGGGTATGAAACACATTCATGAGAAAATGAAAGCCGATAAAGCAAACTGTTTCAGAAAAGATGATCAAGGCATAGTATGGTTTAACAACCGCATAGTTGTGCCCAAGAATAATGGTGTCCGCCAGCAAATTTTAGATGAAGCACATCTTAGTCGTTATTCCATTCATCCTGAAAGCACTAAGATGTATCAAGATTTAAAACAACATTATTGGTGGACAAAAATGAAGATTGAAATTGCACGCTATGTGGCGAGATGTGACACTTGTAGACGTGTCAAAGCCATACATATGAAGACTGCTTGTCCATTACAATCCTTACCTATCGCAACATGGAAATGGAAAGACATTAGCATGGACTTCATTGTGGGATTACCCAGGACAACAAAAGGGTTTGATTCCATCTGGGTTATCATTGATCGACTTACAAAGATCGCCCACTTTCTTCCAGTCAAGGTAAAGTATACAGTGGCCACATATGCGGAACTATATATTGCTCGTATTCTCAGTCTGCACGGGATCCCAAAACAATTATGTCAGACCGTGGACCACAATTTGTATCCAAATTCTAGGAAGAACTCCACAAATCTTTGGGTACTAAGTTGCTTCACAGTTCGGCCTATCATCCCCAAACAAGTGGACAGACTGAGAGAGTGAACCAGATACTTGAAGACATGTTCCGAGCATGTGTTTTAGAATTTCTGCAAAAATGGGATGACTGTTTACCACTGGCAGAATTTTCATATAACAATAGTTATCAAGAAAGTATCAAGATGGCACCTTTTGAAGCTTTATATGGATGACGGTGTCGTACTCCATTAAATTGGTCTGAACCGGGGGAAAGATGATTTTTAGGCCTGATATGGTTAAAGAAATGGAAGAAAAAGTTCAACGAATTATACATAATTTGAAAGAAGCACAAGCTCGACAAAAGAGTTATGCAGACAAACGACGCCAACCCTTGTACTTTCAAGTTAAAGACTATGTGTATATGAAAGAATCACCCATGAAGGGTGTAACTCGTTTCGGGGTAAAAGGGAAACTTGCACCTCGATACATTGGTCCATTCCTCATTCTTGAACAATGTGGACCTATGGCGTACCGACTCCAATTACCCGAAACATTGTCTGCAGTGCATAATGTGTTCCATGTGTCCCAATTGAAGAAGTGTCTACGGGTTCCACATCGAACCATTGAAGTGACGGATGTTACCTTGGAACCAGACTTAACGTATTCAGAACATCCTATTCGAGTCCTGGATCAAAAGGATAGGGTTACCTGAAGAAGAACTCTCAAATTTTATAAGATACAATGGAACCAACACACTGAAGATGAAGCTACATGGGAAATCCTATACTTTTTAGAAAAGAATTTCCCAGGCTTTTTAGCTTCATGTAATTTGTGAGATATGTACAATTGTTGTAAAAGAGGAGTAGACCCCATACCACCCCCTGCCTTGTACAAGAAATAAGGAAATAAAAATATGACGTGTTTCCTTTTCCACTACTTACCCTAAGACTTTAAATCTCGGGACGAGATTCTTTTATGGGGGGAAGGATGTAACAACCGTGGTGTTACTATCACTAAAACTTGAGCATAACATCATGAAAATTAGCATATCATGTGTTTGTCACACCTAGAGTGCATTCACTAGGTAAAAAGTTAAAAAATGTTGGACTGATATGACTTGATGTGTGGCGAAACCCTAGGGTAGGGTACTTAACCCTAAATTAGGCTTATGAGGGACAATGAAGCTCAAACAAGTTAAAATCTCATAACTTATTAGAAATGGTCATAAGATATCACATTTAATGGACTTGGGTGGCATCCAAACCCTAAAAGTGTTAAAAACCCTGAAAAGACCCCTAGAAAACCCTAAATTAAAACCCTAGGGGGCTAAGTGTAAAATTGGTGCACTTTTGGACCAAGGTGCAAAAACCAAGGTATTAGGGCACCTCAAATCATATGCTTCACACCTTTGAGGATTTCCATGTCAAAAGATGAGATTTGGACTTAAGTGCAAAAAGCCCCTCATGCACTCCATATGCCAAAGTCTAAAATCAGTTGAATAGGTCTGACTTTGGAGCTTTGTATTTTTAAAAATACAAGGAATTTGCCTAGGGTCAACACATCAAACTTGTAGAGCCATAATAGGAGTGCAACTTTGCTTCAGTAACTAAGCTTTGATCACATAAAAAGTTTGGAGAAAAATGAGCTCAAAGTTGTGCTGTCAGTCACACTCATAACTGAATTAAGGTCACCAGTGACATTGGCAAGACTTTTGGGTCAAATTGGAGTAGGATCTAGTGCTCGATTGAGGATAGTTACTATAGTCAATTTGTAGCTGGTTGGTTGAGCTTCAACTTTGTTAGAGACGGATTAGTAAGTATTCACATGAAAATTTGAGATCTAGGCTCTGCAAAGTGGTCTGTCAGGATGACTAAATGAGAAACTGATGGTACAGTATCGAAATATCTGAGGTTCAGTTCATCTCGCCGCTGGCGACCACACGCTCGGATTCGCACCAGACGCTACGATTCGTGCTCAACGGAGTACTGATAGTTGCTTGGGGTAGTAAATATCGCCGTGTGGATGAACTTGAGCCACTGTTTCACTCCAGCCGCCGTGTCCGCCTGACTTATGGCCAATTCGAATGAACTCACCAGAGTTAGCCACCTATCGACCATGCGCCACGTGCCTTGGTGTCTTACCACGTCGCAGTAGCTCGTATTACACACGTCCAGTGATCGCCGGTGAGCTCACCACGGTGAAAGCCACCAATCTCTTATGACAGTGCTCTCCTCTCTCTCCGACCGCCACCACGCCATCTCAAATTCACGGTCCACCGCTCGGGGATCCTATAAATAGAGCATGTCGTTGGTTCTGCAAGGTAGTCAAGCAACCAATACACAAACTCGTGCCTCAAATCGTCCAACAGAGCTCGCCAATTCGAGATTTCCCCCAAATCGGTCCAGAGCACCACACAAAGTGACCTCGCCGTGGCCAGCGTGCTACCAGTCTGTTCATGTCCGGTGCTCTCTTGTTTCAGTACCCTTATGTGCCCTTGATACTTCTCGACCCGACCGATTAAGCTAGAACCCATTAGATCACCGGGAACACTTTGAATTGTCCCCGGGTTGCGCGGTCACCGTGAGTAGAGAAGTTGGGAGCTCAAATCGTGCAATTGATCGAGGGGAAACGTTTGTTAGATGTTGAATTAGGTATCAGCCAAGTTAGAGCACTGACCATTGCGTGTCTTGGCCAGTACAGGCTCACCGGAGCTCGGTCTTCAGCCGTGCTGCATCGTGGACCAGGAGCTGTGAAGAAATAGAAATCTGGGGGGTTTTGTAACTGTCAGTGAAATGCTGGAATAGTGTCACGACCCCTTTTCAAGTTATTCAAATCGCCAAGGTTCTTTGTGCAAAGACGCCAGCGCGGGCGCGGGCACGCGCGTTTCGCCTGGTCATGGGCTGTATTGGGCCGGTTTCAGCCCAATACTATTCATGCTTTTCTCTTTTTCTTTTTCTGCCAAGATTAGAGAATTCCTAGAAAATTGTAGAAATATGCTAAAAATACCATACCAATTTTGTTAGTCTCCTAAATTCCTATAGTATTTAATAAAAATAGTTTTAAGATTTTTAATTCAAACAAGGAATTATGTAGTATTTAAAAGAACTTAAACCTATACTCCTGGAATTTTAGAGATTAGTCAGTAACTCCAAAAATCATAAAACTTTTTGGACAAGCTTAGAATGGTATTTAGAACCCATGTGTAAAGTTTGACTTGATTTGGACAATGGTTGATACCTAAACCCCAAAACCCTAATCTTCTAAGTGGTGCCTGCCCTATGAAATAGAATACTGACTCCAAAAACCCTACTTTCCTAGAGTACCGTGAAGGAAAATTGTATTCAAGATACAACTTGATAAACCTTTTCTATTACTGCATTTTCATAAGCATTACATGAGCATTCATGGTTATATATGATTAATAGAAAACAAAGAAGAAGTAGAGGTTGAAGAAGGAGTTGGACCACCACCACCTGAAGACCCACCTGCAGGGAACTGCTTTTATTTCGATATTTGCAGAGCAGAGCCCGACTCTCCTATAACACAAGGCAAGCCCCGGTGCATTTGCCACCTCCTTGCTATTTTAAAATCTTTCTCACTTGCTTGATGCATTAAGTGATAGGAGTTGAGTGGTAAACAAATTGATGCATTTCCTTCCTTGGAAGTTTGATTACCTTTCCTTGATCGCCTATTTTATGAAAAGATTTTTTTGATGCTTAGTCTTGCTCTAGAAAACAAAATGATTTGTTTTGACAAAATATGATGCTTCAAGTGAGATGGGATGTTTTCAAAAATAAAACTTGATGGTGGATCCATCATGGTCATGATGGGTTCAACATCGGAAAAGATGTACCTCTGTCAGGTACCAAACTTTGGTTTAAAATGATAAAGCTGAGACCGGGCGGGTGACTTGCACAAGAAGAGAGTCTCTGTGTAGTGTCTCCGTCTGGGTCGATTAAGGACCTTGTCGATATAGGCTTGCTGATCGAGGACCTTTTAACTGGTCACATGCCTCATCATGGGTAAGCTTTGCCTCGGGCAGACTAATACCAGAATAAGACAACACGCAATGGGAGTGGAGAGATGGCGAGAGTAGCGTGTACCCTCTGTGGCAAGAGGCTGGACGGTGGTGTAACTGTGCTCTCGGTTGGCGTGAACCTGATCTGGTCTTAAGAACCCTAGTGGCGAGTTGACATATGCAAGGGTTAACTGCTACATATGTCGTGTGATTGGAGATCCTCAGTTGAGTATTAATAGATTCAGATCGTCGTTACTTCTCGGACATGAAGACTTGGTCACTGCCCTAGACGTAGCATTCCAGGTAACGACTTAACTTGCTAATAAAACTCGATTTTTAAGGATCCACTATTAGTAAGCATTTTTGGCAAACAGAGTCTTGATTCTTGATTAAGCCTTACCTTGACTCCCTCAAGCCAGCATATCCTTGAGAGTCTTTTATTTTGACGGGTAAGACTTGCGAAAGTACACTTCGTACTCAGGGTTTTCGAACCCATGTTGTTGTAGGTGAGGAAGCAGCAAACTTTTGTTGCTTTTGCTCCAAGGTGGTGCCAAAGGAAGAATCTCAAGAGTGAAGCCTCGGGATGAAGTGTCCTCCTTTAAAACTTTATACCTGTGTTTGGGAGGGGTTTTTGCCTCCCGAGTTTGTAATAATAATACTTCTACACTCATATATATTTCTAGTCTGTAATAATAACACTCTTTCTATATTTTAATGTACATTAAGTTACTGTAATTGCTTCCGCTTATTCGTTCCTCTGATGTGTTGTAATATCTGCGTGACGGATGAAACGCTCTTGGGAAAGGCAAAGAATGCAGATACCGAACTTGTCAAGTGATCAGGTGCATCTGCAGGATTGTCCGAGGTCCGATAGACAAGGACAACTGTAGGTGGGCCTAATGACTTGGGAGGTTCCGTCACACCCGACCTGACCGGTGGGGCCCAATCGACGGTGAGAGCGGAGAGGGGCACACGGTGAGGTGGCTGACGCGTGGGGTAGGGTGTCGGTGCCCGCGAGGGGAACTGTGCGCACCCCTCGTCCTGATGGGCCGAGTGGAGGAGTGATTGGGCCACGCGGCTGTTGGTTGGGTCGGCCGCAGGGTAAAGTGATTTGGGCCAGGAAGGATAAGTTGGCCCACGACGCCAAGTGAAGTCCTTTTATTTTTATTTATTTCATTTTCTTCCTAAATTTCAAACTCTAGTATTTGAATTCAAACTTGTTTGTGAGTTCAAACCCAGGTTAAATTCCTAAATAAAGTTCTAGTAGGAAAAATTATAAGCACTCATATATATTTTTCTTTGCATATTCTTTTCCTTGTTATTTACTCATGGGAGGAATAAATGGCTTCATAAACATTTCCCTTTTCATTTTCTATTTTATGTTCTTATTTAAATTTGAAGATCAAGTTTATGGTTCTCATAAAATACATCACCAAAATTACCATCAAGGGATCGACCTTTCTTTACCTATTTATTGGTCATTTAACTAATTTAGTATTCTCAATTGATTAAGAAAAGAAAATGCCCCAATGGATTCCAAACTAAATTTAAATTCAAGTTTGAAATTCAAATTCCCAAATATTAAACATAATTCTCATTTAAGTATTACTTCAAATTCTTGTAATTTATTTATTTACTATTTATTATCCTTCCCATTATTTGCCTCTAGATTTATGATAAAACACCTGAAGCAATATCTTGTTTGGGAAAAATATCTTCTAATGTAAACTACACCAAAATATGTTTGTAGCTTGATTCTTTGAGAGAATACTTTTAATTTGATAGTGGGATAACTAACTTCATATGGGTACCTTTTAAATTAACTTTTTATTAGGAGGCATATTTACTTCAAAGGTTTAAAAAAACATTCTAACTCAAAATCTTTGGAAAATCTTACCTAATTCTCAAAATGAGATTTTGAGGTGTTACAAATCCTTCCCCCCTTAACAGAAATCTCGTCCTCGAGATTTGTAAGAAAAGGGTGTATAACCATGTTACCTCAGAACATATGCACAAACAAAATCTCAGCATGATGCATAATTTATTAGCAACACATAGGGTCAATTAGACCTTATTATTCCTCCTAAAATAGTATCATACCAACTACTAAATAAAGTAACATTTAGATCTTACAAATAGTAGTAATATATATATATATATGTTTATGTAGCTTGGTGGAGCTGGTGGTGATGGTGGAGGTAGTGGGCGTTCTTGTTGTTGTCTTTCCAACTGTGCTTGCCTTATTTCTCGACGTATCTCTAGCCGGTCCTGACGTATTTCCTCATGTTCTTGTCTTATTTGATTTTGCAGTTCGGTAACCATGTTTGCCATTTGTTGTATTACCATCATTTGGGTGGCAACCACTTGATTAATTCCAATCAGTAGAGGATCTGGAGGATTCATTTCTGTTTGTTGTTGTCTGATAATCTTCCCTTCCTAGCATTGACCATGAGAGTTAAAAGGATATGGCAAAATAGTTTTGCAAGGGAAATTATTTGGTCAGCAGAATGAATAGGCTAGTAACCGGTTATGAGCTGAAGGTTCTTTAGCAGGGCTTAATCTTTGTTTTATGTTCAGATTGGGGTAACTAGTCGTATAAGGTGAATATCCAAAGGTAGGATAGAATCTGTCAAGATGAGATAGTCTACATGATGTAGGTTAAAAGTTTGTTTGATGTTAGGTGAGGTTAGTCAGATTATGCAATTCATCATGACTCTACTGGTTGAGTTAGATCTTCTGTCCATGGTTGAGTTGGTCTAATGTGCTAAGTTAAGTTAACACCTGGCTAGAAGGGTCCAAGTACCACTAATATGTTTAAGCAGACCACACTGGATTAGATCACACTAGATTCCATAATCCTATTTAAGAATACCATTTAGTAGAGCATATCCAGCTGACTTTATCTTTATGAATTTCTAGTGTATTATTTTTTTCTTTTTCTCAGTGGTACTTCCAATTAGTATATATTTTTATACACCTAAAATTTTCATGCCATTAACAGGTGTGGCATAGAAAACAAGGGTACATAAGATTTTAGATATTAGATGAGTGTGGATAAGATTAGGGGCAAAATAAAGTTAAGTAAGGGACTTTTTTATTCCAGATGGTGGATCTTGGTTCATCCGAGGATCTGTTTCTACTCATATTGTTCATTGTCGAAGTTAACCTTCTTGGGTCTGTTTTAGGGACCATTGGTCGTGGTGTTAGATGCCATTAACTGAGCTGGGATAACAATTGCGGTTACATGGAGTAGGTAGATTTAAACAAAGTCCTACTTTGCTTTTTTAGATAAATGGGTTGGGCAATGTATAACATAGACTAGGTCATGATTTCATGGACGAGTTGGTTTAAGACACCAATTTAGGTTTAAAACTCATTCATAGAAATATGGTCTAATCTATGTTACCAGTATTAACTAACTTGTTTAAGTAACTCCCTTTAGATTGGATCATATTAGATTAGGTAAGGTCTAGATTAGATTGGGTATAACTAGATTAGACTAGTTTAAGTTAGATAAATCCATTAGGGTAGGATATATATTATTAGGATATGTTAGAATCTTTTGAGATATGACAGATCATATGACGTAGGTAAGACAAAGTCTCTGTTAGGTTAGAACAAAGGGGTTATGCAACCATCGTGTGGTTAAGGTAGCTGCATATGGCCAGGTTGGACTAAGACTCCAATTTAGGTTGAAACATATTTATAAGAGTAGGATCCAATCTTATTTTACCAGTATTATCTAACATGTTTGTCCATTAGGTTAGATCTAATCAGATTAGATGGGATCAGAATTAATTTGGTGTGATCAGATTAGACTAGATAAGATCTAGTTATTTATTTTGGCATAGATCATGTTTGTTACACTATTATGAGATACGCAAAGTGGTGGGGATAAGTATGCTTATTAGGACAAGATGAGTCTCCTAAAATAAAATAGAATATTTTGAGATTAGTTAGATCTATTAGGATAGGATAGAATCTTTTTGAGATAAGATGGATCTATTAAGATAAGAGAGAACCTTTCAAGATAAATGGATCCATTAGGCTTGATATATGCTAATGGGGTATTCTTAGTTTGTCTAGTTTATCTTATAAACAATTTAAGAGGATAAGAAAAAAAATTTAACATAAGATGAACCTATTAGGTTAAGATAGATTCCTTTAACTTAAGAGGGATCCATTAAAGTAAGAAAGAATCTTTTAAGGTAAGAAGGATCCATTTAAAATAGGTACACTTTAATGGAGGATAATCTAAGTTGTTTAGTTATCTTATGAATTCTATTTATGTCTATATGTGTAACACCCCTGGTGTTACTGTCACTAAAACTTGAGCATAACATCATGAGCATTAGCATATCATGTGTTTGTCACACCTAGAGTGCATTCACTAGATAAAAATTTCAAATATGTTGTACTGACATGATTTGATATGTGGTTAACTCTAGTGTAAAGTACTTAACCCTAAATCTGGGCTTATGGATCTAAGGGAAGCCCAAGCATGAGAAAACTTCAAAAGATGTGACAAATGACCCTAAGATATCCCCTTGGAATGACTTAAGTGGCATCTAAACCCCAAAGTGCTGCAAAACCCTGAAAAGACCCCTAGAAAAACCCTAAATTGGAACCCTAGGGGGCTAAGTGTAAAATTGGTGCACTTTTGGACCAAAGTGCAAAAACCAAGGTATTAGGGCACCTCAAATCATAAGTTTCACACATTTGAGGATTTGCAAATCAAATTATGAGATTTGGGTTTATTTGCAAAAGAGACACCCTATACCTCTCATGTGGTTAAGTCTGAAATTTAGTTGAATGGGATCAACCTTAGAGCTCTATATCTCTAAATCCATTGGGATTTTTGTGGCGGAACTGCCCGAATTATTCCAACTTAAGTGTCTAAGTCCCGCTTTAAAGGCTAGACCACACTTAAATGGGAATAACCCTTCAATCCCTCGGATCTAGTCCGACACGGCCACTGACAGGATCAAGTACCACAATCTCACTCGATGGTGAGTCACAGAGCAAATACAATAAAGCATAGAACCATGCATGAAAGAGTATTAAGTTATTACATCATCATGGGAGTTTTGCAAAAGTAGTCATCATTGTTCGAAGTGCAGCGGAATAAAACTAACGGTAAATAAATAGAGAGATGGGGAAGCCTGTCCCATCACTCCTCATGCTCCTCCTCAGCCGAGGCGGGGTCCCACTCGACAGTCCAACCCGGTGGCAAGATGGACGGCCAAGTCACTCCAGCAACCATTTCCTCCAGAGAACCTATAAAAAATTATGCCACAAGCAAGGCTGAGTATACTAATACTCAGCTAGACTTACCCGGTGTGAGGAGTCTACTCCTCTACCTCTAGACATGCAGCTGTTTGGCTGTGGGGTTTGGTTGCCAAAAGCACTAGCTGAGTTTCTAAGTCAAGTTTTAACTTTGTCAATTTAAGTGTGACTCTCTTAAGGCTAAAAGTGTACTAGCTACTCATACATAGTAGCAAACATTATTAGCAATCAACATCTTATATCAACTCATCATATTTCCACTTGTTACTCAATGCAGTACAATGGATCAAGCAGTCTCATTAGCTGCGAGAAGCAGACGATTCGAATCGAGTTTTTATCCTTGCAAGGTAAACCTAAACACACGACATGCAGGGGCACTCCGTCCCCACACACATCAACCGTCCCCATCGATTCCCCGTCAGCAGATCAGGGCTCACCGCCTTGGCGTACAATGCCTCACTGACCCCGACTGCCGTCGTGCAGTGACCGCACTTGTACCCACCATAACCGGAATGGGAGACCACGTCTCAGGTCGCGTGAGGGGATATGTCCACTTCCAGGTTCACTCAGGTACTAGGCTTACCAATTTACCATATTTCTCGGCATGTGTTTAGTACGTTCAAACGCTTGACACAGGTATCCGCACGTTAATCCTTATTCCAATTTTCATCTCGTAGACCACGCGTCCCCATGGACCCGTGTCCACAGACCATCACCATTCTGTTATCAAAGTGGATACAACCAATTCCTGACCTCGCGCGAGTGCTAGAAAAATCACTCGACTTCTACCGAGATCCTAATTAATAAAGCAGCTACTCGACCTAGCATACTAGTATCCATCTCAAAGGGAATCCTGAGTTCATGCAACTAGGGTTTCAGTCAACTCCTACACTTAAGTGCACAGTATAAGCCTACAAACATTAAGTGCAGTAAAATAGCATATATAACGGTTATGCATAAAACCGGGGCTTGCCTTCCAAAGCAGTGGCAGGCAGGTCCTCTGGTGCAGGCTCTGGTGCTGGGTCCGGGGCTACCTCCTGAGCAGCTCCTTGCTCCGGCACGAGGACGTACTCTCCGTCAGCAAGGTTACAGTCTATCGAATGCAATGAACATGGATGTCATGATTATGCAGGATTAAATAACATTATGCTTAAAAAGAAAACTAAGTTGAGGAGTAACTTAGGGTTTCTTAGCCATGCGGGGCTTCTAGTGGGTTAGGCTTATTACTCTTTAGGCTTAGGTTTTCATTGGGGATAACATAGTGGATTTGTATTGTCTTTATATATTTCAGTGGACAAATTGCAAGGGTTTTAGGATGACATTAATTACCATTTTCCTTTTCCTTTCTTTAATTTCTACTTAGGGTTTCTAGTGAGGTTTGAACTACGACAGTGGTTTAATAATTTCCAAAAATTCTGTAAAAATTACAGTGGGTTGCCATTTGCTATTCTAGCCTGTTTTAAGAATTTGAGGCTCCCCAAATAAAGGCTAAGCTTAAGACAAAAAGAATAAAAATTGGGTAAATGGGCCACTTTGTACTACAACTCTTAATTAGAGTCGGTTCTGCCCTAAAGGTTATTTTTGCTAGCATCTAACAGTAATAATAGGTTTCTGTGCCAAAAATCACAGAAAGCTAAGGGGTGGTTATTTAATTATGATTTTTCTAAAGTTTAATGTCAAAAAGGCACTTTCTACTACATTGGTATTTGAAAAATGTCAAACAGCAAATTTCATATTTTTCCTAAGTTCTTAATAACAAAACATTAACGATCCCAAGGGTGGGGGTGTTTTCACCTTGGGGTTATTTTTGTAGGGTTTTTCTAAGTTTTCCTTGTTTTATTCAATTAAAAGGTATCCCACTTATTTTATACTAAACCAGGGTAGGATAGATTTTTCCAGTGAACTATATTGAATAATCACCCTAACAAAAATAGGGGTGCCCTCTGGTTCATTATTTAAATCACATTTTCTATTTTTCTTAACCTTAATCATATTGTAAAATAAGGGGCAAAAACTAACTTAATGGGGTGGACAGAAAGGTTTAACATTTTTAAACAGGTCAGTAGGTAGATATACACTTCTCCAAATTTTTCTAACCCTAGTCAAATAGCACAACTATTTTTTTTCTATTATTGAGCTTTTGGCTAAAACTATAAATAAATCAGAGCTTTAAAGTTTTCTATAGCACCTAGGGGGTTTTATATTTTTCTTAAGTAGGTTACATTATTTAGAGCCTGACAAAATTGGTTTGACCAAATTTGGATGAAATAAATAGAAGTTATGAATTTTTAAAGTCTCTGTTCAATTTAAAAATAGATTTAATAAGAGTTTTCTAGAAAAACAGTTTACACCGAGGTCCCTGGGTTTAAACTAAATCAACTCGCACAAATCTACCCCTGAGCCACTATTCCCCTGGGTCGCTGACAGTTCAAAAAGCCCCCTGACCTTCTCTTCCTCTCACCCGCAGTCCTTCCCCCAATGTAAACAGTACCCGCGGGAAAGAAAAGGGTGGCGCGGCTTACCGGCGGCGAGATAGGTCCGGCGAAGGGCAGGGTTGGCTCGGGGAGACTCTGGCGGTCACAGCGAGGTGCGGCTCGACGGCGGGGATGGCCGGAATCGCTCGGTCCACGCGCGCAGGCAGGTGTTCTCGTCAGCGGCGAGTGTACCGGCCAAACCACGGCGATCTGGTTCAATCCAAGGGCACGGTGAGCTTCCTGGGGTAACGTAGAGACCGTGTGCACAAGGAATCGAAGAAAGGTGGAGTGGATTACCCGGTCCATGCACTCCGGCGGGGTTGTGAACTCCGGCGACCGTGGACTGGCCTCTCCGGCGAAGCAGGCTCCGATTCCTTGCTCGGGGAGCTTCACTGAGTTGTGCACACTCGTCTCTGAGGGTTGGATGGGGCTGGGGCAAGCTGGACTGGCCGGTCTACGGCGGCAGTGGCTCGGGTGGCCACGGACACGCTGCGCACGGGCAAACGGCGGTGAACTGGGCTCCGGTGAGGCTTGAGCGTGCGAGGAAGAGTGTAACCGACGCTTGGGAGGGCTTTATAGGCGCGGGCGCGGGACAAGACGCCGGCTGGCCGTTGGCGCGACGCGGGGGGCGCGCGGGCGTGCTCTGGCAAGCTCAGGGCGCGTCGAACACGTGGAGCTTACAATCTGCCCGTGTTCCACAGCTCACCCAAGTCGCAAACGTGCGAATCTTGGCAAAAATCCGGCGCGAGTCTTTTCCTGGCACCTAGGGCTGTCTCTCATCCGTGAGCTACCATGGCAGATATGGCCTAGGCAGGGAGATCTCTGGTCGCCAAATCGGGTGTGTCACACTGCCCACCTCGCGACAAAAACCATGCCAAGGCATGTCAAACGTCCAAGTCTCGAGCTCAGCTTTTTCTAGTGGGTGCCTTGGGTGGTATGCCACATTTTTGGTATAGGACATAGGTGGATTTGATGCCAGCTTCGAGGTGAACACAACTGATCTTTAGTGTAGGTATAGTTTTTAACTTAGAGAGAAATAGAGAGCTCTAGCTCTCTCTCCACTTGGAGATTTGAATTGGGGTTTCTCCAGGGGTCTTTTTGCAATATTTCCCTCCCTTAATTGCTGGTTATAAGGTTACTTAAGGTTTGGGTAAATGTTACTCATGTTTTGCACACTTGTTCACTCTCTTTTCCCCCTTATCTAGGGTTTTGGGAGATAGCATTTAAGAGAGGTCTAGGGTTCTTCTCCCCTCTTATCCAAGGTAGTAAGTGTGCAAGGATTAGAGTAATGCTTTTGGTTACTCACAATCCTTGGTTAACATCTAGCTTTCCAAGGCCCTCATGCTTTTGCTCCTTAAGTTCTTCCACAGGTGCTCATAGCCTTTAGTATCAAGGTGGGTCCTAGCCATGGTAACACCTGGGGTGTTACAGCCCTCCCCCCTTAAAGGAATCTCGTCCCGAGATTTTAGGTAGAGGCCCTTGGAGGGTGCTTGAAGGTGTGTTGGTGTTATTCTTCCTTTACACTCTAGTTTCTCTTATTAACTGCTCTTCGAATGTCATTCTCTTTGCAACTTCAGAAGGAAGCCCTTCTTAAGTTAAATCCACAACTTAGACTATCCTTGTTATCTAAGTTTTTCTTATAATTGAATTCAAAGGGCAGGTGGGGGTGGGGTTTTTGGGGTTACATACCGACTCCTTTGGGCAGAAAGTCGAGGAAGCGAGAGCGTAGAAAATCCTCAGTCTCCCATGTAGCTTCTTCTGCTGAATGGTGACTCCATTGAACCTTGTACATTCTGACCGACCTTGCCCGAGTTGATCTTTCCTTTTGATCTAATACCTTGACGGGGTACTCTTGGTAGGACAAGTCTGGTTCTATCTCAAGGTCTGGTTCTGGCAGCACCTCAGTGGGTAGGCGAACACATTTCCGCAGCTGAGATACATGGAACACATTGTGAACTGCTGACATGTGGGGTGGCAATTCCAATTGGTAAGCTACGGGTCCACAACTTGCCTTGAACTCATAGGGTCCAATGTAGCGAGGAGCTAACTTGCCCTTGATCCCGAATCTCTGGACACCCCTGGTGGGTGACACCTTAAGATAAACATGATCTCCCACCTCAAACTGTAGAGGCTTCCGCCTCTTATCATGATAGCTCCTTTGCCTGGCCTGAGCAGCTTCTAAGTTCTTGGTAATAACCCTGACCTTTGCCTCTGCCTCAAGTACCAGGTCTGGCCCAAAAATTTCCCTCTCTCCTGCTTGAGACCAATTCAGTGGGGTCCTACACCTTCTCCCATATAAGGCTTCAAAAGGTGCCATCTTCAGACTGGACTGATAGCTGTTATTGTAAGAAAACTCTGCCAACGAAAGACACTTGTCCCAATCCTTCCCGTAGTGTAGTGCACATGCTCGCAACATGTCTTCCAGAATCTGATTCACCCTTTCTGTCTGACCATCTGTTTGGGGATGGTATGCTGAGCTTCGGATTACTTGGTTCCCAAGTGATTCTTGCAGCTTTTCCCAAAAGCGTGCCACAAACAGTGCTCCTCGGTCAGATATAATGGTCTTTGGAATACCATGCAATCTTACTATCTGATCAACATAAATTTCTGCGTACTTCTCTGTCTTGTGGGTTGTGTGCACCGGCAAGAAATGAGCGGTCTTGGTCAACCTGTCCACGATAACCCAAATAGAATCATGGTGCCTGGAGGTATTGGGTAATCCCACTATGAAGTCCATGCAAATGTCCTCCCATTTCCAAGATGGTATGGGAAGGGGTTGCAAAGGGCATGCTGCCTTCAAGTGACTAGCCTTTATCCTCTGGCAAGTGTCACACTCGGATATGTACTGGGCAATTTCCCTTTTCATTCTAGTCCACCAATATAAAGATCTGAGATCATGGTACATCTTGTTGCTACCCGGGTGCATGGAGAATTTGGAAAGGTGAGCTTCATCTAGTATCTTCTTTCTGAGCTCAGGGTCCTTGGGAACAACCAATCGGTTTCCAAACCATAGGATTCCCTTGCAGTCCTGACGGAAACATTTGTATTTCTCTGCCTTTTGCTTGACCATTACCTTAATCATTTGAACACCCTTATCCTCAATCTGTGCCCTCACTATTTGCTCTTGCAATGTGGGTTCCACCGAGATATAACTTAATTCACTGGAAGGAACAACTTCCAGGTTCAGCTTGCACAACTCATCACACAGGGTGGTAACTCTTGTATCTATGCTTATACAATTGCACTGGGCCTTTCTGCTCAAGGCATCTGCCACAACATTGGCTTTACCAGGATGGTAATGCACCTCTAAATCATAGTCTTTGATTAACTCCAACCATCTCCTCTGCCTCATGTTCAGATCTGCCTGAGTGAAGATGTATTTGAGACTCTTGTGATCAGTGTAGATGTTACAGTGGGCTCCCATCAAGTAGTGTCTCCATATCTTAAGAGCATGAACCACAGCTGCCAATTCCAGATCATGTGTAGGGTAGTTCTGCTCATGGGGCCTGAGTGCCCGGGAAGCATAAGCAACGACTCTGTTTTCTTGCATCAAGACACATCCCAATCCAGTACCAGAAGCATCACAATAAACTTCAAATGGCTTGGTGTTGTCAGGTTGAGCCAACACTGGGGCTGTTGTCAAATGCTGCCTCAAAGTGTGAAAGGCATCTTCACACTTTTGGCTCCATTTATACTTGACTCCCTTTTTCAACAGTTCAGTCATTGGTTTGGCAATTCTGGAAAAATCCGGGATAAATCGTCGATAATACCCTGCCAACCCCAGAAAACTCCGAATCTGCCTCACTGTAGTCGGGGGTTTCCAATCCATCACTTCTTGTACCTTCTCAGGATCAACTGATATCCCATCCTGAGAAATTGTATGACCCAAGGATTTGATTTCCTTCAGCCAGAACTCACATTTAGACAACTTAGCATAAAGATGATGATCGCGCAGCCGCTGAAGCACGATGTGCAGGTGCTCAGTATGCTCATCTTCATTTTTGGAATAGACCAGAATATCATCAATGAAATCGACCACGAACTTATCCAACTCTGGCATGAACACTGAGTTCATCAGGTACATAAAATAGGCCGGGGCATTGGTCAGCCCAAAAGACATCACCAAAAACTCATACAGCCCATATCTGGTAGAGAAAGCTGTCTTGGGAATGTCACTGGCACGGATCTTGATCTGATGGTAACCTGAGCGAAGGTCTATCTTGGAAAATACCTTGGCTCCCACTAATTGATCAAACAGAACATCAATACGGGGCAGCGGGTATTTGTTCTTAATAGTCACCGCATTGAGAGGGCGGTAGTCAACTCACATCCTCAAACTCTCATCCTTTTTCTTCACAAACAAAGCTGGACATCCCCATGGTGAAGTACTTGGGCGAATAAACCCCTTGTCCAACAGTTCTTGCAATTGCTTCTTCAATTCTGCCAATTCCGCGGGAGGCATCCTATAGGGTCTCTTGGAGATAGGAGCAGTCCCGGGTTGCAATTCGATGGCGAACTCAATGTCTCGGTCAGGTGGCATCCCTGGCAATTCTTCCGGAAACACATCTGGGTAGTCACAGACCACTGGGATCCTTTCCACTGGGGATTCTAACATAACAAAGGCACAAGATCGGGTACAACCATGGTCAGGCAAATATAGTGTGGTTCCACCACAAGTTGGTGAGTGCACCTCAATGGCTCTAGCTGCAATATCCATCACAGCCTGATTTCTGGTCAACCAGTCAGTTCCCAATATGATATCCACACTATCCAACCCCAAAATGAGGAGGTTGGTTTTAATTATCAGACTACCAAACTTTATAGGCACATTCTTGTTAATTTGGTAAGTGGCAACCCTGCCTCCTGGTGTTGAAATTGTAATACCCCCATTGGTGTGGTGAAAAGGCAATTGGCACTTGGCACTAAATTTAGCACTGATAAAACTATGCGATGCACCTGAATCAAAAAGAATAATAGCAGGATAATTCAAAACTGTAAAGATACCAGTCATGACGGGTGCTCCCTCTGGAATATCAGCCATGGTGGTGAAGTTCAGCCTGCCCTGCCTCACTTGCACCTTCTGCCTCTTGCCTTGGTTCTGATTGACATTCTGCCCCTGCCTCTGCTGGTTCCTGGGGCAATTTTTGGCGTAATGCCCGGTGTTGCCATATGTGAAACACCTGTTGTCATTTGCCTAGCGGTACTGCTGCTGCTGATTGTTCCTCTGAGCTGGAAACTGGGTGCGGTTGGGTGCCTGCTGCTGCTGCTATGGTCGGATCACCCATCTTCCTTGCTGCTGCTGGGGTCCCCTGTTCTGGGTGTCGGACACAATCCTGAAGCACTGTGGCTGAGCTGAAGGTCCTGCCACAGGGGTCTTCCTCTTCTTCTCCGCTTGTCGAGCTGTAATGCAGTCCTCCTGGGAGATAGCCATGTTGACCAACTCATTGTAACTGTTGGCCCTGACGGTGTTGAGACGGTCACGGAGCTTAGTGTTGAGCCCCCTCCTGAACCTGTCTCTCTTCTTCTCATCTGTATCTGCGTGATACCCAGCATACTGGCACAAGTCATTAAAAGCCTGGGCATACTGCAACACTGTCCTGTTTCCCTGAGTGAGTGCCAAAAACTCGTTGAGCTTTCGGTCCATAATCCTGGCTGGTATATGGTGTCCCCTGAAAGCTGCCTTGAACTCCCTCCATTCCACCTCTCGATCCTCTGGCTGCATGGCAAGAAAATGGTCCCACCAAGTCCTTGCGGGTCCGCGAAGCTGCTGGGTGGCGAACCTGACTTTAGTGACCTCTGAACAAGCTCCATGGAGTAGTGGGAATTTGGATTCCACCAATCGCAACCATACATCTGCATCAAGTGGGTCCTCCGCCCTTGTGAACAATGGAGGCTGAGTACTGAGGAACTCCTGGTAGGTAGCTGCCGCGGGGTGACGCTGATGGTCTCCACCACCATAGTGCTGAGGTGGTGGCTGACGCTGAGCTAGCTGCCTCAAAATCTCATTCTGCTGAGCCATGAGCTCCTGCAGAGTGGGAGGTGGTGGCGGCGGTGGAGGAACGCGCTCATTTTGGCCACGACGTTGCCTCCCGGCCATCTGAAAAACTGTAGCATCCCAAAAATTCAAATCTTGAAATTTTCTCAAACTCGCTCTAAATTCAAAATGAATTTCAAATTTCATTTCAAAATGTTTGTTTGCAAGTTGATATCAGCAAATAAAATATAGTGGTCTATATTCTCTCTAAAATCCTCCTCAAAATATTTCCCCAGCGATCACCCTCAAACTCTTTCAGAAATACTGCCCAAATATTCCACCGATATATGTCCAAGTATTTTCTTCCTGAGAAATACCTTCAGAATCATTTTTCAAGTCCCTACAAATATTTTCTCCATAACTTTTCTCATGCTCATACGTATATGTATGCCTCCGGTGTCATACGGTGAGCTCTACAAGCTAATTACACTCATATAAGACAAATCCATGCTAATCTCCCACTAATCCTCTCATCCTCCCACTAATCCCCTCATCCCTCCCCCTAATCCCCCCACCATGGCTATAAATAGAGGGGCAAGGGCCTCCTCTCATCCCACCCCAAGCCATTTCATGGCAACTCTCTCCCCCCCACACACACCCACTCCATGTTCCACACAAGCACACACTAGCACAAGGATCGTTCGGTCGTTCTTCGATCGTTCGTCCCCCTGTTCTTAGTTTGTTCGTTCGTTCGTCCGATCGTTCGATCGTTCGTCCGATCGTTCATGGTTCGTTCGTCCGTTCGTCCGATCGTTCGATCGTTCGTCCGTTCGTTCGTCCAAATAATCTTTTTCCTGCTGTTATGCTGCCGAAATTCCGATCGTTCATTCGTCCTATCGTTTGATCGTTCGTCCGATCGTCCGATCGTTCGATCGTTCGTCCGTTCGTTCGTCCAAATAATCTTTTTCCTGCCGTTATGCTGCCGAAATTCCGATCGTTCGTTCGTTCGATCATTCGATCGTTCATCGTTTGTTCATAGTTCCTATTCATCGTTCATCGTTCGTTCCTCGTCACTATTTACCTTCACTATTTACCGTCACTTTTTACCGTTACTATTTACCGTTACTTTTTACCATTACTTTTTACCGTTACTATTTACCGTTACTTTTTACCGTTACTATTTACCGTTACTTTTTACCGTTACTTTTTACCATTACTATTTACCGTTACTATTCATCGTTACTATTCACCGTTACTTTTTACCGTTACTATTTACCGGTACTATTCACCGTTACTATTCATCGATCATCCGATCACCCCAAATTTCAACTACTCATCCATCATGCTGTCCAGTCCACCTAAGACCAGCCAGACTCATATCCCAGTTAGACAAACTCCGGTGACTGTGATTTTTCTTCCAGTGGGAACTTCCCATCTGGTCACCCATCCTAGGTTTCTCCAAGTTGAGCACGCCTAACTTGAGATTCCTTTGAACCATGCTTCCAAACTCAGATTCCAATAATTCTTGTTTCTAAATTCTTATCGAATTATTCCCTATCCAACCATGTCATCCCATAAGCATGGTTCATAATCCAGAAAACTCCTAAAATACTCTTATCCCATATTCTGCCTATAACTCTCCTGTTCATACTAAGTCAGACGATTCATTCATCACTATTCTCACCAACAGTGAACTTCAATGTGCTACACCACATACACCTAGCTATAAATACACCCAGCTACCCTCTCCCTCTCCACACACACTCAACACCCTCAGCCAAGGAAAACACCCCACCCACTCAGTTACTCCGCTCTACCGGCTACACGCATAGTGTCGCTTCGCCTCCAGTGCACCCTCCTGGTAAGCACCTCCGCTCCACCACTAGTAGTATCTCAACACCACATGACACAGATTCTACTCAAGACTCTACCCATCCATATATCTCTATTCTGACCACTATACTAAATATTTGTTGGTATACTTGCTTGTTTGTATGTTTGCTTGTTCATGTTGCATAGTTATCGGAGCGTTCGTACTGTCTCGTGGAGGCCAGATCTACAAGTCTACGCCAGGAGCCAGAAGCCAGTTCCGCGAGCTCTTCTTCCCCCTTCGCCGGATAAGCACGGCAAGCTCACTGGATCCCTTTGATGCATAAATTACCTATGCTTTTACAACCACAACCCTCAGCCTGTTATTTTATGCATGATATGATTTTGAGACAAGTTATTATGGCCACCCAGCCGCTTGCCGCAATCAATACTTGATATATTTGTTACAAATGATTTGAGAAAAGGTGTGAGTTTTCAAAAGAAAATGCTTTTCAAAATGTGTATGATGAAGGGTTTTCACCCTTATCACCTTGTGAGTGGGATAATCAGGGACTCCCTGGTTTAGGGGAGGGCCTAAGGTGTTGGCTCAGCTGGTTTAGGCGTGAGCAGAAGGATTGTCCCCTCATATAAGGATCGGTTTGTCATCTTGTTGGGGCGAAGGCAAAGACGCCACCCTTCTCTCGAGGCCTTCGCTGCAGCCGCTGGTCCGACGGAGGCAAAGCGGGCAGGGACACCCTTCGCAGGACTCGGCACTTTGACGAAGGCCTGCGGCGACGTCCTCACACGGTGCGGCCTCGTTCAGCCCCAAGGCCCACGTGTGATCTGGCCCATTGTAACGGGCCCCGCGTGGCCGCCTCTGTATTACGGGCCCAACTTGTAAAGGCATACTTGTAATTACAGCTTGTAACCCTGCTTTATGGGAATATTCCGGGGATAAACTAGGCGTCTGAGGGCACATGCGTCCTTAACACAAGACGCTGGGCACTCAGACACCTATAAATACCCCCGCACAGTGCCCGTGAGAGGCTAGATGAACAGAGCTATTGCCCCCGTGCACGTAACCCTGTTGTCCCCATTGTTCACCCTCGTTGGCCTACTTGCAGCAGAGAGCAAGTTCCAACATTTGGCGCCCACCGTTCGTGCTACGACTAAACCACCCGCGATGGCACCCAAGAGAGCTAACCCCAAGGCTGACGAGGCTGCGAAGGCAGCACTGCTGGCCGCAAGAAAGGGCAAGGCCCTCGCCCTCACCCAATCCACCCACCAAGAGCCCATTGAAGACAATGTTCCCCACACCGGCGAAGACGACACCTTCCGCACCTGCGGAACCGAAGGACAGTCGCAACCGCCCCCAGGCTTCGCCCCACTGGAAGGCGCCGACCTCACCGAGGACGGTGAGGCCCTCGGCGTCTCAACAGAAGAACAGCTGCAGCTGCGCGCCCTGCGCCTCAGGAACCGCAATCTCCAGAGGCAGAAAGAGATACTGGAGGCCAAGCGCCAGCGTGTTTCCGCATTAGCCAAAGTGCGGCAAATGATACGCGACGAGGAGCAGAAAGCCCAAGACCTCGAGCGCGAGATCGCGCTGATGCAGCGCGAAGGCCACCTCGGTTTACAGCAAGAGCCACCCCTCCAACAACGCGCTCAGCCGGAGGACATGCGCGAAGGCTACCTCGGCCGGCAGCATGGCCAACCCCTGCAGCACCGGGCGCAGCCGGAGAACCCGCGTTTCCCCTAGCATGACTACGCCCCCCAGCACGGCGCGCCATTCCAAGGGGTCAACTACCTCGACGAGCGAAGTCCCCTGGCGCCACACCTGCAGGTGACGCCTTGGCCAGCCAACTTTCGAGCAGGGGCATACCCCAAGTACAACGGCAGCACTGACCCGGCGCAATACATCATGAGTTACCAAGTCGCCATTGCATCAGCCGGAGGGGACGACGCCACAATGGCAAAGTCTTTCATCATCGCCCTAGAGGGCCCAGCACTCACCTGGTTCACCAGATTGCCCCCGCTGTCCATTGATTCGTGGAGAAGTCTCAGGGACAAGTTCCTCCTCAACTTTCAAGGGTACCGTCCAGACACCGACGCTTTGGCCGAGCTCTCGCTTTGCAAACAGCTGGAAAAGGAGACTCTGCGGGAATATTACCGCAAGTTCTTAACACTCAAGTCACAGCTGCCCTCTGTCGACGATCAGATCGCTATCCACTACGCCATCAATGGCCTTCGGGCCGGCGTCCTCTACAGCCATTGTATCAGAGATCCACCCAAGAGCTTGCAGGAGCTATATCAGCTCTTCGAAAAATATGCCAAATCCGAAGAGCTCCACCAGCGCAAGGTCGAGTCACAACGGAAACCCAACAGCCAGACTCCGCAGTCCAGCCGCACGTGGACAAGGACTTCGCAGCCAGACTCCAGTCGAGACGGCCGCAGTCAGCAGCAAGTCCACAACATCGTCAACCAACAGCCTGCTGCTGACCCCCCTCGCCGCCAGGAATATCCCCCCCAGGGCCGCGGAAATGGAACTCGCGGCAGGGGACGAGGGCGGGCGCCGCAGCCGCCGCGCCGGTTCTATTGCCTCTTCCACGGCGAAGACTGTGCCCACCAGACCAAAGACTGCCCCGAGACGAAGGCCACCAGAGACAGAATGGCAAGGGCGCAGCCAGCCGACAATCCCAGAATTGTCGCGCATAATTACCAGCCACCCCCTCCACCATACATCCACGCCCCTGCTCCGCATCCACCGCACCACGCTTACCAACATCATCAGGAAGTACAAATCGTACCTCCTCCACCCCCACCACCACACCAGCAACACCAAAACATTCCCCATGCCCCAAAGCAAGAAGACTTCGCCGATCAACCATATCGCGGAGTCATTCACATGATAACAGGGGGGTCGAGCACCGACTTCGACACCAAGCGGCAGAAGCGGGACCACTACCGCAGCATCAACCATGTCGCCGTCACTGGCCCAGTCGTGCAGACGAAGTGGTCCCACATACCTCTAACCTTCGACGCGCGAGACGTCGACCTGCGCAGCGCCCCCCACATCGACGCAATGGTCATCAACTGCAGCGTGGCAGGTTGGGACTTACACAAAGTCCTAGTCGACAACGGCAGTCAGGCGGACATCATCTTCCTCCACGCCTTCGACCGCATGGGTATAAGCCACAGCTTGCTGAAGCCTTCGGACAACCCGTTGTATGGTTTCGGCGGCAAGGGCACCTTTCCAGTTGGCAAGATAGAGTTGCCCCTCTCCTTCGGTGTAGCACCCAATGCCCGAAGTGAGCAAATAACCTTCGACATTGTCGACATGGTATATCCATACAACGCCATCATGGGCCGAGGCTCCATCAACAAATTCGAAGCCGCCATCCACGGGTTGTACCTATGTATGAAGATACCAGGCCCGCTGGGCGCCATCACAATCTACGGCAACCAGCAGACGGCGCGCAACATAGAGCGGGACTTCGTGCCCGGTCAAAGAAATGTACACTGTCTCACGACCCAGCGCGAAGTCCCTGCGCCGGCCAGCCCAACCGACAAGCAGCACGACAAGGCACAGTTGCAGTGCCAAGACGGGACCAAGACTGTCCCCCTCGATCAGGCCACGCCCAAGCAGACTGTAACTATCAGCGAAGACCTCACCTCACTTGAAGAAGAGAAACTTCTCTGCTGCCTGGCCAAGAATAAAGATGTCTTCGCCTGGTCTGCCCTCGATCTGGTCGGAGTCAGCCGAGCCATAATTGAACACAGCTTGGGGATTGACCCTTCGGTGCGACCCAAAAAGCAGAAGCTTCGCAAGATGTCAGACGAAAAGACAGAAGCCGCCAAGGCGGAGGTGCATCGCCTCCTGGAGGCTAAATTCATCGAGCCAGTGGCTTACCCCACGTGGCTCTCCAATGTTGTGATGGTGCAGAAGAAAAGCGGAAAATGGCGCATGTGCATAGACTTCACCAGTCTCAATAAGTCCTGCCCAAAGGACAATTTCCCGTTGCCACGGATCGACAAAATAGTCGATAGCGCGGCCGGATGCGAGGTCATGTCCCTCCTCGACTGCTTCTCCGGCTATCACCAGATATACATGAAGGAGGAAGACAAGGCTAGCACCAGCTTTATAACACCCTTCGGCACTTATTGCTTTGTCAGAATGCCGGAGGGTCTCAAGAATGCCGGGTCCACCTTCTCCAGACTCACCAAAACGGTGCTCGAAGGGCAGGTCGGCAGAAATGTATTCACATATGTGGACGACATCGTCGTCGCCAGCAAAAATAAGGAGGACCACCTCGCCGACCTGGCGGAAACATTCGCGAACATGCGAGATGCACGACTCCGCCTAAACCCGGAAAAGTGCGTTTTCGGTGTTCGCCAGGGCAAGATATTGGGCTACCTGGTGTCCCGCCGAGGCATCGAGGCCAACCCAACCAAGATCCAGGCCATCGTCGATATGTCGCCTCCGCAGTCCGCCAGGGACGTCCAGCGCCTGACAGGCAGGATGGCCGCCCTCAATAGATTCATCTCCAGGTCCGCCGAGCGAAGTCTCCCCTTCCTCAAAACACTCCGCGGCGCGAAGGACTTCGCTTGGGGACCGGAGCAAGCAGCGGCCTTCGCCTCATTAAAACAGTACCTGGCGGAGCTGGCCATCCTCACAAGCCCAGACTCCTCGCTCCCCTTATTGCTCTACGTCGCGGCTTCGCCGCACGCGGTCAGCGCGGCACTGGTACAGGAGCAGACAGTCGAAGGCGCAGTCAGACAGTGCCCTGTTTACTATGTCTCCGAAGTCCTAACACCATCCAAATGCAACATGACAGAGCTGGAGAAGATTGCTTACGCAGTTGTTATGTCCTCGCGCAAGCTGCGCCATTATTTTGAAGCATTCAAGGTCCGAGTCACCTCAGACAGGGGGCTCGGCGAGCTATTCAGGAACCCGGAGGCATCAGTGAGAATTGCCAAGTGGGCAGCCGAGCTCTCCGGCTACCACATTAGCTTCGAGCCCAGGACAGCCATCAAATCGCAAGTCCTGGCAGACTTCGTCGTCGACTGGACCGGGCCAGTAACACAGCCGGACCCATCCGCAGAAAAGGTCTGGTCTATCCATTGCGACGGTGCATGGTGTCATGCGGGGGCAGGCGTCGCTGCAGTAATCACCTCACCAGCCGGAGTCAAACACAGATATGCAGCACGCCTCAGCTTCGCTCTGGAATCCGACAAATGTACAAACAACATAGCAGAGTATGAAGCAGTCATCCTCGGCCTCCGCAAGCTAAGGGCCCTCGGAGTCACCACATGCATCATCAAAACAGACTCCAAGATAGTCGCCGGTCAGGTCGAAAAAGACTATGCAGCAAAAGACCCCGCGCTCATGCAATACCTTGCGGCTATCCGAAGTCTCGAGAGGCAGTTCAAGGGATTCACCCTACAGCATGTGGACAGGGCCAAGAATGAGGAGGCCGATGCATTAGCCAAGGCCGCCGCCAGGGGCGAGCCCTTGCCCTCCGACGTATTCTTTCACACCATCGGCACGCCAGCCGTCCGGAGCCCCGAAGGGCTCCAAATAACCAATGACAGCGAGGGCCACCGTATAGTCCACCTAATCATGACCGAAGACTGGCGGGCCCCAATAACCCTGTTTCTACAGGGATACTATCACCCAACCGACGTCAGTGAGGCGAAGCGCCTCGAACATCGAAGCCGGGACTTCGCACTAATCGAGGGCCAATTATACAAGAAGGGGGTCAGTCAGCCAATGCTTAAATGCGTCACCGAGACCGAAGGCATCCAAATCTTGCGCGAGGTCCACAGTGGCACGTGCGGCTCGCACGCGGGGCCAAGGGCCCTGGCTGCTAAGGTGATCCGACAAGGGTTTTACTGGCCTGCAATGATCTGCGCCGCAAATCGAGTCACAAGGTCCTGCGAAGCCTGCCAGAAGTTCTCTCCTCGGTCAGGCAACCCCTCGCAATACACAAAGCTGATCGCCCATACATGGCCTCTTCAGCGCTGGGGCCTGGACATTGTCGGGCCCTTGCCCACCGCTCAGGGGAACCTCAAGTTCGCCTTCGTAGCCGTCGAATACTTCACCAAGTGGATTGAAGCGAGGGCTGTGTCCACAATCACATCAAAGACTGCCCAAAAATTCTTTTGGCAGAACATTGTTTGCCGCTTCGGAGTACCGTCCGAGCTAACAGTTGACAACGGCAAGCAGTTTGACAATCAAGATTTCAAGGATTTCTGTTTTTCCATCGGCACCAAGCTTGCCTTCGCTTCAGTCTATCATCCGCAGTCCAACGGAGTCGTGGAGCGTGCCAATGGGAAAATCTTCACAGCCATCAAGAAGATGCTCCTCGACGAGAAAAAAGGCAGATGGACCGACTTATTACCGGAGGCAGTCTGGGCGCTAAACACAACCGAGTGCAGGGCGACCGGGTTCACTCCTTTCCGCCTTCTATACGGATCAGAGGCAATGACCCCGCAAGAAATAAAACATGGGTCTCCGCGCACAGCTCCGTCAGCCACCCCTGACGTGGATGAGCCAACCTCCAAAGATCTCATTGACGGAGACCGGGTCTTCGCCCTGCAGGCCTTAAACAAATACCAAGCCCAGACCAAAGCATGGCGCGACCGCGCAGTCATCCCAAAGGAGTTCAGCGCGGGGGACCTCGTACTCATCCGAACAGCTCGGACGGAGTCCAAGGGCAAGTTGGAGCCCAAATGGGAGGGCCCCTTCATAGTCAAAACAAAAGCTTCCCCCAGCGCTTACAGGCTCGCAACGCCAGATGGCGAGGACCTGGAGCACTCCTGGAACATTGACAACCTTCGTAAATTTTTTTGTTTAATTCCTAGGGCTGAGTTCGCCCTTGTAATTCACCGCAAACAATCTTGTACCGGCCCGCACTCTTTTCCTCCCGGGGGGTGAGGTTTTTAACGAGGCGGAGCCATGTAATATATGTGAGAAAAATCCCCCGCAAAAGCATGTGTCGAAAAAAGACCGCGACAACGGTCTTCGGCATTCGACCAATTCGAAGTCACCGCGAGGCTAAGCACTAGCAACCCTCGCGTGCGACCAATCCGCGCAGAAGTCGCCTAAGGGTGCAGCCGGACTTAGCACAACAAGTGCGCAAAAATCAAAGTCTATCGCGAAGACTATCCGCGCAGAAGTCGCCTAAGGGTGCAGCCGGACTTAGCACAACAAGTGCGCAAAAATCAAAGTCTATCGCGAAGACTATCCGCGCAGAAGTCGCCTAAGGGTGCAGCCGGACTTAGCACAACAAGTGCGCAAAAATCAAAGTCTATCGCGAAGACTATCCGCGCAGAAGTCGCCTAAGGGTGCAGCCGGACTTAGCACAACAAGTGCGGAAAAAATCCGAAGTCTATCGCGAAGACTATCCGCGCAGAAGTCGCCTAAGGGTGCAGCCGGACTTAGCACAACAAGTGCGCAAAAATCAAAGTCTATCGCGAAGACTATCCGCGCAGAAGTCGCCTAAGGGTGCAGCCGGACTTAGCACAACAAGTGCGGAAAAAATCCGAAGTCTATCGCGAAGACTATCCGCGCAGAAGTCGCCTAAGGGTGCAGCCGGACTTAGCACAACAAGTGCGCAAGAATCGAAGTCTATCGCGAAGACTAACCACGCAGAAGTCGCCCAAGGGTGCAGCCGGACTTAGCACCACAAGTGCGCAAAAATCAAAGTCTATCGCGAAGGCTTTTCGCGCAGAAGTCGCCTAAAAGGCGCAGCCGGAGCCTATCGCAAAAACCGCCCAAGGGCGCAGCCGACCCAGTATGGCAAAAGCAGAAACGACAGCAAGACCAATTATAATCACACTGGCACACCACAATCAATCACACCAGTCAAAGTACACAGCGCCCTCGCAGGCACAAGCACGCGAGGGCACACTACTCCATTTTACAAACCCTTGCACATACACAAGCGAGGGCACCACGCCCTACATCGGCTCAACCTTAGGAATAATCCCCATCTCTCTATAATTAAATAACATTATCCTAAGCTCCTCACCCGCAAAAAGGCTTCGCAGCTCCCCTTCCCCCACACCCGAGACGGCCGGCAAAGACAGCAGCTCCTGCCGACCAACCCTACTAACGCGAAGCCGAGCCCCTTCCTCCGCACTAATCCTACGCTTCGCAACCGCCCTTCGTCGTCGGTGCCCGGTGCTAGGACCGGGCACGCCTGGCGCGTCCGCAGCATGTAGCGCAGCCTCCGCCGCAGCCACGTCCAGGGCCGCAAAATAGTCCAAGTCCTCCTCCGACGACTCCTCGGTCCATTCAACCGAGCTCCCAGAGTCAGTAAAATCAAAAAACTCAGAAACAGACCCACCACATTCATTTCCACCTTCCGCGGTCGAAGCCGCCAAAAACCCAGTAGTAGCGGTTGCGTGCGCAGGCCCAAAATCTTGAACCTGCGCAGCAACCAAAATTCAGTACATCATCCAAAAATCCCTCAACCCTAAACACCACCTACGCCACCTGCGAAGGCCCTGCTGCTGCGGGAGCCTCCGCCGCCGCCTCCGCCGTTGCCTCCGCTGGATCTTCAGCGCCCGGCACAGCAGCTGCGGGGGCATCAGACGCGCCTTCGGCCACCCTTGGGAGAAGGCCTTCGCCGGCCGCAGCAGGTACAAGGGCGCCTGGTGCATCTTCCGCGGTCACCGGGGTCAGTCCCGGGGCGACTCCAGTGGCGGCCTCCGCAGGGGTGGTCTCCGGCTCAGGCGGCGCGCTGTTCAGCGCCCCAAAATCGTCCACCCGCTCGCCGCGCTCCGCCTAAGACAAAACGCACAAAAATTCAGCAAACACACGCACAGACCGCATCCAGCAAGCACCGAGTAAACGACAACGTTACCTGAGCCCTCGCAGCCTCGGCCCGCGCCCGGACCACCTCTCGACCGTATGAACCCCACATCCGGTCATAGAGGGCCCCGGCGGACTCCTTCACCACGGGGTCTTCGACCTCAAAGATATCTCGCCCAAAATCCTCATCCACCTGGTCGAGGGCCTCAAAGTGCCGGCAGCCTTCGCGAGAGAGCGCGTTCATCGCTGCCTCGCAGGTGACCAGGGAGGTGAACGACATCAACCCCGCCAAGACAGTGGGGAGCTCCTGCAGTTCCTCCTGCACCCACTCCAGACAGCGAAGTCCGGCCTCTTGCTCCGGCACCTCGAAGTCGCCCGTCCGCACACCCAGCTCGCGATATGAAGTCATGAGCTGCGTGCGCGTCCGTTCGGCCTCCGCTCGCGCCGCGGCCTCGGCCCCCTCCGCGCGGCTCTCGAAGGCAGCAAGCCGCCGCTGCAGCTCCCCGGCGAGCTCCTTGGCGATATTGCCCTCCGCCCGCGCCAGCCTGGCCTCCGCCTGCGCAGACTGCTCCTTGGCGATGGCTTCGTTGGCCTCCCTTCTCTCCTCCATCAGCTGGCGCCGGAGGTCTGCCTTCTCCTTCTCAAGGGCGGCCACCTTCTCCGCCAGCTTGCGGCACTTGCTGTCGGAGGCCGACTTCTCACGGACAGCGTCCGCATGTTGCGTCCGAAGTCTCTCGACCTCGGCAGACAACGCCGCCGTAAGGGCCCCCGACGCAGTACGGCTGGTGAAGTCAGCCACCTGCAGAACACACATAAGGCCCGTGTTAAAAAAAAAAAAAAAGTATAGCTCGGCAGACCTGACTCAGCGCCTCCATCGCTCCTTTCAGCCGGCGGGTCGCCGCGTCCGCCTCGTCTCTGACCAGCGCGAGGGCAGTCACCTCGCCTCCAGCGCCAAGGGTCTCTACCCCCGCCTTCGACGCTGGCGCAGCCGTCGCGACCGCCGCGCCAGGCACAACTAGAGCAAGCGGGCCCTCGTCCAACCCTGCAACGCATCAACAGATTTAAAAAAAAAATGTGTGTATACATATAGACTCACCCCCAAGATAATCCTCCACGTCAATCTCGGTGCCGAAGTCGGCAACGCGTTTGCCGGGCGGCGGTAGCGATCGGGCCGCCTTCGCAGCCTCCGCCACTCCGCTGGCGGACGGCACCACCTTCGACAGCTTGGGGCCTCCGGCGCCCACCGTCGCCTCCGGCGCCTTGCCAGGCGCGGAGGCGCCCGCCTTCGCCGGCAATGGCGGCTTGCCTCCGCCGGAGGCCTCAGCCTTCGATGCTCCCCGCTGCCTTTTCGGCCGGGCTTCGTGAACCCTCACGGTCGCCTGGCGTTTCCGCGCCGCCACTTGGCGATCCTTGTCCATCACTGCCCACACAACATGACCGATATTTCGCCCATAAGGAAAAACTTTCCACCGACGAGCCATACGAGATGTAAAACAGTCCTCTTCATCCCAGGGGATAGGAATGCTTTTAGGCCAACAACCCCCGGTAACCCTCAGCATCCGAGCCGAAGACTCCCGGAGCTCGAGCGAAGACATCCTCTCCCCCGGGGCCGCACACGTCCTCATTAACTCTCTAGCGAAACTATCAGACACCCCAAGCCCTCCCATCGCAGTACCTAATTTTCTCTTTTTCGAAGAGGTGGCGGCCGCCGGCGCAGGGTCGCCTCCGGCCTCCACCGCCGGTTTCTTCCCGCGGCGGTCTGCTTCGTCCTGACCAGGGTAGCCGTCGTACGGCAGTTGATTTAATTCAAAGACCCTGTTCAAGCGATCGTTTGACCCACGGATATCAAAACTGCGCTGGCCCTCCGTCTTCGGCACGTAGCGCCCCACGAGTCGCACCGCCAAGTCTTCTGCATCACGCACAAAGGCGGCCGGGTCACGGTTCCGCAAACTCAGTGCGAAGGCAGGACTTCGCACCTCCCTTCCTCCGTGAAAGGGCATCTGGCGAGGGCATACTTCGCCCAGCGCCCAGCCGTGCGCCAAGGGCCAGACCCCGTACGCCGCAAACTCCTCAACCAAATCACGCCCGCTGCTCTGACCGGCGGCGTACCGAAGGGCCCCTTCGTCTGTATCCTCTTCTGCCACTTCGAAAGGCGGATACGCAGAGTAATAGTGAGAGCACATTTCGGACACGGGGAGCCCTTGATGGCCTTCGACAGTAGCCTCAGCAACATAAAACCAAAACTCATTCCAACTGCCCCACTTGTTGCGGGCGCACGGGACCAACTCCACTACTGGCATCGTGGTCTTGCCGGTCTTCGGCGTGAAAGTGCACGACCCGAACTGCGCAACTCCGCCCTCAACCACCCTTTTCTGCCAATGCAAGCAATAATTCTTCGCGAAAACTTCAACCGACGGCTGCCCGCCGTACGAAGTCGTCGCCCAGACATACTTCGCCAGCGCCACTATGGCGTTCGGTGTAAGCTGATGTATTTGAACGCTGAATCTGCGCAGGACTTCGCCGACAAACCGGTGCGCAGGCAAGCGGAGTCCGGCGGCGAAGAACGCCTCGAAAACAACCAACTCGCCCTCCGGCTCGGGGACTTCCTCCGTCCCCGGAGCACGAGCGACTCCGCCGCCAAAGTAGCCCAATCGCTGCATATCTTCAATACGGCCTGACGTCATCCGTGACACACCGAATTCAACAGAGTCGCCGGCGCGCAACTCTTCCACCATCACGTTACTCAACGTCTCCTCAGACGAGGCGGCGGCCGGCGGCGTGGCGGTGGCGGAAGAAGAAGAGGATGGCATTGCTACGTACCGTCGGCGGCGGCGGGCGGTTTGCTTCACTCGAGCCAGAACGACGGCGAGCAAAGGGAGCAGCGGAGGAAAAGGAGCAGCAAGACGGCGGGCGGCTAGGGTTTTACGGAGCGCGGAAAGCAGAATTCAAACAGCGCCGCCCCCGCCCCCTTTTATAGGCAGGGCGCGGCTCCTCGGGAAACCCACAACCCGACAGGCCGCGACGCTTCGGGAAACCCGCAATCCAACAGTACGCCGTCCATCAACGGTCACATCAAAAACCCCCGCGGAACCACTTCGAGCGAGGGCAGCGTCTCCGCCATCTAGCGACGTCTTCGGCACCAGGTGACTTTGTCGAACTGGTCCCTCGGAGGGCAAATGTTGGGGCGAAGGCAAAGACGCCACCCTTCTCTCGAGGCCTTCGCTGCAGCCGCTGGTCCGACGGAGGCAAAGCGGGCAGGGACACCCTTCGCAGGACTCGGCACTTTGACGAAGGCCTGCGGCGACGTCCTCACACGGCGCGGCCTCGTTCAGCCCCAAGGCCCACGTGTGATCTGGCCCATTGTAACGGGCCCCGCGTGGCCGCCTCTGTATTACGGGCCCAACTTGTAAAGGCATACATGTAATTACAGCTTGTAACCCTGCTTTATGGGAATATTCCGGGGATAAACTAGGCGTCTGAGGGCACATGCGTCCTTAACACAAGACGCTGGGCACTCAGACACCTATAAATACCCCCGCACAGTGCCCGTGAGAGGCTAGATGAACAGAGCTATTGCCCCCGTGCACGTAACCCTGTTGTCCCCATTGTTCACCCTCGTTGGCCTACTTGCAGCAGAGAGCAAGTTCCAACACATCTTTCACTACCTGTACTCATGATAAGTACAACCACTTGAGACTGTGTGGGCAGTCACTCAATCTGAACTCGTATGGTCCAACCCTAGGGTTATGAAGGCTGGGGAGCACCGGGAGGATAAGGAGGGGGAATGTTTTGTCCGGTTTGGACATGGCGGTGGCCTGACTCCTTCCGGATAACCGTTAAGGTTAGGACGTGCGAGGAAGGAAAGAGATTCGGATTCGGGTCTCACTAGCTATGAGATCGCAGAGCCGGACTAGTGGGTAAAGTGTACACCTCTGCGCAGAGTCTAAACCTATTCGAATAGTCCGTGTCCACTGGTATGGACGAGTCTGGTATGGTATGGCAATTAATGTTTTGTTTTCGAAAAAGGGTGCGTTTGAGATAAATGGTTTTTAAAAGGTTCGGCGGTTGAGCCGTGAGCTATGGTGGACGGGAAGTCCAATAGCTGTTTTTGAAAAGGAAAACCAGTGGGAAACTGCTGAGATACCTGGATGGTTTAGTCCAGGGGATTTTATTATAATACTGAAAAACTTCCTGCTCCTTTTGGAGAGGATGCACTTTGCAAAATACAAAATGTTTTTCAAAACAACCCTGCATAAAATATTGTTGTTTCTGCAAAATATCCTGAGCTCCACATATTCCATGCATTATATCTGATTTCCCCATTCCGCGGGTGAAGGTGGGCTGCTGAGTACGTTTGTACTCACCCTTGCTTATTTATTTTTTTCAGAAAAAGGAGATCGGGTAAGAGTTACGACTGTTCCCAACCTTGCCTGTGGTTGTTGGACCGCTGATTTGCTTCACTGCGTATATCGGGCTGCTTCAGCCCCACTCTGATGATATGTCTCGAGTTGTGGACCAACTCTTAAAGTTGTTCGCCACCTTTATAGGTTTGTATCGTTTAAGCAGATTTGTAATCATCTGATGTATAAATGTGTTTACTAGCCTCCTGGGACTAGTAATTGTATCACATTTGAGTCCCAGAGGATTGGGGCGCTTCATGTGGTATCAGAGCTGTTAGGTTGGCCGCAGGACGTAACCCTTAGCCTGATCAAAAGTTTTTGAGTCCAAACTATTTTCTTAAAAAAAAATCTTGCTCTCATCCCTTCATTTCAAAAATGCTTTCCCCCTTTCCTTCTCTCAGAAGTCAGATGGAGGTTCGTTGCCAAACCAGCTTTTGCCAGAATGAAGATGGTTTCCCCAAGTTGCTGAAAGCATGCACAGTCCGTCTCAGAATCAGGAGCCAGCCAGAGTATGATGGTCGTGAATTCGTCGAGCATGGCACAGAGAAATGTGTCGTGACTGTATACATTGGATCCAGTCCGCACCATGTGGAATGGAGTGTCACTGCTGCTGGGCACAGATTCAAAGACACCTGTCAAGTCGTCGCTCGCAAGGCATTGAGGGCCCTGTGTCAGATCTATGAAGAAGAAGTGGCCGACACCCCGCTTAGATTCTTTCCGCCCTTTCAGAGAGACTGTCCCGTTTGGATGGCCAGGATGCGTGCATTGGAAGAGCAGCAGCTGCTTGAGGATGACCCCACAGTCGCGTACCTCACTGCATACCTGCTCACCCTGGATGCATAGTATGATTTCTTGGCTCGGCACCACCGTCAGATGATTGCTCGAGCAGAAGATGCAGAGAAGCTCAACCGTAAGCTCCATGTGGATCTCACCTCAGCTCAAGCCCGTGTAGCTGCCTTGGAAAGTCGTGAAGTCATTGCTGTTGAAGCCCTGAAGCAAGCCAAGGATGAGCACGTCCAGAAGTTGATGGAGGCCTACTTGGTAACCCATAACCAACGTAGAGCCCTGCGGATCCAAGAGCCCGCTTCATCCAACCCAGTCCAACCCATGAGAGCTGAAGACCCCTAGATTCTTGAAGGTCACCCGGTCTCTATCAGAGGAGAGAAGAAGGCTTGGGAACTACTAGAAGGTGTCATAGTCTTGGAAGGAGTTTCAGTCTTCCCTCAGGCTATGGATAAGCAAGAGCACCCCGAGTCCTCCCAAGATCCCCCGCCAGAGTTGTTTGAGCCCCTCGCCATGAAGAAGATTCCAGCGCCGTCCCGTGAGAAGCTGCAAGCACCCCACCAGCACCGCCGCCCTCTGAGGAGCTACAAGAGCCAGTCCAGCTTGAAGAAGAGTTCGACCGCGTCTTGCCATCTCAGTCGCCGCCAGAAGAAATCATCAACACCAGTTCCCTCTTGACCCATCCAGGAGATGTCTCATATTGAAGTTGTGCGCCAGCCTTGCCAGAAGAGAAGTTGCCTGGTTTGAAGTTAGTTATGCCCAGTCCTCTGCATGCATTGGGTAGTGAAGTTTTTCTTCACTTTGGCTAGAGCCCTGCATGTATGAGAGGTAATCGTGTAGACTCGTGTTTTGCAAAACTCTAATTGTGTGGCCCCCTAGGGCATTTCAAAATGAATTTCGCTTGATGTTTTCCTCCCTTTTGAGTGCATATGTGATGCTTTAACGTTAGTGCTCATAAGTTGCATTTAGCATAGTTCTCAATTCAGTAGCCAAGCAATAGTAGTTATGCTTAGCCCCCGAATCTGAGTAGTCCGTGCTTTGGAAAAACTCTATTCTTCCCTTATTTAAAACATTTGATTTGTTTGTGCTTATCATTGTTGAGTTTGTGTGTTTTCTTTTCGTTTTTCTTAAAAAGGTTTTCTCTAAAAACATAGATCACAAATTAGAGCTAATCCTTACCTTATGCTTCCATTCTCATCTTAACCCATCTCAAGAGAAAAGTGTCTTACCCAAGAAGATATCGGAAAGCTTACCCTTGAAGCCTGGAACAAGCTACGGAAGAAACCTATCTAGTCGCTCAGTCAAAAGGACCGACCGTGAGAATCAAAGCACTGCCCCTGAGTCAAAGTAAACAGAAAAAGAGGACAGAAGGAGTTATTACCATACAGAGAGGCAAAGATTCTTGGAACCAGAGACCACAAACATCAGGGTCATTGACCCCACCACTCACCCATGCCCCCTGCATGCGTGCTCCACCCCCATACACACTAACACCACCCCACGCCCCCCTTTGCAGCGCGCCCACCGCCGCCATCATCGCCGGCAACACCAGCCCCCCCTCCATCGCACCTGCTGCCGTGTGTCACCTGCTCCATCACCGCCACTCCGTACCCGAGCACCACCTCGCATGCCGCTCACCTATAAATCCCCCACCAGCTCCATCAACTCCCATCTCGCTCAAAGCAAAGCACACTCCAGATAAATCCCCTCTGCCAAATCACAAGCAACTCCATTTTCCACTCCCTCGCCCCTAAGATCATAATGCTTGGTGATTCTTGGGTTGAAGACTGTTGCACATGGTTCATAGTCTTTGGCTTCCTCCTCTGTATTATGGTAATACTCTTTGATAGAATCCTCCAGTGAGAAGTGAAAAGAAGATAGTGAAGAGAAGATAAGAAGAAGGTTCTCCCAGAATCAACCCTGTGACAGTCATCTCTCTGCAGCCTGGTCAAGCAGCAACAGCAGAAGAAGGCCCCGTAACACTCTTGTTATGAGGTACTTCAAGGAGTTCAAATCACCAAGATTCAAGAGATCTACCCTCATTCTTTTTAAGTGGGGTAGTGTTCCAGTAAGGTTCCTGCTATGGAGAAGAAAAAGAAGGCTTGTAGCAAGCTTGTGGAAGACCAGAACATTGAAGCATATAAGTTTCTGGATAAGAAGTGGTCACCCAAGTTCCGTTGATGAAGCACCAGAAGACTAATCAAGGAAGGAATCCATGTGGGAGTTCGCAAGAGAAAGGTTTGCGTGTTGGCATCAATGCTTCCTCAATAAGCTAGCAGCTAAGCGAAACCTAGAAGCTTGAAGATGATTCCTTGAGTAGCCAGAATCAGTGTTTGCAATCGGCAACCAGATGCTCCTCAAGGCCAGATCTTGTTGAAGTTCCATCTCCTCGAAGACTCTGCAAAGTGAAGATATGTAGCTAAAGTAAAGCTATACCCATAACCCTTCTAAGCCGAATCTCGAGGACGAGATTCCTTTTAAGTGGGGTAGATTTGTAGCATCCCAAAAATTCAAATCTTGAAATTTTCTCAAACTCGCTCTAAATTCAAAATGAATTTCAAATTTTATTTCAAAATGTTTGTTTGCAAGTTGATATCAGCAAATAAAATATAGTGGTCTATATTCTCTCTAAAATCCTCCTCAAAATATTTCCCCAGTGATCACCCTCAAACTCTTTCAGAAATACTGCCCAAATATTCCACCGATATATGTCCAAGTATTTTCTTCCTGAGAAATACCTTCAGAATCATTTTTCAAGTCCCTACAAATATTTTCTCCATAACTTTTCTCATGCTCATACGTATATGTATGCCTCTGGTGTCATACGGTGAGCTCTACAAGCTAATTACACTCATATAAGACAAATCCATGCTAATCTCCCACTAATCCTCTCATCCTCCCACTAATCCCCTCATCCCTCCCCCTAATCCCCCCACCATGGCTATAAATAGAGGGGCAAGGGCCTCCTCTCATCCCACCCCAAGCCATTTCATGGCAACTCTCTCCCCCCACACACACCCACTCCATGTTCCACACAAGCACACACTAGCACACGGATCGTTCGGTCGTTCTTCGATCGTTCGTCCCCCTGTTCTTAGTTTGTTCGTTCGTTCGTCCGATCGTTCGATCGTTCGTCCGATCGTTCATGGTTCGTTCGTCCGTTCGTCCGATCGTTCGATCGTTCGTCCGTTCGTTCATCCAAATAATCTTTTTCCTGCTGTTATGCTGCCGAAATTCCGATCGTTCATTCGTCCTATCGTTTGATCGTTCGTCTGATCGTCTGATCGTTCGATCGTTCGTCCGTTCGTTCGTCCAAATAATCTTTTTCCTGCCGTTATGCTGCCGAAATTCCGATCGTTCGTTCGTTCGATCATTCGATCGTTCATCGTTCGTTCATAGTTCCTATTCATCGTTCATCGTTCGTTCCTCGTCACTATTTACCTTCACTATTTACCGTCACTATTTACCGTTACTATTTACCGTTACTTTTTTCCGTTTACCGTTACTTTTCACCGTTACTATTTACCATTACTATTTACCGTTACTTTTTACCGTTACTTTTTACCGTTACTATTTACCGTTACTTTTTACCATTACTTTTTACCGTTACTATTTACCGTTACTTTTTACCGTTACTTTTTACCGTTACTTTTTACCATTACTATTTACCGTTACTATTCACCGTTACTTTTTACCATTACTTTTTACCGTTACTATTTACCGGTACTATTCACCGTTACTATTCATCGATCATCCGATCACCCCAAATTTCAACTACTCATCCATCATGCTGTCCAGTCCACCTAAGACCAGCCAGACTCATATCCCAGTTATACAAACTCAGGTGACTGTGATTTTTCTTCCAGTGGGAACTTCCCATCTGGTCACCCATCCTAGGTTTCTCCAAGTTGAGCACGCCTAACTTGAGATTCCTTTGAACCATGCTTCCAAACTCAGATTCCAATAATTCTTGTTTCTAAATTCTTATTGAATTATTCCCTATCCAACCATGTCATCCCATAAGCATGGTTCATAATCCAGAAAACTCCTAAAATACTCTTATCCCATATTCTGCCTATAACTCTCCTGTTCATACTAAGTCAGACGATTCATTCATCACTATTCTCACCAACAGTGAACTTCACTGTGCTACACCACATACACCTAGCTATAAATACACCCAGCTACCCTCTCCCTCTCCACACACACTCAACACCCTCAGCCAAGGAAAACACCCCACCCACTCAGTTACTCCGCTCTACCGGCTACACGCATAGTGTCGCTTCGCCTCCAGTGCACCCTCCTGGTAAGCACCTCCGCTCCACCACTAGTAGTATCTCAACACCACATGACACAGATTCTACTCAAGACTCTACCCATCCATATATCTCTATTCTGACCACTATACTAAATTATTATTGGTATACTTGCTTGTTTGTATGTTTGCTTTTTCATGTTGCATAGTTATCGGAGCGTTCGTACTGTCTCGTGGAGGCCAGATCTACAAGTCTACGCCAGGAGCCAGAAGCCAGTTCCGCGAGCTCTTCTTCCCCCTTCGCCAGATAAGCACGGCAAGCTCACTGGATCCCTTTGATGCATAAATTACCTATGCTTTTACAACCACAACCCTCAGCCTGTTATTTTATGCATGATATGATTTTGAGACAAGTTATTATGGCCACCCAGCCGCTTGCCGCAATCAATACTTGATATATTTGTTACAAATGATTTGAGAAAAGGTGTGAGTTTTCAAAAGAAAATGCTTTTCAAAATGTGTATGATGAAGGGTTTTCACCCTTATCACCTTGTGAGTGGGATAATCAGGGACTCCCTGGTTTAGGGGAGGGCCTAAGGTGTTGGCTCAGCTGGTTTAGGCGTGAGCAGAAGGATTGTCCCCTCATATAAGGACCGGTTTGTCATCTTTCACTACCTGTACTCATGATAAGTACAACCACTCGAGACTGTGTGGGCAGTCACTCAATCTGAACTCGTATGGTCCAACCCTAGGGTTATGAAGGCTGGGGAGCACCGGGAGGATAAGGAGGGGGAATGTTTTGTCCGGTTTGGACATGGCGGTGGCCTGACTCCTTCCGGATAACCGTTAAGGTTAGGACGTGCGAGGAAGGAAAGAGATTCGGATTCGGGTCTCACTAGCTATGAGATCGCAGAGCCGGACTAGTGGGTAAAGTGTACACCTCTGCGCAGAGTCTAAACCTATTCGAATAGTCCGTGTCCACTGGTATGGACGAGTCTGGTATGGTATGGCAATTAATGTTTTGTTTTCGAAAAAGGGTGCGTTTGAGATAAATGGTTTTTAAAAGGTTCGGCGGTTGAGCCGTGAGCTATGGTGGACGGGAAGTCCAGTAGCTGTTTTTGAAAAGGAAAACCAGTGGGAAACTGCTGAGATACCTGGATGGTTTAGTCCAGGGGATTTTATTATAATACTGAAAAACTTCCTGCTCCTTTTGGAGAGGATGCACTTTGCAAAATACAAAATGTTTTTCAAAACAACCCTACATAAAATATTGTTGTTTCTGCAAAATATCCTGAGCTCCACATATTCCATGCATTATATCTGATTTCCCCATTCCGCGGGTGAAGGTGGGCTGCTGAGTACGTTTGTACTCACCCTTGCTTATTTATTTTTTCAGAAAAAGGAGATCGGGTAAGAGTTACGACTGTTCCCAACCTTGCCTGTGGCTGTTGGACCGCTGATTTGCTTCACTGCGTATATCGGGCTGCTTCAGCCCCACTCTGATGATATGTCCCGAGTTGTGGACCAACTCTTAAAGTTGTTCGCCACCTTTATAGGTTTGTATCGTTTAAGCAGATCTGTAATCATCTGATGTATAAATGTGTTTACTAGCCTCCTGGGACTAGTAATTGTATCACATTTGAGTCCCAGAGGATTGGGGCGCTTCAAAAACCACATACATACTTAACACCATATCTCCAAGTTCAAGATTTTAATCGCGGCAAAAAGAGTCAAAAGCAATATGATAGACTCCAATTTCAACTAAAGAATTTAAACAGGCATAAAATTTTCCTTCCGAATTTAAAACTGATAACAGCATCCATCAAACATGCTTCCAAGAGAGTTTATCACGGTTACATCATTTGTCCCCTAAGAAGACTCAACTCTATCTAGCCTAGTACCCCAAGGGTGCAAAAGCTAAGCTAGCGGCGAGGAGTCCTACCATCCGACTTCTAACTCTGTCCTGAACACCTAGTGAGCGAACGAGGCAACACTCGACTCGGGGGAAGGTGGTCTCCCTAAGCCAGCAGTGTCCACACTAGAGGCAGGCTCATCTCCTCCCTCGATGTCGACGTCCTCATTGGCCTCCATGTCCTGGATCTCCTGGTGATGCATATCCAGGTGCTCGTTAGCCTCAGCAAGCTGCTGCTGAGTGTTAATGAGCTGATCTTCGAGAACCTCGATGGTGTTCTCCCTGGTGCCCACTAGTTCCTCCAACTCTTGGATATCAGTGGATAGCTGCTCCACCTGCAAGTCCTTCTCCACCATTTCAGTGGACAAATCAACCACGAGCTCCTCTCTGTTATCCAGGGTGATCTTTGTGGCCTCCAATAGCGCCATCAGATGGGACATCGCCTCACCGCGCATCACTTGCAGACGGTACAGGGCATTCATGCACCGTATGGTCAAGTGCGCAGTCTATCCTGGGTAGATGGCCCAGATATCCTTGGCATGCTCCACCCAATCCTTCCACATTGGGTCGTCCTCCCTTTCGGCGGGGAACAAGCCAATGGGGTGGGTAGCCAGCTCCAAGGGATGGAATCCACAGAAAGTGGTCAACCCGTGTAGAGCGATTGCCTCGATCGTGTCCTCAGCTCGGTATCCAAAAGACTCGGAGTCCAAGGAGCGCCAGCCTGGCTGCAGGGGATGAGGCTCCAAATTCATCCTCACCCTACAGCGAGGTACTCGGTGCTTCTCGAACTGCTGCACCGCGTACTGAGGGGGTGTCGTGTATCCGGCCCCCTGAAGTACCTCCCACAAAATGCGGGGAAAGCCCTCTCGTGCAAGTCCGTCAGTGTGGGATAGTGCATTTCCGTCCTCTGAGGATCCGTGGGAAGTCATCTGTGTACGATTAAGCGTAAGTAAAAGAAAAAGAATTATAAAAAGAACAAGGAAAATAAAACTCAGCCTTTCTCTAGTTAAATAAAAAGGTACTGGGGACCTAATTGGTTATTATCTTGCTTTGAAGTCTTTACTCAATTATCCGTTTGTTTAATTTAGAAATGCATGCATGCTCGTCCTGAACGACCTCACCAATATAAGGGGATAGGGAAAAACTCCCATCCCTTAAGGTGGCCTATAGGGCCTAATCACTTAGCCACCTAGCTACCCTTCTATCACCCTAAGGCTTCACGTCCTAGGTCTATCCTGCTCGTCCTACTATCTATCCAACATTGTTTCTATCAAGTTTTATTTTGGAAAAATGATGGTATTCACATTTTATTGATTCCTCTGTGGTGGTACAAGCTCCGATACCAGCTGTGGCGGAACTGCCCGAATTATTCCAACTTAAGTGTCTAAGTCCCGCTTTAAAGGCTAGACCACACTTAAATGGGAATAACCCGTCAATCCCTCGGATCTAGTCCGACACGGCCACTGACAGGATCAAGTACCACAATCTCACTCGATGGTGAGTCACAGAGCAAATACAATAAAGCATAAAACCATGCATGAAAGAGTATTAAGTTATTACATCATCATGGGAGTTTTGCAAAAGTAGTCATCATTGTTCGAAGTGCAGCGGAATAAAACTAACGGTAAATAAACAGAGAGATGGGGAAGCCTGTCCCATCACTCCTCATGCTCCTCCTCAGCCGAGGCGGGGTCCCACTCGACAGTCCAACCCGGTGGCAAGATGGACGGCCAAGTCACTCCAGCAACCATTTCCTCCAGAGAACCTGTAAAAAATTATGCCACAAGCAAGGCTGAGTATACTAATACTCAGCTAGACTTACCCGGTGTGAGGAGTCTACTCCTCTACCTCTAGACATGCAGCTGTTTGGCTGTGGGGTTTGGTTGCCAAAAGCACTAGCTGAGTTTCTAAGTCAAGTTTTAACTTTGTCAATTTAAGTGTGACTCTCTTAAGGCTAAAAGCGTACTAGCTACTCATACATAGTAGCAAACATTATTAGCAATCAACATCTTATATCAACTCATCATATTTCCACTTGTTACTCAATGCAGTACAATGGATCAATCAGTCTCATTAGCTGCGAGAAGCAGATGATTCGAATCGAGTTTTTATCCTTGCAAGGTAAACCTAAACACACGACATGCAGGGGCACTCCGTCCCCACACACATACACCGTCCCCATCGATTCCCCGTCAGCAGATCAGGGCTCACCGCCTTGGCGTACAATGCCTCACTGACCCCGACTGCCGCCGTGCAGTGACCGCACTTGCACCCACCATAACCGGAATGGGAGACCACGTCTCAGGTCGCGTGAGGGGATATGTCCACTGCCAGGTTCACTCAGGTACTAGGCTTACCAATTTACCATATTTCTCAGCATGTGTTTAGTACGTTCAAACGCTTGACACAGGTATCCGCACGTTAATCCTTATTCCAATTTTCATCTCGTAGACCACGCGTCCCCATGGACCCGTGTCCACAGACCATCACCATTCTGTTATCAAAGTGGATACAACCAATTCCTGACCTCGCGCGAGTGCTAGAAAAATCACTCGACTTCTACCGAGATCCTAATTAATAAAGCAGCTACTCGACCTAGCATACTAGTATCCATCTCAAAGGGAATCCTGAGTTCATGCAACTAGGGTTTCAGTCAACTCCTACACTTAAGTGCACAGTACAAGCCTACAAACATTAAGTGTAGTAAAATAGCATATATAACGGTTATGCATAAAACCGGGGCTTGCCTTCCAAAGCAGTGGCAGGCAGGTCCTCTGGTGCAGGCTCTGGTGCTGGGTCCGGGGCTACCTCCTGAGCAGCTCCTTGCTCCGGCACGAGGACGTACTCTCCGTCAGCAAGGTTACAGTCTATCGAATGCAATGAACATGGATGTCATGATTATGCAAGATTAAGTAACATTATGCTTAAAAAGAAAACTAAGTTGAGGAGTAACTTAGGGTTTCTTAGCCATGCGGGGCTTCTAGTGGGTTAGGCTTATTACTCTTTAGGCTTAGGTTTTCATTGGGTATAACATAGTGGATTTGTATTGTCTTTATATATTTCAGTGGACAAATTGCAAGGGTTTTAGGATGACATTAATTACCATTTTCCTTTTCCTTTCTTTAATTTCTACTTAGGGTTTCTAGTGAGGTTTGAACTACGACAGTGGTTTAATAATTTCCAAAAATTCTGTAAAAATTACAGTGGGTTGCCATTTGCTATTCTAGCCTGTTTTAAGAATTTGAGGCTCCCCAAATAAAGGCTAAGCTTAAGACAAAAAGAATAAAAATTGGGTAAATGGGCCACTTTGTACTACAACTCTTAATTAGAGTGGGTTCTGCCCTAAAGGTTATTTTTGCTAGCATGTAACAGTAATAATAGGTTTCTGTGCCAAAAATCACAGAAAGCTAAGTGGTGGTTATTTAATTATGATTTTTCTAAAGTTTAATGTCAAAAAGGCACTTTCTACTACATTGGTATTTGAAAAATGTCAAACAGCAGATTTCATATTTTTCCTAAGTTCTTAATAACAAAACATTAACTATCCCAAGGGTGGGGGTGTTTTCACCTTGGGGTTATTTTTGTAGGGTTTTTCTAAGTTTTCCTTGTTTTATTCAATTAAAAGGTATCCCACTTATTTTATACTAAACCATGGTAGGATAGATTTTTCCAGTGAACTATATTGAATAATCACCCTAACAAAAATAGGGGTGCCCTCTGGTTCATTATTTAAATCACATTTTCTATTTTTCTTAACCTTAAGCATATTGTAAAATAAGGGGCAAAAACTAACTTAATGGGGTGGACAGAAAGGTTTAACATTTTTAAACAGGTCAGTAGGTAGATATACACTTCTCCAAATTTTTCTAACCCTAGTCAAATAACACAACTATTTTTTTGTATTATTGAGCTTTTGGCTAAAACTATAAATAAATCAGAGCTTTAAAGTTTTCTATAGCACCTAGGGGGTTTTATATTTTTCTTAAGTAGGTTACATTATTTAGAGCCTGACAAAATTGGTTTGACCAAATTTGGATGAACTAAATAGAAGTTATGAATTTTTAAAGTCTCTGTTCAATTTAAAAATAGATTTAATAAGAGTTTCCTGGAAAAACAGTTTACACCGAGGTCCCTGGGTCTAAACTAAATCAACTCGCACAAATCTACCCCTGAGCCACTATTCCCCTGGGTCGCTGACAGTTCAAAAAGCCCCCTGACCTTCTCTTCCTCTCACCCGCAGTCCTTCCCCCAATGTAAACAGTACCCGCGGGAAAGAAAAGGGTGGCGCGGCTTATCGGCGGCGAGATAGGTCCGGCGAAGGGTAGGGTTGGCTCGGGGAGACTCTGGCGGTCACAGCGAGGTGCGGCTCGACGGTGGGGATGGCCGGAATCGCTCGGTCCACGCGCGCAGGCGGGTGTTCTCGTCGGGCACGGTGAGCTTCCTGGGGTAACGTAGAGACCGTGTGCACAAGGAATCGAAGAAAGGTGGAGTGGATTACCCGGTCCACGCACTCCGGCGGGGTTGTGAACTCCGGCGACCGTGGACTGGCCTCTCCGGCGAAGCAGGCTCCGATTCCTTGCTCGGGGAGCTTCACTGAATTGTGCACACTCGTCTCTGAGGGTTGGATGGGGCTGGGGCAAGCTGGACTGGCCGGTCTACGGCGGCAGTGGCTCGGGTGGCCGCGGACACGCTGCGCATGGGCAAACGGCGGTGAACTGGGCTCCAGTGAGGCTTGAGCGTGCGCGGAAGAGTGTAACCGACGCTTGGGAGGGCTTTATAGGCGCGGGCGTGGGACAGGACGCCGGCTGGCCGTTGGCGCGACGCGGGGCGCGCGCGGGCGTGCTCTGGCAAGCTCAGGGCGCGTCGAACACGTGGAGCTTACAATCTGCCCGTGTTCCACAGCTCACCCAAGTCGCAAACGTGCGAATCTTGGCAAAAATCCGGCGCGAGTCTTTTCCTGGCACCTAGGGCTGTCTCTCATCCGTGAGCTGCCATGGCAGATATGGCCTAGGCAGGGAGATCTCTGGTCGCCAAATCGGGTGTGTCACACTGCCCACCTCGCGACAAAAACCAAGCCAAGGCATGTCAAACGTCCAAGTCTCGGGCTCAGCTTTTTCCAGTGGGTGCCTTGGGTGGTATGCCACATTTTTGGTATAGGACATAGGTGGATTTGATGCCAGCTTCGAGGTGAACACAACTGATCTTTAGTGTAGGTATAGTTTTTAACTTAGAGAGAAATAGAGAGCTCTAGCTCTCTCTCCACTTGGAGATTTGAATTGGGGTTTCTCCAGGGGTCTTTTTGCAATATTTCCCTCCCTTAATTGCTGGTTATAAGGTTACTTAAGGTTTGGGTAAATGTTACTCATGTTTTGCACACTTGTTCACTCTCTTTTCCCCCTTATCTAGGGTTTTGGGAGATAGGGTTTAAGAGAGGTCTAGGGTTCTTCTCCCCTCTTATCCAAAGTAGTAAGTGTGCAAGGATTAGAGTAATGCTTTTGGTTACTCACAATCCTTGGTTAACATCTAGCTTTCCAAGGCCCTCATGCTTTTGCTCCTTAAGTTCTTCCACAGGTGCTCATAGCCTTTAGTATCAAGGTGGGTCCTAGCCATGGTAACACCAGGGGTGTTACAATTTTGCCCTAAGTCAATATAGCAAACTTGTAAAGCTAAGATAGGAGTACAACTTTGCTTAAGTTATTAAGCCTTGGTGTTGTACAAAAATAGGGGATAAATAGGTTTAAAGTCTGGCTGTCAGACCACCCTAAAGGATTGAGTAAATGAGTTAGGTCTCTATAGTCGAATTGTAGCTGGACTATAGGACTACAACTTTGTTAAAGATGGATTAGCAAGTTATTACATGGAATTTTGAGAATTGGGCGCTGCAATTTGCTCTGTCAGAACGACTGAAGCAGTTCTTGTTGGTACAGTAGCAAAAGATCTGCTGGTTCAGTGAACCTCGCCGCCGGCGACCATGCGCTCGGATTCACGCCAGGCGCTGCGATTCGTGCTTAACGGAGTACTGATAGTTGCTCGGGGTAGTAAATATCGCCTTGAGGATGAACTTAGGCCACTGTTCAACCTCGGCCGCCGTCGTCTGACTCACGGCCGGTTCAGATAAGATCACCAGAGTTGGCCGCCTATCGACCGCGCGCCACGTGCCTAGGTGCCTTACCACGTCGTAGTAATCTCGTATTACGCATGTCCGTTGATCGCCGGTGAGCTCGCCACGGTGAAAGCCACCAATTCCTTGCGACAGTGCTCTCCCCTCTCTCCGACGGCCACCACGTCATCTCAAATTCACGGGCCACCACCCTCGGCCCTATAAATTGAGCGTGCCATTGGCTCCGCTGGGTAGTCACGCACCCAATACACCAACTCGTGCCTCAAATCGTCCACCAGAGCTCACCAATTTGGGATTTCCCCCAAATCGGTCAAGAACACCGTGTGTGAGAGCTCATCGCGGTCAGCCCTCCACAGGTCCGATCATGTTCTCCTCGCTCTTGTTCTAGCATTCCTGTGTGCCCTTGAAGCTCGTCGGCCCAACCAATTGCAATGAACCGGAGTAGATCGACGGGAACACTTTGAATTGTCCCTGGATTGTGCAGTCACCGTGAGCAGAGAAATTGGGGGATAGAACCTTGCAATTGATCGAGGGGAAATGATTGTTAGGGGTTAAATTAAGTGTCAGCCAAGCTAGAGCCCTAATCGTTGCCTATTCCGGCCAGTACGAGCTCGTCGGAACTCGGTTTGTCGCCATTCACCGTCGGGGATCGCAGGTTGTGAAGGAATAGAAGTGCGAGGGTCTCAGTGCAATTGTCAGTGAGACAGAGAAATAGTAGGAAGGAGTCTTTACGAGTTGTTCAAACAGCCAGGGGTCTCTGTGCAAAGACGCCAGCGGGGCACGTGCGCGGGCGCGTTTCGCCTGTCGTGGGCCGTCTCAGGCTAGATTGAGCCCACTACTGTTGACCTTTTTCCTTTTTTCTTTTTCTAACAAACTTTGGAAATCAATAGAAAATTCTAGGAAAATGCTAAAAATGTGAGACCAATTTTTTTGGACTCCTAAATTTTTATAGTATTTAATAAAAATGGTTCCAAGATTTTTAGTCCAAACCAAGAATTATGAAGTATTTAAAATAGCTAAAACCTAGTCCCTTGGAATTTTAGGAATTCATTGAAGACTCCAAAAATCACCAAACTTTTAGGATGAGCCTAATTTAGTAATTAGATCCCATGAGTGAAGTTTGACTTGTTTTGGACATTGTTTGGTTCCTAAACTTAAAACCCTAGTCTTCTAGGTAGGGTCTGCCCTCTGAAATGAAGAACTGACTCCAAAAACCCTAGTTCCCTAGAGTACCGTGAAGGAAAGTTGTATTCCAGATACAACTTGATAAACCTTTTCTATTATAGCATTTTCATAAGCATTACATGAGCATTCATGGTTATATATGATTATATATAGAGAACGAGGAAGAAGTAGTGGTTGAAGAAGAAGGAGTTGCACCACCACCACCTGAAGCCCCACCTACCGGGAACTGCTTTTATTTCAATATTTGTGGAGCAGAGCCTGACTCTCCTACAACTCAAGGCAAGCCCCGGTGCATTTTCCACCTCCTTGCTATTTTAAAATCTTTCTCACTTGCTTGATGCATTAGGTGATAGGAGTTGGGTGCTAAACAATTGCTGCATTTCCTTCCTTGGAAGATTGATTACCTTTCTTTGATCACCTGTTTTATGAAAAGGTTTTTTTGATGCTTAGTCTTGCTCTAGAAAAACAAAATGTTTTGTTTTAACAAAAGATGATGCTTCAAGTGGGATGGGATGCTTTCAAAAATAAAACTTGATGGTGGATCCATCATGGCCATGATGGGTTCAACATCAGAAAAGATGTACCTATGATAGGTACCAAACTTTGGGTTTGAAATGATAAAGCTGAGACCGGGCGGGTGACTTGCACGAGAAGAGAGTCTCGGTGTGGTGTCTCCGTCTGAGTCGATTAAGGACCGTCTCGATGTAGGCTTGATGATTGAGGACCTTTTAACTGGTCACATGCCTCATCATGGGTAAGCTTTGCCTCAGGCAGACTAATACCAGAATAGGACAACACGCAATGGGAGTGGAGAGATGGCGAGAGTAGCGTGTACCCTCCATGGCAAGAGGTTGGATGGTGGTGTATCTGTGCTCTCGGTTGGCGTGAACTCGATCTGGTCTTAAGAACCCCGATGGCAAGTTGACATATGCAAGGGTTAAGTGCTACATATGTTGTGTGATTGGAGATCTCCAGCTAGGTATTAATCGATTCGGATCGCTGCTACTTCTCAGACATGAAGACTTGGTCACTACCCTACACGTAGCATTCCAGTGAACAAGAAGGGTTGATAAAAAGATGGCTAGTATAGGCCAAGTGCTTGAACTAGGGTAGAAAGAACTCTAGATTTAGGTAATGACTTAACTTGCTAAATAAACTGGATTTTTAAGGATCCACTATTAGCAAGCATTTTTGCAAACAGAGTTTTGATTCTTGATTAAGCCTTACCTTGACTCCCTCAAGCCAGCATATCCTTGAGAGTCTTTTATTTCGACGGGTAAGACTTGCGAAAGTACACTTCGTACTCAAGGTTTTCGAACCCATGTTGTTGTAGGAGAGGAAGCTTCAAACTTTTGTTGCTTTTGCTGCAAGGTGGTGCCAAAGGAAGAATCTGAAGAGTGAAGCCTCGGGAGGATGTTGTCCTCCTTAAAAACATTATACTTTTAAGCGGTAGGGGTTTTTGCCTCCTGAGTTTGTAATAATAATACTTCTGCACTCATATACCTCTGGTCTTTAATATTAACACTCTTTCTATATGTTAATGTAAATTAAGTTACTGTAACTGCTTCCGCTTATTCGTTCCTCCGATGTGTTGTAATATCTGCGTGACGGATGAAACGCTCTTAGGAAAGGTAAAGGATATAGATACCGAACTTGTCCAGTGATTAGATGCATCTACAGGGTTGTCCGAGGTCCGCTAGACAAGGACAACTGTAGGTGGGCCTAATAACTTGATAGGTTCCATCACAATATGTATATGCAGATATAATTGTGGACATTACTCCACAACTCATCACACTCAATCAAAGATCCAAATCAAACAAGTATCATAAGAACAAGCACTCAAGCGTATAGATACCTATAAAAATAGTTTTGTTTTTGTTCCTAAGAATAGGTCTCCTATTCCTAAAAGTCACTTTGGGCACATGATTTCAAAGTGTGAAATCCACTTTTGTCTTTAGAAGGAACATGTAAGAATAATCAGAGTAAAGCGGAAATAGATGAGAAAAGATTAAGATAAGTTTAGAAAAGAATTAGAGTAAGGTAAGTAGGTAAGGGTTGTCTAGTTCTATCTAGGTTTCATCCTACAGTCAACATTTCTCTGATACCACTTCTGTCACACCCGAATTTAAGGAACAAAGCCGGGTGTTGCTCCTTGTTCTCGGATGCTATACACCAAGAACAAAGCAACACAATTGTTAATGATTAAAGATCTTCGTCCTTTGAAGCATTATCTCCCTCGTGATATAATGATATTCAGACGAAGGTCATGAAGGGCATACCTTCATCATTTTAATAGGCGAAGATGTAAATAGATACATATAAAACATGAGAAGAATATAAACAATCATTTCAAATCATTAGATTATTTATACTCTTATTAAACATGAATAAACAACAATAATATTTATATTACATTTGTACCTTCAGCTTGACAGAAGATGAAAAGAAGCAGGAGTGACGCAAGAGTGATTACAATTCAGCGTGAACAGTACGGGGGTACTGTTCATCTATTTATAGGCACGGGACGCAGCCTGGACAAAATTACATTCGTGTCCTTGATAACTAATTATAATCATAATACAAATTATTAGGGACTATGTAGTCTTTTCCTCTTTAAGTCGGTGCCATCCTTCGTCTCTAGCATGCCACCATGCCGAAGCTCCTTCAATCGTAGCTTCGGCTTTCATCTTCATGTCGCGCCTGCTTGCATATCGTCCTACCGAAGGTGTTTTTGCTTAGAAGACCTTCGGCGGAGAAGAAGGCCCCCAACAGTAGCCCCTTTACTGTGCTAGATTGTTTTTCGTAACGAGCTCGATCCACGAAAAACTCAAAGGCTTCGGAATGCCGAAGGTCCAAAAAACACCTTCCCTGAGCTCGTTGCCGAGAAATGATTATAATATTCCAGGCGTAGGACGGTCCACCGTTCAGCGAGTGCGAGCGGCCTGGCGGTTCACCTTCCCCCGTGCAGCACTATATAAACAGACGGGTTGGTGAGGAGTTACCACATCATTCATTGTCATTGCACTGTTGTGTTGTTAAAAAATTTGACCATAGCCGAAGCTTTCTGTATTGCGCTCTCGAGCAAACGCTTCATCGTTTAAGGTTGACTTCGTTAAAAGGTGAAATTGAAATGGCTAGAGTGCGATCAACTGCTAGAGTGTCTCGCAAGGGAGACGTGGTCGACAGAACTGAGACAGCACCAATTTCAGAGGTGATGAGGCAATCAGGTCTTGTTGTGCCAGAGGGGCCTGCTGCCGAAGGTACTCTGGCTGTCGAAGCTAAAGGAATCACAGTTGAAGAGAGAAGTGGTGATTAAGACGAAGAAGATTACACCATCTTGATCCCGGAAAAACCTAGTCATCTTGACTTTGGTAGATCCACCGTGACGTCAGATGATATGGTCATAATGAAGAAATTGGGTTAATTTGGTGAAGCTGAGAGCAGGCTTGTTCGCTTTGCTGGTGAAGAAGTGGTTCCAGAGCCGAAGGATGATGAGGTTGTTGTGTTTAAAAGATTCTTCAGGGTCGGGCTTCGGTTTCCTCTCTATGATATGATAGGAGAAGTTTTGAAGCATTTTGAAATATACCTTCATCAGTTGACACCCAACGCGATTGATAGGCTTAGTGTCTACATCTGGGCCCTCCGAAGCCAGGGGATGAGCCCTAATGCCGAAACTTTCTGTCGGGTGCACGAGTTGCATTACCAGACGAAGGCCAGGGCAGATGGTCTTCATTAAAATTTTGGCTGTTATAATTTTGCTTATCGAAAGGATACAAAGGCACCAGTTCTTAGCTACCACACGAAGTGGCCAACTGGTTAGAAGAGTGAGTGGTTCTATATGAAGGCTGACGATAAAAAGAGGGAGAAGCTGATGACCATAGTTATAAGTCCACTAACTTTGAGCAAGAGTGAATGGTTGAGGATGAGAAGATTTCAAAGAAGGCAAAATATGCTCCCGAGCCGAAGGCGACAGTCTCAAAAAAGAGGAAGCCTGAGAAGAAGCCTGAAGTAGCTGAGCCAAAGGTAACTGAGGCAAGAGAAGAAATTCCTTCAACGCCTCCTGCTGCTGAAATAGCAGAAATTCTAAAGATAATGACTGAATCCTTACCCATCAAGCTGCTAAGTCCTCTGGGACCAGAACTGACAAAACTTTTACAGAAGAAAGATCAACCTTCAGCCATAAAGGAGAAGACTGAAGGTCAGAAAAAACGAAGAATTGTTAATGTTACGCAAGCTATTGAGCGGACACCACCGCTGGCCTCGGCGTCCAAAATAGTGCTTGTTGCAAGTGCCGAGGCTACTGCCGAAGCTGAAACCACTGCCGAAGCTGCCAATCTTGCGAGTACACTGTCAGGAATTGGCAAACTTCTTTCGGATATGGCTACGGAAGAGACGGCTGCAACTGCAGAGAAGGTCATGGTTGCAGTGCCTGACAAAGGAAAAAAAGTTGCTGATGCTGCTTCAGAAGAAAAAGATTTCGACCTTCGGAATCTGGTAGAAAAAGGAGCTAAAGGAATATGGAATATCCTGTGGCTACCAGCCAGGATCAATGCTTTTTGGTGGAATTGACGAAGAAGCCTTGGGATGTATTCGTGATCGTGCCGGGGCAAAGATAATCGGCACTCTATCAAAGAGTGTCGGTTTTCCAAAGCTTGAGTCTGATATTAGCGGCTACCGGCAGCAACATATCGTCGGCAGTCTCTTTTACTCCAATTTCAAGGTAAAATTCTTTTGCCTAGATTTCTGTTATCATTGTGATGAATTAAAATTTTCTGAAGTCAGCTTATTTTCACAGAGTATGTTGTTAAGCAAAGCATTAAGAATGCAACAAGACCTTGAGGATAAGAAAAATGAAACCATAATTGAGGGCTTGGAAAGCAAGATTAAAGATTACGAAGCTTCTCTTGAAAAGAAGGACTTCCTGCTTCAAGCAACAAAAGATTCCCTTGCAGAGATTCAAGCTGAAAATGCTAAGTTAAACGAGGAGCTTCTCCAAGTTCAAACAGCCTTAAAAGAAAAATCAGAGTGCTTCAAACAAGAGAAGAACGAACTGCAAGCAAAATATAAAGTCGAAGCTGATAAGAACACGAAGCTGCAAGAATCTTTGAGGGACCTTCAGAACAAATTCTTGGAATTTGGCAGCCGCTGCGTGCAACGGTTAAAAGGAGTCTTCAGTTCGGTTAGGGCCAGTTCTGAAGAAGTTGCCCCTTCGGCTGAAGATATATCAGATACCTTCAAGAACATTGAAAATGAAGTTGATGCACTCGATGAAGTAATAGCTGGGCATGGTGACTTCTGTGCTCTGTTAGCTTCTCGCGGCACATCTGCTGCATTCTTGAAGGTCGGATGCACGCATGCGAAGATAGTAAACAAGCCAACCTTTAGCCTGTCGCCATCAGACCTGATTAATATTCCTGGTGAGGCCCGAAGTATCAGAAATAGATTCATCACTCAAATTTGGGCTAAAGGCAGACGAGAGTTGGCTGGTGACGAAGCTCGGAATCTGCTTAAATCAGTACAAAACTTATACCTGTTGTTTGCCTTGATTTGTATCTTCATTTTTACCTTATACCATCGATTGCCTGCAGGATGGCTGTGCCAAAGGTTAATAATCCAAAGCACATTCTGAAGGTTGCTGACCTGAAGCTTCCCTTTATGCCTTCCTGTATAGAGCTTAGGAAATATTTGCATTATTTTTGCAAAAAAAATTGTAATCGAGATTTGAACTCAATATTGTATATATCTATCCATACCTTGTAATATAATTTTACCTTTCCATCCATGTACGAATTGCTTTGTTGTGGACAAAATTCATGTCTTTTGAGACGAAGGCAAAAAACACATTCCCTTCTTTTCGTACACATCAAAGCATTTCCTTATAAAATGCCTGTATTTATATTTGAAACGAAGCTTCTTGGTGTTCAACGAAGCACTTTGTCGTCGAAGCCGGATTATCTCTGTCCAAACTATTGTTCGTGCTTTATGTCACGATGATGATGATCCTACGAATGTCTAATGAATGTCTATATGAATGCAATCAATGATGTAATGTAATATGCAAATGTATGACCCAAACACACACGAAGCCACACCCAGACTCTGCATCCTCTTAGGAACGACTTTGGAGTCTTTAAGCTCTACATTCCGTTAGGAACGACTTTGGAGCTTCTTCACCTTCTATTTCGGTAGCATTTAAGCTCTGCATCCCCTTAGGAACGACTTTGGAGCTTCTTCACCTTATATTTCGGTGGCATTTAAGCTCTGCATCCCCTTAGGAACGACTTTGGAGCTTTTTCACCTTCTATTTCGGTGGTATTTGGCTCTGCATTCCCTTACGAACAACTTTTGAGCTTCAAAACTTACTCTGCGCTCCCTTAGGAATGACTTTTGCAGCTTCGGAACTTACTCTATGCTCCCTTAGGAACAACTTTTGCAGCTTCGTCATCCTTGGAGTGATTACAGCTCTGCATCCCCTTAGGGACGTATTTTGAGCTTTTCCATGTTCTCTTTTGCACTCGATGGTGCAGGTTCTGATATTTACATGTTACATTTTTTGGGGGATTTTAGCCCTTATATTGCATAGGGCTAATTAAGAATGAAAATTACAAACTATGGCCCTGTTAAAAACCTTTCTCCCCTCCTGAAAGGAAAAGGGTGCCGTAGGAAAAAAATAAAAAAGATTACATCAATTACACATAATACCGCCGAAGCTCATCCACATTCCAAGATCTGGGTATGTCGTTGTCGTCCATATCCTTCAATCTGTAAGAACCGGATCTTGACGAAGTCACTACCAGAAAAGGACCTTCCCATTTTAGTTGTAGCTTGCTCACTATATCTGGTTGGCTACCCTCCGAAGCACCAAATGGCTTGGCTTGATATTTTTCAATCGAACTTTCCTATCACGCTATTTTATTGTTTTGGCCTGATACTTATTGGTGTGCTCTATGGCCTGAAGTCTGGTCCCTTCTATAGTGTCTTTTGTTATTTGAGAATCAGCTTCGTCCTCCGCTGAAGTTGTGGTTCTTATTGATCTTGTTCTTGCTTCGTCTGGTGTTATTGCTTCGTCACCGAATAGGAGCTTGAAAGGTGTAAAACCTTTTGACCTTGAAACAGTTGTGTTATGGCTCCACACCACTTTGATCAACTCATCTGGCCACTTTCCTCTAGGCTGATTGAAAATTAACTTCATTATTTCTGTCATTATAATTCCATTTGCTCTCTCTACTAACCCATTTGATTCTGGATGCCTTACTGATGCAAAATGTATTTTTGTTCCAATTTGGTCACAAAAATCTTTGAACGTTTCAGCATCGAATTGAGTTCCATTATCAACGGTTATTGCCTTCGGCACGCCGAAGCGACCAACAATATTTTGCCAAAAGAATTTATGTAATGTGGCCGAAGTTATGTGGCTAAGGGCTTTGCTTCGATCCACTTAGAGAAATACTCCACTACTACGACAACATATTTCAAATTTCCTTGTGCTGGTGGAAGTGGTCCTAACAAATCAAGACCCCATCTTTGCAGTGGCCAAGTTGGTTGTATTAGCTGGGTTAAAGACAAAGGTTGTTTCTGGTCTCTGGTGCATCTTTGGCAATTTTCACATTTTTGAACCAAGTCTGCTGCATCCGAAGCTGCCTTCGGCCAGTAAAATCCTTGTCTGAAAATCTTCCCCAGCAAAGGCCTAGACCCAATATGAGACCCACATAATCCTGCATGTATTTCCTTCATCAATTCTTGACCTTCGGCTCAGGACAAACACTTGAGTAATGGAGAGCAAACTCCATATTTATATAACTCCCCTTCAATGACTACATATGGTCTTGTTCTTGCTTCCATTCTTTTATTGTAAACTTCATCATCCGAAAGACAGTTGCCTTGGAGGAAAGATATAATCTCAGTCCTCCAATCTTCACTATGTATAGGTGATATTGTGAGCACTGCTCTCTCCATGAGTTCGACTGAAGGTGCTTTTATTGTTTCAAAGAATACTTCCGAAGGCAAAGGGAGCCCCTATGCCGCTGACTTAGCTAGCAAATCTGCATGCTCATTTTCCCCCCTTGGGATATTTTTTACAGAAAATCCCTCAAATGAAGCTTCCAATATTCGGACTACATCCAAATATTTTTCAAGTTTCGGATCCCTTGCCTTGCTACTTTTGTCCACATGGCCAAAAATAACTTGTGAATCAGTTTTGAGGATTGCCCTTCTTATTCCCATTGCCTTTAGTTTTCGAAGCCCTAAAAGAAGAGCTTCGTACTCGGCAATGTTATTTGTGCAGCTAAAGTCTAACTTTATGGCATAACATGTTCTGACTTTAGAGGGTGCTACTAAAACAGCAGCTGCTCCTGCACCGAAGGTTCCCCAAGAGCCATCACAGAATACCAACCAAGCTTTGGCATCTTTTGTTGCTTCTTCTCCTTGAGCCCCTGGCATCTAATCAGCAATGAAATCTGCTAACGCCTGAGATTGAATTGAGGATCTGTGTACATAATCAATGGTGAATTCATTAAGTTCTACAGCCCATTTTCCAATTCTTCCTGTAGCTTCTCTGTTCCTCATTATGTCCTTTAGAGGTTGTGATGAAGGCACTATTATATGACATGCTTGAAAATAATGCCGAAGCTTCCTAGAGGCCATCAACATAGCATACAATACCTTCTCCAATTTTGTGTAGTTTTTCTTTGATAAACTGAGTATTTCGGAGACGAAGTATACCAGTGCTTGTATTTTTACTTGGCCATCTTGCTTCTCCTGTACAAGTGCCGCATTGACCGCAGCATGGGAAGCAGCCACATAGAGAAGTAGCGGGTTCCTGATGAAGGTGGAGTTAGTGTTGTCAAATCTATCAGATATTGTTTTAATTCTTCGAAAGTCTTCTGTTGAGCCGGACCCCACTGAAAGACTTCGGCTAACTTTAGTATTTCAAAGAATGGTAAGTTTCTCTCTTCTGATCTTGATATAAATCTATTCAATGATGCCAGCCTTCTTGTCAATCGTTGAGCTCCCTTCTTTGAATTTGGTGGTTCCATCCGAAGGATAGCTTTGATCTTGCTTGGATTTGCTTCGATACCCTTTGTTGATACTAGACAGTCAAAAAACTTGCCCCTCTTCACTCCAAAAACACATTTTTCTGGGTTCAACTTGAGACCAGCTTGTCTGAAGTTGGCAAACGTCTCTTGCAAATCGACAACATGATTTTCTTGTTTTGTGCTTTTCACTATGATGTCATCAACATAAGTCAGCACATTCCTGCCAATTTGAGAGTGAAGGACCTTGGCAGTCATCCTACTGAAGCTTCTTCCAGTATTCTTGAGCCCCTCGGGCATTCGAAGGTAGCAATAAGTACCACTGGGAGTTATGAAGCTTGTCTTTGGCTCATCCTCTTTCTTCATCAAAATTTGGTGATAGCCCGAGTAGCAGTCCAATAAGCTCATGAGTTCCGAAGAAGCTGCTACATCTACAAGGGAGTCTATTCTTGGTAAAGGGAACTCATCCTTCGGACATGCCTTGTTGAGGTCTGTGAAATCAATACACATTCTCCATTTCCCATTAGCCTTCTTCACCATAACAGTGTTAGCCATCCACTCTGGATATGTTACTTCTCTGACAACACCAGCACTGAGAAGCCTCTTTACTTCATTTCGTGCACCTTCGGCTTTATCCTCAGACATTTTCCGAAGCCTCTGCTTTCTTGGTCTGAAAGATGGGTCCACATTGAGTGAATGCTCAATGATGCCTCTATTAACACCACAGAGATCGTTAGCTGTCCAAGCGAAGACATCTTTGTTGTTGAACAAGAACCTTAGCAGAGTCTTTTCTTGTTCACCAGATAACTGAGATCCCAGCAGTACCTTTTGGTCTGCTATGCCTTCGCACAGGAGCATAGGCTTCGGATGATCCGCTGAAGCAGCCTTCTCTCTTTTGTACTTATACTGCTGATAAGCTTCAGCTTCATCTATGTTATGGATAGCCTTTGAATCCGTCCAAATCCCTTCAGCCCTCCTGGCAGCTTCTTGACTCCCGTGAACAGCAATAGGCCCTTGTTCCGAAGGTATCTTCATGCATAAATATGCTAGATGAAATATTGCTTCGAAGGCATTAAGCGTTACTCGACCAATGATTGCATTGTATGGATACTCCATATCAACAATGTCAAAGACAACCTGTTCAGTTCTTGTGTTGTGGACGTAGCCGAAGATCACTTGCATTGTTATCTTGCCAAGTACCACAATCTGTCTTCCTCCAAAGCCACAAAGAGGGTGTGTTGCATCATGTATCTTGTCCTCTGGCTCTTGCATTTTCCTGAAAGCCTTTGCAAAGATGATGTCCGCTGCGCTGCCTGTGTCAACCAGAACATTGTGGACCAGAAATCCCTTAATGACACAAGATATAACCATGGCATCATTGTGAGGATAATCTTTGAGCTGAAGATCTTCATGGGAGAAGGTAATTGGAATGTGAGACCACTTGGATTTGATGAAGGGTCCTTGCACCCCAACATGTTGTACTCTTCTTTGTGCTTCCTTCTTCTGCTTCTTGTTGGCTGGTTCTGAGCTTGAACCACCTATGATTGGGAGCACCAGCTTCGTGGCCGAAGGTGCTACAGCTTGGTTGTTGTACGAAGCCATCGTTACAACTGTGGAAGTGAGTTCACCAGAGGTGGGCGCCAATGTTGCTCCTTGTTCTCGGATGCTATACACCAAGAACAAAGCAACACAAGTGTTAATGATTAAAGACCTTCGTCCTTCGAAGCATTATCTCCCTTGGGGTATAATGATCTTCAGACGAAGGTCATGAAGGGCATACCTTCATCATTTTAATAGGCGAAGATGTAAATAGATACATATAAAACATGAGAAGAATATAAACAATCATTTCAAATCATTAGATTATTTATACTCTTATTAAACATGAATAAACATCAATAATATTTATATTACATTTGTACCTTCGGCTTGACAGAAGATGAAAAGAAGCAGGAGTGACGCAAGAATGATTACAATTCAGCGTGAACAGTACGGGGGTACTGTTCATCTATTTATAGGCACGGGGCACAGCCCAGACAAAATTACATTTGTGTCCCTGATAACTAATTATAATCATAATACAAATTATCACGGACTATGTAGTCTTTTCCTGTTTAAGTCGGTGCCATCCTTCGTCTCTAGCATGCCACAATGCTGAAGCTCCTTCAATCGTAGCTTCGGCTTTCATCTTCATGTCGCGCCTGCTTGCATATCGTCCTGCCAAAGGTGTTTTTGCTTAGAGGACCTTCGGCGGAGAAGAAGGCCCCCAACACTGGGTGCATCTCATACATGCGCCAAAGAAGACAACATATATAATAACAGAGTGTATAGAGATAAATGTCATAATATAATCAGAGTACTTATTACATAGCGGAAGTCTTACAAAATAAAAGATAAATATGGATCAAACTAAATCCATACTTGGCGCCATAAAGTCAACTAGGAGACACCACCTAGATCAAATCGAACTCCTCGTTGTGTGGCTCCTCTTGAACCACCTGTTCTTCTCCTGTGGGGGGTGTGAGACATCAAGGGTGAGCTCACACATGTTCATCGCTCAACAAGTTGTGGGGAATAATGTGGCATGAACTCGCCAAAGGTGGGAGTTCATTTGATGTGTAAAGCTGATCAACAGTAGGGGTTAAAGCTGAGCATTGCTTTTAATAAGTTGGTTAAATTTTATTAGCAGTTACTAAATGTAAGTAAATAGGTTGGTGAAGCTCCCTGTCCCAACTTCGAGGTTCCAACGATGATGAATTCATGGTTTAATGGTGGTGGCAAGCTTTTCTCCCCCCTGCAGTTTCTCCCTATCGGGTGGAGGCACGGACGCTGACTAAGGCCGAGGGGAGGGTCACGAGGACCACCAACTTATACCCTTGGCCCCAGGGCAAGGCACGAGTCCCGCCAACGGCCATGGCGAGCTCTACAACGACTTTCGAGGCAAGGAAGTCAGCTTCAGGCGCAACCACCCGAGGAAGACCCGGCCTGGCCGGTGGGGCCCAATCAACATTGAGAGCACAGAGGGGCGCGTAGTGAGGTAGCTGACGCGTGGGGTAGGGTGTCGGTGCCCGCGAGGGGAACTGGGCGCACCCCGCGTCCTAATGGGCCGAGTGGAGGAGTGATTGGGCCACGTGGCTGTTGGTTTGGCCGGCTGGAGGGTAAAGTGATTTTGGCCAAGAAGGATAAGTGAAGCGCCCCAGATCCTCTGGGACTCAAATGTGATACAATTACTAGTCCTAGGAGGCTAGTAAACACATTTATACATCAGATTTCTAGATCTGCTTAAACGAGACTAACCTATAAAGGTGGCGATCAACTTTAAGAGTTGGTTCACAACTCGGGACATATCATCAGAGTGGGGCTGATGCAGCCCGATATACGCAGCGAAGCAAATCAGCGGTCCAACAGCCATAGGCAAGGTTGTGAACAGTCGTAACTCTTACCCGATCTCCTTTTCTGAAAACAACAAATAAGCAAGGGTGAGTACAAACGTACTCAGCAGCCCACCTTCACCCGCGGAATGGGGAAATCAGATATAAAGCATGGAATATGTGGAGCTCAGGATATTTTGCAGAAACAACAATATTTTATGCAGGGTTGTTTTGTAAAACATTTTGTATTTTTCAAAGCGCATCCTTTCCCAAAGGAGCAGGAAGTTTTTCAATATTAGAACAAAATCCCCTGGACTAAACCATTCAGGTATCTCAGCAGTTTCCCACTGGTTTTCATTTTCAAAAACAACTACTGGACTTCCCGTCCACCATAGCTCACGGCTCAACCGCCGTACCTTTTAAAAACCACTTTTCTCAAACGCACCTCTTTTTTTTTAAAACAAAACACTAATTGTCATACCACACCAGACTCGTCCATTCCTGTGGACATAGACTATTCGAATAGGTTTGAACTCTGCGCAGAGGGGTACACTTTACCCACTAGTCCGGTTTCTACGATCTCACAGTCGTGAGATCTGAATGCCGAATATCTTTCTTTCCTCGCACGTCCTTACCTTAACGGTTATATCAGAAGGAGTCAGGCCACCGCCATGTCCAAACCAAACAAAACATTCCCCCTCCTTATCCTCCCGGTGCTCCCCAGCCTTCATAACCCTGGGGTTTGTGTAACACCCCAGGTGTTACTTAGGGTTTTCACTCAAGACTATACAAGTAAGCCCATCATCACATGTGACTTAAGTTGGGAAAAGTACACCAAATTTGGAGCTCAAGATCCTAAGTAAGTGCAACCTATCTTAGATGTCATGCCTAGGCTTACCATGTACATTGAAGGGGGAGAAATTGCCCGAAACCCTAATGCACCCCCTATGGACAATTGGAGTACTATAGGTAAGTATGACCAAAAAGTTATGAAAACCACTTGATCATGTCTTGGGCCAATTATAAAAGATGTAGTGCACTTAATACCCTACAAATAATAGTAAGAAAGTAACCCCGTGAAGCTTCCCGTGCCCTTGGACTGACCTATGCCGCCGTGGTTAGGCCGGAGCACTCGCCGCCGACGAGTTCACCCGCCTGCGCACGTGGACCGGCCGATTCCGGCCACCACCGCCATCGAGCCGTACCTCGCTGTGATCGCCAGAACCTCAAGGAGCCAACCCCGCCCCTCACCGGACCTCTCTCGCCGCCGGTAAGCCGCACCGCCCTTTTCCTTTCCGCGGTTACTGTTTACATAAGGGGAGGGACCTCGGGAAAGAAGAAGAAAAGGCTAGGGGGTTTTGTGCGCTGTCAGCGACTCAGGGGAATAGTAGCGTAGGGGTATAACTGAAAGGATTAGTTTAGAAAGAACCCAGGGTCTTCGGTGCAAAGTGGATTTCCAGGAAACCTTTTTAAATATTCTGATTAAATCCAAACAGAACTTGAAAAATCCATAACTTCAGTTTGGTTTACCCAAATCGAGTCAAACCAATTTTGACAGGTCATAAATGATGTAAACTACCTAGGAAAAATATAAAACCCCTAAGTGTTACAGCAAACTTAAAGTTTTGATTTAAATGATTAACTGGTCAAAAGCTAAAAGAAATAAGGAAAAATAGCTACACTATTAGACTGGGGTTAAGAAAATTTAGAGAAGTTCTTAATCACTTCCTAACCTGTTTAAAAATAATAAACCCCTCTGTACACCAAGTTAAGGTAGAGTTTACCATTTAAATCATTTTAGCCTAAAGTTAGAGAAAATATTAAAGGTAGTTTAAATAAAGAACCAGGGAGCACCCACATTTTTGTTAACTTTCTTATTCAGTATAGTTTACTAGAAAAATTTATTATACCCTTGTTTAGTGCAAAAGAAAGAGGATACCTTTTAATTTGGAAAAACAAGGAAACCTTAGAAAAACCCTAGAAAAATAACCCTGAGGAGAAAACACCTTAAACCTTTGGATAACTAATGTTTTGTTATTATGAAGATAGGAAAAATATGAAATCTGTTGTTTGATATTTTTCAAATAACAAGTTAGTTATAAGCACCTTTTTGGCATAAAACTTTAGAAATTCACAACTAAATATCCAGTAGGCCTTTTTCTGTGATTTTTAACATAGAGGCCTAATATCACCTATGCATCTGAACAAAAATAAAATTTGGTACAGAAACTTCACTTAAATCACAGCTATATTGTAAAATGCCCTTTTAAAACTTGTTATTGTTAATTTTGCACAAGTAGTATCTTAATCAGTATCCATATCAAATTTATAGGACAGACTGCAGTGACAAATAGTAACCCACTGTAATTTTTATAGAATTTTTGGAAAAAGTTAAATCACTGATATAGTTCAAACCCACCCCAAAAGCATAAAAAGAAAAAGGAAAAGGAAATTAATAGTGGAGACTAATGTTACCCTAACCAAACCAGCAAAACCCCATGAGTACCCACTAAAATATTTAAGGGGCATTCCAAGTCTCAATCCATTATGCTTAGGCAAGAAACTCAAACCTAAATTGATAAGCCTAAAACCCTAATAGCCTCTTATAACCAGAAAACCCTAAATGATTAACTAACTTAGTTTTTCTTCACTTAGCATAATGATTACTAAATCTTGCATAATCTTGGCATACATATTCTTATTCATTGCATTCGATAGATTGCAACCTCACTGACGGAGAGTACGTCCTCGTGCCGGAGCAAGGAGTTGCTCAGGAGGTAGCCCCGGATCCAACACCAGAGCCTACCCCAGAGGATCTGTCTGCCCTAGCTTTGGAAGGCAAGCCCCGATTTTATGCATAACATATTTATTATGCTATTTTACTACACTTAATGTTTGTAGGCTTGTATTGTGCACTTAAGTGTAGGAGTTGACTGAAACCTTAGTTGCATGAACTCAGGATACCTTTTGAGATGAATACTAGTATGCTAGGTCGAGTAGCTGCTTTATTAATTAGGGATCTCGATAGAAGTCGAGTGATTTTTCTAGCACTCGCGCGAGGTCAGGAATTGGTTGTATCCATTTTGATATCATAATGATGGTGGTAAAAACTCGATTCGAATCGTCTGCTTCTCGCAGGTAATGAGACTGTTTGATCCATGCTGCTACATTGAGTAACAAGTGGAAATATGATGACTTAGAAAAAAAGTTGTTGATTGATAAATGTTGGATACCATGTATGATTAGATAGATATATGTTTAGTCTTAAGAGAGTCACACTAAAACTTGACAAAGCTAAAACTTGATTTATAAACTCAGCTAGTGCTTTTGGGAACCAAACCCCTCAGCCAAACAGCTGCATGTCTAGAGGTAGAGGAGTAGACTCCTCACACCGGGTAAGTCTAGCTGAGTATTAGTATACTCAGCCTTGCTTGTGGCATAATTTTACAGGTTCTCTGGAGGACATGGTTGCTGGAGTGACTTGGCCGTCCATCTTGCCACCGGGGTGGACAGTCGAGTAGGACCCTGCCTCGGCTGAGGAGGAGCATGAGGAGTGATGGGACAGGCTTCCCCATCTCTCTGTTTAATTATCGTTAGTTTTATTCCGCTGCATTTTGAACAATGATGACTACTTTTGCTAAAACTCCGATGATGATGTAATAAGTTTAATACTCCTTAATGTATGGTTTTATGCTTTATTGTATTTGCTCTATGCCTCACCATCGAGTGAGTACATGGTACTTGATCCTGTCAGTGGCCTCGTCGGACTAGATCCGAGGGATTGACGGGTTATTCCCATTAAAGTGTGGTCTAGCCTCTAAGGCGGGACTTAGGCATTTAATTTGGAATAATTTGGGCAGTTCCGCCACAGTTTGGACCGTACGAGTTCAGATTGAGTGACTGCCCATACAGTCTCGAGTGGTTGTACTTATCATGAGTACAGGTAGTGAAGGATGACAAACCGGTCCTTATGTGAGGGGACAATCCTTCTGCTCACACCTAAACCAGATGAGCCATCACCTTAGGCCCTCCCCTAAACCAGGGAGTCCCTGATCATCCCTACTCAAGGGTGATAAGGGTGAAAACCCTTCATCATACACATTTTGAAAAACATTTTCTTTTGAAAACTCACACCTTTTCTCAAATCATTTGTAACAAATATATCAAGGATTGATTGCGGCAAGCGGCTGGGTGGCCATAATAACTTGTCTCAAAATCATATCATGCATAAAATAATAGGCTGAGGGTTGTGGTTGAAAATCATAGGTAATTTATGCATCAAAGGGATCCAGTGAGCTTGCCGTGCTTATCCGGCGAAGGGGGAAGGGGAGCTCGCGGAACTGGCTTCTGGCTCCACCACATGGCGTAGACTTGCAGATCTGGCCTCCACGAGACGGCATGAACGCTCCGATAACTATGCAACATGAATAAGCAAACATACAAACTAGCAAGTATATCAACAGATATTTAGTATAGTGGTCAGAATAGTGATATATGGATGGGTAGAGTCTTGAGTAGAATATGTGTCATGTGGTGTTGAGATACTACTAGTGGTGGAGCGGAGGTGCTTACCAGGAGGGTGGACTGGAGGCGAAGCGACAATATGCGTGTAGCCGGCAGAGCGGAGTAACTGAGTGGGTCGGGTGTTTGCCTTGGCTGAGGGTGTTGAGTGTGTGTGGAGAGGGAGAGGGTAGCTGGGTGTATTTATAGCTGGGTGTATGTGGTGTAGCACATTGAAGTTCACTGTTGGTGAGAATAGTGACGAATGAATCGTCTGACTTAGTATGAACAGGAGTGTTATAGGCAGAATATGGGACAAGAGTATTTTGGGAGTTTTCTGGAACATGAACCATGCTTAAGTGATGACATGGTTGGATAGGGAATAGTTTGATAAGAATTTAGAAACAAGAATTACTGGAATCGGGGTTTGGAAGCCTGGTTCGAAGGAATTTCAAAGTTAAGCGTGCTTAACTTGGAGAAACCTGGGATGGGTGACCAGATGGGAAGTTCCCACTGGAAGGATAATCACAGTCACCGGAGTTCGTATGACTGGAATATGGGTCTAGCTGGTCTTAGGTGGACTAGACAGCATGATGGATGAGTAGTTGAAATTTGGGGTGATCGGATGATCGATGAATAGTAACGATGAATAGTGACGACGAAAAAGTTACCATAGATATCATCGATGAATGATAACGATGAATAGTAACGATGGTGAATAGTGTCAATGAATAGTAACGGTGAATAGTAGCGATGCATAGTAGTGGTGAATAGTGATGGTGAATAGTCCGTATGACCGAACGATGACTAGGAACTATGAACGAACGGACGAACGATCGAATGATCGGACGAACGAACGATCGGAATTTCGGCAGCATAACGGCAGGACAAAGATTATTTGGAAGAACGATGAATAGGGACTATGAACGAACGATAAACGATCGAATGATCGAACGAACGAACGATCGAAATTTCGACAGCATAACGGCAGGACAAAGATTATCTGGAAGAACGATGAATAGGGACTATGAATGAACGTTGAACGATGAATAGGAACTATGAACGAACGATGAACGATGAGTAGGAACTAAGAACGAACGATCGAATGATCAAACGAACGAACGATCGGATATTCGGCAGCATAACGGCAGGACAAAGATTATCTGGAAGAACGATGAATAGGGACTACGAACGAACGATGAACAATGAATAGGAACTATGAACGAACGATGAACGATCGAATGATCGAACGAACGATCGGAATTTCGGTAGCATAACGGCAGAAAAAATATTATTTGGACGAACGAACGGACGAACGGACGAACGAACCATGAACGATCAGACGAACGTTCGAACGATCGGACGAACGAACAAACAAACTAAGAACAGGGGGACGAACGATCGAAGAACGACCGAACGATCCTTGTGCTAGTGTGTGCTTGTGTGGGAAGTGGAGTGGGCGTGTGTGTGGGGGGAGAGAGTTGCCATGAAATGGCTTGGGGTGAGATAAGAGGAGGCCCTTGCCCCTCTATTTATAGCCATGGTGGGGGATTAGGGGGGAGGGATGAGAGGATTAGTGGGAGGATGAGAGGATTAGTGGGAGATTAGCATGGATTTGTCTTATATGAGTGTAATTAGCTTGTAGAGCTCAACGTATGACACCGGAGGCATACATATACGTGTGAGCATGAGAAAAGTTATGAAGAAAATATTTGTGGGGACTAGAAAAATGATTCTGAAGGTATTTCTCAAGAGGAAAATATCTGGAGATATATCGGCGGAATATTTGGGCAGTATTTCTGGAAAGAACTTGAAGGGGGATCACTAGGGAAATATCTGGGCAGTATTTCTGGAAACAATTTGAGGGGGATCATTGGGGAAATATTTGTAGGATATTTTGAGGAGGATTTTAGAGAGAATATAGACCACTATACTTTATTTGTTGATATCAACTCGCAAACAAACATTTTGAAATGAAATTTGAAATTCATTTTGAATTTAGAGCGAGTTTGAGAAAATTCCAAGATTTGAATTTTTGGGATGCTACAAATCTACCCCACTTAAAAGGAATCTCGTCCTCAAGATTCGGCTTAGAAGGGTTATGGGTATAGCTTTACCTCAGCTACATATCTTCACTTTGCAACTCTTCGAGGAGATGGAACTTCAACAAGATTTGGCCTTGAGGAGCATCTGGTTGCCGATTGCAAACGCTGATTCTGGCTACTCAAAGACGATCTTCAGGCTTCTAGGTTTCGCTTGGCAGCTAGCTTATTGGAGAAGCATCGGTGCCAACACGCAAACCTTTCTCTTGCGAAATCCCACATGGATTCCTTCCTTGATTGGTCTTCTGGTGCTTCATCAACAAAACTTGGGTGACCACTTCTCATCTAGAAACTTATATGCTTTGATGATCTGGTCCTCCACAAGCTTGCTACATGCCTTCTTCTTTTTCTCCATAGCAGGAACTCTACTGGAATACTACCCCACTTAAAAAGAATGAGGGTAGAACTCTTGAATCTTGGGGATTTGAACTCCTTGAAGTACCTCATAACAAGGGTGTTACGGGACCTTCTTCTGCTGTTGCTGCTTGAGCAGGCTGCGGAGAGATGACTGACACAGGGTTGATTTTGGGAGAACCTTCTTCTCATCTTCTCTTCGCTATTTCTTTTCACTTTTCACTTCTCACTGCCTCTTTCTTTCTCTTTGCTCTTCCCACTGGAGGATTCTGTAACACCCACTTTGTAAGAAAGGTCTAAAAAGGAGAAATCATATTACTCTATAGCTATAAGTGTTACCAATGTTTATCATTTCGTGTGGACACATTACTTACACAAATACATGAATACCATGAGATACCCAAAAACAACTTATGCATCATGCTGGGTCCTACTTTGTGTGCATTTTAGGATGATATAAAAATATGGTAAAAAAATAATAATAAGTGTGTTAATACTCCAATAGGAAAACTAAATCCTAAAAGAAATTCTAGAGTTTGGAAAAGGAAGAAAGGGAATACTATGTGACAAAAAAATATATAGAATAAAAATATATATATTAAAATATATTATTTCTACCTTAAGATTGAATTTGTACATTTACTCAAAGGTGAAATTCATACAAGGTCTCAAATTCAAATATTGGAATTCAAAATTAAAGAAGGAAGGAGAAAATAAAAAGAAAAATAAAAGAAAGAAAGAGAGAAACTGCGCATTTGGGCCCAAACTCCTTTCGGCCCAAACCCCCTCAGCCGCGCGGCTGCGCACTCCACGCGTGCTACAGCCGTCCTGCCGCGCGGGCCCTCTTGTCGGCCATCCAAACCGTGTGCCATCTCGCCCCGCGCGTGCGTCACTGGATGGCGGGGCCCACGTGACAGCCTCCTCCCCTCTTCCCCCTCCGTTCACCGCAGCTGGTGCTGTTGGGATTGAACGAGATCTCCGCCTACCAGATTCTACGAAATTTCTAGCCTCCTCTCTCCGTGCGCACTAAGTTGGTGGCTGGCTGGTGGATCCGCCTCGTCTGACGCCGTCTCTTCCTCCCCGGGATCTTCTCATGCAAGGAACCCACTATTTGGGCGCGACCGAGTCACAACAGGAAGATCCAAGTTCGCCGTAGAACTCGCGTCGCCCAACCTCCTTGTCGCGGGACTCGCTCCTCTAACGCATATATATATAGGACGCTGCCCTTGGGTCATCCGGTATGTACGCCTACGCGCACGTCGAGGTAGCCTAGCATACAACGAGAATTTGGAGAAGAGGAACAGTGGACTGCGGCCGCCACGGGGATATTCACCTATGGCGGCGTCGGGTCCCCGGTGGACGACGGTTGGCATCTTCGGTGTGCGCGGGATCTCCTCGGGGGGGGGGGGGGTCTCCACTGGTAGATTCTAACTGGAGCTCACGTGATTCGTCATCGGAGCTTCAAGCATGCCGTGATTCCGCCGTGTTGCGTGGCTGGGGGTCTCTGCTGCGCCATAGCCGGTATGTCCTCCTCCCGCGTGTTAGCCATTGATTCTGTGTAGGTTAGCACCCGATTGCGTTGAGATTGGGGCGTTCGGGCCTAACATGGGGGGATCTGACCATGGCGCCGCCGCGCCCGTGCTTACGTTGTCGCGTCGGATGGCTGGGTGGAGAAGAAGCCTCTTCGCTGTCCATCCTGGGATAGACGGTTGTGATAAGAAGTAGGAATATTGCTTTGCAGGAAAGATCAGGGCCACGTATTGAGAATCGAACGGTGTAGATTCGATCCTGTGGATCACTATGCACTTTAAATCCTGGCTGTCGGACCTAATCTGAATGGCTCTGGATGCGTCCCCCTTCGTCGTCTAATCCGGGCCGTCTGATGTGGATCGGACGATTGATGCCGCCCGATACCCCCCTTTGGCCATGACCTTTTGCTAAAGAACCCCTGCTCTTTTTCCTATTTAACCCGTAGTCTGGGCGGCTAAGCTCTGTGTCTTAGAGATTATTACACTAGGGCCCCTGCAGATTTCTGGATTCATGCGCCCAGTCCTGGGAGTTAGAAAATTAGAGAAAATGGATTTAAAAAAAATAGTTTTAATATGAAAATAATAGCTAGAATTGGTTTAATTCATAGAAAATTCATATGTAGTCCAAATTAATCCATTTCAGTTTCTATAATTTTGTAATAATGTTGTTTATCACCCTGTGTCTCTGTTTTAACATGAAAATGGTATTAAAATTTATTTCTTAATTAACCTCGTATCAAATACATAAAACCTTAGGAAATTCGTATCTCCTCTGTTTTAACTTCGATTTGATCCATTCAAGTTGCGTTAGTCTCATACGAATATTTACTATATAATAACAATATTTATTATATAATGTCTCATTATTTTATGATTAGATCTTTATTTAACCTATGTTGGTTAGTCTTGTTAATCTACTCACCATTGTAATCTACTAAAATATGATCTAAGGTCAATTTATAATGTAGACTAAAGTGTAGGTAGTTATTTAGAGAATAACTTCTCATATGATTTATATTAACCAGTTTATAATATACTTTAATATTTTAATCACATAAATCCTCTACAAAATCATAACTTCTTAACCGCGACTCCGATCTTAGTAGTTATCGATCCCGCGATCTCGTAGCAACGCGTAGATTATTATTACACAGTTTCATTCTTATGATTGGTGTGATGTTAATTTTGTCTATACCATATTTGTTTGTATTGCTACGACTAGCGCGAGGACACGTGTCATCTGAAAAGCAAGTTGGTACCTGGATTCTCAAGTGCCAGGCAAGTTGTGCCCTTGATCACTTCTTTACCTATTCATGTTCTTATTATTCATAATGATCTGCATAGGTTAATTTTGATGGGACCCAATAGGATACCCTAGATTTGACTATCTTTATACCTTGTTTCACCACTGGGTTTACTACTAAACTTTTGGGTAGTTCATGCTATTGATTTATGTGGATTTGGGTATAGAGATATTGATCACTCATTGTTATACTTTTTATTATCTGTTTTATTCTTTACTGTTCATGTTAAGATCATTATGTTAATGGGAACATGGTGAACCACCCGGGAAAACAGTGCTACCACAAGGGTTTAATGGGACGCCCTTGGCTGATTAACTAGGAAAGCTAGTGGAGAGCTACCTTACCCGAAAGGGGCAAGGGCAGTAGGGGAGTGGTCAGTGTAGGGAGGTCCTTGGGTTGATTTTGCTGCGATGGCGGTCAGGCAAGAACCCTGCACTGGAGCTTCCTATAAACTGTAGCGGGTAGTCTGAAGCTAGTGGAACTTTGTAAACGCCTCGTAGTGGTACCCTGCCTCGCTTCCTTGGTAGAGGTGTATGGAGTCTGATCAACTCCGTGGCAAATGGGTAACACGACTTGTGGGTAAAGATGCGCAACCTCTGCAGAGTGTAAAACTGGTATACTAGCCGTGCTCACGGTCATGAGCGGCTCGGACACTCACATGATTAAATTATGGAACTTAAACTCAATTTGTCATATGCATTGCATCGCAGGTGAGATTGTTACTTTTGTTCTACTACTTAATTGGGTTGGTACTTACTTATACTTAGTAATTGCTAATAAAATTTTGACCAACTTTAAAAGCAATGCTCAGCTCTAACCATCCTCTTTGGTAAGCCTTACACTTCACGTGAGCTCCCACCTTTGCCGAGTTCATGCACATTATTCCCCACAACTTGTTGAGCGATGAACGTATGTGAGCTCACTCTTGCTGTCTCACACCCCCCCACAGGTCAAGAACAGGTACCACCGGATGAGGCGCGTGGAGGATGCTGCGATGTGTTCGTGAGAGGTCTAGGTCGTCGTCTCCCAGTCAACTTTGGGTGCTGGACCGTTGTCTCCTTATAATGTAATTATTTATTTTGTACAAAACTCCTATTATATAGTAAAGATATGACATTCGATCCTGTGCCATGATTCATCATATGTGTGAGACTTGGTCCCAGCACACCTGGTGATTATGTTCGCGCCCGGGTCTTGGTGCCCCGAAATCCGGGTGTGACAGAAGTGGTATCAGAGGAATGTTGACTGTAGGACGAAACCTAGATAGAACTGGACAACCATTGTCTACTTACCTTTGCTACTCTGATTCTTTTCTAAACTTTTCTTAATCTTTTCTCATCTATTTCTGCTTACTCTGATTACTCTTACCTTTTCTTCTAAAGACAAATGTGGATTTCACACTTTGAAATCCCGTGCCTAAAGTGACCTTTAGGAATAGGTGACCTACTCTTAGAAACAAAAACAAAACTATTTTTATAGGTATTTATGTACTTGAATGTTTGTTTTTATGATACTTGTCTGATTTGGATCTTTGATTGATTGTGATGAATTGTGGAGTAATGTCCACAATTGCATCCTCGTATACATAAAGACATAAAAAAATGTGTTTATAAGATAACTAGCCAACCTAGATTATCCTAATTAAAATATATATAGCTTAATATATCCATCTTATCTTAAAAGATACTCTATTACCTTAGTAGATTCATCTTATCTTGAAAAGATTCTATCTTATCCTAATAGATCTATCTGACCTCAAAAGATTCTACCTTATCCTTATGGATTCATCTTACCCCAATAAGCATATTTATCCCACGCTAGTGTAACAACCATGATCTAGCCTAAAATAAATAAGATCTTATCTAGTCAAACTAGTCACACCAATCTAACCTAGATCTGATCTAATCTAAAGTGACTTATCAAACATGTTAGATAATACTGATGAAATAGATTATACTCTACTCCTATAGAACGGGTCTTAACTTAGTTCACCCTGCACTGAATTAAGAATGACAGATCGACTTGGCCATAGGCAACTACCTTAACCATCCAATAGTTGCATAACCCCACAATTTTAACCTAGCAAGAGATTCTAACCTACCTACACCATACAATCCATCCTACTCACATATGTCCTAGCCATATGTCCTTAACTCGGATGACAACTCCAAGAAATAAAGGCCAAAGAAGACCAACCATGTCAAAGAAGGATAAGCATCAACTCAAGACTTCAAAGATCAAGTTGAATCGCCAGCGGAATCAAGATCCATAGTTTAGGATGAAGTCTTTCCTTATTATACCCTTGCCACAACCTCTACTTGCCATAACCGTACTTGACCTAATGAATATCTAGACATACAATATTCATATCATCTACTAGCTGTTAAAAAAAACTTGAACAAAACTTTGATTCCCAAAACCAAATGAGAAACTAAAATTCTAGACCAAACATATTATATCCCTTTTCTTACAAATCTCGAGGACGAGATTATTTTTAAGGGGGGTAGGATTTGTAACACCCACTTTGTAAGAAAGGTCTAAAAAGGAGAAATCATATTACTCTATAGCTATAAGTGTTACCAATGTTTATCATTTCGTGTGGACACATTACTTACACAAATACATGAATACCAAGAGATACCCAAAAACAACTTATGCATCATGCTGGGTCCTACTTTGTGTGCATTTTAGGATGATATAAAAATATGGTAAAAAAATAATAATAAGTGTGTTAATACTCCAATAGGAAAACTAAATCCTAAAAGAAATTCTAGAGTTTGGAAAAGGAAGAAAGGGAATACTATGTGACAAAAAAATATATAGAATAAAAATATATAATAAAATATATTATTTCTACCTTAAGATTGAATTTGTACATTTACTCAAAGGTGAAATTCATACAAGGTCTCAAATTCAAATATTGGAATTCAAAATTAAAGAAGGAAGGAGAAAATAAAAAGAAAAATAAAAGAAAGAAATAGAGAAACTGCGCATTTGGGCCCAAACTCCTTTCGGCCCAAACCCCCTCAGCCGCGCGGCTGCGCACTCCACGCGTGCTACAGCCGTCCTGCCGCGCGGGCCCTCTTGTCGGCCATCCAAACCGTGTGCCATCTCGCCCCGCGCGTGCGTCACTGGATGGCGGGGCCCACGTGACAGCCTCCTCCCCTCTTCCTCCTCCGTTCACCGCAGCTGGTGCTGTTGGGATTGAACGAGATCTCCGCCTACCAGATTCTACGAAATTTCTGGCCTCCTCTCTCCGCGCGCACTAAGTTGGTGGCTGGCTGGTGGATCCGCCTCGTCTGACGCCGTCTCTTCCTCCCCGGGATCTTCTCATGCAACGAACCCACGATTTGGGCGCGACCGAGTCACAACAGGAAGATCCGAGTTCGCCGTAGAACTCGCGTCGCCCAACCTCCTTGTCGCGGGACTCGCTCCTCTGACGCATATATATATAGGACGCTGCCCTTGGGTCATCCGGTATGTACGCCTACGCGCACGTCGAGGTAGCCTAGCATACAACAAGAATTTGGAGAAGAGGAACAGTGGACTGCGGCCGCCACGGGGATATTCACCTATGGCGGCGTCGGGTCCCCGGTGGACGACGGTTGGCATCTTCGGTGTGCGCGGGATCTCCTCGGGGGGGGGGGGTCTCCACTGGTAGATTCTAACTGGAGCTCGCGTGATTCGTCATCGGAGCTTCAAGCATGTCGTGATTCCGCCGTGTTGCGTGGCTGGGGGTCTCTGCTGCGCCATAGCCGGTATGTCCTCCTCCCACGTGTTAGCCATTGATTCTGTGTAGGTTAGCACCCGATTGCGTTGAGATTGGGGCGTTCGGGCCTAACATGGGGGGATCTGACCATGGCGCCGCCGCGCCCGTGCTTACGTTGTCGCGTCGGATGGCTGGGTGGAGAAGAAGCCTCTTCGTCGTCCATCCTGGGATAGACGGTTGTGATAAGAAGTAGGAATATTGCTTCGCAGGAAAGATCAGGGCCGCGTATTGAGAATCGAACGGTGTAGATTCGATCCTGTGGATCACTATGCACTTTAAATCCTGGCTGTCGGACCTAATCTGAATGGCTCTGGATGCGTCCCCCTTCGTCGTCTAATCCGGGCCGTCAGATGTGGATCGGACGATTGATGCCGCCTGATACCCCCCCTTCGGGCATGACCTTTTGCTAAAGAACCCCTGCTCTTTTTCCTATTTAACCCGTAGTCTGGGCGGCTAAGCTCTGTGTCTTAGAGATTATTACACTAGGGCCCCTGCAGATTTCTGGATTCATGCACCCAGTCCTGGGAGTTAGAAAATTAGAGAAAATGGATTTAAAAAAATAGTTTTAATATGAAAATAATAGCTAGAATTGGTTTAATTCATAGAAAATTCATATGTAGTCCAAATTAATCCATTTCAGTTTCTATAATTTTGTAATAATGTTGTTTATCATCCTGTGTCCCTGTTTTAACATGAAAATGGTATTAAAATTTATTTCTTAATTAACCTCGTATCAAATACATAAAACCTTAGGAAATACGTATCTCCTCTGTTTTAACTCCGATTTGATTCATTCAAGTTGCGTTAGTCTCATACGAATATTTACTATATAATAACAATATTTATTATATAATGTCTCATTATTTTATGATTAGATCTTTATTTAACCTATGTTGGTTAGTCTTGTTAATCTACTCACCATTGTAATCTACTAAAATATGATCTAAGGTCAATTTATAATGTAGACTCAAGTGTAGGTAGTTATTTAGAGAATAACCTCTCATATGATTTATATTAACCAGTTTATAATATACTTTAATATTTTAATCACATAAATCCTCTACAAAATCATAACTTCTTAACCGCGACTCCGATCTTAGTAGTTATCGATCCCGCGATCTCGTAGCAACGCGTAGATTATTATTACACAGTTTCATTCTTATGATTGGTGTGATGTTAATTTTGTCTATACCATATTTGTTTGTATTGCTACGACTAGCGCGAGGACACGTGTCATCTGAAAAGCAAGTTGGTACCTGGATTCTCAAGTGCCAGGCAAGTTGTGCCCTTGATCACTTCTTTACCTATTCATGTTCTTATTATTCATAATGATCTGCATAGGTTAATTTTGATGGGACCCAATAGGATACCCTAGATTTGACTATCTTTATACCTTGTTTCACCACTGGGTTTACTACTAAACTTTTGGGTAGTTCATGCTATTGCTTTATGTGGATTTGGGTATAGAGATATTGATCACTCATTGTTATACTTTTTATTATTTGTTTTATTCTTTACTGTTCATGTTAAGATCGTTATGTTAATGGGAACATGGAGAACCACCCGGGAAAACAGTGCTACCACAAGGGTTTAATGGGACGCCCTTGGCTGATTAACTAGGAAAGCTAGTGGAGGGCTACCTTACCCGAAAGGGGCAAGGGCAGTAGGGGAGTGGTCAGTGTAGGGAGGTCCTTGGGTTGATTTTGCTGCGATGGCGGTCAGGCAAGAACCCTGCACTGGAGCTTCCTATAAACTGTAGCGGGTAGTCTGAAGCTAGTGGAACTTTGTAAAGGCCTCGTAGTGGTACCCTGCCTCGCTTCCTTGGTAGAGGTGTATGGAGTCTGATCAACTCCGTGCCAAATGGGTAACACGACTTGTGGGTAAAGATGCGCAACCTCTGCAGAGTGTAAAACTGGTATACTAGCCGTGCTCACGGTCATGAGCGGCTTGGACACTCACATGATTAAATTATGGAACTTAAACTCAATTTGTCATATGCATTGCATCGCAGGTGAGATTGTTACTTTTGTTCTACTACTTAATTGGGTTGGTACTTACTTATACTTAGTAATTGCTAATAAAATTTTGACCAACTTTAAAAGCAATGCTCAGCTCTAACCATCCTCTTTGGTAAGCCTTACACTTCACGTGAGCTCCCACCTTTGCCGAGTTCATGCACATTATTCCCCACAACTTGTTGAGCGATGAACGTATGTGAGCTCACTCTTGCTGTCTCACACCCCCCCACAGGTCAAGAACAGGTACCACCGGATGAGGCGCGTGGAGGATGATGCGATGTGTTCGTGAGAGGTCTAGGTCGTCGTCTCCCAGTCAACTTTGGGTGCTGGACCGTTGTCTCCTTATAATGTAATTATTTATTTTGTACAAAACTCCTATTATATAGTAAAGATGTGACATTCGATCCTATGCCATGATTCATCATATGTGTGAGACTTGGTCCCAGCACACCTGGTGATTATGTTCACGCCCGGGTCTTGGTGCCCCGAAATCCGGGTGTGACAGATTCTATCAAAGAGTATTACCATCATACACTAGAGGAAACCAAAGACTATGAACCATGTACAACAGTCTTCAACCCAAGAATCACCAAGCATTGTGATCTTAGGGGCGAGGGAGTGGAAAAAGAAGTTGCTTGTGATTTGGCAGAGGGGATTTATCAGGTGTGTTTTGCTTGGGATGGGAACTGAGGGAGTTGGTGCGGGAGTTTTATAGGCGAGCGTTGGTGTTTGGTTGCGGAGTAGTGGTGATGGAGTAGGTGCTACGCGGCAGCGGGTGCGACAAGGGGTGGGGAACGGTGTTGTTGGCGATAACGGCGGTGGGTGTGCTGCAAAGGGGGCGTGGGCAGTGGTGGTGCGCATGGAGGCGGACACGCGTGCGGGCACTACAGGAAACGCCTAAATTTTCGTGGGCCCAAAACCCACGAAAATAAGCCTAAACCGACGAAAATAGCCTATTTTCGTCGGCAGGCCGACGAAAATAGCCGCCGAAAATAAGTTCGACGAAAATAGGGAATTATTTTCGTCGGTACCGACGAAAACGACTTATTTTCGTCGGCTTCCCCAAGGCCGACGAAAATAGTTGGTCGGATGATTATTTTCGTCGGCCACTGAGGCCGACGAAAATAGGAACATAATTTTCGTCGGCCCTGGGTGGTGGCCGACGAAAATATCTGGGCACGTATTTTCGTCGGCCACCACCCAGGCCGACGAAAATTCATGATACCCCCCCAAAAACAGATTTTTCTGCACCTTTTATTAATTCACAGCAAAATAAACATATACACAATCACATATACAGATTTCACAAACAATACAGTTTTCACAAACAACATTCACAAGCAATTACATAATTGTTTCAAACATATTCCATACATATAGTCCATATATAATCCATACATAAACAAAGTCATTCCTCCAGAACCATAAACAAAGTCTATACATATCCATACATAGTCCATAAACAAAGTCACTACTCACTCCGGCGGGCTATGTGAGTTTTGGCCACTCCCTCCTCCGCCACCAGGAAGGTGGCCACTACCTCCAGAACCATGGACGAGGAAGTCTTGGACGTTGACAGCACCCTCCGATCCCTGAGCATGTGACGCTGAACCCTGCAATTCATCAATCATTCAAATAAGGCTGTGTTTGGTCAATATTTGCATAAAACTAAACATGGAACGTCACCTGTGATCCATGGTGAGGAGGAGGTTGTGCATGCATCCACGGGTACTGTTGTGCTGGCCACCCCTGAGGTGGTGGCACCCACCCCGTCGGTGGCGGTGCCATCCACGCTTGAAATGGCTGAGAGCCCGCCGGTGGCTGGAAGACCGGTGGCACCCATCCCGGGACTGGCTGCGATCCTTGGGGTGGTGGAGGTGTCCAAGTGCCTGGAGGTGCCTGCGTCCACCCAACACCAGTCCACTGTGGCTGCGACGCTGGAGCTTGTCCTGGCCACTGTCCCCATCCTTGTGCCTGCGAGCCATTTTTGATAATAAAAAAGAGTTGCTATGGAATTGAAGTGTTCAGATAGTGTTACCTGGGGAGGGCGAAAAGCTGGCAAGTTCATATCAGGGCCGAGTCGAGTAGTCATTTCCTGCAAATGGATGAAACGTTAGAATCGCAACATTATACTTTGAATTCAATGACGACACGTGATGAGATAGACGGATTACCTGAAAATAAGAAGCCATATACTGCGTCAGCTGTCCAACCTGCTCCTGCGCTGCTCGAGCCTGCTCCTGTGCTGCTCGAGCCTGCTCCTGTGCTGCCCGAGTCTCCTCCTCCAGCTGAGCCTCTCGAGCAGACTTGGAGGAGCGAGAACTCCCTGCCGAAGACGATGCTTTCCCTTGACCTAATGTCCTGTTGTACTCCACAACGCCGGTGCCAAAGGCAAACCTGCATGATACACATAGTTGAGCCATTAAGTGGACACATTCTTGTTAATGAAATTGTCGAATCAAAGACAACCACCTCACCTGCCATGCTTTCTACCCCCACCACTGTGGTACAACGCCGAGGCATCTAAGTCTGAATGCATCCAGTCGAAATCAGGCCCATGGCGTTGAGTCATTTCCTCCCCATATGCATTCTGCAAAGAAAGTTAGAGTTGGAGTTAGACACAAAACATGCAATTTAATTCGTAAATACAACTTGTTTACCATTTTCTCCCTTGCCGCCTCGCTGCATAGCTCATCAGGGTTCGCCGGATCAGGGCCACGGTGACCACGGACGTAAACCTCCATAAAACTTGGAGCAACTCCACTTTCAGCTTCCTGCATGAAAAAGAAGAGTTAAACCATATAATTTTCATAGATGTAACATACAAGTTTGATTTATATACTTACCATGCGGCGTGCGGTACCAAGGTGTCCATCGGCGCCGTACCTATGCCCTGGTCCTTCAGTGCCACGGTTGACACGGTGCTTGTTGGACTCTGCAATCCACTCAGGCGACGCCCATCTCTTTGCCAACCACCTCCAGGCTTCCATGTCCTTCGCCAGCCAATCCACAACGCTCTCCAGGTACTGCTCCTCTGTGAGGTAGATCTCATTGGCCCCTAATGCTTTGCTCATTTTCTGCCCCTTTATCTTCTTGTAGTAGTAGTTGACGGCCGCGATGCGAGCATTGTACATGGCATCCTTGATGACCTTATCAGCGCACTTCCGAAAGTGCCTCTTCACACGTGCCCACTGAGCCTGATCGTCCTCGATGTCATCCGGCAATTCGAACCTCCCCTACATATCAATGGAGAAGTTAAGTTAAAGTAAGATTAGGAGAAGCAATAATTCAGTGAATTGCTTATATACGAAAGTAAACTCACCCAGAACTCGTCCCACACAGCCACCTGACAAGTCCTTCGTTTTTTTTCCGAACTTCCCCCTCCGCTACTGCTTTCCCCTGACTCCCCTGGCTGGACATAGTCCTTTAGACCCCAGTCAGCCCACTGCATAGCCGCGAACCTCTCGCCATTGAGCTCCACCATGCCAGGGTAGTAGAAGCGACAGAGGCTACCCAACACCGCGTTCACCTTGGGACGTCTGCCTGTACCGTCCCAAGTCAAGTCTTCCCATGACCTACAAACATTAATAAAACAAGTAAACCAGTGCAATCACGTTCACATTAAAAAATTAACACAACAGAAATAAGCCCCACCATTCTCCATGCGGCCGGATGAGCCTCCTCTCGGCAGGTCTCGGACCAAGTGCATTGCTCTTTTTATACCTAAGTATACAAGTAAATTCAATATGATGAAATGATTAAAAACTAATATCAATTAAACTAATATGCATAATAATACCTGAAGGACGTAGAACCATCTGACGCGTCGCCCGCGCTGCCTGCCCCCATGGGGTCAACCTCCTCATCCTGCTCACCCTCCTCATCCTGCTCACCCTCCTCACCCTGCACATGAGCATCCTGCTGAGGAGTCTCCTGCTCACCCTCCTCACCCTGCACTTCGTCTAGACAGTCGAGAAGTTGCTGCTGCCTCTGTCGGCTCTGTGAGGTGCCCTGAAAAAGCCCACTGCCCGAGCTGTCCTCGCTGGCCGCGCTGCCCCCACTCCTCCTCGATCTCCTATGCTTGAACATGTTCAACTGTAGATAAATTAATGTCAAACCACAGTATATGGAACAAATAATATGAAAATTAATAATGTGGAAATTGGAATACATAGCTTAATTGATTAACGAAAAGAAACATACTAATCAAAAGTCATCCGCATCCGATGATGCTTCTTCGGCTCGTTGTTTATTCATACGCTCTTGATTTCGTTGGATCCTTACTGATCTTCTAACGACGACAGGTCGTTTGCGCTTTGACCTAGGTTCTTCAATTAAGTCGCTTGAATTGCAACAGAGATTTTCAAGTCCTTCTCCATTGGTCACATGGAATCGGTGAGCTATGTCTTGATTCGACGCCGCTTCTGGTTGAAAAACAGCATCATCGTTGTCCCTGCTCGTACTCACGTAGTCAGCACTCTCTGGAGCGACGACTTGTGGGTTGACTTTGATTGCAACCCACCAAGCCCTAAGGCTTGGGTGAGGATATGGCAGGTAGTACACCTGTTTTGCCTGATTTGCAAGGACAACATCGCTCATACTGCTCGGAATCCTAGAGCTATGCTTCACCTCGACATTACCATACTTGTCGACACGAGTCCCACTATGAGCATCAAACCAGTCGCACTCGAAAAACACGACTTTAAGTTCTTTGGGGCCATCGAAAATCAACTCTACAATGTTTTGAAGAACACCGTAATAGTCCACTACTTTGTCATCGTCAACATATGAACTTGCCAACACACCACTATTGGTGGTGGCTGCCAATGGTCGACTCTTCTCCAATTTCGCGGTTCGGAAGCGATATCCATTTACATCATAGCGAGTATAGTTTCGGACGGACACAGAGGTATGTGCCATTTGCTGCAAGTCCGGGTGCACAGAGTTTTTGGAAACCTATACAAGTAATTAGTATATGCATTATATCTTCCAAGTCCAAAATTCAAAGATTAAGTATGGACAATGAGAGAACGACAATTACTAACATAATTACGAAACCACTGCACGAAGTTTGGTCCACCTTTCAACCCATCACGTCGAAGATTTTCTAATTGGATGGCCGTAGGTTTACTAGTAGATTTCCAACATTCTTCATCAAACATGCTGGACATATTACAAACATGGAGATTACACACTATAGAAATTATGAGATGAGAAAATGGACGTAACTATGAGGAAAACTTACTCGAACGCCTCCTGTGTGCTGTCAATATTGCTATACATATATAGCATTAGCGTGTTCAAATCTGATGCTTCAATGTGACGTACACTCCCTTTTCCAACTGCTTTACCCGGATTCGCAAAAATTTGAAGGGTGCTTTGGGGTGATTCATTTTCGACATGAAGTCGCACTGAAGGCGCAAACACATTGTTGGCTCGAGCGAAATACCTGGTTGAGAATTGAGATATCTCCTTAAGGGCAAAAGCCTCCGCAATACACCCTTCGACTCTAGCCTTGTTCCGAACAGACGCCCTGAGCTTTTTCAACGCCCTTTCTATAGGATACATCCACCTGAATTGCACTGGTCCGCCTACCAAAGCTTCCCAAGGCAAATGCACAATTAGATGTTGCATCACATTGAAGAATCCTGGCGGGAAAACCTTTTCAAATTTACAAATAAGAATTGGAATTTCTTTCTCAAATTTCTGCATCAACCTCTTCGATACCGTCTTTGCGCATACTTCCCTATAAAAGTAACTCAACTCTGCAAATATGCTCCAAAGCTCATCCTTAAAATAGCCTCGAAACATCACAGGCATCAGCCTCTCCATAATAATATGGTAGTCATGGCTTTTCAAACCGATCAATTTACCGGTCTTCAGATTGACTGCCCGTTTCAGATTTGCCGCATACCGATCTGGAAATTTCAGATTCTTCAACCACTTAAATATTTCTTTCCTTTCATCCGGCTTGAGGCAGTAATCAGCTCGCGGCCTACTTTCATGCCCTTTATCGCTTACTTTCAACTCGAGCATCGGCCTCTTACAAATTTCAGCCATGTCTTTTCTTGCCTTCATATTATCTTTCGTTTTATCAGTCACATCGAAACATGTGCTTATGATGCTTTCAGCAACGTTACGCTCTTGGTGCATCAAGTCTATGTTGTGCGGCATGATCAAGGCTTTTGCATACGGAAGCTCCCATATTGATGAAATATGGGTCCAGTTATGGTCCTCCCCGTAGCCTTGGAACCTATCATTTTCTCCTTGCTTCAGACAAGCATGCCATGCCATTATCTGCGGTGCAGTTAGCCTCTTTGGTGGCCCATTTCTGATTTTGGCTCCACCTCTGAATGCAGTAAGCGAATTCCTGAAATCATGCTTGAATGGAGTCCAACGTCGATGAGCATCAAAGAATGAAACTTTCCCACCATGCTTCAATCTGAATGCATCTGTATCATTCATACATATGGGACAGCACAACCGACCATGGACACACCATCCAGACCAATCTCCATACGCCAGCAAATCATGCACTGACCACAAATAAGCAGCGCGCATGGTAAACTCCTTTTCAGTATGGCTGTCATAAGCCTTCACACCTCTCCACAATTGTTTCAGCTCTTCAATTAAAGGGCGAACAAACATATTCAGCTTTGGCCCTGGATGCTCGGGGCCTGGGATGACTAGTGCAAGGAACATGAACTCTTCTTTATTGACCAACTCAGGAGGAAGATTATATGGCACAATGAAGACAGGCCAACACGAGTACGGGCTTGCACTGGTATTGAAAGGTGTGAATCCGTCCGTCGATAGACCAAGCCGTACACTCCTAGGGTCGTTTGCAAATTCGGGATCAAACTCGTCAAATGCCTTCCACGCATCACCGTCCGACGGATGGACCATTATGTCTGGATCAGTGACGAGACGTACACCATTCTTTGGCCACGTCATATGCAGAGCTATTTCCTTGTTGAGGAACAACCTTGAAAGCCGAGGAATGATGGGCAACCGACGAAGTTGCTTAGCTGCAACCTTCGTAACTACCAATTCACCCTCATCATTTGTCACCTCGACATATCTAGAAGCTTCACAATGCTTACAACGGTCCAGCTTGTCATCCTCCTCAAAGAATAGCATGCAACTGTTGGGACACACGTCGATCTTCTCATATGTCATCCCAAGACCAGCCAACATCTTCTTTGCGAAGTACATATTCTTTGGCAACTTATGATTCTCCGGGAGAACCTCGCCCATAAGTTGGACGATGTCGTTGTAAGCACTGTTTGAAATGTTGTGCTTCGACTTTATCGCCATTAGTCTTGTGAGAGTCCCAAGAACTGACATCTGAGTGTGCTCGTGCAGTCTCTCTTCTCCCGCGGCGAGTAGCCGGAAGAATTCCTGAGCATCACGTGGAAGCTGCCCCGGCTCCTCAGCGTTCATTTCAACATCCCTACCAAGATCATGCAACATGTCGTCCATCCTATCATGATCGTCATCAAGTTCCACCTCCGCGTCAACGTGTTTAATAGACTCTCCATGCCGGTACCATACAAGGTAGTTCGGCATAAACCCACTTTTGCAAAGGTGTTTCTCCATTTCTTCCTTCTTCTGAGGCCACTTGTTCTCGCAGCGATTGCAAGGACACTTCACTAGACGACCAGTTGCATCTTTGAAAGCGTTCTCAAGAAAAGCCTTTGTTACACCCATCCATTCATTCGAATGTGCCCCATCCTTTCTCCACCCGTCATACATCACCCTCCGATCACCGTCCATTTCAAAGGCTAAACAAAAGACAAAGAACATCAACGATCGTCCGTGGCTTAGGTGAACTCCCTATTAGGTAAAGGCCCTAAACCCACCCAAGAGTGTAGGCCGATGCTTGTGATTTGTGACGTGTATCCTACGATTTCCGTGAAATTTCGGCAGCATAACCTCGCTGCTCTCCAAGCACACGCCTGAACATGGTGTGTTGGAGAACAACTGGGTTACACAACCGAAATTCCGCGTCAATCGTAAGGCACATGTCACAAATCACAAGCATCGGCCTACACTCTCAGGCTGTCCAAAATATGTGGACAATTCCGGAACGGCGAACCTCACAAGCCAATGTGACGTTCGCCGTTCCCGAACGGGTGACGCATAAGGTTCGCTATGGTTAACGATTAAAACTGAACTCTAAACATTAAAAAATATCTCGGAGATTAAACAAAATACATCACCCTCCGATCACATTGAGGATTAGACAAAGAATATTATATACGGGGAGGCTCACCGCGGTGAACGAGGGCGGCGTGGACGAACGGCGTGGACGAACGGCGAGCGCGTCGTGGACGAACGGCGGGCTCTCTTCTTCGCGACGGCGGCCACGGGCTCCCTTCGCGGACGGCGGGCTATCTTCTTCGCGGGCGGGCGAGGGCGCGCGGGCCTCGTGCGGCGACGTGGGGCTCGGCGGGGCGGGCGTGGGGCTCGGCAGGCGTGCAGGGGCGAGGGGCGCGGCGTGCAGGGGCGGGCGGCGAGGGGCGCGGCTGCAGGGGCGGCGTGCAGGCGGCGTCGTGGGGGCGCAGGAGCTCTGCGCGGCGGCGAGGGGCGCGGGAGCTTGCGGGCGACGTCGTGGGGGCCGGGCTGCGCGGCGGCGTCGTGGGGGCCGAGCGGCGCGGGACCTTGGGCGGCGTGGGGCTCGGCGCGCGGCGGCGTTGGCGGGCGGCGTCGTGGGGGCCGGGCTGCGCGGCGGCGTCGTGGGGGCCGGGCGGCGCGGGACCTTGGGCGGCGAGGGGCGCGGGACCTTGGGCGCTGCTGTGGGGCAGCGTCGTGGGCGGGGGCGGCGTGCGGCGGCGCGGCGTGCGGCGGCGCGGCGTGGTGAGAACGGTTTCAAATGAGCCAGAGAAGGCTGGGGACGACGATGTAGGACCACTATTTTCGTCGGCCTCTGTGAGGCCGACGAAAATAGTGGTCGGTCAACGACGTATTTTCGTCGGTTTGGCCTCGGCCCACGAAAATACAGCTTATTTTCGTCGGCCTAGTGGCCGACGAAAATATGTTCCGTATTTTCGTGGGCCAGCCGACGAAAATATTAATGGGCCCACGAAAATACGAATTATATTCGTCGGCCACTAGGCCGACGAAAATAACTTCCTTATTTTCGTGGGCCGGCCGACGAAAATATACCGGCCCACGAAATTTTAGGTTTTTCCTGTAGTGGGGGGGGGCACGGGTGAGTGGTGGGGTCAATGACCCTGATGTTTGTGGTCTCTAGTTCCAAGAATCTTTGCCTCTCTGTATGGTAATAACTTCTTCTGTCCTCTTTTTCTGTTTACTTTGACTCAGGGGCAGTGCTTTGATTCTCACGGTCGGTCCTTTTGACTGAGCGGCTGGACTGGTTTCTTCTGTAGCTTATTCCAGACTTCAAAGGTAAGCTTCCCGGTATCTTCTTGGGTAGGGTGCTTTTCTCTTGAGATGGGTTAAGATGAGAATGGAAGCATAAGGTGAGGATTAGCTCTAATTTGTGATCTATATTTTTTAGAGAAAACCTTTCTTAAAAAGAAAGGAAACACACAAGCTTAGCAATGATAAGCACAAACAAATCAAATGTTTTGAATAAGGGAAGAATAGAGTTTTTCCAAAGCACGAACTACTCAGATTCGGGGGCTAAGCATAACTACTATTGCTTGGCTCCTAAATTGAGAACTATGCTAAATGCAACTTATGAGCACTAACGTTAAAGCATCTCATATGCACTCAAAAAGGGAGAAAACATCAAGCGAAATTCATTTTGAAATGCCCTAGGGGGCCACACAATTAGAATTTTGCAAAACACGACCCTACACGATTACCTTTCATACATGCAGGGCTCTAGCCAAAGTGAAGAAAAACTTCACTACCCAATGCATGCAGAGGACTGGGCATAACTAACTTCAGACCAGGCAGTTTCTCTTCTGGCAAGGCTGGCGCACAACTTCAATCTGAGACATCTCCTGGATGGGTTAAGAGGGAGCTGATGTTGATGACTTCTCCTGGCGGCGACTGAGATGGCAAGATGGGGTCAAACTCTTCTTCAAGCTAGACTAGCTCTTGTAGCTCCTTAGAGGGCGGCGGTGCTGGCGGGGTGCTTGCAGCTTCTTCTTTGATCTCACGGGACGGTGCTGGAATCTTCTTCATGGTGAGGGGCTCAAACAACTCTGGCGGGGGGTCTTGGGAGAACTCGGGGAGCTCTTGCTTATTCATAGCCTGAGGGAAGACTGGAATTCCTTCCAAGACTATGGCTCCTTCCGGTAGTTCCCAAACCTTCTTCTCTCCTCTGATAGAGACCGGGTGACCTTCAAGAATCTGGGGATCTTCTGCTCTCACAGATTGAACTGGGTTGGATGAGGCGGGCTCTTGGATCCGCAGGGCTATACATTGGTTATGGGTTACCAAGTAGGCCTCCATCAACTTCTGGACATGCTCGTCCTTGGCTTGCTTCAGGGCTTCAACAACAATGACTTCACGACTTTCCAAGGCAGTTGCACGGGCTTGAGCTGCGGTGAGATCCACATGGAGCTGACGGTTGCACTTCTCTACATCTTCTGCTCGGGCAATCATCTGACGGTGGTGCCGAGCCAAGAAATCATACTGCGCATCCAGGGTGAGCAGGTATGTAGTGAGGTACACGACTGTGGGGTCGTCCTCAAGCAGCTGCTGCTCTTCCAATGCACACATCCTGGCCATCCAAACGGGACGGTCTCTCTAAAAGGACGGAAAGAATCTGAGCGAGGTATCGGCCACTTCTTCATAGATCTGACACAGGGCCCTTAATGCCTTGCGGGCGACGACTTGGCAGGTGTCTTTGAATTTGTGCCCAGCAGCAGTGACACTCCGTTCCACATGGTGCGGACTGGATCCAATGTATCCAGTCACGACACACTTCTCTGTGCCATGCTCGACGAATTCACGACCATCATACTCTGGCTAGCTCCTGATTCTGAGGCAAACTGTGCATGCTCTCAACAACTTGGGGAAACCATCTTCATTCTGGCAAAAGCTGGTTTGGCAGCAAACCTCCATCTGACTTCTGAGAGAAGGAAAGGGAGAAAGCATTTTTGAAATGAAGGGATGAGAGCAAGAATTTTTTTTAGAAAATAGTTTTGACTCAAAAACTTTTGGATCAGGCTAAGGGTTACGTCCTACGGCCAACCTAACAGCTCTGATACCACCTGAAGCGCCCCAGATCCTCTGGGACTCAAATGTGATACAATTACTAGTCCCAGGAGGCTAGTAAACACATTTATACATCAGATTTATAGATCTGCTTAAACGAGACAAACCTATAAAGGTGGCGATCAACTTTAAGAGTTGGTCCACAACTCGGGACATATCATCAGAGTGGGGCTGAAGCAGCCCGATATACGCAGCGAAGCAAATCAGCGGTCCAACAGCCATAGGCAAGGTTGGGAACAGTCGTAACTCTTACCCGATCTCCTTTTCTGAAAAACAACAAATAAGCAAGGGTGAGTACAAACATACTCAGCAGCCCACCTTCACCCGCGGAATGGGGAAATCAGATATAATGCATGGAATATGTGGAGCTCAAGATATTTTGCAGAAACATCAATATTTTATGCAGGGTTATTTTGTAAAACATTTTGTATTTTTCAAAGTGCATCCTCTCCCAAAGGAGCAGGAAGTTTTTCAATATTAGAACAAAATCCCCTGGACTAAACCATCCTTCCCACTGGTTTTCATTTTCAAAAACAGCTACTGGACTTCCCGTCCACCATAGCTCACGGCTCAACCGCCGGACCTTTTAAAAACCACTTTTCTCAAACGCACCTCTTTTTTTGAAAACAAAACACTAATTGTCATACCACACCACACTCGTCCATTCCTGTGGACATAGACTATTCGAATAGGTTTGAACTCTGCGCAGAAGGGTACACTTTACCCGCTACTCCGGTTTCTGCGGTCTCACCGTCGTGAGATCTGAATGCCGAATCTCTTTCTTTCCTCGCACGTCCTTACCTTAACGGTTATACCGGAAGGAGTCAGGCCACCACCATGTCCAAACCGGACAAAACATTCCCCCTCCTTATCCTCCCGGTGCTCCCCAGCCTTCATAACCCTGGGGTTTGGACCGTACGAGTTCAGATTGAGTGACTGCCCATACAGTCTCGAGTGGTTGTACTTATCATGAGTACATGTAGTGAAGGATGACAAACCGGTCCTTATGTGAGGGGACAATCCTTCTGCTCACACCTAAACCAGCTGAGCCATCACCTTAGGCCCTCCCCTAAACCAGGGAGTCCCTAATCATCCCTACTCAAGGGTGATAAGGGTGAAAACCCTTCATCATACACATTTTGAAAAGCATTTTCTTTTGAAAACTCACACCTTTTCTCAAATCATTTGTAACAAATATATCAAGGATTGATTGCGGCAAGCGGCTGGGTGGCCATAATAACTTGTCTCAAAATCATATCATGCATAAAATAACAGGTTGAGTGTTGTGGTTGAAAAATCATAGGTAATTTATGCATCAAAGGGATCTAGTGAGCTTGCCGTGCTTATCCGGCGAAAAGGGAAGGGGAGCTCACGGGACTGGCTTCTGGCTCCACCGCGTGGCGTAGACTTGTAGATCTGGCCTCCACGAGACGGCACGAACGCTCCGATAACTATGCAACATGAATAAGCAAACATACAAACCAGCAAGTATATCAATAGATATTTAGTATAGTGGTCAGAATAGTGATATATGGATTAGTAGAGTCTTGAGTAGAATCTGTGTCATGTGGTGTTGATATACTACTAGTGGTGGAGCGGAGGTGCTTACCAGGAGGGTGGACTGGAGGCGAGGCGACACTATGCGTGTAGCCGGCAGAGCGGAGTAACTGAGTGGGTGGGGTGTTTGCCTTGGCTGAGGGTGTTGAGTGTGTGTGGAGAGGGAGAGGGTAGCTGGGTGTATTTATAGCTAGGTGTATGTGGTGTAGCACAGTGAAGTTCACTGTTGGTGAGAATAGTGACGAATGAATCGTCTGACTTAGTATGAACAGGAGAGTTATAGGCAGAATATGGGACAAGAGTATTTTGGGAGTTTTCTGGAACATGAACCATGCTTAAGGGATGATATGGTTGGATAGGGAATAGTTTGATAAGAATTTAGAAACAAGAATTACTGGAATCGAAGTTTGGAAGCCTGGTTCGAAGGAATTTCAATGTTAAGCGTGCTCAACTTGGAGAAACCTGAGATGGGTGACCAGATGGGAAGTTCCCACTGGAAGGAAAATCACAGTCACCGGAGTTCGTATGACTGGAATATGGGTCTGGCTGGTCTTAGGTGGACTGGACATCATGATGGATGAGTAGTTGAAATTTGGGGTGATCGGATGATCGATGAATAGTAATGATGAATAGTGATGGTGAATAGTGATGGTGAATAGTCGTATGACCGAACGATGGACGATGAATAGGAACTACGAACGAACGGACGAACGATCGGACGAACAAACGATCGAAATTTCGGCAGCATAACAGTAGGACAAAATTATTTGGAAGAACGATGAATAGGGACTATGAACGAACGATGAACGATGAGTAAGAACTATGAACGAACGATGAACGATCGAATGATCGAATGAACGAACGATCGGAATTTCGGCATCATAACAACAGGACAAAGATTATCTAGAAGAACGATAAATAGGGACTATGAACGAACGATGAACGATGAATAGGAACTATGAACGAACAATGAACGATGAGTAGGAACTATGAACGAACGATGAACGATCGAATGATCGAACGAACGGACGATCGGAATTTCGGCAGCATAACGCAGGACAAAGATTATCTTGAATAACGATGAATAGGGACTACGAACGAACGATGAATGATGAATAGGAACTATGAACGAACGATGAACGATCGAATGATCGAACGAATGAACGATCGGAATTTCGGTAGCATAACGGCAGGAAAAAGATTATTTGGACAAACGAACGGATGAACGATCGAATGATCGGATGAACGGACGAACGAACCATGAACGATCGGACGAACGATCGAACGAACGAACGAACAAACTAAGAACAGGGGGACGAACGATCGAAGAACGACCGAACGATCCTTGTGCTAGTGTGTGCTTGTGTGGGAAGTGGAGTGGGCGTGTGTGTGGGGGGGAGAGAGTTGCCATGAAATGGCTTGGGGTGGGATGAGAGGAGGCCCTTGCCCCTCTATTTATAGCCATGGTGGGAGGATTAGGGGGGATGAGAGGATTAGTGGGAGGATGAGAGGATTAGTGGGAGATTAGCATGGATTTGTCTTATATGAGTGTAATTAGCTTGTAGAGCTCAACGTATGACACCGGAGGCATACGTATATGTGTGAGCATGAGGAAAGTTATGAAGAAAATATTTGTGGGGACTTGAAAAATGATTCTGAAGGTATTTATCAAGAGGAAAATAACTGGAGATATATCGGCGGAATATTTGGGTAGTATTTCTCGAAAGAACTTGAAGGGGATCACTGGGGAAATATCTAGGCAGTATTTCTGGAAACAATTTGAGGGGGATCACTGGGGAAATATTTGTAGGATATTTTGAGGAGAATTTTAGAGAGAATATAGACCACTATACTTTATTTATTGATATCAACTCGCAAACAAACATTTTGAAATGAAATTTGAAATTCATTTTGAATTTAGAGCTAGTTTGAGAAAATTCCAAGATTTGAATTTTTGGGATGCTACAATAAGTTGGCCCACGACGCCAAGTGAAGTCCTTTTCTTTTTATTTATTTCATTTTCTTCCTAAATTTCAAACTCTAGTATTTGAATTCAAACTTGTTTGTGAGTTCAAACCCAGGTTAAATTCCTAAATAAAGTTCTAGTAGGAAAAATTATAAGCACTCATATATAGTTTTCTTTGCATATTCTTTTCCTTGTTTTTTACTCATTTGAGGAATAAATGGCTTCATAAACATTCCCCTTTTCATTTTATATTTTATGTTCTTATTTAAATTTGAAGATCAAGTTTATGGTTCTCATAAAATACATCACCAAAATTACCATCAAGAGATCGACCTTTCTTTACCTATTTATTGGTCATTTAACTAATTTAGTATTCTCAATTGATTAAGAAAAGGAAATGCCCCAATGGATTCCAAACTAAATTTAAATTCAAGTTTGAAATTCAAATTCCCATATATTAAACATAATTCTCATTTAAGTATTACTTCAAATTCTTGTAATTTATTTATTTACTATTTATTCTCCTTCCCATTATTTGCCTCTGGATTTTATGATAAAACACCTGAAGCAATATCTTGTTTGGGAAAATATCTACTAATGTAAACTACACCAAAATATGTTTGTAGCTTGAATCTTTGAGAGAATACTTTTAATTTGATAGTGGGATAACTAACTTCATATGGGTACCTTTTTAATTAACTTTTTATTAGGAGGGATATTTACTTCAAAGGTTTTTAAACAAAACATTCTAACTCAAAATCTTTGGAAAATCTTACCTAATTCTCAAAATGAGATTTTGAGGTGTTACATCCATGCAAGCAAGCATTAGGCAACTCACTTCAAGATTTGCATCCATTGCTTTCTTGTAAGCGGTTTTAGCTGCAGCAGTTGCATCTTCACTAGGATCCTTTGGTAGCGGGTTGTCTAGAACGTCTTCCTTTTTTCAGCCCTAAGAACAATTCTCAGGTTACAGATCTAATCCATATAGTTTGTTCCATTTAACTTAACCTTTTCAAGAATTGACCACAAAGTAAATGTTGGTGTGCTAGGTGCCATTTATCTACAACAAAATAATGCAAAATACTAAGACAAAAATATCCATGATAGAGTAAATCATATTAAACGTTTAATAGAATCTATTCCCACTAAAATCAATATCCCTCGATTGATACTTAGTGATTCAAAACCCACAACTAACAAGTCTACTGGTGAGCTTTAGCATTATCGCTAGAAGACAAGGTAGATTGGTAAGCAACTCTTTGCTAATCATGTCATATATGACTTTTGTTGTTGGGTGACATCTATATATCTCGGCTCCCAACCTTATGCCCCAAAGTCCTTAATGGTTGAGCTTACTTTGTTTAAGTTAACCAACCTTTTCTACAGTTTGTATACGATACAAACCTATCTAGTCAAGGAAAACTGGTGGCACCCTAATTTCATAGACCCACCACCAATTGTACAATACCTATGATAGTGCAAGGTTTGGAGAGGCATTTGAGCTTAAACATTTATGAGGAATCGTCCTACTCATATCATCGCACGCAAGAACACATATGCAGCACGAACAAGTAGAACATTAAGAATGACATTCACACAATAGTTGTGATTCGGTATGGCTTGTTGTCACATGGTGATCTCCATCTCCAATAAAATGTCCATCATGATGATCTCAATCTCCATGATATAGGTATGCCATCCTTCAGGTGATGAGTCCTTCAAGACTTATCTAACGTATGCTAGTAACCAAATTACATATATGCTTACGATCATCAAATGTTGACACGAGATCATTAAATTAAATTTGGACAATACATATGGCTCCAGCCGTATTGCCCTGGTCATGATACGCAGGTCATGAATAATTCATTAATATGCATCATATACACACAACAACCATACCGATCACCAGATGTCCTGCAAAAATAGGTTAGACAAAAACGTTTCTATATGTTCGCCATTATAGTAGATAGCCACGATGGTCCCATGCATCGTATGTATGGAAATTCCATGCATCATATGTATGGAAATTCCACTAAAAATCTCATGCGATTGATCAAATCAACCCAAATCCGAGACTTTCAGCTCGAAGAAGATTACACTCATGACGTTGATCTGTTACGTCAATCTACTAGTTGTGCATGCAGTTAGCCCCGATGGTGATTCTAGCCGGTAGGGGCAAGTCGCGCACATAATAGAGAAGGACAAACTGATCTCTTTGGTCATATCCGAGGCAATCTACTTCAAACCCTTATAACCAATTGATCTAATCAAAATGTGCGACAAGTAGATCCATCTCATGAACCTAGATCCAGATCTAAAACTACACACAACCTGGCTTTGATACCACTGATGGATTATGGGGAGGCTACACTAGCGCAAAACAAAATTTTTGACCCCATAAAACTAGGAACTACTTCGGTTATAGATCATGGAATTACCACTAGACGCGCAGGGTAGCGGAAGACGTCTCGATGTAGACAAACACGTCGAGCAGCTGTGTTGTTGTTGACGACCTTCACATCCTCGTGTGGTTCATCCTAGTGCTCCAGATGCAGCACCTTCGAGGTATCCACACGTACATGGAGGAAGGGCTGTGTTTCGAACTGCTAGGTTCACGACGGCAGGTAGGTAAGGGTGAGGGGCAAGTAGTTGCTCGTTTACTGATGTCAAATTAGGGTTCTCTTAACTGCGCCCTTGCCCCTCATTATATAGGCGTTCTGGTGGGATTCTAACTCTGAGGCCCATTAGTAACCTTAAAGCCCTGTCTAATTTCGAATCTAATCCAAGTTAAGCTTCCTTCCCCTTAAGTGTGTGACCCTATAGGTTCACATACATATAGACATGGAATGAAAACTGTAACACCTCTGGTGTTACTATCAATAAAACTTGAGCATAACATCATGTGCATGGGCATATCCTGTGTTTATTACACCTAGAGTGCATTCACTAGGTAAGAATTTCAAACAAGTTGTACTGATGTGACATGATGTGTGATTAACCCTAGGGTAGAGTGCTTAACCCTAAATTAGGGCTTATGGATATAAGTGAAGCCCAAATATGAGAAAACCTCAAAAGACATGAGAAATGATCATAAGATATCATCTTTAATGGACTTTAGTGACACCAAAACCCTGAAGTGCTAAAAACCCTGAAAAGACCCCTGGAAAACCCTAATTGGAATCCTAGGGGGGTAACTTTAAATTCTAGACACTTTTGAACCAAAGTGCAAATACTAAAGTAAAAGAGCACCTTAAACCAACTATCTTTCATAATGGAGAATTTGCAAGTTGAATAGTGGAATTTGGGCTTATTTGCAAAAAGGCACCCATTAACCATATATGCCTAAGTCTGAAATTCAGTGCACAGGGTCAACTTTGGAGCTCTACATCTTAGGATTCTTGAGGATTTTGCTCTTGGTCAGTATAGTAAATTGGTAGAGCTATGTAAGGAGAACAAAGTTGATTAAGTGACCAAGCACTAGTGTTGCACAGAAATGAGAGAAAAATAGAGTCGAAATAGCGCTGTCAGTCAGCCTGATAGACATGTGTTCACTGCATCTGATTAAGGTCTAGGTTCAGTGTTATTGCGCCAACTTGAGCATCATGGCATGATCAATCCATGAGGATTTTCGGTATGGTCATTATACCAAAATGAAAGAACATTGATCAATGTACAACTTTGATGCAGATTAGTTTGCGAGCAACCACATAAAACTGGGCGCAATAGCCATCTGAATTCGGGCTGGCAGGCGCACTGTTCACCGTGGTTCAGTGAACCTCGTCGGGGATAAGAACGCCACCGCGGCTCGGACTTGCGGCCACGGTAAAAATCTTCCGCAACGTGGCGCATGTAACCATGAGGTGGCGTCGTCCTGCTGAAACTTTTCACCGGGCGCTCGCCGTGGCCCTGCCCGCGCGAGTGAGCTCGCCAGCGCACTGGGAGATCTTTTGAATCCCGTCCGCCTCCGGCCATCCCCCTATAAATTGAACCCAAGCGCTACTTCCTCACCTCATCACACACACGAGTGCTTGCGCAAACCACTCAATTTCGTAGAGGGACTCAGTTAAGCCATAAGCTCCTCCTCACCGTTCTTAGCTCCACCGTGAAGGACCTCCCCGTGGCCAGGTCAAATTGAGCGAACCCTCCCTAAATTTTGCCCCGTCCGAGCTTCCTTAGATACTAAGAGTGCTCCTTGATCTGTTTGATTTAACGCGGCTGTCGTTACCTCGCCAGAATAGTCCCTTGTCGCCGGAGTGCTCCGTGATTCGCCACCCAACGCGGACCGCCTTCTCTGTCCTTCATTCCGCCCATTCCCCTGCCATTTAAGCTTCTAGTAAGTCCTTAATGCTCGCCATGCCTTTTAATTGGTTATTAGCGCACCGTGGTCTTGGGACCAAGCCCGGCGAACCTCGGTGTCCGCCCTAAACCAAGTAGCATGGGTCGTAGTCCATAATAGTCCGATTGGGGGTAAGGCGTGGGTCGGTTATGCTCAGGGAAGTTGTTGGTATGCTCGTCGTTTCGATGGAGGCTGCTGTGGGGGACAGATATCCCCCAGGTCCACTTGAAGAGTAAAAGACCTCACGAAAGGCCCAAGGGCCCAATAAATCGTAAGGTCATTCTTTCGTGGGCCTGGGGAGGGACAATCAGCAAAGCAGGTCGACATGAGGCCGGATTGGTGCAAGCCCGGACGGCCCACAACGTTAAGCGAGCGACCACAATAGAGATCCGACTTTCCCGCGCTGGAGCCCCATGCAACGGAGCCATGCGAGGATAGGTCGGCAGGACTATAGAGAGATAAACTCAAACAGTTCACTATCTTTTAGTTACACATTGTTATCATAACCACGTGTATTGCCCCACGGTCGAGTATATAAGGCCTAGGGGGCACCCCTTCAGAACGATCGACCCTATTACTCAGCCACCCACCTCAACTCTCTGCATTCTCAATTCAGAGAGTTACCTTGTAACCTCATTCGCTAAGCATACTCACCAGGACGTAGGGTGTTACGCATCTCTAAGCGGCCCGAACCTATAAACATTGTCCACTGTCCTTCGTGCACCTGGCACGAACCATTTTGCTACAGTCGGCGACACCGTCCTACTCCTAAAAAACACCTTGAGGGGCAACCCCGGGTGTGCGGTCGGACCCAAAACACCGACAGCTGGCGCGCCAAGTAGGGGTGTGTCGACGATCCAAGCTAGCTCAATGGCCGTCACCTTCCACAGCAAGATCACCCTCCGTCCCGGATCCGTATTCTGCTTCGGAACAATCTCATCCGTAGTAGATGAAGAGGGAACTCTACACCGCATTGCAGATCCGCCAAAAAAGAAGTCTCCTCCAACAAACTCCGAAAATGTCGGAGAAGCGCAACCTCCAACTCTTCGGAAAAAGATCGCCTTCAGAAAGTCGGGGGCCGAGAGCCCGCTGACCCGGAGAACTCCACTGTCTACTTCCCCGACAAAAGAATGGACATAGATCGCGAGGAAGAAGGAGACCAAGGGGAAGCAAGTTGTTCTTTCCGTTCCTCCGCCCTCAAAGGAGAACGGAAAGAAGGTCACCACGACAGCAGCACCATTCTATCCTGACGTCCTCTTCATCGGGAGAGCAGAGTCGCCTCCCGTCTCCGACGACGAGCCGACCGCACCCGGAGAAGAACCACCTCAACGAGAATCCCGCCGACGGAGAAACCGGCGCCGGAACGTTCGGCAACATCATGAGGCCGGAGAACGGAATCCGGAGCAACCTGTCTCGCGGGACGAGGTCTCGGAGATAGGAGAAACCCCGAAGGAACGCGTCTTCAGGGAACAAAGGAACTCCCGACGACGAGATCGCCGCCGAGCTCAAGAACAAGCTGAGCAAGACGCAAGGCAACGCCGGGAGAATCCACTCTTCGGGCGCAACCTGAATCCCGACTTCGCCTGAGCCATGAACACGCCGAGCGAAGTTGGGGAGTACTAGCTCGGATAGCTGATGGACTCCCTCGGACTCCCGACGCCGAGGGCTATCGACGACTGTTCACTCAGGCAGCCAACCATCTTCTACCGCTCGCTCACCCGCCGAACGATCTACGACACGCTATCAACAGCCGTCGGGACGCGCGAAGCTCCATCAATGCTTCGCGTGAACGACGGCACGAGAACGAGATTCGCCGCCGGGAGGAGTACGACAGGGATCATGGCATCCCGACTTGGAGTCAGGCCACCAGAACTGAGTCGGCAACGGCCTCAACTGGCGGTACTACCCGGGGACGGTCGAGGAACCACAACAATTACTCCCCTCCCCGGGACAGACATCATCCCCGACGACAGGAGGACACGTGTGGAGTGTCTGCTCTTACTCCACGCCTTAGGGCCATCCAATGGCCTCCTAACTTCAAGGTATCCAATGTCGACAAATATGAACCTAAGCAGGATCCAGGGGGCTAGCTAGCCGTCTACACCACCGCTGCTCGAGCTGCCGGGGCGTCCGAAGACGTGATGACCGCGTACCTACCCATTGTCCTCGGGCAAGACGCGCTGCAATGGCTGCGACATCTACCCCGACACTGCATCGACGACTGGGGCGACTTCAGTCGATGCTTCACCGCCAATTTCCAGTCCCTCTCCGACAAACCGGCGCAACAGTGGGACCTCAAATCCATCAAGCGCTGGGGGGACGAAACTCTCTGGTCATACCTCAAAAGATTCCAAACCATGAGAAATCGTATCCCTGAGGTCACGGAGGCGGCCGTGATCGAGGACTTCTACAGAGGATCCAATGACTCGGCCTTCGTCCGAGCCATATTGCAGAAGGCGCCGACTACCTCCGAAGAGCTGTTCCGAGAAGCCGACCTCTACATCACCGCCGATGAGCGGACCCAGGACCTCATCGGAGGAGTGAAGCCCGCACCGGCGGCACCACGACGCGACGCGAACCAGCAGCCCGACAAACGCTGGGAGAAGAGACCTCGCGAAGAAGTACACGACGCCGGACCACCAGCCTCTCGCGCCTGAGGAGGACCTCGCGGAGGCGAGCGCACGCTGGACGACATCCTCGACGCCCCGTGCCCGTACCACAAGGACATGCGCCACACTCTTCGGAACTGTCGGGACTTCAAGCACTCCGTCGGGCACGGCCGACCTTTCCAACCTCTACCTCCTCCTCCGCCGAGAGGAGGACCAGAAGAACCACGACAACCCCATCAGCAGGAGGAGGGAGGAGGAGGAGCTTTCCCGCGCGTTGACAGGGAGGTCAACGTCATCTTCGGTGGACACGGGTCGCTAGGGAACAAAAGACAACAAAAGCTCAACGATCGCCAGATACTGGTGGCGACCACCGGTCCTCCCGCCCCATACCGGTGGTCTGAGCACCCGATCACTTTCACTCGGGCGGATCAATGGCTCAACTTCGACCACCCTGGCAAATACCCGCTCCTCGTCGATCCGGTGATCCGAGAGAGCAGGGTGAAGAAGGTGCTAGTGGACGGGGGGAGCAGCATCAACGTCACCTTCCCCCGGACACTCCAAGGCTTGGGAGTTCACCTCAAAGAGCTCCACGAGTCGGACACTCCCTTCTTCGGCATCGTGCCGACTGAAGGGGAATACCCGCTGGGCCACATCTACATGCCCGTCACCTTCGGAACTCCAAAGAACTACAGGACCGAGTTCCTGAGGTTCGAAGTGGTGAACTTCGACTGCAGGTACAACGCCATCATCGGGAGGCCGGGGTTGGCCAAATTCATGGTCATTCCTCATTACACGTACATGATACTGAAGATGCCAGGACCATAAGGAATCATAACTGTGCGCGCCGACTTCCAAGGCGCCGCAGAGTCTTTCCGAGTGGCCATCCAAGCGGCCCTCACCACCAAGCCGTCGACGATTTCTTCAACACAGGCGAACTCTAAGCCTGAGGAGGACCTTGCAGTACCGGCAAACAAAGCTCAGGCCGCGACCTCTATGCGGCCGACTGAAGAAACTAAAAGGATCAACCTGGGGTTCGCTGATGAACGCAAGACTGCCATCATCAGCTCCAGCCTGGACGACAAATAGGAAAGCGCACTCGTCCAGTTTCTGCAAGATAACCGAGACGTATTCGCGTGGCAACCTGCGGATATGCCGGGAGTCCCAAGAGAACTGGTCGAGCACAAACTGAAGGTCTATCCCCAGGCAAGGCCGATCCGGCAAAAACTACGACGTTTCACGCCCAACAAGAGAGAGGCCATTCGCGTCGAGCTAGCTCGCTTGGTCGCGGCTGGATTCATTAGAGAGGTGTTACACCCCGAGTGGTTAGCCAACCCTGTTCTTGTACTCAAAAAGAATAAAGTGGATTGGCGCATGTGCGTCGACTATACTGATCTCAACAAACATTGTCCAAAGGATCCCTTCGGGCTCCCGAGGATAGACTAGGTGGTGGACTCCACCGCTGGATGTTCTGTGCTGTCTTTCCTGGATTGCTATTCCGGATACCATCAGATTAGTTTGGCAAAGGAAGACGAGGAAAAGACAGCGTTCATTACTCCGTTTGGTGCTTTCTGTTATACCTCCATGTCGTTCGGCCTCAAAAACGCTGGAGCAACTTATCAGAGAGCCATTCAAACATGCTTAGCCGATCACTGGGGCAAGTGTGTGGAGGCCTACATAGATGATGTGGTAATCAAAACGGAGAACTCGGAAAACTTCATCGAAGTCTTACAGCTGGTTTTCAACAGCCTGAGGCGGTATCGATGGAAGCTTAATCCCGAAAAATGTGTTTTTGGGGTACCAGCAGGAAAGTTACTCGGGTTTATTGTCAGCCACCGGGGAATTGAAGCTAATCCAGATAAGATTGAAGCTATCATGAAGATGGAAGCACCTCGATCACAAAAGAATGTTCAGCGACTTACTGGATGTATGGCAGCTCTGAGCAGATTTATATCCAGGCTGGGAGAAAAAGGTTTACCATTTTACAAGCTACTCAAGAAAGTGGATAAGTTTCAGTGGACTTCAGAGGCATAGGAAGCTCTAGATGCACTGAAAAGATTCTTGACAACACCAGTACTGAAGCCGCCACGGCGAGCCACATCAACTCAACCAGCTGAAGATCTGTTGCTGTACATCTCTTGCATGACTCACGTGGTAAGCACCGCGTTAGTAGTCGAGCGAGCAGAAGAAGGACATACCTACCCAGTGCAACATCCCGTTTACTTCATCAGTGAAGTTCTGGGTCCCTTGAAGAAAAAGTACCCTCAAGTTCAGAAGCTATTATATGCAGTACTTCTAACTGCCCGCAAGCTACGTCACTACTTTGATGACCACAAAGTCATAGTAGTCACTAGTTTTCCGATAGGGGATATTCTTCATAACAAGGAAGCCATTGGCCGAATAGCCAAGTGGGCTTGTGAGCTGGGATCTCATGACATCGAATTTCGACCTCGCACCGCCATCAAAACTCAAGCATTGGTTGATTTCGTATCAGAGTGGACTGAACAGCAAGTACCAGATAACCCAGAGACTGCAGAAGTATGGCGAATGTATTTTGATGGCTCGCTGAAGCTACAGGGAGCAGGAGCAGGAATTCTCTTCACCGCGCCTGGAGGCGAGCACCTCAAATATGCCCTCCAGTTGATGTTTCCGGCCTCCAACAATGCAGCCGAGTATGAAGCTCTGATCCATGGATTGAACATCGCCATATCATTCGGCATCAAGAGACTGATGGTGTACGGAGACTCTCTGGTAGTCATTAGCCAGATAAACAAAGAGTGGGATTGTTCGAGCGATTCAATGGGAAAGTACTGCACTGCCGTCCGAAAGCTGGAAGATAAATTTGAGGGTCTGGAATTTCATCATGTAGAAAGAGATCGGAACACGGCAGCCGATGTATTGTCCAAGCTAGGATCCAGTTGAACTCAGGTTCCACCTGGAGTCTTTGTACAAGAAATACTATAGTCGAGCATCTCAGTGGATCAAGCAGAAGAGTGTAATATCGTGAATCAACTGGAGTCAGACTCTGATGACTGGAGAAGGCCAATCATCAGGTATATAAAGAATGAAGAGGAACCGGACGACAAAAATGCGGCCGAGCGTATTGCCAGACAGTCGGCTCACTACACACTCATTGGGGAGACATTATACAGAAGGGGTGCATCAGGCGTCCTCATGAAGTGCATTCTCTCATCTACTGGGAAGCGACTTCTGGAGGAGGTCCATGCCGGGCAATGTGGAATACACGCAGCATCTAAGACACTAATCGGGAAGGTCTTCAGGTCAGGATTCTATTGGCCAACAACGAAGAGTGATGCAGCCGAATTAGTTCAGAGGTGCGAAGCTTGCCAGTACTTGTCAAAACAACAACATTTACCAGCACAGCAACTGCAGACCATACCAGTGACTTGGCCCTTTGCGTGCTGGGGACTGGATATGATTGGACCTTTCAAGAAGGCGCAAGGAGGATACACTCATGTACTGGTAGCAATCGTCAAATTCACTAAATGGATAGAATTCAAACCCATTGCCTCTTTGACCTCAGCTAAGGCCGTGGAATTCATACAAGACATAATATTCAGATTCGGGGTACCAAACAGCATCATAACTGACCTAGGATCCAACTTCACAAGTTCAGAGTTCTTCGACTTCTGCGAGCAAAAAAGCATTCAGATCAAGTATGCTTCTGTAGCACATCCAAGAGCCAACGGGCAGGTTGAGCGAGCCAACGGGATGATACTAGAGGCACTCAGGAAAAGGGTCTTCGATAAGAATGAAAAGTTCGTAGGAAAATGGATAAGGGAATTGCCCTATGTCGTCTGGAGCCTAAGAACCCAGCCTAGCCAAGCTCTGCATGGAAACACTCCTTTCTTCATGGTCTATGGGTCAGAGGCAGTATTACCAGCCGACCTCAAGTTCAGAGCGCCAAGGTTGATCTTCGAAGGCATAGCAGAAGTCGAAGCCACCAGGCTAGAGGACATTGATGTACTCGAGGAAGAACGGCTGAATGCAGTAATCCAATCAGCACGATACCAGCAGACTCTAAGGCGCTATCACGACAAGGCCGTGCGGCAGCGATCCTTCTCAGTAGGAGATCTCGTCCTCCGCCGAATTCTAACGGGGTAGGGACGGCACAAGTTATCACCCTTATGGGAAGGACCCTTCATAGTAGCAGAAGTCACTCGGCCAGGATCATATCGTCTCACTCAGATGGACGGCACAGAAGTCGGGAACTCCTGGAATATAGAACACCTCAGGAAGTTTTATCCCTAGCTGTATTTCAAAAGCTATCAGGACGACGATGTACTCTGTAAAATGGAAGTATGTCATCAATAAAAAAAGAGAGGCTTCAAAGATACTCAGTTTGTTCATGATTAACTTGCATTCTTACTTAACTCGGGGTGACCACTATGCCCTGCTAACGGAGCAATCGGCTTAAGTCGGCAACAACTTAAACCGGTGCAACATGCTCGCGCTTACTTAACTTGGGGTGACCACTATGCCCTGATGAACGGAGCAATCGGCTTAAGTCGGCAACGACTTAAACCGGTGCAACATGCTCGCACTTACTTAACTCGGGGTGACCACTATGCCCTGCTAATGGAGCAATCGGCTTAAGTCGGCAACAACTTAAACCGGTGCAACATGCTCGCGCTTACTTAACTCGGGGTGACCACTATGCCCTGCTAACGGAGCAATCGGCTTAAGTCGGCAACGACTTAAACTGGTGCAACATGCTCGCGCTTACTTAACTCGGGGTGACCACTGTGCCCTGCTAACGGAGCAATCGGCTTAAGTCGGCAACGACTCAAGCCGGTGCAACATGCTCGCACTTATAAAACTCAGGGTGACCACTAAGCCCTATGAACAAAAGCAACCGACTTAAGTCGGTAGCAACTCAAGGTGATCTAACGCGCTTACGATTACTCATATAGGGATGACTTCTATATCCCGCAAACAAGTTTCAAAACAATTGCACATCATTTTACTACTGCAAATTTGCGAACCGATGAATTCTGAAACAATAGGAGAATAACAATGTCACTTAAGTACTGAAATGACGTCCTCTAACAAATGTCTGAACATGCTAACCGTGCGCTCAAAGCACACAAAATGTTTCTCTATTTTGTAATATCTTTCTCAGGAGCAATCGACGAGGAAGGGCGACTCGAGGAATCAGGAGCAGCATTCACGTCAGCCCTTATATCTTCGGGAACAACCATGCCGGGTCTCCTCATCAAGATTCGCCCCGCCCGAATGGCCTTATCCATGGCTCTGTCGCGCTGGGCTCTGAGAGTAACGGAAGTTTCTTCAGCAACCTTGACAGCCAACCGAGCAGTTTCTAACTCCTGGGCGATGGATTTCTTGGAAGCACGGAGTTCTTTGATAGCAGCATCCTTCGCTGATATCAATTGCTTGAGCCGGGTCACCTCATCCGTGGATTCCTGCAGCTTACAGCGTTGGTTGTCTAACTCTTCCATGGTGAAGCGATGACTCCTCTCCAGGATGGTCAGCGAGTTGCTAGAGTCGCGATACAATCTGTCAAGACTGTCGCGAGAAGCAGCAATGATACATTTTTCTTCCTGCAAACAAAAGTCAACTCCCTCAAACATCAAGCAAGCAATAGGAGCACAACAAGGCAAGGCACAGTTTCATAAGTCACCTTTTCAGAATTAAGCTGAGCGTGAAGGGAAGAGCTCAGTGCATTGGCGTCATCTAAGGCAGCAGAGACCTGAGCTAGTTCAGTCTGACTTTGAGAATAATTTTCTTCAAACTCAGAGCACCGCTGGACCAATTCAGCATGATCTCGAGAATGCTTTTCTTCAAGAGTGGATATCTGCTGAGTCATACCTAGCAGGAGACAATCAAACAAAAGGGATCAGAATGTAAAGCAGTTTAATAGTGAAGACAAAGAGAAGCAAAAAAGCACTAACTAGCATTGGTCGCCTCCAAGTCAGAGACACAATGTTGAAGTAACACTGGATTCCAACGTGCAAGAGACGAAGCTACTTCTGGAACAGAAGCACCCTGTAACCTCAGCTGGCTAGCCATCCCGTCCACCAAAGCCTGATAAGGAGAACAGATGAGTGTAATGACAGCAGTTCATGCGGTGTAAAAATCAAGCTAAAGTATATCGCAGTACCTGGAGGCTGGAAAAGAATGAAGGGACCCCCAAATCATGAGAGATCAATTGATGACCGGGCGTAAGGCCGCCACCCGAAGCAGCTTGCAACGAACCAGCAGGAGCCAACTCAGTACCATCAACAGAGCCCAAAACTTGGTCTGCGGGGACGCTGCCCTCTAAAGCGACTCCCTGGTCCAAAGCTTGGGCTACCACCATGCAGCCGGAGTGCGGAGGCGATCCCGCATGAACATCCATGGAAGTACAAGAGGGAGACCCCGCTCGGACACCCTCGGGGGCTGGGTCATAGTTTGCACTGCCCACTTGAGCCGGATCATCCCCGGCAGCACCCTCGGGGGCTGGGCAGTGGCTTGCACTTCCCACCCGAACCAAGTCATCCCCGGCAACATCCTCGGGGGCTGGGTAAGTGTCAACACCATCCTTGGGATCCAAGTTCTCTGCGGTAGCCACCTCTAAGGCTGACGGGCCCTCAGTTACTTCCATGGGACCAGGACGATCCAAGTCAGTCTCCTGACCCTCGAGATCGCGCTCTAAGGTCGACGAGGCACGGGATGACCTCAACCCAGCATCAAGCACATCAGCACAAACCTCCATCACACCATCATCTGCTGGCTCTGATAACAAATCCTCTGAAACCATATCCTCAAGAGTCTGATCAAAATTCGCCAGGGACAATTCTTGCAGACTAATGAGAGCAGACAATGCAGGAGAAGGAACTCCACTACTTTCACCACTAGCGATGAACTGCCGACTGTTTTTCCGAGTCAAAGGAACTTCATCCTCCTCCTCCCCGTCGTCTTCATTAACAACACAGGCAGCACCCCCATTGGGATCAGCAACAGATGGAGCACCCACATTGGGATCAGCAACAGACGAAGCACCCACATTGGGATCAGCAGCAGATTGGGCACACCCATTGGGGTCAGCGTCAATAAATTCAGTCACAGGCACTTCTTCAGTAGCAGGAACCGAAGTACCAACGTCCTGATCCAAACTGGATACTCGCCGGAGGGGTCTCTTTTTCTTTTTCTGCTCATCAGCAGAAGGATCAGGTTGATTGGCTCGGCAAGGGCGCCTCGGGCGAGTACTGGTAGGCTTCTGAATATCCAACGTCGTACCAGCCTCTGGGAGAGGCGCCACCACCAATGTCCCAGCAGGAGCAGCATCAGAAGAGTCCTCAGCCAGCAAATCAAGCATAGCACTTATCTCTGCATCACTAGGATTCAGAGGCACCTCAAAATAGACCTGCCGTTCATCATCAGGAATCTCCCCGAACGAGGCAACCAAGGCGCTAACTTCTTCAGCAGAGGGTCGCACTCTAAGGCCCAAACTGCCATCAGTGACAGGTGGATTCGACACAAAAAGAGTGAAGGCCTTGGGAGGAGGCAAGTTCTAGGCTGAGTATGCCACTGGGGCACCAACATTTGACACCTTGCCTCTAAGGATCATCTCAAGTCGGTTCACCAAGTCTACAAAGGGAATTCTTCTGTTGGTAACCCGAGTTGAGTCGACTAGGCCTCGATACAGATAAGCCGGGTATGCCCTGTCTTTGAACGGCTGAATATTCTTGAAGACAAAATCAGCAACCACAGCTTCAGCAGTCAGACCCCTCTCCTTCAGCAATCCAACTTCAGCTAGCAAAGCACATGCCTCAGCTACCTCCTGATCCGTGGGGGACTCGGTCCAACTCGGGGTGCGAACGTCCGGCTGTCTTCCCGACCGAGGGGGGAGAGAGTTTCCATAATTCTCAACAATGAACCACTCCAAGCGCCATCCCTTGATGCTGTCTTTGAGAGGGATTTCAAGATACTCAGTCTTCCTCCCGCGGCGCATCTCCAGGCTAGCACCCCCAACCAACTGATGTTGTCCTCCGGCCATCCCAGGGCGACAGTGATACAAGTACTTCCACAACCCAAAATGTGGCAGCACGCCAAGAAAAGCTTCGCATAAATGAATGAAAATGGAAATTTGCAGGATAGAATTGGGATTTAGATGGGTCAAGTTAAGATGGTAGAAATCAAGGAGGCCGCGGAAAAAGGGAGAAATGGGAAGACCGAGGCCGCGGAGAAGGAAAGGAGCGTAAATCACGGACTCATGGGTATCCTCTGTCGGGACAGTGACCCCATGGCAAATCCGCCAAGAACAGAGCTCCCTCGGGGGAAGGACCCCGATGGACACGAGGTGGAGAAGTTCGAGCTCGGAGATGACAGACATGTGGTTACCTGCGAAAGGCAACTGGCTGTTGGGATCGATTGGAGGAATCACCGCGGCAGACGAACTCGAGGCCTTCCTCTTGGGCGCCATCTCGATTCTACCGGCGAGCAGAGTGGGAGGCGAATTGTAGAGAGGATTCGGAAGCAAGAAAGCAAGAACTAGGGCACGGAAAGCAGAGGCGGCTAAAAGCGCAGCACTTATGGGATATTCTCGAGCCAGATACCGTTTCAAAAAGCACCCAATCAGCACCCGGTGGTTATTTCCAAAACGCCGGCGTGCCACGTCATCACCCGGCAGTTATTTCCAAAACACCGGTGCGCCACATCATCACTCGGCTATTATCCTCAAAGTGGCCCACGCAGCCCGCTGTCGCTCGGCAGTTGACTCTAAAACTCCGACATCGTATTCAGTCACTCGGCGTCACCTCTAAAACGCTGACGTCGTCTTCAAGTCGCTCGACGTTACCTCTAAAATGCTGACGTCGCCCTCAAGTCGCTCGGCAGTTGACTCTAAAACTCCGACATAGTGTTAAGTCGCTCGGCGTTACCTCTAAAACGCTGACGTCGCCCTCAAGTCGCTCGGCAGTTGACTCTAAAACTCCGACATAGTGTTAAGTCGCTCGGCGTTACCTCTAAAATGCTGACGTCGCCCTCAAGTCGCTCGGCAGTTGACTCTAAAACTCCGACATCGTGTTCAGTCACTCGGCGTTACCTCTAAAACGCTGACGTTGTCTTCAAGTCATTCGGCGTTACCTCTAAAACGCTGACGTTGTCTTCAGTCGCTCGGCAGTTACCTCTAAAACTCCGACGTCGTCTACAAGTTACTCGGCAGCTACTCTAAAAACGTCGAAATGATGCCAGAGTTATTTACTTACAAACTCCAAGGATATCAACTTCACAAATAAGCAGGATAATTGGCACAGAGAAGGCAACATAATTTCTTCATTAAAGGGAAGATATCATACTTACAAATCAACTCATTATGAGTTGATACTTCCCTACTACTACTACTACTACATTACATTATACTACTACTACTACTACACTACACTATACTACTCTACACTAATAAATACTACTACATTATTCTAACTATACTATACTAACATCTAAGGACCAGTGGCATCTAGCCACTGGCCCTGTTGCTGCCTCTGCCGCTGCCGCCCCTGTTGCTGCCCCTGCTGCTGCCGCCGCCGCTCCTGCTGCTGCCGTCGTCGCCATCCTTGCTGCCGCTGCTGCCGCCCCTGCCACCGCTGTCACCGCCGCCACAGCCTTCGTCGTCGTCGTCGTCGTCATCGTCCTCGCCATCGCCGCCGCCGTCCTCCTCGAGCGAGTCCTCCTCGTCCGAGGAGTACTCCGACTCATCCGAGCCCTCGAGCCCGGAGCGCTCGACGGCCCGGATGTAAGTCTAGACCTCCGCCGCAAGCCCCTGGGAGTCGTATGAATCATCAGACGACTCACGCAGAGGAATGGGAGCCGGGGACCCCTCGGACTCAGAGGAAAACTCCTCCTCTGAGTACTCTGTGTCACCAAAATCCTCCGATGGAGGAGTCGGCTCACGCTTGCGCTTGTTGTTCTTGCCCATGGTAGAAGCGAAAGGGAGAGAAGAAAAGCAAGCAGCAGAGAACAGCAAGAGATATGAAAAAACCGGAGAGGCAAAGGCACTATTTATAGAAGAAGAAGGCAACCGCTCACCTCCAACCACGGTCACTGAACAGTCGCAAAGCATTCAATAAGCACTTCAACCCGTCTGAAGACACGTCAGGCGGCTGACGCCGTTTCACGCAACACAACACCCATTGGGACTCCAGTCAACAGCGCGGATGATATGATTACACCCGCTGTCACATCACATTACTACTCAGAAGCAGCCGGCTAAAACACTCAGCGTACCAAACCGTCCCTTGCCCACACCCATTGGGGGGATGCCCAGGAATTATCAGTATATTTTTCAAAACTGTCACATCCGTGCAGGGCATGCAATGAATACCTCAAGACAAAAATGAGATATCAGTAAGGATCAGAGGAAAGCCAAATATAGCCGATGAAGTACAAAATATGACCGACAGAAGCGACGTGAAGACTAGACAGAGAGCGTCCATCAAATGTCCAATCAGTCGCAGAGCGAATAAATTGCACCACCTAGCGAGATATGGGCAGATCACGAACTCGGCTGAAAAAGACAAAATACATGCTGACCTCTAAAGCATGATATGGATGACATAATGCTGACCTCTAAGGCATTCAGAAAAAATGAAAGGTTATTTTCAGCAAAAGGACACAAAATGAAGACCTTCGAGAGGATTATTTTCAAAAATCCACTCAAAGCTCGGGGGCTACACCCATTGGGTGCACCTTCGGTGCACCCCATGGATCACCATTTCAAGCCAAGATGGTGCCGACCTCTAAGGCATAAGACAATATTAAAGACAAGGCTAGCCCTCAAACAAAGCACAAGAGTAAGATGAAAATAATTTCTAATGAAGACCTTCGAGTAGATTATTTTCCAAAATCTACTCGAAGCTCGGGGGCTACACCCATTGGGTGCACCTCCGGTGCACCCAATGAAGTTCAGGGTCCTACAATATGAAATGCCGACCTCTAAGGCACAAGCACGAAACAAAGCTTCAGTTTACGAGTGATCAAAGCAGGAGGAGACAGTAAGAAATCGTTTTCCCCAAATTACCTGCAAGCTGGACCTGGGATCTTTGGGCTGATTGCCTCAAAATCAACCCAAAGATCGGGGGCTTGTGGGGGACAGATATCCCTTGGGTCCACTGGAAGAGTAAAAGACCTCACGAAAGGCCCAAGGGCCCAATAAATCGTAAGGTCATTCTTTCGTGGGCCTGGGGAGGGAGAATCAGCAAAGCAGGTCGACATGAGGCCGGATTGGTGCAAGCCCGGACGGCCCACAACGTTAAGCGAGCGACCACAACAGAGATCCGACTTTCCCGTGCTGGAGCCCCCATGCAACGGAGCCATGCGAGGATAGGTCGGCAGAACTATAGAGAGATAAACTCAAACAGTTCACTATCTTTTAGTTACACATTGTTATCATAACCACGTGTATTGCCCCACGGTCGAGTATATAAGGCCTAGGGGGCACCCCTTCAGAACGAACGACCCTATTACTCAGCCACCCACCTCAACTCTCTGCATTCTCAATTCAGAGAGTTACCTTGTAACCTCATTCGCCAAGCATACTCACCAGGACGTAGGGTGTTACGCATCTCTAAGCGGCCCGAACCTGTAAACATTATCCACTATCCTTCGTGCCCCTGGCACGAACCATTTTGCTACAGTAGGCGACACCGTCCTACTCCTAAAAAACACCTTGAGGGGCAACCCCGGGTGTGCGGTCGGACCCAAAACACCGACAGCTGCCGACGGCGAGCTCTGACCACGACAGTCAGGTGTTCGACGCGGCGTGGTCGAAGGACCAATGGACATAAATAAAACCAAACCGAGGGGGTGAGGTGCAAATGATAGTAACTCATGTAAATAGTATCAGTTGGCGCTTCACGAATGTTTGAACGTGCGGGGGCCTTTGTGTAAAACCTACCACGCGGTCGCATGCGCGCCCGAAATTCTGTGAGGCCTAGATTATATGGGCTGGTTTCGGCCCAATACTGTTGGTAGCTTTTCCCTTTTCTTTTTCCGAGAAAACTTAGAAATCCATAGAAAATCGTAGAAAAATGATAAAAATATAAGACCAATTTTGTTGTATTCCTAAATTTTGATAGTATTTAATAAAAATAGTTTTAGGATTTTTAGTCCAAACAAGGAATTATACAGTATTTAAGAAGACCAAAACCTAGTCTCTTGGAATTTTAGGAATTATTTAATGACTCCAAAAATCACCAAACTTTTTGAATAAGCTTAATATGATATTTAGATCCTATGAGTGAAGTTTGACTTGCTTTGGACATTGTTTGATTCCTAAACCCAAAACCCTAGCTCCTTAGGGTAAAAATGTCTAACCCTACTAAGGTACTGACCTAGAAAAACCATAGTTGTCCTAGTGCACCGTGAAGGAAAGTTGTATTCAAGATACAACTTGATACATCTTTTCTATTATTGCGTTTTCATAAGCATTTCATGAGCATTCATGGGTATATATGGTTATGTATGGAGAACAAGGAAGAAATAACTTTTGAAGAAGAGGAGACTGCTCCATCGACGAAAAATCCACCTGCCTGGGAACTGTTTCTATTTTGATATTTATGGAATAGAGCCCGACTCTCCTACAACACAAGGCAAGCCCCGGTGCATTTGCCACCTCCTTGCTGTTTTAAACTCTTTATCACTTGAATGATGCATTAGGTGATAGGAGTTGGGTTTTAAACAGATTGCTGCATTTCCTTCCTTGGATCTGTTTACCATTCCTTGATTACCTGTTTTATTAAAAGGTTTTCTGATGCTTAGTCCTGCTTTAGAAAAACAAATGTTTTGTTTAAACCAAAAGGTGATGCTTCACAGTGGATGGGGTGTTTTCAAAAATAAAACTTGATGCTGGATCCATCATGGCCATGATGGGTTCAACATCAGAAAAGATGTACCTCTACCAGGTACCAAACTTTGGGTTTTAAAATGATAAAGCTAAGACCGGACGGGTGAGTTGCATGAGAAGAGAGTCTCGGTGTAGTGTCTCCGTCTGAGCCGATTAAGGACCTTGTCGATGTAGGCCTGATGATCGAGGAACTTTTTAACTTGTCAAATGCCTCATCATGGGTAAGCTTTGCCTCAGGTAGACTTATACCAGAAAGGCCAACACGTAATGGGAGTGGAGAGATGGCGAGAGTAGTGTACCCTTCGTGGCAAGAGGCTGGACGGTGGTGTATCTGTGCTCTCGGTTGGCATGAACCCGGTCTAGTCTTAAGAAACCCGGTGGCGAGTTGACATATGCAAGGGTTAAGTGCTACATATGTCGTGTGATTGGAGATCCCCAGCTGGGTATTAATCGATTCGAATCGCCGTTACTTCTCAGACATGAAGACTTGGTCACTAACATACACGTAGCATTCCAGTGAACAAAACGGGTGATAAAAGACAGCTAGTGCAGGTCAAGTGATTGAACTAGGGTAGAAAGAACTCTAGTGAAAGGTAATGACTTAACTTGCTAATAAAAACTGGATTTTAAGGATCCACTTTTAGTAAGCATTTTTGCAAACAGAGTCTTTGCTACTTGATTAGCCTCACCTTGACTCCATTAAGCCAGCATATCCTTGAGAGTCTTTTATTTTGATGGGTAAGACTTGCAAAAGTACACTTCGTACTCAGGGTTTTCGAACTCATGTTGTTGTAGGTGAGGAAACAACAGACTTTTGCTGTTTTTGCACTAAGGTGGTGCCCAAGGACGAACCTCAACAATGAAGTGGTTGCGGGAGGATGTTGGCCTCCCTTTTGAAAAGCAATATACTTTTATGCGGTAGGGGTTTTTGCGTCCTAAGTTTGTAATAATAATACTTATGCACTCTTATGACCTGGTGATGTAATAATAACACTCTTTCTATATTTTAATGAATGTAAATTAAGTTATTGTAATTCGCTTCCGCTTATTCGTTTCTCCGATGTGTTGTAATATCTGTGTGACGGGTGAAACGATCTTGGGCGAGGAAAAGGATACAGATACCGAACTTGTCGAGTGATTATGTGCATCTACAGGGTTGTCCAAGGTCCGTTGGACAAGGACAACTGTAGGTGGGCCTAATGACTTGGGAGGTTCCGTCACAGCTGGTATCGGAGCGAATCCCATCTCTTCAGATATTATGAAGCATTTCAAAAAGAATTTTCAATACTTATCCAAGAAAATTTCTTTCATTGTTACCTTGCCACTTTCTGGAAGTACTCATCTTGTAAGACCAGGTAATGGAGTGCAATATATAGGAGGTTGGGGATTGTAGAGCCCAAAATTGATAGGAGAAAAAATAGTAATAATGATGAAATAAATAAATAAATATATTTATTTATTTAAGATAGTGTTTTAGGATTTTTTTGAAGCCTTTTTGTTTAGATAAAATACTAATTCAATTAATTAATTAATCAAAGTATGTTTTGCATTCATGCTAAAATTTTGAGTGTGCATCTAACTGAATTTGAAATCTTAAACTAAATTTGAGTTTGAACTTGAAACTAGAGGATAGTTTGAAACCTCAAAGAATAAATTGAGGAAAAGATTATCGCCTTCATGAACTATATATTTCTAAAACATTCTTTAGAAATATTTGAATTAAGGTAGCCATTGATGAATATTATACTTTACTTTCTCCTAAAATAATTAGGTTATTTATATAAACCTCTAAAACTAGCCGCACCTTTAAAATATATGCTTGAGAGGAAATATATGTATGTTGCATTTGCCTAAACAAATGAATAAATAATATAAATAGAATGAATAACCTCAAGCCATGATGGACTTTATTGACTATGTATTCTAATTGAATTGAGAATTCAAATTATATTTGAATTTGTTTTGAATTAGCAAACAAAATAGAAAACAGGAAAAGGAAAAGATGAAACATGTTAGCTTCTTGGACCGAATCTGCACTCCTCGGCCCAATCCCTCGCCCACCTAACTCCATGCGCCGACAGGAGGACCCTACTAGGTCAGCCAATGTCTACCCGCGCGGACTCCGTCCCAGTCACCTATAGGTGGGCCCGCCTCGTCAGAACCTTCTCCCACTTATGGCTGGAAATGTTGAGTCCGTGAGATCTGTTGGAACCTCCGATTGCCGCGTGCAGAATTGTAGCTACCAGATTCTACGGGCTTTGCGTAAATTCTGCACCCAGCTTCGTCTCTCCCTGTATAAAACCAGACGCCGCCGCCTCCTGTTAGTTCACAGAATCCTCTCCCCTCTGCGCCACCGTTTGAGGGTCTTCGTCGGTCGGGGAGCTTGAAAGGGAATTAGGCTTACACCTATTTCCTAATTGATTTTGGTGGTTTAATTGCCCAACACAAATAATTGGACTAACTAGTTTGCTCTAGTTTATAAGTTATACAAGTGCCAAAGGTTCACAAAAAGCCAATAAAAAGACCAAGAAAAGGGTTCAACAAAAAGAGCAAGGGACAACCGAAGTGTGCCACCGGATAGTGTCCGGTGCACCAGGGCACTCGAGGCTGAACTCCTCACCTTCGGGAAAACGCAGAGGCGCTCCGCTATAATTCACCGGACTGTCCGGTGTACCACCGGACAGTGTCCGGTGCCCCAGGGGAGAGCGACTCTGAACTCGCCAGCTTCGGATTTCCGCTCCGCTATAATTCACCGGACATGTCCGGTGCACACCGGACTGTCCGGTGAGCCAACGGAGCAACGGCTACTTCGCGCCAACCGTCGACTGCAACGTATTAAATACGCGCCAGCGCGCGCAGAGGAGCAGAGCACGCGCGGGTGGCACACCGGACAGTTTACAGGACTTGTCCGGTGCACCACCGGACAGCCAGGCTGGCCCACAAGTCAGAGCTCCAACCGTCAGAACCCAACGGCCTGGTGACGTGGCTGGCGCACCGGACTGTCCGGTGCGCCATGCGACAGCAGCCTCCACCAAACGGCTAGTTTGGTGGTTGGGGCTATAAATACCCCCAACCATCCCACATTCAAGTTATCCAAGTTTTCCCACTTCAACTACTTACAAGAGCTCTAGCATTCAATTCTAGACACACCCAAGTGATCAAATCCTCTCCCAATTCCACAAAAGCTTTAGTGTTAAGTGAGAGAGATTTGTTGTGTTCTTTCGAGCTCTTGCGCTTGGATTGCTTCTTTTTCTCATTCGTTCTTGCGATCATCTCAATTGTAAACAAGGCAAGAGACACCAATTGTGTGGTGGTCCTTGCGGGAAGTTTGGTTCCCAATTGATTTGAGAAGAGAAGCTCACTCGGTCCGAGGGACCGTTTGAGAGAGGAAAAGGGTTGAAAGAGACCCGATCTTTGTGACCACCTCAACGGGGAGTAGGTTTGAGAAAACCGAACCTCGGTAAAACAAATCCGCGTGTCACACTCGTTATTTGCTTGCGATTTGTTTTGCACCCTCTCTCTCGGATTCATTTATATTTCTAACGCTAACCCGGTTGTAGTTGTGATTAAGTTTGCAAATTTCAGATTCGCCCTATTCACCCCCCTCTAGGCGACTTTCAATTGGTATCAAAGCCCGGTGCTTCATTAGAGCCTAACCGCTCGAAGTGATGTCGGGAGATCTCGCCAAGATGGAGATGGAGACCGGCGACAAGCCCACTACAAGCCATGGGAAGACTTCATCAGAAGAGTCCCGTAACAAAGGGAAAGGGAAGGAGAAGAAACCCTCTTCCCACAAGTCGCATCGGAGTGGGGACAAGAAAAAGAAGATGAGGAAGGTGGTCTACTACGAGACCGACACCTCATCACCATCTACCTCCGGCTCCGACGTGCCGTCCGTCACTTCTAAGCGCCATGAGCGCAAGAAGTTTAGTAAGATCCCCTTACGCTATCCTCGCACTCCTAGACATACACCTTTACTTTCTGTCCCATTAGGCAAACCACCAACATTTGATGGTGAAGATTATGCTAGGTGGAGTAATTTAATGCGATTTCATCTAACCTCACTCCACAAAAGTATATGGGATGTTGTTGAGTTTGGTGTACAGGTACCATCCGTAGGGGATGAGGATTTTGATGAGGATGAAGTGGCCCAAATCCAACACTTCAACTCCCAAGCCTCAACTATACTCCTCGCCTCTCTAAGTCGAGAGGAGTATAATAGGGTGCAAGGGTTGAAAAACGCTAAGGAGATTTGGGACACACTAAAGACCGCGCACGAAGGAGACGAGGTGACCAAAATCACCAAGCGGGAAACGATCGAGGGGGAGCTCAGTCGCTTCCGACTTCGCCAAGGAGAGGAGCCACAAGACATGTACAACCGGCTCAAAACCTTGGTGAACCAAGTGCGCAACCTTGGGAGCAAAAAATGGGATGACCACGAAATGGTTAAGGTTATTTTAAGATCACTTGTTTTCCTTAACCCTACTCAAGTTCAATTAATTCGTGGCAATCCTAGATATACACTAATGACTCCCGAGGAAGTAATTGGGAATTTTGTGAGCTTTGAATTGATGATCAAAGGCTCAAAGAAGATCAACGAGCTTGACGACCCCTCCACGTCCGAAGCACAACCGGTCGCATTCAAAGCGACGGAGGAGAAGAAGGAGGAGTCTACATCAAGTAGACAACCAATCGATGCCTCAAAGCTCGACAATGAGGAAATGGCGCTCGTCATCAAGAGCTTCCGCCAAATCCTCAAGCAAAGGAGGGGGAAGGATTACAAGCCCCGCTCCAAGAAAGTGTGCTACAAGTGTGGTAAGCCCGGTCACTTTATAGCAAAATGTCCTATCTCTAGTGACAGTGACAGGGGCAACGACGAGAAGGGGAGAAGAAAAGAGAAGAAGAAATACTAAAAGAAGAAGGGTGGAGACGCTCATGTATGCCGCGAGTGGGACTCGGACGAGAGCTCCTCCGACTCCTCCTCCGACGAGGACGCCACCAACATCGCCATCAACAAGGGCCTTCTCTTCCCCAACGTCGGCCACAAGTGCCTCATGGCAAACGACGGCAAAAAGAAGAAGGTTAAATCCAAATCCTCCACTAGATATGAGTCCTCTAGCAATGATAATGCTAGTGACGAGGAAGATAATTTGCATACCCTTTTTGCCAACCTAAACATGCAACAAAAAGAAAAATTAAATGAATTGATTAGTGCTATTCATGAGAAGGATGATCTCTTGGACACCCAAGAGGACTTCCTTATTAAAGAGAACAAAAAGCATGTTAAGGTTAAAAATGCTTATGCTCTAGAAGTAGAAAAATGTGAAAAACTATCTAGTGAGCTAAGCACTTGCCATGCGACTATTGACAACCTTAGAAATGAAAATGCTAATTTGTTAGCTAAGGTTAATGCAAATGTTTGTGATGTTTCAATTCCCAATCTTAGAAATGATAATGTCGATTTACTTGCTAAGATTGATGAATTGAATGATACTCTTGCTAGCCTTAGACATGAAAATGAAAATTTGATTGCTAAGGCTAAGGATTTAGATGTTTGCAATGTTACTATTTCCGACCTTAGAAGTAAAAATGATATATTACATGCTAAGGTTGTAGAATTAAAATCTTGCAAACCCTCTACATCTACCGTTGAACATACTACTATTTGCACTAGATGTAGATATGTTAACATTGATGCTATTCATGATCACATGGCTTTAATTAAACAACAAAATGATCATATAGCAAAATTAGATGCTAAAATTGCCGAGCATGACTTAGAAAACGAAAAATTTAAATTTGCTAGAAGCATACTCTATAGAGGGAGGCAATGTCAAACTTAATGCCCCTCCTAAGAAATTGTCCAACTTTGTTAAGGGCAAGGCTCCCATGCCTCAGGATAACGAGGGTTACATTTTGTACCCTGCCAGTTATCTCGAGAGCAAAATTAGGAGAATTCATTCTAGGAAGTCTCACTCTGGCCCTAACCATGCTTTTATGTATAAGGGTGAGACATCTAGTTCTAGGCAACCAACCCGTGGTAAGTTGTCTAAGAAGAAGACTCCTAGTGCATCAAATGAACATAGCATTTCATTTAAAACTTTTGATGCATCTTATGTGTTGACTAACAAATCCGGCAAGGTAGTTGCCAAGTATGTTGGGGGCAAGCACAAGGGGTCAAAAACTTGTGTTTGGGTACCCAAAGTTCTTGTGTCTAATGCCAAAGGACCCAAAACCATTTGGGTACCTAAAGTCAAGAACTAAACTTGTTTTGTAGGTTTATGCATCCGGGGGCTCAAGTTGGGTAATCGACAGCGGGTGCACAAACCACATGACAGGGGAGAAGAAGATGTTCTCCTCCTACGAGAAAAACCATGATCCCCAACGAGCTATCACATTCGGGGATGGAAACCAAGGTTTGGTCAAAGGATTGGGTAAAATTGCTATATCTCCTGACCATTCTATTTCCAATGTTTTTCTTGTAGATTCATTATATTACAATTTGCTTTCTGTTTCTCAATTATGTAAAATGGGCTACAACTGTCTATTTACTGATGTAGGTGTCACTGTCTTTAGAAGAAGTGATGATTCAGTACCATTTAAGGGAGTGTTAGAGGGTCAGCTATACTTAGTAAATTTTGATAGAGCTGAACTCGACACTTGCTTAATTGCTAAGACTAACATGGGCTGGCTCTGGCATCGCCGACTAGCACATGTTGGGATGAAGAATCTTCATAAGCTTCTAAAGGGAGAGCACATTTTAGGATTAATAAATGTTCATTTTGAGAAAGACAGGATTTGTAGCGCATGCCAAGCAGGGAAGCAAGTTGGTGCTCACCATCCACACAAGAACATCATGACGACTAACAGGCCACTGGAGCTCCTACACATGGATCTATTCGGCCCGATTGCTTACATAAGCATCAGCGGGAGTAAGTACTGTCTAGTTGTTGTGGATGATTATTCTCGCTTCACTTGGGTATTCTTTTTGCAGGAAAAATCTCATACCCAAGAGACCTTAAAGGGATTCTTAAGACGAGCCCAAAATGAGTTCGGATTGAGGATCAAGAAAATAAGAAGCGACAATGGGACGGAGTTCAAGAACTCTCAAATTGAAGGCTTCCTTGAGGAGGAGGGCATCAAGCATGAGTTCTCTTCTCCTTACACCCCACAACAAAATGGTGTAGTGGAGAGGAAGAATAGAACTCTATTGGACATGGCAAGAACCATGCTTGATGAGTACAAGACTTCGGATCGGTTTCGGGCCGAGGCGGTCAACACCGCCTGCTACGCCATCAACCGGTTATACCTACACCGAATCCTTAAGAAGACATCTTATGAACTCCTCACTGGTAAAAAGCCCAACATTTCATATTTTTGAGTCTTTGGTAGCAAATGCTTTATTCTTGTTAAAAGAGGTAGAAAATCAAAATTTGCTCCTAAGACTGTAGAAGGCTTTCTACTAGGATATGATTCAAACACAAGGGCATATAGAGTCTTCAACAAGTCCTCTGGACAAGTTGAAGTTTCTTGTGACGTTGTGTTTGATGAGACTAACGGCTCTCAAGTAGAGCAAGTTGATCTTGATGAAATAGGTGATGAAGAGGCTCCATGCATCGCGCTAAGAAACATGTCCATTGGGGATGTGTGTCCTAAGGAATCTGAAGAGCCTCCAAATGCACAAGATCAACTATCCTCCTCCACGCAAGCATCTCCACCAACTCAAAATGAGGATAAGGCTCAAGTTGATGAAGGAGAAGATCAATCAAATGAGCCACCTCAAGATGACGGCAATGATCAAGGGGGAGATGCAAATGATCAAGACAAGGAGGATGAAGAACCAAGGCCGCCACACCCAAGAGTCCACCAAGCAATCCAACGAGATCACCCCGTCGACACCATCCTCGGCGACATTCATAAGGGGGTAACCACTAGATCTCGTGTTGCACATTTTTGTGAACATTACTCTTTTGTTTCCTCTATTGAGCCACATAGGGTAGAGGAAGCACTTCAAGATTCGGATTGGGTAGTGGCAATGCAAGAGGAGCTCAACAACTTCACTAGGAATGAGGTATGGCAGTTGGTTCCACGTCCTAATCAAAATTTTGTAGGAACCAAGTGGGTCTTCCGCAACAAGCAAGACGAGCATGGTGTGGTGACAAGGAACAAAGCCCGACTTGTGGCCAAAGGATACTCACAAGTCGAAGGTTTGGATTTCGGTGAAACCTATGCACCCGTAGCTAGGCTTGAGTCAATTCGCATATTATTGGCCTATGCTACTTACCATGGCTTTAAGCTCTATCAAATGGACGTGAAAAGTGCCTTCCTCAATGGTCCAATCAAGGAAGAGGTCTATGTTGAGCAACCTCCCAGCTTTGAAGATAGTGAGTACCCTAACCATGTTTACAAACTCTCTAAGGCGTTTTATGGGCTCAAGCAAGCCCCAAGAGCATGGTACGAATGCCTTAGAGATTTCCTTATCACTAATGGATTCAAAGTCGGAAAAGCCGATCCTACTTTATTTACTAAAACTCTTGACAATGATTTGTTTGTATGCCAAATTTATGTTGATGATATCATATTTGGGTCTACTAACGAATCTACATGTGAAGAATTTAGTAGGATCATGACACAAAAATTCGAGATGTCAATGATGGGGGAGTTGAAGTACTTCTTAGGATTTCAAGTGAAGCAACTCCAAGAGGGCACCTTCATCAGCCAAACGAAGTATATTCAAGATATTCTAACCAAGTTTGGGATGAAGGATGCCAAGCCCATCAAGACTCCCATGGGAACCAATGGGCATCTCGACCTCGACACGGAAGGTAAGTCCGTGGATCAAAAGGTATACCGGTCAATGATAGGTTCTTTATTATATTTATGTGCATCTCGACCGGATATTATGCTTTCCGTATGCATGTGTGCAAGATTCCAAGCCGACCCTAAGGAAGCTCACCTTACGGCCGTAAAACGAACCTTGAGATATTTAGTTTATACTCCTAAGTTTGGGCTTTGGTATCCTAGGGGATCCACATTTGATTTGATTGGTTATTCAGATGCCGATTGGGCGGGGTGTAAGATTAATAGAAAGAGCACATCGGGGACTTGCCAGTTCTTGGGAAGATCTTTGGTGTCTTGGGCTTCAAAGAAGCAAAATTCTGTAGCTCTTTCTACCACCGAAGCCGAGTATATTGCCGCAGGTCATTGTTGCGCGCAACTACTTTGGATGAGGCAAACCCTTAGGGACTATGGTTACAAATTAACCAAAGTTCCTCTTCTATGTGATAATGAGAGTGCAATCCACATGGCGGATAATCCCGTTGAGCATAGCCGCACTAAACACATAGCTATTCGGTATCATTTCTTAAAGGATCACCAACAAAAGGGAGATATCGAGATTGCATATATTAACACTAAAGATCAATTAGCCGATATCTTTACCAAGCCACTAGATGAACAAACTTTTAACAAACTTAGGCATGAGCTAAATATTCTTGATTCTAGGAACTTCTTTTGTTGATTTGCACACATAGCTCATTCATATACCTTTGATCATGTCTCTTTCATGTGCTATGACTAACGTGTTTTCAAGTGAAATTCAAACCAAGTTATAGGCATATTGAAAGGGAATTGGAGTCTTCGGCAAAGACAAAGGCTTCCACTCCGTAACTCATCCTTCGCCATCGCTCCAAGCAACTCTCCGAATTTGGTATAATCTTCACTCATATTTCATTTGCCAAAGGGGAGAAAGTAATTAGTAAAGGGCTTATATTTCACTCAAAGTATCTGTTTTTGGCGATTCATGCCAAAGGGGGAGAAAATATTAGCCCAAAGCAAAAGGACCGCACCACCATAATTTTAAAAAGAGTTTTTCAATTGGTATGATTTTCAAATTGGTATCCTATTGTGTTTAAAAGGGGGAGAAAGTAGTATTTTCAAAATTGATATCTCAAAACCCTCTTGAACACTAAGAGGAGAATTTTATTAAGGGGGAGTTTTGTTTAGTCAAAGGAAAAGCATTTGAAACAGGGGGAGAAAATTTCAAATCTTGAAAATGCTTCGCAAAATCTCATTCATTTACCTTTAACTATTTGCAAAAGAACTTTGAAAAGGATTTACAAAAGAATTTGCAAAAACAAAACATGTGGTGCAAGCGTGGTCCAAAATGTCAAAAATTAAAGAAACAATCCATGCGTATCTTATAAGTATTTATATTGGCTCAATTCCAAGTAACCTTTGCACTTACATTATGCAAACTAGTTCAATTATGCACTTCTATACTTGCTTTGGTTTGTGTTGGCATCAATCACCAAAAAGGGGAGATTGAAAGGGAATTAGGCTTACACCTATTTCCTAATTGATTTTGGTGGTTGAATTGCCCAACACAAATAATTGGACTAACTAGTTTGCTCTAGTTTATAAGTTATACAGGTGCCAAAGGTTCACAAAAAGCCAATAAAAAGACCAAGAAAAGGGTTCAACAAAAAGAGCAAGGGACAACCGAAGTGTGCCCTGGTCTGGCACACCGGACTGTCCGGTGTGCCACCGGACAGTGTCTGGTGCACCACCAGACAGTGTCCGGTGCACCAGGGCACTCGAGGCTGAACTCCTCACCTTCGGGAAAACGCAGAGGCGCTCCGCTATAATTCACCGGACACCGGACAGTGTCCAGTGCCCCAGAGGAGAGCGACTCTGAACTCGCCAGCTTCGGATTTCCGCTCCGCTATAATTCACCGGACATGTCCGGTGCACACTGGACTGTCCGGTGAGCCAGCGGAGCAACGGCTATTCGCGCCAACGGTCGACTGCAACGCATTAAATGCGCGCCAGCGCGCGCAGAGGAGCAGAGCACGCGCGGGTGGCACACCGGACAGTCTACAGGACTTGTCCGGTGCACCACCGGACAGCCAGGCTGGCCCACAAGTCAGAGCTCCAACGGTCGGAACCCAACGGCCTGGTGACGTGGCTGGCGCACCGGACAGTGTCCGGTGGCGCACCGGACTGTCTGGTGCGCCATGCGACAGCAGCCTCTACCAAACGGCTAGTTTGGTGGTTGGGGCTATAAATACCCCCAACCACCCCACATTCAAGTTATCCAAGTTTTCCCACTTCAACTACTTACAAGAGCTCTAGCATTCAATTCTAGACACACCCAAGTGATCAAATCCTCTCCTAATTCCACAAAAGCTTTAGTGTTAAGTGAGAGAGATTTGTTGTGTTCTTTCGAGCTCTTGCGCTTGGATTGCTTCTTTTTCTCATTCGTTCTTGCGATCATCTCAATTGTAAATAAGGCAAGAGACACCAATTGTGTGGTGATCCTTGCGGGAAGTTTGGTTCCCGATTGATTTGAGAAGAGAAGCTCACTCGGTCCGAGGGACCGTTTGAGAGAGTGAAAGGGTTGAAAGAGACCCGATCTTTGTGACCACCTCAACGGGGAGTAGGTTTGAGAAAACCGAACCTCGGTAAAACAAATCCGCGTGTCACACTCTTTATTTGCTTGCGATTTATTTTGCACCCTCTCTCTCGGACTCATTTATATTTCTAACGCTAACCCGGCTTGTAGTTGTGATTAAGTTTGCAAATTTCAGATTCGCCCTATTCACCCCCCCTCTAGGCGACTTTCAGAGCTTCGCTTAGGTTCGGTGATAGCTTCCGCGTCATCGACGTCGGGTTGGGTGCGTCTGGCGCCAACGAATTTTACACCGGATCACCTCCGTTCGACGTGAACCTGGGAGCTCGGCGTACAGCTCTGGACCGCATCCTGCCGTGGGCGGGTGCCTTCGCGGCCTACTACTCTGGTATAATTCCACCCCTAGCTTTGCCTCCCTCTGCTCCTCGCGATTTTCTAAACCGCATAAGAAATAGCGCTGGGGGGACTTCGATTTGGAACTCGCCGGCATGAACGCCACCGTCGCGAGCTTGTGCCCCGCCGTGCTCAGCTGTTGCCTCACGGTGGATGACAAAGGCCCCTGCGCCGTCCATCCAAGGATGGGTGGACACGATTAGATCTAGAACCCAGTCAGCCATGGCCGTCAGATTTGTGCGGGCGGCTGTGATCGATCCCTGGGCGTACCGCTTCAGGATGAATATGGACCATAGATTCCGGATCCAACGGTGGTGATTGCATACCGGTTGGGTTATGTGTCTTTCTAATCCGAGCCCTCAAACGCCGATCCAAAGGCTGAATTCTACATGTACCCCTTCGTCTTGGACGATTTGCTAAAGAGACCCTGTCTTTTTCAAAAATCAACCCGCCATCCTACACGGTGTTCTCTGTGTCTGGGGAGAACTTCTGGATTTGCCCCCGGTGTTCTCTGTAATTAGTGATCGATCCAGAGAACTAAGGAAATAGATAATTAAATATGGAAAATGATTCTTAATTCAAAAATAATTCTAGAAACTTGTATAATTAATATTGAATTCATTTTAACTCCAAATTGATCCATTCCAGTGACATTAATTTTGTTTTGATATTGTCTAGAAACTAGTAATTCAAAAACTAGTAACTCCAAATAGATAATTAAATATGGAAAATGATTATTAATTCAAAAATAATTCTAGAAACTAGTAACACAGTTTAGCCATGAAACTAGAATTAAAATTGTTCATTAGGATTAATCTATTATAAGCACTAAATAATTTTGGAAATTCATAACTCAATAATCGTAACTCCGTTTGATCCATTCTAGTTGCATTAGTCTCACAATAATATTTATTATCATCTGGTAACTTTGTTTTGTCATGAAATATAGGTTAAAATGTTGCACTTAGTCTATTCTATACTTAACCACGTGGATCTTCGGAAAACCATAACTTCATAATCGTAACCCCGAATTTAGCGGTTCTCGAACCCACGATCTCATAGCGACGAGTAGATCATTATTATGCAGTTTGTGCTTATGTTTGGTGTGATGTTAATTTTGTTTATGCCATGTTTGTTTGTATTGCTACGACTAGCGTGAGGTCACGAGTCACGTGAAGATCATCCTGGTACCTGGAATCTCAAGTGTCAGGCAAGTTGTGCCCTTGATCACTTCTTTTTACCCACTCATGTTCTAATTAATCATAATGATCTGCATAGGTTAATTTTGATGGGACCTAATAGGTTACCCTAGTTTGTGTATCTTTATACCTTTGTTTACCACTGAACTTTTTGGGTACTACTTGCTAGTGCTTTATGTGGTTTTGGGTATGAAGATACATTATTCACGATCACACTTTTATTATCTGTTTATTATTACTGTTCATGATAAGATCATTATGTTAATTGGAACATGGAGCGACCACCCGGGAAAACAGTGCTACCACAAGGGTTTAATGGGACGCTCTTGGCTGATTAATTAGGAAAGCTAGTGGAAGACTACCTTACCTGAAAGGGGCAAGGGCAGTAGGGGAGTGGTCAGTGTGGGGAGGTCCTTGGGATGATTTTGTTGCGATGGCGGTCATGCGAGGGGTCCCTGCATTGGAGCTTCCTATAAACTGTAGCGGGTTTTCTGAAGCTAGTGGAACTTTGTAAAGGCCTCGTAGTGTTACCCTGCCTCGCCTCCTCGGTAGAGGTGTATGGGAAGTCACGATCCCTTGGCAGATGGGTAACATGACTTGTGGGTAAAGATGCGCAACCTCTGCAGAGTGTAAAACTGGTATACTAGCCGTGCTCACGGTCATGAGCAGCTCGGACCCTCACATGATTAATTTATGGAACTAAATTCAATTTGTCATATGCATTGCATCACAGGTGATGTTATTACTTTTTTAATTGGGTTGGTAATTACTTATACTTAGGAATTGCTAATAAAATTTTGACCAACTTTAAAAGCAATGCTCAGCTCTAACCATCCTCTTTGGTAAGCCTTACACTTCACGTGAACTCCCACCTTTGGCGAGTTCATGCACATTATTCCCCACAACTTGTTGAGCGATGAACGTATGTGAGCTCACTCTTGCTGTCTCACACCCCCCCACAGGTCAAGAACAGGTACCACAGGATGAGGCGAATGGAGGATGCTGTGACGAGTTCGTGAGAGGTCTAGGCCGTCATCTCCCAGTCAACTTTGGGTTGCTGGACCGTTGTCTCCTTATAATGTAATTATTTATTTATTTTGTATAGAACTCCGGTTATATAGTAAAGATGTGACGTTCGATCATGTGCCATGATTCATCATATGTGTGAGACTTGGTCCCAGCACACCTGGTGATTATGTTCGCGCCTGGGTCTTGGTGCCCCAAAACCCGGGTGTGATAGAAGTGGTATCAGAGGAATGTTGACTGTAGGACGAAACCTAGATAGAACTGGACAACCAATACTTACTTACCTTACTCTGAATCTTTTCTAAACTTATCTTAATCTTTTCTCATCTATTTCCGCCTTACTCTGATTATTCTTACCTTTTCCTTCTAAAAACAAATGGGGATTTCACACTTTGAAATCCTGTGCCTAAAGTGACCTTTAGGAATAAGAGACCTACTCTTAGGAACAAAAACAAAACTATTTTATCTATACGCTTGAGTGTTTGTACTTATGATACATGTCTGATTTGGATCTTTGATTGAGTGTGATTAGTTGTGGAGTAATGTCCATAATTATATATCAGTATAGGCATAAGTATAAATAAATAAAATTCATGAGATTAGATTATCCTCTCTTAAAGTGTATCTATTTTAAATGGATCCTTCTTACCTTAAAAGATTATTTCTTACCTTAATGATCCATCTTATCTCAAAAGATTCTAAACAGACATTAACAATATTTATTCTACCCTCGTAGATCTATCTAACTTTAACTAGTCTAATCTAGTCATATCCATCCTAATCTAGATTTTATCTAATCTATTATGATCTAATCTAGAGTAAGTTATTAATGCTGGTACAAAAGATAAGGCCATACCCCTCATGCACTTAAAACTAAACTAGTGCCTTAAACCAACTCAGCCACATACATGAGATCTGACCCAACCAATAAAGTAATGAAGAATTGTATAATCCATCTATCCCTACCTAGCTTCAAACCAAATTTTGACCTACATCATGTAGTCTATCTCACTCATATCTATCTTAACCATATTCCTCAACTCCCATGATATACACTCACCTTGAAATCAATGAGACCAAGACCGAAGAAGGAAAGATCAACATCGACAAGGATGGATATAACAGTCAAAGTGAATCTCGAGATAAACCAAGACTTAAACATTTTGGATGAAGTCTTTTCCTTGCCATAATCTTTCTTGCCTCAACATGTCGAGCTTATATCCTACATATTAAGTAGCTGGATACCTATGTTCTCCGAATCACCCACTATTGACTATAAAGAAAAAAAATGAGACTCTGAATTTTTGAACCAATTAGAAATTTAAAGCTAAAAATCACAAACCAATTCTTTTTATATCCCTCTTTCTTATAAATCTCTAGGACGAGATTTCTGTTAAGGGGGGCAGGATTTGTAGAGCCCAAAATTGGTAGGAGAAAAAAATAGTAATAATGATGAAATAAATAAATAAATATATTTATTTAAGATAGTGTTTTAGGATTTTTTGAAGCCTTTTTGTTTAGATAAAATACTAATTCAATTAATTAATTAATTAAAGTATGTTTTGCATTCATGCTGAAATTTTGAGTGTGCATCTAACTGAATTTGAAATCTTAAACTAAATTTGAGTTTGAACTTGAAACTAGAGGATAGTTTGAAACCTCAAAGAATAAATTAAGGAAAAGATTATCGCCTTCATGAACTATATATTTCTAAAACATTCTTTAGAAATATTTGAATTAAGGTAGCCCTTGATGAATATTATACTTTACTTTCTCCTAAAATAATTAGGTTATTTATATAAACCTCTAAAACTAGCCGCACCTTTAAAATATATGCTTGAGAGGAAATATATGTATGTTGCATTTGCCTAAACAAATGAATAAATAATATAAATAGAATGAATAACCTCAAGCCATGATGGAATTTATTGACTATGCATTCTAATTGAATTGAGAATTCAAATTATATTTGAATTTGTTTTGAATTAGCAAACAAAATAGAAAACAGGAAAAGGAAAAGATGAAACCCGTTAGCTTCTTGGGTCGAATCTGCACTCCTCGGCCCAATCCCTCGCCCACCTAACTCCATGCGCCGACAGGAGGACCCTACCAGGCCAGCCACTGTCTACCCGCGCGGACTCCGTCCCAGTCACCTACAGGTGGGCCCGCCTCGTCAGAACCTTCTCCCACCTATGGCTGGAAATGTTGAGTCCGTGAGATCTGTTGGAACCTCCGATTGCCGCGCGCAGAATTGTAGCTACCAGATTTCGCGGGCTTTGCGTAAATTCTGCACCCAGCTTCGTCTCTCCCTGTATAAAACCAGACGCCGCCGCCTCCTGTTAGTTCACAGAATCCTCTCCCCTCCGCGCCACCGTTTGAGGGTCGTCGTCGGTCGGGGAGCTTCGCTTCGGTTCGGTGATAGCTTCCGCGGCATCGACGTCGGGTTGGGTGCGTCCGGCGCCAACGAATTTTACACCGGATCACCTCCGTTCGCCATGAACCTGGGAGCTCGGCGTATAGCTCTGGACCGCATCCTGCCGTGGGCGGGTGCCTTCTCGGCCTACTACTCCGGTATAATTCCACCCCTAGCTTTGCCTCCCTCTGCTCCTCGCGATGCCTTAAACCGCATAAGAAATAGCGCTGGGGGGACTTCGATTTGGAACTCGCCGGCATGAACGCCGTCGTCGCGAGCTTGTGCCCCGCCGTGCTCAGCTGTTGCCTCACGGTGGATGACGAAGGCCCCTGCGCCGTCCGTCCAAGGATGGGCGGACATGATTAGATCTAGAACCCAGTCAGCCGTGGCCGTCAGATTTGTGCGGGCGGTTGTGATCGATCCCTAGGCGTACCGCTTCAGGATGAATATAGACCATAGATTCCGGATCCAACGGTGGTGATTGCATACCGGTTGGGTGATGTGTCTTTCTAGTCTGAGCCCTCAAACGCCGGTCCAACGGCTGAATTCTACCTGTACCCCTTCGTCTTGGACGATTTGCTAAAGAGACCCTGTCTTTTTCAAAAATCAACCCGCCATCCTACGCGGTGTTCTCTGTGTCTGGGGAGAACTTCTGGATTTGCCCCTAGTGTTCTCTGTAATTAGTGATCGGTCCAGAGAACTAAGGAAATAGATAATTAAATATGGAAAATGATTCTTAATTCAAAAATAATTCTAGAAACTTGTATAATTAATATTGAATTCATTTTAACTCCAAATTGATCCATTCCAGTGACATTAATTTTGTTTTGATATTGTCTATCAACTAGTAACACTGTTTAGCCATGAAACTAGAATTAAAATTGTTCATTAGGATTAATCTATTGTAAGCACTAAATAATTTCGGAAATTCATAACTCAATAATCGTAACTCCGTTTGATCCATTCTAGTTGGATTAGTCTCACAATAATATTTATTATCATCTGGTAACTTTGTTTTGTCATGAAATATAGGTTAAAATGTTGCACTTAGTCTATTATATACTTAACCACGTGGATCTTCGGAAAACCATAACTTCATAATCATAACCCCGAATTTAGCGGTTCTCGAACCCACGATCTCATAGCGACGAGTAGATCATTATTATGCAGTTTGTGCTTATGTTTGGTGTGATGTTAATTTTGTTTATACCATGTTTGTTTGTATTGCTACGACTAGCGTGAGGTCACGAGTCACCTGAAGATCATCCTGGTACCTGGAATCTCAAGTGCCAGGCAAGTTGTGCCCTTGATCACTTCTTTTTACCCACTCATGTTCTAATTAATCATAATGATCTGCATAGGTTAATTTTGATGGGACCTAATAGGTTACCCTAGTTTGTCTATCTTTATATCTTGTTTACCACTGAACTTTTTGGGTAGTACTTGCTAGTGCTTTATGTGGTTTTGGGTATGAAGATACATTATTCACGATCACACTTTTATTATCTGTTTATTATTACTGTTCATGATAAGATCATTATGTTAATTGGAACATGGAGCGACCACCCGGGAAAACAGTGCTACCACAAGGGTTTAATGGGACGCCCTAGGCTGATTAATTAGGAAAGCTAGTGGAAGACTACCTTACCTGAATAGGGCAAGGGCAGTAGGGGAGTGGTCAGTGTGGGGAGGTCCTTGGGATGATTTTGCTGCGATGGCGGTCATGCGAGGGGTCCCTGCATTGGAGCTTCCTATAAACTATAGCGGGTTTTCTGAAGCTAGTGGAACTTTGTAAAGGCCTCGTAGTGTTACCCTGCCTCGCCTCCTCGGTAGAGGTGTATGGGAAGTCGCGATCCCTTGGCAGATGGGTAACATGACTTGTGGGTAAAGATGCGCAACCTCTGCAGAGTGTAAAACTGGTATACCAGCCGTGCTCACGATCATGAGCAGCTCGGACCCTCACATGATTAATTTATGGAACTAAATTCAATTTGCCATATGCATTGCATCGCAGGTGATGTTATTACTTTTTTAATTGGGTTGGTATTTGAAAGGGAAATGTGCCCTTGGGCCATTTCTAAGTATTTTGGTGATTGAGTGCCAACGCAAGTGCTTTTGTGTTAATCTATGCAAAGTGGTGGACAAAGTGCAAATCAAGTCAAAAGGTATGTTTCTCAGACTTAGTACATTGTTTTAAAGACTAATGTATTGTGTCTAAGTGCTGGAAACAGGAGAAAACAAATTGAAGAAAGATAGCTCTGTTTCAGCCAAAGCCAGCGATGTCCGGGTGCACCGGACTATCCGGTGGTGCACCGGACAGTGTCCGGTGTGCCAGGCTGGCTCAGGCAAACTTGGCGCTCTCGGGAATAAATTAACGGCGTACGGCTATAATTCACTGGACTGTCCGGTGTGCACCGGACTGTCCGGTGAGCCAACGGTTGGCCGGGCCAACGGTCGGCCGCGCGATCCGCGCGAGACACGTGGCCGAGCCAACGGTCGGGAGGGGGCACCGGACTGTCCGGTGTGCACCGGACAGTGTCCGGTGCGCCAACGGCTCCCAGGCGCCAACGGTCGGCTTCGCCAAATAAGGAAGGAGATCCGCACCGGACAGTGTCCGGTGGTGCACCAGACTGTCCGGTGCGCCAGGCGACAGAAGGCAAGAATTGCCTTCCCGGATTGCTCTCAACGGCTCCTAGCTGCCTTGGGGCTATAAAAGGGACCCCTAGGCGCATGAAGGAGCATACCAAGCATTCCTTGAGCACTCTTGATCACTCACACTCCATTCTTGCGCACTTGTTCGACATTCTAGTGATTTGAGCTCCGTTCTAGTGTGCTAGTCTTTTGAGCTTAAGTCTGGGTCTTGTGTGTGCGTATTTGCTGTGATCTTTGTGTCTTGTGTGAGTTGCTAATCCCTCCCTTACTCCGTGCTTCTTTGTGAACATCTTTGTAAGGGCGAGAGACTCCAAGTTGTGGAGATTCCTCGCGAACGGGATATAGAAAAGAAAAGCAAACACCGTGGTATTCAAGTGGGTCTTTGGACCGCTTGAGAATGGTTGATTGCAACCCTCGTCCGTTGGGACGCCACAACGTGGAAGTAGGCAAGTGTTGTACTTGGCCGAACCACGGGATAAACCACTGTGTCTACCTGTGTTGATTCTCTTGTGGTTATTGTGTTTCGCTAAGACTCCTCTCTAGTTACTTGGCAATTATTGTGCTAACACTTAACCAAGTTTTTGTGGCTTAAGTTTCAAGTTTTACAGGATCACCTATTCACCCCCCCCCCCTTCTAGGTGCTCTCAATTGGTATCGGAGCCGTTCTCTTCAAGAAAGGGACTAACCGCCCGAAGAGATGGATCCTAAGGGCAAGGGAATTGTGATCAATGACAAGGAGAAGGAGTCATTCGTCAACGAGCCCAAGGATGACAAGCCTACCGACTCGGGCTTGGGCCACAAACGCAAAGATGGGAAGAAGAAGAAGACAAGACGCATCAAGGAGATCGTCTACTACGACGACAGCGATGAGTCCACTTCTTCCCAAAAGGACAACGACGACAACGACTACGAGAGAAGGAAACCGGTTAATTCGAACTTTTCTTTTGACTACTCTCGTATTCCGCAAAGTACAAATGCTCATTTGCTCTCCATTCCACTTGGCAAACCTCCTCACTTTGATGGAGAGGACTACGGATTTTGGAGCCACAAAATGCATAGTCACATGTTCTCTCTCCATCCGAGCATATGGGAGATTGTGGAAAGTGGAATGAAATTTGATAGCTCGGATAGTCCTATGTTGATCAATGAACAAATTCATAGAAATGCACAAGCTACTACTCTGTTGTTAGCCTCTTTGTGCAAGGACGAGTATCATAAGGTGAGCGGCTTGGACAATGCCAAGCAGACCTGGGACACCCTCAGGATCTCACATGAGGGGAACGACGTCACCTTACTCACCAAAATGGAGTTGGTGGAGGGCGAGCTTGGAAGATTCGCATTGATCAGGGGAGAGGAGCCAACCCAAACATACAACCGGCTCAAGACCCTCATCAACAAGATAAGGAGCTACGGAAGCACACGATGGACGGACCACGACGTCGTTCGTCTAATGCTAAGGTCATTTACTGTACTTGATCCACATTTGGTGAACAATATCCGTGAAAATCCTAGGTACACCAAGATGTCGCCCGAAGAAGTTCTTGGGAAATTTGTAAGCGGGCGAATGATGATCAAGGAGGCAAGATACGTCGACGACACGTTGAATGGTCCAATCCATGAGCCTCAACCCATTGCTCTCAAGGCAACGAGGAGCAAGGAGGCGCTACCTAGCAAGGTGGCGCAAGTTGAGGCGGCTGGGCTCAAAGATGAAGAGATGGCCCTCATCATCAAGCGCTTCAAGACGGCGCTAAAGGGTCGCAAGGGGCAGCCAAGCAAGACCAAGACAAAGGGGAAGCGCTCATGTTTCAAATGTGGTAAGGTTGGTCATTTTATCGCTAACTGCCCCGATAATGATAGTGACCAGGAACAAGGGAACAAGAGGGAGAAGAAGAAGAACTATAAGAAGGCAAAAGGCGAGGCACATCTTGGCAAGGAGTGGGACTCGGATTGTTCGTCATCCGACTCCGACAACGAAGGACTCGCCACCACTGCCTTCAACAAGTCATCCCTCTTCCCCAACGAGCATCACACTTGCCTCATGGCAAGGGAAAAGAAGGTAAGCGCTCGTAACACTAGTACTTATGCTTCTTCAAGTGAGGATGAGTCTAGTGATGATGATGAAATAGATTATTCATGTTTATTCAAGGGTCTAGATAGAACCAAGGTGGATAAAATAAATGAATTGATTGATGCTTTGAATGATAAGAATAGATTGCTAGAAAAGCAAGAGGATCTCTTATATGATGAACATGATAAGGTTGTAGAAGCTCAAAAATCTCATGCTTTAGAAGTTAAAAGAAATGAAATGCTCTCTTGTGAACTATCTTCTTGCCATGAGACAATTTCTAGCTTAAGGAGCATAAATGATGATTTGAATGCTAAGTTAGAGATAGCTAGTAAATCTAACTCTTATGTAGAACATGTTACGATTTGCAATAGGTGCAAAGATTTTGACATTGATGCTTGTAGTGAACACCTAGCTTCAATTTCCAAATTGAATGATGAATTGGCTAGTCTTAATGCCCAACTTAAGACTAGCAAGAATGAATTTGACAAGCTAAAATTTGCAAGGGATGCCTACACGATTGGTAGACACCCCTCAATTAAGGATGGACTTGGCTTCAAGAGGGAAGCCAAGGACTTAACAAGCCATAAGGCTCCCATCTCCACCAAAGAGAAAGGGAAGGCTCCTATGGCTAGTAGTGCTAAAAAGAACCATGCTTTTATGTATCATGATAGGAGACATGCGAATAGAAGTTATGATGCTTTTGATTCACATGTTTATGATTCATACGCTATGTTTGCTTCTAGTTCTTCCTATATGCATGGTAGAAATGTAGCTAGGAGAAATGCTATTAATCACATGCCTAGGAGAAATGGTGTTAATGTTCCTAGGAAAGTTAATGAACCTTCTACAATATATCATGCTTTAGATACTTCCTTTGCTATTTGTAGAAAGGATAGGAAGATAGTTGCTAGAAAATTAGGGGCAAAATGCAAGGGAGACAAAACTTGCATTTGGGTCCCTAAGACAATTGTGACTAACCTTGTAGGACCCAACAAGAGTTGGGTACCTAAGACCCAAGCCTAAATTTGCCTTGCAGGTTTATGCATCCGGGGGTTCAAGCTGGATTATCGACAACAGATGCACAAACCACATGACGGGGGAGAAGAAGATGTTCACCTCCTACGTCAAGAACAAGGATCCCCAAGATTCAATCATATTCGGTGATGGGAATCAAGGCAAGGTGAAAGGCTTAGGCAAAATTGCAATATCAAATGAGCACTCTATTTCTAATGTGTTTTTAGTTGAGTCTCTTGGATATAACTTGTTATCTATTAGTCAATTATGCAATATGGGATATAATTGTCTATTCACAAATGTAAATGTGTCTGTCTTTAGAAGAAGTGATGGTTCACTAGCTTTTAAGGGTGCATTAGACGACAAACTTTACTTAGTTGATTTTGCAAAAGAGGAGGCCGGTCTAGATGCATGCTTAATTGCTAAGACTAGCATGGGCTGGCTGTGGCCTCGCCGCTTAGCACATGTGGGGATGAAGAACCTTCACAAACTTCTAAAGGGAGAACACGTGATAGGTTTAACTAATGTGCAATTCGAAAAAGATAGACCTTGTGCAGCTTGTCAAGCAGGCAAACAGGTGGGAAGCTCTCATCACATCAAAAATGTGATGACCACATCAAGACCTTTGGAGATGCTTCACATGGACCTCTTCGGACCCGTCGCCTATCTAAGCATAGGAGGAAGTAAGTATGGTCTTGTTATAGTTGATGACTTTTCCCGCTTCACTTGGGTATTCTTTTTGCAGGATTAATCTGAAACCCAAGGGACCCTCAAGCGCTTCCTCAGGAGAGCTCAAAATGAGTTTGAGCTCAAGGTGAAGAAGATAAGGAGCGACAACGGGTCCGAGTTCAAGAACCTTCAAGTGGAGGAGTACCTTGAGGAGGAAGGGATCAAGCACGAGTTCTCCGCTCCCTACACACCACAACAAAATGGTGTGGTAGAGAGGAAGAACAGGACGCTCATCGATATGGCGAGGACTATGCTTGGAGAGTTCAAGACCCCCAAGCGGTTTTGGTCGGAAGCTGTGAACACGGCTTGCCACACCATCAACCGGGTCTACCTTCACCGCCTCCTCAAGAAGACTTCGTATGAGCTGCTTACTGGTAACAAACCCAATGTGTCTTATTTTCGTGTATTTGGGAGCAAGTGTTATATTCTTGTGAAGAAAGGTAGAACTTCTAAATTTGCTCCCAAAGCTGTAGAAGGGTTTTTATTAGGTTATGACTCAAATACAAAGGCGTTTAGAGTCTTCAACAAATCATCGGGTTTGGTTGAAGTCTCTAGCGACGTTGTATTTGATGAGACTAATAGCTCTCCAAGAGAGCAAGTTGTTGATTGTGATGATGTAGATGAAAAAGAAGTTCCAACGACCGCAATACGCACCATGGCGATTGGAGATGTGCGGCCACAGGAACAAGATGTGCGAGATCAACCTTCTTCCTCAACAATGATGCATCCCCCAACTCAAGATGATGAGCAGGAGGCGTGTGATCAAGGGGGAGCACAAGATGATCTTGCAAAGGAGGAAGAAGCGCAACCGGCACCTCCAACCCAAGTTCGAGCGACGATTCAAAGGGATCATCCCTTCGACCAAATTTTGGGTGATATTAGCAAGGGAGTAACTACTCGCTCTAGATTAGTTAATTTATGTGAGCATTACTCCTTTGTCTCTTCTATTGAGCCTTTCAGGGTAGAAGAGGCCTTGCTAGATCCGGACTGGGTGTTGGCCATGCAGGAGGAGCTAAACAACTTCAAGCGCAATGAAGTTTGGACACTGGTGCCTCGTCCCAAGCAAAATGTTGTGGGAACCAAGTGGGTGTTCCGCAACAAACAAGACGAGCACGGGGTGGTGACAAGGAACAAGGCACAACTTATGGCAAAAGGTTATGCCCAAGTCGCAGGTTTGGACTTTGAGGAGACTTTTGCTCCTGTGGCTAGGCTAGAATCAATTCGTATTTTGCTAGCATATGCCGCTCACCATTCTTTCAGGTTGTACCAAATGGATGTGAAGAGCGCTTTCCTCAACGGGCCGATCAAGGAGGAGGTGTACGTGGAGCAACCCCCTGGCTTCGAGGATGAACGGTACCCCGACCACGTGTCTAAGCTCTCTAAGGCGCTCTATGGACTTAAGCAAGCCCCAAGAGCATGGTATGAATGCCTTAGAGACTTTCTAATTGCTAATGCTTTCAAGGTTGGGAAAGCCGATCCAACTCTTTTCACTAAGACTTGCGATGGTGATCTTTTTGTGTGCCAAATTTATGTCGATGACATAATATTTGGTTCTACTAATCAAAAGTCTTGTGAAGAGTTTAGCAGGGTGATGACGCAGAAATTCGAGATGTCGATGATGGGCGTGTTGAACTACTTCCTTGGGTTCCAAGTGAAGCAACTCAAGGATGGCACCTTCATCTCTCAAATGAAGTACACGCAAGACTTGCTAAAGCGGTTTGGGATGAAGGACGCCAAGCCCACAAAGACGCCGATGGGAACCGACGGACACACCGACCTCAACAAAGGAGGTAAGTCTGTTGATCAAAAGGCATACCGGTCAATGATAGGTTCTTTGCTTTATTTATGTGCTAGTAGATCGGATATTATGCTTAGCGTATGCATGTGTGCTAGATTTCAATCCGATCCAAGGGAGTGTCACTTAGTGGCTGTGAAGCGAATTCTTAGATATTTAGTCGCTACGCCTTGCTTCGGGATCTGGTATCCAAAGGGGTCTACCTTTGACTTGATTGGATATTCGGATTCCGACTATGCTGGATGTAAGGTCGATAGGAAGAGTACATCGGGGACGTGCCAATTCTTAGGAAGGTCCCTGGTGTCGTGGAACTCTAAGAAACAAACTTCCGTTGCCCTATCCACCGCTGAGGCCGAGTATGTTGCCGCAGGACAGTGTTGCGCGCAACTACTTTGGATGAGGCAAACCCTTCGGGACTTTGGCTACAATCTGAGCAAAGTCCCACTCCTATGTGATAATGAGAGTGCTATCCGAATAGCGGAAAATCCTGTTGAGCACAGCCGCACAAAGCACATTGACATCCGGCATCACTTTTTGAGAGACCACCAGCAAAAGGGAGATATCGAAGTGTTTCATGTTAGCTCCGAGAATCAGCTAGCCGATATCTTTACCAAGCCTTTAGATGAGCAGACCTTTTGCAAGTTGCGTAGTGAGCTAAATGTCTTAGATTCGTGGAACTTGGATTGATTTATAGCATACTTGTGTTTATGCCTTTGATCATGTTCCTTATGCATTTTGTTGCCTATTTATGGTGCTCAAGTTGTACAAGCACTCCCCGGACCTCACAAGTCAGTTGCAAAGTGATGCACATATTTAGGGGGAGATGTGTTACAACTTGACCCTTTGAGACTAACCATGTGCTTGAGTCTGCTTGATTTAGTCTCAAAGGTGAATTGAAAGGGAAACGGTGGACTTGGACCATGCAAGACTTCCACTGCACTCCGATGAAAGAGTAACTTATTCCAAGTTCATCTCTATACTCTTATTGCCTGTTTGCTCTTAGTTGAAGATTTTGGTGAGGCAATGGGGTTAAAGGGCCAAAATTGATCCCGTTTTGGTGCTTGATGCCAAAGGGGGAGAAAATAAGGCCAAATCAATAAATGGATCAGCTACCACTTGTGAATTTTGAAGATAGTAGAGTTAGAGTTTTTGTTTGTCAAAATACTCTTGTTTGCCTCTTATTGTCAAAAGTTGGTCTCTTGTGGGGAGAAGGCTTAATTATGGGAAAAAGGGGGAGTTTTTGAATCCTTGATCAATTTTTCGTGAAATATCTCCCTTTATGTCTTAACAAGTATGTTTGACTTAGAGATAGAAATTTGAGTTTGATTTGCAAAAACAAACCAAGTGGTGGCAAAGAGTGATCCATATATGCCAAATATGATTCAAAACAACCTTGAGTCTTCATTTGCATTGATATTGCACTTGTTCTAGTTGCTTTATGTTGTGTTGGCATAAATCACCAAAAAAGGGGAGATTGAAAAGGAAATGTGCCCTAGGGCCATTTCTAAGTATTTTGGTGATTGAGTGCCAACGCAAGTGCTTTTGTGTTAATCTATGCAAAGTGGTGGACAAAGTGCAAATCAAGTCAAAAGGTATGTTTCTTAGACTTAGTACATTGTTTTAAAGACTAATGTATTGTGTCTAAGTGCTGGAAATAGGAGAAAACAAATTGAAGAAAGATAGCTCTGTTTCAGCCAAAGCCAGCGCTGTCCGGGTGCACCGGACTGTCCGGTGTGCCAGGCTGGCTCAGGCAAACTTGGCGCTCTCGGGAATAAATTAACGGCGTACGGCTATAATTCACAGGACTGTCCGGTGTGCACCGGACTGTCCGGTGAGCCAACGGTCGGCCGGGCCAACGGTCGGCCGCACGATCCGCGCGAGACACGTGGTCGAGCCAACGGTCGGGAGGGGGCACCGGACTGTCCGGTGTGCACCGGACAGTGTCCGGTGCGCCAACGGCTCCCAGGCGCCAACGGTCGGCTTCGCCAAATAAGGAAGGAGATTCGCACCGGACAGTGTCTGGTGGTGCACCGGACTGTCCGGTGCGCCAGGCGACAGAAGGCAAGAATTGCCTTCCCGGATTGCTCTCAACGGCTCCTAGCTGCCTTGGGGCTATAAAAGGGACCCCTAGGCGCATGAAGGAGCATACCAAGCATTCCTTGAGCACTCTTGATCACTCACACTCCATTCTTGCGCACTTGTTCGACATTCTAGTGATTTGAGCTCCGTTCTAGTGTGCTAGTCTTTTGAGCTTAAGTCTGGGTCTTGTGTGTGCGTATTTGCTATGACCTTTGTGTCTTGTGTGAGTTGCTAATCCCTCCCTTACTCCGTGCTTCTTTGTGAACATCTTTGTAAGGGCGAGAGACTCCAAGTTGTGGAGATTCCTCGCGAACGGAATATAGAAAAGAAAAGCAAACACCGTGGTATTCAAGTGGGTCTTTGGACCGCTTGAGAAGGGTTGATTGCAACCCTCGTCCGTTGGGACGCCACAACGTGGAAGTAGGCAAGTGTTGTAGTTGGCCGAACCACGGGATAAACCACTGTGTCTACCTGTGTTGATTCTCTTGTGGTTATTGTGTTTCGCTAAGACTCCTCTCTAGCCACTTGGCGATTATTATGCTAACACTTAACCAAGTTTTTGTGGCTTAAGTTTCAAGTATTACAGGATCACCTATTCACCCCCCCCCTCTAGGTGCTCTCAGTATTTACTTATACTTAGTAATTGCTAATAAAATTTTGACCAACTTTAAAAGCAATACTCAGCCTAACCATCCTCTTTGGTAAGCCTTACACTTCACGTGAACTCCCACCTTTGGCGAGTTCATGCACATTATTCCCCACAACTTGTTGAGCGATGAACATATGTGAGCTCACTCTTGCTGTCTCACACCCCCCCACAGGTCAAGAACAAGTACCACAGGATGAGGCGCATGGAGGATGCTGTGACGAGTTCGTGAGAGGTCTAGGTCGTCGTCTCCCAGTCAACTTTAGGTTGCTGGACCATTGTCTCCTTATAATGTAATTATTTATTTATTTTGTATAGAACTTCGATTATATAGTAAAGATGTGACATTCGATCCTGTGCCATGATTCATCATATGTGTGAGACTTGGTCCCAGCACACCTGGTGATTATGTTCGCGCCCGGGTCTTGGTGCCCCGAAACCCGGGTGTGACAGGGATCAACGAAGGTTGATTCCGTAATTATGCATGTATCATGTTTAAAAACTATACTAATATATTTTCCCCCTTATGGAGATATGCCGCGTACGAGGAAAACCGCGCATAAGTCCACGGGACCTATTGGCGTGCCTCGTCATCAGTTGGCTCCAAGACATGAAGGGAGCAGCAGCGGTAGCAACAATCCAATCGGAGACTTGGAAGCCCAAGTGGAACAGCTTCGAACGAAGCTACATCACCGAAACAGGGTGATGGCACAAGACGGTCAGAGTATTAATGAGTTGGCAGTTGACGTCAGACGCCTGCAAGACGAGCTTGCTGAAAAGGATTTGGCAGTCAATTGGGCCATCAACTCATGTTCGGTTGCTTGGGACCGTGAAGCCAAAGCTCATGCTCGTGTGGCGGAGCTTAGCGTGGCCCTCGATAACTTGCAGGTGTACTCCAATACTTTACATGAGGAAGTGCATGTACTGTATTCGCGACTGCACCCGGACGTGCCTGCCGACCTTGACCATCCTCTTTGGTAAGCCTTACACTTCACGTGAACTCCCACCTTTGGCGAGTTCATGCACATTATTCCCCACAACTTGTTGAGCGATGAACGTATGTGAGCTCACTCTTGCTGTCTCACACCCCCCCACAGGTCAAGAACAGGTACCACAGGATGAGGCGCATGGAGGATGCTGTGACGAGTTCGTGAGAGGTCTAGGCCGTCGTCTCCCAGTCAACTTTGGGTTGCTGGACCATTGTCTCCTTATAATGTAATTATTTATTTATTTTGTATAGAACACCGATTATATAGTAAAGATGTGACATTCGATCCTGTGCCATGATTCATCATATGTGTGAGACTTGGTCCCAGCACACCTGGTGATTATGTTCGCGCCCGGGTCTTGGTGCCCCGAAACCCGGGTGTGACAAGGATCAACGAAGGTTGATTCTGTAATTATGCATGTATCATGTTTAAAAACTATACTAATATATTTTCCCCCTTATGGAGATATGCCGCGTACGAGGAAAACCGCGCATAAGTCCACGGGAACTATTGGCGTGCCTCGTCATCAGTTGGCTCCAAGACGTGAAGGGAGCAGCAGCGGTAGCAACAATCCAATCGGAGACTTGGAAGCCCAAGTGGAACAGCTTCGGACGAAGCTACATCACCAAAACAGGGTGTGGGCACAAGACGGTTAGCGTATTAATGAGTTGGCAGTTGACGTCAGACGCCTGCAAGACGAGCTTGCTGAACAGGATTTGGCAGTCGATTGGGCCATCAACTCATGTTCGGTTGCTTGGGACCGTGAAGCCAAAGCTCATGCTCGTGTGGTGGAGCTTAGCGTGGCCCTCGATAACTTGCAGGTGTACTCCAATACTTTACATGAGGAAGTGCATGTACTGTATTCGCGACTGCACCCGGACGTGCCTGCCGACCTTGACCATCCTCTTTGGTAAGCCTTACACTTCACGTGAACTCCCACCTTTGGCGAGTTCATGCACATTATTCCCCACAACTTGTTGAGCGATGAACGTATGTGAGCTCACTCTTGCTGTCTCACACCCCCCCCCCACAGGTCAAGAACAGGTACCACAGGATGAGGCGCATGGAGGATGCTGTGACGAGTTCGTGAGAGGTCTAGGCCGTCGTCTCCCAGTCAACTTTGGGTTGCTGGACCATTGTCTCCTTATAATGTAATTATTTATTTATTTTGTATAGAACTCCGATTATATAGTAAAGATGTGACATTCAATCCTGTGCCATGATTCATCATATGTGTGAGACTTGGTCCCAGCACACCTGGTGATTATGTTCGCGCCCGGGTCTTGGTGCCCCGAAACCCGGGTGTGACAGGGATCAACGAAGGTTGATTCTGTAATTATGCATGTATCATGTTTAAAAACTATACTAATATATATTCCCCCTTATGGAGATATGCCGCGTACGAGGAAAACCGCGCATAAGTCCATGGGACCTATTGGCGTGCCTCGTCATCAGTTGGCTCCAAGACATGAAGGGAGCAGCAGCGGTAGCAACAATCCAATCGGAGACTTGGAAGCCCAAGTGGAACAGCTTCGGACGAAGCTACATCACCGAAACAGGGTGTGGGCACAAGACGGTTAGCGTATTAATGAGTTGGCAGTTGACGTCAGACGCCTGCAAGACGAGCTTGCTGAACAGGATTTGGCAGTCGATTGGGCCATCAACTCATGTTCGGTTGCTTGGGACCATGAAGCCAAGCTCATGCTCGTGTGGCGGAGCTTAGCGTGGCCCTCGATAACTTGCAGGTGTACTCCAATACTTTACATGAGGAAGTGCATGTACTGTATTCGCGACTGCACCCGGACGTGCCTGCCGACCTTGACCATCCTCTTTGGTAAGCCTTACACTTCACGTGAACTCCCACCTTTGGCGAGTTCATGCACATTATTCCCCACAACTTGTTGAGCGATGAACGTATGTGAGCTCACTCTTGCTGTCTCACACCCCCCCCCCCACAGGTCAAGAACAGGTACCACAGGATGAGGCGCATGGAGGATGCTGTGACGAGTTCGTGAGAGGTCTAGGCCGTCGTCTCCCAGTCAACTTTGGGTTGCTGGACCATTGTCTCCTTATAATGTAATTATTTATTTATTTTGTATAGAACTCCGATTATATAGTAAAGATGTGACATTCAATCCTGTGCCATGATTCATCATATGTGTGAGACTTGGTCCCAGCACACCTGGTGATTATGTTCGCGCCCGGGTCTTGGTGCCCCGAAACCCGGGTGTGACAGGGATCAACGAAGGTTGATTCTGTAATTATGCATGTATCATGTTTAAAAACTATACTAATATATATTCCCCCTTATGGAGATATGCCGCGTACGAGGAAAACCGCGCATAAGTCCATGGGACCTATTGGCGTGCCTCGTCATCAGTTGGCTCCAAGACATGAAGGGAGCAGCAGCGGTAGCAACAATCCAATCGGAGACTTGGAAGCCCAAGTGGAACAGCTTCGGACGAAGCTACATCACCGAAACAGGGTGTGGGCACAAGACGGTTAGCGTATTAATGAGTTGGCAGTTGACGTCAGACGCCTGCAAGACGAGCTTGCTGAACAGGATTTGGCAGTCGATTGGGCCATCAACTCATGTTCGGTTGCTTGGGACCATGAAGCCAAGCTCATGCTCGTGTGGCGGAGCTTAGCGTGGCCCTCGATAACTTGCAGGTGTACTCCAATATTTTACATGAGGAAGTGCATGTACTGTATTCGCGACTGCACCCGGACGTGCCTGCCGACCTTGTTGCAATGGGACTCAGTCCATCAGGGACAGCAGGTGAAGGAACTCATGGGGAACTGGACCTTTTTAGGCCTCCTCCTTCCATGAACCTGGCTGACGATCGGTCTCCCACCGCAGGGAATGAAGAAAACAAGGACGACGAAGACTAGACTAGTATAGTTTAGAAACTATACCTATGTAAAATAAGTAATGAAGTCTTGTTGTACATTTGAGTTTGTATCATTACATCTTGGTAATATAAAATGATGGTGTCACTAGTAGAAAAAGGCTCAATGCCTGCGGGACGATATATTTTTACAGACGGATCCGGTTATCCACCGACTGTGCTATTTTTAGTGGCGGTTTATTAAGAAAACCGCCACTAGAAATCATTTTTATCCTTAATTTTTCGAGTTTTTCAAACGACCTCGTATGACAAAACCACCAAAATAAAAGTTGTAGATCTCTAAAATTTATGAAACTTTGTAGTTGACAACTTTTTTATTTGAACTCATTTCGGGTCTCAAAAATTGAATCTAAGTATGTCAAATTTAAAATTCAAATTTTGCAAACTACCTCGGATGAAAAAAGTGTCAAAATAAAAGTTGTAGAACTTCAAAAGTTATTTAACTTAGTAGTTGACAACTTTTTTATTTGAATTCGTTTAGGGTCTCAAATAAGCAATTTACACTCAAATGGTTGTAATATGTGAAGAAAACAACTACAAACTAGACACAAGGCATGTCATAGACGGAGTGGTAGTGGACGGTACGCGCGAGGGTGAGGTCTAGGGTTCGATTACTAACAACCGCGTAGCGCGCGAATTTTGCGCGAAAAATGCCGCGACTTGCGACTTTCAGAGCTTCGCTTAGGTTCGGTGATAGCTTCCGCGGCATCGACGTCGGGTTGGGTGCGTCCGGCGCCAACGAATTTTACACCGGATCACCTCCGTTCGTCGTGAACCTGGGAGCTCGGCGTACAGTGGGCGGGTGCCTTCGCGGCCTACTACTCCGGTATAATTCCACCCCTAGCTTTGCCTCCCTCTGCTCCTCGCGATGCCCTAAACCGCATAAGAAATAGCGCTGGGGGACTTCGATTTGGAACTCGCCGGCATGAACGCCGCCGTCGCGAGCTTGTGCCCCGCCGTGCTCAGCTGTTGCCTCACGGTGGATGACAAAGGCCCCTGCGCCGTCCGTCCAAGCATGGGCGGACACGATTAGATCTAGAACCCAGTCAGCCGTGGCCGTCAGATTTGTGTGGGCGGCTGTGATCGATCCCTGGGCGTACCGCTTCAGGATGAATATGGACCATAGATTCCGGATCCAACGGTGGTGATTGCATACCGGTTGGGTGATGTGTCTTTCTAATCCGAGCCCTCAAACGCCGATCCAACGGCTGAATTCTACCTGTACCCCTTCGTCTTGGACGATTTGCTAAAGAGACCCTGTCTTTTTCAAAAATCAACCCGCCATCCTACGCGGTGTTCTCTGTGTCTGGGGAGAACTTCTGGATTTGCCCCCGGTGTTCTCTGTAATTAGTGATCGGTCCAGAGAACTAAGGAAATAGATAATTAAATATGGAAAATGATTCTTAATTCAAAAATAATTCTAGAAACTTGTATAATTAATATTGAATTCATTTTAACTCCAAATTGATCCATTCCAGTGACATTAATTTTGTTCTGATATTGTCTATCAACTAGTAACACTGTTTAGCCATGAAACTAGAATTAAAATTGTTCATTAGGATTAATCTATTGTAAGCACTAAATAATTTTGGAAATTCATAACTCAATAATTGTAACTCCGTTTGATCCATTCTAGTTGCATTAGTCTCACAATAATATTTATTATCATCTGGTAACTTTGTTTTGTCATGAAATATAGGTTAAAATGTTGCACTTAGTCTATTCTATACTTAACCACGTGGATCTTCGGAAAACCATAACTTCATAATCGTAACCCCGAATTTAGCGGTTCTCGAACCCACGATCTCATAGCGACGAGTAGATCATTATTATGCATTTTGTGCTTATGTTTGGTGTGATGTTAATTTTGTTTATACCATGTTTGTTTGTATTGCTACGACTAGCGTGAGGTCACGAGTCACCTGAAGATCATCCTGGTACCTGGAATCTCAAGTGTCAGGCAAGTTGTGCCCTTGATCACTTCTTTTTACCCACTCATGTTCTAATTAATCATAATGATCTGCATAGGTTAATTTTGATGGGACCTAATAGGTTACCCTAGTTTGTCTATCTTTATACCTTGTTTACCACTGAACTTTTTGGGTAGTACTTGTTAGTGCTTTATGTGGTTTTGGGTATGAAGATACATTATTCACGATCACACTTTTATTATCTATTTATTATTACTGTTCATGATAAGATCATTATGTTAATTGGAACATGGAGCGACCACCCGGGAAAACAGTGCTACCATAAAGGTTTAATGGGACACCCTTGGCTGATTAATTAGGAAAGCTAGTGGAAGACTACCTTACCTGAAAGGGGCAAGGGCAGTAGGGGAGTGGTCAGTGTGGGGAGGTCCTTGGGATGATTTTGCTGCGATGGCGGTCATGCGAGGGGTACCTACATTGGAGCTTCCTATAAACTGTAGTGGGTTTTCTGAAGCTAGTGGAACTTTGTAAAGGCCTCGTAGTGTTACCCTGCCTCGCCTCCTCGGTAGAGGTGTATGGGAAGTCGCGATCCCTTGGCAGATGGGTAACATGACTTGTGGGTAAAGATACGCAACCTCTGCAGAGTGTAAAACTGGTATACTAGCCGTGCTCACGGTCATGAGCAGCTCGGACCCTCACATGATTAATTTATGGAACTAAATTCAATTTGTCATATGCATTGCATCGCAGGTGATGTTATTACTTTTTTAATTGGGTTGGTATTTACTTATACTTAGTAATTGCTAATAAAACTTTGACCAACTTTAAAAGCAATGCTCAGCTCTAACCATCCTCTTTGGTAAGCCTTACACTTCACGTGAACTCCTACCTTTGGCGAGTTCATGCACATTATTCCCCACAACTTGTTGAGCGATGAACGTATGTGAGCTCACTCTTGCTATCTCACACCCCCCACAGGTCAAGAACAGGTACCACAGGATGAGGCGCATGGAGGATGTTGTGACGAGTTCGTGAGAGGTCTAGGTCGTCGTCTCCTAGTCAACTTTGGGTTGCTGGACCGTTGTCTCCTTATAATGTAATTGTTTATTTATTTTGTATAGAACTCCGATTATATAGTAAAGATGTGACATTCGATCCTGTGCCATGATTCATCATATGTGTGAGACTTGGTCCCAGCACACCTGGTGATTATGTTCGCGCCCGGGTCTTGGTGCCCCGAAACCTGGGTGTGACAAAAGTGGTATCAGAGGAATGTTGACTGTAGGACTGAACCTAGATAGAACTGGACAACCAATACTTACTTACCTTACTCTGAATCTTTTCTAAACTTATCTTAATCTTTTCTCATCTATTTCCGCCTTACTCTGATTATTCTTACCTTTTCCTTCTAAAGACAAATGAGGATTTCACACTTTGAAATCCTGTGCCTAAAGTGACCTTTAGGAATAAGAGACCTACTCTTAGGAACAAAAACAAAACTATTTTATCTATACGCTTGAGTGTTTGTACTTCTGATACATGTCTGATTTGGATCTTTGATTGAGTGTGATTAGTTGTGGAGTAATGTCCACAATTATATATAAGTATAGGCATAAGTATAAATAAATAAAATTCATGAGATTAGATTATCCTCTCTTAAAGTGTATCTATTTTAAATGGGTCCTTCCTACCTTAAAAGATTATTTCTTACCTTAATGATCCATCTTATCTCAAAAGATTCTAAACAGACATTAATAATATTTATTCTACCCTCGTAGATCTATCTAACTTTAACTAGTCTAATCCAGTCATATCCATCCTAATCTAGATTTTATCTAATCTATTATGATCTAATCTAGAGTAAGTTATTAATGCTGGTACAAAAGATAAGGCCATACCCCTCATGCACTTAAAACTAAACTAGTGCCTTAAACCAACTCAGCCACATACATGAGATCTGACCCAACCAATAAAGTAATGAAGAATTGTATAATCCATCTATCCCTACCTAGCGTCAAACCAAATTTTGACCTACATCATGTAGTCTATCTCACTCATATCTATCTTAACCATATTCCTCAACTCCCATGATATACACTCACCTCGAAATCAATGAGACCAAGACCGGAGAAGGAAAGATCAACATCGACAAGGATGGAAATAACAGTCAAAGCGAATCTCGAGATAAACCAAGACTTAAACATTTTGGATGAAGTCTTTTCCTTGCCATAATCTTTCTTGCCTCAACATGTCGAGCTTATATCCTACATATTAAGTAGCTGGATACCTATGTTCTCCGAATCACCCACTATTGACTATAAAGAAAAAAATGAGACTCTGAATTTTTGAACCAATTAGAAATTTAAGGCTAAAAATCACAAACCAATTCTTTTTATATCCCTCTTTCTTATAAATCTCGAGGACGAGATTTCTGTTAAGGGGGTAGGATTTGTAGAGCCCAAAATTGGTAGGAGAAAAAAATAGTAATAATGATGAAATAAATAAATAAATTTATTTATTTAAGATAGTGTTTTAGGATTTTTTTGAAGCCTTTTTGTTTAGATAAAATACTAATTCAATTAATTAATTAATCAAAGTATGTTTTGCATTCATGCTGAAATTTTGAGTGTGCATCTAACTGAATTTGAAATCTTAAACTAAATTTGAGTTTGAACTTGAAACTAGAGGATAGTTTGAAACCTCAAAGAATAAATTGAGGAAAAGATTATCGCCTTCATGAACTATATATTTCTAAAACATTCTTTAGAAATATTTGAATTAAGGTAGCCCTTGATGAATATTATACTTTACTTTCTCCTAAAATAATTAGGTTATTTATATAAACCTCTAAAACTAGCCGCACCTTTCAAATATATGCTTGAGAGGAAATATATGTATGTTGCATTTGCCTAAACAAATGAATAAATAATATAAATAGAATGAATAACCTCAAGCCATGATGGAATTTATTGACTATGCATTCTAATTGAATTGAGAATTCAAATTATATTTGAATTTGTTTTGAATTAGCAAACAAAATAGAAAACAGGAAAAGGAAAAGATGAAACCTGTTAGCTTCTTGGGCCAAATCTGCACTCCTCAGCCCAATCACTCGCCCACCTAACTCCATGCGCCGACAGGAGGACCCTACCAGGTCAGCCACTGTCTACCCGCGCGGACTCCGTCCCAGTCACCTACAGGTGGGCCCGCCTCGTCAGAACCTTCTCCCACCTATGGCTGGAAATGTTGAGTCTGTGAGATCTGTTGGAACCTCCGATTGCCGCGCGTGGAATTGTAGCTACCAGATTCCGCAGGCTTTGCGTAAATTCTGCACCCAGCTTCGTCTCTCCCTGTATAAAACCAGACGCCGCCGCCTCCAGTTAGTTCACAGAATCCTCTCCCCTCCGCGCCACCATTTGAGGGTCGTCGTCGGTCGGGGAGCTTCGCTTCGGTTCGGTGATAGCTTCCGCGGCATCGACGTCGGGTTGGGTGCGTCCGGCGCCAATGAATTTTACATCGGATCACCTCCGTTCGCCGTGAACCTGGGAGCTCGGCGTACAGCTCTGGACCGCATCTTGCCGTGGGCGGGTGCCTTCGTGGCATACTACTCTGGTATAATTCCACCACTAGCTTTGCCTCCCTCTGCTCCTCGCGATGCCCTAAACCGCATAAGAAATAGAGCTGGGGGGACTTCGATTTGGATCTCGTCGGCATGAACGCCGCCGTCGCGAGCTTGTGCCCCACCGTGCTCAGCTATTGCCTCACGGTGGATGACGAAGGCCCCTGAGCCGTCCGTCCAAGGATGGGCGGACACGATTAGATCTAGAACCCAGTCAGCCGTGGCCGTCAGATTTGTGCGGGCGGCTGTGATCGATCCCTGGGCGTACCGCTTCAGGATGAATATAGACCATAGATTCCGGATCCAACGGTGGTGATTGCATACTGGTTGGGTGATGTGTCTTTCTAATCTGAGCCCTCAAACGCCGATCCAACGGCTGAATTCTACCTGTACCCCTTCGTCTTGGACGATTTGCTAAAGAGACCCTGTCTTTTTCAAAAATCAACCCGCCATCCTACGCGGTGTTCTCTGTGTCTGGGGAGAACTTCTGGATTTGCCCCGGTGTTCTCTGTAATTAGTGATCGGTCCAGAAAACTAAGGAAATAGATAATTAAATATGGAAAATGATTCTTAATTCAAAAATAATTCTAGAAACTTGTATAATTAATATTGAATTCATTTTAACTCCAAATTGATCCATTCCAGTAACATTAAGTTTGTTTTGATATTGTCTATCAACTAGTAACACTGTTTAGCCATGAAACTAGAAACAAAATTGTTCATTAGGATTAATCTATTGTAAGCACTAAATAATTTTGGAAATTCATAACTCAATAATCGTAACTCCGTTTGATCCATTCTAGTTGCATTAGTCTCACAATAATATTTATTATCATCTGGTAACTTTGTTTTGTCATGAAATATAGGTTAAAATGTTGCACTTAGTCTATTCTATACTTAACCACGTGGATCTTAAGAAAACCATAACTTCATAATCGTAACCCCGAATTTAGCGGTTCTCGAACCCACGATCTCATAGCGACGAGTAGATCATTATTATGCAGTTTGTGCTTATGTTTGGTGTGATGTTAATTTTGTTTATACCATGTTTGTTTGTATTGCTACGACTAGCGTGAGCTCACGAGTCACCTGAAGATCATCCTGGTACCTGGAATCTCAAGTGCCAGGCAAGTTGTGCCCTTGATCACTTCTTTTTACCCACTCATGTTCAAATTAATCATAATGATCTGCATAGGTTAATTTTGATGGGACCTAATAGGTTACCCTAGTTTGTCTATCTTTATACCTTGTTTACCACTGAACTTTTTGGGTAGTACTTGCTAGTGCTTTATGTGGTTTTGGGTATGAAGATACATTATTCACGATCACACTTTTATTATCTGTTTATTATTACTGTTCATGATAAGATCATTATGTTAATTGAAACATGGAGCGACCACCCGGGAAAACAGTGCTACCACAAGGGTTTAATGGGACGCCCTTGGCTGATTAATTAGGAAAGCTAGTGGAAGACTACCTTACCTAAAAGGGGCAAGGGCAGTAGGGGAGTGGTCAGTGTGGGGAGGTCCTTGGGATGATTTTGCTGCGATGGCGGTCATGCGAGGGGTCCCTGCATTGGAGCTTCCTATAAACTATAGCGGGTTTTCTGAAGCTAGTGGAACTTTGTAAAGGCCTCGTAGTGTTACCCTGCCTCGCCTCCTCGGTAGAGGTGTATGGGAAGTCGCGATCCCTTGGCAGATGGGTAACATGACTTATGGGTAAAGATGCGCAACCTCTGCAGAGTGTAAAACTGGTATACCAGCTGTGCTCACGATCATGAGCAGCTCGGACCCTCACATGATTAATTTATGGAACTAAATTCAATTTGTCATATGCATTGCATCGCAGGTGATGTTATTACTTTTTTTAATTGGATTGGTATTTACTTATACTTAGTAATTGCTAATAAAATTTTGACCAACTTTAAAAGCAATGCTCAGCTCTAACCATCCTCTTTGGTAAGCCTTACACTTCACGTGAACTCCCACCTTTGGCGAGTTCATGCACATTATTCCCCACAACTTGTTGAGCGATGAACGTATGTGAGCTCACTCTTGCTGTCACACACCCCCCCACAGGTCAAGAACAGGTACCACAGGATGAGGCGCATGGAGGATGTTGTGACGAGTTCGTGAGAGGTCTAGGTCGTCGTCTCCCAGTCAACTTTGGGTTGCTGGACCATTGTCTCCTTATAATGTAATTATTTATTTATTTTGTATAGAACTCTGATTATATAGTAAAGATGTGACATTCGATCCTGTGCCATGATTCATCATATGTGTGAGACTTGGTCCCAGCACACCTGGTGATTATGTTCGCGCCCGGGTCTTGGTGCCCCGAAACCCGGGTGTGACAGAAGTGGTATCAGAGGAATGTTGACTGTAGGACGAAATCTATATAGAACTGGACAACCAATACTTACTTACCTTACTCTGAATCTTTTCTAAACTTATCTTAATCTTTTCTCATCTATTTCTGCCTTACTCTGATTATTCTTACCTTTTCCTTCTAAAGACAAATGGGGATTTCACACTTTGAAATCCTGTGCCTAAAGTGACCTTTAGGAATAAGAGACCTACTCTTAGGAACAAAAACAAAACTATTTTATCTATAGGCTTGAGTGTTTGTACTTATGATACATGTCTGATTTGGATCTTTGATTGAGTGTGATTAGTTGTGGAGTAATGTCCACAATTATATTTAAGTATAGGCATAAGTATAAATAAATAAAATTCATGAGATTAGATTATCCTCTCTTAAAGTGTATCTATTTTAAATGGATCCTTCCTACCTTAAAAGATTATTTCTTACCTTAATGATCCATCTTATCTCAAAAGATTCTAAACAGACATTAATAATATTTATTCTACCCTCGTAGATCTATCTAACTTTAACTAGTCTAATCTAGTCATATCCATCCTAATCTAGATTTTATCTAATGTATTATGATCTAATCTAGAGTAAGTTATTAATGCTGGTACAAAAGATAAGGCCATACCCCTCATGCACTTAAAACTAAACTAGTGCCTCAAACCAACTCAGTCACATACATGAGATCGGACCCAACCAATAAAGTAATGAAGAATTGTATAATCCATCTATCCCTACCTAGTGTCAAACCAAATTTTGACCTACATCATGTAGTCTATCTCACTCATATCTATCTTAACCATATTCCTTAACTCCCATGATATACACTCACCTCGAAATCAATGAGACCAAGACCGGAGAAGGAAAGATCAACATCGACAAGGATGGAAATAACAGTCAAAGCGAATCTCGAGATAAACCAAGACTTAAACATTTTGGATGAAGTCTTTTCCTTGCCATAATCTTTCTTGCCTCAACATGTCGAGCTTATATCCTACATATTAAGTAGCTGGATACCTATGTTCTCCGAATCATCCACTATTGACTATAAAGAAAAAAATGAGACTCTGAATTTTTGAACCAATTAGAAATTTAAGGCTAAAAATCACAAACCAATTCTTTTTATATCCCTCTTTCTTATAAATCTCGAGGACAAGATTTCTGTTAAGGGGGGTAGGATTTGTAGAGCCCAAAATTGGTAGGAGAAAAAAATAGTAATAATGATGAAATAAATAAATAAATAAATTTATTTATTTAAGATAGTGTTTTAGGATGTTTTTTGAAGCCTTTTTGTTTAGATAAAATACTAATTCAATTAATTAATTAATCAAAGTATGTTTTGCATTCATGCTGAAATTTTGAGTGTGCATCTAACTGAATTTGAAATCTTAAACTAAATTTGAGTTTGAACTTGAAACTAGAGGATAGTTTGAAACCTCAAAGAATAAATTGAGGAAAAGATTATCGCCTTCATGAACTATATATTTCTAAAACATTCTTTAGAAATATTTGAATTAAGGTAGCCCTTGATGAATATTATACTTTACTTTCTCCTAAAATAATTAGGTTATTTATATAAACCTCTAAAACTAGCCGCACCTTTAAAATATATGCTTGAGAGGAAATATATGTATGTTGCATTTGCCTAAACAAATGAATAAATAATATAAATAGAATGAATAACCTCAAGCCATGATGGAATTTATTGACTATGCATTCTAATTGAATTGAGAATTCAAATTATATTTGAATTTGTTTTGAATTAGCAAACAAAATAGAAAACAGGAAAAGGAAAAGATGAAACCTGTTAGCTTCTTGGGCCGAATCTGCACTCCTCGGCCCAATCCCTCGCCCACCTAACTCCATGCGCCGACAGGAGGACCCTACCAGGTCAGCCACTGTCTACCCGCGTGGACTCCGTCCCAGTCACCTACAGGTGGGCCCGCCTCGTCAGAACCTTCTCCCACCTATGGCTGGAAATGTTGAGTCCGTGAGATCTGTTGGAACCTCCGATTGCCGCGCGCGGAATTGTAGCTACCAGATTCCGCGGGCTTTGCGTAAATTCTGCACCCAGCTTCGTCTCTCCCTGTATAAAACCAGACGCCGCCGCCTCCTGTTAGTTCACAGAATCCTCTCCCCTCCGCGCCACCGTTTGAGGGTCGTCGTCGGTCGGGGAGCTTCGCTTCGGTTCGGTGATAGCTTCCGCGGCATCGACGTCGGGTTGGGTGCGTTCGGCGCCAACGAATTTTACACCGGATCACCTCCGTTCACCGTGAACCTGGGAGCTCGGCGTACAGCTCTGGACCGCATCCTGCCGTGGGCGGGTGCCTTCGCGGCCTACTACTCCGGTATAATTCCACCCCTATCTTTGCCTCCCTCTGCTCCTCGCGATGCCCTAAACCGCATAAGAAATAGCGCTGGGGGGACTTCGATTTGGAACTCGCCGGCATGAACGCCGCCGTCGCGAGCTTGTGCCCCGCCGTGCTCAGTTGTTGCCTCACGGTGGATGATGAAGGCCCCTGCGCCGTCCGTCCAAGGATGGGCGGACACGATTAGATCTAGAACCCAGTCAGCCGTGGCCGTCAGATTTGTGCGGGCGGCTGTGATCGATCCCTGGGCGTACCGCTTCAGGATGAATATGGACCATAGATTCCGGATCCAACGGTGGTGATTGCATACCGATTGGGTGATGTGTCTTTCTAATCCGAGCCCTCAAACGCCGATCCAACGGCTGAATTCTACCCGTACCCCTTCATCTTGGACGATTTGCTAAAGAGACCCTGTCTTTTTCAAAAATCAACCTGCCATCCTACGCGGTGTTCTCTGTGTCTGGGGAGAACTTCTGGATTTGCCCCCGGTGTTCTCTGTAATTAGTGATCGGTCCAGAGAACTAAGGAAATAGATAATTAAATATGGAAAATGATTCTTAATTCAAAAATAATTCTAGAAACTTGTATAATTAATATTGAATTCATTTTAACTCCAAATTGATCCATTCCAGTGACATTAATTTTGTTTTGATATTGTCTATCAACTAGTAACACTGTTTAGCCATGAAACTAGAATTAAAATTGTTCATTAGGATTAATCTATTGTAAGCACTAAATAATTTCGGAAATTCATAACTCAATAATCGTAACTCCGTTTGATCCATTCTAGTTGCATTAGTCTCACAATAATATTTATTATCATCTGGTAACTTTGTTTTGTCATGAAATATAGGTTAAAATGTTGCACTCAAATGGTTGTAATATGTGAAGAAAACAACTACAAACTAGACACAAGGCATGTCATAGACGGAGTGGTAGTGGAGGGTACGCGCGAGGGTGAGGTCTACGGTTCGATTACTAACAACCGCGTAGCACGCGAATTTTGCGCGAAAAATGCCGCGACTTGCGACTTTCAGAGCTTCGCTTAGGTTCGGTGATAGCTTCCGCGGCATCGACGTCGGGTTGGGTGCGTCCGGCGCCAACGAATTTTACACCGGATCACCTCCGTTCGCCGTGAACCTGGGAGCTCGGCGTACAGCTCTGGACCGCATCCTGCCGTGGGCGGGTGCCTTCGCGGCGTACTACTCCGGTATAATTCCACCCCTAGCTTTGCCTCCATCTGCTCCTCGCGATGCCCTAAACCGCATAAGAAATAGCGCTGAGGGGACTTCGATTTGGAACTCGCCGGCATGAACGCCGCCGTCGCGAGCTTGTGCCCCGCCATGCTCAGCTGTTGCCTCACGGTGGATGACGAAGGCCCCTGCGTCGTCCGTCCAAGGATGGGCGGACACGATTAGATCTAGAACCCAGTCAGCCGTGGCCGTCAGATTTGTGCGGGCGGCTGTGATCGATCCCTGGGCGTATCGCTTCATGATGAATATGGACCGTAGATTCCGGATCCAACGGTGGTGATTGCATACCGGTTGGGTGATGTGTCTTTCTAATCCGAGCCCTCAAACGCCGATCCAACGGCTGAATTCTACCTGTACCCCTTCGTCTTGGACGATTTGCTAAAGAGACCCTGTCTTTTTCAAAAATCAACCCGCCATCCTACGCGGTGTTCTCTGTGTCTGGGGAGAACTTCTGGATTTGCCCCGGTGTTCTCTGTAATTAGTGATCGGTCCAGAGAACTAAGGAAATAGATAATTAAATATGGAAAATGATTCTTAATTCAAAAATAATTCTAGAAACTTGTATAATTAATATTGAATTCATTTTAACTCCAAATTGATCCATTCCAGTGACATTAATTTTGTTTTGATATTGTCTATCAACTAGTAACACTGTTTAGCCATGAAACTAGAATTAAAATTGTTCATTAGGATTAATCTATTGTAAGCACTAAATAATTTCGGAAATTCATAACTCAATAATCGTAACTCCGTTTGATCCATTCTAGTTGCATTAGTCTCACAATAATATTTATTATCATCTGGTAACTTTGTTTTGTCATGAAATATAGGTTAAAATGTTGCACTCAAATGGTTGTAATATGTGAAGAAAACAACTACAAACTAGACACAAGGCATGTCATAGACGGAGTGGTAGTGGAGGGTACGCGCGAGGGTGAGGTCTACGGTTCGATTACTAACAACCGCGTAGCACGCGAATTTTGCGCGAAAAATGCCGCGACTTGCGACTTTCAGAGCTTCGCTTAGGTTCGTTGATAGCTTCCGCGTCATCGACGTCGGGTTGGGTGCGTTCGGCGCCAACGAATTTTACACCGGATCACCTCCGTTCGCCGTGAACCTGGGAGCTCGGCGTACAGCTCTGGACCGCATCCTGCCGTGGGCGGGTGCCTTCGCGGCCTACTACTCCGGTATAATTCCACCCCTAGCTTTGCCTCCCTCTGCTCCTCGCGATGCCCTAAACCGCATAAGAAATAGCGTTGAGGGGACTTCGATTTGGAACTCGTCGGCATGAACGCCGCCGTCGCGAGCTTGTGCCCCGCCGTGCTCAGCTGTTGCCTCACGGTGGATGACGAAGGCCCCTGCGCCGTCCGTCCAAGGATGGGCGGACACGATTAGATCTAGAACCCAGTCCGCCGTGGCCGTCAGATTTGTGCGGGCGGCTGTGATCGATCCCTGGGCGTACCGCTTCAGGATGAATATGGACCATAGATTCCGGATCCAACGGTGGTGATTGCATACCGGTTGGGTGATGTGTCTTTCTAATCCGAGCCCTCAAACGCCGATCCAACGGCTGAATTCTACATGTACCCCTTCGTCTTGGACGATTTGCTAAAGAGACCCTGTCTTTTTCAAAAATCAACCTGCCATCCTATGCGGTGTTCTCTGTGTTTCCTGGAAACGATTTGCACTGGCGGGTGGGGTGGTCCTAATAAAAATAATTTTTTTTACTATTTTTAAAACTTGTTTTATGTTTCCTGGAAACGATTTGCACTAGCGGTTTTATTACGTCGACCGCCAGTGAAAATCGATTTTCACTGGCGGTCTTCAGTTACCCGCCTGTAAAAATGATGATTTTTACTGGCCTCTAGCACTGGCGGTTACGATAAACGCCACTAAAAATAGGTTTACGATAGCCACTATAGAGCTTCTCTGTACTAGTGTGTGTATCGGCATGTTATATTTTTCCCAAATGTTTCTTTGCCTCAGATGCCATCAAGGACTCGTGCGCATGACGGTGCAGGGACTTCCCGTGGTCGGGAAGATACTCCTAATCCGCCACCTGTACCACCAACGCTGGCCGAGGCTATCGCTTCCTTGGTTAATGCTACTGCAGATAATACCTACTTCTTACGTGAGATGGCGGGTATTCAATTCCAGCAGCATGGCGGAAGAGCTCCTCCACAGGGACCGCGTGAAACCTCGTATTTGGACTTCTCCAAAACATGTCCCCCACTCTTTGTTAAAGCTGAAGACCCTCTTGAAGCTGATGAGTGGATCAGGGTAATGGAGCAGAATTTTGGATTAATCCGTTGCACAGAAACACAGAAGTCGTTGTTCGCTGCTCAACAACTAAGAGGCCCTGCCAGTACCTGGTGGGGAAATTTTGTGGCAATTCAACCAGCCGGACATCAGGTCACTTGGGATGAATTTAAGCTGGCATTCCGTGAACACTATATTCCATAAGGAGTGCTTCACATGAAACAAGAGGAGTTTATTCGACTGAAACAAGGAGGGGATACTGTGATGTAGTATCTCAACAAGTTTAATCATTTATCCCAATATGCGATTGACCAAATAAACACTGACCTGAAGAAGAAAAATTGCTTCATGAGAGGACTCAATGATCGGCTCCAACGGAAAATGGCCCCCTGCCAAGATCTTACCTACAGCAGAGCTATCAGCACAGCGCTGGCAGTAGAAGCCAAGAATACAGGCCAAGGAAAATCCAAGGGGTTTGGAGGAGACAGGTCCAATCAGGGACCTGAGAAGCGAACCAGGTTGGTAATCCGACCATTTAATCAGAATCGTTCTTCGCCTCGTCCATCCTCCTATCCGTTCAAACAGCCTGTTTTCATTCGTCCTACCAATGCCCCCGCTTCTACAAATCAGCCGAGTGCCCCTGGTGCTCGTTTCCTTGCCCTCCCTAGTTCCTCAACTGGCTACTTTAACTGTGGAAAGTCTGGTCATTTTATCAAAGATTGTCCATATCCGAAGCAGAATAAGTTCAACAATCAACAGAACTATGGGAGCTCTAATCAAGGCAAAGGAAACATGACTAATAATTCAGCGGGCAAAAATGTCAAGAAGACTGGGCGAATTTATTATACTCAAGTGGCCACTACACCAGAAGGAGAGCCGATAATGATGGGTACGTTCCTTGTGGCCAATCACCCAGCAGTCATTCTCTTTGATTCTGGTGCTTCGCATACATTCATAAGCAAGAAATTAGTAGAAAAACATTGCATTCCTTGCACTGAATCAAGGAAAGGGTTTATTATCCATTCGCCCAGGGGACAAATATTTACTAAGGAAGTAGCCTTCCATGTGCCAGTAACATTGGCTGAACGAGACTTTCCCGCCAATATGATTATTTTGAAAGGTCAAGATATAGATGTAATTCTGGGCATGAATTGGTTAGCCCAGCATAAAGCTATCCTCAACACCGACTTAAGGACTATTAAGTTGAGTCATGGCCATGAAGAGGTTCTCCTGTCCATCCCTGTAGCTATTCCAGCTAAACCATTTGGGTGGGTCTATGAAGCTATCATACCAGAAATCCAGGATATTCCGGTAGTATGTGAATTTCCGGATGTCTTTCCTGAAGATCTGCTTGGATTGCCTCCAGAAAGGGATGTAGAGTTTGTGATTGAACTGAAACCCGGTACAACTCCTATTTCTAGAAGATCGTACCGGATGCCACCAAATGAATTGGCGGAGCTCAAGACGCAATTACAAGACTTGCTTGAGAAGGGATTCATTCGGCCCAGTTCATCACCTTGGGGATGTCCCGCAATTTTTGTCAAGAAGAAGGATCAAACACTTCGAATGTGCGTGGACTACAGACCCCATAATGAGGTCACTATCAAGAACAGGTACCCTCTTCCTCGGATCGATATCTTGTTCGATCAACTTACTGGAGCACGGGTATTCTCCAAAATTGACCTCAGGTCGGGCTATCATCAGATCCGTATTCAACCGGAAGATATACCCAAGACCGCATTTACTACGCGGTATGGATTATTCAAATATTTGGTTATGTCCTTCGGATTGACAAATGCTCCTGCCCACTTTACATATCTAATGAACTCGGTGTTTATGCCTGAGTTGGATAAATTCGTGGTGGTCTTCATTGATGATATCTTGATATATTCCAAGAATGAAGAGGAGCATGCTAAACATTTACGGATCATATTAACGCGCTTAAGGAAACATCAATTATATGCTAAATTTAGCAAATGCGTGTTTTGGTTGGAGGAAATCCAATTTTTGGGACATGTATTGTCTGCAAATGGGATTGCGGTTGATCCCAGCAAGGTCAAGGATATTCTAGAGTGGAAACCACCAACCATTGTACATCAAGTTCGAAGTTTCCTTAGGTTGGCTGGCTATTACCGCAGATTTATTCCAGATTTCTCCAAGATTGTGAAACCAATCACAAGTCTGTTGAAGAATGATACAAAATTTAACTGGTCCTCAAGATGCAACAAAGCCTTTGAGTAGCTGAAGGTTTTGTTGACCACTGCTCTGGTATTGGCTCAACCGGACATTGAAAAGCCTTTTGATGTGTACTGTGACGCATCAGGCAGTGGTCTCGGATGTGTCTTAATGCAGGAGGGCCGAGTTATAGCATATGCTTCAAGACAGTTGTGCCGGCATGAGGAACATTATTCAACTCATGACTTGGAATTAGCTGTTATGGTTCATGCCCTTAAAATATGGCGTCATTATCTGCTGGGAAATATCTGCAATATATATACAGATCATAAAAGTTTGAAGTGTATTTTTACCCAGTCAGAACTAAACATGAGGCAGAGAAGATGGCTTGAGCTGATTAAGGATTATGAATTAGAAATCCACTATCACCCAGGAAAGGCCAACGTGGTGGCAAATGCACTAAGTCGCAAGGCTTCTTGCCATTGTCTTACAGTAAGGACTCTGGACACCACATTATGTCAAGAAATGGAGAAATTAAACCTGGGGATAATACAACATGGAACCTTGAACCAATTGAAGCTTGAGTCGATTCTTCTGCAAAGAATTATTGATGCCCAAAGAAATTATAAGGGTATGAAATATATTCATGAGAAAATAGAAGCCGGCAAAGCGAATTGTTTCAGAAAGGATGATCAAGGCATTGTATGGTTTAATGATCGCATAGTTGTGCCTAAAAATGAGGAAGTTCGCCAGCAAATTTTGGATGAAGCTCATCTTAGTCAATATTCCATTCATCCCGGAAGCACTAAGATGTATCAAGATTTAAAACAACATTATTGGTGGACAAAAATGAAGATTGAGATTGCACACTATGTGGCGAGATGTGACACCTATAGACGTGTCAAAGCAATACACATGAAGACTGCTGGTCCACTGCAATCTTTGTCCATCCCAATTTGGAAATGGGAGGACATTAGCATGGACTTCATTGTGGGATTACCCAGGACGGCTAAAGGTTTTGACTCTATCTGGGTTATAGTTGATCGACTTACAAAAATAGCCCATTTTGTACCAGTCAAGACATCCTATCCGGTCCTCACCTATGTCTAGGTATATATTGCCCGTATTCTCAGTTTGCACAGAATTCCAAAGACCATAGTGTCGGACCGCGGACCGCAATTTGTATCCAAGTTTTGGGAAGAATTACATAAGTCCCTGGGTACTAAGTTGCTCCACAGTTCGGCCTATCATCCCCAAACAAGTGGACAGACTGAGAGAGTAAATCAAATACTTGAAGACATGTTGTGGGCATGTGTTTTGGAATTCCCACAAAAATGGGATGAATGTTTACCATTGGCAGAGTTTTCATATAACAATAGTTATCAAGAAAGTATTAAGATGGCACCATTTGAAGCATTGTATGGGCGACGGTGACGTACCCCCTTGAATTGGTCTGAACTAGGAGAAAGGTGGTTTTTCAGACCTGATATAGTGAAAGAGACAGAAGAAAAGGTTCAACGAATCATACATAACTTGAAATAGGCACAAGCTCGACAAAAGAGTTATGCAAACAAACGACGCCAACCCTTGTACTTCCAAGTTAAAGATTATGTATACCTGAAAGTATCACCAATGAAGGGTGTGACTCGTTTCGGTGTAAAAGGAAAGCTTGCACCCCGATACATTGGTCCGTTTCCTATTCTTGAACAATGTGGGCTAGTGGCATACCGACTCCAACTACTCGAAACATTGTCTGCAGTGCACAATGTGTTCCATGTATCCCAATTAAATAAGTGTCTTCGGGTTCCCGATCGAACCATTGATGTGGTGGATGTTACCTTGGAACCAGACTTGACATATTCAGAACATCCTATTCGAGTCCTGGATCAAAAGGACAGGGTCACTCGAAGAAGAGTTCTAACATTTTATAAGATACAATGGAACCAACATACTGAAGATGAAGCTACATGGGAAACCCAAGACTTCTTAGAAAATAATTTCCCTGGCTTTTTAGCTTCATGTAATATGTGAGATATGTACAATTGGTTGTAAAGATGGAATAGACCCCATACCACCCCCTACTTTGTACAAGAAATAAGGAAATAAAGATGTGACGTGTTTCCTTTTCCACTACTTGCCCTAGGACTTTAATTCTCGAGACGAGATTCTTTTATGGGGGGAAGAATGTAACACCTCTAGTGTTACTATCAATAAAACTTGAGCATAACATCATGTGCATGGGCATATCTTGTGTTTGTTACACCTAGAGTGCATTCACTAGGTAAGAATTTCAAACAAGTTGTACTGATGTGACTTGATGTGTGATTAACCCTAGGGTAGAGTGCTTAACCCTAAATTAGGGCTTATGGATATAAGTGAAGCCCAAATATGAGAAAACCTCAAACGACATGAAAAATGATCATAAGATATCATCTTTAATGGACTTTAGTGACACCAAAACCCTGAAGTGCTAAAAACCCTGAAAAGACCCCTGGAAAACCCTAATTGGAATCCTAGGGGTAACTGTAAATTCTAGACACTTTTGGACCAAGCAAATACTAAAGTAAAAGAGCACCTTAAACCAACTATCTTTCATAATGGAGAATTTGCAAGTTGAATAGTGGAATTTGGGCTTATTTGCAAAAAGGCACCCATAAACCATATATGCCTAAGTCTGAAATTCAGTGCACAGGGTCAACTTTGGAGCTCTACATCTCAGGATTCTTGAGGATTTTGCTCTTGGTCAGTATAGAAAATTGGTAGAGATATGTAAGGAGAACAAAGTTGATTAAGTGACCAAGCACTAGTGTTGCACATAAATGAGAGAAAAATAGGGTTGAAATAGCGCTGTCAGTCGGCCTGATAGACATGTGTTCACTGCATCTGATTAAGGTCTAGGTTCAGTGTTATTGCGCCAACTTGAGCGTCATGGCATGATCAATCCATGGGGATTTTTGGTATGGTCATTACCAAAATGAAAGAACATTGATCAATGTACAACTTTGATGCAGATTAGTTTGCGAGCAACCACATAAAACTGGGTGCAATAGCCATCTGAATTCGGGTTGGCAGGCGCACTGTTCACCGTGGTTCAGTGAACCTCGCCGGGGATAAGAACGCCACCTCGGCTGAGGCACTTCTCGGACTTGCGGCCATGGTAAAAATCTTCCGCAACGTGGCGCATGTAACCATGAGGTGGCGTCGTCCGGCTGAAACTTTTCACCGGGCGCTCGTTGTGGCCCTGCCCGCGCGGGTGAGCTCGCCAGCGCACTGGGAGATCTTTTGAATCACGTCCGCCTCTGGCCATCCCCCTATAAATTGAGCCCAAGCGCTGATTCATCACCGCATCACACACACGAGTGCTTGCGCAAACCACTCAATTTCGCAGAGGGACTCAGTTAAGCCATAAGCTCCTCCTCACCGTTCTTAGCTCTGCCGTGAAGGACCTCTCCGTGGCCAGGTCAAATTGAGCGAGCCCTCCCTAAATTCTGCCCTGTCCGAGCTTCCTTAGATACTAAGAGTGCTCCTTGATCTGTTTGATTTAACGCTGAGAGCACCTAGAGGGGGGTGAATAGGTGATCCTATGAAATTCAACACTGATAGCCACAAAACTTAGTTATGACAGTTAGAACGGCTAAGTAGCTTGAAATGAGCTCTTGTGAACACAGACAATCAAAGAGAAAGCACACAAGAGACACACGATTTTATCCCATGGTTTGGCCAAGTAACACTGGCCTACTTCCACGTTGTGGCGTCCCAATGGACGAGGGTTGCACTCAACCCCTTTCAAGTGATCTGATGATCAAATTGAATACCACGGTTTTTTCTTTCTTAGTCTTTCTCCTGTTTGCGAGGAATCTCCACAACTTGGAGCCTCTCGCCCTTACAATGATGATCACAAAAGAAGCACAGAAGTAAGGGAGGGGAGAACAACACACACAAGACTCAACAACTTGAGCTCAAAACACAACGCAAGGAGTTCTCAACTCAAATGGACCTCAAGTCACTATCACAAAGAATCGAATGCGCAAAGTTGGAGTCTTGGAGTCTTAGAATGTTTCTTGTAAGCTTTGTAGGTCCTCCATGCGCCTAGGGGTCCCTTTTATAGCCCCAAGGCAGCTAGGAGCCGTTGGAGGCCAACAAGGAAGGCCATCCTTGCCTTCTGTCGAGTGGCGCACCGGACAGTCCGGTGCAGATATCCTTCCTTTTTTGGCGCAGATGACCGTTGCACCTTTGGGCCAGTTGGCGCACCGGACACTGTCCGGTGCCCCCTGCCGACCGTTGGTGCGGGCCACGCGTCGCCCGCGGATTGCGCGGCCGGCCGTTGCGCTGGCGACCGTTGGCTCAACGGACAGTCCAGTGCACCACCGGACAGTCCGGTGAATTATAGTTGTATGCCGCCGATTTTTCCCGAGAGCGGCCCTTTCACCGGAGTCCAGCCTGGCGCACCGTACACTGTCCGGCGCACCACCGGACAGTCCAGTGTGCCACGCCGAGCTGGACTTTGGCTACACATAGCCAGTCTTTTGCAATTCTTCTCTTCTCTTCTTTTCTCTATTTCTAACACTTAGACAAATATATTAATATACAAAAAACCAACTACTAAGCCTAGAAACATACCTTCTCTTGATTTGCACTTCTCTCTTCATTTAGCACATAGGAACTCAATTAAATGTGTTGGACACTTAATCACCAAAACATAATAGAAATTGCCTAAGGGCACATTTCCCTTTCAATCTCCCCCTTTTTGGTGATTTATGCCAACACATCCAAAAGCAACCAAAGAGAAGTGCAACATCAATGCAATTGAGAACAATAATTGTCTTTGCACAAGTTTTGACATATTTGGATCATTCTTTGCCACCACTTGGTTTGTTTTGCAAATCAAATTCATTTTCCTATCTCTAATTCAAACTCACTTGTTTGGGCATAAAGAGAGATAATCCAAGAATGAAATTGATCAAGAGCCAAAAACTCCCCCTTTTCCCATAATCAAAATTTCCCCCCATAAGAGACCAAATTTTGCAATTATATAGTATTTTGACAAATCAAAAGTTCTAACTCTATTGTTTTCAAAATTCACATGTGGTAGCTGATCCATTTTCTTTGGCCTTAATTTCTCCCCCTTTGGCATTAATCACCAAAATGGGATCATTCTTGGCCCTTTAACCCCATTGCCTCACCAAAAGTGTCAATTAAGAGCAAACAGGCAATAAGAGCAAGAGAATGAACTTGGAGGTGAGTATACTAATACCGGAGTGTAGTGGAAGACTTTTGCATGGTCCAAGTTCACCTTTCCCTTTCAATTCACCTTTGAGGCTAAATCAAGTATACTCAAATACACGGGTTAGTCTCAAAGGGTCAAGTTGTAGCACATCTCCCCCTAAATATGTGCATCATTCACACATGGACTTGTGAGGTCCGGGGATCCCTTGCACAACTTGAGCACCATAAATAAGCAACAAATTTCATAAATGCATAAAGTAACATGATCAAAGGCATAAAACACATGTATGTTATAAATCAATCCAAGTTACGCGAATCTAAGACATTTATCTCACTACGCAGCCTGCAAAAGGTTTTCTCATCTAATGGCTTGGTAAAGATATCGGCTAGCTGGTTCTCGGTGTTAATATGATACACCTCGATATCTCCCTTTTGCTGGTGGTCTCTCAAAAAGTGATGTCGGATGTCTATGTGCTTAGTGCGGCTGTGTTCAATAGGGTTATCCACCATGCGGATTGCACTCTCATTATCACATAGGAGTGGGACTTTGCTTAGATTGTAGCCAAAGTCCCTGAGGGTTTGCCTCATCCAAACTAGTTGCGCGCAACACTGTCCTGCGGCAACATACTCGGCCTCAGCGGTGGATAGGGCAACGGAGGTTTGTTTCTTTGAGCTCCAAGACACTAGGGACCTTCCTAGGAATTGGCACGTCCCTGATGTACTCTTCCTATCAACCTTGCATCCAGCATAATCGGAGTCTGAATATCCAATCAAGTCAAAGGTAGACCCCTTTGGATACCAGATCCCGAAGCAAGGCGTAGAAACTAAATATCTAAGAATCCGCTTAACAGCCACAAGGTGACATTCTCTTGGGTCGGATTGATATCTAGCACACATGCATACGCTAAGCATAATATCTGGTCTACTAGCACATAAATAAAGTAATGAACCTATCATAGACCAGTATGCCTTTTGATCAACGGACTTACCTCCTTTGTTGAGGTCGACATGCCCGTTGGTTCCCATAGGTGTCTTCGCGGGCTTGGCGTCCTTCATCCCAAACCGCTTGAGAAGATCTTGAGTGTACTTCATTTGGGAGATGAAGGTGCCGTCCTTGAGTTGCTTCACTTGGAACCCAAGGAAATAATTCAACTCGCCCATCATCGACATTTCAAACTTTTGAGTCATCACCCTGCTAAACTCCTCACAAGACTTTTGGTTAGTAGAACCAAATATTATGTCATCAACATAAATTTGGCACACAAAAAGGTCACCATCACAGGTCTTAGTGAAAAGAGTGGGATCGACTTTCCCAACCTTAAAAGCATTAGCAATTAAGAAATCTCTAAGGCATTCATACCATGCTCTTGGGGCTTGCTTAAGTCCATAGAGCGCCTTAGAGAGTTTAAACACATGGTCGGGATACCTATCATCCTCAAAGCCAGGGGGTTGTTCCACGTAGACCTCCTCCTTTATTGGCCCGTTGAGGAAAGCGCTCTTCACATCCATTTGAAACAACCTGAAAGAGTGGTGAGCGGCATAGGCTAATAATATTCTAATAGACTCTGGCCTAGCCACAGGAGCAAAAGTCTCCTCGAAATCCAAACCTGTGACTTGGGCATAACCTTTTGCCACAAGTCGAGCCTTGTTTCCTGTCACCACTCCGTGCTCGTCTTGCTTGTTGCGGAACACCCACTTGGTTCCCACAACATTTTGCTTGGGACATGGCACCAGGCTCCAAACTTCGTTCCTCTTGAAGTTATTGAGCTCTTCCTGTATGGCCAACTCCCAGTCCGGATCTTGCAAGGCCTCTTCTACCCTGAAAGGCTCAATAGAAGAGACAAACGAGTAATGCTCACAAAAATTAGCTAAACGTGAGCGAGTTGTTACTCCCTTGCTTATGTCACCCAGAATCTGATCGACAGGGTGATTTCTTTGAATCATCGCTCGGACTTGAGTTGGAGGGGCCAGTGGTGCTTCTTCCTCCATAACTTGTTCTTCTTGTGCTCCCCCTTGATCACGCGCCTCTTGTTGAGGGACCTGTCCATCATCTTGAGTTGGGGGATACACCATCGTTGAGGAAGAAGGTTGATCTTGCTCTTGTTGTTCTTGTGGTCGCACATCTCCAATCGCCATGGTGCGTATTGCGGCCGTTGGAACATCATCTTCATCTATTTCATCAAGATCAACTTGCTCTCTTGGAGAGCCATTAGTCTCATCAAATACAACGTCGCTAGAGACTTCAACCAAACCCGATGATTTGTTGAAGACCCTATATGCCTTTGTATTTGAGTCATATCCTAGTAAAAACCCTTCTACAGCTTTGGGAGCAAATTTAGAATGTCTACCTTTCTTCACCAAAATGTAGCATTTTCTCCCAAATATACGAAAGTAAGAGACATTGGGTTTGTTACCGGTAAGGAGTTCGTAGGAGGTCTTCTTGAGGAGGCGATGCAGATATAGCCGGTTTATGGCGTGGCAGGCTGTGTTCACAGCTTCCGACCAAAACCACTCGGGTGTCTTAAACTCTCCTAGCATCGTCCTCGCCATGTCGATAAGCGTCCTGTTCTTCCTCTCTACCACACCGTTTTGCTGTGGTGTGTAGGGAGCGAAGAACTCGTGCTTGACGCCTTCCTCCTCAAGATATTCCTCAACTTGCAAATTCTTGAACTCGGACCCATTGTCGCTTCTTATATTTTTCACCTTGAGCTCAAATTCGTTTTGAGCCCTCCTTAGAAAGCGCTTTAGGGTCCCTTGGGTTTCTGATTTATCCTGCAAAAAGAATACCCAAGTGAAGCGGGAAAAATCATCAACAATTACAAGACCATACTTACTTCCTCCGATGCTAAGGTAGGCGATGGGTCCGAAGAGGTCCATGTGAAGAAGCTCCAGTGGTCTTGATGTTGTCATCACATTCTTGTTGTGATGAGTGCTTCCCACCTGTTTCCCTGCCTGACAAGCTGCACAAGGTCTATCTTTCTCAAAGCTGACATTGGTTAGTCCTAACACATGTTCTCCCTTTAGAAGTTTATGAAGGTTCTTCATCCCAACATGTGCTAGACGGCGATGCCACAGCTAGCCCATGCTAGTCTTAGCTATTAAGCATGCATCTAGATCGGCCTCCTCTTTCGAAAAATCAACTAAGTAGAGTTTGTCGTCTAATACACCCTTAAACGCTAATGAACCATCACTCCTTCTAAAGACAGAAACATCAACATTTGTAAACAAACAATTGTAGCCCATGTGGCACAATTGACTTACAGACAGGAGGTTGTAACCAAGCGACTCTACTAGAAATACATTTGATATGGAGTGTTCGTTGGTGATAGCTATCTTGCCCAAGCCTTTGACCTTGCCTTGGTTCCCATCTCCAAAGATGATCGTATCCTGGGAATCCTTGTTCTTGACGTAGGAGGTGAACATCTTCTTCTCCCCCGTCATGTGGTTTGTGCATCCGCTTCGATAATCTAGCTTGAGCCCCCGGATGCATAAACCTGCAAGACAATTTACGCTTGGGTTTTAGGTACCCAACTCTTGTTGGGTCCTACACGGTTAGTTACAATAGCCTTTGGAACCCAAATACAAGTCTTGTCTCCCTTGCATTTGGATCCCAACTTTATAGCAACTACTTTTTCATTCTTACATATAAGTGCAAATGAAGTATTGCAAGCATGGTAAATAGTGGAAGGTTCATTGCACATTCTCCTAGGCACATGAGACACAACATTACTTTTTCTAGGCTTACTTCTACCATGCACAAAAGTAGAGCTAGAAGCAAACATAGCATGTGAATTAAACACATCATAACTCCTATTATAATGAGCATTCCTAGAAAACTTTCTATCATAAATGTAAGCATGACATTTTTGAGAACTACTAGCCATAGGAGCCTTCCCTTTCTCCTTGTTGAGAACGGGAGTCTTTTGGCTTGTTAAGTTCTTGGTTTCCTTTCGAAAACCAAGTCCATCCTTAATAGAGGGGTGTCTACCAATTGTGTAGGCATCCCTAGCAAACTTTAACTTATCAAAATCATTTTTGCAAGTCTTAAGTTGAGCATTAAGACTTGCCACTTCATCACTCAATTTTGTAATAGCAATAAGATGTTCATTACATGCATCTACATCAAGGTCCTTACATCTATTACAAATACTAACATTCTCTACACATGAACTAGATTTATTAACTTCCTCAAGCTTAGCATTTAAATCATCATTTAAACTCTTTAAACTAGATACAGTTTCATGGCAAGCAGATAACTCAGAAGATAGCATTTCATTCCTTTTAATCTCTAAAGCAAGAGATTTTTGAACACTAACAAATTTATCATGCTCCTCATATAAAATATCCTCTTGTTTTTCTAACAATCTATCCTTTTCATTTAAAGCATCAATTAATTCATTGATTTTATCTACTTTAGCTCTATCTAAACCCTTAAATAAATCAGTATAATCTACTTCATCATCACTAGAATCATCATCGCTAGAAGTAGTGTACTTAGGGGTATCTCGAACACTTACCTTCTTCTCCTTGGCCATGAGGCAAGTGTGGCGTTCGTTGGGGAAGAGAGAAGACTTGTTGAAGGCCGAGGCAGCGAGTCCTTCATTGTCGGAGTCGGAGGAAGAGCAGTCCGAGTCCCATTCCTTTTTGAGGTGTGCCTCGCCCTTTGCCTTTCTGTAGCTCTTTTTCTTCTCCTTCTTCCCGCTCTTTTCTTGTTCCTGGTCACTATCATTATCGGGACAATTTGCTATAAAGTGACCAGTCTTACCACATTTGAAGCAGGAGCGCTTTCCCCTTATTTTGTTCTTGTTGGGGTACTCCTTGCGTCCTTTAAGAGCGGTCTTGAAGCACTTGATGATAAGCGCCATTTCATTCTCGTTGAGCCCGGCAGCCTCTACTTGTGTTACCTTGCTTGGTAGCGCCTCCTTGCTACTTGTTGCCTTGAGCGCAACGGGCTGCGGCTCGTAGACGGGTAGTGGCCCATCAAGGCATCATCTACATATCGTGCCTCCTTTACCATCATGCGCCTGCTCACGAATTTTCCGAGTATCTCCTCGGGCATCATCTTTGTATACCTTGGATTTTCACGGATAAGATTCACAAGATGAGGGTCAATGATGGTAAAGGACCTGAGCATGAGTCGGACAACGTCGTGGTCCGTCCATCTTGTGCTTCCATAGTTCTAATCTTGTTGATGAGGGTCTTGAGCCTATTGTAGGTTTGTGTTGGCTCCTCTCCCCTGATCATCGCAAATCTCCCCAGTTTGCCTTCCACCAACTCCATCTTGGTGATCATGGTGGTGTCGTTTCCCTCATGCGATATCTTGAGGGTGTCTCATATTTGCTTGGCGTTGTCCAAGCCGCTCACCTTGTTGTATTCATCCCTGCACAAAGATGCTAGCAAAACAGTGGTAGCTTGTGCATTCTTATGGATTTGCTCATTTATGAAAACGGGATTGTCAGTACTATCAAAATGCATTCTTTTTTCAACAATCTCCCAAATACTAGGATGGAGAGAAAATAAGTGACTACGCATTTTGTGACTCCAAAAAGAGTAGTCTTCTCCACCAAAGTGTGGAGGTTTCCCAAGAGGAATTGATAACAAATGAGCATTAGAATTGAATGGAATACGAGAATAATCAAATGAATAGTTTTGATTAACCGGTTTCTTTTTAGACGAGTCATCGTCGTCGTCGTCTCTTGGTCAAGAAGAGGAGGCGTCGCTATCGTAGTAAATGATCTTCTTGATGCGCCTCTTCTTCTTCCCGTCCCTCTTCTTGTGATTCGATCCTGAGTCAGTGGGCTTGTCGTCCCTTGGCTCGTTGAAGAGGGACTCCTTGTCGTTGACCACCATCCCCTTTCTCTTAGGATCCATCTCTTCGGGCGATTAGTCCCTTACGTGAAGAGAACAGCTCTGATACCAATTGAGAGCACCTAGAGGGGGGGTGAATAGGTGATCCTGTGAAATTCAACACTAATAGCCACAAAACTTAGTTATGATAGTTAGAACAGCTAAGTAGCTTGAAACGAGCTCTTGTGAACACAGACAATCAAAGAGAAAGCACACAAGAGACACGCGATTTTATCCCGTGGTTCGGCCAAGTAACACTTGCCTACTTCCACGTTGTGGCGTCCCAATGGACGAGGGTTGCACTCAACCCCTTTCAAGTGATCCGATGATCAACTTGAATACCATGGTTTTTTTCTTTCTTAGTCTTTCTCCCGTTTGCGAGGAATCTCCACAACTTGGAGCCTCTCGCCCTTACAATGATGATCACAAAAGAAGCACAGAAGTAAGGGAGGGGAGAACAACACACACAAGACTCAAATCCACAGCACAACCACGCACACAAGTCACAACTTGAGCTCAAAACACAACGCAAGGAGTTCTCAACTCAAATGGAGCTCAAGTCACTATCACAAAGAATCAAATGCACAAAGTTGGAGTCTTGGAGTCTTAGAATGTTTCTTGTAAGCTTGTGTAGCTCCTCCATGCACCTAGGGGTCCCTTTTATAGCCCCAAGGCAGCTAGGAGCCGTTGGAGGCCAACAAGGAAGGCCATCCTTGCCTTCTGTCGAGTGGCGCACTGGACAGTTCGGTGCGCCACCAGACAGTCACTGTAGACGGTCCGCTGCAGATATCCTTCCTTTTCTGGCACAGATGACCGTTGCACCTCCGGGCCAGTTGGCGCACCGGACACTGTCCGGTGCCCCCTGCCGACCGTTGGTGCGGGCCACGCGTCGCCCGCGGATTGCGCGGCCGACCGTTGCGCTGGCGACCGTTGGCTCACCGGACAGTCCGGTGAATTATAGTCGTACGCCGCCGATTTTTCCTGAGAGCGGCCCTTTCACCGGAGTCCAGCCTGGCGCACCGGACATTCCGATGTGCCAGGCCGAGCTGGACTTTGGCTGCACACAGCCAGTCTTTTGCATTTCTTCTCTTCTCTTCTTTTCTCTGTTTCTAACACTTAGACAAATATATTAGTATACAAAAAACCAACTTCTAAGTCTAGAAACATACCTTCTCTTGATTTGCACTTCTCTCTTCATTTAACACATAGGAACTCAATTAAATGTGTTGGACACTTAATCACCAAAACATAATAGAAATTGCCTAAGGGCACATTTCCCTTTCAAACCCGACTGCCGTTACCTCGCCAGAACAATCCCTTGTCGCCAGAGTGCTCCGTGATCCGCCACCCAACGCGGACCGCCTTCTCTGTCCTTCATTCCGCCCATTCCCCTGCCATTCTAAGCTTCTGGTAAGTCCTTAATGCTTTCCATGCCTTTTAATTGGTTATTAGCGCGCCGTGGTCTTGGGACCAAGCCCGGCGAACCTCAGTGTCCACCCTAAACCAAGCAGCATGGACCGTAGTCCATAACAGTCCGATTGGGGGTAGGGCGTGGGTTGGTTATGCTCAGGGAAGTTGTCGGTATGCTCGTCGTTTCGATGGAGGCTGCCGGCGGCGAGCTCTGACCACAGCAGTCAGGTGTTTGACGCGGCATGGCCGAAGGACCAATGGACATAAATAAAACCAAACTGAGGGGGTCAGGTGCAAATGACAGTGACTCAGGTAAATAGTATCAGTTGGCGCTTCACGATTGTTTGAACGTGCGAGGGCCTTTGTGTAAAACCTACCACACGGTCGCGTGCGCGCCCAAAATTCTGTGAGGCCTGGACTGTATGGGTCGGTTTCGGCCCAATCTTTTCCCTTTTCTTTTTCCGAGAAAACTTAGAAATCCATAGAAAAACGTAGAAAAATGATAAAAATATAAGATCAATTTTGTTGGATTCCTAAATTTCGGTAGTATTTAATAAAAATAGTTTTAGGATTTTTAGTCCAAACAAGGAATTATTTAGTATTTAAGAAGACCAAAACCTAGTCTCTTGGAATTTTAGGAATAATTTAATGACTCCAAAAATCACCAAACTTTTTGAATAAGCTTGATATGATATTTAGATCCTATGAGTGAAGTTTGACTTGCTTTGGACATTGTTTGATTCCTAAACCCAAAACCCTAGCTCCTTAGGGTAAAAATGTCTAACCCTACTAAGGTACTGACCTAGAAAAACCATAGTTACCCTAGTGCACCGTGAAGGAAAGTTGTATTCAAGATACAACTTGATACATCTTTTGTATTATTGCATTTTCATAAGCATTTCATGAGCATTCATGGTTATATATGGTTATGTATAGAGAACGAGGAAGAAATAACTGTTGAAGAAGAGGAGACTGCTCCGTCGACAGAAAATCCACCTGCCAGGAACTGTTTCTATTTTGATATTTGTGGAACAGAGCCCGACTCTCCTACAACACAAGGCAAGCCCCGGTGCATTTGCCACCTCCTTGCTGTTTTAAACTCTTTATCACTTGAATGATGCATTAGGTGATAGGAGTTGGGTGTTAAACAAATTGCTGCATTTCCTTCCTTGGATCTATTTACGATTCCTTGATTACATGTTTTATTAAAAGGTTTTCTGATGCTTAGTCCTGCTTTAGAAAAACAAATGTTTTGTTTAAACCAAAAGGTGATGCTTCAGTGGATGAGGTGTTTTCAAAAATAAAGCTTGATGGTGGATCCATCATGGCCATGATGGGTTCAACATCGGAAAAGATGTACCTCTACCAGGTACCAAACTTTGGGTTTTAAAATGATAAAGCTGAGACCGGGCGGGTGACTTGCACGAGAAGAGAGTCTCAGTGTAGTGTCTCCGTCTGAGTCGATTAAGGACATTGTCGATGTAGGCCTGATGATCGAGGACCTTTTTAACTGATCACATGCCTCATCATGGGTAAGCTTTCCCTTGGGCAGACTAATACCAGAAAGGCCAACATGCAATGGGAGTGGAGAGATGGCGAGAGTAGCGTGTACCCTCCGTGGCAAGAGGCTGGACGGTGGTGTATCTGTGCTCTCGGTTGGCGTGAACCCGGTCTGGTCTTAAGAAACCCGGTGGCGAGTTGACATATGCAAGAGTTAAGTGCTACATATGTCGTGTGATTGGAGATCCCCAGCTGAAAATTAATCGATTCAGATTGCCGTTACTTCTCGGACATGAAGACTTGGTCACTGACTTACACGTAGCATTCCAGTGAACAAAAATGGTGATAAAAGACAGCTAGTGTAGGTCAAGTGATTGAACTAGGTAGAAAGAACTCTAGTGACAGGTAATGACTTAACTTGCTAATAAAAACTGGATTTTTAAGGATCCACTTTTAGTAAGCATTTTTGCAAACAGAATCTTTGCTACTTGATTAGCCTCACCTTGACTCCCTTAAGCCAGCATATCCTTGAGAGTCTTTTATTTTGATGAGTAAGACTTGCGAAAGTACACTTCGTACTCAGGGTTTTCGAATCCATGTTGTTGTAGGTGAGGAAAAATAGACTTTTGTTGTTTTTGTACTAAGGTGGTGCCCAAGGACGAACCTTAATAGTGAAGTGGTTGCGGGAGGATGTTGGCCTCCCTTTTGAAAAGCAATATACTTTTATGCGGGAGGAGTTTTTGCCTCCCAAGTTTGTAATAATAATACTTATGCACTCTTATGACCTGGTGATGTAATAATAATACTCTTTCTATATTTTAATGAATGTAAATTAAGTTATTGTAATTCGCTTCCGCTTATTCGTTCCTCCGATGTGTTGTAATATCTGCGTGACGGGTGAAACACTCTTGGGCGAGGAAAAGGATACAGATACCGAACTTGTCGAGTGATTATGTGCATCTACAGGGTTGTCCAAGGTCCGTTGGACAAGGACAACTATAGGTGGGCCTAATGACTTGGAAGGTTCCATCACAAAAACTAGCCAAAAATGGTTACTATGTTTATAAATGGAAACCAAAATTGCTGAGTTGACTCTGTTTCAAATGATGAGGCCAGTCGGCCCTAAAATGAGCCCCTTGGGATGGTATTGACTTTGTACCCTGACTATCTAATCACCTAAAAATAGTTAAGTTTCTCATGTCTATTTTTTATGGAAGAAGCACGTAAAATGACAATTAACCATAAAGATAATGGTTACTGTGTTTATATCTCTACTAACTATTAAGGGGGCAGTGTAGACTGCCCCCGCTCCCGCACGCCCACGCGCCAGCGAAACCGTCGCTCCCGCACGCCCACGCGTCAGCCTCCCACGCGCGCCGCCGACCTCGCTCCCGCAACGGCCTCCGAACCGCCGCATCAGCCACAAAATCCGGACCAATGCATCCCGTGCGCCGCCAGCCATGGATTCCGCACGACCGCCGTGGATTCCGCGCCCACGCCGCCAGCCATGGCGCGGAACGGCCGCCTCCCTACGCCCGCGGAACAACCGCGCAGAAACCTCCGCGCGCCGTGCCTACGCGAACCCCACCCCAGCCGCAAACGCCCGCGCCGCCCGCACGCCACGCAATCCGCTCCTCCCTTCGCCTGAGATTGTCGTCATCAGTCTGCGCCGCGCCGGATCCGTCTGCTCCCCCCGCTCGCGATGGCAGCCCCAGCTATGCCCGCGTCGAGCCCTCACCAACGGATCCGAGGATCTCCTACCTCTCTGCGCCGGATCAGCTCCTCCCTCCACCCGAGATTGTCGTCATCAGTCCGCTCTACGTCAGATCCGTCTGCTCCCCCGCTCGCGATGGCACCCGCGTGGAACAGCCTCCTCCCTTATTGGACCTCGCCACCGTGCTCGTCGTCCGTCTCTGCCCAAGCCCATCTACCTCATCAACTTTGCATGCTACAATCTGGCCGACGAGCTCAAGGTGTGTGCCTTTCCTGATACGCCCCCACACTCCAAAAATCCATCATCAGTGCTGGTGCCAGGCCGCCGCCAGGAGTCCACCCCCTTCCCTCCCTCCCCTCAAATGTTGTTGTCTTCCCCCTGCCCCTCGTAGCGTCGCGTTGCCTAGGGGGATCCATTCTTTGGTTCGCCGCCCCTCTCCTCAACCTTCTATTAAGCATTGCCAATGATCTCCCTGACACGGCGTGGAGCCGCATTCGTTGTTGGCGACCTTGCCACTACCGGAGCTACAGAGGCTGCGCACGCTGTCGGCGCCCCTAGGGAGGAGCGACGACTGGCCCGGTGTGGGGTGCCCCGGTGCCTCCGGTGCAGGAAAGGGCGATGAGCGCGGTAGCAAGAGATACAGGTCGTACGACTATAGATTTAATTTCTCTCTGAAGATTCAGAGTTATATTAGGCCCCAATTTAGTGACCTATATATATATAGATTTGGAGAAATCCTGCTTAAAAAATATAAACTCGCAATAGGTTCCTTGCATTTTTGTATCGTAGTGCAGATGACAGCTACATGCAAGCTATATATAGTGCTTATGATAGTTTTAGCATATGCACAACCTCGATTGAAAGTGAACCGAAAAGTCCCATTTTTGTATGAGCCTGATCCAATTTTTCTTCAAATGTATGGACAACATAAAAAAACTGAAACAACCCATCAGCCAAGAGAACCATTGATACAGTATATTAGCTTTCTGTTGCATCACAACTCCACTAAAAGAATGTCTTGGCGCATTTCTTTGTGTATGAAGCAGGTGGCAATAGCTTATAGGAAATAGAGTAAGGAGAATACCATCTTTAGATTTCCCCAACATAAAAACCGGTTAATTGACATACATCGAAAAATAGACTTCTCAATTCTCATCACCTGAGCAACAACCTGATTACTTTACTTGTTGCCTCACTTCAGTTCTTGATTCTCTACTCCCTGCCGACAAGTGTTGTCGTTATTGCATTTCTTCAGCATGCAGCCTCCGACATAGTACTCGTCAACAATTCTTGGGGCATAGTACTCTTGTTGCTCCAGCTCCTTCTTTGCTCGTTCTACATCATATAGTTTTTTCAATGGCAGCATCATAGTCTCCTGATGATTTAGCAAGTTCGGCAAGAGCATTTTCTTTTATGGTAAGTTCCTTTGAGATCATTTAGAAATCAGCATATAATTGCCTTCCTCTCTCAACAACCTTGTCACAGTCCTATAAGGCATTCATCGTGCTGGAATTCAAACGAAAAAAAATTAGTTTCTAAGGACATATGATGTTTATGTTTAATGGAATTATTGGACTGCTCTTTATTTTTGTTGCCTCAGAATGTGTGCTTATATGATCAAGCTATCTGCTTCCTGCAGGAAAACGGAGTCAAAAATGAATTTTGCCTTGACCTGCGCAAACAAGATGCAGGAAATGTATCTAATCTCTTGAGACTCCATCTTAAACAGTTGGCAAATATTCCATGTAAGATATTGGTTCATGACTCTGAGTTTATCAGTTCCTCTGTTGGGATTTATCTTATTTCTCTGTTGTTTCACGTTTGTAACTTTTGATTACCTGAGAATTACTATTGGTGTTGATGACAGCAGTTTCAAGATGGGACAAAGAAGAAGAAAGGTGTGAATTTGATGGCTAATTGTTACTTCTGATTTTTGCACCGACCTACCGCTTAGCTGGATAAATGATTTTTAAGTAAACCCTTGGGTTGTACTTTGAGTTTTCATCCCAAATTTTAATATTGACATAAAACTCCTACTCTGTCACGGTATTAGTAAAATGCTTCATAGCAACATTTTACTTCATTTTATTTTGCACTTTGTACAGTATCTCATAAAAATCTTCATTTCGACCCCTCTTTCCCATAGCTATATAGAAAATATGTCTCTAGACAAAGTGTGTCAAGAAAAACATTACATATTTCCGCATAGCCATTGCGATTGATTTCCAAACCTCATGTTCAAGTGCAACATCATCAATATGTGAGATACAATTTTTTTTCTGCTACTAAGGTTGGCCTAAAGGACAATTATAAACAGGTTCCAGAAAGCTACTATTTGTGACAACATAAGCCGCTCGCCCTCAGATGCTGCCACTGAGGTGGGCACTATTACCCAGACATTCTGCTCGGCGCTCCAGGAGGAACTCTCTGATTATTACAAGCTGCTGGCTGTTCTGGAATCGTACTCATTGAATCCAATTCCCACACCTGGATCTGATTCAGGTGTGTCTAGTAATTACCTTTCACTGCGCCGTCTTGCAGTGTGGCTTGCTGAGCCTGTAGTGAGAATGCGCCTAATGGCTGTTCTGGTTGATGGATGCCGGGGACTGAGGGGTGGTGCTATGGCTGGTGTGATCCATGGGCACGCACAACACGGAGATCCTATGTTTCAGGAGTTTATGGGCCGATTACTGCGCCGGGTGTGCTCGCCGTTGTTTGAGATGGTCAGGAAGACTATATCTAGGTTCGATGAGTTCATGTGCTTCTGTTTGTGACTCATTTTAGTGCTTCTGTTTGTGACTCATATAAATTGCCGTCAACATGTGTGCATTTGTTTGTAATCACTTGCTAATACACAAGAGAATCCTAGGTTTTTTCCAATTTATCATACTGAAAAAATGAGATGGGTTTAGTTTTCTGCGTACTGCACCATTGCTGCCTCATTTGATTTACATGATTCATGTGCACAATTAGGTCTTGTTGCCCCCTGACAATCATGTAGGATCAGTTTAATGGCACTGGCATTTCTGCAGCTTACTATTACAACAAACAAAATGAATATGAAACTTAAAATATTATTGCAAATACAGAAGCCTCTCTGTCTACTATAGCAATGTAGAATGTTCTTCTTGCTTAGCTGGATAAATGATTTTTAAGTAAACCCTTGGGTTGTACTTTGAGTTTTCATCCCAAATTTTAATATTGACATAAAACTCCTACTCTGTCACGGTATTAGTAAAACTCTTCATACCAACATTTTACTTCATTTTATTTTGCACTTTGTAGTTTGTACAGTATCTCATCAAAATCTTCATTTTATTTTGCACGGGCGCCGTTGGGCGGCCTGGTGCTGGTCTCCAAGGATCCGGACAACATCCGTGAGATCGCGCTGCGTGAGTACACCGAGCTGGTGATCGACGAGACGGAGGTGTCGGAGGCCACTGCAGCAGAAGGTGTGACACCCCTTGCTCGCTCTTTCTAGCTCCAATCCGATCTGCCTTCTTGAACCTGATGTGCCTGTGCTGTCAAGCAATTGATTGGGCCTGTCTTATTCCATTTTTTTAAAGATCCATCATAATCAATTCATCAATTTCTCTTTAGTTTCATTAGTAAGCAACTGGCACATTAGGTTGTGATCCTTATCTCATAAGTTGAGTATAGCAGCGAGAGAGCGTGAAATTGACCTATGGATGGTCTCACGCAATTTTTAGACCTAGCTAACATATGCAAGGTTGCTGTCCTGTGAGTATTAAAGAATATATCTGTACACTTTAGTTTAGCACAAGTCAAAGAAGTAAAGGCAGTCTCTCTCTCTCTCTCTAAGTTGCATTGCGAATCATGTTCTTCAGAAGAGAGTAAAAAGAATTTATGCCTATAGATTCTCATAATGGTTCTATTAATTGTAATGAGGTACTTCCTGTTCATTTTTTTAAGTTTTGTTGAAACTCAGGATTAGGTGATGTGCCTTTGTTACCATCTTGGGGCTTCAGTTTTACTCTGCAATAATATTTCACAATTTTTTTGTTTTATGTACAATGCCCATTGTGTACATGAGTTCATATTTTTCTATTGATCTTTGAACATTTCATAGTATGCATGTGACTGTTGCAGATTGATTTGCTGCTGGTAGGACTTTTCTACGAGAAAATTGGACCATATATTAATAGTAGGAATAAAAAATTAATCAATATATAATGAATATGTTAAAAATGGCCATAAGAATTTGTAGAGCCAGCGACGACCTATATTATTACTTCATTAGTATTGCTTTTAGCCAGACAAGATCACGAGAGACTAGAACAATTTCAGAAAAACATGAGATTATGTCACTCCTCTCAAGGAACTTGTAAGTCTAGCTAGATTTGTTGATTATTGACTGCATACTCTTTCATGAAGCAGACCTTATGATGTATATAAAAATACACTGCAGTGCATAGTTGAGGGATATAACTTAGTTTTTCAAGCCTGTCCATCTCCAGCAGATGGTTTAGTTGGGGAAGAATCTTATGCTCAGGTACAAATTGGTAGGCAAATTCTAGGCAAAGGAGTTGGGTTAACATGGGAAGAGGCCAAGCTCCAGGTAATGAGCAGTCTAATACTGACTGACTTTGTTTTCCTACTATTACCTTAGTTTCCTTGCCTTAAGAAAATATGGATTCATTAGTAAACCCAGAGAATATCTCTGTTTGCATTTAAATTAGCATCAAGGATGGTCATCCTTCAATCATAATTCTTATAACTCTCAACAATCATCTTTGGCGCAGATGTCACACCCCCCACCAGGAGAGAACTCTGCATCATCCATTGTTGCTGTTAGTTTCTTCTTATAACTCTGATGTTAGTTTCTTCTTTATTAATCATAATTTAGTTGTATGATCTACTTATAATGTGATATTCATGCTCATAATTTGGTGCAATCTGTACTATGCAAAAATAAGTTATCATGTTGCTAACTTCAAACATTCAAATTGTGCAGGTGGTGGCATCAATGGACTGGCTTGAAATCACCAAGTACAGAGTTCTGGTTTCTACTCAACCACACCTACTGAGTTTGATTTCTACTTGTGTAGTCATGCTGGCATTCAGGTACAATGTTTCATTTTTATTGCAGGGGAAAGCTTTACGCCGTCGTGGTGCTCCACATGCGCACCACCGCCACGACCCGAAGAGAGAGGAGTTCACGTGAGATAGACGTCCACAACCTCCCCTCCTCCTCAAGGGCAACAGACTTCACCAGCACCCCTTCCTCCATCGGCACAGGTACAATCCCTAGCGAGAAGATGCATCTTAGCGAGATCGAGGGGATTGAGGGTCTGCGATTCACGGTGACCAGCGGGTACAGGACAATGTTGGAGTTGGGAGTTTTAGATAGGAGGAGCAGAGGGTGATCGAGGTGCAGATTAGGATGTGGCAGCAGGGGGTACAGGACAATGTAGAGCAGATGAAGGACAAGCAGACTGCAACTGGCTCCATGCTGGCCTAATCCATTTGGTTGTGAACATGCTAAGTTTGTTGTTTATTGGAATCCGCCTTGAGCAGCAATTTGGATTTGGTATGCTTTTAAAATCATTTTCATGGTACACCAATATCGAACCAGCCATTCATTTCAGTTAAGTGTTCCAACCATTCGTCCTTCATGGTCATTTCACTGACACTGTTTTTCCTGCTTGCAAGTTCGCATTGGTGCAATATACCTACTGTCTGGTTTTGGTGGCAGCGTGTTGTCTGCACTCTTCCTACGGAACAGCTACATCTCCGTTGGTGCTTCTGGAGCTCTATTTGGCCTGCTGGGATCCATGCTTTCTGAACTACTCATGAACTGGACTATATACTCCAACAAGGCCAGTATAAGCAATAAATGAATAACATTTTATTTTATCCAGTTGATTGATAATCGCTTAGCTCATCTACTTAATTTGCTCTTGCAGGCAGCAGCTATAATAACATTGTTGTTTATTATTGCACTCAATTTGGCTATTGGGATACTACCTCACGTTGACAACTTTGCTCACATTGGTGGATTCGCGACGAGTTTCCTCTTGGGTTTTGTTCTGTTGGCAAGGCCTCAATTTAGCTGGATGGAAAGTCATGAGTTGCCACACATGAAGCGTCCCGATCCTCTGGGACTCAAATGTGATACAATTACTAGTCCCAGGAGGCTAGTAAACACATTTATACATCAGATGATTCCAGATCTGCTTAAACGAGACAAACTTATAAAGGTGGCGAACAACTTTAAGAGTTGGTCCACAACTCGGGACATATCATCAGAGTGGGGCTGAAGCAGCCCGATATACGCAGTGAAGCAATTCAGCGGTCCAACAACCACAGGCAAGGTTGGGAACAGTCGTAACTCTTACCCGATCTCCTTTTTCTGAAAAACAACAAATAAGCAAGGGTGAGTACAAACGTACTCAGCAGCCCACCTTCACCCGCGGAATGGGGAAATCAGATATAATGCATGGAATATGTGGAGCTCAGAATATTTTGCAGAAACAGCAATATTTTATGCAGGGTTGTTTAAAAAAAACAATTTGTATTTTGCAAAGCGCATCCTCTCCAAAAGGAGCAGGAAGTTTTTCAATATTAGAACAAAATCCCCTGGACTAAACCATCCAGGTATCTCAGCAGTTTCCCACTGGTTTTCCTTTTCAAAAACAGCTACTGGACTTCCCGTCCACCATAGCTCACGGCTCAACCGCCGAACCTTTTAAAAACCACTTTTCTCAAAAGCACCTTTTTTTTGAAAACAAAACATTAATTGCCATACCATACCAGACTCGTCCATTCCTGTGGACACAGACTATTCGAATAGGTTTGAACTATGCGCAGAGGTGTACACTTTACCCACTAGTCCGGCTCTGCGATCTCATAGCTAGTGAGACCCGAATCTGAATCTCTTTCTTTCCCCGCACATCCTAACCTTAACGGTTATTCGGAAGGAGTCAGGCCACCACCATGTCCAAACCGGACAAAACTTTCCCCCTCCTTATCCTCCCGGTGCTCCCCAGCCTTCATAACCCTGGGGTCGGACCGCACGAGTTCAGATTGAGTGACTGCCCACACAGTCTCGAGTGGTTGCACTATTAAAGAGTACAGGTAGTGAAGATGACAAACCGGTCCTTATATGAGGGGACAATCCTTCTGCTCACGCCTAAACCAGCTGAGCCATCACCTTAGACCCTCCCCTAAACCAGGGAGTCCCTGATTATCCCACTCACAAGGTGATAAGGGTGAAAACCCTTCATCATACACATTTTGAAAAGCATTTTCTTTTGAAAACTCACACCTTTTTCTCAAATCATTTGGAACATATATATCAGGGATTGATTGCGACAAGCGGCTGGGTGGCCATAATAACTTGTCTCAAAATCATATCATGCATAAAATAACAGGCTGAGGGTTGTGGTTGAAAAACATAGGTAATTTATACATCAAAGGGATCCAGTGAGCTTGCCGTGCTTATTCGGCGAAGGGGGAAGGGGAGCTCGCGGAACTGGCTTCTGGCTCCACCTCCTAGCGTAGACTTGCGGATCTGGCCTCCATGAGACGGCACGAACGCTCCGATAACTATGCAACATGAACAAGCAAACATACAAACCAGCAAGTATACCAACAAATATTTAGTATAGTGGTCAGAATAGCGATATATGGATGGGTAGAGTCTTGAGTAGAATCTGTGTCATGTGGTGTTGTGATATTACTGGTGGTGGAGCGGAGGTGCTTACCAGGAGGGTGGACTAGAGGCGAAGCGACACTATGCGTGTAGCCGGCAGAGCGGAGTAACTGAGTGGGTGGGGTGTTTGCCTTGGCTGAGGGTGTTGAGTGTGTGTGGAGAGGGAGAGGGTAGCTAGGTGTATTTATAGCTGGGTGTATGTGGTGTAGCACAGTGAAGTTCACTGTTGGTGAGAATAGTGACGAATGAATCGTCTGACTTAGTATGAACAGGAGAGTTATAGGCAGAATATGGGACAAGAGTATTTTGGGAGTTTTCTGGAATATGGGCCATGCTTAAGGGATGACATGGTTGGATAGGGAATAGTTTGATAAGAATTTAGAAACGAGAATTATTGGAATCTAAGTTTGGGAGCCTGGTTCGAAGGAATCTCAAAGTTAAGCGTGCTCAACTTGGAGAAACCTGGGATGGGTGACCAGATGGGAAGTTCCCACTGGAAGGAAAATCACAGTCACCGGAGTTCGTATGACTGGAATATGGGTCTGGCTGGTCTTAGGTGGACTGGACAACATGATGGATGAGTAGTTGAAATTTGGGATGACTAGATGACCGATGAATAGTAACGATGATTAGTAACGATGAATAGTGGCGATGGAAAAGTAATTATAGATATCATCGATGAATAGTAACGATGATGAATAGTAATGATAAATAGTAACAATAATGAATAGTGTATATGAATAGTAACGATGAATAGTAATGGTGAATAGTGATAGTGAATAGTTCGTATGAACGAACGATGAACGATGAATAGGAACTATGAACGAACGGACGAACGATCGAATGATCGGACGAACGAACGATCGGAATTTCGGCAGCATAACGGCAGGAAAAGATTATTTGGACGAACGAACGAACGAACGATCGAATGATCGTACGAACGAACGATCGAAATTTCGGTAGCATAACGGCAGGACAAAGATTATCTGGAAGAACGATGAATAGGGACTATGAACGAACGATGAACGATGAATAGGGACTATGAACGAACGATGAACGATCGAATGATCGAACGAACGAACGATCGGAATTTCAGCAGCATAACAGCAGGACAAAGATTATCTGGAAGAACGATGAATAGGGACTATGAACGAACGATGAACGATGAATAGGAACTATGAACGAACGATGAACGATCGAATGATCGAACGAATGAACGATCGGAATTTCGGCAGCATAACTGTAGGAAAAAGATTATTTGGACGAACGAACGGACGAACGATCGAACGAACGGACGAACGGACGAACGAACCATGAACGATCGGACGAACGATCGAACGATCGGACGAACGAACGAACAAACTAAGAACAGGGGACGAACGATCGAAGAACGATCGAACGATCCTTGTGCTAGTGTGTGCTTGTGTGGAACATGGAGTGGGTGTGTGTGGGGGGGGGAGAGAGTTGCCATGAAATGGCTTGGGGTGGGATGAGAGGAGGCCCTTGCCCCTCTATTTATAGCCATGGTGGGGGGATTAGGCGGAGGGATGAGAGGATTAGTGGGAGGATGAGAGGATTAGTGGGAGGTTAGCATGTATTTGTCTTGTATAAGTGTAATTATCTTGTAGAGCTCACCGTATGACACTGGAGGCATACGTATACGTATGGGCATGAGGAAAGTTATGAAGAAAATATTTGTAGGGACTTGAAAAATGATTCTGAAGGTATTTCTCAAGAGGAAAATATCTGGAGATATATCGGTGGAATATTTGGGCAGTATTTCTGGAAAGAACTTGAAGGGGATCACTAGGGAAATATCTGGGCAGTATTTCTGGAAAGAATTTGAGGGGGATCACTCAGAAAATATTTGTAGGATATTTTGAGGAGGATTTTGGAGATAATATAGACCACTATATTTTATTTGTTGATATCAACTCGCAAACAAACATTTTGAAATGAAACTTGAAATTCATTTTGAATTTAGGGTGAGTTTGAGAAAATTTCAGGATTTGAATTTTTGGGATGCTACAAATCTACCCCACTTAAAAGGAATCTCGTCCTCGAGATTCGGCTTTGAAGGGTTATGGGTATAGCTTTACTTCAGCTACATATCTTCACTTTGCAACTCTTCGAGGAGATGGAACTTCCACAAAATCTGGCCCTTGCGGAGCATCCGGTTGCTGATTGCAAACGCTGATTTTGGCTACTCAACATCTTCAGGCTTCTGGCTTTCGCTTGGCAGCTAGCTTATTGAGGAAGCATTGATGCCAACACGCAAACCTTTCTCTTGCGAACTCCCACATGGATTCCTTTCTTGATTGGTCTTCTGGTGCTTCATCAACAAAACTTGGGTGACCACTTCTCATCTAGAAACTTATATGCTTTGATGATCTGGTCCTCCACAAGCTTGCTACAAGTCTTCTCCTTTTTCTCCACAGCAGGAACCTTACTGGAATACTACCCCACTTAAAAAGAATGAGGGTAGAACTCATGAATCTTGGGGATTTGAACTCCTTGAAGTACCACATAACAAGGGTGTTACGGGTTCTTCTGCTGTTGTTGCTGCTTGAGCTGGCTGCGGAGGGATGACTGGCACAGGGTTGATTCTGGGAGAACCTTCTTCTTATCTTCTCTTCACTATCTTCTTTTCTCTTCTCACTTTTCACTTTTCACTGCCTCTTTCTTTCTCTTTGCTCTTCCCACTGGAGGAGTCTATCGATGAGTATTACCATCATACAGAGGAGGAAACCAAAGACTATGAACCATGTACAACAGTCTTCAACCCAAGAATCACCAAGCATTGTGATCTTAGGGGCGAGGGAGTGGAAAATGGAGTTGCTTGCGATTTGGCAGAGGGGATTTATCTGGAGTGTTTTGCTTGGGATGGGAACTGAGGGAGCTGGTGCGGAAGTTTTATAGGCGAGCGGTATGCGAGGTGGTGCTCGGGTGCGGAGTGGTGGTGATGGAGTAGGTGCCACATGGCAGCGGATGCGACGGAGGGGAAAGGGGGCCTGGTGTTGCCGGCGACAATGGTGGCGGTGGGTGTGCTGCAAAGGGGGCGCGGCGGCGGTAGTGCGCTGCAAAGGGGGCGTGGGGCGGTGGTAGTGCGCATGGAGGCGGGCACGCGTGCGAGGGGCACGGGTGAGTGGTGGGGTCGATGACCCTGATGTTTGTGGTCTCTGGTTCCAAGAATTTTTGCCTCTCTGTATGGTAATAACTTCTTCTGTCCTCTTTTGCTGTTTACTTTGACTCAGGGGCAGTGCTTTGATTCTCACGGTCGGTCCTTTTGACTAAGCGGCTGGACTGGTTCCTTCTGTAGCTTATTCCAGGCTTCAAGGGTAAGCTTCTCGGTATCTTCTTGGGTAAAGCACTTTTCTCTTGAGATGGGTTAAGATGAGAATGGAAGCATAAGGTGAGGATTAGATCTAATTTGTGATCTATGTTTTTAGAGAAAACCTTTCTTAAAAAGAAAGAAAACACATAAGTTCAGCAATGATAAGCACAAACAAATCAAATGTTTTGAATAAGGGAAGAATAGAGTTTTTCCAAAGCACGGACTACTCAGATTCGGGGGCTAAGCATAACTACTACTGCTCAGCTCCTGAATTGAGGACTATGCTAACCAGGACTTATGAGCACTAACGTTAAAGCATCACATATGCACTCAAAAGAGGAGAAAACATCAAGCGAAATTCATTTTGATATGCCCTAGGGGGCCACAATTAGAGTTTTGCAAAACACGAGTCTACACGATTACCTTTCATACATGCAGGGCTCTAGCCAAAGTGAAGAAAAACTTCACTACCCAATGCATGCAGAGGACTGGGCATAACTAACTCAGATCTGGCATCTCTCTTCTGGCAAGGCTTGCACACAACTTCAATCTGAGACATCTCCTGGATGGGTCAACAGGGAGCTGATGTTGATGACTTCTTCTGGCAGCGACTGAGATGGCAACACGGGGTCGAACTCTTCTTCAAGCGGGACTGGCTCTTGTAGCTCCTCTGAGGGCGGCGGTGCTGGCGGGGTGCTTGCAGCTTCTTCCTTGACCTCAAGGGACGGTGCTGGAATCTTCTTCATGGTGAGGGGCTCAAGCAACTCTGGCGGGGATCTTGGGAGGATTCAGGGTGCTCTTGCTTATCCATAGCCTTAGGGGAGACTGGAATTCCTTCCAAGACTATGGCTCCTTCCGTGGGTTCCCAAGCCTTCTTCTCTCCTCTGATAGATACCGGGTGACCTTCAAGAATCTGGGGGTCTTCAGCTCTGATGGGTTGAACAGGGTTGGATGGAGCGGGCTCTTGGATCCGCAGGGCTCTACGTTGGTTATGGGTTACCAAGTAGGCCTCCATCAACTTCTGACATGCTCATCCTTGGCTTGCTTCAGGGCTTCAACAGCAATGACTTCGCGACTCTCCAAGGCAGTTGCACGGGCTTGAGCTGTGGTGAGATCCACATGGAGCTTACGGTTGAGCTTCTCTACATCTTCTGCTCGGGCAATCATCTAACGGTGGTGCCGAGCCAAGAAATCATACTGCGCATCCAGGGTGAGCAGGTATGTAGTGAGGTACACGACTGTGGGGTCGTCCTCAAGCAGCTGCTGCTCTTCCAATGCACGCATCCTGGCCATCCAAACGGGACGGTCTCTCTGAAAGGGCGGAAAGAATCTGAGCGGTGTGTCAGCCACTTCTTCTTCATAGATCTGACATAGGGTCCTCAATGCCTTGCGAGCGATGACTTGGCAGGTGTCTTTGAATCTGTGCCCAGCAGCAGTGACACTCCATTCCACATGGTGTGGACTGGATCCAGTGTATACAGTCACGACACACTTCTCTGTGCCATGCTCGACGAATTCACGACCATCATACTCTGGCTGACTCCTGATTCCGAGGCGAACTGTGCATGCTCTCAGCAACTTGGGGAAACCATCTTCCTTCTGGCAAAAGCTGGTTTGGCAATGGACCTCCATCTGACTTCTGAGAGAAGGAAAGGGGGAAAACATTTTTGAAATGAAGGGATGAGAGCAAGAATTTTTTTTTTAAGAAAATAGTTTTGACTCAAAAACTTTTGATCAGGCTAAGGGTTACGTCCTGCGGCCAACCTAACAGCTCCGATACCACCTGAAGCGTCCCGATCCTCTGGGACTTAAATGTGATACAATTACTAGTCCCAGGAGGCTAGTAAACACATTTATACATCAGATGATTCCAGATCTGCTTAAACGAGACAAACCTATAAAGGTGGCGAACAACTTTAAGAGTTGGTCCACAACTCGGGACATATCATCAGAGTGGGGCTGAAGCAGCCCGATATACGCAGTGAAGCAATTCAGCGGTCCACCAGCCACATGCAAGGTTGGGAACAGTCGTAACTCTTACCCGATCTCCTTTTTCTGAAAAACAACAAATAAGCAAGGGTGAGTACAAACGTACTCAGCAGCCCACCTTCACTCGCGGAATGGGGAAATCAGATATAATGCATGGAATATGTGGAGCTCAGAATATTTTGCAGAAACAGCAATATTTTATGCAGGGTTGTTTAAAAAAAACAATTTGTATTTTGCAAAGCGCATCCTCTCCAAAAGGAGCAGGAAGTTTTTCAATATTAGAACAAAATCCCCTGGACTAAACCATCCAGGTATCTCAGCAGTTTCCCACTGGTTTTCCTTTTCAAAAACAGCTACTGGACTTCCCGTCCACCATAGCTCACGGCTCAACCGCCGAACCTTTTAAAAACCACTTTTCTCAAAAGCACCTTTTTTTTGAAAACAAAACATTAATTGCCATACCATACCAGACTCGTCCATTCCTGTGGACACAGACTATTCGAATAGGTTTGAACTCTGCGTAGAGGTGTACACTTTACCCACTAGTCCGGCTCTGCGATCTCATAGCTAGTGAGACCCGAATCCGAATCTCTTTCTTTCCCCGCACGTCCTAACCTTAACGGTTATTCGGAAGGAGTCAGGCCACCACCATGTCTAAACCGGACAAAACTTTCCCCCTCCTTATCCTCCCGGTGCTCCCCAGCCTTCATAACCCTGGGGTCGGACCGCACGAGTTCAGATTGAGTGACTGCCCACACAGTCTCGAGTGGTTGCACTATTAAAGAGTACAGGTAGTGAAGATGACAAACTGGTCCTTATATGAGGGGACAATCCTTCTGCTCACGCCTAAACCAGCTGAGCCATCACCTTAAACCCTCCCCTAAACCAGGGAGTCCCTGATTATCCCACTCACAAGGTGATAAGGGTGAAAACCCTTCATCATAAACATTTTGAAAAGCATTTTCTTTTGAAAACTCACACCTTTTCTCAAATCATTTGGAACATATATATCAGGGATTGATTGCGGCAAGCGGCTGGGTGGCCATAATAACTTGTCTCAAAATCATATCATGCATAAAATAACAGGCTGAGGGTTGTGGTTGAAAAACATAGGTAATTTATGCATCAAAGGGATCCAGTGAGCTTGCCGTGCTTATTCGGCGAAGGGGGAAGGGGAGCTCGTGAAACTGGCTTCTGGCTCCACCTCCTAGCGTAGACTTGCGGATCTGGCCTCCATGAGACGGCATGAACGCTCCGATAACTATGCAACATGAACAAGCAAACATACAAACCAGCAAGTATACCAACAAATATTTAGTATAGTGGTCAGAATAGCGATATATGGATGGGTAGAGTCTTGAGTAGAATCTGTGTCATGTGGTGTTGTGATATTACTGGTGGTGGAGCGGAGGTGCTTACCAGGAGGGTGGACTGGAGGCGAAGCGACACTATGCGTGTAGCCGGTAGAGCGGAGTAACTGAGTGGGTGGGGTGTTTGCCTTGGCTGAGGGTGTTGAGTGTGTGTGGAGAGGGAGAGGGTAGCTAGGTGTATTTATAGCTAGGTGTATGTGGTGTAGCACAGTGAAGTTCACTGTTGGTGAGAATAGTGACGAATGAATCGTCTGACTTAGTATGAACAGGAGAGTTATAGGCAGAATATGGGACAAGAGTATTTTGGGAGTTTTCTGGAATATGGGCCATGCTTAAGGGATGACATGGTTGGATAGGGAATAGTTTGATAAGAATTTAGAAACGAGAATTATTGGAATCTGAGTTTGGGAGCCTGGTTCGAAGGAATCTCAAAGTTAAGCGTGCTCAACTTGGAGAAACCTGGGATGGGTGACCAGATGGGAAGTTCCCACTGGAAGGAAAATCACAGTCACCGGAGTTCGTATGACTGGAATATGGGTCTGGCTGGTCTTAGGTGGACTGGACAACATGATGGATGAGTAGTTGAAATTTGGGATGACTAGATGACCGATGAATAGTAACGATGATTAGTAACGATGAATAGTGGCGATGGAAAAGTAATTATAGATATCATCAATGAATAGTAACGATGATGAATAGTAATGATAAATAGTAACGATAATGAATAGTGTATGTGAATAGTAACGATGAATAGTAATGGTGAATAGTAATGGTGAATAGTGATAGTGAATAGTTCGTATGAACGAACGATGAACGATGAATAGGAACTATGAACGAACGGACGAACGATCGAATGATCGGACGAACGAACGATCGGAATTTCGGCAGCATAACGGCAGGAAAAGATTATTTGGACGAACGAACGGACGAACGATCGAATGATCGTACGAACGAACGATCGGAATTTCGGCAGCATAACGGCAGGACAAAGATTATCTGGAAGAACGATGAATAGGGACTATGAACGAACGATGAACGATGAATAGGGACTATGAACGAATGATGAACGATCGAATGATCGAACGAACGAACGATCGGAATTTTAGCAGCATAACGGCAGGACAAAGATTATCTGGAAGAACAATGAATAGGGACTATGTACGAACGATGAACGATGAATAGGAACTATGAACGAACGATGAACGATCGAATGATCGAACGAACGAACGATCGGAATTTCGGCAGCATAACGGTAGGAAAAATATTATTTGGACGAACGATCGGACGAACGGACGAACGAACCATGAACGATCGGACGAACGATCGAACGATCGGACGAACGAACGAACAAACTAAGAACAGGGGACGAACGATCGAAGAACGATCGAACGATCCTTGTGCTAGTGTGTGCTTGTGTGGAACATGGAGTGGGTGTGTGTGGGGGGGAGAGAGTTGCCATGAAATGGCTTGGGGTGGGATGAGAGGAGGCCCTTGCCCTTCTATTTATAGCCATGGTGGGGGGATTAGGGGGAGGGATGAGAGGATTAGTGGGAGGATGAGAGGATTAGTGGGAGGTTAGCATGTATTTGTCTTGTATAAGTGTAATTATCTTGTAGAGCTCACCGTATGACACTAGAGGCATACGTATACGTATGGGCATGAGGAAAGTTATGAAGAAAATATTTGTAGGGACTTGAAAAATGATTCTGAAGGTATTTCTCAAGAGGAAAATATCTGGAGATATATCGGTGGAATATTTGGGCAGTATTTCTGGAAAGAACTTGAAGGGGATCACTAGGGAAATATCTGGGCAGTATTTCTGGAAAGAATTTGAGGGGGATCACTCAGAAAATATTTGTAGGATATTTTGAGGAGGATTTTGGAGATAATATAGACCACTATATTTTATTTGTTGATATCAACTCGCAAACAAACATTTTGAAATGAAACTTGAAATTCATTTTGAATTTAGGGTGAGTTTGAGAAAATTTCAGGATTTGAATTTTTGGGATGCTACAACACACTAACCAACCTCCCAAGTACAAAGCATACCAATATATTTTGTGGGTTGTGGCACTCGTCTTGCTGTTAGTTGGGTAATTAAATCCATATGGCTGGTTCAGTATATTTGTTGTAGACATGTCTTTATGCGTTTATTAAACATATATTGCAGAAAACGTGCTACAAAGATTCGTGATTCTGGACTAATGCTAAATTTTGGACGACCTATAAAGATGTTACTTGTTTTTGTGAAAGCTTGAAATAGCACTAATGTCAAAATTCTTGGGCCACAGGTTTGTGATTTCACTGGTGATGCTTTTCAAAGGGAAGAACGGGAACGATGGCTGCCATTGGTGCCACTACCTGAACTGCGTGCCAACATCCAAGTGGAAGTGTAACACCTAGACACCTCAGTTTTCTGTTACACTCGGGGGCAAAAATGTAGTATCCAGATTTACAAGACCATTCTCTATGTTTGTTTGTCTGTAGATATGAACAAGTTCTTTGTCGTTTACTGGTTTTGAGTTTCCTTGCCTATGTAAACTGCTTCGTTGAGCGTTCTATGTTTACAATTGGAGCTTGATAGCTGTTTTAAATTGCTCAATGGAAAACCAGTAGTTTTGATGCGTAGTTAATTGTGGCGTTTAAAGAAATAAAAAGAAGATAATTTTTTATCAAACACATAACGCCGTCCTAGCTCAGTGGTAGAGCGCGTGGCTTTTAACCACGTGGTCGTGGGTTCGTTTGATCCCCACGGACGGCGGCACCAGTTACTTTTTTGCAATTTTTTGCAGTTAGTTTATTCGCCTTTGGCTCATTCTTCATCTAATCCCTTCTTTTCTTCACTGTTCTCCCGCTTCATTAGGTAATATTGTTTAAATTGAATAGTTGTTCAAATATGTTGCAAACTTTTACAATAATTTGTGCTTTATTTGAACTGATTATTGTGTTCGATCTTAATACATCTACCATGTAACATGCAAAATCTATACTACTTCTCTACTAACTATTAAGAGTAGAGTGTAGACTGCCCCCGCCCCTATTTCCCTCCCGTCCGCGGATCACGCGCACACCTGCCACCCCCGGCCGCGATTCCGCTCCACGCCCGCGGATCACGCGCACGCTCGCCACCCCCGCCGCGATTCCGCTCCACACGCACGACCTGGTATGGAGAAAGCATGGGGCGGCGACAAGTTTGCATAGCACGCACGCAAGGACCAGGAAGGCAGTGTGTCTCCTCCCCGGTAAGCAACAGTCCTTCTCCCACGAGAAAATCGCGCAGCAGGGGCACGTAGCTAGACCTAGCCTCGCCTCGCGCGCCGCAGATCTACGGACGGTCAAACGAGGGAACCAGTGAACCACCAAGCACGACGCTGGGGCCGGAGCGGAGAGATCCGGTAGGCCTGCGCGACCGCTCCGGGACGCCGGAGCCCCACGCCAACGGCGGAAAAGGGGGGAAACCCGCTCACCTTGGCGTCTGCGGGGCCGTGTGCGGCCGCAGCGGGGAGCGGCTGGTCCACCTGCATCTGGTCCGATGGATGGGCTGGAGGCGCTAGCTGACAACTTGTGTGTGCTATATAGTCGTCCGTTAGCTCCTTATATATATATATATATATATGTACAACACTAGCAACTCAACTTAAATTCGCTGGAAGATTGTATTTATATGTGCAACCATTAAAACAGTGTATGCTAATGTCCAATTCTGTTGTATTCTATTTTTTTATAAACTTGCAAGCTATTATTTGTATCATGGCCATTGTACACATGTATGCTTTTTTGTACGGTGCACTTGCATCTGTCTCTATTTCACTCTCTCACTTATCTGCTTTTTTATGCTTTTCTTTCGGATATACTATTGAACACATAGATAACCAGACATTTTGTCCAATATTTTGTATTGCGTTGCAACGCACGGACACATAACTAGATGGGCTTCCGAGCAAACTTTCTCCAGACCCAGGGCCGGGCCGGCATAATCTGAGACCCTGTACGTAATTTTAAATTGGGGCTTATATCCTAAGAAAAAATAAAATATAGTAATAATACATATGTTATAATGGTTTACATAGCCATGGAAAAGGAAACGTACCTATTCAATGCTTTGTTGTATCATATTTATTTGAACAACTTCATTCTTTTGGTGTTACTTGAAATGAATTCTTCAATAATACGCTCATATTCAATCTTCTCCAATAATTCACTCTCAAGTGATATCTGGGTCAAATCAGTAAGTCTTTGTTGTAACATTGTAGAGCGCAAATATGACTTCAATAGCTTCAATTTAGAAAAGCTTCATTCTGCTGATGCAACTGTCACTGGAATGGTCAATAGAACTCTATATGCAATACTTGCATTAGGAAAAGAATTATGTCGTTTCAGAAACTTTAGAATTTCCAAAGGTGGCCGTTGGGCTGGGCACTTGGGCAGGGGACAGCCGGACAGGCAGGCGGCTGCTCGCTGCCGTAGCTGTGTAGCGGCAGTGCGTTGGCTGTTGGGCAGGGCCGCAGGCCGGGCACAGGGGACAGCCGGACAGGCAGCGGCGCGATCTGCGACGAGTGCGATAAGAAAACAGAAGAGAAGAGAGAAGACGGAACGTCCAGACTCTAGGAGGCAGGGAGCCAGAGATTAAGGGATTAATGATCTGATGGGCTTCTAATAATATAGTAAAAATAATATTTTATGGGCATCTCTAAATTGGGGGCCCTATTCCATCGTACATGCTGCACATGCATGTGCTCGGGCCTGTCCAGACTCACAAGGAAATATAAGATCCGATCAGATATGTATCTTGCTCATCCTAGCATACCCCCGTTGCAACGCACGGACACACACCTAGTATAGAATAGAAACCAAAATTGCCAGGGTTAAGTTGACCCTGTTTCAAATGATGACGCCAGCCCGCCCTAAGGGCATGTACAGTGGAGAGACACCAAAACGGTTCTCCAAGCATAGTAGACAACTAAGAGACTCTATTGTACAATGGAGTGTCTATAAACGTAGTCTATTAATAAATACAGAATTAAATGTATTTGTATAGCATCAGATCGATAGAACAGACGATAAATTCGTACAGTGGGAAGTGAGACGTCTGTTGTTATTTGGTTTACGAGCCAGAGGCGTCTCTTCACGGAGAGACGACTCTAAGATTTTTTTGCAAATAACCCCCTAAAACACCTTAAGAGCCCCCACATTAAACATCACTGTACATGCCCTAAAACGCCTCTAAAACCCCAACCGTCGACGTTCACTCCTCACCCCCTGCGGCCCTGCTCTTTTGAGCCTCACTCCTCAGTCTTCACGCCGCCGGGGCAGTGCTAAGATCCAGGACACGCGCTGTCCCGCTAGCACCACGCCTCCCCTTGTCATCGTCCTCCTCCCACGTGCTGCTGTGGGGGTGCAGACGGGAGACACATCCGGACCTGATTGATTTCTTCGTTTTGTTCTGCTGGTACGGAAACGGAATTACTGCGGCCACCTTTTTGGATAAATCGTTGGTCCTTTTTTCTGCAATACATTCCCTTGTTCGATGTGAGGGCTTAAATCCGAATCTTGAGTTCTTTCTTATCTCCTTCCCAATCGGCGTACGGCTCATCACACATGCGGTTGATTACGTGTTATGAATTTGGGTACTGCTAGTACTAGTACCATCTCATTTCCCCAAATAATCTTGGGGATTAATGTTAAATCCACCCCCTTTAAAGGTTAGGTTTTGTGACATGAAAGATATGCCCTTTGATTTCTCTTTGAAACAATAAATTTCTCTTTATCAACTTGATCTAGTTAGATGTTGCATGGGCAATTAAACTTATGCTGTGTGGCGAGTTTATTCTATCCCCCCTCTGCATTGTTTTCTCAGACGCTCGGAAACTAAAAGAAATAGAAACCTTTCATGAACAAGTAATCATTATTGTGCCAAGAACACCTGTAATTTCTGGGTATGAGAGGCTTTTTCGCCATAAAAGGAAACATGACCTCGTTTTCACGTTTTGATTCTAGTTCATGTTGGTTCTGCAACCGTGAAATCTTAATTTGTTAGGTTTTTCGTTTTAAGTTGCGATATGACCAATTAATTTGTTGGCATAATGTATTAATGTGGCAGAAGGAATTTGTCAAAGCGCTCATGTGTTTTTTATGCTCTAAGATAATTTATTGTTTTCTGACTTGTTATCTCGTGCCTTCAAATAGTTTTAGGGGGTGTCTGGTTTCTTTAGTTACCCTCCTAAATTATAGAGACTAAACTTTAGTCCCTTGAATTTCTATTTGGAAGGCCTTAGTCATTACCGTTTAGCAGTTTATAGACTAAAAGTGACTAAACTTTAGTCACTTAAGTTTAGGAGGTGATTACCAAACATCCCCTTAGGGTCTATTTATTTGAGATTATAATATGCCTAGAATAGATTATATAATCCACCTTATTTTGAACTAAGTGTTAGTTTAAAATAAGTTAGATTATATAATTTGGACAGATTATAATCCCAAACAAGCATGCTCTTAGTTCAACCTCTGCATTTGAGAGTAACAATGTCTTGTGAGCTTGCCAAAAAACTGTTTTTTTATCTTAGCCTTGCATTTTCGTTTGTTTATCTCAGTGTTGCACAATTCCTAGTGTAGTTCGTAGTCTAATTTAGTTGTCCAGCCTGCAACTCCTTTTCACATTATTCCTGTCTTTATCCGTCAGTGCACATATCCATAAAGTCACCATCTTAGTAACAAATTCAGGTTTACATGGCTGCAAGAAAGAAAAAGCCTTTGCTTATTGCTTGCCAAGCAACCAGTGCCAGAATAACAAGATCTCAGGCTGCTGCAAATAGTACAAGATCTGGGCTGGCTCCTTCTGTACCAGTACCTCTGAAAACGGAGCATAACCATGCAGCGAAAAAAAAGATGAAAAGGGAAGCTTCAGATGAAAATGCTTCTGCTGATGCTGGAGCTTCAGCTCCTCTGCCTAAAAGGCGTACAGTTCTCAAGAATGTAACTAACATAAGCTGTGCTAAAATTTCCAAAAGGTGCACTGCTGTGACTGGGCTGAAGGTATCATGAAGTTGAACGCATTACTACTTTATCCTACAATGATTTTCAATCTACATTTTGCCAACTATTGTCAATAGAATAATAAGTAGTTCCTTTGCTCCAGTTGGGTCCCTCCCAGAAGGCTGGGCAGAGCATAAACAAGCAATGCACAAACAAGATCTCCATGCTTCTCCCTCTGGCTGTTGGAGGGAGTTCACTTGTGGATGATTCTAATAATGCTGAAGAAACACAAATGGTAGACCTTTTGGCACAGAAAGAGAAGCAGATTGTTTTGCTTAAGGAGGCTCAGCCATTACAGAATACTGAACAAAACAAAGGCGGTGCTTGTGATGAGGCATCTGTTGAGGAAAGAAATGCCATGAATGTACACGAAACTGCTGCCTTAAAGGCTGGTTAGTCCAGTCGCATCATTTTCCCCCAAGCATTGAACATCTGCAGTGTTATTAAAACTACATTTAAACGTTGAAACACTAATTATAGGTTGAAACCACGTTTTGGCGTTCTAAACTGTAAAACATATTGTTTCATGCGTTTTAGACCATTAGCTACTTTTGGGCCTAGTCTCTTAGTAACTTTTGGGTCCGATCCGGCTCATGGGTGAAGTTTTGGTAAGCCACTAACCTCTCCGTTTTGGTATTTAACTTCATGTTATTGTCTGAAATTATGATATATTGGTATTTTTTTATGTTGTTTGAAACTACGTTTAAACTTAAACTTCGTTTAAACGTTTAAAAGTCAAAACTTCACCCATGAGCGTTTCAATGTTTCATCGTTTTAACAACCTTGAACATCTGACTTCCCGTAGTTAAAATTAATTTTATAGACGATGGAATAATGCACATCCTGGAATCTACATCTTTAAATATATGTAGCCATAGTTAAAATTAGTTAGAGGTCACAAGTGCAACTAATTCCACAAAAATACTTAGGGGTACTATTGGCTTGTCATGTTATCCTGAATTGCTGACTGGCTTGCATCTTCTCTGAGGAGACTCTTGATTATCATTTGGCCATTCTTTAGCCATGGATCATTGAAAAAACAAAACTGTGACTATAAATTTGTGTTTGCCCAACTGATTCTGAGATACTTGAAGGATCTCCATATTAAGTGCGCATAACAGCTAAAGAATCTTTATTTTGTTACAGGGGTCTCTAATGGTTTAAACATTGTAGATATTGACAAAAATAATGGTGATCCTCAAATGTGTGTTACCTACGTTGCAGAGATATACAGAAATCTAATGGCCTCAGAGGTATGCTATTTATTTTTGGTAAAAAATAGAATCTTTTAACTATTGTTTGGGCTGACTGTTGGTTCCCTCACATAGTAACATTTCACAAGCTTGTGATCTAGGGGACAAGCGTTATGCTCAGAGTACTTGTATTTTATCTGTGTGCTGCATTTTGATATATTATTCTTAATTGAATGCATTCAGGCTCTCTTTTATGCTTGTCTTATGTTCAGCTTATAAGAAGACCTAGGTCAAATTACATGGAGACTTTGCAACAGGACATCACAGCTAGCATGCGAGGTGTTCTAATTGATTGGCTTGTTGAGGTTTGTATGGATTGCTGCTGAGGAAGTTTATGCTTGCATTTATATGATTTTAGGTCAAAATTGGGTCACTAATCATTGGCATCTCTTTGCACTATTAGATATCTATGTATGTGTTCTTGTTGTATTCGGTCTCATACATAGAGTCCTCGTTAGATGTCTATGCACGTGTCCTTGTTGTATTCGGTCTCATATATAGAGTCCTTGTTTTACAGGTCTCTATCCTGTATCGGTGTATTTATTCGGGCTTAGACTCCTAATGCCCTCGTATTGAATATAGTGCAATTCATAACATTGGTATACAGAGCCATTTTTGGGATTAGGGTTGTTTCCTTCTCTACGGTTTTTTTTACATTTCGCATTTGCACGTGTTACGATCTCACGCAGGAACACCCGACGCTTTACTCTGCATGAGGCCAAGTTCCGCTCGCGCGCGTTATCAGTGTGCTGTTGTGTTATGTTCGCGCTTGCAGCCTCCCTTCCAGATCTGGTTTTGGTTGGATCCGGGTTTGCACATTTGGTTCTAACCGATTTTGTTATGTTTTGTTAAAAAAACTAGAACTTGTGCTGTTTTTTGGGCTCTTGCCATCGTCTGCCGCAGCTTCACTCTGCACTCTCATTGTTGACTGCAACTACGACGTCTTTGACCTTTTCAACTGGTGGTGTTCTAGTTCTATGGCGTTTGATGCTTTTTAATGGCACCAATTATTGTGGTTGAGTTCCATGCATGTGCCTACACATTAGGGATGACAACGGGTCGGGTGGAGCAAAAACCCGCTCGTGATCACACCCGTGAAGTCTAACTAAACCTGCCCACGATCGCACCTGAGGGTGCAATTTCAAACCCGCACTCGAACCCGTCAGGTTTTGGGTGGGTCTCAGGTCACCACGAGTTTTTACTCAGTGTGGACTTTTAAACAATAATTCAACTATAAGCAATTAAGTATCGACAATAATTGAGTTATATCTATAGATTTTGAGCTTTCTTACACATGCATGGTTTGTGTCTTTGGAAGTTCCTCACTGGTGATCTACCGTGTCCTGCTTATCCTACTGCTCGTACATCGCCTGTGACTCCAAAAAAGGTTATTGATGAGAAGGAATTGCTTACAAACTATGATGATTAGATGTCCTCTCATGACTATCAGTTTAATGCTTAATTGCTTGTAGGACTTGGTTGGATGAGGATGCTTGTGACGATGTTATTCTTGTTTCTAGTATGGAGATTAGTCTTGCTGATAATATTGTTAGGTTTGAATTTGCGCATCAGATATGGACTTTTTGCGTGATCGTTATGAGTCTACTAGTCAGTCTATCTATCTTGCTGCTATTCGTCACGAACAGCTGATACGACAGGGAGATTCTACAATTGATGAGTTCTTTGCTCAGATGTAAGCTATTTGGCATCAACTTGAATCTCTTAGTTCCTTGTTGTCACCAGATACTTGTTAGTCTTGATAGGATTAGAAGGCTGCACTTGAGCTTCAACGTACCTATGGTTCTTGACTCGCCTTCATGGCGAGTTTGAGCCCTTTCATGCGCTGCTGCTCGTCATCCCTGCATCTCTCTGATGGATGTTCTTGCTAGTGTCTGTAATGAGGAGACTCATTTGCGTGTTACTGGCGTGATGCAGTCTTCATTGCTCTTGGTTGCTCCTTCGTCTTCTTGATTGCCTGCTACTTCATCGACGGTGTCGTCTTCAGTTGTGCCTCCTTCTGTGCATTGAGGGTGTGATGGTATTCATTGTGCTCATTGTGACCGTGACGATCATGTGGAAGCCTGTTGTTTCAGGGAGAAGGCTTAGACTTGCAGTTTTTCACAGGGTACTGGTGGTGCTGGTTAGCCTTGTGGCCTCTACACCTATAGGAGTTGCTGGTTTTGTGACTCAGTCCTCTGCACCTACAGGTTTTTCCGTTGGCTCTCTGTCTTCTACCGAGGGATCATCTCCTCCTTCCACTTCAAGTACTTGTCCATGGTTTCTAGACTACAGTGATTCCTTTCATATGACTCCTCATTGCACCTGCCTTACGTTTATGAGTCCATCTCATTCTCTCACTGTCCATACTGCTGATGGATCTCCCCTTTTTGTTGTTGGTCAAGTACCCTTCTGTCCAACTCTTTTCATGTTTTTGATATTTCTTTTGTTCTTGATCTGACTATGCAACTCTTGTCTGCTAGTCAAATTATTGTTCATGCTTGTTTTGTTACTCTTGATCCTGACTTTTGTTGTCCAGGATCGACGCACAGACTGCCTGGTTGGTATTGGCCCTTGCTATCGTGACTCTTAACACCTATTGGAGCTTGACTGTCTTCGTCTTCCTTTTGTCGCGTTAGCTGGTCTTGTTGGGTTCATTTTGGCTACGTTCAGTTCATCTTTTGCTCTGTGGCATCATCATTTGGGATATATTTGTTGTTCCCGATTATCCACTTTGATTAGGCATGGTCTTTTAGGTTCGACTTTAGGTCATGAGTCTTTACATTAGTATCAAGGTTGTTGGTTAGGAAAGCCGATACGACTTCCTTACCATTCTAGTGAGTCTGTCACCCAACGTTTTTTATTTTTGTTCACTTTGATATATGGGGTCCTACTCCTTTTGTTTCTAAAGGGGCAATCGATATTATATCATTTTTATTGATGGTTTTTTCATCATACATGGATTTATTTCATGAAACATTGTAGTAAGGCTTTATCCATTTATAAGACTATCTTTGCTATGGTTCACACTCATTTTGACACCTCTATTTGTGTCTTTCGTGCTGACTGTACATGTGAGTATCTCTCTGCTGCTCTTTGTCAGGTACTTTTTGAGCAAGGGACTCTTACCTAGTTTTCAAGTCCTGGTGCTCATGTTCAGAATGGTGTGGTTGAGCACAAGCATCATCATCTTATGCTTGCCTCTTCCATTCATGCTCACATTTGGGTCGAGGTTGTTTCTACTGCCACTTGACTAACATCCATCCTTCCTTGCTCTTCAGGGAGGGATTCCTTTTGAGCGCAGAGTGCCTTTATGGCAAGACGCCTGACTATTTTAGTCTTCATCTGTTTGGTTATGTATGCTATGTGTTGACTGCTCAGTTGATTGAGTGTGTTCTTCTCGGGTATAATGTTGACCATATGGGATATCGTTGTTGGGATCTAGTTGCTTGTTCGGATGAGGATCTCTCGAGATATTGTCTTTGACGAGACTCATCATTTTTATCCTCGTCCTTCTTTCGATGCTTCATCAACATCCTTGGTTGGTCCCTTTCTTTTTTTGTTCTTCCTAGATGCTCCTTCTATTGTACCTACCTCACGCTTAGAGTAGCCCTTGACGGAGTCGTTACCTACTTTAGTTGTGCCTTCTTCAGTGGTACGTCCCTTGTTTCTTCTTTAGAGTCTCCTTCCACTGTTCCTGACTACACTAGGAAGCCTTCGGTGACGCATGTCTACACTCATCAGGTAGATTTTTTTGGTACGCCATCTTCCTCTAATGAGCTGCCCTCTTCACTTTCATCAGCCACTTGATTGATACTCTCTTTGGGGTTTTGCTGCTACTGTTTTTTCTGAGTCGACCTCTTATCGTGATGCTATCCTTCATTAAGAACGATATCATGCAATGGCTGAGGAGATTGTTGCTCTTGAGTGTATCGACACATGGAAACTTGTTCCTTGTCCACAACATGTTCGTCGTAAGTGAGCCTATAAGGTTAAGACCTGGGGCTTATTGTCGCATTAAATAGGGTCTAGTCGGGCCTGTCAGCCCTCTCCTTTGCTTTGTTTCGCCTTATTGGGTGTTGGAGAGGAGGCATGGGTGTTAGGTCTTGGTGATCGGGTCCAGTGTTTTTTGATTTTTCTGCCCTACAGGGCGTTGTATTTTGGTCCACTTTGGACATTTCCTCTCTTAATATAATGATGCACAACTCTCCTGCGTGTTCGAGAAAAAAGGTTAAGGCCTGCTTTGATGGCTCTCTTGAGCGTTATAAGGCTCGCCTAGACGCCCGTGGCTTCTAGTAGGATCATGGTCATGGCTACGATGAGACTTGCAGCTGTTGGTCACATGACCATTGTTCACACTTTTGTTACGACCTCTATTTGTGAGTGCTTCATCTCTCAACTTGATGTCAATAATGCCTTTCTTAATGATGAGTTGCGTGAAGAGGTCTACATGCAGCCACCGCCTGGGTATTCTGTCCCTGCGTTCATGGTTTGTCGTCTACGATGTTCCCTTTATGGCCTCAGCAAGCTTCACGTGCTTGGTTTTAGCGCTTTGCATCTGTGGTAACTGCAGCTAGTTTCTATGCCATTGCTCATGATCCTGTATTTTTTGAATCTCTTGGTCGGACTCTTCTCCTTCTCTATGTTGATGATATGACCATCACAGGAGATGATCCTGAGTACATAGCCTTTGTTAAGGCACGTCTCAGTGAACAATTTCTCATGTTTGATCTTGGTCCTCTTCGTTATTTTCTTGGGATAGAGTTTTCCTCTTTATTTGATGGTTGTTACCTGTCTTAAGAGAAGTACGTTCATGATCTTGTTGATCAGTCTTATCTTAGTAATAAGCGGATAGTTGAGACTCCTATAGAACTCAATGTCCACCTTTGTGCCACCGGATGGTGAGCCTCTTGAGGATCTTACTCGTTATCGACACATTGTAGGGAGTCTTTTTTTATCTTGGTGTCACTTGTTCCGGCATTTTGTATTTTGTACATATTTCGAGTTAGTTTCTGTTAGCTATCTGTGTACATGGGCCTAGCCCACAGCCCACTAGGGGTATATATCTGTTAGGGTTAGGGTTTACTGTAGCGACAACTGTTCATTCACTCTCCAATATGGTACCAGAGCTCTAGGTCCAGCCGCCGCCGCCACCCCACCCCTCCAGCCGCCGCCGCCGCCTCTCCATTGCCGGTCGGCCGCCGCCCCCTCCCTTCTCCGGCGACCCCTTCCCTCCCCTTCCCCTTCCTCTCTCCTACAGGGTGGCCCTCGCCGCGCCCCTGGCGGGCCTCTCCCCCGCGGCCGGCGCGTCGCCGGGCTTCGCCGCCCCCGCGGCGGTCCTCTCCCCTGCGGCCGGCACTCCTGCAGGACTCGCCGCCCCCGCGGCGGCCCCCTCCCCCGCGGCTGGCGCGCCACCGGGCCTCCCGGTCACCGCGGCGGCCCTCTCCCTCTCCCCTGCGGCCGGCACACCCTCCGCGGCGGCCCTCTCCCCTGCGTCCGGCGCGCCGCCGGGCCTCGCAGCGCCCGTCGCTACCTTTCCCTCTGCGGCCAGCGCGCCCTCGGCCCTCACTGCGCCCCCTGCGACCCCTTTCCCCGCTGTCCCCGGCTCTGCACATCCCTTCGCTGCTGCCGGAACGCCGCCGGGCCACGCCTTTGTGCTCACCGCCACGCTTCCCCCCACTGTCGAGCCACCTCCGCCCATGCCGACCCAAACTGCCACCCTCGCGGCAGCCCCTGGCCACGACGGGTCCCCGTCGGCTCCTGCACTCTCCCTACCGGATGCCGCCCTCCTTCGCTCCCAGCTGCTGGCGCTCGGTTTTCCACATGTCACCACGACTGGCGGGGCCCCGTTCGTGGCTGCCCCCTGCCGACCACTGTCTACAGTCAGCCGTCCGCCATCATCTCCTCCCTGCGCACTCCTTCGGAAGACGCTGCTGTCATTCTCGCCGCCACCCGGGCGGCCGTTACGTCTGCTCGCCAGCGGGCCCAGGACGCCGCCCGTGCTCTCGAGCAGGAGCAGGCGGTTGTCGACTCCATTGAGCGCCAGTACGCCGAGACCTACCACCGTCTCGCTGGCAAGGGCGTGACGGATGGCTCCCCCACATCCGCTCGCCACAGCGCCGACACCTTCGAGCCCGCGCCCGCCCCGGCCTCAACCCTTCGCGCCTCTCTTCATGCTCAGGCGGCGGCCCTCACCAGCATCCGGGCCATCGTCACCGACGTCCTTGCGCTGGCCTCCACTCAGTACCCCCGGTGGCGCGATCAGGTCTTGCAGACCCTTCGCCGTTATGCCCTCGCCGACCACGTCCTCTCAGCGGTCCCTGACCCGTCAGAGGACTGGCTTCTGATGGACGAGGTGGTGCTCTCCTGGATTCATGGCACCCTCACGGCCGAACTTCAGGACATCGTTCGCGTTCCGGACGCCACTGCTCACCGGGTCTGGGGTGCTCTTGAGGCCCAGTTCCTGGGCCACCGCCAGACTCGGATTCTATACCTCGAGATCGCCTTCCGTCAGCTTACTCAGGGCGATCTCTCTGTGGACGAGTACTGCCGTCAGATGAAGACGATGGCGGACACTCTTCGCACCCTCGGGTCCCCCATCACTGACGAGTGCCTCGTGCTCAACCTCCTCCGCGGTTTGAGCCCTCGCTTCGATCGTGTGACGCCCATCCTCACCCGCCTGAAGCCTTTTCCCACCTTTGCTGAGGCCAAGGATGATCTACTTCTCGAGGAGCTTCGCCTCTCCGCCACTGCGACCGCCGCTCCCGCCACGGCGCTCTACAGCGCTCCTCGGGCTCCCCCCTCTGCCTCCGGGGGGGATCCTCTTCGCCGCACTCCGGCCTCCCGCCGTCTGGATCCCTTCGGCAACCTTTTGGCTCCGGGGGGGGGGGGGTCGCAGTCGTGGTCGCGGCCGTGGTCGCAAGAGTGGCCGCGGCAGCCGGGGCCATTCCCCGGGTGGCTCCCAGTGGCCATCCTTCTACAACCCGTGGACTGGCACCATTCAGATGTGGCCCGGGCCGTCCGCGGGCACCTCGGCCCCTCGCCCCGTCGCCCCTCAGCAGGTTTTCCTTGCCACTCCTCCGGCGGCGCCCTCGACACCTCCCCAGCCTCAGCAGGGGCTCCTTCCCCTCCCAGGGCCTCCGGCTCCACCCGTGTGGGGACCCTGGACCAATGGGTGGGACACGCAGTCTCTCACCAACTCCTTCTCCACAATGACGCTGGCCCCACCCACCTCCGTCTCTGACTGGGTGGCTGACTCCGGTGCCTCCTACCACACCACCCCGGACGCAGGTACTCTGTCTTCCACCTATCCCCCCCACCCCTCCCTTCCGTCCTCTATCGTGGTTGGAAACGGCTCTGCCCTTCCCGTCACCTCTGTTGGTGACGCGGTCCTTCCCGGTCCTTTCCGTTTATCCAACGTTCTTGTTGCTCCCCACATCATTCAAAATCTTCTTTCCATCCGTCAGTTTACTACTGACAACTCTTGTTCCATGGAGTTTGACCCGTTTGGTCTTTCTGTGAAGGACCTTGCCACCAGGACCCTTCTCGCTCGGTGTGACAGCCCCGGGCCGCTCTACACACTTCGCCTGCCTGCTTCCCCGCCACCGACCTCTGCGCCGCTTGTTCTTGCAGCCGCCGCCTCTTCTGTGACTTGGCACCGTCGTCTCGGTCACCCCGGTCGTGATGTGATGTCCAAGCTCTCTAGCAGCACCTCCGTTTCTGGTTGTAGGGGATCTTTTGAGCACCTCTGTCATGCTTGTCAGTTAGGTCGCCATGTTAGGCTCCCATTCCCCATCTCCTCTTCTAGAGCAGCATACATTTTTGATCTGATACACTGTGATGTATGGACATCCCCTGTAATCAGCATTTCTGGCTATAAGTATTATTTACTTATTCTTGATGACTTCTCGCATTATCTGTGGACTTTTCCTCTTCGTCAAAAGTCCGACACCTTTCCCACCCTATCTCACTTCTTCGCTTGGGTCTCCACTCAGTTCAGCCGCACCATCCGGAGCATCCAGTGTGACAACGGGCGTGAGTTCTACAACAATGTGTCCCGTGACTTCTTCCTCTCTCGTGGCGTCCACCTCCGCATGTCCTGCCCCTACACGTCACCTCAGAACGGTCGAGCTGAGCGGATGATTCGCACGACGAACGATGTAGTGCGCTCTCTCCTTTTCCAGGCTTCCCTTCCCGTTTCTTACTGGGCTGAGGCCCTCGGCACTGCCACCTATCTCCTCAACCGTCTCCCCACCAAGGCGGTTGCCCACCCCACCCCTTACTTCGCTCTCTTCGGCGTCCATCCCTCCTACGACCATCTTCGTGTCTTCGGGTGCGCTTGCTACCCCAATCTCGCTTCTACTACTCCTCATAAGCTCGCCCCTCGCTCCACTCGTTGTGTCTTCCTCGGCTACTCTCCCGATCATAAGGGGTATCGGTGTCTTGACCTCGCCTCTCACAGAGTCCTCATCTCTCGTCACGTTGTTTTCGACGAGTCGGACTTCCCCTTTTCCTCCGCCCCCACTGCCTCCCATACCGACCTTGACGTTCTCCTCGACCTCGACCCTGTCTCTCCCACTATCGTGCCTCCCTTCCCCGCTGGTTCGCCCACTTCACCGTCTCGCGTGGCCCTGCCTGCGCCGCCCCCCGCCGCACTGCCACGTGCGGCCCCGACGCCCTCTACGCCGCCCTCCTCCACACAGCTACGTGCGGCCTCGCCGTTCCCGGAGTCGCCTCGCGCGACCCTGCCTGCGTCGCCCCCTCCCGCACAACCACGTGCGGCCTCGCCGTCCCCTGCGACCCTGTCTGCCCCGCCCTCCCCCGCACAGCCACGTGCGGCCTTGACGTCCCCTTCGTCTTCCGCACAGCCCAGTGCGACACCGGCGCCTGCTCCGCCGTCTCGCTACACCGAGCCCATCCATACATACCAGCGCCGTGGTCGACGCGGCACCCCGGCTCGTTCCCGCGCCGAGGTCACGCCCTACCACCCCGTCGTCGTCCACCGTGATCCTCGCCACATCCACCCGATGGTCACCCGCCGCGCGGCCGGTGTCCTTCGGCCGCCTGATCGTCTGATTCTCTCTGCCACCTCCTCTTCAGCTCTTCCACCTGTACCCACGACTGTCCGTGGTGCGCTTGCAGACCCACAGTGGCGGCGCGCCATGGAAGCGGAGTACGAGGCCCTTCAGGCCAACCACACCTGGGACCTGGTGCCTGCTCCCCCTGGTGCCAATGTGGTCACCGTGAAGTGGATCTTCAAGCTGAAGTTGCGCGCCGACGGGTCCCTGGAGCGGTACAAGGCCCGCTATGTGCTCCGGGGCTTCACCCAGCGCCCTGGGGTCGACTTCGACGAGACCTTCAGTCCGGTGGTCAAGCCTGCCACCATCTGGACTGTTCTGACCTTGGCGCTGGCCCGGGACTGGCCGGTCCACCAACTCGACGTCACGAACGCCTTCCTCCACGACACCCTGACGGAGACGGTCTACTGCACCCAGCCGGTTGGGTTTGTCGACCCTACTCAACCCGACATGGTCTGCAAGCTCAACAAGTCCCTCTACGGCCTCAAGCAGGCACCCCGGGCTTGGTACAGTCACTTCGCCACCTTCCTGTGTTCGCAGGGTTTCGTCGAGGCCAAGTCGGACACGTCCCTGTTCGTCCTTCGTCATGGTTCGGATACCGCGTACCTCCTCCTCTACGTCGACGACATCGTCCTCACCGCCTCCTCCCCCAAGCTTCTGCGTCGCATCATCTCTTGTCTCCAGCGGGAGTTTGCGATGAAGGACCTCGGGACGCTCCACCACTTCCTGGGGATCACCGTCGAGCGCCGTTCCCCGGGCCTGTTCCTCCACCAGCGGCAGTACACCGTCGACGTCCTCGAACACGCTGGCATGGCTGACTGCAAGCCCTGCGCGACTCCTGTGGACACACAGGGCAAACTCTCCGCCATCGGCCCCCCGGTTGCCGATCCCACCGGCTACCGGAGTCTTGCCGGGGCCCTTCAGTACCTCCTCTTCACCAGGCCCGACATCGCCTACGCCGTCCAACAGGTGTGCCTTCACATGCACGACCCTCGAGAGCCGCATCTCACCGCACTGAAGCGGATTCTGCGGTACTTGCGGGGCACTCTTGACTTCGGGCTCCTTCTACGCCAGTCCTCCACCATAGAACTTCGCGTCTACACCGATGCCGACTGGGCGGGCTGTCCCGACACGCGCCGGTCCACCTCGGGCTACGCCGTGTTCCTCGGCGACAACCTCATCTCCTGGTCGTCGAAGCGCCAGCCGGTTGTCTCCCGCTCCAGCGCCGAGGCCGAGTACCGCGCCGTGGCCAACGGCGTGGCCGAGGCGGCTTGGCTCCGTCAGCTCCTCCACGAGCTCCACAGTCCGCTGACCACGAGCACCCTGGTTTTCTGCGACAACGTCAGCGCCGTCTACCTCTCCACCAACCCCGTCCAACACCAGCGCACGAAGCATGTGGAAATCGACCTCCACTTCGTCCGCGAACGGGTAGCTTGTGGAGCTGTTCGCGTCCTTCACGTCCCGACCACCTCCCAGTTCGCCGACGTCTTCACCAAGGGGCTTCCGTCGGTGGTCTTCACGGATTTTCGATCCAGTCTCAACATCTGCAGTGGCTAGAGTTTCGACTGCGGGGGGGTGTTAGCTATCTGTGTACATGGGCCTAGCCCACAGCCCACTAGGGGTATATATCTGTTAGGGTTAGGGTTTACTGTAGCGACAACTGTTCATTCGCTCTCCAATAGTTTCTTTCTGCTCCCCCAAGCTCCACTATAGTCACTTGTTTTGTGTCCTACGATATCTTCATGGGACTATATCTAGATGCTTATTCTTTTCAAGCTCTAGCTCTTTACAACTTCAAACTGATTGTGATGCTGCCTAGGCTAGTGATTCCTCTGGTCGTTGATCTCTTTCTGCCTATTGTCTTTTTCTTAGTGATTCCCTCATTGCTTGGAAGACTAAGAAGCAGGTAGCAATTTCTCGTTCGAGTGCAGAGGCTGAGTTGTGTGTTATGGCTCTTGTGACTTTAGAGGTTACCTGGTTACATTGGTTGCTTGAGGATTTTAGTGTTTCTATTTTTACGTGGACTCCTCTTTTGTCTGACAATACAAGTGCTATTAGTTATTAGTATTGCTTGTGATCCTGTTAAGCATTATCTTACTAAGATATAGGTGTTGATGCCTATTACATGCGTGCACAAATTCAAGATGATATGATTGATCTTCGCTATGTACCTTCAGAGCTTCAGTTGGCTAATTTTTTCACGAAGACGCAAACCAGAGCTCAACATAGGTTTTATCTCTCTAAAGTCAGTGTGTTTGATCCACCTTGAGTTTGAGGGAGGGTGTGTGTTAGAGATGCATTTGTCCTTGTTGTATTCCGTCTGATATATATAGTGTTTGTTCTACACGGTTTCCTATCTTGTATCGGTGTATATGTTTGGAGCTAGTGTTCTAATATAGAGCAATTTGTAACATGCACAAAATCATTGAATGACCCAATATTGGCATTGTTGCATGGTCATATAAAAAGTATCTAGTTACATGTGAGTGCTACAAACTGCATCTATGAAAATGCTTTAGTCTCTGTCCATATGTATCATAGCCATCTGATGTCAGTGAAGAGAAATTTATAAGAGATAATTGAACCATTTGATGATGACTGACTCATCCTTTGTTCTTTCAACACATAACCTGGTGAGAGCATGATATGGTGAAGTGGTCACTGTATAATGACTTCTTTCTTCAGCATTTGAATCAGACTATGCATTTCGTTCGTGCTTTCAAGGCATCTGCCTTTTCATTTTTCACATGATGATTTTCCTTCATACACATCTGAATCTTTGCCTCTCACGACTTCTCAGCTTATGAAGTTTTATGCATCATTCTCATGCAGGTTTCGGACGAATATAAGCTTGTGGCAGATACACTTTACCTTACAGTATATCTTATTGACCAATTTCTTTCTCAGAACTGTATCCAAACGCACAAGCTGCAACTTCTTGGGATAACTAGTATGCTGATTGCCTCGTAAGTTTTAGGTTTTAATACTCAATGTTGAGAAGCTTTGCAGTTGCCCAGTCGATAGGAGAATGTGTCATATAAATAAAAGACGTGGTTTGCTTATAGCTGATGAGGCACCTTATTCTGTAGAATGCATCAAATAGTTAAAAATAAATGACTGCAAGTTTTATGTGATTACTCTGGCGCAATTGATTTCCGCGTCAATGGTAATATTGTAAGTTTTTCTTTTGGCAGGAAATATGAAGAGTATTCTGCTCCTAGTGCTGAAGAATTTTGTAACATAACGGCTGGTACATATGCAAAGGCTGAGGTATTAGTTTCTCTTGCAGTCTGAGAGATTGCTAGATTTATATGTAAAGAGGCAAAGAGCCCTTGAACTCCACAGCTGACATCTCCTGATTCCATAGGTTCTGGAAATGGAGCAACAAGTGCTTAATGATCTGGGCTTTCATTTATCTGTTCCAACAACAAACACATTTCTCAGGTCACCCTCGGTGGCCACACACATGTTGATGCATATTAATTTTTTTTTTCACGCAAAGTTGGTTCTTCATTAACATTCTTTTTCTTGTTTCCTTCAATTCTGATCAGGAGATTCCTTAGAGCAGCACAGGCTTCTCGTACAGTAAGATCAGTACCCAAACCACATTGCAACGAGTCCTTTCAGTCTATATGTATTGTCCTCAACACTAAGTTGGCAAGCTACATTTCCAGGCTCATCTGACCACTTTGAATTATCTGGCGAGTTATCTTGCCGAGTTGACTTTAATCAGTTACGATTTCATGAAATTTCTTCCCTCAGAGGTGGCAGCATCTTCGATTTTCCTTGCAAAATGGACACTTGACCAATCTGACCATCCTTGGGTTTGTATGAAAACACTGCTTCATGTGTTCACATCATCTTTAAAGTTTAGACTTGTTTAACATCTAATCTGCGGTTTCCGTTTTACAGAACCCTACTCTTGAGCACTACACGTCTTACAAAAGCTTCGATATTAGAACTTGCGTGCGGGCTCTACAGGAACTGCAGCACAACACCAGTAATTGCCCCCTCAACGCCATCCGTGAGAAGTATGGGCAGCAGAAGGTACATGAATCTGCTGTTTGAATTCCTCCTGTCATAATTTCAAGCGAGATCGTGATTATCCTTCTTGTCTACGTGCAAGAAGGATAATCGCGTTTTTATTGCATGGTTGGCAACCATGTAATGAGCTTTGTTCCACTGCAGTTCGAGTGCGTTGCCAACCTCAGGTCACCGGAGCTGCTGCGGTCGCTCTTCAGTTGATGTGCTCCCCTGCACTCTGCTGATTCACTCGCCATTTGCTGCAACGATCCTGACACTGTATAAAATATTTCTTCAGTTTCTGTTCCATTTCCAAACTTTCTTCAGTTTGAACATGCATTCTGTGACTTGGGTCACCGACAAAAGAGGCGCGACACACTAATATATCAATTTGTAACTCAAAGCATGTTTCACCATTTTTTTCATAAAACATAGAACAGAAATAAATGCACACACTCTGCCCCTACACCATGAGTGCCTTTGAAAAACTGGACTGATAGATCATGAGATTAACCAAGTCATTATATGCGTCTTATCATCAATGAGCACATGACTGAAATAACATGCCGTTAAACCTGGAATAAATCCAAGAAAATATGAGAATTGCATCAAGGATGTTTACAAATGTGGATAAATTCTACCATGAGGAATCTAATCGACTAAACTATCAGATCGCCAAAATATGCTGCACCATGATAGGGAAAATATAAAGCTTATGACTCATTTTATGTATTTATTATTTCCTTTTATTTTGTTATTACTTATTAGTAAGTTTTTTTAGACTAATTTTGATATCAAACTTCGTTCCCAAGTACAGTTTCTTTGTTTAGACTTTGTGTGGTGCCCATACATTCCAAAACTCCATTATTGAGATAGAAAAAACGCAAGAGCCCAAGTGGGATTGAATTGGGCTATAAAATTTAAAGAACAATTTAAACCTTAATGTGCATCCTACTTCAACTTGTCTTCTGGGTCGCAACTTAAAAGCTAGTACTTGCGACAAAACAAACTAAAATAATGTCATTAGGTTAACTCCAACGGAGTACCTATCAAGTACCTAAACTCATTATAGATATCTAAATAACGTTGTAGCATCTCTAATAGGTAACCTATACTCGATACCCATTTAGATGTGATATGGGACATATATATATGGATGACTATCTTCTCAAACATGTATTTCAGTACCCAGTTGGACACAGTAACATTTGGGTCTCGTCTTTCGGCTGATAGCGTAACCCAAACTTGTATTTGGATTTCTTTTTTTTTTGCATATCCTTGTTGGAGATAACCTTAGGCCAGCATATTAAGCCACATCTACATTGACATACGGAAAATGGAGCTCGATCCATTTGATTAAAGGTTCTAGTGTTTGATGATCAATAACCATTTGGATTAATGTGTTTCCTAGTATTTATGTTTATAGTTCAAAGAATGCAACATGGACCAGAACAAAGACAACAAAGTGATAAAAGGAGATCAATAGCTCAAAGTAACACATTAGAAGACTCATTAAAGACTAATCAAGATCATGCAAGAGTCGAAGACACAAGACAAAGAACGCCCAAGCGAAGAAACACGAAGACACAAACAAACATGCACACCGAGTGCACCGAATGTATCTAGTGGAACACCAGACAAATGTTGTGCATGTACTAAAGATCGGACTGAAGACAAAGTGCACCAGATATTAGGGTGTGCAACAGACAAGGTGCACCGAACAAGGCATGCAGAGAGCCCTGCAGCGCGTATGTGGGCGGCTACAACACACCATACATGTCCAGTGTAGCACCAGATCCTGCACCAGATACGACACTCAGTAAGGGTTGCAAAATACACCCACGTTAGGTATAACACACTAAACATGTTCGATGTCAACACCGGTGGCACATTGGACATGTTCGTTGCGCACAAAAATCGTTGCTCCCTTTCAACGACTCTTTTTAGGCTTGAGAGGCTATAAATACCACCCAAATCAGTCATTTCTCAAGTGTGGGAGTTAGGAAACATAACAAGTGAGTTGAGACTCCAATCCATTAGCTCTTAGACACCCAAGTGTTTAAAGATCACTTGGTGAGTAGTTTAGTTAATTTGTGAAGTGCTTAGGTTAGTCAGACAACTTATTTAGCACTTGCTCTAGGTTATACCTAGTTGATTAGAGTGAGGTTAGACACCCTCAAACCCCTCGACATTTGTGCACGTCATTGTAATAATATAGAATTGCATCAAGGATGTTAACAAATGTGGATAAATTCTACCATGAGGAATCTAATCGACTAAACTATCAGATCGCCAAAATATGCTGCACCATGATAGGGAAAATATAAAGCTTATGACTCATTTTATGTATTTATTATTTCCTTTTATTTTGTTATTACTTGTTAGTAAGTTTTTTAGACTAATTTTGATATCAAACTTCGTTCCCAAGTACAGTTTCTTTGTTTAGACTTTGTGTGGTGCCCATGCATTCCAAAACTCCATTATTGAGATAGAAAAAAACGCAAGAGCCCAAGTGGGATTGAATTGGGCTATAAAATTTAAAGAACAATTTAAACCTTAATGTGCATCCTACTTCAACTTGTCTTCTGGGTCGCAACTTAAAAGCTAGTACTTGCGACAAAACAAACTAAAATAAAGTCATTAGGTTAACTCCAACGGAGTACCTATCAAGTACCTAAACTCATTATAGATATCTAAATAACGTTGTAGCATCTCTAACAGGTAACCTATACTCGATACCCATTTAGATGTGATATGGGATATATATATATATATATATATATATATATATATATATATATATATATATGGATGACTATCTTCTCAAACATGTATTTCAGTACCCAGTTGGACACAGTAACATTTGGGTCTCGTCTTTCGGCTGATAGTGTAACCCAAACTTGTATTTGGATTTCTTTTTTTTTGCATATCCTTGTTGGAGATAACCTTAGGCCAGCATATTAAGCCACATCTACATTGACATACGGAAAATGGAGCTCGATCCATTTGATTAAAGGTTCTAGTGTTTGATGATCAATAACCATTTGGATTAATGTGTTTCCTAGTATTTATGTTTATAGTTCAAAGAATGCAACATGGACCAGAACAAAGACAACAAAGTGATAAAAGGAGATCAATAGCTCAAAGTAACACATTAGAAGACTCATTAAAGACTAACCAAGATCATGCAAGAGTCGAAGACATAAGACAAAGAACGCCCAAGCGAAGAAACACGAAGACACAAACAAACATGCACACCGAGTGCACCGAATGTATCTAGTGGAACACCAGACAAATGTTGTGCATGTACTAAAGATCGGACTGAAGACAAAGTGCACCAGATATTAGGGTGTGCAACAGACAAGGTGCACCGAACAAGGCATGCAGAGAGCCCTGCAGCGCGTATGTGGGCGGCTACAACACACCATACATGTCCAGTGTAGCACCAGATCCTGCACCAGATACGACACTCAGTAAGGGTTGCAAAATACACCCACGTTAGGTATAACACACTAAACATGTTCGATGTCAACACCGGTGGCACATTGGACATGTTCGTTGCGCACAAAAATCGTTGCTCCCTTTCAACGACTCTTTTTAGGCTTGAGAGGCTATAAATACCACCCAAATCAGTCATTTCTCAAGTGTGGGAGTTAGGAAACATAACAAGTGAGTTGAGACTCCAATCCATTAGCTCTTAGACACCCAAGTGTTTAAAGATCACTTGGTGAGTAGTTTAGTTAATTTGTGAAGTGCTTAGGTTAGTCAGACAACTTATTTAGCACTTGCTCTAGGTTATACCTAGTTGATTAGAGTGAGGTTAGACACCCTCAAACCCCTCGACATTTGTGCACGTCATTGTAATAATATAGAATTGCATCAAGGATGTTAACAAATGTGGATAAATTCTACCATGAGGAATCTAATCGACTAAACTATCAGATCGCCAAAATATGCTGCACCATGATAGGGAAAATATAAAGCTTATGACTCATTTTTTGTATTTATTATTTCCTTTTATTTTGTTATTACTTGTTAGTAAGTTTTTTTAGACTAATTTTGATATCAAACTTCGTTCCCAAGTACAGTTTCTTTGTTTAGACTTTGTGTGGTGCCCATGCATTCCAAAACTCCATTATTGAGATAGAAAAAAACGCAAGAGCCCAAGTGGGATTGAATTGGGCTATAAAATTTAAAGAACAATTTAAACCTTAATGTGCATCCTACTTCAACTTGTCTTCTGGGTCGCAACTTAAAAGCTAGTACTTGCGACAAAACAAACTAAAATAAAGTCATTAGGTTAACTCCAACGGAGTACCTATCAAGTACCTAAACTCATTATAGATATCTAAATAACGTTGTAGCATCTCTAACAGGTAACCTATACTCGATACCCATTTAGATGTGATATGGGATATATATATATATATATATATATATATATGGATGACTATCTTCTCAAACATGTATTTCAGTACCCAGTTGGACACAGTAACATTTGGGTCTCGTCTTTCGGCTGATAGCGTAACCCAAACTTGTATTTGGATTTCTTTTTTTTTGCATATCCTTGTTGGAGATAACCTTAGGCCAGCATATTAAGCCACATCTACATTGACATACGGAAAATGGAGCTCGATCCATTTGATTAAAGGTTCTAGTGTTTGATGATCAATAACCATTTGGATTAATGTGTTTCCTAGTATTTATGTTTATAGTTCAAAGAATGCAACATGGACCAGAACAAAGACAACAAAGTGATAAAAGGAGATCAATAGCTCAAAGTAACACATTAGAAGACTCATTAAAGACTAACCAAGATCATGCAAGAGTCGAAGACATAAGACAAAGAACGCCCAAGCGAAGAAACACGAAGACACAAACAAACATGCACACCGAGTGCACCGAATGTATCTAGTGGAACACCAGACAAATGTTGTGCATGTACTAAAGATCGGACTGAAGACAAAGTGCACCAGATATTAGGGTGTGCAACAGACAAGGTGCACCGAACAAGGCATGCAGAGAGCCCTGCAGCGCGTATGTGGGCGGCTACAACACACCATACATGTCCAGTGTAGCACCAGATCCTGCACCAGATACGACACTCAGTAAGGGTTGCAAAATACACCCACGTTAGGTATAACACACTAAACATGTTCGATGTCAACAACGGTGGCACATTGGACATGTTCGTTGCGCACAAAAATCATTGCTCCCTTTCAACGACTCTTTTTAGGCTTGAGAGGCTATAAATACCACCCAAATCAGTCATTTCTCAAGTGTGGGAGTTAGGAAACATAACAAGTGAGTTGAGACTCCAATCCATTAGCTCTTAGACACCCAAGTGTTTAAAGATCACTTGGTGAGTAGTTTAGTTAATTTGTGAAGTGCTTAGGTTAGTCAGACAACTTATTTAGCACTTGCTCTAGGTTATACCTAGTTGATTAGAGTGAGGTTAGACACCCTCAAACCCCTCGACATTTGTGCACGTCATTGTAATAATATAGAATTGCATCAAGGATGTTAACAAATGTGGATAAATTCTACCATGAGGAATCTAATCGACTAAACTATCAGATCGCCAAAATATGCTGCACCATGATAGGGAAAATATAAAGCTTATGACTCATTTTTTGTATTTATTATTTCCTTTTATTTTGTTATTACTTATTAGTAAGTTTTTTAGACTAATTTTGATATCAAACTTCGTTCCCAAGTACAGTTTCTTTGTTTAGACTTTGTGTGGTGCCCATGCATTCCAAAACTCCATTATTGAGATAGAAAAAAACGCAAGAGCCCAAGTGGGATTGAATTGGGCTATAAAATTTAATGAACAATTTAAACCTTAATGTGCATCCTACTTCAACTTGTCTTCTGGGTCGCAACTTAAAAGCTAGTACTTGCGACAAAACAAACTAAAATAAAGTCATTAGGTTAACTCCAACGGAGTACCTATCAAGTACCTAAACTCATTATAGATATCTAAATAACGTTGTAGCATCTCTAACAGGTAACCTATACTCGATACCCATTTAGATGTGATATGGGACATATATATATATATATATATGGATGACTATCTTCTCAAACATGTATTTCAGTACCGAGTTGGACACAGTAACATTTGGGTCTCGTCTTTCGGCTGATAGCGTAACCCAGACTTGTATTTGGATTTCTTTTTTTTGCATATCCTTGTTGGAGATAACCTTAGGCTAGCATATTAAGCCACATCTACATTGACATACGGAAAATGGAGCTCGATCCATTTGATTAAAGGTTCTAGTGTTTGATGATCAATAACCATTTGGATTAATGTGTTTCCTAGTATTTATGTTTATAGTTCAAAGAATGTAACATGGACCAGAACAAAGACAACAAAGTGATAAAAGGAGATCAATAGCTCAAAGTAACACATTAGAAGACTCATTAAAGACTAATCAATATCATGCAAGAGTCGAAGACACAAGACAAAGAACGCCCAAGCGAAGAAACACGAAGACACAAACAAACATGCACACCGAGTGCACCGAATGTATCTAGTGGAACACCAGACAAATGTTGTGCATGTACTAAAGATCGGACTGAAGACAAAGTGCACCAGATATTAGGGTGTGCAACAGACAAGGTGCACCAAACAAGGCATGTAGAGAGCCCTGCAGCGCGCATGTGGGCGGCTACAACACACCATACATGTCCAGTGTAGCACCAGATCCTGCACCAGATACGACACTCAGTAAGGGTTGCAAAATACACCCACGTTAGGTATAACAAACTAAACATGTTCGATGTCAACACCCGTGGCACATTGGACATGTTCGTTGCGCACAAAAATCGTTGCTCCCTTTCAACGACTCTTTTTAGGCTTGAGAGGCTATAAATACCACCCAAATCAGTCATTTCTCAAGTGTGGGAGTTAGGAAACATAACAAGTGAGTTATGACTCCAATCCATTAGCTCTTAGACACCCAAGTGTTTAAAGATCACTTGGTGAGTAGTTTAGTTAATTTGTGAATTGCTTAGGTTTGTCAGACAACTTATTTAGCACTTGCTCTAGGTTATACCTAGTTGACTAGAGTGAGGTTAGACACCCTCAAACCCCTCGACATTTGTGCACGTCTTTGTAATAGTATAGAATGGGGCGAGAGTCTTCCAAGATCACACCAACTACGTTTATGGTGTGGCCGCCACTGTGTACCAGGCCCATAATGTTTCAGCTAGAAACTTAATAGTGGAGACAACGGAGAGCATCCAGAGAGGCCAGAAGTGGAACACCTCTTGCGCGTGAAGAAGGCTTGTGACTATCTATGGAGTTACCTGACTGAGAGCTTGGCTCTTGTGTGGGCTACCCTTTGCGTAGGGGCTCCAACCAGGATTAATAAGCTTGCATGTTTCTTGATATCCTAGTAAAAATACCAGCGTGTTAATGAGAGTTTGCATCTCTATCTAATTTAAGCTTTCACATTTATATTGCTTCATTTGGTTGTTTTTATTGCTCCTAGTTTAGTTATAGGTTAGTTGGTAAGACTTGAACCTAGGCTGCAAAACTCCTACGTTAGAGATAGCAAAACTTAGACAAACCTTTGCACATATCAATGCTTGGTTTTATGTAAAGGTTTTGTTCAAGATAAATTAGAGGCCTATATTGGTGTGAAAAATAATTATCCTAATTCACCAGCACTTAGATGTCCATATTATTTTCAATTGGTATTAGAGCTAGAGGTTCATTAGAAACCTTTTTGGCTTAACCACCGTTGAGCTGACGCTATGAAGGACTTGTTTGGCATAGCTCCAACTCCTAACTCTATACTAGAGTTGAGAGAAGCCAACCAAACATCCCAACCCTACCTTTATTGGAGCAACCCAATTGAGTTTCTAGAGCTCTAGTTTATTTTGGGTCTGGAGTTTGGGGCACATCTTTTCTAGCTCCAAACCACTCAAAAAAGATATAGGCATGGAGTTCGGTGGTATTTACTCACCAATTCCATTGATTACACAAAATATGATTTATTTCTATTTTCCTCGTCCATCTAATCGTGTTTCTTCCGTAGCATCTGAAAGAAGCCTAGAGGGGGGTAAATAGGCTACACCTGAAATTTTTCACTAAAAACTTCGAGATAGGTCAAATTAAAGTTGCACTGGTGCAAACCGGTTCAGTTGATTTTGTTTACAACTGAACAAGTTTGAACCTGCTCAACTTAGATTAAATAATCAGTTAAACAAATATGACAAAGTAGTGAAAGATTTTGCTAATGACTTGCCCTACAGAAAATCCACTCAAATAGATGAATATGAACCAACCAACAATTTAAGGCACTTAACAAGAACACACAAGAACATGCGATTTAACCCGAGGTTCGGCAACCACCACAAAGGTGTCCTACTCCTCGTTGAGGAGCTTCTTTTCCAACCCTAATCCTCCACAAGCCGACCACCAAGGTCAAGGCAATCTTTTCTCAAATTTGCTCAAAGAGCGGGTAATACAAACTTCTTGGGGTCGTCCACAAATTTGGAGACTCCCAAGCAACCTCTAACCGTCAAGGAACACAAGGCTCCAAGAGTAACAAATCCGCACAAGGTTAAGTTTGCAATGAGCTCAAGAACAAAGAGAATGGAAGAATCAAGATGAAATTGACAATGCGTTAGATCAACTTCACCTCACACCAAGGATCCTTCAAGCGATTGAAGGAGATGCGATTTCGGGTGTGAGATGTGAATTGAATGCCCTTGTTTGGAGTTTGTTCAGCTGAGAAATCGTGGAGAGAGCAGAAGTAATGAAGAGAGAGAGTGTGGGGGGTATTTAAAGGATCCCCCAAAAGCTGGCAGCCGTTGGGAGAAAAGAACCGAAAACCGGTTGAACCGGTTTGTAAGCCGGTTGAACCGGTTTCCACCAGGAAGATCTCGGTTCACTGATCTACTCAGCTAGAGACTCGACCGGATTCAAAACCAGTTGAGCCGGGAAAAAATCCGGTTGAACCGGTTTCCAAAAAATATATGCATACGACTTTTCTGACAGCTCTGACTGTCAGACAGGTCAGAGCAGAGGAGGCAGAGAAACAGTCTAGAAACCGGTTGGACCGGTTTTAGGTCCGGTTGAACCGGTTTTTGAGGCTGAAGAGCAAGTTTTGAAAATTCTGAAGTGAACCAAGGTGGAACATTTGTGGGGAGTAAGAGTGGTTTACCAAAAGGCATTCATGATCTAGAAAAGTGTTCTCTAAGATGATTTTGAAGGAATTTGGGTTGAGCTCATTGCATAACTTACTTAACTTATTGCGGATCCCTCTTAATTGAACGGTGATTCCTATAACTCAAGAATTATAAAATGAATACTGTCGTTGATTCCAAGCACTTGGAGCACGCCATATGATGTAGATTTTAAATCCGCTGTGCTTTACATTTTTATACTCATAAGATCTGTGCTTCTCCTGTCTGTAGAATAACTGTGTACATGCTAGTAGCAAACTTGTTAGAATCTCTGTTTGTTTTGTCATTTAATCACCAAAACCCTCAATTAGGGTTGATTGCACTTACAATCTCCCCCTTTTTGGTGATTGATGCCAAAACAAACTAAAGTAGAGATAAAAATTAAAAAGTAAGAACACTGGCGAGATATAAGTACTTGTGTATGTGCAGCTCCCCCTAAATATGTGCATGAGTTTTGTGACATTCATATTGACTTGATATGTCAATTTGCAACATATTTAGAGAGGGTGAACAACCAACACAATACACAAAAACTGAGGGATGCAACATAATTATATTAAGATGTGATGATAAAAGAATAGCATACAAACAAGTCCATCATTGTATAGCATAAGATATGAAGTGTTACTACTGGCTATTACAATAAGGTCATCATATCACATCATTAAAAGTTTGTGGCTCTAGGCCATCACCACATGCATCACAATAGTCAGACAAATAATTATTACAGACCAGGTGTTCATTACATAAATTAAAAGTGCTGCCAAGATGAGAATCCTTCTCCCCCTTTTTGGCAACTAGCACCAAAAAGGAGAGAACCACCAGACACACATCACCACTGAGGAGGAGGAGGATCAAAGAACTGATGCGCCAGGTGAGTTGCAAAGTGTTCTTCCCCAGACTGAGCTGGGGGAGGATAGCTTCCTGAAGGATCCTGGGGCGGAGGATAAGAAGAGGATTGACCCGGATCCCCCTGGTGGGGAGGCGAGGCAAACTGCTCACGATCATCAAAGTATTCTTCATCTTCTTCTTCATCTTCTGGAGACATGAAAGGCACCCCATATGCCTGCTGGTGCCACTCATTGATTTCTGGTGGAGGAGGATGCAGAGGCATATCAGGCCAACGGGGAGCAAAAGGCATACCCATAGAGGAAGCTTAACGACGAAGATTGTCATTAGTCTCCCGCTGCCACCGAGCCAGCTCATGCACATCTGAAGATATATTTCTGCACATGGAAAAGAATGCTGCAATACCATGGGCCAGACGAGCGCCCATCCTGCGACCATGACCTCGACCACGACCATGACCACGTGGTGTGGGAGATCCGCGACCAGGAGATGGACGCGAGGGTCCGGCAGCAGTAGGTCCACGAGAGCTGGAGGGCGCTTTCCTCAAACACCCTGCTGGATCCTTTGGATCAATCCAGAAGGGGTGTAAGATAGATGTCTTGTGCCTTTCTCATAGCGAAATTGAGTAACCACTTCAATCATCTTCATGATGAAGGGGGCGTGAAGACATCCCTTGAGAGGGAAGCAAGCAGCATGAATAATTTCTTGCCAAATCATGTCAAAAACATTGATACTTTCTGAACCATTTGGCTTCATAAATGAGAGCAAGACCTTGCTCTCTCCCAGGATATTCATTTGGTTGCCTCCTTTTGGAATGAGAGTCATTTTGCAGAGAGAGTTAATATATCTGTAAAACTTATGTAGATTGGTGGACTCCCAAAATTTACCAGTCTCAGATATATTAAGATCTCGGGATTCATCCTTTGTGGGTTGACGAAAGTCATGAATTTTAACCTTGTCCCCAGAAATATCTTCATCAGTAAATCCAAGTATGTGAGCAAACCTCCGGTAGCTCACCTTGTACCAGCTGCCTTCGATATAGAAATTTAGATAAGGAAAGTTATAAGGACTTTTCTCATCGACCAACTTGATCCAAAGAGTAGAATAGAACTGAGCAATAACCTCATCATTCCAATCATATTGGAATGTCATAATGTTCTTCATTCTCTTCCTCTCACAGGCCCTCAAAGCCTGTGTCATCTCTAGATCTCCAATTGCTTCACATCCTTCCCAGTTGATGTATCTCTGATGCAGGATAGGTTGATGCCTCTTAGGAAGAATTACAGAGTTATAAAAATCGACATGTTGAAGGGTCCAGAACCAATTACCATCGATCCTAGCATCACAAATACGTAATGTAGGGTTTTGGAATCGGATGTCCTGGAGAAGGGCGGACCCTCCGCTAGCGGTGAAATCTGTGACAGGCTCATTTGCAGATCGACAAGCCTCCGCCTTGTGAAGAACCAACCCCCGGATAATGGGTGTGTTGGCAGAGGGGAGGTCAACTTCATCATCCTTGCCTCCGTCATCATCACTAGTTGGCTCCCATGCCTGTGGATTGGCCGCGGGTCGAGACCGACCGGGGGGATTTCGGGCCGTCTGACCGCGAGCACCATGAGACCCTGAGGCCTCACCACCTTGCATCACATTTCCGGATCCTCGCCCGCGCTTGGATCTAGAACGCAGGGGAGTTTCTTCACGAATTTCTTGATCATCATCTGAGTCAGATTCAACAACAGATGGGTTCCTACGACGCACCATCCTTAAGATAAAAAGAGAACATATGGTGAGCGAGGAGATCGATGTTCAAGGATTTTAACAAACACGTTTGAGTAAAGATGCGTATGATATTGAGCATGCACTTCAACCGTTCATGCGAGCGGTTCAACTACAACGAACAATACCAAACCACTAAACTCAAACAATGTTCGAGACAAAAGAAGACAATTTAAGTGTTGCAAGCACCTAAACTACATAGTATCCTTGAAAAGATACACAAGATAATCAAGAACGGTGTGAGATCGAGTAAAAACATGAGGAAATAAGGCAATACCTTGATTTGATGATTCAACCACAGAAATCCCAACGAAAGTGAGGGAGTTGATGGAGGAGACCGAGAGGAACAAATCTTCAACAAACTCCCAATGGATTTGATGGCTCAAATGGGATTTGGAGAGTGGTGTGAGTGTGAGAGAGAGAGGAAAAGTGGAGGCGACGACGGCTGTAAGAAATGAACGGGTAAAGAGTGAAAGAAGGAAGGGGAGAAGAAAAAGGAGGAGGTGGCGGCTAGTCAGCGGACCAAAACTGGTTCAACTGGTTTTTATACCGGTTCAACCAGTTTTCACCAGAAGAAAACCGGTTGAGTGGCCTACTCAGCCGATTTACTCAACCTATTTTGAGATATAGCCCGGTAAGGCTTTAACTACACTTAACATTTATGACATGAGTAATTTTAATAATAAAAATAGTATTTCTCATGACATTTTGTGCATACAACAATTTTATATCCATCAATCATGTGTTCAAATTTTAGTTTTATGACACGTTTCGAGAATCCAAGATATTTAGTTCACTCCTAAGAAAACAAAACCTAGTCTCATCAAGGGGTTTTGTGAAGATATCGGCTAGTTGATTTTCGGTGCTCACATGAAACAATTCGATATCTCCTTTGGCTTCATGGTCTCTCAAGAAATGATGTCTGATATCAATGTGTTTGGTTCTAGAGTGTTGCACAGGATTGTTTGCAAGTTTTATGGCACTCTCATTGTCACACAGTAGTGGAATCTTATTAAACTCACAACCAAAATCTCTAAGGGTTTGCTTCATCCATAACAACTGTGCACAACATGCACCAGCTGCTATGTACTCAGCTTCTGCAGTGGAAAGTGCAACACAATTTTGTTTCTTAGAACTCCATGACACTAAGGAACGCCCAAGGAATTGGCAAGTCCCAGTAGTGCTTTTTCGATCTACTTTGTAACCGGCATAATCTGAGTCAGAGTAGCCAAGTAAATCAAAAAGGGAGCCTTTAGGATACCATAATCCTAGGTTTTGGGTGTGGACTAAGTATCTTAGGATTCTCTTAACGGCAACAAGATGGCAATCTTTAGGATTAGCTTGAAAACGTGCACACATGCAAACACTTAACATGATGTCAGGTCTAGATGCACATAAGTAAAGCAGTGACCCTATCATTGATCTATATAATTTTTGATCTACCGGTTTACCTTCTTCATTTAGGTCGAGATGTCCATTTGATGACATTGGAGTCTTGGCGTGCTTTGCCTTTTCCATGCCAAACTTCTTGAGCATATCTTGTGTATATTTGGTTTGGCATAGAAAGGTACCTTCCTTGAGTTGTTTGACTTGAAATCCCAGGAAGTATTTGAGCTCGCCCATCATAGACATCTCAAACCTGTTCGTCATTACTTTGCTAAATTCTTCACAAAAATTTTCATTAGTATTACCAAATATAATGTCATCGACATATATTTGGCACACAAATAACTCATTGTCAACTTTGTGAGTAAATAATGTAGAGTCAGCTTTTCCTATTGTAAATCCATTCTTAATTAAAAAATCTTTTAAGACAATCATACCAAGCTCTAGGGGCTTGTTTAAGCCCGTAGAGCGCCTTGTGAAGTAGATAGGCGTGGTTTGGCTTCCTTGGATCTTCAAATCTCGGTGGTTGCTCCACATCGACCCTCTCTTGTAGTGGTCCATTTAAAAATGCGCTCTTGACGTCCATTTGATATAACTTGAAATCATGGTTAGTAGCATAGGTAATTAATATTCTAATTAACTCTAACCTTGCTACCGGCACATATGTTTCACCAAAATCAAGTCCTTCCACTTGAGTGTAGCCTTGGGCAACCAAACGTGCTTTGTTTCTTGTAACAACGCCATGTTCATCTTGTTTGTGTGGCGGAACCGCCCGAATTATTCCAACTTAAGTGTCTAAGTCCTACCTTAGAGGCTAGACCACACTTAAATAGGAATAACGCGTCAGTTCCTCGGATCTAGTCCGACGAGGCCACTAACAGGATCAAGTACCACGTACTCACTCGATGGTGAGGCACAGAGCAAATGCAATAAAACATAAAACCATACATTAAGGAGTATTAAATTTATTACATCATCATCGGAGTTTTTGCAAAAGTAGTTATCATTGTTCGAAGTGCAGCGGAATAAAACTAACGGTAAATAAACGGAGAGATGGGGAAGCCTGTCCCATCACTCCTCATGCTCCTCCTCAGCTGAGGCAGGGTCCCACTCGACAGTCCAACCCGGTGGCAAGATGGACGGCCAAGTCACTCCAGCAACCATGTCCTTCAGAGAACCTATAAAATTATGCCACAAGCAAGGCTGAGTATACTAATACTCAGCAAGACTTACCCGGTGTGAGGAGTCTACTCCTCTACCTCTAGACATGCAGTTGTTTGGCTGTGGGGTTTGGTTGCCAAAAGCACTAGCCGAGTTTATAAATCAAGTTTTAGCTTTGGCAAGTTTTAGTGTGACTCTCTTAAGACTAGATGTGTACTATCTACTCATTCATGGTATCAAGCAAATTTAGCAATCAACATCTTTTGCCACATCATCACATTTCCACTTGTTACTCAATGCAGTACAATGGATCAAGCAGTCTCATTAGCTGCGAGAAGCAGACGATTCGAATCAAGTTTTTATCCTTGCAAGGTAAACCTAAACACACGACGTGGCGAGGCACTCCGTCCCCACACACATCAACCGTCCCCATCGATTTCCTGGCAACAAATCAGGGCTCACCGCCTTGGCGTACAATGCCTCACTGACCCCGACTGCCGTCGTACAGTGACCGCACTTGTACCCACCATAACCAGAATGGGAGACCACGTCTCAGGTCGCGTGAGGGGTAAAGTCTGCGGGCAGGTCCACTCAGGTACTAGGCTTACCGATTTACCATATTTCTCGGCATGTGTTTAGTACGTTCAAATGCTTGACACAGGTATCCGCACGTTGATCCTTATTCCAATTTCCGTCTCGTAGACCACGCGTCCCCATGGACCCGTGTCCACAGACCATCATCATTCTGTTATCAAAGTGGATACAACCAATTGCTGACCTCGCGTGAGTGCTAGAAAAATCACTCGACTTCTACCGAGATCCTAATTAATAAAGCAGCTACTCGACCTAGCATACTAGTATTCATCTCAATAGGAATCCTGAGTTCATGCAACTAGGGTTTCAGTCAACTCCTACACTTAAGTGCACAGTACAAGCCTACAAACATTAAATGCAGTAAAATAACATATATAAACGGTTACGCATAAAACCGGGGCTTGCCTTCCGAAGCTGGGGCAGGCAGATCCTCTGGGGTAGGCTCTGGTGCTGGATCCGGGGCTACCTCCTGAGTAACTCCTTGTTCCGGCACGAGGATGTACTCTCCGTCCGCGAGGTTGCAATCTATCGAATGTAATGAATAAGATATATGCATGCTATGATATGTAGAATTAATAACAATTATGCCTTAGTGCAGAAAACTAAATTAGTTAATCATTTTAGGGTTTCTTTGCCATAAGAGGCTCTTAAGGTTTTAGGCTTATTAATTTAGGTTTGAGGTTCTTGCCTAAGTATAATGGATTAATACTTGGGATGCCCCTCAAATGTTTTAGTGGGTACTCAAGGGGTTTTGCTGGTTTAGTTAGGGTAACATTAGTTTCCACTATTTATTCCCCTTTTTCAATTTCTATTTATGGATTCTAGTGTGGGTTTGAACTACAACAGTGATTCAACTCCTTCCAAAAATTCTAAAAAATTTACAGTGGGTTACTATTGGTCACTGTAGTCTGTCCTATAAATTTGAGGTCCAGAAATAAAATAAAATATGCTCTGGACAAAAATAACAAAAGTTGGGGCAAAGGGGTCACTTTGCACTACAACTCTTAACTAGGGGTGGATTCTGTCCTAAGGGTCATTTTTGTTGGTATCTAAAAGTAATAACATGCTTCTGTGCCAAAAATCACAGAAGATTAGTTGGTGGTTATTTAATTGTGATTTTCAAAAGTTTAATGTTAAAAAGGCACTTACTACTATCTTGTTATTTGAAAAATGTCAAACAACAGATTTCATATTTTTCCTATGTTCTTAATAACAAAACCTTAGTTACCCCAAGGTTTGGGGTGTTTTCTTCTTGGGGTTATTTTTCTAGGGTTTTTCTAAGGTTTCCTTGTTTTTCTAATTTAAAAGGTATCTCCTTTCTTTTGCACTAAACAAGGGTATAATAAATTTTTTCTAGTAAACTACACTGAATTAGTAAACTAACAAAAATGTGGGTGCTCCCTGGTTCTTTATTTAAACCACCTTTTATGTTTTCTTCTACTTTAAGCAAAAAGTGATTTAAATGGCAAGCTCTACCTTAAAGGGGTGTACAGAGGGGTTTATTATTTTTAAACAGATTAGGAAGTGATTAAGTACTTCTCTAAACTTTCTTAACCCCAGTCAAATAGTGTAGCTACTTTTCCTTATTTCTTTTAGCTTTTGACCAGTTAATCATTTAAATCATAACTTTAAAGTTTTCTGTAACACTTAGAGGTTTTATATTTTTCCTAAGTAGTTTACATTATTTAGGATCTGGCAAAATTTGTTTGACTCGATTTGGGTAAACCAAACTGAAGTTATGAATTTTTCAAGTTCTGTTTGGATTTAAATCAGAATATTTTAAAAGGTTCCCTGGAAAACTACTTTGCACCGAAGACCCTGGGTTCTATCTAAATCAATCCACTCATTTCTACCCCTACGCCACTATTCCCTTGAGTCACTGATAGCGCACAAAATCCCCTGGCCTTTTTTTCTTCTCCCCCGAGGTCCCTCCCCTTATGTAAACAGTACCCACGGAAAGGAAAAGGGCGGCGTGGCTTACCGGCGGTGAGAGAGGTCCGGCGAGAGGCGGGGTTGGCTTCGGGAGGTCCTGGCGGTCACAGTGAGGTACAGCTCGACGGCGGTGGTGGCCGGAATCGATCGGTCCACGGGCGCAGGCAGGTGATCTCGTCGGCGGCGAGTGTTCCGGCCTAACCACAGCGATCTAGTCCAATTAAACCGCACGATGAGCTCCACGGGATGACGTAGAGGCTATGTGCGCAAGGAATCAAAAAATGGTGCAGAGACTTACCCGGTCTACGTTCATCGGCGGTCGGGTGAAGTTCGGCGACCGTGGACTGGCTTCTCTGGCGAGGCAAAGTCCGATTCCTTGCTCGGGGAGCTTCACCGAGGCATGCACGGTCTCTTCCGAGGGTCGGGCGTGGCTGGGAAGGGCTCTGCAGGCCGGTCGACGTTGGCAGGGGATCGGGTGGCCGCGAGTGTTGGAACTTGCTATCAGTCGCAAGAAGGCCAACGGGGGTGAACAGTGTAGACAGTAGGGTTACGCCTGAGATGGCAAAATAGCTCTGTTAACCAGGCCTCTCACGGGCACTGTGCGGGGGTATTTATAGGTACCTGAACGCCCAGCGCCTTGTGTTAAGGACGCATGTGCCCTCAGCTACCTAGGTTATCCCCAGAATATTCCCATAAAGCAGGGTTACAGACTGTAATTACAGGGATGCCTTTACAAATTAGGCCCGTAACACGCGGCGGCTACGCAGGGCCCGTTACAATGGGCCGGATCGCACGTGGGCCTCTGAGCTGGACGAGGCCGCACTGTGGGATGCCTTCGTCGCCGGTCTTCGTCTGGTGCCGATCAAGTGAAGGGCGTCCCTGCCTGCTTTGTCTGTCAGAGCAGCGGCTAAGCAGCGGAGACTTCGAGCGAGGGGTGGCGTTTCTGCCTTCGCTCCAACATTTGCCCTCCGAGGGACCAGTTCGACAAAGTCACCTGGTGCCGAAGACGTCGCTAGATGGCGGAGACGCTGCCCTCGCTCGAAGTGGTTCCGCAGGGGTTTTTGATGTGACCGTTGATTGACGGCGTACTGTTGGATTGCGGGTTTCCCGAAGCGCCGCGCCCTGTTGGATTACGGGTTTCCCGAAGAGCCGCGCCCTGCCTATAAAAGGGGGCGGGGGCCGGCGCTTTTTGAACTTTACTTTCCGCGCTCCGCGAAAACCCTAGCCGCCCGCCGTCTTGCTGCTCGTCTGCCCGCCGTGCTCTTGTTCGCCGGAGATCTGGCGCGAGTGAAGCAGACTGCCTGCCACCGCCGACGGTACGTAGCGATGCCGTCCTCCTCTTCTTCCGCTGCCGCTACGCCGCCGGGCGGTTCCTCGCCGCCGGCCGCCGCCTCGTCGGAGGAGACGCTGAGTAGTTTGATGGCGGAGGAGTTGCGCGCCGGCGATTCTGTTGATTTTGGCGTGTCGCGAATGTCGTCGGCCCGCGTGGAGGATATGCAGCGGTTGGGCTACTTCGGCGGCGGAGTTGCGCGTGCCCCGGGGACGGAGAAAGTCCCCGAGCCGGAGGGCGAGTTGGTTGTTTTCGAGGCGTTTTTCGCCGCCGGTCTCCGCTTGCCTGCACACCGGTTTGTTGGCGAAGTCCTGCGCAGGTTCAACGTGCAAATACATCAGCTGACACCGAATGCCGTGGTGGCCCTGTCGAAGTTTGTCTGGGCGACGACTTCGTACGGTGGACAGCCATCGGTCAAAGTTTTTGCGAAGCATTATTGTTTACAATGGCAGAAGAGGATGATCGGGGATGAAGTTGCTCAGTTTGGGTCCTGCACATTCACGCCGAAGACCGGCAAGACCACGATGCAGGTAGTCGAGTTGGTTCCTTGCGCCCGCAACAAGTGGGGCAACTGGAATGAATTTTGGTTTTACGTTGCTGAGGGCACCGTCGAAGGCCATGAGGGACTTCCCGTGTCCGAGATGTGCTCTCATTTTTACTCGGCGTACCCGCCCTTTGAAGTGGCGGAGGATGATGTGGACGAAGGGGCCCTTCAGTGTGCCGCCGGCCAGAGCAGTGGGCGCGACTTGGTTGAAGAGTTTGTGGCGTACGGGGTATGGCCCTTGGCGCATGGTTGGGCGTTGGGCGAAGTATGCCCTCGCCAGATGCCTTTCCGTGGTGGAAAGGTGGTGCGGAGTCCCGCCTTCGCGCTAAATCTACGAAACCGTGATCCGGCCGCCTTTGTGCGTGAGGCGGAGGATGAGGCGGTGCGGCTTGTTGGACGTTATGTGCCGAGGACAGAGGGCCAGCGCAGTTGGGAGATCCGCGGGTCGAATGACCGTCTGAATAGGGTCTTCGAATTGAACCAACTGCCATATGACGGCTATCCTGGTCAAGACGATGCGGACCGCCGAGGGAAAAACCGGTGGTGGAGACTAGAGACGGCCCTGCGCCGGCGGCCGCCCCATCCTCTAAGAAGAGGAAACTAGGTACTGCCATGGGAGGGCTTGGGGTTTCCGATGGCTTTGCTAGAGAGTTGATGAGGACGTGCGCGGCCCCGGGGGAAAGGATGTCTTCGCCCGAGCTCCGGGAGTCTTCGGCTCGGATGCTGAAGGTTACCGGGGGTTGCTGGCCTAGGAATGTTCCTATCCCCCGCGCGGCCAGCGGGGACGTTTTTACATCTCGCATGGTTCGCAAATGGAGAGTTTTTCCTTACGGGCAGAATATTGCTGCTATTGTGTCGGCAGTGATGGACAAGGATCGCCAGGGGGCTGCACAAAAGCGCCAGGCGGCTGTCAGGCTTGTTGAAGCCAGGCCAAAGAGGCAGCGGGGGTCTGCGAAGGCTGCGGCCCCCGGCGGAGGCCGGCCACCGCCGACGGCGAAGTCGGGCGTCCCTGCAGCTAGCAAGGCACCGGAGGCAACGGCGAAGGCGGTGCCGCCGTCCGGCGGAGTGGTGGAGGTCGCGAAGGCGGCGCGAGCGTTGCCGTTGTCGGGCAAACGTGTCGCCGACTTCGCCACTGATATTAGTGTGGAGGACTATCTTGGTGGTAAGTCGTTGGCTCTATTTATTTATTATATATTTTATTTTTTTAATTTATTCGTTGGTACGTCGCAGGGTCGGGCGAGGGCCAACTTGCTATGGTTGCGCCTGCCGCGGCGACCACGACGGCTGCCGCAGTGCCAAAGGCGAAGGGCGGGTCTCTTAGCGCCGGGGGCGAGGTGTCAGCCCTCGCGGTTGTCATGGATGAGGCGGGCGCTGCGACCCGCCGGCTGAAGGAGGCGACAGAGGCGCTGAGTCAGGTCCGCTGAGCTGGACTTCGTCCCCCCTTTTTTTATCGGCTTGTTGGGGCCGCGGTCTTACGATTGCTCTGCAGGTGGCTGACTTCGCCAGCCGCACTGCGTCGGGGGCCCTCACGGCAGCTGTGGCTGCCGAAGTCGAGAGACTTCGGACACAACATGCTGACGCCGTTCGTGAGAAGTCGGCCGCCGACAGCAAGTGTCGCAAGCTGGCGGACAAGGTGGCCACGCTGGAGGGAGAGAAGGCTGACCTTCGGCGCCAGTTGGCGGGGGAGAGGAGGGAGACCAACGAGGCTCTTGTTAAGGCGCAGGCTGCGCAGGCGGAGGCTAACCTGGCACGGGCGGAGGGCAATCTTGCCAGGGAGCGCGCCGAGCAGCTGCAGGAGCGGCTCACCGCCCTGGAGAGCCGCGTGGAGAGGGCCGAGGCCATGTCGCGCGCAGAGGCGGAGCGGACGCGCCAGCTGCTCGTGGGTACATACCGTGGGCTGGGCGCGGGGACCGGTGATTTCGAAGTGCCGGACCGGGAGCCCGGACTTCGCTGTCTGGAGTGGGTGCAGGAGGAGTTGCAAGCACTCCCCACCGTCGTGGAGGGCTTTATGGCGTATGCCTCCCTGGTCACCTGCGAGGGGGCGATGAACGCGCTCTCCCGCGAAGGGTGCCGGCACTTCGAGGTCTTCGACCAAGCCGATGAAGATTTCGAGCGAGATATCTTTAAGGTTGAGGACCCCGTAGTGAAGGAGTCCGCCGGAGCCCTCTACGACCGGATGTGGGGTCTGCATGGACGCGAGGTGGTCAGGGAGCGGGCCGAGACGGCGAGGGCGCAGGTAACGTTTTCGTTTGTTTGGTGTTTGTTGGATGTGGGCTGTGTGTGTGTTTGCTGAATTTTGTGTGTTTTGTCTTAGGCGTTGCGTGGCGAGAGGGTGGACGACTTCGGGGCGTTGAACAGCATGCTGTCTGACCCGGAGCCGACCCCGGGGACCGCGGAAGACGCGCCGGGTGCCCCCGCATCCGCTGCGGCCGGCGAAGGCCTGCCCCCGGAGGTCGCCGAAGGCGCGCCTGATGCCCTCGCAGCCGCTGCGCCGAGTGCTGAAGATCCCGCAGCGGTGGCAGCGGAAGCAGCAGCGGAAACAACGGCGGAGGCTCCCGCAACGTCAGAGCCGTCGCAGGTGGCGTAGTGGGTGTAGAGGGTTAGGGAAACTTGTATATTTTGCTGAATTTTGGTTGCTGCGCAGGTTCAAGATTTTGGGCCTGCGCACGCAACCGCTACTACTAAATTTTTGGCGGCTTCGACCGCGGAAGATGGTAATGAATGTGGTGGGTCTGCATCTATGTGTTTTGATTGTGCTGACTCTGGGAGCTCGGTTGAGTGGACTGAGGAGTCGTCGGAGGAGGACTTGGACTATTTTGCGGCCTTGGATGTGGCTGCGGCGGAGGCTTCGCCACGCGTCGCGGACGCAGGAGATGCGCCAGGTCCTAGTACCGGGCGACGACGACGAAGGGCGATTGCGAAACGTAGAGTTAGTGGGGCGGAGGGGGCTCGGCTTCGTGTGAGTGGGGCTGGCCGGCAGGAACTGTTGTCTTTGCCGGCCGCCGTGAATACAGGTGAAGGGGAACTGCGAAGTCTTTTTGCGGGTGAGGAGCTTAGGATAATGTTATTTAATTATAGGGAGATGGGAATTATTCCTAAGGTCGAGCCGATGTAGAGTGTGGTGCCCTCGCTTGTATATGTAGAGGCTTGTGTGATGAAGTTGTGTGCCCTCGCTTGTATACGTGTGCGAAGGCGTTGTGTACTTTGTCTGGTTTGTTCTGTTGTGCTGATGTGATTATAGTTGGTTTTGGCGCGGACGGTTTGATGTTGTCGTTTCTGCCTTTGTTAGGCGACTTCCGAGCGGATAGTCTTCGCGGCAGACTTTGGTTTTTGCGCATTTGTTGTGCTAGTCCGGCTGCACCCTTGGGCGACTTCGGCGCGGATAGTCTTCGCGATAGACTCTGGTTTTTTCGCACTTGTTGTGCTAGTCCGGCTGCACCCTTAGGCGACTTTTGCGCGGATAGTCTTCGCGGTAGGCTTCGGTTTTTTCGCACTTGTTGTGCTAGTCCGGCTGCACCCTTAGGCGACTTCTGCGCGGATAGTCTTCGCGATAGACTTCGGGTTTTTTCGCACTTGTTGTGCTAGTCCGACTGCACCCTTAGGCGACTTCTGCGCGGATAGTCTTCGCGATAGACTTCGGGTTTTTTCGCACTTGTTGTGCTAGTCCGGCTGCACCCTTAGGCGACTTCTGCGCGGATAATCTTCGCGATAGGCTTCGGTTTTTTCGCACTTGTTGTGCTAGTCCGGCTGCACCCTTAGGCGACTTCTGCGCGGATAGTCTTCGCGATAGACTTCGGGTTTTTTCGCACTTGTTGTGCTAGTCCGGCTGCACCCTTAGGCGACTTCTGCGCGGATTTGTCGCACGCGAGGGTGGCTAGCGCTTATCCTCGCGGTGACCTCGAATTGGTCGAATGTCGAAGACCGTCGTCGCGGTCTTTTTTCGACACATGTTTTTGCGGGGGATTTTTCACACATATATTACATGGCTCCGCCTCGTTAAAAACCTCACCCCCCGGGAGGAAAAGAGTGCGGGCCGGTACAAGATTGGTTTTGGCGAATTACAAGGGCAGAATCAGCCCCGATGAGTCAAACAAAAAATTTGCGGAGGTTGTCGATGTTCCAGGAGTGCTCCAGGTCCTCGCCGTTTGGCGTTGTGAGCCTGTAGGCGCTGGGGGAAGCTTTTGTCTTGACTATAAAGGGGCCCTCCCACTTGGGCTCCAGCTTGCCCCTGGACTCCGTCCGAGCTGTTCGGACGAGTACGAGGTCCCCTTCGCTGAACTCCCTCGGGATGACTGCGTGGTCGCGCCATGCTTTGGTCTGGGCTTGGTATTTGTTTAGGGCCTGTAGGGCGAAGACCCGGTCTCTGTCAATGAGATCTTTTGAAGTTGGCTCGTCCACGTCGGGGACGGCTGACAGAACTGTACGCGGGGACCCATGCTTTATTTCTTGCGGGGTCATGGCCTCCGATCCGTATAGAAGGCGGAAAGGAGTGAACCCAGTCGCCCTGCACTCGGTTGTGTTTAGCGCCCAGACTGCCTCCGGTAATAAATCGGTCCATCTGCCTTTTTTCATCGAGGAGCATCTTCTTGACAGCTGTGAAGATTTTCCCATTGGCGCGCTCCACGACCCCGTTGGACTGCGGATGATAGACTGAAGCGAAGGCAAGCTTGGTGCCGATGGAGAAACAAAAATCCTTGAAATCTTGGTTGTCAAACTGCTTGCCGTTGTCAACTGTTATCTCAGACGGTACTCCGAAGCGGCAAACAATGTTTTGCCAGAAGAATTTTTGGGCAGTCTTTGATGTTATTGTAGAAACAGCCCTCGCTTCAATCCATTTGGTGAAGTATTCGACTGCTACGAAGGCGAACTTGAGGTTCCCTTGAGCGGTGGGCAGGGGCCCGACGATGTCCAGGCCCCAGCGCTGGAGAGGCCATGTATGGGCGATCAGCTTTGTATACTGCGAGGGGCTGCCCGACCGAGGAGAAAACTTCTGGCAGGCTTCGCAGGACCGGGTGACCCGATTTGCGGCGCAGATCATTGTGGGCCAGTAAAAACCTTGGCGGATCACCTTAGCAGCTAGGGCCCTTGGCCCTGCGTGAGAGCCGCACGTGCCACTGTGGACTTCACGTAGGATCTGCATGCCTTCGGCTTCGGTGACGCACTTAAGCATTGGCTGACTGACCCCTTTTTTGTAGAGTTGGCCTTCAATCAGTGCGAAGTCTCGGCTTCGATGTTTGAGGCGCTTGGCCTCACTGATGTCGGCTGGATGATAATACCCCTGTAGGAACAGGGTTATTGGTGCCCGCCAGTCCTCGGTCATGATAAGGTTGACTATGCGGTGGCCCTCACTGTCGTTGGTTATTTGGAGCCCTTCGGGGCTCCGGACGGCTGGCGTGCCGATGATGTGAAAGAACACGTCGGAGGGCAGAGTTTCGCCCCTGGCGGCAGCCTTGGCCAATGCGTCGGCCTCTTCATTCTTGGCCCGATCCACATGCTGCAAGGTGAACCCCTTGAATTGCCTCTCGAGACTTCGGATGGCCGCGAGGTACTGCATGAGCGCGGGGTCCTTTGCCGCATAGTCTTTCTCGACTTGGCCGGCAACTACCTTGGAGTCCGTTTTGATGATGCAGGTGGTGACTCCGAGGGCCCTCAGCTTGCGGAGGCCGAGGATGACTGCTTCGTATTCTGCTATATTGTTTGTGCATCTGTCGGATTCCAGATTGAAGCTAAGTCGTGCTGCATATCTGTGCTTGACCCCGACTGGTGAGGTGATGACTGCAGCGACGCCTGCCCCCGCATGGCACCATGCGCCGTCGCAATGGATCGTCCAAACCTTCTCTGCGGATGGGTCTGGCTGTGTTGTTGGCCCAGTCCAGTCGACGACGAAGTCTGCCAGGACTTGAGACTTGATAGCTGTCCTGGGCTCGAAGCAGATGTGGTAGCCGGAGAGTTCGGCCGCCCACATGGCAATCCTCACCGACGCCTCCGGGTTTCTGAATAATTCGCCGAGTCCCCTGTTTGAGGTGACTCGGACCTTGAATGCTTCGAAGTAATGGCGCAGTTTGCGCGACGACATGACGACTGCGTAGGCAATCTTCTCCAGCTCTGTCATGTTGCACTTGGACGGTGTCAGCACTTCGGAGACATAGTATACGGGGCATTACCGGACCACGCCCTCGACAGTCTGCTCCTGCACTAGTGCCGCGCTGACCGCATGTGGCGAAGCCGCGACGTAGAGCAGCAGGGGGAGCGAGGGGTCGGGGCTGGTGAGGACGGCCAACTCTGTCAGGTACTGTTTCAATGAGGCGAAGGCCGCCACCTGCTTTGGTCCCCAGGCGAAGTCCTTTGCACCGCGGAGTGTCTTGAGGAAGGGGAGACTTCGCTCGGTGGACCTGGAGATGAATCTGTTGAGAGCGGCCAATCTGCCTGTCAGTCGCTGGACGTCCCTGACAGACTGCGGAGGCAACATGTCTACGATGGCCTAGATCTTGGTTGGGTTGGCCTCGATGCCGCGATGTGATACCAGGTAGCCCAATATCTTGCCCTGGCGAACACCGAAGACACACTTTTCCGGGTTTAGGCAGAGTCGTGCATCTCGCATGTTCGCGAATGTCTCGGCGAGGTCGGCGAGGTGGTCCTCCTTATTCTTGCTGGCGACGACGATGTCGTCCACATATGTAAATATATTTCTGCCAACCTGCCCTTCGAGTACTGTTTTGGTGAGTCTAGAGAAGGTGGACCCGGCATTCTTGAGTCCCTCCGGCATTCTGATGAAGCAATATGTGCCGAAGGGTGTTATAAAGCTGGTGCTAGCCTTGTCTTCCTCCTTCATGTATATCTGGTGATAGCCGGAGAAGCAGTCGAGGAGAGACATGACCTCGCATCCGGCCGCGCTATCGACTATTTTGTCGATCCGTGGCAACGGGAAATTGTCCTTTGGGCAGGCCTTATTGAGACTGGTGAAGTCTATGCACATTCCACTACAGGAATTCACTTAATTCCCGTCGGCCAGAAACCGACGGGAATAAACTCTAAACCGACGGGAATAAGTAATTCCCGTCGGTTTAGGGCTTATTCCCGTCGGTTTCTGGCCGACAGGCGTCCCTTGTCGGGGATAAGGTTATCCCCGTCGGCGGCCGACGGGAATAGTTAATTCCCGTCGGCTAGATAGTGGCCGACGGGAATTAAGGCTAATTCTCGTCGGTTTTAGTGGCCGACGGGAATTCACTCTAATTCCCGTCGGTTCCCTAGGCCGACGGGAGTTATTAATTAATTCCCGTCGGCCCCACGTGGCCGACGGGAATTAACTGGGCCGACGGGAGTTAGTAGTTAATTCCCGTCGGTTCGACCATAGCCGACGGGAATTAACTGGGCCGACGGGAATTACTGTATACTGCTACAAAAACAGCACTAAATTATGTCACTATTTCTGCACACATAACATATATCAAACATAAATATAAATCACATATAACAGCCACATTACAAACACATGTAGAGATACAACATCCACAAACACATGCATTTAGACATAGTGCATTTATAATTAAAACATCCACCAACGTGTACGACTTAGTATTCAAACATAACATCCACCAACATCAAACAACGAGTACGACATAGTATTGAACATAACATCCATCAACGAATACGACATTTCAAACATAAGTTTAAGTGTTTAGAGATAACCACCACTTGGGTGGTTAGAGCTTTGACCACTGCCGCCTTCACCACCAGGAGGAGGGAACGCGAAGAGCGAGTCAACAAATCCAGTCCCTACTGCTGGATCAGACCCACTGCCACCCGCTTCAGGCGTAACCTATGCAAGTTAGCAAATATCAACACGTTAAATGCAAATATCAAAAAGTATACAAGTGTATAAATTAATGGAGAGTTATCAAACGTACCCTATCTCCAGGTGCAGGTATATGTGTCGGAGGGGTGGTGAACTGTGGTGGTGGAACTGGTGTGTTTGCAAATTGGCTCCATTGTGGTGGCGGTGGAAAATTTGATGTAATGCCCTGTTGCTGCATTAACTGTTAAACACATATGTGTTACTACTGAAGATGTTGTATTGAAATATAATAATTTAGAGTTCGGATTATGTGTACTCACTTGATACATCGCTTGATTATGAGCATTGCAAGCCTCCATAAATTCGCGTTGTTGTCTCATCTCTTCACGCATCCTCATAATCTCCAACTCCTGCTCGTTCGGTCGACGAGAGCATGAGCTACGGGAAGATGAACCCGTCCTCTGAGATCTCACCGACGACGAGTCAATGAATCCATCGAAGAGTGCGTATCTATAAGTGATTCAAAAAATGTTATTACTGCATAATCAATTTAGTGTCAACCATATAATTTCATAAGTTAGAGCTTACCGTCCATGCGCTTTGCCACCACCACTTGCGTACACCACCGAGGGATCCACCGGTTCATGGCGCCAGTCGTAGTCAGGGCCATGGCGACGAATCATCTCCTCCCCATATGCCGCCTATACATCATTCACAACCTTACAAATGCAGGAATTTGTATACTTTGAACGTTTGAACTTTTGAGCCAAAACTCACCAAGCGATCCGTGGCTGTCTGGCTGCAGAGCTGGTCAGGGTTGTTCGGGTCTGGTCCTTTGTGGCCCTCCTGGTACACCTCAATGTCACTAGGCTTTTGGCCACTCGTAGCTTCCTGTATAAACAAAAAACATTCATAAGCAATCGTATTATTTGTTGATCGACATAGAAAGATAAAACTTACCATTCTTTTAGCTTTTCGTATCATGTCATCACCGCCAAACTTGTGGTTAGGATTGGTTCCTCGACATTGTCTGTGATGCGCTGACGCTTTCTGGAAGCCTTCGGAAGCCCAATATCGACACCAAGAATAGTACGCATCAGGCACGGGCGCCATCCATGGAACCATCACCTGCACACACACAATGTTACATATTATATCAATCACAACAATAAATATAAAGGGTAAAACAAATTGAATACTAACCTCACGATATTGATCCTCAGTCAAATATATCTTTGAGGACCCTTCCTTTTTATTCAAGGGGCCTGCTTCTTCTGGATGCTTTTGAAAATACAGGTTTGTAGCCTGAATTCTCGCATAGTATATGGCATCCTTCACCAGCTTCTTTGCATTGTTTTGCAAGACACGTTCAGCGTGCCCCATGTAATCCTCTCCGTCAGGCAACCGATATCGAAGCTACAACATAAAGAATACAAATACAATGGTATAAGTCATAGATTTACCATATTAAGAAACATAACAAAAATAATAAAGAATTCATACCCAAAAGTCATTACGCACAAGTCCCTGTCTGTCGGTGTGGTTTCGTTCCTTTTTAAACTTGTACTCATCCCAGGTACTGACGACCACCTCATCCTCGGTATCACCGTTTGACACCTTCACTATACCAGGGTAGTGAAGGCGGCAAAGAGAACCCAACGTAAGGTTAACCTGAGTGTGGTGTCCCTTGCCGTCGAAGGACAGGTCCTCCCAATTCCTGCATTACACAAAAACATTAATAATACACATAATTGTTATATGAGATAAGTTAATATATTACACTCACCGATCTCCATGTGGCATGATTAAAGTCCTATCAACCTCATATGGAAGATGTATAAAGAGATGCTGCATAGGATTGAAGAAACCCGGTGGAAATATTTTTTCCAATTTGCACAAAAGCACCGGTGCCTCTTTCTCCAGCTGTTCCATCACATCTCTTCTGATTTCTTTAGCACACAACTGTCTGTAGAAATAGCTAACTTCAGCTAACGTTTTCCACACAGCTTCGGAAATGTACCCACGAAACATTACAGGCATGAGCCTCTCCATAATTATGTGGAAGTCATGGCTCTTCAGTCCATTCATCTTCATTGTCTTCAAGTTCACAGATCTTCTAAAACCAGCGGCATAACCATCGGGGAATTTAATATCCTTCATCCACTTCATCACTTCTCTCCGTTGCTTAGATTTCAGACAATAGTCAGCTTTTGGTTTGCCTCCGTTTTCTCTAAGCACTTGGGTTGGACGATCACATATCACTGCTAAGTCCATGCGTGCCTTGTCATTGTCTTTCGTTTTATCAGGGAAATCCATGCATGTATTTATGAGGGCTTGGCAAAAGTTACTCTCTTGATGCATGACGTCGATGTTGTGCATCAAAATCAATGACTTAGCATAAGGAAGCTCCCACAAGCCACATATGTGAGTCCAGTTATGCTCCTCACCAAAACCTTGATACCTTTTACCACTCTCGTCTAGGACAAGTTTCATATGCTCTTCTGTAATTTCTATCCCACTACGTCGCTTGGGCGGTCCCTTTGTTACAATGTTGCCCTTCCTAAATTCCTTTCTCTGCCTTCTGAAGGGGTGATTGAAGGGTAGAAAACATCTATGGCAATCAAAGTAACATATCTTGCCACCAGCACTAAGACGAAAACAATCTGTATCTTTAGCACAATAAGGACACGTCAATCTACCATGCACGCTCCATCCAGAGAAAATACCATACGCCATAAAATCATGAACCGAGAACAGATATGCAACACGAAGATTGAATTTCTGCTTCTTGAAGCAGTCATAGGCTTCCACACCTTGCCATAGCTTCTTTAACTCTTCAATCAGTGGTTGAAGCATCACATTGAGGCGTACGCCAGGATGCTCAGGCCCAGGTATAACAAGACATAGGAACATAAACTCATATTTCATGCAAAGAGCAGGTGGAAGGTTGTACGGTATGGCAATGACAGGCCAACATGAATACGACGCAGCGGTCATATTGAACGGCGTGAAACCATCAGTTGCCAAGCCGATACGAACGTTTCTTGCATCGCTGGCAAAATCTGGATCAAATTTGTCAAGAGCCTTCCATGCATCACCATCTGACGGGTGCACCATTAACCCATCTTGTCTGTCCGTACAATCTTTATGCCACCTCATGTGCATAGCGGTCTTCCTCGAGAGAAACAAACGTTTCACTCTAGGAGTGAGAGGCATGTACCGAAGCTGTTTATGTGCAACCTTTGTCACCACCTTCTCCCCATCTTCATTTACAAGCTCCACGTACCTCGACTTCCCACATTTTAAGCATTTCTGTTCTCTGCCATGTTCCTTCCAAAAAAGCATACAGTTGTCTTGGCAAATATCAATCTTCTCATACTCCATACCAAGACCTTCAAGCAATTTCTTGGACTGGTACATGTCTTTGGGCATCTTGTGACCTGTAGGAAGAACCTCGCTAATCAAATCCACAAGCTCCTTGTAACAATTAATTGAGAATGCAAACTTGGACTTGATTGACATCAGCCGGGTCACGAATTCCAGTACGGTCACGTCAGTGTGCCCGTGAAGAGGCTCTTCTGACGCTTTGAGTAGGTCGAAGAACTTCTGAACCTCCGGTGTAGGTGAATCATGATGATCTGGTGCCAGTTCAGGCTGCAGATCCTCAAGCATTTGGTCCATCCTATCAACATCATCTTCACCGTCATCAACTTCTACTTCTGTTGCTCGTTCAGCATCTTCACCATGGAGATACCAAACCTTATAGCCTGGCACGAAACCATGCGAGCACAGGTGTAGTGTGACCTGCCTCTTGGTGTGGCTCGTCATATTTCTACATTTATTGCATGGACACCTAATATTATCTATTTGTGACAAAGCAGCTGCATGGTCCAGAAACATCTGCGTCTTGGCAAACCATTCACTAGTGTGACACCCACCCTTCTTGAAACCTTCATACATCCAATCACGTCTATCACCCATTATTGCGGCTGTGTGTGTACGAATAAGAATTGCGTGTGTGAGACATTCATATTTCTAAACGTCACACATACATCTATAGATAAGTAGTTAAACTATATATATACATAACATAACTTAATCACATTAACATGATTACTACTTGTATAACATCAAATTCATTAAATAATAATATTTGAAATAACTACTAGTTGTATAACACATCACATTAATCATCAAATTCATTAACTAATAACATTCAACAACACATTTTATATTTGCAACATAAAATTAAAAATATGAAGACTACTAACACTGTTAATTAACAAATTTAAACAAAATTTAATCACATAACAGTTAATTCCCGTCGGCCACAAAAAACCGACGAAAATAAAACATTACAATATATATAATATACCTCGCTCACTTTGCGCGGACGACGGTGGTGGACGCAGATGGACGACCTCGATGTGGTGAAGTCGCGGCTACCGTGGACGGCGGCGGGTGACCGCGTTGGGCAGGCGACGACGTTCGGCGGCGGTCGTCGGGCGCCCGGGCGGGGGCGGCGGCCGTGGGCGCGGCGTGGACGCGGCGGCGTGGGTGCGGGGGCGGCGGGCAGCACGGGCGGCGCGGTGGCGGCGTGCGGCACCGTCGGGCGCGGCGGGCAGCACCGGCGGGCGTGGGCGGCGCGCGTGGGCGGCAGCACGGGCGGCGCGCGTGGGCGGCGGGCAGCACCGGCGGGCAGCACCGGCGGGGCGGCGGGCAGCACCGGCGGGGCGGCGGGCAGCACCGGCGGCGTGCGAGCGGGTGCGGGGCGCGGGCAGGGTACCACGGCGGCGGCGCGAGCGTAGAGGCGTAGAGAAACAGAAAGAAAGGAAGAAGAACGGTCGGCGTTGGTTATTTCGAATAACTCCCGTCGGCTGGCGGCGCGGCCGACGGGAGTTAGTTAATCGCCGTCGGCCTAAGCGCGGGCCGACGGGAGTTACTTAATCCCCGTCGGCTGCGTTGACTGGCCGACGGGAATTAATTAATCCCCGTCGGCCTAACTCTGGCCGACGGGAATTAATTAATTCCCGTCGTCCCGCACGCAGGCCGACGGGAATTAATATAGCCGACGGGGATGGTTTGGATTGCTGTAGTGTTCGTCATTTCCCGCTTTTTTTCTGCACCATTACAACATTGGAGAGCCATGTGGGGAAAGCCACCGGCTCGATGAATTTGGCTTCCAGGAGGCGGTGCACTTCTGCCTTGGTGGCCTCCGTCTTCTCGTCGGACATCTTGCGAAGCCGCTGCTTTTTCGGCCGTACTGAAGGGTCGACTCCCAAACCGTGCTCAATTATTGAACGGCTAACCCCGACTAGATCGAGGGCCGACCAGGCGAAGACATCTTTGTTCTTGGCCAGGCAGCAGAGGAGCTTCTCTTCTTCGTGCGAAGTAAGGTCTTCGCTGATAATGACTGTCTGCCTGGGCATGGCCTGGTCGAGGGGGACAATCTTGGTCCCGTCGTTGCTCTACAGCTGGGCCTTGTCGTGCTGCTTATTGGTTGGGCTGGCAGGCGCGGGGACCTCGCGTTGGGTCGTGAGGCAGTGCACGTTTCTTTGACCGGGCACGAAGTCCCGCTCTATGTTGCGCGCAGTCTGTTGATTGCCGAAGACTGTGATGACGCCTAACGGACCTGGTATCTTCATGCATAGGTACAGTCCGTGAATGGCTGCTTCGAACTTATTAATGGAGCCCCGGCCCATGATGGCATTGTAAGGATATACCATGTCCACAATGTCGAAGGTTATTTGCTCGCTTCGGGCATTGGGTGCTACACCGAAGGAGAGAGGCAGCTCTATTTTGCCGACGGGGAAGGTGCCCTTGCCACCGAAGCCATACAGCGGGTTGTCCGAAGGCTTAAGCAGGCTGTGGCTTATGCCCATGCGATCGAAGGCGTGGAGGAAGATGATGTCCGCCTGACTGCCGTTGTCAACTAGGACTTTGTGCAGGTCCCAACCTGCCACGCTGCAATTGATCACCATGGCGTCGCAGTGGGGGGCACTGCGCAGGTCGACGTCCCGTGCGTCGAAGGTTAGCGGTATGTGGGACCACTTTGTCTGCACGACTGGACCCGTGATGGCGACATGGTTGATGCTGCGGTAATGGTCCCGCTTCTACCGCTTGGTGTCGAAGTCAGTGCTGGACCCCCCAGTTATCATGTGGATGACTCCGCGATATGGTTGATCGGCGAAGTCTTCCTGCTTTGGGGCATTGGGGATGTTTTGATGTTGCTGGTGTGGTGGTGGGGGTGGAGGAGGTACGATTTGTACTTCCTGATGGTGTTGGTAAGCGTGGTGCGGTGGATGTGGGGCGGGAGCGTGGATATATGGTGGAGGTTGCTGGTAATTGTGCGCGACAATTCTGGGGTTGTTGGCTGGCTGCGCCCGTGCCATTCTCTCTCTGGCAGCCTTCGTTTCGGGGCAGTCTTTGGTTTGGTGGGCGCAGTCTTCGCCATGGAAGAGGCAGTAGAATCGGCGCGGCGGCTGCGCACGCCCTCGGCCCCTACCACGAGTGCCATTTCCGCGGCCCTGGGGGGGATATTCCTGGCGGCGAGGGGGGTCAGCAGCGGGATGCTGGTTGGCGATGTTGTGCACTTGCTGATGGTTGCGGCCGTCTCGACCGGAGTCTGGCTGCGGAGTCCTTGTCCACGTGCGGCTGGACTGTGGGGCATCTTTCGGCTTCCTTTGGGACTCAATCTTGCGCTGGTGGAGTTCTTCGGATCTGGCGTACTTTTCAAACAACTGATATAACTCCTGGAGGCTCTTTGGCGGATCTCTGATGCAGTGGCTGTATAGGACACCGGCGCGAAGGCCACTGATAGCATAGTGGATGGCAATCTGGTCATCGACTGAGGGCAGCTGTGATTTGAGTGTTAAAAATTTGCGGTAATACTCCCTCAGAGTCTCCTTTTCCAGCTGCTTGCAAAGCGAGAGCTCGGCCAAGGCGTCGGTGTCTGGGCGGTACCCTTGGAAGTTGAGCAGGAATTTGTCCCTGAGACTCCTCCATGAATCAATGGACAGCGGAGGCAATCTGGTGAACCAGGTGAGTGCTGGGCCCTCTAGGGCGATGATGAAAGACTTCGCCATTGTGGCGTCGTCCCCTCCGGCGGATGCAAAGGCGACCTGATAACTCATTATGTATTGCGCCGGGTCGGTGCTGCCGTTGTACTTGGGATAGGTCCCTGCTCGGAAGTTAGCTGGCCAAGGCGTCACTTGCAGGTGTGGCGCCAGGGGACTTCGCTCGTCGAGGTAGTTGACCCCTTGGAATGGCGCGCCGTGCTGGAAGGTGTAGTCACGCTGGGGAAAACGCGGGTTCTCCGGCTGTGCTCGGTGTTGCAGGGGTGGCCCATGCTGCAGGCCGAGGTGGCCTTCGCGCGTGTCTTCCGGTTGTGCGCGCTGATGGAGGGGTGGCTCTTGCTGCGGGCCAAGGTGGCCTTCGCGCTGCATCAGCGCGATCTCGCGCTCGAGGTCTTGGGCCTTCTGCTCCTCGTCGCGTATCATTTGCCGCACTTTGGCTAGTGCGGACACACGCTGGCGCTTGGCCTCCAGTATCTCTTTCTGCCTCTGGAGATTGCGGTTCTTGAGGCACAGAGTGCGCAGCTGTAGCTGTTCTTCTGTTGAGACGCCGAGGACCTCACCGTCCTCGGTGAGGTCCACGCCTTCCAGTGGGGCGAAGCCTGGGGGCGGCTGCGATTGTCCTTCGGGCCCGCAGGTGCGGAAGGTGTCGTCTTCGCAGGTGTGGGGAACATTGTCTTCAGTGGGCTCTTGGTGGGTGGATTGGGTGAGGGCGAGGGCCTTGCCCTTTCTTGCGGCAAGCAGTGCTGCCTTCGCAGCCTCGTCAGCCTTCGGGTTAGCTCTCTTGGGTGCCATCGCGGGTGGTTTTGTCGTAGCACGAACGGTGGGCGCCAAATGTTGGAACTTGCTATCAGTCGCAAGAAGGCCAACGGGGGTGAACAGTGTAGACAGTAGGGTTACGCCTGAGATGGCAAAATAGCTCTGTTAACCAGGCCTCTCACGGGCACTGTGCGGGGGTATTTATAGGTACCTGAACGCCCAGCGCCTTGTGTTAAGGACGCATGTGCCCTCAGCTACCTAGGTTATCCCCAGAATATTCCCATAAAGCAGGGTTACAGACTGTAATTACAGGGATGCCTTTACAAATTAGGCCCGTAACACGCGGCGGCTACGCAGGGCCCGTTACAATGGGCCGGATCGCACGTGGGCCTCTGAGCTGGACGAGGCCGCACTGTGGGATGCCTTCGTCGCCGGTCTTCGTCTGGTGCCGATCAAGCGAAGGGCGTCCCTGCCTGCTTTGTCTGTCAGAGCAGCGGCTAAGCAGCGGAGACTTCGAGCGAGGGGTGGCGTTTCTGCCTTCGCTCCAACAGCGGGCACGCCGTTTACAGGGCAAACGTCGGTGATCTCTGGCTCCGGTGAGGTGGAGAGCACGCGGGGAGTACGGTTGAAGCTTCGGTGGGCTTTATAGGCACGGGCGCGAGCAGGAGACACGGGCGCGGCCCGGGGCACGCGGGGTCGGGCGCTGGGCGTGCTCTGGCGTGCTCAGAGCGCGTCGAACACATGGAAGTGTTCTTCTGCCCTTGTTCAACAGCTCGCCGAGATCGCAAGCGTGCGAATCTTGGCAAAAATCCGGTGCAGGCCTCCTCCTAGCACCTAGGGCTGTCTCTTGCATGTGAGTCCCCATGACAGATATACCCTAGGTAGGGAGATTTGCGGACGCCAAATCTGGCTTGTCCCTCTGTCCACCTCGCGACAAAAACCATGCCAAATCTTGTCAAACGTCTTGGGCTCGGTTTCAAACTTTTCCAGTGGGTGCCTTAGGTGGTATGACACATTTTTGGTATACAACCCAAGTGGTTTTGGTGCCATTTACTGAGTGAACACGGTGGATCTTTAGATTAGGTTCAAAATTTGACTTAGATAGAATTAGAGAGCTCTAGTTCTCTCCTCACTTAAAGAATGGATTTGGGGTTTTTAAGGGGTCTTTTTTGTAATGTTTCCTCTCTGCATTTTGTAGATTATAATGTTACTTAAACTTTGGCTAAGGGTTAACTCATGATTTGCACACTTGCTTAACCTTTTCCCCCCCTTAAACCAGGGTTTTGGGAGTTAAGGGCTCAAGAAGGGTCTAGGGTTTAATCTTCTCTTGCCCAAGGTGATAATTGCATAAATGCTTGGGTAATGCTTTTGGTCATTAACATTCTTGGTTAATACATGGTTCCCAAGGTTTTGGGGCTCCCTCTCTTTCACTTAACCACATGAGATAACAGGTCATAGGTGCAAGTAGGGAGTCAGGGCCTTGGTAACACCTGAGGTGTTACAGCCCTCCCCCTTAAAGGAAATCTCGTCCTGAGATTTTAGGTAGAGTCCCTTGGAGGGGCGCCATGAAGGTGCGTTGGTGTGTTGCTCCTTCTTTTATCCAAGTTCTCTAGTTAACTGCTCTTCGAATGTCATTCTCTTTGCGACTTCAGAAGGAAGTCCTTTTTGAGTCATTTTCAAAGCTTACACTACCTTTAACATCTAAGTTTTTCTTATATTTAGATTCAAAGGGCAGGTGGGGGTGGGGTTTTTGATTATGTACCGACTCCTTTGGGCAGAAAGTCGGGGAAGCGAGAACGTAGAAAATCCTCAGTCTCCCATGTAGCCTCTTCTACTGAATGGTGACTCCACTGAACCTTATACATTCTGATCGACCTTGCCCGCGTTGATCTCTCCTTTTGGTCCAATACCTTTATGGGGTGCTCTTGATAAGACAAGTCTGGTTCTATCTCAATTTCTGGTTCAGGTAGCACTTCAGTGGGTAAGCGGACACATTTCCGTAGCTGGGATACATGGAACACATCATGAACTGCTGACATGTGGGGTGGCAACCTCAATTGATAGGCTACGGGTCCACAAGTGGCTTTGATCTCATAGGGTCCAATGTAGCGGGGAGCTAACTTGCCCTTGATTCCAAATCTCTGGACACCTTTGGTGGGTGACACCTTAAGATAAACATGATCTCCCACATCAAACTGCAGAGGCTTCCTTCTCTTGTCATGATAGCTCTTTTGCCTGGCCTGAGCAGCTTCTAGGTTCTTCATAATAACTCTGACCTTTTCCTCTGCTTCAAGTACCAAGTCTGGCCCGAATATTTCCCTCTCTCCAGCTTGTGACCAATTCAGCGGGGTTCTACATCTTCTCCCATTCAAGGCTTCAAAAGGTGCCATTTTTAGACTGGACTGGTAGCTGTTATTATAGGAGAATTCTGCCAAAGAAAGACACTTGTCCCAATTTTTACCATAGTGTAGCACACAGGCTCGCAACATGTCTTCGAGGATTTGATTTACTCTTTCTGTCTGGCCATCTGTCTGCGGATGATATGCGGAGCTCCTTATTGCATGGGTTCCAAGTGATTCTTGTAGCTGCTCCCAAAAGCGTGCCACAAACAGTGCTCCTCGGTCAGATACAATGGTCTTCGGAATGCCATGCAAACACACTATTTGATCAACATAGATTTCTGCATACTTTTCTGTCTTTTGGGTGGTGTGTACCGGCAAGAAATGAGCTGTCTTGGTCAATCTGTCCACAACGACCCAAATGGAATCATGGTGCCGGGAGGTATTGGGCAATCCCACGATAAAATCCATGCAAATATCCTCCCATTTCCAAGATGGTATGGGAAGGGGTTGCAAAGGGCCTGCTACCTTCAAATGACTGGCCTTGATTCTCTAGCAGGTATCACATTCAGATATATACTTAGCAATTTCCCTCTTCATTCTGGTCCACCAGTATAAGGATCTGAGATCATGATACATCTTATTGCTGCCCAGGTGCATGGAGAATTTTGAAAGGTGAGCTTCATCCAATATCTTCTTTCTGAGCTCAGGGTTCTTGGGAAGAACCAATCGATCTCCAAACCATAGGATCCCTTTGCTGTCCCAACGGAAGCATTTGTATTTTTCTGCTTTCTGCTTGATCATTTCCTTAATGACCTGAACACCCTTGTCACCAATCTGTGCCATGACTATTTGCTCCTGTAAGGTAGGCTCCATGGAAATATAATTTAAAGCACCGGAGGAAACAACTTCTAGGTTTAGCTTGCACAACTCATCACATAGGGTGGTGACTCTTGCATCCATGTTCATGCAATTGCACTGGGCCTTCCTGCTTAAAGCATCTGCCACAACATTGGCTTTACCAGGGTGGTAATGCACCTCCAAATCATAATCCTTGATAAGTTCTAACCATCTCCTATGCCTCATATTAAGATCCGCCTGAGTGAAAATGTATTTGAGACTCTTATGATCAGTGTAAATATTGGAGTGAGCTCCCATCAAGTAATGTCTCCATATCTTGAGAGCATGAACCACAGCTGCTAACTCCAGATCATGTGTGGGGTAGTTCTGCTCATGGGGTCTGAGTGCTCGGGAGGCATAAGCAATTACTCTGTTGTCTTGCATTAAGACACATCCCAATCCAGTACCGGAAGCATCGCAATACACTTCAAAGGGCTTGGTGTTGTCAGGTTGAGCTAGCACTGGTGCTGTCGTCAAGTGTTGCCTTAGTGCATGAAAGGCATCCTCACACTTCTGGCTCCAATCATACTTGACTCCCTTCTTCAACAGTTCAGTCATTGGTTTGGCAGTTCTGGAGAAATCCAGAATGAATCGTCGATAATACCCTGCCAATCCCAGAAAACTCTGAATCTGCCTCACTGTGGTAGGTGGTTTCCAATCCATTACCTCTTGTACCTTCTCAGGATCAACTGATACCCCATCCTAAGAAATTGTGTGACCCAAAAATTTAATTTCCCTCAGCCAGAAATCACATTTGGACAATTTGGCATACAACTGATGGTCACGCAGTCTCTGAAGTACAGTATGCAAATGTTTAGTGTGCTCGGCTTCATTCTTGGAATAGACCAGAATATCATCAATGAAAACCACCACGAATTTGTCGAGCTCTGGCATGAATACTGAGTTCATCAGGTACATGAAATAAGCCGGGGCATTGGTCAGCCCAAAAGACATCACCAAAAACTCATAGAGCCCATATCTGGTAGAGAAAGCCGTCTTCGGAATATCACTGGCACGGATCTTGATCTGATGGTAGCCCGAGCGAAGGTCTATCTTGGAGAACACCTTGGCTCCCACCAAGTGATCAAACAAAACATCAATGCGGGGCAGTGGGTATTTGTTCTTGATGGTTACCGCATTGAGAGGGCGGTAATCGACACACATTCTCAGACTTTCATCCTTCTTCTTTACAAATAGGGTCGGGCATCCCCATGGTGAAGTACTTGGGCGAATGAATCCCTTGTCCAACAACTCTTGTAGTTTCTTTTTCAATTCTGCTAATTCTGCTGGAGGCATCCTATAAGGCCTCTTGGATATAGGAGCAGTCCCGGGTTGCAATTCAATGGCGAACTCTATGTCTCTATCGGGTGGCATCCCTGGCAATTCATCTGGAAAAACATCTGGGTAGTCACAGACCATAGGGATTCTCTCAACCGGGGACTCTATCATGGTGAATGCACAAGAATGGGTACAACCCTGATCAGGCAAATATAACGTGGTTTCACCACAAGTCGGTGAGTGCACCTCAATGGCCCTAGCTGCAATATCAATTACTGCCTGATGTCTTGTTAACCAGTCAGTTCCCAATATGATATCCACGCTATCCAAACCCAATATGAGGAGGGTGGTTTTAATTATCAGACTACCAAACTTTATAGGCACATGTCTGTTGATTTGATAGGTGGCAACCCTGCCTCCTGGTGTTGAAATTGTAATACCCCATTGGTGTGGTGAAAAGGTAATTGGCACTTGGCACTAAATTTGGCACTGATAAAACTATGTGATGCACTAGAATCAAAAAGAATAATAGCAGGATAATTCAAAACTGAAAAGATACCAGTCATGACGGGTGCTCCCTCTGGAATGTCAGCCATGGTGGTGAAGTTTAGCCTGCCTTGCCTCACTTGCACCTTCTGCCTCTTGCCTTGGTTCTGGTTGGCATTCTGCCCCTGCCTCTGCTGGTTTCTGGGGCAATTCTTGGCATAATGTCTGGTGTTACCACAAGTGAAACACCTGTTGTCATTGGCCTAACGATATTGCTGTTGCTGTGGCTGATTGTTCCTCTGAGCTGGAAACTGGGTGCAGTTGGGTGCCTGCTGCTGCTGCTGCTGCTGTTGTGGTCAGATCACCCAACGTCCTTGCTTCTGCTGAGGTCCTCTGTTCTGAGTGTCAGACACGATCCTGAAGTGCTGTGGCTGGGCTAAAGGTCCTGCCACAGGGGTCTTCCTCTTCTTCTCTGCCTGACGAGCTGTGATACAGTCCTCCTGAGAAATGGTCATGTTGACTAACTCATTATAGTTGTTGGCCCTGACTGTGTTGAGACGGTCACGGAGCTTAGTGCTGAGCCCCCTCCTGAACCTGTCCCTCTTCTTCTCGTCAGTGTCTGCATGATATCCGGCATACTGGCACAGGTCGATAAAGGCCTGAGCATACTGTAACACTGTCCGGTTTCCCTGAGTGAGTGCCAGAAACTCGTTGAGCTTGCGGTCCATAATGCCTGCTGGTATATGGTGCCCCCTGAAAGCTGCCTTGAACTCTCTCCATTCCACTTCATGGTCAGCTGGCTGCATAGCAAGATAGTGGTCCCACCATGTCCGCGCGGGTCCGCGAAGCTGCTGGGTGGCGAATCTGACTTTAGTCACCTCTGAGCAAACTCCATGGAGTAGCGGGAATTTGGATTCCACTACCCTCAGCCATACATCAGCATCAAGTGGGTCCTCTGCCCTGGTGAACAACGGTGGCTGGGTACTGAGGAACTCCTGATAAGTGGCTACCGCGGGATGACGCTGATGATCACCACCACCATAGTGCTGAGGTGGTGGCTGACGCTGAGCTAGCTGTCTCAAGATCTCGTTCTGCTGAGCCATCAGCTCCTGCAGAGTAGGAGGTGGTGGCGGTGGTGGAGGAATGCGCTCATTCTGTCCACGACGCGCTCTTCCTGCCATCTGAAAAATCATGTATATTCTCAATATCACATTCCCGAGGTTCAAGGTTCAATCGCGGTGAAAGAGTCAAAAGGGTAAAACCAATATATTCTTGCATAATTATAAAAGCTTCCACATGGCCTAAAATTTTCTTCTTAAATTAAGACTGACAGCATTCATCAACCACGCTTCCAAAAGAGTTTATCACGATTACATCAATAACTCAAAAGACTCAACTCTATCTAGCCTAGTACCCCAAGGGTGCAAAAGCTAAGCTAGCTTCGAGGAGTCCTACCATCACCGACTTCTAACTCTATCCTTGCGACCTAGTGAGCAAACGAGGCAACGCTCGACTTGGGGGAAGGTGGTCTCCCCGAGCCAGCAGTGTCTAAGCTGGAGGCAGGCTCCTCTCCTCCCTCGATGTCGACATCCTCGTTGGCCTCCATGTCCTGGATCTCCTGGTGGTGCATATCCAAATGCTGGTTAGCCTCCGCAAGTTGCTGCTGAGTGTTGATAAGCTGATCCTCGAGAACCTCGATGGTGTTCTCCCTCGTTCCCACTAGCTCCTCAAGCTCTTGGATCTCATTTGACAATTGTTCCACTTGTAGGTCTTTTTCCACCATCTCAGTGGACAAGTCAACCACAAGTTCCTCTCTGTTATCTAAAGTGATCTTGGTCGCCTCCAATAATGCCATTAGATGAGACATTGCCTCTCCATGCATCACTTGCAGACGATACATGGCATTCATGCACCACACCGTCAAGTGAGCAGTCTGACCTGGGTAGATAGCCCAGATATCCTTGGCATGCTCCACTCGGTCCTTCCGCATTGGGTCGTCCTCCTTCTCCGTGGGGAACAAACCAATGGGGTTAGTGGACAGCTCCAAGGGGTGGAATCCGCAGAAGGTGGTCAGTCCGTGAAGAGCAATTGCCTCCATAGTATCCTCAGCTCTGTATCCAAAAGACTCTGAATCCAACGAACGCCATCCAGGCTGCAGGGGATGAGGCTCTAGGGTCATCCTCACCCTACAGCGGGGCACTCGGTGCTTCTCAAACAGCTGCACCATGTACTGGGGAGGCGTCGTGTAACCAGCTCCCTGAAGTACCTCCCACAAAATACGGGGAAAACCCTCTCGTGCAAGCCCGTCAGTATGGGACTGTGCATTCCCTTCGTTCGAGGATCCGTGAGAAGTCATCTATGTACGGTTAAGCGTAAGTAAAAGAAAAAGAATTATAAAAAGAAAAGGGATCGCAACTCAGCCTCTCTATAACTGCGACAATGGTACTGGGGTACTTAATTTGTCATTATTGCGTATTAAAGTTCTTACCCAATTATTAAATAGTTTAATTAAGGATGCATGCATGCTCGTCCTGAACGACCTCACATCAACGTAGGGGGAATAGGGAGGAACTCCCATCCCTTATAGTAGCCTGTAGGGCTTACTCAATCAGCCACCTAGCTACCCCTCTATCATCCTAAGGCTTCACGTCCTAGGTCTATCCTGATCGTCCTACGATCTATCCAACATTTGTTTTTACCAAGTTTTACTTTGGAAAAGAATGGTATTTATAGTTTATTGATTCCTCTGTGGTGGTACGAGCTCCGATACCAGCTGTGGCGGAACCGCCCGAATTATTCCAACTTAAGTGTCTAAGTCCCACCTTAGAGGCTAGACCACACTTAAATAGGAATAACGCGTCAGTCCCTCGGATCTAGTCCGACGAGGCCACTAACAGGATCAAGTACCACGTACTCACTCGATGGTGAGGCACAGAGCAAATGCAATAAAACATAAAACCATACATTAAGGAGTATTAAATTTATTACATCATCATCGGAGTTTTTGCAAAAGTAGTCATCATTGTTCGAAGTGCAGCGGAATAAAACTAACGGTAAATAAACGGAGAGATGGGGAAGCCTGTCCCATCACTCCTCATGCTCCTCCTCAGCTGAGGCAGGGTCCCACTCGACAGTCCAACCCGGTGGCAAGATGGACGACCAAGTCACTCCAGCAACCATGTCCTCCAGAGAACCTGTAAAATTATGCCACAAGCAAGGCTGAGTATACTAATACTCAGCTAGACTTACCCGGTGTGAGGAGTCTACTCCTCTACCTCTAGACATGCAGCTGTTTGGCTGTGGGGTTTGGTTGCCAAAAGCACTAGCCGAGTTTATAAATCAAGTTTTAGCTTTGTCAAGTTTTAGTGTGACTCTTAAGACTAGATGTGTACTATCTACTCATTCATGGTATCAAGCAAATTTAGCAATCAACATCTTTTGCCACATCATCACATTTCCACTTGTTACTCAATGCAGTACAATGGATCAAGCAGTCTCATTAGCTGCGAGAAGCAGACGATTCTAATCGAGTTTTTATCCTTGCAAGGTAAACCTAAACACACGACGTGGCGAGGCACTCCGTCCCCACACACATCAACCGTCCCCATCGATTTCCTGGCAACAGATCAGGGCTCACCGCCTTGGCGTACAATGCTTCACTGACCCCGACTGTCGTCGTGCAGTGACCGCACTTGTACCCAGCATAACCGGAATGGGAGACCACGTCTCAGGTTGCGTGAGGGGTAAAGTCTACGGGCAGGTCCACTCAGGTACTAGGCTTACCGATTTACCATATTTCTCGGCATGTGTTTAGTACGTTCAAACGCTTGACACATGTATCCGCACGTTGATCCTTATTCCAATTTCCGTCTCGTAGACCACGCGTCCCCATGGACCCGTGTCCACAGACCATCATCATTCTGTTATCAAAGTGGATACAACCAATTGCTGACCTCGCGCGAGTGCTAAAAAAATCACTCGACTTCTACCGAGATCCTAATTAATAAAGCAGCTACTCGACCTAGCATACTAGTATTCATCTCAATAGGAATCCTGAGTTCATGCAACTAGGGTTTCAGTCAACTCCTACACTTAAGTGCATAGTACAAGCCTACAAACATTAAGTGCAGTAAAATAACATATATAAACGGTTATGCATAAAACCGGGGCTTGCCTTCCGAAGTTGGGGCAGGCAGATCCTCTGGGGCAGGCTCTGGTGCTGGATCCGGGGCTACCTCCTGAGTAACTCCTTGTTCCGGCACGAGGATGTACTCTCCGTCCACGAGGTTGCAATCTATCGAATGTAATGAATAAGATATATGCATGTTATGATATGTAGAATTAATAACAATTATGCCTTAGTGCAGAAAACTAAATTAGTTAATCATTTTAGGGTTTCTTTGCCATAAGAGGCTCTTAGGGTTTTAGGCTTATTAATTTAGGTTTGAGGTTCTTGCCTAAGTATAATGGATTAATACTTGGGATGCCCCTCAAATGTTTTAGTGGGTACTCAAGGGGTTTTGCTGGTTTAGTTAGGGTAACATTAGTTTCCACTATTTATTCCCCTTTTTCAATTTCTATTTATGGATTCTAGTGTGGGTTTGAACTACAACAGTGATTCAACTCCTTCCAAAAATTCTGAAAAATTTACAGTGGGTTACTATTGGTCACTGTAGTCTGTCCTATAAATTTGAGGTCCAGAAAAAAAATAAAATATGCCCTGGACAAAAATAACAAAAGTTGGGGCAAAGGGGTCACTTTGCACTACAACTCTTAACTAGGGGTGGGTTCTGTCCTAAGGGTCATTTTTGCTGGTATCTAAAAGTAATAACATGCTTCTGTGCCAAAAAATCATAGAAGATTAGTTGGTTGTTATTTAATTGTGATTTTCTAAAGTTTAATGTTAAAAAGGCACTTACTACTATCTTGTTATTTGAAAAATGTCAAACAACAGATTTCATATTTTTTCTATGTTCTTAATAACAAAACCTTAGTTACCCCAAGGTTTGGGGTGTTTTCTCCTTGGGGTTATTTTTCTAGGGTTTTTCTAAGGTTTCCTTATTTTTCTAATTTAAAAGGTATCTCCTTTCTTTTTCACTAAACAAGGGTATAATAAATTTTTCTAGTGAACTACACTGAATTAGTAAACTAACAAAAATGTGGGTGCTCCCTGGTTCTTTATTTAAACCACCTTTTATGTTTTCTTCTACTTTAAGCAAAAAGTGATTTAAATGGCAAGCTCTACCTTAAAGGGGTGTACAGAGGGGTTTATTATTTTTAAACAGATTAGGAAGTGATTAAGTACTTCTCTAAACTTTCTTAACCCCAGTCAAATAGTGTAGCTACTTTTCCTTATTTCTTTTAGCTTTTGACCAGTTAATCATTTAAATCATAACTTTAAAGTTTTCTGCAACACTTAGAGGTTTTATATTTTTCCTAAGTAGTTTACATTATTTAGGATCTGGCAAAATTTGTTTGACTCGATTTGGGTAAACCAAACTGAAGTTATGAATTTTTCAAGTTCTGTTTGGATTTAAATCAGAATATTTTAAAAGGTTTCCTGGAAAACTACTTTGCACCGAAGACCCTGGGTTCTTTATAAATCAATCCACTCATTTCTACCCCTGCGCCACTATTCCCTTGAGTCACTGACAGCGCACAAAACCCCTGGCCTTTTCTTCTTCTCCCCCGAGGTCCCTCCCCTTATGTAAACAGTACCCACGGAAAGGAAAAGGGCGCCGCGGCTTACCGGCGGTGAGAGAGGTCCGGCGAGGGGCGGGGTTGGCTTCGGGAGGTCCTGGCGGTCACAACGAGGTACGGCTCGACGGCGGTGGTGGTCGGAATCGATCGGTCCACGGGCGCATGCGGGTGATCTCGTCGGCGGCAAGTGTTCTGGCCTAACCACGACGATCTAGTCCAATTAAACGACACGATGAGCTCCGCGGGATGACGTAGAGGCTATATGCGCAAGGAATCGAAAAATGGTGCAGAGACTTACCCGGTCTACGTTCACCGGCGGTCGGGTGAAGTCCGGCGACCGTGGACTGACTTCTCCGGCGAGGCAAAGTCCGATTCCTTGCTCGGGGAGCTTCACCGAGGCATGCACGGTCTCTTCCGAGGGTCGGGCGTGGCTGGGAAGGGCTCTGCAGGCCGGTCGACGGTGGCAGGGGATCGGGTGGCCGCGGGCACGCCGTTTGTGGGGCAAACACCAGTGATCTCTGGCTCCGGTGAGGTGGAGAGCACGCGGGGAGTACGGTTGAAGCTTCGATGGGCTTTATAGGCGCGAGCAGGAGACACGGGCGCGGCTCGGCGCGGCGCGGGGCGCGCGGGGTCGGGCGCTGGGCGTGCTCTGGCGCGCTCAGAGCGCGTCGAACACGTGGAAGTGTTCTTCTGCCCTTGTTCAACATCTCGCCAAGATCGCAAGCGTGCGAATCTTGGCAAAAATCCGGCGCATGCCTCCTCCTAGCACCTAGGGTTGTCTCTTGTATGTGAGTCCCCATGGCAGATATGCCCTATGTAGGGAGATTTGCGGACGCCAAATCTGGCTTGTCCCTGTGTCCACCTCGCGACAAAAACTATGCCAAATCTTGTCAAACATCTTGGGCTCGGTTTTAAACTTTTCCAGTGGGTGCCTTAGGTGGTATGACACATTTTTGGTATACAACCCAAGTGGTTTCGGTCCCATTTACTGAGTGAACACGGTGGATCTTTAGATTAGGTTCAAAATTTGACTTAGAAAGAATTAGAGAGCTCTAGTGCTCTCCTCACTTAAAGAATGGATTTGGGATTTTTAAGGGGTCTTTTTTGTAATGTTTCCTCTCTGCATTTTGTAGATTATAATGTTACTTAAACTTTGGCTAAGGGTTAACTCATGATTTGCACACTTTCTTAACCTTCCCCCCTTAAACCAGGGTTTTGGGAGTTAAGGGCTCAAGAAGGGTCTAGGGTTTAATCTTCTCTTGCCCAAGGTGATAATTGCATAAATGCTTGGGTAATGCTTTTGGTCATTAACATTCTTGGTTAATACATGGTTCCCAAGGTTTTGGGGCTCCCTCTCTTTCAATTAACCACATGAGATAACAGGTCATAGGTGCAAGTAGGGAGTCAGGGCCTTGGTAACACCTAAGGTGTTACAATTTGTTCCTAAAGACCCATTTTGTCCCAATCACATTTGCTTGGGTCTTTGAACCAAGGACCAGACTTCATTCTGGGTGAAGTTGTTCAACTCCTCTTGCATGGCAATTATCAAATCCGGATAACCCAACGCTTCTTCAACCTTAAGTGGCTCAAGAGAGGAGACAAACGAGTAAAATTCACAAAAATTTGCTAAACGGGATCGAGTTGTTACCCCTCTCCTGATGCTACCCAGGATGTTGTCCACCGGATGATCTCTTTGAATGGTATGATGGACTCGAGGATGGGGCACTGATGGTTGTCTTTGAATTTGCTCCTCCTCATCATCCACTTGATCAAGAGGCACTTCACCATCAACACTTTCATGTTCATCTTCTACCACGGTTGGCATCCTTTGGGGTTGATGAACTTCTTCAAGACTTGGATGACTTGAGGTTGATGGGTTTGCTTGGGTGGAGGATTTATCACCCACCACCTTTGCGCCCACATCAAAAACCTCATTGGTCATCCACAAAGTTCCTTCCTCATCATCCTTTTCTTGAGGTCTTACTTCACCTATTGCAAGCTTCTTTATGGCCTCACAAGGTGGTTCTTCATTTCCTGCAATGTCATTAGAAACATTCCCTTGTGAGCCATTAGACTCATCAAATGTCACGTCTATCGCTATTTCAACAAGACCGGTGGTATTGTTGAAAACACGATATCCATGCGCATTTGATGCATAACCAAGCAAGAAGCCCTCATCCACTCTAGGAGCAAACTTTGAGCTCTTGACTTTCTTGTTAAGAATAAAGCATTTACAACCAAATACTCTAAAATAATCAACTTTAGGTTTGTTACCAGTGAGAAGCTTGTAGGCAGTCTTCTTGTAGATCTTGTGAAGATAAAGGCGGTTGATTGCATGACAGGCGGTGTTGACCGCCTCTGTCCAAAAATTGTCAGGGGTCTTGTAATCATCCAACATGGTTCTAGCGACTTCAATTAGTGTTCGGTTCTTCCTTTCCACAACACCATTTTGTTGTGGAGTGTAGGGAACTGAGAACTCATGTTTGATTCCTTCTTCGCCTAAGAATTCTTCAACACCTATGTTCTTGAATTCTGTCCCATTGTCACTTCTCACTTTCTTGATTTTAAGCTCAAACTCATTTTGAGCTCTTCTCATGAATTTCTTCAAGGTCTCTTGGGTTTCACCTTTGTCACTCAAAAAGAAAACCCAGGTGAAGCGAGAAAAATCATCAACAATAACTAAGCCATACTTACTACCACCAATACTGATGTAAACCACAGGTCCGAAAAGGTCCATGTGAAGAAGCTCCAAAGGCCTCTTGGTTGTGACCACGTTCTTTGATTGATGTGGAATGCCATGTTGCTTCCCCGCTTGACATGCGTTGCATACCTTGTTTTTCTCAAACATGACATTTGTTAGTCCAATAATGTGATTATCCTTTTGAAGTTTGTCCAAGTTCCTCATGCCAACATGAGCTAGCCGGCGATGCCAAAGCCAACCCTTGTCGGATTTTGCCACTAAACAAGTCTCAGGCGTCACTCTACTAGTTGTGAAATCAACAAGATAGAGTTTGCCCTTCAAGCGACCTGTAAAAGCAACAGAGGAATCCTCCCTTCTAAGAATCTTCACATCAACATCAGTAAATAGGCAATTATATCCCATTCCACAAAGTTGTGAAATGAACATCAAGTTATAGCTTAATGAATCAACTAACAAAACATTTGAAAGTGATTGTTGGTCAGAGATAGGAATTTTACCAATACCAATCACCTTACTCTTGCCACTATCTCCAAACACAATCTTTTGTGCTTCTTGAGTTAGTTTCAAGGAATGAAACATATCTTCCTCCCCGGTCATGTGATTTGTACATCCACTGTCAAGCACCCAACTTGACCCACCAGATGAGTAGACCTGCAAAACAAATTTAGGCTATGCTTTTAGGTACCTGTCGGGGAGGAAATCTCCCCGGCCGGGTGGCGGATTGCACCCGCCCTAAATCCTAAAGAGAGGAGGGGCCTAAGCGTTTTGCTTGCTATGAGACTGGTGGATCAACACACGAGAGCATGCGAAGGTTTAGAGTGGTTCGGGCCGTCGGAGCGTAATACCCTACTCCACTGTGTGATGTATTGCTTGGGAGCTTGTATGAACTTGAGAGTGTCTGCCTAGAGTTCGTAACGTCGCATGCCTCCCCTTTTATAGCTGAAGGGGGGCATGCACAAAGGCACTGAGCCCCAACATGTGGGCCCAGGGACATAGAGAATATAACACTTGGGACTATAAATATTTGCTGCCGGGGCAATCCCCTTGTGTCCTGTCGACCGAGATCTGTGTATTTTCGGCGTGGAGGGGAAGCTTCTTGTAGAAGGGATAACACAGTACGCTGCTTGGCACGGGCGCACTGTTCACCAGCAGACCCAGTAGGCGCGCCGCCTGCTGGATGACCTTGACGCCGCCTGCCAGCGGATGGGACGGGACACATTAAATGCTGAGAGGGCACGTCGCCCGTCAGCGCAGTGGCAGGCAGCGCGTCCTCTCCTCAATAAATGCAGGGGCTACACGGCTTTATGTCAGGCTCGGCCCGATGGCTTATGTCATGCGCCACAAGCAGCGGGCCTTCGCCTGCGCGGGGAGCGGAGAGCAAGGCCTGCACACGTGTCAGCACCGGACCCCTGCATACCCCAAGGTCCTTCTCGTTCCGGAACCCTGCCGGGGTTCGGACCTACCTTGGGGCTCCGGACCTGTATGTATACAGGGGCCCAGTGACCCTCTGTGGGGGTCCGGTCTTACTGAGGCATGGTGCCTTTCCTCGCCACGTGGCGCCCCTTGGCCCACCCATCCGGTGGAGGTAGGCGCGGTCCTCCGCGCGGCCAGGAGACATCGCATGGGTGCGATGCCTTTATGCTGTAGGAGAGGGTACCCCGTATTTAGGGTACCGACAGTGGCCCCCGGTCCCACCTCAGTGGAGGATGCGAGCCTGCAGGTGGGACCAGAGTCTGTCTGGTGGTTGGACCGCTGCTTCCGTGCGCCTGTTGCTGCAATTACTGCCGGCCCGCTTATGACCACGCCAACTGTCGTGCTTATTCTTACGGCTGGCTGACCTGTGACCGTCATACTTAACAGCATTGCTTGGCCATGCGCGGGGCTGCCTCGAGTCATTGCACTGGTTCTGAAAAATTTACCTTTTCAGAATCCGTGACAGTCCTAAGAAGACAAGGCATTGGCACATGTGGCGGTGCGGCTTATTTGCACACGGTAACCGGCGCGCCGGTTACATGACGTGTGGTCCTGGGGCCCTGAGTTAGACCGCTAGTTGTGGCGGAGCTGAGGGAGCGCACAGCCGTGGGATGGTTGTACGTTTCTTGCGCGGCGGTTTGCCTCTTTGACCGCTGGATACGGCGAAGATGAAAGGACGCTTAATCGTGGGGCGGTTGCATGCCCCTTGCACGGCGGTCCGCCTTCCTGACCGCTGGTTGCCCCGAAAATGAAGGGGTGTGTAACTGCAGGGCAGTCGCACGCTCCCTCTTAGGGTTAGTTTGCATAACATGTGGGGCCTGGCCCCCGTGTCATAAGGTGAGATCCTTGGTGCACGCTATGGGAGACTTCCCCCGTGACACTTCAGTGGCGTGAGCAGGGAGATCTACCTTTAAAAAGGGGTCGATCTCCCAGGCAGTAGTCATGCCTCGCTTCTCTTGCGACCACCGCGCCCTTTCGCCTTCTGGGCCTCCAGATGGGGTGCGCCGGTTTTCTCTAGAGGGATCCGCGTCAAGGCTGTCTCTTCCGGCGACTTCACCGTTGGAGAGCGTGCACTCGTGGTGGTGTCGCCGATCTTGTCTTCTTTCCGCTGCTATTGGAGGGGTGCAACCCCATGGGAGTTGGCATCCTTCCACCACCATTTGGCTTCAAGGATTTTCATCATGCAGCCCGGCTACAGTCCCCCGCTGGTGGTCACCCAGAAGAATGACCACCAGCCTCGTGGTGGGGAGAAGCAAGCCGGGCTGCGGCTTTCCTCCTGCCCTCAGCTTTAAGGATGTTCATCATCCTTGCTGGGGCGGAAGGCGCGTCGAGCCGGGGTTCTGCCTCTCGCGTAGGCCAGCGGCCTGCTTCTTCCTCCAGCATTCGAGGGAGGAGAGGGGTTCACCAGCCATGCAAAGGAGGCGAACTTTGGCTATGCGGGGCTGGCCAGGTGCAGGCGCTGACAGCTGCCGCGTGCCTGGCTCTTGGCCTGTGTGGCCCTGTCGCTGCCTCCGACGCTGCCTCTTGCCGTTTGGTCGGGGCGTGGCTGTCCGTCCACCACACGGGCAACGGTCGCGCCGTGCGTGGGTCCGCCACATCGACGGCTTCTCCCGCGCCGCCGGCCGTACGGGGGGACCGTCCAAGACGCCGTACGCTGCGGGAGTGGCGGCGGCGTTCTTGGATGGTCTTGTCCTCACTCCGTGGGGGGACAGGAGCGAGGACCTCTTGTGCGGAGGTGGCCGTGGTCGTCGGTGCTGAGGTGGTGGCTGCCGCTGGTGAGGCTGCCCCTTGCAGAGGTGGTTGCCTCCGCTGCCGGGACCATCAGGGCCACCTACCGCTGAGTCCCTAACTCTTTGGCTTTAATGGCCTTGTTGTCGCCCCCTGTAGGAGGACGGGGGCGAGGACCTTTCACAGCGGCGCTCACCCTGAGGTGGTCGCTGCTGCTGGCGTACCGCCCGGAGTGGAGGTCGTTGTCGCTGCTGATGCAGAGGTGGTCGCTGTCGCCGGTGATCCGTCGATGCAGAGGTGGTCACCGACGCTGGTGAGGCAGCCCGGAGCCAGGTTCCACCGCGACTCTTGTTGGTGCAGCGTAGTCCATTCCTGCAGAGATGGAGCTGGGTCCCGTTTGTAAGGGAATGTAATAACATTTGCTTGAAAGCAAAATGTAATAACATATGTATGCAGGATTTTAGCCTGGGAAACCAAGTTGTGCGTCCGAACCCCCTAGATGGTGGCTTCAAGTACTAAGACACCTGCCGCAGGGCGATGGAGTATGCAGGCTCACGGCACGGGACCTGGCTGAGCGGCTACATGGCTTCCGGACCCCCCAGGAGACAAGTGCCTGTTCTTCAAAACTAGACCTCCAGTTCGTTGGACGCACAGGACTATAGTTTTAAATACTAGGACACCCGTCATGGAGTGGTGGAGTGTGCAGGGTTTTGGGTACGGAACCAGGCTAATCCGGCCACACAGGCTCCGGACCACCCTATGGAACAGGCATCCGTTCCTTAGAACCGGTCCCCAGGCCTTCCCCTGTTTTGTAAAGTAATAGATATTATCTATTAAGCAGTATTTAACACTTATCTATGTGTTGCCCGATCCTGTTGTTAACTTCCCTTGGTACCTGGCCCCCCGCCTGGGGTGCAGGCTCGATGTGTTGAGGCTGGACACCAGCGCGTATAAAAGAGTTGTCAACGGCCTTCGGGAGGCAGCCTCACCGAGACCTGGATCTGTACACAGCTTTAGCTAAAGAGCGTTAGTGATACACCCGTAGACCCCGTCATCTGGCATTTTTCATCCTTTGATACATGCTCGGGATTTGCAGTGTTTTGGCTAGGGGAAGCAAGTTGTGTGTCCGGACCCCTTGGATGGTGGTTCTAGATACTAGACGCCTATCACAGAGTGGTGGAACTTGCAGGCCCACGGTACGGGACCAGGTTGAGCGGCTACATGGTTCCGGACCACCCCAGGAGACAAGCGTCTCTTCTCTAGTTCCGGACCCCAAGTTGTTGGACCCACAGGACTTATAGCTCTAAGTACTAGGGTGCTCGTCATGGAGTGGTGGAGTGTGCAGGGTTTTGGGTACGGAACCAGGCTAACCGGCCGCACAGGCTCCGGACCACCCCATGAAACGAGCACTCGTTCCTCAGAGCCGGCCCCCAGGCTGTCGGGTCCCACTGCTTTCGCATAGTGGTCCTAAACTGCAACCCTGACTGTTCAATCCAGATGTCATTATGCCTGGTGGGATGGGAGCTAGGCAGGTGAGTTAGATAAAACACGATCAGAAACTGCAGGGTGACACCGTGGAGCAGTAGGAAATTGCTATCATAGAGGCATATCTTGATAGGGTAGTTTTCCTTTATAGCTAATCATGCATGGGTGCGGGCCAACTGGCCAGGTTTATGGGGGCAGACCCTACCGGGTTGGCATACCCGTGTGCACTACCTAGTTACAAAAGGGAAAAACTTCGACCCCTCAGACTTGCTCTATAGATAAAACTTACAGAGATATTTTGACACTGGGGGAGGCATTCCTTCGGTCGTAGCTAGACAGTTGCCCTTGGGTCGGGGTACTCCCATTACCATGAAGGGTCCTTCCCAGCTGGGGGAGTGTTATGGAGCCCTAATTTGGTCTGGTACCTTTGTAGGATTAGGTCCCGACCCTGGGTTCCCATCTACATTTGACGAAGGAGGCCCCGCCTTTGGCTGTGGTCATTCCTGGATGAACCTGTCAGAAAGCTGGACCCATGGGGAATCCAGATGGGTTTCCGGAGGAAGGCAGGTTTCAGCTCCGTAGGTCGGGGGACATGGATCCCGCCGGTGGTCCGCCTAGTCGTCGCTGTCGGAGTGGGAGTCTTTTGCGAAGACGTCCTTCAGGTCCCCTTCGGGTGATTGATACCCGAGGTCCTGTTCAGCCGCAGCCACCTCGCCATCGTCGACCTTTTCTTTGCCAGGACGGCGGCGAGGTGGGGAGCCGTCTCTGGAAGACTGCTCACGTCGCTCGCTGGCGCGTTCGCTGACGCGTTTTGCGAGATCAATGATCTCGCGACACTCCGTGGCGCTGTGACGACCGTTGGGATGTACAAGGCACGAGCCGCCATTACCCCTTTGTGGCCGTGGGCGTTTGTTGCGGTCGCCCCGGCCTCTGGTCGCGGTTGCGATGACCAGCGCGGTAGACTGCGGCTTCTCGTAGCTGTGGCCCTTCTTTTTCTTTCTGCCGTCCTGGGGGATGGCACCCGAACCACCCGTCTGGGTGGTCCCGGTTTGTGGGGCCGAGTGCCATGCCTGGCCTTCAGCAGCTCTGGCACACTTGTCCGCCAGGGCGAAGAGCGTGGGGACAGTCTCCACATCATGTGTGGCCAGTTTCTCCAACATTTTCTTATCACGTACCCCCTGTCGGAAGGCCATGATGATGGAGGCATCGGAAATATGAGGTATCGTACCTCGCACCTTGGTGAAGCGGGAGATGAACTTCTGGAGGGTCTCCCCTGGCTCCTGCCTCACAGCATGGAGGTGGGCCTCCACACCGTGCTGTTGATAAGCACTAGCGAAGTTCGCCACGAACCGCGCACAGAGCTCTTCCTAGGAGTAGATTGATCTTGGGGCGAGGTTCATGAGCCAAGTCCGGGCAGGTCCAGACAGGGCGACATGAAAATATGTCGCCATTACGGCGGTGTTTCCACCTGCTGCCGTGATGGCGGTGACATATACTTGAAGGAACTCCGATGGGTTCATTGTCCCATCGTATTTTTCTGGTAGGTGTGGCCAGAACTTGGGCGGCCATGACATCGTGCGAAGATGGCCAGCGAGGGCGGCACAGCCCATGCCGGTCAAGGGGACACCCGTTTGGGACCGGGCGCCCACTGGTGTCTGTGGTGCCTCCGCAGCAAAATCTCGGTCGAGGTTGCGACCCTCTACGTTCTGTCGGTGCTCACGCGCCCTTTCCAAAGATACCCGGGCGTCTTCTCTCGTACGCCTACGGTTGAGCTCCGCCCGGAGGTCGTCGGTCTGTGCACCCCTTACGGAGGACGAGCGCACAGACACCGTCGCCTCGCGTTGGCGCCGGGATGACCGAGGCCTCGACCTGGTCGAAGTAGAATGTGCCATGCTGAGCAGTCGGTCGACGTCGTCACGCCACTGCTTCATGGCCCCCGGTGATGCCGTAGAGCTAGGGGTGGCGTAGCAACTCTCTGGCCGCAGACAGCGCCGTAGGCGCTGCCCTCGACGGAGTCCAGGACACCTGCGATGGCGTGTGCTGCTGCACGGCGTGCACGACAGCAGTCCCAGAGTCGGGGCGGTCGGGCACTCGTGGCGCGGAGGATGCAAGCTCCTGCTCCATCACGAAATCCTCCAAAGTTTTGGTGCGGTGCTCGATGATCCGCACCATCATGCTGAGCGAGGAAATAAGCAAAAACTTGAAGCCTGGCCCCTATCTGGTGCGCCAAATGTCAGGGAGGTAATCTCCCCGGCTGGGTGGAGGATTGCACCCGCCCTAAATCCTAAAGAGAGGAGGGGCCTAAGCGTTTTGCTTACTACGAGACTCGTGGATCAACACACGAGAGCACGCGAGGGTTTAGAGTGGTTCGGGCCACCGGAGCGTAATACCCTACTCCACTATGTGATGTATTGCTTGGGAGCTTGTATGAACTTGAGAGTGTCTGCCTAGAGTTGGGTCTCGTAACGTCGCATGCCTCTCCTTTTATAGCTGAAGGGGGGCATGCACAAAGGCACTGAGCCCCGACATGTGGGCCCAGGGACATAGAGAATATAACACTTGGGACTATAAATATTTGCTGCCAGGGTAATCCCCTTGTGTCCTGTCGTCCGAGATCTGTGTATCTTTGGCGTGCTGGGGAAGCTTCTTGTAGAAGGGATAACACAGTACGCTACTTGGCACGGGCGCACTGTTCGCCAGCAGACCCAGCAGGCGCGCCGCCTGCTGGATGACCTTGACGTCGCCTGCCAGCGGATGGGACGGGACACATTAAATGCTGAGAGGGCATGTCACCCGTCAGCGCAGTGGCAGGCGACGCGTCCTCTCCTCAATAAATGCAGGGGCTACACGGCTTTACGTCAGGCTCGGCCCGATGGCTTATGTCATGGGCCACAAGCAGTGGGCCTTCGCCTGCGCGGGGAGCGGAGAGCAAAGCCCGCACACGTGTCAGCACCGGACCCCTGCATACCCTAAGGTCCTTCTCGTTCCGGAACCCTGCCGAGGTTCGGACCTACCCTGGGGCTCCGGACCTGTATGTATACAGGGGCCCGGTGACCCTCTGTGGGGGTCCGGTCTTACTGAGGCATGGTGCCTTTCCTCGCCACGTGGCGCCCCTTGGCCTGCCCATCCGGTGGAGTTAGGCGCGGTCCTCCGTGCGGCCAGGAGACGTCGCATGAGTGCGATGCCTTTATGCTGTAGGAGAGGGTACCCCTGATTTAGGGTACCGACAGTACCCAAATTGAATTGGGTCCTGCAGTGTTAGTTATAGCCTTGGGTACCTGAGAGCACCTAGAGGGGGGGTGAATAGGTGATCCTGTAAAACTTCAATACTTAAGCCACAAAAACTTGTTAAGTGTTAGCACAAGTATGGCCAAGTGGCTAGAGAGGAGTCAAAACACAATAACCACAAGAAAGCAATCACAGAGTTGACACGGTGGTTATCCCGTGGTTCGGCCAAGTACAAAACTTGCCTACTCCACGTTGTGGCGTCCCAACGGACGAGAGTTGCACTCAACTCCTCTCAAGTGATCCAATGATCAACTTGAATACCACGGTGTTTTCCTTTCCTTTGATCTTTTCCCGTTTGCGAGGAACCTCCACAACTTGGAGTCTCTCGCCCTTACAATTGAGTTCACAAAGAAGTACAGAGTAAGGTGGGAATGAGCAACGCACACAAGACTCGAAAATCAGAGCAACAACACGCACACAAGTCGCAACAAGAGCTCGCAACGCAACACAAAGAGTTCACAACTCCACAAGAGCTCTATATGCTATCACAATGAAACGAATGCGTGAGATTGATGTCTTGGTGCTTAGAAGAGTTGTAGGAATGCTTGGTGTACTCCTCCATGCGCCTAGGGGTCCCTTTTATAGCCCCAAGGCAGCTAGGAGCCGTTGGGAACAAATCTGGAAGGCCATCTTTGCCTTCTGTCTCGTGGCGCACCGGACAGTCCGGTGCACACCGGACACTGTCCGGTGCCCGATTTGTTTCCTTAAACAGCGCATCCAACCGTTGCTGTCAGAGTCAGATCTGCGCACCGTTGGCGCACCGGACATGTCCGGTGCACACCGGACAGTCCGGTGCTTCCTTCCGACCGTTGGCTCGGCCACGTGTCGCGCGCCGATCGCGCGGCCGACCGTTGGCCCGGCCGACCGTTGGCTCACCGGACGGTCCGGTGCACACCGGACAGTCCGGTGAATTTTAGCCGAAGTCGCCGGAGAAAAACCCGAGAGCGGCCTCTTCGGCTGGGGCAGCCTGGCGCACCGGACACTGTCCGGTGCACCACCGGACACTGTCCGGTGCACCACCGGACAGTCCGGTGCCCCAGACCGAAACAGCCTCTTGGCTGTACACAGCCAAGTCTTCTCTTCTCTTCTTCTATCTGTTTCTAACACTTAGACAAATATATTAGTACACAAAACCAATGTACTAAGACTTAGAAACATACCTTTGTTGAAGATTTGCACTTTGTTCATCCATGGGCATTGATTTACATTTAAGCACTTGTGTTGACACTCAATCACCAAAATACTTAGAAATGGCCCAAAGGCTCATTTCCCTTTCAATCTCCCCCTTTTTGGTGATTTATGCCAACACAACATAAAGCAAGTGGAACAAGTGCAAAACTACTTCAAATAAAAACTAACTTTGAGTTTTATTCAATTTTGGCATATATGGATCATCCTTTGCCACCACTTGGTTTGTTTTTGCAAATCAGACTCAAATCTCTATCTCTAAGTCAAACACACATGTTGAAGCATAAAGAGAGTCATTCCAAAAGAGATTGATCAAAGATTTCAAAAACTCCCCCTATTTCCCATAATCAATACTTCTCCCCACAAGAAGCCAACTTTTGACAAGAGAGACAATAAAAAAGTTTTAACAACACAAAAACTCTAGTCTACTATTTTTCAAAATCCCTCAAGTGGTAGCTGATCCATTTAATTGCTTTGGCCTTTATTTTCTCCCCCTTTGGCATCAAGCACCAAAACGGGATCAATCTTGGCCTTTTTAACCCCATTGCCTCACTAAAGTCTTCAATTAAGATCAAATGGCAATAAGATTTCATGAGATGAACTTGGAATTAGTTACCCTCTCATCGGAGTGCAGTGGAAGTCTTGCATGGTCCAAGTTCACCTTTCCCTTTCAATTCACCTTCGAGACTAAGTCAAGCAAACTCAAGCAAATGGTTAGTCTCAAAGGGTCAAGTTGTAACACATCTCCCCCTAAACATGTGCATCACTTTGCAACGGACTTGTGAGGTCCAGGGAGTGTTTGTACAACTTGAGCACCATAATAAGCAACAAAATGCAAAAAAGGAACATGATCAAAAGCATAAACACATGTATGCTACAATTCAATCCAAGTTCCGCGAATCTAAGACATTTAGCTCACTACGCAGCCTGCAAAAGGTCTTCTCATCTAGAGGCTTAGTGAAGATATCGGCTAGCTGGTTCTCGGTGCTAACATGAAACACTTCGATATCTCCCTTTTGCTGGTGATCTCTCAAAAAGTGATGCCGGATGTCTATGTGCTTTGTGCGGCTGTGCTCAACAGGATTCTCCGCCATGCGGATAGCACTCTCATTGTCACATAGGAGTGGGACTTTGCTCAGATTGTAGCCAAAGTCCCTGAGGGTTTGCCTCATCCAAAGTAGTTGCGCGCAACACTGTCCTGCGGCAACATACTCGGCCTCAGCGGTGGATAGGGCAACAGATGTTTGTTTCTTAGAGTTCCATGACACCAGGGACCTTCCTAAGAATTGGCACGTCCCCGATGTACTCTTCCTATCGACCTTACATCCAGCATAGTCGGAGTCTGAGTATCCAACTAAGTCAAAGGTAGACCCCTTTGGATACCAGAGCCCGAAGCAAGGCGTAGCAACCAAATATCTAAGAATTCGCTTCACCGCCACTAAGTGACACTCCTTAGGATCGGATTGAAATCTAGCACACATGCATACGCTAAGCATAATATCCGGTCTACTAGCACATAAGTAAAGCAAAGAACCTATCATTGACCGGTATGCTTTTTGATCAACGGACTTACCTCCTTTGTTGAGGTCGGTGTGTCCGTCGGTCCCCATCGGAGTCTTTGCGGGCTTGGCGTCCTTCATCCCAAACCGCTTTAGCAGATCTTGCGTGTACTTCGTTTGGGAGATGAAGGTGCCGTCCTTGAGTTGCTTCACTTGGAACCCAAGGAAGTAGTTCAACTCGCCCATCATCGACATCTCGAATTTCTGCGTCATCACCCTGCTAAACTCTTCACAAGACTTTTGGTTAGTAGAACCAAATATTATGTCATCGACATAAATTTGGCACACAAACAGATCACCATCACATGTCTTTGTAAAAAGAGTTGGATCGGCCTTCCCAACCTTGAAAGCATTAGCAAGTAAAAAGTCTCTAAGGCATTCATACCATGCTCTTGGGGCTTGCTTAAGTCCATAGAGCGCCTTAAAGAGCTTACACACATGGTCGGGGTACCGTTCATCCTCGAAGCCAGGGGGTTGCTCCACGTACACCTCCTCCTTGATTGGCCCGTTGAGGAAAGCGCTCTTCACATCCATTTGGTACAACCTGAAAGAATGGTGAGCGGCATATGCTAGCAAGATTCGAATTGACTCTAGCCTAGCCACAGGAGCAAAGGTCTCCTCGAAATCCAAACCTGCGACTTGGGCATAACCTTTTGCCACAAGTCGAGCCTTGTTCCTCGTCACCACCCCGTGCTCGTCCTGTTTGTTGCGGAACACCCACTTGGTTCCCACAACATTTTGCTTCGGACGAGGCACCAGTGTCCAAACTTCATTGCGCTTGAAGTTGTTTAACTCCTCTTGCATGGCCAACACCCAGTCCGGATCTAGCAAGGCCTCTTCTACCCTGAAAGGCTCAATAGAAGAGACAAAGGAGTAATGTTCACAAAAATTAACTAATCGAGATCGAGTAGTCACTCCCTTGCTAATGTCACCCAGAATTTGATCGACGGGATGATCCCTTTGAATCATCGCTCGAACTTGGGTTGGAGGTGCCGGTAGCGCTTCTTCCTCCATCACTTGATCACCTTGTGCTCCCCCTTGATCACACGCCTCCTTTTGATGAACCTGTTCATCGTCTTGAGTCGGGGGATGCACCATAATTGAGGAAGAGGGTTGATCTTGATCATCTTGTTCCTGTGGCCGCACTTCTGAGAGCACCTAGAGGGGGGGGGGGTGAATAGGTGATCCTGTAAAACTTCAATACTTAAGCCACAAAAACTTGTTAAGTGTTAGCACAAGTATGGCCAAGTGGCTAGAGATGAGTCAAAACACAATAACCACAAGAAAGCAATCACAGAGTTGACACGGTGGTTATCCCGTGGTTCGGCCAAGTACAAAACTTGCCTACTCCACGTTGTGGCGTCCCAACGGACGAGAGTTGCACTCAACTCCTCTCAAGTGATCCAATGATCAACTTGAATACCACGGTGTTTTCCTTTCCTTTGATCTTTTCCCGTTTGCGAGGAACCTCCACAACTTGGAGTCTCTCGCCCTTACAATTGAGTTCACAAAGAAGTACAGAGTAAGGTGGGAATGAGCAACGCACACAAGACTCGAAAATCAGAGCAACAACACGCACACAAGTCGCAACAAGAGCTCGCAACGCAACACAAAGAGTTCACAACTCCACAAGAGCTCTATATGCTATCACAATGAAACGAATGCGTGAGATTGATGTCTTGGTGCTTAGAAGAGTTGTAGGAATGCTTGGTGTACTCCTCCATGCGCCTAGGGGTCCCTTTTATAGCCCCAAGGCAGCTAGGAGCCGTTGGGAACAAATCTGGAAGGCCATCTTCGCCTTCTGTCTCGTGGCGCACCGGACAGTCCGGTGCACACCGGACACTGTCCGGTGCCCGATTTGTTTCCTTAAACAGCGCATCCGACCGTTGCTGTCAGAGTCAGATCTGCGCACCGTTGGCGCACCGGACATGTCCGGTGCACACCGGACAGTCCGGTGCTTCCTTCCGACCGTTGGCTCGGCCACGTGTCGCGCGCCGATCGCGCGGCCGACCGTTGGCTCACCGGACAGTCCGGTGCACACCGGACAGTCCGGTGAATTTTAGCCGAAGTCGCCGGAGAAAAACCCGAGAGCGGCCTCTTCGGCTGGGGCAGCCTGGCGCACCGGACACTGTCCGGTGCACCACCGGACACTGTCCGGTGCACCACCGGACAGTCCGGTGCCCCAGACCGAAGCAGCCCCTTGGCTGTACACAGCCAAGTCTTCTCTTCTCTTCTTCTATCTGTTTCTAACACTTAGACAAATATATTAGTACACAAAACCAATGTGCTAAGGCTTAGAAACATACCTTAACTTGTGATTTGCACTTTGTTCATCCTTGGGCATATTTTCACATTTAAGCACTTGTGTTTGCACTCAATCACCAAAATACTTAGAAATGGCCCAAAGGCACATTTCCCTTTCAATCTCCCCCTTTTTGGTGATTTATGCCAACACAACATGAAGTAGATAGCACAAGTGCAAAATCACTTCAAATAAAAACTCAAATTGGTTTTGATTCAATTTTGGCATATATGGATCATCCTTTGCCACCACTTGGTTTGTTTTTGCAAATCAAACTCAAATCTCTATCTCTAAGTCAAACACACATGTTGAAGCATAAAGAGAGTCATTCCAAAAGAGATTGATCAAAGATTTCAAAAACTCCCCCATAATCAACACTTCTCCCCACAAGAAGCCAACTTTTGACAAGAGAGACAATAAAAGAGACACTAAAAGCTTTTGACAAAACAAAAACTCTATTCTACTATTTTCGAAATCTCTCAAGTGGTAGCTGATCCATTTATCACTTTGGCCTTTATTTTCTCCCCCTTTGGCATCAAGCACCAAAACGGGATTAATCTTGGCCTCTTAACCCCATTGCCTCACAAAAATCTTCAATTAAGATCAAATGGCAATAAGAGTTCATGAGATGAACTTGGAATTAGTTACCCTCTCATCGGAGTGCAGTGGAAGTCTTTCATGGTCCAAGTCCACCTTTTCCCTTTCAATTCTCCTTCGAGACTAAGTCAAACAAACTCAAGCATATGGTTAGTCTCAAAGGGTCAAGTTGTAACACATCTCCCCCTAAAACTGTGCATCACTTTGCAACGGACTTGTGAGGTCCAGGGAGTGTTTGTACAACTTGAGCACCACAATAAACAACAAAATGCAAAATGAACATGATCAAAAGCATAAACACATGTATGCTACAATTCAATCCAAGTTCCGCGAATCTAAGACATTTAGCTCACTACGCAGCCTGCAAAAGGTCTTCTCATCTAGAGGCTTAGTGAAGATATCGGCTAGCTGGTTCTCGGTGCTAACATGAAACACTTCGATATCTCCCTTTTGCTGGTGATCTCTCAAAAAGTGATGCCGGATGTCTATGTGCTTTGTGCGGCTGTGCTCAACAGGATTCTCCGCCATGCGGATAGCACTCTCATTGTCACATAGGAGTGGGACTTTGCTCAGATTGTAGCCAAAGTCCCTGAGGGTTTGCCTCATCCAAAGTAGTTGCGCGCAACACTGTCCTGCGGCAACATACTCGGCCTCAGCGGTGGATAGGGCAACGGATGTTTGTTTCTTAGAGTTCCATGACACCAGGGACCTTCCTAAGAATTGGCACGTCCCCGATGTACTCTTCCTATCGACCTTACATCCAGCATAGTCGGAGTCTGAGTATCCAACTAAGTCAAAGGCAGACCCCTTTGGATACCAGAGCCCGAAGCAAGGCGTAGCAACCAAATATCTAAGAATTCGCTTCACCGCCACTAAGTGACATTCCTTAGGATCGGATTGAAATCTAGCACACATGCATACGCTAAGCATAATATCCGGTCTACTAGCACATAAGTAAAGCAAAGAACCTATCATTGACCGGTATGCTTTTTGATCAACGGACTTACCTCCTTTGTTGAGGTCGGTGTGTCCGTCGGTCCCCATCGGAGTCTTTGCGGGCTTGGCGTCCTTCATCCCAAACCGCTTTAGCAGATCTTGCGTGTACTTCGTTTGGGAGATGAAGGTGCCGTCCTTGAGTTGCTTCACTTGGAACCCAAGGAAGTAGTTCAACTCGCCCATCATTGACATCTCGAATTTCTGCGTCATCACCCTGATGGTCGGGGTACCGTTCATCCTCGAAGCCAGGGGGTTGCTCCACGTACACCTCCTCCTTGATTGGCCCGTTGAGGAAGGCGCTCTTCACATCCATTTGGAACAACCTGAAAGAATGGTGAGCGGCATATGCTAGCAAGATTCGAATTGACTCTAGCCTAGCCACAGGAGCAAAAGTCTCCTCAAAATCCAAACCTGCGACTTGGGCATAACCTTTTGCCACAAGTCGAGCCTTGTTTCTCGTCACCACCCCGTGCTCGTCCTGTTTGTTGCGGAACACCCACTTGGTTCCCACAACATTTTGCTTCGGACGAGGCACCAGTGTCCAAACTTCATTGCGCTTGAAATTGTTTAACTCCTCTTGCATGGCCAATACCCAGTCCGGATCTAGCAAGGCCTCTTCTACCCTGAAAGGTTCAATAGAAGAGACAAAGGAGTAATGCTCACAAAAATTAACTAATCGAGATCGAGTAGTTACTCCCTTGCTAATGTCACCCAGAATTTGGTCGACGGGATGATCCCTTTGAATCATCGCTCGAACTTGAGTTGGAGGTGCCGGTTGCGCTTCTTCCTCTATCACTTGATCATCTTGTGCTCCCCCTTGATCACACGCCTCCTGTTGATGAACCTGTTCATCGTCTTGAGTTGCGGGTTGCACCATAGTTGAGGAAGAAGGTTGATCTTGCTCCAGTTGTTCCTGTGGTCGCACATCACCGATCGCCATGGTGCGCATAGCGGCCGTTGGAACGTCTTCTTCATCTACATCATCAAGATCAACAACTTGCTCTCTTGGAGAGCCATTAGTCTCATCAAATACAACGTCGCTAGAGACTTCAACCAAACCCGATGATTTGTTGAAGACTCTATACGCCTTTGTATTTGAGTCATAACCTAATAAAAACCCTTCTACAGCTTTGGGAGCAAACTTAGAATTTCTACCCTTCTTTACTAGAATGTAGCATTTACTCCCAAATACACGAAAGTACGATACATTGGGTTTGTTACCGGTTAGTAGCTCATACGACGTCTTCTTGAGGAGGCGATGAAGGTAGACCCTGTTGATGGCGTGGCACGCCGTGTTCACGGCTTCCGTCCAAAAGCACTCGGGGGTCTTGAACTCTCCTAGCATCGTCCTCGCCATGTCGATGAGCGTCCTGTTCTTCCTCTCTACCACACCATTTTGCTGTGGTGTGTAGGGAGCGGAGAACTCGTGCTTGATCCCTTCTTCTTCAAGGAACTCCTCCACTTGAAGGTTCTTGAACTCGGACCCGTTGTCGCTCCTTATCTTCTTCACCTTGAGCTCAAACTCATTTTGAGCTCTCCTGAGGAAGCGCTTGAGGGTCCCTTGGGTTTCAGACTTATCCTGCAAAAAGAACACCCAAGTGAAGCGGGAAAAATCATCAACAATAACTAAACCATACTTACTCCCTCCTATGCTCAGATAGGCGACGGGTCCAAAAAGGTCCATATGCAGCATCTCCAAGGGTCTTGAAGTGGTCATCACGTTCTTGCTGTGATGCGCTCCTCCCACTTGTTTACCTGCTTGACAAGCTGCACAAGGTCTATCTTTTTCGAAATGCACGTTAGTCAAACCTATCACGTGTTCTCCCTTTAGAAGCTTGTGAAGGTTCTTCATCCCCACATGTGCTAAGCGGCGATGCCACAGCCAGCCCATGCAAGTCTTAGCCATTAAGCATGCATCTAGACCGGCCTCTTCTTTTGCAAAATCAACTAAATAAAGTTTGCCGTCTAATACACCCTTAAAAGCTAGTGAACCATCACTTCTTCTAAAGACAGACACATCTACATTTGTAAATAGACAGTTATACCCCATATGACATAATTGACTAACAGATAGCAAATTATAACCAAGAGACTCTACTAAAAACACATTGGAAATAGAATGCTCATTAGAAATCGCAATTTTACCTAACCCTTTTACCTTGCCTTGATTCCCATCACCGAATATAATTGAATCTTGGGAATCCTTATTCTTGACGTAGGAGGTGAACATCTTCTTCTCCCCCGTCATATGGTTTGTGCATCCGCTATCAATAATCCAGCTTGAACCCCCGGATGCATAAACCTGCAAGGCAAATTAGGCTTGGGACTTAGGTACCCAACTCTTGTTGGGTCCTACAAGGTTAGTCACAATTTCCTTAGGGACCCAAATGCAAGTTTTATCACCTTTGCATTTTGCCCCTAACTTCCTAGCAATTACTTTTCTATCCTTTCTACAAATTTCAAATGAAGCATTCAAAGCACAATAAATTGTAGAAGGTTCATTTGCTATTTTCCTAGGAGCATGAATAACATTCCTTCTAGGCACATGATAAATAGCATTTCTTTTAGGAACAACATTTCTCCTAGTAACATTTCTATCATACACATAAGAGGAACTAGGAGCAAACATGGCATGAGAATCATAAACATATGAATCAAAAGCGTCATGACTTACATTTCTAGTTTGTCTTCTATCATGATACAAAAATGCATGGTTCCTTTTAGCACTAGTAGCCATAGGGGCCTTCCCTTTCTCCTTGGCGGGAATGGGATCCTTATGGCTTGTTAAGTTCTTGGCTTCCCTCTTGAAGCCAAGCCCATCCTTAATTGAGGGGTGTCTACCAATTGTGTAGGCATCCCTTGCAAATTTTAGCTTATCGAAATCATTCTTGCTAGTCTTAAGTTGAGCATTAAGACTAGCCAGTTCATCATTAAGCTTGGAAATTGAAACTAGGTGTTCACTACAAGCATCAATGTCAAAATCTTTACACCTAGTACAAATTTCAACATGTTCTACACAAGAATTGGATTTATTTGCTACTTCTAATTTAGCATTTAAATCATTGTTGACACCTTTCAAAGTAGAAATGGTTTCATGACAAGTAGATAGTTCAAAAGAAAGCATTTCATTTCTTTTAACTTCTAAAGCATAGGATTTTTGTGCCTCAACAAATTTATCATGCTCTTCATACAACAAATCCTCTTGCTTTTCTAAAAGTATATTCTTTTCATTCAAGGCATCAATTAATTCATTAATTTTGTCTATCTTAGATCTATCTAAGCCCTTGAACAAACATGAATAATCTACTTCATCCTCATCACTAGATTCGTCCTCACTTGAAGAAGCATAGGTAGAGTTGCGAGTACATACCTTCTTCTCCCTTGCCATAAGGCATGTGTGACGCTCGTTGGGGAAGAGGGTTGATTTGTTGAAGGCGGTGGCGGCGAGTCCTTCATTGTCGGAGTCGGACGAGGAGCAATCCGAGTCCCATTCCTTGCCTAGATGCGCCTCGCCTTTTGCCTTCTTATAATGCTTCTTCTTTTCCCTCTTGTTTCCCTTTTCCTGGTCACTTTCATTATCAGGACAGTTAGCAATAAAATGACCAAGCTTACCGCATTTGAAGCATGATCGCTTCCCCTTGGTCTTAGTCTTGCTCGGCTGTCCATTGCGACCCTTTAGCACCGTCTTGAAGCGCTTAATGATGAGAGCCATTTCTTCATCATTAAGCCCGGCCGCCTCAATTTGCGCCACCTTGCTGGGTAGCGCCTCCTTGTTCCCTGTGGCTTTGAGAGCAAAAGGTTGCGGCTCGTTGATCGGTCCATTCAAGGCGTCGTCCACATACCTTGCCTCCTTGATCATCATTCGCCCGCTGACGAATTTTCCTAGTACTTCTTCGGGCGACATTTTGGTGTACCTGGGATTCTCACGAATATTATTCACCAAATGAGGATCAAGAACGGTAAAGGACCTGAGCATTAGTCGGACGACGTCGTGGTCCGTCCATCGCGTGCTTTCGTAGCTCCTTATTTTGTTGACAAGGGTCTTGAGCCGGTTGTATGTTTGAGTTGGCTCCTCGCCCCTTATCATCGCGAACCGTCCAAGCTCGCCCTCCACCAACTCCATTTTGGTGAGCAAGGTAGCGTCATTTCCCTCATGAGAGATCTTGAGGGTATCCCAGATTTGCTTGGCGTTATCCAAGCCACTTACTTTATTATATTCATCCCTGCACAATGAGGCTAGAAGAACAGTAGTAGCTTGTGCATTCTTGTGGATTTGCTCATTAATGAATATAGGACTATCCGAACTATTAAAGTGCATTCCACTATCTACAATCTCCCATATGCTAGGATGGAGAGAGAATAGGTGACTACGCATTTTGTGGCTCCAAAATCCGTAGTCCTCCCCATCAAAGTGTGGGGGCTTGCCGAGTGGAATAGAAAGCAAATGTGAATTTGAACTATGCGGAATACGAGAGTAGTCAAAAGAAAAGTTAGAATTAACCGGTTTCCTTTGTTTGTCGTAGTCGTCGTCCTTTTGGGAAGATGAGGACTCATCGCTGTCGTAGTAGACGATCTCCTTGATGCGTCTTGTCTTCTTCTTCTTCCCATCTCTTCGCTTGTGGCCCGAGCCCGAGTCATTGGACTTGTCATCCCTTGGCTCGTTGACGAAGGACTCCTTCTCCTTGTCGTTGATCACAATTCCCTCCCCCTTAGGATCCATCTCTTCGGGCGGTTAGTCCCTTTCTTGAAGAGAACGGCTCCGATACCAATTGAGAGCACCTAGAGGGGGGGGTGAATAGGTGATCCTGTAAAACTTCAATACTTAAGCCACAAAAACTTGTTAAGTGTTAGCACAAGTATGGCCAAGTGGCTAGAGATGAGTCAAAACACAATAACCACAAGAAAGCAATCACAGAGTTGACACGGTGGTTATCCCGTGGTTCGGCCAAGTACAAAACTTGCCTACTCCACGTTGTGGCGTCCCAACGGACGAGAGTTGCACTCAACTCCTCTCAAGTGATCCAATGATCAACTTGAATACCACGGTGTTTTCCTTTCCTTTGATCTTTTCCCGTTTGCGAGGAACCTCCACAACTTGGAGTCTCTCGCCCTTACAATTGAGTTCACAAAGAAGTACAGAGTAAGGTGGGAATGAGCAACGCACACAAGACTCGAAAATCAGAGCAACAACACGCACACAAGTCGCAACAAGAGCTCGCAACGCAACACAAAGAGTTCACAACTCCACAAGAGCTCTATATGCTATCACAATGAAACGAATGCGTGAGATTGATGTCTTGGTGCTTAGAAGAGTTGTAGGAATGCTTGGTGTACTCCTCCATGCGCCTAGGGGTCCCTTTTATAGCCCCAAGGCAGCTAGGAGCCGTTGGGAACAAATCTGGAAGGCCATCTTCGCCTTCTGTCTCGTGGCGCACCGGACAGTCCGGTGCACACCGGACACTGTCCGGTGCCCGATTTGTTTCCTTAAACAGCGCATCCGACCGTTGCTGTCAGAGTCAGATCTGCGCACCGTTGGCGCACCGGACATGTCCGGTGCACACCGGACAGTCCGGTGCTTCCTTCCGACCGTTGGCTCGGCCACGTGTCGCGCGCCGATCGCGCGGCCGACCGTTGGCTCACCGGACAGTCCGGTGCACACCGGACAGTCCGGTGAATTTTAGCCGAAGTCGCCGGAGAAAAACCCGAGAGCGGCCTCTTCGGCTGGGGCAGCCTGGCGCACCGGACACTGTCCGGTGCACCACCGGACACTGTCCGGTGCACCACCGGACAGTCCGGTGCCCCAGACCGAAGCAGCCCCTTGGCTGTACACAGCCAAGTCTTCTCTTCTCTTCTTCTATCTGTTTCTAACACTTAGACAAATATATTAGTACACAAAACCAATGTGCTAAGGCTTAGAAACATACCTTAACTTGTGATTTGCACTTTGTTCATCCTTGGGCATATTTTCACATTTAAGCACTTGTGTTTGCACTCAATCACCAAAATACTTAGAAATGGCCCAAAGGCACATTTCCCTTTCAACTTCTCCAATCGCCATGGTGCGTATAGCGGCCGTCGGAACATCTTCTTCATCTACATCATCACAATCAACAACTTGCTCTCTTGGAGAGCCATTAGTCTCATCAAATACAACGTCGCTAGAGACTTCAATCAAACCCGATGATTTGTTGAAGACTCTATACGCCTTTGTATTTGAGTCATAACCTAATAAAAACCCTTCTACAGCTTTGGGAGCAAACTTAGAATTTCTACCCTTCTTTACTAGAATGTAGCATTTACTCCCAAATACACGAAAGTACGATACATTGGGTTTGTTACCGGTTAGTAGCTCATACGACGTCTTCTTGAGGAGGCGATGAAGGTAGACCCTGTTGATGGCGTGGCACGCCGTGTTCACGGCTTCCGTCCAAAAGCACTCGGGGGTCTTGAACTCTCCTAGCATCGTCCTCGCCATGTCGATGAGCGTCCTGTTCTTCCTCTCTACCACACCATTTTGCTGTGGTGTGTAGGGAGCGGAGAACTCGTGCTTGATCCCTTCTTCTTCAAGGAACTCCTCCACTTGAAGGTTCTTGAACTCGGACCCGTTGTCGCTCCTTATCTTCTTCACCTTGAGCTCAAACTCATTTTGAGCTCTCCTGAGGAAGCGCTTGAGGGTCCCTTGGGTTTCAGACTTATCCTGCAAAAAGAACACCCAAGTGAAGCGGGAAAAATCATCAACAATAACTAAACCATACTTACTCCCTCCTATGCTCAGATAGGCGACAGGTCCGAAGAGGTCCATATGCAGCAGCTCCAGGGGTCTTGAAGTGGTCATCACGTTCTTGCTGTGATGCGCTCCTCCCACTTGTTTACCTGCTTGACACGCTGCACAAGGTCTATCTTTTTCGAAATGCACGTTAGTCAAACCTATCACGTGTTCTCCCTTTAGAAGCTTGTGAAGGTTCTTCATCCCCACATGTGCTAAGCGGCGATGCCACAGCCAGCCCATGCAAGTCTTAGCCATTAAGCATGCATCTAGACCGGCCTCTTCTTTTGCAAAATCAACTAAATAAAGTTTGCCGTCTAATACACCCTTAAAAGCTAGTGAACCATTACTTCTTCTAAAGACAGACACATCTACATTTGTAAATAGACAGTTATACCCCATATGACATAATTGACTAACAGATAGCAAATTATATCCAAGACTCTCTACTAAAAATACATTAGAGATAGAATGCTCATTAGAAATTGCAATTTTACCTAACCCTTTTACCTTGCCTTGATTCCCATCACCGAATATAATTGAATCCTGGGAATCTTTATTCTTGACGTAGGAGGTGAACATCTTCTTCTCCCCCGTCATATGGTTTGTGCATCCGCTGTCGATAATCCAGCTTGAACCCCCGGATGCATAAACCTGCAAGGCAAATTTAGGCTTGGGACTTAGGTACCCAACTCTTGTTGGGTCCTACAAGGTTAGTCACAATTTCCTTAGGGACCCAAATGCAAGTTTTATCACCTTTGCATTTTGCCCCTAACTTCCTAGCAATTACTTTTCTATCCTTTCTATAAATTGCAAATGAAGCATTCAAAGCACAATAAATTGTAGAAGGTTCATTTGCTATTTTCCTAGGAGCATGAATAACATTCCTTCTAGGCACATGATGAATAGCATTTCTTTTAGGAACAACATTTCTCCTAGTAACATTTCTATCATACACATAAGAGGAACTAGGAGCAAACATGGCATGAGAATCATAAACATATGAATCAAAAGCATCATAACTTCTATTTCTAATTTGTCTTTTATCATGATACAAAAAGGCATGGTTCCTTTTAGCACTAGTAGCCATAGGGGCCTTCCCTTTCTCCTTGGCGGGAATGGGAGCCTTATGGCTTGTTAAGTTCTTGGCTTCCCTCTTGAAGCCAAGTCCATCCTTGATTGAGGGGTGTCTACCAACCGTGTAGGCATCCCTAGCAAATTTTAGTTTTTCAAAATCACTTTTGCTAGTCTTAAGTTGAGCATTAAGACTAGCCACTTCATCACTCAATTTTGAAATGGAAACTAAGTGTTCACTACAGGCATTAATATCAACATCCTTGCACCTAGTGCAAATTTCAACATGTTCAACACAAGAGTTGGATTTATTTGCTACTTCTAATTTAGCATTTAAATCATTGTTGACACCTTTCAAAGTAGAAATGGTTTCATGACAAGTAGATAGTTCAAAAGAAAGCATTTCATTTCTTTTAACTTCTAAAGCATAGGATTTTTGTGCCTCAACAAATTTATCATGCTCTTCATACAACAAATCCTCTTGCTTTTCTAAAAGTATATTCTTTTCATTCAAGGCATCAATTAATTCATTAATTTTGTCTATCTTAGATCTATCTAAGCCCTTGAACAAACATGAATAATCTACTTCATCCTCATCACTAGATTCATCCTCACTTGAAGAAGCATAGGTAGAGTTGCGAGCACATACCTTCTTCTCCCTTGCCATAAGGCATGTGTGACGCTCGTTGGGGAAGAGGGTTGATTTGTTGAAGGCGGTGGCGGCGAGTCCTTCATTGTCGGAGTCGGACGAGGAGCAATCCGAGTCCCACTCCTTGCCTAGATGCGCCTCGCCTTTTGCCTTCTTATAATGCTTCTTCTTTTCCCTCTTGTTTCCCTTTTCCTGGTCACTTTCATTATCAGGACAGTTAGCAATAAAATGACCAAGCTTACCGCATTTGAAGCATGATCGCTTCCCCTTGGTCTTAGTCTTGCTCGGCTGTCCATTGCGACCCTTTAGCACCGTCTTGAATCTCTTGATAATGAGGGCCATTTCTTCTTCATTAAGACCGGCCGCCTCAATTTGCGCCACCTTGCTAGGTAGCGACTCCTTGCTCCTTGTTGCCTTTAGAGCAATGGGTTGAGACTCGTGGAGTGGACCATTCAACGCGTCGTCGACGTATCTTGCCTCCTTGATCATCATCCGCCCGCTCACGAATTTTCCAAGTACTTCTTCGGGCGTCATCATCGTGTACCTGGGATTCTCACGAATATTGTTCACGAGATGAGGATCAAGAACGGTAAATGACCTGAGCATTAGGCGGACGACGTCGTGATCCGTCCAACGCGTGCTTCCGTAGCTCCTTATCTTGTTGACAAGGGTCTTGAGCCGGTTGTATGTTTGAGTTGGCTCCTCGCCCCTTATCATCGCGAACCGTCCAAGCTCGCCCTCCACCAACTCCATTTTGGTGAGCAAGGTAGCGTCATTTCCCTCATGAGAGATCTTGAGGGTATCCCAGATTTGCTTGGCGTTATCCAAGCCACTTACTTTATTATATTCATCCCTGCACAATGAGGCTAGAAGAACAGTAGTAGCTTGTGCATTCTTGTGGATTTGCTCATTAATGAATATAGGACTATCCGAACTATTAAAGTGCATTCCACTATCTACAATCTCCCATATGCTAGGATGGAGAGAGAATAGGTGACTACGCATTTTGTGGCTCCAAAATCCGTAGTCCTCCCCATCAAAGTGTGGGGGCTTGCCGAGTGGAATAGAAAGCAAATGTGAATTTGAACTTTGCGGAATACGAGAGTAGTCAAAAGAAAAGTTAGAATTAACCGGTTTCCTTTGTTTGTCGTGGTCGTCGTCCTTTTGGGAAGAAGAGGACTCATCACTGTCGTAGTAGACGATCTCCTTGATGCGTCTTGTCTTCTTCTTCTTCCCATCTCTTCGCTTGTGGCCCGAGCCCGAGTCATTGGACTTGTCATCCCTTGGCTCGTTGACGAAGGACTCCTTCTCCTTGTCGTTGATCACAATTCCCTTTCCCTTAGGATCCATCTATTCGGGCGGCTAGTCCCTTTCTTGAAGAGAACGGCTCTGATACCAATTGAGAGCACCTAGAGGGGGGGGGTGAATAGGTGATCCTGTAAAACTTCAATACTTAAGCCACAAAAACTTGTTAAGTGTTAGCACAAGTATGGCCAAGTGGCTAGAGAGGAGTCAAAACACAATAACCACAAGAAAGCAATCACAGAGTTGACACGGTGGTTATCCCGTGGTTCGGCCAAGTACAAAACTTGCCTACTCCACGTTGTGGCGTCCCAACGGACGAGAGTTGCACTCAACTCCTCTCAAGTGATCCAATGATCAACTTGAATACCACGGTGTTTTCCTTTCCTTTGATCTTTTCCCGTTTGCGAGGAACCTCCACAACTTGGAGTCTCTCGCCCTTACAATTGAGTTCACAAAGAAGTACAGAGTAAGGTGGGAATGAGCAACGCACACAAGACTCGAAAATCAGAGCAACAACACGCACACAAGTCGCAACAAGAGCTCGCAACGCAACACAAAGAGTTCACAACTCCACAAGAGCTCTATATGCTATCACAATGAAACGAATGCGTGAGATTGATGTCTTGGTGCTTAGAAGAGTTGTAGGAATGCTTGGTGTACTCCTCCATGCGCCTAGGGGTCCCTTTTATAGCCCCAAGGCAGCTAGGAGCCGTTGGGAACAAATCTGGAAGGCCATCTTTGCCTTCTGTCTCGTGGCGCACCGGACAGTCCGGTGCACACCGGACACTGTCCGGTGCCCGATTTGTTTCCTTAAACAGTGCATCCGACCGTTGCTGTCAGAGTCAGATCTGCGCACCGTTGGCGCACCGGACATGTCCGGTGCACACCGGACAGTCCGGTGCTTCCTTCCGACCGTTGGCTCGGCCACGTGTCGCGCGCCGATCGCGCGGCCGACCGTTGGCCCGGCCGACCGTTGGCTCACCGGACGGTCCGGTGCACACCGGACAGTCCGGTGAATTTTAGCCGAAGTCGCCGGAGAAAAACCCGAGAGCGGCCTCTTCGGCTGGGGCAGCCTGGCGCACCAGACACTGTCCGGTGCACCACCGGACACTGTCCGGTGCACCACCGGACAGTCCGGTGCCCCAGACCGAAACAGCCTCTTGGCTGTACACAGCCAAGTCTTCTCTTCTCTTCTTCTATCTGTTTCTAACACTTAGACAAATATATTAGTACACAAAACCAATGTACTAAGACTTAGAAACATACCTTTGTTGAAGATTTGCACTTTGTTCATCCATGGGCATTGATTTACATTTAAGCACTTGTGTTGACACTCAATCACCAAAATACTTAGAAATGGCCCAAAGGCTCATTTCCCTTTCAGTACCCACACACTTCTTTTCATGACTTTTCTTTTAGTGTAGGCACCCACATATTTAACAACCAATTTCCCTAAATCCCAAGTCAACATATAATCACAAAGATAAGAGTGAGAAATGGGAGCATTAAATTTTTCTCCACCTGTGGATCCCGCTTCCTTCATCTTACTCTTTATGGAACTCAAGTTTACCTTTACTTGAGTTGACTTGTCATTTGAGGAGTGAATCCTCCCCAAGGCATCATATAGGGTGGTTCCCTCTATGAACTTGGGGGATCTCCACCCCTTATGCACTATGCTAGGGTTTTCCTTAAATGAGTTGAACCCAAGCCCCCTTTTTCCATTGTTGGGCTTTAGGGACTTGTACTTGGGTTCAACTTTCTTTAACCCATCATTGCTAGAGCATTTCTTCAATATTTCTTTGACCTTCACCTGTGGACTTTTCTTCCTTGCATGGTTAGTCAAATAACAAGAAGCATGGTATTTGACACAATGTTTGCAAAAGGTATTATTTGAGGAGCTAGACTTAGATTCAATCGATAAAGATGAGGCATTGATGTTCTTGCAATTATCAAGTTGCACTTGAAGTTCTTGATTTTGGACAGTCAAGCTTAACATGCTTGATTCAAGTGCATCCTTTTCATTTGCAAGATTAGCTATAGAGGTTTTCATATTTGTTACTTCTTTTTCTTTATCCTCCATAGTTATCTTGACTAAAGATACTTCCTTAGTCAAGGCATCTAGCATTTCATCTTTATTGAGTAGCAATTCTTGAAGCTCTAGGTTTCTCTCCTTTTCAAGGATGAGCAAGTCTTCTTGAGCATCAAGAGTTGCTTTTCTTTTATCTAGCTTCTCCATTAATTTGGTGATAACATTATATCCATTCAAGCCAAATTCTTTAATCATTTTGTTTTTCATGGCAATTTGTTCATCATCATCATCATTTGAGAAATCATCACTAAATAAAGTTACCTTATCTCCTTTTGCCATGAAGCAAGTTGGAGTGTTGGAGTCATCTTGGAGGTTGGTGAAGAGTTGCGAGCTTGAAGTAGATTGGATGGCAACGTTTGCCACCACTTCCTCTTCTTCGGAGCTAGAACTCTCTTCATCAGAGTTCCATTCTTCACCAATATGGGCTTGACCATATTTCTTCTTCTTGAAATATCCCTTGTTCTTGCCTCCCTTTTTGAACTTGTCCTTCTTGTATTCCTTCTTGGCTTCTTGTTCCTTTTTGTTAGGACAATCCGCTATGAAATGACCGGTTTGGCCACATTCATAGCATGCCCTCTTCTTTCCTTTCCTTTGAAACTTATCATTTTTCCTTACAAATTTCTTGAATGTTTTGATGAACATAGTTGTGCCTTCATCACTTGAGCTATCTTCATCACTTGATGTCTCGACCACTTTCTTTGCCTTGTGGTCTTTGTTCTTCTTGGGGGTGTCTTGTTCATTTGAGATCAAGGCATGAGAGTCTCTTGTCTTGATTGGGGCTTCTTCGGATTCATGTTGTTGAATCTTTGCAAATAATTGATGAGGCGTCATTTCCTCATAGTCATCACGGTCCCTTATCATCCTTGCTAAACTCTTGTCCTTTTCTTTGTATGCTCTCATGAATAGTCTTGTGACCTTGGAGTCACTCCAATCTTCACTTCCAAGCACTCTTATTTTGTTTACCAACACCATTAACCGATCAAAGAGTGATTGAAGTGACTCACCCTTAGTCCAATCATATCTAGCAAACTCACTCTCCAAAGCTTCAATTCTATGTCTCTTAGCTTTGGGGTCTCCTTCATGTGACATTTTAAGAATGTTCCAAATGTCACGAGCATCTTCTCTTCCTTGGACTTTCCGGTATTCTTCCGGACAAAGACTTCCTTTTATTATGCTCACCGCTTGAGCATTGCGGTGAACTTCTTGCATCATTTCCGGAGTCATCTCTTCTCCTTGGGCGGGCTTATACATACCTACATTGACAATCTCCCAAAGACTAGGATGTACACTGATTAAATGCGACTTCATCTTATCGGCCCACTCGTCATAGTTCAACTCACTAAGAGTTGGTAACTTTCCAAGTGGGGCGGAAGAGAAGTTGGGGATAAAATTTCTAGAATAATCAAATTGAACTTTACTGAATTCGTTACCTTTACTTTTGGTAGATGATCCTTCGGTGTTGAGACTTACCTTGCTCATCACCTTCGACACCAAAAGTTCCACTAGGTCGTCATTGTATTCAATTTTCCCTTTCCTTTATCTTCTTCGGCCTTTCTCCTTGATTCTTCTTCTTCTCTTTTCTTAGCATCTTCCTCTTTCATTTTGAGGAACATCTTCTCGGCAATCTTCATGGCGAGGTCAAGGACCTTGGGGTCTATTTCCTCGCCGGAAGATGTGATGGGGATTTCCTCGAGGAGAGGATCCACATGGTCCCTTTGAGTAGACATGATCGTTTCCTCACGCGGTTAAGCGTAAAACGAGGTATGAAGCTTTGATACCAATTGAAAGTAGCCTAGAGGGGGGTGAATAGGCTACACCTAAATTTTTTCACTAAAAACTTCGAGATAGGTCAAATTAAAGTTGCACTGGTGCAAACCGGTTCAGTTGATTTTGTTTACAACTGAACAAGTTTGAACCTGCTCAACTTAGATTAAATAATCAGTTAAACAAATATGACGAAGTAGTGAAAGATTTTGCTAATGACTTGCCCTACAGAAAATCCACTAAAATAGATGAATATGAACCAACCAACAATTTAAGGCACTTAACAAGAACGCACAAGAACATGCGATTTAACCCGAGGTTCGGCAACCACCACAAAGGTGTCCTACTCCTCGTTGAGGAGCCCACAAAGGGCTGGGTCTTTTCCAACCCTAATCCTCCACAAGCTGACCACCAAGGTCAAGGCAATCTTTTATCAAATTTGCTCAAAGAGCGGGTAATACAAACTTCTTGGGGTCGTCCACAAATTTGGAGACTCTCAAGCAACCTCTAACCGTCAAGGAACACAAGGCTCCAAGAGTAACAAATCCGCACAAGGTTAAGTTTGCAATGAGCTCAAGAACAAAGAGAATGGAAGAATCAAGATGAAATTGACAATGCGTTAGATCGACTTCACCTCACACCAAAGATCCTTCAAGCGATTGAAGGAGATGCGATTTCAGGTGTGAGATGTGAATTGAATGCCCTTGTTTGGAGTTTGGTCAGCTGAGAAATCGTGGAGAGAGCAGAAGTAATGAAGAGAAAGAGTGGGGGTCTTTAAAGGATCCCCCAAAAGCTGGCAGCCATTGGGAGAAAAGAACCGAAAACCGGTTGAACCGGTTTGTAAACCGGTTGAACCGGTTTCCACCAGGAAGATCTCGATTCACTGATCTACTCAGCCGGAGACTCGACCGGATCCAAAACCGGTTGAGCCGGGAAAAAATCCGGTTGAACCGGTTTCCAAAAAATATCTGCATACGACTTTTCTGACAGCTCTGACTATCAGACAGGTCAGAGCAGAGGAGGCAGAGAAACAGTCCAGAAACCGGTTGAACCGGTTTCAGGTCCGGTTGAACCGGTTTTTGAGGCTGAAGAGCAAGTTTTGAAAATTCTGAAGTGAACCAAGGTGGAACTTTTGTGGGGAGTAAGAGTGGTTTACCAAAAGGCATTCATGATCTAGAAAAGTGTTCTCTAAGATGATTTTGAAGGAATTTGGGTTGAGCTCATTGCATAACTTACTTAACTTATTGCGGATCCCTCTTAATTGAACGGTGATTCCTATAACTCAAGAATTATAAAATGAATACTGTCGTTGATTCCAAGCACTAGGAGCACGCCATATGATGTAGATTTTAAATCCGTTGTGCTTTACATTTTTATACTCATAAGATTTGTGCTTCTCCTGTCTGTAGAATAACTGTGTACATGCTAGGAGCAAACTTGTTAGAATCTCTGTTTGTTTTGTCATTTAATCACCAAAACCCTCAATTAGGGTTGATTGCACTTACAACATCCCTACTTGTGTTTCTTCCCCAGCACTGCATGTGCGCTAGCATCGCCTACCGCCAGTGTGTCGTGTCCCAATTGGCTGTGCACCCCCACCCCATACCCCTGTGGTCTCGTGTGCCCCTCACCCTACCATCTGTCCCCTTGTGTGATTAGACAACCGATGGCTATGCGTCCTCGCCCCCAACCCACCGTCAACCGTGATGCCCGCACCACCTAGGCAAGAATTCCAAAGCAGCCACAAAGCCTCTTTTTAGATTTAAAAACACACTGCTAGCCAAACACCTTCTTACAGGTAGCTCCAACTCCATTAGTGCATGCTCCACCTAGAGTTGTGGCGTTAGAGCCATGCCAAATAGGACCATAGCCTTCCCACTCCAAAATAGTCGTTAGGGGTTGATGCTAATTTTTGTGTCCTCATCAGTGTTGTGTTAGAAACGGCCATTGGAAAATGTTACCAGCCTACGTTAGATGTCAGAACTCACCAGACATCTCTGGTGGTGCACCGGATGTGCCATGTCAGCTAGCCATTGGAGTTTGTCATTGTCGACCGTTGATTCTACTGTAATCCAGTGCTTCACCAGATCCCAAACTGGACAAATATGGTGCCTTGTGCTGAACTTGTGCATTTTACATCTTCTCTGGGTGCCATATCCGGTGCTTTGTCTGGTGTTGCACCAGATATGTTCGGTGCCTTGTCTCTAACTTGGTTCCATTTACAACTTCTCTAAGTGCTACATCTGATACGCCATCCGGTGCTACACCAGATATGTATGGTGCCCTTTATCTCCCAAAGTCAATTTTCAGCCCTCTCTACATGTTGTATCTGGTGCACAAGAATTCCTTGGTGTATTCTAGGCTGTTTTATTTGTTCCTTCGTGTTTCTTTGCTTGAACTTGTCGTGTCTTGTGTCTTGAACTTTTTGTACAACCATGACAAGTCTTTTGAGAGTTCTTTAATGTCTTGCTCTTGTGGTTGATCTTGTGAATCACTTTTATTGGCTTTGTCCAAATTCATGATGCATCCTTTGAACTTCAAATACAAACACTAGAAAATTATCGGTCCAAATGGTTTTATTGATCATCAAATAGCAAAATCCAATAATAAAATGGGCAGAGGTACATTTTCCTTACAATGAATAAACTATACATGTGGTTTCAATCCTTTCACATGTATAGTGAGTATTTAGTTTTGTCCTTAAACCACATGTGGCAGTCCCAACCCATTAACCTTTTCTACAAGAACATTCAAGCGTGAGTAATTGTCATTTGCATTTTCATGAGAAAGCATTTCAAATTAATTCAATATCTTCATGACTAAATGATAATGTTTCTTATGCTCACTCTTTGTCCCCTCATATAGTGCACACATGTCTGACCAAAGAACATGAACATATTTATGATTACACATTCTATTGAACGACACATCTTTGTAAAGGCCTCTAAAAAGGTGTTTTTGGATTTGTCACACCCGGGTTTCGGGGCACCAAGACCCGGACGCTAAACACCAGGTGTGCTGGGACCAAATCTCACACATATGATGAATAGTGGTACAGAAACGAATGTCACAATTTACTATATAATAGGAGTTCTGTACACAATAAATAAATAATTATATCATAAGGAGACAACGATCCAGCAACCCAAAGTTGACTGGGAGACGACGGCCTAGACCTCTCACGAACTCGTCACAGCATCCTCCATGCGCCTCATCCTGCGGTACCTGTTCTTGACCTGTGGGGGTGTGAGACAGCAAGAGTGAGCTCACATACGTTCATCGCTCAACAAGTTGTGGGAATAATGTGCATGAACTTGCCAAAGGTGGGAGCTCATGTGAAGTGTAAGGCTTACCAAAGAGGATGGTTAGAGCTGACATGGCTTTTAATGTTGGTCAAAATTTTATTAGAAGTTACTAAGTATAAGTAAATACCAACCCAATTAAGTAGTAGAACAAAAGTGGTAACAACACCCTCAATGCAATGCATATGACAACTTGAATTTAGTTCCATAAATTAATCATGTGAGTGTCCGAGCTGCTCATGACCGTGAGCACGGTTGATATACCAGTTTTACACTCTGCAGAGATTGCACATCTTTACCCATAAGTTATGTTACCCATCTACCAAGAGACGGCCAATCCCATACACCTCTACCGAGGAGGCGAGGCAGGGTAACACTACGAGGCCTTTACAAAATTCCACTAGCTTCAGAAAACCCACTACAGTTTCTAGGAAGCTCCAATTCAGGGATCCCTCGCCTGATCGCCATCGCAGCAAAATCAACCCAAGGACCTCCCTACACTGACCGCTCCCCTACTGCCCTTGCCCCTTTCGGGTAAGGTAGTCCTCCACTAGCTTTCCTAATTAGTTAGCCAAGGGCGTCCCATACGGCCATACCACCCTTGTGGTAGCACTGTTTTCTCGGGTGGTTCTCCATGTTCCAATTAACATAATGATCTTAATATGAACAGTAAATAACAACTGATAATAAAGTATAATCATGAATAATGTGTGTCTCTATACCCAAAACCACATAATGCAATAGCAGGTACTACCCAAAAATTCAGTGGTAAACAAGGTATAAAGATAGTCAAACTAGGGTAACCTATTGGGTCCCATCAAAATTAACCTATACAGATCATTATGATTAATCAGAACAGGACTAGGTAAAAGAAAGTGATCAAGGGCACAACTTGCGTGGGACTTGAGATTCCAGGTACCAACTTGTTCTTCAGGTGACTCATAACCTCGCGCTAGTCGTAGCAATACAAACAAACATGGTATAGGCAAAATTAACATCACACCAAACATAAGATCAAAATGCATGATAATATTCTACGCTGCGTAACGGGATTGTAGGAACAAGAATCACTAAATTCGGAGTTACGATTATTAAGTTATGAATTTCTGGAGTCATTAAGCACCTAGAATAGATTAATTTAAATGAACATTTTTAATTCAAGTTTCATGGCTAAACAAAGGTACTAGATGATGAACAATATTAAAACAAAATTATTGCAACTGGAATGACTCAATTTGGAATTAAAATGAATTAACTATGAATTTCACAAGTTTCTGGAATTATTTTTGTATTAAAAATCAATTTCTATAATTAATTATCCATTTTCATTGTTCTCTAGACCGAGCACTAATTACAGAGAACCTCGGGGGCAAATCCAGAAGTTTTCCCTAGACTCAGACAACACAGAGGTGGACTGCGGGTTGGTTTATTAGAAACCCGGGGGCTCTTTAGAATAAATGCCGAGGCGAATGGGGTACCGTGATATCCCCACCGTCCGATCAGACATAGGCGGCCCGGATTAGGCGCACAATCATAATATACCGGGGCGCGATCCAAACCGCCAGATATGATATCAACGATCGGATATCAATCAAACCCGAACGCACCCAGAACCGACCATCGCCCGATCAACGACCCATGATCACCATAAACAAACCGTTATCGCCCATCTAATCGTTACCATCGATCACACATCCGACGGCCCCCCCGAGCGCCCTCTCCCCATCTCTAATCCTAGCCGTCAACTCCCATCTAACGGCCAGCCCAGTTCTTCTACCTCACACCTGCACCCAAGCTCCCCACGGCGGCGTAGTTCACCGGCGTGCAGAGATCCAGCGACCCGGCGTGCCCTACCCACAACCGAATTGACCTAGGCCTATAACATTGTTTAACGAACTCGTAGTGGTCACATACCAGCGTTGGTCATTGACATAGCAGGCAGGCCACGGCAGCGGGCAGATCCGCGGCGAAGTTCCCCCATCGGCGAGAAATTCCGGAGCCCCGAGCTACCAATCTAGCCAAGGAAGCCCGAGGAGACCCTCCCCGCATCTTGACGAGGCTCATAGGTCGGTTTTCAAGGACCCCGCGTCGGTGATTTCACAATTTGCCGTTGGCGGCAATCCTCCGCCCGGCAGCACGGGCACCCATGGAGCGGACCACGACGTCTTCGAGGGACGGGCAAGGCTCCAGGTTTTATAGGCCCCGGCGGAGGTGGGTTGAGGCGCCCGCAGAAATCGTGCACAGGTCGGCGCACTCCACCCGACGAGTTTGGCGGCAGGTGCAGCGAGTTTGTCGTAACCAACCCAAGCTGGACGATAGTGCTGATGACCACGACCCACACCTCAGTTGCCCAGGGAGGAACCTGTGCGCGCGAGCGCGACGCTGGACGAGCGGGCCCACAAACCTAAGACACGCCGCGAAAATGGTGAGCGATGGTCGACCGGCCGTGATGGGCCGAGGGGAGGGAAAGGTAAGGTGGGCCGGAAGCAGGGAGTCGGGCCCAAGTGAGTTTTCTTTTTTTTCTTTTTATAATTTCAATTTTGTCTATCTTTCCAAATCTCCCAATTTGACATTTTGAATTCAAATTTGCTGGTAAGTTTCACAGGTTAAGTGCACAAAGCAAGTCCTAGCATGAAGAATTGTAATTATTTATATTTTTTGTAATGTATATTCTTTTCCAATTCCCTTTTTTCTATTTTTATTTTCTTTTCTCTATTTCCAATTTGAATTATCCAAACCAAATTCAAATTCATGTTTTGAACTTTCAATTTACAAATATAAAACTCATCCCTAATGAAGATATAACATCCACTATTTGCATTAATATTATTTTTCTTTCCACCCCATTTATTTTCTATTTCCATTTTCAAATTATAATTTCCGAATTTAAACCTGTCTCACAAATTTGAATACAAAGTGCAACAGTACAATAACTTCAGCATGAGATGCATAATTCCATATTTATTTATTTACTATTTAACTATTTTAATTCCCATAATTGAGTATGCACAAAGAAAAATAAAAAGGAATTCAAGGAATCCCCAAAACACCCACTTATTTATTTATCTATTCATTTTATTATTATTATTATTATTATTATTAGTATTTTCTTATACCAATTTTGGACTTTACAGGATTTTTGGTATCCTTAAGTTTTCAGAGACATTGATGGCCCTAAAAACCCTAATGCCTATTGCCTCAAGGTATGATCACATACAAATTTGCCCACATAGAAAATAATATCCCTTGAACACGAGAGGAGCTCCATCCCAACCGATCGTCTTATCTCTAGGTGGTGAAACTTAATCTAATGGGCACAAGGCTTTGATACTAATTGAAAGGATCAAGTTGCCCGAGAGGGGCAGAGGGTGAATTGGGATCTATTTAATTTCCTTGCACAAATTAGAACCTATTAGCAAGCCCAACTTCACCCCTTGTTCCTAAAGGTGATTCTAACTATTGATAAAAAGTTTTGCACCCTAATGTACAATCCTATGCTAGAATGACAATTCCAGTAAAGTAAATACTTGAATGAAATTGTTCAAATGTAAATGCTCAGTGTAACAAAAGTAATTAGGAACTTCTCGATGTTCTGTCAAGGTATCGAAGAGTCGACACTCCTCACTAGTCCTTGTTGGAGCACATGTGCAAGGGTTCTCTCTCCCTTGGTCCATGCGATGACCAAGTGCTCTCTACAAGATGATTCATTGTCTCTCTAGCATGGTGAACCGCTCACAACCATGTATACACTTGAGTTGGGTATCCACATGTTCCCCGGGTGATCACTAAACTTCTGATAGCTACCAAGCCATCTAGGTGATGTTCTGCTAACTCTCACTCGACCTATCCAAATCTAATGAGTGTGGTGAATGCACATAAGCTACTCCCAATGCGTTAATGAGACTGCTAATCAAGTAATTATTAACTCTTAAGTCCCTCACCAGGCAAAGGCTCTTCCTCACTCTCAAATGGTTCTTTCATCAGTTGAAATGAGCAAGAGAGCTATAATGGATGATTTGAGGTGTATTTATAACCCCCAACTAGCCAGCTAGCCATTAAAATAACTATGGAAAACCCATAATTGTTGAACTAAGCGTCGAACTAGACACAACACATGTGGCCTCATTATGTTAGACATATCCATTTGAGTATATTGCATGAAGTGTATGATCTGACGCTCTTCATCAGACTAGTCTAACGCTCATGAAACATATTTAGTTAATACCCGGAGAGCGTTAGACCAGAACCTAATGGTCTGACGCTCCTGTAGGAAGATCCATAACTGCTACAGTTGTACTGTTTGGTCTGATGACCTCCATCGGATTCTTCTGATGCAAACCTAGATTCATGAGTGTTGATCCAACTACCTTGTTCATAGGGTCTGATAATCATGCCTTCATTGACGTTCTACTTGAAGGCATTGAACCATTTGCAATGGTTCTATGACCATGTGTTCTAGGGTCCTATGCCTCTAAAACTTTCCAAAATGCTTCAATTTCGAAAACTTTATGAATGAGCTTTGTTCCACATGACCTATAAGCCTCATCTAAGCTACTACAAGCTAAAGACAACTAATGTGCACCATTATAAACTATTGGACTCGCTAGTTCAATGTGCTAGCTCATATCCCTTTATAGTGTAATGAAAGGAAAAAAGAGTTCTAAAGAACTCTATGTCTCTCAACTCTAGTTGACATTTATAGAACTAGTCCATCTTTAACCTAATCATCCATTCTTTGGAAAAATGAAACGACTTCCACACTTGGAGGCATGAAAACCATTAATTACCCAAACAATAATCATTATTGTGACCCGACTCAAATTATATTTGCAAAACACATGTTAATCTCAATAATCTTGTGTTGTCATTAATCATCAAAACTACTAAGAGCCTAGTTGTTTTTTACCCTCATGCGAATGCTCCAACAAGGACTAGTAGAAAGCACCTACTCTTCTATACCTAAAAAAAGATCACAATATTTCTAACCATTCTTAACTTTGTTCATTAACTTGAGCAATTCAATTACTATATTTATATTACTAGAATTGGCATGTTAAAATAGGGTTAAAACTTAGAATGCAATTTATTTAAAAAAGAATTTTTTTTTTAAATTTGTCCCTAATTCGAGAATATATTAGATGCAACCGAACCAATTGATACAACTGGTACAACTAAGATACAAGAATAAAGATGCAAGGACCTTTTTAAAAATAGCCATGAAAAAGTGGGAGGGTTATTTTAAAATTAATATTTTTTTAAAAAGTCCTTCCACATATATTCTTGTGTCTTGGTTGCACGATTGTACATGATACATTCCCCCTATTCAACACTGTTGGTCACCTACTTTAATTCCTAATGGAGACCAAAACACGACAGCAAAATTAGAAATGAGAGACCTTCGTTCCTTTGATCTATCTAATGGATAGATCAAATAAGTAAGGCAATCATAATTAAAAGACCTTCGAATAATGGAATAGAAATACCGAAGGGGAACCATTACTTTTTTTCGTTTACAAATAGCTACAGGAATACCTTCGAATGGCAATACAAAGGTAAAAGATACACAACTTCGAAGGTTGAGCAGTCTAGATTTCCTTCCAGGAAAAAGGGGTCCGTCTGCTTGACACTGTTCCTCTATTTATAGTAACGAGTCGAAGTATAACGTCGTATAAAATTACAAACATGTCCTCAGATTCTATACATAGAAACTATATTATTTTCTAGGGCACCATCTTTTCCTTTCACAGACGCGCTGGCCAAATTTCCAGACTTTCTCCCTTGTTTACTTTGCCGTTGCATGCCCAGATCAATCGAGCCGAAGCTTCCTAGCTTCACCCTCTTGTATACACCGTTTAACCAAATGCTTTCGAACGAAGATCAACTTCATCACTGCTTTGAAAGATCTAAAACAGACTTAAAAACCATTGATATATTAATGTTATTGATACATTAATATTTCGAGGAGATTCGGTAGGAGAGGACCTCAACAAATCAATGCTCATTTTTACCCCTCCCTAGTATTGATGGATTTAGACATAAGGGGGGGAATAGTATATTCTATAGAGTTTAATTGTTACAATTTTTTTTATGAATCAAATTACCCTAATCTTAGCCATATCGGTCCTTTCAACCATCTGGATCCTTTCAGAGGTATATACATATATATCAACATAAGAGTACTTATGTTCATCCGAAAGCTCTCTGAATTTCAGGCACGAGGTACGCTACCTGTCATAGCGTCACTGCAAAGAAAAAAACTGTCGCAGCATCATGCGCGATCATCTACGCTATAGGAAAACCGGAACGGTAAATGCAGCGTTGTACAGGTAGCTACTCTATCCCGTCGGCGTTATACATGTAGCTATTCTATCCCGCGTCGGCTTATGGGCAGGCAAGGCGGCACAGCGGTACAGGTGCAGCGAAGAGTGAAGTGAAAAAAAAATATATAATATATGATATTTGGTATAGTGGTGAGATATAGAGTACATATGAATACAGAGGATTATGGTATATAGTAGATAATCTTGCTAACGATGATAAAATATTTGTTTTAGAATACAAATTTATAGTAGTATGAGTGCGGACACGCTCAATCTTGTCGAAACAAGTTACATCCATCTGAGTAACAAAGGGATTAAACCCCAAAAGGAAATACATAATCATAAACACGCCGTGAGATATTTGAACATAAAAGCCTCGCTCCCTGTTCATGACAATTATTCGCTGGATCCATCATCATCTTTGCTACCGAGGGTTCGTATTATCGCTTCCAACACCTTGATATCGCTATCTTTCTTCGCAATCTCCTCTTGCTTCAGCCGCAACTCCTCCATGTGCAGCTGAAACACTCCTGCAAGATGTAATCGCAATCAAAGACAGCATTTTCTCAAAAAAATGCTAGTTAATCAAATGTTATGTATGCATCTACTGTGGAAACAGGACAGTACATACTCGCAGTGTTCTCCAGTTCCTTGGTGACCTCCTGTGTGCGTAACTCTGCAGCTCGTTGCGCAGCTTCGGCCTGTCGTTTATCTGTACGAGCTCGAGCTGCTGCAGAAATGGCGGCATCGAGTTCGCGTTCCAGAGACTGCACCCTCTGGTCAAGAACCTGACCGCAGAAACAAGAATAATCTTGTTCAAATGATCTACGGACAATGTCAACTTGGAAGATATGATGGCCTATCTGGCTATTTCCCCATCAAGAACAAACTGTACCCTAACAGAATCAAAAGGTCAACCACATGAGCACTTATGCAGTTCCTCTGGGTACACTTCTCAAACCTGATCAAGTGATCAGTGCAAATCAAGGAAACAATATGTTTTGGTCTTGTGCGATTGTTGTGTGATTGTGGTATCTACATTGTTTGTAATAATTCCCTTACCAGTACAACACATCACTAGCATACACCAGTTAATTGTCACAAATACACTAAACGATAAGAACTTCAATATAAAAAACTCAGCCGGTAGGGGAAAGACTGTCCGTTATTATATTAAGAAAAGCTCAATCGAAGCCTCGACCGAGAAAGGCCACGAAAGCTGCCCCCGTGCAGCATGAGGGTTCGCCCCCTATAAGCCAGATCTTTACTCGTGCTTCGAGCCCTTGTAGCCCCTACACGAGGATCCGCCCCCTATAGGTTAGACCATCTTGTGTGCACACAACAGGGAAACCAAGTGAGTGACATTTTTTAACTTTAGCCTAATATTCGCTCCCACTGGAATTCGAACTCAGGGACTGAGGAGTGCTACTCAAACCACCTAACCAACTCAGGTAGAGGCCCTTTCACAGAATTTCAATATTTATTCATCGACTTAATAATAATTGCTCTAGAGATCTCAATACGTGAAAGTTTCTGCAACCTAAATAAACTGAGTTCATTTTTGAACTCAAAAGAAATACTCCTCCGTTCCAAATTTTAAGACATTTTGGTTCTTTTAGTTGCATTACGAATTGGAATAGAGGAAGTACAAATTTACAGTCAACTAAATACAAATGTCTTAAGCTTTTGCTTTACATGACTTGATTGAAACTACATCCAAGCAATTTGTGGTAAAAAAACAATGCCTTTTGGTCCTAAGCAAGTTGAGGTATACTAGAGTTGAAACCCAATAGAGGCTACAAATCAAGGTTCAGACACGTGGATAACTATCTTTCATTTGCTCCTATTCAAGATTAAATCAAGGTTCAAGTTTCCTTTTACTATCTCTTCCTATGTCAACTTCACTTCTCATGCCTCTATTTCCATTGCTATCGCGCCTTAGGATCTAACTATGTTCTAATGCCTCCGAAGGCCTCCGTTGGACATGTCCAAACCATCTCAAACAGAGTTAGACAAGTTTTTCTTTGATCGGTGCTACCTCTAATCTATCATGTATATTGTTTTAGAGGTCTTTGGCCGAAGGCCCATGTTAACCGAAACCATTGTTCAAACATGCTTTCAAGAAAATGTCCTAAGTCAAAGTCGAAGCCCAAAGGAAAACAACTTCGGACCAAGGAATAAAGCCAGAGCTACAGACTAGCTGATAAAGGTAGTTGATGAAAAGTTGAAGTAAGGAAAGAGCAGTTTTGGACACAACGAAACAGAACCGAAGCTGAAAGACAGAGCCAGCCAAAAGGTGGTCCTGTTACCTTCATAGCTATCTTAAAAATGGAAGTAGAAGAAGATACTTAGGGAGAAGAAAAGACATGTATGCCACCACGTCTTTGCTTTAAAAAGACATAATTGTACCTCCTTAGTCGCTAAGAGGTATTGTATAATAGGAAGGGCGTTCTTGTAACTTTTTATAAAAATGTATACCAGTCTGACCCTATAAATAGATGAATAGTGCTGCCGCTACAAGGATCGGTCATTTGTAACCTGCACCTGTAGCAGAGAGCTTCTGAAGATATAAAGAAACAAAGCTTTTATACATTTCATAAATATGGGTTGTTGTTTATAGTGACCAAAAGATATTTTATTGTCAATAGAAATAGTCAAAGCTTGTTGTCTGTATGAAGTTTACTTCATCTCGTATCATTTTGCATCTGGATTTACTAATGACTTTGCAATCTCATTGAATTGATTACAGACACTTTCTTAACCTTCCTTCTCCCATTTGTCGAAGAATGATGTAAATCAATAACCATATTGTTCTGACGTGTTTCATTTTGAGATGTCGACAAATTCACATCATTTATCATGGTTCCAGACTCAATCCCTTCTTGTATGACCACAAATCCAACACAATATACAAATTTTTGCAGCACTTATCTACTCAACATGACATCTTTTAGTAGGACAATATTTTGCACCATACAACATGGCAGGTCTAATCGTCGTCCTACCAAACTTACCTTTTAGCTTATGTGGTATCGTCTTATCACATTCTGGCTAGATGTTTGGTGCCACTTCCTCCACCCTATTTTGATTCTATGGCTAACATCTTCATCAATATCCCATCACTCGTGCTCACTACTTGACCTTCCAAACTAACATCTTCCTCAGGTGTAGTAATGCCGAAGCCACATCTCATGTATACGATTTTAGTTCTATTGTGTCTAACCTTTAAACTTCAGTCTCCTACCTCAACTCTAGTTTCCTATTTACTTCCGCCCAACTTTCCTCAACTAGCGCTACATAGTCCGCAAAAAGCATACACCAAGGTATATCCCATTGTATGTTCCTTGTGACCTCATCCATCACCAAGGCAAAAAGGTAAGGGCTTAAAAATTACTCTTGATATAGTCCTATTATATGCGAGAAATCATTCGTATCCTCATCACTTGTTTGCACACTAGTCACAACATTGTTGTTCATATCCTTGTTGAGTCCAAGATATTTTGTTGGAACGTTACGTTTGTCTAAAACCCCACCACATAACATTTCTTGTTAATTTATCATAACCATTCTCCAAGTCGCTGAACACTGTGTAGGTTCTTCCTCCATCACTTGCCAAATTGGTTTATATAGATCCTCGTTATTCATCTGAGACAATGCTCAATAACTCTCTCACATACCTTTATAGTGTAGCTCATCAACTTAATTCCACAATAAAAAAACTCAGCCAGGGAGGGAAAGACCGCCCCCGATATTATATTAAGAAGAGACAGAAACATGATCCCGTCCAAAAAAATCCACGAACCCTAGCCCTCCATCACTAGCGGGTCGTCACCGCGCACTCTGCAACGGCCCAACCGGAGGTGGCGAGCAGGACGTAATCTTGTTTTTTTTATCCCTACGGGCATGCATCAACGCACTCCTCAAGTATCACTTTACAATCCAATCATACTTGTTTATCCTTTTTTCTTGTGAAGACAAAGTCAATCTAACTAGAACGTTGACCACTACTATAGGTCACTAAATAAGATTCTCTCTTTCTAAAGAAACTATTGGCTACGAACAGGTTAAAACCTACCGCAAAGTCCAAGACTTTTTCTTACTCCTTATTCCTACTCTTAGCTTATTGTAAAAAAAACATAAGACAAACATACCTAAAAGTACAAAGTTACCACATAATAATAACTCGTAGCAGCATAACATGAACTTTTGTTTGTGAGGATTATGTTATTCTGTCTTCCATATCTCCAAATTGAGAAAATACGGGAAGTCCAAAGGAACTAGTTTTGAGTGAACATAAATTCGTAAACACTACATGGGCACATCACATAAGTTCCCCGTCTTTTTTTTGTGTTAATTCCTCAAGTCACTGGATCAATAGCTTAGGTCCAAGCCGCTCACATTTATCTTTATAACACTACACTCGTATCATACTGATGCTGGCTCATTGCAGTAAAACAGCAACCTCGTCCTCGCCTTTGGATGTATAAAGTCTAACACAGTCTCGTGGAACCACAATAAACAAAGAATCCGATTTGCGAAAGTGGAACACAAAGTACCATCTTTTGCATTCCAGTTTACCAACTTCTGAATTCCGATTTTGTACAAATCAAAATTTCTGTTCCACAAAAGGCCAGCCAGTTTCATGTCACTGTATGAGGAAGAGTTACCTAGCTCGACAAGCCTATGCCAAAGAGGCACAAGGTCGCACAAAACTGAATCACATTGAAGCACTCAAAATCACACCCAGCTCAAGATCCCCTCTTGCTCTATGAGCAGTGAATTCCACAATTAAAGTGAAGGCGACCGAATCTACGCGCTCGGCCCTTCAGGGAGGGGCATCGGCTGAACCCGGATGCCGAGCATAGAGAGGGGAGGACAACCACAGGGGCTGATAGCCTGATGCAGCAACGACTGGACAGTACGTATGTATATACCTTAATGGTGCGGGCCTGGTCGGCGGCGAGGGAGGCCTTGGAGAAGATGTCATCGTCGACGAAGACAGCCTTCCGCCCGAGCATCTTCTGCAGCGCGTCCACGTTGGCGCCGAGCTCCCCCAGGTTCCCGATCGCGGCGCTCCACCGCTCTCCCGACGAGGACGCCGCCGCCGGGCCTCCGGATGAGGACGAAGGAGAAGGAGACCCCGATACCGCAGCGCCGTGTGCTGGGCCGACCGCGACGGCCGCGGACTTCTCCCTCTGCGCGGCCATGCTCACCGCCGCCGCCGCCACCGACCTCGGCGGAGTCGGCTCAGGTCCTCTTTTTCCGTTTGGGCCCGTAGGCTTGCCCGATACTGCAGACCGGGAGACACGGCCTCACCGCCCAGCCACTGACACTGACACTGCGATCAACTCGTATGTAGACCCCACATGCCATCGACGTTACGCGTAACCCCCGCCTAAAAAATATCCGTCCCCCACGCCGCAGCAGTTGAATAGCAAGGATCGAATGGACAGCTGATTGCTTGAGCCCATCGGACGGCCGCGTGGCTCCCAGGAGCCCTATATCACCATCCTTGCCCACCGCCTCCCCTCATCACCAGCGTCCGCCACCGCCGCCGCCTTTCGTACCGCGGCCCCTAAACCCCTTTCCTCGTTCCCCTCCGTCTCTCAGGTGCGCGCTTAAACCCTAGTAGCTATATATATTTTCGATTTATTGTTTCAGCCTGTTTTTCCATCGTGTTGATGCTACCCGTCGGGATGATGCGCCCCATGCCGCTAGCGTTGGCGATCCGTGTCCTTTTCGTTTCCTTGCGTCGTTAACTCGTTGGGGGCGATTGGGGAGTAGAAGTAGTGTGTTTTAGTGTTTATGATTTCGTGTATTGTTAGTTTGGACGTAGGTCGTTTATGGTGGTTCGCGCTCGTGCACGGCTCGGTGGTTAGGGTTTACCTGGATCCCCGCATTTTTTTCGTCTTCATCGCTCGGTTTCGTGGTTCCGAACTTCTACGATGTGTGATTAACTTCCTATTAGTACGCTGCTCTACTTTACTCGCGGCGTGTTTTTCTAGCATCCTTTTACGTTTGTAGCCATTTGGTCCACATGTTGTATGGGTCTTTATGGTGCACATGGAATGTTTTCGTTTTGTTTTCCTTCGATTAGAATGTTTAAATGGTGTATATTAGGTAGCTGTAGTCAACTACTGTTTAACACCCAAGCTTCTGCTGTTTCTTAGTCTATTTCTTGATGCCACAGCACTCAATATCCATGTCCCCATGAATAATAAATTCTCAGATCAGTGTTATGAAAACTTTTTTTTATTTTGTTACCATGTCAAAATTAATGACCATCTCCATTACTATCATCATACAGTAGTGCCTCTGTTTATACTTGAAATTTGAATCCTCGCTACAGTTATGTTTTTTTTAAATATTGAGCACATTTTTTATGCTTCAAGCAAGGCAGTGGTGCATGTTTCCTTCATCCTCTGTTATAACAAGATGGTGGGCAACTGTTTATTGCCCCTTTGGTATCAATGCCTGTTAGAGCATCTCCAACGATGCCTCAAATTTGTGCCTTAAATTGAAAAATATGAGGCTCTATGTAGTAAAAACTACTCCGTGCCTCATTTAATAAAATTTGGTTAAAAAATTATACCGTAGTGTGCTGTACTATAATCTAGATTTGATGCTTTACTATTCGAGCGGAATGTTTTGTTGGTGCCCTAAATTCTATAAAATATACTCATTTTTAAATTATAGGGCATTTTTATAGATTACGTTGTTGGAGATGCTCTTACAAACTATAACTATTGCAGTAAACTTTTTCTACCAATTGTAAGGTAGCCGTTCATTTAGTTATGTCTGATTAGAACATTTATTCGTGGTGAACTTAGGACAACCTATTTTTTACCATCTTTATGGGGTGGCTGGCACACAAAATGACATGTCAGTGACTCAGCTGTCATTGACTCATGGTTTAGGGCCGCCATCCATAAATATGACAAATAGTTAAATTTACATGACCTGCCCTTTCCATTTTGGATGTGTATTGGATTATCTGTTGATATCTCAGAATCTTGCCCTGTTGCAGTTAGGCACAATGATGCTAGCTAATAAGCTTGGTGGTCTGCTCAAGAATGCTACGAGTTCAAATATGTCTGTCTACCAAGCAATCAGATGCATGTCATCATCCAAGCTTTTTGTTGGAGGTTCTAGCCTGTTTATAATTTGTATCTGCTTTCTCAAAGTTCTTTGTCCTTGTATAGTTTCCTGATGGTTGTAAATATTGTTCAGGGCTTTCTTATGGAACCGATGATCACAGTCTCAGAGACGAGTTTGCCAAATATGGACAAGTTATTGAAGGTATCATGCTCATTGCTGCACTTGCCTTAGCTCTTTTTTTTGCTGACCAGTTATGCCTCAATCTGTCCAGCTAAGATTATCCTTGATCGTGAGTCTGGGAGGTCCAGAGGTTTTGGCTTTATAACTTACACGTCTTCTGAGGAGGCTTCGGCTGCCATCACTGCCATGGATGGAAAGGTTAGTTCATACTTTGAAGGATTGTGATTTATCTGTTTTCGATTATCATGGTGGCATTATTTCATCATGTCTCAGTTAGGATATTGTTTATGACCTGCTAATTCTTGTAAGATTTGCATCCTCAGCATTAATTTAGGCTAATATATGCCAGAATCTATTAATCCTAACTGGTGCTATTGTCTTCTTAACTTTTATGCATTATACTAAAATAGGAGCTATGATAAATTTAGGGTGTTGATAGCTAGTAAGGGATTTTGAAATTTATAGTGATGCTGTGTTGTTTGCTATTCATGGTCATGGTATGTGGTTATACCATAACACTGAGCAATTTAGTTAAGTGTGTTACTAGTATGAATTCCAGTCAGTTGTAATTTGTATCTTGGGCAGCACTAATGAGTTACTACCCCTGTCCCAAGAAACTTGACATTCTAATTTTTTTCTAAGTCAGACTATCTTGAGTTTGAGTAAGTTTGTACAAAAAATTCTGAGACTCATATTACCAGATAAATACAATTAATTTTTTCATGTAACATTTTCATATTATATCTATTTGGTCATGTAAATTATGACAAACTTTGTCAAGCTTGAAATAGCTAACTTGGGACAAACTTAGAGATCACATCTGTTTAGTTATAAATGAAACTGTTCCGTTATGATTACGCTTTAATATTTTTCTAACACTCCTTTATAGATTTCTTTTATTGATTTGATATTTAAATTTTAACTTTTTATTGTTCTGTTTATTATTTCTTCTGAACATTAATGTTGATATTAAGGTAGGTTGCACTCGAAACATGTAACTATGCCTACACCTGACTCTTTCTTGCTTGTACTAGACTCTGGATGGACGGAACATACGGGTTAATCATGCTAACGAGAGGACAGGTGGCTTCCGCAGCAGCGGTGGTTATGGTGGTGGCGGCTATGGTGGTGGTGGTGGTGGCTATGGTGGCGGTGGCTATGGTGGCGGCTATGGTGGTGGTAGCGGTGGCTATGGCGGCGGCGGCAGTGGTGACTATGGTGGCGGCAGCGGTGGATATGGTGGCAACTACGGCGACAGGGCTGGTGGTGGCTATGGTGGTGGTGGTGATTATGGAGTTGCAGGTGGGGCTGAAGGCAGTTTTGCTGCTGGAGGTAGCGACAGCTTTGGCAGCAGTAACTTTGCTGACAGTGGTTTTGGTGAAAACCCTGCTGGTAGCTTTGGCGCAATGGGTGGTTCCAGTGGCGCTGATGGGTTCTCTGCCGGCACACCTGGTGACGGTAACAAGAATGATGAAATCATGGATGATCTCTTCAAGGACGATGAGCCTGACAGCTACGCCAACAAGAGGAGCTAATTTGTGTCCACCACCACCATGCGAGGCCGTGTGGATTCTAGGCCATATGTATTCGGTAGTGTTTTCTGTTAACATGATAGGTGTCTGATGTCTAAATAATGGAACGAGTCCTTTTGTTGAGTTTGAGTTGTGGAACTTTCAAAGCGTGCGTTGCATGCTGGCGCTTGTGCCGGCAAACATGGCATACTTTCATGTTATATTGTTATTTGCTAGTACCTGTGTGCCTTGGTGGGAGTCGATCTGGCTTACAAATGGGGTCTTGTCCGAGAATTGCCAGCAGACCGTGTAGACTGCACTGTTGCCGGTCGTGCGGCAGAACTGCAGTAAGACATTATGCAGCAGTTTATCCAACCATAGCCGCCACCACCATAAAATGGGTTGGGAATTATGTCTAGATTCCATATAAATGGAAATTTTATTGATAAGACATTGATTGTAGCCAATATTTTATTGTAAATAATTTCGACAACCTCCGGAGAAAAAAGGTTTTGAGAACTATATTTTTTCGAGAGATTTTTATTTTTCTAAGGTAAAATAAACTATTTTTTTGGAAAATGAAAATCCTTTAAAAAATGGGGTCCCAAACTAACCCTTAGATTATATTTTAGGTCACATATTTTTGATACGTACAAGTATGTACATAGTCTAGAGCATCTCTAACGGCTCCTAAAAACTAATTTTCCAATACGTAAAGATTGGAATCTTTCAAAATGTTTTAGTGCCTAAAAAGCTGACCATACTCCAACAACTTCCTTTAACTTCTTAAAAAATCCAAAGCTAGAGCAAGGTGACCAATAGGGGTGAAAACGGGCAGGGTACCCGAAACGGGTATCGGATACGGGTACTGATTCGAGACTATTTTTTGATACGGGTACGGGTATTTTTATATTCGAGGGATACGGGTAATAACCGAATAGTACAGCTTCGGATTCGGAATAGAATGGGTTGGGAATTATGTCTATATATATATATATATATATAAATGGAAATTTTATTGGTAAGACCTTGATTGTAGCCAATATTTTATTGCAAATAATTTCGACAACCTCCAGAGAAAAAGGGGTTTTGGAAACTTCATTTTTTTCGAGAGATTTCTATTTTTATAAGGTAAAATAGACTATTTTTTTGGAAAATAAAAATCCTTTAAATATGGGGTTTCCAATAGATTTTATTTTAGGTCACATATTTTTTATACATACAAGTATATACATAGTCTTAGAGCATCTCTAACTGCTCCTAAAAACTAATTTTCCAATACGTAAAGATTGGGATCTTTCAAAAAGTTTTAGTACCTAAAAACTGACCATACTCCAACAACTCCCTTTAACTTCTTAAAAATTCCGAAGCTGGAGCAAGGTGACCGATGAAGAGGAATCCAAAGCTAGAGCAAGGTGACCGATAAAGCCTATTTAGATAATCTAGTATTAACCTCAATACACATATATTGAGATGGATTGGGATATAACTTAAACTAATGGCCCTGAGCACAGTCTACACCCTGCTGGAGCAAGGTGACCAGGTCTTGGTAGAGTTCCCTTTGCACCAGTCCAGCTATAGATGACCAATGACACTAACATAATGGGTCGGTCCAGGTACGACATGAAAAAGCATGGTCCAGACAAGACCCTGGCCCGGCTAGCATCGTGCCAGTGCATGCACGACACGACAATAGTGTCGTGCATGGACCGCCATCTCGACTCGTAGTGTTGTTACACCCACGACACAATTATATTTTTATTTTAAAATTAATAGTATGTGTATATTTAGTATATTAATTCATTATATAACATAACCAAACTTCAACCACACTAGCTAGGTGGGCACACTTAAGCCCTTTGCATAGGTGGTCATGGGTTTGAACCCCCTTTCCCTCACATTTTTTGTTGATATATGCAATATATTCAAATGGGCCGCCGTGCTAGCGAGTCGATCCGGCTCGATTAGCCGACCACGGTGCCGTGTATGGGTCGCTGCCGCGATATGTGGGCTCACCCGCCACGACCCAATTAGCAAGCTAGGCCTAGCGGGTTGTGCCGTGACCGGGCCGGCTCGGGCCGTTTGGCCATCTATAAGTCCAGCTTCTAGTCCTCGGAGATGAATGTGTGGTCGTACCACTGGATCCTGCCCAGCCGCCAAAGTTGAGCAACAATCCACCGAAGTCCTCCGTCTTGGGAGCTCCTTGCGTAGGAAGCCAGGAATGATGAAAAAGAAGGATTGTAATTTACAAGGGAGAAAATGCAACCAAGGGTAGGGTAGGTAAACACCATTCTCAATTCGAGATGGGAAAGATGATAATTCAAAAGGTAGGCATAAGATAAGCATCATGGAAAGATCTAGTGATTACAAAGGTACACGAGGTAACAGGCAAAAGCATACCAAAAGATTGAGTTAAGTCAAGACTTGCAGCGCGACAGAGGAATAGGAAACAAACAAGAGCGGGGAGGGGTAAGACAACACTCTTGAACTGAAATCGGAGAGGAAGCTTTAAAATATGGGTACATGATAAGCATCAAGGTAAAGATCAAAGGATAACAAGGGTTAAGGTGATAACGGACAAACACACAACAAAGGATGTATTTTAGACAAAACTTGCAAGGTGTCAAAGAAGGGGGAGCAGTCAATGATGAAGTAGGTGAGGCATTATCCTCGAACAGGGATGAAAAAGAGGAGGCTTTGAAGGGTAGGTTCAAAGTAAGCGTGAAGATAAGGGTATAAATATTACAAGGGTTAAATGTGATAACGGACAAGGATGTAGGAGAGTAGGTAACTGGGCATAAGGACAAAGGACATAAGTACTATCATGGATGGAGTTTAGACAGGACCTACAAATGGAAAATGAGAGGGTACATCCAAGGGCCAGATAGGTAAAATGTCACTCTCAAATTGAGGTGCAAAAGAGGGGATTTTTAAAGAGTAGGATTGAAGATGAGTATCAAGGCAAGATCGATGGACGACAAGGCGAGGGTGATAGCAAATAAAAAAATACAACAAGGGATGGAATTAACACAAAACTTGTAAGGCGACAAGAAGTGAAAAGAAATCAAGGAAGAGATAGGTAACTCGCAACTCTCAAACTGGGTGGAAAGAAAGGGAGGCTTTTAAAGGATAAATTCAAGGTGAGAATTTAGGTAGAAGACATAAATATCGCAAGGGTCAGAGGCAATAACAGACAAGGGTGTGAGAGAAAAGATGATGGCATTGAAGAGCCAGTGGTATGAGTACAACAAATAATGGAGTCACGTCCAAGCTTACACATGGTAAAGAAGAGGATGTTGTCAAGGGTGAGATAAGTAAAACATCGCTCCTGAACTAGGATGGGAAGAAGGCTCCAAAGGCTAGTTCAAATTAAGCATCGTGATAAAAATATAGGTATTACAAGGGTTGAAGGCGATAACAGAAAAGGGTGTAAGAGAAGGGGTAAAGGTATAGAAGAACCAAGGGTCTGAGTACAACAAAGAATGGCGTTAAGTGAGAGCACCTAGAGGGGGGTGAATAGGTGATCCTGTAAAACTTAAACTTTTAATGCCACAAAACTTGGTTAGGAGTTAGCACAATAAACCCAAGTGGCTAGATAAGAGTCTTTGCAAGACACGATAACCACAAGAAGATCAATCACAGATAGACACAGTGGTTTATCCCGTGGTTCGGCCAAGTTCAACACTTGCCTACTCCACGTTGTGGCGTCCCAACGAACGAGGGTTGCAATCAACCCCTCTCAAGCGGTCCAAAGACCCACTTGAATACCATGGTGCTTTGCTTTGCTTTACTATATCCCATTTGCGAGGAATCTACACAACTTGGAGCCTCTCGCCCTTACACTTTGATGTTCACAAAGAAGCACGAAGTAAGGAAGGAATGAGCAACACACACAAGACACGAAATCAGAGTACCAACACGCACACAAGTCACAACAAGAGCTCACAACACAACCCGACGAGTTCACAACTCAAATAGAGCTCTAGTTGCTATCACAAAGAATCAAATGCGCGGAATCGAAGTCTTGGTGCTTGGGAATGCTTAGAGAATGCTTGGTGTACTCCTCCATGCGCCTAGGGGACCCTTTTATAGCCCCAAGGCAGCTAGGAGCCGTTGAGTGCATTCCAGGAAGGCAATTCTTGCCTTCTGTCGCCTGGCGCACCGGATAGTCCGGTGCACCACCGGACACTGTCCGGTGCGGATCTCTTTCCTTATTTGGCGAAGCCGACCGTTGCAGTTTTGGAGCCGTTGGCGCACTGGACACTGTCCGGTGCACATCGGACAGTCCGGTGCCCCATCTGACCGTTGTCACTTGCCACGCGTCGCGCGCGGATTCCGCGGCCGACCGTTGGCCCGACCGACTGTTGGCTCACCGGACAGTCCGGTGCACCACCGGACAGTCCGGTGAATTTTAGCCGTACGCCGCCGACGAAGTCCCGAGAGCAGCTAGTTGACAGATGCCAGCCTGTCGCACCGGACACTGTCTGGTGCACCACCGGACAGTCCGGTGCACCCAGACCGAGCTGCATTTTGGCTGTACTTAGCCAACTTTTCTTCAAAACAATTTCTCCTGTTTCTAGCACTTAGACACAATACATTAGTCTTCAAATCAATGTACCAAGTCTAGAAACATACCTTTTCTCTTGATTTGCACTTTTTGAGTCCTTTGCGCAATTTAACACTTAGGCACTTGTGTTGGACACTTAATCACCAAAATACTTAGAAATGGCCCAAGGGCACATTTCCCTTTCAATCTCCCCCTTTTTGGTGATTTATGCCAACACAATAAAAAGCAACTAAAAGAAGTGCGATATCAATGCAAATGAAAACTCAAATTTGTTTTGAATCAAATTTGGCATATATGGATCATTCTTTGCCACCACTTGGTTTGTTTTTGCAAATCAACCACAATTTCCTATCTCTAAGTCAAACACACTTGTTGAGACATAACAAGAGTAGTTCTAAGAGAAGTTGATCAAAGATTTCAAAAACTCCCCCTTTTTCCCATAATCAAATATTCTCCCCACAAGAGACCAACTTTTGACAATAAGAGACAAACAAGAGTATTTTGACAAACAAAAACTCTAACTCTACTTTTTCAAAATTCTCAAGTGGTAGCTGATCCATATCTTGCTTTGGCCTTATTTTCTCCCCCTTTGGCATCAAGCACCAAAACGGGATCAATCTTGGCCCTTTAACCTCATTGCCTCACCAAAATCTTCAACTAAGAGTAAAAGGCAATAAGAGTACAAAGATGAACTTGGAATAAGTTACTCTTTCATCGGAGTGCAGTGGAAGTCTTGCATGGTCCAAGTCCACCTTTTCCCTTTCAAACCTCCTTTGAGACTAAATTAAGCAAACTCAAGCAGACAGTTAGTCTCAAAGGGTCAAGTTGTAGCACATCTCCCCCTAAAGTTGTGCATCACTTGCAAATGGACTTGTAAGGTCCGGGGAGTGCTTGTACAACTTGAGCACCATAAATAAACAACAAAATGCTTAAGGAACATGATCAAGGCAGAAAACACATGTATGCTATAGATCAATCCAGGTTCCGCGAATCTAAGACATTTAGCTCACTACGCAGCCTGCAAAAGGTCTTCTCATCTAGAGGCTTGGTAAAGATATCGGCTAGCTGGTTCTCGGTGCTAACATGGAACATTTCGATATCTCCCTTTTGCTGGTGGTCTCTCAAAAGTGATGCCGGATGTCTATGTGCTTTGTGTGGCTGTGTTCAACAGGATTATCCGCTATGCGGATAGCACTCTCATTATCACATAGGAGTGGGACTTTGCTCAGATTGTAGCCAAAGTCCCTGAGGGTTTGCCTCATCCAAAGTAGTTGCGCGCAACACTGTCCTGCGACAACATACTCGGCCTCAGCGGTGGATAGGGCAACAGAGGTTTGTTTCTTAGAACTCCACGACACCAGGGACCTTCCTAAGAATTGGCACGTCCCTGATGTACTCTTCCTATCGACCTTACATCCAGCATAGTCGGAGTCTGAATATCCAATCAAGTCAAAGGTAGACCCCTTTGGATACCAGATCCCGAAGCAAGGCGTAGCGACTAAATATCTAAGAATTCGCTTCACTGCCACTAAGTGACACTCCCTTGGATCGGATTGAAATCTAGCACACATGCATACGCTAAGCATAATATCCGGTCTACTAGCACATAAGTAAAGTAAAGACCCTATCATAGATCGGTATGCCTTTTGATCAACGGACTTACCTCCTTTGTTGAGGTCGGTGTGTCCGTCAGTTCCCATTGGAGTCTTTGCGGGCTTGGCGTCCTTCATACCAAACCGCTTGATCAAGTCTTGCGTGTACTTCGTTTGGGAGATGAAGGTGCCGTCCTTGAGTTGCTTCACTTGGAACCCAAGAAAATAGCTTAACTCGCCCATCATCGACATCTCAAACTTTTGAGTCATCACCCTGCTAAACTCTTCACAAGACTTTTGGTTAGTAGAACCAAATATTATGTCATCGACATAAATTTGGCACACAAAAAGATCACCATCACATGTCTTGGTAAAAAGAGTTGGATCGGCTTTCCCAACCTTGAAAGCATTAGCAATTAAAAAGTCTCTAAGGCATTCATACCATGCTCTTGGGGCTTGCTTAAGTCCATAGAGCGCCTTAGAGAGCTTACAGACGTGGTCGGGGTACCGTTCATCCTCGAAGCCAGGGGGTTGCTCCACGTACACCTCCTCCTTGATTGGCCCGTTGAGGAAAGCGCTCTTCACATCCATTTGGAACAACCTGAAAGAATGGTGAGCGGCATATGCTAGCAGAATACGAATGGACTCTAGCCTAGCCACAGGAGCAAAAGTCTCCTCAAAGTCCAAACCTGCGACTTGGGCATAACCTTTTGCCACAAGTCGTGCCTTGTTCCTTGTCACCACTCCGTGCTCGTCTTGTTTGTTGCGGAACACCCACTTGGTTCCCACAACATTTTGCTTGGGACGAGGCACCAGTGTCCAAACTTCATTTCTCTTGAAGTTGTTGAGCTCCTCTTGCATGGCCAACACCCAGTCCGGATCTAGCAAGGCCTCTTCTACCCTGAAAGGCTCAATAGAACAGACAAAGGAGTAATGCTCACAAAAATTAACTAATCTAGAACGAGTAGTTACTCCCTTGCTTATGTTACCCAATATTTTGTCAACGGGATGATTCCTTTGAATCGTCGCTCGAACTTGGGTTGGAGGTGCCGGTTGTGCTTCTTCCTCCATTACATGATCATCTTGTGCTCCCCCTTGATCATACGCCTTCTCTTGATGAACATGTTCATCTTCTTGAATTGGGGGATGCACCATTGTTGAGGAAGAAGGTTGATCTTGTTCATTTTGTTCCTGTGGCCGTACATCTCCAATCGCCATGGTGCATATTGCGGCCGTTGGAACGTCTTCTTCATCTACATCATCAAGATCAACAACTTGCTCTTTTGGAGAGTCATTAGTCTCATCAAATACAACATCGCTAGAGACTTCAACCAAACCCGATGATTTGTTGAAGACCCTATACGCCTTTGTATTTGAGTCATAACCTAACAAAAACCCTTCTACCGCTTTGGGAGCAAATTTGGAATTCCTACCTTTCTTCACTAGAATGTAGCATTTACTCCCAAAAACTCAGAAATACGAAACATTGGGTTTGTTACCGGTTAGTAGCTCGTACGAAGTCTTCTTGAGAAGGCGATGAAGGTAGACCCGGTTGATGGCATGGCAAGCCGTGTTGACGGCTTTCGACCAAAAGCGCTCGGGGGTCTTGAACTCTCCAAGCATCATCCTCGCCATGTCTATAAGCGTCCTGTTCTTCCTCTCTACCACACCATTTTGCTGTGGTGTGTAGGGAGCGGAGAACTCGTGCTTGATTCCTTCCTCCTCAAGATACTCCTCCACTTGAAGGTTCTTGAACTCGGACCCATTGTCGCTCCTTATCTTCTTCACCTTGAGCTCAAACTCGTTTTGAGCTCTCCTTAGGAAGCGCTTGAGGGTCCCTTGGGTTTCAGATTTATCCTGCAAAAAGAATACCCAAGTGAAGCGGGAAAAATCATCAACTATAACAAGACCATACTTACTTCCTCCTATACTTAGATAGGCGACGGGTCCGAAAAGATCCATATCAAGCAGCTCCAAAGGTCTTGATGTGGTCATCACATTTTTGGCATGATGAGAGCTTCCCACCTGTTTACCTGCTTGACAAGCTGCACAAGGTCTATCTTTTTCGAAAGTAACATTAGTTAGACCTATCACATGTTCTCCCTTTAGAAGCTTGTGAAGGTTCTTCATCCCCACATGTGCTAAGCGGCGATGCCATAGCCAGCCCATGCTAGTCTTAGCAATTAAGCATGCATCTAGACCGGCCTCCTCTTTTGCAAAATCAACTAAATAAAGTTTGCCGTCGAGTACACCCTTAAAAGCTAGTGAACCATCACTTCTTCTAAAGACAGACACATCTACATTTGTGAATAAACAGTTATATCCCATATTACACAGTTGACTCACAAACAACAAGTTATATCCAAGCGACTCAACTAAGAACACATTAGAAATAGAGTGCTCGGATGAAATAGCAATTTTTCCTAACCCTTTCACCTTGTCTTGGTTCCCATCACCGAATATGATTGAATTTTGGGGATCCTTGTTCTTGACGTAGGAAGAGAACATCCTCTTTTCCCCCGTCATGTGGTTTGTGCATCCGCTGTCGATAATCCAGCTTGAGCCCCCGGATGCATAAACCTGCAAGGCAATTTAGGCTTGGGTCTTAGGTACCCAACTCTTGTTGGGTCCTACAAGGTTAGTACAAATAGCCTTAGGGACCCAAATGCATGTTTTATCTCCCTTGCATTTTGCCCCTAACTTTCTAGCAACCACCTTCTTATTCTTTCTACAAATAGCAAAGCATTTAAAGTATGATAAATTGTAGAAGGTTCATTCATTACTTTCCTAGGAGCATGAACAATATTTCTTCTAGGCGCATGATGAACAACATTTTTCTTAGCCACATTTCGATCATGCATAATAGAAGAACTAGAAGCAATCATGGCATGAGAATCAAAAGCATCATAACTTCTATAAACATTCCTAGAATGTCTCCTATCATGATACATGAAAGCATGGTTCTTTTGAGCACTACTAGCCATAGGGGTCTTCCCTTTCTCCTTGGCGGAGATGGAAGCCTTATGGCTTGTTAAGTTCTTGACTTCCCTCTTGAAGCCAAGACCATCCTTAATTGAGGGGTGTCTACCAATCGTGTAGGCATCCCTTGCAAATTTTAGCTTGTCAAATTCACTCTTGCTAGTCTTAAGTTGGGCGTTAAGACTAGCCACTTCATCCTTTAATTTAGAAATGCAACCTAGGTGTTCACTACAAGCATCAACATTAAAATCTTTGCACCTATTGCAAATCATAACATGTTCTACACAAGAGTTAGATTTACTTGCTACTTCTAGTTTAGCATTTAAATCATCATTCACACTTTTTAAAGTAGAAATGGTTTCATGACAAGTAGATAGTTCACAAGAGAGCATTTCATTCCTTTTAACTTCTAGAGTAAGAGAATTTTGTGCACTATTAAATTTATCATGCTCTTCATATAAAAGGTCCTCTTGTTTTTCTAGTAATCTATTCTTATCATTCAAAGCATCAATTAATTCATTAATCTTATTAATCTTAGTTCTATCTAAGCCCTTGAATAAGCATGAATAGTCTATTTCATCATCATCACTAGACTCATCCTCGCTTGAAGAAGCATAAGTAGTATTGTTTCGAGTACATACCTTCTTCTCCTTTGCCATGAGGCATGTGTGGTGCTCGTTGGGGAAGAGGGATGACTTGTTGAAGGCTGTGGCGGCGAGTCCTTCGTTGTCGGAGTCGGACGAGGAGCAATCCGAATCCCACTCCTTTCCAAGATGTGCCTCGCCGTTCGCCTTCTTGTAGTTCTTCTTCTTTTCCCACTTTCCACTTTTCTTTTCCTGGTGAAAGTTGCCTAGAGGGGGGGTGAATAGGGCGAAACTGAAATTTACAAAATTAATCACAACTACAAGCCGAGTTAGCGTTAGAAATATAATCGAGTCCGGGAGAGAGAGTGCAAAACAAATCGCAAGCAAATAAAGAGTGTGACACGCGGATTTGTTTTACCGAGGTTCGGTTCTCGCAAACCTACTCCCCGTTGAGGTGGTCACAAAGACCGGGTCTCTTTCAACCCTTTCCCTCTCTCAAACGATCCCTCGGACCGAGTGAGCTTTCTCTTCTCAAATCAACCGGGAACAAAACTTCCCCGCAAGGACCACCACACAATTGGTGTCTCTTGCCTTGGTTACAATTGAGTATTGATCACAAGAAAGAATGAGAAAGAAGAAAGCAATCCAAGCGCAAGAGCTCAAAAGAACACAACAAATCACTCTCACTAGTCACTAAAGCTTTTGTGGAATTGGGAGAGGATTTGATCACTTTGGGTGTGCCTTGTATTGAATGCCTAGCTCTTGTAAGTGGTTGGAAGTTGGAAAACTTGGATGACTTGAATGTGGGGTGGTTGGGGGTATTTATAACCCCAACCACCAAACTAGCCGTTTGGTGGAGGCTGCTGTCGCATGGCGCACCGGACAGTCCGGTGCGCCACCGGACACTGTCCGGTGCGCCAGCCACGTCACCAGGCCGTTGGGTTCCGACCGTTGGAGCTCTGACTGCTGGGCCCGCCTATGCACTGTAGAGTGTCCGGTGCGCCACTTCGCGCGTGCCTGACTTCTGCGCGCTCTGGCGCGCATTTAATGCTTTTGCAGGTGACCGTTGGCGCGAGGTAGCCGTTGCTCCGCTGGCTCGCCGAACAGTCCGATGCACACCGGACAGTCCGGTGAATTATAGCGGAGCACCTCTGGATTTTCCCGAAGGTGAGGAGTTCAGCGTGAAGTCCCCTGGTGCACCGGACACTGTCCGGTAGCACACTGGACAGTCCGGTGCGCCAGACTAGGGCTGCCTTCGGTTATCCCTTGCTCTCTTTGTTGAACCCAATTCTTGGTCTTTTTATTGGCTAAGTGTGAACCTTTTGGTACCTGTATAACTTATACACTAGAGCAAAACTAGTTAGTCCAATTATTTGTGTTGGGCAATTCAACCACCAAAATCAATTAGGAAAATAGGTGTAAGCCTAATTCTCTTTCACCTGGTCACTATCATTATCGGGACAATTAGCGATAAAATGACCAATCTTACCACATTTGAAGCAGGAGCGTTTCCCCTTCGTCTTGTTCTTGTTGGGGCGCTCCATGCGACCTTTTAGCGCCGTCTTGAACCGCTTGATGATAAGGGCCATTTCTTCTTCATTAAGCCCGACCGCCTCAACTTGCGCCACCTTGCTAGGTAGTGCCTCCTTGCTCCTTGTCGCTTTGAGAGCAACGGTTTGAGGCTTGTGGATTGGGCCATTCAATGCATCATCCACGTATCTCGCCTCCTTGATCATCATCCGCCCGCTTACAAATTTCCCAAGCATTTCTTCGGGCGACATCTTGGTGTACCTAGGATTTTCACGAATATTGTTTACCAGATGTGGATCAAGTACAGTAAAGGACCTTAGCATTAGGTGGACGACGTCGTGGTCCGTCCATCGCGTGCTTCGATAGCTCCTTATCTTGTTGACAAGGGTCTTGAGCCTGTTGTAAGTCTGGGTTGGCTCCTCCCCTCTTATCATCGCGAATCTTCCGAGTTCGCCTTCCACCAACTCCATCTTGGTGAGCATGGTGACGTCGTTCCCCTCATGTGAGATCTTGAGGGTGTCCCAGATTTGCTTGGCATTGTCCAAGCCGCTCACCTTATGGTATTCATCCCTGCACAATGATGCTAGAAGAACAGTAGTAGCTTGTGCATTTTTGTGAATTTGCTCATTAATAAATATAGGACTATCAGTACTATCAAATTGCATTCCACTCTCGACTATCTCCCATATGCTTGGATGGAGATAGAACACGTGACTACACATTTTGTGACTCCAAAATCCGTAGTCCTCTCCATCAAAATGAGGAGGTTTACCAAGTGGAATGGAGAGTAAATGAGCATTGGTACTTTGAGGAATACGAGAGTAATCAAAAGAAAAGTTAGAATTAACCGTCTTCTTTTTCTCGTAGTCGTTGTCGTCGTCCTTTTGGGAAGAAGAGGATTCGTCACTGTCGTAGTAGACTATCTCTTTGATGCGCCTTGTTTTCTTCTTTCTCCCATCTTTTATTTTGTGGCTCGAGCCCGAGTCAGTAGGCTTGTCCTCCTTTGGATCATTGACGAAGGACTCCTTCTCCTTATCGTTGACCACCATCCCCTTGCCCTTAGGATCCATCTCTTCGGGTGATTAGTCCCTTTCTTGAAGAGAACGGCTCCGATACCAATTGAGAGCACCTAGAGGGGGGTGAATAGGTGATCCTGTAAAACTTAAACTTTTAATGCCACAAAACTTGGTTAGGAGTTAGCACAATAAAGCCAAGTGGCTAGATAAGAGTCTTTGCAAGACACGATAACCACACGAAGATCAATCACAGATAGACACAGTGGTTTATCCCGTGGTTCGGCCAAGTTCAACACTTGCCTACTCCACGTTGTGGCGTCCCAACAGACAAGGGTTGCAATCAACCCCTCTCAAGCGGTCCAAAGACCCACTTGAATACCACGGTGCTTTGCTTTGCTTTACTATATCCCATTTGCGAGGAATCTCCACAACTTGGAGCCTCTCGCCCTTACACTTTGATGTTCACAAAGAAGCACGGAGTAAGGAAGGAATGAGCAACGCACACAAGACACGAAATCAGAGTACCAACACGCACACAAGTCACAACAAGAGCTCACAACACAACCCGACGAGTTCACAACTCAAATAGAGCTCTAGTTGCTATCACAAAGAATCAAATGCGCGGAATCGAAGTCTTGGTGCTTGGGAATGCTTAGAGAATGCTTGGTGTACTCCTCCATGCGCCTAGGGGACCCTTTTATAGCCCCAAGGCAGCTAGGAGCCGTTGAGTGCATTCCAGGAAGGCAATTCTTGCCTTCTGTCGCCTGACGCACCGGACAGTCCGGTGCACCACCGGACACTGTCCGGTGCGGATCTCTTTCCTTATTTGGCGAAGCCGACCGTTGTAGTTTTGGAGCCGTTGGCGCACCGGACACTGTCCGGTGCACACCGGACAGTCCGGTGCCCCATCTGACCGTTGGCACTTGCCACGCGTCGCGCGTGGATTCCGCGGCCGACCGTTGGCCCGGCCGACTGTTGGCTCACCGGACAGTCCGGTGCACCACCGGACAGTCCGGTGAATTTTAGCCGTACGCCGCCGACGAAGTCCCGAGAGCAACTAGTTGACGGATGCCAGCCTGTCGCACCGGACACTGTCCGGTGCACCACCGGACAGTCTGGTGCACCCAGACCGAGCTGCATTTTGGCTGTACTTAGCCAACTTTTCTTCAAAAAAATTTCTCCTGTTTCTAGCACTTAGACACAATACATTAGTCTTCAAATCAATGTACCAAGTCTAGAAACATACCTTTTCTCTTGATTTGCACTTTTTGAGTCCTTTGCGCAATTTAACACTTAGGCACTTGTGTTGGACACTTAATCACCAAAATACTTAGAAATGGCCCAAGGGCACATTTCCCTTTCATTAAGGCAAGATTTGAACGTGGCAGAGATGAGGTTATGACCAAGCGTAGGGTAAGTAAAACACCACTCTCGAATTGAGAGGGGAAAGGGAGGTTTTAAGTGTCACACATACGACAACATCAAGATAGGATCACAAGGGTAAGGGCAATAGCATACAAAACACATTAAACGATGGGGTTGAAAGTTCAAGCGTCAGAGAATAGGATACATCCAAGGGAAAATGGGTAAAATACAACTCTCAATTTGAGATGGAAAAGGGAAGATTTTATAGGGCAGGTATACAATAGGCAATAAGGTGATATGTAGAGATGACAAAGGTAAATATGATATCAATAAAAAGCATGGCAAAGGATAAAATTAAGGTAAGACTTGCAAAATGGCAAGGTGGAGAAAACAATCAAGGGTAAGATAGGTAGGGTTCCAACAGAAGAGTTGAAGTAAAAATTCATAACCGAAGGAAGTTACAAGGAAACAACGAGGTTACCAGAAATGTGCAAAAATAAAATGACCGCAAATGGATCGTTAAGAAACAAGGGTGGTCAAGGACATGTTAACTGAAATGTCTTGAACAATCATTGGGGTATGCAAGATTCCAAGGATACGGGCATACCAAGACAAGGGAATAGAAAAAACCGAAGGATGACGACTTAACAATGGAATAGGAAGGGATCTTAGAAGACAAGAAGGTCATGGACATATAAGTAGAGTGTTTAAGTAGGCAGGAGAAATTCAGATGTAAGTATTTAAAACAAGAGTATTGAAGAATCTAGGGGTACGAGCATGTCAATACCAAGGGAATAGAGATGGTCAAATGGTAGCAATTTAATGACGAAAGAGAAAAGAATCCCAAAAGATAAGAAGGTTATGGTCAGGGGGCATCTACCAAGATGTCGCAAGCACAAGAGTGAGATCAGATCTAATAGGTTGAGAGAAGTATATACCATACTAGAATAAAATACTTTTGGCAAGGGGGCATATAACAGCACAACATAGAATTAGTCGAGGTGGCTAATATTTTGAAGCAGAATCAAGGATGAGGTGAAGTAATAATCAATAAGTCCTTAAAACACCCACTGCTACTCTAGGATAGCGGTCCTACAGTCAACAAGACTTTGATACCACTTATGTCATACCCGGTTTTGGAAGGTAAACCGAATGCGAACCATGTATGTGACAAGATCAGAAATTCACGTACACGACGATTACATAAATGACTCATCATAGCACAATGCTTCGAATACAATAAAGAGTAAGTAATAATATTACAGAATAGATACATTTACACAATATAAATCAAAGGGTACATAATAGAAACATAGCTGTCGGGGACCATAATTAGGGGTACCCTCAAGACTCCTAATTCTCAGCTGGTAACCCCCATCAGCATAAAGCTGCTAAGGCCTGATGGGTGCGATTAAGTCAGGGATCAGTCCATTCGAGCGACTCGATCACGCCTCGCCCGAGCCTAGCCTCGGAAAAGGGCAGCCGACCCCGGAGGATTTCCGTCTCGCCCGAGGCCCCCCTCCAACGGCGAACATATTTCCGGCTCGCCCGAGGCCCTGCCTTCGCTAAGAAGCAACCCTGACTAAATCGCTGCACCGACCGACCAAATCGCAGGAGCATTTAATGCAAAGGTGGCCTGACACCTTTATCCTGACGCGCGCCCCCCGGCAGAGCCGAAGTGACCGCCGTCACTTCGCCGCTCCACTGACCGGCCTGACAGAAGGACAGCGCCGCCTGCGCCACTCTGACTGCGGTGCCACTTGACAGAGTGAGGCTGACAGGCAGTCAGGCCCTGCCGAAGGCACCATAGGAAGCTCCGCTTCGCCCGACCCAGGGCTCGGACTCGGGCTAAGTCCCGAAAGACGACGAACTCCGCTCCGCCCGACCTAGGGCTCGGACTCGGGCTAAGTCCCGGAAGATGGCGAACTCCGCTCCGCCCGACCCAGGGCTCGGACTCGGGCTAAGTCCCGGAAGACGGCGAACTCCGCTCCGCCCGACCTAGGGCTCAGACTCGGGCTAAGTCCCGGAAGACGACGAACTCCGCCTCGCCCGACCCCAGGGCTCGGACTCCGCCCTGGCCTCAGCCGACGACCTTCGCCTCGCCCGACCCAGGGGCTCGGACTCGGCCTCGGCCACGGAAGACAGACTCGACCTCGGCTTCGGAGGAGCCTCCACATCGCCCAACCTAGGGCGCAGGCCAGCCACGTCAACAGGAGGCGCCATCATCACCCTACCCCGAGCTGACTCGGGCCGCAGGAAACAAGACCGGCGTCCCATCTGGCTAGCCCCGCCAGATAGGCAATGATGGCGCCCCACGTACTCTGTGACGACGGCGGCTCTCAGCCCCCTTACGGAAGTAAGAGGACGTCAGCAAGGACCCAACTGCTCCGACAGCTGTCCCTCCGCCAGGCTCCATCGCTCCTCCGACGGCCACGACATCACACCAGCTGGGTGCCAAAATCTCTCCGGCTGCCACAACGGCATGTACTTAGGGCGCTAGCTCTCCTTCGCTAGACACGTAGCACTCTGCTACACCCCCCATTGTACACCTGGATCCTCTCCTTACGCCTATAAAAGGAAGGACCAGGGCCCTCTTAGAGAAGGTTGGCCGCGCGGGTCGAGGACGAGACAGGCGCTCGCTTGGAGCCGCTCGCTTCCCTCTCCTGCGTGGACGCTTGTAACCCCCTACTGCAAGCGCACCCGACCTGGGCGCGGGACGAACACGAAGGCCACGGGATTCCCACCTCTCTCACGCCGGTCTCCGGCCGCCTCGCTCTCCCCCCTTCGCGCTCGCCCTCGCGCTCGACCCATCTGGGCTGGGGCACGCGGCGACACTCACTCGTCGGCCCAGGGACCCCCCAGTCTCGAAACGCCGACAGTTGGCGCGCCAGGTAGGGGCCTGCTGCGTGTTGACGAACAGCTTCCCGTCAAGCTCCAGATGGGCAGTCTCCAGCAACCTCTCCAACCCGGGACGGTGCTCCGTTTCGGGAGTCTCGTGTTCATGTCCTTCGACGACAGCTACGACATGATACTCCTTCCACCGCCGCGCGACAACGACAATGGCGGCCGACAGCCCGCCCGCCGGCGGCGGAATCGACGACGTCTTCCCCGCGTGGCGGAAGAACAACCTTCGAGCTCATCCCGCCCTCTTCCCCGCTGACGGAGGGGAAGGCAGGGCAGCCAAGGCCAAGCAGGAGGCAGCGCCTCGTCGGCTGTCGAGCAAGTCGAGGGCGCCGGCACCCCAATGGGGGGCGCACCGGGTATCGACTTCGCGCTTGAGACGAAGACGAGTGCCGTCTCCCCGCGACACGCCAATCCCGAGCAAGCGGACGACGCCAGCGCGCTTGCGAAAAGCTTGCTGGACGTCGCCCTCGTACCTGAGACGACGGTGCAGTCAGTCCCCGACGTGACTTTATCGCCGCTCGTCGACCAAGAGGTACCGACCGATTCCCATCCCACGTCATTTGGATTCAGCCTCAACCCGCCTAGCGACCTCGCTTTGGCGGGCGCTCTCGTAGAGGCGAGTCCAAACCCTCTGGGGTTTCGCATGCGGTTGCCTTGGGACCGGCTGACGGGCGTCTCGACCTACGGGCCTTCTGGGTCCGAGGAAGACGACGACCCCAGCATCTGTTGGGATTTCTCTGGACTTGGCAACCCCAGTGCCATGCGGGACTTCATGACCGCATGTGACTACTGCCTCTCCGACTGTTCCGACGGTAGCCGCAGCCTCGACGACGAGGACTGCGGCCCAAGCCGCGAATGTTTCCACGTCGATCTAGGAGGTCCCTCCGAAGGCAATCATCTCGGCATGCCGGAGGACGGTGATCTCCCTAGGCCGGTGCCCCGCGTTGACATCCCACGGGAGCTAGCTGTGGTCCCCGTTCAGGCGGGGGGCCATGACCCACAGCTCGAGCAAATCCGCGGGGTGCAGGCCAGGCTCGATGAGGGAACAGGAGCGCTTGAGCCAATCCGCCGGGACGTCGGGCAGGCATGGGCGGGCCAACCCCCGGCCGGAGAAATACGTCATCTGCCCTAGGGTTTCCAGCACCGCGTCGCAGACGACGTCAGGGTCAGGCCACCACCCGCATCTAGTGGGGTCGGCCAGAACCTGGCTGCAGCAGCGATGCTTCTCCGCGCGATGCCGGAGCCATCAACCACCGAGGGTCGGCGAATCCAGGGGGAGCTCAAGAATCTCCTGGAAAGCGCTGCGGTCCGACGGGCCGAGAGCTCTGCCTCCCGAAGGCAGGGGTACCCCTCAGAACCTCATGCCGCGACTTCCCGATTCATGCGGGAAGCCTCAGTCTACACCGGGCGCACGCGCAACACCGCGCCTGCGGCCCCGGGCCGCCTCGGCAACGAGCACCATCACCGCGACCGTCGGGCCCACCTCGACGAGAGGGTGCGCCGAGGCTACCACCCCAGGCATGGGGGACGCTACGACAGCGGGGAGGATCGGAGTCCCTCGCCCGAGCCACCCGGTCCGCAGGCCTTCAGCCGGGCCATCCGACGGGCACCGTTCCCGACCCGGTTCCGACCCCCGACTACTATCACAAAGTACTCGGGGGAGACGAGACCGGAACTGTGGCTTGCGGACTACCGCCTGGCCTGCCAACTGGGTGGAATGGACGACGACAACCTCATCATCCGCAACCTGCCCCTGTTCCTCTCCGACACCGCTTGCGCCTGGTTGGAGCACCTGCCTCCGGGGCAGATCTCCAACTAGGACGACCTAGTCCAAGCTTTCGTCGGCAATTTCCAGGGCACGTACGTGCGCCCCGGGAATTCCTGGGACCTCCGAAGCTGCCGGCAGCAGCCGGGAGAGTCTCTCCGGGACTACATCCGGCGATTCTCGAAGCAGCGCACTAAGCTGCCCAACATCACCGACTCGGATGTCATCGGCGCGTTCCTCGCCGGCACCACCTGTCGCGACCTGGTGAGCAAGTTGGGTCGCAAGACCCCCACCAGGGCGAGCGAGCTGATGGACATCGCCACCAAGTTCGCCTCCGGCCAGGAGGCGGTCGAGGCTATCTTCCGAAAGGACAAGCAGCCCCAGGGCCGCCCATCGGAAGATGCTCCCGAGGCGTCTACTCAGCGCGGCGCCAAGAAGAAAGGCAAGAAGAAGTCGCAAGCGAAACGCGACGCCGCCGACGCGGACCTTGTCGCCGCCGCCGAGTACAAGAACCCTCGGAAACCCCCCGGAGGTGCCAACCTCTTCGACAAGATGCTCAAGGAGCCGTTCCCCTATCACCAAGGGCCCGTCAAGCACACCCTTAAGGAGTGCGTCATGCTTCGGCGCCACTTTCACAGGGCCGGGCCACCCGCGGAGGGTGGTAGAGCCAGCGACGACGACAAGAAGGAAGATCACCAAGCAGGAGAGTTCCCCGAGGTCCACGACTGCTTCATGATCTACGGTGGGCAAGCGACGAATGCCTCGGCTCGGCACCGCAAGCAAGAGCGCCGGGAGGTCTGCTCGGTGGAGGTGGCGGCGCCAGTCTACCTAGACTGGTCCGACAAGCCCATCACCTTCGACCAAGCCGACCACCCCGACCACGTGCCGAGCCCGGGGAAATACCCGCTCGTCGTCGACCCCGTCATCGGCGACGTCAGGCTCACCAAGGTCCTTATGGACGGAGGCAGCAGTCTCAACATCATCTACGCCGAGACCCTCAGGCTCCTGCGTGTTGATTTGTCCTCCGTCCGAGCAGGCGCTGCGCCCTTCCATGGGATCATTCCCGGGAAGCGCGTCCAGCCCCTCGGACGACTCGACCTTCCCGTCTGCTTCGGAACACCCTCCAACTTTCGAAGGGAGACCCTGACGTTCGAGGTGGTCGGGTTCCGAGGAACCTACCACGCGGTACTGGGAAGGCCATGCTACGCGAAGTTCATGGCCGTCCCCAACTACACCTACCTGAAGCTCAAGATGCCGGGCCCCAACGGGGTCATCACCGTCGGCCCCACGTACAAACACGCGTTCGAATGCGACGTGGAGTGCGTGGAGTACGCCGAGGCCCTCGCCGAGTCCGAGGCCCTCATCGCCGACCTGGAAAGCCTCTCTAAGGAGGTGCTAGACGTGAAATGTCATGCCGGCAACTTCGAGCCAGTGGAGACGGTTAAGGCCGTCCCCCTCGACCCCAGCGGCGACGCCTCCAAGCAGGTCCGGATCGGCTCCAGGCTCGATCCCAAATAGGAAGCAGTGCTCGTCGACTTTCTCCGCGCAAACGCCGACGTCTTCGCGTGGAGTCCCTCGGACATGCCCGGCATACCGAGGGATGTCGCCGAGCACTCGCTGGATATTCGGGCCGGAGCCCGACCCGTCAAGCAGCCTCTGCGCCGATTCGACGAGGAGAAGCGCAGAGCGATAGGCGAGGAAATCCACAAGCTAATGGCAGCAGGGTTCATCAAAGAGGTATTCCATCCTGAATGGCTTGCCAACCCCGTGCTTGTGAGAAAGAAAGGGGGGAAATGGCGGATGTGTGTAGACTACACTGGTCTCAACAAAACATGTCCGAAGGTTCCCTACCCTCTGCCTCGCATCGATCAAATCTTGGATTCCACTGCTGGGTGCGAAACCCTGTCTTTCCTCGATGCCTACTCAGGGTATCATCAAATCAGGATGAAAGAGTCCGGCCAGCTCGCGACTTCTTTCATCACGCCCTTCGGCATGTACTGCTATGTCACCATGCCGTTCGGCTTGAGGAATGCGGGCGCGACGTACCAGCGGTGCATGAACCATGTGTTCGGCGAACACATTGGCCGCACAGTCGAGGCCTACGTCGATGACATCGTAGTCAAGACGAGGAAAGCTTCCGACCTCCTTTCCAACCTTGGAGTGACATTCCGATGTCTCAAGGCGAAAGGCGTCAAGCTCAATCCCAAGAAGTGTGTCTTCGGGGTGCCCCGAGGCATGCTCTTGGGGTTCATCGTCTCCGAGCGGGGCATCGAAGCCAACCCGGAGAAGATCGCAGCCATCACCAGCATGGGGCCCATCAAGGACTTGAAAGGCGTGCAGAGGGTCATGGGATGTCTCGCGGCTCTGAGCCGCTTCATCTCACGCCTCGGCGAAAGAGGTCTGCCTCTGTACCGCCTCTTAAAAAAGGCCGAGTGCTTCACTTGGACCCCTAAGGCCGAGGAAGCACTCGGGAACCTGAAGGCGCTCCTCACAAAGGCGCCTATCTTGGTGCCTCCAGCTGTCGGAGAAGCCCTCTTGGTCTACGTCGCCGCGACCACTCAGGTGGTTAGCGCCGCGATTGTGGTCGAGAGGCAAGAAGAGGGGCATGCATTGCCCATTCAGAGGCCAGTTTACTTCGTCAGCGAGGTACTGTCCGAAACCAAGATCCGCTACCCACAAATTCAGAAGCTGTTGTATGCAGTGATCCTGACGCGGCGCAAGTTGTGACACTACTTCGAGTCTCATCCGGTAATTGTGGTGTCATCCTTCCCCCTGGGGGAGATCATCCAGTGCCGAGAGGCCTCGGGTAGGATTGCAAAGTGGGCGGTGGAAATCATGGGCGAGACAATCTCGTTCGCCCCTCGGAAGGCCATCAAGTCCCAGGTCTTGGCGGACTTCGTAGCCGAATGGGTCGACACCCAGCTACCGGCGGCTCTGATCCAACCGGAGCTCTGGACCATGTTTTTCGACGGGTCGTTGATGAAGACGGGAGCCGGCGCAGGCCTACTCTTCATCTCGCCCCTCGGGAAACACCTACGCTATGTGCTACGCCTCCATTTCCCGGCGTCCAACAATGTGGCTGAGTATGAGGCTCTGGTCAACGGGTTGCAGATCGCCATCGAGCTAGGGGTCCGGCGCCTCGACGTCCGCGGTGACTCGCAGCTCGTCATCGACCAAGTCATGAAGAACTCCCACTGCCGCGACCCGAAGATGGAGGCCTACTGCGATGAGGTTCGGCGCCTGGAAGACAAGTTCTACGGGCTCGAGCTTAACCACATCGCTCGGTGCTACAACGAGACTGCGGATGAGCTGGCTAAAATAGCCTCGGGGCGAACAACGGTTCCCCCGGACGTCTTCTCCCGGGATCTGCATCAACCCTCCGTCAAGATCGACGACACGCCCGAGCCTGAGGCGCCCTCGGCCCAGTCCGAGGTACCCTCGGTCCAGCCCGAGGTACCCTCGGCACAGCCCGAGGCGCCCTCGGTTCAGCCCGAGGTACCCTCGGCCCCCGACGGTGAGGCACTGCGCGTCTAGGAGGAGCGAAGCGGGGCCACGCCTGATCGAGACTGGCAGACCCCGTACCAGCGATATCTCTACCAAGGAGAGCTACCCCTCGACCGAGCCGAGGCTCGGCGGGTGGCGTGGCGCGCCAAGTCGTTCGTCTTGCTGGGCAAAGAGAAGGAGCTCTACCACCGCAGCCCCTCAGGCATCCTCCAGCGATGCATCTCCGTCGCCGAAGGTCAGGAACTCCTGTGGGATATACACTCGGGGGCTTGCGGCCATCACGCAGCGCCTCGAGCCCTTGTCGGGAATGCCTTCCGACAGGGCTTCTACTGGCCGACGGCGGTGGCCGACGCCACTAGAATTGTCCGCACCTGCGAAGGGTGTCAATTCTATGCGAAGCAGACCCACCAGCCTGCTCAGGCTCTGCAGACGATACCCATCACCTGGCCCTTTGCTGTGTGGGGTCTGGACCTCGTCGGCCCCTTGCAGAAGGCACCCGGGGGCTACACGCACCTGCTGGTCGCCATCGACAAATTCTCCAAGTGGATCGAGGTCCGACCTCTGAACAGCATCAGGTCCGAGCAGGCGGTGGCGTTCTTCACCAACATCATCCATCGCTTCAGGGTCCCAAACTCCATCATCACCGACAATGGCACCCAGTTCACCGGCAGAAAGTTCTTGGACTTCTGCGAGGATCACCACATCCGGGTGGACTGGGCCGTCGTGGCTCATCCCATGTCAAATGGGCAAGTAGAGCGTGCCAACGGCATGATTCTACAAGGGCTCAAGCCTCGGATCTACAACGACCTCAACAAGTTCGGCAAGCGATGGATGAAGGAACTCCCCTCGGTGGTCTGGAGCCTGAGGACAACGCCGAGCCGAGCCACGGGTTTCACGCCGTTCTTCCTAGTCTACAGGGTCGAGGCCGTCTTGCCCACAGACCTGGAATATGGCTCCCCAAGGACGAGGGCCTACAACGATCAAAGCAACCAGGCTAGCCGAGAAGACTCGCTGGACCAGCTGGAAGAGGCTCGGGACAAGGCCTTACTACACTCAGCGCGGTACCAACAGTCCCTGCGACGCTACCACGCCCGAGGGGTCCGGTCCTGAGACCTCCAGGTGGGCGACCTGGTGCTTCGGTTGCGACAAGACGCCCGAGGGAGGCACAAGCTCACGCCCCCCTGGGAGGGACCGTTCGTCATCGCCAAGGTTCTGAAGCCCGGGACGTACAAGCTGGCCAACAGTCAAGGCGAGGTCTACGACAACGCTTGGAACATCCAACAGCTACGTCGCTTCTACCCTTAAGATGTTTTCAAGTTGTTCATATACCTCGCACCCACGCAAAGTTTAGTCATCAAGGAAGGGTCGGCCTCGCCTCGGCAAAGCCCGACCCTCCCTCGGGGGCTAAAAGGGGGGAAACCCCCTCTGCGTTGAAATTTTCCTCGAAAAAAGATCTCTTCTGCCAGAATGTCTTTTGTGCTTTTTGACTACTTCGAAAAGTGGATCCTGAAAACGACGGAGTACACGTAAGCAGCCAAGGCTGACCGAGCCGAGGGACTCCTACGCCTCCGGGATACGGATACCTCACTCATCACCTTCTGCGATAAGTAACTCACGTTCGGATAAGTGATTCCGCGGACCGAACAAGTCTTCACGTTCGGAAGTTCTTCTGCCGAAGCGATCCTTCGAGCCTTCTCGACTGAGTCGGTGACAGAGCCTCATGGACGGGTAAAAGTGCGCGTAAGCGGCAAGGCCGACTGAGCCGAGGGACTCCTACGCCTCCGGGATACGGATACCTCACTCATCACCTTCCGCGAGAAGCAACTCTCGCTCACACAAACATCCCTGTTACTGACAAAAAAGTCCAGATACTTGAAACAGGAGGAAAAGAGACGCAGCTTTACAACACAGCGAGGGTGTGTTCTGGCCTCAGCGGCCGCAGGAGACACACGCTACAAGACAACTGATCCTGCAGGCTTGGGTCTTGACGCTGGAAGGGGGCAGCAGCACCCTCGGCATCGACGACACCATCGGCGAGGTCCGACCTAGCCTCGGACGGCGACGCGGTCCGAAGATCTCCACTCCGAAGGACGACGTCATCGCCACGCCCGGGCCATCGCTGCCAGGGTCTCCTCCGGGAACCCGGCCCGGGCAGGCGGCTCGGCCGGTCACCCCGGGGCCTCGGCCAGCCGTCCTCAGAGGGCGCCAGCCCGACCTAGGGCTTCGGCTGGTCAACTCCGGCGTCGGTCCCGCTAACGGACGACCCGGCTAGGCTCCGGCCAACCAGGTTTCATTTTTGAGCCAACTCTGCCCCTGTTCATGCTGATATCGCTACCCCTGGCCTCGGCTCATCCAAGAGCGGCCGAGGGGTCCCTTTAACTAAGCTAGAGGAGCCTCGGACAACAAGGCCGACCGAGCCGAGGGACTCCTACACCTCCGGGATACGGATACCTCACTCGTCACCTTGACACGGGGCGACTCACGCTTGGTGAAGCGGTTCAGACAACCAACAGGCGAGTCTTAGTGCTCGAAAATGAGGAAAAAACACGGCTCCGTGCCAAAGTTACATACATGTTCAGGCCTCGACAACCACAATGAACAAAAACACTGGCATTCAAAGTGCCATTACAAACGGAACTCTGGTTCCGTCCCCGCGGGTATGAGCAACCTCGAGCCTGCGGGGCGACGAACATCGGGAGACCCGCCAGCGACCTCTGCAGCAGCAGCCATGGTCTCGAGTGGACACGGCCGCCGGAGGGCTCTCGTTCGCGTTCCCGCTCAAGGGACGCGAACCAGCTATTAAAGCCAAAGAGCGGGCCGCTCCCAAGCGCACCGGCAGGTCCTCGCTGCCGTCCTCGCCGCGAATGCAAGGAAGAGGGCGGAATGTTGCATCCTAGCTGGGCAGCAACAGTTTGCCTTCCCCGGCATGGCTGGAGGACGTCTCCGCCGCAGAGCTGGAGGGCAATTGCCACCACCAGAAGCTGGAAGAAGAGGTGGCCCGCCGACCCGCGCAAGAGGTAGAGCCCCGACTCGCCTCGCTCCCCGCCCCAGCGAGGATGACGAACACCCTCGACGCTGAGGGCGGGATCGAGATCACAGCCCGGCTTGCCTCTCCCCATCCAGGAGCTGGAGGTCACCGTCTTGGGTGACCACCAGCGGAGGGGTGCAACCGGGCTGTGTGATGAAAATCCTTGAAGCCGAACGATGGCTGGAAGGTACCAACTCCCGCGGAGTTGCGTTCCCCCGACGACAAGGCGGAAATACGGCGGGTATCCCCCATCCGGGGGCTTGGAAGGTGGAAAGACACGATGCATAAGGGAGCACGAAGACATGGTCGCCTTCCAAGGGGGTCACCCTCCTTTTAAAGGCGACTATCCCTACTTGCGTCCCCAGCCGTCACGGGCTGAAGTCTTCTCCAACACGCTCCAAGGCCCTCCCCTGCGGCGCGGGGGCTGGGTCCCACATGTCATGCAAGCCGGCTCAGAGCAGAAGAAGCCAAACCGCCGTGCACGGTGCGCACAACCGCCCAGCGGTTACAAGTGATCCTCCACTTTTGCCCAGACCAACGGGCGAAAGGGGCGGGCAGCCATGCAGGCGGCATGCAACCGCGCTAAGTGGGCGCACTTCTCCGACTCCCAACACGCCCAGGACGGAGGCCCAGGCCCACGCGTCAGGCAACCGGCGCGCCGAATGCTTCGTGCATGCAACCGCACCGCCACTTGCGCCACCACCGCGCCTCCTCGATTGCGGAACCAATACCGCGACTCGAGGCGACCCAGCGCACGACCCAGCAGCGCCAGCCCGGCGCGGCGGTCAGTGCGGCCAAAAATGGGCCGGCAGTAATGACGGTGGCAGGCGGGCGGGAGCAGCGGTCACGTCGTCAGCCAAGCTCACGTCCCATCCGGGGGCAGCGAAAGAACCCCCTCTCACGGCGTGAAGACAACGCGCCCGTGATCCGTTCCTCGAACGGCTCGCGCACGCGCAACGGCCGCCCCGCCAACCACTCGCCCCGTCGCATTAACTCCGCGGCGGGACAGGCGGCGCCTCTGGCAGGAGAAGCGGGTGACGCTTCGCCTTCGCCATAATGACCGCGTCAGTAAAGGTACGCCGCGTCGTTCGATTTCGTATCCTTTTCCTTTTTTCCTCTTTCTCTCTCTTGCAACAGGGATCGGGAAAGGGGGATACCCCGAAAAGGATCCTTCCCCATGAAGGAACCAGGCTCCGAGCCTCCCTACTGATCATAGGTTCGAAGGCTGGCCCCCCGGAAGGGTTCGACAGCCGCCTCAGATCGCGTGGGCCCTACACCCACTACTGGTCAGAGGTTCGAAGGCCGGCCCCTCGGAAGGGTTCCACGGCCGCCTCAGGCTACTCGGGCTCCGCGCCCATTACTAATCAGGGGTTCGAAGGCTGGCCCCCGAAGGGTTCACAGCCGCCTCAGACACCGAGCGAGGGATGACCATGGGTACGTTCGATACATAACCAAGGCTCGGGCTGCGCTCCCGAGGTACCCTAGGAAATTTCCGAGACCAGCGGGAACGATCTTGTAACGGAATCCCATCGGAGGGAGGCATCGAGCCCTCGGACCCCGTCGCTAGGGGACCGGGTCCAGCAGATCACCCGCAGGTACTTTTGGGCGTGCCTCTGGGCCCCTAGCCGACCCCTAACGAACGAGGCACGGACGTCCACTCGGATTACCCGCTTGCAGCTCACCGGAGACACCATGTTCGGCGCCCATCGAGGGCAACATGGCGCTTTCCCCCCCTCCTCCTTGCGGAAAGGCGACGCAGGGGCGTATGTAAAAAAGCCGAGTCTGTCCCTGATCGCCCTCTCTCCCTGTGCAGAGGCTCAGGGGCTGCTCTCGCAAACCCGGCTCCGGCCGAACCGTTGACAGCGTCAACATACCAGCCCGAGAACTTGGGACCCGACCGTACACCCGGGCTACGGCCAGCTCGCATGAGGGAACAACCAGACCAACCGAAGCATTACGCGAGGCATTAAGACCTCGAAGGAGTGAAACCACTCCTCCGAGGCCTCGGGGGCTACACCCGGCGGGTGCGCTCGCGCGCACCCACCAGAACAAAATGCAACCGAGAAAGGCTGGTCCCCTTGCAAAAAAGTGCGACGAAAGCCTCCAAGCGAGTGCTAACACTCCCTTCGAGGCTCGGGGGCTACTGTCGGGGACCATAATTAGGGGTACCCTCAAGACTCCTAATTCTCAGCTGGTAACCCCCATCAGCATAAAGCTGCTAAGGCCTGATGGGTGCGATTAAGTCAGGGATCAGTCCATTCGAGCGACTCGATCACGCCTCGCCCGAGCCTAGCCTCGGACAAGGGCAGCCGACCCCGGAGGATTTCCGTCTCGCCCGAGGCCCCCCTCTAACGGCGAACATATTTCTGGCTCGCCCGAGGCCCTGCCTTCGCTAAGAAGCAACCCTGACTAAATCGCCGCACCGACCGACCAAATCGCAGGAGCATTTAATGCAAAGGTGGCCTGACACCTTTATCCTGACGCGCGCCCCCCGGCAGAGCCGAAGTGACCGCCGTCACTTCGCCGCTCCACTGACCGGCCTGACAGAAGGACAGCGCCGCCTGCGCCACTCTGACTGCGGTGCCACTTGACAGAGTGAGGCTGACAGGCAGTCAGGCCCTGCCGAAGGCACCATAGGAAGCTCCGCTTCGCCCGACCCAGGGCTCGGACTCGGGCTAAGTCCCGGAAGACGACGAACTCCGCTCCGCCCGACCCAGGGCTCGGACTCGGGCTAAGTCCCGGAAGACGGCGAACTCCACTCCGCCCGACCCAGGGCTCGGACTCGGGCTAAGTCCCGGAAGACGGCGAACTCCGCTCCGCCCGACCCAGGGCTCGGACTCGGGCTAAGTCCCGGAAGACGTCGAACTCCGCTCCGCCCGACCCAGGGCTCGGACTCGGGCTAAGTCCCGGAAGACGGCGAACTCCGCTCCGCCCGACCTAGGGCTCAGACTCGGGCTAAGTCCCGGAAGACGACGAACTCCGCTTCGCCCGACCCCAGGGCTCGGACTCCACCCTGGCCTCAGCCGACGACCTCCGCCTCGCCCGACCCAGGGGCTCGGACTCGGCCTCGGCCATGGAAGACAGACTCGACCTCGGCTTCGGAGGAGCCTCCACATCGCCCAACCTAGGGCGCAGGCCAGCCACGTCAACAGGAGGCGCCATCATCACCCTACCCCGAGCTGACTCAGGCCGCAGGAAACAAGATCGGCGTCCCATCTGGCTAGCCCCGCCAGATAGGCAATGATGGCGCCCCGCGTACTCTGTGACGACGGCGGCTCTCAGCCCCCTTACGGAAGCAAGAGGACGTCAGCAAGGACCCAACCGCTCCGACAGTTGTCCCTCCGCCAGGCTCCATCGCTCCTCCGACGGCCACGACATCACACCAGCTGGGTGCCAAAATCTCTCCGGCTGCCACAACGGCATGTACTTAGGGCGCTAGCTCTCCTCCGCTAGACACGTAGCACTCTGCTACACCCCCCATTGTACACCTGTAGCCTCTCCTTACGCCTATAAAAGGAAGGACCAGGGCCCTCTTAGAGAAGGTTGGCCGCGCGGGGACGAGGACGAGACATGCGCTTGCTTGGAGCCGCTCGCTTCCCTCTCCCGCGTGGACGCTTGTAACCCCCTACTGCAAGCGCACCCGACCTGGGCGCAGGACGAACACGAAGGCCGCGGGATTCCCACCTCTCTCACGCCGGTCTCCGGCCGCCTCGCTCTCCCCCCTTCGCGCTCGCCCTCGCGCTCGACCCATCTGGGCTGGGGCACGCGGCGACACTCACTCGTCGGCCCAGGGACCCCCCGGTCTCGAAACGCCGACAATAGCCAACGTAAATAAACCCACCACAGGCAGCTGACTGGGGGAGGTCGCTAGCCTAATCCTCGAACTCATCGACGTCCTGGAACTCCTGGGGATCCGCCTCGACGCCTTCTTCTTCTTCTTTACCTGAGCATAGGTTGTATCAAATGCAACTTGATGTTTTGTGAAAGCAAGGGTGAGTACACATCAATGTAATTAGCAAATGTCACGTTTGGCTAAAGTGGACTAGCTTTATGTGGAGTTAGGCTGAAAGCATATGCTATTAGTTGGTCAGGTATTTATTATTAGTAGAAGCCAAGTTTTAGCAATAACCATCCCGTGAACCAATTTCCTCATCGAGGAACATCATCATAAGCGAAGCCAAAACCATCAATAGAATCATTGTATCTCAGACCATATGTATCTCTAATCAAAGGAGCTTCTAAGGCCGCTCATAATCGTGAGCACGACTGATATATCAGTTTCTAACCCTCTGCAGAGGTTGCACACTTTACCCACGAGCCTTTTTTCCCTCTCTAGCCCGGGCTTGCAAGACCCTTATTCACTCCCGAGGTGAATGGCCAGGGATTTACTACGAAGCCTTTACAAAGATCTCTGAGGTTGTAGCCGCCCGTTAGGTTTCCTAAATGTACTGCACTCCTCCCCAAGGGGCAAACCACCCTCGGTAGAGCGAGCTGCATACACCGAGCCCCATTGACGATACGACGACGAAGCAAACTACACATCAGTTCCTCTATTTAATTAGCTAGGGGCGTGCCATACCACCCTCATGGTTGCACTGTTTTACTAGATGGTCATCCAATGAATAGGTCCTTACGAAGAGGCACTCGAGAAACCGCCCGAGCCCCATAAAGTATCACCAGTCCAACATCATAATTAAGATAGAAAGGGAAATAGGGTTAAGCTTTTCCTACAATTAATTTTGGTGGTTGAACGTCCAACACAAACATATGGACTAACTAGTTTGCTCTAGAATTCATGTATTACAGGTGCATAAGGTTCAACACAAACCAATAAATATTCAAGTTAGGGACCCAATTCAAAAGGAGCAAAAAGGACTTGAGTGTGCTGTGGACTGGCGCACCGGACTGTCTGGTGTGCCACCGGATAGTGTCCGGTGCACCAATGCCATACAGGAGCCAAGCAGACACTCTCGGGAAAACGCAGGCGCGCTCCGCTATAATTCACTGGACTGTCCGGTGTGCCACCGGACTGTCCGGTGAGCCAGCGGGGTAACGGCTACCTACGCGCAACGGTCGACTCTGATAGCGCTACAGTGTCGCGGCAGAAGTCAGAGCATCGAGTCAGAGGGGCACCGGACTGTCCGGTGCACCACCAGACTGTCCGGTGCCACAAGAAGACAAAGGCGCCAACGGTCAACTGCTCCAGAACCCTAACGGTTGGGTGACGTGGCAGAGCACCGGACACTGAACAGTGAGTGTCCGGTGGCGCACCGGACTGTCCGGTGCGCCCATCGCCACCAGCCTCCCCAACGGCTATGGAAGTGGTTGGGGGCTATAAATACCCCCAACCACCTCATTCATAACCATCCAAGCATTCCAAACATTGCATTCAATACAAGAGCAAAAGACTCCAATCCAAGACACATCAAATATATTTAATCCTCTCCAAAGCCTCCAATTTAACTCAATTTCATTAGGGACTTGAGAGAGGGTTTTCTTGTGTTATTTGTTGCTCTTGTTGCTTGTCTTGGGTTTTCTTTTCTTTCTCTTACTCTCAAGTGCTTTGTAAGCGAAGCAAGAGACACCAAGCGTGTGGTGGTCCTTGCGGGGTCTTAGTGACCCGTGAGATTAAGGAAGAAGGCTCACTCGGTCTAAGTGACCGTTTGAGAGAAGGAAAGGGTTGAAATAGACCCGGTTTTTGTGACCTCCTCAATGGGGACTAGGTTCTTTGGAACCAAACCTCGGTAAAACAAATCACCGTGTTCACTCGCCTTATTTCTTGGTTGATTTGTTTTCCCTCTCTTTTGGACTTGAATTACATTCTAACGCTAACCCCGGCTTGTAGTGTGTGTTTAAAGTTATAAATTTCAGATTCCGCCTATTCACCCCCCTTTAGGCGACTTTCAATTGGTATCAAAGCCTGGTGCTTCATTACAGTCTAACAACTCGAAGTGATGTCAGGAGAACACGCCAATAGGGAGATCGTGATCGGCGATAAGCCCGCAAGCTCAGGGAGAACCCTTTCAAGGTAGTCCAGCAACAAGCATAAGGAGGAATCCTGTTCCTCCATCAAGTCGCATCGGAAGGGTGACAAGAAGAAGAAGGTGAAGAAGGTGGTCTACTACGAGACCGACTCTTCTTCACCCTCCACATCATCAAGCTCCGAATCGTCCGTTGCTTCGAAGCGCCATGAGCGCAAGAAGTATAGTAAGATGCCTCTTCGCTATCCCCATATTTCTAAGTGCGCTCCATTACTTTCCGTTCCCTTAGGAAAACCACCATATTTTGATGGTGAAGATTATTGTATGTTGAGTGATAAAATGAGGCATCATCTAACCTCACTCCACGAAAGCATATGGGACATAGTTGAATTTGGAGCGCAGGTACCACAGGTGGGGGACAAGGACTACGACTCGGACGAGGTCACCCAAATCCGGCACTTTAACTCCCAAGCAACTTCTATACTCCTCGCCTCCTTTTGTCGAGAGGAGTATAATAAGGTGCAAGGGTTAAAGAGCACCAAGGAAATTTGGGACGTCCTCAAAACGGCGCACGAAGGGGACGAGGTGACCAAGATCACCAAGCATGAGACGATCGAGGGGGAGCTCGGTCGATTCGTCCTCAACAAAGGAGAAGAGCCGCAAGCAATGTATAACCGGCTAAAGACAATGGTGAACCAAGTGCGCAACCTCGGGAGCACCAAGTGGGACGACCATGAAATGGTCAAGGTTATTCTAAGATCCCTTGTTTTTCGCAATCCTACTCAAGTGCAATTAATTCGTGGGGGATCCTAGATATAAACTAATGTCTCCCGAGGAAGTGATAGGCAAGTTTGTGAGCTCTGATCTAATAATCAAAGACTCCAAACATATCGTCAACTTGGAGCAAGGTGCCACCTCCACACCCGAGGTGCAACCCGTCGCATTCAAAGCGACGGAAGAGAAGAAAGAGGAGTCTACATCAAGTAGGGTTCCCATCGACGCCTCCAAGCTTGACAATGAGGAAATGACGCTCATCATCAAGAGCTTCCACCAAATCCTCAAGCAAAGGAGAGGGAGAAATTACAAGTCCCACTCCAAGAAGGTTTGCTACCGGTGTGGTAAGTTCGGTCATTTCATAGCAAAATGTCCAATTTCTAGTGAAAGTGATAGGAACGACGACAAGAAGGGGAAGAAGAAACAAAAGAAGAGGTACTATAAGAAGAAGTGCGGCGATGCCCACATATGTCGGGAATGGGACTCCGACGACAGCTAGAAAACCTCACATTGTTTCTCATCATGCATTTATGTATAAAAATGAGGCTTCTAGCTCTAGGCAATCAACTCATGTTAAATTGCCTAAAAAGAAAACTCCCACTGCATCAAATGAGCATAACATTTCATTTAATACTTTTGATGCATCATATGTGCTTACTAACAAATTAGGCAAAATAGTTGCCAAATATGTTGGCGGCAAACACAAGAGTCCAAAGACTTGTGTTTGGGTACCCAAGGTGCTTGTTTCTAATGTGAAAGGACCCAAGATCGTTTGGGTACCTAAGAACGAGGCCTAAATTTGTTTTGTAAGTTTATGCATCCGGTGGTTCAAGTTGGATAATCGATAGCGGATGCACAAACTACATGACTGGGGAGAAAAGGATGTTCTCCTCCTATGAGAAAAACAATGATCCCCAACGAGCTAACACATTTGGGGATGGAAATCAAGGTTTGGTCAATGGTTTGGGTAAAATTGCTATATCACCTAACCATTCTATTTCCAATGTTTTTCTTGTAGATTCTTTAGATTACAATTTGCTTTCAGTTTCTCAATTATGCAAAATGGGCTACAACTGTCTATTTACAGATGTAGGTGTTACTGTCTTTAGAAGAAGTGATGATTCAATAGCATTTAAGGGAGTGTTAGAGGGTCAGCTATATTTAGTTGATTTTAATGAAAACAAAGCTGAACTTAACACCTGCTTAATTGCTAAGACTAATATGGGTTGGCTCTGGCATCGCCGACTTGCCCATGTTGGGATGAAGAATCTCCACAAACTTCTAAAGGGAGAACACATTTTAGGACTAACAAATGTTTATTTTGAGAAAGACAGGGTTTGTAGCGTATGCCAAGCAGGAAAGCAAGTTGGCACTCATCATCCACACAAGAACATAATGACGACTGACAGGTGAAAGTAGCCTAGAGGGGGGGTGAATAGGCTATACCTGAAAATTTTCACTAAAAACTTCGAAATAGGTTAAATTAAAGTTGCACTGGTGCAAACCGGTTCAGTCGATTTTAATCACGACTGAACAAGTTTGAACCTGCTCAACTTAAATTTGATAATCTATTGAACAAATGTGAAGTAGTGAAGAATATAGCTAAAGATTTGCCCTACACAAAATCTACTCAAATGAATAATATGAACCAACCACTGAATATAAAGCGCTTGACAAGAACACACAAGAACACGCGATATAACCCGAGGTTCGGCAACCACCACAAAGGTGTCCTACTCCTCGTTGAGGAACCCACAAAGGGCCGGGTCTTTTCCAACCCTAATCCTCCACAAGCCGACCACAAAGGTCAAGGCAATCTCTTCTCAAATCAGCTCAAGGAGCGGGTGATACAAACTTCTTGGGGTCGTCCACAAATTTGGAGACTCCCAAGCAACCTCTAACCGTCAAGGAACTCGAGGTTCTAAGAGTAACAAATCCGCACACGGTTAAGTTTGCAACGAGCTCAAGAACAAGAGAATGGGAGAATCGAGATGAAATTGACAGCGAGTTCGATCGAGTTCACCTCACACCAAGGGTCCTTCAAATGATTGAAGGAGATGCGATTGCGGGTGTGAAAGGTGAAATGAATGCGCTTGTTTGAAGGTTGGTCAGCCAAGAATTCGTGGGAGAGACAGGAGTAAATGAGAGAGAGAGTGTGAGGGGGTATATAAAGGATCCCCCAAAAGCTGGCAGCCGTTGGGAGAAAAGGAGCAAAAACCGGTTGAACCGGTTTTTAGACCGGTTGAACCGGTTTCTACCAGGGGGATCCCGGTCCACTGAGCTACTCAGCCGGAGACTCGACCGGTTTCAAAACCGGCTGAGTAGGGAAAAATTCGGCTCAACCGGTTTCTGAAAAATATCTGCTGCGACTTTTCTGACAGCTCTGACTGTCAGACAGGTCAGAGCAGAGGTGGCAGGTGAACAGTACCGAAACCGGTTGAACCGGTTTCAGGACCGGTTGAACCGGTTTTGGGGGCTGAAACCAAATTTTGAGTATTTTGAAGAGAACAAAAGGGGAGTCTTTGTGGGAAGTAAAATTTGTTTTTCTCAAGGGCATTCATGATCTGGGAAAATGATCTCCAAGGAGTTTTCAAAAGATATTGAACTTGGCTCGTTTCACAACTTACTTAACCGTCGCGGATCCCTCTTAATTGTACGGCGATTCCTATGACTCAAGAATTATAAATTTAGCACCGCTGTTATTTCTTAGCACTTGGAGCACGCCATTTGATGTGGAATTTTAAATCCGCTATGCTTTATACTTTTATGCTCGTAAGATCTGTGCTTCTCCTGTCTGTAGAAATACTGTGTACATACTAGGAGCAAACTTGTTAGAATCTTAGTTTGTTTTGTCATTAATCACCAAAACCCTCAATTAGGGTTGATTGCACTTACAATCTCCCCCTTTTTGGTGATTGATGCCAAAACAAACTAGAATGGAAATAAGAATTAAAAGTTAGAAGTACTTGCGAGATAAAATCTTTTGTGTATGTGTAGCTCCCCCTAAATATGTGCATGAGTTTTGCGATATTAACATTGACTTGATATGTCAATTTGCAACATATTTAGAGAGAGAAAACAATCAACACCATACACAAAAATGATGAGGTATGAAACATAATTGGATAGAAAGAGTAAAAATTACACATTCAAGCTCATTATTGCATAGCATATGATATGAAAAATTCTACAGCTATTACAACAATGAGAACTCATCTCATCACATCATAAAAGTGTTTATGGCATTCGAGCCATGCATGCACCAAATAGTTATTACAGACCGATTGTTCATTACAAAAATAAAGGGGTACTGCATAAAGGGTACTGTATACTGCATAAAGGGTACTGCATAATAAACTTTTTCTCCCCCTTTTTGGCAACAAGAACCAAAAAGAGAGAGAGAAGCGCCAATCCAATGATCACCAGTGGGGAGGAGGATGATGAGGAGCAAAGAGGTGGTGCGCCAGGTCAGAGGCAAAGTGTTCCTCTCCAGACTGGGCCGGAGGAGGAGCACTGCCAGAAGGGTCCTGGGGCGGAGGATAATAGGATCCCCGTGATACGGAGGCGGGACAAACTGCTCCGGATCATCAAAATAAGTTTCTTCTTCTTCGACGTCATCAGCTGTCGTAAAAGGCACCCCATATGCCTGCTGGTACCACTCGTTGACATCTGGAGGAGGAGGGTGGAGAGGTACATCAGGAGAGCGGGGGGTGAAGGGAGTACCCAAAGCGGAGGCTTGACGACGTAGGTTGTCGTCGGTCTCCCGCTGACGTCGAGCCACCTCATGGACATCTGCAGCAATGTTTCGGCACATGGAGAAGAAAGCCGCAAACCCGCGGGCCAAGCGGGCACCCATCCCACGGCCACGACCTCGACCACGACCACGTGGTGTGGGAGATCCGCGGCCAGGGGAAGGGCGCGAGGCACCAGCAGCAGCAGCACCAGCACCAGCACCAGCACCAGCAGACGGACCCGCAGATGTATGAGCACGAGAACTGGAGGGGGCTTTCCTGAGGCGCCCTGCTGGATTGTTGGGATCAATCCAGAAAGGGGTATATGACTGATGTCTGGTACCTTTGTCAAATCTGAACTGGGTCACGACCTCAATCATCTTCATGATGAATGGAGCATGAAGACACCCCTTCAAAGGAAAGCAGGCGGCATGAATGATTTCCTGCCAAATCATGTCAAAGACATTTATCCTTTCTGAGCTGCTGGGTTTCATAAAAGAGAGCAAGACCTTGCTCTCCCCAAGAATGTTCATCTGATTACCCCCTTTTGGAATAAGGGTCATCCTGCAGAGGGAGTTGATATAACGATAATACTTATGAATGTTTGTCGACTCCCAATACTTCCCAGACTCAGAAAGATGAAGATCCTTGGCTTCATCTCTAGTAGGCTGCCGGAAATCATGAATCTTGATCTTGTCGCCAGATATATCATCGTCAGAAAAGCCAAGAATGTGAGCAAATCGACGATAGCTCATCTTATACCAACTACCTTCAATGAAGAAGTTCAGATAAGGGTAGTTGTAATGACTCTCCTCGTCAGCTAGCTTTATCCATAGAGTGGAGTAGAATTGAGCAATAACTTCATCATTCCAATCATATTAGAATGTCATGATATTCTTTATCTGTTTCCTTTCACAGGCCCTCAATGCCTGTGACATTTCTGGGTCCCCAATGGCTTCACAACCTTCCCAGTTGATATAACGTTGATGCAGGATAGGTTGATGCTTCTTGGGGAGAATGACGGAATTATAGAAATCCACGTGATGAAGTGTCCAAAAGCGATTTCCATCGATCCTGGCATCGCGAATGCGCAATACAGGATTTTGGAAACGAAGATCCTGGAGGAGAGCAGAGCCTCCACTAGCAGTGAAATCAGTGACTGGCTCATTGCCAGCACGCCGAGCCTCTGCCCGGTGGAGGACCAAGCCACGAATCACAGGAGCGTGGGCCGGGGGAAGATCAACTTCATCATCCTTCCCGCCTTCATCATCACTTGCAGGCTCCCACGCCTGCGGATTCGTCGCAGGTCGAGACCGACCGGAAGGATTCTGGGATGTCCGACCGCGAGCACTTTGAGACCCGGAGGCCTCAGCACCCGGCATGACATTGCCGCTTCCGCGCCCTCGCTTGGATCGAGAGCGAGGTGGAGTATCTCCGTGGATTTCCTGGTCATCTGAGGAGTCGGATTCAACCACAGACGGGTTCCTTCGACGCACCATTCTAAGAAATAAGAAATAGAACCTATGGTGAGCAAGGATCAAACACGTTTGAGTAGAAACGCATAAGATATTGAGCATGCACTTCAACCGTTCATATGAGCGGTTCAACTACAACGAACAATATCAAATCGCTAATCTCTAACAATGTTTGTGACAAATGATGATAATCTAAGTGTTGCAATCACTTAAACTAAAATGTACCCAACGAATGATACATTAGATAATCAAGAACGTGTAGGATCGAGTACAAGGAAATAAAATAGGGCAATACCTTGATCCGGAGATTGGGTCAAGAACTCCCAACGAGATGGAGGAAGATGATGGAAAACGCCGGGATGAACGGATCTCCAACAACTCTTCCAAAAGTGTGAGGGCACGAGAGAGTTTTTGGAGTGGAGTGTGAAGGTGAGAGAGGAGAATGAGAGGGCGGCGGTGGCTGAAGAATGAGACTGAGAAGGGAAGAGGAGAGAGGGAGAGTAATAAAAGGAGGAAAGTCGGCCGCCAGAAAACAGAAAACCGGTTCAACCGGTGTAAAAACCGGTTCAACCGGTTTCTGGTCAAACTGTGCAGTAAAAGCGCGCAGAAAACGGTGTTCACTGCGCGAAAATTCTGGCAGTCTGACAGCACAGACTGCAAAACTGACAGCGCAGACTGCGCAGCTGTCAGCGCAGACTGCGCGCAGACTGACGGCGCGAAGGCCAAAACCGGTTCAACCGGTTTTTATACCGGTTCAACCGGTTTCCACCAGGGACAAACCGGTTGAGTGGCCTACTCAGCCGGTTTACTCAACCAGTTTCCAGATATTGCCCGGAAGGGCTATAATAGCACTTAGCAAATATGACATGAGATATTTTAAAGATAAAAAATATTATTTCTCATTTCATATTGCTCAAACAATCAATTTTCAACCATCAAATTTGATCAAAATTTTAGTTATTAAGTCACGTTTCGAGAATCCAAGATATTTAGCTCACTCCTAAGAAAACAAAACCTAGTCTCATCAAGGGGTTTTGTGAAGATATCGGCTAGTTGATTTTCGGTGCTCACATGGAACAGTTCGATATCTCCTTTGGCTTCGTGGTCTCTCAAGAAATGGTGTCTGATGTCAATATGTTTAGTTCTAGAGTGTTGCACCGGATTGTTTGCAAGTTTTATGGCACTCTCATTGTCACACAAAAGTGGAATTTTGTTAAACTCACAACCAAAATCTCTAAGGGTTTGCTTCATCCATAACAACTGTGCACAACATGCCCCAGCTGCTATGTACTCAGCTTCTGCAGTGGAAAGTCCAACACAATTTTGCTTCTTGGAACTCCATGACACTAAGGACCGCCCAAGGAATTGGCAAGTCCCAGTAGTGCTTTTTCGATCTACTTTGCAACCGGCATAATCTGAGTCAGAGTAGCCAAGCAAATCGAAAAGGGAGCCTTTGGGATACCATAATCCTAGGTTTTGGGTGTGGACTAAGTATCTTAGAATTCTCTTAACGGCTACAAGATGACAATCTTTAGGATTTGCTTGAAAACGTGCACACATGCAAACACTCAACATTATATCAGGTCTAGATGCACATAAGTAAAGCAGTGATCCTATCATTGATCTATAGAATTTTTGATCTACAAGTTTACCTTCCTCATTTAGGTCGAGATGTCCATTTGATGACATTGGAGTCTTGGCGTGTTTTGCTTTTTTCATGCCAAACTTCTTGAGCATATCTTGTGTATATTTGGTTTGGCATAGAAAAGTACCTTCCTTGAGTTGTTTGACTTGAAATCCCAGGAAGTATTTAAGCTCGCCCATCATAGACATCTCAAACCTGTTCGTCATTACTTTGCTAAACTCTTTACAAAATTTTCCATTAGTACTACCAAATATAATGTCATCAACATATATTTGGCACACAAATAATTCATTGTCAACTTTTTGAGTAAATAAAGTAGAGTCAGCTTTTCCTATTGTAAACCCATTCTTAAATAAAAAATCTTTAAGACAGTCATACCAAGCTCTAGGGGCTTGTTTAAGCCCGTAGAGTGCCTTGTGAAGTAGATAAACATGATTTGGCTTCTTTGGGTCTTCAAAGCCCGGTGGTTGCTCCACATATACTCTCTCTTGTAGTGGTCCATTTAGAAAAGCGCTCTTGACATCCATTTGATATAGCTTGAAATCATGGTTAGTAGCATAGGCAATTAATATTCTAATTGATTCTAACCTTGCTACCGGCGCATATGTTTCACCAAAATCAAGTCCTTCCACTTGAGTATAGCCCTGGGCAACCAACCGTGCCTTGTTTCTTGTAACCACGCCATGTTCATCTTGCTTGTTCCTAAAGACCCATTTAGTCCCAATCACATTTTGTTTGGGTCTTTGGACTAAGGACCAGACTTCATTCCTAGTGAAGTTGTTCAACTCCTCTTGCATGGCAATTATCCAATCCGGATCACCCAATGCTTCTTCAACCTTAAGTGGCTCAAGAGAGGAAACAAACGAGTAAAATTCACAAAAATTAGCTAAACGAGATCGAGTTGTTACCTCTCTCCCGATGCTACCCAGGATGTTGTCCACTGGATGATCCCTTTGAATTGTTTGATGGACTCTAGGATGAGGCACTGATGGATGTCTTTGTATTTGCTCCTCCTCATCATTCACTTGATCAAGAGGCACTTCACCATCAATACTTTCTTGTTCATCTTCTACCACTGTTGGCATCCTTTGATGATTTCCTTCGTGGCTTGGATGACTTGAGGTTGATGGGTTTGCTTGGGTGGAGACTTTGTCACTCACCACCCTTGCACCCACATCAACTACCTCATTGGTCATCCATAAGGTTCCTTCTTCATCATCCTTTTCTTGAGGTCTCACCTCACCTATTGCAAGTTTCTTTATGGCCTCACAAGGTAGTTCTTCATTTCCTGCAGTGTCATTAGAAACATGCCCTTGCGAGCCATTAGACTCATCAAATGTCACGTCTATCGCTATTTCAACAAGACCGGTGGTATTGTTGAAAACACGATATCCATGCGCATTTGATGCATAACCAAGCAAGAAGCCCTCGTCCACTCTAGGAGCAAACTTTGAGCTCTTGACTTTCTTGTTAAGAATAAAACATTTACAACCAAATACTCTAAAATAATCAACTTTAGGTTTGTTACCAGTGAGAAGCTCATAAGCAGTCTTTTTGTAGATCTTATGAAGATAGAGACGGTTGATTGCATGACAGGCGGTGTTGACCGCCTCTGCCCAAAAGTTGTCAGGTGTCTTGTACTCATCCAACATGGTTCTTGCAGCTTCAATTAGAGTTCGGTTCTTTCTTTCCACAACACCATTTTGTTGTGGAGTGTAAGGCACCGAGAACTCATGCTTGATTCCCTCTTCTCCTAAGAATTCTTCGACACCTATGTTCTTGAATTCCGTCCCATTATCACTTCTCACTTTCTTGATTTTGAGCTCAAATTCATTTTGAGCTCTCCTCATGAATTTCTTCAATATTTCTTGAGTTTCACCTTTATCACTTAAAAAGAAAACCCAGGTGAATCGAGAAAAATCATCAACAATGACTAAACCATACTTACTACCACCAATGCTAATGTAGGCCACAGGTCCGAAGAGGTCCATGTGAAGAAGCTCCAATGGCCTCTTTGTTGTGACCACATTCTTTGATTGATGTGGGACTCCATGTTGCTTTCCTGCTTGGCATACGCCACAAACCCTATCTTTCTCAAATACAACATTTGTTAGTCCAATGATGTGATTATCCTTTTGAAGTTTGGCCAAATTCCTCATACCGACATGGGCTAGCCGGCGATGCCATAGCCAACCCTTGTCGGACTTTGCCACTAAACAAGTCTCAGGCGTCACTTTACTTGTTGTGAAATCAACAAGATAAAGCTTGCCCTTCAAGCGACCGGTAAAGGCAACTGAGGAGTCCTCCCTTCTAAGGATCCTCACATCCACATCCTAAAATAAACAATTATAACCCATTCCACAAAGTTGTGAAACGGACAACAAATTATAGCTTAAAGAATCTACTAATAAAACATTTGAAAGTGATTGTTGGTCAGAGATAGGAATTTTACCAATACCAATCACCTTACTCTTGCCACTATCTCCAAACACAATTTCTTGTGCTTCTTGAGTTAGTTGCAATGTATGAAACATGTCTTTCTCCCCGGTCATGTGATTTGTACATCCACTGTCAAGCACCCAACTTGACCCACCAGAGGAGTAGACCTGCAAAACAAGTTTAGGCTATGCTTTTAGGTACCCAAATTTAATTGGGTCCTACAGTGTTAGTTATAGCCTTGGGTACCCACACACTCCTTTTCATGACTTTTCGTTTAGTGTAGGCACCCACATATTTCACAACCAATTTCCCTAAATCCCAAGTCAACATATAATCACAAAGATATGAGTGGGAAATGGGAGCATTAGATTTTTGTCCACTTGAGGATTCCACTTCCTTCATCTTACTCTTTGTGGAACTCAAGTTAACCTTTACCTGAGGTGACTTGTCATTTGAGGAGTGAATCCTCCCCAAGGCATCATATAGGGTGGTTCCCTCTATGAACTTGGGGGATCTCCACCCCTTATGCACTGTGCTAGGGTTTTCCTTGGATGAGTTGAACCCAAGCCCCCTTCTTCCATTGTTGGGCTTAAGGGACTTGTACTTGGGTTCAACTTTCTTTAACCCATCATTGCTAGAGCATCTTTTCAAAATTTCTTTGACCTTCACCTGTGGGCTATTCTTCCTTGCATGGTTAGTTAGACAACAAGAAGCATGATATTTGGCACAATGTTTGCAAGAATTATCATTTGAGCTAGACTTAGATTCAAAAGCTAAAGATGAGGCATTGATGTTCTTGCAATTTTCAAGTTGCACTTGAAGTTCTTGATTTTGAACATTCAAGCTTAACATGCTTGATTCAAGTGCATTCTTTTCATTTGCAAGATTAGTTATAGAGTTTTTCATGTTAATTACTTCTTTATCTTTATTCTCTATAGTTATCTTGACTAAAGAGACTTCCTTAGTCAAGACATCTAGCATTTCATCTTTATTGTGAATCAACTCTTGAAGCTCTAGGTTTCTTTCCTTTTCAAGGATAAGCAAGTCTTCTTGAGCATCAAGAGTTGCTTTTCTTTTATCTAGCTTTTCCATTAATTTGGTGATAACATTGTATCCATTCAAGCCAAATTCTTTAATCATTTTATTTTTCATGGCAATTTGATCATCATCATCATCATTTGAAAAATCATTACTAAATAAGGTTACCTTATCTCCCTTTGCCATGAAGCAAGTTGGAGTGTAGGAGTCGTCTTGTATGTTGGTGAAGAGTTGCGCGCTTGATGTAGATTGGATGGCCACATTTGCCACCACTTCCTCTTCCTCGGAACTAGAACTCTCTTCATCGGAGTTCCATTCTTCACCAATATGGGCTTGACCATACTTCTTCTTCTTGAAGTATCCCTTGGTCTTGCCTCCCTTTTTAAACTTGTCCTTCTTGTATTCCTTCTTGGCTTCTTGTTCCTTCTTGTTAGGACAATCCGCTATGAAATGACCAGTTTGGCCACATTCATAGCATGCCCTCTTCTTTCCTTTCCTTTGGAACTTGTCATTCTTCCTTACAAATTTCTTGAATGTTTTGATGAACATAGATGTGTCTTCATCACTTGAGCTATCTTCATCACTTGAGGTCTCGACCACTTTCTTTGCTTTGTGGTCTTTGTTCTTCTTGAGGTTGTCTTGTTCATTTGTGATCAAGGCATGAGAGTCTCTTGTCTTGATGGGGGCTTCTTCGGACTCGTGTTGTTGAATTTTTGCAAATAATTGATGAGGCGTCATATCCTCATAGTCATCACGATCCCTTATCATCCTTGCAAGACTCTTATCCTTCTCTTTATAAGCTCTCATGAACAATCTTGTGACCTTGGAGTCACTCCAATCTTCACTCCCAAGAACTCTTATTTTGTTGACGAACACCATCAACCGATCAAAGAGTGATTGAAGCGACTCACCCTTTGTCCAATCATATCTTGCAAGCTCACTTTCCAAAGCTTCAACTCTATGTCTTTTAGCTTTGGGATCTCCTTCATTTGACATTTTAAGAATATTCCAAATGTCACGGGCATCTTCTCTTCCTTGAACTTTCCGGTATTCTTCCGGACAAAGACTTCCTTTAATTATGCTCACTGCTTGAGCATTTCGATGAACCTCTTGCATCATTTCCGGAGTCATCTCTTCTCCTTGGGCGGGCTTATACATACCTACATTAACAATCTCCCAAAGACTAGGATGCACACCGATTAAATGCGACTTCATCTTGTCGGCCCACTCATCATAGTTCAACTCACTAAGAGTTGGTAACTTTCCAAGTGGGGCGGAAGAGAAGTTGGGAATATAATTTCTAGAGTAATCGAATTGAACTTTGCTAAATTCATTACCTTTGCTTTTGGTAGATGATCCTTCGGTGTTGAGACTTACCTTGCTCAATACCTTAGACACCAAAAGATCCACTAGATCGTCATTATAATCAAATGTTCCCTTACCTTTATCTTCTTCGGCCTTTCTTCTTGATTCTTCTTCTTCGGCCTTTTTCTTAGCATCTTCCTCTTTCATTTTGAGGAACATTGTCTCGACAATCTTCATGGCGAGGTCGAGGACCTTGGGGTCCACTTCCTCACCGGAAGATGTGACGGGGATTTCCTCGAGGAGAGGATCCACATGGTCCCGTTGTGTAGACATGATCGTTTCCTCACGCGGTTAAGCGTAAAACGAGACACGTACCTTTGATACCAATTGAAAGTAGCCTAGAGGGGGGGTGAATAGGCTACACCTGAAAATTTTCACTAAAAACTTCGAAATAGGTTAAATTAAAGTTGCACTGGTGCAAACCGGTTCAGTCGATTTTAATCACGACTAAACAAGTTTGAACCTGCTCAACTTAAATTTGATAATCTATTGAACAAATGCGAAGTAGTGAAGAATATAGCTAAAGATTTGCACTACACAAAATCTACTCAAATGAATAATATGAACCAACCACTGAATATAAAGCGCTTGACAAGAACACACAAGAACACGCGATATAACCCGAGGTTCGGCAACCACCACAAAGGTGTCCTACTCCTCGTTGAGGAACCCACAAAGGGCCGGGTCTTTTCCAACCCTAATCCTCCACAAGCTGACCAAAAGGTCAAGGCAATCTCTTCTCAAATCAGCTCAAGGAGCGGGTGATACAAACTTCTTGGGGTCGTCCACAAATTTGGAGACTCCCAAGCAACCTCTAACCGTCAAGGAACTCGAGGTTCCAAGAGTAACAAATCCGCACACGGTTAAGTTTGCAACGAGCTCAAGAACAAGAGAATGGGAGAATCGAGATGAAATTGACAGCGAGTTCGATCGAGTTCACCTCACACCAAGGGTCCTTCAAATGATTGAAGGAGATGCGATTGCGGGTGTGAAAGGTGAAATGAATGCGCTTGTTTGAAGGTTGGTCAGCCAAGAATTCATGGGAGAGACAGGAGTAAATGAGAGAGAGAGTGTGAGGGGGTATATAAAGGATCCCCCAAAAGCTGGCAGCCGTTGGGAGAAAAGGAGCAAAAACCGGTTGAACCGTTTTTCAGACCAGTTGAACCGGTTTCTACTAGGGGGATCCTGGTCCACTGAGCTACTCAGCCGAAGACTCGACCGGTTTCAAGACCGGCTGAGTAGGGAAAAATTCGGCTCAACCGGTTTCTCAAAATATCTGCTGCGACTTTTCTGACAGCTCTGACTGTCAGACAGGTCAGAGCAGAGGTGGCAGGTGAACAGTACCGAAACCGGTTGAACCGGTTTCAGGACCGGTTGAACTGGTTTTGGGGGCTGAAACCAAATTTTGAGTATTTTGAAGAGAACAAAAGGGGAGTCTTTGTGGGAAGTAAAATTTGTTTTTCTCAAGGGCATTCATGATCTGGGAAAATGATCTCCAAGGAGTTTTCAAAAGATATTGAACTTGGCTCGTTTCACAACTTACTTAACCGTCGCGGATCCCTCTTAATTGTACGACGATTCCTATGACTCAAGAATTATAAATTTAGCACCGCTGTTATTTCTTAGCACTTGGAGCACGCCATTTGATGTGGAATTTTAAATCCGCTGTGCTTTATACTTTTATGCTCGTAAGATCTGTGCTTCTCATGTCTGTAGAAATAATGTGTACATACTAGGAGCAAACTTGTTAGAATCTTAGTTTGTTTTGTCATTAATCACCAAAACCCTCAATTAGGGTTGATTGCACTTACAACAGGCCACTCGAGCTACTCCACATTGATCTATTTGGCCCGATAGCTTACATAAGCATCGGCGGGAGTAAGTATTGTCTAGTTATTGTGGATGATTATTCTCGCTTCACTTGGGTATTCTTCTTGCAGGAAAAATCACAAACCCAAAAGACCTTAAAAGGATTCTTAAGATGAGCTCAAAACGAGTTCGGATTAAGGATCAAAAAGATAAGAAGCGACAATGGGACAAAGTTCAAGAATTCACAAATTGAAGGTTTTCTTGAGGATGAGGGCATCAAGCATGAGTTCTCTTCTCCCTACACACCTCAACAAAATGGTGTAGTGTAGAGGAAGAATAGAACTCTACTGGACATGGCAAGAACCATGCTTGATGAGTACAAGACTTCGGACCGGTTTTAGGCTGAGGCGATTAACACCGCCTGCTACTCCATCAACTGGCTCTACCTTCACTGAATCCTCAAGAAGACATCATATGAACTCCTCACTGGTAAAAAGCCCAATGTTTCATATTTTAGAGTCTTTGGAAGCAAATGTTTTATTCTTATTAAAAGAGGTAGAAAATCTAAATTTGCTCCTAAGGTTGTAGGAGGCTTTTTACTCGGCTATGACTTAAACACAAGGGCATATAGAGTCTTCAACAAATCCACTGGATTAGTTGAGGTTTCTTGTGACATTGTGTTTGATGAGACTAATGGCTTCCAAGTGGAGCAAGTTGATCTTGATGAATTAGATGGTGAAGAGGCTCCATGCGTCACGCTAAGGAACATGTCCATTGGGGGTGTGTGTCCTAAGGAATCCGAAGAGCCCACACAAGCACAAGATCAACCGTCATCTTCCAACCAAGCATCTCCATCAACCCAAGATGAGGATTAGGCTCAAGATGATGAAGTTGAAGATCAAGAGGTTGAGCCACCTCAAGAGGAGGACAATGATCAAGGGGGAGATGAAGATAATGAAGACAAGGAAGATGCTCAAGAAGTTCAGGGTCAAAGACCGCCACACCTAAGAGTCCACCAAGCAATTCAACGAGATCACCCTGTCAACTCCATCCTTGGTGACATTCATAAGGGGGTAACGCTAGATCTCGAGTTGCACATTTTTGTGATCATTACTCTTTTGTGTCCTCTATTGAGCCTTACAGGGTGGAGGATGCACTAAGAGATCTGGATTGGGTGCTGGCAATGCAAGAGGAGCTCAACAACTTCACAAGGAATGAGGTATGACATTTAGTTCCACGTCCTAATCAAAATGTTGTAGGTACCAAATGGGTATTCCGCAACAAGCAAGATGAGCAAGATGTGGTGACAAGAAACAAAGCCCGACTTCTGGCCAAAGGTTATTCACAAGTCGAAGGTTTGGACTTTGATGAAACGTATGCACCCGTAGCTAGGCTTGAGTCAATTCGTATATTACATGCCTATGCTACTTACCATGGCTTTAAGCTTTACCAAATGGACGTGAAAAGTGCTTTCCTCAATGGACCCATCAAGGAAGAGGTCTATGTTGAGCAACCTCCCGGCTTTGAAGATAGTGAGTACCCTAACCATGTGTATAAACTCTCAAAGGCGCTTTATGGGCTAAAGCAAGCCCCAAGAGCATGGTATGATTGTCTAAGAGATTTTCTTATCACTAATGGTTTCAAAGTTGGTAAAGCCGACCCTACTCTGTTTACTAAAACTGTTGCAAAAGATTTGTTTGTATGCCAAATTTATGTTGATGATATTATATTTGGGTCTACTAACAAATCAACTTGTGAAGAGTTTAGTAGGACCATGATTCAAAAATTCGAGATGTCAATGATGGGGGAGTTGAAGTATTTCCTAGGATTTCAAATCAAGCAACTCCAAGAGGGCACCTTGATCTGTCAAACGAAGTACATTCAAGACATACTTAAGAAGTTTGGGATGAAGGATGGCAAACCCATCAAGACACCCATTGGAACCAATGGGCATCTCGACCTCGACACAGGAGGTAAATCCGTAGATCAAAAGGTATACCGGTCGATGATAGGATCTCTACTCTACTTATGTGCATCTTGACCGGATATTATGCTTTCTGTATGCATGTGTGCAAGATTTTAGGCTGATCCTAAAGAAGTTCACCTTAGGGCCATGAAGAGAATCATGAGGTATTTAGTTTACACTCCTAAGTTTGGGCTTTGGTATCCCAAGGGATCCACTTTTGATTTAATAGGATATTCCAAAGCCGATTGGGCAGGGTGTAAAATTGATAGAAAGAGAAAATTAGGGACTTATCAGTTTCTGGGAAGATCCTTGGTGTCTTGGGCTTCAAAGAAACAAAACTCAGTAGCTCTTTCCACCGCCAAAGTCGAGTACATTGCCGCAGGCCATTATTGTGCGCAATTACTTTGGATGAGGCAAATCCTCAGAGACTATGGCTACAAATTGGGCAAAGTCCCTCTCCTATCTGATAATGAGAGTGCAATCCGCAAGGCGGATAATCCTATTAAACACAGACGCACTAAGCACATAGACATTCGGTATCACTTTCTGAGAGATCACCAAAAAAGGGGATATCGAAATAGCTTATGTAAACACCAAGAATCAATTAGCCGATATCTTTACCAAGCCATTAGATGAGAAAACCTTTAGGAAACTTAGGAATGAGCTAAATATACTTGATTCTCGGAACTTTGATTGAAACATTGCACATATAGCTCATTTACATACCTTTGATCATGTCTCTTTCATGTTGGTACAAACACATATTTCTTATTATTCTTGTACCAAGGCTACGACTAATATGTTTTCAAGTGTATTTCTCCACTAAGTCGTAGATTGAAAGGGAAATGGAGTCTTCGACAAAGAACAAGGCTTCCACTCCACAACTTTGTAGGTATCATCTTGTGGGGGATAGATATCCCCCGGGTCCACTAAAGGAGTAAAAGACCTCACGAAAGGCCCAAAGGCCCAATAAATCGTAAGGTCATTCTTTCGTGGGCCTGGGAAAAGACAACCAACAAAGCAGAGAAGACGTGAGACCGGATTGGTGCAAACCCAGGCGGCCCACGACGTCGAACGAGTAAATCGCAACAGAGACCCGACTTTCCCGCGCTGAAGCCCCCATGCAACGGAGCCATGCGAGGATAAGTCGGCGAGGGTTACGTAGGGATAAATTCAAGAGGTTCACTACCTTTTAGCTACTTGTTGTTATCATATCCACGTGTACTGCCCCACGGTCGAGTATATAAGGCCTAGGGGGCACCCCTTCAGATCGATTGACCCGACATTACTTAGCCACCCACATCAACTCTCTGTGCCTCTAAACCAGAGAGCCCTCTTGTAACCACGCATACATACTCACCAGGACGTAGGGTGTTACACATTTCTAAGCGGCCCGAACCTGTAAATCTTGTCCACTGTCTCTCGTGCGATCGGCGCGAACCATTTTGCTACAGTCGTCGACACCGTCCTACTCCTAGAAAACACCTTGAGGGGCAACCCCGGGTGTGCGGTCGGACCCAAAACACCGACAGCTGGCGCGCCAGGTAGGGGGTGTGTCGACGATCCAAGCTAGCTCAATGGCCATCACCTTCTACAGCAAGATCGCCATGCGTCCTGGATCCGTATTCTGCTTCGGGACGATCTCATATGTAGCAGATGAAGAGGGAATTCTACACCGTATCGCGGATCCGCCGGAAAAGAAGTCTCCTCCAACGGACTCCGGAAATGCTGGAGAGATGCAACCTCCGGCTCTTCGGAAAAAGATCGTCTCCGGAAAGGCTGGAGCTGGGAGCTCGCTGACCCGGAAAACTCCGTTGTCTACTTCCCCGACAAAAGAATGGACACGGATCACGAGGAAGAAGGAGACCAGGGAAAGGCAAGTCGTTCTTTCCGTTCCTCCGGCCTCAAAGGAGAACGGAAAGAAAGTCGCCACGACAGCAGCACCATTCTACCCCGACGTCCTCTTCATCGGGAGAGTGGAGTCGCCCGCCGTCTCTGACAACGAACCGACCGCGCCTGGAGAAGAACCACCTCAACGAGAATCCCGCCGACGGAGGAACCGACGCAGGAACGTTCGACGACATCACGCGGCCGGACAACGGGATCCGGAGCAGCCTGTCTCGCGAGACGAGGTCTCGGAGATAGGAGAAACTCCGGAAGAACGCGTCTTCAGAGAACGAAGGAACTCCCGACGACGTGATCGCCGACGGACTCAGGAGCAAGCCGAGCAAGATGCAAGGCAGCGCCGGGAGAATCCGCTCTTCGGGCGCAACCTGAACCCCGACTTTGCCCGAGCTATGAACACGCCAAGCGAAGTCGGAGGCGTACTAGCTCGGATAGCTGACGGACTTCCTCGGACTCCCGACGCCGAGGGATACCGACGCTTGTTCACTCAGGCGGCCAACCATCTTCTGCCGCTCGCTCACCCGCCGAACGATCTACGACACGCCATCAACAGTCGCCGAGACGCGCGAAGCTCTATCAATGCTTCGCGTGAACGACGGCATGAAAACGAAATTCGCCGTCGGGAGGAGTATGACCGGGATCATGGCTTCCCGACTCAAAGCCAGGCCACCAGGACTGAGTCGGCAACAGCTTCAACTGGCGGTACCACCCGGGGACGGTCGAGGAACCACAACCACCACTCCCCTCCCCGGGACAGACATCGTCCCCGACGACAGGAGGACACGTGCGGAGTATCCGCTCTTACTCCGCGCCTTAGGGCCATCCAATGGCCTCCCAACTTCAAGGTATCCAATGTCGACAAATATGAACCTAAGCAGGATCCAGGGGGTTGGCTAGCCGTCTACACCACCGCTGCTCGGGCTGCCGGGGCATCTGAGGACGTCATGACCGCGTATCTGCCCATCGTCCTTGGGCAAGATGCGCTACAGTGGCTACGACATCTACCCCGACACTGCATTGACGAATGGGGAGACTTCAATCGACGTTTCACCGCCAACTTCCAGTCCCTCTCCGACAAGCCAGCGCAACCATGGGACCTCAAATCCATCAAGCGCCGGGGGGATGAGACTCTCCGGTCGTACCTCAAAAGGTTCCATACCATGAGAAATCGCATCCCCGAGGTCACGGAGGCGGCCGTGATCGAGGACTTCTACAGAGGATCCAATGACTCGGCTTTCGTCCGAGCCATACTACAGAAGGCGCCGACTACCTCCGAGGGGCTGTTCCGGGAAGCCGACCTCTACATCACCGCCGACGAGCGGGCCCAGGATCTCATCGGGGGAGCAAAGCCTGCACCAGCAGCACCACGACGCGACGCGAACCAACCACCCGACAAACGCTGGGAGAAGAGGCCTCGCGAAGAAGTACATGCCGCCGGACCACCCGCCTCTCGCGCCCGAGGAGGACCTCGTGGAGGCGAGCGCACGCTGGACGACATCCTCGACGCCCAGTGCCCGTACCACAAGGACATGCGCCACACTCTTCGTAACTGCCGGGACTTCAAGCACTCCGTCGGGCACGGCCGACCCTTCCAACCTCTACCGCCTCCTCCGCCGAGGGGAGGACCAGATGAACCACGACAGCCCCATCAGCAGGAGGAGGGGGGAGGAGGAGCTTTCCCACGCGTTGACAGGGAGGTCAACGTCATCTTCGGCGGACACGGGTCGCAGGAGAACAAAAGACAACAAAAGCTCAACGACCGCCAGATACTGGTGGCGACCACCGGTCCTCCCGCCCCATACCGGTGGTCGGAGCACCCAATCACTTTCACTCGGGAGGATCAATGGCTCAACTTCGACCATCCAGGCAAATACCCGCTCCTCGTCGATCCGGTGATCCGAGAGAGCCGGGTAAAGAAGGTGCTAGTGGACGGGGGAAGCAGCATCAACGTCACCTTCCCCCGGACACTCCAAGGCTTGGGAGTTCACCTCAAAGAGCTCCACGAGTCGGACACTCCTTTCTTCGGCATCGTGCCGACGGAAGGGGAATACCCGCTGGGCCACATCTACATGCCGGTCACCTTCGGAACTCTGGAGAACTACAGAACCGAGTTCCTGAGGTTCGAAGTGGCGAACTTCGACTGCGGGTACAACGCCATCATCGGAAGGCCGGGATTGGCCAAATTCATGGCCATTCCGCACTATACATACATGATACTGAAGATGCCAGGACCGCAAGGAATCATAACTGTGCGCGCCGACTTCCAAGGCGCCGCAGAATGTTTCCGAGTGGCCATCCAAGCAGCCCTCACCACCAAGCCGTCAACGGTTCCTTCTACACTGGCGAACTCTAAGCCTGAGGAGGACCTTGCAGTACCGGCAAACGAAGCTCAGGCCGCGACCTCTATGCGGCCGACTGAAGAAACCAAGCGAATCAACCTGGGGTTCGCTGATGAGCGCAAGACGGCCATCATCAGCTCCAGCTTGGACGACAAATAGGAAAGCGCGCTCGTCCAGTTCCTGCAAGATAACCGAGAGGTATTCGCATGGCAACCTGCGGATATGCCGGGAGTCCCAAGAGAACTGGCCGAGCACAAGTTGAAGGTTTACCCCCAGGCGAGGCCGATCCGGCAAAAGCTACGTCGTTTCACGCCCGACAAGAGAGAGGCCATTCGCGCCGAGTTAGCTCGCTTGGTCGCGGCTGGATTTATTAGAGAAGTATTACACCCCGAGTGGTTAGCCAACCCTGTTCTTGTACTCAAAAAGAATAAAGTGGATTGGCGCATGTGCGTCGACTATACTGATCTCAACAAACACTGTCCGAAGGATCCCTTCGGGCTCCCGAGGATAGATCAGGTGGTGGACTCCACCGCTGGATGTTCTGTGCTGTCTTTTTTAGATTGCTATTCCGGGTATCATCAGATTAGTTTGGCAAAAGAAGACGAGGAAAAAACGGCGTTCATCACTCCGTTTGGTGCTTTCTGTTATACCTCCATGCCGTTCGGCCTCAAAAACGCTGGAGCGACTTATCAGAGAGCCATTCAAACATGCTTAGCCGATCATTGGGGCAAGCGTGTGGAGGCTTACGTAGATGATGTGGTGATCAAAACAGAGAATTCGGAAAACTTCATCGAAGATTTACAGCTGGTTTTCAACAGCCTGAGAAGGTATAGATGGAAGCTCAATCCTGAAAAATGTGTTTTCGGGGTACCAGCAGGAAAGTTGCTCGGGTTTATCGTCAGCCACCGGGGAATTGAGGCTAATCCAGATAAGATTGAAGCTATCATGAAGATGGAAGCACCCTGCGATCTCAGCTGGCTGGCCATCCCATCCACCAAAGCCTGATGAGAAGAACGGGTGAACATAATGACAAAAGTCCATGCAACGTAAAGATCAAGCTAAAGTACAACACAGTACCTGGAGGTTGGAAAAGAACGATGGGATCCCCAAATCAGTAGAAATCAGCTGATAACCAGGCACAAGACCACCACCCGAAGCAGCTTGCAACGGACTAGTAGGAATCAGCTCAGTGCCTTCAACAGAGCCAAACGCCAGATCAGCGGGGATGCTGCCTTCTAAAGCGACTCCCTGATCCAGAGTTTGGGCTACCACCATGCAGCCAGAATGTGGAGGCGAACCCGCATGAACGTCCATAGAGGTGCAGGAAGGAGACCCTGCTCGGGCACCCTCGGGGGCTGGGTCATAGTTGGCACTACCCACTTGAGCCGGATCATCCCCGGCAACACCCTCGGGGGCTGGGCAGTGGCTTACATTCTTCACCCGAGCTAAGTCATCCCCGGCAACACCCTCGGGGGCTGGGCATGTGTCAGCATCATTCTTGAGGTCTAGGCTCTCCGCAATAACCACTTCTAAGGTTGATGGGCCTTCAGCCACCTCCATGGAACCAGGACAATCCAAGTCTGCATCCCGACCCTCGAGATCGCACTCTAAGGTCGACGAGGCACGGGATGACCTCAACCCAGCGTCAGGCGCGGCAGCGCAAGCTTCCGTTGCATCGTCATCCACTGGCTCTGATAACAAGTCCTCTGGGACCATATCCTCAAGAGTTTGATCAAAGTTGGCCAGGGACAGCTCTTGCAGACCGATGAGGGCAGACAAAGCAGGAGAAGGAACTCCACTACTCCCACCGCTGGCGATGAACTGCCGACTGTTTTTTCGAGTTAAAGGTGCTTCATTTTCTTCCTCCTCATCTTCCACGGTAACAACGCAAGCAGCACCCCCATTGGGTTCAACAGCAGTTTGGGAACACCCATTGGGGTCAGCGTCAGTAAGGCCAGTTGCAGGCACTTCTTCAGCAGCAGGAGCTAAGGTACCGGCGTCCTCATCAAAGCTGGATACTCGCCGGAGGCGTCTTCTCTTCTTCTTTTGCTCATAAGCAGAAGGCTCGGGCTGACTGGTTCGGCTAGGGCGCCTCGGGCGAGTACTGACAGGTTTCGGGACATCCAAAGTTGTATCAACCTCTGGAAGGGGCACCACTGCCAACGTACCAACAGGAGCAGCATCGGATGAATCCTCAGCTAACAGATCAAGCATGTCATTTATGTCCGCATCACTAGGGTTCAGGGGCACTTCAAAATAAACCTGCCGTTCATCATCAGGAATCTCCCCGAGCGAAGCAACCAAAGTACTGACTTCTTCAGCAGAGGGTCGCACTCTAAGGCCCAAATTGCTATCAGCCACAGGCGGATTTGACACAAAAAGGGTGAAAGCTTTGGGAGGAGGTAGGTTCCAGGCCGAGTATGCCACTAGAGCACCAACATTTGAAACCTTACCCCTGAGGATCATTTCAAGTCGGCTTACCAAGTCTACAGAAGGAATTCTCCTATTGGTAACCCGAGTTGAGTCGGCCAGCCCTCGATACAGATATGCCGGATAGGCCCTATCTTTCAGTGGCTGAATGTTCTTAAAAACAAAGTCAGTGACCACCGCTTCAGCAGTTAGACCTCTCTCTTTCAGCAGTCCAACTTCAGCCAGCAACACACCTGCCTCAGCCACTTCTTGATCTGTGGGAGACTCGGTCCAGCTCGGAGTGCGAACGTCTGGCTGTCTTCCCGACCGGGAGGGGAGAGAATTTCCATAATTATCAACTATGAACCACTCTAGACGCCACCCCTTAATGCTATCCTTGAGGGGAATCTCAAGATACTCAGTTTTCCGCCCACGGCGCATCTCCAAACTGGCACCTCCAACCAACTGATGTTGCCCCCCGGCCATCCCAGGGCGACAGTGATACAGATACTTCCATAAACCGAAATGCGGCAGCACGCCGAGAAAGGCTTCGCATAGGTGAACGAAAATGGAGATTTGCAGAATGGAATTAGGGTTCAAATGGGTCAAGTTGATGTGATAGAAATCAAGGAGGCCGCGAAAAAAAGGAGAGATGGGAAGGCCGAGGCCGCGGAGAAGAAAAGGAGCGTAAACTACAGACTCGTGGGTATCCTCTGTTAGGACAGTAGTCCCGTGGCAAATCCGCCAAGAACAGAGTTCCCGCGGAGGAAGAACCCCGATGGAGACGAGGCGGAGAAGTTCAGCTTCAGAAATAATGGACATATGGTTACCTGCGAAGGGCAACTGGCTGTTGGGATCGATTGCAGGGATCACCGCAGCAGACGAGTTCGCAGTTTTTCTCTTGGGCGCCATCTTGCTTTTCACCAGCGAACAAAGTAGGAGGCGAGTGGCAGAGAAGATTCAGATGCGGGAATGCAAGAACTAGGGCACGGAAAGCAAAGGCAGCTAAAAGCGCAACTCTTATGGGATATTCTCGAGCCAGATATCGTTTCAAAAAGTGCCCAGTCATCACCCGGCGGTTATTTCCGAAACCTCAACATGCCACGTGGTCATCTGGTAGTTATTTCCAAAAAAGCCAACGTGCCACTTCATCACTCGGTTATTATCCTCAAAATAACTCGTGCGGCCGGCTATCACTCGGCGTTGCCTCTAAAACGCTGAACTCGTATTCAATCGCTCGGCATTACTTCTAAAATGCCGACGTCGACCTTCAACCACTCGGCGTTGGCTCTAAAACGCTGACCTCGTATTCAATCGCTCGACATTACTTCTAAAATGCCGACGTCGACCTTCAATCACTCGGCGTTGCCTCTAAAACGCTGACCTCGTATTCAATCGCTCGGCATTACTTCTAAAATGCCGACGTCGACCTTCAATCACTCGGCGTTGCCTCTAAAACGCTGACCTCGTATTCAATCGCTCGGCATTACTTCTAAAATGCCGACGTCGACCTTCAACCACTCGACGTTGCCTCTAAAACGCTGACCTCGTATTCAATCGCTCGGCATTACTTCTAGAATGCCGACGTCGACCTTCAATCACTCGGCGTTGCCTCTAAAATGCTGACCTCGTATTCAATCGCTCGGCATTACTTCTACAATGCCGACGTCGACCTTCAATCACTCGGCGTTACCTCTAAAACGCTGACCTCGTATTCAATCGCTCGGCATTACTTCTAAAAAGCCGACGTCGACCTTCAATCACTCGGCGTTGCCTCTAAAACGCTGACTTCGTATTCAATCGCTCGGCATTACTTCTAAAATGCCGACGTCGACCTTCAATCACTCGGCGTTGCCTCTAAAACGCTGATCTCGTGTTCAATCGCTCGGCATTACTTCTAAAATGCCGATGTCGACCTTCACTCACTCGGCGTTGCCTCTAAAACGCTAATCTCGTGTTCGATTGCTCGGTATTACTTCTAAAATGCTGACGTCGACCTTCAATCGTTCGGCGTTGCTTCTAAAACATCGATACCGACTGCAAGACTACCCGGCAGCTACTTCTGAAAGCGTCAGTATGATGCACAAGTTATTCATCTACTGTCTCAAAAGAATCAATTTTATAATAAGGGAAAGCAAGTCATCGAGAAGGGGCCAACGTCATTTTTTCATTAAAGGGAAGATAATAAGCTTACAAACCAACTCTTTGCGAGTTGGTGCTTCCCTACTATTACTACATTACATTACTACTACTACTATACTACTCTACATTACTACTACATTATTCTAACTACACTATACTAATATCTAAAGACCAGTGGCGCTTAGCCACTGGCCTTGCTGCTGCTGCCACCGCCGCCGCCCCTGGTGCTGCCTTTGCTGCTGCCGCCTCTGGTGCTGCCCGTGCTGCTGCCGCCTTTGGTGCTGCCCTTGCTCCCGTCGCCGCCGCCGCTGCCCCCGCCGCTGCCGCTGCCGTCACCATCGCCGTCGCCACCGTCGTCGTCGTCGTCGTCGTCGTCATCCTCGCCCTCGCCGCCGTCCGAGTCCTCCTCCTCCGAGGAGAACTCCGACTCATCCGAGCCCTCGAGCCCGGAGCGCTCGACGGCCCGGATGTACGTCCAGACTTCCGCGGCAATCCCCTGGGAGTCGTCTGAATCATCAGACGACGCCGGGGGAGAGACGGGAGCCGGAGACCCCTCGGACTCGGAGGAGAACTCCTCCTCCGAGTATTCTGAGTCGCCGAAGTCCTCCGACGGAGGAGTCGGCTCGCGTTTGCGCTTGTTACTCTTGCCCATGGCGGAAGCAGACAGGAGAGAGGAGAAGAATGCAGCAAAGAACAGCGAAGAGATGTGAAAAAACCAGAGGAGCAACGGCGTTATTTATAGAAGGGAAAAGCAACCGCTCACCTCCAACCGTGGTCACTGAACAGTCGCAAAGCATTCAATAAGCACTTCCACCCGTCTGAAGACGCGTCAGACGGCTGACGCCGTTTCATGCAACACTACACCCATTGGGACTCCAGTCAACAGCGCAAAGGATATGATTACACTCGCCGTCCCATCACATTACTACTCAGAAATAGCCGGCTAAAACACTCAGCGTACCAAGCCGTCCCTTGCCCACACCCATTGGGGGGGGACGCCCAGGAATTATCAGTATATTTTTCAAAACGGTCACATCCGTGCAGGGCACACAGTGAATACCTCAAGACAAAAATGAGATATCAGTAAGGATCAGAGGAAAGCCAAATATAGCCAGCAAAGTACAAGATATGGCCGACAGAAGCGACGTGAAGACTAGACAGAGAACGCCCGTCAAACGTCCAATCAGTCGCAGAAGCAAATAAATTGCACTACCTAGCAAGATATGGATGGATTGCAAACTCGGCTGCTAAAGACAAAATACACGCTGACCTCTGCAGCAAAATATTGATGACATAATGCTGACCTCCAAAGCATAATGCAAATAGCTTCATGCCAATTTCTACAAACGAAAGGAAGACCTTCGAATGGATTATCCTTAAAAAAATCCATTTGAAGGTCGGGGGCTACACCCATTGGGTGCACCTCCGGTGCACCCCATGGATTATCATTTCAAACCGAGATAGTGCCGACTTCTAAGGCGTGCGACAAGATTAAAAAGACCAATCCTCAACCAAGATGCAGGAACACAAATGGAAAAAATTTCTGAGGAAGACCTTCGAGTAGATTATCTTCTAAAATCTACTCAAAGGTCGGGGGCTACACCCATTGGGTGCACCTCCGGTGCACCCAATGAAGTTCAGAATCCTACAAATCGAAATGCCGACCTCTAAGGCACGAGCACGAAACTAAGCTTCGGTCAAATGGGTGATCGGAGCAAGAGAAGACAGCAGGAAGTCATTTTTTGGACCTGGGATCTTTGGGTTGATTACCTCCAAATTAACCCAAAGATCGGGGGCTTGTGGGGGATAGATATCCCCCGGGTCCACTAAAGGAGTAAAAGACCTCACGAAAGGCCCAAAGGCCCAATAAATCGTAAGGTCATTCTTTCGTGGGCCTGGGAAAAGACAACCAACAAAGCAGAGAAGACGTGAGACCGGATTGGTGCAAACCCAGGCGGCCCACGACGTCGAACGAGTAAATCGCAACAGAGACCCGACTTTCCCGCGCTGAAGCCCCCATGCAACGGAGCCATGCGAGGATAAGTCGGCGAGGGTTACGTAGGGATAAATTCAAGAGGTTCACTACCTTTTAGCTACTTGTTGTTATCATATCCACGTGTACTGCCCCACGGTCGAGTATATAAGGCCTAGGGGGCACCCCTTCAGATCGATCGACCCAACATTACTTAGCCACCCACATCAACTCTCTGTGCCTCTAAACCAGAGAGCCCTCTTGTAACCACGCATACATACTCACCAGGACGTAGGGTGTTACGCATTTCTAAGCGGCCCGAACCTGTAAATCTTGTCCACTGTCTCTCGTGCGATCGGCGCGAACCATTTTGCTACAGTCGTCGACATCGTCCTACTCCTAGAAAACACCTTGAGGGGCAACCCCGGGTGTGCGGTCGGACCCAAAACACCGACACATCTACCCTTTGCCATTGTTCCTCCACTCTCGATTGGTATAATCCTTCACTCTTATTTACTTGTACCAATGGGGAGAAAGTATTAAAGGGCTCAAACGTTATTCGTTTTAGCGATTAATGCTAAAGGGGGAGAAAATATTAAGCCCAAAGAAAAAGGACCGCACCACCATCACCATTTCAAAATTTTCGAACTAAAAGTTTTAACTGGTTGTATCTAAGAAATGTTTCAATTGGTATCTTTAAAAGTCAATCTTTGAATTAGTATTTCATTTGGATCTCTAAAAACCCTCTTGAAAGCTAAGAGGTGAATTTCATTCAGGGGGAGTTTTGTTTAGTCAAAGGAAAAGCATTTGAAACAGGGGAGAAATTTCAAATCTTGAAAATGCTTCTTGCAATCTTATTCATATACCTTTGACTATTTGCAAAAATACTTTGAAAAGATTTTCCAAAAGAATTTGCAAAAACAAAACAAGTGGTGCAAAGGTGGTCCAAAATGTTAAACAAAAGAAAAGCTAGCCATTCATATCTAGTGAGATTATCAATTGGTTTAACTCCAAGTAACCTATGCACATTCCAAAATGCAAACTAGTTACATTTCAACACTTATTATTTGCTTTGGTTTGTGTTGGCATCAATCACCAAAAAGGGGGAGATTGAAAGAGAAATAGGGTTAACCGTTTCCTACAATTAATTTTGGTGGTTGAACGTCCAACACAAACATATGGACTAACTAGTTTGCTCTAGAATTTATGTATTACAGGTGCATAAGGTTCAACACAAACCAATAAATAGTCAAGTTAGGGACCCAATTCAAAAGTAGCAAAAAAGACTTGAATGTGTTGTGGACTGGCGCACCGGACTGTCCGGTGTGCCACCGGACAGTGTCCGGTGCACCAGGGCCGTACAGGAGCCAAGCAGCCACTCTCGGAAAAACGTAGGCGCACTCCGCTATAATTCACCGGACTGTTCGGTGTGCCACCGGACTATCCGGTGAGCCAGCGGGGTAACGACTACCTGCGCGCAACGGTCGACTCTGACAACGCTACAGTGTCGCGGCAGAAGTCAGAGCAGCGAGTCAGAGGGGCACCGGACTATCCGGTGCACCACCAGACTGTTCGGTGCCACAAGAAGACAAAGACATCAAGGATCAACTGCTCCGGAACCCTAACGGTTGGGTGACGTGGCGAAGCACCGGACACTGAACAGTGAGTGTCCGGTGCGCCCATCGCCAGCAGCCTCCCCAACGGCTATGGAAGTGGTTGGGGGCTATAAATACCCCCAACCACCTCATTCATAACCATCCAAGCATTCCAAATATTGCATTCAATACAAGAGCAAAAGACTCCACTCCAAGACACATCAAATAGATTTGATCCTCTCCAAAGCCTCCAATTCAACTCAATTCCATTAGGGACTTGAGAGAGGGTTTTCTTGTGTTCTTTGTTTCTCTTGTTGCTTGGCTTGGGTTTTCTTTTCTTTCTCTTACTCTCAAGTGCTTTGTAAGCAAAGCAAGAGACACCAAGCGTGTGGTGGTCCTTGCGGGGTCTTAGTGACCCGTGAGATTAAGGAAGAAGGCTCACTCGGTCTAAGTGACCGTTTGAGAGAGGGAAAGGGTTGAAATAAACCCGGCCTTTGTGACCTCCTCAACGGGGACTAGGTTCTTTGGAACCGAACCTCGGTAAAACAAATCACCGTGTTCACTCGTCTTATTTCTTGGTTGATTTGTTTCCCCTCTCTTTCGGACTTGAATTACATTATAACGCTAACCCCGGCTTGTAGTGTGTGTTTAAAGTTATAAATTTCAGATTCCGCCTATTCACCCCCCTCTAGGCGACTTTCAATATCATCAACGTATCATAAATGTTCTCATCATGTTCATTGGTTAAAGTAAAGTAGTAGCATAATACTAATCATAGTAACCAATTCCCAAAGGGTAAACAAGGATAGGAAAACAGAATACTAGTCAATCCTAAGGTTGTTCATAGTATGCAGGGCGGTGAGTTATAAAGTAAATGAGACATAATGGGTCAGAGGGCACTTGCCTTCACCCAAACAGATGCTCAGGATCTTCAGCCTCGTAGAAATCGAAGAGTTTGATCTCTTGATCGTCGAAGCTTGACCGTCGATTCCTCGCAGCTCGGAAATGGACCGCAGTCTATTCGTGATGCGCAACGAATACAAACAGGCACAGACAAACATATACTTGCATAAGAACATTACACCATACAAGATAAAATATTATAAAGGCGAGCAATATAAAATCGAGAGCGCTTCTACGGCTACGCGAGGAAAAGAACCACGATAGTCGAAGCTACGGTCGAGGGGTTAGCGTGTTTACCCTAAGCAAGTATTAATCAGAATATTTAATTCGACGTAACTATATTAATCGTTATTGACGAAATATAAATTAAAAGTACTTAGTTTTGACTAACTTACTATTTTAATTGTGGATGATTAAATAAATAACTAATTAACTGACATGAGTGATTAAAAGCGAACGATTTAATCTCGCGTGCGAATAACACACGATAAGCGCTAACATCGCGCTGCAAGACACACGCGAACGACGCGGACAACGCATGCGAACAGCACGCGCGACGCGACACTCACGAACGACGCGCTCGAAATAGCACCGCGGCACGCGCACGGCGCGTAGGACACGGTACGCGAAAACTAATAAATAAATAAAATAATTAAACTAATCGATTATTTAGTAAGAATACTTCAGTTAACATTAACTGCACTGATGTTTATTTATAAACACGCAATTCGAAATTATAAATTAGATTTAAATAAAACATCGTTCTATTAACCTTCCATCAAACAAACGTTTAAATAAATTAAATAAAATATGCAACAGTGAAAAAAATACTTCTAACATGTAGATAATTTTAATACGAATTTAGAGTAATTTGAACGGATTGAATCGGGTTTAAAATGCAAAAGTTATCACTATTTTAAACTATAATGTAATTCGCACGTAGTAAATTACGAAACTATCATCTTATTCCTCACGTTCTTCTTCATCATCTCTCTCCCTTCTCTCACGAACCGCCATGGGCTAGGGCCGGCCAGGGGAGGGGCTGGCTGGCCACCGCCGCCCGAGGGCCGACCGCGCCGCGCCCGCGGCCGGGAGGGCCACGCCTGGGGGGCTGCTCGGCCAGCTTGGGCTCGCCATGGACTGCTCGAAAGCAGGGACCAACGGCTGCGCAACAAGGGGAGGAAGGGAGCGGCGCGACATATGAGGGTAGCGGTGCAAGGCTAGCGCGTGACCGTCGGGCACAATTGCGCGAGAGGATGCGGCGGTTCTGCAACCCTAGCAGTGAAAACGAAGGAAAATGAGAAGAACTATGGTGGTTGCCACCGAGGAAGACGACCCTCACTGAAGTCGAGGAGAAATCCTTCGATTGACGAAGATTTGGAGGTCCGGTCGATGAACCGGATGCGCCGCGACGAAGCCCTAGACGAGACGAACACAGTGGTATCCTTTGATTCCACAGATGATGCACAGATTGGGAGTAATTGCTCGCTGGAGTTGGAACCGCTCCGAACTTCGGCGAGTAATTCCGGGAGCTAGGAATCGAATTTGGGGGAAACCGTTTCGTACTCTAGAACGGGCTCAACGAGGAGAAGTCGGGCATGTATATATATCTAGGGTTCGGACGAGATGAAAATTTGATTTTACCATTTATAAAATTCGGAAAAGACCAGAAATCCAAATTTTGTGCTCAAAATATTATAGATGCTTCCAAAAATTCCAGAAAAATTCCTATAAATGTTTTGGCTCCTAATGAACTCAAAAACATACTTAGAGTTTCTAAAAACATTATTAATTACCTCAAATAAATAGATTTTGGTTTCTGGAAAATAGAAAAATACTCCAAAAATATGAAAATCTACCAAGTGCTTCTATAGGATAAACTAACATGTTTCAATCATATTTTGCACTTAGAAACACCGTGCAACGACATGAATGCAACAACCAAAGCGCCTCTAGGGCTCATTCCATTATGTTTATGCCAATATAACACAAAATAATTCTCCATTTTTGGAAAAAGAGAAGAAAAGTAAAGAAAGTAGAGAGTAACACCTAAATATGGTGGATATTAGGAAATAAATTTTATACCCCTAAATTTAGGGTGTTACACAATATGTTAAAGACCCGCCTGCTGAGGATACAAAGACTAAATCTATAACAATAACCAGTGCTATGGCATGTCAATATAGTAAAATGATGAAAATATACACTCTTAAATGTGAAACATTTCTACGTGAGAGGGAGCGATTAAAATCTAATTGTACATAAGATTGTATAGGAAATGGATCCAAATAAATAGGTGAATAGTGCGACCACAAGAATGGTCGCCATTCGTGGAATATTTAATCTGTATCATCTCGAGTTAACATTAAGCATATGGTTTAATTCTGTTATCCAAGTTCTTACCATTATTCATATATGTATTTGCTATTCATTCATTTATACCTGAATCATACCTTGTCTTACGACAAATGCTTTTCCTTAAATCATTGCTTGTCTCACATAAGGATAATCGAGGGAGAAGAATTTTAATCATCGATTGATAATGAGGGTAAATGATCCTTACACGACCTTCCTTCTCCAAAGTAGGGGATCTAACAACTTAATCATGTTATCCTATTGTTGTTCTTTCAAAATTTCGAGAGGTCCCAACAAAAACTAACAAACATAACAATCTAAATATGCATTGACGAATCAATCGAAAAGGTTCTACCATATTAAAATCAATCCACCAAAATATTATTAACCATTCAAACAACTAATTTTCACTAAAGCCACATAAATTGATGTCATTGTAATAATTTGTAAATCACTAGCGAAGTTTAAGCAAATTAGAGTACGTGTGCTTCTCATATAAGCACATCGTACTCGATCCAAGCTGTTGTGATTTGTCGATGTGGTACACACACTCCGCAAAATCAAATCAGAGATGTGTCTACCTTGTGGTGCATAGACTTAGGCCCTGTTTCAATTTCACGGGATAAATTTTAGTTTCCTACTAAACTTTAGCTATATGAATTGAAATGCTAAAGTTTAGCTCCTTGGGGTGTTTAGACTACTCTAATAAAGTTTAGCATATTGAAATAAAAAGACACTCATGCTCCTAATGCGGAGAGAGAATGAGGTTAGAGGGTATTGGTGGAAAATGGGGTTCCCTGGTCCACATTTAGCTCCTTTAAGCACCCCTTGAGCAGCATATGAGATAATATGTGCTAAATTTTATCACACCATCATTAGCTCTCATGTTTAGATCACCAAATGGCTAAAAGTAGCTAAAAAAGCTGCTAAAGTTTATCTCTTGAGATTGAAATAGAGCCTTATATCATATAATTTATTTATATATATATATATATATATATATAGTAAAATTATAAATTTAATTGGAACCATTGATTTTAGTTTTTTTAGGAAATGTATTTGCACCCTTACCTACCACCTATATCATTGAATGTGTATATATAGTAATAGTAAAAAAATGAAATCATTGGTTTTAGTTTTTTAAGGGAAGCATATGCACCCCTACCTCTACCTACCTGCCCCTGTAGTAAACCATCCATCACCATTTGGGCGGTTACTTTGTCAATGTCAAAAAAGGTAACGACGATGAAATCAATACCTGAGGGTGTGCAACGCAAGCTCCTCCTCCACCTCCACCCTCTAAAATAAGACGTTGCAGCCAACCAGGGGAGGCCCTCCGCGGTCCGTGGCTCCGTGCCATCCTCTCCTGGGCAGCGAGCAGTGGTGGCCGCGGGTTCCCCCGCCTCGTCCTCCCGGATCCGGCGACGAAGGTGCGTACCCTTGCCAAATCTGACCCCGTGCGTTGGCCCGCGCCATTCGCGCGATCCGGTAGAAATTTATTTCGAATTTCTAGGCGCGGAGTCCAGCAGTTCCGTGTCTAACTAGGACGGCCTGCCTGGTGCTGCGGCACAGTGCGCGGGTTCTCGCTGTTGTGGATCGGGGGAATGGGGGTAGGATCTTCGCCTGAATGTGTTGCTCGAGGTCTACGGAATGTGTCGGCCTTGGAGCATCGCCTCTGCCTAGACGCTGTGATCTGGGCTCGCAGTACGCGGATTCAGATCCCAAACCTGAAGATTTGGCGGGGATCTGTTGATGGCTTTGCCATAGTTACCTGTCGTGGATTCGGGATTAGGCTCAGAGATTCGCTGAATCTGTTTCTGAATTTGTGTAGTACACCGCATATTGAGTTGCTTTTTGTGTGTAAGGTTTTCTCTTGTCGGTGTCACGGCGAATGGAATTCATGTTGGAACAGTGCCGTTGCCCAATTGGCCTTGCGTGTGTCACTATAGATGGGAAATTCTATAGGTCATCATTTGTTGTTTGCTGCAGCTATCAGTGACTTACCTACCCATCAGGAGGGAGTTGAGGTGGATACATCAATAGGACCCGACCAGTTTCTTTAGCTGCGCAGCACTTCTCTCTTAACCAATAATTGAACAAAGCTTGTGTGGCACTAGTTTATTATTCCCTGTAGGTGGTTCAACGACATTGCTTAAAATATGTGCCTACCCATATGCAATCATTGTATGTGTATTATGTTATTGCAGACGTGCCTCTTAGCTTTGGTCACGAGCAATGCAAGCTAACAGCGTTTTTAGCCTCAATTTGAGTTCATTCTCCACTTAGATAGATGAGGACACTCGTTTGACACCACTGGACTCGCGACGCGGACAGATAGGCTGCTCTCGACTCCATATACAACGCGAGCACGGCCCGGCCAGTACCTTTTTTCTTGGTCCCACCATACATATTGCTTTCCCCATTGCAGTTGCAGCTTCCCATGCTCTTGCAAGCTTTAGATCAGCACCAATCCCCACCAAATTCCAGTCAAATCTGCCCCACCGACACCTTCAATCAATCATGCAGCCACTTAATTAGGCTTCTAACATGTAAAATATGTCTATCCCTTCATATCCTCTCCGGTAGATACTACTCCAATTATCCTCTGCGGAGCTGGCTCACTGCTGGCCATTGGGTCCTTGACCTGCGCACCTCGCTGGGATTGACCTTGTTGAGTCGACGAACTGCTCTAGCCCTTTCTTCCAAATTCTTGTGGTTATCGTTGCCGACATGTACGATTTGCTGGCATCGTTGGCCGGAAGCCATGGATGGAGACTGATTTGCTGTTAGTTGCTGCTCCATGTCCACCATCTCCTTGGTTTGCTGTTGTTCTCTTCTTGACGTGGTCCCACGACGCGAGCCCTGGCTGGTGCTTCGGCCTTCTGTCAGTTGAGGCCTATGCTGCTTCTGCAGGTCCTTCTTACACCCTGCAACACTACCGTTTGGTGTGCTGACATGGAAATTGGGGCAGCAGGACAGCTAGGTGTGTTGGGGACGCCCTTAGGAAATCGAGTCACACTAGATGCTGACAACAGAACAGCTCTACGGTAAAGTGTTTGTAGCTACAAATAAAAGAGCACCAGTGGAACTTCTTTTGGTTATTTTAAGCATGGATGTGTCTTTTGGAACATTATTATTGTGCTGCGTGCTGCTTGAGCTTTTTGCTTCCTCTGGGGATAACACTTTCAGCATTTGAAACTAATTTTGCAGATTAATTGAATAACTTCGATAAGATGGGTCGTGGTATTAGCAGTGGGGGTGGTCAGAGTTCCTTGGGCTATCTCTTTGGCAGTGACGAAGCTCCAAAATCATTTGAGAAGCCTGCACCAGTTCAAAAGCCAACTCCTCCATCCTCTGCAGAGAGACTAAAAGATATCGCTGCTGGTATTCAAAGTAGTAAATCAAACAATTACAAAAGATCTGAAGGCCAGAACTGTGGAAATTTCCTTACGGTCAGTATCCAATGACACCTGTGAACATTTTGATTATGCTATTTTGGAGCACCAGTTGAGTGCTGTGCAGGTGGAGCAAGAAAAAGTTTATACTTGCTCTCATTCATAGTTTGTTCTTAGCCTATGATCTAGAAGTACTTGTTTAGGTTTTGCTGCAAGAAGCACCCTTCATAATATGATTACGGTGCTGTGTTCTGTATTTACATTAATATGACATGGAACATGGTTATGATGACAAGTTCTCTCTACTGATCTCACCTTGTTGTACTTCTATGGTTTGCCCTTCTTCTCTGTGGTAGATGAAGTCATACTAAATCATTTGCAGTTATAAGAGCCTGGTATTTGACATTATGACAATAAATACTTGTAGCATTTTATCGGAATCATGGTTGTTAATCCTATAGTATGTCATTAGTGCCAGCCAGAATAATCTCTGTTGTCTGTTGGTATGTGTTGAGCTTTGGTAATTTAACAAGAGTTCTACTTGTGGGTTTACAATTTACTTGTGCTTTACAGTAATCCAAACTTCCAAACTTGTGCTTCACATGCTGATGCAATTTGCGTTAAATATACCTGCTTGCTTGTCTGTCCTTAGAATATTCTGATGGATAGTCCCTTCGATTGTTTCAATTCTTTGCTTTTGCACTTCTACTCATAGTGAATAGTTTGCCAAATACCTTTTACATGACAACGGAATCTTTGTGGCCATTTATCCAAACAGCCTGTTTGTTAATGTTCTTAGATTGCGGCTGAAAATGCACAAAGGCAAAATCTCTACCTTGAAATATTTGTACATTTGCGGATATTAGCTGTTGTGGGATGCTGCAGGACCGTCCGTCGACCAAGGTGCAAGCAGCTCCAGGTGGCGACTCTTCACTCGGTTATCTTTTTAGTGGCAGCAAAGATGGCAAGTGATGTACACCTGCTGTTAGTGTTCGCCATGATCATGGGAGAAGGTTTCTGCTTAACAAAGGAAAAAGGGAAAAGAATCTTGTATTCCCATGAGTAAATATCAAACTGCTCATGGTATCTATGTTGTTGGGATTGCTTGTATGTGTGTACATGTTCGTGTGTGTCGTGTGTTGATCCACAGCTACTGGTAGCAAGAGCTTCTATCCCTGCTGATGGAATTGTGCGCAATGCCAATGTTGACATTATCGTGGGTGATGCTATTATGTTGTGGTGTATTATTGGATATGTTTGCTGTTTAATACACATTGTTGTAGAAAAAAACATCCACAGTTCTGTTCAATTTCAGAGTGTCCTGTTCAATTTTCACCGAAGGGGTGGTATGCGCCGAATAGTTGTTTAGACCGTCACAACAGCTATAAATCTTGATCATTGTTAGCTCTTATTTACCGTAATATTTTTGTTTGATAGAATACAAGGACGATATAAACTCACACCACTACACACCATATGTGTATACACGTGTGCACGTCCATTACACACTAAAAATAGATCTGAACACGCACGCATGTATATACCCTATAGCTGAGATGCCACTAGGCCACAAATTGGTGCGTCACTTAGGTCGACTAGTGGCCTTTGCCACTGCGTCGTGAGTTCCTTCATATTTACCTAATATTTCAGTGCATAGTCTTTAACAATAGTCACCACTTTATCGCTACACTACATTAGTTTTTTTATTAAACTTCTAGGTGACATAAAATATGATGTTTTATTAAAATATAAATACATCTAATTATCTAGTTAAACAAAAAATTATATAATCTATAAAACAATAAAAAATAAATAATTCAAATATAAAATAAAAAACAAAATTTATAAATAAAACTATATATATTAAAAATAAAAATAAAAATATATAAATAAAATACAATTTGTAGATTAGATTACAATATTTTTTTAAAATTTTCTGGACTTTAAATGGTTAAAAACAACTAACTGACGTGTCCACGTCATTTAGAAAATTTTGTATGACAAGTTGATTGTTATTGACTGGTACATCTAACATAGTGGATTGTTATTGACTCGTACATCTAACATAGTGGACATACTATCTCCAACAGTTATTGACTGGTACCTATATTTAAACTCCACTCTGCGAATAAACAGTGTTTTGTGTGACTATATAAGTAAACTGCTGGATACGATTCAATAGATCAGTACCCATTGGTTCGGTCGATACAACCATCGATCAGATGACTAAACTGATCGGGATTGCCACCACTCTGAGGGCTAGTTTGGTGGATAAGTAAATGGAGGGGATCCATCCGATGGATCTCCTCTATTTCATGTCCATCAAACCAGCCCCAATCGGTATACACCATACGTCATCAATCGATATGTATAGTTTGCTGCTGGCATTAGCCTAAGCAAAACAGTGGTCGAACTGAACAGTGGACAATGGCCACGAAAACTCACCGGACAAAAAAAAAATAGTAGTACGATGACTTGTGAAGTCCAGAAAAGTACTACTGTTTGTACAATATAAGCAAATAGATAGCAGGAGCATACTGTATAGCTTGTGAGGTCCAAGACCGAATGACTTGTCCTCAATTACGCATACAATAACTCATTCAATGTATCTAGTTCTATATTTCAATAAATCGTAACGAATGAGGTAGGTGCGTGACATACATCTGCTAGTATAAAAAAAGCTTTATGTCTGCGATAAAGTCTAATTTCTATAGACGGTTTTAGTTATCGAACACGAGTAAAATAAAATTGTTAGCCCAACATTAAGAACCACAAGTAGAAAAAAGTTTTTCCTAACGATTTTCTTAAACCGTGCATGCAAATTGTGCATTTCTAAACCGCGAGTAGAAATCATATTTGTACTTGCGGTTTGTTAAGAAAACACCCAGTATAAATTAATGATTTTTACTGGCGGTTTTCTTAAGAAACCGCCAGTAGAAATAACTTGAAATCGAATTTTATGAGTTTTTAAATGACCTCATATGAAAAAATCATCAATATAAATTGTAGAGCTATAAAAGTTATGAAACTTTATAGTAGACACCCTTTTTATTTGAAATCATTTGGGGTCTCAAAATTGCATTTGAATCTATCAAATTAAAAATGTTAATTTTTGCAAACGACCTCGGATAGAAAAAGTACCAAAATAGAAGTTGTAAAACTTTAAAAGTCATTCAACTTTGTAGTTGAATTTCTTTTGTTTGAAATTGTTTGCAACCTCAAACAATTAATTTACATTCGGTTTGTTCTAATATGTGGACAACAAAACTGCAATCCAAACATAAGGCACGTGATAGGTAGAGTTGTAGAGGAGCCTTCGCACTAGGGTGCGATCATTGGTTCAATTCCCATCAGCCGCATAGCACTCGAATTTTATGTGAAAAAGATCGTGCTTCGACGGAGACAGTATTTTTTGCCATTTTTAAAACACAGTTTATGTTTTCTACAAAGGATTTGTCTGTATTCTTTTGATGTAGAATTCATCATTTGGATACCTTTCTTGGAGAAAGGTTTTGATTTCTGTCCCCCAATCCTCGTTGTGAGTAGCGGAAACCGTTAGAATTGCTCTTTCCATCAACTCTAATGAAGGTGCCTTTAGGACTTCAAAGAACACTTCGTGAGGTAGAGGGAGCCCCTGAGCCACTGACTTGGCTAACATATTAGCATGTTTATTATTTGTCCTTGGTAAGTTTTTTTATGGAGAACCCTTCGAAGGAGCTCTCCATTCTTTGCATTGTGTTGATATCCTTTTCTAATGTCGGGCTTTTAGCCTTGCTTCTTTTGTCGACATGACCTATGATCACCTAAGAATTAGATTTGATGATTGCCCTTTTAACCATAGTTTTAAGCTTCCTTAGGCTCAGCAGCAAAGCTTCGTATTCTGTGATGTTGTTTGTGCACTAGAATTCCAGTTTAACTGGATATGAACTTTTCACTCTTGAAGGTGATGTGATGACAGCGGCTGCACCAACCCAAAAGTTTCCCAAGTCCCACCATAGAAAAATGTCCAAACATGTTCTTCTGAGGTGTCTGATTCACCTTGTGAACTAGACGTTCAATCAGCAATGAAAATGCCAATGTTTGAAATTGAATTGATGATAAATGTATGAAGTCAATGACAATTCATTGAGCTCACCAGACCATTTCCCAACTCGACCTGTAGCTTCTCTATTTCTAATGATATCCTTCAGAGATTGAGACGAAGGTACGACAATGTTGTAAGATTGGAAGTAATGACAAAGCTTCTTGGAAGTTATTAAGAATGCATATAGTACCTTTTCCATTTTTGAGTAATTCCTTTTGGATGAGCCAAGTACTTTGGAGACGAAGAATATTGACATTTGATTTTTGGATCCATCCTGTATTTTTTCCTGGACCAAAGTAGTTGTCGGAGAGTGAACTCTAACCGGGTGGCGGAATGCACCCACCCGATCCTAAGAGTTGGGGGAAGCCTAGGGTTAGCCTGATGAGCTGAATGAACATAAGAACACAAAGAGTTTAGAGTGGTTCAGGCCGCCGGAGCGTAATAACCTACATACACTGTGAATGACGTGGGTCTAAGTGTCCCCCTTTTGCATCGCATGTGCTCTCCTTTTATAGTCTAAGGGGAGCACGCACAAGAGTGATGGACCCCCAACAAGTGGGCATAGCGTGCTTGTATTAAATATATATCACCTGAAGCTATAAGTGTAACAGTGGGCTAAGATCTTCTTCCCCTGAATATCGCGTCGACCCCATGACTAGGTGTGTTCTTCTTGTCGCTCTAGGTCTGCTTGGGCAACCGTCCAACATGCTGATGTTGCTGGGGCAGGGCATGCTGACGCATGCAAGATTTAATGTGATATCTCCACGTTGTCACATCCGGCCAGCGCAGCAACGGGTGTATCGAGCAGCCGAGCGACGCCTCATGATGGCGTTGCTCACGCGCCAGAGATAAATGCCTCGGTAACCTGCATTACTCTAAGCAGGTATTGAATCCACGCGGCATAGGCAAACTACCGTGTACCTCGGTAATGTGTGGACAGTCTTGTCAGTCTGTACAACCCGTCACAGTTTGTGGCCTACCAAGCACCCTTCATTCACTCTATAATAAATGCGAGTAGTGCGGCTGCTAGCGAGGAGTTTTCTTCTGGACGAAGGCTTACGCTACGGGCCCAGGGGCCACGTGGTGACTCCAGACCTCTGTTTGTGCAAAGCGTGAGGGATAGGGCACACATAGGGTGTATGCCCCATCCTTTCATTCGCTAGGGGTCTGGACCTGACGCCTGTGGTTCGGGCGTCTATAAGTGTCAGGCCAGGACCTACCCCCGTAACCTTTGGTGGTGTTTGTAGGGGTCTGGGCCCTAGTCCTGGGGCTCGGATCTGTAGGGATGCCCTCCTAGAGTGAACCCACCTAGTACTCATGGCGGTATTAGGCCAGCCCACTTGGACCCTCAGTGTATAGCTTAGGGTTAACTGAGCCTTGAGGTAGTGGTAGTATGTACCCTAGATACAGGATACCGACGGTAGGACTTACAATGGACTAAGAATATAGGTGACCAGATGGGCCAGAATATATGGGCCGACACGAGGCACGATCATTTTGACATGGCTGAAGCATGACAAGGCATAATAGTAATCGTGTCCAGGCCAGCACGAGGCCCGTTATGGGTCGTGCTTAGGCTTAGGTACAATCCCATCGAACGACACAAGCATGGTCTATTTAGCTAATGCTAGGCACGGATAGCCCATCAAATGGAACATGCTCCAGCACGACCCATTTGTGGCTCAACCTTACTTGTTCTAATCTATCCCACCATATATATAAATACGACCAACTCAACCCTCAATTTTAAGCTATTTTCGAGTTCTCTAACGAAAAATGGAGAGAAATAAGCAACAAAAATAGGAAAAAAGAAGTTATTTTCGAGCTCTGTTACAAGATGAGCCTTGGGACGTACAACACGGTAGCACGATAGCCCAGCACGACCCATTCAAAACTAGTCAGGTTGTGCTTGAACTCGAACTTTGGCCCATGGACGGGCACGACACGACTCGCTATTTATCCGTGCCGTGCCTCGGCATGGCCCATTGGCCATGTATAACTGAGAAGCAAAAACATACAACAATAGTGGAGCCCTAGCGAAGGTGGAGAGAGTTGAGAGCACCTAGAGGGGGTGAATAGGTGATCCTATAAAAAACAGCTTAACAAAACAAACTTGGACTAATATTGGATTAGTGAAAGCAGGAGCCAAGTTCGAATGAGGAGTATGATAGGAGTAAACTTCTTCACTTAATTGCTCTTCACTAAGTGAGTATTAAACTTAGAGCAATTATGTAAGTGAAGTGAATAGAGAGAATCGTAGTAAGATAAAGACATGTGACATGATGATTTTTATCCCGTGGTTTGATCAAGTAGAATACTTGCCTACTTCATGTTGTGGAGTCCCTATGGACGAGGGTTGCACTCAACCCCTTTCAAGTGATCCAAATATCAACTTGAATACCAAGGTTCTCTTTATCTCAACAATATCCCGTTGAGGAATCTCCACAATTTTGAGTCTCTCATGCCTTACACAAAGGATCTCAAATGAACACAAGAGTAAGGGGGAATAGAAACATATACAAGAACTAGAGTTGCAGTAACAACACGCACACAAGTCAAGAAAGAGCACACAAAACAACACAGCGGAGTTACAACTCAAAGAAGTGCTCAAATCTCTATCACAATGAAGCAATTCCGTGCTTGCGAAGTCTCGGCATTGTAGGATGTTCAATGGGTGCTTGGTATGGAGCTCCATGCGCCTAGGGGTCCCTTTTATAGCCCTAAGGGACCTAGGATCCGTTGGAGCTCCATTTGGTAGGCTTTGGTTGCCTTCTGTCCGTGGGCACATCGGACAGTCCGGTGCACCACTGGATAGTGAACAGTGATATATTTCCTTCCTTGTTTGGTGAAGCCGACCGTTGCCAGCCATTGGCCCCTAGCACACCGGACAGTCCGGTGGCACACCGGACAGTATGGTGCCGCCTGTTGACTGTTGGTTGAGCCACGTGTCGCTCGGTGATCGCGCGGTTGACCGTTGGTTGGGCGCGCGGCTGGCACACCGAACAGTCTGGTACACACTGGACAGTCCGGTAAATTATAGCCGTGGTGCCCTAGCTTTTTCTCGAGAGCGGGCTGTTCACCGAGCATGCCAGCCTGGCACCGGACAGTCCGGTGCACCACATGCTGGTGCAAGTTTGGCTGGACTTACCAAACTTATCCAATTTAATTTCTATCGATTGGAGAAGATTCCTAGCACTTAATAGAACATAGTTAGTACCAAAAACATATTACTAAGTGCTAGAATCATACCTTTGTTTCTCCAATTTGCTTCTCTTTAACTCTGAGCTCATATTAGACAAAACAATATGTGTTGAGCATCTAATCACCAAAACAAAACAGAAATGGCCCAAAGGCACATTTCCCTTTCAATTTCCCCCCTTTTTGGTGATTTATGCCAACACATCAACAAGCAACTCATAATGCATTTACATATCCAAATGCGAGCTAAAAAGTACAAATTGATGTCAAATTGAAGACCAATTAAATTTTCATAGGATTTGGCATATTTGGATCACTTTTGCCACCACTTGGTTTGTTTTCGCAAAACAAATTCATTTTCCTATCTCTATGTCAAAAACACTTATTTTGGCAAATCAAAATATCTTTCAAGACTAGTTTTCATCAAACACCAAGAACTCCCACCTTTTCCCCATCATCAAATTTCTCCCCCACAAGAGAGCAGATTTTGCAATAAGAGGATTTGGATCAAAAACCAAGTATACTTACACTAATATTTTGAAATTTACAAGTGGTAGCTGATCTAGTTGCTTTGGCCTTAATTTCTCCCCCTTTGGCATTAAGCACAAAAATAGAAGAACTATTTGGTCCTTTTAACCCCATTGCCTCATAGAAAATTTCAAGTAAAATCAAGGGCAATGAGAAAAACACAAATAGTGGCTTGGAACAAGATACATTGATACCAGAATAAAGTGGAAGCTTCTTCTTTGTTCAAGTCCACCTTTTCCCTTTCAATTCATCTTTGAGACTATATCAAAATCACTCAAGCAAACACATTAGTCTCAAAGGGTCAAGTTGTAGTACATCCTCCCTCTAAACATGTGCATCATTTGCATAAGGACTTCTGAGGTCCGGGGATGACTTGTACAACTTGAGCACCAAAATAAGTAAAGACAGAAATGCTTAAAAGAACATGATCAAAAGCAAAAAACATATGCATGTTATAGATCAATCCAAGTTCTGTGAATTTAAGACATTTAGATCACTGCGCAACCTGTAAAAGCTTTTCTCATCTAAAGGCTTGGTGAAGATATCGGCTAGCTGGTTCTCGGTGCTAATATGGCAAACATTTATATCTTCCCTTTACTGGTGGTCTCTCAAAAAGTGATGCCGGATGTCTATGTGCTTAGTGTAGCTATGTTCAATAGGATTATCTGTCAAGCGAATTGCACTCTCATTATCACATAGGACTGGGACTTTGCTCAGATTGTAGCCAAAGTCCCGAATGGTTTGCCTCATCCAAAGTAGTTACGCACACACTGGCCTGCGGCAACATACTCGGCCTCAATGGTGGATAGGGCAACAAATGTTTGTTTCTTAGAGCTCCAAGACACTAGGGACCTTCACAGAAACTGACAAGTCCATGATGTGTTGTTCCTATCAACCTTGCATCCGGCTTAGTCGGAATCTGAATATATGATTAAGTCAAAGGTAGACCCCTTTGGATACCAGATCTCGAAGCAAGGCATATGAACTAAATATCTAAGAATTCACTTCATGGCCACAAGATGACATTCCTTGGGGTCAGATTGAAATCTAGCACACATGCATACGCTAAGCATTATATCTGGTCTACTAGCACAAAGATAAAGTAATGAACCTATCATAGACCGGTATGCCTTTTGATCAACGGACTTACCTCCCTTGTCGAGGTCTAAGTGCCCATCGGTTCCCATTGGCGTTTTGGCGGGCTTTGCGTCCTTCATCCCAAACCTTTTGAGCAGGTCTTGAGTGTACTTCATTTGTGAGATGAAGGTTCCTTCCTTGAGTTGCTTCACTTGAAATCCAAGGAAGTAGTTTAGCTCGCCCATCATTGACATTTCAAATTTTTGCATCATTACCCTGCTAAACTCTTCACAAGACATTTGATTAGTAGAACCAAATATTATATCATCGACATATATTTGGCACACAAACAAATCACCATAACAAGTCTTAGTAAAAAAGAGTGGGATCCGCTTTCCTGACCTTTAAAGCATTAGATATCAGAAAATTTCAGGCATTCATACCATGCTCTTGGAACTTGCTTAAGTCCATAGAGCGCCTCAGAAAGCTTGTAAACATGGTCAGGATACCTGTCATCCTCGAAGCCAGGGGTTGTTCCACGTACACCCCCTCCTTGATTGGTTCGTTGAGGAAGGCGCTCTTCACATACATTTGAAACAACTTAAAAGAGTGGTGAGTAGCATAGGCCAATAATATGCGAATTGGCTCGAGCCTAGGTACAGGAGCAAAGTCTCCTCAAAATCCAAAGCTATGACTTGGGCATAACCTTTTGCCACAAGTCGAGCCTTGTTTCTTGTCACCACCCCGTGCTCATATTTCTTGTTGCGGAACACCCACTTGGTTCCCATAACATTTTGCTTTGGACGTGGCACCAGGCTCCATACTTCATTTCTCTTGAAGTTGTTGAGCTCCTCCTGCACGACCAATACCCAGTCCGGATCCTGCAAGGCTTCTTCTACCCTGAAAGGCTCAATAGAAGAAACAAAAGAGTAATGTTCACAAAAAATAGCTAAACATGAACGAGTGGTTAATCGCTTGCTTATGTCACCCAGAATCTGATCCACTAGATGATTCCTTTGGATGGTGGCTCGGACTTGAGTTGGAGGTGCCTGTTGTACTTCTTCCTCTTTATCCTTTTCTTCATGTGCTCCCCCTTGATTCATGCCTTCATCGTGAGGTACATGTTCCTCATTTTGAGTTGGGGGTTGCATCAGTGTTGAGGGAGTTGGTTGATCCTGTTCTTGGTGTTCCTGAGGTCGCACATCACCTATTGCCATAATTTTCATTGTGGCCGTTGGAACTTCATCTTCATCTATATAATCAAGATCAACTTGCTCTCTTGGAGAGCCATTAGTTTCATCAAATACAACGTCACTAGTGACTTCAACCAAACCCAAAGATTTGTTGAAGACCCTATATGCCTTTGTATTTGAATCATAACATAGTAAAAACCCTTCTACAGCTTTGGGAGCAAACTTTGAATGTCTACCTCTTTTAACTAAGATGTAGCATTTGCTTCCAAAGACACGAAAGTATGACACATTGGGTTTGTTACCGGTTAGAAGTTCGTAAGACGTCTTCTTGAGGAGGCGATGAAGATAGAGTCGGTTTATGGCCTGGCAAGCTGTATTTACAGCTTCCAACCAAAACCGCTCAGGCGTCTTGTAGTCTCCAAGCATTTTCCTCGCCATGTAGATGAGCATCATGTTCTTCCTTTCTACTACACCATTTTGTTGTGGCTTGTAGGGAGCAGAGAACTCATGCTTGATGCCTTCCTCCTCAAGATACTCTTCCACTTGAAGATTCTTGAACTCAGATCCATTGTCGCTCCTGATCTTCTTCACCTTGTGCTCAAACTCATTTTGGGCTCTCCTTAGGCAGCGCTTTAGTGTACTTTGGGTTTCTGATTTATCTCACAAAAAGAATACCCAAGTGAAGTAGGAAAAATCATCAACAATTACAAGACCGTACTTACTTCCCCTGATGCTAAGATAAGCAACGGACCCGAAGAGATCCATATAGAGGAGTTCCAGTGGTCTTGACATTGTCATCACGTTCTTGCTTGGATGAGTAGTTCCCACCTGCTTCCCTGCCTGGCACGCTGCACAAGGTCTATCTTTCTCAAAACAGACATCGGTTATTCCTAACACATGTTCTCCCTTTAGAAGCTTATGAAGATTCTTCATTCCAACATGTGCTAGATGATGGTGCCAGGCCAGCCAATATTAGTCTTAGCGATTAAACATGCATCTAGATTGGCATTCTCTTTAGTGAAATCAACTAAATAAAGCTTCCCGTCTAATACACCTTTAAAAGCTAATGAACCATCACTTCTTCTAAAGACAAATACATCAATATTTGTAAACAAACAATTATAGCCCATATAACATAATTGACTTACAGAAAGCAAATTGTAACCAAGCAATTCTACTAAGAATACATTGGAAATTGAATTCTCAGTAGTGATGGCTATTTTACCCAAACCTTTGACCTTGCCATGATTCCTGTCTCCAAAGATGATCGTGTCTTGGGAATCCTTGTTCTTGACGTAGGAGGTGAATATTTTCTTCTCCCTCGTCATGTGGTTTATGCATCCGCTGTCAATAATCCAGCTTGTGCCTCCGGATGCATAAACCTGCAAGGTGATTTAAGCTTGGGATTTAGGTACCCAACTCTTATTGGGTCCTATAAGGTTAGTCACATAAGACTTTGGAACCCAAATGCAAGTTTTGCCTACCTTGCACTTAGGCCCCACATTTCTAGCAAACTTTATCATTTTTACACATTAGCACAAATGAAGCATCATAAGTATGATAAAGCATAATTGGGCCATTAGTTGCATTTCTAGGTGCATGAGAAACAACATGATGAACATAATGCCTATGTCTATTTCTACCATGGGCATGTGTAGAGCTAGAAGATGCATACATGGCATGAGAATCAAAAATAGCATCATGACGAGTAGGTAAAACAACATGATCATAACGACTATCATGATGAGAAACACTAGAAGCATTCTTAACATGAGCATACAGATAAGCATGACTCTTTTTGTCATGAAAAGAATGCAAACTACTAGCCATAGGTGCCTTCCCTTTCTCCTTGATGAGATTGGAGGCCCTTTGACTTGTTAAGTTCTTGGTTCCCTTTTGGAAACCAAGTCCATCCTTAATGGAGGGATGTCTACCAATGGTGTAGGCATCCCTTGCAAACTTTATTTTATCACACTCAGTTTTGCAAGTTTTAAGTTTAGCATTAAGGTTTGCAATTTCATCATTCAACTTAGAAATGGTGGAAACATGATTATTGCAAGTATCAACATCAAAATCTTTACATCTATTGCAAATAGAGACATGTTCCACAAATGAACTAGCAACATCTAATTTCTCTATTCTAGCATTTAAAATAGCATTTGATCTCTTAAGACTAGAAATAGACCATTGCAAGAAGATAATTCAGAAGATAGTATTTCATTTTTCTTGGTCTCTAAAGCAAGATATTTTTCAAATTAACAAGTTTATCATGTTCTTCATAAAGAATATCTTCTTGTTTTTCTAATAACCTATCCTGCTCATTAAGGGCATCAATTAATTCATTGATTTTATCTACTTTAGATCTATCTAAACCCTTAAAGAGATCACTATAGTCTACATCATTGCCATATTTCCCCATCACTAGAAGAAGTGTACTTAGGGGTATCTCGTGTACGTACCTTCTTCTCCTTAGCCATGAGGCATGTGTGATGCTCGTTGGGGAAGAGGGAGGACTTGTCGAAGGCTGAGACAGCAAGTCCCTCATCGTCGGAGTCGGATGAAGAGCAATCTGAGTCCCACTCCTTGTCGATGTGAGCCTCGCCCTTTGCCTTTTGGTAGTTCTTTTTCTTCTCCTTCCATTTCTTTTCTTGTCCCAGGTCATATCCATTATCAGGACATTGTGCAATAAAATGGCTGGACTTACCGCACTTGAAGCAGGAACACTTTCCCCTTGACTTGCTCTTGTTGGGGTAATCCTTGCATCCCTTCAATGCGGTCTTAAAACGCTTGATCACAAGAACCATTTCGTCCTCATTTAGACCGACAGCCTCCACTTGTGCCACCTTGTTAGGTAGCGCCTCCTTGCTGTTTGTTGCTTTAAGAGAAACGGGATGCGACTCGTAGAGAGGAAGCGGTCCACTGGCAATGTCATCAACGTACCTAGCCTCCTTTACCACCATGCACCCGCTTACGAATTTTCCAAGAATTTCCTCGGGCGTCATCTTTGTGTACCTGTGATTCTCACGAATAAGATTTACAAGATGAGGATCAATAACGGTAAATGACCTTAACATGAGTCGAACGACATCATGATCCGTCCATCTTGTACTTCCATAGCTTCGGATCCTGTTCACCAGGGTCTTGAGCCTATTGTAAGTTTCTATTGGCTCCTCTCCCCTTTTCATGGCAAATCTCCCAAGTAGTGGCCCGATCAAACCCTCCAGAAATAGCTCCTGCTTTTTCTCATCATTATCAACCTCCCCAGGAGCATATCAAGATAGCTAGATAAAGTTGTCTCTGTATTCGCTTACTAACATGCCTCCCTGTTTGAGGGATAGGAACTCTTTCTTTATAATCTTCATAAGGCCAGCAAGAATATGGTAATTCCTGAAATGAGTGGAGAATTCTGCCGAGGAGATGGTGTTAGCAGCAGCGTGAGCAGCGCAGTATGCATCCCACCAATCCGCAGCGGGGCCGGTGAGGCGACCCGATGCATATAACACTTTCTCCCTGTTAGTACACTAGGCTATATTGAGCATCTTGTCCACAGACTTTAACCAATCATCAGCTTGTAATGGGTCAGAGGAGTTAGAGAATGTAGGTGGCTTGTGACTCATAAACTCCCGGTGCTTATCCCTGGGCGGAGCTGGTGGTGGAGGAGGTGGTACTTGCGGTCGTACCTGCCGTTCCTGACACATTTCTTGGTATTCTTGCCACATTTTCTATCGTTATTGATGGATCTGTGCTTGCATTTCCATCATTATGTTGGCTATTTGATGTAGTAGTCGCATTTGAGCAGCAGCCACGTCATCAATAGGTGGGGGATTCGGAGGAGGATTCATTGTTGGTTCTAGATTAGCTACAACCCTTCTTCGACGAATTCGTGTGGGTAGATCAACACCTCCTCCCCTCTTGGTATTAACCATCTGGGTTAGAGACATAAGGTAAGATAGTTTTGCAAGGGAAATAATTTAGTAGGTAGAAAAGATAGCCTAGTAGCTGGTCATAAACTGAAGGATCTTAGGCAGAGCTTTGATCTGTTATTTTGTATCTATGTCAGGATAACTAGGCTTATAAGATTAATCTCCAAAGATAAGATAGAATCTGTTAAGATAAGATAGATATGTGACACTAGATATATTTTAATGGGGATAATCTAGGTTGGCTAGTTATCTTATAAACATTTTTTATGCCTATATGTATTTGGACGAAAGGGTATAATGTTTCTAATCATAGTCGTTTACTCACAGATTAGTGACACACCTTGAAGAAACCCGAACCAATTCCCCTATCAAATCCCAGTCGTTAACCCAACATCAACAGCTGGCGTTTTCTTTGCCCCCTCCCCCCGTAGCCGGAGACGGCGGCGGCGCAGCCCTAGGCTAGCGGCACCATGGCCGGAATTCCACAGGACTCAAACTCCGAGCTCGAACTATAATCCAAAGGGAGTAACGTATACAGGGAAACGATACTAGACCACAGGTAGTTCGCTCACCAGGATTCGCGCAGTACCCAACCCCTCCCACAGCGTGCGGCGGCTCAATTTCCCCGGCGGCACAGCGTGAGGCGAAGGAAGACGCGGCCCGAGATTTATGGCGAGAAGGTGCACGCAGCTTTGATTTTATACTCCAGTGGCAGAGTTCGTCCTCCCCCCAGGATCCCGGTCGATCCCAACAACCCATATGCAGGGACGCGATCGACACCATCACAGCTGCGGAGCTTGTTACGCGACGGCGGTTGGTTGAAGATATGCATGACAAACATGGCCCACGTGTAAGCGTCTTCGCCGCGAGTCTGACAGGGGGAGCCCACCAGTCAGCGGTCCCACGCAAGAGGGTATGCGTGCAGCGACTGCCAGCGAGGGCCCAGTAGTCGTCGCGCACCAGCTATTGGGCTGCGAAGAAGAGAGTAAAGGGAGATGGGCCAGGCAGATTCGGCCCACCAGGCCGAGGGGAGTCTTTCTTTTTTTTCTTTCCTTTTCCAAATTCAAATATTCAAGCCATATTCAAATTTCTGTTTCGAATTTCAGATTCCAATCTCAAATATAATCCTAATGTAAATATATATCCTACTATTTGCAATATTATTATTTATTCTACGTCCTATTATGTAATTATGGAAGGATGAGTGCTTTTATTAACATTTTCTTTCCTTTTACTCATTTTTTGTTAGATATTTTAATTTATAATTTGAGTTCAAATTCAAACTATGAACCCTTTATAATGCATCACACAAAGAAAAACATCATCATGAATGCACTTTTAATCTGTTCAACTCAATTTCTTTATTTACATATGCAAAAGAGAAAAGAGGATAATTAATCACATAGGTTCCAAAATTCACCAAGACATTAATATATAACTATATTTATTTATTTATATCATTATTTTTCTCTGATACGAAGTTTGGGCTTTACAAATCCTACCCTCTTAAAATAAATCTCAGTCTTGAGATTAGTAAGAAAAAGGATGTATTTCAATCTTGTCTCAAAACATATTGTTGGGGACTCGTTCTCAAATGCTATGAATTAAGAACAAGGCAACATAGAAAATGTTAATTGGTTAAGTCCTTCGTCCTTCGAAGCATTATTTCCCCTGGGATATAATGGTTTTCGGACGAAGGTTATGAAAGGCGTACCTTCATAAATACATTATGTAGTGACGAAGGATAAATTATAAGGAATATGAAGGATAACATAGACAATTATATATTATTATCATGTATGAAATAGAAATAACATTGAATTACAAATGTACCTTCAACTTGAAGGAGATGAAAGTACAAGCGTGACGTAAAAGCAAATGCCAACTCAGCGTCAACAGTGCGGGGATACTGTTCACCTATTTATAGGCGCGAGACACAGCCCATACAAAATTACATTCATGCCCTTTACATTTGATAATAATTCTATAGTAGTCTATCGAGGTCTGAATAGCCTTTTCATATTTAAGTCGGTTTCATTTTCTGCTACCACGCCGAAGCTTTCCTGCTCACATCTTCGGCGCTGTATCGACCTTCGTATTATCCTGGTCTTCTCCTGCCGTAATACCGATTTGAGTCCGAAGGTACCTGCTCACACATTATACTTCCAGAAATACTGTTAAATCCTGTTTTTGAGGACCTTCGTAAGCCAAGGCCCCCAACAGTAGCCCCTCGCAATATTAATTTGTTTAAAATAATAAATTTAGATTGCGACATGGACGAAGGCTTTACGCCGAAGGTCCGAAAAAACACCTTCCCTTTGCTAGAATAGCAACATTCACTGACAAGCGGTGTCTTTCAATTTTCAACGCGCTGGGCGTATAAATAAGAACATATCGCAACTCATTTGGCACGCTTTCTTGCCAACTGCTCCTGCTTACTCAATTTTTAGCTCTTGCGCACCAAGATTTGCTGAGCTTTTAAGTTTTGAAGCTTCGGCTTTGAAAACAGTTTTTTAGTGTTTCCGAAGATGTCTGAAGATAAGAAGGCTATCGCTGAGATGAAGCTGAGTCTTGACGAAGAGAAAAACCTGGGGTTTCTTATAGCGATGTCGAAGACCAATACAGAAAAAATCACCAAGGAGATTCTGGAAGGTTTGTCCGAAGATACTGGTGACAGCGACAGTTATGATGTGGACAGTGGCGGTGAGGACTCCGAAGATCGCCCTTGGCGCCCAAGCCATGCGGTTTTCGGCAAATCCACTATCAAAGAAAATCATCTTGTCAACATGAGAGGAAGATATTTCCGGGATTTATCCATTGTGAGGGCCAACGAAGGGGAAAAGACTTGTCCACACCCTGAAGAGAATGAAGTCGTAGTGTACCGAAGCTTTTTGAAAGCGGGACTACGATTTCCCCTGAGCGAGTTTGTCGTAGAGGTGCTGAAAATATTCGAAGTCTATCTTCACCAACTTACCCCCGAGGCAATCATAAGGCTGAATATCTTCGTGTGGGCCGTGAGAAGCCAAGGTCTGAAACCCGATGCAAAAAGTTTCTGCAATATACACGAATTATCATACGAAACAAAACCTTGGGGTAAAGAGCAGTATCACAATAACTTTGGCTGCTACAATTTTGTTTCTCGGTCGGGGTCAAGCTGTCCCGTGCCAACCTTTCGGAAGAGATGGCCCGTCGACTGGATGACAGAATGGTTTTATGTAAAAAATGATCTGAAAGCACGAGAAGATATCAAAGGTATAGTTATGCGCCCTATTTGGCAAAGCTTCGGCCTTCGGAGGCCGAAGGTTGAAATGAATGAAGCTGCCGAAGAATGCCAGAGAGCCTTCGGCGTTATCTGTTCTTTTATTGGAACGAGAGATTTGGTACAAGAGCATATTGCCTTCAGAGTATGGCCACTTGCGGAGAAATGGGAAATGCCGCAAGAAACCATAAAAGAGGCCGACGAAGGTGGACTTATCAGGTTGAAGTACACCTTTAAGTTTGGAGATAAATTCGTTGAGCCAGATGATGACTGGTTAAAAAGCATTGAAAATTTAAGTGATGAACTGCTTGGGGCTTATTCGAAGGCCGAAGATACTGCACTGTCAGCAGCCTTCGGAGGCCGAAAAAAGAAGAGACTGAATCGGGTGTTTGATGCAATCGGGTTCGTCTACCCTGACTATCGTTATCCCATTCGAGGGCAGAAAAGAAAAAACACAACCTCTGCGAAAGAAGAAGCTGCAGCTGCTCCTAGCGAGCCAGAACCGAAAAGAAAGAGGATAAAGGTCCTCACACATCGGCCGCGCTATATTGAACCAGCTTCGGTGCCTGAGTTTACCAGGGAAACCCCTTCGACCACCGAAGCTGAGAAACCAACCGAGCCAACCTTGCTGCCAGAAGTCGCAGAAACGGCCGAAGCGCCAACAAGAATAGAATTGGAACAACCGAAGATTTTTTTACCAGAAACGAAAGAGAAGGCCGAAGCGCCATCCACAGAAAAAATGGAAGAAGCAAAAGAAGCAACTGAGGGATCAAAGACATCAGAAGTTTTGAGTCCTGCAGCAAATATTGAGACAGTAAAAAACCAAAAAATGCCAGCAGTGACTCCGAAAAGGAAGAGAATGGTCAATGTGCTAGATGTTCTGGAGGCAATTAAATCTTCAAGCACACCTCCGAAGAAGACTGTTGTCATCCCCGAAGAAAAAACTGAAGTCTCTGATACTAAAGCTCCAGAGCAAGAAACTGAAGCCGAAGCTAGGTCCTCAGAATCTACGAAGATAAAATCCCTGGAAATCGAGGAAGAAGAAAAAATAACAGAGCCAACTTTTGTTGAAGAAATCAGTGTTGCTGCCCCCGAAGCATCCCCCAAAGTCCTTGACTATATTGTTCGCCATGCTTCGGGTAAACAATTATCAGAAAAAGAAAAACAAGAGGCCCAACTTTACGCCCAAAAACTGAAGTATCCAAAGGGGGCATTAATATTCAATGGCAGTGGAGAAGAAGACTTTTTGTATTGTCTCCCTGACAGCAAAGAGATTTCTGTCTGCCGGGAGATGAGCAAGAGCTTCGGATTCCCAACACTGGAAGACGGGCTCTCAGTGCTATCGAAAAATGATTTGGCCGATAGCCTGGCATATAATAGCTTAAAGGTACAACAAATGGAATTTCTGTAATTTTTTGCTGGGGCCAAAATTTTTCATTTACTTAAATCTATTGACACACACATATTTCTGTTTGCAGGGCCTGATACTTAGCAATGCCCTCAGGGCACAGAAGGATGCTGAAGACGAAGGGTGTACTATAGCCCTGAGCAACCTTCGTTCCGAAGTTATTGAACTGAGGAACGAAGGTCTTGAAAAAGATAAAATATTACATTCATTGATAAATAAGATAAAGGAAGACGAAGCTGCTTTTAAAGGTCAAGCTGAGGCCCAAAAGCGGGAAATTGAAGATCTTCGGAAACAACTGGCTCGAGCCAAGGAAGAACGCATACTTGAAGAAACGAAGCGGGAACTCAGCGACCAATGGGCAGATCACTTAGAAGGAACTGTTGAAGAGCTTCGGTCGTCCAAGAAGAGATGCTACAACAAATCTATAGAGTGTGTTAAGAAGCTAAAAGCTAGCTTCGTCAGGGTCGGCGCATTCTCAAGCGAAGAAAACTTTACAAGAGGCAATCCCGAAGGTCCCATCGAATGGATCGACCACGAAGCTGAAGCCTTCGAGGAAATTTTAAATAGCCGTGGAGATATATGTGCTTTCTCGGGTGCCAGAGGAATTGCCACCATTTTAGAGAAAAAGGGCTGCGAACATGTAAAGATTTTAGCGCAATCCGAAGGTGCTTTGTCCTTCGAAGATGCAAGGGATCCATCGGCCGAAGCTAGTATGGTTGGTGGAAAAATTTTCACCGATATCTGGGATAATGGTGGCCGAGAAATGGCCCGAGAAATTATTCGAAAAAGCGAAAAGGGTATTCACGATGCTAGAGAAGTAGCTGAGGCTGCTGAGAAGAACGCAGAGCCCGAAGGTCAATTAGGTATTAACTAATAGTTTTTATTGTGTTGTAATTTTAGGTTTTAAGATTCGTTTGCAATTTGTAATAGCAATGTAGCCGTATCCTGTCCTACTTCAGATCCTGCTAAAGCATCTTCGTGCCCTCAGCCGAAAGGAGACGACGAAATTAAGAAGATGGCTGAAACTATTATGGACGAAGTCGTCAATCGGCTCCTGAACGAGGCTGCAGAAGTCGTTTTGAGGGAAGATTAAGTATTATTGTAAAAACTTCTGAAATGTAATATATTGTAACATTTTGTAACCCTGAATGTAATATACCTATTTTTATTGCTCAATTCTTTACGATGCATGAAACTTTACACATACCGCTTTTGAGTCTTTGACGAAAAAACACCTTCCCTTCTTTTCATGCTTCGTGAAGAAGAATCTTTCTTTGTCACAGCAATATCCAGTGTTCTGATAAATAATATCCAGGCTTCGTGAAGATATTTTCCGAAGCCACACTTCCGAAGATCAAAAATGTATCTCTTTGTGACCTTATGATTTTTCCCTTTTTCAAAATGTTCTTCTGTAGATTGATATCGTGTCCACTTCTTGTGCCATATGCAACATGATGTATGATGCTTATGCTATGCGAAATGATGCGATGATGTTATGTTATGTGAGGTGATGCTTATTCCGAAGGTGCACACACATCCCTGCAATAAAACACATAATCTTTTATAAGCCTCCCTTAGGAGCTTCTTCGCCTTTTACTTCAGCGGAATCAGCATTTATTTTTCGCTGTAAGCCTCCCTTAGGAGCTTCTTCGCCTTTTACTTTCAGCGGTATTCGCGTTGACTTTTCGCGCTTCGCCTTTTACTTAGGCGGTATCAGCGTTGACTTTTCGCTGTATGCTCTGCATTCCCTTTGGAACGACTTTGGAGCAGAAAACTTACACTGCGCTCCCTCTGGAACGGCTTTTTATGACTTCGGCAAACTTACTCTGCGTTCCTTAGAACGACTTTTTGTTGCTTCGAAGAATTTTTGATAATCCGAAGGTCCTCTTTGTTATCACAAGTTTTTTAAACTTTAACAACTTGGGCCTGTGAAGAAAATATATTTTCCTTGTGGCAAACAACGAAACTATTTATATGAAATCTAAACAATGTCTTTTATTACACAGAAAAGAAGACTGAATAAGAAAGACTGCTATTAAGGTAGGATATTTGTCAATAGATGTGCTTTGACTCTGGCACCGTGCTGTTGACTGTACGAGCTTCGGACTGCTCTCTGAAGTCCCTTTGGTGTGGAGCATACTGGCTCCCTTCTGGCTGCTGGCCTTGTTGCAGCGGAGGTGGGGGCGGAAGCTGTTGCCAGGAAGCCTGAGGTTGACTCGCCGAAGCAACAGAAACTGCAGGGTGGTTGCCCACATATTCTGGGATGTAAGGTGAATGATACGAAGCAGTATGCATGACCTGCTTCGGCTGAGCTTGCTGTGCTGCGGCTTCGGCTATTTCCTTTTGCTTCTGGATGGTAACATGGCACATCCTGGTAGTATGGCCTTTGTTCTCACCACAAAACAAGCAAAAGATTCTTCTTGGTTGATCTCCGAATCTTCCGCCGAAGCCCCTGGCGCCTCTGCCTCTTGGGGCTGGTGGTCGGAAGGAGCCTTGCTGTTGCCCCGAAGCCTGTGAGGAACATTGTGGCCTTTGCTGTTGGCTCCCTCTATCATCATTTTGTGTAGAGTTATGAATTGATCTGACATGCCTCGGATAGAACCTTCCTCCGAAGCCCCTGGTTATTTCAGAAAACCTGAAAGCCTCCTCTCTTCTTTGGCGAAAATCATTATCGGCCCGAATATACTCGTCCATCTTCTGGAGTAGCTTCTCCAAAGTTTGAGGAGGCTTCCTAGCGAAGTATTGAGCTGACGGTCCTGGCCGAAGCCCCTTGATCATGGCCTCAATGACAATTTCATTGGGCACTGTTGGTGCCTGTGCCCTCAAACGCAAGAACCTTCGGACGTACGCCTGAAGGTATTCTTCGTGATCCTGGGTGTACTGGAATAGAGCTTGAGCAGTGACCGGCTTCGTCTGAAACCCTTGAAAGCTAGTTAACAATAAGTCCTTCAGCTTCTGCCATGAAGTAATCGTTCCAGGTCGAAGGGAGGAATACCAGGTTTGAGCAACACTTCTGACAGCCATAACAAAAGATTTGGCCATGACTGCAGCATTGCCACCATACGAAGATACTGTTGCTTCGTAGCTCATCAAAAACTGCTTCGGGTCTGAGTGGCCATCGAATACGGGAAGCTGAGGCGGCTTGTAGGACGGAGGCCAAGGTGTAGCCTGCAGCTCAGCGGACAGAGGAGAAGCATCATCGAAAACAAAATTCCCATGATGGAAATTATCATACCAGTCATCTTCGTTGAGGAAACCCTCCTGATGAAGGTCTTGGTGCTGAGGCCTTCGGTGCTGCTCATCCTGAGCAAGATGACGAACTTCTTCAGAAGCTTCGTCTATCTGCCTTTGCAGCTCAGCTAGCCTGGCCATCTTTTCTTTCTTCCTCTGCACCTGTTGATGAAGCATCTCCATGTCTCTGATTTCTTGATCTATCTCGTCCTCTGGTGGTGTCGGGCTGACAGCCTTCCTTTTCTGGCTTCGGGCCTCCCGAAGAGAGACAGTCTCCTGATTGTGGTCCAGCGGTTGAAGAGCTGCAGTGCCAGTTGCTGAAGCTTTCTTCGGTGCCATAACGAAGGTTTATGATCGCCGAAGGTGTTCAGAAAACTCAGAGTGTGGAAGTGAGTTCACCGGAGGTGGGCGCCAATGTTGGGGACTCGTTCTCAAATGCTATGAATTAAGAACAAGGCAACATAGAAAATGTTAATTGGTTAAGTCCTTCGTCCTTCGAAGCATTATTTCCCCTGGGATATAATGGTTTTCGGACGAAGGTTATGAAAGGCGTACCTTCATAAATACATTATGCAGTGATGAAGGATAAATTATAAGGAATATGAAGGATAACATAGACAATTATATATTATTATCATGTATGAAATAGAAATAACATTGAATTACAAATGTACCTTCAACTTGAAGGAGATGAAAGTACAAGCGTGACGTAAAAGCAAATGCCAACTCAGCGTCAACAGTGCGGGGATACTGTTCACCTATTTATAGGCGCGAGACACAGCCCATACAAAATTACATTCATGCCATTTACATTTGATAATAATTCTATAGTAGTCTATCGAGGTCTGAATAGCCTTTTCATCTTTAAGTCGGTTTCATTTTCTGCTACCACGCCGAAGCTTTCCTGCTCACATCTTCGGCGCTGTATCGACCTTCGTATTATCCTGGTCTTCTCCTACCGTAATACCGATTTGAGTCCGAAGGTACCTGCTCACACATTATACTTCCAGAAATACTGTTAAATCTTGTTTTTGAGGACCTTCGTAAGCCGAAGGACCCCAACACATATGCACAAGCAAGAATTTTGGCATGATGCATAACTTGTTATTTAAAACATAGGTCCAAATAGACCTTATTATTATTTCTAAAATAATAAAGAACTAGCTACTACCTAAGGTATTATTTAGGTCTTACAAATACTATTTTCCTAAAAAATGAATATTCTAATCTTGTTGTTCATTGCCTTCTTCATTGGCTTCTTCGCCTTCAACCGGCACCTCTTCCTGGTTTTTGGGTTCTTCAAGTTCAGCTTCTGCTTCCACATGGTTAACTTGTCCCCGATTGATGGATAAGGCTTGTCCCTTCTTCATCGGAGCTGGAGTAGTGTACGCAGCCCTGTTGGGACAATAGTTGGCATAATGTCGAGGCTGCCCACACTTGAAGCATGACCTGTTTGAGGAGTAGCTTGGGTCTGCTGAGTTTGTTGCCCGGAACTGCCACGGGCAGGTGTACTTTGAGGAGTAGTATAACAGGGACTACTTCCAGCTTGTCCCTGGTTAGTAGCTTTCCGCTTTTCTCCAAGCTCAACCCTCTTGTGTTCCAGAGCAATAGCTTTGTCCAGTAGTCTCTGGAAGGACGGGAATGTGTGTGATATCAGTTGGTATTGTAGTGGCTCGATCAAACCCTCCAGAAATAGCTCCTGCTTTTTCTCATCATTATCAACCTCCCCAGGAGCATATCGGGATAGCTGGATGAATTTGTCTCTGTATTCGCTTACTGACATGCCTCCCTGTTTGAGGGATAGGAACTCCTTTTTAATCTTCATAAGGCTAGCAAGAATATGGTATTTCCTGAAATGATTGGAGAATTCTGCCCAGGAGATGGTGTTAGCAACAACGTGAGCAGCGAGCGCAGTATGCATCCCACCAATCCGCATCGGGGCCGGTGAGGCGACCCGATGCATATAGCACTTTATCCCTATCAGTACACTGGGCTATATTGAGCATCTTGTCCATGGACTTTAACCAGTCATCATTTTGGAATGGGTTGGAGGAGTTAGAGAATGTAGGTGGCTTGTGACTCATAAACTCCCGGTGCTTATCCCTGGGCGAAGCTGGTGGTGGTGGAGGTGGTAGTTGCTGTCATACCTTCCGTTCATGATGCATTTCTTGGCATTCTTGCCGTATTTCCTGACGTTCTTGATGGATCTATGCTTGCATTTCCGTCATTGTGTTGTTGCTGTAGTAGTCGCATTTGAGCAGCAGCCATGTGAGAGCACCTAGAGGGGGGGGGGGGTGAATAGGTGATCCTGTAAAAACTTAAAACTTAAAGCCACAAAACTTGATTAAGTGTTAGTACAATTAAATCAAGTGGCTAAGGACCGAGCTCTTGTGAAACACAATAGACACAGTGAGAACAAGCACAAGAGACACAATGATTTATCCCGTGGTTCGGCCAAGTATAACACTTGCCTACTCCACGTTGTGGCGTCCCAATGGACGAGAGTTGCACTCAACTCCTCTCAAGTGATCCAATGATCAACTTGAATACCACGGTGTTCTTCTTTCTTTACTCTTTCCCGTTTGCGAGGAATCTCCACAACTTGGAGTCTCTCGCCCTTACAATAAGGATCAAATTGAAAGCACTAGAGTAAGGGAGGGAAGCAACACACACAAATCCAAAGCAATACGCACACACATACAGCCAAGACTTGAGCTCAAATGAATAGCACACAGTTCACCACTAGAACAGAGCTCAAATCACTAAGAATGTCAATCGAGTGCGCAAAGACGGAGTGTGAATGATTAAAAATGCTCAAAGTATGCTTGTTTTTTTTCCTCCATGCGCCTAGGGGTCCCTTTTATAGCCCCAAGGCAGCTAGGAGTCCTTGGAGGCATTCTTGGCAGGCAATACTTGCCTTCTGTCGGGTGGTGCACCGGACAGTCCAGTGCACCACCGGACATCCCCTGTTCACTGTCCGGTGCAGATAGCCTTCCTATTTTGGCGCAGCCGACCGTTGAAGATTTGGAGCCGTTGGTGCACCGGACAGTCCGGTGCCCCCATCAGACCGTTGGCTCGGCCACGCGTCACGCGTGGATTGCGCGGCCGACCGTTGGCTCACCGGACAGTCCGGTGCACCACCGGACAGTCCGGTGAATTATAGCCGTACGCCGTTGATCGCTTCCTGAGAGCACCAAGAGGGGGGGTGAATAGGTGATCCTGTAAAAACTTGAAACTTAATCCGCAAAACTTGATTAGGAGTTAGCACGAATAAACCAAGTGGCTAGAGAGAAGAACTTGCACAACACGATAACCACAAAGAGATCAACACAGAGATGGCACAGTGGTTTATCCCGTGGTTCGGCCAAGTCCAACACTTGCCTACTCCACGTTGTGGCGTCCCAATGGACGAGGGTTGCAATCAACCCCTTTCAAGCGGTCCAAAGACCCACTTGAATACCATGGTGTTTTGCTTTCACTTTTACTATATCCCGCTTGCGAGGAATCTCCACAACTTGGAGCCTCTTGCCCTTACACTTTGATGTTCACAAAGAAGCACGGAGTAAGGGAGGGATGAGCAACGCACACAAGACACGAAATCAGAGTACCAACATGCACACAAGTCACAACAAGAGCCCACAACACAACCCAACGAGTTCACGACTCAAATGGAGCTCTAGTTGCTATCACAAAGAATCAAATGCACGGAATCGAAGTCTTGGTGCTTAGGAATGCTTAGAGAATGCTTGGTGTACTCCTCCGTGCGCCTAGGGGTCCCTTTTATAGCCCCAAGGCAGCTAGGAGCCGTTGAGAGCATTTCAAGAAGGAAATTCTTGCCTTCTGTCGCCTGACGCACCGGACACTGTCCGGTGCAGATCTCTTTCCTTATTTGGCGAAGCCGACCGTTGCAGATTCCTAGCCGTTGGCGCACCGGACACTGTCCGGTGTACACCGGACAGTCCGGTGCCCCCTTCTTACCGTTGGCTCTGCCACGCGTCGCTCGCGGATTCCACGGCCGACCGTTGGCCCGGCCGACTGTTGGCTCACCGGACAGTCCGGTGCACCACCGGACAGTCCGGTGATTTATAGCCGTACGCCGCCGTCGAAGTCCCGAGAGTAGCCAGTTCGCCAGAGCCAGCCTGGCGCACCGGTGCACCCAGACTGAGCAGACTCTTGGCTGCTTCGAGCCAAGCTTTTCCAATTGATTTTTCTCTGATTCTAACACTTAGACAAACATGTTAGTACACAAAAACCAATGTACTAAGTCTAGAATCATACCTTTATATTTATTTGCACCTTATCCACAATTTGGCATAGTTTATCACTTAAGTACTTGTGTTGGACACTAAATCACCAAAACACTTAGAAATGGCCCAAGGGCACATTTCCCTTTCAATCTCCCCCTTTTTGGTGATTTATGCCAACACAATAAAAAGCAACTAAAAGAAGTGCAACATTAATGCAAATGAAAACACAAATTTGCTTTGTTTCAAATTTGGCATATTTGGATCATTCTTTGCCACCACTTGGTTTTGTTTTTGCAAATCAAACTCAATTCCCTATCTATAAGTCAAACACACTTGTTGAGACATAAGGAGAGTTGTTCCAAGAGAAATTGATCAAAGATTTCAAAAACTCCCCCTATAAAATATTCTCCCACAAGAGACAAACAAGAGTATTTTGACAAACAAAAACTCTAACTGTACTTTTTCAAAATTCTCAAGTGGTAGCTGATCCATTTGTTGCTTTGGCCTTATTTTCTCCCCCTTTAGCATCAAGCACCAAAACGGGATCAATCCTATAACCCCATTGCCTCACCAAAATCTTCAACTAAGGATAAAAAGGCAATAAGAGTTCAAAGATGAACTCGGAATTAGTTACTCTTTCATCGGAGTGCAGTGGAAGTCTTGCATGGTCCAAGTCCACCTTTTCCCTTTCAAACCTTCTTTGAGACTAAATGAAGAAAACTCAAGCACACAGTTAGTCTCAAAGGGTCAAGTTGTAGCACATCTCCCCCTAAATATGTGCATCACTTGCAAATGGACTTGTGAGGTCCGGGGAGTGCTTGTACAACTTGAGCACCATAAATAAACAACAAAATGCATTAAGGAACATGATCAAAGGCATAAACACATGTATGCTATAAATCAATCCAAGTTCCGCGAATCTAAGACATTTAGCTCACAACGCAGCTTGCAAAAGGTCGACTCATCTAGAGGCTTGGTAAAGATATCGGCTAGCTGGTTCTCGGTGCTAACATGAAACACTTCGATATCCCCCTTTTGCTGGTGGTCTCTCAAAAAGTGATGCCGGATGTCAATGTGCTTTGTGCGGCTGTGTTCAACAGGATTATCCGCCATGCGGATAGCACTCTCATTATCACATAGGAGTGGGACTTTGCTCAGATTGTAGCCAAAGTCTCTGAGGGTTTGCCTCATCCAAAGTAGTTGCGCGCAACACTGTCCTGCGGCAACATACTCGGCCTCAGCGGTGGATAGGGCAACGGAAGTTTGTTTCTTAGAACTCCATGACACCAGGGACCTTCCTAAGAATTGGCACGTCCCCGATGTACTCTTCCTATCGACCTTACATCCAGCATAGTCGGAGTCTGAATATCCAATTAAGTCAAAGGTAGACCCCTTTGGATACAAGATCCCGAAGCAAGGCGTAGCGACTAAATATCTAAGAATTCGCTTCACAGCCACTAAGTGACACTCCCTTGGATCAGATTGAAATCTAGCACACATGCATACGCTAAGCATAATATCTGGTCTACTAGCACATAAATAAAGTAAAGATCCTATCATAGACCGGTATGCCTTTTGATCAACGGACTTACCTCCTTTGTTGAGGTCGGTGTGTTCGTCGGTTCCCATTGGAGTCTTTGCGGGCTTGGCGTCCTTCATCCCAAACCGCTTGATCAAGTCTTGCGTGTACTTCGTTTGGGAAATGAAGGTGCCATCCTTGAGTTGCTTCACTTGGAACCCAAGGAAGTAGTTCAACTCGCCCATCATCGACATCTCGAACTTTTGAGTCATCACCCTGCTAAACTCTTCACAAGACTTTTGGTTAGTAGAACCAAATATTATGTCATCGACATAAATTTGGCACACAAAAAGATCACCATCACATGTCTTTGTAAAAAGAGTTGGATCGGCTTTCCCAACCTTGAAAGCATTAGCAATTAAAAAGTCTCTAAGGCATTCATACCATGCTCTTGGGGCTTGCTTAAGTCCATAGAGTGCCTTAGAGAGCTTACAGACGTGGTCGGGGTACCGTTCATCCTCGAAGCCAGGGGGTTGCTCCACGTACACCTCCTCCTTGATTGGCCCGTTGAGGAAAGCGCTCTTCACATCCATTTGGAACAACCTGAAAGAATGGTGAGCAGCATATGCTAGCAAAATACGAATGGACTCTAGCCTAGCCACAGGAGCAAAAGTCTCCTCAAAGTCCAAACCTGCGACTTGGGCATAACCTTTTGCCACAAGTCGTGCCTTGTTCTCCTTGTCACCACCCCGTGCTCGTCTTGTTTGTTGCGGAACACCCACTTGGTTCCCACAACATTTTGCTTGGGACGAGGCACCAGTGTCCAAACTTCATTTCTCTTGAAGTTGTTGAGCTCCTCCTGCATGGCCAACACCCAGTCTGGATCTAGCAAGGCCTCCTCTACCCTGAAAGGCTCAATAGAAGAGACAAAAGAGTAATGCTCACAAAAATTAACTAATCGAGACCGAGTAGTTACTCCCTTGCTAATGTCACCCAAAATCTGGTCGACGGGATGATCCCTTTGAATCATCGCTCGGACTTGAGTTGGAGGTGTCGGTTGTGCTTCTTCCTCCATTACATGATCATCTTGTGCTCCCCCTTGATCATACGCCTCCTCTTGATGAACCTGTTCATCGTCTTGAGTTGGGGGTTGCACCATTGTTGAGGAAGAAGGTTGATCTCGCTCATTTTGTTCCTGTGGCCGCACATCTCCAATCGCCATGGTGCGTATTGCGGCCGTTGGAACGTCTTCTTCATCTACATCATCAAGATCAACAACTTGCTCTCTTGGAGAGCCATTAGTCTCATGAAATACAACGTCGCTAGAGACTTCAACCAAACCCGATGATTTGTTGAAGACTCTATACGCCTTTGTATTTGAGTCATAACCTAACAAAAACCCTTCTACGGCTTTGGGAGCAAATTTGGAATTTCTACCCTTCTTCACTAGAATGTAGCATTTACTCCCAAAAACTCGGAAATACGAAACATTGGGTTTGTTACCGGTTAGTAGCTCATACGAAGTCTTCTTGAGGAGGCGATGAAGGTAGACCCGGTTGATGGCATGGCAAGCCGTGTTCACGGCTTCCGACCAAAAGCGCTCGGGGGTCTTGAACTCTCCAAGCATCGTCCTCGCCATGTCTATAAGCGTCCTATTCTTCCTCTCTACCACACCATTTTGCTGTGGTGTGTAGGAGCGGAGAACTCGTGCTTGATTCCTTCCTCCTCAAGATACTCCTCCACTTGAATGTTCTTGAATTCGGACCCATTGTAACTCCTTATCTTCTTCACCTTGAGCTCAAACTCGTTTTGAGCTCTCCTTAGGAAGCGCTTGAGGGTCCCTTGGGTTTCAGATTTATCCTGCAAAAAGAATACCCAAGTGAAGCGGCAAAAATCATCAAATATAACAAGACCATACTTACTTCCTCCTATGCTTAGATAGGCGACGGGTCCGAAGAGGTCCATATGAAGTAACTCCAGGGGTCTTGATGTTGTCATCACATTTTTGGCATTATGAGAGCTTCCTACCTGTTTCCCTGCTTGACAAGCTGCACAAGGTCTATCTTTTTCGAAAGTAACATTAGTTAGACCTATCACGTGTTCTCCCTTTAGAAGCTTGTGAAGGTTCTTCATCCCCACATGTGCTAAGCGGCGATGCCACAGCCAGCCTATGCTAGTCTTAGCAATTAAGCATGCATCTAGACCGACCTCCTCTTTTGCAAAATCAACTAAATAGAGTTTGTCGTCTAATACACCCTTAAAAGCTAATGAACCATCACTTCTTCTAAAGACTGACACATCTACATTTGTGAATAGACAATTATATCCCATATTACATAATTGACTTATGGATAACAAATTATATCCAAGCGACTCAACTAAGAATACATTAGAAATAGAGTGCTCATTTGAGATTGCAATCTTGCCTAAGCCTTTAACCTTGCCTTGATTCCCGTCACCGAATATGAGTGAATCTTGGGAATCTTTATTTTTGACGTAGGAGGTGAACATCTTCTTCTCTCCCATCATGTGGTTTGTGCATCCGTTGTCGATAATCCAGTTTGATCCCCCGGATGCATAAACCTGCAAGGCAAATTTAGGCTTGGGTCTTAGGTACCCAACTCTTGTTGGGTCCTACAAGGTTAGTGACAATATCCTTATGGACCCAAATGCAAGTTTTATCTCCCTTGCATTTTGCCCCTAGTTTCCTAGCAATCACTTTCCTATCCTTTCTACAAATCGCAAATGAAGAATTGCAAGCATGATAAATTGTAGAAGGTTCATTTATTATTTTCCTAGAAACATGAACAACATTTCTTCTAGGCATGTGATTAATAACATTTCTCCTAGCTAAATTTATATCATGCATAATAGAAGAACTAGAAGCAACCATGGCATGAGAATCAAAAGCATCATAACTTCTATAACCATTTCTAGAATGTCTCCTATCATGATACATGTAGGCATGGTTCTTTTGAGCACTACTAGCCATAGGGGCCTTCCCTTTCTCCTTGGCGGAGATGAAAGCCTTATGGCTTGTTAAGTTCTTGACTTCCCTCTTGAAGCCAAGACCATCCTTAATTGAGGGGTGTCTACCAATCGTGTAGGCATCCCTTGCAAATTTTAGCTTGTCAAATTCACTCTTGCTAGTCTTAAGTTGAGCATTAAGACTAGCCACTTCATCATTTAATTTAGAAATGCAAACTAGGTGTTCACTACAAGCATCAACATTAAAATCTTTGCACCTATTGCAAATCATAACATGTTCTATACAAGAGTTAGATTTACTTGCTACTTCTAGTTTAGCATTTAAATCATCATTAATACTTTTTAAAGTAGAAATGGTTTCATGACAAGTAGATAGTTCACAAGAAAGCATTTCATTTCTTTTAACTTCTAGAGCAAGAGAATTTTGTGCACTAACAAATTTATCATGCTCTTCATATAAAAGGTCCTCTTGTTTTTCTAGTAATCTATTCTTATCATTCAAAGCATCAATCAATTCATTAATCTTATCAATCTTAGTTCTATCTAATCCCTTGAATAAGCAGGAATAGTCTATTTCATCATCATCACTAGACTCATCCTCGCTTGAAGAAGCATAAGTAGTATTGTTTCGAGTACATACCTTCTTCTCCTTTGCCATGAGGCATGTGTGATGCTCGTTGGGGAAGAGGGATGACTTGTTGAAGGCGGTGGCGGCGAGTCCTTCGTTGTTGGAGTCGGACGAGGAGCAATCCGAATCCCACTCTTTTCCGAGATGTGCCTCGCCCTTCGCCTTCTTGTAGTTCTTCTTCTTTTCCCACTTTCCACTCTTCTTTTCCTGGTCACTATCATTATCGGGACAATTAGCGATAAAATGACCAATCTTACCACATTTGAAGCAGGAGCGCTTCCCCTTCGTCTTGTTCTTGTTGGGGTGCTCCTTACGACCCTTTAGCGCCGTCTTGAACCGCTTGATGATAAGGGCCATTTCTTCCTCATTAAGCCCGGCCGCCTCAACTTGTGCCACCTTGCTAGGTAGTGCCTCCTTGCTCCTTGTCGCTTTGAGAGCAACGGTTTGAGGCTCGTGGATTGGGCCATTCAATGCATCATCCACGTATCTCGCCTCCTTGATCATCATCCGCCTGCTTACAAATTTCCCAAGAATTTCTTCGGGCGACATCTTGGTGTACCTAGGATTTTCACGAATATTGTTTACCAGATGTGGATCAAGTACAGTAAAGGACCTTAGCATTAGGCGGACGACGTCGTGGTCCGTCCATCGCGTGCTTCCATAGCTCCTTATCTTGTTGACGAGAGTCTTGAGCCTGTTGTACGTCTGGGTTGGCTCCTCCCCTCTTATCATCGCGAATCTCCCGAGTTCGCCTTCCACCAACTCCATTTTGGTGAGCATGGTGACGTCGTTCCCCTTGTGAGATCTTGAGGGTGTCCCAGATCTGCTTGGCATTGTCCAAGCCGCTCACCTTATGGTACTCGTCCCTGCACAATGAGGCTAACAACACAGTAGTAGCTTGTGCATTTTTATGAATCTGTTCATTGATAAACAAAGGACTATCTGAGCTATCAAATTTCATTCCACTCTCTACTATCTCCCATATACTAGGATGGAGAGAGAACAAGTGACTACGCATTTTGTGACTCCAAAATCCGTAGTCCTCTCCATCAAAATGAGGAGGTTTACCAAGTGGAATGGAGAGTAAATGAGCATTGGTACTTTGAGGAATACGAGAATAATCAAAAGAGAAGTTTGAATTAACCGTCTTCTTTTTCTCATAGTCGTTGTCGTCGTCCTTTTGGGAAGAAGAGGATTCGTCGCTGTCGTAGTAGACTACCTCTTTGATGCGCCTTGTTTTCTTCTTCCTCCCATCTTTTCTTTTGTGGCTCGAGCCCAAGTCAGTAGGCTTGTCCTCCTTTGGATCATTGACAAAGGACTCCTTCTCCTTATCGTTGACCACCATCCCCTTGCCCTTAGGATCCATCTCTTCGGGCGATTAGTCCCTTTCTTGAAGAGAACTCCTCTGATACCAATTGAGAGCACCTAGAGGGGGGGGGGTGAATAGGTGATCCTATAAGAACTTGAAACTTAATCCGCAAAACTTGATTAGGAGTTAGCACGAATAAGCCAAGTGGCTAGAGAGAAGAACTTGCACAACACGATAACCACAAAGAGATCAACACAGAGATGGCACAGTGGTTTATCCCGTGGTTCGGCCAAGTCCAACACTTGCCTACTCCACGTTGTGGCGTCCCAATGGACGAGGGTTGCAATCAACCCCTTTCAAGCGGTCCAAAGACCCACTTGAATACCACGGTGTTTTGCTTTCACTTTTACTATATCCCGCTTGCGAGGAATCTCCACAACTTGGAGCCTCTTGCCCTTACACTTTGATGTTCACAAATAAGCACGGAGTAAGGGAGGGATGAGCAACGCACACAAGACACGAAATCAGAGTACCAACACGCACATAAGTCACAACAAGAGCTCACAACACAACCCAACGAGTTCACGACTCAAATGGAGCTCTAGTTGCTATCACAAAGAATCAAATGCACGGAATCGAAGTCTTGGTGCTTAGGAATGCTTAGAGAATGCTTGGTGTACTCCTCCATGCGCCTAGGGGTCCCTTTTATAGCCCCAAGGCAGCTACGAGCCGTTGAGAGCATTTCAAGAAGGCAATTCTTGCCTTCTGTCGCCTGACGGACCGGACAGTCCGGTGAACCACCGGACACTGTCCGGTGCGGATCTCTTTCCTTATTTGGCGAAGCCGACCGTTGCAGATTCCTAGCCGTTGGTGCACCAGACAGTTCGGTGCCCCCTTCTGACCGTTGGCTCTGCCACGCGTCGCTCGCGGATTCCACGGCCGACCGTTGGTCCGGTCGTCTGTTGGCTCACCGGACAGTTCGGTGCACCACCGGACAGTCCGGTGATTTATAGCCGTACGCCGCCGTCGAAGTCCCGAGAGCAGCCAGTTCGCCAGAGCCAGCCTGGCGCACCGGACACTGTCCGGTGCACCATCGAACAGTCCGGTGCACCCAGACTGAGCAGACTCTTGGCTGCTTCGAGCCAAGCTTTTCCAATTGAATTTCCTCTGATTCTAACACTTAGACAAACATGTTAGTACACAAAAACCAATGTACTAAGTCTAGAATCATACCTTTATATTGATTTGCACCTTATCCACAATTTGGCATAGTTTATCACTTAAGTACTTGTGTTGGACACTAAATCATCAAAACACTTAGAAATGGCCCAAGGGCACATTTCCCTTTCACTTCCCGAGAGCGACGACTTCGCCGTGGATGGCTCACCGGATAGTCCGGTGCACCACCGGACAGTCCGGTGATTTATAGCCGTACACCGTCGTCGAGTCCCGAGAGCGGGCTTTTCACCGAGGCTGGTCCTGGCGCACCGGACACTGTCCGGTGCACCACCGGACAGTCCGGTGCACCCAGTCCGAAGCTGTTTTTAGCTGTACACATCCAACTCTTTTCCAAATTGTTTTCTCTTATTTCTAGCACTTAGACACAATACATTAGTCTTCAAAACAATGTACTAAGTCTAGAAACATACCTTCTTGATGTTTCGCACTTCATCCACCATTTTGCACACTTTGCACTTAAACCATTTGTGTTGGGCACTTACTCACCAAAATACTTAGAAATGGCCCAAGGGCACATTTCCCTTTCAATCTCCCCCTTTTTGGCGATTTATGCCAACACAACAAAAAGCAACACATAGAAGTGCAACATCAATGCAAATGAGATCAAGATTTGTTTATATTCAAATTTGGCATATTTGGATCATTCTTTGCCACCACTTGGTTGTTTTTGTAAATCAAACTCAAATTCCTATCTCTAAGTCAAACACACTTGTTGAGACATGAAGAGAGGTATTCCAAGAGAAATTGACCAAAGGTTCAAAAACTCCCCTTTTTCCCATTATCAAACATTCTCCCCACAAGAGACCAACTTTTGACAAAAAGAGACACTTAGAGTATTTTGACAAAACAAAAGTTCTGACTCTACTATTTTCAAAATTCTCAAGTGGTAGCTGATCCATTTGCTTTAGCCTTAATTTCTCCCCCTTTGGCATCAAGCACCAAAACGGGATCATTGTTGGCCCTTAAACCCCATTGCCTCACCAAAATCTTCAATTAGGAGTAAAAAGGCAATAAGAGCATGGAGATGAACTTGGAGTAAGTTACGCTCTTATCGGAGTGCAGTGGAAGTCTTGCATGGTCCAAGTTCACCTTTCCCTTTCAATACACCTTTGAGACTAGTTTAAGAAAACTCAAGCACATGGTTAGTCTCAAAGGGTCAAGTTGGAGCACATCTCCCCCTAAATATGTGCATCACTCACACATGGACTTTTCGAGGTCCGGGGATTGCTTGTACAACTTGAGCACCATATATAAACAACAAAATGCATAAAGGAACATGATCAAAGGCATAAGACACATGTATGCTATAGATGAATCCAAATTCCGCGAATCTAAGACATTTAGCTCACTATGCAGCCTGCAAAAGGTCTTCTCATCTAAAGGCTTGGTAAAGATATCGGCTAGCTGATTCTCGGTGTTAACATAAAACACTTCGATATCTCCCTTTTGCTGGTGTTCTCTCTTCATCCAAGTATATGGGAGATAGTAGAAAATGGAATGCAATTTGATAGTTCGGATAATTCTATGTTTATCAATGAACAAATCCATAAAAATGCACAAGCTACTACTGTTCTTTTAGCATCCTTGTGCAGGGAAGAATACAATAAGGTGAGCGGCTTGGATAACGCCAAGCAGATCTGGGACACCCTCAAGATCTCGCATGAGGGGAACGATGCCACCATGCTCACCAAGATGGAATTGGTGGAAGGCGAACTAGGAAGGTTCGCGATGATCAGGGGAGAGGATCCAACTCAAACGTACAATAGGCTCAAGACCCTGGTCAACAAGATAAGGAGCTATGGGAGCACGAGATGGACGGACCACGACGTCGTCCGACTTATGCTAAGGTCCTTCACTGTCCTTGATCCTCATCTTGTAAACTCTATTCGTGAGAATCCTAGGTACATCAAGATGACGCCCGAGGAAATACTCAGAAAGTTCGTAAGCGGGCGAATGATGATCAAGGAGGCAAGATATGTTGATGAGGCGTTGAATGGCCCCATGCCGATCCACGAGCCTCAAACCATTGCTCTCAAAGCAACAAGTAGCAGGGAGATGCTACCCAGCAAGGTGGCGCAAGTTGAGGCGGCCGGGCTAAATGAGAATGAAATGGCCCTCATCATCAAGTGCTTCAAGACGGCGCTCAAGTGTGGTAAGATTGGTCACTTTATTGCTAACTGTCCCGACAATGATAGTGACCAGGAACAAGGAAAGAATGGGAAGAGGGAAAACAAGAAGGTTTACAAGAAGGCCAAGGGCGAGGCACACCTTGGAAAAGAATGGGACTCGGATTGTTCGTCGTCCGACTCCGACGACGAAGGACTCGCCGCCACAGCCTTCAACAAATCATCTCTCTTCCCCAACGAGCATCACACCTGCCTCATGGCAAAGGAGAAGAAGGTAAGTACTCGAAGTACTATTACATATGCTTCTTCAAGTGATGATGAGTCTAGTGATGATGAAGTAGACTACGCAAGCTTATTCAAAGGTTTAGATAGGACTAAAATTGATAAGATCAATGAATTAATTGATGCTTTGAATGAGAAAAATAGATTGTTAGAGAAACAAGAGGATCTTTTATATGAAGAGCATGATAAATTTATTAGTGCGCAAAATGCTCTTGTTTTAGAAGTTAAGAGAAATGAAATGCTTTCATGTGAATTATCTACATGCCATGAATCTATTTCTAGCTTAAAGAGTATTAATGATGATTTAAATACTAAGTTAGAAATAGCTAATAAATCAAGCTCTTGTGAAGATCATGTTGTGATTTGCAATAGGTGTAAGGATTTTAATGTTGATGCTTGTAGTGAACACTTAATTTCCATTTCCAAATTAAATAATGAAGTGGCTAGTCTTAATGCCCAACTTAAGACTAGCAAGAATGAATTTGACAAACTAAAATTTGCAAGGGATGCCTACACTATTGGTAGACACCCCTCAATTAAGGATGGGCTTGGCTTTAAGAGGGAAGCCAAGAACCTATCAAGCCAAAGGGCTCCCGTTTTCACAAAGGAGAAAGGGAAGGCCTGAAAGGGAATTAGGCTTACACCTAGTCCCTAATTAATTTTGGTGGTTGAATTGCCCAACACAAACATTTGGACTAACTAAGTTTGCCCAAGTGTATAGATTACACAGGTGTAAAAGGTTCACACTCAGCCAATAAAAGACCAAGTTTTGGATTCAACAAAGGAGCAAAGTGGGAACCGAAGGCCCTCTGGTCTGGGAGCACCGGACTGTCCGGTGTACACCGGACAGTGTCCGGTGCACCAGAGGACTCCAGCTCAAACTCGCCACCTTCGGGAATTTCCAGAGGCACTCGCGCTATAATTCACCGGACTGTCCGGTGTACACCGGACAGTGTCCGGTGCGCCAAGGAGGAGCGGCCTCAGGAACTCGCCAGCTTCGGGAAACTTTAACGGCTAGTCCGCTATAATTCACCGGACTGTCCGGTGTGCACCGGACTGTCCGGTGCGACTCTAGAGCAACGGCTATCTCCGCGCCAACGGCTACCTGCAGCGCATTAAATGCGCGCGCAGCGCGCGCAGAAGGCAGGCGCGCCCATACTGGCACACCGGACAAGGAACAGTGCATGTCCGGTGTGCACCGGACACCCAGGCGGGCCCACAAGTCAGAAGCTCCAACGGTCAGAATCCAACGGCAGTGATGACGTGGCAGGGGGCACCGGACTGTCCGGTGTGCACCGGACTGTCCGGTGCGCCATCGAACAGACAGCCTCCCAACGGCCACTTTTGATGGTTGGGGCTATAAATACCCCAACCACCCCACCATTCATTGCATCCAAGTTTTCCACTTCCCAACTACTACAAGAGCTCTAGCATTCAATTCTAGACACACCAAAGAGATCAAATCCTCTCCAAATTCCACCCAACGCCATAGTGACTAGAGAGAGTGATTTGCTTGTGTTCTTTCGAGCTCTTGCGCTTGGATTGCTTTCTTCCTTCTTGATTCTTCATTGCGATCAAAACTCACTTGTAAATTGAGGCAAGAGACACCAATCTTGTGGTGGTCCTTGTGGAAACTTTGTGTTCCAAGTGATTGAGAAGAGAAAGCTCACTCGATCCGTGGATCGTTTGAGAGAGGGAAGGGTTGAAAGAGACCCGGCCTTTGTGGCCTCCTCAACGGGGAGTAGGTTTGCAAGAACCGAACCTCGGTAAAACAAATCTCCGTGTCTCACTTGCTTATTCGCTTGGGATTTGTTTTTGCGCCCTCTCTCGCGGACTCGTTTCTTTATTACTAACGCTAACCCGGCTTGTAGTTGTGTTTATATTTGTAAATTTCAGTTTCGCCCTATTCACCCCCCCCCTCTAGGCGACTTTCAATTGGTATCAAAGCCCGGTGCTTCATTAGAGCCTAACCGCTCGAAGTGATGTCGGGAGATCACGCCAAGAAGGAGATGGAGACCGGCGAAAAGCCCACTACAAGCCATAGGAGCACTTCATCGGAAGAGTCCCGCACCAAAAGGAGGGAGAAGAAGAAGAGCTCCTCCAACAAAGGGAAGGAGAAGAAATCTTCTTCTCACCACAAAGAGAAGAAGGAAAAATCTTCTTCCCACAAGCCGCATCGAAGCGGAGATAAGCAAAAGAGGATGAGGAAAGTGGTCTACTACGAGACCGACACTTCATCAACATCGACCTCCGACTCCGATGCGCCCTCCGTAACTTCTAAACGCCAAGAGCGTAAGAAGTTTAGTAAGATCCCCCTACACTACTCTCGCATTTCTAAACATGCACCTCTACTTTCCGTCCCATTAGGCAAACCACCAACTTTTGATGGTGAAGATTATGCTAGGTGGAGTGATTTAATGTGTTTTCATCTAACCTCACTCCACAAAAGTATATGGGATGTTGTTGAGTTTGGTGCACAGGTACCATCCATAGGGGATAAGGATTATGATGAGGATGAGGTGGCCCAAATCGAGCACTTCAACTCTCAAGCAACAACGATACTCCTCGCCTCTTTAAGTAGAGAGGAGTATAACAAAGTGCAAGGGTTGAAGAGCGCCAAGGAGGTTTGGGATGTGCTCAAAACCGCGCACGAGGGAGACGAACTCACCAAGATCACCAAGCGGGAAACGATCGAGGGGGAGCTCGGTCGGTTCCGTCTTCGCAAAGGGGAGGAGCCACAACACATGTACAACCGGCTCAAGACCTTGGTGAACCAAGTGCGCAACCTCGGGAGCGTAAAGTGGGATGACCACGAAGTGGTTAAGGTTATTCTAAGATCTCTCATTTTCCTTAACCCTACTCAAGTTCAATTAATTCGTGGTAATCCAAGATATACTAAAATGACCCCCGAGGAAGTAATCGGGCATTTTGTAAGTTTTGAGTGCATGATCGAAGGCTCGAGAAAGATCAACGAGCTTGATGATCCATCTACATCCGAGGCTCAACCCGTCGCATTCAAGGCGACGGAAGACAAGAAGGAGGAGTCTACCCCAAGTCGACAACCAATAGACGCCTCCAAGCTTGACAATGAGGAAATGGCGCTCGTCATCAAGAGCTTCCGCCAAATCCTCAAGCAAAGGAGAGGGAAAGACTACAAGTCCCGCTCCAAGAAAGTTTGCTACAAGTGTGGTAAGCCCGGTCACTTTATTGCAAAATGTCCATTATCAAGTGACAGTGACAGGGATAACGACAAAAAGGGCAAGAGGAGAGAAAAGAAGAGGTACTACAAAAAGAAGGGCGGCGATGCCCATGTTTGTCGGGAATGGGATTCCGACGAAAGCTCAAGCGACTCCTCCGACGACGAGGACGCCGCAAACATCGCCGTCACCAAGGGACTCCTCTTCCCCAACGTCGGCCACAAGTGCCTCATGGCAAAGGACGGCAAAAAGAAGGTAAAATCAAGATCCTCCACTAAATATGAAACCTCTAGTGATGATAATGCTAGTGATGAGGAAGATAATTTGCGTACTCTCTTTGCCAATCTTAACATGGAACAAAAAGAAAAATTAAATGAATTAATTAGTGCTATTCATGAAAAGGATGACCTTTTGGATTCCCAAGAGGATTGTCTAATTAAAGAAAACAAGAAACATGTTAAGGTTAAAAATGCTTATGCTCTAGAAATTGACAAATGTGAAAAATTATCTAGTGAGCTAAGCACTTACCGTGAGATGATTGACAACCTTAGGAATGAAAATGCTAGTTTAAATGCTAAGGTTGATTCACATGTTTATAATGTTTCAATTCCTAATCCTAGAGATAATAATGATGATTTGCTTGCTAGGATTGAAGAATTAAACATTTCTCTTGCTAGCCTTAGAATTGAGAATGAAAAATTGCTTGCTAAGGCTAAAGATTTTGATGTTTGCAATGCTACTATTTCTGATCTTAGAACTAAGAATGACATGTTACATGCTAAGGTCGTAGAATTAAAATCTTGCAAACCCTCTACATCTAGTGTTGAGCATGTATCTATTTGTACTAGATGTAGAGATGTTAACATTGATGCTATAAATGATCACGTAGCTTTAATTAAACAACAAAATGATCATATAGCTAAATTAGATGATAAAATTGCCGAGCACAACTTAGAAAATGAGAAATTTAAATTTGCTCGTAGCATGCTTTATAATGGGAGACGCCCGGGCATCAAGGATGGCATTGGCTTCCAAAGGAGAGACAATGTCAAACTTAATGCCCCTCCTAAAAGATTGTCTAACTTTGTTAAGGGCAAGGCTCCCATGCCTCAGGATAACGAGGGTTACATTTTATACCCTGCCGGTTATCCCGAGAGCAAAATTGGGAGAATTCATTCTAGGAAGTCTCACTCTGGCCCAAATCATGCTTTTATGTATAAGGGTGAGACATCTAGCTTTAGGCAACCAACCCGTGCTAAGTTGCCTAAGAAGAAAACTCCTAGTGCATCAAATGATCATGACATTTCATTTAAAACTTTTGATGCATCTTATGTTTTGACTAAGAAATCTGGCAAGGTAGTTGCCAAATATGTTGGGGGCAAGCACAAGGGGTCAAAGACTTGTGTTTGGGTACCCAAAGTTCTTGTGTCTAATGCCAAAGGACCCAAAACAATTTGGGTACCTAAAGTCAAGAACTAAACTTGTTTTGTAGGTTTATGCATCTGGGGGCTCAAGTTGGATACTCGACAGCGGGTGCACAAACCACATGACAGGGGAGAAGAAGATGTTCTCCTCCTACGAGAAAAACAAAGATCCCCAACGAGCAATCACATTCGGGGATGGAAATCAAGGTTTGGTCAAAGGTCTTGGTAAAATAGCTATATCTCCTGACCATTCTATTTCCAATGTTTTTCTTGTAGACTCATTAGATTACAATTTGCTTTCCGTATCTCAATTATGTCAAATGGGCTACAACTGTCTATTCACTGATGTAGGTGTCACTGTCTTTAGAAGAAGTGATGATTCAATAGCATTTAAGGGAGTGTTAGAGGGTCAGCTATACTTGGTAGATTTTGATAGAGCTGAACTCGACACTTGCTTAATTGCTAAGACTAACATGGGTTGGCTCTGGCACCGCCGACTAGCACATGTTGGGATGAAGAATCTTCATAAGCTTCTAAAGGGAGAACACATTTTAGGATTAACAAATGTTCATTTTGAGAAAGACAGGATTTGTAGCGCATGCCAAGCAGGGAAGCAAGTTGGCACTCATCATCCGCATAAGAACATAATGACGACCGACAGGCCACTGGAGCTCCTACACATGGATCTATTCGGCCCAATCGCTTACATAAGCATCGGTGGGAGTAAGTACTGTCTAGTTATTGTGGATGATTATTCTCGCTTCACTTGGGTATTCTTTTTACAGGAAAAATCTCAAACCCAAGAGACCTTAAAGGGATTCTTGAGACGGGCTCAAAATGAGTTTGGCTTAAGGATCAAGAAAATAAGAAGCGACAACGGAACGGAGTTCAAGAACTCTCAAATTGAAGGCTTCCTTGAGGAGGAGGGCATCAAGCATGAGTTCTCTTCTCCCTACACGCCACAACAAAATGGTGTAGTGGAGAGGAAGAATAGAACTCTATTGGACATGGCAAGGACCATGCTTGATGAGTACAAGACTTCGGATCGGTTTTGGGCCGAGGCGGTCAACACCGCTTGCTACGCCATCAACCGGTTATATCTACACCGAATCCTCAAGAAGACATCATACGAACTCCTAACCGGTAAAAAGCCCAACATTTCTTATTTTAGAGTCTTTGGTAGCAAATGCTTTATTCTTGTTAAAAGAGGTAGAAAATCTAAATTTGCTCCTAAGACTGTAGAAGGCTTTTTACTAGGATATGACTCAAACACAAGGGCATATAGGGTCTTTAACAAGTCCACTGGACTAGTTGAAGTCTCGTGTGACGTTGTGTTTGATGAAACTAACGGCTCTCAAGTAGAGCAAGTTGATCTTGATGAGATAGGTGATGAAGAGGCTCCGTGCATCGCATTAAGGAACATGTCCATTGGGGATGTGTGTCCTAAGGAATCCGAAGAGCCTCCAATTGCACAAGATCAACCATCCTCCTCCATGCAAGCATCTCCACCGACTCAAAATGAGGATGAAGCTCAAGTTGATGAAGTAGAAGATCAAGCAAATGAGCCACCTCAAGATGATGGCAATGATCAAGGGGGAGATGCAAATGATCAAGAAAAGGAGGATGAGCAAGAACCAAGGCCGCCACACCCAAGAGTCCACCAAGCAATCCAACGAGATCACCCCGTCGACACCATCCTCGGCGACATTCATAAGGGGGTAACTACTAGATCTCGTGTTGCCCATTTTTGTGAGCATTACTCGTTTGTTTCCTCTATTGAGCCACACAGGGTAGAGGAAGCACTCCAAGATTCGGATTGGGTGGTGGCGATGCAAGAGGAGCTCAACAACTTCACTAGGAATGAGGTATGGCATTTAGTTCCACGTCCTAATCAAAATGTTGTAGGAACCAAATGGGTCTTCCGCAACAAGCAAGACGAGCATGGTGTGGTGACAAGGAACAAAGCTCGACTTGTGGCCAAGGGATACTCCCAAGTCGAAGGTTTGGATTTCGGTGAAACCTATGCACCCGTAGCTAGGCTTGAGTCAATTCGCATATTATTGGCCTATGCTACTTACCATGGCTTTAAGCTTTATCAAATGGACGTGAAAAGTGCCTTCCTCAATGGACCAATCAAGGAAGAGGTCTATGTTGAGCAACCTCCCGGCTTTGAAGACAGTGAGTACCCTAACCATGTCTATAAGCTCTCCAAGGCGCTTTATGGGCTCAAGCAAGCCCCAAGAGCATGGTATGAATGCCTTAGAGATTTCCTTATTGCTAATGGCTTCAAAGTCGGTAAAGCCGATCCTACTCTATTCACTAAAACTCTTGAAAATGATTTGTTTATATGCCAAATTTATGTTGATGATATCATATTTGGGTCTACTAACGAATCTACTTGTGAGGAATTTAGTAGGATCATGACATAGAAATTCGAGATGTCAATGATGGGGGAGTTGAAGTATTTTCTAGGATTCCAAGTCAAACAACTCCAAGAGGGCACCTTCATTAGCCAAACGAAGTACACTCAAGACATTCTAACCAAGTTTGGGATGAAGGATGCCAAACCCATCAAGACACCCATGGGAACCAATGGGCATCTCGACCTCGACACGGGAGGTAAGTCCGTGGATCAAAAGGTATACCGGTCGATGATAGGTTCATTACTTTATCTTTGTGCATCTCGACCGGATATTATGCTTTCCGTATGCATGTGTGCAAGATTCCAAGCCGACCCTAAGGAAGCTCACCTTACGGCCGTGAAACGAATCTTGAGATATTTGGCTTATACTCCTAAGTTTGGGCTTTGGTATCCTAGGGGATCCACATTTGAGTTGATTGGTTATTCGGATGCCGATTGGGCGGGGTGCAAAATCAATAGGAAGAGCACATCGGGGACTTGCCAGTTCTTGGGAAGATCCTTGGTGTCTTGGGCTTCAAAGAAGCAAAATTCGGTCGCTCTTTCCACCGCCGAAGCCGAGTATATTGCCGCAGGCCATTGTTGCGCGCAATTGCTTTGGATGAGGCAAACCCTGCGGGACTACGGTTACAAATTAACCAAAGTCCCTTTGCTATGTGACAATGAGAGTGCAATCAAAATGGCCGACAATCCCGTCGAGCATAGCCGCACTAAGCACATAGCCATTCGGTATCATTTTCTTAGGGATCACCAACAAAAGGGAGATATCGAAATTTCTTACATTAACACTAAAGATCAATTAGCCGATATCTTTACCAAGCCTCTTGATGAACAATCTTTTAACAAACTTAGGCATGAGCTCAATATTCTTGATTCTAGGAACTTCTTTTGCTAGATTGCACACATAGCTCATTTATATACCTTTGATCGTGTCTCTTTCATATGCTATGACTAATGTGTTTTCAAGTCTACTTCAAATCAAGTCATAGGTATATTGAAAGGGAATTGGAGTCTTCGGCGAAGACAAAGGCTTCCACTCCGTAACTCATCCCTCGCCGACGCTCCAATTCACTCTCCATTCTTGGGGAGAAAGCATGAGCACCAAGAAAAGGACTTTGTCTTTGGGGAGAGAGTAAGAGCCCAAAGCAAAAGGACCGGACTTCGCCCTTGGTACAATCTTAACTCATTTATCTATGACCAAAGGGGAAGATAGCACTTCGAGGGCTCTAATGATTCCGTTTTTGGCGATTCATGCCAAAGGGGGAGGAAGTAAGAGCCCAAAGCAAAAGGACCGCACCACCACCAATTTCAAAAACTTAAGTGTTGAATATTTTCAATTGGTATCCTATTGTGTTCAAAAGGGGGTGAAAGTAGTATTTCAAAATGATATATCAAAACCCTCTTGAACACTAAGAGGAGGATCCCATTCAGGGGGAGTTTTGTTTAGTCAAAGGAAAAGCATTTGAAACAGGGGGAGAAAATTTCAAATCTTGAAAATGCTTTGCAAAAATTCCTATTCATTTACCTTTGACTATTTGCAAAAGAACTTTGAAAATGATTTACAAAAGAGTTTGCAAAAAAAAAACAAAACATGTGGTGCAAACGTGGTCCAAAATGTTATATAAGAAAGAAACAATCCATGCATATCTTGTAAGTACTTATATTGGCTCAATTCCAAGCAATCTTTACACTTACATTATGCAAACTAGTTCAATTATGCACTTCTATATTTGCTTTGGTCTGTGTTGGCATCAATCACCAAAAAGGGGGAGATTGAAAGGGAATTAGGCTTACACCTAGTCCCTAATTAATTTTGGTGGTTGAATTGCCCAACACAAACATTTGGACTAACTAAGTTTGCCCAAGTGTATTGATTACACAGGTGTAAAAGGTTCACACTCAGCCAATAAAAAGACCAAGTTTTGGATTCAACAAAGGAGCAAAGTGGGAACCGAAGGCCCTCTGGTCTGGGAGCACCGGACTGTCCGGTGTACACCGGACAGTGTCCGGTGCACCAGAGGACTCCAGCTCAAACTCGCCACCTTCGGGAATTTCCAGAGGCACTCGCGCTATAATTCACCGGACTGTCCGGTGTACACCGGACAGTGTCCGGTGCGCCAAGGAGGAGCGGCCTCAGGAACTCGCCAGCTTCGGGAAACTTTAACGGCTAGTCCGCTATAATTCACCGGACTGTCCGGTGTGCACCGGACTGTCCGGTGCGACTCCAGAGCAACGACTATCTCCGCGCCAACGGCTACCTGCAGCGCATTAAATGCGCGTGCAGCGCGCGCAGAAGGCAGGCGCGCCCATACTGGCACACCGGACAAGGAACAGTGCATGTCCGGTGTGCACCGGACACCCAGGCGGGCCCACAAGTCAGAAGCTCCAACGGTCAGAATCCAACGGCAGTGATGACGTGGCAGGGGGCACCGGACTGTCCGGTGTGCACCGGACTGTCCGGTGCGCCATCGAACAGACAGCCTCCCAACGGCCACTTTTGATGGTTGGGGCTATAAATACCCCAACCACCCCACCATTCATTGCATCCAAGTTTTCCACTTCCCAACTACTACAAGAGCTCTAGCATTCAATTCTAGACACACCAAAGAGATCAAATTCTCTCCAAATTCCACCCAACGCCATAGTGACTAGAGAGAGTGATTTGCTTGTGTTCTTTCGAGCTCTTGCGCTTGGATTGCCTTCTTCCTTCTTGATTCTTCATTGCGATCAAAACTCACTTGTAAATTGAGGCAAGAGACACCAATCTTGTGGTGGTCCTTGTGGAAACTTTGTGTTCCAAGTGATTGAGAAGAGAAAGCTCACTCGATCCGTGGATCGTTTGAGAGAGGGAAGGGTTGAAAGAGACCCGGCCTTTGTGGCCTCCTCAACGGGGAGTAGGTTTGCAAGAACCGAACCTCGGTAAAACAAATCTCCGTGTCTCACTTGCTTATTCGCTTGGGATTTGTTTTTGCGCCCTCTCTCGCGGACTCGTTTCTTTATTACTAACGCTAACCCGGCTTGTAGTTGTGTTTATATTTGTAAATTTCAGTTTCGCCCTATTCACCCCCCCCTCTAGGCGACTTTCAAGGCCCCTATGGCTAATAGTGCTCAAAAGAATCATGCATTTATTTATGATAGGAAATTTTCTAGAAATGTTCATCATGATAGGAGTTGTAATGCTTATGATTCAAATGACATGTTTGCTTCAAGTTCTTCCTATGTGCATGGTAGAGATATGCCTAGGAGAAATGTTGTTCATGTACCTAGGAAAGCAAGTAATGAACCTTCTACAATTTACCATGCTTGCAATGCTTCTTTCACAATTTATAGGAAGAATAAGAAAGTGATTGCTAGGAAATTAGGGGCAAAATGCAAAGGAGATAAAACTTGCATTTGGGTCCCTAAGGATATTGTTACTAACCTTGTAGGACCCAACAAGAGTTGGGTACCTAAAACCCAAGCCAAAATTGCCTTGCAGGTTTATGCATCCGGGGGCTCAAGCTGGATTATCGACAGCGGATGCACAAACCACATGACGGGGAAGAAGAAGATGTTCACCTCCTACGTCAAGAACAAAGATTCCCAAGATTCAATCATATTCGGTGACGGGAATCAAGGCAAGGTTAAAGGACTAGGAAAAATAACTATTTCATCCGAGCATTCCATCTCTAATGTGTTTTTAGTTGAATCGCTCGGGTATAACTTGTTGTCCGTTAGTCAACTTTGTAATATGGGTTATAATTGCTTATTTACAAATGTAGATGTGTCTGTCTTTAGAAGGAGTGATGGTTCATTAGCTTTTAAGGGTGTACTAGACGGCAAACTCTATTTAGTTGATTTTGCAAAAGAGGAAGCCGGTCTAGATGCATGCTTAATTGCTAAGACTAGCATGGGCTGGCTGTGGCATCGCCGTCTAGCACATGTGGGGATGAAGAACCTTCACAAACTTCTAAAGGGAGAACATGTGTTAGGTCTAACAAATGTAACTTTCGAAAAAGATAGACCTTGTGCAGCTTGTCAAGCAGGTAAACAAGTGGGAAATGCTCATCACAGCAAGAACATGATGACCACATCAAGACCCCTGGAGCTGCTGCATATGGACCTCTTCGGACCCGTAGCCTACCTCAGCATCGGGGGAAGTAAGTATGGTCTTGTTATAGTTGATGATTTTTCCCGCTTCACTTGGGTATTCTTCTTGCAGGATAAAACAGAAACCCAAGGGACCCTTAAACGCTTCCTAAGGAGAGCTCAAAATGAATTTGAGCTCAAGGTGAAGAAGATAAGAAGCGACAACGGGTATGAGTTCAAGAACCTTTAAGTGGAGGAGTGCCTTGAGGAGGAAGGAATCAAGCACGAGTTCTCCGCTCCCTACACACCACAGCAAAACGGGGTGGTAGAGAGGAAGAACAGGACGCTCATAGACATGGCGAGGATGATGCTTGGAGAGTTCAAGACGCCCGAGCGGTTTCGGTCGGAAGCCGTGAACACAGCTTGCCATGCCATAAACCGTGTCTACCTTCATCGCCTCCTCAAGAAGATGTCGTACGAACTTCTAACCGGTAACAAACCCAACGTTTCATATTTTCGTGTATTTGGGAGTAAATGCTACATTCTAGTGAAGAAAGGTAGAAATTCTAAATTTGCTCCCAAAGCTGTAGAAGCGTTTTTGTTAGGTTATGACTCAAATACAAAGGCGTATAGACTCTTCAACAAATCATCGGGTTTGGTTGAAGTTTCTAGCGACGTTGTATTTGATGAGACTAATGGCTCTCAAAGAGAGCAAGATGATTTTGATGATGTAGATGAAGAAGATGTTCCAACGGCCGCAATACGCACCATGGCGATTGGAGATGAGCGATCACAGGAACAAAAGGGGCAAGATCAACCTTCTTCCGCAACAACGGTGCATCCCCCAACTCAAAATGATGAACAGGCTCATCAAGAGGCGTGTGATCAAGGGGGAGCACAAGGTGATCATGTTATGGAGGAAGAAGCACCTCAAGCCCCTCCAGCTCAAGTCCGAGCGACGATTCAAAGAAATCATCCCGTCGACCAGATTTTGGGTGATATAAGCAAGGGAGTAACTACTCGCTCTAGATTAGTTAACTTTTGTGAGCATTACTCTTTTGTCTCTTCTATTGAGCCTTTCAGGGTAGAAGAGGCCTTGCTAGATCCGGACTGGGTGTTGGCCATGCAAGAAGAGCTCAATAACTTCAAGCGAAATGAGGTTTGGACCCTGGTGCCACGTCCAAAGCAAAACATTGTGGGAACCAAGTGGGTGTTCCGCAATAAACAAGACGAGCACGGAGTGGTGACAAGGAATAAGGCTAGACTTGTGGCGAAAGGTTATGCCCAAGTCGCAGGTTTGGACTTTGAGGAGACTTTTGCTCCTGTGGCTAGGCTAGAGTCTATTCGGATATTGTTAGCCTATGCCGCTAACCATTCTTTCAGGTTGTTCCAAATGGATGTTAAGAGCGCTTTCCTCAATGGGCCAATCAAGGAGGAGGTGTACGTAGAGCAACCCCCTGGCTTTGAGGATGAACGGTACCCCGACCACGTGTGTAAGCTCTCTAAGGCGCTCTATGGACTTAAGCAAGCTCCAAGAGCATGGTATGAATGCCTTAGAGACTTTTTAATTGCAAATGCTTTCAAGGTTGGGAAAGCCGATCCAACTTTATTCACTAAGACTTGTGATGGTGACTTATTTGTGTGCCAAATTTATGTCGATGACATAATATTTGGTTCTACTAACCAAAAGTCTTGTGAAGAGTTTAGCAGGGCGATGACTCAAAAATTTGAGATGTCAATGATGGGCGAGTTGAACTACTTCCTTGGGTTCCAAGTGAAGCAACTCAAGGACGACCCTTTCATCTCCCAAACAAAGTACACACAAGATTTGATCAAGCGGTTTGGGATGAAGGACGCCAAGCCCGCAAAGACACCAATGGGAACCGATGGACATGTCGACCTCAACAAAGGAGGTAAGTCCGTTGATCAAAAGGCATACCGGTTTATGATAGGTTCTTTGCTTTACTTATGTGCTAGTAAACCGGATATTATGCTAAGCGTATGCATGTGTGCTAGATTTCAATCTGATCCAAGGGAGTGTCACCTTGTGGCCGTTAAGCGAATTCTTAGATATTTAGTTACTACGCCTTGCTTCGGGATCTGGTATCCAAAAGGGTCAGCCTTTGACTTGATTGGATACTCAGACTCCGATTATTCTGGATGCAAGGTTGATAGGAAGAGTACATCAAGGACGTGCCAATTCTTAGGAAGGTCCCTGGTGTCTTGGAGTTCTAAGAAACAAACTTTCGTTACCCTATCCACCGCTGAGGGTGAGTATGTTGCCACAGGACAGTGTTGCGCGCAACTACTTTGGATGAGGCAAACCCTCAGGGACTTTGGATACAATCTGAGCAAAGTCCCACTCCTATGTGACAATGAGAGTGCAATCCGCATGGTGGATAATCCTGTTGAACACAGCCGCACTAAGCACATAGACATCCGGCATCACTTTTTGAGAGACCACCAGCAAAAGGGAGATATCGAAGTGTTTTATGTTAACACCGAGAATCAGCTAGCCGATATCTTTACCAAGCCTTTAGATGAGAAGACCTTTTGCAGGCTGCGTAGTGAGCTAAATGTCTTAGATTCGCGGAATTTGGATTCATCTATAGCATACATGTGTCTTATGCCTTTGATCATGTTCCTTTATGCATTTTGTTGTTTATATATGGTGCTCAAGTTGTACAAGCAATCCCCGGACCTCAAAAAGTCCATGTGTGAGTGATGCACATATTTAGGGGGAGATGTGCTCCAACTTGACCCTTTGAGACTAACCATGTGCTTGAGTTTTCTTAAACTAGTCTCAAAGGTGTATTGAAAGGGAAAGGTGAACTTGGACCATGCAAGACTTCCACTGCACTCCGATAAGAGGGTAACTTACTCCAAGTTCATCTCCATGCTCTTATTGCCTTTTTACTCATAATTGAAGATTTTGGTGAGGCAATGGGGTTTAAGGGCCAACAATGATCCCGTTTTGGTGCTTGATGCCAAAGGGGGAGAAATTAAGGCTAAAGCAAATGGATCGGCTACCACTTGAGAATTTTGAAAATAGTAGAGTTAGAACTTTTGTTTTGTCAAAATACTCTAAGTGTCTCTTTTTGTTTGATTATGGAAAAGGGGGGTTTTTGAATCTTTGATCAATTTCTCTTGGAATACCTCTCTTTATGTCTCAAGAAGTGTGTTTGACTTAGAGATAGGAATTTGAGTTTGATTTACAAAAACAACCAAGTGGTGGCAAAGAATGATCCAAATATGCCAAATTTGAATCAAAAACAAATCTTGATCTCATTTGCATTGATGTTGCACTTCTATGTGTTGCTTTTTGTTGTGTTGGCATAAATCACCAAAAAGGGGGAGATTGAAAGGGAAATGTGCCCTTGGGCCATTTCTAAGTATTTTGGTGAGTAAGTGCCCAACACAAATGGTTTAAGTGCAAAGTGTGCAAAATGGTGGATGAAGTGCGAAACATCAAGAAGGTATGTTTCTAGACTTAGTACATTGTTTTGAAGACTAATGTATTGTGTCTAAGTGCTAGAAACAGGAGAAAACAATTTGGAAAAGAGTTGGCTGTGTACAGCTAAAGACAGCTTCGGTCTGGGTGCACCGGACTGTCCGGTGGTACACCGGACAGTGTCTGGTGCGTCAGGACCAGTCTCGGTGAACAGTCCGCTCTCGGGACTCGACGGCAGTGTACGACTATAAATCACCGGACTGTCCGGTGGTGCCATTCACGGCGAAGTCGTCGCTCTCGGGAAGCGATCAACGGCGTACGACTATAATTCACCGGACTGTCCGGTGGTGCACCGGACTGTCCGGTGAGCCAACGGTCGGCCGCGCAATCCGCGCGTGACGCGTGGCTGAGCCAACGGTCAGATGGGGGCACCGGACTGTCCGGTGCGCCAACGTCTCCAAATCTTCAATGGTCGGCTGCACCAAAATAGGAAGGCTATCTGCACCTGACAGTGAACAGGGGATGTCCGGTGGTGCACCGGACTGTCCGATGCACCACCCGACAGAAGGCAAGTATTGCCTGCCAAGAATGCCTCCAACGGCTCCTAGCTGCCTTGGGGCTATAAAAGGGACCCCTAGGTGCATGGAGGAAAAAAACAAGCATACTTTGAGCATTCTTAATCATTCACACTCCGTCTTTGCGCACTTGATTGACATTCTTAGTGATTTGAGCTCTGTTCTAGTGGTCAACTGTGTGCTATTCATTTGAGCTCAAGTCTTGGCTGTGTGTGTGTGCGTATTGCTGTGGATTTGTGTGTGTTGCTTCCCTCCCTTACTCTAGTGCTTTCACTTTGATCTTTATTGTAAGGGCGAGACGCTCCAAGTTGTGGAGATTCCTCGCAAACGGGAAAGAGTAAAGAAAGAAAAACACCGTGGTATTCAAGTTGATCATTGGATCACTTGAGAGGAGTTGACTGCAACTCTCGTCCATTGGGACGCCACAATGTGGAGTAGGCAAGTGTTATACTTGGCCGAACCACGGGATAAATCATCGTGTCTCTTGTGCTTGTTCTCACTGTGTCTATTGTGTTTCACAAGAGCTCGGTCCTTAGCCACTTGATTTAATTGTACTAACACTTAATCAAGTTTTGTGGCTTTAAGTTTTAAGTTTTTGAGAGACCACCAGCAAAAGGGAGATATCGAAGTGTTTTATGTTAACACCGAGAATCAGCTAGCCGATATCTTTACCAAGCCTTTAGATGAGAAGACCTTTTGCAGGCTGCGTAGTGAGCTAAATGTCTTAGATTCGCTTTTTGAGTCATCACTTTTTGAGACTCGCCCATCATCAACTCGCCCATCATTGACATCTCAAATTTTTGAGTCATCACCCTGCTAAACTCTTCACAAGACTTTTGGTTAGTAGAACCAAATATTATGTCATCGACATAAATTTGGCACACAAATAAGTCACCATCACAAGTCTTAGTGAATAAAGTTGGATCGGCTTTCCCAACCTTGAAAGCATTTGCAATTAAAAAGTCTCTAAGGCATTCATATCATGCTCTTGGGGCTTGCTTAAGTCCATAGAGCGCCTTAGAGAGCTTACACACGTGGTTGGGGTACCGTTCATCCTCAAAGCCAGGGGGTTGCTCTACATACACCTCCTCCTTGATTGGCCCGTTGAGGAAAGCACTCTTAACATCCATTTGGAACAACCTGAAAGAATGGTGAGCGGCATAGGCTAACAATATGCGAATAGACTCTAGCCTAGCCACATGAGCAAAAGTCTCCTCAAAGTCCAAACCTGAGACTTGGGCATAACCTTTTGCCACAAGTCTAGCCTTGTTCCTTGTCACCAATCCGTGCTCGTCTTGTTTGTTGTGGAACACCCACTTGGTTCGCACAATGTTTTGCTTTGGACGTGGCACCAGGGTCCAAACCTCATTTCGCTTGAAGTTATTGAGCTCTTCTTGCATGGCCAACACTCAGTCCGGATCTAGCAAGGCCTCTTCTACCCTGAAAGGCTCAATAGAAGAGACAAAAGAGTAATGCTCACAAAAGTTAACTAATCTAGAGCGAGTAGTTACTCCCTTGCTTATATCACCCAAAATCTGGTCGACGGGATGATTTCTTTGAATCATCGCTCGGACTTGAGCTGGAGGGGCTTGAGGTGCTTCTTCCTCCATAACATGATCACCTTGTGCTCCCCCTTGATCACACGCCTCTTGATGAACCTGTTCATCATTTTGAGTTGGGGGATGCACCGTTGTTGAGGAAGAAGGTTGATCTTGCCCCTTTTGTTCCTGTGGTCGCACATCTCCAATCGCCATGGTGTGTATTGCGGCCGTTGGAACATCTTCTTCATCTACATCATCAAAATCAACTTGCTCTCTTGGAGAGCCATTAGTCTCATCAAATACAACATCGCTAGAGAATTCAACCAAACCCGATGATTTTTTGAAGACTCTATACGCCTTTGTATTTGAGTCATAACCTAACAAAAACCCTTCTACAGCTTTGGGAGCAAATTTAGAATTTCTACCTTTCTTCACTAGAATGTAGCATTTACTCCCAAATACACGAAAATATGAAACGTTGGGTTTGTTACTGGTTAGAAGTACGTACGACGTCTTCTTGAGGAGGCGATGAAGGTAGACACGGTTTATGGCGTGGCAAGCTATGTTCACGGCTTCCGACCAAAACCGCTCGGGCGTCTTGAACTCTCCAAGCATCATCCTCGCCATGTCTATGAGTGTCCTGTTCTTCCTCTCTACCACACCGTTTTACTGTGGTGTGTAGGGAGCGGAGAACTCATGCTTGATTCCTTCCTCCTCAAGGTACTCCTCCACTTAAAGGTTCTTGAACTCATACCTGTTGTCGCTTCTTATCTTCTTCACCTTGAGCTCAAATTCATTTTGAGCTCTCCTTAAGAAGCGTTTAAGGGTCCCTTGGGTTTCTGTTTTATCCTGCAAGAAGAATACCCAAGTGAAGCGGGAAAAATCATCAACTATAACCAGACCATACTTACTTCCCCCGATGCTGAGCTAGGCTACGGGTCCGAAGAGGTCCATATGCAGCAGCTCCAGGGGTCTTGATGTGGTCATCACGTTCTTGCTGTGATGAGCATTTCCCACTTGTTTACCTGCTTGACAAGCTGCACAAGGTCTATCTTTTTCGAAAGTTACATTTGTTAGACCTAACACATGTTCTCCCTTTAGAAGTTTGTGAAGGTTCTTCATCCCCACATGTGCTAGACGGCGATGCCACAACCAGCCCATGCTAGTCTTAGCAATTAAGCATGCATCTAGACCGGCTTCCTCTTTTGCAAAATCAACTAAATAGAGTTTGCCATCTAGTACACCCTTAAAAGCTAATGAACCATCACTCCTTCTAAAGACAGACACATCTATATTTGTAAATAAGCAATTATAACCCATATTACAAAGTTGACTAACGGACAACAAGTTATACCCGAGCGATTCAACTAAAAACACATTAGAGATGGAATGCTCGGATGAAATAGCTATTTTTCCTAGTCCTTTAACCTTGCCTTGATTCCCGTCACCGAATATGATTGAATCTTGGGAATCTTTGTTCTTGACGTAGGAGGTGAACATCTTCTTCTTCCCCGTCATGTGGTTTGTGCATCCGCTGTCGATAATCCAGCTTGAGCCCCCGGATGCATAAACCTGCAAGGCAATTTTGGCTTGGGTTTTAGGTACCCAACTCTTGTTGGGTCCTACAAGGTTAGTAACAATATCCTTAGGGACCCAAATGCAAGTTTTATCTCCTTTGCATTTTGCCCCTAATTTCCTAGCAATCACTTTCTTATTCTTCCTATAAATTGTGAAAGAAGCATTGCAAGCATGGTAAATTGTAGAAGGTTCATTACTTGCTTTCCTAGGTACATGAACAACATTTCTCCTAGGCATATTTCTACCATGCACATAGGAAGAACTTGAAGCAAACATGGAATTTGAATCATAAGCATTACAACTCCTATCGTGATGAATATTTCTAGAAAATTTCCTATCATAAATAAATGCATGATTCTTTTGAGCACTATTAGCCATAGGGGCCTTCCCTTTCTCCTTTGTGAAAATGGGAGCCCTTTGGCTTGTTAGGTTCTTGGCTTCCCTCTTAAAGCCAAGCCCATCCTTAATTGACGGGTGTCTACCAATAATGTAGGCATCCCTTGCAAATTTTAGTTTGTCAAATTCATTCTTGCTAGTCTTAAGTTGGGCATTAAGACTAGCCACTTCATTATTTAATTTGGAAATGGAAATTAAGTGTTCACTACAGGCATCAACATTAAAATCCTTACACCTATTGCAAATCACAACATGATCTTCACAAGAGCTTGATTTATTAGCTATTTCTAACTTAGTATTTAAATCATCATTAATACTATTTAAGCTAGAAATAGATTCATGGCATGTAGATAATTCACATGAAAGCATTTCATTTCTCTTAACTTCTAAAACAAGAGAATTTTGCGCACTAACAAATTTATCATGCTCTTCATATAAAAGATCCTCTTGTTTCTCTAACAATCTATTTTTCTCATTCAAAGCATCAATTAATTCATTGATCTTATCAATTTTAGTTCTATCTAAACCTTTGAATAAGCTTGCGTAGTCTACTTCATCATCACTAGACTCATCATCACTTGAAGAAGCATATGTAATAGTACTTCGAGTACTTACCTTCTTCTCCTTTGCCATGAGGCAGGTGTGATGCTCGTTGGGGAAGAGAGATGATTTGTTGAAGGCTGTGGCGGCGAGTCCTTCGTCGTCGGAGTCGGACGACGAACAATTCGAGTCCCATTCTTTTCCAAGGTGTGCCTCGCCCTTGGCCTTCTTGTAAACCTTCTTGTTTTCCCTCTTCCCATTCTTTCCTTGTTCCTAGTAACTATCATTGTCGGGATAGTTAGCAATAAAGTGACCAATGTTACCACACTTGAAGCAGGAGCGCTTTCCCTTCGTCTTGCTCTTGTTGGGATGCTCCTTGCGACCTTTGAGCGCCGTCTTGAAGCGCTTGATGATGAGGGCCATTTCATTCTCGTTTAGCCCGGCCGCCTCAACTTGCGCCACCTTGCTGGGTAGCGTCTCCCTGCTACTTGTTGCTTTGAGAGCAACGATTTGAGGCTCGTGGATCGGCATGGGGCCATTCAACGCCTCATCAACATATCTTGCCTCCTTGATCATCATTCGCCCGCTTACGAACTTTCCGAGTATTTCCTCGGGCGTAATCTTGATGTACCTAGGATTCTCACGAATAGAGTTTACAAGATGAGGATCAAGGACAGTGAAGGACCTTAGCATAAGTCGGACGACGTCGTGGTCCGTCCATCTCGTGCTCCCATAGCTCCTTATCTTGTTGACCAGGGTCTTGAGCCTATTGTACGTTTTAGTTGGCTCCTCTCCCCTGATCATCGCGAACCTTCCTAGTTCGCCTTCCACCAATTCCATCTTGGTGAGCATGGTGGCGTCGTTACCCTCATGCGAGATCTTGAGGGTGTCCGAGATCTGCTTGGCGTTATCCAAGCCGCTCACCTTATTGTATTCTTCCCTGCACAAGGATGCTAAAAGAACAGTAGTAGCTTGTGCATTTTTATGGATTTGTTCATTTATAAACATATAATTATCCGAACTATCAAATTGCATTCCATTTTCTACTATCTCCCATATACTTGGATGAAGAGAGAACAAATGGCTACACATTTTGTGACTCCAAAATCTGTAGTCCTCTCCATCAAAGTGTGGAGGTTTACCAAGTGGAATGGAAAGAAAATGAGCATTGGAATTATGCGGAATACGAGAATAATCGAAAGAAAAGTTCGAGTTAACCGTTTTCTTTTTCTCCTCGTATTCGTCGTCCTTTTGAGAGGAGGAAGATTCATCGCTGTCGTAGTAGACAATCTTCTTGATGCGCCTCTTCTTCTTTCCATCCTTCTTCTTTTGACTCGAGCCGGAGTCATTGGCTTTGTCGTCCCTTGGCTCGTTGAAGATGGACTCCTTCTCATTGTCGTTGACCACCATTCCCTTTCGCTTAGGATCCATCCCTTCGGGCGATTAATCCCTTTCTTGAAGAGAACGGCTCCGATACCAATTGAGAGCACCTAGAGGGGGGCGTAAATAGGTGATCCTGTAAAAACTTAAAACTTAAAGCCACAAAACTTGATTAAGTGTTAGTACAATTAAATCAGGTGGCTAAGGACCGAGCTCTTGTGAAACACAATAGACACAGTGAGAACAAGCACAAGAGACACGATGATTTATCCTGTGGTTCAGCCAAGTATAACACTTGCCTACTCCACGTTGTGGCGTCCCAATGGACGAGATTGCACTCAACTCCTCTCAAGTGATCCAATGATCAACTTGAATACCACGGTGTTCTTCTTTCTTTACTCTTTCCCGTTTGTGAGGAATCTCCACAACTTGGAGTCTCTCGCCCTTACAATAAGGATCAAAGTGAAAGCACTAGAGTAAGGGAGGGAAGCAACACACACAAATCCACAGCAATACGCACACACACACAGCCAAGACTTGAGCTCAAATGAGTAGCACACATTTCACCACTAGAACAGAGCTCAAATCACTAAGAATGTCAATCGAGTGCGCAAAGACGGAGTGTGAATGATTAAGAATGCTCAAAGTATGCTTGTTTTTTTCCTCCATGCGCCTAGGGTTCCCTTTTATAGCCCCAAGGCAGCTAGGAGCCTTGGAGGCATTCTTGGCAGGCAATATTTGCCTTCTGTCGGGTGGTGCACCGGACAGTCCGGTGCACCACCGGACATCCCCTGTTCACTGTCTGGTGCAGATAGCCTTCCTATTTTGGTGCAGCCGACCGTTGAAGATTTGGAGCCGTTGGCGCACCGGACACTGTCCGGTGCACACCGGACACTGTCCGGTGCACACCGGACAGTCCGGTGCCCCCATCTGACCATTGGCTCGGCCACGCGTCACGCGCGGATTGCGCGGCCGACCGTTGGCTAGGCCGACCGTTAGCTCACCGGACAGTCCGGTGCACCACCGGACAGTCCGGTGAATTATAGTCGTACGCCGTTGATCGCTTCCCGAGAGCGACGACTTCGCTGTGGATGGGTCACCGGACAGTCCGGTGCACCACCGGACAGTCCGGTGATTTATAGCCGTACGCCGTCGAGTCCCGAGAGCGGACTGTTCACCGAGACTGGTCCTGGCGCACCAGACACTGTCCGGTGCACCCAGACCGAAGCTGTCTTTAGCTGTACACAGCCAACTCTTTTCCAAATTGTTTTCTCCTGTTTCTAGCACTTAGACACAATACATTAGTCTTCAAAACAATGTACTAAGTCTAGAAACATACCTTCTTGATGTTTCGCACTTCATCCACCATTTTGCACACTTTGCACTTAAACCATTTGTGTTGGGCACTTACTCACCAAAATACTTAGAAATGGCCCAATGGCACATTTCCCTTTCACCATGTCATCAACAGGTGGGGGATTCGAAGGAGGATTCATTGTTGGAGGCGGGGGATTCAGAGGAGGATTCATTGTTGGTTTCGGATTAGCTACAACCCTTCTTCGATGAATTCGTGCGGGTAGATCAACACCTCCTCCCCTCCTAGTATTAACCATCAGGGTTAGAAACATATGGTAAGATAGTTTTGCAAGGGGAATAATTTAGTAGGTAGAAAAGATAGCCTAGTAGCTGGTCATAAACTGAAGGATCTTAGGCAGAGCTTTGATCTATTGTTTTGTATCTATGTCAGGATAACTATGCTTATAAGATGAATCTCCAAAGATAAGATAAAATCGGTTAAGATAAGATAGATACGTGACACTAGATACATTTTAATGGGGATAATCTAGGTTGGCTAGTTATCTTAAAAACATTTTATGCCTATATGTATATGCAGATGCAATTGTGGACATTACTCCACAATTCATCACACTCAATCAAAGAACAAAATCAAACAATTATCATAAGAACAAAACATTCAAGCGTATAGATACCTAAAAATAGTTTTGTTTTTGATCCTAAGATTAGGTCTCCTATTCCTAAGGGTCACTTTAGGTACAAGATTTCAAAATGTGAAATCCACTTTTGTCTTAGAAGTGATAAGGTAAGAATAATCAGAGTAAAGCACCAATGGATGATAAAAGATTAAGGTAAGTTTACAAAGAATCGGAGTAGCAAAGCTAAGTAGGTAAGGGTTATCCAGTTCTATCTAGGTTTCATCCTACAATCAACATTGCTCTGGTACCACTTCCGTCACACTCGAGTTTTAGGGGCACCAAACCCGGGAGGGAAAATCACCAAGTGTGTGCTAGGATCAAGTCTCACATATATGATGACACATGGTACAGAAACCAATGTCACATCATTAATATTGAAAGGGAAATGTGCCCTTGGGCAATTTCTATAAGTATTTTGGTGATTAGATGCCCAACACATTAACTGAGTACTAATGTGCCAAAGGTTGAAAAGTGCAAATCAAGGCATAAGGTATGTTTCTAGACTTAGTACATTTGTTTTTGAATACTAATGAGGTTATCTAAGTGCTAGAAACAGTGCCGAGAAGAAGAGAACCGAATTGCAAAAGACTTAGCTGTGTACAACCATATTCCAGTTCGGCCTGGCACACCGGACTGTCCGGTGGTGCACCGGACAGTGTCTGGTGCGCCAAGCTGGTCCAAGTGAACTCGCCGCTCTCGGGATTCGACGGTGGTGTACGGCTAAAAATCACTGGACCGTCCGGTGGTGCACCAGACTGTCCGGTGAGTCATCCGCGGCGATCTCGTCGCTCTCGGGAATGAAGAAAGGCGACGTGGCTATAATTCACCGGACTGTTCGGTGGTGCACCGGACTGTCCGGTGAGCCAACGGTCGCCAACGCCAACGATCGGCCGCGGAATCTGCGGGCGACGCGTGGCAGCTCCAACGGTCGGTGTGGTGCACCGGACTGTCCGGTGTGCACCAGACAGTGTCCGGTGTGCCACCAGGCCCAGAGCTGCAACAGTCGTCTGTGCCCGATTTGGAAGGCAATCGCGCACCGGACAGACTACAGTAGCTGTCCGGTGGCGCACCGGACTGTCCGGTGCGCCGCTCGACAGAAGGCAAGGATGGCCTTCTAAGTTTGCCTCCAACGACTCCTAGCTGCCTTGGGGCTATAAAAGGGAACCCTAGGCGCATGGAGGAGTCACCTAAGCATTCACTAAGCATTCTAAGACTCCCACACTCCGCCTCCGCGCATTTGATCGATTGTGTTAGTGATTTGAGCTCTGTTCGAGTTGTGAACTCTCTGTGCTATGTTTCGAGGTCAAGTCTTGGCTTGTGTGCGTGTGTGTGTTGCGGATTTGTGTGTTGTGTGTTGCTCTCCTAGCCTTACTCTTGTGCCTTCTTTGTGATCCTTATTGTAAGGGCAAGATACTCCAATTTGTGGAGATTCCTCGCAAACGAGAGGAAGACTATAAGGAAGAAAGTCATGGTATTCAAGTTGATCATTGGATCACTTGAAAGGGGTTGAGTGCAACCCTCGTCCATTGGGACGCCACAACGTGGAAGTAGGCAAGTGTCACTTGGCCGAACCACGGGATAAAAATCGCGTGTCTCTTGTGTTGCTTTCTCTGTGATTGTTGTGTTCACAAGAACTCGCTTCAAAGCTACTTAGTCGCACTAACACTTCTATAACAAAGTTTTGTGGCTATTTAGTGTTTAATTTTACAGGATCACCTATTCACTCCCCCCCTCCAGGTGCTCCCAATCGGTATCAGAACCGTACTCTTGACTTAAGGGACTAACCGCCCGTAGAGATGGATCCTAAGGGAAAGGGGATGGTGGTCAACGACAAGGAGAAGGAGTCCCTCTTCAACGAGCCAAGGGACGACAAGCCCACGGACTCAGGATCGAGTCACAAGAAGAGTGACAGGAAGAAGAAGAGGCGCATCAAGAAGATCATTTACTACGACAACGATGCCTCGTCTTCTTCACCACACGACGACGACGACTCTTCAAAGAAGAAAACGATTAATCAAAACTATCATTTGATTATTCATGTATTCCATTTAATTCAAATGCTCATTTACTATCAATTCCACTTGGGAAACCTCCACACTTTGATGGAGAAGACTACTCTTTCTAGAGTCATAAAATGCATAGTCATTTATTTTCTCTCCATCCTAGTATCTGGGAGATTATTGAAAACGGAATGCATTTTGATAGTACTGACAATCTCGTTTTCATAAATGAGCAAATTCATAAAAATGCACAAACTACTACTGTCTTGCTAGCTTCACTTTGCAGGGATGAATATAATAAGGTGAGTGGCTTGGACGACACCAAGCAAATCTGGGACACACTCAAGATATCTCATTAGGGAAACGATGCCACTATGATCAGAAAGATGGAACTAGTGGAAGGCGAGTTGGGGAGGTTCGCAATGATAAGAGGAGAGGAGCCAACCCAGACTTATAACAGGCTCAAGACTCTCATAAACAAGATCCAAAGTTATGGAAGCACAAGATGGACGGATCATGATGTCGTCCGACTCATGCTCAGGTCATTTACTGTAATTGACCCCCATCTTGTCAATCTTATTCGTGAAAACCCCAGGTACACCAAGATGACGCCCGAGGAGATCCTTGGAAAGTTTGTAAGCGGGCGCATGATGGTGAAGGAAGCTCGATACGTGGACGATGCTCTAAACGGTCCACTACCCATCTACGAGCCTCAACCCGTTGCTCTTAAGGCAACCAGTAGCAGGGAGGCACTACCAATGATTTCAAGTCATCCGACTAATCGTGATTAATTGCGATTAGTCGAGCTAGTCGGTAATTAGTACAAGATTTGCTCGACGACTCGACCAGACAACCTAGTCGTCCAGGTCATCCGACTAATCGTCGACTAGGGCGACTAGTCGTCCGACTTATGTGTCCTGGTCGTCCCGGCTAGGGTTTAGTTATTGGACCTTTTTTAGCCCATCTACAATCATTGCACGTCTCCTCTCCTATTCTAACCTACCCGCCAACTGTCACACCCGGTTTTAGAAGGCAAACCGAATGCGAACCATGTACGTGCCATGATCAGCAATTCACGTACACAACAGTTACATAACATGGACATCATCACATAGTGCTCAAATAGTATTAAAAGGGAAATAATAGTCGATTACATCATGATGTCTGAGACATCCACATAGTCTTTACAATAAATCAAAGTGCGGAAAAGAAACGTAGATAAACGCGGCCTTCACAGGCAGCCGACTGGGGGTTTGCCGCTAACCCACGCCTAGAACTCGTCGTAGTCTTGGAACTCCTGGAAGTCTCCTTCCACAGCTTCATCTTCGCCTGAGCAGTGGTTGCAATGCTGACAACCTGGGGATGGGGGGGGGGGGTTTGGTGTGTAGAGCAAGGGTGAGTACACATCAACATACTCAGCAAGTATCCTGTTTGGCTGTAGTGGACTAGCTTTATGTGGGGGGGGGGGGTAAGTCAAGCAGTTGCTTTTAGTTGGTCAGATTATTATTCACTAGTAGAAAGCCAGGTTTTAACATTAACCCAAGTTATTAGCCCGATGTACCCTTTCCAAACGGAAAGAATACCACTTACCAGTACCATAGTCATAACCAAAACCATCAGTCTCATTGCCACCTGTAAACAAAAATGTCTCTGATCAAGTACCACTAATCACTGGAGCTCCCTTGGCCGCTCATAACTGCGAGCACGGCTGATATATCAGTTTTCAAACACTCTGCAGAGGTTGTGCACTTTACCCACAAGCTGTGATTCCCTTTCTACCCGGAGAGAGCTACTCCCCATTGACCACTACCTAGGTGGCCTAGCAGGGCATCACTACGTAGCCTTTACAGAGATTCCTCGGGGCTATAGCCGCCCGTTAGGTTTCCTAAATGCACCGCACTCCTCCCCAAGGGGCGAACCCAAGCTTGGCAGAGCGAGCCGCATACACCGAGCCCCATTGACGGCACAACGGCTAAGCGAACTACACCCCGGATCCTCTAATTATTCAGCTAAGGGCACCCCATTCCACCCTCATGGTTGCACTGTTTTCCCGGGCGGTCATCCAAAGAATAGGTCCTTACGGAGAGGCACTCGAGAAACCGCTCGAGCCCCCTTAAAGGCCACAAGTAGAACATCATAATAAGAAGAGGGGAAAACAGCGTATCATAGATAATCTCATCATGTTCATTGATTATAGTTGAGCAATAGCATAAAGCTAAACAATAATAATCCAACCCAAATAGGTAAACAAGGACATGGATAACAAAAGCTAGTCAATCCTTAGGTATAAATGTGTAATGCGGGAGGTGAATTAAAGAATGAATAGGACAAAGATAGGTCAAGGGACACTTGCCTCCACCAACCGACTGCTGCTCAGGGGCTTCTCCTGCGAGTTCTTCGGGCTCCTCGACCAGATCGTTCTCTATGCGAGCGCAAACATACATACATCCACATATTTAATACAAAAGAACAGTACACCATACAATAGAGTGCAGTAGGTAAACGGACGTTCCACGCGGGTTTGCACTTAAGGTTAAGAGGGAAAGAGAAAAAAGACAGTCGAGAAACGATCACGTTACATTATTATGAATTAAACCACTCGCTCAATTGAAAGGCGTTAATGTAGACACTATGTTTAGCATAAAGTAAAGTCATGTTTCATGTCTAATCATTGTAAACAATTGAAGGTGAATGAAAGGGAGGGGTCGCACGTCGAGACGTACAACACAGCATTTAGATTAAATTAAGAGGTAAACGACTCGCCACGCGACAGAGCGCACAACGAGACACTTGCACTAATTTTAAAGAGACGATAAGTATCGCGCGACGAAGCGCACGACGGCATATGCCAACAGGGTTGGGTTTAAAGTGGAACGTCGCGCGTCTGGACGCGCGACATCGCACCTTAAACAACCTGAAATTAAAATAGATCGTCGCGCGACGAAGCACGCAACACAACACCTTAATATTTATAGATTAAAAGAACTATCGCGCGACGAAGCGCGCGACGCAGCACACTAACTAACGGAGTTTGAAATCAACAACAAACCAGAAATAATCACCGCGCGCGTGGGTTTACGCACGTGGGAATGCGTTAGGGGGTAAACGAGGCCACGCGAGTCGCGTCGAGAGCTGGGACGCCACGCGCAGGGGGCCGAAGCCGCGCGCAGGGAGCTGCGCGCCGGGGGCAGGGGCCACGCCGAGGCCGGGGCCGTGCCGGGGGCCGGGGAGGCCGCGTCGGGGGCCGGCCGGGCCGAGGGCAAGGACGGGCCACGCCGGGGCCGGGGCGGGCGAGCGCCGCCGCGTGGGGGAGGCCGGGGCGGGGGCGGGCGAGCGCCGCCGCGTGGGGGAGGCCGGGGCGGGGGCGGGTGAGCGCCGCCGCGTGGGGGAGGGGCAGGGGGCTAGCGCCGCCGCGCGCAGGGGAGGGGCGGGGGCGGGCGCCGCCGCGCGCAGGGGAGAGAGAGGAGGGCGCGCAGTGAAGGGAAGGGGAGGGAGAGGGAGAGAGAGGATAAGGGAAGGGGAGGGGAGGGGACCTCACCTCGGGGTCCAAATTCCGGTGATCGCCGTCTCCAATCCCTAGGGCACCACGGGGAGAGAGAGGTGGAAGAGGGAGAGGGAGGTTGTTGCGCGGGAGATCCAAATGAGAGAGGGAGAGGAGGAGGGGGCGCATGGGAGGGTGTGGGCGCCAGGGGCGCGCAGGGCCGGGGCGGGCCGGACCGGGCCGGGCCGGGCTGGGTTGGGCTGGGCCACTTCGCGGATCGAAACCCACAACACGAACGACACAGGCTCCAATCGCGAACCAAAAACCGAGACAGAATGAGACGAACACGCAATATCATACAAAGAAATGTGCGTCGGCATGATGCAACACCCATGGCACTTAGGTTTTGGTTCATACACGACACAGACACTTTTCACTATACTGGTTTGAAATTGGGAAGAAAGAGCGAAACAGGAAGAGAAAAGAGAGTAACGCCCGAATTTGGTGAGAGAAAAGAAGGAAAAATTCTACCCCCAAATTCAGGGCGTTACAAACCTATCCCCCTTAAAAGAATCTCGCCCTCGAGATTCAGGGTTGGCTAGCAAAGAGCTCAGGATATTTAGCCATCAGATCATCTTCACGCTCCCAGGTTGCTTCTTCCTCAGAGTGGTGATTCCATCTGACCTTGCACATTCTGATGGTCTTCCTTCGGGTGACTCTGTCTGCAGTCTCAAGGATTTGCGCTGGTTTCTCCGTTTAAGTCAAGTCCTCCTGGACTTCAAGACCTTCCACTGGCAACTGCTCTTCTGGCACTCGCAGGCATTTCTTCAACTGAGACACATGAAAGACATCATGCACAACAGACAAATTTTCTGGCAGACTGAGCTGATAGGCAACTTCTCCACGCCTTGCGAGAATCTGATACGAACCAATGTAGCGGGGTGCTAGCTTGCCCTTGACTCCGAACCTTCTGACTCCTCTGATTGGTGACACTTTCAGATAGACAAAATCTCCAACCTCGAAACTCAGCTCTCTTCTTCTTGTGTCTGCATAACTTTGCTGCCTTGATTGCGCTATCTTCAGATTCTCTCGAACCATCTTGATGTTCTCTTCGGCTTCAAGCAGAATGTCTGGCCCAAACACTTGCTTTTCTCCAGGCTGATCCCATTGCAACGGAGTTCTACAACTCCTTCCATAGAGCGTCTGAAATGGTGACATCTTCAAACTGGCCTGGTAACTGTTGTTATAGGAAAACTCTGCATAAGGCAATCTCTTATCCCATCCGGACTGATCTTGCAACGCACAGGCTCTCAACATGTCTTCAAGGATTTGATTGGTCCTTTCGGTCTGACCATCTATCTACGGATGATACGATGAACTGAAATTCAGATGTGTGCCCAAGGCTTCATGCAATCGCTGCCAGAAATGAGAGGTGAACTGCGTTCCTCGGTCTGACACTATCTTCTTTGGCACACCGTGAAGACAGACGATCCGAGACATATACAGTTCTGCCAATACTGCACTGATGTAGTTGGTCTTGACAGGTATGAAGTGGGCTAACTTGGTCAAGCGGTCCACCACTACCCAAATAGAATCGTAGCCGGCTCGAGTGCGAGGCAATCCGACTATGAAATCCATACCGATTTCATCCCATTTCCACTGACGGATTTGCAACGGTTGCAACAATCCAGCGGGTCTATGGTGCTCTGCCTTGATTCTTCGACAACTATCGCACATAGCCACATGCTCTGCGATTTCTCTCTTCATTCCGTACCACCAGAATTTCTTCTTCAGATCCTGATACATCTTCTCACTTCCGGGGTGAATCGAATAAGCTGTCTCATGAGCTTCCTTGAGGATCAACTCCCGAATAGACTGGACATTAGGAACACACAAGCGGTCTTTAAACCATATCACACCTTCTGCATCTTCTCGAAAATCTTTGCCTCTGCCATCTAGAATCAGTCGCCGGATCTCACTGATCTTCTCATCGTTCTTCTGTGCTTCTTTGATTTCCCGCTCCAGGGTAGGTTCCAACTCAACTGTGACTCCTCGCGAATTGTTCAGAAATCCGAGACTCAACTTGACAAACTCTTTGGCCAACTCATAAGGCATCGGACGAGCGACCATCAGATTGATCTGACTCTTTCTGCTCAAAGCATCTGCCACCATGTTCGCTTTGCCTGGATGGTAGTGAATCTCCAACTCATAGTCTTTGATCAACTCTAACCATCTTCGTTGCCTCATATTCAGCTCTGACTGAGTGAATATGTACTTCAGACTCTTGTGGTCTGTGTAAACATCACATTTCTGTCCATACAGGTAGTGCCTCCATGTCTTCAGTGCGTGAACCACTGCTGCCAACTCTAGATCATGGATTGGGTAATTCTTCTCATGAACCTTCAGTTGTCGGGACAAGTAAGCCACAACTCTTCCCTCTTGCATCAACACACATCCCAAACCTGTGTAGCAAGCATCACAATACACCGAGAAGGGCTTGTGCACATCAGGTAAGACTAAGACAGGCGTTGTAGTCAACTTCTCTTTCAGTGCTTCGAAGGCCTCTTGAAATTTCTGGGTCCACTTGAACTCAACCTTGTTGCCTAGCAATGCTGTCATTGGTTTCGCAATCTTCGAAAACCCTTCAATGAATCGCCGATAATATCCGGCCATTCCAATGAAACTCTTGATTCCTCGAGCATCCGTTGGCGCTTTCCAGTTCAAAATGTCTGCCACTTTCTTCGGATCCACAGCCAATCCTTCTTTGTTGATTATGTGACCCAGGAACAGGACTTCACTGATCCAGAACTCGCACTTGCTCAACTTTGCATGCAATTGGTGCTCTCTCAATCTCTGCAATACCATCCTCAAATGATCTGCATGCTCTTCTTCGCTTTGAGAATAAATCAGAATGTCATCAATGAATACCACCACAAACTTATCAAGATAATCCATGAATACACTATTCATCAAGTTCATGAAGAAGGCTAGTGCATTGGTCAAACCGAAAGACATCACAGTGAACTCATACAAACCATACTTGGTAATGAATGTCGTCTTCGGAATGTTCGAAGGTCGGATTCTGAGCTGATGATAACCTGACCTCAGATCAATCTTGGAGAACACACTGGCTCCTCTCAACTGGTCGAACAGATCTTCTATTCTGGGCAAAGGGTACTTGTTCTTGATGGTGACTTCATTCAGAGCTCGATAATCGATACACATCATTTTGGTGCCATCTTTCTTTTCCACAAATAGGACAGGGGCAGCCCAAGGCGAGGTGCTTGGCCGAATGTAACCTTTCTCCGACAGCTCATCAATCTGCTTATTAAGCTCAACCAACTCTGGTCCGGATATTCTGTAAGCTCTCTTAAAGATGGGGGCGGTTCCAGGAAGAAGCTCTATGGCAAACTCAACTTTCCGCTCTGGTGGCATACCCGGTAAGTCCTTTGGAAACACATCTGAGAACTCAGACACAACCTTTATACTCTCAATTGGGTCTGCTTCACTGCTATGTACAGCCATCTGATAACAACTTCCTCTCTTCGGCTCAGGCGGGACTAACTCGGTCACCACTTCCTCTCCTAGTGGGGACACCAACTTGATTGTCCTTTTATCACAACTGATAACTGCCTGATACTTATCTAGCCAATTCATCCCTAGGATGACATCTATTCCCTGAGTACCCATTACTATGAGGTTGGCGGGAAACGCTGTCCCCCTTATTTCCACACTTATATTCAAACAAATGCTATCGGCTCGAATTCTACCACCGGCTGAGTCAATTTGAATGAGGGTTGACATGGTAGTAATTGGAAGATTATGTGCTTCTACCCATGATACAGTAATGAAAGAATGCGTTGCTCCAGTATCAAATAACACTTCTGCAATGTGGGAGTCGATTGGGAACATACCTACTATCATGTCGGGGGTCTCCTGAACTGCTTCAGCCTCCAAGTGGTTCAGTCTCCCATGATTATAGCGCGGTTGAGAGCGGTTGCCTGCGCCAGGCTGAGACACATTCTGCTTTGCTGGGGCATTGGGGCCTGACTGCTGCTGGGCTGCCTTCTTCGGACATTGCATCACCCAGTGGCCTTGCTCTCCACAGTGGAAACATGCCCTGTTTCCAACCTGAGCTGGTGCTGCCTGACTGTTCTGCTGGGTTGCTGGGGCAGGAAGACGAGGTGCCTGCTGATTCTGCCTCTGAAACTGACCTCCTCCTGACTGATTGTTCTGACGATTCTGATACTGGTGCTGAGGATACTGCCTTTGGAACTGCTGATGCTGCTGAGGTGGATGCTGGTTCTTCCTGAACTGCTGAGGTTGATTGCCTGAGAAACGAGGACGATTGCTGCTTCCAAGCTGGGGTCCACTGATCTTGCGCTTACGATCCTCCATCTCCCTACGCTTCCTCTCTGTCATGATTGCTCTGTCAATCAGGTGCTGGAATGTCGGGAAGGTGTGATTCATCAGTTGGTACTGCAGAGGATCAACCAAGCCTCTCAGGAAACGGTACTGTCTCTTGGCGTCGGTGTTGACATCTTCAGGAGCATAGCGAGACAGCTGCAGAAACCTATCCTGATACTCACTGACAGACGATGACCCTTGCTTGAGGGCTAGGAACTCCTCCTTCTTCACTGTCATCAGACCTGCGGGCACATGGTACTGACGAAAGCTACCTCTGAACTCCTCCCAGGTGATGGTGTCGGGGTTGGCGTGGGTGGCGAGATAAGACTCCCACCAAGACTGGGCTGCTCCTCTCAACAGACGGGGACCATACAGGACTTTCTCCCTGTCGTCACACTGAGCGGTATGCAACTCCCGCTCCACAGTGCGCAGCCAGTCTTCAGCAGCCATGGGGTCAGAAGAGTGAGCGAACGTTGGTGGATGACCTCTCATGAATTCGGCACGCTTGTCCCTGGGCATCTGAGGCATCTGAGGCTGGGGTGGGGCCTGCTGCTGAATGGCGGCCAGAGTCTGACCGATGGCTTGGACTACCTGAGTCTGCATCAGAAACATCTGCTCGATCGACATCGGGGGCGGGGGCGGCAGCTGCTGTTGCTGGGGTACCTCTTCCTGCTGAGCGGCTTGCTCCTGCTGAGCACGCCTTCCTCCTCTGCGCCTGTTCTCTAACATCTGCAGAATGCAACCACACATCAGAACTGATCTTGCAAATCTTGCAGCATAAGAAAAGAGTATAGAATTCTCCACAACACTGAACGGACGAGCATCGTCACTGATCTCCAACACAGACCAACACAGCTTCTCAGATAAAGAGGAAAGTGGAATAAAAGGTTTCCCAACTAGATAACTAACTCCATTAACATAACAGGTAAACCAAAATGTAGGGGGTACCCACACTCTGGTGACAGTCATTACAAAGATCCAAATCAAACATAGTTCATCATGACAAACATAAATCCACAGGATATAGCAAACTACCCTGTCTAACTAAGACTAACTAAGAGCGAGACTAACGCTAAGACTGTAGCTTCTACGTATATATTTTGTATTAATTACAAGATCCAACTCTAACGATCTATGGTTCTAGATTTATCTTGGTCTTGCAGTCGGGATTGCCATAAGACTGGCGTCCACGCCGAGGTGAGCGGTACGGGTGCTGAGTCCCGATGGGAGCAGGGGAACCATCATCCAGGTGACAACGTTCCGCGCGCTCAGCCCGCAGCAGGGCGACCTCAGCACGAGCCCTACTCAACTCGTCTAGCGCATGGTCCAGCTCCGTGTTTAGCACGGCGGCTAGGTTGACTGTGCTGCTCAACCTAGGTTTGTCCTCACCAACAGGTGAGACAATCACGCCTCCTGTGCTGCCAGATGAACGGAAGGGGTAATACTTCAGGTTGAGACCGTCAGCTACCCCACCGAGCACTGAGCAGTAGTGCGAAAGCGCACGCCGTGCAGCATCTTGCATGGCCGCTTCAGCTGAGTCCTGCTCAGAGATAGAATAGTGCTCTGAGCAGACCTCAGCACCCTAGAGACTGTTCTCCGGACGGTGCACCAAGCAGGTCGCCTCCCAGCGGTCCGGGTAGACCCCGCGAATGTGCCGGTAGACCACACAGCGATACTCGATGGACCAAGTACGCCGGTTAAGTGCCCGACATAGCAGGGTGTCGAGCGCGTCATGGAAGTGACACCCGCGAGCAGCGTCGCGAGTGATGGGTCGAGCAACCCATCCTTCCGGCTCCTGGTCAGCAGAGAAGTCGGTGTCGTGGCTCGAGCTGTCGTCGCCACCTCCGTCGTCTGGGTCTCCTCCAGCAGCTACTCCAGAGGCTAGAGCGCCCAGTGGTGGTGCAGGGGGCGCCTCCAGGGGAAGCACAGGGGAGCAGCTCCTCACGGACTCTATCTCCTGCTGGAGCGAGAAAGAAGAGCCCTGTTGCTCCTGTCGTCGACGTTCCTGCTCCTCATGCAGGCGGTGGTGCAGCCTCTCCAAGTGGCTGGACTGTCCGGCCACGGGACGGCGAAGCGGGCGCTCAGCAAGGCGGGAGGGTAAGAAGGGGATGACGGACTTTCGTGCAGTGTGTCTAAGACGAGCCATCTACAAAAGACACCGCAAGCAAAAGAGTGAGAACATAATTAATATGACCAGCAAGTAATGAACCATAAATAAATGAAGGATTAGAATAAAACACAATTTTCAGCAAGGTATAATATACAGTAGAACATAGTTTTGGTCGATATGACCAACTTTTGAAGGGATATCAAAGTCAAGGCAGGGACAGAGGTCTATAATCCTTAGAACGACCATTCTACTCTAGGTTAGCAGTCCTACAGTCAGCACGACTTTGATACCACTTATGTCACACCCGGTTTTAGAAGGCAAACCGAATGCGAACCATGTACGTGCCAGGATCAGCAATTCACGTACACAGCAGTTACATAACATGGACATCATCACACAGTGCTCAAATAGTATTAAAAGGGAAATAATAGTCAATTACATCATGATGTCTGAGACATCCACATAGTCTTTACAAAAAATCAAAGTGCGGAAAAGAAACGTAGATAAACGCAGCCTTCACAGGCAGCCGACTGGGGGTTTGCCGCTAACCCACGCCTAGAACTCGTCGTAGTCTTATAACTCCTGGAAGTCTCCTTCCACAGCTTCATCTTCGCCTGAGCAGTGGTTGCAATGCTGACAACCTGGGGATGGGGGGGGGGTTTGGTGTGAAGAGCAAGGGTGAGTATAGATCAACATACTCAGCAAGTATCCTGTTTGGCTGTAGTGGACTAGCTTTATGTGGGGGGGGTAAGTCAAGCAGTTGCTTTTAGTTGGTCAGATTATTATTCACTAGTAGAAAGCCAGGTTTTAACATTAACCCAAGTTATTAGCCCGATGTACCCTTTCCAAACGGAAAGAATACCACTTACCAGTACCATAGTCATAACCAAAACCATTAGTCTCATTGCCACCTGTAAACCAAAATGTCTCTGATCAAGTACCACTAATCACTGGAGCTCCCTTGGCCGCTCATAACCGCGAGCACGGCTAATATATCAGTTTTCAAACACTCTGTAGAGGTTGTGCACTTTACCCACAAGTCGTGATTCCCTTTCTGCCCGGAGAGAGCTACTCCCCATTGACCACTACCTAGGTGGCCTAGCAGGGCATCACTACGTAGCCTTTACAGAGACTCCCCGGGGCTATAGCCGCCCGTTAGGTTTCCTAAATGCACCGCACTCCTCCCCAAGGGGCGAACCCAAGCTTGGCAGAGCGAGCCGCATACACCGAGCCCCATTGACGGCACAACGGCTAAGCGAACTACACCTCGGATCCTCTAATTATTCAGCTAAGGGCACCCCATTCCACCCTCATGGTTGCACTGTTTTCCCGGGCGGTCATCCAAAGAACAGGTCCTTACGGAGAGGCACTCGAGAAACTGCTCGAGCCCCCTTAAAGGCCACAAGTAGAACATCATAATAAGAAGAGGGGAAAACAACGTATCATAGATAATCTCATCATGTTCATTGATTATAGTTGAGCAATAGCATAAAGCTAAACAATAATAATCCAACCCAAATAGGTAAACAAGGACATGGATAACAAAAGCTAGTCAATCCTTAGGTATAAATGTGTAATGCGGGAGGTGAATTAAAGAATGAATAGGACAAAGATAGGTCAAGGGACACTTGCCTCCACCAACCGACTGCTGCTCAGGGGCTTCTCCTGCGAGTTCTTCGGGATCCTCGACCAGATCGTTCTCTATGCGAGCGCAAACATACATACATCCACATTTAATACAAAAGAACAGTACACCATACAATAGAGTGCAGTAGGTAAACGGACGTTCCACGTGGGTTCGCACTTAAGGTTAAGAGGGATAGAGAAAAAAGACAGTCGAGAAACGATCACGTTACATTATTATGAATTAAACCACTCGCTCAATTGAAAGGCGTTAATGTAGACACTATGTTTAGCATAAAGTAAAGTCATGTTTCATGTCTAATCATTGTAAACAATTGAAGGTGAATGAAAAAGAGGGGTCGCACGTCGAGACGTACAACACAGCATTTAGATGAAATTAAGAGGTAAACGACTCGCCACGCGACAGAGCGCACAACGAGACACTTGCACTAATTTTAAAGAGACGATAAGTATCGTGCGACGAAGCGCACGACGGCATACGCCAACAGGGTTGGGTTTAAAGTGGAACGTCACGCGTCTGGACGCGCCACATCGCACCTTAAACAACCTGAAATTAAAATAGATCGTCGCGCGACGAAGCACGCGACACAACACCTTAATATTTATAGATTAAAAGAATCGTCGCGCGACGAAGCGCGCGACGCAGCACGCTAACTAACGGAGTTTGAAATCAACTACAAACCAGAAATAATCACCGCGCGCGTGGGTTTACGCACGCGGGAATGCGTTAGGGGGTAAACGAGGCCACGCGAGTCGCGTCGGGAGCTGGGACACCACGCGCAGGAGGCCGAGGCCGCGCGCAGGGAGCTGTGCGACGGGGGCAGGGGCCGCGCTGGGGCCGGGGAGGCCGCGCCGGGGGCCGGGGCGGGGCCAAAGCGGGGGCGGGCGAGCGCCGCCACGCGGGGGAGGCTGGGGCGGGGGCGGGCGCCGCCGCGAGGGAGGTCGGGGCGGGGGTGGGCGCCACCGCGCGGGGTCGGGGTGGGGGCGGGCGAGCGCCGCCGCGCGCAGGGGAGGGGCGGGGGCGGGCGCCGCCGCGCGCAGGGGAGAGAGAGGGGGGCGCGCAGGGAAGGGAAGGGGAGGGAGAGGGAGAGAGAGGAGAAGGGAAGGGGAGGGGAGGGGAGCTCACCTCGGGGTCCAAATTCCGGTGATCGCCGTCTCCAATCCCTAGGGCACCACGGGGAGAGAGAGGTGGAAGAGGGAGAGGGAGGTTGTTGCGCGGGAGATCCAAATGAGAGAGGGAGAGGAGGAGGGGGCGCATGGGAGGGTGTGGGCGCCAGGGGCGCGCAGGGCCGGGGCGGGCCGGACTGGGCCGGGCCGGGCTGGGTTGGGCCGGGCCACTTCGCGGATCGAAACCCATAACACGCACGACACGGGCTCCAATCGCGAACCGAAAACCGAGACAGAACGAGCCGAACACACAATATCAGACAAAGAAATGTGCGTCGGCATGATGCAACACCCATGGCACTTAGGTTTTGGTTCATACACGACACGGACACTTTTCACTATACTGGTTTGAAATTGGGAAGAAAGAGCGAAATAGGAAGAGAAAAGTGAGTAACGCCCGAAAACGATTAATCAAAACTATTCATTTGATTATTCATGTATTCCATTTAATTCAAATGCTCATTTACTATCAATTCCACTTGGGAAACCTCCACACTTTGATGGAGAAGACTACTCTTTCTAGATTCATAAAATGCATAGTCATTTATTTTCTCTCCATTCTAGTATCTGGGAGATTATTGAAAACGGAATGCATTTTGATAGTACTGACAATCTCGTTTTCATAAATGAGCAAATTCATAAAAATGCACAAACTACTATTGTCTTGCTAGCTTCACTTTGCAGGGATGAATATAATAAGGTGAGTGGCTTGGACGACACCAAGCAAATCTGGGACACACTCAAGATATCTCATTAGGGAAACGATGCCACTATGATCAGAAAGATGGAACTAGTGGAAGGCGAGTTGGGGAGGTTCGCAATGATAAGAGGAGAGGAGCCAACCCAGACTTATAACAGGCTCAAGACTCTCATCAACAAGATCCAAAGTTATGGAAGCACAAGATGGACGGATCATGATGTCGTCCGACTCATGCTCAGGTCATTTACTGTAATTGACCCCCATCTTATCAATCTTATTCGTGAAAACCCCAGGTACACCAAGATGACGCCCGAGGAGATCCTTGGAAAATTTGTAAGCGGGCGCATGATGGTGAAGGAAGCTCGATACGTGGACGATGCTCTAAACGGTCCACTACCCGTCTACGAGCCTCAACCCGTTGCTCTTAAGGCAACCAGTAGCAGGGAGGCACTACCAATGATTTCAAGTCATCCGACTAATCGCGATTAATTGCGATTAGTCGAGCTGGTCGGTAATTAGTACACGATTTGCTCGATGACTCGACCAGACAACCTAGTCGTCCTAGTCGTCCGACTAATCGTCGACTAGGGCGACTAGTCGTCCGACTTATGTGTCCTAGTCGTCCCAGCTAGGGTTTAGTTATTGGACCTTTTTTAGCCCATCTACAATCACTGCACGTCTCCTCTCCTATTCTAACCTACCCGCCAACAGTCTCTGGCTCTCTGCACGTCTCCTCTCCTCTCTTGCACCGCCCCTGCAGTCCTGGACTTTGATTGCCGACGGCTACACCGACGGGCGGCGGCTACAACACCCTGCGTCCCTGCCCCTTCTCCTGGAGTCCTGCAGCCTGCTGCACTACTGCAGTCTCTAATTTATATAATGTATACATGTATATTTATATATATACCTATATAAGTATAGCTACTAGTGTAGGACGACCAGGGACCGACTAGGGGTCGACTAGTCGCCCTAGTCATCGCCTAATCGTGACTAGTCGCCTGGTCGGTCCCAGGGTTCGACCAGACGACTAGGCGACTTGAAATCATTGGGCACTACCAAGCAAGGTGGCACAAGTGGAGGCTGCTGGCCTCAACGAAGATGAGATGGCGCTTATCATCAAGCGCTTCAAGACCGCGCTTAAAGGACGTAAGGAGTACCCCAACAAGAACAAAACAAGGGGAAAGCGCTCCTGCTTTAAATGCGGTAAGACTGGTCACTTTATTGCAAATTGTCCTGATAATGATAGTGACCAGGGACAAGAAAAGAGCGGGAAGAAGGAGAAAAAGAAGAACTACAGGAAGGCAAAGGGCGAGGCGCACCTTGGAAAGGAATGGGACTCGAACTACTCCTCTTCCGACTCTGACGACGAAGGACTCGCTGCCTTAGCCTTCAACAAATCCTCACTCTTCCCCAACGAACGCCATACATGTCTTATGGCCAAGGAGAAAAAGGTACGTGTTCGGGACACACCCAAGTACACTTCATCTAGTGATGAAGAATCATCCGATGATGAAGTAGATTATTCTAGTTTATTTAAAGGTTTAGATAGAGCCAAAGTAGAGAAAATTAATGAATTAATTGATGCTCTAAATGAAAAAGATAGACTGCTAGAAAAGCAAGAGGACATATTGTATGAGGAACATGAAAAATTTGTTAGTGTGCAAAAATCCCTTGCTTTAGAAACTAAGAGGAATGAAATGCTATCTTCTGAGTTATCTGCTTGCCATGAATCTATCTCTAGTTTAAAGAGTTTAAATGATGAATTAAATGCTAAGCTAGAGAAAGCAAATGAAACTAGTTCATGTGTAGAGCATGTTGTTATTTGTAATAGATGCAAGGATTTTAATGTTGATGTCTGTGATGAACATATTATTGCTATTACTAAATTGAATGAGGAGGTGGCAAGTCTTAACGCTCAACTTAAGACTTGCAAAAGTGATTTTGATAAATTAAAGTTTGCTAGGGATGCCTACACTATTGGTAGACACCCCTCAATTAAGGATGGGCTTGGTTTTCGAAAGGAAGCCAAGAACTTAACAAGTCAAAGGACTCCCTTTCTCAACAAGGAGAAAGGGAAGGCTCCTATGGCTAGTAGTCCCCAAAGGAACCATTCCTTTATTTATGATAGGAAAATTGCTAGTCGCACTCATTACAATAGGAGTTATGATCATGCTGCTTATAACTCACATGCTATGTTTGCCTCTAGTTCTACTTTTGTTCATGGTAGAAGTAGGCCTAGGAGAAATCATGTTGTGTCTCATACTCCTAGAAAAATGTGCAATGGACCTTCGACTATTTACCATGCTTGTAATGTTTCTTTTGTTCTTTCATGTAGAAATGCAAAAGTAGTTGCTAAGAAGTTGGGATCCAAATGCAAGGGAGATAAAACTTGCATATGGGTTCCAAAAATTATTTTGACTAACGTTGTAGGACCCAACAAGAGTTGGGTACCTAAAACCCAAGCTTAAATTGCCTTGTAGGTTTATGCATCTGGGGGCTCTAGCTGGATAATCGACAGCGGATGCACAAACCACATGACGGGGGAGAAGAAGATGTTCACCTCCTACGTCAAGAACAAGGATTCCCAGGATACGATCATCTTTGGAGATGGGAACCAAGGCAAGGTCAAAGGCTTGGGCAAGATAGCCATCACCAACGAGCACTCCATATCGAATGTATTTCTAGTAGAGTCGCTTGGTTACAACCTTCTCTCTGTAAGTCAATTGTGTCACATGGGTTACAATTTTCTTTTTACAAACGTTGATGTATCTGTCTTTAGAAGGAGTGATGGTTCATTAGCTTTTAAGGGTGTATTAGATGACAAACACTACTTAATTGATTTTTCGAAAGAGGAGGCCGATCTAGATGCATGCTTAATAGCTAAGACTAGTATGGGCTGGCTGTGGCATCACCATCTAGCACATGTTGGGATGAAGAACCTTCATAAACTTATAAAGGGAGAACATGTGTTAGGACTAACCAATGTTTGTTTCGAGAAAGATAGGCCTTATGCAGCATGTCTGGCAGGGAAACAAGTGGGAAGCATTCATCATAGCAAGAATGTGATGACAACATCAAGACCACTAGAGCTTCTTCACATGGACCTCTTCGAACTCGTTGCCTACCTTAGCATCGGGGGAAGTAAGTATGGTCTTGTGATTGTTGATGATTTTTCCCGCTTCACTTGGGTGTTCTTTTTGCAGGATAAAACAGAAACCCAATGGACCCTAAAGCGCTTTCTAAGGAGGGCTCAAAACGAATTTGAACTAAAAGTGAAAAAGATAAGGAGCGACAACGGGTCCGAGTTCAGAATCTGCAAGTTGAGGAGTACCTTGAGGAGGAAGCCGTCAAGCACGAGTTCTCCGCTCCCTACACACCACAGCAAAACGGTGTGGTAGAGAGGAAGAACAGGACGCTTATCGACATGGCGAGAATGATGCTTGGAGAGTTCAAGACGCCCGAGCGGTTTTGGTCGGAAGCTGTGAACACAGCTTGCCACGCCATAAACCAGCTCTGTCTGCATCGCCTTCTCAAGAAGACCTCCTACGAACTCCTTACCGGTAACAAACCCAACGTCTCCTACTTTCGTGTATTTGGGAGCAAATGTTACATTCTGGTGAAGAAAGGTAGACATTCTAAATTTGCTCCCAAGGCAGTAGAAGGGTTTTTACTAGGGTATGACTCAAATACAAAGGTGTATAGAGTCTTCAACAAATCATTGGGTTTGGTTGAAGTCTCTAGCGACATTGTATTTGATGAGACTAATGGCTCTCCAAGAGAGCAAGTTGATCTTGATGACATAGATGAAGATGATGTTCCAACGACCGCAATGCGCACGATGGCGATTGGTGACATGCGACCACAGGAACAACATGAGCAAGATCAGCCATCGTCCTCCACAATGGTGCATCCTCCAACTCAAGATGGTGAACAGGTACCTCAAGAAGAGGGACAGGATCAAGGGGGAGCACAGGAAGAACAAGTGATGGAGGAAGAAGCATCATGTGTCCCTCCAACTCAAGTCCGAGCAACGATCCAACGACATCACCCCGTTGACCAGATTCTGGGTGACATAAGAAAGGGAGTAACTACTCGCTCAAGATTAGCTAACTTTTGTGAGCATTACTCGTTTTTCTCTTCTATTGAGCCTTTCAGGGTAGAAGAGGCCTTGCAGGATCCGGATAGGGTGTTGGCCATGCAGGAAGAGCTCAACAACTTCAAGAGAAATGAAGTTTGGAGTCTGGTGCCATGTCCAAAGAAAAATGTTGTGGGAACCAAGTGGGTGTTCCGCAACAAGCAAGACGAGCACGGGGTGGTGACAAGAAACAAGGCTTGACTTGTGGCAAAAGGTTATGCCCAAGTCACAGGTTTGGATTTCGAGGAGACCTTTGCTCCTATGGCTAGGCTAGAGTCTATTCGAATTCTATTGGCCTATGCCGCTCACCACTCTTTCAGGCTATTTCAAATGGATGTGAAGAGCGCTTTCCTTAATGGGCCAATAAAGGAGGAGGTATACGTGGAACAACCCCTGGCTTTGAGGATGACAGGTACCCCGACCATGTGTTCAAGCTCTCTAAGGCGCTCTATGGACTTAAGAAAGCCCCAAGAGCATGCAGGGTGATGACACAAAAGTTCGAGATGTCGATGATGGGAGAGTTTACCTACTTCCTTGGGTTCCAAGTAAAGCAATTCAAGGACGGCACCTTCATCTCCCAAACGAAGTACACACAAGATCTTCTCAAGCGGTTTGGGATGAAGGACGCCAAGCCCGCAAAGACTCCGATGGGAACCGATGGGCATGTTGACCTCAACAAAGGAAGTAAGTCCGTTGATCAAAAGGCATACCGGTCCATGATAGGTTCATTGCTTTATTTATGTGCTAGTAGACCGGACAATATGCTAAGTGTATGCATGTGTGCTAGATATCAATCCAACCCCAAGGAATGTCACCTTGTGGCCGTTAAGCGAATTCTTAGATATTTAGTTTCTACGCCTTGCTTCGGGATCTGGTATCCAAAGGGGTCTACCTTTGACTTGATTGGATACTCAGACTCCGATTATGCCGGGTGCAAGGTTGATAGGAAGAGCACATCGGGGATGTGCCAATTTTAGGAAGGTCCCTGGTGTCCTGGAGCTCTAAGAAACAAACATCTGTTGCCCTATCCATCGCTGAAGCCGAGTATGTTGCCGCAGGACAGTGTTGCGCGCAACTACTTTGGATGAGGCAAACCCTTCAGGACTTTGGCTACAATCTGAGCAAAGTCCCACTCCTATGTGACAATGAGAGTGCAATCCGCATGGTGGATAATCCTGTTGAACACAGCCGCACTAAGCACATAGACATCTGGCATCACTTCCTGAGAGACCACCAGCAAAAGGGAGATATCGAGGTGTACCATATTAGCACCGAGAACCAGCTAGCCGATATATTTACCAAGCCGTTGGATGATAAAACTTTTTGCAGGTTGCGTATTGAGCTAAATGTCTTAGATTCGCGTAACTTGGATTGATCTATAGCATACATGTGTTCTATGCCCTTGATCATGTTACTTTATGCATTTAAATCCATTATTGTTTATTTGTGGTGTTCAAGTTGTACACGTGATCCTCGGACCTCACGAGTCCATATGCAAGTGATGCACATATTAAGGGGGAGATGTGATACAACTTGACCTTTTGAGACTAACCTGGTTGTTTGAGTATACTTGATGTAGTCTAAAAGGTGCATTGAAAGGGAAATGTGGACTTGGACGATGGAAAGACTTCCACTGCACTCCAATATTAATGTAATTAATTCCAAGTTCATTCTTATGCTCTAATTGCCTTTTGCTCGGAATTGACATTTTTGGTGAGGCAATGAGGTTAAAGGGCCAAAAATGATCCCGTTTTGGTGCTTAATGCCAAAGGGGGAGAAATTAAGGCCAAAGCATATGGATCAGCTACCACTTGTGAATTTTGAAAACAATAGAGTTAGAAGTTTTTGATTTGTCCAAAATACTCTTATTGCAAAATTTGGTCTCTTGTGGGGCAAAATTTTGATTATGGGAAAAGGGAGAGTTTTTTGCACTTGATCAATTTTACTCTTGGAATAACTCTATATGTGCCCAAACAAGTGTGTTTGACTTAGAGATAGGAACAAGAATTTGATTTGCAAAAACAAACCAAGTGGTGGCAAAGAGTGATCCAAATATGCCAAATCATAAGCAAAAACAATTTGGTCTTCAATTTGAATTGATATCGCACTTCTTTTGTTGCTTTTTGATGTGTTGGCATAAATCACCAAAAAGGGGAGATTGAAAGGGAAATGTGCCCTTGGGCAATTTCTATAAGTATTTTGGTGATTAGATGCCCAACACATTAACCGAGTACTGATGTGCCAAAGGTTGAAAAGTGCAAATCAAGGCATAAGGTATGTTTCTAGACTTAGTACATTTGTTTTTGAATACTAATGAGGTTATCTAAGTGCTAGAAACAGTGCCGAGAAGAAGAGAACCGAATTGCAAAAGACTTAGTTGTGTACAGCCATATTCTAGTTCGGCCTGCACACCGGACTGTCCGGTGGTGCACTGGACAGTGTCCGGTGCGCCAGGCTGGTCCGAGTGAACTCGTCGCTCTCGGGATTCGATGGCGGCGTACGGCTAAAAATCACTGGACCGTCCGGTGGTGCACCGGACTGTCCGTTGAGTCATCCACGGCGAACTCGTCGCTCTCGGGAATGAAGAAAGGCGACGTGGCTATAATTCATCGGACTGTCCGGTGGTGCACCGGACTGTCCAGTGAGCCAACGGTCGCCAGCGCCAACGATCGGCCGCGGAATCTGCGGGCGACGCGTGGCAGCTCCAACGGTCGGCGGGGGGCACCGGACTGTCCGGTGTGCATCGAACAGTGTCCGGTGCGCCACTAGGCCCGAAGCTGCAACGGTCGTCTGTGCCCGATTTGGATGGCAATCGCGCACCGGACAGGCTACAGTAGCTGTCCGGTGGCGCACCGGACTGTCCGGTGCGCCGCTCGACAGAAGGCAAGGATGACCTTCCAAGTTTGCCTCCAACGACTCCTAGCTGCCTTGGGGCTATAAAAGGGACCCCTAGGTGCATGGAGGAGTCACCTAAGCATTCATTAAGCATTCTAAGACTCCCACACTCCACCTCCACGCATTTGATCGATTGTGTTAGTGATTTGAGCTCCGTTCGAGTTGTGAACTCTCTGTGCTACGTTTCGAGCTCAAGTCTTGGCTTGTGTGCGTGTGTGTGCTGCGGATTTGTGTGTTGTGTGTTGCTCTCCTAGCCTTACTCTTGTGCCTTCTTTGTGATCCTTATTGTAAGGGCGAGAGACTCCAATTTGTGGATGTTGGGACTATGCTTCGTCGCCGAAGGTCTGGTAGGAAGAAACGGCTTCGGCTGAAGCTGTCCGCATGTGATGACCGAAGGTTCCTCTTCATGAAGCTTCGGAATTACAAACCGACATAAAAGTAGAATGACCTTTTAGTCCATAAATGTTTGAGTCGCTGTTGTAATCCCTTATGAGGGGCATAATTGTAATTCCTCACAGGCTGTGTCCCGTGTCTATAAATAGTGAACAGTATTCCTTTACTGTTCACGCATTCCTGTAATTGCAATCGCATCATTCGGGAATCAATCTTTGTCAAGGCAAAGCATTTGAGAACAAGTCCCCAACATTGGCGCCCACCTCCGGTCAACTCACTTCCACTTTTTGAGCTGATGGCTTCGATTAACGATCAAGTTGGAGCTGCTTCGGCCCCGAAGCTGGTGCTCCCGATAACAGGTGGTTCGTGCTCAGAACCAGCCAACAAAAAGCAGAAGAAAGAGGCGCAGAGAAGGGTACAACATGTTGGAGTGCAGGGACCCTTCATCAAGTCAAGATGGTCCCACATTCCAATCACCTTCTCCCAAGAAGACCTTCAGCTCAAGGATTTTCCTCATAACGATGCTATGGTTATTTCTTGCGTTATCAAAGGGTTTCTGGTCCACAATGTTTTGGTTGATACAGGCAGTGCAGCTGATATTATATTTGTTAAGGCCTTCAGACAAATGCAAGAGCCAGAAGATAAGATTCATGATGCTACGCACCCTCTCTGTGGCTTCGGAGGAAGACAGATTGTAGCACTGGGCAAAATCACCATGCCAGTGACCTTCAGATTCATCAACAACACCAGAACTGAGCAAGTTGTGTTTGACATTGTTGACTTGGAATACCCTTACAATGCAATTATTGGTCGTGGCACCCTCAATGCTTTCGAAGCAATTCTTCATCCTGCTTACCTTTGCATGAAGATACCTTCGGATCAAGGACCCATTGCTATTCATGGAAGTCAGGAAGCTGCCAGAAGGGCCGAGGGAAACTGGACTGACTCAAAAGCAATCCATAATATAGATGGAGCTAAAGCTTGTGAACAGTACAAATTCAGAAGGGAGAAAGCAGCTTCGGCAGATCAGCCGAAGCCCATGCTCTTATGTGAGGACATAGCAGAGCAGAAGGTGTTGTTGGGCTCCCAATTATCCGAAGAACAGGAGAAAACCTTGATAAGGTTTTTGTTCAACAACAAAGATGTTTTTGCATGGTCAGCCAATGATCTTTGCGGAGTTAACAGGGATGTTATTGAACACTCGCTCAATGTTGACCCATCCTTTAGACCCAGAAAGCAGAGGCTTCGGAAAATGTCTGAAGACAAGGCCGAAGGAGCTCGGAACGAAGTAAAAAGACTCCTCAGTGCAGGAGTTATCAGAGAAGTAAAGTACCCAGAATGGCTAGCTAACATTGTTATGGTAAAAAAGGCCAATGGCAAATGGCGAATGTGTATCGACTTTACGGATCTCAACAAGGCCTGTCCGAAGGACGAATTCCCATTGCCAAGGATAGACTCCTTAGTTGATGCAGCAGCTTCGTCAGAACTTATGAGTCTTCTAGATTGTTATTCAGGCTATCATCAAATTTGGATGAAGAAGGAGGATGAGCCGAAGACCAGTTTCATAACCCCCAGTGGAACATATTGTTACCTTCGGATGCCCGAGGGGCTCAAGAACGCTGGAGGAAGTTTCAGCCGAATGACTGCGAAGGTTTTTCAGTCTCAGATAGGCAGAAATGTGCTAACTTATGTTGATGATATCATTGTAAAAAGCACGAAACAAGAAAATCACATTGCTGATTTGCAGGAGACCTTCGCCAGTTTTAGACAAGCTGGTATGAAGCTGAATCCAGAAAAATGTGTCTTTGGAGTAAAGAAGGGGAAATTTCTTGGATGTTTGGTTTCAACAAAGGGAATTGAAGCTAATCCAAGTAAAATTGAAGCTATACTTCGAATGGAGCCACCAAATACAAAAAAAGGGGGCCCAAAGACTGACGGGGAGGCTGGCATCTCTCAATAGATTCATATCCAGATCAGCAGAGAGAAATTTACCATTCTTCGAAGTGCTGAAATCAGCCGAAGTCTTTCAATGGGGACCAAGCCAACAAAAAGCCTTCGAGGAACTGAAGCAATATTTGATAGATTTAACAACATTAACTCCACCAACACCAGGGGCTCCTTTGTTATTATATGTGGCAGCTTCGCACTCAGCGGTAAGTGCAGCACTTGTCCAGGAGAAGCTTGATGGCCAAGTCAAGAAGCAGGTCCCAGTATATTTTGTATCTGAGGTTCTTAGTTTATCGAAGAAAAACTATACAGAATTGGAGAAGGTGTTATATGCTGTTTTGATGGCATCCAGGAAGCTTCGGCATTACTTTCAAGCATACAATATTGTTGTTCCTTCTTCGCAACCGTTGAAGGATATTATGAGAAATAGAGAAGCTACTGGACGGATTGGAAAATGGGCTGCAGAGCTCAATGAATTTTGCATTGATTATGTGCATAGATCTTCGATCCAGTCTCAAGCGTTGGCAGATTTCATTGCTGACTGGACGCCAGGGGCTCAGGATGAAGAAACAAATAAAGATGCCGAAGTATGGACAGTGTTTTGCGATGGGTCTTGGGGAACCTTCGGAGCAGAAGCAGCCGCTGTGTTGGTCTCACCATCCAAAGTTAAAACTTGTTATGCGGCAAGACTCGATTTTAGTTGTACAAACAATATTACTGAGTACGAAGCCCTACTTTTGGGCCTTCGGAAATTAAAAGCAATGGGAATTAGAAGGGCCATTCTTAAAACTGATTCCCAGGTTGTTTCGGGTCATATCGACAAGAGTTGTAAGGCTAAAGATCCGAAGCTTGAAAAATATCTAGACACGGTCCGAAGGATTGAAGCTTCCTTCGAAGGATTTTCTGTCAAAAATATCCCTCGAGGACAAAATGAGCATGCTGATTTGCTAGCTAAGTCAGCAACACAGGGGTTGCCCTTACCTTCGGATGTGTTCTTTGAAACAATAAAAGCACCTTCAGTGGAACTTCTTGAAAGAGCAGTCCTCAATATATCTCCTGTTTATAGTGAAGACTGGAGAACTGAGATCATCTCTTACCTTCAGGGTAACTTCCTTTCAGATGACGAAACTTATAACAGGAGGATAGAGGCAAGAGCTCGTCCATATGTCATGATAGAGGGGGAGTTGTACAAGCATGGAGTTTGTGCTCCATTACTCAAGTGTTTATCTAGAGCCGAAGGCATAGAATTGATGAAAGAAATACATGCAGGCCTGTGTGGATCTCACATTGGATCTAGGCCGTTACTTGGAAAAGTTTTCCGTCAAGGGTTTTATTGGCCGAATGTAGCTTCGGATGCAGCGGAATTAGTTCAAAAGTGCGAAGGTTGTCAGAAATGTGCAAGAGATCAAAAACAACCTTCGTCTCTAACTCAGCTGATACAACCCATCTGGCCATTGCAAAGGTGGGGCCTTGACTTGTTAGGTCTGTTACCACCGGCCCAAGGAAACTTAAGATATGTTGTAGTGGTTGTGGAATATTTTTCTAAATGGATTGAGGCAAAGCCTTTAGCCACAATAACTTCGGCCACCATTCAAAAGTTTTTCTGGCAGAATATTGTTTGTCGTTTCGGAGTACCAAAGGCCATCACTGTAGATAATGGAACACAATTCGACTCCGAAGCTTTCAGAGAATTCTGTGATCAAATTGGCACGAAGATCCATTTTGCATCAGTCAGGCATCCGGAGTCAAATGGACTTGTTGAAAGAGCCAATGGCATCATAATGACAGGAATAATGAAGTTAATCTTCAATCAACCCAGGGGAAAGTGGCCAGATCAATTAATCAAAGTGGTATGGAGCCACAACACAACAACATCAAGGTCAACAGGCTTTACTCCATTCAAATTATTGTTTGGTGACGAAGCAATAACTCCGGAGGAAGCTAAAACTGGATCAGTAAGAGTAGTAGCTTCGGCAGAATCAGATTCTGAAGCTGATCATTCTGTGGAAAAAGATGTTATAGAAGGGATCAGGCTTCAAGCTGTGGAGAACATCAATAAATATCAAGCCGAAATAATCAAATGGCGTGATAGAAAGGTTCGGCTAAAGAATATTGAGCCAGGACATTTGGTACTTCGGAGAGTGGCTAACCCGGATACAGTGGGCAAGTTGCAGTTGAAATGGGAGGGACCTTTTTTGGTAGTATCTTCGTCAAGACCCGGTTCATACAGATTGAAGGATATGGACGGCAACGACATTCCTAGATCTTGGAATGCGGATGAGCTTCGGCGATATTATGTATAACTCGATGTAATTTTTTATATTTTTTATTTTTCTTTCATGGCACCCTTTTCCTTTCTGAAGGGGGAGAAAGGTTTTTAATGGGGCCATCACATGTAATTTCCTTTTTTAGCTCTATAAGAGCAAAATCCCCCAAAGATGTAAATGTAAAAACTGAGAACGCACCATCGAGTGCCGAAAAGAAACAGGGAAGAAGCTCGAAAGCCGTCCCTAAGGGGATGCGGAGCACGACGAAGCTACTAAAGAAGTCGCTCCAAAGGGAGCGCAGTGTAAGTTTTCTGCTCAAAAGTCGTTCCAAAGGGAATGCAGAGCTTACAGCGAAAAGTCAACGCTGATACCGCCGAAAGTAAAAGGCGAAGAAGCTCCTAAGGGAGGCTTACAGCGAAAAGTCAACGCTGATTCCGCTGAAGTAAAAGGCGAAGAAGCTCCTAAGGGAGGCTTACAGCGAAAAGTCAGCGCTGATATGTGATTGTTTCTAAGGAAATAACGGTTGTGATTATGGCTTCGGATATGTGTTTGGACATTCATTTGCACACCACATTACATCATAACATTTGCATTCATAAACATTCATCCAGGCATATGTAGGATAACCATCGTCATAGCATAAGTGGTTGCTTCGGCAAAAAGGAAAAAACTGTCTTTTGTACTTCGTTGTGTACGAAAAGAAGAGCTTCGGCAAAAAGAAAAAGCTGTTTTTTATGCTTCGCTGTGTACGAAAAGAAGGGAAGGTGTTTTTTCGCCTTCGTCTCAAAAAGATAATTTCGTCCACATCAAAGCACCTCATACATTAATGGAGGGGTAAGAGCATATTACAAGGTATGAACAAAGTTCATTAAGAACTGTTTAGCCATATTTACAAAAGTTATTTCAAAAGTTTCTTGAGTTTTTCTACAGTCTACTCCTACTGATCTTCATGGGGCCTCAGCTTTGGCGTCGTACTTTAAGCATCGGTCTCGGCTTCGTCATCCTACATGAATTAAGTTGTTGAGAGTCAGAACCAAGTTTGAAGGTAAAGGTAAGCACAAGTTATGATTTCTTACTGGTTCAAGATGACTCCGAGCTTCGTCTCCAGCCTTTTCTCGCCCGCCTTTTGTCCATATCATCTTTACAAATCTATTAGAAATGCTTCGGGCGAGGTCAGGAATATCATCTAAAATTGATGGTGATAGAGTGAAATTGGGCCTATTAACAATTTTTCCATGGTCACAGCCAGCTTTCAGAAAAGCTGCAGCAGTGCCCCGAGAAGCTACCCAGGCACAGAAGTCACCATGCCCGGCTATAACTTCGTCAAGCTCATCAATTTCACCCTCAATATGTTCGAAGGTTTTTGGTAAATCTTCAGTTGACGGGGTGAACTTCCCACTGCTAGCCCCGACTGAGTGGAAGATTTTTCTCAGTCGTTGAATACATTTATTGCTAAACTCCAAACATTTGTCTTGAAGGCTTGCCAATAATTTTTTCAAATCTGAATTTTGTTGGACTTCGGTTTCAAGTTTCGCATTAAGTTCTTGCTTTTCTTGTTCAAACTGTTCAGATTGGCAGAGAAGCTTCGTATTCAATTCTGCTATTTTAGCTTCGGCTTCTGCCAATAAGCCTTCAGTTGTCTGAAGCTCGAAGTTTTTCTTTTCAATAGTAGCTGATTGCTCTTTTAATTTGCTCTCTAAATTTTCAATTATAACCTCGTGTTTTTTGTCTTCCAGATCCTGCTGCATTTTCAAAGCTTTACTCAACAGCATACTCTGCACATAAACAACCTTCGTTAGAAATGTCTTTGTTATTAAAAACAATAAAAGTCAAGGGAAAAGTAGTTCACCTTGAAATTGGAATAAAATAAACTACCAACGATATGTTGTCGTCGGTAGCGGCTAATATCCGTTTCTAGCTTCGGAAAACCGATACTCTTTGATAGAGTACCGATAATCTTAGCTCCAGTTTGATCCCAGATACAGTCTAATTTTTCATCGTCAATACCCCCAAAGAGGAGTGCTCCTGGTTTATATCCGCAAGATTTGGCATATTCTTTAAGCTCTTCTATTTCGGTTTTTGACAGTTCTTGTCCAACCAGATTTTGAAACATGAAGGCTTCGTCCTCTGAAGTTTCGTCAGAGATTTCCTTTTCTTTCCCAGACACTGCGGCCATGGTCTCCTCGGCGGCAGTCGTAGCTTCTTCTGTGGCCATGTTTAGCAGTATTTTGTCGATATGTTCGATTGTGGTTTCCAAGTTCAAATCTTCGGCTGAGGTAGCTTCGGTAGCCGCGATCTCCGAAGGTGCGACTTCAATATTTGTTATTTCCTCAGCCGCTGGTATCTTCCGAGCTGAGGCTCTCGGTGGCGTCTTGTCAATGACTTCTGTCACTGCGATGATTCTTTGTCTCTTTGTTTTAGTTGTTTCCTTCGTTTTTTCGGGCTCCTTTTCCTTCTGAAAAAACTTCGTCAGTTGAGGCCCTAATGGACTTAGCTTCACAGGCAGGGATTCAGTCATTACCTTCAAAATCTCTTCCACGTCAGTGGCAGAGCGTGATGCGGGAGTCTCTTCTTCGTCGGATACTTTTCGCTTCGAAGATGATACTTTTCTCTTCTTCGGAATTTTCTTCTCTTTTGGTGGTTCTTTCTCATCTTCATTTAAAGCTTCGGCTACCCTTTTCCTTTTCCGGCCTTCGACACCTTTATTCAGTTGTTCGTAATCAGGGTATTCAAAACCCAAGGCGTCCAGCACTCGATTCAGTCTTCGCTTCGGATGGGTACCGAAGGCCGCAATCATCAACTGATCTTCTTTTTTGGAGTAATTACCGAGTATTTCATTGCACATTATTTCAATTGTGTCCAGCCACTCTTGACAAGGTGTTTTAAAGTATTTCTTAAACTTGTAATAGTAAGGTAACCGCACAAGTTCCCCTTCTTTCTTCTCCCCCTCTAGCTTCGGCATTTCCCATTCTTTTAAAGTAGGAAAAACCCTGAAGGCCAGGAACTCTTGAACTAGGTCTCTTGTGTCGATATGCTCTGAAATAATTTTAAACTCAGCCAGTGCAGCCCAAGTGGGACCTTCTAATGACATTTGGCATCGTGGTCTTGTTTCTTCGAAGATCAATTCAAGAGGACTTTGTACCAGCTTCTCTTTGTCTTCGTCAACTTTCACATAAAACCATTCTGACTTCCAGCCTGCCGGCCATTTGCTTCGGTAGCTGATTACAGGAAATTTTGTGGTTTTCCGATAAGCAAAATTATAGCAACCAAAGTTATCATGCAATCCATCTTTTCTAGCCTTCGTCTGGTAGTGCAGCTCATGAACTCGACAAAAGCTGTCGGCAAACGGCTCCACCGCTTGGCTTCGGAGGGCCCAGATATAAACACTAAGCCTAACGATAGCGTTAGGAGTCAGCTGATGAAAGTAGATCCCAAACTTCTTCAATACATCTGCAATAATCCCATGGAGGGGGAATCTCAACCCAGCCTTTAGAAAGCTCTTGAAAATGACTATTTCATCCTTCTCCGGCTTCGGGGTAGTTTCTTCCCCCCCCCCCCCCCCCGAAGTTTAGTAGTTTCTTCTGACTCTCACTGAAATAACCCGACTTCACCATCTTGGAGAGATCAGCCTTAGAGACAGTCGACTTTCCGAAGTCCAAGTGGTTGGGCTTACTGGGCATGGCAATATGATAATCATCTTCGGAATCAGTTTCCTCAATGTCTCCTTCTTCCGCTTCGGCAGTTGCCTGTTCTGTTTCAGCAGTGGGGATTTCTTCCGAGATTACCAGTTCGGATCGTTGCATCGCTTCGGAGATGGGAACAGTCTCCGATCCTTCAGCTTCGCCTCCCTCACGCTCAACCCTAGCGGTAGAGCGCACTCTAGCCATTTAATTCTGGATTTTTTGGGAATTAAATACTTTTCTTCTGAAGTTTTTTTCTTCTGGCGAAGTAGGCTTCAAGCTGGAGCTTCGTTTGGTTTCGAGAGTCAAGCTTCGGCTATGGTTAAAAATTTTGGCAGCAAAATAGTGCAACTGTGGTAACTTCACACCTACCCGTCTGTTTATATAGTGATGCAGGTAAGAAGGTGAATCGCCAGAATTTTTACACCAGGCGAACAGCTGCTTGCACCCGCTGCGCGGTGGACCGCATAGACCAAATAGTAACTCTGCAAGGTGGGACCGTTACGCGCTCGGAAACTGAATCGTTTCTCGACAACGAGCTCAGGGAAGGTGTTTTTTGGACCTTCGGCTTCCCGAAGCCTAAGATACTTTTTTCACGGATCAAGCTCGTTACGAAAAACGATCTAGCACCGTGAAGGGGCTACTGTTGGGACTATGCTTCGTCGCCGAAGGTCTGGTAGGAAGAAACGGCTTCGGCTGAAGCTGTCCGCATGTGATGACCGAAGGTTCCTCTTCATGAAGCTTCGGAATTACAAACCGACATAAAAGTAGAATGACCTTTTAGTCCATAAATGTTTGAGTCGCTGTTGTAATCCCTTATGAGGGGCATAATTGTAATTCCTCACAGGCTGTGTCCCGTGTCTATAAATAGTGAACAGTATTCCTTTACTGTTCACACATTCCTGTAATTGCAATCGCATCATTCGGGAATCAATCTTTGTCAAGGCAAAGCATTTGAGAACAAGTCCCCAACAGTGGAGATTCCTCGCAAACGGGAGGAAGACTATAAGGAAGAAAGTCGTGTTATTCAAGTTGATCATTGGATTACTTGAAAGGGGTTGAGTGCAACCCTCGTCCATTGGGACGCCACAACGTGGAAGTAGGCAAGTGTCACTTGGCCGAACCATGGGAAAAAAATCGCGTGTCTCTAGTGTTACTTTCTCTGTGATTGTTGTGTTCACAAGAACTCGCTTCAAAGCTACTTAGTCGCACTAACACTTCTATAACAAAGTTTTGTGGCTATTTAGTGTTTAATTTTACAGGATCACCTATTCACCCCCCTCTAGGTGCTCTCAAATATATAATGGAGTTATGTACAAAAATAGTTAAATAATTACATCATACGAAGACAACGATCCAGCAACCCAAAGTTGACTCGGAGACGATGGCTTAGACCTCTCATGAACTCATCACATCATCCTTCATGTGCCTCATCCGGTGGTACCTGTTCTTGACCTAGGGGATGTGAGTACAAAAGGATGAGCTCACATACGTTCATCGTTCAACAAGTTGTGAGGAATAATGTGCATGAACTCACCAAAGGTGGGAGCTCATGTGAAGTGTAAGGCTTACCAAAGGAGATGGTTAAAGTTGAGCATTGCTTTTAGAGTTGGTCAAATTTTATTAGCAGTTACTAAGTATAAGTAGATACCAATCCCAAATAATAAGTGATCACAATTGATAATAACACCCGCGATGCAATGCGTATGACAAATTAAGTTTATTTCCATAAATTAATCATTTGAGTGTCTGAGCCGCTCATGACCGTGAGCACGGCTGATATACCAGTTTTACACTCTCCAGAGGTTGTGCCCTTTACCCACAAGTCGTGTATCCTGTCTAGCCAGGGTTTGCAAGGCCCTTAGACACTTCCGAGGTGAATGGCTAGGGATCCACTACAAGGCCTTTACAAAGTTCCACTAGCTTCAGAAAACCCGCTACGGTTCTGAGAAGGGCAATATAGGAATCCCTCGTCCGAAAAGTCATCGCAGCATGATCGACCCGATAACCTCCCAATAAGTAGCTCCTCTACCGCCCTTGCCCCTTTTGGGTAAGGTAGTCCTCGACTAGCTTTCCTAATTTGTTAGCCAAGGGCGTCCCATACCACCCTTGTGGTAGCACTGTTTTCCCGGGTGGTTCTCCATGTTCCAATTAACATGATGATCTTATCATGAACAATAATTAAAACAACAACATAATTGGAATATGATCATAATAAAACATTAATTTCCCAAAACCAAGCAGAGCAACAGCAAATCTACTCAATAGTTCTTTTGTCTGCAAGGTGTGGGATAAACAATTCTAGGGAAACCTATTAGGTCCCATCAAATTAACCTGAGCATGTCACAGTGATAAACAGGAACATTATTAGGTAAAGAAGAGTGATCAAGGGCACAACTTGCCTTAGACTCAAGATTCCCAGGTACCAACTTGTTATTCAAGTGACTCGTAACCTCGCTGCTAGTTGTAGCAATACAAACAAACATGGTATAGGCATAATTAACATCACACTAAACATAATAATAAATAGCATAATAATATTTTACGCATCGAAACGAGAACCTAGGTTCGAGAACACTAAATTCGGAGTTACAATTAAAGAGTTATGATTTTATGAAGATTTAAGTGTTGGATATAAAAGAAACTAAGTGCATAATTTTTAATCTAAGTTTCATAACAAACTAAGGTTACCAGATGATAAACAACATTATTATGAATGTAATGTAACTGGAATGGATCAAAAAGAAGTTAAAATGAATTAAATATGAATTAAACAAGTTTCTGAAATTATTTCTATAATAGAAATCATTTTAAATAATAATTAATTGTTTTCTGATAACCAATGGACCGCGGACACAAAAACCAGGGATTTTGGGGTTGATTTCGTTAATTCCAGGGCCTACTTGTAATCATTTTAACACTGTTCCAGACTGTGGGTTGATTATTACAAAGCTGAGGGGCTCTTATGGAAAAAGTGATAGCCGAAGGGGTATTGGCTATTTATGGCCGTTGGATCTAATCCTGATGCCCCAGATCAGATCCGCACCTAAATGAATCGGTACGCACTGGTGTCCGCCCGATCCGAGATCAACGGCGGAGACATCACATGACTGCGACTGCCTCCCGATCTACCGATCCAAGATCAACGGCCCGTGGATGATTTGGACGAAAGGGTATAACGTTTCTAATCACAGTCGTTTACTCATAGATCAATGACACACTTTGAAGCTGGCCGATCCAATTCCCCTATCAAATCCCAGTCGTTAACCCAACATCAACGGCTCGCGTTTTCTTTGCCCCCTGCTGACGGCGGCGGTGCAGCCCTGGGCTGGTGGCGCCATGGCCGAAATTCTACATGACTCGAACTCCAAGCTCAAACTATAATCCGAAGGGAGTAACGTATACAGGGAAACGATACTAGACCACAGGTAGTTCGCTCACCAGGATTCGTGCAGTGCCTAACCCCTCCAGCGACGTGCGGTGGCACATCGTGAGGCGAAGGAAGCCGCGACCTGAGATTTATGGCGAGAAGGTGCACGCAGCGTCGATTTTATACTCCAGTAGCAGAGTCTGTCACCCCCCAAGGATCCCGGTTGATCCCAATAACCCATATGCAGGGACGCGACCGATACCATCGCGGCTGCGGAGCTTGTTACACGACGGCGGTTGGATGAAGATACGCATGATGAATAGGGCCCACGTGTAAGTGTCTTCGCTGCGAGTCTGACAGGGGGAGCCCACCAGTCAGCGATCTCGCGCAAGAGCATAGGCATGCAGCGACTGCCAGCGAGGGCCCACTGGTCGGCGCGCACCATCTGTTGGGTTACGAAGAAGGGAGTAAAGGGAGATGGGCCGGGCAGATTCGACCCACCAGGCCGAGGGGAGTCTTTCTTTTTTTCCTTTCCTTTTCCAAATTCAAATATTCAAGACATATTCAAATTTCTGTTTTGAATTTCAGATTTCCAATCTCAAATATAATCCTAATGTAAATATAAATCCTACTATTTGCAATATTATTATTTATTCTACTTCCTATTATGTAATTATGGAAGGAGGAGTGCTTTTATGAACATTTCCTTTCTTTTTACTCATTTTTGTTTGATATTTTAATTTATAATTTGAGTTCAAATTCAAATTATGAATCCTTTATAATGCATCACATAAAGAAAAACACCAGAATGAATGCACTTTTAATCTGTTCAACTCAATTTCTTTATTTACATATGCAAAAGAGAAAAGAGGATAATTAATCACATAGGTTCCAAAATTCCCCAAGACATTAACATATAACTATATTTATTTATATCATTATTTTTCTCTAATACGAATTTTGGGTTTTACAGTGACACGATGATTTTTATCCCATGGTTCGGTCAAATAGAATGCTTGCTTACTCCACGTTGTGGCGTCCCTATGGACGAGGGTTACACTCAACCCCTTTCAAGTGATCCAAAGATCAACTTGAATACCAATGTTCTCTTTATCTCAACAAAATCCTGTTGTGAGGAATCTCCACAATTTGGAGTCTCTCACGCCTTGGGATGGCAATGAGTAGGGGTATGGGTAAATAACCGCGAATAATTATCCATTGGATATGCGTATGGTGGAATTTGGTATCCGCGGGTACGGTTATGGATATAATAAGGTTTCTGTGGACAATTTTTTCATGGGTATGGATATCCAATATCCATACCCGTTACCCAATAGATATCTGACATGTGCGCCATACGGATTTAATATATTACCCTAAATTATCATTTTTCAATTTCTATCCATGACATGTTGTTTAGTGTTTAAATTATCGTTTGATGCTGCTAGAATGATAATTGTTTTGAAATGTGATAAAGTTGTGGTTTGGTGTTGAATGCTAAAATTGTTGTGGGTGGGCGAGTAACGGATATCCGCCGGATAGAGGATACCCGACGGGTACAGGTATGGATAGAGATCCATACCCATGAATGTTTATGGGTACGGGTATGGATTGAGTTTTGTCTCGCGGGTATGAATTCATGAACTATATATCCGCGTACTACCCACCGGACAGTCATTTGGTGGGCTTTGGTTGCCTTCTGTCCGTGGGCGCACTGGACAGTCCGGTGCACCACCGGACTGTGAACAGTGATTGATTTCCTTCCTTATTTGGTGAAGCCAACCGTTGTCAGCCATTGTCCCCGTGGCACACCAGATAGTTTGGTGCTGTCTGCTGGTCGTTGGCTGAGCCACGTGTCGCCCGCTGATCACGTGGTCGACCGTTGGCTAGGCGCGCGGCTGTCACACCGGACAGTCCGGTGAATTATAGCCACGACCGCTCTGGCTTTTTCCCGAGAGCGGTCTATTCACCGAGTGCGCCAGCCTAGCACCGGACACTGTCCAGTGCACCACAGGTTGGTGCAAGTTTGGCTGGACTTAGCCAAACTTCTCCAACTCAATTTCTCTCGATTTGAGAAGATTCCTAGCACTTAATAGAACATAGTTAGTTCCAAAAATAATTTACTAAGTGCTGGAATCATACCTTTGTTTCTCCAATTTGCTTCTCTTTAACTCTGAGCTCATATTAGACAAAACAATATGTGTTGAACATATAATCACCAAAACAATACAGAAATGACCCAAAGGCACATTTCCCTTTCAAGAGTGTTGTCAACTGAATCAAATATTGCTTAAGCTCTTCGAAGTCTTGTTGTTGAGCTGATCCCCACTAGAATACTTCAGCTGACTTCAGTACCTCGAAGAATGATGGCAAGCTTCGTTCTGCAGATCTCGAGATGAATCTAATCAAGGTTGCAAGCTTGTCTGCTAGTCGCTGAGCTCCTTTTCTTGACTTCGATGACTCCATCCGAAGGATAACTTATATTTTGTGTGGGTTTGCTTCGATTCTCTTGGTTGACACAAGGCATCTAAGAAATTCCCCTTCTTCACTCCGAGGGTTCAGCTTGAGATCGACTCTTTGGAAGTTAGTGAAGGTTTGTCTGAAATATGGTCCTCTTGTCTCATTCTTCTAACAATAATATCATCCACATATGTTAACACATTTATGCCAATTTGTGAGCTGGACACTTTAGCTGTCAATCTGTTGAAGCCCTCACCAACATTCTTCAGCGCCTAAGGTATCCGAAGGTAACAATAAATACCACTAAGAGTTACTAAGCTGGTCTTTGGTTCATCCCATTTCTTCATCCAAATTTGATGGTACCCTAAATAACAATCTAACAAGCTCACGAGCTCCAAAATAGTTGTTGTGTCAACAAGGGAGTCGATTCTTGGTAAGGGAAATTCATCCTTCGGGTTTGCCTTGTTGAGATCTGTGAAATCGATGCATCTTCACTTACCATTAGATTTCTTGACCATGACTATATTAACAAGCTATTCTGGGTATGCAACTTCTCTTATTACTCATGCACTATGAAACATTTTTACTTCGGCCTTATCATCGGATATTTTCCCAAGTTTCTGCTTTCTTGGTTTAATGCTTAGATCAACATTGAGTGCATGCTCTATGATGCTTCTATCAACCCCACATCGGTCATTGGTTGACTAATCGAAGACATCTTTTTTGTGAAACAAGAATATTTTAAGGCTTGCCTCTTGTTATGAAGACTATTGTGAAACGAAGAAACCCCTTTGATCGGCCACATCTTCATAGAGGAGAGTTAAATTCAGCTGATCTGTTGAAGTTGCTTTTTTATTTGACTTGTTTCTTTTGCGCTTGTAACGCCCTGAATTTGGGGGTAGAATTTTTTCTTCTTTTCTCTCACCAAATTCAGGCGCTACTCTTTCCTTTTTCCCTTTTCTTCTCGCCAAGCCTTGTTATTTTTCAAAAGTTATAGCGAGAATTAGCTCGACATCTTGTGTAAGCAAAACCTAGAACTATTTTTTGTTTGTTGCATCATGTCGGATTATGCACTCTTTTGTTTGTGGTTGAGTGAAGTGGAGAATTAGGCGTATAAGAAATTGAGGAAATTAGAAAAAGAAAAGCCTTTTCTTTTTCTCTCTCCCCCCCCCTTCTGCCCTTTTGGCCCAGCCGCCCCCTTCCCCTTTGGGCCCAGCCGGCCCAACCGCCCCCCCCCCCCCTCCCCTTTTCTTTTTTTCCAAAAATCCTCCCCGCGGGCCCCGCCCGTCATCCCTCTCTCTCTCTCCCTCACCCTAACCCTAACCCTAGCCGTTGCCGCCGCCGTCCTCCCCTCCGGTGAGACCCGCCCTCCTCCCTCTCTCCTCCCTCCTCTCCTCCCCTCCATCCTTCCCTCCTCGTCGGCGCCCTCCCCGCGCCCGCTCGGCCCCGGCCCCGGCGAGCTCGGCCCCGACCCCGCCCGCCGGCGCCGCTCCCCGGCGCGCCGCCCCCCGGCGTTCCCCGCCCGGCCCCGGCGCGCCGCCCTTCGGCCGCCCGCGCCCCGCCTCGTCCGCTCGGCGCTCCGGCGAGCCCGGCCCCGGCGAGCTCGGCCCCGCCCCGTGCTCGGTCCGCTCCGGCGAGCCCGCCCCTTCCTCGCCCTCGCCCGGCCTCGCTCCGGCGAGCCCGCCCCGCCCCGGCGACCCGCGCCGCCCCGTGCCCGGCCGCCCCCGGCGAGCCACGCTCGGCCCCGCCCCCGGCCGCCCTCCCGCGCTCGCTCGGCCCCACTCGGCCGGCGCGCAGCCCCGGGCTCGCGCCCGTCCCCGCTCCGGCGAGCTCCGCCCGCCCCCGCGCCCGGCCTCGCCCGGCCGTGTCCTCGCCCGGCCGCGTCCTCGCTCGCCCGTGCTCGCTCGCCCCGCTGTGCCTTGCTCGCGTCGTGACGGCCCCGGCGTGGCCTCGAGCTCGGCCCAGCGTGCTTTAGCGCGCGGCTTTGAGCTCGGCTAGCGCTTGGCCCCGACGTGCGCACGGCTAGTTCGTGGCGTGTGCGTGCGGTCTCGTGCGCGTGCCTTGGCACGACCCGTCGTGCCCCGTCTACCCCCAGACGCCCCGTCTACCCCCCCCCCCCCCCCCCCCCCCGTGTCCTATGTGCGCTAATCACGTGCTTATATTAATAAGATAGGAGTCTCAATTTGGAAATTGGTTACGTGAGTTAATTTGTATAGCTAATCATCTATCTCATTCAATGATAATCTACTAAAAGTGGTCACGTTTACATTAGTGCATGTAGCTAATTCTTTTGTTAGAACCAATTGGAACTAGAGCACATGACGTTTAGTCATTTGTTTACCCGTAGTGCGTCTCGGGCATAAGCTTTAACTCTCGCGAGACCTTTTCTCATTTCTTTCTAACCAAGGTAAATTCATTATCGTATGTGATATTCTATGCATATCTACTTTATTTGTTCTCTTGTATGGTGTACTGTTTGTTTCCTAATTTGAATGGATGGGTGTATGTATGCTTGCAATCGCATAGAGAACGATCCGGTTGAAGAGCCCGAGGAACTCGCAGGAGAAGCCCCTGAGCAGCAGTCGGTTGGTGGAGGCAAGTGTCCCTTTACCTATCTCTGTCCTATACATTCTTTAATTCACCTCCCGCACTACACATTTATACTTAAGGATTGACTAGGTTTTGTTATCCATGTCCTTGTTTACCTATTTGGGTTGGATTATTATTGCTTAGGTTTATGCTATTGCTTAACTCTAATCAATGAACATGATGAGATTATCTATGATACGCTGTTTTCCCCTCTCTTATTATGATGTTATACTTGTGGTCTTCAAGGGGGCTCGAGCGGTTTCTTGAGTGCCTCTCTGTAAGGACCTGTTCTATGGATGACCGCCCGGGAAAACAGTGCAACCATGAGGGTGGAATGGGATGCCCTTAGCTGAATAATTAGAGGATCCGGGGTGTAGATCACTTAGCCGTCGTGCCGTCAATGGGGCTCGGTGTATGCGGCTCGCTCTGCCAAGTTTGGGTTCGCCCCTTGGGGAGGAGTGCGGTGCATTTAGGAAACCTAACGGGTGGCTACAGCCCCGGGGAATCTTTGTAAAGGCTACGTAGTGATGCCCTGCTGGACCACCTAGGTAGTGGTCAATGGGGAGTAGCTCTCTCCGGGCAGAAAGGGAATCACGGCTTGTGGGTAAAGTGCACAACCTCTGCAGAGTGTTTGAAAACTGATATATCAGCCGTGCTCGTGGTTATGAGCGGCCAAGGGAGCTCCAGTGATTAGTGGTACTTGATCAGAGACATTATGGTACAGGTGGCTATGAGATCGATGGTTCTGATTATGACTATGGTGCTGGTAAGTGGTATTCTTTCCGTTTGGAAAGGGTACATCGGGCTAATAACTTGGGTTAATGCTAAAACCTGGCTTTCTATTAGTAAATAGTAATCTGACCAACTAAAAGCAACTGCTTGACTTATCCCCACATAAAGCTAGTCCACTACAGCCAAACAGGATACTTGCTGAGTATGTTGATGTGTACTCACCCTTGCTCTACACACCAAACCCCCCCTCCATCCCCAGGTTGTCAGCATTGCAACCACTGCTCAGGAGAAGATGAAGCTGTGGAAGGAGACTTCCAGGAGTTCCAAGACTATGACGAGTTCTAGGCGTGGGTTAGCGGCAACCCCCAGTCGGCTGCCTGTGAAGGCCGCGGTTATCTACGTTTCGTTTTCGCACTTTGATTTATTGTAAGGACTATATGGACGTCTCAGACGTATGATGTAATCGACTATTATTTCCCTTTTAATACTATTTTGAGCACTGTGTGATGATGTCCATGTTATGTAACTGATGTGTACGTGAATAACTGATCATGGCACGTACATGGTTCGCATTCGGTTTGCCTTCTAAAACCGGGGTGACATAAGTGGTATCAAAGCCGTGCTGACTGTAGGACCGCTAACCTAGAATAGAATGGTCGTTCTAAGGACTATAGACCTCTGTCCCTGCCTTGACTTTGATATCCCTTCAAAAGTTGGTCATACCGACCAAACCTATGTTCTACTACATATATTATACCTTGCTGAAAATTTTGTTTTATTCTAATCCTTCATTTATTTATGGTTCATTATTTGCTGGTCATATTAATTCTGTTCTCACTCTTTTGCTTGCGGTGTCTTTTGTAGATGGCTCGACTTAGACACACTGCACGAAAGTCTGTCATCCCCTTCTTACCCTCCCGCCTTGCTGAGCGTCCGCTTCGCCGTCCCGTGGCCGGACAGTCCAGCCACTTAGAGAGACTGCACCACCGCCTGCATGAGGAGCAGGAACGTCGACGACAGGAGCAGCAGGGCTCTTCTTTCTCGCTCCACCAGGAGATAGAGTCCGTGAGGAGCTGCTCCCCTGTGCTTCCCTTGGAGGCGCCCCCTGCACCACCACTGGGCGCCTCAGCTTCAGGAGTAGCTGCTGGAGGAGACCCAGATGACGGAGGTGGCGACGACAGCTCGAGCCACGACACCGACTTCTCTGCTGACCAGGAGCCGGAAGGATGGGTCGCTCGACCCATCGCTCGCGACGCTGCTCGCAGGTGTCACTTCCATGATGCGCTCGACACCCTGCTACGTCGGGCACTTAACCGACGTACTTGGTCCATCGAGTATCGCTGTGTGGTCTACCAGCATAGTCGTGGGGTCTACCCGGACCGCTGGGAGGCGACCTGCTTGGTGCGCCGTCCGGAGAACAGTCTCTAGGGTGCTGAGGTCTGCTCAGAGCACTATTCTATCTCTGAGCGGGACTCAGCTGAGGCGGCCATGCAAGATGCTGCACGGCGTGCGCTTTCGCACTACTGCTCGGTTCTCGGTGGGGTAGCTGACGGTCTCGACCTGAAGTATTACCCCCGTCGTCCATCTGGCAACACAGGAGGCGTGATTGTCTCACCTGTCGGTGAGGACAATCCTAGGTTGAGCAGCACAGTCAACCTAGCCGCCGTGCTAAACACGGAGCTGGACCATGCATTAGACGAGCTGAGTAGGGCTCATGCTGAGATCGCCCTGCTGCGGGCCGAGCGCGCGGAATGTCGTCACCTGGATGATGGTTCCCCCGCTCCCGTCGGGACTCAGCACTCGTACCGCTCACCTCGGCGTGGACGCCAGCCTTATGGCAATCCCGACTGCAAGACCAAGATAAATCTAGAACCATAGATCGTTAGAGTTGGATCTTGTAATTAATACGAAATGTATACGTAGAAGCTACAGTCTTAGCGTTAGTCTCGCTCTTAGTTAGTCTGAGTTAGACAGGGTAGTTTGCTATATCCTGTGCATTTATGTTTGTCATGATGAATTATGTTTGGTTTGGATCTTTGTAATGACTGTCACCAGAGTGTGGGTATCCCCTGCATTTTGGTTTACCTATTATGTTAATGGAGTTAGTTATATAGTTGGGAAACCTTTTATTCCACTTTCCTCTTTATCTGAGAAGCTGTGTGGTCTGTGTTGGAGATCAGTGAAGATGCTCATCTGTTCAGTGTTGTTGAAGAATTCTATACTCTTTTCTTATGCTGCAAGATTTGCCAGATCAGTTCTGATGTGTGGTTGCATTCTGCAGATGTCAGAGAACAGGCGCAGAGGAGGAAGGCGTGCTCAACAGGAGCGAGCCGCTCAGCAGGATGAGGTGCCCCAGCAACAGCACCTGCCGCCCCCGCCCCCGATGTCGATCGAGCAGATGTTTCTGATGCAGACTCAGGCAGTTCAAGCCATCGGTCAGACTTTGGCCGCCATTCAGCAGCAGCAGCAACAACAACAGCAGCAGGCACCACCTCAGCCTCATATGCCTCAGATGCCCAGAGACAAGCGTGCTGAGTTCATGAGAGGTCATCCACCAACGTTCGCTCATTCTTCTGATCCCATGGATGCTGAAGATTGGCTGCGCACTGTGGAGCGGGAGTTGCACACCGCTCAGTGCGATGACAGGGAGAAAGTCCTGTATGGTCCCCGTCTGTTGAGAGGAGCAGCTCAGTCATGGTGGGAGTCTTACCTCGCCACCCATGCCCACCCTGACACCATCACCTGGGAAGAGTTCAGAGGAAGCTTTCGTCAGTACCATGTTCCTGCAGGTCTGATGACAGTGAAGAAGGAGGAGTTCCTGGCCCTCAAGCAAGGGCCATTGTCTGTCAGTGAGTACCGGGACAGGTTTCTGCAGTTGTCTCGCTATGCTCCTGAAGATGTCAACACCGACGCCAAGCGACAGTACCATTTCCTAAGAGGCTTGGTTGACCCTCTGCAGTACCAACTGATGAATCACACCTTCCTGACATTCCAGCACCTGATTGACAGAGCAATCATGACAGAGAGGAAGCGTAAGGAGATGGAGGATCATAAGCGCAAGATCAGTGGACCCTAGCCTGGAAGCAGCAATCGTCCTCGTTTCTCAGGCAATCAACCTCAGCAGTTCAGGCAGAACTAGCGTCCACCTCAGCAGCATCAGCAGTTCCAGAGGCAGTATCCTCAGCACCAGTATCAGAACCGTCAGAGCAATCAGTCAGGAGGTCAGTTTCAGAGGCAGAATCAGCAGGCACCTCGTCTTCCTGCCCCAGCAGCCCAACAGAACAGTCAGGCAGCACCAGCTCAGGTTGGAAACAGAGCATGTTTCCACTGTGGAGAGCAAGGCCACTGGGTGATGCAATGTCCGAAGAAGGCAACCCAGCAGCAGTCAGGCCCCAATGCCCCAGCAAAGCAGAATGTGCCTCAGCCTGGAGCAGGCAATCGCTCTCAGCCGTGTTACAACCATGGGAGACTGAACCACTTGGAGGCTAAAGCAGTTCAGGAGACCCCCGGCATGATAGTAGGTATGTTCCCAGTCGACTCCCATATTGCAGAAGTGTTATTTGATACTGGAGCAACGCATTCTTTCATTACTGCATCATGGGTAGAAGCACATAATCTTCCAATTACTACCATGTCAACCCCCATTCAAATTGACTCAGCCGGTGGTAGAATTCGAGCCGATAGCATTTGTTTGAATGTAAGTGTGGAAATAAGGGGGATAGTGTTTCCCGCTAACCTCATAGTAATGGGTACTCAGGGAATAGATGTCATCCTAGGGATGAATTGGCTAGATAAGTATCAGGCAGTTATCAGTTGTGATAAGAGGACAATCAAGTTGGTGTCTCCACTAGGAGAGGAAGTGGTGACCGAGTTAGTCCCGCCTGAGCCAAAGAAAGGAAGTTGTTACCAGATGGCTGTCGATAGCAGTGAATCAGACCCAATTGAGAGTATCAAGGTTGTGTCTGAGTTCCCAGATGTGTTTCCAAAGGACTTACCAGGTATGCCACCAGAGCGGAAAGTTGAGTTTGCCATAGAGCTTCTTCCTGGAACCGCCCCTATCTTTAAGAGAGCTTACAGAATATCTAGACCAGAGTTGGTTGAGCTTAAGAAGCAGATTGATGAGCTGTCAGAGAAAGGTTACATCCAGCCAAGCACCTCGCCTTGGGTCGCTCCTGTCTTGTTTGTGGAAAAGAAAGATGGCACCAAAAGGATGTGCATCGATTACCGAGCTTTGAATGAGGTCACGATCAAGAACAAGTACCCCTTGCCCAGAATAGAAGATCTGTTCGACCAGTTGAGAGGAGCCAGTGTGTTCTCCAAGATTGATCTGAGGTCAGGTTATCATCAGCTCAGAATCCGACCTTCGGACATTCCGAAGACGACATTCATTTCCAAGTATGGTTTGTATGAGTTCACAGTGATGTCTTTTGGTCTGACCAATGCACCAGCCTTCTTCATGAATCTGATGAACAGTGTATTCATGGACTATCTCGATAAGTTTGTGGTGGTATTCATTGACGACATTCTGATTTATTCTCATAGCGAAGAAGAGCATGCAGATCATTTGAGGATGGTATTGCGGAGATTGCGGGAGCACCAGTTGTATGCAAAGTTGAGCAAATGTGAATTCTGGATCAATGAAGTCCTGTTCTTGGGTCACATAATCAACAAAGAAGGATTGGCTGTGGAACCGAAGAAAGTGGCAGACATTCTGAACTGGAAAGCGCCAACAGATGCTCGAGGAATCAAGAGCTTCATTGGAATGGCCGGATATTATCGGCGATTCATTGAAGGGTTTTCGAAGATTGCGAAACCAATGACGGCGTTGCTAGGCAACAAGGTTGAGTTTAATTGGACCCAGAAATGCTAAGAGGCCTTCGAAGCGCTGAAAGAGAAGTTGACAATAGCGCCTGTCTTAGTCTTGCCTGATGTGCACAAGCCCTTCTTGGTGTACTGTGATGCTTGTTACACAGGTTTGGGATGTGTGTTGATGCAAGAGGGAAGAGTTGTGGCTTACTCGTCCCGAAAGTTGAAGGTTCATGAGAAGAATTACCCAATCCATGATCTAGAGTTGGCAGCAGTGGTTCACGCACTGAAGACATGGAGGCACTACTTGTATGGACAGAAATGCGATGTTTACACAGACCACAAGAGTCTGAAGTACATATTCACTCAGTCAGAGTTGAATATGAGGCAGCGAAGATGGTTAGAGTTGATCAAAGACTATGAGTTGGAGATTCACTACCATCCAGGCAAAGCAAACGTAGTGGCAGATGCTTTGAGCAGGAAGAGTCAAGTCAATCTGATGGTCGCTCGTCCGATGCCTTATGAGTTGGCCAAGGAGTTTGACAGGTTGAGTCTTGAATTTCTGAACAATTTGCAAGGAGTCACAGTTGAGTTGGAACCTACCTTGGAGCGCGAAATCAAAGAAGCGCAGAAGAATGATGAGAAGATCAGTGAGATCCGGCGACTGATTTTGGAAGGCAAAGGCAAAGATTTTTGAGAAGATGCAGAAGGTGTGATATGGTTCAAAGACCGCTTGTGCGTTCCTAATGTCTAGTCTATTCGGGAGTTGATTCTCAAGGAAGCTCATGAGACAGCCTATTCGATTCACCCTGGTAGTGAGAAGATGTATCAGGATCTGAAGAAGAAATTCTAGTGGTACGGAATGAAGAGGGAAATCGCAGAGCATGTGGCTATGTGTGATAGTTGTCGATGGATCAAGGCAGAGCACCAAAGACCTGCTGGATTGTTGCAACCGTTGCAGATCCCTCAGTGGAAATGGGATGAAATCGGTATGGATTTCATAGTCGGATTGCCTCGCACTCGAGCCGGCTACGATTCCATTTGGGTAGTAGTGGACCGCTTGACCAAGTCAGCCCACTTCATACCAGTCAAGACCAACTACAGCAGTGCAGTATTGGCAGAATTGTATATGTCTCGGATCGTTTGTCTTCATGGTGTGCCAAAGAAGATAGTGTCAGACCGAGGAACGCAGTTCACCTCTCATTTCTGGCAGCAGTTGCATGAAGCCTTGGGCACACATCTGAATTTCAGTTCAGCTTATCATCCGCAGACAGATGGCCAGACCGAAAGGACCAATCAAATTCTTGAAGATATGCTGAGAGCCTGTGCGTTGCAAGATCAGTCCGGATGGGATAAGAGATTGCCTTATGCAGAGTTTTCCTATAACAACAGTTACCAGGCCAGTTTGAAGATGTCACCATTTCAAGCGCTTTATGGAAGGAGTTGTAGGACCCCGTTGCAATGGGATCAGCCTGGAGAAAAGCAGGTGTTTGGGCCAGACATTTTGCTTGAAGCCGAAGAGAACATCAGGATGGTTCGAGAGAATCTGAAGATAGCGCAATCGAGGCAGCGAAGCTATGCAGACACAAGAAGAAGGGAGCTGAGTTTCGAAGTCGGAGACTTTGTCTATCTGAAAGTGTCACCGATCAGAGGAGTCAGAAGGTTCGGAGTCAAAGGCAAGCTAGCACCCCGCTACATTGGTCCGTACCAAATTCTCTCAAGGCATGGAGAAGTGGCCTATCAGCTCAGTCTGCCAGAGAATCTGTCCGCAGTGCATGATGTTTTTCATGTGTCTCAGTTGAAGAAGTGCTTGCGTGTGCCAGAAGAGCAGTTGCCAGTGGAAGGTCTCGAAGTCCAGGAGGACTTGACCTACGTTGAGAAGCCAGTGCAGATCCTTGAGGTTGCAGACAGAGTCACCCGAAGGAAGACCATCCGAATGTGCAAAGTCAAATGGAATCACCATTCAGAGGATGAAGCAACCTGGGAGCGTGAAGATGATCTGATGGCTAAATACCCTGAGCTCTTTGCTAGCCAACCCTGAATCTCGAGGGCGAGATTCTTTTAAGGGGGATAGGTTTGTAACGCCCTGAATTTGGGGGTAGAATTTTTTCTTCTTTTCTCTCACCAAATTCAGGCGTTACTCTTTCCTTTTTCCCTTTTCTTCTCGCCAAGCCTTGTTATTTTTCAAAAGTTATAGCGAGAATTAGCTCGACATCTTGTGTAAGCAAAACCTAGAACTATTTTTTGTTTGTTGCATCATGCCGGATTATGCACTCTTTTGTTTGTGGTTGAGTGAAGTGGAGAATTAGGCATATAAGAAATTGAGGAAATTAGAAAAAGAAAAGCCTTTTCTTTTTCTCTCCCCCCCTTCTCCCCTTTTGGCCCAGCCGCCCCCTTCCCCTTTGGGCCCAGCCGGCCCAACCCCCCCCCCCTCCCCTTTTCTTTTTTTCCAAAAATCCTCCCCGCGGGCCCCGCCCGTCATCCCTCTCTCTCTCTCCCTCACCCTAACCCTAACCCTAGCCGCCGCCGCCCCTCCCCGGTGCCGCCGCCGCCGCCCCTCCCCGGCGCCGCCGCCGCCGTCCTCCCCTCCGGTGAGACTCGCCCTCCTCCTCTCTCCTCCCTCCTCTCCTCCCCTCCCTCCTCCTTCCCTCCCCGTCGGCGCCCTCCCCGCGCCCGCTCGGCCCCGGCCCCGGCGAGCTCGGCCCCGGCCCCGACCCTGCCCGCCGACGCCGCTCCCCGGCGCCCCGCGCCCGCCCCTCGCCGCGGCTCGGCCGCCCCGCCTCGGCCGCCCCCGACCCCGGCGCGCCTCGCTCCGGCGAGCCCGCGCCCCGCCTTGCCCGCGCCCCACCCCGCCCCGTCCGCTCGGCGCTCCGGCGAGCCCGCCCCCGACCTCGGCCGGCCCCGCCTCGCCGCGCCCGTCCCCGGCGAGCTCGGCCCCGCCCCGTGCTCGGTCCGCTCCGGCGAGCCCGCCCCTTCCCCGCCCTCGCCCGGCCTCGCTCCGGCGAGCCCGCCCCGCCCCGGCGACCCGCGCCACCCCGTGCCCGGCCGCCCCCGGCGAGCCGCGCTCGGCCCCACCCCTGGCCGCCCTCCTCGCGCTCGCTCGGCCCCGCTCGGCCGGCGCGCCGCTCCGGCGAGCTCCGCCCACCGCCGCGCCCGTCCTCGCCCGGCCGTGTCCTCGCTCGCCCCGCCGTGCCTTGCTCGCGTCGTGACGGCCCCGGCGTGGCCTCGAGCTCGGCCCAGCGTGCCTTTAGCGCGCGGCTTTGAGCTCGGCTAGCGCTCGGCCCCGACGTGCGCACGGCTAGTTCGTGGCGTGTGCGTGCGGTCTCGCGCGCGTGCTCGCGTAGTGCGCGTGCCTTGGCACGACCCGTCGTGCCCCGTCTACCCCCCCCCCCCCCGTGTCCTATGTGCGCTAATCACGTGTTTATATTAATAAGATAGGAGTCTCAATTTGGAAATTGGTTACGTGAGTTAATTTGTATAGCTAATCATCTATCTCATTCAATGATAATCTACTAAAAGTGGTCACGTTTACATTAGTGCATGTAGCTAATTCTTTTGTTAGAACCAATTGGAACTAGAGCACGTGACGTTTAGTCATTTGTTTACCCGTAGTGCGTCTCGGGCATAAGCTTTAACTCTCGCGAGACCTTTTCTCATTTCTTTCTAACCAAGGTAAATTCATTATCGTATGTGATATTCTATGCATTCTACTTTATTTGTTCTCTTGTATGGTGTACTGTTTGTTTCCTAATTTGAATGGATGGGTGTATGTATGCTTGCAATCGCATAGAGAACGATCCGGTTGAAGAGCCCGAGGAACTCGCAGGAGAAGCCCCTGAGCAGCAGTCGGTTGGTGGAGGCAAGTGTCCCTTGACCTATCTCTGTCCTATACATTCTTTAATTCACCTCCCGCACTACACATTTATACTTAAGGATTGACTAGGTTTTGTTATCCATGTCCTTGTTTACCTATTTGGGTTGGATTATTATTGCTTAGGTTTATGCTATTGCTTAACTCTAATCAATGAACATGATGAGATTATCTATGATACGCTGTTTTCCCCTCTCTTATTATGATGTTATACTTGTGGTCTTCAAGGGGGCTCGAGCGGTTTATCGAGTGCCTCTCCGTAAGGACCTGTTCTATGGATGACCGCCCGGGAAAACAGTGCAACCATGAGGGTGGAATGGGATGCCCTTAGCTGAATAATTAGAGGATCCGGGGTGTAGATCACTTAGCCGTCGTGCCGTCAATGGGGCTCGGTGTATGCGGCTCGCTCTGCCAAGTTTGGGTTCGCCCCTTGGGGAGGAGTGCGGTGCATTTAGGAAACCTAACGGGTGGCTACAGCCCCGGGGAATCTTTGTAAAGGCTACGTAGTGATGCCCTGCTGGACCACCTAGGTAGTGGTCAATGGGGAGTAGCTCTCTCCGGGCAGAAAGGGAATCACGGCTTGTGGGTAAAGTGCACAACCTCTGCAGAGTGTTTGAAAACTGATATATCAGCTGTGCTCGCGGTTATGAGCGGCCAAGGGAGCTCCAGTGATTAGTGGTACTTGATCAGAGACATTATGGTACATGTGGCTATGAGATCGATGGTTCTGGTTATGACTATGGTGCTGGTAAGTGGTATTCTTTCCGTTTGGAAAGGGTACATCGGGCTAATAACTTGGGTTAATGCTAAAACCTGGCTTTCTATTAGTAAATAATAATCTGACCAACTAAAAGCAACTGCTTGACTTATCCCCACATAAAGCTAGTCCACTACAGCCAAACAGGATACTTGCTGAGTATGTTGATGTGTACTCACCCTTGCTCTACACACCAAACCCCCCATACCCAGGTTGTCAGCATTGCAACCACTGCTCAGGAGAAGATGAAGCTGTGGAAGGAGACTTCCAGGAGTTCCAAGACTACGACGAGTTCTAGGCGTGGGTTAGCGGCAACCCCCAGTCGGCTGCCTGTGAAGGCCGCGGTTATCTACGTTTCGTTTTCGCACTTTGATTTATTGTAAGGACTATATGGACGTCTCAGACATATGATGTAATCGACTATTATTTCCCTTTTAATACTATTTTGAGCACTGTGTGATGATGTCCATGTTATGTAACTGCTGTGTACGTGAATAACTGATCCTGGCACGTACATGGTTCGCATTCGGTTTGCCTTCTAAAACCGGGTGTGACAGTGCTTGAGCTTCAGCTTTAGCTTCATCAATATTATGGATAGCCTTGGATTCTTGCCAGGTTCCTTCATCCCTTCTTGCGGCTTCTTGGCTTCCATAAACTGATGTAACGCCTTGGTTGCTTGGTATCTTCATACAAAGACATGCTGAGTGTAGGACTGCTTCGAAAGCATTAAGTGTTCCTCTTCCAATGATTGCATTATATGGGAATTTCATATCGACAATATCAAACACAACTTCCTCTGTTCTAGTGTTGTTGATATAGCCGAAGGTGACAGCCATGGCCAGTTTTCCAAGTGCTATGACTTGCTTGCCTCTAAAGCCACAGAGTGGGTAAGCTGATTTTTGAATTTTATCTTCAGGTTCTTACAATGGCCTGGAGGATTTTGCGAAGGTGATATCTGTTGCACTGCCTATGTCGACCAAGACATTGTGAACTATGAAGCCTTTTATGACAGACGAAATCACCATGGCATCTTTGTGTGGGTAATCTTTGAGTTGAAGGTCTTCTTGAGAGAATGTAATTGGAATATGTGACCACTTTAACTTGATATTGGATCCTTGAACCCCAACATATTGTACCCTTTTCTGGGCGTCTTTCTTCTGTTTATTGTTGCTTGGTTCGGAGCTTGGATTAAAGTCAGTTGTTCAGACTGCTGCAGCCGCAATTCATAAAGACAAAGTACTGTAGAAGCATAGAAGCTGGTATGAATTAAAGTCAAGCGAACATGCTTTGATTCGCCCGTGATGGGAAGACAAGCTTCTTTGAGCCTAGCGATGAAATATCAGGGCTTGCCATGCTCTTTGTTATGACCGTGAATTAAAATCTAATTTCTACTGATAGTTTCATTAGCTCAACCACAAGTGGAAATCAATTTCCACCGGTGGTTTTTAACTAACTGCCAATGAAAAGACCGATTTCTACATACCCTTAGTACTGAAGGTTCTAAAAGTAGGTTTTATCTGCATCTATAGAGTTTGTTTGTACTAATGCTAATTAATCCATGGCACACCTAAGCTAGGGCAGAGAGGAAAAGGGGGAAGCCCTCCCTCTCTCCCTCCCCAGTCCCGAGCCACAAAGCAGGGAGGACGGGAATCTGGCTGTTCCTCCGCGGGGCCCGGCAGCCGCCTGTGCGCGCTACGGCACCCGGCCACTCGCGCCCCGGCCGTACGTGGTCGCCCACCGCGGCAGGCGCCGCGGCCAACCGGCAGTCGACAGCGACGCCGCCCACGCAGAGCAGAGCAGCGAGGGAGCGTGCAGACACTACTAGTCAACCTGTGTACTCGATCCGATCCAGTGTCAGTCAGTCCCCTGCCCGCCCGCCCTGCGTGTGCGTGCTGCGTGCTGCTACTATATATAAATTGCAAGCAAGCTAGGCAGGCAGGCTAGCCCAGCGCTCGGCCCTCGGCTCCTTAAGGCTTCATCTTCTCAAGTTCCGGCCGTCCATCGCCGCCGCCGGCCTCGGCCGGCTCAGTTCCTGCCTGCCAGCCAAAAATTCCACACCACCCACCCAGAGACTGAGGCGCGCGGTGGTGAAGACGTGATCGAAAGTCGAAACCAAAACGATATATAGATGGGGCGCGGGCGCGGCAAGGTGGAGGTGCGTCGCATCGAGAACAGCGTGAGCCGGCAGGTGACCTTCTCGAAGCGGCGGCGCGGGCTGGCGAAGAAGGCGCGGGAGCTGGCCGTGCTCTGCGACGCCGACGTCGCGCTGCTCGTCTTCTCCGACAAGGGCAGGCTCCACGACTTCGCCGCGCACGGCAGGTACGACGTCGTCGATCTATACGTGCATGCAGAATGCATGGTAGGGGTAGGGCAGTACTCCTATGGCTATGATCCTCCTATACTCCATTTCTGGTAATGGAGCGGGCCGGGGTGTGTGCGTCAATCTGGCGTGGCGTACGTACGTACGGGCCAGTACCATACACGGCAATTATTCGGAGGGCAGCACAGGCACCGGCACCGGCACCTTAGCCACTCGCCCACTCCTACCCTCTTTGGCTCTATTTATGGAAGTATATAGTACGGGCGTACGGCACTGTGCTGCCACCGTGGTCTGTGCAATGCTACTCCCTAGCACCACTTGGGTTTATAGATGGCCAATAAGCACGAGGCCCGCGAGCCCCGCTTTTTGGGCCCGGTACGGCCCGGTTCTATGCGAGCCCGGGCTGGCCCGGCACGAATAAGCGAGCCGGGCTCGGACAGGAAATTAGACATGGTGGGCTAGCACGGCACGACCCGTTTATCTCTAAGCACGTTAAACCCGCTTTTTTTGCACTAAAATATGCTTTTTGGCCCGCTTTTGGCCCGCTTTTTTCGTGCTAAACGGGTCTGGCCGGCCCGTTTAGGCCCACTACGGGCCGGGCTCGGACAGAGAATCAAGCCCGCGGGCTCAGCAGGCCCGCCCCAGTTTCCTAACCGTGTCTGGCGGGCCGGGCCGGGCCGGGCGGCCCGTTTGGCCATCTCTACTTGGGTTCCACAGTCAGACACCCCCTTTTTACTTCGTACAAAAATAAAGTAAAATTACACACAAGTGAAGTGAAGTTTCGAAATCTAATCAACAAAACACATGTACATATTTTTATGTTTTATTAAAACAAAATTTAACTAGCGGTACCACTACGAGCGACTCTCGAGGCGCCCATGCAGAGTCATACGAGGGTAAAAAAAATCTCGAGAGCGAGATTCGGCAAAACCGCCAAAAAAATCTCGTTCTCGCCATCGACCGGTTTCAAAAACCGAACTTTTTTCGAGCATTTTGTTTCAATTTTTTGAATTTCAAAAATAATCATAAAAGTTATGGGGAAATTTATCAAAATTATAGAATTTTAGGAAATCAGAAATATATTATTTATTTAAAAATCATGTTTTGGTATTCAAAATAAATTCGGTTTTTTCTAGACCCGTTAACTAAATCCGAACCCGTAAACCCGCAGAGAAAATAGCGAAAACCACCAAGAAAGCGGCGAAAAAGCCGTCGAGAAAAACGAAAAATCACAATTCAAATTCAAAAATTCAAACCGCTCGAGATTAGCGGGTTTTTTTTGTGTGCTAAAAACCATTTTTGGGTATGAGTGAGAAATCACTTATAAAACGGGACGGTGAACCCTGAGTCACACACTGATGAGTCTCAGAGTCACACACAGCCTGGCCACACCAGCTTCTTTGGGCGTGTTTGCGACGACGTATGAGGCCGGCTCGGCTCGTTCGGGTGAACCAGGCTGAAGTTAGCCGGTCTCAATTGATACAATATATCTTGTTTGTGCAACTGTACCAAATAAGCCCGGTCCAAGTGAGCCAATGTTTGCCACACGTAGACAGCCAGGTTAAAAGTCACTTTTGTTTCTTGGAAGCAGCCACGAGGAGCTGGTTTGCGCCACCGGTAGCCGAGCTCCAAAAAAACGGAGCCTGCCTTCGTTTCCTGGGAGCCAGGCTGAAGAGCCACTTTTGCACCCGCAGGACCGAGCTCTAAAACAAATCAAGTCACACAAACACACACGTTGCATCCAGCGAGCGCAGCCAGGCCAACGGGCCAAGGTCGCAAACGTGCCCTTTGTTTTTTTTACTCCCGCTCGCACCATGCATCCCCAACATCTGGGACATGCATGCATGTTCCAAAAAAGCTCAGCTCCTGTTCAGATGAGGAAAGGTCCGCGTCGCTGTTGGCCTCTGGCCTCTGCTGGTCTGGGCAGGTAGGGCAGATGCATGCATGGATGCACGGCCCAGTGGACCGACCCAACTGACACCGAGATTCCGTCGACGAAAAAAACATGCCCTGCTCACAAAACATGACGCTACGGAGTCGCCGAGTCGGAGCTAGCGGGCCCCTGCCCCTTGCTTGCTTGCTTAGCTGGGCCGCACGGGTCTATTTGGATCACCAAGCCCGGTCTCAATGCATGCTTTCTGTTGCTAAGTCGTCTGTTTAAAACGCCTAAAACTAATAGTTAGCCAGCTAATATATAATAAACTAATTGTTAGCTGTGAGATAGATAATAATTAGCTACGATATTAACTGATGGTGTTTAGAATGCAACAACTAATTTTTGGTAGTTAACTATTAGCTTTAGATGTTCTGAATACAGCAAGCCATTTCTTCGAGGAAAAACATCTTCGGTTTGTATCAAAGCGGTGTTCTACTAACAAAAGTTATGTCAGCGAAAGGCTAAGGGTCCGGGACTTGTGTTGTACACTGACTCACGAATAAATGATGAAGCTCTCGAAACTAAGGAGGTGTTTGTTTGGAAAAATAATCTGTCAAGATTATATAATCTAACAATTTTTTGAACTAAGTGGGCAGATTATAATCTCAAACAAATACCCCCTAATTAAGATGATGAACTAATCAGAAACATCTGTGGTGGCAATGTCCGATCATGCAAAAAAACAATGAGATAGATTAATTAGCTATGTAAGAAAACTAGTGACTTCTAGTAGAAAGAAACTAGAATAATATGAGTTCAGTTGGACATGTGTATACAGATAGAGCTCATCAAGTTAACAGTTTTTCTCCTTTTTCGATTGAAAGATATAATGTTATCAATACGATATGAGATATATGGTGTCGGAGATGAGGATAGAGAGAAACCTAGTGAAAATGATAATAGGGAGGGTGATATATTTTGTATCAAAAAATAAACATTTCACCTACACCCTTCTTTGTTTTTCAAGAACAGCATGGAGCGAATCCTTGGCCGATACGAGAGGTACTTGCTATGTGAAGATAGGGACGATGTAACCCAAGACTACCCTGAAGAATCGCAGGTACGAAAATAAGAGGGAATAATATGTCGTATGAATATTTCTCTCTGATTTAAAAGTTTACTCCCTCCGTTCCGAAATAGTATTCGTTTTAAGGTGTTAATGGATTAATACAATATTTGATGTATATATTTTATATACGTGTATAGATGTATTGTCATCCATTTAAATAAGGGCACAAAATTACAAAACTAAAACGAACAATAAATTGGAACGGAGGCGGGAGTATTATTTAACCGGACGATTGCGCATTGTGTTCTTGGTCTTACCATCACTCTCATTTGTAACCTTTTTTAGGGGAACATGAGCTATGACCACATCAAGTTGAGGTCCAAACTCGAAGCTATAAAGAAGAGCCAAAGGTAACAAGTTGCAAGTAATTACCAACAACAACAAAAAAAACAGCTGTTAAAGACAAAACCTTAATTAATCTGCATACACATCGATTTAACCAAGCAATGTCTGAAAACTATGTAGCATACATGCATGTGCATTTGGCAGACGGATTTAAAACTCCTGTTCACTCGACATGTGTCTCATATCTGTAATAGTGAGATGTGAATAATAAGGCTATAGCTTGTCATATGCTATCCAATGCATGTTTCAGGAATCTCATGGGGGAGCAGCTCGAGTCCCTGACGTTCAGAGAGGTACAGCAGCTTGAGCACCGGATAGACAGCGCTCTGAGGAACGTCAGATCCAGGAAGGTACATGTCACATGCACGCTGATTGTACTACAAACATACAGGAGCACTGTTAACTGTTACTCGCATCGCACGTCAGTGCTCACAGTCACAGTGCAAGTTTTTTTTTTTTTTTTTTTTTTTTTTGTTTCCAGGACCACATCTTGCTCAACTCGATCCAGGAGCTCCGGAACAAGGCAAGCATGCCAAATAAAGAATTTACCTTAACATCGTCAAAAACATAACATTTTTTTATTCGGTTGCAAAGTGGCTAGTAGAATGTTGATCCATTTTCTAGATTTCTGATTAGTTCTTCAGATTCTTTATTATCGCTTCATTGTTTTGGTTGTTCTCATTGTTTTTATTTGTAAGAGGTGGCGCAGTAACAGGAAGTTCTGTACTTTTGGATCCCACCTTGCAGGAAACTTTTCTGATGGAACAAAATGGCATTCTAGAGAAGGTAACATCTTTATTTCCTTCTTCTAATAATAATCACGAGAGAGAGACAGACAAAAAAACGTCCCAAATGCACTTTTTCATGGAGTTCTAGAGAATGCACACACACTAATTCAATGGAGGTTGTCTTTGTTTTAGTTCCTCATCAGTTACTTGCCTCCCAAATGCATTTTTTCATGGAGTTCAGCTGGTCTGACCTGGAAGTGCTTCTGTGTTCATGTGAGAAGGAGAAGGCTGCAGTGGGGGCATCATCATCCCTGCACACCACCACCAGCACCGCAGCAGCTTCTTCCACGGCAGCGGCGGCGGCGGCCCTTCCAAACCTGAACATCTGGTGAGCAACATCGGGTGGTGCTTGGCACGCATGTTCTTGATTTGTCCAGTTCCTTCTTCAGCTGAAGAAAGCTATGTCCCCCACCTGAACTTAGCTTGCCGGTACGTAAAAACTGCAGTCCCGACGACTCCGACGAGCCAGGAATGGCGGCGGCGGCGGGGATCAGGTTGCCGTGGTGGATGCTCCAGCCATCTGCCGTCAGCCAACGGCAGGAACAGCACTGAACTGCTTGTCTTCTCAGATGATCCACGCTGCTTGTTCCAGCTCGATTCTAGTTTCTATTAGAACTCGATTCAGCTAAGGCGGGAATTTGTGATCTTTCTATTGATCTGCCGTTCTTATTGGTTGCTAGATCGATTTTATCCTTGTCCTTCTTAGTATCTGAACCTCTGCTGTGTCGTTTGTCGTAGTTCTTGGTCGCAAAAGCTCCGGTTTGCGTCTCTAGTTTGGTTTGGTTCCTGTAAAATCTGCTGTTGTCCTTCAATGAGCTGTGCAGGCCAGTTAGATGATTACTTCCACTAACACTATGACAGACAATTAGGCCCGAGAAGGCCCAGGCTGCCTTTGGCATATGGATCAAATTTGGGCTCCGATGGCCCAACTTTTGATAAATTCGAGCTAGTCCATCTGGGCTCATTTTTCAGAAAATGAAAAGAAAACAAAATTGCCGCCGTTCCCTAAAATGCTGCCCAATGCACAGAAGTTGAAAAGCAGATGTTATTATTTTTTCTTTTATTGCAAAAATGAAATCGAGTATTGGACTTTGTGCTTTCGGTAAAGTTATTCTCGGTCTATTATATTTTGTCACAATATCCAAACCTACCATGTCACATAAAATTACATATGATACAGCTACCCAATGCATGATATCATAGATTGCTCTTTATTCCCTACTGAATATTAAATGCTAGTACATGTGAGAGTATAAGATGTGGGTCATTTGGATTTAAAGTTTCAATACATATTATCTCGTGCCCAAGTAGTATCTCCCCTATGGCATAGATTTGCTCTCTTTCATCTTAGAGCATGTACAACTAGAGATGTCAATGGGGACCCGATACCCGCTAACCCGTGGGGAATTCCCCTATTAGGGTACGGGTATGAGACAAAAATTGTACCCATGGGTATGGATATGGGACAAAATCTCCACCCATTAGGTAAACGGGTATGGGTTTGGGAAGCAATAATCCGAACCCGATTACCCATGGGTATTTCATACGTGTACACCTGTCGTGTTTGTATGAATGAGTTGAGGCCGAGCTGGCCACCAAGCCTAGCACGACAGCGCACCAGGCCCCAGATCCTAGCCCAACAAGGCAAAACGGCAAGGCAACTAGCAGACTAGCAAAAAACAAAACCCTAAAATAACCAGCCATATGCTACGCCCTGCCCAGACGACGGTGACGACCATGGATACTCAGGCGCCAACAAACTCAGATGGTGACCAAGGAAGGTGAGCAAACTCCATTTCTCCATTTCTTCTATCGATCTCGAGGTACTTATTTCTTTTCTGATGGATGGATGAATAGATCATGGTTCATGGATGAGTGATTGCCGATGTGGTGATGTCTGAAATCTAGATAGTTTGTGCTACCTGTTAATACCTAGTTATTCCTTAATTGGGAATGGGGACCCATTGGGGACCCGAAACCCGAATGGGTATGGGTATGGGATGAGTTTTGCACCCATGATGGGTATGGGGATGGGGACGGATCAAACATGATGGGGATGGGTATGGGATGCTATAACCCGGTGGGGAATTCCCCATTGACATCTATGTGTACAACCCACATAAATGACTCGTTCTTAAAGGGTATCTAAGTGGTAAGTGTAAAAAAACACAAGAGGCATATCTTAGTGAAGGAACGTCTCTAAGGTTTTATAAGTCTACATACGGTTAACTTCATACAACCAACATCAATGAGCCATATCTTAAGGGATTCTAGTGAATAAGATACAAGACTTAGACATATTGGGTTGTATGAATGAGTTTCTAAGATATATTTAGTACTTGGAGAACCGCAACATAGTATCTAGGTTTTACATAACCTTAACTCTCTTGCCTTATCATAAAAAATATGTATGTCACTACAGGAATTCTAAAGATTCCCGTCGTCCAAGTTAACTCCCGTCGGCCAGGGCAAAAGCCGACGGGCATAGAGTAATTCTCGTCGGCCCACTAGCAGCCGATGGGAATTATATTAACTTCTGTCGGTCATATTTAAAGCCGACGGGGATTATGTTAACTCCTGTCGTCCACGTCACAGGCCGACGGGGATTATGTTAACTCCCGTCGGCCACATCACAGGTTGACGGGGATTATGTTAACTCCCGTCGGTCATGTCACAAGCCGACGGGAATTAAACAATTATGAGACCGGCCGCGACCATGCGCGGGCTCATTCACCTTGCTTTCATCCTTCAAACCGCCGCCGCCGCCGCCGCCCCTAGCCGCGCCCGCCCGCGCGCCATCGGCCATGCCCCCGCCCGAGCTGCGCCGCCGCCGCGCCCGCCCACTAGCCCCCGGCCGAGCGCCCCACGCCGCCCCCTAGCCCCCGTCGTCCGCCGTCCGCCCCCAACAAGTCGTCGCCGTCCACAAGCGTCGCCGTCCCCAGCCCACCTTCGTTCGTCGTCCGCCGGTGCCTCGACGCGCCGGTCAGCCACCGCAACCGAGGGCTCGCCATCCGGTCCGCTTTCGAGTTCGAGTCGTCGAGGTATAATCTTATTTCTAAATGTAAATTAATATGTGATTATTTTCGTCGGTTTTTTGTGGCCGACGGGAGTTAACTTTCATATGATTAGAGTTAGTTTAAAATTGTTAATTGATAGTGTTCTTAGTTTTCATATGACTTTATGCATTATACTTGCTAGTTTTAATATCATGTGTGGTTTGATGTTAGGTAAGTATTAATTCTATTATTATAGTAGATTTAACAAATGGTTTATTTTTAATTTTCGTCGGTTTTTATGGCCGACGGGAGTTAGCTGTAATGTGATTATAATTTGTTTAATATTGTTATTTGTTAGTATGATTTGACCTAATATTATTTGATGTATGATATTTGTTATTTCTAACTTGATTTTGTAAATATGATATGATGTATTCGATGTTATTATTTAATGAATTGATGTTATGCAAGTATTAATCAATTTGATAGATTTGATGTTATAGGTAATGAATTTGATGTTCTGCAATTATAATTTAATTTGATGGATTGGATGTTTGCAAATATTGTTAATTGATTAATATCATGTTAATTTGATGTTATTTATGTATATATATAGTTATTTATGTATATATATAGTTTTACTACTTACCTATAGATGTATGTGTGACGTGTAGAAACATGATTGTCTCACACACACTCTTTACTCGTACACACAACCGCAATAATGGGTGATAGACGTGATTGGATGTATGAAGGTTTCAAGAAGGGTGAGTGTCACACAAGTGAATGGTTTGCCAAGACGCAAATGTTTCTGGACCATACAACTGCTTTGTCACAAATAGATAATATTAGGTGTCCATGCAATAAATGTAGAAATATGATGAGCCACACCAAGAGGCAGGTCACACTACACCTGTGCTCACATGGTTTCGTGCCAGGCTAAAAGGTCTGGTATCTCCACGGTGAAGATGTTGAACGAGCAACAGAAGTAGAAGTTGATGACGGTGAAGATGGTGTTGATAAGATGGACCAGATGCTTGAGGATCTGCAGCCTGAACTGGCCCCAGATCATCATGATTCATCTACACCAGAGGTTCAGAAGTTCTTCGACCTCCTCAAAGCGTCAGAAGAGCCTCTTCACGGGCACACTGACGTGACCGTCCTTAAATTCGTGACCCGGCTGATGTCAATCAAATCCAAGTTTGCATTCTCAATTAATTGTTACAAGGAGCTTGTGGATTTGATTAGCGAGGTTCTTCCTACGGGTCACAAGATGCCCAAAGACATGTACCAGTCCAAGAAATTGCTTGAAGGTCTTGGTATGGAGTATGAGAAGATTGATGTTTGCTAGGACAACTGTATGCTTTTTTAGAAGGAACATGGCAGAGAGCAGAAATGCTTAAAATGTGGGAAGTCGAGGTACGTGGAGCTTGTAAATGAAGATGGGGAGAAGGTGGTGACAAAGGTTGCACATAAACAGCTTCAGTACATGCCTCTCACTCCTAGAGTTTTCCTGTCGGTTCCTGGCCGACGGGAATTAAGTGTTTTCCTGTAGTGTGTGACGTGTATTTAATGTGTATGATACTATGGATTGGGAATAGTCTAATACTCACTGGATTTGTTTTTTATTGATGGCTTTGACCATGACCCATTGTAAGTGTGCAAGTTTTATTTTTATTTTAATAAACAAGTGAAGCATATAAAGTTATATATGTATCTTTATTTTTTATATAAAAATTATATAACTAGATCTTTAAAAAAAGTGAAAGGGTCTCTAGCTGACGTGGTTAGGTGGTCTGAGTACTGAGTTGCAATCTTTAGGGACGAAGTTAAAAAAATCCTTCATGTGTTCTAGACGGACCCCAATCAAAGTCGTTCTCACATGGGTTACGCTGTCGTTGTGTATAGGTGGAATATGGGTTCGAGGATTTTCTCAATTTGTATGAGAAGACCTTCTTCTTAATACAATGTCTAGGAGTTGTCTTACCCTCGTAAGTCAAGTCTTTTAGATCATTAATAAAATATATCTCAAACATTACTCTGCATTTTCCATAGTATTATAATCTAAGACCTTGTTTAAAGCTTTAGAATTGACATTTGTTCTAGTAAACATGATTTAAGTGCATATCAATTAATCTAATATGGTTATATACAAATTATATTTCGATACTATTATTGATTATACGAGAGAGATATTTATTTGTTGCATTTTTGTTGTATAGCATAGAGCCAAAGAATGTGTTATAAGTTATAGAATAGAAATATAACAATGATGATCTATAGAATTCACTTCTATATTTGTGTGTCTAGGACTAGGAGAAGCCATACCCCCAAAATGCTAGCCAACCCCACCATAGGACTCCAACGGAAGATAGACCCGTAGTAAGCCTGACTTAGTGTCCATACATTTCCTTTTGCTAAAGTTTAGCACCTATTACAGTGAATGTTTAGATACTAGTTAGAAGTATTAAATACAATTTGATTATAAAACTAATTATACAAATAAAAACTAAACGACAGTCTATTGAGCATAAGGCCTCGTTTGGCAGAGCTCCTGCCGGAGAGGAAATTCTCTGGCCGGGTGGCGGAACGCACCCGCCCTAAATCCTAAGATGAGGAGGGGCCTAAGCGTTTTGCCTATCTGCTAGATGATTGATGAACATGAGTGAACACGAGGATTTAGAGTGGTTCAGGCCACCGAAGCGTAATACCCTACTCCACTATGTGTTGTATACAATCTATGAGTTTGAGAGCTTGGGTCTGAGTGAGTGTGCCTTGTAACGTCGTGTGCCCTCCCTTTTATAGCTCGAGGGGAGCACGTACAAGGATACTGAGCCTCGACATGTGGGCCCATGAACAAAACAGAGGGAATACATTATAGAAGTAACTAACGCGAGTACGCTTGAGCAATCTCCAGGCGTGCTGATGTCCGCAACTGCTTCCTGGGTGACGCGCGAGTAATGATGAGTGTTGTGCACGCGACAGCATCGGCGTACTGCCTGCCAGTGGAATAGACAGGCATGCCGCCTGCGGAATGGACTGGTCGTCGCCTGCCCGCGGAATGGACAGGTCTTATTAAATGCGGAGGCGGCACATCGCCTGCCAGTGGAATGGACAGGCGGCGCGCCTTGTCCGCAATAAATGCAGAGGCCACGCAGCCCAGAGGCCTTACGTCAGGCTCCGTCCATTGGCTTACGTCACGTGTACCATGCCACGTGGCAACATTGGGGCTCCGCCTGAGCGGGGAGCAGAAGCGTATATGGTAAGGTCCGAACATGTGTCGGCTCCGGACCCCAGCCAGGCCTTGATTAAGGCCTGGGTATTCTTTGCCCCAGAATCCCAGGACCCTGCTGTGAGTGGCCCGGACCCCACACAAAGGGGTCCGGAACCCATCCTAGGGGTCCGGTTTGCGCCCGTGGAGGTCCTGGACCTTACCAGGAGGTCCGGTCCGCATATACAGGGGTCTGGCACCTTCCCATGGGGGTCCGAACTCACTGTTGATACCTCGGAGTACATCATCTTCTCAGGCCATGTGGCAGTCCCGGAGCCGTCCATGTGGTGGGGTCGGGCGCTGTTTACCATGCGACTAGAGATAGCCACGTGGGTATCGCATCTTCATACTGTAGTAAGGGGTACCCCTGTTTCAAGGTACCGATAGTGGCCCCCGGGCCCACCTCAGGGGAGGATACGAGCCTGTAGGTGGGGCCAAAGCTTGATTGGCGATTGGTGCGCCGCTTCCGTGCGTTTGCTGACGTAATCACCGCCAATCCACCTTCGGCCACGCCAACTGCCATGTCTGTCCCCGCGGCTGACTGACCCGCGGCCCCCACGCCTGATGGTTTCGCCGGGCCGCACGCGAGGCGCCTCGATACCGCTGCATTGGTTTTAAAAAATCACCTTCTCTGTCTTCTGCGGCAGCCACGAGGAGGTGCAGTACTAGCGCGAGCGGCGGTTCGCTCTTTTTGCACCCAGGAACCGATGCCTAAGAAGTATGACTTGTGGGCCTAGGTCCCCGTGTCTTAGACTGGGCCGTTGTTTTCGGTGGAGATGAAGAGGCGCACTACCACAGGCGGCGGTTCGCTCCTCGCGTGTCGGTTCGCCTTCTCCGCACTCGGAGACCAGCACACCAGTTGTATGACTTGTGGACCCAGGCCCCCATGTCATAGGCTGGGTTGCTTTGGTGCGCGTCGGGCAAGATTTTCGGTGGCGCCTCGAGGCACGAGCGGGAGAGTCTGCCTTGAAAAGGGATTCACCCCGCGTGCAGCAGTTATGCTTTCGCATTCTCTCCCAACTACTGCGCCCTTTCGCCTTCGAGCTCTCTACGCCCCTTTGCATTCGCGCTCTCCTGCTTTGCGCCCGCACCACCGCCATGACTTCGCTAGGTCATCCCGAGCGCTTCCAGTCTGAGGGGGCGCTCAACCTGGTGCGCAACCTGCTCGGATGGAGCGCGCCGGTGCACGCCGGAAGGATCCGTGCCGGCGCCACTCCCCTCAGCGATCTCGCTACCGGGGAGTTCGTGCTCTTCGTCTCCTACCTCTCCTGCGGGTTGGCACTGCCGATCTCGCCTTTCTTCTTGCTGCTGTTGGAGGAGTTCGGACTCCAGCTTTAGCACCTCACGCCCCACTCCATCCTCCAGGCGGCCATCTTCGCCCACCTGTGCGAGATGTTCGTGGGGGTGGCGCCCTGCACCTCCCTCTTCCGCCATTTCTTCGTGTTGGTGAAGTCTGGGAAGGCTAAGGACCACCTCGGCGCCTACTACTTCTAGACAAGGCCGGATTCGGCCAGCGCCTACATCCCCACCTTCGGCGGCGCAAGGTGGGAAAACTGGCGCGGTGACTGGGTGATCGTCAGCGTCGAGGCTAACGACCGCCTCGTCCTGCCAATCGACGGGCCAAGACTCGACCGGAAGCAATGGAGGACCAAGCCATCCCTGGCACCGGAGTTCCAACTCATACTGGACAGGATCAAGAGCTTGTCTATAGGCGGACTGACGTTGATGCACGTGGTCGGTGACTTCCTGAAGCGCCGGATCGCGTCGCTGCAGCAGAGGGTGCGCCTGTGTTGCTGGTTCACCAGCCCAAACGACATCGGCCGGATCCAGCGCGGGCCAGGGACCGACCTGTCCTGGGACGAGATGGAAGTCCTGGTGAAGGGGATTACCGGTGAGTCCTTAATTCCTGAGTCCCTGATCCTTCCCCAGGGCATCCCTGCGCTCTGCGATGATCCAGGGTTGAGGATGGCGATCTTGGCCACACTGCCGACCCTCGACGAGAGCGGCATGGCGGTTCGCCAGACCGGCGGCCGGGACCCCCACCGCGGGATCCGGATCTCCGATGCGCCGGCTGGAGACCCCCAGTCTGCCGGCGTGGCTCCCAGCGCCCCCGTCGTGGCTCCCAGCGCCCCCGCTGTGGCCCCCCGCCCCTTAGACAAGGGCAAGGGGGCTGCAGGCAGTTCCTCCGCCCCAGGTGGCACCGGGGGGTCGGAGGAAGAGAGGCGGCGCTGACTTCGCCGCGCCGACGGGTCATTCATCTCGGACCCCCCAGAAGCGTCAGAGGACTGTTGGTGGGGCCGAGGAGGCCGGCTCCTAGGCCCAGGGCTCACAGAGGCGCGTCAGTCCTCCGCCACCACCACCATCGGGTCCGCCGCCACCACAACCACCACCACCGATGGGTCCGCCGCCGCCACCACCACCTGGGGGTAATCTCCCCCAGGGGCACCAGCAGCAGCAACAACAACAGCAGCAGTAGCAGCAAAAGCAGTGGTCGCCCCGCTTTCAGGGTCGCTGGAAGGTCCAGGGCCCCAAGTGAGTGTAACCCCTTCTTTTTCCATTAGTCTATCTATTATGCCGACGGGTCTTAACCCATACTTTGCTTGTCAGGGCTTCCTCCCCCTCTGCCCCCAAGGTCGCGCCTCCCCCACACCCGGCTGCTGCCGTCGAGACAGCGCCACCAGGCCCCCATGCTCCAGCTGGGGGTCCGGCAGCAGCGGCGCCAACGTCAAGCGGCGCCACAGCGGCAGAGGGGGTCCCCACTGCTCCGATGGCTGCCGCAGCCTCAACGACGGCGATGCCGTCGAGTACACTGTCGGTAGCAGCAGAGGAGGCCCCAACTGCACCCGCCCCTGCCATCAAGGTCGACACGGGGGCGCACCCAGCTCCATCTCGCTGTCCACTCTGGAGGAGACGGAGGTGGTCTTTGGGCAGCGGCTCCGGTCCGGCGCCGAGCCAGAAGTGGCGCCGGTTCCCCTCCCCCGGGTGTTGTCTCGTGCCCACCAGGCTCTTCATGAGACTGATGCGACGATCCTGCGGGAGTGGGAGGCGCTTGAGGATGAACACCATCGCCTCAATGACTGGCGTACCCAGCTAGAGGAGCGCACCAAGGCGGCGTCCCGCTAGTTCGCCTCCGAGTGGTCCGAGCTTGAGCGGGACCGCAAGGACTACAAAAAGGACCTCCAGAAGGTGTACGCCCTGGAGCTAGAGGCGATCCAGAAGGAGAAGAGGTTGGCCAAGAAGGAGGAGGCCTTGAACCAGAGAGAGGAGGCCGTCACAGAGCTCCAGGGCAAGCTGAGTGCCTTCAACGAAATCCTGGAAGAGCAGCGGGTCCAGTAGACCACGGCCGTGGAGAGCCTACAAAAGCTGCAGCGAGAGCTCGAGGGCAAGGCTCGCGATGCCGCCCTCGCCGAGGAGAAGCTTAAAGCGAAAGGAGAGTCCTTGGGCAGGCGGGAGATGGACCTCGCCAGGCGGGAGATGGACCTCGCTAGGCGGGAGAAGGATCTCACCTTCAAGGAGGAAATGCTTGAAAGGCGGGAGAAGTTGCTGGCCGAGCATGAGCTCGAGGCGGAGGAGAAGGAGCGGACGCTGGAGGAGCGGGTCCGCCGGTTCCTGGCGGTGGAGGCGATGAAGAAAAAGCTTGAAGATCTTTAGGCAGAGCATCACGCCGGGGTCCAGCGCATCGCCGCATGGGCTGGCGAGGCGAGCACGACACTGGTGCCGCTAGGGGTGAGTCCCATCCCGGTGTCATAGCTACCAACGTCCATCTCCGACGCGCTCCCGGTGCTGGACTCCGCCGCCAACCGCCTCTAACGCTCGGACCAGATCCTTGGCGCCCGCCTGGAGGCCGAGGGTGGCAGGCTCTGCCGGGCGGTGATCGAGTAAATACTGACGTGCTTCCGGATCCATGACCCGACCATCTCCTTGGAGTCGGTGATCGCTGGTCCGGTGGCCGACACTGAAGACGCCGCCCGGGAGGCCGTACAAGATGTCATGGAACTGGTGGTCGAACGTTTCCAGCGGGATCCTGCTGATGATAAGTAGCTAGATCTGCAGAGAGAAGGCAAGGGTCCCGCTGGGAAGCGACTTTGTAATATTTTTTGGTCTTTGTAAGATACTTTTGAGTACTATTTATCGAGCAGTATTAGCACTTATCTGTATGCTATTTGTCCTTGTTGTGTGTGGCGTTACCAACTCCTCACTGGTACTTGGCCCCCTGGGATGTAGGCTCGACGTGTCGAGGCTGGATACCAGTATACCTAAGAAAGAGTTGGCAACGGCCCCCAGGAGGTAGCCTCGATTGGGACCTGGACCTGTACACAGCTTCGGCTAGGAAGTGTTAGTAGCACACCCATAGGACCCATCGTCTGGTATCAGCCATCCTTTGATTCATGCAATAGGACCTGCAGGATTGAGTCTGGGAAGCCAAGCCTCATGTCCGGACCTACAAGATCACGACTCCAAATACTAGGTCACCCATTGCAGAGTGGTGGAGGTGCAGGCTTAGGGTATGGGACCAGGCTAAGTGGCTACATAGCTCCGGGCCACCCCAGGAAACAAGCGCCCATTCTCTAGAACCGGACCCGCAGGTTGCCGGACCCCCTGTATCAGGATAGGGGTCCCGAACTGCAAGCCTGGCTTACTCAATTCGGATGTCATCATACCAGCAAGGGTGGGAACTGTATGTGTGGGTTAGATAAAAAATAATATCTGGAAACTGTAGTAGAATAAAACTATCACAGAAGCACATCCGGGGGGTAAATCCTTTCTTTATAACTTGATGTACATAGGTGCAGATCAACAGGCTGGGTTTATGAGGGTGGACCTCACCGGGCTGACGTACACATATGCACAACCTAGTTACAAAAAGAAGAAACCTCAACCCCTCAAACTCGCTCCTATGGATAGAACTTATGGAGATGCACTATGTTCCAGGGATTGGGAAGAGGCACTCCTTCAGCTGTGGCAAGGCGGACACACCCAGGTCGGCATACTTCTGTCACCTTGAAGGGTCCTTCCCAACTGGGGGAAAGTTTGTGGAGCCCTTCTCGGTTCAGTACTCGCCTTAGGACTAGGTCCCCGACCCTGAGCTCCCTACTATGCATGAACCGTTGGTGGTAGCGCCTGAGTTCCTGGTTGTATCGTGCATTTTGGATCGCCGATTGCCATCTGCGCTCGTCGATGAAGTCCACGTCTTCACGCCGCAGTTGTTCCTGCATAGACTCATCAAACGACTGGACCTGTGGGGACCCCATAATGATTTCCGGGGGAAGGCAGGCTTCAGCCCCGTAGACTAGGAAGAACGGGGTCTCCCTGGTAGCTCGGCTGGGTGTGGTCCGGTTCCCCCATAGCACGGACGGGAGCTCGTTGACCTAATTTGCACCATGCTTTTTAGAGCAGTCATAGGTGTGTGTCTTGAGTCCCTTGAGGATCTCTGCATTTGCCCTCTCAACTTGGCTGTTGCTCCTGGGATGAGCCACAGACGCAAAGCAGAGTTGGGTGTCGATGCCCTCGCAATACTCCTGGAAGAGCCGACTCATAAACTGGGTCCCGTTGTCCGTAATGATACGGCTTGGGACCCCGAATCTGTAGACGATCGACTTGAGGAAGGCAACAGCAGCACCCTGGGTGATGCTAACCATAGGGGTGGCCTCAGGCCACTTCGTGAACTTGTCGATGGCGACGAAGAGGAACCGGTACCCGCCGACGGCCCTGGGGAATGGTCCCAGGATATCCACCCCCCATACGGTGAATGGCCAGGAGGGTGGAATCATCTGTAGAGCCTGAGCTAGTCTGTGTATCTGCTTTGCATGGAATTGACACGCCTTGCAGGACTTTACCATCTCAGCTGCATCCTGGAGAGCTGTTGGCCAGTAAAAGCCAAGCCGGAAGGCCTTACCAACCAGTGTGCGGGATGTTGAATGACTTCCGCACTCTCCTCCATGGATCTCCGCGAGCAGCTCGCGGCCCTCCTCCTGGGTGATGCACCACATGAGAATGTCATTGGCACCACGGCGGTAAAGATCCCCCTCTACCACCGCGTAGCGTTTAGCCAACCGCACTATGCGTTCTGCGGACACATGATCTTCAGGAAGGATATTTTCCTTCAGGTAATCTCAGATCTCGGAGATCCATGCATCGGGACCACTCTGAGATACTGGTTGTGGCGCTAAGGGGTTGGCAGGACCCCCTGTAGCACATACAGTCTTCGGTGGGTTCTGTAGATGGTACGCCACCGGGACCGCCAGCTTCGAGGTGCTAGTCTCGCCCCCTTCGTCCAGTCCGGTAGGCTGGGCGGTGGGTCTCAGCAGCCGTCTTTCGAAGACGCCCTCGGGCATGGGTGCCCAAGTTGATGCCCTCACGAAGAGTTCATCTTCCGCCGAGTTGTCAGCCCAAGGAACGTGTTGCAGTTTCAGGGCCGTGAAGTCTTTTTCCAGCTTCCTTACGTGGAGGAGGTAAGCTGCGAGCCTGGGCTTGTTGCAGCTACATTCCCCGCGGACTTGCTTGATGATCAGCTGGGAGTCCCCCTTCACGAGGAGCTATCGGATCCCCAGGGATAGGGCGGCCAACAAGCCGAAGATCAATGCTTCATACTCTGCCATATTGTTGGTGGCTTTGAACTCAAGGTGTACCATGTACTTCACTTGATCTCCGCTTGGGTCGATGAGGACCACTCCGGCGCCTCCACTCTGCTGGCGGGCGGATTCGTCGAAGAAGAGCGTCCAGCAGGGCTCGGTGAAGACCAGACCCCTGGGCTCCGCAGGTGTGGGGTCTGAATCGGGATCCAGACCCCCAGGGGCGCTCGGGGGAGGTGTCCACTCCACGATGAAGACTGCCAGAACCTAGCTCTTGATGGTGTGGCAAGGCTGGAAGTCCAGCTGGAACTCAGCGAGCTTCGTGGCCCACTTAGCGATATTGCCTGTGGCGTTAGAGTTGTGGAGGATGGCCCTTAACGGAAAGGAGGTCACCACCACGACCCTGTGTGCCTGGAAATAGTGGCGCGGCTTCCTGGACGCAACAATCACAACATAGAGAAGTTTGTGTGTCTCAAGGTACCTGGCTTTTGTTTCGTGGAGGACCTCGCTGATGTAGTAGACCGGCTTCTAAACGGTCCAGACCCCTGTCGAGCTCTCAGATTCCTGGCCTTCTAGCGCCACCTGGTCTTCTTGTGCCGTCCTTTCGACAACCAGCACCATGCTCACTGCTTCTGCAACTGTCGCGATGTATAAATACAACGGCTCCCCAGGTTCTGGAGCTACCAGTATTGGTAGGGACACCAGGTGCTGCTTCAACTCTTGGAAGGCTTGTTCTGCCTCTTCGGTCCAAGAGAATGGGCCGGACTTCCGCAACAGCTTGAAGAAGGGCAGCGCCCTCTTGGCCAGCCTTGAAATGAAGCGGCTAAGGGCGGCTAATGACCCCGTAAGCTTCTGGACGTCCTTGATACGGGCCGGAGGCCTCATTGCCTCAATCAATCGCCTTGATCTTCTCCGGGTTTGCTTCAATGCCCCTGTCGGTGTTTCGACCCCGGGGGGTCCCTGGACCGACGAGTAAATTGTCGCTACGTGTCCCAGCCCAGATGGGTCGGCGCGAGATGGAACACAAGGGGGGAAAAAGGGAACCGCGGCTTGTGTTATCCTACGCCCAGGGTGGATGCGCTTGCAGTAGGGGGTTACAAGCGTCCGCGAGGGAGAGAGAGAGAGAGAGAGAGCCTGTCCGTCAGCGCGTCCTCCCGCGTGGCCACCTTTCCGTACGAGGGCCCTGGACCTTCCTTTTATAGATGTAAGGAGAGGGTCCAGGTGTACAATGGGGGATGTAGCAATGTGCTAACGTGTCCGGCAGAGAGGAGCCAGTGCCCTATGTACATGCCGACGTGGCTGTCGGAGAGGTGTTAGTGCCCTGTGCATGTGATGTCGTGGTCGTCGGAGGAGCGCTTGAGCCCTGTAGAAGCATAGCTGTCGGGGCTGTCGGGTCCTTGCTGACATCTCCTTGCTTCCGTAGGGGGCTGAGAACCGCCGTCGTCATGGGAGCACGCGGGGTGCCATCATTACTTGTTTACCGGGGCGAGCAAGATGGGACGCCGGTCTTGTCCCCCGTAGCCTGAGCTAGCTAGGGGTAGGGTAATGATGTACCCCCCTGTAATGTGGTCGGTCCGAGCCCAAGGTCGGGCGAGGCGGTGACTCCTCCGAGGTCGAGGTTGAGTCCGAGCCCTGAGGTCGGGCGAGGCGGAGACCGTCTTCCGAGGTCGAGGTTGAGTCCGAGCCCTGGGGTCGGGCGAGGCGGAGACCGTCTTCCGAGGTCGAGGTTGAGTCCGAGCCCTGGGGTCGGGCGAGGCGGAGACCGTCTTCCGAGGTCGAGGTTGAGTCCGAGCCCTAGGGTCGGGCGAGGCAGAGACCGTCTTCCGAGGTCGAGGTTGAGTCCGAGCCCTGAGGTCGGGCGAGGCGGAGACCGTCTTCCGAGGTCGAGGCGGGGGCCGAGCCCCGGGGTCGGGCGAGGCGGAGCTTCCTATGGCGCCTGAGGCTGGGCTCGGTTGCTGTCAGCCTCACCCTGGCGAGTGGCACAGCAGTCGGAGCAGGGCAGGCGGCGCTGTTTTCCTGTCAGGTCAGTCAGTGGAGGGGCAAAGTGACTGCGGTCACTTTGGCCCTGTCGACTGAGGAACACGCGTCAGGATAAGGTGTTAGGCGATCATTGCATTAAATGCTCATGTGATACAGTCGGTTGGCGAGGCGATCTGGCCAAGGTTGCTTCACCGCGAAGCCTGCCCGAGCTAGGCCTCGGGCGAGTCGAAGGTGTGCCCATTGCTTGAGGAGGCCCTCGGGCGAGGCGTGAATCCACCTAGGTCTACTGTTCCTGCCCGAGGCTGGGCTCGGGCGAGGCGAGATCGTGTCCCTTGAGTGGATGGAGCTTTGACCTGTATTGCACCCATCAGGCCTTTGCAGCTTGTGCTGATGGTGGTTACCAGCCGAGTTTAGGAGTCTTGGGGGTACCCCTAATTATGGTCCCCAACAGTAGCCCCTGAGCCTCAAAGGGAGTGTTGGTACTCGCTTGGAGGCTTTGTCGCACTTTTTTGCAAGGGGACCAGCCTTTCTCGGTTACATTTTGTTCCGGTGGGTGCGCGCGAGCGCACCCGCCGGGTGTAGCCCCCGAGGCCTCGGAGGAGTGGTTTGACTCCTCCGAGGTCTTAGTGTCTTTCGTGACGCCTCGGTCGGTCTGGTTGTTCCCTCATGCGATCTAGTCGTAGCCCGGGTGCACAGTCAGGTTCCGAGTTCTCGGGCTGGTATGTTGACGCTGTCAACGGTTTGGCCGGAGCCGGGTTTGCGAGAGCAGCCCCCGAGCCTCTGCACAGAGCGAGAGGACGGTCAAGGACTGACTCAGCTTTTGTCATATGCCCCTTCGTCGCCTTTCCGCAAGGAGGGGGAAAGCGCCATGTTGCCCTCGGAGGGCGCCGAACATGGTGTCTCAAGTGAGTTGCTAACGGGTGATCCGAGTGGACGCTCGTGCCCCGTTCGATAAGGGTCGGCTAGTGGCCCAGAGGCGCGCTCCAAAAGTACCTGCAGGTGATTTGCCGGACCCGGTCCCGTTTGATAGGGTCCGAGGGCTCAATGCCTCCCTCTGATGGGATTCCGTTACAGAATCACTCCTGCTGGTGTCGGAAATGTCCTAGGGTACCTCGGGAGCGTAGCCCGAGCCTCGGCCATGTATCGGACGTACCCAGAGTCATCCCTCGCTCTGCGTGTTTTGGGGCGGCTGTCGAACCCTTTGGGGGCCAACCTTCGAACCCCTGATCAGTAGTGGGCGCGAAGCCCGAATGCTTTGAGACGGCTATCGAACCCTTCCGAGGGGCCAGCCCTCGAACCTCTGATCAGTAGTGGGCGCGGAGCCCGGGTGCTCTAAGGCGGTTGTCGAACCCTTTCGAGGGGCCAGCCTTCGAACCTCTGATCAGTAGTGGGCGCGGAGCCCGAGTGCTCTGGGGTGGTTGTCGAACCCTTCCGAGGGGCCAACCTTCGAACCTCTGATCAGTAGGAGGGCTCAGGGCCCGCTTCCTTCGCGGAGAAGGATCCCTTTCGGAGTATCCCCTTTCCCGGTCTCTGTAGCAAGAGAGATAAAAGGGAAGGGAAGAAGGATACGAAATTGAACAATGTGGCGCACCTTTTTTGACGCGGTCATCATGACGGAGGTGAAGCGTCGCCCGCTTCGCCTGCCAAAGGCGTCGCCTGCCCTGCCGCGGAGTTAATGCGACGGGACGAGTGGTTCGTGGGGCAGCCGTTGTGTGAGCCGTTCGAGGGACGGAACACGGGCGCATCGTCTTCACGCCGTGGAAGAGGGCTCCCCTGCTGCTCCAGGAGGGGACGTGAGCCTACAGACGATTTGACTGCTGCTTCCGCCCGCCTGCTGCCGCCATTACCGCCGGCCCACTTTTGGCCATATCGACCGTCGCGCCTTCTCCCGCGGCTGACTGACCTGTGACCGATGTGTTTGGTTGGCACTATTGGGCCATGCGCAGGGTTGCCTCGAGTCGCGGCACCAGTTCCGCAGTCGAGAAGGCGCGACATTGGTGTAAGTGGCGGTGCAGTTTTTCGCACGTAGTAACCGGCGCGCCGGTTACATGACGTGTGGGTCTGGGCCTCCATGCTGGATGCGTCGAAGTCGAAAGGGTGCATCCCCGTGGTGGAGTTGCATGCCGCCTGCATGGCGGTCCGCCCTTTCACCCGCTGGTTTAGGCGAAAGTGGAGGAGTGCTTGTAACCGCGGGGCGGTTACACGCTCCGCGCGCGGTGGTTTGGCTTCTTCTGTCCTGGGCCAGCTCGCATGACGCACAGTACCCAGCCCCGTATCTTAGGGGGAGGACCTTGGAGCGCGTTGGTGAAGACTTAGTCCACGGCGCCTGAGGGCGCGAGTGGAGAGAGTCGCCTTTAAAAAGGGATCGACCCCCCGAGTGGTAGCCATGCCTTCGCACTCTCCTCATGCATTGCGTCCTTCCGCCTTCTGAGCCCCGGATGGGGAGCGCCCGCGTTGCCTTCGTCTCGTTGTGGGAGGAGCGCAACCTCGTGGAGGTTGGCACCTTTCAGCCATTGCTCGGCTTCAAGGATTTTCATCAGGCAGCCCGGCTGCATCCCCTCACCAATGGTCACCCAGGACGGTGACCACCAGTTCGATGGTGGGGAGAAGCAAGCCGGGCTGCGGCCTCTGCCCTGCCCTCAGCTTCAAGGATCTTCATCATCCTTGCTGGGGTGTAGGGCGAGGCGAGCCGGGGCCTGCCTTCGCGTGGGCTGGCGTCCCGCCTCTTCCTCCGGCATCTGGGGGTGGAAACCATCCTCCAGCTCTGCGGAGGAGGCATCGTCCAGCCATGTCGGGGAAGGTGAACTGCTGCTGCCCAGCCAGGGTGCAGCATTCCGTCCTCTGTCTGGGCGACGGTGGCCAGCCGCACCGGGGGGTCTCACAACACGTCGTACACTGTGAGGGCGGTACTCGTGTTCTGGGACGGTCCCATTCTCGTTTTCATGGCGAGAACGGGGGTGAGGACCTGCCGGTGCGCTTTGGGGCGGCCGGCGCTCGCTGGTGCGGTAGTGGTGGGCAGGTGGACGCCGCCGTCGGTGCTAAGGTGGTGGCAGCTGGAGAAAGCTTCCCCGCCGACGAGACCGTCAGCGCCACCCGCGGACCTACCTCCGACTCTTTGGCTTTGATAGCTTGTCCTCGCCCCTCGAGTGGGGACGCGGTGAGGGCCTTGTCGCAGCAGCGTCTGCCCTGAGGTCATCGCTGCTGCTGTTTGGCCGCCCGGAGCGGAGGTCGTTGTCGCTACTGCAGTGGTCGGCGGTGAGCCACCCGGAGCTTGTCGTCCCGCAGGCCCTCCGATGTGGAGGTTGTTCATACCCGCGGGAGTGGAACCGGAGTTTCGTTTGTAATGGCACCTTGAGTGTCGGTGTCTGTTCATTGTGGCTGTCGGGGCCTGAACATCTTGGTATTTTGGGTGCGATACCGTGTTTCTTCCTCATTTCAAGCACCAGGACTCGCCTGTCGGCTAGCTGAACCGCTTAACCAAGTGTGAGTTGCCCTGTGCGGAAGGTGACGAGTGAGGTATCCGTATCCCGGAGGCGTAGGAATCCCTCGGCTCGGTCGGCCTTGCCGCCCGAGGCTTCTCTTGCTCGGTTAAAGAAACCCTCGGCCGCTCTGCGATGAGCCGGAGCTGGAGGCAGCGGTGTCAGCATGGACAGAGGCGGAGTTGGCTCGAGAAGAAACTTCGTCGGCCCAGGAGCAGGTGACTTCCCAGGCCGAGGAGGCGTAGCAGCGGCGGCTGGAACCTGGCCAGGTCGTCCACTAGCGGGACTGACGCCGGAATCGGGCTGCCGAGGCCATGAGCCAGGCTGATGTCCTCGGGGGACAGCTGGCTGAGGCTACGGAGCGGCTGGTCAAGCCGTCTGCTTGGGTCGGGTTCCTGGAGGAGACCCTGGCAGCGATGGCCTGGGCACGGTGCTGACATCTTCCTTCGAGGTGGAGATCCTCCGACCGTGTCGCCGTCCGAGGCCGGGCCGGATTCCGCCGAAGGTGGAGACGATGCCGAGGGTGCTGCTGCTCCCCCTATTGATGTCTGAACCTGCAGGAACAGTTTGTCTGTAGTACACGTATGTTTTTTGCGGCCGCCGAGGCCCAAACATATCGTTGTCGCGTTATAAAGTTGTGTTTCTTTTCCTCTTGTTTCGAGTATCAGGACTTGTTTGTCGGTAGCAGAATCGCTTATCCGAGCGAGAGTTACTTATCGCAGAAGGTGATGAGTGAGGTATTCGTATCCCAGAGGCGTAGGAGTCCCTCGGCTCGGTCGGCCTCGCCGCCTACATGTACTCTTACTCGTCCGCAGGATTCTATTACCGATATAGTCGAGAAGGCACGGAAAATCGTTTCGGCAGAAAAGTTTTCGAGCATTAAGACTTGTTCGGTCAGCGGAATCGCTTATCCGAGCGTGAGTTACTTATCGCAGAAGGTGATGAGTGAGGTATCCGTATCCCGGAGGTGTAGGAGTCCCTCGGCTCGGTCGGCCTTGCCGCTTACGTGTACTCCGTCGTTTTCAGGATCCCACTATCGAAGTAGTCGAAAAGCGCGAAAGATGTTCTGGCAGAAAGACTTTTTCCGGGGAAAATTTTGACGCAGAGGGGGTTCCCCCCTTCTAGCCCCCGAGGGAGGGTCGGGCTTTGCCGAGGCAAGGCTGACCCTTCCTTGACGGTTAGACTCTATTTGTGTATGTAAAGAGAACGAGGTATATGAACGACTTGAAAACATCTTAAGGGTAAAAGCGACATAACTGTCGGATGTTCCAAGCGTTGCTGTAGACCTCGCCATGATTGTTGGCCAGCTTGTACGTTCCGGGCTTCAAAATCTTGGTGATGATGAACGGCCCTTCCCAGGGAGGTGTGAGCTTGTGGCGCCCTCGGGCGTCTTGTCGTAGCCGAAGCACCAAGTCGCCCACCTGGAGGTCTCGGGACCGAACCCCTCGGGCGTGGTAGCGTCGCAGAGACTGCTGATACCATGCCGAGTGTAGTAAGGCCATGTCCCGAGCCTCTTCCAGTTGGTCCAGTGAGTCCTCTCGGTAGGTCTGGTTGCTTCGGTCGTCGTACGCCCTTGTCCTCGGGGAACCGTATTCTAAGTCTATGGGCAAGATAGCCTCGGCCCCATAGATTAGAAAAAATAGCGTGAAGCCCGTGGCTCGGCTTGGCGTTGTTCTCAGACTCCAGACCACCGAGGGGAGTTCCTTCATCCATCGCTTGCCGAACTTGTTGAGGTCGTTGTAGATCCTCGGCTTAAGTCCCTGCAGAATCATGCCGTTGGCACGCTCTACCTGCCCATTCGTCATGGGGTGAGCTATGGCGGCCCAGTCCACCCGGATGTGGTGGTCCTCACAGAAGTCCAGGAACTTCCTGCCAGTGAACTGGGTGTCGTTGTCGGTGATGATGGAGTTTGGGACCCCAAAGCGATGGATGATGTTGGTGAAGAACGCCACCGCCTGCTCGGACCTGATGTTGTTTAGGGGTCGGACCTCGATCCACTTGGAGAATTTGTCGATGGCGACCAGCAGGTGTGTGAAGCCCCCAGGTGCCTTCTGCAAGGGACCGACGAGGTCCAGACCCCACACAGCGAACGACCAGGTGATGGGTATTGTTTGCAGGGCCTGAGCGGCCAGGTGTGTCTGCCTTGCGTAGAATTGACACCCTTGGCAGGTGCGTACAATCCTAGTGGCGTCGGCCACCGCGGTTGGCCAGTAGAAACCTTGTCGGAAGGTGTTTCCAACGAGGGCTCGAGGTGCTGCGTGATGACCGCAAGCCCCCGAGTGTATTTCTTGCAATAGCTCCTGACCTTTGGCGATGGATATGCATCGCTGGAGGATGCCTGAGGGGCTGCGGTGGTAGAGATCCTTCTCGTCACCCAGTAAGACGAACGACTTGGCGCGCCGCGCCAGTCGCCGAGCTTCGGCTCTATCGAGGGGTAGCTCTCCTCGGTGGAGATATTACAGGTACGGGGTCTGCCAGTTTCGATTAGGCGTGACCCCATTCCGCTCTTCCCCGAAGCGCAGTGCCTCACCCTTGGCGGCCGAGGGTGCCTCGGGCTGAGCTGAGGGTGCCTCGGGCTGGGCCGAGGCCTCCTCGGGCTCGAGCGTGTCGTCGGTCTTGACGGAGGGTTGATGTAGGTCTCGGGAGAAGACGTTCGGGGGAACCGTTGTCCGTCCCGAGGCTATTTTAGCCAGCTCGTCCGCAGTCTCGTTGTATCGTCGAGCGATGTGGTTGAGCTCGAGCCCGTAGAACTTGTCTTCCAGGCGCCGAACCTCGTCGCAGTAGGCCTCCATCTTTGGGTCGCGGCAGTGCGAGTTCTTCATGACTTGGTCGATGACAAGCTGCGAGTCGCCACGAGCGTCGAGGCGCCGAACCCCTAGCTCGATGGCGATGCGCAACCCGTTAACCAGAGCCTCGTACTCGGCCACGTTGTTTGACGCCGGGAAATGGAGGCGCAGCAGGTAGCGGAGGTGCTTCCCGAGGGGTGAGATGAAGAGCAGGCCCGCACCTGCTCCTGTTTTCATCAGCGACCCGTCGAAAAACATAGTCCAGAGTTCTGGTTGGATCGGAGCTGCTGGAAGCTGGGTGTCGACCCATTCAGCCACAAAGTCCGCCAAGACTTGGGGCTTGATGGCCTTCCGAGGGGCGAACGAGATTGTCTCGCCCATGATCTCCACCGCCCACTTTGCAATCCTACCCGAGGCCTCTCGGCACTGGATGATCTCCCACAGGGGGAAGGATGACACCACAGTCACCGGATGAGACTCGAAGTAGTGTCGCAACTTTCGCCGCGTCAGAATTACCGCATACAGTAGCTTCTGAATTTGTGGGTAGCGGATTTTGGTCTCGGACAGTACCTTACTGATGAAGTAGATCGGCCTCTGGACGAGCAATGCATGCCCTTCTTCTCGTCTCTCGACCACGATCGCGGTACTGACCACCTGAGTGGTTGCGGCTATGTAGATCAAGAGGGCTTCTCCGGCAGCGGGGGGCACCAAGATGGGCGCGCTTGTAAGGAGCGTCTTTAAGTTCCCGAGGGCTTCCTCGGCCTCGAGGGTCCAAGTGAAGCGCTCGGTCTTCCTTAAGAGGCGGTACAGGGGTAGGCCTCTTTCGTCGAGGCGCGAGATGAAGCGGCTCAGAGCCGCAAGGCATCCCATGACCCTCTGTACTCCTTTCAAGTCCTTGATAGGCCCCACGTTGGTGATGGCCGCGATTTTCTCCGGGTTGGCCTCGATGCCCCGCTCGGAGACGATGAACCCCAGGAGCATGCCTCGGGGGACTCCGAAGACACACTTCTCAGGATTGAGTTTTACGCCTTTTGCCTTGAGACACTTGAATGTCGTTTCAAGGTCAGAGAGGAGGTCAGAGGCTTTCCTCGTCTTGACTACGATGTCATCGACGTAAGCCTCGACCGTTCGGCCAATGTGCTCTCCGAACACGTGGTTCATGCACCTTTGGTATGTCGTTCCTGCATTCCTCAAACCAAATGGCATAGTAATATAGCAGTACATGCCAAAGGGTGTGATGAAAGAGGTCGCGAGCTGGTCGGACTCTTTCATCCTAATTTGGTGATACCCTGAGTAGGCATCAAGGAATGACAGGGTTTCGCACCCAGCAGTGGAATCCACGATTTGATCGATGCGAGGCAGAGGGTAGGGAACCTTCGGACATGCTTTGTTTAGACCAGTGTAGTCTACACACATCCTCCATTTCCCACCTTTCTTTTTCACAAGCATAGGGTTGGCTAGCCATTCGGGATGAAATACCTCTTTGATGAACCCTGCAGCCATCAGCTTGTGGATCTCCTCGCCTATGGCTCTGCGCTTTTCTTCGTCGAATCGGTGCAGAGGCTGCTTCACGGGTCGGGCTCCAGCTCGGATATCCAGCGAGTGCTCGGCGACATCCCTTGGTATGCCAGGCATGTCCGAGGGACTCCACGCAAAAACCTCGGCGTTCGCGTGGAGAAAGTCGACGAGCACTGCTTCCTATTTGGGGTGGAGCTTGGAGCCGATCCGGACTTGCTTGGAGGCGTCGTTGCTAGGGTCGAGAGGGACAGACTTAACCGCCTCTGCTGGCTCGAAGTTGTCGGTGTGGCACTTCGCATCTGGCACCTCCTTGGAGAGGCTCTCCAGGTCGGCGATGAGGGCCTCAGCGTACTCCACGCACTCCACGTCGCATTCGTACGCGTGTCGGTACGTGGATCCGACGGTGATGACCCCGTTGCGGCCCGACATCTTGAGCTTGAGGTAGGTGTAGTTGGGGACGGCCATGAACTTGGCGTAGCATGGCCTCCCCAGCACTGCGTGGTAGGTTCCTCTGAACCCGACCACCTCGAACGTGAGGGTTTCCTTTCGGAAGTTGGAGGGAGTCCCGAAGCAGACGGGCAGATCGAGTTGCCCAAGGGGTTGGGCACGCTTCCCGGGGATGATCCCGTGAAAGGGCGCCGCACCGGCCCGAATCGTGGACAGATCGATCTGCAAGAGCCCGAGGGTCTCGGCGTAGATGATGTTGAGGCTGCTGCCTCCGTCCATGAGGACCTTGGTAAGCCTGACGTTGCCGATGACGGGATCGACAACGAGCGGGTACTTCCCTAGGCTCGGCACGCGGTCGGGGTGGTCGCCTTGGTCGAAGGTGATGGGCTTGTCGGACCAGTCTAGGTAGACTGGCGCCGCCACCTTCACCAAGCAGACCTCTCGGCGCTCCTGCTTGCGGTGCCGAGCCGAGGCGTTCGCCACTTGCCCACCGTAGATCATGAAGCAGTCGTGGACCTCGGGGAACTCCTCTGCTTTGTGGCCCTCCTTCTTGTCGTTGTCGTGGCCTTTGCCACCTTCCACCAGGGGCCCAACCTTATGGAAGTAGCGCCGAAGCATGACGCATTCCTCAAGGGTGTGCTTGACGGGTCCCTGATGATATGGGCACGACTCCTTGAGCATCTTGTCGAACAGGTTGGCCCCTCTGGGAGGCTTCCGAGGGTTCCTGTGCTCGGCGGCGGCGACAAGATCTGCGTCGGTGGCGTCGCGTTTCGCTTGCGACTTCTTCTTGCCCTTCTTCTTCATGCCGCACTGAGCGGATGCCTCGGGGACGTCTTCCTGCTGGTGTCCCTGAGGCTGCTTGTCCGTCCGGAAGATGGCCTCGACCGCCTCCTGACCAGAGGCGAACTTGGTGGCGATGTCCATCAGCTCGCTCACCCTGGTGGGAGTCTTGCGACCTAGCTTGCTCACCAGGTCGCGGCAAGTGGTGCCGGCGAGGAACGCGCCGATGACATCTGAGTCGGTGATGTTGGGCAGCTCGGTGCACTGCTTCGAAAATCGTCGGATGTAGTCCCGCATGGATTCTCCTGGCTGGTGGCGGCAGCTTCGGAGATCCCAGGAGTTCCCAGGGCGCACGTATGTGTCCTGTAAGTTTCCGGCGAAGGCTTTGACCAGGTCGTCCCAGTTGGAGATCTGCGCAGGAGGCAGATGCTCCAACCAGGCCCGGGCAGCGTCGAAGAGGAACAGGGGGAGGTTGCGGATGATGAGGTTGTCATCGTTCGTTCCACCCAGCTGGCAGGCCAGTCGGTAGTCCGCGAGCCACAGTTCCGTCCTTGTTTCCCCCTAGTACTTGGTGATGGTAGTCGGGGCTCGGAACCGGGTCGGGAACGGCGCCCGTCGTATGGCCTGGCTGAAAGCTTGCAGACCGGGTGGTTCGGGCGAGGGACTCCGATCCTCCCCACTGTCGTAGCATCCCCCACGCCTGGGGTGGTTGCCTCGGCGCACCTTCTCGTCGAGGTGGGCTCGACGGACGCGGCGGTGGTGCTCGTTGCCGAGGCAACCCGGGGCTGCAGGCATTGCGTCCCGCGTGTGCCCGGTGTGGACCGAGGCTTCCCGCATGAATCGGGAAGTCGCAGCGCGATGCTCCGGGGGGTACCCCTGCCTACGGGAGGCAGAGCTTTCGGCCCATCGGACCGCGGCATCCTCCAGGAGATTCTTGAGTTCTCCCTGGATACGCCGCCCCTCGGTGGTGGATGGCTCTGGCATCGCTCGGAGTAGTATTGCTGCTGCAGCCAGGTTCTGGCCGACCCCACTAGAAGCCGGGGGCAGCCTTGCCCTGGCATCGTCAGCGATGCGGTGCTAGACGTCCTGGGGCGGATGACGTGCTTCTCCGGCTGGTGCTCGGCCTGCCCACTCCTGCCCGATGTTCTGCCGGAGCTGCACAAGTTGCCCTGCTTGCTCGTCGAGCCTGGCCTGCATCTCGCGGATTTGCTCGAGCTGTGCGTCCTGACCCCCTGCAGGGACTGGGACCATAGCTAGCTCCCGAAGGATGTCAACGCGAGGCGCAGGCCTAGGGGATCGCCGTCCTCCGGCATACCAAGGTGGTTGCCTTCATCGAGACCCCCTAGATCGACGTGGAAACATTCGCGACTTGGGCCACAGTCCTCGTCGTCGAGGCTGTGGCCACCATCGGAGTAATTGGAGAGGCAGTAGTCACATGCGGTCATGAAGTCTTGCATGGCACTGGGGTTACCGAGCCCGGAGCAATCCCAACCAGAGTCGGGCTCGTCATCTTCCTCGGAACCGGGGGCCCGCAGGTCGAGACGGACGTTAGTCGATCCTAGGTTGACCACATATGGTACCCCGGAAGGTTAGGATATGCCTTTATGAAAGCGTCCATCGAAGCGGGGTCGCTTGGTGGGTCGAAGTTGAATCTAAAAGGCACAGGGTGAAAAACGGACGGTACCTCTTGATCGACGGATGGTGACGAAGTCGCGTCGGGGACAGACTGCACCGTTATCTCAGGTACGAGGCTAACGCCCAGCAAGTCCTTCGCGAGCATGCTGGTGTCATCCGTCCGCTTAGGGTTGGTGTGTTGCGGGGAAACGACGCTCGTCTTCGTCTCAGACGCGAGGTCAACGCCCGACGTGTCCCCCGCTGGGGTGCCCGCGTCGTCGACTCGCTCGACAGCCAACAAGGTGCCGCCTCCTGCTTGGCCATGGTTGCCCCGCCTCCTCCTCCTGCGGCGGGGAAGGTGACGGGACAGGCCCGGATGCTGCTCTTCTGCCACGCGGGGAAGACGTCGTCGATTCCGCCGCCGTCGGGCGGGCTGACAGCCGTCGTTGTCGTTGTTGCGCGGCGGAGGAAGGAGTGCCATGTCGTAGCTGTCGTCGAGGGACATGAACTCGAGACTCCCAAAACGGAGCAGCGTCCCGGGCTGGAGAGGTTGCTGGAGACTACCCATCTGGAGCTTGACGGGAAGCTGTTCGTCAACACGCAGCAGGCCTCTACCTGGCGCGCCAACTGTCGACGTTTTGACCCTGAGGGGTCCCTGGACCGACAAGTAAATTGTCGCTGCGTGTCCAACCCCAGATGGGTCGGCGCGAGATGGAACACAAGGGGGAAAAAAGGGAACCGCGGCTCGTGTTATCCTGCGCCCAGGGTGGATGCACTTGCAGTAGGGGGTTACAAGCGTCCGTGAGGGAGAGAGAGAGAGAGCCTGTCCGTCAGCCCGTCCTCCCGCGCAGCCACCTTTCCGTACGAGGGCCCTGGACCTTCCTTTTATAGATGTAAGGAGAGGGTCCAGGTGTACAATGGGGGATGTAGCAATGTGCTAACGTGTCCGACAGAGAGGAGCCAGGGCCCTATGTACATGCCGACGTGGCTGTCGGAGAGGTGTTAGTGCCCTGTGCATGTGATGTCATGGCCGTCGGAGGAGCGCTTGAGCCCTGTAGAAGCACAGCTGTCGGGGCTGTCGGGTCCTTGCTGACGTCTCCTTGCTTCCGTAGGGGGCTGAGAACCGTCGTCGTCATGGGAGCACGCGGGGTGCCATCATTACTTGTTTACCGGGGCGAGCCAGATGGGACGCTGGTCTTGTCCCCCGTAGCCTGAGCTAGCTAGGGGTAGGGTAATGATGTACCCCCTGTAACGTGGTCGGTCCGAGCCCAAGGTCGGGCGAGGCGGTGACTCCTCCGAGGTCAAGGTTGAGTCCGAGCCCTGAGGTCGGGCGAGGCAGAGACCGTCTTCCGAGGTCGAGGCTGAGTCCAAGCCCTGGGGTCGGGCGAGGCGGAGACCGTCTTCCGAGGTCGAGGTTGAGTCCGAGCCCTGGGGTCAGGCGAGGCAGAGACCGTCTTTCGAGGTCGAGGTTGAGTCCGAGCCCTGGGGTCAGGCGAGGCGGAGACCTTATTCCGAGGTCGAGGCGGGGGCCGAGCCCCGGGGTCGGGCGAGGCGGAGCTTCCTATGGCGCCTGAGGCTGGGCTCGATTGCTGTCAGCTTCACCCTGGCGGGTGGCACAGCAGTCAGAGCAGGGCAGGCGGCGCTGTTTTCCTGTCAGGTCAGTCAGTGGAGGGGCAAAGTGACTGCGGTCACTTCGGCCCTATCAGCTGAGGAACGCACGTTAGGATAAGGTGTCAGGCGATCCTTGCATTAAATGCTCCTGTGATACGGTCGGTTGGCGAGGCGATCTGGCCAAGGTTGCTTCACCGCGAAGCCTGCCCGAGCTGGGCCTCGGGCGAGTCGAAGGTGTGCCCATTGCTTGAGGAGGCCCTCGGGCGAGGCGTGAATCCACCTGGGTCTACTGTTCCTGCCTGAGGCTAGGCTCGGGCGAGGCGAGATCGTGTCCCTTGAGTGGATGGAGCTTTGACATGTATTGCGCCCATCAGGCCTTTGTAGCTTGTGCCGATGGTGGTTACCAGCCGAGTTTAGGAGTCTTGGGGGTACCCCTAATTATGGTCCCCGATAGTAGCCCCCGAGCCTCAAAAGGAGTGTTGGTACTCGCTTGGAGGCTTTGTCGCACTTTTTTGCAAGGGGACCGGCCTTTCTCGGTTACATTTTGTTCCGGTGGGTGTGCGCGAGCGCACCCGCCGGGTGTAGCCCCCGAGGCCTCGGAGGAGTGGTTTGACTCCTTCGAGGTATTAGTGCCTTTCGTGATGCCTCGGCCGGTCTGGTTGTTCCCTCATGCGATCTGGTCGTAGCCCGGGTGCACAGTCAGGTTCCGAGTTCTCGGGCTAGTATGTTGACGCTGTCAACGGTTTGGCCGGAGCCGGGTTTGCGAGAGCAGCCCTCGAGCCTCTGCACAGAGCGAGAGGACGGTCAAGGACTGACTCGGCTTTTGTCATACGCCCCTTCGTCGCCTTTCCGCAAGGAGGAGGGGGGAAAGCGCCATGTTGCCCTCGGAGGGCGCCGAACATGGTGTCTCCAGTGAGTTGCTAACGGGTGATCCGAGTGGACACCTGTGCCCCGTTTGATAAAGGTCAGTTAGTGGAGGGGCAAAGTGACTGCGGTCACTTCGGCCCTGTCGACTGAGGAACGCGCGTCAGGATAAGGTGTCAGGCGATCCTTGCATTAAATGCTCCTGCGATACAGTCGGTTGGCGAGGCGATCTGGCCAAGGTTGCTTCACCGCGAAGCCTGCCCGAGCTGGGCCTCGGGCGAGTCGAAGGTGTGCCCGTTGCTTGAGGAGGCCCTCGGGCGAGGCGTGAATCCACCTGGGTCTACTGTTCCTGCCCGAGGCTGAGCTCGGGCGAGGCGAGATCGTGTCCCTTGAGTGGACGGAGCTTTGACCTGTATTGCGCCCATCAGGCCTTTGCAGCTTGTGCTGATGGTGGTTACTAGCCAAATTTAGGAGTCTTGGGGGTACCCCTAATTATGGTCCCCGACAACCCCGGTGTGAAACCAGGAACCCCAGCAACTTTCCTGCGGAGACACCAAAGACGCACTTGTCCGAGTTCAGCTTCGTGCGTGTTGCCCACAGCTTGTCAAAGACCAGGGTTAAGTCTTCTACTAGGGTCGACCCTCTCTTAGTCTTGACCACAATGTCATCGACGTATACTTCCACCTTGTCTCTAATCAGGTCCCCGAAAGTCTTACTCATCGGCCGCACAAATGTTAGCAAGGCATTTTCCAGACCGTAAGGCATTACAACATAGTAGTAAAGCCCATCCACTGTTACAAAAGTGGTATGCTTCCTATCTTCCCTAGACATCTGGATTTGATGGAAACCAGAGTAACCATCTAAGAAGGACAAGAGGTCACACCCGGAGGTAGAATCCACAATTTGATCTATACGTGGAAGTGGATACGGGTCCTTGGGACAAGCTTTATTAAGGCTGGTGTAGTCGAAGCACATCTGAAGCTTCCCATTCGTCTTGGGGACGATGACTGGGTTGGCCAGCCACACTGGGTGATGAACATCTTCGATGAAGCCGGCGTATAGCAGCTTCCGGACCTCCTTTCGGATGAAGTCCTTCCGCTCAACGGACTGTCTCCGAGGCTTCTGACTCACCAGTCTGGCGTCAGGGTTGACCTTCAGATGGTGCTCGATCACCTCCCTGGGGATCCCAGGCATCTGCGACGGCTCCCATGCGAACACGTCGGCATTTGCCTGGAGGAAGGCGACGAGCGCGAGTTCCTATTTTTCCTCCAGATCACCCGCAATTCGAGTGGTCTGGGGGGAATCCGCGTAGAGCCGGATGGCCTTGACGGGGATGTCGTCTGCTCCAGATGGCCGCACCTTTGGCACCTTGGTACCGGAGGTCGAGGGGTTCCTCCCTGCGTCGTCCGGGCGAGCAATTTCCGCCGCTAGGGCGTGCAGCTTCTCCACAACCGCAAGCGTAGCGACGCGGTCGCCCCGCACAGTGAGGACCCTGGCTGGGGACGGCATCTTGAGGACCAAATACCCGTAATGGGCAATGGCCATGAACCGGTACAGGGCCAGCCTGCCAATGATGGCATTGAATGGGAGGTTAACCTCCGCAACGTCGAACTGGACGTTCTCTGTGCGGAAATTTTCCTCTGTCCCGAATGTAACCGGGAGTGTGATGCTCCCAAGGGGATACACCGGTTGGGCACCCACTCCGGAGAATGGACGAGAGGGTCCTAGTCGGGACCCTGGGATCTGCAGCTGCTTGAACGCATCGTGGCTGATGACGTTGAGCCCAGCCCCTCCGTCGATCAGGACGTGAAGCAGCTTGATGTTGGCGATGACAAGGGCGGTGATGAGCGACAGTATGCCGGCCCCTGCCATGTTCTCGGGGCAGTCGGATGCCCCAAAGGAGATAGTTGTGCTCCGCCACCGCTGGTGTGGGGCCGCCTTCGGGACCCCTGGGTCGCCAACAGGACCTCGCGGCGCAGGGACTTCACGTTCCTGCGGGAGGTGAGCTCCCAGCTTCCGTCGTACATCACGTACAGCTTCTTGCGGCGGTCGGTATCATCACCGGAGTCGGAATCTCTAGTGAGGATGTCCTTGAGGACCTGCTTGGGGGACTGGTACCCGAGGTCCCGTTCTCTCGCGGCCACATCACCGTCGTCGACCCTCTCCTTGCCAGGCCAGCGACGAGGTGGGGAGCCATCCTTGGAAGTCTGCTCGTGCCGCTTGCTGACACGCTTTGCGAGCTTGATGATCTCACGGCACTCCGCGGCGCTGTGGCGACAGTTGGGGTGTACAGGGCATGAGCCATTGTTGCCTCCCTGTGGCCGTGGGTGCTTATTGCGCTCGTTCCGACCCCCAATCGCGGCTACAACGACCGGAGCAGCAGACGGAGGTCTCTCGTGGCCGCGGTTCTTCTTCTTCTTGCTGTCTTGGGTGACGGCACCCGAGCCACCCATCTAGGCAACTCCGGTCTGCGGTGCCGAGTGCCATGCATGGCCCTCGGCAACTCTGGCACACTTGTCGGCCAGAGCGAAGAGCGTGGTGACAGTTTCCACGTCATGCGTGGCCAACTTCTCTAGCATCTTCTCATCACGTACCGCCTGGCAGAAAGCTGTGATGATGGAAGCATCGGTGATACGGGGTATAGTCCCTCGTACCTTAGTGAAGTGGGAGATGAAAGCCCGAAGAGTTTCCCCGGGTTCCTGCCTCACTGCATGGAGGTGAGCGTCCACGCCATGCTGTTGATAAGCGCTAGCGAAGTTCGCTGTGAACCGCGCGCAGAGCTCTTCCCAGGAGTAGATTGATCCTGGGGTGAGGTTCATGAGCCAGGTCTGGGCTGGCCCAGACAAGGCTACATGGAAGTATGTTGCCATTACGGCAGTGTCTCCACCTGCTGCCGTAATAGCGGTGACGTATACCTGCAAGAATTCCGACGGATTTGACGTACCGACGTACTTCTCCGGCAGGTGTGACCGGAACTTGGATGGCCAAGTCGCCGCGTAGAGATTATCTGCCAGTGCGGCGCAGCCCACGCCGGCCAATTGGACACCGCCTAGATCCGGGCACCCGTTGGAGTTTGTGGTGCAACCGCAGCAAAGTCGTAGTCGAGGTTGCGACCCTCAACGTTCTGTCGGTGCTCACGCGCCCTCTCTAGAGAGACACGAGCATCCTCGCTCGCACGTCTGCGATTGAGTTCTGCCCGCAGGTCACTAGACCTCTCCAGAGAGACTGGAGCGTCCTCTCCCACACGCCTACGGTTGAGCTCCGCCCGCAGGTCCTCAGTCGGAGTGGCCCTCACCGAGGGTGAGCGCACTGATGCCGACGCCTCATGTTGACGCCGGGAAGACCGAGGCCTGGTCCTGGCTGAGCCAGAGTGCGCCATGCCGAGCAGATGGTCGACATCGTCACACCACTGCTTCATGGCCCCGGCGAGGCCGTGGAGCTAGGAGGGTGGCGCAGCAATTCCCTGGCTGCAGACAGCGCCCCAGGCGCAGCCCTAGACGCTCTGGATGTCTGCGTAGGAGTGTGCTGCCGCGCAGAGTGCACAGCAGCAGCGCCATGCGCAGGGCGGTTGAAGGCCCGTGGCGTGGAAGACGCAGCTTCTTCCTCCATCAAGAAATCCTCGGGAATGAAGTCGTGGTGCTCGACGATATGGACCATGGTGTCGAGCAGGAAAACAAGCAAAAACCTAATGCCAAAGGCCCCTACATGGTGCGCCAAATGTCGGAGAGGAAATTCTCCGGCTGGGTGGCGGAACGCACCCGCCCTAAATCCTAAGATGAGGAGGGGCCTAAGTGTTTTGCCTGTCTGCTAGATGATCGATGAACACGAGTTAACACGAGGATTTAGAGTGGTTCAGGCCGCCGGAGCGTAATACCCTACTCCATTATGTGTTGTTTTCAATCTATGAGTTTGAGAGCATGGGTCTGAGTGAGTGTGCCTTGTAACGTCGTGTGCCCTCCCTTTTATAACTTGAGGGGGGCACGTACAAGGATATTGAGCCCCGACATGTGGGCCCATGAACAAAACGGAGGGAATACATTATAGAAGTAACTAACGCGAGTACGCCTGAGCAATCTCCAGGCGTGCTGATGTCCGCAGCTGCTTCCTTGGTGACGTGCGAGTAATGATGAGCGTAGTGCACGCGGCAGCATGGGCGTACTGCCTGCTAGTGGAATAGACAGGCACGCTGCCTGCAGAATGGACTGGTCGCTGCCTGCCCGTGGAATGGACAGGTCTCATTAAATGCGGAGGCGGCACATCGCCTGCCAGTGGAATGGACAGGGCTCATTAAATTCCGAGGCGGCACATCGCCTGCCAGTGGAATGGACAGGAGGCGTGCCTTGTCCGCAATAAATGGAGAGGCTGTGCAGCCCAGAGGCCTTACGTCAGGCTCCGCCCGTTGGCTTACGTCACGTGTACCATGCCACATGGCAGCATCGGGGCTCCGCCTAAGCAGGGAGCAGAAGCGTATACGGTAAGGTCTGGACACGTGTCGGCTCCGAACCCCAGCCAGGCCTTGATTAAGGCTTAGGTATTCATTGCCCCAGAATCCTGAGACCCTGCTGTGAGTGGCCCGGACCCCACACAGAGGGGTCCGGAACCCATCCTAGGGGTCCGGTTTGCGCCCGTGGAGGTCCTGGACCTTACCCGAAGGTCCGGTTCGCATATACAGGGGTTGATAGTCGCCTAGAGGGGGGGTGAATAGGGCGAAACTGAAATTTACAAATATAAACACAACTACAAGCCGAGTTAGCGTTAGAAATAGAAACGAGTCCGCAAGAGAGGGTGCAAAACAAATCGCAAGCAAATGAAGAGTGTGACACGCGGATTTGTTTTACCGAGGTTCGGTTTTCGCAAACCTACTCCTCGTTGAGGAGGCCACAAAGGCCGGGTCTCTTTCAACCCTTCCCTCTCTCAAACGGTCCCTCGGACCGAGTGAGCTTCTCTTCTCAAATCACTTTGGGAATCAAACTTCCCGCAAGGACCACCACATAATTGGTGTCTCTTGCCTCAAATACAAGTGAGTGTTTGATCACAAGAAAGAATGCGAAAGAAAAGAAGTGATCCAAGCGCAAGAGCTCAAATGAACACTACAAATCACTCTCTCTCTAGTCACTAAGGCTTTGTGTGGAGTTGGGAGAGGATTTGATCTCTTTTGGTGTGCTTTGCAATGAATGCTAGCTCTTGTATAGTAGTTGGAAGCTGGAAAACTTGGATGGATTGAATGTGGGGGTGGTTGGGGTATTTATAGCCCCAACCACCAAACTAGCCGTTTGGTGGAGGCTGTCTGTCGTATGGTGCACCGGACAGTCCGGTGCACACCGGACATGTCCGGTGCACCAGCCACGTCACCAAAGCCGTTGGAATTTGACCGTTGGAGTTCTGACTTCTGGGCCCGCCTGGATGTCCGGTGCACACCGGACATGTACTGTTCAATGTCCGGTGCGCCAGTATGGGCGTGCCTGACTTCTGCGCGCTTCTGGCGCGCATTGAATGCGCCTGCAGGTGACCGTTGGCGCGAAGTAGCCGTTGCTCCGCAGTCGCACCGGACAGTCCGGTGTACACCGGACATGTCCGGTGAATTATAGCGGAGCAGCCGTTCTGAATTCCCGAGGCAGCCGAGTTCCTGAGGCGGCTCTTTCTTGGAGCACCGGACACTGTCCGGTGTACACCGGACAGTCCGGTGAATTATAGCGGAGTGCCTCTGGAAATTCCCGAAGGTGGCAAGTTTAAGTTAGAGTCCTCTGGTGCACCGGACACTGTCCGGTGTACACCGGACAGTCCGGTGCCCTAGACCAGAGGTGCCTTCGGTTGTCCCTTTGCTCCTTTGTTGAACCCAATACTTGGTCATTTTATTGGCTGGTTGTGAACCTTTGACACCTGTATAACTTATACACTAGAGCAAACTAGTTAGTCCAATTATTTGTGTTGGGCAATTCAACCACCAAAATCATTTAGGAACTAGGTGTAAGCCTAATTCCCTTTCAATCTCCCCCTTTTTGGTGATTGATGCCAACACAAACCAAAGCAAATATAGAAGTGCATAATTGAACTAGTTTGCATAATGTAAGTGCAAAGGTTGCTTGGAATTGAGCCAATATTGATACTTACAAGATATGCATGGATCGTTTCTTCGTTTTTAACATTTTGGACCACGCTTGCACCACATGTTTTGTTTTTGCAAGTTCTTTTGTAAATCCTTTTCAAAGTTCTTTTGCAAATAGTCAAAGGTAATGAATAAGATTTTGCAAAGCATTTTCAAGATTTGAAATATTCTCCCCCTGTTTCAAATGCTTTTCCTTGACTAAACAAAACTCCCCCTAAATGGGATCCACCTCTTAGTGTTCAAGAGGGTTTTGATATACCCTTTTTGAAATACTACTTTCTCCCCCTTTTGAACACAATAAGATACCAATTGAAAATACTCTTTGAAAAAACTAAGTTTTTGAAATTGGTGGTGGTGCGGTCCTTTTGCTTTGGGCTCATACTTTCTCCCCCTTTGGCATGAATCGCCAAAAACGGAATCATTAGAGCCCTCGAAGTGCTTTTCTTCCCCTTTGGTCATAAATAAATGAGTTAAGATTATACCAAAGACGAAGTCCTTTTGCTCTCTCCCCCAAAGATGGAGAGTGTCTCGGAGCGACGGCGAAGGATGAGTTACGGAGTGGAAGCCTTTGTCTTTGCCGAAGACTCCAATTCCCTTTCAATACACCTATGACTTGGTTTGAAATAGACTTGAAAAACACATTAGTCATAGCATATGAAAGAGACATGATCAAAGGTATACAAATGAGCTATGTGTGCAAGTTAGCAAAAGAAATTGCGCGAATCAAGAATATTGAGCTCATGCCTAAGTTGGTTAAAAGTTTGTTCATCAAGAGGCTTGGTAAAGATATCGGCTAATTGATCTTTAGTATTAATGTAAGAAATCTCGATATCTCCCTTTTGTTGGTGATCCCTAAGAAAATGATACCGAATGGCTATGTGTTTAGTGCGGCTATGCTCGATGGGATTATCCGCCATCTTGATTGCACTCTCATTATCACATAGCAAAGGGACTTTGGTCAATTTGTAACCGTAGTCCCGCAGGGTTTGCCTCATCCAAAGCAATTGCGCGCAACAATGGCCTACGGCAATGTACTCGGCTTCGGCGGTGGAAAGAGCGACCGAATTTTGCTTCTTTGAAGCCCAAGACACCAAGGATCTTCCCAAGAACTGGCAAGTCCCCGATGTGCTCTTCCTATTGATTTTACACCCTGCCCAATCGGCATCCGAATATCCAATTAAATCGAATGTGGATCCCCTAGGATACCAAAGCCCAAACTTAGGAGTGTAAGCCAAATATCTCAAGATTCGTTTTACGGCCGTAAGGTGAGCTTCCTTAGGGTCGGCTTGGAATCTTGCACACATGCATACGGAAAGAATAATATCCGGTCGAGATGCACATAAATAGAGTAAAGAGCCTATCATCGACCGGTATACCTTTTGATCCACGGACTTACCTCCCGTGTCGAGGTCGAGATGCCCATTAGTTCCCATGGGTGTCTTGATGGGCTTGGCATCCTTCATCCCAAACTTGTTTAGAATGTCTTGAGTATACTTCGTTTGGCTAATGAAGGTGCCCTCTTGGAGTTGCTTCACTTGAAATCCCAAGAAGTACTTCAACTCCCCCATCATAGACATCTCGAACTTTTGTGTCATGATCCTACTAAATTCTTCACATGTAGACTCGTTAGTAGACCCAAATATAATATCATCAACATAAATTTGGCATACAAACAAGTCTTTTTCAATAGCTTTAGTGAATAGAGTAGGATCGACCTTTCCGACTTTGAATTCATTAGCAATAAGGAAATCTCTAAGGCATTCATACCATACTCTTGGGGCTTGCTTGAGCCCATAAAGCGCCTTAGAGAGCTTATAAACATGGTTAGGGTACTCATTATCTTCAAAGCCGGGAGGTTGCTCAACATAGACCTCTTCCTTGATTGGTCCATTGAGGAAGGCACTTTTCACGTCCATTTGATAAAGCTTAAAGCCATGGTAAGTAGCATAGGCCAATAAAATGCGAATTGACTCAAGCCTAGCTACGGGTGCATAGGTTTCACCAAAATCCAAACCTTCGACTTGGGAGTATCCTTTGGCCACAAGTCGAGCTTTGTTCCTTGTCACCACGCCATGCTCGTCTTGCTTGTTGCGGAAGACCCATTTGGTTCCTACAACATTTTGATTAGGACGTGGAACTAAATGCCATACCTCATTCCTAGTGAAGTTGTTGAGCTCCTCTTGCATCGCCACCACCCAATCCGAATCTTGGAGTGCTTCCTCTACCCTGTGTGGCTCAATAGAGGAAACAAAAGAGTAATGCTCACAAAAATGTGCAACACGAGATCTAGTAGTTACCCCCTTATGAATGTCGCCGAGGATGGTGTCGACGGGGTGATCTCGTTGGATTGCTTGGTGGACTCTTGGGTGTGGCGGCCTTGGTTCTTCATCCTCCTTGTCTTGATCATTTGCATCTCCCCCTTGATCATTGCCGTCATCTTGAGGTGGCTCATTTGCTTGATCTTCTACTTCATCAACTTGAGCCTCATCTTCATTTTGAGTTGGTGGAGATGCTTGCATGGAGGAGGATGGTTGATCTTGTGCATTTGGAGGCTCTTCGGATTCCTTAGGACACACATCCCCAATGGACATGTTCCTTAGCGCGATGCACGGAGCCTCTTCAATACCTATCTCATCAAGATCAACTTGCTCTACTTGAGAGCCATTAGTCTCATCAAACACAACGTCACAAGAAACTTCAACTTGTCCAGAGGACTTGTTAAAGACTCTATATGCCTTTGTGTTTGAATCATATCCTAGTAAAAAGCCTTCTACAGTCTTAGGAGCAAATTTAGATTTTCTACCTCTTTTAACAAGAATAAAGCATTTGCTACCAAAGACTCTAAAATATGAAATATTGGGCTTTTTACCGGTTAGGAGTTCATAGGATGTCTTCTTGAGGATTCGGTGAAGATATAACCGGTTGATGGCGTAGCAAGCGGTGTTGACCGCCTCGGCCCAAAACCGATCCGAAGTCTTGTACTCATCAAGCATGGTTCTTGACATGTCCAATAGAGTTCTATTCTTCCTCTACACCATTTTGTTGTGGAGTGTAGGGAGAAGAGAACTCATGCTTGATGCCCTCCTCCTCAAGGAAGCCTTCAATTTGTGAGTTCTTGAACTCTGTCCCGTTGTCGCTTCTAATTTTCTTGATCCTTAAGCCGAACTCGTTTTGAGCTCGTCTCAAGAATCCCTTTAAGGTTTCTTGGGTTTGAGATTTTTCCTGCAAAAAGAACACCCAAGTGAAGCGAGAATAATCATCCACTATTACAAGACAATACTTACTCCCGTCGATGCTTATGTAAGCAATCGGGCCGAATAGATCCATGTGGAGTAGCTCAAGCGGCCTGTCGGTCGTCATGATGTTCTTGTGTGGATGATGGGCACCAACTTGCTTTCCTGCTTGGCATGCGCTACAAATCCTGTCTTTCTCAAAATGAACATTTGTTAGTCCTAAAATGTGTTCTCCCTTTAGAAGCTTGTGAAGATTCTTCATTCCAACATGTGCTAGTCGGCGATGCTAGAGCCAGCCCATGTTAGTCTTAGCAATTAAGCAAGTGTCGAGTTCAGCTCTATCAAAATCTACCAAGTATAGCTGACCCTCCAACACTCCCTTAAATGCTATTGAATCATCACTTCTTCTAAAGACAGTGACACCTACATCAGTGAAAAGACAGTTGTAGCCCATTTTGCATAATTGAGATACAGAAAGCAAATTGTAATCTAATGAATCTACAAGAAAAACATTGGAAATAGAATGGTCAGGAGATATAGCTATTTTACCAAGACCTTTGACCAAACCTTGATTTCCATCCCCGAATGTGATAGCTCGTTGGGGATCTTGGTTTTTCTCATAGGAGGAGAACATCCTTTTCTCCCCTGTCATATAGTTTGTGCACCCGCTGTCGAGTATCCAACTTGAGCCCCCGGATGCATAAACCTACAAAACAATTTTAGTTCTTGACTTTAGGTACCCAAATGGTTTTGGGTCCTTTGGCATTAGACACAAGAACTTTGGGTACCCAAACACAAGTCTTTGACCCCTTGTGCTTGCCCCCAACATATTTGGCAACTACCTTGCCGGATTTGTTAGTCAAAACATAAGATGCATCAAAAGTTTTAAATGAGAGACAATGTTCATTTGATGCACTAGGAGTTCTCTTCTTAGGAAACTTAGCACGGGTTGGTTGCCTAGAGCTAGATGTCTCACCCTTATACATAAAAGCATGGTTAGGGCCAGAGTGAGACTTCCTAGAATGAATTCTCCTAATTTTGTCCTCAGGATAACCGGCAGGGTATAAAATGTAACCCTCGTTATCCTAAGGCATGGGAGCCTTGCCCTTAACAAAGTTAGACAATCTTTTAGGAGGGGCATTAAGTTTAACATTGTCTCCCCTTTGGAAGCCAATGCCATCCTTGATGCCAGGGCGTCTCCCAGTATAGAGCATACTTCTAGCAAATTTAAATTTTTCATTTTCTAAGTTATGCTCGGCAATTTTAGCATCTAATTTTGCTATATGATCATTTTGTTGTTTAATTAAAGACATGTGATCATGAATAGCATTAATATCAACATCTCTACATCTAGTACAAATAGATACATGCTCAACAATAGATGTAGATGGTTTGCAAGATTTTAACTCAACAACCTTAGCATGCAACATATCATTCTTAGTTCTAAGGTTGGAAATTGTAGCATTGCAAACATCAAAATCTTTAGCCTTAGCAAGCAATTTTTCATTTTCATTTCTAAGGCTAGCAAGTGAAATGTTCAATTCTTCAATCCTAGCAAGCAAATCAACATTATCATCTCTAGGATTGGAAACATTACAAACATGAGAATCAACCTTAGCTAACAAATTAGCATTTTCATTTCTAAGGTTGTCTATTGTCTCATGGCAAGTGCTTAGCTCACTAGATAATTTTTCACATTTCTCAATTTCTAGAGCATAAGCATTTTTAATTTTAACATGTTTCTTATTTTCCTTAATTAGGAAGTCCTCTTGGGAATCCAAAAGGTCATCCTTCTCATGGATAGCACTAATTAATTCATTTAATTTTTCTTTTTGTTCCATGTTAAGGTTGGCAAAAAGGGTACGCAAATTATCTTCCTCATCACTAGCATTATCATCACTAGAGGACTCATATCTAGTGGAGGATTTAGATTTAACCTTCTTCTTTTTGCCGTCCTTTGCCATGAGGCACTTGTGGCCGACGTTGGGGAAGAGGAGTCCCTTGGTGACGGCGATGTTGGCGGCGTCCTCGTCGTCGGAGGAGTCGGTGGAGCTCTCGTCGGAGTCCCATTCGCGGCACACGTGGGCATCGCTGCCCCTCTTCTTGTGGTACCTCTTCTTTTCTCTCCTCTTGCCCTTCTTGTCGTTATCCCTGTCACTGTCACTTGATAATGGACATTTGGCAATAAAGTGACCGGGCTTACCACACTTGTAGCAAACCTTCTTGGAGCGGGACTTGTAGTCTTTCCCCCTCCTTTGTTTGAGGATTTGGCGGAAGCTCTTGATGACGAGCGCCATTTCCTCATTGTCGAGCTTGGAGGCGTCAATTGGTTGTCTACTTGGTGTAGACTCCTCCTTCTTTTCCTCCGTCGCCTTGAATGCGACGGGTTGAGCTTCGGATGTGGAGGGATCATCAAGCTCGTTGATCTTCCTTGAGCCTTCGATCATGCACTCAAAACTCACAAAATTCCCGATGACTTCCTCGGGGGTCATTAGTGTATATCTTGGGTTGCCACGAATTAATTGTACTTGAGTAGGGTTAAGAAAAATAAGAGATCTTAGAATAACCTTAACCATTTCGTGGTCATCCCATTTCTTGCTCCCGAGGTTGCGCACTTGATTCACCAAGGTCTTGAGCCGGTTGTACATGTTTTGTGGCTCCTCCCCTTTGCGAAGCCGGAACCGACCGAGCTCCCCCTCGATCGTCTCCCGCTTGGTGATCTTTGTAAGCTCATCTCCTTCGTGTGCGATTTTGAGCACATCCCAAACCTCCTTGGCGCTCTTCAACCCTTGTAATTTGTTATACTCCTCTCTACTTAGAGAAGCGAGGAGTATTGTTGTTGCTTGAGAGTTGAAGTGCTCGATTTGGGCCACCTCATCCTCATCATAGTCTTTATCCCCTACGGATGGTACCTGTGCACCAAACTCAACAGCATCCCATATACTTTTGTGGAGTGAGGTTAGATGAAATCGCATTAGATCACTCCACCTAGTGTAATCTTCACCATCAAATGTTGGTGGTTTGCCTAATGGGACGGAAAGTAAAGGTGTATGTCTAGAAATGCGAGGATAGTGTAGGGGGATCTTACTATACTTCTTGCGCTCTTGGCGCTTAGAAGTGACGGATGCCGCGTCGGAGCCGGAGGTGGATGCCGATGAAGAATCGGTTTCGTAGTAGACCACCTTCCTCATCCTCTTTTTCTTGTCCCCACTCCGTTGCGGCTTGTGGAAGGAAGACTTCTCCTTCTTCTCTTTGTGTGAAGAAGATTTCTTCTCCTTCCCTTTGGAGGAGTCCTTCTTCTTCTCCTTCCCTTTGGAGGAGTCTTTCTTCTCCTTCCTCTTGGTGCGGGATTCTTCCGATGAAGTGCTCCCGTGGCTTGTAGTGGGCTTTTCGCCGGTCTCCATCTCCTTCTTGGCGTGATCTCCCGACATCACTTCGAGCGGTTAGGCTCTAATGAAGCACCGGGCTCCGATACCAATTGATAGTCGCCTAGAGGGGGGTGAATAGGGCGAAACTGAAATTTACAAATATAAACACAACTACAAGTCGGGTTAGCGTTAGAAATAGAAACGAGTCCGCAAGAGAGGGTGCAAAACAAATCGCAAGCAAATGAAGAGTGTGACACGCGGATTTGTTTTACCGAGGTTCGGTTTTCGCAAACCTACTCCCCGTTGAGGAGGCCACAAAGGCCGGGTCTCTTTCAACCCTTCCCTCTCTCAAACGGTCCCTCGGACCGAGTGAGCTTCTCTTCTCAAATCACTTTGGGAATCAAACTTCCCGCAAGGACCACCACACAATTGGTGTCTCTTGCCTCAAATACAAGTGAGTGTTTGATCACAAGAAAGAATGCGAAAGAAAAGAAGCGATCCAAGCGCAAGAGCTCAAATAAACACTACAAATCACTCTCTCTCTCTAGTCACTAAGGCTTTGTGTGGAGTTGGGAGAGGATTTGATCTCTTTTGGTGTGCTTTGCAATGAATGCTAGCTCTTGTATAGTAGTTGGAAGCTGGAAAACTTGGATGGATTGAATGTGGGGGTGGTTAGGGTATTTATAGCCCCAACCACCAAACTAGTCGTTTGGTGGAGGTTGTCTGTCGTATGGTGCACCGGACAGTCCGGTGCACCAGCCACGTCACCAAAGCCGTTGGAATTTGACCGTTGGAGTTCTGACTTCTGGGCCCGCCTGGATGTCCGGTGCACACCGGACATATACTGTTCAATGTCCGGTGCGCCAGTATGGGCGTGCCTGACTTCTGCGCGCTTCTGGCGCGCATTGAATGCGCCTGCAGGTGACCGTTGGCGCGAAGTAGCCGTTGCTCCGCAGTCGCACCGGACAGTCCGGTGTACACCGGACATGTCCGGTGAATTATAGCGGAGCAGCCGTTCTGAATTCCCGAGGCAGCCGAGTTCCTGAGGCCGCTCTTTCTTGGAGCACCGGACACTGTCCGGTGTACACCGGACAGTCCGGTGAATTATAGCGGAGTGCCTCTGGAAATTCCCGAAGGTGGCAAGTTTAAGTTGGAGTCCTCTAGTGCACCGGACACTGTCCGGTGGTGCACCGGACACTGTCCGGTGTACACCGGACAGTCCGGTGCCCCAGACCAGAGGTGCCTTCGGTTGTCCCTTTGCTCCTTTGTTGAACCCAATACTTGGTCATTTTATTGGCTGGTTGTGAACCTTTGACACCTGTATAACTTATACACTAGAGCAAACTAGTTAGTCCAATTATTTGTGTTGGGCAATTCAACCACCAAAATCATTTAGGAACTAGGTGTAAGCCTAATTCCCTTTCAGGGGTCCGACACCTTCCCATGGGGGTCCGGACTCACTGTTGATACCTCGGAGTACATCATCTTCTCAGGCCACGTGGCGGTCCCGGAGCCGTCCACGTGGTGGGGTCGGGCGTTGTTTACCACGCGACTAGAGATAGCCGCGTGGGTATCGCGTCTTCATATTGTAGTAACGGGTACCCCTATTTCAGGGTACCGACAGCTCCGCTCCATGATTCTCTAGCTTCGAGAGCTAATTCTCTAATAGAGTGATTCTAAATGATTCTCAAGTAGAAGTGAATATATTTGACAAAAACTGTTTGCCAAATTATGCGTGAAGTGATTCCTGATGGGTTGGAGTGTGGAGAGCAGGTTGAAAGCAGCGGGAAGCATGTTTTTTTGGCTCCCACTCTCTAGTAGAAAATAGAGACTAGATTCACTTCACTCTCACCATGGAGCAACTCAGTTTCTAGCCGTTTGGCTTTCTAGAAGTGAGAAATTTGCTGTTTTGCCACTCTCAAATTTGGCTGCCTGTTATTATGCCATCCCGTGTCTATGACTGGTGGGACCGTCTGTGTCTATGATTTGTGGGTCCGATGGCATACTGGCGAAGCCCACAAATGATAATGGCAAAATTGCCAATGGCTCTTCTAGAAGTGATTCTCGCTGGGAGCAGAGCTGTGAAAGCTCTCCCAAACGCTCCCTAATTATTCCATGATTTGCTAATGTGATGCTACAGTAAATATTTGTTGATGATAGATTAGACTTAAATTTTTTATATCATTATTTAGTCTATATAATTATTTTTGTAATTAGACTATATTTAATACTCATATTTGGCATTAGGGTTAAGGATTAAGATCGTTAAGAAAAAACGTCTGCCCTTGAGCTAAGGGTTATGAACTTTAAAGGTTGTAGAATGTTAAATTTCAATTCAAATAGTGTAGTCATTTAAGTAGATTTCAATTCCTCAAAAACCAAAAGACAGTAAACGGATGTACACAGCCCCTAATAACCCTAAGGCCCCGTTTGTTTCGTTGGAATTGAATTCCATTTTAATAACTATAATTTGGACAAAACTAATTAAGTTCATATATTTATATATGTAATATATTTGAATATTATCCTAAATCATATGAGAGAGATAGTTATATACTACATTTATGTTATATCGAAGCAAGTAGAAGAGTGTGCTATAAGTTGTGCATCGGAAAAATAGTATGTAAATCTATAGAATCAATTTCCATCTCTCACCCCATGAATTTGAGATAGGCTAATATGATAACTTTGGAAAGTAGTGGAATGTCACATTCTAAAAAAATAGCCTATTCCATTAGTAAGATTCTAATTTCTCAAAATGAAAGGAAACAAACGGGGCCTAATAAAAAAACGAAGTTCGACAACAGTCCTAGATGATCCATGATAACTATATATATTGCCGTTACCTTGGCTTATCGGTTCTCTAGACCCTAGCTAGTCACTGAAATTATTTGCCAGGTCTTTGCCGAAATAAATTATAGGCTGATGCTGACATTTGGCATGCATGGTAGTGTGAGCAAATGCTTGTTAAGGACTCAAGATGTCATCACAAAGAATTCAATAAAAAAACTATATATATAGAGAGAGGTCTGTTTCCTGCGAGCATGTATAGAACGAAGTTCTTTTTCTATTATGAAGGAACGAAGCTATTTTGAACCAAAAAAAAAACAAGAAAACATGCATTGATGAATGAACTTCAAGAACGACTTCTACATCATAGTCATGTAAGTGGAACCCTGGGGTTGTTGATGATGATTACAACCTAGCCGCTCTCTCTTTTATGCTAACGATATGTTTATTTCCCTTCTAAATTATATAAATTGGATTATGATGAAAGGATAGGTAGATAAAATATTATTTTGGAACCTAGCTTATTTATGGTTCTAAAGTAATATTTTTCCTACTATTATTCTACTAGAATCCAGTTTATATATAATCTATGAGAAAAAACAAACAGAGCCTAAAAGTGGCACAACACAATTCAAATGTCCATCTTCTAGTGCCACATCTGACTCTTATGTGAAAAGTGCCATCATGATGCCGCTATCAAAATGCAACTTTTGTTCAAAAGAAAACCACACTACGTACTATCACGGCTATCTATCGATCACAAAGAAACCCACCAGATGAGGACCCGTGTACTATGGTGCTGTCATGAGTGCACGCATAGCAACAAGCCCAGAGCTGTGCCGGCCTTGTCGGTGATGTAATTAACGCAGACAAACGGAATATGTGCACACACATATATATATTTATATATTGATGTAGATGGCAATGATGAGGACACACACACTGTCAAAACATGCCTGCATTTTTGTCACCAAATCATGCCACACTGCCAGCCCTTTCTGGCCAAACAAAAAAGGCTAGGATAAGATAAGGATTTATTTGAAGCTAAGATCCGTGTGTGGGCCATGATGATTGACTGACAGAATAATGCCCTAAATTAGTGCATGATTTGTTTGATATATAGGGATTACGTACCAAAGAAATATATAGACAGCACACGTTTGAAATTTCAGGTTTAGATAATGTGTACATATATATGATGGTAAATCTGTTAAATTATTGTGTAAAGATCTGTTTATTGGGCATGCATGATGCTGTGCTCAGCTTATTATTATAAAGGGGTCGGTATGTTAATTAATCAATTCAACTGTGGTTAACTGAATGTAATTTAGTACCAAATTCACCTGATGATTTTCGTCGCACAGCTGGGAACGGCCTGCTGCATGAGGCCCCCTCATCAGCTGGGAAAGGCAAAAATGCATAGAATATAGCTAAATGAAAAGAAAAGGCGCACGCACCAGTCACCAGTCTCACCACCCACCAGCCAACGTAAAATTGATCATTGACCAGTTCGCCGAGTACTTCTTACGGTTTTGCCCCTACACTTGCGCCGGGCCCACATGCCAGCCGGTACTAATTGGTCTGCGCCATGCCACTCTGGCACTCTGCCCTCTCTCTTCACCTGAGACTGAGAGCGCTGAATAATAAGCTCACTCACACACACTCGCCCTGCAAACGAGCGAGCATCCTCCATGTCCAGGCCGCTCTCTTCCTTCTGCCTCCACCGGATCAGGTCCGGCGGCACCGCGTCCACCGCCGCGCCTCCATCGATATGCGCCAACAAGGACGACGGCGGCGGCGGCGGCGGCGGAGAGAGCAGGTCCCTAAAGGATGGCAAGCAAAAGGACGAGTGGGAGGAGGCTAACGAGAAGGGCAGCGCAGAGGCCGTCGTCGTGGGGAGGAAGGTGATGGTGGCGGCGGCGGACGGCGGCGGCGAGGAGGCCCGCACGGCGCTGCAGTGGGCGCTGTCGCACGCCGTCCGGCCCTGCGACACGGTGGTCCTGCTCGACGTCGCCAGCGGCAAGAACCGTACGTGCGTAAGCTGCGTGTGACCAATAACCATCTATTTTAAGTCCTGCTGGTTACAGTACAGGCTCCGTCGCGTGCTTGAAAACAGAGGGAGATGGCTCTTCCTTGTTTTTGTTGCGTGGTCGTCTCGATCAGGACGCGATCCGAGAGGGAGTCCGCACCTGGAGGCCTTGAGGAGCATCTGCCAGGCCAAGAGACCAGAGGTAACTAACCAGCACCAAAATTAGCTGAAGACATCCTCTAGCTAATAGTTTAGATATGAGATATTGTTTAGCAAATTAACTAATATTTAACTAGCTGATTACACTAGCAATTTTTTTAGCTAATTAGTTTTAGTGCATTCAAACATCACCTAACTAAATGTGACGTCAAAGATTAAGATTGGCATTGATGTTGGCGTTCCAAAGCTACAACTGGTACGCATTCAATGGCTTAGCGACTGTCGAGTCCCTGATCTGATGGCATCCATCCCATAGCCCATAATAACTGTACCCTGGTCCTTCCTCCTCCCAAATAATTGACCTCTTTGGGATGGTACAACAAGTAGTATGTGTTGAACAAGTTGCGTTCTCTTTGGTGCGTACATGCAACAGAATCCAATTAATGTACGATAGTAAGATTCAGTTGTTGACGCATGGCATGTCTGCGTACCTACGATAACAAGTATTCTTGACAGATACTTATCGTGTTGCCTAATCAGTAAACAGTGGTGTTTCCAAACAAGGACCACTGTTTACTGATCCGTGCGATTCGTGGAAACGTCCAAGACTGTACCTTTCGTTGCTGGAGTAATGTGGAGTGACATCACAGATCTCTGAATCTGATGCTGTAAAACTCTTTGCCGACACCTCAGGAGGGTCACTCCATGGCATTTTTTTAACCTTTGGGTACCATATATAGACGAAGAAGTGTCCATCGAGCAGTGAGTTAGCAGATGGAAATTCCCGTATAAATAGAGACATACAGGTGGTAGGTCGTTGGAACGCCCACGAGACATGGCGTTCGTTCCATGTCAAACAGAAACAGTGCAAAGAAAAGAGGGGCGGGCCCTGTTACTGTCAGATCAAAGGGGAAAGAGAGATGCCAACAGCACAGAGCTGCCATCGCAAGCAAAGATCAGACAGCTAACAACGGGAGCGGGGGGGCAGCATGTGCTAATCATCAAAGGGGTACAGGCATGTCGTCCTAGACAGGATCGATCATGTCCCCCCACCCCATTTCCAGCTTGACTTGGAGGATGCCTCCTGGCTCCTGTGTGCCCAATGCAAGCTGCTGATAATGTGTTTGTTCTGCCAGGTGTGCGTGGAACTTTCGCTGGCGGAGGGCGGCAAGGACCGGGGGCCGGCGATAGTGGAGGCGGCGAGGAAGCAGGGCGTTTCGCTCCTCGTCGTGGGGCAGAAGAAGCGGTCCGTCACGTGGCGGCTGCTGTCCATGTGGATCGCCGGCGTCAAGGGCGGGGGCGGGGGCGGCTACACCAGCGCCGCCGACTACTGCGTGCAGCACGCGGCGTGCATGGCGCTGGCCGTCCGGCGCAAGAGCCGGCGAGGGGGCGGCTACCTCATCACCACCAGGCGGCAGAGGGATTTCTGGCTCCTGGCTTGACTATAGTGGAATAGCGAACGGAGTGGCTCAGGTTTATAGGCATAGTATTTATGGGCCGCAAAAATAATAATTAATGCAGTAGATTGCTGTGGGCTGTGTTTTGTTGCTGTTTTAGAACTGACATGATATCATGGATTGCGTTTTTGCAATAAAAATCAAGCAGCATAACTTGGAGTTGTGTGCCATCCATAAGACTTCCATTGTACTCTGATAGCATCACAACAGTCAAGGAATTGGATACCTAGATGAACAGCTTGATAAGTAGGTGTAGACGAGCTGAGAAAAGCTAATGAATTGATCAACAACCAAGATTAAGTGCATTTCGCATGAAACACAGATAAATCTATATCGTTCGACTTACCAAAACAAATCACATCACTTCCAGATAGTAAGATGAATAAGTGCCTAAGTAATAACGTCATGATTCTTGCAGACCACAAGGACGATAAATATAGGCAGGTAATTCTACCCCGGGCTATCAAGGTGGCGTCATACTCAAGGGAAAGAACAACGAAACATAAACAATGAACACGACAGTGCAGCGTGCATGGCCATAGCAGTAACCAGCTGTGGCGCTCTTCTGGATTTTAGTTTATATACAGGACATTGCTCTAACCTCAGCGTCCACTTGTACAAAACCTGAGAAGTGAACATGATGCAACAGGTTGGGATCTAGGAGGCAGGGGGAGATTCTTGGAGACGGTACATTGTGATCTCTTGCTGCTTGAAGTACCTCCGATCTTCCTCGTCCACAAGGACCAGATTCAGGTAATACTTGACGCTGAATTTGTTGTTTATGTTGCGGTAAGTCGGGGTCAACTCATAGGGTGTCAGGAACAGCCTCACTGGAATAGATTCACCTGCGAAACAATTTGATTAGGTTAGGTATGCAGCAAACCGACACCAACGTCATTGAAAAATGTTACGGCCTAGATTGGGCAGGCTACATGCTAGAATTAGACCAAACCCTGGTTCCATCCATGTGTAATTCAAGGACAGATCATAATTTAGTCAGATACCAGCTCAACCAAATGGTTCCAATGTGAAAAGGCAGGTAAGCAACACCAGCACCAGATTCAGGCTTCAAACTGTACGTGGTATTGGATAATTACAAATGATGACAGTGAACATCTGAAGAAAAGTTGTTAATTTATGCATCATGGTCCATTTGCCAAGATGAGCATCATGATTAGGGTATGCAGCAAACCGACACCAACATCATTGAAAAATGTTATGGCCTAATTCAGGCAGGCTAGACCAAATCTTGGTTCCGTCCACATTCCACGCAATGACAGATTATAATTTAATCCAATACCAACTTAGAGGGTGTTTGGTTTCTAGGGACTAATTTTTAGTCCATCCATTTTATTCCATTTTAGTTCATAAATTATCAACTTACAGTGTTTGTGTTGTTCAGATGGTGGGCTGGCCCATGTAACAGAGACCGGATTAGTAGCCCAAAACAGGCATAACTAGTCGACCATTACCCCTAGTCGGACGACTAATCATGATTAGTCAGCGACTAGGACGACTAATCGCTTCCTAGTCGCTCTAGTCGAGTCGGAGACCCTAATCGAGCTCGCTCTAGCGATAAGGCCGACTAATCGCGATTAGTCGGACGACTTTAAAACCTTGAACGTGGATAGGGAATCAGGTAACAAACAAAACAACAGCAACTACATTCAAGCTTCAAACCACAGAAGGTACTGGAAAAATCATGTCAGTGAACATCTCAAGAAAAGATGTCAATGTATGCATCATGGTCCATTTGCCATGATGAGCATCCATGCCCAGTCCAAGTTCCACTGCAGGCACTGACAGTGTCCACATCTATAGTTCCAGGCAAAAAGGCAAAGGTTGTACAAAAGGACTGATGAAGCTAATGGAGTGGTCTCTAGATATCAAAACAATTTAGAACCAAGAGCACCAGTAGTTAACTCATAATGAATTTGGTTCTGTCAGTTTTTTCATATATGTTTGAAATTGCTAACAAGTAAATTCGTCTAATGCTTACATACTTTTTTTTACTTTGAAGTTGAGATATTGAGAAAGGTACAAGTGAAAAAGAGTGAAGCCAGGAGCTCAAGAAACGACATGAATAATTCACACAAATAGGGAAGCATTCACTACATTATCTAAAGTTGAGGGCATAGGACAAACATTTAGAATTTGAAAAATGGAAAACTGGAAACAGAATCACTATCATACCTCTCACAGGAGCACCATCCATCAACTCAAACTTTGCAAGAGTCTCAGTTTCAACATATGTGTTAGAGCCTGATCCTGTTGATTCCCTACGCCTAATTTCCAGTTCCATATTTTTTATCTTTATTCTGACAAGAAGGAAATATATCTTCCCAATAATCACATCATTGAGATGGTACCTGGACAAAATGGGAAATGTGAGAAATATGTAGCTTCCAAAGTGACCAACTTCTCAGAACAGAGCAAAGCAAATAGCATATGTCTTGGTCTTACTTGCTTTTGCTGTATTCAAACTCAATATGTAAGCAATCCTCAATTCCTACTTCCATCTGAAAAGAAAAAACAGAAACAGTATCATGAATTGCACGATATTCGAGACAAATTATTCTCACTTAACAGTTTACCACATAAAATAGCAAAATACATGCAATTAAGCGTATCACTTAATAGAGTGATAGGAAAATAAATCATTAAACTGCTCTGTTGCTCTGTTCAAGATATTTCAGTAAAAAAGTGTCAAATAACTCTACTGAACTCCATCACATCAAAGCTGTCAAATAACTCTACTGAACCCTGTGCTCAGCCCTATACGAGTTGTGTATATGTCTAGTGCCTCACAGCCGCTCGGCCTTTAACCTTTGCACCTGCCGTCAATGTTTTCAAGTCGGACGACTTGCTGGTCGTTGTCGCTGACCGACTTGGGCAATTAATCGATTAGTCGGACAACTTGGTGATTAATCACGATTGGTCCACACCGACTTGGACGATTAATCGGACGACTTGAAAACATGGCCCGCTGTCACACGACACAGCACCCCTTGGACCCTTTGTTTTCTTTCCTGTGTGTGTGCCCCTACATGTTCTTCAGGTAAGTTTGCAGTTGGCCAATCGGGTGGAGGTCGGCAGCAGCGGCGAGCGTGGCCATCGGCGTCTCCATGACACGACTGCAAGCTTCCTGAGCATCAAGCAGCAGCCCAGCAAGTGCGATCTGATGTCTCTAAGACTCGAACTGATCTCAAACCAAATCTAATTAGCATGTCACTCCTACTCCCAGTCCAACCATGTTTCTCTTTTTTTCCTTCCAGTTTCTCCCTGAAGCATTGCCAGTAGCTAGTGATTGGCGATTCTCAATTGGCACGAACCACAAAAGTTCACAAGGCATAGGGTTTGCAAAACAAATTTAGGTAGGTTATGGGAGGATTTTGTGTGTGTGTGTGTGTGCAACACCGGAATATTTTATTTCAATTGTAAGATTTTTGTGAAGCACAGGATTATTGGTATACTAGTACAATACCCGTGCATTGCGATGGCACATAAAATATTAGCGCGCAACTATTACACGAAAACAAGCAATACATATGTTATCATCGACATTAATATTTCAAATTATTTGCCAACAACCAATACAAAAACTAAACTCGGGATCCGAAGCGCCTCCTCTCCCTCAGCTGTTCAGCCACACATTGCCGAGGGCGGCACCTCCTCCTCTTCCTCGACTGTTCTTGCCCCCACTGCCTGAGAGGCGCATGGCGGAGGAGAGTCGTGGCAGCGGTTCGAGGCGCTTGTCGACGGAGGAAGGTCGGTGTCCTCTATGGTGGTGCAGAAGAATCTAGGTGAGGGAGGCGGGATGACGCACGACGGAGACGGGAAGGAACAGATGGGAAGTTGAGGGTTAATATACGACAACAATAGCGAGGAGGAGGAAGCGCTCGTGGTGGCGGTATGGTTGAGTGCGCACGCAAGAGGTAATGCTTATCTTATATGGTTGTTAGGCGAGAGGTGGGGGAGAAAAACAGATAAGACGACACATGAGCGACGCACGACACACAAAACTCGTGCTTTAAAGGAGTAGAGAACTCCGCCTATGTTGTTTCAATATAGCAGGTTCCAAGCCCTGGTAAAGGAGGGTTGTGATAGGCTTGACGAGCCAATGTTGAACCTATCCAGTCTAATGGTGATGAAACACAAAAAGAATTGAATTATTGGAATGGCAAATTAAAACATTATATAATTCTATTGTAGTTGGAATGAATGTGGGTGATAGCCTTTTGGGTGATTGTCTAGTCAATTTTATTGAGTCAGATGTTTTCTTACAATTGAGTGAAGAGAGATAATCAACAATTTAATAACTGTTAGAACGTGCAGCCCTGACAAGTAGTATCTTCTATTCTTTAGCTATTATTAATTTATTATGGGTATGTAATCTTTCAATTCAGCAAGTTGGATATGTGTATTTTATGATACTCGTAAGCCCCTTCAAGCTTAATATAATCATATTTTGTTTCTTAGTTAAAACAAATGTGTACTGACATGTTATATTTTTAGTGGTTATTTTGATAAAAAAAAACAATGGACCATCTTAACCATAAATCCTAGCTACGCCACTGGGTTCCTAGAACCTGGTATGACCACAGGGTCAGCTAACATGAACTGTGAAGAGAAATTTTGTCAACATCGTTAAGGCCCCAGGTACACACAATGTCAATTTGGGAGATTGTACCAGTTCACTACAACACAATCAAGTTATATGCTAACTTGCTAGAGTTCCCATTAACAAAAAAGTAAGAACTTACCTTAATGCTGTTATTGATTGTAGGGACAGGTGAGTAGTTTCTCACCTGCAAAAAAAAATGAAATCATTATTCTGAACAAACTCCACAATTCGCTGATTGCTGGAACACATATATAGAAGTGATATATGTCATGAACAAATCAGTTCATCTCAATGACAGCAAAACTAGAATGGTGCGCACATATATATCACAGTGAGAAACATAATCTGATAAATATAATAGCAGTTATCAACTTACACAGAAATCCCGATATTCCACAATATTGCCAACATAGTTTCTGCCAATTGTCACCTTCAAAATGTACCTGCAAGCACATAAAGAGTACTTGGTATTTAAAGGTGCTTCAGTGCTTCGCTAAATCTTTTTCTCAGCATAAGATTTTAGTCTTACGAAGCAGTATATTTCAGACAAGTGAAATGCTGTAAGAGGGCCTCAAGTCAACAGTATAAAAATGCAAAATGTAGATGTGTTATGTTTAAAGTTTAAACAGTGGATTAGTCATTGGACCTCTTGAGCCAAAATGGACGAGTATGAGTTTGAGAAATATGATAATTTCAGACAAGTGAAATGCCGTAAGAGAGCCTCAAGTCGACAGTATAAAATTGCAAAATGTATGTGTTATGTTTAAACAGTGGATTAGTCATTGGACCTCTTGAGCCAAAATGGATGAGTATGAGTTTGAGAAATATGATAATTCCCTCAAAATTTACTACCTAAATATTAAGACGAGTGCACTGGTACTTTACTACAGTCTAGCATCTTTAACAGGAAGACATATATTCTAAAACAGAAATTCAACCATGCATCCTTATCACAGAGATAGGCACAAGCAAAATCACTGGAACCCTCCTAGGGAAAGCCTGTAAAGGCGGTCAAAGATGTTAGATGTATTAGACACCAGGTTTTATATGAAGCTTTCCATATGTTCCACATTGGTATTGGTTCTACACCACTATACACTGGAAATATATAATCTTAGCCTTGAAACATTTAAATATAAATTAAGAGTAAGTACAAGTTGCCCCCAATTAATCTGTCGCTGAATTTGAAAGTTGCCATCTGGAATCACCGCAACCGCTGTGTTTTCAACGGTGCCCAGCCTTGTACTAACTTGGTAATCAATTGGGTCAAGGAGTCTCATCTTTGGTGTAGGGCTGGAGCCCGTGGATTATCTAACATCCTAGCGCTCCAGCACACCAATCGGTGACTTCTGGTTTGGGGTCTTCAAGGTCACAGGTCTAGCTGCCTATTTTTGTAAATCTGTATCTATTATAGAGTGTGTGGGTTTTTCGTGGAGTTGTATGAGGTTCTCTTTTTACCTCATCTTTTCTTCTTAATATAATGATATGCAGCTCTCCTGCGTTTTTCAAAAAAAAAAGACACCATCGAACTCAAACCAGACAGCATACCCCCTCCCCAGCTTTAAAAACCAGACAAATTTCCACCTTAAAATAGTTCATCATAGTGGTTTCAACTGTGGTTTTGGCTGATGTGATTTGTGGGATCCACATGTCATTGGTTTTTTAGCCATGTCGTGTTTTATTGAATATTTGGGCTCCTAAATGATCTTAAATTAAAAATAAAGTAGAAAGTTTTAGATCTCATCGAACACTACAAATTTAGCATACAGCATGTACTGATCCAAAGTTAATAGAAAAAATCAAAATCTTGAATTTATAATCATAGAACTTGAATCAAACATTTGGGCTTACAAACAATATCAAACAAAAAACATTGTCAACTACAAATTTATAGGTCACATTCAGATCTACAACTTTGGTATATAGCATGTCAATGTCTGAGGTCGTCTAAAAAATAAAAAAAATGGATTTCAGAATCTAAGAAATTAAAATGAATATTTGGGCCTCTAAACAATCCGAGATAAAAATGTTGTCAAGTACAAATTTGTATATCACAATGAGGAATACAACTTCGGTATAGACTATAGACCATGTCAACATTCGAGGTCGTTTGAAAAAAATAAATAAAATGGATTTCAGAATCTGATAACCTAAAACAAATAGTTGGAACTTTAAACGTCAATGTCTGAGGACATCTAAAAAATGGATTTCAGAATCTGAGAAATTAAAACGAATATTTGGGCCTCTAAACAATCTGAGATAAAAATGATGTTAATTACTAATTTGTAGATCACAATGAGGAATACAACTTTGGTATAGACTATGTCAACATTCGAGGTCGTTTGAAAAAAAATGGATTTCAGAATCTGATAACCTAAAACAAATAGTTGGGACTTTAAACGATCTCAGATAAAACAAATTGTCAAGTACAAAGTTGTAGGTCGCATTAAGAATTACAACTTTGGTATGGACCATGTCAACATCCGAGGTCGTCTAAAAAAAATAAAAAAAATGAATTGCAAAATCTGATAGTTCAGAGCGAATATCTGAACACCTGAAAGATCTCAAATAAAAAGTCATCAACTACTAAGTTATACTGTTAGAATACCCGTTTAGGATTTAGGGTTTTCCCCATGTAATTACTATCTCACCCCTCTGTAATGGGCCTGGCCCAGTTCACCCACGTCTATTAATACATCACCCAACCCTGTTAGGGTTAGGGTTTCACCATTCAACATGGTACCAGAGCCAAGTTAATTCTTTTTTTTCCTCCCTCTAGCCGCCGCCAGCCCAGCCCTCTCCTCCCTCAAGCCGCCGCCGGCCCTTCCCCTTGCCCCGACCGCCGCCCCCTGCCCCTCTGCCTCCGCGCGCCGCCCGGTGGACCCTCCAGTCGCGCCGGGCCGCGCCCCTGCGCCCACGCCGCCGCCGCATCCCCTGCACCGACCCGCGCCTCCTTCCGCGCCAAGGTGCGACCTCCATCGTGGCCGCCGTGCAGGAGCGCGTGCTGGGGGAAGATCTTCGCCCGCAACGCCCACCGCTCCCCTGCTTCGACGGAGCGCGCGCCGGCGGTGTGTTCCCCTCCGGCCTCTCGCCAGTCACCGCGCGCCCTCGCCCCTTTGGCCTCTGTGTTCGTACTGCGCTCGGCAGAAACCTCTTGCTCCTGGGGGCGAACGCGCCGCCGCCTCCGACAGCCCCCTCCAGCCGCGTCAAATCAGCGCCCTCCTCTGCTGCGCCAGCTGTCTCCCGCCGCAAGGACGAAGCCCTGTATTCCCTTATCGCTGCGTGCTTGCCCTTCTCCAACTCTCCTCTGCCTGCACCGCCGCGGTCCACCTCGTCGACGACGTGGTGGCGCTCTGCTACTACTGCTAGGCTTCGGGCGCTACACCCGGCCTCCTCCTCTGTTCCCAGCCGCCCTTCTCCTGGCCGCGTGCGCTCCCCGCCGCGACCTCCTCTTCCCCAGTTGTCGGGCGCTGTCGGCCTCTGTTTCCAGCCACGCCGCCCGACTCGTTCCTCGCGGCTGCGAGCTCCCTTCTTGACGGCCGTCCTCACTACTAGCGCCGCTGCGCTACTCCTACCAGTGTTGTCTCCACCCTATTCTCCGGGACTGCGTCGAGATCCACCCTCAGGCGGGCCGTCACGTGCCTGGACCGCTTGTCTTCCCATGGGCTGCGATCGCCTCCCTAGCGGTTGAGCACGTGTCTTCTCCCTCCCTGCCTAGCGCCTCTATTGGGGCACCTCCTTTAGCCCTCTCCGCTCACATCGTACCTTCGCCACCACCACCTCCCCCTCCCACCACCGATTGGGTGGTTGACTCCGGGGCCTCCTTCCACACTACCCCCACAACTAGTTCGTTATTCCACTCCCATCCACCATACCCCTCACATCCTTCCTCCATCGTTGTTGGCAACGGTTCCACCCTCCCGGTCACCTCAGTAGGTGCATCGGTTCTTCCAGGACCATTCTGCCTTAACGACGTCTTTGTTGCTCCCGGACTGACTCATCCCCTCCTCTCGGTTCGTCGCTTCACTAGTGACAACCAGTGCTCTATGGAGTTCGACCCCTGGGTCTCACTATACGCCACCTTCCCACACATGTTGTACTCGCTCGCTGTGACAGCTCCGGCCCCCTCTATTCTCTTCACTTGCCCTCCACTCCCCACACCAGAGTAGCCTCATCTCCTGCCCTTACTACTACCACCACATCACATGCTCTTGCTACTACCACCACCTCCTCCGCCATTTGGCACCGTCGCCTCGGGCACCCTGGACCCGACGTCATGTCCCAGCTTGTCGGCCACTCAGACATATCCTATACTCGGGGCTCTTCTGAGCGCCTCTGTCATGCTTGTCAGCTCGGTCGTCACTCCCGCCTTCCTTTTTCCACTTCCACGTCCAGGGCTGCTCAAGCTTTTGATCTTGTCCACTGTGATCTCTGGACGTCTCCTGTCCTCAGCCTCTCCGGCTACAAATACTACCTGGTCATTCTGGACGACTACTCCCATTTCCTTTGGACTTTCCCCCTTCGGCTGAAGTCTGACACGTTCACCACCCTCACTCACTTCTTCGCCTGGGTATCCACTCAGTTTCGGCGCCCGGTCCGTGCCGTGCAGTGCGACAATGGCCGTGAGTTCGACAACAACGCCTCCCGTTCTTTCTTCCTCACTCACGGCGTCCAGTTGCGTCTCTTGTGTCCCTACACCTCTGCTTAGAACGGCCGGGCCGAGCGCATGATTCGCACCACCAACAACATGATCCGCTGCCTTCTTTTCCAGGCGTCTCTCCCTGCCACCTACTGGGCAGAGGCCCTTCATACTGCCACGCATCTCCTCAATCGTCTTCCCTCGAAGGCGGTGAGCCACCCTACACCTCACTTTGCCCTGTACGGCACAGCCCCTTCCTACAACCACCTGCGCGTGTTCGGCTGTGCCTGCTATCCTAACACTTCCGCTACCGCCCCTAACAAGCTTTCTCCTCGCTCCACTCGCTGCCTCTTCCTCGGCTACTCCCCTGACCACAAGGGGTATCGGTGCCTGGACCTCACCTCCCACCGCATCATCTCTCGTCACGTCGTCTTCGACAAAGATGTGTTTCCCCTTGCAGGCTCCACCCCACCCACCGATCTAGACTCACTCCTCGAGTCTGATCCGGTTCCCCCCACCCCCCCACCCCCGGCGCCCCGCCTTGCGCCCATTCCCGCGCCACGCGCGGCCACGACGCCACCGCTCGCGCCCATTCCTGCGCCACGCGCGGCCCCGACGACCCCGCCTGCGCCACGCGCGGCCCCGTCGACCCCAACTCGCTTCGCCGACCCCGCGCTCGTCTACCACCGTCGCAGCCACGCCGCCGCCTCAGCGCCCGCCGACTCGGGCCCGTCGACGAGCACGACCCGCTTTGCCGACCCCGCCGTCGTCTATCACCGCCGCGAGCCAGCCATACCCGCCGCTCCCGACGTTCCGGCGGCCCGCTCCGAGTCGTCAGTATACCACCTGGTCGCCATCCACCGCGACCCCGGGCACGTCCACCCGATGGTGACTCGGCGCGCCGCGGGCGTTCTTCGCCCCGTCGACCGGCTGATCCTGGCAGCGGATACGACCTGCACTCCTCCGGACGCATCCCCTGTGCCCTCCTCCGTTCGCGCTGCCCTCGCTGACCCACATTGGCGTCGTGCTATGGAGGAGTACGCGGCCCTCTTGGCCAACCACACCTGGGACCTGGTGCCGCGTCCACCAGGCACCAACGTGGTCACCGGCAAGTGGCTATTTCGCCACAAGCTGACCTCGGACGGCTCCCTCGACCGCTACAAGGCCCGTTGGGTCCTTCGGGGCTTCACCCAGCGCCCCGGAGTGTACTACGACGAGACCTTCAGCCCTGTCGTCAAGTTCGCCACTGTTCGTGTCGTCCTCTCCCTCGCCCTCTCCCGCGACTGGGCGATCCACCAGCTCGACGTCAAGAATGCCTTCCTCCATGGCACTCTGACGGAGACTGTCTACTGCAGCCAGCCCACCGGCTTCGTCGACGCTGACCGTCCGGATCTGGTCTGCCGGCCGAACCGGTCCCTGTACGGCCTCAAGCAGGCGCCACGGGCATGGTACAGTCGCTTCGCCTCCTACCTGGCCTCCATCGACTTCGTCGAGGCCAAGTCGGACACGTCCCTGTTCATCTACCGTCGCGGCGACAGCACCGTCTACCTCCTGCTCTACGTCGACGACATTGTGCTCACGGCATCCACCGCCGACCTTCTTCACCGCACGATCGTCGCCCTTCAGCGGGAATTCGCCATGAAGGACCTGGGGCCCCTTCACCACTTCCTCGGCATCACCGCCGAGCGTCGGCCTCAGGGTCTCTTCCTCCACCAGCGCCAGTACGCCATCGACATCCTGGAGCGGGCTGGCATGTCTGACTGCAAGCCTTGCTCCACGCCTGTCGACACCCAGGCGAAGCTCTCTGAGGACGACGGGCCTCCGGTCGCCGACGCGACGTCCTACCGGAGCCTGACCGGCGCGCTCCAGTACCTCACCTTCTCCAGGCCCAACATCGCTTACGCCGTCCAGCAGGTGTGCTTGCATATGCACACTCCGCGGGAGCCCCATCTCACCGCGCTCAAGCGGATTCTGCGCTACCTCCGCGGCTCCCTCGACTACGGCCTCCTACTCCGACCATCCCCGACGTCGGAGCTTGTGGTCTACACCGATGCTGACTGGGTTGGCTGTCCCGACACGCGTCGGTCCACCTCCGGTTACGCCGTGTTCCTGGGCGCCAACCTCGTCTCTTGGGCCGCCAAATGGCAGCCCGTCGTCTCTCGCTCCAGCGCTGAGGCCGAGTACCGCGCCGTGGCCAACGGCGTGGCAGAGGCCTCCTGGCTACGACAACTCCTCCACGAGCTCCACAGTCCCCTTTAGCGCGCCACTCTCGTCTACTGCGACAACGTCAGCGCGGTCTACCTCTCCACCAATCCCGTGCAGCATCAGCGCACGAAGCACGTGGAGATTGACCTGCACTTCGTCCGCGAGCGTGTCGCTGCCGGTGACGTTCGGGTTCTCAGCGTCCCCACCACGCTGTAATTCGCTGACATCTTTACCAAGGGGTTACCGTCGAGTGTATTTTTAGACTTTCGCTCCAGTCTCAACATCTGTACAGGATAGAGTTGTGACTGCGGGGGGGGGGGGGTGTTAGAATACCCGTTTAGGATTTAGGGTTTTCCCCGTGTAATTACTATCTCACCCCTCTGTAATGGGCCTGGCCCAGTTCACCCACGTCTATTAATACATCACCCAACCCTGTTAGGGTTAGGGTTTCACCATTCAACATATACATCACGTCAAACTCTGTAATTTTGACATAAAGTTGTATTCGTCTGATTTCATATGAAAATGTTACAATTTTCCGATATAAGAGAAAGAGTGAGACCACCTCACATGTTAACCCCACTGCCGCATCAGCAAACCTACCCAAGAAACCACGTTGAAATGGCCCGGGAGGTATTTTCTCTGCTTTTGAAAGTTAGGGGGTGAATGTTGTCTAATGGGGTTTCTCAAATTCAGCGACTAGTTTAGAGGGTAAATTGCACTTGACTCTAAATTTAAATGAAGATTTTAAGCGGTTATCTGTAAGATAAACCGATACCAAACATGGCCCAGGAGTTTTTTCAAAACCAAAATTTTTATCACTAAAACCTTTAGCAGTAAAAATGAAAACAAAACATAATAAAAGTGCTGCTCTATATGGCTATATCATAGCAATTGCTTACCTGAGTCTGACATTCGTCCCATTGTAAGACTCATATGGCATTTCAACAGTTGAAAATTCAAATGGAAACGTCTTCCTTTCATAGATTTCACCAGGAATATCTAACTCACGTACTGCATGGACAAACAGTGCATTTCACGTGATAATAGCTTCTCACATAACAATGTGTATGCTGAGCAATAATCAGTAGAAATAACTTGATCAACTTGCCACATGCCGCTAGCCAAACACAGAGTTCAGGATACCCTTTTGAAACATCTTAGGTACTAACCACAGTTTCTAGCTAAGTCAGGTGATTTGATTTTGCAATAACAGTCTAGCTAAAACAAATGGTAAGGTAAATAGCATACGACTTGAGTTGATGGGTACAAAATATCGAAATATGGTCTAACAAATCTCAGTGTGTTTAGTAAAGGCATAGAGATTGTAGAACAGTTATTCCTTTTGGTTTAGCTTCAAAGTTTGGATTTATTAAAAATAAGCATGTGCCATCTTGGGTCTTGCTAAAGGTGAACCTAGGGGTGCTTACTGCTTGAGACTTATCCTGTGAGGTTATTGTAAGCCTGGTAATACCAGATTCAGTGGTTTTCATTTGTTTTTACCATCACCTTGGTAGATCTGAACCCATAAGCTTTCATAGAGCTTCGCTTTACTTTCTTTTATTACCAAAAAAACTCATCAACTGCAAATATTTGCATAATTAACAAAAAGTAATGTAAATGCTGTTGTAACTTGTAAATTGCAACACCCACTTTGACATCATGGGATTCTATTGACACATCAATTTGGAGGATATGATATTTTACCTAGGGCTGAAGATTTAAGCATTAAGGTATGGTGATAATGATAAAGAGCAACTGAAACATATGATATCATACACAGAAACTAAGGATGATAACAGAGAATTTAGTGGCAGTACAATTCTTTGATAATAATTACTTAATTCATAAATAGCCTCTGCTCCTACAAATTATAGAAAGAAAAATAGCACAATCCCAAATTTACATAAATCCACTGTAGGAGCTATTGGCATATCACATCACGCACTAGAAACTCACCTAACGAAGTGAAGTCATAGAAGTTCCCTCGGTCAAAATAGAGCTCTGAAAAATCATTAACCATTGTAATTATTATGGCCTAAGAGGGAAAGGAGTACGAAACTGTACTCTCTCTGTGTTATTTAAATATATGATATTTTAAACATCATATATTTAAAAACATAGGGACCGCATAGGAAGTAATTTCGTAATTGTTAGCAAAATGTATTCCATAAATGCAAAAACATTACTTTCATCCAGGATGAAAGCATTCATGCAGAGCATGAAGATGGCACGTAATGTAAAAATATCCAAGCGCAACTGAAGGCTCTAACTTTACTGGCCATATAAAGAAAAGTGTAGATAGCAACATTTCAGCGCCCATAAATATAATAGCATCTGATGGATGCAAACAATGCACAACACTCACACTTAGCAATTAGCATCAGAAATAAGTGGAGACATGAACCGTCTAAGAGCACCTTACAAAACATAATGCAGTATGCACTACCAACGTGTGCACAAATCATCAGAGTAAGCAGAACCTGAATACTAGTAAAATGGGATAAATCCGTGACAAGAAAGCATGTGTTCATGAAGGCCCCAAACGAAGATTACTAGCCTTGTAAAGTCATATAACTTAAACAGCATTTACAGAACTGGATAACAGTGTAATCATGGCAGGTTCCGAAGCAACCTTCGTCTCATAACTACTTGAGCAGAAATTGGTATAGAAAGCAGCTGCAAGGGTAACACAACATACCTATTTGGCCTAGCAACTCAATTTTGACACCCGTGTGTTCAATCCTTTTACCTGGAACTGGTGCTATTGATACCTGAACCATTTCACCCGAGCAAGATATTAGGCTCCGTTGAGCCATGCAAACTAGAAAAGAATAAGAAACAAGCAATTCATACTTCTCCAGATATAGTTTCGAGGCTCTGGAAAACAGGGACCATCGTTGTCTTCCCATTGTCCTTCTTAACCGAAACCTGTGAAACAATGGCAGAAACCAGACACTTGTAAGCTAAAAACAGAATTCGAATTTGAACCCCAACTGGTAGCAGCATGGAGATATGAAGAACTGTACCTGCTTCCTAGTCCTCGCATCAGAGAATGTGATCGAGATGTCACAAGGTGGCTTGAATGCTCCAATGATATAATTCTAAATTGACACACCCATAGATCACAAAATATCAGAGGAGCATTTCCACATGGAAACACAATTAAGAGATGAAATTTCTATATGCAGAGCATTACTATCCATCAGAAAGGTGTCTGGTCATATAATCATCAGCTATGGAGCAATGCTAAGGAAAACTAAATTAGCATGTATATTGTCTGCCAGAATCCAAGCAGGCACGTTCGTGTGGGCCTAACCTTTCCATGTTGCAACCGAATTAGTTGCAATTGCAATTCAGGTACCCAGACCTAAACAACCCAACTTGAGAGAGCAAACATACTGACAATCCACGAATACTCATAATCTCGAATAAAATAGATGAGTTCCCCTGGTGCACAAGTTATCCCAGGATCACACACATAGCCATATAGGGAGGGCACAACTATGATCAGCCTACTGATGAGCGTGGGCAGCCCCACCACCTCATAGTAGCCACTCTTACTCCTCGGCCGGAATCAATGTGGACCGCTGCCCGCTTCTATTGTTGAAATTAGAGTACCAAGCCCAAGCATCCGAATCCAACCCGCAACACGAGACCCGCGCTGCAATTTCTCGCACCGGCCGAACCAGAACTACAGCCACTAGGTTCGAGGCTGGACAACAATCCCCAGGCCCCTAACCATACGGAGCGAAACAGGGTGGTCCCGATCGCCCCGCCGAATCGCGGCCGATTCGCGCCGGCCCCAGAGCCAGATTCGGTCTGTTCCGATGAAATCGCCGCTCCGAGGAGGTGGAAAGTGGCTGGCTAGGGCGGAGGAGGAAGAGGGAGCCATGGAGGGATGATGCTAACCATGGCGACTGCGGCGATGCAGTGGCGGCCGGCGAGGGAGAAGGCGGCGGCGCTGACCGGAGACACCGCGTCGCGGGATCGAGATCGGAATATCGGATGCGGCAGAGGAGATTGCGCGCACTTTGGAAAGGCTAGAGCTGGGCCTGCCCTTTCTCTCTTTGGAAAGTATATGAGCTGCTGACTGCTGGGCCCGACTTTCTACACCGCGGTCTGAGCTGGACGGGACGGCCAGGCTGGTCAACAGGCAGCAGGCTAGTCTGACGTGGACTTTGCACGGTCCCCATTAGTCCAACTCAGAGGGCAATGCGTGAAATTTTTCCTGCTCTTGGATTTTCCTGTCTGAAATTTATGTAAATTCTTGTGAATTTTTTGTGTTCCAAATAAACTATAAGGGCTAGTTTGTAAGCTCTATTTTTTCAAGAGATTCTTATTTTTTCAAGGAAAAATAAACTAATTTCCCTTGGGAAAATGAAAAACCCTTGGGATAATTGGGTTCTCAAACTAGCCCTAACTGTTGGTGACCTGTTCTGTTACCTAAGAATGAATCAAAATAGGACAACACAATTAATGAATTTATTCCTTTAATTTATCCAAAAGATAGATTAGACAATCTCCAACCATTTCGCCTCTCAAATCCTCACATTGGTACTTTCTATTCATATTCCAATACCTCCCTCTCAACTATTTACCCTCCTATTTCACCTCCTCTCCAATCATTTCCCTTATTCAGCTCCACTTTATCTTTTAAGTAGGTCATTTGACTTTTATATATCAGTTTTTAGAGTTTAAAAGATATTACCATATTTAAAGTATGGTAATATACATTGTTATGATGTAATTATACTAAAATAGAATTAATTTCACAATTAAAACACTTATTAACAAAATGAGGGCCCCTACATAAGTGGCCTCATCTCTCCACCGCTGATAGAGGGGAATGCCCGATCTTCAGTGATGTACGATAACTTGATTGGGCAGAGATCTCGACGTTGATGATCCAAGGCTCCGAACGAACGGATCCTCTCAATCACTACAACACTACACCGTTGGTTATCACCCGTGGCACACGAGTGGCCTCGCTAAGAAGGCTTATCCCTGCATGCACAATCAAAAACACAAGTAAGAACATGAAGAACTTAATCAAAACGGTATTGATCACGAGTTGTGGTCTCACAAACCGATGGACGACGACAATGTTCAATGACAGATATGATCTAAGCAAAAACCTCAAATCCTAATGTGGCGGCAGTTGCTGGTAAAATAGAGGTTAGGGGCATGTGTGACCCCTGATCGCACCCTGTCACACCCGGGTTTTAGGGGTCCAAAGCCCGGGCGCGAACATAATCACCAGGTGTGCTGGGACCAAGTCTCACACATATGATGAATCATGGCACAGGATCGAATGTCACATCTTTACTATATAACAGGAATTCTATACAAAATAAATAATTACATTATAAGGAGACAACGGTCCAGCAACCCAAAGTTGACTGGGAGACGATGGCCTAGACCTCTCACGAACACATCGCAGCATCCTCCATGTGCCTCATCCTGTGGTACCTGTTCTTGACCTGTGGGGGGTGTGAGACAGCAAGAGTGAGCTCACATACGTTCATCGCTCAACAAGTTGTGGGGAATAATGTGAATGAACTCGCCAAAGGTAGGAGTTCATGTGAAGTGTAAGGCTTACCAAAGAGGATGGTTAGAGCTGAGCATTGCTTTTAAAGTTGGTCAAAATTTTATTAGCAATTACTAAGTATAAGTAAATACCAAACCCAATTAAGTAGTAGAACAAAAGTAACAACATCACCTGCGATGCAATGCATATGACAAATTGAATTTAGTTCCATAAAATAATCATGTGAGGGGTCGAGCTGCTCATGACCGTGAGCACAGCTAGTATACCAGTTTTACACTCTGCAGAGGTTGCGCATCTTTACCCACAAGTCATGTTACTCATCTGCCAAGGGATCGCGACTTCCCATACACCTCTACCGAGGAGGCGAGGCAGGGTAACACTACGAGGCCTTTACAAAGTTCCACTAGCTTCAGAAAACCCGCTACAGTTTATAGGAAGCTCCAATGCAGGGATCCCTCGCATGATCGCCATCGCAGCAAAATCATCCCAAGGACCTCCCTACACTGACCACTCCCCTACTGCCCTTGCCCCTTTCGGGTAAGGTAGTCTTCCACTAGCTTTCCTAACTAATCAGCCAAGGGCGTCCATAAACCCTTGTGGTAGCACTGTTTTCACGGGTGGTCGCTCCATGTTCCAATTAACATAATGATCTTATCATGAACAGTAATAATAAATAGATAATAAAAATGTGATCATGAATAATGTATCTTCATACCCAAAACCACATAAAGCACTAGCAAGTACTACCCAAAAAGTTCAGTGGTAAACAAGGTATAAAGATAATCAAACTAGCACTACAAGAAACTGATAAAAGTTCGTGGGTAAAACTAAGAACGTGGGTAGCGACGTTCTTATATGAGTTAAGTTCGTGGGTGTAGTTAAAAACGTGGGTACCCACGTTCTTAAACTAAGTTCGTGGGTCCCAGCCAAAACCGTCGAACTTAACTCATTAGGAACGTGGGTACCCACGTTCTTAATTTAAGTTCGTGGGCCAACGGAACCCCGTCGAACTTAACTGAAAACATCTAAATCCCTAACCCGCGCCGCGTGCCTCTCTCTCACCAGCTCTCTCTCACCAGCGCGCCCTTTTCTGCCCACCGCGCCGCGCGCCGCCACACAGCACTGTGCCGCCGCCGCCACACAGCACTGCGCCGCCGCCGCCAGCACGCCAAATCCAAAGCTGACCGCGCCGCCGCCCTTCCTCGGTCGCTGCCCCGCAGGCAAAGCTCACCGCGCCCCCCGCCCCACATCCAAAGCTGACCTCGCCGCCGCAAGGCTGCCCGAGCTCGTCCTCCGCCATCGTCCTCCGCGGTCGCCAGTCGTCCTTCGTCGCAAGGCCACCCAAGCTCGGCTCGGCTCTATCGTCCTCCATCGTTTCCCACCCGCCGCCGCCAGAAAATCACGCCGCCGTCGCCAGAGGTCCTCGACTCACTGCCGCCGCCAGAGCTCCTCGGCTCGCTGCCCAGCAGCCAAAGGTCACCGCCGTCGCCAGAGCTCTGACTTCACCTTTTCATCAGGTGTAGCTTCCTTCAAATCTTCATCTAATGTAAAGTTGAATCTAGCAGCTAAGAGATGGAAGCAGCATTAGCCTGTGCAAAGAAAGTTATGTTCTCTATTATGATTCATAGTATTCATTTCTTCATGAGGAATTACACAAGCAGTTATGGAGATAAAAAAATGAATTGGCCATACATCAAAATATCTAGTAACAGAAGCAATAAATAAGTTCACAACTTGAATTGCCTCAGTAACTTGAATTCCCAAGCCCAGAATCATGATTGGCCGACCGATGGGATGGATGGATCGATATTTTTATTTCCGTCAGCACCTCCTGATGATTTATGGCTGACGGCTGTTGCGTTTGAGCTCTGGCGGTCAACGTGAACGTGCTGCCCCGGCCGATGATCTCTGTGTTCCTACTGGCTGATGTCCGAGTCTTGAGTCCGAGTGGTAGCTGCTGTTTTTATAGGAGCCGCTGCTGGGAGTTGCATGATGGGCTGGGGCCTTTAGTATTTTCTAAACTTGAAAAACTTGCCTGGCTCTTAGGGTTGATGAATACACATGTGTTGCTATTACTTGCTTGCTCCTTGTCGACGATGGTATAGATAGCAGTAGCACTGTACACAAGCAGCAAGCAACACCCCACCTCCTTGCATTGACTATTGCATTTTTTATGAAACCTAAAGCCGTGTTTCCATCTAATTGTAGGCCCACTTGACTCTAGTCTCCGGTCTCTCTCCACTCTAACTACAGCCGGCTCACGTCTCCTCGACCATCACCACCTTGACGGTCTCTGTGAAGGTATTTTTCTTCTTTCTTTGATGCATATTATTAGAATTAGTTTGTTAGTTAAAATTTGATGCATGATTTTTGGTTAGTTGTTACAATTGATGCATAATTTCTTGTTCATTGTAAATTAATCAATGTTAGGTTCAATGTTTGGTTAAATGTTTTTATGTCTAGTGATCCTTCCTAATAGAAGAAGGGCTTAATGATGTTTGTTTACACATTTTTTATTTATGTTTGTATGCTTAATGATGTTTATTTACACAATTTTTATTTACGTTTATATGCTTAATTATGTTTATTTACACATTTTTTATACATTGGGTTATTTAGTTTTGGAAATGGATGACAATAGAAGAAGGGCGATGTATGATGGATTCAATAGCGCGACTCTAGGTCACTCAAAGGAATGGGTTAGGGTTGCAAAACAATTCGTGGGTCTCGCATTTTCCGGTGGACCTCGTGTGGTGAAGTGTCCGTGTACCAAGTGTTGGAATTTTAAGTATGTGAGAAAGATCGAAGAACTGGAGCATCACCTTTGCAAGAATGGGTTTATGCCTAACTATCTTTTGTGGCGCTCACATGGAGAAGTAGAGCAGAATATCACAGAGTCAGAAATAATTGATGATGATGAGGAGGATTGGATGGATGACTTGGTGGCTGATATTAGTAGAGAGTATCCAACATTGGCCTCAGAACAGGATACACCAAATGAAGTGCAGGAGTTTTACAAGCTTCTTCACGCGTCAGAGGAAAAAGTGCATGACGACACCACTGTGACCGTGTTGCGGGTGGTTACACATCTTATGGCAATGAAGGCAAAGTATAACTTCTCGAATAATTGCTATAACGATATAATCAATCTGATTATTGATCTCATCCCATCAAACCATAAGATGCCAAAAGACTTATACCAGTCTAAAAAGATTGTGTCCGGTCTTGGGATGAAGTATAAGAAGATTGATGTGTGCGAAGATAATTGCATGTTGTTCTGGAAGGAATATGAAGCGACCAGCCATTGTCAGAAATGCAGTAAATCAAGATATGCGGAGGTACTAAAAGAGGATGGAGCTACTTTTGCTACAAAAGTGGCAGTTAAACAGCTTCGATATATGCCCATCACTCCAAGGCTTAAACGTCTGTTTTTAACCCCAGAAACTGCGAAGCTAATGTTGTGGCATAAGGAAGGAGAACGTGAGATCCAAGACCCAGACATTATGATGCATCCATCAGATGGCGATGCTTGGAAGGCTCTGGATCGTTTTGACCCAGAATTTGGAAGAGACGCTAGGAGTGTTCGTCTAGGCTTGTCCACTAATGGTTTCACTCCTTACGACAACAGTTCAACTTCATACTCTTGTTGGCCGGTTTTCATCATGCCCTACAACCCCCCTCCCAACAAATGCATGAAAGAAGGGTTCATATTTCTTGCCCTTATTATTCCAGGGCCTAAACATCCTGGAAAGAAGATCAATGTATTCATGCAACCGTTGATTGAAGAGTTCAAAGAGCTATGGGTAGGGGTAAAGGCTTATGATGGTCATCTAAAACGTGAATTTACCTTACGTGCGGCATATTTGTGGTCAATTCATGATTTGCCTGCATATGGTATTTGGTCTGGCTGGTGTGTTCACGGTCGACTGTGTTGTCCCATATGCATGGGGGACACACAAGCATATCGATTGGAGCATGGTAAAAAGGTCTCATTCTTTGATTGTCATCGACGGTTTCTTCCATCCAATCATCTGTTTCGAAATGATACGAAGTCATTTAGAAGAGGCATAAAAGTTAAAGACAGTCCACCAAAACGTTTAATGGGTGAAGATATCATGATACAACATCGTGCCCTTCAAAGGGCTGCAGAAGGTCATGAGTTTGAAGGCTATGGTCAAGATCACAACTGGACTCATATTTCTTTTCTCTGGGAACTTCCGTATGCGAAGGTATTGATTTTACCACACAACATAGATTTGATGCACCAAGAGCGCAATGTTGCTGAAAGCATCATAAGCATGTGTCTAAACATTAAGGGTAAAACAAAAGACAACATCAATGCGAGGAAAGATTTAGCTAATCTTTGTGATCGCCCTAACCTTGAGGTCAAATTAAATCCTAATGGAAAGGAGAGGACACCACGAGCTCCATATTGTCTAAAGCCGGAAGAGCGAAAAGAAGTATTTCGATGGTTGAAAATGTTGAAGTTTCCAGACCGCTATGCAGCTAACATAAAACGTACTGTTAACCTCGACACTAATAAATTAAATGGTTTGAAGGCTCACGATTACCATATTTTGATGGAAAGACTTATGCCGGTAATGTTCCGTGGCTATTTGAAGCCTCCTCTGTGGAAGATGATTGCTGAACTTAGTTACATATATAGACATATATGTGCTAAGCATATCTCAAAGAAATTGATGATTCAATTTGAGAAACAAATCGCGGTGCTTGTATGCAAGATGGAAAAAGTATTTCCGCCTGGATTTATGAATGTGATGCAACATTTGCTAGTGCACTTACCTTATGAAGCATTAGTAGGAGGACCAGTGCAGTTCCGATGGATGTACAGTCAAGAAAGAGAATTGAAAAAACTTAGAGCTACTGTGCGGAACAAAGCAAGGGTTGAGGGGTGTATCGCAGAGGCCTTTGTAGCTAAAGAGATCACAATCTTCTCAAGTCAGTATTTATCACACACTAACAACGTGAATGCTTAGTGTTTTTCTCTGGAAGGGGAAAGGGGTCGGGGCTTCTACTGCACATTATGTTGACATAAGAGAGAGTAATTTCACCATGCTCTACTTGTACACCAACATGGAGGAACTTGATCCATACTTTGAAATGTTTGATTCCATATATTTAGCTGGCCACAAACCTACACCAAAGGAACTGGATAATCTACGTATGAAAGGGATGAATGGAGGTCCATGTTTCGTTGAATGGTTCCACGAGCATGTAATTATCTATTTATAATTTTCCTTTGTGTACTTAGTTTGCACATATGACTTGCTATTTACCTATATCTTTTTTTCTGCTCTATGTAGTGTAAGAAACTTGACTCTCTAGTCTCGGATGATTTGCGACAGATATCACATGGTCAGTTGAAAGCAAGAAAATATAGCCGCTATGATATTAATGGATACCGTTTTCGAACATCAAAATTAGAAAAAATCCGCCCGCAGGCAGCCACGACAAACAGTGGAGTAGTAGCAACTGCCACAAATGTAGACGGAGGCACTCATGACTATTATGGTGTTCTTCAAGACATAACGGAGTACACTCTTGGTGGGGCCAAAGAGTTCATGTTTGTGTTATTTGATTGTGAATGGTTTGATCCGCAACAAACGCGAGAGGATGAATTTGGAATTGTGGAGGCAAAGCATGAATCACGGTTTAAAGGCAGCGATTATAGCAATGTTGTGCTTGCACATCAAGCGCAACAGGTGTACTATCTAACATATCCTCATGAAAACTTGAAGTCTTGTTGGGTTGTATACAAAATTAATCCTGAAGTCCATCCGTTACGATATGATTATTACAACACAAATAACGAAGATGATGATTCTGTTAATATTTATCAAGAAGATGGCGATCAGTCAGAAAATAGAGAATTTACTATATCTGAGGATTTAGGGCTCAATGAAGTAGCTAGTCTTGCCATAGATTTGATGGCAGAAGAACCAGATCCTTCTAGGGCAAGGACTCGTAAGTCACAGAGAATTCTTGAAAAACAACAAAGACTTGAAATAATTGAGCAGCGTGTTGCTGAAGCAGATTCTGATGCCGATGATTTTTGAAAAGTATATATATTTAAATTCTTGTATATGCATTCCTATTTCAATACTAAAAGTATATATATTTAAATTCTTGTAATGAAATTTGTGCAGATGATGAGGGTCATGGACAAGTTCAAAGGGAAGAAGCGCGGAGACCGTGGTGACTCCTCGAGGTCACGGTCGACTAGGGGTTCAGGTGGTGGGGATACATCCTCTATGTTGTTCCAGGTATTTAATTTGTTTTATTTTCTTTTCTTCTACGTATACATCGAGTACTTGATATATCTCATTGTTGATTATGTTTGTAGGGCTCTACAGCGTCAAGGCAACGGTTAGAGCAGCTCCTTGGTTGCATGGAGGAGCAGGGGCGCGAAGTGGGAAGCCATAGTGCACCTGGGCACGAGCGCGAGGTGGCAGGCCATAGTGCACCTGGGCAAGAGCGCGATGTGGCAGGCCACAATGCACTTGAGCCAGAGCGTGAGGCGATAGGCTCAAGTGGACCTATGCTAGAGCAGGACCACAATGCATTTTGAGCAAGCGCGCGAGGCGGCAGAGCACAATGCACCTAGGCAGGAGGACGAGCTGGCACACCAAGATTCACCGATGCGTGATGATGATGACTATGGGGAGGACTACGATGGAGAGGCCGATGGAGAGGCTGATGACGAGGTTGTTACAACGACACAGGCAACGAACTTCAGGTAATTTTATTTTGACGAGGAGTTCCATTTTTGTTGGATTGATATTATTACCAGTGCACAATTTACAATTTTGTAAGTTTCGGCGGTCCCTTAGAGTTCCACCGACACAACCCTTGGACCAACGTAGGGTCATAAACCCTGCAGGAGAGAGGAGTTGGGTGGAGGTGGCATGGAGTGGCAAAGGTCATCGGACACCAGTTAACACAGTGCTGGGATCTATAGCTCGTTTTCACTATCCAGGGGTGGTACAACTCAACGTGGCAGAGATAGGGGTGTATCATTGGGCTCACTGGGGCCTCAAACCATATGGACCCGACCGTACTCACCAAGACGCAGTGTGGTCATCGTTTTGGGTGAGTTTATTATGTCTTTTAAATTTACTTATCGTGGGCGTCTATAAATGAATTTAATTGCTTCTTCATTTTGCAGGAACAATTTAGATTGGGCGAAACAGCGAACGAAGAACATGCAAAACGTGTATTCCACAATGCTGCTAGAAAAGTTATAAATGGTTCAATGTCAGATGCACGGGTCAAAGCTGTTACCGTGTACTTCAAGAAAGTGAAGGGTCAAAGAATGACCAACAAGCAGGCATGTGAAATCCACTTGACAGCTGAGGAGTACAAACAAAGTGAAGTGGACTGGCTCACTGCTCAGCCTGAAGCTTGGGTCAAGCTCTGCGAGTACTGGATCTCAGATGAGTACAAAGTGAAGTCAGATAGAAATCGTTTGAACCGGAAGAGCAAACCGGGCCTCCATCGATTTGGAGCAGATGGATTTATTGGGAAATCACAACGAATGGTATGACGAGCTAAGTAACATTTAGTATTTTTCCCTCAGACAAATTTGTATATTTTATTATGTCTCTTACTGCAGGAGGCTCGTGATGGTGTTGAACCCCGATTCATTGACGTTTACATGGAGGGACACCGAGGTCCAGATCCAGATCATCCAAAAGTTTTATGTGACGAAAGCGTGACAGAAAAGCTGGTAGGTGTAAATAATAACTATCTATTCTTAATTAACTTGTGACTCATTTATAATTAACATAAATTGTTTTGTAGACTCGTTATGCTGAGGAGGTTAGGAGGAAAGCAGGAGACGATGATCTAGATTGGAGGGAGGCACCTTTTGATCCGGATGCAGCATATGTTGCCGGTGGTGGGCTACCACATGGGAGGTATGATAAGATCAAAGTTGTGATATATAAACACTATATTATCATAACTTGTGATGTTTCTAGGTTGGGGATCGGCGATGGGGTTGTGAGTCGCGATAGCTTTGGTCGTCGGTCAGTTTCCTCGGCGGGGAGTAGATCTCGAACTTCAACTTCGAGGGAATCAGAGCTTGATGAGCAACTAAGACAACAACAACAACAAGTTCAACAACTATCTCAACAAGTTCAGATGATGCAGGGAATGCTGATGCAGGTAATAATTTTAGTAATCCGCTCAGAATCTGCCCATATTTTTTTTATATAAATCGCTCTGAGCCTTAGACAGCCTAAAATCGGTCTGGTCAATTGTTGAGTGATTTCTGCATTTATTAGGAGGTTGTCACAGCCTGTGATATGAACATACCCTTAACTGCACAAGCACAACCACTTCAGATTCAGGATGTGATTAGTTGAATCTAGGCTAAGTGAGACAATGTCAATCCCTTAACGTTAGCCAAGCAACCTGGGGGCAAATTCAAAGAATTAAAGAACATCGACACACTTGTCTAACGCCAAGCTGCCATGGGCTTTCTACAAGAAAGTTCTCAGCTGCTCTGGTTCCAGAATTAGTTGCACACACTGATCATCGCTGGAGGTTGTATCCCCTCTTCCATATCCGAAAGAACATCCTTCAGCTGAACATCATCTGCCTCAAACAGACTATTGTAGTGTTCATTCAGGGCAGGCCATTGCCCATGAATCTCTATCTCATGGCCAGTGCATGCGTGCATCCGGTTGGTACCCTTCAGTTCAGAAAAACTTCCCCACGGAGTGAATTGAAAGCAGCTGGTCGAGCGAGCCTTTCCAACTCCAAACAACAGTGAGCTACTTCCCCGGCCTTCTCGTCTTGTCTCTGCCAGTGATCTGGGCAGCTGGTAGGAGTTTTCAAAAGAAAGAGAGGATATTTCGATCCTAGGAGAGGCCATAGGTTTTCTAAGGATAGCGAAGCATATTGCTGCGTGCATCTGATAGCAGCAAAGATCTCTCCAGTGCAAAGGTTCTTTGCTTTCGAAGCCCTCCTTCAATCCTCTCTCTCTCAACAAACAGAAACAAACAAGAAAGGGACGCCGTCCTCATAGCCCATAGAAAAGGCATCCACGACAAGCTCATCAAAAGACTGGACCCAATCCCAACTTCCCAAGTGCACTTAGAAAGAAGCTGGGTGAACCAAAAACTGCGTACTTATTACGTCTTATTCTCTCTATCGATCTGTAGCCTCAAAAAGTTTAGCCAAGCTCAAACGCTACAATACAGCGAAATGTGGAAACCATTTGAGCTCCCCCCTAACGCTTCGTTTGTTTGACACTGATGGGTGATTCTGCTCGCTGCTCAGGGCCGCCCAGCCGCTAGGAGCTAGTATTTCATCCTCGCCATTCTTCTTGCAACAGATGCACGCCCACAGCTCGCAGTGTCCGTGGGTGTAGCCCTTCCCCTCGACGCCCAGGCACTCGTCGACGCATCTCTTGTTCTTCACGCAGTAGTTGTCCCACAGCCGGAAGCATTTCCACTACGACTTGGTGTCTCTGGGGTCCACGTCTCCCTCCAGCAGTGGCGACAGCTCTCTTGCTGCGCGACATGGAAACAAATCGATCGAGCTCGTAAAAACCAATCAGTTCAACCATGCGTTTCATTTCACTTTTTTCAGACATCATAGCTTCAGAGAGAAGATATATATATACCTGAACCTGATGACAAGGCCATCAACATCTATGCATCAGTGAATTAGCTGATTTTTTGTGTTATGTGTAATCTAGGCTTTTCCTGTTTGCTTTCTTGATTAGCTGATTTTTGTGTAATGTGTAATCGCAATTTCTGTCATCTGCTAGTTGCCTGCATCAGTGAATTGTGACTTCAGTTGGTAAAGCCTAACTCATGGTTCAGTTGGTAACTTGCTTGTGGCTTCTATGATGCATGTGCTAGATAAGATTACCATCCCATGTGTGAGTTTAAACTCTATATATACATTAGTTTAAAATAAAACTCAAGCTTATTGTATTTGCAGATGTATAGTGCTCAGATGGGATCTCCAATGGGACCCCAGTTCACCCGTCCGTCACAATCTGGACAGACCCCAAACACCAACGAAACACAGGTATAGTTTTGTAGTATATTTACTTTCATTTACAATTATAATCATGCATCGTTTTATTTGGTTATAGGGTTATGAGACCGGACAAGGAAACCCACAGATGGACATTCAGTGGTCGATGCCTCCTAGAGGACAGATTCTTCCTCCTCCACAACCAGGTATGGGATATTGGCCACCACCACCATGGGGATATCCTACACATCCAATGGGGCCTTGGGGACGCCCCCCATGGCCAACACAGCCACTTCTGTCACCAGCGGTACGTTCCTGAATTTCAATGCTAGTTGATTTCCTCCTAATTAAATAAACTAAGTCTAGATTGGTTTTATCGTCTAGCTTTAGTCACTATCAAAGGGGGGCCACAGTGCACCATTTTCACCTACCTGGGCTAGTTCTCAATTCTCACCTACCTGAGCTCTTCTGCCAATGATTGAGTATTACAGAAACTATTTGAAATCAAACTACAGATTCAGTGACTATGAACCTATTTAATTGAGATAGTGACTATGAACCTATCTGAAATCAAACTACAGATTCAGCAAAAAAGTGACTATCAAACTAGAAAATCAAACTATCTGAAATCAAACTACAGATTCAGCAAAAAAGTGAAAACAACAAGTGATGCACACTAAAAACAGTTAGTGACTATGAACCTATTTAATTTCTAGCAAATGAAATGGTACATGGCTAGGCTTTGTGGGCTCAGTTTGTAGTTAGTGGCCATGTACTCCATCTATCCATCTATGAACCTAAATCTGGCGCCTTAGACCACTCGACCAAACTGTCACTATTGATATGAGTGGTACATATAATTATATATTGGATTCATTAGCATTAAAAATTAGCAGCCATCTAAGCTATTTGAAAGGGCCAAACAGATGATCTAAGCTATTAAAAATTAGCAGCCATCTAAACTGTCACTACAGATTGTTCCGTACTAATGGATGAGGCGCATCTAAACAATCTGCCCAACAATCTGCCCAACTCATCTAAGTTTTTGCATGGCTGAGGCGCATCTAAACATATGATCTGGGACTTTGAGTCCGCTTCTTGCATTCACAATCTGCTGAGTTACATTTCTAATGACGCAGAATCCTTACCTCGGACTGTTCCATACTAATGGATCATCAGATCTGAAGCCCAGTAGCTCATTCCCTGTTCTTTATTGTTCTTGGATGCCGCTGTGCGATAGATTAGGCGATTTAAAATTGCCAAGAATTTAGTGGTCCTGGGCAGAAGAATCCTGGGCAGCAGGACTGGCACTTGAGCGGCCTGTAGGGCATGTTCTTGGTGTCCTGCAGGTTGATCTTCTCGTCGGTGGCCTGTAGGGCATGTTCTTGGGTTCTGCAGGTTGATGTCAGCCATACATTAGCTTGGCTCTACACTTTGAATGCATCCGAGGGCTGCTCATTTTGGTTTATGTGGTCATTTTAGCAATCATACCTTGCTCCTGAGGTTCATGTGGTCATTCTGAAGCTCAGTCTCCTGCAGATAGGATATGATGCAAACGAATGAATCCAGATAGGATTAGCTAAAATGAATGAGGTCTGAGGTTTATGCATGTAGGTAACATGTATGTATTACCCTTTTGGCCATGTAATTGATCTCGGCAGCCAGCAGCTCACTCTGAAACAAGAATTCAGCAATCAGAGTCTGACAAATAAACAACCTAGCCATCACGAACTCATAGTTACTTACATCAGAACTCGAAGAATTATGTAAACAAAACCATCTCGGGAAGCAATTAATGGTCATATATACGTACTGTATAAATAATCAAATACTCCCTCCGTTCGTTAATATTTGACAATATACAGTTTATATTTGAACTAAGCAACGTCAACCTGATCTTAGAGATGCCTTTCTTAAGGCGGCTCTCCAGCTGCTTCAGCTCTTTGAGTGACAAGTTTCCCACAGAGTCACTGACCAAGTGCCTTCACAATCACAAGGGAGAGAAATAATCAAAACACGCGTACGAGCAGTACGTTCTTCCATGCAGTCACTTGCATTCATCTTGCCAGTACTCAGTAGTATATAGAAAGTAAATTACCGCACAAGGCTCCTGGCTCTACCTGTTAGTGTTTTGCAGCATCTGGATCTGGTTGCGCAGTTTTGCGGATTCTTGCTGGTAGAATTGCTTCAACAGATAAAGCAAATAGTTGGAATAATTTTCAGTTCCAAACAGTAACCAAACAGATAAAATGACCACCGTATTTTACTATGAGAAACAGTAAGGTATATATAGCTGGCATGAGTTTGTATCAGTACCTGGGCATTGTGCTCTAAGAGTGGGGGGCCAAAGGAAGAGCCAACGGCGTGTGCCTTGTACCTCTCGATCATTTTGGTTTATGAGAATTTTGGTGTACATGTGATTTAATGCTTTCCTATATTTATTTAGAAAAGGACGCTATGTTTATCATGCTTTCCTATATCTTGGTGTACATGTGATTTAATGCCAGTTGTATATTTATGAGAATTTTGATTTATTTTGTAGGATTCCGGCTCTCATCAAGTGACTCCTCCCCCTCACGCTGACTTTGCGGACAAATGTCTCAATTCTAGTGGTGGAGCTACGAACAACAATCCGATGTCCTGATCAAGAGCGATGGAGCTAATGTTTGAACTTGTGAACTAAAAATGAGAACTATGGATATGAACTTATGTATTTAGACTTGTGTGAATTTGTGAACTTATGTATTTGGACTTGTGTGAATTTGTGAACTTATGTATTTGGACTTGTGTGAATTTGTGAACTTATGTATTTGGACTTGTATGGATTTGTGATATGTATATATATCCATGTGTTTGAAAATTGTATTGTATGTGATATTCTGTGTTGCATGTGTTATTATGTGTGTCTAATTTATCATTTCTGTATTTTTTATTTTTTTCTGGAAAAGAGTTAAGAACGTGGGTACCCACGTTCTTAAGGTTAAGAACGTGGGTACCGTCGAACTTAATGGGCAGCCCGCGCCGACTCACGCAGGACCCATAAGTTCGACGGCCACCTGTACCCACGTTCTTAATGTTAAGAACGTGGGTGCCGTCGAACTTACGGGACAAAATTCGACGGTCCCCGTCGAACTTAAAAACCCACGTTCTTAATGTTAAGTTCGACGGTACCCACGTTCTTAACGTTAAGTTCAACGGTACCCACGTTCTTAACGTTAAGAACGTGGGGGCCGTCGAACTTAATTCTTTAAGTTCGTCCAAAAATCATCGTGGGCTATATTCGTCGGTAAACCCACGTTCTTACGTTAAGTTCGACGGCCTATTACATTAAGTTTGACGGTTTTTCACCCACGTTCTTTAACAGTTTCTTGTAGTGTAGGGTAACCTATTGGGTCCCATCAAAATTAACCTATGTAGATCATTATGATTAATCAGAAAAGAGTATGTAAAAAGAAGTGATCAAGGGCACAACTTGCCTGGGACTTGAGATTCCAGGTACCATGATGATCTTCAGGTGACTCGTGACCTCACGCTAGTCGTAGCAATACAAACAAGTAGTGTATAGGCAAAATTAACATCACACCAAACATGTAAACAAAATACATAATAATAATCTACACATTAAAATAAGATTCTAGGAACAGGAATCATTAATTTTGGAGTTACGGATTTTAAGTTATGACTTTCTTAAGATTTTATGTGCTTTGTACAAGATTACTTAAGATAACAATTTTAATGTGGCTTTTATGTCAAAACAGTGGCACTAAATGATAAACAATAATATTATAAAATTATAGAAACTGGAATGGGCTAATTTGGACTTAATATGAATTTCCTATGGATTATACAAGTTTTACAATTATTTTTATACTCAAAATCAATTTCTAAATCTATTTTTTCCTACTTTCTTTAATTCTTGGACTGGGCGCACTAATAAAGAGAAGGTAGGGGTTTAATCTGTAAATCTGTAAAATCTACCAGACATAGCCCTAACCCGAGGTGGACGGCGGGTTAATTCGGAATAAGCCGAGGGGCTCCTCTGCAATTGACCATGGCCGAAAAGGTATCCCTCGATCATGACCGTTGGATCCCTTACCTACAACCAGGATTAGATCGGGTTTCCGAGGACCCATCATTGCATTTCAACCGCTGGATCAAAGTATCCACGGTTCGCGACACCCTATTCTCCCCATAGCCGCTGGACGAAGAAACTACGGTTCGGATTTAATACCACCCACAGTCGACTCTCATCCGTCAGATTCCAATCCCATGGTCCCCATCTGTCTTCGCGAAAAGGCACGCTCTGGCTAATCTCGACCATCCGTCGAGATCCAAACAGTCCCAGCTTATCCCCTTCAACTCACCTCTCTCTTTCCTCCTGAAGCCGGCCTATGGCACGCCCACACGGCCAGCCCGCGGCGGCGCACACGCCATCCAGCGGCGGCGCCATGGCTGGTGAGCAGGCACCAAGGTTCCAGTGTTTGATTCCTAGCGGACCCCAGAAAAACGTCACGATGACCATGGGGGAGCGCGAGAGAGGCCTCACCGATGAATAAGGCGGGAGCAGGGCCAGACATGGCGCAGGGCGGACCGGCGGTAGAGATTCATCAACGGCGAGAGATTCACAGTGCCCCATGGGCCCTTTCAGCTAATCGATGTCATGGCAATACTCCACGCGGCCAAGAAACCCCCAATTGCCTCCCATCGATGGCCGGACATCAGCAGGACGCAGGGAGCTCCGCAGCGGATCCATGGCGGTCGCTCGGATAGGGTGCCCGGTCTCCCTCGTTGAAGGCGGTGAGGCGATGGTCAAAGGGGAGGTCGCGACCGCAGATTTATACCCAGGCGGCGCCCAGAGTCCGAGCTGGTGCGAGCAGCGAGATCCGCGGGTGAAGATCCCAGCCGAGGATTCGGCTTTTGTTACGGCGACTGCGGTGGAGTTGTTACGATAGATAAGCAGGACGATGGAGGCCCACGCGACAGTGACATACAACGCGTTTCCGGTAGAAGGAACAGGCCGGGAGCAGCTGGCCGAGGAGGGATTAGGAGACTTGGGCCCCATGGAAGTGGAATCGGCCCAGGTGGTGTCTTTTTTTAGTTTTCCACTTCCAGGATTCAATTCAAGTCTAGGTTTTGAATTTCCATATCCAATTTAGATGCAGCAATGAAACAAATATCCAACATGGATGAAATTATTTTATATTTATTTATTTCTTATTTACTTGCTCAAATAATTATCTACATGTATAAAATTCAATAAGAAAGGAATTAATATAATCATATAACCCAATGGGAATAATTTAGGTAAAACAATTCACTGCCCTTTATTTAAATATATATAGTTTAGTTATGTAGCCAAATTTGTATATTCATTCTTTATTTGACTTTTAGGGAAATAGTCTTAATTCGTCACTTAGTTTGAAAGTCAGTTACAATTGTAAATCTAAAAAAAATTCTAGGTCACCACAATAGGATTTTTGGGTATTACAAATTCTACCCCTTAAAAATAATCTCGTCCTCGAGATTTGTAAGGAAGAGGATACAACAAATTTAGTTTGTAGTCTATATTTCAGTTTCCAGTTAGTTCAAAAATCAAAAGTCTCTTTTTTTTATTAGTGAGTGATTAGGAGAACATGGGTATCCAGCTACTTATTATGTAGGATATAAGAGATGGATAGGTTAGGGCAAGAATAGCTAGGGGTAAGAAAGTTTATGGTAGGAAGGAATTCCGTGTTGAGTGGTAATGCATCTGAAGATTGAGTTTGACTTCTCTCCTTCCTTGACGAGGTTGATATTGTCCTTTTTTGGTCTTTGTCTCATTGAGTCGGGGTCAGTGTATATCATCGAAGCTGGGGGAATATGGTTAAGATAGATATAGGTGAGATAAACTACATGATGTAGGTTAGAAGTTGGTTTGACGCTAGGTGGGGAATGATTATACAATTCTTCATGACTTTATTGGTAGGGTCAGATCTCATGCATGTGGCTGAGTTGGTTTAAGGCACCAGTTTAGTTTTAAGTGTATGAGGGATATGGCTTTATCTTTTGTACCAGCATTAAGTAACTTACCCTAGATTAGATCATAATAGATTAGATAAAATCTAGATTAGATTGGATATGACTAGATAGACTTGATAAGATTTCATTAATTAGATCATGATTGTTATTCTAAAGTGGGATAAATATATTAACTATGGCAAGATGAATCTATAGGGATAAGGTAGAATCTTTTGAGGTAAGATGGATCTATGAGTGTAGGATAGAATCTTTTAAGATGAGATAGATATTGTTAGGATAGATACTTTAATGAGGGATAACCTAGTTTATCTAGTTATTTTTATAAGTATTTGTTTCCTATATGTATATGCATATGTAATTGTGGACATTACTCCACAACTTATTACACTCAATCAAAGATCCAAATCAAGCAGGTTTCATAAGAACAAACATTCAAGTGCATAGAGACCTATATAAAAAAATAGTATTGTTTTTGTTCCTAAGAGTAGGTCTCCTATTCCTAAAGGTCAATTTAGGTATAGGATTTCAAAGCGTGAAATCCACATTTGTCTTTAGAAGGAAAAATGTAAGAGTAATCAGAGTAAAGCGGAAATAGATGAGAAAAGATTTAAGGAAAGTTTAGAAAAGATCAGAGTAGCAGAGGTAAGTAGACAATGGTTGTCCAGTTCTATCTAGGTTTCGTCCTACAGTCAACATTCCTCTGATACCACTTCTGTCACACCCGGGTTTTAGGGGTCCAAAGCCCGGGCGCGAACATAATCACCAGGTGTGCTGGGACCAAGTCTCACACATATGATGAATCATGGCACAGGATCGAATGTCACATCTTTACTATATAACAGGAATTCTATTCCAAATAAATAATTACATTATAAGGAGACAACGGTCCAGCAACCCAAAGTTGACTGGGAGACGACAGCCTAGACCTCTCACGAACACATCGCAGCATCCTCCATGTGCCTCATCCTGTGGTACCTGTTCTTGACCTGTGGGGGGTGTGAGACAGCAAGAGTGAGCTCACATACGTTCATCGCTCAACAAGTTGTGGGGAATAATGTGAATGAACTCGCCAAAGGTAGGAGTTCATGTGAAGTGTAAGGCTTACCAAAGAGGATGGTTAGAGCTGAGCATTGCTTTTAAAGTTGGTCAAAATTTTATTAGCAATTACTAAGTATAAGTAAATACCAAACCCAATTAAGTAGTAGAACAAAAGTAACAACATCACCTGCGATGCAATGCATATGACAAATTGAATTTAGTTCCATAAATTAATCATGTGAGGGGCCGAGCTGCTCATGACCGTGAGCACGGCTAGTATACCAGTTTTACACTCTGCAGAGGTTGCGCATCTTTACCCACAAGTCATGTTACCCATCTGCCAAGGGATCGCGACTTCCCATACACCTCTACCGAGGAGGCGAGGCAGGGTAACACTACGAGGCCTTTATAAAGTTCCACTAGCTTCAGAAAACCCGCTACAGTTTATAGGAAGCTCCAATGCAGGGATCACTCGCATGATCGCCATCGTAGCAAAATCATCCCAAGGACCTCCCTACACTGACCACTCCCCTACTGCCCTTGCCCCTTTCGGGTAAGGTAGTCTTCCACTAGCTTTCCTAATTAATCAGCCAAGGGCGTCCATAAACCCTTGTGGTAGCACTGTTTTCCCGGGTGGTCGCTCCATGTTCCAATTAACATAATGATCTTATCATGAATAGCAATAATAAATAGATAATAAAAATGTGATCATGAATAATGTATCTTCATACCCAAAACCACATAAAGCACTAGCAAGTACTACCCAAAAAGTTCAGTGGTAAACAAGGTATAAAGATAATCAAACTAGGGTAACCTATTGGGTCCCATCAAAATTAACCTATGCAGACCATTATGATTAATCAGAACATGAGTATGTAAAAAGAAGTGATCAAGGGCACAACTTGCCTGGGACTTGAGATTCCAGGTACCAGGATGATCTTCAGGTGACTCGTGACCTCACGCTAGTCGTAGCAATACAAACAAGCAGTGTATAGGCAAAATTAACATCACACCAAACATGTAAACAAAATACATAATAATAATCTACACATTAAAATAAGATTCTAGGAACAGGAATCATTAATTTTGGAATTACGGATTTTAAGTTATGACTTTCTTAAGATTTTATGTGCTTTGTACAAGATTACTTAAGATAACAATTTTAATGTGGCTTTTATGTCAAAACAGTGGCACTAAATTATAAACAATAATATTATAAAATTATAGAAACAGGAATGGGCTAATTTGGACTTAATATGAATTTCCTATGGATTATACAAGTTTTACAATTATTTTTATACTCAAAATCAATTTCTAAATCTCTTTTTCTTACTTTCTTTAATTCTTGGACTGGGCGCACTAATACAGAGAAGGTCGGGGTTTAATCTGTAAAATCTACCAGACATAGCCCTAACCCGAGGTGGACGACAGGTTAATTCGGAATAAGCCGAGGGGTTCCTCTGCAATTGACCATGGCCGAAAAGGTATCCCTGGATCATGACCGTTGGATCCCTTACCTACAGCCAGGATTAGATAGGGTTTCCAAGGGCCCATCATTGCATTTCAACCGCTGGATCAAGTATCCACGGTCCACGGTTCGCGACACCCTATTCTCCCCATAGCCGCTGGACGAAGAAACTACGGTTCGGATTTAATACCGCCCACAGTCGACTCTCATCCGTCAGATTCCAATCCCATAGTCCCCATCTGTCTTCGCGAAAAGGCACGCTCTGGCTAATCTCGACCATCCGTCGAGATCCAAACGGTCCCAGCTTATCCCCTTCAACTCACCTCTCTCTTTCCTCCTGAAGCCGGCCTATGGCACGCCCACACGGCCAGCCCGCGGCGGCGCACACGCCATCCAGCGGCGGCGCCATGGCTGGTGAGCAGGCACCAAGGTTCCTGTGTTTGATTCCTAGCGGACCCCAGAAAAACGTCACGATGACCATGGGGGAGCGCGAGAGAGGCCTCACCGATGAAGAAGGTGGGAGCAGGGCCAGACATGGCGCAGGGCGGACCGACAGTAGAGATTCATCAATGGCGAGAGATTCACAGTGCCCCATGGGCCCTTTCGACTAATCGATGTCATGGCAATACTCCACGCGGCCAAGAAACCCCCAATTGCCTCCCATCGATGGCCGGATATCAGCAGGACGCAGGGAGCTCCGCAGCGGATCCATGGCAGTCGCTCGGATAGGGTGCCCGGTCTCCCTCATTGAAGGCGGTGAGGCGATGGTCAAAGGGGAGGTCGCGGCCACAGATTTATACCCAGGCGGCGCCCAGAGTCCGAGCTGGTGCGAGCAGCGAGATCCGCGGGTGAAGATCCCAGCCGAGGATTCGGCTTTTGTTACGGCGACTGCGGTGGAGTTGTTACGGTGGATAAGCAGGACGATGGAGGCCCACGCGACAGTGACATACAGCGCGTTTCCGGTAGAAGGAACGGGCCGGGAGCAGCTGGCCGAGGAGGGATTAGGAGACTTGGGCCCCAGGGAAGTGGAATCGGCCCAGGTGGTGTCTTTTTTTTAGTTTTCCACTTCCAGGATTCAATTCAAGTCTAGGTTTTGAATTTCCATATCCAATTTAGATGCAGCAATGAAACAAATATCCAACATGAATGAAATTATTTTATATTTATTTATTTCTTATTTACTTGCTCAAATAATTATCTACATGTATAAAGTTCAATAAGAAAGGAATTAATATAATCATATAACCCAATGGGAATAATTTAGGTAAAACAATTCACTGCCCTTTATTTAAATATATATAGTTTAGTTAGGTAGCCAAATTTGTATATTCATTCTTTATTTGACTTTTAGGGAAATAGTCTTAATTCGTCACTTAGTTTGAAAGTCAGTTACAATTGTAAATCGAAAAAAATTTCTAGGTCACCACAATAGGATTTTTGGGTATTACACACCCCTAATGGGCTCCAACACCATGAACGGCCCAAAAGCCCAACAGACAGATGTCGCAGCACCAAAAATAGAATTTGAATGTTGACTTATCTCGACGATTCCTGTTGACTTCGGATGAATTTTAGGATGATTCCAGTTGGGTTGAAAAGCTTATCTCCTTATCTTTCCATCCATATAAAGCCCAACCGAATCGAAGTTCGGATGCATCCTGAACGTCTGTTTTAGTGCAGATTGGTCCTGGACTCAGAGGTGGCGGACTTGAATTTCTCTTATTGTGAATGTTCTAGCTTCTCCTCCTTGACATCTTGGCATTTCCCAAGTCCTTAATGATCCTCTCCAAGGTTCCTAATCATCAAAACATCCATGACACAAAACGTAAGCTCTAAAATACAATTGACTAGGTAAGAATGAACCTGGAGATTTAGTTGTCATGCACGTTGTCGGCGTTTCGACCCCGGGGGGTCCCTGGACCGACGAGTAAATTTGTCGCTGCGTGTCCCAGCCCAGATGGGTTGGCGCGAGATGGAACACAAGGGGGAAAACACGGCTCGTGTTATCCTGCGCCAGGGGGATGCACTCATAGTAGGGGTTACAAGCGTTCGCGAGAGAGAGAGAGTGAGCCTGTTCGTCAGCTCGTTCTCCCACGCGACCCTCCCCTCCTCCCGCATGAAGGCCCTGGACCTCCCTTTTATAGATGCAAGGAGAGGGTCCAGGTGTACAATGGGGGTGTAGCTATGCGCTAACATGTCTGACAGAGAGGTGCCTGAGCCCTGTGTACATGCCAACGTGGCTGTCGGAGAGGTGCTAGAGCCCTGTGTATGCGGTAACGTGGCCGTCGGAGAAGTGCCTGAGCCCTGTAGAAGCATAGCTGTCGGTGCTGCTGGGATCTTGCTGACGTCTCCTTGCTTCCGTAGGGGGCTGAGAACCACCGTCGTCATGGACGCACGCGGGGAGCCATCATTACTTGCTACCGGGCCGAGCCAAATGGGACGCCGGTCTTGTTTCCTCGTAGCCTGAGCTAGCTAGGGGTAGGGTAATGATGTATCCCCCGTGGCGCGGTCGGTCTGAGCCCAAGGTTGGGCGAGGCAGAGACTTCTCCTGAGGCCGAGGCCGGGGTCGGGCGAGGACGCGATTCCTCCCGAGGTCGAGGTTGAGGTTGGGGTCGGGCGAGGCGGAGACCACCTTCCGAGGCCGAGGTTGAGGGCGAGCCCTGGGGTCGGGCGAGGCGGAGACCACCTTCCGAGGCCGAGGTAGAGGCCGAGCCCTGGGGTCGGGCGAGGCGGAGCTTCCTGTTGCGCCCGAGGCTGAACTTGGCTGTCATCAGCCTCACCCTGGTGGGTGGCACAGCAGTCGGAGCGGGGCGAGCGGCGCTGTTTTCCTGTCAGGTCGGTCAGCGAAAGGGCAAAGTGACGGCGGTCACTTCGACCTTGCCGACTGAGGCACGTGTGTCAGGATAAGGTGTCAGGCGATCCTCGCATTGAATGCGCCTGCGATACGGTCGGTTGGAGAGGCGATTTGGCCAAGGTTGCTTCTTGACGAAGCCTGCTCGAGTTGGGCCTCGGGCGTGCCGAGGGTGCACCCACTGCCTGAGGAGGCCCTTGGGCGAGACATAACTTCGTCCGGGACTACATTTCCCGCCCGAGGCTGGGCTCGGGCGAGGCGAGATCACGTCCCTTGGGTAGACGAAGCCTTGACCTGAATCGTGCCCATCAGTCTCTGCAGCTTGTGCTGATGGTGGTTACCAGCCGTGTTTAGGAGTGTTGGGGGTACCCCTAATTACGGTACCCGACAGTAGCCCCCGAGCCTCGAAGGGAGTGTTGGTACTCGCTTGGAGGCTTTGTCGCACTTTTTTGCGAGGGGACCGGCCTATCTCGGTTATACTTGGTTCCGGTGGGTGCGCGCGAGCGCACCCGCCGGGTGTAGCCCCCGAGGCCTCGGAGGAGTGGTTTGACTCCTCTGAGGTCTTAATGCCTTTCGCGATGCCTCGGCCGGCCTTGTTGTTCCCTCATGTGGCCTGGTCGTAGCTTGGGTGCATGGTCGGGTTCCGAGTTTTCAGGCTGGTTTGTTGACGCTGTCAACGGTTTGGCCGTAGCCGGGTTGCGAGAGCAGCCCCCGAGCCTCTGCACGGAGCGAGAGGACGATCAAGGACTGTCTCGACTTTTATTATACGCCCCTTCGTCGCCTTTCCGCAAGGAGGAAGGGGGAGGGGAAAGCGCCATGTTGCCCTCGGAGGGCGCCGAACATGGTGTCTCCAGTGAGTTGCTAACGGGTGATCCGAGTGGACACCCGTGCCCCGTTCGATAAGGGTCGGCTAGTGGCCCAGAGGCGCGCTCCAAAAGTAACTACAGGTGATTTGCCAAACCCGGACCCGTTCGATAGGGTCCGAGGGCTCGATGCCTCCCTCTGGTGGGATTCCGTTACAAAATCGCTCCTGCTGGTCTCGGAAATGTCCTAGGGTACCTCGGGAGCGTAGCCCGAGCCTCGGCCATGTAATGGACATACCCAGAGTCATCCCTCACTCTACGTGCTCTAGGGCGGCTATCGAACCCTTCCGAGGGGCCAGCCTTCGAACCCCTGATCAGTAGTGGGCGCGGAGTTGAAAGTCGCCTAGAGGGGGGGGGGGGTGAATAGGGCGAAACTGAAATTTACAAATATAAACACAACTACAAGCCGGGGTTAGCGTTAGTAATAAATAAACGAGTCCGCGAGAGAGGGCCAAAACAAATCCCAAGCGAATAGGCAAGTGAGACACGGAGATTTGTTTTACCGAGGTTCGGTTCTTGCAAACCTACTCCCCGTTGAGGAGGCCACAAAGGCCGGGTCTCTTTCAACCCTTCCCTCTCTCAAACGATCCACGGATCGAGTGAGCTTTTCTTCTTCTCAATCAAAACGGGAACAAAACTTCCCCGCAAGGGCCACCACACAATTGGTGCCTCTTGCCTTGGTTACAATTGAGTTTTTGATCACAAGAGCAAGTGAGAAAGAAAGAAAGCGATCCAAGCGCAAGAGCTCAAAAGAACACGGCAAATCTCTCTCGCTAGTCACTAAAGGCTTGAGTGGAATTGGAGAGGATTTGATCTCTTGGGTGTGTCTAGAATTGAATGCTAGAGCTCTTGTAGTAGTTGGGAAGTGGAAAACTTGGATGCAATGAATGGTGGGGTGGTTGGGGTATTTATAGCCCCAACCACCAAAAGTGGCCGTTGGGGAGGCTGTCTGCTCGATGGCGCACCGGACAGTCCGGTGCCCCTGCCACGTCATCACTGCCGTTGGATTCTAGCCGTTGGAGCTCCTGACTTGTGGGCCCGCCTGGGTGTCCGGTGCACACCGGACATCTACTGTTCCTTGTCCGGTGTGCCGGAGTGGGCGCGCCTGACATCTGCGCGCGCAGAGCGCGCATTAAATGCGCGGCAGAGAGCCGTTGGCGCGGAGGTAGCCGTTGCTCCGGAGTTGCACCGGACAGTCCGGTGCACACCGGACAGTCCGGTGAATTATAGCGGACTAGCCGTTGGAGTTCCCCGAAGCTGGCGAGTTCCTGAGGCCGACCTCCCTTGGCGCACCGGACACTGTCCGGTGTACACCGGACAGTCCGGTGAATTATAGCGGAGTCGCCTCTGGAAATTCCCGAAGGTGGCGAGTTCGAGTTGGAGTCCTCTGGTGCACCGGACACTGTCCGGTGTACACCGGATAGTCCGGTGCTCCCAGACCAGAGGGCCTTCGGTTGCCTCATTGCTCCTTTGTTGAATCCAAAACTTGGTCTTTTTATTGGCTGAGTGTGAACCTTTTACACCTGTGTAATCTATACACTTGGGCAAACTAGTTAGTCCAATTGTTTGTGTTGGGCAATTCAACCACCAAAATTAATTAGGGACTAAGTGTAAGCCTAATTCCCTTTCAATCTCCCCCTTTTTGGTGATTGATGCCAACACAAACCAAAGCAAATATAAAAGTGCATAATTGAACTAGTTTGGATAATGTAAGTGTAAAGGTTGCTTGGAATTGAGCCAATATAAATACTTACAAGATATGCATGGATTGTTTCTTTCTTATGTAACATTTTGGACCACGTTTGCACCACATGTTTTGTTTTTGCAAATTCTTTTGTAAATTCATTTCAAAGTTCTTTTGCAAATAGTCAAAGGCAAATGAATAAGATTTTGAGAAGCATTTTCAAGATTTGAAATTTTCTCCCCCTGTTTCAAATGCTTTTCCTTTGACTAAACAAAACTCCCCCTAAATGAAATTCTCCTCTTAGTGTTCAAGAGGGTTTTGATGTATCATTTTGAAATACTACTTTCTCCCCCTTTTGAACACAATAGGAAAACCAATTGAAAAAATATTCAATCACTGAGTTATTGAAATTTGAATAAGGTGGTGGTGCGGTCCTTTTGCTTTGGGCTCATTTCTCCCCCTTTTTGGCATGAATCGCCAAAAACGGAATCATTAGAGCCCTCGAAGTGCTATCTTCCTCTTTGGTCATAAGTAAATGAGTTAAGAATATACCAAAGACGAAGTCCAATCTTTTAGCTTTGGGCTCTTATTCTCTCCCCAAAAGTCCTTTTCTTTGATGCTCATGCTTTTCTCCCCCAAGAATGGAGAGTTGCTTGGAGCTACGGCGAAGGATGTGTTACGTAGTGGAAGCCTTTGTCTTTGCCGAAGACTCCAACTCCCTTTCAATACACCTATGACTTGGTTTGAAATAGACTTGAAAACACATTAGTCATAGCATATGAAAGAGATATGATCAAAGGTATACAAGTGAGTTATGTGTGCAAGTTAACAAAAGAAATTCCTAGAATCAAGAATATTTAGCTCATGCCTAAGTTTGTTAAAAGATTGTTCATCAAGAGGCTTGGTAAAGATATCGGCTAATTGATCTTTAGTATTAATGTATGAAATCTCGATATCTCCCTTTTGTTGGTGATCCCTCAAAAAGTGATACCGAATGGCTATGTGTTTAGTGCGGCTATGCTCGACGGGATTGTCGGCCATTTTGATTGCACTCTCATTATCACATAGCAAAGGGACTTTGGTCAATTTGTAACCGTAGTCCCACAGGGTTTGCCTCATCCAAAGCAATTGTGCGCAACAATGGCCTGCGGCAATATACTCGGCTTCGGCGGTGGAAAGAGCGACCGAATTTTGCTTCTTTGAAGCCCAAGACACCAAGGATCTTCCCAAGAACTGGCAAGTCCCCGATGTGCTCTTCCTATTGATTTTACACCCCGCCCAATCGGCATCGGAATAACCAATTAAATCAAATGTGGATCCCCTGGGATACCAAAGCCCAAACTTAGGAGTGTAAGCCAAATATCTCAAGATTCGTTTCACGGCCGTAAGGTGAGCTTCCTTAGGGTCGGCTTGGAATCTTGCACACATGCATACGGAAAGCATAATATCCGGTCGAGATGCACAAAGATAAAGTAATGAACGTATCATCGACCGGTATACCTTTTGATCCACGGACTTACCTCCCGTGTCGAGGTCAAGATGCCCATTAGTTCCCATGGGTGTCTTGATGGGCTTGGCATCCTTCATTCCAAACTTGGTTAACATGTCTTGAGTGTATTTCGTTTGGCTAATGAAGGTGCCTTCTTGGAGTTGCTTTACTTGAAATCCTAAGAAATACTTCAACTCCCCCATCATAGACATCTCGAACTTTTGTGTCATGATCCTACTAAACTCTTCACAAGTAGACTCGTTAGTAGACCCAAATATAATATCATCAACATAAATTTGGCATACAAACAAGTCATTTTCAAGAGTTTTGGTAAAGAGTGTAGGATCGGCTTTACCGACTTTGAATCCATTTGCAATAAGGAAATCTCTAAGGCATTCATACCATGCTCTTGGGGCTTGCTTAAGCCCATAAAGCGCCTTAGAGAGCTTATAGACATGGTTAGGATACTCACTGTCTTCAAAGCCGGGAGGTTGCTCAACATAGACCTCTTCCTTGATTGGTCCATTGAGGAAGGCACTTTTCACGTCCATTTGATAAAGCTTAAAGCCATGGTAAGTAGCATAGGCCAATAATATACGAATTGACTCAAGCCTAGCTATGGGTGCATAGGTTTCACCGAAATCCAAACCTTCGACTTGGGAGTATCCCTTGGCCACAAGTCGAGCTTTGTTCCTTGTCACCACACCATGCTCATCTTGCTTGTTGCGGAAGACCCATTTGGTTCCTACAACATTTTGATTAGGACGTGGAACTAAATGCCATACCTCATTCCTAGTGAAGTTGTTGAGCTCCTCTTGCATTGCCACTACCCAATCCGAATCTTGAAGTGCTTCCTCTACCCTGTGCGGCTCAATAGAGGAAACAAAAGAGTAATGTTCACAAAAATGAGCAACACGAGATCGAGTGGTTACCCCCTTATGAATATCGCCGAGGATGGTGTCGACGGGGTGATCTCGTTGGATTGCTTGGTGGACTCTTGGGTGTGGCGACCTTTGTTCCTCATCCTCCTTGTCTTCCTCATTTGCATCTCCCCCTTGATCAATGCCATCATCTTGAGGTGGCTCATTTGCTTGATCTTCTACTTCATCAACTTGAGCTTCATCCTCATTTTGAGTTGGTGGAGATGCTTGCATGGAGGAGGATGGTTGATCTTGTGCATTTGGAGGCTCTTCGGATTCCTTAGGACACACATCCCCAATGGACATGTTCCTTAGCGCAATGCATGGAGCCTCTTCTTCACCTATCTCATCAAGATCAACTTGCTCTACTTGAGAGCCGTTAGTCTCATCAAACACAACGTCACAAGAAACTTCAACTTGTCCAGAGGACTTGTTAAAGACTCTATATGCCCTTGTGTTTGAATCATATCCTAGTAAAAAGCCTTCTACAGTCTTAGGAGCAAATTTAGATTTTCTACCTCTTTTAACAAGAATAAAGCATTTGCTACCAAAGACTCTAAAATATGAAATGTTGGGCTTTTTACCGGTTAGGAGTTCATATGATGTCTTCTTGAGGATTCGGTGAAGATATAATCGGTTGATGGCGTAGCAAGCGGTGTTGACGGCCTCGGCCCAAAACCGATCCGAAGTCTTGTACTCATCAAGCATGGTCCTTGCCATGTCTAATAGAGTTCTATTCTTTCTCTCCACTACACCATTTTGTTGTGGTGTGTAGGGAGAAGAGAACTCATGCTTGATGCCCTCCTCCTCAAGGAAGCCTTCAATTTGAGAGTTCTTGAACTCCGTCCCGTTGTCGCTTCTTATTTTCTTGATCCTTAAGCCAAACTCATTTTGAGCCCGTCTCAAGAATCCCTTTAAGGTCTCTTGGGTTTGAGATTTTTCCTGTAAAAAGAATACCCAAGTGAAGCGAGAATAATCATCCACAATAACTAGACAATACTTACTCCCGCCGATGCTTATGTAAGCGATCGGGCCGAATAGGTCCATGTGCAGGAGCTCCAGTGGCCTGTCGGTAGTCATTATGTTCTTATGTGGATGATGGGTGCCAACTTGCTTCCCTGCCTGGCATGCACTACAAATCCTGTCTTTCTCAAAATGAACATTTGTTAGTCCTAAAATGTGTTCTCCCTTCAGAAGCTTATGAAGATTCTTCATCCCAACATGGGCTAGTCGGCGATGCCAGAGCCAACCCATGTTAGTCTTATCAATTAAGCAAGTGTCGAGTTCAGCTCTATCAAAATCTACCAAGTATAGCTGACCCTCTAACACTCCCTTAAACGCTATTGAATCATCACTTCTTCTAAAGAGAGTGACACCAACATCAGTGAATAGACAGTTGTAGCCCATTTGACATAATTGGGAAACAGAAAGCAAGTTGTAATCTAAAGAATCAACAAGAAAAACATTGGAAATGGAATGGTCAGGAGATATAGCAATTTTACCCAACCCTTTGACCAAACCTTGATTTCCATCCCCGAATGTGATAGCTCGTTGGGGATCTTGGTTTTTCTCATAGGAGGAGAACATCCTCTTCTCCCCTGTCATGTGGTTTGTGCACCCGCTGTCGAGTATCCAACTTGAGCCCCCGGATGCATAAACCTACAAAACAAGTTTAGTTCTTGACTTTAGGTACCCAAATGGTTTTGGGTCCTTTGGCATTAGACACAAGAACTTTGGGTACCCAAACACAAGTCTTTGACCCCTTGTGCTTGCCCCCAACATATTTGGCAACTACTTTGCCGGATTTGTTAGTTAAAACATAAGATGCATCAAAAGTTTTAAATGAAATATTATGATCATTTGATGCACTAGGAGTTTTCTTTCTAGGCAACTTAGCATGGGTTGGTTGCCTAGAGCTAGATGTCTCACCCTTATACATGAAAGCATGATTAGGGCCAGAGTGAGACTTCCTAGAATGAATTCTCCCAATTTTGCTCTTGGGATAACCGGCAGGGTATAAAATGTAACCCTCGTTATCCTGAGGCATGGGAGCCTTGCCCTTAACAAAGTTGGACAATTTTTTAGGAGGGGCACTAATTTTGACATTGTCTCCCCTTTGGAAGCCAATGCCATCCTTGATGCCCGGGCGTCTCCCATTATAAAGCATGCTACGAGCAAATTTAAATTTCTCATTTTCTAAGTTGTGCTCGGCAATTTTAGCATCTAGTTTTGCTATATGATCATTTTGTTGTTTAATTAAAGCCATATGATCATGAATAGCATTAAGATCAACATCTCTACATCTAGTACAAATAGATACATGCTCAACAATAGATGTAGAGGGCTTGCAAGAATTAAGTTCAACAATCTTAGCATGAAGAATATCATTTTTATCTCTAAGATTGGAAATGGTAGCATTGCAAACATCTAGTTCTTTAGCCTTAGCAATTAAATTTTCATTTTCTACTCTAAGACTAGCAAGAGAAATGTTCAATTCTTCAATCCTAGCAAGCAAGTCATCATTATTATCTCTAGGATTGGAAGTTGAATCAATGCAAACATGTGAATCAACCTTAGCATTTAAACTATCATTTTCATGTCTAAGGTTGTCAATCATCTCACGGCAAGTGCTTAGCTCACTAGATAATTTTTCACATTTCTCAATTTCTAGAGCATAAGCCTTTTTAACCTTAACATGTTTCTTGTTTTCTTTAATTAGACAATCCTCTTGGGAATCCAAAAGGTCATCCTTTTCATGAATAGCACTAACTAATTCATTTAATTTTTCCTTTTGAGCTATGTTAAGGTTGGCAAAAAGGGAACGCAAATTATCCTCCTCATCACTAGCATTATCATCACTAGAAGACTCATATTTAGTGGAGGAGTTAGATTTAACCTTCTTCCGTTTGCCGTCCTTTGCCATGAGACACTTGTGGCCGACGTTTGGGAAGAGAAGTCCCTTGGTGACGGCGATGTTGGCGGCGTCCTCATCGTCGGAGGAGTCGCTTGAGCTTTCGTCGGAATCCCACTCCTGACAAACATGGGCATCGCCGCCCTTCTTCTTGTAGTATCTCTTCTTCTCCTTTCTTCTCCCCTTCTTGTCGTCGCCTCGATCACTGTCACTAGATATAGGACATTTAGCAATAAAATGACCGGGCTTACCACATTTGTAGCAAACCTTCTTGGAGCGGGACTTGTAGTCTTTTCCTCTCCTTTGCTTGAGGATTTGGCGGAAGCTCTTGATGACGAGCGCCATTTCCTTATTGTCGAGCTTGGAGGCGTCTATTGGTTGACGACTTGGTGTAGCCTCCTCCTTCTTTTCCTCCGTCGCCTTGAATGCGACGGGTTGAGCTTCGGATGTGGATGGATCATCAAGCTCGTTGATCTTCCTCGAGCCTTCGATCATGCACTCAAAACTTACAAAATTCCCGATAACTTCCTCGGGGGTCATTTTAGTATATCTAGGATTACCACGAATTAATTGAACTTGAGTGGGGTTAAGGAAAATGAGAGATCTTAGAATAACCTTAACCATTTCGTGGTCGTCCCACTTTACGCTCCCGAGGTTGCGCACTTGGTTCACCAAGGTCTTGAGCCGGTTGTACATGTGTTGTGGCTCCTCCCCTTTGCGAAGCCGGAACCGACCGAGCTCCCCCTCGATCGTTTCCCGCTTGGTGATCTTTGTGAGTTCGTCTCCCTCGTGCGCGGTTTTGAGCACATCCCAAACTTCTTTGGCGCTCTTCAACCCTTGAACTTTGTTATACTCCTCTCTATTTAAAGAGGCGAGGAGTATTGTTGTCGCTTGAGAGTTGAAGTGCTCGATTTGGGCCACCTCATCCTCATCATAATCTTTGTCCCCTACGGACGGTACCTGTGCACCAAACTCAACAACATCCCATATACTTTTGTGGAGTGAGGTTAGATGAAATCGCATTAAATCACTCCACCTAGCATAATCTTCACCATCAAAAGTTGGTGGTTTGCCTAATGGGACGGAAAGTAAAGGTGCATGTTTAGAAATGCGAGGGTAGTGTAGGGGAATCTTACTAAACTTCTTACGCTCTTGGCGTTTAGAAGTTACGGAGGGAGCGTCGGAGCCGGAGGTTGATGTTGATGAAGTGTCGGTCTCGTAGTAGACCACTTTCCTCATCCTCTTTTGCTTGTCCTTACTCCGATGCGGCTTGTGGGAAGAAGATTTTTCTTTCTTCTCTTTGTGGTGAGAAGAAGATTTCTTCTCCTTCCCTTTGTTGGAGGAGATCTTCTTCTTCTCCTTCCTCTTGGTGCGGGACTCTTCCGATGAAGTGCTCCCGCGACTTGTAGTGGGCTTTTCGCCGGTCTCCATCTCCTTCTTGGCGTGATCTCCCGACATCACTTCGAGCGGTTAGGCTCTAATGAAGCACCGGGCTCTGATACCAATTGAAAGTCGCCTAGAGGGGGGGGGTGAATAGGGCGAAACTGAAATTTACAAATATAAACACAACTACAAGCCGGGGTTAGCGTTAGTAATAAATAAACGAGTCCGCGAGAGAGGGCCAAAACAAATCCCAAGCGAATAGGCAAGTGAGACACGGAGATTTGTTTTACCGAGGTTCGGTTCTTGCAAACCTACTCCCCGTTGAGGAGGCCACAAAGGCCGGGTCTCTTTCAACCCTTCCCTCTCTCAAACGATCCACGGATCGAGTGAGCTTTTCTTCTTCTCAATCAAAACGGGAACAAAACTTCCCCGCAAGGGCCACCACACAATTGGTGCCTCTTGCCTTGGTTACAATTGAGTTTTTGATCACAAGAGCAAGTGAGAAAGAAAGAAAGCGATCCAAGCGCAAGAGCTCAAAAGAACACGACAAATCTCTCTCGCTAGTCACTAAAGGCTTGAGTGGAATTGGAGAGGATTTGATCTCTTGGGTGTGTCTAGAATTGAATGCTAGAGCTCTTGTAGTAGTTGGGAAGTGGAAAACTTGGATGCAATGAATGGTGGGGTGGTTGGGGTATTTATAGCCCCAACCACCAAAAGTGGCCGTTGGGGAGGCTGTCTGCTCGATGGCGCACCGGACAGTCCGGTGCACACCGGACAGTCCGGTGCCCCTGCCACGTCATCACTGCCGTTGGATTCTAGCCGTTGGAGCTCCTGACTTGTGGGCCCGCCTGGGTGTCCGGTGCACACTGGACATCTACTGTTCCTTGTCCGATGTGCCGGAGTGGGCGCGCCTGACATCTGCGCGCGCAGAGCGCGCATTAAATGCGCGGCAGAGAGCCGTTGGCGCAGAGGTAGCCGTTGCTCCGGAGTTGCACCGGACAGTCCGGTGCACACCGGACAGTCCGGTGAATTATAGCGGACTAGCCGTTGGAGTTCCCCGAAGCTGGCGAGTTCCTGAGGCCGACCTCCCTTGGCGCACCGGACACTGTCCGATGTACACCGGACAGTCCGGTGAATTATAGCGGAGTCGCCTCTGGAAATTCCCGAAGGTGGCGAGTTCGAGTTGGAGTCCTCTGGTGCACCGGACACTGTCCGGTGCTCCCAGACCAGAGGGCCTTCGGTTGCCTCATTGCTCCTTTGTTGAATCCAAAACTTGGTCTTTTTATTGGCTGAGTGTGAACCTTTTACACCTGTGTAATCTATACACTTGGGCAAACTAGTTAGTCCAATTGTTTGTGTTGGGCAATTCAACCACCAAAATTAATTAGGGACTAAGTGTAAGCCTAATTCCCTTTCAGGAGCCCGAGTGCTCTGGGGCGGCTGTCGAACCCTTCCGAGGGGCCAGCCTTCGAACCCCTGATCAGTAATGGGCTTGAAGCCCAAGTGCTCTGGGCGGCTGTCGAACCCTTCCGAGGGGCCAGCCTTCGAACCCCTGATAAGTAATGGGCTCGGAGCCCGCTTCCTTCGCGGAGAAGGATCCCTTTCCAAAATATCCCCTTTCCCGGTCCATGTAGCAAGAGAGAGAAAGAGGAAAAGGATATGAATTTAAATAGTGCGGCGCACCTTTTTTGACGCGATCATTATGGCGGAGGCGAAACGACGCCCGCTTCGCCTGCCAAAGGTGTCGCCTGCCCTGCCGAGGAGTTAATGCGACGGGACGAGCGATTTCGCGGGGCGGCCGTTGCGCGTGCTCGAGCCGTTCGAGGAATGGAACACGAGCGCGTTGTCTTCACGTCATGGGAGAGGGCTCCCTTGCCGCTTCAGGAGGGGACGCGAGCCTGCAGGCGATTTGACCGCTGCTTCCGCTCGTCTGCTGCCGCCATTACTGCCGGCCCACTTTTGGCCATACCAGCCATCGCGCTTCCTCCTGCGGCTGACTGGCCCGTGGTTGTTGCACCCAGTTGGCACTGTTGGGTCACGCGCAGGGCTGCCTTGAGTCGCGGCACTGGTTCCGCCGACGACACCGTCGGTGCCACCTACGCTCCGGGCCTCCGGCTCTTTGGCTTTAATGGCCGGTTCTCATCCCCCGTGAGGGGACGTGAACGAGGGCCTTCCAGCGGTAGCGTTTGCCCTGGGGCCATCGCTGCTGCTGTCTTGCCGTCCGAGACGGAGGTCGTTGCCGCGCCATTGCCGACGAGCACCCGGAGTTTGTTGTCCCGCAGGCCCTCTGGTGTGGAGGTTGTTCATACCCGCGGGAGTGGAACCGAAGTCCCGTTTGTAATGGCACCCTGAGTACGGGTGTTTGTTCATTGTGGATGTCGAGGCCCGAACATCTGGGTATTTGAGTGTAATACCGTGTTTCTTCCTCATTTCGAGCACTAGGACTTGCCTGTCGGCTAGCTGAACCACTTAACCGAGCGTGAGTTGCTTTGCGCAGAAGGTGACGAGTGAGGTATCCGTATCCCGGAGGCGTAGGAGTCCCTCGGATTGGTCGGCCTTGCCGCTTAAGGCTTCTCTTGCTTAGTTTTTAGAACCCTCGGCCGCTCTGCGTTGAGCTAAAGCCGGAGGCAGTGGTGTCGGCGTGGACAGAGGCGGAGTCGGCTCGAAAAGAGGCTTTGTTGGCCCGGGAGCATGTGGCTTCCCAGGCAGAGGAGGTGTAGAGGCGGCGGCCGGAGCTTGGCCAGGTCGTCCGCTAGCGGGACCAACCCCGGAGTCACGCTGCCGAGGCCGTGAGCCGGGCTGAGGTCCTCGGGGGACAGCTGGCTGAGGCTACAGAGCGGCCAGCCGAGGCGTCCGCTTGGGTCGGAACCCTTGCAGAGAACCTAACCGTGAGGGCCCGAGCGCGGTGCTGGCGTCCTCCTTTGAGGTGGAGATCCTTCCGCCCGAGTCGCCGTCCGAGGCTGGGCCCGGATCTGCCGAGGGTGGAAACGTCGCCGAGTGTGCTGCTGCTCCCTCTACTGATGTCTGAACCTGCAGGAACAGTTTGTCTGTAGTATGCGTATGTTTTTCGTGGTCACTGGGGCCTAAACATTTTAACGCCAGATTATAAAGCTGCATTTTCTTTCCTCTTGTTTTGAGTATCAGGACTTGTTCGTCGGTAGCAGAATTGCTTATCCGAGCGAGAGTTACTTTTCGCGGAAGGTGATGAGTGAGGTATCCGTATCCCGGAGGCGTAGGAGTCCCTCGGCTCGGACGGCCTTGCCGCTTACGTGCACTCTTACTTGTTTGCAGGATTCTGTTATCGATATAGTCGTGAAGGCACGAATGTCGTTCTGGCAGAAAAGTTTTCAAGCGTTAGGACTTGTTCGGCAGCAGAATCCCTCGTTCGAGCGTGAGTTACTTTTCGCGGAAGGTGATGAGTGAGGTATCCGTATCCCGGAGGCGTAGGAGTCCCTCGGCTCGGTCGGCCTTGCCGCTTACGTGTACTCTCGTCGTTTTTAGGACCCCGCTATCGAAGCAGTCGAGACGGTATGAAAGACGTTCTGGCAAAAGACTTTTTCTGGCAAAGACTTTTTCGAGGAAAATTTTGACGCAGAGGGGGTTCCCCCTTCTAGCCCCCGAGGGAGGGTCGGGCTTTGCCGAGGCAAGGCTGACCCTTCCTTGACGGTTAGACTTTATTTGTGTAAAGAGAACGAGGAATATGAATGACTTAAAACATCTTAAGGGTAGAAGCGACGTAGCTGTTGGATGTTCCAAGCGTTGCTGTAGACCTCGCCTTGATCGTTGGCCAGCTTGTATGTTCCGGGCTTCAAAATCTTGGTGATGATGAACGGCCCTTCCCAGGGAGGAGTAAGCTTGTGGCGCCCTCGGGCGTCCTACCACAACCGAAGTACCAAGTCTCCCACCTGGAAGCTTCAGGACCGGACCCCTCGGGCGTGGTAGCGTCGCAGGGACTGCTGATACCGCGCCGAGTGTAGTAAGGCCACGTCCCGAGATTCTTCCAGCTGGTCCAGTGAGTCTTCTCGGCTGGTCTGGTTGCTTCGGTCATTGTACGCCTTTGCCCTCGGGGAACCGTATTCTAAGTCTGTGGGTAAGATAGCCTCGACCCCATAGACTAGAAAGAACGGTGAGAAACTTGTGGCTCAGCTCGGCGTCGTCCTCAGACTCCAGACCACCGAGGGTAGCTCCTTCATCCACCGCTTGCCAAACTTGTCGAGGTCGTTGTAGATCCTCGGTTTAAGTCCCTGCAGAATCATACCGTTGGCATGCTCCACCTGCCCATTCGTCATGGGGTGAGCTACGACGGCCCAGTCCACACGGATGTGGTGGTCCTCGCAGAAGTCCAGGAACTTCTTCCCGGTGAACTGCGTGCCATTGTCGGTGATGATGGAGTTTGGGACCCCAAAGCGATGGATGATGTTGGTGAAGAATGCCACCGCCTGCTCGAACCTGATGCTGGTTAGGGGTCGGACCTTGATCCACTTGGAGAATTTGTCGATGGCGACCAGCAGGTGCGAGAAGCCCCCGGGTGCCTTCTGCAAGGGACCAACGAGGTCCAGACCCCACACAGCAAATGGCCAGGTGATGGGTATTGTTTGCAGGGCCTGAGCGGGCAGGTGCGTCTGTCTTGCGTAGAATTGACACCCTTGGCAAGAGCGTACAATCCTAGTGGCATCGGCCACCGTGGTCGACCAGTAGAAACCTTGTCGGAAGGCGTTTCCCACGAGGGCTCGAGGTGCTGCGTGGTGACCGCAAGCCCCCGAGTGTATTTCTTGCAATAGCTCCTGTCCTTCGGTGACGGATATGCATCGTTGGAGGATGCCTGAGGGGCTGCGGTGGTAGAGCTCCTTTTCATCACCCAGTAAGACGAACGACTTGGCGCGCTGCGCCAGTCACCGAGCTTCAGCCTTGTCGAGGGGTAGCTCTCCTCGGAGGAGATATTCCAGGTACGGGGTCTGCCAGTCCGGGTTAGACGTGACCCCATTCCGCTCTCCCTCGACGCGCAGGGCCTCACCCTTGGCGCCCGAGGACACCTCGGGCTGGGCCGAGGCCTCCTCGGGCTCGGGCGTGTCATCGATCTTGACGGAGGGTTGATGCATGTCTCTGGAGAAGACGCCAGGGGGAACCGTTGTCTGCCCCGAGGCTATTTTATCCAGCTCATCCGCAGTCTCGTTGTACTGTCGAGCTATGTGGTTGAGCTCCAGCCCATAGAACTTGTCTTCCAGGCGTCGAACTTCGTCGCAGTAGGCCTCCATCTTTGGGTCGCGGCAGTGGGAGTTCTTCATGACTTGGTCAATGACAAGCTGCGAGTCGCCACGAGCGTCGAGGCGCCGAACCCCTAGCTCGGTGGCGATGCGCAACCCATTAACCAGAGCCTCGTACTCGGCCACGTTGTTTGACGCCGGGAAATGGAGGCGCAGCACGTAGCGGAGATGTTTCCCGAGGGGTGAGATGAAGAGAAGGCCAGCACCTACTCCCGTTTTCATCAGCGACCCATCGAAATACATGGTCCAGAGTTCCGGTTGGATCGGAGCTGTTGGCAATTGGGTGTCGACCCATTCAGCCACGAAGTCCGCCAAGACTTGGGACTTTATGGCCTTCTGAGGAGCGAACGAGATTGTCTCGCCCATGAGTTCCACTGCCCACTTTGCTATCCTACCCGAGGCCTCTCGGCACTGGATAATCTCCCCCAGGGGGAAGGATGACACAACAGTCACCGGATGAGACTCGAAGTAGTGTCGCAACTTTCGCCGCGTCAGAATTACTGCGTACAGTAGCTTCTGAATTTGCGGGTAGCGGATCTTGGTCTCGGATAGCACTTCACTGATGAAGTAGACCGGCCTCTAGACGAGCAGTGCATGCCCTTCTTCTCGTCTCTCGACTACGATCGTGGCGCTGACCACCTGAGTGGTTGCGGCTACATAGATCAAGAGGGCTTCTCCCGCAGCGGGGGGCACCAAGATGGGCGCATTTGTAAGGAGTGCCTTTAAGTTTCCGAGGGCTTCCTCGGCCTCGGGGGTCCAAGTGAAGCGCTCAGCCTTCCTTAAGAGGCGGTACAAGGGTAGGCCTTTTTCGTCGAGGCGCGAGATGAAGCGGCTCAGAGCCGCAAGGCATCCCATGACCCTTTGTACTCCTTTCAAAATCTTTGATAGGCCCCATGTTGGTGATGGCCACGATTTTCTCTAGGTTGGCCTCGATGCCCTTCTCGGAGACGATGAACCCTAGGAGCATGCCTCGGGGGACTCCGAAGACACACTTCTCGGGATTGAGCTTCACACCCTTCGCTCTCAGACACTTGAATGTCATTTCAAGGTCAGAGAGGAGGTCAGAGGCTTTCCTCGTCTTGACAAAGATGTCATCGACGTAAGCCTCAACCGTTCGGTCGATGTGCTGTCTGAACACATGGTTCATGCACCTTTGGTATGTTGCACCTGCATTCCTCAAGCCAAATGACATAGTAGTATAACAGTACATGCCAAAAGGTGTGATGAAAGAAGTCGCGAGCTGGTTGGACTCTTTCATCTTGATTTGGTGATACCCTGAATAGGCGTCGAGGAATGACAGGGTTTCGCACCCAGCAGTTGAGTCCACAATTTGATCGATACGAGGCAGAGGGTAGGGAACCTTCGGACATGCTTTATTTAGACTAGTGTAGTCTACGCACATCCTCCATTTCCCACCTTTCTTTTTCACAAGCACAGGGTTGGCTAACCATTCGGGATGGAATACCTCTTTGATGAACCCTGCAGCCTCAGCTTATGGATCTCCTCGCCTATGGCTCTGCGCTTTTCTTCGTCGAAACGACGCAGAGGCTGCTTCACGGGTCGGGCACCGGCTCGGATGTCCAGTGAGTGCTCGGCGACATCCCTCGGTATGCCGGGCATGTCCGAGGGACTCCACGCAAAAGCTTCGGCGTTTGCGCGGAGAAAGTCGACGAGCATTGCTTCCTATTTGGGGTCGAGCTCGGAGCCGATCCGGACTTTCTTGCCGGCGTCGTTGCTGAGGTCAAGAGGGACGGACTTAACCGCCTCAGCCGGTTCGAAGTTGCCAGCGTGGCGCTTCGCATCGGGCACCTCCTTGGAGAGGCACTCCAGGTTGGCGATGAGGGCCTCGGACTCGGCGAGGGCCTCAGCGTACTCCACGCACTCCACGTCGCATTTGTACGCGTGTCGGTACGTGGATCCGACGGTGATGACCCCGTTGGGGCCTGGCATCTTGAGCTTGAGTTACGTGTAGTTGGGGACGGTCATGAACTTGGCGTAGCACGGTCTCCCCAGCACCGCGTGGTAGGTCCCTCGGAACCCGACCACCTCGAACGTGAGGGTTTCCTTTCGGAAGTTGGAGGGAGTTCTGAAGCAGACGGGCAGATCGAGTTGTCCCAGGGAAAGGACGCGCTTCCCGGGGACGATCCTGTGAAAGGGCGCCGCACCAGCCCGGATCGTGGACAAATCGATCCCCAAGAGCCCGAGGGTCTCGGCGTAGATGATGTTGAGGCTGCTGCCTCCGTCCATGAGGACCTTGGTGAGCCTGGCGTTGCCGATGACGGGATCGTCAACGAGCGGGTACCTCCCTGGGCTCGGCACACAGTCGGGGTGGTCGCCTTGGTCGAAGGTGATGGGCTTGTCGGACCAGTCTAGATAGACTGGCGCCGCCACCTTTACCGAGCAGACCTCTCGGCGCTCCTGCTTGCGGTGCCGAGTCGAGGCGTTCGCCACTTGCCCACCGTAGATCATGAAGCAGACGTGAACCTCGGGGAACTCCTCTTCCTTGTCGCCCTTCTTCTTGTTGTTGTCTTGGCCTTTGCCATCTCCCGCCGGTGGCCCAGCCTTATGGAAGTAGCGCCGAAGCATGACGCATTCCTCAAGGGTGTGCTTGACGGGACCCTGGTGATAGGGGCACGACTGCTTGAGCATATTGTCGAACAGGTTGGCCCCTCCGGGAGGCTTCCGAGGGTTCCTGTGCTCGACAGCAACGACGAGATCCGCGTCAGCGGCGTCGCACTTTGCTTGCGCCTTCTTCTTTGTGCCCCGCTGGGCGGACGCCTCGGGGACGTCTTCCGGCTGCCATCCCTGAGGCTGCTTTTCCTTCCGGAAGATGGCTTCGACCGCCTCCTGACCAGAGGCAAACTTGGTGGCGATGTCCATCAACTCGCTCGCCTTGGTGGGAGTCTTGCGGCCCAGTTTGCTCACCAGGTCGCGGCAAGTGGTGCCGGCGAGGAATGCCCCGATGACATCCGACTCGGTGATGTTGGGCAGCTCGGTGCGCTGCTTCGAAAACCGCTGGATGTACTCTCGCAGGGATTCCCCTGGCTGCTGGCGGCAGCTTCGGAGATCCCAGGAGTTCCCAAGGCGCACGTACGTGCCCTGGAAGTTTCCAGCGAAAGCCTTGATCAGGTCGTCCCAGTTGTAGATCTACGCAGGAGGCAGATGCTCCAGCCAGGCCCGGGCGGCGTCGGAGAGGAACAGGGGGAGATTGCGGATGATGAAGTTGTCGTCGTCTGTTCCTCCTAGCTGGCAGGCCAGTCGGTAGTCCGCAAGCCACAACTCCGGCCTTGTTTCCCCCGAGTACTTGGCGATGGTAGTCGGGGCCCGGAACCGAGCTGGGAACGACGCCCGTCGTATGGCCCGGCTGAATGCTTGCGGACCTGGTGGTTCGGGCGAGGGGCTCCGATCCTCCTCGCTGTCGTAGCGTCCCCCACGCCTGGGGTGGTAGCCTCGGCGCACCTTCTCGTTGAGGTGGGCTCGACGGTCACGGCGGTGGTGCTCGTTGCTGAGGCGACCCGGGACTGCAGGCATCACGTCCCGCGTGCGCCCGGTGTGGACGAAGGCCTCCCGCATGAGTCGAGAAGTCGTTGCGCGATGCTCCGGGGGGCATCCTTGCCTTCGGGAGGCAGAGCTTTCAGCCCGTCGGACCGCGGCATCCTCCAGGAGATTCTTGAGTTCTCCCTGGATACGCCGCCCCTCGATGGTGGATGGCTCTGGCATTGCTCGGAGTAGTATTGTCGCTGCAGCCAGATTCTGGCCGACCCCGCTGGAGGCCGGGGGCAGCCTTGCCCTGGCATCATCAACGATGGGGCGCTGGACGTCTCGGGCCCGATGACACGCTTCTCCGGCAAGTGCTCGGCCTGCCCACTCCTGCTCGATGTTTTGCCGGAGCTGCACAAGTTGCCTTGCTTCCTCGTCGAGCTTGGCTTGCATCTCGTGGATTTGCTCGAGCTGTGTGTCCTGACCCCCACAAGGGCTGGGACCACAGCTAGCTCCCGCAGGATGTCAACATGAGGCGCAGGCCCAGGGGGATCATCGTCCTCCGGCATACCAAGGTGGTTGCCTTTGTCGTGACCCCCTAGATCGACGTGGAAACATTCGCGACTTGGGCCACAACCCTCGTCGCCAAGGCTGTGGCCATCATCGGAGCAATCGGAGAGGCAGTAGTCACATGCGGTCATGAGGTCTCGCATGGCACTAGGATCGCGAAGCCCGAGAAATCTCAACCAGAGTCGGGACCGTCCTCTTCCACGGAACCCGGAGGCCCGTAGGTTGAGACAACCGTCAGTCGGTCCCAAGATGACCACATATGGTACCCCGGAAGGTTAGGGTATGCCTTTACGAAAGCACTCACCGAAGCGTGGTCGCTTGGTGGATCGAAGCTGAATCTAAAAGGCACAGGGTGGGAAACAGACGGTACCTCTTGATCGATGGACGATGACGAAGTTGCGTCGGGGACGGACTGCACCATTATCTTAGGTACAAGGCTAACGCCCAGCAAACCCTTCGCGAGTGTGCTGGCGTCATCTGTCCGCTTGGGGTTGGCACATTGCGGGGAAATGACATCTGTCGTTGTCTCTGGCGCGAGGACAACGCCCGACATGTCCCCGGCTGGGGTGCCGACGTCGCCGACTCGCTCGACAGCCGATGAGGTGCCGCCTCCTGCCTGGCCACGGTTGCCCCGTCTCCTCCTCCTGCGGCGAGGAGGGTGGCGGGACAAACCTGGATGCTGCTCTTCCGCCATGGGAGGATGACGTCGTCGAGTTCGTCGCCGCCGGGCGAGCTGACGACCATCGTTGTTGCTAGGGATGAAAACGGAAACGATAATTTTCGGATACCGGAAATCGTTTTCGAAGTTTTACCGAAATTTAGGTCTAAACGGAAACGAAAACGGTTACCGAAAATACGGAAACAGAATCGGTAGAAAAACTCAGAATCGGAAACGGAAACGGTTTGGGTCTCTTCGGACCGTTTCCGGAAATTACCGTTTTTACTCAGTATTTTACCGTCGGTAATAAATTCGGTATTTTTCAGAAAAAATATTAATGATCTTTATAAATTCATAATAAATTCATCTTAGCTTAGAAAAATATGAAACTAATTTTATTATTTTTCTAAAATCAAGATCTATCTAATGGTATATAGTTTGTAATCGTTTGAAACTTTTATAAATCTTATTTATATTTTCTTACCTGTTATTACTCTTGATACATATATTCATAATTTGCACGAGAACTTAAGAAGTATCAAGAGGACACTAATTATATTGACTATACCAAGTAGTAGGAGTACAAATAGAATGTAAGTGACATATCATTATACACATCTTGATTCTACTTTATTTAAGTACATAATAATGATTTTATTATTTTATGACTTCTTACTTTATTTATTTATTATGACCTCCTATCTTATATATTATTACTAATTTTATATAAATGTATGACTTGCGTGAATTTTTGAAGTCAATTGAGGGTACATGTTACAGTTTTTACCGATCGAATTTTTAGATTTCGATCGTAACCGGTCTAATTTTTGTACCGAACTTTCGTTTCCGATGTTTCCGAATTACCGATGTCGTTTTCGTTTTCGAAGTTACCGTTTTCGATCTCGTTTCCGAGAAAAAATATGAAAACGAAAATGGTTTTTGTGTTTACCGATCGTTTCCGACCGTTTTCACCCCTAGTTGTTGCTGTCGCGCTGCGGGGGGAGGAGTACCATGTCGTAGCTGCCGTCGAGGGACATGAACTCGAGGCTCCCGAAGCGGAGCACCGTCCCGGGCTGAAGAGGTTGCTGAAGGCTCCCCATCTGAAACTCAACGGGAAGTTGTTCGTTAACACGCAGCAAACCCCTACCTAGCGCGCCAACTGTCGGTGTTTCGACCCCGGGGGGTCCCTGGACCGACGAGTAAATTTGTCTCTGCGTGTCCCAGCCCAGATGGGTTGGCGCGAGATGGAACACAAGGGGGGAAAACGTGACTCGTGTTATCCTGCGCCAGGGGGATGCGCTCGTAGTAGGCGAGGCGGAGACTTCTCCTGAGGCCGAGGCCGGGGTCGGGCGAGGACGCGATTCCTCCCGAGGCCGAGGTTGAGGCCAAGCCCTGGGGTCGGGCGAGGCGGAGACCACCTTCCGAGGCCGAGGTTGAGGGTGAGCCCTGGGGTCGGGCGAGGCGGAGACCACCTTCCGAGGCCTTGGTAGAGGCCGAGCCCTGGGGTCGGGCGAGGCGGAGCTTCCTGTTGCGCCCGAGGCTGAACTTGGCTGTCATCAGCCTCACCCTGGTGGGTGGCACAGCAGTCGGAGCGGGGCGAGCGGCGCTGTTTTCCTGTCAGGTCGGTCAGCGAAAGGGCAAAGTGACGGCGGTCACTTCGACCTTGCCGACTGAGGCACGTGTGTCAGGATAAGGTGTCAGGCGATCCTCGCATTGAATGCGCCTGCGATACGGTCGGTTGGAGAGGCGATTTGGCCAAGGTTGCTTCTTGACGAAGCCTGCTCGAGTTGGGCCTCGGGCGTGCCGAGGGTGCGCCCACTGCTTGAGGAGGCCCTCGGGCGAGACGTAACTTCGTCCGGGACTACAGTTCCCGCCCGAGGCTGGGCTCGGGCGAGGCGAGATCGCGTCCCTTGGGTAGACGAAGCCTTGACCTGAATCGTGTCCATCAGTCTCTGCAGCTTGTGCTGATGGTGGTTACCAGCCGTGTTTAGGAGTGTTGGGGGTACCCCTAATTACGGTACCCGACACATGTGCTCGTGTTATCGGACCATGTATTATTTATATATGAGTGATGTCATCATCACCCATGAGGGTGGCACCGTTGGTGCACCCACGGTTGGAGCATTGGAGGGATCACTGTTCAACGGATTGCGTCAAGGGGAGTGATCGGGAGGGTGCCGATGGATAGAGCCTTAAAGAAAGGAGATCCAAAGTAAAGCTGGAAACGAGCCGAGCCCGGTTCGGCTCGACGCGGCTCGGTGCAGCTACAAGGCGAGCCAGGCTCGTCTCGGTCATGTTGCGACCCTGACCGAGAGGTTCGTCTTGGTAACAGCTCGTGAGCCGGCCCAAGAGCCTCACACTAAATCATGTTTAGAGTATAAATTATATAATTTTTATTATATATAAGATAAGAAAATTATGTACAATATATTTTTAGACTACAATATAAGTGTCTCACGTATCAAGTTCAAGAAATTCAATAAACTAGTTCAAAACATAATAATAATATGGTATAATAGTATATTTAACGTTGTTAGCTCGACTCGCAGTTATGGCGAGCCGTAAAACCAGGCTCGGCTCGAGCTCGTTTTGGCTTGCGAGCCGGTTCGAGCCGAGCCGAGCTTCACTGAGCCCGAGCCAAATTTCCACCCCTAATCCAAAGAATACTATTGTTTCGAGGGGACCATTACTGTTGTGTTTTATTACTGTCTCCTTGATCACAAGCTATTATAGGAGTACCTTCATATGTAGAAGCAGCGGTACTAAAATAAGAGATCGCACTTATGAAGGGGGCCATTACTGTTGTGTCTTATACATGGAAATGTACATCTATTTATAGTACTAACTCATAGTACATTTTCGTATAAAATTACAAATATACACTCAACTCCTATATGTATGAACTATAAATCTTGTAGGGATAACAATGTCTTTCTCCCTTAAAAACGTGTTGCCCAAGTGAAAGGGAAATAGGCTAAAACCTTTTCCTATATAATTTTGGTGGTTGAATTGCCCAACACAAATTATTGGACTTACTAGTTTGCTCTAGATTATAAGTTCTACAAGTGCCAAAGGTTCACAATAAACCAATACAAAGTTCAAAGAAAGGGTTCAAAAACAAAGGAGCAAAGCAACCAAAGGTTGCACTGGTCTGGCGCACCGGACTGTCCAGTGTGCCACCGGACAGTGTCCGGTGCACCAGGGAGAATTCCTTTGAACTGCTCAGCTTCGGGAATTCAGGGAGCCACTCCGCTATAATTCACCGGACTGTCCGGTGTTGCACCGGACTGTCCGGTGTGTGACGGAACCTCCCAAGTAATTAGGCCCACCTACAGTTGTCCTTGTCCAACGGACTTCAGACAACCCTGTAGGTGCCCCTGTACTACTTGACAAGTTCGGTATCTTCTTTCTTACCTTTCCAGGAACGTTTCACCTGTCTTGCAGACATTACAGAACATCGGAGATAAAGAAATGCAGAAGCGATTACATAACATACATTTATTTAAAAAGTAAGATCGAGTTGTTTATTACAGACCAGAAATATAAACGAGTGCAGAGTAGTATTATTACATAACTGAGGGAGGCAAAAACTCCTCCCGATAAGTTTTTCACAAAAGTTTTCTTATGGAGGACCATGTCTTCCCGCATCTTCACTCTTGTTTCTCCTCCTTAGGAACCACCTTGGTACAGAAGCAACAGAAATCTGCTACTTCCTCACCTAAAAACAACAAAGGGATAAACCCTGAGTATGGAATTACTCAGCAAGTCTTACCCGACTAAGGAAAAGACTCTCAAGGGTATGCTGGCTTAAGGGAGTCAAGGTAAGGCTTTTCAATGATCAAAGACTCTGTTTTGCAGAAATGCTTACTAAAGTGGATCCTTAAAATCCAATTTTATTTGTCAAGTTAAGTACAATTACCTGCAACTAGAGTTCTTTCTACCCTAGTTCAATCACTGGTCCTGCACTAGCCAATTTCTTAACAAAAACCCATCATCTTTAGTGGATTGCTACGTGTAAGTCAGTGACCAAGTATTCATAACCGCAAAGGTACGGCGATCCGAATCGATTATACTCAGCTGAGGATCTCCAATCACACGACATATGTAGCACTTAACCCTTGCATATGTCAAGACGCCACCGGGTTTCTTAAGACCAGATCAGGTTCACGCAAACCGAGAGCACAGATACACCACCGTCCAGCCTCTTGCCACGGAGGGTACACGCTACTCTCGCCACCGCTCCACGCCCATTTAGTGTTATCTTATTCTGGCCTTAGTCCGCCCGAGGCAAGGCTTACCCATGACGAGGCATGTGACCAGTTAAAGGGTCCTCGGTCAGCAGGCCTACATCGACAAGGTCCTTAATCGACTTAGACGGAGACACTACACCGAGACTCTCTTTCTCGTGCAAGTCACCCGCTCGGTCTCAGCTTAATCTTTTCAACCCAAAAACTTGGTACCTGGCAGAGGTACATCTTTTCCGATGTTGAATCCATCACGGCCGTGATGGATTCACCATCAAGTTTTATTTTTGAAAACAACCCTCCCACTTTGCCAAACATCTTTTGTAAAACAAATCCTTTTGTTTTTCTAGAGCAATACTAAGCATAGTAAAACCTTTTTGTAAAAACAGGGTTTCAAGGAAGGTAATCAAGTTCAAGGAAGGTAATGCAAGAATTGTTTAAGCATTCAACTCCTATTACCTAATGCAGCAATCAAGTGAGAAAGATTTTTAAAAACATCAAGGAAGGTGGCAAATGCACCGGGGCTTGCCTTCGTTAACTGATGAGTCTGGCTCGGATCCACAAATATCAAAGTAGAAGCAGTTTCCTGCTTGAGAATCCGAGGGTGGTGGTGTCTTTTCTTCAGTGACTTCCACTTCTTCTTCGCGTTCTAACATAACCATATATATACTTATTGTCGGCGTTTCGAGACCGGGGGGTCCCTTGGGCCGACGAGTGAGTGTCGCCGCGTGCCCCAGCCTAGATGGGTCGAGCGCGAGGCGAGCGCGAAGGGGGGAGAAGCGAGGCGGTCGGAGACCGGCGTGAGAGAGGTGGGAATCCCGCGGCCTTCATGTTCGTCCCGCGCCCAGGTCGGGTGCGCTTGCAGTAGGGGGTTACAAGCGTCCACGCGGGAGAGGGAAGCGAGCGGCCCCAAGAGAGCGCCTGTCTCGCCCTCGTCCCCGCGTGGCCAACCCTCTCTAAGAGGGCCCTGGTCCTTCCTTTTATAGGCGTAAGGAGAGGATCCAGGTGTACAATGGGGGGTGTAGCAGAGTGCTACGTGTCTAGCGGGGGAGAGCTAGCGCCCTAAGTACATGCCGATGTGGCAGCCGGAGAGATTTTGGCACCCAGCTGGTGTGATGTCGTGGCCGTCGGAGGAGCGATGGAGCCTGGCGGAGGGACAGCTGTCGGAGCGGTTGAGTCCTTGCTGACGTCCTCTTGCTTCCGTAAGGGGGCTGAGAGCCGCCGTCGTCACAGAGCATGCGGGGCGCCATCATTGCCTATCTGGCGGAGCTAGCCAGATGGGACACCGGTCTTGTTCCCTGCGGCCCGAGTCAGCTCGGGGTAGGGTGATGATGGCGCTTCCTGTTGACATGGCTGGCCTGCGCCCTAGGTTGGGCGATGTGGAGGCTCCTCCGAAGCCGAGGTCGAGTCTGTCTTCCATGGCCGAGGCCGAGTCCGAGCCCCTGGGTCGGGCGAGGCGGAGGTCGTCGGCAGAGGCCAGGGCGGAGTCCGAGCCCTGGGGTCGGGCGAAGCGGAGTTCGTCGTCTTCTGGGGCTGAGCTTGAGTCCGAGCCCTGGGTCGGGCGGAGCGGAGTTCGCCGTCTTCCGGGACTTAGCCCGAGTCCGAGCCCTGGGTCGGGCGGAGCGGAGTTCGCCGTCTTCCGGGACTTAGCCCGAGTCCGAGCCCTGGGTCGGGCGAAGCGGAGTTCGCCGTCTTCCGGGACTTAGCCCGAGTTCGAGCCCTGGGTGGAGCGGAGTTCGCCGTCTTCCGGGACTTAGCCCGAGTCCGAGCCCTGGGTCGGGCGGAGCGGAGTTCGCCGTCTTCCGGGACTTAGCCCGAGTCCGAGCCCTGGGTCGGGCGGAGCGGAGCTTCCTATGGAGCCTTTGGCATGGCCTGACTGCCTGTCAGTCTCTCTCTGCCAAGTGACACTGCAGTCGGAGTGGCGCAGGCGGCGCTGTCCTTCTGTCAGGCCGGTTAATGGAGCGGCGAAGTGACGGCGGTCACTTCGGCTCTGCCGGGGGGCGCGCGTCAGGATAAAGGTGTCAGGCCACCTTTGCGTTAAATGCTCCTGCGACTTGGTCGGTTGGTGCGGCGATTTAGTCAGGGTTGCTTCTTAGCGAAGGCAGGGCCTCGGGCGAGCCGGAGATATGTTCGCCGTCGGAGGGGGGCCTCGGGCGAGACGGAAATCCTCCGGGGTCGGCTGCCCTTGTCCGAGGCTAGGCTCGGGCGAGGCGTGATCGAGTCGCTCGAATGGACTGATCCCTGACTTAATCGCACCCATCAGGTCTTAGCAGCTTTATGCTGATGGGAGTCTTGAGGGTACCCCTAATTATGGTCCCCGACAGTAGCCCCCGAGCCTCGAAGGGAGTGTTAGCACTCGCTTGGAGGCTTTCGTCGCACTTTTTTGCAAGGGGACCAGCCTTTCTCGGTTGCATTTTATTCCGGTGGGTGCGCGCGAGCGCACCCGCCGGGTGTAGCCCCCGAGGCCTCGGAGGAGTGGTTTCACTCCTTCGAGGTCTTAATGCCTCGCGTAATGCTTCGGCTGGTCTGGTTGTTCCCTCATGCGAGCTGGCCGTAGCCCGGGTGTACGTCGGGTCCCAAGTTCTCGGGCTGGTATGTTGACGCTGTCAACGGTTCGACTGGAGCCGGGTTTGCGAGAGCAGCCCCCGAGCCTCTGCACAGGGCGAGAGGGCGATAAAGGACATACTCGGCTTTTTTACATACGCCCCTGCGTCGCCTTTCCGCAAGGAGGAGGGGGGGAAAGCGCCATGTTGCCCTCGATGGGCGCCGAACATGGTGTCTCCGGTGAGCTGCAAGCGGGTAATCCGAGTGGACGTCCGTGCCCCGTTCGTTAGGGGTCGGCTAGGGGCCCAGAGGCACGCCCAAAAGTACCTGCGGGTGATCTGCCGGACCCGGTCCCCTGGCGACGGGGTCCGAGGGCTCGATGCCTCCCTCTGATGGGATTCCGTTACAAGATCGCTCCCGCTGGTCTCGGAAATGTCTTAGGGTACCTCGGGAGCGCAGCCTGAGCCTTGGTTATGTATCGAACGTACCCATGGTCATCCCTCGCTCGGCGTCTGAGGCGGCTGTGAACCCTTCGGGGGCCAGCCTTCGAACCCCTGATCAGTAATGGGCGCGGAGCCCGAGTAGCCTGAGGCGGCCGTGTAACCCTTCGAGGGGCCGGCCTTCGAACCTCTGACCAGTAGTGGGTGTAGGGCCCACGCGATCTGAGGCGGCTGTCGAACCCTTCGGGGGGCCAGCCTTCGAACCTCTGATCAGTAGGGAGGCTCGGAGCCTGGTTCCTTCACGGGGAAGGATCCTTTTCGGGGTATCCCCCTTTCCCGGTACCTGTTGCAAGAGAGAGAGAAAGAGGAAAAAAGGAAAAGGATACGAAATCGAACGACGCGGTGTACCTTTTTTTGGCGCGGTTATTACGGCGAAGGCGAAGCGTCGCCCGCTTCTCCTGCCAGAAGCGCCGCCTGTCCCGCCGCGGAGTTAATGCGACGGGGCGAGTGGTTGGCGGGGCGACCGTTGCGCGTGCGCGAGCCGTTTGAGGAACGGATCACGGGCGCGTTGTCTTCACGCCGTGAGAGGGGGTTCTCTTGCTGCCCCCGGATGGGACGTGAGCTTGGCTGACGACGTGACCGCTGCTCCCGCCCGCCTGCCACCGTCATTACTGCCGGCCCACTTTCGGCCGCATTGACCGCCGCGCCAGGCTGGCGCTGTCTGGTCGTGCGCTGGGTCTCCTCGAGTCACGGTATTGGTTCCGCAATCGAGGAGGCGCGGTGGTGGCGCAAGTGGCGGTGTAGTTGCTTGCATGAAGCGTCCGGCGCGCCAGTTGCATGACGCGTGGGCCTGGGCCTCCGGGCTAGGCGCGTTGGGAGTCGGAGAAGCGCGCCCACTTGGCGCGGTTGCATGCCGCCTGCATGGCTGCCCGCCCCTTTCGCCCGTTGGTCTGGACAAAAGTGGAGGTTCACTTGTAACCGCTGGGCGGTCGTGTGCACCGCGCGTGGCGGTTTGGCTTCTTCTGCTCTGAGGCGGCTTGCATGACATGCGGGACCCAGCCCCCGCGCCGCAGGGGAGGGCCTTGGAGCGTGTTGGAGAAGACTCAGCCCGTGACGGCTGGGGACGCAAGTAGGGATAGTCGCCTTTAAAAGGAGGGTGACCCCCCTTGGAAGTAGACCATGTCTTCGCGCTCCCCCATGCATCGTGTCTTTCCACCTTCCAAGCCCCCGGATGGGGGATACCCGCCGTCTTTCCGCCTCATCGTCGGAGGAACACGACTCCGTGGGAGTTGGTACCTTTCAGCCATCGTTCGGCTTCAAGGATTTTCATCATGCAGCCCGGCTACACCCCTCCACCGGCGGTCACCCAAGATGGTGACCTCCAGCTTCATGGTGGGGGAAAGCGAGCCGGGCTGCGGCCTCTGCCCCTCCCTCAACCTCATTTTCGAGCACTAAGACTCGCCTGTTGATTGTCTGAACCGCTTCACCAAGCGTGAGTCGCCCCGTGTCAAGGTGACGAGTGAGGTATCCGTATCCCGGAGGCGTAGGAGTCCCTCGGCTCGGTCGGCCTTGTTGTCCGAGGTTCCATAGGCTTAGTTAAAGGGACCCCTTGGCCGCTCCTCGATGAGCCGAGGCCAGGGGTAGCGATATCAGCATGAACAGGGGCAGAGTTGGCTCAAAAATGAAACCTGGTTGGCCGGAGCCTAGTCGGGTCGTCCGTTAGCGGGACCGACGCCGGAGTTGACCAGCCGAGGCCTCGGGTCGGGCTGGCGCCCTTGGGAGATGGTTGGCCGAGGCTCCAGGGGTGATCGGCCGAGCCGCCTGCTCGGGCCGGATTTTCGGAGAAGACCCTGGCGGCGATGGCCCGGGCGTGGTGATGACGTCGTCCTTCGGAGTGGAGGTCTTCGGACCGTGTCGCCGTCCGAGGCTAGGTCGAACCTTGCCGAAGGTGTCATCGATGCCGAGGGTGCTGCTGCCCCCTTCCAGCGTCAAGACCCGAGCCTGCAGGATCAGATTGTCTTGTAGCGTGTGCCTTCTGCGGCCGCCGAGGCCAGAACACACACCCTCGATGCGTTGTAAAGCTGCATCTCTTTTCCTCCTGTTTCGAGTATCTGGACTTTTTTGTCGGTAACAGGGTTGTTTGTGCGAGCGAGAGTTGCTTCTCGCGGAAGGTGATGAGTGAGGTATCCGTATCCCGGAGGCGTGGGAGTCCCTCGGCTTGGTCGGCCTTGCCGCTTACGCGCACTTTCACCCGTCCATGAGACTCTGTCACCGACTCAGTCAAGAAGGCTCGAAGGATCGCTTCGGCAGAAGAGCTTCCGAACGTGAAGACTTGTCCGATCCGCGGAATCACTTATCCGAACGTGAGTTACTTATCGCAGAAGGTGATGAGTGAGGTATCCGTATCCCGGAGGCGTAGGAGTCCCTCGGCTCGGTCAGCCTTGGCTGGTTACGTGTACTCCGTCGTTTTCAGGATCCACTTTTCGAAGTAGTCAAAAAGCACGAAAGATATTCTGGCAGAAGAGATCTTTTTTCGAGGAAAATTTCAACGCAGAGGGGGTGCCCCCCCTTTTAGCCCTCGAGGGAGGGTCGGGCTTTGCCGAGGCGAGGCCGACCCTTCCTTGATGACTAAACTTTGCGTGGGTGCGAGGTATATGAACAACTTGAAAACATCTTAAGGGTAGAAGCGACGTAGCTGTTGGATGTTCCAAGCGTTGCCGTAGACCTCGCCTTGACTGTTGGCCAGCTTGTACGTTCCGGGCTTCAGAACTTTGGCGATGACGAATGGCCCCTCCCAGGGAGGCGTGAGCTTGTGCCTCCCTCGGGCATCTTATCACAGCCGAAGCACCAGGTCGCCCACCTAGAGGTCTCGGGGCCGGACCCCTCAGGCGTGGTAGCGTCGCAGGGACTGCTGGTACCGCGCCGAGTGTAGTAAGGCCTTGTCTCGAGCCTCTTCCAGCTGGTCCAGCGAGTCTTCTCGGCTAGCTTGGTTGCTTTGATCGCTGTAGGCCCTCGTCCTCGGGGAGCCGTATTCCAGGTCTGTGGGCAAGACGGCCTCGGCCCCGTAGACTAGGAAGAACAGCGTGAAACCCGTGGCTCGGCTCGGCGTCATCCTCAGGCTCCAGACCACCGAGGGGAGTTCCTTCATCCATCGCTTGCCGAACTTGTTGAGGTCGTTGTAAATCCGAGGCTTGAGCCCTTGTAGAATCATGCAGTTGGCACGCTCTACTTGCCCATTCGACATGGGATGAGCCACGGCGGCCCAGTCCACCCGGATGTGGTGATCCTCGCAGAAGTCCAAGAACTTTCTGCCGGTGAACTGGGTGCCGTTATCGGTGATGATGGAGTTCGGGACCCCGAAGCGATGGATGATGTTGGTGAAGAACGCCACCGCCTGCTCGGACCTGATGCTGTTCAGAGGTCGGACCTCGATCCACTTGGAGAATTTGTCGATGGCGACCAGCAGGTGCGTGTAGCCCCCGGGTGCCTTCTGCAAAGGGCCGACGAGGTCCAGACCCCACACGGCAAAAGGCCAGGTGATGGGTATCGTCTGTAGAGCCTGAGCGGGCAGGTGGGTCTGCTTCGCATAGAATTGGCACCCTTCGCAGGTGCGGACAATTCTAGTGGCGTCAGCCACCGCCGTTGGCCAGTAGAAGCCTTGTCGGAAAGCATTCCCGACAAGGGCTCGAGGCGCTGCGTGATGGCCGCAAGCCCCTGAGTGTATCTCTCGCAGGAGTTCCTGACCTTCGGTGATGGAGATGCATCGCTGGAGGATGCCTGAGGGGCTGCGGTGGTAGAGCTCCTTCTCATCGCCCAGCAAGACGAACGACTTGGCGCGCCGCGCCACCCGTCGAGCCTCGGCTCGGTCGAAGGGTAGCTCTCCTTGGTGGAGATATTGCAGGTACAGGGTCCGCCAGTTTCGATCAGGCGTGGCCCCGCTTCGCTCCTCCTCGATGCGCAGTGCCTCTCCCTCGGAGACCGAGGGTACCTCGGGCTGAACCGAGGGTGCCTCGGGCCGAGCTGAGGGTGCCTCGGGCTGGGCCGAGGGTACCTCGGACTGGGCCGAGGGTACCTCGGACTGGGCCGAGGGTACCTCAGGCCCGGGCGTGTCGTCGATCTTGACGGAGGGTTGATGTAGATCCCAGGAGAAGACGTCCGGGGGAACCGTTGTTCGCCCCGAGGCTATTTTAGCCAGCTCGTCCGTAGTCTCGTTGTAGCGCCGAGCGATGTGGTTAAGCTCGAGCCTGTAGAACTTGTCTTCTAGGTGCCGAACCTCATCGCAGTAGGCTTCCATCTTCGGGTCGCGGCAGTGGGAGTTCTTCATGACTTGGTCGATGACGAGCTGCGAGTCACCGCGGGCGTCGAGGCGCCGGACCCCTAGCTCGATGGCGATCCGCAACCCGTTGACCAGAGCCTCGTACTCATCCACATTGTTGGACGCCGGGAAATGGAGGCGTAGCACATAGCGTAGGTGTTTCCCGAGGGGCGAGATGAAGAGTAGGCCCGTGCCGGCTCCCGTCTTTATCAGCGACCCGTCGAAAAACATGGTCCAGAGCTCCGGTTGGATCGGAGCCGTCGGTAGCTGGGTGTCGACCCATTCGGCTACGAAGTCCGCCAAGACCTGGGACTTGATGGCCTTCCGAGGGGCGAACGAGATTGTCTCGCCCATGATTTCCACCGCCCACTTTGCGATCCTGCCCGAGGCCTCTCGGCACTGGATGATCTCCCCCAGGGGGAAGGATGACACCACAGTTACCGGATGAGACTCGAAGTAGTGTCGCAACTTTCGCCGTGTTAGAATCACCACATACAGCAGCTTCTGAACTTGTGGGTAGCGGATCTTGGTTTCGGACAGTACCTCGCTGACGAAGTAAACTGGCCTCTGAACGGGCAATGCATGCCCCTCTTCTTGCCTCTCGACCACAATCGCGGCGCTAACCACCTGAGTGGTGCGGCGACGTAGATCAAGAGGGCTTCTCCGGCAGCTGGAGGCACCAAGATAGGCGCCTTTGTGAGGAGCGCCTTCAGGTTCCCGAGAACTTCCTCGGCCTCAGGGGTCCAAGTGAAGCACTCGGCCTTCCTTAAGAGGCGGTACAGAGGCAGACCTCTTTCGCCGAGGCGTGAGATGAAGCGGCTCAGAGCCGCGAGACATCCCATGACCCTTTGTACGCCTTTTAAGTCCTTGATGGGCCCCATGTGGGTGATGGCTGCGATCTTCTCCGGGTTGGCTTCGATGCCCCGCTCGGAGACGATGAATCCCAAGAGCATGCCTCGGGGCACCCCGAAGACACACTTCTCGGGATTGAGCTTGACGCCTTTCGCCTTGAGGCATCGAAATGTCACTTCAAGGTCGGAAAGGAGGTCAGAAGCTTTCCTCGTCTTGACTACGATGTCATCAACGTAGGCCTCGACCGTGCGGCCAATGTGTTCGCCGAACACATGGTTCATGCACCGCTGGTACGTCGCACCCGCGTTCCTCGGGCCGAACGGCATGGTGACATAGCAGTACATGCCGAAGGGCGTGATGAAAGAAGTCGCGAGCTGGTTGGACTCTTTCATCCTGATTTGATGATACCCTGAGTAGGCATCGAGGAAAGACAGGGTTTCGCACCCAGTAGTGGAATCCACGATTTGATCGATGCGAGGCAGAGGGTAGGGAACCTTCGGACATGCTTTGTTGAGACCAGTGTAGTCTACACACATCCGCCATTTCCCCCTTTCTTTCTCACAAGCACAGGGTTGGCAAGCCATTCGGGATGGAATACCTCTTTGATGAACCCTACTGCCATTAGCTTGTGGATCTCCTCGCCTATCACTCTGCGCTTCTCCTCGTCGAATCAGCGCAGAGGCTGCTTGACGGGTCGGGCTCCGGCCCGAATATCCAGCGAGTGCTCGGCGACATCCCTCGGTATGCCGGGCATGTCCGAGGGACTCCACGCGAAGACGTCGGCGTTTGCGCGGAGAAAGTCGACGAGCACTGCTTCCTATTTGGGGTCGAGCCCGGAACCGATCCGGATCTGCTTGGAGGCGTCGCCACTGGGGTCGAGGGGGACGGCCTTGACTGTCTCCACTGGCTCGAAGTTGCCGGCATGACGCTTCACGTCTGGCACCTCTTTGGAGAGGCTTTCCAGGTCGGCGATGAGGGCCTCGGACTCGGTGAGGGCCTCGGCGTACTCCACGCACTCCACGTCGCATTCGAACGCGTGCTTGTACGTGGGGCCGACGGTGATGACCCCGTTGGGGCCCGGCATCTTGAGCTTCAGGTAGGTGTAGTTGGGGACGGCCATGAACTTCGCGTAGCATGGCCTTCCCAGTACCGCGTGGTAGGTTCCTCGGAACCCGACCACCTCGAACGTCAGAGTCTCCCTTCGGAATTGGAGGGCGTTCCGAAGCAGACGGGAAGGTCGAGTCGTCCGAGGGGCTGGACGCGCTTCCCGAGAATGATCCCGTGGAAGGGCGCAGCGCCTGCTCGGACGGAGGACAGATCGACGCGCAGGAGCCCAAGGGTCTCGGCGTAGATGATGTTGAGGCTACTGCCTCCGTCCATAAGGACCTTGGTGAGCCTGACGTCGCCGATGACGGGGTCGACGACGAGCGGGTATTTCCCCGGGCTCGGCACATGGTCGGGGTGGTCAGCTTGGTCGAAGGTGATGGGCTTGTCGGACCAGTCTAGGTAGACTGGCGCCGCCACCTTCACCGAGCAGACCTCCCGGCGCTCTTCTTTGCGGTGCCGAGCCGAGGCATTCGCCGCTTGCCCGCCGTAGATCATGAAGCAGTCGCGGACCTCGGGGAACTCTCCTGCTTGGTGATCTTCCTTCTTGTTGTCGTCGCGAGCCCTGCCACCCTCCGCGGGTGGCCCGGCCCTATGGAAGTGGCGCCGAAGCATGACGCACTCCTCAAGGGTGTGCTTGACGGGCCCCTGGTGGTAGGGGCACGGCTCCTTGAGCATCTTGTCGAAGAGGTTGGCACCTCCGGGGGGTTTCCGAGGGTTCTTGTACTCGGCGGCGGCGACAAGGTCCGCGTCGGCGGCGTCGCGTTTCGCTTGCGACTTCTTCTTGCCTTTCTTCTTGGCGCCGCGCTGAGTCGACGCCTCGGGAGCATCTTCCGATGGGCGGCCCTGGGGCTGCTTGTCCTTTCGGAAGATAGCCTCGACCGCCTCCTGGCCAGAGGCGAACTTGGTGGCGATGTCCATCAGCTCGCTCGCCCTGGTGGGGGTCTTGCGACCCAACTTGCTCACCAGGTCGCGGCAGGTGGTGCCGGCGAGGAACGCGCCGATGACATCCGAGTCGGTGATGTTGGGCAGCTCGGTGCGCTGCTTCGAAAATCGCCGGATGTAGTCCCGGAGAGACTCTCCCGGCTGCTGCCGGCAGCTTCGGAGGTCCCAGGAGTTTCCGGGGCGCATGTACGTGCCCTGGAAATTGCCAGCGAAGGCTTGGACTAGGTCGTCCCAGTTGGAGATCTGCCCCGGAGGCAGGTGTTCCAACCAGGCGCGAGCGGTGTCGGAGAGGAACAGGGGGAGGTTGCGGATGATGAGGTTGTCGTCGTCCGTTCCACCCAGTTGGCAGGCTAGACAGTAGTTCGCGAGCCACAGTTCCGGTCTCGTCTCCCCCGAGTACTTTGTGATAGTAGTCGGGGGTCGGAACCGGGTCGGGAACGGTGCCCGTCGGATGGCCCGGCTGAAGGCCTGCGGACCGGGCGGCTCAGGCGGGGGACTCCGATCCTCCCCGCTGTCGTAGCGTCCCCCACGCCTGGGGTGGTAGCCTCGGCGCACCCTCTTGTCGAGGTGGGCCCGACGGTCGCGGTGATGGTGCTCGTTGCCGAGGCGGCGCGAGGCCGCAAGCGCGGTGTTGCGCGTGCGCCCGGTGTAGACCGAGGCTTCCCACATGAATCGGGAAGTCGCGGCATGAGGTTCCGAGGGGTATCCCTGCCTTCGGGAGGCAGAGCTCTCGGCCCGTCGAACCGCGGCGCCTTCCAGGAGATTCTTGAGCTCCCCTGGATTCGCCGACCCTCGGTGGTTGATGGCTTCGGCATCGCGCGGAGAAGCATCGCTGCTGCAGCCAGGTTCTGGCCGACCCCACTAGATGCGGGTGGCGGCCTGAACCGGTCGTCGTCGGCAACGCGGTGCTGGAAGCCCTGGGGTGGATGACGTATTTCTCCGGCCGGAGGTTGGCCCGCCCATGCCTGCCCGACGTCCCGGCGGATTGGCTAAAGCGCTCCTGCTCCCTCGTCGAACCTGGCCTGCGCCCCGCGGACTTGCTCGAGCTGTGGGTCGTGACCCCCGCCGGAACGGGGACCACAGCTAGCTCCCGTGGGATGTCAGCGCGAGGCACCGGCCTAGGGAGATCACCGTCCTTCGGCATGCCGAGATGATTGCCTTCGAAGGGACCCCCTAGATCGACGTGGAAACATTCGCGGCTTGGGCCGCAGTCCTCGTCGTCGAGGATGCGGCTACCGTCGGAACAGTCGGAGAGGCAGTAGTCACATGCGGTCATGAAGTCCCGCATGGCACTGGGGTTGCCAAGTCCAGAGAAATCCCAACAGATGCGGGGGTCGTCGTCTTCCTCGGACCCAGAGGGCCCGTAGGTCGAGACGTCCGTCAGCCGGTCCCAAGGAGATCGCATGCGAAACCCCAGAGGGTTTGGACTCGCCTCTACGAGAGCATCCGCCAAAGCGAGGTCGCTAGGCGGGTTGAGGCTGAATCCAAATGACGTAGGATGGGAATCGGTTAGTACCTTTTGGTCGACGAGCGGCGACGAAGTCACGTCGGGGACTGACTGCACCGTCGTCTCAGGTACGAGGGCGACGTCCTGCAAGCTTTTCGCAAGCGCACTGGCGTCGTCCACTTGCTCGGGTTTGGCGTGTCATGGGGGGACGGCGCTCGTCTTCGTCTCAGGCGCGAAGTCGATACCCGGCGCGCCCCTCGTTGGGGGGCCGGCGCTGTCGACTCACTCGACAGTCGACGAGGCGCTGCCTCCTGCTTGGCCTTGGTTGCCCTGCCTTCCCCTCCGCCGACGGGGAAGAAGGCGGGACGAGCTCGAAGATTGCTCTTCCACCACGCGGGGAAGACGTCGTCGATTCCGCCGCCGGCGGACGGGCTGTCGGCCGCCATTGTCGTTGTCGCACGGCGGTGGAAGGAGTATCATGTCGTAGCTGCCGTCGAAGGACACGAACTCAAGACTCCTGAAATGGAGCACCGTCCCGGGTTGGAGAGGTTGCTGGAGACTGCCCATCTGGAGCTTGACGGGAAGCTGTTCGTCAACACGCAGCAGGCCCCTACCTGGCGCGCCAACTGTCGGCATTTCGAGACCGGGGGGGTCCCTTGGGCCGACGAGTGAGTGTCGCCGCGTGCCCCAGCCCAGATGGGTCGAGCGCGAGGGCGAGCGCGAAGGGGGGAGAAGCGAGGCGGCCGGAGACCGGCATGAGAGAGGTGGGAATCCCGCGGCCTTCGTGTTCGTCCCGCGCCCAGGTTGGGTGCGCTTGCAGTAGGGGGTTACAAGCGTCCACGCGGGAGAGGGAAGCGAGCGGCCCTAAGAGAGCGCCTGTCTCGCCCTCGTCCCCGCGCGGCCAACCCTCTCTAAGAGGGCCCTGGTCCTTCCTTTTATAGGCATAAGGAGAGGATCCAGGTGTACAATGGGGGGTGTGGCAGAGTGCTACGTGTCTAGCGGGGGAGAGCTAGCGCCCTAAGTACATGCCGATGTGGCAGCCGGAGAGATTTTGGCACCCAGCTGGTGTGATGTCGTGGCCGTCGGAGGAGCGATGGAGCCTGGCGGAGGGACAGCTGTCGGAGCGGTTGAGTCCTTGCTGATGTCCTCTTGCTTCCGTAAGGGGGCTGAGAGCCACCGTCGTCACAGAGCATGCGGGGCGCCATCATTGCCTATCTGGCGGAGCTAGCCAGATGGGACACCGGTCTTGTTCCCTGCGGCCCGAGTCAGCTCGGGGTAGGGTGATGATGGCGCTTCCTGTTGATGTGGCTGGCCTGCGCCCTAGGTTGGGCGATGTGGAGGCTCCTCCGAAGCCGAGGTCGAGTCTGTCTTCCATGGCCGAGGCCGAGTCCGAGCCCCTGGGTCGGGCGAGGCGGAGGTCGTCGGCAGAGGCCAGGGCGGAGTCCGAGCCCTGGGGTCGGGCGAAGCGGAGTTCATCGTCTTCTGGGGCTGAGCCCGAGTCCGAGCCCTGGGTCGGGCGGAGCGGAGTTCGCCGTCTTCCGGGACTTAGCCCGAGTCCGAGCCCTGGGTCGGGCGGAGCGGAGTTCGCCGTCTTCTGGGACTTAGCCCGAGTCCGAGCCCTGGGTCGGGCGGAGCGGGGTTCGCCGTCTTCCGGGACTTACGGCATGTTTGGTTTGATGGCTAACTTGCCACACTTTTCCTAACTTTTGTGCCTAAGGTTAGTTCTTCAATTCGAACGACTAACCTTAGGCAAAGTGTGGCACATTTAGCCACGAACCAAACAGCCCCTTAGCCCGAGTTCGAGCCCTGGGTGGAGCGGAGTTCACCGTCTTCCGGGACTTAGCCCGAGTCCGAGCCCTGGGTCGGGCGGAGCGGAGTTCGCCGTCTTCCGGGACTTAGCCCGAGTCCGAGCCCTGGGTCGGGCGGAGCGGAGCTTCCTATGGTGCCTTTGGTAGGGCCTGACTGCCTGTCAGTCTCTCTCTGCCAAGTGACACTGCAGTCGGAGTGGCGCAGGCGGCGCTGTCCTTCTGTCAGGCCGGTTAATGGAGCGACGAAGTGACGGCGGTCACTTCGGCTCTGCCGGGGGGCGCGCGTCAGGATAAAGATGTCAGGCCACCTTTGCGTTAAATGCTCCTGTGACTTGGTCGGTTGGTGCGGCGATTTAGTCAGGGTTGCTTCTTAGCGAAGGCAGGGCCTCGGGCGAGCCGGAGATATGTTCGCCGTCGGAGGGGGGCCTCGGGCGAGACGGAAATCCTCCGGGGTCGGCTGCCCTTGTCCGAGGCTAGGCTCGGGCGAGGCGTGATCGAGTCGCTCGAATGGACTGATCCCTGACTTAATCGCACCCATCAGGCCCTAGCAGCTTTATGCTGATGGGGGTTACCAGCTGAGAATTAGGAGTCTTGAGGGTACCCCTAATTATGGTCCCCGACACTTATATAAGAATGAATGCCATGTAATGCTCATGAGAGTGCAAAGATAATAAAGATTTATTATCTAAGTCTTGAATACAACTTTCCTTCACGGAACTCCGAGAACTTAGGGTTTCCGGAGTCAGTAAAGGAGTTCAAAGGGCAAGGGGGGTTTTGGGTTCTAGTTATCAAACATGGTCCAAATCAATTCAAACTCTACCCAAGGCTTCTAAATAATGTGTGGAGTTCACATAAAAAGTTTGAACATTTTGGGCATTACTATTAATTCTCTAAAATTCCAGAACTATTTCTTTAAGCTATTTTAAATGCCCTAAAATTCCCTGTTTAAACTAAAAATCATGAAACTATTTTTATTAAATACTAGGGAAAATAGGGAGTCTAGGAAAATTGGTTTGACAATTTTAAGATTTTCCTACAATTTATAACAAATTTCCAAAGCTCTACTGAAAAAGAAAAAGGAAAAAGGTTGAACAGGACTGGGCCAGTTCTAGCCCAGTCGGCCAAACCCAAAGGGAAAGGCGTGCCCGCGCACTGGCAACTTTGCACAGGGGCCCTTGCGTTTCTGTCTAACAGCGAACGAGTTCTTTCACTGTTTAACAGAGCCACTGACAACTTGCAAAAGAGACCCCCGGTTTCTGTTTCTTCGCAGTGGGAGGTCCCCGACGGCGTTCATGCACGACCGAGCTCCGGCGAGCTTCTGTACCGGCCGAATGGGGCTATGACTGGCGCTCCCGAGCGGCGAACATCAAATCGGACCTACCCCGAGTATTTCCCCCAACCTAATTGCACGAATGGCAACCTATTAAGCTCTGTCCGCGTGAACCGAATGGGTGGCGGACAGATGAGTGCGTTCCCGGTGATCTAGAGCTATTCCGTACAAATTGGCGGTTCGGCAAGCATCACAGAGCGACAAGAGTGCTCAAACAAAGGAGAGTGAGGGATGAACTGACCTAGAAAGGGCTGGCCGCGATGAGGTGAGTTTTGCGGTGGCGGAAACCAGTTTGGGGGAAACAAGAAATTCTCGAGCTCTGGCGAACGATCGTGGCTGATTAGTGGTGGCTGGTTAGCTGATGACCCTGCGGAGCTGGTCACGGGCTTAATTTATAGGCGGCTTCGTCGGTGGCCGGTGAATCGGGCGAGACACGCGGCGGTCGGAGGTAGAAGAAGACACTGGCGCAAGCGCTAGGTGGCTTCTACCGTGGCGGTAGTTCCAGTGGTCGACGGGAAGCTAGAGGGAGTCACGGTGATGTGGTGGCGCGGTTAGGACACGCGGCGCAGGGCCAGAACACGGCGGTTCACCGGCGAGGTTATCTGCCCAGCCGCAAAGTAGAAAAGAAAGCCACGGTGAGTCACCGGAGTGACCTCCAGCTCACCGCCGCAAGGATCTTTCACCGCACGTCCTTATCCACCCACCCCGAGCGCGAGTCCTAACGCCGGCGGGACGAATCGCGGCGGAGGAGTGATCGACGGCGATGAAGTGTTCTGAACTTAATTCGGTCACTGTACCATGGAGCACTTCCTTCAGACAACCTGACAGACAGACTTGGAGCTTGGTTTTCTCTTAATTTTGAATGACAACTCAACTCAAACTCTACATCAAAGTTGTAAAGCAACATACCATCTACAATATTGCCATATGATGCTGCCACAAAAACCCATTGGATCATGCTTGAATTTAGGCTTGAAGTTGATGTCAGTTCACTGTTAGTCTGAAAATTCAGACCTTAGCAGCCTGACAGCCTGATTTTGAGCATGATTATCTTCAATTTATTCTTAACAACTATGCTCACAACCTTAAGCAAAGTTGTTCTCCTTTGTTTGCTCTATAACTTTGATGTGGTGACTTAGAGCAAAAACCCTATAGTTTGAAAGATACAAGGGCTTCAAGTTGAGTCAATCACACTGAAATGCAGACTTAACCAAAAAGGGTCAAGTATGGCTCTTTTGCACTTAAGTCCAAATCTCAAGTTTTGGATTGCAAATCCACCTTCTTGTGAACCATATGACTTAGGATACCCTATTAACCTGGTTTTTGCACTTTAGTCCAAAAGTGGACTAATTTTGCACATAGGTCCCTAGGGTTTGGTTTTAGGGTTTTCCAGGGTTCCAATTAGGGTTTCTGGCATCCCAGGGGTATAAATGTGATTTAACTTTATTTTTGGGGACATTTTATAATTATTTCCCTAAAGCTTTTAGGTTTTCTCAACTTGGATTATGTCTTACCCCTTTAATCCCTATTTAGGGTAAAGCTTCCTACCCAGGGTTCTATTTGCAAAGTGCTATAACAATACAACTTGTTTGAAATTTTTACCTAGTAAATGCATTCTAGGTGTGTCAAACATATGCAATGCCAATGCTTATGATCCCATGCATACAACTGATGTTCCCTCAGGCGCGTTAACACGATCCGTAAATGTTGGGCGTGCTCCTCTTCATTCTTGGAATATATCAAAATGTCATCAATGAAGACCACCACAAACTTGTCCAACTCGGGCATGAATACTGAGTTCATCAAATATGTGAAGTGGGCCGGAGCATTTGTTAATCCGAAAGACATTACTAGATATTCAAACAACCCATACCGCGTAGTGAATGCGGTTTTTGGTATATCTTCGGGCAGAATACGGATCTGGTGATAGCCCGATCGGAGATCAATCTTTGAAAATACCCTTGCTCCAGTCAATTGATCAAATAGAATGGAAGAGGGTACTTGTTTTTGATGGTGACCTCATTCAGGGGTCGATAATCCACACACATCCGTAAAGTTTGATCCTTCTTATTGACGAATATGGCTGGACAACCCCAAGGTGACGAGCTTGGCCGGATGAATCCTTTCTCTAGGAGGTCTTGTAATTGAATCTTCAATTCTGCCAACTCATTCGGAGGCATTCGGTACGATCTTCTAGATATTGGAGCCGTACCGGGCTTCAACTCTATTACAAACTCTACCTCCCGTTCAGGTGGCAATCCCGGCAAATCCTCGGGAAAGACATCAGGAAACTCGCATACTACCGGAATATCCTTGATTTCCGGTACCATGACTTCATAAACTCTGCCGGTAATTTTGTTTGGAATAGGGATGGGCAAAAGAATTTCTTCTTGATTATGACTCAACCTGATGGTTCTTTGACCAGTATTGAGTGTTGCTTTATGCTTGGTCAACCAATTCATACCCAAAATAACATCTATGTCTTGGCCTTTCAGGACGATCATATTGGTAGGAAAGTCCCGTCCGGCCAATGATACGGGCACTTGATAGGCCACTTCTCTAGTAAAGATTTGTCCCCCAGGTGAGTGTATTTTAAATCCCTCTTTTGATTCATGGCATGCAATGTGATGTTGCTCCACAAATTTCTTGCTAATGAATGTATGCGAAGCACCAGAATCAAAAAGAATGACTGCAGGATGATTGGCCACGAGGAACATACCCATCATTACCGGCTCTCCGTCCGGTGTAGTGGCCACTTGTGTATAGTATACGCGTCCCGTCTTCTTGAAATTTTTGCCCTTAACATTTCCCTTGCTTTGAGATGAATTCCCCGATCCTTGCTGATTATTCGACTGATTCTGCTTGGGATAGGGGCAATCTTTGATGAAATGCCCAGACTTGCCACAATTGAAACATCCAGTTGAAGAGCTGGGCAGAGCAGGGGATCGAGTGCCTGGGGCACCCGGCTGACTTGGGACAGTGGGGGCATTATTGGGACGAATAATTATTGGCTGCTTGAAAGGGAAGGATGGTGCACGTGGATGACTCTGGTTAGAAGGCCGGAGAATAAACCGCTGCCTCTTTACCGGGACCTGACTAGGCCTGTTTTCTCCACTCCCCTTGATCTTTCCCAAACTTGCATATTTCGCTTCTACTGCCAGTGCTGTACTGACAGCTCTTCCATAAGTCAAGTCAATGCAAGTAGCCATTTTTCTCTGCAGTCGATCATTTAATCCTCTCATAAAACAATTTTTCTTCTTCAGATCAGTGTTCACCTGATCGATTGCATATTGGGACAGATGGTTGAACTTATTGAGATACTGGTTAACAATATCCCCTCCTTGTTTTAGCTTCATGAATTCTTCTTGCTTCATATGTAGAACACCTTCGGGTATATAATGCTCGCGGAAGGCCACTTTGAATTCTTCCCAGGTTATTTGATGATTGGCCGGTTGAACGGCCACAAAATTACCCCACCAAGTGCTGGCAGGTCCGCGCAGTTGCTGGGCTGCGAATAAAGGCTTCTGAATTTCTGAACAGCGCAGCAGTCCGAATTTTTGTTCAGTCACTCGAAGCCATTCATCGGCTTCCAACGGATCTTCAGCTTTAACAAACAAGGGCGAACGTGTCTCCGAGAAGTCCAGATAAGAAGTTTCGCGGGGGCCCTGTTGATAGCCCCGCCCACCTTGCTGCTGGAACTGTTGGCCCGCCATTTCTCTCAGAAAGCGGGTATTATCAGTAGTTGCGTTCACTAAGGCGGCAATCGCCTCAGCCAGTGTGGGAGGAACAGGAGGTGGATTTGGTGTAGATTCCCTCCCCCGGGAGGTACCAGCTCCGTCATGAGCTCGAGTCTTCGAAGGCATCTGTGGCAACAACATTTGGAAACAATATGATATGCCAAAGAAAAAGCCATCCATTTTACATTACCAAAAGTAATGTTACAGACTCAAGACTCTTACAACAGGATACATTACCTAGTATACAATAGCACTACCTATTATACACTAGTACAACCTACAATACACTACACTACTTCTACTTCTATTACACCACTAGTCCTGCTTCCCGTTGCTTTTGGCGGCCTCGTCGTCGGGTGTGGGAGACCATTCGTCGACCAGCCTCATGGAAGGAGGGGGCTGAAAAAGGTCTAACTCACCACCAAGCGCGTGTCCTGCAACATGCGAGGGTCCGACTTCCGATTCAACAGGGTACGCAGGTGCACTAGGGTGTAATTGCGAATACAGTACATGGACTTCCTCATGTAAAGTATTGCAATAGACCTGCAGGTTGTCGACAGCTGAACTAAGTTCCTTGATTCAGGCTTGAGCCCTTGCCTCCTTAGCACAAGCCAGCAAACGGGACTGAACTGCCCAGTCGAGCGCCAAGTCCCGATCAGCAAGTTGATCCCGCAGGTGGCGGATGTCCCTTCTTAATTCATTTATTCTATCTCCATCCGCAACCCATATGTTGGTCCTGTGTTGCAATTCCGCTTGAAGTTGATTTACTCGTGCTTCAAGTTCCCCTATTGGATCATTACTCCCGCTGCTACTGTCCTCATGTTGAGGGGAAAGTTGATGCCGGGGCACACCGATTGGACCAGTGGACTTGCGCGCCGTTTTCCTTGTGCGCGGCGGCATCTTTCTAAGGGGGAAAATTTTATTAGTATAATTCTTAGCATGATGCATGTGTAATTACAGAATCAACCTTAGTTGATTCAACCTTCTATACATTGCACTCTTCCTATCTGGTCTTTAATATAAACTCTTCAGAATAGTTGGGTAAGAAGAGAAGAGAGTTTCTAGGTAAGACTTTTAGAAAATCCTTTTGAAGATGCCTCATAATATCTGCAAAGAAGGGCTACGCTCCGATACCAGCTGTGACAGAACCTCCCAAGTAATTAGGCCCACCTACAGTTGTCCTTGTCCAACAGACTTCAGACAACCCTGTAGGTGCCCCTGAACTACTTGACAAGTTCGGTATCTTCTTTCTTACCTTTCCAGGAACGTTTCACCCGTCTTGCAGACATTACAGAACATCGGAGATAAAGAAATGCGGAAGCGATTACATAACTTACATTTATTTAAAAAGTAAGATCGAGTTGTTTATTACAGACCAGAAATATAAACGAGTGCAGAGTAGTATTATTACATAACTGAGGAAGGCAAAAACTCCTCCCGATAAGTTTTTCACAAAAGTTTTCTTATGGAGGACCATGTCCTCCCGCATCTTCACTCTTGTTTCTCCTCCTTAGGAACCACCTTGGTACAGAAGCAACAGAAATCTGCTACTTCCTCACCTAAAAACAACAAAGGGATAAACCCTGAGTATGGAATTACTCAGCAAGTCTTACCCGACTAAGGAAAAGACTCTCAAGGGTATGCTGGCTTAAGGGAGTCAAGGTAAGGCTTTTCAATGATCAAAGACTCTGTTTTGCAGAAATGCTTACTAAAGTGGATCCTTAAAATCCAATTTTATTTGTCAAGTTAAGTACAATTACCTGCAACTAGAGTTCTTTCTACCCTAGTTCAATCACTGGTCCTGCACTAGCCAATTTCTTAACAAAAACCCATCATCTTTAGTGGATTGCTACGTGTAAGTCAGTGACCAAGTATTCATAACCGCGAAGGTACGGCGATCCGAATCGATTATACTCAGCTGAGGATCTCCAATCACACGACATATGTAGCACTTAACCCTTGCATATGTCAACCCACCACCGGGTTTCTTAAGACCAGATCAGGTTCACGCAAACCGAGAGCACAGATACACCACCGTCCAGCCTCTTGCCACGGAGGGTACACGCTACTCTCGCCACTGCTCCACGCCCATTTCGTGTTATCTTATTCTGGCCTTAGTTCGCCCGAGGCAAGGCTTACCCATGACGAGGCATGTGACCAGTTAAAGGGTCCTCGGTCAGCAGGCCTACATCGACAAGGTCCTTAATCGACTCAGACGGAGACACTACACCGAGACTCTCTTTCTCGTGCAAGTCACCCGCCCGGTCTCAGCTTAATCTTTTCAACCCAAAAACTTGGTACCTGGCAGAGGTACATCTTTTCCGATGTTGAATCCATCACGACCGTGATGGATTCACCATCAAGTTTTATTTTTGAAAACAACCCTCCCACTTTGCCAAACATCTTTTGTAAAACAAATTTTTTTGTTTTTCTAGAGCAATACTAAGCATAGTAAAACCTTTTTGTAAAAACAGGGTTTCAAGGAAGGTAATCAAGTTCAAGGAAGGTAATGCAAGAATTGTTTAAGCATTCAACTCCTATTACCTAATGCAGCAATCAAGTGAGAAAGATTTTTAAAAACATCAAGGAAGGTGGCAAATGCACCGGGGCTTGCCTTCGTTAACAGGTGAGTCTGGCTCGGATCCACAAATATCAAAGTAGAAGCAGTTTCCTGCCTGAGAATCCGAGGGTGGTGGTGTCTTTTCTTCAGTGACTTCCACTTCTTCTTCGCGTTCTAACATAACCATATATATACATATATAAGAATGAATGCCATGTAATGCTCATGAGAGTGCGAAGATAATAAAGATTTATTATCTAAGTCTTGAATACAACTTTCCTTCACGGAACTCCGAGAACTTAGGGTTTCCGGAGTCAGTAAAGGAGTTCAAAGGGCAGGGGGGGTTTTGGGTTCTAGTTATCAAACATGGTCCAAATCAATTCAAACTCTACCCAAGGCTTCTAAATAATGTGTGGAGTTCACATAAAAAGTTTGAACATTTTTGGCATTACTATTAATTCTCTAAAATTCCAGAACTATTTCTTTAAGCTATTTTAAATGCCCTAAAATTCCCTGTTTAAACTAAAAATCATGAAACTATTTTTATTAAATACTAGGGAAAATAAGAAGTCTAGGAAAATTGGTTTGACAATTATAAGATTTTTCTACAATTTATAACAAATTTCCAAAGCTCTACTGAAAAAGAAAAAGGAAAAAGGTTGAACAGGACTGGGCCAGTTCTAGCCCAGTCGGCCCAACCCAAAGGGAAAGGCGTGCCCGCGCCCGCGCACTGGCAACTTTGCACAGGGGCCCTTGCGTTTCTGTCTAACAGCGAACGAGTTCTTTCACTGTTAAACAGAGCCACTGACAACTTGCAAAAGAGACCCCCATTTTCTGTTTCTTCGCAGTGGGAGGTCCCCGACGGCGTTCATGCACGACCGAGCTCCGGCGAGCGTCTGTACCGGCCGAATGGGGCTATGACTGGCGCTCCCGAGCGGCGGACATCAAATCGGACCTACCCCGAGTATTTCCCCCAACCTAATTGCACGAATGGCAACCTATTAAGCTCTGTCCGCGTGAACCGAATGGGTGGCGGACAGATGAGTGCGTTCCTGGTGATCTAGAGCTATTCCGTACAAATTGGCGGTTCGACAAGCATCACAGAGCGACAAGAGTGCTCAAACAAAGGAGAGTGAGGGATGAACTGACCTAGAAAGGGCTGGCCGCGGTGAGGTGAGTTTTGCGGTGGCGGAAACCTGTTTGGGGGAAACAAGAAATTCTCGAGCTCTGGCGAACGATCGTGGCTGATTAGTGGTGGCTGGTTAGCTGATGACCCTGCGGAGCTGGTCACGGGCTTAATTTATAGGCGGCTTCGTCGATGGCCGGTGAATCGGGCGAGACGCGCGGCAGTCGGAGGTAGAAGAAGACACTGGCGCAAGCGCTAGGTGGCTTCTACCGTGGCGGTAGTTCCGGTGGTCGACGGGAAGCTAGAGGGAGTCACGGTGATGTGGTGGCGCGGTTAGGACACGCGGCGCAGGGCCAGAACACGGCGGTTCACCGGCGAGGTTATCTGCCCAGCCGCAAAGTAGAAAAGAAAGCCACGGTGAGTCACCGGAGTGACCTCCAGCTCACCGCCGACAAGGATCTTTCACCGCACGTCCTTATCCACCCACCCCGAGCGCGAGTCCTAACGCCGGCGGCACGAATCGCGGCGGAGGAGTGATCGACGGTGATGAAGTGTTCTGAACTTAATTCGGTCACTATACCATGGAGCACTTCCTTCAGACAACCTGACAGACAGACTTGGAGCTTGGTTTTCTCTTAATTTTGAATGACAACTCAACTCAAACTCTGCATCAAAGTTGTAAAGCAACATACCATCTACAATATTGCCATATGATGCTGCCACAAAACCCATTGGATCATGCTTGAATTTAGGCTTGAAGTTGATGTCAGTTCACTGTTAGTCTGAAAATTCAGACCTTAGCAGCCTGACAGCCTAATTTTGAGCATGATTATCTTCAATTTATTCTTAAAAACTATGCTCACAACCTTAAGCAAAGTTGTTCTCCTTTGTTTGCTCTATAACTTTGATGTGGTGACTTAGAGCAAAAACCCTATAGTTTGAAAGATACAAGGGCTTCAAGTTGAGTCAATCACACTGAAATGAAGACTTAACCAAAAAGGGTAAAGTATGGCTCTTTTGCACTTAAGTCCAAATCTCAAGTTTTGGATTGCAAATCCACCTTCTTGTGAACCATATGACTTAGGATACCCTATTAACCTGGTTTTTGCACTTTAGTCCAAAAGTGGACTAATTTTGCACATAGGTCCCTAGGGTTTGGTTTTAGGGTTTTCCAGGGTTCCAATTAGGGTTTCTGGCATCCCAGGGGTATAAATGTGATTTAACTTTATTTTTGGGGACATTTTATAATTATTTCCCTAAAGCTTTTAGGTTTTCTCAACTTGGATTATGTCTTACCCCTTTAATCCCTATTTAGGGTAAAGCTTCCTACCCAGGGTTCTATTTGCAAAGTGCTATAACAATACAACTTGTTTGAAATTTTTACCTAGTAAATGCACTCTAGGTGTGTCAAACATATGCAATGCCAATGCTTATGATGCCATGCTCAAGTTTTAGTTACAGTAACACCAGGGGTGTTACACGGTGTGCCAAGCGGAGTAACGGCTAACAGCGCCAACGGTCGTCTGCAAAAAGGGAATAGTGATCAACAGTGCGAGACTGCGCGCACAAAAGTCAGAGCAAGCGCAGAAGGCGCACCGGACAGTGAACAGTGACTGTCCGGTGCACCACCGGACTGTCCGGTGGCCCCACATGTCAGAGCTCCAACGGTCAGAACCCAACAGCTGGGTGATGTGGCTGGCGCACCGGACAGTGTCCGGTGGCGCACTGGACTGTCCGGTGCGCCATACGACAGAAGCCCTCACCAACGACCATATTGGTGGTTGGGGATTATAAATACCCCCCAATCACCACACTTCAATGCATCCAAGTTTTCAGCCATCAAACCTCATACAAGAGCTCTAGACTTCATTCCAAGACACAAACAAAGAGATCAAATCCTCTCCCAAGTCTGGAATCACTCCAAACAAATTAGTGACTAGAGAGAGAGAGACTTTTGTGTTCATTTGAGCTCTTGCGCTTGGATCGCTTTTCTTCTTCCTCTATTCTTGTTTCCAACTCACTTGTAATCATAGCAAGAGACACCAAGTTGTGGTGGTTGAAAGGGAAATGTGCCCTTGGGCCATTTCTAAAGGATTTTGGTGATTAAGTGCCCAACACAAATGCTTTAAGTGATATTTGTGCCAAAGACTCAAAAAGTGCAAATCAAGATAAAAGGTATGTTTCTAGACTTGGTACATTGATTTGAAGACTAATGTATTGTGTCTAAGTGCTAGAAACAGGAGAAATCGTTTTGGAGAAAAGTTGGCTGTATACAGCCAAAATGCAGCTCGGTCTGGGTGCACCGGACTGTCCGGTGGTGCACCGGACAGTGTCCGGTGCGCCAGGCTGGCTGCTGGTAAACTGGCCGCTCTCGGGTCTCGACAGCGGCGTGCGGCTAAAAATCACCAAACTGTCCGGTGGTGCACCAGACTGTCCGGTGAGCCAACGGTCGGCCGCGCAATCTGCGCGTGACGCGTGGCCGAGCCAACGGTCTGATGGGGGCACCGGACAGTGTCCGGTGCGCCAACGGCTCCAAGTCTTCAACGGTCGGCTGCACCAATTTAGGAAGGCAATCTGCACCGGACACTAAACAGTGCCTGTCCGGTGGCACACCGGACTGTCCGGTGCGCCACCTGACAGAAGGCAAGAATTGCCTTCCCAGATTGCTCCCAACGGCTCCTAGCTGCCTTGGGGCTATAAAAGGGACCCCTAGGCGCATGGAGAAGATACACAAGCATTCTTTGATCATCTCTAAGCACCAAGACTTCATTCTCGCGCATTTGATTCTTTGTGATAGTGACTTAAGCTCTATTTGAGTAGAGAACTTCTCGCATTGTGTTGTGAGCTCAAGTTGTGGCTAGTGTGCGTGTTTGTGCTGTTGCTTTGAGTCTTGTGTGAGTTGCTCTTCCCTCCCTTACATCCGTGCTTCCTTGTGATCATCATTTGTAAGGGTGAGAGGCTCCAAGTTGTGGAGATTCCTCGTGAGCGGGATATAGTGAAAGAAAGAAAAACACCATGGTATTCAAGTTGATCATTGGATCACTTGAAAGGGGTTGAGTGCAACCCTCGTCCATTGGGACGCCACAACGTGGAGGTAGACAAGTGTTGTACTTGTTGAACCACGAGATAACTCGCGTGTCTCTTGTGATTGCTTTTTGTGTGATTGTTGTAATTTGCAAGATCTCGCTTTATAGCCACTTGGTATTATCTCTCTAACACTTAACCAAGTTTTGTGGCTATAAGTTTTAAGTTTTACAGGATCACCTATTCACCCCCCTCTAGGTGCTCCCAGTGGTCCTTGTAGTGGACTAAGTGTCCCATTTGATTGAAGAGAAAGGCTCACTCGGTCTAGGTGACCGTTTGAGAGAGGGAAAGGGTTGAAAGAGACCCGGTCTTTGTGACCACCTCAACAGGGAGTAGGTTTGCAAGAACCAAACCTCAGTAAAAACAAATCACTGTGTTCATCCGCTTTATTTCTTTGTTGATTTGTTTTTCCTCTCTTTCGGACTCGAATTTAATTCTAACGCTAACCACGGCTTGTAGTGTGTGCTTAAGTTTGTAAATTTCAGATTCCGCCTATTCACCCCCCTCTAGGCGACTTTCAATTGGTATCAGAGCCGCTTACTTCATTAGAGCCTAACCGCTCGAAGTGATGTCGGGAGCTCACGCCAAGAAGGAGATGGGGACCGACGAGAAAATAAGAAGGATGAACTCTTGGATAGCCAAGAGGACTTCCTAATTAAAGAAAATAAGAAGCATGTTAAGGTCAAAAATGCTTAAACCCAGGAACTAGAAAAATGTGAAAAATTGTCTAGTGAGCTAAGCACTTGCCATGATACTATCTCAAACCTTAGAAATGAAAATACCAAATTAATTGCTAAGGTTGATAAATTAGATATTTGTGATGATTCAATTGTTAGTCTTAGAAATGATAATGCTAGTATGATTACTAAGATCGACAAATTGAATGCATCTCTCTCTAGCCTTAAATTTGAGAATGAAAAATTAATTGCTAAGGCTAAAGATTTAAATGTTTGCAATGTTTCTATTTCCAACCTTAAGAATGAAATGCTACTTTACATGCTAAGATTGATGAATTAAATGCATGCAAACCTTCTACATCTAGTGTTGATCATTTTACTATTTGTACTAGATGTAGAGACATTAATGTTGACACTATCCATGATCATCTAGCTTTAATTAAACAATAAAATGATCACATAGCTCAACTTAGTGCTAAGATTAATGAGCATGACTTAGAAAATGAAAAAAATAAATTTGCTAGAAGCATGCTCTATAATGGGAGACGCCCTGGGATTAAGGATGGCATTGGCTTCCAAAAGGGAGACAATGTCAATCTTAATACCCCTAAAAGATTGTCTAATTTTGTTAAGGGTAAGGCTCCCATGGCTCAAGATAACGAGGGTTACATTTTGTACCCTGCCGGTTATCCCGAGCACAAAATTAGGAGAATTCATTCTAGAAAGTCTCACTCTCGCTCTCATCATGCTTTTATGTATAAGAGTGAGGCATCTAGCTCTAGGCAATCAACCCATGTCAAATTGCCTAAGAAGAAAACTCCTATTGCATCAAATGATCATAACATTTCATTTAAAACTTTTGATGCATCCTATGTTTTAACTAATAAATCAGGCAAAGTAGTTGCCAAATATGTTGGGGCCAAGCACAAGCGGTCAAAGACTTATGTTTGGGTACCCAAGGTGCTTGTTTCTAACGTGAAAGGACCAAAGACTGTTTGGGTACCTAAGAACAAGGCCTAAAATTGTTTTGTAGGTTTATGCATCCGGGGCCACAAACCACATGACTGGGGAGAAAAGGATGTTCTCCTTCTACGAGAAAAACCATGATCCCCAAAGAGCTATCACATTCGGGGATGGAAATCAAGGTTTGGTCAAAGGACTTGGTAAAATAGCTATATCTCCTGACCATTCTATTTCCAATGTTTTTCTTGTAGATTCTTTAGATTACAATTTGCTTTCTGTTTCTTAATTATGTAAAATGGGTTACAACTGTCTTTTTACGGATATAGGTGTTACTGTCTTCAGAAGAGATGATGATTCAGTAGCATTTAAGGGAGTGTTAAAGGGTCAGCTATACTTAGTTGATTTTAATAGAGCTGAACTCGACACTTGATTAATTGCTATGACTAACATGGGTTGGCTCTGGCATCGCCGACTAGCCCACGTTGGGATGAAGAATCTTCATAAGCTTCTAAAGGGAGAGCACATTTTGGGACTAACAAATGTTCATTTTGAGAAAGACAAGATTTGTAGCGCATGTCAAGCAGGGAAGCAAGTTGGTGTTCATCATCCACACAAGAACATCATGACGACGGACATGCCACTAGAGCTACTCCACATGTACCTATTCGACCCGATAGCTTACATAAGCATCGGCGGGAGTAAGTACTGTCTAGTTATTGTGGATGATTATTCTCGCTTCACTTGGGTGTTCTTTTTGCAGGATAAATCTCAAACCCAAGAGACCTTAAAGGGATTCTTGAGACGAGCTCAAAATGAGTTCGGCTTAAGGATAAAAATATTAGAAGCGACAATGGGACAGAGTTCAAGAACTCACAAATAGAAGACTTTCTTGAGGGTGAGGGCATCAAGCATGAGTTCTCTTCTCCCTACACGCCACAACAAAATGGTGTAGTGGAGAGGAAGAATAGAACTCTACTTGACATGGCGAGGACCATGCTTGATGAGTACAAGACTTCGGACCGGTTTTGGGCGGAAGCAGTCAACACCGCCTACTACGCCATCAACCGTATCTACCTTCACCGAATCTTCAAGAAGACATCATATGAACTCCTAACCGATGAAAAGCCCAATGTTTCATATTTTAGAGTCTTTGGTAGCAAATGTTTTATTCTTGTTAAAAGAGGTAGAAAATCGAAATTTGCTCCTAAGGCTGTAGAAGGCTTTTTACTAGGATATGATTCAAACACAAGGGCATATAGAGTCTTTAACAAGTCCACTGGACTAGTTGAAGTTTCTTGTGACATTGTGTTTGATGAGACTAACGGCTCCCAAGTGGAGCAAGTTGATCTTCATGAGCTAGATGATGAAGAGGCTCCATGCATCGCACTAAGGAACATGTCCATTGGGGATGTGTGTCCTAAGGAATCCGAAGAGCCTCCACAAGCACAAGATCAACCATCTTCCTCCATGCAAGCATCTCCACCAACTCAAGATGAGAATCAAGCTCAAGAAGATGAAAATGAAGATCAAGAGGAGCCACCTCAAGAGGAGGACAATGATCAAGAGGGAGATGCTAAAGATGAAGACAAGGAAGATGATGAGAGTCCAAGGACACCTCACCCAAGAGTCCACCAAGCGATACAACGAGATCACCCCGGGAACTCCATCCTTTGAGATATTCATAAAGGGGTAACCACTCGATCTCGTGTCGCTCATTTTTGTGAACATTACTCTTTTGTGTCTTCTATTGAGCCATACAGGGTGGAAGACGCATTAAGAGACTCGGACTAGGTATTGGCGATGCAAGAGGAACTCAACAACTTCACTAGGAATGAGGTTTGGCATCTTGTTCCACGTCCTAATCAAAATGTTGTAGGAACCAAGTGGGTCTTCCGCAACAAACAAGATGAGCATGGTGTGGTGACAAGGAACAAAGCCCGACTTGTGGCCAAGGGATATTCACAAGTCGAAGGTTTGGACTTCGGTGAAACCTATGCACCCGTAGCTAGTCTTGAGTCAATTCGCATATTACTTGCCTATGCTACTTACCATGGCTTTAAGCTTTTTCAAATGGACGTGAAAAGTGTCTTCCTCAATGGACCAATTAAGGAGGAGGTCTATGTTGAGCAACTTTCCGGCTTTGAAGATAGTGAGTACCCTAACCATGTCTATAAACTCTCTAAGGCGCTTTATGGGCTCAAGCAAGCCCCAAGAGCATGGTATGAATGCCTAAGAGATTTTCTTATTGCTAATGGTTTCAAAGTCGGAAAAGCCGATCCTACACTCTTTACCAAAACAATTGCAAATGATTTGTTTGTATATCAAATTTATGTTGATGATATTATTTTTGGGTGTACTAACAAATCTATATGTGAAGAGTTTAGTAGGATTATGATTCAAAAATTCGAGATGTCTATGATGGGTGAAAGTCGCCTAGAGGGGGGGTGAATAGGCAAATCTGAAATTTACAATATTTAAGCACAATTACAAGTCGGGGTTAGTGTTAAAAATATAAACGAGTCCGAAAGAGAGGGCAAAAACAAATCACAAGCGAATAAGAGCGGATGACACGGTGATTTGTTTTACCGAGGTTCGGTTCTTGCAAACCTACTCCCCGTTGAGGTGGTCACAAAGACCGGGTCTCTTTCAACCCTTTCCCTCTCTCAAACGGTCATTTAGACCGAGTGAGCTTCTCTTCTCAATCAAACGAGACACTAAGTCCCCAAAAGGACCACCACACAATTGGTGTCTCTTGCCTTGGTTACAATTGAGTTTGAAACAAGAAAGAATGAAGAAGAAAAGTGATCCAAGCGACAAGAACTCAAATGAACACAAATGTCACTCTCTCTAGTCACTGTTTTGTTTGGAGTGATTCCCGACTTGGGAGAGGATTTGATCTTTGCTTTTGTGTCTTGGAATGAAGTATAGAGCTCTTATATGAGGTTTGATTGCTGTGAACTTGGATACATAGAAGTGGGGGTGGTTGGGGGTATTTATAGCCCCAACCACAAAAATGACCGTTGGTGAAGTCTTCTGTCGTATGGCACACCGGACAGTCCGGTGCGCCACCGGACACTATTCGGTGCGCCAGCCACGTCACCAGGTCGTTGGGTTCCGACCGTTGGAGCTTCTGACAGGTGGGCCACCGGACAGTCCGGTGGTGCACCGGACAGTCACTGTTCACTGTCCGGTGCGCCTTCTGGCGCCTGCTCTGACTTCTACGCACGCAGGCGCGCACTGTAGCGTTTTACTGTTCCTCTACAGCCGACCGTTGGCGCAAGGAGCCATTGCTCCGCTGGCACACCGGACAGTCCGGTGAATTATAGCGGAGCGGCCTCCAGAATTCCCGAAGGTGGCGAGTTCGGAGTTGGTCTCCCTGGTGCACCAGACACTGTCCGGTGGTGCACCAGACACTGTCCGGTGCGCCAGACCATGGCAGCCTTCGGTGCATTGCTCCTTTTCTTTTTGAACCCATTCTTTGAACATTGTATTGGTTTATTGTGAACCTTTGGCACCTATAGAACTTATAATATAAAGCAAACTAGTTAGTCCAATAATTTGTGTTGGGCAATTCAACCACCAAAATTCATATAGGAAAAGGTTTGACCCTATTTCCCTTTCAATCTCCTCCTTTTTGGTGATTGATGCCAACACAAAATAAAGCAAATATAAAAGTGCAAAATTGAACTAGTTTGCATAAGGTAAGTGCAAAGGTTGCTTGGAATGAAACCAATAAACTTATTTCAATAGATATGCATGGATTGTTTTCTTCTTATTTAAAATTTTGGACCACGCTTGCACCACTAGTTTTGTTTTTGCAAATTCTTTGTAAAATTCTTTTCAAAAACCTTTTGCAAATAGTCAAAGGTATATGAATAAAATTGAAAGAAGCATTTTCAAGATTTGAAATTTTCTCCCCCGGTTTCAAATGCTTTTTCTTTGACTTAAACAAAACTCCCCCTCAAATAAATTCTCCTCTTAGTGTTCAAGAGGGTTTTTACAAGTTTTGAAGAAACTACTTTCTCCCCCTTTGTGAACACAATAAGATATCAATTTGAAAACTTTATTTTTAAAATTCGGTGGTGGTGCGGTCCTTTTGCTTTAGGCTCATACTTTCTCCCCCTTTGGCATGAATCGCCAAAAACGGATACTTGTGAGTGAAATACAAGCCCTCTTCAAACTTTCTCCCCCTTTGGTAAATAATATAGGAGTGAAGATTATACCAAATTGGAGAGCGTTGTGGAGTGACGGCGAAGGATGAATAATGCGATGGAGTGGAGTGGAAGCCTTTGTCTTCGCCGAAGACTCCAATTTCCCTTTCAATCTATGACTTCGCTTGAAATACACTTGAAAACCACATTAGTCATATCACATGAAAGAGATATGATCAAAGGTATATAAATGAGCTATGTGTGCAATATATCAATCAAAATTCCTAGAATCAAGAATATTTAGCTCATGCCTAAGTTTGGTAAATGTTTTCTCATCTAGTGGTTTGGTAAAGATATCGGTCAATTGTTCTTTGGTGTTAATATATGCAATCTTGATATCCCCCTTTGTTGGTGATCCCTCAAAAAGTGATATCGAATGGCTATGTGTTTAGTGTGGCTGTGCTCAACGGGATTATCCGCCATGCGGATTGCACTCTCATTATCACATAGGAGAGGAACTTTGGTTAATTTGTAACCATAGTCCCTAAGGGTTTGCCTCATCCAAAGCAATTGCGCGCAACAATGACCTGCGGCAATATACTCGGCTTCGGCGGTAGAAAGAGCGACCGAATTTTGCTTCTTTGAAGCCCAAGACACCAGGGATCTTCCTAAGAACTGGCAAGTCCCTGATGTGCTCTTTCTATCAATCTTACACCCTGCCCAATCAGCATCTGAATAACCAATTAAATCAAAAGTGAATCCTCTGGGGTACCAAAGGCCAAACTTAGGAGTATAAACTAAATATCTCAAGATTCGTTTTACGGTCCTAAGGTGAACTTCCTTAGGATCGGCTTGGAATCTTGCACACATGCATACGGAAAGCATAATGTCCGGTCAAGAAGCACACAAATAGAGTAAAGAACCTATCATCGACCGGTATACCTTTTTGATCTACGGATTTACCTCCCGTGTCGAGGTCGAGATGCCCATTGGTTTCCATGGGTGTCTTGATGGGCTTGGCATCCTTCATCCCAAACTTGTTGAGTATATCTTGAGTGTACTTCGTTTAGCTGATGAAGGTACCCTATTGGAGTTGCTTTACTTGAAATCATAAGAAATACTTCAACTCCCCCATCATAGACATCTCGAATTTTTGCATCATGATCCTACTAAAATCTTCACAAATAGATTTGTTAGTAGACCCAAATATGATATCATCAACATAAATTTGGCATACAAACAAATCATTTGCAATTGTTTTAGTAAAGAGAGTAGGATCGGCCTTTCCGACTTTGAAGCCATTAGTGATAAGAAAATCTCTTAGGCATTCATACCATGCTCTTGGGGCTTGCTTGAGCCCATAAAGCGCCTTAGAGAGTTTATACACATGGTTAGGGTACTCACTATCTTCAAAGCCGGGAGGTTGCTCAACATAGACCTCCTCCTTGATTGGTCCATTGAGGAATGCACTTTTTACGTCCATTTGAAAAAGCTTAAAGCCATGGTAAGTAGCATAGGCAAGTAATATGCGTATTGACTCAAGCCTAGCTACGGGTGCATAGGTTTCACCGAAATCCAAACCTTCGACTTGTGAATACCCCTTGGCCACAAGTCGGGCTTTGTTCCTTGTCACCACACCATGCTCATCTTGCTTGTTGCGGAAGACCCACTTGGTTCCTACAACATTTTGATTAGGACGTGGAACAAGATGCCAAACCTCATTCCTCGTGAAGTTGTTGAGTTCCTCTTGCATCACCAACACCCAATCAGAATCCCTTAATGCATCTTCTACCCTGTATGGCTCAATAGAAGACACAAAAGAGTAATGTTCACAAAAATGAGCAACACGAGATAGAGTAGTTACCCCCTTATGAATATCGCCGAGGATGGAGTTCACGGGGTGATATCTTTGTATTGCTTGATCGACTCTTGGGTGTGGTGGTCTTGGACCATCATCATCTTCCTTGTCTTGATCATTAGCATCCCCCCCTTGATCATTGTCCTCCTCTTGAGGTGGCTCCTCTTGATATTCATTTTCATCATCTTGAGCTTGATCCTCATCTTGGGTTGGTGGAGATGCTTGCATGGAGGAAGATGGTTGATCTTGTGCTTGTGGAGGCTCTTCGGATTCCTTAGGACACACATCCCTAATGGACATGTTCCTTAGTGCGACGTACGGAGCCTCTACATCATCTAGCTCACCAAGATCAACTTGCTCCACTTGGGAGCCATTAGTCTCATCAAACACAATGTCACAAGAAACTTCAACTAGTCCAGAGGACTTGTTAAAGACTCTATATGCCGTTGTGTTTGAATCATATCCTAGTAAAAAGCCTTCTACAGCCTTAGGAGCAAATTTTGATTTTCTACCTCTTTTAACAAGAATAAAGCATTTGCTACCGAAGACTCTAAAATATGAAACATTAGGCTTTTTACCGGTTAGGAGTTCATAAGATGTCTTCTTGAGGATTCGGTGAAGGTAGAGACGGTTGATGGCGTAGCAGGCGATGTTGACTGCCTCCGCCCAAAACCGATCCGAAGTCTTGTACTCATCAAGCATGGTCCTCGCCATGTCAAGTAGAGTTCTATTCTTCCTCTCCACTACACCATTTTGTTGTGGCGTGTAGGGAGAAGAGAACTCATGCTTGATGCCCTCGTCCTCAAGAAAGCCTTCTATTTGTGAGTTCTTGAACTCTGTCCCGTTGTCGTTTCTAATCTTCTTGATCCTTAAGCCGAACTCATTTTGAGCTCGTCTCAAGAATCCCTTTAAGGTCTCCTGGGTTTGAGATTTTTCCTGCAAAAAGAACACCCAAGTGAAGCGAGAATAATCATCCACAATAACTAGACAGTACTTACTCCCGCCGATGCTTATGTAAGCTATCGGGCCAAATAGGTCCATGTGAAGTAGCTCTAGTGGCCTGTCCGTCGTCATGATGTTCTTATGTGGATGATGAACACCAACTTGCTTCCCTGCTTGACATGCGCTACAAACCCTGTCTTTCTCAAACTGAACATTTGTTAGTCCCAAAACGTGCTCTCCCTTTAGAAGCTTATGAATATTCTTCATCCCAACATGGGCTAGTCGGCGATGCCAGAGCCAACCCATATTAGTCTTAGCAATTAAGCAAGTATCGAGTTCAGCTCTATTGAAATCAACTAAGTATAGCTGACCCTCTAATACTCCCTTAAATGCTACTGAATCATCACTTCTTCTAAAGACAGTAACACCTATATTCGTAAAAAGATAGTTGTAACCCATTTTGCATATTTGAGAAACAGAAAGCAAATTGTAATCTAAAGAATCTACAAGAAAAACATTGGAAATAGAATGGTCAGGAGATATAGCAATTTTACCAAGTCCTTTGACCAAACCTTGATTTCCATCCCCGAATGTGATAGCTCGTTGGAGATCTTGTTTTTTCTCGTAGGAGGAGAACATCCTTTTCTCCCCAGTCATATGGTTTGTGCATCCGCTATCAATGATCCAACTTGAGCCCCTGGATGCATAAACCTACAAAACAGTTTTAGGCCTTGTTCTTAGGTAACCAAACAGTCTTGGGTCCTTTCACGTTAGAAACAAGCACCTTGGGTACCCAAACACAAGTCTTTGATCCCTTGTGTTTGCCCCCAACATATTTGGCAACTACCTTGCCTGATTTATTAGTTAAAACATAAGAAGCATCAAAAGTTTTAAATGAAATATTATGATCATTTGATGCAGTAGGAGATTTCTTTTTAGGCAATTTAGCATGAGTGGAATGCCTAGAACTAGATGCCTCACTCTTATACATAAAAGCATGATGAGAGCCAGAGTGAGACTTTCTAGAATGAGTTCTCCTAATTTTGTGTTCGGGATAACCGGCAGGGTATAAAATGTAACCCTCATTATCCTGAACCATGGGAGCTTTGCTCTTAACAAAGTTAGATAATCTTTTAGGAGGTGCATTAAGTTTGACATTGCCTCCCTGTTGGAAGCCAATGCCATCCTTAATGTCAGGGCGTCTCCCACTATAGAGCATGCTTCTAGCAAATTTAAATTTTTCATTTTCTAAGTCATGCTCATTAATTTTGGCACTAAGTTGAGGTATGTGATCATTTTGTTGTTTAATTAAGGCAAGGTGATCATGGATAGCATCAACATTAATGTCTCTACATCTAGTACAAATAGTAACATGATCAACACTGGATGTAGAGGGTTTGCAAGCTTTTAGTTCATCAATCTTAGCATGCAATATTTCATTTTCATTTCTAAGATTGGTAACAACAGTATCGCAAACATTTAAACTTTTAGCCTTAGCAATTAAACTATCATTCTCAATTTTAAGGCTAGCAAGAGATTCATTCAACATGTCAATCTTAGCAATTAAACTAGCATTACCATTTCTAAGATTAACAATTGAATCATCACAAACATTTGATTTCTCAACCTTAGTAATTAATTTGTCATTTTCAAATCTAAGGTTGGAAATAGTATCATGGCAAGTGCTTAGCTCATTAGTCAATTTTTCACATTTTTCTACCTCTAGAGCATAAGCATTTTTAACCTTAACATGCTTTTTGTTTTCTTTAATTAGGAAGTCCTCTTGGCTATCCAAGAGTTCATCCTTATCATGAATAGCACTAATTAATTCATTTAATTTCTCCTTTTGTTGCATGTTTAGGTTGGCAAAAAGTGTAAATAAATCATCCTCATCATCACTAGAGCTAGCCTCATCACTAGATGTTGCATACTTAGTGGAGGATCTAGATTTTGCCTTTTTCTTCTTGCCGTCCTTTGCCATGAGGCACTTGTGGCCGATGTTGGGGAAGAGAAGGCCTTTGGTGACGGCGATGTTTGCGGCGTCCTCGTCGGAGGAGGAGTCGGTGGAGCTCTCGTCGGAGTCCCACTCCCCGCAAACATGGGCATCGCCGCCCTTCTTCTTGTAGTTCCTCTTTTTTTCTCTTCTCTTTCCCTTCTTGTCGTCGCCCCTGTCACTGTCACTAGATAATGGACATTTAGCAATGAAATGACCGGGCTTACCACACTTGTAGCACACCTTCTTGGAACGGGGCTTATAATCTTTCCCCTTCCTTTGTTTGAGGATTTGACAGAAACTCTTGATGATGAGCGCCATTTCCTCGTTGTCGAGCTTGGAGGCGTCGATGGGGAGCCTACTTGATGTAGACTCTTCCTTCTTCTCCTCTGTTGCTTTGAAGGCAACGGGTTGCACCTCGGGTGTGGAGGTGGTGCCCCGCTCTACGATTTGTTTGGAGCATTTGATCATTAGCTCAAAGCTCACAAACTTCCCTATAACCTCCTCGGGAGACATTAGCGTGTATCTAGGATCACCTCGAATTAATTGAACTTATGTAGGGTTAAGAAAAACGAGGGATCTAAGAATAACCTTGACCATTTCATGGTCATCCCATTTAGTGATCCCGAGGTTGCGCACTTGGTTCACCAAGGTTTTGAGCCGGTTGTACATGGCTTGTGGCTCCTCCCCTTGGTTGAGCATGAAGCGACCGAGCTCCCCCTCGATCGTTACCCTCTTGGTGATCTTGGTCACCTCGTCTCCTTCGTGCGCGATCTTGAGCACGTCCCAAATCTCCTTTGCACTCTCCAGCCCTTGCACCTTATTATACTCCTCTCGACTTAGAGAGGCGAGGAGTATAGTAGTGGCTTGGGAGTTGAAGTGTAGGATTTGTTCGACCTCCTCTGAATCATAATCCTTGTCCCCTTTCTTTGGTACCTGCGCTCCATACTTAACAATATCCCATATGCTCTTGTGGAGTGAGGTTAGGTGATGCCTCATTTTATCACTCCACATAGAATAATCTTCACCTTCAAACATAGGTGGTTTGCCTAATGGAACGGAAAGTAATGGAGTGTGTTTTGAAATACGGGGATAACGAAGGGGCATCTTACTATACTTCTTGCGCTCATGGCGCTTAGAAGTGGCGGATGCCGATTTCGAGCCGGAGGTGGAGGGTGACGAAGAGTCAGTCTCGTAGTAGACCACCTTCTTCATCATCTTCTTCTTGTCACCCTTCCGTTGGGACTTGATGGTGGAAGAGGATTCCTCCTTGTGCTTGTGGCCGGACTCCCTCGAGTGAGTTCTCCCCGAGCTTGCGGACTTGTCGCCGGTCCCGATATCCCTCATGGCGGATGCTCCTGACATCACTTCGAGCGGTTAGGCTCTAATGAAGTACCAGGCTTTGATACCAATTGAAAGTCGCCTAGAGGGGGTGAATAGGCAAATCTGAAATTTACAATATTTAAGCACAACTACAAGTCGGGGTTGGCGTTAGAAATATAAACGAGTCCGAAAGAGAGGGCGAAAACAAATCACAAGCGAATAAGAGCGGATGACACGGTGATTTGTTTTACCGAGGTTCGGTTCTTGCAAACCTACTCCTTGTTGAGGTGGTCACAAAGACCGGGTCTCTTTCAACTCTTCCCTCTCTCAAACGGTCACTTAGACCGAGTGAGCTTCTCTTCTCAATCAAACGAGACACTAAGTCCCCACAAGGACCACCACACAATTGGTGTCTCTTGCCTTGGTTACAATTGAGTTTGGAACAAGAAAGAATGAAGAAGAAAAGCGATCCAAGCGACAAAAACTCAAATGAACACAAATGTCACTCTCTCTAGTCATTGTTTTGTTTGGAGTGATTCCGGACTTGGGAGAGGATTTGATCTTTTCTTTTGTGTCTTGGAATGAAGTATAGAGCTCTTGTATGAGGTTTGATTGCTGTGAACTTGGATACAAAGAAGTGGGGGTGGTTGGGGGTATTTATAGCCCCAACCACTAAAATGACCGTTGGTGAAGGCTTCTGTCGTCTGGCACACCAGACAGTCCGGTGCGCCAGCCACGTCACCAGGTCGTTGGGTTCCGACCATTGGAGCTTCTGACAGGTGGGCCACCGGACAGTCCGGTGGTGCACCGGACAGTCACTGTTCACTGTTCGGTGCGCCTTCTGGCGCCTGCTCTGACTTATGCACGCAGGCGCGCACTGTAGCGTTTTACTGTTCCTCTGCAGCCGACCGTTGGCGCAAGGAGCCATTACTCCGCTAGCACACCGGACAGTCCAGTGGCCCACCGGACAGTCCGGTGAATTATAGCGGAGCGGTCTCCAGAATTCCCGAAGGTGGCGAGTTCGGAGTCGGTCTCCCTGGTGCACCGGACACTGTCCGGTGCGCCAGACCAGGGCAGCCTTCGGTGCATTGCTCCTTTTCTTTTTGAACCCATTCTTTGAACATTGTATTGGTTTATTGTGAACCTTTGGCACCTGTAGAACTTATAATCTGGAGCAAACTAGTTAGTCCAATAATTTGTGTTGGGCAATTCAACCACCAAAATTCATATAGGAAAAGGTTTGACCCTATTTCCCTTTCAATGGGGGAGTTGAAGTATTTCTTAGGATTTCAAGTAAAGCAACTCGAAGAGGGCACCTTCATTAGCCAAACGAAGTACACTCAAGACATACTCACCAAGTTTGGGATGAAGGATGCCAAGCCCATCAAGACACCCATGGAAACCAATGGGCATCTCGACCTCAACACGGGAGGTAAATCCGTAGATCAAAAGGTATACCGGTCGATGATAGGATCTCTACTCTATTTATGTGCATCTCGACCGGATATTATGCTTTCCGTATTCATGTGTGCAAGATTCCAAGCCGATCCTAAGGAAATTCACCTTAGGGTCGTAAAACGAATCTTGAGATATTTAGTTCATACTCCTAAGTTTGGTCTTTGGTACTCCAAGAGATCCACTTTTGATTTAATAGGATATTCAGATGCTGATTGGGCAGGGTGTAAATTTGATAGGAAGAGCACATCAGGGACTTGTCAGTTCTTGGGAAGATCCCTGGTGTCTTGGGCTTCAAAGAAACAAAATTCCGTAGCTCTTTCTACCGCCGAAGCCGAGTATATTGCCGCAGGCCATTGTTGCACGCAATTACTTTGAATGAGGCAAACCCTTAGGGACTATGGTTACAAATTAACCAAAGTTCCTCTCCTATGTGATAATGAGAGTGCAATCCGCATGGCGGATAATCCCGTTGAGCACAGCCGCACTAAACACATAGCCATTTGGTATCACTTTTTGAGGGATCACCAACAAAGGGAGATATCAAGATTGCATATGTTAGCACCAAAGAACAATTAGTCGATATCTTTACCAAGCCTTTAGATGAGAAAACTTTTACCATACTTAGGCATGAGCTAAACATTCTTGATTCTAGGAATTTTGATTGATATTTTGCACACATAGTTCATCTATGTACCTTTGATCATATCTCTTTCATGTGCTATGACTAATGAGTTTTTCAAGTGTATTATATGCTAAGTCATAGATTGAAAGGGAAATGGAGTCTCCGGCGAAGATAAGGCTTCGACTCCACTCCATCGTTTTATTCACCCTTCGCCGTCACTCCGCATCACTCTTCTCTTTGATATAATCCTTCACTCATATATTGTTTGCCAAAGGGGGAGATAAAGTATAAGGGCTTATATTTCACTCACAAGTATCCGTTTTTGGCGATTCATGCCAAAGGGTGAGAAAGTATTAGCCCAAAGCAAAAGGACCGCACCACCACCAATTTTAAAATGTAGTCTTTCAATTTTTTTTAAAGAAGTTTTTCAATTGGAATCTTATTTTTGATATAATTTCAAATTGGTATAACCTCTTTCAGAATTAATATCTAAAACCCTCTTGAACACTAAGAGGAGAATTTCATTAAGGGGGAGTTTTGTGTAGTCAAAGGAAAAGCATTTGAAACAGGGGAAGAAAATTTCAAATCTTGAAAATGCTTCTGGCAACTCTATTTATTTACCTTTGACTATTTGCAAAAGATTTTGAAAAGAATTTCCAAAAGACATTTGCAAAAACAAAACATGTGGTACAAGCGTGGTCCAAAATGTGAAATTAGAAGAAAACAATCCATGCACATCCTATGAATGTATAAATTGGTTTTAATTCCAAGTAACCTTTGCACTTACCTTATGCAAACTAGTTCAATTCTGCACTTATACATTTGCTTTGGTTTGTGTTGGCATCAATCACCAAAAATGGGAGATTGAAAGGGAAATAGGCTAAAACATTTTCCTATATAATTTTGGTGGTTGAATTGCCCAACACAAATTATTGGACTAACTAGTTTGCTCTAGATTATAAGTTCTACAGGTGCCAAAGGTTCACAATAAACCAATACAAAGTTCAAAGAAAGGGTTCAAAAACAAAGGAGCAAAGCAATCGAAGGCTGCCCTGGTCTGGCGCACCGGACTGTCCGGTGCACCAGGGAGAATTCCTCTGAACTGCTCAGCTTGGGAATTTGGGGAGCCACTCCGCTATAATTCACCGGACTGTCCGGTGTTGCACCGGATTGTCCGGTGTGCCAAGCGGAGTAACGGCTAACAGGGCCAACGGTCGTCTGCAAAAAGGGAACAATGATCAACAGTGCGCGACTGCGCGCACAGAAGTCAGAGCAGGCACAGAAGGCACACCGGACAGTGAACAGTGACTATCCGGTGCACCACCGGACTGTCCGGTGGCCCCACATGTCAGAGCTCCAACGGTCGGAACCCAACGGCTGGATGATGTGGCTGGCGCACCGGACAGTGTCCGGTGGCGCACCGGACTGTCCGGTGCGCCATACGACAGAAGCCCTCACCAACGACCATATTGGTGGTTGGGGCTATAAATACCCCCCAACCACCACACTTCAATGCATCCAAGTTTTCAGCCATCAAACCTCATACAAGAGCTCTAGACTTCATTCCAAGACACAAACAAAGAGATCAAATCCTCTCCCAAGTCCGGAATCACTCCAAACAAAATAGTGACTAGAGAGAGAGACTTTTGTGTTCATTTGAGCTCTTGCGCTTGGATCGCTTTTCTTCTTCCTCTATTCTTGTTTCCAACTCACTTGTAATCAAAGCAAGAGACACCAAGTTGTGGTGGTCCTTGTAGTGGACTAAGTGTCCCATTTAATTGAAGAGAAAGGCTCACTCGGTCTAGGTGACCGTTTGAGAGAGGGAAAGGGTTGAAAGAGACCCGGTCTTTGTGACCACCTCAACGGGGAGTAGGTTTGCAAGAACCGAACCTCGGTAAAACAAATCACCCTGTTCATCCGCTTTATTTCTTTGTTGATTTGTTTTCCCTCTCTTTCGGACTAGAATTTAATTCTAACGCTAACCCCAGCTTGTAGTGTGTGCTTAAGTTTGTAAATTTCAGATTCCACCTATTCACCCCCCTCTAAGCGACTTTCACCAAGCTTCTAAATCCATCTTCTCTGACTTCGTTTGTTTTCAGTTGCACGTCGTAGTTACAAAGTTGAAGCTCTTCTGCTTCGTTCTTGTACATGCACTCCTTTAGACGAAGATTTCGAACGAAGGTTGATTTCATAGTTGCTTTCTAAGTACCTAAAAGGTTCTTGAAAACAATTGGTAACACAATGTTTCAAGGACCTTCGCAATAGAGGGGCCTAACAGTAGCCCTCGCGGTATTAGTTTATTTTTTCATAACGAGCTCATATCGTGGAATGAACGAGGGAGGCTTTATGCCGAAGGGCCGAAAACACCATTCTGAAGCTCGTTATTGAAAATGAATTATTGAAAATACATTCTTCAAGGTGCATGACAAGTGGGGACCATTTTGTAGTGGGGACCATTTTGAAGCTCGTCGTGGTTCTGGCTTCGGATGCTGCTTAGAGGGGGGAAGAGATCCCAACCACTAGGTGCAATTTTTTAGCCGATGCAATTGGACTGGTTGTCGAAGATGAAGCTGGGGGTATCCTAGTTGGATCGACAAAGGGTCTAAATATGATAGCAAAGATCTAGATATTGAGAAGAAGAACAATGACATCCGACTAATGAAGCCAAGTCATGTAAGCTTTGGGAATCAACAATTATGAGTGGTCAAGAACACGAACTACATCAGTGATATTGACTCGATCAGACTTGGGGGAGAAGACACTACACCCTCGCTAAAGGAAGATGAGGTGGTGATTTTCCAAAGCTTTCTCAAGGCTAGGCTTTGATTCTCGCTACACAAGATGATAGCGGGGTATAAAAGAGGTTTGATATATATATCTCCATCAGCTACCCCCAACGCAACAATGAGGCTTGAGGTTTTTATTTGGGCTGTGTGAAGCCAGGGCATACAGCCAAATGCAGAATGCTTTTGCCAAATCCACTAGATGCATTACCAGGCAAAAGCGTCTCATATTAACATTTATAAATTTTAATATAATTAATGATGCTTCATCTATTTTATTCATAGACCACTTTGCAGCAAATGGAGATAAACATTAGTTTCCCCATGTTCCAGATGTTGCCACCACCGCAATGGGGTCCTCCGTCGATGCTTTGACATCATGCAATCATATTATTAGCAAATTTACGTCAATTATAATAAAATTAGCTAATTGAGCTTATAATTCTAGAAAAAGCTTAGTTAGCTCAATTCTATCTAAACTAAGTTAGTTTAGCAAAATTACCCAGCTTAGCTTAATTCTAGAAAAAATAGCTAATCTAGTTTAATTATAGCAAAAATTAAATTAGTCAATCTAACACAAATTCTATAAAAATTAGTTAGTTTAGGTGAACCTCATCTAACTGCAGTCAATGTCACTCAATCCTAACTAACTGTAATCTGTGGAGTTTTTAGACTTCTACTCCATAATTAGCAGCACCTCCATGACAACTCTAATCATACGACGAATCTAGGTTCAAACTGATTGGATATATGAATATTGATACTTGATATATTGTGTCAAATGGTTAAGACTTGAACACATGATGACACTTTAAGACTTATGTGATGTGATGATGTTTACGGTGAATATATGTGACGTGAATGATTTATCTGGTATTGTATTGGTACCAATATATTTGATGTTGATGGATATATGCATTTGTGAATGTATGTGATATGTATGAATATTTATTTTTGTGATTGGATATGCATGCAGGACCAAAACATATGTGAGTTTTTCTTTACCATATGCTCACCTGGCTCTTATGTTTGAAAAAAAATCCTGCCAGTCCGGTTCAGAAATAAAAAATAAATCTAGAAATAGTATTGCACAATTGCACACCCCCAAGATGCTTATACATACACATGGTAAGAACGAATAACTAGTAAACTCTATAACACTTTTCTCAGCATCTAATTGACGAGCACAAAAAAACACAAGTACGGATATGCGCCTTCACCCTAGGAGAATGCATAGAAAAGATCTTGTTTGTGCTATAAAGCAATTCACAAGAGACAACAGTGATAATCAATTTACGAGTATTATTTATGTGCTTGTCCTAAAACGTGTACACAACAATAGTGTATGTTGGGATTTTGTATAAAATGATAATGAAGCGCAGCAATAAGAAGGTTTTGGAAGCAATGCACTTGTGCATTGTTAGCTTGAGCCTTTTCTTTTATGAGGAACTGTACATGCATGTACAAAATGGCAAACAAGAACACCAATAAGGTTTTGGAACCAAATCTTTGCTAACTTTGAATGCAAAAAAACCATATATATTGAACCAGATACCCAGGGGGAAATAAATAGTACAAATCATGGCAACAGTGTATCACAAAGAACGTGTGAGAATTATCTTTTAAGCACAACGTTTAGACTGTAGCTTCAAACTATAATGGACCAAGCCTGACAAAACCACAAGCAGCAGACAGGAAAGGAAATTTGCATCTCCGACTTGTAATCCCACTGATCAAAGGAGAAGAAACAACAAGCCAGCCACCAATGCAAGTTCATCTTCTGAAGTAGAAAGCATTATATGGGTTCAAATATTTCCCTTATTTTTCTAGCATACATACATTTGTAAATTGAATAGAATCAGCAAGTTAGTAAATACACACACACATGGCGCGGACACAGGGTAACAGCAAATAGCTCATACACACACCATAAGCGCAAATTCGAAGTTATTTCAGACGACTGAAGTTCGGAAATGCAAGCAAATTATAGTTGGTCACGATAACAATAGTATATACAGAGTGAAATTATTAAGGCTGAACATAATATATTATCCTCAGCAGCAGGCCATATATGCGCCATTCTAATTCAAGAATCTACCCGTATAATCGTTTCCTCTTTTTTCCATGCGCAGCCATGACGAGCTCCGTCAACACCGAGGGGTTGCTGGCCTCCAGATGCCTGTACCCTTCCGTCTCCAAGACGGCTAGAAGATTTTTACTGGATCCTCCAGTGATGAAGTCGATGCACTTAGCCTTGAGCTGGGCCAAGTTGTGCTGGTCTGCTAGAGCCAGCGTCGACGCCACCGTGCCAATGCCGATGCCACGGGTGAGCCTTTCCTCGCAGATCTCCTTGAGCCTGTCTAGCGCATACATGTCGGCAGCTACAAGCAGGTGCTGAGCCATCACCGCCGTCTCCTCGACCGTGGTGGTATCAGTACCAAGGTCAGGCACTGTGTCAGTGTAGATGTAGTGAAGCATGGCCTTGAACACGGCCGGGTGCATGTCCTGGATCTCCACGCACTGGGAGCCCCTCTCCAGCATGTTGCCAAAGAACTGGGCCATGAAGATCGGGGACCTTGCGGCTAGTATGCTCTTGTGTGCTGCGATGGACTCACCGGAAACGATGAAGGTAACGTCTGCACCAGACTGGTTCCGCAAGAGCTCCCCGAGGTGTTGGTGCAGGTCAGAGGACGGCAGAGAAACGGAATCTGAGTCCCTGCTGCTGTGCACGTCGATCTGGCATTCCACAGTAAATGAACCACCCTTGAATATTAGCGGGCGACCAGCTGCTGCTGCTGCCTGCACATCGTCTCTAACCTTCCCTTTGCCGAAGTAAATCGGAGGAGAGCGGTCCAAGGGACGCCTAAACGTTGTGTTTAGACCTTGTGTTGTTGTTAATAATGGAACACGAAGATCGCAGCTCTGATCTACCAGATGACAGCTCAGAGCCACCGCCACACCGCCGTCGCACGGCGCGCCGAGGTACACAAGCACGAGCGCTAACCAGTAGTCTTCAGGACTGCCCTCGTAAGGTGAAAAGCGGAACTGGATCTCCCAGTCGTATCCGTCGACGCTGCATCTGGATCTGATGCAGCAATCCTTCTTGTTCCTGATCGTGGACTTGGTGACACAGAAGTCATCTACCTTGAGACGGTGCACTGAGCAGACATTCGCGATGAGGTGAGTGCAGGTGTGCGTCATCACGGTTGAGCCCTAGCCTGAATCTCTGACCTGGAAGAACTTGCCGCGGAGGACGCGCCGTGGCCAGTGGCGAGATGGCCGCCGGTCAGATCGGTCGGAGTCAGAGCGCAAGCGAGACGGCCGCCGCTCAGGGATCGGAGAACGACGGGGGAGCAGAATATCTCTAGGGTTCAGGAAGCAGGCCCAAAACCATTTTTATAGGCAGAGGAGGAGAACGAACGACCACGATGGTGTTTTCTATGTTAAGGAAACCTACCAAGGGTTATACGAATTAATAACGAAACGTAATTTTAATGAGCTGTGTATTTTTATATAATGAACCCATACCCCTCGTAATAATTTTAGTTTCTATGAATTAAATGCATATTTTAGATTGATATGTGTATTATATGTGTTTAATACTATTGATTCTACCCGCTTAATAGATCCAATCTATTATTTTGCACTTCAAATAAAAAAGCCGACAGTGACTCTCCTATAAACATGTCCAAATGGGCCGGTCTTGTTGTGGGCTCGTGACCCGACACGATCATAGCTCGACACGAGCACGACCCGACTAGAAGCGTGTTCGGGCCAGCTCGGCTCGGTCCGGGCTTGGGCCAGCAGTCTGGCCCACGGTGCAGACACGGGCTCAGCCCGGTTAAAGGGTAGGCACAATAACAACCCGTTTGAGGGACTGATTTTGTAATGATCAGTCTGTTTTTAGCTATAATATTGCTGATTCTGTTATTATATGAGAGTATTCTGAATTATGATATCTTTATTTCTACTATATTAAAACACCAGTTTCAACGATCGTTCCACGTCATTTTTTTGACAAATAATCCCTCATATCTATTTCAAATTAACCCGTTGCACACCTGTCCCCTCCGCGCGCCATGTCCCAAACCACATCTCCGCATATAGATAGTGAAAGGGAAATGTGCCCTTGGGCCATTTATATAAATGTTTTGGTGATTAGATGTCCAACACATATTATTTTGGTTGATATAAGCTAAGTATCAAAGAGATGCAAATGGAAAAGCAAGGTATGATTCTAGCCTTAGTAAATTATTTTTGGTACTAACATTATTCTACTAAGTGCTAGGAACCTTTTCAAAACGAGAGAAAACAGATTGGAGAAGTTTGGCTAAGTCCAGCCATACTTGCACCAGCCTGCGGTGCACCGGACAGTGTCTGGTGCCCAGGCTGGTGCACTGGCGAACAGGCCGCTCTCGGGAAAAACTCAGCGTGTCATGGCTATAATTCACCGGAATGTCCGGTGAGTCAGCCGCGCCCACGCTAATGGTCGGTAGCGCGATCAGCGGGCGACGCGTGGACTTCGCTAACGGTCAACAGGTCGCACCGGACTGTCCAGTGTGCCACGGGGCCGGTGGCTGCAACGGATTGTCCGGTGCGCCCATGGACAGAACGCAACTATGGCCATCCAAATGGAGCTCCAACGGCTCCTAGCTACCTTGGGGCTATAAAAGGGACTCCTAGGCATATGGAACAGTACACCAAGCACCCATTGAACATACTAAGACGCTGAGACTTCGCATTCACGCATCTGGTTCACTGTGATAGAGATTCGAGCACTTTTTTTGAGTTGTAACTCCGCTGTGCTGCTTTCGTGTGCTCGTTCTTGTCTTGTGTGCGTGTTGGTGTTGCAATTATCGCTCTTGTGTGTGTTGCTATTCCTCCCTTACTCCTGTGTTCTTTTTAGATCATTTTGTGTAAGGTGTGGGAGACTCTAAAGTGTGGAGATTCCTCACAAACGGATATACTTGAGACAAAGAGAACCGTGGTATTCAAGTTGATCTTTGGATCACTTGAAAGGGGTTGAGTGCAACCCTCATCGAGTGGGACGCCACCAACATGGAGTAGGCAAGTATTCTACTTGACCAAACCTCAGGATAAAAATCGTTGTGTCACTTGTCTTTATTCTTGTGCGACTCTCTCCACCTCCATTCACTTCACTTGTATAATTGCTCAAAGTTTAATACTAACTCTGTGAATAGCAATTAAGCGAAGAAGTTTACTCCGTTAGCACTCCTCTCTCGAACTTGGTGATAATCTATTCACCCCCCTCTAGGTGCTCTAAGATGGGCCAACATGGGCCCGCTAGGCTCGATGCCCACCGACCCATTTGGTTAAATCAACATAAAATGTTAAAAATCGATGCAGGAGGTGGGGTTTTGAAAGGAAAATGTGCCCTTGGGCCATTTCTAAGTATTTTGGTGATTTAGTGTCTAACACAAGTGCTTAAATGTAAAATAGTGGACAAAGTACAAACCAAGGATAAAGGTATGTTTCTCAGACTTAGTACATTGTTTTATGGACTAATGTATTGTGTCTAAGTGCTGGAAACAGGAAAAATCCAATTGAAAATGTCTTGGCTCGAGCAGCCAAGAATCTGCTCAGTCTGGGAGCACTGGACTGTCCGGTGGTGCACCGGACAGTGTCCGGTGCGCCAGGCTGGTTCGAGCGAAGTGGGCGCTCTCGGGAATTCACCGGCGACGTACGGCTATAATTCACCGGACTGTCCGGTGAGCCAACGGTCAGCCGGGCCAACGGTCGGCCGCGCGATCTGCGCGGGACACGTGGCCGAGCCAACGACTAGAAGGGGGCACCGGACTGTCCGGTGTGCACCGGACATGTCCGGTGCGCCAACGGCTCTCTGGCTGCCAACGGTCGGTTGTGCCATTTAAGGAAAGAAATCGGGCACCGAACAGTGTCCGGTGTGCACCGGACTGTCCGGTGCGCCAGTCGACAGAAGGCAAGATCAGCCTTCCCAGATTGCTCTCAACGGCTCCTAGCTGCCTTAGGGCTATAAAAGGGACCCCTAGGCGCATGGGGGAGAACACCAAGCATACTCACAACATTCCTAAGCACCAAGATATTGATTCCGCGCATTTGTTTCTTTGTGATAGCATATAGAGCTCTTGTGGAGTTGTGAACTCATTGAGTTGTGTTGCGAGCTCTTGTTGTGACTTGTGTGCGTGTTGTTGCTCTGATTTTTGAGTCTTGTGTGAGTTGCTCATCTCTCCCTTACTCCGTGATTCTTGTGAACATCAAAAGTGTAAGGGCGAGAGGCTCCAAGTTGTGGAGATTCCTCGCAAACGGGATAAGAAAAGAAAAGCAAAACACCGTGGTATTCAAGTTGATCATTGGATCACTTGAGAGGAGTTGAGTGTAACTCTCGTCCGTTGTGACGCCACAACGTGGAGTAGGCAAGTTTTGTACTTGGCCGAACCACGGGATAAACCACTGTGTCATCTCTGTGTTGATCTCTTTGTGGTTATCGTATTGTGAAAGTTCTTCTCTCTAGCCACTTGGTGATTATTGTGCTAACACTTAACCAAGTTTTGTGGCTTAAGTTTTAAGTTTTACAGGATCACCTATTCACCCCCCCTCTAGGTGCTCTCAATTGGTATCAGAACCGTTCTCTTCACAAAGGGACTAACCGCCCGAAGAGATGGATCCTAAGGGGAAGGGTATCGTGATCAACGATAAAGAGAAGGAATCCTTCGTCAACGAGCCGAAGGACGACAAGCCTACCGACTCCGGCTCGGGCCATAGACGGAAAGAAGGGAAGAAGAAGAAGACGGGACGCATCAAGGAGATCGTCTACTACAACGACAGCGATGAGTCTACTTCCTCCCAAAAGGACGACGACCACAACGACTACGAGAGAAGGAAACCGGTCAATTCGAACTTTTCTTTTGACTACTCTCGTATTCCTCAAAGTGCAAATGCTCATTTATTATCTATTCCACTTGGTAAACCTCCTCATTTTGATGGAGAGGACTACGGATTTTGGAGTCACAAAATGCGTAGTCACTTGTTCTCTCTCCATCCTAGTATATGGGAGATTGTAGAGAGTGGAATGCACTTTGATAGTTCGGATAGTCCCATGTTCATTAATGAGCAAATTCATAAGAATGCACAAGCTACTACTGTTATTCTAGCTTCATTGTGCAGGGATGAATATCACAAAGTGAGTGGCTTGGATAACGCCAAGCAGATCTGGGACACCCTCAAGATTTCACATGAGGGGAACGACGTCACCTTGCTCACCAAGATGGAGTTGGTGGAGGGCGAGCTTGGACGATTCGCAAAGATAAGGGGCGAGGAGCCGACACAAACATACAACTGGCTCAAGACCCTTATCAACAAAATAAGGAGCTACGGAAGCACGCGATGGACGGACCACGACGTCGTCCGATTGATGCTAAGGTCCTTTACCGTTCTTGATCCTCATTTGGTGAATAACATTCGTGAGAATCCCAGGTACACCAAAATGTCTCCCGAAGAAGTCCTTAGAAAATTCGTAAGCGGGCGAATGATGATCAAGAAAGCGAGGTACGTGGACGACGCTCTTGTTGGGGACTTGTTCTCAAATGCTATGAATTAAGAACAAGGCAACATAAAGTGTTAAATGTCAATGTCCTTCGTCCATGAAACATTATTCCCTTGAGGATAATGGGCCTTGGACGAAAGGCTGATAAAAGCATAATTACGAAGCTTAAATCTTCGTAATAAAATTTCAGTAAAAATTATAAGATAATATAAAACAAAAAGTATAAAAGGGATAAATACATCATAGACGAATTACATCGTATTCACTTAATATATTGAGTTATTGAATACAATAATACCTTTGCCTTGGCAAAAGGTTGGATTCCGGAAGATGCGATTGCGATTACTCGAATGCGTGAACAGCAACGGAATACTGTTCACTATTTATAGGCACAGGACGCAGCCTGTGAGGAATTACAAGTATGCCCCTTATAAAAGCTTACAACATTGACTCAGACCTTTATGGACTAAAAGGTCATTCTATCTTTAAGTCGGTTTGTAATGCCGAAGCTTCACGAAGAGGAACCTTCGGCTATCTTGTACAAACAGCTTCAGCCGAGGACCACTTCTTCCTATAAGACCTTCGGCGACGAAGCATAGACCCAACAGTAGCCCCTTTCGCGGTGCTAGATCGTTTTTCGTAACGAGCTTGATCCGTGAAAAAAGTCTCTTAAGCTTCGGGGCGCCGAAGGTCTAAAAAACACCTTCCCTGAGCTCGTTGTCGAGAAACGATTCAATCTCCCAGCGTATAGCGGCCCCACCTTGCAGAGTTACTGTTCGGTTTCTGCGGTCCACCACACAACAAGTGCGAGCGGATGTCCGCCTGGTGTAAAAATTCTGGCGCTTCGCCTTCTTACCTGCAGCACTATATAAACAGACGAGTAGGTGTGAAGTTACCACAGCATTCATTGCTATTTGCACTGTTTTGCTGCCAAAATTTTTAACCGTCGCCGAAGCTTGTCTGTCGGAATCGAACGAAGCTCCAGCTTGAAGCCTGCTTCGGAGAAAGAAAGTATTAAAGTTCACAAGTTCATAGTTAAATGGCCAGAGTCCGTTCTACCGCCAGGGTTGAGCGTGAGGGGGACGAAACTGAAACTTCGGAGACTGTTCCCATCTCCGAAGCCATGCAACGATCTGGGCTGGTGATTTCTGAAGAGATCCCTAGTGAAGATGCAGAACAAGCAAAACAAGCAATTGCCGGAGTAGAAGAAGAAGTTATTGAGGAAACTGATCCTGAAGACGATTATCGTATTGCCATGCCAAGCAAGCCTAGCCACTTGGACTTTGGAAAGTCTACCGTTTCGAAGGCTGATCTCTCCAAGATGGTAAAGTCAGGCTTTTTCAATGAGGATCAGAAGAAGCTATTACGCTTCGGGGGAGAAGAGACTACCCCGAAGCCGGAAAAGGATGAAATTGTCATTTTTAAGAGCTTTTTGAAGGCTGGATTAAGATTCCCCCTACATGGGATTATTGCAGAGGTACTGAAGAGGTTCGGTATCTATTTTCACCAGCTGACCCCTAACGCTATCGTTAGGCTCAGTGTTTATATCTGGGCACTCCGAAGCCAAGCAGTGGAGCCATTTGCGGACAGCTTTTGCCGGGTTCACGAGCTGCATTATCAGACGAAGGCTAGAAAGGATGGATTGCATGACAATTTTGGTTGCTACAATTTTGCTTATCGAAAAACTACGAAGTTTCCTGTAATCAGCTATCGGAGTAAATGGGCAGCAGGGTGGAAGTCTGAGTGGTTCTATGTCAAGGTTAATGATGACAAGGAGAAGCTCGTGCAAAGTCCACTCGAACTAATCTTCGGAGAAACCCGGCCTCTCTGCAACATGTCAGTAGACGGTCCCACACAACAAGCAATGAATGAATTCAGAATTGTTGCAGATCATATTAGTACAAGAGACCTGGTTCAGGAGTTCTTGGCTTTCCAAGTTTTTCCTAGTTTAAAAGAATGGGAAATGCCGAAGCTGAAGGGGAAAAAGAAAGAAGGTGAACTTGTGCGTTTGCCTTACTATTTCAAATTTAAGAAATACTTTAAAACACCTTGCCAAGAGTGGCTGGAAACAATTGAAGTGATGTGCAACGAAATACTTGGGAACTATTCCAAAAAAGAAGATCAATTGATGACCGCGGCCTTCGGCACCCGTCCGAAGCGAAGACTAAACCGAGTGCTGGACGCCCTGGGTTTCGAATACCCTGATTACGAAAATCTGAACAAAGGTGCCGGAGGCCAAAAAAGGAAAAGGATAACTGAAGCCTTAAATGAAGGTGAAAAAGAACTACCAAAGAAGAAAATTCCAAAGAGGAAGAAAGCATTTTCTCCGAAGCGTAAGATATCCGACGAAGAAGAAACCCCCGCATCTCCCTCTGCCGCTGACGTTGAGGAAATTCTGAAGGTAATGACTGAATCCTTACCTGCGAAGCTAAGTCCACTGGGGCCCCAACTGATAAAGTTTTTTCAGAAGGACGAGGAGCCCGAAAAATCGAAGAAAATAATCAAAGCAAAGAGACAAAGAATTATCACTGTGACAGAAGTAATTGACAAAACACCGCCAAGGGCTTCAGCTCAGAAAACACCAGCGGCTGCGGAAGGGACAGATGTTGAAATTACACCTTCGAAGGTCGCAGCTGCCGAAGCTGCCTCGGCTGAAGATTTGAACCTGGAGAGCACAATCGAACATATTGATAAAATACTGCTAAACATGGCTGCAGAAGAAGCTACCACCGCCGCCGAAGAGGCCGCGACCGTAGCGTCGGAGAAAGGGAAAGAAATTGCTGATGAAGCTTCGGAGAACGAAACCTTCATGTTCCAGAATTTGGTTGGAGAACAACTATCAAAAGCTGAAATAGAAGAACTTAGAGAGTACGCTAAATCCTGCGGATACAAACCCGGGGCGCTCCTCTTCGGAGGCGTTGATGATGAAAAACTAGATTGTATTCGTGATCAAACCGGAGCCAAGGTTATCGGTACTCTGTCCAAGAGTATCGGCTTTCCGAAGCTAGAAACAGACATCAGCCGCTACCGACGACAACATGTCGTTGGTAGTTTATTTTATTCCAACTTCAAGGTGAACTACTTGTCCCTTAACCTTTATTGTTTCTAATAATAAAAACATGTCTGACGAAGGTTGTTTACGTGCAGAGTATGCTGTTGAGCAAAGCCTTGCAAATGCAGCAAGATTTTGAAGATAAGAAGCACGAAGTTATAATTGAAAATTTGGAAAGCAGAATAAAGGAGCAATCAGATGCTTTTGAGAAAAAGAACTTTGAGCTCCAGGCAACCGAAGGTTTATTGGCGGAAGCTGAAGCAAAAATAAAAGAACTGAACACGAAGCTTCTCCGCCAGTCTGAGCAGTTCGAACGAGAAAAACAAGATCTTAATGCAAAACTTGAAGCCGAAGCTCAACAAAATTCAGATTTGAGAAAACTACTGACAAGTCTTCAAGAAAAATGCTTGGAATTTAGCAATAAATGCATTCAACGATTAAGAAAGATTTTTTACTCAGTTGGAGCCAGCAGTGAAAAATTCACCCCCTCAGCTGAAGATCTACCGAAAACCTTCGAACATATTGAGGGGGAGATTGACGAGCTCGACGAAGTCATAGCTGGGCATGGTGACTTCTGTGCCTGGGTGGCTTCTCGAGGCACTGCTGCAGCTTTCCTGAAGGCTGGCTGCGATCATGGAAAGATTGTCAATAGGCCAAATTTCACTTTATCACCATCAATCCTGGATGACATTCCTGATCTCGCCCGAAGTATCTCGAATAGATTTGTAAAAATGATATGGACAAAAGGTGGGCGAGAAAAGGCTGGAAACGAAGCTCGTAGCCACCTTGAAGCAGTAAGAAACTATATCTTGTGCTTACCTTTTCTTGCAAGCTCGATTTTGACTTACAACGACCTTATTCATGTAGGATGACGAAGCCGAAGCTGATGATTGAAAAATGACGCCGAAGCTGAAGCTCCTTAGAGATTAAACAGTAGACTGTAGACAGTACTTGAGAAACTTTTGAGATAACTTTTGTAAATGTAACCAAAACTTGTCTTTAATGTATTCTGTTCATACCTTGTAATATATCCTTATCCTTTCATTGGTGTATGAGAAATGCTTTGATGTGGACGAAATTTTCTTTTTTGAGCCGAAGGCGAAAAAACACCTTCCCTTCTTTTCGTACGCAACGAAGCATAGAAAACAACATTTCCCTTCTTTCCGAAGCTCTCCTTTTTGTACACGAAGCTCTTTCTTTCCGAAGTTCTTTTTTTTTATTTGCCGAAGCAACCGCTTATGCTATGAAGATTATTATCCTACATATGCCTGGATGAATGTTTATGAATGCAAATGTTATGATGTAATGCGATGTGCAAATGAATGGCCAAACAATCACACTTCAAGCCATACTCATAGCCATTATTTCCTTAAAAAACAATCACACCTCAGCTCTACATCCCCTTAGGAACGACTTTGGAGCTTCTTCGCCTTTACTTTCGGCGGAATCAGCGTTGACTTTTCGTTGTAAGCTCTGCATTCCCTTAGGAACGACTTTGGAGCTTCTTCGCCTTTACTTTTGGCGGAATCAGCGTTGACTTTTCGCTGTAAGCTCTGCATTCCCTTAGGAACGACTTTGGAGCTTCTTTGTTTTTACTCTTCGGCACTCGATGGTGCGTTCTCAGTTTTTACATTTACATTTCTTGGGGGGTTTTGCTCTTATAGAACTAAAAAAGGAAATTACATGTGATGGCCCCATTAAAAACCTTTCTCCCCCTTCGGAAAGGAAAAGGGTGCCACAAAAGAAAAATAAAAAATATGAAAAATTACATCGAATTATACATAATATCGCCGAAGCTCATCCGCATTCCAAGATCTAGGAATGTCGTTGCCGTCCATATCCTTCAATCTGTATGAACCGGGTCTTGACGAAGATGCTACTAAGAACGGTCCATCCCATTTCAACTGTAACTTGCCCACTGTTTCTGGGTTGGCCACTCTTCGAAGCACCAAGTGTCCTGGCTCAATATTCTTTAGCCGAACCTTTCTATCTCGCCATTTAATTGTTTCGGCTTGATATTTGTTGATGTTTTCCACGGCTTGCAACCTGATCCCTTCTAAAGCGTCTTTTTCCACAGAATAATCAGCTTCGGAACCTGATGCTGTCGAAGCTACTACCCTTATTGATCCGGTTTTAGCTTCTTCTGGAGTTATTGCTTCGTCCCCGAATAATAACTTGAATGGGGTAAAGCCTGTAGACCTTGATGTTGTTGTATTATGGCTCCACACCACTTTGGTTAATTGATCTGGCCACTTTCCCCTTGGTTGATTGAAGATTGACTTCATTATTCCTGTCATTATAATGCCATTGGCTCTTTCAACGAGTCCATTTGACTCCGGATGTCTGACTGATGCAAAATGGATCTTCGTACCAATTTGATCACAGAAATCCCTAAAAGCTTCGGAGTCAAACTGTGTTCCATTATCCACAGTGATAGCCTTTGGTACCCCGAAACGACAAACAATATTCTGCCAGAAAAACTTTTGGACGGTGGCCGAAGTTATTGTAGCTAAAGGCTTTGCCTCAATCCATTTAGAAAAATATTCTACCGCCACTACAACATATCTTAGGTTCCCTTGGGCCGGTGGTAACGGACCTAACAAGTCAAGGCCCCACCTTTGCAATGGCCAAATGGGTTGTATGAGCTGTGTTAAGGACGAAGGTTGTTTTTGATCTCGTGCACATTTCTGACAACCTTCGCACTTTTGGACCAACTCCGCTGCATCCGAAGCTGCCTTCGGCCAATAAAATCCTTGGCGGAAAATTTTTCCAAGTAACGGCCTAGATCCAATGTGAGATCCACACAGGCCTGCATGTATTTCTTTCATCAACTCTATACCTTCGGTTCTGGATAAACACTTGAGTAGCGGAGCACAAACTCCATGTTTGTACAACTCTCCTTCTATCATGACATATGGACGAGCTCTTGCCTCTATCCTCTTGTTATAAGCTTCGTCATCTGAAAGGAATTTACCCTGAAGATAAGAGATGATCTCAGTCCTCCAATCTTCGCTATAAACAGGAGATATATTGAGGACTGCTCTTTCAAGAAGTTCCACCGAAGGTGCTTTTATCGTTTCGAAGAAGACATCCGAAGGTAAGGGCAGCCCCTGTGCTGCTGACTTAGCTAACAAATCAGCATGCTCATTTTGTCCTCGAGGGATATTTTTGACAGAAAATCCCTCGAAGGAAGCTTCAACTCTTCGAACCATATCCAGATACTTTTCAAGCTTCGGATCTTTAGCCTTGCAACTCTTGTCGATATGACCCGAAACAACTTGGGAATCAGTTTTAAGAACAGCCCTTCGGATTCCCATTGCTCTTAGCTTCCGAAGACCCTGAAGCAGGGCTTCGTACTCGGCAATGTTGTTTGTGCAACTAAAATCAAGCTTTGCTGCATAACAAGTTTTAACTTTGGAGGGTGAAACCAACACAGCAGCCGCTCCCGCTCCGAAAGTTCCCCAGGACCCATCGCAAAACACTGTCCATGCTTCGGTGTCTTTATTTGCTTCTTCCTCCTGAGCCCCTGGCGTCCAGTCAGCAATGAAGTCTGCTAACGCCTGGGACTGAATCGAAGATCTATGAACATATTCAATACAAAATTCGTTGAGCTCTGCAGCCCATTTTCCAATCCTTCCAGTAGCTTCTCGGTTCCTCATAATATCCTTCAGAGGTTGTGAAGAAGGAACAATTATGTTGTAAGCTTGGAAATAGTGCCAAAGCTTCCTGGAGGCCACCAAGACAGCATACAGTACCTTCTCCAACTCTGTATAATTTTTCTTTGACAAACTAAGAACCTCGGATACAAAATATATTGGGGCCTGCCTCTTGACTTGACCATCAAGCTTCTCCTGGACAAGCGCTGCACTTACCGCTGAGTGCGAAGCTGCCACATATAATAACAAAGGAGCCCCTGGCATTGGTGGAGTCAATGTTGTTAGATCTATCAAATACTGCTTCAGCTCTTCAAAAGCCTTCTGCTGGATTGGTCCCCATTGAAAGACTTCGGCTGACTTCAGCACTTCGAAGAATGGTAAGTTTCTCTCTGCTGATCTGGATATGAATCTATTGAGAGATGCCAATCTTCCTGTCAATCTTTGAGCGCCCTTCTTTGTAGTTGGTGGCTCCATCCGAAGTATAGCTTCAATTTTACTTGGATTAGCTTCAATTCCCTTTGTTGAAACCAAGCATCCAAGAAATTTCCCCTTCTTTACTCCGAAGACGCATTTTTCTGGATTTAATTTTAAGCCAGCTTGCCTGAAACTGGCGAAGGTCTCCTGCAGATCAGCAATATGATTCTCCTGTTTCGTGCTTTTTACATTGATGTCATCAACATAAGTTAGCACATTTCTGCCTATTTGAGATTGGAGAACCTTCGCAGTCATTCGGCTGAAACTTCCTCCAGCGTTTTTGAGCCCCTCAGGCATCCGAAGATAACAATATGTGCCACTTGGAGTTATGAAGCTAGTCTTCGGCTCATCTTCCTTTTTCATCCAAATTTGGTGATAGCCTGAGTAACAGTCTAGTAGACTCATGAGCTCGGAAGAAGCTGCTGCATCTACTAAAGAGTCTATCCTTGGCAATGGAAACTCGTCCTTCGGACACGCCTTGTTGAGATCTGTAAAATCGATACACATTCGCCATTTGCCATTGGCCTTTTTTACCATAACAGTGTTAGCCAGCCATTCTGGGTACTTTACTTCTCTGATGACTCCTGCACTGAGGAGTCTTTTAACTTCGTTACGAGCACCTTCGGCCTTATCATCTGACATTTTCCGAAGCCTCTGCTTTCTGGCTCTGAAGGATGGATCAACATTGAGCGAGTGTTCAATAACATCCCTATTTACTCCGCAAAGATCATTAGCTGACCATGCAAAAACATCTTTATTGTTGAACAAAAACCTTATCAAGGTTTTCTCCTGTTCTTCAGATAATTGAGAGCCTAACAGCACCTTCTGCTCTGCTATGTCCTCACATAAGAGCATAGGCTTCGGCTGATCTGCTGAAGCTGCTTTCTCCCTTCTGAATTTGTACTGTTCACAAGCTTCAGCTCCATCTATGTTATGGATTGCTTTTGAGTCAGTCCAATTGCCTTCGGCCCTTCTTGCAGCTTCCTGACTTCCATGGATAGCAATGGGTCCTTGATCCGAAGGTATCTTCATGCAAAGATAGGCAGGATGAAGGATTGCTTCGAAGGCATTAAGGGTACCACGACCAATAATTGCATTGTAAGGGTATTCCATGTCAACAATGTCAAACACAACTTGCTCGGTTCTGGTGTTGTTGATGAAGCCGAAGGTCACTGGCATGGTGATCTTGCCCAGTGCTACAATCTGTCTTCCTCCGAAGCCACAGAGAAGATGTGTAGCATCATGAATCTTATCTTCTGGCTCTTGCATTTGTCTGAAGGCCTTAGCAAATATGATATCAGCTGCACTGCCTGTGTCAACCAAGACATTGTGGACCAGAAATCCTTTGATAACACAAGAGATAACCATGGCATCGTTGTGTGGGTAATCCTTGAGCTGAAGGTCCTCTTGGGAGAAGGTAATAGGAATGTGAGACCATCTTGATTTGATGAAGGGTCCTTGCACCCCAACATGCTGTACCCTTCTCTGTGCTTCCTTCTTCTGTTTCTTGTTGGCTGGCTCTGAGGACGAACCACCTGTGATCGGGAGCACCAGCTTCGGGTCCGAAGCAGTGCCAGCTTGGTCGTTGAACGAAGCCATCAACTCAAAAAAGTGGAAGTGAGTTCACCGGAGGTGGGCGCCAATGTTGGGGACTTGTTCTCAAATGCTATGAATTAAGAACAAGGCAACATAAAGTGTTAAATGTCAATGTCCTTCGTCCATGAAACATTATTCCCTTGAGGATAATGGGCCTTGGACGAAAGGCTGATAAAAGCATAATTACGAAGCTTAAATCTTCGTAATAAAATTTCAGTAAAAATTATAAGATAATATAAAACAAAAAGTATAAAAGGGATAAATACATCATAGACGAATTACATCGTATTCACTTAATATATTGAGTTATTGAATACAATAATACCTTTGCCTTGGCAAAAGGTTGGATTCCGGAAGATGCGATTGCGATTACTCGAATGCGTGAACAGCAACGGAATACTGTTCACTATTTATAGGCACAGGACGCAGCCTGTGAGGAATTACAAGTATGCCCCTTATAAAAGCTTACAACATTGACTCAGACCTTTATGGACTAAAAGGTCATTCTATCTTTAAGTCGGTTTGTAATGCCGAAGCTTCACGAAGAGGAACCTTCGGCTATCTTGTACAAACAGCTTCAGCCGAGGACCACTTCTTCCTATAAGACCTTCGGCGACGAAGCATAGACCCAACAGCTCTAAACGGTCCAATCAATGAGCCTCAACCCGTTGCTCTCAAGGCAACAAGGAGCAAGGAGGCGTTACCCATCAAGGTAGCACAAATTGAGGCTGCCGGACTTAATGATGAAGAGATGGCCCTCATCATCAAGAGATTCAAGACGACGCTTAAGGGTCGCAAGGGACAGCCAAGCAAGACCAAAGCCAAGGGAAAGCGCTCATGCTTCAAATGCGGTAAGATTGGTTATTTTATTGCTAACTGTCCCGATAATGAAAGTGACCAGGAACACGGGAGCAAGAGGGAAAAGAAGAAAAATTACAAGAAGGCCAAGGGCGAGGCACATCTAGGAAAGGAGTGGGACTCGGATTGCTCCTCCTCCGACTCCGACAATGAAGGACTCGCCGCCACCGCCTTCAACAAGTCATCCCTCTTCCCCAACGAGCGTCACACATGCCTTATGGCAAGGGAGAAGAAGGTATGTAGTCGAAACTCTACTTATGCTTCTTCAAGTGAGGACGAATCTAGTGATGAGGATGAAATAGATTATTCATGTTTATTTAAGGGCCTAGATAGAACCAAGGTAGATAAAATTAATGAATTAATTGATGCCTTGAATGATAAGAATAGGCTTTTAGAAAAACAAGAAGATTTGTTGTATGAAGAACATGACAAATTTGTAGAAGCACAAAAATCTCATGCTTTAGAAGTTAAAAGAAATGAAATGCTTTCTTGTGAATTATCTTCTTGCCATGAGACGATTTCTAGCTTAAGGAGCATTAATGATGATTTGAATGCTAAGATAGAAATAGCTAGTAAATCAACAACTTGTGTAGAAAATGTTGTTATTTGCAATAGATGTAAAGACTTTGATATTGATGCTTGTAGTGAACACATAGCTTCTATTGCAAAGTTAAATAATGAAATGGCTAGTCTTAATGCCCAACTTAAGGCTAGCAAAAGTGATTTTGATAAACTAAAATTTGCTAGGGATGCCTACACGATTGGTAGACACCCCTCAATTAAGGATGAGCTTGGCTTCAAGAGGGAAGCCAAGAACTTAACAAGCCATAAGGCTCCCATCTCCGCCAAGGAGAAAGGGAAGGCCCCTATGGCAAGTAGTACTAAAAAGAACCATGCTTTTATGTACAATGATAGAAGACAGTCTCATAGGAGTTGTAATGCTTTTGATTCACATGCCTATGACTCTTATGCTATGTATGCTTCCAGTTCTTCCTATATGCATGGTAGAGATATGCCTAGGAAAAATATTCATCATGTGCCTAGGAAGAATATTGTTCATGTTCCTAGAAAAGTTATGAATGGTCCCTCTACAATTTATCATGCTTTAAATGCTTCTTTTGCTATTTGTAGAAAGGATAGGAAGATAGTTGCTAGGAAATTAGGGGCAAAATGCAAGGGTGACAAAACTTGCATTTGGGTCCCTAAGGAAATTGTGACTAACCTTGTAGGACCCAACAAGAGTTGGGTACCTAAGTCCCAAGCCTAAATTTGCCTTGCAGGTTTATGCATCCGGGGGTTCAAGCTGGATTATCGATAGCGGATGCACAAACCATATGACGGGGGAGAAGAAGATGTTCACCTCCTACGTCAAAAACAAGGATTCCCAAGATTCAATAATATTCGATGATGGGAACCAAGGCAAGGTAAAAGGGTTAGGTAAAATTGCAATTTCAAATGAGCACTCTATCTCTAATGTGTTTTTAGTTGAGTCTCTGGGATACAATTTACTATCTGTTAGTCAATTGTGCAATATGGGTTATAACTGTCTATTCACTAATGTAGATGTGTCTGCCTTTAGAAGAAGTGATGGTTCATTAGCCTTTAAGGGTGTATTAGACGGCAAACTTTATTTAGTTGATTTTGCAAAAGAGGAGGCCGGTCTAGATGCATGCTTAATCACTAAGACTAGCATGGGCTGGCTGTGGCATCGCCGCTTAGCACATGTGGGGATGAAGAACCTTCACAAGCTTCTAAAGGGAGAACACGTGATAGGTTTGACTAACGTGCAATTCAAAAAAGATAGACCTTGTGCAGCTTGTCAAGCAGGTAAACAAGTGGGAGGAGCACATCACATCAAGAATGTGATGACCACTTCAAGACCTCTGGAGCTGCTGCATATGGACCTCTTCGGACCCGTCGCCTATCTGAGCATAGGAGGAAGTAAGTATGATCTAGTTATTGTTGATGACTTTTCACGCTTCACTTGGGTGTTCTTTTTGCACTATAAGTCTGAAACCCAAGGGACCCTCAAGCGCTTCCTCAGGAGAGCTCAAAATGAGTTTGAGCTCAAGGTGAAGAAGATAAGGAGCGACAACGGGTCCGAATTCAAGAATCTTCAAGTGGAGGAGTTTCTTGAGGAGGAGGGGATCAAGCATGAGTTCTCCGCTCCCTACACACCTCAGCAAAATGGTGTGGTAGAGAGGAAGAACAGGACGCTCATTGATATGGCAAGGACTATGCTTGGAGAATTCAAGACCCCCGAGTGTTTTTGGTCGGAAGCCGTGAACACGGCTTGCCACGCCATCAACAGGGTCTATCTTCACCGCCTCCTCAAGAAGACCTCATACGAGCTTCTAACCGGTAACAAACCCAATGTATCATACTTTCGTGTATTTGGGAGTAAGTGCTACATTCTAGTGAAGAAGGGTAGGAATTCCAAATTTGCTCCCAAAGCTGTAGAAGGGTTTTTATTAGGTTATGATTCAAATACAAAGGCGTATAGGGTCTTCAACAAATCATTGGGTTTGGTTGAAGTCTCTAGCGACGTTGTATTTGATGAGACTAATGGCTCTCCAAGAGAGCAAGTTGTTGATCTTGATGATGTAGATGAAGAAGACGTTCCAACGGCCGCGATACGCACCATGACGATTGGAGATGTACGGCCTCGGGAACAATTGGAGCAAGATCAACCTTCTTCCTCAACAATGGTGCATCCCCCAACTCAAGATGATGAACAGGAGGCGTGTGATCAAGGGGGAGCACAAAATGATCAAGTAATGGAGGAAGAAGAACAACCGACACCTCCAACTCAAGTCCGAGCGATGATTCAAAGGGATCATCCCATCGACCAGATTTTGGGTGACATAAGCAAGGGAGTAACTACTCGATCTCGATTAGTTAATTTTTGTGAGCATTACTCCTTTGTCTCTTCTATTGAGCCTTTCAGGGTAGAAGAGGCCTTGCTAGATCCGGACTGGGTGCTGGCCATGCAAGAGGAGCTCAACAACTTCAAGCGTAATGAAGTTTGGACACTGGTGCCTCGTCCCAAGCAAAACATTGTGGGAACCAAGTGGGTGTTCCGCAACAAACAAGACAAGCACGGAGTGGTGACAAGGAACAAGGCTCGACTTGTGGCAAAAGGTTATGCCCAAGTCGCAGGTTTGGACTTTGAGGAGACTTTTGCTCCAGTGGCTAGGCTAGAGTCCATTCGTATTTTGCTAGCATATGCCGCTCACCATTCGTTCAGATTGTTCCAAATGGATGTGAAGAGCGCTTTCCTCAACGGGCCAATCAAGGAGGAGGTGTACGTGGAGCAACCCCCTGGCTTCGAGGATGAACGGTACCCCGACCACGTGTGTAAGCTCTCTAAGGCGCTCTATGGATTTAAGCAAGCCCCAAGAGCATGGTATGAATGCCTTAGAGATTTCTTAATTGCTAATGCTTTCAAGGTTGGGAAAGCCGATCCAACTCTTTTCACTAAGACTTGTGACAGTGATCTTTTTGTGTGCCAAATTTATGTCGATGACATAATATTTGGTTCTACTAATAAAAAGTCTTGTGAAGAGTTTAGCAGGGTGATGACGCAGAAATTCGAGATGTCAATGATGGGCGAGTTGAACTACTTCCTTGGGTTCCAAGTGAAGCAACTCAAGGACGACACCTTCATCTCTCAAACAAAGTACACGCAAGACTTGCTGAAGCGGTTTGGAATGAAGGATGCCAAGCCCGCAAAGACTCCGATGGGGACCGACGGACACACTGATCTCAACAAAGGAGGTAAGTCCGTTGATCAAAGAGCATACCGGTCAATGATAGGGTCATTACTTTACTTATGTGCTAGTAGACCGGATATTATGCTTAGCGTATGCATGTGTGCTAGATTTCAATCCGATCCTAAGGAGTGTCACTTAGTGGCTGTGAAGCGAATTCTTAGATATTTAGTCGCTACGCCTTGCTTCGGGATCTGGTATCCAAAGGGGTCTAACTTTGACTTGATTGGATATTCAGATTCCGACTATGCTGGATGTAAGGTCGATAGGAAGAGTACATCAGGGACGTGCCAATTCTTAGGAAGGTCCCTGGTGTCATGGAACTCTAAGAAACAAACTTCAGTTGCCCTATCCACCGCTGAGGCCGAGTATGTTGCCGCAGGACAGTGTTGCGCGCAACTACTTTGGATGAGGCAAACCCTCAGGGACTTTGGCTACAATCTGAGCAAAGTCCCACTCCTATGTGATAATGAGAGTGCTATCCGCATGGCGGAAAATCCTGTTGAACACAGCCGCACAAAGCACATAGACATCCGGCATCACTTTTTGAGAGATCACCACCAAAAGGGAGATATCGAAGTGTTTCATGTTAGCACCGAGAACCAGCTAGCCGATATCTTTACCAAACCTCTAGATGAGAAGACCTTTTGCAGGTTGCGTAGTGAGCTAAATGTCCTAGATTCGCGGAACTTGGATTGATTTGGAACATACATGTGTTTATGCCTTTTGATCATGTTCCTTCTGCATTTTGTTGCTTAATAATGGTGCTCAAGTTGTACAAACACTCCCTGGACCTCACAAGTCCGTTGCAACGTGATGCACATGTTTAGGGGGAGATGTGTTACAACTTGACCCTTTGAGACTAACCATGTGCTTGAGTTTGATGATTTAGTCTCGAAGGAGGTTTGAAAGGGAAAAGGTGGACTTGGACCATGAAAGACTTCCACTGCACTCCGATGAGAGGGTAACTTATTCCAAGTTCATCTCATGTACTCTTATTGCCTTTGTATTCTTATTGAAGATTTTGGTGAGGCAATGGGATTCTGGGGCCAAGATTTATCCCGTTTTGGTGCTTGATGCCAAAGGGGGAGAAAATAAAGGCCAAAGCGATAAATGGATCAGCTACCACTTGAGAGATTTTGAAAACATTAGAATAGAGCTTTTGGTTGGTCAAAACTCTTTTATTGGTCTTGGGAGATTTTGAAAACAGTAGAATAGAGCTTTTGGTCGGTCAAAACTCTTTTATTGGTCTTGAGAGATATTGAAAACAGTAGAATAGAGCTTTTGGTTGGTCAAAACTCTTTTATTGGTAGAATAGAGCTTTTTGGTTTGTCAAAACTCTTTTATTGTCTCTCTTGTCAAAAGTTGGCTTCTTGTGGGGAGATGTGTTGATTATGGAAAAAGGGGAGTTTTTGAAATCTTGAATCAATTTCTCTTGGAATCACTCTCTTTATGTCTTAACATGTGTGTTTGACTTAGAGATAGAAATTTGAGTTTGATTTGCAAAAACAAACCAAGTGGTGGCAAAGGGTGATCCGTATGTGTTTGACTTAGTTGAATTGGTTTTGTATTTGTTCTACTGGCTTTATATTGTGTTGGCATAAATCACCAAAAAGGGGGAGATTGAAAGGAAAATGTGCCCTTGGGCCATTTCTAAGTATTTTGGTGATTTAGTGTCTAACACAAGTGCTTAAATGTAAAATGGTGGACAAAGTACAAACCAAGGATAAAGGTATGTTTCTCAGACTTAGTACATTGTTTTATGGACTAATGTATTGTGTCTAAGTGCTGGAAACAGGAAAAATCCAATTGAAAATGTCTTGGCTCGAGCAGCCAAGAATCTGCTCAGTCTGGGAGCACCGGACTGTCCGGTGGTGCACCGGACAGTGTCTGGTGCGCCAGGCTGGTTCGAGCGAAGTGGGCGCTCTCGGGAATTCACCGGCGACGTACGGCTATAATTCACCGGACTGTCCGGTGTGCACCGGACTGTCCGGTGAGCCAACGGTCAGCCGGGCTGTAACACCCTGAATTTGGGGGTATAAAATTTCTTTGCTCATATTCACAAATTCAGGTGTTACTTCCCTTTTCTCATCCTTCCTCATTCCTTTCTTTCTCATTTCTATAGGAGAAAAGTGCTTATTTTATTTGTAATTATAGTTTATTATGTTAAACCCTAAGGGAGTATGAATTGTTGCATCATGTTGAACCCTAGATTTCACTTTTGCTTGGTGCATAATTCTTTGAAAGTTTGATTTGAATTTGTGGCTCATTTGGATTTGAATCAATTGGAGAAAATAAAAAGAAAAGGGAAAAACAATTCCAAAATAAAAAGAAAAGAGAAAGAGGCCCAACCCCGCCGCCCCCTCGGCCTTTCGGCCCAGCCGGCCCATCCCGCGCGCGCGCGCCCCTCCCCCCCCCGCTCTCTCTGCCCTGGCGGGCCCGCCCGTCAGCGCAGCCGCCTCTCGCGCGCCCGCCTCCGCTCTTCTCTCTCTCTCTGCTCGCGGGCCCGGGCTGTCAGCCCCGTCGTCCCCGTGTAACCGCCGCCGAGCTGCGCGCGCCCGCCTTCTCCGCGCCCACGTCGCGCGTGGAGCTCGCAACTGACCCGCCCCTGGCCACTTGAGCCCCGAGCCCCACTCGCCCTCTCCCCCTCCCCCATTTGCGCTCCAGTAGACTCTCTTCCCCCCTCGCTGCGCGCACGCAGAGCGCCGCCGCCATAACCCCCGCCGTCCCGAGCTCGGTTCCCCGTCGCCGTTGGAGCTCCGCCGCGCCCTTTGCCCCGGTGAGCTCCGCCCCGACGTCCGCAACCCGGGACGCGCCCCAATTCCCTCTCCCCCTCCCTATTTCTCTCTGCCCGCGCTCACCCGCCGTTCCCCGTGCAGCCGCGGAGGTCCGCCACCGTCGCCCCGGGCCACCGTCGCGCCATTGCCGCCGCCGAGGAGTCCCCGGAGCCCGCCTTGAGGTAAGGAACCTCTCCCGCCCCTATCGACCCATGTATTGCCTTCTGCCATGTATAATTCCTCGCCGGAGTAGAGTAACCCCGCCGCCGAGCCGCTCCGCCGTGAACCGCCCCCTCCGGTGCCCCTGCCCCGACCCAGACCCCACCAGAGGACTCCCCGTGCCCTCCCCAACCTTCCCGGCCACTCAGGTCGCCCCAGAGGCCCGCCAAACGCCCGCGCCCCTCGTCTCCGGCGAGCCCTCCGCCGCGGGGACGAGCGCCGCCGCCCCAGCTAGCCGTAGGAAAGACCCAGGCCGCCCACCCGATCCCCGCCGTTCATCCCAGATCGGGCGGCCCTGATTCAACTCGCCCGGACCCAATCATGGCCGTCCGCCGGAGATCCAGCGGCCCAGGCCCACTTCCCCCTCACCCCATCTCCCTGCCAGTTGGGCCCCGCCTGTCAGCCCGCCCGCGCGCTCGCCCTGCCCGCCGGCCCCGCCTGTCAGCCTGCCCGCGCCCCGCGCTGCCCGCCCGGTCCCGCCTGTCAGTCGCCCAGGCCGCCGCGCGCTCGCGCGCCCGCCCGCAGGATCTAATCCTGGCCGTTCGCTTTAGATCTGACGGCCGTAGTAGCCCGATACCTCTTCGCCCGCGCGTTTTCTTAAAGAGACCCCCGGTTTTCTGGAATTTGAACCCGCCGTCCCTGGTTTCTCGCAGTTAAGTCCCTGGCCCTTTTATTTAATTCAAAATAGGTATTTAGGGTATATTTTTTAATCCCCAAACTTGTAAAATTCATAACTTTGTCATATGAACTCCAAATGAGGTGCTTCAAATTGCAAAATGCTCATTATGTTTTTGTCTATCTATCCAAACAATGTTTCCCTGCTGTTTCCATGTACCAATTAATAGTTAATCACTAGGATAGGATTAAGACTATTGGAACCTTATTTGAGAATATTAGAAATTGGTAGACTTTAATAAAAGTTGGATTACTTAAGTTTATGGACTTAAACACCTAAGTTTAGGAACTTAAAACCAGGTAATGATTTAATCCCACCACTGACTTAAACTTGACTAGTGGATAATGAATCACTTTGTATAGTCCTCTACCCCAGACCTAGGGAACACCAGAGTGCCTATCCCTTTTCTGCTATGAACTTGTGATCTCTTTGCTGCATATGTCTTGTATGTTGCTTTTGTTTGTTATCTTCCCAAGTGCATAGTGTGAATGATTACTTTACGTAGACAACGAGCAGTCTGTGTTTTCCGAGGAAGTTGCAGAGGAAGTCCCTGATCAGCAGTTTGGTGAAGGCAAGTGTCCTCTGTCCCATTATGTCCTATCCATTTATAACTTACTATCCCGCATTACTTACTTGAAACCTAAGGATTGACTAGCTTTACACTTTACTTTGTCCTTGATGACCTACTGGGTTGTTATGGTTAGCACTCTGCTATTGCCTTAACTTAATCAATGAACATGATGTGACTATTTATGATACTGTTATCCTGATGATGTTGATGATCTTGTGATACTCTAGGGGGCTCAGGCTGTTTCCTGAGTACCTCTCCGTAAGGACTGGTTCGTTGAGAGACCACCCGGGATAACAGTGCAACCATGAGGGTGAAATGGGATGCCCTTAGCCGATTAATTAGATGAACTAGAGGTGTAGTTGCTTAGCCGTCGTGCCGTCAATGGGGTCCAGGCACAGTGCTTGCTCTGCCGAGGCTGAGTGCCGAGGTTCTTTCGTTTTGCTCTTTGTTAGTCACTCTCCTGCGGGGAGGGGTACTGTGTTTATCAAACTGGAGAAACCTAACGGGCAGCTATGATCTCTAGGGAATCTTTGTAAAAGCTACGTAGTGATGCCCTGCCGGACCACCTAGGTAGTGGTCAATGGGGATTAGCTCTCCCCGGGTAGAAAGGGAATCATGACTCATGGGTAAAGTGTGCAACCTCTGCAGAGGGTAGTGAAACTGGTATATCAGCCGTGCTCACGGTTAAGAGCAGCCTTGGGATCCTCTTTGATTAGAGATACAGATGGTTCGAGATACAAGGATTATGTTATGGTTTTGGTTCGACTATGATGATGATGTTCCTCGATGAGGAAATGGTTTACGGGTTGGTTAATGCTAAAATCTGGCTTCTACTAATGATAAATACTTGACCAACTAAAAGCAACTGCTTGAGCCTAACCCCACATAAAGCTAGTCCACTTCAGCCAAACGAGACATTTGCTGAGTACGTTGATGTGTACTCATCCTTGCTTTACCACAAAACACCAGGTTGCCCGCATTGTAACCACTGCTCAGGAGAAGGTGAAGCCGTGGAAGGAGACTTCCAGGAGTTCCAAGACTACGATGAATTCTAGGTGTGGGTTGGCGGCAACCCCCAGTCAGCTGCCTGTGAAGGCCTTATCTTTACTGCGTTTCGCTAGTACTTTGATTTACTTGTTAAGACAATGACTATGTGGATGTCTATGACTCTATGATGTAATAAGTACTCTTTTATGTTATTATTCGAGCATTGTGTGATGATGTTCATTTATGTAATCGCTGTGTACGTGAGTTCTGATCCTGGCACGTACATAGTTCGCATTCGGTTTGCCTTCCAAAACCGGGTGTGACATAAGTGGTATCAAAGCCCATGCTGACTGTAGGACCGCTGACCTAGAGTAGCACTGGTCGTACTAAGGACTATTGACCCTCCCCCTCACCTTGACATCTGATGTTACTTCAAAAAGTCGGTCACCTCGACCAACCCTATGTTTTACTATCTATCTATACTATACCTTGTTAAAATTTTTATCTTATTCTGTCTTTGGTTTATTCACTTGTCATATTAGTTCTGTTCTTACTCTTGTGCTTACGGTGTCTTTTGTAGATGGCTCGTCTTAGACACACTGCACGTAAGTCGGTGATTCCTTTCCTGCCGTCTCGACTTGCGGAGCGTCCTCTGCACCGCACCGTGTCCGGACAGTCGAGTCACCTGGAGAGACTGCACCACCGCCTGCGTGAGGAGCAGGAACGCCGGCGCCAGCACAGAGAGCAGCAGGGCTCTTCCTCCCCACCCCAGCGAGAGGTGGAGTCCGTGAGGCCCCGTTCCTCTGTTGCCCAGCTGGAGGCGCCCCCTGCACCACCGCGGGACGTCCCGGCTGTTGGAGGAGCTACTGGAGGAGATCCTGGAGGAGACCCCGACGACGACGACTCAGACCACAGCACGGAGTCTTCCGAGCCGCAGGAGGCGGAAGGATGGGTTGCCCGACCCATCACCCGTGACGCCGCTCGCGGTTGTCACTTCCACGACGCACTCGACACCTTGCTGCGCCAGGCTTTCGACCGGCACACCTGGTCGATTGAGTATCGTTGTGTAGTCTACCAGCACAGTCGCGGGAGGTACCCGGACCGCTGGGAGGCTACCTGCCTAGTTCGCCGTCCGGAGGATGACCTCCGGGGTGCGGAGGCCGTTTCGGAGCACTATTCCATCTCCGAGAGGGACACTGCAGAGGCGGCTATGCAGGATGCAGCACGGCGTGCACTCTCTCAGTACTGTTCTTTGTTCGGTGGCGTGGCCGACGGTCTTAACCTTCGGTACTACCCCCGCCGCCCTACTGGCAGCACAGAGAGTGTGGTTGTCTCACCTGTTGGTGAGGCTAACCCCAGGTTGAGCAGCACAGTCAACCTAGTCGCAGTGCTTAACACTGAGCTAGATCACTCTCTGGACGAGCTAAGCAGGGCTCGAACGGAGATTGCGGAGTTGCGTGCTGAGCTGGCAGAGCGCCATCACCAGGAGGGTGGTTCTCCCGCACCTGTTGGGACTCAGCACCCATACCGCTCACCGCCACGTGGTCACCACACTTATGGTTCCCCTGTCTGTAAGACCAGGATAGATCTGGATCCTTAGATCGTTAGCGTCGGAGTTTGTAATAATTCTTAAGTCAGATGTCTCAGTCTTAGGTAGTCAGTTTAGTTTGCTTATCGGTTGCTTCCATTTAGTTTAGTTTGCTTATCAGTTGTTTGCATGCTTGTTATGATGAACCTGTGTTGGATTTGGATCTTTGTAATGACTGTAGCCAACATGTGGGTTTCCCCTGCAGTTTGGCTTAGCTAGTAATGTTAATAAAGTCAGTTGTTTAGTTGGGAAACCCTTTACTTCTACTTACCTTTCTTATCTGAGGAGCTGTATTGAATCATGAATGAGGATCAGTGAAGCTCTTTGTTCACTCAGTGTCATGAAGAATTCTGTATTCTCTTTTCTTATGCTGAAGGATTGTAAGATCAATGCTGATGTATGAATGTCTTCCACAGATGTCTGACAACAGGCGTCGATGCAACAGGCGTGCTCAGCAAGAGCAGCATGACCAGCAGGAGGAACAACAGAGGCAGCCTCCCCCACCACCCCCGATGTCAGTGGAGCAGATGTTCTTGATGCAGACTCAAGCAGTGCAGGCCATCGGGCAGACTCTGGCAGCCATGCAGCAGGCTCAACAGCAACCCCAACCCCAATTGCAAGTGCAGATGCCCCAGATGCCACGAGATAAGCGTGGTGAGTTCATGAGAGGGCACCCTCCTACCTTCGCCCATTCTGCTGACCCCATGGATGCAGAAGACTGGCTGCGCGCAGTGGAAAGGGAGCTGCGCACCGCCCAATGTGACGACAGGGAGAAGGTTCTGTATGGTCCCCGTCAGCTAAGGGGAGCAGCCCAGTCCTGGTGGGAGTCCTACCTCGCCACCCATGCTGACCCTGAAGCTATCACGTGGGAGGAATTCAGCGAGAGTTTCCGCAGATACCATGTGCCAGAGGGACTGATGATCGTGAAGAAGGAGGAGTTTCTGGCTCTGAAGCAGGGACCCCTGTCTGTTAGTGAGTACAGAGACAAGTTTCTGCAGCTGTCTCGTTACGCACCTGAGGATGTCAACACTGATGCCAAGAGGCAGTACAGGTTCATGAGAGGTTTGGTGGATCCCCTGCATTACCAGCTGATGAATCATACCTTCCCAACCTTCCAGCACCTGATCGATAGGGCAGTTATGACTGAGAAGAAGCGTAAGGATATGGAAGATCGGAAGCGCAAGATGAATGGACCCCAGTCCGGAGGCATCAGCCGTCCGCGTTTCTCAGGCAGTTCATCTCAGCAAGGCAGACCTGGTCACCCACAGGAATATCAGAATCAGAATCAGCGTCCGCATCAGCAGCAGTTTCAGAGGCAGTACCCGCAGCAGCAGCAGCAGTATCGTCAGCACAGCCAGCAGGGAGGTAATCAGTATCAGAAGCAGAACAACCAGGCACCTCGCCTTCCTGCCCCAGCAGCAAATCAGAGCAACCAAGCAGCCCCAGCACAAGGAGGAGGCAGAGGATGTTTCCACTGTGGAGAACAAGGCCACTGGGCGATGCAGTGCCCAAAGAAGATGGCTCAGCAGCAGACCAACCCCAATGCTCCAACAAGGCAAGGTGTACTGCAGCCGGCAGCAGGCAATCGTAACCAAGCGTACAACCGTGGAAAGGTGAACCACTTGGAGGCCGAAGCGATCCAGGATGCACCAGATGTGGCAGTAGGTATGTTCTCAGTCGAATCTCATCCCGCAAAAGTGCTATTTGATACTGGTGCAACTCATTCATTTGTCACTGCAACATGGGTAGAATTGCATAACATCTCAGTAGAGGCAATGATGCCGCCCATGAGGATTAATTCGGTTGGTGGCAAGGTGCAAACAGATAAAATATGCTCAAATATAATGGTGGAAATAAGGGGGATAGGATTCCCCAGTGACTTAATAGTAATAGACACCCCCGGGATAGATGTTATTCTAGGGATGAACTGGTTAATGAAGTATGAAGCAAATGTTAGTTGTGACAAGAGGACCGTAACATTGAAGTCCCCGTCAGGAGAAGAGGTAGTGGCCGAGCTAAGGATGCCTAAGTCAGAAGAGGGAGTCTGCCATCAGATTTCAGTTGATAGTAAGGAGCCCAACCCGCTCGAGGCTATCAAGGTTGTGTCGGACTTTCCGGACGTGTTTCCCGAGGAGCTAACGGGCATGCCACCCGAGAGAAAGGTTGAATTTGCCATAGAGCTTATCCCTGGTACCGCCCCCATTTCCAAAAGAGCCTATCGAGTGTCTGGACCAGAATTGGTGGAACTCAAGAAGCAGATAGATGAGATGTTAGAGAAGGGTTACATCAGGCCAAGTACCTCGCCTTGGGCCGCTCCAGTGTTGTTTGTAGAGAAGAAAGATGGTACCAAAAGGATGTGCATAGACTACAGAGCCTTGAATGAAGTCACTGTCAAGAACAAGTACCCCCTGCCAAGGATAGAAGATTTGTTCGACCAGCTCAGAGGTGCCAGCGTATTCTCGAAGATAGATCTGAGATCAGGTTATCATCAACTCAGAATCCGACCCTGGGACATACCGAAGACAGCATTCATCACCAAGTACGGGTTATATGAGTTCACAGTTATGTCCTTTGGTTTGACAAATGCGCCAGCCTTCTTTATGTACCTGATGAACAGTGTGTTCATGGACTATCTAGACAAGTTTGTGGTAGTGTTCATCGATGATATCCTCATATACTCTCAAAGTGAGGAAGATCATGTAGAGCATTTGAAGATGGTATTGCAAAGGCTTCGAGAGCATCAGTTGTATGCCAAGCTGGGCAAATGCGAGTTCTGGATTCATGAAGTCTTATTTCTGGGTCACATCATAAAGCAAGATGGGTTAGCAGTGGATCCAAAGAAAGTAGCAGATATCCTGAACTGAAAAGCACCGAAGGATGTTCGTGGGATCAAGAGCTTCATTGGAATGGCCGGATACTATAGGCGTTTCATTGAAGGCTTCTCAAAGATTGCTAGACCAATGACAGCGTTGCTAGCAAAGAAAGTTGAGTTTAAGTGGACCCAAAAGTGTCAGGAAGCATTTGAAGAACTGAAAAATAGATTGACTACAGCTCCTGTGTTAGTCCTGCCTGATGTCCACAAGTCATTCTCAGTGTATTGCGACGCTTCTTACACCGGATTGGGATGTGTGCTGATGCAAGAAGGAAGAGTTGTAGCATACTCGTCTCGACAGCTGAAGATCCATGAGAAAAATTATCCCACACATGACCTGGAGTTGGCAGCAGTGGTTCATGCCTTAAAGACCTGGAGACATTACCTGTATGGGCAGAAGTGCGACATCTACACAGATCAAAAAGTCTGAAGTACATATTCACCCAGTCAGAGTTAAACATGAGGCAGCGAAGATGGTTGGAATTGATCAAAGACTATGAGTTGGAGATACATTACCATCCAGGCAAAGCCAATGTTGTTGCAGATGCTCTGAGCAGGAAGAGTCAAGTCAATATGTTGGCCTCGTACCCGATGCCGTATGAGTTAGCCAAAGAGTTCGACAGACTGAGCCTCGGTTTCCTGAACAGTACGCAAGGAGTAACAGTGGAATTAGAGCCCACCCTAGAGCGGGAGATCAAAGAAGGGCAGAAGGATGATGAAAACATCAACAAGATCCGGCAGCTGATCTTAGAAGGAAGAGGCAAAGACTTTTGAGAGGATGAAGAGGGGGTAATATGGTTCAAGGACCGATTGTGTGTTCCCGACCTCAAACCTATTCGGGAACTGATCCTCAAGGAAGCTCATGAGACAGCCTACTCCATACACCCTGGAAGTGAGAAGATGTACCAGGATTTAAAACGAAGGTTTTGGTGGTATGGCATGAAAAGAGAGATCGCAGAATATGTCGCCATCTGTGATAGCTGTCAGAGAACCAAAGCAGAGCATCAGAGGCCTGCCGGATTGTTGCAGCCATTGCGGATTCCTCAGTGGAAGTGGGATGAGATCGGGATGGATTTTATAGTTGGCCTACCTCGTACCCGGGCCGGTTATGATTCCATCTGGGTGGTTGTGGACCGCTTAACAAAGGTGGCCCATTTCATACCTGTGAAGACAACATACACCGGAGCGACGTTAGCTGAGTTATACATGTCACGGATAGTCTGCCTTCATGGTGTGCCGAAGAAGATAGTGTCAGATCGAGGAACGCAGTTCACCTCTCATTTTTGGCAGCAGCTACAAGAAGCGTTGGGCACACATTTGAACTTCAGCTCAGCTTATCACCCGCAGACAGACGGTCAGACTGAAAGAACTAATCAGATCCTAGAAGATATGTTGAGAGCCTGTGCGTTGCAAGACAAGTCAGGATGGGACAAAAGGTTACCTTATGCAGAATTCTCCTACAACAATAGTTACCAGGCCAGCTTGAAGATGTCACCGTTTCAGGCACTCTATGGGCGGAGTTGTAGGACCCCGCTGCATTGGGACCAGCCTGGAGAGAGACAGGTGTTTGGCCCCGACATTTTACTTGAAGCCGAAGAGAATATCAAAATGGTTCGGGAGAACCTGAAGATAGCACAATCAAGACAGCGAAGCTATGCGGACCGAAGGAGAAGAGAACTGAGTTTCGAAGTGGGAGACTACGTCTATCTGAAGGTGTCACCTATCAGGGGAGTCAGAAGGTTCGGAGTTAAAGGCAAGTTAGCACCTCGGTACGTTGGACCATATCAGATTCAAGCAAAGCGTGGAGAAGTGGCCTACCAGCTCGACCTACCAGAGAGCTTGTCAGCAGTGCACAATGTGTTCCATGTGTCGCAATTGAAGAAGTGTCTGCGAGTACCAGAAGAACAGTTGCCAGTGGAGGGTTTGGAGGTCCAGGAGGATCTGACATACATAGAGAAGCCAACGCAGATTCTGGAGTTTGCAGACAGAGTCACCCGGAGGAACACCATCAGAATGTGCAAAGTCAGATGGGGTCACCACTCTGAGGAAGAAGCAACCTGGGAACGAGAAGATGATCTGAAAGCCAAATACCCTGAACTCTTTGCTGACCAACCTTGAATCTCGGGGCGAGATTCTTTTAAGGGGGATAGGTTTGTAACACCCTGAATTTGGGGGTATAAAATTTCTTTGCTCATATTCACAAATTCAGGTGTTACTTCCCTTTTCTCATCCTTCCTCATTCCTTTCTTTCTCATTTCTATAGGAGAAAAGTGCTTATTTTATTTGTAATTATAGTTTATTATGTTAAACCCTAAGGGAGTATGAATTGTTGCATCATGTTGAACCCTAGATTTCACTTTTGCTTGGTGCATAATTCTTTGAAAGTTTGATTTGAATTTGTGGCTCATTTGGATTTGAATCAATTGGAGAAAATAAAAAGAAAAGGGAAAAACAATTCCAAAATAAAAAGAAAAGAGAAAGAGGCCCAACCCCGCCGCCCCCTCGGCCTTTCGGCCCAGCCGGCCCATCCCCCGCGCGCGCGCCCCTCCCCCCCGCTCTCTCTGCCCTGGCGGGCCCGCCCGTCAGCGCAGCCGCCTCTCGCGCGCCCGCCTCCGCTCTTCTCTCTCTCTCTGCTCGCGGGCCCGGGCTGTCAGCCCCGTCGTCCCCGCGTAACCGCCGCCGAGCTGCGCGCGCCCGCCTTCTCCGCGCCCACGTCGCGCGTGGAGCTCGCAACTGACCCGCCCCTGGCCACTTGAGCCCCGAGCCCCACTCGCCCTCTCCCCCTCCCCCATTTGCGCTCCAGTAGACCCTCTTCCCCCCTCGCTGCACGCACGCAGAGCGCCGCCGCCATAACCCCCGCCGTCCCGAGCTCGGTTCCCCGTTGCCGTTGGAGCTCCGCCGCGCCCTTTGCCCCGGTGAGCTCCGCCCCGACGTCCGCAACCCGGGACGCGCCCCAATTCCCTCTCCCCCTCCCTATTTCTCTCTGCCCGCGCTCACCCGCCGTTCCCCGTGCAGCCGCGGAGGTCCGCCACCGTCGCCCCGGGCCACCGTCGTGCCATTGCCGCCGCCGAGGAGTCCCCGGAGCCCGCCTTGAGGTAAGGAACCTCTCCCGCCCCTATCGACCCATGTATTGCCTTCTGCCATGTATAATTCCTCGCCGGAGTAGAGTAACCCCGCCGCCGAGCCGCTCCGCCGTGAACCGCCCCCCTCCGGTGCCCCTGCCCCGACCCAGACCCCACCAGAGGACTCCCCGTGCCCTCCCCAACCTTCCCGGCCACTCAGGTCGCCCCAGAGGCCCGCCAAACGCCCGCGCCCCTCGTCTCCGGCGAGCCCTCCGCCGCGGGGACGAGCGCCGCCGCCCCAGCTAGCCGTAGGAAAGACCCAGGCCGCCCACCCGATCCCCGCCGTTCATCCCAGATCGGGCGGCCCTGATTCAACTCGCCCGGACCCAATCCTGGCCGTCCGCCGGAGATCCAGCGGCCCAGGCCCACTTCCCCCTCACCCCATCTCCCTGCCAGTTGGGCCCCGCCTGTCAGCCCGCCCGCGCGCTCGCCCTGCCCGCCGGCCCCGCCTGTCAGCCTGCCCGCGCCCCGCGCTGCCCGCCCGGTCCCGCCTGTCAGTCGCCCAGGCCGCCGCGCGCTCGCGCGCCCGCCCGCAGGATCTAATCCTGGCCGTTCGCTTTAGATCTGACGGCCGTAGTAGCCCGATACCTCTTCGCCCGCGCGTTTTCTTAAAGAGACCCCCGGTTTTCTGGAATTTGAACCCGCCGTCCCTGGTTTCTCGCAGTTAAGTCCCTGGCCCTTTTATTTAATTCAAAATAGGTATTTAGGGTATATTTTTTAATCCCCAAACTTGTAAAATTCATAACTTTGTCATATGAACTCCAAATGAGGTGCTTCAAATTGCAAAATGCTCATTATGTTTTTGTCTATCTATCCAAACAATGTTTCCCTGCTGTTTCCATGTACCAATTAATAGTTAATCACTAGGATAGGATTAAGACTATTGGAACCTTATTTGAGAATATTAGAAATTGGTAGACTTTAATAAAAGTTGGATTACTTAAGTTTATGGACTTAAACACCTAAGTTTAGGAACTTAAAACCAGGTAATGATTTAATCCCACCACTGACTTAAACTTGACTAGTGGATAATGAATCACTTTGTATAGTCCTCTACCCCAGACCTAGGGAACACCAGAGTGCCTATCCCTTTTCTGCTATGAACTTGTGATCTCTTTGCTGCATATGTCTTGTATGTTGCTTTTGTTTGTTATCTTCCCAAGTGCATAGTGTGAATGATTACTTTACGTAGACAACGAGCAGTCTGTGTTTTCCGAGGAAGTTGCAGAGGAAGTCCCTGATCAGCAGTTTGGTGAAGGCAAGTGTCCTCTGTCCCATTATGTCCTATCCATTTATAACTTACTATCCCGCATTACTTACTTGAAACCTAAGGATTGACTAGCTTTACACTTTACTTTGTCCTTGATGACCTACTGGGTTGTTATGGTTAGCACTCTGCTATTGCCTTAACTTAATCAATGAACATGATGTGACTATTTATGATACTGTTATCCTGATGATGTTGATGATCTTGTGATACTCTAGGGGGCTCAGGCTGTTTCCTGAGTACCTCTCCGTAAGGACTGGTTCGTTGAGAGACCACCCGGGATAACAGTGCAACCATGAGGGTGAAATGGGATGCCCTTAGCCGATTAATTAGATGAACTAGAGGTGTAGTTGCTTAGCCGTCGTGCCGTCAATGGGGTCCAGGCACAGTGCTTGCTCTGCCGAGGCTGAGTGCCGAGGTTCTTTCGTTTTGCTCTTTGTTAGTCACTCTCCTGCGGGGAGGGGTACTGTGTTTATCAAACTGGAGAAACCTAACGGGCAGCTATGATCTCTAGGGAATCTTTGTAAAAGCTACGTAGTGATGCCCTGCCGGACCACCTAGGTAGTGGTCAATGGGGATTAGCTCTCCCCGGGTAGAAAGGGAATCATGACTCATGGGTAAAGTGTGCAACCTCTGCAGAGGGTAGTGAAACTGGTATATCAGCCGTGCTCACGGTTAAGAGCAGCCTTGGGATCCTCTTTGATTAGAGATACAGATGGTTCGAGATACAAGGATTATGTTATGGTTTTGGTTCGACTATGATGATGATGTTCCTCGATGAGGAAATGGTTTACGGGTTGGTTAATGCTAAAATCTGGCTTCTACTAATGATAAATACTTGACCAACTAAAAGCAACTGCTTGAGCCTAACCCCACATAAAGCTAGTCCACTTCAGCCAAACGGGACATTTGCTGAGTACGTTGATGTGTACTCATCCTTGCTTTACCACAAAACACCAGGTTGCCCGCATTGTAACCACTGCTCAGGAGAAGGTGAAGCCGTGGAAGGAGACTTCCAGGAGTTCCAAGACTACGATGAATTCTAGGTGTGGTTTGGCGGCAACCCCCAGTCAGCTGCCTGTGAAGGCCTTATCTTTACTGTGTTTCGCTAGTACTTTGATTTACTTGTTAAGACAATGACTATGTGGATGTCTATGACTCTATGATGTAATAAGTACTCTTTTATGTTATTATTCGAGCATTGTGTGATGATGTTCATTTATGTAATCGCTGTGTACGTGAGTTCTGATCCTGGCACGTACATAGTTCGCATTCGGTTTGCCTTCCAAAACCGGGTGTGACACGGGCCAACGGTCGGCCGCGCGATCTGCGCGGGACACGTGGCCGAGCCAACGGCTACAAGGGGGCACCGGACTGTCCGGTGTGCACCGGACATGTACGGTGCGCCAACGGCTCTCTGGCTGCCAACGGTCGGCTGTGCCATTTAAGGAAAGAAATCGGGCACCGGACAGTGTCCGGTGTGCACCGGACTGTCCGGTGCGCCAGTCGACAGAAGGCAAGATCAGCCTTCCCAGATTGCTCTCAACAGCTCCTAGCTGCCTTGGGGCTATAAAAGGGACCCCTAGGCGCATGGGGGAGAACACCAAGCATACTCACAACATTCCTAAGCACCAAGACATTGATTCCGCGCATTTGTTTCTTTGTGATAGCATATAGAGCTCTTGTGGAGTTGTGAACTCATTGAGTTGTGTTGCGAGCTCTTGTTGTGACTTGTGTGCGTGTTGTTGCTCTGATTTTTGAGTCTTGTGTGAGTTGCTCATCTCTCCCTTACTCCGTGATTCTTGTGAACATCAAAAGTGTAAGGGCGAGAGGCTCCAAGTTGTGGAGATTCCTCGCAAACGGGATAAGAAAAGAAAAGCAAAACACCGTGGTATTCAAGTTGATCATTGGATCACTTGAGAGGAGTTGAGTGCAACTCTCGTCCGTTGTGACGCCACAACGTGGAGTAGGCAAGTTTTGTACTTGGCCGAACCACGGGATAAACCACTGTGTCATCTCTGTGTTGATCTCTTTGTGGTTATCGTATTGTGAAAGTTCTTCTCTCTAGCCACTTGGTGATTACTGTGCAAGTTTTACAGGATCACCTATTCACCCCCCCTCTAGGTGCTCTCAGGTTTAAACCCACACCCTGATGGAAGAAGGGCGGCAGACATTGGGTGAAGCCGTCTAACCAGTAGAACGTCATGCTTGGGTGTTTATAATAGTGAATATAAATTATACATATGTATATAAGATTTTTTGTAAAATAAAAAATTTAATCGTGCCGGGCCGGGCCAGCACTACGGGATGAGGCTACGACCCAAGCAAGGAACGACGCTCGTGCCGAGCTGGCCCAAACACTATTAAATACGCCGTGCCCCGGTCCTACCCGCAAGACATGGCTCATTTGGCCATCTATACCTCCATATGATAATGATGGTCCTCGCCTCAGTTGTCGCCACCTCGTTCACCATCCTGCTTCATTTTCTCTCTCCCCTCATGCCTCCGCCTCCGCACCACCCATTCTCGACAGAGGACGTGGGAGCAGGCGCCTCCTCCCCGTATTCGTCCGACACCAGCCCCGACACCGACCTGCATAGTGGCTATTGCACGTCCAAGAGGATGTTTCATAGCATGTGCACACCATCATTTTCGCCATCGTTGAATGTCCCGTTTGTCTTCCCAGCCTTCACCCTGTTCTTCCTCCCCAACCTGCTGCCTCTGCCCACGGTCGCAGCCACGAGCCGACCAACGCTCGTCGATGAGGGTATGGGCGAGCCAATCTTGCTCCTGGCCTTCTTTTCTCTCTCCCCTCATGTCGGGGCTTCTTTTCTCTCTCCCCTCATGCCTCTGCCTCTGCGTCACTCATTCTTGGCAGGGGAGGACACGGTGGCGCCTACCACACTTTAGGTTATCTTGGCGACGAGGAGTCCAGGTTTGAGATATTGGACAACCAAGGGTACGTAGCGCGGCAGCAATCGGCATATGCTACGGAGTTGGTGGTGGTGCTGTGTCGCCTTTATGTGTCTAGGGCTAGAAAGGCACTCGCATTCACCCGTCCTTCTCGGAATGACGCCTGGTGTGGGTGCCTCTCGGTTTGGAGCTGCTCCAGCTAGGCTTCTTTCTCCGCTTGGATGCTCTCTCCCTATATGTATCTAGCGGTATGCTACCTATGTCGCCTCCAGATACTCAGGTATTCGTCATGTCCTTCTCCGGCAACGAACAGGCATGCCCGCCTCTTCCCTTCCCTTTTTGCTCTATGAAGCCTTGGAAGTGGGGGATGCGAGGGATGGGGGTCCCTGATTTGTTGCCTATGGTACTCATTCGATGGCTCGACATCGTCTATCTACATGGCATTTCCCTTACCACAGTGTTGACTCAGTATGCTTCTACCACTTATTTATACATGTCATCCATCCTTCCGTCTTTGCAAAAATTATTGTGTTGTTCCTCTATTGTTTTGTGTGTTAGTTTTTTTGTTGTGCTAAGGACTGAACATAATTTGGGTATGTTAATACTTTATTTATTGGCTGCACGTGGTTTGTGTTCTTCTGAGGATGGCTCGTGGTTCCTGCAAAATATGTGTTAAGATTTGCAGATCCATGCGGGCACTACCACATGGTGCTCGTCTCTTGTGTTCTTGGCTCTTGCATGCATTAGGTCGTTTCTGAGACCACATTGGCGGAATGGACTCCATGGTGTTTGAAGTTGTTGAATTGGATGGGGCAATAATGATTTGTCAGGCTAACAGTAAAAAAGGTTATTTGTTGGTTTCAAACATTAGTAACTGCTACGAAGTACCATAATTTGTATGGAGTGCATTCAGTTTTTATTGATGACTGACTTTAGCAACCACTCCATATTTTGATCAATCTTTTTTATAAGTTTGAGTTCATGTGACTTATTTTAGAAACTTGAGCTCACAAACTTTCTCTTATTTGGTCTATGTATGGTGGAGTTATGTCATTCTATAATCTCTATTCGTTCAGTCAGTCGTTGTGAACTCTCTTCTAATTGTTCCCTTCATTGGTCGTGTTATACCAAGATATATTAGATGGAGTAAACAACAACATCAGTTAGTCAAATAAAAAATATTATGTGGAGAGCGGAGACAATCAATTAAAAATCATGAGATATTTTTGGTGGAAGTTTACGTAGGTATTGTTGTAAGCCGTCGCAACGCACGGGCAACCGACTAGTGTGTTTATATGTGTATCTTTAAATTCTACTATAATACTGATGAGTATTACATTTAAATTTTGAATTTTGGAGTGTTTTTTTGTTTATGGGCCCGGACCCGACCCGACACGACAGGCCCATCGTGGCTACGACTCAGCACGACCCATGTAAGAATAATCGTGCCAGGACTGGGCCGCGTCAGCCAACCCACGGGTTGGCCCGACCAGGCACAGTACTGAACCGTACTAGGCTTGGACTAGTGCCCCTCGTGCCGGGCTTGGACTGATAGTCCTGACCGCGTGCCGTTGGACATGTAGTCTGACCGTGTGCCGCACGAACCGCCCTGTTGGCAGCCCCCGTGCTCCTACAACGTCCCATGCGAACCGTCTAGGTGAGCCACGCATGCTACATGTGCGCTTCGGCCATGCTGGCTTGTAGCCGCACACTATATCGACCTGTAACACCCCAGGTGTTACTGTATGTTAACTGCGATTATAGACTTAAGCACGGGATGTCGATGGGGATAGTAATCTCAATATCTTGATCATTTTCGACTATCACGATTTTAATATCACATCTGTCTCTGTCTATCTAGACTCTTACTAAAGTTTTTCACGAAGTTTGGAACGTATTTGTTGGGGGCCTTCGTCTTCCAAAGGTCCTCAAAAATATGATTTAACAATGTTTCTCGAGTATAATATATGAACAGGTGCCTTCGGACTTGGGTCAGAACCACACACAGTGTGAAAAGCACGAACAATACGAAGGTTGACGTAGCGCCGAAGCTATGCACAAGGGAGCTTCGGCATGACGACAGAAAAGAGAACCGACTTAAAAGGGAAAAGACTATTTAGACCTCGGTGGATTACCTTAGAGTCATTAGCAAATGTAAAGGGCATGGGTGTAATTTCACACGGGCTGCGTCGCATGCCTATAAATAGATGAACAGTACTCCCGTATTGTTTCACGCTGACTTGTATTCGCTCACGCGTCACGCTTTGACTTTTGCCTTCTGTCAAGCCGAAGGTATAAATGTAATTCAATATTGTTCACGTTTGTTCATAATGATATAATTTAAAGATATTAATGATGCCATATGGTTATCTATGTTATTCCTCATGTCTCATATGCTTCTTCTTTCATTAATATATATACTGTGATATCGAAGGTATGTCCTTCATACCCTTCGTCTGAAGATCATTATATCATAAGGGAGATAATGCTTCGAAGGACGAAGGGTGCTAACCATTAACCTTTTTATGTTGCCTTGTTCTTAATTCATAGCATTTGAGAACAAGTCACCAACAGTATTTGTTCCAAAAATTAGCGAGTTCTGTGATTATTTAAAATCCATCAATTGCGCAATACGAATTTAGAAACTTAGTTCAGTCCTCCGATTTTGTCCGAAACAAAATTTATTAGAAGTCGACGACTAAAGTTTTTGGGTGTAAAATAATTTAGTCCCCTTTCGTCAACCGTGGCATCGCGTCTAAGGATTTTTAATTGGATTGTTTCTCTAGCAATTTACCCAAGACAGAGAAGTTTAAGGTTCGGTTAACAGATAAATTTATCGAATCTCAGTCTTATCAAGAGTAGTCTCCTATATCCTGGCCAAGGTCGTCTTGATTCAACTAAATAAAACATCGAGTGAAATATCGAATCCGAGATCGTCTGGTTTAATCTGTCTACATCTCGCTCCCGTGACGATGCTGACATCGTCTCCAAAGGGATTCCGATTGCGATGTCGCGTTCGGTTCGCATAGTTCGGCTTGCGTAGTTCAAAATTTATTTATTTCATAAAGTGTCAAGTCTGGTGCCAGTTTAAAATTAGTCAAATAAGGTGGATTGGAAAGGTCACCCAAGTATTTTGCTCTTTTTCGAGCGATCTCTACGAATATTTAGTAGATACACTACTAGGGACAGGATGTTTAAAATAAACCGAACCCAAAACTAAATAAGACCAAATTAGTTGCTAGCCGATTCAGTTTCCTATTCCAGAATCCGAGAAAATAATATCGTATCCTAATAGCATTTTGATCCAATCCGTTTGTATCTCGCCCAGATTCAATGTTCTGATATAAATAATTTCTAAATCAGTTGAGTTCTCTGTTTTGTAATCTCGAAAATAAAATGCATAGTCCGAAATATATGTTGAGCCAATTTATTTAACCACTCCAAACTCTAACACTAAAGCTTAGAGCGATGCATATAATATATAATTTCATTTCCTCTAAAGAAAATATGGATAAGATGAGAAAATATTTTTCCTTTTCTCTTCATTTGCACGCCACCTATCAGCTTTATCTCCACGTTGATTTTTTTCACTGAAGCATGTTGGAACTTTTATGGGCTTGACCCATTTATTGAATAAACTCTACGATGTGTAATGGTGGAGAATACCAATAGTACCATATTGGAAGTCCAAGTGTCGTTGGCTTGACTTATATGGTGGAAATTATTCCACCTAATTTGAGAAGTCAAGAAACAGACAAGGGCGTGTCACACGCGCGTGCGCGTCGCCGCCGCCGCCGCCGGCCGGGCCGGGCGGGCCGTGGCGTGGCAGGCAGGCAGCGAGCGGGCGTGATTGTGTTAATTTTTAGCACTCATTAACCGCGGGAGTTACCTTTTAGTTGCCCGTCTCTTCGTCAGCCGCATGCGAGACCCTTCTCCTTCAGCTGCCCGTCTCTTGGCATGACGCAGGCAAGACTCTTCTCCTTCAGCTTCCCTTCCGCGATGATAAAAAGGAGAGAACGCATGTCACTTGGTACACGCGAGCAGAACCATTCCAGAATCACAGTCTAGTCGCAAGTGTGGGTATTTCCATCTCGTAGCTCTGCGCGCATTGAGTAGCGAGAGGACAGGTGCCTCCAAAGCCCTTGCTGTTCGAGACCTTGCACGGGAGATCGGCAATTAGGTTTTTTGGGAGCGTCTACGCGACTACCCAACGTCTGTCGTTGTCTTCATCACTGGTTCCTGGCGTCTTCATCTCGTACGACATGACAAGTGAAGTTGGACAAGGATCTAGATCCTCGGAGCGCATGAGAGGGTATGATCAATTCAGCTTCTTACTGTTTTACGTTCTGCAGATTATATATGTTGTTCATCTCAACTGTTTCATATATAACCATGAATTTATCTCATATGTTCTATCATATGATATCATGACATGTCTGATGTATGTTCATGCTAGTAATATGTTATATCTGTTTGTTTTAATTTTACAGTCATGCTATCTGTTTATTTTCAATTGTTCCGTCAGTTTATATGCTTATTATATTTATATGATTTATATGATTCATATGTTTTATGTTCCCATGATCCATATTGTTATGGATATATTTGATATCATGATTTCAATGATTAATCATCTTTTATATGTCATCATCATAATGTTAATTTATGGAATTAAAATAACATGGAAAATGTCTATATTTCTAACAATCCAAAAACCTAATGTTAGGCATTTTTCTGTCAGAGGTTTTGCTGTTGTGCTAAAGCCTGATCCTTTTGATGGTAAAAACTTCTTGATTTGGAAAGCTAAGATGGAATTGTGGCTTACTGCAATGTCTTGTTATCATGCCGTTGAGGGCAAGCCTGCCAACTTACCTCCTGAGGATGAGGCTATGTTTAAGGCTGATGACAACCTCTTTCGAGGAGCAGTGATTAGTGCACTTGATACAAAATTCCAGAAAAGCTATATCATCCTTCCTACAGGGAAAGAGCTGTGGGATGCACTTGTTGGAAAGTTTGGAGTTACTGACGCTGGTAGCGAGCTGTATCTCATGGAGCAACTGTATGACTACAAGCTGGTTGAGAACCGATTTGTAGTGGAACAGGCTCATGAGTTTCAGGCACTAGCTACGGAACTTGAGCTTTTTCCTTGTCCTTTGCCTGACAAGTTTGTGGCTGGCGGTATAATCGCCAAGTTGCCACCTTCTTGGAAGGACTTTGCTACCTCTCTCAAACATAAGAGTCAAGAGTTCAATGTGGAAGAGCTCATTGGTACTCTTGATGTTGAGGAAAGAGCTAGAACAAAGGACAATGGAAAAGGTGTTGAAATCTCTACTGCTAATGTGGTGCAAAAGAGAAACTTCCGCAAGTTTAACAAGAAGAAAAACTAGAACAAACAAGAGAACACAAATAAACCTGTTCAAACAGCACAGTTTAAAAAGAAGAAGAACAACAACAAGGGAAAGGGAGGATGCTTTGTCTGTGGCAATGATCAACACTGGGCTAGAGAGTGCCCTGATCGCAAGTTCACACAGGACAAGAAATCAACTAATGTTGTAACCACTGAAACTGGAGATGAAACATCTGGGTATGGTAATTCTTTACCATTTGTTCTCTCAGTTTGTAATTCACCTGAGTGGTGGATGGATAGTGGTGCAAACATTTATGTGTGTGCTGATGTCTCTATGTTCTCTTCCTACCAGGTCGGGAGGTCTGGCGCCTTGTTAATGGGAAATGGGTCGCGTGCTCTTGTTCTTGGTGTTGGTACGGTCATTCTGAAGTTTACTTCGGGAAATACGATGCATTGAAGAGCGTGCAACATGTGCCCTCTATCAAGAAGAATCTCGTTAGTGCTTTTATGCTATGTCGAGATGGATACAAAGTTGTTCTTGAGTCAAATAAATGTGTTGTGTCGAAACATGGTACTTTTGTTGGTAAAGGATATGACTGTGGAGGCTTGTTCCGCTTATCACTGCATGATGTGTGTAATAAATTGGTGAATTCTGTTAATTTTCTGATGAGTCAGATTTATGGCATTCACGTTTTTGTCATGCAAGCTTTAGCTGTCTTATGCAGTTAGCAAATCTAAATCTAATTCCTAAATTTAACTTGGTCAAAAAGTCTAAGTGCCATGTGTGTGTTAAATCAAAACAACCCTGCAAGCCTCACAAGGCTGCTGAGACGAGGAGTTTGGCACCTCTAGAACTTGTTCATTCTGATCTGTGCGAGATGAATGGAATTTTGACCAAAGGTGGTAAAAGATACTTTCTCACTTTTATAGATGACTCCACCAGATTTTGCTATGTGTATCTCTTAAAAACAAAAGATGAAGCGTTTAATTATTTTAAGACCTATAAAGCTGAAGTTGAGAACCAACTTGAGAGGAAAATAAAACGTTTAAGGTCCAATCGAGGTGGAGAATATTTCTCTAATGTGTTCGATGAGTTCTGCATGGACCATGGTATTATTCATGAGAGGACACCGCCAATGGGATTGCTGAAAGGAAAAACTGCACTCTAACAGATTTGGTGAATGCCATGTTGAGTACAGTGGAATTATCCAAGGCATGGTGGGGTGAGGCGATTTTGACAGCATGTCATGTCCTGAACAGAATTCCAACAAAGAACAAAGAGATCACACCATTTGAGGAATGGGAAAAGAGAAGATTAAATCTCTCATATTTGCGCACTTGGGGTTGCTTGGCTAAAGTGAATGTGCCAATCAACAAAAAGCGTAAACTTGGGCCTAAAACTGTTGATTGTATATTCCTTGGGTACTCTTTTCACAACACTGGGTATATGTTCTTAATTATAAAATCTGATGTGCCTGATATGTATGTTGATACTATCATGGAATCAAGAGACGCAACATTTTTTGAGAATGAGTTTCCCATGAAGAATACACCTAGTGATACAAGTCATGAGACTATAATTCCCCATGAGCACAAACTGCCTATTCCTATAGATCATGCTGAGGATCTTCATGTGCACATCCCTGAGGAGGATGACACTATAGTCACTCGAAAGAGCAAGAGACAGAGGGTTGCAAAATCCTTTGGTAATGACTTTATAGTGTACCTTGTGGAAGACACACCAACTACCATTAGTGAGGCATATTCCTCTCTTGATGTTGACTTATGGAAGGAAGCAGTAAGGAGTGAGATGGAATCTATTATGTCTAATGGAACTTGGGAGGTCGTTGACTGTCCTTATGCTTGTCAACCTATAGGCTGCAAATGGATCTTCAAGAAAAAGCTTAGGCCTGATGGTACAATTGAGAGGTACAAGGCAAGGCTTGTGGCCAAAGGATATACCCAAAAGGAGGGTGAAGATTTCTTTGATACCTACTCACCAGTGGCTCGATTGACTACGATTCACACATTAATAGCTGTGGCAGCCTCTTATGGTCTTATCATTCATCAGATGGATGTTAAGACAACTTTTCTAAATGGAGAGTTGGATGAGGAGATCTACATGGATCAGCCAGAAGGGTTCATTGCGGATGGTCAAGAGAACAAGGTGTGCAGGTTGATAAAATCATTGTATGGCCTAAAACAAGCACCTAAGCAATGGCATGAAAAGTTTGATAATACTCTTACAGCTATCGGTTTTGCTGTAAATGAATCTAACACGTGTGTATATTATCGATATGGTGGGGGTGAGTCTGTTATGTTGTGCCTTTATGTTGATGACATCTTGATCTTTGGATCAAATGTCAATGTGATTGAGGAAGTTAAAAATCTTCTATCGAGCAATTTCGAAATGAAAGATTTGGGAGAAGCTGACGTCATTCTAAACATCAAGCTTGTTAGAGAAGCTGATGGTGGGGTAACTTTGTTACAATCCCATTATGTGGAAAAGGTATTGAGTCGCTTTGGTTTTAGTGACTGTGATCCTGCTCCAACACCTTATGACCCTAGCATGCTATTGAGAAAGAATCAAAGAATAGCAAGGGATCAATTGACATACTCCCAGATCATTGGCTCGCTCATGTACCTTGCAAGTGCAACAAGGCCAGACATCTCATATGCTGTGAGTAAGCTGAGTCGGTTTGTGTCAAAACCAGGAGATGATCACTGGCGTGCTCTTGAGAGAGTGTTGCAGTATTTGAAAGGTACTATGACATACGGTATTAATTATACTGGAAACCCAAAAGTGCTGCAAGGCTATTGTGATACCAAATGGATCTCTGATGCTAGTGAGCTTTATGCCACAAGCGGATATGTGTTTCTGTTTGGAGGTGGCCCTGTTTCCTGGAAGTCTTGCAAGCAGACTATCTTAACGAAGTCTACAATGGAAGCAGAACTCGCAGCATTAGACACTGCTAAGGCTGAGGCCGATTGGCTCCATGATTTCCTATTGGATTTACCGGTAGTTTAAAAATCGATACCGGCTATTTCCATGAACTATGACAACCAAACGGTGATTACAAAGGTTAACAATTCTAGGAATAACATGAAGTCTACAAGGCATGTTAAGAGGAGATTGAAATCTGTCAGAAAGCTGAAAAACTCTGGAGTTATAACGGTGGATTATGTCCACACATTGAATAATCTGGTAGATCAATTCACTAAGGGTCTATCACGCAATGTGATAGAAAGTGCATCAAGAGAAATGGGTGTGAGACCCATGTGAAATCTACTCTAGTGGTAACCTGCTCTATGCGATCGGAGATCCCGTGAAGTAGAGTGGAGAAATAAGCTAGGAGTAGATTGTGAGGAAAGATCCCTTCCTTTAACTCATTTATGATGTACATCTTTCCTATCTATAAGGCAGGATGGTATTTACCTTAATGTATTCCAAGAGTCTTATAAAGGTGAGATGTTGTCGTACAGAACATCTTCTGAGGAGTACACCTATATGAGTCAGATTGCTGGTCACAGTCTATGGGACTTGGGTAATCTCTAAATACTCATGAAAGGCACTGAAGTGTGACTTATATGCTTCTAAACAGCGGGAATGCCCTTTTGCAGCCTAGTATCAACAAAGGATTTGAGCGAATCTCATTTCGCACAAAACTGTCAATTCAAGGCTTAGTCCATTGTTCAGTTGTGAATGAGTGAAACTCTTATTCTAGATGGATGTTCAACTTAACAGTCTCCATCGAAACACTGGTATATCAAAGGATTGTGATTCTGATACTTCATCATTACAAACCCTAGAGTTTGGTGGGGATTGTTGGACCTTTTATGGGTTTTGTCGGTGTTTCGAGACCGGGGGGTCCCTGGGCCGACGAGTGAATGTCGCCGCGTGCCCCAGCCTAGATGGGTCGAGCGCGAGGGCGAGCGCGAAGGGGGGAGAGCGAGGCGGTCGGAGTCCGGCGTGAGAGAGGTGGGAATCCCGCGGCCTTCGTGTTCGTCCCGCGCCCAGGTCGGGTGCGCTTGCAGTAGGGGGTTACAAGCGTCCACGCAGGAGAGGGAGCGAGCGGCTCCAGGCGAGCGCCTGTCTCGTCCTCGTCCCCGCGCGGCCAACCCTCACTAAGAGGGCCCTGGTCCTTCCTTTTATAGGCGTAAGGAGAGGATCCAGGTGTACAATGGGGGGTGTAGCAGAGTGCTACGTGTCTAGCGGAGGAGTGCTAGCGCCCTAAGTACATGCCGTTGTGGCAGCCGGAGAGATTTTGGCACCCAGCTGGTGTGATGTCGTGGCCGTCGGAGGAGCGATGGAGCCTGGCGGAAGGACAGCTGTCAGAGCGGTTGAGTCCTTGCTGACGTCCTCTTGCTTCCGTAAGGGGGCTGAGAGCCGCCGTCGTCACAGGGTACGTGGGGCGCCATCATTGCCTATCTGGCGGAGCTAGCCAGATGGGACGCCGGTCTTGTTCCCTGCGGCCCGAGTCAGCTCAGGGTAGGGTGATGATGGCGCCTCCTGTTGACGTGGCTGGCCTGTGCCCTAGGGTGGGCGATGTGGAAGCTCCTCTGAAGCCGAGGTCGAGTCTGTCTTCCGTGGCCGAGGTCGAGTCCGAGCCCCTGGGTCGGGCGAGGCGGAGGCCGTCGGCTGAGGCTAGGGCGGAGTTCGAGCCCTGGGGTCGGGCGAAGCGGAGTTCGTCGTCTTCTGGGGCTGAGCCCGAGTCCGAGCCCTGGGTCGGGCGGAGCGGAGTTCGCCGTCTTCTGGGGCTGAGCCCGAGTCCGAGCCCTGGGTCGGGCGGAGCGGAGTTCGCCGTCTTCCGGGACTTAGCCCGAGTCCGAGCCCTGGGTCGGGCGGAGCGGAGTTCGCCGTCTTCCGGGACTTAGCCCGAGTCCGAGCCCTGGGTCGGGCGGAGCGGAGTTCGCCGTCTTCCGGGACTTAGCCCGAGTCCGAGCCCTGGGTCGGGCGGAGCGGAGTTCGCCGTCTTCCGGGACTTAGCCCGAGTCCGAGCCCTGGGTCGGGCGAAGCGGAGCTTCCTATGGTGCCTTCGGCAGGGCCTGACTGCCTGTCAGTCTCACTCTGTCAAGTGGCACTGCAGTCGGAGTGGCGCAGGCGGTGCTGTCCTTCTGTCAGGCCGGTCAGTGGAGCGGCGAAGTGACGGCGGTCACTCCGGCTCTGCCGGGGGGCGCGCGTCAGGATAAAGGTGTCAGGCCACCTTTGCATTTAAGGCTCCTGCGATTTGGTCGGTCGGTGCGGCGATTTAGTCAGGGTTGCTTCTTGGCGAAGGCAGGGCCTCGGGCGAGCCGGTAATACGTTCGCCGCTGGAGTGGGGCCTCGGGCGAGGCGGAAATCCTCCGGGGTCGGCTGCCCTTGTCCGAGGCTAGGCTCGGGCGAGGCGTGATCGAGTCGCTCGAATGGACTGATCCCTGACTTAGTCGCACCCATCAGGCCTTTGCAGCTTTATGCTGATGGGGGTTACCAGCTGAGAATTAGGAGCCTTGAGGGTACCCCTAATTATGGTCCCCGATAGTAGCCCCCGAGCCTCGAAGGGAGTGTTTGCACTCGCTTGGAGGCTTTCGTCGCACTTTTTTGCAAGGGGACCAGCCTTTATCGGTTGCGTTTTGTTCCGGTGGGTGCGCGCGAGCGCACCCGCCGGGTGTAGCCCCCGAGGCCTCGGAGGAGTGGTTTCACTCCTTCGAGGTCTTAATGCCTCGCGTAATGCTTCGGCTGGTCTGGTTGTTCCCTCATGCGAACTGGCCGTAGCCCGGGTGTACGGTTGGGTCCCAAGTTCTCGGGCTGGTATGTTGACGCTGTCAACGGTTCAGCCGGAGCCGGGTTTGCGAGAGCAGCCCCCGAGCCTCTTCACAGGGCGAGAGGGCGATCAGGGACAGACTCGGCTTTTTTACATACGCCCCTGCGTCGCCTTTCCGCAAGGAGGAGGGGGGGGGGAAAGTGCCATGTTGCCCTCGATGGGCGCCGAACATGGTGTCTCCGGTGAGCTGCAAGCGGGTAATCCGAGTGGACGTCCGTGCCCCGTTCGTTAGGGGTCGGCTAGGGGCCCAGAGGCACGCCCAAAAGTACCTGCGGGTGATCTGCCGGACCCGGTCCCCTGGCGACGGGGTCCGAGGGCTCGATGCCTCCCTCTGATGGGATTCCGTTACAAGATCGCTCCCGCTGGTCTCGGAAATGTCCTAGGGTACCTCGGGAGCGCAGCCCGAGTCTTGGTTATGTATCGAACGTACCCATGGTCATCCCTCGCTCGGCGTCTGAGGCGGCTGTGAACCCTTCAGGGGCCAGCCTTCGAACCCCTGATCAGTAGTGGGCGCGGAGCCCGAGTAGCCTGAGGCGGTCGTTGAACCCTTCCGAGGGGCCGGCCTTCGAACCTCTGACCAGTAGTGGGTGTAGGGCCCACGTGATCTGAGGCGGCTATCGAACCCTTCCGAGGGGCCAGCCTTCGAACCTCTGATCAGTAGGGAGGCTCGGAGCCTGGTTCCTTCACGATGAAGGATCCCTTTCGGGGTTTCCCCCTTTCCCGATCCCTGTTGCAAGAGAGAGAAAGAGGAAAAAAGGAAAAGGATTCGAAATCAAACGACGCGGCGTACCTTTACTGACGCGGTCATTATGGCGAAGGCGAAGCGTCGCCCGCTTCTCCTGCCAGAGGCGTCGCCTGTCCCGCCGCGGAGTTAATGCGACGGGGCGAGTGGTTCGCGGGGCGGCCGTTGCGCGTGCGCGAGCCGTCCGGGGAACGGCTGTTTCGTTTTGCGTTTTCGAATCTCGCGTTCGGTCCGGGCGGAACGTTTGAACCGGTCTCGCCTTGGTCTTTATATACCCGGGAGAGGGTCTGGTGACGGTTCTTTGCTCCGCTTCCTGCCTCCCTCTTAGGTTTTCGCAACCTGAGAGACTTAGCCAGAGAAGAGGAAACCGCCCTCCCTGCCCCTTGCGCCGCCATCCCTTCCGCTCGGTGATGGCTGACCGGGGGACCATCATCTCGCCGCGCGATCCATGGCCTTTTTCCACGGTGACGGCGAGTGATCTGGAGGATCTTGTTGGCGAGGGTTTACTTCGCCCTCTCACCGATGAGCAGCGACCGGAATGGATTCCTCCCGTGGGCGGAGCCGCTCCGTCCCCACCGCCGGGGTACATCGTGAGCTTCGTCTCCTTCCACGAGCGGGGATTCGGTGTGCCGGCGAGCCGCTTTATGCGGGTGATCCTGCACCACTACGGGGTGGAGTTGCACAACCTCACCCCCAACTCCATCTCGCAGGCCGCCATCTTCGTAGCGGTGTGCGAGGGGTACTTGGGGATCGCCCCCCATTGGGATTTGTGGACCCATCTCTTTTTCGCGGAGCTTTTTGCCTCGCCGACGGGGGAGAGGAAGGTCCGCGCAGCGGTGCGGGCCGGCGGCTGCACCCTCCTGCTGAGGCAGTCGCGGGCGTCGCTGTATATTCCTGCCATCCTCGCGTCCTCGAACAAGGGGTGGCAGCGCCGGTGGTTCTACCTCCGGAATAACGGCGAGTTGCTCCCGCCGTTCTCCCAGCGAGTAGTCACCACCGCCACCGATGCTTGGCGCCACGGGACCCCGCACGAAAGACAGAAGAACCTCGAACCCCTTCTCCAGGCCTTGGAGGCGTTGCGGAAGGGGGGACTCACCGCTGCGGGAGTGATTGCTGCCATCCACCGTTGGAGGGTGCTTCCCTTGGCGGAGCGACGGCTGTCGCTTTGGGAGATTACACCGGAGGCTGACTTGGAGGGCTCGCGGATGTCCTCTGATCCTCTTCCCTTCGACGCCCTCCACGGGCGGGTGTCCGTCGCGTTGGGGAAGCCGGACCCCAGCGCCTTCTCCCAGCTTTTGATGCGCCCAGACCAAGGGTGCGTGACTCTGGTGAGTGTCCGCTTCTTCCTTCCTCTTGCACCGGGTTGCTCCTGGTTCTTACGATTGGGGTTTTCCCCCTTCTTCAGGAGGTGGGGTGGCACAAGCCTTCCCTGCCACGGGCCCCGCAGGATGCGGTGGACCGAGCAGCGCGACGGGTTGCCGCGGAGGAGAAGAAGAAGAAGGACGCGGAGAAGGCCCGGGCCCGCGAGCGGAGGCGGGCTCGAGACGCCTTGAAGAAGCTTCGTCGCCGGCAGGAGAGGGAGGGGCTCCCGAGGGAGCCGTCGCTAGAAACGCCCGACGACGACGACGATGATGAAGATGATGACGGGGAGGACGACATGGCTGCCCGCCTCGGCCTCAGGCCCGGCTTGGGGTTTGGCCAGGAGCCGTCAAACCAGCCCCCGAGCGGGCTGATGCCGTCAGTCCCCGGGGTCGGGACGCCGGGGTCCCGGCCTGAGGGGCGAGGGCAATCCGAGAGGGTATCAGACCCCTTGGCTGGAAGAGCTGAGGCGACCCCGGGGAGCCAGGCCGGAGCGTCTGCTCCCCGAGAGCCGCCGCCCGCGCCGGCAGCGCAGGGGAGTGACCCCCAGGTCGCCGTGACAGTGCCTGGGCAGTCCGCCCCCCGGGCGTCCAGGGCGTTCAAAGCAAGGGTGGTGCCGAAGCTTCCGGCGAAGCGGACCTCGGCGGCGGTTCCGGGGGTCGAGATCCAAGAGACTTCCCCCCAGGCACGGTTGATCATGGCCCGGAGCGGGTAAGTATCTCGGAATGTCTTCGTCCTGGCTTTTCATTCATATGTCCCGGCCGTGATTTTCCTTTTTCCCTCAGCAAGCGGAGCCATGGCCTGACCGACCTGGCACCCCGGAAGGCCCTTAAGACGGCGCCGGCTTGCGTGGCCAGCGCCGCTCCGGGCCTTGCCGTTCAGCCGACTTTCTCGCAAGTCGTTCCACCGCAGGGGGCTCAGGCGGCACCAGTCGCCGTGGAGCGGGTTCCCGAGGCTGGCTCTTCTGCCGAGGCGGCCATTGTGATAGGGGAGGCAGCTGACGCGGACGTGGTCCCGAGCCCACTGGACGTGCCGGCCATGCCGGCGCCTGCCGCTACTGAAGTCGCCGCCGTCCCAGTCGGAGAGCGACCGGTTGCTGCCGACGTTGAGACGGCTGATGCGTCGGCGCTTGGTGCCTCGGAAGAGGGGGGCGTGGAGACGCGATCCGTCCCGCCGGGCGGCAGCCTCGTCACTGTGCGGCAGAGCTCCGAGGGCCGGCGCCAGTTGCTCCAGTTCCGGACCCGTGAGGCCTCGAATCCCGTCTTCGTTCTCGACGATGAACGGGAGGACCAGTCCTGGGATGAGCTCCGCGAGTGTGCCGAAGCAACGGTGGGGTCGCTCCGGTCGTCGCTGGAGGTTTTCTGCAGGGACGTCCCCAAAATCCTCCAGGTAACGGTTTTAGGCATACCTTTTCTCTTCTGTGACCGAGGCGTCCTTCGTGACGCCCCGCTTCCTTCCCTCAGGATCTGACGGATCGGAGCGCCGCCAAGTCGTCGTTCATCCACCGCGAGGTCGACGTCTGGGGCTCGCTGCGATCCCTGAGGACCTCACTTGTCGGGGCTACTGCGTGCCTTTCTCAGCAAGGTGCCGAGGTAGCGGACCTCCAGTTGCTCTGCACCGACCTGAGAGCCGAGGCGGCAGCGGCGCGCGCAGAAGCGCAACGGCAGCGGTCGGAGTTTGACCGGGTCGTCGAGGAGCGGGACCAATCTCGAGGCCGGGCTGCCGAGGCCGAAAGCCGGGCCGAAACCCTTGCAGCCGACTTAGCCGTAGCCCAGGTCGCAGCCTCGGAGCAGCGTGCTCGAGCCGGAGGTACGCCTTGGCCATCCTTGGTTTTCGTTCTTGTTTGTTTCCTCTGCTTGTGTTTGAGATCTTTCTTCTGGCTGTTCGCAGAGCTCGAGTCCGCCCTTGATGAGTCCGCCAAGGCGCTTGCCGGGGCGGCCGAGCAGAGGGAGGCCGACCACGCGGCCATGTCCGAAGCCGTCTCGGACGTTTACCGGATCCTTAGCTCCGGCGACGTCCCCTCAGGAAGCTCCCCTCAAAGTCGCCTTCAAGTCTTGGGCGATCATGTGCGCGGCAGACTCCGCGAGGCGCTACACCACGGCGTCAGGCGGGCCTTCGCCGTGCTCGCTTCCCACTACGTTGTGGACCTGGAGCGGGTTAGCGAGGGGTATTGCCTTCCCGACAAAGATGAAGCCGCCCTGGCAGAAGTCCAGAGGCTCGATGCGGCCGCCGCGGGTCCGAGCGCAGTGCTGGCGACCACCTTTGAGGCGGAGATCCTCCCACCTGCGCCGTCGCCGGAAGCCGAGATGGACTTTGCCGAAGGTGGGGACGGAGCTGAAGGCGCGACTCCTTCCCAAGGCGACGCCTAACTTTGTTGGAACAATTTCTGTTGGATGCGCGTGTGTCTTTCTGCGGCCGCTGAGGCCTGAACACTTTGTTACCGTTGCATGAAGTCGTACTCCTTTTCCTTTTATTTTGCTTGTCCGGCCTCGCCTGTTAGTAGCAGGGTGGCTTCCCCAAGTAGGGGTCACTTTTCGTGGCGGGTGACGAGTGAGGTGTCCCTAACCCGGAGGCATGGGAGTCCCTCGGCTCAGTCGGCCTTGCCACTTACATGCATCCACGTTCGCTCCTTGTGGTCCTGCTTCTGACATAGCCGGGGGAACGCAAAAGCCTTTTTGATTGAAAATTTTGGACGCAGAGAGGTTCCCCAATCTTGATGCAGAGGGGTTCCCCCCTTTTTAGCCCCCGAGGGAGGGTCAGGCTCTGCCGAGGCGAGGCTGACCCTTCCTTGACGACTAAGACTTGCGTGGGAGCGAGGTATACGAACAACTTGAAAACATCTTAAGGGTAGAAGCGACGTAGCTGTTGGATGTTCCAAGCGTTGCCGTAGACCTCGCCTTGACTGTTGGCCAGCTTGTGCGTTCCGAGCTTCAGAACTTTGGCGATGACAAGCGGTCCTTCCCGGGGGTGCGTGTAGCCCCCGGGTGCCCCCAACAAGGGCTCGGGGTGCTGCGCGATGGTCGCGATCTTCTCCGGGTGGGCTTCGATGCCCCGCCTGGAGATGATGAACCCCAAGACCAGGATTGAGCTTGGCGCCTTTCGCCTCTTTGATGGACTCCGCCGCCATTAGCTTGTGGATCTCCTCGCCTATGGTTCTGCGCTCCTTCCCGTCGAACCGGCGCAGAGGCTGCATGTCGGGTCGGGCTCCAGCCCGAATATCCAGCGAGTGCTCGGCGACATTCCTCGGTATGTCGGGCATGTCCGAGGGACTCCACGCAAAGACGTCGGCGTCTACGCGGAGAAAGTCGACGAGCACTGGTTCCTATTTGGGGTCGAGCTCGGAGCCGATCCGGATCTGCTTGGAGGCGTCGCCGCTGGTGTCGAGGGGGACGGCCTTAACCGTCTCCACTGGCTCGAAGTTGCCGGCGTGACGTTTCACGTCTGGCACCTCCTTAGAGAGGCTTTCCAGGTCGGCGATGAGGGCCTCAGACTCGGAGAGGGCCTCGGTGTACTCCACGCACTCCACGTCGCATTCGAACGCGTGTTTGTACGTGGGGCCGACGGTGATGACCCCGTTGGGGCCCGACATCTTGAGCTTCAGGTAGGTGTAGTTGGGGACGGCCATGAACTTCGCGTAGCATGGCCTTCCCAGTACCGCGTGGTAGGTTCCTCGGAACCCGACCACCTCGAATGTCAGTCTCCCTTCGGAAGTTGGAGGGCGTTCCGAAGCAGACGGGAAGGTTGAGTTGTCCGAGGGGCTGGACGCGCTTCCCGGGAATGATCCCATGGAAGGGCGCAGCGCCTGCTCGGACGGAGGACAGGTCAACACGCAGGAGCCTGAGGGTCTCGGCGTAGATGATGTTGAGGCTGCTGCCTCCGTCCATAAGGACCTTGGTGAGCCTGACGTCGCCGATGATGGGGTCGACGATGAGCGGGTATTTCCCCGGGCTCGGCACGTGGTCGGGGTGGTCGGCTTGGTCGAAGGTGATGGGCTTGTCGGACCAGTCTAGGTAGACTAGCGCCGCCACCTTCACCGAGCAGACCTCCCGGCGCTCTCGCTTGCGGTGCCGAGCCGAGGCATTCGCCGCTTGCCCACCGTAGATCATGAAGCAGTCGCGGACCTCGGGGAACTCTCCTGCTTGGTGATCTTCCTTCTTGTCATCGTCACGGGCCCTGCCACCCTCCGCGGGTGGCCCGGCCCTGTGGAAGTGGCGCCGAAGCATGACGCACTCCTCAAGGGTGTGCTTGACGGGCCCCTGGTGATAGGGGCACGACTCCTTGAGCATCTTGTCGAAGAGGTTGGCACCTCCGGGGGGTTTCCGAGGGTTCTTGTACTCGGCGGCGGCGACAAGGTCCGCGTCGGTGGCGTCGCGTTTCGCTTGCGACTTCTTCTTGCCTTTCTTCTTGGCGCCGCGCTGAGTCGACGCCTCGGGAGCATCTTCCGATGGGCGGCCCTAGGGCTGCTTGTCCTTTCGGAAGATAGCCTCGACCGCCTCCTGGCCGGAGGCGAACTTGGTGGCGATGTCCATCAGCTCGCTCGCCCTGGTGGGGGTCTTGCGACCCAACTTGCTCACCAGGTCGCGGCAGGTGGTGCCGGCGAGGAACGTGCCGATGACATCCGAGTCGGTGATGTTGGGCAGCTCGGTGCGCTGCTTCGAGAATCGCCGGATGTAGTCCCGGAGAGACTCTCCCGGCTGCTGCCGGCAGCTTCGGAGGTCCCAGGAATTCCCGAGGCGCACGTACGTGCCCTGGACGCGGTGCTGGAAGCCCTGGGGCAGATGACGTATTTCTCCGGCCGGGGGTTGGCCCGCCCATGCCTGCCCGACGTCCCGGCGGATCGGCTCAAGCGCTCCTGCTCCCTCGTCGAGCCTGGCCTGCACCCCGCGGATTTGCTCGAGCTGTGGGTCATGGCCCCCCGCCTGAACGGGGACCACAGCTAGCTCCCGGGGGATGTCAATGCGGGGCGTCGGCCTAGGGAGGTCACCGTCCTCCGGCATGCCGAGATGATTGCCTTCGGAGGGACCCCCTAGATCGACGTGGAAACATTCGTGGCTTAGGCCACAGTCCTCGTCGCCGAGGCTGCGACTACCGTCGGAACAGTCGGAGAGGCAGTAGTCACATGCGGTCATGAAGTCCCGCATGACACTAGGGTTGCCAAGTCCAGAGAAGTCCCAGCAGATGCTGGGCTCGTCATCTTCCTCGGACCCAGAGGGCCCGTAGGTCGAGACGTCCGTCAGCCGGTCCCAAGGCGACCGCATGCGAAACCCCAGAGGGTTTGGACTCGCCTCTACGAGAGCGCCTGCCAAAGCGAGGTTGCTAGGCGGGTTGAGGCTGAATCCAAATGACGTAGGATGGGAATCGGTCGGTACCTCTTGGTCGACGAGCGGCGATAAAGTCACGTCGGTGACTGATTGCACCGTCGTCTCAGGTACAAGGGTGACGTCCAGCAAGCTTTTCGCGAGCGCGCTGGCGTCGTCCGCTTGCTCGGGATTGGCGTGTTGCGGGGAGACGGCGCTTGTCTTCGTCTCAAGCGTGAAGTCGATAGCCGGTGCGCCCCCCGTTGGGGTGCCGGCGCTGTCGACTCGCTCGACAGCCGACGAGGCGCTGCCTCCTGCTTGGCCTTGGTTGCCCTGCCTTCCCCTCCGTCGGCGGGGAAGAGGACGGAATGAGCTCGAAGGTTGTTCTTCCACCACGCGGGGAATACGTCGTCGATTCCGCCGCCGGCGGGCGGGCTGTCGGTCGCCATTGTCGTTGTCGCGCGGCGGTGGAAGGAGTATCATGTCGTAGCTGCCGTCGAGGGACATGAAGTCAAGACTCCCAAAACGGAGCACCGTCCCGGGTTGGAGAGGTTGCTGGAGACTGCCCATCTGGAGCTTGACGGGAAGCTGTTCGTCAACACGCAGTAGGCCCCTACCTGGCGCGCCAACTGTCGGCGTTTCGAGACCGGGGGGTCCCTGGGCCGACAAGTGAATGTCGCCGCGTGCCCCAGCCCAGATGGGTCGAGCGCGAGGGCGAGCGCGAAGGGGGGAGAGCGAGGCGGCCGGAGTCCGGCGTGAGAGAGGTGGGAATCCCGCGGCCTTCGTGTTCGTCCCGCGCCCAGGCCGGGTGCGCTTGCAGTAGGGGGTTACAAGCGTCCACGCGGGAGAGGGAGCGAGCGGCTCCAGGTGAGCGCCTGTCTCGTCATCGTCCCCGCGCGGCCAACCCTCTCTAAGAGGGCCCTGGTCCTTCCTTTTATAGGCGTAAGGAGAGGATCCAGGTGTACAATGGGGGGTGTAGCAGAGTGCTACGTGTCTAGCGGAGGAGTGCTAGCGCCCTAAGTACATGCCGTTGTGGCAGCCGGAGAGATTTTGGCACCCAGCTGGTGTGATGTCGTGGCTGTCGGAGGAGCGATGGAGCCTGGCGGAAGGACAGCTGTCGGAGCGGTTGAGTCCTTGCTGACGTCCTCTTGCTTCCGTAAGGGGGCTGAGAGCCGCCGTCGTCACAGGGTACGCGGGGCGCCATCATTGCCTATCTGGTGGAGCTAGCCAGATGGGACGCCGGTCTTGTTCCCTGCGGCCCGAGTCAGCTCGGGGTAGGGTGATGATGGCGCCTCCTGTTGACGTGGCTGGCCTGCGCCCTAGGGTGGGCGATGTGGAAGCTCCTCCGAAGCCGAGGTCGAGTCTGTCTTCCGTGGCCGAGGTCGAGTCCGAGCCCCTGGGTCGGGCGAGGCGGAGGCCGTCGGCTGAGGCCAGGGCGGAGTCCGAGCCCTGGGGTCAGGCGAAGCGGAGTTCGTCGTCTTCTGGGGCTGAGCCAGAGTCCGAGCCCTGGGTCGGGTGGAGCGGAGTTCGCCGTCTTCTGGGGCTGAGCCCGAGTCCGAGCCCTGGGTCGGGCGGAGCGGAGTTCGCCGTCTTCCGGGACTTAGCCCGAGTCCGAGCCCTGGGTCGGGCGGAGCGGAGTTCACCGTCTTCCGGGACTTAGCCCGAGTTCGAGCCCTGGGTCGGGCGGAGCGGAGTTCGCCGTCTTCCGGGACTTAGCCCGAGTCCGAGCCCTGGGTCGGGCGGAGCGAAGTTCGCCGTCTTCCGGGACTTAGCCCGAGTCCGAGCCCTGGGTCGGGCGGAGCGGAGTTTGCCGTCTTCCGGGACTTAGCCCGAGTCCGAGCCCTGGGTCGGGCGGAGCGGATTTCGCCGTCTTCCGGGACTTAGCCCGAGTTCGAGCCCTGGGTCGGGCGAAGCGGAGCTTCCTATGGTGCCTTCAGCAGGGCCTGACTGCCTGTCAGTCTCACTCTGTCAAGTGGCACTGCAGTCGGAGTGGCGCAGGCGGCGCTGTCCTTCTGTCAGGCCGGTCAGTGGAGTGGCGAAGTGACGGCGGTCACTTCGGCTCTACCGGGGGCGCGCGTCAGGATAAAGGTGTCAGGCCACCTTTGCATTTAAGGCTCCTGCGATTTGGTCGGTCGGTGCGGCGATTTAGTCAGGGTTGCTTCTTGGCGAAGGCAGGGCCTCGGGCGAGCCGGTAATACGTTCGCCGCTGGAGGGGGGCCTCGGGCGAGGCGGAAATCCTCCGGGGTCGGCTGCCCTTGTCCGAGGCTAGGCTCGGGCGAGGCGTGATCGAGTCGCTCGAATGGACTGATCCCTGACTTAGTCGCACCCATCAGGCCTTTGCAGCTTTATGCTGATGGGGGTTACCAGCTGAGAATTAGGAGCCTTGAGGGTACCCCTAATTATGGTCCCCGACAGGTTTGGCCCATTTATTGAATAAACTCTATGGTGTGTAATGGTGGAGAATACCAATAGTACCATATTAGAAGTCCAAGGGTCATTGGCTTGACTTATATGGTGGGAATTATTCCACCTAATTTGAGAAGTCAAGAAACGGACAAGGGCGTGCCACACGCACGCGCGCCGCCGCCGCCGCAGGCCGGGCCGGGCTTGGGCCGGGCGTGGCGTGGCGTGGCATGGCAGGCAGGCGGCGAGCGGGCGTGGTGTGGTTGTGTTAATTTTTAGCACTCATTAACCGCGGGAGTTACCTTTCAGTTGCCCGTCTCTTCGTCAGCCGCATGCGAGACCCTTCTCCTTCAGCTGCCCGTCTCTTGGCGTGACGCAGGCAAGACTCTTCTCCTTTAGCTTCCCTTCCGCGATGATAAAAAGGGGAGAACGCCTATCACTTGGTACACGCGAGCAGAACCATTCCAGAATCACAGTCTAGTTGCAAGTGTGGGTATTTCCATCTCGTAGCTCTGCACGCACAGAGTAGCGAGAGGGCAGGTGCCTCCGAAGCCCTTGCCGTTCAAGACCTTGCACGGGGGATCGACAATTAGGTTTTTGGGGAGCGTCTACGCGACTACCCAACGTCCGTCGTTGTCTTCATCACTGGTTCCTGACGTCTTCATCTCGTACGACATGACAAGTGAAGTTGGACAAGGATCTAGATCCTCAGAGCACATGGGAGGGTATGATCAATTCAGCTCCTTACTGTTTTACGTTCTGCAGATTATATATGTTGTCCATCTCTACTGTTTCATATATAACCATGAATTTATCTCATATGTTCTATCATATGATATCATGACATGTCTGATGTCTGTTCATGCTAATAATATGTTATATCTGTTTGTTTTAATTTTACAGTCATGTTATCTGTTTATTTTCAATTGTTCCGTTAGTTTATATGCTTATTATATTTATATGATTTATATAATTCATATGTTTTATGTTCCCATGATCCATATTGTTATGGATATATTTGATATCATGATTTCAATGATTAATCATCTTTTATACGTCATCATCATAATGTTAATTTATGGAATTAAAATAACATAGAAAATGTCTATATTTCTAACAATCCAAAAACCTAATGTTAGGCATTTTTCTGTCAGAGGTTTTGCTAATTAAAATAATATAGGAATTTTCCATCCATGGTGCTGCATCGTCGTTCTGCAGCTTGTCCGCGGTTTTGCCATCCATGGTGCTGCATCGTCGGCTCCATCCAGTTCGCCGGTGTGCATACCAGACTGTACCGTCTCCTCCCAGGTCGCGTGAGCCCCCAAGCCATTGGCTCCCTATCCATTCTCTGTGCCAGGTTGTGCGCCCTCGTCTTGAAGCCTCAAAGTCGTCTTTGGTTGCACAGTTCTCCACCTCGAGCTCCCACTTCATCATGATGCCATGGCCGTGAACATCCCAAATCCTCCATCCTATCGTGCACCATCGATCGTCGACCCTGTCTGCAGCCATGTTCGCGCATCGTCGTTGTGCTTATTGCCGGTGAGACTTGGCTGTTGTTGCTCAGCTTGTTTGCCCCTCCGACATCAGTGTTTTGATTATTAATCATGATGATTATTCTATTTGTAGCTTAGACGCGTCGGGATGTATTGATATATGACAAAGGTCATAATTGTGTTCTATTTGGTTACCGTTATGATTGTGAAGTAGTCGCGATGTATAGGTTGTAGTATAATCTCTACTACTTATTAAGACGGTAAGGGTAGCCTGCCGTTCTGCCATTCTGCGATCTCAGCCATCCATTCTATCCTGTAAACAATCTCAGACGTCCGATCCCGCTGTTCGATCCCACCATCCGATCATGTGACATACGACAAACCCTAATCTTCAGCACCCGCGGCCTCCAGCACCCCTGCCGCTTGCCAGCCGCCATCCCAATCTCCAGCGCCCGCGGTCTCCGCGTACTCTTTACCGCGCGGCGGCCTCATCCCCGCCGGCGAGCCTCCACCACCCCCTTACGAAATAGGTCGACGGGCTCCCCTCCGCCGGCAAGCCTCCACCGCCCCATCGGTCGCTCCTCACCTGCCGGTGGCCTCCCCCTCGGCGGACAGCCTCGCCTCACTAGTCGCGCGACCTCCATCGCCCCTCGGCGGACTGCTCTATGCACCACGCGACCAGTCGGAGTAACCGCCCCTCCCCACCCCACAAAGACGCTGCAGCCACCCGAGGAGGCACCCATCGCCGGTGAGTATGGCGCCACCTCCCTCAACGCACGATCCTCGTTTCTACAGATCTGGCGAGCTTGACGTCGCCCACTCCTTCGATCGCGAGCCTTCCTCAGACAACAACGTGGATCGCCCATGGCATGTCGGGTTTGTGGATTCGACGGCATCGCTACTGGCGACGTGCCGACGTTATGGTGGAGACTGGAGGCCCCTGCGTCCTCGCCTACACCCCCGTGTCCGCACACCCGTCAACGCCATCAAGTGGAACCGCACCAGCACCAGCGAGTGCCCCCTACTCGTGCTCTCAGTAAGTCAATAGTCAGATCCCTTAATTCGGTCACTTTGCTTCAACACTTCAATTCATGTACATACATGTTAGCATTTGATGGATCGATTGAACACTTGAAATCCTGGTTGAGATGGCTTGTTGTTGGTTGCTACATTATGGTTGGATCAGGGGAAGACTCCTGACTGTCGTTTTCATATTGCGGCGAAATATGAGACACTTGCAATTCTGAGATTTTATAGTACTCATTTAGTGTAGTGGTTATGCTGGTAGGTAGTGTAAGACCAAGCCCTGAGCCATCGGTCTGCAGGTGCTCTTGATCTAAATTTTTGCATTGATTGGTTGATGAGCTTTATCTTATCAATAGACGCTGATGCACTGTCTACAATCTGTATGCCATTTGGGGCTACTGAGGCTATGCATGTCCTCTCTCTGGTGCCGGTATTTTTTTCTATTAGTAAACAAGAGCTTTATTTTCAAAGAGAAAGCCAATTTCAACAAAATAGAATGCACCACTGCTTGTGCTGCTGAAATTTGTTTATGAGAACTACATGATAGCGCATACTTGCGGTTTAGTTTGTTTCTGGGTATTAATTATCTCTGCCAGAGATTGAGCTGGCAAGCACTTTTGTACACTTTCTGACATTTTATTCTGCACTGCCGTGCATATTCTATTGGCTTTATGTTTTTACTTGACAATGCAATTGTATGGTATCACCAGTAGTATCTAACATGCGTACACATCTATTGGGCTCAAGTTGAATTTGTAGCTTCACCAAACAAACCATACGCTATATGTCCCTTAGAAAAACTATGCTACCATGGATGTTAGTTTTAGCTACCTTGCTGCCAATGCTTAGAGTTATTTACAATATACCCTAGGGCAATTAGGCTAAAATGTCAACTTCTAGCCTTTCCATCATGTTATTTATTTGTATTTACATGCTTACATATGCATCAACCAAAACCACATGTTATGGTGAAGGATAAGATATCCATTTATTTCTTGCAGTGAATGATAGAGAACTTTACCCTCTTTACTTCATATTTTCTTATCTCTGTTCTTTTCATGCCTTGATGGTTTTATTTCCCTTCTCACTTCTTATTTTTACTAGGAACTATCAGATGTAATTATTTGGGGATACTTCTGGTTTATGCTTGTTCTTTTTCTTGCAGTCCTCTTGTCTATGTCTGGATTACAAGTTCAAGCTACTTGTCTATAACTAATCACAGGACACTTTCCCATTTTTAGGCAGTGAGGCAATGTTTGCTAACCTTGGTCACTTTACAAGTACATCTGTCCGTGCCTAGGTTTGTGTCTTCTTCTTTATCTGGTTCTTGCTTTATTTGTTGATTATTTTGGCTCTGCTACAAATCCCTGCTCGAGCCATGGTAGTATTTGTCGTGTGTGTGCGTGCGCAGCATGACACTGTTTAAGTTCTCGATCTCATGGATAAAGCTACTACGGAATCAGTGGGAGCTGCAGCTGCGCCATCCTCGTGGTCGGCCAGGAGCCCCCACCACATGGATCAAGGTACACTCGTTGTGAAGGGATATGCTTGGATCAGAGTAGGGGTGGGTGAGGGTGAGGACTGTCCATTTATCACCTTCAATTTCTTTTATATTTTCTTTGGATTTTGACACTCTCCTTTCTTTTGCTTGCTTTTCTCGTCGGATCTGACTTGAGGATGTGATGACAAAAAATACCTACCTATTTTTAGATCCCTGACAAGAGAAACCAATGAATACTTCTGAGCCTTTCTAAGATTTGTCTTCTTTGTTTGGTTTATGTTCTCTATGCTTAAAAAAGGAAAGGAAGGTAGGATTTCAGCCATGCTCTTATAGAGTGACTGGTGCTCAAATCTAGAAATTGATATCACCTCAGGTTTCGGTTTTGAGTGCTCACTTCTCTAAATCTGTAGTATGGCAGTTTGATTAAAGTCTTAGTATAAAATGTCTTCCAAATTTCACGCACTAAATAAAGCAGCATTGGGAGGGCCATTTCTTGAATTTTTTGTCTGCACTTCATTCAGGTGAACCAAAATTTTCTCCTAGGTCTTTGAACTGAAATACAGTAGTACTTTAGAACCACAACACTACAACAAAGTTGCCACTGCATGTAAATTAGACAAACAGAGTGTGCACACAACCACTGAAAGACACATTTATAACCAAAATTCATAAGTTGGCACCGGGGACCCTAGGTCGCCGTCGAAGGCAGTGAGCCCCCACGACCCGCACATGAACGTCAACCCTCAAACTACTTCGTCAAGGAGGTGGTCAAGGGCATCGACGAGAGCGACCTCCAAGGCTCCACTAGACGTGGATCAAAGTCTTCGCCACGCACAACGCCCACGAGCGCATCACCAAGCTCGAGAACATGTGCTGGCGGATATGGCACCTCACGCGCAAGAAGCAGGTCAGGATTTCACACGTCTCTTTCGTGGTTATAATCTCTCGCTGCTTGTTCTGTTTTGTTAATAATCTTGCTCGCTTCTCGATTCATGTTTTGTATCAGTTTGATCTCTATTTTAATTTGATCTCTGTTTTAGTTTGATCTTTGTTTAGTTTGATTTTTAAGTGTTCTCTGTTTACTGAATGGAGATGCATGATTAATGAAGTGCACACTGCATAACGAGTACAATCTATACTACACCATAAGGAACTACCGAGGGCGCCAATCTCCATCCGGGTACATCTCTGCAACTTCGCAATCATCAATTTGGTACTGCTGTTTTTGAAACCATGCATTTGTACTGTTGTTTTTTTTGTTATGGTGTTAGGGTTTCATCACTGACAGTTTGTGTAATGCTTTATCAGTGTACACTAAATCTACTACTATTTCGAGAATAATTGTAAAAGTTGAAGCAAGTTCTCTGTTCCTTCCTATTTGACTTAAACCCTAACACCCTTGGCCTTTTTATCAGTGCCTTTAGAACCTTCCAGTGGTATTTGTTTGAGGGGATTTCTGCTTGTTTATTCAATAAATGGTTTAGGGTCTCATACATTATAAAACCCTTTATATCGTGAAATGTGATTTCCTGTTTCGTGAAACGAGCAATGCATTTTTGTAGTAAGCGAATACATAATGTAGTTCTGCTCATGGGAGACAACCAAGTAGACATAGCTGCATTGGCAACCTGCAGGCTGTTGATGAAATGCCATGGCAGTAGCCCATTGATGGCCTGAGGTGACTGGCCAATGTCAAGTATGAAGACTCAATTTGGTAGAGAAAGAGGTCAGGATTATTTGAGTCACAAATACTGTGGAAGGAACTGTCAGCTACAAAATATAATTGGGATCAATCGCTAGAAGGATTCTCATTTTTGAAGTATTATTTTCATCATGCAATTAAAACTTTCAATATCAAGTAGGTTATTTATTATTTCAGCATGATTTCTGCCAAAGGAAACACTACTTTTGTCTTCTGAATGCATGGTGAGGAACATGTTTACTAGTATTAGTATACTGCTTGCTGCTTCAATGTTTCTTGTGTATGTGCAGCTTGTCGATTTTTCAGAGATTTAAGAAGAACAATTCGACTCTTGTGTGGCGTCTCTGGTTCATGCATGTGTCATATATTAAGAGACTACAAATGTCCCACTACATAAGTTGTCTTTGGTTAGATGCTTTGGCCCATATTTTTAGTACAATTTCAAATTTAGTTCCTTTATTTAGTAAGTAAATAACATGCCTATGATAGAAAATGGATATGACTATAGCAAAATTTGACCTTATTCTGCTACAAGTTAGATTCTAGGAGAACGAATTGGCATGAGTACTGAGTACATATTCTGTCCATCTAGTACATTATTATATAACTGATTGATTAAGGGAAAATGACACTTAGATATAACTTACCCTCTCACACTAGATTAGTTGTACTCTTTAATGCTAGAGAGAAAATATGTGTGTTAAAAAAATAATAGACACATTTTAGCTTTGGCACATGACCGATGTCTGTGGGCGATAAGATCAAAACTCGATAGAGATTGTGGAGTCATGACAAAATTTGATGCATTTTTCTTTAGCTGAAACTGCAGGTCACCCAAGCAAATTACTGGGATGCTGTGCTGAAAGAGCCATTGTGTAAACCGTGAGTTATATGACCTGTCTCTGTTGTCAATGTTGTCATCCTGAATTTTGTTATTACAATTTGATTTTGTTGTTTTGTGTGCACTAGTAGTGTAGGGCAACTTCTTTTGAAATTTGGGGATCAATCTAGGAAGAGGGCTTTAAGTTTCATTCATGTGCTTTTCTCTGTAAACTTACCACACCTTTTATGGGTTATGTTGTGCAGGCCTCGATTGAAGAGCTTATAACTTCATCTATGCACTACTGCAGCAGTGGCAGAGGGATATCGCGTTTAGGGAGTCTACAAATGACCAACGACAATGGTGAGCCTTATGCCAGCCATTTCTTTCCTTTCTGTTTCATCTTGCAATTGTTATTATACTGGTTGAATAAGAACCACTCATTAGCATTTATGAATAGTGTGTATCTATTAACGTTTTCATCTTAACACAAGTAGTTTGTAACTTACCAAACTTCACAATGTGACTTCTTTTTTCCAACAATGCCTTCTGCTTTTAAGCTTAGTAACCAGGTTCCTGGATCGGTGAACGGGAACACATGGTACACTACTAAAACTAGGTTTTAACACTACGAGAAAGAGATTGTTTCCACATTTCTGAAACGAGGAATGTGGCAACGTTCCCAGTTCCCGGTTACTAAGCTTTTATGTTCTTAGCTATTATCTCTCATCCACTGTTTTCTTTTCTCTTGTGTGGCTCAATTATCTCTTGACCATCATACTGTTAAGTATTTGGCTATATTTCCTAAAACTGGTGGATGGATGTGTGTAGGCTCAGATTGGAACATTTTGTGGGCTAGCCTGCTATTTACAACAAATCCTTCCAACGATACTTGTTTGTCTTTATTCCTGAAGGGTGTGGCTTGAAATGCTTCGCCTCCCTGGAGAGAAGATAAAGATGACCATTATGTATTTGCTGTTGGAGAGAATTCGATCTCTCGTATGCTTCAAAATTGTTGAACAGGCAACAAAGGTACCTTGTTTCCTCATCTGTCTAATACTTTAGATATTGGCAAATGACAATTATTTTGCATTACTGCTATGTGCAACAAAAAATTATATAACTACTACTGAATTGTTTGATGTGTTGTTTGTTTGACATGTATGACTTGTTTCTAGCATATATCCACCGACAGAGATCTTGGTAATTTAAACTTGTCTGGTCATCTGGTGCCTGAGCTTGGGAAATCGAGCATCTTCAGTATATGTAAGTTCTACTCAAATGGTTTATATCGAGAAAGTTGTGTGTGCGGTACTACTTACTACTCGAGACCACACTTAGTGTGGATGATTAGTTCACTTGGGCATGCGGCTGATTGTTTGGATGATTTGCAGGTGGCTGTACATGCCATCATTCACGATGGTCTCTCTATAAGAGGTTTCAGGTTCCAGCCCTACAGAAGTGCAGAATTTTGGTAAGAAATCTGCTTGTAGATTTTTTTATCTTTGAAACCAAGGCTTATGCTCTCTTTCCGACTCATGAAGTAATCCCATAGAATGGGAACCATGTGACTATCCTCCTGGCAACATGCGTGTGTCACACTTTCCAATAGAAGAAGATATGTTGATTTACCTCTGCTAGATGCACAATGCAGATCTAGCCTTGAGTTCTCTGTCTCAACCATGATGGTTCAGTGCAAGGCAGCTGGACAACATCTGCTAATTGTAACTGGATAGTCGATCCCTTGAACGGTGACAAATTCATCAAAGTTGTTGAGGTTCAGAGAATAGAAATAAAGGAGCTACTCGTCTGGTCGTCGGCGAGCGTGGGATCCTCATATGCGTGATCGGCGTGCAGTTTTCCAGCAAACCTCTGGCTCGATGCCATCGTGCTCTACAACTCGCCGCAAGGCCGATATGTTGTCCAACAGGATCATCCTTGGTGCCTCTATCAGCGTCGTCATTGTAATATTTAGTGTTATGGTGATATTTTGCTACACGGATTTTGCATAACATAATAATGTTTATCGTCCTGTATCTATGTTTTACACTAAGATTTTACTTCCGTAGCAACGCACGGGCACACACCTATTTTCTAAGAAGCATCATAGGTCATATTTTTAGACAACCAGGTCTGGTTAAATATTCATCATAATGCTATTACATGGATTGTCTTCACAGGAATCAGTTTTTAAAGAAAATCTTTGTATTCTCATTTTTAACTTTATATGCAGCCCCTCAAATCAACTTTGGAACCCAAATGGTCAAGCCTTTGGATGGAAAGTTCAGCAAAGAGGCTTCACAGCAGTAAGTTATTTCTCCTCCAAATTCAGCTTTTGCGCAGGAAAGACCGTATGACAGGCAGGTTCAGCGCCAATGGCGACGAGGCCACAAGTTATCTCATGTCTCGCTGTTTGTTGAATGATTAGGTTGCTTTCGAAATTGGTGAACTTTTACTATTTCGTAGTAGAAAGCATATTATGTCAAGGAAAACTGTAATTAATCAAATCTACATATTCTTTTGTTTTCTAAGCTTTATAACTTCTACGGAAAATTATTCTATTTAAATGAAAACAACAACCTGGTCCTTTGTCACCATCCTTTGTCACGGTTTCTATATTGTCATTGGCTATTATGCTAGATTCTGAATGGCAACTGAGCTGAGTGAACTCGGCACTTGGTTGAACTATATTGTTTATAGTTATGTGTGAATGGCCAAATTTTCAGCCCAATATGTGCTTCTTTTGCTATAGATTATGAAGAAGACATGTCCTGATGACTTGTGGATCTATGTCGAGGACCAAGATGTTGTTGACATGGAGAATGTGTCAAGTGAGAAGCTCAGGTGGCAGTTCGTGTACATAAGCAAGCTGCCTCCAGTTGTCCTAGACTTCATCTTCATTTATTTTGATTCCAACATAAAATGATTGTGATGCCTCCTCTCCGTAGACCTTCAGCCAGTGCTGGGTGCCCAGCTCTAGTTAATCTAATGCCTCTGTGTTCTCCATTTTCATGTTTTACTCAAGCTTTAGAAACTTATTTAGTGACTACATGAATTATGTCCATCTTTTATTAGATGAACACCCAAGCTGCTGCAGATTGATTGCATCAATCCAAAGAATTTAAAATACTATGTCGTTATAGTTCAGGTAAGCTTTAACATATCAATGTACCATTTAAAATTTATATATCATGTTTATATTGATGTAATATATATTCTTGCAGTACATGGCATGGCTTGATGCTGAAAACATCAAGAATTTACGAGGTATATGGTTGTGCGTTGTTACAGAATCAATATGATAAAACATAATATTTTTTGCATATCAATGTACTTCTTTGTAGCATATGCTCTATTTTTTTGCTAAATAAATTGACCAAACCACACCATGCCCCATGCTGAGTTTTCTTCATAGAGCTATTTCTCATTATTTTTTCATGTTAGTGCTTTAATGCCCCGTTGGATGAAGTAGTTTTATATTACAGATGTTAATGCTTTTCTCTATAGAGGGAATACATTCACAAGGATTTGTCAAATGTCAAGAAATAGTTTGTAGACAGATATGTAGAAAATGTTTACTCATGAGTTAGATTCATCTGTTATCTTCCTTTTTCAAAGAAGCTCATGTTTTTGCTTAAAATCTTGTATAAATGTATATGTGTTGGTTGTTGTAGTATGATCAAACTATAGTCAGGTTGTAGCTAATGGTGCATCTGGGTAGGGCCTAGATCTATTATCACTAGAAATCTAAGACCATTTATTCAAAATCATCTTGGTTTACTCAACATTTTGTATTAATCTATCATGCAGAATTCTAGCTAATAGGCAATCAACGACTGGATCGAAAGAAAGAAAAGCTTGGTATATAACTAAACTTGAGCGGAAGGACCAAACTCTTAAGGCTGCAACCACCACCCTCACAGCTCAATCACACTATTTCAAATGCCTTCCAATCAAGTTCTATTTCTTTGATTTGTACTTGAGCAATTTGATTTGTACTTCTTTTCTTTATTCACTGCATCAATGTTTGTAAACATGTTGCATGAATTTTCTTGAAACTCTGCATTTTTCTCAAACTGCAATGTCAAGCCACTGAATCCTCAAACAAATAAAAGGATGGTCCATGAAACTATAGTTCTTTCAGATCACTAAATCCACCACTGTCCAATTTAAAAAGAGTTGAACAGCTGTCGGTTTTATATTCATCTGAAAAGTTTTGAATTTGGTGACTACCGAAAATAGTTCGAGCAAATCTTGTGTGACATGAATTCCATCAGCTTAAGTTCAAATACAAATACATATAGAGAAATATATACAGTATGTCTGTAATGGTGATGATGGTTCTCATGCCAGATATTACAATGTCTACTGTTAGACCTTTGCTACCATTCTCTATAGATATTCAGTTCAGATGTGTAGGTTGTCTAGAAGAGTACTAGAAAGACAAGAAATATGCTTTGCAATTTATTTGTATGATTGTGATAACTGTCGTGCTTTTGATGCATTCTAACGCAGTGCAATTGAGATTCTGATCTGATGTTTTTGGTTCTCTAACATTTTGCAATTTGTTCTTTGTTGACCATTGTTTTCTCTCATCTGCTCCAAGCATAAAATAACAGGTACTACTTACTATACCCTTTGAATTTGACTACTCTGCATAGACAATTAATTATCTACTGACAAGTTAAACTACGAAACTATGTAAGTGTTATTGTTGTGTGAAAAGTAACCCATGACAACCATACCATTTGTTAAACTGTGCATGGATTAGTGTAGTTTGCATTCGTATACCGTAGATATCAGTTTTTAGTTGGAAACAAAGAAAAGTGGTTCTTTGTTCAGCTGTGCTTATCAAGTTGTTATTTTCTATGGATTCAGTTCTTTAGGACAGAACCATACGCCTATGAACCATCAAGGATTCCACGTTATTCACCATGCAAAGAAAGAGACGTGAAGTTGAAGTATGAGAAACATAAAAGGTTTAATGTTACTCTTTGCACTTATTGCAACTATTTATTTGCTTTTGTTCATGGAAGGCTTCAACATGTGGTTCTTTTTAGGAAGTCTAGGGTCAATGGGTCGGTATACCGTCATAGAAACCGGCAACACACATCGCAAAATCTTGGGCGTAGAGTTTTTTTTCTCTAGACTCTAGTAATAAGCTGCAAGCAAATCTAAAGGTGCGTAATCATGTAATTTGGGGTCACTTCTTTCAGCTTGTAATTAAGTTAGCTCCTATGATGTGGGAGCACGTGTGCTGATCTCAAACTTACATGCTGAAGGTGGTCAGTGGGATGACACAAAGAAAATAAGAGGGCAGATGGGAAGAGCATGGGTATAGAGAAGTCTCCTGGCCATAGCTTCATCCAAGTAGAAACATTCATAATTTAGTTTAGCATGAATATGATATCTGTCTGTAATAGATGACTAACAAGAGTGATGCCAACCAATGTAGTTTCTGATTTACTGGGCATGAGCCCTCATATTTCAATTTCCATAGACCTGTGCACATGTGATTATTATTCTTGTATTATTTTGGGCTTAAAACCTGCATAAAGCATTTTGTCAATCCTGTCTTTTTAATAACTAATTAGGTGAACGTCCGTGCGTTGCTACAGAGAGAACATGTTATGATAAGATATATTAAATTTTTTTAAAAAAAATTCAAATTTCCATTTTATATTTTTGTTATGTCTTTTAAAGTTAAGAATTTTTACATAAGTCTTACACATAGAACAAATTTCACCATGTACATTAAAATGCAATGCTTATCGACCACTCAAGTAATCTCCTCTTGTAACCTAAAAAAACAAAATTGGGCCATGATCAGCAACCACCTTATGCTAAGGTAGAAAAATAAGAAGTAAAAAATTATAATACATGATATCATGTATTGCATCTAAGTACAAGCACATGTAGGTCCACCAAATAGGTTTGTTACAAGAAAACAAAACAAAGAACTTTAAAAGATGATAACAAAAACATAAAATGGAAATTAGAATTTTTTAATTTCAATATATCTTATCATAACATGTTCACTTTGTAGCAACGCACGGGTGTTTACCTAGTAATTCATGTGAAGAATGTATTGATGTTTAGGGCTGTAGGAACAATTTTAATTACATAGCTACTTTAATGAAATAAATCATGTTTTCCGTTGAAGTGTTATATATAGAAGTTGTAGATAACTTCTTTATCTTGGTTGTGTAAAAATTTCATGACCATAGATATAGTAGTTTGGGAGTTATTATTTTCTCAAGTCCAGTCTCAGAATCTGTCAAAATTCTGTACAAGTTTCAAAAATTGGATTGTTTGGCTAAGCTAAACTGAGAATCAGCTCTTAGTAATTATAGAAGAATTTTAGTACTTTTATTAAGCTTTCCAACAAATTTTGGATCATCCTTTTTGTGATCTATAAGTTAAGTTACAATTGTTTGAAGTGCGATCTCTGAATCTGTCCAAATTTGGATAGCAGAGCCTTTCTCATGTCTTTTGACCTTAATATGCATTGAATTAACCAGAGGTATTTATAAATGAAGTGTAGATAATTTTATTAGCTTTCAAAAAACTCTAGAATCACCAGTTTTGGATGCTTAAGACTCCAATTATAGATTTTTGAAGTGAATAGTCGAGTTCTGTCCAAATCTGGACAGAATTTACGTTTAGCAGTGACTGACCTTTCAGAATGTCAAATCATTTTGTGCTGATAATACAAAAGTTATAGGGGATTTCATAAGCTTTCTAGAAAGTCTTAGTTCACTATTTTTGGATTAATATCTTGTGAGTTATGAGCAAAACAATTGACTGCTGTTTTACTGTTCAGAATCAGCAAGTATTAAAATGGTTGTTTGGAATTGCTTTTGTGTAGGTCACTAGGTTTGGTTAGTTCTTTTGGTTTTAAGTTTGACGTACTTATTATGCTAGAAGTGTTTTAGTGAATATATAGAATAAGTTTGGTATTTCTGTCAGTTAGCTAAACATATTCGCCTAGAGTTATTTATACTAATTTTATCATTTCACTATTGTCTTGCCTTACTAGTAATATCTTACCCTCTTTGGCATAGTGTTATTATCTTGTATTGTTTATGCTTATTCTCATCCATATGAATTATGCATATTATATAGGTACGATAATTGGTCACAAAATACGGACACATGATGGATTAATCTCAAGTGAAGCTGATGAATGAACCTGAAGCTTGGATGATCTGATCAAGTCCCAGAATGAGAGATGCTCACCAAGTGGTCGTCATCTAACCACACTAACGTAGTGTTTATCCCAGGCAAGCCCCGGTGCATTTGCCACATCCTTCTATTTTAAAAGCTTTCATCACTTATATGTTGCATTAGGTGATAAGTGTTGTGTGAATAAACAGTTGATGCATTAGCATTCCTTGGAATTTGATTACTATTCCTTGATTCCTGTTTATAAAAGAGAACTAAAGATGCTTAGCCCTACTTAGATAATTAAAAGTTGTTCTTTTTAAAAAAGATGATGTGTTACATAGGATATGGGAAATTGTTGTGAAAAAGAAATTGGGATGGTGAATCCATATGGCCATGATGGATTCAACATCCAGAAAAAAGTACCTCTGTCAGGTACCAAAGATTGGGAAATGGTTTAAATAAAACGAAACCAGACGTTGAGCAGGAAAGGTCGTCCGTTGTCGGTGTTTTGGGTCCGACCGCACACCCGGGGATGCCCCTCAAGGTGTTTTTAGGAGTAGGACGGTGTCGACGACTGTAGCAAAATGGTTCGTGCCAGATGCACGAGGGACAGTGGACAATGTTTGCAGGTTCGGGCCGCTTAGAGACGCGTAACACCCTACGTCCTGGTGAGTATGCTTGGTGAACAAGGTTACAAGAGAGCTCTCTGAATTGAGAATGCAGAGAGTTGATGTGGGTGGCTAAGTAATAGGGTCGATCGTTCTGAAGGGGTGCCCCCTAGGCCTTATATACTCGACCGTGGGGCAATACATGTGGATATGATAACAACGTGTAGCTAAAATATAGTGAACTACTTGAGTTTATCTCCTTGTAGTTCTGCCGACTTATCCTCGCATGGCTCCGTTGCATGGGGGCTCCAACGCGGGAAAGTCGGATCTCTATTGTGGTCACTCGCTCGACATTGTGGGTCGTCCGGGTTTGCACCAATCCGGCCTCATGTCGATCTGCTTCGCTGGTTGTCTCTCCCCAGGCCCACGAAAGAATGACCTTACGATTTATTGGGCCCTTGGGCCTTCCGTGAGGTCTTTTACTCTTTTAGTGGACCCGGGGGATATCTATCCCCCACAAGCCCCCGATCTTTGGGTTAATTTAGAGGTAATCAGCCCAAAGATTCCAGGTCCAGCTTGCAGGTGATTTGAAGAAAACGACTTCTTATTGTCTCCTCCTGCTTTGATCACTCGTAAACCGAAGCTTTGTTTCGTGCTTGTGCCTTAGAGGTCGGCATTTCAATTTGTAGGACTCTGAACTTCATTGGGTGCACCGGAGGTGCACCCAATGGGTGTAGCCCCCGAGCTTCGAGTAGATTTTAGAAAATAATCTACTCAAAGGTCTTCCCCAGAAATTATTTCCATTTGTGCTCCTGCGTTATGGTTGAGGGCCGGCCTTGTTTTTAATCTTGTCCCACGCCTTAGAAGTCGGCACTATCTTGGCTTGGAATGATAATCCATGGGGTGCACCGGAGGTGCACCCAATGGGTGTAGCCCCCGACCTTCAAATGGATTTTTGAGGATAATCTATTCGAAGGTCTTCCTTTTGTGTCTCTTTGCTGAAAATTATCCTTTCTGTTTGTAAAAATTGGCATGAAGCTATCCGCATTATGCTTTGGAGGTCAGCATTATGTCATCAATATTATGCTTCAGAGGTCAGCATGTATTTTGTCTTTAGCAGCCGAGTTCGCAATCCATCCATATCTTGCTAGGTAGTGCAATTTATTTGCTCTGCGACTGATTGGACGTTTGATGGACGTTCTCTGTCTAGTCTTCACGTCGCTTCTGTCGGCCATATTTTGTACTTCACTGGCTATATTTGGCTTTCCTCTAATCCTTACTGATATCTCATTTTTGTCTTGGAGTATTCACTGCATGCCCTGCACAGATGTGACCGTTTTGAAAAATATACTGATAATTTCTGGGCGTCCCCCCCAATGGGTGTGGGCAAGGGACGGCTTGGTACGCTGAGTGTTTTAGCCGGCTGCTTCTGAGTAGTAATGTGATGTGACGGCGGGTGTAATCATATCCTCCGCGCTGTTGACTGGAGTCCCAATGGGTGTTGTGTTGCGTGAAACGGCGTCAGCCGCCTGACGTGTCTTCAGACGGGTTGAAGTGCTTATTGAATGCTTTGCGACTGTTCAATGACCGCGGTTGGAGGTGAGTGGTTGCCTTCTCCTTCTATAAATAATGTCGTTCTCTCTCCGGCTTTTTCACATCTCCTGTTGTTCTCTGTTGCTTGCCTTTCTTCTCTCCCTTCTGCTTCCACCATGGGCAAGAACAACAAGCGCAAGCGTGAGCCAACTCCTCCATCGGAGGAGTTTGGTGACTCGGAGTACTCAGAGGAGGAGTTCTCCTCTGAGTCTGAGGGGTCTCTGGCTCCCATCCCCCTGCGTGAGTCGTCTGACGACTCAGACGACTTCCAGGGGCTTGCGGCGGAGGTCTGGACGTACATCCGGGCCGTCGAGCGCTCCGGGCTCGAGGGCTCGGATGTGTCGGAGTACTCCTCGGATGAGGAGGACTCGGACGGCGGCAGCGAGGACGACGACGACGACGACGACGACGGCGACGACGAAGGCGGTGGCGGCGGTGACGGTGACGACAGCGGCAGGGGCGGCAGCGGCGGTAGCAAGGACGGTGACGGCGGCGGCAGCAGGGGCGGCAGCGGCGGCAGCGGCAACAGGGCCAGTGGCTAGATGCCACTGGTCTTTTAGATATTAGTATAGTATAGTTAGAATAATGTAGTAGTAATTACTAGTGTAGAGTAGTATAGTGTAGTGTAGTAGTAGTAGCAGTAATGTGATGTAATATAGTAGTAGTAGTAGTAATAGGGAAGTATCAACTCATAAAGAGTTGATTTGTAAGCATGATATATTCCCCTTAATGAAGTAATGGTGTTGGTTTCTCTGTGGTGATTATCCTGCTTATTTGTGAAGCTGATTTCCTTGGAGTTTGCACGTAAATAACTCTGGCATCGTTTCGACGCTTTTAGAAGTAGCTGTCGAGCGACTGAACATGATGTCGGAGTTTTAGAGTCAACTGCCGAGCGACTTGAGGGCGACGTCAGCATTTTAGAGGTAATGCCGAACGACTTGACACGATGTCGGAGTTTTAGAGTCAACTGCCGAGCGACTTGAGGGCGACGTCAGCATTTTAGAGGTAATGCCAAACGACTTGACATGATGTCAGAGTTTTAGAGTCAACTGCCGAGGGACTTGAGGGCGACGTCAGCATTTTAGAGGTAATGCCGAGCGACTGAACACGATATCAGCGTTTTAGAGGCAACGCCGAGTGACTGGAGGGCGACGTCAGCGTTTTAGAGGTACCGAGCGACTGAACACGATATCAGCGTTTTAGAGGTAATGCCGAGTGACTGGAGGGCGACGTCAGCGTTTTAGAGGTAACGCCGAGCGACTGAACACGATATCAGCGTTTTAGAGGTAACGCTGAGTGATAGCAGGCTGCGTGGGCCACTTTGAGGATGATAGCCGAGTGATGAGGTGGCGCACCGGTGCTCTGGAAATAACTGCCGGGTGATCACGTGGCACGCCGGTGTTTTGGAAATAACCGCCGGGTGCTGACTGGGCACTTTTTGAAACGGTATCTGGCTCGAGAATATCCCATAAGTGTTGCGCTTTTAGCCGCCTCTGCTTTCTGTGCCCTAGTTCTTGCTTTCTCGCTTCCGAATCCTCTCTGCCATTCGCCTCCCACTCTGCTTGCTGGTAGAATCGAGATGGCGCCCAAGAGGAAGACCTCGAGTTCGTCTGCTGTGGTGATTCCTCCAATCGACCCCAACAGCCAGTTGCCTTTCGCAGGTAACCACATGTCCGTCATTTCTGAGCCTGAACTTCTCCACCTCGTATCCATCGGGGTTCTTCCTCCGCGGGAACTCTGTTCTTGGCGGATTTGCCATGGGTTTACTGTTCCAACTGAGGATACCCCGTTGTTTATGCCCCTTTCCTTCTCCGCGGCCTTGGCCTTCCCATTTCTCCCTTTTTCCGCGGCCTCCTTGATTTCTACCATCTTAATTTGACCCATTTGAACCCCAATTCTATCCTGCAAATCTCCATTTTCGTTCATTTATGCGAAGCCTTTCTCGGTGTGCTGCCACATTTCGGGTTGTGGAAATACTTGTATCATTGTCGCCCTGGGATGGCCGGGGGACAACATCAGTTGGTTGGGGGTGCCAGCTTGGAGATGCGCCGCGGGAGGAAGACTGAACATCTCGAGATCCCTCTCAAGGACAGTATCAAGGGATGGCGCTTGGAGTGGTTCATAGTTGAGAATTATGGGAATTCTCTCCCCCCTAGGTCGGGAAGACAGCCGGACGTTCGCACCCCAAGCTGGACCGAGTCTCCCACAGATCAGGAGGTAGCTGAGGCAGGTGCATTGCTAGCTGAAGTTGGACTGCTGAAAGAGAGGGGTCTGACTGCTGAAGCCGTGGTTACTGATTTTGTTTTCAAGAATATTCAGCCGTTGAAGGACAGGGCATACCCAGCTTATATGTATCGAGGCCTAGCCGACTCAACTCGGGTTACCAACAGAAAAAATCCCTCTGCAGACTTGGTGAGCCGACTTGAGATGATCCTTAGGGGCAAAGTGTCAAATGTTGGTGCTCGAGTGGCATACTCGGCCTGGAACCTGCCTCCTCCCAAAGCCTTCACCCTTTTTGTGTCAAATCCACCTGTCACTGATGGCAGTTTGGGCCTTAGAGTGCGACCCTCTGCTGAAGAAGTTAGTGCCTTGGTTGCCTCGCTTGGGGAGATTCCTGATGATGAACGACAGGTCCATTTTGAGGTGCCCCTGAACCCTAGTGATGCAGAGATAAGCGCTATGCTTGATTTGTTGGCTGAGGATTCTTCTGATGCTGCTCCTGCTGGGACACTGGTAGTGGCGCCACCCTCAGAGGCTGATACAACTTTGGATACTCAGAAACCTGCCAGTACTCGCCCGAGGCGCCCTTGCCGAGCCAATCAGCCTGATCCTTCTGCTGATGAGCAGAAGAAGAAAAGAAGACGCCTCCGGCGAGTATCCAGTTTGGATCGGGACGCTGGTACCTCGGTTCCTGCTGCTGAAGAAGTGCCTGCGACTGGATTTACTGATGCTGACCCCAATGGGTGTACCCAATTCGCTGCTGATCCCAATGTGGGTGCTCCATCTGTTGCTGATCCCAATGGGGGTGCTGCTTGTGTTGCCAATGTGGACGACGAGGAGGAAGAAGATGAAATTCCTTTGACTCGGAAAAACAGTCGGCAGTTCATCGCCAGCGGTGAAAGTAGTGGAGTTCCCTCTCCTGCTTTGTCTGCCCTCATTGGTCTGCAAGAACTGTCCCTGGCCAACTTTGATCAGACTCTTGAGGATAGGGTTCCAGAGGACTTGTTATCGGAGCCAGTGGATGATGGTGTAATGGAGGTTTGCGCTGACGTGCCTGATGCTGGGTTGAGGTCATCCCGTGCCTCGTCGACCTTAGAGCGCGATCTCGAGGGTCGGGAGACTGACTTGGATCGTCCTGGTCCTATGGAAGTAGCTGAGGGCCCGTCAACCTTAGAGGTGGCTACTGCAGAGAACTTGGACCCCAAGGATGGTGCTGACACATGCCCAGCCCCCGAGGATGTCGCCGGGGATGACTTGGCTCGGGTGGGGAGTGTAAGCCACTGCCCAGCCCCCGAGGGTGCTGCCGGGGATGATCCGGCTCAAGTGGGCAGTGCAAACTATGACCCAGCCCCCGAGGGTGCCCGAGCGGGGTCTCCCTCCTATACTTCCATGGACGTTCATGTGGGATCACCTCCACACTCTGGCTGTATGGTGGTAGCCCAAGCCTTGGACCAGGGAATCGCTTTAGAGGGCAGCGTCCCCGCTGACCGAGTGTTTGGCTCTGTTGAAGGCACCGAGTTGATTCCTACTGGTTCGTTGCAAGCTGCTTCAGGTGGTGGCCTTACGCCTGGTTATCAACTGATCTCTCCTGATTTGGGGATCTCTTCGTTCTTTTCCAACCTCCAGGTACTGTGATGTATTTTAGCTTGATTTTTACATTGCATGAACTGCTGTCATTACACTCATCTGTTCTCCTCATCAGGCTTTGGTGGATGGGATGGCTAGCCAGCTGAGGTTACAGGGTGCTTCTGTCCCAGAAGTAGCTTCGTCTCTTGCATGTTGGAATCCAGTGTCACTTCAACATCGCGTCTCTGAATTGGAGGCAACCAACGCTGGTTAGTGCTTTTTTGCTTCTCTTTGCCTTCACTGTGGACTGCTTTACATTCTGACCCCTTTTTGTTTGATTATCTCCTGCTAGGAATGACTCGGCAGATTTCAATTCTTGAGGAAAAACATTCCCGAGATCAGGCTGAATTGGTCCAGCGGTGCACTGACTTTGAGGAGAAGTACTCTCAGAGCCAAACTGAACTGGGTCAGGTCTCCGCTGCCTTGGATGACGCCAATGCACTGAGTTCTTCTCTTCATGCTCAGCTCAATTCTGAAAAGGTGATTTACAAAACTATGCTTTGCCTTGTTGTGTTCCTATTACTTGCTTGGTTTTTGAGGGAGTTGACTTTTGCTTGCAGGAAGAAAAACGTATCCTTGCTGCTTCTCGTGACAGTCTTGACAGATTGTATCATGATTCTAGCAACTCGCTGACCATCTTGGAGAGGAGTCACCGCTTTACAATGGAAGAATTGGACAATCAACGTTGTAAGCTGCAGGAATCCGTGGATGAAGTGACCCGCCTCAAGCAGCTGATATCAGCGAAGGACGCTACCATCAAAGAACTTCGAGCTTCCAAGAAATCCATTGTCCAGGAGTTAGAAACTGCTCGACTGGCTGCCAAGGTTGCCGAAGAAACTTCTGTTACTCTCAGAGCCCAGCGCGACAGAGCCATGGACAAGGCTATTCGGGCGGGGCGAATCTTGATGAGGAGACCCGGCGTGGTTGTGCCTGAAGATATAAGGGCTGATGTGAATGCTGCCCCTAATTCCTCGAGTCGTCCTTCCTCGTCGATCGCTCCTGAGAAAAATATCACCAAGTAGAGAAACGTTTTGCGTGCTCTGAGCGCGCGGTTAGCATGGTCAGACATTTGTTAGAGGACGTCATTTCAGTACTTAAACGACATTGTTATTCTCGTATTGTTTCAGAATTCATCAGTCTGTAAATTTGCAGTAGTAAAACAATGCGCGATGGTTATGAAATTTGTTTGCGGGATATAGAAGTCATCCTTATATGAGTAATTGTAATCTCGTCAGATCGCCTTAAGTCGCTGCTGACTTAAGTCGCTTGCTTTTGTTAATAGGGCGTAGTGGTCACCCTGAATTGCGTAGTCGTGAGCATGTTGCACCGGCTTAAGTCGCCACTGACTTTAGCCGATTGCTCCGTTCGTAGGGCATAGTGGTCACCCCGAGTTAAGTAAGCGTGAGCATGTCGCACCGCCTTAAGTCGTTGCCGACTTAAGTTGATTGCTCCGTTAGCAGGGCATAGTGGTCACCCCGAGTTAAGTAAGCGTGAGCATGTCGCACCGCCTTAAGTTGTTGCCGACTTAAGCCGATTGCTCCGTTAGCAGGGCATTGTGGTCACCCCGAGTTAAGTAAGCGTGAGCATGTTGCACCGCCTTAAGTCGTTGCCGACTTAAGTCGATTGCTCCGTTAGCAGGGCATAGTGGTCACCCCGAGTTAAGTAAGCGTGAGCATGTCGCACCGCCTTAAGTCGTTGCCGACTTAAGCCGATTGCTCCGTTAGCAGGGCATAGTGGTCACCCCGAGTTAAGTAAGCGTGAGCATGTCGCACCGCCTTAAGTCATTGCCGACTTAAGCCGATTGCTCCGTTTGCAGGGCATAGTGGTCACCCCGAGTTAAGTAAGAATGCAAGTCGATCGTGAACAAATTGAGTATCTTTGAAACCCCTTTTTTATTGATGACATATTTCCACTTTACAGAGTACATCGTCGTCCCGATAGCTTTTTGAGATACAGCTAGGGATAAAACTTCCTGAGGTGTTCTATGTTCCAGGAGTTCCCGACTTCTGTGCCATCCATCTGAGTGAGGCGATATGATCCGGGCCGAGTGACTTCTGCTACTATGAAGGGTCCTTCCCATAAGGGCGATAACTTGTGCCGTCCCTCCCCCGTTAGAATTCGGCGGAGGACGAGATCTCCTATTGAGAAGGATCGCTGTCGCATAGCCTTGACGTGATAGCGCCTTAGAGTCTGCTGGTACCGTGCTGATTGGATTACCGCATTCAGCCGTTCTTCTTCAAGTACATTAATGTCCTCCAGCCTAGTGGCCTCGACTTCTGCTATGTTTTCGAAGATCAACCTTGGCGCCCCGAACTTGAGATCGGCGGGTAGCACTGCCTCTGACCCATAGACCATGAAGAAAGGAGTGTTTCCATGCAAAGCTCGGCTGGGTTGGGTTCTTAGGCTCCAAACGACATAGGGCAATTCCCTTATCCACTTTCCTGCGAATTTTTCATTCTTGTCGAAGACCTTTTTCCTGAGTGCCTCCAGTATCATCCCGTTGGCTCGCTCAACCTGCCCGTTGGCTCTTGGATGTGCTACAGATGCGTACTTGATCTGAATGCTCTTTTGCTCGCAGAAGTCGAAGAACTCTGAACTTGTGAAGTTGGATCCTAAGTCAGTTATGATGCTGTTTGGTATCCCGAATCTAAATATTATGTCTTGTATGAATTCCACGGCCTTAGCAGAGGTTAAAGAAGCAATGGGCTTCAACTCTATCCATTTAGTGAATTTGTCGATTGCTACCAATACATGAGTGTATCCCCCTTGAGCTTTCTTGAAAGGTCCAATCATATCCAGTCCCCAGCATGCGAAAGGCCAAGTTACTGGTATGGTCTGCAGTTGCTGTGCTGGCAGATGTTGTTGCTTTGACAAGTATTGGCAAGCTTCGCACCTCTGAACTAACTCGCCTGCATCATTCTTTGCTGTTGGCCAATAGAATCCTGACCTGAAGACCTTCCCGACTAGTGTTCTGGAGGCTGCATGTATTCCACATTGCCCAGCATGGACCTCCTCCAGAAGTTGCTTCCCAGTAGACGGGAGAATGCACTTCATGAGGACATCTGATGCACCCCTTCTGTACAATGTCTCCCCAATGAGTGTGTAGTGAGCCGACTGTCTGGCAATGCGCTCGGCTGAGTTCTTGTCATCTGGTTCTTCTTCATTCTTTATATACTTGATGATTGGCCTTCTCCAGTCATCAGAGTCTGACTCGGGTTGATCTATAATGTTGCACTCTTCTGTTTGATCCATTGAGATACTCGGTTGTAGTATTTCTTGCACAAAGACTCCGGGTGGGACCTGAGTTCGACTGGATCCTAGCTTGGACAGTACATCGGCTGCTGTGTTCCGATCTCTTTCTACATGATGAAATTCCAGACCCTCAAATTTATCTTCCAGCTTTCGGACGGCGGTGCAGTATTTTCCCATTGAATCGCTTGAACAATCCCACTCTTTGTTTATCTGGCTAATGACTATCAGAGAGTCTCCGTATACCATCAATCTCCTGATGCCCAATGATATGGCGATGTTCAATCCATGGATCAGAGCTTCATACTCGGCTGCATTGTTGGAGGCCGGAAACAGCAACTGGAGGGCATATTTGAGGTGCTCGCCTCCAGGTGCGGTGAAGAGAATCCCTGCTCCTGCTCCCTGCAGCTTCAGCGAGCCATCAAAATACATTCGCCATACTTCTGCAATCTCTGGGTTATCTGGTACTTGCTGCTCAGTCCACTCTGATACGAAATCAACCAGTGCTTGAGTTTTGATGGCAGTACGAGGTCGGAACTCGATGTCATGAGATCCCAACTCACAAGCCCATTTGGCTATCCGGCCAATGGCTTCCTTGTTGTGAAGAATATCCCCTATTGGAAAACCAGTGACTACTATGACTTTGTGGTCATCAAAGTAGTGACGTAGCTTGCGGGCAGTTAGAAGTACTGCGTATAATAGCTTCTGAACTTGAGGATACTTTTTCTTTGAGGGGCCTAGAACTTCACTGATGAAGTAAACAGGATGTTGCACTGGGTAGGCATGTCCTTCTTCTGCTCGCTCGACTACCAACGCGGTGCTTACCACATGAGTCGTGCAAGAGATATACAGTAGCAGATCTTCAGCTAGTTGAGTTGACGTAGCTCGTCGGGGTGGCTTCAGTACTGGTGGTGTTGTCAAGAATTTCTTCAGTGTATCTAGAGCCTCCTGTGCTTCTGAAGTCCACTGAAACTTATCCACCTTCTTGAGTAGCTTGTAAAACGGCAAACCTTTATCCCCCAGCCTGGATATAAATCTGCTCAGAGCTGCCATACATCCAGTAAGTCGCTGAACCTTCTTTTGTGATCGAGGTGCTTCCATCTTCATGATAGCTTCAATCTTATCCGGATTAGCCTCAATTCCCCGGTGGCTGACGATAAACCCGAGTAACTTTCCTGATGGTACCCCGAAAACACATTTTTCGGGATTAAGCTTCCATCTATACCGTCTCAGACTGTTGAAAACCAGCTGTAAGTCTTCGATGAAGTTTTCCGAATTCTCCATTTTGATTACCACATCATCTATGTAGGCCTCCAGACGCTTGCCCCAGTGATCGGCTAAGCACGTTTGAATGGCTCTCGGATAAGTCGCTCCAGCGTTTTTGAGGCCGAACGACATGGAGGTGTAACAGAAAGCACCAAACGAAGTGATGAATGCTGTTTTTTTCCTCGTCTTCCTTCGCCAAACTAATCTGATGGTATCCGGAATAGCAATCCAAGAAAGACAGCACAGAACATCTAGCGGTAGAGTCCACCACCTGATCTATCCTTGGGAGCCCGAAGGGATCCTTCGGACAGTGTTTGTTGAGATCGGTATAGTCGACGCACATGCGCCAATCCACTTTATTCTTTTTGAGTACAAGAACAGGGTTGGCTAACCACTCGGGGTGTAACACTTCTCTAATAAATCCAGCCGCGACCAAGCGAGCTAACTCGGCGCGAATGGCCTCTCTCTTGTCGGGCGTGAAACGACGTAGCTTTTGCCGAATCGGCCTTGCCTGGGGATAGACCTTCAGTTTGTGCTCGGCCAGTTCTCTTGGGACTCCCGGCATATCCGCAGGTTGCCATGCGAATACATCTCGATTATCTTGCAGAAACTGGACGAGCGCGCTTTCCTATTTGTCGTCCAAGCTGGAGCTGATGATGGCAGTCTTGCGTTCATCAGCGAACCCCAGGTTGATCCTCTTGGTTTCTTCAATCGGCCGCATAGAGGTCGCGGCCTGAGCTTCGTTTGCCGGTACTGCAAGGTCCTCCTCAGGCTTAGAGTTCGCCAGTGTTGAAGAAACCGCCGACGGCTTGGTGGTGAGGGCTGCTTGGATGGCCACTCGGAAACACTCTGCGGCGCCTTGGAAGTCGGCGCGCACAGTTATGATTCCTTGCGGTCCTGGCATCTTCAGTATCATGTACGTGTAATGTGGGATGGCCATGAATTTGGCCAGTCCCGGCCTCCCGATGATGGCGTTGTACCCGCAGTCGAAGTTCGCCACTTCAAACCTCAGGAACTCGGTTCTGTAGTTCTCCGGAGTTCCGAAGGTGACAGGCATGTAGATGTGGCCCAGCGGGTATTCTCCTTCCGTCGGCACGATGCCGAAGAAAGGAGTGTCCGACTCGTGGAGCTCTTTGAGGTGAACTCCCAAGCCTTGGAGTGTCCGGGGGAAGGTGACGTTGATGCTGCTCCCCCGTCCACTAGCACCTTCTTCACCCGGCTCTCTCGGATCACCGGATCGACGAGGAGCGGGTATTTGCCTGGATGGTCGAAGTTGAGCCATTGATCCTCCCGAGTGAAAGTGATCGGGTGCTCCGACCACCGATATGGGGCGGGAGGACCGGTGGTCGCCACCAGTATCTGGCGGTCGTTGAGCTTTTGTTGTCTTTTGTTTTCCTGCGACCCATGTTCGCCGAAAATGACGTTGACCTCCCTGTCAACGCGCGGGAAAGCTCCTCCTCCTCCCTCCTCCTGCTGATGGGGTTGTCGTGGTTCATCTGGTCCTCCCCTCGGCGGAGGAGGAGGTAGAGGTTGGAAGGGTCGGCCGTGCCCGACGGAGTGCTTGAAGTCCCGACAGTTACGAAGAGTGTGGCGCATGTCCTTGTGGTACGGGCACTGGGCGTCGAGGATGTCGTCCAGCATGCGTTCGCCTCCACGAGGTCCTCCTCGAGCGCGAGAGGCAGGTGGTCCGGCGGTGTGTACTTCTTCGCGAGGCCTCTTCTCCCATCATTTGTCGGGTTGCTGGTTCGCGTCGCGTCATGGTGCTGCCGGTGCGGTCTTTGCTCCTCCGATGAGGTCCTGGGCCCACTCGTCGGCGGTGATGTAGAGGTCGGCTTCCCGGAACAGCTCCTTGGAGGTAGTCGGCGCCTTCTGTAGTATGGCTCGGACGAAAGCCGAGTCATTGGATCCTTCGTAGAAGTCCTCGATCACAGCCGCCTCCGTGACCTCGGGGATACGATTTCTCATGGTCTGGAACCTTTTGAGGTACGACCGGAGAGTTTCGTCCCCCCGGCGCTTGATGGATTTGAGGTCCCATGGTTGCGCCGGTTTGTCGGAGAGGGACTGGAAGTTGGCGGTGAAGCGTCGACTGAAGTCGCCCCAGTCGTCGATGCGGTGTCGGGGTAGATGTCGCAGCCATTGCAGCGCGTCTTGCCCAAGGACAATGGGTAAGTACGCGGTCATCACGTCTTCGGACGCCCCGGCAGCTCGAGCAGCGGTGGTGTAGACGGCTAGCCAACCCCCTGGATCCTGCTTAGGTTCATATTTGTCGACATTGGATACCTTGAAGTTGGGAGGCCATTGGATGGCCCTAAGGCGCGGAGTAAGAGCAGACACTCCGCATGTGTCCTCCTGTCGTCGGGGATGATGTCTGTCCCGGGGAGGGGAGTAGTGGTTGTGGTTCCTCGACCGTCCCCAGGTGGTACCGCCAGTTGAGGCCGTTGCCGACTCAGTTCTGGTGGCCTGGCTCCGAGCTGGGATGCCATGATCCCTGTCGTACTCCTCCCGGCGGCGGATCTCGTTCTCATGCCGCCGTTCGCGTGAAGCATTGATGGAGCTTCGCGCGTCTCGGCGACTGTTGATGGCGTGTCGTAGATCGTTCGGCGGGTGAGCAAGCGGTAGAAGATGGTTGGCCGCCTGGGTGAACAATCGTCGGTAGCCCTCAGCGTCGGGAGTCTGAGGGAGTCCATCAGCTATCCGAGCTAGTACTCCTCTGACTTCGCTCGGCGTGTTCATGGCTCGGGCGAAGTCGGGGTTCAGGTTGCGCCCGAAGAATGGATTCTCCCGGCGTTGCCTTGCATCTTGCTCGGCTTGTTCCTGAGCCCGTCGGCGATCACGTCGTCGGGAGTTCCTTCGTTCTCTGAAGACGCGTTCTTCCGGAGTTTCTCCTATCTCCGAGACCTCGTCTCGCGAGACAGGTTGCTCCGGATCCCGTTCTCCGGCCGCGTGTTGCCGTCGAACGTTCCTGCGCCGGTTCCTCCGTCGGCGGGATTCTCGTTGAGGCGGTTCTTCTCCGGGTGCGGTCGGCTCGTCGTCGGAGACGGTGGGCGACTCCGCTCTCCCGATGAAGAGGACGTCAGGATAGAACGGTGCTGCTGTCGTGGCGACCTTCTTTCCGTTCTCCTTTGAGGGCGGAGGAACGGAAAGAACAACTTGCTTCCCCTTGGTCTCCTTTTTCCTCGCGATCTGTGTTCATTCTCTTGTCGGGGAAGTAGACAGTGGAGTTCTCCGGGTCAGTGGGCCCTCGGCCTCCGACTTTCCGGAGACGATCTTTTTCCGGAGAGCTGGAGGTTGCGCTTCTCCGGCATTTTCGGAGTTTGTTGGAGGAGACTTCTTTTCCGGCGGATCCGCAATGCGGTGTAGAGTTCCCTTTTCGTCTGCTACAGATGAGATTGTTCCGAAGCAGAATACGGATCCGGGACGAAGGGTGATCTTGCTATAGAAGGTGACGGCCATTGAGCTAGCTTGGATCGTCGACACACCCCCTACCTGGCGCGCCAGCTGTCGGTGTTTTGGGTCCGACCGCACACCCGGGGATGCCCCTCAAGGTGTTTTTAGGAGTAGGACGGTGTCGACGACTGTAGCAAAATGGTTCGTGCCAGATGCACGAGGGACAGTGGACAATGTTTGTAGGTTCGGGCCGCTTAGAGACGCGTAACACCCTACGTCCTGGTGAGTACGCTTGGTGAACAAGGTTACAAGAGAGCTCTCTGAATTGAGAATGCAGAGAGTTGATGTGAGTGGCTAAGTAATAGGGTCGATCGTTCTGAAGGGGTGCCCCCTAGGCCTTATATACTCGACCGTGGGGCAATACATGTGGATATGATAACAACGTGTAGCTAAAATATAGTGAACTGCTTGAGTTTATCTCCTTGTAGTTCTGCCGACTTATCCTCGCATGGCTCCGTTGCATGGGGGCTCCAACGCGGGAAAGTCGGATCTCTGTTGTGGTCACTCGCTCGATGTTGTGGGTCGTCCGGGTTTGCACCAATCCAGCCTCATGTCGATCTGCTTCGCTGGTTGTCTCTCCCCAGGCCCATGAAAGAATGACCTTACGATTTATTGGGCCCTTGGGCCTTTCGTGAGGTCTTTTACTCTTTTAGTGGACCCGGGGGATATCTATCCCCCACACCCGTCTATGTCGATTAAGGACCGTTCCAATTGTTGGCATGTTGATCTAGGACCCTTTAACTGGCCACATGCCTCATCATGGGTAAGCTTAGCCTCGGTCAGACCAATACAAGAACAGCTTGCACGCACTGGGAGTGGAGAGATGGCGAGAGTAACGTGTGCCCACCTGGCAAGTGGCTGGATGGTGGGGTGATGTGCTCTCGGGTCACGTGAACCCGTTCTAGTCTTGAGAAAACCGGTGGCAAGTTGACATATGCAAGGGTTAAGTGCTACATATGTTATGTGATTGGAGATCCCCAGCTGTGTATTAATCGATTCGGATCGCCGAACTTCTCGGATATGAAGACTGGATCTTCGACCTTCAGCGTAGATAACAAAATTTAAGATGATAAAATGAAGCTAGTGTAGGACAAGTGAATGCTCTAAATTAGGCAAATCTAGAATCAGGAAAAGAACTTAACTTGTGAGGTAAATTTTGGCATAAGGATCCACTACTAGTAAGCTCTTCTGTAAACAATGAGTCTTTGAAATTTGATGAGCTTTACCTTGATTTTCGACAAACCAGCATACCCTTAAGAGTCTTTTATTTAGTCGGGTAAGTCTAGTTGAGTAGTTGCGTACTCAAGGTTTTATTCCCATTGTTGCTGTAGGTTACGAGTCGCTTTGATTGTGATTGATGTTAAGTGCGGGTGGGCTCTGTGGCAGAACCGCTCGAATTATTCCAGCTTAAGTGCCTAAGTCACGCCTCAGGGGCCGTAACACACTTAAATCGGAATAACCCGTCAGTCCCTCAGATCTAGTCTGATAGAGCCACTTAACCAGGATCAAATTCCACAATCTCACTCGAAGGTGAGTCACAGAAGAAATACAATAAAACAGGAAACCTCAAATTAAGTACGGAGTTATTACATAAATCGGAGTTTTGAGTAGCAAATAAGAGTTCACAAAATAAAGTGCAGCGGATAATCGATGTCGTCGGTAATGAGGAAATGGGCAAGGCCTAGCCCACTACTCCTCATGCTCCTCTCCTGCCGGAGCAACATCCCACTCGACCGTCCAACCCGGTGGCAGGGTGGTAGTGAGAGCACCTAGAGGGGGGGGGGGGTGAATAGGTGATCCTGTAAAACTTCAAAACTTAAGCCACAAAAACTTGTTAAGTGTTAGCACAGTTATGGCCAAGTGGCTAGAGAGGAGTCAAAACACAATAACCACAAGAAATCAATCACAGAGATGACGCGGTGGTTATCCCGTGGTTCGGCCAAGTACAAACTTGCCTACTCCACGTTGTGGCGTCCCAACGGACGAGAGTTGCACTCAACTCCTCTCAAGTGATCCAATGATCAACTTGAATACCACGGTGTTCTTGCTTTTCTTTTCTCAATCCCGTTTGCGAGGAATCTCCACAACTTGGAGCCTCTCGCCCTTACAAAAGATGTTCACAGAGAATCACAGAGCAAGGGAGGGATTAGCAACTCACACACGACACAAAGATCACAGCGAATACGCACACACAAAACCCAGACTTGAGCTCAAGAGACTAGCACACTAGAACGGAGCTCAAATCACTAGAATGTCGAACAAGTGCGCAAGATTGATGTGTGAGTGATCAAGAGTGCTCAAGGAATGCTTGATTTTCTCCTCCATGCGCCTAGGGGTCCCTTTTATAGCCCCAAGGCAGCTAGGAGCCGTTGAGAGCAAATCTGGAAGGCCATCCTTGCCTTCTGTCGTCGGGCGCACCGGACAGTCCGGTGCACACCGGACACTGTCCGGTGCCCGATTTCTTTCCTTAAACAGGCGCAGCCGACCGTTGCCGACCGTTGCAGATCTGGCGCACCGGACAGTCCGGTGCACACCGGACAGTCCGGTGCCTTCTTCCGACCGTTGGCCAGACCACGTGTCGCGCGCAGATTCCGCGGCCGACCGTTGGCTCTGCCGACCGTTGGCTCTGCCGACCGTTGGCTCACCGGACAGTCCGGTGCACACCGGACAGTCCGGTGAATTATAGCCGTACGCCGTCGGCAATTTCCCGAGAGCAGCGACTTCGCCCGAGGCAGCCTGGCGCACCGGACACTGTCCGGTGCACCACCGGACAGTCCGGTGCCCCAGACCGAAACAGCCTGTTGGCTGTACACAGCCAACTCTCTTCTTTTCTTCTTCTCTCTGTTCCTAACACTTAGACAAATATATTAGTACACAAAACCAATGTACTAAGGCTTAGAAACATACCTTTACTTGTGATTTGCACTTTGTTCATCCATGGGCATAGATTCACATTTGAGTACTTGTGTTGGCACTTAATCACCAAAATACTTAGAAATGGCCCAAGGGCACATTTCCCTTTCAATCTCCCCCTTTTTGGTGATTTATGCCAACACAACATAAAGCAACTAGAACAAGTGCAAAATCACTTCAAATAAAACAAATTTGAGTTTTATTCAATTTTGGCATATATGGATCTTCCTTTGCCACCACTTGGTTTGTTTTTGCAAATCAAACTCAAATCTCTATCTCTAAGTCAAACACACATGTTGAAGCATAAAGAGAGTCATTCCAAAAGAGATTGATCAAAGATTTCAAAAACTCCCCCTTTTTTTCCATAATCACTACTTTTCCCCACAAGAAACCAACTTTTGACAAATGAGACAATCAGAGAGTTTTGACAAAACAAAAAGCTCTATTCTACTATTTTCAAAATTTCTCAAGTGGTAGCTGATCCATTTATTGCTTTGGCCCTTTATTTTCTCCCCCTTTGGCATCAAGCACCAAAACGGGATCAACTTTGGCCCTTTAACCCCATTGCCTCACCAAAATCTTCAATTAAGAGCAGATGGCAATAAGAGTTCATGAGATGGACTTGGAATAAGTTACCCTCTCATCGGAGTGCAGTGGAAGTCTTTCATGGTCCAAGTCCACCTTTTCCCTTTCAATTCTCCTTCAAGACTAGATCAAGCAAACTCAAGCATATGGTTAGTCTCAAAGGGTCAAGTTGTAACACATCTCCCCCTAGACATGTGCATCACTTTGCAACGGACTTGTGAGGTCCAGGGAGTGTTTGTACAACTTGAGCACCACACGAAACAACAAAATGCAGAATGAACATGATCAAAGGCATAACCACATGTATGCTATAATTCAATCCAAGTTCCGCGAATCTAAGACATTTAGCTCACTACGCAACCTGCAAAAGGTCTTCTCATCTAGAGGCTTGGTAAAGATATCGGCTAGCTGGTTCTCGGTGCTAACATGAAACACTTCGATATCCCCCTTTTGCTGGTGGTCTCTCAAAAAGTGATGCCGGATGTCTATGTGCTTTGTGCGGCTGTGCTCAACAGGATTTTCCGCCATGCGGATAGCACTCTCATTGTCACATAGGAGTGGGACTTTGCTCAGATTGTAGCCAAAGTCCCTGAGGGTTTGCCTCATCCAAAGTAGTTGCGCGCAACACTGTCCTGCGGCAACGTACTCGGCCTCAGCGGTGGATAGGGCAACGGAAGTTTGTTTCTTAGAGTTCCACGACACCTGGGACCTTCCTAAGAATTGGCACGTCCCCGATGTACTCTTCCTATCGACCTTGCATCCAGCATAATCGGAATCTGAGTATCCAACTAAGTCAAAGGTAGACCCCTTTGGATACCAGAGCCCGAAGCAAGGCGTAGCAACTAAATATCTAAGGATTCGCTTCACCGCCACTAAGTGACATTCCTTAGGATCGGATTGAAATCTAGCACACATGCATACGCTAAGCATAATGTCCGGTCTACTAGCACATAAATAAAGTAATGACCCTATCATTGACCGGTATGCTTTTTGATCAACGGACTTACCACCTTTGTTGAGGTCGGTGTGCCCGTCGGTTCCCATCGGAGTCTTTGCGGGCTTGGCGTCCTTCATCCCAAACCGCTTTAGCAGATCTTGCGTGTACTTCGTTTGAGAGATGAAGGTGCCGTCCTTGAGTTGCTTCACTTGGAACCCAAGGAAGTAGTTCAACTCGCCCATCATTGACATCTCGAATTTCTGCGTCATCACCCTGCTAAACTCTTCACAAGACTTTTGGTTAGTAGAACCAAATATTATGTCATCGACATAAATTTGGCACACAAACAAATCACCATCACATGTCTTTGTAAAAAGAGTTGGATCGGCTTTTCCAACCTTGAAAGCATTAACAATTAGAAAGTCTCTAAGGCATTCATACCATGCTCTTGGGGCTTGCTTAAGTCCATAGAGCGCCTTAGAGAGCTTACACACATGGTCGGGGTACCGTTCATCCTCGAAGCCAGGGGGTTGCTCTACGTACACCTCTTCCTTGATTGGCCCGTTGAGGAATGCGCTCTTCACATCCATTTGGTACAACCTGAAAGAATGATGAGCGGCATATGCTAGCAAGATACGAATTGATTCTAGCCTAGCCACAGGAGCAAAAGTCTCCTCGAAATCCAAACCTGCGACTTGGGCATAACCTTTTGCCACAAGTCGAGCCTTGTTTCTCGTCACCACCCCGTGCTCGTCCTGTTTGTTGCGGAACACCCACTTGGTTCCCACAACATTTTGCTTCGGACGAGGCACCAGTGTCCAAACTTCATTTCTCTTGAAGTTGTTGAGTTCCTCCTGCATGGCCAACACCCAGTCCGGATCTAGCAAGGCCTCCTCTACCCTGAAAGGCTCAATAGAAGATACAAAGGAATAATGCTCACAAAAATTAACTAATCGAGATCGAGTAGTTACTCCCTTGCTAATGTCACCCAGAATTTGGTCGACGGGATGATCCCTTTGAATCATCGCTCGAACTTGGGTTGTAGGTGCTGGTTGCGCTTCTTCCTCCATCACATGATCAGCTTGTGCTCCCCCTTGATCACACGCCTCCTGTTGATGAACCTGTTCATCGTCTTGAGTTGGGGGATGCACCATAGTTGAGGAAGAAGGTTGATCTTGCTCCAAGTGTTCCTGTGGTCGCACATCACCAATCGCCATGGTGCGCATAGCGGCCGTTGGAACATCTTCTTCATCTACATCATTAAGATCAATAACTTGCTCTCTTGGAGAGCCGTTAGTCTCATCAAATACAACATCGCTAGAGACTTCAACCAAACCCGATGATTTGTTGAAGACTCTATACGCCTTTGTATTTGAGTCATAACCTAATAAGAACCCTTCTACTGCTTTGGGAGCAAACTTAGAATTTCTACCTTTCTTCACTAGAATGTAGCACTTGCTCCCAAAAACACGAAAGTAAGATACATTGGGTTTGTTACCGGTTAGTAGCTCATACGAAGTCTTCTTGAGGAGTCGGTGAAGGTAGACCCTGTTGATGGCGTGGCAAGCCGTGTTCACGGCTTCCGACCAAAACCGCTCGGGGGTCTTAAATTCTCCAAGCATCGTCCTCGCCATGTCGATTAGCGTCCTGTTCTTCCTCTCTACCACACCATTTTGCTGTGGTGTGTAGGGAGCGGAGAACTCGTGCTTGATCCCTTCCTCCTCAAGAAACTCTTCCACTTGAAGGTTCTTGAACTCGGACCCGTTGTCGCTCCTTATCTTCTTCACTTTGAGCTCAAACTCATTTTGAGCTCTCCTGAGGAAGCGCTTGAGGGTCCCTTGGGTTTCAGACTTATCCTGCAAAAAGAACACCCAAGTGAAGCGGGAAAAGTCATCAACAATAACTAGACCATACTTACTCCCTCCTATGCTCAGATAGGCGACAGGTCCGAAGAGGTCCATATGCAGCAGCTCCAGGGGTCTTGAGGTGGTCATCACATTCTTGCTGTGATGCGCTCCTCCCACTTGTTTACCTGCTTGACAAGCTGCACAAGGTCTATCCTTTTCGAATTGCACGTTAGTCAAACCTATCACGTGTTCTCCCTTTAGAAGCTTGTGAAGGTTCTTCATTCCCACATGTGCTAAGCGGCGATGCCACAGCCAGCCCATGCTAGTCTTAGCTATTAAGCATGCATCTAGACCGGCCTCTTCCTTTGCAAAATCAACTAAATAAAGTTTGCCGTCTAATACACCCTTAAAAGCTAGTGAACCATCACTTCTTCTAAAGACAGACACATTTACATTAGTAAATAGACAGTTATACCCCATGTTGCACAATTGACTAACAGATAGTAAATTATAACCAAGAGACTCTACTAAAAACACATTTGAAATAGAATGCTCATTAGAAATTGCAATTTTACCTAACCCTTTTACCTTGCCTTGATTCCCATCACCGAATATGATTGAGTCTTGGGAATCTTTATTCTTGACGTAGGAGGTGAACATTTTCTTCTCCCCCGTCATATGGTTTGTGCATCCGCTGTCGATAATCCAGCTTGAACCCCCGGATGCATAAACCTGCAAGGCAAATTTAGGCTTGGGCTTTAGGTACCCAACTCATGTTGGGTCCTACAAGGTTAGCACAAATATCCTTAGGGACCCAAATGCAAGTTTTATCACCCTTGCATTTTGCCCCTAACTTCCTAGCAATTACTTTTCTATCCTTTCTACAAATTGCAAAGGAAGCATTCAAAGCATGATATATTGTAGACGGTTCATTCACTACTTTCCTAGGAGCATTATGACCAACATTTCTCCTAGGCATTTGATGAACAACATTTCTTTTAGGAACAATATTTCTCCTAGTAATATTTCTATCATACACATATGAAGAACTAGGAGCAGACGTGGCATGAGAATCATAAACATATGAATCAAACTCATTACAAGCATTTCTAGCATGTCTCCTATCATGGTACATAAAGGCATGGTTCCTTTTTGCACTACTAGCCATAGGGGCCTTCCCTTTCTCCTTGACGGGAATGGGAGCCTTATGGCTTGTTAAGTTCTTGGCTTCCCTCTTGAAGCCAAGCCCATCCTTAATTGAGGGGTGTCTACCAACCGTGTAGGCGTCCCTAGCAAATTTTAGTTTTTCAAAGTCACTTTTGCTAGTCTTAAGTTGAGCATTAAGACTAGCCACTTCATCACTTAGTTTTGAAATTGAAACTAAGTGTTCACTACAAGCATTAATGTCAAAATCTTTACACCTAGTACAAATTACAACATGTTCTACACAAGAGTTGGACTTATTTGCTACTTCTAATTTAGCATTTAAATCATTGTTGACGCCTTTCAAGGTAGAAATAGTTTCATGACAAGTAGATAGTTCAAAAGAAAGCATTTCATTCCTTTTAATTTCTAATGCAAGAGATTTTTGAGCCTCTACAAACTTATCATGTTCTTCATACAACAAATCCTCTTGCTTTTCTAGGAGAATATTCTTTTCATTCAAGGCATCAATTAATTCATTAATTTTGTCTATCTTAGATCTATCTAAGCCCTTGAATAAACATGAATAGTCTACTTCATCCTCATCACTAGATTCGTCCTCACTTGAAGAAGCATAGGTAGAGTTGCGAGTACATACCTTCTTCTCCCTTGCCATAAGGCATGTGTGACGTTCGTTGGGGAAGAGGGTTGATTTGTTGAAGGCGGTGGCGGCGAGTCCTTCATTGTCGTAGTCGGAAGAGGAGCAATCCGAGTCCCACTCCTTGCCTAGATGCGCCTCACCCTTTGCCTTCCTATAGTTCTTCTTTTTCTCCCTCTTGTTCCCTTGGTCCTGATCACTACCATTGTCGGGACAGTTAGCAATAAAATGACCAAGCTTACCGCATTTGAAGCATGAGCGCTTCCCCTTGGTCTTGGTCTTGCTTGGCTGTCCCTTGTGACCCTTTAACACCGTCTTGAAGCGTTTAATGATGAGAGCCATCTCTTCATCATTAAGTCCGGCCGCCTCAATTTGTGCCACCTTGCTAGGTAGCGCCTCCTTGCTTCTTGTTGCTTTGAGAGCAAGAGGTTGCGGCTCGTTGATCGGTCCATTCAAGGCGTCGTCCACGTACCTTGCTTCCTTAATCATCATTCGCCCGCTGACGAATTTTCCTAGGACTTCTTCGGGAGACATTTTGGTGTACCTGGGATTCTCACGAATATTATTCACCAAATGAGGATCAAGAATGGTAAATGACCTTAGTAGTAGTCGGACGACGTCATGGTCCGTCCATCGCGTGCTCCCATAGCTCCTTATTTTGTTAATAAGGGTCTTGAGCCGGTTGTACGTTTGGGTTGGCTCCTCGCCCCTTATCATTGCAAATCTTCCAAGCTCGCCCTCCACCAACTCCATCTTGGTGAGCATGGTGATGTCGTTGCCCTCGTGAGAGATCTTGAGGGTGTCCCATATCTGCTTGGCATTGTCCAAGCCGCTCACCTTATTGTACTCGTCCCTGCACAAAGAGGCTAGCAACACAGTAGTAGCTTGTGCATTCTTATGAATTTGTTCATTAATAAACATAGGGCTATCCGAGCTATCAAATTGCATTCCACTCTCTACAATCTCCCATATGCTAGGATGGAGAGAGAACAAGTGTGTACGCATTTTGTGGCTCCAAAATCCGTAGTCCTCTCCATCAAAGTGAGGGGGCTTGCCAAGTGGAATGGGGAGCAAATGCGAATTTGAACTTTGCGGAATACGAGAGTAGTCAAAAGAAAAGTTCGAATTAACCGGTTTCCTTTTCTCGTAGTCGTTGTGGTCGTCGTCCTTTTGGGAAGAAGAGGATTCGTCACTGTCGTAGTAGACGATCTCCTTGATGCGCCTTGTCTTCTTCTTCTTCCCATCTTTTCGCTTGTGGCTTGAACCCAAGTCGGTAGACTTGTCATTCTTCGGTTCGTTGAAGATGGACTCCTTCTCGTTGTTGTCGACCACCATCCCCTTTCCCTTAGGATCCATCTCTTCGGGCGATTAGTCCCTTTCTTGAAGAGAACGGCTCTGATACCAATTGAGAGCACCTAGAGGGGGGGGTGAATAGGTGATCCTGTAAAACTTCAAAACTTAAGCCACAAAAACTTGTTAAGTGTTAGCACAGTTATGGCCAAGTGGCTAGAGAGGAGTCAAAACACAATAACCACAAGAAATCAATCACAGAGATGACGCGGTGGTTATCCCGTGGTTCGGCCAAGTACAAACTTGCCTACTCCACGTTGTGGCGTCCCAACGGACGAGAGTTGCACTCAACTCCTCTCAAGTGATCCAATGATCAACTTGAATACCACGGTGTTCTTGCTTTTCTTTTCTCAATCCCGTTTGCGAGGAATCTCCACAACTTGGAGCCTCTCGCCCTTACAAAAGATGTTCACAGAGAATCACAGAGCAAGGGAGGGATTAGCAACTCACACACGACACAAAGATCACAGCGAATACGCACACACAAAACCCAGACTTGAGCTCAAGAGACTAGCACACTAGAACGGAGCTCAAATCACTAGAATGTCGAACAAGTGCGCAAGATTGATGTGTGAGTGATCAAGAGTGCTCAAGGAATGCTTGATTTTCTCCTCCATGCGCCTAGGGGTCCCTTTTATAGCCCCAAGGCAGCTAGGAGCCGTTGAGAGCAAATCTGGAAGGCCATCCTTGCCTTCTGTCGTCGGGCGCACCAGACAGTCCGGTGCACACCGGACACTGTCCGGTGCCCGATTTCTTTCCTTAAACAGGCGCAGCCGACCGTTGCCGACCGTTGCAGATCTGGCGCACCGGATAGTCCGGTGCACACCGGACAGTCCGGTGCCTTCTTCCGACCGTTGGCCAGACCACGTGTCGCGCGCAGATTCCGCGGCCGACCGTTGGCTCTGCCGACCGTTGGCTCACCGGACAGTCCGGTGCACACCGGACAGTCCGGTGAATTATAGCCGTACGCCGTCGGCAATTTCCCGAGAGCAGCGACTTCGCCCGAGGCAGCCTGGCGCACCGGACACTGTCCGGTGCACCACCGGACAGTCCGGTGCCCCAGACCGAAACAGCCTGTTGGCTGTACACAGCCAACTCTCTTCTTTTCTTCTTCTCTCTGTTCCTAACACTTAGACAAATATATTAGTACACAAAACCAATGTACTAAGGCTTAGAAACATACCTTTACTTGTGATTTGCACTTTGTTCATCCATGGGCATAGATTCACATTTGAGTACTTGTGTTGGCACTTAATCACCAAAATACATAGAAATGGCCCAAGGGCACATTTCCCTTTCAGGTAGGCCAAGTCACACCATCAGCCATTTCCTGAATGGTACCTGCAAAAATGGTGCCACAAGCAAGGCTGAGTATACTAATACTCAGCTAGACTTAACCGGTGTGAGGAGTCTACTCCTCTACCTCTAGACTATGCAGCTGTTTGGCTGAGGGGTTTGGTTGCCAAAAGCACTAGATGTTTCTAAATCAATTTTTAGCTTTTCAAATTCTATCATCATTAACTTAGCTAGATTTGCTCCTTCTAAGCATTCATGGTAACAATCAATTAGTTCAATCAACAAGTTATCTCATATAACCACATTTCACTTCTTACTCGATGCAGTACAAGGAATCAAGCAGTCTCATTAGCTGCGAGAAGCAGACGATTCGAATCGAGTTTTAACCTTGCAAGGTAAACCTAAACACACGGCATGTTAGGGTACTCCGACCCCGCACATGACAACCGTCCCCATCGATTCCCCGTTCGCGTCCAGGCCTCACCGCCTTGGCATACAATGCTCCACTGACCCCGGCTGCCGCCGTGCAGTGACCGCACTTGTACCCACCATAGCTAGCATGGGAGACCCAGTCTCAGGTCGCATGAGGGATAAAGTCCGCGCCCGGCTTCAATCAGGTACTAGGTTTACCGGTTACCATTTTTCCCGGCATGTGCTTAGTACGTTCAAAAGCTTGACTCAGGTATCCACACATTAATCCTTAATTCCTTTTTCCCGTCTCATGGACAAGGCATCCTCCCTGGATCCAAATCCATAGACTAACATCTATCCCGTTATCAAGATGAATACAATCAATTCCTGACCTTGCGCGAGTGCTAGAAAAATCACTCGACTTCTACCGAGATCCTGATTAGCAAGCAGCTACTCGACCTAGCATACTAGTATTCATCAAAAGGAATCCTAAGTTCATGCAACTAGAGGTTTCAAGCAACTCCTACACTTAAGTGCACATTGCAATCCTACAAGCATTAAGTGTAGTAAAGTAGCATATAATAATACGGTTATGCATATAAACCGGGGCTTGCCTTCAATTGCTGGGGCTGCGGGGAGATCCTCAATAGCAGTCTCTGAAGCCTGCTCCTGGTCCTCCTCTTGGACAGGTCCTTGCTCGGGGATGAGCACGTACTCTCCGTCGGCAAGATTACAATCTAATGAATGCAATGCGTAAGATATATGCATGATATGATATGTGCTTTTAGAAATTACAACTTTAAAGGTGTATGATCTTTTGAGTTAAAACAAGTTAACTTTACTTATGTAAAACCCTTTAGTGGTATACGTGGTAAATTGGGTTAAACTTAGCTAAGGTAAGTAGATTAAATTTTTTTTTGGGGTTCCACTGAATTCCTTTTAAGTCTTAGGGATAAATGATAAGTACTCAAGTTAGACTTATTGAGGTAGGGTTTATTTCTTCTTTCCTTTTCTTTTATTCTCTTTAATGTTTTGGAGTAGGTTTGAACTACAAGTTGCTTTTATAAAATTTTAAAAATTCTGCAAAACTTACAGTGGCTTGTTACTGGTGTGTGTTTCTCTGTCTCAAAATTTGGGGATTAGAAAGTGAATGGTTTTCTCTGGACAAAATTATTAAATTCTAGGGCAGAAGGGGTGCTTTGAACTACAACTATTATTTAACAGTGGGTAATTCTCTAAAACTTATTTTTGCTGGATTTTAGGTGTTATAACATGACTTGATACAAATTTCTAGTCATTAATACCTTTTAATTATTTTTCTATGGTTTTCTCAAGTTTCTAGCCAAATGGGTGCTTTCTACTACCACTATAATTGAAAAACAACAAACAACAGAGTTCTTATTTTTCTTGGTTATTATTTTGTGCAAGAGCAATCATTTTGAAGTTTGGCCTCTTTTTGCTTAAGGGAAGGGGTGGTATGCATTATTTGAATTAAGTGGCCTTTCTCTTAAATCATTGGCAATTGGTATGAGTTTGCTTCCTTTTCATGGGTTTGCATTTTTCTCTGGTAGTTTATCTCATCATGGACTTAGCTAATTTTTGGTTGCCCATTATTACATTAATAGGGGTTGTTCATGATTTAGTTGGAAAATGCCTTAATAACACTTTGTATTTATTTTCCTTACTTAAAAAGTTGGGCTGAGGTGCTCTGTATTTTTGTAGTGGGGGTCTGGTGGTTATAAGTCCACTGGATTTTTATTAAGCATTTTGGTTATAGTTTTGCCTCTTTAATAATTGATTTTCAGTCTATATAAGGCTAAATAAATCATTTTAATTTAAAACTGGTCCAAATTAATGGTCTCTGTATTCTTCCTAGGTTCTCTGTTACATAAGTAAACTAGGAAAAATAATATTAATCACTGTTCATTAATTTCTAATGCCTTTCTGATTTTCTCTAAGTTTTGGACAAAATAGCTTTAAATGAAAAACTACATCATATTTTTCAATGCTGGGGCTCCCATTATTTTTAAACAGTATCTAAATGAGGTTTAAACATCTACAAATTTTCTTAAGTTCAGCACAGAAGAAAAACTAATTTTCCTTAATTAAACAAGGTTTAGTGGGTTTCTGTTTTTAATTTTAAACTCTAAAATTTTGAACAGAAAGTATAGGGTCTATTATTTTTAAATGATAGATTATAATATTCAGGAGCTAGCAAAATTGGTTTGACAACTTTTTATCAAGATTTCATGAAGTTATGGATTTTCTAAGTTCTCTGGTTATTTTAAAAAGAATAACAGAATTGATTAAATGGAAATCCACTTTGCACTGGGGTCCCTGGCGGGTTTTTAAGTTTTCTTCGCGAATCAGTCCTTAGGCTACTATTCACATGAGTCACTGACGTTACAGAAAACCCCTCGGGTTCTACAAATCCTAACCCGAGGTCCTTCTTCTACCTCAAACAGTAACCGCGGCGGAAGAAAGGGCGGAGGGGCTTACCGGCGGCGAGATTGCTCCGGTGAAGTGGTCGAGGACGAAGGGGAGGTCTCGGGGATCACAACGGTGTGCGGAACGCCGTCGGAGATGGCCGGAGTCGGTCGGTCCACGCGCGCAGGCGGGGATGCTCGTCGGCGGCGAGGAGACCGGCCTGGTCACGGCGAGATAGTTCAATCAAATGGGTCAGGGAGGTCCACGGAATGCCAGAGAAGACATGAGCGCAAGGAATTGGGCGGAGACTCACTAGATAGCTCGGTCCACGCGCGGCGGCGGAAGACCGAAGTCCGGTAAGGTCGATCTCGGGCCTCCGGTGAAGTCCGGCCGAGTCCGAGGGCTTGGCAAGCTTCACGGGCTACTGGCGGAGCTAGCCGAAGCACTGGCTTGCCCAGAGGGTGGCTGGAGTGGGCTGGCCACGGTGGCCGAAGCTCTGGCGGCAATGGCAGGCGGAATTAAGCTCGCCGGAGCTAAGGAAAGGTGGCTGGCCGGTGAGGGTGAGTGCAGGGCGAAGAGAGGTGCGCCCGGGGAGGCTTTATAGGCGTGGGCGCGCGGCGGACTTGACCGGACGCCAAGGTGAGCGCGCGCGCGGGTTGGGCGAGCTCTGGCGTGCCGACCAGGGTCGAACACGTGTGCCCGTGCGTTCTGCCCAAGTTCTGGCACGTGTGGTCGCTCATCCGAGCCTGCTCTCGCCTTGGTCAGTGCACAAAACCTCTTCTCCTCCCTACAAGCTACCATTCTTGTGTGGGGGTCATAGGATTTTGCCTACTGGTTGCAGAGATATGGGGCCAGGAAATCTGGTCTGTCTCCCTGCCCAAACCCGAGGCAAATCCAAGGTTTTGTCGTGTCTAGGGCTCGTGTCCCAATGCCATCTTCTGGCACACGACAGAGGGGTTAGTTAGACACAATTTTGTCAATGGGGTCATTAGGATTCGAGTTAGGGATCAAGGTGAACATCCCTGATCTTTGGCTCAAGGTCTGAATTTCAGAATTCTGAAATTCAGAAATCCCATTAAGTCCCCACATGAGAAGCTTGATTTGGGGTTTTATTTGAGTTATTTTGGCTAAGCTTTCTCAACATTTCTTGTTGCCCATTAAATATGCTTCAATTTTTATAATTGGCTCAATTCATAATTTTAAACTTTTCATACCCTCTTTCTTATTTTCTTGAATTTTGCTCATAGGGCTCACTTAGGGTCTTTAATTAGGGTTGCACATTCTTATCTTTTAAAAGTCTAAATTGTTTTGATCATGACACTTTTAAGTATATACTTGGTGACTTCTTTATTACTTAAGTTATTTTGATGCTCATGCTTACTTTGGTTCACATAAAATGATGATCCTTGGTTTGGCATTTGAGAAAAAGAAACCCTAGGTGACACTGGGGTGTCACAGCCTTCCCCCCTTAAAGGAATCTCGTCCCGAGATTCGGGCCAGAGTCCTCCCAGGGTGAAGCGAAGGGTGAGACTGATAGGAGAAAGGGTGATTATTGTTATTATTAGGGTAAAACTGCTCTTCGAATGTCATTCTCTTTGCAACTTCAGAAGGAAGTCCTTTTAAGTTTTACTTCACAGTTTCTTCATTCTGAATTAAGATCATATTTTTGAAAATTAGATTCGAAGGGCAGGAGGAGGGGTTGGGGGTGATTACGTACCAGCTTCCTTAGGTAGGCAATCGGGGAAGTTGGATCTCAGGAATTCCTCAGTTTCCCAAGTAGCTTCCTCCTCTGAGTGATTACTCCACTGGACCTTGAACATCTTGATCGATTTAGCCCGAGTTGATCTTTCTTTGCAATCTAGAATCTTGGAGGGGTACTCTTGGTACGATAGATCTGGCTCTATCTCCAATTCTGGCTCTGCTATGATCTCGGTCGGCAATCGAACACACTTCTTTAGCTGAGACACATGGAATACACTGTGAATGGCAGACATCTTTGAAGGTAACTTCAGCTTGTATGCCACGGGTCCACATGCTTCGATGATCTCATAAGGTTCAATGTAACGAGGGGCTAGCTTGCCTTTGATCCCAAACCTCTGCACTCCCTTGGTGGGTGATACCTTGAGGTATACAAAACTTCCCACCTCGAACTGGAGAGGTTTCCTTCTTTTATCATGATAGCTCTTCTGCCTGGCCTGAGCAGCTTCTAGATTCTTCCTGATTAGCTTGACCTTCCTTTCGGCTTCAGTAACTAAATCAGGTCCAAAAACTTCTCTTTCACCAGGTTGAGACCAATTGAGTGGTGTCCTGCACCTTCTTCCATAGAGAGCTTCAAAAGGTGCCATCTTTAGGCTGGATTGATAACTATTGTTATAAGCAAACTCGGCCAAGGAGAGGTGCTTATCCCAGTTCTTGCCACAATTGATCGCACAAGCTCTCAGCATATCCTCCAGGATTTGGTTTACCCTTTCCGTCTGACCGTCAGTCTGTGGGTGGTAAGCTGAACTCCTGATTAGCTTGGTTCCCAAAGACTCTTGCAATTGTTCCCAAAATCTGGCAACAAATTGGGCTCCTCGGTCAGAAACAATGGTCCGAGGTAATCTGTGCAAACACACGATCCGGTCAATATACAATTCTGCATATTTTTGAGCCTTATAAGTGGTGTGCACAGGAAGAAAATGTGCCACTTTCGTCAATCGGTCCACAATAACCCAAATCGAATCATGATGACGAGAGGTGTTGGGCAGACCCACAATGAAATCCATGCTGATGCCGTCCCACTTCCACGAAGGTACGGAAAGTGGTTGCAAAGCTCCAGCTGACTTCAAGTGGCTTGCCTTTATCCTCTGACAGGTGTCACACTCTGATACATACTGGGCTATCTCCCTCTTCATTCTGTCCACCAGTACAAAAGCTTCAAATCATGGTACATCTTGGTGCTTCCCGGATGCATAGAGAATTTGGAGAGATGAGCCTCATCCAAAATTTTCCTCTTGAGCTCCTGGTCTTCAGGAATTACCAATCTGCCTTTGAACCATAACACACCTTTTTCATCCTGGCGGAAACAATTATACTTCTCAACCCTCTTATGGAGATTCCTCTTGATAATCTGTACTCCCTTGTCACTGAGCTGGGCCATGATAATCTGGTCTTGCAAAGCTGGCTCAACAGAAATGTGAGACAAAGAACCAGAAGGAATCACTTCAATTTACATCTTGCTCAACTCATAACACAAGGTGTTAATGCGAGAATCCATCAGAATACAATTGCATTGCAACTTCCGACTCAAGGCATCAGCTACCACATTAGCTTTTCCTGGGTGATAATGTACCTCCAGGTCATAATCCTTGATCAGCTCTAGCCATCTTCTCTGCCTCATGTTGAGATCAGCCTGAGTAAAAATGTACTTAAGGCTCTTATGATCAGTGAAGATGTTGCAGTGGGTTCCCATTAGATAGTGCCTCCACATCTTCAATGCATGAACCACTGCTGCTAACTCGAGGTCATGAGTAGGATAATTTTGCTCATGAGGCCTGAGTGCTCTTGAGGCATAAGCAATGACTCGGCTGTCTTGCATCAAGACACAACCTAGTCCGGTGCCAGAGGCATCACAATATACATCAAAAGGCTTGCTGCTGTCGGGTTGCGCCAATACTGGTGCTGTGGTCAGATGTTGCCTTAATGCATGGAAGGCATCTTCGCACTTCTGACTCCACACAAACTTGACTTCTTTCTTTAGCAACTCAGTAATAGGCTTCGCAATTCGGGAGAAGTCTGGAATAAATCTTCGATAATAACCAGCTAATCCCAGAAAACTCCGAATCTGGCGAATAGTTGTTGGTGGCCTCCAGTTCATCACCTCTTGCACTTTATCAGGATCAACAGCTATTCCAGCCTGGGAGATAGTGTGACCCAAGAATTTGATTTCCTTTAGCCAAAAATCACACTTGGATAACTTGGCATAAAGGTGGTGCTCTCGCAGACGTTGAAGCACTACATGCAAATGCCCGGCATGTTCTTCTTCGTTCTTGGAGTACACCAGAATATCATCGATGAAAACCACCACGAACTTGTCCAATTCCGGCATAAAAACAGAATTCGTCAGATACATGAAATATGCTGGTGCATTTGTCAGCCCGAATGACATCACCAAGAATTCATATAGCCCATATCTGGTTGAGAATGCCGTCTTCGGAATATCACTTGCTCGTATTTTGATCTGATGGTAGCCAGAGCGAAGGTCTATCTTGGAAAACACCTTGGCCCCGACCAACTGGTCAAAGAGAACATCAATACGAGGCAAAGGATACTTGTTCTTGATAGTTACCGCATTAAGAGGGCGGTAATCTATACACAGCCTCAAGCTTTCATCCTTCTTCTTCACAAACAGTGCTGGACATCCCCAAGGCGAAGTGCTCGGGCGAATGAAACCCTTATCCAGCAACTCTTGCAATTGCTTCTTCAACTCTGCCAACTCAGCGGGTGGCATTCGGTAGGGCCTCTTGGAAATTGGGGCCGTTCCCGGTTGCAACTCGATGGCGAATTCAATATCCCGGTCCGGTGGCATTCCTGGCAATTCATCAGGGAAGACATCTGCATACTCACAGACCACTGGGATCTTCTTCAGGGGTAACTCCGTCATAGAGAAAGTACATGACTGAGAAGAACCCTGACTAGGCAGAATTAAAGTGAAGTTCCCGCAGAACGGAGAATTAACTTCCACGGTACGACTGGCTACATCAAGCACAACTTGGTGCAAGGTCATCCAATTTGCTCCTAGAATAATGTCCACATTTTCCAATCCCAACACAAGAAGAGTGGTTTTGATAATGTGGCTTCCCAGTTGAATAGGCACACTTTGGTTTAATTGATTAGTTGCAATTTTACCCCCAGGTGTGACTATCATGAATGACCCTTTGGAGTGAGAGAATGGCAGTTTGCATTTAGCACTGAACTTTTGGCTAATGAAACTATGAGATGCACCAGAATCAAACAGAATTAAAGCAGGTTGATTATAAACTGAAAAGGTACCGGTCATGATAGGAGCTCCTTCTGGCACTTCCTCTAGAGCAGTGAAGTTGAGCTTCCCTTGCCTGACTTGCACCTTCTGCTTTCTTCCCTTGTCTTGATTTGGTGCTGGCATCCGCCTTTGCTGGTTCCTGGGACAATTCTTGGCATAGTGGCCCACATTGCCACAAGTGAAACACTTGTTCCCATTGCGCTGGCGGAACTGCTGCTGCTGCGGAGGCTGATTGTTCCTTGGGGCAGGAGCTGGATAGCGGTTGGGTGCCGGCTGCTGCTGCTGCTGAGGTGGCCTGATCACCCATCTGCCTGCCTGCTGCTGAAAACCCCTGCTCTGATTGTGAGAAACAATCCGGAACCTCTAAGCCTGAGCGGATGGTGCTGCCATTGGTGTCTTTCTCTTCTTTTCTGCCCGGTGAGCAACAATGCAATCCTCCTGGGAGATGGCCATGTTGACCAACTCATTGAAGCTATCGGCCCGGACAGTGTTGAGTTGTTCCCGCAGCTTGGTATTGAGACCCCTGCGGAAGCGATCCCTCTTCTTTTCATCAGAATCAGCATGATACCCTGCATACTGGCATAAGTCGTTGAAGGCTTGTGCATACTGCAGTACCGTGCGGGTTCCTTGATTAAGGGCCAGAAATTCATTCAACTTCCGATCAAGAATGCCAGCTGGGATGTGGTGTCCTCTGAAGGCAGTCTTGAATTCCTCCCAAGATACTTCACGATCATCGGGGAGCATAGCACGGAAGTGGTCCCACCAAGTACGAGCAGGGCCGCGAAGCTGCTGTGCGGCGAAGCGAGTCTTGGCCTCATCAGGGCAGTCTCCTGTGAGGAGGGGAAACTTGGACTCGACGACGTGAAGCCACACGTCGGCGTCCAACGGATCCTCTGCCTTGGTGAACAAGGGCGGCTGCATGCTCAGAAACTCCTAGTAAGTTGCCATAGCCGGAGGTCGCTGATGCTGGCCTCCACCATGCTGCTGAGGGTGGGGCTGGCGCTGCAAGAGCTGTCGCAGAATCTCATTCTGCTGGGCCATCAGCTCCTGCACTGTGGGAGCTGGAGGAGGTGGCGGGGGAGCTTGCTCGTTCTGCCCGCGACGCTGCCTAGCTGCCATCTGAAAACAGAGATTGTCGCCATTGTTATCCCAACTCACAGTTCCGAACGACAAGATATCATCTCATATGGAAGGAAAAATGCCATAATCATAATATTGGGTTCGAAATGAAGGTAACATGGTGACAAATATCCCACAGATTTCAAAAGTTTACAGGGTTACATCAATCAGGGGAAAGTACCCATAAGCCTAGTCCAAAATGTGACACTACTAAGCTCGCATAGGTTTCTATCCGCCTAAAAATGTCGAAGCGACTGCTTAACCCTGAGCGGTGGAAGCGACACTGGATACGGGTGAAAGTGTTGTCTCGGATCTCCACTTGCTGCTCCAGGGTGGTGATGCGCTGGCTCAGCCTCTCTACCTGCAGATCCTTCTCCACCAACTCTGTGGATAGGTCGACCACAAAATCTTCTCGGCTGTCGAGAGTGAGCTTGGCAGCCTGAGCGGTGTTAGCAAGAAGTGTCATAGCATCGCTCTGAAGGGCCTGAAGGCGGTACAGCGCACTCATGCACTGAACAGTGACCCTCCCAACCAAGTCAGGATACATTGCCCACACATCCTTCACATGGCTCACGCGGTTACACCACATGGGATCATCCTTCTTCTCAGCAGGGAAGAGTCCCAAAGGGTGCATCACCATCTCCAAGGGATGGTAGCCACAGAAAGTCGTCAGAGTCTTCATGGCTGCTGCCTCAACGGTGTCGTCCGTCCTGAGTCCAATCGTCTCAGAGTTAAGAGAACGCCAACCCGGCTGAAGGGGATGAGCCTCCAAAGTCAGCCAGACCCGACAACGAGGTACCCGATGCTCCTCATACAACTGCACCGTGTACAAAGGGGGCGTAGGGTAACCTGCGGAGTTAAGCACTTCCCACAAGATGGAAGGAAAGCCATCGCGAGAAAGGAAGTCAGAACTGAAACGAGAGTCTCCTCCACTGGCGGGGGTGGGTGAATTCATCTGCGGAAGGGAATCAAAGATAAAGATTATGGTGGAAGGAAAAAGAAAAAGAGAGCCCGGATGGTTTTAAGAAAAGGGGTTAGCTCAAATTTTAATTCCTCTTTGTGTTTTATAATGCATGCATGCTAGAAGAAACGTTGCCTCTCAAAGAGAAAATAGGGTGCCTTTTTAGGGCATCCTAAAATATAAGTATTGGCCCACGGGGCCTAATTAATTAGCCACCTATATTTCCCTCTATGCCTAAGGCCTTTCGTCCTGGGTCTAGCGGTCTAGTCCTGACGATCCGTAGCAGTTTCTAGGCAAGTTTTAGGTTTTGAAAATTGGTATCCATGGTTTATTGCCCTTCTCTATGGTGGAATTTGCTCCGATACCAGCTGTGGCAGAACCGCTCGAATTATTCCAGCTTAAGTGCCTAAGTCACGCCTCAGGGGCCGTAACACACTTAAATCGGAATAACCCGTCAGTCCCTCAGATCTAGTCTGATAGAGCCACTTAACCAGGATCAAATTCCACAATCTCACTCGAAGGTGAGTCACAGAAGAAATACAATAAAACAGGAAACCTCAAATTAAGTACGGAGTTATTACATAAATCGGAGTTTTGAGTAGCAAATAAGAGTTCAAAAAATAAAGTGCAGCGGATAATCGATGTCGTCGGTAATGAGGAAATGGGCAAGGCCTAGCCCACTACTCCTCATGCTCCTCTCCTGCCGGAGCAACATCCCACTCGATCGTCCAACCCGGTGGCAGGGTGGTAGGCCAAGTCACACCATCAGCCATTTCCTGAATGGTACCTGCAAAAATGGTGCCACAAGCAAGGCTGAGTATACTAATACTCAGCTAGACTTAACCGGTGTGAGGAGTCTACTCCTCTACCTCTAGACTATGCAGCTGTTTGGCTGAGGGGTTTGGTTGCCAAAAGCACTAGCTGTTTCTAAAATCAATTTTTAGCTTTTCAAATTCTATCATCATTAACTTAGCTAGATTTGCTCCTTCTAAGCATTCATGGTAACAATCAATTAGTTCAATCAACAAGTTATCTCATATAACCACATTTCACTTCTTACTCGATGCAGTACAAGGAATCAAGCAGTCTCATTAGCTGCGAGAAGCAGACGATTCGAATCGAGTTTTAACCTTGCAAGGTAAACCTAAACACACGGCATGTCAGGGTACTCTGACCCCGCACATGACAACCGTCCCCATCGATTCCCCGTTCGCGTCCAGGCCTCACCGCCTTGGCATACAATGCTCCACTGACCCCGGCTGCCGCCGTGCAGTGACCGCACTTGTACCCACCATAGCTAGCATGGGAGACCCAGTCTCAGGTCGCATGAGGGATAAAGTCCGCGCCCGGCTTCAATCAGGTACTAGGTTTACCGGTTACCATTTTTCCCGGGATGTGCTTAGTACGTTCAAAAGCTTGACTCAGGTATCCACACATTAATCCTTAATTCCTTTTTCCCGTCTCATGGACAAGGCATCCTCCCTGGATCCAAATCCATAGACTAACATCTATCCCGTTATCAAGATGAATACAATCAATTCCTGACCTTGCGCGAGTGCTAGAAAAATCACTCGACTTCTACCGAGATCCTGATTAGCAAGCAGCTACTCGACCTAGCATACTAGTATTCATCAAAAGGAATCCTAAGTTCATGCAACTAGAGGTTTCAAGCAACTCCTACACTTAAGTGCACATTGCAATCCTACAAGCATTAAGTGTAGTAAAGTAGCATATAATAATACGGTTATGCATATAAACCGGGGCTTGCCTTCAATTGCTGGGGCTGCGGGGAGATCCTCAATAGCAGTCTCTGAAGCCTGCTCCTGGTCCTCCTCTTGGACAGGTCCTTGCTCGGGGATGAGCACGTACTCTCCGTCGGCAAGATTACAATCTAATGAATGCAATGCGTAAGATATATGCATGATATGATATGTGCTTTTAGAAATTACAACTTTAAAGGTGTATGATCTTTTGAGTTAAAACAAGTTAACTTTACTTATGTAAAACCCTTTAGTGGTATACGTGGTAAATTGGGTTAAACTTAGCTAAGGTAAGTAGATTAAATTTTTTTTTGGGGTTCCACTGAATTCCTTTTAAGTCTTAGGGATAAATGATAAGTACTCAAGTTAGACTTATTAAGGTAGGGTTTATTTCTTCTTTCCTTTTCTTTTATTCTCTTTAATGTTTTGGAGTAGGTTTGAACTACAAGTTGCTTTTATAAAATTTTAAAAATTCTGCAAAACTTACAGTGGCTTGTTACTGGTGTGTGTTTCTCTGTCTCAAAATTTGGGGATTAGAAAGTGAATGGTTTTCTCTGGACAAAATTATTAAATTCTAGGGCAGAAGGGGTGCTTTGAACTACAACTATTATTTAACAGTGGGTAATTCTCTAAAACTTATTTTTGCTGGCTTTTAGGTGTTATAACATGACTTGATACAAATTTCTAGTCATTAATACCTTTTAATTATTTTTCTATGGTTTTCTCAAGTTTCTAGCCAAATGGGTGCTTTGTACTACCACTATAATTGAAAAACAACAAACAACAGAGTTCTTATTTTTCTTGGTTATTATTTTGTGCAAGAGCAATCATTCTGAAGTTTGGCCTCTTTTTGCTTAAGGGAAGGGGTGGTATGCATTATTTGAATTAAGTGGCCTTTCTCTTAAATCATTGGCAATTGGTATGAGTTTGCTTCCTTTTCATGGGTTTGCATTTTTCTCTGGTAGTTCATCTCATCATGGACTTAGCTAATTTTTGGTTGCCCATTATTACAGAAAACCCGTCGGGTTCTACAAATCCTAACCCGACGTCCTTCTTCTACCTCAAACAGTAACCGCGGCGGAAGAAAGGGCGGAGGGGCTTACCGGCGGCGAGATTGCTCCGGTGAAGTGGTCGAGGATGAAGGGGAGGTCTCGGGGATCACAACGGTGTGCGGAACGCCGTCGGAGATGGCCGGAGTCGGTCGGTCCACGCGCGCAGGCGGGGATGCTCGTCGGCGGCGAGGAGACCGGCCTGGTCACGGCGAGATAGTTCAATCAAATGGGTCAGGGAGGTCCACGGAATGCCAGAGAAGACATGAGCGCAAGGAATTGGGCGGAGACTCACTGGATAGCTCGGTCCACGCGCGGCGGCGGAAGACCGAAGTCCGGTGAGGTCGATCTCGGGCCTCCGGTGAAGTCCGGCCGGGTCCGAGGGCTTGGCAAGCTTCACGGGCTACTGGCGGAGCTAGCCGAAGCACTGGCTTGCCCAGAGGGTGGCTGGAGTGGGCTGGCCACGGTGGCTGAAGCTCTAGCGGCAATGGCGGGCGGAATTAAGCTCGCCGGAGCTAAGGAAAGGTGGCTGGCTGGTGAGGGTGAGTGCGGGGCGAAGAGAGGTGCGCCCGGGGAGGCTTTATAGGCGCGGGCGGGCACGGCCGAGGGCGTGGGCGCGCGGCGGACTTGACCGGACGCCGGGGTGAGCGCGCGCGGTGGTTGGGCGAGCTCTGGCGTGCCGACCAGGGTCGAACACGTGTGCCCGTGCGTTCTGCCCAAGTTCTGGCGCGTGTGGTCGCTCATCCGAGCCTGCTCTCGCCTTGGTCAGTGCACAAAACCTCTTCTCCTCCCTACAAGCTACCATTCTTGTGTGGGGGTCATAGGATTTTGCCTACTGGTTGCAGAGATATGGGGCCAGGAAATCTGGTCTGTCTCCCTGCCCAAACCCGAGGCAAATCCAAGGTTTTGTCGTGTCTAGGGCTTGCGTCCCAATGCCATCTTCTGGCACACGACAGAGGGGTTAGTTAGACACAATTTTGTCAATGGGGTCATTAGGATTCGAGTTAGGGATCAAGGTGAACATCCCTGATCTTTGGCTCAAGGTCTGAATTTCAGAATTCTGAAATTCAGAAATCCCATTAAGTCCCCACATGAGAAGCTTGATTTGGGGTTTTATTTGAGTTATTTTGGCTAAGCTTTCTCAACATTTCTTGTTGCCCATTAAATATGCTTCAATTTTTATAATTGGCTCAATTCATAATTTTAAACTTTTCATACCCTCTTTCTTATTTTCTTGAATTTTGCTCATAGGGCTCACTTAGGGTCTTTAATTAGGGTTGAACATTCTTATCTTTTAAAAGTCTCAATTGTTTTGATCATGACACTTTTAAGTATATACTTCGTGACTTATTTATTACTTAAGTTATTTTGATGCTCATGCTTACTTTGGTTCACATAAAATGATGATCCTTGGTTTGGCATTTGAGAAAAAGAAACCCTAGGTGACACTGGGGTGTCACAGGCTCGACCTTCTTATATAGGTGTATCCTGTCTTAAGCTTTTTTGTTGAGGATTGTCACTTAAGCTAGCATGTATTTTAAAACTTATAAATGTTTTATACATTTTAAAGTGTAATTCTTTTGAATCACTTTCTTTTGTAATCACTCCGATAATTATATGTAACACCCCTGGTGTTACTGTAACTAAAACATGAGCATGGCATCATAAGCATTGGCATTGCATATGGTTGACACACCTAGAGTGCATTCACTAGGCAAAAATTTCAAACAAGTTGTATTGTTTAAGTGTTTTGCAAATAGGACCCTGGATAGGGAATTTAACCCTAAATAGGGATTAAAGGGGTAAAACTTAACCTAAGATGAGAAAACCTAAAGACTTTAGGGAAAGAGTCATAAAATATCCCCAAAAACAAAGTAGAGTCACATTTATACCCCTGGGATATCAAAAACCCTAATTGGAACCCTGGAAAACCCCAAAACCAAATCCTAGGGACTTATGTGCAAAAGTGATGAACTTTTGGACTAAGGTGCAAGAATCAAGTCAAATAAGTATCCTAAGTCATTTGGTTCACAAATATGTGGACTTGAAAGCTAAACCCTAAGTTTTGGACTCATTTGCAAAAAGGACCTTGATTTTGATTCCTATGCTAAGTCTGAAATCAGGGTTATAGGCCCAACTTTGGGGCTGTGTAGCTTTCAAAATAATGAGAATTCATGTTAGGTGACCACATCAAAGTTGAAGACCTAACATAGGAGAACAACTTTGCTTAAGAAGGAAAGCATAGTTATTAAGAAAAAGTCAGAGATAATTAAGCCTGAAGTCAGGCTGTCAGACTGGTTTGGTCTGAATTTTCAGACTAATAATGAACTGACATCAACTTCAAGCCTAGATTCAAGCATGATCCAATGGGTTTTTGTGGCAGCATCATATGACAATATTGTAGATGGTATGTTGCTTTACAACTTTGATGCAGATTTTGAGTTGAGTTGTCATTCAAAATTAAGAGAAAACCATGCTCCAAAAGGCTCTGTCAGGCGTCTGAACTGAAACTCGCCATGGTACAGTAAGCCCCAAAACTGAAGAAGATCACGATTCACCCCCCCTGCTCGTCGCCGGTGACTTTTCGCCGGGGTTGTTGACGGATCGCCACGATTCGTGCACCGTGGGCGGCAGATAAGCTCGCGCTGGTAAATATCTGGCGCCCGGATTGAGTTGAGCCTCGTGGCGGCTAAGCCCGTCGTACTTTCTCCCCAGCTCATCGGCCGAACGGATAGCCTCACCGCCGTCGAGCTGTTGCCGTTGCGCGCCACGTGCTTAAACACTAGTCCTCATCGTGGTGACTCACGGTGTGCATGTCCAGTGCTCGTCGGACCAGCGCGGCTATAAATAGCCCATGATCCGCGGCAAGGTATGAACACCACACACACCGTAAGTTGATCCGAAGCGAAAATTCGTGCTGCCTATGCCCCCTCCTCCCAAATTGGTTGTGCGCAGTAAAACTAGAACCCCTTATGGCCGTATAGCCCCAAGCCCCGCCCTCAATTCCACTCGTGAACGCCGTTGCGCCATTTTCCCCCAATTCTGTCCGCCGCGCCGCCAAGAACATCCCGTCCGTGGCCAGACTACTCTGGTAAAGCTTTGCATCTCTCGAGTGTTGTTCTAGCAGCTATGTAGGCACTTAAAGCTCACCGTAGCATCCGTTTGACCAATACGGGCGTAGGTAATTAAGAACACGGGCTCGACGTCCCTGCTTCCGCCATAAGCGTGGACAGAACATTTTGTAGGTGTGCCAGTCGAAATTGATGGGTGTTCTCGGATCGCCTTAGGTCGGGAATGCCCATTCCGTAGCCATTTTAGATAGCCACCGCCAATCGTGGCTGGAACAAGTCGCATGGTGCTCGGCGGCGACCACGCCGTGACCAGGGGTACTCGTGGAGAAGAGACAGAAGTCTAGGGACATTTTTACAAAGTGTCAGCAACTGGATTCAATAGTGTTTGGACTTCCTTCGGTTAATCAAAAACCGTAAGGGCCTTTCCGTAAGATCGCCAGCGCGCGTGGGCGCGCGAGGGCGCTCCCCTGTTTCCCTGTGTTGTTGGGCCGCCGTGTTAGAATTCAGCCCAGCACTGTTTCTATTTTTCCTTTTTCTTTTTCAGCAGAACTTTGAAAAACTGTAGAAAATGGTAGGAAAATCCTAAAAAAATATGAGACCAATTTTCTTAGAACCCTAATTTCCTGTAGTATTTAATAAAAATAAATTCATGATTTTTAAATCAAATAGGGAATTTTAGAGTATTTAAAATAGCCTAAACTACTGGTTCTGGATTTTTAGAAAATAAATAATAATCCCAAAATTGCCCAAACTTTTTATGTGAGCTTTTCACATTATTTAGAAGCCATGGGTAGAGTTTGGTTTGATTTGAACATTGTTTGATAACTAGAACCCAAAACCCCTACCCCTGCCCTATGAACTCCTTTACCGACTCCGGAAACCCTAAGTTCCCGGAATTCCGTGAAGGAAAGTTGTACTCAAGACATAGATAATAAGTTTATATTATCTTTGCATTCTCATGAGCATTACATGGCATTCATTCTTATATATATACCTATATGGTTATATTTAGAAAACGGAGAAGAGAGTGAAGTGATTGAAGAGAAGGCACCACCACCTTTGGAATCTCAGGCAAGGACTTGGCTCTACTTCAACATCTGCGGGTCCGAGCCTGACTCACCTGTAAACGAAGGCAAGCCCCGGTGCATGCAACCCCTTTCCTTGTGTTTTTAAATACTTTTTGCACACTTAAGTCTAGTGAAATGTGCATTAGGTTCATAGGAGTTACTTGAAACCCTTTGATGCATTACTTTCCTTGATATCCATACCTTTATAGATACTTCTGTGAAGTATCAAAATTATGATTTACAAAAATGCTTAGCCTTGCTTAGATCTTGTGGATAGAGGTTGTCCTCAATTTAACCCGGGAGAGGATGGCTTCTACCTGCAAGAATATTTTCATTGGAGCAATAGTGGGATCTTACTGCAAAGTTCCCTGTGATGCTCTTTCATCCTAAGGAACAGACACAATCCTAAGGATGGAAATACTTAAATTGAGACTTGGGTTAGGAACAGGTGATGTTCTACCCAAGTTGGTTAAGGATTAACGCGTATGTAGGCGTGCTGACCGAGGACCCTTTAACTGGTCACATGCCTCGTCATGGGTAAGCCTTGCCTCGGGCAGACTAAGGCCGGAATAAGATAACACGAAATGGGCGTGGAGCGGTGGCGAGAGTAGCATGTACCCTCCGTGGCAAGAGGCTGGACGGTGGTGTATCTGTGCTCTCGGTTTGCGTGAACCTGATCCGGTCTTAAGAACCCCGGTGGCGGGTTGACATATACAAGGGTTAAGTGCTACATATGTCGTGTGATTGGAGATCCTCAGCTGAGTATAATCGATTCGGATCGCCGTACCTTCGCGGTTATGAAGACTTGGTCACTTCCCTGCAACCTAAAGTCAGGACGTGAACACTATGGATAAAAATGATGTTGTCTTGATGTGATGTGAAATTAGACTAGATGCAAATGGAGTCTATTAATACTTAATATGGCGTTAAAAGATTGAAAGTAAGGACTCACTTTAGTAAGCTACTTCTGCAAAAGTATAAGTTGATTTTTGCTAAAGCCTCTCCTTGACTCCTATTTATCCAGCATACCCTTGAGAGTCTTTTCCTTAGTCGGGTAAGACTTGCTGAGTAATTCCATACTCAGGGTTTATCCCTTTGTTGTTTTTAGGTGAGGAAGCGACAAATTTTTGTTGCTTTTGCTCCAAGGTGGTATCTAATGAAGAAAAACAAGAGTGAAGATGCGGGAGGACGTGGTCCTCCATATAGGGTCTTTTTGTTTTAAAGCTATCGGGAGGAGTTTTTGCCTCCCTTGATAGGTGTAATAATACTACTCAGCACTCGTTTATAGCTCTGGTCTGTAATAAGTAACTTGATCTTACTTTCTAAATAAATGTAAGTTATGTAAAAGCTTCCGCATGTCTTTATCTCCGATGTTCTGTAATGTCTGCAAGACGGGTGAAACGTTCCTGGTAAGGTAAGGAAAGATACCGAACTTGTCAAGTGACTTAGGAACATCTACAGGGTGTCTGATGTCTGTTAGACAAGGACAACTGTAGGTGGGCCTAATTACTTGGGAGGTTCCGTCACAGCTGGTATCGGAGCGTAGCCCTTCTTTGCAGATATTATGAGACATCTTCAAAAGGATTTTCAAAAGTCTTACCTAAAAACTCTTTTCTCTTCTTACCTAAGTATTCTGAAGAGTCTATCTTAAAGACCAGATAGGAAGACTGCAATGTATAGAAGGTTGAATCGACTAAGGTTGATTCTGTACTTACACATGCATCATGCTAAGCACTATATTAATAAAATTTCCCCCTTAGAGAAATGTTGTCACGCACCAGAAAGACCGCGCGCAAATCTACTAGACCCATTGGCATATCCCGCCATTAATTTGCCCCAAGACATGAAAAAGTAACAGTGGTAGCAACGATCCTATGGGGATCTGGAAGCACAAGTCGAACTGCTTCAATCAGAACTCCGTCACAGGAATGATCTATGGGTCGCGGATGCAGCCATCCGCTACTCGCGAAACGAGATCTAGCGCTCGATTGGACGGTTAACTCTCGTTTGCTTGCCTGGGCTAAGGAAGCCAAAGCTCGAGCCCATGTGGAGGAGCTTAGCTTAGCCATGGATAACTTGCAGGTCTATAATACACTACATGAAGAAGTTCATGTGTTGTATTCACAACTACACCCGAACGTCCCTACGAATTCTGTCGGGATGGAAGCCGGACCTTCTCATGTAGTGGGATAAGCACTTGATGGAGCACTGGACCTTTTCAGGCCCCCTCCCTCTATGAAGTTGGTTGACAAATGGTCTTCTACGCCCGACAGTAAAGCTACTAAAAGTGAAAAGAAGTGGCTTACCAAGTGCCCTTAGCATTGGCCAGACGGGACTTTCCCGCTAATATGATTGTCCCAAAAGGCCAAGACATAAATGTCGTTTTGGGCATGAACTGGTTAGCCCAGCGTAAAGCAATTCTCAACCCTGATCTAAGAACCATCATGTTGAGTTATGGCCAATAAAGAGTTGGTGACTTGGTTGCCTAAAACCAAGATTAGGCTATATTCGTGTTTAGTGAACCATGACCTGACCCAAAGTCGAATTTTCCGTTATCACTTCATGACCAAACCCATACAAGTAAATGCCTAGATAATTTCTTTGTCGGACCTAGAGTATACCTAGACTTCAAACAAGGATCTCAAGTCATGCCTCCTTTTAGAGCCATTCTCTTGATTAGCTGATGCAGGTTGCAGTCTTTAGTACATTTGGCCTCTCCTTGCGGATCGTCGTGTTGCTCTATTAACCCAACCTAGAAAAGACATGTCCGACCATTTTCTTTGAATTTGATGCCTTTGGTTCCTTCATATCTATCGAAGGCATACCAACTTAATCCTTGACCTTGTGATCCCTATGATGGGCATAGAAATATGCTTGGGCTGAATTAACAGTCTCCCATCATACTTCTTTCATCAAGTTTAGGTTATGGCCATGCCTTGTTCACTTCCTTGGGCCATGATCTATTTGGATCTCTACTTGTAATCGTTCTTACAGGTGGAGTCTCTTTTGTACCTTGTCATCCTTGACCAGTCTATTTGGGTTGTGTGAGATTCCTTATTGGTTATGTCTGGTATTGGCGTTATGACTAAAATTGATGATACTGCGATAAAACCGAGGGCCACTTGTGGATGCATACACATGGTTGTGCTGCTCGATACACGCTAGTATCACAGTTAGCAGTCATAATCCATTATGAGATTATATTAATAGGTTATCTCTACACAAATTATTCTTACCACGTGAGATTCAGTATTGGTGCCAGTTCTGTAATGGTGTCATGGTTAAGGACTTATGGTACCGCGGCGAAACTAAGAGCCTCCTGTGAATGTGCACCCAGGATTTTGCTGCTTGGCGCCTGTCGGTACCAAGGTCTCTGGTCATGATCCATTGTGAAACTACACAGATGTGTTGTCTTCCATTGACCTATCCTTGAAACACTTTCTATGTTGTCTTGAAGAGATCAAGCAACATCTGTCATTTCCATTGGATCAAAAGGGCATACCACTTTCGTGTGTGGTCTTATTTCTTTTGATCTTGGTAGTGACTACTCACACAAGTTCCCTTTGCATCTTTTGTGTAAAGGTGAAGCCTTGGATCTTTTTAGTGTTGGATAACAACTGATTAGCTCCCAAAATGAAGACTAGTTTTCCCTGCTGTTGAAATGCAGGAGTTTGTTCATTCGCTTTCCTAATTAATCCATGTATTCCCTAACCAAGTGGATAATTCATCTCGCATGAAAAAAAACGGATGAACAACATGACCAAATAGATTTTTAACCAAGTGCAGGATTTCTTGTTAGCAAATGTGAACTCTCAACCCCTTGGCTTACCAATGGTACTGAGAGGATTTGCTTAATGTCAAAAGTAGTTCAACAAGTTGGTTTTGACTAACTTGTAACTGCCCGTTGAACGAATGCTGAGTTTAGAGATCGTTTTATCGAGTTGTCTAAACTCACTTTGGTTCAACCCACCCTAAAGAAAGTGCTTACCAAAATTAAATTAAGTTGACCAGTAACCACTTAATTATCGCTCTGGTCGTGCCTCGATCGTCTCACGCGTGTTTTTCCTGCATGTGTGATCATGCCGATCCATGACTAGTGCTGGATAAAATGGACTGGTTGCAAAGTCTGTATCTATTGATCCCTCCGCTGGTGATTCTCTCGAATCTATATCACCTTTTAGGGACTTGGATTTTCTGCTTAGCCACGGGTCAACTGTGATGTTATTCGACATTCACACCCGTCTCGTGTGCTATGAACTTACTGCAACCACTTGTTGGTAAACCTCTTCTTGTGTATTTTACCCAAGATGGTGCATCTGATTCTTTTTGGGTAAAGTTGCATAATTGCCACCCAACAGACTCAGATAGTACAGTGTCATCAGAAAAAGCAAGTTGCACACATGGAACCTTATGTGTTCTTCTGGTGGGCAAAGATGCAAATTGAAATTGCACACTATGGGGCTAGATGTGACACTTGTAAACGTGTCAAGGCCATATACATGAAGACTGCTGGTCCATTACAATCCTTACCTATCCCAACATGGAAAGGGGAAGACATTAGTATGGACTTCATTGTGGGATTACCCAGGACTACAAAAGGGTATGACTCTATCTGGGTTATTGTTGATCAGCTTATGAAAATTTCTCATTTTCTGCCAGTCAAGACAGATTACCCAGCTACTGTCTATGCCCAATTGTACATTGATTCGTATTCTTAGTCTGCACGATGTTTCGAAGACCATAGTGTCGGATCATGGATCGCAATTCGTATCCAAATTTTGGGAAGAACTTCATAAATCCCTGGGTACTAAGTTGCTCCACAGTTCGGCCTATCATCTTCAAACCAGTGGACAGACTGAGAGGGTAAACCAAATACTGGAAGATATGCTACGGGCATGTGTTCTGGAATTCCCACAGAAATGAGATGAATGTTTGCCCTTAGCGGAGTTTTCATATAATAATAGCTATCAAGAAAGTATGAAGATGGCACCCTTTGAAGCTTTATATGGACGACGATGTCATACTCCGCTAAACTGGTCTGAACCTGGAGAAAGGCATTTCTTTAGGCCTGATATAGTGTAAGAGGTCGAAGAAAAGGTTCAGAGAATTATTCATAATATGAAGAAAGCTCAGACTCGACAAAAGAGTTATGCTGACCAACGATGACAACCCTTATGCTTTCTGGTAGGCGATTATGTCTACTTAAAAGTTTCACCAATGAAGGGTGTATCGCGTTTCGGGGTTAAAGGGAAGCTTGCACCCAGGTACATTGGTCCATTCCTGGTGATTGAGCAATGTGGACCAGTGGCATACCGACTTCAACTCCCCGAAACATTATCTGTTGTGCATAATGTGTTCCACGTGTCACAATTGAAGAAGTGTCTTCGGGTTCCCGATCGAACCATTGAAGTAACAGATGTTGTCCTTGAACCGGACTTGACATACTCTGAGCACCCTATACGAGTCTTGGATCAAAAGGACAGGGTTACCCGGAGAAAAACTCTCAAGTTTTATAAGATACAGTGGAACCAGCATTCTGAAGATGAAGCTACTTGGGAAACTCAAGACTTCTTGAATAAGAATTTCCCAGGCTTTCTAGCCTCGTGTAAATTGTAAAGCCTCTATAACTGTGCAATAAAGGAATGAACCCCCACATCACCCCTGCCTTGTACCAGAATTAAGGAAATAAAAGTATTCTGCGTTTCCTTTTCCATAACATACCCTAGGACTTTTAATCTCGGGACGAGATTCTTTTATGGGGGGAAGGATGTAACACCCCTGGTGTTACTGTAACTAAAACATGAGCATGGCATCATAAGCATTGGCATTGCATATGGTTGACACACCTAGAGTGCATTCACTAGGCAAAAATTTCAAACAAGTTGTATTGTTTAAGTGTTTTGCAAATAGGACCCTGGATAGGGAATTTAACCCTAAATAGGGATTAAAGGGGTAAAACTTAACCTAAGATGAGAAAACCTAAAGACTTTAGGGAAAGAGACATAAAATATCCCCAAAAACAAAGTAGAGTCACATTTATACCCCTGGGATATCAAAAACCCTAATTGGAACCCTGGAAAACCCCAAAACCAAATCCTAGGGACTTATGTGCAAAAGTGATGAACTTTTGGACTAAGGTGCAAGAATCAAGTCAAATAAGTATCCTAAGTCATTTGGTTCACAAATATGTGGACTTGAAAGCTAAACCCTAAGTTTTGGACTCATTTGCAAAAAGGACCTTGATTTTGATTCCTATGCTAAGTCTGAAATCAGGGTTATAGGCCCAACTTTGGGGCTGTGTAGCTTTCAAAATAATGAGAATTCATGTTAGGTGACCACATCAAAGTTGAAGACCTAACATAGGAGAACAACTTTGCTTAAGAAGGAAAGCATAGTTATTAAGAAAAAGTCAGAGATAATTAAGCCTGAAGTCAGGCTGTCAGACTGGTTTGGTCTGAATTTTCAGACTAATAATGAACTGACATCAACTTCAAGCCTAGATTCAAGCATGATCCAATGGGTTTTTGTGGCAGCATCATATGACAATATTGTAGATAGTATGTTGCTTTACAACTTTGATGCAGATTTTGAGTTGAGTTGTCATTCAAAATTAAGAGAAAACCATGCTCCAAAAGGCTCTGTCAGGCGTCTGAACTGAAACTCGCCATGGTACAGTAAGCCCCAAAACTGAAGAAGATCACGATTCACCCCCCCTGCTCGTCGCCGGTGACTTTTCGCCGGGGTTGTTGACGGATCGCCACGATTCGTGCACCGTGGGCGGCAGATAAGCTCGCGCTGGTAAATATCTGGCGCCCGGATTGAGTTGAGCCTCGTGGCGGCTAAGCCCGTCGTACTTTCTCCCCAGCTCATCGGCCGAACGGATAGCCTCGCCGCCGTCGAGCTGTTGCCGTTGCGCGCCACGTGCTTAAGCACTAGTCCTCATCGTGGTGACTCACGGTGTGCATGTCCAGTGCTCGTCGGACCAGCGCGGCTATAAATAGCCCATGATCCGCGGCAAGGTATGAACACCACGCACACCGTAAGTTGATCCGAAGGGAAAATTAGTGCTGCCTCTGCCCCCTCCTCCCAAATTGGTTGTGCGCAGTAAAACTAGAACCCCTTATGGCCGTATAGCCCCAAGCCCCGCCCTCAATTCCACTCGTGAACGCCGCTGCGCCATTTTCCCCCAATTCTGTCCGCCGCGCCGCCAAGAACATCCCGTCCGTGGCCAGACTACTCTGGTAAAGCTTTGCATCTCTCGAGTGTTGTTCTAGCAGCTATGTAGGCACTTAAAGCTCACCGTAGCATCCGTTTGACCAATTCGGGCGTAGGTAATTAAGAACACGGGCTCGACGTCCCTGCTTCCGCCATAAGCGTGGACAGAACATTTTGTAGGTGTGCCAGTCGAAATTGATGGGTGTTCTCGGATCGCCTTAGGTCGGGAATGCCCATTCCGTAGCCATTTTAGATAGCCACCGCCAATCGTGGCTGGAACAAGTCGCATGGTGCTCGGCGGCGACCACGCCGTGACCAGGGGTACTCGTGGAGAAGAGACAGAAGTCTAGGGACATTTTTACAAAGTGTCAGCAATTGGATTCAATAGTGTTTGGACTTCCTTGGGTTAATCAAAAACCGTAAGGGCCTTTCCGTAAGATCGCCAGCGCGCGTGGGCGCGCGAGGGCGCTCCCCTGTTTCCCTGTGTTGCCGGGCCGCCGTGTTAGAATTCAGCCCAGCACTGTTTCTATTTTTCCTTTTTCTTTTTCAGCAGAACTTTGAAAAACTGTAGAAAATGGTAGGAAAATCCTAAAAAAAATATGAGACCAATTTTCTTAGAACCCTAATTTCCTGTAGTATTTAATAAAAATAAATTCATGATTTTTAAATCAAATAGGGAATTTTAGAGTATTTAAAATAGCCTAAACTACTGGTTCTGGATTTTTAGAAAATAAATAATAATCCCAAAATTGCCCAAACTTTTTATGTGAGCTTTTCACATTATTTAGAAGCCATGGGTAGAGTTTGGTTTGATTTGAACATTGTTTGATAACTAGAACCCAAAACCCCTACCCCTGCCCTATGAACTCCTTTACCGACTCCGGAAACCCTAAGTTCCCGGAATTCCGTGAAGGAAAGTTGTACTCAAGACATAGATAATAAGTTTATATTATCTTTGCATTCTCATGAGCATTACATGGCATTCATTCTTATATATATACCTATATGGTTATATTTAGAAAACGGAGAAGAGAGTGAAGTGATTGAAGAGAAGGCACCACCACCTTTGGAATCTCAGGCAAGGACTTGGCTCTACTTCAACATCTGCGGGTCCGAGCCTGACTCACCTGTAAACGAAGGCAAGCCCCGGTGCATGCAACCCCTTTCCTTGTGTTTTTAAATACTTTTTGCACACTTAAGTCTAGTGAAATGTGCATTAGGTTCATAGGAGTTACTTGAAACCCTTTGATGCATTACTTTCCTTGATATCCATACCTTTATAGATACTTCTGTGAAGTATCAAAATTATGATTTACAAAAATGCTTAGCCTTGCTTAGATCTTGTGGATAGAGGTTGTCCTCAATTTAACCCGGGAGAGGATGGCTTCTACCTGCAAGAATATTTTCATTGGAGCAATAGTGGGATCTTACTGCAAAGTTCCCTGTGATGCTCTTTCATCCTAAGGAACAGACACAATCCTAAGGATGGAAATACTTAAATTGAGACTTGGGTTAGGAACAGGTGATGTTCTACCCAGGTTGGTTAAGGATTAACGTGTATGTAGGCGTGCTGACCGAGGACCCTTTAACTGGTCACATGCCTCGTCATGGGTAAGCCTTGCCTCGGGCAGACTAAGGCCGGAATAAGATAACACAAAATGGGCGTGGAGCGGTGGCGAGAGTAGCGTGTACCCTCCGTGGCAAGAGGCTGGACGGTGGTGTATCTGTGCTCTCGGTTTGCGTGAACCTGATCCGGTCTTAAGAACCCCGGTGGCGGGTTGACATATGCAAGGGTTAAGTGCTACATATGTCGTGTGATTGGAGATCCTCAGCTGAGTATAATCGATTCGGATCGCCGTACCTTCGCGGTTATGAAGACTTGGTCACTTCCCTGCAACCTAAAGTCAGGACGTGAACACTATGGATAAAAATGATGTTGTCTTGATGTGATGTGAAATTAGACTAGATGCAAATGGAGTCTATTAATACTTAATATGGCGTTAAAAGATTGAAAGTAAGGACTCACTTTAGTAAGCTACTTCTGCAAAAGTATAAGTTGATTTTTGCTAAAGCCTCTCCTTGACTCCTATTTATCCAGCATACCCTTGAGAGTCTTTTCCTTAGTCGGGTAAGACTTGCTGAGTAATTCCATACTCAGGGTTTATCCCTTTGTTGTTTTTAGGTGAGGAAGCGACAAATTTTTGTTGCTTTTGCTCCAAGGTGGTATCTAATGAAGAAAAACAAGAGTGAAGATGCGGGAGGACGTGGTCCTCCATATAGGGTCTTTTTGTTTTAAAGCTATCGGGAGGAGTTTTTGCCTCCCTTGATAGGTGTAATAATACTACTCAGCACTCGTTTATAGCTCTGGTCTGTAATAAGCAACTTGATCTTACTTTCTAAATAAATGTAAGTTATGTAAAAGCTTCTGCATGTCTTTATCTCCGATGTTCTGTAATGTCTGCAAGACGGGTGAAACGTTCCTGGTAAGGTAAGGAAAGATACCGAACTTGTCAAGTGACTTAGGAACATCTACAGGGTGTCTGATGTCTGTTAGACAAGGACAACTGTAGGTGGGCCTAATTACTTGGGATGTTCCATCACATTATATAATGTAAACTTATTGTAACATGTAATCATTTTACAATAAATAATTTATTTGCGTTGCAAATGTTGGTGTGTGATTTGTGTTTACTTAATTCTATGATCTTGGCGATAAGTCGTTTATCCGAGGTCCTCGGGGCACTCGGACAGATCCTGTTAAGTTGTTTGGTACACATGCATAGCCGTCTAAGGTCTTTGATACAAGGACAGGTGCATGTGGGCCCGATAACTTAGGAGGTTCTGCCACACGACCCACCCAGGTCCATGCCCTGATGTTGCTCCGTCCCACGCATCTCGGTCTGCTCTCGATCGCGTCAGCATGAGCCAAGACGACCCATGACATGCTGCACCTGCTCGCGTACCCCCACGATGCCTAGCTTATGCTTTCATGGGCCATACAATTTGGGGAGGGGGGACTTTTTTCACCGTTTTATGCAAAACTAATTTCTACAATAATTTCTGCTTTATTTGTTGCACTTAAATAAATTCCCATTGAATTTATTCAATAATTTTTAGTGCACATTTAAAATTGTATGCATGCTTAATATGTCATTTTATTCTATTTTCCTACTGAAAATAATAAATAGAATAATGCATGCTTAAAATCATTTTTATAGGCAACCATTTAAATACTATTATAGATAACTGCCATGCCTAATTAATTTGAAGTTAATTTTGCATGACATGTATGGCTAAAAGGCAGCAGAACTAACTTCGCTAGGCTTTCCTTGAATGTTAAGAACTAGCTGACCTGGCTTGACGACTGCCGGTTTCAACTAGAGGCGATGCAGTTGGAAAAGGCAACCATCCAACAAGGCCTGAATGGCACCAGCCTTTAGCTTGATGAGAAGGCGAAAGCTATGATGTTCCTCTGGCGCCACATCCATCTTGACCTGAAGGGATGGAGTATCTAGAGGTGAAAGATCATCTGCTACTCTGGATGAAGCTGCGTGGGCGTATTGGTTTGCAGAAGCATGTGATGCTCCTGCGTGCGCAACAGAATTAGGCCACACTCCTCTTCCTCAACTTCAAGACAGTGGAGGCTAATAACATTGACATCCACCACATTATCACTCAGCTATGTTTCTGTGGCTAGATTGTCATGGACATCAAGATGATCAAGAAACCTATCCAGACCTTCCACCCCTCCAACAATGTGCTCCAGAAGCAGCACAACAACAAGTACACAAAGTACTGCGACCTTGTCAACATGTTACTTGCTACCGAGGCTCAGAACGGGCTCCTAATGCAGAACTAAGTACACACTAACTTCTAGTGTTAGGGGAAGAAAGGTCCATCCAGAGGAAGGGGTCATGGGCACCACGATAATCTAGGACCCAGAGGCGGGAAATTTAAGAAGTCGCCATAGAGTGGTAGCATCATTAGCAGTGTCAATGACGTAGCTATGCTTTTGTCATTTTTACCACATGGAAGAAACAAAATATCCAATTTTTTTGACTTCCAGCTAATTGGAGATGGAAATATAATTAGCATCTTTTGGTCACATGCGAGTATACAAGGGGGATACACTTATTTGGGAGATGTTGTCATGTGATATCCTGGCCCCAGTGGATGGTGATATCCTGGCCTAATGCTTAATAGAATTAATAGATTACTCATACCAACAAGGTGCATCTTATTTTTCGGAATCCTATCTCGAAAGAACCTCCAAGTTAATCATGTTTGGCTTGGAGCAATTTGGGATGGGTGACCGACCGGGAAGTTTTCTTAGGTGCGCATGAGCGAGGACAAAAATACGCACAAAAGACTTTTGTTGGTCTATGGGGATGGTCTATGGTCATAGAAGCTACTAGGAGTAAGTACCACCGATCCGTGAGTGAACGGGGTGTCACAAATGGTATCAGAGCCGACCCTCGTGGTTTCACGGACGTGTGTGGGCTAGGAGTTCGGGTATATGGCGCATCACGCATGTGGGCCCGGAGTGGTCATATGGCATGGCATATGACGACACTAGACATACAGACGTGGCCAAGAGGGGAGGTTCCTGGCTTGGGGTTGACCGACGAGGACATCGGTCTTCTAAGGGGGGTGGATTGTGATATCCTGGCCCTAGTGGATGGTGATATCCTGGCCAATGCTTAATAGAATTAATAGAGTACTCATACCAATAAGGTGCATCTTCTTTTTGGAAGCCTATCTCGAAAGAACCTCCAAGTTAAGCGTGCTTGGCTTGGAGCAATTTGGGATGAGTGACCGACCGGGAAGTTTTCTCAGGTGCACATGAGTGAGGACAAAGTACGCACAAAAGACTTGTGTTGGTCTGTGGGGATGATATATGGTCCTAGAGGGTTGCCAGGAGTAAGTACTGTCGGTCTGGGAGTGGACGGGGTGCTACATGTCACCTTTGATACGACTCATAAGACTAATCTATATGATAAACCACTTGATATGTTTGTTGGTTCTAACCACCATCTATATAGTGCACTGTGTTTGGATGTTGAAAGGGAAATGTGCCCTTGAGCAATTTCTATAAGTATTTTGGTGATTAGATGCCCAACACATATTAATTGAGTCCTTATGTGCTAAACGTGTGAAAAGTGCAAATCAAAGTACAAGGTATGTTTCTAGACTTATTATATTATTTTGTATACCAATGTGTTTGTCTAAGTGCTAGAAATAGGGCTAAGAGAAGAAGAAAAGCAATGGAGAAGTCTTGGCTGTGTGCAGCCAAACTCTAGCTCGGCCTGGCACACCGAACTGTCTGGTGGTGCACTGGACAGTGTCCGGTGCCCCAGGCTAGCCTCCGATGAACTACCTGCTCTCGAGAATCGACGGAGTTCTACGACTATAATTCACCGGACTGTCTGGTGGTGCACCGGACTATCCGGTGAGTCATCCGCGACAAACTAGTCGCTCTCGGGAAACGGAAAAGGCGACGTGGCTAAAATTCACCGGACTGTCCGGTGAGCCAACGACGTCAGCGCCAACGGTCGTTCGCGCAATCAACGCGCGACACGTGGCTGCCCCAACGGTCGGCTGGGTGCACCGGACTGTCCGATGTGCACCGGACAGTGTCCGATGCGCCATCTGGCCCGAGGGAGCAATGGTCGGCTGTGCCCAATTTGGAAGGAGATCGCGCACCGGACAAGCTACAGGACCTGTCCGGTGCGCCACTCGACTGAAGGCAAGGATAGCCTTCCATGTTGATCTCCAATGGCTCCTAGCTGCCTTGGGGCTATAAAAGGGACCCCTAGGCGCATGGAGCAGAACACCAAGCATTCTCTAAGCATACTAAGACATCCAGACTCCGCCTCCACGCATTCGATTCATTGTATTAGTGATTTGAGCTCCATTCAAGTTGTGAACTCCCTGTGCTGTGCTTTGAGCTCAAGTCTTGGCTTGTGTGCGTGTGTGTGCTGCGGATTGAATCTTGTGTGTGTTGCTTTTCCCTCCCTTACTTCTGTGCGTTCTTTGTGATCATAACTTTGTAAGGGCGAGAGGCTCCAAATTGTGGAGATTCCTCGCAACCGGGAAAAATACTCTAAAAGAAAACATCGTGGTATTTAAGTTGATCATTGGATCAATTGAAAGGGGTTGAGTGCAACCCTCGTCCATTGGGACGCCACAACGTGGAAGTAGGCAAGTGTTACTTGGCCGAACCATGAGATAAAAATCGAGTGTCTCGTGTGTTGCTTCTTGTGATTGTCTTGTTCGCACGAGCGTGTTCAATAGCCACTTGATTTCACTAACACCTCTATAATCAAGTTTGTGGCTATTTAGTGTTTAATTTTACAGGATCACCTATTCACCCCCCCTCTAGGTGCTCTCAATTGGTATCAGAGCCATACTCTTCATTTAAGGGACTAACCGCCCAAAGAGATGGATCCTAAGGGTAAGGGGATGGTGATTAACGACAAGGAGGAGTCCCTCTTCAACGAGCCAAGAGGCAACAAGCCTACCGACTCCGGCTCGAGTCACAAGAAGTGGGATAGGAAAAAGAAGAGACGCATCAAGAAGATCATCTACTACGACAGCGATGCCTCATCTTCTTCACCAAGGGACGACGACGACGACTCCTTGTCAAAGAAAAAGATGGTCAATCAAAATTATTCTTTTGATTACTCTTGCATTCCCTATAATTCAAATGTGCATCTTCTTTCAATTCCCCTTGGAAAACCTCCACACTTTGATGGAGAGGACTATTCGTTTTGGAGCCATAAAATGCGTAGTCATTTATTCCCTCTCCATCCTAGCATATGGGAAATTGTAGAAAATGGGATGCATTTCGATAGCACTGATAATCCTATTTTTATAGATGAGCAAATCCATAAGAATGCCCAAGCTACTACTGTTTTGCTAGCATCTCTTTGCAGGGATGAGTACAATAAGGTGAGTGGCTTGGACAACGCCAAACAAATCTAGGACACCCTCAAGATATCACATGAGCAAAATGATGCCACCATGATCACCAACATGGAACTGGTAGAGGGCAAGCTGGGGAGGTTCGCGATGATCAGGGGAGAGGAGCCAACTCAGACCTACAACAGGCTCAAGACACTGGTCAACAAGATCCGAAGCTACGGAAGCACAAGATGGACGAATCATGATGTCGTCCGACTCATGTTAAGGTCATTTACTGTAATTGACCCCCATCTTGTCAATCTTATTCATGAAAACCCCAGGTACACCAAGATGACGCCCGAGGACATCCTTGGAAAATTTGTGAGCGAGCGCATGATGGTGAAAGAAGCGCGATATGTGGACGATGCGCTTAATGGTCCACTGTCCGTCTACGAGCCACAGCCCGTTGCTCTCAAAGCAACAAGCAGCAAGGAGGCGCTACCAAGCAAGGTAGCACAAGTGGAGGCTGTCGGGCTCAATGAGGAAGAAATGGCGCTTATCATCAAGCGTTTCAAGACCGCACTCAAAGGACGCAAAGAATACCCCAACATGAATAAAACAAAGGGAAAGCGCTCCTGCTTCAAATGCGGTAAGACTGGTCATTTTATAGCACAATGCCCCGACAATAATAATGACCAGGGACAAGAAAAGAGTGGGAAGAGGGAAAAGATGAAGAATTACAGGAAGGCGAAGGGCGAGGCACATCTTGGAAAGGAATGGGATTCTGACTGCTCTTCATCCGACTCCGACGATGAAGGACTAGCTGCCTCGGCCTTTGACAAGTCTTCACTCTTCTCCAACGAATGCCATACATGACTAATGGCCAAGGAAAAGAAGGTACATATTCGAGATACCCCTAAGTACACTTCTTCTAGTGATGAGGAATCTTCTGATGATGAAGTAGATTACTCTGATTTATTTAAGGGGTTAGATCGAGCAAAAGTAGAGAAAATTAATGAATTAATCGATGCCCTCAATGAAAAAGATAGACTGCTAGAAAAGCAAGAGGATATTTTATATGAGGAACATGACAAATTTGTTAGTGTGCAAAAATCTCTTGCTTTAGAAATTAAGAGAAATGAAATGCTATCTTCTGAGTTATCTGCTTGCCATGAATCTGTCTCTAGTTTAAAGTATTTAAATGATGAATTAAAACCTAAGCTAGAGGAAGTTAATAAAACTAGTTCATGTGTAGAGCATGTTATTATTTGTAATAGATGTAAGGATTTTGATGTTGATGCATGTGATGAACATCTTGCTTCTATTACTAAATTGAACAATGAGGTGGCAAGTCTTAATGCTCAACTTAAGACTTGCAAAGTTGATTTTGATAAATTGAAATTTGCTAGGGATGCCTACACTGTTGGTAGACACCCCTCAATTAAGGATGCACTTGGTTTTCAAAAGAAAACCAAGAACTTAACAAGCCAAAGGACTCCCATTCTCAACAAGGAGAAAGGGAAGGCCCCTATGGCTAGTAGTCCTCAAAGGAACCATGCCTTTATTTATGATAGGAAAATTGCTAGTCATTCTCATTATAATAATAGATGTTATGCTGCTTATAATGATTCACATGCTATGATTGCTTCTAGTTACACTCATGATTATGGTAGAAATAGGCCTAGGCGTAATCATGATGTGTCTCATGCACCTAGGAGAGTTCAAAATGATCCTACCACTGTTTATCATGCTTGTAACACTTCTTTTGTACTTTTATGTAAGAATGCAAAAGTAGTTGCTAGGAAGTTGGGATCCAAATGCAAGGGAGACAAGACTTGTATTTGGGTTCTAAAAGTTATTATGACTAACCTTGTAGGACCCAACAAGAGTTGGGTACCTAAAACCCAAGCTTAAATTGCCTTACAGGTTTATGCATCCGGGGGCTCAAGCTGGATTATCGACAGCGGATGCACAAACCATATGACAGGGGAGAATAAAATGTTCACCTCCTACGTCAAGAACAAGGATTCCTAGGATGCGGTTATCTTTGGAGATGGGAACCAAGGCAAGGTTAAAGGATTGGGAAAGATAGCCATCACATCCGAGCATTCTATATCCAATGTGTTTTTAGTTGAATCGCTCGGGTACAACTTATTGTCTGTGAGTCAATTATGTAACATGGGTTATAATTGTTTGTTTACAAATATTGATGTATCTGTCTTTAGAAGGAGTGATGGTTCATTAGCTTTTGAAGGTGTATTAGACGGCAAGCTCTATTTAGTTGATTTTTCAAAAGAGAATGTCGATCTAGATGCATGCTTAATGGCTAAGACTAATATGGGCTGGCTTTGGCATCATCGTCTAGCACATGTTGGGATGAAGAACTTTCATAAGCTTCTAAAGGGAGATCATGTGTTAGGACTAACCGATGTCTGTTTTGAGAAAGACAGACCCTGTGCAGCATGTCAGGCAGGGAAACAGGTGGGAAGCACTCATGACAACAAGAACATGATGACAACATCAAGACCACTGGAGCTTCTTCACATGGACCTCTTCGGACCTGTTGCCTACCTCAGCATTGGGGGAAGTAAGTATGGTCTTGTAATTGTTGATGATTTTTCTCGCTTCACTTGGGTATTCTTTTTGCAGGATAAGTCAGAAACCCAAGGGACCCTAAAGCGCTTTCTAAGGAGGGCTCAAAATGAATTTGAGCTAAAGATGAAAAAGATAAGGAGCGACAATGGGTCCAAGTTCAAGAATCTGAAAGTTGAAGAGTTTCTTGAGGAGGAAGGCATTAAGCACGAGTCCTCCGCTCCCTACACACCATAACAAAATGGTGTGGTAGAGAGGAAGAACAGGACGCTAATCAACATGGCGAGAACGATGCTTGGAGAATTCAAGACGCCCGAGCGGTTTTGGTCGAAAGCGGTGAACACAGCCTGCCACGCCATAAACCGGCTCTATCTGCATCGCCTTCTCAAGAAGACCTCCTACGAACTACTTACCGGTAACAAACCCAATGTCTCTTACTTTCTTGTATTTGGGAGCAAATGCTACATTTTGGTGAAGAAAGGTAGACATTCTAAATTTGCTCCCAAGGCAGTAGAAGGGTTTTTACTAGGGTATGACTCAAATACATAGGCGTATAGGGTCTTCAACAAATCATCAGGATTAGTTGAAGTCTCTAGCGATGTTGTATTTGATGAGATTAATGGCTCTCCAAGAAAGCAAGATGATCTTGATGACATAGATGAAAACGAAGTTCCGACGGACGCAATGCGCACGATGGCGATAGGTGATGTGCGACCACAGGAACTACAGGAACAAGACCAACCTTCTTCCTCAACAATGGTGCATCCCCCAACTCAAGATGATGTACAGGTACCTCAAGAAGAAGGGCATGGTCAAGGGGGAGCACAAGAAGATCAAGTGATGGAGGAAGAAGCACCATGGGCCCCTCAAACTCAAGTCCGAGCATCGATCCAAAGACATCACCCCGTTGATCAAATTCTGGGTGACATCAGCAAGGGAGTAATTACTCGCTCACGATTAGCTAATTTTTGTGAGCATTACTTGTTTGTCTCTTCTATTGAGCCTTTTAGGGTAGAAGAGGCCTTGCAAGATCCAGACTGGGTATTGGCCATGCAGGAAGAGCTCAACAACTTCAAGAGAAATGAAGTCTAGAGCCTGGTGCCACGTCCAAAGCAAAATATTGTGGAAACCAGGTGGGTGTTCCGCAACAAGCAAGACAAGCACGGAGTGGTGACAAGAAACAAGGCTCGACTTGTGGCAAAAGGTTATGCCCAAGTCGCAGGTTTGGATTTTGAGGAGACTTTTGCTCCTGTCGCTAGGCTAGAGTCAATTCGGATACTATTAGCCTATGTTGCTCACCACTTTTTTAGGTTGTTCCAAATGGATGTGAAGAGCGCTTTCCTCAACGGGCCAATTAAGGAGGAGGTATACGTGGAGCAACCCCCTGGCTTTGAGGATGATAGGTATACTGACCATGTATATAAGCTCTCTAAGGCGCTCTATGGACTTAAGCAAGCCCCAAGAGCATGGTATGAATGCCTTAGAGATTTCCTTATTTCTAATGCTTTCAAGGTTGGGAAAGCCGATCCCACTCTTTTCACAAAGACTTGCAATGGTGATCTTTTTGTTTGCCAAATTTATGTCGATGACATAATATTTGGTTCTACTAATCAAAAGTCTTGTGAGGAGTTTAGCAGGGTGATGACGCAAAAGTTCGAGATGTCGATGATGGGCGAGTTGACCTACTTCCTTGCCAAGTGAAGCAACTCAAAGACGACACCTTCATCTCTCTAACAAAGTACACTCAGGATCTTCTCAAGAGGTTTGGGATGAAGGACGCTAAGCCCGCAAAGACACCGATGGGAACTGACGGACATGTTGACCTCAACAAAGGAGGTAAGTCTGTTGATCAAAAGGCATACCAGTCCATGATAGGTTCATTACTTTATCTTTGTGCTAGTAGACCAGACATTATGCTTAGTGTATGCATGTGTGCTAGATATCAATCCGACCCCAAGGAATGTCACCTTGTGGCCATTAAGCAAATCCTTAGGTATTTAGTTTCTATGCCTTGCTTCAGGATCTGGTATCCAAAGGGGTCTACCTTTGACTTGATTAGATACTCAGACTCCAATTATGCCGAGTGCAAGGTTGATAGGAAGAGCACATCAGGGACGTGCCAATTTCTAGGAAGGTCCCTGGAGTCCTGGAGTTCCAAGAAACAAACCTCTGTTGCCCTATCCACCGCTAAGGCTGAGTACATTGCCGTAGGACAGTGTTGCGCACAACTACTTTAGGTGAGGCAAACCCTCCGGGACTTTGGCTACAATCTGAGCAAAGTCCCACTCCTATGTGACAATGAGAGTGCAATCTGCTTGGCGGATAATCCTGTTGAACACAGCCACACTAAGCACATAGACATCCGGCATCACTTCCTGAGAGACCACCAGCAAAAGGGAGATATCGATGTGTATCACATTAGCACCGAGAACCAGCTAGCCAATATCTTCACTAAGCCTTTAGATGAGAAAAGGTTTTGCAGGTTGCGTAGTGAGCTAAATGTCTTAGATTCGCGTAACTTGGATTGATCTATAGCATACATGTGTTCTATGCCTTTGATCATGTTACTTTATGCATTCACATCATTTGTTATCTATTTATGGTGCTCAAGTTGTACAAGTGATCCCCGGACCTCACAAGTCCATATGCAAATGATGCACAAGTTTAGGGAAGATGTGTTACAACTTGATCCCTTTGAGACTAATTGAGAGCACCTAGAGGGGGGGTCAATAGGTGATCCTGTAAAACTTGAAACTTAGTGCCACAAAAACATGATTAGGAGTTAGCACCAATAAGGCCAAGTGGCTAGAGAGGAGTCTTAGCAAAACACAATAACCACAAAGAGATCAACACAGAGATGTCACAGTGGTTTATCCCGTGGTTCGGCCAAGTCCAACACTTGCCTACTCCACGTTGTGGCGTCCCAACGGACGAGGGTTGCAATCAAACCCTCTCAAGCGGTCCAAAGACCCACTTGAATACCATGGTGTTTTGCTTTGCTTTACTATATCCCGCTCGCGAGGAATCTCCACAACTTGGAGTCTCTCGCCCTTACACTTTGATGTTCACAAAGAAGCAAGGAGTAAGGGAGGGATGAGCAACTCACACAAGACACAAAAATCACAGCAAATACGCACACACAAGACCCAGACTTGAGCTCAAAAGAATATCACGAGGTTCTCACTAGAACGGAGCTCAAGTCACTAAGAATGTCAAACAAGTGCGCAAGAATGAAGTGTGAGTGATCAACAATGCTCAAAGGATGCTTGGTGTTCCCCTCCATGCGCCTAGGGGTCCCTTTTATAGCCCCAAGGCAGCTAGGAGCCGTTGAGAGCATTCCAGGAAGGCAATTCTTGCCTTCTGTCGCCTGGTGCACCGGACAGTCCGGTGCACCACCGGACACTGTCCGGTGCGGATCTCTTTCCTTATTTGGCGAAGCCGACCGTTGAAGATTCAGAGCCGTTGGCACACCGGACACTGTCCGGTGCACACCGGACAGTCCGGTGCCCCCTTCTAGCCGTTGGCTCGGCCACGTGTCCCGCGCGGATCGTGCGGCCGACTGGCCCGGCCGACCGTTGGCTCACCGGACAGTCCGGTGCACCACCGGACTGTCCGGTGATTTATAGCCGTACGCCGTTAATCACTTCCCGAGAGCGACGACTTCGCCTGTGAATGGCTCACCGGACAGTCCGGTGCACCACCGGACAGTCCGGTGATTTATAGCCGTACACCGCCGTTGAAGTCCCGAGAGCAGCAAGTTCGCCAGAGCCAGCCTGGCACACTGGACACTGTCCTGTGCACCACCGGACAGTCCGGTGCACCCAGACTGAGCAGACTTTGGCTGAACGAGCCAAGTCATCTCCAAATTGATTTCATCCTGTTTCCAGCACTTTAGACACAATACATTAGTTCTCAAAACAATGTACTAAGTCTAGAAACATACCTTTAGACTTGATTTGCACCTTGTCCATCACTTGGCATAGATTTACACTTAAGCACTTGTGTTGGCACTCAATCACCAAAATACTTAGAAATGGCCCAAGGGCACATTTCCCTTTCAATCTCCCCCTTTTTGGTGATTTATGCCAACACAACAAAAAGCAACTAAAAGAAGTGTAACATCAATACAAATGAAAACTCAAAATTGTTTTGATTCAAATTTGGCATATATGGATCACTCTTTGCCACCACTTGGTTTTGTTTTTGCAAATTAACCTCAATATCCTATCTCTAAGTCAAACACACTTGTTGAGACATAAACAGAGTCGTTCCAAGAGAAAAATGATCAAAGATTCAAAAACTCCCCTATTTTCCCATAATCAACCGTTCTCCCCACAAGAGACCAACTTTTGTCAAAAGAGACAACAAGAGAGTTTTGACAAACCAAAAGCTCTAACTCTACTTATTTTCAAAATTCTCAAGTGGTAGCTGATCCATTTTTTGCTTTGGCCTTATTTTCTCCCCCTTTGGCATCAAGCACCAAAATGGGATCAATCTTGGCCCTTAAACCTCATTGCCTCACCAAAATCTTCACATAAGAGTACAAAGGCAATAAGAAGATGGGGATGAACTTGGAGTGAGTTACCCTCTCATCGGAGTGCAGTGGAAGTCTTTCATGGTCCAAGTCCATCTTTCCCTTTCAATCCACCTTTGAGACTAAATCAAGCAAACTCAAGCACACGGTTAGTCTCAAAGGGTCAAGTTGTAGCACATATCCCCCTAAATATGTGCATCACTCACACATGGACTATTAAGGTCCGGGGAGTGTTTGTACAACTTGAGCACCATAAATAAACAACAATATGCATAAGGGAACATGATCAAAGCATAATACACATGTATGCTACAAATCAATCCAAGTTCCGTGAATCTAAGACATTTAGCTCACTACGCAGCCTGCAAAAGGTCTTCTCATCTAAAGGCTTGGTAAAGATATCGGCTAGCTAGTTCTCGGTGCTAATATAGAACACTTCGATATCTCCCTTTTGTTGGTGGTCTCTCCAAAAGTGATGCCGGATGTCAATGTGCTTTGTGCGGCTGTGCTCAACAGGATTGTCCGCTATGCGGATAGCACTCTCATTGTCACATACGAGTGGGACTTTGCTCAGATTGTAGCCAAAGTCCCGGAGGGTTTGCCTCATCCAAAGTAGTTGCGCGCAACATTGTCCTGCGGCAACATACTCGGCCTCAGCGGTGGATAGGGCAACAGAGGTTTGTTTCTTAGAACTCCATGACACCAGGGACCTTCCTAAGAATTGGCACGTCCCTGATGTACTCTTCCTATCGACCTTACATACAGCATAATCGGAGTCTGAATATCCAATTAAGTCAAAGGTAGACCCCTTTGGATACCAGATCCCGAAGCAAGGCGTAGCGACTAAATATCTAAGAATTCGCTTCACAGCCACTAAGTGACACTCCCTTGGATCGGATTGAAATCTAGCACACATGCATACACTAAGCATAATATCCGGTCTACTAGCGCATAAATAAAGCAAAGAACCTATCATGGACCGGTATGCTTTTTGATCAACGGACTTACCTCCTTTGTTGAGGTCGACGTGTCCGTCAGTTCCCATCGGAGTCTTTGCGGGCTTGGCGTCCTTCATCCCAAACCGCTTTAGCAAGTCTTGTGTGTACTTCGTTTGGGAGATGAAGGTGCCGTCCTTGAGTTGCTTCACTTGGAACCCAAGGAAGTAGTTCAACTCGCCCATCATCGACATCTCAAACTTTTGAGTCATCAGCCTGCTAAACTCTTCACAAGACTTTTGGTTAGTAGAACCAAATATTATGTCATCGACAAAAATTTGGCACACAAATAAGTCACCATCACAAGTCTTAGTGAATAAAGTTGGATCGGCTTTCCCAACCTTGAAAGCATTAGCAATTAAAAAGTCTCTAAGGCATTCATACCATGCTCTTGGGGCTTGCTTAAGTCCATAGAGCGCCTTAGAGAGCTTACATACGTGGTCGGGGTACCGTTCATCTTCGAAGCCAGGGGGTTGCTCCACGTACACCTCCTCCTTGATTGGCCCATTGAGGAAAGCGCTCTTCACATCCATTTGGAACAACCTGAAAGAATGGTAAGCGGCATATGCTAGCAAAATACGAATGGACTCTAGCCTAGCCACAGGAGCAAAAGTCTCCTCAAAGTCCAAACCTGCGACTTGGGCATAACCTTTTGCCACAAGTCGAGCCTTGTTCCTTGTCACCACCCCGTGCTCGTCTTGTTTGTTGCGGAACACCCACTTGGTTCCCACAACATTTTGCTTGGGACGAGGCACCAGTGTCCAAACTTCATTACGCTTGAAGTTGTTGAGCTCTTCCTGCATGGCCAACACCCAGTCCGGATCTAGCAAGGCCTCTTCTACCCTGAAAGGCTCAATAGAAGAGACAAAGGAGTAATGCTCACAAAAATTAACTAATCTAGAACGAGTAGTTACTCCCTTGCTAATGTCACCCGAAATTTGGTCGACGGGATGATTCCTTTGAATCGTCGCTCGAACTTGGGTTGGAGGTGCCGGTTGTGCTTCTTCCTCCATCACATGATCATCTTGTGCTCCTCCTTGATCACACGCCTCTTCTTGATGAACCTGTTCATCATCTTGAGTTGGGGGATGCACCATTGTTGAGGAAGAAGGTTGATCTTGCTCCTCGAGTTCCTATGGTCGCACATCTCCAATCGCCATGGTGTGTATTGCGGCCGTTGGAACGTCTTCTTCATCTACATCATCAAGATCAACAACTTGCTCTCTTGGAGAGCCATTAGTCTCATCAAATACAACATCACTAGAGACTTCAACCAAACCCGATGATTTGTTGAAGACTCTATACGCCTTTGTATTTGAGTCATAACCTAACAAAAACCATTCTACCGCTTTGGGAGCAAACTTAGAATTTCTACCTTTCTTCACTAGAATATAGCATTTGCTCCCAAATACACGAAAGTAAGACACATTGGGTTTGTTACCGGTTAGAAGCTCATACGAAGTCTTTTTGAGGAGGCGGTGAAGGTAGACCCGGTTGATGGCGTGGCAAGCCATGTTTACGGCTTCCGACCAAAACCGCTCGGGGGTCTTGAACTCTCCCAGCATCGTCCTCGCCATGTCTATGAGCGTCCTGTTCTTCCTCTCTACCACACCATTTTGTTGTGGTGTGTAGGGAGCGGAGAACTCGTGCTTGATCCCTTCCTCCTCAAGGTACTCCTCCACTTGAAGGTTTTTGAACTCGGACCCGTTGTCGTTCCTTATCTTCTTCACCTTGAGCTCAAACTCATTTTGAGCTCTCCTTAGGAAGCGCTTGAGGGTCCCTTGGGTTTCAGATTTATCCTGCAAAAAGAATACCCAAGTGAAGCGGGAAAAATCATCAACTATAACAAGACCATACTTACTTCCTCCTATGCTTAGATAGGCGACGGGTCCGAAGAGGTCCATATGAAGCAGCTCCAAAGGTCTTGATGTGGTCATCACATTTTTGGTATGATGAGAGCTTCCCACCTGTTTACCTGCTTGACAAGCTGCACAAGGTCTATCTTTTTCGAAAGTTACATTAGTTAGACCTATCACGTGTTCTCCCTTTAGAAGCTTGTGAAGGTTCTTCATCCCCACATGAGCTAAACGGCGATGCCACAGCCAGCCCATGCTGGTCTTAGCAATTAAGCATGCATCTAGACCGGCCTCCTCTTTTGCAAAATCAACTAAATAGAATTTGTCGTCTAATAGACCCTTAAAAGCTAATGAACCATCACTTCTTCTAAAGACAGACACATCTACATTTGTGAATAAACAATTATATCCCATATTGCATAATTGACTAACGAATAACAAATTATATCCAAGAGACTCAACTAAAAATACATTAGAAATGGAGTGCTTGGATGAAATAGCAATCTTTCCTAACCCTTTCACCTTGCCTTGATTCCCGTCACCGAATATGATTGAGTCTTGAGAATCTTTGTTCTTGACGTAGGAAAAGAACATCTTCTTCTCCCCCGTCATGCGGTTTGTGCATCCGTTGTCGATAATCCAGCTTGAACCCCCGGATGCATAAACCTGCAAGGCAAATTTAGGCTTGGGTCTTAGGTACCCAACTCTTGTTGGGTCCTACAAGGTTAATCACAATGGTCTTAGGGACCCAAGTGCAAGTTTTATCTCCCTTGCATCTTGCCCCTAACTTCCTAGCAATCACCTTCTTATCCTTTCTACAAATAGCAAAGGAAGCATTGCAAGTATGAAAAATTGTAGAAGGTTCATTGTTTACTTTTCTACAAATAATGATGCTATGGTTATTTCTTGCGTTATCAAAGGATTTCTGGTCCACAATGTTTTGGTTGATACAGGCAGTGCAGCTGATATTATATTTGCTAAGGCCTTCAGACAAATGCAAGAGCCAGAAGACAAGATTCATGATGCTACACACCCTCTCTGTGGCTTCGGAGGAAGACAGATCGTAGCACTGGGCAAGATCACCATGCCAGTGACCTTCGGCTTCATCAACAACACCAGAACCGAGCAAGTTGTGTTTGACATTGTTGACATGGAATACCCTTACAATGCAATTATTGGTCGTGGCACCCTCAATGCTTTCGAAGCAATTCTTCATCCTGCTTACCTTTGCATGAAGATACCTTCGGATCAAGGACCCATTGCTATTCATGGAAGTCAGGAAGCTGCCAGAAGGGCCGAGGGAAACTGGACTGACTCAAAAGCAATCCATAACATAGATGGAGTTGAAGCTTGTGAACAGTACAAATTTAGAAGGGAGAAAGCAGCTTCAGCAGATCAGCCGAAGCCCATGCTCTTATGTGAGGACATAGCAGAGCAGAAGGTGCTGTTGGGCTCTCAATTATCCGAAGAACAGGAGAAAACCTTGATAAGGTTTTTGTTCAACAACAAAGATGTTTTTGCATGGTCAGCCAATGATCTTTGCGGAGTTAACAGGGATGTTATTGAACACTCGCTCAATGTTGACCCATCTTTCAGACCCAGAAAGCAGAGGCTTCGGAAAATGTCTGATGACAAGGCCGAAGGCGCTCGGAATGAAGTCAAAAGACTCCTCAGTGCAGGAGTTATCAGAGAAGTAAAGTACCCAGAATGGCTAGCTAACACTGTTATGGTAAAAAAGGCCAATGGCAAATGGCGAATGTGTATCGATTTTACGAATCTCAACAAGGCCTGTCCGAAGGACGAATTCCCATTGCCAAGGATAGACTCCTTAGTTGATGCAGCAGCTTCTTCAGAACTTATGAGTCTTCTCGATTGTTATTCAGGCTATCATCAAATTTGGATGAAGAAGGAGGATGAGCCGAAGACCAGTTTCATAACCCCTAGTGGAACATATTGTTACCTTCGGATGCCTGAGGGACTCAAGAACGCTGGAGGAAGTTTCAGCAGAATGACTGCGAAGGTTCTCCAGTCTCAGATAGGCAGAAATGTGCTAACTTATGTTGATGATATCATTGTAAAAAGCACGAAACAGGAAAATCACATTGCTGATTTGCAGGAGACCTTCGCCAGTTTTAGACAAGCTGGTCTAAAGTTGAATCCAGAAAAATGTGTCTTCGGAGTAAAGAAGGGGAAATTTCTTGGATGCTTGGTTTCAACAAAGGGAATTGAAGCTAATCCAAGTAAAATTGAAGCTATACTTCGAATGGAGCCACCAACTACAAAAAAGGGGGCCCAAAGATTGACAGGGAGGCTGGCATCTCTCAATAGATTCATATCCAGATCAGCAGAGAGAAATTTACCATTCTTCGAAGTGCTGAAATCAGCCGAAGTCTTTCAATGGGGACCAAGCCAACAAAAAGCCTTCAAGGAACTGAAGCAATATTTGATAGATTTAACAACATTAACTCCACCAACGCCAGGGGCTCCTTTGTTATTATATGTGGCAGCTTCGCATTCAGCGGTAAGTGCAGCACTTGTCCAGGAGAAGCTTGATGGCCAAGTCAAGAAGCAGGTCCCAGTGTATTTTGTATCTGAAGTTCTTAGTATATCCAAGAAAAACTATACAGAATTGGAGAAGGTGTTATATGCTGTTTTGATGGCGTCCAGGAAGCTTCGGCATTACTTTCAAGCATACAATATTGTTGTTCCTTCTTCACAACCGTTGAAGGATATTATGAGAAATAGAGAAGCTACTGGACGGATTGGAAAATGGGCTGCAGAGCTCAATGAATTTTGCATTGATTATGTGCATAGATCTTCGATCCAGTCTCAAGCGTTGGCAGATTTCATTGCTGACTGGACGCCAGGGGCTCAGGATGAAGAAACAAATAAAGATGCCGAAGTATGGACAGTGTTTTGCGATGGGTCTTGGGGAACCTTCGGAGCAGGAGCAGCCGCTGTGTTGGTCTCACCATCCAAAGTTAAAACTTGTTATGCAGCAAGACTCGATTTTAGTTGTACTAACAATATTACTGAGTACGAAGCCCTGCTTTTGGGCCTTCGGAAGTTAAAAGCAATGGGAATCAGAAGGGCCATTCTTAAAATTGATTCTCAGATTGTTTCGGGTCATATCGACAAGAGTTGTAAGGCTAAAGATCCGAAGCTTGAAAAATATCTAGACACGGTCCGAAGGATTGAAGCTTCCTTCGAAGGATTTTCTGTCAAAAATATCCCTCGAGGACAAAATGAGCATGCTAATTTGCTAGCTAAGTCAGCAGCACAGGGTCTGCCCTTACCTTCGGATGTGTTCTTCGAAACAATAAAAGCACCTTCAGTGGAACTTCTTGAAAGAGCAGTCCTCAATATATCTCCTGTTTATAGTGAAGACTGGAGAACTGAGATTATCTCTTACCTTCAGGGTAATTTCCTTTCAGATGACGAAACTTACAACAGGAGGATAGAGGCAAGAGCTCGTCCATATGTCATGATAGAAGGGGAGTTGTACAAGCATGGAGTTTGTGCTCCATTACTCAAGTGTCTATCTAGAGCCGAAGGCATAGAATTGATGAAAGAAATACATGCAGGCCTGTGTGGATCTCACATTGGATCTAGGCCGTTACTTGGAAAAGTTTTCCGTCAAGGGTTTTATTGGCCGAAGGCAGCTTCGGATGCAGCGGAATTAGTTCAAAAGTGCGAAGGTTGTCAGAAATGTGCAAGAGATCAAAAACAACCTTCGTCCCTAACTCAGCTGATACAACCCATCTAGCCATTGCAAAGGTGGGGCCTTGACTTGTTAGGTCTGTTACCACCGGCCCAAGGAAACTTAAGATATGTTGTAGTGGCTGTGGAATATTTTTCTAAATGGATTGAGGCAAAGCCTTTAGCCACAATAACTTCAGCCACCATTCAAAAGTTTTTCTGGCAGAATATTGTTTGTCGTTTCGGAGTACCAAAGGCCATCACTGTAGATAATGGAACACAGTTCGACTCCGAAGCCTTCAGAGAATTCTGTGATCAAATTGGCACGAAGATCCATTTTGCATCAGTCAGGCATCCGGAGTCAAATGGACTCGTTGAAAGAGCCAATGGCATCATAATGACAGGAATAATGAAGTTAATCTTCAATCAACCCAGGGGAAAGTGGCCAGATCAATTAATCAAAGTGGTATGGAGCCACAACACAACAATATCAAGGTCAACAGGCTTTACTCCATTCAAATTATTGTTTGGTGACGAAGCAATAACCCCGGAAGAAGCTAAAACTGGATCAATAAGAGTAGTAGCTTCGGCAGAATCAGATCCTGAAGCTGATCATTATGTGGAAAAAGATGTTATAGAAGGGATCAGGCTTCAAGCTGTGGAGAACATCAATAAATATCAAGCCGAAACAATCAAATGGCGTGATAGAAAGGTTCGGCTAAAGAATATTGAGCCAGGACATTTGGTGCTTCGGAGAGTGGCTAACCCAGATACAGTGGGCAAGTTGCAGTTGAAATGGGAGGGACCTTTTTTGGTAGTATCTTCGTCAAGACCCGGTTCATACAGATTGAAGGATATGGACGGCAACGACATTCCTAGATCTTGGAATGCGGATGAGCTTCGGCGATATTATGTATAACTTGATGTATTTTTTTATATTTTTTATTTTTTTCTTTCATGGCACCCTTTTCCTTTCTGAAGGGGGAGAAAGGTTTTTAATGGGGCCATCACATGTAGTTTCCTTTTTTAGCTCTATAAGAGCAAAATCCCCCAAAGATGTAAATGTAAAAGCTGAGAACGCACCATCGAGTGCCGGAAAGAAACAGGGAAGAAGCTCCAAAGACGTTCCTAAGGGAATGCAGAGCTTACAGCGAAAAATAAACGCTGATTCCGCCGAAAGTAAAAGGCGAAGAAGCTCCAAAGACGCTCCTAAGGGAATGCAGAGCTTACAGCGAAAATAAACGCTGATTCCGCCGAAAGTAAAAGGCGAAGAAGCTCCAAAGACGTTCCTAAGGGAATGCAGAGCTTACAGCGAAAAGTCAACGCTGATTCCGCTGAAGTAAAAGGCGAAGAAGCTCCTAAGGGAGGCTTACAGCGAAAAGTCAGCGCTGATATGTGATTGTTTCTAAGGAAATAACGGCTGTGATTATGGCTTCGGTTATGTGTTTGGACATTCATTTGCACATCACATTACATCATAACATTTGCATTCATAAACATTCATCCAGGCATATGTAGGATAACCATCATCATAGCATAAGTGGTTGCTTCGGCAAAAAAGAAAAAACTGTCTTTTGTACTTCGTCGTGTACGAAAAGAAGAGCTTCGGAAAAAAGGAAAAGTTGTTTTTTATGCTTCGCTGTGTACGAAAAGAAGGGAAGGTGTTTTTTCGCCTTCGGCTCAAAAAGATAATTTCGTCCACATCAAAGCGTCTCTCATACATTAATGGAAGGATAAGAGCATATTACAAGGTATGAACAGAATTCATTAAGAACAGTTTAGTCATATTTACAAAAGTTATTTCAGAAGTTTCTTGAGTTTGTCTACAGTCTACTCCTACTAATCTTCATGAGGCCTCAGCTTCGGTGTCATACTCTTTAAGCATCGGTCTCGGCTTCGTCATCCTACATGAATTAAGTTGTTGTGGGTCAAAACCAAGCTTGAAGGAAAAGGTAAGCACAAGGTATGATTTCTTACTGGTTCAAGATGACTCCGAGCTTCGTCTCCAGCCTTTTCTCGCCCGCCTTTTGTCCATATCATCTTTACAAATCTATTAGAAATGCTTCGGGCGAGGTCAGGAATATCATCTAAAATTGATGGTGACATAGTGAAATTGGGCCTATTAACAATTTTTCCATGGTCGCAGCCAGCTTTCAGAAAAGCTGCAGCAGTGCCCCGAGAAGCTACCCAGGCACAGAAGTCACCATGCCCGGCTATAACTTCGTCAAGCTCATCAATTTCACCCTCAATATGTTCGAAGGTCTTTGGTAAATCTTCAGTTGACGGGGTGAACTTCCCACTACTGGCCCCGACTGAGTGGAAGATTTTTCTCAGTCGTTGAATACATTTATTGCTAAACTCCAAACATTTGTCTTGAAGGCTTGCCAATAATTTTTTCAAATCTGAATTTTGTTGGACTTCGGCTTCAAGTTTCATATTAAGTTCTTGCTTTTCTTTTTCAAACTGTTCAGATTGGCAGAGAAGCTTCGTATTCAATTCTGCTACTTTAGCTTCGGCTTCTGCCAATAAGCTTTCAGTTGTCTTAAGCTCGAAGTTTTTCTTTTCAATAGTAGCTGATTGCTCTTTTATTTTGCTCTCTAAATTTTCAATTATAACCTCGTGTTTTTTGTCTTCTAGATCTTGCTGCATTTTCAAAGCCTTGCTCAACAGCATACTCTGCACGTAAACAACCTTCGTTAGACATGTCTTCATTATTAAAAACAATAAAAGTCAAGGGAAAAGTAGTTCACCTTGAAATTGGAATAAAATAAACTACCAACGATATGTTGTCGTCGGTAGCGGCTAATGTCCGTTTCCAGCTTCGGAAAACCGATACTCTTTGATAGAGTACCGATAACCTTAGCTCCAGTTTGATCCCGGATACAGTCTAATTTTTCATCGTCAATACCCCCGAAGAGGAGTGCTCCTGGTTTATATCCGCAAGATTTGGCATATTCTTTAAGCTCTTCTATTTCGGTTTTTGACAGTTCTTGTCCAACTAAATTTTGAAACATGAAGGCTTCGTCCTCTGAAGCTTCGTCAGCAATTTCCTTTTCTTTCTCAGACACTGCGGCCATGGCCTCTTCGGCGGCAGTAGTGGCTTCTTCTGTGGCCATGTTTAGCAGCATTTTGTCGATGTGTTCGATTGTGCTTGCCAAATTCAAATCTTCAGTTGAGGTAGCTTCAGTAGCCGCGACCTCCGAAGGTGTGACTTCAATATTTGTTATTTCCTCAGCCGCTGGTATTTTCTGAGCTGAAGCTCTCGGTGGTGTCTTGTCAATGACTTCTGTCACTGCGATGATTCTTTGTCTCTTTGTTTTAGTTGTTTTCTTCGTTTTTTCGGGCTCCTTTTCCTTCTGAAAAAACTTTGTCAGTTGAGGCCCCAATGGACTTAGCTTCGCAGGCAGGGATTCAGTCATTACCTTCAAAATCTCTTCCACGTCAGTGGCAGAGCGTGATGCGGGAGTCTCCTCTTCGTCGGATACTTTTTGCTTCGGAGATGATGCTTTCCTCTTCTTCGGAATATTCTTCTTTTTTGGTGGTTCTTTCTCATCTTCATTTAAAGCTTCGGCTACCCTTTTCCTTTTCCGGCCTTCGACACCTTTATTCAGATTTTCGTAGTCAGGGTATTCAAAACCCAGGGCGTCCAGCACTCGATTCAGTCTTCGCTTCGGACGGGTACCGAAGGCCGCAGTCATCAACTGATCCTCTTTTTTGGAGTAATTACCGAGTATTTCATTGCACATTATTTCAATTGTGTCCAGCCACTCTTGGCAAGGTGTTTTAAAATATTTCTTAAACTTGTAATAGTAAGGTAACCGCGCAAGTTCTCCTTCTTTCTTCTCCCCCTCTAGCTTCGGCATTTCCCATTCTTTTAAGGTAGGAAAAACCCTGAAAGCCAAAAACTCTTGAACCAGGTCTCTTGTGCTGATATGCTCTGAAATAATTTTAAACTCAGCCAACGCTTTTTGGGTTGGACCTTCTGGTGTCATGTTGCAATGAGGTCGGGTTTCTCCGAAGATTAGTTCAAGCGGACACTGCACAAGCTTCTCCTTGTCGTCATCAACCTTGACGTAGAACCATTCCGATTTCCAGCCTGCCGGCCACTTGCTTCGATAGCTGATGACAGGAAACTTTGTAGTTTTTCGATAGGCAAAATTATAGCAACCAAAGTTATCATGCAATCCATCTTTTCTAGCCTTCGTCTGATAATGCAACTCATGAACTCGACAAAAGCTGTCGGCAAACGGCTCCACCGCCTGGCTTCGGAGGGCCCAGATATAGACGCTAAGCCTAACGATAGCGTTAGGAGTTAGCTGATGAAAGTAGATCCCAAACCTCTTCAATACATCTGCAATAATCCCATGCAGGGGGAATCTCAACCCAGCCTTTAGAAAGCTCTTGAAAATGACTATTTCATCCTTCTCTGGCTTCGGGGTAGTTTCTTCCCCCCCGAAGCGTAGTAGCTTCTTCTGACTTTCACTGAAATAACCCGACTTCACCATCTTGGAGAGTTCAGCCTTCGAAACAGTTGACTTTCCGAAGTCCAAGTGGCTGGGCTTACTTGGCATGGCAATACGATAATCATCTTCGGAATCAGTTTCCTCAATATTTCCTTCTTCTGCTTCGGCAGTCTCCTGTTCTGTCTTAGCAGTGGGGATTTCTTTCGGGGTTACCAGTTCGGATCGTTGCATCGCTTCGGAGATGGGAACAGTCTCCGATCCTTCAGCTTCGCCTCCCTCACGATCAACCCTAGCGGTAGAACGCACTCTGGCCATTTAACTCTGAATTTTTTGGGAACTAAATGTTTTTTCTTCCGAAGCTTTTTCTTCTGACGAAGTAGGTTTCAAACTGGAGCTTCGTCTGATTCTGAGAGTCAAGCTTCGGCTATGGTTAAAAATTTTGGCAGCAAAACAGCGCAAATAGCAATGAATGCTGTGGTAACTTCACACATACTCGTTTGTTTATATAGTGATGCAGGTAAGAAGGTGACTCGCCAGGATTTTTACACCAGGCGAACAGCTGGCACCCACTGAACGGTGGGCCACAGAACCCGAGAAGGTGAATCGCCAGGACATGTGTAACTGCTGCATGGCGGGGCCACCTCGCGCTCGGATTATTTTAATCGTTTCTCGGCAACGAGCTCAGGGAAGGTGTTTTTTGGACCTTCGGCTTCCCGAAGCCTAAGATACTTTTTTCACGGATCAAGCTCGTTACGAAAAACGATCTAGCACCGCGAAGGGGCTACTGTTGGGACTATGCTTCGTCGCCGAAGGTCTGGTAGGAAGAAACAGCTTCGGCTGAAGCTGTCCGCATGTGATGACCGAAGGTTCCTCTTCATGAAGCTTCGGAATTACAAACCGACATAAAAGTAGAATGACCTTTTAGTCCATAAATGTTTGAGTCACTGTTGTAATCCCTTATGAGGGGCATAATTGTAATTCCTCACAGGCTGTGTCCCGTGTCTATAAATAGTGAACAGTATTCCTTTACTGTTCACGCATTCCTGTATTTGCAATCGCATCACTCGGGAACCAATCTTTGCCAAGGCAGAGGTATAACTGTATTCAATGATTAAATATACTGAGTAAATATAATATGGTTCGTTTATGATTCATTTACCTTTGATACTCTATATTTTATGTTATCTTATACAATCTATTAAAATTCAATTACGAAGATTTAACCTTCGTAATCGTATTGTTATCAACCTTCGTCCAAGGTCCATTAATCCCCAAGGGAATAATGCTTCGTTGGACGAAGGACATTAACATTTAACATTTCATGTTGCCTTGTTCTTAATTCATAGCATTTGAGAACAAGTCCCCAACAATTTCTTCTAGGCATAGCATTTTTCCTAGCAACATGCATAATAGAAGAACTAGAAGCAAACATGGCATGAGAATCAAAAGCATCATAACTTCTAAAAGCATTCCTAGAATGTCTCCGATCATGATACATGAAAGCATGGTTCTTATGAGCACTACTAGCCATAGGGGCCTTCCCTTTCTCCTTGGCGGAGATGGAAACCTTATGGCTTGTTAAGTTCTTGACCTCCCTCTTGAAGCCAAGACCATCCTTAATTGAGGGGTGTCTACCAATTGTGTAGGCATCCCTTGCAAATTTTAGCTTATCAAATTCACTCTTGCTAGTCTTAAGTTGGACATTAAGACTGGCCACCTCATCATTCAATTTAGAAATTGAAACTAGGTGTTCACTACAAGCATTAACATCAAAGTTTTTACACCTATTGCAAATTGTAACATGTTCTACACAAGATGTTGATTTATTAGCTATTTCTAACTTAGCATTCAAATCATCATTTATGCTCTTTAAGCTAGAAATAGAGTCATGGCATGTAGACAATTCACAAGAGAGCATTTCATTCCTTTTAATTTCTAAAGCAAGGGATTTTTGTGCCTCTACAAACTTATCATGTTCTTCATACAAAAGATCCTCTTGCTTTTTCTAATAACCTATTCTTATCATTCAAGGCATCAATTAATTCATTAATCTTATCAACCTTAGTTCTATCTAGGCCCTTGAATAAACATGAATAGTCTATTTCATCATCGCTAGATTCTTCATCACTTGAGGAAGCGTAAGTACTAGTACTACGAGTGCTTACCTTTTTTTCCCTTGCCATGAGGCAAGTGTGATGCTCGTTGGGGAAGAGGGACGACTTGTTGAAGGCGGTGGCGGCGAGTCCTTCGTTGTCGGAGTCAGATGACGAACAATCCGAGTCCCACTCCTTGCCAAGGTGTGCCTCGCCCTTAGCCTTCTTGTATGCCTTTTTCTTTTCCCTCTTGTTCCCTTGTTCCTGGTCACTATCATTATCGGGACAATTAGCGATAAAATGACCAATCTTACCACATTTGAAGCATGAGCGCTTCCCCTTCGTCTTGTTCTTGTTGGGAGGCCCCTTGCGACCCTTTAGCGTCGTCTTGAAGCGCTTGATGATGAGGGCCATCTCTTCATCATTAAGCCCGGCCGCCTCAACTTGCGCCACCTTGCTAGGTAGCGCCTCCTTGCTCCTCGTTGCCTTGAGAGTGATAGTTTGAGGCTCTTGGATTGGGCCATTCAATGCATCGTCGACGTATCTTGCCTCCTTGATCATCATCCGCCCGCTTACAAACTTTCCAAGTATCTCCTCGGGCGTCATCTTGGTGTACCTAGGATTCTCACGAATATTGTTCACAAGATGTGGATCAAGGACGGTAAAGGACCTTAGCATTAGGCGGACGATATCGTGGTCCGTCCATCGCGTGCTTCCATAGCTCCTTATTTTGTTGATGAGGGTCTTGAGCCGGTTGTACGTTTGGGTTGGCTCCTCGCCCCTGATCATTGCGAATCTCCCAAGTTCGCCTTCCACCAATTCCATCTTGGTGAGCATGGTGACGTTGTTCCCCTCATGTGAGATCTTGAGGGTGTCCCAGATCTGCTTGGTGTTATCCAAGCCGCTCACCTTATGGTATTCGTCCCTGCACAAAGAAGCTAGAAGAACAGTAGCAGCTTGTGCATTTTTGTGAATTTGCTCATTTATGAACATGGGACTATCAGTACTATCAAATTTCATTCCACTCTCTACTATCTCTCATATGCTTGGATGGAGAGTGTCACACCCGGTTTTAGAAGGCAAACCGAATGCGAACCATGTACGTGCCAGGATCAGTTATTCACGTACACAGCAGTTACATAATATGGACATCATCACACAGTGCTCAAAATAGCATTAATAAGGGAATAGTCGATTACATCATACGTCCGAGACGTCCATATAGTTCTTACAATAAATCAAAGTGCGGAAAAGAAACGTAGATAACTGCGGCCTTCACAGGCAGCCGACTGGGGGTTGCCGCTAACCCACACCTAGAACTCGTCGTAATCTTGGAACTCCTGGAAGTCTCCTTCCACAGCTTCATCTTCGCCTGAGCAGTGGTTGCAATGCTGACAACCTGGGGATGGGGGGGTTTGGTGTGTAGAGCAAGGGTGAGTACACATCAACATACTCAGCAAGTATCCTGTTTGGCTATAGTGGACTAGCTGTATGTGGGGATAAGTCAAGCAGTTGCTTTTAGTTGGTCAGATTATTACTTACTAGTAGAAAGCCAGGTTTTAGCATTAACCCAAGTTATTAACCCAAACGTACTCCTTTCCAAACGGAAAGAGTACCACTTACCAGCATCATAGTCATAACCAAAACCATCAATCTCATAACCACCTGTACCAAAGTATCTCTGATCAAGTACCACTAATCACTGGAGCTCCCTTGGCCGCTCATAACCGCGAGCACGGCTGATATATCAGTTTTCAAACACTCTGCAGAGGTTGTGCACTTTACCCACAAGCCGTGATTCCCATTCTGCCCGAAGATCATGACTCTCCATTGATCACTACCAAGGTGACCCAGCAGGGCATCACTACGTAGCCTTTACAAAGATTCCCCGGGGCTGTAGCCACCCGTTAGGTTTCCTAAATGCACCGCACTCCTCCCCAAGGGGCGAACCCAAACTTGGCAGAGCGAGCCGCATACACCGAGCCCCATTGACGGCACGACGGCTAAGTGAACTACACCCCGGATCCTCTAATTATTCAGCTAAGGGCACCCCATTCCACCCTCATGGTTGCACTGTTTTCCCGGGCGGTCATCCATAGAACAGGTCCTTACGGAGAGGCACTCGAGAAACCGCTCGAGCCCCCTTGATGACCACAAGTACCACATCATAATAGAAGGGAAAACAGCGTATCATAGATAATCTCATCATGTTCATTGATTAGAGTTTAAGCAATAGCATAAAGCTAAACAGTAATAATCCAACCCAGATAGGTAAACAAGGACATGGATAACAAAAGCTAGTCAATCCTTAGGCATAAATGTGTAATGCGGGAGGTGAATTAAATATTGAATAGGACATAGATAGGTCAAGGGACACTTGCCTCCACCAAATGACTGCTGCTCAGGGGCTTCTCCTGCGAGTTCCTCGGGCTCTTCAACTGGATCGTTCTCTATACGAGCGCAAACATACATACATCCACATATTTAATACCAAAGAACAGTACACCATACAATAGAATGCAATAAGTAAACAGACGTTCCATGCGGGCTCGCGAGTACGGTTAAGAGAGAAAGAGGAAAAGACAGTCAAGAGACGATCACGTTACATGATTATAAATTAACCACTCGCTTAATAGAAGGAAATTTAATGTAGACACTATGTTTAGCGTAAAGTAAAGTCATGTTTCATGTCTAATTGTTATAAGCAAGTGGAGATAAATAAAAGGATGGTCGCGCGGCGAGACGCGCGACAAAGCTCTCTAAAACAAATTAAGAAGTTAACGACTCGTCGCGCGACTGAGCACGCAGCGAGACACTTCGCCTTAGTTAAGAGGAGACGTTAAGCGTCGCGCGACGAAGCGCACGACGGCATACGTCGACTAAACTGAGTCCAAAGTGGAACGTCGTGCGAATACACACGCGGCGTTACACCTTAAACAACCTGAAACAAAAATGGATCGTCGCGCGACGAAGCGCACGACGCAACACAAGATAGAATCTGAATTTAGACAAATCCGTCGCGCGGCGAAGCGCGCGACGCAACACGCTAATTAACAAATAATCACCGCGAGCGCGGGCGAGCGAAGATACGGTCGGGCGAGGCCGGGACGGGGAACGGGCGGCCGAGCCGAGGCCGGGGCGGTTGAACCGGCCAGGGGGGCGGTTGAACCGGCCAGGGGGCGGCCGAGGCCGGGCAGCCACAGGGGCGGCCGAGCCGGGCGGGCACGGGGCAGGGCGCGGGGGCGGCCGAGCCGGCCATGGCGGCCGAGCTGGGTGGCGGGATCGCCACCGCGCGCGGGGGGAGGGGCGGGGAGCGCCGCCGGGCGGGCAGGGGCAAGCGGGCGCCGCCGCGGGCGAGCAGGGGCGGGCGGGATCGCCGCCGCGGGGAGGGGCAGGGGGCGGGCGCCGCCGCGCCGGGGAGGGGGCAGGCGGGATCGCCGCGCGGGCGGGCAGGGGGCGGGAGCCGCCGCCGCGGCCGGGCAGGGGCGGGGAGCGCCACCGCGAGGCCGGGGGAGGGGCGGGCGCCGCCGCGCGGGCGAGCAGGGGCGGGGAGCGCCGCCGCGGGCCGGGGGAGGGCGGGGACGCCGCCGCGCGGGCGAGCAGGGGCGGGGAGCGCCGCCGCGGCCGGGGGAGGGGCGGGGGGCGCCGCCGCGCGGGCAGGGGAGAGGGAGGGCGCGCGCGAGGGGAAGAAGAGGAGGGAGAGGGAGAGAGAGAGAGGAGAAGGGGAGGGGAGGGGAGCTCACCTTGGGGTCCAAAATCCGGTGATCGCCGTCTCCAAATCCTAGGGCACCACGGGGAGAGAGAGGTGGAAGAGGGAGAGGAGAGGTTGTTGCGCGGGAGATCCAAATGAGAGAGAGAGAGGGGAGGGGGGCGCATGGGGGGGTTGGGCGCCAGGGGCGCGCAGGCCGGGGCGGGCCGGGCCGGCTGGGCTGGGCTGGACTAGGTTGGGCCGGGCCACTTCGCGGATCGAAAACCCACGACGAGCGCGGACCACTAAACGGAATTAAATCGCGAACCGAAATCCGGAACGGAACGAGACGAACACTCAACATCAGACAAAGAAAAATGCTTCGGCATGATGCAACACCCATGACACTTAGGCTTTGGTTTATACATGACACGGACACCTGCCGCTATACTGGTTTGAAATTGGGAAGAAGGAGCAAACGGGGAAAGAGAAAAGAGGGTAACGCCCGAATTTGGTGAGAGAAAAGAAGAAAAAATTCTACCCCCAAATTCAGGGCGTTACAAACCTATCCCCCTTAAAAGAATCTCGCCCTCGAGATTCAGGGTTGGCTAGCAAAGAGCTCAGGGTATTTAGCCATCAGATCATCTTCACGCTCCCAGGTTGCTTCTTCCTCAGAGTGATGATCCCATCTGACTTTGCACATTCTGATGGTCTTCCTTCGGGTGACTCGGTCTGCAACCTCAAGGATTTGCACTGGCTTCTCAACGTAGGTCATGTCTTCCTGGACTTCAAGACCTTCCACTGGCAACTGCTCTTCTGGCACACGCAAGCACTTCTTCAACTGAGACACATGAAAGACATCATGCACAGCAGACAAATTCTCGGGCAAACTGAGCTGATAGGCCACTTCTCCACGTCTTGCGAGAACCTGATACGGACCAATGTAGCGGGGTGCTAGCTTGCCTTTCACTCCGAATCTTCTGACTCCTCTGATCGGTGACACTTTCAGATAGACAAAGTCTCCGACTTCGAAACTCAGCTCTCTTCTTCTTGTGTCTGCATAGCTTCGCTGCCTTGATTGCGCTACCTTCAGATTCTCTCGGACCATCTTGATGTTCTCTTCGGCTTCAAGCAAAATGTCTGGCCCAAACACCTGCTTTTCTCCGGGCTGATCCCATTGCAACGGAGTTCTGCAACTCCTTCCATAGAGCGCCTGAAATGGTGACATCTTCAAACTGGCCTGGTAACTGTTGTTATAGGAAAACTCTGCATAAGGCAATCTCTTATCCCATCCGGACTGATCTTGCAACGCACAGGCTCTCAACATGTCTTCAAGAATTTGATTGGTCCTTTCGGTCTGGCCATCTGTCTGCGGATGATAAGCTGAACTGAAATTCAGATGTGTGCCCAAGGCTTCATGCAACTGCTGCCAGAAATGAGAGGTGAACTGCGTTCCTCTGTCTGACACTATCTTCTTTGGCACACCATGAAGACAAACGATCCGAGACATATACAATTCTGCCAATACTGCACTGCTGTAGTTGGTCTTGACAGGTATGAAGTGGGCTGACTTGGTCAAGCGGTCCACTACTACCCAAATGGAATCGTAGCCGGCTCGAGTGCGAGGCAATCCGACTATGAAATCCATACCAATTTCATCCCATTTCCACTGAGGGATCTGCAACGGTTGCAACAATCCAGCAGGTCTCTGGTGCTCTGCCTTAATTCTTCGGCAACTATCGCACATAGCCACATGCTCTGCGATTTCCCTCTTCATTCCGTACCACCAGAATTTCTTCTTCAGATCCTGATACATCTTCTCACTGCCAGGGTGAATCGAATAGGCTGTCTCATGAGCTTCCTTAAGAATCAACTCCCGAATGGACTGGACATTGGGAACACACAAGCGGTCTCTGAACCATATCACGCCTTCTGCGTCTTTTCGAAAATCTTTGCCTTTGCCTTCTAGAATCAGTCGCCGGATCTCACTGATTTTCTCATCATTCTTCTGCGCTTCTTTGATTTCGCGCTCTAAGGTAGGTTCCAACTCAACTGTGACTCCTCGCGAATTGTTCAGAAATCCGAGACTCAACCTGTCAAACTCCTTGGCCAACTCATAAGGCATCGGACGAGCGACCATCAGATTGACTTGACTCTTTCTGCTCAAAGCATCTGCCACTACATTTGCTTTGCCTGGATGGTAATGAATCTCCAACTCATAATCTTTGATTAACTCTAACCATCTTCGTTGCCTCATGTTCAACTCTGACTGAGTGAATATGTACTTCAGACTCTTGTGATCTGTGTAAACATCGCATTTCTGTCCATACAAATAGTGCCTCCATGTCTTCAGTGCGTGAACCACTGCTGCCAATTCTAGATCATGGATTGGGTAATTCTTCTCATGAACCTTCAACTGTCGGGACGAGTAAGCCACAACTCTTCCCTCTTGCATCAATACGCATCCCAAACCTGTGTAACAAGCATCGCAATACACCGAGAAGGGCTTGTGCACATCAGGCAAGACTAGGACAGGCGCTGTAGTCAACTTCTCTTTCAGCGCTTCAAAGGCCTCTTGGCATTTCTGGGTCCACTTGAACTCAACTTTGTTGCCTAGCAACGCTGTCATTGGTTTCGCAATCTTTGAAAACCCTTCAATGAATCGCCGATAATATCCGGCCATTCCAATGAAGCTCTTGATTCCTCTAGCATCTGTTGGCGCTTTCCAGTTCAAAATGTCTGCCACTTTCTTCGGATCCACAGCCAATCCTTCTTTGTTGATTATGTGACCCAAGAACAGGACTTCACTGATCCAGAACTCACACTTGCTCAACTTTGCATACAACTGGTGCTCTCGCAATCTTTGCAATACCATCCTCAAATGACTTGCATGCTCTTCTTCGCTTTGAGAATAAACCAGAATGTCATCAATGAATACCACCACAAACTTATCGACATAATCCATGAATACACTATTCATCAAGTTCATGAAGAACGCTGGCGCATTGGTCAAACCAAAAGACATCACTGTGAACTCGTACAACCCATACTTGGAAATGAAGGCCGTCTTCGGAATGTCCGACGGTCGGATCCTGAGCTGATGATAACCTGACCTCAGATCAATCTTGGAGAACACACTGGCTCCTCTCAACTGGTCGAACAGATCTTCAATTCTAGGCAAAGGATACTTGTTCTTGATCGTGACTTCATTCAAAGCTCGATAATCGATGCACATCCTCTTGGTGCCATCTTTCTTCTCCACAAATAGGACAGGGGCGGCCCAAGGCGAGGTGCTTGGCTGGATGTAACCTTTCTCTGACAGCTCATCAATCTGCTCCTTAAGCTCAACCAACTCTAGTCCGGATATTCTGTAAGCTCTCTTGAAGATAGGGGCGGTTCCAAGAAGAAGCTCTATGGCAAACTCAACTTTCCGCTCTGGTGGCATACCCGGTAAGTCCTTTGGAAACACATCCGGGAACTCGGACACAACCTTGATCCTCTCAATTGGGTCTGCTTCACTGCTATCAACAGCTATCTGATAACAACTTCCTTTCTTTGGCTCAGGCGGGACTAACTCGGTCACCACTTCCTCTCCTAGTGGGGACACCAACTTGATGGTCCTTTTATCACAACTGATAACTGCCTGATACTTATCTAGCCAATTCATCCCTAGGATGACATCTATTCCCTGAGTACCTATTACTATAAGGTTGGCGGGAAATGCTATCCCCCTTATTTCCACACTTATATTCAAACAAATGCTATCGGCTCGAATTCTACCACCGGCTGAGTCAATTTGAATGGGGGTTGACATGGTAGTAATTGGAAGATTATGTGCTTCTACCCATGATGCAGTAATGAAAGAATGTGTTGCTCCAGTATCAAATAACACTTCTGCAATATGGGAGTCGACTGGGAACATACCTACTATCATGCCGGGGGTCTCCTGAACTGCTTCAGCTTCCAAGTGGTTCAGTCTTCCATGATTATAGCGCGGCTGAGAGCGATTGCCTGCTCCAGGCTGAGGCACATTCTGCTTTGCTGGGGCATTGGGGCCTGACTGCTGCTGGGCTGCCTTCTTCGGACATTGCATCACCCAGTGGCCTTGCTCTCCACAGTGGAAACATGCTCTGTTTCCAACCTGAGCTGGTGCTGCCTGACTGTTCTGCTGGGTTGCTGGGGCAGGAAGACGAGGTGCCTGCTGATTCTGCCTCTGAAACTGACCTCCTGACTGATTGCTCTGACGGTTCTGGTACTGATGCTGAGGATACTGCCTTTGGAACTGCTGATGCTGCGGAGGTGGACGCTGGTTCTGCCTGAACTGCTGAGGTTGATTGCCTGATAAACGAGGACGATTGCTGCTTCCAGGCTGGGGTCCACTGATCTTGCGCTTACGATCTTCCATCTCCTTCCTCTTTCTCTCTGTCATGATTGCTCTGTCAATCAGGTGCTGGAATGTCGGGAAGGTGTGATTCATCAGTTGGTACTGCAGAGGGTCAACCAAGCCTCTCAGGAAACGGTACTGTCGCTTGGCGTCGGTGTTGACATCTTCAGGAGCATAGCGAGACAATTGCAGAAACTTGTCCCGGTACTCACTAACAGACAATGGCCCTTGCTTGAGAGCCAGGAACTCCTCCTTCTTCACTGTCATCAGACCCGCAGGCACATGGTACTGACGAAAGCTACCTCTGAACTCTTCACAGGTGATGGCGTCAGGGTGGGCATGGGTGGCGAGGTAAGACTCCCACCATGATTGGGCTGCTCCTCTCAACAGACGGGGACCATATAGAACTTTCTCCCTGTCATCGCACTGAGCGGTATGCAACTCCCGCTCCACAGTGCGCAGCCAATCTTCAGCATCCATAGGGTCAGAAGAATGAGCGAACGTTGGTGGATGACCTCTCATGAATTCAGCACGCTTGTCTCTGGGCATCTGAGGCATCTGAGGCTGAGGTGGGGCCTGTTGCTGCTGCTGCTACTGCTGAATGGCGGCCAAAGTCTGACCGATGGCTTGAACTGCCTGAGTCTGCATCAGAAACATCTGCTCGATGGACATCGGGGGCGGGGGCGGCAGGTGCTGCTGCTGGGGCACCTCATCCTGTTGAGCGGCTCGCTCCTGCTGAGCACGCCTTCCTCCTCTGCGCCTGTTCTCTGACATCTGCAGAATGCAACCACACATCAGAACTGATCTGGCAAATCTTGCAGCATAAGAAAAGAGAATAGAATTCTTCAACAGCACTGAACAGATGAGCATCTTCACTGATCTCCAACACAGACCACACAGCTTCTCAGATAAAGAGGAAAGTGGAATAAAAGGGGTTTCCCAACTATATAGCTAACTCCATTAACATAATAGATAAACCAAAATGCAGGGGATACCCACACTCTGGTGACAGTCATTACAAAGATCCAAACCAAACATAGTTCATCATGACAAACATAAATGCACAGGATATAGCAAACTACCCTGTCTAACTAAGACTAACTAAGACCGAAACCAACGCTAAGACTGAAGCTTCTACGTATATATTTCGTATTAATTACAAGATCCAACTCTAACGAGCTATGGTTCTAGAGTTATCTTGGTCTTGCAGTCGGGATTGCCATAAGACTGGTGTCCACGCTGAGGTGAGCGGTACGGGTGCTGAGTCCCAACGGGAGCGGGGAAACCACCATCCAGGTGACGACGTTCCGCGCGCTCAGCCCGCAGCAGGGCGATCTCAACACGAGCCCTACTCAGCTCGTCTAATGCATGGTCCAGCTCCGTGTTTAGCACGGCGGCTAGGTTGACTGTGCTGCTCAACCTAGGATTGCCCTCACCGACAGGTGAGACAATCACGCCTCCTGTGCTGCCAGATGGACGGCGGGGGTAATACTTCAGGTCAAGACCGTCAGCTGCCCCACCGAAAACCGAGCAGTAGTGCGAAAGCGCACGCCGTGCAGCATCTTGCATGGCTGCCTCAGCGGAGTCCCGCTCAGAGATAGAATAGTGCTCTGAACAGGCCTCTGCACCCTGGAGACTGTTCTCCGGGCAGCGCACCAAGCAAGTCGCCTCCCAGCGGTCCGGGTAGACCCCGCGACTGTGCTGGTAGACCACACAGCGATACTCGACGGACCAAGTATGCCGGTTAAATGCCCGACGTAGCAGGGTGTCGAGCGCATCGTGGAAGTGACACCCGCGAGCAGCGTCGCGAGTGATGGGTCGAGCAACCCATCCTTCCGGCTCAGGGTTAGCAGAGAAGTCGGTGTCGTGGCTCGAGCTGTCGTCGCCATCTCCGTCATCTGGGTCTCCTCCAGCAGCTACTCCAGAAGCTGGGGCGCCCAGTGGTGGTGCAGGGGGCGCCTCCAGAGGAAGCACAGGGGAGCAACTCCTCACAGACTCTATCTCCTGTTGGAGCGAGAAGGAAGAGCCCTGCTGCTCCTGTCATCGACGTTCCTGCTCCTCACGCAGGCGGTGGTGTAGTCTCTCCAAGTGGCTGGACTGTCCGGCCACGGGACGGCGAAGCGGACGCTCAGCAAGGCGGGAGGGTAAGAAGGGGATGACTGACTTTCGTGCAGTGTGTCTAAGTCGAGCCATCTACAAAAGACATCGCAAGCAAAAGGGTGAGAACAGAACTAATATGACCAGCAAATAATGAATCATAAGTAAATGAAGGATTAGAATAAAACATGATTTTCAGCAAGGTATTATATATAGTAGAACATAGGTTTGGTCGGTATGACCAACTTTTGAAGGGATATCAAAGTCAAGGCAGAGACAGAGGTATATAGTCCTTAGAACGACCATTCTACTCTAGGTTAGCGGTCCTACAGTCAGCACGGCTTTGATACCACTTATGTCACACCCGGTTTTAGAAGGCAAACCGAATGCGAACCATGTACGTGTCAGGATCAGTTATTCACGTACACAGCAGTTACATAATATGGACATCATCACACAGTGCTCAAAATAGCATTAATAAGGGAATAGTCGATTACATCATACGTCCGAGACGTCCATATAGTTCTTACAATAAATCAAAGTGCGGAAAAGAAACGTAGATAACCGCGGCCTTCACAGGCAGCCGACTAGGGGTTGCCGCTAACCCACACGTAGAACTCGTCGTAATCTTGGAACTCCTGGAAGTCTCCTTCCACAGCTTCATCTTCGCCTGAGCAGTGGTTGCAATGCTGACAACCTGGGGATGGGGGGGTTTGGTGTGTAGAGCAAGGGTGAGTACACATCAACATACTCAGCAAGTATCCTGTTTGGCTGTAGTGGACTAGCTGTATGTGGGGATAAGTCAAGCAGTTGCTTTTAGTTGGTCAGATTATTACTTACTAGTAGAAAGCCAGGTTTTAGCATTAACCCAAGTTATTAACCCAAACGTACTCCTTTCCAAACGGAAAGAGTACCACTTACCAGCATCATAGTCATAACCAAAACCATCAATCTCATAACCACCTGTACCAAAGTATCTCTGATCAAGTACCACTAATCACTGGAGCTCCCTTGGCCGCTCATAACCGCGAGCACGGCTGATATATCAGTTTTCAAACACTCTGCAGAGGTTGTGCACTTTACCCACAAGCCGTGATTCTCATTCTGCCCGGAGATCATGACTCTCCATTGATCACTACCAAGGTGACCCAGCAGGGCATCACTACGTAGCCTTTACAAAGATTCCCCGGGGCTGTAGCCACCCGTTAGGTTTCCTAAATGCATCGCACTCCTCCCCAAGGGGCGAACCCAAACTTGGCAGAGCGAGCCGCATACACCGAGCCCCATTGACGGCACGACGGCTAAGTGAACTACACCCCGGATCCTCTAATTATTCAGCTAAGGGCACCCCATTCCACCCTCATGGTTGCACTGTTTTCCCGGGCGGTCATCCATAGAACAGGTCCTTACGGAGAGGCACTCGAGAAACCGCTCGAGCCCCCTTGATGACCACAAGTACCACATCATAATAGAAGGGAAAACAGCGTATCATAGATAATCTCATCATGTTCATTGATTAGAGTTTAAGCAATAGCATAAAGCTAAACAGTAATAATCCAACCCAGATAGGTAAACAAGGACATGGATAACAAAAGCTAGTCAATCCTTAGGCATAAATGTGTAATGCGGGAGGTGAATTAAATATTGAATAGGACATAGATAGGTCAAGGGACACTTGCCTCCACCAACTGACTGCTGCTCAGGGGCTTCTCCTGCGAGTTCCTCGGGCTCTTCAACTGGATCGTTCTCTATACGAGCGCAAACATACATACATCCACATATTTAATACCAAAGAACAGTACACCATACAATAGAATGCAATAAGTAAACAGACGTTCCACGCGGGCTCGCGAGTACGGTTAAGAGAGAAAGAGGAAAAGACAGTCAAGAGACGATCACGTTACATGATTATAAATTAACCACTCGCTTAATAGAAGGAAATTTAATGTAGACACTATGTTTAGCGTAAAGTAAAGTCATGTTTCATGTCTAATTGTTATAAGCAAGTGGAGATAAATAAAAGGATGGTCGCGCGGCGAGACGCGCGACAAAGCTCTCTAAAACAAATTAAGAAGTTAACGACTCGTCGCGCGACTGAGCACGCAGCGAGACACTTCGCCTTAGTTAAGAGGAGACGTTAAGCGTCACGCGACGAAGCGCACGACGGCATACGTCGACTAAACTGAGTCCAAAGTGGAACGTCGCGCGAATACACACGCGGCGTTACACCTTAAACAACCTGAAACAAAAATGGATCGTCGCGCGACGAAGCGCACGACGCAACACAAGATAGAATCTGAATTTAGACAAATCCGTCGCGCGGCGAAGCGCGCGACGCAACACGCTAATTAACAAATAATCACCGCGAGCGCGGGCGAGCGAAGATACGGTCGGGCGAGGCCGGGACGGGGAACGGGCGGCCGAGCCGAGGCCGGGGCGGTTGAACCGGCCAGGGGGGCGGTTGAACCGGCCAGGGGGCGGCCGAGGCCGGGCGGCCACAGGGGCGGCCGAGCCGGGCGGGCACGGGGCAGGGTGCGGGGGCGGCCGAGCCGGCCATGGCGGCCGAGCTGGGTGGCGGGATCGCCACCGCGTGCGGGGGGAGGGGCGGGGAGCGCCGCCGGGCGGGCAGGGGCGAGCGGGCGCCGCCGCGGGCGAGCAGGGGCGGGCGGGATCGCCGCCGCGGGGAGGGGCAGGGGGCGGGCGCCGCCGCGCCGGGGAGGGGGCGGGCGGGATCGCCGCGCGGGCGGGCAGGGGGCGGGAGCCGCCGCCGCGGCCGGGCAGGGGCGGGGAGCGCCGCCGCGAGGCCAGGGGAGGGGCGGGCGCCGCCGCGCGGGCGAGCAGGGGCGGGGAGCGCCGCCGCGGGCCGGGGGAGGGCGGGGACGCCGCCGCGCGGGCGAGCAGGGGCGGGGAGCGCCGCCGCGGCCGGGGGAGGGGCGGGGGGCGCCGCCGCGCGGGCAGGGGAGAGGGAGGGCGCGCGCGAGGGGAAGAAGAGGAGGGAGAGGGGGAGAGAGAGAGAGGAGAAGGGGAGGGGAGGGGAGCTCACCTTGGGGTCCAAAATCCGGTGATCGCCGTCTCCAAATCCTAGGGCACCACGGGGAGAGAGAGGTGGAAGAGGGAGAGGAGAGGTTGTTGCGCGGGAGATCCAAATGAGAGAGAGAGAGGGGAGGGGGGCGCATGGGGGGGGGGGGTTGGGCGCCAGGGGCGCGCAGGCCGGGGCGGGCCGGGCCGGCTGGGCTGGGCTGGACTAGGTTGGGTCGGGCCACTTCGCGGATCGAAAACCCACGACGAGCGCGGACCACTAAACGGAATTAAATCGCGAACCGAAATCCGGAACGGAACGAGACGAACACTCAACATCAGACAAAGAAAAATGCTTCGGCATGATGCAACACCCATGACACTTAGGCTTTGGTTTATACATGACACGGACACCTGCCGCTATACTGGTTTGAAATTGGGAAGAAGGAGCAAACGGGGAAAGAGAAAAGAGGGTAACGCCTGAATTTGGTGAGAGAAAAGAAGAAAAAATTCTACCCCCAAATTCAGGGCGTTACAGAGAGAGAACAAGTGACTACGCATTTTGTGACTCCAAAATCTGTAGTCCTCCCCATCAAAGTGTGGAGGCTTGCCAAGAGGAATGGAAAGCAAATGTGCATTTGAACTATACAGAATACGAGAATAATTGAAAGAGAAGTTTGAATTAACCGTCTTCTTTTTCTCGTAGTCGTTGTCGTCGTCCTTTTGGGAAGAAGAGGACTCGTCGCTGTCGTCGTAGTAGACGATCTCCTTGATGCGCCTCGTCTTCTTCTTCTTCCCATCTTATCGTTTGTGGCCCGAGCCCGAGTCGGTAGGCTTGTCATCTTTCGGCTCGTTGACGAAGGACTCCTTCTCCTTATCATTGATCACAATCCCCTTGCCCTTAGGATCCATCTCTTCGGGCGATTAGTCCCTTTCTTGAAGAGAACGGCTCCGATACCAATTGAGAGCACCTAGAGGGGGGGTGAATAGGTGATCCTGTAAAACTTGAAACTTAGTGCCACAAAAACTTGATTAGGAGTTAGCACCAATAAGGCCAAGTGGCTAGAGAAAAGTCTTAGCAAAACACAATAACCACAAAGAGATCAACACAGAGATGGCACAGTGGTTTATCCCGTGGTTCGGCCAAGTCCAACGCTTGCCTACTCCACGTTGTGGCGTCCCAACGGACGAGGGTTGCAATCAACCCCTCTCAAGCGGTCCAAAGACCCACTTGAATACCACGGTGTTTTGCTTTGCTTTACTATATCCCACTCGCGAGGAATCTCCACAACTTGGAGCCTCTCGCACTTACACTTTGATGTTCACAAAGAAGCACGGAGTAAGGGAGGGATGAGCAACTCACACAAGACACAAAAATCACAGCAAATACGCACACACAAGACCCAGACTTGAGCTCAAAAGAATATCACGAGGTTCTCACTAGAACGGAGCTCAAGTCACTAAGAATGTCGAACAAGTGCGCAAGAATGAAGTGTGAGTGATCAACAATGCTCAAAGGATGCTTGGTGTTCTCCTCCATGCGCCTAGGGGTCCCTTTTATAGCCCCAAGGCAGCTAGGAGCCGTTGAGAGCATTCCAAGAAGGCAATTCTTGCCTTCTGTCGCCTGGCGCACCGGACACTGTCCGGTGCGGATCTCTTTCCTTATTTGGCGAAGCCGACCGTTGAAGATTCAGAGCCGTTGGCGCACCGGACACTGTCCGGTGCCCCCTTCTAGCCGTTGGCTCGGCCACGTGTCCCGCGCGGATCGTGCGGCCGACCGTTGGCTCACCGGACAGTCCGGTGCACCACCGGACAGTCCGGTGATTTATAGTCGTACGCCGTTAATCACTTCCCGAGAGCGACGACTTCGCCTGTGAATGGCTCACCGGACAGTCCGGTGATTTATAGTCGTACACCGCCGTCGAAGTCCCGAGAGCAGCAATTTCGCCAGAGCCAGCCTAGCGCACCGGACACTGTCCGGTGCACCACCGGACAGTCCGGTGCACCCAGACTGAGCGGACTTTGGCTGAACGAGCCAAGTCATCTCCAAATTGTTTTCTCCTATTTCCAACACTTTAGACACAATACATTAGTTCTCAAAACAATGTACTAAGTCTAGAAACATACCTTTAGACTTGATTTGCACCTTGTCCATCACTTGGCATAGATTTACACTTAAGCACTTGTGTTGGCACTCAATCACCAAAATACTTAGAAATGGCCCAAGGGCACATTTCCCTTTCAATCTCCCCCTTTTTGGTGATTTATGCCAACACAACAAAAAGCAACTAAAAGAAGTGCAACATCAATACAAATGAAAACTCAAAATTGTTTTGATTCAAATTTGGCATATATGGATCACTCTTTGCCACCACTTGGTTTTGTTTTTGCAAATTAACCTCAATATCCTATCTCTAAGTCAAACACACTTGTTGAGACATAAAGAGAGTCGTTCCAAGAGAAAATTGATCAAAGATTCAAAAACTCCCCCTTTTTCCCATAATCAACCGTTCTCCCCACAAGAGACCAACTTTTGTCAAAAGAGACAACAAGAGAGTTTTGACAAACCAAAAGCTCTAACTCTACTTATTTTCAAAATTCTCAAGTGGTAGCTGATCCATTTCTTGCTTTGGCCTTATTTTCTCCCCCTTTGGCATCAAGCACCAAAACGGGATCAATCTTGGCCCTTAAACCTCATTGCCTCACCAAAATCTTCACATAAGAGTACAAAGGCAATAAGAAGATGGGGATGAACTTGGAGTGAGTTACCCTCTCATCGGAGTGCAGTGGAAGTCTTTCATGGTCCAAGTCCATCTTTCCCTTTCAATCCACCTTTGAGACTAAATCAAGCAAACTCAAGCACACGGTTAGTCTCAAAGGGTCAAGTTGTAGCACATCTCCCCCTAAATATGTGCATCACTCACACATGGACATTTAAGGTCCGGGGAGTGTTTGTACAACTTGAGCACCATAAATAAACAACAATATGCATAAGGGAACATGATCAAAGCATAATACACATGTATGCTACAAATCAATCCAAGTTCCGCGAATCTAAGACATTTAGCTCTCTACGCAGCCTGCAAAAGGGCTTCTCATCTAAAGGCTTGGTAAAGATATCGGCTAGCTGGTTCTCGGTGCTAATATAGAACACTTTGATATCTCCCTTTTGCTGGTGGTCTCTCAAAAAGTGATGCCGGATGTCAATGTGCTTTGTGCGGCTGTGCTCAACAGGATTGTCCGCTATGCGGCTAGCACTCTCATTGTCACATAGGAGTGGGACTTTGCTCAGATTGTAGCCAAAGTCCCGGAAGGTTTGCCTCATCCAAAGTAGTTGCGCGCAACATTGTCCTGCGGCAACATACTCGGCCTCAGCGGTGGATAGGGCAACGGAGGTTTGTTTCTTAGAACTCCATGACACCAGGGACCTTCCTAAGAATTGACACGTCCCTGATGTACTCTTCTTATCGACCTTACATCCAGCATAATCGGAGTCTGAATATCCAATTAAGTCAAAGGTAGACCCCTTTGGATACCAGATCCTGAAGCAAGGCGTAGCGACTAAATATCTAAGAATTCGCTTCACAGCCACTAAGTGACACTCCCTTGGATCGGATTGAAATCTAGCACACATGCATACACTAAGCATAATATCCGGTCTACTAGCGCATAAATAAAGCAAAGAACCTATCATGGACCGGTATGCTTTTTGATCAACGGACTTACCTCCTTTGTTGAGGTCGACGTGTCCGTCAGTTCCCATCGGAGTCTTTGCGGGCTTGGCGTCCTTCATCCCAAACCGCTTTAGCAAGTCTTGTGTGTACTTCGTTTGGGAGATGAAGGAGTCGTCCTTGAGTTGCTTCACTTGGAACCTAAGGAAGTAGTTCAACTCGCCCATCATCGACAACTCAAACTTTTGAGTCATCACCCTGCTAAACTCTTCACAAGACTTTGGGTTAGTAGAACCAAATATTATGTCATCGACATAAATTTGGCACACAAATAAGTCACCATCACAAGTCTTAGTGAATAAAATTGGATCGGCTTTCCCAACCTTGAAAGCATTAGCAATTAAAAAGTCTCTAAGGCATTCATACCATGCTCTTGGGGCTTGCTTAAGTCCATAGAGCGCCTTAGAGAGCTTACATACGTGGTCGGGGTACCGTTCATCTTCGAAGCCAGGGGGTTGCTCCACATACACCTCCTCCTTGATTGGCCCATTGAGGAAAGCGCTCTTCACATCCATTTGGAACAACCTGAAAGAATGGTGAGCGGCATATGCTAGCAAAATATGAATGGACTCTAGCCTAGCCACAGGAGCAAAAGTCTCCTCAAAGTCCAAACCTGCGACTTGGGCATAACCTTTTGTCACAAGTCGAGCCTTGTTCCTTGTCACCACCCCGTGCTCGTCTTGTTTGTTGCGGAACATCCACTTGGTTCCCACAACATTTTGCTTGGGACGAGGCACGAGTGTCCAAACTTCATTACACTTGAAGTTGTTGAGCTCTTCCTGCATGGCCAACACCCAGTCCGGATCTAGCAAGGCCTCTTTACCCTGAAAGGCTCAATAGAAGAGACAAAGGAGTAATGCTCACAAAAATTAACTAATCTAGAATGAGTAGTTACTCCCTTGCTAATGTCACCCAAAATTTGGTCGACGGGATGATTCCTTTGAATCGTCGCTCGAACTTGGGTTGGAGGTGCCGGTTGTGCTTCTTCCTCCATCACATGATCATCTTGTGCTCCCCCTTGATCACACGCCTCTTCTTGATGAACCTATTCATCATCTTGAGTTGGGGATGCACCATTGTTGAGGAAGAAGGTTGATCTTGCTCCTCGAGTTCCTGTGGTCGCACATCTCCAATCGCCAAGGTGCGTATTGCGGCCGTTGGAACGTCTTATTCATCTACATCATCAAGATCAACAACTTGCTCTCTTGGAGAGCCATTAGTCTCATCAAATACAACGTCGCTAGAGACTTCAACCAAACCCGATAATTTGTTTAAGACTCTATACGCCTTTGTATTTGAGTCATAACCTAACAAAAACCCTTCTACCGCTTTGGGAGCAAACTTAGAATTTCTACCTTTCTTCACTAGAATATAGCATTTGCTCCCAAATACACGAAAGTAGGACACATTGGGTTTGTTACCGGTTAGAAGCTCATACGAAGTCTTCTTGAGGAGGCGGTGAAGGTAGACCCGGTTGATGGCGTGGCAAGCCGTGTTTACGGCTTCCGACCAAAACCGCTCGGGGGTCTTGAAATCTCCAAGCATCGTCCTCGCCATGTCTATGAGTGTCCTGTTCTTCCTCTCTACCACACCATTTTGTTGTGGTGTGTAGGGAGCGGAGAACTCGTGCTTGATCCCTTCCTCCTCAAGGTACTCCTCCACTTGAAGGTTTTTGAACTCGGACCCGTTGTCGCTCCTTATCTTCTTCACCTTGAGCTCAAACTCATTTTGAGCTCTCCTTAGGAAGCGCTTGAGGGTCCCTTGGGTTTCAGATTTATCCTGCAAAAAGAACAACCCTCGTCCATTGGGACGCCACAACGTGGAAGTAGGCAAGTCTTACTTGACCGAACCATAGGATAAAAATCGAGTGTCTCGTGTGTTGCTTCTTGTGATTGTCTTGTTCGCACGAGCATGTTCAATAGCCACTTGATTTCACTAACACCTCTATAATCAAGTTTATGGCTATTTAGTGTTTAATTTTACAGGATCACCTATTCACCCCCCCCCCTCTAGGTGCTCTCAGATGTGCATTGCTGGGTGATAAAATGGTGGAAACATTCAAGTGTGCTTTTTATGTGTTCAAAACATGCATGGACTACGACGGACCAGATGTTATGCTGACGGGTATGTCTTGTGTGCATTCATTTTGCCATCAATTTGTTCTATTTTAATACCATGTGTATGAAGTAAAAATAATTTATTTAAGTATCAAATTAGTTGAATATTTATTTTTGACCAATGTGGAACATTATGTTTTTGTAGATCAAATTCATGCAATATAGATTGCACTATGTAGGGTCTTGGCATGTGCAGAACACACTATGCCAATTCTGAATGAGTTATATGCAAGATTTGCCTAGCAGAACTTTAAGACAAGGTTCTGATCTATAATCCATCATTCTTTAACACCAAATGAATTTGAGGTTGCATGGATTATGATGCTTGATAAATTCCAACTATATGAAGATGTGACTCTTATAAAGGTATATGAAATCTGAAAGGAATAGATACCTGCATTTTCAAACATGATTTCTATGGGGTGATGGTTTCTACGTCGCATAGTGAGAGCATGAACAAGCTTGTCAAAACTCGCATGTAGATGTAAACATACCACTACATGAGTTTGGTAAGTAAATGAAGATATTGCATAGCAGAAAGATGAAAAATTTGAAAGAAGTGTTAGTCTGCAAGGTACGTGACTTGAATCTATAATGTGCTACATATGGTAGTGTACTTTAGGTAATTATGTGTAAATTATAGGGCCAAAAAGTAATAAACATGTTGTATATGTTCGAGATAAGGATTGAGAGGGGCTACACTTGGGCTATTTTGAAAAGGTTTGAGGAGTCAATGAAATATGCCATTGCATACTGAAGAGTGCTAGACCATGATGTTAGAGCTAACGATTGAGTGCACAACAGGAATCGAGATGACTCTCATTGGCCAAAATAATCCTCGTTGGCAAACGCAATTGGAACTGCTTTTGTTGAGGCCCTCTTCTCATACCTTCCTCCTGGTGGTGGCAGTGGCCAAAGCTCAAACGATCCAAGTGGTGGTTGTCCCTGCGTATGCTACTTTTGTTTGTCTTTGGTTCTTAACTTGTGGACGATGTCCCTGAGTATCTTAAACCAAACTATGGTGGTCTTTTTGAATGATATGTGTTTTGGTGAACAAAACACTTAACTTATCTCGTTCTTGTGATTTGAAATGGTGATCTATGTTGGTGACATGAAGTTTGTGAGGTGTATGGATTGGTTATGTGTTTGTAACGTGAAGTTTGTGAGCTATGTGAACTGGTTATGTGTTGGTAACGTGAGCCATATTGATGTATGCGACTTTTATGATGATATATATGTTATGTGTGTTGTTGTGTACAAATTGGATGGGAAATTGAGACTAATAGGGTTGCTGGTTTGCAGCAGTATAGGATAATCCCCATAGGCTTGACCATAGCCGACGGGTATAAGCAAAAGTTGGGCGTCGCCAAATAACTCTCGTCGGCTCGATAGTTGCTGACAGAGATTAAAGCTAGTAACTGCCCGACGGGGATTAATGTTTCCCATGGGCCATGGGCAAGCCCACGAGCAGTACAATCCCCGGCGGGAATTAAACAATTCCTAATTAGAAATTCCCGTCGGTCGAGTACCGACGGGAATTAGCCCAATTCTGACGAAAATTACTTGTTCCCTATGGTAATAGGCTAATTCCTGTCGGTCCTCGGCCGACAAGAGTTAACTAGATTCCTGTAGTAGTTGTACAACACCCTAAAAGATCGAACAAGATTGTGTGAAGGCACCACCAATTCAAAGTGGTGGCATACATCGATGATGGGAAGTATACATGTGAGTGCAAACAATGGGAGCACACATGTATGATTTTTTCTATTTTTGGTTGACATAAAATATGTCATTGTATGTATGTATGCAAAAATTATAAAAATAATGATTGTAAACATAGTATTGTTGACCTACTTTGTGTGCACCTATTAAAGGGCAACATCTAATGTGCAAACTTGCAAGCGAACATCCTAGTCCATTCGATCATGATCCAACCGTAGATATAATTGTGCTTTGTTAGGGGTATTTTTCAATAAATCTATGTGAGCCAGTGGTGTAAGATTTAAGTGTTAAATATGACATACAGTTGAAACATGATCTAACGGATCAGAACACCCACTTGCACGTTTACACATAAGGTCTAATTGTATATTAGACGTTGCCCCTATTAAAGGCCTTCATACACCTACATATAGAAAAGATGCCAAAGGAATACATTATGCAGATGTACAATATCTCATTTAGGCATGATACTCCATTTGAAAGTGCTAATAAAAGTCCGGTGCAACTATCCGACCGTTGGCTCGGCCACGTGTCGCCCGTTGATCGCGCAGACGACCATTGTCCGCGAGCGCCTATGGTTCACCGGACAGTCTGGTGCACCGCCGGACAGTCCGGTGAATTATAGTCGCGATGCCTTCTCCATTTCCCGAGAGCGACGAGTTCGTCACCGAAGACATGGGCACGGGCGCTGATGACTCACCGGACAGTCCGGTGATTTTTAGCCACGTCGCCCCGCCGATTCCTGAGAGCAGCTAGTTCGCCGCCGGGCCAGCCTGGGCACCGGACACTGTCGGTGCACCACTGGACAGTCCGGTGCGCCACAGGCTGGTGCAGATTTGGCTGAACGGAGCCACTTATTCCTCAATCTTTTTTCTCTTTTCTTGGTCATGTCTCTAGCACTTAGATAAACATGTTAGTATCCAAAAACAATTTACTAAGTCCAGAGACATACCTTGTTCCTTGATTTGCATCTTGGCACTTATAAACTTAAGACCATGTGTTGGGCATCTAATCACCAAAACAATTATAGAAATGGCCCAAGGGCACATTTCCCTTTCAGGTCGTCGAGGGCGAACACCGGCTCGCTGTCTCACCCGGTTTTGGAAGGCAAACTGAATGCGAACCATGTACGTGCCAGGATCAGAAACTCACGTACACAGCGATTACATAATTGGACATCATCACACAATGCTTGAAATAAATAGCGGAAAGGTACTTTATTACATCAAGATGTCCAAGACATCCACATAGTCTGATACATAACCATTATTCAACATAATTATCAAAGTGCGGAATTACGAAGCGTAGATGCTAAGCCTACACAGGCAGCTGACTGGGGGTTTGCCACTAAGAAAGAACTAGAACTCATCGTAGTCCTGAAACTCCTCGAAGTCATCCATGTTGCCAGCATCACCTCCTAAGCACTGAGAACAGTGGGGACAACCTAGGGTGGGGGTGGTTTGTAAAGCAAGGGTGAGTACACATCAACGTACTCAGCAAATGTCCCATTTGGCTAAAGTGGACTAGCTATATGTGGGGTTGAGGTCAAGCAGTTGCTTTTAAGTTAGTCAAGTATTTAATATTATTAGTGGAGCCAACTTTTAGTAATAAACCCAGTTATTACCCAAGAGCACCCCCTCAAAAGAGGAAATACCCAAGATCAGATTTTATAACATCATTGTTTATCATCATCATAAAAGTATCCAAGTTCTTCTAATCAAAGAGGATCCCAAGGCCGCTCTTAACCGTGAGCTCGGCTAATATACCAGTTTTTAACACTCTGCAGAGGTTGTACACTTTACCCACAAATCGTGATACCCATTCTGCTCGGAGATCATGACTCTCCCTTGATCGCTACCAAGGTGACCTAGCAGGGTCTCACTACGTAGCCTTTACAAAGACTCCCCTGGTGCATAGTTGCTCGTTAGGTTTCGGCAGTCGTACAAACGCAGTACACCTCCCCAAGGTGGGTGACTGACAAAAACCAAATCGAATGAACCTCTGCACCCCAACCTTGGCAGAGCGAGCACTACGCCCCGGCCCCCATTGACAGCCCTCTGGCAAAGCCAACTACACCCCCAGGTTCATCTAATTAATCAGCTAAGGGCGTCCCATTCCACCCTCATGATTGTACTGTTATCCCGGGTGGTCACTTCACGAACAGGTCCTTATGGAGAGGTACTCAGGAAAAAGGCCCGAGCCCCCTAAGGTATCACAATATCATCCACATAATCAGGATAACATCATCGTATCATAAATGTTCACATCATGTTCATTGATTAAGTTAAAGCAATAGCAACATGCTAACCATGATAACCCAAAAGGTAAACAAGGTTAAGGTAAATAGAAAAGCTAGTCAATCCTTAGGTTTCATAAAGTAATGCGGGACAGTGAATTATAAAGTATGTAGGACATAATAGGTCAAAGGACACTTGCCTTCACCAGGTTGTTGCTCAGGGAGGTCTCCAACAACACACTCAGGAACTTCGGACTGCTCGTTGTCTAAATAAAGAGAGCATGCATTCAATACATTTGGAAAGTACAAAAGAACAACACACCAAACATGTACAAACATAGGATTGCATCTTAAAACACAATTAGGAACTACTGAGATCAAATTATAACATGAACTATAACATAAACTACTTTCCTTGGAAATGGATTATTATTTCCCTAAGTGTTACTTACAAGGACATAATCATGGTTCAATTCATTTTATTGTGACCTAAAAATTAGAACAGGGATGAATTCATGTAATGCACATTATAAATCTTACAAGATTAAACATGTTTAAATCTCTAAATTTCCCCTTTTTATTTATTCTATTGAGTAAATGAAACTACATATACAATAGTTCATACTTGATCATAAAAATTAGAATGTGCAGACAGTAAATGAAACCATTTTATTTAGACAAAGAATAATTCCATGAACATTTTGCAATTTGAATCACTAAATTTGGAGTTCGTATGCAAAAACAATATGAAATAAACAAGTTTGGGAATTCAAAATATAAAATTAGGGCTAATTCTGTGAATATTTAAAAGTCCAGGGCTTAATCTGCAAGGTTACAGGGGTCTGCGTGCGAAAACCAGGGACGGCGGGTTGATTTTCAATAAACCGAGGGTCTCTTTAAGAAAACTACCGCGTGAAGGGGTATCGAGCGAATCTAACCGTCAGATCTAAAACCAACGCCCGGGATTAGATCTGCGGTTCAGAGCGCGAGCGAGCACTAACAAGCAGGACAGGGAGTGTCAGCGATAGAGGGGAGAGAATGCACTGACCGAGCGGGCCCAGCGCTAGAGGGGAAACGGACGGCTACAGGGGTTCGAGCGGGTCCGAAGGCGGGTCCGAGCGGGTCTGAGCGGGTCTGAAGGGGGGTCCGAGTGGGTCCGAAGGGGGGGTCCGAGCAGGTCCGAAACGTTCGATCAAGATCGGACGAGGGAAAATCGGACCAGGAAGGATGAGCGGCTGCGGGTGGCGCTGACAGGCGGGCCAGGGTGTCAGGCGCGCGTGCGCGAAGCGGTATCTCGCGGTCCGGGCCGTTCGATCAAGATCGGACGGGGGAAAAATCAGACCGGGGAACAAACGATTGCGTGTGGCGCCGCTCCTCTCCGCGGGGGTGAGGTCGCCAGAGCTGAGACAGGCGCGAGCTAGGGTGTCTCCGGGGTTGCCGGAGTTAGGCAGAGGGGAAGAGGGCACCACGGCGAATTCAGTGGCGGGGAAGAGGCCATGAATCCACGGGCAGAGAGGGGAGAGCGGCGGTGAGGTGGCCTCGGGCGGGCCGGAGAAACTCCGGTGAGTCATTCCGACCACGGGGAAGGAACTTAAGGCGCGCTAAGGCTTGGGCTAGCTTCAGCAGAGGCAGGGGTGACACAGAGACCTACTCCGGTGAACTAAACTGAGCCAAATCGGCCGACCACCGCGCGACCACGGCGGACCGCCGCAGCTGAACATCGGCGAGGGTGAAATTGATGAAACATAGGGCGCAATAAGGGAAATTGGGCACGGGACGGGTGTCTCACCTCGGGGCGGAGCTCGGGGAGGCTTGGAGCGGTCTCCGGCGAGCTGGATGGCCGGGAACATGGGTGCGGGTCTCCGGCGGCGGCTGGCGGCGAGGGCAGAGCGCGAGAGAGGGTGAGGGTGTGCAAAATTAGGTGAGGGGTGTGCGTAGGGCACAGGCGGGGCTATAAGAAGGGAGCTGGACACGAGGGTGGGCGTCGTGGCCGAGAAACCCGGTGTCGTGCGCGAGTGCGCATGCGTCGGTCCACGGCGATGCGCGGAGAGGGCGGAGCTGACAGGGCTGACCCACGGCGCGGAGAGAGAAAAGAGGGACGCTCGGGGCAACGGCTCGACGACTGGCGAAACAGGTCCGCGAGACAGAGAGAGAGCGGTTGAGAAAAACAGGCGCCGACAGATCGGCCCCACTGGGTAGAGAGCGAGAGAGAGAGCACGCGCGGATGAGGGGATATGCCGCTGACAGGCGGGGTCCGCCTGTCGGGCGGCACGGGCGCGCGGGCGCGCGGCCTGGTTGGGCTTAGCTAGGCTGGCTGGGCTGCTTTCTCTTTTTCTTTTTCTCTGGATTTTCTAATTCCTTTTCTATTTCTTTTCCATAGGGTTTTTCAAATATAAATTCAAACTAAGTTTCAGATTCAAATAAATTCAAACTTGTGCAACACTCCAAAGAATATTTTAAGCTCAGCATGATGCAACATGTCATGACCTAAAATGTTTTAGCAAAATAAATAATTAAATCCCTCTAACTTAAGCTAATTCTACTTAAAAGGGAGAAAGGGAGAGAGAATCTAGAGAGAGAAAACCTAGAGTGAGAAAAGGAAGAGTAACACCTGATTTTGGGTGATAATTAGAAAGAAATTTTATACCCCCAAAATCAGGGTGTTACAGACCTATCCCCCTTAAAAGAATCTCGCCCTCGAGATTCAGGGCTAGCTAGAAAAGAGCTCAGGGTACTTGGCTTTCAATTCATCCTCTCTTTCCCAGGTTGCTTCTTCTTCTGAGTGATGACCCCATTTGACTTTGCACATCCTGATGGTACTTCTCCGAGTGACCCAATCTGCTGTCTCCAGAATTTGAGTTGGCTTCTCAATATAGGTCAGATCCTCTTGAACTTCAAGATCTTCTGCTGGCAACTGCTCTTCTGGCACTCTCAAGCATTTCTTCAATTGAGACACATGGAACACATCATGAACAGCTGACAGATTCTCTGGTAAGCTGAGTTGATAAGCCACTTCTCCACGTCTTGCTTGAATTTGATACAGGCCGATATAGCGAGGTGCTAGCTTGCCTTTGACTCTAAACCTTTTGGTTCCTCTAATGGGTGACACCTTCAAATAGACATAGTCTCCCACTTCAAAACTGAGTTCCCTTCTTCTGGTGTCAGCATAGCTTCGCTGCCTGGACTGTGTTGTCTTTAAATTCTCTTGGACCATTCTGATGTTCTCTTCGGCTTCAAGCAAAATATCTGGTCCGAACACATGTCTTTCACCAGGTTGGTCCCAATGCAATGGAGTCCTGCAATTCCTTCCATAAAGCGCTTCAAATGGTGACATCTTCAGACTGGCTTGGTAACTGTTGTTGTAAGAGAATTCTGCATATGGTAATCTCTTGTCCCAACCTATCTTATCTTGTAAGGCACAAGCCCTCAACGTATCCTCAAGAATCTGATTGGTCCTCTCTGTTTGACCATCTGTCTACGGGTGATAAGCTGAGCTGAACTTCAAATGCATGCCCAAAGCTTCGTGCAACTGCTGCCAAAAATGAGAGGTGAACTAGGTGCCTCTATCTGATACTATCTTCTTCGGAACACCATGCAAGCACACAATCCGAGCCATGTATAGTTCGGCTAACACTACACTGTTGTAGGTGGTCTTGACTGGTATGAAATGGGCCGCCTTTGTCAAATGGTCCACTACTACCCAGATGGAGTCATAACCAGTACGAGTGCGGGGCAAACCGACTATAAAATCCATTCCGATCTCATCCCATTTCCACTGAGGAATCTGCAATGGTTGCAACAACCCTGCAGGTCTCTGATGTTCTACTTTAATCCTCTGACAACTGTCACATACAGCCACATACTCTGCTATCTCCCTTTTCATACCGTACCACCAAAATCTTTTCTTCAGATCTTGGTACATTTTCTCACTGCCAGGGTGTATAGAGTATGCTGTCTCATGGGCTTCTTTGAGAATCAGTTCCCAGATCGATTTAATGTCAGGAACACACAGTCTGTCCTTGAACCATACCACTCCTTCTGCATCTTCATGGAAATCCTTGCCTTTTCCATCTATGATCAGCTGCCGGATCTCATTGATTTTCTCATCATCCTTCTGACCTTTCCTAATGTCTTGCTCTAGAGTGGGTTCCAACTCAGTTGTCACTCCTTGATTGTTGTTCAGAAATCCGAGACTTAATCTGTCGAACTCCTTCGCTAACTCAAATGGCATCGGGTGAGCGGCCAACATATTGACTTGACTTTTTCTACTCAGAGCATCTACAACCACATTTGCTTTGCATGGGTGATAATGAATCTCCAGCTCATAATCTTTGATCAATTCTAACCACCTTCGCTGCCTCATGTTTAACTCTGACTTAGTGAATATGTACTTGAGACTCTTATGATCCATGTAGATATCACACTTCTGCCCATAAAGATAATGCCTCCAGGTCTTCAATGCATGAACCACGACTGCTAATTCTAGATCATGAGTAGGATAATTCTTCTCATGAATCTTCAATTGTCGGGACGAGTATGCCACCACTCTCCCTTCCTGCATCAACACACATCCTAGTCCGACATACGAAGCATCACAATACACTGAGAATGGTTTGTGAACATCTGGCAGAATCAGTACTGGTGTCGTTGTTAACTTCTCCTTCAATGTCTCAAAGGACTTCTGGCATGCTGGGGTCCACTTGAACTCAACCTTCTTTGCCAACAAGGATGTCATTGGCCTGACAATCTTGGAGAAACCTTCAATGAAACGCCGATAATAACCGGTCGTTCCGATGAAACTCTTGATTCCTCGGACATCTTTTAGTGCTTTCCAGTCCAAGATAGCTGCTACCTTCTTTGGATCCATAGCCAATCCTTCTCGGTTTATAATGTGACCCAAGAATAGGACTTCACTGATCCAGAACTCGCACTTGCTAAGCTTGGCATACAGCTGACATTCTCGTAGCCGCTGAAGTACCTTCCTCAAATGCTCCTCATGCTCTTGCTCATTCTAGGAATATACAAGAATATCATCAATGAACACCACCACGAACTTGTCGAGGTAGTCCATGAACACACTGTTCATCAGGTACATGAAATAAGCTGGCGCATTCGTCAAGCCGAATGACATGACCGTGAACTCATACAGTCCATACTTGGTGATGAATGTTGTCTTCGGTATATATGAGGGTCGGATTCGAAGCTGATGGTAGCCTAATCTCAGATCTATCTTCGAGAACACATTGGCTCCTCTCAACTGATCAAATAAATCTTCAATTCTGGGCAGGGGGTACTTATTCTTGATAGTGACTTCATTCAAAGCTCTGTAGTCAATGCACATCCTCTTTGTGCCATCCTTCTTCTCCACAAACAGCACTGGGGCTGCCCAAGGCGAGGTACTCGGTCTGATGTAGCCTTTCTCCGACAACTCATCAATCTGCTTCTTGAGTTCCACCAACTCTGGTCCGGACACTCGATAGGCTCTCTTGGAAATAGAGGCGGTGTCTGGAATAAGCTCTATGGCAAATTCAACCTTCCTTTCAAGTCGCATACCTAGTAACTCCTCGGGAAACACATCTGGGAAATCTGATACTACACTGATAGTCTCTGATGGTTTAATCTCCTCAATATGGGTGGTGACTTGGTGACAATTCCCTTTTCTGGGTTCTGACAATACCAATTCCACTAACAATTCTTCTCCTGATAAGGACACTAACTTCATCGTTCTCTTATCACAACTAAGACTGGCCTGATACTTGGTTAACCAATTCATCCCTAGGATGACATCTATAGTTGTATCCTGGTTACCCATAACTATCAAATCCACAGGCAACTCTATCCCCCTTATTTGAACCTTTCCACTAGGGCAAAATCTATCAGTGTGGGTCCTTCCACCAACTGAACTAACCCTCATAGGTGGATACATGGGTGCTACTGGTATATTATGTGATTCTACCCATGATGCAGTCACAAAAGATTACGTTGCTCCAGTATCAAATAAGACATTTGCAGAATGATACTCAACTGAAAACGTACCTAGTGCCACTCCTGGAGTCTCCTGGACTGTGTCGACCTCCAAGTGGTTCACCTTTCCATACTGGGCACGAGGTTGCCCACGGTTGTTGCTTCCTTGCTGCATTGCATTCTGTCTAACTAGGGCATTGGGAGCTGGCTGCTGTTGAGCTGCTTTCTTTGGGCAATGATTCGCCCAATGGCCTTGTTCACCATAGTGGAAACATGCACGACTTCCTCCTTGAGCTGGCATTATGTGATTGTTCTGGTTGGTTGCTAGGGCAGGAAGACAGGCTACCTGGTTGTTCTGACGCTGGTATTGATTTCCTCCTTGCCGGTTATTCTGACGATACTGCTGCTGCTGCTGAGGAAACTGCCTCTGGTACTGCTGCTGCTGGTTCTGACGCTGATGCTGATGCTGATGCTGGTGCTGGTAACCTTGCTTGAATTGCTGAGGTGGGTTGCCTGAGTAGCGAGGACGGCTGCTACTCCCAGCCTGAGATCCACCAATCTTGTGCTTCATGTCCTCCATTTCCCGACGCTTCCTTTCTGTCATAATTGCTCTATCGATCAGATGCTAGAAGGTGGGGAAGGTTTGGTTCATCAACTGATAGTGGAGAGGGTCAACCAATCCTCTCAAAAAGAGGTACTGTCTCTTGGCATCCGTGTTGACATCCTCTGGGGCATAACGCGACAGCTGCAAAAACCTATCCTTGTACTCACTGACGGACAGGGGACCTTGCTTCAGGGAGAGAAACTCTTCCTTCTTCACTATCATCAGTCCCTCAGGCACATGGTAGAGACGGAAGTTATCCCTGAACTCCTCCCAAGTGATGGCTTCAGGGTTGGCATGGGTGGCGAGGTAAGACTCCCACAAAGACTGTGTTGCTCCCCTCAGCTATTAGGAACCATACAACACCTTCTCTCGATTGTTGCACTAGGCAGTGTGCAACTCACGCTCCACGGTACGTAGCCAATCTTCCACGTCCATGGGGTCAGCAGAGTGGGCAAAGACAGGGGGATGGCCCCTCTTGAATTCTGCCCGCTTGTCTCTAGGCACTTGAGGCATCTAGACTTGCATTGGAGGCTGAGGTGGTGGGGGCTGCTGCTGTGCCTGCTGCATAGCTGCTAATGTCTGACCAATTGCCTGGACTGATTGGGTCTACATCAAGAACATCTGCTCGATGGTCATCGGTGGTGGTGGTGGCAATTGCTGCTGTGGCTGAGCTGCATCCTCCTGGGGTGCCTGTTGCTCTAGCTGAGCACGCCTCGCACCGCTGCGCCTGTTCTCAGACATCTGTAGGAATCACACACATATATCAAATCTGACTCTGTAGTCTTTCAGCATAAGAAAAGATGTATAGAAGATCGTCATAGAACTAAACAATTGGCCAACTTCACTGACAGCTTCTCAGATAGAGGAAAGTGGAGACAAATGGGTTACCCAACTAAATAACGAACTTTATTAATAACTACACCAAGTTGCAGGGGATACCCACACCTTGGTGGCAATCATTACAAAGATCCAACTTCAGTACATGTCCATCATAACAAGCATCCAACAAAAGATAACCAAACTAACTCTAACTAGACTGACTAGACTGAGACATTGAACTAAGAATTATTACAGACTCCGACTCTGTCGATCTAAGGATCCAAATTTATGCGGGTCCTGCAGTCTAGGGTACCATAGTCGAAGCGACCACGAGGCGGTGAACGGTAAGGGTGCTGAATCCCGACAGGGGCAGGAGAACCACCATCCAAATAGTGGCGTGCAGCGCACTCAGCACGCAATTCCGCAACCTCCGCACGAACCTTGCCTAGCTCGTCAAGGGTGTGGTCCAACTCTGTGTTGAGCACGGCGACCAGATTGACCATGTTGTTCAGCCTTGGATTGCCCTCACCAACTGGCGAGACAATCACACTTCCAGCACTGCCGGTCGAACGGCGAGGGTAGTACTTCAGGTCAAGGCCATCAGCTACCCCGCTGAACAACGAGCAATACTGAGAAAGTGCTCGTCGTGCTGCATCTTGCATGGCTGCCTCGGTAGTATCCCTCTCAGTAATAGAATAGTGTTCTGAGAAGGCCTCTGCACCCTGAAGATCATCGTCTGGATGGCGCAACAAACAAGTACCCTCTCACTGGTTCGGGTATAGCCCGCGACGATGCTGGTAGACTACACAACGGTACTCGATAGACCAGGTGTGTCGGTCGAAGGCCCGACACAACAGGGTATCGAGAGCGTCGTGGAAGTGACACCCGCAAGCAGCGTCACGAGTGATGGGTCTAGCGATCCATCCATCCGGCTCTGGCTCCTCCGAAAGCTTCGTGTCGTGGCTCAAACTGCCACCAGTGTCGTCGTCTCCGTCTCCGTCAGGGTCTCCTCCAGCAGCCGAGATGCCCTATGGTGGTGCAGGGGGCATCTCTGGCTGAGGTGCAGGGGAAGGCGGGCTCTCAGACTCCACCTTCTGCTGAGGCGAGGGGGAAGAGTCCTGCTGCTCTTGCTCCTGCTCCTGCTCCTGGCATCGGCGCTCCTGCTCCTCGTGCAGGCGACGATGCAGTCTCTCCAGTTGACTGGACTGACCTGACACTGTGCGACGTAGTGGACGCTCCGCTAGGCGAGAAGGCAAAAAGGGGATCACAGACTTACGTGCAGTGCACCTAAGGCGAGCCATCTACAAAAGACATCGTAAGCACAAGAGTAAGAGTAGAACTATGAGACCAGAAAGTAGACAGATGGAGAAGTGAGACAAAACTTTTTGAGATAAGTAGATAACATAGAGGTGGTCAAGATGACCAACTTTTGAAAAGACTCTAAGGTCAAGGTAAGAGAAAGGGTCTATAGTGCTTAGGTCGACCATTCTAGTCTAGGTTAGCGGTACTATAGTCAGCAAGGGCATTGATACCACTTATGTCACACCCGGTTTTAGAAGGCAAACCGAATGCGAACCATGTACGTGCTAGGATCAGAAACTCACGTACACAGCGATTACATAATTGGACATCATCACACAATGCTTGAAATAAATAGCGGAAAGGTACTTTATTACATCAAGATGTCCAAGACATCCACATAGTCTGATACATAACCATCGTTCAACATAATTATCAAAGTGCGGAATTACGAAGCATAGATACTAAGCCTACACAGGCAGCTGACTGGGGGTTTGCCACTAAGAAAGAACTAGAACTCGTCGTAGTCCTGAAACTTCTCGAAGTCATCCATGTTGCCAGCATCACCTCCTGAGCACTAAGAACAATGGGGACAACCTAGGGTGGGGTGGGGTGGTTTGTAAAGCAAGGGTGAGTACACATCAACGTACTCAGCAAATGTCCCGTTTGGCTAAAGTGGACTAGTTGTATGTGGGGTTGAGGTCAAGCAGTTGCTTTTAAGTTAGTCAAGTATTTAATATTATTAGTGGAGCCAACTTTTAGTAATAAACCCGGTTATTACCCAAGAGTACCCCCTCAAAAGAGGAAATACCCAAGATCAGATTTTATAACAACATTGTTTATCATCATCATAAAAGTATCCAAGTTCTTCTAATCAAAGAGGATCCCAAGGCCGCTCTTAACCATGAGCTCGGCTGATATACCAGTTTTTAACACTCTACAGAGGTTGTACACTTTACCCACAAGTCATGATTCCCATTCTGCCCGGAGATCATGACACTCCCTTGATCACTACCAAGGTGACCTAGCAGGGTCTCACTACGTAGCCTTTACAAAGACTCCCCTGGTGCATAGCTGCTCGTTAGGTTTCGCCAGTCGTACAAACGCAGTACACCTCCCCAAGGTGGGTGACTAACAAAAACCAAATCGAATGAACCTCTGCACCCCAACCTTGGCAGAGCGAGCACTATGCCCCGACCCCCATTGACGGCCCTCCGGCAAAGCCAAATACACCCCCAGGTTCATCTAATTAATCAGCTAAGGGCGTCCCATTCCACCCTCATGGTTGTACTGTTATCCCGGATGGTCACTCCACGAATAGGTCCTTACGGAGAGGTACTCAGGAAAAAGGCCTGAGCCCCCTAAGGTATCACAATATCATCCACATAATCAGGATAACAGCATTGTATCATAAATGTTCACATCATGTTCATTGATTAAGTTAAAGCAATAGCAACATGCTAACCATGATAACCCAAAAGGTAAACAAGGTTAAGGTAAATAGAAAAGCTAGTCAATTCTTAGGTTTCATAAAGTAATGCGGGACAGTGAATTATAAAGTATGTAGGACATAATAGGTCAAAGGACACTTGCCTTCACGAGGTTGTTGCTCAGGGAGGTCTCCAACAACACACTCAGGAACTTCGAACTGCTCGTTGTCTAAATAAAGAGAGCATGCATTCAATACATTTGGAAAGTACAAAAGAACAACACACCAAACATGTACAAACATAGGATTGCATCTTAAAACACAATTAGGAACTACTGAGATCAAATTATAACATGAACTATAACATAAACTACTTTCCTTGGAAATGGATTATTATTTCCCTATGTTACTTACAAGGACATAATCATGGTTCAATTCATTTTATTGTGACCTAAAAATTAGAACAAGGATGAATTCATGTAATGCACATTATAAATCTTACAAGATTAAACATGTTTAAATCTCTAAATTTCCCCTTTTTATTTATTCTATTGAGTAAATGAAACTACATATACAATAGTTCATACTTGATCATAAAAATTAGAATGTGCAGACAGTAAATGAAACCATTTTATTTAGACAAAGAATAATTCCATGAACATTTTGCAATTTGAATCACTAAATTTGGAGTTCATATGCAAAAAAAAATATGAAATAAACAAGTTTAGAGAATTCAAAATATGAAATTAGGGCTAATTCTGTGAATATTTAAAAGTCCAGGGCTAAATCTACATGGTTACAGGGGTCTGCGTGTGAAAACCAGGGACTGCGGGTTGATTTTCAATAAATCAAGGGTTTATTTAAGAAAACTACCGCGCGAAAGGGTATCGAGCGAATCTAACCGTCAGATCTAAAACCAACGGTCGGGATTAGATCTGCGGCATAGAGCGCGCGCGAGGGCGCGAGCGAGCACTGACAAGCGGGATAGGGAGTGTCAGCGAGAGAGGGGGAGAGAATGCACTTACCGAGCGGGCCCAGCGCTAGAGGGGAAACGGACGGCTACAGGGGTCCGAGTCGTTCGATCAAGATCGAACGGGGGGATCCCAGCGGGTCCGAGCGGGTCCGAAGGGGGGTGAAAGTTGCCTAGAGGGGGGGGGTGAATAGGCAAGTTAAAACTTTTTCAACAAAAACTAGAAGCAAACTGGGTAAAACTGAATTGATCTTGAAATTCACCCAGTTAACTTTGGAAATGAGATGTTCTAAATAATCCACAGGGTTCAAAGTAGTAGATCTGAGAAGGGCACTTCTCAAAATCCACACACCAAAAAGATATAAACAATCTTTCACGGAATGGTGAGAGAACGAAGAACACAAACAAACACAATGAGCAAGAACACAAGAGACACAATATTTATCCCGAGGTTCGGTCACACCACCAAGGTGCCCTACTTCCTCGTTGAGGCGCCCACAAAGAGCCGGGTCTCTTTCAACCCTAGTCCTCCCTTTGCCGACCACAAAGGTCAAGCCCACACACTAATCTTTGCTCAAACGAGCGGGTAATACAAACTTTCTTGTGGTCTTCCACAAGATTTGGAGACTCACAAGAGACACCTAGTCGTCTAGGAGCTAGAAACTCCAAGAGTAATGAATCCACAAAGAACTCGATGTAGTACCAAAGCTCGAATGAAGAAGAGCAAGAGGGATTTAGAGATGAAGCACCAAAATCGCAGCTCTTCAATCTCACTCAAAGATTTCTCTCCAAAGATTTGAAATGGGAGAGGCAAGAGGTGTGTGAGAGAGAGTGGGAGGTGTTTCTCAGGTTAGAAATGGAGTCCAAGTCGTGCTCTACTATGGGGAAGAGTGTGGGAGGTGTATATAAAGGTGCCCACAAAAGCAGGTGGCCGTTGGGGAAAGTTGGCCAAAAAACCGGTTGAACCGGTTTGTAAACCGGTTGAACCGGTTTCCACCAGGAAGAACTCGGTTCACTGACCTACTCAGCCGGAGAGTCAACCGGACTCAAAACCGGTTGAGCCGGGCTCAAATCCGGTTGAACCGGTTTTCCCAAAATCTGCACACGACTTTTTCTGACAGGACTGACTGGCAGACTGGCAGTGACAGAGCGGAACAGTGCAGAAACCGGTTGAACCGGTTTTAGGTCCGGTTGAACCGATTTTTGAACTGCTGCACAGATTTTGAGAAAACAGAAGTGAAACTAGGGTAAAATGGAAGTTTTAGATCAAGGATTTTGAGCTTTAGTACCAACACCAACCTTCTTTTTGGATCCCCCTTGATAGTACGACGATTCCTATACTCAAGTTAAATAAAATATAATTAAGTAAACTCCTTGAGTCATTGGTGTCTCAAGTGTGATTTCTCCATGGTGTTGCTTCATAAGGATCACAAACATCTTTGTCTCACCTTTTGAAGCAAACACAAATCGAGCCTGTGACTTGTGCCATTTCACCATATATGAGTTCAAATCATGGCTTCAAGTCACCTTACTGATGCATCAACATGTTGTAACTCTTCATGGCTGATTAGTTCATCGACTTAGTGCAAGTACTCTCTTCTTCACCTTAGCCATGGTATCTCGGTCTACAAGCCGTCGCTTGGCCTTCACCTTCGCTTAGTTCCTCGAAGCCCTTTCCTTGCTATCTTCACCCTATCAAGCCATTCTTGAGTCACATCCTATTGAGTATCCGTTGAGAGAATCATTTCTTCAATATTGTGAACCTTGCTTGAATGTCATCTAGATATAACTGCTAAGATCAATCAAGCTCTAGTTTGATTCTCATATATTCATATATGGACTAATAGTAATATGGTCAAGCCAATTCACGATTCCTCATATCTTATTCACTTTGGCTTGACCAATCCTCCTAATCACTTCAACCTCTATTATGACCATATTTATGCATAGTGATTTCTCAGGACTTGTCCATATATTCAAACCAATATAGAGACCATATTATATCCATTTGCATTGTCTCACTGGTTATTTGACCTTGTGTTGAACCTTGTTCACTGATCATTATACACTATTCAAGTATGTTCATCATACTGAATTTCCTGTTCAACACTTAGCAAACTTGTTAGACCTTTAAATGTGTTGTTATCCAAATCACCAAAACTCACAAAAGGGATGAATGCACTTTCAATCTCCCCCTTTTTGGTGATTGATGACAACACATTTAAAGCTTACATAAGATTTGATAAACAAGATTTTGAATCCTATGATATAGTTTCCTCCCCCTAAATATGTGCATTTCAGAAAATACCAATTTTGTACTCAAATGCCAAAAGCACATATTTGGGTCAAAGTATGGAGACAACTTATATCATACTATTCATAGGATGCAGTGCGTCATAAAATAAACGTGATGCTCATGACATAGTATGCACTCATCAACTTTCTACATCTTATGTTTTTCTTATGACTTCCCCTTTTTTTTAAATATTTCTCCCCTTTTTAAAGTCTTCTAACACTTAGTTACATAAGACTAAAGGTAAGCTTTAATGCAAAATTTCTCCCCCTTTGTCATAAATCTCCAAAAAAGATATAAAGAATATAAAGGGTAGAAATTATGATTAATCAAGATTTGAACACACTATCATGAAAAGGGTCCTTATATGGCACAAAGGTAATGGAGAAGTGCCATAAGTGATGTACCTTTGCGTTTTACCTTTTCAAAGGGGTGTTCCACACTTGTGTTGTATTTAAAGTTTATTTTGCAATCTCTTGTTGGCATAATTGTGACATAGGTCCAAGATATCAGCTGAATATTGTCATACTAATTGAAAGATAAATCTTGATACCTGGAGTCTAGATGTCATCTAGCATTTTCTTATCATAACAAGAGACAACATGAAAATTGCACAAGTATGGATTATACAACTAGTGATCATGTTCAAAAAAATATCAATTAAAAACCACCAATTGATACAATTTGAGAGATAATCAGATCAATAATTGCATATTACACTAAGTTCTCCTCAAGTTTTAGTGCACACATATATATGAATTCAATTGATACCTGTTGAGAGTACTTATTTGCAACTTAAAGTACCATTGGCATACAAGGAGTATCAATTGAACATAATCATGTAACATAGGGAACATGCACACTATTTAATCAATTAAGTGCTAGACAGGAGAATTTATAAGCTATGCTACTTCAGATATTTGCAATCCAAAAGGATGTGATACATATTTACCAATTTTAGATGACGTTGGAGTAGCATATACAAGAGAAACTCATTCTCTTATGAAATGTATAGAAGATACATTTATTGGAGCAAAGAATCTTTGATACCCATCAAATTTGCAGTGGAAGCGATTGTCTTTGCCTGAAGGTTCCTTTCTAATTTGAGACTACACACATAATAGACTTGAAAATGAAGTTAGTCTCAAAGATTCAAATTATAGACCATTCTCCCCCTAAATGTATGCATACAAGTGATGAATACTTATTTAGCTTATGCACTTGGACTTGTGAGGTCAGGGGATTAAGTTCTACAATTTGAACCTTGGTACAAATAAAGTATGAAAATATGAAATTGCACCAATTTAAGGAATTACTCATAATCAAACGGTATACTAATAGACATGATATGCAATATTTTTAAGCCAAGATTCAAGTGCAACCTTATGATGTGACTTAAGATATTGCATATACATGCATACACTAACTTGTAAAAGCCTAGATACACGAATGTAATACAATAGTTCATGGAGTGACACACCTTTGTTCCATGCCATATGGTCTTCATTATAATCATGAATTTCTATCTTAGCTTTTGATAGGCTTGACATTTCAAAGAGAAACTTATCCTCTTTAAACGATCAAGAGAAACTCATTCTCTTCAAAGAACTACACAAATTCACTAAAAGAAAATGTTAGTCTTTAAGGACACAAGATATAGAATGAGCTCCCCCTAAATGTATGCATCAAGTACTTGAATTACTTGTAACATGCAATTGATTCAATTAAGATTCTTAGAGGAGTTCATCATATATCTTGGTCAATGCATAATATATTTGAAACAATTGAATTTATGCTAGAGAACACATATCGTTCCCCAATAGAACTAATCCATGGGGTGACATGTGGTAAATATTTGACCATTTCCTTGGAACCACTCATCCTCATTTGATGTTCTCCAAGGTGTGAGACTACAAAACATGAACTTGAAAGAAATCATTAGTCTCACAAGATATAGGCTAAACTCTCCCTCAATTTGTGCATGCAAGAGTACACAAAGTGCACTTATGCACATCAACAATACGAGGTTAAAGGAGATGTTTGTACTATATCTTGGTTTAACATAACATGCTTTACATAGATGATGAAAATTAAACCAATTGAAAGTTTAAGAACTGAAAGTATATCAATTGAAATTCTAAAGGGTAAAGCATGCTAATATGAACCTCAACCTCATAATGAAGGATATCATATAAATATGTCACTACATCTTCATTATTTGGTTGACAAAAAAAAAAAAATATAACTCCCTTCTTGATTCACTGTGATCTCTTTTCTCTTTGTGATTTCATCCAACCAAGTGATCTTGAACTTCATTCATCTTGGCTTGGTTCAATCATACTTGATATGAGACCCATTGAAACTCAATGATTGAAACAACCAAGACTCTTATATCCGTAGATTTTGAATCCATCTTGAAAGCACTTGGAAGGACCTTATTGAGACACTTAGAAAAGAGAGCATTAGAAACACAAGAGAGGGTTTCACAAATGATGATCCTTATATACGGATGGCAAATGAATCATCATTATTGAAACCCAAAAGGATAGACTAAATTCCTTTAAATAAGTGCACACATATAGTTGATGTCAAAGTTATATGCACTATTTAACATTTTATATTGCGAGGAATTTAACCTATACTATGGTACATCCCACTAAGGATAGAATACTAAAACAACTGAAGGATAGGAAGTTTTCATACCTTGGCCTCTTATCAACTTCATCTTACTTTAGTTGAATAGTATCCTTTAAGCTTGTGATTTATCCAATTTAAAACAAGCACCATCTCTTAACATAGATTTTCTATGGATAAACTCAACACAAGAGATGGCATTAGTAGCACAAGCACTAGTTTCTTATTTAGCAACCCTTTATATGTGAAAGGCAAACGAGTTGCTAAAATAGAGAAACCTCATAATATGGACTAAATTTCCCTTGATCCCTCATGCACAATATATTTTGAATGACATGGATAATATGCATGGTTATTCAATGAAGTCTAAAGGGATGACTTAATCCATATTATGGTGAGTGTCTAATATAGAAGAATCAAATCCAAATTAACTAGATAGAGAATACATCACATAATTTTGGATTGTTCACCATATGATAATATTCATTCAACTTCCAATTAGACCTTTATTTCATAATCAACATTTGATGTATATCCTCAAGTGCTTCTTTTTCCTTAGTGGCTACACAAGTCACAAAAAGATAAGATTTGAAAATAATATGCACTTGAGATTCAGTTGTTACCACCCTAGCTACTATCTCCAAAGATGATTTATACATTCATTATCGAGCACCCAACTTGATCCATTGAAGGAGTGATCCTGCAAAACAAGTTTAAGCTTCATATCTTGGTACCCAATTTGAATTGGGTCCTTTGAGATTAGTGGTAAGAGCCTTGAGTACCCACACAATCCTTATTGTGGCCTTTCTCTTTGTGTAGGCACCCACATATACTTGACAACCATCTTACATGGTTTCAAGTCAATATTTAATCACACAGATAAAAGCAAGAGTTAAGAATAGGAGCCTTTTCTCCTTTTCTTGATACATCATTGTGTTGCCTTCTCGATGATGAACCTAGCTTGACCTTGGGTGCACCTAGCTTATCAAGGTTAGTCGCACAAGCATTCATATCATAAAGACAAGTTATGCATGGAATTTACAACTTAGTGATCCAATTCAATGTGAAGCATATGTATATCGATTGAAGTAGATTTCTAAGATATCAAAATATGGGTTTCCAAAATTTAGAGAGTATGGATCACTAATTGTACCTTTTACAGTTTAAAAATCATATCCATGTTAGTGCATATGTATGTGATGAATATCAACAAAAAGATTCCTATGCACTTTTAGAATTAACGATAAGAGAATTTTAAACTGCATCAAGAGTAGCTATTTTGAAAACAAAGATTACAATCCATAAAAATGAGATACAATTTTTACCATTATGGATTGAGTTAGTATAGCTTACTCAAGAGAAACTTATTCTCTACGACACAAGATATATATAATGTGCTCCCACTAGATATGTGCATCAAGTATTTGAATGACTTACCAAATGCACTTTCAATTCAATGAAGATTCTCAAGAGGAGTACATTACATATATTGGTCAAGGCATGAAAAATTTGCAATGAATTAACTTATGCCTAAGAATACTTACCACCATATAGAATGTACCATTTGTTATATCAATTGAAAGATCTTACTATATGAGATGGTGTCACCTTAGTATTCTTCTTTTCATCATTTGTGGAGACTTCCTTCTTTGTTATCTCTTTTCCTTTTAAAACTAGTCGATAAAACACTTTGAAAAGAGGTATTAGTAGTACAAGGAAGTATTTAATGAATTATGATATATATATATATATATATATATATATATGAATGGCAAACAAATCATCATTTATGAGGCGTAAAGGCATAAATTAAATTCCTTTTAAGTTAATGCACATGGAGCGGTGAATTCATAATATGCACTAATTTACAAATTTAAGCCAAAAGGAATTTAATCTTCATATTGACATTTCTTTTCATAGAATATATTATTAGCAATTGAAAGAATGTCACTTGAAAGGAACTACCATTGATCAACAACCAATTGAAGCAATTAGTTCAATACCTTTGCCTTGAGCATTCCTAATCTTTCTTTTAGGTGAAGATTAACCTTTAAAGCTTGTGATTTTACCAATTGAAAGAGCACAATCTCTACTTATGAATTTCCATGAAATATCTTAAAAGAGATTGTATTAGTAACACAAGCAATAGTTTCCTATTTAGCAACCTCTAGTATATGAATGACAAGAAGGTTACTAAAATAAGGAAACCTCATGATATGAACTAAATTACCCTTACAAGCATCATGCATAACATCAATTGAAAAAAAGATGAAAGTAGCATGATTATTTAATTAAGTTTACATGGCAAGTTTAATTCATAGCATGGTAAGTGATTAATGTAGAAGACTCAAAACCAATTTAAATGAGAATGAATACATCACATAGTATTGGTTAGATCTTCTTTGAACGTTGAATGTCACACTCCATTTGGGAAACACATTCTCATGATGTGAAACTACATAAATCACTTAGATAAAAACATTAGTCTCACAACTCTAGTCATATAGAGAATTTACCTTTTGGTAAGTGCTTTAAGAATTTGAATTTCTTACTTAGCACTCTATTCATTTAAGAACATGGGATAATCCTCTTTATGTCTAGGTCATGGCAATAATACGATAATCAATTTGAAATATGCCATAAGATACATACAATCAATTTAAAGCATGTAGATTGTCACAATATAAAAATATGAACTTGCAATCTACCATATAATTAGATCCTTTCCAAAGCAAGGTAAAATCTTTTAAGTTCATTCTCAAGTGCTTCATTTTTCCTATGTGGCTACAAAAGACACAAAGGAATATACCAATTAAAAGCAATGTGCACTTAAGAATTAATTGTTACCATCCTTTGGATATCACTTGGTTGTAGGCCTTTTGCTTGATTTCCACAAAGGTTAATCCTTATTCCCTACAACACAAGTTCTTGCTAGAGATGAATATGAAGTTAGTGATATAACAACTCAATTCATCTTTGGGTCAATCTTAAAGGATAGACAATGTAAGATTGATAGCTTGAGATAAGAATTGAGTTAAACCACTCAAGCACCCCCAAAGCTTCATATCATCTCTGGGTACCTGCAAAACTTATTAAGTACATTTTGGTACCCATCTCATGATAGGTCCATCAAGGTTAGCCAATAAGGACTTAGGCACCCAAATAGCCTTGGTCCTAGAATATGGTGAACTCATCACCTTTCTAGCACAAGAGTCAAATTTGGGTCTCCTAAGCATATTTGAATGTATTGACAAGTTAGGCTTAGGAGTTTTACCCTTTGGACAAACCTTGAATAGATGACCTTTTTCACGGCAATTGTAGCAAATGCGATGTTTGTCCTTGCAATGCATTTGCCTTTTGCTTTCATCCTTTTTGATGGTCATATTTCTTGATCGTTCAAGGTCTTGATTCTTCATGTGGGGGCATGAATCAATTTCATGGCCCTTCTCCTTGCATCCATAGCACCTCCTATCGCTTCTCTTTGATCTTTCTTTGTTGAAGCACATAGGTACATTGTTAGAGCAAATCATATGAGCATTAATTTTCTCACCATAGATTTTGCTCATGCCCTTCTTGGAAAGCTTGGTATTCTTTTGAAGGGGTTTTGTGCATGCTACGGTTGTCCCCTTCTCAAGCTTTTTCACCATATTATCACGGTTATCTTGAGAAGGTTGAGCATGACACTTTCCCTTCAAAAGAGTTAAGCTCCTTCTTAGCCTTCCAACTTCTTCCTTGAGCTCTTTATTTTCTTGTGTCATAGAAATATCACTAATTCCTGAAATTTCTAGCTCAATGGAAGATTGGCTTTCTTGAGAGCAACATTTGTTAGCACATGATAATATAGTTTCTATTTGAGTACATGTGCATATGTGAGGTTGGTATGATTTCAAATTAGTTAACATAACCTCATGAGCCATTTCTAACATGATATGTGAATCCATAAATTTATCATGAGAGCACACAAGCATATCATGTTTTTCTTGCAAAGCTAGATTTTCAATATTTAGCTTTTCTATCGTGTTCTTGAGCATAGCATTTTTATTTTCTAATTGAGCAATATATGATGAATTATTAACAACTTTAATTTGCTCAATTGAAATGTCTTCATACCTTTGGACCAAATCATCATGAGAGCACTTTAGCTTCTCATGCTCTTTGGTCAACTTCTCTAAGTCTTCGATTTTTCTGATGAGGAAGTCTTCTTGCTTATGAAGCATTTCTTTTTGTTCTTCCGCTCTTTTCATGAGTTTGAGCAAGCTCATCCGATGTTTCTTGCTTAGCTGAGCGAAGAATTGTTGAAGATCATCCTCATCTTCACTATCACTTTCTTGCTCCTCCTCATCCTCACTTTCGCTTTCACTGTCACTCCCATTAGCAATAAAGCACATATGAGAAGTGGATTTGAAAGACGAACCTTGTGAAGAGGTGGATTCGTCGTTTGGTCTCCATCGATCATTTTCTTCTTCAATTTTGTTCTTCGCCTCATCTTCCTTCATTTTGAGGAACATCCTTTCGGCGATTTTCATGGCAAGATCTATTGCCCTAGGATCAACATCTGCACCAAAAGATAAAGTCGAGGCAACCTCAACTTTTTCAAGCTTAGAAGCACTTTCGTTTCTTAGTCCCCCCGACATGATCTTTCCTCACGCGGTTAAGCGTTAGAACGAGGATTAGGTTCTGATACCAATTGAAAGTTGCCTAGAGGGGGGGGGTGAATAGGCAAGTTAAAACTTTTTCAACAAAAACTAGAAGCAAACTGGGTAAAACTGAATTGATCTTGAAATTCACCCAGTTAACTTTGGAAATGAGATGTTCTAAATAATCCACAGGGTTCAAAGTAGTAGATCTGAGAAGGGCACTTCTCAAAATCCACACACCAAAAAGATATAAACAATCTTTCACGGAATGGTGAGAGAACGAAGAACACAAACAAACACAATGAGCAAGAACACAAGAGACACAATATTTATCCCGAGGTTCGGTCACACCACCAAGGTGCCCTACTTCCTCGTTGAGGCGCCCACAAAGAGCCGGGTCTCTTTCAACCCTAGTCCTCCCTTTGCCGACCACAAAGGTCAAGCCCACACACTAATCTTTGCTCAAACGAGCGGGTAATACAAACTTTCTTGTGGTCTTCCACAAGATTTGGAGACTCACAAGAGACACCTAGTCGTCTAGGAGCTAGAAACTCCAAGAGTAATGAATCCACAAAGAACTCGATGTAGTACCAAAGCTCGAATGAAGAAGAGCAAGAGGGATTTAGAGATGAAGCACCAAAATCGCAGCTCTTCAATCTCACTCAAAGATTTCTCTCCAAAGATTTGAAATGGGAGAGGCAAGAGGTGTGTGAGAGAGAGTGGGAGGTGTTTCTCAGGTTAGAAATGGAGTCCAAGTCGTGCTCTACTATGGGGAAGAGTGTGGGAGGTGTATATAAAGGTGCCCACAAAAGCAGGTGGCCGTTGGGGAAAGTTGGCCAAAAAACCGGTTGAACCGGTTTGTAAACCGGTTGAACCGGTTTCCACCAGGAAGAACTCGGTTCACTGACCTACTCAGCCGGAGAGTCAACCGGACTCAAAACCGGTTGAGCCGGGCTCAAATCCGGTTGAACCGGTTTTCCCAAAATCTGCACACGACTTTTTCTGACAGGACTGACTGGCAGACTGGCAGTGACAGAGCGGAACAGTGCAGAAACCGGTTGAACCGGTTTTAGGTCCGGTTGAACCGATTTTTGAACTGCTGCACAGATTTTGAGAAAACAGAAGTGAAACTAGGGTAAAATGGAAGTTTTAGATCAAGGATTTTGAGCTTTAGTACCAACACCAACCTTCTTTTTGGATCCCCCTTGATAGTACGACGATTCCTATACTCAAGTTAAATAAAATATAATTAAGTAAACTCCTTGAGTCATTGGTGTCTCAAGTGTGATTTCTCCATGGTGTTGCTTCATAAGGATCACAAACATCTTTGTCTCACCTTTTGAAGCAAACACAAATCGAGCCTGTGACTTGTGCCATTTCACCATATATGAGTTCAAATCATGGCTTCAAGTCACCTTACTGATGCATCAACATGTTGTAACTCTTCATGGCTGATTAGTTCATCGACTTAGTGCAAGTACTCTCTTCTTCACCTTAGCCATGGTATCTCGGTCTACAAGCCGTCGCTTGGCCTTCACCTTCGCTTAGTTCCTCGAAGCCCTTTCCTTGCTATCTTCACCCTATCAAGCCATTCTTGAGTCACATCCTATTGAGTATCCGTTGAGAGAATCATTTCTTCAATATTGTGAACCTTGCTTGAATGTCATCTAGATATAACTGCTAAGATCAATCAAGCTCTAGTTTGATTCTCATATATTCATATATGGACTAATAGTAATATGGTCAAGCCAATTCACGATTCCTCATATCTTATTCACTTTGGCTTGACCAATCCTCCTAATCACTTCAACCTCTATTATGACCATATTTATGCATAGTGATTTCTCAGGACTTGTCCATATATTCAAACCAATATAGAGACCATATTATATCCATTTGCATTGTCTCACTGGTTATTTGACCTTGTGTTGAACCTTGTTCACTGATCATTATACACTATTCAAGTATGTTCATCATACTGAATTTCCTGTTCAACACTTAGCAAACTTGTTAGACCTTTAAATGTGTTGTTATCCAAATCACCAAAACTCACAAAAGGGATGAATGCACTTTCAGGGGGTCCGAGCGGGTCCGAACCGTTCGATCAAGATCGGACGTGGGGAAATCGGACCGGGGAGGATGAGCGGCTGCGGGTGGCGGTGACAGGCGGGCCAGGGCGTCAGGCGCGCATGCGTGAAGCGGTATCCCGCGGTCCGGGCCATTCGATCAAGATCGGACGGGGGGGAAATCAGACCAGGGAACAGACGGTTGCGGGCGGCGCCGCTCCTCTCCACGGCGGTGAGGTCGCCGGAGCTGAGATAGGCGCGAGCTAGGGTGGCTCCGGGGTTGCCGGAGTTGGGCAGAGGGGAAGAGGGTGCCACAGCGAACTCAGTGGCGGGGAAGAGGCCATGAATCAACAGGCAGAGAGGGGAGAGCAGCGGTGAGGTGGCCTCGGGCGGGTCGAAGAAACTCCGGTGAGTCATTCCGACCACGGGGACGGGACTTAAGGCGCGGTAAGGCTTGGGCTAGCTTCAGCAGAGGCAGGGGTGACACAGAGACCTACTTCGATGAACTAAACCGGGCCAAATTGGTCGGCCACCGTGCGAGCACGGCGGACCACCGCAGTCGAACACCGGCGTGGGTGAAATTGACCAAACACAGGGCGCAATAAGGGAAATTGGGCACGGGGACGGGTGTCTCACCTCAGGGTGGAGCTCGGGGAGGCATGGAGCGGTCTCCGGCGAGCTGGATGGCCGAGAACACGGGCGCGGGTCTCTGGCGGCGGCTGGCAGCGAGGGTAGAGCGCGAGAGAGGGTGAGGGTGTGCGGAATTAGGTGAGGGGTGTGCGCGGGGCACAGGCGGGGCTATAAGAAGGGAGCTGGACGCGAGGGTAGGCGTCGTGGCCGAGAAACCCGGCGATGTGCGCGAGTGCGCATGCGTCGGTCCACGGCGACGCGCGGAGAGGGCAGAGCTGAAAGGGCTGGCCCACGGTGCAGAGAGAGAAAAGAGGGACGCTCGGGGCAACGGCTCAACGACTGGCGAAACGGGTCTGCGAGACAGAGAGAGAGCGCGCGGTTGAGAAAAACGGGCGCCGACAGATCGGCCCCACTGGGCAGAGAGAGAGAGAGAGAGAGAGAGAGAGAGCACGCGCGGATGAGGGGATCTGCCGCTGAGAGGCGGAGTCCGCCTGTCGGGCGGCGCGGGCGCGTGGGCGCACGACCTGGCTGGGCTTAGCTGGGCTGCTTTCTCTTTTTCTTTTTCTCTAGATTTTCTAATTCTTTTTCTATTTCTTTTCCATAGGGTTTTTCAAATCTAAATTCAAACTAAGTTTCAGATTCAAATAAATTCAAACTTGTGCAACACTCCAAAGAATATTTTAAGCTCAGCATGATGCAACATGTCATGACCCAAAATGTTTTAGCAAAATAAATAATTAAATCTCTCTAACTTAAGCTAATTCTACTTAAAAGGGAGAAAGGGAGAGCGAATCTAGAGAGAGAGAAAACCTAGAGTGAGAAAAGGAAGACTAACACCTGATTTTGGGTGATAATTAGAAAAGAAATTTTATACCCCCAAAATCAGGGTGTTACACTCGTTGTCTAGGGAGTCAACGTCCTGCCAAGTAAGGAGTGCACCTGCCCACCCTAAAGGATTCCTCCCAACGGGGACGATGACGGTTCTCTCCTCCTCATCAAGGAAGAGTGTGGTGTGCTCCAGGACTAGGACCTCGGGCCGCCCCGAGGGACCGGCTTCGCGGTCGTGAGCCACCCCCTTGCCCTAGTTGGAGGCCGGAGAACCGAGGAGGGAGATTGTCGATGCCGACGAGGTCAGCAACGCCACCGTCGATGCCACGTCAGCCATCCCCATCCCCTCCGCCGGACGGGTCAGGGATGGCCTCGGCTGGCACGACTGGAGGCGCCACAGCAACCTCGGCAGCAGCGACCTCTTGTTAGGTCTGCCCTCCTAGGGCAATCCTTACCGCTTTGGCCCCCCGTTGGAGAGCCTCCTGGGCGGTGTCAACCCAAGGAATGGAGTGGTCCGTAACCCTGGCTGATGCCCCCGCGCCCGTCTTCACGGCCTTCATGGGGGTCAGGATCGACGCGCCCGCCTTATGCTTCAGGCTGAAGCATACAGAAGCAGAAAATCACGCAAGGAGCTTAAGGAAAAGACCAAATCTCATTACCTCTCGACAACTTTCCTAGACCAGGGCATGCCCTTGGCTCCTTGGGCCCTTTGTCCTTGAGGTTGGCACCGGGAGTGGGTCGGCAGCCCGCTCCACCACCGCTGCCTCCTCCTCGGTTGCGAGGATAGGTCCCGACTCGGTAGACGCCCTTATCTCGGGCAGAGGCACAGATGCCTCAAGCTCGAGCACCGACACGTCTGCACCAACGGACGAGCCTACTAAGGATGGCTCAGACCAGATCCTGACCTCGGGGCAGAAGACCAGCCGAACCTCCATCCCCTCATCGTCGTCATCGTCTCTACTAGGGGATGCCTCCAGTGGCAGTCCCTCCCTCTCCTGCGCTTGACGACGCTTCTCAAGAGCATCACAGGCCACCCTCTTCTCATGGGTCTACTTCTTCTCCTCGTCTTTCTTCTTCTGTTGCTGCTCTGCAGCCAATCGACGCGCCGCCCGGCCAGCCACGTCTTCTAGGACCAGGGGTAGGGCGGTTCGGTACCCCCATAGCCCCTACGGATAAACGGAAGGATAGGTTGAGATGAAGAAATGAGGGCGAAGATAGAAGCAAGGTTCAAGACTTACCCAGGATACATAGCCCTGCTCGAGGTGCATCGAGAGGGGATGGTGTAATCCGCCTTCCCCGCCGTCCCCTTGACCCGCTTGAGGAGCTTGTCGGTGGAGAGGGCGACCGATGCCATCCGAGAACTCTCCATGGAGGCCTCGGGCGTCATCTCATCCATGCGCAGGTGCCGCTCCACCAGCGGTAGCACCCTCCGATAATGGAAGGCAACGACGACCTCGGCCGCGGTAGCCCCCCGGTCATAGAGCCTCTGTAGGGTGTCTAGGAGGGGTTGTAGCTGGGCCTAGTGCTCCCCTACAGCGGTCACGACCCGCTTGGTGTACTCCGGCAACCTCCCGTCATCATTGCGGAGGTAGAACCAGTGGCTCTGCCACCCCTTGTTCGAAGAGGTAAGGGTGGCAGGGATGTACATCTGCGCCCGATCCAAGGCAGTTGGAGCGTGCAGCCGCCGGCCCTCACCGCGTGATGGACCTTCTTCACCTCCGAAGGGCGGGAGAATGGCTCCACGCAGAAGAGGTGGAGCAACAGGTCCCAATGGGGCTCGATCCCGAGGTATTCCTCGCAGACCGTCGTGTAGATTGTCGCCTAGGCTATGGAGTTGGGGTTGAATTTGTGCAAATCCACCCCATAGTAGTGCGGTAGAGCTCGCATGAAGCGGCTCGCCGGCACTCTGAACCCCCACTCATGGAAGGAGACGAAGCTAACCACATAGCCTGCAGGCGGGGTCGGCTCCTTCTCATCCCAAGGGGTGAGCCACTCGGGGTGCGTCCCGAGGGAGCAGGGGCGAAGCAGCCCATCATCCACCAAGCCCTACAAGTCCTTGTCGGTTATGGAGGAGAAGGGCCATGGGTCATGGGGATCAAGGATGTTGAGCTTCTCAGCCATGGCAAACAAGGGAGGCGGCAGAGAAGAGGTGTGTGGGATCCTTTTCGCTCCCCTTGTCTCGGTGCGCACTCTTCACTGTGGCCAAAAAGGACAGAGGCGGCTAGCTGGGAAGGCAAAAGCAAATGCAAGGTAAGAACCAAGAGGGATCCCTCCATGACATATATATAGGGACCAATGGACCCACCGAGGTCAGGAACGAGCCCTCCCGCATCGAAAGATCAAATCCAGAAACGAATTTTATCTCTTCAAAATCCGCACGCACACGCACCGTAACGGATAGCCCGCGAGCCGTTGCGTCCCGTCGCATTAACTCCCATCGGGGCACACGTCCTGTCCGGCTGACACAACCAACAGGCACCGCTCTGCCTCCTCAAGGTACACGCATAAAAAGGTGTGTCTCTCTCTCCTAGGGATGGGGGTACATACCCGTCGGGTAGTACCATTCCATACCCATCAAAAAAAATCTACCCATCGGGTTACCCATATATGCTCGTGGGTATAAAATCTTACCTCATACCCATACCCGCGTGGGTAGTTTTACCCGTCGGGTAATCCGTACCCGCTAGGAAAGTCTTAAATTCCAATATACCAATCACTCAAAATATTAAATAAACATATAAAAACAACTTCAACTTCACATATAACAAATCATATGATTCATAACTTGGTATCTAGACAAATGATAGCTAGAGAAGGGTTTTATTTTAGCTAAGATGGGCTCTATTAGATGGTTATAACGGTATTGATGCGAGTATATTTTACCCATGGGTAGACGGGTATGGGTAGTACCAACCCATACTCGTACCCGTCTACCCAACGGGTAGAGGTTTTTACCCATTAACATACCCGTGGGTAGAGAAATCATTCCGTACCCGCCTTCATATCGGATAAAACCTGTCGGGTATTCAGTTATTTGGGTTTTGGGTACCCATTGCCATCTCTACCCTCTCCCCTTCCATTTCTCCATAGGTGACAGGGAAGAGACACCGCTTCGAACTATCTTCCCAGCGTAGGAAGTGAGGCCTGAGCCTCTTACTGATCAAGGGTTCGAAGGTTAACCCCTCGGCGGGGTTCGGTAACCGCCCTAGAGCACCTGGGCTCTGGGCCCTTTACTGATCAAGGGTTCCTAGGTTGGACCCTTGGCAGGGTTTGACAATCACCCCAGAGCATAGAGTCAGGGATGACCATGGGTATGTCCGTACATGGGCTAGGCTCGAGCTACAATCCTGAGGTACCCTAAGACATATTCGAGACCCCTGGGAGCGATTCATGACGGTATCCCATTAGAGGGAGGCATCGAGCCCTCGGATCCCATCGAACAGGTCCGAGACCAGGCGAATCACACGCAGGTACTTTGGGGCACGTCTCTGGACCACTAGCCAACCCCTATCAAACGGGGCTCGGGCCTCCGCTCGGATTATTCGTTAACAGCTCACCGGAGACGTCATGCCCGTTGCCCACTGTGATATCCTGGCCCCTGGGATGGTGATATCATGGCCCAAGGCTTAATAGAATTAATAGAGTATCCATACCAACAAGGTGCATCTTCTTTTTTGGAAGCCTGTCTCGAAAGAACCTCCAAGTTAAGAGTGTTGGCTTGGAGCAATTTGGGATGGGTGACCGACTGGGAAGTTTTCTTAGGTGCGCATGAGTGAGGACAAAGTGTGCACAAAAGACCCGTGTTGGTCTGTGGGGACAATATATGATCCTAGAGAGCTGCCAGGAGTAAGTACCGCCGGTCCAGGGATTGGACGGGGTGTTACAAGTGGTATCAAAGCCGACCCTCGCGGTTTCACGGGCGTATGTGGGTTAGGGGTTCGGGTATATGGTGCATGGCGCATGTGGGCCTAGAGTGGTCACATGGCATGACATATGACGACACTAGACACACAGACGTGGATAAGAGGGGAGGTTCTTGGATTGGGATTGATCGACGAGGACGTCGATCTTCTAAGGGGGTGGATTGTGATATCCTGGCCTCTAGGATGGTGATATCCTGGCTCAAGGCTTAATAGAATTAATTGTATCCATACCAACAAGGTGCATCTTCTTTTCCAGAAGCCTATCTCGAAAGAACCTCCAGGTTAAGCGTGCTTGGCTTGGAGCAATTTAGGATGGGTGACCGACCAGAAAGTTTTTTCGGGTGCGCATGAGTGAGGACAAAGTGTGCATAAAAGGCCTGTGTTGGTTTGTGGGGACAATATATGATCCTAGAGAGCTGCCAGGAGTAAGTACCGTCGGTCCAGGGATTGGACGGGGTATTACACCCACCGAGGGTAGCATGGTGCTCTCCCCCTCTTCCTTCTTGCGGAAAGGCGACGAAGAGACGTATCATTAAAAAGTCAAGGCGTTTCCTGATCGTCCTCCCGCCCTGTGCAGAGGCTCGGGGGTTGCCCTTGCACCCATGTTGCAGCAGAATTGTTGGAAACACCAGCAACCCAACGCAGAGACTCGAGGGCTGCCTTTGCACCTAGGTTCTGGCCAGGTGACGAACAAAGGACAAGTCAACGATATCTACATAGGGAAATATAAAGACCTCAAAGGAGTCAACCACTCCTTCGAGGCCTTAGGGCTACACCCAACAAATGTGCTTGCGTGCACCCATCGAAAATAAGTCTACCACCTTTCAAAGGGTTAAGCAACATACCTGCACGAAGGTGGAAGAACGCCCAAGCAAGTACCAACACTTCCTTGGAGGCTCAGGGGCTACTGTCGGGTATCATAATTAGGGGTACCCAGATTATGCCCCTAAATACGTTTAAACACCTAACTATCGAGAAAATCATAAGACACGTTCCCCAAGGTCAAGAAAGGATCAATCACGATTCGCCCGAGACCCCGCTAGATGGTCGCTCAAAACTCCGCCTCGCCCGAGCCTAACCTCGGGTGAAGGTAGCACTCAGGGAAATCCTCGGCTTACCCGATGTCCCCTCTTCACCAAATAGCGGTTTCCACCTCGTCCAAGCCCATCTCGGACAGGAGGACAGCCCCGTGCCCAGCCTCAGTCAAAGGTCACGAAAACCGTGGAGACATGCGCATTTAATGCGAATACCTACCCCACGTGATGCCGCAGTCAAACACAGAGCGATGGGACTGCGGTCCCATCCACTTTCACCAACTACGATGACGCACCCCGAGAATAATGGCCACTGCTCCCCCACGCCGACTACTGTGCTCAAACAACTCTGGATGGCATGGTCTCACCTCGGGAGGGAACTCCACCTCGCCCAAAGTCGGCCTTAACCTCGAAGAAAACTCCGCTTCGCCCAAGCTCGGCTTCGGCCAACTGCCCCGGCAACAACTCCCCGTGAATTCCGTAGGTGGCCACTCCGACAACTATGCTAACCCCTCCCTGTACCACTGCATGCCCCGAGGCAGGCTCAACCAAGGCCTCAGGAGGAACCTTGGTCTTGCCCGAGCCTGGCCTTTGCCTAGATAACATCAACCAAATGGCGCCACCAACTCCTCCACGAGGGATGCTGACGACGGGATGGCTACAGGACCGATGTCAAATTTGTTTTATGCCATACGAGGAGAATTACCATGCATTTTTCACCATACTTATCGTTGTTTCAATAACTACGACTCGAACAGCACCTCCATCAAACAGGGGATAAGACTTGTCTCCTCTCCCATAGCGCTCCTAGGAACCCTCTTTGAAGCTATAAAAGGAGTATAGGACTTGGGAGAACACTTTGTGGGTTTTCACCCTCCAGGAGACAACGGGACTATAACAAAAAAAATATAGATAGTAGATTCAGTTAGGTGCCATGGAGTGGCATCTAATTTTGCAAAATATGAGTGGCACATTTGAAGAAACAAAAAAATAGGCTTCATGATGTTCCAGCTCTCTCCTAGCCACAGTTAGACTGTCTATAGTAGATATGGTAAGATAGAGGACACTATAAATAATAAATAACACTATTTACAGAGTGAAATTTAAAATAGAGTAAGATAGGGAATTGGATAGAGGATCTGAAAATAGCCTTAGCAGGGAAGGAAATGATTCGACTCCTAAACGCCTACAAAGTGACTCCCAATCGTATATGCATAGAACCTTTCGTTCAATCGGGCACACAACAAGCTTTATACTGTTACATGTCCTGTGCTTCCAATTGTATGGTAAGTATAAATGAAACTGCAAGCACCATTGAACTTCTGTTTAAGTATAATGGGTAAATAGAAAGCTAAAATCAAAGAGTAATCCAGCAGCAGCCACGCATGAGTTCCATGGGCAGTGCACCAGTTACTACCACCAATCAGCAGAGCTTCATTGAAGCAATGCTGTTCGCAAGTGCCATTGCTTCCTTGAGCTGAGAAGCGTCACTCCCCTGCAGTGAAGGCATAGCAGAATTGAATTTGGGCATCTCTTACTTGATGACTTGCATCCAAGACCGTAGAATACCTAGGAATGGATTGCTCACTCACCTGGCCCTGGGCGACGCCGTTCTTGCCGCCACCGCCTCTTCCCTTGAGTGGCGCAATTGAAGGTGTTAGCCAGTCCAACACCTTGAAGCCGCTAGGAGCATTGGGAGGCACACCAGCATAGATAACGGCTTTGTTTGATGCCTCATCGGTGCTGAATAACATTATAGGCAAACCCTGGGCCAAGACATCCAAAAGTTCACCAGGCTATCTAAGACTTGAGATGGAATAAAAACAGTTCTACTACAACATGCCATGTACTATAGCAATTTACTGACTAACATTATTTTAACAGTAAGATGAAAATGAAAGATGTAAGTACCTTCTGGTCCATGACTTTGATAACCGCCTCACGGACAGCCGTGGTATCAAGACCCACATCCACATGAGTAACACAAAACGGTTTATTTCCTGAAAGAGCAGCTTCTGCAGCATCCATTGCGGACTTCACAGCCTTTTGTATATTTTGCTCCCCCATTTTCTTCTTTGCCTTCCTAAGTTCGTCCTGTGACGTGCAACAGTTATAATAATCATCCTAAAACTAAACTATTACTCCCTCCATTATGAATTGTAGGTTGCTTTGGCTACAAACATAGGAAAAGCTATGCACCTAAATATACACTATCCGGCTGATTGGATAGGCGGACGAGCAGCGCCTGGCTCTGGCGAGCGTGGCCCACCAGAAACGGAACGCCCGAGTGTATGCGCGCATGCAGCAAAGGGGTATGTTTTTGGCCTATGCTGCGTCTGCGGGTGCAGCCTCAGCCTGGCTCTACGCAGTTAATCAAACAGCGGCTGCTTCTTGGTCAATGCACGCGCAGTCTGGACGGATGTGCGCACCATACCAATCACAAGGTATGTGTAGAAAAATCAAAACAGTTTACAATTTGGAATGGAGGGAGTAGATTACTTGGTAACTTTTTATTAAAAAGAGAACATAAATGTTGTAGGTGATTCTTCTTTCTTAAACATTAGAATATCTATGGCATCCGAAATAGAAACATTTACAGACCTCTAACTTTGAAACCTTGCCTCTCAAATCAGCTTTTCTCGCAGCAGGGATAGCAGCTGCATCCAGCCCACTCTTGATGGAAGCAATTTTCTGATAAAGGGACATTGATATTAGAAATGATATATATCTCAGCAGAAAAAGACAACCACAGGATTTATGTACGGATGCAGTCCTTCAACCTGCCCAATGTTGTTGACTAGATCTACAGTAAACACATTAAATGCAAATGTGGTTCGACAATTCAATACCATTCGTGCATTATAGTCATTCTAATTGCATCAAAACATCTAGCCTATATCTATATATAGTTATATACCTCTTATTAAAGAGCGGAAGTATCTTCTGCCGCTTAGTTTCTAGAAACCATCTTTCTCACTCCTCTTCCGTCCCTCAGTCAGTAATCCCTCACATCTCTTTGGACAAGAGTGTCATGTTACCTATATCTACATCTATACATAGTATTAAAGAGCAAAAAGTTCTTTCTTCCGTCTCACTTCATCCATCTCTGGAAGTCGTCCATCACTCTCGCCTTTCTCGCATTAAGTTTGGAGCTGCAAAACCTTTGTCTGTGCTGCACTACTCATGTTATGGCCTCTCTGACAAAGCCCATTCGCGTCGTGGCACGTATGTGGTTCACCCTCCACCTTAAACTCACAAGTCACAACAGGTGGACACAATATCTAAATATTAAAGTTGAGTCAATCTCCTATCAATTATCTATAATATGGGATTAATACTTTATAGCACTAACATTAATCAAAGGTCATGGAATCTACTTCCTCCGTCCCAAAAAGACTGCAATTCTAGGTGTATTCTTGGTTGAATTGCCTAAAGTTTGACCAAATATATATAGATAAAAAAAATTAATGTTCCTAATGCCAAATAAGTATTACTATGAAAATATATCCCGTGACAAATCTGATGATACTTAGTTGATATCATAAATATTGATGTTTTTTAAATACAGTTAGTAAAGTTTAAGATCTTTTAACTTGGTACTGTGCTATAATTGCATCTTTTTTCTGGACTAAGGGACTATTTGATTTATAAAGTTGGGTCAAGCCCAATCAAATGCGATAAAAATAGCTTGCTCATTTTCATTGGCACAAAGAATGCGCAACAAATTGTACATCCCATTACAACATACAGTCATGTGTTCGCTAGTGGTTATTAAAGAATAAAATATTACTAATGTAAGACAGGCATCAGAACAGCTTTTTATTAATGTTGTTTCTTATGCTCCCATGAAAAAGATTAAGCATTGGTTCATTATTGTAGCACTCAATTGATCATGTTATGCCAACACTGCAACTCTAGGAGAGACAATCCCTAAAAATGATAAAAGCTTAATACCTTTTCCAACAAAGCTCCCTCCAACTGAGATGCTTTATTGATATCAGAATCGATAGATGACGCCAACTCCATAGCCTGGGTGGCACATCCAGCAGTCACGGCTGTTATCCTCCTAACTCCTTTTGCAATACCCTCCTCAGATAAGAGTGCAAATGCTTTAGCATCTCTTGTGTTTGTGATATGTGTACCTGATATATATATACACAAAATTTAGATATAATAATCATGAAATATAGAAATGCATAGCAGAGAGCTGAAAAGAAACCTCCACATAGTTCAGTCGATATGGATAGCCACTCTTTGCTATCAGGATCTGCAAGCAGATCTTCAACTTTGCGACCAACTGATACAACTCTTACTGGATCAGGGTAGATCTACAAAAATCAATGTGATCCCCATTATTAACTAGCCAAACAAGAAATATCAACATTTCATGATCAAGAAAACTTACTTCACCAAACACAGCACGAAGACCATTTATGCGCTTCGCATCCTCTAGTTTTATTTCAAGTGCATACACACCCAGCTCGTCCTTTATTTGCTGGTTCACTATGAACTCGATTTTCCTCAGATCTTCAGGCTGGACAGGTTTTCCTGTTATATTTGAATTAACAGCTAAGTATAGGGGCTCATAAAATTCAGTCAGTGGAATATAAAGGAGCCACAATACCATGAGAGAAATCAAATCTTAGCTTCTCTGGTAGAACAATTGAACCCTTCTGGTCAACATGATCACCAAGTACTTCCTATAAATGCAATGGCAGAATCATCAGGAGAGAAAGAGGGCAACTGTATAAATTTTGGACAAGGTAGAAACATACCCTTAGAGCAAAGTTCAACATGTGGGTACACGTATGATTTGGAGCAATCAGTGTGCGCCGGTTGTAATCAACCTACCAATGGGTTTGCCATATTGAAATACACTCAATTACATATTAACTAATTCAGTGCAAAAAATGTAGCTAGCAAAAGGTATCACCTTGCATATCACACTATCTCCAAGAGACAAAACCTTCGAACCTTTTGTAAATGAGCCAATATGTAGAACATAGCCAGCAAACACTTGGACGTTGTTCACATTGAAAGTTCCAAATGACCCCTCAATGCTCCCAGTGTCAAATATCTTGATGCCAGAAAATCCATGTTAATCCAAAAGATTTAGCAAACGTATATCTCAGTGATGACATTTGAATAAGCAGATACCTTTTAATGTAAACTGCAGTATATTATTGCTGTGATATAATGACATCAGGCTATAGAAATTACTGAGGCAGATAGCCCACAACAGGATACTAGGGAAGTCTAACACACGCGCACACACAAATACAGTGGGTTTGGTAGCTAGAAGATGACTTACCATTTTCTATTTTTCACTCATATATAGGCAGCTGTGAGCTACAATTGTGGCTGTGATAGCCTCCTAACTAATGCAGAATATTACCCAAATAATCAGCCTATTACTCCTATTACTCCATGTTGAAATTTAGCTGAAGTAAATGCTATGAACCTTGGCGCTAGCATACACCTAGACACACAGGATTGTTTCCAACAATTATATACGATGTTTCAAGTTACAATATTAGAAGTAACGTTGAGAACCATTAGAGTGATAAATCAATGTTCCCACGCTACAATTCTAGTCTCGAGATCAGGAGGGACAGTACAAACTTTGTGCTTCAAATGGTTAAATGATACAGATAAAAAATAAAGTTAGAAACAATCGCCTGCTCGCCAGGATCTGCCGGGGTCCAGGCAGACTGTACACGCTCGACCTCAACATTGCGCGTCCGATCTGCCTGGCGGCTCATGCCAGTGAAGACGCATGGAGGTGGCAAGGATCGGGTCGTCGCATCCTTAGTGGTGCGCTACATCGGCGCCCGGGTGTAGTGGAAAATGAGCAAGGGTCTTTGCATCTTCCTCGGCGGGTGCGAAGGGTAAGGAAGCTAGTCGAGCCAACTAGGGTCTGTGTAGGTAGTTGGAACGTAGGGTCCTTAACAGGTAAGTTACGAGAAATAGTCGACGTTGCGGTGAGGAGACGGGTAAATATTTTATGCGTTCAAGAGACCAAGTGGAAAGGACAGAAGGCAAAGGAAGTGGAAGGTATAGGCTTCAAGTTGTGGTACACGGGGACTGCAGCAAACAAGAATGGAGTAGGCGTCTTGATCGACAAGAGCCTTAAAGATGGGGTAGTAGATGTTAAGAGGCTAGGAGATAGAATCATCCTAGTCAAACTGGTCATTGGGGACTTGGTTCTCGATGTTATCAGCGCGTATGCTCCTCAAGTAGGCCTTAATGAGAACTCAAAGAGGGAGTTCTGGGAAGGCCTGGAGGACATGGTTAGTAGTGTGCCAGTTGGCGAGAAGCTCTTCATAGGAGGAGATCTCAATGGCCATGTGGGTACATCTAGCACCAGTTTTGAGGGTGTGCATGAAGGCTTAGGCTTTGGGACTAGGAATCAAGGAGAGGAAATCCTGAACTTTGCCCTAGCCTATGACATGTTTATAGCAAACACTTTCTTTAGGAAGAGGAAATCCCACCTGGTGACCTTCAGTAGTGGCCAACACACTAGCCAGATTGATTTCATCCTCTTGAGAAAAGAGGACAGGCATGCCTGCTTAGATTGCAAGGTTATACCTGGAGAGTGTGTGGTAACCCAACATAAGCTTGTCGTAGCTGACTTCCGTTTTAAGATTTGTTTACAACGGAATAAACATAACAAGGTCACTAGAACAAAGTGGTGGAAGCTTAAAGGGGATGTGGCCCAAACTTTCAAGGAGAGAGTTATCGAGGAGGGCCCTTGGGCAGAAGAGGGAGACGCAAACATCATGTGGAGGAAGATGGTGACATGCATCCGAAAGATAGCTTCAGAAGAGTTTGGGTTGAGTCAAGGAAACAGAAGGGAAGTTAAAGACACTTGGTGGTGGAACGAAGATGTCCAAAAGGCTATCAAGGAGAAGAAATATTGCTACAAACGCTTACATCATGACAAGTGTGCAGACAACATAGAGAAGTACAGGATAGCGAAGAAGTCTGCAAAGCGAGCGGTTAGTAGAGCCCGGGGTCAAGCCTATGACGACCTTTATCAACGGTTGGACACAAAGCAGGGAGAAAAGGATATCTATAGGATGGCCAAGATTCGTGAAAGGAAGACAAGGGATGTCAACCAAGTCAAATGCATCAAGGATGAAGCAAACCAACTATTAGTGAAGAATGAATAGATCAAGAACATATGGAAGGAGTACTTCAACAAATTGTTCAATTGAGGGAATGAGAGTTCTAAAATAAAATTGGACGAACCATTCGATGACAACAACAGGGGTTTTGTACGAAGGATACAAGAATATGAAGTTAAGGAGGCGCTAAAAAGGATGAAGGTAGGAAAGACGATGGGCCCTGATGGTATCCCTATCGAGGTATGGAGATGCCTTGGAGACATAGCGATAGTATGGCTGACTAAGCTTTTCAACACCATCTTTCGGACAAACAGAATGCCCGACGAGTGGCGGCGGAGTACGTTAGTACCAATCTTCAAGAACAAAGGAGATGTTCAAAGTTGTACTAATTACCGTGGAATTAAGCTCATGAGCCATACAATGAAGCTATGGGAGAGAATCATTGAACACCGCCTGCGGAAGATGACGAGTGTGACCCAAAATCAGTTTGGTTTCATGCCTGGGAGATCAACTATGGAGGCCATTTTCTTACTAAGACAACTTATGGAGAGATTCAGAGAACAAAAGGAAGACCTGCATATGGTCTTCATAGACTTGGAGAAGGCTTATGACAAAGTACCTAGGAGTGTAATGTGGTGAGCCTTGGAAAAACACAAAGTATCAACAAAGTACATTAATCTTATTAAAGATATGTACACTAATGTTGTGACAAGTGTCCGAACAAGTGATGGAGACACCGATGACTTTCCAATTAACATAGGACTACATCAAGGGTCGGCTTTGAGCCCTTATCTTTTCGCTTTGGTGATAGATGAGGTCACAAGGGACATACAAGGAGATATATCGTGGTGTATGGTTTTATCCGATGATGTGGTACTTATTGAGGAGAGTAGGAGTGGTGTTTCGCAAAAGTTGAAATTGTGGAGGCAGACACTGGAAGCAAAAGGTTTTAGGCTTAGTAGGTCTAAAACAGAGTATATGAAGTGTGATTTCAGTGCCATGGGGTATGAGGATGGCGGTGTTAGTCTTGATGGGCAAGTGGTACCCAAGAAAGACACTTTCCATTACTTAGGATCAATGCTTCAGAAGGAGGGAGACATCGATGAGGATGTCAGCCATAGAATTAAAGCTGGATGGTTGAAGTGGCAGCAAGTTACGGGTGTCTTATGCGACCCCCAGGTGCCATGCCACACAAACTAAAAGGCAAATTCTACAGGACAGCAATCTGGCCGGCTATGTTGTATGGAGCAGAATGTTGGCCCACTAAAAGATGACATGTCCAACAACTAAGTGTGGCAGAGATGCGTATGTTGCGCTGGATATGTGGCCACACAAGGAGAGATCGAGTCCGGAATGATGATATACGAGAGAGTAGGAGTGGCGCCAATTGAGGAGAAGCTTATGCAACATCGTTTGAGATGGTTTGGACATATCCAACGAAGACCTGAAGAGGCACCAGTGCATATCAGAATAATTAGGCGTCCCGAGAATGTGAAGAGAGGTAGAGGTCGACCAACCTTGACGTGGACAGAGGCTGTGAAGAGGGACCTGAAGGAGTGGAATATTGATAAAGAGCTCGCCGTGGATAGGAAGGGGTGGAAGTGTGCAATTCACGTGCCAGAACCCTGATTTGTAGTTTCGCTTTTCCTCCTTAATCGTTTGACCTTTTCTTGTGCCCCTTTAGATCTTGCTGGTTCTTGTGGGTTTTATCTCTTTTTATGTGTTTCCCCGTTTCGTCGTTTTTCGGTTCTCCTTTGCCTTTGTCTCCCTTTTCTTTTCTTTGGGGTTGAGCTCTGAGGTTTTCATATGGGGTTTCATCTCTAGCCTACCCAACGTGCTTGGGACAAAAATGCTTTGTTGTTGCTGTTGTTGTAAACAGAAATGTTTTAACATGACAGTAGTTAAGCAAATTGAAACAAGTCCTAGAACAGCACATTTGGATCGAATATACCAGCAGTAACTATCCAAGAACTGCCTCAAAATTAAGATAAGTTGCCAGCCAGAAGAGGCTGATATTTCTAAACACTAAACAAAACTAATGCTTGATGGAGTGAATTTAAGAACACTTGGTGCCAGATTTCATATCACTATTGAATTGATATAGACAAGGTGTACCTGGCCTCCTTGTTCAGCATAGAAACTTGTACTTTCCAGCACAAGACCAAAGTCCCCATCACCAGTAGCTGTAGTAATGTATTCTGAGCCAGTATAGATAGCCTTCACCACGCTTTCATGTTCCTAGAAAATATTAATGGTAAGATCAAGAAAACACAGTAAACATTGGCATAACCCTAATGGTTGATTACAAATATCGAAAGTGTGGGAAGCAACAGAAGTTGAATATAACTAATAAGGGCTTGTCTGAATCCATTGGGATTCTGAGGATCCAGATAAAAAAAATCTACAAGCACTCAAACGGGGCAGATTATGGGTAGGATTCTAGAAATCCTATGCCAGATTCTAGAAATCTATGTATCAACCCAGATAACACACGGTAGTACATGCGAAAACTCACGCTTTCCCTTACCCTTATCTTCCCCTGTCGACTGACATCCTGTGTCATTCTCACCTATGTGGCTGCTCTTGCAGCCTCCGCCCGCCCCAGCCACAAGCGCCACCACTAGTAGGCAACTTGGCTCTAGTGGTTGGTGCTGCGGCGAAGTTGAGAAGCATGAACGAGCGGCCTCGAGCCTACTTTGGATGCAGCACGGAGCAGTGTACGCGACGGCTACAATGGCATGACAAGCACGCATGTTGGATCCCCGGGCGATCGGAGACGTGTATCTGATTGGTCACCGGAGCGGCTGTATTTGTGGCCATGCGGGGCGGCGCCGTTGGCGGCAAGACACAAACAGGAAAGTGAATGCCCCAGTGGGTGAGGGAGTGGCACAGCACCGCCTACATGGGTGAGATCAAGAATGGTGCAGTTCAGATTTACTCGCTGGTACGCACACTTCCTCTGTCGTCCTTCCTCTCTACAGATATGGGACCACCGCTTCACATTACGACATTGGCGACAACATCCACAATGTACTATACGGCTTCCTCACGCCAGGGAGAGCGGACAAACGGGGACTTGAGCTGGTGGTGGTGATGGCTGATCAATGGAGAGGCCTGGGAAGGGGCGTACATTGTGGATCAAGATGCAGGAGTGATTGGATGCTGCAGGGGATATTTGGAGGACAAAAAGCAAACCTAGCACAGACCAGAGGTGGTGCGGGCAAGCGGCAATCAACAGGCACAGTGATGAAGATGAGATGCACTTAACGTGGACCTAGGCACTTCATGCGTTCTTATGTTTTCCTTTTTTAACCACTCCGCTAATTGAACACAATGTAGAGGGGTATTTTGGAGAAAAACTCTTTGAAATATCTAGAATCCATAACTAAAAACCAAGGACTCATACAGGTAGAGATTTTATTATTCAAAATCTGGATTCTAGAATCTGGATTCTAGAATTCCCTAGGATACAAACAGGACCTAAGTATAAAAAAACTCAGCCGTTAGGGGAAAGACCACCCCCATGGTATTATATTAAGAACAATCTCAATTGGAGCCCCAACCGTGAAAGGTCACGAAAGCTGGTCCCCCGTGCAACATGAGGGTCTACCCCCTATAAGCCAGATCTTTACTTGTTCTTTGAGCCCTCCCGGCCCCTACACGAGGATCCCCCTAGGTCAGTCCATCTCATGTGCACACAACTAAGGGAACCAGCGAGTGACATTTTTTAACCTCGGCCTGAAATTCGCTCCCACTGGAATTCAAACTCAAGACCTGAGAAAGTAAGAAGTGCTACTCAGACCACCTAACCAACTGGGATTCAAACAGGACCTAAGTATAAGTTGTAAGATAACAAAAAGTCTAACTTGTTAGAACTTAATGTGATTGTATATCAGGTTACGGCCATATCAGAGCAAGGGTCCACACAGTTGTTCTATAACAGAGGAAGACCTTAACTGACTTCGATTAAAGATAGGATAGAATTAGGTTTAATCTGTCCCAGAGACAGCAGAGTTCGAATTGGAGTCAGTTAGGTAGTTGTACCCGAGTTGGACGGCCTGTCATGTTGTAATCCTGATGGTGGTATTCGGCCCTATATATACTCAGCCCCCTCGGTCAGGGCGAACAGCTAAAACCTAGTGCCGTGTTTTCGTTTTCTTACATAACTAACCTTGGGCCACAGAAACTTTGGGCTATCGTCCGTGCTGGCAAGCCCCAGTTTGCGCAACTGCGCTGTAGCATTCGCATCCATAGCAATAGAGTTCCCTCCAGACTGCAAAAAGAAACATATATAATAAAAATTGAAGGGGTGAAAACAGTTACCATGAAATTCAAAGATAAAAAACAAAGAACAAACATAACAGATTTCAATACCAGTAACATATAGATATTGGAAAATGTTATCAGCAAATATAGAAACACAAACAGCAAGAATAATGGGATAACAAATGGCACCACAATAGACTCAGGATTAGCTTCTACACTTAGCAGAAACGTAAAAATAACCTTGTTACGAGCATTTCTAGCTTTTTGCCTCGCTTCTTCCATAGAAGCATTAAACCCCTTCTTATCAACAGTTAGCCCATAGTCGATTGCCATGACCTACACAAAGAAATCATAATAATGCATGGTAAACGTAAAAATGTTCCAGCAAATTAGCTGGCTAAAAGATAAATAACAAATGTAAAACTAACCTCAGTCAAATCAATTGGATAACCATAAGTGTCCCAAAGAATAAATGCATCCTGAAAGAATAAATGAACTATTTAAGTACATCAAAAAGTGAAGGCACCCCAAACTCAGAAACCATTTCATAGGGAGGAATGTCTAACCACTAGCCAGGTCCACTCATGCAGCACAACAGTTTTCGGTTGCCTAACAATCATGTGCCTGGTCCAAATGGTGCAAGCGCCCAAGCTTGGCCCAACAGGTCTACTGGATCCATAAATCCAATCAAATATGCTAATTATGTTGTAATCTAGATGAATGAGTACCTAAATCTTTTGTGTTGTACTCTGGATTGATAGGCTTTTACTGATGCTAATTATGCAATGTTGTTAAATTGTAAAAATAACTAGTCACGGTTAAAATTCCACTATTATTAATGAACAGAAGAAACCTATGATGACCTAGCCAAATTCCAAAGAAGAAATAAAAAGGTTCAAACTAAGGGGTAACCACACCAAACACCATCAATTGGGCCAAGGCAAGACCTGCACCCCTCGACACATCCAACTCATACGACATGGCTATCACTCCCACTACAAGATGCTTTGCACCAAACAGCATGGACGCACCCTTCAACACATCCAACTCATACAACATGGCTATCACTCACATCACATGCTGCCTTGCACCAAACAGCATGGACATGCACCCACAAGTCACAGATTTGGGTTGGGATAGTTGGGTTTTCAGGCCAGGCTAATGAATTCACCCTGAAAATCACACCCTTAAATAGTTCAGGTAGGGTTTTAAATGTGCGGTTTTAACAAATAAGACTGGATTCTCATCCATGGAAAAAGATCTATGCATGACAGTTCTAGAAACATTTGCATCTGACTCAATGAGAAGGAACTCCTGTGATACTTTCAAGTATTAACAGATAAAAATTAATTAAGAATACTAGCACAAGCTGCATTGATACCCATGGGATCATACAGCACAAGCTGTGATACTTAAGGGACCGTCTGTTTGAGGCTTTGAGCCTAAAATTGCTAGTTTCACAGCTAGGGGTGACAATAGGCTCTAAATTTTACACTATAAGATATAAGGATCGGATCAGATTAGGATCGGGCTCTATTTCTATTCATTTTTGAACTAAAATTTATTTAGGGCCCTACCATTTTGTGAAGAATCATTTGGATCGCAATCCATTACCACCCCTATTCACAGCCCTAGAATCAATCAAGCACCCAGATTGCAATACCAAATTATAGTACAGACCCCCACACTGTAACATCTAGCAATTCAACCATCTAGAAGCTGCTTATCACAATCAACAGCTGAAACAATCAGGCACTAAATATGGTGCCACTATAACCAATTTAGATGCCTTGGGCTATTCAGTGGCCACTGTTGCTACAGCAGACTGAATGGGCAACAAGTACAGGTTGTAAAAGCACAAGCAAGAACCCTGCAAAGTGCAAACATTACACCAGAATAGAGATGCCCTACCCACCTACCTCAGAAAACAAAGCATTTTTATCTTCAAATGAAAATAAAAACAAATACACATTGAAATTCAAAAAACAAAATCACTTGCCTGTCCACTAAGTATAGTTCCACCATTATCCTTAACAGCGTCTGCAGCTTTCTTAAATTTTTCATAACCCTGAAAAATACACCAAAAGCACTAGTGATAAACTGGTAACAGAGGCAAACAATACCAAAAAACAAAACCTACAATAGAAGATCCATGCTTCTAGTGAAATAGAAGATTCATGCTCTAGTGAAATAATAAACAGATGTTATAGTCAGGAAAAAAAACTAGGAAACTAATATTACCTTTGCTAGAGTGTTCTCAAAGCTTTCTTCTTCATCTCTAATAATACATTTGATCTTCTTTTCGTTGTCTTTTAACTCGGGAAATACATCACCCATCAGTTGGACAAAAACATTTACAAGCCTGTTCAAGAATATTATAATTTCAATAGTAAATCACGTCGGCACTCTAAGGGATATGCATATTAAAAATACCAAAGCAAAGCTGCTGATTGGATATTTTAGTTGAGACAGATCCATTCCCAAGTTTAGTAACATTAATAAAAACTCAGCCGGGGAGGGAAAGACCGCTCTCCCATTATTATATTAAGAAGAGACCAGAACATGGTCCTGGCCAAGAAAACCCCCGAACCCTGGCCAAAGACCTGTTCAAACATCGGGTCGGGTTGGGTTCGGGTAGCGTCAAGGTCGGGTCGTGGGCCATTTATCACGGCCCATACCCAACCTGTGTCTAGTGTCGGGTAGGCTCGTGCCTCCCTGTTTGACGTGTCGGGTTGGGTCGGGTTTTTTCGGGTTGGGTCGGGTTTTGGGTCAAAAATCACGGCCCGTATCCGGCCCGTGAATTATTACGGGTCAAAAATTATGGCCCGGACCTGCCCATTGCATTGGTCGGATCGAGTCGGGCCGGGTTTTTTCGGGCGGGTCGGGTCAGGTTGGTCGGGTCGGGTGGCCGATGATCAAGTCTACTTTGCCCCCATCACTAACGGGCCGATCAACTGCCCACTCTGCAACGACCCAGCCGGAGGGTCGCGCAGGATATCGATCCGAGAGCGGGCGGTGCTACTCGGAAGCCTTAACCATTACGCTAGAGGCCCTCCGGCTGTGTCAAGAGAGTAAAACTGTCACAAGTAAAACTAACACTAGCAAAAATTGCATACTATGAATCAAGAGTAAAAGTATCACAAGGCAGAAAACTTTTGTGCACAAACATTCAAAATTTTACTTTCACTTGAGTGACTTACTTCACAATAAAGATAGTAACTTTACCAATTGAATAATGAGCACAAAACTTATCCTTGCCATCATACCATATGGCAACATTCATCCCTCGTAAACATATATTTGTAGCATTCCGTGCTCAAATAGAGTTATGCAAACATATTGTTCTAGATAAAGGCATAGCATATTACACCAATCAACTGCTTGTTTCTTACGAGCTAAAAAAACTTTGCTTTGCCTTCAATTTCTGATGACCAAAGTGAACAGCTCGCCTAAGTATGCGCCTCAGAACATACTCTCTTCCCTCATTACCTACAGAAAAACTCATTTAGGGGGGAGAATACCGTTCTGCAATAGATAACAAAGCCCTAGAAGCATAATTGAAACAGGGAAAGTGTTTAAGAATGAGTTCACACACCAGGTTGAGAACCATCAGCAATAGCGAAAGAAAGGGTTCTTATGTGGTCAGCTACTACTCTGTAAGCCATATCAACTTTGCCAATATCATCAGAACCTAATTTACCAGAGTATGGCTGAATTCCATCGCCAGCCAACTGCATTTACATGTTCGTACAAAATTATCAATGCATATCCATAGAATCTGATATATAGATGCACTCCTGTGCATAAACATAAATAAAGTAACTTGAAGTATGATGCATGCAGATGGCAAACATACTTGGTGGATGGCATCAAATATTGGCATGAATATATCTGTATCATAATTGCTCATTTTATTCTGAAGAATAGAAGTTAAACGCTCAAAGCCCAGCCCAGTGTCCACATGTTTTGCTGGCAAAGGTCTCAATGTGCCATCTGCCTCCCTATTGAACTGAAAATGAAATCATTACATCAGTACATAGAAAGAATTAACAAGAAAGTATGAAATGATGCACTTAGGATTAATAACTACTTGAAGAAAAGTTAAAAAAAAAAAGAATAACATATTGACCTGAATGAATACAAGGTTCCATATCTCAATACAAGTTGGATCATCATTGTTAACCAAGGACGCAGCATCACGGTTGCCAATACGGTCAAAATGAATTTCAGTACATGGTCCACAAGGACCAGTGTCACCCATCTCCCAAAAGTTGTCCTGCTCAAGCAATGCATTTCAATTGTTTGTTATGAATCAAGTAGAAAATAAAAAGGCATGTTAAGACTAGTAACAACAAAATCTTTTTTGTCCCAAGCACGTTGGGCTAAGCTAGAGATGAAACCCGACAGTAGCATCAGGGAAGAGCATAAAAAGAGGTAGGCCTACAAGGCTACAATGCCGATAGCTTTGACCAATAAACACATGCACTATACCTTGCAGCCAAAAGGCAGAACCTTTTCTTTCGGTAGATATTTCAACCAAATGTCCTTCGATTCATCATCAGCACCAAGACCAGATTTCACATCACCACCAAAGTATGTGGCATAAATTCTATCGGTGGGCAATTTATATACCTGTGAATACATGACATAGCAATCAGTAGGTCACAAAAAGGCGGAAGATATTATTTTCATAAACCAGTTGGTGATCTGTACTGCCCTCTGTCCCAAATTATAGGTCATTTTGGTTTTCTAGGTACATAGCTTTAGCTATTCGCCTAGATAAATGCCATGGCTACATATGTAGTAAAAGTTGTCTCTAGAAAACTCAAAATGGCCTATAAAATTGGAACCGAGGGAGTACATATACAAATCCGCCATCAACTAAATTCCAGTTTATTTGCTACCAAAGGCTTATACTATTTCAAGGAGACCATAGTACTCTTGTAAATTGTAATTAACCATTTATAATAGGCTGTAATCATGGTTATTAAAAAGTCGCTTAAGCACCAAAACGCAGCTAAGTGCATGAAGCGAAGCGCTCCAACATTTCACGAAAAAGCGTAAAGCGCTCGTTTTAGACACTAAAGCGCTAGTTTTAGGCGTTTAAACGCTATGAGCCGTGAAAAGCCACGCTTTAGCGCTTTAGGGAGGTCCAGCTCCAGCCCAGCCCACGAGAGAATCATCATGCACCCTAAAACGAGCCGATGAGGCGTCATCCGCCTGATGCCTCAGCACCCCTGCGTCTGTCATTCACCGCAGTGCCATCGGCGCCTCCCCTGCCCTTCGTCCGCTCCTGCGACACAGCGAAGGGCATCCATCACTGCCAATAAGCCCTCATCTGCCACCTCCCGCCTGCTCGCAACTCGACGAGCTCGTCCGCCTCGGTGCCTCCCCTGCAGTGCTGCTCTCAACCGCCTCCATGCTTGGCTCCCCCGCCTCCATGCTTGGCTCCCCCGCCTCCCCCTGTGTGCCTCCTCTGCCTGCCAGTGCCCGCCTCCCCCTGCTCGGCTGCTCTCATCTGCTATTCCGCCTGCCCGCCTGCCCGCCTCCCCTGCAGTGCTCTCATCCACCTCCCCTGTTCCCAGCTCGTCCACTGTTAGTCTGCCAGAACCCAGATTGTCTGATTTACTCTATTCTTTGCACTTGCAGAGTGAAATGGCAAGCAATAGTGATGCCAATGCATCTGTAGTTGGTATTTCCCTTGATATTATTATGTGAACTTATGTTATATTGATATTTTGTCCATGTTGTTTAGAGTTCAGTAAACAAGGGAACGAAGCGACCGATAACGTCCCCTCGGGGAGGAGAAGGGATTGACTTCGGCTCCTATTACCTTTGTTTACCAATCTTCAAATTGGTGAATTGGTTAATAGGAAGTGCGCGCTAGCACGCTTCATATTTCTAGTAAGACATTTTAAAGCTCGCATAAACGTTTTGAAGCCAAAAGGTACTCATGAGCGCTTCAACTGTGTATCGCTTTAATAACCATGGATGTAACCATTCAAACTTTCAAAGTGCAATTTGATCATCACAATCAGCTCAGAAACACCATCACTGAAACCATTACATGCAGGCAGAAAAAGAGCATATTTCCTTTCGAATTTAAAAACATAGGTAGCTAATCTCAGAACCAGCAAAGAAATAGTTCTTACGAATTTGTGGGAATTTCAACTCTAAACAACCAATTCATTTATCACAGAAACTTCCAAATCGTTAAATGGATAACAAAAAAGTCCATCTTGTCATATTTCTTATATTCATATAATTATATAGGAGTCCAGAAAAGTGCCTCTGACCACTGGAATACCAGATCACACAAATCAAAAACCCTGGAATACGACCAAAACCCATGTTTCGTGCAATGGACTCAACTTCCATTACCATAAGCAGCTCCCTCCTAAATCTGCAGCCTCGAACAATCTCATGGAAATCCAACACACTAGCCTCGAAGCAATCAACCATCAATTAGAATTGGGCGGCAAAGGAGTACCTGGGTGAGAAGCTCCCAGGCCCATCTGATGGCCTCCTCCTTGAAATAGTCCCCGAAAGACCAGTTCCCAAGCATCTCGAAGAAGGTATGGTGGTAGGTGTCATTCCCCACGTCGTCGAGGTCGTTGTGCTTCCCGCCGGCGCGGATGCACTTTTGGGTGTTACAGGCACGGTGCAGGCGGCCGAGCGGCGAGTCCGGCGCCGCTGTGCCGAGGAAGACCGGCTTGAACTGGTTCATTCCAGCGTTGGCGAACAGCAGCGTGGGGTCGTCGACGGGGACCACGGGACTCGACGGCCACCTCGTATGTGCCTTGGACTCGAAGAAGGTTAAGAACTCCTGGCGGATCCGCCGGGACGGCCACGCCGGCGACGGATCCATCTGAGGCGGGGCGGCGGCTGGGGAAGATGAGAACGATGACGAGAAGGAAACTAGGATGGTGGCGGCGGGCAAAACCCTAGCTTCGAGACGAGTGAAGAGACGAAGCAGGCGGCACGCGCGTGGGAGGGTCGGCACGGTCAGCATCCACCCATCTAGGCTTCGTCTGACAACGACGAGAAATCTTTTCAATTACAAACTTCAGCCCCTTTCAGGCAACGCCCAGAACTTCACATGTCCAATGTCCAAACGGGCCGGTCGGTCGTGGCCCGACACGAGCGTGTGATTTGATGTTGAAGCATTTAAAATTCACTAGGTGAGTGCCCGTGCGTTGCAACGGAATATAAATTATTCGTTAAAATGTTAGCCTACAATGATTACAGTAAGAAAAACAACACATAATTTATAATCAACATTGTAGTCCTCTGCAGAGACAATGTTTGAGAGAGGTCATGCTAACAAGACAAAAAATCTAAAAGATAATTATTTATACGCAGATGTTCTTATAATAGTATTTCACATGTCCTATGTAATGAAAACCATCAATTGTCACTATTTTAGTATTCCTTGTGATTTAATCTTCTCCCATACATCTAGCGAACCTTGTATGCATAGATGAAAAGCAAAGGAGACAAAATTGGCAGAGATATATACTTGTAGTTCCATTGTAATTTCTCAAACAAATGGCACAAGCGAGTACACATTTATTAATATAGCAGAAAAATAACACAAAAAATAGCCAAAGAAGGAAAGAAAAAGAAAAACAAATAAAAACTACCAATAGCACCCAAAATAAACTAAGTACTTTGCAATATGGAAATATGGATTCCATTGCACGTAAACCTTTCTATCTAAAGAAAATATGATATGATGAAAGAGTGGAACATAGGTACATAACCTGACCTGAAACCATACTCATAACTCTCAGTTTATCAGGTGAGCGGTCAGTACAATGATAGAGCCAAAATCAGAATTAGCTTGTTACGGGCATCAAAACAACAATCACAGTCACCTTGTTCACGCTACATCAGCCAGAGGGCGGCAACATCGTAGCATACCCGGGGTAGTAGAAGCAGCACGCGGGAATCGACTCCACAGCGGGCAACAGGGACCCGACCTTGTAATGCCCCTCATTTCTAAATGATGAATAAATGATGGATGTGGTAACCTTTTGTTGTAGCATAGAAATTAGTTTGAAAGCAGCACAAAAAAGCTAATACATATAAAAGAGTTAACACTATAGATTAAGTAGGTTACAATTTGATTTGGTAGAATGCAAATACATCATTGTGGCAGAAGCAGCATATGTCCAGGTAGTAGGCGCTTCATACATCATATTAGCCTCCTCCACAATACAAAGAGCCTGTCATTACGTACAACAAATTCCACTATTAAAATCACAGCAATCCTGAACCAAATGTTGAATACTTTAAATTAAGAGGAAAGATGCATAAAACACAACTATTGGAACATGTCATTTACAAGTCTTATAAAGCCATGCAAGTTAAACCATTGAAACAGAGCATTCTATATGTTGACATATAGAACCTACAAGGTATGCAGGCAAGACAGGCTTCTCAAATATGTGGATAGAATCAATTTATGGGCATCATTTTTAGCCTTACCTTATGTGCTTATTAAAGAAAATAGTATTTTTAATGTCTAACTTGTTCAAACTTGATCCTTTGTTCTCCTGTCAATTTTCACTGTTATATTAAAAGCAAACACATAGTAGAATAGTTGAAATTGGCTAGTAAGATCTGTGAAACAGAGAGACAAGCATATTAGTGAAACCTCTTCGCTCCAATTCTTCACTAAATTTAAAGAATAAAACTTAGAACTAACTTGCATTAAAGAAATCAACAAAAGGATAATATATTCAAATAAATGAAGTTAAAATGGTTGGATCATTGCCCTCAAATTCAAGAAGCTAGGTTAAATCGAGGCCAAGCATTATAGTTTTTGATGCTCAACTGGACAAAAGGGTCTGCAACTATATCTATATATTATTAATATGTGTGCACCACACATATCTAAAAAATGGAAGGGAAGTAAACACTTATTGGTTGTTATTTATAAAAATGGGAGGTTATTACATCACAAATCATCACTCAAAGGCAGGTTATTATCAACTACATAATGATTAGATACGCATATAATCGATCTCTGCTTGTTTTCTTTTATGCTTCCTAAATGTGAAAGTTGTAGAGTAGTATCCTCTCTCCTGTCCAAAAAAGGAGTACTCATACCTGAGCTCAACAGTTCTAGAGTATGAAAGATAAATATAAGAAAACAAGTACTATTCTTACCCAATGATGAGGCATGATGTCAGGGATTGATTGCCTCCTCATGGAAATATCTCAAGGCATATATAGGCAGGGAAACACACCCGACAGCCATCCCTCACGCATTGCAGCTGCAATTTCCACTATGGCAATGAAACAAAATTTCACGGTTCTGGAGAAGTAGATAAAAGAAAAAAGGAATTTAGAGTGGGCTAGAGCATCACAGCTTCATCAGATAAACGAGCTACTGCTATCTTGCTGCTTAAGAGGGGAGCCAAAAGGATGACAACTTGTGTTGATGAGTTGCTAATTCTCTGTCCCATGTACCTCATGCCAATAGTCCATACCAACACTAAAAATGAAAATTAAACCTTCTGAACTTGCTATGCGGTGCAGACACAGACAACAGAACAACATTTCATATATGCTAAACACATACCTTCTATAGCGAGGAGGGTGGGCTTCTTTAGTGGGCGATCTGCTTGGAGTTGGCAAACAGCAGCAGAAAATAGGGCTTCTTCATAGGCTCCGTTGCTGCACTAAAATAAACAAACAACAGTAGAAAGCAATGGCAAGGAGTTGGCAAAATGAAGAAAATCATCTGTCTAGCGCTAGGAGGCAGAAAATTCACATAACTTCCGACACAGGGCAGGACGACCAATCCGTTCTAGGCCCTGTCATCGCCTCTGCCACATCGTCGCGCCAGAAAAGTAGCAAAACTATGAACTCCAGGACCACATACTATAATTGGTTGATTACCTGAAAACCAAACAAAAGTCACAGATTGTTTACATCACAAGTGTAATGCCCCAACATTCTCATATGAATTAGGCATGCATAAACCTGAAAGGGCGTCCATAAAAACACATACATTTTTTCTCTGGTCCGAGCGATGTTGTTGGACCAACTAACATAAACAGCTCCTGAAATGTCCTCCACCGAGTATCTTGCCTCGCCGATGATCTATCACACATCGCCGCAATATATCTAATTCCAATCCTGATGAAACGTGTTGAAGGTATATAACTAAATATTAGGCGCAATAAAAAATATAGACTGAGAAACACCTAATTTTCCCCAATTTACTCATATTTGTCCAGTAAATCTTCTCTCCGTGTCCCTCAAAAGATGACTCCCGCACAGTCCTAAATCCCCAATTTTTATTCTCTTTGTTTACTATTTTGAGTCTAATTGGTAAATGGTGATACCTTGCTTGCTAGATTTGTCTAAGTACACCTTATTGTGTGCTTGGGAACAATGTACTAATGCAGAACAAATCAGACTACGCCCGTTGTACAAATGACTAAATAGATAGGTAAAATCACACATCTTGTTAAGAAAATAGAAAACACTAAAGCACTAAAAAAATCTTGAATGAGCTCAGATATAAAGAAAAACATTTATCATGACAACCCACAAAGGGAAGTCTCATAATGAGCTAGATAAAAAGAGTATGAAACAATAAACACCAAAGCACTCAAAAAATCTTGAATGGAGTCAGATAGATTTGGAAAAACACATATCATGACCAGAAATGCATGATTTTGGAACATGACTATTTGTTGTCGTACATAAGCAGTCAAATTACGACAAAGGTGAACTTGTAAACAACACTCCACATTTCCCTGTTCTATAATGTAAGCAGAATAAAGTAAAAAGAAAGCAATTTCCTCATATTATATGAGCAGAAAATATAAACTACTGATCTAGTATATATATGAATAGCGAAAAGGATCAAGATTGTGGATTAGGAGCTCAAACATCCAAGCTGATCAGGTTTAGCAGTTCAGGTAGTCCAACCAAGCTGATCCTATCACAATATCATGTGTGTTGTAGGAACTATTAGCATACTCCTTTTCTGATCCTTCAAAATGGATAACATAGAAACACAAACGTGACAACAGTCGATGAGAATCTCACTCTCGAAAGCTGATTTTAAAAGCAACAATGGAGCATATCTTGGATTTATTAAATTGAGTCGTGTCTTTCTTGCGCACCCTTTTCTGGATCTGTGAATTGCGTAGTACACAAGGCACGACATGAGTGCTGTTTACCAGGGTAAGAAAATTCTCCCAGTAAAACAGTGAAATAGAAAGAACAAAAGAATTGAACTCAGCAGCAGCACTTACCCGTGTCGCCAGCTGCGGTAAGCCAAGTGTTGATAAATTTGAGATTCAAGAAAAATTAAAGGTTTAGTAATTCACATATGACATAATGCATAAAAAAGTGTGATCTTAATTCGTCATATTGTATCACTTTAGAAACAGTATATATTATATATTCATTAGCACATATGCATAAAAACCACCAGCTTAGTTACTCCGCAAGCCAAATTTGAGCTCAAAAACTGTGATTGATATTCTAAGGGCAAAAGGAAAATATCAACCCCAAATTGATCCATGGTTAGAAGCTTACCCACAATCTTTCTCATTTTCTTTGTTTTTTGTTTCTTGAAGTTTTGTACCATGTTTCATTTACATCTTTTAACAAGGCACGACAGAAGATAGAACCCTCCTGTTTTCCTTCAAACAAAAAAATTACCAAGTAGAAATCGGAGTGTAGGCCACTCTTTGTCCTCTCGTCAAACTGACTTTGGTTCAACTCAAACTCATGAATCCGCAGGAAGCAGACACATGAGCCTCCTTATTGGATCTCCATATCTTCATCAAGAATGTGTGGCACAGATCAGGTCGCTATAACCGCGACCGAGTGAGATGAGATCCAAAGTGGTCAAGTTTGTTAGTATAAGCAGGCCAGGGTTTGTGTTATAACAATTTGTCAACATGAACTGAGTGCCACGATTCAAACATGAGTTGTGAATTCATATAAAAAACTTATATCCTTCTACAGTTATAAACAGTGGCAACTGAATGAATTAACAAGATATTTGTACCCCACCAAGTGCATGCTTATCAACCTAGAAGACCAACTGAATGAATTAATTTTTAAAAGATGTTAACAAGAGCATAAAATGGCAATTAGTATCTTTGAATTTCAGTGCATCTTATCAGAATATGTTCATTCTGTAGCAACGCACGGGCATTTACCACGGATAAGAGAGGACATCAAAATCATTAAAGGACTAAAATGAACATTTATATATAAAAAAAAATGGGGTGATGTCATCATACAAAACACTGCATATTATTACAACAGTTAAATAAAATATCCTAAATCATGGCGAGTAGCTCCCTATTATTATAACATATACACAATTGCACCCCAAGGACAGTGTCCTCATTTATTGGATACAGAAATTTGGAATACTACAACAGTCCCCTACCACCCTGTTGCACTAAGGGTAAATGCAGGGAGATAAACATAAATACATACATGCATAAATATTCCATCCGTATGTATACGAACTTAGATGGACCTCTTGTGTGATCACGACAACAGCAGCAGCACAAGTCTGATGATTCTCTTCGTGTTCCTTAACTACTGTGATGCTGTTATCAAGTTTGATGACCCCCTTTACAAGTTATCATCATCAAATATTGTCGAGAGCACAAGCCCTCGGACGAATTTGCTCATTTGAACCCTTTCCTTCTGATCTTTCTCCGACAATGATGGTTCAGCCCTGTAGATTCACCACACCAATTTAATCAAGAATAAACACCACATAGAAATATAGTGAACGAGGGGGAAACATTAAACCATGTTCATTATTTTGTTCAACTCACAAACAAAAGATGGCTTTGTTGACAATTAGCATTGCGAAACTAAGGAATTATGCATGACCAGATAAGAAAAATGGAGATTTGTTCATTTCGTAGGTCTCTGACAGAACATGTGGATGCAATCATGCATGCAACTCATAACAATCCCTTAGAAGAGGATCTGCTATAATTTTCTAGAAGCGTAACATTTTTCATTTGCTAGCACTACAAAAATCTATTCACCTTTTTGTTTGTTCCTAGCTTGGCTTATGCCCGTTCACTACAAATATAAGATGCCTACCTCCAGGTAAGACACAACACAGAGAAGACCAATGTATAAGCATCAATAGCACGGAAGAAATTGCCTCAAGCAACATGATAATAACCATTTAATACGTGACAGTCCTTGTGAGTTGCTAAGGCGAAGCACAAAACTGGAGCAGGAACATAAGAGATGAAAATAGCATGTGACCACATCTTTTTCTCTAGTCTCGATATCATGACATGTATGTATTTTACCTTCATTGGATGAACCGTTGTGGGGCAGTTTGATATCAGGTCAGATGGAAGTTGCATGCCACAAGAATATGAGCCTACACATCCTGTCACTTGATTCAACATGCATACCTTTTCATCATCACTATCGCCAGAGTTTGCCTATATAACACATAGGCAACATATCAATGAAACTACGAGCAACCTGTTGCAGAGTTCAGTAATTGTCAGCTAGGTTTTAACATACCTGGATGGCTTTGTCAACCATCTGCCTGTCCTGTGATAGTAATCAGCCCAAGAAAAGTGAAAACTTCAAATAATGTCTTTGCGCGCCTGACAGACGTCATGTTTCAGACAATATAATTTTAGATACAATAAAATCCTAATAGCACAACGCGACTCACCTACAAGGTACAACAGAAAACAAACATTCATGTTTCAGTAACCACTAACCAGTGGTGACACACAATAAAATATGCCTTTGTTGAAAATAAGAAAATTTCATGTTTAGTTGACTAAACATAAAAAGTTCTTGCATGATATTATCAGATCTTTCAAATTCATGTTCATCATCCGAACTTCCCTGTAAAGAAACCACAATTAGATCCAGTTTGGCCCTTTTTCCGAGTTCGTGTTGAACTCAATTCTCAATGCCTGGTTCACACGCTTGAAGATAGTATCTTACACAATTCTACTTTGCAAAAAATGTTTAGGGGCTAGTTTAGAAACCCCATTTTCTTAAGATTTTTTTATTTTTCCAAAGAAAATTAGTTCATTTTTCTCGGGAAAATAGAAAATTTCCTTAAAAGAAATGGAGTTCCCAAATTAGCCCTAAAATGGCCAAAAATTCCCACCTTACGCTCAACACAGATCACTTTATGTCTATGTATCTTCTCCCAAAAACAACCATTAAAAGTTCAGAGGCAAAAAGGAGGAGATTTTTTTTGGCGAGGAGGGGTGGACAAAAAGAAATACCATCTTGTGACTTGTGAGCTGCTGGCCTTGGTATTAAAAATCTGGAGGCCATGAATATTGGCCTTCTCTGTGAGTGGTGGTACAATAATTTTAGATACAGTAAAATACTAATAGCATAACGCTCTCTTCAGTAACGATAGGTTGTATAATGAAAGCTTAAAAACTTGAGCACAAATAATATAATTTTAACCTAGCTAATAACTTATTAGCCGACTAATAATTAGAAGAACATATCAACATACACTTAGAAAAAAAATGTAATTTGAGTTCCACGTGTATAGATGAAGTTGGTAAGGGATTATCGGGTGGAGTAGGATACACGCTAGTGGCCAGCATGGAGAGGAAGAACCCGTCATACCTGCAATGAATCCCAAACCCAGCCTCTCAATCAGTCAACCTTTGAGTCATTATAGAAGAATGGATCTTCAAATTAAAAGGGGGGCGAGTTAGGGAAGAAACAACGAGACGAGAGGGTGCAGACGCACCACTTGAAATCGACGCCACACATCGGCATGGTCTTCGTTCTCTTGTTAAGGGCCGAACTGAAGAACAAAAAATCAAGAGTAGAACTTTAATTGGCAGTTCAAAATTGAATAAATAAATGGGAAAATTCATCCGTCAATCCCACGACCGCATCGCACGAACCCGAAAATCCACACTGCTCACCTGAGTCCAGCCAGCAGGCGGAAGCACTGCGGGGGCAGGGGAGGGGTTCGCCGCTGACAGCGCAAGCTCGCCACCCCGATGCGACCGAAGGCTTGCCGGGGAGACAGGGAACGAGGAGGCAAGGGAGATTAAGATACTGTTGTGATTCTGCTCATCGCCGAGGAGTGAGCTTCTCGCCGCCTCCGCAGCATCTCATCGCAACGCCTTCCGATTTCCGAACCAGTCCACGAAAGCAAACAGGACGGAATCGGAGACAGCAAGCGCTCCCGCACGGCAGCACCGAACGGACTCGGCCGCCTAGCCAGCTAGCCTGTCCGTGGCGGGAGTCGATGATGAAGTCCTCCTCGTCGTCACTGTTGGAGACGACGGACTGCACGAAGGCGATCCCGAAGAAGCTGAGGAGGTAGATGAGACATGCCACGACGCCGCAGATGGCGAAGATCTCGGCGAGGGAGACCACGTGGAGCGGCGTGGAGGCGCGGATCTTCTCCCGCCACCGCCGCATCAGGTACACCAGCGACGCGGCGAACATCACCGAGAAGATGAGGTTCGTGTGCCGGATCGGCAGCGGCAGCGCGTCCCCAGCGCCGAGAAGATGAGGTTCGTGTGCCGGATCGGCAGCGCGTCCCCCGCCTGCACACGCACCTGCTGCCCCTCGCCGTCGGTCGCCTGCTGGCGCCGTAGGGAGCTCCCGTGCGGCGGCGGAACCCTGCGACGGACCTCCATAGCCATAGGGTGCGTCGGGCTTGCTCGTCGGCGCTCAACCGCACGGCGGCAAGGAGGAGGAGCGGAGCAGTGGCCCGGGGTTTGGAGATTTGATTTGGGAGGAGGATCGATCTCGACCCGTGGAGGGGGAGGCGGGGCGGCGGCGGCTCACGCGGGGTGGGGGAGGGGGAGGCGGGGGGACAAACGTGGGCGTGAGCGGGCAGACGGTGTAGATTTACGGAAGCGAGCGGACGGTGCAGATTTACCGAAGGCAGAACCAGGGGAGGCAGCCTACCCCTTACAGCCTTAATAGTAGTAAAGATATGCAAAAGCACGTAAACAGGTGTACCGTGATTATTACACGTGGTAGGAGAAGAAGAAGTTGTCGATGAGGCTGCTCTTGCCGCTGATTTCCAAGACCTTCGGAATCTCCTCGGGCCGGACCACGCTGTGGAAGGAACAAAAGCACGTAAACATGTATCTGTCGAAGTCTTTAACACAATGAAAAAATACCAGTAACCATAACACAGATAGCATGCAAAAGCACGAACAAAAGCACGAAAAATATCGTTGTGCGTCCTTGAAGGCGCGTCAACTGTTCTTTAGTGAATTTGGATTACTCCCACACCCCCACACCCTCAATGACTCTCCGAGAAGAGAATGCAAACACAATATGTAATGTCTACTAAGTTACTAACTGCTTCCAGCAAATATAAAGCGCCCATAATTAAATTAAATTGATGAGTTGAAAGACACAAACCTGCAAGAACTTCCACTTTTGAGACCAGTGCCTAGGGTTAGGTACTGTATTTCTGTATGCCTTGTGTCACTGTTTATACATAAGTACATCAGATACGACTGAGCCAAATTACAGAAGCATTTTATCTGATCAATGCATACAAAATTAATTTTGAAATCTCTAAAAGAAAATACAGACATAATTATTTCCGTTGAACAGAAACATCTTCAAATCAATGCATGGACACTGAACACACTTCTTTTTCAGCAGGAAAGATGTTTTAACTAACCTCCCCAGCACTAAGGAACAAATAAGTCTGCTCTGTCAGGGTACCACGAACCATCTTGAGTGTTGCTAATAAACCTGCAAGGACCACTGATGTTGGCCCTGCAAACATTCATATTTTCAAATCAGTACAATTCTGAAGGCAATAAAGTAAAGGATGATGAACGCTTACAACCGATGGATCAAATCCTCCAAGAGCAGTGTATAGAGCAAGTTTGCCTACATGAATTCCCATTCCTTGTAGAAGGATTCGGTATAATATAAGCAAAGGTCCTCATCCTCAGCTCCATCATCAACCTCATCATCAAGGTCCTCATCATCACTCTCAATGTCCTGCAACATATATAGAAGTACATCTAAGAATATTATCAGAGAGGCTAAGTGGCTAGCTATAACGACAATCAACCAAACATGTTTCATTCCCTCGAGATGAGTAAATTATACTTCCACTTAACGAAGTTCAATTTGAAAACAAAATTTCTGACAGAAAACAATAGAACAATAACCAGAGTTTGCTATTACAGACATGCAACACCTGTCATGTATAAACATTTCCAAATCACTTGCTTACCCAAGACATAGAAAAACTTGGAACATGTCCCTGTGCAAAGTAACCTTCTCTTTTACTTTTCTTTAGCAACAAAAATAAGAAGCCATGTAGTTTAATCAACAAAAATAAGAAAAAAAGCCACGTAATCTGGTGTTTGCTGTTGTACAACAACAATCATTTGACCAGATCTTAGAGGTGCACCCGATACACTGGGAACCTTATCAGTCACCAGCTTTGGCGTTGTACTGTTGTAGCCTTTCTTTTGTCACTGGCCCAGAGTACCCACTGAGCGACTGAAATGGACCAGGAGCCCAAACACCACACGCACGGAGCGGTGGTGGCGACGCCCAGGCCCAGCCCGTCCCCGATGGACTGATCAGTGATCATCTGAAAAGGAGGAAGGAGACTGCGGCCGGAGCAAAGTGGCAGGCAGTCTAGCAGCGGTGGAGTGGCCATACCTGATGCAGCCAGCCAGTGTGTGCAGTGCGGCAAAGAGGCCTCGAAGAAGTTGCATACCGTGGGCTCTGAGCCAACGCCCGGAAAGCGAGCTGCATTTGTCTGCCACTCTGTGAATTTGGCATTTTTGAGCGTCCCCAGTCTTGGCCCCAGACCCAGAGTTGTGCCTGCAATCAAAGTTGCTGCTTGGATCGTCAGGATTAAAAAGAAATCATGCTTTCACCGACCGTTCAGGCTTTCGTTTGCCCTTGTAACTGGTATAAGACTGAATCCAGATGTCCTCATGATCTCCAGTCGTCAAATGCGTGCTCCATAAATGATCGATGGACAACTCGTGTTTGTTGTCTGAACATTTCGGCGTTCAGCGCTCACAGAAACCACTGGACATTTATTCAGAAATGTGAGCGAAACAGCTGCCACATTGTTGAGTTCTCTCACAGGAGTGGAAGAGACCTTGTCAACATGGCAAAGAAGAGGACCAATGTGATCCCCATTATTGAGGATGTCAGGCATCCGGCAAGGTACCAGATGTTGGTTGGCATGGTTGATGTTATCTTCTCTGATGTTGCACAGCCAAACCAGGTACCATTTCCTTCGAGCCTGGTGTCTGAATCACTGGGCTGCCACATTGTTGGATTGAGTGTTGTTTACCCTCGTTCTCTGCCTTTATACTCTTTTGATTTTGATCTGGCAATATTGAGCTTAACAAATTATGATCATACTTGGATTCCCATTCAAGACATCAATTGGATGATGCAGATTCGAGTTTCTGATGCCAGTTGTGCTCAATGCCAAACTTATCTTTATTTGCTTTGTGCTATTCTCATTTCTTTGTTTTGCTTTATTGGTTAAGTCCATGTGTGTCATGTACCCAATACAATACTTCACCATTTGGTTTTTGCATTTCTTTTTTTCTGTGCTTCTTGACTATGTCACATTTGATAATCCATCCTTGTTGATTGTAACATTGAGTTTGGAATGTCAATTTGTACATTTCCTGTTATAGCACATAGTGCTTGGAGTTATTGATATGGATTTCTGGATAATCTATTAATCTTATTTGCTATGTATTTATCAATTTGGGTTCATAGTATTTCTAGTTGGTAATGCCTTCCAATGTTAGAATCTTGGAATGATACTTATTTTGTTGACACATTTGGTACATTTGTAACATTTTTTTGGAGTCATCTGGATCCTGACTGTATTTGATATCTAGAAAATTACATGTTGTCTATTTGGACCATTGTTGCTTATCTAGTTTGTTGCTTGATGGGTATATAATCCAATTAGTTTCAGTTCTATTGTTGACTTGGAACAGCAACATCTGTCATGCCTTACTTGCTAGATTGTAAAGAAATGGTTATGTATTTAGGAAAAAAATAAAGATACAACAATGGGAAAACACCGTCAATTGTGCAGCTAACTGAACACTAAAAGTATGAAACAAACTACAGCTAACTGAAATTTATTAATATCAACTGTGCAGCTAACTGAACACTAAAAGTCTGAAACAGACTGCAGCTAACTGAACTTTATTAATATCAACTGTGCAGCTAACTGAATTCTAGACAATCAACATAAAGGATGTGCCACAATTGGATTTTCAGTAACTAAAAACTATGAAAATTTCAAATAGACTGCAGCTAACTGAACCCTAAAAGTTTGAAACAGACTGCAACTAACTGAACAAAAAAATCAAGTTACTAAAAAGTCTGAAACTCTGATCACTTCATGGTTCTGTGGCTCTAAATAGGTGACAGGGCATGAATTTGTTGGCAGACTGTATTTTGTTTTAGAGAAAATGTAACTTTGACAACCTATAAAAAGTATGAAACTCTGAAATTCATAGTGATTACGAGGCCTGGCAGCACGTCTCAAACACTAAAAGCCTGTAGCACTAAAATTCATAGTGAATACTAATTGAATATCTTCATTGTTCTATAGCACTAAAAGTCTGAAAATTGGGGGTAGGAGCAGAACAGACCTAGTATTGTGAAGGCCTAGGAGCAAGAGGCTAAATTCTCAAATGCTAGAACTGAATAGAACTATAGAACTCACCAGGATGCTCTGCCTATGACTCACTGAGTGATGAGTGCACTGAATTAATTGAATCAGAGATGCCAATAGATGAACCAAAGACGATCCAGAAAAGAAATGGGACAAATCTTCAACAAATCGTTGAACAAGCAAGCTAAGTGGTTTAATGCTAACTGAATTGTGCATTTTTCTTCTACGCATAGACACATGAAAATAGCGAGGATATTGTTTTTCTTCAGCCATTGGACAACAAAATCTACATTTTGGTGAAACTCGTCCTTACCCAATATTTGATTCCTCGGCTTCAAGCACAGGACAGTAAGAGAGACTACCTAGACCATAGCAGTGGAAGTGGAGTTGGATTGTACGGCTGTACTGAATGTGAAGCTGATGTTGTCGCGCTGATAGAGGAGGAAGTGTCGCGTGTTGGGGAAGCGGCACGCCGGTTCGAGTGGATAGGCGGCGAGGTTCTCCTTTTCCTCCCTCTTCAGTCGCAACAAATTCTCAACGGGAACACCTCCCCGCGCTCACGATGAACTGTGCGGCCTCGTTGGCGTGGGCGTCGACTCCGCCACCGCGTGCTCGCGATGAACTGTGCGTCCTCGTCGGCGTGGGCGTCGACTCCGGCGCCGCGGTGGAGAAACCCGTTGTAGTATTCTCCCTCCTCTCTGTGGACTGAATCGCTCTCTCCGAGGTGGTTTCCGTTGCTGCACGTCCGCTTTATCCTCTTCCATCCGTCCTCGCCGCGTGGTGTAGTGTAGATCGTGCGTGCGACTCCGCACGCCCACCATTTATCCTGCATTCCTGCACAAATCGAAACGGCATCACAACCGACGATTCGACGGACACAGCAGGAGCAGAATTTACAAGAGATTGGAAGGATCTCGCGTTCGCGAGGAATTTCCGCACGATTCGTGATGCAAGCAATCCCCTCAAAGGAGGCGCCGCCGGAGGGGGAGCAGGAGGGGCGAGGCGAGAACACGCACCTTCTTAATAACGAGCGGGCCGAGGAAGACCACGGCAGCAGCTCCGGCCCCTGCAAGGAAGATCCCAAGCACGGCGACCTTGGCCCACCACCGGATCGCGCGGCACCGCAGCACCCTCGGGCACTCCGCTGCCACGGCCGCCTTGATGGCCGCCGCAGCATCTCCCTCCCCCTTGGACGCCACCTCCACCTCCTCAGGGATCCTCACGTACTCGTCGCGTCTGCCATTGGCGGACCAAGGCGAACCCATCGACCGTGGGGACCCGATCAGGCTAGCATCCACTGGGGGACGTTGCCCCGGCCCCGGGTTGTGCTGATGAGGAGCCATCGGATCGGCCGGGACCCGAGCAGAAATGGGCTCGGATTGGGCTGGTTCCGTCGAGCTCGGCGTGATTGAGGGCTAGGGTTTGTGCCGGGGAGGCCGGAGGCATTTACCAGAAGCGGCAGGTGGACGGGGCGGAGCACGATCCGCGGGAGAGCGGCGGACTGGAGGTGGGAGGCGGGGCGGCGGCGGCTCACGCGGGGTGGGGGTGGGGGAGGTGGGGAACGAACGTGGGCGTGCGCGGATGGACGGTCTAGATTTACCGAAGCGAGCGGACGGTGCAGATTCACCGAAGGCAGAACCAGGGGAGGCAGCCTACCCCTTACAGCCTTAATATGTAGTAAAGATTTTATACTAGTATACTTCTCCCAAAAAATTTTATTTGAGCCTATTTTACGAAAAATTTTACGTTTAGATTTTTAAAAAACTTGATGTCAGTTTTAGACCCTTTGCTCGGCGTCATGAGCCGTAGCGCTGAGCTAATACACTTCGGCATAATAGATCTTGGCGCCGAGCTGGTCAGCCCGCGCTGACGTGTTGTTGGCGTGGCCCCGAGCTAGGGATGGCAACGGGTACATACCCGTCGGGTAGTACCATTCCATACCCGTACCCATCAAAAAATCTATTCATCGGGTTACCCATGAGCGGATCCAAGGGGTGGGCAAGGTGGGCCATGGCCCCACCTCAATTTTTCTTAACCCCTTATACCTAGGTTTAGGTACACACCAAAATAAGCAAATTTTTGTATAGTTAGCGTGGACAAATCTAATGAAAACTAGGTTTTGATCTATTTTTCTTTCGATCCTTCACTACTCAGTCCACTTTTCACCTGAGCCATTTGATTCTCTTCCCTAGCGCAAGCTCACTCGTGGCTCACTCGCTTCTTCGGTCATCGATTGACCAGTAAGTCGGTGACCTAACCCGTCCGCTACTGCGCACTTTGCCTTCTCATCACTCATCAGCTCGTCGACTCGTCGGGATCCTACACACAACATTGATATTTTGCCTCCTAGTATGCACCAGCACATGGGCAAGCTGTTGGTGGGACCATGGCATCACCCGTCCCTCGCTAACTCATTAGAGTCCCACCGCGCCATTGCAACACGACAATGGGTGTCGCTTGTCGTCACCATCATCTATCGCTACCTTGCCTCCTGCACTCGCTCCTCCTACTTGTCGTCGTCTCACCAACGCTATCTCACGACAAATTCGATGACTCGCCAGAACGACGCGCTGATGCGGCTGCTCCGCCCTAGTGCCTCGTCCTCAGTCAGTCCACCTATTTTCTCCTTCTAGCTCTCCTTTCGGGAGCCAAAAAGGTTTTTTGGTATTCATATCCTTTTGGGAACACTAGATTATCATTTAATATTCATGTTATTATCATTAATCTACATTTATGGTCTAGTCTGGTGTTGCGCTGTCGGCCCCACCTAGAATTTTGTTCTGCGTCCGCCACTGCAGTTACCCATATATACTCGCGGGTATAAAATCTTACCCATACCCGTACCCGTGCGGGTATTTTTACCCGTCGGGTAACCCGTACCCGCTAGGAAAGTCTTAAATTCTAATATACCAACATATAAAAACAGCTTCAACTTCACATATAACAAATCATATGATTACATAACTTGGTATCTAGACAAATGATAGCTAGAGAATGGTTTTATTTTAGCTAAGATGGGCTCTATTAGATGGTTAGAGTTGTATTGATGCGGGTATATTTTACCCATGGGTAGACGGGTATGGGTAGTTCTAACTCGTACCCATACCCGTCTACCCAACGGGTAGAGGGTTTTACCCATTAACATACCCGCGGGTAGAGAAATCATCTCGTACCCGCCTTCATATCGGGTAAAACCCGTCGGGATTCAGGTTTCGGGTACCTATTGCCATCTCTACCCCGAGCTTCGCGCCATAGATTTTGGCGCCGAGCTCGAAAGTAAAATATTTGTGTTACTTCTCTCTCCCACTGTTCTCTCTCCCACCCGTCCGCCCTTGACTCTCTCCCACGCGCCCGACTCCACCACCGGCCGCCCCTCACTCCGCCGCCACGCCCTGCCGCCGCCCCTAGGCTCTGGCCGCACCGCTGCTGGCTGCGCCCACGCGTCGCGTCTGTCGCTCGCCCGTCCGGCCACGTCCCCACGCGTCGCCCCGTCCCGACCGTCCGGTGAGTTTAGTTAGTGGTTAGTTAGTAGTAGTGGTTAGTGTTTAGTTAGTATTAAGTTAGTTTAGTACTTAGTATTGTATTGTCTTAGTGTTTTTATATTTAGTTAGTGGTTTAGTATTACTTTACTATTTAGCTAGCACATGTTTTGTAGTATATAATTAGGTACATATTTAGTTGTTATTGTATATATATATATAGCTAGCTATTTAGTTGTTAGTATATATACATGTGTCGGTGTTTGGACCACGGGTCCTTAACCAACCAGTAATGTGCCGCGTGGCTGGCTCTAGATGGTGTGTGAGATGACACAAGCGATTATCCTGGTTCAGACTTCTCGAGGCCCTACTTCCAGCAGAGGGGATGAGGCTTATATTACTCGCACTATGGTGCCTGTAGCAGGGGGTTTACAAGCACAACGGGAGAGGGGAAGTCCTCAAGTCCCTAGTGATGATTGAGGCAAGTGCCAATATCTAAGACAGAGTGAGAAAGCAAGAACTCGTCTACGTATGTCTCCTTGTCAATGGAGGGACCACTGTCCTATTTATACACCAAGGGAAGCGTCCGCACTGAAGCTGAGTCTTGTATTCGAAGGAGACATGCCCTGGCATCTGACGTGACGGCGAACCGTGCAGTAGATTTGTGCCTGCTGACTTCCCGTAGAGAGCTAAGACTAAGACCGATGGGTTGTCTATATGCCCGAGCCCTCGAGGGAGTGGACGCCCATGCCATAGTGGTTGTAAACAGCGCCGGGTTATGAGCTAAAGGCTGCTTACGGTGTGTCATCATCCTGGCACATGATGATGTTGAGATTCTCTACAGCACTCATCGAGATCAGAGCCCTTGCTTGGTTGATGCAGAGATCTTCCCGAGGTGCTAGCCGAGCCATCTCTCGACATGCGCTACAGTCGGGCGGAGTGGCTGTCTGCGGGATTCACGGCGTAGTCGGTGGCTAAGGCCGAGCTCGGGCGAGGCAGAGAACTTTCCCGAGGGATGACTTGGGTCGAGCGAGGCGGAGAGGTTGCGCTCGAAGACTCGTCCGCACGACTTGTCATATTAGGCGTCCTGTCGAAGGGTGCCAGGCGTCATGCGCGCACAGTTCGGCACAAGCGTAATCATACCGCTGCGCTAGACGTGATCGCTGTCTTGTCCACCACTGTGCTCTGCTGCCACAGCGCGGGTTGGCACACGCATTAAATGCACCTATCCCTGCCTATTTTCGAGCGCCCTTGTCCTATCTGCTCGAGGCCGGCTCAGGCAAGACGGACTAGGCTGAGGCAACCTCGGGCGAGGCAGAGTGAGTGATGTCGACTTCGGGCGAGGTGGAGCCCTGCTCAAGGTGGGAAACCCTCAGGGGGGTATCTCGGCTTTTTATAGGTGGCTCGACTGTCACCCCTTGGGAGTTTAGTCCTTATTTCTCTAAGTGCTTTTGTTAGGGAGTAATTCAGGTGTCCCTAATTATCGCCCCCGACAGTAGCCCCCTAGCCTTCCAAGGAAGTACCTTTGGTACTTGTTTGGAGGCTCGGCTGCCTGCCTGCGAGCATGCTGCTTTTTAAGAGATAGGACGTGATTGTTTTCCGATGGGTGCGCGCGAGCACACCCGTCGGGTGTAGCCCCCGAGGGCACGAAGGAGTGGTTGACTTCTTTCGGGGGCTTTTGTTCTTTGATATGTCCTGTTTGATCTTTGGTCAAACCGTGGGAGCCTTTTGGCATAATTTGCGAGGGCAGCCTCTAAGCCCTTGCATAGAGCAATAGGTCGATCGAGGGATGTCTCGACTTTTGGTCTGTACGCCTTCGTCGCCTCTCTATGAGGAGGAAGAGGGGGAACGCGTCATGCTACCCTCGATGGGCAACAAGCATGACGTTTCCATTGAGCTGTTAACGGTGATCCGAGTGGGGGTCCGAGCTCCTTTCGATTGAAGTCAACTTGAGGTTCGGAGACACGCCCCAAAGGTACATGCAGGTGATTCGCCTGGTCCTAGACCCGTTCGATGGGGTCCGAGGGTTCGATGCCTCCCTATGATGGGATACAGCCACGAATCGTTCTCGAGGGTTCTCGGAGACTCGGTTATGTCTTAAGATACCTCGGGTCGCAAACCGAGCTAAGGCCATGAACGAGCATACCTATAGTAATATCTGACTCTGTGCTCTGAGGCAGTTTTGGAGCCCTTTCGAGGGGCCAACCTTCAAACCCCTGATTAGTATTGGGCTCGAAGCCCTAAAGTCCTTGTCGATGACAGCACAATCTCTGCAAACGCATCAAGGCGGCGACTCCATTCGTCTTTCCGTTGCTACCTCCTTCTCCACATCCGTCATTGGTGGAGGATTCGGGGAAAGAGGAACCCAACGCTTAAAACGTGCATGACTGGTCCTTCCACACAACCAATTAGCGAAAAGAAGATATCGAGTGTCAAATTTATCAGGACCGTCGATCCACTGGAAAAAGAAACACCTCAGGTGCTCCTACAAAAAATGGAACGAAGCATTAGTACACATCTAGTAAACAATATTAAATCATAAGTTATAAGCTACGTACGTTAAAACCGCCACAAAGGTAGAAGCAACGAGCAGCCGTGTCTGGATGTTTGGATTGACATACCCAAGCCGCCAAGCCGATCTGCCACACTCATAGTTAGGCATAGGAAAATCAGAAGGAACAGGAGCATCCTTACTAGATACATCCAGATATAACTCCTGAGGATGACCTCTCTTCTCCCACAACGCCTCCCGATACATGTCTTTCATCTAAGAAACAATTATATATTAACACGAGTACCTAATAAACTATATAATCGGATTTCACAAATTATCAAATAAATTGTAGTCATCATATGAACTATATATCCTAGGAGCAACAATCAAAACCAATAATCGAAAAATTACAACACAATATACAAAACGAATCAGTGAGACACTATACCTTGGTATACAAAGTATTCCAACTCGAATCTAGCCGTTTTTTAAGAAGATTTGAATGGAGGGAAAGTTGAGAAATGAGGAGGGTGCACCTCTCGACTAGCAGAACTGTCGATTTATAGGACTTTCTAGCTCGGCGCCAAGATCTGTGGCGCCGAGCTAGGAGGCCGTGTCGGCGCCACGCTAGTCCTAGCCGCCGTGAGCCGCCACCACCACGCCAGAGCTCGGCGCCATTGGCTATGGTGCCGACATGTGTTAGCTCGGCGCCATAGCTTATGGCGCCGAGCTAAGGATCCAAATCCTGAAATAAGTCATCCAGGGATCTAAATGTACATTTTGGTCGAAAATATGGTTAAAAAAAGAAAACATTCGGTATACTTTCTATAGTCTTCAAATACTTGATATTTTGGACATAATCTCATATATCAATAAGCTATTGATATAGAGTTGTTCTTTCCAACAATACCCCTAATAAATACGTTTAGGTTCCATAAAAACCTAAGAAGACGTAGCCTATTTGGTTGCAATGTTGTGCATAAGGATCATTACACTAGCTTTGAGATCAAATTCTCATGGAGGTCTTTGATCTCAAGAGCTAGTGTAATGATCCTTATGCGTAGCGTTGCAACCAAAAAAGTACGTCTTCTTAGGTTTTTTATGGATCCTAAACGTATTTATTAGGGGTACTATTGGAAAGAACAACTCTATTCAATAACTCTTTGGTACATCAAGTATTTGAAAACTGGAGGTAGTATGAATTAGTGGTTCGGATCAGAGGGTTCACCTGGTATGACCTCATTCGGTTAGGGTTGATTGAGAGAGATTGGAGGGGTTACCGAACAAGCCCTAAGGGGAGATTAGTCAAGAATTATGGGTCTCATTAGTGGGCCGGTATTTATTTATACTTAGTGTATATACTCAACCTTGTATTGGCATTTGAATCATGAATAATAGAACACCAAAACTCACAAATACCTTACTTGGATCCTGGCGCTCAAAAAGTGGACTCATCGGAGTTCTTTTAGAAGAGACTAACGGCGGGGAGGCTGAAAGTTCCCTTTGGCCCGGGAACAGGATCTGGATGTCGCCTAGAGGGGGGTGAATAGGCGAATAAAAATTATCACTTTAAAACTTAAATCTTACTCTACTCGAAGACAGGATCGCAGTGGAGTGAAGAACCCTTCGAGTAGGTTGCAGCGGAATTGAAGTTCCTGTCTTAAGAATATCCTGCACTTCAAAGAAAGCTAGTACCACAAGTAAGCAGTGAAGTGCAGAAGTAAGAATTGTATCAGACAGAGAATCAGCACATAACACAGAGCAGAGCACGTGGACACAGGAATTTATCCCGAGGTTCGGCCAAGCCTGAAATGCTTGCCTAGTCCTCGTTGGAGTTAGCCACACCTGGGCTTGGAGTCTATTTCAACTCCTTCCTCTGTTTGCTCAGATCTGTCAGTCAGACAGATAGAGCCTTCCACTATGATGAGGTAGTTACAACAGAGTCGCGGCTGCTTACAATCTTCTTGACAGCACTCCGGCAGAGTAACAGTATGCTCAAGACCTTGCTCTAGCTCTTAGCAGCACTTCTCCACTCTCTAAAGGCTTATAGTTTTGCCTTCTACACAAACTAGAGAGATACACACAAGAGGGAGAGTGAGAATTGATCAGAGTGATGTCTACACTTGTTAGCTGCACTTGTGTTCTGATTGAGGCGCCTGAAGGTCCCTTTTATAGGCACAAGGGGCCTAGGAGCCGTTGGAATCCCATTTGGAAGACAATACTTGCTTTTTGTCGGGTGGCGCACCGGACAGTCCGGTGCACCACCGGACACTGTCCGGTGCCCGATTTCCTTCCAAAAGAGGCGCAGACGACCGTTGCAGTCTTGGAGCCGTTGGCGCACCGGACACTGTCCGATGCCCCTATCTGACCGTTGGCTGGGCCACGCGTCACGCACGGATTGCGCGGCCGACCGTTGGCCCAGCCGACCGTTGGCTCACCGGACAGTCCGGTGCACCACCGGACAGTCCGGTGAATTATAGCCGTACGTCGACAGACTTCTCCCGAGAGCGGCGACTTCGCCGCAGCCGACTCACCGGACACTGTCCGGTGCACCACCGGACAGTCCGGTGATTTATAGCCGTGCGCCGCCAGCTTCTCCCGAGAGCGACCTGTTCACCAGAGTTCAGCCTAGCGCACCGGACACTGTCCGGTGCACCATCGGACAGTCCGGTGTGCCAGACTGAGCTGTGTCTTGGCTGTACACAGCCAAGCTTTTTGCATCTGTTTTCTTTTCTTGTTTTCTCTGTCTCTAACACTTAGACAAATATGTTAGTACACAAAAACCAATGTACTAAGTCTAGAAACATACCTTCTCTTGGATTTTCACCTCTCTATCATTTGACATGCTTAAGATTGATGTTGGACTCATAAATCATCAAGTCAGCTCAACTTGATCTAGACTAACATTTCTGAGCTCCAACATCCTGCAAAGGTCACATAGAATATCTCCAAACTAGGAACAACCCAAACTAAGAATCAAGGTGCACTTAGCTCTTTTGGGCTGCTTCTAGTTCTGTTTTTGACATTTGTTCTCGTTCTAGTGACCTTGATCTCCTTCTTAGAGCTTGGTCTTGAGCCTTATGACTTACACCACATAACTATAGACATTTCCTCATTGGTTGTAAGTCACGTCCTTATGTAGTGATCTTGATGTGCCGTAGCTGTTCTCAACTCGATCACCCTTGACTTTGCAAGCCTTCTTCTTCACCCTTGGCTTTGGGTTCCTTAGCCTCTTTGACCTTCTCCTGTGCACTTGGTACCTCGAAGCTTTTCTTGCCTCCGTCCTTGGCTTGATCAGTTGTCTCCGAGCTACGCACCTGAGTCTCACTTTATGCAATGTCCATCTTACTTGTGATGCCCATTATCTATCCATCATCTAGTCCTTGGACCATCACACTTGTTCACTTGTGTTGAACCCTGTTAGCTTTACATTAAGCACATGTTCAACACTTAGCACACTTGTTAGTCCTTTAATTGAGTTGTCATCCAAACACCAAAACCCACAAGAGAGCTTTCAATCTCCCCCTTTTTGGTGATTGATGGCAACACAATTAAAGCTTACATAAGGGTGAAATTTAAAGCACAAATTTTGAGTTCTAAGATTGTAGAATGCTCCCCCTAAATATGTGCTTACATTAAAATCTTAGCTTTGACCTTAAATGCCAAAATGCACATACTTAGGCTAAATCGAAGCATTGCTACACCTTAGCACCTGTGGGATGCATTGTGTCAACTGTCAAGGATCAACCCATGATGCGTATAACACACGAATGCACAGAATAAGAGTTAAACATCATTCATTTGAGTGGATATATCACAGGAATATCAACCTACCACTATTCACCATTAAGATACCAATTTAAACTAAGATACCAATTTAAAGCAATACCAATTTAAACTAAGATACCAATTTAAAGCAATCCTAAAGCACCATTAACCCATTAACCACATGCACCATTACCCATATGAATATCTATTACAGAATGAACACAATAGATGCCAATTAATTCATAGCAGCGGAAGTACTAGTCCATATGATGCAACACATATAATACTGCAAGAAGTATATGATAAGAATTATCAATAACACACTAACAATGCTCAAACTAACACATCACCCCTTAGGGTAAGCTTTCCTCTCAGGTTGAGATAAGCTTTAATGCACGACTTCTCCCCCTTTGACATCAAACACCAAAAACCATACTCAAGCAAGAACATAGGATGATGTCAAGGGACAACAGGGTGTTAAGGAGGAAAAACACACTATCAAAACTCCCCCTTATTCATTAAACATATGCACCAGAGATATTAGGATACATTTACGCAAAATATCAATACTTCCTTTTGTACCTTTACCATGTTGTGATGTACTTCCCATCTTGAAAGTATTAATCTCTCGGGAGCTTCTCCACACTTGTGCCTGATCCTTTATCCTAACCTTTTCTTGTTGCTAAGACACCAAGCTTAGAGCAAGTTATAGTATTGGCACAAGATGAAGCTACTATTCTAGTGATTATCAAAAGATGTCGATTGAAGCAAACTATCACAGCTACCAATTGAAAGGTCATTTATTATCATAGCTCCATGATATTTAAGGATAAGCATCTAGTATCACCAAATATTATAGAGCATGAGCAATCTAAAAATATGCAATTACTCACGACTTAAGATACCAATTTCTTGACTTACAGAGGTACCCAAGTCCTGATTGCTCCATTTCTTACTCATCTTCCATGATATTTAAGGATAAGCATAGAGGTACCCAAGTCCTGATTGCTCCATTTCTTGCCCATCTTCTCTTTTCCACCTTGATACTATATAAGATTGCTCAAGAAACAATTAGTCTCAAAAGACACAAGTTATGTGCGCTCCCCCTAAACTTGTGCATCAAGTATTTGAATAACTTGTACTTTGCACATTTTAGCTTTCTCAGAACTAGAGGGATCACTACATATCTTGGTCAAGGCGTACTCTCAATTTCATCATAAAGAGATAACAATTGAATACCAAATGAAGGGTTGACTTAATACAACATTGCATGCCTCAAGAAGTATAACATTTTACAAGCAACCTAGACATGCTTCATACTTGTCAATCATTGCACCACATATACCAATTGAAAGACAACACGATCATGCATATAAAGCACAATGTCTAAGCACATCATAGTTAATAAGGTTCCTTAGGTACACCAAAAGAAACAACATTTCAAAGTAAGGAGCACTTAAGCCAAGATACTACCAATTCAGAGGCAAAGTCATAGTTGTGATCACAATCAATGGAACTTCAAGATATTCAATGAAATTGCATAGTTCCATTCTCCATACCTTTGCCTCTTCCTGAATTGCCGTGAGAGCACCAGTTGTCACTAATTGTGGGCTCCTTTTGTTCATGCACCTTATAGCTCAAAAGGGTGCATTAGAGGCACAACATGGATTTTGGTATTCACACAATACCAGAATAGAGTAATCATGTGAACATAAACTAAACAAAATGTCATATTTGCACAAAGGTTAATCATTAAAACCATATAGCATAGCTCACAGGTTTATTCACGAACACAAAAAGAGTTAATCATGGTGGATATATCTAATGAAAAACTACCCATTAAATGATTCAAGAGACATAGCCTCTAAAGCACACAATCATGATTAAGCACGCATGGTTACGATCTTGGAAATCATTAATCATTGACTGAAAGGTACTCAACACAGGTAATCAAAAAAGCATAACTGCTCCAAGGACAGGTAGCACAACAATCAGACTAAAGAGCAGTACTGATTATCAACAAATTACTTAAGATACAAGGGTACCATGCTATGGAGAGCTGCAGAATCTCATCAAGGTCCTTTGCTTGATTCACCAATGATGATTAAGGACCTCTACAACTTATTTCACTTGAGATGAACATGGGATTAGTGTCTCACAATAGTTCAACCTTGGGTCAATGAATAAACACCAAAACAATCAATAGCTTAAGCATAGAGTTTGAGTTAACCGTATTAAGCTCTCCCATGGTCTCCAGTCCATCTCAAGGCACTTGCATGGTCTAGTTAGCACAGTCTGGTACCCACCTCGGGATGGGTCCATGACGTTCAACTAAAAGTGCCTTTGGCACCCAAATAGTCTTTGTGCTAGTTCTAGGTGATCTCATTATAGATCTAGCACAAGTATATGATTTGGGTCTCCTAAGTGAATGAGATTGAGACAACTTTACTTGTTTAGGAACCTCACCTTTATTACATACCTTGGATAGATGACCCTGCTCGCCACACTTGTAGCAGAAGCGTCGCTCAACCTGACATGACGCTTGTTGTTTGTCATTTTCCTTAGTGGGGGTCATCCTGGAGAGTGTACGTGCTTGGTTCATCAGTAGCGGACAAGAAGTGATTGTATGGTTCTTGTCATTGCATCCGAAGCATCTCCTTATCCCTTCACCCTTGTCAGTGTATGGACACGACGCAATGAGGTGTCCTGACTTGTTGCACTTAAAGCACCTCCTTTTCCCTTTTCTCTTTTTGTTCTTGGATGACATAGAGAAATGATCAGTGCAAACAACATGATTAATTGAATTTTTACCTTTTTCCAAGCTCATGTTGATTTCTTCATCTTTAGGAACATCCTCCTTATGGAGCTTAACACTTGCTGCAGTTTTTCCCTTCTCAAGCTTCTTCACCACGCGCCCGTGGATATCTTGAGAAGGTTGAGCAATGAGTCTTCTCCTTAGTTGTCTTTGCTTCTTGTTCCCAAGCAATTTCCTTGTTGACCCTACAACTTTTTGCTCATTCAAACACTTGCTTCCTTTTGAGCGACAGGGGTTAGCACATGACGATATATTATTCAGATGTGCACTTGTGCAAGAATGAGGTTCACATGACTTTAAGTTTGTAATTACAACCTCATGAGCAACTTCAAGCATGATATGTCTATCCAAGAGATTATCATGATAACAAGACAATAAATCATATTTTTCAGTTAGAGCAAGTTTATCATGACTTAACAATTCTACTTGTCTCTCAAGCATGGCATTTTCCATTTTAAGTTGAGCAACACGAGATAAAGCATCATCATTATTTCTTTGCTCAAATAAAATTGAATCATACCGCTGGACCAAATCATCATGAGAGCACTTTAGCTTCTCATGTTCTTTGATCATCTTCTCCAGGCTGTCGTTGGTTTTGATGAGAGTTTCCTCTAGCCTGAGAAGCGTCTCGCCTTGTTCCTTGTTCCTTCTCAACAGCTTAATCAAGAGCGCTTTGTCTTCTTTGTTGAGATGGGTGTAGAAACGTCGAATCTCCTCTTCCACATCGTCGGTCTCATTTTCCCTGTCGTTATTATTAGTGGAAGCAAAACAGGAAAATGTACCTCGTGATGATGTAGACTCCTCATCCTCATATTCTTCCTCATCATCGCTTTTGTCTCCACCATCATTGTTAGCAATAAGACATTTATTACTAGTGGAAGACAAACCTGTTGATGATGTGGATTCATCGTTTGGTTGCCATCTTTCTTGTTCTTCTCCCTTGGACAAGTTAGTATCACCAGCAATAGAGGGAGCAGAGGAAGTGCATATGGACTTAAAGAATTTCAACTTAAGTTTAGTCCATAGATCATGAGCATCAACAAATAAGTCACTATCACTACTCATGATGGCAAAATAGGCACCTCTAGAAAGAGAATCAACTAAGATGTTGCAAGCATGGTGATTTAGAGATAGACATCTTAGTTCATCATTAGAAGGATTTTTACTAACATTAGAGGGAAAAATACTTCTACTAAAGATCTGTCTCAAATCAAGATCAATACTCATGAAAGCATTATAAATAGAGACAGACCAAGACATGTAATTAGAGCCATCGCCTAAAAGAAGTTCTATAGTTACCTCTTGTGACGATATCGTCATCTCCGGACGGCTAAGCCCACACTGGAGATGCCTAGCTCTGATACCAATTGAAAGTTCCCTTTGGCCCGGGAACAGGATCTGGATGTCGCCTAGAGGGGGGTGAATAGGCGAATAAAAATTATCACTTTAAAACTTAAATCTTACTCTACTCGAAGACAGGATCGCAGTGGAGTGAAGAACCCTTCGAGTAGGTTGTAGCAGAATTGAAGTTCCTGTCTTAAGAATATCCTGCACTTCAAAGAAAGCTAGTACCACAAGTAAGCAGTGAAGTGCAGAAGTAAGAATTGAATCAGACAGAGAATCAGCACATAACACAGAGCAGAGCACGTGGACACAGGAATTTATCCCGAGGTTCGGCCAAGCCTGAAATGCTTGCCTAGTCCTCGTTGGAGTTAGCCACACCTGGGCTTGGAGTCTATTTCAACTCCTTCCTCCATTTGCTCAGATCTGTTAGTCAGACAGATAGAGCCTTCCACTATGATGAGGTAGTTACAACAGAGCCGCGACTGTTTACAATCTTCTTGACAGCACTCCGGTAGAGTAACCGTATGTTCAAGACCTTGCTCTAGCTCTTAGCAACACTTCTCCACTCTCTAAAGGCTTATAGTTTTGCCTTCTACACAAACTAGAGAGATACACACAAGAGGGAGAGTGAGAATTGATCAGAGTGATGTCTACACTTGTTAGCTGCACTTGTGTTCTGATTGAGGCGCCTGGAGGTCCCTTTTATAGGCACAAGGGGCCTAGGAGCCGTTGGAATCCCATTTGGAAGGCAATACTTGCTTTCTGTCGGGTGGCGCACCGGACAGTCCAGTGCACCACCGGACACTGTCCGGTGCCCAATTTCCTTCCAAAAGAGGCACAGACGATCGTTGCAGTCTTGGAGCCGTTGGCACACCGGATAATGTTCGGTGCACACCGGACAGTCCGGTGCACACCGGACAGTCCGGTGCACACCAGACAGTCCGGTGCCCCCATCTGACCATTGGCTGGGCCACGCGTCATGCGCGGATTGCGCGACCGACCGTTGGCCCAGCCGACCGTTGGCTCACCGGACAGTCCGGTGCACCACCGGACAGTCCGGTGAATTATAGCCATACGTCGACAGACTTCTCCCGAGAGCGGCGACTTCGCCACAACCGACTCACCGGACACTGTCCGGTGCACCACCGGACAGTCCGGTGATTTATAGCCGTACGCCGCCGGCTTCTCCCGAGAGCGACCTGTTCACCAGAGTTCAGCCTGGCGCACCGGACACTGTCCGGTGTGCCAGACTGAGCTGTGTCTTGGCTGTACACAACCAAGCTTTTTGCATCTGTTTTCTTTTCTTCTTTTCTCTGTCTCTAACACTTAGACAAATATGTTAGTACACAAAAACCAATGTACTAAGTCTAGAACCATACCTTCTCTTGGATTTTCACCTCTCTATCATTTGACATGCTTAAGATTGATGTTGGACTCATAAATCATCAAGTCAGCTCAACTTGATCTAGACTAACATTTCTGAGCTCCAACATCCTGCAAAGGTCACATAGAATATCTCCAAACTAGGAACAACCCAAACTAAGGATCAAGGTGCACTTAGCTCTTTTGGGCTGCTTCCGGTTCTGTTTTTGACATTTGTTCTCGTTCTAGTGACCTTGATCTCCTTCTTAGAGCTTGGTCTTGAGCCTTATGACTTACACCACATAACTATAGACATTTCCTCATTGGTTGTAAGTCACGTCCTTATGTAGTGATCCTTGATGTGCCGTAGCTGTTCTCAACTCGATCACCCTTGACTTTGCAAGCCTTCTTCTTCACCCTTGGCTTTGGGTTCCTCAGCCTCTTTGACCTTCTCCCGTGCACTTGGTACCTTGAAGCTTTTCTTGCCTTCGTCCTTGGCTTGATCAGTTGTCTCCGAGCTACGCACCTGAGTCTCACTTTATGCAATGTCCATCTTACTTGTGATGCCCATTATCTATCCATCATCTAGTCCTTGGACCATCACACTTGTTCACTTGTGTTGAACCCTGTTAGCTTTACATTAAGCACCTGTTCAACACTTAGCACACTTGTTAGTCCTTTAATTGAGTTGTCATCCAAACACCAAAACCCACAAGAGAGCTTTCAGAGGCGAGCGCCCTTCATCCAGGGAGTGTGATAGTTGGTATCAAAGCCTCGTAAGCCTGCACCGGTGACTGGAGAGGGAGTAGCGACGACTTTAGTGATTCAACCCTTGGTGCATACATGTTTCGTGTTAGAAGCGATGGAGGAGAAGGATCGGTCCAACGAAGACAACTGGAGTTGTGTCTTCTCACTACAGGAAAACGACCAGTTTCCGACGGCCTACACTGTTTCCGACGGTTCCTAGGGTACCGTCGGAAATAGTCTTATTTCCGACGGCCTACGGCCAGCCGTCGGAAATACGTCTATTTCCGACGGCCCACCACCTTGGCCGTCGGAAATAAAGAGAGTCCCTAACGTCCGTTACCCCGCGCACGCACGCACACAACGCACACACGCACCCACGTCCGCGCCGCACGCACAGCGCGCCGCCGCAGCCGCACAGCGCGCCGCCGCAGCCCGCACAGCGCGCCGCCGCCGCCGGGGGGCTCGCCAGAGCCGCCGCCGGTCAGGGGGCTCGCCAGAGACGCCGCCCGCGCCCTTGGACAGCGCCGCCCGTGGCCGCCGCCGCCCGGGGGGCTCGCGCGCCAGAGCCGACGCCGCCGCCCGTGGCCAGCGCCGCGGTGGACGCCGCCGCCTCCCCGCCCCTGGCCAGCGCCGCCCGTGGCCGCCGGGACCTCCCCGCCGTCGTCCACAGCCTCCGCGGCCGTTGCCCGAGGCCGCAGCGGCCCGCCGCCGCGTTACCCGAGGACGCAGCCGTCCCCGAGCCCGAGGCCGTCGTCGAGTCTTGTCACGTGAGCGCGCGCACGTGGCCGTTCGCACGGGGCCGAACGCGGCCGCACGTGAGCGCGCGCACGCAGCTTCACACCGGTCGCCAGCCGTCACTCCTGTGGGCAATTCAGGTAATTTTGAACTTTATTAATGTCATGTTGTAGTATAATGTGATGCTGTAGTATAATTTGATGTGATGTTGTAGTATAATGTGATGCTGTAGTATAATTTGATGTGATGTTGTAGTATAATGCGATACTATACTAAAATAGGTTTAAACTTATGCGTCACCCGTTTCGGTCCAACACATTGCTTAATAAAGTAGTGTGTTGTACCGAAATTGTCCCTTTTTGGACAGCCTTAGAGTGAACGACATATCAAATATGATTTATGATTAGTCAATGAGTTTGAGTGAGATTTCGACAGCATAACCCTCTTGTTCTCCGTTGCACCATTACGGGCGTGCAATGGAGAACAACGGGGTTATGCTGCCGAAATTTCGTTCAAACTCATTGACTTATCATAAATCTGTGATATGTCGTTCACCCTTAGGTGGGTTTAGGACCTATCCTTTCCTATAATTGTAGGACCACTGGCTGATAATATATCTAGAAATTAATGAACTTGTCTTGATCTTTAATTAGTCGAACGATGGGTGATAGTCGTCGCTGGATGTATGAAGGCTGGCGAAAAAATGATCCTTCGCTTGAGTGGATACAGAAAACCGAAGATTTTATCAATCGTGTTTTTTCTTCGTCAAGAAATGGTCGAGTGTGGTGCCCATGCAGTGTTTGCAAAAATTATCAACGTCAAACCAAGAAAGAGATGTCTGGTCATCTTTGCAAAAATGGCTACGTGCCAAATTATGAAGTTTGGGTGCATCATGGTGAGGAGCTTCCCCGTGGATATGCTCCAGAAGGTCAAGACGATTTTGACCCGGATTTAGACCGAATGGAGGAGATGGTTCAGGATTTAAGAGAGGATCCCGATTTAGTGTTTCCAGATAATCCTGAGGATCCTCAACCGCCGGAAGTTAAAAAATTCTTTGAACTTCTCAAAGCAGCAGAAGAGCCGTTGCACGAACACACGAGAGTAACCATTCTTGCTTTTGTGACGCGACTTATGGCTATCAAGTCTAAGTTCGCATTCTCCATCAACTGCTTAAATGAACTTTTGAATTTGATCAGCGACGTATTACCACTAGATCACAAAATGCCCAAAGACGTGTATCAGTCAAGAAAGTTACTCTCTGGCTTAGGTATGGAGTATCAAAAAATTGATGTTTGTCCAGATAACTGTATGCTTTTCTGGAAGGAAAATGAAAAATTAGACAAATGTTTGAGATGCAGCAAATCAAGGTTCGTTGAGGTCGTAAATGAAGATGGAGATAAATTGACAACAGAAGTAGCAAAGAAGCAACTTCGTTACATGCCTCTCACGCCTCGTGTAAAACGGTTGTTTCTCTCAAAAAACACCGCTAAGCAGATGAGATGGCACAAAGAACGTGACCGCGAGAACCCTCAAGTTATGATGCACCCATCTGATAGTGATGCGTGGAAGGCGCTTGATGATTTTGATTCGGATTTTGCTAGTGAAGCTAGAAATATTCGAATCGGGTTGGCGACGGACGGGTTCTCACCTTTCAATATGACCGCATCGCCGTATTCTTGTTGGCCTGTATTTGCAGTTCCATACAATCTTCCACCTCACCTTTGCATGAAATACGATTACATGTTTCTGTGTCTAATCATTCCTGGACCAGAACACCCTGGAAAACATCTCAATGTAATGTTGGAACCTTTAGTCGATGAGTTGAAAAAATTGTGGGAAGGAGTCGAAGCTTACGATTGCTACAAGAAAGAGAGATTCAATCTTCGAGTTGCGTACTTGTGGTCGATTCATGATTTCATGGCCTACGGTATTTTTGCTGGATGGAGTTGTCATGGAAAGTTGACATGTCCAATATGTGGTAAGGATACAGATTGTTTTCGTCTTGAGTTTGGTGGGAAGATCTGTTACTTTGATTGCCACAGATGTTTCTTGCCTCTCGATCACCCGTTCAGATTTGAGGCAAATCAATTTCGAAAAGACACCATTGTTACCAAAGGCCCACCGAAGCGTTTGAGTGGCGCAGAGATTCATGCTGCGCTCGATAATTTGAAACCAGACGGTACTTGTTACCTGGGATTTGGAATAGAACATAATTGGACACATAAATGTTCTTTGTGGGAACTCCCTTATACGGAGGCCTTGATTCTGATGCACAACATTGATGTCATGCACCAAGAGCGGAATGTTGCTGAAAGCATTATTAGTACATGTATGGATTTTCCCGATAAAACCAAAGATAATATAAAGGCCAGAAAAGATTTACAGAAAATTTGTAACCGACCAAGCCTAGTCTTGCTTCAGAGTGGTGCTAAGCCACGTGCGTCATTTTGTCTAAAATCTAAGCAAAAGAAAGAGGTGATGGTGTGGTTGAAAAACTTAAAATTTCCAGATGGGTATGCCGCGGGATTCAGAAGGTCCGTGAATTTGAGGACAGGAAAAATGAATGGATTGAAGAGTCATGATTATCACATTATTATGGAAAGATTACTTCCTGTAATGTGTCGGGGTTACTTGAATAATGATGTGTGGACGGCGTTAGCTGAGTTAAGCTACTTCTATAGACAACTTTGTGCTAAAGAAATTAAAAAAGATGTGATGGAGAAATTAGAGAAGGAGATTCCGGTCCTTATTTGCAAATTGGAAAAAATATTTCCCCCTGGATTCTTCAATCCGATGCAACATCTACTTGTACACCTTCCATATGAAGCTAAGATTGGGGGTCCTGTGCAGTATAGATGGATGTATCACATAGAAAGGGCACTTAAGAAGCTTAGTGCAATGGTTGGCAACAAGGGAAGAGTTGAAGGGTGTATTGCTGAAGAATTTAAATATAAAGAGATATCAGCCTTCACGAGTGTATACTTTGCAGAAGAACACAATGTAAATGCACCTACATTAAGGTATAATGTTGATCAAGCTGGTCCATGCAGTAAACTCAAAATTTTGTCATTCGAGGGAAAGACAGTTGGAGCATCAACTGAATATCACATTGGACGTGAAGAAAAGTTGGATGCATTACTCTACATGTATGAAAACATGGAAGAGATGACTCCATACTTCAAGTAAGCATAGATTTTCAAAATTGAAGAGCAACATGTGCTCATTACTCCTCGTAACTCTTTTATTTACTTTTTTTCAACAGAGAGTACGAACGACAGAATAAGGGTAAACTGTCGACGAGGTTGTATGAAATCATGCTTCGCGAAGGAAAAGAAGGCACTCCCAATTTCATTAATTGGTTTCGAGTTCATGTAAATATCACATCCGTTTTCTTATGTGTTCATATAGTTTATCTTTTTAATAGTTCCTCCTATTGATCTATATTCGTAACTGACAGTGCGAAAAAACTTCCAACGTTGACGAGGACTTACGTCAGATGTCACGTGCACTTGTCAAAGTCAGAAGCTATGGTCGTTATGATGTCAAGGGATATCGTTTTCGTTCAACCAAATTTGAATGTACTCGACCGTTAGCTGCGACAACAAATACTGGTGTGGTATGTTGGTCTTTTGATGAGCAAGGAAGGGAGATGAATTATTATGGAACTATCAAAGATATATTGGAATTCGACTTCGCTGGGGGAAAAAATCTGAAAGTTATGTTCTTCAAATGTGATTGGATCGATCCTAAACATGGGATACGACAAAACCAATTTGGTATGGTAGAAGTCAAACACGAGCGTATAATGACTCGTGGTTGTAGTAAATTTGTTCTTGGTTTTCAAGTGGACCAAGTGTATTATATGTCATATCCCTGTATCGATCTTAAAGACTGGTGGGTAGTGTACAACGTAAATCCCCATGAAAGATTATATTTAAAGGGTGATACAAGTTATCGACAAAATGAGGTGGAAGCTGATGTTGAAGAAATTTATCAAGAAATTGAAGTTCCACCCGTTTTTAATATAGAAACAACAATGGAGCCAGATTCAGTAGCGGGCGATCTTAATGATGTAATAGTTCCTCCAAAAAGGAAACGGAAGTCGAAGAAGAAAAAGACGCCCGAGAGAAAGTCGACGCGCTTGAGAAGACAACAAATTAATCCTGATTTCGAATATGATTAAGAAGTAAATATTTATTTTGATGAATTAAAATTTAATTTATTGTTATACTATGTTGTTATCTCTTTATTGTTATACTAATATAATTTTCAATATGCAGGATGGCGGCTCGAAAGTTGAAGAATTTTGTGAAGGGCATGACGAAGGGCTCTTCTTCTTCTTTAGGAAGAAGCAAAGCACAGGAGTGTCTGTTCCAGGGTACCGAGTCGCTCTCGAGCAACAGACGACAGGCTTTGATGGAACATCTTCCACCTGATATGCATGGACAGGTGTGATTACTCTAAATTATTATTTTATTTCAATATAGTAATGTTTATATGAATCTAATGATTAAAGTGTTTCATGTGCAGGATGTTAACGAGACTCGAGAGGAGGAGGCGAGGGGTGAGGATGCGGCCGATTACGACGCGGCCGATGCAGACTATGAGCAGGAAGATGATGCTGGAGGTGGAGGTGGAGATGGGTGGTCTTCCGGTGGTGGTCAGTTTGAGGGTGGATGGTCAGCAGGCGGATGGGACTCATGGCCTAGCAGTGATGCTGGAGCTTCTAGTGGTGGAGGGTCTTCTCGGGCACGGAAGTCGAGGAAAACACATTGGGTGCCTCCTCCTAAAGTTCCTGCTCGTGAGGAGGATAAGATTTTGATCGTACCGTGTGGCGACGAGTGAGTTGATTCTAATGTTAAATATTTGTTCATGCATTATATGAAATTTGTTAATGCTTCTTTTGTACAATGTGGTTGCAGGTCTTGGATTGATGCATCTTTTCAAGGTCAAGGACGTCGCACACAGGTGAATAAAGTTTTGGGAAGTATATGCAAATATCTCTGGCCTGGTGTAGTGATGGAGAAAGGCGTTGAGGTGCCTTGTATGTCTTGGGATCAGTACGGGCTCGCGTTCAATGCGGAACATAGGAATGCCCAAGGTGCTGTGTGGCATGAGTTCTGGGTATGTTCTCTAGCCCAACTTGAATTGATTCAACTATACAATGTGCTAAAAATCTTGTTTCTTGTTTTTTTCAGAAACGTTACAAGTTGCCTGAAGATGGAAGTATGAACGATCGTGCACGGATCGTTTTTAACAAGAGCGCGACTACCTTGGTTAGGGATCAGATGTATTATGCTCGGATCCAGGTCACTTCTGATTACATATTAAGGCAGGAAGGACGTCGGCCACGTTCCAAAAGTGAGGCATCAAACAAATACTTAACCGAAGAAGAATATCTTGAGGTAAATTGTTTTTATCCTAATTCATGTCCAAGTGTTAGTACTAACAATACATTGGATCGAAATAAAGTTTTCAGACTCGGTGCCATGGATGGCATCAAATGAGGCTGGTTGGCGGGCTGTATGCAAATATTGGGCAACAGATGGATTTAAAGGTGTTTCAATGAGAAACAGCTCAAATCGTGGGCATGATGTTCACCACAGATATGGTGGTGATGGCCACGTTCGTTTGGCAAAGCGCATGGTAAGTGTAATTTATGGTCGTGCATATCATGAATCTTCTATGTGTTTATGTTATTTTCTCTTGCTTGTAGGAAGCTAGTTCTGGTGTTACGCCGAGTGATGTTCAGGTTTACCTTAGAGGTCACAGGGGGTCGGATCCTACAAATCCAGAACAGTTGTGTTCTCAGTCAGCTGCTGAGCGTGTGGTGAGACTTTCGCAACTAGTTACAATGCACTTCTATTCTAAGAGTCGAGAAAAATATAACTGCATTATTTATTATTTGTCAGGCCTCATATGGTGCTTCCATGATGTCGGAGCATGGGCAAGACTATGATTGGATGAATCAGCCTATCGATCCTCAGGTTGTGTATGCTAGTGGAGGCGGAAAACCTCATGGACGGTGAGTTTGCTATTATTAATTCGTCGATTTGATCTTTTCTAACATGATGTGTTGCGTGTTTAACTTCTTTCTATTTTTTTCTAGTTACCCCATGTTTGGTAGTGTTATCGACTCGACTCAGGTGAGGCCTGAAAGGTCTCGTCCATCGAGGTCGTCTAGCCGTGGTCCTCGCTCTAGTACCCAAGGAAACGCCGAGCTGATCCGGATGCAGGAAGCTTTGAGGCGGCAGGAGGAGTATAACAAGCAACAACAAGAGTACTGGGCTGCTCAATTTGCACGACAGCAGGAGATGATGCAGGTAATTAGATCCTCGTGAGCCTCTACTATAATTGGAGCACATATTTTCTAATATATCCTCGTAACATAGCTTTCAATTTCTTTCAGCAAATAGCACTAGGGCAACGTCCAGATTTTTCAGCGATGACTATGCCACCTCCTCCACCTATCCCGCAGTTTGTACCGACTCCACAATTTAGTTGGCCCACACCTGCACCTCAGGTTATATTACTTGACTTTTTCTTTTGACGTTGCATAACAAGAATTTAACTACTAACACATTTTTTTGAATGTTGTAGGTCCCTCCAGGAAACTTGCTAACTCCGGGAAATGAGGACTCTGAAGATGTGGTCGCTTCTTTTGTGGACGGTCTTCTAAACAGTGGAGGAGCTAGCGGATCAAATCAACCACATCCATTTGATCAACCTCCTCCATTTGAGTAGCCTGTCTGCTTGTGTTTTTCTCGTACTATGGACTTGTGAACTTGTGGTATTGGGAACTTGTGTTATTGTGAACTTCTGAACATGTGAACTTGTGAACATTGTGAATTTGTGCTTTAACTTGTGAACTTGTGCTTTAACTTGTGAACTTGTGTTATTGTGTGTTTCATGTGGTATTGTATGTGATTCTGGATGAAAACTGGATATTGTGTGCAGATTGAATTTGTGTGATTGTTTGTAAAACAAAAAGCAAACAAATTCTGTTTCTCTGTTTTTTAATTACTTCCGACGGCCGCTTATTTCCGACGGGGCCGTCGGAACTAAGCTGTGACGGCGTCAGGCGCCGGCGGCCGGCCGTCTGCGGGGCCCACCTCGCTTTATTTCCGACGGCGCCACCCTGGCCGTCGGAAATAGGTTTACTTCCGACGGCGCCGTCGGAAACGCTGATACTTCCGACTGGGTATCCCCTACGGCGTTACTTCCGACGGGACCCGTCTTAAGCCGTCGGAAGTAACTACTTCCGACGGTTCAGGACTTATTTCCGACGGTTTAGGCCGTCGGAAACTGGTCGTTTTCCTGTAGTGTCTCATCGTTAGATACGATTACCAGTAGGTTGAAGGCAGTGGAACAAGCGCATCAACAACTAGTGACTCAAGCGGAGTTGGCAGCTTCAATGGCTGAACATGCACCCATGGAGAGGACAGATTTGTTCTGAAAGTTGAGGAGATCGGGAAGGTGGTGACTCAGATGAGACTCGAGGAGATGGGAAGAGGATTAGAGGAGTTTGCAGGAACCTGGAGAATTTGAATTTGAATGGAGTCCCGCCTCAGTTTCGAAGAAAACTGGAGAAGGGTGAGTCCATCAAGTTTCCTAGAAGAGATCAGCAAGAGGAGTAGAGAGAACCATTGCTCATTAGGTATTACCTAAGATGTCGTTTCCAAAGTTTTCTGGTGGCGATCCGGTTGTTTGGATTGATCAGTGCATGGATTATTTTACCATCTACAAAGTTCCTAAATCTATTTGGGTATTTGTTGCTACCATGCATCTGGAGCGAAATGTTGCTCGGTGGTGGAAGTGCTTGTAATACCCAAAATTCTATTTTCAGAATTTAGGAAAATTTCCCAAAGAATTTTAATAAAATACTAACTTTCTCATCTTCGAAATCACGTCTCAAAGAATGGATATGTTTCCCACCAAAGATCGGGACTTAATTTGAAACCTAATTATATAATTACAAATGTTCTCAAAACTAACTAAGGGATAAGACTATTCCTTAGGAATTAAAATTCTAAAAAAAGGGTGAAATTATTTTATATTGAGGAAAAGTACATAGTAAATGCTAAATTTTTGAATGAACTATTAACACAAATATTGTGTATGTGTGTGCATTACATATTTAATACATGCCTAATGGGATAGGAATAATATGAATAAGTCGAATTACATGCTGGATTTCCTTGTTGTTGCATCCACATTTGAATTTGTAACTCATTTAAAGTTCAAAATATTTAAAACCAATAGAAAACAGAATTATAAAAGTAAAAAGGAAATTAACAAAAGAAAAAAAAGAGAAACCTTTTCCTGGGCCGATTCTCAAGCTACTCGGCCCAGCCTTACCCCTTTGCCCTGGCTTGTTGGGCTGACTACACCCCGCTCGGCCCACACTACTCCCCCTTTTCTTTTTCTTTTTTTTGACACTTACGCGCGGCCCAAAGTCTTTTTTTTCCACCGCGCACGCACTGCTCTGTCACGTGGGACCGCCCAGTCCGTTGCTGATACAGAGCGCGTTAGCTTGTCATCTCTGGCTCGTGGGACCCACTGGTCGGAAGCGTCCTGCTCGCGAAATTGGCGGACTGCGCCAACAACCTTGCGCGGCGGACCAGCAGGAAATCACGCGCTTGTGTTCTCCATCACTACGGCCTCGTCCAACTGACAGGTGGGGCCTGGTCTCCAGATGCTTCACCCTACCGGATCGAGCAGACTCCGCGGGATCAACCAGCGTACCAGAGCCAGAGATCTTGGTTTTCTGTTAAATAAATCCCAACAAATTCTCCTTTCCCCGCCCGGCTCTGCAATGGTGTATAAATTCGTGACCGGCTTGCACCCCTTGGCCATCAATCATCTCGGCCATTACCGAAGAAAGAGCGAGGCGAGAGAGAATTCGATGCCGCCGCCGTGGACCTTCGGCATTGAAGCTTCGTTAGCCATGGATGGACTCCCCCTGGACGCACGGGCGGGGATTCGCGCCGTCACCTGACCAACTCGTTGGCCGGAGCCTAACCAATCTCTGGTCATACTGCGCGGGGCGCCGCAGAACCACCAAGCCGCCATGGCTGACCCCGCCAGGTTGCTTGACGCCGTGAACAGCTGAATCTACTCCGCGGTCGCTGCCAAGACCCCTCCCCAAAGGTTCGCTTTCTCCTTCTTCATGCGTAGCTCTGGTCGAAGCCAGGTTCATGTACTTGCGCGTCCGTGCGGGTGGTGCGGTAATGGCGCCGCCGTCTGTGCGGGCGCCGCCGTGCCCAGGTACGCGGGGGAGAAGGAGATGACACCGGGGCGTTGATCTTGTGATCAACAGCTCCGTATGGTTGATAGCGATATGTGTGCGTGGCCGTTAGATCCCGGCCGGGCGATGGGGATCCAGTTCCGTTTATTTAAATCGCGGCCGTCGATCGTCGATCCACTGGTCCGCATTTCATACCGCTTCAAAGGAACCTAAACCTAATCCGACCCTTGATCTCCGATTCTGCGGCCCTCGCTGCGTACCATCCACCATCTAATCTTGATCGCTCATATCTGATCGGGCGGCTCACAGTTAACCGTACCCCTTCATCCGCTGTTTTGCAAATAAGTCCATGCATGTTTATGAAATAGAACCCGCCATCCCTCGTGTCTGTGCTCTGAGTCTCGGGATTGTTACAAAGTCACCCCTGCACTTTTCTATAATGGAGGCGCAGTCCAGAGGGTTAGAAAAATCAGGAAAATGTTATGGAAGTTGAATTTTAGTGTAAAAATAAATACTAAAATATGTTTAATTCATAAAAAATGTATACTTAGTCCAAATTGATCCATTCCAGTTCCTATAATTTTGTAATAACGTTGTTTATCACATAGTGACACTGTTTTAACATGAAAATGGTATTAAAATTAATTTCTTAATTAATCTCGTATCAAGTACATAAAACCATAGGAAATTCGTAACTCCTCCGTTTTAAATCCGATTTGGCTCGTTCCAGTTGCGTTAGCTTCGCATTAATATTTAATATACAGTGACAGTATTAATTATACTATATTGCATAATTTTATAATTAGATATTTGTTAGTAGATTCACCCTTTTAATCAAAGATTAATCTGTTTATGATTATAAGGTGACTAAACACGATCTCTAGTCAAGTGTAATCTAGATTAAAGTTGAAAGGATTATTTAGAGTATATTTTCTCATAATAATCAATTTATAATATAATTTAATGTTCAACCACATAAATCTCTCATAGATCATAACTCCTTATCCGTAACTCCGACCTTAGTAGTTCTTGATTCCGCGATCTCGTAGTAACGCGTACATTATTATTATGCAGTTGTTCCTATGTTTGGTGTAATGTTAATTTTATCTATCCCATGTTTGTTTGTATTGCTACGACTAGCGGTGAGGTTACGAGTCACTTGAAGATCATCCTGGTACCTGGAATCTCAAGTCCCAGGCAAGTTGTGCCCTTGATCACTTCTTTTTACCTACTCATGTTCTGATTAATCATAATGATCTGCATAGGTTAATTTTGATGGGACCCAATAGGTTACCCTAGTTTGATTATCTTTATACCTTGTTTACCACTGAACTTTTTGGGTAGTACTTGCTAGTGCTTTATGTGGTTTTGGGTATGAAGATACATTACTCATGATTATACTTTTGTTATCCGTTGTTATTTATCGTTCATGATAAGATCATTATGTTAATTGGAACATGGAGCGACCACCCGGGAAAACAGTGCTACCACAAGGGTTTAATGGGACGCCCTTGGCTGATTAATTAGGAAAGCTAGTGGAAGACTACCTTACCCGAAAGGGGCAAGGGCAGTAGGGGAGTGGTCAGTGTAGGGAGGCCCTCGGGAGGATTTTGCTGCGATGGCGGTCCTGCAAGGGATTCCTGCATTGGAGCTTCCTATAAACTGTAGCGGGTTTTCTGAAGCTAGTGGAACTTTGTAAAGGCCTCGTAGTGTTACCCTGCCTCGCCTCCTCGGTAGAGGTGTATGGGAAGTCGCGATCCCTTGGCAGATGGGTAACATGACTTGTGGGTAAAGATGCGCAACCTCTGCAGAGTGTAAAACTGGTATACTAGCCGTGCTCACGGTCATGAGCAGCTCGGACCCTCACATGATTAATCTATGGAACTTAAATTCAATTTGTCATATGCATTGCATCGCAGGTGAGGTTGTTACTTTTGTTCTACTATTTAATTGGGTTGGTATTTACTTATACTTAGTAATTGCTAATAAAATTTTGACCAACTTTAAAAGCAATGCTCAGCTCTAACCATCCTCTTTGGTAAGCCTTACACTTCACGTGAGCTCCCACCTTTGGCGAGTTCATGCACATTATTCCCCACAACTTGTTGAGCGATGAACGTATGTGAGCTCACTCTTGCTGTCTCACACCCCCCACAGGTCAAGAACAGGTACCACAGGATGAGGCGCTTGGAGGATGCTGGATGTTCGTGAGAGATCTAGGTCGTCGTCTCCCAGTCAACTTTGGGTTGCTGGACCGTTGTCTCCTTATAATGTAATTATTTATTTATTTTGTATAGAACTCTTGTTATATAGTAAAGATGTGATATTCGATCCTGTGCCATGATTCATCATATGTCTGAGACTTGGTCCCAGCACACCTGGTGATTATGTTCGCGCCCGGGTCTTGGTGCCCCGAAACCCGGGTGTGACAGAAGTGGTATCAGAGGAATGTTGACTGTAGGACGAAACCTAGATAGAACTGGACAACCAATAAATACTTATCTTACTGTAACGCCCCGAATTTTGCAGTTGAATTTTTTCTTTTCTTTACTCGCCAAAATTCGGGCGTTACCTTTCCCTTTTCTTTTTCCCTCGCTAAACCTTGACCTCTTTCAAAGTTTAGCGGGATTCGGTTTGGATCTCCCGTGTAGGAAAAACCCTAAATACCTTATGTTGTTTGATGCACCATGCCGAACCTTGCATTTCTTTTGATTGCTTTGAAAGTGCAAATGCATGCATGTAGAAAGATCGGATTTCGAAAATGAGGAGGAGATCTTTTCTTTCTTTTTCTCTCTCTTTCTCTCTCCTCTTTTTCTCTCTCTCCCGCGCCGTGGGCCGACCCCGGCCGGCCCAGGCCCCTGCGCGCCCCCCCCCCTTGGGCCCAATAGGCCCAGCCGCCCCCCCCCTCTCTTTCCCTTATCCCCTAACCCTCTCCCTCTCCCCCCTCATTTTCTCCCTCCCCACCTAGGCCGCCGCCCCTACCCCCTACCCGCCCCCTGCCCTAGGTCGCCGCGCCGCCCCCTGCCGCCGGCCGCCCCTCGCCGTCGATCCCCGACGCCGGTGAGCCCCCCCCCCCCCTCCTCCCTCTCCTCCCTTCCCCTCTCCTCCCTCCCCTTCCTCTCGCCGCTCGGCCCCATGGCCGGTTCGGCCGCCCGCCCCACCCCGCCCGCTCGGCCCCTTGGCTGCGCCCCCGGCCCCCCCCCCGCGCGCGCCCCCATGGCCGGCTCGGCCGGCTCGGCCGCTCGGCCGCCCCGCCCCCCCCTGCTCGGCCGCTCGGCCGCCCCCTGCGCGCCCCGCCTAGGGCCGGTTCAACCGCCCTAGGGCCGGTTCAACCGCCCCCCCCCTCTGTTTTTTTTATTTTATTTTTTATTTTATTTTATTTACTTTCTGTGATTATAATTACTGTATTTTAAGTAGGCTAATCACTGTTCATGCTATGGGAAAATAGGAAGTTTAATTTAAAATTCCGTTATGCTATTGATTCACGTAGTTAATTGTTTACCCTGTGCAATGTTGATCAACTAAAAGTGATTAGGTTTCCATTAGTATATATAAATATATATAACAGAATTATTTTGTTAAAAACCAATTGTGTCATTAGTGCATAAGATTTAACCCCCTGCGAGACCTTTCCCGTTTCTTTCTAACCATAACAAATGCGATATCGAATGTCATACTTGATGCATATTCGCTTTATTTGTTATCTTGTATGGTGTACTGTTCTTTTGTATTAAATATGTGGATGGATGTATGTATGTTTGCGCTCGCATAGAGAACGATTCGGTCGAAGAGCCCGAGGAATTCGCAGGAGAAGCCCCTGAGCAGCAGTCGGTTGGTGGAGGCAAGTGTCCTTTGACCTATCTCTGTCCTATTCATTATTTAATTCACCTCCCGCTTACACATTTATGCCTAAGGATTGACTAGCTTTTGTTATCCATGTCCTTGTTTACCTATCTGGGTTGGATTATTACTGTTTAGCTTTATGCTATTGCTCAACTCTAATCAATGAACATGATGTGATTATCTATGATACGCTGTTTTCCCGTTCTTCTTTATGATTATACTTGTGGTTTTCAAGGGGACTCGAGCGGTTTCTCGAGTGCCTCTCCGTAAGGACCTGTTCTATGGATGACCGCCCGGGAAAACAGTGCAACCATGAGGGTGGAATGGGGTGCCCTTAGCTGAATAATTAGAGGACCCGGGATGTAGTTCACTTAGCCGTCGTGCCGTCAATGGGGCTCGGTGTATGCGGCTCGCTCTGCCAAGTTTGGGTTCGCCCCTTGGGGAGGAGTGCGGTGCATTTAGGAAACCTAACGGGTGGCTACAGCCCCGGGGAATCTTTGTAAAGGCTACGTAGTGAAACCCTGCCTATTCACCTTGGTAGTGTTTAAGGGTTTGATCGGCCCGAGGCAAGAGGGAATCACGGCTTGTGGGTAAAGTGCACAACCTCTGCAGAGTGTTATGAAACTGATATATCAGCCGTGCTCACGGTTATGAGCGGCCAAGGGAGCTCCAGTGATTAGTGATACTTGATCAGAGATATTTTGGTACAGGTGGCAATGAGATTGATGGTTCTGGTTATGATTATGGTATTGGTAAGTGGTATTCTTTCCGTTTGGAAAGGATACATTGGGTTAATAACTTGGGTTAATGTTAAAACCTGGCTTTCTACTAGTAAGTAATAACCTGACCAACTAAAAGCAACTGCTTGTCTTATCCCCACATAAAGCTAGTCCACTACAGCCAAACAGGATACTTGCTGAGTATGTTGATGTGTACTCACCCTTGCTCTACACACCAAACCCCCCCCAGGTTGTCAGCATTGCAACCACTGCTCAGGCGAAGATGAAGTTGTGGAAGGAGACTTCCAGGAGTTCCAAGACTACGACGAGTTCTAGGTGTGGGTTAGCGGCAACCCCCAGTCGGCTGCCTGTGAAGGCCGTGCTATCTACGTTTCGTTTTCGCACTTTGATTTATTGTAAGAACTATATGGACGTCTCAGACGTATGATGTAATCGACTATTTCCCTTATTAATACTATTTTGAGCACTGTGTGATGATGTCCATATTATGTAACTGCTGTGTACGTGAATAACTGATCCTGGCACGTACATGGTTCACATTCGGTTTGCCTTCTAAAACCGGGTGTGACATAAGTGGTATCAAAGCCGTGCTGACTGTAGGACCGCTAACCTAGAGTAGAATGGTCGTTCTAAGGACTATAGACCTCTGTCTCTGCCTTGACTTTGATATCCCTTCAAAAGTTGGTCCTACTGACCAAACCTATGTTCTACTACATATTATACCTTGCTGAAAATTATGTTTTATTCTGATCCTTCATTTATTTATGATTCATTACTTGCTGGTCATATTAATTCTATTCTTACCCTTTTGCTTGCGATGTCTTTTGTAGATGGCTCGACTTAGACACACTGCACGAAAGTCAGTCATCCCCTTCTTACCCTCCCGCCTTGCTGAGCGTCCGCTTCGCCGTCCCGTGGCCGGACAGTCCAGCCACTTGGAGAGACTACACCACCGCCTGCGTGAGGAGCAGGAACGTCGACGACAGGAGCAGCAGAGCTCTTCCTTCTCGCTCCACCAGGAGATAGAGTCTGTGAGGAGCTGCTCCCCTGTGCTTCCTCTGGAGCCGCCCCCTGCACCACCCCTGGGCGCCCCAGCTTCTGGAGTAGCTGCTGGAGGAGACCCAGACGACGGAGATGGCGATGACAGCTCGAGCCACGACACCGACTTCTCTGCTAACCCTGAGCCGGAAGGATGGGTTGCTCGACCCATCACTCGCGACGCTGCTCGCGGGTGTCACTTCCACGATGCGCTCGACACCCTGCTACGTCGGGCATTTGACCGGCATACTTGGTCCGTCGAGTATCGCTGTGTGGTCTACCAGCACAGTCGCGGGGTCTACCCGGACCGCTGGGAGGCGACTTGCTTGGTGCGCTGCCCGGAGGACAGTCTCCAGGGTGCAGAGGCCTGTTCAGAGCACTATTCTATCTCTGAGCGGGACTCAGCTGAGGCAGCCATGCAAGATGCTGCACGGCGTGCGCTTTCGCACTACTGCTCGGTTTTCGGTGGGGCAGCTGACGGTCTTGACCTGAAGTATTACCCCCGCCGTCCATCTGGCAGCACAGGAGGCGTGATTGTCTCACCTGTCGGTGAGGGCAATCCTAGGTTGAGCAGCACAGTCAACCTAGCCGCCGTGCTAAACACGGAGCTGGACCATGCATTAGACGAGCTGAGCAGGGCTCGTGCTGAGATCGCCCAGCTGCGGGCTGAGCGCGCGGAACGTCGTTATCTGGATGGTGGTTCCCCCGCTCCCGTCGGGACTCAGCACCCGTACCGCTCACCTCAGCGTGGACACCAGTCTTATGGCAATCCCGCCTGCAAGACCAAGATCAACCTAGAACCATAGATCGTTAGAGTTGGATCTTGTAATTAATACGAAATATATATACATAGAAGCTTCAGTCTTAGCGTTAGTCTCAGTCTTAGTTAGTCTTAGTTAGACAGGGTAGTTTGCTATACCCTGTGCATTTATGTTTGTCATGGTGAACTATGTTTGGTTTGGATCTTTGTAATGATTGTCACCAGAGTGTGGGTATCCCCTGCATTTTGGTTTACATACTATGTTAATAAAGTTAGTTATATAGTTGGGAAACCTTTATTCCACTTTCCTCTTTATCTGAGAAGCTGTGTGGTCGGTGTTGGAGATCAGTGAAGATGCTCATCTGTTCAGTGCTGTTGGAGAATTCTATACTCTTTTCTTATGCTGCAAGTTTTGCCAGATCAGTTCTGATGTGTGGTTGCGTTCTGCAGATGTCAGAGAACAGGCGCAGAGGAGGAAGGCGTGCTCAGCAGGAGCAAGCCGGTCATCAAGATGAGGCGCCCCAGCAGCAGCAGCTGCCGCCCCCGCCCCCGATGTCGATCGAGCAGATGTTTCTGATGCAGACTCAAGCAGTTCAAGCCATCGGTCAGACTCTGGCCGCCATTCAGCAGCAGCAGCAGCAGCAGGCTCCACCCCAGCCTCAGATGCCTCAGATGCCCAGAGACAAGCGTGCTGAATTCATGAGAGGTCATCCACCAACGTTTGCTCACTCTTCTGACCCCATGGATGCTGAAGATTGGCTGCGCACTGTGGAGCGGGAGTTGCATACCGCTCAGTGTGATGACAGGGAGAAAGTTCTGTATGGTCCCCGTCTGTTGAGAGGAGCAGCCCAGTCATGGTGGGAGTCTTACCTCGCCACCCATGCCAACCCCGACGCCATCACTTGGGAAGAATTCAGAGGTAGCTTTCGTCAGTACCACGTGCCTGCAGGTCTGATGACAGTGAAGAAGGAGGAGTTCCTGGCCCTCAAGCAAGGGTCATCGTCTGTCAGCGAGTATCGAGACAGGTTTCTGCAATTGTCTCGCTACGCTCCTGAAGATGTCAACACCGATGCCAAGCGGCAGTACCGTTTCCTGAGAGGCTTGGTTGACCCTCTGCAGTATCAGCTGATGAATCACACCTTCCCGACATTCCAGCACCTGATTGACAGAGCAATCATGACAGAAAGGAAGCGTAAGGAGATGGAAGATCGTAAGCGCAAGATCAGTGGACCCCAGCCTGGAAGCAGCAGCCGTCCCCGTTTCTCAGGCAATCAACCTCAGCAGTTCAGGCAGAACCAGCGTCCACCTCAGCAGCATCAGCAGCGTCAGCAGTATCAGCAGTTCCAAAGGCAGTATCCTCAGCATCAGTACCAGAACCGTCAGAGCAATCAGTCAGGAGGTCAGTTTCAGAAGCAGAATCAGCAAGCACCTCGTCTTCCTGCCCCAGCGAATCAGCAGAACAGTCAAGCAGCACCAGCTCAGGTTGGAAACAGGGCATGTTTCCACTGTGGAGAGCAAGGCCACTGGGTGATGCAATGTCCGAAGAAGGCAGCCCAGCAGCAGTCAGGCCCCAATGCCCCAGCAAAGCAGAATGTGTCTCAGCCTGGAGCAGGCAATCGCCCTCAGCCGCGTTATAATCATGGAAGACTGAACCACTTGGAAGCTGAAGCAGTTCAGGAGACCCCCGGCATGACAGTAGGTATGTTCCCAGTCGATTCCCATATTGCAGAAGTGTTATTTGATACTGGAGCAACACATTCTTTCATTACTGCATCATGGGTAGAAGCACATAATCTTCCAATTACTACCATGTCAACCCCCATTCAAATTGACTCAGCTGGTGGTAGAATTCGAGCTGATAGCATTTGTTTAAATGTAAGTGTGGAAATAAGGGGGATAGCGTTTCCCGCCAACCTTATAGTAATGGGTACTCAGGGAATAGATGTCATCCTAGGGATGAATTGGTTAGATAAGTATCAGGCAGTTATCAGTTGTGATAAAAGGACAATCAAGTTGGTGTCCCCACTAGGAGAGGAAGTGGTGACCGAGTTAGTCCCGCCTGAGCCAAAGAAAGGAAGTTGTTATCAGATGGCCGTTGATAGCAGTGAAGCAGACCCAATTGAGAGTATCAAGGTTGTTTCCGAATTCCCAGATGTGTTTCCAAAGGACTTACCGGGTATGCCACCAGAGCGGAAAGTTGAATTTGCTATAGAGCTTCTTCCTGGAACCGCCCCCATCTCTAAGAGAGCTTACAGAATATCTGGACCAGAGTTGGTTGAGCTTAAGAAGCAGATTGATGAGCTGTCAGAGAAAGGTTACATCCGGCCAAGCACTTCGCCTTGGGCCGCCCCTGTCTTGTTTGTGGAGAAGAAAGATGGCACCAAGAGGATGTGTATTGATTATCGAGCTTTGAATGAGGTCACGATCAAGAACAAGTATCCTTTGCCCAGAATAGAAGATCTGTTCGACCAGTTGAGAGGAGCCAGTGTGTTCTCCAAGATCGATCTGAGGTCAGGTTATCATCAGCTCAGGATCCGACCTTCGGACATTCCGAAGACGGCATTCATTACCAAGTATGGTTTATATGAGTTCACAGTGATGTCTTTTGGTTTGACCAATGCACCAGCGTTCTTTATGAACTTGATGAACAGTGTATTCATGGATTATCTTGATAAGTTCGTGGTGGTATTCATTGATGACATTCTGGTTTATTCTCAAAGTGAAGAAGAGCATGCAGATCATTTGAGGATGGTGTTGCAGAGATTGCGAGAGCACCAGTTGTATGCAAAGTTGAGCAAGTGTGAGTTCTGGATCAGTGAAGTCCTGTTCTTGGGTCACATAATCAACAAAGAAGGATTGGCTGTGGATCCGAAGAAAGTGGCAGACATTCTAAACTGGAAAGCGCCAACAGATGCTAGAGGAATCAAGAGTTTCGTTGGAATGGCCGGATATTATCGGCGATTCATTGAAGGGTTTTCGAAGATTGCGAAACCAATGACAGCGTTGCTAGGCAACAAGGTTGAATTCAAGTGGACCCAGAAATGCCAAGAGGCCTTTGAAGCGCTGAAAGAGAAGTTGACAACAGCGCCTGTCCTAGTCTTGCCTGATGTGCACAAGCCCTTCTCGGTGTATTGTGATGCTTGTTACACAGGTTTGGGATGCGTGTTGATGCAAGAGGGAAGAGTTGTGGCTTACTCGTCCCGACAGCTGAAGGTTCATGAGAAGAACTACCCAATCCATGATCTAGAGTTGGCAGCAGTGGTTCACGCACTGAAGACATGGAGGCACTATCTGTATGGACAGAAATGCGATGTTTACACAGACCACAAGAGTCTGAAGTACATATTCACTCAGTCGGAGTTGAACATGAGGCAACGAAGATGGTTAGAGTTGATCAAAGACTATGAGTTGGAGATCCATTACCATCCAGGAAAAGCGAACGTAGTGGCAGATGCTTTGAGCAGAAAGAGTCAAGTCAATCTGATGGTCGCTCGTCCGATGCCTTATGAGTTGGCCAAAGAGTTTGACAGGTTGAGTCTCGGGTTTCTGAACAATTCGCGAGGAGTCACAGTTGAATTGGAACCTACCTTGGAGCGCGAAATCAAAGAAGCGCAGAAAAATGATGAGAAGATCAGTGAGATTCGGCGATTGATTCTAGATGGCAGAGGCAAAGACTTTCGAGAAGATGCAGAAGGTGTGGTATGGTTCAAAGACCGCTTGTGTGTTCCCAATGTCCAGTCTATTCGGGAGTTGATTCTTAAGGAAGCTCATGAGACAGCTTATTCGATTCACCCTGGCAGTGAGAAGATGTATCAGGATCTGAAGAAGAAATTCTGGTGGTACGGAATGAAAAGAGAAATCGCAGAGCATGTGGCTATGTGCGATAGTTGTCGAAGAATTAAGGCAGAACACCAGAGACCAGCTGGATTGTTGCAACCGTTGCAGATCCCTCAGTGGAAATGGGATGAAATTGGTATGGATTTCATAGTCGGATTGCCTCGCACTCGAGCCGGCTACGATTCCATTTGGGTAGTAGTGGACCGCTTGACCAAGTCAGCCCACTTCATACCTGTCAAGACCAACTACAACAGTGCAGTATTGGCAGAATTGTATATGTCTCGGATCGTTTGTCTTCATGGTGTGCCAAAGAAGATAGTGTCAGACAGAGGAACGCAGTTCACCTCTCATTTCTGGCAGCAGTTGCATGAAGCCTTGGGCACGCATCTGAATTTCAGTTCAGCTTATCACCCGCAGACAGATGGTCAGACTGAAAGAACCAATCAAATTCTTGAAGATATGTTGAGAGCCTGTGCGTTGCAAGATCAGTCCGGATGGGACAAGCGATTGCCTTATGCAGAGTTTTCCTATAACAACAGTTACCAGGCCAGTTTGAAGATGTCACCGTTTCAAGCGCTTTATGGAAGGAGTTGTAGAACTCCGTTGCAATGGGATCAGCCTGGAGAAAAGCAAGTGTTTGGGCCAGACATTTTGCTTGAAGCCGAAGAGAACATCAAGATGGTCCGAGAGAATCTGAAGATAGCGCAATCGAGGCAGCGAAGCTATGCAGACACAAGAAGAAGAGAGCTGAGTTTCGAAGTCGGAGACTTTGTCTATCTGAAAGTGTCACCGATCAGAGGAGTCAGAAGATTCGGAGTCAAAGGCAAGCTGGCACCCCGCTACATTGGTCCGTATCAGATTCTTGCAAGACGTGGAGAAGTGGCCTATCAGCTCAGTTTGCCAGAGAATTTGTCTGCTGTGCATGATGTCTTTCATGTGTCTCAGTTGAAGAAGTGCTTGCGTGTGCCAGAAGAGCAGCTGCCAGTGGAAGGTCTTGAGGTCCAGGAGGACTTGACCTACGTTGAGAAGCCAGCTCAGATCCTTGAGGTTGCAGATAGAGTCACCCGAAGGAAGACCGTCAGAATGTGCAAAGTCAGATGGAGTCACCACTCTGAGGAAGAAGCAACCTGGGAGCGTGAAGATGATCTGATGGCCAAGTACCCGGAGCTCTTTGCTAGCCAGCCCTGAATCTCGAGGGCGAGATTCTTTTAAGGGGGATAGGTTTGTAACGCCCCGAATTTTGCAGTTGAATTTTTTCTTTTCTTTACTCGCCAAAATTCGGGCGTTACCTTTCCCTTTTCTTTTTCCCTCGCTAAACCTTGACCTCTTTCAAAGTTTAGCGGGATTCGGTTTGGATCTCCCGTGTAGGAAAAACCCTAAATACCTTATGTTGTTTGATGCACCATGCCGAACCTTGCATTTCTTTTGATTGCTTTGAAAGTGCAAATGCATGCATGTAGAAAGATCGGATTTCGAAAATGAGGAGGAGATCTTTTCTTTCTTTTTCTCTCTCTTTCTCTCTCCTCTTTTTCTCTCTCTCCCGCGCCGTGGGCCGACCCCGGCCGGCCCAGGCCCCTGCGCGCCCCCCCCTTGGGCCCAATAGGCCCAGCCGCCCCCCCCCTCTCTTTCCCTTATCCCCTAACCCTCTCCCTCTCCCCCCTCATTTTCTCCCTCCCCACCTAGGCCGCCGCCCCTACCCCCTACCCGCCCCCTGCCCTAGGTCGCCGCGCCGCCCCCTGCCGCCGGCCGCCCCTCGCCGTCGATCCCCGACGCCGGTGAGCCCCCCCCCCCTCCTCCCTCTCCTCCCTTCCCCTCTCCTCCCTCCCCTTCCTCTCGCCGCTCGGCCCCATGGCCGGTTCGGCCGCCCGCCCCACCCCGCCCGCTCGGCCCCTTGGCTGCGCCCCCGGCCCCCCCCCCGCGCGCGCCCCCATGGCCGGCTCGGCCGGCTCGGCCGCTCGGCCGCCCCGCCCCCCCCCTGCTCGGCCGCTCGGCCGCCCCCTGCGCGCCCCGCCTAGGGCCGGTTCAACCGCCCTAGGGCCGGTTCAACCGCCCCCCCCCTCTGTTTTTTTTATTTTATTTTTTATTTTATTTTATTTTATTTACTTTCTGTGATTATAATTACTGTATTTTAAGTAGGCTAATCACTGTTCATGCTATGGGAAAATAGGAAGTTTAATTTAAAATTCCGTTATGCTATTGATTCACGTAGTTAATTGTTTACCCTGTGCAATGTTGATCAACTAAAAGTGATTAGGTTTCCATTAGTATATATAAATATATATAACAGAATTATTTTGTTAAAAACCAATTGTGTCATTAGTGCATAAGATTTAACCCCCTGCGAGACCTTTCCCGTTTCTTTCTAACCATAACAAATGCGATATCGAATGTCATACTTGATGCATATTCGCTTTATTTGTTATCTTGTATGGTGTACTGTTCTTTTGTATTAAATATGTGGATGGATGTATGTATGTTTGCGCTCGCATAGAGAACGATTCGGTCGAAGAGCCCGAGGAATTCGCAGGAGAAGCCCCTGAGCAGCAGTCGGTTGGTGGAGGCAAGTGTCCTTTGACCTATCTCTGTCCTATTCATTATTTAATTCACCTCCCGCTTACACATTTATGCCTAAGGATTGACTAGCTTTTGTTATCCATGTCCTTGTTTACCTATCTGGGTTGGATTATTACTGTTTAGCTTTATGCTATTGCTCAACTCTAATCAATGAACATGATGTGATTATCTATGATACGCTGTTTTCCCGTTCTTCTTTATGATTATACTTGTGGTTTTCAAGGGGACTCGAGCGGTTTCTCGAGTGCCTCTCCGTAAGGACCTGTTCTATGGATGACCGCCCGGGAAAACAGTGCAACCATGAGGGTGGAATGGGGTGCCCTTAGCTGAATAATTAGAGGACCCGGGATGTAGTTCACTTAGCCGTCGTGCCGTCAATGGGGCTCGGTGTATGCGGCTCGCTCTGCCAAGTTTGGGTTCGCCCCTTGGGGAGGAGTGCGGTGCATTTAGGAAACCTAACGGGTGGCTACAGCCCCGGGGAATCTTTGTAAAGGCTACGTAGTGAAACCCTGCCTATTCACCTTGGTAGTGTTTAAGGGTTTGATCGGCCCGAGGCAAGAGGGAATCACGGCTTGTGGGTAAAGTGCACAACCTCTGCAGAGTGTTATGAAACTGATATATCAGCCGTGCTCACGGTTATGAGCGGCCAAGGGAGCTCCAGTGATTAGTGATACTTGATCAGAGATATTTTGGTACAGGTGGCAATGAGATTGATGGTTCTGGTTATGATTATGGTATTGGTAAGTGGTATTCTTTCCGTTTGGAAAGGATACATTGGGTTAATAACTTGGGTTAATGTTAAAACCTGGCTTTCTACTAGTAAGTAATAACCTGACCAACTAAAAGCAACTGCTTGTCTTATCCCCACATAAAGCTAGTCCACTACAGCCAAACAGGATACTTGCTGAGTATGTTGATGTGTACTCACCCTTGCTCTACACACCAAACCCCCCCCCCAGGTTGTCAGCATTGCAACCACTGCTCAGGCGAAGATGAAGTTGTGGAAGGAGACTTCCAGGAGTTCCAAGACTACGACGAGTTCTAGGTGTGGGTTAGCGGCAACCCCCAGTCGGCTGCCTGTGAAGGCCGTGCTATCTACGTTTCGTTTTCGCACTTTGATTTATTGTAAGAACTATATGGACGTCTCAGACGTATGATGTAATCGACTATTTCCCTTATTAATACTATTTTGAGCACTGTGTGATGATGTCCATATTATGTAACTGCTGTGTACGTGAATAACTGATCCTGGCACGTACATGGTTCGCATTCGGTTTGCCTTCTAAAACCGGGTGTGACACTTACTCTGATTCTTTTCTAAACTTATCTCAATCTTTTCTCATCTATTTCCGCTATACTCTGATTATTCTTACCTTTTCCTTCTAAAGACAAATGTGGATTTCACACTTTGAAATCCTATGCCTAAAGTGACCTTTAGGAATAGGAGACCTATTCATAGGAACCACAACAAAACTATTTTCGTAAATATTTGTATGCTTGAATGTTTGTTCTTGTGATACATGTCTGATTTGGATCTTTGATTGAGTGTGATGAGTGGTGGAGTAATGTCCACAATTACATCTACATATGCATATAGAAAAAAAATTATAAGATAAACTAAATCAACTAAGAATATCCCCCACTAAAATATATTTTAATAGATCCATCTCATCTTAAAAGATTCTCTCTTATCTTAATAGATTCATTTTATCTTGAAGGATTCATCTTATCCTAACCACTTTACATATCCCATCTTAATAGATCTAACTAATCTCAAAAGATTCTATTTCATCTTTTCCTAATAAGCATACTTATCAACCCTAGTTTAACAACCATGATCTAATGTAAATTAATTAGATCTTATCTAGTCAAACTAGTCACACCAATCTAACCTAGATCTGATCTAATATAAAGTGACTTATCAAACATGTTAGATAATACTGATGAAATAGTTTAGACTCTACTCCTATAGAACATGTCTAAATTAAGAATGACAAATCGACTTGGCCATATGCAACTACCTTAACCATCCGATAGTTGCATAACCCCTCAATTTTAACCTAGCAAGAGATTCTAACCTACCTACACCATATAATCCATCCTACTCACATATATCCTAACTATATGTCCTTAACTCGGATGGCAACTCCAAGATGAAAGGCCAAAGGAGACCAACCACGTCAAAGAAAGATAAGCATCAACTCAAGACTTCAAAGATCAAGTTGAATCGCCAGCGGAATCAAGATCCACAGTTCAGGATGAAGTCTTTCCTTATTATACTCTTCCTTGCCACAACCTATTACCTATACTTGCCACAATCGTACCTCATCTGACCTAATAGATGGCTAGACATATATGTCTATATTTTCCAAATCATCTACTAGCTTGTATAAAAAAACATGAAACAAAACTTTTGATTCCTAAACCAAACTGGTTGCATCCCTTTTCTACAAATCTCGAGGACGAGATTTCTGTTAAGGGGGGTAGGATTTGTAATACCCAAAATTCTATTTTCAGAATTTAGGAAAATTTCCCAAAGAATTTTAATAAAATACTAACTTTCTCATCTTCGAAATCACGTCTCAAAGAATGGATATGTTTCCCACCAAAGATCGGGACTTAATTTGAAACCTAATTATATAATTACAAATGTTCTCAAAACTAACTAAGGGATAAGACTATTCCTTAGGAATTAAAATTCTAAAAAAAGGGTGAAATTATTTTATATTGAGGAAAAGTACATAGTAAATGCTAAATTTTTGAATGAACTATTAACACAAATATTGTGTATGTGTGTGCATTACATATTTAATACATGCCTAATGGGATAGGAATAATATGAATAAGTCGAATTACATGCTGGATTTCCTTGTTGTTGCATCCACATTTGAATTTGTAACTCATTTAAAGTTCAAAATATTTAAAACCAATAGAAAACAGAATTATAAAAGTAAAAAGGAAATTAACAAAAGAAAAAAAAGAGAAACCTTTTCCTGGGCCGATTCTCAAGCTACTCGGCCCAGCCTTACCCCTTTGCCCGGGCTTGTTGGGCTGACTACACCCCGCTCGGCCCACACTACTCCCCCTTTTCTTTTTCTTTTTTTTGACACTTACGCGCGGCCCAAAGTCTTTTTTTTCCACCGCGCACGCACTGCTCTATCACGTGGGACCGCCCAGTCCGTTGCTGATACAGAGCGCGTTAGCTTGTCATCTCTGGCTCGTGGGACCCACTGGTCGGAAGCGTCCTGCTCGCGAAATTGGCGGACTGCGCCAACAACCTTGCGCGGCGGACCAGCAGGAAATCACGCGCTTGTGTTCTGCATCACTACGGCCTCGTCCAACTGACAGGTGGGGCCTGGTCTCCAGATGCTTCACCCTACCGGATCGAGCAGACTCCGCGGGATCAACCAGCGTACCAGAGCCAGAGATCTTGGTTTTCTGTTAAATAAATCCCAACAAATTCTCCTTTCCCCGCCCGGCTCTGCAATGGTGTATAAATTCGTGACCGGCTTGCACCCCTTGGCCATCAATCATCTCGGCCATTACCGAAGAAAGAGCGAGGCGAGAGAGAATTCGATGCCGCCGCCGTGGACCTTCGGCATTGAAGCTTCGTTAGCCATGGATGGACTCCCCCTGGACGCACGGGCGGGGATTCGCGCCGTCACCTGACCAACTCGTTGGCCGGAGCCTAACCAATCTCTGGTCATACTGCGCGGGGCGCCGCAGAACCACCAAGCCGCCATGGCCGACCCCGCCAGGTTGCTTGACGCCGTGAACAGCTGAATCTACTCCGCGGTCGCTGCCAAGACCCCTCCCCAAAGGTTCGCTTTCTCCTTCTTCATGCGTAGCTCTGGTCGAAGCCAGGTTCATGTACTTGCGCGTCCGTGCGGGTGGTGCGGTAATGGCGCCGCCGTCTGTGCGGGCGCCGCCGTGCCCAGGTACGCAGGGGAGAAGGAGATGACGCCGGGGCGTTGATCTTGTGATCAACAGCTCCGTATGGTTGATAGCGATATGTGTGCGTGGCCGTTAGATCCCGGCCGGGCGATGGGGATCCAGTTCCGTTTATTTAAATCGCGGCCGTCGATCGTCGATCCACTGGTTCGCATTTCATACCGCTTCAAAGGAACCTAAACCTAATCCGACCCTTGATCTCCGATTCTGCGGCCCTCGCTGCGTACCATCCACCATCTAATCTTGATCGCTCATATCTGATCGGGCGGCTCACAGTTAACCGTACCCCTTCATCCGCTGTTTTGCAAATAAGTCCATGCATGTTTATGAAATAGAACCCGCCATCCCTCGTGTCTGTGCTCTGAGTCTCGGGATTGTTACAAAGTCACCCCTGCACTTTTCTATAATGGAGGCGCAGTCCAGAGGGTTAGAAAAATCAGGAAAATGTTATGGAAGTTGAATTTTAGTGTAAAAATAAATACTAAAATATGTTTAATTCATAGAAAATGTATACTTAGTCCAAATTGATCCATTCCAGTTCCTATAATTTTGTAATAACGTTGTTTATCACATAGTGACACTGTTTTAACATGAAAATGGTATTAAAATTAATTTCTTAATTAATCTCGTATCAAGTACATAAAACCATAGGAAATTCGTAACTCCTCCGTTTTAAATCCGATTTGGCTCGTTCCAGTTGCGTTAGCTTCGTATTAATATTTAATATACAGTGACAGTATTAATTATACTATATTGCATAATTTTATAATTAGATATTTGTTAGTAGATTCACCCTTTTAATCAAAGATTAATCTATTTATGATTATAAGGTGACTAAACACGATCTCTAGTCAAGTGTAATCTAGATTAAAGTTGAAAGGATTATTTAGAGTATATTTTCTCATAATAATCAATTTATAATATAATTTAATGTTCAACCACATAAATCTCTCATAGATCATAACTCCTTATCCGTAACTCCGATCTTAGTAGTTCTTGATTCCGCGATCTCGTAGTAACGCGTACATTATTATTATGCAGTTGTTCCTATGTTTGGTGTAATGTTAATTTTATCTATCCCATGTTTGTTTGTATTGCTACGACTAGCGGTGAGGTTACGAGTCACTTGAAGATCATCCTGGTACCTGGAATCTCAAGTCCCAGGCAAGTTGTGCCCTTGATCACTTCTTTTTACCTACTCATGTTCTGATTAATCATAATGATCTGCATAGGTTAATTTTGATGGGACCCAATAGGTTACCCTAGTTTGATTATCTTTATACCTTGTTTACCACTGAACTTTTTGGGTAGTACTTGCTAGTGCTTTATGTGGTTTTGGGTATGAAGATACATTACTCATGATTATACTTTTGTTATCCGTTGTTATTTATCGTTCATGATAAGATCATTATGTTAATTAGAACATGGAGCGACCAACCGGGAAAACAGTGCTACCACAAGGGTTTAATGGGACGCCCTTGGCTGATTAATTAGGAAAGCTAGTGGAAGACTACCTTACCCGAAAGGGGCAAGGGCAGTAGGGGAGTGGTCAGTGTAGGGAGGCCCTCGGGAGGATTTTGCTGCGATGGCGGTCCTGCAAGGGATTCCTGCATTGGAGCTTCCTATAAACTGTAGCGGGTTTTCTGAAGCTAGTGGAACTTTGTAAAGGCCTCGTAGTGTTACCCTGCCTCGCCTCCTCGGTAGAGGTGTATGGGAAGTCGCGATCCCTTGGCAGATGGGTAACATGACTTGTGGGTAAAGATGCGCAACCTCTGCAGAGTGTAAAACTGGTATACTAGCCGTGCTCACGGTCATGAGCAGCTCGGACCCTCACATGATTAATCTATGGAACTTAAATTCAATTTGTCATATGCATTGCATCGCAGGTGAGGTTGTTACTTTTGTTCTACTATTTAATTGGGTTGGTATTTACTTATACTTAGTAATTGCTAATAAAATTTTGACCAACTTTAAAAGCAATGCTCAGCTCTAACCATCCTCTTTGGTAAGCCTTACACTTCACGTGAGCTCCCACCTTTGGCGAGTTCATGCACATTATTCCCCACAACTTGTTGAGCGATGAACGTATGTGAGCTCACTCTTGCTGTCTCACACCCCCCCCACAGGTCAAGAACAGGTACCGCAGGATGAGGCGCTTGGAGGATGCTGGATGTTCGTGAGAGATCTAGGTCGTCGTCTCCAGTCAACTTTGGGTTGCTGGACCGTTGTCTCCTTATAATGTAATTATTTATTTATTTTGTATAGAACTCTTGTTATATAGTAAAGATGTGATATTCGATCCTGTGCCATGATTCATCATATGTGTGAGACTTGGTCCCAGCACACCTGGTGATTATGTTCGCGCCCGGGTCTTGGTGCCCCGAAACCCGGGTGTGACAGTGCTATAAGCTGCAAAATGGTGTGTATGGTTGGCAGGGGTTTGTAGTAACAGTAACCAACAAGTTTGGGGCAAATGCTTACCCTAAGGCATTAAGGAGGTTGTTGAACTTGAGACAAACTGATAATCTAGAGTCATATATCCTGGAGTTTGAGAAGGCCAAGTATGGAGTCGCTGTCCATAACTCAGGTTTTGATGAATTGTTCTATGTGACCTAATTCATGAGGGGATTAAAGTTGGAAATACAGAATGTTGTTCAGGCCCAAGTCCTAGTCACTATGAGTAGAGCAATATTGTCGGGGTTAAGATCCCTAGCCCCTGGGGCCCATTGGTTAGCGAGCGCATTGTGGATAGGCCTCTAGTAAACAGGGCATGTTGGTTAGCTAGAGGAGATAGGTAAAGTCTACCCTAGAGGCACCTACCCCCGGACGAACCCCATGCGCACCGAGCTTTGGGATCGAGCGTGGTAGAACCTGACAAGGGGGCTGGGCGCATTGAAGGGAAACCACTAGAGTGGATCCCACGTCTGGCCGAAGACCGACCCGTCATAAAGTGACCAACCCATTAACTGTGTCTAGCGACGAGCCACGACAGAGGCGTTGATCCACCTCCCACTCATGACCTAAGAACCCCTCGAGCCATATAGCACTTGTGACCTACAAACCCCTCGTAGTGCGGCATATTCATGGCCCACACAACCCACGCCCTGCGGCGCACGCATGACCTATCGGGACTAGACCTGAGTGCGCAGATCGCTGGTAGGGTGCAACACAATGAGCCACACTGACCCCTAGGCTACGAAGGTCAAGGGCCGACATAGCCCGAATGATGGCGCTCGAGCCGCACGTTGCCCACACCGTCCACCATAAATAATGTGAGACAGTCGGGCGACCCTAGGGCCACGAGCATGCGTAGCTTCACTGTCACACCTAGTTTTAGAAGGCAAACCGAATGCGAACCATGTACGTGTCAGGATAAAAAATTCACCTACATAGCGATTACATGACGGGACATCATCACATGGTGCTCTAATAATAACGTAAAGAGGTATTAACTTGATTACATCATGATGTCTGAGACATCCACATAGTCTTTAACTTAAACGTCGATCAAAGTGCGAATACGAAACGTAGTAAGATAAGGCCTTCACATGCAGCTGACTAGGGGTTCGCCGCTAATCTAAGTCTAGAACTCATCATAGTCTTGAAACTCCTGGAAATCTTCCGCTACGCCTTCATCTTCTCCTGAGCAGGGATTGCAATGTGGACAACCTGGTGTTTGGTGTTAAAGCAAGGATGAGTACACATCAACGTACTCAGCAAATGCCCTGCTTGGCTAAAGTGGACTAGCTGTATGTGGGGTGAAGCTTAAAGCGATTACTTTTAGTTGGTCAAGTATTTATTACTAGTAGAGAGCCAAGTTTTAGCAATAACCCCAAGTTATTAACCCAAGAGCACTCCCTCTGAGAGGAAATACCAGAATCTATAGATATAATCACCATCATTAAAATCATCATCCCCATCATCATTCGTAGCCATAGTATCTCTAATCAAAGGAGCTCCCAAGGTTGCTTATAACCATGAGCACGACTGATATATCAGTTTCTAACCCTCTGCAGAGGTCGCACACTTTACCCATGAGCCGTGATTCCCTCTCTAGTTCGGGTTTGCAAGACCCTTGTTCATTCCCGAGGTGAGCGGCTAGGGATTTACTATGAAGTCGTTAAAAAGATTTCCCAAAGGTATAGCCGCCCGTTAGGTTTCCTAAATGCACTGTACTCCTCACTAAGGGGCAAACCACCCTCGGTAGAGCGAGCAGTGTACACTGAGCCCCATTGACGGCACGACGGTAAAGCGAACTACACCTCAGGTCCTCTAGTTAATTAGCTAAGTGCGTCTCATTCCACCCTCATGGCTGCACTGTTTTTCAAGGTGGTCATCCAACGAACAAGTCCTTACAAAGAGGCACTCGAGAAACAGCTCGAGCCCCCTTAAATATCATAATGCCATAATCATATCCAGAAGTAAACATCTTATCATAAATAATCTCATCATGTTCATTAATTAGAGTAGAGCGCTAGCATAAAGCTAACCAAAAATACTCCAACCCAAATAGGTAATCAAGGACAAGGTGAATAAAAGACTAGTAAATCCTTAGGTATTAATTGTGTAAATGCGAGGAGATGAATTATAAAATGAGTAGGACATAGATAGTTCAGAGGACAGTTGCCTTCACCCACCAGCTACTGCTTAGGGTCTTCTCCTGCAACTTCCTCGGACTCCGCAAACGGATCGTTATCTATACAAGTGCAAACATACATTCACATCTTTAAATTAGAAAAGAACAACAGACCATACAAGGAAACAAATCAATTAAACACGCACGTGACATATAACTTGCATTTACGATCGCGTGGGAGAGAAAGGAATTGCAAAAGCTATGATCGAGAGGTATTACATGTATGCTACAGGAATTATTATTATAATATCTTATTCGACCTAGCCATGCTAACAAGTATTTATCACATGCACAGATGAAATTGTTACTTAATTTCGATTGGTTTGGCTACTTGGATAATTATCGTTTAATTACATGATCTAATTAGCGTGAGCGATTCTAGGTGGAGTGAATTATTGACGCACGACTATGTGCGCGACTACATGTTCAATACGTGCGAACGACATGTGACAACACTAGCTCACGAGGCGAGCGGCGCGAACGCGTGTACGTGCAGGGGAGGGGGTAGACGCACGTTGTCATCGAGCGAGGGTATAGGTGTGGCTCGACGAATGGCGTGCATGGGCCATGAGGCCGCGATGGGCGCGCGCGAGGCCATAGCGAGGGTGCACGTGAGCCACGCTGGGGGGAGGGCATGCGGGCTGGCTTGCCGAACCACAGCCACGCTAGGACGTTGGTCGCACCGCGCCACAGCGCCGGGGCTAGGACGCACCGAGCGCTGGCCACGGGCATGCCTCACCGAGCTCTGGCTGCACGATGAGGGAAGGAGAGGGACGCGGGGAGGGAGGAGCTTACCACAGTGAGAGGGAGAAGGAAGAGGGGATGGGTGGAAGACTCACCGCGGGCAGATGGTGGCGCTTCGGCGAAGGCGCTCGTTGCAGAAGCGAGGCGGACGATGTCAAGGCGTGGAAAGAGAGAGGGAAGGATGGCTGGTGGTTATCGACGAGGGAGATGAAGTGGGTGTGGGCGGTTGACGAAAAAGGGGCACGTCCATGCTGGCCAGTGGGGCCGACCCAAGCGGCGGCGGTGGTCGAACGGCTCGCGCACGCGCACCAGGCGCAGACGCGGGCGGGGCAGGCTAAGCGGCTAGGCCACACAGGGAGGCGGGGTTGCTGGGCCGCACGAAGGCTGGGAGCAGGCCGCAACCGCGCCGCTGGGCCGCGCGCAAGGCGAGCAGGCCTGGGCCGAGCCCAGGAGAGAAGGGAGGGCTGCTGGTTTTCTCCTTTTTGTTTTTATATTTATTCCTTTTATTTATATCTAGTTGTATATTTATATACATATGGATGTAGTTGTTCATTTTATGCCATGTCAAAATAATTCAAATGTGATGGCAAACAAAACTATGCTTTAGCAAGAAATGCAGCACACAAAGTTTCTCCTAGGGTTTTGCTACTAAACTAAACACTTATATTTAAACCAAAATAACCCTCTGCTATTTTGAGGAAATAGAGGAAAGCTAAAGAAAAGAGGGGGTAACACCTAAATTTGGTGGATATTAGCAAAGAAATTTTATACCCATAAATTCAGGGTGTTACAAACCTATGCACCTTAAAAGAATCTCGCCCTCGAAATTCAGGGTTGGCTAGCAAATAGTTCGGCATACTTGGCCTTCAGATCATCTTCTCGTTCCCATGTTGTCTCCTCTTTAGATTGGTGACCCCATCTGACTTTGACATTCTGATGGTGTTCCTCTGAGTGACTCTGTGTGCAGTCTCTAGAATCTGCGTTGACTTCTCTATGTATGTCAGGTCTTCTTGGACCTGTAGGCCCTCCATTGGCAACTGATCTTCTGGCACTCACAGACACTTCTTCAAATGAGACACATGGAAGACATCATGCACCACTGACAAACTTTCCGGTAAGCTGAGCTGGTATGCCACTTCTCCATGCTTTGCTAGAATTTAATACGACCCAACAAAACGAGGTGCTAGCTTGACTTTGACTCCGAACCTTTTAACTTCTCTGATAGGTGATACCTTTAGGTAGACATAATCTCCCACTTCAAAACTCAGCTCTCTTCTTCTTGTGTCTGCATAACTTCGCTGCCTTGACTGTGATATCCTCATATTCTCTCAAACCATCTTGATATTCTCTTTGGCTTCGAGAAAAATGTCGGGCTGAACACTTGTCTCTCTCTAGGTTGATCCCAGTGCAACGGAGTTCTACAACTCCTTCCATAAAGTGTATGAAACGGTGACATCTTTAGACTGGCCTGGTAATTGTTGTTATAGGAGAATTCTACATAGGATAATCTTTTGTCCCATCCTGACTTATCTTGCAACGCATAGGCTCTCAACATATCTTCTAGGATCTGATTAGTTCTATCAGTCTGGTCGTCTGTCTATGGGTGATATGCAAAACTAAAATTCAAATGTGTACCCAAGGCTTCATGCAACTACTACCAGAAATGAGAGGTGAACCGCGTCCCTCGATCTAACACTATCTTCTTTGGCACACCATGAAGACAAACAATCCGGGACATGTATAACTCTGCTAATACTGCACTGTTGTAGTTGGTCTTGATAGGTATGAAGTGAGCTGACTTTGTTAAACGGTCCACTACTACCCAAATGGAATCATAACTAGCTCGAGTGTGGGGTAATCCGACTATGAAGTCTATCCTGATCTCATCTCAATTCCATTGAGGAATTTGTAGCGACTGCAACATATCGACTGATCTTTGATGCTCCGCCTTGATTCTCTAACAATTGTCACATATAGCCACGTGCTCTGCAATTTCCCTTTTCATTTCGTACCACCAGTGCAACGGAGTTCTGCAACTCCTTCCATAAAGTGTATGAAACAGTGACATCTTTAGACTGGCCTGGTAATTGTTGTTATAGGAGAATTCTACATAGGATAATCTTTTGTCCCATCCTGACTTATCTTGCAACGCATAGGCTCTCAACATATCTTCTAGGATCTGATTAGTTCTATCAGTCTGGCCGTCTGTCTATGGGTGATAAGCAAAACTAAAATTCAAATGTGTACCCAAGGCTTCATGCAACTACTACCAGAAATGAGAGGTGAACCGCGTCCCTCGATCTAACACTATCTTCTTTGGCACACCATGAAGACAAACAATCCGGGACATGTATAACTCTGCTAATACTGCACTGTTGTAGTTGGTCTTGATAGGTATGAAGTGAGCTGACTTTGTTAAACGGTCCACTACTACCCAAATGGAATCATAACTAGCTCGAGTGTGGGGTAATCCGACTATGAAGTCTATCCTGATCTCATCTCAATTCCATTGAGGAATTTGTAGCGACTGCAACATATCGACTGATCTTTGATGCTCCGCCTTGATTCTCTAACAATTGTCACATATAGCCACGTGCTCTGCAATTTCCCTTTTCATTTCGTACCACCAGTGCAACGGAGTTCTGCAACTCCTTCCATAAAGTGTATGAAACGGTGACATCTTTAGACTGGCCTGGTAATTGTTGTTATAGGAGAATTCTACATAGGATAATCTTTTGTCCCATCCTGACTTATCTTGCAACGCATAGGCTCTCAACATATCTTCTAGGATCTGATTAGTTCTATCAGTCTGGCCGTCTGTCTATGGGTGATAAGCAAAACTAAAATTCAAATGTGTACCCAAGGCTTCATGCAACTACTACCAGAAATGAGAGGTGAACCGCGTCCCTCGATCTAACACTTTCTTCTTTGGCACACCATGAAGACAAACAATCCGGGACATGTATAGCTCTGCTAATACTGCACTGTTGTAGTTGGTCTTGATAGGTATGAAGTGAGCTGACTTTGTTAAACGGTCCACTACTACCCAAATGGAATCATAACTAGCTCGAGTGTGGGGTAATCCGACTATGAAGTCTATCCTGATCTCATCTCAATTCCATTGAGGAATTTGTAGCGACTGCAACATATCGACTGATCTTTGATGCTCCGCCTTGATTCTCTAACAATTGTCACATATAGCCACGTGCTCTGCAATTTCCCTTTTCATTCCGTACCACCAGAACTCATTTCGATCCTGATACATCTTCTCGCTTATGGGATGTATGGAATAGGCTATTTCATGAGCTTCTTAGAGGATTAACTCCTGAATGGACTTGATATTGGGAACACACAGGAGGTCTTTGAACCATACTATGCCTTCTACATCTTCCCGAAAATCTTTGCCTCTTCCTTATAGAATTAGCTACCGGACTTCGTTGATCTTCTTGTCTTTCTTTTGCACTTCTTTGATTTCCAACTCTAAGGTGGGTTCTAACTCAACTGTTACTCCTTGTGTGTTGTTCAAAAATTCGAGGTTCAGTCTGTCAAATTCTTTGACTAACTCATAGGGCATCGGGTGAACGATCATCATGTTGACTTGACTCTTTCTTCTTAGAGCATCTGCCACCACGTGTGCTTTACCTGGATGGTAGTGTATCTCTATGTCACACCTGGTTTTGGAAGGCAAACCAAAAGCGAACCATGTACGTGCCAGGATCAGAACTCACGTACACAGCGATTACATAATTGGACATCGTCACATAATGCTCAAAGTAAATAGCGGAAAAGTACTTTATTACAACAAGATGTCCAAGACATCCACTGAGTCTAATACATAACCATAGTCTTCAACATTAATATCAAAGTGCGGAAATACGAAACGTAGTAGATAAGCCTACACAGGCAGCTGACTGGGGGTTTGCCACTAAGATAAACTAGAACTCATGGTAGTCCTGAAACTCCTCAAAGTCCTCCATGTTGCCAACATCTCCTCCTGAGCACTAAGTACAATGGGGACTTCCTGGGGTGGGGTGGTTTGTAAAGCAAGGGTGAGTACACATCAACGTACTCAGCAAATGTCCCGTTTGGCTAAAGTGGATAGTTGTATGTGGAGTTAAGGTTGAGCAGTTGCTTTTAGTTGGTCAAGTTTTTTTATTACTGTAAGTATAGCCAAAATTTTAGTAATAAACCCAGTTATTACCTAGAAGCACTTCCTCTGAGAGGAAATACCAGAGATCAAAATTATAACCATCATTGTTAGCCATCATCATAAAAGTAACCAAAGTTCTTCTAATCAAAGAGGATCCCAAGGCCGCTCTTAACCGTGAGCACGGCTGATATACTAGTTACTATCACTATGCAGAGGTCGCACACTTTACCCACAAGTCGTGATTCCCTTTCTGCCCGGGGTTCTAGCCTCCCCATTGATCACTACCAAGGTGACCTAGCAGGGTTTCACTATGTAGCCTTTACAAAGATTTTCTAGAGGTCATAGCCGCCCGTTAGGTTTCTCCAGTTTGATAAATACAATACATCTCCCTAAAGGAAGGGTGACTAACAAAACCAAATTGAGAACCTCTGCAACCAGCCTCGGCAGAGCAAGTAATGTGCCCGGACCCCATTGACGGCCCTACGGCGAAGCCAACTTCTCCTCTGGTTCCTCTAATTAATCAGCTAAGGGCGTCCCATTCTACCCTCATGGTTGCACTGTTATCCCGGGTTGTCACTCCCCAAATAGGTCCTTACGGAGAGGTACTCAGGAAACAGCCTAAGTCCCCTAAAGTATCACAGGAACATCATCGGGATAACATCATCATATCATAAATATTCACATCATGTTCATTGATTAAGTTAAAGCAATAGCATAATGCTAATCAGAATAACCCAAAAGATAAACAAGGAGAAGGTAAATACAGACTAGTCAATCCTTAAGTTTTAAATAATGTAATGTGGGATAGTGAATTATAAAGTAAAATAGGACATAATGGGTCAGAGGACACTTGCCTTCACCAGGTTGTTGCTCAGGGAGATCTTCGGCAACACACTCAGGGATCACGGGCTGCTCGTTGTCTAAACAAAGTGATCATACATTCAATACGTTTGGAAAGTACAAATGAACAACACATCAAACCTGTACAAACATTGGAACACATCTCAAAAGGTATAGTATTAATTAAAGAAGAAGGAGATCACATTATAACATGAACTAATCTTAATTAGGAGTTAATTACTCATTAAGTGTTGTCCATGATTACATAATCTAATACTATTCATTTTATTGAGACTTGAAGGTTAAACCAGAGATTAATTCTTATCTTACACATTATTAAACTCACAAAATTAAACATTCATTTCCCTCTAGGGTTTTCCTTTTTATTTATTTTATTAAAGGAATAAATCAACATATACATTAATCTTATATTCTAGGTAAAAATTAAAGTGTACAAACTATAGATGAACCTAATTTATTTGGACATAGTATAATTTTATGAATATTTTGCAATTTGAACCACTAAATTTGGAGTTCATATGAAAAAGATATGAAGTAAACAAGTTTTGAAGTTTAAAATATGAATTAGGTCTAATTCTGTAATTCTTTAAAAGCACAGGGGGCTATTTAAAAGAACACAGGGCCTGCGCGCGAAAACCAGGGATGACAGGTTCATTTCCTAAAACTCGAGGGTCTCTTAAGCAAAAATACACGTGAAGGGGTATCGGATGATCTCAACCATCAGATCACAGATCAACGGACAGGATTAGATCTCGCGGACACGCGCGCGGACGCGGGCGCGCAGCGAGTGCTGACAGGTGGGCTTGGGGTGTCAGCAAACTAGGGCAGGGCTACAGGCCGGGTTCAGTGGCAGGGGCGCGGGTGAGAGAGAGAGAGGAGAACGGCTAGATCTGGATCAGAGAGCTGAGATTAGGTCTGCTCTGATTAAATCTAAACCACAAGATCTCGGACGGACGCCCGAGATCCAACAGCCGATAGCCGGACACGGGCGTGGTGGCGCCACTCGACCCTGCGACGAAGTCTTGCCGGAGACGAGGGGGACGACCACGGTGGGGCTCCAGGGGCTAAGGGAGAGGGTCAGGCGTGTTTAGGGCGACATGGCGAACTTGACCGTGGGTACCACGCCGGTGCAGGGGCACTAGAGAACGCAGGACACGACGAGGCAGGCTAACGGCGGCGCGGATCAACTCCGGCGTGGAATTACGCAAGCACAAGGACAGTAACGGATGAATTAAGGGCATGGAAGGTTGCTTACCACAAGCGCGAACTCAAGAGCGCCTGGAGGATGGCAGGGAGGCAGGGAAGTCTTGGGTTGACGGCGGCAGGCTCCGGCTGCGCAAGAAGTGCTCCAGTGAGCGCTGACCGGGCAAAACAGAGAGGGAAAGGGCAAACCGAGGGGTGTCCCGAGTAGCCGACGGCGAGGCGGAACTCATCGAGGCAACGGACAGGGAGCGGGCTCGACGGCGGTCGTAGAACGGACAGCGGTCTCTGATGAGCGGCGGCGGAGCTTGTCTGGTTGCGTGCACAGGGCAAGAGAGGGGGCGAGAGAGTTTGGCTAAGGGCGCAAGTGAGCGAGGGGAAGTGGGCGAGCAGCATGCGGCTTCTAAAGGGGCGTGGGCTTGAGAACGTGGCCGGAGAACGCGCGGTCGTGGGCGGGAGGTTGGGGACGGACTAACGGGTGGGGTCCGTAGGACAGAGAGAGCGGGCGCGCGTGCAAGAGGAACGACGCCGACAGATCGGCCCCACAGAGTAGAGAGAGAGAGAGAGAGAGGGAGAGAGGGCGCACGGGTTGGCGCCGACAGGCGGGACCCGCCTATCAGGCACCAAGGGCGCGCGGACGCGGGCGCACGCGGGGCTAGGCTTAATGGGCCGACTTGGGCTGAATTGGATTTTCTATTTTCTAGGGAATTTCTAATTGCTTTTCTATTTATTTTATCTAGGGTTTTCAATTCAAATTCAAATCAAGTTTCAAATTCAAACCAAATCAAACATGTGCGACAATTCAAAGAATATTTGGAGCGCAACATGATGCAACATTTCATGACTCATATGTTTTGGACAAACTAAAATAAATAATCCCTCCCTAATTAAACTAATTCTACAAAAAGAAAAGGAGAGAGAGAGAAACTAGAGAGAGAAGAGTAACACCTGAATTTGGTTGGTAATTTAGAAAGAAATTTTATGCCCCCAAATTTAGGGTGTTACACTCTAACTCGTAGTCTTTAATCAGTTCTTGCCATCTTCACTACCTCATATTCAGCTCCGATTAGGTAAATATGTGTTTCAAACTCTTATGGTCAGTGTAGACATCACATTTTTGCCCATACAAATAGTGCCTCAAAGTCTTCAATGCATGAACCACTGCTGCTAACTCCAGGTCATGGGTGGGATAATTCTTCTCATGAACCTTTAACTGTCGAGATGAATACGCAACGACTCTTCTTTCTTGCATCAGCACACATCCCAAGCCGGTGTAGGAAGCATCACAATACACCGAGAATGTCTTGTGAACATCAGGCAGAACTAAGACAGGCGTTGTAATCAACTTCTCTTTCAACACTTCAAAGGCCTCTTGGCACTTCTAGGTCCACTTAAACTCGACTTTATTTGCTAGCAAGGTTGTCATGGGTCTAGCAATTTTTTGAAAACCCTTCAATGAATTGCCGATAATATCTGGCCATTCCAATGAAACTCTTGATTCCTCAAACATCATTCGGTGTTCCAGTTTAGAATGTCTGCTACCTTCTTTGGATCTACGGCTAACTCATCTTTGTTTATAATGTGACCCAAGTATAGGACTTCTTGAATCCAGAGCTTGCATTTGCTCAACTTTGCATATAACTGGTGCTCTCGTAGCCTCTGCAATACCACCTTCAGATGATCCACATGCTCTTCCTCACTTTGAGAATATATGAGAATATCGTTGATAAACACCACCACAAACTTGTCTAGGTAATCCACAAACACATTGTTCATCAGATTCATGAAGAAGGCTAGCACATTTGTCAGACCAAAAGACAGCTCATATAGCCCATACTTGGTGATAAATGTCGTCTTCGGTATGCCTAAAGGTCAGATCCTGAGCTGATGATAACCTGACCTCAGATATATCTTCGAGAACACACTAGCTCCTCTCAGCTGGTCGAACAGATCTTCTATTCTAGGCAGAGGTACTTGTTCTTGATGGTGACTTCATTCAGAGCTCTGTAGTCGATGCACATTCTCTTGGTGCCATCTTTCTTTTCCACGAATAGGACAAGAGCGGCCCAAGGGGAGGTGATTGGTCTAATGTAACCCTTCTCTGACAGCTCATCTATCTACTTCTTGAGCTCCACCAATTCTGGTCCAGATACCCTATAGACTCTTTTAGAAATAGGGACGGTGCCAGCGATAAGCTCTATGGCAAAATCAACTTTCCGCTTAGGCGACATACCTGGTAAATCTTTAGGGAACACATCTAGAAATTCATACACAACCTTGATAGCCTCGAGTGGGTCGGCCTCCTTACTCTCTTAGACCGCTCGACCTCTAGATCCCTCGTAAGGGAGTCGGCACGGAGAGAGGCCTCGGTGGCTTGACGCCAAGACTTGTCCCGCTCACCACCCAAGCCCAAAGGTTTCCTTCAACAGCCACACATCCTCCTCTAGCGGTGCCACTTTCTCCCTCAGCAGTCGCACCTCCTCCAGAGGTGTCACTTCCCATGCGCGCCCGCAGCCTCGCCCTTTAATTCTGTGCACAACGACGCCGGGTGCATCGCCTCGGCGTTCTTTAGGGCTAGCCATTCATTTGAATGACACAACATGGCCTGATGGCATTGCAGCACGACCTAGACGTCGTGCTCACGACGAATGAAAATCGACTTGGCCACAAACTTTGCCATAAGCCCCTGCAAAGGAGAAAAGCCACATCATTGCACCACTCGAAGGAAGGGATCTCTAGCGCTAAGGAACAATTTCCTTACCCGAGCCATTGTATGGAATTCTGACCACATCCGCTTCTCCTCCGCGTCGTCAAGGACGAAGTAGGGATTGCCCTTGGTGGCCATCCACGTTAGGGTCGGCCCTCCTTAGGTCGAGAGGTTCGGTCCAACGCGAACAAGGTCACCACCCGCCCCGACGATGGGTGGAAGGATGATATGCTCCTCGACCGATCCCTAGGTTGCCTTGAGGGACCATCCTCCTCGATGTTCGCCGCCTCAAGGCTTCGGGTGGCCTCGAGGGTATCGGGGATGGCACACAAGAAGGTTGGAGACAGTGGGTGACACCACGACCGACGTTGCATCGACCACCCTCATCTCCTCCTCAGAAGAGACAGGGATGACCTCAACCAATGGCGCCAGAGGCAACGCTATCACCTCGGCAACGGTGGCATCCTGCCCGGGCTGCCCACTAAGGGCATGCCGGGCCGCCTCAACGCCCCATTGGATGGCCTCCTAGGCAACATCGAACCACGTGTGGGGTTGAGACATGGCCCTAGCCGACGTCCCGATGTCGCGCTTCACCGCTTTGGTGGCAGTAAATGCCAGCTCATGAGCCCAATGTTTAGTGCTAAAGCATAGCAAGATGAAGATCACAAAGGGACCTTGGGAACAAAGAAGGAGCACTCATAGTTTAGCAGCTTACCCGGACTGGGGCACGACGTCCACGTCCACCCTCGGTTTCTAGCTCCTCCGGCCCCTTCGCCCCGTGGCAGGCACCTAGGGCGGGACGACGACCCTCTCCTCCACAAGCTTGGTATCGAGCACCTGGGCAGATCGATGGTATTCTCCTCCACCATCACTGCCACCTCAGCAACTGCAGGAATAGGTCCTGGCTTGGCTGACACCCGTGCCTCGGATAGGGGCGCTGTCGGCCCTTCCACAGGTACGTCCGCGCCGTCGGACAAGCCCGCCGAGGCCGGTTCGGACCAAAGTCTAGCCTCGGGGCTGAAGCCCAGCTGGACCTCCATCCCCTCATCATCATCATCGTAGTCCTCCTCCTCCGTGCTAGGAGAGGCCTCCAGCGGCAGCCCCTCCCTTGCCTGCGCCTTGCGGCGCTTTTCCAATGCATCGTGGACTAGCATTTTCTTGCGAGCCCGCTTCTTGTCCGCATCTTTCTTCTTCTTCTTCTCCTCGACCGCCAACTGACATGCTTCCCTATCAGCCACATCCTTCAGAACTGGGGGTCGGGCGGTTCGGTAACCCCACAACCCCTACGAGAGGGATGAGAAGGGTGAGTCAGGAAGGGGAGAACCAAGAATAGAAGGAGAAATCAAAACCTCACCAGAGACATGTAGCCCTGATCGGGGCGCATCGGGACAACAACGGTATAGTTTGCCTTCCCCACCGTCCCCTTCACCCACCGGAGGAGCTTGTCGGTGGAGATGGCAGCCGTGGCCAGCCAGGAGCTCCCCACGGAGGCCTCAAGCGTCATCTCGTCCAGGCAGAGCCGACGCTCGGTCAGTGGCAGCACCCTCCTCTAGTGGAAGGCGGCGATGACTCCGGCCGTAGTAAGTCCACGGTCCCAAAGCCTCCACAGGGCATCTAGCAGTGGCTAGAGCTGGGCCTGGTGTTCCCGCGGAGTGCCCCACCGCCTGTGTTTCGTCGCCGCAAAGACGACGCACTGCGTGTACGCCAGGAGCCGCCCGTCGCCGTTGCAGAGGTAGAACCACTGGCCCTACGACCCTTTGTTCAACGAGGTGAGGATGGCAGGGATGTACAATTGCGCTTGATCCGAGCGCAACACAAGTGTGCATCCACCGGCTCGCACCACGTGGAGCACCTTCCTCACATTGGTGGAGAGGGAGAACGGCTCCGCTTGGAACAGATGAAGCCATAAGTCCCAATGGGGCTCGATCCCCAGGAACCCCTCGTAGACGGCGGCAAAGATGGCCACCTGAGCGATGGAGTTGGGGTTGAAGTTGTGAAGCTCCACCCCGTAGTAGTGTGGAAGTGCTCGCATGAAGCAGACCGCCGACACTCCGAACCCCCTCTCATGAAAGGGGGTGAAGCTCACCACATAGCCCGGGGCACGAGCCGGCACCTGCTTGTCACCTGGCACAATCCACTCTAGGTGTGGCCCATGGAGATGAGGGCAGAGCAGCCCGGCGTCCACCAACGCCTATAGGTCGTTGTCGGTGATGGAGGAGATCGGCCATGGGTCACGAGGAGGAAGGACACTTACTTTCTCAGCCATTGGAGCTAGGGAAGAAGACGAAAGGAGAGCACGAGAATTTTTTGTGGCTAAGGAAGAAGGCGACTACGACAGGAAGGCGAAAGCAGAATGTAAAGAACCAAACATCCCATCTCGAGTGAATTTATAAGGGTGGATGGAGTCATCGAGGCTTAGGTCGAGCCACCTTGATACAAAACCTAGAGTGGGTTGTGTCGCTTCGAATTCCACACGCACACGCGCCACAACGGTCGGCCTACGGGCTAAAGCATCTCGTCGCATTAAATTCCCTCTCTTCCTGACGTCAGCCGGCCAGCGCCGCTTCATGTAAAGCCTCAAAAGGTGTATCTCTCTCCCTCCCGCTCTTTCCCTCTACCTGTTTTTACACTATGAAAGGGAAATGGCCTTAAACCATTTCTTATACTGATTTTGGTGCTTGATGACCATCACAACTATTCGGACTAACTAGTTTGCTTAGTCTTTGATTCACAGGTTCATAAGTTCAACAGTTTAGTTTCTAAGTCACAATCAGCTCACATCCAACCAAATAGAGGTAAGACATAGAATAGATGAACTACCAATTGTTCTACTCTTTGGATAAGTTTTAAATACCCCAAGGAACCTATTCAACACTTCTAGAGAGGTTGGAAAGCTCGGAATCAACATCTCACTATTTTGGAGCTAGTTTGAGCAAAAGAAGAAATATCAGTTAAAGAATTAAAATGTTCAAGATCCATGACTTAGACTACATGGAAAGCCATTAGTGATATTTTTCTAAGTCATAGTATCTATCTCAAGTTTAGCCAAAGCAACTTGGAGAAGATTGTTCAAAGATCAACGACAAGTCAGAAACTCAAGTGCTGAAATCGCCAAGTGCGGACCGTCCGACCCCTTCTGGCAGACCGTCCGCCACACCACTATGACTTTGGACAGTAACTATAAATCATGGATAGTCCAGCTATAAATCGTGGATCACCCAACTATAATTCACGGACCGTCCAGACGTGAAGATCTGGTTCAGCCCGAAGGTGACAAGTTGAGCAAAAGGATGTTTAGAGCTGGCGCGGACCGTCCGGGACCAAGGGCAGACCATCTGCGTATCGTCACCAGGGAAAGACAACCATTGATCTAGCCATTGGGTTGTCAGACATAACCGTTGTAATGTCAGATCTGACCGTTGGAGGATCGTGGACCGTCTGAGCCCTAGCCGCGGATAGTCCACCAGTGCAGTTTCTGGCAGATGCGCCATAACGACTATATGGGTGGTTGGAGGCTATAAAAGCCACCCCAACCAGCCCATTCATGGGCATTCATTGATCCATATCATACAGAAGAGTTGGGTATTCGCTCCTATCTACTAGAGCAACACTTCTATACACATCAAAGCCACACAAGTGCCACAAAAGAGATATCAAGCAAGAAAGGAGCTACTCGTGTGTGTTTAGCGACAGTGCCTTGTGAGAATCATTGAGAGAAAGTGTGTGCTACCTCTTTGATCATTTGAGTGTGGAGTTTTGGCTCCCATTCATTGTAAAGCTAGCAAGAGCCCTTTATCTTTGTGGTTGGTCTTGTGGAGACTTCGGTCTTTTATTGACAAAGAAGAAGGAACACTCGTCGGTCTTGGTGACCGTTGGAGAGAGGGAAAGGGTTGAAAAAGACCCGTCCTTTGTGGACTCCTCAACAAGGATTAGGTTCTTAGTGAATCAAACCTCGGTAAAACAAATCACCCATGTCACTTGTGTTTATTGCTTGTGATTTGTTTGTGTTCTTCCTCTCTAAGTTCTCTTGCACTATTCCTTGTTAATATTAGTTTGTGTTGCTTCAAGTCAACTTCTCATATATAGAAGCAACTCCTTGCAAGAAAGAACTTGTGTTATTCCTCTTCTTATCTAAGCCCTTTTTCTTTTTTCTCCATAGATATTTTAGTTGTGTTGCTTTGTGTTAATTCCGCATTCTTTGAAAGTAATACTTTTGCAAGCAAAGGACTTAGTTTTATACTCCGATAATTGTTCATCTTGTTCTAACCGCTAATCAAGGGATCAAGGTTTGTGTTAAAGTTATAACATACTACATAGGGGTTTGAAGGTCAAGCCCTCGGTGAGGCTCGGGGTACTGCCCCAGAACACATGGGTTCGAGGCCTGTTACTGATCAGGGGTTCGAATGTTGGCCCCTCGGAAGGGTATCACAACTGCCCCAGAGCACAAAGTTAGGGATGACCATGGGTATGTCCATACACGACCAAGGCTTGGGCTACAATCCCGAGATACACTAAGACATATCCGAGACCCCCGGGAACGATTCGTGACGGTATCCCATCGGAGGGAGGCAACCGAGCCCTTGGACCCCATCGAACGGGACCAAGACCAGACGAATCACCCGCAGGTACTTTTGGGGGCACATCACCGGACCACTAGCCGACTCCTATCAAATGGAGCTTAGGGCTGTGCTCGGATTACCTGTTAACAGCTCGGTAGAGACGTCATGATCGTTACCCACCGAGGGTAGCATGGCGTGATCCCCCTCTTCCTCCTTGCAGAGAGGCGACAAAGAGGCATATCACCAAAAAAGTCAAGGCACCCACTAATCATCCTCTTGCCCCACGCGAAGGCTCGAGGGCTGCCCTCGCAACCTACATTACGACAGAATTGTTGGAAACTCTGACAAAACCAACAAAGAATGATAGGGGGCTCCATTTCCCGACTGCGGACAGGTGGAAAACGGGACCACCATGCCAACAGATGGAAAAATTAAGACCCCAAAGGAGTCAACCACTCCATTGGGGCCTCGGGGGCAACACCCGATGGGTGCTCTCGCGCGCCCATCGAAATCAGAATCATTACTCCTTAGGAAAAGATAGTGTACCCATGAAAAGAGCAGAAGGAGCTCCTAACAAGTGTCAAAACACTTCTTTGGAAGGCTCAGGGGCTACTGTCAAGTATGATAATTCGTGGCACCTAGACTAAGCCCCTAAAACACACTTAAAATCTTGAGGACTCAGTCAAAGTACGTCCCCCGAGGTCCCCCTCAGGGGTCTTCCCAAAACTCCGCCTCGCTCGAGGTCCCCTCAGGAGCCTTCCCTAAGCTCCACCTCGCCCGAGCCTCACCTCGGATAGAATGTAAGCTTGGGGGAATCTCCATCCCAACCGAGGCTCCCTTGGCCTAGGGTGGTCATGTCTGTCTCGCCTAAGCCTACCCTAGGCAGGTAAATACAATGCATGCCTGAAGCCGTTTAGGAGACAACCGCATTTAATGCGCACACCAACCCCACGCTGGGATGTAGATGAATCTTTTAATAGTGTCATAGTTCTTGTCAAAGATTCATCAACATCATTACGCATGCGCACGCCAACTAACAATCCCTGACGAGACGCGTAACACGATAGGACGCCAGCCAAGACCTCAGGCGCAAGTTCCGCCTCGCCTGACGTAGAACTCGGTCTCAGGCGCAAGCTCCATCTCGCTCGAACCTAGCCTCGGTTACATGCTCCCCCGCGAATCTCGTGGGAGGCCACTCCATCAACTGTGGCACGCGTCATCAAGTCTCCAGACAGGGCTCGGTCGCAACCTCGGACGGACCTCCACCTTGCCCGAGTTTGGCTCTTCCCCTAATGCCTGTGATAGAAGACTTCCCAACATCATCATAAACAGTGGAGATGACACCTCCCGTGAGGAGCTTTTTCCCATAACGGACCCTGTGACAACCACTACGGTATGGGCAACTCCTCACCAGGGGAGCTCGGGTATGCAACTGAGCCCTCGGCCATGGCCTCAGCTCATAGAAGAAACCAAGCAAGCACAAGTCAATGATAAAGTACAAGGCCATGCTGTCTACAGGGCACAAAGACACTCCTTCACAGCGGGAAGTCAGCTCCCGTCTACAAGGTAGCACTCCCCAGGCCTATAAATAGGGTCGTCCATTGCTCCACTAGGGGAAGCGGGCGAACACTTGACAGTCTTCACCTCCATTCGATATTGGCACTTACCTCAATCACTCACAGGGACTTGGGGTTATCACCTCTCTTGCTCAGCTTATAATCCCTACTGCAAGCACTTAGGTGCGAGTAATATAAGCCTCATCCCCCTTCTGCTGGAAGTAGGACCCTTCTAGCCCGAACTAGGATAAATTGCTTATGTCAACTCACATCACCGTCTAGGTTCGGGACACACGACACTATTTGACTGGTTGGTTAGGACCACAAGTCCAAACACTGACACTAACAACACAACCCTGGAAACCAGAGTTATTTCTGCTCTTCATGACAATGTGGTGGGAGGACATTCTGGCGGACAGGCTACCTATCATAGGGTGAAAAGGCTATTTTGGTGGAAGGGCCTCAAATCTGATGTGAATGGTTTCATCAAACAATACAGTACATGTCAACAGGTGAAGGTGGAGAGGATTCACTCCACAGGGATACTGCAACCTTTACCTATTGTGGGGGACAGATATCCCCCGGGTCCACTGGAAGGGTAAAAGACCTCACGAGAGGCCCAAGGGCCCAATAAATCGTAGGGCCATTCCTTCGTGGGCCTGGGAGGGACAATCAGTAAAGCAGGTTGACGTAAGGCCGGATTGGTGCAAGCCCGGACGACCCACAACGTTGAGCAAGCGACGACAACAAGGATCCGACTTTCCCGCGCTGGAGCCCCATGCAACGGAACCAGGCGAGGATAGGTCGGCAAAATCATAGGAAGATAGACTCAAACAGTTCACTATCTTTTAGGTGCACATTGTTATCATATCCACGTGTATTGCCCCACGGTAGAATATATAAGGCCTAGGGGGCACCCCTTCAAAAGGATCGATCCCATCATTCAGCCATCCACCTCAACTCTCCGCGTTCTCGCTTTAGAGAACTACCTTGTAACCCATTACACAAAGCATACTCACCAGGACGTAGGGTGTTACGCATCTCTAAGCGACCCGAACCTGTAAACACTGTCCATTGTCTCTCGTGCATCTGGCACGAACCATTTTGCTACAGTCGGCGACATCGTCCTACTCCTAAAACACCTTGAGGGGCAACCCCGGGTGTGCGGTCGGACCCAAAACACCGACAGCTGGCGCGCCAGGTAGGGGGTGTGTCGACGATCCAAGCTAGCTCAATGGCCATCACCTTCCACAACAAGATCACCCTCCGTCCCGGATCCGTATTCTGCTTTGGAACAATCTCATCCATAGCAAATGAAGAGGGAACTCTACACCGCATTGTAGATCCGCCGAAAAAGAAGTCTCCTCCAACAAACTTTGAAAATACCGGAGAAGTGCAACCTCCAGCTCTCCGAAAAAAGATCGCCTTCAGAAAGTCAGGGGCCGAGGGCCCGCTGACCCGGAGAACTCCACTGTCTACTTCCCCGACGAAAGAATGGACACAGGTCGCAAGGAGGAAAGAGGCCGGGAGAAAGCAAGCTGCTCTTTCCGTTCCTCCGCCCTCAAAGGAGAGCGGAAAAAAGATCGTCACGACCGCCGTACCTTTCTACCCCGACGTCCTCTTCATCGGGAGAGTGGAGTCGCCCCCCTTCTCCGACGACGAGCCGACCGCGCCCGGAGAAGAACCACCTCAGCGGGAATCCCGCCGACGGAGAAACCGACGCCAAAACATTCGGCGACACCACGAGGCCGGAGAACGGGATCCGGAGCAACCTGTTTCGTGGGACGAGGTTTCAGAGATAGGAGAAACTCCGGAGGAACGTGTCTTCAAAGAACGGAGGAACTCCCGATGACGTGAACGCCGCCGGGCTCAGGAATAAGCCAAGCAAAATGCCAGGCAATGCCGGGAGAATCCACTCTTCGGGCGCAACCTGAATCCCGACTTCGCCCGAGCCATGAACACGCCAAGTGAAGTTGGAGGAGTACTAGCTCGGATAGCTGATGGACTCCCTCGAACTCTCGACGCCGAAGGCTATCGACGACTGTTTACTCAGGCAGCCAACCATCTTCTACCGCTCGCTCACCCGTCGAACGATCTACGACACGCTATCAACAGCCGTTGGGACGCGCGAAGTTCCATCAATGCTTCGCGTGAACGACGGCATGAGAACGAGATCCGCCGCCGGGAGGAGTACGACAGGGATCATGGCATCCCAGCTCGGAGCCAGGCCACCAGAACTGAGTCGGCAACAGCCTCAACTGGCGGTACTACCCGGGGACGGTCGAGGAACCACAACAACTACTCCCCTCCCCGGGATAGACATCATCCCCGACGACAGGAGGACACGTGTGGAGTGTCTGCTCTTACTCCACGCCTTAGAGCCATCCAATGCCCCCCTAACTTCAAGGTATCCAATGTCGATAAATATGAACCTAAGCAGGATCCAGGGGGATGGCTAGCCGTCTACACCACCGCTGCTCGGGCCGCCGAGGCGTCCGAGGATGTGATGACCGCGTACTTACCCATTGTCCTCGGGCAAGACGCACTGCAATGGCTGCGACATCTACCCCGACAACGCATCGACGACTGGGGCGATTTCAGTCGGCGCTTCACCGCCAATTTTTAGTCCCTCTCCGACAAACCGGCGCAACCATGGGACCTCAAATCCATCAAGCGCCGGGGGGACGAAACTCTCCGATCATACCTCAAAAGGTTCCAGACCATGAGAAATCGTATCCCTGAGGTCACGGAGGCGACTGTGATTGAGGACTTCTACAGAGGATCCAATGACTCGGCTTTCGTCTGAGCCATATTACAGAAGGCGCCGACTACCTCCGAGGAGCTGTTCCGGGAAGCCGACCTCTACATCACCGCCGACGAGCGGGCCCAGGACCTCATCGGAGGAGCGAAACCCGCACCAGCAGCACCACGACGCGACGCGAACCAGCAACCCGACAAACGCTGGGAGAAGAGACCTCGCGAAGAAGTACACGCCGCCGGACCACCAGCCTCTCGCGCCCGGGGAGGACCTCGCGGAGGCGAGCGCGCGCTGGACGACATCCTCGACGCCCAGTGCCCGTACCACAAAGACATGCGCCACACTCTTCGGAACTGCCGGGACTTCAAGCACTCTGTCGGGCACGGCCGACCCTTCCAACCTCTACCTCCTCCTCCGCCGAGGGGAGGGCCAGAAGAACCACGACAACCCCAGCAGCAGGAGGAGGGAGGAGGAGGAGCTTTCCCGCGCGTTGACAGGGAGTTCAACGTCATCTTCGGCGGACACGGATCGCAAGAGAACAGAAGACAACAAAAGCTCAACGATCGCCAGATATTGGTGGCGACCACCGGTCCTCCCGCCCCATACCGGTGGTCGGAGCACCCGATCACTTTCACTCGGGCGGATCAATGGCTCAACTTCGACCACCCAGGAAAATACCCGCTCCTCGTTGATCCGGTGATCCGAGAGAGCAGGGTGAAGAAGGTGTTAGTGGACGGGGGGAGCAGCATCAACGTCACCTTCCCCCGGACACTCCAAGGCTTGGGAGTTCACCTCAAAGAGCTCCACGAGTCCAACACTCCTTTCTTCGGCATCATGCCGACTGAAGGAGAATACCCGTTGGGCCACATCTACATGCCCATCACCTTCGGAACTTTGGATAACTATAGGACCGAGTTCCTGAGGTTCGAAGTGGCGAACTTCGACTGCGGGTACAACACCATTATCGAGAGGCCGGGATTGGCAAAATTCATGGCCATTCCGCATTACACGTACATGATACTGAAGATGCCAGGACCACAAGGAATCATAACTTTGCGCGCTGACTTCCAAGGCGCCGCAGAGTGTTTCCGAGTGGCCATCCAAGCGGCCCTCACCACCAAACCGCCGGCGACTTCTTCGGCGAAGGCGAACTCTAAGCCTGAGGAGGACCTTGCATCACTGGCGAACGAAGCTCAGGCCGCGACCTCTATGCGGCCGACTGAAGAAACTAAAAGGATCAACCTGGGGTTCGCTGATGAACGCAAGACTGCTATCATCAGCTCCAGCCTGGACGACAAATAGGAAGACGCGCTCGTCCAGTTTCTGCAAGATAACCGAGACGTATTCGCATGGCAACCTGCGGATATGCCGGGAGTCCCAAGAGAACTGGCCGAGCACAAACTGAAGGTCTATCCCCAGGCAAGGCCGATCCGACAAAAACTACGTCGTTTCACGCCCGACAAGAGAGAAGTCATTCGCGCCGAGCTAGCTCGCTTGGTCGCGGCTGGATTTATTAGAGAAGTGTTACACCCCGAGTGGTTAGCCAACCCTGTTCTTGTACTCAAAAAGAATAAAGTGGATTGGCGCATGTGCGTCGACTATACTGATCTCAACAAACATTGTCCAAAGGATCCCTTCGGGCTCCCAAGGATAGATCAGGTGGTAGACTCTACCGCTGGATGTTCTGTGCTATCTTTCCTGGACTGCTATTCCGGATACCATCAGATTAGCCTGGCGAAGGAAGACGAGGAAAAAACAGCGTTCATCACTCCGTTTGGTGCTTTCTGTTACACCTCCATGCCGTTTGGCCTCAAAAACGCTAGAGCGACTTATCAGAGAGCTATTCAAACATGCTTAGCCGATCACTGGGGCAAGCGTGTGGAAGCCTACGTAGATGATGTGGTAATCAAAACTGAGAACTCGGAAAACTTCATTGAGGACTTACAGCTGGTTTTCAACAGTCTACGGCGGTACCGATGGAAGCTTAATCCCGAAAAATGTGTTTTTGGGGTACCAGCAGGAAAGTTACTCGGATTTATTGTCAGCCACCGGGGAATTGAGGCTAATCCTGATAAGATCGAAGCTATCATGAAAATGGAAGCACCCCGATCACCGAAGAAGGTTCAGCGACTTACTGGATGTATGGCAGCTCTGAGCAGATTCATATCCAGGCTGGGAGAAAAAGGTTTACCATTTTACAAGCTACTCAAGAAAGTGGATAAGTTTCAATGGACTCCGGAAGCACAAGAAGCTCTAGATGCACTGAAGAAATTCTTGACGACACCACCAGTACTTAAGCCGCCTAGACGAGCCACGTCAACTCAACCAGCTGAAGATCTGCTGCTGTATATCTCTTGCACGACTCACGTGGTAAGCACCGTGTTGGTAGTCGAGCGAGCAGAAGAAGGATATACCTACCCAGTGCAACATCCCGTTTACTTCATCAGTGAAGTTCTGGGTCCCTCGAAGAAAAAGTATCCTCAAGTTTAAAAGCTATTATATGCAGTACTTCTAACTGCCCGCAAGCTACGTCACTACTTTGACGACCACAAAGTCATAGTAGTTACTGGTTTTCCAATAGGGGATATTCTTCACAACAAGGAAGCCATTGGCCGAATAGCCAAGTGGGCCTGTGAGCTGGGATCTCATGACATCGAATTTCGACCTCGCACTGCCATCAAAACTCAAGCATTGGTTGACTTCGTATCAGAGTGGACTGAACAGCAAGTACCAGATAACCCAGAGATTGCAGAAGTATGGCGATTGTATTTTGATGGCTCGTTGAAGCTGTAGGGAGCAGGAGCAGGAATTCTCTTCACCGCACCTGGAGGCGAGCACCTCAAGTATGCCCTCCAGTTGCTGTTTCCAGCCTCCAACAATGCAGCCGAGTATGAAGCTCTGATCCATGGATTGAACATCGCCATATCATTAGGCATCAAGAGACTGATGGTGTACGAAGACTCTCTGGTAGTCATAAGTCAGATAAACAAAGAATGGGATTGTTCAAACGATTCAATGGGAAAGTACTGCACTGCCGTCCGAAAACTGGAAGATAAATTTGAGGGTCTGGAATTTCATCATGTAGAAAGAGATCGGAACACGGCAGCTGATGTATTGTCCAAGCTAGGATCCAGTCGAACTCAGGTCCCACCTGGAGTCTTTGTGCAAGAAATACTACAGCCGAGCATCTCAATAGATCAAGCAGAAGAGTGTAATATCGTGAATCAACCAAAGTCAGACTCTGATGACTGGAGAAGGCCAATCATCAGGTACATAAAGAATGAAGAGGAGCCAGATGACAAAAATGCAGCCGAGCGTATCGCCAGACAGTCGGCTCACTACACACTCATTGGGGAGACATTATACAGAAGGGGTGCATCAGGCGTCCTCATGAAGTGCATTCTCTCATCTACTGGGAAGCGACTTCTAGATGAGGTCCATGCCGGGCAATGTGGAATACACGCAACATCCAAGACACTAGTCGGGAAGGTCTTCAGGTCAGGATTCTATTGGCCAACAGTGAAGAATGACGCAGCCGAGTTAGTTCAGAGGTGTGAAGCTTGCCAGTACTTGTCGAATCAACAACATCTACCGGCACAGCAACTGTAGACCATACCAGTGACTTGGCCCTTCGCATGCTGGGGACTCGATATGATTGGACCTTTCAAGAAAGCTCAAGGAGGATACACTCATGTACTGGTAGCAATCGACAAATTCACCAAATGGATAGAGTTCAAACCCATTGCTTCTTTAACCTCGGCTAAGGCCGTGGAATTCATACAAGACATAATATTCAGATTCGGGATACCAAACAGCATCATAACTGACCTAGGATCCAACTTCACAAGTTTAGAATTCTTCGATTTCTGCGAGCAAAAAAGCATTCAGATCAAGTATGCTTCTGTAGCACACCCAAGAGCCAATGGGATGATACTGGAGGCACTCAGGAAAAAGGTCTTCGATAAGAATGAAAAGTTCGCAGGAAAGTGGATAAGGGAGTTGCCCTACGTCGTTTGGAGCCTAAGAACCCAACCTAGCCGAGCTCTGCATGGAAACACTCCTTTCTTCATGGTCTATGGGTCGGAGGCAGTGTTACCCGCCGATCTCAAGTTCGGGGCGCCAAGGTTGATCTTCGAAAGTATAGCAGAAGCCGAAGCTACTAGGATGGAGGACATCGATATACTCGAGGAAGAACGGCTGAATGCAGTAATCCAATCAGCACGGTACCAGCAGACTCTAAGGCGCTATCATGACAAGGCCGTGCGACAACGATCCTTCTCAGTAGGAGATCTCGTCCTCCACCGAATTCTAACGGGGGAGGGACGACACAAGTTATCGCCCTTATGGGAAGGACCCTTCATAGTAGCAGAAGTCACTCGGCCAGGATCATATCGTTTCACTCAGATGGACAACACAGAAATTGGGAACTCCTGGAATATAGAACACCTCAGGAAATTTTATCCCTAGCCGTATTTCAAAGGCTATCGAGACGCGATGTACTCTGTAAATTGGGAAATATGCCATCAATAAAAAAAGGGGACTTCAAAGATACTCAGTTTGTTCATGATTGACTTGCATTCTTACCTAACTCGGGGTGACCACTATGCCCTGCTAACGGAGCAATCGACTTAAGTCGGCAACGACTTAAGCTGGTGCAACATGCTCGCGCTTACTTAACTCAGGGTGACCACTATGCCCTGCTAACGGAGCAATCGACTTAAGTCGGCAACGACTTAAGCCGGTGCAACATGCTCGCGCTTACTTAACTCAGGGTGACCACTATGCCCTGCTAACGGAGCAATCGACTTAAGTCGGCAACGACTTAAGCCGGTGCAACATGCTCGCGCTTACTTAACTCAGGGTGACCACTATGCCCTGCTAACGGAGCAATCGACTTAAGTCGGCAACGACTTAAGCTGGTGCAACATGCTCGCGCTTACTTAACTCAGGGTGACCACTATGCCCTGCTAACAGAGCAATCGACTTAAGTCGGCAACGACTTAAGCCGGTGCAACATGCTCGCGCTTACTTAACTCAGCGTGACCACTATGCCCTGCTAACGGAGCAATCGACTTAAGTCGGCAACGACTTAAGCCGGTGCAACATGCTCGCGCTTACTTAACTCAGGGTGACCACTATGCCCTGCTAACGGAGCAATCGACTTAAGTCGGCAACGATTTAAGCCGGTGCAACATGCTCGCGCTTACTTAACTCGGGGTGACCACTATGCCCTGCTAACGGAGCAATCGACTTAAGTCGGCAACGACTTAAGCCGGTGCAACATGCTCGCGCTTACGTAACTCGGGGTGACCACTATGCCCTATTAACAAAGGCAACCGACTTAAATCAGCGGCAACTTAAGGCGATCTGACGCGCTTACGACTACTCATATAGGGATGACTTCTATATCCCGTAAACAAGTTTCAAAACCATCACACAACATTTTACTACTGTAAATTTACGTACTGTTGAATTCTGAAACAATATGAGAATAACAATATCATTCAAGTGCTAAACTGATGTTCTCTAACAAATGTCTGACCATGCTAACCGCGCGCTCAAAGCACGCAAAATATTTCTCTATTTCGTGATATCTTTCTCAGGGGCAACCGACGAGGAAGGGCGACTTGAGGAATCATGAGCAGCATTCACGTCAGCCCTTATATCTTCAGGAACAACCACACCAGGTCTCCTCATCAAGATTCGCCTCGCACGAATGGCCTTATCCATGGCTCTGTCGCGCTGGGCTCTCAGAGTAATGGAAGTTTCTTCAGCAACCTTAGCAGCCAACTGAGCGGCTTCTAGCTCCTGGGCGATGGATTTCTTGGAAGCACGAAGTTCTTTGATAGTAGCATCCTTCGCCGATATCAATTGCTTGAGCCATATCACTTCATCCGCGGATTCCTGCAGCTTACAGCGATGGTTGTCTAACTCCTCCATGGTGAAGCGATGACTCCTCTCCAGGATGGTCAGCGAGTTGCTAGAGTCGCGATAGAGTCTGTCAAGATTGTCATGAGAAGCAACAAGGATACGTTTTTCTTCCTGCAAACAAAATTCAACTCCTTCAAACATCAAGCAAGCAATAGGAACACAGTAATGCAAAGCACAGTTCCATAAGTCACCTTTTCGGAATCAAGCTGAGTGCGAAGGGAAGAGCTCAGTGCATTGGCGTCATCTAGGGCAGCAGAGACCTGAGCTAGTTCAGTCTGGCTTTGAGAATACTTTTCTTCAAAATCAGAGCATCGCTGGACCAGTTTAGCCTGATCTCGAGAATGTCTTTCTTCAAGAGTGGAAATCTGCCGAGTCATATCTAGCAGGAGACAATCAAACAAAAGGGGTCAGAATATAAGGCAATCCAATAATGAAGACAAAGAGAAGCAAAAAAGCACTAACCAGCATTAGTCGCCTCCAAGTCAGAGACACGACGTTGGAGTAACACTGGATTCCAACGTGCAAGAGACAAAGCTCCTTCTGGAACAGAAGCACCCTGCAACCTCAACTGGCTAGCCATCCCGTCCACCAAAGCCTGATAAGGAGAACATATGAGTGTGATGATAGCAGTTCATGCGGGGTAAAAATCAAGCTAAAATATATCACAAGTACCTGGAGGTTGGAAAAGAACGAAGGGACTCCCAAGTCATGAGAGATCAATTGATGACCGGGCGTAAGGTCGCCACCCAAAGCAGCTTGCAACGAACCAGCAGGGACCAATTCAGTGCCATCAATAGAGCCCAAAACTTGGTCAGCGGGGACGCTGCCCTCTAAAGCGACTCTCTGATCCAAAGCCTGGGCTACCACCATGCAGCCGGAGTGCGGAGGCGATCCCGCATGAACGTCCATGGAAGTACAAGAGGGAGACCCCACTCGGACACCCTCGGGGGCTGGGTCACGGTTCGCGCTGCCCACTTGAGCCGGATCATCTCCGGCAGTACCCTCGGGGGCTGGGCAGTGGCTTGCGCTTCCCACCCGAGCCGAGTCATCCCCGGCGACATCCTCGGGGGCTGGGCAAGTGTCAACACCGTCCCTGAGGACCGAGTTCTCTGCAGTAGCCGCCTCTAAGGCTGATGGACCCTCAGTTACTTCCATGGGACCAAGATGATCCAAGTCAGTCTCCTGACCCTCAAGACCGCGTTCTAAGGTCGATGAGGCACGGGATGACCTCAACCCAGCATCGAGCACATCAGCGCAAACCTCCATCACACCATCATCTGCTGGCTCTGATAATAGATCCTCTGGAACCATATCCTCAAGAGTCTGATCCAAATTCGCCAGGGACAATTCTTGCAGACCAATGAGGGCAGACAGAGCAGGAGAAGGAACTCCACTACTTTCACCACTGGCGACATACTGCCGACTGTTCTTCCGAGTCAAAGGGACCTCATCTTCTTCCTCACAGTCGTCTTCATCAACAACATAGACAGCGCACCCATTGGGGTCAGCAGCAGAAGGAGCACACCCATTGGGGTCAGTAGCAGGTAGAGCACCCCCATCGAGTTCAGCGTCAGTAAATTCAGGAACAGGCACTTCTTTTTCTTCTTCGGCTCGTCAGCAGAAGGATCAAGTTGATTGGCTCGGGAAGGACGCCTCGGGCGAGTACTGACAGGTTTCTGAATATCCAAGGTTATATCAGCTTCTGGGGGAGGTGCCACCACCAACGTCCCAGCAGGAGCAGCATCAGAAGAGTCCTCAGCCAGCAAATCAAGCATAGCACTTATTTCTGCGTCACTAGGATCCAGAGGCACCTCAAAATGGACCTGCCGTTCATCATCAGGAATTCCCCCGAGTGAAGCAACCAAGACGCTAATTTCTTCAGCAGAGGGTCGCACTCTAAGGCCCAAACTGCCATCAGTGACAGGCGGATTCGACACAAAAAGAGTGAAGGCCTTGGGAGGAGGCAGGTTCCAGGCTGAATATGCCACTAGGGCACCAACATTTGATACCTTGCCTCTAAGAATCATCTCAAGTCGGTTCACCAAGTCTACAGAGGGAATTCTTCTGTTGGTGACCCGAGTTGAGTCAGCTAGGCCTCGGTACAGGTAAGCTGGGTATGCCCTGTCTTTCAACGGCTGAATATTCTTGAAAACAAAATCAGCAACCACAGCCTCAGCAGTCAGACCCCTCTCCTTCAGCAGCCCAACTTCAGCTAGCAAAGCACCTGCCTCAGCTACCTCCTGATCAGTGGGGGATTCGGTCCAACTTGGAGTACGAACATTCGGCTGTCTTCCCGACCTAGGGGGGAGAGAATTGCCATGGTTCTCAACAATAAACCTTTCCAAGCGCCATCCCTTGATACTGTCTTTGAGAGGGATTTCAAGATACTCAGTCTTCCTCCCACGACGCATCTCCAAGCTAGCACCCCCAACCAACTGATGCTGCCCCCCGGCCATCCCAGGGCGACAGTGATACAAGTACTTCCACAACCCAAAATGTGGCAGCATGCCAAGAAAAGCTTCGCATAAATGAATGGAAATGGAAATTTGCAGAATATAATTGGGATTCAAATGGGTCAGTTTAAGATGATAGAAATCAAGGAGGCCGCGGAAAAAGGGAGAAATGGGAAGACCGAGACCGTGGAGAAGAAAAGGAACGTAAATTACGGACTCATTGGTATCCTCTGTCGGGACAGTGACCCCATGACAAATCCGCCAAGAACACAGCTCCCTCGGGGGAAGGACCCCGATGGACACGAGGTGGAGAAGGTCGGGCTCGAAGACAACAGACATGTGGTTACCTGCGAAAGGCAACTGACTGTTGGGGTCGATTGGGGGAATCACCGCGGCGGATGAACTCGAGGCTTTCCGCTTGGGCGCCATCTCAATTCTACTGGCGGACGGAGCAAGAGCCGAATTGCAGAAAGGATTTGGAGGCAGGAAAGCAAGAACTAGGGCACGGAAAGCAGAGGCGGCTAAAAGCGCAGTACTTATGGGATATTCCCGAGCCAGATACCGTTTCAAAAAGCGCCCAGTCAGCACCCGACAGTTACCTCCGAAACACCAGCGTGCCACGTTGTCACTCGACAGTTACCTCCAAAACACCAGCGTGCCACGTTGTCACTCGGCAGTTACTTCCAAAACACCAGCGTGCCACATTGTCACCCGACGGTTGCTCCCACATCATCACTCAGCTATTACCCTCAGCATGGCCGGCGCAGCCCGTCCTAATTCGGCCGTTATCTCTAAAACGCCGATGTTACCTTCAGTCGCTCGGCGGTTACCTCTAACACGCCGACGTCGTCTTCAGTCGCTCGGCAGTTATTTCTAAAAACTCCGATGCCATCTTCAAGTCGCTCGGCAGTTATCTCTAAAACTCCGACGCCGTCTTCAAGTCGCTCGGCAGTTGTCTCTAAAACTCCAACGTCATCTGCAAGTCACTCGGTGTTACCTCTAAAACTCTGATGTCGCCCTCAGTCGCTCGACAGTTACCTCTAAAGCTCCGACGTCGTCCTCAGTCGCTCGGCAGTTACCTCTAAAACTCCGACGTCATGTTCAGTCGCTCGGCAGTTACCCCTGACACGCCGACGTCGTCTTTGGTCGCTCGGCAGTTACCTCTAAAACTCCGACGTCATGTTCAGTCGCTCGGCAGTTACCCCTGACACGCCGACGTCGTCTTTGGTTGCTCGGCAGTTATCTCTAAAACTCCAACGTCGTCTTCAAGTCACTCGGCAGCTACCGCTAAAAGCGTCGATATGATGCCCGAGTTATTTACTTACTATTCCAAGGAAATCAACTTCACAAATAAGGTGGGCGGAGGAATGATTCAAGAACTCTAAGTTATGCTACAACCAGAGAGCATCATGAGCAATGAATATCACAGCAGAAGTTAACTGATTACGAAGCAGAACAATTGGCACAGAGAAGGCAATATCATTCTTCATTAAAGGGAAGTAACATTACTTACAAATCAACTCATTATGAGTTGATACTTCCCTACTACTACTACTACTACAACTACTACAACTACTACTACTACGCTACACTATACTACTCTACACTACTAATACTACTACATTATTTCCCTATACTACTTCTAATCTATACTAATATCTAAAAAACCAGTGGCATTTAGCCACTGGCCTTGTTGCTGCCCTTGCTGCCGCCGCCGCCGCTGCCGCCCCTGCTGCTGCCGCCGTCGCCATCCTTGCTGCCGCTGCTGCCGCCCCTGCCGCCGCCGTCACCGTCACCGCCGCCACCGCCTTCGTTGTCGTCGTCGTCGTCCTCGCCATCGCCGCCGCCGTCCTCCTCGGACGAGTCCTCCTCGTCCGAGGAGTACTCCGACTCATCCGAGCCCTCGAGCCCGGAGCGCTCGACGGCCCGGATGTAAGTCCAGACCTCCGCCGCAAGCCCCTGGGAGTCATCTGAATCATCAGACGACTCACACAGAGGAATGGGAGCCGGGGACCCCTCGGACTCAGGAGAACTCCTCCTCTAAGTACTCCGAATCACTGAAGTCCTCGGATGGAGGAGTCGGCTCACGCTTGCGCTTGTTATTCTTGCCCATGGTGGAAGCACGAGAAGGAGAAGAAAGCAAGCAGTGGAGAACATCAAGAGATATGAAAAAACCGGAGAGGCAAAGGCACTATTTATAGAAGAAGAAGGAAACCGCTCACCTCCAACCACGGTCACTGAACAGTCGTGAGGCATTCAATACACACTTCAACTCGTCTGAAGACACGTCAGGCGGCTGACGCCGTTTCACGCAACGCAACACCCATTGGGACTCTAGTCAACAGCATGGACGATATGATTATGCCTGCCGTCGCATCACATTACTACTCAGAAGCAGCCGACTAAAACACTCAGCGTACCAAGCCGTCCCTTGTCCACACCCATTGGGGGGGATGCCCAGGAATTATCAGTATATTTTTCAAAACTGTCACATCTGTGCAGGGCATGCAATGAATACCTCAAGACAAAAATGAGATATCAGTAAGGATCAGAGGAAAGCCAAATATAGCCGGGGAAGTACAAAATCTGACCGACAGAAGCGACGTGAAGACTAGACAGGGAACATCCATCAAATGTCCAACCAGTTGCAGAGCAAATAAATTGCACCACCTAGCAAGATATGGGCGGATCACGAACTCGGCTGCAAAAGACAAAATACATGCTGACCTCTGAAGCATAATATTGATGACATAATGCTGACCTCTAAAGCATAATGTGGATGACATAATGCCGACTTCTAAGGCAGAAAAAGATAACCTTCAACAAAAAGACACGAAAGGAAGAGCTTCGAGTGGATTATCCTCAAAAATCCACTCGAAGCTCGGAGGCTACACCCATTGGGTGCACCTTTGGTGCACCCCATGAAATACCATTTCAAAGCCAAGATAGTGCCGACTTCTAAGGCATAGAACAAGATTAAAGACAAGGCTGGCCCTCAACCAAAGTACAAGAGTAAAATAAAAATAATTTCTGATGAAGACCTTCGAGTAGATTGTTTTCCAAAATCTACTCGAAGCTCGGGGGCTACACCCATTGGGTGCACCTCCGGTGCACCCAATGAAGTCCAGGGTCCCACAAAAAGAAATGCCGACCTCTAAGGCACAAACATGAAGCAAGGCTCCAGTCTACGAGTGATTTAAGCAGAAGGAGACAGCAAAAAATCATTTTTACCGGACTGCTTGGAAAGCATCTCTTATCATAAATAAAGACTGCAAGCTGGACCTAGGATCTTTGGGCTGACTATTTCAAAATCAGCCCGAAGATCGGGGGCTTGTGGGGGACAGATATCCCCCGGGTCCACTGGAAGGGTAAAAGACCTCACGAGAGGCCCAAGGGCCCAATAAATCGTAAGGCCATTCCTTCGTGGGCCTGGGGAGGGACAATCAGTAAAGCAGGTTGACGTAAGGCCGGATTGGTGCAAGCCCGGATGGCCCACAGCGTTGAGCAAGCGACCACAACAAGGATCCGACTTTCCGGCGCTGGAGCCCCATGCAACGGAACCAGGCGAGGATAGGTCGGCAAAATCATAGGAAGATAGACTCACAGAGTTCACTATCTTTTAGGTGCACATTGTTATCATATCCACGTGTATTGCCCCACGGTCGAATATATAAGGCCTAGGGGGCACCCCTTCAAAAGGATCGATCCCATCATTCAGCCATCCACCTCAACTCTCCGCGTTCTCGCTTTAGAGAACTACCTTGTCACCCATTACACAAAGCATACTCACCAGGACGTAGGGTGTTACGCATCTCTAAGCGGCCCGAACCTGTAAACACTGTCCATTGTCTCTCGTGCATCTGGCACGAACCATTTTGCTACAGTCGGCGACACCGTCCTACTCCTAAAACACCTTGAGGGGCAACCCCGGGTGTGCGGTCGGACCCAAAACACCGACACCTATATCTTAAGTGGCCTGACAAGACCTTACTATGGACTTCATAGAAGGACTTCCAAAATCTGAGCGGCGTGATGCAATTTTGGTGGTGGTCGACAGATTTTCAAAATATGCACATTTCTTTCCTTCGAAGCATTCTTTTTCTGCTCCTAAAGTAGCTCAGGTATTTCTGTATGATATTGTTAAGCTACATGGAACTCCTAAGTCCTTAGTCATTGATAGGGATAAGGTGTTCACAAGCACCTTTTGGAAGTCTCTATTTCAGTCACTGAACACAAAGTTGGCATTAACAACAGCTTATCATCCTAAAAAAGAAGACCAGTCTAAGGGAGTCAACCAATGCCTTGAAATGTATTTGAGATGTGCTATACATGAGGTTCCAACTCTCTATAAGAGATGGTTACCACTAGCTGATTTTGGTATAACATATCTTATTACTCAGCTTTGGGGTGCTCACCATTTAAGGTTTTGTATGGATATGATTCAGTCTTTGTAGCTGCTTCTATGGTCTCAATGGAAACGGAGCCTTCCGTGGCTGATTGGTTGAAAGAAAGGCAGTCTTACTCTGAGTTTTTGAAGGAGAGGCTAGCAATTGCCCAAAACAGGATGAAGGTGCAGGCTGATATGCATATAACCGAGTGGACGTTTTAGGAGGGGAAATGGTGCTACTCAAGTTACAACCATATGTGCAGAGTTATGTGGTTAATAGGCCCTGTCCTAAGCTAGCCTTAGAGGTGTACATTTGGGACATGCTTGGGCCGATGTCGTGGCCCACGGGTGGGCACAAGCATGGCCCATTTATGGATGCACAAAATAGCCCATTTATAGGCACGAAAAGGCCCATATTCATTTGGTCATCCACTTCTAATAAAGGAAATCATCCGCTCCAATTTGGCTAGCTACATGCTTAATCATGGAGGCGAGGTGTCAACCACCCATTGGTTGCATGTTCTTTGATTTTTTAAATTATAAAACTTGAAATATTAATATCTACTACATGATATATGTATTTTGAATTTTGGGATTTATTGTGAATTTTGGGCTTTGATGTGAATTTCAGGCTTTGATACGAATTTTGGGCCACAATTTGAATTTCAGGCTTTTTACAGTTTTGCCCCCCCCCAAAGTGAGCCAATCACGTTTAACCAATAACATGCTAGGCCGTGGGCCGAGGGCTAAGCCCATGGGCCGACCCGACATGGCCCATAATAATTACAGGCCAGGTCAGCCCAAAATTCAATCACGCAGGGCTTTTTTGAGTTTGGGCCGGGCCGGGTCTGGCAGCCCAAATGTACACCTATAGCCGGTTTTCAAGTATTTTGGGCCTTTCAAGGTGCTGCAAAAGATTGGAAAAGTGGCTTACAAACTTGAACTACCAGATGGTGCTAATGTCCACCGAGTATTTCATGTAACACAACTAAAGCCCTTTACCCCGTCATATACCCTAGTTTATTTATATTTCTCTTCAATAGTGGATCTGACTACTGACTAGTGTTGATGTGCATCTTGTGAAAGTGGTGGAGCGCCGGCTAGTGCGCAAAGGGAGCCATCCAGTGGTCGAAGTGAGAGTGGTTTGGTCTAATCTCTGCTACTCTATAAGACTCTAACGTAGACCGTGCACCATGTTCTGCCATACCCCTCTCGGACGCGATGCTCGCCTCGTGATGTCCGCTGCACCTCCGCGTCCTCAGCACCCGCCTTGGATACACATACACCCCTTCCTACCTCTGCCCGTTGCGCCCACATCGGAGGCAGGCATGCCACCGCACCCCTAGTCCCCTCCCTCGTGCTCCCCGCCGACGGATGCTACGCCCACGCCAATCCCTCGCCATCCGTACCCTCACCTCGGCCATCTGCACGTCGTGCACGCCCTACGCCCCTCTCCCATGCCTTCCACGCCTTCTCCCCCAACACAGCTTTAGCTTCATCTGCCCGTCCACACCCACGCGTCCCTCCTCGTCAATGCGCAGCCGCCAATTTCTCCTCCTCCTCCCCCGTGTGCGGTGGATCCTCCACGAATTTGGTGCCTCAAGCACATGGTAGCGGGCCCATACCTTTGCAGCGTCCTCGCAGCTGACATTGACCCCATCATCCCAAACCTCCTCTTTTTCGGCGCCTCCTCGCCCACGATCACCGTCATTGTGCTTCACGCTATACTCCCCCGACATCTCGCATATGGATTGACTATCTCAGGCCCCCTTCCTCCCTCTCACCAAAAACCCTAGCCCACGCCTGGCCGCCGCCACCCTCACGTGGTTGTTGCATGTGTGCAACGCACCACCGCTCCTCAGGCGATCGAAGCCAACACGATGGCGAGGTCGGTGAGCATGGCGATGTCGTCGTCCTCCCTGGCCACCGGTGACACTACCTTCTGCCACACGAACCACCGCTCGCACACCACATTATCCTACCAAGCACGCCCACACGTCGATGTACCTTTTGCCTACCACAGCAGCGCGACACTCCAGCAGGTACTGCTACGCCACCATGCCTTAAAGCGCCTAACACCATTACAACCCCTCGGATGGGGCTCCATTACTGTCGCCCAGCAGCGCGTCGATCTTCGCCTCATTAGCCGTGGTGAGGTCGGCTATGGCCAGGTCTACATATTCTATGGCGCTCGCAGCTTTGTAGTCGAGCGTCGATAGGCTAAAGTCCTCGGTGAAAGTGCCATAGCCAGCGGCTGTCGCCCCCTTGCACGCCGAGTGCACCACGCTTGGTGGCTCGCCGGCGATGGGTGGTGTGGCCCTAAAGACAGTCATTAGGAGCACAAGGAGGGGGATGATGTTGATGTTATTGGTACGATTGGTGAAAGAGGAGGAGCCCGTGCATACTAAAGGTTGTTATTACTACAGAGACGACTCTTCTAGCACACAATATCACACAATTTACATATTACCCATAGAATTATATACATGTATGGTTGCTCCAATTTTTTAGCCACAAATTTTATAAGTTATTAATGGAGGATACACTGGTAGAGATTTTTGTGTCTGCAAATAATTTCCTATTCTTACACTGTTACACATGGTTATTTTCTTATTTCAGATCTACATAGCATCAAAGTATTTTGTGACAACGACTTGACAAATGTTACACAAGATTTCAGGGTGCAAACAAGATAGGCCACTGTACCAACTTAGTTTATTTGACCTGAAAATTGTGAGTATTATGTTTTGAACTCAACCTTGTGACACTTTTATTTTATTTTTGCAGTCTATCATACGTGGTAATTTGCAATATGCTTCTCTAAGTGCACTAAGAAGGCTTCCACTTGATCATGGTAATCAAACATTTCTCCACCGAGATGTGCAAGGGTGAGTCTGGACTTAACATATTTGTATAACTACTTTTACCACCTTGTATTCTGGACCCTATTTATTTTCAAGTTCTCAACTACTCAATACAAGGGATTGAATAATTATTTATGATTTCTTGTCTTTGGTTGTCTTTATAAATGTGAAAAAAACCAAAATTGACGTGACTTCTAAACCAGTTAATGATTTTAATCCATCTCTTCTTTTTTCATGTTTCTGGATTCAACTATCTACCAAGATGAACAGTATTATCAAACATCTACATGCTCTATGAAAAAGCAATCCATGTCTATAAAATATTACATATGTATGAACTACTATTTCACACTCATTTTCTTCTCATTTGACTTGATATAACTACAGGATTGAATTTTCTAACCCAGTTGCAGTCAGACATGCATTGTCATTAATATCTGAAATTGCTGCAAACGATCCACTCTTAGTCACAATGACATATTGGCATTGGTTCAGTTTACTCACATACCTAACATTGGCACATTGCTTCTGCTGACTATTTGGGATTAGATGGCACCTTTTGTGGGCAAAGAACCTGAGACTACTATATTGACTTTGTTAACCAAATATTTTTGTAAGAACTTAGAAGCAACCTGCATGATCTGAAAAGCAAGTAGGCATGGTAGGCTATTGATGTTTGTTGTCATGGTAAGGATCAACTATCCAAAAAATAATGAAATATACATGCAGAGCATGCGTCTGGCACTAGATGGCCTGACCTATAGGTAGCCATCATGGTTTGGTGTTGCTTGTGGCCTACTGTTTTTTTCAGTTGAGAAGTATCGTGTGACATGGATCTCTTTTGTGTTTGCCACTACTGATCTTGATTGGTGTTTACATGAAGTATTTATACAACCTACTTTTTCTTTCTTTCAGAACCACTGTGTATCGTCATCATTTGCTACTTTTGACACTTGATGATCACAAACCACCCTGAAAATCATATTCTTGTCCAATTTTATTACACACCTCCAAAAAGAAATTGCGATGAAATAAAGGTCAAATATCCTGATTTTCTCAGTCTATATTTCAAGAAGTTGGTGTAACTCTGTTTACACAAGCGAAAGGTCCACTTTGTTTCAGTTAATATGACTACCCAGTACCCACTTTTGATTTTTTGCTTCTCCTACCAATAGTTATGAATATGAGAAAATGCAGAGAAAGGTGATTATGAATATGATAAGTTATTTCTCATTTTTTAAAATACTTTACTATCCATGACAAGTACCAGACTGAGAATAGGATTGATCTAACTTTCAGGTTCCATCAAAGCTTATTGGTGTTGTTTTAGCAGGCCAATTGGGAAACGAGCATGTAAATTAATTGGATCTGTTCAAAATGCCTAGCATACTATGGAGAAGGCTATTTACATCACAACATAAACCCTATTATGCAGCATTTTTTAGTACTATGATGTTCTTCCTATTCTCATTTGTCATCACTGATCAACTGTACCACCCTTGAAATGTCTGAAATGTATGGGTTTGCATCTGTGATCAACTGTACCACACTTGAAATGTCTAAAATAACAATAAACCTTCTTTGTGCCAATCTGTAAATAATATCAAATTAGTACTACAAACTATAATAACATAACGAAGATGCAATGATACTTTATCTAAACAGTAACAACAATTGTTTGCTTATAGATTTGGCTTGTCCTCAAATAGTTTCACCTAATACATTTTATACCCTTACTGGCCTTTAATCTCTCTCTACCGATTTGTTTCATGCATGCCCATGCAGTGATTCCCTCACAGTTGTCTCCTTCACAAAGGAAGGATGTGAAGCCACACTATTATCAGGCAGCAAAACCAGTGACACAACTATAACAAAGGAATCATCGCCCATTAGCACACTAAAATTGGTGCATACAGAGAACACACCTGCAGAGTGGGATCATTTGAACATAGTTCAGTAGAGGGCCGACACACTTGAGTCACTCCTCGAGCTATACGCAACGCTTCTGGAGGAGAGGCTCGATGAGCTCGTCGACGTTCTTCGACCATTCGGTGAGGGAGTCGTGTCATCCAGAGAGACGAGCATACAACGATGTATGACCAAGAGCCTAATGACTCCACCAAAGTTTTGAGAGTCCCCAACAAAGCTTTTGTAGCAGTGATTCGTTTCAACATTTTTTTGTTTTTAGTACCATTTCGAGAGTGTAAATAACTTCAATAGAATTCAAGATTGATGTACTTACATAGGCCCGAGCCCTGTTTATCTTCGATGTATATGGTTTGCATGCCACCAACCGTTGTGAGCGATGATTGATTATTTACTGTCTTCTTGTTTTATCTATATGTACTCCTTTAATGCAGCACCTTCGTGTGTCATGTGTCGTCTCCCCTATAAGATGTTGATTAATATTCGCTATATATTTATCATTGTTTATTTTTTAGCAATGAAAAGTACGTGTACAATCTTATATATCTTTTAAGGTATGTAAACATATAATTTACAAAAGTATAGAATAAAAATTAGTATAGAATAACGATTAGGGTTTTTGCATATCAATGTATTTTATTATATTGATTCCGTAGCAACGCACGGGTATATACCAAGTCTACTACAAGATGTAAGGACTTGGGAATATTTTGAAGTGCTGAAGAAAAGATTCCCAGATGTGCTTGATTGGGGGAAATAAAATCTCGAGCAGGGGAAAGCTGTGAGTATTACATGAATTAGTGGTTTGGATCAGAGGGGTTCACCCGGTAAGGGGAGATTAGTAGAGGATTATGGGACTCATTAGTGGGACAATATTCATTTGTACTAGTATAAATACTCAACCTTGTACTAGCATTTGAATCATGAATAATAGAACACCAAAACTCCCAAATACCTTACATGTTTCCTTAGGCTTTGTTCGGTTATTGATATTACACGTGTATTGGAGTGTATTGGGTGGGATTAGGATGTATTTTGACTTGTTATGGATCTAAATCGGCTCAATCCTACCCAATACATGTGGATTATCACCAAAACGAACAAGCCCTTATCTGGATCCTAGCGCTCGAGAAGAGGATTCACCAGAGTTCTTCTGGAAGTGACTCATGACGGGGAGACGAGCGCCCTTCAGCATGGTTGTGATAGAGTGCAACTTAGCTAGGCTAGAAGCGTATTTGGGCTGACCTGGCATGGTGGGTTTGGGCCACCAGTCTGGCCCATGGTGCAGGCACGGGATCTGGCCCATGGTGCATGCATGGGATGGACCTGATAACAACCAGTTTGTTCTTAGATATAACACTAATAGTTTTGTTGTTATTTAGGAGTATTCTAGAATATGATATGTATTTATATGTGTATATGAAATTCTGTGTTTAAGTATATATCTAAAATTATAAATGTAATATGTTGAATCTAAATTAAATTTGAACATTGTATTTGAATCTGAAGTCTAGAGTGTTTTTTTGCTTAAAGGCTCGAGTCCAGTCCGAGACTACTAGCTCGTCATGTCTTCGGCTCGGTCCAGCTCATGTAAGAACAACTTTGTCAGGTCTCGGTCGCTTCAGGAAGCCTACAAGCCGTGCCAGGCCATCACGATATTGAACTGTGAGGGGCTTTGGCTAAGTCTAGTTGTGTTGGCCCGGGTCGGCCCGGCACGCCGATTTGGACATGTATACTATCATACCCGGTTTTAGAAGACAAATCAAATGCGAACCATGTACAATGCCAGGATCAGAACTCGCATACACATCAATTAGAAAAATGACTCATCATAGCACAATGTTTCGAATAATAATAAAGAGTAAGTAATAATATTACAGACTAGATCCATTTACATAATATATATCAAAGTACATAGAATAGAAACACAACCAACATAAATAAACCCACCACAGATAGCTTTCACGCCTGGTTTTGGAAGGTAAGCCGAATGTGAATCATGTAAGTGCCAAGATCAGAAATTCACGTACACAACAATTACAAAACTGAACATCATCACACAGTGCTCAAATAATAGTGTAAAGAAGTATTACTTTCTTGCATCATGATGTCCGAAACATCCACATAGTCATTAACTTAAATAGAAATCAAAGTGCTAAATGAAACGTAGTAAGATAAGGCCTTCAAAGGCAAATGACTGAGGGTTTGCCGCTAATTGAAAGGGAGATGGCCTCAACCATTTCATATAATTGATTTTGGTGTTTGACATCATCACAAATCTCATGGACTAACGAGTTTGCTTAGTTAATCATTTCTCAAGTGTATACAGTCCATATACATCAATTCTAAGTCGACCGTCTGGAATACCATAGATTATTCTGGATAGGAGAAGCTTTTTGGAACTTCACCTATGCGCGGATCGTCTAGGCCCTTGTGGCGGACAATCCGCGACACTAGGGTGAGCCTCAGACAGGAACACTGCAAAAACAATGTTTACACTATGGACTATTCGAAGGAGAAGCGAGCATCGTCCAAGACCAAGCGCGGACCGTCCGGCCTCAGGCGCGGACTGTCTGACCGTTGAAAAACTAGAAAAACCGAAGGTGACAGGTTCGGTAAAATGCATTTTTAGCGTCCTCGCGGACCATCCGGGTGTACAGTCGGACCGTCCGTGAGTGCTTTATCTGACACCTGACGACGCATTAAATGCACTGTAGCCGTTACTGCTGACCGTTGCGATTTCAGTCATTGATGTGTAGGAGCGGACCGTCCGGACTAGAGGCGCGGACCGTCCGCGGTCGGCAAAAAAGGAGCAACGACTAGGAAGTGGTTGGTGGCTATAAATACAACCCCAACCACCTCCATTCAATACAACCAAGCATTCCACTCACACACATTCAATACAAGAGCTAGCAATCCATTCCAAGACATATTCAAAGCCTCCAATCTCCTCAAGTGTCACAATTAATACAAGTGATCATCAGTGAATAGTGACTTGAGAGAGTGTGATTCGTGTTTCATTTGTTGCTCTTGTTGCTTGGCTTTTAATCATGCTTTCTTCATCTCCTTCTAAACTCTCTAGTGACTTGTAAAGCTAGCAAGAGACACTTAAGTGTGTGGTGGTCCTTGCGGGGTCTTTGTGATCCTTGATATTAAGAAAAAACACTCAATCGGTCTGAGTGATCGATTGAGAGAGGGAAAGGGTTGAAAAAGACTCGGCCTTTGTGGCCTCCTCAACAGGGAGTAGGTTCATTAGAACTGAACCTCGAGAAACAAATCATTGTGTTCATTTGTATTGATCTTCACCTTATGATTTGATTCCTTCTCTCCTCTCTCTCTAAGTTCTCTTGCTTACAATATTTTGAGTTAGCTCCCAAAGTTATCCACATTGATTGAGCAACTCATAGCAAGAAGAACTCTCTTCCGCACTCCGTATTCATTATTATTTGTTTCTAATCCTAACCCCGGGTGAAGTTTGTGTTCAAAGTTTATAATTTACAGGTTTTTCCTATTCACCCCCTCTAGGCAACTTTCACTAATCTAGTTTAGAACTCTTGAAAGTCCTGAAACTCCTAAAAGTCCTCCATGTTGCCTTCATCTTCTCCTGAGAAATGGTTGCAATGTGGACAACCTGGTGTTTGGTGTTTAAGCAAGGATGAGTACACATCAACGTACTTAGCAAATGTGGGGTTAAGCTCAAAATGATTGATTTTAGTTTTTCAGGTGTTTATCATTAGTAGAAGCCAAGTTTTATCATAGAACCCAAGTTGATATCCCAAAAAGAAGCACCTCCTTAGAGAGGAAAGTACTAGAAATCATAAGTATAGCCATCATCATTAAACCATCAACATAAATGTATCTAGAGTATCTCTAATCAAAGGGGATCCCAAGGCTAGTCTAAACCATGAGCACGACAGATATACTAGTTTCTAACCCTCTGCAGAGGTTGCACACTTTATCCATGAGTCATGATTCCCTTTCTGTCCGAAGAGCGCTACTCCCCATTGATCACTTCCTAGGTGGTCTGGTAGGGTATCACTACGTAGCCTTTACAAAGATTGTCCTGGTGTGTAGCCGTCCGTTAGGTTTCGCCAGTCATACAAACATAGTACTCCTCCCTAATGGGGGCGACTAACAAAACCAAATCGAATGAATCTCGACACTCACCCTTAGTAGAGCAAGCACTATGTCCAGTCCTCATTGACGGCACAACAACGAAGCAAACTACACCCCTAGATTCCTCTAATTAATCAACTAAGGGTGTCACATACCACCCTCATGGTTGTACTGTTTTCTCGGGTGGTCTCTCAACAAACAGGTCCTTACGGAGAGATACTCGAAAAATAGCCCGAGCCCCCTAAAATGCCATAAACTCATAATCAGAATAAATCATCGTATCATAAAGTAATTCTCATCATGTTCGTTGATTAAAGTAAAGCACTAGCATGTAGTTGATCATAATAGCCCAACCGAAAAAGGTACTTAAGGATGGATAAATAGAACGCTAATAAATCCTTAGGTTACTCGTAGTATGAGGGAAAGTGAATTATAAAGTAAATAGGACATAATAGGTCAGAGGACACTTGCCTTTAGCAAACAACTGCTGCTCAAGGACTTCTCTTGCAACTTCCTCAGACTCCGCGAACGGAACGCTATTTAGGCGAGTGCGAACATACATTGAACAGTTTTGAAACAGAAAGGAACAGTACACCATACAAAGGAAAACATTATAAAAACATGCAGTACAAAATACAGCTCGCTTCTACGGTCACACGTGAAAAAAACACCAAAATCGAAGCTACGATTGAAAAGTTATCTCATTTACGTTATACAAATATGAACTAGAACATTTAATTCGACATTTATCAAATGTAAATTAGAGCTATTATTTAGTTTTAATTAATCTGCTACACTAACAACTCTCGCTCAAATAAGTAATTTAATTAATATGAGCGATTTTAAGCGAGGCGAATTAACCACGTGAGACAAAGTGCACGACGTGCGAAACATCACGACAACACGCGAATAGCACGCGCATAGCGCGTGCGAACGACGCGTGGACAAACGTGACACGCGAGGACTGTTAAAGAGGTGACACGTTTATACTAAACAGTTATTAAAAAGAATATTTAAGTTAATATTAACCATGCTGATATTTATTTATAAAAGCGCAAGTTGAAAACTATAAATTAAATTTAATTAGAATGCTAATTTAATAACCGTTGGTCAAACAAACACTTAATAAATTATTTAAAATATGTAATAGTATGGAATAATATTTTTAACATGTAGGCAACTTTAATATAAATCTAATATGACTTGAACGGAGCGAATCAGATTTATAATACAAAAGATATCAAATATTTAAATCAATCAAATTTTTGCGCGTAGTTAAACGAAATTCTAGGGTCTGTTTTGCAAAAGTCCTTCTTTCTTCTACATCTGCCATGGGCAAGGGGGGTGGGGACCTCGGCCGCACCAGGAGAGGGGGGTAGGGGCCGGGGCCACAGAGAAATCAAATTAACTTGTACTTATAGAAGCATAAACTAAAACTATACATTAATTTTAATTAGAATGTTGTTTAAATAAACCTCGGATAAACGATTAACTGAATAATTAACGAAAACATGTGCTGCGACAAAATAATAGTTCCAATATGTAGACGACATTATTACAAAACTAACACGTCTGGAATAGATCGAAATGGATCTACGACACAAAATATATTGGATAAATAATATTTCACGGGTTTACGTGACGTGACGCGATATGGTTGGCCGGAACAAAGCCACACGAAGGGCCACAAATAACATGGTTGAAAATCATGCACAACTAAATGGCCTATGGGATGCTGACATGTGGCGAGGTGGTTCTCCTCATGAGCCATGTGCTTGTGTGGGGAAACAACTGTTTCTCTTTTCTCTTCCCGCGTTCGTACGTGCGTTTCCCCTTTTTTTGGCTGCACGACGACACACACGACAGGAGGTAGAACGACACTGACGGCGGCGCTCTCCGTAGCAACAAGTGGTGGGGGCGTCGGAGGTGGCTCGCTGGAGCCGCGATGCAGCTACCAGGGCGTGAAGCAGTGGCCACTGCTAGTCCGAAAAGGCAGGGATGGGACAATGGTGTGGCAACACTTGGCGCAACAGACATGGCAGGACAGGTCGGCTCGTCGGGGAAGCGCGGCTGGACATGACCACAGCGGGACAGTGGCTCGCCGGCAGGATGGGCGGCGGTGGCTAGGAACCAAAGCGGCAACATGATGCATGGACGGGGTCTACACAGGGCATAGCACGATGCAACTCATGACCAGAAGGCGCCCAGGCAACACGATGCATGGCACGGCGGGGCGACACAACAGGCGCATTGTTGGGGACTTGTTCTCAATGCTATGAGTTAAGAACAAGGCAACACAAAATGTTAATAGTTAAAGACCTTCGTCCTTCGAAGCATTATCTCCCTTAGGGTATAATGATCTTCAGACGAAGGTTATGAAGGACATGCCTTCATCATCTCAGTAAATAATAAAGTAAGTAGAAGCATATGAAACATGAAAAATAACATGAATAGTTATATGACATTATCAGAATATTTTTATTACCTTATCATGAATAAACATGAACAATATTGAATTACATTTATACCTTCGGCTTGACAGAAGGTAGAAGTCCAAGTGTGACGCGTGAGCGAATACAAGTCAACATGAACAGTACGGTGTCACTGTTCATCTATTTATAGGCACAGGACACAGCCTGTGTAGAATTACATTCATGCCCTTGACATTTACTATTGACTTAGGGATAATCTATCGAGGACTAGATAGCCTTTTCCCCTTTAAGTCGGTTTCATTTTCCATCGCTAAGCTGAAGCTTTTTCACGGGTAGCTTCGGCACTGGTTCATCCTTCTCCTGAACCGCGCTCTTCATATCATGTACAACTTTATCCAATGTCCGAAGGTTCCTGTACATATATTATACTTGGGAAACATGTTAGTCGTGTTTTTGAGGACCTTCGGAAGACAAAGGCCCCCAACAGTAGCCCCTCACAGTGTTAATTTGTTATAACAACAGATTTAGACTACGACATGAACGAAGGCCTTAAGCCGAAGGTCCGAAAAACACCTTCCCTTCGCTAGAATAGCGACATTCAATGACAGACGGGGCCCGCCAAGTTGCAAAGCACTAGGCGTATAAATATGAACCCATAACGGCATCATTTGATACACTATTTCTGTTATTTGCGTTATTTTCTCAAATTTCTAGCTCTTGCTCAATAGCTCTCGCCTGATTTTTTAGCTTTTAGAGCTTCGGTTTAAAGGCGTGCTTACTCCAAATTTGAGGAGAAGAAGATGAGTGAGGAGAAGAAGATGACTGAAGAGAAGAAAATAACCGAGGAGAAGAAGCTGTATGAAGAGAAGAAAGTTGCAGATCCTTTCATCGTTGGGTTTTATGAGTCTATGGCAAAAACGAACATAGAGAAAATTACTAAGGAGATCATGGAGGGTTTGTCCAAAGATTCTGATGACAATGATAGTTATGACGTGAAAAGTGGGGATGAAGATTCTGAGGATCGGCCCTGGCGGCCAAGCCATACTATTTTTGGAAAATCGACTATCAAACAAAGTCATATTGATGCCATGAAGGGGAGGTATTTTCGCGACATGTCTATTGTCAGAGTTGGAGGAGATAGCACTGCCCCTGCTCCTGAGGAAAACGAAGTTGTTATTTACCGAAGCTTCTTGAAGGCAGGCCTTTGGTTCCCACTAAGCAAATTTGTGGTTGAGGTATTAAAGATTTTTCAGATTTTTCTTCATCAGATTACCCCCGAAGCTATAATTAGGATGGGGATGTTTGTCTAGGCTGTAAGAAGCCAGGGGCTGGAGCCGAGCGCAAAGTGCTTCTGCAGTATGCATGAGCTTTTATACGAGACAAAGGCTATTGCCAAAGAACAATACCACAACAACTTCGGCTGCTACGGGTTCATTGCCCGCTCTAATGCAAGTTACCCAGTGCCAACATACCGGAAAAGATGGCCCAGGGCCTGGATGGAGGAGTGGTTTTATGTTAAAAATGATCTGATTAAAAGAGAAGACATCAAGGAAATTATCCAGCGCCCCATCTGGTCTCGCTTCGGCCTCCGAAGGCCGAAGGTGGAAATTGACAGCGATATTGAAGCCTGCCAGAAGGCTTTTAGTACTGTTTGCGCCTTCATTGGCACGAGGGATTTAATTCAAGAGCACATATCCTTTAGGGTGTGGCCACTTGTGGAGAGCTGGGATATGCCAAAGGAGACTACTGCCGAATCCAGTGAAGGTGGCCTGGTTCGATTGAAATATACCTTCAGGTTTAGAGAGAAGTTTGACGAACCAAATGATGATTGTTTGAAATGTATTGAAACTACCAGCGATGAGCTGCTTGGGACATACTCCAAGGCCGAAGATGATGCCTTGTCCGCAGCCTTCGGGGGCCGAGGGAAGAAAAGATTGAACAGGGTATTTGATGCGATTGACTTCGTATACCCTGATTATCACTACCCGCTACGAAGGCAGGGAAAGAAGAGAAAGACTGCCGCTTCGGCCACCACAACTATGCCAAGGGGCAAAAAAGTAAAGGTTCTGACCCACCGGACGTGATATATTGAACCGGCCGTAGTGCCTGAATTTGGCAAAGGGACCTCTTCAACTGCCGAAACAAAACAAGCTGCTCCAATTGTGCAGAGCGCTGAAGAGCCGATTGTAGTGCCAAAGGTGCCTACAGTCGGGCCAGTCGAAGCTAAGAATGATAGGGCCAAAGAGCCAAAGGTGGAAGAAACAGTAAAAATGCCAGAAATCCTGAGCCTATCGGCAAAGGCAAATTTGCCAAAGATGCAAAAGAACTCCCGCCGCAACTCCCAAGAGGAGGAGGATGGCTAGCATACTAGACGCTGTTATGGAGATTACAAAGGCCTTGACCCCTGCTCCTATTAAGAAGGTTACCGAAGTTGCCAAGGGCCAGGCCAAAGCTGAAGCTGAGCCTACAATGCCCATTGAGACGAAGGCTATTGCGCCTGAGGACAAGGATGATCAGCAAACTTTAGATACCGGGATGACAGCAGGGCAAGGTATGACAGAAAAAGCAAAATCTCCTGCCCCCGAAGCTCCAGTTGATTACATTTATCGACATGCTCCAGGGAAAAAATTATCCGAAGAAGAAATCCTGGAAGGCAGACACTATGCCCAAAAATTGAAATATCCGAAGGGAGCCTTAGTGTTTAACGGCACTAACGAAGATGATTTCCTGTACTGTCTCCCGGACAACAAAGAAATATCTGTTTGCCGGAAGATAGCTAAAAGTATGGGATTTCCGAAGCTTGAAGAAGGCCTTTCAGTTATGTCGAAGGATGATCTTGCTGATAGCCTCGCATACAACAGTATAAAGGTATATAAGTTAACTTTGAAGTTGGAAAATGAAGTATTTTATTGCCATGCTCAATTCTTTCTTCTTCTTTGTAGGGCTTAATTCTTAGTAATGCTTTGAGGGCACAAAAAAGCACCGAAGACGAAGGCTGTATAATGGCTCTTGACAACCTTCGCTCAGAGGTGATTGAACTGAGAAATGAAGGTCTAGAAAAAGACAAAATTTTAATTTCATTGGTGAGTAAAATAAAAGAAGACGAAGCTAAGTACAATGCTCAGGCTGAAGCCCAAAAAGCTGAGGTTGAAGACCTTCGGAGACAACTGGTCGAAGCTAAGGAGAACTGCGCTCTCGCACAGGCTAACCAAGAGATTAGTGAATATTGGAAGAATAAACTAGAGAAAAATGTTGAAGAACTTCGTGAATCCAAGGAAAAGTGTTTTGAAAAATCCTTGGATTGCGTGAAGAACTTAAAAACTAGCTTCTCCGAAGTAGGCGCCTATTCTTCTGAAGAAAATTTTATCCGAGGCGACCCCGAGGGCGTTATTGAATGGATAAGTGGAGAAGCCAAAGCCTTCGAGGAAATCTTGACTGATCGCGGGGATATTTGTGCTTTTTCTGGTGCTCAGGGAATCTCAGCTATTCTGGAGAAGGCCGGATGTGATTACGTCAAGGCTATAGCCCAGGTCGAAGCTGCTTTCTCCTTAGACGATACAAAGGATCATTCAGCCGAAGCAACTTTAGTGGGCGTGAAGTTTTATTCTGATCTCTGGGTGAACGGTGGCCGAGAGCTGGCCAGAAAAATTATAAAAAAGAATGAAAAAGACACCCATGACGCCCGAGAAGAAGCAACGCAAGCTGAAGAGGCTGCTGAACGCGAAAGGCGCATATGTATTGATTTTGAATTTTTAGCTTCAATACTTGCTCTGTGGCTTCGAATTAACAGTTTACCTACAACAGCTGAACTATCCCCGCCACCGGAGCCGTACAATCCCCTGGCTGATCCAGAGATGAAGGAAGCACTGGACATTATAAACATGGCGAACTCCATTATCGACGAAGTCGTCGATAAACTATTGAACGAAGTCGCAGAAAAAGTCCTTAGAGAAGAATAGATTTTATTGTAATAATATTTTGAAATGCTTGACGCATGGAATAATTGAAGGAAGATTAGGCGTCTATTGTAACACAACTATGTAATATTTGATGCATGTAATATTGAACCGAATATGTAAGCTGTTGTAATTTATTTCTTTGCGATGCATGAAACATACACACATACCGCTTTTTGAGCCTTCAGCGAAAAAAACACCTTCCCTTCTTTTCATGCTTCGTAAAGAATGAAGCCCCTTCTAGGGCAGATCTGATAGAATTGTCACTCGAAGCTTGCTTTGTGCCTTAGCACATTTTCATTCAATCAAAGTATTTCTAAAGATTTGCTTCGTATTCAGTCTTTCTGTTGATGCGATATGATGTATGATGTGATGCTATGCTAAATGATGCGATGATATGATGCAATATGATGATGCTTTAACACCCACACATACACCCACACTGGTACACAGAAGACTCTGCATCCCCTTAGGAATGTCTTTTGAGTCTAAGCTCTGCATTCCCTTAGGAACGACTTTTGAGCTTCTTCACCTTCTATTTCGGTGGTATAAGTTCTGCATCCCCTTAGGAATGACTTTTGAACTTCTTCGCCTTATATTTCGGCAGTATAAGTTCTGCATCCCCTTAGGAACGACTTTTGAACTTCTTCGCCTTATATTTCGATGGTATTTGGCTCTGCATTCCCTTTGGAACGACTTTTGAGCAGAAAACTTACACTGCGCTCCCTTAGGAACGACTTTTTGTAGCTTCGTCAATTTCAGCTCTGCATTCCCTTAGGAATGACTTTTGAGCTTCGAAATCTACTTTGTTCCTTTAAGAGTCGTCTTTCAAGCTTCGTAAATCTATGAAGAAGATATATTTCATTCTTGTGTAGGCAGAATTATTACAAGAAATTGAAACTGAGTTTTTCATTACTTGTTTCTCAAACAGAAAGTAAAATGGCATAAAAGATAAAAGTACTTCAGAAGTAGGATATTCCTCAATATATGTGCTTCGATTCTGGTACAGTGTTGTTGACTGTACGATCTTCGGACTCATCCCTGAAGTCGCATTGATGTTGGGGGTGCTAGCGCCCCTCTGGTTGCTAGCTTGCGGTATGAGTAGGTGGCAATGGTGGTGGCAGAGGAAGCTGAGGCCAGGAAGCTTGTGAATGGCTTGTCGAAGCAACAGAAGCTACAGGTTGATTGCCCACATATTATGGTATGTAGGGAGAGTAGCACGAAGTAGTATGTAAAACCTACTTCGGCTGGTTCTGTCGGGCTTCTGCTTCAGCAATCTCTTTTTGCTTCTGAATGGTAACCTGACACGTTCTTGTAGTGTGGCTCTTGTCTTCACCACAGAATAAGAAATAGATTTTCATGGGCTGATCCCCATATCTTCCTCTGAAGCCCCTGCCGCCTCTGCCCCTTGGAGCTGGTGGCCTGAAGGAGCTTTGCTGCTGCCCTGAAGACTGTGAGCTATGCTGTGGCCTTTGAAATTGGCTGCCTCTGTCCTCACTCTGGCTGGAGCTGTGGATTGATCTGACATGCCTAGGGTGGATTCTTCCTCCGAAGCCCCTAGTCATCTCAGAAAACCTATAAGCTTCCTCGCTTCTTTGGCAGAAATCATTGTCGGCCCGAATGTACTCATCCATTTTCTGAAGCAGCTTCTCCAGCGTCTGAGGGGGCTTCCTAGCGAAGTATTGAGCCGTGGGTCATGGCCGAAGACCCTTGATCATGGCCTCAATGACGATTTCATTGGGCACTGTGGGCGCCTGTGCTCTCAGACGTAAAAACCTTCAGACATACGCCTGGAGGTATTCTTCGTGGTCTTGTGTGCACTGGAACAAGGCTTGTGCAGTAACTGGTTTTGTCTGAAACCCTTGGAAACTGGTGATCAGCATGTCCTTCAGCTTCTGCCATGATGTGATTGTTCCTGGCCGAAGAGAGGAGTACCAAGTTTGTGCAACATTCTTTACTGCCATGACGAAGGATTTCACCATGACTGCGGTATTGCCCCCATACGAAGATATGGTGGCTTCGTAGCTCATCAGAAACTACTTCAGATCTGAGTGCCCATCATACATGGGGAGCTGGGGTGGCTTGTATGATGGGAGTCATGGGGTAGCATGCAGTTCTGCTGATAGAGGAGAAGCATTATCAAAAGCAAAATTTCCATGGTGGAAATCATCATACCACTCATCATCATCGTAGGAATTATCCTGACGAAGCTCTCTGCGTTGGGGTTGACGGTCCTAGTCATCTTTAGTGAGATGACGCATTTCCTCAGCTGCTTCGTCGATCTTCTTCTGTAGCTCGGAGAGACGAAGCATCTTCTCCTTCTTCCTCTGGACCTGTTGATGGATGGCTTCGAGGTCCCTTATTTCTTGGTCCAGTTCCTCCTCCTGAGGAGTTGGACTTGTAGCCTTCCTTTTTTGAGTTCTGGTTTCACACAATGTTTCCTAGTTGACGTCCAGTGGCTGCAGTGCAGCCCCTAGCCCTAAAGAAGCTTTCTTCGGCGGCATGATAAAGGTCATGGCTTGTCAAAGGTGGTCGAATGAGTTCACTGGAGGTGGGCACCAATGTTGGGGACTTGTTCTCAAATGCTATGAGTTAAGAACAAGACAACACAAAATGTTAATAGTTAAAGACATTCGTCCTTCGAAGCATTATCTCCCTTAGGGTATAATGATCTTCAGACGAAGGTTATGAAGGACGTGCCTTCATCATCTCAGTAAATAATAAAGTAAGTAGAAACATATGAAACATGGAAAATAACATGAATAGTTATATGACATTATTAGAATATTTTTATTATCTTATCATGAATAAATATGAACAATATTGAATTACATTTATACCTTCAACTTGACAGAAGGTAGAAGTCCAAGTGTGACGCGTGAGCGAATACAAGTCAGCGTGAACAGTACGGTGTCACTATTCATCTATTTATAGGCACAGGACGCAGCCTGTGTAGAATTACATTCATGCCCTTGACATTTACTATTGACTTAGGGATAATCTATCGAGGACTAGACAACCTTTTCCCTTTTAAGTCGGTTTCATTTTCCACCGCTAAGCCATAGCTTTTTCACGGGTAGCTTCGGCACTGGTTCATCCTTCTCCCGAACCGAGCTCTTCATATCATGTACAACTTTATCCCATGTCCGAAGGTTCCTGTACATATATTATACTTGGGAAACATGTTAGTTGTGTTTTTGAAGACCTTCGGAAGACGAAGACCCCCAACATGCATCGAGCTCGGTCAGGAGGTGGCCAACAGTGGGGAGGTCAGAGGCTGAGCAGGCAAGGCTTAGGACCAGCACAAACATCAAGGAAATCCACAAACTGTAAAGAAAACTAGAAATGGGAACACAGTGCTCACCCAAGTGGCATCGCAAAGCAGGCGCAGACAGAGCTAAAGGTTTGTCGGTGTGTAGCTGAAGCAGGCGAGGCGGCATGCAGTGAGGGCTCCTCTGAACAACGACATGCATGGCGCTGGGTGGCGTGGTTGCTATGCAGCGAGATGGGTAGTGTTATGCGAGGTTGAGGGAGGGGAGAGCAGGGGGCGAGAGTTAAAATAGGCACGGCTGGTGCGGGCGGTTGCCGAAATCCCAGCGCTGTGGCCGGCTTGGGAGGGAGCGGGAGAGACTGTTCGGAGGAGATGAAGGTGACAGGCGGGACCTTGCTGTGTTCTGAAACGGCTGGGCAGAGACGCTCCTGTGTGTCCAATGGGTGGGACCCGCAACATAGCCAGTAGGCCAGGTGCGTTGCGTCGTGGCGCTAGGTGCCCATATGAGCGTGTTTGCTGGGCCAGGCCAGTGCTCGAACGGGATGAGAAAAAGGAATTTGCTTTTCTTATATATATATATTTATATGAATATATTTATTTATATTAGATCCTTCTCATTTAATTTAAATTCGATAGTTTCTCCTTATTCTAAACGAAACCAGCACTAAGACCATTTTAGCAAGCAAAAAATATGCTTCGTCATTAGATGCAACAATCAAATTTCTCTAGGGTTTTTATTTTTCTAATTTAACACACGCACACACACACACACACACACACATATATATATATATATATATATATATATATATATATATAATAATTCTTCACTACTTAGAAAAAAGAAAAGAAAAGCAAGCAAAAGAGAGGGTAACACCTGAATTTTGAGTATAGAGCAAAGAAATCTTTATAGCCCAAAATTCAGGATGTTACATATACCCGCACTCTATGGGCCTATTCAGGGCAACAATTACTATATAATCAATTGTTAGGTGCAAACGTGAAAGAGAATTTTTGGTTCGTTAGATCTAAATCCAACCATAGATCTAATCATAGTTTGTTAGGGTCTTTTATAAAGTTACTGTTGAAGTGAGGACATAAGCAACACTCGATCATTCTTCGCTTCTAACCCGTAATCGAAATGCTGGATGTAGGGTAGTAAACCGAGGGAGGAACCGAAGGCCCTCATGGGGGCTAAGACCTTGCAAAGCGAAGCCCCCGAGGCATGGTAGTGAAGCCCTTCGCCTCACGAAGGGCTAGCAAGCCCGCTCATACCCGGGGAAGGAGCCACATGCCAAGTGCGAAGGCTCCGTCAGGCGAAGACTACAACGTCTTATCTCGATGAAAGCGGGCCCTTAGAAGCGACGTCAATGGCTAGGCTAGGGGAGGCCCACTTCTGTCCTCATGGGATGGCCCCATCTGTCAGCCTCTCCACAAACTAGAAAACCTGGTGTAACTAGGACAGTCTGTATTTCATTCTGTAATTATCCTGTTGTACAACATATTTCAAGAACATAGTAGATAACCGGGGGTACATATGTACTTTAGGATATCTACCGCCGGTTGCCCTATAAATACCCACATCCTGTAGTTGGACGTGGCACTCTTGACAAAGACATTTGAGCTTCTAACCATCCATTTTGTCGTGCCACCTGACACTCAAGTGCTTGGGCCCACAGTTGTGTCCCAACATTGGCGCCCATCATGCTCGCTTCGAAAACCAACCAATGATGGCTCCAAATAAAGCAAACATAAGGGCCAAATCCTCTCCTTAGAACAAGCTACAAAGGCAGCCCTTGCTGCCAGCGCAAAGAAAGCCAAAGTCACCTTCGCCGACGAGATCCCACCCCCAACAAAGAACGTCACTCTCACCATCAACAAACCAGAGGAAGAAAACAACCAAGACCACCCACTCCAGAAGGCGGTATCCACACCTGCGGCTTTGAGAGCCTAGACTGTTGGAAATGTGCCCTAGAAATAATCATAGAGATGAACATATTTCTTTGTATCCATGATATATTACTTAATTAAATATCCATGTAAGGCACCTTGTATTGATTAGCAATTATGTGAATTGTTTGTGAGATTCTTTAGGCTATCTCTAGCAGTTCACCCATATGGTCAGCCAAAACATTATTTGCATTGTAGATTGCACTATTCGTAGAGTGGAGTTTGAATATGGGGATGGGGATGACTAAACTGTTGGAGATAGCCTTACATGTATGGTTATTCTAAAAGATTTCCCTAGTCAAAGCTGATGACTATATGTCACAAGTCATGGACATGATGCCAGACTAATAATGTGGCGCATGTATGACATGAGACTGGATCGACCCAACGTGAGATTTGTAATATAGTTTTCTTTTGCGACATGTACGTTGTGTCCTTAGACATGAGATTGTCGCATGCAATCAAGATTTAAATTGATCTACTTAGAGACTATCAAACGTTACTTTCGTAACTAGGTAGTTATAAAGGTAGTTTTGGGTTTGTCAGAAAGCATGCTGTGAGGTATGGTCAGTCAACATGGAATTTATCCCTCTCTTCTTGAGAGAGATATCTTTGCACCCCTTGAGTGATTGGATAAAGAAATTCTTGGCCATGTTAGAGTTAATAGTTAACCTATGAAAGGGTTACAAATCACAGTATCGAGCAATAGAGGTCAGCATGAGACAAAGGGAACAACATGTACGTAAGGGATGAAATCGGTCAAAAATGATCGAAAAACAACTAAATTGTTTTTGTTTTGGTATTTTTTGATCGGGACAAAAATGAAAACCAACAGTCAAAATACGGGATCGGAATTGTCGGTTATTTGAAAACGATAAACTCTAGTCAGAAAGATAAATATTCTGTAGTTTGCACAAGTAAATAATAAAGTGACATATTGCCTAATTTTTAAGATATAAAAATACACAAACATATTTTTCATCATTCATATTAGTTAGGGTAATTATAACTTTTTTCTCTTATTCATTCACTTGAACACAACAAAAGTCTCTAATTTGAATAAATTATATGTAGATCTATCTTATATTATATAAAGCGGTAAAGACGATATCATCAAGACCCCGAAATGAAAAATACGAAAACGATCAGAAAACTAGCAAAATCATTTTCATAACGTTTCTAATCGGTTCCCGAACGATTCAAAAATGATCGAAAAAATTATATTCTAAACGGGACAGTACGGGAATTTCCCGTCCCATTTTCACCCCTAATGTATGTAATGTTGTGATGGTTCGTTTGATATGATCTTTACATACGCATAACAGTTGACATGTCTTGCTATAGATTGTTGTCAATTATTGGGCTAAGTAAGAGTACTAGGACCATGCATATGTGTACATGAACCTATAGGGTCACACACTTAAGGGGGATGGAAGCCTAATTCGGATAAGATCTGAACTAGACTTGGTTTAGGGTTGCTGATGGGCCTCGGAGTCAGAAACCCATCAGGACACCTATATAATGAGGAGTGGAGGCGCAGTTAGGGTGAACCTAATTCGCCCACCAGAACACTAGCAGTTGCACCCCCTCTCGCCCTCTGTGTGCCTAGTTCGGTGCACCATGTTTGGTGCATACATTGGTGTCCGATGTGTTGTCTTTAGCTCAATCTTCCGTACAGGAACAACACTTGTTTGGTGTGACATTCAATGTGCCACCACACATCTAGTGCACTCTATGTAGCATGTTTCTTTATGTCTTCATGTTTCTTTGTTTGGTCTTCTTCTGTTTTGTGTCTTGGACTCTTACATGATCTTGATAGGTCTTTAATAAGTCTTAATTTCTTTCTTTGAGGTATTGATCAACTCGATCATCTTGTGGCCTTCATCCAAGTCCACAATACATCATGTAAACTATAAACATAAACACTAGCAAACACATTAGTTCAAATAGTTATATTTATCATCAAACATCAAAACCTTTAATTAAATGGATCGAGGTCCATTTTCCTTACCTACACAATATAACTTACAATTTATATTTTGCATAGTTTGTAGTCTAATTATCATGTCTTTACATAAAATAAGCTTATTAGCTACGTGATAGATGACACGTAGGGGCGGACCCAGGCCTCATGCCACCTAGGCCATGACCCAGGACATTGCCCAAAAAATTAGTAGTTCATCAGCAACAACCTATCTCGAGTGCTCAACCCTAGCCACCAGACCTCCACCCTAAACCCTCGTTGCCAACTCGTCCTCAACCCCCCCCGATTTTTTTCATTTTAGCTCTTTTTACAAAGAAATTTGACATTTAACCCTCTAGAGGAACTAATTCCGGTTTTGGACCCTTTGCTCGAAAACTTCTTAAATTTATATTTAGTGAGTTGTTTACATAACTATTGGAGATGCTCTAAGGAGTTAAGGAGTTATCTATTGCAACCTCATAGGGAACCCCAAGAATCTAGTGTGTGGAAAAGGCAGAATGTCGACTCTCTATCATTATATATTACTAGTACATAACATCTGCATAGAAAAAGGTGAATTTATGAAAGTCGCCTAGAGGGGGTGAATAGGCGAAACCTAAAATTTTTAAACTTAAACACACACTAAGGCCGGGGGTTAGCGTTAGGATTAAATGCAAGTCCGAAAGAATGTTTTTCTTGCTAAGAGTTGTTCAAAGGATGCAAATGACGTATGGGAGCAAACACAAATTAGTACTAGCAAGGAAACGTTAGAGAGAGGAAAGAGGGCAAACAAATCAAGCGAGAATCTAAGCGAGTAGACACGTGATTTGTTTTACCGAGGTTCGGTTCCAAAGAACCTAGTCCCCGTTGAGGAGGCCACAAAGGCTGGGTCTATTTCAACCCTTTCCCTCTCTCTCAAACGGTCACTTAGATCGAGTGAGCCTTCCCTTAATCACATGGGTCACTAAGACCCCACAAGGATCACCACACACTTGGTGTCTCTTGCTAAGCTTTTACAAAGCACTTAAGAAATGGAATGAGAAAGGAAGAAGGCAATCCAAGCGACAAGAGCAACAAAAGAACACAAATTATCCTCTCACAAGCCCTTAAGCACTAGCATTGATTTTGGGAACTTTGAGTGGATTGATTGCTTTGATTGTGTCTTAGAGTGTTGCACTTTGCTCTTGCAATGAATGAGAAACTCAGAATGCTTGGATGGCTTTGAATGAGGTGGTTGGGGGTATTTATAGCCCCCAACCACTTCCTAGCCATTGCTGGCGATGGACGCACCGGACAGTCCGGTGGCACACCGGACAATCACTGTTCACTTTCCGGTGCGCGCCACGTCAGCGCGTCCATTAGGGTTTGGAGCAGTTGACCATTGGAGCGCCTTATCGTCTTGCTGCACCGGACAGTTCGGTGACCTCTGACTTCTACGCTCTGACTTCTATCGCGGCACTATTCATCACTGTTCATCTAAGCAGTCGACCGTTGGCGCACAGGGAGCCGTTGCTCCGCTGGCTCACCAGACAGTCCGGTGGTACACCGGACAGTCCGATGAATTATAGCGGAGAGTGCCCTTGGAATTCCCGAGAGTGGCTGGTTTGATTCCGCTCGGGTCTGGTGCATCGAACAGTGTCCGGTGCACACCGGACACTGTCCGGTGCGCCACAGGCAGCACACTCTATGTCCTTTTGCTCCAAATAAATTTGAGTCCCCAACTTGAATTCTTTCTTGGTTTATGTTGAACCTTATGCACCTAAGATACATGACATCTAGACAAACTAGTTAGTCCATTTGGTTTGTGTTGGACGTCAACCACCAAAATCGATTATAGAAAATGATTAAGTCCATTTCCCTTTCAATCTCCCCCTTTTTGGTGATTGATGCCAATACTAACCAAAGAAAATATGAAGTGTAGAAATGTAACTAGTTTGCAATTGAGATAGATGTGCATAGGTTACTTGAAATTAAACCAATGAAAGGCTTTATGCATATGAATGGATTGCTTTTCTCTAATTCTAACATTTTGGACCACATTTGCACCACTTGTTTGTTTTTGCAAATCATTTTGGAAAACCCTTTCAAAATCTTTTGCAAATAGTCAAAGGTATAGGAATACGATTGTAAGAAGCATTTTTTAAGATTTGAAATTCCTCCCCCTATTTCAAATGCTTTTCCTTTGACTAAATAGAAGCTCCCCTTGAATGAATTCTCCCCTTAGCTTTCAAGAGGGTTTTTGAAATGGATACCAAAAACCAATTGAGATTTTTCCATACTAATGAGATATCAATTGAAAATTGACTCTAAGACAACAATTGAATATTCATTTTTAGGCTAACTTAAATACTAGTTGAAATAAACATTTGCGAATTTTTTTTGAAATGGTGGTGCGGTCCTTTTGCTTTGGGCTTAATACTTTCTCCCCCTTTGGCATTAATCACCAAAAATGGAGAACTTGACAGCCCTTTTTTACATTTTCTCCCAAATGGTAAAAAATATGAGTGAAGGGTCATACCAATTGAGAGTTGTAGAAGTAATGGCAAAGGGTAAATGATACCGTCAGAGTTGGAGTGGAAGCCTTGTCTTTGCCAAATACTCCATTTCCCTTTCAATCTAAGACTAATCATGGAGATATACTTGAAAGCACAATAGTCTTAGCCTTGGCACAAGAAGAATAAAAAAATATGCATTTGTACCAAGTGAAAGAACCATGATCAAAGGTATATACATGAGCTATGTGTGCAATGTTTCAATCAAAGTTCCGAGAATCAAGTATATTTAGTTCATTTCTAAGTTTGCTAAAGGTTTCTCATCTAGTGGCTTGGTAAATATATCGGCTAATTGGTTGTGGGTGCTCACATAAGCAATTTCGATATCCCCCTTTTGCTGGTGATCTCTCAAAAAGTGATACCAGATGTCTATGTGCTTAGTGCGGCTGTGTTCAACAGGATTATCCGCCATGCGGATTGCACTCTCATTATCACATAGGAGAGGGACTTTGCTCAATTTGTAGCCATAGTCCCTAAGTGTTTGCCTCATCCAAAGTAATTGCGCACAACAATGGCATGCGGCAATGTACTCGTCTTCGGCGGTGGAAAGAGCTACTGAATTTTGTTTCTTGGAAGCCCAAGACACCAGGGATCTTCAAAGAAACTGACAAGTCCCTGATGTGCTATTTCTATCAATTTTACATCCGGCATAATCGGCATCGGAATACCCAATTAAATCAAAGGTAGATCCCTTAGGGTACCAAAGCCCAAACTTAGAAGTATAAACTAAATACCGCATGATTCTTTTCACGGCCCTAAGGTGAACCTCCTTAGGATTTGCTTGGAACCTTGCACACATGCATACTGAAAGCATAATATCCGGTCCCGGTATACCTTTTGATCCATGGACTTACCTCCCATGTCGAGGTCGAGATGCCCATTGGTTCCCATGGGTGTCTTGATGAGTTTGCCATTCTTCATTCCAAACTTCTTAAGTATGTCTTGAATGTACTTAGTTTGGCTGATGAAGGTGCTCTCTTGGAGTTGCTTGATTTGAAATCCAAGAAAATACTTTTAAACTCCCCCATCATTGACATCTCGAATTTCTATATCATGATCCTACTAAACTCTTCACAAGTTGACTTGTTAGTAGACCCAAATATAATATCATCAACATAAATTTGGCATATAAACAAGTCTTTTGCAACAGTTTTAGTGAAGAGAGTTGGATCAGCCTTTCTGACTTTGAAGCCATTAGTGACAATGAAGTCTCTTAGGCATTCATACCATGCTCTTGGGCTTTGCTTGAGCCCATAAAGCCCTCTGAGAGCATATACACATGGTTAGGGTACTCACTATCTTCAAAGCCGGTATGTTGCTCAACATAGATCTTTTCCTTGATAGGGCCATTGAGGAAGGCACTTTTCACGTCCATTTGATAAAGCTTAAAGCCATGGTAAGTAGTATAGGAAAGTAATATACGAATTGACTCAAACCTAGCTATGGGTGCATAAGTTTCATCGAAATCCAAACCTTCGACTTGTGAATATCCCTTTGCCACAAGTTGGGCTTTGTTCCTTGTCACCACACCATGCTCATCTTGCTTGTTGCGAAATACCCACTTGGTACCTACAATATTTTGATTAGGATGTGGAACCAAATGCCATACCTCATTCCTTGTGAAGTTGTTGAGCTCCTCTTGCATTGCCACCACCCAATCCGGATCTCTTAATGCGTCCTCTATCCTGTATAGCTCAATAGAAGACACAAAAGAGTAATGTTCACAAAAATGTGCAACTCGAGATCTAGTGGTTACCCCCTTATGAATGTCACCAAGAATGGAGTTGATGGGGCGATCTCTTTGAATTGCTTGGTGGACTCTTGGGTGTGGCGGTCTTTGATCCTGAATCTCTTGTTCATCTTCCTTGTCTTCATTGTCATCTCTCCCTTGATCAATGTCCTCCTCTTGAGGTGGCTCATCTTCTTGATCTTCATCTTCATCAATTTGAGCCATATCCTCATCTTGGGTAGGTGGAGATGCTTGCATGGAAGATGATGGTTGATCTTGTGCTTGTGACGGCTCCTCGGATTCCTTTGGACACACATCCCCGATGGACATGTTCCTTAGCGCGACACACGAAACCTCTTCATCATCTAATTCATCAAGATCAACTTGCTCCACTTGGGAGCCATTAGTCTCATCAAACACAATGTCACGAGAAACTTCAACTAATCCAGTGGACTTGTTGAAGACTCTATATGCCCTTGTGTTTGAGTCATAACCTAGTAAAAAGCCTTCTACTGCTTTACGAGCAAATTTAGAACTTCTACCTCTTTTAATAAGAACAAAGCATTTTCTCCCAAAGACTCTAAAATATGAAACATTAGGCTTTTTACCAGTGAGGAGTTCATACGATGTTTTCTTGAGGATTCGGTGAAGATATAACCGGTTGATGGAGTAGCAGGCGGTGTTAATCGCCTCCGCCCAGAACCGGTCCGGTGTCTTGTATTCATCAAGCATGGTTCTTTCCATGTCCAATAGAGTTCTATTCTTCCTCTCCACTACACCATTTTGTTGAGGTTTGTAGGGAGAAGAGAACTCATGCTTGATGCCCTCCTCAAGGAATCCTTCAATTTGAGATTTTTTTCGCTTCTAATCTTTTTGATTCTCAATCCGAACTTGTTTTTAAGAGCACCTAGAGGTGGGGTGAATAGGTGATCCTGCGAAATTCAACACTAAATAGCTAATACTTGTTATGAAATGTTAATGTAATTAAAACCAAGTTGCTAAGGTGTGAACTTTAGAAGAGAACCAATCACAGAGAAGATAGACACAAGACACAGTGATTTATCCCATGGTTCGGCCAATGCCTACTTCCACGTTGTGGTGACCTCCTTCGGTCAAGGATTGCACTCAATCCCTCCCAAGTGATCCAATGATCAACTTTGAGTACCACGATTATCTTCTTCAGTAGTCTTTTCCTGTTTGTGAGGAATCTCCACAAGTTGGAGCATCTCGCCCTTACAATGATGATCACACAAGAAGCACAAAAATAAGGGAGGGAAAGTGTTGGGGACTTGTTCTCAAATGCTATGAGTTAAGAATAAGGCAACACAAAAAGGTTAATGGTTAATGCCCTTCGTCCTTCGAAGCATTATCTCCCTCAGGATATAATGATCTTCAGACGAAGGTCATGAAGGACATACCTTCGACATCACAATATATATTAATGAAAGAAGAAGCATGTGAGACATGAAAGATAACATAAATAATTATATGACATCATTAATATCTCTTAATTATATCATCATGAATGAACGTGAACAATATTGAATTACATTTATACCTTCGGCTTGACAGAAGGCAAAAGTCCAAGCGTGACGCACGAGCGAATACAAGTCAACGTGAACAGTACGGGAGTACTGTTCATCTATTTATAGGCACAGGGCGCAGCCTGTGTAAAATTACATTTATGTCCTTCATAGTTACTACTGAATTATGGATAATTCAACGAGGACTAGATGGCCTTTTCCCCTTTAAGTCAGTTCCTTTTTCCGTTGTTAAGCCGAAGCTCCTCCGCCCGTAGCTTTGGAGCGGCATCATCCTTCGTCTTGACCATGCTTCTTATGTCGTGTATGATTTTGATCTATGTCCGAAGGTACCTGTCCACATGTTACACTTGGAAAACATTATTAAATCATATTTTTGAGGACCTTCGGAGGACGAAGGCCCCCAACAATAGCCCCTCGCAGTATTAATTTGTTTAAGATAATGAATTCAGACTGCGACCTGGACGAAGGCCTTAAGCCGAAGGTCCGAAAAAACACCTCCCTTTGCTGGAATAGCAACAGTCAATGACAGACGGGACCCTCCATCTCGGGGCGCGTCGAGCGTATAAATAAGAACTCACCCTGACCACATTTGGTACGCTATTTACGCCGCTTGCTTTATTTGCTCAATTTTATAGCTCTTGTTCACCAACGCTTGCTTAGTTTCTTGAGTTCTTTGAGCTTCGTCTTGAGGGGCACGTTTTCGTTATTTCCGAAGAGATGTCTCAAGACAAGAAAGTTGCTGCTGAGACGAAGCTAACCGAAGAGGAGAAGCTCTTTGAACAGAAGAAGGCAGTGAACCCTTATATAGCTGGGTTTCTAGAATCAGTGGCAAAATCAAATATAGAGAAGATTACAAAAGAGATATTGGAGGGCCTATCTGAGGATACTAGTGACAGTGACAGTTATGATGCAGAGAGTGGGGGTGAAGATTCGGAAGATAGGCCGTGGAGGCCAAGCCATACAATTTTCGGAAAGTCGACTATCAAGCAAAGTTACCTTGAGAGCATGAGGGGAAGGTACTTTCGGGATATATCTATTGTGAGGGCTGGCGAAAACAATACCACTCCTACGCCTGAGAAGAATGAAGTTGTGATCTTTCGAAGCTTTTTTAAAGCCGGGCTTCGGTTCCCACTGAGCAGATTCGTAGTGGAAGTGTTGAAAACCTTCCAAATTTTCCTTCATCAACTGACCCCCAAAGCCATATTGTGGATGGGAGTCTTCGTTTCGGCAGTAAGGAGCCAAGGGATAGAACCAAACACAAAATGCTTCTGCAGCATGCATGAACTTATGTATGAGACGAAGGCTACGGGGAAGGATCAGTATCATAACAACTTCGATTGTTACGGATTTATCGCCCGTCCCAACTCAAGCTACCCAGTACCAACATTTAGGAAAAGATGGCCGGGAAATTGGATGGAGGAATGGTTCTATGTGAAGAATGATTTAGTAGAGAGAGAGAGAGAGAGGATGTTAAGGAGGTTATTATGCGTCCCATATGGTCCCGCTTTGGCCTTCGAAGGCCGAAGGTTGAAATCGATGAAGTTGCCGAAGCATGCTAGAAGGCCTTTGGTACTGTATGCTTCTTTATTGATACAAGGGACCTAATTCAAGAACATATAGCATTCAGAGTATGGCCTCTTGCAGAGAATTGGGAGATGCCGAAGGAAACTGTCACCGAGTCTGGCGAAGGTGACCTGGTTCGACAAAAATATACCTTCAGATATGGAGATAAATTTGATGAACCAAATGATGACTGGCTGAAATGTATTGAATCTATAAGTGATGAATTGCTTGGGTCATATTCCAAAGCCGAAGATGATGCATTATCCACATCCTTCGGGGACCGAGGAAAAAAGAGATTAAATAGAGTTTTTGATGCCATTGGCTTTGTTTACCCCGACTACTGCTACCCGCTGCGAGGACGGGGAAGGAAGAGGAAAACCGCTGCTTCGGCCAAGACTGCTACTTCGGCCACTGTAGATGAGCCGGCGCCGAAGAGCAAAAGGTTGAAAGTCCTTACCCACCGGCCACGCTATATTGAGCTGGCCGTGATACCCGAATTTGGCGCGGAAACTTCTTTAGCTGCTAAACCAAAGGAGCCTATTCCTCCTACACAGAAGGCTGAAGATCTGGCTACGATGCCGAAGGTACCTTCATCCGAGCTAGCTGAGTCAAAGGCCGATGAAAATAAGGTGGAAGATCCAAAAATTGAAGGAGCAAAAGTGTTGGGAATTTTAAGCCCTTCGGCAGAAGTAACAATGCCGAAGGTTGGAAAAAGTTTTGCGGCAACTCCCAAAAGAAGAAGGATGGCAAATGTACTAGATGTGTTAGAATCAGTAAAGGCTTTAAGCTCTACTCCTTCAGGGAAAATCGTCGAGGTTTCGAAACTGCAAACCGAATCTGAAACAAAACCGGCTGAAATCGAAGCTGCAGTAGGCCAAGCTAGTGCCGAAGCTGGGCCCTCAGAGCTTGCCGAGAAAAAACCTTCAGAAACTGAAGAAAAGGCCATAGAAGAAAAAACCTCAGAGCAAACTTTGCCTGAAAAGGTTGCTACTCCTGCTCCCGAAGCTTTGGAAGAGAGCATTGATTACATCATTCGCCATGCTTCGGGAAATACGCTTACTTCGGAAGAAAAACGAGAAGCCCAGCACTATGCCCAAAGACTGAAATACCCAAAAGGGGCACTGGTGTTTAATGGCAGCAGAGAAGAAGATTTTTTATACTGTCTCCCGGATAACAAAGAGATATCCGTCAGCCAGGAGATAGGAAGAAGCTTCGGATTTCCGAAGCTAGAGGACGACCTCTCCGTACTGCCAAAGGATGAACTAGCTGACAGTTTAGCATATAATAGTATAAAGGTATGAAAATCAATTCTTGTATTTGAAAACAAATTATTTTATTTATTTATACTTAATTCTGTACTCCTCTTGCAGGGCTTGATCCTTAGCAATGCCCTCAGGGCACAAAAAAATATCGAAGATGAAGGGTATAGAATGGCTCTGGACAACCTTCGCTCAGAGGTGATTGAGCTAAGGAACGAAGGCCTTGAAAAAGATAAAATATTAAATTCATTGATAAACAAAATAAAAGAAGATGAAGCTAATTCCAAAGTTCAAGCTGAGGCCCAGAAGAGTGAAATTGAAGATCTTCGAAGACAATTGGCTCAGGCCAAATTAAAATGCGATGTTGTTGAGGCTGATCGAGATGCCAGTGAATACTGGAAAAATTATTTTGAAAAGACAGTTGCAGAGCTTCGCGCATCAAAGGAAAGGTGTTTTGAAAAATCTGTGGAGTGCGTGAAAAAGATGAAGACTAGCTTCGCCAACGTGGGCGCCTACTCTAACGAAGACAATTTCATACGAGGCGACCCTGAGGGCGTTATTGAGTGGATCAGTTGTAAAGCTGAAGCTTTTGAGGAAATCCTAAGTGATCATGGGGACGTCTGTGCCTTCTCTGGCGCGAGAGGAGTTGTCGCTGTCCTGGAGAAGGCGGGTTGCGAACATGTTAAAACCTTGGCCCAGGCCGAAAGTGCCTTCTCTGTTGACGATACGAAGGACCCGTCAGCCGAATCAAGTTTAATAGGCGGAAAATTTTTCACTGATATCTAGGAAAATGGTGGCCGAAAGATGGCTCATGAAATAATGAAGAAGAGCGAAAAAGATATTCATGACGCTCGGGAAGCAACGAAAAAAGCTGAGAAATCTGTGGAACTCGAAAGACGGATAGGTATTTCTTAATGGCTTTTAGCTTTGTCGTTTATTTTTGTGACTTCGAACTGATTGATGTTTTCTACCGCAGCTGAACTACCTCCTCCCCCAGAGCCGTTCGACCCGTTGGCCGACCTAGAAACAAGGAAAGCAATAGAAGTCATTAATGTGGCCGAAGCTATTGTCGATGAAGTTGTTACCAAACTGCTTAACAAAGTTGCAGAGAAAGTTCTAAAGGAAGAATAGGAGTTATTGTAAAAACATTTCTAGGGTGTTAATGCAACATTTGCTGAACTAAGTTTGTAATATTTGATGTTTTTATTTTTCAATGTAATATGTAAGTTATTTGTAAGTCAACTCTTTGCGATGCATGAAATTTTATGTACATACCGTTTTTGAGCCGTTGGCAAAAAAACACCTTCCCTTCTTTTCATGCTTCGCAAAGAAGAATTTTTATCCTTCGTAAGAACATCAACACTTTGTAAAAACATCGATGCTTCGTAAATAATAGATCACTTCTTCCATATCAGAACTGATGAAGCCGTGATTTTTAGCTTGCTTTTGTGTCTTAGCACCTTTTCACTTTTGCAAGGCATTCCCCGAAGGTCGGCTTTGTTTCCAATTGAAGTCATTGGTGTGGTATGATGTATGATGAGATGCTATGCGATATGATGCAATGATGTGATGCAAAGAATGATGCTAATGCCGAAGACACATACCCCCACTGAAACACAATCTCTGCGTCCCCTTAGGAACAATCAAAATCTCTTTGCCGTTTATTTTTCGGCTTCACCGCTTATTTTTCGGTGTAAGTTCTGCATCCCCTTAGGAACGTCTTTTGAATTTCTTCGCCTTCTATTTCGGCGGTATTCGCGTTGACTTTTCGCGCTTCGCCTTATATTTCGGCGGTATTTGGCTCTGCATTCCCTTTGGAACGACTTTTGAGCAGAAAACTTACACTGCGCTCCCTTGGGAACGACTTTTTGTAGCTTCGGCAAACTTACACTGCGTTCCTTTGGAACGACTTTCTATAGCTTCGGTAAAAGTTACAATGTGATTTTTAGCTCTGCATTCCCTTAGGAGCGACTTTTGAGCTTCGGCAATTTGGGGCTTCGTAAATCTGTAAAAAGATATATTTCACAAGAACAAAGCTATTAAAAATGACAAGAAGACTAGATTTACATTGATTGTTCTTTATTAAAAAGTAAAATGACAATGAATATAAAAATGCTTTAGGGGTAGGATATCTCTCAATAGATGTGTTTTTGATTCTGGCACAGTGCTGTTGACTGTGCGAGCTTCGGATTCCTCCCTGAGATCTCGCTGCTGACGGGTCTGATGGCTCCCTTCTGGCTGCTGACCTCGTGAATAGGCAGGTTGTAGTGGCGGCGGAGGTGGAAGCTGTGGCCAGGAAGCATGTGGCTGACTAGCCGAAGCAACAGAGGCTGCAGGATGGTTGCCCACATACTCTGGTATGTAGGGTGAGTGACACTAAGCAGTATGCAGAACCTGCTTCGGTTGGCTTTGCCGAGCTTCGGCTTCTGCGATCTCCTTCTGCTTTTGGATAGTAATTTGGCACATTCTTGTAGTATGACCCTTGTCTTCTCCACAAAATAGGAAGTAGATCTTTCTGGGCTGATCCCCATATCTTCCTTTGAAGCTCCTGGCGCCTCTGCCTCTTGGAGCTGGCGGCCGGAAAGAGCTTTGTTGCTGCCCCAAAGATTGTGAAGTATACTGTGGCCTCTGCAGCTGATTTCCTCTGTCATCACTCTGAGTGGAGTTGTGAATTGACCTGACATGCCTCGGGTGGATTCTTCCTCCGAAGCCCCTAGTCATCTCAGAGAACCTGTAAGCCTCCTCCCTTCTTTAGCGGAAGTCATTGTCAGCTCGGATATATTCATCCATCTTTTGAAGCAGCTTCTCCAGAGTCTGTGGAGGCTTTCTAGCGAAATACTGAGTAGTAGGTCCTAGACAAAGCCCCTTGATCATGGCCTCAATGACAATTTCATTGGGCACTGTAGGCGCTTGTGCTCTCAGTCATAAGAACCTTCGGACATATGCCTGAAGATACTCCTCATGGTCTTGCGTGCATTGGAATAGGGCCTGAGCTGTGACCGGCTTTGTCTGAAAACCTTGGAAACTTGTCAATAGCATATCCTTGAGCTTCTGCCACGAAGTAATAGTAACTGGCCGAAGAGAAGAATACCATGTTTGAGCCACATTCCGAACTGCCATGACGAAGGACTTGGCCATGACAGCTGCATTGCCTCCATATGAAGATATGGTTGCTTCATAACTCATCAAAAACTACTTCGGATCCGAATGCCCATCATACATAGGGAGCTGAGGTGGCTTGTTTGATGGAGGCCATGGGATAGCTTGCAGTTCTGCTGCCAAGGGAGAAGCAGCATCAAAGGTAAAGGTATCATGATTAAAATCATCATACCATCCATCCTCGTTGAATAAGCCTTCTTGATGAAGCTCCCTGTGTTGGGGCCTTCGATCTTGTTCGTCTTGAACAAGATGGCGTACTTCTTCAGTGGCTTCGTCGATCTACCTTTGAAGATCAGCCAGTCGGGCCATCTTCTCCTTCTTCCTTTGTACTTGCTGATGGATTATCTCCATGTTTCTGATTTCTTGGTCCAACTCTTCCTCCTGGAGTGTTGGACTAGTGGCCTTCCTCTTCTGGTTTTGGGCCTCTCGGAGAGAAAGGGTCACCTAATTTGGATCCAGTGGTTGTAGTGCGGCAGCCCCTGGCGCTGAAGCTTTCTTCGGCGGCATGATGAAGGTCAGTGCTTGCCGAAGGTGTTCGAAAAAAGGGTTCACCGGAAGTGGGCGCCAATATTGGGGACTTGTTCTCAAATGCTATGAGTTAAGAACAAGGCAACACAAAAAGGTTAATGGTTAATGCCCTTCGTCCTTTGAAGCATTATCTCCCTCAAGATATAATGATCTTCAGACGAAGGTCATGAAGGACGTACCTTCGACATCACAATATATATTAATGAAAGAAGAAGCATATGAGACATGAAAGATAACATAAATAATTATATGACATCATTAATATCTCTTAATTATATCATCATGAATGAACGTGAACAATATTGAATTATATTTATACCTTCGGCTTGATACAAGGCAAAAGTCCAAGCGTGACGCACGAGCGAATACAAGTCAGCGTGAACAGTACGAGAGTACTGTTCATCTATTTATAGGCACAAGGCATAGCCTGTGTAAAATTACATATATGTCCTTCATAGTTACTACTGAATTATGGACAATTCAACGAGGACTGGATGGCCTTTTCCCCTTTAAGTCGGTTCCTTTTTCCGTTGTTAAGCCGAAACTCCTCCGCTCATAGCTTTGGAGCGGCATCATCCTTCGTCTTGACCATGCTTCTTATGTTGTGTATGATTTTGATCTATGTACTGTTGGGACCATGCTTCGTCGCCGAAGGTCCTGCAGGAAGAAACAGCTTCGGCTGAAGCTGTCTGTACATGATGCCGAAGGGTGCCGTTCATGAGGCTTCGGAATTACAAACTGACTTAAAGATAGAATGACCTTTTAGTCCATAAGAGTTTGAGTCGTTGTTGTAAACTTTTATGAGGGGTATGATTGTAATTGCTCACAGGCTGTGTCCTGTGCCTATAAATAGTGAACAATATTCCTTTACTGTTCACAGATTCCTGTAATTGCAATCACATCACTCGGAAATTATTCTTTGTCAAGGCAAAGTTATAAATGCATCTAAACATTATATTTGAATACATCAAGCTTATATAATGTGTAAATGATGTTGTTTACTTCTAATTTTACTTGTCTTTAATATTTTATGTCTCGTGTTATTTTATATTATCTCTGAGAGTTCAATTACGAAGGTTCAACCTTCGTAATTGTGTCATTATAACCTTCGTCCGAAGTTCATTAAATCCTTGGGGAAATAATGCTTCAGCGGACGAAGAACATTAATATTTAACATTTTATGTTGGTGTTCATAATTCAAAGCATTTGAGAACAAGTCCCCAACATTGGCGCCCACCTCCGGTGAACTCACTTCCACTTTTCTGAGCTGATGGCTTCGTTCACCATTCAAGATGGAGCTGCTTCGGCTCCGAAGCTGGTACTCCCGATAACAGGCGGTTCATGCTCAGAGCCAGCCAACAAGAAGCAGAAGAAGGAGGCACAGAGAAGGGTACAACACGTCGGGGTGCAAGGACCCTTCATCAAGTCAAGATGGTCTCACATTCCTATTACCTTCTCCCAAGAGGATTTTCAACTCAAGGATTACCCACACAACGATGCTATGGTTATCTCTTGTGTTATCAAAGGATTTCTGGTTCACAATGTTTTGGTTGATACAGGCAGTGCAACTGATATCATATTTGCTAAGGCCTTCAGACAGATGCAAGAGCCCGAAGATAAAATTCTTGATGCCACACATCCCCTTTGCGGCTTCGGAGGAAGGCAGATTGTAGCACTCGGCAAAATCTCAATGTCAGTAACCTTCAGATTTATCAACAACACGAGGACTAAACAAGTTGTGTTTGATATTGTTGACATGGAATACCCTTACAATGCAATCATTGGTCGTGGTACTCTCAATGCCTTCGAAGCAATTCTTCATCCAGCTTATCTTTGCATGAAGATACCTTCGGAACAAGGGCCCATTGCTATTCATGGAAGTCAGGAAGCCGCCAGAAGGGCCGAAGGAAATTGGACAGACTCAAAAGCAATCCATAATATAGATGGAACTGAAGCTTGTGAGCAATACAAGTTCAGAAGGGAAAAGGCTGCTTCGGCTGATCAGCCGAAGCCCATGCTCTTATGTGAGGATATAGCAGAGCAGAAGGTGCTATTGGGATCTCAATTGTCCGAAGAGCAGGAGAAAACCTTGATAAGGTTTTTGTTCAACAATAAAGATGTTTTTGCTTGGTCAGCTAATGATCTTTGTGGAGTTAACAGGGATGTTATTGAGCACTCGCTCAATGTTGATCCATCCTTCAGACCCAGAAAGCAGAGGCTTCGGAAGATGTCTGATGACAAGGCCGAAGGTGCTCGGAATGAAGTGAAAAGACTCCTCAGTGCCGGAGTTATTAGAGAGGTAAAATACCCAGAATGGTTGGCTAACACTGTTATGGTGAAGAAGGCCAATGGTAAATGGAGAATGTGTATCGATTTTACTGATCTCAATAAGGCCTGTCCGAAGGACGAGTTTCCATTGCCAAGGATAGATTCCTTAGTCGATGCAGCAGCTTCATCAGAGCTTATGAGTCTACTGGATTGCTATTCAGGCTATCATCAAATATGGATGAAGAAGGAGGATGAACCGAAAACCAGCTTCATAACCCCTAGTGGGACATATTGTTACCTTCGGATGCCTAAGGGGCTCAAGAATGCCGGAGGAAGTTTCAGTAGAATGACAGCGAAGGTCCTCCATTCTCAGATAGGCAGGAATGTGCTAACTTATGTTGATGATATCATTGTAAAAAGCACGAAGCAAGATAACCACATTGCTGATTTACAAGAGACCTTCGCTAATTTTAGACAGGCTGGTCTAAAGCTGAATCCAGATAAATGTGTCTTCGGAGTAAAGAAGGGGAAATTTCTTGGTTGCCTAGTTTCAACAAAGGGAATTGAGGCTAACCCAAGCAAAATCGAAGCTATACTTCGAATGGAACCAGCAAGTACAAAAAAGGGGGCTCAAAGATTGACAGGAAGGCTGGCATCTCTCAACAGATTCATATCCAGATCAGCAGAGAGAAACTTACCATTCTTCGAAGTGCTGAAGTCAGCCGAAGTCTTTCAATGGGGACCAATCCAGCAGAAAGCCTTCGAAGAGCTGAAGCAATATTTGATAGATCTAACAACATTAACTCCACCAACGCCAAGGGCTCCTCTATTATTATATGTGGCAGCTTCGCACTAAGCGGTAAGTGCAGCACTTGTCCAGGAGAAGCTTGAAGGCCAAGTTAAGAGACATGCCCCAATATATTTTGTATCCGAGGTTCTTAGCTTATCAAAGAAAAATTATACAGAATTGGAGAAGGTATTATATGCTGTTTTGATGGCCTCCAGGAAGCTTCGGCATTATTTTCAAGCTTACAACATAGTTGTTCCTTCTTCACAACCTCTGAAGGATATCATGAGAAACCGAGAAGCTACTGGAAGGATTGGAAAATGGGCTGCAGAGCTCAATGAATTTTGTATTGATTATGTCCATAGATCTTCGATTCAGTCCCAAGCGTTGGCAGACTTCATTGCTGACTGGACGCCAGGGGCTCAGGAGGAAGAAACGAATAAAGATGCCGAAGCATGGACAGTGTTTTGTGATGGGTCTTAGGGAACCTTCGGAGCAGGAGCAGCTGCTGTGTTGGTTTCACCATCCAAAGTTAAAACTTGTTATGCGGCAAGACTTGATTTTAGTTGCACAAATAATATCGCTGAGTATGAAGCTCTGCTCTTGGGTCTTCGGAAGCTAAAGGCAATGGGAATCAGAAGGGCAATTCTTAAAACTGATTCTCAAGTTATTTCTGGTCATGTTGACAAGAGCTACAAAGCAAGAGACCCGAAGCTTGAAAAATATCTAGATACAGTCCGAAGGATTGAGGCTTCCTTCGAAGGTTTCTCTGTCAAAAATATTCCTCGTGGAGAAAATGAATATGCTGATCTATTGGCCAAGTCAGCAGCCCAGGGGCTGCCTATACCTTCGGAAGTATTTTTCGAAACAATAAAAGCACCTTCGGTCGAGCTTCTTGAAAGAGCAATCCTTAACATATCCCCTGTTTATAGCAAAGATTGGAGAACTGAGATCATCTCTTTCCTTCAGGGTAATTTTCTTTCAGACGATGAAGCTTATAACAGGAGAATAGAAGCAAGAGCTCGACCATATGTCATAATAGAAGGGGAGTTATACAAGCGTGGGGTCTGTTCCCCATTACTCAAGTGTTTATCCAGATCCGAAGGTATAGAATTAATGAAGGAAATACATGCAGGCCTGTGTGGATCTCACATTGGATCTAGGCCCTTGCTTGGGAAAGTTTTTCGCCAAGGATTTTATTGGCCAAAGGCAGCTTCGGATGCAGCGGATCTGGTCCAAAAGTGCGAAGGTTGTCAGAAATGTGCAAAAGATCAAAAACAACCTTCGTCTTTAACCCAATTAATACAACCCACTTGGCCGTTGCAAAGGTGGGGCCTCGATTTACTAGGCCCATTACCACCGGCACAGGGGAACCTAAGATATGTAGTAGTGGCAGTGGAATATTTTTCCAAGTGGATTGAGGCAAAGCCCTTAGCCACAATAACTTCATTTACTATTCAAAAGTTTTTCTGGCAAAACATTGTTTGTCGCTTCGGTGTGCCGAAGGCTATTACTGTGGATAATGGGACACAGTTTAATTCTAAAGCCTTCAGAGAATTTTGTGATCAAATTGGCACGAAGATCCATTTTGCATCAGTCCGACACCCAGAGTCAAATGGACTTGTCGAAAGAGCTAATGGGATCATAATGACAGGCATAATGAAGTCAATTTTCAATCAGCCCAGGGGAAAGTGGCCAGATGAGTTAATCAAAGTGGTGTGGAGCCATAACACAACCATGTCAAGGTCAACAGGCTTTACGCCCTTTAAACTATTGTTCGGTGACGAAGCAATAACCCCAGAAGAGGCCAAAGCAGGATCAATAAGGACAGTAGCTTCGGCAGAAGGCGAAGACGAAGCTGATTGCTCTGTAGAAAAAGATGTTATTGAAGGGATCAGACTTCAAGCTGTGGAAAACATCAACAAATATCAAGCTGAAACAATAAAATGGCGTGACAGAAAGGTCAAGCTGAAGAACATTGAACCAGGACACTTGGTACTTCGAAGAGTAGCCAACCCTGAGACAGTTGGCAAATTACAGCTGAAGTGGGAAGGCCCCTTTTTGGTAGTATCTTCGTCAAGACCCGGTTCCTACAGATTGAAGGATATGGACGGCAACGACATTCCTAGATCATGGAATGCTGATGAGCTTCGGCGATATTATGTTTAGTTCGATGTAATTTTTTATATTCTTTTTTGTGGCACCCTTTTCCTTTCCAAAGGGGGAGAAAGGTTTTTAATGGGGCCACAACATGTAATTTTCCTTATTTCAATTCTATGAGAGTGATATCCCCCAAAAAATGTAAATGTAAAGGCAAAGGAAAAAAAGAAAAGGAAACAGAGAGAAGCTCAAAAGTCGTTCCTAAGGGAATGCAGAGCTTACAGCGAAAAATAAACGCTGATTCCACCGAAAGTAAAAGGCGAAGAAGCTCCTAAGGGAGGCTTACAGCGAAAAATAAACGCTGATTCCGCTGAAAGTAAAAGGCAAAGAAGCTCCCAAGGGAGGCTTACAGCGAAAAGTCAACGCTGATACACCGAAAAGTAAACGGTGAAGCCGAAAAGTAAACGGCAAAAATATTTGAATCATTCCTAAGGGGATGAAGGGCTGTGCTTATGGTTTTTTGAACATGTGTCCCAATATTCATTTGCACAGTGCATTTCATCATGTCTTTTGCATTCATAAACATTCATTTAGACATATATAGAATCATCATCATACCACACAAAAAAGACAGGTGCTTCAGCAATGAGGAAGAACTTCGAAGGAAAATTTTTATGCTTCGTTGTGTACAAAAAGAAGGGAAGGTGTTTTTCGCCTTCGGCTCAAAAGAGAAGTTTCGTCCACAGCAAAGCAGATTGTACACTGTTGGGGACTTGTTCTCAAATGCTATAAGTTAAGAACAAGGCAACACAAAAAATGTTAAATGTTAAAGTCCTTCGTCCTTCGGAGCATTATTTCCCTTGGGATATAATGCTTTTCGGACGAAGGTTATGAAGGACATACCTTCATCAACACAACATATAATAATGAAGAAGGAATCATATGGAATATAACGTAAATAATTATGTATAATTATCAACTCATTTCTCTATTATTATTATGGAAAAATAGAAATGATATCAAATTACAAATGTACCTTCGGCTTGAAAGAAGGTAAAAATACAAGCGTGACGCAAAAGTAAATGCCAAGTCAGCGTGGACAGTACGGGAGCACTGTTCACCTATTTATAGGTACGGAACACAGCCCATGTAAAATTACATCCATGCCCTTTACATTTGGTAGTAATTTTATAGTAATCCACCGAGGTCTGAATAGCCTTTTCATCTTTAAGTCGGTTTCCTTTTCTGCTATCACGCCGAAGCTTTCCTGCTTACAGCTTCGGCGCTGTGTCAACCTTCGTATTCTTTGGGCTTCTCCCACTGTGGTACCGACTCGAATCCGAAGTTACCTATTCACACATTATACTCCAGAAACATTGTTAAATCATGTTTTTGAGGACCTTCGGAAGCCGAAGGCCCCCAACAGTAGCCCCTCGCAATATTAATTTGTTAGAATGATAAATTTAGATTGCGACATGGACGAAGGCCTTAAGCCGAAGGTCCGAAAAAACACCTTCCCTTTGCTAGAATAGCAACATTCACTGACAAGCGGGGTCTTCCAATTTTTATTGCACTGGGTCGTATAAATAAGAGCATACCACGAGCTCATTTGGTACGCTTTCCTGCCAGAGCTTTTGCTTACTCAATTTTTAGCTCTTGCGCACCAACACTTGCTTGGCTTTTTAAGTTTTTAAGCTTCGGCTTTGAAAGCAATTTTTCAGCATCTTCGAAGATGTCTGAGGATAAAAGGGCTGCTGTCGAGATGAAGCTGAGTCTATCTGAAGAGAAAAACCTGGGGTTTCTTGAAGCAATGTCGAAGACAAATACAGAAAAGATCACCAAAGAGATTTTAGAAGGTTTATCTGAAGATACTGATGATAGCGACAGTTATGATGAGGATAGTGGTGGTGAAGACTCCGAAGATCGCCCTTGGCGACCAAGCCATGCGGTTTTCGGCAAATCAAGTATCAAAGAAAATCATCTTGTCAGCATGAGGGGAAGATATTTCCGGGACTTGTCCGTTGTGAGGGCCGACGAAGGAGAGAAGACTTGTCCGACTCCTGAGGAAAATGAAGTCGTAGTGTTCCGAAGCTTTTTGAAAGCTGGACTACGATTTCCCCTGAGCAGCTTTGTCGTAGAAGTACTGAAAACATTTGAAATCTATCTTCACCAACTTATCCCCGAAGCAATCATAAGGATGAATATCTTCGTGTGGGCCGTGAGAAGCCAAGGTCTGGAACCTGATGCGAAAAGTTTCTGCAACATACACGAATTGTTATACGAGACAAAACCCTGGGGTAAGGAACAATATCACAATAATTTCGGCTGCTACAGTTTCGTCTCTCGGTCCGGGTCAAGCTGTCTCGTGCCAACCTTTCGGAAGAGATGGCCCGGCGACTGGATGACAGAATGGTTTTATGTGAAGAATGACCTGAAAACACGGGAAGATATTAAAGGTATAATTATGCGCCCTATTTGGCAATGCTTCGGCCTGCGGAAGCCGAAGGTTGAAATGAACAAAGCTGCCGAAGAATGCCAAAGAGCCTTCGGGATTATTTGCTCTTTTATTGGAACGAGAGATCTGGTTCAAGAGCATATTGCCTTCAGAGTATGGCCGCTCGCAGAAAAATGGGAAATGTCGCAAGAGACCATAAAGGAGGCTGACGAAGGTGGACTTATCAGGCTGAAGTATACTTTCAAATTTGGAGATAAATTCGTTGAGCCAGATGATGACTGGCTAAAAAGCATTGAAAATTTAAGTGATGAACTACTTGGGGTTTATTCAAAGGCCGAAGATACTGCATTGTCAGCAGCCTTTGGAGGCCGGAAAAAGAAAAGACTGAATCGAGTGTTTGACGCAATTGGGTTCGTGTACCCCGATTACCACTATCCAGCGCGGGGCCAAAAAAGAAAAAACGCAACTTCTGCACAGGAAACTACTTCAGCCGCTCCCAGCGAGCCAGCGCCGAAGAGACAAAGGGTAAAGGTTCTCACACACCGGCCACGCTACATTGAACCAGCTACAGTGCCTGAGTTCGCCGGTGAAACCTCTTCAGCCACTGATATTAAAGAACCAACTTCAGTGTCGAAGATCGAAGAAAAAGCTGAAGCACCCTCAGCAAAGAAAGCAGAAAAACCGAGAACTGAAGGAACGAAAATATTGGAAATTTTAAGTCCTTCAGCAAGTGTTGAGACAACAAAAAATCAAAAGGGCCCAGCGGTGACCCCGAAAAGAAAAAGAATGGTCAATGTGCTAGATGTTCTGGAGACAATTAAGTCCTCAATCACGACTCCGAAGAAGACTGTCGAAACTTCCGAAGCAGAAACTGAAATCTTTGATACTAAAGCTCCAAAACAACAAACTGAGACTGAAGCTGGGCCTTCAGAGCCCACGAAGGTAAAACCCTTGGAAACCGAGGAAGAAAAAATGCCGGAGCCAATTCTTGTTGAAGAAATCAGTGCTGTTGCCCCCGAAGCATCCCCCAAAGTCCTTGATTATATAGTTCGACATGCTTCGGGGAAAAAATTATCAGAAGAAGAAGTTTTTGAAGCTAATTACTATGCCAAATAATTGAAATATCCGAAGGGGGCACTAGTGTTCAATGGTACAAATGAAGAAGATTTCCTATACTGCCTCCCGGATAAGAAAGAATTACTCGTCTGCCGGGAAATGGCCCGAAGCATGGGGTTTCCGAAACTGGAGGCTGGCCTCTGCGCGATGTCAAAGGACGATCTTGCGGACAGCCTCGCGTATAATAGCCTGAAGGTACGAGATCTGCGCATTTGGAAACTTTATGATTTGAAATCTATTCTTTTATTCTTATACTAACTCTTTTATATATAGGGTTTAATACTAAGCAACGCGCTGAGAGCGCAAAAGAATGCCGAAGACGAGAGCTATGAAATTGCTTTCAACAACCTCTGAACAGAGGTTATCAGACTAAGAAACGAAGCCTTGGAAAAGGACAAAATTCTAGTTACATTGGTGGATAAAATAAAGGAGGACGAAGCTGCCTCTAAAGCACAAGCTACAGCTCAAAAGCACGAGATTGACGATCTTCGGAAGCAATTAGCCCGAGCTAAAGAAGAACGCATACTTGAAGAAACGAAGCGAGAACTTAGCGACCAATGGGCAAATCATTTAGAAGGAACTGTTGAAGAGCTTCGTTCGTCCAAGAAAAGATGCTATGACAAATCTATGGAGTGTGTTAAGAAAATGAAAGCTAGCTTCGCCAACGTTGGTGCATTTTCGAGCGAAGAAAACTTTACAAGAGGCAACCCCGAAGGTCCCATCGAATGGATTAATCACGAAGCTGAGGCCTTTGAGGAAATTTTAAATAGCCGCGGAGACATATGCGCTTTTTCGGGTGCCAGGGGGATTGCCACCATTTTGGAGAGAAAGGGCTGTGAGCATATAAAGATTTTAGCGCAATCCGAAGCTACTTTGTCCTTCGAAGATGCAAAAGATCCTTCAGCCGAAGCTAGCATGGTTGGTGGAAAATTTTTCACCGATATCTGGGACAATGGTGGTCGAGAAATGGCCCGAGAAATTATCCAAAAAAGTGAAAAAGGCATCCATGACGCTAGAAAAGTAGCAGAGGCTGCTGAGAAAACCGCAGAGCCCGAAGGGCAAATAGGTATTAACTAATGGTTTTTATTGTGTTATAATTTTTGATTTTAAACTTCGTTCGCAATTTGTAATAGCAATGTAGTCGTATCCTGTCCTCCCTCAGATTCTACTAAAGCGCCTTTGGGCCCCCACCCGAAAGATGACGATGAAATTAAAGAGATGGCTGAAGCTATCATGGATCAAGTTGTCAATCAACTCCTGAACGAAGCTGCAGAAGTAGTACTTAGGGAAGACTAGGTGCTATTGTAAAAACATCTGAAATGTAATATGTGTAATATCTTGTAACCCTGGATGTAATATACTTGTTTTTTATGGTTCAATTCTTTACGATGCATGAAATTTACATACATACCGTTTTTGAGTCTTTGACGAAAAAACACCTTCCCTTCTTTTCATGCTTCGTGAAGAAGAATTTTCATTTATCACAGCGATATCCATAGTGTTCTGATGAAGAATATTCAAGCTTCGTGAAAATATTTTTCGAAGCTACACTCCGAAGATCAATATTGTATCTCCTTGTGACTTAGCATAATTTTCCCTTTTTCAAAGCATTCTTCCGAAGATCAATATTGTGTCCCCTTCTTGTGCCATATGCAGCATGATGTATGATGCTTATGCTATGCGAAATGATATGATGATGTTATGCTATGTAAAATGATAAAACACATAATCTTTTTAAATCAGCGTTGACTTTTCGCTGTAAGCCTCCCTTAGGAGCTTCTTCGCCTTTTACTTCAGCGGAATTCGCGTTGACTTTTCGCGCTTCGCCTTTTACTTAGGCGGTATCAGCGTTTATTTTTCGCTGTAAGCTCTGCATTCCCTTTGGAACAACTTTTGAGCAGAAAACTTACACTGCGCTCCCTTTGGAATGGCTTCTTGTTGCTTCGAAGAATTCATGTCGTGCCTTTTAAAATAAACTCTTGATAATTCGAAGGTCCTTCTTGCTATCGCGAATCTTTAAGCTTCAACAACTTAAGCCTGTAGAGGAGATATATTTTCCTTGTGGCAGACAACGAAACCATTACGTGAGATTTAAAAAGTGTCCTTTATTACACAGAAAATAAAACTGAATGGAAAAGACTACTATCATGGTAGGATATTTGTCAATAAATGTGCTTCGACTCTGGCACAGTGCTATTGACTGTGCGAGCTTCGGACTGTTCTCTGAAGTCCCTTTGGTGTTGAGCATATTGGCCCCCTTCTGGCTGCTGGCCTTGTTGCAGCGGTGGTGGAGGCGGAGGCTGTTGCCAGGAAGCTTGAGGTTGACTCGCCGAAGCTACAGAAACTGCAGAGTGGTTGCCTACATATTCTGGGATATAAGGCGAATGATACGAAGCAGTGTGCATGATCTGCTTCGGCTGACCCTGTTGTGCTGCAGCTTCGGCTATCTCCTTTTGCTTTTGGATGGTAACATGGCACATCCTGGTGGTATGGCCCTTGTTTTCACCACAGAACAAGCAAAATGTTCTCCTTGGTTGATCTCCAAATCTTCCGCCGAAGCCCCTGGCGCCTCTGCCTCTTGGAGCTGGCGGCCGGAAGGAGCTTTGCTGTTGCCCCGAAGCCTGTGAGGAGCACTGTGGCCTTTGCTGCTGACTCCCCTTATCATCATTTTGAGTAGAGTTGTGAATTGACCTGACATGCCTCGGATAAAATCTTCCTCCGAAGCCCCTGGTCATTTCGGAAAACCTGAAAGCCTCCTCCCTTCTTTGACGAAAATCATTGTCAGCCCGAATATACTCGTCCATCTTCTGGAGCAGCTTCTCCAAAGTTTGAGGAGGCTTCCTAGCAAAGTACTGAGCTGAAGGTCCTGGCCGAAGTCCCTTGATCATGGCCTCAATGACAATTTCGTTGGGCACTGTTGGCGCCTGTGCCCTCAGACGCAAGAACCTCCGGACATATGCCTGAAGGTATTCTTCATGATCCTGGGTGCACTGGAATAGAGCTTGAGCAGTGACCGGCTTCATCTGAAACCCTTGGAAGCTGGTTAACAACATGTCCTTCAGCTTTTGCCATGAAGTGATCGTTCCTGGTCGAAGGGAGGAATACCAGGTTTGAGCAACACTCCTGACAGCCATAACAAAAGATTTTGACATGACTGCAGTATTGCCACCATACGAAGATACTGTTGCTTCGTAGCTCATCAAAAACTGCTTCGGGTCTGAATGGCCGTCGAATATGGGAAGCTGGGGTGGCTTGTAGGACGGAGGCCAAGGTGTAGCCTGCAGCTCAGCGGACAGAGGAGAAGCAAAAAGCAAAATTTCCATGGTGGAAATTCTCATACCAGTCATCTTCGTTGAAGAAATCCTCCTGATGAAGATCTTTGTGCTGAGGCCTTCGGTTCTGCTCATCCTGAGTAAGATGGCGAACTTCTTCAGAGGCTTCGTCTATCTGCCTTTGCAGTTCAGCTAGCCTGGCCATCTTTTCCTTCTTCCTCTGCACCTGTTGATGAAGCATCTCCATTTCTCTGATTTCTTGGTCTAGCTCATCCTCTTGCGGTGTCGGGCTGACAGCCTTCCTCTTCTGGCTTCGGGCCTCCCGAAGGGAGAGAGTCTCCTGATTGGGGTCCAGCGGTTGCAGAGCTGCAGCCCCAGTTGCTGAAGCTTTCTTCGGCGCCATAGCGAAGGTTTATGATTGCCGAAGGTGTTCAAAACTCAAAGAGTGGAAGTGAGTTCACCGGAGGTGGGCGCCAATGTTGGGGACTTGTTCTCAAATGCTATAAGTTAAGAACAAGGCAACACAAAAAATGTTAAACGTTGAAGTCCTTCGTCCTTCGGAGCATTATTTCCCTTGGGATATAATGCTTTTCGGACGAAGGTTATGAAGGACATACCTTCATCAACACAACATATAATAATGAAGAAGGAATCATATGGAATATAACGTAAACAATTATGTATAATTATCAACTCATTTCTCTATTATTATTATGGAAAAATAGAAATGATATCAAATTACAAATGTACCTTCGGCTTGAAAGAAGGTAAAAATACAAGCGTGACGCAAAAGTAAATGCCAAGTCAGCGTGAACAGTACGGGAGCACTGTTCACCTATTTATAGGCACGGGACACAGCCCATGTAAAATTACATCCATGCCCTTTACATTTGGTAGTAATTTTATAGTAATCCACCGAGGTCTGAATAGCCTTTTCATCTTTAAGTCGGTTTCCTTTTCTGCTATCACGCCGAAGCTTTCCTGCTTACAGCTTCGGCGCTGTGTCAACCTTCGTATTCTTTGGGCTTCTCCCACTGTGGTACCGACTCGAATCCGAAGTTACCTATTCACACATTATACTCCAGAAACATTGTTAAATCATGTTTTTGAGGACCTTCGGAAGCCGAAGGCCCCCAACATACACAGATAGCAGAAACAAAATATATTACAAGGTATGTACAAATTTACATAAGTTGTTCCATAACTATATTACAAAAGTTTCTCCAGAATTTTTGCAGGAAAGTATATTGTAAACAACTATCAAGCTTCAGGCTAGGCTTCGTCAAGCTTCAGCTTCGTCTTTCTTCAGCTTCGTCATCCTGCGTGTATCAAACAGCAGAATAAGAAAGGTGCAAATTTCAAGGAGAAGGTAAAAGTAACAAGTATAAGTTTCTTACCGGCTTAAGATGGCTTCGAGCTTCGTCACCTGCCATTTTTCGCCCGCCACTTACCCAGATCTGGGTCATGAATCTATTTCCAATGCTTCGGGCTAGGCTTGGGATATCTACCAGATCTGATGCTGACAAGCTGAAGTTCGGTCTATTCACAATATTTCCATGTGTGCAGCCAGCCTTCAGAAAAGCAGTAGCTGTGCCCCGAGAAGCTACCAGGGCGCAGAAGTCGGCGTGCCCACCAATAACTTCGTCAAGGGCATCAACCTCGCCTTCAATATATTCTAATGTGCTGGGCAGATTTTCAGCTGAAGGTGTATATTTTGTAGAGCTGGCTCCGACAGAATGAAACACATCCTTCAGCCGCTGCACGCATCGGCTGCCGAAGCTTAAGCATTTCTCTTGAAGATCTTTAAAGGATTTCTGCAAAATTGAATTTTTATCCACCTCAGTTTTCAGCCTTGCTTCAAGATATTTCTTTTCTTGCTCAAATTTTTCTGACTGTTGGAGCAATTCATTCTTTAAGTTGCTATTCTCAGTTTGGACTTCAGCCAAAGAACCCTCCATGGTCTGAATAACAAAATCTTTCTTATCTAATGCACCTTCGTGCTCTTTAACCATGATTTCAAGGTCTTGGATGGTGAAGTCTTTCTTTTTCAGATTAGCTTCGTAATTTTCAACTTTTTCAGCTAAATCTTGGATGACGGCCTTGTTCTTCTCTTCTTCGAGATCTTGTTGCATTTTTAGAACCTTACTTAATAATATGCTCTGTCGAAACGATCTTCGTTAGAAAATGACCTAAAAGATAATAATAATAGTAATAAAATAACAAAAATATTTGTTACCTTGAAGTTAGCATAAAGCAAGCTTCCGGCGATATGGTGTCGTTGGTAGCGGCAGAGGTCCGCTTCTAGCTTCGGCAAGCCAATGTTTTTGCAGAGAGTTCTAACAATTTTAGCTTCGCTGCGGTTTCGAAGGCACCTCAGCTTTCCTTCGTTAACCCCACCGAACAGCGTAGCCCCTGGCTTATATCCGCAGGCTATGGCACATTTTTTAAGCTCTGCTTTTTCAGCGTCTGTCAGTCCTTGCCCAAGTAAATCTTGAAATTCAAAATCTTCTTCCTCCAAAATGTCTTCAGCTTGCTCTTTCCCCTTTTCAGTAGCTGTGCTCGCCGCGGCCACAACAGATTCTTCTTCAGTCATTTTTAAGAGTATGTTATCAATAACTTCAAGCGTTTCTTCCAGGTTCGGATCTTCTGTGGCCCCGGTTTCAGCCCCGGCAGCTTCGGCTGCGCCAGTTTCAGCTTCGAAGGTTTCCGCTATGGTGGCTTCGGTTGCGGCGCCTTTAGCTTCGGCAGTCTGGTCGATAGCAATTCTTGATGTCGGTGTCGGTGACGGTGTCCCATGAATTACATCTGCTATTTGAATAATCCTTCGTTTTTTCGGCAGTGCAGGACCTTCTTCTGCCGAAGCTGCCTTGTCCTTCTGAAAAAACTTCGTCAGTTCCAGCGCCAGCGGACTTAGCTTGACAGGCAATGGTTCAGTCATTACCTTCATAATCTCTTCTACTTCAACAGCAGAAGGCGTCGCAGGGGTACCTTCTTCTCGAACCAATGTTTTTGGTTCTGGAGATGCAGTTTTCCTCTTCCTTGCAGTGGCCACCTTCGGCTCAGGGTTCAATTCTTCAGGGCTAAGTTTTTCAGAATCTTCCCTTTTCTTTTTCGCTACCTTGGCGACCTCTTCGTCAGCAGCACTGGCAATTCTTTTTCGCTTCGGGCCTCCAGCATCTCCGCCCAGTCGACCATAATTAGCATATTCAAATCCTATAGCATCAAGCACCCTGTTCAGCCTTCGCTTCGGCCGAGTGTCGAAGGCTGTTGTCATCAGCTGGTCCTTTGGAGTAATTTCCAAGAATTTCATTACTCATTACTTCAATTGTATCGAGCCATTCTTGGCACGGTGCTTTAAAATATTTCTTAAACTTATAATAATAGGGTAGTCGGACAAGCTCCCCCTCTTTCTTTTCTCCTTTAAGCTTCGGCATAGTCCACTCCTTCATAGTTGGAAATACCCTGAAGGCCAGAAATTCCTGCACTAAATCTCTAGTGCCAATATGTTCTACAATAATTTTGAATTCAGCCAGTGCGGTCCAAGTTGGACCTTCTGCTGTCATTTTGCATCGGGGTCTTGTTTCTCCGAAGATCAGTTCAAGAGGGCTCTGTACCAGCTTCTCTTTGTCATCGTCAACTTTGACATAAAACCATTCTGATTTCCAGCCTGCCGGCCATTTGCTTCGGTAGCTAATCACAGGAAATTTTGTGGTTTTCCGATAGGCAAAGTTATAACAACCAAAATTTTCATGCAACCCATCCTTTCTGGCCTTAGTCTGGTAATGCAGCTCATGTACTCGACAGAAGCTGTCGGCAAACGGCTCCACTGTCTAGCTTCGGAGAGCCCAGATATAAACGCTAAGCCTGACAATGGCGTTAGGAGTCAGTTGGTGAAAATAGATACCAAACTTTTGCAGCACATCAGAAATCATTCTATTTAAAGGAAACCTCAACCTAGCTTTTAGAAAACTCTTGAAAATAACTATTTCATCCTTTTCTGGCTTCGGGGTAGTTTCCTCTCCCCCGAAGCGAAGCAACTTCTTCTCATTTTCACTGAAATAGCCCGACTTCACCATTTTGGAAAAATCAGCCTTGGAGATAGTCGACTTTCCGAAGTCCAAATGGCTGGGCTTGCTCGGTACTGCGATATGGTAATCATCATCAGAATCAGCTTCCTCAATATCTCCTTGTTCCGCTTCGGCAGCAACTTGTTCTGTTTCGGCAGCAGCTTGTTCTGTTTTGGCAGTGGGGATTCTTTCCGAGGTCACCAATCCGGATCGCTGCATTGCTTCGGAGATAGGAACGGTCTCCACACCTTCGGCTTCATCACCCTCACGCTCAACTCTAGCAGTAGAGTGCACCCTAGCCATTTAATTTTGAATTTCTTGAAAGATTTCTTGGGAATTAAATAACCTTTTCTCCCGAAGCTTTTCTTCTGACGAAATAGGCACTAAACTGGAGCTTCGTCTGAATGCGAGAGTCAAGCTTCGGCTATGGTTAAAATTTTTGGCAGCAAAACAGTGCAATAGCAATGAATGCTGTGGTAACTTCACACCTACCTGTCTATTTATATAGTGCTGCAGGTAAGAAGGTGAATCGTCAGGATTTTTACACCAGGCAAACAGCTGCTCGCACCCGCTGCGCGGTGGGCCGCAAAGACCAAAATAGTGAACCTGCATGGTGGGACCGCTACGCGCTCGGAAACTGTATCGTTTCTCGACAACGAGCTCAGGGAAGGTGTTTTTCGGACCTTCGGCTTCCTGAAGCCTAAGAGACTTTTTTTACGGATCAAGCTCGTTACGAAAAACGATCTAGCACCGCGAAGGGGCTACTGTTGGGACCATGCTTCGTCGCCGAAGGTCCTGCAGGAAGAAACAGCTTCGGCTGAAGCTGTCTATACATGATGCCGAAGGGTGCCATTCATGAGGCTTCGGAATTACAAACCGACTTAAAGATAGAATGACCTTTTAGTCCATAAGAGTTTGAGTCGTTGTTGTAAACTTTTATGAGGGGTATGATTATAATTGCTCACAGGATGTGTCCTGTGCCTATAAATAGTGAACAGTATTCCTTTACTGTTCACAGATTCCTGTAATTGCAATCACATCACTCGGAAATTATTCTTTGTCAAGGCAAAGGTATAAATGCATCTAAACATTATATTTGAATACATCAAGCTTATATAATGTGTAAATGATGTTGTTTACTTCTAATTTTACTTGTCTTTAATATTTTATGTCTCGTGTTATTTTATATTATATCTGAGAGTTCAATTACGAAGGTTCAACCTTCGTAATTGTGTCATTATAACCTTCGTCCGAAGTTCATTAAATCCTTGGGGAAATAATGCTTCAGCGGACGAAGAACATTAATATTTAACATTTTATGTTGCCTTGTTCTTAATTCAAAGCATTTGAGAACAAGTCCCCAACATGTACGAAGGTACCTATCCACATGTTACACTTGGAAAACATTGTTAAATCATGTTTTTGAGGACCTTCGGAGGACGAAGGCCCCCAACAGAAAGCAACACACGCAAGACTCAATCTGCATCACACACACGCACACAAGCCAAAGACTTGAGCTCAAAACACGACGCAGAGAGTTCACAACTCAAACGAAGCTCAAATCACTAACACAACAATCCAAATGCGTGGAGGCGGAGTCTAGGAGTCTTAAGATGCTTAGAGAATGCTTGGTGTACTGCTCCATGCACCTAGGGGTCCCTTTTATAGCCCCAAGGCAGCTAGGAGCCGTTGGAGATCAATTTGGAAGGCAATTCTTGCCTTCTGTCGAGTGGTGCACTGGACATGAATAGTACATGTCCAGTGCTCGATTTCCTTCCTAATCGGGTGCAGTCGACCGTTGGCCCTCGGGTCCGGTTGTGTGACGAAACCTCCCAAGTCATTAGGCCCACCTACAGTTGTCCTTGTCCAACAGACTTCAGACAACCCTGTAGATGTTCCTGAATCACTTGACAAGTTTGGTATCTTCTTTCTTACCTTTCCAGGAACGCTTCACCCGTCTTGCAGACATTACAGAACATCAGAGATATAGGAATGCGGAAGCGATTACATAAACTTACATTTATTTAGAAAGTAAGATCAAGTTACTTATTACAGACCAGAGTTATAAAACGAGTGTTGAGTAGTATTATTACAATACCAAGGGAGGCAAAAACTCCTCCCGATAAGTTCTTACATAAAAGTTTTTATGGAGGACCATGTCCTCCCGCAGCTTCACTCTTGTTTTTCTTCATGTGGACCACCTTGGTACAAAAGCAACAAAAATTTGCTGCTTCCTCACCTAAAAACAACGGGGGAATAAACCCTGAGTATGGAATTACTCAGCAAGTCTTACCCGACTAAAGAAAAGACTCTCAAGGGTATGCTAGTTATAAGGGAGTCAAGGTAAGGTATCTCAAGATCAAAGACTCTGTTTTGCATAAATTTACTAAGAGTGGATCCTTAAAATCCAATTTTATTGTCAGGTTAGTAAAATTACCCGCGTCTAGAGTTCTTTCTACTCTAGTTCAAACACTTGTCCTGCACTAGCCAGTTTCTCATCAATCCTTTCATCTTTAGTGGAATTCTACGTATAGGGCAGTGACCAAGTCTTCATAACCGCGAAGGTACGACGATCCGAATCGATTATACTCAGCTGAGGATCTCCAATCACACGACATATGTAGCACTTAACCCTTGCATATGTCAACCCGCCACCGGGGTTCTTAAGACCAGATCAGGTTCACGCAAACCGAGAGCACAGATACACCACCGTCCAGCCTCTTGCTACGGAGGGTACACGCTACTCCCGCCACCGCTCCACGCCCATTTCGTGTTATCTTATTCTGGCCTTAGTCTGCCCGAGGCAAGGCTTACCCATGACGAGGCATGTGACCAGTTAAAGGGTCCTCAGTCATCAAGCCTACATCGAGACGGTCCTTAATCGACTCAGACGGAGACACTACACCAAGACTCTCTTTCTCGTGCAAGTCACCCGCCCGGTCTCAGCTTAATCATTTAACCCCAAAAACTTGGTACCTGACAGAGGTACATCTTTTCCGATGTTGAACCCATCATGGCCATGATGGATCCACCATCAAGTTTTATTTTCAAAAACCTCCCTCCCACTTTGCCAATCATCTTTTGTAAAACAAAACCTTTTGTTTTGCTAGAGCGATACTAAGCATAGTAAAAACCTTTTGTAAAAACAGGGTTTCATGGAATGAAATCAAAGATCAAGGAAGGTAATGCAGGAATGGTTTAAGCAATCAACTCCTATCACCTAATGCAGCAAGCAAGTGAGAAAGATTTTAAAAACAACAAGGAAGGTGGCAAATGCACCGGGGCTTGCCTTCGTTAGTAGGTGAGTCAGACTCGGGCCCGCAGATGTCAAAGTAGAGACAAGTCCCTGCCTGAGATTCCAAAGGTGGTGGTGTCTTCTCTTCGGTCACTTCGATCTCTTCTTCGTTTTCTAAACATAACCATATATATGTATATAAGAATGAATGCCATGTAATGCTCATGAGAGTGCAAAGATAATAAGAATTTATTATCTAAGGTCTTGAATACAATTTTCCTTCACGGAACTCCGAGAACTTAGGGTTTTCGGAGTCAGTAAAGGAGTTCAAAGGGCAGGGGTGGGGGTTTTGGATTCTAGTTATCAAACAAGGTTCAAATCAAACCAAACTCTACCCAAGGCTTCTAAATAATGTGTAGAGCTCATATAAAAAGTTTGGATATTTTTGGAATTACCATTTATTTTCTAAAAATCCAGAACTAATGTTTTAAACTACTTTAAATGCCTCATAATTCCTTATTTACTCTAAAAATCATGAAACTATTTTTATTAAATACTATGGAAAAAAGAAGTCTAGGAAATTTGGTTTGACAATTTTAGGATTTTTCTACAATTTATAACAAATTTCCAAAGCTCTATTGAAAAAAAAAAGAAAAGATTTAAATAGTGATGGGCCGTTTCTGGCCCAGGCAGCCCAAGTCCATGCAGAAACGTGCTGCGCGTGCGCCCGCGAGGGAGGTTTTGCAGAAAGGGCCTTGGGGTTTTGGCTAACTATAACTGGATTCTATTACTGTTTCTTTGTGTCGCTGACCGATTGCAGAAAAACCCTCGGTCTTCTATTCCTTCGCGAGGCGAGGTCCCCGACGGCGCTCCGCACGGGAGGCCCAACTCCGGCGAGCTAGACCGGCCGGAGAAGGCCAAGACCGGCGCTAGTCTTCGGTTTACCCCTGATTCTACCCCAAAGAAGTATTTCCCCTCACTCAATTTCTGAATTGAAGTTCTACAACTCTCTGCCCACGGTGACAGCGGAGAGACTTAAAGGAACAACAGGTTCCAAGCGTTTCATGGCGGTATAATGCAATTGGATAGGTCGAGGAGCATCACGGGTACCTGAGAATACTCAATTGAGGGAGCAAAAGGCGTGAGCTGACTCGAATTGTGCTGGCCGCGGTGAGGCACTCTTCGCGGTGGCGGAAAACAGCTTTGGGGGAAGTTTGAAATCAGTGCTCTCTGGTGAACAATTGTGAACGATTCTTGGAGACTGGTTTCGCGATAATCTAGCGCAGTTGCCTGGGCCATCAATTTATAGGAGGCTTCAATGGTGGCGCTTAATTTGGCCGGGCAACGCTGGCGGCCGGAAACAAGGAAGGACCCTGACGCAGTGGGTTTGTGTCCTCAGTCGTGGCGAGCTCACCGGCGATGATTGGATAGCCATAGCGAGTCACGGCGACACGGTGGAAAGGCAAAGCCACGCGGCACAAGGCCGAGAGGCGGCAGTTCACCGGTGAGCATATCTGCTCTAGCCACCGAGTAGGGGGGGTACGATGGGAGTCATTGGAGTGGAGTCCAGCTCACCGGCGGCGAAGATTCACTTGCCCCACGATATTATCCGGTAGCCACCAGTGCGAATCCGGGCGGCGGCAGCACGAATCTTCACGCAGGGAGGTCGCCGGCGACGAGCAAGCAGCGCTGGCAGTCTGATCCACCCGAGAGCACTGTACCATGGGCTAATTCATTCAGTCAACCTGACAGTCATAATTTAGGCTCGATTTTCTCCCAATTCTATATGGTAACATACTCCATGCTCTGCAGCAAATTTGTAGAGCTATATACCAGCTACAAGTTTGTCACAGCAGCCATGAGCAGATTCTTGCTGGATCATAGTTGAATTCATGCTCAAAGTCCCAGTGGTTGCACTGTCTGTCTGAAAATTCAGACCTCAGTAACCTGACAGTCCAACTTTAAGCTCAATTATCTCTAAATTCTTCTTAACAACTATGCTTACACTCTTAAGCAAAGTTGTTCTCCTATGTTAGGTCTATAATTTTGATGTGGTAACCTGGGGCAAAAACCCTAGAGTTTGAAGTTACAAGGCTCAAAAGTTGAGCAAAAACTCTGAAATTCAGACTTAGGCTATATAGGACTTAAGAGGTGATTTTTGCAAACAGACCCAAAACTTAGGGTTTAACTTGCAAATTCACATATTTGTGAACCAAAGGACTTAATATGCCTTAATATTGTAATTTTTACACTTTAGTCCAAATGTGCACAATTTTTGCACATAGGCCCCTAGGGTTTGGACTTAGGGTTTTCCAGGGTTCAAATGGGGTTTTTGGTATCTCAGGAGTATAAATGTGATTCAAGTTTATTCTTGGGAACATTTTATGACTATTCCCCTAAAGCTTTTAGGTTTTCTCAATTTGGTTAGGTTTTACCCCCTTTAATTCCTATTTAGGGTTAAGTTCCCTATCCAGGGTTCTATTTGCAAAATGCTATAACAATACAACTTGTTTGAAATTTTTACCTAGTAAATGCACTCTAGGTGTGTCAAACATATGCAATGCCAATGTTTATGATGCCATGCTCAAGTTTTAGTTGCAGTAACACCAGGGGTGTTACAGGTTGGCGCACCGGACACTGTCTGGTGCATACCGGACAGTCCGGTGTGCCCAACCTACCTTTGGCGTGGGCCACGCGTCGCCCGCTGATTGCGCAGCCGACCGTTGGCCACGAGCGCTGTTGGCTCACGGACAGTCCGGTGCACCACCGGACAGTCCGGCGATTTTTAGCCGCAGCGCCTTTTTCTTTTCCCAAGAGCGGCCAGTTCGTCGTCGGGCCAGCCTAGGCACCGGACAGTCTGGTGCGCCACAGGCTGGTGCTGGTTTGGCTGAACCGAGCCATTCTTTATCCATCTCTTTTCCTCTTCTCTTGGCTATGTCTCTAGCACTTAGATAAACATGTTAGCACCTTAAAACAATTTACTAAGTCTAGAAACATACCTTGTTCTTTGATGTGCACTTTTCGCCTTTTTAGCACATATGAGTTTAAAACAATATGTTGGGCATTCAATCACCAAAACAAATATAGAAATGCCCCAAAGGCACATTTCCCTTTCAATCTCCCCCCTTTTTGGTGATTTATGGCAACTCGTTAAAAACAACTAAAAATTTCAAATTGAAGACCGAATTCTTTCTACTTAGGATTTGGCATATTTGGATCACTTTTTGCCACCACTTGGTTTGTTTTTGCAAATCAAATTATTTTTCTTATCTCTAAGTCAAACACACTTGTTTGGGCAAACCGAGAGATATTGAAAGCTCCCTTGTGGGTTTTGGTGTTTGGATGACAACTCAATTAAAGGACTAACAAGTGTGCCAAGTGTTGAACATGTGCTTAATGTAAAGCTAATAGGGTTCAACACAAGTGAACAAGTGTGATGGTCCAAGGACTAGATGATGGATAGATAATGGGCATCACAAGTAAGATGGACATTGCATAAAGTGAGACTCGGGTGCGTAGCTCGGAGACAACTGATCAAGCCAAGGATGGAGGCAAGAAGAGCTTCGAGGTACCAAGTGCACGGGAGAAGGTCAAAGAGGCTGAGGAACCCAAAGCCAAGGGTGAAGAAGAAGGCTTGCAAAGTCAAGGGTGATCGAGTTGAGAACAGCTACGGCACATCAAGGATCACCACATAAGGACGTGACTTACAACCAATGAGGAAATGACTATAGTAATGTGGTGTAAGTCATAAGGCTCAAGACCAAGCTCTAAGGAGTGCACAAGGTCACTAGAAGAAGAATCAGTGTCAAAACCAGAACTGGAAGCAGCGCAAAAGAGCTAAGTTCACCTTGATCTTTAGTTTGGGTTGTTCCTATGTTTGGATACATTCTATATGACCTTTGCAGGGCGTTGGAACTCCGACATATCAATCTAGATCAAGTCAAGCTGACTTGAGGTTTTGGAGTTCCACATTAATATCAAAACGTGCAAAATGCTAAAGTTGGGTAAAGCGCAAATATAGGCACGAGGTATGTTTCTAGACCTAATACATTGTTTTTGTGTAACATGGTTTGTCTAAGTGCTAGAAACAGAAAGAAAAAAAGAAGAAAAGAAAAGGAATGGTGTTGGCTATGAGCAGTCAATTTCAGCTCAGTCTAGCACACCGGACTGTCCGGTGGTGCACCGGACAGTGTCCGGTGCGCCAGGCTAAACTCTGGTGAACAGGCCGTTCTCGGGAGAAGTCTGGCGACGTACGGCTATAATTCACCGGACTGTCTGGTGGTGCACCGGACTGTCCGGTGAGCCAACGGTCGGCTGGGCCAACGGTCGGCCGCGCAATCCGCGCGTGACGCGTGGCCGAGCCAACGGTCAGATGGGGGCACCGGACTGTCCGGTGCGCCAACGGCTCCAAGACTGCAACGGTCGACTGCACCATTTTTGGAAGGAAATCGGGCACCGGACAGTGTCCGGTGGTGCATCGGACTGTCCGGTGCGCCACCCGACAGAAAGCAAGTATTGCCTTCCAAATGGGATTCCAACGGCTCCTAGGCCCCTTTGGGTCTATAAAAGGGACTCCTAGGCGCCTCCATTAGAAGATAAGTGCAGCCAACAAGTATAGACATCACTCTGATCAATTCTCACTCTCCCTCTTGTGTGTATCTCTCTAGTTTGTATAGAAGGCAAAGCTATAAGCCTTTAGAGAGTGGAGAAGAGCTGCTAAGAGCTAGAGCAAGGTCTTGAGCATATTGTTACTCTGCCGGAGTGCTGTCAAGAAGATTGTAAACAGCCGCGGCACTGTTGTAACTACCTCAACATAGTGAAAGGCTCTATCTGTCATACTGACAGATCTGAGCAAACGGAGGAAGGAGTTGAAATAGACTCCAAGCCCAGGTGTGGCTAACTCCAACGAGGACTAGGCAAGCATTTCAGGCTTGGCCGAACCTCGGGATAAATCCTTGTGTCTGTGTGCTCTGTTCCGTATTGTATTCTGACTCTCTGTCTTACTCGCTTTTATATCTGCACTTCACTGCTTACTTGTGGTACTAGCTTTCCTTGAAGTGCAGGATATTCTTAAGACAGGAACTTCAATTCCACTGCAACCTACTCGAAGGGTTCTTCACTCCACGCGATCCTGTCTTCGAGTAGAGTAAGATTTAAGTTTTAAAGTGATAATTTTTATTCTCCTATTCACCCCCCCCTCTAGGCGACATCTAGATCCTGTTCCCGGGCCAAAGGGAACTTTCAATTGGTATCAGAGCTAGGCCTCTCCAGTGTGGGCTTAGCCGTCCGGAGATGACGATGTCGTCACAAGAGGTAACTGTAGAACTTCTTTTAGGCGATGGCTCTAATTACAAGTCTTGGTCTGTCTCTATTTATAGTGCTTTCATGAGTGTTGATCCTGATTTGAGACAGGTCTTTAGTAGAAGTATTTTTCCCTCTAATGTTAGTAAAAATACTTCTAATGATGAACTAAGATGTCTATCTCTAAATCACCATGCTTGCAACATCTTAGTTGATTCTCTTTCTAGAGGTGCCTATTTTGCCATCATGAGTAGTGATAGTGACTTATTTGTTGATGCTCATGATCTATGGACTAAAGTTAAGTTGAAATTTGTTAAGTCCATATGCACTTCCTCTGCTCCCTCTATTACTAGTGATACTAACTTGTCAAAGGGAGAAGAACAAGAACGATGGCAACCAAACGATGAATCCACCTCATCAACAGGTTTGTCTTCCACTAGTAAGAAATGTTTTATTGCTAACAATGATGATGGAGACAAAAGCAATGATGAGGGAGAGGATGAGGAGTCTACATCATCACAAGGTACATTTTCCTGTTTTGCTTCCACTAATAGTAATGACAGGGAAAATGAGACCGACGATGTGGAAGAAGAGGAGATTCGCCGTTTCTACACCCATCTCAACAAAGAAGACAAAGCGCTCTTGATTAAGCTGTTGAGAAGGAACAAGGCGAGACGCTTCTCAGGCTAGAGGAAACTCTCATCAAAACAAACAACAGTCTGGAGAAGATGACCAAAGAACATGAGGAGCTAAGGTGCTCTCATGATGTCTTGGTCCAACGGTATGATTCAATTTTAATTGAGCAAAGTAGTAATGATGATGCTTTATCTTGTGTTGCTCAACTTAGAACGAAAAATTCCATGCTTGAGAGGCAAGTAGAATTGCTAAGTCATGATAAACTAGCTCTCACTGAAAAATATGATTCATTGTCTTATTCTCATGATAATCTCTTGGATAGACATATCATGCTTAATGTTGCTCATGAGGCTATAATTGCGAACTTAAATTCATGCGAACCTCATTCTCGCACGTGTGTGCATTTGAATTGTATATCACCATGTGCTAACCCCTGTTGCTCAAAATAAAGCCAATCATTGATTGAGCAACAAGTTTTAGGGTCACAAAAGATATTGTGTGGGAACAAGAAGCAAAGACAACTAAGGAGAAGACACATTGCTCAACTTTCTCAAGATATCCACGGGCGCGTGGTGAAGAAGCTTGACAAAGGAAAAACTACAGCAAGTGTTAAGCTCCATAAGAAGGATGTTCCTAAAGATGGAGAAATCAACATGAGCTTGGAAAAAAGGTAAAGATTTAATTAATCATGTTGTTTGCACTGACCATGTCTCTATGTCATCTAAAAGTAACAAGAGAAGAGGAAAACGGAGATGCTTCAAGTGCAAGGCATTAGGCCACCTCATCACATCTTGTCCATACAAAGACAAGGACGAAGGGATAAGGAGATGTTTTGGATGCAACAACAAGGACCACATGATCACTTCATGTCCGCTATTGATGAACCAAGCATGTGCATTCTCCAAGATGACTCTCACCAAGGAAAATGACAAACAGCAAGCGTCATGTCAGGTTGAGCGACGCTTCTTCTACAAGTGTGGTGAGCAGGGTCATCTATCCAAAGTATGTAATAAAGGTGAGGTTCCTAAGCAAGTAAATTTGTCTCAATCTTATTCACTTAGGAGACCCAAATCATACTCTTGTGCTAGATCAATCATGAGATCACCTAGGACTAGCACACATGCTATTTGGGTACCAAAGGCTTTTTTGGATGATCAATATGGACCCATCCTGAGATGGGTACCAAACTGTGCTAACTAGACCATGCAGGTGCCTTGAGATGAACTGCAGACCATGGGAGAGCTTAAGACGGTTATCTCAAACTCTATGCTTAAGCTGTTAATTGTTTTGGTGTTTATTCATTGATCCAAGGTTGAATTATTGTGAGACACTAATCCCATGTTCATCTCAAGTGAAAAGTTGAATAGGTCCTTAATCATTATTGGTGATTCAAGCAGAGGACCTTAATGAGATTCTACAACTTGTGCTCCATAGGATGGTACCCTTGTATCTTAAGTACTTTGTTGATAATCAGTAATGCTCTTAAGTCTGATTGATGTGCTACCTGTCCTTGGAGCAGTTATGCTTTGTTGATTACCTGTGTTGAGTACCTTTCAATCAATGATTAATAATCACCAAGATCGTAACCATGCTTGCTTAATCATGACTGTGTGCTTTAGAGGTTATGTCTCTTGAATCATTTAATGGGTAGTTTTTTATTAGATATATCCACCATGATTAACTCTTTTTGTGTTCGTGAATAAACCTGTATCCCGTTGTGAGTTATGCTATATGGTTTTAATGATTAACCTGTGTGCAAATATGACATATTGGTTAGTTTATGTTCACATGATTACTCTAGTCTGGTATTGTGTGAATACCAACTTCATGTTGCGCCTCTAATGCACCCTTTTGAGCTAAGGCGCATGAGCAAAAGGAGCCCTCAATTAGTGACAACTGGTGCTCTCATGGCAATTCAGGAAAAGGCAAAGGTATGAAGAATGGAACTATGCAATTTCATTGAATATCTTGAAGTTCCATTGATTGTGATCACAGCTATGGTCTTGCCTCTGAATTGGTAGTATCTTGGCTTTGGTGCACCTTACTTTAAAATGTTGTTTCTTCTGGTGTACCTAAAAAACCTTCTTAATTATGATGTGCTTAGACATTGTGCTTTATAAACATGATCGTGTTGTTTTTCAATTGGTATATGTGGTGCAATGATAGTCAAGTATGAAGCATGTCTAGGTTGCGTGTAAAGGTTATACTTCTTGAGGCATGCATTGTTGTATTAAATCAACCCTTAATTTGGTATTCAATTGTTATCTCTTTGTGATGAAATTGAGAGTATTCCTTGACCAAGATATGTTGTGATCCCCTCTAGTTCTAAGAAAGCTAGAATGTGCAAAGTGCAAGTTATTCAAATACTTGATGCACAAGTGTAGGGGGAGCACACATAACTTGCGTCTTTTGAGACTAATTGTATCTTGAGCGATCTTGTGTAGTCTCAAGGTGGAAAAGAGAAGATGAGCAAGAAATGGAGCAATCAGGACTGGGGTACCTCTGTAAGTCAAGGAATTGGTATCTTAAGTCGTGAGTAATTGCATATTCTTAGATTGCTCATGCTCTATAAAATTTGGTGATACTAGATGCTTATCCTTAAATATCATGGAGCTATGATAATAAATGATCTTGCAATTGGTATCTTTCATTTGGTAGTCGTGATAGTTCGCTTCATTTGACATCTTTTGGTAATCACTAGAATAGAAGCTTCATCTTGTGCCAATACTATAACTTGCTCTAAGCTTGGTGTCTTAGCAACAAGAAAAGGTTAGGATAAAGGATCAGGCACAATTATGGAGAAGCTCCCAAGAGACTAATACTTTCAAAAGAGGAAGTACACCACATCCGGGCAAAGGTACAAAGGAAGTATTGATCTTTTGCGTATATGTACCTTAACTTTCCTCCAAATGCTTGTGGTGCATTTGTTGAATGAGTAAGGGGGAGTATTGTTAGTGTGTGTTTACCTACTCAATACCCTGCTGTCCCTTGACATCATTCTATGTTCTTGCTTGAATATGGTTTTGGTGTTTGATGTCAAAGGGGGAGAATTTGTGCATTAAAGCTTATCTCAACCTGAGAGGAAAAGCTTATCCTAAGGGATAATGTGTTAGTTGTGTTATTGTGTTATTGATAATTCTTATCATATGCCTTTTGCAGTATTATATGTGTTGCATCATATGGACTAGTGTTTCCGCTGCTATGAATTTATTGGCATCTATAGTGTTTATTCTGTAATAGATATTCATGTGGTTAATGGTGCTTTAAGAGTAATGGTGCTTTAAGATTAATGGTGCTTTAAGATTGCTTTAAATGTATCTTAGTTTAAATTGGTATCTTAATGATGAATAGTGGTAGGTTGATATTCCTGTGATATATCCACTCAAGTGAATGGTGTTTAACTCTGATTCTGTGCATTTGTGTGTTATACGCATCATGGTTTGATCCTTGACACAATGCATCCCACAGGTGCTAAGGTGTAGCAATGCTTCGATTTAGCCTAAGTATGTGCATTTTGGCATTTAAGGCCAAAGCTAAGATTTTAATGTAAGCACATATTTAGGGGGAGCATTCTACAATCTTAGAACTCAAAATTTGTGCTTTAAGTTTTACTCTTATGTAAGCTTTAATTGTGTTGCCATCAATCACCAAAAAGGGGGAGATTGAAAGCTCTCTTGTGGGTTTTGGTGTTTGGATGACAACTCAATTAAAGGACTAACAAGTGTGCCAAGTGTTGAACAGGTGCTTAATGTAAAGCTAACAGGGTTCAACACAAGTGAACAAGTGTGATGGTCCAAGGACTAGATGATGGATAGATAATGGGCATCACAAGTAAGATGGACATTGCATAAAGTGAGACTCGGGTGCGTAGCTCGGAGACAACTGATCAAGCCAAGGACGAAGGCAAGAAGAGCTTCGAGGTACCAAGTGCACGGGAGAAGGTCAAAGAGGCTGAGGAACCCAAAGCCAAGGGTGAAGAAGAAGGCTTGCAAAGTCAAGGGTGATCGAGTTGAGAACAGCTAGGGCACATCAAGGATCACCACATAAGGACGTGACTTACAACCAATGAGGAAATGACTATAGTAATGTGGTGTAAGTCATAAGACTCAAGACCAAGCTCTAAGGAGTGCACAAGGTCACTAGAAGAAGAAGCAGTGTCAAAACCTGTCGGGGACCATAATTAGGGGTATCCTCAAGGCTCCTAAATCTTAGCTGGTAACCCCCATCAGCACAAAGCTGCAAAGGCCTGATGGATGCGATTAAGTCAAGGATCGGTCCATTCGAAGGACGCGATCACGCCTCGCCCGAGCCTAGCCTCGGGCAAGGGCAGCCGACCCCGGAGAACCTACGTCTCGCCCGAGGTCCCCTTCCAGCGACGGACACACCTTCGGCTTGCCCGAGGCCCAGTCCTCACCAAGAAGCAACCTTGGCCAAATCGCCACGCCAACCGACCAAATCGCAGGGGCATTTAATGCAAAGGTGGCCTGACACCTTTATCCTGACGCACGCCCTCCAGTCGACAGAGCCGAAGTGACCGCAGTCACTTCGCCGCTCCACTGATCGGTCTGACAAGAGGACAGCGCCGCCTGCGCCGCTTCGACCGCTGAGCCACTCGACAGAGTGAGGCTGACAGCAGCCAAGCCCGGCCTCAGGCGTCATAGGAAACTCCGCCTCGCCCAACCCCAGGGCTCAGACTCGGGCTCAGCCCTGGAAGACGGCGAACACCGCTCCGCCCGACCCAGGGCTCGGACTCGGGCTCAGCCCCGGAAGACGGCGAACTCCGCTCCGCCCGACCCCAGGGCTCGGACTCGGGCTCAGCCCCGGAAGACGGCGAACACCGCTCTGCCCGACCCAGGGCACGGACTCGGGCTCGGCCCCGGAAGACGACGAACTCCGCCTCGCCCGACCCTAGGGCTCGGACTCAGGCTCAGCCCCGAAGGACGACGAACTCCGCTTCGCCCGACCCCAGGGCTCGGACTCAACCCTGGCCTAAGCCGACGGTCTCCGCCTCATCCGACCCGGGGGCTCGGACTCGACCTCGACCTTGGAAGACAGACTCGACCTCAACCTCGGAGGAGCCTCCACCTCGCCCAACCTGGGGCACGGACCGACCGCGTCGACAGGAAGCGCCATCATTACCCTACCCCGCGCTGACTCAGGCTACGGGGAACAAGACCGGCGTCCCATCTGGCTCGCTCCACCATACGAGTAATGAGGGCGCCCCGCATGCCCTGTGACGACGGCGGCTCTCAGCCCCCTTACGGAAGCAAGAGGACGTCAGCAAGGACTTGACAGCCCCGACAGCTATCCTTCCGCCAGGGTCCAGCGCTCCTCTGACGGCCACGACACCACGCGAACTGGGTGCCAAGATCCCTCCGGCTGCCACGATGGCATGTACTTAGGGCGCTAGCTCTCCCCCGCTAGACACGGTAGCACACTGCTACACCCCCATTGTACACCTGGATCCTCTCCTTACGCCTATAAAAGGGAGGTCCAGGGCCCTCTTACAGAGGGTTGGCCGCGTGGGGAAGGACGGGACGGTGCTCGCGCAAGGCCGCTCGCTCCCTCCCGCGTGGACGCTTGTAACCCCCTACTGCAAGCGCACCCGACCTGGGCGCGGGGCTAACACGAAGGCCGCGGGTTCCACTCTCCTACGCCTGTCTCCCTCCGGCTGCTCTCTCCCCCCTTCGCGTTCCGCCTCGCGCCGACCCATCTGGGCTGGGGCACGCGGCGACGATTTACTCGTCGGTCCAGGGACCCCCCCGGGTTCCGAAACACTGACAGTTGGCGCGCCAGGTAGGGGCCTGCTACGTGTTGACGAACAGCTTCCCGTCAAGCTCCAGATGGGCAGTCTCCAGCAACCTCTCCAACTCGGGACGGTTCTCCGTTTCGGGAGTCTTGAGTTCATGTCCCTCGACGGCAGCTACGACATGATATTCCTTCCCCCACCGCGCGACAGCGATAATGGCGGTCGACAACCCGCTCGCCGGCGGGGAAATCGACGACGCCTTCCCCACGTGGTGGAAGGACGACATTCGGGCTTGTCCCGTCCTCTCCCCCGCCGACGGAGGAGGAGGCGGGGCAACCAAGGCCAAGCGGGAGGCGGCACCTCGTTGGCTGTCGAGCGAGTCGACGGCGTCGGCGCCCCAACGGAGAGCGTGTCGGGCATCGGACTCGCGTCTGAGACGAAGACGAGCGCCATCTCCCCGCAACACATCAACCTCGAGCAAACGGACGACGCCAGCACGCTCACGAAGCACTTGCTGGGCGTCACCCTCGTACCTGAGACGACGGTGCAGTCGGTCCCTGACGTGACTTCGTCACCGCCCGTCGACCAAAAGGTACCGACCGATTCCCATCTCGCGTCTTTTGGATTCGGCCTCAACCCGCCAAGCAACTCCGCTTCGGTGGACACTTTCGTAGAGGCGAGTCCAAACCCTCTGGGGTATCGTGTGCGGTCACCCTGGGACCGGCGGACGGCCGTCTCGACCTATGGGCCCTCGGGGTCCGAGGAAGATGGCGAGCCCGACCTTTGTTGGGATTTCTCCGGACTTGGTAACCCCAGTGTCGTGCGGGACTTTATGATCGCATGCGACTATTGCCTTTCCGACTGTTCCGACGGTAGCCGCAGTCTTGACGACGAGGACTGCGGCCCAAGTCGCGAATGTTTCCACGTCGATCTAGGGGGTCCCGGCGAAGGCAACCATCTTGGTATGCCGGAGAACGGTGATCCCCCTAGGCCCGTGCCTCGCGTTGACATCCTTCGGGAGCTAGCTGTGGTCCCCGTCCCGGCGGGGGTTCCTGACCCGCAGCTCGCACAACTCTGCGAGAGGCAGGCCAGGCTCGACGAGGGAGCAGGAACGCTTGTGCCGATCCGCCAGGACATCGGGCAGGAATGGGCGGGCCAGCCTCCGGCCGGAGAAGCGCATCATCTCCCCCAGGGCATCCAGCACCGCATCGCCGACGACGTCAGGGTAAGGCCACCACCGGACTCCAGTGGAGTCGGCCAAAACCTGGCCGCGGCGGCAATACTTCTCCGCGCGATGCCGGAGCCATCAACCACCGAGGGGTGGCGTATCCAGGGAGAGCTCAAGAATCTCCTGGAGGACGCCGCGGTCCGACGGGCCGAAAGCTCCGCCTCCCGAAGGCAGGGGTACCCCTCGGAACATCGCACCGCGACTTCCCGATTCGTGCGGGAAGCCTCGGTCCACACTGGGCGCACGCGCAACACAGCGCCTGTGGCCCCGGGTCGCCTCGGCAACGAGCACCATCACCACAGCCATCTGGCCCACCTCGACGAGAGGGTATGCCGAGGCTACCACCCCAGGCGTGGGGGACGCTACGACAGCGGGGAGGATCGGAGTCCTTCGCCCGAACCACCCGGTCCGCAGGCTTTCAGCCGCACCATACGATGGGCGCCGTTCCCGACCCGGTTCCGAACCCCGACTACTATCACAAAGTACTTGGGGGAGACGAGACCGGAACTGTGGCTCGCGGACTATCGGCTGGCCTGCCAACTGGGTGGAACGGACGATGATAATCTCATCATCCGCAACCTCCCCCTGTTCCTCTCCGACACCGCTCGAGCCTGGCTGGAGCACCTGCCTCCGGGGCAGATCTCCAACTGGGACGACCTGGTCCAAGCCTTCGCCGGCAATTTCCAAGGCACGTACGTGCGCCCTGGAAACTCCTGGGATCTCCGAAGCTGCCGCCAGCAGCCGGGAGAGTCTCTCCGGGACTACATCCGGCGATTCTCGAAGCAGCGCACCGAGCTGCCCAACGTCACCGATTCGGATGTCATCGACGCGTTCCTCACCGGCACCACCTGCCGCGACCTGGTGAGCAAGCTGGGTCGCAAGACCCCCACCAGGGCGAGCGAGCTGATGGACATAGCCACCAAGTTCGCCTCTGGCCAGGAGGCAGTTGAGGCCATCTTCCGGAAGGACAAGCAGCCCCAGGGCCGCCCACCGGAAGATGTTCCCGAGGCGTCAACTCAGCGCGGCACCAAGAAGAAAGGCAAGAAGAAGTCGCAAGCGAAACGCGACGCCGCCGACACGGGCCTTGTCGCCGCCGCCGAGTACAAGAACCCTCGGAAACCTCTCGGAGGTGCCAACCTTTTCGACAAGATGCTCAAGGAGTCGTGTCCCTATCGTCAGGGGCCCGTCAAGCACACCCTTGAGAAGTGTGCCATGCTTCGACGACACTTCCACAAGGCCGGGCCACCTGCGGAGGGTGGCAAGGCTCTCGACGATGCAAAGAAGGAAGATCACAAGGCAGGAGAGTTCCCTGAGGTCCGCGACTGCTTCATGATCTATGGTGGGCAAGTGGCAAACGCCTCGGCTCGGCACCGCAAGCAAGAGCGTCGGGAGGTCTACTCGGTAAAGGTGGAGGCGCCGGTTTACCTAGACTGGTCCGACAAGCCCATCACCTTCAACCAGGCCGACCATCCCGACCATGAGTCGAGCCCGGGGAAATACCCGCTCGTTGTCGACCCCATCATCGGCAACGTCAGGCTCACCAAGGTCCTCATGGACGGAGGCAGCAGCCTCAACATCATCTACGCCGAGACCCTCGGGCTCCTGCGGATCGATCTGTCCTCGGTCCGGACGGGCGCTGCGCCTTTCCACGGGATCATCCCCGGGAAGCGCGTCCAGCCTCTCGGACAACTCGATCTACCCGTCTGCTTCGGGACGCCCTCCAACTTTCGAAGGGAGACCCTCACGTTCAAAGTGGTCGGGTTTCGAGGAACCTATCACGCAGTGTTGGGGAGGTCGTGCTACGCCAAGTTCATGGACGTCCCCAACTACACCTACCTCAAGCTCAAGATGTCGGGCCCCAACGGGGTCATCACCGTCGGGCCCACGTACCGACACGCGTACGAATGCGACGTGGAGTGCGTGGAGTATGCTGAGGCCCTCGCCGAGTCCGAGGCCCTCATCGTCGACCTGGAGAGCCTCTCTAGGGAGGCGCCCGACGTGAAGCGCCATGCCGGCAACTTCGAGCCAGCGGAGATGGTCAAATCCGTCCCTCTCGACCCCTGCAACGATGCCTCCAAGCAGATCCGGATCGGCTCCGAGCTCGACCCCAAATAGGAAGCAGTGCTCGTCGACTTTCTCCGCGCAAATCGCGTGGAGTCCCTCGGACATGCCTGGCATACCGAGGGAAGTCGCCGAGCACTCGCTGGATATCCGAGCTGGAGCCCGACCCGTGAAGCAGCCTCTGCGCCGATTCGACGAAGAAAAGCGCAGAGCCATAGGCGAGGAGATCCACAAGCTAATGGCGGCAGGGTTCATCAAAGAGGTATTCCATCCCGAATGGCTTGCCAACCCTGTGCTTGTGAGAAAGAAAGGGGGGAAATGGCGGATGTGTGTAGACTACACTAGTCTAAACAAAGCATGTCCGAAAGTTCCCTACCCTCTGCCTCGCATCGATCAAATCGTGGATTCCACTGCTGGGTGCGAAACCCTGTCTTTCCTCGATGCCTACTCAGGGTATCACCAGATCAGGGTGAAAGAGTCCGACCAGCTCGTGACTTCTTTCATCACACCCTTCGGCATGTACTGCTATGTTACCATGCCGTTTGGTTTGAGGAATGCGGGTGCAACGTACCAGCGATGCATGAACCATGTGTTCGGCGAACACATCGGCCGAACGGTCGAGGCCTACGTCGATGACATCGTAGTCAAGACGAGGAAAGCCTCCGACCTCCTTTCCGACCTTGAAGTGACATTCCGATGTCTCAAGGCGAAAGGCGTGAAGCCCAATCCTGAAAAGTGTGTCTTCGGGGTCCCCCAAGGCATGCTCTTGGGGTTCATTGTCTCCGAGCGGCGCATCGAGGCCAACCCGTAGAAGATCGCTGCCATCACCAGCATGGGGCCCATCAAGGACTTGAAAGGCGTATAGAGGGTCATGGGATGCCTCGTGGCTCTGAGCTGTTTCATCTCGCACCTCGGCGAAAGAGGCCTGCCTCTGTACCGCCTCTTAAGGAAGACCGAGTGCTTCTCTTGGACCCCTGAGGCCGAGGAAGCCCTCGGGAACCTGAAGGCGCTCCTCACGAACGCGCCCATCTTGGTGCCCCCCGCTGCCGGAGAAGCCCTCTTGATCTACGTCGCCGCGACCACTCAGGTGGTTAGCGCCGCGATTGTGGTTGAGAGACGAGAAGAGGGGCATGCATTGCCCGTCCAGAGGCCAGTCTACTTCATCAGTGAGGTACTGTCCGAGACCAAAATCCGCTACCCACAAATCCAGAAGCTGTTGTACGCAGTGATCCTGACGCGGCGGAAGTTGTGACACTACTTCGAGTCTCATCCGGTGACTGTGGTGTCATCCTTCCCCCTGGGGGAGATCATCCAGTCCCGAGAGGCCTCGGGTAGAATTGCAAAGTGGGCGGTGGAGATCATGGGCGAGACGATCTTGTTCGCCCCTCGGAAGGCCATCAAGTCCCAGGTCTTGGCGGACTTCGTGGCTGAATGGGTTGACACCCAGCTCCCGATAGCTCCGATCCAACCGGAGCTCTGGACCATGTTTTTCGACGGGTCGCTGATGAAGACGGGGGCCGGCGCAGGCCTGCTCTTCATCTCGCCCTTCGGGAAGCACCTACGCTACGTGCTACGCCTCCACTTCCCGGCGTCCAACAATGTGGCTGAGTACGAGGCTCTGGTAAAAGGGTTGCGAATCGCCATCGAGCTAGGGGTCCGACGCCTCGACGCTCGCGGTGACTCGCAGCTCGTCATCGACCAAGTCATGAAGAACTCCCACTGCCGCGACCCGAAGATGGAAGCCTACTGCGATGAGGTTCGGCGCCTGGAAGACAAGTTCTACGGGCTCGAGCTCAACCACATCGCCCGACGCTACAACGAGACTGCGGACGAGCTGGCTAAAATAGCCTCGGGGCGAACAACGGTTCCCCCGAACGTATTCTCCCGAGATCTGCATCAACCCTTCGTCAAGACCGACGACACGCTCGAGCCTGAGAAGGCCTCGGCCCAGCCCGAGGCACCCTCGGCTCAGCCCGAGGCACCCTCGGCTCAGCCCGAGGTACCCTCGGCCCCCGAGGGTGAGGCACTGCGCGTCGAGGGGGAGCAGAGCGAGGTCACGCCTAATCAAAACTTGCAGACCCCGTACCTGCAATATCTCCACCGAGGAGAGCTACCCCTCGACCAAGCCGAAGCTCGGCGGTTGGCGCGGCGCGCCAAGTCTTTCGTCTTGCTGGGAGATGGGAAGGAGCTCTACCACCACAGCCCCTCGGGCATCCTCCAGCAATGCATTTCCATCGCCGAAGGTCAGGAGCTCTTACAAGAGATACACTCAGGGGCTTGCGGCCATCACGCAGCACCTCGAACCCTTGTTGGAAACGCCTTCCGACAAGGTTTCTACTGGCCGACGGCTGTGGCCGACGCCACTAGAATTGTCCGCACCTGCGAAGGGTGTCAGTTCTACGCAAGGCAGACCCACCTGCCCGCTCAGGCTCTGCAAACCATACCCATCACCTGGCCGTTTGCTGTGTGGGGTCTGGACCTCGTCGGCCCCTTGCAGAAGGCACCCGGGGGCTACACGCACCTGCTGGTCGCCATCGACAAATTCTCCAAGTGGATCGAGGTCCGACCCCTAAACAGCATCAGGTCCGAACAGGCGGTGGCGTTCTTCACCAACATCATCCATCGCTTTGGGGTCCCGAACTCCATCATCACCGACAACGGCACCCAGTTCACCGGCAGAAAGTTCCTGGACTTTTGCGAGGATCACCACATCCGGGTGGACTGGGCTGTCGTGGCTCACCCCATGACGAATGGGCAGGTAGAACGTGCCAACGGCATGATTCTGCAAGGACTCAAGCCACGGATCTACAACGACCTCAACAAGTTCGGCAAGCGATGGATGAAGGAACTCCCCTCGGTGGTCTAGAGTCTGAGGACAACGCCGAGCCGAGCCACGGGCTTCACACCGTTCTTTCTAGTCTATGGGGTCGAGGCCATCTTGCCCACAGACTTAGAATACGGTTCCCCGAGGACGAAGGCCTACGCCGACCAAAGCAATCGAGCTAATCGAGAAGACTCAATGGACCAGCTGGAGGAGGCTCGGGACATGGCCTTACTACACTCGGCACGGTACCAGCAGTCCCTGCGACGCTACCACGCCCGAGGTGTTCGGTCCCGAGACCTCCAGGTGGGCGACCTGGTGCTTCGGCTGCGACAAGACGCCCAAGGGCGGCACAAACTCACGCCTCCCTAGGAAGGGCCGTTCGTCGTCGCCAAAATTCTGAAGCCCGAAACATACAAGCTGGCCAACAGCCAAGGCGAGGTCTACAGCAACGCTTAGAACATCCAACAGCTACGTCGCTTCTACCCTTAAGATGCTTTCAAGTTGTTCATACATCCCGTTCACACACAAAGTCTGGTCGTCAAGGAAGGGTCAGCCTTGCCTCGGCAAAGCCCGACTCTCCCTCGGGGGCTAGAAGGGGGGAACCTCCTCTGCGTCAAAATTTTCCTCGAAAAAAGAAAAAAATCTTTTCTGCCAGAATGCCTTTCGTGCTTTTCGACTACTTCGAAAGTGGATCCTGAAAACGACGGAGTACACGTAAGCAGCCAAGGCTGACCAAGCCGAGGGACTCCTACGCCTCCGGGATACGGATACCTCACTCATCACCTTCTGCGATAAGTAACTCGCGCTCGGATAAGTGATTCTGCGGACCGAACAAGTCTTTACGCTCGAAAGCTCTTCTGCCGGAACGATTTTTCGGGTCTTCTCGACTGCGTCGGTGACAGAACCCTATGGACGAGTAAGAGTGCGCGTAAGCGGCAAGGCCGACCGAGCCGAGGGATTCCTACGCCTCCGGGATACGGATACCTCACTCATCACCTTCCGTGAAAAGCAACTCTCGCCCGCACAAACAATTCTGTTACCGACAAATAAGTCCGGATACTCGAAACGAGAGGAAAAGGGACACAGCTTTACAACACGACGACAGTGTGTTTGGGCCTCGGCGGCCGCAGAAAACATACACACGCTACAAGACAACCCGATCCTGCAGACTCGGACGTCGACAGTTGAAGGGGGCAGCAGCACCCTCGTCGTCAACTGCACCTTCGGCAGGGTCTGACCTAGCCTCGGACGGCGACGCGGTCGGAGGATCCCCACTCTGAAGGACGACATCGGCACCACACCCAGGCCATCGCCGCCAGGGTCTTCTCCAAGAATCCGACTCGAGCAGACGGCTCGGCCGGCCACCCCTAGGCCTCGGCCAGCTGTCCCCCGAAGACATCAGCCCGGCTTGAGGCCTCGGCAGCTCAACTCCGGCGTCGGTTCCGCCAGTAGACGACCCGGCCAGGCTCCGGCCGACCACATGTTCTTTTCGAAGCCAACTCTGCCTCTGTCCATGCTGACACCGCTACCTCCGGCTTCGGCTCATCAAAGAGCGGCCGAGGGGTTCCTTTAACTAAGCAAGAGAAGCCTCGGACAGCAAGGCCGACCGAGCCGAGGGACTCCTACGCCTCCGGGATACGGATACCTCACTCGTCACCTTCGCACGAGGCGACTCACGCTTGGTGAAGCGGTTCAGATAACCAACAGACGAGTCTTAGTGCTTGAAATGAAGGAAAAACACGGCTCCATGCCAAAAATACATACATGTTCAGGCCCCGACAGCCGCAATGAACAAAACACCGGCACACAAAGTGCCATTACAAACGGAACTCCGGTTCCACCTCCGCAGGTACGAACAACCCCACACGATTGAGGGGCCTGCGGAGCAACAGAAGACCGACGAACGGCTTGTCGTCACCCGCCCCAGCAGCGGCGACGACAACGACTTCTGCTCCGGAGGGCCGAACAGCAGCAGCGATGACCTCAGAGCGGATGCTGCTGCCATGAGGCCCTCGCCCATGCCCCCAACTCGAGAGGCAAGGACGGGCAGAAGGCCGTAGAGTTGGAGGTCAGTCCGTGGGCGGCACCGACTAGCTCGCCGGCGGAGGAACCTCTTCCGGCTGTCGTGGCAGAAGGCGGCGCCGGGAGCGGCTCCGAAGCCACTCGGCTCAGAGAGTCGGGCACGCGGCAGCTGCCAACGCCACGAACGGCGAACGCCCTTCCCCCCGATCACTGAGGGAAGGAGCGGGCCGCCACCCACGCAGGGACCGACCCCAACTCGGCACACTCCCCTCCCCAGCACTGATGATGAACATCCTTGAAGCTGAGGGAGGGGCAGAGGCCGCAGTCCGGTTCGCTTCCCTCGCCATCAAGCTAGGGGTCACCATCTTGGGTGACCACCGGAGAGGGGATGCAGCCGGGCTGCATGATGAAAATCCTTGAAGCCGAACGGTGGCTGAAAGGTACCAACTTCCTCGAAGTTGCGTCTCTCCGACGACAAGACGGAAGGATTGCGGGCGTCCCCCATCCGGGGGCTCGGAAGATGGAAATACATGATGCATGAGGGGAGCGCGAAGACATGGTCGTCTTTCAAGGGGGTCGCCCTCCTTTTAAAGGCAACTCTCCCCACTTGCGTCTTCAGCCATTGCGGGCCGAGTCTTCTCCAACACGCTCCAAGGTCCCCCCCCCCTTACGGCGCGGGGGCTGGGTCCCACGCGTCATGCAAGCCGGTCCAGGGCAGAAGAAGCCAAACCGCCGCGCGCGGTGCATGCAACCGCCCGGCGGTTACAAGCACTCCTCCACTTTCGCCCAGACCAGCAGGTGAAAGGGCGGACAGCCATGCAGGCGGCATGCAACCGTTCCAAGTGGGCGCGCCCCTCCAACTTCCAACACACCCAGCATGGAGGCCCAGACCCACGCGTCATGCAACCGCCGTGTCGGTTGCTACGTGCGAGCAACTGCACCGCCACTCGCGCCACTGCCGCGCCTCCTCGACTGCGGGGCCAATACCGCGACTCGAGGCAACCCTGCGTGTGACCCAGCAGTGCCAGCCAGGCGCGACGGCCAAATACGGTCAAAAATGGGCCGGCAGTAATGGCGGTGGCAGGCGGGCAGGAGCAGCGATCACGTCGTCAGCCAAGCCAATGTCCCATCCAGGGGCAGCGAGAGAGCCCTCTCTCACGGCGTGAAGACGGCGTGCCCGTGATCCGTTCCTCGAACGGCCCGCGCACACGCAACGACCGCCTTGCGAACCACTCGCCCCGTCGCATTAACTCCGCGGCGGGACAGGCGGCGCCTTAGGCGGGAGAGGCAAGCGACGCTTCGCCTTCGCCATAATGACCGCGTCGAGAAAGGTACGCCACGTCATTCGATTTCGTATCCTTTTCTTTTTCCTCTTTCTCTCTTACAACAGGGACCGGGAAAGGGGGATACCTCGAAAAGGATCCTTCTCCGTGAAGGAAATAGGCCCCGAGCCTCCCTACTGATCAGAGGTTCGAAGGCTGGCCCCTCGGAGGGGTTCAACGGCCGCCTCAGAGCGATTGGGTTCTGCGCCCACTACTGGTCAGAGGTTCGATGGCCGGCCCCTCGGAAGGGTTCAACGGCCGCCTCAGGCCACTCGGGCTTCGCGCCCACTACTGATCAGGGGTTCATAGGCTGGCCCTCGAAGGGTTCACAGTCGCCTCAGACACAGAGCGAGGGATGACCCTGGGTACGTTCGATACATAACCAAGGCTCGGGCTACGCTCCCGAGGTACCCTAGGACATTTCCGAGACCAGCGGGAGCAATCTTGTAACGGAATCCCATCAGAGGGAGGCATCGAGCCCGCGGACTCCGTCAAAGGGGACCGGGTCCGGCAGATCACCCGCAGGTACTTTTGGAGCGCGCCTCCGGGCCTCTAGCCGACCCCTAGCAAATGGGGCACGGGTGTCCGCTTGGATTACCCGCCAGCAGCTCACCGGAAACACCATGTTTGGCGCCCTCCGAGGGCAACATGGCGCTTTCCCCCCCCCCCCTCCTCCTTGCGGAAAGGCGACGCAGGGGCGTATGTAAAAAAGTCGAGTTTGTCCTTGACCGTCATCTCGCCCTGTGCAGAGGCTCGGGGGCTGCTCTCGCAAACCCTGCTCCGGCCGACCCGTTGACAATGTCAACATACCAGCCCGAGAACTTGGGACCCGACCGTGCACCCGGGCTATGGCCAGCTCGCATGAGGGAACAACCAGACCAGCCGAAGTATTGCGAAACGCACTAAGACCTCGAAGGAGTAAAACTACTCCTCCGAGGCCTCGGGGGCTACACACGGCGGGTGCGCTCGCGCGCACCCACCGGAACAAAATGCAACCAAGAAAAGGCTGATCCCCTTGCAAAAAAGTGCGGCAAAAGCCTCCAAGCGAGTATTAACACTCCCTTCGAGGCTCGGGGCCAACTGTCGGGGACCATAATTAGGGGTACCCTCAAGGCTCCTAAATCTCAGCTGGTAACCCCCATCAGCACTGTCGGGGACCATAATTAGGGGTACCCTCAAGGCTCCTAAATCTCAGCTGGTAACCCCCATCAGCACAAAGCTGCAAAGGCCTGACGGGTGCGATTAAGTCAAGGATCGGTCCATTCGAGGGATGCGATCACGCCTCGCCCGAGCCCAGCCTCGGGCAAGGGCAGTCGAGCCCGGAGGACCTACGTCTCGCCCGAGGCCCCCTCCAGCAACAGACACACCTTCGGCTCGCCCGAGGCCCAGTCTTCACCAAGAAGCAACCTTGGCCAAATCGCCACACCAACCGACCAAATCGCAGGGGCATTTAATGCAAAGGTGGCCTGACACCTTTATCCTGACGCACGCCCTCCAGTCGATAGAGCCGAAGTGACCGCCGTCACTTCGCCGCTCCACTGACCAGTCTGACAGGAAGACAGCGCCGCCTGCGCTGCTCCGACTGCTGAGCCACTCGACAGAGCGAGGCTGACAGCAGCCAAGTCCGGCCTCAGGCGTCATAGGAAACTCCGCCTCGCCCGACCCAGGGCTCGGACTCGGGCTCAGCCCTGAAAGACGGCGAACTCCGCTCCGCCCGACCCAGGGCTCGGACTCGGGATCAGCCCCGGAAGACGGTGAACTCCGCTCCGCCCGACTCCTGGGCTCAGACTCGGGCTCAGCCCCGGAAGACGACGAACTCCGCCTCGCCCGACCCCAGGGCTCGGACTCGGGCTCGGCCCCGGAAGACGACGAACTCCGCCTCGCCCGACCCCAGGGCTCGGACTCAACCCTGGCCTAAGCCGACGGTCTCCGCCTCGTCTGACCCGGGGGCTCGGACTCAACCTCGACCTCGGAAGACAGACTCGACCTCGACCTCGAAGGAGCCTCCACCTCGCCCAGCCTAGGGCACGGACCGACCACGTCAACAGGAAGCGCCATCATTACCCTACCCCGAGCTGACTCGGGCTACGGGGAACAAGACCGACGTCCCATCTGGCTCGCTCTACTATACAAGTAATGATGGCACCCCGCATGCCCTGTGACGACGGCGGCTCTCAGCCCCCTTACGGAAGCAAGAGGACGTCAGCAAGGACTTGATAGCCCTGATAGCTGTCCTTCCGCTAGGCTCCAGCGCTCCTCCGACGGCCACGACACCATGCGAACTGGGTGCCAAGACCTCTCCGGCTGCCACGATGGCATGTACTTAGGGCGCTAGCTCTCCCCCGCTAGACATGGTAGCACACTGCTACACCCCCATTGTACACCTGGATCCTCTCCTTACGCCTATAAAAGAGAGGTCCAGGGCCCTCTTACAGAGGGTTGGCCGCACGGGGAAGGACGGGACGGCGCTCGCGCAAGGCCGCTCGCTCCCTCCCGCGTGGACGCTTGTAACCCCCTACTGCAAGCGCACCCGACCTGGGCGCGGGGCTAACACGAAGGCCGCGGGTTCCACTCTCCTACGCCTGTCTCCCTCTGGCTGCTCTCTCCCCCCTTCGCGTTCCGCCTCGCGCCGACCCATCTGGGCTGGGGCACGCGGCGACGATTTACTCGTCGGTCCAGGGACCCCCCGGGTTCCGAAACACCGACAGTTGCCGCGCCAGGTAGGGGCCTGCTGCGTGTTGACGAACAGCTTCCCGTCAAGCTCCAGATGGGCAGTCTCCAGCAACCTCTCCAACCCGGGACGGTGCTCCGTTTCGGGAGTCTTGAGTTCATGTCCCATGACGGCAGCTACGACATGATACTCCTTCCCCCGCCGCGCGACAGCAACAATGGCGGTCGACAACCCGCTCGCCGGCGGGGAAATCGACGACGCCTTCCACACGTGGTGGAAGGACGACATTCGGGCTTGTCCCGTCCCCTCCCCCGACGACGGAGGAGGAGGCGGGGCAACCAAGGCCAAGCAGGAGGCGGCACCTCGTTGGTTGTCGAGCGAGTCGATGGAGCCGGTGCCCCAACGGAGGGCGCGTCGGACATCGGCTTCACGTCTGAGACGAAGACGAGCGCCATCTCCCCGCAACACATCAACCTCGAGCAAACAGACGACGCCAGCACGCTCGCAAAGGACTTGCTGGGCGTCACCCTCGTACTTGAGACGACGGTGCAGTCAGTCCCTGACGTGACTTCGTCACCGCCTGTCGACCAAAAGGTACCGACCGATTCCCATCTCGCGTCTTTTGGATTCGGCCTCAACCCGCCAAGAACTCCGCTTCAGTGGACACTCTCATAGAGGCGAGTCCAAACCCTCCGGGGTATCGTGTGCGGTCACCCTGGGACCAGCTGACAGCCGTCTCGACCTACGGGCCCTCGGGGTCCGAGGAAGATGGCGAGCCCGACCTCTGTTGGGATTTCTCCAGACTTGGTAACCCCAATGCCATGCGGGACTTCATGATCGCATGCGACTACTGCCTTTCCGACTGTTCCGACGGTAGCCGCAGCCTCGACGACGAGGACTGCGGCCCAAGTCGCGAATGTTTCCACGTCGATCTAGGGGGTCCCGGCGAAGGCAACCATCTTGGTATGCCAGAGAACGGTGATCCCTTTAGGCCCGTGCCTCGCGTTGACATCCTTCGGGAGCTAGCTGTGGTCCCCGTCCCGGCGGGGGTTCCTGACCCGCAGCTCGTGCAACTCCACGAGAGGCAGGCCAGGCTCGACGAGGGAACAGGAACGCTTGTGCCGATCCGCCAGGACATCGGGCAGGAATGGGCGGGCCAACCTCCGGCCGGAGAAGCGCGTCATCTCCCTAGGGCATCCAGCACCGCATCGCTGACGACGTCAGGGTAAGGTCACCACCGGACTCCAATGGAGTCGTCCAGAACCTGGCTGCAGCGTCAATACTTCTCCGCGCGATGCCGGAGCCATCAACCACCGAGGGGCGGCGTATCCAGGGAGAGCTCAAGAATCTCCTGGAGGACGCCGCGGTCCGACGGGCCGAAAGCTCCGCCTCCCGAAGGCAGGGGTACCCCTCGGAACATCGCGCCGTGACTTCCCGATTCGTGCGGGAAGCCTCGGTCCACACCGGGCGCACGCGCAACACAGCGCCTGCGGCCCCGGGTCGCCTCGGCAACGAGCACCATCACCTCAGTCGTCGGGCCCACCTCGACGAGAAGGTACGCCGAGGCTACCACCCCAGGCGTGGGGGACGCTACGATAGCGGGGAGGATCGGAGTCCTTCGCCCGAACCACCCGGTCCGCAGGCTTTCAGCCGCGCCATACGACGGGCGCCGTTCCCGACCCGGTTCCGAACCCCGACTACTATCACAAAGTACTCGGGGGAGACGAGACCGGAACTGTGGCTCGCGGACTATCGGCTGGCCTGCCAACTGGGTGGAACGGACGATGATAATCTCATCATCCGCAACCTCCCCCTGTTCCTCTCCGACACCGCTCGAGCCTGGCTAGAGCACCTGCCCCCGGGGCAGATCTCCAACTGGGACGACCTGGTCCAAGCCTTCGCCGGCAATTTCCAAGGCACGCACGTGCGCCCTGGAAACTCCTGGGATCTTCGAAGCTGCCGCCAGCAGCCGGGAGAGTCTCTCCGGGACTACATCCGGCGATTCTCAAAGCAGCGCACCGAGCTGCCCAACGTCACCGATTCGGATGTCATCGGCGCGTTCCTCACCGGCACCACCTGCCGCGACCTGGTGAGCAAGCTGGGTTGCAAAACCCCCACCAGGGCGAGCGAGCTAATGGACATCGCCACCAAGTTTGCCTCTGGCCAGGAGGCGGTTGAGGCCATCTTCCAGAAGGACAAGCAGCCCCAGGGCCGCCCACCGGAAGACGTTCCCGAGGCGTCAACTCAGCGCGGCACCAAGAAGAAGGGCAAGAAGAAGTCGCAAGCGAAATGCGACGCCGCCGATGCAGACCTTATCGCCGTCGCCGAGTACAAGAACCCTCAGAAACCTTCTAGAGGAGCCAACCTCTTCGACAAGATGCTCAAGGAGTCGTGTCCCTATCATCAGGGGCCCATCAAGCACACCCTTGAGGAGTGTGCCATGCTTCGACGACACTTCCACAAGGCCGGGCCACCCGCGGAGGGTGGCAAAGCTCTCAACGACGCAAAGAAGGGAGATCACAAGGCAGGAGAGTTCCCCGAGGTCTGCGACTGCTTCATGATCTACGGCGGGCAAGTGGCAAACGCCTCGGCTCGGCACCGTAAGCAAGAGCGTCGGGAGGTCTGCTCGGTAAAGGTGGCGGCGCCAGTCTACCTAGACTGGTCCGACAAGCCCATCACCTTCGACCAGGCCAACCATCCCGACCATGTGCCGAGCCCGGGGAAATACCCGCTCGTTGTCGACCCCATCATCGGCAACGTCAGGCTCACCAAGGTCCTCATGGACGGAGGCAGCAGCCTCAACATCATCTACGCTGAGACCCTCGGGCTCCTGTGGATCGATCTGTCCTCGGTCCGGACGGGCGCTGCGCCTTTCCACGGGATCATCCCCGAGAAGCGCGTCCAGCCCCTCGAACAACTTGATCTACCCGTCTGCTTCGGGACGCCCTCCAACTTTCGAAGGGAGACCCTCACATTCGAAGTGGTCGGGTTTCGAGGAACCTACCACGCAGTGTTGGGGAGGTCGTGCTACGCCAAGTTCATCGCCGTCCCCAACTACACCTACCTCAAGCTCAAGATGTCGGGCCCCAACGGGGTCATCACCGTCGGGCCCTCGTACCGACACGCGTACGAATGCGACGTGGAGTGCGTGGAGTACGCCGAGGCCCTCGCCGAGTCCGAGGCCCTCATCGCCGACCTGGAGAGCCTCTCTAGGGAGGCGCCCAACGTGAAGCGCCACGCCGGCAACTTCGAGCCAGCGGAGACGGTCAAGTCTGTCCCTCTCGACCCCTGCAACGACTTCTCCAAGCAGATCTGGATCGGCTCCGAGCTCGACCCCAAATAGGAAGCAGTGCTCGTCGACTTTCTCCGCGCAAACGCCGACGTTTTCGCGTGGAGTCCCTCGGACATGCCTGGCATACCGAGGGAAGTCGCCGAGCACTCGCTGGATATCCGAGCTGGAGCCCGACCCGTGAAGCAGCCTCTGCGCTGATTCGACGAAGAAAAGCGCAGAGCCATAGGCGAGGAGATCCACAAGCTAATGGTGGCAGGGTTCATCAAAGAGGTATTCCATCCCGAATGGCTTGCCAACCCTGTGCTTGTGAGAAAGAAAGGGGGAAATGGCGGATGTGTGTAGACTACACTGGTCTAAACAAAGCATGTCCGAAAGTTCCCTACCCTCTGCCTCGCATCGATCAAATCGTGGATTCCACTGCTGGGTGTGAAACCCTGTCTTTCCTCGATGCCTACTCAGAGTATCACCAGATCAGGATGAAAGAGTCCGACCAGCTCGCGACTTCTTTCATCACACCCTTCGGCATGTACTACTATGTTACCAAGCCGTTTGGTTTGAGGAATGCGGGTGCAACATACCAGCGATTCATGAACCATGTGTTCGGCGAACACATCAGCCGAACGATCGAGGCCTACGTCGATGACATCGTAGTCAAGACGAGGAAAGCCTCTGACCTCCTTTCCGACCTTGAAGTGACATTCCGATGTCTCAAGGCAAAAGGCGTGAAGCTCAATCCCGAAAAGTGTGTCTTCGGGGTCCCCCGAGGCATGCTCTTGGGGTTCATCGTCTCCGAGCGGGGCATCGAGGCCAACCCAGAGAAGATCGCTGCCATCACCGGCATGGGGCCCATCAAGGACTTGAAAGGCATACAGAGGGTCATGGGATGCCTCGCGGCTCTGAGCCATTTCATCTTGCGCCTCGGCGAAAGAGGCCTGCCTCTGTACCGCCTCTTAAGGAAGGCCGAGTGCTTCGCTTGGACCCCTGAGGCCGAGGAAGCCCTCGGGAACCTGAAGGCGCTCCTCACGAACGCGCCCATCTTGGTGCCCCCCGCTGCCGGAGAAGCCCTCTTGATCTACGTCGCCGCGACCACTCAGGTGGTTAGCGCCGCGATTGTGGTTGAGAGACGAGAAGAGGGGCATGCATTGCCCGTCCAGAGGCCAGTCTACTTCATCAGTGAGGTACTGTCCGAGACCAAGATCCACTACCCACAAATTCAGAAGTTGCTGTACGCGGTGATCCTGACGCGGCGGAAGTTGCGACACTACTTCGAGTCTCATCCGGTGACTGTGGTGTCATCCTTCCCCCTGGGGGAGATCATCCAGTCCCGAGAGGCCTCGGGTAGAATTGCGAAGTGGGCGGTGGAGATCATGGGCGAGACGATCTCATTCGCCCCTCGGAAGGCCATCAAGTCCCAGGCCTTGGCGGACTTCGTGGCTGAATGGGTCGACACCCAGCTCCCAACAGCTCTGATCCAACCGGAGCTCTGGACCATGTTTTTCGACGGGTCGTTGATGAAGACGGGGGCCGGCGCGGGCCTGCTCTTCATCTCGCCCCTCGGGAAGCGCCTACGCTACGTGCTACGCCTCCACTTCCCGGCGTCCAACAACGTGGCTGAGTACGAGGCTCTGGTGAACGGGTTGCGAATCGCCATCGAGCTAGGGGTCCGACGCCTCGACGCTCGCGGTGACTCGCAGCTCGTCATCGACCAAGTCATGAAGAACTCCCACTGCCGCGACTCGAAGATGGAAGCCTACTGCAATGAGGTTCGGCGCCTGGAAGACAAGTTCTACGGGCTCGAGCTCAACCACATCGCCCGACGCTACAACGAGACTGCGGACGAGCTGGCTAAAATAGCCTCGGGGCGAACAACGGTTCCCCCGAACATATTCTCCCGAGACCTGCATCAACCCTCCGTCAAGACCGACGACACGCCCGAGCCCGAGAAGGCCTCGGCCCAGCCCGAGGCACCCTCGGCTTAGCCCGAGGTACCCTCGGCTCAGTCTGAGGTACCCTCGGCTCGCCCCGAGGTACCCTCGGCCCCCGAGGGTGAGGCACTGCGCGTCGAGGGGGAGCAGAGCGAGGTCACGCCTAATCAAAACTGGCAGACCTCGTACCTGCAATATCTCCACCGAGGAGAGCTACCCCTCGACCAAGCCGAAGCTCGGTGGTTGGCGCGGCGCGCCAAGTCTTTCGTCTTGCTGGGAGATGGGAAGGAGCTCTACCACCGCAGCCCCTCGGGCATCCTCCAGTGATGCATTTCCATCGTTGTAGGTCAGGAGCTCTTACAAGAGATACACTCGGGGGCTTGCGGCCATCACGCAGCACCTCGAACCCTTGTTGGAAACGCCTTTCGACAAGGTTTCTACTGGCCGACGGTGGTGGCCGACGCCACTAGAATTGTCCACACCTGCGAAGGGTGTCAGTTCTACGCAAGGCAGACCCACCTGCCCGCTCAGGCTCTGCAGACCATACCCTTCACCTGGCCGTTTGCTGTGTGGGGTCTGGACATCGTCGGCCCCTTGCAGAAGGCACCTAGGGGCTACACGCACCTGCTGGTCGCCATCGACAAATTCTCCAAGTGGATCGAGGTCCGACCCCTAAACAGCATCAGGTCCGAACAGGCGGTGGCGTTCTTCACCAACATCATCCATCGCTTTGGGGTCCCGAACTCCATCATCACCGACAACGGCACCCAGTTCACCGGCAGAAAGTTCCTAGACTTCTGCGAGGATCACCACATCCGGGTGGACTAGGCCGCCGTGGCTCACCCCATGACGAATGGGCAGGTAGAACGTGCCAACGGCATGATTCTGCAAGGACTCAAGCCGCGGATCTACAACGACCTCAACAAGTTCGGCAAGCGGTGGATGAAGGAACTCCCCTCGGTGGTCTAGAGTCTGAGGACAACGCCGAGCCGAGCCACGGGCTTCACACCGTTCTTTCTAGTCTATGGGGCCGAGGCCATCTTGCCCACAGACTTAGAATACGGTTCCCCAAGGACGAAGGCCTACGCCGACCAAAGCAATCGAGCTAATCGAGAAGACTCACTGGATCAGCTGGAAGAGGCTCGGGATATGGCCTTACTACACTCGGCGCGGTACCAGCAGTCCCTGCGACGCTACCACGCCCGAGGGGTTCGGTCCCGAGACCTCCAGGTGGGCGACCTGGTGCTTCGGCTGCGACAAGACGCCCGAGGGCAGCATAAGCTCACGCCTCCCTGGGAGGGGCGTTCGTCATCGCCAAAGTTCTGAAGCCCAGAACATACAAGCTGGCCAACAGTCAAGGCGAGGTCTACAGCAACGCTTGAAACATCCAACAGCTACGTTGCTTCTACCCTTAAGATGCTTTCAAGTTGTTCGTATACCTCGTTCACACACAAAGTCTGGTCGTCAAGGAAGGGTCAGCCTTGCCTCGGCAAAGCCCGACCCTCCCTCGAGGGCTAGAAGGGGGCAACCCCCTCTGCGTCGAAATTTTCCTCGAAAAAAGAAAAAAATCTTTTCTGCCAGAATGCCCTTCGTGCTTTTCGACTACTTCGAAAGTGGATCCTGAAAACGACGGAGTACACATAAGCAGCCAAGGCTTACCGAGCCGAGGGACTCCCACGCCTCCGGGATACGGATACCTCACTCATCACCTTCTGCGATAAGTAACTCGCGCTCGGATAAGTGATTCCGCGGACCGAACAAGTCTTCACGCTCGAAAGCTCCTCTACCGAAATGATTTTTCGGGCCTTCTCGACTGCGTCGGTGAGAGAACCCTATGGACGAGTAAGAGTGCGTGTAAGCGGCAAGGCCGACCGAGCTGAGGGATTCCTACACCTCCGGGATACGGATACCTCACTCATCACCTTTCGTGAAAAGCAACTCTTGCCCGCACAAACAATTCTGTTACCAACAAATAAGTCTGAATACTCGAAACAAGAGGAAAAGAAACGCAGCTTTACAACACGACGACAGTGTGTTTGGGCCTCGGCGGCCGCAGAAAACATACACACGCTACAAGACAACCCGATCCTGCAGGCTCGGACGTCGACAGTTGAAGGGGGCAGCAGCACCCTCGGCGTCAACTACACCTTCGGCGGGGTCTGACCTAGCCTCGGACGGCGACGCGGTCGGAGGATCCCCACTCTGAAGGACGACATCGGCGCCACACCCAGGCCATCGCCGCCAGGGTCTTCTCCAGGAATCCGGCTCGAGCAGATGGCTCGGCCGGCCACCCCGAGGCCTCGGCCAGCTGTCCCCTGAAGACATCAGCCCGGCTTAAGGCCTCGGCAGCTCAACTCCGGCGTCGGTTCCACCAGCAGACGACCCGGCCAGGCTCCGGCCGACCACATCTTCTTTTTCGAAGCCAACTCTGCCTCTGCCCGTGCTGACACCGCTACCTCCGGCTTCGGCTCATCGAAGGGCGGCCGAGGGGTTCCTTTAACTAAGCAAGAGAAGCCTCGGACAGCAAGGCCGATCGAGCCGAGGGACTCCTACGCCTCCGGGATACGGATACCTCACTCGTCACCTTCGCACGAGGCGACTCACGCTTAGTGAAGCGGTTCAGATAACCAACAGGCGAGTCTTAGTGCTCGAAATGAAGAAAAAACACGGCTCCACGCCGAAGATACATACATGTTCAGGCCTCGACAGCCACAATGAACAAAACACCGGCATTCAAGGTGCCAATACAAACGGAACTCCAGTTCCGTCCCCACGGCAGTAGCGATGGCCTCAAGGCGGAAGCCACTGCAACCTTGCCCTCGCCCACGCCGACGCTCGAGGGGCGAGGACAAGTACAAAGAGCCGGAGGCCCGGAGCGCGGATGGTGGCAGTGATCCCGTCGGCAACGGGGACTTCTCGAGCCGCATCCACCTCGGCACCGACGACCAGAGCGTCAGCCCATCGGCAGATCCCCACTCGGATCCTCCCGGACGAGCGGAGCACCGACCTCCGCGCGGAGGCCCCGTACCGTTGCAAAGGCAGGACAGCCCCAGAACACGAACGCCGCTCTAGCGGCGCGTGATGTCTTGGGTGGTCCACCCGTGCGCACGGCGCGACAACTGCCCTTGCGGCAGGAGGGGGCACCGGGAGCCAAGCCGGCGAGCCCAACGTGCTAGAGCTGGCGACACCCGCCGTCGACCAGCCCCGCGTTGTCGAAGTCCGCCCCGCTCGCAGGGCCAGTGAGCGCCCTCTCCCTTGGATGCTGAAGGGGAGGCTGACCCACGAACCCGCGCGGGAGGTAGAGCTCCGACTCAGCCCGGCCTCCGCCCCAGCAAGGATGATGAACATCCTTGAAGCTGAGGGCGGGACCAAGATCGCAGCCAGGCTTGCTCCTCCCCACCCAGAGACTGGTGGTCACCGTCTTGGGTGACCACCGGCGAGGGGATGCAGCCGGGCTGCATGATGAAGATCCTTGAAGCCGAACGATGGCTGAAAGGTACCAACTTCCTCGAAGTTGCGTCCCTCCGACGACGAGACGGAAGGATTGCGGGCGTCCCCCATCAGGGGGCTCGGAAGATGGAAAGACACGATGCATGAGGGGAGCGCGAAGACATGGTCGTCTTTCAAGGGGGTCGCCCTCCTTTTAAAGGCAACTCTCCCCACTTGCGTCCTCAGCCGTTGCGGGCTGAGTCTTCTCCAACACGCTCCAAGGTCCTCCCCCTTACGGCGCGGGGGCTGGGTCCCACGCGTCATGCAAACCGGTCCAGGGCAGAAGAAGCCGAACCGCCGTGCGCGGTGCATGCAACCGCCCGGCGGTTACAAGCATTCCTCCACTTTCGCCCAGACCAGCGAGTGAAAGGGTGGACAGCCATGCAGTCGGCATGCAACCGCGCCAAGTGGGCGCGCCCCTTCGACTCCAACGCGCCCAGCATGGAGGCCCAGGCCCACGCGTCATGCAACCGGCGCGCCGGTTGCTACGTGCGAGCAACTGCACCGCCACTCGCGCCACTACCGCGCCTCCTCGACTGCAGAGCCAATACCGCGACTCGAGGCAACCCTGCGCGTGACCCAGCAGTGCCAGCCAGGCGCGACGGTCAAATACGGTCAAAAATGGGCCGGCAGTAATGGCGGTGGCAGGCAGGCAGGAGCAGCAGTCACGTCGTCAGCCAAGCCTACGTCCCATCCAGGGGCAGCGAGGGAACCCTCTCTCACGGCGTGAAGACGGCGCGCCCGTGATCCGTTCCTCGAACGGCTCGCACACGCGCGACGACCGCCTCGCGAACTACTCGCCCCGTTGCATTAACTCCGCGGCGGGACAGGCGGCGCCTCAGGCGGGAGGAGCAAGCGACGCTTCGCCTTCGCCATAATGACCGCATCGAAAAAGGTACGCCACGTCATTCGATTTCGTATCCTTTTCCTTTTCCTCTTTCTCTCTCTTACAACAGGGACCGGGAAAGGGGGTACCCCGAAAAGGATACTTCTCCGTGAAGGAAACAGGCCCCGAGCCTCCCTACTGATCAGAGGTTCGAAGGCTGGCCCCTCGGAGGGGTTCAACGGCCGCCTCAGAGCGATTGGGTTCCGCGCCCACTACTGGTCAGAGATTCGATGGCCGGCCCCTCGGAAGGGTTCAACGACCGCCTCAGGACACTCGGGCTCCGCGCCCACTACTGATCAGGGGTTCGTAGGCTGGCCCTTGAAGGGTTCACAGTCGCCTCAGACACAGAGCGAGGGATGGCCCTGGGTACGTTCGATACATAACCAAGGCTCGGGCTACGCTCCCGAGGTACCCTAGGACATTTCCGAGACCAGTGGGAACGATCTTGTAACGGAATCCCATCAGAGGGAGGCATCGAGCCCTCGGACCCCGTCAAAGGAGACCGGGTCCGGCAGATCACCCGCAGGTACTTTTGGAGCGCGCCTCCGGGCCTCTAGCCGACCCCTAGCAAATGGGGCACGGGCGTCCGCTCGGATTACCAGCCAGCAGCTCACCGGAAACACCATGTTCGGCGCCCTCCGAGGGCAACATGGCGCATTCCCCCCCTCCTTCTTGCGGAAAGGCGACGCAGGGGCGTATGTAAAAAAGTCGAGTCTGTCCTTGACCGTCCTCTCGCCCTATGCAGAGGCTCGGGGGCTGCTCTCGCAAACCTGGCTCCGGCCGACCCATTGACAGCGTCAACATACCAGCCCGAGAACTTGGGACCCGACCGTGCACCCGGGCTACGGCCAGCTCGCATGAGGGAACAACCAGACCAGCCGAAGTGTTGCGAAACACACTAAGACCTCGAAGGAGTCAAACTACTCCTTCGAGGCCTCGGGGGCTACACCCGGCGGGTGCGCTCGCGCGCACCCACCGGAACAAAATGCAACCAAGAAAAGGCTGGTCCCCTTGCAAAAAAGTGCGGCAAAAGCCTCCAAGCGAGTATTAACACTCCCTTCGAGGCTCGGGGGCTACTGTCGGGGACCATAATTAGGGGTACCCTCAAGGCTTCTAAATCTCAGCTGGTAACACCCATCAGCACAAAGCTGCAAAGGCCTGATGGGTGCGATTAAGTCAAGGATCGGTCCATTCGAGGGACGCGATCACGCCTCGCCCGAGCCCAGCCTCGGGCAAGGGCAGCCGACCCCGAAGGACCTACGTCTCGCCCGAGGCCCCCCTCCAGCAACAGACACACCTTCGGCTCGCCCGAGGCCCAGTCTTCACCAAGAAGCAACCTTGGCCAAATCGCCACACCAACCGACCAAATCGCAGGGGCATTTAATGCAAAGGTGGCCTGACACCTTTATCCTGACGCACGCCCTCCAGTCGACAGAGCCGAAGTGACCGCCGTCACTTCGTCGCTCCACTGACCAGTCTGACAGGAAGACAGCGCCGCCTGCGCTGCTCCGACTGCTGAGCCACTCGATAGAGCGAGGCTGACAGCAGCCAAGTCCGGCCTCAAGCGTCATAGGCAACTCCGCCTCGCCCGACCCAGGGCTCGGACTCGGGCTCAGCCCCGGAAGACGGTGAACTCCGCTCCGCCCGACCCAGGGCTCGGACTCGGGCTCAGCCCCGGAAGATGGCGAACTCAGGGCTCGGACTCGGGCTCAGCCCCGGAAGACGACGAACTCCGCCTCGCCCGACCCCAGGGCTCGGACTCGGGCTCGGCCCTGGAAGACGACGAACTCCGCCTCGCCTGACCCCAGGGCTCGGACTCAACCCTGGCCTAAGCCGACGGTCTCCGCCTCGTCCGACCCGGGGGCTCGGACTCGACCTCGACCTCGGAAGACAGACTCGACCTCGGAGGAGCCTCCACCTCGCCCAGCCTAGGGCACGGACCGACCACGTCAACAGGAAGCGCCATCATTACCCTACCCCGAGCTGACTCAGGCTACGGGGAACAAGACCGGCGTCCCATCTGGCTCGCTCTACTATACAAGTAATGATGGCACCCCGCATGCCCTGTGACGACGGCGGCTCTCAGCCCCCTTACGGAAGCAAGAGGACGTCAGCAAGGACTTTACAGCCCCGACAGCTGTCCTTCCGCCAGGCTCCAGCGCTCCTCCGACGGCCACGACACCACGCGAACTGGGTGCCAAGACCTCTCCGGCTGCCATGATGGCATGTACTTAGGGCGCTAGCTCTCCCCCGCTAGACACGGTAGCACACTGCTACACCCCCATTGTACACCTGGATCCTCTCCTTACGCCTATAAAAGGGAGGTCCAGGGCCCTCTTACAGAGGGTTGGCCGCGCGGGGAAGGACGGGACGGCGCTCGTGCAAGGCCGCTCGCTCCCTCCCGCGTGGACGCTTGTAACCCCCTACTGCAAGCGCACTCGACCTGGGCGCGGGGCTAACAAGAAGGTCGCGGGTTCCACTCTCCTTTGCCTGTCTCCCTCCGGCGGCTCTCTCCCCCCTTCGCATTCCGCCTCGCGCCGACCCATCTAGGCTGGGGCACGCGGCGACGATTTACTCGTCGGTCCAGGGACCCCCCGGGTTCCGAAACATCGACAAGCACAAAGCTGCAAAGGCCTGATGGGTGTGATTAAGTCAAGGATCGGTCCATTCGAAAGACGCAATCACGCCTCGCCTGAGCCTAGCCTCGGGCAAGGGCAGTCGACCCCGGAGAACCTACGTCTCGCCTGAGGTCCCCCTCCAGCGACGGACACACCTTCGGCTTGCCTGAGGCCCAGTCCTCACCAAGAAGCAACCTTGGCCAAATCGCCACGCCAACCGACCAAATCGCAGGGGAATTTAATGCAAAGGTGGCCTAACACCTTTATCTTGACGCACGCCCTCCAGTCGACAGAGCCGAAGTGACCGCAGTCACTTCGCCGCTCCACTGACCGGTCTGACAAGAGGACAGCGCCGCCTGCGCCGCTTCGACCGCTGAGCCACTCGATAGAGTGAGGCTGACAGCAGCCAAGCCCGGCCTCAGGCGTCATAGGAAACTCCGCCTTGCCCGACCCCAGGGCTCGGACTCGGGCTCAGCCCCGGAAGACGGCGAACACCGCTCCACCCGACCTAGGGCTCGGACTCGGGCTCAGCCCCGGAAGACGGCGAACTCCGCTCCGCCCGACCCCAGGGCTCGGACTCGGGCTCAGCCCCGGAACACGGTGAACACCGCTCCGCCCGACCCAGGGCTCGGACTCGAGCTCGGCCCCGGAAGACGACGAACTCCGCCTCGCCCGACCCTAGGGCTCGGACTCAGGCTCAGCCCCGAAGGACGACGAACTCCGCTTCGCCCGACCCTAGGGCTCGGACTCAACCTTGGCCTAAGCCGACGGTCTCCGCCTCGTCCGACCCGGGGGCTCGGACTCGACCTCGACCTTGGAAGACAGACTCGACCTCAACCTCGGAGGAGCCTCCACCTCGCCCAACCTAGGGCACGGACCGACCACGTTGACAGGAAGCGTCATCATTACCCTACCCCGCGCTAACTCAGGCTACGAGGAACAAGACTAGCGTCCCATCTGGCTCGCTCCACCATACGAGTAATGATGGCGCCCCGCATGCCCTGTGACGACGGCGGCTCTCAGCCCCCTTACGGAAGCAAGAGGACGTCAGCAAGGACTTGACAGCCCCGACAGCTGTCCTTCCGCCAGGGTCCAGCGCTCCTCCGACGGCCACGACACCACGCGAACTGGGTGCCAAGATCCCTCCGGCTGCCACGATGGCATGTACTTAGGGCGCTAGCTCTCCCCCGCTAGATACGGTAGCACACTGCTACACCCCCATTGTACACCTGGATCCTCTCCTTACGCCTATAAAAGGGAGGTCCAGGGCCCTCTTACAGAGGGTTGGCCGCGCGGGGAAGGACGGGACGGCGCTCGCGCAAGGCCGCTCGCTCCCTCCCGCGTGGACGCTTGTAACCCCCTACTGCAAGCGCACCCGACCTGGGCGCGGGGCTAACACGAAGGTCGCGGGTTCCACTCTCCTACGCCTGTCTCCCTCCGGCTGCTCTCTCCCCCCTTCACGTTCCGCCTCGCGCCGACCCATCTGGGCTGGGGCACGCGGCGACGATTTACTCGTCGGTCCAGGGACCCCCCGGGTTCCGAAACACCGACAAAACCAGAACTGGAAGCAGCCCAAAAGAGCTAAGTTCACCTTGATCTTTAGTTTGGGTTGTTCCTATGTTTGGATACATTCTATATGACCTTTGCAGGGTGTTGGAACTCCGACATATCAATCTAGATCAAGTCAAGCTGACTTGAGGTTTTGGAGTTCCACATTAATATCAAAACGTGCAAAATGCTAAAGTTGGGTAAAGCGCAAATATAGGCACAAGGTATGTTTCCAGACCTAATACATTATTTTTGTGTACTAACATGGTTTGTCTAAGTGCTGGAAACAGAAAGAAAAAAAGAAGAAAAGAAAAGGAATGGTGTTGGCTATGAGCAGTCAATTTCAGCTCAGTCTGGCACACCGGACTGTCCGGTGGCGCACCGGACAGTGTCCGCTGGTGCACCGGACAGTGTCTGGTGCGCCAGGCTGAACTCTGGTGAACAGGCCGTTCTCGGGAGAAGTCTGGCGACGTACGGCTATAATTCACCGGACTGTCCGGTGGTGCACCGGACTGTCCGGTGAGCCAACGGTCGGCTGGGCCAACGGTCGGCCGCGCAATCCACGCGTGACGCGTGGCCGAGCGGTCAGATGGGGGCACCGGACTGTCCGGTATGCACCGGACAGTGTCCGGTGCGCCAACGGCTCCAAGACTGCAACGGTCGACTGCGCCATTTTTGGAAAGAAATCGGGCACCGGACAGTGTCCGGTGGTGCACCGGACTGTCCAGTGCGCCACCCGACAGAAAGCAAGTATTGCCTTCCAAATGGGATTCCAACGGCTCCTAGGCCCCTTTGGGTCTATAAAGGGGACTCCTAGGCGCCTCCATTAGAAGATAAGTGCATCCAACAAGTATAGACATCACTCTGATCAATTCTCACTCTACCTCTTGTGTGTATCTCTCTAGTTTGTGTAGAAGGCAAATCTATAAGCCTTTAGAGAGTGGAGAAGAGCTGCTAAGAGCTAGAGCAAGGTCTTGAGCATATTGTTACTCTGCCGGAGTGCTGTCAAGAAGATTGTAAACAGCCACGGCACTGTTGTAACTACCTCAACATAGTGAAAGGCTCTATCTGTCATACTGACAGATCTGAGCAAACGGAGGAAGGAGTTGAAACAGACTCCAAGCCCAGGTGTGGCTAACTCCAACGAGGACTAGGCAAGCATTTCAGGCTTGGCCGAACCTCGGGATAAATCCTTGTGTCTGTGTGCTCTGTTCCGTATTGTATTCTGACTCTTTGTCTTACTCGCTTTTATATCTGCACTTCACTGCTTACTTGTGGTACTAGCTTTCCTTGAAGTGCAGGATATTCTTAAGACAGGAACTTCAATTCCACTGCAACCTACTCGAAGGGTTCTTCACTCCACTGCGATCCTATCTTCGAGTAGAGTAAGATTTAAGTTTTAAAGTGATAATTTTTATTCGCCTATTCACCCCCCTCTAGGCGACATCCAGATCCTGTTCCCGGGCCAAAGGGAACTTTCAGATATTCCAAGAGTAAAATTGATCAAGTGCCAAAAAACTCCCCCTTTTCCCCATAATCGAAATTCTCCCCCATAGGAGACCAAATTTTGCAATAAGAGTCATTTGAGCAAAATACAAATTCTAACTCTACTATTTTTGAAATTCACAAGTGGTTGGCTGATCCATTTGCTTTGGCCTTAATTTCTCCTCCTTTGGCATTAAGCACCAAAACGGGATAACTTTTGGCCCTTTAACCTCATTGGCTCACCAAAATGTCAAATAAGAGCAAAAAGGCAATGAGAGCATTAGTATGAACTTGGAATTAAATACACTTATACCAGAGTGCAGTGGAAGTCTTTTCGTCGCCCAAATTCATTTTCCCTTTCAATGGTCCTTCGAGACTACTTCAAGTGTACTCAAACATTTTCCCTTGCAGTTGTAGTTCATCTCCCCCTAAACATGTGCATCATTTGCATACGGACTTTGTGAGGTCCGAGGATGACTTGTACAACTTGAGCACCACAAATAAACAATAAATGATTTAAATGCTCAAAGTAACATGATCAAAGGCATGAAACACATGTATGCTATAGATCAATCCAAGTTACGCGAATCTAAGACATTTAGCTCACTACGCAACCTGCAAAACTTTTTTTCATCTAAAGGCTTGGTGAAGATATTGGCTAGCTGATTCTCGGTGCTAATATGGTAAATGTCAATATCTCCCTTTTGCTGGTGGTCTCTCAGGAAGTGATGCCAGATATCTATGTGCTTAGTGCGGCTATGTTCAACAGGATTATCTGCCAAGCGGATTGCACTCTCATTGTCACATAGTAGTGGGACTTTGCTCAGATTGTAGCCAAAGTCCCGGAGGGTTTGCCTCATCCAAAGCAGTTGCGCGCAACACTGACCTGCGGCAACGTACTCGGCCTTAGCGGTGGATAGGGCAACGGATGTTTGTTTCTTGGAGCTCCAGGACACCATGGACCTTCCTAGAAACTGGCACGTCTCTGATGTGCTCTTCCTATCAATCTTGCACCCGACATAGTTGGAGTCTGAGTATCCAATTAGGTCAAAGGTAGAACCCTTTGGATACCAAATCCCAAAGCAAGGCGTAGAAACTAAATACCTAAGAATTCGCTTAACAGCCACAAGGTGACATTCCTTGGGGTCAGATTGAAATCTAGCACACATGCATACACTAAGCATAATGTCCGGTCTACTAGCACAAAGATAAAGTAATGAACCTATCATTGACCGGTATGCCTTTTGATCAACAGACTTACCTCCTTTGTTGAGGTCAACATGTCCGTCAGTTCCCATCGGTGTCTTCGCGGGCTTGGCATCTTTCATCCCAAACCTCTTGAGAAGATCTTGAGTGTACTTTGTTTGGGAGATGAAGTACCGTCCTTGAGTTGCTTCACTTGGAATCCAAGGAAGTAGGTCAACTCGCCCATCATCGACATCTCGAACTTTTGCATCATCACCCTGCAAAACTCCTCACAAGACTTTTGGTTAGTATAACCAAATATTATGTCATCGACATAAACTTGGCAAACAAAAAGATCACCATTACAAGTCTTTGTGAAAAGAGTGGGAACGACTTTCCCAACCTTGAAAGCATTAGAAATAAGAAAATCTCTAAGGCATTCATACCATGCTCTTGGGGCTTGCTTAAGTCCATAGGGTGCCTTAGAGAGCTTATATACATGGTCGGGATACCTGTCATCCTCAAAGCCAGGGGGTTGTTCCACGTATACCTCCTCCTTGATTGGTCCATTTAGGAAAGCGCTCTTCACGTCCATTTGAAACAACTTAAAGGAATGGTGAGCAGCATAGGCTAATAAAATCCAAGTTGATTCTAACCTAGCCACAGGAGAAAAAGTCTCCTCAAAATCCAAACCTACGACTTGGGCATAACCTTTTGCCACAAGTCGAGCCTTGTTTCTTGTCACCACTCCGTGCTCGTCTTGCTTGTTGCGGAACACCCATTTGGTTCCCACAATGTTTTGCTTTGGACGTAGCACCAGGCTCCAGACTTCATTCCCTTTGAAGTTGTTGAGCTCTTCCTGCATGGCCAACACCCAGTCCAGATCCTGCAAGGCCTCTTCTGCACTGAAAGACTCAATAGAAGAGACAAACGAGTAATGCTCACAAAAATTAGCTAATCGTGAGCGAGTAGTTACTCCCTTGCTGATGTCACCAAGAATTTGATCGACAGGGTGATGTCTTTGGATCGTCGCTCGGACTTGGGTTGGAGGGGCCCGTGGTGCTTCTTCCTCCATAACATGTTCTTCCTGTGCTCCACCTTGATCATGTCCCTCTTCCTGAGGTACCTGTTCATCGTCTTGAGTTGGGGGATGCACCATTTTTGAGGAAGAAGGTCGATCTTGTTCCAGTAGTTCCTGTGGTCGCACGTCTCCTATCGCCATAGTTCGCATTGCGGTCGTCGAAACCTCATCTTCATCTATATCATCAAGATCAACTTGCTCTCTTGGAGAGCCATTAGTCATCAAATACAACGTCGCTAGAGACTTCAACTAATCCTGATGATTTGTTGATGACCCTATAGGCCTTTGTATTTGAGTCATATCCTAGTAAAAACCCTTCTATTGCCTTGGGAGCAAATTTAGAATGTCTACCATTATTCACTAGAATGTAGCATTTGCTTCCAAATACACGAAAATAAGAGACATTGGGTTTGTTACCAGTTAGGAGTTCGTAGGAGGTCTTCTTGAGGAGACGGTGCAGATAGAGCCGGTTTATGGCATGGCAAGCTGTGTTCACAGCTTTCGACCAAAACCGCTCAGGTGTCTTGTACTCTCCAAGCATCATTCTCGCCATGTCGATTAGCGTCCTGTTCTTCCTCTCTACCACACCGTTTTGTTGTGGTGTGTAGGGAGCGGAGAACTCGTGCTTGATGCCTTCCTCCTCCAGAAACTCTTCAACTTGAAGATTCTTGAACTCGGACCCATTGTCGCTTCTTATCTTCTTCACCTTTAGCTCAAACTCATTTTGAGCCCTCTTTAAGAAGCACTTTAGGGTTCCTTGGGTTTCATATTTGTCCTGCAAAAAGAATACCCAAGTGAAGCAGGAAAATTCATCAACTATCACAAGACCATACTTACTTTCCCCTATGCTGAGATAGGCAACGGGGCCGAAGTGGTCCATGTGAATGAGTTCCAGTGGTCTTGATGTTGTCATCACATTCTTGCTGTGATGAGTGCTTCCCACCTGTTTCCCTGCTTGGCATGCTACACAAGGTCTGTCTTTCTCAAAACAGACATCGGTTAGTCCTAACACATAATTTCCCTTTAGAAGTTTATGAAGGTTCTTCATCCCAACATGTGCTAGACGGTGATGCCAAAGCTAGCCCATACTAGTCTTAGCAATTAAGCATGCATCTAGATCGGCATTCGCTTTCGAAAAATCAACTAAATAGAGCTTGTCGTCTAATACACCCTTAAAAGCTAATGAACCATCACTCCTTCTAAAGACAGATACATCAACATTTGTAAACAAACAATTGTAGCCCATGTGACACAATTGACTTACTGACAGTAGATTGTACCCGAGCGACTCTACTAAAAATACATTTGATATTGAGTGCTCGTTTGTGATGGCTATCTTGCCCAAGCCTTTGACCTTGCCTTGGTTCCCATCTCCAAAGATAATAGTATCCTGGGAATCCATGTTCTTGATGTAGGAGGTGAACATCTTATTCTCCCCCGTCATGTGGTTTGTGCATCCGCTGTCGATAATCCAGCTCGAGCCCCCGGATGCATAAACCTGCAAGGAATTTAAGCTTGGGTTTTAGGTACCCAACTCTTGTTGGGTCCTACAAGGTTAGTCACAACACTTTTTGGAACCCAAATGCAGGTCTTGTCTCCCTTGCATTTAGATCCCAATTTTCTAGCTACCACTTTCGCATTTTTACATGAAAGCACAAACGAAGCATTGCAGGCATGATAAATAGTAGTAGGTCCATTGCAAACTTTCCTAGGTGCATGAGAAAGAGCATAGTTTCTCCTAGGCCTACTTCTACCATGAACAAAAGTGGAACTTGATGCGAACATAGCATGAGAATTAAATGTAGAATCATGAGAAACAATACGATCATAGCATCTATCATTATAAGCATGACAAGTGAATTTTTTATCATAAATATAGGCATGGTTCTTTTGAGAACTACTAGCCATAGAGGCCTTCCCTTTTTTTCCTTGTTGAGACCGGAAGTCCTTTGGCTTGTTAAGTTCTTGGTTTCCTTTCGAAAACCAAGTCCATCCTTAATTGAGGGGTGTCTACCAATAGTGTAGGCATCCCTGGCAAATTTTAGTTTATCATAATCATTTTTGCAAGTCTTAAGTTGAGCATTAAGACTTGCGACCTCATTGTTTAATTTAGCAATAGTATTAGCATGTTCATCAAAATCAACATCTTTACACCTATTGCAAATAACAACATGATCTACACATGAACTAGTTGCACTTACTTTCTCTAACTTAGCATTTAATTCAACATTTAAATTCTTTAAACTAGAGATAGATTCATGACAAGTAGACAACTGAGAGGATAACATTTCATTTCTCTTAATTTCTAGAGCAAGAGATTTTTGAACACTAATAAATTTATCATGTTCCTCATAAATATCTTCTTGCTTTTCTAGCAATCTATCCTTTTCATTAAGGGCATCAATTAATTCATTTATTTTGTCTACTTTAGTTCTATCTAATCCCTTAAACAAATCAGTGTAGTCTACTTCATCATCAGATGATTCTTCATCACTAGAAGAGGTATACTTTGGAGTGTCACGAATACATACCTTCTTCTCCTTGGCCATAAGGCACGCATGGCGTTCGTTGGGGAAGAGCAAAGATTTGTCGAAAGTCGAGGCAGCCATTCCTTCATCGTCGGAGTCGGATGACGAACAGTCGGAGTCCCATTCCTTTCCAAGGTGCGCCTCGCCCTTTGCTTTCCTATAGTTCTTTTTCTCCTTCTTCCCATGCTTTTCTTGTGCCTAGTCATTTTCATTATCGATACATTGAGCTATAAAGTGACCAGTCTTACCGCATTTGAAGCAGGAGCGCTTTCCCCTTGTTTTATTCTTGTTGGGGTATTCCTTGCGTCCTTTCAAGGTGGTTTTGAAGCGCTTGATGATGAGCGCCATTTTGTCCTCGTTAAGCCCGGCAGCCTCCACTTGTGCTACCTTACTGGGTAGCGCCTCCCTGCTGCTAGTTACTTTGAGAGCAACAGGTTGTGGCTCGTAGACGGGTAGTGGACCATTTAGCGCATCATCCACGTATTATGCCTCCTTTACCATCATGCGCCCGCTCACGAATTTTCCAAGGATTTCCTCGGGCGTCATCTTGGTGTACCTGGGGTTCTCACGAATAAGATTTACAAGATGGGGGTCAATAACTGTAAATGGCCTGAGCATGAGTCGGACGACAGCATGATCCGTCCATCTTGTACTCCCATAGCTTCGAATTTTGTTGACCAGGGTCTTGAGTCTGTTGTAGGTCTGTGTTGGCTCCTCTCCCCTGATCATGGCGAATCTTCCCAGCTTGCCTTCCACCAGTTCCATCTTGGTGATCATGGTGGCATCATTTCCCTCATGAGAGATCTTGAGGGTGTCCCAGATTTGTTTGGCGTTGTCCAAGCCGCTAACCTTGTTATATTCATCCCTGCATAGAGATGCTAGCAAAACAGTAGTGGCTTGGGCATTTTTATGAATTTGTTCATTGATAAGCACAGGGTTATTAGTACTATCAAAATGCATTCCATTTTCCACAATTTCCCAAATGCTAGGATGGAGAGAAAATAGGTGACTGCGCATTTTATGGCTCCAAATTGAGTAATCCTCTCCATCGAAGTGTGGGGGTTTTCCAAGAGGAATAGAAAGTAAATGGGCATTTGAATTGTATGGAATGCGGGAATAATCAAAGGAGTAGTTTTGATTAACCGTCTTTCTTTTAGATGATGAGTCATCGTCGTCATCATCCCTTGGTGAAGAAGAGGAGGCATCGCTGTCATAGTAGATGATCTTCTTGATGTGCCTTTTCTTCTTCTTGTCCCTCTTCTTTTGACTCAAGCCTGAGTCAGTGGGCTTGTTGTCTCTTGGCTCGTTGAAGAGGGACTCCTTCTCCTTGTCATTGACCACCATCCCCTTACCCTTAGGATCCATCTCTTCGAGCGGTTAGTCCCTTAGATGAAGAGTACGACTCTGATACCAATTGAGAGCACCTAGAGGGGGGTGAATAGGTGATCTTGCGAAATTCAACACTAAATAGCCAATACTTGGTTATGAAATGTTAATGTAATTAAAACCAAGTTGCTAAGGTGTGAACTTTAGAAGAGAACCAATCACAAAGAAGATGGACACAAGACACAGTGATTTATCCTGTGGTTCGGCCAATGCCTACTTCCACGTTGTGGTGACCTCCTTCGGTCAAGGATTGCACTCAATCCCTTATAATTGATCCAATGATCAACTTTGAGTACCACGGTTATCTTCTTCAGTAGTATTTTCCCGTTTGCGAGGAATCTCCACAAGTTGGAACCTCTCGCCCTTACAATGATGATCACACAAGAAGCACAGAAATAAGGGAGGGAAAGCAACACACGCAAGACTCAATCCGCAGCACACACACGCACACAAGCCAAAGACTAGAGCTCAAAACACGACGCAGGGAGTTCACAACTCAAACGAAGCTTAAATCACTAACACAACAATCCAAATGCGTAGAGGCGGAGTCTAGGAGTCTTAAGATGCTTAGAGAATGCTTGGCGTACTGCTCCATGCACCTAGGGGTCCCTTTTATAGCCCCAAGGCAGCTAGGAGCCGTTGGAGATCAATTTGGAAGGCAAATCTTGCCTTCTGTCGAGTGGTGCACCAGACAGTCCGGTGCACCACCGGACATGAACAGTACTGTTGGGGACTTGTTCTCAAATGCTAGAAGCTCCAACTGGAAGGAGATGACAATACAAGCGTGACACAAAAAGCGAATGACAAGTCCACGTGAACAGTACGGAGGTACTGTTCTCTTATTTATAGGCACGGGACACAACCCATACAAAATTACATTCATGCCCTTTACACTTGATAATAATTCTATAGTAATCTGTCGAGGTTTGAATAGCCTTTTCATCTATAAGTCGGTTTCACTTTTTGCTACCGCGCCGAAGCTTTCCTGCTCACACCTTCGGCTCTGTATCAACCTTCGTATTACTCTGGTCTACTGTGATGCTGACTTGAATCCGAAGATACCTGTTCACACATTATACTCCAGAAATACTGTTAAATCCTGTTTTTGAGGACCTTCGGATGCCGAAGGTCCCCAACAGTAGCCCCTCGCAATATTAATTTGTTTAAAATAATAAATTTAGATTGCGACATGGACGAAGGCTTTACGCCGAAGGTCCGAAAAAACACCTTCCCTTTGCTAGAATAGCAACATTCACTGACAAGCGGGGTCTTTCAATTTTCAACGCACTTGGCGTATAAATACGGCCATACCGCAAACTCATTTGATACGCTCTCTGGCCAACTGCTCCCACTCACTCAATTTTTAGCTCTTGTGCACTAAGATTTGTTAAGCTTTTAGTTTTGAAGCTTCGGCTTTGAAAATAGTTTTTTAGCATCTCCGAAGATGTCCGAAGATAAGAAGACTGCTGCTGAGACGAAGCTGAGCCTCGACGAAGAGAAAAATTTGGGGTTTCTTATAGCGATGTCAAAGACCAACACAGAAAAAATCACCAAGGAGATTCTGGAAGGTTTGTCTGAGGATACTGGTGACAGTGACAGCTATGATGTGGACAGTGGTGGTGAAGACTCCGAAGATCGTCCCTGGCGACCAAGCCATTCAGTTTATGGTAAATCAACTATCAAAGAAAATCATCTTGTCAATATGAGAGGAAGGTATTTCCGGGATTTGTCCATTGTGAGGGCGGACGAAGGGGAAAAAACTTGCCCACATCCCGAAGAGAATGAAGTCGTAGTGTACCGAAGCTTTTTGAAAGCTGGACTGCGATTTCCCTTGAGCAGCTTCGTTGTGGAGGTGCTGAAAATATTCGAAATCTATCTCCATCAACTTACCCCCGAGGCAATTATAAAGCTGAATATCTTCGTGTGGGCCGTGAGAAGCCAAGGTCTGAAGCCTGATGCAAAAAGCTTCTGTAATATACACGAATTATCATACGAGACAAAACCTTGGGGTAAGGAACAGTATCACAATAATTTTGGCTGCTACAGTTTCGTTTCTCGGTCCGGGTCAAGCTGCCCCGTGCAACCCTTCCGGAAGAGATGGCCCGGCGATTGGATGACAGAATGGTTTTATGTGAAGAATGATCTGACAATACGAGAAGATATTAAAGGTATAATTATGCGCCCTATTTGGCAAAGCTTCGGCCTTCGGAGGCCGAAGGTTGAAATGAATGAAGCTGCCGAAGAATGCCAGAGGGCCTTCGGCGCAGTCTGCTCTTTCATTGGAACGAGAGACTTAGTACAAGAGCATATTGCCTTCAGGGTATGGCCGCTCGCAGAGAAATGGGAAATGCCACAAGAAACCGTAAAAGAGGCCGACGAAGGTGGACTTATCAGGTTGAAGTACACTTTTAAATTTGGAGATAAATTCGTTGAGCCAGATGATGACTGGCTAAAAAGCATTGAAAATTTAAGTGATGAACTGCTTGGGGCTTATTCGAAGGCCGAAGATACTGCAATGTCAGCAGCCTTCGGAGGCCGAAAAAAGAAGAGGCTGAATCGGGTATTTGATGCAATCGGGTTTGTCTACCCTGACTATTGCTATCCCATTCGAAGGCAGAAGAGAAAAAACACAACCTCTGCAAAAGAAGCTGCAATTGCTCCTAGCGAGCCAGAACCGAAAAGAAAAAAGATAAAGGTCCTCACACATCGGCCGCGCTATATTGAACCAGCTTCGGTGCCTGAGTTTACCGGAGAAACTTCTTCGGCCACCGAAGCTGAAAAACCGACCGAGCCAACCTTGCTGCCAGAAGTCGCAGAAACGGCCGAAGTGCCAACAAAGATAGAATTGGAACAATCAAAGATTTTGTTATCAGAAACGAAAGAGAAGGCCGAAGCGCCGTCCACAGAAAAAATGGAAGAGGTAAAAGAAGCAACTGAGGGATCCAAAACATCAGAAGTTTTGAGTCCTGCAGCAAACATTGAGACAGTAAAAAATCAAAAAGTGCTAGCAGTGACTCCGAAAAGAAAGAGAATGGCTAATGTGCTAGATGTACTGGAAACGATCAAATCTTCAAACACACCTCCGAAGAAGGCTGCTGTCATTCCTGAAACAACAACTGAAATTTATGGTTCTAAAGCTCCAGAGCAAGAGACTGAAGCCGAAGCTGGACCCTCAGAGCCCGCAAAGATAAAATCCTTGGAAAGTGAGGCAGAAAAAATAACAAAGCCAACTTTTGTTGAAGAAACCGGTGTTATTGCCCCCGAAGCATCCCTCAAAGTTCGTGATTATATTGTTCGTCATGCTTCGGGGAAAAAACTATCAGAAAAAGAAGAGCAAGAGGCCCAGCACTACGCCCAAAAACTGAAATATCCAAAGGGGGCGTTAATATTCAATGGCAGTGGAGAAGAAGACTTCTTGTATTGTCTCCCCGACAGCAAGGAGATTTCTGTCTGTCGGGAAATGAGCAAGAGCTTCGGATTCCCAACTTTAGAAGACGGGCTTTCGGTGCTGTCGAAGAACGATCTGGCCCAGGGGCGGACCGAGAGGGGGGGCAAAGTAGGCCATGGCCCCCCCTCAATTTTCTCTCTCTCTTATATATCTAATATTTATTTAGTGTTATAATAGAGAAAAATTAAAGTTTTAGGTTGGTTAAAGTTTTCTGTTTGTATAAGTATAACAATGTCTCCAACAGGTAGTGTAAAATAGAGGACACAAAACTGTAGATGATACTGTTTGTATAGTAAGGTTTAAAATAGAGGATAAGATAAGGAATCTGATAGAGATAGCCTAAAGTTTCAATGGTATAATGAGATGATATTAGACTGGTGTTAGTTTGTTATTAAAATTTTAGAACATGACCCTTGACCCATAGAATCAACCCGAGATCATCGGCCCATTAGAATCAACATACCAAATTCATAATATTCCTGTCCCATAGATGTATACTTCCCTTTTTAAAGTGTCGACCAACGACCCATGACACCGCTCCTCAATTCAATCGAACCATAAACATTTTAACTATGGCCCAGTCCCATTCTTATCGATACCGCCTGATCCCGTCCCATAGATGTATACTTCCCTTTCTCGGCACACCTATCCATCGAAGAGATCAATATTCGACAAGGTACACCCAATTTTTATTAGGCTAGTAAGAACTTAACAGTATATTTACTTCTTTTATTTATTTATTTATTTATTTTCTTTGAATTTATGTCGTGTATTAATATAAAACTTGAATTCAATGCAACACTGGTTTTTACGATCTTTTGTTTGATTTGTCATGTGAGTTTTTGGCCCCCCATGAATTTTCGTCCTGCGTCCGCCACTGATCTGGCCGACAGCCTGGCTTACAATAGCTTAAAGGTGCGACAAATGAGTCCAAAATTTTTCGTTTGTTTAAACCTATTGACGCACACATATTTCTCTTTGCAGGGCCTGATACTTAGCAATGCCCTCAGGGCACAGAAAGATGCTGAAGACGAAGTGTGTTCTATAGCCCTGAGCAACCTTCGTTCCGAAGTTATTGAACTGAGGAACGAAGGTCTCGAAAAAGATAAAATATTACACTCATTGATAAATAAAATAAAGGAAGACGAAGCTGCTTTTAAAGGTCAAGCTGAAGCTCAGAAGCGCGAAATTGAAGATCTTCGGAAACAACTAGCCAGAGCCAAGGAAGAACGCATACTTGAAGAAACAAAGCGAGAACTCAGCGACCAATGGGCAGATCACCTAGAAATAACTGTGGAAGAGCTTCGTTCGTCCAGAAAGAGATGCTATAACAAATCTATAGAGTGTGTTAAGAAGTTAAAAGCTAGCTTCGTCAGGGTCGGCGCCTTCTCAAGCGAAGAAAACTTTACGAGAGGCAATCCCGAAGGTCCCATCGAATGGATCGACCACGAAGCTGAGGCCTTCGAAGAAATTTTAAATAGCCGTGGAGATATATGCGCCTTTTCTGGTGCCAGAGGAATTGCCACCATCTTAGAGAAGAAGGGCTGCGAACATGTAAAAATTTTAGCACAATCCGAAGCTGCTTTGTCCTTTGAAGATGCAAGAGACCCTTCGGCCGAAGCTAGTATAATTGGTGGAAAATTTTTTACCGATATCTGGGATAATGGTGGCCGAGAAATGGCCGGAGAAATTATTCGAAGAAGTGAAAAGGGCATTCACGATGCTAGAGAAGTAGCTAAGGCTGCTGAAAAGAGCGCAGAGGCCGAAGGTCAATTAGGTATTAACTAATAGTTTTTATTGTGTTGTAATCTTAGGCTTTAAGATTTGTTTGCGATTTGTAATAGCAATGTAGCCGTATCCTGTCTTACTTCAGATCCTGCTAAAGCGTCTTCGGGCCCTCAGCCGAAAGGAGACGACGAAATTAAAAAGATGGCTGAAGATATTATGGACGAAGTCGTCAATCGGCTCCTGAACGAGGCTGCAGAAGTCGTTTTGAGAGAAGATTAAGTATTTTTATAAAAAACTTCGGGAATGTAATATACTGTAACATTTTGTAACCCCAAATGTAATATACCTATTTTTGTTAGTCAATTCTTTACGATGCATGAAACTTTACACGTACCGCTTTTGAGTCTTTGACGAAAAAACACCTTCCCTTCTTTTCATGCTTCGTGAAGAAGAATTTTTCTTTGTCACAACAATATCCAATGTTCTGATGAATAATATCCAGGCTTCGTGAAGATATTTTCCGAAGCTACACTTCCGAAGATCAATGATGTATCTTTTTGTGACTATGATTTCTCCCTTTTTTCAAAGCGTTCTTCTGTAGATTAATAATGTGTCCACCTCTTGTGCCATATGCAAAATGATGTATGATGCTTATGCTATGCGAAATGATGCGATGATGTTATGTTATGTGAGATGACGTTTATTCCGAAGATACATACGTATCCCTGCAATAAAACACAATCTTTTATAAGCCTCCCTTAGGAGCTTCTTCGCTTTTTACTTCAGCGGAATCAGCGTTTATTTTTCGCTGTAAGCCTCCCTTAGGAGCTTCTTCGCCTTTTACTTTCAGCGGTATTCGCGTTGACTTTTCGCGCTTCGCCTTTTACTTAGGCGGTATCAGCGTTGACTTTTCGCTGTATGCTCTGCATTCCCTTTGGAACGACTTTGGAGCAGAAAACTTACACTGCGCTCCCTTTGGAACGACTTTTTTGTGACTTCGGCAAACTTACTCTGCGTTCCTTAGAACGACTTTTTGTTGCTTCGAAGAATTTTCGATAGTTTGAAGGTCCTCTTTATTATCACAAGTCTTTGAACTTAAGCCTGTGAAGAAAACATATTTTCCTTGTAGGAATCAACGAAACTAATTACATAAAACCTAAACAATGTCCTTTATTACAGAAAATAAAACTGAATGAAAAAGATTGCTATTAAGGTAGGATATTTGTCAATAGATGTGCTTTGATTCTGGCACAGTGCTATTGACTGTACGAGCTTCGGACTGCTCTCTGAAGTCCCTCTGGTGTGGAGCATACTGGCTCCCTTCTGGCTGCTGGCCTTGTTGCAACAGAGGTGGAGGCGGAGGCTGTTGCCAGGAAGCTTGAGGCTGACTCGCCGAAGCAACAGAAACTGCAGGATGATTGCCCACATATTCTGGGATGTAGGGCGAATGATACGAAGCTGTATGCATGACCTGCTTCGGCTGAGCTTGTTGTGCTGCGGCTTCAGCTATTTCCTTTTGCTTCTGAATAGTAACATGGCACATCCTGGTAGTATGGCCTTTGTTCTCACCGCAGAATAAGCAAAAGATTCTTCTCGGTTGATCGCCAAATCTTCCTCCAAAGCCCCTGGCGCCTCTGCCTCTTGGAGCTGGTGGTCGGAAGGAGCTTTGTTGTTGCCCCGAAGCCTATGAGGAACATTGTGGCCTTTGCTGTTGGCTTCCTCTATCATCATTTTGTGTAGAGTTATGAATTGATCTCACGTGCCTCGGGTAGAACCTCCCTCTGAAGCCCCTGGTCATTTCAGAAAACCTGAAAGCCTCCTCCCTTCTTTGGCGAAAATCATTATCGGCCCGAATGTACTCGTCCATCTTCTGGAGCAGCTTCTCCAAAGTTTGAGGAGGCTTCCTAGCGAAGTACTGAGCTGACGGTCCTGGCCGAAGCCCCTTGATCATGGCCTCAATGACAATTTCGTTGGGCACCGTTGGTGCCTGTGCCCTCAAACGCAAGAACCTTCGGACATACGCCTGAAGGTATTCTTCGTGATCCTGGGTGCATTGGAACAAAGCCTGAGCAGTGACCGGCTTCGTCTGAAATCCTTGAAAGCTAGTTAACAACAAGTCCTTCAGCTTCTGCCATGAAGTGATCGTTCCTGGTCGAAGGGAGGAATACCAGGTTTGAGCAACACTCCTGACAGCCATAACGAAAGATTTGGCCATGACTGAAGCATTGCCACCATACGAAGATACTGTTGCTTCGTAGCTCATCAAAAACTGCTTCGGGTCTGAGTGGCCATCGAATACGGGAAGCTGGGGCGGCTTGTAGGACGGAGGCCAAGGTGTAGCCTGCAGCTCAGCGGACAGAGGAGAAGCATCATCAAAAACAACATTCCCATGATGGAAATTGTCATACCAGTCATCTTCGTTGGGAAAACCCTCCTGACGAAGATCTTGGTGTTGAGGCCTTCGGTGTTGCTCATCCTGGGCAAGATGACGAACTTCTTCAGAGGCTTCGTCTATCTGCCTCTGCAGTTCAGCTAGCCTGGCCATCTTTTCTTTCTTCCTCTGTACTTGTTGATGAAGCATCTCCATATCTCTGATTTCTTGATCTATCTCGTCCTCTGGTGGTGTCGGGCTGATAGCCTTCCTTTTCTGGCTTCGGGCCTCCCGCAGGGAGACTGTCTCCTGATTGTGGTCCAGTGGTTGCAGAGCTGCAGCCCCAGTCGCTGAAGCCTTCTTCGGCGCCATAATGAAGGTTTATGATCGCCGAAGGTGTTCAAAAAACTCAGAGTGGAAGTGAGTTCACCGGAGGTGGGCGCCAATGTTGGGGACTTGTTCTCAAATGCTAGAAGCTCCAACTGGAAGGAGATGACAATACAAGCGTGACGCAAAAAGCGAATGACAAGTCCACGTGAACAGTACGGAGGTACTGTTCTCTTATTTATAGGCACGGGACACAACCCATACAAAATTACATTCATGCCCTTTACACTTGATAATAATTCTATAGTAATCTGTCGAGGTTTGAATAGCCTTTTCATCTATAAGTCGGTTTCACTTTTTGCTACCGCGCCGAAGCTTTCCTGCTCACACCTTCGGCTCTGTATCAACCTTCGTATTACTCTGGTCTACTGTGATGCTGACTTGAATCCGAAGATACCTGTTCACACATTATACTCCAGAAATACTGTTAAATCCTGTTTTTGAGGACCTTCGGATGCCGAAGGTCCCCAACAAGTACATGTCCGGTGCTCGATTTCCTTCCTAATCGGGCGCAGTCGATCGTTGGCCCTTGGGTCTGGTTGGCGTACCGGACACTGTCTAGTGTGCCCAACCGACCGTTGGCGTGGGCCACGCGTCGCCCGCTGATTGCGCAGCCGACCGTTGGCCGCGAGCACTGTTGGCTCACCGGACAGTCCGGTGCACCACCGAACATTCCAGTGATTTTTAGCCGCAGCGCCTTTTTCTTTTCCTGAGAGCGGCCAGTTCACCGCTGGGCCAGCTTGGGCACCGGACACTATCTGGTGCACCACCAGACAGTCTGGTGCGCCACAGGCTGGTGCTGGTTTGGCTGAACCGAGCCATTCTTTCTCCATCTCTTTTCCTCTTCTCTTGGCTATGTCTCTAGCACTTAGATAAACATGTTAGCACCTTAAAACAATTTACTAAGTCTAGAAACATACCTTGTTCTTTGATGTGCACTTTTCGCCTCTTTAGCACATATGATTTTAAAACAATATGTTGGGCATTCAATCACCAAAACAAATATAGAAATGCCCCAAAGGCACATTTCCCTTTCAGTTTTAAGTCTGTCTTAAGAAATGCCCCAAAGGCACATTTCTTCATCCCAACATGGGCAACTCGGCGATGCCGGAGCCAGTCCATATTAGTCTTAGCAATTAAGCAAGTGTCTAGTTCAGCTTCGTTATCATTAAAATTAATTAAATACAACTGACCATCTAACACTCCCTTAAATGCTATTGAATCATCACTTCTTCTAAAGACAGTAAAACCTATATCAGTAAAAAGTCAGTTGTAGCCCATTTTGCATAATTGAGAAACAAAAAGCAAATTGTAATCTAAAGAATCTACAAGAAAAACATTAGAAATAGAATGGTCAGGGGATATAGCAATTTTACCCAAACCTTTGACCAAACCTTGATTTCCATCCCCGAATGTAATAGCTCTTTGGGGATCTTCATTTTTCTCGTATGAGGATAACATCCTTTTCTCCCCTATCATGTGGTTTGTGCACCCGCTATCGATTATCCAACTTGATCCACCGGATGCATAAACCTACAAAACAATTTAGGCCTTGTTCTTAGGTACCCAAATGGTCTTGGGTCCTTTTACATTAGAAACAAGCACCTTGGGTACCCAAACACAAGTCTTTGGATTCTTGTGTTTGCCCCCAACATATTTAGAAACTACTTTGCCTGATTTGTTAGTAAGCACATAGGAAGCATCAAAGGTCTTAAATGAAATATTATGCTCATTTGATGCATTAGGAATTTTCTTTTTAGGCATTTTAATATGAGTGGAAAGCCTAAAACTAGAAGCCTCATTCTTATACATAAAAACATGATGAGAAATAGTGTGAGGTTTTCTAGCGTGGATTTTCCTAATTTTGTGCTTAGGATAGTTTGCAGGATATAAAATGTACCCCTCTCTATCTTGAACCATGGGAGCCTTACCCTTAACAAAATTAGACAATTTCTTAGGGGCATTAAGCTTGACATTCCTTTGGTTTCCTTGTTGGAACCCAATGCCATCCTTAATGCCAGGGTGTCTCCCATTATAGAGCATGCTTCTAGCAAATTTAAATTTTTCATTTTCAAGTTCATGCTTAGCAATTTTTGCATCTAATTTAGCTATATGTCATTTTGTTGTTTAATCATGGCAAGGTGATCATCAATAGCTTCAACATTAACATCTTTACATCTAGTGCAAATGGAAACCTGCTCAATGGTAGATGTAGACGATTTGCTAATATTCAATTCATCAATCTTAGCATTTAGACTAGCATTCTCATCTCTAAGACATGAAATTTAATCATTGCAAATGCTAAGCTTCTTAGACAAATTTTCATATTTTTTCTATTTCTAGAGCATAAGCATTTTTCAACTTAACAAATTTTTTATTTTCTTTAACGAGCAAGTACTCTTGGCATTCCAAGAGATCATCCTTCTCGTTAATAGTTTCAATTAATTCATTCAATTTTTTCTTTTGGTCCATGGTAAGGTTGGCAAAGAGAGAAACTAAATCATCTTCATTATCACTAGAACTACCCTCATCACTAGATGTAGTATATTTGGAGGTACTTCTAGAATGTATCTTCTTTTTGCCATCCTTTGTCATGAGACATTTGTGGCCAACGTTGAGGAAGAGAAGTCCCTTGTTGACGGCGATGTTGGCGGCGTCCTCGTCGGAGGAGTCGGTGGAGCTCTCGTCGTAGTCCCATTCCCACCCCATGTGCGCCTCGCCGCCCTTCTTCTTGTAGTACTTCTTCTATTCCATATTCTTCTTCCCCTTCTTATCTTTGTCCCTGTCACTTTCACTAGAATATGGGCATTTAGCAATAAAGTGACTGGACTTACCACACCGGTAGCACACCCTTTTAGAGCGGGGCTTGTAGTTATTCCCCCTCCTTTGCTTGAGGATTTGGCGAAAGCTCTTGATGATGAGCGTCATCTCCTCGTTGTCGAGCTTGGAGGTGTCGATTGGGAACCTACTTGGTGTAGACTCCTCCTTCTTGTCTTCCGTTGCTTTGAATGCAACGGGTTGCACTTCGGGTATAGAGGTGGCGCCTTGCTCCAAGTTGACAATGTGTTTGGAGTCTTTGATCATTAGTTCAAAGCTCACAAACTTGCCGATAACTTCCTCGGGAGACATCTATTTGTATCTAAGATCCCCACGTATTAATTGTACTTGAGTAGGATTATGAAAACTAGGGATCTTAGAATAACCTTGGCCATCTCATGGTCATCCCACTTTGTGCTCCCGAGGTTGCGCACTTGGTTCACCATTGTCTTGAGCCGGTTGTACATAGCTTGCGCCTCTTCCCCTTTGTTGAGGACGAATCGACCGAGCTCTCCCTCGATCGTCTCACGCTTGGTGATCTTGGTCACCTCGTCCCCCTTCGTGCGTCGTTTTGAGGACATCCCAAATTTCTTTGGCGTTCTTCAACCCTTGCACCTTATTATACTCCTCTCGACATAAAGAGGCGAGAAGTATAGAAGTTGCTTGTAAGTTGAAGTGCCTAATTTGGGCGGCCTCATCCGAGTCGTAGTCCTCATCCCCCATTTGAGGTGCTTGCGCTCTAAATTCAACAATATCTCAAATGCTTTCGTGGAGTGAGGTTAGATGGTGCCTCATTTTATCACTCCACATGCAATAATCTTCACCATAAAAATATAGTGGTTTACCTAGGGGTACGGAAAGTAATGGAGCGCGCTTTGAAATATGGGGATAGCATAGGGCATCTTACTATACTTCTTGCGCTCATGGCGCTTAGAAGTAGTGGACGACTCGGTGCCGGAGGTGGAGGGTGTTGAAGAGTCGGTCTCATAGTAGACCACCTTCTTCATTATTATCTTCTTCTTCTTTCACTCCTCCGATGTGACTTAATGGAGGAAGAGGATTCCTCCTTATACTTATTACCGGACTCTCTTGAGAGAGTCTTCCCCGATCCCGCGGGCTTGTCACCGGTCACGATCTCCCTCTTGGTGTGGTCTCTAGACATCACTTCGAGTTGGTTAGACTCTTAATGAAGCACTGCTCTGATATCAATTGAAAGTCGCCTAGAGGGGGTGAGTGAGTAGGCGAAACCTGAAATTTATAAACTTAAACACACACTAAGGCCGGGGGTTAGCGTTAGGATTAAATTCAAGTCTGAAAGAATGTTTTTCTTGCTAAGAGTTGCTCAAAGGATGCGGATGACGTATGGGAGCAAACTCAAATTAATACAAGCAAGGAAACGTTAGAGAGAGGAAAGAGGGCAAACAAATCAAGCGAGAATTAAAGCGAATAGACACGGTGATTTGTTTTACCGAGGTTCGGTTCCAAAGAACCTAGTCCCCGTTGAGGAGGCCACAAAGGTTGGGTCTATTTCAACCCTTTCCCTCTCTCTCAAACGGTTACTTAGACCGAGTGAGCCTTCCATTAATCACATGGGTCACTAAGACCCCCCAAGGATCACCACACACTTGGTGTCTCTTGCTAAGCTTTTACAAAGCACTTGAGAAATGGAATGAGAAAGGAAGAAGGCAATCCAAGCGACAAGAGCAACAAAAAAACACAAAAGATCCTCTCACAAGCCCTTAAGCACTAGCGTTGATTTTAGGAACTTTGAGTGGATTGATTGCTTTGATTGTGTCTTGAAGTGTTGCACTTTGCTCTTGCAATGAATGAGAAGCTCACAATGCTTGGATGGCTTTGAATGAGGTGGTTGGGGGTATTTATAGCCCCAACCACTTCCTAGTCGCTGCTGGCGATGGGCGCACCAGACAGTCTGGTGGCGCACCGGACAGTCACTGTTCACTGTCTGGTGCGCGCCACGTCAACGCGTCCGTTAGAGTTTGGAGCAGTTGACCGTTGGAGCGCCTTGTCGTCTTGCTGCACCGGATAGTCCGGTGACCTCTGACTTCTATCGCGGCACTATTCATCACTGTTCATCTGAGCAGTCGACCGTTGGCATGCAGGGAGCCATTGCTCCGCTGGCTCACTGGACAGTCCGGTTAGCGGAGAGTGCCCCTGGAATTCCCGAGAGTGGCTGGTTTGATTCCGCTCGGGTCTGGTGCATCGGACAGTGTCCGGTGCGCCACAGGCAGCACACTCTAAGTCCTTTTGCTCCAAATAAATTTGAGTCCCCACTATCCGGTGCGCCACAGGCAGCACAATCTAAGTCCTTTTGCTCCAAATAAATTTGAGTCCCTAACTTGAATTCTTTTTTGGTTTATATTGAACCTTATGCACCTAAGATACATGTCATATAGACAAATTAGTTAGTCTATTTGGTTTGTGTTGAACGTCAACCACCAAAATCGATTATAGGAAATGATTAAGTCAATTTCTCTTTCAATTCGTCTGAAAGACCAAATCGCCAACCCCAACTGCCTCACAGCACCAATTGTCCCTAAAAATATTTTTAATGTGTCCAAAAAATACAAATCACTTGTGAGAAGAGGACCTGGATGGCCACCTATGGTCTATGATCGAGTTGCTGGCATGCTGGAAATTCTGAAAAATTTTGAGACACAATTCCGAAAAGTTTCGAGACATAATTCTAGAAAATTTCGAGACAAGTCCGGTAATTTCCAACAAAACCGGTAACTGAAGGAAATAGTTGGTAAAACATCACGCCGATTCCGATACCGATTTCGATACCGATTCCGATAGAAAATTTTAAAAATCGATTATGTTTCCGAAAATATCGTTATCGATGAATTCAATCGAAAAAAATACGAAACCGATTTCCGGAATACCGAAAATCTAAAACCGTTTTCATCCCTATTAGCCACCCAGGGCATCGTGGCTAGCAGCCAGGCCGGTGCCTTCTCACTCTCATTCTCCAACCTCCGTCGGTCCACCCTATAGGGCTGCACGCCTGCGTCGCTCTCTTCAAGATACCCTGCGACGATCCGACGAGGAGTTGCTCATCAGCATGGCTTTCGTCCACCTCAAGAACACGGAGCTAAATGTGCTCACGAGGGGAATGCTCATCAACACGACTTTCGTCCACCTCAAGAACTCGGAGCTGGTAGCACTTTGAAGGGAATGATTCGACTCGATCAATTACAGAATGTCTCCTAATCGTTCAATTAGTGACCTTGTTAGTGCATTAAGATCATAGTGTATTGAGAATAGCTTGTGTAAATTCACCATCCTCATTAAACTTGGTTAGGTTAAATGAGAGTTGGTGTTTACTACTCTTGGTGATCATCCAAATAACCTATGGGTGATGAGCATATACATAGCCTTTCATGTGCTAGAAAGGCAACGTTTACAAGTATTTTATTGTGTCAGAGGAAAAAAAAACCAACTCAGAGAACACTTCAATCCTTCAAATGAAGGAAACAACACTCTTGCACGGATACTCCTAAGATACGTTGATAAAATATATAGATGTTCCTAACTCATTTTAAGCATTTATATTTGAGAAATTACATTCAATTATTTACACTACTAAAATTACCATAACAATATAAAATTGAAACTTAGAGCACAAATATCAGGGCCCAAGAGGGCCCGCTACAGTAACGGCGGTACCGTAGCACGCCTCTCAGGTTGTTTAGATAAAGATAGACTAGTTTGAGATAAGATTAGATCTAGTGTTTAGGGGTCAAGTAACTCTATATAAGGAGAGGGATTGTATCAATTGAAGGCAAGCAAGAGATTACAAGGAAATCCCTTCTCTCTTACCGGTCGTGGGCAAAGCCCTACGACCAGCCTCCCCAATGTCTCTTAACCCTAGTCACAAGTTCTCTCTCTAGATCAGCCACGACGCCCTGCGTCGTGCACAACCTGCTCGCCTCCAAGGGCGACAATGCAGCTGCCACCCCCTTCTCCCTTCCCTCGCGTGCAACCCTAACCCATGAATAGTACTGCGGGTACTGTAGCACGGGGTACTATAGCACGGAACAATACCGACGGTACTATAGCACCGCGGATACTATAGTGCCCTAGCCATCCATAACAATCTGGCATCGCAGCGCTTGGGTTTCGATCTACATCGCATGGCTTCTGCAGCCAATTTCGTCATGTCGTTGTCCCCAACACTGTCGACATCCACATGGGCAGTCACTGCGCCCATGGCATTGTCGTCGATGCAGTCATCACCATCTTCATCGATGGTGGACTTGTGGGCCAACATAAAGGCTAATCTCGCAAAGATGCAAACCACGCTTCTGGTGGTTGAGCAGTGGTTGCTGCAGATCAAGGCAGCAGAGCAACGTGAGCGGCAGCCGGCGTTGGCCGCACAGCACTAGACGTTGGTGGTTATGCGGTTGCAGGCTACAACGCGTGGCCTCCTAGTGCGTTGGCGGCTGCAGCGGCTGCCCAGCAGATGCTCAAGACAATCTTGGTGGTGGTTGACCTCGGCACACACGGGCGCAACCTCGCCCTATCGGACAACCATCAGCAACCACATCGATCTGCTGTCTCCAAGTGCGAGCATGGTTCGTGTCCCGCGGGCGACGAACTTCAACTCTACGGCAGCGGCGGTAGGGAAGGTGCTCCCCACATCATTGGCAAGGACACACCGCTTAGCGCCACCACATTCCGCTATCGGTCGCCACGTGAGCGCCTCCGTTGGTCATTGTTGCGATCTACTCCAGATGGCCATCTATGTGCTCCCCTTTCGTCCAGATGACGTCCATGGGTGGCTGCGCACGTGTAAGTCCAATGCGCAGAGGGTGTCCGCCTTATCTTAAGGGGTCAAAAATAAAGTCATAGTCACATTCAGATTTAAAATAATAAAAATAAGTCAAGATGTAAAAGTCTTATTTTTATGTGTTAGGTTTATGTCTAGATGAGTCATTGTTAGCATCATCGTTAGGTTGCAACTCAAGGATGACATGCTTGTCCAAGAAGAGTGTAGTGTCAGTGCCCAAGAGGGCAGCTACAGTAACAGCGACACTGTAGCACGTCTCTTAGGTTGTTTAGATAAAGATAGACTAGTTTGTGATAAGATTAAAATTAGAGATAAGACTAAATCTAGTGCTTTGGGGGTCAAATAAGGTTGTGTTTAGTTGAATATACATAGAGGAATGGAAGGGGGCGACCACAATTTCAATAGTGTTTAGTTGAGAGTCACGTAGAGGCGAGGTAAACCCCGAAATAGTTTTTTGTGATGGCGTGATCCCAAAAAATCGAGGGAACGGTGTTGCCCCGGACCTTATCCCACTTTAACCTCAAACCAAACACATCCTAACTCTCTATATAAGGAGAGATCGTATCAATTGAAGGTAAAAAGATATTAGAAGGAAATCCAATCTCTCTTGCCAACCGTAGACAAAGTTGTGCAACCGCCTCCTAACCCCTTAGCCACAACTTCTCTCTAGATTAGCCATGACGCCTTGCGCCCTATACAGCCTCCTCACCTCCGCCGACAAGACGTCTCCCTCCCGTCACGTACAACCCTAACCCATGAACAGTAGACGCGGGTAATGTAGCACGAGATACTGCAGCACGAAACCATGCCCGACGCACTGTAGCACTGTGGGTACTGTAGTACCCCAACCATCCATAACAACAAAACCTTTTAGTTGTTCGATAGATAGAAACACGCTGAAATTCAGCTTGATATTAGTTTTCAATTTATGAAAGAAAGAAAAAATCTCAATTCACCTTTCTTTTAGACATATAGTATACATAGCAATATAGCATAACAAAAACAATATATCTGAAAAAACCAAAACATCTTATAATTTAGAATCAATGAAGTAGTAACGTATAAAATTTAACAATCAAAAGATATATATGAAAGAAATGGTGCACCAACGCCAAGCATGACAATGCTCCCTGAACCCTTATCTCAAACCGAAGCATAAACACTATACTATTTGGTGGATGATCATCCAAGCAAGAGCAAAACATAAGCAATATAACTTTTACAGCCACTTTACTTTGACTGCATAGAGTAATCTTGCTCACCATCTCCACACTAAGCTGGACAAAATTCACTATTCAGTCCACGAAGCCCCTAACATTTTTGCCATAAAGCTATATCTGTCTGCAGCTTCGTCAATCTGAAATTTATAAGGCAGTATATCAAATAAACTATTGAGTGTAAACCGAAGGAGTATTAGCAGCAGTTGCACAAACCATTTTTTGAGTTGGCCTGCCAGCTCCATGCCCTGACTTCCGATCAATGCGACCAATTATTGGATTCGTCTGCGGACTGTCCTCAGTGCTGGTACACAGGACATGCTGCAAAGTCTATCAATAGCAAAGGAAACATCGTAAGAGCAGAAAACGCAAATAGGTTTGAACGGATTGAAGAATATGAAACAGCTATTGTGTAGTAAACAACAAAAGAGAATGTAAGGTTAAACTTTCATTGAACAGTAAGCCATTGCAGATAAAACCACAAAAAGAAAAACAACAGCAAGCATGGTCAAAATCTAAATGGGTTCCCAAATAGGAAGAACATCAGAAACCCAAACTGATGGAAAACCCATCTGTTGGCATTGCGGCCAAGCCTGCTGCAGCCTAATGTGCAACTCAGACTTGTTGCCGTGGGCTGCCTATGTTGATAATAAAGTTTCATTAGAGATTAGCTTTCACCAATTAATCTAACTTCAAACAAATAGTATCTCTAGCTTTCGTTATATAGACACATATCATCTAAATTGAGGCAATCAGCTTATCTTGAAGATTGATATAATGTCGCTGAGATAGGTGTGGGTGCCTGAGTGCACGTCAATACGTCATGCACACACACCACCTAATGAGCAAATAATTTATACTAGTACCAAGTATAGAAGCATTCCTGACTCCTCACAATATCAGGAAGGTTGATTAAAGATTTTCCACGATAAGAAAAGCTCAGTTTCTTGCTGCACCACTAACATTTATAGAACTGTTTGCTGAATCTACAGCTATGAATAGAATGGTAATTGGCAACTGAAGTTTGATTCTTGGTTGAGGACTGCATTTTTCATTTCAAATGAGAACTCAACACATGATACAAAGATGAACTTACTGCTAATAACTTCAGTGAATGCAATGGCACAACACGATCGTCATGATCAGCTGTCAACAACATGGTTGCTGGATACTGGCAGTTATTACCAGAGCTTTGCTCCCAAGGTCTCCGTACATTATGAAGGGGAGAATATCTGTTTATGTTCATCAGGGAAGCAAATTGCAAAAGGGGGTCAGGATAAATCCAGTAGACTAAACCTAAGGACAAAAGCAAATGTAACTATTCTTTAGCAAAGGAAAAGAAAAGAACAATCAGGTCGACTAGTCAATCACTAAAATAATAATCAGGTGAAGCACCAAAACAAAAGCAGGTCATCCAACTGCCCTTACATGTTTTTGGACTGTGGCATTTCTCTGACAGAAAAATCAGAGAAATAATCTCATCAGGAATATATACCACAGATCAATTTAGTTATGTCTTTTTGTATACAGGGACAACACATTTGAATTAGCCTATGAAAATAGAGTAAATATGGAAGCATTAAGAAGCACATAATGTATCCCTAGCAAACCTTCATAACCCTGACAGTTCTAAGATTGTATTTTTTATTTAAAATCAATAATGTGGCCTAATGATTTTCTTAACAGTGCTGTAATCAGTCAGCAACTCAAATAACACAGCCATACTTAATGAGCCACTGGAACTCTTCTTCCTTATCTGAACAACCATAGTCTGTAGTCCATGCATGACCTACACAAAACAATAAACAACACTTCTTATTCGTAAGTCGTAACAATATACAGGTAAGAGCATATAGCTAATCAAAAGCAGAATTGAAAATAAATGGGAAATACAAATGGCACCCTTATCTATTACTGACTCTCTGAGCTTGCATTCCCATATATCTTATCATTGAGCAAACACCAACAAGAAATGTGACAGGTCAAAACTCAGAAAACACTTAAGTCGCTTCTTAGTAGCAGTTCAGCATGTGGGATCCTGTTGGATATGTTATTGGAATGGGAGAAAACACAAATGATGCAGAGCAGAAACGGGTGCTTGGAAGGCTCGTGCAATCCAACATTCCATCTCATAGGCAGTGTGCAGCACTGCTGAATTCCTTCAGCGACAAGCACCACCAGCACAGAAGCCAAAGCTATACATAAGACTGACACATGAAGTCCTAACTTCCGTGCATGTGCGCCTGTGTCCGCATGTGCATGTGTACTAAGAACGACTTTTAGAGGGATTATTTGACTTTATCTGAACATACCAATTGTAAACTTGTGAAAACGGAGCATGTCCATGACGCCAACATGAGCGAGAGCACATCCAAAGAGATCAGGCCTCTGCAATATTGTGAGTTAAGTTAATGCATGACAGAACAAATACTGCATTGTAATAAAAAAGGGCAGACCAGTGCCGGAGGCTCCCAGATGAGTTGGGTCTACGGAAGGGATAAACCGGAACAAGCCTTCCCCCACAAATGTGGAGGGACTCCTTCGAACCCGTGATCTAGTGACTCAGTGTTGGTCTCACCACTACACCAGGTCTGCTCTTCACTGCGTTCTAATAATAACACCAAAAGAACAAGTCCATGAAGTATTGTGTTATGTGCTTGAGCACAGGCGGGAGTAGGGCATAGGAAGCAGCAGTGAGAGGGAGGGTTTGAAGGAGGAGCATCATGGACCAACTATGGTGGCTGATATGGAGAAGAGCAGCAGTGTGGCACTGCACATGAACACTAATCGTGTGAACCCTAGCTAGCAGGGGGCAGGGGGCAGGGTGAAGAGGAAACACTTTTCCTTGACTGTTAATGATTACATAGCCTTAGGTTTACAACCAAGGGGAATACAGACATAAATGATATTTCCTTCTCCTTTATTAGCTAATTTCCTAATCCTATCTTATCTCACGTGGTCATGACTCATGCCTAACTGATGGCAATCTCAACTTGACAGGTAGCGGGCAGCCTGACACTTGACCTAGGGTGCTTACTCACTCATGGCTAAGATGGGAATGACAGCAACCACTGCTGCTGCACTCGCTGCCACCCTCTCCTGCAGCTTGCAGGCCAGCCCATGGCATGACTCATGACCCAGTCAGCCCTTGGCACCTGGTTCTGTTAGCAAATAATCCGAATCGAAGATCGAACATGAGACAAATTTCTACGTGGAAAAACCTTGCAGGAAAAATCATAGGCACCAACTGGGATTGGGAATCTCCACTATATGAGAAGAGTTTAGAAAACGCTTGGAATACAATTAAGTTGTCTGCTCTTTCTATGCGGCTTACAAGATGTGTATATAAGGTATACAAAACTAACTGCAGTAACATATAGAAACAAATCTACTAAGCAAATAACGGTGAACCGCAGGCCCTCCAGGCATACCCACGAGACTCACGCCAGAATTCAAATCATACTCCAACAGTCACAATACATTGTATGTAAAATAAAAGTTTATCATATTACCTGATTAATGGAAGCAGCAACCAGAAGACCACCATTGCTTCCGCCTTCAATACATAAACGTCTGGAACTGGTGTAACCATTAGAAATGAGGAATTCAGCACAGGCAGCAAAGTCATCAAAACAATTTTGTTTCATTGCAAGTGCTCCAGCTTTGTGCCACTCCTCCCCGTACTCTCCACCACCCCGAATGTTTGCTACACAGACAACAAAGCCCATGTTCTTGCATAGCACAACGCGACCAACACTAAATGAAGGTGTTATGCTTATGTTGAATCCTCCATAACCATATAGCAAAGTTGGATGCGATCCATTAAGATCGATATCTTTCTTCGACATTATGAACATGGGAATTTTGGTTCCATCCTTGCTAGGAACAAAAACCTGAGGACAAGAAAAAGTGTCAAAAAAACATCATATAGGAATAATATTATTTGGACCAGCGAAAGGAAAAGCTCATGAACCTAAGAGCAAAACTTCTTCTGATGAAAGTTCAAGTTAGTTATGTCTGAACCATAATACAATGCAGAACACAAATATGTACAGGTAAGATATTTTACCTGCTTAACTTGAAAACTTGTGCGATCAAATCCAGGAACTGAAATTTCTCGAAACATCTTCATTTCAGGGATTGTAGATGCTAAGTTACACCTGAAAATAATGCCTGGAGAAAGAAAGCTTGTGAAGCCAATAAATACTTCCTTGTCTTCTCGTCTGCACGAGATCTCTGAAACAGAACCGATCTCCAAAGGCAACTGATGAATAAAGTTTCCAGTTCTAAGGTCTCTTATCTGCAGAATATGCTTAACATCTGACATATAATTCACCAAAAGTTGGTTATTGTTAACGGCGTCGGCTGATTCGAGCACATCTTTTTCATGCTCTGAGAGAACATCAGTCCACAGCTCTGGATTTTTGATATTTACCCTTACCAGCTTATTCTTAGGGGCACTTTTATTGGTCAAAAATGTAAATTCATCACCATCATTGGCCACAACTTGATATTGAGCATCAAAATTGTCAATAAGCTTGACAAACGGAAGCAAATCCTGTGTCCCTCTAAAGCCCTCTATTCCTTGAGGAAGAGAAGAAATTTCACAATAGTATAATTTGTTGACAGGGTCACAACCTTCATAGATGCCCAATATGATGTACTGTCAAAAGCACAATTTTCAGATTTTTTTTCTATAACAACAATCAACAGACAAAGCCTTTTAGTCCCAAGCAAGTTGGGGTAGGCATAGTGTTGAAACCCAACAGATGACACAAATCAAGGTTCAGATTTTTTTTATGCAATAGAAAAAACTTTGAAAGGTTCAATCATTAAGATGAAAGGATTTGTTTGTAGTCCCTCTGTTCTTCCAAATCAACATGCAAACACATTATTTTTATTTTTTTATTACAATATCCTTGTAAAATGACATGAGCACGAACGAGTTACCTTTCCATCTTCAGTGACTGAGGCACCAAAGGAATACTTTGGGTGTTCGGGATCTTTCCAGCACAATATATCCTCTGACTGATCAGATCCCAAAACATGGTAATATATCTGATGATTAAGATTGATGTTTGTCTCAGTTCCAGCATCCACTTCCCCTCCTCTACAGAAACAAATGAGAAAAAAGAAAACATGATGGGGACATTCCAAACAACATGTGATGCTGCTCCAAGTGCTTCAGAGCAAACAGATGAAATCAGACTAATTCAAACCAGAAAACTTTTTTTCTCGAACAACACAGGAGATCTGTGTGTCATTTCATTAAGAAGAAAGAGAAGTACCACATACATCAAAGAGAGCAAAAAACGCCCGAAAACAACCAAGACCACAAGACCTGTTACAACTAAAAGCTCCAGGGACTGAGCAACTAAAAGCTCTTGGCTGTTACAACGGACACACCTAGACCACTTGAATACAAAAACCACAGAGGGATAGGCTACACATTCCTAGCTCGTGCCCAAACCAGGAAGTCTTGCAGTTTGGAGGCTCCAGCCCACCTCCAAAGCCGACATTCCTCAACAATCCTTGTGATCAAAGTAAGTGTGTTAGGCTCTGAATTCTCAAAGACACAAGAATTCCTATGCTTCCATATCTTCCAGGCTGTTAAAATGATAAGAGAATTCAGCCCTTGCCTCCTTTCTTTTGGTACTAACTTGACCACCTCCCTCCACCACTTAGGGAAGGAAGTTTCAGCATTGTTGGGTACCAGCTCTGGCATCTTTATAGCATGATGAAAATATAAAACCAAAGTTGCCTGGAGAAAACACAGCCCACTAACAGGTGCTGAATATTCTCTTCCTCTTGACCACAACGGGACAAGCATTGGGATGGGGCAGCCCTCTTTTAGCCAAATTGTCTGCAGTCCAACATCGTTTTTTAAACACCAACCAGATGAAGAATCTGCAGCGAAGGGGAGCCCAACTTTTCCAAATCTTTTTTCCATGGAGCATAATGAATTGATCCCATGAAGAAGGCCATATAGATGAGGATGATAAGCCATGGACATATTTAACAGACAAGCTTAGTTGCTAATTTAAACATTAATATATGTGAAAAAGTGTATTCTAAATTGGCTAGTAACAAATCTTTGACTTTGCTTGATTATTCTCAAGGTAAAAAATAGATATAAAAGAGATTAATAGATGCACAAGAATTAAGCACACAGAGTTACTAGCTTACTGCTGTCTATGTACTATTGCCGCATAGTCCCAGAGTTGAGAAGAACAGGTGGCTATCCACATGAAGTGACGAAGAAGTGTGGAAATGACAAAGGAGCATTGTTTTCCTTGAGTATGCATATATTTGTATTAAAGAGAGAGGAAACGATCCGAGAACAGACATGCTCACCCCAAAGGTACCCAAACTTACAATTAGCAATGCCAAAAGAACTGGAAACTGGATAAATCAAGCAATCCATGCAGAGCAATATATATTAAAATGAATTAGGACTGTTTCAACCAATTTGAGAGCAAAAGATAAGCCTGTTTTATGCATATCATAGCCAGAAATTCACATGGGAGTTGTGAGTAGTGACACAAACAGAAAACAGTTATGTCAAGCATGTGTCCAAGCAACAACAGGGCAACAGGCCATGCATTATTGCATTCAAACAGGCCTGAGTTGGTAAGGTTTGTTAAACTGAATGATAATAGAACTCTCCTCCAAGAGTATGTCAAGGACCTCCCGACCTAGGGTAGCTGGCCCCTGACTACGGAGTTCGTAGCCACGGTCCGTCGTCGCCGGTGAGGTTTTTCCCCTCAACCGTCGGCTTGTTTAGAGAGAGAGAGATTAGGAAATAATAATCTTGCTTGCTTTATTCCCTGCTGCCATGTGGCTTATAAATAGCCCTATGGCTAACCAACTTCTCCTATAAACTCTCAACTAACTCCTATTTTCTTGGACTTATCTGCTACCAACTAACTCTCCACAATTCTCTCATCTCAATCTTATTCTCTAGCCTTATCTTTATTTCTAAATCTATCCACTGGTTGTGGCCTCCTCCTGTGCGCGTTCAGCGCGCTCTGCAGCGCGGCGTGCGTCACGGCGGCGCCTATATGTGCGCCCGCACATGACATCTCTCCCCCCCTCGAGACCCAGCTCGTCCTCGAGCTAAAAGTCTGGGTACTTGCTGCGGAATTAGTCGAGGTCTTCCCAGGAAGCAGACTCGGCCGGTTCGCCCCTCCAGTGGACGAGAACTTGACGCACGCCTCGCGCCAAGCATGCCTGAGTAACCTGCATCGGCTCAGGGACCACGGCGCCGTTGTGGATGATTGGTAAGGCAGGCGGGGACGCTGGTGGAACGCCGACAAACTTCTTGAGGACACCCACGTGGAACACATCATGGAGGCGCGCCCCTGGCGGCAAGGCCAGGCGAACGGCGACGTCGTTGATGAGCTCGACGACGCGGTAGGGCCCCACAAAGCGAGGCTTGAGCTTGCCCGTGGTGGTCCTGGGCATTGAAGAAGCTGCCCGCTGCCGAAGACGAAGGAGGGCCCAATCCCCTGGCTGGTAGGAGACTTGACGGTGGTGCCGATCGTAGTAAAGCTTCTGGGTCGCCTGGGCCTGCTCTAGGCGGTACCGGACCTCCACCAGGAAGGCCTCCCGAGCCTCCATGTCCCGGGCGACGGCTGCCACCCTCGTCTCCCCCGGCTCATAAGAGCGGATGGAAGGTGGCTCTCGGCCATACACCACCCGAAACGGTGTGTCCCGAAGCGAAGTCTGGTACGCGGTGTTGTAGGTGTACTCAGCCCACGGCAACCAGCGCAGCCATTGGCGGGGGCGATCTCCAGTGAAGCAGCGCAGGTACATCACTATGACTCGGTTGGCGACTTCCGTCTGGCCATCCGACTGGGGATGAAAAGCGGACGTCATGTGAAGCTTAGTACCCATAAGCCTCATGAGCTCCTGCCAGAACGTCGAGGTGAACACGGGGTCGCGGTCGGAGACGATGGACTGCGGAACGCCGTGGAGGCGCACAATGTCGGTGAAGAATGCCTGTGCCACCGTCTCTGCCATGTACGGGTGCGCGAGTGGAATGAAGTGGCAGTACTTGCTGAAGCGGTCAACCACGGACAGGATCACTGTCTTCCCATTCACGCGGGGTAGCGCCTCCACAAAGTCCAGCGCGATGTCAGCCCAGACCGCCGAGGGCACGGGTAGAGGCAAGAGCAACCCTGCTGGATGGAGATGCTCGGACTTGTACCGCTGACAAGTGGAGCACGCTCGCACAAATTCCTGCACCAAACGTCGCATGTTGGGGAAATGGAAATCACGGCGGAGCCGGTGCAGTGTACGGTGGACGCCCTCATGCCCGTCGCCGTGGACGGCCTCCAAAATTTCTTGCAGTAGTGGAGAGGCGGGGGGAATGTATAGGCGCCTCTCGTAGGCGACCATGTCGTCGACGACCGACCAGGGCGCGGTGCGGGTGCCTCGGCGCACCTCGTCGTGGATGGCCACCAGTGCCGGATCGGTAGCTTGGGCGTGACGCAGGCGGCCGATGAAGTCAAAGCGCGGCGCAGAAATGGCCAACACGGCGCCCTCCTCAGTGTCGCGGCGGGAGAGGGCGTCAGCCACCGTGTTCGTGGAGCCTGACCGGTACTCGACGGAGAAGTCGAACCCCAGCAACTTGCCGACCCAATGGTGCTGCGGAATCGTGGCGAGGCGCTGGTCGAGCAAGTATTTGAGACTATAGTGGTCTGTCTTGATGGTGAAACGCCGCCCCCAAAGGTATGGCCGCCAGTGGCGAACGGCCTGTACCATGCCGATGAGCTCCCGCTCATAAGCTGCGAGGGAGCGGTGACGTGGAGCCACCGGCCGACTGAAGAAAGCAATGGGGTGGCCCTCCTGGACGAGCACCGCGCCGAAGCCGTACGTCGAAGCGTCGCACTCTACGACGAACTGCTTGGTGAAGTCAGGGAGCGACAGTACGGGTGCGGATGTCACGGCCTCCTTGAGAGTACTGAAGGACCCCGCTGCGTCGTCGTTCCATCGGAACCCCTCCTTTTTTAGGAGAGCGGTGAGGGGGGCTGCGATGATGCCGTAGTTGTGGACGAATTTCCTATAGTAGCCTGCGAGCCCGAGGAATCCACACACCGCCCTGGCCGAGCGCGGTTGCGACCAATCACGGATGGCCTGCACCTTGGTCGGATCCATGGCCACGCCCGACGCCGAGATGGTGTGACCGAGGTAGGCGACGGTGTCCACGCCAAAAGCGCACTTGGAACGCTTAACGAAGAGACGGTGCTGTCGGAGCACCGAGAGGACGACGCGGAGGTGGCACAGGTGGTCCGCCCAGGATGAGTTGTAGATCAGAATGTCGTCAAAGAAGACAAGCACAAACCGGCGGAGGTAAGCGCGCAGCACGTCGTTCATGAGAGCTTGGAAGGTGGCTGGCGCGTTGCAGAGTCCGAACGGCATGACCAAAAATTCGAAGAAGGCGTCATGCGTCTGGAATGTTGTTTTGTCGATGTCGGCCGGCCTCATGCGGACTTGGTGGTATCCGGATCGGAGGTCGAGCTTGGTGAAGAAGCTGGCGCCATGGAGCTCGTCCAGCAGCTCGTCGACGACCGGGATGGGGAACGCATCCTTGATGGTTATGGCGTTCAGCGTGCGGTAGTCGACGCAGAATCGCCACGAGCCGTCTGGTTTCTTGACCAAGAGCACCGGAGACGAAAACGCGGAGCTGCTGCGCCGAATGAGCCCTTGGTCCAGCATAGCTATGCACTGACGCTCCAGTTCGTCCTTGTGCAGGGCGGGGTAGCGATACGGGCGTACTGCCACTGGTGGTGCCCCCGGCACCAGGGTGATGTTGTGGTCCCGACCGCGTGGGGGAGGTAGGTCGCGAGGCTCGCTGAAAACGTCGTCGAAGTCCGCCAAGAGCTCGTCGAGGAGCGTACTGGTGGCGGTGGTTGTGCTGACAGCAGCCGGTCGGCAGGCCGCGAGCCCCTGCCAGCAGAACGCCCTGCCCTGGAAGGTGAAGGAGATCGCGTGGTTGCTGAAATCCCACATGATCGGTCCCAGCGCTGCCAGCCATCGGGTGCCCAGGACCACGTCGTAGCCCGCCAAAGGCATGACGTATAGGTCAGCAGGGAAGCAGTGGTCGCCGATGTCCAGTGGTGCGTTGCGGATGACGCCCACACACGCGACGCGCTCCCCATTCGCGACCATTGCCGTGAGGCGTGGCCGGTGTTCGAGGGGCAGGCCCGTGCGTGCAGCCGCGGCTTCTGATATGAAGTTGTGGGTGCTGCCCGAATCCAGCATGGCGACAAGGGAGGTGGCCCCCAGCGTGACCTGCAGCTGCATCGTGTCGGTGAGCGCCACGCCCGCAAGAGCTTGGAGGGAGAATATCGGGGTCTCCTCAGTCCCGGCATCCTCGACAGCCTCATCTTCCTCCTCCTCAAGGCCCTCCAGTAAGAACAGCCGCTTACAGATGCGATTGTGGCCCCTTGTGAATTTGTCGTCACAATTGTAGCAGAGGCCAAGGCGGCGGCGCTCTTCTTGTTCTGCCTGCGAGAGGCGCTTGATGGTGCGGCCTTCGACGGTAATGGTCCTCGGCGCAGCCGGTTTGGCTCCTGGCGGCGCGGGTAGGGCCAGCCGGGCGGCAGGGGCCGGCAGTAGAGGACGCCTAGGAGCGCGCGCGGCCGGGGCGACGAATTGCTCGCGCAACTCGAATTGGCGCGCCAGACTCATGGCGGCGGCCAACGTCTGAGGATTCTGGATCCTGACGTCGATGCTGAGTGGCGGCTAGAGTCCACCGACGAAGAGCTGTACCCGCTGCGCCTCCTGTAGTGGTCCCGCGCGAGGAAGCAGGGCCTGGAACCGGTCCTGGTACTCGGCAACTGTACCGGTGCGCCTACACTCCGCTAGTTCGGCCAACGGCACGGAACGCAGGGGCGGCCCGTACCGAAGGTGCAGCAGCTCTGTGAAGCGGCGCCAGGAAGGCATGCCCTCGTCCTCCTGGACCATAAGGTACCACATCTGTGCGCCCTCCTCAAGGTTGTAGGAGGCCATCCATACCTTCTCCTCCATGATGCGCTGCTGATGGAAATACGATTCGCACCGACTGGTGAAAATCAGTGGATCAGATTTCCCATCATAGCGGGGGAAATCCATCTTTTGAAAGCGCGGCGGTCGATAATTATGGTGTTGCCCATCATTGGTCCCATGGCCACCCGACGAGGTCTTTCCCCTCTGGAGCTCGGCGACAGAGGATTGGAGGGCGGCGACCGTTGATGTCAGGGTCTCGATTATCTTGGCCAAATCAGAGGTGGTTGGCTCGGCCATGGTAGAGGTGGTGTCGGCGTAAGGCGGCAAGGTTGGTGGGCTTGGCTGGGATTTCGGCTGGGTGGAAGAAGTCGAGGAACGACTGGATCGCGATACCAGGTTGTCAAGGACCTCCCGACCTAGGGTAGCTGGCCCCTGACTACGGAGTTCGTAGCCACGGTCCGTCGTCGCCGGTGAGGTTTTTCCCCTCAACACAACCAGGTCGTCGGCTTGTTTAGAGAGAGAGATTAGGAAATAATAATCTTGCTTGCTTTATTCCCTGCTGCCATGTGGCTTATAAATAGCCCTATGGCTAACCAACTTCTCCTATAAACTCTCAACTAACTCCTATTTTCTTGGACTTATCTGCTACCAACTAACTCTCCACAATTCTCTCATCTCAATCTTATTCTTTAGCCTTATCTTTATTTCTAAATCTATCCACTGGTTGTGGCCTCCTCCTGTGCGCGTTCAGCGCGCTCTGCAGCGCGGCGTGCGTCACGGCGGCGCCTATATGTGCGCCCGCACATGACAGAGTACTCTTGTGTTTTCCTTTGGTGATTGCAGACCTAGCATTCAGGTCAAGGTGAGGCTAACAACACAATAACAGAGCACACTATGGGCGTGTTTGGATGGGAGCCTCTCAGGCAGCTGCCTGGCAGGCAAATAATCCTGGCCACAGGCATAGGAAATCGAACGCCTGGCGTTGCTGCCTAGGCCAGGCAAGAACATGCCGCCACCATCCAAACACGCCCTATATCTAAGTGTATACATCAATTGAAACATCTTACTTGAATTGACTTTGGCTGTCCTTTATCGATTTTTTTTTCATATTGCATTACACCAAGCCTTTTACTCCCAAGCAAACTGAGCTTTGTCACATTGCATTAGCTATCAATAAGGGAAATTCATACGAATGGACTGCTGGAAAAGGCAGATGCTAATTGAAGATAAAGGAAAAATCCGTAGGCCTACCTAGGTGCTGGATACCGACCATAGAAAAAACCTTTCCCGTCATGCGTCCAGCTGATAGATGAGAACTTTACCTGCATCCAGCAATAGAAAATACTTGGTTTAGAAGAACCAAGAAGCATTATTGTAGCACAAAGGAAAATTAAGCCTTGGTTGTCTAGTGGCACGTTGCAATACTTACCCAGGATAATTTATCAGGCATAGGCTGCTTGTTAGTAATGCTCATCACATGAATAGAGACCCAATCACTACCACTTTCACTTAGCCCATAAGCAATGTAGTTTCCATCCTCGCTGATAGAATATGTTGAAAGAGCAACCGTCCCATCCTTGCTTAGAGTATTTGGATCCAAAAGAACCTCTGCCTTCCCGTCCAAATCATCCTGCAATGTCAACATAGCATATGGCAGATATAGACGGATAGACCCCATTAGTCTCACCATAAGCACACTAACAAAGTAACAATTAGAACAATTTGCATTAGGCTCAACAATTTTAACACCCCATTATAATCAGATAAGCTAAAGAAAGGTTTTAAGGCTGCCGATGCATCGGTCCTCATCTCCTTAGCTACAGTACACCACTCTGGAAACTGCTCTAACAAATTATTTTTGCCTTAATCCAACCAAATTACCCCTGCGGCGCGGTGCTCCACTCCTAGTGAAGGGAAGTTCGTGGCATTTCGCATGATCGCATACCAGCATGTAGAGCACGCTCTGGGCCTGGAGGCCGGAGTTGTGGAAGTAGAAGTACTTGTTCCCGCGGCGGAACGGCGCGGCGTGGCGCGGGTGGTCGAAGAGCCGCGTAACCTCGCGGCGCAGGTTCTCCCTGTCGGGGCACCCGGCGAGCACCGTCTCCGCCAGCTCCGCCTGCCGCGCCACGAACTCTTTCGTCTCCTCCGAGTCCGGGTCCTCCAGCCTGGGAAGCGCAAGGCATAAACCATAAGCGAGAGAAACTCGACTGCACACTGGACGCGCGCGATCGCTTACCAGCGATAGGGATCTGGGATCCGAACGCCGTGGTAGTCGTCGACGACCGAATCGTCGCGGCGGGCCGGCGGGTACGCGAGGCGGGCGGCGGTGTCTCCAGCTACGGAGCCCATGGCAGCGCGTGGGAGGAGCGAGAGACAGCGGGGGCGAGACGGCGGCGGGAGGAGAAAGGTTTTGAGAGGACGGCGTGGAAGGAGCAGGCGGAGGGGAACAGATTTGTGCAGGAGAAGCATTTGCCGGCAGGGTGGGGACTCCTCTTGAGTCTTGAGTCTTGACTAGACTACGGGTAGACGATGTTTTCAGGATTGGCGATGTGGGCCAAATTTTTCCTACCTTTTTTTTATTGCGCTAATCTTTTGTGCGATATTTTAAAAAGATTGCATGTGTTATTGAACCAAAAAATTGCTATTGTGTTGGTATTAATTAGGATAACGACACTAACTATGCTGTTGCGTAGGTATTAATTAGGCAAAAAAATCCTAGATTCCGAAAGAAGTCATTTCATTTATTTGGAGATTGTACGACATTGTGTGAATGTATGTTATTTGAAACCGTTGAAAATAAGGAAACTGTGTATCCTTTGTTTGTTTGTCGCGTAGAGCAAGTTTAGTTTATTTTCAGTCTTTTGGTGATGCTAAATTGCCAATACAAATTTGTTTGGTTGTTATACTGCAATTTCAATAAATAATTAAATAAATATAGATCACTATATATACACCTGTTGTTGTAGGGTTTTTTTATTCTACATGTAAAGGACATGTTCTAATCACTCTACTGTACTTGATAGTGTAGAAAATTGCAGAAATAAAGATTCGCTTATCTCTATCTCTACTAACTATTAAGGGGGCAGTGTAGACTGCCCCCGCTCCTGCACGCCCGCGCGCCAGCAACCCCCGCTCCCGCACGCCCGCGCGCCAGCGAGCAACTGCCTCCCGCGCGCCGCCGACCTCGCTCCCGCAACAGCCTCCCGAACGCCCTGCCGTCCTCCGCTGGCCAGGAACGTCGCCGTGTGGTTCTCAATGTGTTTTTTGAAGCTTTTCGCAGGTTTCTCCAAAATCGGCATGCTTTGCTTCGACGGTGTGAAGCGTGGGTTTGGCACTACGATTGATTGGAGATTTTCGTGGGTTTCAGATCAAGGACATGGCGCTGAAGGCATCGGGCGCGTACCGGCACTGCAAGCCCTGCGCCGGTTCGTCCTCCTTGGCGGCATCGCGGCGGCAGCAACCGTACTACCACGGCACGTACGCGGAGTCCGGGTCCGACCGCTTCCACTGCGCGTACCAGCGCGCTGGCAGCTCCGCAGCATCCACGCCGAGGCTGCACACGGGGGGCGCCATGTCCAGCGGTGACATCACGCCATCGGTCAGCGCGCGCACCGACTTCCTCGCCGACGATGAGGAAGGGGACATGAAGAGGGAACGACGACTGGCAGCAGCGAGGAGGATGAGGCGAAGGAGTGGGTCGCCCAGGTGGAGCCCGGGGTGCTCATCACCTTCCTCTCGCTGTCGCGGGGCGGCAATGGTCTGAAGCGCATCCGATTCAGGTGAGGTCTTGCTCTCATTTGTGCCAAACATTTGCTTCATTGCTTCATAGGTAGAAGTAGAACGACTTGGTGGTACTCGCAACAGGTATTAGTGCTTAAAATTCCGTAAATTTGGTTCAGATTTTTAGTTTACTTCCGTTGGATGGTGTGGTCTTCCCCTACTCCATTGCCCAAGCAACCAGAAAAGACATGTTTATCTGCAATGCAGGATTTTGTTCATACTGCTTCCTTTATTTAAGGAAACATATATAATTCATTTGGTTTGTTCCTTCTGTTCCTGAGCTCTATGATTATTTCGTAAGTTTCCATGTGGGAACTGAGGAAGCAAAATGAGTAAGATATTGGTCCAAAAAAATTAAGTGTCTAATCTTCCGTGGGAAATTTAAACTTTGATCTTGCTACTATCTATATTTGTCGTTCCAAGGAACCTTTGGTTGAGTATTGGTTTAGTCTTTTTAGGTAAATGAGACAAGTACATGCTTTATCTTAGCTTTTTGCGGTTGTTGTTTTGTTCCTTTTGATCTTTTCCACCTTTGCTTTCATGAGTGGTTCGGAATTGTAAGGAGGGAAAAGAAAAGGAGATTATCCACTAAGAATAAAATGGAGTAGGAAGGGATAAAGACATGTATCTTTCAAGTAGTCCAGTAGAACCTCTGATTCGTCAAGTAGTACAGGAACGTCGCCGTGTGGTTCAGCGCGTCCGCGGACCGCTGCCGCCAGCGAGCCGCGCACGCCGGCGACTTCACCGCGCGGCTCGTAGACATCATGGCTGGCTGACACGCGGCGATGCGCGTACGTGCTCGGTCGCAATGGAGGGACGCAGACGGGGATGTGTGGAGCGGAAGGCCAGTGGCCAGGCCGAGCTTTATAGAGAAGGATCAAGAGAGCGGAGGCTGGCGGGCGCTGGAGGCTGGATGTGAGAAGTGAGAAGTGAGGGCCGAGGCCAGCAGGCGGCAGGGCTCCCGTCAGTTTTGTCCGTTGCCTGCAGGACACTGTCCGAGTACTAGAAAAACAAAACTAGCCCTCCCCTGTGGCAGGCGACCGGCCACTGGTGTTCGGGTTCCAAACCGCGAGTCCCAAGTCCCAACCCACGCGGCGGTGCGGTGTTGCCAGAGGCAGACTCGCTCGTGGCGGCACCCGTGTAGGCCGCGCGTGGAAGGAGACGACGGGGGGGGCGGAGTGGAGGACACCCCCAGCCCACGAGCCTCTAGCTCTAGCTAGGCGAGGTCGAGGAGAGCACGGATGACAACCACAGCCGCATGCACGCTCAAGCTCTAGCTACTCCTACTTGCACGGTGTGGCCGGCCTTTTGTAATGCGCGGGATTGCGGAGCCGAGAGGCCAGGTGACGGGCGTTGGCAGGGGGTGCTCCTGTCCAGGAGGAGAGGCGCTCTGCGTGGTTCGTGAAAGGGGCAGGTGAGGCATTTCGCTCCGCGCTAGCAGCCATCAGCCATGGCAGCGGGCGGAGGTGCTACCTGCGCTCCGCAACCAGACGAAACGACGCACGTGGAGTGGTTCAAACGTTGTCCTGGTGGAGATGGCAAGTCCGTTTTCGTATGTTGGCAGATGACCGTTGTGTGGTGCGATGTGCTGGGGTCGATACGACACAAGTAGTTGTGCTTATCTGGCGAAACCATGCTACTCCATTAGTCCAGTGTCTAGAGGGCAAAGCATCACAAGACCATCCTGCTATGGATAACAATAGGGGTGGTAATCTCTACTAACTATTAAGGCATTAGTGTAGACTGACCCCGCCCCCCTCTACGCGTGGCAACCCCCACCCCCACCCACCCGCAAACCCCGACCAAGCCGGCCTACCCCCGCGGAAGCTCCGCGCGCGCAGCGTCTTCCGCGATGCTCGCGCTCACCTGCTCTCCCGCTGGCACACCGCACACTTTGAGCAACCCCAAGGGCCTGTGCGCCGTGTCACAGCAGCCCGGGTCCATTGTGCTTGTTTGCCCTGGTGCCCAGAAGGGGCAGGTTAGGGTGGAACACTATAAGGCAAGGAAGACCAAGTTTATCAATGCACACACTTCCCGCATCACGTGCTTTGCGTTGTCGCAGGATGGGAGGCTCATTGCAACTGCTAGCACCAAGGGGACTCTTGTTAGAATCTACAATGCAGCTGAAGGCAATCTCCTGCAGGAAGTAAGCTTTCTTTCACGCGCTCGTAGTTTTATTGTATACATGTATGTTATGTTGGGTGACGTTACAACTAATAAAAACTAATTTTGTCGAGTATGATGCAATCAAATGTCTTACTATTTTGTTTCGATAAGGAATTAAGAATTGTATCATGCCAGACTGCCAGCTCGCATGCTTGGCTTCCGATCAAACTTTCTCCAGACCCCAAGGAAATATAAGATCCGATCAGATATGTGTCGATGCTCATCCCAACGTACTCCTGTTGCAACACACGGGCACACCAAATTTTTTGTTTTTTAGCCCCTTTCGAGACAAAAATTTATGTTTGGACCCCCAGAAATTTTATTTGCACGTTTGGACCCGAAGCTCGGCGCCATAGGCTGTGGCGCCGAGGTAACACAGCTCGGCGCCACAGCCTATGGCACCGAGCTGTGACGTGGCAGCAACGGCTACTTGCGCCTAGGGCTGACCTGGCTCTGACGTGGTGGCGGCGCGGCCTCGTAGCTCGGCGCCACAGATCTTGGCGCCGAGCTACGAATTCCTATAAAAACACCCGCGCGGCTGGCCGAGAGCAGCGCATTTCATCTCATTTCATCATTTCCAAACTTCGTCAAAATTTGCTGGATTCAAAGATTTGAGCTGGTTACTTCGTAGACCAAGGTATGATGTCCAACTGATTCGTTTTGTATATTGGGTTGTTAGTTTAATAATTTGTATACACCTATTATATTATCATTTCGATTATTAGTTTGTGTAAACTTATTATAAAGCATAATAGGTACAAGTGATAATTATAATCGTTTATTAGATGAAAGACATGTACCGAGAGGCGTTGTGGCAGAAGAGAGGTCGTCCTCGGGAGTTATATCCGGACGTATCTAGTAAGGATGCTCCTGTTCCTCCTGAACTCCCCGTGCCTAACTGTGACTGTGGCAGACTGGCTTGGGTACATCAATCACAACATCCAGACACGGCTGCTCGCTGCTACTACCTTTGTGGCAGTTTGGACGTACGTAGCTTATTACTTGTCACTTAATTTTGTTCGCATTCATTATTTTGTAGATATGTAATAGTGCTTCTTTCCATTATTTTAGGGACATCAGAGGTGTTTCTTTTTCCAGTGGATCGATGGTCCTGATAAATTTGACCCTCGATATCTTCTTTTCGTTAATTGGTTGAGTGGAAAGACCAGTCATGAGCGTTTTAAGCGTTGGGTACCTCCTCCCCCGAATCCTCCACCAATGACGAATGCGGAGAAGGAGGTAGCAACAGAAAGACGGATGGACTCACCGCCTCGATGCGATTGTGGAGACCGTGTTGTCATCGACGAAGACTATGAGAAGCAGTTCTGTTGTCCGAACATTGATTATGTGAGCCCATTGATACGCTAAATGTATGAACTAGTTTTTATTTACAATAAATTACTAATTTTTTCTCCTACAGCCATACGAGTGGCGTAAGTGTCGTTTTCAAAGAGTGGTTGTATGGTCCTTTGTCCCATTGGCCAGAGTCAGAGGTAAAGGAAAAGAGATACAACGGGTGGGCGGAAGAAGAGGTCAAATTTGATCCAGTACTCTGCAAATGTGGTATTGAAGCTAAGTATGGATTAGTTCCTTCGGAGCTTGGTGTTGGATATTTTTGTGGACATATGGTCGATTACGATGAGGTTGGTATTTTTTTTTGCACCAGCTGTAATGTTATAGCGGTACTTACTATTTTTTTGTAGGAGACGAGGAAATGCAGTTGGGAGAGTTACGACGACAAAGGAGAGGTGATGCGCACAATAGAGTCCAAGAGAATAATGGGACAGAAGATGCGTTGTGGATCTCGGCTCGTCGATTCGTACATTAACGATCGCATACGCGACATGCGTAGGGAAGCAAAATCTGCCTTTTATGATAGCCCGAAGCGTGCAGAGTATAGGAGGTTGAAGGCGGCAGATGAGAAGAGAGCACAGGATGCAAGGGAATGGGAAGCAGCTCAAGCCGAGAAACAGATGTTGGATAATCTTGCTGATCGCCTCAAGGGAAGTAAGTGAGATAAATGATATTATAATTATGTTAGTACAATTTATTTATCTTGACTTTGCTAACTTATTTTTCTCATTATATTTGCAGAGATTGGAAGCGGCGTAAACTATTTGGCCGATGAGGCGCATGCGAGATATGTTCAGGATAAAATGGCAACGGTTGAGCTGATGGAGGAGGAGGAGGACGACACATCTAGATTGAGTGAGCTTATCGCTCTCGCAGAGGCAGGATTACATGAAGAAGAGGAGGACGACACATCAAGGTTGAGTGAGCTCATCGCACTAGCTGAGGCAGGATTACGTGCTCAAGAGGAAGAGGATGAGTTTATGTCTCAGGTCGTCGAAGAGGTAGAGGCAGCTTATTACAAGAAGAAGTCTGATGAGGCTGAGGCTGAGGATGAGCTATTCTCCCAAGCTGCAGATGAAGCAGAAGCCAATTATTACAAGAGAACTGGTGACAAGTGTGATGCAGGACAATGCAGCAAGTGGAATGAGGTTGTCGTTGAGGATTGCGCGACGGATGACTCCGAAGATGAGTTACTCATAGATTGTGATTCAGACTGAAGAATTGTAGCCTATTATGTAGTATTTACGTATCAAAAATAATTTAGAACTCTAAAGATGCGTTACTTATTGCTTATTATGTTTTTTACAATTCACAAAAAAATTTTGCAAGAGTTCCCCTTGTTTTATTAACAACCACAGTTCAAATAATCACATATTATAAGACATATAAGCATTTCAACATATAATACATCACAAAATAACATCGAATATAAAAACATCCACAGAACATAGTTCTTCATACAATGTCCACAAACAAAGTCCAAAATACAATGTCCACAACACATAGTTCAAAACACATAACATAGTTCATATTACAACGTCTCCAGCATGAGTCCAAATCACACAGTTTTCAGGATAAGACCAACATCACAAAAGTATTCATTTCCTCCTAGTCTTACCCTTGCCCTTGGCCCCAAGAGCGTCGGTGCCTGGAGTGTAAGGGTCTCGTGGACGCCTTCTACGTGGTGTCAGCTGTGATGGCTGAGTTGTAGGAGCATCCTGCAACTGAGATGGTCCAATCTCCACCTGACCTGCGGCGCCAGCGCCAGCGCCAGCGTCGTCGTCGTCCTCGTCGTCGTGGGCCACGTCCTCAAACGTGTCCCGCGTCAATCGCGACGAGCTCAGTCCTGCTGTAGATGGTCCAACTGCACAAATGGGAGGCTGAACGTCCTGCTGCATACGAGGCACAGGCAGCTGCACGTCAACGCCCGCTAGAGACCGGCATCCACACCGAGCCGCTGCACGATGAAGACGACGTGATACCCTCTGTAATCGAAATATTAGTTAAAGACATATGTTACAACATACAAATAAACAAGTTTTCTGTTAGACATTGATACTCACTGATAGTAACGATAGCGTAGTACTATCTGAAGTTCTCTGTGAGATACGCTCAAGTTCAACAACAGATACGAGCATAGAGTTTCCCTATCACAAGTTAAAACATTAGGATGCTCAAAACTAGACATAAAGCATTGAATTGAAATCTCTAATTTTAGTAAAGAAATAGTTACCACTCTATCAAGGATTGGAGCAGCCTCAATTTGGGACCCGTGCCGAGCAGCTATGTCGAAAGTTGTGTCTTCGTCGTCTGACGATTCTTGCTCGGCGTAGTCTGCAGCTGTCCACTGTCCCTTCAGCTTGCACCTAGTCACACCAGAATACCAAATCAAATACCTCCGGAAGTTGTAGTTTGTGTGCGCCTGGTCGTTCTCATAGTTAAGATCCCCCTGTTGTTCCCATTCATCAATGTAATCACGATGGTGGGTCTCGAAGTCCGTGACCTTCTTCTGTCTCTGTCTGTCGAACCTGCAAAAGTTAGAACCATATATTAGCGACTAACTGATATTTCAATTATTAGTTAGAATAACAAGTGCATGTAGTAACTTACTTATGAAGTTCTATTGAAGTCGAGAATGGCTCCACCGGAAACTCCTGACGCAATCCGAACTGTCGAGCAACTCTGTGGGGCAAGTGGTACTCAACAGCATAAAAACAGATGAGGGGACACCTCATGAGGTAGAGGTCCTCGTCTATTGAGCACATGCTGCTCAACTGTATGCTGGCAAAATATGGATCAAGATACGGTTGCCAAGTCACCTGCAAAAGTTTTAGAAAGCACATGTAAGCACGCTGGTGTCGTGCGATAAAAGTAGAAAGCACATGTAAAAAGATAAAAGGAGACAACTCACCATCGAAGGAGTAAGTGCGTCGAGCTCGTTTGAGTACTCCACGTAAGCACGCTGGTGTCGTGTGAATGGCTCCTCGACCTGGTCCCAGCGGTAAGCAGCCGTGGGCTTAAGCCGATGTCCGGCTACCACGAACCACTCACGAGGAGGAAACTCTCTGGGTCGCCCGACGGGTATGTGTGCCCACATCCACAGCTGTAGTAGGTAGACACATCCACCTAAGCTGGCGGCCCTCGACGAACGACGACAAGCCTCGCAAAGTTGCCTGTACAGGAAGGCCAACACTGCTGAAGCCCAGCTGTAACCTCCGGTCATATCCCAGTCAGTCAGGCAGGGCAGAAACATCCATGACGCGCTGTCGCTTGTCGCGTCTGGAAAAAGAACTGAACCAAAGAGATGGAGAATCCAAGCTCGACAATGGTATCCAACCGTCTGCTCGTCTGCACCAGGTGGACACTGCCCAAAGGTCTGCCTAAGCCAGGTCAGTGGGACTCCGGTGTTGTGGCTACCTCGTAGCTCATCCGGAAGCAGTCTCCCAAGAAAGGCCTCCACCCTCTGCCTCCAACCGCCTGGTGATGCCTGACCGGTCACTGGACGACCAATAATGCTGAGACCAAGAATCTTCTGGCAATCTTCAAGCGTCACGGTCATCTCACCGCAGGGAAGGTGGAAAGTGTGAGTCTCTGGCCGCCACCTATTGGAAGACAAACAAATACAAAATCATTAGTATGCAAAGTAGATTTGATAATTGTGAATATTAAACAACTAGAGAAGTCTTTACCTGTCGACCAGAGCCGTCAACGCCGCTGGGTTGAAAGTGGGCAGCCCACGGCGGACCTGGTACGATAAGACGTCCAAGCCAGCCCTCTGTAGGAGAGGAGTGTACCTCTCATCGTACCTCATCTCCTCCAGAAACCGGTCGTGGGTCCGGGCCCGCAGAACGGGCAACACCTAGCAATCAAAAGAATTTTCATTAGTCAAATATAGGTCGCATATATTAATTCGAAAATTTAATTTATGTGCAAAATATTACCTCTCCCTCTGCGGTGAGACGGCCCCTGTGGTGCTCGTCGTAGTGAGGGTCCAGCAAGTGGAACTGCGCCATCCTGCAAATTAAGATATCAACATATTAGAATATAAGTTGTGTACAAAGTGTAACAAAAACATCGACATATTAGAATAAAATCTGTGTATAAAAAATATATCACACCTGACTAAGTGTCCAAATGCATGTACGTGAGTTGTGGCCAAGTCTACCGCATTTTCCGCATTCATTCTGCTCTGGGTCCACGAGAAAGGGGGACGCTCGACCTCTCCTACTGCGACCGGAAACCTGATCCATAACCATGTTGCACCGGCTCCTTTTCCTACTACCACGTTTGTCCCATCGATGCGCTGGATCAGCAACGTATACCGGACCGGTGTACGTTGGCCATTGTGACTCATCAAGAAATGGCTCAAAACGAGGGCTCCAGGTACGTACTAAGCTCTCTACACTGAACTCAGAAGGTATTCTGCTCTCAAATGCAAAGTTACGATGACGTGCGGCCGCAACATAATGAGAACATGGAAAATGGTATTGTCTAGGTTTACCACATCCGCACGAGAATGCATCAAGTAACACGACATGTTGAAAGGGAATTAGGCTTACACCTAGTTCCTAAATTATTTTGGTGGTTGAATTGCCCAACACAAATTGATGAACTAACTAGTTTGCTCTAGATTATACGTTCTACAGGTGCCAAAGGTTCATCTACAACTATACTAATTCGACTGTCCGGAATACCGTAGATTATTCCGGACAGGAGAAGCTTTTTGGAAAAACAGGCCAAGCGCGGACCGTCCGGGCCCCTGCGGCGGACCGTCCGTGACAGAAGAATGATCCTCGGACAGAACCAATGCAAAAACACAAGTTTCCACTACAGACTGTCCGGAGGAAAAGCGAAGACCGTCCGAACCCTCGCGCGGACCGTCCGGCCTCAGGCGCGGACCGTCCGGTCGGTAAGAAACCGAAAAACCCGAAGGTGACGGGTTCGGAGAAATGAATTATAGGGGGCCTCGCGGACCGTCCGGGGTGCTCGACCGGACCGTCCGCGACTGGCTCTGTCTGACATCTGACGACGCATTAAATGCAATATAGCCGTTGATATAGCCGTTACTGCTGACCGTTGCATTTTCAGCCGTTGATCTACAGGGGCGGACCGTCCGGACCTGGCTCGCGGACCGTCCACGCTCGACAGAATGGCCCAACGGCTAGGAAGTGGTTGGTGGCTATAAATACAACCCCAACCACCTCCATTCACTTCATCCAAGCATTCCAACCTTCAACATTCAATACAAGAGCTAGCAATCCATTCCAAGACACATTCAAAGCCTCCATCTCTCCAAGTTTCACTATTGAGATAAGAGATCATTAGTGATTAGTGGCTTGAGAGAGAAAGTGATCCGTGTGTCATTTGTCGCTCTTGTTGCTTGGCTTTTTAATCGTGCCTTCTTGATTCTTTCATTGCGATCAAACTCACTTGTAATTGAGGCAAGAGACACCAATCTTGTGGTGATCCTTGTAGGAACTTTGTGTTCCAAGTGATTGAGAAAAGAAAGCTCACTCGATCTGTGGATCGTTTGAGAGAGGGAAGGGTTGAAAGAGACCCGGCCTTTGTGGCCTCCTCAACGGGGAGTAGGTTTGCAAGAACCGAACCTCGGTAAAACAAATCCGCGTGTCACACTCTCCATTTGGTTGCGATTTGTTTTCCACCCTCTCTCGCGGACTCATTTCTTTATTACTAACGCTAACCCGGCTTGTAGTTGTGTTTATATTTGTAAATTTCAGTTTCGCCCTATTCACCCCCCCTCTAGGCGACTTTCAATTGGTATCAAAGCCCGGTGCTTCATTAGAGCCTAACCGCTCGAAGTGATGTCGGGAGATCACGCCAAGAAGGAGATGGAGACCGGCGAAAAGCCCACTACAAGCCAAGGGAGCACTTCATCGGAAGAATCCCGCACCAAAAGGAGGGAGAAGAAGAAGAGCTCCTCCAACAAAGGGAAGGAGAAGAAATCTTCTTCTCACCACAAAGAGAAGAAGGAAAAATCTTCTTCCCACAAGCCGCATCGGAAAGGCGACAAGCACAAGAGGATGAGGAAGGTGGTCTACTACGAGACCGACACTTCATCAACATCGACCTCCGACTCCGATGCGCCCTCGGTCACTTCTAAGCGCCAAGAGCGCAAGAAGTATAGTAAGATCCCCCTACGCTACCCTCGCATTTCCAAACATACACCTTTACTTTCCGTCCCATTAGGCAAACCACCAACTTTTGATGGTGAAGATTACGCTAGGTGGAGCGATTTAATGCGATTTCATCTAATCTCGCTCCACAAAAGTATATGGGATGTTGTTGAGTTTGGTGCACAGGTACCGTCGGTAGGGGATGAGAACTATGATGAGGATGAGGTGGCCCAAATCGAGCACTTCAACTCACAAGCCACAACAATACTCCTCGCCTCACTAAGTAAAGAGGAATATAACAAAGTACAAGGGTTGAAGAACGCCAAGGAGGTTTGGGATGTACTCAAAACCGCGCACGAGGGAGACGAGCTCACCAAGATCACCAAGCGGGAAACAATCGAGGGGGAGCTCGGTCGGTTCCGGCTTCACAAAGGGGAGGAGCCACAACACATGTACAACCGGCTCAAGACTTTGGTGAACCAAGTGCGCAACCTCGGGAGCAAGAAGTGGGACGATCACGAAGTGGTAAATGTTATTTTAAGATCTCTCATTTTTCTTAATCCCACTCAAGTTCAATTGATTCGTGGTAATCCTAGATATACTAAAATGACCCCCGAGGAAGTTATCGGGCATTTTGTAAGTTTTGAGTGCATGATAGAAGGCTCGAGGAAAATCAACGAGCTTGGCGACTCATCCGAAGCCCAACCCGTTGCATTCAAAGCAACGGAGGAGAAGAAGGAGGAGTCTACACCAAGTCGACAACCAATAGACGCCTCCAAGCTTGACAATGAGGAGATGGCGCTCGTCATCAAGAGCTTTCGCCAAATCCTCAAACAAAGGAGGGGGAAAGACTACAAGTCCCGCTCCAAGAAGGTTTGCTACAAATGCGGTAAGCCCGATCATTTTATTGCTAAATATCCTATATCTAGTGACAGTGACCGAGGCGACGACAAGAAGGGGAGAAGAAAGGAGAAGAAAAGGTACTACAAGAAGAAGGGCGGCGATGCCCATGTTTGTCGGGAATGGGATTCCGACGAGAGCTCAAGCGACTCCTCCGACGACGAGGACGCCGCCAACATCGCCGTCACCAAGGGACTTCTCTTCCCCAACGTAGGCCACAAGTGCCTCATGGCGAAGGACGGCAAAAAGAAGAAGGTTAAATCCAACTCCTCCACTAAATATGAATCGTCTAGTGATGATAATGCTAGTGATGAGGAGGATAATTTGCGTATTCTCTTTGCCAATCTTAACATGGAGCAAAAAGAAAAACTAAATGAACTGATTAGTGCTATTCATGAAAAGGATGACCTTTTGGACTCCCAAGAGGATTGTCTAATTAAAGAAAACAAGAAACATGTTAAGGTTAAAAAGGCTTATGCTCTAGAAGTAGAAAAATGTGAAAAATTGTCTAGTGAGCTAAGCACATGCCGTGAGATTATTGATAACCTTAGGAATGAAAATGCTAGTTTAAATGCTAAGGTTGATTCTCATGTTTGTAATGTTTCAATTCCCAATCTTAGAGATGATAAAGTTGATTTGCTTGCTAAGATTGATAATTTGAATATATCTCTTGCTAGCCTTAGAGTAGAAAATGAAAAATTGATTACTAAGGCTAAAGAACTAGATGTTTGCAATGTTGCAATTTCTGACCTTAGAACTAAAAATGATATGTTGCATGCTAAGGTTGTAGAATTAAAATCTTGCAAACCCTCTACATCTACCATTGAACATGTCACTATTTGTACTAGATGTAGAAATGTTGATATTGATGCTATTCATGATCACATGATTTTAATTAAGCAACAAAATGATCATATAGCTAAACTAGATGCTACAATTGCCGAGCACAACTTAGAAAATGAGAAATTTAAATTTGCTCGTAGCATGCTTTATAATGGGAGACGCCCTGGCATCAAGGATGGCATTGGCTTCCAAAGGGGAGACAATATCAAACTTAATGCCCCTCCTAAGAACTTGTCTAACTTTGTTAAGGGCAAGGCTCCCATGCCTCAGGATAACGAGGGTTACATTTTGTACCCTGCCGGTTATCCCGAGAGCAAAATTAGGAAAATTCACTCTAGGAAGTCTCACTCTGGCCCTAATCATGCTTTTATGTATAAGGGTGAGACATCTAGCTCTAGGCAACCAACCCGTGCCAAGTTGCCTAAAAGGAAAACTCCTATTGCATCAAATGATCATGCTATTTCATTTAAAACTTTTGATGCTTCTTATGTGCTTACAAGTAAATCCGGCAAGGTAGTTGCCAAGTTTGTTGGGGGCAAACACAAGGGCTCCAAGACTTGTGTTTGGGTACCCAAAGTTCTTGTTTCTAATGCCAAAGGACCCAAAACAGTTTGGGTACCTAAAGTCAAGAACTAAAATTGTTTTGTAGGTTTATGCATCCGGGGGCTCAAGTTGGATCCTCGACAGCGGGTGCACAAACCACATGACAGGGGAGAAAAGGATGTTCTCCTCATATGAGAAAAACCAAGATCCCCAACGAGCTATCACATTCGGGGATGGAAATCAAGGTTTGGTCAAAGGATTGGGTAAAATTGCTATATCTCCTGACCATTCTATTTCCAATGTTTTTCTTGTAGATTCTTTAGATTACAACTTGCTTTCTGTTTCTCAATTATGTCAAATGGGCTACAACTGTCTTTTTACTGATGTAGGTGTCACTGTCTTTAGAAGAAGTGATGATTCAATAGCATTTAAGGGAGTGTTAGAGGGTCAGCTATACCTGGTAGATTTTGATAGAGTTGAACTCGACACTTGCTTAATTGCTAAGACTAACATGGGTTGGCTCTGGCACCGCCGACTAGCCCATGTTGGGATGAAGAATCTTCACAAGCTTCTAAAGGGAGAGCACATTTTAGGATTAACAAATGTTCATTTTGAGAAAAACAGGATTTGTAGCGCATGCCAGGCAGGGAAGCAAGTTGGAATCCATCATCCACACAAGAACATCATGACGACCGACAGGCCGCTTGAGCTGCTCCACATGGATCTATTCGGCCCGATTGCTTACATAAGCATCGGCGGGAGTAAGTATTGTCTTGTAATAGTGGATGATTATTCTCGCTTCACTTGGGTATTCTTTTTACAGGAAAAATCTCAAACCCAAGAGACTTTAAAGGGATTCTTGAGACGGGCTCAAAATGAGTTCGGCTTAAGGATCAAGAAAATAAGAAGCGACAACGGGACGGAGTTCAAGAACTCTCAAATTGAAGATTTCCTTGAGGAGGAGGGCATCAAGCATGAGTTCTCTTCTCCCTACACACCTCAACAAAATGGTGTAGTGGAGAGGAAGAATCGAACTCTTTTGGACATGGCAAGAACCATGCTTGATGAGTACAAGACACCGGACCGGTTTTGGGCCGAAGCGGTCAACACCGCCTGCTACGCCATCAATCGGTTATATCTTCACCGAATCCTCAAGAAGACATCCTATGAACTCCTAACCGGTAAAAAGCCCAACATTTCATACTTTAGAGTTTTTGGTAGCAAATGCTTTATTCTTGTTAAAAGAGGTAGAAAATCTAAATTTGCTCCTAAAACTGTAGAAGGCTTTTTACTTGGTTATGACTCAAACACAAGGGCATATAGGGTCTTTAACAAGTCCACTGGACTAGTTGAAGTCTCATGTGACGTTGTGTTTGATGAAACTAACGGCTCTCAAGTAGAGCAAGTTGATCTTGATGAGATAGGTGAAGAACAGGCTCCATGCATAGCGCTAAGGAACATGTCCATTGGGGATGTGTGTCCTAAGGAATCCGAAGAGCCTCCAAGTGCACAAGATCAACCGTCCTCCTCCATGCAAGCATCTCCACCAACTCAAAATGAGGATGAAGCTCAAGTTGATGAAGGGCAAAATTAGGAAGATGAGCCACCTCACGATGCTGGCAATGATCAAGGGGGAGATGCAATTGATCAAGAAAAGGAGGATGAGGAAGAACCAAGGCCGCCACACCCAAGAGTCCACCAAGCAATACAAAGAGATCACCCCGTCGACACCATCCTCGGCGACATTCATAAGGGGGTAACTACTCGATCTCGGGTTGCACATTTCTGTGAGCATTACTCTTTTGTTTCCTCTATTGAGCCACACAGGGTGGAGGAAGCACTTCAAGATTCGGATTGGGTGGTGGCGATGCAAGAGGAGCTCAACAACTTCACTAGGAATGAGGTATGGCACTTGGTTCCACGTCCTAACCAAAATGTTGTAGGAACCAAATGGGTCTTCCGCAACAAGCAAGATGAGCATGGTGTGGTGACAAGGAACAAAGCACGACTTGTGGCCAAGGGATATTCTCAAGTCGAAGGTTTGGATTTCGGTGAAACCTATGCACCCGTAGCTAGGCTTGAGTCAATTTGCATATTATTGGCCTATGCTACTTACCATGGCTTTAAGCTTTATCAAATGGACGTGAAAAGTGCCTTCCTCAACGGACCAATCAAGGAAGAGGTCTATGTTGAGCAACCTCCCGGCTTTGAAGACAGTGAGTACCCTAACCATGTCTATAGGCTCTCTAAGGCGCTTTATAGGCTCAAGCAAGCCCCAAGAGCATGGTATGAATGCCTTAGAGATTTTCTTATTGCAAATGGATTCAAAGTCGGTAAAGCCGATCCTACGCTCTTTACTAAAACTCTTGAAAATGACTTGTTTGTATGCCAAATTTATGTTGATGATATTATATTTGGGTCTACTAACGAGTCTACTTGTGAAGAGTTTAGTAGGATTATGACACAGAAATTCGAGATGTCTATGATGGGGGAGTTGAAGTATTTCTTAGGATTCCAAGTGAAGTAACTCCAAGAGGGCACCTTCATTAGCCAAACGAAGTACACTCAAGACATTCTAAACAAGTTTGGGATGAAGGATGCCAAACCCATCAAGACACCCATGGGAACAAATGGGCATCTTGACCTCGACACGGGAGGTAAGTCCGTGGATCAAAAGGTATACCGGTCGATGATAGGTTCTTTACTCTACTTATGTGCATCTCGACCAGATATTATGCTTTCCGTATGCATGTGTGCAAGATTCCAAGCCGACCCTAAGGAAGCTCACCTTACGGCCGTAAAACGAATCTTGAGATATTTGGCTTATACTCCTAAGTTTGGGCTTTGGTATCCTAGGGGATCCACATTTGATTTGATTGGTTATTCGGATGCTGATTGGGCGGGGTGTAAAATCAATAGGAAGAGCACATCAGGGACTTGCCAGTTCTTGGGAAGATCCTTGGTGTCTTGGGCTTCAAAGAAGCAAAATTCGGTCGCTCTTTCCACCGCCGAAGCCGAGTACATTGCCGTAGGCCATTGTTGCGCGCAATTGCTTTGGATGAGGCAAACCCTGCGGGACTACGGTTACAAATTAACCAAAGTCCCTTTGCTATGTGATAATGAGAGTGCAATCAAAATGGCCGACAATCCCGTCGAGCATAGCCGCACTAAACACATAGCCATTCGGTATCACTTTTTGAGGGATCACCAACAAAAGGGGGATATCGAGATTTCTTACATTAATACTAAAGATCAATTAGCCGATATCTTTACCAAGCCTCTTGATGAACAAACCTTTAACAAACTTAGGCATGAGTTAAATATTCTTGATTCTAGGAATTTCTTTTGTTAACTTGCACTCATAGCTCATTTGTATACCTTTGATCATATCTCCTTCATATGCTATGACTAATGTGTTTTCAAGTCTATTTCAAACCAAGTCATAGGTGTATTGAAAGGGAATTGGAGTCTTCGGCGAAGACAAAGGCTTCCACTCCGTAACTCATCCTTCGCCGTCACTCCAAGCAACTCTCCATTCTTGGGGGAGAAAAGCATGAGCATCAAAGAAAAGGACTTTGTCTTTGGGGGAGAAAGAAAGAAGCCCAAAGCAAAAGGACCGGACTTCGTCTTTGGTATAATCTTAACTCATTTATTTATGACCAAAGAGGAAGATAGCACTTAGAGGGCTCTAATGATTCCGTTTTTGGCGATTCATGCCAAAGGGGGAGAAAGTAAGAGCCCAAAGCAAACGGACCGCACCACCACCAATTTCAAAAACTTCGTGTTTCCAAGAATATTATCAATTGGTTTTCCTACTGTGTTCAAAAGGGGGAGAAAGTAGTATTTCAAAAATATATCAAAACCCTCTTGAACACTAAGAGGAGGATCTCATTTAGGGGGAGTTTTGTTTAGTTAAAGGAAAAGCATTTGAAACAGGGGGAGAAAGTTTCAAATCTTGAAAATGCTTCTCAAAATCTTATTCATTTGCCTTTGACTATTTGCAAAAGAACCTTGAAAAGGATTTACAAAAGAATTTGCAAAAACAAAACATGTGGTGCAAGCGTGGTCCAAAATGTTATATAAGAAAGAAACAATTCATGCATATTTTGTAAGTATTTATATTGACTCAATTCCAAGCAACCTTTGCACTTACATTATGCAAACTAGTTCAATTATGCACTTTTATATTTGCTTTGGTTTGTGTTGGCATCAATCACCAAAAAGGGGGAGATTGAAAGGGAATTAGGCTTACACCTAGTTCCTAAATTATTTTGGTGGTTGAATTGCCCAACACAAATTGATGAACTAACTAGTTTGCTCTAGATTATACGTTCTACAGGTGCCAAAGGTTCATCTACAACTATACTAATTCGACTGTCCGGAATACCGTAGATTATTCCGGACAGGAGAAGCTTTTTGGAAAAACAGGCCAAGCGCGGACCGTCCGGGCCCCTACGGCGGACCGTCCGTGACAGAAGAATGATCCTCGGACAGAACCAATGCAAAAACACAAGTTTCCACTACAGACTGTCCGGAGGAAAAGCGAAGACCGTCCGAACCCTCGCGCGGACCGTCCGGCCTCAGGCGCGGACCGTCCGGTCGGTAAGAAACCGAAAAACCCGAAGGTGACGGGTTCGGAGAAATGAATTATAGGGGGCCTCGCGGACCGTCCGGGGTGCTCGACCGGACCGTCCGCGACTGGCTCTGTCTGACATCTGACGACGCATTAAATGCAATATAGCCGTTGATATAGCCGTTACTGCTGACCGTTGCATTTTCAGCCGTTGATCTACAGGGGCGGACCGTCCGGACCTGGCTCGCGGACCGTCCGCGCTCGACAGAATGGCCCAACGGCTAGGAAGTGGTTGGTGGCTATAAATACAACCCCAACCACCTCCATTCACTTCATCCAAGCATTCCAACCTTCAACATTCAATACAAGAGCTAGCAATCCATTCCAAGACACATTCAAAGCCTCCATCTCTCCAAGTTTCACTATTGAGATAAGAGATCATTAGTGATTAGTGGCTTGAGAGAGAAAGTGATCCGTGTGTCATTTGTCGCTCTTGTTGCTTGGCTTTTTAATCGTGCCTTCTTGATTCTTTCATTGCGATCAAACTCACTTGTAATTGAGGCAAGAGACACCAATCTTGTGGTGATCCTTGTAGGAACTTTGTGTTCCAAGTGATTGAGAAAAGAAAGCTCACTCGATCCGTGGATCGTTTGAGAGAGGGAAGGGTTGAAAGAGACCCGGCCTTTGTGGCCTCCTCAACGGGGAGTAGGTTTGCAAGAACCGAACCTCGGTAAAACAAATCCGCGTGTCACACTCTCCATTTGGTTGCGATTTGTTTTCCACCCTCTCTCGCGGACTCATTTCTTTATTACTAACGCTAACCCGGCTTGTAGTTGTGTTTATATTTGTAAATTTCAGTTTCGCCCTATTCACCCCCCCTCTAGGCGACTTTCACATGTGTCCTCGAAGGTCGCACCTCACCGTCGGAAGTTATGCCGCCTAGTGTTGTTACCTCGTATTTACCCAACTCCTCATCAAAGCATTGTACCTCATGTCTATGGGCACATTCCTTTGCATTATTAAGGTGTGATGTTGGTTTAGGTGCCCATCTTTGCCCTCGGGTCTGCATTGCCTTGGCCTGCGCGTGTCTATCATTAAACCAAGCCACAAGCCTATAAAAAGTGAATGTTACTATAGCATTGACTGGCATGCCCCGTATACCCTTGAGCACACTGTTAAATGACTCGGCCATGTTGCTAGTCTGAAACTCGAACCGCCAGCCACCTTCGTCGTAGGCCCTTGTCCATTTCTGCGGTTCCCTCAGCAATCCAGCAATCCAGTTCTTACCTTCAGCATTTGTTGCATCTTTTAGTTCCTTCAACTTATCCTCGAAAAACGAAACCTCCAACTGTCGACATACCTCCTCAAAAAGGGGGAAGTTAGCCTTGCTATGATCCTTTCGAAGAAGATTTTCTGCTAGATGTCGAGTGCACCATCTGTGGTGCATGGGTGCGTAGCCAGGAATCTGCTCTTGCACTGCATTAAGAATACCTTGGTGTTTGTCAGATATGACACCAACCTCGCGTCCAGGGCCTACGACATGGATGCGTACAAGCCGCAAGAACTAAGACCAACTATCTCTGTTCTCCCTCTCCACCAAAGCAGATGCCAAAGGAACCAGTGCGTTGTCTGCGTCGCATGATATGGCAACCAACAATGTGCCCTTATACTTCCCAAGCAGAAAAGTACCATCAATAGAGAGCACGGGACGACAATGCTTGAAGGCCTCTATGCACTGCGAGAAACACCAGAAAGCACGAAAAAATATCTCTCTGCCGTTCCTCCATTCATTAGGTTTGGGGATGTACTCGTAATGCATGCCTGGGTTTTTTGCTTTCATTGCATTGAACAATGCTGGTAACTTCTCATAACCCTCCTCCCAATCCCCGTATATCATCTTCCATGCTCGCTGCTTTGCCCTCCATGCTTTCCATATTTGATCCTGTAACCAAACAGCTCCGAAGTCATGGTCATAATTGACTTCACCTTCAAGTTTGGCTGACCCTTCAATATCCCCAATATCCTTTTCGCAATCAGGGTAGATGTCAACTGACGATGCTTAGAGCTCAGCTCTGTCTGGGCACAAGTGTGTGGACCTACAATTTTGGTGATCTTAAACTTTCCGGTGTCCTTCTGCCTTCGGGTACATACCCTCCAATTACATTCCGACACCTCGCACACAACAGTGTAACGACGCTGTGCATACGAATGTCTCACCTTGAACGGCCTCTTCCGGTTCACAGAATATTCCTGTAGCCATCGTCTCAGTGTAGGCAGGTCCTTGAAAAGTAAGCCTACCTTAATCTCAATGCTGTCGGCGTTATCCGGAGCCTCTAGCAGTTCATCGTCACGTCCTTCAGCATAAGCACGGGTGGAATGACTTAAACTGCTAAATTCATGTACTGTAGGGTCTCGCTCCGGACACAAACGTCTTATGAGTTCAATTTCTTGCTCGGTCATTTCTTGAACCGGACGGTCATCATCAGAATCTAAGGCCCGTGCAGCCTCATATGGCTCCTCCTCATCCTCAATCTGAACATCAACACTATTGGATGCCCTGCATATGTTGTCCGTATTATATGACACAGGCACATCAAGATAAGCAACATTATCAATATGTGGAGATCCTGCATCGGGTCGGAGCAAGAAAAAACCACATTAAAAAGTCTAATCAAACGAAATAACGATGGATACGAACAATGTGTCGAAGACACTTACTAGGATGATCGTGAACTGGATCCTGGGTCAATGGGATCTCTTGGGGGGTACCACCGCATTAGAAGCCCCACAAACGCCAGGAAGAGGATGAGAAATCCCATACTCGTGCGGACCCGATTGAGCATCGGGCACAACAACCACTTCTTCATGAAGCTCTACCAAAGGAGCTTCAATACGAGATGCATTTGGCATTTGTGGAGATAACCCGACTGGACCATCGCAATGACTAACAGGTAACTTTTGAACAACCACATCCAAACATGGTGGAACCATCGTCTTCACAATTCTTAAATATATCACCCAATCATCTTCTGAGGTAATGGAGATCAACCGTCGGACAACTGTTCCATATGTAATATGGGACAACAAACCCTGAATTGATATTCTAGGGTCGTTTATGTCGCAACTAATCTCCTCACAAGCTTGAGCCAAAAGCTTGTCAAAAGATGGTCTTTCATCGAACAACATGGTCACGATCTTCATACCATCAAAAGTAACACTCCCATAAGCATCTATCTCCACCCTTCCTCCATGGTATAGTGTTACTAGGCTGTCCATCTATTGCAAAAATGGATTACTAACTCAATAATGGCTATATACTTAAGCCTACTAACTTACTAAGTAATAAATATATATTAACTAATAACTATATAGTAAATATTAAATGAACACATCAAACGAAATTACATAATCTATAAATAATGTACGAAAACAATGTATACATGAGAACGCGTACGAGTCCAGCTAACGGTGGAGAAGGTCAAGTCGGACGAACACCTACGTACAAAAAAAACCTATTGTCAATAAAAAATTTGGCAGCACCTCCCCTGTAAAGTGATGTTTATAGAACCTGCGAATAAACGACAACACGATGGTTGCCAACACAGAAAACATGTAATATCAATGCGCTAAACAAAATGCTAACTATATAATCACTAAGAATTTACTAAACACTAACAATATACTAAGCAAGAAACTAGCTAACTATTTTAATAAACACTAACAACAAAATATCTAACTATTTACTAAACAATAAATAAGTGGATAGCTAACTAATTACTAAACACTAACAATAGCTAACAGTTTACAAACTAAGAAATTAAAAAAAAATACCGGGCGGCAGTGGGGGCGGGAGCCAAGCGGGCGGCGGCGAGCTCGGCGGCACTTCGGGCGGCGGCGAGCTCGGCGGAACTCCGGGCGGCGGGGAAATCCGGGCGCCGGCGAGCTCCGGGCGGCAGGGAGCTCGGCGGCACTCCGGCCGGAGCGGGGCGGGCGGGCGGCGGCGAGCCGGGCCGGAGCTGGGCGGGCGGCGGCGATTTCGACGGAACGGCGGCGGTGGGTTTTGCGGCGGTAGAAGTGACTCGAACAGGGAAGAAACGCGCAGAGAGAAAGGTAGTTTGCGGGTATTTCCTAGCTCGACGCCAAGATCTGTGGCGCCGAGCTAGGTGCCACGCGGACTGCCACGTCACACAGCTCGGCGCCATAGGCTGTGGCGCCGAGCTGTGTTACCTCGGCGCCACAGCCTATGGCGCCGAGCTTCGGGTCCAAACGTGCAAATAAAATTTCTAGAGGTCCAAACGTAAATTTTTGTCTCGAAAGGGGCTAAAAAACAAAAAATTCGGCACGGACACACAACTAGTTATATTTATTAAAACTGCAGTATAAAAAGCCCTACAACTACAGAGCACTGACAATATGTCATTTCTTGCTGCCCTCACTGTACTATTGAAGTATGGCGATAGGCCAATTTAGTAGATTTAAACTTCACATCAACCGAGCACTTAGAACCTCCTCTTGCTCCAGTTGCTCCTCCTGCTCCAGCTGTACTCTCTGATAGAGATGCCGTCGACTGGTACAAATTCATTTGCTAGTTTTGATGGGCTAGACATCCAGAGCGCACATAATGAAGCCAATAATGAAGCTCAGTCTGCATCGCCCAATCAAGATTCTGTGCAAGGAGCAAGTGGTGGGGAAAAGGGTAAGCAAGGTCATATTGGTTCTGCCACTGAGGAATGAGGATTATGTGGAGTTTAAGAAGATGCAAACAAGATGGAAGGTCTCAATGAAAAGAAGAGGCAAGACAGAATCTGGAGTCCGAGTGTCTTGATGAAGTGGACTCAATGGTTGGCTTACTAAATAGGGGGAGGTATGCTTTATTTGGTTCAAGTGCCAGATTATGTATGTCTCTTTCCCGAACTAATCAGCACTAGATTAATTTATTTTGGTATGTCTCTAGCTGCTTTTTTTTTCTTGTGTTTACTTGCAGTGCTCTTGGTGGAAGCAATGTATGATTAGAGGCACTTAATTTAAGAGTTTCTGATTTAGGTTCGTCTATATTATGTACCAAGTTCGGCTATTACACTATGTACAGTTTCTTTATTACTTCAACGTATCAATAATTCTGCTAAGACTACATGCCAATAACTGAGGTTTAACAATACATGCCACCTAGCTTCCAAATCCAAACCAAACACATTTTTCAGTACTGCAAGTAGTGCTTGTGCTGCAGATGAGAACTTGCTGGATGTTCTTAATATTTTAGAGTGATTGCAGAAGCATCCTTCTCTTCTTTTTTGTGGAAATGATCTTCTTAGCTGGAGGTTCTTGAACAGGGAACTGATTCGTACGCTGCAAGACTGTTAGAGTTGTAGGGTAATTTTGATTTTAATCTGGTATTAGTAAAACTTCTTTTTTACCTTAATATTAATATATATGAATTTGCGTCGGCAATTGTTATGCAAAATATATTTTTTTCCTAACTTTCAATTAGCTAAGGAATTATGAAGTAGCATCCATGCACAAAAATATCATCTATACCCAAAAACATTTTTTAAAATATAACAGATTGCAAATACGTTCTTGTGAAAGAGTTTCAATAATTGTTGAACTAATTTAATATTTTTGCTCCTGGGAGGCTTACAATACTTGTCACTGTTTGTGATCTGATATGTTTATCAGTTTATGCAGTTCTTGTAATATCATTTCTCACTGTGCATCTAGTTAGGTTTTTTTAGATAATGGAAAATGTTTCGGCTTTCGGACTTTTATAGAAAAGGTATCGGACCACACTTATTACAGACATAAACTCAATGAGAGAAAACAAGATTCATTTTAGCAAGATAGATGAAACACAAAAGGCCATCCAATGTTGTCTTCTTGTTATAATTGGATTTTTGCCACTCACAATGTTGTCTTCTTGTTATAATTACCATTGTGTCTATGAATTGTTGGTCCAGCTGGGTCTATGAAATGTGGGTCTGATGGTATTTTTACAAACCTGTTTCTTGCTGATGGCAAATATCAAAATCTCTCATGTGAAGCAAAAAAGTCAATTGCTCGTGGTTCTAGATGCCGGCAAGCTTGAACCATCTAGTCAGGTAATACTTCTGGATTGTTGTGTGGTAATTGGTTTAGTTTAGCCTTGGAAAAACGGGATAGCTCATGGGTCTGAAGTTTTATACCTTTCCATGGACATGGGCACGCCGTGGCGCACGCTGCAGTGCTCGTCGGGCGGCGGCTGAGGCCGAGGCGGCCATGCTTGGCGAGGCGCCGCTGTGAGGGCGTCGTGGCCTGCCTCCGCGCCTCGCTCGAGGATCTGCTCCGGTCGTCGCCGCCGTGCACTGTCGGTGGGTCTAGGTGAAAGGGAAATAGGGTCAAACCTTTTCCTAAATGATTTTGGTGGTTGAATTGCCCAACACAAATATTTGGACTAACTAGTTTGCTCTAGAATATAAGTTCTACAGGTGCCAAAGGTTCAACACAAACCAATAAAAAGGTCCAAGTTAGGGTTCAAAAGAAATGAGCAAAAGAAACCGAAGGCTGCCCTGGTCTGGCGCACCGGACTGTCCGCTGTGCCACCGGACAGTGTCCGGTGCACCACCGGACAGTGTCCGGTGCACAAGGGTGGATCAACTAAACTCGCCACCTTTGGGTTTTTGGAAAAGCCACTCCGCTATAATTCACCGGACTGTCCGGTGTGGCACCGGACTGTCCGGTGTGCCAGCGGAGCAACGGCTACAACGCAACGGTCGACTCCAACGGAAACCTGAAAAGCGCTACAGTGCGCGGACAGTTCGCGTAGAGTCAGAGCAGGCGCCAGAAGGCTCACCGGACAGTGAATAGTACCTGTCCGGTGCGGCACCGGACTGTCCGGTGGCCCAGGCTGTCAGAGCTCCAACGGTCGAACCCTAACGGTTGGGTGACGTGGCTGGCGCACCGGACAGTGTCCGGTGGCGCACTGGACTGTCCGGTGCGCCCATCGACAGCAGCCCAACCCCAACGGTTGGTTTTGGTGGTTGGGGCTATAAATACCCCCAACCACCACCACTTCAAGGCATCCAAGTTTTCAGCCATTGCATTCAATACAAGAGCTCTAGACTTCACTCCAAGACACAAACAAGAGATTTTCGTGTTCATTTGAGTTCTTATCGCTTGGATCGCTTTTCTTCTTCCTCCATTCTTGTTCTCAAGCAACTTGTAATCAACACAAGAGACACCAAGTTGTGGTGGTCCATGTGAGGGGTCTAAGTGACCCGTTGATTAAGGAGAAAAGCTCACTCGGTCTAGGTGACCGTTTGAGAGAGGGAAAGGGTTGAAAGAGACCCGATCTTTGTGACCACCTCAACGGGGAGTAGGTTTGCAAGAACCGAACCTCGGTAAAACAAATCACCGTGTCATTCGCTTTATTTGCTTGTGATTTGTTTTCGCCCTCTCTTTCGGACTCGACTTTATTTCTAACGCTAACCCCGGCTTGTAGTTATGCTTAAAGTTTGTAAATTTCAGATTTGCCTATTCACCCCCCTCTAGGCGACTTTCAATTGGTATCAAAGCACGATACTTCATTAGAGTCTAACCACTCGAAGTGATGTCGAGCATCCGCCAAGATGGAGATTGGGACCGGCGGCGACAAGTCCGCAAGCTCGGGGAGAACCCACTCGAGGGAGTCCGGCCACAAGCACAAGGAGGAATCATCTTCCTCCATCAAGACACAACGAAGAGGTGACAAGAAGAAGAAGATGAAGAAAGTGGTCTACTACGAGGAAGTTGATCCAACGGGGGAGCGAGAGCAACGTAAACAAGGTTTCAATTCGAGATGGCAAAAGCTCTGTTAATCTAGCCTCTCAAGGGCACTGTGCGAAGGTATTTATAGGTATCTGAGTGCCCAGCGTCCTGAGTTAAGGATGCATGTGCCCTCAGGCGCCTAGGTTATCCCCGGAATATTCCCATAAAGCAGGGTTACAGATTGTAATTACAGGGAGACCTTTACAAATTAGGCCTGTAATGCGTAGCGGCCACGCAGGGCCTGTTACATGGGCCGGATCACACGTGGGCCTCCATGTTGGACGAGGCCGCGAGATAGGACGACCTCGTCACAGGCCTTCGTCCGGCGACGCGTGGGACGAAGGGTAAGTCTGCCAGTCGTCTTGTCTCCGTTGGTGCAGCGAGGTTGGCGAAGGCATCGCGCGAAGGGTGGCGTCTTCGCCTTCGCCCCAACAACTTCTAAGCGCCATGAGCGCAAGAAGTATAGTAAGATGCCCCTCCGCTATCCTCGCATCTCCAAACGTACTCCATTACTTTCCGTCCCATTAGGAAAACCACCGGTTTTTTACGGTGAAGATTATTCTATGTGGAGTGATAAAATGAGGCATCACCTAACCTCACTCCACAAAAGCATATGGGATATTGTTGAGTATGGAGCACAGGTACCAAAGGAAGGGGACAAGGATTACGATTCGGAGGAGGTCAACCAAATTCGGCACTTTAACTCCCAAGCCACTATTATACTCCTCGCTTCTCTAAGTCGAGAGGAGTATAATAAGGTGCAATGGTTGAAGAGTGCCAAAGAGATTTGGGACATGCTCAAGACCGCGCACGAAGGAGATGAGGTGACCAAGATCACCAAGCGCGTGGGAAACGATCGAGGGGGAGCTCGGTCGATTTATGCTCAACCAAGGAGAGGAGCCACAAGCCATGTACAACCGGCTCAAGACCTTGGTGAACCAAGTGCGCAACCTCGGGAGCACAAAATGGGATGACCATGAAATGGTCAAGGTTATTCTAAGATCACTCGTTTTTCTTAATCCTACACAAGTTCAATTAATTCGTGGTGATCCTAGATACAAGCTAATGTCTCCCGAGGAGGTTATAGGAAAGTTTGTGAGCTTTGAATTAATGATCAAAGGCTTCAAACAAATCATCGAGCGAGGCGCCACATCCACATCCGAGGTGCAACCCGTCGCATTCAAAGCAACAGAGGAGAAGAAAGAAGAGTCTACGTCAAGTAGGCTCCCCATCGATGCCTCCAAACTCGACAACGAGGAAATGGCGCTCATCATCAAGAGTTTCCGCCAAATCCTCAAGTAAAGGAGGGGGGAAGGATTACAAGCCCCGCTCCAAGAAAGTTTACTACAAGTGTGGTAAGCTCGGTCATTTTATTGCTAAATGTCCATTATCTAGTGATAGTGACAGGGGCAACGACAAGAAGGGAAAGAGGAGGGAAAAGAAGAGATACTACAAGAAGAAGGGCGGCGATGCCCATGTATGTCGGGAGTGGGACTCCGATGAGAGCTCCACCGACTCCTCCTCCGACGAGGACGCCGCCAACATCGCCATCAACAAGGGTCTTCTCTTCCCCAACATCGGCCACAAGTGCCTCATGGCAAAGGACGACAAAAAGAAGAAGGTAAAATCTAGAGCTTCTACTAAATATGCAACATCTAGTGATGAGGCTAGCTCTAGTGATGATGAGGATGATTTGTTTACACTTTTTGCCAACCTTAACATGCAACAAAAGGAGAAGTTAAATGAATTGATTAGTGCTATTCATGAGAAGGACGAACTTTTGGATAGCCAAGAGGACTTCCTTATTAAGGAAAATAAAAAACATGTTATGGTTAAAAATGCTTATGCTCAAGAAGTAAAGAAATGTGAAAAATTAACTAGTGAGCTTAGCATTTGCCATGACACTATCTCTAATATTAGAATTGAAAATGCCAAATTAATTGCTAATGTAGAGAAATTAAATGTTTGTGATGATTCACTTGTCAACCTTAAAAATAATAATGCTAGTTTGATTGCTAAGATTGACAAGTTGAATGAATCACTTTCTAGCCTTAAGATTGAGAATGATAATTTAATGTCTAAGGCTAAAGATTTAAATGTTTGCAATGTTTCTATTTCCAATCTTAGAAATGAGAATGCCATGTTACATGCTAAGATTGATGAATTAAATGTTTGCAAACCCTCTACATCTAATGTTGATCATGTTTCCATTTGTACTAGATGTAGAGACATTAATGTTGATGCTATCCATGATCACCTAGCTTGGTCCTCAGTCCGATACTCTGAAATTGGCTTTCATTCAGGAGCTTAGAACCATCAGAGCTTCCTGTCCGGGCCCATGGGCAGTGGGTGGCGACTTCAACCTTATATATAGAGCGGAAGACAAAAATAATAGTAATCTGGACCGTGCCATGATGGGTCGATTTCGTCGTCTCTTAAACGACCTTGAACTTAAAGAGCTAGAGTTGCTTGGTAGAAGATACACTTGGTCCAATGAAAGGGCTTCACCTACTCTGGTTAGGCTGGACAGGTTGTTCTACACCACTGATTGGGAGATCTACTTCCCTAACTGTATCCTCCAGAGTTCGGCCACCATGTTCTCAGATCATTGCCCTCTTCTCCTCGGCCTACATGAGTTTACTCAAGGTAAAAGAAGATTTCACTTCGAAAGTTTCTGGACAAAGTTGGATGGATTTGATGACGAAGTACAACGTTCATGGTCTCAACATTTGGAGGGGTCCTGCCCTCTAAATCTGCTAGCAGATAAATTGGCTAGGCTCGCTCGGGAGTTGCAGTCGTGGGGACAGAAGAAGGTCGGGAATGTCAGACAGCAGCTGTTATTCGCTCGGGAAATTATCTTTCAGCTGGAAAAAGCCCAAGATCTTAGATGCCTCACTCCTCATGAAAGTTGGTTGCGGCAGAAGCTCAAGCACCTGTCTTTAGGGCTTGCGTCTCTGGAAAGAACGATAGCCAGAACTAGGTCGCGCCTGAATTGGTTAAAGGAGGGAGATGCGAATACCTCTTATTTCCACCTGCATGCGAAATACAGAAAGAGAAAAAATTATATGGCTAAAGTGAAAGTGAACGACAGACTCGTGATGGACCAAGAAAGGAAAAAGGAGGTAGTGTGGGAGTTCTATAATAATCTGTTAGGAACGGCCAGAGAACGTGAGTTCACCCTAGACCTTCCTTCCTTCCACCCAGGAACTCAACTTGATCTCGAAGGATTGAATCAAATTATCACTGAGGAGGAGGTTTGGGACACTATCAAATCGCTGCCGGCGGATAAGGCACCTGGCCCGGACGGCTTCACAGGCCGTTTCTACAAAATTGCTTGGCCAACAATTAAAGGAGATTTCATGGCGGCGGTCAACAGGTTGATGCAAGGGGATGTTTCCAGGTTGTCTTTGCTGAATTCAGCCTTTATTACCCTTCTTCCTAAAACGGCGGAGGCCCTGGAGCTAAAAGATTACAGACCAATTAGTCTCATCCATAGTTTTGCAAAAATCGTAATGAAGCTGCTGGCCAACCGGCTTGCTCCTAAGCTGCCGCAGCTGGTCTCTCTCAACCAAAGCGCCTTCATGAAGGGTCGATGTATTCATGACAATTTCATCCTTGTGCAACAGATGGCCAGTGTGCTTCACCGGCAGAAAGAGGCTAGGATCCTTCTCAAACTTGACATCAGCAAGGCTTTTGACTCAGTTTCGTGGCCCTTTTTGTTGGAAGTCCTGCAATTTCTTGGCTTTGGCTCGTTCTGGTGCGACATCATGGCTAAAATGTTCAGAACTGCTTCCACTAGAGTCCTGGTTAATGGAGAACCTGGTGATCTTATTTTTCACCAGCGGGGGCTGCGGCAAGGGGACCCCCTTTCACCAATGCTGTTTATTCTAGTCATGGACGTGCTGAATTTCCTTATCAAGAGGGCTGCAGATCTAGGTCTGTTACTCCCCCTATTAAGGCGGGGTGCTGGACAAAGGGTTTCAATGTACGCGGATGATGTGGTGCTCTTCGTGCAGCCGGTGGCGAGTGAATTAACCTTGACAAAAGAGCTGCTGCGGGTTTTCGGAGAAGCTTCGGGGCTTGTCACCAACATTGGCAAATGCTCCATTACACCAATTCGATGTTCGGATCAGGTGGTGGAGGAAGTTCAGGGAACCTTGGGCTGCAATGTGGTGAATTTTCCATGCAAATATCTTGGTTTGCCTCTATCTCACAAAAAGTTGACAGCGGCTGACTTGCTACCTTTGATTGATAAGATCGCGGACAAACTCCCAGGATGGAAAGCTGCTTTGATGCATCCGGCAGGAAGAAATGTCTTGGTGAAAGCTGTCCTTACAGCCATTCCTATCCACCATCTCATGGTGCTTCAATGTCCGAAGTGGGTGCTGAAAGCCATTGATAAAATCAGGAGGGGCTTCTTGTGGAAAGGCAGACGTGACATTAGAGGGGGGCACTGCCTGGTTAATTGGGGCCGTGTTTGCAGACCAATCGAGCTTGGTGGCCTAGGTATTCATAACTTGGAAGCTCTTGGCTGGTCCTTGTGTATGCGCTGGCTTTGGTTTAAAAAGACTCAGCTAGATCGCCCTTGGACGGAGTTCGACATTCAGGTCCATCCCATTGCAGCAGCAATGTTCGCTGCCTCGGTGGTTTCGATCGTGGGAGATGGGGCTAACACGCTGTTTTGGCAAGACAGATGGATTCAGGGTCACTCACTTTCAGTTTTGGCACCATCCCTATGCAGGCTGGTCCCTTCTAAGTTCAAGCGAGGTAGAACGGTACAGGAGGCTTTGGTTGATGGTCGCTGGGTCAGAGATATCAGGGGTGTTCTGGATGCTCAAGTTCTCTCGGAGTATCTTCAACTCTGGGATGTCATAGAAACAGTTAATCTTGCGCCGGGGGTTTGTGACCAGCACCTCTGGACCCCATCATCCTCAGGACAGTACTCTTCAAGATCGGCTTACCGGAGGTTCTTTATAGGCTCCATCGCTTTTGAACCTGCCCATAGGATTTGGAAGTCCTGGGCCCCTCCGAAGTGCAAGTTTTTCCTTTGGTTAGCAAGTCTAAATAGATGTTGGACAGCGGACCGTTTGGCGAGAAGAGGGCTGGCTCATCCTGACTGCTGTGTGCTCTGTAATCAAGAAGAGGAAACGATTCAACACCTGTTGGCTGGCTGCGTCTTCTCTAGGCAAGTCTGGTTCCAGGTCCTTTCCGCCTGCAATCTTCAACACATGTGCCCTTCCCCTGGGGAGGACAACTTTCAAGTCTGGTGGCAGCAGGCGGAGCAAAATGTACCAAAGCAGCGGCGAAAGGTTTTCAACTCGGTGGTCTGCTTGGTTGCTTGGTGGTTGTGGAAGCATCGGAATTGTTGTGTGTTCGATGATGAGGTTGCTGATATCGCTAAAGTGGTCCAGGAGATTAGCGAAGATGCCACCTTCTGGCGCCTTGCTGGAGCCCCTAGGGCTGTGGGCTGAGATGTCTCTTGGTACTATGGATACGTTTGTCTATGTAAGGTGTTGGCCGCCATAAAAAGCCACACCATTTTTGTACCGCCCCATTTTGGGGCTCACCTTCTTATTTTAATGAAATGCAGCTCTCCTGCGTTTTCGAGAAAAAAAAAATTAAACAACAAAATGATCACATTGCTCAACTTAGTGCTAAAATTAATGAGCATGAGATAGAAAACGAAAAATTTAAATTTGCTAGAAGCATGCTCTATAGTGGGAGACGCCCTGACATTAAGGATGACATTAGCTTCCAACAGGGAGGCAATGTTAAACTTAATGCCCCTAAGAAATTGTCTAACTTTGTTAAGGGCAAAGCTCCCATGGTTCAGGATAACGAGGGCTATATTTTATATTCTGCTGGTTATCCCAAACATAAGATTAGGAGAATTTATTCTAGGAAGTCTCACTCTGGCTCTCATCATGCTTTTATGTATAAGAGTGAGGCATCTAGTTCTAGGCAATCAACTCATGTTAAATTGCCTAAAAAGAAATCTCCTATTGCATCAAATGAACCTAATGTTTCATTTAAAACTTTTGATGCTTCTTATGTGCTCACTAACAAATCAGGCAAAGTAGTTGCCAAATATGTTGGGGGCAAACACAAGGGCTCCAAGACTTGTGTTTGGGTACCCAAGGTGCTTGTTTCTAATGTCAAAGGACCCAAGACCGTTTGGGTACCTAAGAACAAGGCCTAAACTTGTTTTGTAGGTTTATGCATCCGGGGGCTCAAGTTGGATCATTGATAGCGGGTGCACAAACCACATGACTGGGGAGAAAAGGATGTTCTCCTCCTATGAGAAAAACGATGATCCCCAAAGAGCTATCACATTCGGGGATGGAAATCAAGGTTTGGTCAAAGGACTTGGTAAAATTGCTATATCTCCTGACCATTGTATTTCCAATGTTTTTCTTGTAGATTCTTTAGATTAAAATTTGCTTTCTGTTTCTCAATTATGCAAAATGGGTTACAACTGTCTTTTTACGGATATATGTGTTACTGTCTTTAGAAGAAGTGATGATGCAGTAGCATTTAAGGGCGTATTAGAGGGTCAGCTATACTTAGTTGATTTTAATAGAGCTGAACTTGATACTTGCTTAATTGCTAAGACTAATATGAGTTGGCTCTGGCATCGCCAACTAGCCCACGTTGGGATGAAGAATCTTCACAAGCTTCTAAAGGGAGAACACATTATGGGACTAACAAATGTTTATTTTGAGAAAGACAGGGTTTGTAGCGCATGTCAAGCACGAAAGCAAGTTGGTGCCCACCATCCACACAAGAACATCATGACGACCGACAGGCTGCTTGAGCTACTCCACATGGATCTATTCGGCCCGATCGCTTACATAAGCATCGGCGGGAGTAAGTATTGTCTTGTGATTATGGATGATTATTCTCGCTTCACTTGGGTGTTCTTTTTGCAGGATAAATCTCAAACCCAAGAGACCTTAAAGGGATTCTTGAGACAGGCTTAAAATGAGTTCGGCTTAAGGATCAAAAAGATTAGAAACGACAATGGGACGAAGTTCAAGAACTCTCAAATAGAAGGCTTTCTTGAGGACGATGGCATCAAGCATGAGTTCTCTTCTCCCTACACACCACAACAAAATGGTGTAGTGGAGAGGAAGAATAGAACTCTACTTGACATGGCGAGGACCATGCTTGATGAGTACAAGACTTCGGACCGGTTTTGGTCGGAAGCAATCATCACCGCTTGCTACGCCATCAACCGTCTCTACCTTCACTGAATCCTCAAGAAGACATCATATGAACTCCTAACTGTTAAAAAGCCCAATGTTTCATATTTTAGAGTCTTTGGTAGCAAATGTTTTATTCTTGTCAAAAGAGGTAGAAAATCTAAATTTGCTCCTAAGGCTATAGAAGGCTTTTTACTCGGTTATGACTCAAACACAAGGGCATATAGAGTCTTTAACAAGTCCACAGGACTAGTTGAAGTTTCTTGTGACATTGTGTTTGATGAGACTAACGGCTCTCAAGTAGAGCAAGTTGATCTTGATGAGCTAGATGATGAAGAGGCTCCATGCGTCGTGCTAAGGAACATGTCCATTGGGGATGTGTGCCCCAAGGAACCCGAGGAGCCTCCACATGCACAAGATCAACCGTCATCTTTCATGCAAGTATCTCCACCAACTCAAGATGAGGATCACGCTCAAGATGATGAAAATAAAGATCAAGAAGAGCCACCTCAAGAGGACGACAATGATCAAGGGGAGATGCCAATGATCAAGACAAGGAAGATTATCAGGGTCCAAGACCGCCTCACCCAAGAGTCCACCAAGCGATACAAAGAGATCACCCCGTGAACTCCATCCTCGGCGATATTCATAAGGGGGTAACCACTCGATCTCGTGTCGTACATTTTTGTGAACATTACTCTTTTGTGTCTTCTATTGAGCCATACATGGTGGAAGACGCATTAAGAGATTCGGATTGGGTGTTGGCAATGCAAGAGGAACTCAACAACTTCATGAGGAATGAGGTATGACATTTAGTTCCACGTCCTAACCAAAATGTTGTAGGAACCAAGTGGGTATTCCGCAACAAGCAAGATGAGCATAGTGTGGTGACAAGGAACAAAGCTCGACTTGTGGCCAAAGGATATTCACAAGTCGAAGGTTTGGATTTTGGTGAAACCTATGCACCCGTAGCTAGGCTTGAGTCAATTCGTATATTACTTGCCTATGCTACTTACCATGGCTTCAAGCTTTATCAAATGGACGTGAAAAGTGTCTTCCTCAATGGACCAATCAAGGAAGAGGTCTATGTTGAGCAACCTCCCGGCTTTGAAGATAGTGAGTACCCTAATTTTTTTTTCGAAAAACGCAGGAGAACTGCGCCTCATTATATTAAGTAAGAAGAAATAGGGTCGAAAAGGACCCGAATACAGGACCTCCTTATGGAGGCCAGAAACAAGCATAAAGGAAACAATCCATACACAACTAAAAGATACAACTTATCTCAGGCATTGGTACTGGGAGCAGCTAAAAAGGAAAGACCCTTAGCTCCTGCAACCATCCATTTCTCCCTTTCCTCAGCAGTGGCCTCTAATAGTGTAGTGATATTGGGGGGGGGACCCATCAAACACCACTCTGTTTCTGAACTTCCAGATCATCCAGGCTCCCAGAATCAAAAGTGAATTTACCCCCTTCTTGGTCATGCCTGACACAATATCAGCAATGCGTTTCCACCACTGCAGGAAGTTTGTGTCATCTTGGATAGGGGCAAGAATGTGGAGCCCGAATTTCCGAAGAGTGATGTACCAATATAATCTGGAAAAGCTACAAGAAACCAAAAGATGGTTGATGGTTTCAGGCTCTTGGTCACAAAGAGGGCATCTAGGAGGATGATTTAGTCCTCTTTTTTCAAGTCTGTCTGCAGTCCAGCACCTATTATGAGCCACCAGCCAAAGGAAGAACTGACACTTAGGAGGTGCCCAAGTTTTCCAGACCATTTTGTAATGCTCAAAACCAACAGAGCCAGTGAAGAAACCCTTATAAGCCGAGCATGCAGAATACTGCCCATTAGAAGCGATTGAAAAGATATGCTTATCCTCAGAGTTAGGTTGCAATACAACATCAGATATTGCATTCCAGAGGTGTAGGTAATCTACCAGAACTCCCCAGGTCAAGGCACCTTTAATATCAGAGACCCATCTTCTATTAGTTAGAGCCTCGCGAACAGTTCTTTTAGAAACAATTCTTTTTGGAACAGTCAAGAGGAGCCTTGGAGCAATATCAGAAACACTTCTGGCATTAATCCACTTGTCACTCCAAAAGAAGGTGTTAGCACCATTACCAATTTCTGTGACAAGCACAGAAGAGAAGAGGGCTTTAGCATTGCTGGGGACATGAACAGGAAGGTTATTCCAGGGCCGGGTAGGGTCGGTCCTTTGCAGCCATAGCCATCTCATCCGAAGTGCCCAACAGAGTTCAGGGAGGCTGGAAATTCCCAAACCTCCAAAGTTCAAGGGTCTACACACTTTGCCCCAAGCCACCATACAATGCCCTCCTTTAACCTCTCTTCTGCCTCTCCATAAGAAACCTTTCCTTATCTTATCAATTTCCTTAATGACCCACATAGGGAAATCAATAGCCATAGCAGTATAAACACACATCCCAGTGAGAACATGTTGCACTAGAATTCTTCTCCCTGCCCTATTTAATAAGTCAGCCTTCCAGTTAGGTAATCTGTCAGCAATCTTATCCACCAGGGGCCAGAGTTGTTGGTTGGTTAATCTATGAAGGGATAGAGGAAGGCCTAGATATTTGCAGGGGAAGGAGGCAATATCACAAGGTAACATATGCTGGACGTCCAAGATAGTCTCCTCAGAGCACCTTATAGGGTAAATATTGGATTTATGAGTATTGTTATGAAGCCCAGAGGCATCTCCAAAGAGTCCAAGAATATCCAGAGTAATGGAGATATCCGACTGAATGGGGTGCAGGAACAAGACAACATCATCTGCATAAATTGAAATTCTGTGAAGATTTTTCCCCAAGTAAAGCTGTTGAAGTAAACCAGCCTCCTCAGCCCTGGAGAAAAGGACCCCCAGAACATCCATGACAAGAATGAAAAGCATTGGGGATAAGGGATCTCCCTGTCTTAGTCCCCTTCTATGCTGAATTCTTTTCCCGGGGCAGCCATTTAGAATAACCTGAGTAGAGGAGGAACCAAGCAGCCCACAAATGATGTCTCTCCAAAGATCTCCGAAACCCATATGCTTCATAACTTCAATCAAGAAAGCCCAGGAAATAGAATCAAAGGCTTTAGAAATATCCAGCTTAAAAAGGAGTCGTGCCTTGCTTTGGGAATGAAAAAGTCTTGCAGTTTGTTGCACAAGCATAAAATTATCTTGTATGAATCTGCCTTTGATGAAAGCACTTTGAATAGGAGACACCATATTATTTAACTTTTTTCCCAATCTGTTGGCAAGGATTTTGGTGACTAATTTGGCAAAGCTGTGAACCAAACTAATTGGTCTGAAATCCTTGACCTGATCAGCCCCCTCCACTTTAGGAACCATAGTGATATAAGCACTATTAAGTTTGTACAAATTCAAGAAGTTTCTGTTCCATAAAGCTGCCACAGCATTCATCACCTCTTTTTTAATGATATTCCAACAAACTTTATAGAATCTCCCAGTGAAACCATCGGGACCTGGAGCCTTGTCAGAAGGTATGGTCTTGATAGTTTCCCATATTTCCAGTTCAGAAACAGGCAGCTCAAGATCAGCAAGGTCATACATCGGTAATCCAAGAGCTTCGAGGTCGATGGATCTAGCTCTTTCAGCCGTATGGCCAATAAGTTTTGAATAAAATAGGTCAATTACTTCAGCTTTCTCATGGTGGCTGGTCAGGATGTTATCCCCATCCTTAAGTTTAGTCACCAGATTTTTCCTCTTTCTGTGCCTTGCATGCATATGGAAGTATTTGGTATTAGCATCTCCTTCCTTCAGCCAGCTTATTCTTGATCTCAGCCTGGCCATAGTTCTTTTAAAGGAGGCCAGCAGCAAGGATTGCATCTTGAGCTTGTTTTTGAGCCAATTCTCAGCCGGTGAAAGCAGTCTGTGATCTTGGGCAATTTCGAATTTATGAAGGAGCTCCTTTGCAAGTGCCAACTGGGAGGCAACATGACCCACTTTCTTAGTACTCCAGCTTTGCAGCCTTTTAGAAGTCTCTTTAAGCTTTCTATCCAGGGTCACAAGGGGGCAATGCAAACTACCCACAGAGTCCCATGCAGACTGAACAGTATCAAGAAACCCATCAATTTTTGGCCAGAATGCTTCAAAGTGGAATCTTTTTTTCCCAAAGGAATTATCTTGGAGTCCCAAGAGTAAGGGGCAGTGGTCAGAAGCCTGAGAAGCAGAACTTTGAAGCAGCACATTTGGAAAAATAGCCTCCCAATCAGAAGAGCAAAAAAACTCTGTCCAACTTAACCAACACAGGATTAGCATGCTGATTTGACCAAGTAAATTTCCTGCCATGCAATTGGATTTCCTTTAATGCCAGATCATTAATAACTGCCCTGAATCTAGACATCATTGCCATGTTCAGATTTGAGTTATTTTTATCCGATGCCTTATAAATAAGGTTGAAGTCTCCAGCAATGACCCAAGGTCCAGCACAGGCAGCTCTGATTTCCTTAATCTCCTGGAGGAAAAGTATTTTATCTGCATCTGACTGAGGCCCATAAACGCAAGTTAACCACCATGGTGTGCCATCATTTTTATAGAATTGAACCGAAACGCAGTGATTATCTATTCTTGTCAACCCTGTGTGACCAACATGCCTCTTCCAAGCAACCAGAATTCCTCCACTAGCACCCAACGAAGGCATGAAGACAAAGTCTGAAAACTCAATTCCTAGGGTAGAGAGGATATTTGTACGAGTAATCTGCTGCATTTTTGTTTCTTGACAGCAAACTACATCCACATGAAAGGAATCAACAAGATCTCTTACAGCATCCTGTTTAAGAGAGGAATTCAGACCTCTTACATTCCAAAATAAAATTTTAGCAGGATCCATCAATAACCTTTAGCAACCAACTACAGACAAGGAAGACCTGAGCACTAACTCTCCAAGTCGGCAGGGAGGGTCCAGCCGAACAAGGCAGAGAGGGCCTCCACCTGAACCTGGTTCAAGCAGCGATTAAATAATGCAGCATATTCTTGTAAGGCTTCGTTGTTGATTTCTTCGTTTTCTGATAGGCATTTAAGGGCCACCATAGCTTTCCTGACCGGCTTGGATTTCTCTTTGTGCAAGTTGGATTTCTCTTTGTGCAAGTCGAACTCGACACCAATACCAGCAAGCCGCCTGCTGCGTCTGGGGGCCTGCACTCCAGATATGGGTGTAGCCACCAGGGAGGTTCTTGGAGTTGGTAGTAGGGCATCCGACTTCTTGCAGATTTTGCTGAAAAACTTGACAATGGGTGGACTGTCCTGTTCCAGAGCAGGTTGGACATGTTCCTCAGTTGGAAGCAGCGGAGTAGTATTTTTCCTTCTTGAATAGACTTTCAGATTCGATATGGCTAGCGACCCAGAAGAAATGCAGGGTTGAACACGGGCCAGAGAAAGGGGCGATCCAAGCCTAGCTGATTTCTGCGTCTCATTCCTCACGGACTGAGGCGAAACCGGCCTGGCTGGGGTCAGCGACCCGGGGGGCCCAAGCCTAGACACCACCGGGAGGGGCGAACTCAGCCCTGTCATTTCCTGCGACCCAGTCACTTTGGACTGAGGCGAAAACGGCTGGGTGGAGTTCAGCGGCCCAATAGTGCATGTCCAGCTGTCAATAGGGGCCTCATCAAGGAGACTATTTGGCTCCTCTGTAGGCAACTCATTAAGGAGTATCATCCCATTATCCGAGGCCATCTGCTGTAACTCCGGTGCGTCAAAGAGTGGCTGTTCATGTCCCCTAGATGTATGTGAAGTCCTTCCATGTCCGGACGGCGGGAGAGGCCCAAGGCGAAGGTGAACAGACCGTCGCTGGGGCAAGGAACTGCCCAAACGCCGAGGCTCAACATTCCTTTGGTCATCCATGTCGTCCGAACCATCAGACTGATCGCCATCCTCCGGTGGAGTCAGCAGCGAGGAACCTCTTATACCATCATGGCAGATTGCAAGTACCCTTACGCTTATATTATAGGCTAAGCATCTCCGTTCAGAGCTTTGAGGGCCTGGCTCCAGAATATGCAGAATCATATCACGGTGCAGTTGTTTCGGTTGGAAGCACCAAGCCCATGCTACAAAGGAAGGAAGAGTTTTCTGCAACAGAGTGTCCGGATGAACCTCCTCAATGATACAAGAATCCCCCAATATGAATTCAGCTGTTGAGCGGCACCAAGCATGCACCGGGATTCCGGTAATCTCAACTTCCACCAAGCTCGACATGATTGAGGAAGAGGCATGAGAAAATCTGGACCATCTTTTAAACACCAGGCTGAACCGAGGACCTCGGAGCACTTTACCATCATTAAGAACCCTCATTGCAGTCTCTTCATTAGGAAAGAATAGAAGAAAATCCTCCGGCTTTGCAGATTGGATTGTCATGTCTTCCAACTTAATGCTGAAACAATGTGCCACTTCTTCTAATACCTCTGATCCAAGGACCTCCGGCCTAGTACCAGTAACGGTAACAAGCAAGGCCCTTCTCAGGTTTAATTCTTCCCTTGCCATACCATCCGAGAAGGCCAAAACCCGAGATGTTAAATGCGGTGGGGAAACTTCAGGAATGACTTCAGATGCTGACAGAGAATGTGAAACAGCCTTGCCACTGCCCAGAGTTCCTCTGCCACCTTTGGAACGTCTTCTTTTTTTCTTCTTGTTGCAGAGAGAGCGCTGGGAATTACCACTAGGTTCCGGCAGACCTTTCTCCATCAGGGCTTCACCAGCAGGGGTAATTCTGACCCACACTGATTTCTTCTTCAGAGAGCGACCCTCAGTCAAAGAGAGTGGCGCTGGTGGAGCTGACAGCCGTTGCCACACTGATTTCTTCTGCAGAGAGCGACCCCCAGTCAAAGAGAGCGGCGCCGGTGGAGCTGACAGCCGATGCCACACCGAGGGTCTCCCCCACGGATGACCAAGACGTTGTTGCACTGAAATCCTGCTGACCTGATGAACCGCAGGGAGGGATGGACACCAGGCAGCTTGATGACCAAGCTGGAAACAGCGGAAACAGCGAGTTGGCCGGCGGCAAGCAGCAACACGGTGGCTGGGCGCAAGGCAGTTGAAGCACTTTCCACGAAGTTCCACTTGGGGCCGGCGACGGGGCAGGGGTCCTCCGCGAGACCTCTTCTTGCGCACGACTACTTGCCAGCCGTCATCGTCCACAGGTCGTCCCCCAGAACTACTCGTCACCTTCAGAGGGCTGCTGGATATAGATATCGCAGGGGAGGGAGACAATCCGCACCGCGATGAGGGAGAAGGGTACGAGGCTTGACCAGCGAGGTTGGAGAGGACCGCCTGTTTAAAGGATCGTTGGGGTCTGGGGGATTCGCCAGGGGAAGCGTCATCACGCCAGCGCTGGGCCTTGGAGCGGCCATCGAGGGAGCCCAAGCGTCGGGAAGTGGAGGGGGCGGTCGCTGAAGGGGCGGAAGCCGATGGGGAGGCCGCCGGGAAGATTGCCTGCGGGAGGCTGGCCGCCGGGAGACTGGTGGAGGGTGGGGCGGTGAGGGGAGGCGAACTGACGGGGCTGGGGGTTGGGCCATCGAGGGAGCCCAGGCGTCGGGAAGTGGAGGGGGCGGGCGCCGAAGGGCCAGGAGCCGATGGGGTGGCCGCCGGGCTGGTTGCCGGCGGGAGGCTGGCCGGCGGGAGGCTGGTGGAGGGTGGGGCGGTGAGGGGAGGCGAACGGACGGGGCTGGGGGTTGGGGAGGCCATTCCATCTCAGGTATAACCCCTCTTATAGCATCCTGTTTAAGAGAGGAATTCAGACCTCTTACATTCCAAAATAAAATTTTAGCAGGATCCATCAATAACCTTCATGTCTATAAACTCTCAAAGGTGCTTTATAGGCTCAAGCAAGCCCCAAGAGCATGGTATGAATGCCTAAGAGATTTTCTTATCACTAATGGTTTCAAAGTCGGTAAAGCCGATCCTACATTCTTTACTAAAACAATTGCAAATGATTTGTTTGTATGCCAAATTTATGTTGATGATATCATAATTGAGTCTACTAACAAATCTACTTGTGAAGAGTTTAGTAGGATAATGATTCAAAAATTCGAGATGTCTATGATGGGGGAGCTGAAGTATTTCTTAGGATTTCAAGTGAAGCAACTCCAAGAGAGCACCTTCATCAGCCAAACCAAGTATATTCAAGACATACTTACCAAGTTTGGAATGAAGGATGCCAAGCCCATCAAGACACCCATGGGAACCAATGGGCATCTCAACCTCGACACGGGAGGTAAATCCGTAGATCAAAAGGTATACCGGTCGATGATAGGATCTCTACTCTATTTATGTGCATCTCGACCGGATATTATGCTTTCCGTATGCATGTGTGTAAGATTCCAAGCCGATCCTAAGGAAGTTCACCTTAGGGCCATGAAAAGAATCTTGAGATATTTAGTTCATACACCTAAGTTTGGTCTTTGGTACCCCAAGGGATCCACCTTTGATTTAATAGGTTATTCAGATGTTGATTGGGCAGGGTGTAAGATTGATAGAAAGAGCACATCAGGGACTTGTTAGTTCTTGGGAAGATCTCTGGTGTCTTGGGCTTCAAAGAAACAAAATTCAGTAGCTCTTTCTACCGCCGAAGCCGAGTACATTGCCGCAGGCCATTGTTGCGCGCAATTGCTTTGGATGAGACAAACCCTTAGGGACTATGGCTACAAATTAACCAAAGTCCCTCTCCTATGTGATAATGAGAGTGCAATCCGCATGGCGGATAATCCTGTTGAGCACAGCCGCACTAAGCACATAGCCATTCGGTATCACTTTTTGAGAGATCACCAACAAAGTGGGGATATCGAGATTGCCTATGTTAGCACCAAAGAACAATTAGCTGATATCTTTACCAAGCCACTAGATGAGAAAACCTTTACCAAACTTAGGAATGAGCTAAACATTCTTGATTCTCGGAACTTTGATTGATACTTTGCACACATAGCTTATTTATATATCTTTGATCATATCTCTTTCATGTGCTATGACTAATGTGTTTTCAAGTAAAGTCTTATGCTAAGTCATAGATTGAAAGGGAAATGGAGTCTTCGGCGAAGACAAGGCTTCCACTCCACTCTATCGGTATTATTTACCCTTCGCCATCACTCTGCATCGCTCTCCACTTTGGTATAATCTTTACTCATATTCATTACTCATACCATTGGGGAGAAAGTAAAAGGGCTCTAAAGACTCCGTTTTTGGCGATTAATGCCAAAGGGGGAGAGAGTATTAGCCCAAAGCAAAAGGACCGCACCACCACACCAATTTCGAAATTTTTCGAAACAAGTTGTTTTCAATTGGTATATTTCAAATTAGTATTCCTCTAAGAAATTCTATTTTATTTGGTATCTATATGTTAAGGAGGAGTTTTCAAAATTGGTATCTAAAATATTTTGATCTTCCTTCAAATTGGTAAGACCCTCTTGAACACTAAGAGGAGAATTTTATTAAGGGGGAGTTTTGTTTAGTCAAAGGAAAAAGCATTTGAAACAGGGGGAGAAAATTTCAAATCTTAAAAATGCTTTTCGAAATCTTATTTATATACCTTTGACTACTTGCAAAAAGACTTTGAAAAGAATTTCTAAAAAGATTTGCAAAAACAAAAAAAGTGGTGCAAAAATGGTCCAAAATGTTAAAAGAAAGAAAGCAATACATGCATATCTTATGAAAGTATAAATTGGTTTAAATTCCAAGCAACCTTTGCACTTACCTTATGCAAACTAGTTCAATTATGCACTTATATACTTGCTTTGGTTTGTGTTGACATCAATCACCAAAAAGGGGGAGATTGAAAGGGAAATAGGGTCAAACCTTTTCCTAAATGATTTTGGTGGTTGAATTGCCCAACAAAAATATTTGGACTAACTAGTTTGCTCTAGAATATAAGTTCTACAGGTGCCAAAGGTTCAACACAAACCAATAAAAAGGTCCAAGTTAGGGTTCAAAAGAAAGGAGCAAAAGAAACCGAAGGCTGCCCTGGTCTGGCGCACCGGACTGTTTGGTGTGCCACCGGACAGTGTCCGGTGCACCAGGGTGGATCAACTCGAACTCGCCACCTTCGGGTTTCTGGAAAAGCCACTCCGCTATAATTCACCGGACTGTCCGGTGTGGCACCGGACTGTCCGATGTGCTAGCGGAGCAACGGCTACAGCGCAACGGTCGACTCCAACGGAAACCTGAAAAGCGCTACAGTGCGCGGACAGTTCGCGCAGAGTCAGAGCAGGCGCCAGAAGGCGCACCGGATAGTGAACAGTACCTGTCCGGTGCGGCACCGGACTGTCCGGTGGCCCAGGCTGTCAGAGCTCCAACGGTCGAACCCTAACGGTTGGGTGACGTGGTTGGCGCACCGGACAGTGTCCGGTGACGCACCGGACTGTCCGATGCGCCCATCGACAGCAGCCCAACCCCAACGGTTGGTTTGGTGGTTAGGGCTATAAATACCCCCAACCACCACCACTTCAAGGCATCCAAGTTTTCAGCCATTGCATTCAATACAAGAGCTCTAGACTTCACTCCAAGACACAAACAAGAGATTTTCGTGTTCATTTGAGTTCTTGTCGCTTGGATCGCTTTTCTTCTTCCTCCATTCTTGTTCTCAAGCAACTTGTAATCAACGCAAGAGACACCAAGTTGTGGTGGTCCTTGTGAGGGGTCTAAGTGACCCGTTGATTAAGGAGAAAAGATCACTCGGTCTAGGTGATCGTTTGAGAGAGGGAAAGGGTTGAAAGAGACCCGGTCTTTGTGACCACCTCAACGGGGAGTAGGTTTGCAAGAACCGAACCTCAGTAAAACAAATCACCGTGTCATCTGCTTTATTTGCTTGTGATTTGTTTTCGCTCTCTCTTTCGGACTTGACTTTATTTCTAACACTAACTTCGGCTTGTAGTTGTGCTTAAAGTTTGTAAATTTCAGATTTGCCTATTCACCCCCCTCTAGGCGACTTTCACTAGGGCGACGCCGAGCTGTAATTCTTTGAGGCGGAGGCCGTCGACACGTGCATCGGCGCGCCGCGACATGGGCGACTCGGCTGGGCCGGTGCGCTGGCTGCGGCGAGGAAGACCACTAGGTGGTGACTATGGTGGAGCTCTGGCGGTGCGGTCACGGCGCTGTTACTGCCTGCTGGGGCTACATTCTAGTCCCACGGTGGTGGCGGGCTTCCCGGCTGTGGGCGAGTGGCTACTGTGTTGAGTGCTTCCGGTGGTTGCGGTAGTGAGGGTCGGTGAGGAGCAGAGGTTGGAGCAGTGACCTGTGGCCTACTCGTGCGGGCCTTGTCTGGGGCTGTGGCCGCCGGATCTAGCTTCTCAGTGGTGGTGTGTGGCAACGACAGGTGGGCAGCAACCTGCCGTGCCCTAGTGGCGTCTGCGGTGGTGCGTGTGCCAGCGGTTCTGGCGCGTCGCAGCGGCTGCTGCCAGGGATGGCTGACGGGAGGTGCGGCGTGAGGTGCTCAAAGTTTTGCTAGGCGCTAGGCGGAATCTAGGCGATGACCCATAGCCTAGAGACTAGTCCAGCCTAGGCTTGCCTAGGCGATGCTAGGCGTTTTTCTAGGCGTTTTGCCAACTTATATAATATATACATTTATAGATAAAAAATAGGGAAGGACCAGTAGACATACCTTTTGTCCTTGCAGATTTGCTGATCACTGAATCCTCAAGCACTGCTGCAATAGAAGTGGACAACACTTTTAGATGCAACTGGGCATCAATACAAGTGATAAAAAAATAGGAAATAGCAAGTTAGGTACTTATCTGAGGTCTGACTCTTCTCCCATCCATTAAGTACTGATCAGCAGCATAGGATAGCCTTTAAAAATCACAAACATGAAGGGACAGCAGGCAGCAACACATATAAAATGCAGCAACACGAAATAAAATAACAAGCACATGTGCATGATTCAGTTCTCACAAGCCACAACACAAAACACAAGCGCACAACAGGAGTTCTAAGTTCACAAGTTAAAGATACATGGATGCATAATAAAAGCTAAAACATGACATGAAGCTGGCTCACACTTAGGTTTCATCCATCTCATCCTCATCCTCATCTTCATCAAACTCTTCTTCTTCGGACTCAAACTCTTCTTCATTGAGCTCTCTCACCCTTGCACTTCTACGCAGCTCTAGTTGTTCTTCTGCTCCCACTGCATCTCCAAGCACAGACCAAGGTATCCATGTACCTTCCATGACTTCTTCCTCGTCTTCGTCATCTCTAAAGGAGACTAATGCACAATCATCTCCATTCTCTTGAAGGAAACCTTGAGCTTCAGTTGTACCACTAGACAAGAGAACATCAGTAATTTTCTTGGACTTGATCTTTGCTCTCTTATTAATTAGCATGTTGTTGAACTGAATGTAGACCAACTTGTTGAGGCGGTCTGTAGTAAGCCTATTTCTCTTCTTAGTGTGCACCTATAAATTAAAAATAAGAGCACTTTTAGTTCTGCAATTTTATTGTAATGTTGCTGTAATTTTGATAACAGATAGGTACTTACCCCATCAAACCCACTCCAATTTCTTTCACAACCAGAAGAACTTGCTGTTAAATATAGGATCTTGGTAGCCATATTCTGTAGAGCTGGTGTTTCAGTTCCATAAAGCCGCCACCATGATGCTGAAATAAAATACCTCTCTATTAGTTAGTAGTATAACAGATTCCTTGTTACAATGCTAAAATAAAAAACCTCTCTATTTACAAACAACTGTTACCTGGATTATAATCAAAGTTTTCAAAAGTCCTTGCAAGCTTCTTGCTAAATGGACCTTCTCTATTCTGAAACTTCTGGAGTTCGATGTTGGCTGCTTGTTCTTGCATTCTTGAACCGAGGCATGTTGCCAATTCCTTGAAGCATCAAGTTAATTGTGTGAGTTGCACAAGAGATCCAAAAGATATGTGGTCTCTTCACATGCAGTAGCTTCTTTGCTCCCATGTTGTTAGAAGCATTGTCAGTCACAACTTGCACCACATCATCTGGACCAATATCTTCGATTGATTTGTCCACTAGTTCAAAGATCACTTCACTTGTGTGTGACACATCTGACATCTCTTTTGAGGAAATAAAACTAGTTCCATCAGCACAATTAGTGCACACATTCATTATGCTTCTCCTCTTCTTATCTGACCAAGCATCGGTCATAATAGAGCACCCATTCTTCATCTTCTCGGCTTCACGTTCTTGCAGCAAACTCTTGGTTCTTGCATATTCTTCTTCCAACAATCTCCCTCGCAGGTCAAACATAGTTGGAGGTTCAATTCCAGGCCCAAATTGTCCAATTGCTTCACACATTTGCTTGAACTCATCGTTGTCACATGCATTGAATGATATTGCTATCAATATTACAAAACAACAAGGAAATTAAAAAACAGCAAGGAAATCTGATGAATATGAAATCTGAAATTAAAAAACAACAAGGAAATTACCATTGTTAAAGGCCCATCTTGCAATATATTTATGCACCTCACGTAATCTTTCTTTCCAAAGTTCCTTGTTCAGCCTCTGTTGAGTCAAAGATTCAGATTTGGTTGTTGTAGGATCAATAGCTTTTGTCCATTTGTCCATGGGGCCTAATTTGTGAGGCTCTGAACTTCCAACACAAGTCACTTCTTCTGATCCTCCAACCCTAGACACATGAACTTCCTCTCTAAGTTCTAGCTCACGAACAGTCTTCACCTCCCCTTTCCTTTTTGCTCCATCTAGTGCTTCCTTGCACTTTTCTTGAGCCTCCACCAACTTCTCTTTGGTGGTCTTCATGCCTTGGCATTTCTTCGCATTCTTTCCTTCCTAGGCGATATGTTGCTTCAACCGATAAACCCCTCCACACATTTGCTTGTCACACAGTATGCACTTCACCTTGTCCTTATTGTTTATATCAACAAGAACCCCATACTCCCATCCCACATCATCTAAATTTCTTCTAAGGACACTAACTCCCTCCGGTGCACTTGCAGTTTCTTCAGATTGACCCTCTGTCATCTGAGTTCAAGCCATCATATGTGAATAACAGAGGAGATGAGAGGAGAGAAACAGGGGAGGAGGAACATACGGACCTTCTCTGTTCTCTGTCGGCAAAGAACCAGGGGACTTCTCTATCGGTGAAGAACCAGGGGAGGAGAGAAGCAAGCAGCAGGGAGGGGTCTCCGGCGTCCGGCGTCCGCGCAGGGAGGGGTCTCTATCAGTGAAGAACCAGGGGAGAAGCAAGCAAGCAGCCGGTTCTCTGGCGGATGGTGTCTCCGGCGTCCGGCGGAGAAGCAAGCAGGGAGGGGGGTCTCCGGCGTCCGGCGGAGAAGCAAGCAGGGATGGGTCTCCGGCGTCCGGCGTCCGCGCACTCACCTGAACCGGTAAACCCTATTCCCTTTCGCGTCTGCCCTTTCCCTCTCGCGCCGCTCCCTTATCCCCTCCCGCGCGCGCTCTTTCCCTCCCCCGCGCGCGGCGCACGCCTAGCCCGCCTCCGCGACCGCCTGGCACCTGGGCGACGTGGAATCCCCGCGGAATCGACGCGAGGCGCCGCCTAGGCACTCCGATCGACTAGGAGGTCGCCTACCCCCCTAGTCCAGGCGGAAGTGATACACCCAGCCTAGGTGGGGTTGGCCGAGGCCCAACAAATTAGGGTTGCCCGGAGCCCAACAGTTCATCAAGCACACCCAACTCAGGGAAATCCGCCGCTCGACCAGGTCCATGGGTCCAGCCAGAGGTGGTGGTAGTCGACGCAGCTTTGCGGCGGTTGTGGCAGCCGGCGCGTCGATGTCCCTCTGGATGGGTCTGTGTGGGTTGTCTGGGCGGCGGTGGCGGCGGAGGTGGTTGCTTTGTCCCGGGTTCCTGGCCGGTCGTTTTGCTGGGGTTTTCTTGGACGAAAGCTTTGGCGACGGCGCCGCCCCTGGGCGCCGCTTCCCCTGTTGAGGGTGTCGGCTCCCCAGCACTGTCTTACGTGGGCGAAAGCCCGATCCATCTCGGACCGGCGACGGTGGCGTCCCCGACGTAACTCCCTTCCTGAAGGCGTCGCTACTGAAGTTTGTATCGGCCACGTCGTAGCCTGTGGTGGTTGCTTTCGTCTTTCGGGTGTCGGTTTGCGTGTGGAGGTGGGGGCTTGCATCATGAAGTCAAAGCTGCTACGTCAGGGGATGTGGCGCGGCAACGATGACGTGGGGCGAACCCCCCTTCTTCGTGGGTTGGTCTGCTTCGAAGATGAGGCATTTGGCAGAGGCGGGGCGGTGGATTAAGGTTTTGGAAGTCTCGCTGGTGAAGAATCGGAGTTGTCTCGAGTGGGGTGTCTCGTGGCTTGGCAACGACGGCGCGCCACAGTCTTCCTTCTCCTGTGCCAGTGTTTGTAATCGTCGTCGTGTTTCCTTTGGCCTTGTGCTGCCCGTCTTGGGAGTCGGAGCTCGTCACTTGTGTTGAGCTCGACAACGATGACTCTGGATGGGCACTGTGTGTGGGTTGCTGTTGTCTGGGTTGTTTGTGTGCCCTGTATTGGTTTTGGGTCCGGTTTCCCTTAAAACTGGCTCAATTCTTTTCTTCTTAATTAAGAGGCAGAGCTCCTGCCATTACGTTCAAAAAAAAGATTTTGTTGATATTGTCTGATCGTCTGATCTTCCTTCCCTTCTTGGAGGATTTGTTTCAACGACACGTTCAAGCTGCATATGTTTAGATTTAGCCCTATCTTTAAGCTTCATGTATCCCTATGGCTAAACTCTAGATAACTAATCCTCACTCCTTTGTCTCCTCTTCCCTCTTTCTCCCTCTCCCCCTCCTATCTTTTAAAGCTCTAGCTGTTCCTTTTTTACGCTTAATAAAATTTTGTTGTAGGGGTCTCTTCTACAGCCTTTCTTCTAAAAAAAAAACCGTCCAAACTCCAAACTTGAACTTCACCTCTGCAGAAGAATGTTTTATCCGAGTCAAAGATGTTGGTCCCAGATTGTGAAATAGTTTAATAACACTGAAGCAAGTATCGCTGCATGTGTGATGCTGCAAACTGGTTTATTAGAACTTGGTTAACCAGTTTGAGATAATCACAAGGAAAATGACTCAACAGGTGGTTACCGATTCTAGTTTTAGTGTTTGCTAAATTCTGAATAATTTTCTTGTAGAGGTTTTTTCTTAGATTATACACTAATGATAATAATACATGCCTTGCAAATAGATGAGCCATTTTTTTTGTTACGGAAACCGGATTGGTGAGTAGGAACCCTACCTTGCAAGCTGAACTTGCTACTCTAGAGGGTGAAAAGAAGCTGTTAATATGCAATTACTTTGCTACGCAAACATTATGATTGGCACTAGTTTTCGTCCATGTTTGAGGTCTTTATTTTGGGTTGTATGTGAACTTGCCGATAGGTTAGGTTCTTTGTTTGAGGTCTTTAGTTTGGGTTGTATGTGCCATAGCTATTAGTACTGATAGATTCTATTTATCTATTGCAGGGGACCAGCTAAAAGGAAGAAGGCAACCACAGCCTCAACTGGAACAAGCATTGTTATTGTTCATATTCCTACCAGAATGCTATTCCCTGCTTTGCCTCCTCGTGCAACTGACAAAACTAATGAAGCTGCTGGAAATAAGAGGGCCACATCCAAAACAACAGCTACTTCTAAGAAATCAAAGAGCTCATCTTCTGCCTCAACAGCTTCAGTCAGGTAGGCTCATGTTCTTGACATTTTCTTTGTACTATAGGTTTATTGATGAACTGACCCAATTAATACTCCTTTTTTTAGAAGATCTGGAACAGGCTCCAACCAGCCAGAAACTAGTAGACTAGAGCCTGTGCCTTTGAGCATTTTGTACCCTACTAGCGTGGAGCCACAATAGGGGCCAGAACCTGAGTCTCTCGGCACTGCTGAAGAGATCAACGCAGTTGAGAACAAAGGGAGACCAGAGAATGCAGTGATGAAAAATAAAGTCGTAGGCAAGCAACACAGTGGAGACAGTCCTGCTATGAATACAAGAGCTACGGGTACCAGAAGCAAGAGGAAGCAGCTTGACAATTAGTTTTCTGTGTGATGGTAGAAATAATATTTTGTAATTCATGCGGTCTCTGTGATGACCAAAACCTATATTTCGTAACTCGTGTGGTCTGTGTGTTGACTGTTGACCAAAACTTGCATTTTTTTTAAAGTCGTGTGGTCTGTGCATGACCAAAACAATGGTCTGGTCTGTGTCATGAACTCATGACCAAAAACTATGACTGGTTTGTGAAAATTGGTTGTTCTAGCTAGCGGTTAATCTGGACGAAATATGCGTAGTTGAATGTCAATTCATATTCTCATGACATGCTGCAGCTAAGATCAACGTATATTCAAAAAAATGAGCATGTTTTATGAAACTAAAAAAAAATTACTACATTCATTCATCATGCACTTGGCTCAATTACACTTGCAGCAGAAAAATACAAAACATGCCACAACTGCTGCAAACACTACGCCCTCCATTGCATCATCGGTTCACTTATTCCATACGCCACATACAACACAAGCAGGACGCAAACGCAAACAAGTTTCTTGATCCATTTTAGCTGATCCAAGGTCCTTTGCTTCAGCCAAGCCTTTGTGTTCTTATCGGACTTGGAAATTTGCTTGCTACTGCCTGAATCGCTGTTGGACCTGCAACGGAAACAACAGGAAGAACCGGCGTAGGTAGGGCGTGCTTGGATGGCAGCCTTCCTGACACCGGAAGGCAAATGATCCTGGTCACATGCATAGGAAATCGATCGAACGCCTGGCGTTGCTGTATGGGCCGGGCAAGAACATGCCGCCACCATCATATCCGCGACACCCATCATATCCTCCCAGTAAGAATACTGACATAATCCTCCTGCCTGAGAAACATCAACACAAAACCAAAAGTGACAGTAGCCGAACTCACTGCAAAATAAATTGACCTAAGCCTGTTGGCAAGAACCCCACAGTTAGAAACTTAGAGCAGTACACTACACCTACACCTTCATCCGTCTAGTAGCAGCACTTGACACTTGAGAGTTGAGACATCGTTTCCATGCACAAATGGAGTAGCGAATGAGGAGAAGAGAAAGCAGCCTGATACAACGGAGAGCAGACTGTATCCATGGTACGCTCGAGACTCAGTTTCTGAAATTTGTTATCCCCTATGCAACAATTGGAACAGTAGTATCCGAGCCTTTAAAAATAGTATTTGACCGGTGTTCGAGGGGAGTTAAATCATATCTTTTTTTATTTCAAATTATGTTATCAGTTATCAGTTTATTCTGGAATTCATTGTTAAGTAAATGATCTAAACACAATAAACTCTAATAATTTAGAAAGGCTAAATACAATTCAAAATAAAGGGGAGGGGGTACATTGCATACTTCCCTCTGAATAACGATTGAACAAGAACGGTTCGAAATCCAGTGATCTTTTCCAGCTAACTAGCTAGGCACCTCTCAACAATAAGTGTCCATATTTAAGCATACAGTACCCGTTAACCACCAAACCATAGCAGTAGTGCTAGTTTAGAGGACACTGGTACTTGAGTGCTGATGCTAATGATAGAGGCCCGAATCATCATAAAGATCCCAACCTCTTTGGGATTTTTCAAAGAACCAAACTTTGTAATTGTAAAAAAAGAAGAAGGGAGGGACGGACTCTGCCGCACAAGCTAAACAATTGGTCCTGAGCTTTTGATTCGGAAGGACAGAAAAAGTTGACCCTATCTCTACACCAACTAACCCAAGCAGTTTAGTCTTTTCGCATGGCATAATTACCCCACAAACTACATCCAGATCAATGTAAAAAAACACACACACACAAACAAACGTGCAGTGCTGACACAATTACCATCTATTGAATGCGCGGAAAGACCAAGAATACATTTCGTTTGAGCAAAATATGTGCAATTAATCACGTTATTTCTGCTGCGGTGGTATTTTGCGAAACAGAGTACAAGACAAAACAAGGCTTCACCACCACCACCACCACGAAGAAAAGACATGCATAATAAGCTAGCTCTCGCAAAGAGGGGCACCTGAGAGAGACCAGAGCTTTGAACAAATTAATGCATGCAGCGGGAGGTTTCAGACACACGGTTCATGTTCACGCCTTGACGACGTCGCACTTGATGGAGCCTCTCGCGAGGTCGATCTCGATCAGGCTGTCGTCCTCCTCGCCGATCTCCGACAAGATGTCGAAGATGAAGTCTCTCCTGTCGAGCAGCAAGTCCGGCAGCAGGTCCGCGAGGAGGTCCTTCTTGTAGTTGCAGTTGTACGCGCGGCGCTGCTCGGAGCCCACGTAGTGGCCGTCGACAAGGGAGATCTCAATGAGGCTCTCGTCGTCGTCGTCGTCGTCGTTGTCGGCGTCGGTTTCGTCTGACACCGAGCCTTCTTCCTCGGTGCCCTCGTCCTCGTCGTCGTTGGTCGTCGCGCACTCCGAAGAATCTGACGGGCTTGTTCCGCTCCCGCCCACCGTGAAATCCTCCGCCGCCTCGTCCTGTGGCAGTGGCGACGACGACACAACGCTCTTCTCCGGAAACACAGCCGCAGCCGCAGCCGCAGCCTCCTCCATGGAAGGAGCTGGCGCCCTGTTGTTAGCTCCTCTGTGGGCGGTGGTGTCTCTGAGTAGCCTTTTGAGGCTGGCGAAGAGCAAGGAGAGGCAGGTGGAGACGACCAGCAGCACCAGCAACGCGAGCGAGGACGGTGCCGAGGAGGAGGAGGAGGAGGAGGAGGAAGGAGAAGAAGAAGAAGAAGAATGCAGCATGCTGTAAAGGCTACATGAAATGAGTAGGAGCGTGAGTTGTAGTATGGCCACCATCTGGGAGCTGGGCGGCATCAAGGAACCCCTCGCGCGCGGGCGCGGCGGCAGGAGCAAGCTTTAGCTGCGGCGATGGTGCATGCAGACGAGACGATAAAGGGAGAAGGGAAGGGAGCGGAGCCATGATGAGGGCAGGGGAGGGGCAGCCGGGCAGGCATGGATGAAAGAGAAAGCGAGCAGATTAAAGGGCTGCTTCGTGTTTCTCTATCAATCAAATGGATTTTTTCTTCTTTTTTTTTTGGTTTGCATCTGCAGCACTATTTTATCTAGCACGGATGGATGAGTGCGAAGACAATATATATATATAACTGCTGCAGTCTCTGCAGCAGTGAATGAATGGCATCGCATGGGAAAACTGGAACCACTGACCACCACCACCCTTGTCCTTGGCAGCACTAGGTTATGAAGGTAACAGCGTCTTTGCATCATGGTCAGAAAGAGTTGTTAACCCCTGCATGCATGAGCATCACAGCGATGTTTAAGCTGTGGTCCATTGCGGTTTGCCTGTGGGGTGACGACATGTGTGTGTGAGAGAGCAGGGCAGGGGTTTAGGCCTTTAGGGCGCCGACATGTGCAGGCAGGGCAGAGTGGACTAGACTAAAAAGTTCATCTCTTTCACTCGCTGCTGCTGTCAGCCTTTCACCCTTATCAAAGGCAGGGTTTAATTTTACTTTGCTCACGAGAGGTGAAACTGTCATGAGATCTCTCTCCCCTTCTGCAGCACTCTATGTTTCACTGCATCCATCCTTTGATCCATTCCTCCGGAAAAAAAGAAGGGTTTTATTTCTCTGAAAAATTATCAGTGCAGTAATACCGGTATTTTCATAATGAGTGACTGCTTCACATAATACTGGGGAAAAAGAAAGAAAAAAACCTCCCCATCCTAGAGTTTCATGAGCCATTAATACTGGAACCAGCGGTGGATGAGGCAAAGAAAACACCCCTTTGGCTAGTTTGAGAACCACATTTTTCTAAGAGATTTTCATTTTTCTAACAAAAATTAGTTTATTTTTTCTTGAAAAATATAAATTCCTTGGAAAAATAAATTTCCAAACTAGCCCTTAGTGTGTGTTTATTTCCCTCCTAGATTATATAAATTAGATTATAATGGAAAAGTATAAATGTAAAATATCACTTATTTTAGCTTATTTGTGATTCAAAAGTGACATTTTGTCTTTATATTCTTTAATCATAATCTAACTTATATAGGAGGTGTTTAAATACACTAGAGCTAATAGCTATTTGACAAAAAATTACTAGTGAAACTAGCTAGCTAATATATAGTTAGCTAACTAATAACTAATTTACTAAAATTAGCTAATAGCTGCTAGGGTGTGTTTGGATGTCTCCAACTAATTTTAACCACTAACTATTAGCTCTAGTGTATTTAAACACATCATAATCTAGGAGGAACAAACAGGACCGGAATAAAAAAATGGATCTACTTTGGACTGATCCTAATTTAGCTCAACCTGTTCTTTTATAGTATATGTACAGTGTCAGAGAGCAGGATTTCAGTGTAGAATTACTGACAAAAGAATGCACGTTAGTTTAAATAGCCACCGACGGTACAAAGCTCTGTATTAAACGCACTAAACGTACGGTGATTGCCGTCCCGGGACCAGGCTACTACTCTAAAAGCCTATTTGGTCTTTAGTCAGATCTTGTCGACAGGGTCATTGCACAGCTAGGAACACTATACCTCAACGCTTAAGTTTTATTTAGTCTCTGCTCTGGTTTTGGTTGCGGGACAGCCAGCACATAAACGTCCTCTGGTGTCCTTTCTTGTCACTCTAATTTTAAGAGATAACTAGGTGGGTGCCCGTGCGTTGCTACGAAACCATATAATAACTTATCTACATATAGGTGAGTGCCCATGCATTGCAACGGGGACATATAATATAACGGTAACTTATGTATTATATGTCTCCGTTGCAAGAATAGCAAACTCGTGACAAACCAGCTTATCAGCAAGGGTCATAACTCATAAGTAGTATACTATATAATTAATAAGAACAAAAAAACAATAGAAGTACCAATTACCTGTGGCAAAGGCAAAGCAGCCGCCACATCAACAGCTAAGTCAGATCTGATATATTTCCACGCAATTTCCTTGGGATTTGTGACAAGATCCCCTCTTCCAAACACCCTCAGAGTAGAGCTCGGATTGGTATATGTTGTTCTGAACTTTATTACGATGTGCAGGACATACAATAAATCCGCAATCGATCTAAAGAATGTAACACCGACGACGAAACAGGTGTCTGTTCCGATACAGAATTTGGGGCTGCCGTAGCTGATCTTGGGCACATAGAAATAGAATGATGTCGTTCAGGGGCAACAGTATCAACTTGCAGGGGGCATTCATTCCGTCATTAAGTAGTGTGTACTAACGTCGTAGGTACCATCATTCTAATTAGAGCATCTTCAATAGAAGTCCTATAAACGACTGCTGTCTATTTGAGCCGCCGCGTCATACACAAACAGTAATAAAAACATTATATACAATGGGCGTCTACAGATATTTATACATTCAAACCAGTATTTAATCATATGCAAGCAGCAGACTGGCGACAACTATGTACAATAGGCTACGAGCGGGCGATTTGCCTTGGCCAGTTGGCCCTTGGAGCATGAGCAGGAGCCGTCCTCACGCGAGGCGATCTATCTTCATTTAACCGAGTCCAACAAGGATAATCATGCTAATGTGGCGTTATATAGACAGTTTATTTATGGCCGTTGTACGTGCCGTAAATATTTTTAAATATACTTTATCACCAAAAAAAATTTCTAGTGGGTCATATTTCAAAAAAACATCAATTAATTAGAGTACTCAGATTGTAAATGTAGGACCTCGTATGTTGAATCTCTACCCTCCCTCGTTTTGTATGGTACTTCCAAACTTTTTATTTCTTAAATAAAATGATCTATTTTCTAATAATATGATATATGACTCAACTGTTTCAACTGCAAATATTTTCTATAGTTTTAAATATTTGAAATTAGACCCTATTTTAATTTTTAGGACTCAAATATACAACTTTTTATTGGAGTTGATCTTGACGGATATTACGCCTCTCTTTTGTTTGAAAAAAATATAACAGCGGTTAAAAAGCAGAGCAGGGCACACGGCCAGCACATCCTCAACCACGCATATTAAGGCATAACAAACCGGCAATCTCATCACCATGAGGGAAATGTTCATCCAAATCAGACACATATACGCGATGGTTAAATCGAATTGTTGAACTGGTCCAGACAAATGGCAAGCAATGGTACAGGTGTCGATCCCTCTCTCCAGGGAAAGAACAAATAATAGGGCACCAAATTAAACTGGTGCATCAGCGATACCAATTCGTTAAATGAAAACCAAGTAGAAAGAGGAAAGGAAAAAAAACAAACATCGCTTGTCAAGATGAAGTAGCGCGACGAAGCAGGAGAAGAAGAAAATGCGGTTCCATGTCAAGATGAAGTCGCTTGACGGATCAAAAATCTTGTTGTACCACTGCTCATCGCTTGCGACAAAAGCCCTGTGTTTCTTCGATGTCCTCACGCCTAGCTTGCTAGCAGCGAGCCCCGCCTGCTTCTGGTGAAGCGGCATGGCTGGCCTCGCTGGCGACGGGCCCGGGGCATCAGCTGACCCCCGAAAAATCCTGGAGACTAATCTGGTGCTGCTGCTCCACCACGCAGCGAACAAATCGCAGTCCATCGACGACTTGGAACTTGATTGCTGGCAGCGTAGAAACGGAAGACCAGGGCGGAACTAACCCTCGGAGTAATCCATCGGAGCGAGCTTCCTTACCAGCAAGTGGAGAAATGCAGCCGAGACCGTGCGGATCTGTGCTTTCGGGAGGGGGACGAAGTCCGCCGCGACGACGGTGGAGGACGAGCAAGGGACCAGCTGGCCGCGACGTGCTCCGGCGGAAGGAGCCTGGCAGCTACGCCAGCGGCACGCACCAGGGAAGAACGGCTTCGCTTGACGGCGCTCGTGGCGGGCGCCTGGGGCCGGCGAGGCGAATCTGGGATCAGGAGGAGGCTGGGGCCTGGGGCGAGGAGGACAGCGAAGCGAGTCGGCGGAGCTGAGGAGAGCCGGCGGCGAGGAGTTCGAGGAAGCGGCGGATCCGGGTGTAGAGGTTTTCTCAAATTGACAATTTGAGAAAACCGGCGGCGAGGAGTTTGAGAAAACCTATAGGCGAGCTCCATGGCGACCAGAGGGGCGCAGGGAGAGGAGGCCGAGGAAGATCCGATTCGCCGTCAAGCCGCCATACGGACCGAGCAGGGAGGGGGAGACTGGGGAGCTTGACGGGGAAGCGGCGGATCTAGGTCTCGGACGCGCGGGGGAGGAGGCGCCGATGAGGGGGGCGGGATCCAGATCTGGGCGGACGAGGTCACGGGGGTGGGAGGGCTGCGGATGGGGCGGTTGTGCAAGGCGCGTGATTGACGGAAGCGGGACAAGGTGTCGCGGGCAGAGGCAGAACCGTGCGCCGAGGGGACGTGTGGACGCCTACACTACTTACATAATAGTAGTAGAGATTAAGGACAACACTAGAATAGTTATGTCTCAACCCTTAACCCTGAACTAAACAACATTATTTGAGAGATCGTCTCGTCTCATTCCGTTCTGTCATTACAACCAAACGCACCATAATAACAGTCTAACATCGCCGAACACCTATGGCTAGGTCGAGGATTTGAACTCATCTCATCTCTAGGATTCATCTATTATAATTATTTTTATAATTAAACTGTATTAAATACTCGTAATTGCCATTCAAACGGAAACATTAGATGTGCCACATACTAAACTTTATTCATGAAAACCAAACACCCCTAGTATATTTGCTGATGTGTAGAACAAGTGCTGTGAGCTGAGCTTTACGAGATAATTATTTCAAAGTTTATTATTATGTTTGTTTTGACTTTTGAATAACTCATTTTTATGTGTATTTGACTCTGACTTTTGACCCATACACCTTTTATATGCATACACCCATGTGTTTCTAACTTACAAGTGTATGCATACCAATAAATATTATAACAAATAATGCGACCATGTAACACTCGTACACTTTCGGACCGGCTGTACTTACTTCTGGCAGCTCTCTAAGATTATATATTGTCTCACAGACTAAAATCAGTCTTTTGTGCGCACTTTATTCTCACTCATAAGCACCTGAGAAAAAACTTTTCGGTCGATCATCCATCCAAAAATTGTTTTAAGCCAAGCACGCTTAACTTGGAGGTTCTTTCGAGATAGGCTTCTGGAAAAAAGATGCACCTTGTTAATATAAGTAAACTGTTAATTTTATTAAGTCTTGGCCCGGGATATCACCATCCACCGGGACGATATCACAATCCACCCCTTAGAAGAACGACATCCTCGTCGGTCAACCTAAATCCAAGAACCTTTCCTCTTAGCCACGTCTGTGTGTCTAGTGTCGTCATATGCCATGTCATGTGACCACTATGGGCCCACATGCGTCATATACCCGACCCCCTAACCCACACACACCCGTGAAACCGCGAGGATCGGTTCTGATACCACTTGTAACACCCCGTCCACTCCCGGACCGGCGGTACTTAATCCTGGCAGCTCTCTAGTATCATATATTGTCCATACAGACCAACACAGGTCTTTTGTGCGTACTTTGTCCTCACTCATGCGCACCCGAAAAATTTCTCCGGTCGGTCACCTATCCTAAATTGCTTTAAGCCAAGCACGCTTAACTTGAAGATTTTTCGAGTTAGGCTTCCAAAAAAGAAGATGCACCTTATCGGTATAGATACACTGTTAATTTTGTTAAGTCTTGGACTATGATATCACCATCCACCGGGGCCAGGATATCATAGTCCGTTACATAAATCTTCAGCCCACAAGCTGACCGTGTGTGTTGTAATAAGTTGTACGCCAACTTTGAAATTTACATTGCAAATTCAATTACTTTGTAGGCATTTTCTCACATGATCAACGAACTAAAAACATGTAGTCCAATTGTGAGCACTGAACGAACCATTTGTATCCAGCCTTAGGTGACAACGGTTAGCTGGGAGCATGATAGCATCAAGAACCCAACAACCACGAAAGTAAGGGTGGCACAAGCTCTCATGATCACCGAACCTTCTGCGCGGAGAACAAAAAAAAAAAGGGGTTCCTTTTTCCCGGCTTCTCACTAATGCCTGGCCTTGTGTGTGTACAAACAGAGAGGGACATCTCGAAGAGGCACGCATCATTTTGGCGGTCCATGATCTTCAGCGAAAGCCGCCGAGCCACAAATCTCGAGAAACAAGTCAATCATACATACAGTGCACGGGATCAACAGGCGAAATCTCACTGTCTACTTGTCTAGCTGCTGATCCTATCTTCTTGTTGTTTGCATGCATGTGGGTCATCCTTTGACAATGTGTGGGGTCATGAAATGAGTAGGATTCTCAGGCACATTCTTGATGTGGACATCTTAATGTTTGCTAGACTTTATTAGGTGGTGTTTGGTTTCCCCTCATATCAGATGTTTAAATGTATGTTTGGTATGGTTCATAAGTAAAACTCTAAAAAGAGGAGCTGGTCATAGCCTACCAAACACCCTAACTCCGAGAGTTATAAACGCAATGGAGTTTTCAGAGCTGCAACATAATTTTTTGAAGTGCCGCTTTTGCTGCTCCAAAATCACTAAAAAAGCAACTTATACATGGAGTTTGAAGTTATTTAGGGCGTGTTTGGCACTGCTCTCGGTTCTAGCTTTAACATGAAGCCATGATGTACTACCTCCGTTTTTGAATATTTGTCTCCCGCTAGTTTATTTTTTAACTAAAACGTGACAAATAAAAAAACAAAGGAAATACAATATAAATTTAAATGGTTTTAAAAATATTTTTAATCTAAATAAAAAATAAAATGACTTATCTAAATGTCTTCTAAAAGTTTGTAACTTCATCTTTACGATTTTCTGAAGCTCCTAATGGCCTGCTTCATCAATTTCACCAATTTCTGTTAAGCTGAAACAATCGCAAACATAATTGTAAGGAAAATGGACCACGACCTATTTGGTTAAAAGATTTTGGTGGTTGATGATCAACATAACTTTGTGAACTAATATCTTCCAAGTGTTTGTGCTTTCTAGTTCACAGGATGCGGAGTGGATTGGACTGAGGCTCTAAGGATGCGACACCTCAAAAGAAGACCTAAAAACACTTAGAAGATCAATAAATATCAAGCACTAGTCCAAGACACAAGACCAAGAAAATCCCAAGAAAAGAAGCCTGGAGAAAACCAACAATGGGCTGTCAGCCGGCGCACTGGTGGTGGATCGGATTGTCCGGTGTGCAACGGACACCCTGTGCAGAGAGCACAACAATCATGCTCTATGCCAGTCGATGGATCGAACAGTATGGTATGCACCAGACATATGTCCAATGGTCGACAGCGACTATGCCACCAAAAGACATGTGACGTGGCAGGTCACCGGACTGTCCAGTGGTGCACCGGACATGCTACAGTGTCACAGAGCCTAACAGATAGCTGATGTGGAGACCCGGACCGAACTGTCCGGTGTGCCCGACGACAGAACAATCAGCTTTCTGTCCAACGACTATAATTGAGTTAGGCCTATATATACTTCACCCAACCGGTCATTTAAAGGTGTGGGAGTCCAAGCAACATACCAATACACGTTATAGACATTTCCATGTACTCATACACCCAAGTGCTTAATAAAATCACTCGATGATTAGTGTAGGCGCTTTATGAGGTGCTTAGGTTAGTTAGATCGCTACGCGCTTGTTCTAGGTGATCCCTAATTAGTTGAGTGTGTTTAGAAAAAAACCCACAAAACCCCTTGGCTCTTGTGTGAGCCGTTGTAATTGTACCAAGTGAGGTGAGAGTCTTGCGAGACCGTATGAACCGCATTTGTGACACGACCACCATCGTATACCAGAGGGAACGAGGCCCGTGACGTTTCAGCCAGAAACTCGATAGTGAAGATGAGGGGAGCGTACGAGAGGAGCCGGAAGCGGAGCACCACTTGCGCGTTGTGAAGGCTAGTGGCTCTCTATAGAGTTACTTGTCTGTGGTGCTTGGCCCTCACGTGGGCTACCCTTTGTATATGGGCATCAACGAGGATTAGTCGGGACCTTGCATGGTTATGGATACCTCGGTAAAAATACCGGCGGCGTCCATGAGAATTTGCATCTCTACCTTTGCTCTTTAGCTTCCACATTTACGTTCAAGTACTTTAAGTTTCAATCTCTATATTTCTAGTTACAGTTGATAGGATTGGAACTTAGGCTACAAAACTTCTTTTGCGATAGAGATAGCAACACTTAGACAAAACCTAGTTTGCACATTCTAGTTTGCTTATTTGCATAGGTTTTGTTCTAGGGATTAATTTATGGCCTAGTTTAAAGATAGTTTTTGAAGTCCAAATTCACCCCCTCTTATGCGTCACTGTTTCCTACAATGGGTATCAGAACCCGATTTGACTCTCTTAGAATGTTTTAGCTTCACTTGAAATCTTTACCAATACTTGCACCTGAAATCTTGACCAATACTTGCTGCTTTCTAACCGAATTTCGCTGCTTTCATGACAATACTTGCACCTGAAATCTTGACCAATCTTCTCTCCATGCTCCCACACTAGGTCCGCATTTTACCTACAACAATTTAAATAAGTGTGAGACTAATACTATGTGCTCACTAACAACTATATGTTGCTCACTAACAAATATATGTTGCTCACTATATGATATTGTTGGGGACTTGTTCTCAAATGCTATGAGTTAAGAACATGGCAACACAGAAATATTAAATGTTAATGCCCTTCGTCCTTCGAAACATTATTTCCCTTAGGATATAATGATCCTCAGACGAAGGTCATGAAGGACATACCTTCATTATCACAACATATGTTAATAAAAGGGGAAACATATGAAATATAAGAGATAACATGAACAATTATATAACATTATTTACTCATTCCCACTTTATTATCATGGTAAAATAGAAATGATAAAGAATTACAAAAGTACCTTCGGTTTGAGAGAAGGTAAAAGTACAAGAGTGACACACGAGCAAATACAGGTCAGCGTGAACAGTACGGGGGTACTGTTCACCTATTTATAGGCACAGGACACAGCCTGTGAGAAATTACAAACATGCCCTTTACATTTACTATTGGCTTATGGAAAAATCTATGAGGACTAGATAGCCTTTTTCCCTTTAAGTCGGTTCCTTTTCCCGCGATTAAGCCGAAGCTCCCTTGTGCATAGCTTCGAAGCAACGGAAACCTTCGTCACGATCATGCCCTTCTCATTGTATATGCCTTTTAATCCTGAATCCGAAGGTACCTGTCTATAAACCATGCTTGGAAGACATTGTTAAATTACGTTTTTGAGGACCTTCGGAGGACGAAGGCCCCCATGAAAGGGAAATGTGCCCTTGGGCCATTTCTAAGTATTTTGGTGATTTAGTGTCCAACACAAGTGCCTAAGTGTTAAATGGTGGACAAAGTACAAATCAAGTATAAAGATATGTTTCTCAGACTTAGTACATTGTTTTAGAGACTAATGTATTGTGTCTAAGTGCTGGAAACATGAAAAATCAAGTTGAAATTAAAGATGGCTTTGTTCAGCCAAAGTCAGCTCTATCTGGGTGCACCGGACTGTCCGGTGGTGCACCGGACAGTGTCCGGTGCGCCAGGCCGACTCAGGCGAACTTGCTGCTCTCGGGAAGTGATTAACGGCGTACGGCTATAATTCACCGGATAGTCCGGTGTGCACCGGACTGTCTGGTGAGCCAACGGTCGGCCGGGCCAACGGTCGGCCGCGCGATCCGCGCGAGACACGTGGCCGAGCCAACGGTCGGAAGGGGGCACCGGACTATCCGGTGTGCACCAGACAGTGTCCGGTGCGCCAACGGCTCCAAAGCGCCAACGGTCGGCTTCGCCAAATAAGGAAGGAGATCCGCACCGGACAGTGTCCGGTGGTGCACCGGACTGTCCGGTGCGCCAGGCGACAGAAGGCAAGAATTGCCTTCCTAGAATGCACTCAACGACTCCTAGCTGCCTTGGGGCTATAAAAGGGGCCCCTAGGCGCATGGAGGAGTACACCAAGCATTCTCTAAGCATTCCTAAGCACCAAGACGTCGACTTCGCGCATTTGATTCTTTGTGATAGCAATTAGAGCTCCATTTGAGTTGTGAACTCGTCGAATTGTGTTGTGAGCTCTTGTTGTGACTTGTGTGCGTGTTGTCGCTATGATTTCGTGTCTTGTGTGCGTTGCTCATTCCTCCCTTACTCCGTGCTTCTTTGTGAACATCAAAGTGTAAGGGCGAGAGGCTCCAAGTTGTGGAGATTCCTCACAAACAGGATATAGTAAAGCAAAGCAAAACACCGTGGTATTCAAGTGGGTCTTTGGACCGCTTGAGAGGGGTTGATTGCAACCCTCGTCCGTTGGGACGCCACAACGTGGAGTAGGCAAGTGTTGAACTTGGCCGAACCACGGGATAAACCACTGTGTCTATCTGTGATTGATCTTCTTGTGGTTATCGTGTCTTGCAAAGACTCTTCTCTAGCCACTTGGCTTAATTGTGCTAACTCCTAATCAAGTTTTGCGGATTAAGTTTCAAGTTTTTACAGGATCACCTATTCATCCCCCTCTAGGTGCTCTCAATTGGTATCGAAGCCGTTCTCTTCAAGAAAGGGACTAATCGCCCGAAGAGATGGATCCTAAGGGCAAGGGGATTGTGATTAATGATAAGGAGGAGTCCTTTGTCAACGAGCCTAAAGATGACAAGCCTACCGACTCGGGCTCGAGCCACAAACGTAGAGATGGGAAGAAGAAGAAGACGAGGCGCATCAAGGAGATCGTCTACTACGACGACAGCGATGAGTCCTCTTCTTCCCAAAAGGATGACAACAACGACTACGAGAAAAAGAAGACGGTTAACTCAAACTTCTCTTTCGATTATTCTCGTATTCCGCATAGCTCGAATGCACATTTGCTTTCCATTCCTCTTGGCAAACCTCCTCACTTTGATGGAGAGGACTACGGATTTTGGAGTCACAAAATGCGTAGTCACTTGTTCTCTCTCCATCCAAGCATATGGGAGATAGTCGAGAATGGAATGAAATTTGATAGTACTGATAGTCCCATGTTCATTAATGAGCAAGTTCACAAAAATGCACAAGCTACTACTGTTCTCCTAGCTTCTTTGTGCAGGGACGAATACCATAAAGTGAGCGGCTTGGATAACGCCAAGCAGATCTGGGATACCCTCAAGATCTCACATGAGGGGAACGACGTCACCATGCTCACCAAGATGGAGTTGGTGGAGGGAGAACTCGGGAGATTCACGATGATAAGGGGGGAGGAGCCAACCCAAACGTACAACAGGCTCAAAACCCTTGTCAACAAGATAAGGAGCTATGAAAGCACGCGATGGACGGACCACGACGTTGTCCGACTAATGCTAAGGTCCTTTACTGTACTCGATCCACATCTGGTAAACAATATTCGTGAAAATCCTAGGTACACCAAGATGTCGCCCGAAGAAATTCTTGGGAAATTTGTAAGCGGGCGGATGATGATCAAGGAGGCAAGATACGTGGATGATGCATTAAATGGCCCAATCCAAGAACCTCAAACTATTGCTCTCAAGGCAACAAGGAGCAAGGAGGCACTACCTAGCAAGGTGGCGCAAGTTGAGGCGGCCGGGCTTAATGATGAAGAGATGGCCCTCATCATCAAGCGGTTCAAGACGACGCTAAAGGGTCGCAAGGAGCACCCCAATAAGAACAAGACGAAGGGGAAGCGCTCCTGCTTCAAATGTGGTAAGATTGGTCATTTTATCGCTAACTGTCCCGATAATGATAGTGACCAGGAAAAGAAGAGTGGAAAGTGGGATTCGGATTTCTCCTCGTCCGACTCCGACAACGAAGGACTCGCCGCCACCGCCTTCAACAAGTCATCCCTCTTCCCCAACGAGCATCACACTTGCCTCATGGCAAGGGAAAAGAAGGTAAGCACTCGTAATACTAGTACTTATGCTTCTTCAAGTGAGGATGAGTCTAGTGATGATGATGAAATAGATTATTCATGTTTATTCAAAGGCCTAGATAGAACCAAGGTTGATAAAATTAATGAATTAATTGATGCCTTGAATGATAAGAATAGGTTATTAGAAAAGCAAGAGGATCTTTTGTATGAAGAGCATGATAAATTTGTTAGTGCACAAAATTCTCTTGCTCTAGAAGTTAAAAGGAATGAAATGCTTTCTTGTGAACTATCTACTTGTCATGAAACCATTTCTACTTTAAAAGGTGTTAATGATGATTTAAATGCTAAACTAGTAGTAGCGAATAAATCTAACTCTTGTGTAGAACATGTTATGATTTGCAATAGGTGCAAATATTTTAATGTTGATGCTTGTAGTGAACACCTAGCTTGCATTTCTAAATTAAATGATGAAGTGGCTAGTCTTAATGCCCAACTTAAGACTAGCAAGAGTGAATTTGACAAGCTAAAATTTGCAAGGGATGCCTACACGATTGGTAGACACCCCTCAATTAAGGATGGTCTTGGCTTCAAGAGGGAAGTCAAGAACTCAACAAGCCATAAGGCTCCCATCTCCGCCAAGGAGAAAGGGAAAGCCCCTATGGCTAGAAGTGCTCAAAAGAACCATGCCTTCATGTATCATGATAGGAGACATTCTAGAAATGTTTATAGAAGTTATGATGCTTTTGATTCTCATGCTATGGTTGCTTCTAGTTCTTCTATTATGCATGATAGAAATTTAGCTAGGAGAAATGCTATTAATCACATGTTTAGAAGAAATGTTGTTCATGTGCCTAGGAAAACAAATAGTGAACCTTCTACAATTTGTCATGCTTTAAATGCTTCCTTTGCTATTTGTAGAAAGGATAGGAAGATAATTGCTAGAAAATTAGGGGCAAAATGCAAGGGAGATAAAACTTGCATTTGGGTCCCTAAGGATATTTGTACTAACCTTGTAGGACCCAACATGAGTTGGGTACCTAAGACCCAAGCCTAAATTTGCCTTGCAGGTTTATGCATCCGGGGGCTCTAGCTGGATTATCGACAGCGGATGCACAAACCACATGACGGGGGAAAAGTGGATGTTCTCTTCCTACATCAAGAACAAGGATCCCCAAGATTCAATCATATTCGGTGAGGGAATCAAGGCAAGGTTAAAGGCTTAGGCAAGATTGCAATCTCAAATGAGCACTCTATTTCTAATGTATTCTTAGTTGAGTCGCTTGGATATAATTTGTTATCCGTAAGTCAATTATGTAATATGGGATATAATTGTCTATTCACAAATGTAGATGTGTCTGTCTTTAGAAGAAGTGATGGTTCACTAGCTTTTAAGGGTGTATTAGACGACAAACTCTATTTAGTTGATTTTGCAAAAGAGGAGGCCGGTCTAGATGCATGCTTAATTGCTAAGACTAGCATGGGCTGGCTGTGGCATCGCCGCTTAGCACATGTGGGGATGAAGAACCTTCACAAGCTTCTAAAGGGAGAACACGTGATAGGTCTAACAAATGTTACTTTCGAAAAAGATAGACCTTGTGCAGCTTGTCAAGCAGGGAAACAGGTGGGAAGCTCTCATCATGCCAAAAATGTGATGACAACATCAAGACCCCTGGAGTTACTTCATATGGACCTCTTCGGACCCGTCGCCTATCTAAGCATAGGAGGAAGTAAGTATGGTCTTGTTATAGTTGATGATTTTTCCTGCTTCACTTGGGTATTCTTTTTGCAGGATAAATCTGAAACCCAAGGGACCCTCAAGCGCTTCCTAAGGAGAGCTCAAAATGAGTTTGAGCTCAAGGTGAAGAAGATAAGAAGCGACAATGGGTCCGAATTCAAGAACCTTCAAGTGGAGGAGTATCTTGAGGAGGAAGGAATCAAGCACGAGTTCTCCGCTCCCTACACACCACAGCAAAATGGTGTGGTAGAGAGGAAGAACAGGACGCTTATAGACATGGCGAGGACGATGCTTGGAGAGTTCAAGACCCCCGAGCGCTTTTGGTCGGAAGCCGTGAACACGGCTTGCCACGCCATCAACCGGGTCTACCTTCATCGCCTCCTGAAGAAGACTTCGTATGAGCTACTAACCGGTAACAAACCCAATGTTTCGTATTTCCGAGTTTTTGGGAGTAAATGCTACATTCTAGTGAAGAAGGGTAGGAATTCCAAATTTGCTCCCAAAGCCGTAGAAGGGTTCTTGTTAGGATATGACTCAAATACAAAGGCGTATAGGGTCTTCAACAAATCATCATGTTTGGTTGAAGTCTCTAGCGACGTTGTATTTGATGAGACTAATGGCTCTCCAAGAGAGCAAGTTGTTGATCTTGATGATGTAGATGAAGAAGACGTTCCAACGGCAGCAATACGCACCATGGCGATTGGAGATGTGCGGCCACAGGAACAAAATGAGCGAGATCAACCTTCTTCCTCAACAACGGTGCATCCCCCAACTCAAGACGATGAACCGGTTCATCAAGAGGAGGAGTGTGATCAAGGGGGAGCACAAGATGATCATGTAATGGAGGAAGAAGCGCAACCGGCACCTCCAACCCAAGTTCGAGCGATGATTCAAAGGGATCATCCCGTCGACCAGATTTTGGGTGATATTAGCAAGGGAGTAACTACTCGGTCTCGATTAGTTAATTTTTGTGAGCATTAATCTTTTGTCTCTTCTATTGAGCCTTTCAGGGTAGAGGAGGCCTTGCTAGATCCAGACTAGGTGTTGGCCATGCAGGAGGAGCTCAACAACTTCAAGAGAAATGAAGTTTGGACACTGGTGCCTCGTCCCAAGCAAAATGTTGTGGGAACCAAGTGGATGTTCCGCAACAAACAAGACGAGCACGAGGTGGTGACAAGGAACAAGGCACGACTTGTGGCAAAAGGTTATGCCCAAGTCGCAGGTTTGGACTTTGAGGAGACTTTTGCTCCTGTGGCTAGGCTAGAGTCCATTCGTATATTGCTAGCATATGCCGCTCACCATTCTTTCAGGTTGTTCCAAATGGATGTGAAGAGCGCTTTCCTCAATGGGCCAATCAAGGAGGAGGTGTACGTGGAGCAACCCCTGGCTTCGAGGATGAACGGTACCCCGACCACGTGTGTAAGCTCTCTAGGGCGCTCTATGGACTTAAGCAATTCCCAAGAGCATGGTATGAATGCCTTAGAGACTTTTAATTGCTAATGCTTTCAAGGTCGGGAAAGCCGATCCAACTCTTTTCACTAAGACATGTGATGGCGATCTTTTTGTGTGCCAAATTTATGTCGATGACATAATATTTGGTTCTACTAACCAAAAGTCTTGTGAAGAGTTTAGCAGGGTGATGACTCAAAAGTTTGAGATGTCGATGATGAGCGAGTTAAGCTATTTCCTTGGGTTCCAAGTGAGACAACTCAAGGATGGGACCTTCATCTCCCAAACAAAGTACACGCAAGACTTGATCAAGCGTTTTGGGATGAAGGACGCCAAGCCCGCAAAGACTCCAATGGGAACCGACGGACACACCGACCTCAACAAAGGAGGTAAGTCCGTTGATCAAAAGGCATACCGGTCTATGATAGGATCTTTACTTTATTTATGTGCTAGTAGACCGGATATTATGCTTAGTGTATGCATGTGTGCTAGATTTCAATCCGATCCAAGGGAGTGTCACTTAGTGGCTGTGAAGCAAATTCTTAGATATTTAGTCGCTACGCCTTGCTTCGGGATCTGGTATCCAAAGGGGTCTACCTTTGACTTGATTGGATATTCAGACTCCGATTATGCTGGATGTAAGGTCGATAGGAAGAGTACATCGGGGACGTGCCAATTCTTAGGAAGGTCCCTGGTGTCATGGAGTTCTAAGAAACAAACTTCCGTTGCCTTATCCACCGCTGAGGCCGAGTACATTGCCGCAGGACAGTGTTGCGCGCAACTACTTTGGATGAGGCAAACCCTCAGGGACTTTGGCTACAATTTGAGCAAAGTCCCACTCCTATGTGATAATGAGAGTGCTATCCGCATGGCGGATAATCCTGTTGAACATAGCCGCACTAAGCACATAGACATCCGACATCACTTTTTGAGAGACCACCAGCAAAAGGGAGATATCGAAGTGTTTCATGTTAGCTCCGAGAACCAGCTAGCCGATATCTTTACCAAGCCTTTAGATGAGCAGACCTTTTGCAAGTTGCGTAGTGAGCTAAATGTCTTAGATTCGCGGAACTTGGATTGATTTATAGCATACATGTGTTTTATGCCTTGATCATGTTCCTTAAGCATTTTGTTGTTTATTTATGGTGCTCAAGTTGTACAAGCACTCCCCGGACCTTACAAGTCCATTTGCAAGTGATGCACATATTTAGGGGGAGATATGTTACAACTTGACTCTTTGGGACTAACCATGTGCTTGAGTTTGCTTGATTTAGTCTCAAAGGTGAATTGAAAGGGAAAAGGTGGACTTGGACCATGCAAGACTTCCACTGCACTCCGATGAAAGAGTAACTAATTCCAAGTTCATCTCTATACTCTTATTGCCTTTTTACTCTTAGTTGAATATTTTGGTGAGGCAATAGGGTTAAATGGCCAAAATTGATCCCGTTTTGGTGCTTGATGCCAAAGGGGGAGAAAATAAGGCCAAAGCAAGAAATGGATCAGCTACCACTTGAGGATTTTGAAAATAGTAGAATAGAGCTTTTGGTTTGTCAAAATTCTCTTATTGTCTCTTTTTGTCAAAAGTTGGTCTCTTGTGGGGAGAAGGCTTAATTATGGGAAAAGGGGGAGTTTTTGAATCCTTGATCAATTTCTCGTGAAATATATCTCTTTATGTTTCAACATGTGTGTTCGACTTAGAGATAGGAAATTGAGTTTGATTTGCAAAAACAAACCAAGTGGTGGCAAAGAATGATCCATATATGTCAAATTTGAATCAAAACAATTTTGAGTTCTTATTTGAAGTGATTTTGCACTTGTTCTACTTGCTTTATGTTGTGTTGGCATAAATCACCAAAAAGGGGGAGATTGAAAGGGAAATGTGCCCTTAGGCCATTTCTAAGTATTTTGGTGATTTAGTGTCCAACACAAGTGCCTAAGTGTTAAATGGTGGAGAAAGTACAAATCAAGTATAAAGGTATGTTTCTCAGACTTAGTACATTGTTTTAGAGACTAATGTATTGTGTCTAAGTGCTGGAAACAGGAAAAATCAAGTTGAAATTAAAGATGGCTTTGTTCAGCCAAAGTCAGCTCTGTCTGGGTGCACCGGACTATCCGGTGGTGCACCGGACAGTGTCCGGTGCGCCAGGCCGACTCAGGCGAACTTGCTGCTCTCGGGAAGTGATTAACAGCGTACGACTATAATTCACCGGACTGTCCAGTGTGCACCGGACTGTCCGGTGAGCCAACGGTCGGCCGGGCCAACAGTCGGCCGCGTGATCCGCGCGAGACACGTGGCCAAGCCAACGGTCGGAAGGGGGCACCGGACTGTCCGGTGCGCCAATGGCTCCAAAGCGCCAACGGTCGGCTTCGCCGAATAAGGAAGGAGATCCACACCGGACAGTGTCCGGTGGTGCACCGGACTGTCCGGTGCGCCAGGCGACAGAAGGCAAGAATTGCCTTCCTGGAATGCACTCAACGGCTCCTAGCTGCCTTGGGGCTATAAAAGGGGCCCCTAGGCGCATGGAGGAGTACACCAAGCATTCTCTAAGCATTCCTAAGCACCAAGACGTCGACTTCGCGCATTTGATTCTTTGTGATAGCAATTAGAGCTCCATTTGAGTTGTGAACTCATCGAATTGTGTTGTGAGCTCTTGTTGCGACTTGTGTGCGTGTTGTCACTCTGATTTCGTGTCTTGTGTGCGTTGCTCATTCCTCCCTTACTCCATGCTTCTTTGTGAACATCAAAGTGTAAGGGCGAGAGGCTCCAAGTTGTGGAGATTCCTCGCAAACGGGATATAGTAAAGCAAAGCAAAACACCGTGGTATTCAAGTGGGTCTTTGGACCGCTTGAGAGGGGTTGATTGCAACCCTCGTCCGTTGGGACGCCACAACGTGGAGTAGGCAAGTGTTGAACTTGGCCGAACCACGGGATAAACCACTGTGTCTATCTGTGATTGATCTTCTTGTGGTTATCGTGTCTTGCAAAGACTCTTCTCTAGCCACTTGGCTTAATTGTGCTAACTCCTAATCAAGTTTTGCGGATTAAGTTTCAAGTTTTTACAGGATCACCTATTCACCCCCCTCTAGGTGCTCTCACCCCAACAGTAGCCCCTCACAGTATTAATTTCTTTAAGATAACGAATTCAGACTGCGACATGGACGAAGGCCTTAAGCCGAAGGTCCAAAAAACACCTTCCCTTTGCTAGAATAGCAACAGTCAATGACAGACGGGACCCTCCAATTCGAGGTGTGTCAAGCGTATAAATAAGAACTTGCACCAACCACATTTGGTATGCTGCTTGTGCCATTTGCTTTGTTTTCTCAATTTTATAGCTCTTTATCACCAACGCTTTCTAGCTTCTCAAGCTTTCTAAGCTTCGGTTTGAAGGGCACGTTTTCGTCATTTCTGAAGAAAAGATGTCTCAAGACAAGAAGGTTGTTGCTGAGACAAAGCTGTCTGAAGAGGAGAAGCTCTTTGAACAGAAGAAGGCTGTGAATCCTTATATAGCTGGATTTTTAGAATCAATGGCAAAATCAAATACAGAGAAGATTACAAAAGAAATATTGGAGGGCATGTCTGAAGATACTGGTGACAGTGACAACTATGATGCAGAAAGTGGGGGTGAAGATTCCGAAGATCGACCGTGGAGGCCAAGCCATACAATTTTTGGAAAGTCGACCATCAAGCAAAGTCACCTTGAGAGCATGAGGGGGAGGTACTTTCGAGATATATGTATTGTGAGGGCTGGTGAAGACAATAACACTCCTGCGCCTGAGGAGAATGAAGTTGTGATCTTCCGAAGCTTCTTTAAAGCTGGGCTTCGGTTCCCTCTGAGCAGCTTTGTAGTTGAAGTGTTGAAAACCTTCCAAATTTTCCTTCATCAACTGACCCCCGAAGCCATATTGAGGATGGGAGTCTTCGTCTGGGCAGCAAGGAGCCAAGGTATAGACCCAAGCGCAAAATGCTTTTGCAGCATGCATGAACATGTATGAAACGAAGGCGACGGGAAAAGAACAGTATCACAACAACTTCGGTTGTTATGGATTTATCGCCCGTCCCAACTCAAGTTACCCAGTGCCAACATTTCGGAAAAGATGGCCGGGAAATTGGATGTAGGAATGGTTTTATGTGAAGAATGACTTGGTAGTGAGGGAGGATGTTAAGGAGGTTATTATGCGTCCCATTTGGTCCCGCTTCGGCCTCCGAAGGCCGAAGGTTGAGATTGACGAAGCTACCGAAGCATGCCAGAAGGCATTTGGTACTGTCTGCTTTTTCATTGGTACAAGAGATTTAATCCAAGAGCATATAGCCTTCAGAGTATGGCCGCTTGTAGAGAACTTGGACATGCCGAAGGAAACTGCCGCCGAATCTAGCGAAGGTGAGCTGGTCCGGCTGAAGTACCTTCAGATATGGGGATAAATTCGACGAACCAAACGATGACTGGTTAAAATGCATCGAAGTGACAAGTGATGAACTGCTTGGATCATATTCCAAGGCAGAAGATAATGCATTGTCCACAACCTTTGGAGGTCAAGGAAAAAAGAGATTGAACAGAGTTTTTGACGCTATTGGCTTCATCTATCCCGACTACCGTTACCCGCTACGAGGGCAAGGGAAGAAAAGGAAAACTGCTGCTTCGGCCAAAACTGCTGCTTCGGCCACTCCAGATGAGCCTGCGCCGAAGAGCAAAAAGTTGAAAGTCCTTACCCACCGGCCACGTTATATTGAACCGGCCGTGGTACCTGAGTTTGGCGGGGAGACTTCTTCAGCTGCTGAACCAAGAGAGCCCATTCCTCCTACGCAGAAGGCTGAAAAGCCAGCTACAATGTCGAAGGAAGCTTCGGTTGAACTAGCTAAGTCGAAGACTGATAAAGGTAAGGCCGAAGAGCCAAAAATTGAAGGACCAAAAAAGTTAGAAATTTTAAGCCCTTCGGCAGAAGTAACAGTGCCGAAGGCACAAAAAAGTTTTGCGGCAACTCCCAAGAGAAGAAGGATGACTAATGTACTAGATGTGCTAGAAACAGTAAAGACTTTGAACTCGACTCCTTCAAACAAAATTTCCGAAGCCTCGAAGGCGCAAACTGAAGTTGAAACAGAGCATGCCGAAATTGAAACTGCAGTAATTCAAGCTGGTGCCAAATCTGGGCCTTCAGAGCCCGCTGAGATAAATCCTGCGGAAATTGAAGAAAAAGCAACAGAAGAAAAGACCACAGAGCAAATTTCACCTGAAAAGGTTGCCACTCCTGCTCCCGAAGCTTTGAAAGAAAGCATTGATTACATTATCCGTCATGCTTCAGGAAAGGTACTTTCTAAGGAAGAAAAACGAGAGGCTCAACATTATGCCCAAAAACTGAAATACCCAAAGGGGGCATTAGTGTTTAATGGCAGCGGGGAGGAAGATTGTTTGTACTGTCTCCCTGATAACAAAGAGATATCCGTCAGTCAGGAGATAGGAAGAAGCTTCAGATTCTCGAAGCTGGAAGATGGCCTCTCAGTATTGTTGAAGGATGAGTTGGCTGACAGTTTAGCATATAATAGCATAAAGGTATGAAAATCAATTTTGTGTTTGAAAATGAATTACTTCATTTGTTTATACTTAATTCTGTACTCCTCTTGCAGGGCTTGATCCTTAGCAATGCCCTTAGAGCACAGAAAAACATCGAAGATGAAGGGTGTACAATGGCTCTGAACAACCTTCGTTCAGAAGTGATTGAACTAAGGAACGAAGGCCTTGAAAAGGATAAAATATTAATTTCATTGGTAAACAAAATAAAAGAAGATGAAGCTAGTTCCAAAGCTCAAGCTGAGGCCCAAAAGAGTGAAATTGAAGACCTTCGGAGACAATTAGCTGAAGCCAAAGAAAAATGCGCTGTTGTTGAAGCTAATCGAGATGCCAGCGAATATTGGAAAAATTATTTAGAAAAACAGTTGCAGAGCTTCGCGTGTCCAAGGAAGGATGTTTTGAAAAATCCGTGGGGTGCGTGAAAAAGATGAAGACTAGCTTCGCCAATGTGGGCGCCTATTCAAACGAAGACAACTTCATACGAGGCGACCCCGAGGGTGTTATCGAGTGGATCAGCGGAGAAGCCGAAGCTTTTGAAGAAATTTGAAGTGATCGTGGGATGTCTGTGCGTTCTCTGGTGCAAGAGGAGTTTCAGCTATCTTGGAGAAGGCGGGTTGCAATCATGTTAAAACCTTGGCTCAGGCCGAAGTTGCCTTCTCCGCGGATGACACAAAGGATCCCTCGTCCGAAGCAAGTTTATTGGGCGGCAAATTTTTTACTGATATTTGGGAAAATGACGGCCGAGAAATGGCTCATGAAATAATGAAGAAGAGCGAAAAGATATTCATGACTCTCGAGAAGCAGTGAAAAAAGCTGAAAAAGCTGCAGAACTCGAGAGACGGATAGGTATCGTTTAATGGCTTTTTAGCTTCGTTGTTTGTTTTCATGGCTTCTAACTGATTGATTTTTTCTATCGCAGCTGAATTACCTCCTCCACCGGAGCCGTTCGACCCCCTGGCCGACCCAGAAACAAAGAAAGCAATAGAAATTATCAATTTGGCCGAAGTTATTGTTGACGAAGTTGTTAACAAATTGCTTAACGAAGCTGCAGAGAAAGTTCTGAAGGAAGAATAGTAGTTATTGTAAAAACATTTTTAGGTTATCAATATAACATTTGCTGAACTAAGTCTGTAATATTTAATGTGTATAGTTTTGAATCTAATATGTAAGTTGTTTTTTAATTCAGTTCTTTGCGATGCATGAAACTTTATGTACATACCGTTTTTGAGCCTTCGGCGAAAAAACACCTTCCCTTCTTTTCATGCTTCGTAAAGAAGAATGTTTATGCTTTGTGAGAATATCCATACTTCGTAAAGAACATCCAAGCTTCGTAAAAACATCATTGCTTCATAAACAATAGATCTCTTCTTCCATATCAGAGCTGATGAAGATGTACTTCTCAGCTTATTTTGTGCCTTGGCACCTTTTCATTTTTGTAAAGCATTCTCCGAAGATCGTGTCATTGGTGTGATATGATGTATGATGTGATGCTATGCGAGATGATGCAATGATATGATGCAAAGAATGATGCTAATGCCGAAGACACACACCCACGCTGAAACACACGATCTCTGTGTCCCCTTAGGAACGATCACAATCTCTTTGCCGCTTATTTTTCGGCTTCACCGCTTATTTTTCGGTGTAAGTTTTGCATCCCCTTAGGAACGTCTTTTGAACTTCTTCGCCTTCTATTTCGGCGGTATTCGCGTTGACTTTTCACGCTTCGCCTTATATTTCGGCGGTATTTGGCTCTGCATTCCCTTTGGAACGACTTTTGAGCAGAAAACTTACACTGCGCTCCCTTAGGAATGACTTTTTGTAGCTTCGGCAAACTTACGCTGCGCTCCTTAGGAACGACTTTTTGTAGCTTCGGTGAAACTTGCAATGCGATTTTTAGCTCTGCATTCCCTTAGGAACGTCTTTTGAGCTTCAACAATTTTTGAGCTTCATGAGTCTGTGGAGAAGATATATTTCACTCTGACAGGAACGAAGCTATTACAAGAAATTAAAACTAGGTTTACATTGATTGTTCCTTATTAAAAACAAAATGATACTGAACGTAAAAATGTTGGAGAGGTAGGATATCTCTCAATAGATGTGTTTTGATTCTGGCACAGTACTGTTGACTGTGCGAGCTTCGGATTCCTCCCTGAATTCCCGTTGCTGTTGAGAGTGCTGACGCCCTTCTGTCTGCTGGCTTCAGTAATAGGTCGGTTGTAGTGCTGGTGGAGGCGAGAGTTGTGTCCAGGAGGCCTGTGAATGGCTAGCCAAAGCTACAGAAGCTGCAGGATGATTGTTCACATACTCTGGTATGTAAGGAGAGTGACACGAAGCAGTGTGTAAGACCTGCTTCGGCTGGTTCCGCCGAGCTTCGACTTCTGCTATTTCCTTTTGTTTCTGAATGGTGACAAGGCACATTCTTGTAGTATGGCCCTTGTCCTCACCATAGAATAAGCAATAAATCTTTCTAGGTTGATCCCCAAACCTCCCTCCGAAGCCCCTGGCGCCTCTGCCACTTGGAGCTGGTGACCTGAAGGAGCTTTGCTGTTGCCCCGAAGATTGTTGTAACGCCCTGAATTTGGGGGTAGAATTTTTTCTTCTTTTCTCACACCAAATTCAGGCGTTACCCTTTCCTTTTCCCTTTTCCCCTCGCTAAGCCTTGATCTTTTCCAAAAGTTATAGCGAGAATTAGCTCGACATCTTGTATACGCAAAACCTAGAACTATTTTTGGTTGTTGCATCATGCCGGATTATGCACCTTTTTTTATTTGTGGTTGGGTGAATTGGAGAATTAGGCATATGCGAAATAGGGGATATAGAAAATGGAAAATAGGAAAAAGAAAAAAAACATTTTCTTTTTCTCTCTCTCCCCCTTTCCCCATTTTGGCCCAGCCGCCCCCCTTCCCCCTTCGCGTCGGCCCAGCTGGCGGCCCAGCCGCCCCCCCTTCCCCCCTTCCCTCCCCCGCCGTGGGCTGTCCCGGCCAGCCCAACCGCGCGCCCCCCCGCTTTGGGCCCATGGCCGGCCCAGCCGCCCCCTCCCCCTTCCCCCCCAAAATTTTCCTCCCCGCGGGCCCCGCCCGTCATTCTCCCTCTCTCTCCCTCTCCCTAACCCTAGCGCCGCCGCCGCCCTCCCCTGCCCTAGCGCCGCCGCTCCCTCCCCCGCGCGCCGCCGCGCCGCCCTCCCCCGCCGTGGTGAACCCCCCTCCTCCCCTCTCCTTTCCCCTTCTCCCTCCTCCTTCCTCGCCCGCCTGGCCGCTCGGCGAGCCACCCGGCTCGGCCGCCCGACTCGGCCGCTTCCGGCGAGCCCCGCCCCCATGTCCGGCGAGCCCGCCCCGCCCCGCCGCGCCGACCTCGGCCGACCCCGCCGCGCCCGACCCCGGCTCGGCCGCCTCGCGCCGCCCCGCCCCGCCGCGCCCCGACCCCGGCTCGGCCGCCCCCGGCGAGCCCGCCCCGCCCCGCCGCGCCCCGACCCCGGCTCGGCCGCCCCCGGCGAGCCCGCCCCGCCTCGCCGCGCCCCGACCCCGGCTCGGCCGCCCCCGGCGAGCCCGCCTCGTGCCCCGGCTCGACCGCCCCCCCGGCGAGCCCGCCCCGTGCCCCGGCTCGGCCGCCCCCCCGGCAAGCCCGCCCGTCCCGTGCCCCGGCTCGGCCGCCCCCCGGCGACCCGCCTGCCCCCGTGCTCGGCCGCCTCTCCGGCGAGCCGCCCCGCCCGTCCCCGGCCATGGCGCCCGCGCCCGGCTCGACCGCCCCCGCCGCGCTCGTCCCCGGCGAGCCCCGCGCCCGGCCCGGCCGCCCTCGCCGTCGTCCATGTTCGCCCGCCCGCCCCGGCGTGCCGCAGGCGTGCCTTGCTCGTGTCGTGATGGCCCCGGCGTGGCCTCGAGCTCGGCCCAGCGTGCCTATGGCGCGCGGCCTTGAGCTCGGCTAGCGTGCGGCCCCGACGTGCGCACGGCTAGCTCGCGGCGCATGCGTGCGGCCTCGCGCGCGTGCCCGCGTGATGCGCAGTGCCTTGGCACGGCCCGTCGTGCCTTTGTCTACCCCCAGACGCCCCCGTCTACCCCCCGTATCCTATGCGTGCTAATCACGTTGTTTATATTAATAAGATAGGAGTCTCAATTTGGAAATTGGTTACGTCAGTTAATTTGTATAGCTAATCGTCTATCTCATTCAATGTTAATCTACTAAAAAGGATCACGTTTACATTAGTGCATGTAGCTAATCCTTTTGTTGAAGCCAAGTAGAATTAGAGCACGTAACGTGTAGTTATTCGTCTACCCGTAGTGCACCTCGAGCATAAGCTTTAACCCTCGCGAGACCTTTCCCTGCCTCTTTCTAACCATGGTAAATTCATTATCGTATGTGATATTCTATGCATATTTACTTTATTTGTTCTCTTGTATGGTGTACTGTTTGTTTCCTAATTCCAATGGATGGACGTATGTATGCTTGCAATCTCTTGTATGGTCGAGGAGCCCGAAGAACTCGCAGGAGAAGCCCCTAAGCAGCAGTCGGTTGGTGGAGGCAAGTGTCCCTTGACCAATCTCTGTCCTATTCATTCTTTAATTCACCTTCCACATTACACATTTATACCTAAGGATTGACTAGTTTTTGTTATCCATATCCTTGCTTACCTATTTGGGTTGGATTATTATTGTTTAGCTTTATGCCATTGCTCAACTATAATCAATGAACATGATGAGATTATATATGATACAATGTTTTCCCCTCTTCTTATTATGATGTTCTACTTGTGGCCTTTAAGGGGGCTCGAGCGGTTTCTCGAGTGCCTCTCCGTAAAGACCTGTTCTATGGATGACCGCCCAGGAAAACAGTGCAACCATGAGGGTGGAATGGGGTGCCCTTAGCTGAATAATTAGAGGATCCGGGGTGTAGTTCGCTTCGCCGTCGTGCCGTCTGTTGGAGACTTGTTCTCAAATGCTATGAGTTAAAAACAAGGCAACATAAAATGTTAAACATCAATTCCCTTCGTCCATCGAAGCATTATTTCCACAAGGATTTAATGAATCTTCGGACGAAGGTCGCAAGTTTAATGTTGCGAAGCTTTTACCTTCGTAATTTAACTTACAAAGATAATACAAAGTAATATAAAATATGAAACATTAAAGATAAATATATTGAAAATGAATAAGATCATTCACATGACTTATTGTATGAATTTAAGGTATTTGAATACAACGTTTGGGTACATTTATACCTTTGCCTTGACAATAATTCCCGAGTGATGCGTTAGCAATTACAGGAATCCGTGAACAGTAAAGGAATACTGTTCACTATTTATAGGCACAAGACACAACTCATGAGGAATTACAATTATGCCCCTCATAAAAGTTTACAACAATGACTCAGACCCTTATGGACTAAAAGGTCATTCTATCTTTAAGTCGGTTCGACCCTTCATCTTCGGATATGCTGTAGTTCCGAAGCTTCGTAAACGGTGTCATCGGCATCATGTTCAAGCAGCTTCAGCCGAAGCTGTTTCTTTTTGCAGGACCTTCGGCGACGAAGCATGGTCCCAACAGTAGCCCCTTCGCGGTGCTAGATCGTTTTTCGTAACGAGCTTGATCCGTGAAAAAAGTCTCTTAGGCTTCAGGAAGCCGAAGGTCCGAAAACACCTTCCCTGAGCTCGTTGTCGAGAAACGATACAGCTTTCGAGCGCGTAGCGGTCCCACCGTGCAGGTTCACTATTCTGGTTTTTGCGGCCCACTGTTCAGCGGGTGCGAGCAACTGTTTGCCTGGTGTAAAAATCCTGACGATTCACCTTCTTACCTGCAACACTATATAAACAGACGGGTAGGTGTGAAGTTACCACAGCATTCATTGCTATTGCACTGTTTTGCTGCCAAAATTTTTAACCATAGCCGATGCTTGACTTTCGCATTCAAACGAAACTCCAATTTGGTGTTTGCTTCGTCAGAAGAAGAGCTTCAGAAGAAAAGGTTATTATTTTCCAAGAAATTTTTCAAGAAATTCAAAATTAAATGGCCAGAGTGTGCTCTACTGCTAGAGTTGAGCGCGAGGGAGACGAAGCCGAAGGTGCAGAAACTGTTCCTATCTCTGAAGCAATGAAGCGATCTGGATTGATGACATCAGAAGACATCCCTGCTGCTGAAGCAGAACAAGCAAATATTGAGGAGGCTGATACTTACGGTGATTACAATATTGCAGTACCGAGCAAGCCTAGTCATCTGGACTTCGGGAAGTCGACCATCTCGAAGACTAATTTTCCAAAGATGGTGAAGTCGGGCTACTTCAACGAAGATGAGAAAAAGATGATCCGCTTTGGTGGAGAAAAGATTACTCTGAAGCCACAGAAAGATGAAATAGTGATTTTTAAGAGTTTCCTCAAAGCTGGTTTGAGATTTCCTTTGAATAGGATGATTGCTGATGTGCTACAAAAGTTTGGGATCTATTTTCATCAACTAACCCCTAACGCTATTGTTAGGCTTAGTGTTTATATTTGGGCTCTCCGAAGCCAGGGGGTGGAGCCATTTGCCGAAGGTTTCTGCCGAGTGCACGAGCTACACTACCAAACTAAGGCTAGAAAGGATGGGCTACATGAAAATTTTGGTTGTTACAATTTCGCATATCGGAAAACTACAAAATTTCCTGTGATCAGCTATCGAAGCAAGTGGCCGGCAGGCTGGAAATCGGAATGGTTCTACGTCAAAGTTGATGACGACAAGGAGAAGCTTATACAGAGTCCGCTTGAACTAATCTTCGGAGAAACCCGACCCCAGTGCAGTATGACACCAGAAGGTCCAACCCAAACGGCGTTGGCTGAATTCAGAATTATTGCAGAGCATATTGGCACTAGGGATTTGGTGCAAGAATTTCTGGCTTTCAAAGTATTTCCAACTATGAAGGAATGGGCTATGCCGAAGCTTAAAGGAGAGAAGAAAGAGGGGGAGCTTGTCCGACTACCCTATCATTATAAATTCAAGAAATATTTTAAGGCACCCTGCCAAGAATGGCTCGAAACAATCGAAATAATGAGTACTGAAATTCTTGGAAATTACTCTAAAAAAGAGGACCAATTGATGACAGCAGCCTTCGGCACCCGACCGAAACGAAGGCTAAACAGAGTGCTTGATGCTATAGGCTTTGAATATCCTGATTATGGGCGATCGGGCGGAGATGCTGGAGGCCCGAAGAGAAAAAGAATTGCTAGCGCCGTTGACGAAGAAAACACCAAAGTGACCAAAAAGAAAAAGGAGATTACTGAAAAGCTGAGCCCTGAAAAGTTGAGCCCTGAGCCAAAGGTGGTTGCTGCAAGAAAAAGGAAAACTGCATCCCCAGAACCAAAAACGTTGGTTCAAGAAGAAGACACTCCTGCGACACCTTCTGCTGCCGAAGTAGAAGAGATTCTGAAGGTAATGATTGAACCCTTGCCTGTCAAGCTAAGTCCGCTGGCGCCAGAACTGACGAAGTTTTTTCAGAAGGACAAAGAAGCTTCGGCAGCAGAAAGTCCTGCACTGCCGAAAAAACGAAGAATTATTCAAATAGCAGATGTGATTCATCAAACGCCGCCACCGGCGACAGTGTCAAAGATTGTTTTTGCCGGGACCGCTGAAGCCGAGGGCGCCACAGCCGAAGCTTCTAGAGTGGAAACCGCCGAAGCTGAAACCGGCGAAGTCGAAGCTGCTGGGGCCGAAGCCGGGACCACGGAAGGTTCGAATCTGGAAACCACTCTTGAAGTTATTGACAATATTCTACTGAAAATGGCTGAAGAAGAAGCTGCTGTGGCTCCGGTAAACACGGAAACTGAAAAGGGGAAAGAGCAGATCGATGACATTTTAGAAGAAGAAAATTTTAACTTTCAAGATTTGCTTGGACAAGAGCTAACAGGCGCCGAAAAAGAAGAGTTGAAAAAATATGCCATATCTTACGGGTATAAGCCAGGGGCTACGCTATTTGGTGGGGTCAACGAAGGGAAGCTAAGATGCCTTCGGAACCGCACCGAGGCCAAAGTTGTTAGAACCCTCTCCAAAAGCGTTGGCCTGCCGAAGCTAGAAGCGGACCTCTGCAGGTACCAGCGACACCATATCGCTGGAAGCCTGCTCTATGCTAATTTTAAGGTAACAAATTTTATTATTATTATTATATATATATATATTTTTTGTTTTTAGGTCGTTTTCTGATGAAGATTGTTTTGGCAGAGTATACTATTAAGTAAGGTTCTAAAAATGCAACAAGATCTCGAAGAAGAGAAGAACAAAACTATCATCAAAGATTTGGAAGAAAAAGTTGAAAATTACGAAGCTGTTCTAAAAAAGAAGGACTTCACCATCCAGGACCTTGAAATCATGGCTAAAGAACACGAAGGTGCATTAGAAAAGAAAGACTTTGTTATTCAGTCTATGGAAGGCTCCCTGGCTGAGGTCCAAGCCGAGAATAATAGTTTAAAGAATGAATTGCTCAAACAATCAGAAAAATTTGAGCAGGAAAAGAAACACCTTGAAGCAAGTCTTAAAACTGAGATGGAGAAGAATTCAAATTTGCAAAATTCCTTGAAGGAGCTTCAAGAGAAATGCCTAAGCTTCGGCAGCCGATGTGTGCAACGGCTGAAGGATGTGTTTCATTCTATCGGAGCCAGCTCTGAAAAATTTACACCTTCAGCTGAAAACCTGCACAACACATTAGAATATATTGAAGGCGAGGTTGACGCTCTTGACGAAGTTATTGGTGGCCATGCTGACTTCTGCGCCCTGGTAGCTTCTCGGGGCACAGCTACCGCTTTTCTGAAGGCTGGCTGTACGCATGGAAAAATTGTGAATAGACCAAACTTCAGCTTATCATCATCAGATCTGATAGATATTCCAAGCCTAGCCCGAAGCATCGGAAATAGATTTATGACCCAGATTTGGGTAAATGGCGGGCGGAAAATGGCGGGTGACGAAGCTCGAAGTCATCTTAAGCCGGTAAGAAACTTATATTTATTACTTTTACTTTCTCCTTGAAATTTGCACCTTTCTTATTCTGTTCTTTAATATACGTAGGATGACGAAGCTGAAGTATGACGAAGCTGAAGTATGACGAAGCTGAAGTGTGACAAATCTGTAATATGACGACCTGAAGCTTGATAGTTGCTACAATATTCTTTCCTGCAAAAATTCTGGAGAGACTTTTGTAATATCATTATGGAAAAACTTATGTAAATTTGTACATACCTTGTAATATATTTTATTCCCGCTAACTGTGTACAATCTGCTTTGCTGTGGACGAAACTTCTTTTTTGAGCCGAAGGCGAAAAACACCTTCCCTTCTTTTCGTACACAACGAAGCATAAAAATTCCCTTTTTCGAAGTCTTTCCTCATTGCCGAAGCACCTATCTTTTTGTGTGATATGATGATGATTCTATATATGTCTAAATGAATGTTTATGAATGCAAATGACATGATGAGATGCATTGTGTAGATGAATATTGGGACACATGCTCAAAAACCATAATCATAGCCCTTCATCCCCTTGGGAATGATTCAAATCTTTTTACTTTGCAGCTTCATCATTTACTTTTTGATATATCAGCATTGACTTTTCGCTGTAAGCCTCCCTTAGGAGCTTCTTCGCCTTTTACTTTCAGCGGAATCAGCGTTGACTTTTCGCTGTAAGCCTCCCTTAGGAGCTTCTTCGCCTTTTACTTTCAGCGGAATCAGCGTTGACTTTTCGCTGTAAGCTCTGCATTCCCTTAGGAACGACTTTTGAGCTTCTCCCTGTTTTCTTTTCTTTTCCCTTGGCATTTACATTTACATTTTTTGGGGGATATCACTTTTATAGAATGGAAATAAGGAAAATTACATGTTGTGGCCCCATTAAAAACCTTTCTCCCCCTTTGGAAAGGAAAAGGGTGCCACAAAAAAAAGAAAAAATTACATCAAACTAAACATAATATCGCCGAAGCTCATCCGCATTCCATGATCTAGGAATGTCGTTGCCGTCCATATCCTTCAATCTATAGGAACCGGGTCTTGACAAAGATACTACAAAAAAGGGTCCTTCCCACTTCAGATGTAATTTGCCTACTGTTTCAGGGTTGGCTACTCTTCGAAGCACCAGATGTCCTGGTTCAATATTCTTGAGCTTAACCTTCCTGTCACGCCATTTTATTGTTTCGGCTTGATATTTATTGATATTTTCCACAGCTTGAAGTCTGATCCCTTCTATAGCATCTTTTTCCACAGAGCAATCAGCTTCGTCTTCACCTTCTGCCGAAGCTACCGTTCTTATCGATCCTGCTTTTGCCTCTTCCGGGGTTATTGCTTCATCCCCAAACAATAGTTTGAATGGCGTAAAGCCTGTTGATCTTGACATGGTTGTGTTATGGCTCCACACCACTTTGATTAACTCGTCTGGCCACTTTCCCCTGGGCTGATTGAAGATTGACTTCATTATTCCTGTCATTATGATCCCGTTAGCTCTTTCGACAAGTCCGTTTGACTCCGGATGTCGAACTGATGCAAAATGGATCTTCGTGCCAATTTGATCACAAAATTCTCTGAAAGCTTCAGAATCAAACTGTGTCCCATTATCCACAGTAATGGCCTTCGGCACTCCAAAGCCACAAACAATATTTTGCTAGAAAAACTTTTGAATAGTAACCGAAGTTATTGTGGCTAGAGGCTTTGTCTCAATCCACTTAGAAAAATATTCCACTGCCACTACAACATATCTTAAATTTCCCTGTGCTGGTGGTAATGGACCTAGTAAATCAAGGCCCCACCTTTGCAATGGCCAAGTGGGTTGTATTAATTGAGTTAAAGACGAAGGTTGTTTTTTATCTCTTGTACATTTCTGACAACCTTCGCACTTTTGGACTAAATCCGCTGCATCCGAAGCTGCCTTTGGCCAATAAAATCCTTGACGAAAAACTTTCCCAAGCAAAGGCCTAGATCCAATGTGAGATACACACAGGCCTGCGTGTATTTCCTTCATTAATTCTATACCTTCGGATCTGGATAAACACTTGAGCAACGGGGAACAGACCCCACGCTTGTATAGCTCCCCTTCTATTATGACATATGGTCGAGCTCTTGCTTCTATCCTCCTGTTGTAAGCTTCGTCGTCTGAAAGAAAATTACCCTGAAGAAAAGAGATGATTTCAGTTCTCCAATCTTCACTATAAACAGGGGATATATTGAGGACCGCTCTTTCAAGAAGCTCGACCGAAGGTGCTTTTATTGTTTCGAAAAATACTTCCGAAGGTAAAGGCAGCCCCTGTGCTGCTGACTTGGCCAATAGATCAGCATATTCATTTTCTCCACGAGGAATATTTTTAACAGAGAATCCTTCAAAGTAAGCCTCAATTCTTCGGACTGTATCTAGATATTTTTCAAGCTTCGGATCTCTTGCTTTATAGCTCTTGTCAACATGACCAGAAATAACTTGGGAATCAGTTTTAAGAATGGCCCTTCTGATGCCCATTGCCTTTAACTTCCGAAGACCCAATAGCAGAGCTTCATATTCAACAATATTGTTTGTACAACTGAAATCAAGTCTTGCCGCATAACAAGTTTTAACTTTGGAAGGTGAAACCAACACAGCAGCTGCTCCTGCTCCGAAGGTTCCCCAAGACCCATCGCAAAACATTTTTCATGCTTCGGCATCTTTATTCATTTCTTCCTCCTGAGCCCCTGGCGTCCAATTAGCAATGAAGTCTGCCAACGCTTGGGACTGAATCGAAGATCTATGGACATAATCAATACAAAATTCATTGAGCTCTGCAGCCCATTTTCCAATCCTTCCAGTAGCTTCTCGGTTTCTCATAATATCCTTCAAAGGTTGTGAAGAAGGAACAATTATGTTGTAAGCTTGAAAATAATGCCGAAGCTTCCTGGAGGCCATCAAAACAGCATACAGTACTTTCTCCAATTCTGTATAATTTTTCTTTGATAAACTAAGAACTTCGGATACAAAATATATTGGGGCCTGCTTCTTGACTTGGCCTTCAAGCTTCTCCTGGACAAGCGCTGCACTTACCGCTGAGTGCGAAGCTGCCACATATAATAACAAAGGAGCCCCTGGCATTGGTGGAGTTAATGTTGTTAGATCTATCAAATATTGCTTCAGTTCGTCGAAGGCTCTCTGCTGGACTGGTCCCCATTGAAAAACTTCGGCTGACTTCGGCACTTCGAAAAATGGTAAATTTCTCTCTACTGATCTAGATATGAATCTGTTGAGAGATGTCAGCCTTCCTGTCAATCTTTGAGCCCCCTTCTTTGTACTTGGTGGTTCCATTCGAAGTATAGCTTCGATTTTACTTGGATTAGCCTCAATTCCCTTTGTTGAAACTAGGCAGCCAAGAAATTTCCCCTTCTTCACTCCAAAGACACATTTTTCTGGATTCAGCTTTAAACCAGCCTGTCTAAAATTAGCGAAGGTCTTCTGCAGATCAGCAATGTGATTATCTTGCTTCGTGCTTTTTACAATGATATCATCAACATAAGTTAGCACATTCCTGCCTATCTGAGAATGGAGAACCTTCGCTGTCATTCTGCTGAAGCTTCCTCCGGCATTCTTAAGCCCCTTAGGCATCCGAAGGTAACAATATGTTCCACTAGGGGTTATGAAGCTGGTTTTCGGTTCATCCTCTTTCTTCATCCAGATTTGGTGGTAGCTTGATTAGCAATCCAGCAGACTCATAAGCTCTGATGAAGCTGCTGCATCGACTAAGGAGTCTATCCTTGGCAATGGAAATTCGTCCTTCGGACAGGCCTTATTGAGATTAGTAAAATCGATACACATTCTCCATTTACCATTGGCCTTCTTTACCATAATAGTGTTAGCCAACCATTCTGGGTATTTTACCTCTCTAATAACTCCGGCACTGAGGAGTCTTTTCACTTCATTCCGAGCACCTTCGGCCTTGTCATCAGACATCTTCCGAAGCCTCTGCTTTCTGGGTCTGAAGGATGGATCAACATTGAGCGAGTGCTCAATAACATCCTTGTTAACTCCGCAAAGATCATTAGCTGACCAAGCAAAAACATCTTTATTGTTGAACAAAAACCTTATCAATGTTTTCTCCTGTTCTTCGGACAATTGAGATCCCAATAGCACCTTCTGCTCTGCTATGTCCTCACATAATAGCATGGGCTTCGGCTGATCAGCCGAAGCAGCTTTTTCCCTTCTGAACTTGTATTGCTCACAAGCTTCAGCTCCATCTATATTATGGATTGCTTTTGAGTCTGTCCAATTTCCTTCGGCCCTTCTGGCAGCTTCCTGACTTCCATGAATAGCAATGGGCCCTTGGTCCGAAGGTATCTTCATGCAAAGATAAGCTGGATGAAGAATTGCTTCGAAGGCGTTGAGAGTACCACGACCAATGATTGCATTGTAAGGGTATTCCATGTCAACAATATCAAACACAACTTGTTCAGTCCTTGTGTTGTTGATAAATCCGAAGGTCACTGTCATTGTGATTTTGTCGAGTGCTACAATCTGCCTTCCTCCGAAGCCGCAAAGGGGATGTGTGGCATCATGAATTTTATCTTCGGGCTCTTGCATTTGTCTGAAGGCCTTAGCAAATATGATATCAGCTGCGCTGCCTGTATCAACCAAAACATTATGGACCAGAAATCCTTTGATCACACAAGAGATAACCATAGCATCGTTGTGTGGGTAATCCTTGAGTTGAAGATCCTCTTGGGAGAAGGTAATTGGAATGTGAAACCATCTTGACTTGATGAAGGGTCCTTGCACCCCGACATGCTGTACCCTTCTCTGTGCCTCCTTTTTCTGCTTCTTGTTGGCTGGCTCTGAGCACGAACCGCCTGTTATCGGGAGTACCAACTTCGGAGCCGAAGCAGCTCCGGCTTGAATGTTGAACGAAGCCATCAGCTCAAAAAAGTGGAAGTGAGTTCACCGGAGGTGGGCGCCAATGTTGGAGACTTGTTCTCAAATGCTATGAGTTAAAAACAAGGCAACATAAAATGTTAAACATCAATTCCCTTCGTCCGTCGAAGCATTATTTCCACAAGGATTTAATGAATCTTCGGACGAAGGTCGCAAGTTTAATGTTGCGAAGCTTTTACCTTCGTAATTAAACTTACAAAGATAATACAAAGTAATATAAAATATGAAATGTTAAAGATAAATATATTGAAAATGAATAACATCATTCACATGACTTATTGTATGAATTTAAGGTATTTGAATACAACGTTTGGGTACATTTATGCCTTTGCCTTGACAATAATTCCCGAGTGATGCGTTAGCAATTACAGGAATCCGTGAACAGTAAAGGAATACTGTTCACTATTTATAGGCACAAGACACAGCTCATGAGGAATTACAACTATGCCCCTCATAAAAGTTTACAACAATGACTCAGACCCTTATGGACTAAAAGGTCATTCTATCTTTAAGTCGGTTCGACCCTTCGTCTTCGGATATGCTGTAGTTCCGAAGCTTCGTAAACGGTGTCATCGGCATCATGTTCAAGCAGCTTCAGCCGAAGCTGTTTCTTTTTGTAGGACCTTCGGCGACAAAGCATGGTCCCAACACCGTCAATGGGGCTCGGTGTATGTGGCTCGCTCTGCCAAGGTTGATTTGTCCCTTGGGGAGGAGTGCGGTACATTTAGGAAACCTAATGGGCGGCTACAGCCCCGGGGAATCTTTGTAAAGGCTACATAGTGATGCCCTGCTAGGCCACCTAGGTAGTGGTCAATGGGGAGTAGCTCTCTCCGGGCAGAAAGGGAATCATGGCTTGTGGGTAAAGTGCACAACCTCTGCAGAGTGTTTGAAAACTGATATATCAGCCGTGCTCGCGGTTATGAGCGGCCAAGGGAGCTCCAGTGATTAGTGGTACTTGATCATAGACATTTGGGTTTACAGGTGGCAATGAGACTGATGGTTCTGGTTATGACTATGGTGTTGGTAAGTGGTATTCTTTCCGTTTGGAAAGGGTACATCGGGCTAATAACTTGGGTTAATGCTAAAACCTGGCTTTCTATTAGTAATAATAATCTGACCAACTAAAAGCAACTGCTTGACTTATCCCCACATAAAGCTAGTCCACTATAGCCAAACAGGATGCTTGCTGAGTATGTTGATGTGTACTCACCCTTGCTCTACACACCAAACCCCTCCCCATCCCCAGGTTGTCAGCATTGCAACCACTGCTCAGGAGAAGATGAAGCTGTGGAAGGAGACTTCCAGGAGTTCCAAGACTACAACGAGTTCTAGGCATGGGTTAGCGGCAACCCCCAGTCGGCTGCCTGTGAAGGCCGCATTTATCTACGTTTCTTTTCCGCACTTTGATTTATTGTAAAGACTATGTGAATGTCTCAGACATATGATGTAATCGACTATTATTTCCCTTTTTAATACTATTTGAGCACTGTGTGATGATGTCCATGTTATGTAACTGCTGTGTACGTGAATTGCTGATCCTGGCACGTACATGGTTCGCATTCGGTTTGCCTTCTAAAACCGGGTGTGACATAGGTGGTATCAAAGCCGTGCTGACTGTAGGACCGCTAACCTAGAGTAGAATGGTCGTTCTAAGGACTATAGACCTCTGTCCCTGCCTTGACTTTGATATCCCTTCAAAAGTTGGTCATATCGACCAAAACCTATGTTCTACTACATATTATACCTTGCTGAAAATTGTGTTTTATTCTAATCCTTCATTTATTTATGGTTCATTACTTGCTGGTCATATTAATTCTGTTCTCACTCTTTTGCTTGTGGTGTCTTTTGTAGATGGCTCGTCTTAGACACACTGCACGAAAGTCTGTCATCCCCTTCTTACCCTCCCGCCTTGCTGAGCGTCCGCTTCGCCGTCCCGTGGCCGGACAGTCCAGCCACTTGGAGCGGCTGCACCACCGCCTGCATGAGGAGCAGGAACGTCGACGACAGGAGCAGCAGGGCTCTTCTTTCTCGCTCCACCAGGAGATAGAGTCCGTGAGGAGCTGCTCCCCTGTGCTTCCTCTAGAGGCGCCCCCTGCACCACCACTGGGCACCCCAGCCTCTGGAGTAGCTGCTGGAGGAGACCCAGACGACGGAGGTGGCGACGACAGCTCGAGCCACGACACCGACTTCTCTGCTGACCAGGAGCCGGAAGGATGGGTTGCTCGACCCATCACTCGCGACGCTGCTCGCGGGTGTCACTTCCATGATGCGCTCAACACCCTGCTACGTCGGGCACTTGACCGGCGTACTTGGTCCATCGAGTATCGCTGTGTGGTCTACCAGCATAGTCGCGGGGTCTACCCGGACCGCTGGGAGGCAACCTGCTTGGTGCGCCGTCCGGAGAACAGTCTCCAGGGTGCGGAGGCCTGCTCAGAGCACTATTCTATCTCTGAGCGGGACTCGGCTGAGGCGGCCATGCAAGATGCCGCACGACGTGCGCTTTCGCACTACTGCTCGGTTCTCGGTGGGGTAGCTGACGGTCTCAACCTGAAGTACTACCCCCGCCGTCCATCTGGCAGCACAGGAGGCGTGATTGTTTCACCTATCGGTGAGGACAATCCTAGGTTGAGCAGCACAGTCAACCTAGCCGCCGTGCTAAACACGGAGCTGGACCATGCGCTAGACGAGCTGAGTAGGGCTCGTGCTGAGATCGCCCTGCTGCGGGCCGAGCGCGCGGAACTTCGTCACCTGGATGATGGTTCCCCCGCTCCCGTCGGGACTCAGCACCCGTACCGCTCACCTCGGCGTGGACGCCAGTCTTATGGCAATCCCGACTGCAAGACCAAGATAAATCTAGAACCATAGCTCGTTAGAGTTGGATCTTGTAATTAATACAAAATATATACTTAGAAGCTACAGTCTTAGCGTTAGTCTCGCTCTTAGTTAGTCTTAGTTAGACAAGGTAGTTTGCTATATCCTGTGCATTTATGTTTGTCATGATGAACTATGTTTGGTTTGGATCTTTGTAATGACTGTCACCAGAGTGTGGGTATCCCCTGCATTTTGGTTTACCTATTATGTTAATGGAGTTAGTTATATAGTTGGGAAACCTTTTATTCCACTTTCCTCTTTATCTGAGAAGCTGTGTGGTCTGTGTTGGAGATCAGTGAGGATGCTCATCTGTTCAGTGTCGTTGAAGGATTCTATACTCTTTTGTTATGCTGCAAGATTGGTCAGATCAGTTCTGATGTGTGGTTGCATTCTGCAGATGTCAGAGAACAGGCGCAGAGGAGGAAGGCGTGCTCAGCAGGATGAGGTGCCCCAGCAACAGCACCTGCCGCCCCCGCCCCCGATGTCGATCAAGCATATGTTTCTGATGCAGACTGAGGCAGTTCAAGCCATCGGTCAGACTCTGGTCGCCATTCAGCAGCAGCAGCAACAACAGCAGCAGGCACCACCTCAGCCTCAGATGCCTCAGATGCCCAGAGACAAGCGTGCTGAATTCATGAGAGGTCATCCACCAATGTTTGCCCATTCTTCTGACCCCATGGATGCTGAAGACTGGCTGCGCACTGTGGAGCGAGAGTTGCACACCGCTCAGTGCGACGATAGGGAGAAAGTCCTGTATGGTCCCCGTCTGTTGAGAGGAGCAGCTCAGTCATGGTGGGAGTCTTATCTCGCCACCCATGCCAACCCCGACGCCATCACTTGGGAAGAGTTCAGAGGTAGCTTTCGTCAGTACCATGTTCCTGCAGGTCTGATGACAGTGAAGAAGGAGGAGTTCCTGGCCCTCAAGCAAGGGTCATCGTCTGTCAGTGAGTACCGGGACAGGTTTCTGCAGTTGTCTCGCTATGCTCCTGAAGATGTCAACACCGACGCCAAGCGACAGTACCGTTTCCTGAGAGGCTTGGTTGACCCTCTTCAGTATCAGCTGATGAATCATACCTTCCCGACATTCCAGCACCTGATTGACAGAGCAATCATGACAGATAGGAAGCGTAAGGAGATGGAGGATCGTAAGCGCAAGATCAGTGGACCCCAGCCTGGAAGCAGCAATCTTCCTCGTTTCTCAGGCAATCAACCTCAACAGTTCAGGCAGAACCAGCGTCCACCTCAGCAACATCAGCAGTTCCAAAGGCAGTATCCTCAGCACCAGTATCGGAACCGTCAGAGCAATCAGTCAGGAGGTCAGTTCCAGAGGCAGAATCAGCAAGCACCTCGTCTTCCTGCCCCAGCAAACTAGCAGAACAATCAAGCAGCACCAGCTTAGGTTGGAAACAGGGCATGTTTCCACTGTGGAGAGCAAGGCCACTGGGTGATGCAATGTCCGAAGAAGGTAGCCCAGCAGCAGTCAGGCCCCAATGCCCCAGCAAAGCAGAATGTGTCTCAGCCTGGAGCAGGCAACCGCTCTCAGCCGCGTTACAATCATGGAAGACTAAATCACTTGGAGGCTGATGCAGTTCAGGAGACCCCCGGCATGATAGTAGGTATGTTCCCAGTCGACTCCCATATTGCAGAAGTGTTATTTGATACTGGAGCAACGCATTCTTTCATTACTGCATCATGGGTAAAAGCACATAATCTTTCAATTACTACCATGTCAACCCCCATTCAAATTGACTCAGCCGGTGGTAGAATTCGAACTGATAGCATATGTTTGAATGTAAGTGTGGAAATAAGGGGGATAGCGTTTCCCGCCAACCTCATAGTAATGGGTACTCAGGGAATAGATGTCATCCTGGGGATGAATTGGCTAGATAAGTATCAGGCAGTTATCAGTTGTGATAAGAGGACAATCAAGTTGGTGTCTCCACTAGGAGAGGAAGTGGTGACCGAGTTAGTCCCGCCTGAGCCAAAAAAAGGAAGTTGTTATCAGATGGCCGTTGATAGCAGTGAAGCAGACCCAATTGAGAGTATCAAGGTTGTGTCCGAATTCCCAGATGTGTTTCCAAAGGACTTACCGGGTATGCCACCAGAGCGGAAAGTTGAGTTTGCCATAGAGCTTCTTCCTGAAACCTCCCCTATCTTTAAAAGAGCTTACAGAATATCTGGACCAGAGTTGGGTGAGCTTAAGAAGCAGATTGATGAGCTGTCAGAGAAATGTTACATCCGGCCAAGCACCTCGCCTTGGGCCGCCCCTGTCCTATTCGTGGAGAAGAAAGATGGCACCAAGAGAATGTGTATCGATTACCGAGCTCTGAATGAAGTCACCATCAAGAATAAGTACCCTTTGCCCAGAATAGAAGATCTGTTCGACCAGTTGAGAGGAGCCAGTGTGTTCTCCAAGATTGATCTGAGGTCAGGTTATCATCAGCTCAGGATTTGACCTTCGGACATTCCGAAGACGACATTCATTACCAAGTATGGTTTGTATGAGTTCACTGTGATGTCTTTTGGTTTGACCAATGCACCGGCCTTCTTCATGAACTTGATGAACAGTGTATTCATGGATTATCTTGACAAGTTTGTGGTGGTATTCATTGATGACATTCTGATCTATTCTCAAAGCGAAGAAGAACATGCAGATCATTTGAGGATGGTATTGCAGAGATTGCGAGAGCACCAGTTGTATGCAAAGTTGAGCAAGTGTGAATTCTGGATAAATGAAGTCCTATTCTTGGGTCACATAATCAACAAAGAAGGATTGGCTGTGGATCCGAAGAAAGTGGCAGACATTCTGAACTGGAAAGCGCCAACAGATGCTCGAGGAATCAAGAGTTTCATTAGAATGGCCGGATATTATCGGCGATTCATTGAAGGGTTTTCGAAGATTGCGAAACCAATGACAGCGTTGCTAGGCAACAAGGTTGAGTTCAAGTGGACCCAGAAATGCCAAGAGGCCTTTGAAGCGCTGAAAGAGAAGTTGACTACAACGCCTGTCCTAGTCTTGCCTGATGTGCACAAGCCCTTCTCGGTGTATTGTGATGCTTGTTACACTGGTTTGGGATGTGTGTTGATGCAAGAGGGAAGAGTTGTGGCTTACTTGTCCCGACAGCTGAAGGTTCATGAGAAGAATGTGGCGGAACTGCCTGAATTATTCCAACTTAAGTGCCTAAGCCCCGCCGTAGAGGCTAGACCACACTTAAATGGGAATAACCCGTCAATCCCTCGGATCTAGTCCGACATGACCACTGACAGGATCAAGTACCACAGTCTCACTCGATGGTGAGTCACAGAGCAAATACAATAAAGCATAAAACCGTGCATGAAGGAGTATTAAATTATTACATCATCATAGGAGTTTTGCAAAAGTAGTCATCATTGTTCGAAGTGCAGCGGAATAAACTAACGGTAAATAAACAGAGAGATGGGGAAGGGTCCTCCTCACGCTCCTCCTCAGCCGAGGTAGGGTCCCACTCGACAGTCCAACCCGGTGGCAAGATGGACGGCCAAGTCACTCCAGCAACCATGTCCTCCAGAGAACCTGTAAAATTATGCCACAAGCAAGGCTGAGTATACTAATACTCAGCTAGACTTACCCGGTGTGAGGAGTCTACTCCTCTACCTCTAGACATGCAGCTGTTTGGCTGTGGGGTTTGGTTGCCAAAAGCACTAGCTGAGTTTCTAAGTCAAGTTTTTAACTTTGCCAATTTATGTGTGACTCTCTTAAGGCTAAATCTGTACTATCTACTCATACATAGTAGCAAATATTTTTAGCAATCAACATCTTGTATCATCTCAGCACAATTCCACTTATTACTCAATGTAGCAGCATGGATCAAGCAGTCTCATTAGCTGCGAGAAGCAGACGATTCGAATCGAGTTTTTAAACCTTGCAAGGTAAACCTAAACACACGACGTGTAGGGGCACTCCGTCCCCACACACATCAACCGTCCCCATCGATTCCCCGTCAGCAGATCAGGGCTCACCGCCTTGGCGTACAATGCCTCACTGACCCCGACTGCCGTCGTGCAGTGACCGCACTTGTACCCACCATAACCGGAATGGGAGACCACGTCTCAGGTTGCGTGAGGGGTAAAGTCCACTGCCAGGTTCAATCAGGTACTAGGCTTACCGATTTACCATATTTCTCGGCATGTGCTTAGTACGTTCAAACGCTTGACTCACGGTACCACACCTTAATCCTTATTCCAATTTTTATCCCGTGGACAACCAATCCCCATGGATTGTTGTCCACTAACCAACATCATTATGATAAGAAAGTGGATACAATCAATTCCTGACCTCGCGCGAGTGCTAGAAAATCACTCAACTTCTACCGAGATCCTAATTAATAGAGCAGCTACTCGACTTAGCATACTAGTATTCATCTCAATGGGGTTCCTGAGATCATGCAACTAGAGTTTCAAACAACTCCTATACTTAAGTGCACATTCAACCCTACAATCAATAAGTGTAGTAAAATAGCATAAATAACAGGTTACGCATAAAACCGTGGCTTGCCTTCCAAAGCAGTGGCAGGCGGGTCCTCTGGTGCAGGCTCTGGTGCTGGGTCCGGGGCTACCTCCTGAGCAGCTCCTTGCTCCGGCACGAGGACATACTCTCCGTCAGCAAGGTTACAGTCTATCGAAATGCAATAAACATGTATGTCATGATTATGCAGGATTTAATAACATTATGCTAAAAAGAAACTAAGTCAAGAAGTAACTTAGGGTTTCTTAGTCATGCGGGGCTTCTAGTGGGTTATGCTTATTACTTTTTAGACTTAGGTTTTTATTGAGGATAAACATAGTGGATTTGTATTGTCTTTATACATTTCAGTGGGAAATTTACAAGGGTTTTAGGATGACACTAATTACCATTATTCATTTTCCTTTCTTTAATTTCTACTTATGGTTTCTAGTGTAGGTTTGAACTACGACAGTGGTTTAATAATTTCCAAAAATTCTGTAAAAATTACAGTGGGTTGCCATTTGCTATTCTAGCCTGTTTTAAGAATTTGAGGCTCAACATATAAAGGCTATGCTTAAGACAAAAATAATAAAAGTTGGGTAAATGGGCCACTTTGTACTACAACTCTTACTTAGAGGTGGGTTCTGTTCTAAAGGTTATTTTTGTTGGCATCTAACAGTAATAATAGGCTTCTGTGCTAAAAATCACAGAAAGATAAGGGGTGGTTATTTAGTTATGATGTTCTAAAGTTTAATGTCAAAAAAGCACCTTCTACTACATTGTTATTTGAAAAATGTCAAACAACAGATTTCATATTTTTCCTAAGTTCTTATTAACCAACCATTAGTTATCCTAAGGGTTGGAGTGATTTCACTTTGGGGTTATTTTTGTAGGATTTTTCTAAGTTTTCCTTGTTTTATTCAAATAAAGGTATCCCACTTATTTTATACTAAACCAGGGTATGATAGATTTTTCCAGTGAACTATATTGAATAAGTATCCTAACAAAAATAGGGGTGCTCTCTGGTTTATTATTTAAATCACCTTTTCTATTTTTCTTAACCTTAAGCATATTGCAAAATAAGGGGTACAAATTAACTTAATTGGTTGGTCAGAGAGGTTTTGCATTTTTAATTAGGTCAGCAGGTGGACATAAACTTCTCCAAATTTTTCTGACCCTAGTCAAATAGTACAACTATTTTTCTTTCTATTATTGAGCTTTTGGCTAAAACTATAATTAAATCAGAATCTTAAAGTTTTCTATAGTACCTAAGGGATTTTATATTTTTCTTAAGTAGATCACATTAATTAGAGCCTGGCAAAATTTGTTTGACCAAATTTGGATGAACTAAACAGAAGTTATGAGTTTTTAAAGTCTCTGTTCAAATTAAAAACAGATTTAATAAGAGTTTCCTGGAAAAACAGTTTACACCGAGGTCCCTGGGTTTAAACTAAATCAACCCACTCAAATCTACCCCTGCGCCACTATTCCCCTGAGTCGCTGACAGTTCAAAAAGCCCCCTAACCTTCTCTCCCTCTCACCCGCAGTCCTTCCCCCAATGTAAACAGTACCCGCGGGAAAGAAAAGGGTGGCGCGGCTTACAGGCGGCGAGATAGGTCCGGCGAAGGGCAGGGTTGGCTCGGGGAGGCTCCGGCGGTCACAGCGATGTACGGCTCGACGGCGGGGATGGTCGGAATCGCTCGGTCCTCGTGCGCAGGCGGGTGTTCTCGTCGGCGGCGAGTGTGCCGGCCAAACCACGGCGACCTAGTCCAATCCAACGGCACGGTGAGCTTCCTGGGGTGATGTAGAGGCTATCTGTGCAGTGAATCGAGAAATGGCTCAGTGATTTACCCGGTCCACGCACTCCGGCGGGGTTATGAACTCCGGCGACCGTGGACTGGCCTCTCCGGCGAAGCAGGCTTCAATTCCTCGCTCGGGGAGCTTCACTGGGGCGTGCTCACTCGCTTCCGAGGGTTGGATGGGGCTGGGGAAAGCTGGACTGGCCGGTCTACGGCGGCAGTGGCTCGAGTGGCCGCGGACACGCCGCGCACGGGCAAACGGCGGTGAACTGAGCTCCGGTGAGGTTTGAGCGTGCGCGGAAGAGTGTAGCCGACGCTTGGTTGGGCTTTATAGGCGCGGGCGCGGGACAGGGCGCCGGCTGGCCGTTGGCGCGAAGCGGGGCGCGCGCGGGCGTGCTCTGGCGCACACAGAGCGCGTCGAACACGTGGAGCTTTCATTCTGCCCGTGTTCCACAGCTCACCCAAGTCGCAAACGTGCGAATCTTGGCAAAAATCCAGCGCGAGTCTTTTCCTGGCACCTAGGGCTGTCTCTCATCCGTGAGCTGCCATGGCAGATATGGCCTAGGTAGGGAGATCTCTGGTCGCCAAATCGGGTGTGTCACACTGCCCACTTCGCGACAAAAACCATGCCAAGGCATGTCAAACGTCCAAGTCTCGGGCTCAGCTTTTTCCAGTGGGTGCCTTGGGTGGTATGCCACATTTTTGGTATAGGACATAGGTGGATTTGGTGCCAGCTTCGAGGTGAACACGACTGATCTTTAGTGTAGGTGTAGTTTTTAACTTAGAGATAAATAGAGAGCTCTAGCTCTCTCTCCACTTGGAGATTTGATTTGGGGTTTCTCCAGGGGTCTTTTTGCAATATTTCCTTCCCCTAATTGCTGGTTATAAGGTTGCTTAAGGTTTGGGTAAAGATTACTCATGTTTTGCACATTTGCTCACTCTCTTTCCCCTCTTATCCATGGTTTTGGGAGATAGGGTTTAAGAGAGGTCTAGAGTTCTTTCCCCCTTCTTATCCAAGGTGATAGTTGCACACATTTAGGGTAATGCCTTTGGTCATTCACATCTCCTGGCTAAAACCTAGTTTCCAAAGCCCTTATACTTTTGCTCCTTAAGTTCTTCCACATGTGATCATAGTCTTTAGTGCCAAGGTGTGCTCCAGCCATGGTAACACCTGGGGTGTTACAGCCCTCCCCCCTTAAAGGAATCTCGTCCCGAGATTTTAGGTAGAGTCCCTTGGAGGGTGCTTGAAGGTGTATTGGTGCTATTCTTTCTTTATACTCAAGTTTCTCTCGTTAACTGCTCTTCGAATGTCATTCTCTTTGCAACTGCAGAAGGAAGCCCTTTTTAAGTTAAATCCACAACTTAGACTATCCTTGTTATCTAAGTTTTTCTTATAATTGAATTCAAAGGGCAGGTGGGGATGGGATTCTGGGGTTACGTACCGACTCCTTTGGGCAGAAAGTCGGGGAAGCGAGAGCGTAGAAAATCCTTAGTCTCCCATGTAGCTTCCTCTGCTGAATGGTGACTCCACTGAACTTTATACATTCTGATTGACCTCGCCCGAGTTGATCTCTCCTTTTGATCTAATACCTTGACGGGGTACTCTTGGTAAGATAAGTCCGGTTCTATCTCAATGTCTGGTTCTGGCAGCACTTCAGTGGGTAGGCGAACACATTTCCGTAGCTGAGATACATGGAACACATTGTGAACTGCTGACATGTGAGGTGGCAATTCCAATTGATAGGCTACGGGTCCACAAGCTTCCTTGATCTCGTAGGGTCCAATGTAGCGAGGAGCTAACTGTGACACCCCAGGTGTCTATTTCACGTTATGTCAGGAGATTTATCCTAATCTTGGATGCTCAGTGAAAATTTCTATCTCTTTATCACATTTATCTCCATTTATCAAGTTACTCATGAAAGTTTCACCAAGTTTGGAATTATTCGATCTCAAGAACAGCCAAATTTGGAGCCTGTTAAAACTTTTTGTTTCTTGAAGCAAACGCAAATTCGAAAGTCAATCTCATCTCGCAACTCCCGTCCAGACTCATTTATTCGGACTCTTGATAGTTGTTATGTTATCCAATCGGTGTCTGAATCCGCCTTCTCGATAGTTGGTCTATGTCCAAATACTTAATCCGAATCCGCATTCTCCCACATAATCTCTTTGTCTCAACCTCTAATTAATTCTTATTCAAATGGACTGGTTATATCTATATCATCATTCATCTCTATCTATCAAGTGTACCTCAAGATTTCTAGAAGTTTGAACCAAATACACACATGAAAAGATAAATCCTATATATGCTTGAAACTGCCCGTCTGAACAAATGCATATTTTGAAATTCAACAAAACCTTGTCATCTTGCTCAAACAACTCTATATCAACTCTACAACAAAATTTATTAAGGGTTCATGTGGAGAAAATGCCAAGGAAATGTCGAGAAAACACCCCAATTGCCTTAAAATATAAATTGAAGCCTTATAATGATACTACTTTGACCAAAGTGAAACTTTGATTTATATTTAAGATATGAGGTTTGACCTTTAATGAAAATTGTAGAACCTGTGTTATACAACAAATTTCATATATAAACAAAGTCTTGATTCAATCTCTAAGTATCTCAAACAGTGCCATCAAGACAAAATAAAAATCTGATTTCAGGATTCGAATTCTTCTAAGTCTGAAATCAGTGTCGTTTGGGTCGACGTCTCGCGTTCCCTAAAATTTGTTAAACAACTTGAGTTTCACCAAATATAAAAGTTGTTAGTAACTAATGGAGGAACATCATATCAAAAGATGGCATTCAGCCGACCCATTTTGACAAGGTTTGACATCCATTCTTTAGGTGAAATTAACCCTTTGACAGTAGCAACTTTGGACTTAATTATCTCTTAATCTAGTTTGCAAATGGCTGAGAACCCTTAATCAAACTTGTAGAGTATTGCGTGGGAAATATCTTTGCTACAGTGACCCATGTCCGAATCCAAGCAGAAAACGCCAAAAATGGCCGCCCAATGTCGCTACTGTAGCACTCACCACGTGTTCGATGAATTGCTGCAATGGAGAAACGTGGCAGCCGTGCTCTGGAGCTTCTCCTTCATAAATGGCAGCCCACCTCCCTCTCCCTTCTCCTCCACGCCATTCTCCTACCCTCAGCTCCCCCTCCTCGCGCGCTCGGCCACGCCAGGGCCGCTCCCCCCTGTTCCCCTCAAGCTTCAGCCGAGCCCCTTCTTCCCATAGAGCAACCATGGCAGCCCCTGCGTGATGGCTGGAGGTGGAGGTAGGAGAAGACCCCCTTGAGACTATGACAGGTGGGCCCAATGCGAGATTTGAGTACACAAGTTGCAGATTTTTGTGTTGTGTTCAAAAATTCATATCTCGAGTTTTACAGCTCCTAAAATCGTGAAACTTGTTTTGTTGGCTTCCTTATGAAATGCTCTAACTATTGGATCTATATGTTGGCATGTTTTAGTGGAAAAGTTTTTCTGTAGAAATTCGTATTTAAAAACTGGTTTAGAGAATAAACAAACTTGCTTCTCTCCATAATTTTAATTATAAAAATCCAAAAATGATGAAACCTGTTTTGTTAGTTAGATGTTGTCATACCTCATCTAGGAAAAATATAAAACTTACATGTTGTTCACTGTTTTCTTGGTGTGTTAATTAAAACATGTTAAATAGGAAAAAGATGATTGTTTTAATTGTTATTTTTGGATCTGTAGCTCTGGTGCTCCAAATAGGTTGAAATTTTTACAGTAGACTCTTGGTGTGATGTTTGGTGACTGGTAATAATTTCATGAATTCTTGTGCATGTATGATTAAGTTAGTGATTTAACTTGTTTAATGCACCTTAAGTAGTTTTAAATAATTTAAAAATGATGAATAGATGCAAAAATGTAAAATGGTGTTCCACTGTCCTTGCATGATATTATAGTAGCCTAAGAAAACTCAATATGGTAATGCATCTACAGAAAATAATTAGTTTTAGATTTAACTTGCTCTCACATGCTTTATTGCATTGACAATTTATTATTTTTGTAGTAAATAAAATATAAAACCTGGGTATGTGAAATTTATACCTTAGTCATAAATTGTTATTACCTATGCCTCATAAAAATGTCAGCCCCAAATTAGATAATTTCATATGGTGCTAAAATAACACTCATTTTATAATTATAAGAAGAGTTAGTGAAAATTTGAAGTAAACAAAAGCTTGCATGTCTCTTGGAATGTTGAATTATACCTTAGTACCAATTAGAGATTAAATGGTTATGCGCATGATGAGTTTAGTAAGAATCCATCGGTGTCACTGGTGTTAAGTTGAGGTTTATTTGCGCGTGTAAAGTAATAATGTGATTAATACTTAGAACTCTTAGTCGATACTAGGAATTGTTTTGGCTTATATAGAGAGGTGGTGACATGCTGAAGTAGTCATCGCTTCCTCTATGTTTATAAGTCGAGTCGAGTCGATGCGCATTATGTGTTTGTTAAATTATGCTTCACATATAGTGTATGATTGTGCTCACGATTTCGAGTAGACGCTTCAAGTAAATCAAGTAGATTTGTGATACAAGTGTGTAATGGAGTTAGTTGTTTTAGGATAATTATTGAAATACTCGGTTCGTAGGATAAACATGTATGCGTTCATGATTTGGGAAGTAAATGCGTGGTGACTGCGATTTGAAGATTTGTGATTTACGATTCATATGAGTTGGTCGGTGTGCGAATATACTTGTGAATCTGCGTGTTTATAAAAATGTTGTAGTATATGTTGCGTCTCGGATTGCGGCAATAATAGTCAAGTTGACGTGTATGTTATTTAGCGGCGATGTCGTTGCTCTAGTTAACCGAATTGTTAGATGACGTGGTTAAGCCCGTAATCACGGTGAATTGCTTGTTGTAGTCTAAATATGTATGTTTATGGTCGCGGGTAAAAAGTAGTAGTGCTCATATGATGTCGAATTTAAAACGCAAATTGTTGAGTGATTGTCGTGGAGAATGCGTTGTTAATTGGTTGTAGTAATTTTAGTGCACTAATGATTTGAATAAAATTTGCAAGTCGAATTGTTGGTTCTAATCTGATTGTCTTAACTCGAACAAATAGTAAAGCGTTAGAGTAATTCAAGTCTCTCGAACGCGGCGATTCTTGAATTATATAGAAGCTGAAATTTAGTAATTGCTGTTTTGGACTGCACGCAGTGATTTGCTAGTGCTGTATGTTTGATGAACAAAATTGTATTTTATGTAGATATGTGCTATAGAAAAGTGGTAGATAACTTTATTATCTTGCTGGTGTTAAAATTTGACAGGCATAAGTCTGCTCGTTTAGGAGTTATGATTTTTACAAATTCAGTAACTGAATCTGTCCAAATTCTGTACAGATTTCAGAAACTGCATTGTTTGCCTAATTTAATATTACAATCTGTTCATGGTCATTATAAGAAAGTTGTAGATGCTTTTCTGATCTTGCTTGTGTTAAAATTTCATAAACACAGGCCTGATAGTTTAAGAGTTATGAATTTTACAAACTGCTTGCTGTGTTCTGTCCTCTGTCAGAACAGATTTCGAAAACTGTAATGTTTGATTTGATTAAAACTGGAATCACTTCTTGGTGATTATAAAGGTTATGTAGTGCTTTTTCTAAGCTTTCCAAAAAGTCCCGGTTCACTATTTTTGGTGATTTGAAGATTAAGTTATGGATGTTTAAAGTCTGAAGACTGAATCTGTCCAATTCTGGACAGCAAAGCCTTCTAGTGTATTTTATCCTTGGTTAAATATTGAATCACCTTAAGATGTTTATAAATAATTTGTAGAACATTTAATTAGCTTTCCAGAAAGTCTACAATCACTTTGTTTGGATGTCTGAATCTTTTGTTGTGAATTTTTGAAGTTGCAAGTCTGCATCTGTCCAAATTTGGACAGCGCTGTTGTGTTAACATCTTTTGACCTTGCTAAGTGTTTAATCATGTTGTGATGACAATACCAAAGTTGTAGAGAACTTTCTAAACTTTCCAGAAAGTATTAGTTTGCTATTTTTGGATTAATATTTGAAAAGTTATGATTAAAACAAGTAGCTGCTGTGCTGCTGTCCTAAAAATCTGCATGTGCTCTAATGAATATTTAGTTCACCATTTTGGCTAAAAATGCTTAGTTAGCACTTAACGAATATAGACTTGTGATGGCTAAACTTAGGTTAACATGTGCTTCATGATTAATGTGCTTGCTTGCTGTAGTTGATTGTGATAGAGGAGTCCATCGACATTGATGCGTCGGTCCTCTATTAAACTTGTGTTTGTGATGCTTTTGTGTGATCAATAGAACTAATGCAAAGTCGTAGCAATTAAATAAATGCGTGTACCTGTGATATCGTATTTGTGTTGCGTAAATAAAAAAAATATGGTCGTCTTGTTAATGGTGTTAATGATGAACGCCGATAACGTACGAATAGCTAGCGCTTGCGTATAGTCGTTGCAGTGTCTTACTACTTGGTGTTTAGTTCGCTACCGTGTATTGTATATCTTGTGATAACTTTTCATTATATTTATACATATGCATCTTGCACCTCATATATGACCGAGAGATGATGATCGGGCTAGTGATGTGGTGCCAACCACAAGATGCAGTCGGTGGACGACCCAAGGAAGGATGGACTTAACCAGTGGATGCTCGCCAAGCGAGTACCTCCCCAGCAAACACTCTCTAAGTGTTAAATTAAAGGCAAGCCCCGGTTTTATGCATAACCGTTATATATGCTATTTTACTGTACTTAATGTTTGTAGGCTTGTACTGTGCACTTAAGTGTAGGAGTTGACTGAAACCCTAGTTGCATGAACTCAGGATTCCCTTTGAGATGGATACTAGTATGCTAAGTCGAGTAGCTGCTTTATTAATTAGGGAATTCGATAGAAGTCGAGTGATTTTTCTAGCACTCGCGCGAGGTCAGGAAATTGGTTGTATCCACTTTCTTCTCATAATGATGCTGGTAGTGGACAACAATCCATGGGGATTGGTTGTCCACGGGGTAAAAACTTGAATAAGGATTAAGGTGTGGTACCGTGAGTCAAGCGTTTGAACGTACTAAACACATACCGAGAAATATGGTAAATCGGTAAGCCTAGTACCTGAGTGAACCTGCCCGCAGATTGCCCTCCTCACGCGACCTGAGACGAGGTCTCCCATTCCGGTTATGGTGGGTACAAGTGCGGTCACTGCACGACGGCCAGTCGGGGTCAGTGAGGCATTGTACGCCAAGGCGGTGAGCCCCTTTCTGTTGCCAGGGAATCGATGGGGACGGTTGATGTGTGTGGGGACGGGGTGCCCCTACATGTCGTGTGTTTAGGTTTACCTTGCAAGGTTTAAAAATTCGATTCGAATCGTCTGCTTCTCGCAGCTAATGAGACTGCTTGATCCATGCTGCTACATTGAGTAACAAGTGGAAATGTGTTGACTTGGCGAAAGATGTTGATTGATAAAATGTTTGATACCATGTATGATTAGCTAGGTACACATCTAGTCTAAAGGATTCTACTAAAACTTGAAAAGCTAAAATTTGTTTTTAGACTCAGCTAGTGCTTTTGGCAACCAAACCCCTCAGCCAAACAGCTGCATGTCTAGAGGTAGAGGAGTAGACTCCTCACACCGGGTAAGTCTAGCTGAGTATTAGTATACTCAGCCTTGCTTGTGGCACAATTTTTGCAGGTACTTCTTGATTTGGTTGATGGTGTGACTTGGCCTTCATCCCTGCCACCGGGATAGATGGTCGAGTGGGTTACTACTTCCGCAGGAGAGGACCAGGAGGAGTAGTGTGGCCAGGCTTCGCCATGTTACTCGGTTCTTCTCCGTTAGTTATTTCCGCTGCATTAAAATTTATGGTTATTATTTTTGAAACTCCGATAATGTAATCACTAATGGTACTTCTTAAATTTGTGGTATTATGCTTTATTGTATTTCTCTGTGCCTCACCTTCGAGTGAGCTAGTGGTATTCGATCCTGGTTAAGTGGCTTTATCGGACTAGATCCGAGGGACTGACGGGTTATTCCTGTTTAAGTGTGTTGCTTCCCTTAAGGGTGCGACTTGGGCACTTAAGCTGGAATAATTCGGGCGGTTCCGCCACACTAACTTGCCCTTCATCCCAAATCTCTGGACACCCTTGGTGGGTGATACCTTAAGATAAACATAATCTCCCACCTCAAACTGTAGAGGCTTCCGCCTCTTATCATGATAGCTCTTTTGCCTGGCCTGAGCAGCTTCTAGGTTCTTCTTGATGATCCTGACCTTTGCCTCTGCTTCAAGTACCAAATCTGGCCCAAAAATTTCCCTCTCTCGTGCTTGAGACCAATTTAGTGGGGTCCTACACCTTCTCCCATATAATGCCTCAAAAGGTGCCATCTTCAGACTGGACTGATAGCTGTTATTGTAAGAAAACTCTGCCAAGGAAAGACACTTGTCCCAATCCTTCCCGTAATGTAGTGCACATGCCCGCAACATGTCTTCCAAAATCTGATTCACCCTTTCTGTCTGGCCATCGGTTTGGGGATGATAGGCTGAGCTTCGTATGACCTGGGTCCCAAGTGATTCCTTCAATTGCTCCCAAAATCGTGCCACAAATGGTGCTCCTCTGTCCGAGACTATAGTCCTTGGTATCCCATGCAGACGAACTATTTGGTCAATGTAGATCTCTGCATACTTCTCTGTCCTGTGGGTGGTGTGCACTGGTAAGAAATGAGCAGTCTTAGTCAACCTGTCCACAATGACCCAAATAGAATCATGGTGCCTGGATGTATTGGGCAATCCCACTATAAAGTCCATGCAAATGTCCTCCCATTTCCAAGATGGTATGGGAAGGGGTTGCAAAGGGCCTGCTGCCTTCAAGTGACTAGCTTTTATCCTCTGGCAAGTGTCACATTCTGATATGTACTTGGCAATTTCCCTCTTCATTCTGGTCCACCAATAAAAAGATCTGAGATCATGGTACATCTTGTTGCTTCCAGGGTGCATGGAAAATTTGGAAAGGTGAGCTTCATCCAGTATCTTCTTTCTGAGCTCAGGGTCCTTGGGAACAACCAATCGATCTCCAAACCATAAAATCCCCTTGCTGTCCTGTCGGAAACACTTGTATTTTTCTGCCTTTTGCTTGATCATGTCTTTAATAACTTGAACACCCTTATCCTCAACCTGTGCCCTGACTATTTGCTCTTGCAAGGTGGGCTCCACCGAGATATAATTTAACTCACCGGAAGAAACAACTTCCAGGCTCAGCTTGCACAATTCATCACACAGGGTGGTAACCCTTGCATCCATGCTCATACAATTGCACTAGGCCTTTCTGCTCAAGGCATCTGCCACAACATTGGCTTTGCCAGGATGGTAGTGCACTTCCAAATCATAGTCCTTGATTAACTTCAACCATCTCCTTTGCCTCATGTTCAGATCTGCCTGAGTGAAGATGTATTTGAGACTCTTGTGATCAGTGTAAATGTTACAGTGAGCTCCCATCAAGTAGTGTCTCCATATCTTAAGAGCATGAACCACAGCTGCCAACTCCAGGTCATGCGTAGGGTAGTTCTGCTCATGGGGCCTGAGTGCTCGGGAAGCATAAGCAATGACTCTGTTCTCTTGCATCAAGACACATCCCAAACCCGTACCAGAAGCATCACAATAAACTTCAAAGGGCTTGGTGTTGTCAGGTTGAGCCAGCACTGGGGCTGTTGTCAAATGCTGCCTCAAAGTATGAAAGGCATCTTCACACTTTTGGCTCCAATCATACTTGACTCCCTTTTTCAACAGTTCAGTCATTGGTTTGGCAATTCTGGAGAAATCCAGAATAAATCATCGATAATACCCTGCCAATCCCAGAAAACTCCGAATCTGCCTCACTGTAGTCGGGGGTTTCCAATCCATCACCTCCTGCACCTTCTCAGGATCAACTGATATCCCATCCTGAGAAATTGTGTGACCCAAGAATTTAATCTCCTTCAGCCAGAATTCGCATTTAGACAACTTAGCATAAAGACGATGATCGCAGTCGCTGAAGCACGATGTGCAGGTGCTCAGCATGTTCGTCTTCATTCTTGGAATAGACCAGAATATCATCAATGAAAACGACCACGAACTTATCCAACTCTGGCATAAACACTGAGTTCATCAGGTACATGAAATAAGTCGGGGCGTTGGTCAGCCCAAAAGACATCACCAAAAACTCATACAGCCCATATCTGGTAGAGAAAGCCGTCTTGGGAATATCGCTGGCACGGATCTTGATCTGATGGTAACCTGAGCGAAGGTCTATCTTGGAGAATACCTTGGCTCCCACTAGCTGATCAAACAGAACATCAATGCGGGGTAGCAGGTATTTGTTCTTGATAGTCACCGCATTGAGAGGGCGGTAGTCAACACACATCCTCAAACTCTCATCCTTTTTCTTCACGAATAAGGCAGGACATCCCCATGGTGAAGTACTTGGGCGAATGAACCCCTTATCCAACAATTCTTGCAATTGTGTTTTCAGTTCTGCCAATTCCGCGGGAGGCATCCTATAGGGTCTCTTGGAGATAGGAGCAGTCCCGGGTTGCAACTCAATTGCGAACTCAATGTCTCGGTCAGGTGGCATCCCTGGCAATTCATCTGGAAACACATCCGGATAGTCACAGACCACTGGGATCTTTTCTACTGGGGATTCTAACATAACAAAGGCACAAGAACGGGTGCATCCCTGGTCGGGCAAATATAGTGTAGTTTCACCACAAGTTGGTGAGTGTACCTCAATGGCCCTAGCTGCAATATCAATAACTGCTTGGTGCCTGGTTAACCAGTCAGTTCCCAATATAATATCCACGCTATCCAAACCCAGAATGAGGAGGGTGGTCTTAATCACAAGACTACCAAATGTTATGGGCACATGCCTGTTGACTTGATAGGTGGCAACCCTGCCTCCTGGTGTTGAAATTGTGATACCCCCATTGGTGTGGTGAAAGAGCAACTGGCACTTGGCACTAAATTTGGCACTGATAAAACTATGTGATGCACCAGAATCAAAAAGAATAATAGCAGGATAATTCAAAACTGTAAAGATACCAGTCATGACGGGTGCTCCCTCTGGAATATCGGCCATGGTGGTGAAGTTTAGCCTGCCCTGCCTCACTTGCACCTTCTACCGCTTGCCTTGATTCTGATTGACATTCTGCCCCTTCCTCTGCTGGTTCCTGGGGCAATTCTTGGCATAATGTCCGGTGTTGCCACATGTGAAACACCTGTTGTCATTTGCCTGGCGGTATTGCTGCTGCTGCTGACTGTTCCTCTGAGCTGGAAACTGGGTGCGGTTGGGTGCCTGCTGCTGCTGCTGTGGTCGGATCACCCATCTTCCTTGCTGCTGCTGGGGTCCCCTGTTCTGAGTGTCGGACACAATCCTGAAGCGCTGTGGCTGAGCTGAGGGTCCTGCCACAGGGGTCTTCCTCTTCTTCTTTGCCTGTCGAGCTGTAATGCAGTCCTCCTGGGAGATAGCCATGTTGACCAACTCATTGTAACTGTTGGCCCTGACGGTGTTGAGACGGTTGCGGAGCTTAGTGATGAGCCCCCTCCGGAACCTGTCTCTCTTCTTCTCATCTGTATCTGCGTGATATCCAGCATACTGGCACAAGTCATTAAAAGCCTGGGCATACTGCAACACTGTCCTGTTGCCCTGAGTGAGTGCCAAAAACTCGTTGAGCTTTCGGTCCATAATCCCGGCTGGTATGTGGTGCCCCCTAAAAGCTGCCTTGAACTCTCTCTCCACTCCACTTCTCGGTCCTCTGGCTGCATAGCAAGAAAATGATCCCACCAAGTCCTTGCGGGTCCGCGAAGCTGCTGGGTGGCGAACCTGACTTTAGTGACTTCTGAGCAAGCTCCATGGAGTAGTGGGAATTTGGATTCCACCACTCGCAACCACACATCTGCATCAAGTGGGTCCTCTGCCCTTGTGAACAATGGTGGCTGGGTACTGAGGAACTCCTGGTAGGTAGCTGCCGCGGGGTGACGCTGATGGTCTCCACCACCATAGTGCTGAGGTGGTGGCTGACGCTGAGCTAGCTGCCTCAAGATCTCATTCTGCTGAGCCATCAGCTCCTGCAGAGTGGGAGGCGGTGGCGGCGGTGGAGGAACGCGCTCATTCTGGCCACGACGCTGCCTCCCGGCCATCTGAAAAACCACATACATACTTAACACCATATCTCCAAGTTCAAGATTTAATCGCGGCGAAAAGAGTCAAAAGCAAAATGATAGACTCCAACTTCAACAAAAGGATTTAAAAAGGCATAAATTTTTCCTTCCAAATTTAAAACTGATAACAGCATCCATCAAACATGCTTCCAAGAGAGTTATCACGATTACATCATTTGTCCCAAAAAGACTCAACTCTATCTAGCCTAGTACCCCAAAGGTGCAAAAGCTAAGCTAGCTGCGAGGAGTCCTATCATCAGCAACGTCTAACTCTATCCCGGACACCTAGTGAGCGAACGAGGCAACACTCGACTCGGGGGAAGGTGGTCTCCCTGAGCCAGCAGTGTCCACACTAGAGGCAGGCTCCTCTCCTCCCTCGATGTCGACGTCCTCGTTGGCCTCCATGTCCTGGATCTCCTGATGATGCATATCCAGGTGCTCATTAGCCTCGGCAAGCTGCTGCTGGGTGTTAATGAGCTGATCCTCGAGAACCTCGATGGTGTTCTCCCTGGTGCCCACTAGTTCCTCCAACTCTTGGATATCAGTGGATAGCTGCTCCACCTGCAAGTCTTTTTCCACCATTTCAGTGGACAAATCAACCACGAGCTCCTCCCTGTTGTCCAAAGTAATCTTTGTCGCCTCCAATAGTGCCATCAGATGGGACATCGCCTCACCGCGCATCACTTGCAGATGGTACAGAGCGTTCATGCACCGTGTGGTCAAGTGTGCAGTCTGTCCTGGGTAGATGGCCCAGATATCCTTGGCATGCTCCACCCTATCCTTCCACATTGGGTCGTCCTCCCTTTCGGCGGGGAACAAGCCAATGGGGTGGGTAGCCAGCTCCAAAGGATGGAATCCGCAGAAAGTGGTCAACCCGTGCAGAGCGATCGCCTCGATCGTGTCCTCAGCTCGGTATCCAAAAGACTAGGAGTCCAAAGAGCGCCAGCCTGGCTGTAGGGGATGAGGCTCCAAGGTCATCCTCACCCTACAGCGGGGCACTCGGTGCTTCTCGAACTGCTGCACCGCGTACTGAGGGGGTGTCGTGTATCCGGCCCCCTGAAGTACCTCCCACAAAATGCGGGGAAAACCCTCTCGTGCAAGCCCGTCAGTGTGGGATAGTGCATTTCCGTCCTCTGAGGATCCGTGGGAAGTCATCTGTGTACGGTTAAGCGTAAGTAAAAGAAAAAGAATTATAAAAAGAACAAGAAAAATAAATCTCAGCCTTTCTTTAGATAATTAAAATAGTACTGGTGACTTAGTTGGTTATCATCTTGTTTTTAAGTCTTTACTCAAATATCCATGTGTTAGATTTAGAACTGCATGCATGCTCGTCCTGAACGACCTCACCAATATATGGGGATAGGGAAGAACTCCCATCCCTTAAGGTGGCCTGTAGGGCCTAATCACTTAGCCACCTAGCTACCCTTCTATCACCCTAAGGCTTCACGTCCTAGGTCTATCCTGCTCATCCTACTATCTATCCAACATTGTTTCTATCAAGTTTTATTTTGGAAAAAAATGATGGTATTCACATTTTATTGATTCCTCTGTGGTGGTACAAGCTCCGATACCAGCTGTGGCGGAACTGCCTGAATTATTCCAACTTAAGTGCCTAAGCCCCGCCGTAGAGGCTAGACCACACTTAAATGGGAATAACCCGTCAATCCCTCGGATCTAGTCCGACACGGCCACTGACAGGATCAAGTACCACAGTCTCACTCGATGGTGAGTCACAGAGCAAATACAATAAAGCATAAAACCATGCATGAAGGAGTATTAAATTATTACATCATCATAGGAGTTTTGCAAAAGTAGTCATCATTGTTCGAAGTGCAGCGGAATAAACTAACGGTAAATAAACAGAGAGATGGGGAAGCCTGTCCCATCACTCCTCATGCTCCTCCTCAGCCGAGGTAGGGTCCCACTCGACAGTCCAACCCGGTGGCAAGATGGACGGCCAAGTCACTCCAGCAACCATGTCCTCCAGAGAACCTGTAAAATTATGCCACAAGCAAGGCTGAGTATACTAATACTCAGCTAGACTTACCCGGTGTGAGGAGTCTACTCCTCTACCTCTAGACATGCAGTTGTTTGGCTGTGGGGTTTGGTTGCCAAAAGCACTAGCTGAGTTTCTAAGTCAAGTTTTAAACTTTGCCAATTTAAGTGTGACTCTCTTAAGGCTAAATCTGTACTATCTACTCATACATAGTAGCAAACATTTTTAGCAATCAACATCTTGTATCATCTCAGCACAATTCCACTTTTTATTCAATGTAGCAGCATGGATCAAGCAGTCTCATTAGCTGCGAGAAGCAGACGATTCAAATCGAGTTTTTAAACCTTGCAAGGTAAACCTAAACACACGACGTGTAGGGGCACTCCGTCCCCACACACATCAACCGTCCCCATCGATTCCCCGTCAGCAGATCAGGGCTCACCGCCTTGTTGTACAATGCCTCACTGACCCGACTGCCGTCGTGCAGTGACCGCACTTGTACCCACCATAACCGGAATGGGAGACCACGTCTCAGGTCGCGTGAGGGGTAAAGTCCACTGCCAGGTTCAATCAGGTACTAGGCTTACCGATTTACCATATTTCTCGGCATGTGCTTAGTATGTTCAAACGCTTGACTCACGGTACCACACCTTAATACTTATTCCAATTTTTATCCCGTGGACAACCAATCCCCATGGATTGTTGTCCACTAACCAACATCATTATGATAAGAAAGTGGATACAATCAATTCCTGACCTCGCGCGAGTGCTAGAAAATCACTCGACTTCTACCGAGATCCTAATTAATAGAGCAGCTACTCGACTTAGCATACGAGTATTTATCTCAATGGGGTTCCTGAGATCATGCAACTAGAGTTTCAAACAACTCCTATACTTAAGTGCACATTCAACCCTACAATCAATAAGTGTAGTAAAATAGCATAAATAACAGGTTATGCATAAAACCGGGGCTTGCCTTCCAAAGCAGTGGCAGGCGGGTCCTCTGGTGCAGGCTCTGGTGCTGGGTCCGGGGCTACCTTCTGAGCAGCTCCTTGCTCCGGCACGAGGACGTACTCTCCGTCAGCAAGGTTACAGTCTATCGAAATGCAATGAACATGTATGTCATGATTATGCAGGATTTAATAACATTATGCTAAAAAGAAACTAAGTCAAGAAGTAACTTAGGGTTTCTTAGTCATGCGGGGCTTCCAGTGGGTTATGCTTATTACTTTTTAGACTTAGGTTTTTATTGAGGATAAACATAGTGGATTTGTATTGTCTTTATACATTTCAGTGGGCAATTTACAAGGGTTTTAGGATGACACTAATTACCATTATTCATTTTCCTTTCTTTAATTTCTACTTATGGTTTCTAGTGTAGGTTTGAACTACGACAGTGGTTTAATAATTTCCAAAAATTCTGTAAAAATTACAGTGGGTTGCCATTTTCTATTCTAGCCTGTTTTAAGAATTTGAGGCTCAACATATAAAGGCTATGCTTAAGACAAAAATAATAAAAGTTGGGTAAATGGGCCACTTTGTACTACAACTCTTACTTAGAGGTGGGTTCTGTCCTAAAGGTTATTTTTGTTGGCATCTAACAGTAATAATAGGCTTCTGTGCTAAAAATCACAGAAAGATAAGGGGTGGTTATTTAGTTATGATGTTCTAAAGTTTAATGTCAAAAGGCACCTTCTACTACATTGTTATTTGAAAAATGTCAAACAACAGATTTCATATTTTTCCTAAGTTCTTATTAACCAACCATTAGTTATCCCAAGGGTTGAAGTGATTTCACCTTGGGGTTATTTTTGTAGGATTTTTCTAAGTTTTCCTTGTTTTATTCAAATAAAGGTATCCCACTTATTTTATACTAAACCAGGGTATGATAGATTTTTCCAGTGAACTATATTGAATAAGTATCCTAACAAAAATAGGGGTGCTCTCTGGTTTATTATTTAAATCACCTTTTCTATTTTTCTTAACCTTAAGCATATTGCAAAATAAGGGGTAAAAACTAACTTAATGGGTTGGTCAGAGAGGTTTTTCATTTTTAATTAGGTCAGCAAGTGGACATAAACTTCTCCAAATTTTTCTGACCCTAGTCAAATAGTACAACTATTTTTCTTTCTATTATTGAGCTTTTGGCTAAAACTATAATTAAATCAGAATCTTAAAGTTTTCTATAGTACCTAAGGGGTTTTATATTTTTCTTAAGTAGATCACATTAATTAGAGCCTGGCAAAATTTGTTTGACCAAATTTGGATGAACTAAACAGAAGTTATGAGTTTTTAAAGTCTCTGTTCAAATTAAAAACAGATTTAATAAGAGTTTCCTGGAAAAACAGTTTACACTGAGGTCCCTGGGTTTAAACTAAATCAACCCACTCAAATCTACCCATGCGCCACTATTCCCCTGAGTCGCTGACAGTTCAAAAAGCCCCCTAACCTTCTCTCCCTCTCACCCGCAGTCCTTCCCCCAATGTAAACAGTACCCGCGGGAAAGAAAAGGGTGGCGCGGCTTACCGGCGGTGAGATAGGTCCGGCGAAGGGCAGGGTTGGCTCGGGGAGGCTCTGGCGGTCACAGCGATGTATGGCTCGACGGCGGGGATGGCCGGAATCGCTCGGTCCTCATGCGCAGGCGGGTGTTCTCGTCGGCGGCGAGTGTGCCGGCCAAACCACGGCGGCCTAGTCTAATCCAATGGCACGGTGAGCTTCCTGGGGTGATGTAGAGGCTATCTGTGCAGTGAATCAAGAAATGGCTCAGTGATTTACCCGGTCCACGCACTCCGGCGGGGTTATGAACTCTGGCGACCGTGGACTGGCCTCTCCGGCGAAGCAGGCTTCAATTCCTCGCTCGGGGAGCTTCACTGGGGCGTGCTCACTCGTTTCCGAGGGTTGGATGGGGCTGGGGAAAGCTGGACTAGCCGGTCTATGGCGGCAGTGGCTCGAGTGGCCGCGGACACGCCGCGCACGGGCAAACGGCGGTGAACTGAGCTCCGGTGAGGTTTGAGCGTGCGCGGAAGAGTGTAGCCGACGCCTGGTTGGGCTTTATAGGCGCGGGCGCGGGACAGGGCGCCGGTTGGCCGTTGGCGCGACGCGGGGCGCGCGCGGGCGTGCTCTAGCGCACACAGAGCGCGTCGAACACGTGGAGCTTTCATTCTGCCCGTGTTCCACAGCTCACCCAAGTCGCAAACGTGTGAATCTTGGCAAAAATCCGACGCGAGTCTTTTCCTGGCACCTAGGGCTGTCTCTCATCCGTGAGCTGCCATGGCAGATATGGCCTAGGTAGGGAGATCTCTGGTCGCCAAATCGGGTGTGTCACACTGCCCACTTCGCGACAAAAACCATGCCAAGGCATGTCAAACGTCCAAGTCTCGGGCTCAGCTTTTTCCAGTGGGTGCCTTGGGTGGTATGCCACATTTTTGGTATAGGACATAGGTGGATTTGGTGCCAGCTTCGAGGTGAACACGACTGATCTTTAGTGTAGGTGTAGTTTTTAACTTAGAGATAAATAGAGAGCTCTAGCTCTCTCTCCACTTGGAGATTTGATTTGGGGTTTCTCCAGGGGTCTTTTTGCAATATTTCCTTCCCCTAATTGCTGGTTATAAGGTTGCTTAAGGTTTGGGTAAAGATTACTCATGTTTTGCACATTTGCTCACTCTCTTTCCCCTCTTATCCATGGTTTTGGGAGATAGGGTTTAAGAGAGGTCTAGGGTTCTTTCCCCCTTCTTATCCAAGGTGATAGTTGCACACATTTAGGGTAATGCCTTTGGTCATTCACATCTCTTGGCTAAAACCTAGTTTCCAAAGCCCTTATACTTTTGCTCCTTAAGTTCTTCCACATGTGATCATACTCTTTAGTGCCAAGGTGTGCTCCAGCCATGGTAACACCTGGGGTGTTACAAAGAATTACCCCATCCATGATCTAGAGTTGGCAGCAGTGGTTCACGCACTGAAGACATGGAGGCACTATCTGTATGGACAGAAATGCGATGTTTACACAGACCACAAGAGTCTGAAGTACATATTCACTCAGTCAGAGTTGAATATGAGGCAACGAAGATGGTTAGAGTTTATCAAAGACTATGAGTTGGATATCCATTACCATCCATGCAAAGCGAACGTAGTGGCCGATGCTTTGAGCAGGAAGAGTCAGGTCAATCTGATGGTCGCTCGTCCGATGCCTTATGAGTTGGCCAAGGAGTTTGACAGGTTGAGCCTCGGATTTCTGAACAATTTGCGAGGAGTCACAGTTGAGTTGGAACCTACCTTGGAGCGAGAAATCAAAGAAGCGCAGAAGAACGATGAGAAGATCAGTGAGATCCGGTGACTGATTCTAGATGGCAGAGGCAAAGATTTTCGGGAAGATGCAGAAGATGTGATATGGTTCAAAGACCGCTTGTGCGTTCCCAATGTCCAATCCATTCGGGAGTTGATCCTCAAGGAAGCTCATGAGATAGCCTATTCGATTCACCCTGGTAGTGAGAAGATGTATCAGGATCTGAAGAAGAAATTCCGGTGGTACAAAATGAAGAGGGAAATCGCAGAGCATGTGGCTATGTGTGATAGTTGTCGACGGATCAAGGCAGAGCACCAGAGACCTGCTGGATTGTTGCAACCGTTGCAAATTCCTCAGTGGAAATGGGATGAAATCGGTATGGACTTCATAGTTGGATTGCCTCGCACTCGAGCCGGCTACGATTCCATTTGGGTAGTAGTGGACCGCTTGACCAAGTCAGCCCACTTCATACCTGTCAAGACCAACTACAGCAGTGCAGTATTGGCAGAGTTGTATATGTCTCGGATCGTTTGTCTTCATGGTGTGCCAAAGAAGATAGTGTCAGACAGAGGAACACAGTTCACCTCTCATTTCTGGCAGCAGTTGCATGAAGCCTTGGGCACGCATCTGAATTTCAGTTCAGCATATCATCCGCAGACAGATGGTCAGACCAAAAGAACCAACCAAATTCTTGAAGACATGTTGAGAGCCTGTGCGTTGCAAGATCAGTCCGGATGGGACAAGAGATTGCCTTATGTAGAGTTTTCCTATAACAACAGTTATCAGGCCAGTTTGAAGATGTCACCATTTCAGGCGCTTTATGGAAGGAGTTGTAGGACTCCATTGCAAATGGGATCAGCCTGGAGAAAAACAAGTATTTGGGCCAGACATTCTGCTGGAAGCTGAAGAGAACATCAAGATGGTCCAAGAAAATTTGAAGATAGCGCAATCAAGGCAGCGAAGCTATGCAGACACAAGAAGAAGAGAGCTGAGTTTTGAAGTCGGAGACTTTGTCTATCTGAAAGTGTCACCGATCAGAGGAGTCAGAAGGTTCGGAGTCAAAGGCAAGCTAGCACCCCGCTACATTGGTCCGTACCAAATTCTCTCAAGGCGTGGAGAAGTGGCCAATCAGCTCAGTCTGCTAGAAAATTTGTCTGCTGTGCATGATGTCTTTCATGTGTCTCAGTTGAAGAAGTGCTTGCGTGTGCCGGAAGAGCAGTTGCCAGTGGAAGGTCTTGAAGTCCAGGAGGACTTGACCTACGTTGAGAAGCCAACGCAAATCCTTGAGACCGCAGACAGAGTCACCCGAAGGAAGACCGTCAGAATGTGCAAAGTCAGATGGAATCATCACTCTAAGGAAGAAGCAACCTGGGAGCGTGAAGATGATCTGATGGCCAAATACCCTGAGCTCTTTGCTAGCCAACCCTGAATCTCGAGGGCGAGATTCTTTTAAGGGGGATAGGTTTGTAACGCCCTGAATTTGGGGGTAGAATTTTTTCTTCTTTTCTCACACCAAATTCAGGCGTTACCCTTTCCTTTTCCCTTTTCCCCTCGCTAAGCCTTGATCTTTTCCAAAAGTTATAGCGAGAATTAGCTCGACATCTTGTATACGCAAAACCTAGAACTATTTTTGGTTGTTGCATCATGCCGGATTATGCACCTTTTTTTATTTGTAGTTGGGTGAATTGGAGAATTAGGCATATGCGAAATAGGGGATATAGAAAATGGAAAATAGGAAAAAGAAAAAAAACCTTTTCTTTTTCTCTCTCTCCCCCTTTCCCCATTTTGGCCCAGCCGCCCCCCTTCCCCCTTCGCGCCGGCACAGCTGGCGGCCCAGCCGCCCCCCCTTCCCCCCTTCCCTCCCCCGCCGTGGGCCGTCCCGACCGGCCCAACCGCGCGCGCCCCCCCCGCTTTGGGCCCATGGCCGGCCCAGCCGCCCCCTCCCCCTTCCCCCCAAAATTTCCCTCCCCGCGGGCCCCGCCCATCATTCTCCCTCTCTCTCCCTCTCCCTAACCCTAGCGCCACCGCCGCCCTCCCCTGCCCTAGCGCCGCCGCCATCGCTCCCTCCCCTGCGCGCCGCCGCGCCGCCCTCCCCCGTCGTGGTGAGCCCCCCTCCTCCCCTCTCCTTTCCCCTCCTCCTTCCTCGCCCGCCCGGCCGCTCGGCGAGCCACCCGGCTCGGCGGCCTCCAGCGAGCCCCGCCCCCATGTCCGGCGAGCCCGCCCCGCCCCGCCCGGCCCCGGCTCGGCCGCCCCCGGCTCGGCCTCCCCGCCTCGCCGCGCCCCGACCCCGGCTCGGCCGCCCCCAGCGAGCCCGCCCCGTGCCCCGGCTCGGCCGCCCCCCGGCGAGCCCGCCCCTGTGCTCGGCCGCCTCTCCGGCGAGCCGCCCCGCCCATCCCCGGCCATGGCGCCCGCACCCGGCTCGGCCGCCCCCGCCGCGCTCGTCCCCGGCGAGCCCCGCGCCCGGCCCGGCCGCCCTCGTCGTCGTCCGTGTTCGCCCGCCCGCCCCGGCGTGCCGCCGGCGTGCCTTGCTCATGTCGTGATGGCCCCGGCGCGGCCTCGAGCTCGGCCCAGCGTGCCTATGGCGCGCGGCCTTGAGCTCGGCTAGCGCGCGGCCCCGACGTGCGCACGGCTAGCTCGCGGCGCGTGCGTGCGGCCTCGCGCGCGTGCCCGCGTGATGCGCAGTGCCTTGGCACGGCCCGTCGTGCCTTTGTCTACCCCTAGACGCCCCCGTCTACCCCCCCGTATCCTATGCGCGCTAATCACGTTGTTTATATTAATAAGATAGGAGTCTCAATTTGGAAATTGGTTACGTCAGTTAATTTGTATAGCTAATCGTCTATCTCATTCAATGTTAATCTACTAAAAAGGATCACGTTTACATTAGTGCATGTAGCTAATCCTTTTGTTGAAGCCAAGTAGAATTAGAGCACGTAACGTGTAGTTATTCGTCTACCCATAGTGCACCTCGAGCATAAGCTTTAACCCTCGCGAGACCTTTTCCCCGCCTCTTTCTAACCATGGTAAATTCATTATCGTATGTGATATTCTATGCATATTTACTTTATTTGTTCTCTTGTATGGTGTGCTGTTTGTTTCCTAATTCCAATGGATGGACGTATGTATGCTTGCAATCGCATAGAGAACGATTCGGTCGAGGAGCCCGAAGAACTCGGAGGAGAAGCCCCTGAGCAGCAGTCGGTTGGTGGAGGCAAGTGTCCCTTGACCTATCTCTGTCCTATTCATTCTTTAATTCACCTCCCGCATTACACATTTATACCTAAGGATTGACTAGTTTTTGTTATCCATATCCTTGCTTACCTATTTGGGTTGGATTATTATTGTTTAGCTTTATGCCATTGCTCAACTATAATCAATGAACATGATGAGATTATATATGATACGCTGTTTTCCCCTCTTCTTATTATGATGTTCTACTTGTGGCCTTTAAGGGGGCTCGAGCGGTTTCTTGAGTGCCTCTCCGTAAGGACCTGTTCTATGGATGACCGCCCGGGAAAACAATGCAACCATGAGGGTGGAATGGGGTGCCCTTAGCTGAATAATTAGAGGATCCGAGGTGTAGTTCGCTTCACCGTCGTGCCGTCAATAGGGCTCGGTGTATGCGGCTTGCTCTGCCAAGGTTGATTTGTCCCTTGGTGAGGAGTGCGGTACATTTAGGAAACCTAACGGGCGGCTACAGCCCCGGGGAATCTTTGTAAAGGCTACGTAGTGATGCCCTGCTAGGCCACCTAGGTAGTGGTCAATGGGGAGTAGCTCTCTCCGGGCAGAAAGGGAATCACGACTTGTGGGTAAAGTGCACAACCTCTGCAGAGTGTTTGAAAACTGATATATCAGTCATGCTCGCGGTTATGAGCGGCCAAGGGAGCTCCAGTGATTAGTGGTACTTGATCAGAGACATTTGGGTTTACAAGTGGCAATGAGACTGATGGTTCTGGTTATGACTATGGTGTTGGTAAGTGGTATTCTTTCCATTTGGAAAGGGTACATCGGGCTAATAACTTGGGCTAATGCTAAAACCTGGCTTTCTATTAGTAAATAATAATCTGACCAACTAAAAGCAACTGCTTGACTTATCCCCACATAAAGCTAGTCCACTACAGCCAAACATGATGCTTGCTGAGTATGTTGATGTGTACTCACCCTTGCTCTACACACCAACCCCCCCCCATCCCCAGGTTGTCAGCATTGCAACCACTGCTCATGAGAAGATGAAGCTGTGGAAGGAGACTTCCAGGAGTTCCAAGACTACGACGAGTTCTAGGCGTGGGTTAGCGGCAACCCCCAGTCGGCTGCCTGTGAAGGCCCCGTTTATCTACGTTTCTTTTCCGCACTTTGATTTATTGTAAAGACTATGTGAATGTCTCAGGCATATGATGTAATCGACTATTATTTCCCTTTTTAATACTATTTGAGCACTGTGTGATGATGTCCATGTTATGTAACTGCTGTGTACGTGAATTGCTGATCCTGGCACGTACATGGTTCGCATTCGGTTTGCCTTCTAAAACCGGGTGTGACAATTGTGAAGTATATTGTGACCTCTGAGACTGACTTCCTTTGTCATCACTTTGAGTGGAGTTGTGGATTGACCTAACGTGCCTCGGATGGACTCTTCCTCTGAAGCCCCTGGTCATTTTAGAGAATCTGTAAGCTTCCTCCCTTCTTTGGCGGAAGTCGTTGTCAGCTCGGATGTACTCATCCATCTTCTGAAGCAGCTTCTCCAGAGTTTGCGGGGGCTTCCTTGCGAAGTACTGAGCCGTAGGTCCTGGCCGAAGGCCCTTAATCATGGCATCAATGACAATCTCATTGGGAAATGTAGGCGCTTGTGCCCTTAGTCGCAAGAACCTTCGTACATAGGCCTGAAGGTATTCTTCGTGGTCTTGCGTACATTGGAACAGAGCCTGAGCTGTGACCGGCTTCGTTTGAAAGCCTTGGAAGCTGGTAACCAACATGTCCTTAAGCTTCTGCCACGACGTGATGGTCCCTGGCCGAAGAGAAGAATACCATGTTTGGGCTACATTCTGGACTGCCATGACGAAGGACTTTGCCATGACTACAGTGTTGCCCCCATACGAAGATATAGTTGCTTCGTAGCTCATCAGAAACTGCTTTGGATCTGAATGACCATCATACATGGGGAGCTGAGGTGGCTTGTATGATGGGGGCCATGGGGTAGCCTGCAGTTCTGCTGCCAAGGGAGAAACATCATCAAAAGTAAAGGCATCATGATTAAAATCATCATACCATGCATCCTCGTTGAATAAGACTTCTTGACGAAGCTCCCTATGTTGGGGCCTTCGATCTTGTTCATCTTGAACAAGATGACACACTTCATCAGTGGCTTCGTCGATTTTCCTTTGAAGATCAGCCAATCGCGCCATCTTCTCCTTCTTCCTTTGTACTTGCTGATGAATGATCTCCATATCCCTGATCTCTTGGTCCAACTCCTCCTCTTGGAGTGTTGGACTGGTAGCTTTCCTCTTCTGGCTTCGAGCCTCTCGAAGAGAAAGAGTTTCTTGGTTTGGATCCAGCGGCTGCAGTGCAGCGGTCCCTGGTGCTGAAGCTTTCTTCGGCGGCATGACGAAGGTCAGTGCTTGCCGATGGTGGTCGAAAAGGGTTCACCGGAGGTGGGCGCTAATGTTGGGGACTTGTTCTCAAATGCTATGAGTTAAGAACAAGGTAACACAGAAATATTAAATGTTAATGCCCTTCATCCTTCAAAACATTATTTCCCTTAGGATATAATGATCCTCAGACGAAGGTCATGAAGGACATACCTTCATTATCGCAGCATATGTTAATAAAAGGGGAAACATATGAAATATAAGAGATAACATGAACAATTATATAACATTATTTACTCATTTCCACTTTATTATCATGGTAAAATAGAAATGATAAAGAATTACAAAAGTACCTTCGGCTTGGCAGAAGGTAAAAGTACAAGAGTGACGCACGAGCAAATACAGGTCAGCGTGAACAGTACGGGTGTATTGTTCACCTATTTATAGGCATAGGACACATCCTGTGAGAAATTACAAACATGCCCTTCACATTTACTATTGGCTTATGGAAAAAATCTATGAGGACTGGATACCATTTTCCCCTTTAAGTCGGTTCCTTTTCCCGCGATTAAGCCGAAGCTCCCTTGTGCATAGCTTCGAAGCAACGGCAACCTTCGTCACGATCATACCCTTCTCATCATATATGCCTTTTAATCCTTGTTGGGGGTATGCTTCGTAGCCGAAGATCCTAAAGAAAGAGAACACCTTCGGCAGATCCTATCAGGAGCAGCGCCGAAGCTATCAACTATAAAGCTTCGGCACAATGACAGATCTCAAGACGAAGGGGTGAACCGACTTAAAGATGAAATGACTAAAAGACCCATGATGTTTTGTGTCATTATTGTAATCGATTGTAAAGGGCATAAATGTAATTTTACACAGGCTACGCCCTGTGCCTATAAATAGGTGAACAGTACCCCTGTACTGTTCACGCAATCTTGTAATCGCCAGCACATTACGCTAGAATTATTGCTCTCTGCCAAGGCGAAGGTATAAATGTACTTAAATATTATGTTTTAATATTTAGATTCATATAGTAAAATATGTGAATAATATTATCTGTTTTTGATATATCTTTCTCTAATGTTTTATATTTTATACTTCATTTTACATTGTTTTATAAGTCTGATCACGAAGGTGCGACCTTCGTGATATTTTGCCCATGGCCTTCGTCCGAAGTTCATTAAATCCTTGGGGAGATAATACTTCAGCGGACGAAGGGCATTAATATTTAACATTTTATGTTGCCTTGTTCTTAATTCATAGCATTTGAGAACAAGTCCCCAACATTGGCGCCCACCTCCGGTGAACTCACTTCCACTTTTTGAGCTGATGGCTTCGTTCAACAACCAAGCTGGAGCTGCTTCGGCTCCAAAGCTGGTACTCCCGATAACAGGCGGTTCATGCTCAGAGCCGGCCAACAAGAAGCAGAAGAAGGAGGCACAGAGAAGGGTACAACATGTCTGGGTGCAAGGACCCTTCATCAAGTCAAGATGGTCCCACATCCCAATTACCTTCTCCCAAGAGGACCTTCAGCTCAAGGATTACCCTCACAATGATGCTATGGTTATTTCTTGTGTTATCAAAGGGTTTCTAGTCCACAATGTTCTGGTTGATACAGACAGTGCAGCGGATATTATATTTGCTAAGGCCTTCAGACAGATGCAAGAGCCAGAGGATAAGATTCATGATGCTACACACCCTCTTTGTGGCTTCGGAGGAAGGCAGATTGTAGCGCTTGGCAAGATCACGATGCCACTGACCTTCGGATTTGTCAACAATACAAGGACTGAGCAAGTTGTGTTTGATATTGTCGACAAGGAGTACCCCTACAATGCAATCATTGGTCGTGGGACACTCAATACTTTTGAAGCAATTCTTCATCCAGCATATCTTTGCATGAAGATACCTTCGGATCAAGGGCCTATTGCTATTCATGGTAGTCAGGAAGCTGCCAGAAAGGCCGAAGGAAACTGGACAAATTCAAAAGCAATCCATAATATAGATGGAGCCGAAGCTTGTGAGCAATATAAGTACAGAAGGGAGAAGGCTGCTTCGGCCGATCAGCTGAAGCCCATGCTCTTATGAGAAGATATAGCAGAGCAGACGGTGTTGCTGGGATCTCAATTGTCTGAGGAGCAGGAGAAAACCCTAACAAGGTTTCTGTTCAACAACAAAGATGTCTTTGCATGGTCAGCCAACGATCTCTGTGGTGTCAACAGGGATGTCATTGAGCACTCGCTCAATGTTGATCCATCCTTCAGACCCAGAAAGTAGAGGCTTCGGAAAATGTCTGATGACAAAGCCGAAGGTGCTCGGAACGAAGTGAAAAGACTTCTTAGTGCTGGCGTTATTAGAGAAGTAAAGTACCCAGAATGGTTAGCCAACACTGTTATGGTGAAGAAGGCCAATGGTAAATGGAGAATGTGCATTGATTTTACTGATCTCAATAAGGCTTGTCCGAAGGATGAGTTTCCATTACCAAGAATAGATTCTCTAGTAGATGCAGCAGCTTCGTCAGAGCTCATGAGTATACTAGATTGTTATTCAGGCTACCATCAAATCTGGATGAAGAAGGAAGATGAGCCAAAAACCAGCTTCATAACCCCCAGTGGTACATATTGTTATCTTTGGATGCCTGAGGGGCTCAAGAATGCTAGAGGAAGCTTCAGCAGAATGACAGCGAAAGTCCTTCATTCTCAACTAGGCAGAAATGTGCTAACATATGTTGATGATATCATAATAAAAAGCACGAAGCAAGAAAATCACATTGCTGATCTGCAGGAAACATTTGCTAACTTTAGGCAAGCTGGCCTGAAGTTGAATCCAGAAAAATGTGTCTTCGGAGTAAAGAAGGGCAAATTCCTTGGTTGTCTAGTTTCAACAAAAGGGATCAAAGCTAATCCAAACAAAATTGAAGCCATTCTTCGGATGGAGCCGCCAAGCACAAAGAAGGGGACTCAGCGGCTGACAGGAAGATTGGCATCCTTGAATCGATTTATATCTAGATCAGCAGAGAGAAATTTACCATTCTTTGAAGTCCTGAAGTCGGCCGAAGTCTTTCAATGGGGATCAGCTCAGCAGAAAGCCTTCGAAGAGCTGAAGCAGTATCTGATAGATCTAACGACGCTAACTCCACCAGCGCCAGGGGCTCCTCTGCTGCTGTATGTGGCAGCTTCGCACTCTGCAGTGAGTGCGACGCTTGTCCAGGAGAAGCTTGAAGGACAAACTAAAAAGCAAGCCCCAGTATACTTTGTCTCCGAAGTTCTCAGTTTATCAAAGAAAAACTATACAGAATTGGAGAAGGTGCTATATGCTGTCTTAATGGCCTTCAGGAAGCTTCGACACTACTTTCAAGCATACCATATAATTGTTCCTTCATCATAGCCTTTGAAGGATATTATGAGGAACAGAGAAGCTACTGGAAGGATTGGAAAGTGGGCTGCGGAACTCAACGAATTCAGCATTGATTATGTGCATAGATCCTCGATTCTGTCCTAGGCGTTAGCAGACTTCATCGCTGACTGGACGCCAGGGGCTCAGGAAGAAGAAGCAAGTAAAGATGCCGAAGCTTGGACAGTGTTCTGCGATGGTTCCTGGGGAACCTTCGGGGCAGGTGCAGCTGGTGTTTTAGTTGCACCTTCCAAAGTTAGAACATGCTATGAAGTGAAACTTGATTTCAGCTGCACAAATAATATTGCTGAATACGTAGCTTTGCTTTTGGGGCTTCGGAAGTTAAAGGCAATGGGGATAAGAAGGGCGGTTCTCAAAACCGATTCCCAAGTTATTTCTAGTCATGTTGACAAGAGCTGTAAAGCAAGAGATCCGAAGCTTGAGAAATATTTGGATACAGTTTGAAGGCTTGAAGCTTCTTTCGAAGGGTTTTCTGTCAAGAATATTCCACGAGGAGAAAATGAGCATACTGATCTGCTAGCCAAGTCAGCGGCATAGGGGCTACCTTTACCTTCGGAAGTATTCTTTGAGACAATAAAAGCACCTTCGGCGGAACTTCTTGAAAGAGCAGTGCTCAATATATCTCCTGTTCATAATGAAGATTGGAGAACCGAGATTATATCTTTTCTCCAGGGCAACTGCCTTTCAGATGACGAAGCTTATAAGAGGCAAGAGCCCGACCATATGTAATAATAGAAGGTGAGTTATACAAACATGGAGTCTGTTCTCCATTGCTCAAATGTTTATCCAGAGCTAAAGGTATAGAATTGATGAAGGAAATACACACAGGCCTGTGTGGATCTCACATCGGATCTAGGCCCTTGTTGGGAAAGGTTTTTCGTCAAGGATTTTATTGGCCGAAGGCAGCTTCGGATGCAGTAGAATTAGTCCAAAAATGCGAAGGCTGTCAAAAATGTGCAAGAGATCAAAAATAGCCTTCGTCTCTAACTCAGTTAATACAGCACACTTGGCCGTTGCAAAGGTGGGGCCTTGATTTGCTAGGCCCACTTCCACCAGCACAAGGAAATTTAAAATATGTTGTGGTGGCAGTAGAGTATTTTTCTAAGTGGATTGAGGCAAAGCCTTTAGCCACAATAACTTCGGTCACCGTTCAAAAAAATTTCTGGCAAAATATTGTTTGTCGCTTCGGAGTGCCGAAGGCTATTACTGTGGACAACGGAACACAGTTTGATGCCGAAGCTTTCAAAGAGTTTTGTGAACAAATTGGCACGAAGATTCATTTTGCATCGGTTAGACATCCGGAGTCAAATGGACTTGTCGAAAGAGCTAATGGCATTATAATGACAGGAATAATGAAGTTAATATTCAATCATCCCAGGGGAAAGTGGCCAGATGAATTAATCAAAGTGGTGTGGAGCCACAACACAACAATGTCAAGGTCAACAGGCTTTACACCATTCAAATTGCTGTTTGGTGACGAAGCAATAACCCCAGAAGAAGCCAAAGCTGGATCAATAAGAACAGTGGCTTCGGCGGAAGACGAAGCTGATTATTCTGTTGCAAAAGATGCTATAGAAGGGATCAAGCTTCAGGCTGTGGAGAATATCAATAAATATCAAGCCGAAACAATAAAATGGCGTGACAGAAAAGTTCGATTAAAAAATATCAAGCCAGGGCACTTGGTACTTCGGAGAGTTGCTAACACAGATACAGTAGGCAAGCTACAGTTAAAGTGGGAAGGACCTTTTCTGGTAGTATCTTCGTCAAGACCCGGTTCTTACAGATTGAAGGATATGGACGGCAACGACATTCCTAGATCTTGGAATGCGGATGAGCTTCAACGATATTATGTGTAGCTTGATGTAATCTTTTTTATTTTTTCCTATGGCACCTTTTTCCTTTCCAAAGGGGGAGAAAGGTTTTTAATGGGGCCATAGCATGTAATTTCTCTTTTTCTTATTTCAGCTCTACAAGAGCAATATCCCCCAAAGATGTAAATGTAAAAAGCTGAGCATGCACCATCGAGTGCAAAGAGAAAAGAAAAAACAGGGAGAAGCTCGAAAGACGTCCCTAAGGGGATGCAGAGCACGACGAAGCTACAAAAAACCGTTCCTAAGGAAGCACATCGTAAGTTTTCTGCTCAAAAGTCGTTCCTAAGGGAATGCAGAGCTTACAGCGAAAAGTCAACGCTGATTCCGACGAAATATAAGGCGAAGCGCGAAAAGTCAACGCGATACCGCCGAAATAGAAGGCGAAGAAGTTCAAAAGACGTTCCTAAGGGAATGCAGAACTTACAGCGAAAAGTCAGCGCTGATACTCCGAAAAATAAGCGGTGAAGCCAAAAAATAAACGGCAAAGAGACTTTGATTATTCCTAAGGGAATGAAGGCTTTGGTTGTGGCTTCGTATATATGTGTTTGGACATCCATTTGCACGTTACATCACATCATACATTTGCATTCATAAACATTCATTTAGACATACATAGGATCATCATCATCATAACACAGACAGTTGCTTCGGCTCTAAAGAGAAGGCTTCGGAAAAAAGAAAAAGAAGCAGTTTTATGCTTCGCTGTGTACGAAAAGAAGGGAAGGTGTTTTTCGCCTTCGGCTCAAAAATGCTAATTTCGTTCACACCAAAGCATTTTATACATTGATGGAAAGGTAAGAATATATTACAAGGTATGGACAAAGTCCACAAAGTAACATTTAATTACATTATTCTTTACACAAGTTATTACAAGAGTTTTTAGAGTTTTTTCTACAGACATCTATTCAAGCTTCATCAGTATCCATGGAGCTTCGGTTTCGGCTTCGTCATCCGTTAAGCTTTTGGCTTCGTCTCCTTACTCCTCAGCTTCGGCCTCGGCTTCGTCATCCTGTATGTATCAAAGTATGGTAAGCAAAATTTAAGCTTGAAGGAAGAGGTAGGCACAAGGTATGATTTTGTTACCGGCTTAAGATGACTTCGAGCTTCATCACCAGCTTTGCTTCGGCCACCCTTTGTCCATACCAATTTTATAAATCTATTTGCTATGCTTCGGGCAAGGTTGGGAATGTTATCCAAGTCTGCTGGTGATAAGCTGAAATTGGGTCTATTGATAACCTTTTCATGTTCGCAGCCAGACTTCAGGAAGGCAACAGCTGTGCCCCGAGAAGCTACCAGGACACAAAAGTCACCATGTCCAGCTATAACTTCGTCAAGGTCATCAATTTCACCTTCGATATGTTCGAAGGCCCCTGGCAGGTCTTCAGACGAAGGATTAAATTTTTTGCTGCTGGCTCCAACCGAATAGAAGACCTGCTTCAGCCGTTGAACACATCGATTACTGAATTCCAAACATTTGATTTGAAGGCTTGTCAATGATTTTTTCAAATCTGAATTTTTCTGGACCTCGACCTCAAATTTTGCATTAAGCTCTTGCTTTTCTTGTTCAAAGTGTTCTGATTGGCAGATAAGCTTCGTATTTAATTTAGCTATTTTAGCTTCAGCTTCTGCCAATAAGCCTTCGGTTGTCTGAAGCTCGAAGTCTTTCTTTTCAATAGCAGCTGATTGGTCTTTTATTTTGCTTTCTAAATTCTCAATTATAACCTCGTGTTTTTTATCTTCCAAATCCTGCTGCATTTTCAAAGCTTTGCTCAGTAGCATACTCTGCACATAAACAACCTTCGTTAGAAAACATCTTCGTTATTAAAAACAATAAAAGTCAGAGAAAAGTTGTTTACCTTGAAATTGGAATAAAATAAACTACCGACGATGTGCTGTCGTCGGTAGCGGCTGATATCTGTTTCAAGCTTCGGGAAACTCTTTGATAGAGTACCGATAACCTTCGCACCGGTCTGATCCCGGACGCAGCCCAACCTTTCGTCATCAATGCCACCGAAGAGAAGTGCTCCTAGCCGATATCCGCAAGATATAGCATATTCTTTTAGCTCTTCTTTTTCAGCCTTTGTCAGCTCTTGACCAACTAAGTTTTGAAAGTTAAAAACTTCATCTTCCGAAGTGTCTTCGGCTATTTCTTTCTCCTTCTCGGGCTCTGGGGCCATAGTCTCTTCGGTGGCTGCGACAGCTTCTTCTGCGGCCATGTTTAGCAGTATTTTATCTATATCAACAATCGTGCTTTCTAAATGAATATCTTTGGCTCTGGTAGCTTCGACATTTGTGGCTTCTGAAGGTGCAGCTTCAGTAGCTGTCGTGCTTTCAACAGCCAGCGCCTTCGGAGCTGAAGCTCCTGGTGGTGTCCCTTCGATGACTTCTGTCACTGTAATGATTCTTTGCTTTTTTGGCCTACCTGCCTTCTTCGTTTTTGCGGGCTCCTTTTCCTTCTGAAAAAGCTTAGTCAGATGTGGCTCCAGTGGACTTAGCTTGACAGGCAAAGATTCAGTCATTACCTTTAAGATTTCCTCTACTTCGGTAGCAGAGGGTGTTGCAGAAGTTCCTTCTTCATCAATTGCTTTTTGCTTCGAAGTTGTTGCTTTTCTCTTCTTCAAAACACCTGTTTTTGGCTCAGACTCCAGCTTTTTCTTCTTCGGTTGTTCTTCATCATCTTTATTCAGAGCACCAGCTACTCTTTTCCTCTTTTGACCTTCAGCATCCTTGTCTAGCCGTTCGTAGTCGGGGTACTCAAAATCCAGAGCATCCATTACTCGGTTTAACCTTCGCTTCGGACGGGTGCCGAAGGCCGTAGTCATCAATTGATCTTCTTTTTTAGAATAATTGCCAAGTATTTCATTGCACATTACTTCAATCGTGTCCAGCCACTCTTGGCAAGGCACTTTGAAATGTTTCTTGAATTTATAATAGTAAGGCAACCGAACAAATTCCCCCTTCTTCTTTCCTCCTTCAGCTTCGGCATTTCCCACTCCTTCAAAGTTGGGAACACTCTGAAGGCCAAAAATTCTTGCACTAAGTCCCTAGTGCCGATATGATCTGCAATAACTCGAAATTCAGTCAGGGCAACTTGGCTCGTACTCCCTGGTGTCATGTCGCACCGGGGTCTGGTCTCTCCGAAGGTCAATTCTAACGGACTCTGCACTAGCTTCTCCTACTCTTCGTCAACTTTGACGTAAAACCACTCAGACTTCCAGCCAGCTGGCCACTTGCTTCAGTAGCTAATTACTGGAAATTTTGTATTCTTGCGATAGGCAAAGTTGTAGCAGCCAAAATTTTCATGTAGCCCATCTCCTCTAGCCTTCGTCTGATAGTGCAGCTCATGTACTCGGCAGAAGCCTACACCAAATGGCTCCACCCCTTGGCTTCGGAGAGCCCAGATATAAACACTAAGCCTAACGATAGCGTTAGGAGTTAGCTGATGAAGGTAGATCCCAAACTTATTCAGTACATCAGCAATCATCTTGTTCGAAGGAAATCTCCAACCAGCCTTAAAGAAGCTTTTAAAGACCACTACTTCATCCTTTCCTGGCTTCGGAGTAGTCTCTTCCCCACCGAAACGAACCAGCTCTTTCTTCGCTTCACTGAAATAGCCCAAATTCAACATCTTAGGCAGATCATCTTCGGAGATGGTGGATTTCCCGAAATCCAGGTGGCTAGGTTTACTTGGCACTGCGCTATAATCATCTTCAGACTCAGTCTCCTCACCATCAGCTTGATCTGCTTCAGTGGCAGGTGCTTCCTCTGATGCTACTAGCCCTGAGCTCTTCATCACTTCGGAGATTGGGGCAGTCTCTGCACCTTCGGCTTCCTCTCCGTCACGCGTAACCCTAGCTGTGGAACACACTCTGGCCATCTGATGGTTGAATTTCTTGTTTTTTGAATGAAGTTGAAAATTTTTCTTTACTTTGCCGAAGCTCTTTCTTGTTACGAGGCTTGAGCAAAGAAAATAGCTTCGATTGAGGATGCAACAAACAAGATTCGGCTTTGGTCAATATTTTGGCAGCAAAACAACGCAATAGCAATGAATGCTGTGGTAACTTCACACCTACCCGTCTGTTTATATAATGCCGCAGGTGGGAAGGTGAATCGTCAAGGTCTTCCGTACCGAACAAACAGTCACCCGCACTCACTGAACGGTGGGCCACAGGGTCCGAGCAGGTGAATCGCCAGGGCGCGCGTAACTGCTGCAAGATGGGGCCACCTCGCATGCAGATTATTTTAATCGTTTCTCGCCAACAAGCTCAGGGAAGGTGTTTTTTGGATCTTTGGCATTCCGAAGCCTAGAAGACTTTTTCACGGATCAAGCTCGTTACGAAAAACGATCTAGCACCGCGAAGGGGCTACTGTTGGGGGTATGCTTCATAGCCGAAGATCCTAAAGAAAGAGAACACCTTCGGCAGATCCTATCAGGAGCAGCGCCGAAGCTATCACCTATAAAGCTTCGGCACAATGACAGATCTCAAGACGAAGGGGTGAACTGACTTAAAGATGAAATTACTAAAAGACCCATGATGTTTTGTGTCATTATTGTAATCGATTGTAAAGGGCATAAATATAATTTTACACAGACTGCGCCCTGTGCCTATAAATAGGTGAACAGTACCCCTGTACTGTTCACGCAATCTTGTAATCGCCAGCACATTACGCTAGAATTATTGCTCTCTGCCAAGGCGAAGGTATAAATGTACTTAAATATTATGTTTTAATATTTAGATTCATATAGTAAAATATGTGAATAATATTATCTGTTTTTGATATATCTTTCTCTAATGTTTTATATTTTATACTTCATTTTACATTGTTTTATAAGTCTGATCACGAAGGTGCGACCTTCGTGATATTTTGCCCATGGCCTTCGTCCGAAGTTCATTAAATCCTTGGGGAGATAATGCTTCAGCGGACGAAGGGCATTAATATTTAACATTTTATGTTGCCTTGTTCTTAATTCATAGCATTTGAGAACAAGTCCCCAACAATCCTGAATCCAAAGGTACCTGTCTATAAGCCATGCTTGGAAGACATTGTTAAATTACGTTTTTGAGGACCTTTGGAGGACGAAGGCCCCCAACAGATACATTTAAACAACAACTATCAACTAGTAAGGAATATTAATAACATATATGATAATATACTAGTAAGGAATATATGCTTCTCACTCTGCATAGTGAATAACTTTCATGCATAAAACTAAATCCAACAAATATAACACCATGCATATATTAAAGAAAAAGGTTATAAAAATGCAAAAAATCTTCACTGTGTTTTACTAAGCAAGGGTTATTTATGCCTTTTTTATCAAGCAGATATTTTAAGCGTACTTACGGTAATATGATATACAGTCCAGTAGACTCCAAACCAATCATAGACCTTAAGTTCACCCAAAGGACGAAAGAAAAAATAGAGACTATACCTGTGAGAGAAGATGTATACTGGGCAGTGAATCCCGCTCCTGAAGCACCAGATCCCGCTCTCAAAGCAACGGATCCCACATCGTGGGCACCGAATCCCGCTCAGCGCAACGAGGACTCATCGAACGAACCACGAGCGAATCCTGACCTTTCTCGCCGGGAAATATGGGGAGGATGGCGAATATCACCGTTTCTCGGTCGGTTTTTTGCTGCGGCTTCTGAAAGGGAAATGTGCCCTTGGACCATTTCTATATTGTTTTGGTGATTAGATGCAGAACACTTTATGTTTGAACTAACATGATGTTGAGCAAAGGTATTTGAGCTCGGAAGAGGACTTAGTACAAATCTATATGGATCAAGCAAAAAGGTATGCTCTAGACACTTAGTCAATTTAATTGTGTGCTAATCATGTTTGTCTAAGCGCGAGGGACTCAGCTAGGTCAAGTCCAAAAGGAGCAAAAGAAGACAAAGGAAGAAACAGAGAAAAGGTGTTGGACTGCGTTGCGTGCATCTGACAGTCTGCTGTGCACCGGACAGTCTGTTGCATGGTCCGGCCAACTGGGCGCTCTCAAGAATTCTAGCTTGTGTCGGCTATAATTCACTAGACCATCCGCGCGAGGCACCGGACTGTCCGGTGTACCAGCCGCCAACGGCTAGCTACCACGTCGACCGGGGGCCAACGGTCAAGTGGCGCACCGGATAGTCTGGTGCCCCACAAAAGCGGAAAAACTAGTCAACCAAGGATTCTATGCCCGCGCCCAGCGCGTGCACTGTTCACTGTCCTCTGCGCACCGGACAGTCCGGTGCACCCGCGGACAGAAAGGCAACCAGAGCCTTCCAAATGGAGCTCCAACGGCTCCTAGCTCCCTTGGGACTATAAAAGGGACCCCTAGGCACATGAAGCTCTACACCAAGCAGTCATTGAACATCCAACAACGCCGAGACATCGAATTCACGCTTTTGCTTTAGTAGATTGAGATTTGGGCACTTGTTTTGAGCTGTAACTCCGCTGTGCTGTCTTTGTGCTCTTATCTCTTGTTTTGTGTGTGTGAGTCGCTGCAAGTTTGTCTCGTGTGTGTGATTCTATTCCCCCCTTCTCTTGTGTTCACAAATTGTGGATATTCCTCACAAAGGGAAAACATGAGATAAGGAAGAAAACTGTGGTACTCAAGTTTGATCTTTGGATCACTTGAGAGGGGTTGAGTGCAACCCTTGACCGAAGGAGGTCACCACAACGTGGAGTAGGCATTGGCTGAACCACTGGATGAAATCATCGTGTCACTTGTGCATCTTTCTACTATGATTGTTTTCTTCCATAGAGTTCTCACATATTCACTTGCGCTATTGTTCCTAAGTTTAATACATATCTTAAAGGAACAATCAAGTGAATAAGTTCTCTATTCATATCAATTTGGTTTTAATCCTACTAATATTTATTATAAACCAAGTTTGTCTTGTTTAGAGTTGGTTTTTGCAGGATCACCTATTCACCCCCCTCTAGGTGCTCTCAATTGGTATCGGAACCGTTCTCGTCATTAAGGGACTAACTGCCCGAAGAGATGGATCCTAAAGGCAAGGGGATGGTGATCAATGACAAGGAGAAGGAGACTCTATATGTTGATGAGCCAAAAGGTGACAAGCCCACCAACTCAAGCTCAAACAACAAGAAGAAAGATGGAAAGAAGAAGAGGCGCATCAAGAAGATCATCTACTACGACAGTGACGCCTCCTCCTCTTCACCAAGGGATGACAATGACGAAGACTCTTTGTCGAAAAAGAAAACGGTTAATCAAAACTATTATTTTGATTATTCTCGCATCCCTTATAATTCAAATGCTCATTTATTATCTATTCCACTCGGTAAGCCCCTCACTTTGATGGAGAAGACTATTCTTTTTGGAGCCATAAAATGTGTAGTCACTTATTTTCTCTCCATCCTAGTATTTGGGAAATAGTGGAAAATGGAATGCAATCTAACATTAGTGATAATCCTATGTTAATTAATTAACAAATTCATAAAAATGTCCAAGCTACTATTGTTTTGCTAACATGTCTATGTAGCGATGAATATAACAAAGTCAGCGGCTTGGACAATGCCAAGCAAATTTGGGACACCCTTAAGATTTCTCATGAGGGAAACGATGTCACTATGATCACCAAAATGGAATTGGTGGAAGATGAGCTTGGGAGATTTGCCAAGAAAAGAGGAGACGAGCCAACTAAAACATACAACAAGCTCAAGACCTTGGTGAACAAAATCCGGAGTTATGGAAGTAGAAGATAGACGGACCATGACATCGTTCGACTCATGCTAAGGTCATTTACTGTTATTGATCCTCATCTTGTAAATCTTATTCGTGGGAATCCTAGGCACACCAAAATGACGTCCGAGGAAATTCTCAGAAAATTCGTAAGCAGACACATGATGAAAAAGGAGGCTAGGTACGTTGATGACATCGCCAACGGACCACTCCCACTCTACGGGTCGCAGCCCATTGCCCTCAAGGCAACAAGCAGCAAGGAGGCGCTACCTAACAGGGTGGCACAAGTAGAGGCTGCTGGGCTTAACGAGGAGGAAATGACGCTTGTAATCAAGCACTTCAAGACCGCTTTGAAAGGACACAAGGAGTATGCCAACAAGAATAAATCAAGAGGAAAGTGCTCCTGCTTCAAATGCGATAAGTCTAGTCATTTTATAGCACAATGTCCCGATAATGATAATGACCAGTCACAAGAAAAGAAAGGGAAGAAGGAGAGGAAGAAAAACTACAAGAAGGTGAAGGGCGAGGCACACATTGGAAAAGAATGGGACTCCAACTATTATTCATCCAATTCCGACGATGAAGGACTGGCTGCCTTTGCCTTCGACAAGTCCTCCCTCTTCTCCAATGAGCATCACACATGCCTCATGGTTAAGGAGAAGAAGGTACATACTTGAGATACTCCTAAGTACACTTCTTATAGTGATGAAGAATCTGATAATGATACAGACTATAGTGATCTCTTTAAGGGTTTAGATAGATCTAAAGTTGATAAAATTAATGAATTAATTGATGCTCTTAATGAGAAATATAGGTTGTTAGAAAAACAAGAAGATATTCTTTATGAATAACATGATAAACTTGTTAATGTTGAAAAATCTCTTGCTTTAGATGTTAAGAGAAATGAAATTCTTTCTTCTGAATTATCTTCTTGCAATGAATCTATGTCTAGCCTTAAGAGTTTAAATGCTGATTTAAATACTAAGCTAGAAAAAGTAAATATTACTAGTTCATCTATGGAGCATGTGCCTATTTGTAATAGGTGTAAATATTTTGATATTGATGCTTGCAATGCTCATGCTTCCACAATTCTTAAGTTAAATAATGATGTTGCAAATCTTAATGCTCAACTTAAGACTTGCAAGAGTGAAAATGATAAAATAAAATTTGTTAGGGATGCCTACACTATTGGTAGACATCCCTCCATTAAGGATGGACTTGGCTTCCAAAAGGGGACCAAGAACTTAACAAGCCAAAGGGCCTCCGATCTCATCAAGGAGAAAGGGAAGGCTCCTATGGCTAGTGGCTCTCATTCTTCACATGACAAAATGAACCAAGCCTATCTTTATGCTCATGTTAAGAATGCTTCTAGTATTATTCATCATAATCATGCTTGCATCATCTAGATCTTCGTATACTCATGGTAGGAATAGACCTAGGCGCCATGCTCATCATATTGCTTCCCATGTGCCTAGGAATGCATCTAAAGGTCCAACTATGCTTTATCATTCTTATGATGCTTCATTTGTGCTTATGTGTAAAAATGATAAAGTTATTGCAGAAATGTGGGACCTAAGTGCAAGAAAGGCAAAACTTGCTTTTGGGTTCCAAAGTCCTATGTGACTAACCTTGCAGGACCTAACAAAAGTTGGGTACCTAAAACCCAAGCTTAAATTACCTTACAGGTTTATGCATCCGGGGGCACAAGCTAGATTATTGATAGCGGATGCACAAACCACATGACGGGGGTGAAGAAGATGTTCACCTCCTACGTCAAGAACAAGGATTCCCACGACACGGTCATATTTGGAGATGGGAATCAAGGAAAAGTCAAAGGTTTGGATAAAATAGCCATCACTACCGAGCATTCAATTTCTAATATGTTCTTAGTAGAATCACTTGGTTACAATTTACTCTTTGTAAGTCAATTATGTCATATTGGCTATAATTGTTTATTTACAAATATTGATGTATCTGTCTTTAGAAGAAGTGATGGTTCATTAGCGTTTAAAGGTGTATTAGACGACAAGCTCTATTTAGTTTATTTCTCTAAAGAAAATACCGATCTAGATGCATGTTTAATAGCTAAGACTAATATGGGCTAGCTCTGGCACCACCGTCTAGCACATGTTGGAATGAAGAATCTTCATAAGCTTCTAAAGGAAGAATATGTGTTAGGACTAACCGATGTCTGTTTTGAGTAAGACAGACCTTGTGCAGCGTGCCAGGCAAGGAAGCAGGTGGGAACTACTCATCTAGGCAAAAATGTGATGACAACGTCAAGACCACTAGAACTCCTCCACATGGATCTCTTCGGGCCCGTTGCTTATCTTAACATGTGGGGAAGTAAGTATGGCCTTGTCATTGTTGATGATTTTTCCCGCTTCACTTGGGTATTCTTTTTGCAGGATAAAATAGAAAGCCAAGGTACTCTAAAGCGCTTCCTAAGAAGAGCTCATAATGAGTTTGAACTCAAGGTGAAGAAGATCAGGAGCGACAATGGATCTGAATTTAAGAATCTTCAAGTAGAAGAGTTTCTTGAGGAAGAAGCCATCAAGCATGAGTTCTCTGTTCCCTACACACCACAGAAAAATGGTGTAGTAGAGAGGAAGAACAGGAGGCTCATTGACATGGCAAGAACAATGCTTGGGGAATACAAGATTTCTGAGCGGTTTTGGTCGGAAGCTGTAAATACAGCTTGCCATGCCATAAACCGGCTCTATCTTCATCGCCTCCTCAAGAAAACGTCTTATGAGCTCCTAACCGGTAACAAACTCAATATTTCATACTTTCGTGTATTTGGGAGCAAAATGCTACATCTTGGTAAAGAGAGGTAGGCATTCAAAATTTGCTTCCAAAGCTGTAGAAGGGTGATTTACTAGGTTATGATTCAAATACAAAGGCATATAGGGTCTTCAACAAATCATCGGGTTTAGTTGAAGTCTCTAGTGGCGTTGTATTTGATGAGACTAATGGCTCTCCATGAGAGCAAGTTGATCTTGATGATGTAGATGAGGATGAAGTTCCAACGACCGCGATGAGAACTATGACAATAGGTGATGTGTGACCACAGTAACAACAAGATCAAGATCAACCATCTTCCTCAACATTGGTGCAACCCCCAACTCAAGATGAGGAACAGGTACCTCAAAATGCAGGCATGAATCAAGGGTAGCACATGAAGAAAAGGATAAAGAAGAAGAAGTACAACTGGCACCGCCAACTCAAGTCCGGGCCACCATTCAAAGGAATCATCTAGTGGATCAGATTTTGGTTGACATCAGCAAGGGAGTAACCACTCGCTCACGTTTAGCTAACTTTTGTGAGCATTACTCTTTTGTTTCTTCTATTGAGCTTTTTAGGGTAGAAGAAGCCTTGCAGGATCCAGATTGGGTGTTGGCCATACAGGAAGAACTCAACAAATTCAAAAGAAATCAAGATGAGCACGGTGTGGTGACATGAAACAAGGCTTGACTTGTGGCAAAAGGTTATGCCCAAGTCACAGGTTTGGATTTTAGGGAGACTTTTGCTCCTGTAGCTAGGCTTAAGTGAATACACATATTATTGGCCTATGCTGCTCACCACTCATTTAAGTTGTTTCAAATGGACATGAAGAGCGCCTTCCTGAACGGACCAATCAAGGAGGAAGTGTACGTGGAACAACACCCTGGCTTCGAGGATGACATGTATTCTGACCACGTTTACAAGCTCTCTAAGGCGCTCTATGGACTTAAGCGAACTCCAAGAGCATGGTATGAATGCCTTAGAGACTTTCTAATTTCTAATGCTTTCAAGGTCGGGAAAGCAGATCCTACTCTTTTTACTAGGACTTGTAATGGTGATTTTTTGTGTGCCAAATATATGTCGATGGCATAATATTTGGTTCTACTAATCAAAAGTCTTGTGAAGAATTTAGCAGGGTAATGATGCAGAAATTCGAGATGTCAATGATGGGCGAGTTGAACAACTTTCTTGGATTTCAAGTGAAGCAAATCAAGGAAGGAACCTTCATCTCTCAAACAAAGTATACCCAATACTTACTCAAAAGGTTTGGGATGAAGGACGCAAAGCCCGCTAAGACGCCAATGGGAACCGACGAGCACTTGGACTTCGATAAGAGAGGTAAGTCCGTTGATCAAAAGGCATACCAGTCTATGATAGGTTCGTTGCTTTATCTTTGTGCTAGTAGACCAGATATAATGCTTAGCGTATGCGTGTGTGCTAGATTTCAATCTAACCCCAAGGAATGTCATCTTGTGGCCGTGAAGCGAATTCTCATATATTTAGTTCATATGCCTTGCTTCGGTTATTCAGATTTAGTTCATATATTTAGTTCATACGCCTCATATCTTGTGGCGAACCTTTGACTTAATCGAATATTCAGATTTCGACTATGCTGGATGCAAGGTCGATATAAAGAGCACATCAGGGACTTGTCAGTTTTTAGGAAGGTCCCTGGTGTCTTAGAGCTCTAAGAAACAAACATATGTTGCCCTATCCATCGCTGAGGCCAAGTATGTTGCCGCAGGCCAGTGTTGCGCACAACTACTTTGGATGAGGCAAACCCTCCCGGATTTTGGCTACAATCTAAGCAAAGTCCCACTCCTATGTGATAATGAGAGTGCAATCCGCTTGGTAGATAATCCTGTTGAATACAGCCGCACTAAGCACATAGACATTCGACATCACTTTTTGAGAGAACACCAGCAAAGGGGAGATATCGATGTTTGCCACATTAGCACAGAGAACCAGTTAGCCGATATCTTCACCAAGCCTTTAGATGATAAAAGGTTTTGCAGGTTGCGTAATGAGCTAAATTTCTTAGATTCGCGGAAATTGGATTGATCTACAACATACATGTGTTTTATGCCTTTGATCATGTTCTTTTAAGCATGTCTGTATTTACTTATTTTGGTGCTCAAGTTGTACAAGTCATCCCCGGACCTCACAAGTCCTTTGGCAAATGATGCACATGTTTAGGGGGAGGATGTACTACAACTTGAACCTTTGAGACTAAAGTGTTTGCTTGAGTGATTTTTGATATAATCTCAAATATGGATTGAAAGGGAAAAGATGGACTTGGACAAAGAAAGAGGCTTCCACTGCATTTTGGTATCAATGTATCTTGTTCCAAGCCACTATATGTGTTTTTCTCATTGCCCTTGGTTTTACTTGAAATTTTTGTGAGGCAATGAGGTTAAAAAGGGCAAATAGTTCTTCTGTTTTGGTGCTTAATGCCAAAGGGGGAGAAATTAAGGCTAAAGCAACTGGATCAACTACCACCTGTGTATTTTTCAAAATATTAGTATGAGAATACTTGGTTTTCGACCGAAACCCTCTTATTGCAAAAACCGCTCTCTTGTAGGGGAGAAATTTGATTATGGGAAATGGGGGAGTTTTTGGTATTTGATCAAAACTAGTCTTGAAGATTTTTTTGATTTGCCAAAACAAGTGTTTTGACATAAAGATAGGGAAATTAATTTGTTTTGCGAAAACAAACCAAGTGGTGGCAAAAGTGATCCAAATATGCCAAATCCTATGTAAGATTAATTGGTCTTCAATTTGACAACAATTTGCTCTTCTTAGCTCTTTTGGATATGTTAGTTCAATTTGAGTTGCTTTTTTATGTGTTGGCATAAATCACCAAAAGGGGGAGATTGAAAGGGAAATGTGCCCTTGAGCCATTTCTATATTGTTTTGGTGATTAGATACACAACATTTTTTTGTTTGAACTAATACGATGTTGAGCAAAGGTATTTGAGCTCGGAAGAGGACTTAGTACAAATCTATATGGATCAAGCATAAAGGTATGCTCTGGACACTTAGTCAATTGATTTGTGTGCTAATCATGTTTGTCTAAGCGCCAGGGACTGAGCTAAGTCAAGTCCAAAAGGAGCAAAAGAAGACAAAGGAAGAAACAAAGAAAAGGTGCTGGACTGCGTTGCACCGGACGGTCTAGTGCCACCCACCAGACAGTCCGGTGTGCACCAAATAGTCTAGTGCACGGTCTGGCTAACTGGGCGCTCTCGGGAATTCTAGCATGCGTCGGCTATAATTCACCGGACCGTCCACGCGAGACGCCGGACAGTCCGGTGTGCACCAAATAGTCTAGTGCACGGTCTGGCTAACTGTGCGCTCTCGGGAATTCTAGCCTCCATCGGCTATAATTCACCGGACCGTCTACGCGAGGCACCGGACAGTCCTGTGTACCAGCCGCCAACGGCTAGCTGTCACGTCGGTCGGGGGCCAACGGTCAAGTGGTGCACCGGACAGTCCGGTGCCCCACACAGCGAAAACTAGCCAATCAGGGATTCTCTGCCCACGCCTAGCGTGCACACTGTTCATTGTTCGGTGTGCACCGGACAGTCTGTTGCACCTGCGGACAGAAGGCAACCAGAGCCTTCCAAATGGAGCTCCAACGACTCCTAGCTCCCTTGAGGCTATAAAAGGGACCCCTAGGCGCATGGAGCTCTACACCAAGCAGTCATTGAACATCCAACAACGCTGAGACATCGAATTCACACTTTTGCTTTAGTAGATTGAGATTTGGGCACTTGATTTAAGCTGTAACACCACTGTGTTGTCTTTGTGCTCTTCTCTCTTGTTTTGTGTGCGTGAGTCGCTGTAAGTTTGTCTCGTGTGTGATTCTATTCCCCCTTCTCTTGTGTTCACTTGAGATCTATTGTGTAAGGGTGAGAGACCCCAAATTGTGTAGATTCCCCACAAAGGAAAAAATTGAGATAAGAAAGAAAATCGTGGTACTCAAGTTTGATCTTTGTATCACTTGAGAGGGGTTGAGCGCAACCCTTGACCGAAGGAGGTCACCACAACGTGGAGTAGGCATTGGCCGAACCACGAGATAAAATCAGTGTGTCACTTGTGCATCTTTCTACTGTGATTTTTTTTCTTCCATAGAGTTCTCACATATTCACTTGCGCTATTGTTTCTAAGTTTAATACATATCTTAAAGGAACAATCAAGTGAAGAAGTTCTCTATTCATACCAACTTAGTTTTAATTCTACTAACATTTATTATAAACCAAGCTTGTCTTGTTTAGAGTTGATTTTTGCAGGATTACCTATTCACCCTCACTCTAGGTGCTCTCAGCTTCTGTTGGTCGTGAGGAGAGCCGAGTGAGAGAGTGGAAGGAGCAACGAGATGAGGAAACTGACGATGGAGTGGAGCATAATAATGGATTTAAGTTAGCGGGTTCAAGTTAGTGGGTTCGGTTTTGGGTTAACGGTCTACACAAACCAAATTTTATTTGACCTCAAAAAGATGAATCTTTGAACAAAAAGTTTTATTTCTCAACTTTTGGGAACATCTAGTTTTTTAAGAAAATTTTCCCAGTTTTCTATGATTTGTTCTGAAATTCAAAATTTTGAATCGAAAAATTCGAAATCTACCGGCGGCTACCGTCTCCGGTGTTCATCGAGAACGAGAAATAATGGCGAAACCCAGCGGGATTCGAGCGATTTTGTTAACCCAAACTAAGAGAAGATTTAATCTCCTTCAATCCTCTTCTAGATTAACGTAAACAAACAAGCTCTGACCAGAAGTGATCGAGGTCTGGTTTGAATGTCATCCCAACATTTGACACATATCTAAAACAAGTCAATAACACATAGGTGTTGTTTGGTTCACGAAATGTAACGTAAAGGGTAATGGTAATGGTTTAATCTCGATTACTGTCGGTAACAAGTTTAAATAGTCCGGTATCAATTTTTAGTATGATATCTGATTACGGTTGGACTAAAACAAACATGATTTAACGTTATCAATTATCCATTACGTTACAAATATTTGAACCAAACGGTACCACAGATCGTAGATGTAACCCTCTTTTGGAATGATTTTGAGAGTAAAAACACGCTCGCTGCAGCTACTTCAGCAACCACAGCACTGCTGCTGCGGATTTTCTTCGGTGACTAAACCGTAACCTGCTGCAGCTAGCCCTTCCGAGCAGCTTCACTGAAACAACATTGCTGGAACTTTTTCAAGCTGTCTGAAAAAGTATTGACCTGATGGATGCCGTGTTGACGCAGAAACACATCCAGGTTCACATTCCAAAGCCGTGGCAGATTTTACATGGAAGAATCCTACAGGAGTCCTGATAATTTAAAGCTACTCATTGTGATTGCTGGAAGAGCAATGAATTGGAGGCAGCCGGTCTTCCTTTCGTTTTTTTTCCAAGATGAGAATTTTAGCAATTGTCTTATGTTCGTCACCTCAGTTAACCTTTAACCGAGATAGATGCTCAGCTGTGGGACCTAATCGCACTAAGACGACACTTTAGCATGTACAACCTAGATCCTTTTGATCGGTTTTCTAAGAACAAGAGACACCTAAGAAATTCCATGGTACAGTGGGATGTCTTTAAAAACGGTCTCATAATAAACATAATTAAGAGAGAATATGTATGAAGATTCGTGTAGAGATAGCTTTTCGTAAAGAGCCAGTCTCTTATAATTTTTCATTTACCCCCTAAAAACCTCTCAAGAGACATGGTATTAAATGAGTTTGTACATACCCAACTTTAAGACGAGTGTCCCGTAAAATCCTTTTGTGTACTAGTATAAAAATATAGGGTTTTTCTTTAATTGGAGCAATGATTTTTTTATACCTGAGCTGGAGTACTATTTGGTTAACCGGCAGTACAACGTTGGACCATGCTAGGGATCGAGCAGGTTTGAGTAATCGGTAATCGAGAAGCAACACTTACCGATAATAGGTAATGACATTCTTCCCATTCCAAGGTCACGAATGACCTTGTTTTGAATACACAAACACCAACAATGCAAGTTGAATATTTAAGACCTGATTTTAAAGTACAATGAGAGATCATGTGCAAATCTCCTATCCGAGTTCAGATCTAGCTACGTTCGTTGCATCCTCTAGCTCCTCCATCGAGCCCAGATCTACACTCGTTGCCGCCTCAGTAGTGTGCAGTGATTGGTTGCGATTTTGATAGCGAGTACACTAGGATCAATCCTTTGCATTCATCGATATGGTACATGGTTGACATGAGTTGGCGGCTTTCCAATGATGATGACTGAGTTTCTTTGAGCTGTGCACTGATACACTCCAAGCTAAGTAACTTGTAAACCTTGTTCTTGGTCTTGCTGATGAGCTTGCTATTCAAGGTAGCCACTGGCCAGCGACCTAAGCTTATAGGTCTATTATGGTTATCTTACTTCTCGTAGGTACTATGCATATCATTAACATTTTCTCGAGAAAGATGCACACGTACTGTGAGTGCAAGGGACCAGACAAGTGCATAGTACTATGAAACCTTAAAAAGAATGTTACCCTAGTGTCGTCATGTGCCCCACCCTAATCCTCCGATCCGTTGAACTTTCTACGGCTAGTTTAACAATAGAAAATACTGGATTTCAAGGGCCTATAACGTACGTAGGTCGCTAAAGGAAAAAATTACTAGTGGGGAACTGGGGATTAATCATTTCATCGTACCAGTACATGAACAAATGACTCCTTTATATTTATGGGGGTGAAGTCCCTTTTTTTTCACCCTCAATCTAGTACGTGGTAGTTTGATTTTCAACCTTAAAATATGAAACCGGATAACAAACATTTCTCTAATTATCAAACTGGATAAACAAATCTGGTTCTCGTGTTGGTTTTGGAGGCCATTTCATATTTTGTAAAATACTACTATCTAAAAAGTCACAAACAATTTACTTCATATTAAAAAAACATGAAACTGGCACTATTTTTTCTCTAAATGTACTGTCTACTTGTTTATGATATATACATATGTATTTACTAGGTGAGTGCCCGTGCGTTGTAACGGAGACATATAATACATAAGTTACCGTGATATTATATGTCCCTGTTGCAACGCATGGGCACTCACCTAGTTAGGAATTATGAATGCTCGATATACTGGCACGCATATACTATGCTGGCAATGAAGCCGTGCCCCACCCATTGTTCATATAAATACAACAAACAGCCAACCAACTGAGATTGAGAGGCTCACTTCATATATAATGCATCAAGTGAAAGCAGAAAAATTTCAAAAGCAATGACCACGAGGTTGTAACCTAAAAAAAACACCAAAATCACAGGCACTTGCCATGGACTTCTACGAAGTCCACCAAAAATAAAAGGCGTTTTCTGACGAGTTTTGGATAGAAGACTCACCAGGCCCAAAATATGATTTGGAGGTCATGCGGCCCGCCCTTCAGGGCTACTTCACCATAATTACACCAACCCAGAACTACTCGACCTGCGGTTCAGTTCATTTCATGGCAACAGAAGTGTCGATGACGGTCCTTCCTGCAAAGGCCACCTTCAGCAGTAGAACATGAACTGGTTGTCGCTCTCCATCACTTTTGGCAGATGCTTTACCGGAACAACGCCATCTTTCATGCGAGAGCTCGCCACTGAAGACGACCCTTGGTCGGAGAGGTCATCGTCCATGTAGTGGCGCGCACGGAAGGCCGCCAGGTGTGCGTAGTACGCCGGGGGAACTGTATTATGCAATAACAACACAGTGCAACTGAATTGGTCATCCATGATCAGAAAGGAAACAACATAGAGAACATGGAGGATAACACCAGTAAACTTCACAGTATATGTAAAGTAACTTGCAGACCAGTTACTGACCTATAGAGACTGATCGAGTGCATCGCGCATACCTGAAAGAAAGCCAGATCAACATCTTGCTACCTTGATCATGTCTAAATATGATATCTAAATCACAGAGCAGTAATATAAACAAACATGTAATCTAAATATTTATGAACAACGTCGATAAATTAAAAAGACCATATGTATCAGATGTGTCATTCAAAAAAATAATAGAACTTTCAAGCATACCTTCCATTGGGCGAGACATCTTTATCACCCTTATTGTAGCGTAGAGCTGCCACGGATTTTCTTCCAGGATATTGTAACTGTTGCCTAAGCGACATTGAATAGACTGCACAACCCATAACAGAAATGAAAATGAAGATCCCATACTTATGCACAGTCAAGTTTGAAGTACTCAACTAATCATCCACTAACCAATTTCCCCATCCACTAACCAATTACAGACAAATATGTCGACAACTGTTCACTAATCAGCTAATCCTTTTTAGCGATATCGATAAGTCTTTGTTGTATGTTTGCAGGGATGGCATATCGACACGAATTGTCCTCATAACTCAATAGATCAATCACAAAGTTTATTCGAAGAGTCTTTACATCCTATAGACAAAGACATAAGAGAACAAAACATATTATCTTGTAGAACGAGATAGCTAGAATGTAAGTTTTGAACATAAAACGAACGTACTACACTCACCCCAACAAATTTCAGTCGTCTGTCGTTCCCCCACATGGCCATAGCTTGTAGAACGAGGTAGCTGGTATTAAACCTATAGAATAATATTTGGGCAACTATGTTTTATATAATGATTATCATAGAAAAAATTTAAACTGCTGAGAAGGTGGTACGAAGAAAATACCCTCTTAAGTCAATTGAAACACCAGTCTGAATTGTATGTTCCCACTTAAAGATATCCTCCGCCCATCCAGAACGTATCTTGCTGTAAGCAATCTTATATTTTTTTGAGGCCATGATAATCGCTTCCGCGAACCTCTTGTATGGCATGTGTTTACACCAATCTTGAGTCGGTGTAAAATCGATAAAAGTCACATGCTTTTTAACATGATCTATTACGAAAAGGGCGTGACATCCATTGAATTTCCATGGCATGAGAACCTGCAAAATATCAGTCATTAGGATCCTACAACAGAAGTGTCCTTTATAAATACATTCGAAATGAACACATACTTACATATCTACAACCCGTGATATAATAATTCATTGATGGCCAACAATCGAGTGTTTTGGCTAACTCTTCTGTTGTAGGATCCTGATGGTACTTTGGAAGTTTACCAAAACCAACCATTCTCTGGACAGTATATATACATGTCCACATGATGATTAGATGTAGATACTATATATTAATACATTAATGATTGGAAACAAACTTACCCAAAAACGCATGTTGGGGGTATGCTTCGTAGCCGAAGACCCTAAAGAAAGAAACACCTTCGGCAGGTCCTCTCCAAAGCAGCGCCGAAGCTATTGCCTATAAAGCTTCGGCAGAGTGACATGTCTCAAGACGAAGGGGTGAACCGACTTAAAGATGAAATGACTTAAAGACCCATGATGTTCTGTGTCATTATTGTAGTTCATTGTAAAGGGCATAAATGTAATTATACACAGGCTACGCCCTGTGTCTATAAATAGGTGAACAGTACCCCTGTACTGTTCACAGAATCCTGTAATCACGCATTGGGCATTTGCTTCTGTATTACACTGGTATTTCAGCTTTCCTTCAAGCCGAAGGTACATTTATAATTTGTCATCATTTCTATAATAATAGAATAAAAATGAGTTAATAATAATAATCAATTGCTTATATTATTTCTTCATATTTTATGTAAATCCTTCTTCACTATTCATTGTGCTTATGAAGGTATGTCATTCATAACCTTCGTCCGGAATTCATTATATCCCAAGGGAGATAATGCTTCGAAGGACGAAGGACCATAATATTTAACCATTTCCGTGTTGCCTTGTTCTTGATTCATAGAAGTTAAGAACAAGTCCCCAACATTGGCGCCCACCTCCGGTGAACTCACATCCACTTGCTGAGCTGATGGCTTCGTTCCAAGCTGGAGTTGCTTCGGCTTCGAAGTTTGTGCTCCCGATAACAGGCGGTTCATGCTCAGAGCCAGCTAACAAGAAACAGAAGAAGGAGGCACAGAGAAGGGTACAACATGTAGGGGTACAAGGACCCTTCATCAAGTCAAGATGGTCTCACATCCCAATTACCTTCTCTCAAGAGGATCTTCAGCTCAAGGATTACCCACACAATGATGCTATGGTTATCTCTTGTGTGATCAAAGGATTTCTGGTCCATAATGTTTTGGTTGATACAGGCAGTGCAGCGGACATTATATTTTCTAAAGCCTTCAGACAAATGCAAGAGCCCGAAGACAAGATCCATGATGCCACACATCCCCTTTGTGGCTTCGGGGGAAGGTAGATTGTAGCACTCGGCAAGATCACAATGCCAGTAACCTTCGGATTTATTAACAACACAAGGACTGAACAAGTTGTGTTTGATATTGTTGACATGGAATACCCCTACAATGCAATCATTGGTCGTGGTACTCTCAATGCCTTTGAAGCAATTCTTCATCCAGCATATCTTTGTGTTGGGGACTTGTTCTGAAATGCTATAAGTTAAGAACAAGGCAACACAAAAAATGTTAAACGTTAAAGTCCTTCGTCCTTCGGAGCATTATTTCCCTTGAGATATAATGCTTTTCGGACGAAGGTTATGAAGGACATACCTTCATTAACACAACATACAATAATGAAGAAGGAACTATATGGAATATAACGTACACAATTATGTATAATTATCAGCTGATTTCTATATTATTGTTATGGAAACATAGAAATGAAATCAAATTACAAATGTACCTTCGGCTTGAAAGAAGGTGAAAATACAAGCGTGACGCAAAAGTAAATGCCAAGTCAGCGTGAACAGTACGGGGGCACTGTTCACCTATTTATAGGCACGGGACATAGCTCATATAAAATTACACCCATGCCCTTTACATTTGTAGTAATTCTATAGTAATCCACCGAGGTCTGAATAGCCTTTTCATCTTTAAGTCGGTTTCCTTTTCTGCTATTACGCCGAAGCTTTCCTGCTCACAGCTTCGGTGCTGTGTCGACCTTCATATTCTTTGGGCTTCTCCCACTGTGGTACCGATTCGAGTCCGAAGATACCTGTTCACACATTATACTCCAGAAACATCGTTAAATCATGTTTTTGAGGACCTTCGGAAGCTGAAGGCCCCCAACAGTAGCCCCTCGCAATATTAATTTGTTAGATTAATAAATTTAAATTGCGACATGGACGAAGGCCTTAAGCCGAAGGTCCGAGAAAACACCTTTCCTTTGCTAGAATAGCAACATTCACTGACAAGCGGGGTTTTCCAATTTTCAATGCACTGGGCGTATAAATAAGAGCATACCACGAGCTCACTTGGTACGCTTTCTTGCCATCTGCTCTTGCTTACTCAATTTTTAGCTCTTGCGCACCAACACTTGCTTGGCCTTTTAAGTTTTTAAGCTTCGGCTTTGAAAACAGTTTTTTAGCATTTTCGAAGATGTCTGAAGACAAAAAGGCTGCTATCAAGATAAAGCTGAGTCTCTCTGAAGAGAAAAACCTGGGGTTTCTTGAAGCAATGTCGAAAACCAACACAGAAAAGATCACCAAAGAGATTTTAGAAGGTTTGTCTGAAGATACTGATGACAGCGACAGTTATGATGCGGATAGCGGTGATGAAGACTCCGAAGATCGCCCTTGGCGACCAAGCCATGCAGTTTTTGGCAAATCAAGTATCAAAGAAAATCATCTTGTCAACATGAGGGGAAGATATTTCCGGGACTTGTCCATTGTGAGGGCCGACGAAGGAGAAAAGACTTGTCCGACCCTTGAGGAAAATGAAGTCGTAGTGTTCCGAAGCTTTTTGAAAGCTGGATTACGATTTCCCCTGAGCAGCTTTTTCGTAGAGGTGCTGAAAATATTTGAAATCTATCTTCACCAACTTACCCCCGAAGCAATCATAAGGATGAATATCTTCGTGTGGGCCGTGAGAAGCCAAGGTCTGGAACCTGATGCGAAAAGTTTCTGCAACATACACGAATTGTTATACGAGACAAAACCCTGGGGTAAGGAGTAATATCATAATAATTTCGGCTGCTACAGTTTCGTCTCTCGGTCTGGGTCAAGCTGTCCTGTGCCAACCTTTCGGAAGAGATGGCCCGGCGACTGGATGACAGAATGGTTTTATGTGAAGAATGACCTGAAAACACGGGAAGATATTAAAGGTATAATTATGTGCCCTATTTGGCAACGCTTCGGCCTACGGAGGCCGAAGGTTGAAATGAATGAAGCTGCCGAAGAATGCCAGAGAGCCTTCGGAGTTGTTTGCTCTTTTATTGGAACGAGGGATCTGGTCCAAGAGCATATTGCCTTCAGAGTATGGCCGCTCGCAGAAAAATGGGAAATGCCGCAAGAGACCATAAAAGAGGCTGACGAAGGTGGACTTATCAGACTGAAGTATACTTTCAAGTTCGGAGATAAATTCGTTGAGCCAGATGATGACTGGCTAAAAAGCATTGAAAATTTAAGTGATGAACTACTTGGGGTTTATTCAAAGGCCGAAGATACTGCATTGTCAGTAGCCTTCGGAGGCCGGAAAAAGAAAAGACTGAACCGAGTGTTTGACGCAATTGGGTTCGTGTACCCCGACTACCACTACCCAGCGCGGGGCCAAAAAAGAAAAAGCGCAACTTCTGCTCAGGAAACTGCCTCAGCCGCTCCCAGCGAGCCAACGCCGAAGAGACAAAGGGTAAAGGTTCTTACACACCGGCCACGCTACATTGAACCAGCTACAGTCCTGAGTTCGCCGGTGAAACCTCTTCGGCCACCGAAATTAAAGAACCAACTTCAGTGCTGAAGATCGAAGAAAAAGCTGAAGCACCCTCAGCAGAGAAAGCAGAAAAACCGAGAACTGAGGGAACGAAAATATTCGAAATTTTGAGTCCTTCAGCAAGTGTTGAGACAATAAAGAACCAAAAGGGCCCAGCGGTGACTCCAAAAATAAAAAGAATGGTCAATGTGCTAGATGTTCTGGAGACAATTAAGTCCTCAAGCACAACTCCGAAGAAGACTGTTGAAACTTCCGAAGCGGAAACTGAAATTTTTGATACTAAAGCTCCAAAGCAACAAACTGAGGCTGAAGCTGGGCCTTCAGAGCCCACGAAGGTAAAATCCTTGGAAACCGAGGAAGAAAAAATGACGGAGCCAATTCTTGTTGAAGAAATCAGTGCTGATGCCCCCGAAGCATCCCCCAAAGTCCTTGATTATATTGTTCGACATGCTTCGGGGAAAAAGTTGTCTGAAAGAGAAAAGCAAGAGGCCCAGTTTTACGCCAAAAAACTGAAATATCCAAAGGGGGCATTGATATTCAACGGCAGCGGAGAAGAAGACTTTTTGTATTGTCTCCCTGACAGCAAGGAGATTTTTGTCTGTCGGGAGATGAGCAAGAGCTTCGGATTCCCAACACTAGAAGACGGGCTCTCGGTGTTGTCGAAAAACGAGCTGGCCGACAGCTTGGCGTACAATAGCTTAAAGGTGCAAAAAAATGAGGTCTTTGTATTTTTTCTTGAGACCAAAATTTTTCGTTTGCTTAAATTTATTGACGCACACACATTTTTCTTTGCAGGGCCTTATACTTAGCAATGCCCTCAGGGCCCAAAAAGATGCCGAAGGCGAAGGGTGTGTTATGGCCCTGAGCAACCTTCGTTCCGAAGTAATTGAACTAAGGAACGAAGGTCTCGAAAAAGATAAAATATTACATTCATTGATAAATAGAATAAAAGAAGACGAAGCTACTTTTAAAGGTCAAGCTGAGGCTCAGAAGCGTGAAATTGAAGATCTTCGAAAACAACTAGCCAGAGCTAAAGAGGAACGCATACATGAAGAAACGAAGCGAGAATTTAGCGACCAATGGGCAAATCATTTAGAAGTTACTGTTGAAGAGCTTCGTTCGTCCAAGAAAAGATGCTATGACAAATCTATGGAGTGTGTTAAGAAAATAAAAGCTAGCTTCACCAGCGTTGGCGCATTCTCGAGCGAAGAAAACTTTACAAGAGGCAACCCTGAAGGTCCCATCGAATGGATTAATCACGAAGCTGGGGCCTTTGAGGAAATTTTAAATAGCCGCGGAGACATATGTGCTTTTTCGGGTGCCAGGGGGATTGCCACCATTTTGGAGAGAAAGGGCTGTGAGCATATAAAGATTTTAGCACAGTCCGAAGCTACTTTGTCCTTCGAAGATGCAAAAGATCCTTCAGCCGAAGCTAGCATGGTTGGTGGAAAATTTTTCACCGATATCTGGGACAATGGTGGCCGAGAAATGGCCCGAGAAATTATCCAGAAAAGTGAAAAAGGCATCCATGACGCTAGAAAAGTAGCAGAGGCTGTTGAGAAAACCGCAGAGCCCGAAGGGAAAATAGGTATTAACTAATGATTTTTATTGTGTTATAATTTTTGATTTTAAACTTCGTTCGCAATTTGTAATAGCAATGTAGCCGTATCCTGTCCTCCCTCAGATCCTACTAAAGCGCCCCCAGGCCCTCAGCCGAAAGATGACGATGAAATTAAAAAGATGGCTGAAGCTATCATGGATCAAGTTGTCAATCAACTCCTGAACGAAGCTGCGGAAGTAGTGCTTAGGGAAGACTAGGTGCTATTGTAAAAACATCTGAAATGTAATATGTGTAATATCTTGTAAGCCTAAATGTAATATACTTGTTTTTTATGGTTCAATTCTTTACGATACATGAAATTTACATACATACCGTTTTTGAGTCTTTGACGAAAAAACACCTTCCCTTCTTTTCATGCTTCGTGAAGAAGAATTTTCATTTATCACAACTATATCCATAGTGTTCTGATGAAGAATATCCAAGCTTCGTGAAGAAGAATTTTCATTTATCACAACTATATCCATAGTGTTCTGATGAAGAATATCCAAGCTTCGTGAAAATATTTTCCGAAGCTACACTCCGAAGATCAATATTGTATCTCCTTGTGACTTAGCATGATTTTCCCTTTTTCAAAGCGTTCTTCCGAAGATCAATATTGTGTCCCCTTCTTGTATATGCAGCATGATGTATGATGCTTATGCTATGCGAAATGATATGATGATGTTATGCTATGTAAAATGGTATTTATTCCGAAGATACACGCACATCCCTGCAATAAAACACATAATCTTTTTAAATCAGCGTTGACTTTTCGCTGTAAGCCTCCCTTAGGAGCTTCTTCGCCTTTTACTTCAGCGGAATCAGCGTTTATTTTTCGCTGTAAGCCTCCCTTAGGAGCTTCTTCGCCTTTTACTTTCGGCGGTATTCGCGTTGACTTTTCGCGCTTCGCCTTTTACTTAGGCGGTATCAGCGTTTATTTTTCGCTGTAAGCTCTGCATTCCCTTTGGAACGACTTTTGAGCAGAAAACTTACATTGCGCTCCCTTTGGAATGGCTTTTTGTAACTTCAGCAAACTTACTCTGCGTTCCTTGGAACGACTTTTTGTTGCTTCGAAGAATTCATGTCGTGCCTTTTAAAATAAACTCTTTATAATTCGAAGGTCCTTCTTGCTATCGCAAATCTTTAAGCTTCAACAACTTAAGCCTGTAGAAGAGATATATTTTCCTTGTGGCAGACAACGAAATCATTACGTGAGATTTAAAAAGTGTCCTTTATTACACAGAAAATAAAACTGAATGGAAAAGACTACTATCAAGGTAGGATATTTGTCAATAAATGTGCTTCGACTCTGGCACAGTGCTATTGACTGTGCGAGCTTCGGACTGTTCTCTGAAGTCTCTTTGGTGTTGAGCATATTGGCCCCCTTCTGGCTGTTGGCCTTGTTGCAGCGGTGGTGGAGGCGGAGGCTGTTGCCAGGAAGCTTGAGGTTGACTCGCCGAAGCTACAGAAACTGCAGGGTGGTTGCCTACATATTCTGGGATATAAGGCGAATGATACGAAGCAGTGTGCATGATCTGCTTCGGCTGACCCTGTTGTGCTGCAGCTTCGGCTATCTCCTTTTGCTTCTGGATGGTAACATGGCACATCCTGGTGGTATGGCCCTTGTTTTCACCACAGAACAAGCAAAATGTTCTCCTTGGTTGATCTCCAAATCTTCCGCCGAAGCCCCTGGCGCCTCTGCCTCTTGGAGCTGGCGGCCGGAAGGAGCTTTGCTGTTGCCCCGAAGCCTGTGAAGAGCCCTGTGGCCTTTGCTGCTGACTCCCCTTATCATCATTTTGAGTAGAGTTGTGAATTGACCTGACGTGCCTCGGATAAAATCTTCCTCCGAAGCCCCTGGTCATTTCGGAAAACCTGAAAGCCTCCTCCCTTCTTTGGCGAAAATCATTGTCGGCCCGAATATACTCGTCCATCTTCTGGAGCAGCTTCTCCAAAGTTTGAGGAGGCTTCCTAGCAAAGTACTGAGCTGAAGGTCCTGGCCGAAGTCCCTTGATCATGGCCTCAATGACAATTTCGTTGGGCACTGTTGGCGCCTGTGCCCTCAAACGCAAGAACCTCCGGACATACGCCTGAAGGTATTCTTCGTGATCCTGGGTGCACTGGAATAGAGCTTGAGCAGTGACCGGCTTCGTCTGAAACCCTTGGAAGCTGGTTAACAACATGTCCTTCAGCTTTTGCCATGAAGTGATCGTTCCTGGTCGAAGGGAGGAATACCAGGTTTGAGCAACACTCCTGACAGCCATAACAAAAGATTTTGCCATGACTGCAGTATTGCCACCATACGAAGATACTGTTGCTTCGTAGCTCATCAAAAACTGCTTCGGGTCTGAATGGCCGTCAAATATAGGAAGCTGGGGCAGCTTGTAGGATGGAGGCCAAGGTGTAGCCTGCAGCTCAGCGGACAAAGGAGAAGCATCATCAAAAGCAAAATTTCCATGGTGGAAATTCTCATACCAGTCATCTTCGTTGAATAAATCCTCCTGATGAAGATCTTTGTGCTGAGGTCTTCGGTTCTGCTCATCCTGAGTAAGATGACGAACTTCTTCAGAGGCTTCGTCTATCTGCCTTTGCAGTTCAGCTAGCCTGGCCATCTTTTCCTTCTTCCACTGCACCTGTTGATGAAGCATCTCCATGTCTCTGATTTCTTGGTCTAGCTCATCCTCTTGCAGTGTCGGGCTGACAGCCTTCCTCTTCTGGCTTCGGGCCTCCCGAAGGGAGAGAGTCTCCTGATTGGGGTCCAGCGGTTGCAGAGCTGCAGCCCCAGTCGCTGAAGCTTTCTTCGGCGCCATAGCGAAGGTCTATGATTGCCGAAGGTGTTCGAAACTCAAAAAGTGGAAGTGAGTTCACCGGAGGTGGGCGCCAATGTTGGGGACTTGTTCTCAAATGCTATAAGTTAAGAACAAGGCAACACAAAAAATGTTAAACGTTAAAGTCCTTCGTCCTTCGGAGCATTATTTCCCTTGAGATATAATGCTTTTCGGACGAAGGTTATGAAGGACATACCTTCATCAACACAACATACAATAATGAAGAAGGAACTATATGGAATATAACGTACACAATTATGTATAATTATCAGCTCATTTCTATATTATTGTTATGGAAACATAGAAATGAAATCAAATTACAAATGTACCTTCGGCTTGAAAGAAGGTGAAAATACAAGCGTGACGCAAAAGTAAATGCCAAGGCAGCGTGAACAGTACGGGGGCACTGTTCACCTATTTATAGGCACGGGACATAGCTCATATAAAATTACACCCATGCCCTTTACATTTGTAGTAATTCTATAGTAATCCACCGAGGTCTGAATAGCCTTTTCATCTTTAAGTCGGTTTCCTTTTCTGCTATTACGCCGAAGCTTTCCTGCTCACAGCTTCGGTGCTGTGTCGACCTTCATATTCTTTGGGCTTCTCCCACTGTGGTACCGATTCGAGTCCGAAGATACCTGTTCACACATTATACTCCAGAAACATCGTTAAATCATGTTTTTGAGGACCCTCGGAAGCTGAAGGCCCCCAACACTTTGCATGAAGATACCTTCGGACCAAGGGCCCATTGCTATTCATGGAAGTCAGGAAGCTACCAGAAGGGCCGAACGAAATTAGACAGACTCAAAAGCAATCCATAACATAGATGGAGCTGAAGCTTGTGAGCAATACAAGTACAGAAGAGAGAAAGCTGCTTCGGCCGATCAGCCGAAGCCCATGCTCTTATGCGATGACATAGCAGAGCAGAAGGTGCTATTGGGATCTCAACTGTCCGAAGAATAGGAGAAAACCTTGATAAGGTTTCTGTTTAACAACAAAGATGTTTTTGCATGGTCAGCTAATGATCTTTGCGGAGTCAACAGGGATGTTATTGAACACTCGCTCAATGTTGATCCATCCTTCAGACCCAGAAAGCAGAGGCTTCGGAAGATGTCTGATGACAAGGCCGAAGGTGCTCGGAATGAAGTGAAAAGACTCCTCAGCGCCGGAGTCATCAGAGAAGTAAAATACTCAGAATGGCTAGCCAACACTGTTATGGTAAAAAAGGCCAATGGCAAATGGAGGATGTGTATTGATTTTACTGACCTCAACAAGGCCTGTCCGAAAGATGAGTTTCCATTGCCAAGGATAGATTCCCTAGTTGATGCAGCAGCTTTATCAGAACTTATGAGTCTGTTGGATTGTTATTCAGGCTATCATCAAATTTGGATGAAGAAGGAGGATGAGCCAAAAACCAGCTTCATAACCCCTAGCGGAACATATTGTTACCTTCGGATGCCTGAGGGGCTCAAGAATGCTGGAGGAAGCTTCAGCAGAATGATAGCGAAGGTTCTTCATTCTCAGATAGGCAGAAATGTGCTAACGTATGTCGATGATATCATTGTCAAAAGCACGAAGCAAGAAAATCACATTGCTGATCTGCAGGAGACTTTCGCTAATTTTAGACAGGCCGGTCTAAAGCTGAATCCAGAAAAGTGTGTTTTCGGAGTAAAGAAGGGGAAATTCCTTGGTTGCCTAGTTTCAACAAAAGGGATTGAGTCTAATCCAAATAAAATCGAAGCTATTCTTCGAATGGAACTACCAAGCACAAAGAAGGGGGCTCAGCGACTGACGGGAAGACTTGCATCTCTGAACCGATTGATATCTAGATCAGCAGAGAGAAATCTACCATTTTTTGAAATACTGAAGTCAGCCGAAGTTTTTCAATGGGCACCAGTTCAACAGAAAGCCTTCGAAGAGCTGAAGTAGTATTTGATAGACCTAACGACATTAACTCCACCAACGCTAGGGGCTCCTCTGTTGTTATATGTGGCAGCTTCGCACTCAGCGGTAAGTGCGGCACTTGTCCAAGAGAAGCTTGAAGGGCAAGTCAAAAAGCAAGCTCCAATATACTTCGTCTCTGAAGTCCTTAGTTTATCAAAGAAAAATTATATAGAATTGGAGAAGGTGCTATATGCTGTTTTGATGGCTTCCAGGAAGCTTCGACACTATTTTCAAGCATACAATATAATTGTCCCTTCTTCACAACCATTGAAGGACATTATGAGAAATAGAGAAGCTACTGGAAGGGTTGGAAAATGGGCTGCGGAACTCATTGAGTTTTGCATTGATTATGTGCACAGATCTTCGATTCAGTCCCAGGCGTTAGCAGACTTCATTGCTGACTGGACGCCAGGGGCTCAGGAAGAAGAAGCGAGCAAAGATGCCGGAGCTTGGACAGTATTCTGCGATGGTTCTTGGGGAACCTTCGGGGCAGGAGCAGCCGCTGTGTTAGTTGCACCCTCCAAAGTTAAAACTTGCTACACAGCAAGACTTGATTTTAGCTGCACAAATAACATTGCTGAGTACGAAGCTTTGCTTTTGGGTCTTCGGAAGTTAAAGGCAATGGGAATTAGAAGGGCAGTTCTTAAAACTGATTCCCAGGTTATTTCTGGTCATATTGACAAGAGTTGTAAAGCAAGAGACCCAAAGCTTGAGAAATATTTAGACACGGTCCGAAGGATTGAAGCTTCCTTTGAAGGGTTTTCTGTCAAAAATATTCCTCGAGGAGAAAATGAACATGCTGATTTGCTAGCCAAGTCAGCAGCACAGGGGCTGCCCTTACCTTCGGAAGTATTTTACGAAACAATAAAAGCACCTTCGGTTGAACTTCTTGAGAGAGCAGTCCTCAATATATCTCCTGTTTATAGTGAAGACTGGAGAACTGAAATCATCTCTTTCCTTCAGGGTAATTTTCTTTCAGATGACGAAGCTTATAACAAGAGAATAGAGGCAAGAGCTCGACCATATGTTATAATAGAAGGGGAGCTGTACAAGCATGGAGTCTGTTCTCCACTACTCAAATGTTTATCCAGAGCCGAAGGTATAGAATTGATGAAGGAAATACACGCAGGCCTGTGTGGATCTCACATTGGATCTAGGCCTTTGCTGGGAAAAGTTTTTCGTCAAGGATTTTATTGGCCAAAGGCAGCATCGGATGCAGCGGAATTAGTCCAAAAGTGCGAAGGCTGTCAGAAATGTGCAAGAGAACAAAAACAACCTTCGTCTTTAACCCAGTTAATACAACCCACTTGGCCATTGCAAAGGTGGGGCCTTGATTTGTTAGGTCCGCTACCACCAGCACAAGGGAACTTAAGATATGTTGTAGTGGCAGTGGAATATTTTTCTAAATGGATCGAGGCAAAGCCTTTAGCCACAATAACTTCGGTTACTATTCAAAAGTTTTTCTGTCAAAATATTATCTGTCGCTTCGGAGTGCCGAAGGCCATTACTGTGGACAATGGAACGCAGTTTGATTCCGAAGCTTTCAGAGAATTTTGTGAACAAATTGGCACGAAGATCCATTTTGCATCAGTTCGGCATCCGGAGTCAAATGGACTTGTTGAAAGGGCTAATGGCATCATAATGACAGGAATAATGAAGTTAATCTTCAATCAGCCTAGGGGAAAGTGGCCAGATGAATTAATCAAAGTGGTATGGAGCCACAACACAACAATATCAAGATCAACAGGTTTTACACCATTCAAATTGCTGTTTGGTGACGAAGCAATAACCGCAGAAGAAGCTAAAGCGGGATCAATAAGAACAATGGCTTCGACAGAAGACGAAGCTGATTATTCTATGCAAAAGATGCTATAGAAGGGATCAGGCTTCAAGATGTAGAGAATATCAACAAATATCAAGCCGAAACAATAAAATGGCGTGACAGAAAGGTTCGGCTAAAAAATATTAAGCCAGGACACTTGGTACTTCGGAGAGTCGCCAACCCAGACACAGTAGGCAAGCTACAACTGAAGTGGGAAGGACCTTTTCTGGTAGTATCTTCGTCAAGACCCGGTTCTTACAGATTGAAGGATATGGACGGCAACGACATTCCTAGATCATGGAACGCGGATGAGCTTCGGCGATATTATGTCTAGTTTGATGTAATTTTTTATATTCTTTTTTATGGCACCCTTTTCCTTTCCAAAGGGGGAGAAAGGTTTTTAATGGGGCCATAGCATGTAATTTTTCTTTTTATTTCAGCTCTATAAAAGCAATATCCCCCAAAGATGTAAATGTAAAAGCTGAGAACGCACCATCGAGTGCAAAGAAAAAAGAAAACAAGGAGAAGCTCAAAAGTCATTCCTAAGGGAATGCAGAGCTTACAACGAAAAGTCAACGCTGATTCCGCCGAAAGTAAAAGGCGAAGAAGCTCCTAAGGGAGGCTTACAGCGAAAAGTCAACGCTGATTCTGCCGAAGTAAAAGGCGAAGAAGCTCCTAAGGGAGGCTTACAGCGAAAAGTCAGCGTTGATACACCGAAAAATAAATGGTTAAGCCGAAAAATAAGCGGCAAAGAAGATTTGAGTCATTCCCAAGGGAATGAAGGGTTGGGTTATGGCTTCGAATATGTATTTGGACATTCATTTGCACGATACATTACATCATGACATTTGCATTCATAAACATTCACTTAGACATATACAGGATCATCATCATCATAACATACAAACTTGCTTCGGTTCCGAAAGGAAGGTAATTTTATGCTTCGCTGTGTACGCAAAGAAGGGAAGGTGTTTTTCGCTTATGGCTCAAAAGTATTAATTTCGTCCACACCAAAGCATTTCATACATGGACGGAAAAGTAAGATTATATTACAAAGTAAAACTCAAGTTACATCATACTTTATACAAGTTTTTACAGGAGTTTTTTGAGCTATTTTTACAGAATATTCAAGCTTCGACAGCATCTCCCGACCTTCGTCCTTTTACTCTATAGCTTCAGCTTCGGCTTGGTCAATCTGTACGGAAGTATTGTAAGCTAAATTCAAAATTCAAAGGAAAAGGTAAGCATAAGGTATGATTTTGTTACCAGCTTGAGGTGGCTCCGAGCTTCGTCACCAGCTTTGCTCCGACCACCCTTTGTCCATACTAACTTTATAAATCTATTTGCAATACTCCGAGCCAGATTGGGAACATTATCTAGGTCTGCTGGTGACAGGCTGAAGTTGGGTCTATTAACAATCTTGCCGTGTTCACAGCCAGACTTCAAAAAGGCAACAGCTGTGCCCCGAGAAGCTTCCAGGGCACAGAAGTCGCTATGCCCAGCTATAACTTCGTCAAGATCATTAATTTCACCCTCAATGTGCTCAAAGGCACCAGGCAGGTCTTCTGCCGAAGGAGTAAACTCTTCACTACCGGCTCCAACAAAATGGAACACTTGCTTTAACTGATGAATGCATCGACTGCTGAACTCCAGGCACTTATTCTGAAGATTTTTCAAAGATTCTTTCAGTTTCGAATTTCTTTGAGCTTCGGCTTCAAGTTTCGCATCAAGCTTTAGCTTTTCTTGTTCAAAATTTTCTGATTGGGAAAGAAGCTTCGAATTTAATTCTGTTATTTTTGCTTCAGCGCCCACTAATAAGCCTTCAGCTGTTTGTAGCTCGAAGTCTTTCTTCTCGATGGCAGCAGATTGCTCTTTTATCTTGTTTTCTAAGTTTTCAATTATAATTTTGTGCCTTTTATCCTCTAAGTCTTGCTGCATTTTTAATGCCTTGCTCAAAAGTATACTCTGTGGACAAATAACCTTCGTTAGAAAATATTTCTATGACCACAAATAATAACAGTTAAACACAAGATATTTACCTTAAAATTAGAATAGAACAAGCTGCCCACAATGTGTTGTCGTCGGTAGCGGCTTATATCCGCTTCGAGCTTCGTGAAGCCGATACTCTTTGATAGAGTACCGACAACCTTTGCACCGGTTTGATCTCGTATGCAGCCTAACCCTTCATCATCAATACCACCGAAGAGAAGCGCCCCCGGCCGGTACCCGCAAGATATAGCATACTCTTTTAATTCCTGTTTTTCAGCTTCTGTTAGCTTCTGGCCAATTAAGTTTCGGAAGTCAAAAGTTTCATCTTCCGAAGTATCTTCGATTATTCCTTCTTTCTCGGGTTTTGCGGCCGTGGTCTCTTCGGTGGCTGCAGCAGTTTCTTCAGCGGCCATGTTTAGCAGCATTTTATCTATATCAGCAGCTATGCTCTCTAAATTAATATCTTCGGAGTTGGCATCTTCGGCTCTAGTTTCTTCTGCGGTAACCTCCGAAGGTACAACTTCGGTAGCTGTTGTGCCTTCAATCGCCAGCACCTTCGGATCTGGAGCTCTTGGTGGTGTTGTTTCAATCACTTCTGTCACGGTAACAATCCTTTGCCTTTTTGGCCTAGATGCCTTTGTTTTTGTGGGCTCCTTTTCATTATGAAAAAGCTTCGTCAGATGAAGCCCCAATGGACTTAGTTTGACAGGCAAAGTTTCAGTCATTACCTTTAGAATTTCCTCTATTTCAGCATCAGAAGATGTTGCAGAAGTCTTCTCTTCTTCATCAATTGATTTTTGCTCTGGGATGGAGTCCTTTCTTTTCTTCGAAGCTAATACTTTCGCTTCAAACTTTTGTTTCCTCTTCTTTGATTGATCTTCGTCGTCTTTGTTCAAAGCGCCAGTCACTCTTTTTCTTTTCTGTCCTTCGGCACCCTTGTCGAGTCGTTCATAATCAGGATATCCAAAGCCTATAGCATCCAGCACTCTGTTTAGCCTTCGTTTTGGACCGGTGCCGAAGGCTGCTGTCATCAATTGATCTTCTTTTTTAGAATAATTCCCAAGAATTTCGGTGCACATTACTTCGATTGTTTCCAGCCATTCTTGGCAGGGTGCCTTGAAATATTTCTTGAACTTGTAGTGGTAGGGCAGTCGGACAAGTTCCCCCTCTTTCTTCTCTCCTTCAAGCTTCGGCATAGCCCATTCCTTCATAGTTGGAAATATTTTGAAAGCCAAAAATTCCTGCACTAAGTCCCTAGTGCCAATGTGCTCTGCGATAATCCTGAATTCAGCCAGCGCAGTTTGGGTTGGACCTTCTGGTGTCATATTGCATTGGGGTCTGGTCTCTCAGAAGATCAATTCTAGCGGACTCTGCACCAGCTTCTCCTTGTCATCGTCAATTTTGACGTAGAACCATTCCGATTTCCAGCCTGCCGGCCACTTGCTTCGATAGCTGATCATAGGAAATTTTGTAGTCTTCCGGTAAGCAAAATTGTAACAACCAAAATTTTCATGTAATCCATCCTTTCTGGCCTTGGTTTGGTAATGTAGCTCGTGCACCCGGCAGAAACCTTCGGCAAACGGTTCCACCCCCTAGCTTCGGAGAGCCCAAATATAAACACTAAGCCTAACGATAGCGTTAGGAGTTAGTTGATGAAAGTGGATCCCAAACTTCTTTAGCACATCGGCAATCATCTTATTTAAAGGGAATCTTAAACCAGCTTTGAGGAAACTCTTGAAAACTACTATTTCATATTTTTCTGGCTTCGGAGTAGTTTCTTCTCCACCGAAGCGAATCAGCTCTTTCTTATCTTCGCTGAAATAGCCCAACTTCACCATCTTAGGAAAATCGGCTTTAGAGATGGTGGATTTTCCGAAGTCCAGGTGGCTAGGCTTGCTCGGCACTGCGCTGCTGTAATCATCTTCAGAATTGGTCTATTCAATACCAGCTTGCTCTGCTTCAGCAGCAGGGACGTCTTCCGATGTTACCAACCCAGATCGCTTCATCGCCTCCGAAATAGGAACAGTCTCAACAGCTTCGGTCTCGTCCCCATCACGATCGACCCTTGCAGTAGAGCGAACTCTGGCCATTTGATTATGACTAACTTGAAATTTTTGGTGTTGGCTTTTTTGTCTTTTCCGAAGCTCTTACTCTTGTGCCGAAGCAGATTCACAAGCGAGGTTTCGTCTGAGCACGATGATCAAGCTTCGGCTATGACTAAAAATTTGGCAGCAAAACAGTACAATAGCAATGAATGCTGTGGTAACTTCACACCTACCCGTCTGTTTATATAGTGCTGCAGGTGGGAAGGTGAATCGGCAAGGTCTCTAGCACCGAACAAACAGTCACCCGCACTCACTGAATGGTGGGCCACATAGTTCGAGAAGGTGAATCGCTGGCGAGCGCGTAATTGGTGCAAGATGGATCGCGCGCGTGACGATTATTTTAATCGTTTCTCGCCAACGAGCTCAGGGAAGGTGTTTTTTGGGTCTTCGGCATTCCGAAGCCTAGAAGATTTTTTCACGGATCAAGCTCGTTACGAAAAACGATCTAGCACCGCGAAGGGGCTACTGTTGGGGGTATGCTTCGTAGCCGAAGACCCTAAAGAAAGAAACACCTTGGGCAGGTCCTCTCCAAAGTAGCGCCAAAGCTATTGCCTATAAAGCTTCGGCACAATGACATGTCTCAAGACGAAGGGGTGAACCGACTTAAAGATGAAATGACTTAAAGACCCATGATGTTCTGTGTCATTATTGTAGTTCATTGTAAAGGGCATAAATGTAATTATACACAGGATGCGCCCTGTGTCTATAAATAGGTGAACAGTACCCCTGTACTGTTCACGGAATCCTGTAATCACGCATTGGGCATTTGCTTCTGTATTACACTGGTATTTCAGCTTTCCTTCAAGCCAAAGGTACATTTATAATTTGCCATCATTTCTATAATAATGGAATAAAAATGAGTTAATAATAATAATCAATTGCTTATATTATTTCTTCATATTTTATGTAAATCCTTCTTCACTATTCATTGTGCTTATGAAGGTATGTCATTTATAACCTTCGTCCGGAATTCATTATATCCCAAGGGAGATAATGCTTCGAAGGACGAAGGACCATAACATTTAACCATTTCTGTGTTGCCTTGTTCTTGATTCATAGAAGTTAAGAACAAGTCCCCAACAACGCATGTCCATATAATGCTTTCTATTATTTATGATTTCTTCTTTCGGCCTACGTGACTCTTTATTGGCAAGCAGTCGAACAACCATGTCAAAACATCTTAGAATCATATCTTGATTTGTCGTTAATATGTTTTGCAGGTCTTTGACAGATATTTCTATCTTAAAAGGATTGAAACTTCGCACCCATGTTCTCCTGTAATGTAGCATGACGAAAGTCTATATCAAGAATCTAAGTAGTTGATATACATAAAATAAATAAATCAATGAGCACTTACTCTAGTGTCGTATCGTCTTATATTGCCATGATATAATCACATAAAACATCTATTGAATCGGCTTTGGTCACTGGCATGTCCTTTGTGGAAAGACCAACCATTAAAAAGTCATTGGTGCAACCATCGGTAGAGACTTTTACAGGAGCTCTTTTATCCCAATCATCAACAAACCACCTTTGCAAGTCTGCTTGAGTAATAGGGCCTTCCTCATCTTCATACACTACTTCGCTATCATCAAGCACGTGGAGTAGTTTCCTCTTATTAGAATCTGTTGGGTTTTCTAATATCTCAACATCAGATGGGCTTCCAGAGTCAACTTTTTTTTCATTTTTGTATAACAGACACCCCCTTCTCTTATTCAGGTCTGAAGATAGTAATATAGCGGCCATTTTTTTTTCCTAAAGTGTGACATGTCATCCTACAAATAAGAAACAATTATTTAGCATTATATATGTAACACTGACTGTAGATGTCCATATATGTCATAGTAGTAATAATATACCTAGGTAAAACTGTTAGATAGTTCATCCCCTGTCCAGTATTCGATATAGTTCAAAATAAAGAGGCCACATGAAGAGCTACAATATACATTAATACCAACATAAAGATTAGTATGAATGAAGAAATTGGTAAAGAAGATCTTAGGACGTACCTATCTGTCTGCTTTGCATATCCCATGTCTATTTCTCTGAGCGACAAAGAAGCAACTTGGAGGTCTGGCCACCTATGGTCTTTTAACTCCTTACGTTGAGATATCATATCTATTTGTCTTTGCAGTCCTTTAATCTTTATATATTGTAAAATAAAATTAGAGATTGGGATAAGTTAATATTGAATTCATAATTGTTTAGTTTGTGCATACTCACAGAGTCAGTGAGGTCTTTGCGGTCTTGTGAAGTACCAAGTGAATCGAGCACTTGTATCTCCATATTTATTGCATGGATCACAGCAAGATACCAGTGCGTCTCTCGGATGTTTATCGGAATAAACACCTACAAAACAATTATAAATACTTGCATAAGAATAAAATACATATAAACACTAACTGTTCAGATTGCAAACTCATATGTACCATGTCATGGTCTAGGTAAAGTAACACCCTTCGTTCAGCGCTACATATGTGTGCCATGTCTTTAATTGGATATAGCTCCTCTGTTTTAATTTCAAGATCACCATCTCGCTTCAGGAAATTGAACTGGAAAGCATTTTCTATGTGAACGCGACCTCCAGATCGGCACTTTAGATGCTTTTGAGCTTTTATCAAATTTATGTAATAGTCTATAACCTGCAAGTGTGTAAGTTGTGGTTAAAAATACCAGGATGAGTAAAAAAACTTATACATAACAACGTTGCCAAATATAAAAACTAAGCATGGATTACCTCGTCACCTAAATATGCGCTCGGCTGAAATAAACACTCCATCCACTTCCTTTCAACAAAGGCATCATCAATAAGAACGACTTCTACCCTTGGTTCACAAGGGATTTGCTTGATAAAATCGATGGGAGCAAGATCACCTTGCATGCAAATATAGTCTAGGAGCAACCAGTCATGAGATAAAACTAAAATTAGTTATTACAAAAAATACAAATTGATCCATAAAGAAATATGAAAATTATAATACCTTCTCGAACTATTGCGGTTGCCACCGATTTTTTTGGCTTGTTATGAGACAAGCCTACAAATAGAGATTCCATTCTCGCGGGACAAAAACCTACATTCATAACAAATTGTTAGATGCATAAAATTTAATATTGCTAATTTCACAAATGATCCAAAACTCAACATTACTTTAAGATAGTATGCATGCTCTAATAATACACAAACATGTGCGGCTCTAATAAAAACAATTGTAGCATGCAAACATGACTTGATAATACACCAGACCAATCAAACAGAAGATAAACATCATCCTATTAGTTTGTTAGCTGAACATGCAACTCTTACCATGGGTCTAATTTGTTAGGACCTCTTTGTAGACGATGTTCTTGGTATATGTCCCACAATCTACGGTGGGGGTTTTCTTTACACCCTTCCTTGACTTTTTCCTCCCATTGACAGCTGGGATGATAAGAATCTTTATGTTCAATTGGGCTGTCGCTCTAGATAGAGCAACATATAGTTGACCATGAGAGAACACTGGTTCAGGCAAGTATACACCAACATTGGGAATAGTCTGACCCTGTGCTTTGTTAACCGTCATTGCAAAGCTAAGCCGTACAGGAAACTGCTTTCTTTTGAACTGGAAAGGGAACATCTCTTCATCGGAGGGACACAGCGGTATACGCGGTAGGAAAATCCGTTTTCCAACGTGTTGACCTAGTACAATCTCTGCGTCAATTCTATTTCTTTGGAAGCCACGAACGACCAGCCTGATGCCATTGCAAAGTCCATTTGCAGGGTCTATATTCCGGAGCAATATAACTGGACATCCAATCTTGAGCTTCAAAACATGAGGTGGTAGCCCATTAGGCGTCAATGTGTTTAGGAACTCGGGTGGGTAGTAGTTGTGGGGATCATCCATGGCGCTATCGAAACTATTGTACACCATATGCTCCCCTTGAAAACGATCAATCATCTTAACATTTATCATATCAACCCAGTCGTTCCGTGTTGACAATATCGCCCTTGAAGTGATGTAGGTGGAATCAGACATATTTTTGTTGAGATTTGGGAAAGCAAAGTCTATTAGGTTGTCAAGATCGTTGTCACTCCCACTGTAAGGCACACACATCATCAGGAAGACGAATGTCGCCGTCACTATTTGTTTCCTCAGTTCCACCGCCTACGCGCAGCAAAAACTCCACAAACCAAGGGTCGTTTTTTTGCTCTCATGTTGCTAACAAGCTTTAAGTGGGACATGGACTCCCATAGGTAAGACATTCATAGCGAAGACGCGACCACTTGAGCCCTTGACCCTTTACGAACAACAGGCAAGACCTGTCTGAAATCTCCACCGAAGACAATGGTTTTACCACCAAATGGCAGTGCGGGGCGACCCATTATATCGCGCATGCTATTGTCCAGTGCCTCCATGGCTTGTCTCTTAGTCATAGAAGCCTCGTCCCAGATAATGAGAGATGCTTTCTGTAGCAACTCTGTTGTTCCACTCTGCTTCGTGAAGCTACATACAGCGCCATCGTCAATAGTGAGTGGTACCTTGAAGCGTGAATGGGCGGTTCTTCCTCGAGGCATTATGGAAGCCGCAACGCCAGATGTAGCTGTTGCCACTGCAATCTTGCCCTGGTTGCGTAGTGTCGCGAGCAGCACTCTGTATAGATAAGTCTTCCTAGTGCCACCAGGTCCATCCACAAAGAATAATCTGCCCTGATCGGTGTCAACGGCAGACATAATCTTACCATAGGCGGCCCTCTGTTCCTCGTTAAGAGAGTCTTTAAGAGCCACATCTTCCACTGTCGGTTGGATACTTTCCTCCTCATAAACCTCCCTAGCAGTACCAATAGCATCGTCATACGTGTCGATGATAGGAGTCAGAGGGAATGTCTTTATGTCCTTTCCCATTGACTGCAGCATGTTCCTAATGTCAATCAATACCATCTGCTCAACATGAGTTTTGTTCTGACTCCTGTGTTGATAGTCCTCGGACATAGAATCTTTGTGTTTCTTCTAGAGTACAGCCACATCGCTTGGCTCATAGTACACCAGTATTGTGGCAAAAAGTCGTCGCAGCGCCGATGGCATCTGGAAAAGAGCACGTTCAGTGAGACACTCATCCAGTGTGTTGTCCGACTCAAGTAGTCCCCTTCTCTCTGCTGCCTCATGAAAAGTCGGTAGGGTGACACCATCAACTGTCCTTAGATCCACATAGGAGGCGGCGCCAGTCACGTGGTTTAGGAGAACACGAAGATAGTAGCGCACCCCCTCAGCCGGTTGAGCAGAGACTATCCTACCGACTTGTCCACATGTATCTCGTTTCCTCTGTTGCCATACTTTGCCCTTACCACTCTGCCAAGTGTACCACTCAGGGAAGTCACGATATAGGATGCCACGAGCCTCCTCGTGTAGCCTGTTCGTCTCAAAATATGCTGTAAGCATCGACCTATCAACACCTGGACGGTTGACAACTCGCTCGACCATTTGCCGCTCGTGAAATGCCACCATGTGCATGTTTGGAAGATGGAGTTGAAGCTGCATAACAGGTGGAGATATCTGACTAAGCTCAAAGCCGTATATCCTCCACAAGGCTTCTGGAGGAGTCACCCACCTTGCATCTCTATACTGCTTGATCTCATCAACATCATCGGCTGCCTTGCTCGCATCTCTCATAACAACAGACGCACGATCATGGCCTTTATATATGTACTTGAACATGTATTTAACAGCCTTGATGCTCCCACATGCCTCGACATTGATGTGACAGTTGAATAGACGAAGGAGGTATGGGTTATAAGGGACAACCCATCTATTGTCCAGTTCGCACCCTCGGACCTTTTCTTTACAGTTATCGTCATGATGTCTATAAATTGGGTATGAATCCTTCCCTTGCAAGGTTGTGTCACTGAAAGGCCGAGGGTAATGATTCTTGCATGATTTACGACCCTTAGTGCATGGGCAGTTAGGGTTTAGCAACCCACACGGGCCATGCATTATATGCTTGATAACCATCTTTCGTAGTTCAGGGTACTTGTTGCTTGGGATCTCGGTTGAGATCAAAAGGTCGTACTGCTCAGGACATGTGAGCTTGTACTTTCTCTGCATTATGAGTAGAAAATGGGCATGCGGCAAACCCCGCTTTTGAAACTCCACGACATAGATATAGGCTCGAACCTTGCCAAGAATATCCTGTTTAGTCAGCCGATGCTTTAACTCTTGTAGCTTCGCATGAAAGACACGCACTACAAGATCCGGACGATCTTGCGGTGTCTGCTCAGGGAGAAGCTCCCTCCTTATCTCATCCCAGTTAGGGTTACATGTCATGGTAAGAAATATGTCTGGTTTATTAAACTTCCGCACCAGAGCCATAGCATCCATATACCGACGTCTCATGTCATGAGGACCGCCAATAAACGACGTCGACAGCACAGTTCGCTTGCCAACCTTCTCTCCTCTAATATCTCCATCTAGCATGCTATCCACCAAGCCCTGGTACAGGTCTACCCTTAACCGATCCTGATTCTTGCATATGTAATCTAAACGAGAGTTCTCAATCTTTATGTACGTGTCGACTGCGAACTGCTGAAAAAGCTGCTTTCCATGAAGTATAGGATTGAATACCCCGGGGCGAATCTGGAATTTGTAGCAGTAGTAGTCATGTACAGACACACATAAATGGCTAGGAGATTCTGCATACGCAAGGATTATAAAGTGAGTGATGATGAAAAGATAGTTAATAATGCGTAAATATTTCAAATTATAAACAAACAACTAACCCACATCTTCATCATTTGCATTACTTGCCCTATGTGTCGCACAGTATGGATCCACTTCGTCCATGGATACTCCTACCTTTGGGATATTTGTGTGCCAGCCAAGTTTGCCTCTAGGGAAGAACAATGGATATGATAGTGCATCGTAGCATCCATGGTATGAGCGGATGCAGTGGCTTGAACTGTCCTTCCCATGGAGCATAACACTCTTGCTGAACTGGCCTCGCCCTTCGCTCCCTTCGATCTAGACAGCGGCCACCTCCGAAGTGAGTGGTGTGTTATATGTCTTCTGGTTCAACGTCTGGTCTAGGATCAACGTGATACGATAGTCATCAAGGTTCTCAACGTGGCCCATGGTCCTAAGGTGCTCGGAGTACGGGTTTCCACGTAGTATGTCGACTATCTATCGAATAACCTCTTTGTCTTTCTGTTGATGCTCTTCGCGACACTTACGGTACCGATGCTCGAGAGTGGGATCATCATCATAAAAGTAAAGCTCAAGGTGTTTATGCTCTACCCCACCCTCTCTACCAAATGAATTGATATTGTGGTACATCATGCCCTGTGCTCGGAACGTGTATATACCAGAATCCCTTACATTAGTTGTCGTACTATTGAGGCAACAGTATAGGGAAGTGAAAGAGAAATGGCCATTAAAAAACCTAATGTTATCACGAAAGTGCCTAGCATCAGAGTCTGCACTATCCCACAACCTCTTGAGTTGGGGAGGGGTCTCCAGTGGGGCTAGCTCAACCTTCCCACCACGACAACAAAAACCAGGTGTCTCATACTCAAACTTCTTCGCGATGCAATAACCGCAATTGGGAATAGTCTTGAGCATATGTGTTTCTTCAGGAATGTTGTTGTACACCTTGTCGTACGGGTCAGGAACATCAGTGGCAGTCGATTCATCTTGACTACCATCGACCTCTATATCCTCATCGGTATCCTCATCTAATATTTTTTGGAAACAATGAGTAAGACATATGTATTTATATAAGCATTGGTATCATAAAAAGATTGAAATTAGTACATTGCCCAGCGAATAGGTATCCCTCATTCTCATCAGCATCGTCTTCAAATACGACACCGTCATCGTCATCAACTAGAACGTGAAAATACAAGCCACATAAAATACAAGGGCATTCAGGATAACAGGGTGGGGAAAATATGTAACCTGAATAAAGATTCTTAACAATTACCATTGGAAATGACCCTTGGCTTCGACTGGGTATGATCCACCCCACTTCCTTGTTCGATCATACTTGCACTCTCATTTGTTGCCACGATAGCATCATGGCATTGATTCCTACATTGTACTGATGGAAACACACGTTTAGTCGGACTACACGCCAACAAGGGTCATGCTGCATCCATTTAAGATAGGATAGTAATCATTGTTTTCAAGTCATCCGATCAATCGAGAGTGGTCACGATTAATCGTCCAAGTCGATCAGCCAAAATGACCGACAACTCGTCCGACTTGAAAACAATGATAGTAATTACCATTGTTGTTGATATTTGCAGTCATATGGGGTTGTGTCCAATCATCCCCTTCCCCAGCGTCACCCATAGTATCCTCAGTCGCAGTAGCCATGTTCCTTGAAATGGATGCTTCAAATTGCCGGTTTCGACGGGCTAAGATAGCTTGTCTTTCACCACGTGGCACATGTTGTTTATGTCTTAGTGGTCTAGTAGACATATGAAGTGAATCAGCATCCTCAGTCTGTGTTGAAGCTAGCAGGAACGGGTTACTGGCAATTTCAGGGATAACCCAGTCGCAGGGGGTAACTGTGGATCCATCAGGTTCAATTGCATATGTTGCAGGGTGTACAACCTCAGGGGTATATGTTGGGGACTCCATGGCGATGGACTCCTGACTCAATGTGTCAGCCAACAATGCTCTACGCTTTCTTATGTACTCTATCTTTGACCCTTTCCGCTTTGGTGTATTATTATACAACCTAAGGCGTTCACGCCTAAACTCCCTCTCGATGGGAGTTAAGTTTTTGTACCGCTCTCTAAAGTAGGCGGCCCTTTCCAAATTATGGTTAGGCGTATTACCAACAGTTTCATGCACACCACCTAGAATAAGGCATGTATACGTTAAACCGCCTGAAATCAGTTGACTTGCAAAATTAGTTGAGTGAACAGTCATGTACCTGGTGTCAGTAGGTCTCTAGTTGGGAAAACATCGTCTGCCTTGAATGTCTCATTCCTATGCAACCAATCGCTATCATCATCTTGATTCACATTTACTTTTTCGTTTCCATCTAAAAAACAATGAACATATTACTTCTAAGTGTAGGTTTATGCACAGAAACATTAATTTAAATTTGACTTGTTTCATCACCTCCTAACACAGTGGACATCATATGTTGTCCCTTGTTTTGTTGTCGCGCCTCACGACGCTTCTTATTCAACTCATTCCTTTGGTCTACTGACATTTTTGCACGTCTTTCTCTATGCCTTTGCCTTTCTCGTTCGTTAAAATTATCGATCGGTGAAGTGCTATTATTTGGAACTGCCAAATCAATAGTGGCAAAATGATTTTCATGGCTACAAATCTCCCTAGCAGAAAATGTTGGGTGAAAAAATTGTGATTGGTATACCCGCAATACCTTGTGTTGCGAAGTTTGTGAAATCAATTGTGCTACAGCCATCTGAAAGACTAACTATGAAACACAATGAAAACCAAAAATAAGATTAATAGATATTCACTAATCCACAAGAGGATCTATTAAAATAATTGTTACAATGATCATATACCTGAACCAAGATGATCATATACCTCTGGCTGTATAAAAGGTACTTTATTTCGTTGGCTTACTTCACGACGCTTTCTACTTTTCTCGTTTTTTTGTTCAATGGTCATCGCGGCATATCTTTACCTTTCCCTTTGCCTCTTACGTTCCTTAGCATCGACATTTGGACCAAGCCTTTTCGATCCATTTTCATCAGCTACAATATAACCTTGTGTATTAGTGTTCCCCTGAATACTACGTTTCAAACGTTAATCGACACACGTGTAATAACCTTTACCTATAGTAATGGTGTTTGAGATGTTTGTCAATGGTGTGCGTCCATCATTATGTTCCATCTGATCTGTTTCTATTGGTTCTCCATTCCCCATAAAGAAACCCTATCATGGACAATGGAATGGCTTAGTTAAGTTTTCACATAGTACTTGAGTAAGGGCTGATTTGGTGATCAGGGATCCTGAGGGGATCCATGGAGAGGAATTCCGCTTGCTATTCAAATAGCAAGGAGATTACTCACACATGGATTTGAATAGCAAGGGGATTCCTTCCCCATTCGATATCATTTCAAGGGGTGACTGTGACAGTTGAACAATAAACAAATTGTAATAGTGCGTTTGATCTGGTTGTGATTTGTTCCTTCACCCAATCCAAATATTCTGCCTGATTCTGCAAAACATAGGCACATTTATCCACTCACTTAGATCCAGTTGCATACAAGATTATTCTCATAGCACTCCTGCCGAAGGGGTCTTCCTGTACCACTATTTTTCTTTGGATTGTTTTTGTTTGGTGTCCTCATCTAGCACTTAGCTTCCAGCATGTTAGTACCATCTTCCTTGGTGATCTCCTCATGTCCACCATATTTGGCATCAAGGAGCCAAGGACAGAGCCCTCCAGTGCGAGCCAGCTAATGACACTGGTCTGCTTCCAAGTGTCAGTCTAGCTGGGGAGTGACATTGATGATCTAGATCTGGACGCTGCTAAGCAAGGGGATTGTAGCCTTGAAGGCCGGGCTGGCATACAATGGTGTCCATGGATTCTTACTGCTAGTGAGTAAGCACACCAGCTATGTGCGAATCTAACGGTGTAGTGGCAGCAGGAGCAAGGGTGGAAAGTGATGCTATTTTTTCAACCCAGAGAAAAAATGGTGACACAGGAGCAAAACTCTTTGATGAAGTGCTGCGAGAATAGTTTTTCTTTGCATTGAAGTTCAATATAAGCTACGTATATTTATATTATTATGCAGTCAAAAGCTATATAATTTGATGTAACAGCTAGAGGCGAACCTGGCTGTTAGCGGTGTTGAACAACATGGCGCACTGATGTTGCCCATGTGCGATGTGGTGCATGATTCAGTCCAGCAGGTTCATCTGACCGAGAAAATTGTGCCAGTGACAATTCCTAATGATGTTTGGGTACTTAATACAGGTGCCAGCAATCATATGACAGGAACTCGAACAATGCTAACACAACTCAATACAAGAGTTCAAGGAACGGTGAAATTCAGTGATGGATCTCATGTGAGGATTCAAGGTATGGGATCAGTAATTATGCAAGATCGAAATGAAGGTCACAAGGTACTGACAGATGTCTATTACATTCCTGAATTGAAGAGTAATATTGTGAGTTTAGGGCAATTAGAAGAAAAAGGTTTTACATTTAAGGGAGAAAATGGGAAACTCTGTGTTTATGATCTGGAACAAAAATTATTGATTGCTGCTCCTAGAACTTCGACTGTATATTGTAAAGTTTGGTTTATCCACACCAGTATGTTTGTTGGCAAAGTATGAAGAAAAGGCCTGGCAGTGGCATGCCAGGCTGGGGCATTTGAACTTCAGAGCTTTAAAAAGTCTAGGTGACAAAAACATGGTGGTTGGAATACCAAATGTGAAGCAAGTTGAGCAAGTCTGTGATGGTTGTGTCCTAGGAAAACAACACAGGAAACCATTTCCCAAAGTGTCAGGTTTCAGGGTAGTTAAAAATCTTGAGCTAGTCCATGCAGATCATTGTGGTCGGATTGCTCCCAAGAGCATAGGGGGTGCATCTTATTCTCTGCTAGTGGTAGATGATCACAGTAGATACATGTGGGTAGAGATACTAAAATCCAAAGATCAAGCGTTAGAATGTTTCAAGATAATTAAACAAAGGGTTGTAGTTGAGTCTAGAAATAAACTGAAAGCTTTAAGAACAAATAGGGGTGGTGAGTTTACCTCAAATCTGTTCTCCATTTTCTGTAGTGAAGGTGGGACCAAACACTATACTACAACTCAGGCTTTTAGTTGACTGAAACTTTTATAGTTGATCATCAATTGCTGTAGTGAAGGTGGGATCAAACACTATACTACAACTCAGGCTTTTAGTTGACTGAAACTTTTATAGTTGATCATCAATTGCCTATTCAAGCTACGACAACAGTAAAAGACGGTGAAGGTTTAGTACCGGTGAATCAACTCAGAGGGAGAACTCTCAGCTACGCGCCTACGCATAACAGTGAAGCTGGACCCTCGCATGCTCCAAATTTACCTCAAAGTCAGGGGTCAAGTACTAACCGTCTATAAACTCTTATGTCTTTTCACTTCTCTTTCAATTAGTACTCTCGTCATCTAACCGTTGCTTGCGTTGGGTTAATTTGGTTTATTGATTTTTAGAGATGTACTTTCAATTGAAATAACTTAGTAACTTTGATACGCTTGTAGCAAATAATGGTGCCATGGATCCACCCTGTCTTGAAGCTAATTGCATTAGACCAATATTTTAGTCTTGACAACTCACAGGAAAACGATGTGCCCACAAAAGAAAATAGAGGAACAAATCGAAGGATCCATTTCTCCAACCGAGGTGCCAAGTGATCCTTTACTTTAATCCGGCTTTGACTAATAGTTTCTATATAATATGACATATTATAGTTGGGTATGTCGATTCAAATGATAATTTGAACTGTTCGCGTATATAAAGGTTGGTTGAAATGATAATTTGAACTGTTTCTACGATCTGCTCAAGTCTAGCAGTCTTGTTGCGTATGAAGCAACACCTCATGGACTGAAAAACGGGACAGCTCCTCCCTTACCTCTAAAAATCGGGCATGTGATTAATGGTTGTTTTTCTCAGTGATTTCCTTTTTTCCTTTCATAAAAAACATAAAATGCAAAAATAATTTTTTGGAACTCTATATGAGTAGATCTATATAGTGAATATACGATATAATATGCTTTAGTATAATATTTTTGTTACTTTAGATCTACGCTTTATAGAGCTTTAACTTGAACACTTCTCGTCCGATTTGAAGCTCGTGATGCTCCCAAGGGGTGCTATGAATTGGATCCAGGCTCAATTCCATAGGAGCTTCTTCATGTAGTTTCACCATATGGCGATGCTAAGTAAGTTTGCACTAATTTTTACGGGAATTCAATTTTTCGCACAAAATATTTATTAATCATGGGAACAAAAAAATCCACAAAATATCTCTTATTAAACCCATGTCATAGGTATTACAAACAAAATTCATAGACATACAAGTTTGCCTCATGTTGCTTTTGGTTGATCAATAACAGTACGACACGTATTCTATCAATTATAGAATCTCTCTACGCGTAAACATAGTCCCAATTATTGCTCTTTGCGAATTTGTAGAATCTATGTACGCCTTTGTTCTTCAAGAAATGTAACAGCAAACTGACGGTTGTTCCGCGCCACCAAAGCTTTTTGAATTGCTGCAATGAATGCCACAATTAATGACATCTACACGTAGTTCATGATATAATGAGAACAATCACGATTTAAATGTAACTAATTTTATAGAATATACTTACGTCCAAAATGATGGGTGTTGTGATGGAACGGATTGAAGTGTATTGCGGTATGATCCGAAGACTCGAGGCACTCTAGAATTACACATTTAAATCTCCGTTACGAATCATTATAAAGCAAAACTTAGTGACAGATGTTTTTGAAAGGCGTAAGACATGTTGTACCTTGTCTTCTGAACCGTCTAAACATAGTCCCAATTATTATGCCATAATCCTCCTTAGCCAACGCCCAGCGGAGTTCATTTTTGTTTAGTAGGTCACCCCAAACTTTAATGATATGTAAATACCCCCTACGACATTGATTTTGGTAAGAATAGGTTAGTAATATTTAGATTTGAATATATATATATATACAAAATTAACGGAATATACCTAGCATCCATTATAACAATCTTTCTGAAAGGGCCCCACATCGTGCGATGAATTGTATCCAAGTGGACTACAATAGCCATAATGTCTACAAAAATAACAATTTATAAATGGATTAATAATGAATTCTGTGTAAACGATATTTTAATACTATTAAGAGATCGATATATTCTTACCGACTAAAGTCCTGTTTGGCAACTCGGCAATATCAGCAAGGTTCAAGAGTATTTGTTTTGGGAATGGCGCCATTTGAATTGGAACAGTGTAAGGCTCCACGATAGTTTGTTGGTCAAGACACAATTCCATGGGACCATTTAGATGACAAAAATTAAATTCACCCGGATGAAGACTGAACTTTACATTATGCATCTTGTAAACATGCTTTTCATGGAGCAAATTGTTGAAATGTTTGACTGTCTCATACATATATGTTATGGCCTCGATCTTGGCACCCTAATAGTATTTCAGTAGGAGAAGAGGCGATGGTATGATGATCGTGTAACTTTGATAATGAAACTTAAAGAATTGTTGGCTTACATTGATGTCAGATAAAACGAAATGTTGTCTGTCACGGAAATGTGGTTCCTTCAGGAATTTAACTTCTACCCGAGCGACAATACTGTATTTCCGCGGTAGCCCATAAAAATCTTCTTCACGGTAGTCGTCGAACAACCTGAAGCTATATTAAACATACAACTAAATAACGGTCATAACTTTGATAGACAAATTTTGTGTAAATATATTTATATAATAACTTACATAGGCATCCGTTTTAGGCGGTCCGCTGCGGCTCTTTCGCGGTTCAATACGACCGGTTCCATCAAAAACTTGTTGCCTTAAAATTTAAAAATTTAAATAGAACACATGTCATACTTTCGCGGTTCAATATTCTATTGTTGTTACTGTTTGCACTATGGTTTATGCTTCTCTATGTTTTTCTGGTAAAAAAATATAACTAATATGACACTTGTTCTTTGGGACTTGATGTTTATGTTGAATGCTGCGTGCTTCACAGTCAAGGTACTTAACCAATGACGTGATGTTTGACTTTCTGGTTTAGCAATTCCCATAGTATCCCAAAGTTGTACATGATTTGTAGATTCTTACATGTACCAGGTCCTCCTTTTTTATATTTTTCTTACTAATCATGCATACTACCATTGTTCTCTCATCCCAAAAAATGAATACCAGTAACAACATTGTTCTCTCATCCCAAAAAATGCATCATTCAATCCTAATCTTCACATTCTTTTGCCATCAGGATCTTCCAAAGAAGAGTTCACTTAAACAGGAGATGGAACGAGATGGACACAAGGTTGATAGGCATGCTGTTCATGAAAGAAAATCAAAAGCTATGCCTGAAGGCTATGAACAGAAGCAGGAAATGAACGTAAAACCCAAAGATATTCATGTAATTCAGATAATCATTTGCAAATTCAAATAAGTCGTCACACATGGAGAAACATAGACTGAATTAGCCCAAAAATTTCAGGTACATACTTATCTTATGGAAGAAGTCATGGTCAGATTGGACTGAATTAGCCCAAAAAAATCAAGCAAACCATGCTTGTCCCTCTGAGGTGGTCTCTGTTCTATTGGATCTTATGGAATTGGATGCTGCAGGCTTTGAAAGCAGTGACATGCAAGAAACTGATAGTTTGTCTTTTAACCACTCATGAAAACTATCATGCTGAAACTTTCAGAGAAGTAACCAAGGTTGCTGCTTAGTGTACTAAAGTCTGTAATTGAAATGATTGACGCCAAGGAAGATCTCGCAGATTTGTGACAAGTAAGGGATACCATATGAGTATGGGAAAGGATGCTTGGAGGAGCGCTAAGAGCAGTTGGAGGAGATCAGAAAGGTGAAGCCAACTCAAGTTTGTATATTTGAGATCAGAAATGTTATTTGCATATCGAATCTTGTTGATGTCTGTCGCGAGCAGGGTCTGCTAATGATTAACTACAGGTTGTATATTTGAGTGTGATGCCAAGCACCCAGAGGGGTCTGGTATTGGCTTTAAAGAGGAAGACACACCCAACTTTACGGGTTCCTTTTATTCCAAAAACAAAAGCAATGGTAATTTCTGTGCTATTCATCATGGTGCAGGTGGAAGAGCTGTTGAAGGAGTATGATAATGTCTGTACTCTTAGGGTCAGAAATTATGTACTCTTTTTGTATGCATCGTATTTTAACAGAACACGTATTGGTCCTTATCTTAAAATTAGCATCAACCGATATATACCGGAAGAATGCATATAAACTTTATTATACCCCAATAAAAAAACCCAATACACACAAGCAATGAAACTGAGCGACAAATTCAGTAACATATCAAGCAACGAATTTAAGCTAGTGAATATGCATAATGCATAATTGATATAATAGAAATTCAGTAATCAATTTTATGTTAGTGAATATGCATAATTGATATAACAGAAATCCACTTTGATATAACAGAAAAAGATTTATTCTGAAATGTTAAAACTGAATAGAAAAAAGAATCACATGCAAAATGTAAACTCACGAGACTACTGTGATGCTCCTCCTCTCCACTGCTTGGTCACCGGTGTGTTGAGTCAGTTTCCTCCTGAAGCCGGAGATGAACAAAAATGTATAAGAATTAAGAAAGAATATGCATAATTGATATGTTAGTGAATATGTATATAATTGATATAACAGAAATCTAAGTAAATCTAATGAGAGAAGTAAATCTAAGTAAATCTAATGAGAGAAAGCTAACCTATGGAACTTGCCCCATTTGAATTGGTGAATATGCATAACTGATATAACATAAAAACACACTCCTCCACATCTTATTAAAACAACTTAGGACACAATGACCAGAAGACTATTAACATGCAAACATGGACATATAGTAGTAGAGATATGAAATTCAGGCATATATAGAGGTCAATAGACAAATTATTGTTTACCTTGGAGCAAGGCACATAGTTGAAACATGAAAATGAGAGAAATCTAACCTATGGAACTTGCCCCATTTGAACTAAGCATTAGCCAGCATGGAGAGGATGTCACCCTAAGTAATAAGTTACATTTTTTCCTGATAGCACACTATATACACGTGAAAGGAATCCACCAGATGAAGACTGAACTTTACATTTTTGTTTCCTAACAGTATCGTTCCGAATAGAAGGATCAATTGGCTTCCTAACAGTATCAATTGGCTTCCTACTACTGCAGGTATGCACAATCATATTTGAAGAAATCATGCTAAATATACAATTACAGGTTTCATGCTAAATATACAATTACAGGTTTCATGCTAAATTTATTCCTGATCTCTACTACTATTGTCTCTTTGAAATTATGAAAAATGCTCTTTTATCTCTTTGAAATTATGACAACCAATTCCGAAATTTTAGAGAGTATAATTATGAAAAATGCTCTTTTGTTGCTTTTCCTTGGCTGTTCGATTAATGGACTATTCTCCAACAGGACTCTGCCTGATGAAGCCTGCATTGCAGTACTGCAAAGTGAACCCCCGGCATGGAGGCAGCGATTCCTAAATACCAGCGAACCACCGGCATGTAGGCAGCGATTCATAAATACCATCGCATGAGGAGAGGGAACGTGACAGAGAGATGACGTACCTTCGTTCCAATCTGGTCGCTGGCTCAATAATCCGTGCACCTCTGTGTCTTCTCTAGGGACGACGAGAAGGGAGGTGTGTGGAGGCAGACGCTCAGGACTTGATTGGCCGGCGAGCGAGGGGCAGGAACTGAGAGAAGAAGGTATATGGTAGAACCCAGCGCGCTGCCACCAATGGAAGGTGAGTGCCGTCGAGGAAGGGAATCGCGGGGGCAATGGAGTTGATTACGGGGGCGGCCACGGCGACGCCATGGATGGTAGTCTTCCAGGAGAGCATGGAGAAGGATGGAAACCTTTCCCGGAACCTCGCTCGAATTGCGTCTGGATTGCGTATGGAAATCACGAATCGGGGTCAATGGAGTTTTTTGCGTGAACTGGATGCGAGAGGGACTGGATGCGGGGATTATGGACTGGATCTCGCGGCCGCACCATCAACGCCGCCCTTTAATCGGGGGAGGGACTGGATGCAGGAGGAACTGGATGCGGGAGGAACTGGATGCGGGAGGGAACTGGATGCGGGAGGGACTGGGTGCGGACGTGGGATGGAAATGGGATCCGGCCGAGAGGAACTGGATCCGGCCGTTGCGCCGTTGATGGTGCGGCCGCGAGATGGAAGTGGGATCCTGCCGTTGCGCGAACTGGATGCGGCCGTTGCGGGATGGAAGAACTGGATTGCGCCGCGGGAGGGACTGGCCGCGAGATGGAACTGGGATGCGGCCGCATCTCGCGGGAGGGACTGGATTGATTCTTGCGGCATTAATGGTGCGGCCGCGGGATGCGGGAGGGAGGCGGCCGCGGGCGAGGTGGGTTGCGGGAGGCAGAACGTGCACCGCCCCGCGGGTGTGGACGCCTACAGTAGAATCATAATAGTAGTAGAGAAAATTGATTGATTTATGTTTATATATATAGCTTTATTGCTCATCATTGCACTTAGTATTTATTTAAAACAAGTAAGATCCAAATAACTCTAAATATAGCATCAACAATCATATGCCATTATTAGAACAAAACTTGACCTAGTTTCTCTTTTTAAGGTATAAAATAAATTAACTATGAGTTTCTAGAGACCAAAACAAAATTTTATTATTAGTAAAAAATAGTAAAGAACCTTTAAAATCATGCAGATGACTCAGTTCGTTGGATTTCACAGTTCTAGGTTGAAAATTAGACTATTGCTCATGTTTTGAGGGTGAAAATAGAATTTACCCTATATTGTGTTATAACAGCAAATGTCGATAAGTATCATGGAACCGTTTATACAATCAGGTCATAGTCATTTGTGCATGTGGTTTTAAATTTGAGATGGTTGTTCACTATCTTGAAATGATCATCGGTACAGGTAGGTGAGAAACTCATGGTAGGGTGTAAAGAAATGGAACGAAGCCCATTATTAATTGAGTTTTAGTGTTTAATGATCAACATAATCATTAGACTAACAATGTTTGGTTGTGCTTTTAATATACTTGAAAGAATGTAGAGTGTAGTTGGATGAAGGCAAAGAGGTGGTATGGAAAATCAACACGTCAAGAAAGAAATTGGAAGACTCATTAAGATCTACTGGTCGGTTGCCCGTGCGTTACGACGGCTCACAACAATACCAATGTAAACTATCAACCAAAAAGACTAACTGATGTTGTTGTTTACTCCATCTAATATGTTTTGGTACAACACGGTCAATCAAGGGAGCAATTAGAAGAGAGTTCACAACGACTGACTGAACGAACATTGATTATAAAATGACATAATTCCACCATACAGAGACCAAATAAGAGAAAGTTTGTGAGCTCAAGTTTCTAAAAGAAGTCACATGAACTCAAACTTATAAAAAAGATACATCAAAATATGGAGTGGTTGCTAAAGTCAGGCATCAATAAAAACTGGATACACTTCATACAAATTATGATACTTCGTAGCAATTACTAACGTTTAAAAACCAACAAATAACCTTTCCTTTAAATGTTAATTAGCGTGACAAATCATTGCTACTCCATCCAATTCAGCAACCTCAAACACCATGGAGTCCATTGCGCCAATGTGGTCTCAGAAACAACCTAATGCATGCAAGAGCCAAGAACACAAGGGACAAGCATCATGTGGTAGTGTCCGCATGGATCTTCAAATCCTAACACATATTTTGCAGGATCCATGAGCCATCATCAGAAAAACACAAACCATGTGCAGACAATAAATAAAGTATTAACACACCCAAATTATGTTCAGTCCTTATGTCACACCCGGTTTTAGAAGGCAAACCGAATGCGAACCATGTACGTGCCAGGATCAGCAATTCACGTACACAGCAGTTACATAACATGGACATCATCACACAGTACTCAAATAGTATTAAAAAGGGAAATAATAGTCGATTACATCATATGTCTGAGATATCCACATAGTCTTTACAATAAATCAAAGTGCGGAAAAGAAACGTAGATAAACGCGGCGTTCACAGGCAGCCGACTGGGGGTTTGCCGCTAACCCACGCCTAGAACTCATCGTAATCTTGGAACTCCTGGAAGTCTCCTTCCACGGCTTCATCTTCTCCTAAGCAGTGGTTGCAATGCTGACAACCTGGGGATGGGGGGGGGTTGGTGTGTAGAGCAAGGGTGAGTACACATCAACATACTCAGCAAGTATCATGTTTGGTTGTAGTGGACTAGCTTTATGTGGGGGGTAAGTCAAGCAGTTGCTTTTAGTTGGTCAGATTATTATTACTAGTAGAGAAAGCCAAGTTTTAAAATTAACCCACGTTATTAACCCAAACGTACTCCTTTCCAAACGGAAAGAGTACCACTTACCATTACTAGAGTCAAAACCAAGAACCATCAATCTCATTGCCACCTGCAAACCGAACATCTCTGATCAAGTACCACTAATCACTGAAGCTCCCTTGGCCGCTCATAACCGCGAGCACGGCTGATATATCAGTTTTCAAACACTCTGCAGAGGTTGTGCACTTTACCCACAAGCCGTGATTCCCTTTCTGCCCTGGGATCATGACTCTCCATTGATCACTACCAAGGTGACCCAGCAGGGCATCACTACGTAGCCTTTACAAAGATTCCCCGGGGCTGTAGCCGCCCGTTAGGTTTTCTAAATGCACCGCACTCCTCCCCAAGGGGCGAACCCAAGCTTGGCAGAGCGATCCGCATACACCGAGCCCCATTGACGGCACGACGGCTAAGCGAACTACACCCCGGATCCTCTAATTATTCAGCTAGGAGCACCCCATTCCACCCTCATGGTTGCAATGTTTTCCCAGGTGGTCATCCAACGAACAGGTCCTTACGGAGAGGCACTTGAGAAACCGCTCGAGCCCCCTTGAAGGACACAAGTATAACATCATAATAAAAGAGGGGAAAACAGCGTATCATTGATAGTTCTCATCATGTTCATTGATTAGAGTTGAGCATTATCATAAAGCTAAACAATAATAATCCAACCCAGATAGGTAAACAAGGACATGGATAACAAAAGCTAGTCAATCCTTAGGTATAACTGTGAAATGCGGGAGGTGAATTAAAGAATGTATAGGACAGAGATAGGTCAAGGGACACTTGCCTCCACCAACCGACTGCTGCTCAGGGGCTTCTCCTGCGAGTTCTTCGGGCTCCTCAACCGGATCGTTCTCTATGCGAGCGCAAACATACATACATCCACACATTTAATACAAAAGAACAGTACACCATACAATAGGATGCAATAAATAAACAGACGTTCCACGCGGGCTCGCAATTACGGTTAAGAGAGAAAGAGGAAAAGATAGTCGAGAAACGATCACGTTACATTATTATAAATTAAACCACTCGTTCAATTGAAGGGCATTAATGTGGACACTACGTTTAGCATAAAGTAAAGTCATATTTCATGTCTAATCATTGTAAGCGGTTGAAGATAAATTAAAAGGATTGTCGCGCGGCGAGACACGCGACATAACACTTTAAATTGAATTAAGAAATCAACGACTCGTCGCGTGACCGAGCGCACAATGAGACACTTGCATTAGTTATAAAGAGACGTTAAGCTTCGCGCGACGAAACGCACGACGACATACGTCAAATGAACTGAGTTTAAAGTGGAACGTCGCGTGACTACACGCGCGACGTCACACATTAAACAACCTGAAATTAAAATGGATCGTCGCGCGACGAAGCGCGCGACGCAGCACATTAATAGGATCAGAAATTAGACAAATTCGTCGCGCGACGAAGCGCGCGATGCAGCACGCTAACTTACGGAGTTTGAAATTAACTACAAACCCAAAAATAATCACCGCGCGCGTGGGTTTGCGCACGCGGGAACGCGTTAGGGGGGTAAACGAGGCCACGCGAGTCGCCCTGGGGCCGGGACGGCGCGCGCAGGGGGCCGAGGCCACGCGCAGGGGGCTGCGCGCTGGGGCAGGGGCCGCGCTGGGGGCAGGGGACCACGCCGAGGGGCCGGGACGCCGCGCCGGGGCCGGGCCACCGCGGGGGAAGGGGGAGGGGCGGGCCGCCGCGCCGCAGGGGAGTAGGGGCGCGCCGCCGCGCAGGGACGCACGCGCGTAGGGGAGAGAAGAGGGGGCGCGTGCAGGGGGAGAGAAGAGGAGGGAGAGGGAGAGAGGGAGAGAGAGGAGAAGGGACGGGGGCTCACCTCGGGGTCCAAATTCCGGTGATCGCTGTCTCCAATCCCTAGGGCACCACGGAGAGAGAGAGGTGGGAGAGGGAGATGGAGGTTGCTGCACGGGAAATCCAAATGAGAGAGGGAGAGGAGGGGGGCACATGGGGAGGGGGGGTGGGGCGCCGGGGGCGCGCGGGCCGGACTGGGTTGGGCTGGGCCGGGCTGGGCTGGACTGGGTTGGGCCGGGCCACTTCGCGGACCGAAACCCACGACACGCACGACCATTAAAGGAAATCAATCGCCAACCGAAATCCGAAACGGAATGAGACGAACACGCGACATCAGGCAAAGAAGTGCGCTTCGGAATGATGCAACACTCATGACACTTAGGTTTTGTTCATACATGACACGGACACTTGTCACTATACTGGCTTGAAATTGGGAAGAAGGAGCGAAACGGGAAGAGAAAAGAGAGTAACGCCCGAATTTGGTGAGTGAAAAGAGGAAAAAATTCTACCCTCAAATTCAGGGCGTTACAAACCTATCCCCCTTAAAAGAATCTCGCCCTCGAGATTCAAGGTTGGCTAGCAAAGAGCTCAGGGTATTTAGCCATCAGATCATCTTCACGCTCCCAGGTTGCTTCTTCCTCCGAGTGATGATTCCATCTGACTTTGCACATTCTGATGGTCTTCCTTCGGGTGACTCTGTCTGCAGTCTCAAGGATTTGCGTTGGCTTCTCAATGTAGGTCAAGTCCTCCTGGACTTCAAGGCCTTCCACTGGCAACTGCTCTTCTGGCACTCGCAGACACTTCTTCAACTGAGACACATGGAAGACATCATGTACTGCGGACAAATTCTCTGGTAGACTGAGCTGATAGGCCACTTCTCCACGCCTTGCGAGAATCTGATACGAACCAATGTAGCGGGGTGCTAACTTTCAGATAGACGAAGTCTCCAACCTCAAAACTCAGATCTCTTCTTCTGGTGTCTGCATAGCTTCGCTGCCTCGATTGCGCTATCTTCAAATTTTCTCGGACCATCTTGATGTTCTCTTTGGCTCCAAGCAGGATGTCTGGCCCAAACACTTGCTTTTCTCCAGGCTGATCCCATTGCAGCAGAGTTCTACAACTCCTCCCATAAAGCGCCTGAAATGGTGACATCTTCAAGCTAGTCTGGTAACTGTTGTTATAGGAGAATTCTGCATAAGGCAACTTCTTGTCCCATCCGGACTGATCTTGCAACGCACAGGCTCTCAACATGTCTTCGAGGATTTGATTGGTCCTTTCGGTCTGACCGTCTGTTTGCGGATGATAGGCTGAACTGAAATTCAGATGTGTGCCCAAGGCTTCATGCAACTGCTGCTAGAAATGAGAGGTGAACTGCGTTCCTCTGTCTGACACTATCTTTTTCGGCACACCATGAAGACAAACGATCCGAGACATGTACAACTCTGCCAATACTGCACTACTGTAGTTGGTCTTGACAGGTATGAAGTGGGCTGACTTGGTTAAGCGATCCACCACTACCCAAATGGAATCGTAGCCGGCTCGAGTGCGAGGCAATCCGACTATGAAATCCATGCCGATTTCATCCCATTTCCACTGAGGGATTTGCAATGGTTGCAACAATCCAGCTGGTCTCTGGTGCTCTGCCTTGATCTGCCGACAATTATCACACATAGCCACACACTCTGCAATTTCCCACTTCATTCCGTACCACCAGAATTTTTTCTTCAGATCCTGATACATCTTCTCACTACCAGGGTGAATCGAATAGGCTGTCTCATGAGCTTCCTTGAGAATCAACTCCCGAATAGACTGGACATTGGGAACACACAAGCGGTCTTTGAACCATATCACACCTTTTGCGTCTTCCCGAAAATCTTTACCTCTGCCTTCTAGAATCAGTCGCCAGATTTCACTGATCTTCTCATCATTCTTTTGTGCTTCTTTGATTTCCCGCTCCAGGGTAGGTTCCAACTCAATTGTGACTCCTCGCGTGTTGTTCAGAAATCCGAGACTCAACCTGTCAAACTCTTTGGCCAACTCATAAGGCATCGGACGAGCGACCATCAGATTGACTTGACTCTTCCTGCTCAAAGCATCTGCCACTACGTTCGCTTTGCCTGGATGGTAATGAATCTCCAATTCGTAGTCTTTGATCAACTCTAACCATCTTCGCTGCCTCATATTCAGCTCTGACTGAGTGAATATGTACTTCAGACTCTTGTGGTCTGTGTAGACATCACATTTCTGTCCATACAGATAGTGCCTCCATGTCTTCAATGCGTGAACCACTGCTGCCAACTCTAGGTCATGGATTGGGTAATTCTTCCCATGAACCTTCAGCTGTCGGGACGAGTAAGCCACAACTCTTCCCTCTTGCATCAACACGCATCCCAAACCGGTGTAACAAGCATCACAATACACCGAGAAGGGCTTGTGCACATCGGGCAAGACTAAAACAGGCATTGTAGTCAACTTCTCTTTCAGCGCTTCGAAGGCCTCTTGACATTTCTGGGTCCACTTGAACTCAACCTTGTTGCCTAGCAAAGCTGTCATTGGTTTCGCAATCTTCGAAAACCCTTCAATGAATCGCCGATAATATCCGTCCATTCCAATGAAGCTCTTGATTCCTCGAGCATCTGTTGGCGCTTTCCAGTTCAGAATGTCTGTCATCTTCTTCGGATCCACAGCCAATCCTTCTTTGTTGATTATGTGACCCAAGAACAGGACTTCACTGATCCAGAACTCACACTTGCTTAACTTTGCATACAACTGGTGCTCTCGCAATCTCTGCAATACCATCCTCAAATGATTTGCATGCTCTTCTTCGCTTTGTGAATATATCAGAATGTCATCAATAAATACCACCACAAACTTGTCAAGATAGTCCATGAATACACTGTTCATTAGATTCATGAAGAAGGCTGGTGCATTTGTTAGACCAAAAGACATCACCGTGAACTCATACAACCCATACTTAGTAATGAATGCCGTCTTCGGAATATCTGAAGGTCGGATCCTGAGCTGATGATAACCTGACATCAGATCTATCTTTGATAACACGCTGGCTCCTCTCAACTGGTCGAACAAGTCTTCTATTCTGGGCAAGGGGTACTTGTTCTTGATGGTGACCTCATTCAGAGCTCGATAATTGATACACATCCTTTTGGTGCCATCTTTCTTTTCTACAAATAAGACAGGGGCGGCCCAAGGCGAGGTGCTTGGCCGGATGTAACCTTTCTCTAACAACTCATCGATCTGCTTCTTAAGTTCAACCAACTCTGGTCCAGATATCCTGTAAGCTCTCTTAAAGATGGGGGCGGTTCCAGGAAGAAGCTCTATGGCGAACTCAACTTTCCGCTCTGGTGGCATACCTGGTAAGTCCTTTGGAAACACATCTGGGAACTCGGACACAACCTTGATACTCTCAATTGGGTCTGCTTCAATGCTATCGACAGCCATCAGATAACAACTTCCTTTATTCGGCTCAGGCAGGACTAACTTGGTCACCACTTCTTCTCCTAGTGGGGACACCAACTTGATTGTCCTCTTATCACAACTGATAACTGCCTGATACTTATCTAGCCAATTCATCCCTAGGATGACATCTATTCCCTGAGTACCCATTACTATGAGGTTAGCGGGAAACGCTATCCCCCTTATTTCCACACTTACATTCAAGCAAATGCTATCGGCTCGAATTCTACCACCGGCTGAGTCAATTTGAATGGGGGTTGTCATGGTAGTAATTGGAAGATTATGTGCTTTTACCCATGATGCAGTAATGAATGAATGAGTTGCTCTAGTATCAAATAACACTTCTGCAATATGGGAGTTGACTGGAAACATACCTACTATCATGTCGGGGGTCTCCTGAACTACTTCAGCCTCCAAGTGGTTCAGTCTCCCATGATTATAGCGCGGCTGAGAGCGGTTTCCTGCTCCAGGCTGAGACACATTCTACTTCGCTGGGGCATTGGGGCCTGACTGCTGCTGGGCTGCCTTCTTCGGACATTGCATCACCCAGTGGCCTTGCTCTCCACAGTGGAAACATGCTCTGTTTCCAACCTGAGTTGGTGCTGCCTGACTGTTCTGCTGGTTTGCTGGGGCAGGAAGACGAGGTGCCTGCTGATTCTGCCTCTGGAACTGACCTCCTCCTGGCTGATTTTTCTGGCGATTCTGATGCTGATGCTAAGGATACTGCCTTTGAAACTGCTGCTGCTGCTGAGGTGGACGCTGGTTCTGCGTGAACTGTTGAGGTTGATTGCCTGAGAAACGAGGACGATTGCTGCTTCCAGGCTGGGGTCCACTGATCTTGCGCTTGCGATCCTCCATCTCTTTGCGCTTCCTCTCTATCATGATTGCTCTGTCAATCAGGTGCTGGAATGTCGGGAAGGTATGATTCATCAGCTGATACTGTAGAGGGTCAACCAAGCCTCTCAGGAAACGATATTGTCGCTTGGCATCGGTGTTGACATCTTCAGGAGCATAACGAGACAACTGCAGAAACCTGTCCCGGTACTCACTGACAGACGATGACCCTTGCTTGAGGGCCAGGAACTCCTCCTTCTTCACGGTCATCAGACCTGCAGGAACATGATACTGACGGAAGCTACCTCTGAACTCTTCCGAGGTGATGGTGTCGGGGTTGGCATGGGTGGCAAGATAAGACTCCCACCATGACTGGGTTGCTCCTCTCAACAGACGGGGACCATACAGAACTTTCTCCCTGTCATCACACTGAGCGGTATGCAACTCCCGCTCCACTGTACGCAGCCAGTCTTCAGCATCCATGGGGTCAGAAGAGTGAGCGAACGTTGGGGGATGACCTCTCATGAATTCAGCACGCTTGTCCCTGGGCATCTGAGGCATCTGAGGCTAAGGGGGTGGTCGTTGCTGCTGCTGCTGAATGGCAGCCAGAGTCTGACCAATGGCTTGAACTGTCTGAGTCTGCATCTGGAACATCTGCTCGATGGACATCGGGGGCGGGGGCGGCAGTTGCTGTTGCTGGGGTGCCTCATCCTGCTGAGCTGGCCGCTCCTGCTGAGCACGCCTTCCTCCTCTGCGCCTGTTTTCTGACATCTGCAGAATGCAACCACACATCAGAACTGATCTTGCAAATCTTGCAGCATAAGAAAAGGGTATAGAATTCTTCAACAACACTGAACAGATGAGCATCTTCACTGATCTCCAACACAGACCACACAGCTTCTCAGATAAAAAGAAAAGTGGAATAAAAGGCTTCCCAACTAAATAGCTAACTCCTTTAACATATAACAGGTAAACCAAAATGCAGGGGATACCCACATTCTGGTGACAGTCATTACAAAGATCCAAAGCAAACATAGTTCATCATGACAAACATAAATGCACAGGATAAGCAAACTATCCTGTCTAACTAAGACTGACTAAGAGCGGGACTAACGCTAAGACTATAGCTTCTACGTATATATATTTTCGTATTAATTACAAGATCTGACTCTGACGATCTATGGTTCTAAGTCTATCTTGGTCTTACAGTCGGGATTGCCATAAGACTGGTGTCCACGCCGAGGTGAGCGGTACGGGTGCTAAGTCCCAACGGGAGCGGGGGAACCATCGTCCAGGTGACGACGCTCCGCGCGCTCAGCCCGCAGCTGGGCGATCTCAGCACGAGCCCTACTCAGCTCGTCTAGTGCATGGTCCAGCTCCATGTTTAGCACGGTGGCTAGGTTGACTATGCTGCTCAACCTAAGATTGTCCTCACCGACAGGTGAAACAATCACGCCTCCTGTGCTGCCAGATGGACGACGGGGGTAATACTTCAGGTTGAGACCGTCGGCTACCCCACCGAAAACTGAGCAGTAGTGCGAAAGCACACGTCGTGCGGCATCTTGCATGGCCGCCTCAGCTGAGTCCCGCTCAGAGATGGAATAGTGCTATGAGCAGATCTCAGCACCCCAGAGACTGTTCTCCGGACGGCGCACCAAGCAGGTCGCCTCCCAGCGGTCCGGGTAGACCCCGCGACTGTGCTGGAAGACCACACAGCGATACTCGATAGACCAAGTACGTCGGTCAAGTGCCCGACGTAGCAGGGTGTCGAGCGCATCATGGAAGTGACACCCGCGAGCAGCGTCGCGAGTGATGGGTCGAGCAACCCATCCTTTCGGCTCCCGGTCAGCAGAAAAGTCGGTGTCGTGGCTCGAGCTGTTGTCGCCACCTCCATCGTCTGGGTCTCCTCCAGCAGCTACTCTAGCGGCTGGGGCGCTCAGTGATGGTGCAGGGGGCGCCTCCAGCGGAAGCACAGGAGAGCAGCTCCTCACAGACTCTATCTCCTGCTGGAGCGAGAAAGAAGAGCCCTGCTGCTCCTGTCGTCGACGCTCCTGCTCCTCATGCAGGCGGTGGTGCAGCCTCTCCAAGTGGCTGGACTGACCGGTCACAGGACGGCGAAGCGGACGCTCCGCGAGACGAGAGGGTAAGAAGGGGATGACAGACTTCCGTGCAGTGTGTCTAAGACGAGCCATCTACAAAAGACACTGCAAGCAAAAGAGTGAGAATAGAACTAGTATGACCAGCAAGTAATGAACCATAAAAAAATGAAGGATTAGAATGAAACACAGTTTTTCAGCAAGGTATAATATATAGTAGAACATAGGTTTGGTCGATATGACCAACTTTTGAAGGGATACCAAAGTCAAGGCAGGGACAAAGGTCTATAATCCTTAGAACGACCATTCTACTCTAGGTTAGCGGTCCTACAGTCAGCACGGCTTTGATACCACCTATGTTACACCCGGTTTTAGAAGGCAAACCGAATGTGAACCATGTACGTGCCAGGATTAGCAATTCACGTACACAACAGTTACATAACATGGACATCATCACACAATGCTCAAATAGTATTAAAAAGGGAAATAATAGTTGATTACATTATATGTCTGAGACATCCACATAGTCTTTACAATAAATCAAAGTGCGGAAAAGAAACGAAGATAAACGCGGCCTTCACAGGCAGCCGACTGGGGGTTTGCCGCTAACCCACGCCTAGAACTAATCATAATCTTGGAACTCCTGGAAGTCTCCTTCCACGGCTTCATCTTCTCCTGAGCAGTGGTTGCAATGCTGACAACCTGGGGATGGGGGGGTTTGGTGTGTAGAGCAAGGGTGAGTACACATCAACATACTCAGCAAGTATCCTTTTTGGCTGTAGTGGACTAGCTTTATGTGGGGGGTAAGTCAAGCAGTTGCTTTTAGTTGGTCAGATTATTATTACTAGTAGAGAAAGCCAAGTTTTAAAATTAACCCACGTTATTAACCCAAACGTACTCCTTTCCAAATGGAAAGAGTACCACTTACCATTACTAGAGTCAAAACAAAGAACCATCAATCTCATTGCCACCTGCAAACCGAACATCTCTGATCAAGTACCACTAATCACTGGAGCTCCCTTGGCCGCTCATAACCGTGAGCACGGCTAATATATCAGTTTTCAAACACTCTGCAGAGGTTGTGCACTTTACCCACAAGCAGTGATTCCCTTTCTGCCTGGAGATCATGACTCTCCATTGATCACTACCAAGGTGACCCAGCAGGGCATCACTATGTAGCCTTTACAAAGATTCCCCGGGGCTGTAGCTGCCCGTTAGGTTTCCTAAATGCACCGCACTCCTCCCCAAGGGGCGAACCCAAGCTTGGCAGAGTGAGCCGCATACACCGAGCCCCATTGACGGCACGACGGCTAAGCGAACTACACCCCGGATCCTCTAATTATTCAGCTAAGGGCACCCCATTCCACCATCATGGTTGCACTGTTTTCCCGGGCGGTCATCCAATGAACAGGTCCTTACGGAGAGGCACTCGAGAAACCGCTCGAGCCCCCTTGAAGGACACAAGTATAACATCATAATAAAAGAGGGGAAAACAGTGTATCATTGATAGTTCTCATCATGTTCATTGATTAGAGTTGAGCATTAGCATAAAGCTAAACAATAATAATCAAACCCAGATAGGTAAACAAGGACATGGATAACAAAAGCTAGTCAATCCTTAGGTATAATTGTGAAATGCGGGAGGTGAATTAAAGAATGCATAAGACAAAGATAGGTCAAGGAACACTTCCTCCACCAACCGACTGCTGCTCAGGGGCTTCTCCTGCGAGTTCTTCGGGCTCCTCAACCGGATCGTTCTCTATGCGAGCGCAAACATACATGCATCCACACATTTAATACAAAAGAACAGTACACCATACAATAGGATGCAATAAATAAACAGACGTTCCACGCGGGCTCGCAATTACGGTTAAGAGAGAAAGAGGAAAAGACAGTCGAGAAACGATCACGTTACATTTTTATAAATTAAACCACTCGTTCAATTGAAGGGCATTAATGTGGACACTACGTTTAGCATAAAGTAAAGTCATGTTTCATGTCTAATCATTGTAAGCGGTTGAAGATAAATTAAAAGGATTGTCGCGCGGCGAGACGCGCGACATAGCACTTTAAACTGAATTAAGAAATCAACGACTCGTCGCGCGACCGAGTGCACAATGAGACACTTGCATTAATTATAAAGAGACGTTAAGCTTCGCGCGACGAAACTCACGACGACATACGTCAACTGAACTGATTTTAAAGTGGAACGTCGCGTGACTACACGCGCGACGACACACATTAAACAACCTGAAATTAAAATGGAGCGTCGCGCGACGAAGCACGCGACACAGCACATTAATAGGATCTGAAATTAGACAAATTCGTCGCGCGACGAAGCGCGCGACGCAGCACGCTAACTTATGGAGTTTGAAATTAACTACAAACCCAAAAATAATCACCGCGCGCGTGGGTTTGCGCACGCGGGAACGCGTTAGGAGGGTAAACGAGGCCACGCGAGTCACGCCGGGGCCGGGACACCGCGCGCAGGGTCCGAAGGCCGCGCGCAGGGGGCCGAGGCCGCGCGCAGGGGGCTGCGCGCCGGGGCAGGGGCCACGCCGGGGGCAGAGGGCCGCGCCGGGGCCGGGTCTGTCGCGCCGGGGGCCGGACGCCGCGCCGAGGCCGGGCCGCCGCGGGGGAAGGGGAGGGGCGGGCGCTGCCGCGCCGCACGGGGAAGGGGGAGGGGCGGGCCGCCGCGCAGGGGGCCGGGACGGGGGCGCGCTGCCGCGCTGGGACGCGCGCGCAGGGGAGAGAAGAGGGGGGCGCGTGCAGGGGGAGAGAAGAGGAGGGAGAGGGGAGAGGGAGAGAGAGGAGAAGGGAGGGGAGGGGAGCTCACCTCGGGGTCCAAATTCCGGTGATCGCCGTCTCCAATCCCTAGGGCACCACGGGGAGAGAGAGGTGGGAGAGGGAGAGGGAGGTTGCTGCGCGGGAAATCCAAATGAGAGAGGGAGAGGAGGAGGGGGGCGCATGGGGAGAGGGGGTGGGGCGCCGGGGGCGCGCGGGCCGGACTGGGTTGGGCCGGGCCGGGCTGGGCTGGACTGGGTTGGGCCGAGCCACTTTGCGGATTGAAACCCACGACACACACGACCATTAAAGGAAATCAATCGCCAACTGAAATCTGAAACGGAACGAGACGAACACGCGACATCAGACAAAGAAGTGCGCTTCGGCATGATGCAACACTCATGACACTTAGGTTTTGTTCATACATGACACGGACACTTGTCACTATACTGGTTTGAAATTGGGAAGAAGGAGCGAAACGGGAAGAGAAAAGAGAGTAACGCCCGAATTTGGTGAGTGAAAAGAGGAAAAAATTCTACCCTCAAATTCAGGGTGTTACACCTTAGCACAACAAAAAACTAACACCCAAAACAACAGAGGAACAACACAATAAATTTTGCAATGACAGAAGGATGGGTGACAGGTACATAGAAGTGGTAGAAGCATACCGAGTCGACACCATGGTAAGGGAAAGGCCACGTAGACAGGCGATGTCGAGCCATCGAATGGGTACCATAGACAGCAAATCATGGACCCACATCCCTCGCCTCCCTTCCAAGGTTTCGTAGAACAAGAATGGAAGGGAAGAGGCGGGCATACCTATTCGTTGCTGGAGCAAGACATGACGAAGACCTAGGCATCTGGAGGCGACATAGGTAGTATACCGCTAGATACATATAGGGAGGGAGCATGCAAGCGGAGAAAGAAGCCCAGCCGGAGCAGCTCCAAACAGAGAGGCACCCGCACTAGGCGTCAGTCCGAGAAGGGCGAGAGAATGCGAGTGACTTCCCAACCCTAAACCTACCGAGGCAACACAACACCACCACCAACTTCGTAGCATATGCCGACTGCTGCCGCACTACGGGCCTTGGTTGTCCAATATCTTAGACCTGGACTCCTTATTGCCAAGATAACCTAAGCATGGCAGACACCACCGTTTCCTCCTCGACGGCACGCATAGCGAAAGGCCAGGAGTAAGACCGACTCGCCCCGTACCCGCGTCAATGAGCGTCGGTCGACTCGCGGCTGCGACCGTGGACAGGGGTAGTAGGTTGGGGCGGAAGAACAGGGCGAAGGCCGAGAAGACGAACGGGACGTCCGACGACAACGAAAATGATGGTGTGCGCAAGCTGTGAAACGTCCTCATGGACGTGCAATAGCCACTGCGCGGGTCGGTGTCGAGGCTGGTGTCAGACAAATACGGGGAGGTGGCACCTGCTCCCACGCCCTCTGCCAAGAATGGGGTGGTGCGGAGGCGGAGGCATGAGGCATGAGGGGAGAGAGAAAAGAAGTCGGATGGCGAACGAGGTGGCTGCCACTAAGGCGAGGACCATCATTTTCGTGCGGAGGTAAGATGGCCAAATGGGCCATATCTGGTGGGCGGGCCCGAGGCACGACCTTTTTAATAGTTCCTGGGCCAGCCCGGCACGAGCATCGCGCCATGCTTGGGCTTTAGCCTCAGTCCGTAGTGCTGGTCCGGTCCAACACGATTTTTTTATTTTACAAAAAATCGTATATACATATGTACAATTTATATTCAATATTACAAACACCTAAGCGTGACGTTCTACTGGTTAGATGGCTTCACCCACTGTCTCCCGCCCTTCTTCCATCAGGGCGTGGGTTTGAACCTGTGACGGAACCTCCCAAGTAATTAGGCCCACCTACAGTTGTCCTTGTCTAACAGACATCAGACACCCTGTAGATGTTCCTAAGTCACTTGACAAGCTCGGTATCTTTCCTTACCTTACCAGGAACGTTTCACCCGTCTTGCAGACATTACAGAACATCGGAGATAAAGAAATGCGGAAGCGATTACATAAATTACATTTATTTTAAAAGCAAACTTAAGTTATTTTATTATAGACCAGAACTAAAAGCGAGTGCAGAGTAGTAATATTATACAAACCAAGGGAGGCACAAACTCCTCCCGATAAGTTTTAAGCAAAAGATCCTATGTGGAGGACCAAGTCCTCCTGCACTTCAGTCTTGTTTTTCCTCATTTGGTACCACCTTGGAGCAAAAGCAACAAAAATTTGTCGCTTCCTCACCTAAAAACAACAAAGGGATAAACCCTGAGTATGGAATTACTCAGCAAGTCTTACCTGACTAAGGAAAAGACTCTCAAGGGTATGCTGGATAAATAGGAGTCAAGGAGAGGCTTTAGCAAAAATCATCTTATACTTTTGCAGAAGTAGCTTACTAAAGTGAGTCCTTACTTTCAATCTTTTAACGCCATGTTAAGTATTAATAGACTCTATTTGCATCTAGTCTAATTTCACCATCTCATCAATACAACATCATGTTGATCCATAGTGTTCACATCCTGACTTAGGTTGTAGAAAAGTGACCAAGTCTTCATAACCGCGAAGGTACGGCGATCCGAATCGATTATACTCAGCTGAGGATCTCCAATCACACGACATATGTAGCACTTAACCCTTGCATATGTCAACCCGCCATCGGGGTTCTTAAGACCAGATCAGGTTCACGCAAACCGAGAGCACAGATACACCACCGTCCAGCCTCTTGCCACGGAGGGTACACGCTACTCTCGCCACCGATCCACGCCCATTTCGTGTTATCTTATTCTGGCCTTAGTCTGCCCGAGGCAAGGCTTACCCATGACGAGGCATGTGACCAGTTAAAGGGTCCTCGGTCAGCACGCCTACATACGCATTAATCCTTAACCAACCTGGGCAGAACATCACCTGTTCCTAACCCAAGTCTCAATTTAAGTATTTCCATCCTTAGGATTGTGTCTGTTCCTTAGGATGAAAGAGCATCACAGGGAACTTTGCAGTAAGATCCCACTATTGCTCCAAATGAAAATATTCTTGCAGGTAGAAGCCATCCTCTCCCGGGTTAGACTGAGGACAACCTCTATCCACGAGATCTAAGCAAGGCTAAGCATTTTTTTAAACCATAATTTTGATACTTCACAGAAGTATCTATAAAGGTATGGATATCAAGGAAAGCAATGCATCAAAGGGTTCCAAGCAACTCCTATGAACCTAATGCACATTTCACTAGACTTAAAGTGTGCGAAAAGTACTTAAAACACAAGGAAAGGGGTTGCATGCACCGGGGCTTGCCTTCGTTCACAGGTGAGTCAGGCTCGGATTCGCAGATATCAAAGTAGAAACAATCTCCGGCCTGAGATTCCGAAGGTGGTGGTGTCCTGTCTTCGGTGACTTCTATTTCTTCTTCACGTTCTAATCATAACCATACATAGGTATAAGAATGGATGCCATGGGATGCTCATGAGGATGCAAAGATAATATAAACTTATTATCTATGTCTTGAGTACAACTTTCCTTCACGGAACTCCGAGAACTTAGGGTTTCCGGAGTCGGTAAAGGAGTTCATAGGGCAGGGGGGTGTTTTGGGGTTTGGTGATCAAACAAGGTCCAAATCAATTCAAACCCTACCCAAGGTTTCTAAATATTGTTTTAAGTTCCTATAAAAAGTTTGGGCATTTTTAGACTTACCAATTATTTTCTAAAAATCCATAACTGATACTTTTAACCACTTTAAATACCTTAAAATTTCTTATTTCCACTAAAAATCACAAAACTATTTTTACTAAATTCTAGGGAAAATAACAAGCCTAGGAAAATTAGTTTCACAATTTTAGCATTTTTCTACATATTTCTAAAGCTTTCCCGAAAAAGAAAAAGGAAAATATTCAATAGTGTTGGGCTGATTCCGGCCTGAACCGGCCCAACAACGCAGGAAGCGCGCGCCCGCGCCCGCACGCGACGGCAGATTTGCACAGGGGCCCTCGCGTTTCTGTTTAACTGCGAACGGGTTCAAACACTATTCTAAAGAGTCTCTGACGCTTTGCAAATAGATCCCTCATCTTCTAATTCTTTACACCGTGAAACCCTCGACGGCGGTCCAAGCTAGGAGCCGAGCTCCGACGAGCTAGACCGACCGAATGATGCCACGGCCGGAGTTCTCGAGCGACAGGAACCAAATTAAACTCCTTCCGCACCTTTCCCCTCAATCAATTTCGCTAGAGATGGTTCATCATGTTCTGGCCACGGTGTCAGTGCGGGTGTTCAAGCGGATTATCATGTTCCGGGTCACTGAAGGTTGGACTGGCTAAATTGAAGCTAGGGAAAGGTTCCTGGGTTCGCCAGGGTCCCTGGACATGCTTCGGTTTGGGCAGAGCAAGACCCGAAGAACGGGTCGACGGTGGGGGGGGTCACGGTGGCGTTCTATAGGATAGGCGTGCGTTCCGGTGATGGGCTTCGGCCAAACTCCAATTGCCGCATCAAGGAGCAATAAGGGATCAAAAACTAACTAAAACAGGGAGTAACTACGTAAGTACTGACCAGGGAAGCGCTGGGCACAGATGTTCCTTCTCGGTGAAGCTAAGAACAGGAGAGGGAGAAATTGTGGGCTGCACAAGTTCTCAGGCGGGATTGAGCCGATTGCTTAAGCACTGAGGTGCGTAATGTGGAGAAGAAGCAGAGTTCGGGCTCAATTTATAGGCCGTCGACCGCAGTTGGAGAAGAAGCGCGAACTACGGATGCGCTGGCAAGCTTTCCGCGCGGCGGTTTCCGGTGAGGACACGGGGTCGCCGTTTAACCGGAGTTCGCCACCTCGGTAACCTTTTGTTACGATGCCGAGGATCTTTACCGCGACCACCGACGACCGGTCACGCCGCGGTGGCGTTCTTATCGCCGGCGGGGGGGGGGGTGATCCTGATCCACGGCGCGATATTTTCTGAAGACGGTGAACAGTGCACTGAATGCAGTAAAAAGCTTGACTGACTGACCAAGTTGGAGCCCAGTTTTCTCAAATTTTCATGTGAAACCTAAGCCAACCTTCTGTAGTAAAGTTGTAGAACTATAATCCATCTATAACTTTGCTACAATGTGCTCTCACAAAAAGTCACTGGATCTTGCTTAAAATCAAGCCCTAAGTTCATGTCATCCCACTGTTAATCTGAATTTCAGACATCAAGCAGTCTGACAGTCCAACTTCAGGCTCAATTATCTCCCAACTTTTTACAAGAACATGGCTTGCACTCTTAAGCAAACTTGTTGTCCTATATTTGGGCTACAATTTTGATGTGGTGACCTAGGGAAAACTCTCTTTTGTTTAGAAGTTACAGGGTCACAAACATGAGCACAATACACTGAAATTAGACTTAGTCAAAAGAGTTCAAATGTGACTCTTTTGCAAATAAGCCCAAAACTCAGGGTTTGGCTGGTAAATCTTCCCAAATGTGAACCATGTGACTTAAGATACTTATTTCGCTTGGTTTTTGCACTTTAGCCCAAAATGGACTAATTTTGCACATAAGCCCCTAGGGTTTAGTTTTAGGGTTTTCCAGGGTCCCAATCAGGGTTTCTGGTATCCCAGGGGTATAAATGTGATTCAACTTTGTTTTTGGGGTCATTTTATGACTTTTACCCTAAAGCTTTTAGGTTTTCTCAACTTGGGTTAGGTTTTACCCCTTTAATCCCTATTTAGGGTTAAGTTCCCTATCCAGGGTCCTATTTGAAAAATACTAGAACAATACAACTTGTTTGAAATTTTTGCCTAGTGAATGCATTCTAGGTGTATCAAACATATGCAATGCCAATGCTTATGATGCCATGCTCAAGTTTTAGTTATAGTAACACCAGGGGTGTTACATCCTTCCCCCCATAAAAGAATCTCGTCCCGAGATTAAAAGTCCTAGGGTAAGTAATGGAAAAGGAAATGTGTCACATTTTTATTTCCTTATTTCTGGTACAAGGCAGGGGTGATGTGGGGGTCACTTCTTTATTACACAGCTATACAGGCTTTACAATTTACAAGAGGCTAAAAAGCCTGGGAAATTCTTATTCAAGAAGTCTTGAGTTTCCCAAGTAGCTTCATCTTCAGAATGCTGGTTCCACTGTATCTTATAAAACTTGAGAGTTTTTCTCCGGGTAACCCTGTCCTTTTGATCCAAGACTCGGATAGGGTGCTCAGAGTATGTCAAGTCCGGTTCAAGGACAACATCCGTTACTTCAACGGTTCGATCAGGAACCCGAAGACACTTCTTCAATTGTGACACGTGGAACACATTATGCACAGCAGACAATGTTTCGGGTAGTTGGAGTCGGTATGCCACTGGTCCACATTGTTCAAGCACCAGGAATGGACCAATGTACCTGGGTGCAAGTTTCGCTTTAACCCCGAAACGCGATGCACCCTTCATTGGTGAAACTTTTAAGTAGACAAAATCGCCTACCAGAAAGCATAAGGGTTGTCGTCGTCGGTCTGCATAACTCTTTTGTCGAGTCTGAGCTTTCTTCATATTATGAATAATTCTCTGAACCTTTTCTTCGACCTCTTTCACCATATCAGGCCTAAAGAAGTACCTTTCTCCAGGTTCAGACCAATTTAGCGGAGTTCGACACCGTCGCCCATATAAAGCTTCAAAAGGTGCCATCTTGATACTTTCTTGATAACTGTTATTATATGAAAATTCCGCTAAGGGCAAACATTCATCCCATTTTTGTGAGAAGTCCAGAACACATGCCCGCAGCATATCTTCTAGTATTTGATTGACCCTTTCAGTCTGCCCACTGGTTTGAGGATGATAAGCCGAACTGTGGAGTAATTTAGTACCCAAGGATTTGTGAAGTGCTTCCCAAAACTTGGCTACAAATTGAGGTCCACGATCCGACACAATGGTCTTCGGAACACCATGCAGACTGAGAATACGGGCAATGTATAATGCTGCATAAGTGGCTACTGTATATGTGACCCTGACTGGTAAGAAGTGGGCAATCTTTGTGAGTCGATCAACGATAACCCAAATAGAATCATACCCTTTGGACGTCCTGGGCAATCCCACAATAAAGTCCATACTTATGTCTTCCCATTTCCATGTTGGGATCGGCAAAGATTGTAATGGACCAGCAGTTTTCATGTGTATGGCCTTGACACGTCTGCAAGTGTCACATCTAGCCACATAGCGTGCAATTTCGATCTTCATCTTTGTCCACCAGTAATGTTGCTTTAAATCTTGGTACATCTTAGTGCTTCCGGGATGAATAGAATAACAACTAAGATGTGCTTCATCAAGAATTTGCTGGCGGAGTTCTTCGTTCTTTGGCACTACTATGCGGTTTTTAAACCATATCACACCTTGATCGTCTTCCTTGAAACATTTGGCTACTCCAGCCCTTATCTTCTCTCGTATGTGCTTCATACCCAGATTATCTTTTTGAGCATCAATTATCCTTTGCAAAATGATTTACTCAAGCCTTAGCTGACTTAGAGTCCCTTGTTGGATTATCCCCAGGTTTAGTTTTTCCATCTCTTGACACAAAGTGTTGTCAGAGGTCTTCGCCATAAGACAGTGACAGGAAGTCTTACGACTCAGTGCATCTGCCACCACATTGGCTTTGCCTGGGTGATAATGGATCTCCAGTTCATAGTCTTTAATAAGCTCAAGCCATCGTCTTTGCCTCATATTTAATTCTGACTGGGTGAAGATGTACTTCAAACTTTTATGATCTGTATATATGTGGCAGATATTTCCCAGCAGATAGTGACGCCAAATCTTCAGGGCATGAACCACAGCAGCTAGCTCTAGATCATGAGTTGGGTAATGCTCCTCATGTCGGCGCAACTGCCTTGAAGCATACGCAATTACTCGGCCCTCTTGCATCAGTACACAGCCGAGCCCACTGCCAGATGCATCACAATATACATCAAAAGGCTTAGTGATGTCCGGTTGAGCCAATACCGGAGCAGTGGTTAATAATGTCTTCAATTGCTCAAAGGCTTCATTACACTTAGAAGACCAATTGAACTTAATGTCATTCTTCAGTAAACTTGTGATTGGCTTCACAAGCTTAGAAAAATCTGGTATGAATCTGTGATAATACCCAGCTAGTCCAAGAAAACTCCGGACTTGGTGAACAGTGGTTGGGGGTTTCCACTCCAGAATATCTTTGACCTTGCTAGGATCTACCGCAATTCCTTTAGCCGATAACACGTGCCCCAAAAATTGAATTTCCTCCAGCCAGAACGCGCACTTGCTGAACTTGGCATATAGCTGATGTTCCCTCAGGCGCGTCAATACAATCCGTAAATGCTGAGCATGGTCCTCTTCATTCTTAGAATATATCAAGATATCGTCGATGAAGACCACCACGAACTTGTCCAACTCGGGCATGAACACCGAGTTCATCAAATAGGTGAAGTGGGCAGGAGCATTTGTGAGCCCGAAAGACATTACCAGGTATTCAAACAATCCATACCGCGTAGTAAACGCGGTCTTCGGTATATCCTCGGGCCGAATACGGATTTGATGATAGCCCGACCTGAGATCAATTTTGGAAAATACCCTCGCCCCAGTCAGTTGATCAAATAAGATGTCGATCCTTGGAAGAGGGTACTTATTCTTAATGGTGACCTCATTCAGGGGTCGATAATCCACGCACATTCGCAAGGTTTGATCCTTCTTCTTAACAAAAATGGCGGGACAACCCCATGGGGACGAGCTTGGCCGGATGAATCCCTTATTCAGTAGATCTTGTAATTGAATCTTCAATTCCGCCAACTCATTAGGGGGCATACGGTACGATCTTCGGGAGATGGGAGCCGTACCGGGCTTTAGCTCAATTACGAATTCTACATCTCTTTCAGGGGGCAGTCCAGGCAAATCTTCCGGAAATACATCTGGAAACTCACATACTACCGGAATGTTCTTGATCTCCGATACAATGGCTTCATATATTCTACCAGAAGCTTTGACTGGATTGGCTACAGGGAGAGACAAAAGAATCTCTTCTTGATTATAGCTCAACCTGACAGTTCTGAGTTCAGTGTTGAGAATTGCCTTGTGTTGGGTTAACCAATTCATACCCAAAATTACATCTATATCCTGGCCTTTTAGAACAATCATGTTAGCAGGAAAGTTCCGTCCGGCCATTGTTACTGGCACTTCATAGGCCACTTCTCTAGTAAAAATGTGTCCCCCAGGTGAATGAATTTTAAATCCCTCTTTTGATTCATGGCATGCAATGTGATGTTGCTCCACAAATTTCTTGCTAATGAATGTATGTGAAGCACCAGAATCAAAAAGAATAATTGCAGGGTGACTGGCCACGGGAAACGTACCCATCATCACCGGCTCTCCTTCCGGTGTAGTGGCCACTTGGGTGTAATATACACGCCCCGTCTTCTTTGTATTTTTCCCCATAGTATTTCCTTTGGGCTGAGCTGATCTCCCAGATCCTTGCGGAGCATTTGATTGATTTTGCTTAGGATATGGGCAATCTTTGATGAAGTGTCCCGACTTGCCGCAATTAAAACACCCAGTTGAAGAACTAGGCAAGGCAGGGAATCGAGTGCCTGGGGCACCCGGCTGATTTGGGGTAGTGGGGGTATTGTTGGGGCGAATAATGATTGGCTGTTTGAAAGGGAATGAGGGTGGACGAGAAAAAGTGCGATTTTGGCTTGAAGGCCGGATCACAAACCGTTGCTTCTTCGCCTGGCCCTGATTAGGCCTCTCACCACCGAATCCCTTATTCTTCCCAGAACTTGCGTATTTTGCTTCAACAGATAAGGCCGTGCTGACAGCCTTTCCATACGTGAGATCTATGCATGTGGCCATCTTTCTCTGTAGCCGATCATTTAAACCCCGCATAAAACAGTTCTTCTTCTTTAAATCGGTATTCACCTGGTCGATGGCATACTGCGACAGGTGATTAAACTTGTTGAGATACTGATTGATGGTATCTCCCCCTTGTTTTAACTTCATGAATTCCTCTTGTTTCATATGCAGCACTCCTTCGGGTATGTAGTGCTCACGGAAGGCTGCTTTAAACTCTTCCCAGGTGACTTGATGGTTGACGGGTTGTATAGCCACAAAATTTCCCCACCAGGTACTGGCAGGACCATGTAGTTGTTGTGCTGCGAATAACGGCTTCTGCGTCTCTGAACAGCGGAGAAGACCAAACTTTTGTTCAATAACCCGTATCCACTCATCAGCTTCTAGTGGATCTTCAGCTTTGACGAATAGGGGTGGACGGGTTTCAGAGAAGTCCAAATAAGTAGTTTCACGGGGGCCATGCTGATAACCCCTTCCTGCCTGCTGCTGGAATTGCTGCTGACCCGCCATTTCCCTAAGGAAGCGGGTATTGTCTGCGGTGGCATTCACCAAGGCGGCAATCGCCTCGGCTAAAGTGGGAGGAACCGGAGGTGGGTTTGGGGTAACATCCCTTCCCCCAGAAGTTCCGGCTGCGTCCTGTCCTCGAGTCCTGGTCGGCATCTGTGGCAAAAAACATTTGAAGTAAACATAATATGCCAGAGAACCTTCCATTTTACATTACTATAAAAAGTAATGATACAGACTCAATATTACATAACAGGATACATTACCCATTATACAAAAGTTCAACCTATTATACAACAGTACACCCTACAATACACTACTCTACTTCTATTACACCATTAGTCCTGCTTTCCATTACTCTTGGCGGCCTCATCGTCTGGTGTGGGAGTCCAGACATCAACCAACCTCAAGGAAGGAGGGGGCTCAAAAAGGTCTAACTCCCCACCCAGCACGCGTCCCGCAACATGAGATGGTCCGGCTTCCGCCTCAGCAGGGTGTGCAGGCACACTAGGGTGTAATTGTGAGTATAGTACATGGACTTCCTCATGCAACGTATTGCAGTAGACCTGCAGGTTGTCGACAGTTGAGCTAAGTTCTTTAATTCGGGCCTGAGCCCTTGCTTCCTTAGCACATGCTAGCAAACGAGACTGTACTGCCCAGTCAAGTGCTAAGTCTCGATCAGCAAGCTGATCCTGCAGGTGACGGATGTCCCTTCTTAGTTCATTGATTCTATCTCCGTCTGCGACCCAAGCATCGGTCCTGTGTTGCAGCGCTGCTTGAAGTCGACTCACTCGAGCTTCAAGATCTCCTATGGGGTCATTACTTCCACTTCTGCTGCTTTCATGACGAGGGGCCAGTTGATGCCGAGGCACTCCAATTGGTCCCGTTGACTTGCGTGCCGTTAGCCTTGTGCGTGGCGGCATCTTTCTAAGGGGGAAAATGTTATTAGTATAATTCTTAGCATGATGCATGTGTAAGTACAGAATCAACCTTAGTCGATTCAACCTTCTATACATTGCACTCTTCCTATCTGGTCTTTAAGATAGACTCTTCAGAATACTTAGGTAAGAAGAGAAAAGAGTTTTTAGGTAAGACTTTTGAAAATCTTTTTGAAGATGCCTCATAATATCTGCAAAGAAGGGCTACGCTCCGATACCAGCTGTGACGGAACCTCCCAAGTAATTAGGCCCACATACAGTTGTCCTTGTCTAACAGACATCAGACACCCTGTAGATGTTCCTAAGTCACTTGACAAGCTCGGTATCTTTCCTTACCTTACCAGGAACGTTTCACCCGTCTTGCAGACATTACAGAACATCAGAGATAAAGAAATGCGGAAGCGATTACATAAATTACATTTATTTTAAAAGCAAGCTTAAGTTATTTTATTACAGACCAGAACTAAAAGCGAGTGCAGAGTCGTAATATTATACAAACCAAGGGAGGCACAAACTCCTCCCGATAAGTTTTAAGCAAAAGATCCTATGTGGAGGACCAAGTCCTCCCGCACTTCAGTCTTGTTTTTCCTCATTTGGTACAACCTTGGAGCAAAAGCAACAAAAATTTGTCGCTTCCTCACCTAAAAACAACAAAGGGATAAACCCTGAGTATGGAATTACTCAGCAAGTCTTACCCGACTAAGGAAAAGACTCTCAAGGGTATGCTGGATAAATAGGAGTCAAGGAGAGGCTTTAGCAAAAATCATCTTATACTTTTGCAGAAGTAGCTTACTAAAGTGAGTCCTTACTTTCAATCTTTTAACGCCATGTTAAGTATTAATAGACTCTATTTGCATCTAGTCTAATTTCACCATCTCATCAATACAACATCATGTTGATCCATAGTGTTCACATCCTGACTTAGGTTGTAGAAAAGTGACCAAGTCTTCATAACCGCGAAGGTACGGCGATCCGAATCGATTATACTCAGCTGAGGATCTCCAATCACACGACATATGTAGCACTTAACCCTTGCATATGTCAACCCGCCACCGGGGTTCTTAAGACCAGATCAGGTTCACGCAAACCGAGAGCACAGATACACCACCGTCCAGCCTCTTGCCACGGAGGGTACACGCTACTCTCGCCACCGCTCCACGCCCATTTCGTGTTATCTTATTCTGGCCTTAGTCTGCCCGAGGCAAGGCTTACCCATGACGAGGCATGTGACCAGTTAAAGGGTCCTCGGTCAGCACGCCTACATACGCATTAATCCTTAACCAACCTGGGCAGAACATCACCTGTTCCTAACCCAAGTCTCAATTTAAGTATTTCCATCCTTAGGATTGTGTCTGTTCCTTAGGATGAAAGAGCATCACAGGGAACTTTGCAGTAAGATCCCACTATTGCTCCAAATGAAAATATTCTTGCAGGTAGAAGCCATCCTCTCCCGGGTTAGACTGAGGACAACCTCTATCCACGAGATCTAAGCAAGGCTAAGCATTTTTGTAAACCATAATTTTGATACTTCACAGAAGTATCTATAAAGGTATGGATATCAAGGAAAGCAATGCATCAAAGGGTTCCAAGCAACTCCTATGAACCTAATGCACATTTCACTAGACTTAAAGTGTGCGAAAAGTACTTAAAACACAAGGAAAGGGGTTGCATGCACCGGGGCTTGCCTTCGTTCACAGGTGAGTCAGGCTCGGATTCGCAGATATCAAAGTAGAAACAATCTCCGGCCTGAGATTCCGAAGGTGGTGGTGTCCTGTCTTCGGTGACTTCTATTTCTTCTTCACGTTCTAATCATAACCATACATAGGTATAAGAATGGATGCCATGGGATGCTCATGAGGATGCAAAGATAATATAAACTTATTATCTATGTCTTGAGTACAACTTTCCTTCACGGAACTCCGAGAACTTAGGGTTTCCGGAGTCGGTAAAGGAGTTCATAGGGCAGGGGGGTGTTTTGGGGTTTGGTGATCAAACAAGGTCCAAATCAATTCAAACCCTACCCAAGGTTTCTAAATATTGTTTTAAGTTCCTATAAAAAGTTTGGGCATTTTTAGACTTACCAATTATTTTCTAAAAATCCATAACTAATACTTTTAACCACTTTAAATACCTTAAAATTTCTTATTTCCACTAAAAATCACAAAACTATTTTTACTAAATTCTAGGGAAAATAAGAAGCCTAGGAAAATTAGTTTCACAATTTTAGCATTTTTCTACATTTTTCTAAAGCTTTCCCGAAAAAGAAAAAGGAAAATATTCAATAGTGTTGGGCTGATTCCGGCCTGAACCGGCCCAACAACGCAGGAAGCGCGCGCCCGCGCCCGCGCGCGACGGCAGATTTGCACAGGGGCCCTCGCGTTTCTGTTTAACTGCGAACGGGTTCAAACACTATTCTAAAGAGTCTCTGACGCTTTGCAAATAGATCCCTCATCTTCTAATTCTTTACACCGTGAAACCCTCGACGGCGGTCCAAGCTAGGAGCCGAGCTCCGACGAGCTAGACCGACCGAATGATGCCACGGCCGGAGTTCTCGAGCGACAGGAACCAAATTAAACTCCTTCCGCACCTTTCCCCTCAATCAATTTCGCTAGAGATGGTTCATCATGTTCTGGCCACGGTGTCAGTGCGGGTGTTCAAGCGGATTATCATGTTCCGGGTCACTGAAGGTTGGACTGGCTAAATTGAAGCTAGGGAAAGGTTCCTGGGTTCACCAGGGTCCCTGGACATGCTTCGGTTTGGGCAGAGCAAGACCCGAAGAACGGGTCGACGGTGGGGGGGGGGGGGGGGGGTCACGGCGGCGTTCTATAGGATAGGCGTGCGTTCCGGTGATGGGCTTCGGCCAAACTCCAATTGCCGCATCAAGGAGCAATAAGGGATCAAAAACTAACTAAAACAGGGAGTAACTACGTAAGTACTGACCAGGGAAGCGCTGGGCACAGATGTTCCTTCTCGGTGGAGCTAAGAACAGGAGAGGGAGAAATTGTGGGCTGCACAAGTTCTCAGGCGGGATTGAGCCGATTGCTTAAGCACTGAGGTGCGTAATGTGGAGAAGAAGCAGAGTTCGGGCTCAATTTATAGGTCGTCGACCGCAGTTGGAGAAGAAGCGCGAACTACGGATGCGTTGGCAAGCTTTCCGCGCAGCGGTTTCCGGTGAGGACACGGGGTCGCCGTTTAACCGGAGTTCGCCACCTCGGTAACCTTTTGCTACGATGCCGAGGATCTTTACCTCGACCACCGACGACCGGTCACGCCGCGGTGGCGTTCTTATCACCGGCGGGGGGGGGGGGGGGGGTGATCCTGATCCACGGCGCGATATTTTCTGAAGACGGTGAACAGTGCACTGAATGCAGTAAAAAGCTTGACTGACTGACCAAGTTGGAGCCCAGTTTTCTCAAATTTTCATGTGAAACCTAAGCCAACCTTCTGTAGTAAAGTTGTAGAACTATAATCCATCTATAACTTTGCTACAATGTGCTCTCACAAAAAGTCACTAGATCTTGCTTAAAATCAAGCCCTAAGTTCATGTCATCCCAGTGTTAATCTGAATTTCAGACATCAAGCAGTCTGACAGTCCAACTTCAGTCTCAATTATCTCCCAACTTTTTACAAGAACATGGCTTGCACTCTTAAGCAAACTTGTTGTCCTATATTTGGGCTACAATTTTGATGTGGTGACCTAGGGCAAACTCTCTTTTGTTTAGAAGTTACAGGGTCACAAACATGAGCACAATACACTGAAATTAGACTTAGTCAAAAGAGTTCAAATGTGACTCTTTTGAAAATAAGCCCAAAACTCAGGGTTTGGCCGGTAAATCTTCCCAAATGTGAACCATGTGACTTAAGATACTTATTTGGCTTGGTTTTTGCACTTTAGCCCAAAATGGACTAATTTTGCACATAAGCCCCTAGGGTTTAGTTTTAGGGTTTTCCAGGGTCCCAATCAGGGTTTCTGGTATCCCAGGGGTATAAATGTGATTCAACTTTGTTTTTGGGGTCATTTTATGACTTTTACCCTAAAGCTTTTAGGTTTTCTCAACTTGGGTTAGGTTTTACCCCTTTAATCCCTATTTAGGGTTAAGTTCCCTATCCAGGGTCCTATTTGAAAAATACTAGAACAATACAACTTGTTTGAAATTTTTGCCTAGTGAATGCATTCTAGGTGTATCAAACATATGCAATGCCAATGCTTATGATGCCATGCTCAAGTTTTAGTTATAGTAACACCAGGGGTGTTACAGAACCCCACCTCTTGCGTCGCTTTTTTAACATTTTACGTTGATTTAACCAAATGGCCCAATGAGCTAATGGGCCAGGCCAACGTGTCGTGCTTGGGCCGGAGCTACGGCCCGCGGGAATCGGGCCTAGTGGCTTCGTGCCGGGCCGCCGTTTGACCATCTATATGCGGAGGTGTGGTTGGTTGCGCGGAGGGGACGAGCGTGCAACGGGTTAATTTGAAATAGATGTGAGGGGTTATTTGTAAAAAGATGACGCGGAACAACCGTTGAAACTGGTGTTTTAATATAGTACTAGTCAGTTACCTGTGCGTTGCGATGGCTCACAACAATACCCATATAAATTATCCACCAAAAAGATCTCAAGATTTTTTATTGATTATCTCCGCTCTTCGCATAATATTTTTTATGAACGCACTGGTACCATAGGCAGCAAATCAGAGACCCCCATCCCTCGCCTTCCCCACTTCCAAGGTTTCGTAGAGCAGGAGGGGAAGGGAAGAGGCGGACATACCTGTTCGTTGCCAGAGAAGGACACGACGAATACCTGGGCATCTGGAGGCGACATAGGTAGTATATCGCTAGATATATAGGAAGAGAGCACGCAAGCGGAGAAAGAAGCCTAGTCGAAGCAGCTCCAAACCAAGAGGCACCTGCATCAGGCGTCAATCCGAGAAGGGCGAGAGAATGCGAGTGTCTTCCTAGCCCTGAACCCGCCGAAGCGACACAACACCACCACCAACTCCGTAGCATATGCCGACTACTGCCATGCTACGGGCCTTGGTTGTCCAATATCTCAGACCTGGACTCCTCATTGCCAAGATAACCTAAGTGTGGCAGGCGCCACCATGTCCTCCTCGACGGCACACACGGAGAAAGGCCAGGAGCATGACCGACTCGCGTTGTACCCACGTCGACGAGCGTCGGTCGGCTCACGGTTGCGACCGTGGGCGGGGGCAGCAGGTTGGGGAGGAAGAACAGGGCGAAGGCCAGGAAGACGAACGAGACATCCGACGACGGTGAAAACGATGGTGCGCGCATGATGTGAAACGTCCTTGTGGACGTGCAATAGCCACTGCGCGAGTCGGTGTCGTGGCTGGTGTCGGACGAATATGGGGGAGGAGCGCATGCTCCTACGCCCTCTGCCGAGAATGGGGTGGCGCGGAGGTGGAGGCACGAGGGGAGAGAGAAAAGAAGTACAATGGTGAACGAGGTGGTGGCAAATGAGGCGAGGGCCATCATTATCGTGTGGAGGTATAGATAGCCAAATGGGCCGTGTCTAGCGAGCCGGCCTGAGGCACGACCCATTTAATAGTGCCTGGGCCAACCCGGCACGAGCACTGTGCGGTGTTTGAGCCGTAGCCTCGGGGCGTAGTGCTGGCCTGGCCCGACACAATTATTTTTTTATTTTACAAAAACCATATATACATATGTACAATTTATATTCAATTTTATAAACATTTGAGCATGATGTTCTACTGGTTAGACAGCTTCGCCCAGTGTCTCCCACCCTTCTTCCATCAGGGTGTGGGGGTTCAAACCCCACCTCCTGCACCACTTTTAAACATTTTACGCTGAGTTGATTTGGAAGAAATGTAGGGACTTTTTTGTAAAAAAATGACACAGGACGACCGTTGAAACTGGTGCTTTAAGTATAGTAGATATATATAGAAAAAATCATATGAGAGTCCAAGACACAAGATGAAAGAAGCCTAGACAAAAACATGCACATAAACAAAGAAGTGATAGTTTATTGAAGAAGGCCTACTAAGAAAAAGTACATCAGACATGTAGGTGTGTATCGGACACCACATCAGACGACACACTGAATACAACATTTACAGAAGTTTGCAACATGTTTGGAGAGATCCATAGGGCACCGGATGTGCCACCATATACCCCATTGGTCAGGATACTCAAAGAGGTTGCCCAATAACCCGAGAGGGACTATAACACATCATGTGTGTTTGGTGTAGAACCAGTCAACGCATCAGATGACATTACTCAAATAGCTAGTAATAGCTAATTGGCGTGGATATGCACCAGTTGTCGTCACAGGAAATCGATGGGCTGTCACCCGGTGTGTAACACCCTGAATTTGGGGGTATAAAATTTCTTTCTTATTATCATCCAAATTCAGGTGTTACCCTTCTCTCGCTCACTCTAGTTTCTATCTCTCTCTAGTTCCCCTCTCTCTCTTTCTCTTTTGGTTAGGGTTAGCTTAATTAGTGAGGGACTATTTATTTTATTTTTGACAAAACAGATGAGTCATGAAATGTTGCATCATGTTGACTTCCAAATATTCTTTGAATTGTTGCACATGTTTGATTTGGTTTGAATTTGAAACTTGGTTTGAATTTGAATTGAAAACCCTAGAGAAAATAAATGGAAAAGGCATTAGAAATTCCCTGGAAATAGAAAAACCCATTTCAGCCTAGTCGGCCCAGCGAGCCCAGCCTCGCGCGCGCGCCCGCACTCACGCGCCCTCGGTGCCTGACAGGCAGGTCCCGTCTATCGACGCCAGCCCTCGCGCCCCTTCCCTCCCTCTCTCCCTCTCACTGCCCAGTGGGCTAGCCCTGTCGGCGTCGTTCCTTTCGCACGTGCGCCCGCTTCTCTCTGTCCCACCGAGCCCACCTATCAGTCCATTCTCAACCTCCCGCCCACGTCCCTCGCCGTGGACGCACCTACGACCGCACGTTCTCCGGCCACGTTCTCGAGCCCGCACCTCTTTAGAAGCCGCACGCCGCTCGCCCACTTCCCCCCGCTCACTTGCGCCTTCAGCCGAACCCTCTCGACCCCTCTCTCTCGCTCTGTGCACGCGACCAGGTAGCTCCGCCGCCGCTAACCGAAGACTGTCGTATGTTCTGCGACCGTCGTCGAGCCCACGCCCCGTCCGTTGCAGCGGTGAGTTCTGCCTCACCGTCAGCTACTCGGGACGTCCTTTGGTTTGCCCTTCCCCTCTCTGATTTGCCCGGTTTGCGCTCACCGGAGCGTTTCTTGCACAGCTGGAGCCCGCCGACGTGGACCCGAGGCTCCACAGCACCCCCGTCGTTCCCCAAGCGTCTTAGAGTTCGCACTCGAGGTGAGCAACCTTCCCATGCCTTTATTTCACCAAGTATCGCCCCAGTGCCCACGCAATTCCTCACCGGAGTTGATCCGCGCCGCCGTTAGCCCACCTCGTCGTGTTATGCGCCCTCTTGTGCCACCGTGCCGGTTTTGCGCCCATGGTCGAGTTCGCCAGATCAACCTGAGCGTGCTCGAGCTATTCCCCATGCCCCTAGAGCCCTGTCGTGGACAGTCCCCTCGTCTTTGGTGACACTAGCCGTTGGATCTCGGGCGTCCGTCCGAGATCGGGCAGTTTAGACTAGAGATGTCCAAACGGGCCGCCCGGCCCGGTCCGGCCCGGGCCCGGTGAAGCCTGGCCCGTTTTGGGCCCGGACCGCCAGGCACGATTAAAAAACCGGGCCGGGCCGGCTAAGCACGCGGGCTCAATTTCTTGTCCGAGCCCGGCCCGCAACGGGCCTAAACGGGCCGGGTCGGCCCATTTAGCACGAAAAAACGGGCCGAAAAGCGGGCTATGCGGGCCGAAAAGCACGTTTTAGTGTAAAAAAGCGGGCTTAACGGGCTTAGAGCTAAACGGGCCGTGCCGGGCTAGCCCACCGTGCCTAATTTCCTGTCCGAGCCCGACCCGCTTATTCGTGCCGGGCCGGCCCGGGCCCCCATATAACCGGGCCTTGCCGGGCTCGGACCGGGCCCAAAAAGCGGGCTTCGTGCCGGGCTCGCGGGCCTCGTGCTTATTGGACATCTATAGTTTAGACTTAATCACAGCAGATCTAACCTCAGCCCTCCGATCCAGATCCGGTTGTTCTCCTCTCTCCCCCTCACACGCGCCCCTGCGGCTGGGCCCGGCCGGTCAGCCCCACCTCAGTTCGCTGACACCCTGTCCCCACCAGTCAGTCGCGCTCATGCGGCCGTGCCCGCGCGCGCGACCGCGGTATCTAATCTTGTCCGTTGATCTGAGATCCGATGGTTGAGATCGCCTGATACCCCTTCACGTGTATTTTTGCTTAAGAGACCCTCGGGTTTTAGGAAATGAACCCACAGTCCCTGGTTTTCGCTCGCAGGCCCCTGTGTTCTTTTAAACAACCCCCTGTGCTTTTAAATAATTACAGAATTAGCCCTAATTTCATATTTCAAACTTCAAAACTTGTTTATTTCATATCTTTTCCATATGAACTCCAAATTTAGTGGTTCAAATTGCAAAATGTTCATAAAATTATTATCTGTCCAAATAAATTATGATCATCTATAGTCTGTACACTTTAATTTTATACCTAGAATATAAGATTGACGTATATGTTGATTTATTCCCTTATTTAAATAAATAAAAAGGAAACCCCTAGGGATAAATGGATATTTAACCTTTTGAGTTTAATAATGTGTAAGATAAGAATTAATCTCTAGTTTAGCCTTTGGGTCTCAATAAAATGAGGAGTATTAGATTATGTAATCATGGACAACACTTAAAGAGTAATTAACTCCTAATTAAGATTAGTTCATGTTATAATGTGATCTCCTTCTTCTTTAATTAATACTATACCTTTTGAGATGTGTTCCAATGTTTGTACATGTTTGATGTGTTGTTCATTTGTACTTTCCAATTGTATTGAATGTATGATCACTTTATTTAGACAACGAGCAGCCCGTGGTCCCTGAGTGTGTTGCCGAAGATCTCCCTGAGCAACAACCTGGTGAAGGCAAGTGTCCTCAGACCTATCATGTCCTATTTATTTTATAATTCATTGTCCCGCATTACATTATTAAAACTTATGGATTGACTAGTCTGTATTTACCTTGTCCTTGTTTACCTTTTTGGGTTAATCATGGTTAGCTTATGCTATTGCTTTAACTTAATCAATGAACATGATGTGATTATTTATGATACGATGATGTTATCCCGATGATGTTCCTGTGATACTTTAGGGGACTCAGGCTGTTTCCTGAGTACCTCTTCGTAAGGACTTGTTTGGGGAGGGACAACCCGGGATAACAGTGCAACCATGAGGGTGGAATGGGATGCTCTTAGCTGGTTAATTAGAGGAACCAGAGGAGTAGTTGGCTTCGCCGTAAGGCCGTCAATGGGGTCCGGGCACAGTACTTGTTCTGCCGAGGTTGGTTGCAGAGGTTCTCGATTTGGTTTTATTAGTCACCCTTCCTCTGGGAAGATGTACTGTGTTTATCAAACTGGAGAAACCTAACGGGCGACTATGACCTCTGGGAAATCTTTGTAAAGGCTATGTAGTGAGACCCTCCTAGTTCACCTTGGTAGTGATCAATGGGGAGGCTAGAACCCCGGGTAGAAACAGATTCACGACTTGTGGGTAAAGTGTGCGATCTCTGCAGAGTGTTAGAAACTGGTATATCAGTCGTGCTCACGGTTATGAGCGGCCTTGGGATCCTCTTTGATTAGAAGAACTTTTGTTACTTTTATGATGATGGTTAGCAATGATGGTTATAAGTTGGATCTCTAGTATTTCCTCTTGGAGGGAGTGCTTCTGGGTAATAACTGGGTTTATTACTAAAATTTGGCTTTACTTATAGTAATGAAACTTGACCAGCTAAAAGCAACTGCTTAACCTTAACTCCACATACAGCTAGTCCACTTTAGCCAAATAGGACATTTGCCGAGTACGTTGATGTGTACTCACCCTTGCTCTACATATCACCCCACCCTAGGTTGTCCCCACTGTACTCAGTGCTTAGGAGGAGATGCTGGCAACATGGAGGACTTTGAGGAGTTCCAGGACTACGATGAGTTCTAGTTTATCTTAGTGACAAACCCCCAGTCAGCTGCCTGTGTAGGCTTATCTTCTACGTTTCGTTTCTCCGTGCTTTGATATTAATGTTGAACACTATGGCTATGTGTTAGACTCTATGGATGTCTTGGACATCTTGATGTAATTAAAGTACCTTTCTGCTATTTACTTTGAGCATTGTGTGATGATGTCCAATTATGTAATCGCTGTGTACGTGAGTTCTGATCCTGGCACATACACGGTTCACATTTGGTTTACCTTCCAAAACCGGGTGCGACATAAGTGGTATCAGAGCCTTGCTGACTGTAGGGCCGCTAACCTAGACTAGAAGGGTCGCCCTAAGGACTATACACATCTACCCTTACTTTGACCTTAGTGTCCTTTCAAAAGTTGGTCATCTTGACCAATTCTATGTTATCTACTTACCTCACAAAAATATTTGTCTCACTTTTCTTTCTGTTTACTTTCTGGTCTTATAGTTCTATTCTCACTCTTGTGCTTACGATGTATTTTGTAGATGGATCGTATTAGATGCACGACACGTAAGTCTGTGATTCCCTTTTTGCCTTCTCGCCTGGCGGAGCGTCCACTATGTTGCACGGTTCCAGGTCAGTCCAGTCACCTAGAGAGACTGCATCGTCGCCTGCACGAGGAGCAGGAGCATCGACACCAGGAGCAGGAGTAGGAGCAGCAGGACTCTTCGCCCTCGCCGCAGTACAAGGTGGAGCCTGGGAGGCCGCCTTCCCCTGCACCTTAGCCAGAGATGGCCCCTACACCACCACAGGGCATCCCGACTGCTGGAGGAGACCCTAACGGAGACGGAGACGACACCGACGCCGGTGGCAGTTCGAGCCACAGCACGGAGCTCTCGGAGGAGCCAGAGTCGGAGGGTGGATCACTAGACCCATCACTCGTGACACCGCTCGCGGGTGTCACTTCCACGACGCTCTCGACACCTTGCTGCGTCGGGCTTTCGACCGACACACTTGGTCCATTGAGTACTGTTGTGTAGTCTACCAGCATCGTCGCGGGTTATACCCGGACCAATGGGAGGCTACTTGCTTGGTACGTCGTCCGGACGATGATCTTTGGGGTGCAGAGGCCTTCTCAGAGCACTATTCTATCACTGAGAGAGATGTTGTCGAGGCAGCCATGCAAGATGCAGCACGACGGGCACTTTTTCAGTATTGCTCATTGTTCAGCAGGGTAGCTGATGGCCTTGACCTGAAGTACTACCCTCGCCGTTCGACCGGCAGTGTTGGAGGTGTGATTGTCTCACCTGTTGGTGAGGGCAATCCCAGGCTGAACAGCATGGTCAACCTGGCCGCCTTGCTCAACACCGAGCTAGACCACGCCCTTAATGAGTTGGGCAAGGTTCGGGCGGAGGTTGCGTAATTGCGTGTTGAGTGCGCCGCACGCCACTATCTAGATGGTGGTTCTCCCGCCCCTGTCGGGATTCAGCACCCTTACCGCTCACCGCCCCGTGGTCGCTTCGACTATGGTACCTTAGACTGCAGGACCCGGATAGTTTTATATCCATAGATCGACAGAGTCAGAGTTTGTAATAATGTTCAATTCAGTGTTGTAGTCTAGTCAGTCTTAGTTAGAGTTAGTTTGCTTATCATATGTTGGAATGCTTGTCATGATGAACATGTAATGAAGTTGGATCTTTTTAATGATTGTCATCAAGGTGTGGGTATCCCCTGCAACCTGGTGTAGTTATTAATAAAGCAATTATTTAGTTGGGTTATCCATTTATTTCCACTTTCCTCTCTATCTGAGAAGCTGTCAGTGAAGATGATCATTTGTTCAGTGCTATGAAGATTTCCGTATATCATTTCTTATGCTGAAACACTGCAGAGTCAGATCTGATGTGTGTGTGCTTTCTACAGATGTCTGAGAAGAGGCGCAAAGGTGCAAGGCGTGCTCAGCCAGAACAGCAGGCACCCCAGGAAGATGTAGCTCAGCAGCAGTTGCCACCGCCACCCTCGATGACAGTTGAGCAGATGTTCATGGTGCAAACTCAACAGTCCAAGCAATTGGTCAGACCTTAGCAGCAATGCAGAAGGTGCAGCAGCAGCCACCCCCGCCTCAACCTCAAGTGCAAGTTCAGATGCCACAACTGCCTAGAGACAAGCGAGCATAATTCATGAGGGGCCATCCCCCTGTCTTTGCCCACTCTGCTGATCCCATAGATGCTGAAGATTGGTTGCATACCGTGGAATGTGAGTTGCACACTGCTCAATGCAACAATCGTGAGAAGGTGTTGTATGGTCCCCGACAGCTAAAGGGAGCAGAACTGTCCTGGTGGGAGTCTTACCTCGCCATTCATGCCAACCCTGAAGCCATCGTCTGGGAGGAATTCAGGGACAACTTTCGTCGCTACCATGTGCCCGAGGGACTGATGATAGTGAGGAAGGAGGAGTTTCTCGCCCTGAAGCAAGGTCCCCTGTCCGTTAGTGAGTACAGGGACAAGTTTCTGCAGCTGTCACGCTACGCCCCAGAAGATGTCAACACGGATGCTAAGAAGCAGTACCGCTTTCTTAGAGGATTGGTTGATCCCCTCCACTACCAGTTGATGAATCACACTTTCCCCACCTTCCAGCATTTGATCGACAGAGCAATCATGACTGAAAGGAAGCGTCGGGAGATGGAGGATAGGAAACGCAAGATTGGTGGATCTCAGGCCGGGAGTAGTAGCTGTCCCCGCTACTCAGGCAACCTACCTCAGAAATTCAAGCAAGGTCACCAGCACCAGCGTCAGCATCAGCACCAGTACTAGAGGCAGTTTCCTCAGCAGCAGCAGCAGTAGTACCGTTAGAACACTCAATCAAGAGGAAATCAGTACCAGCGTCAGAACAACCAGGCAGCTTGCCTTCCTATCCCAGTAACCAACCAGAATAGCTAAGCAGCTCCAGCGCAAGTAGGAGGTCGTGCATGCTTCTACTGTGGAGAACAAAGCCACTGGGCGAAGAACTGTCCAAAGAAGGTAGCTCAGCAGTCGCTAGCAGTCAATACTCTAGCAAGACAAGGAGCGCCACAGCAAGCACCAGGAGGTCGTGGTAAGACCTACAACCTGGAAAGGTGAACCACCTAGAGGCCGAAGCAATCCAGGATGCTCAGGACGTGGCAGTAGGTATGTTTCCAGTCGAATCCTATCCAGCAAAAGTACTATTTGATACTGGAGCCACTCATTCTTTTGTTTCTACATCTTGGGTAGAAGCACATAACATCCCCATAGAACCAATAATTCCACCTTTAACTGTTAGTTCAGTTGGGGGAAAAGTTCAGTCCAATAGGATTTGTCCGAATCTAAGGATTGAAATAAGGGGGATAGACTTCCCCGCTAGCCTAGTAGTAATGGGAACTCAAGGGTTAGATGTCATCCTAGGGGTGAATTGGCTACACAGAAACCAAGCCACTGTCAGTTGTGACAAGAGAACAGTTAAGTTGGTGTCCCCATCCGGAAAGGAAGTAGTAACTAAGTTGTACTTGCCTGAACTAGAAGAAGGAGTTTGTCACCATTTATCAGTAGATGACAAGGAGTCCAATCCAATTGAGGCAATTAGGATTGTGTCAGAATTCCCCGATGTATTCCCTAGGGAGTTACCAGGTGTGCCACCGGAAAGGAAGGTTGAATTCGCCATAGAGCTTATCCTAGGCACCACCCCTATTTCCAAGAGAGCTTATCGAGTGTCCGGACCAGAGTTGGTGGAACTCAAGAAGTAAATTGATGAGTTATTAGAGAAAGGCTACATCAGACCAAGTACCTCACCTTGGGAACCCTTAGTGCTATTTGTGGAGAAGAAGGATGGTACGAAGAGGATGTGCATTGATTACAGAGCTTTGAATGAAGTCACTGTCAAGAACAAGTACCCCCTGCCTCGAATTGAAGACCTATTGATCAGTTGAGAGGAGCCAGTGTGTTCTCAAAGATAGATCTGAGGTCAGGTTACCATCAGCTCAGAATCCGACCTTCAGATATACCAAAGACATCATTCATCACCAAGTACGGATTATATGAGTTCATGGTTATGTCATTCAGTTTGACGAATGCGCCAGCTTACTTCATGTATCTGATGAACAATGTGTTCATGGACTACCTCGACAAGTTCGTAGTAGTGTTCATTGATGATATTCTTGTATATTCCCAGAATGAGCAAGAGCATGAGGAAAGTTCTTTAGAGGCTACGAGGTTGCCAGTTGTACGCCAAACTTAGCAAGTGCGAGTTCTGGATCAACGAAGTTCTGTTCCTGGGTCATATTATAAACCCAGATGGACTAGCTGTGGATCTAAAGAAGGTAGCAGCGATTCTGGACTGGAAAGCACCAAAAGATGTCCGAGGAATCAAGAGTTTCATCGGAATGGTCGGTTACTATCGGCGTTTCATTGAAGGTTTCTCCAAGATTGCCAGGCCAATGATAGCCTTGCTGGCAAAGAAGGTTGAGTTCAAGTGGACCCCTGCATGGCAAGAATCATTTGAGATGTTGAAGTAGAAGTTGACAACAACACCGATATTGGTTCTGCTAGATGTTCACAAGCCATTCTCAGTATATTGTGATGTTTCATACACCGGACTGGGATGTGTGTTAATGCAAGAAGGGAAAGTAGTGGCATACTCATCCCGATAGTTGAAAGTTCATGAGAAGAATTACCCACTCATGATTTAGAGCTAGCAGTAGTGGTTCATGCACTAAAGACCTGGAGACATTATCTTTATGGGCAGAAGTGCGATATCTACACGGATCACAAGAGCCTCAAGTACATATTCACTCAGTCAGAGTTAAACATGAGACAACAAAGGTGGCTAGAATTGATCAAAGATTATGAGCTGAAAATCCATTATCACCCAAGCAAAGAAAATGTGGTTGCAGATGCTCTGAGCAGGAAGAGTCAAGTCAATATGTTGGCCGCTCACCCGATGCTGTTCTAGCTAGCTATGGAATTTGATAGGCTGAGTCTCGGATTTCTAAACAACACTCAAAGAGTGACAGTTGAGCTGGAACCCACTCTAGAGCAAGATATCAGGAAGGGTCAGAAAGATGACGAGAAGATCAACGAGATCCGATAGCTGATCATAGATGGGAAAGGTTCAAATTTTCGTGAAGATGCAGAAGGAGTGGTATGGTTCAAGGATAGGTTGTGTGTTCCTGACATTAAATCGATCTGGGAACTGATTCTCAAGGAAGCTCATGAGACAGCATATTCCATACACCCTGGTAGCGAGAAAGTGTACCAATACCTGAAGAAGAGATTCTGGTGGTACAGTATGAAAAGAGAGATAGCAGAGTATGTGGCCAGATGCGACAGTTGTCAGAGGATCAAGGCAGAACATCAGAGGCCCGCAGGTTTGTTGCAGTCATTGCAAATTCCTCAGTGGAAATGGGATGAAATTGGGATGGACTTTATAGTTGGTCTGCCCCGCACTCGAGCTGGTTATGACTTCATCTGGGTAGTAGTGGACCGTTTAACAAAGGCAGACCATTTCATACCAGTCCAGACCACCTATAACAGTGCAGTGTTGGCAGAATTATACATGTCTCGGATTGTGTGCTTGCATGGCATTCCAAAGAAGATAGTATCGGACAGAGGCACCGAGTTTACTTCTCATTTTTGGCAGTAGTTGCATGAAGCTTTGGGCACACACTTGAAGTTCAGTTCAGCTTATCACCCATAGACAGATGGTCAGACTCAGAGAACCAACCAGATTCTTTAAGATATGTTGAGAGCTTGTGCTTTGCAAGACAAGTTAGGTTGGGACAAGAGGCTACCATATGCAAAATTCTCCTACAACAACAGCTATTAGGCTAGCCTAAAAATGTCACCATTCCGAGCACTCTATGGGAGGAATTACAGAACTCTGTTGCATTGGGATCAACCCGGCGAAAGGCAGGTGTTCGGTCCATATATTTTGCTCGAAGCTAAAGAGAATATCAGGATGGTCCGGGAGAATCTGAAGGCAACACAGTTCAAACAGCGAAGCTATGCTGACACCAGAAGAAGGGAACTGAGTTTTGAAGTGGGAGACTATGTCTACTTGAAAGTGTCACCCATCAGAGGAACCAAAAGGTTTGGAGTCAAAGGCAAGCTAGCACCTCGATATATCGGGCCGTATCAGATTCAAGCAAGACGTGGAGAAGCGGCTTATCAACTCAGTTTACCAGAAAATCTGTCTGTCGTGCACGATGTGTTTCACGTGTCTCAGTTGAAAAAATGCTTGTGAGTACCAGAAGAGCAGTTGCCAACGGAAGACCTTGAAGTTCAAGAAGATCTGACATAAATTGAGAAGCCAACTCAAATTCTGGAGACAGTAGATCGGGTCACTAGGAGGAGCACTATCCGGATGTGCAAAGTTAAGTGGGGTCACCACTCAGAAGAAGAAGCAACCTGGGAAAGAGAAGACGATCTGAGAGCCAAGTACCATGAACTCTTTGCTAGCCAGCCCTGAATCTCAAGGGCGAGATTCTTTTAAGGGGGTTAGGTCTGTAACACCCTGAATTTAGGGGTATAAAATTTCTTTCTTATTATCATCCAAATTCAGGTGTTACTCTTCTCTCTCTCACTCTAGTTTCTATCTCTCTCTAGTTCCTCTCTCTTTCTTTCTCTTTTGGTTAGGGTTAGCTTAATTAGTGAGGGATTATTTATTTTATTTTTGACAAAACAGTTGAGTCATGAAATGTTGGATCATGTTGAGTTCCAAATATTCTTTGAATTGTTGCACATGTTTGCTTTGGTTTGAATTTAAAACTTGGTTTGAATTTGAATTGAAAACCCTAGAGAAAATAAATGGAAAAGGCATTAGAAATTCGCTGGAAATAGAAAAACTCATTTCAGCCTAGTCGGCCTAGCAAGCCCCGCATCGCGCGCGCGCCCTTGGTGCCTGACAGTCGGGTCCCGCCTATCACCGCCAGCCCAATCGGCGTCGTTCCTTTCACACGTGCCCCCACTTCTCTCTCTGTCCCGCCGAGCCCAGCTGTCAGTCCATCCCCAACCTCCCGCCCACGTCCCTTGCCGTGGACGCGCCCACGACCGCGCGTTCTCCGGCCACTTTCTCGAGCCTGCGCCTCTTTAGAAGCCGCATGTTGCTCGCCCACTTCCCCCCGCTCACTTGTGCCCTCAGCCGAACCCTCTCACCGCCTCTCTCTCTCTGCGCACGCGACCATGTAGCTCCGCCGCCGCTCACCGAAGACCGTCATCCGTTATGTGACCGCCGTCGAGCCTGTGCCCCGTCCGTTGCAGCGGTGAGTTCCGCCTCGCCGTCAGCTACTCAGGACGCCCTTTGGTTTGCCCTTCCCCTCTCTGATTTGCCCGGTCCACGCTCACCGGAGCGTTTCTTGTGCAGCCGGAGCCCACCGTCGTCGACCCGTGGCTCCACCGCACCCCCGCTATTCCCCAAGCGTCCCGGAGTTCGCACTCGAGGTGAGCAACCTTCCCATGCCTTTATTTCGCCAAGTATCGCCCCAGTGCCCGCGCAATTCCTCGCCGGAGTTGATCTGCACCGCCGTTAGCCCACCTCGTCGTGTTCTACGCCCTCTGGTGCCCTCGTGCCGGTTTTGCGCCCATGGTGGAGTTTGCCAGATCGCCCTGAGTGCATTCGAGCTATTCCCCAAGCCCCGCCGTGGCCAGTCCCCTCGTCTCCGGCGAGACTTCATCGTGGGATCGAGCGGCGCCACCGCGCCCGCGTCCGGCCACCAGCCGTTGGATCTCGGGCGTCCGTCCGAGATCGGGCGGTTTATACTTAATCAGAGTATATCTAACCTCAGCCCTCCGATCTAGATCCGACTGTTCTCCTCTCTCCCCCTCACCCGCTCCCCTGCCGTTAGGCCCAGCCAGTCAGCCCCGCCCCGGTTCGCTGACACCCCGTCCCCGCCTGTCAGTCGCGCCCGCGCGCGCGTCCGCGGGATCTAATCCTGTCCGTTGATATGAGATCTGGTGGTTGTGATCGCCCGTTACCCCTTTGCGTGTATTTTTGCTTAAGAGACCCTAGGGTTTTAGGAAATGAACCTGTCGTCCCTGGTTTTCACGCGCAGGCCCCTGTGTTCTATTAAACAGCCCCTGTGCTTTTAAATAATTACAGAATTAGCCCTAATTTCATATTTCAAACTTCAAAACTTGTTTATTTCATATCTTTTTCATATGAACTCCAAATTTAGTGGTTCAAATTGCAAAATGTTCATAAAATTATTACCTTTCCAAATAAATTATGTTCATCTATAATCTTTACACTTTAATTTTATATCTAGAATATAAGATAGATGTATATGTTGATTTATTCCCTTAGTTAAATAAATAAAAAGGAAACCTCTAGGGATAAATGGATGTTTAATCTTGTGAGTTTAATAATGTGTAAGATAAGAATTAATCTCTAGGTTAACCTTTGGGTCTCAATAAAATGAGGAGTATTAGATTATGTAATCATGGACAACACATAAAGAGTAATTAACTCCTAATTAAGATTAGTTCATGTTATAATGTGATCTCCTTCTTATTTAATTAATATTATACCTTTTGAGATGTGTTCCAATGTTTGTACATGTTTGATGTGTTGTTCATTTGTACGTTCCAAATGTATTGAATGTATGATCGCTTTATTTAGACAACGAGCAGACCGTGGTCCCTGAGTGTGTTGCCGAAGATCTCCCTGAGCAACAACCTGGTGAAGGCAAGTGTACTGAGACCTATCATGCCCTATTTATTTTATAATCCATTGTCCCGCATTACATTATTAAAACTTAAGGATTGACTAGTATGTATTTACCTTATCCTTGTTTACCTTTTTGGGTTAATCATGGTTAGCTTATGCTATTGCTTTAACTTAATCAATGAACATGATGTGATTATTTATGATACGATGATGTTATCCCGATGATGTTCCTATGATACTTTTGTGGACTCAGGCTGTTTCCTGAGTACCTCCCCGTAAGGACCTGTTTGGGGAGTGACAACCCGGGATAACAGTGCAACCATGAGGGTGGAATGAAACGCCCTTAGCTGATTTATTAGAGGAACCAGAGGAGTAGTTGGCTTCGCCGTAGGGCTGTCAATGGGGTCCGGGCAAAGTACTTGCTCTGCCGAGGTTGGTTGCAGAGGTTCTCGATTTGGTTTTGTTAGTCACCCTTCCTTTGGGGAGATGTACTGTGTTTATCAAACTGGAGAAACCTAACAGGCGACTATGACCTCTGGGAAATCTTTGTAAAGGCTACGTAGTGATACCCTACTAGGTCACCTTGGTAGTGATCAATGGGGAGGCTAGAACCCTAGGCAGAAAGGGAATCACGACTTGTGGGTAAAGTGTGCGACCTCTACAGAGTGTTAGAAACTGGTATATCAGTCGTGCTCACGGTTATGAGCGGCCTTGGGATCCTCTTTGATTAGAAGAACTTTGGTTACTTTTATGATGATGGTTAGCAATGATGGTTATAAGTTGGATCTCTAGTATTTCCTCTTGGAGGGAGGGCTTCTAGGTAATAACTGGGTTTATTACTAAATTTTGGCTTTACTTATAGTAATAAAACTTGACCAGCTAAAAGAAACTACTTAACCTTAACTCCACATACAGCTAGTCCACATTAGCCAAACGGGACATTTGTTGAGTATGTTGATGTGTACTCACCCTTGCTTTACAAACCACCCCACCCCAGGTTGTCCCCACTGTACTCGGTGCTCAGGAGGAGATGCTGACAACATGAAGGACTTTGAGGAGTTCTAGGACTACGATGAGTTCTAGTTTATCTTAGTGGCAACCCCCCAGTTAGTTGCCTGTGTAGGCTTATCTTCTACGTTTCGTTTCTGCGCACTTTGATATTAATGTTGAACACTATGGCTATGTGTTAGACTCTATGAATGTCTTGGACATCTTGATGTAATTAAAGTACCTTTCCGCTATTTACTTTGAGCATTGTGTGATGATGTCCAATTATGTAATCACTATGTACGTGAGTTCTGATCCTGGCACGTACACGGTTCACATTCGGTTTACCTTCCAAAACCGGGTGTGACACCTGGTTAGCTGGCACATGTGGAGCCGAGAGATACGCTATTGTTGTGATCGTCTCTTCTGAACGTGGCTTCAACCCCCTTTGAGTTCTAGGAGCGATAGGAGTGGTAGCAGCGGTCAGTTTTCAAGCGTGCCACTTGGTTTGACCTGTTAGTCAAAGAGGGTGTGTGGTGATCAATGAATCACTCTATAGATACACAACAACAAATTCGGTTTGATCATGTGGATCGGCTTGTGATGGTCGCATAGACCAGCTCCCTTGAGCCAATTATCCTAAGTAAATAAATGTGCATCAAAAGCGTCCGAAAAGGAGAATAACATGTCTATGGAATAATTTAGAAGATCATTGGTTCTAGATTGACATATGCCACATGCACGATCAAAGGCAGAGAAACGAGCAAAAAAGGCGTCGGGATTACCCACACAGTATACCAAAACCATGGGAACCTAAATGTTGAGACAATTATAGGAACATCATGGATCTGATCTATAGTATGTATCATATCGATGACCCTAGGAACATCTGTAACTACAAGCCGATGCTCATGTACACGAACACGAATCAATACCTTAGTTGCTCATATTAAAGCTTGGTTATCCATATAGGTTTTATTGAACGAATAAGTAGAGGCCTAGATTAGCGCGAATAATACTTAACCAAATCCACCCCATCTTAGGTGCCATTGTTTCCAACAACATCAAAACTTCATAAAAGGTCCAAAATCTAGAACACATCAACCAATTGATGGTTAGATGCCTTGAACAAGTTCTTGGGAAGGATCAAATTATTGAAACATTCAAAGCACAACATAAAAACTAGAAATCCGAAAAGAGGCAAATGAGAGACTTCTCTAAATGGCCAGTGCCACTGCCCAATAGTGTCACTCAGACTGTGTGGCAGTGTTGCTCAATTAAATCTTCATAGATTGATATGAAACTTTGTGGGCACCTTTACTAGGATGATTTTAAGGTGTTCTCAAAGTATGAACCCAAAAAGATCAAAACTATATAATCTAATCGAAAAAACACTAAAAGAAATTAAGGTTTTCATAAAAAGGTTCAAACTACTCAAATCTTGTGCTCATGATGAATCGTCACATACCCATTGGTGGCAGTGATTCTAGGATAGTCTTTTGAGTTACAAAACAGTCTAAACCTCTTCATGGACTCAGATTCACAAAAAAACCTTCAAAACACAAACGAAAAGAGATTAAAAGAGGACACCACAAAATGAATTCAGAGGATTTAGATTTGCCCATGTATTGAACTCAAAGAAACCATCGTAGTTAGGGCCACACTTCCCAATTTAAAAAACACATAGATGTCACAATTCAAAAACACCTATGGATTTCCTAAAAATGAAAATAGAGAGCAAAAGCACGAGAAAAACTAGAGAGATGGTTGGTTGGTGTAGCCATTCCACCTTATTTATATAGGCTATTTTCACATTAACAACATATCTCTAGATACATAGACTTTATCCACTCACTTGGGGGGGAATAGACCACCTCTCGTTCGGATGATCTGATAGACATGCCCCCTTGAAAGTCGCCTAGAGGGGGATGAATAGGCGTAATCTGAAATTTACAAATTTAAACACACACTACAAGTCGGGGTTAGCGTTAGAACTAAAATCAAGTCTGGAGGAGAGGGGGAAAACAAATCAAATGAGAATCAAGCGGATGAACATGGTGATTTGTTTTACTGAGGTTCGGTTCCAAAGAACCTAGTCCCCGTTGAGGAGGTCACATAGACCGGGTCAATTTCAACCCTTTCCTTCTATCAAATGGTCACTTAGACCAAGTGAGCCTTCTCCTCAATCAATCGGGTCACTAAGACCCCGCAAGGACCACCACACGCTTAGGTGTCTCTTGCTTTGATTACAAGTCACTTGAGAACACGAATGAGAAAGAAGAAAGGCAATCCAAGAAACAAGAGCGCAAAAGAACACAAACACACTCTCTCACAAGTCACAAAATGGTTGAGTTGAATTCTAGGCTTGGAGAGGGTTTGATCTTTGGAAATGTGTCTTGGAGTGAATGCACTAGCTCTTGTATTGAATGTGATCTCTGAAAAAATTGATTCCAAAGGATGTGGTGGTTGGGGGTATTTATAGCCCCCAACCACCTTGTAGCTGTTGGCCAAGGCAGCTGGTGTCACACCCGGATTTTAGGAACAAAGCCGGGTGCATCTCATACATGCGCCAAAGAAGACAACATATATAATAACAGAGTGTATAGAGATAAATGTCATAAAACATCAGAGTATTTATTACATAGCGGAATACTTATTACAAAATAAAATAATAAATATAAAACAAACTAAGGATCGTCGGCGCAAATGTCGACTGAGAAACGCCACCTAGATCAGATCATACTTCTCGCCTTATGGCTCCTCCTGAACCACCTGTTCTTCTCCTGTGGGGGGGGGGGGTGAGATAGCAAGAGTGAGCTCACATACGTTCATCGCTCAACAAGTTGTGGGGAATAATGTGGCATGAACTCACCAAAGGTGGGAGTTCATGAAGTGTAAGGCTGATCAATGAAATAAAGGCTGAAGCTGAGCATTGCTTTTAGAAGTTGGTCAAAATTTTATTAGCAATTACTAAGTGTAAGTAAATACCAAACCTTAGAAATAATAAGTAAAAGTAATAATAAAATAATCCCAAATGCAATGAAATGACAGGTTAAGTTTAAGTTCTATAAATTAATCATGTGAGTGTCCGAGCCGCTCATGACCGTGAGCACGGCTAATATACCAGTTTTACACTCTGCAGAGGTTGAGCATCTTTACCCACAAGTCGTGTTACCCATTTGCCACGGAGTTGATCAGACTCCATACACCTCTACCAAGGAAGCGAGGCAGGGTACCACTACGAGGCCTTTACAAAGTTCCACTAGCTTCAGACTACCCGCTACAGTTTATAGGAAGCTCCAGTGCAGGGTTCTTGCCTGACCACCATCGCAGCAAAATCAACCCAAGGACCTCCCTACCCTGACCACTCCCCTACTGCCCTTGTCCCTTTCGGGTAAGGTAGCCGTCCACTAGCTTTCCTAGTTAATCAGCCAAGGGCGTCCCATTATACCCTTGTGGTAGCACTGTTTTCCCGGGTGGTTCTCCATGTTCCCATTAACATAATGATCTTATCATGAACATAAAATAATGAACAGATAATAACAAGTGTAAAAATGAGTGATAAATATCTTTATACCCAAATCCACATAAAGCAATAGCATGTACTACCCAAAAACTTAGTAGTAAAACCAGTGGTGAAGCAAGGTATAAAGATAGTCAAAATCTAGGGTATCCTATTGGGTCCCATCAAAATTAACCTATGCAGATCATTATGAATAATAAGAACATGAATGGGTAAAAGAAGTGATCAAGGGCACAACTTGCCTTCAATGAGCTCCTGCTCAGCCGTCTCTACCAGCTGAACCCCGGAATCCACAGTGGCTTGCTCGTCTACTCGCATCAACACAATACATACATAGCATAGCATAAATTTACATCACATCAAACATGCAAATGGAATATACAGTAATAAACTAGACATTAAAATATGATCATAGGAACTGGAATTAATAATTTTGGAGTTATACATTTTAAGTTATGAAATTCCAAAGATTTTATGCATTTAATCTATGGTTAAGTGAGAAATAAATTTTAATGAGTATTTCATGTAAAAACAGTGGTACTATTTGATAGAGAATAATATTACAAAATTATAGGAACTGGAATGGTCCAATTTGGAGTTCATATGCATTTTCTATGAATTAAACAAGTTTCTAGATTTATTTATGCACTAAAAATTGATTTCTGATATTAATTTCTGATTTTCAATGCTCTCTGGATTGGGCCTCAAATTCCAGAAAGCGCAGGGGGTTCTGGGTAAAACTCCTGCGACTCATGGAACGGTGTAAAGGATGGCTGGTTCATTTCTCTAAAACTCAGGGGCCTTTGTGTTAATCGGCGCCCGCGAAGGGGTATCGGTCAATTATGGCCGTTGGATCACGCGCGGGCGACGCAGATTAGATCAGGCATATCCGCCAACTGTTACGTTACGATATCGATTGGATTAAAATCTAACGGTGCTAACATATTACGTGGAGATCTAATCATGGCCCTTGCTTTCGGATCAAACGACCCAACATCATCCCCGAATGGACACCGCTGCTTCTAATCTCCATCGTTCAAACAACATCGGACGGCACCTACACTTTCTTCTACCCAAAGCTATCCAGATGCAGCAGCGCCGTCCTCCACGGCGGCCGCATGCCGGAGACCGCGGCGACTATGCAATCCGGACTCAATTCGCTATGATTCTCACGGCAAGGGCAGACTCAGGATAAATCGAATTGGTTTACAGGTTTGTTACCTCAACACGAAGTGCCCAGGGCGCCGCTCACGTCAGGGCAGCGGGCACACGGCGGCAGACAACGTCGATGAGAAATTCCGCCCAGCCCGCGGCAACACTGATGCACCGGTGCCGCGCACAGTCACTCCGCGCACCAACGGAACACTCCACCACCACCGGCGCCAAACCCAAGCCTCACACGTCAGTCGGCGGCGCTAGCTCTAAATCTCGGCCTATGGCGGACCTGCGTCTACACGAGCGTTTGCAACAGAAGGCGAAGAGGGTCGCGCATGGAGGAAGAAGCGGCAGCCCTCCCTTATCTAGCCGCGAGGTGCGGGGTCTTGGGGCCTGAGTAGCCAGCACGGATTGCGGGGAGTTGGGTACAACGAACCCCATGGAGTCCGCGCGGCGCCATCAGCCATCCAAGCAGGAGGAAGTTTCTGGCATCGCGGTCCACGGTCCAGCGAAGAAGTCGGGAATTACCCGCTGACCCGTGGGGCCAGGTGGGGTCGGGACTGGGCCATCAGGCGGCAGGAGCTCCCTTCCTAGGCTGGCGCGATGGATGGGGTTAGGTGCGCGACGGAAGATGCGGAGGAGGCCAACGCACACGTCTGGAAGAAGCAGCTGACCCCTGGGCCCCACCTGGCGGTGACCCAAGAGGAGCAGCGCGCGGCGTGGTAGCCCTGCTGTTGGGCCAGAATTCCCCCCTAGCGGCCCTGTTAAGGAGTTTAGTCTTCTTTTTTTATCTTTGAATCTCCATTTGAATTTCCAATTTGTGCTAAATTTGTTCTTGGTTAAATGTACAATTTGAAAACACCTGTGTAGGAGGTGTTTATTCTTATTTTTATTTTATATTATGTAGGATTGTCACCGCCTTTTTTTAGGTTATTTTCAAAATCCTTCAATTGAACATTTTGTTAAACCCTAGTTTGATCTTTTTAGCATGTTCATGGTAACATGGCTAGTATTAAATTCTCAACACAAAAATCCAATATGATGCACCAACCTTTTATTTTGTATTTTTATTGGTAGTCAGGGTTGATCCCATGATTTGAGATATGCACAAATGAGAATAACAATACCCATGGTCAAATGAACCCTTTTTTTATTTCTTGTACATTCTATTACTCTCATTATTTGGGTATTACAAATCCTACCCCCCTTAACAAGAATCTCGTCCTCGAGATTTAAGAAGATCTAGGGAAAAGATGGGGGAAGTCTATGCGAAGCTCTTCTTCTCTTTCCCAAGTAGCTTCATCTTCACCATGGTGACTCCATTGTACCTTGCACATCTTGATCACCTTATTTCTTGTAACTCGAGTCAAAGTGTCCAAAATCTTGATGGGGTACTCAGCATAAGTCAGATCATCTTGAACACTAAGGTCCTCCATTGGTAACTGCTCCTCAGGTACCCTGAGGCACTTCTTTAGCTGAGACACATGAAATACATCGTGTACCTCTGACAGATGATCGGGTAATTCCAGTTGATATGCAACTTCTCCCACTCGCTTTAAGATCAAGAAAGGTCCAATGAAGCGAGGGGACAACTTTCCTTTAACTTTAAATCTCCTCATACCCCGTAGAGGTGACACCTTCAAATAGACATGATCACCCTCGTTCAACTCCAGTAGTCTTCTCCTATTATCAGCATAGCTCTTTTGCCTGGATTGTGCAACTCTCAAATTTTCTCTTATCATTCGAACTTGTTCTTCTGCCTCTTGAATAAGCTCAGGCCCAAAGAACTGTCTTTCTCCAGTCTGATCCCAATATAGGGGAGTCCTGCATTTTCTGCCATACAAAGCTTCAAATGGTGACATCTTCAAACTGGCCTGATAGCTATTATTATAAGAAAACTCAGCATATGGTAAACTCTTCTCCCAACTGCCACCATGTTTAAGAGCACAAGCTCTTAACATATCCTCCAGTACTTGATTTGTCCTCTCTGTCTGTCCATCAGTCTGGGGATGGTAGGCTGAACTAAAATTCAACTTTGTATCCAAGCTCTCATGCAACTTCTTCCAAAATCGAGAAGTAAACTGTGATCCTCGATCAGACACGATCTTCTTAGGCACTCCATGTAGACAAACTATCCGAGTCATATACAATTCTGCTAGCTTGGCTCCCGTATAATTAGTCCTCACAGGTATAAAATGAGCCACTTTTGTCAATCTATCCACAATTACCCAAATGGAGTCATATCCTGCAGGGGTGCGGGGTAGTCCAACAATAAAATCCATACCAATTTCTTCCCATTTCCATTCGGGTATCTTCAATGGGTGCAATAATCCAGCGGGTCTTTGATGTTCGGCCTTGACTCTTTGACACACATCACACTTAGCCACATGAGCAGCCACATCTCTTTTCAGTCCATACCACCAATACTTTTGCTTCAAATCTTGATACATCTTAGTGCTTCCAGGGTGGATGGAGTAATCAAAATCATGAGCTTCTTTCAATATAGCCTCACGGAGGCTATCGATCTCTGGAACACATATCCGATCTTTGAACCATATAGTACCTTGCTCATCCTCCGTGAATTCCGGAACTCGACCATCCGCGATTAGATCCTTAATCTCTTGGATCTTAGCATCGCCAACCTAACCTTTACGAATCTCTTGCTCCAAGGTAGGTTCCAACTCAATGGTAACTCCTTCAGTGTGAGTAACAATTCCCAGGTTGAGTCTCTCAAAGTCTTTTGCTAATTCATCAGGTAGCTGGACAACGAAAGCGGAGTGAACATGTTCTTTCCGACTCAAGGCATCTGCGACCAAATTCGCCTTGCCCGGGTGATAGTGAATCTCCAAATCATAATCCTTGATGAGCTCCAACCAACGGCGTTGCCTAAGGTTGAGATCCTTCTGAGTGAATATATACTTCAAACTCTTATGATCCGTGTATACTTGGCACTTAGTTCCCATAATGTAGTGTCTCCAAATCTTAAGTGCATGCACAACGGCAGCTAGTTCCAAGTCATGAGTGGGGTAGTTCAGTTCATGCTTCCGCAACTGACGAGATGCATAGGCAATCACATGTCCTTCTTGCATAAGCACACATCCAAGTCCTTGGCCACATGCATCACAGTAAATGTCAAATCCCTTCTGCAGATCTGGCATAATCAATACTGGAGGTGACATCAATCTCTCCTTCATTTGATCGAAGCTTTCTTGGCACTTCTCATCCCACTTAAATTCTTTTCCTTTCTCCAGAAGCGATGTCATAGGCTTGGCAATCTTAGAGAATCCTTCAATAAATCTCCGATAATATCCTGCGAGTCCCAAGAAACTCCGAATCTCAGTAACTGTATTGGGCACTCTCCACTCCATTATCTCCTTCACTTTAGCAGGATCCACTGCTATTCCTCCATTAGAAATAATATGACCAAGGAATGGCACCTTGTCAATCCAAAACTCGCACTTACTGAACTTAGCGTAGAGTTGATTATCTCGTAGCTTCTGTAGCACCAACCTTAGATGTTGTTCATGATCACTTTCATTCCTAGAATAGATAAGAATATCGTCGATGAACACCACGACGAATCTGTCCAAATACTCCATAAACACCTTATTCATCAAGTTCATAAAATAAGCTGGTGCATTGGTTAATCCAAATGACATAACAGTAAACTCATATAATCCATATCGAGTTGAGAAAGCCGTCTTAGGAATATCTGATGGTCTAATCCTCATCTGATGGTATCCCGATCGGAGATCAATCTTCGAGAATACTCTAGCACCTCGCATCTGATCAAATAAATCCTCAATACGGGGTAACGGATACTTGTTCTTCACAGTAACATCATTAAGTGATCTATAGTCCACAAACATTCGTTGCGATCCATCCTTCTTCTGTACGAACAGAACCGGCGCTCCCCAAGGTGAAGAACTCGGACGAAAGTACCTGGCCTCTTGTAATTCCATTAACTGCTTCTTAAGTTCCTTTAACTCTTCTACGGACATCTCGTATGGCCGTTTGGAAGTAAGAGTAGTCCCAGGTAAGAGATCTATGACAAACTCAACTTTCCTATATGGTGGCATCCCTGGTAACTCTTCTGGGAAGACATCCGAAAAATCTCTAACCACACGGATGTTGACACCAACAAACTTCCCATCTACTAAGAATGCCGCTAGTCTGGTGGCGGTAGTTACTGCAATTCCAACTTCAAATCTTTCTCCTTTGGAACTGGTGAGTTCTATGGTTCCTTTAGCACAGTGTATAAACTGTCTTTGCCTTTCTTAACCATGACATACCAAGGATCACGTCTATAGTGCTCTCTTCTAACACGATAGGGGTAGCCCATCTGGGATAGAAACATAAGGTAAGAAAGAAAGGATTGTAGGCAAGGCATGTAATTTCGAAGCATGTTACTTCGGGTGATTTATTAGCTAAGTGTGTCCTAATAAAGACAATACATTATCTTATGGTGGTACATGCTAAGATGTCCATATATAATATTTCAATCAATCAAAGAAGCAAATCAGACATTTATCATCAGAACAATCAAACAACATTTTTTTAAAATAGAGAAAATAGTTTTGGTTTGGTCTTAGGCCTCCTATCTCTTAAAAATGTCATAGGGGTAGGGATTCCAAGGTGTGAAATCCGTCTTGTCTTGGAGTAGAAAAGGTAAGAATGATCAGAGTAGAACAGTAGAAGGTGAGACAGGATCAAGATAAGATAAGAAAGAATCAGAGTAAGGTAAGTATTGAAGGGTTTAGTCCATTTCTATCTAGGCTTCGTCCTACAGTCAACATTTCCTCTGATACCACTTCTGTCACACCCGGATTTTAGGAACAAAGCCGGGTGCATCTCATACATGCGCCAAAGAAGACAACATATATAATAACAGAGTGTATAGAGATAAATGTCATAAAACATCAGAGTATTTATTACATAGCGGAAGACTTATTACAAAATAAAATAATAAATATAAAACAAACTAAGGATCGTCGGCGCAAATGTCGACTGAGAAACGCCACCTAGATCAGATCATACTCCTCGCCTTATGGCTCCTCTTGAACCACCTGTTCTTCTCCTGTGGGGGGGTGTGAGACAGCAAGAGTGAGCTCACATACGTTCATCGCTCAACAAGTTGTGGGGAATAATGTGGCATGAACTCACCAAAGGTGGGAGTTCATGAAGTGTAAGGCTGATCAATGAAATAAAGGCTGAAGCTGAGCATTGCTTTTAGAAGTTGGTCAAAATTTTATTAGCAATTACTAAGTGTAAGTAAATACCAAACCTTAGAAATAATAAGTAAAAGTAATAATAAAATAATCCCAAATGCAATGAAATTACAGGTTAAGTTTAAGTTCCATAAATTAATCATGTGAGTGTCCGAGCCGCTCATGACCGTGAGCACGGCTAGTATACCAGTTTTACACTCTGCAGAGGTTGCGCATCTTTACCCACAAGTCGTGTTACCCATTTGCCACGGAGTTGATCAGACTCCATACACCTCTACCAAGGAAGCGAGGCAGGGTACCACTACGAGGCCTTTACAAAGTTCCACTAGCTTCAGACTACCCGCTACAGTTTATAGGAAGCTCCAGTGCAGGGTTCTTGCCTGACCGCCATCGCAGCAAAATCAACCCAAGGACCTCCCTACACTGACCACTCCCCTATTGCCCTTGCCCCTTTCGGGTAAGGTAGCCGTCCACTAGCTTTCCTAGTTAATCAGCCAAGGGCGTCCCATTATACCCTTGTGGTAGCACTGTTTTCCCGGGTGGTTCTCCATGTTCCCATTAACATAATGATCTTATCATGAACATAAAATAATGAACAGATAATAACAAGTGTAAAAATGAGTGATAAATATCTTTATACCCAAATCCACATAAAGCAATAGCATGTACTACCCAAAAACTTAGTAGTAAAACCAGTGGTGAAGCAAGGTATAAAGATAGTCAAAATCTAGGGTATCCTATTGGGTCCCATCAAAATTAACCTATGCAGATCATTATGAATAATAAGAAAATGAATGGGTAAAAGAAGTGATCAAGGGCACAACTTGCCTTCAATGAGCTCCTGCTCAGCCGTCTCTACCAGCTGAACCCCGGAATCCACAGTGGCTTGCTCGTCTACTCGCATCAACACAATACATACATAGCATAGCATAAATTTACATCACATCAAACATGCAAATGGAATATACAGTAATAAACTAGACATTAAAATATGATCATAGGAACTGGAATTAATAATTTTGGAGTTATACATTTTAAGTTATGAAATTCCAAAGATTTTATGCATTTAATCTATGGTTAACACAACAACAACAACAACAACAAAGCCTTTTTGTCCCAAGCACGTTGGGGTAGGCTAGAGATGAAACCCCGTATGAAAACCTCAGAGCTCAACCCCCAAAGAACAGAAAAGGGAAACAAAGGCAAAGGAGAACCGAAAACAACGAAACGGGGAAACACATAAAAGAGATAAAACCCACAAGGACCAGCAAGATCTAAAATGGACACAAGAAAAGGTCAAACGATTAAGGAGGAAAAGCGAAACTATCAATCAGGGTTCTGGCACGTGAATTGCACACTTCCACCCCTTCCTATCTGCGGCGAGCTCTTTGTCAATATTCCACTCCTTCAGGTCTCTCTTCACAGCCTCTGTCCACGTCAAAGTTGGTCGACCTCTACCTCTCTTCACATTTTCGGGACGCCTAATTATTCCGATATGCACTGGTGCCTCTTCAGGTCTTCGTTGGATATGTCCAAACCATCTCAAGCGATGTTGCATAAGCTTCTCCTCAATTGGCGCCACTCCTACTCTCTCTCGTATATCATCATTCCGGACTCGATCTCTCCTTGTGTGGCCACATATCCAGCGCAACATACGCATCTCTGCCACACTTAGTTGTTGGACATGTCGTCTTTTAGTGGGCCAACATTCTGCTCCATACAATATAGCCGGCCGGATTGCTGTCCTGTAGAATTTGCCTTTTAGTTTGCGTGGCACCCGGTGGTCGCATAAGACACCCGCAGCTTGTCGCCACTTCAACCATCCGGCTTTAATTCTATGACTGACATCCTCATCGATGTCTCCCTCCTTTTGAAGCATTGATCCTAAGTAACGAAAAGTGTCTTTCTTGGGTACCACTTGCCCATCAAGACTAACATCGCCATCCTCATACCCCATGGCACTGAAATCACACTTCATATACTCTGTTTTAGACCTACTAAGCCTAAAACCTTTTGCTTCCAGCGTCTGCCTCCACAATTCCAACTTTTGAGAAACACCACTCCTACTCTCCTCAATAAGTACCACATCATCGGCAAAAAGCATACACCACGGTAAAACTCCTTGTATGTCCCTTGTGACCTCATCTATCACCAAAGCGAAAAGATAAGGGCTCAAAGCCGACCCTTGATGTAGTCCTATGTTAATTGGAAAGTATTTCATGTATAACTTAAAATGTATAACTCCAAAATTTTAATACTCATTAATTTTAATAATCATAACTTAAAATGTATAACTCCAAAATTTTAATGAGTATTTCATGTAAAAACAGTGGTACTATTTGATAGAGAATAATATTACAAAATTATAGGAACTGGAATGGTCCAATTTGGAGTTCATATGCATTTTCTATGAATTAAACAAGTTTCTAGATTTATTTATGCACTAAAAATTGATTTCTGATATTAATTTCTGATTTTCAATGCTCTCTGGATTGGGCCTCAAATTCCAGAAAGCGCAGGGGGTTCTGGGTAAAACTCCTGCGACTCAGGGAACGGTGTAAAGGATGGCGGGTTCATTTCTCTAAAACTCAGGGGCCTTTTGTGTTAATCGGCGCCCGCGAAGGGGTATCGGTCGATTATGGCCGTTGGATCACGCGCGGGCGACGCAGATTAGATCAGGCATATCCGCCAACCGGTACGTTACGATATCCATTGGATTAAAATCTAACGGTGCTAACACATTACGTGGAGATCTAATCGTGGCCCTTGCTTTCGGATCAAACGACCCAACATCATCCCCGAATGGACACCGCTGCTTCTAATCTCCATCGTTCAAACAACATCGGACGACACCTACACTTTCTTCTACCCAAAGCTATCCAGATGCAGCAGCGCCGTCCTCCACGGCGGCCGCATGCCGGAGACCGCGGCGACTATGCAATCCGGACTCAATTCGCTATGATTCTCACGGCAAGGGCAGACTCAGGATAAATCGAATTGGTTTACAGGTTTGTTACCTCAACACGAAGTGCCCAGGGCGCCGCTCACGTCGGGGCAGCGGGCACACGGCGGCAGACAACGTCGATGAGAAATTCCGCCCAGCCCGCGGCAACACTGATGCACCGGTGCCGGCACAGTCACTCCGCGCACCAACGGAACACTCCACCACCACCGGCGCCAAACCCAAGCCTCACACGTCAGTCGGCGGCGCTAGCTCTAAATCTTGGCCTATGGCGGACCTGCATCTACACGAGCGTTTGCAACAGAAGGCGAAGAGGGTCGCGCATGGAGGAAGAAGCGGCGGCCCTCCCTTATCTAGCCGCGAGGTGCAGGGTCTTGGGGCCTGAGTAGCCAGCACGGATTGCGGGGAGTTGGGTACAACGAACCCCATGGAGTCCGTGCGGCGCCATCAGCCATCCAAGCAGGAGGAAGTTTCTGGCATCGCGGTCCACGGTCCAGCGAAGAAGTCGGGAATTACCCGCTGACCCGTGGGGCCAGGTGGGGTCGGGACTGGGTCATCAGGCGGCAGGAGCTCCCTTCCTGGGCTGGCGCGATGGATGGGGTTAGGTGCGCGACGGAAGATGCGGAGGAGGCCAACGCACACGTCTGGAAGAAGCAGCTGACCCCTGGGCCCCACCTGGCGGTGACCCAAGAGGAGCAGCGCGCGGCGTGGTAGCCCTGCTGTTGGGCCAGAATTCCCCCCCTGGCGGCCCTGTTAAGGAGTTTAGTCTTCTTTTTTTTATCTTCGAATCTTCATTTGAATTTCCAATTTGTGCTGAATTTGTTCTTGGTTAAATGTACAATTTGAAAACACCTGTGTAGGAGGTGTTTATTCTTATTTTTATTTTATATTATGTAGGATTGTCACCGCCTTTTTTTTAGGTTATTTTCAAAATCCTTCAATTGAACATTTTGTTAAACCCTAGTTTGATCAATTTAGCATGTTCATGGTAACATGGCTAGTATTAAATTCTCAACACAAAAATCCAATATGATGCACCAACCTTTTATTTTGTATTTTTATTGGTAGTCAGGGTTGATCCCATGATTTGAGATATGCACAAATGAGAATAACAATACCCATGGTCAAATGAACCCTTTTTTTATTTCTTGTACATTCTATTACTCTCATTATTTGGGTATTACAGCTGGCGATGGGCGCACCGGACAGTCCGGTGCGCCACCGGACAGGTACGGTGCGCTGTCCGGTGCGTCGCCACGTCAGCTATCCGTTAGGGTTTGGAGCTCATCGACCATTGGAGGCTTTATCCTCTTGCGGCACCGGACAGTCCAGCACCACACCGGACAGTCCGGTGCCCCTCTGACTTTCTGCTCTGACCCTGTCGTGACACTGTTCATCTGTCAGAGTCGACTGTTGGCGCAGATAGTCGTTGCTCCACTAGCTCACTAGATAGTCCAGTGAATTATAGCGGAGCGCACCTTCGTTTTACCGAGAGTGGTTGGTTGACATTTGCACGGTCCTGGTGCACCGGACAGTCTGGTGCGCCATTCTTCAGCACACTCAAGTTCTTTGCACCGTTTCAAATTGAGTCCCTAACTTGATTATTTTCTTGGTTTGTGTTGCACCTTATGCACCTGTAATATATGAATTCTAGAGCAAACTAGTTAGTCCAAGTGTTTGTGTTGACTATCAACCACCAAAATTAATTATAGGAAATGGTTAACCTTATTTCCCTTTCAATCTCCCCCTTTTTGGTGATTGATGCCAACACAAACCAAAGCAAATATAAAGTGCAGAAATGTAACTAGTTTGCATTTATGAATGTGCATGGTTGCTTGGAGTTAAACCAATTGAAAATCTCACTGAGTATGAATGGATTGCTTTTTCTTTTTATTTAACATTTTGGACCACTTGTTTTGTTTTTGCAAATCCCTTTAGAAAATCTTTTCAAAGTCTTTTGCAAATAGACAAAGGTATATGAATAAGATTGCAAGAAGCATTTTCAAGATTTGAAATTTCTTTCCCTGTTTCAAATGCTTTTTCTTTGACTAAACAAAACTCCCTCTGAATGAAATTCTCCTCTTAGCTTTCAAGAGGGTTTTGAGATAGAATATCAATTTGAAATTTTATATAGATACGAATTTGAAAAATACCAATTAAAACTTCATTTCAAATTTTTTTTGAAATGGTGGTGCGGTCCTTTTGCTTTGGGCTTAATATTTTCTCCCCTTTGGCATTAAGCTCCAAAAACGGAGACCTTGAGAGCCCTTTAATACTTTCTCCCCCATTGGTAAAGAAATATGAGTGAATGTTTTACTAATTGAGAGATATATGAGTAATGGCAAAGGGTAAGTGATACCGTCAGAGTTGGAGTGGAAGCCTTGTCTTTGCCAAATACTCCATTTCCCTTTCAATCTAAGACTAATCATAGAACTATACTTGAAAGTATATTAGTTTTAGCTTTGGCACAAGAAGAATAAGAAATATGCATTTGCACCAAATGAAAGAGACATGATCAAAGGTATATAAATAAGCTATGTGTGCAATGTTTTAATCAAAGTTCTGAGAATCAAGTATATTTAGCTCATTCCTAAGTTCGCTAAAAGTCTTCTCATCTAATGGCTTGGTAAAGATATCGGCTAATTGGTTTTGGGTATTAACATAAGCAATTTCGATATCTCCCTTTTGTTGGTGATCCCTCAGAAAGTGATACCGGATGTCTATGTGCTTAGTGCGGCTGTGTTCAACGGGATTATCCGTCATGCGGATTGCACTCTCATTATTACATAAGAGAGGGACTTTGCTTAATTTGTAGCCATAGTCCCTAAGGGTTTGCCTCATCCAAAGTAATTGCGCGCAACAATGGCCTGCGGTAATGTACTCAGCTTCGGTGGTGGAAAGAGCTACTGAGTTTTATTTCTTTGAAGCCCAAGACACCAGGGATCTTCCCAGAAACTGACAAGTCCCTGATGTGCTCTTTCTATCAATTTTACACCCTGCCCAATCGGCATCGGAATATCCTATTAAATCAAAAGAGGATCCCTTGGGTACCAAAGCCCAAACTTAGGAGTGTAAACTAGATATCTCATTATTCTTTTCACAACCCTAAGGTGAATTTCCTTAGGATCTGCCTGGAACCTTGCACACATGCATACAGAAAGCATAATATCCGGCCGAGATGCACATAAGTAGAGTAAAGATCCTATCATCGATCGGTATACCTTTTGATCTATGGATTTACCTCACATGTCGAGGTCGAGATGCCCATTGGTTCCCATGGGTGTCTTGATAGGTTTGCCATCCTTCATCCCAAACTTCTTAAGTATGTCTTGAATGTACTTTGTTTGGCTGATGAAGGTGCCATCTTGGAGTTGCTTGATTTGAAATCCTAGGAAATACTTCAACTCCTCCATCATTGACATCTCGAATTTCTGGATCATGATCCTACTAAACTCTTCACAAGTTGACTTGTTAGTGGACCCAAATATAATATCATCAACATAAATTTGGCATATAAACAAGTCTTTTGCAACAGCTTTAGTAAAGAGAGTAGGATCGGCTTTTCCGACTTTGAAGTCATTAGTGATAAGAAAATCTCTCAGGCATTCATACTATGCTCTTAGGGCTTGCTTGAGCCCATAAAGCGCATTTGAGAGTTTGTAAACATGGTTAGGGTACTCACTATCTTCAAAGCCGGGAGGTTGCTCAACATAGACCTCTTCCTTGATGGCTCCATTGAGGAAGGCACTTTTCACGTCCATTTGATAAAGCTTAAAGCCATGGTAAGTTGCATAGGCAAGTAATATACGAATTGACTCAAGCCTAGCTATGGGTGCATAAGTTTCATCAAAATCCAAACCTTCAAGTTGTGAATAACCTTTGGCCACAAGTTGGGCTTTGTTTCTTATCACCACATCATGCTCGTCTTGCTTGTTGCGGAAAAGCCAATTGATACCTACAACATTTTGATTAGGACGTGGAACTAAATGTCATACCTCATTCCTCGTGAACTTGTTGAGCTCCTCTTGCATAGCCACCACCCAATCCGGATCTCTTAGTGCATCCTCTATCCTGTATGGCTCAATAGAGGAAACAAAAGAGTAATGTTCACAGAAATGAGCAACTCAAGATCTAGTGGTTACCCCCTTGTGAATACCACCAAGAATGGAGTTGATGGGGTTGTGGCAGAACCACCCGAATTATTCCAGCTTAAGTGCCTAAGTCACGCCCCAGGGGTCGTAACACACTTAAATCGGAATAACTCGTTAGTCCCTCAGATCTAGTCTGATAGAGCCACTTAACCAGGATCAAATTCCACAATCTCACTCGAAGGTGAGTCACAGAAGAAATACAATAAAACAGGAAACCTCAGATTAAGTACTGAGTTATTACATAAATCGGAGTTTTTGAGTAGCAAGTAAAGTTCATAACATAAGGTGCAGCGGATAATCGATGTCGTCGGTAATGAGGAAATGGGCAAGGCCTAGCCCACTACTCCTCAGGCTCCTCTCCTGCCGGAGCAACATCCCACTCGACCGCCCAACCCGGTGGCAGGGTGGTAGGCCAAGTCACACCATCAACCAATTCCTGCATGGTACCTGCAAAAATTGTGCCACAAGCAAGGCTGAGTATACTAATACTCAGCTAGACTTAACCGGTGTGAGGAGTCTACTCCTCTACCTCTAGACTATGCAGCTGTTTGGCTGAGGGGTTTGGTTTGCCAAAAGCACTAGCTGTTTCTAAAATCAATTTTTTAGCTTTTCAATCCTACCATCATTAACTTAGCTAGATTTGCTCCTTCTAAGCATACATGGTAACAATCAATTAGTTCAATCAACAAGTTATCTCATGTAATCCACATTTCACTTCTTACTCGATGCAGTACAAGGAATCAAGCAGTCTCATTAGCTGCGAGAAGCAGACGATTCGAATCGAGTTTTAACCTTGCAAGGTAAACCTAAACACACGGCATGTCAGGGTACTCCGACCCCGCACATGACAACCGTCCCCATCGATTCCCCGTTCGCTTCCAGGCCTCACCGCCTTGGCATACAATGCTCCACTGACCCCGGCTGCCGCCGTGCAGTGACCGCACTTGTACCCACCATAGCTAGCATGGGAGACCCAGTCTCAGGTCGCATGAGGGATAAAGTCCGCGCCCGGCTTCACTCAGGTACTAGGTTTACCGGTTAACATTTTTCCCGGCATGTGCTTAGTACGTTCAAAAGCTTGACTCAGGTATCCACACATTAATCCTTAATTCATTTTCCCCGTCTCATGGACAAGGCATCCTCCCTGGATCCAAATCCATAGACCAACATCTATCCCGTTATCAAGATGAATACAATCAATTCCTGACCTCGCGCGAGTGCTAGAAAAATCACTCGACTTCTACCGAGATCCTGATTAGCAAGCAGCTACTCGACCTAGCATACTAGTATTCATCTCAAAAAGGAATCTTAAGTTCATGCAACTAGAGGTTTCAAGCAACTCCTACACTTAAGTGCACATTACAATCCTACAAGCATTAAGTGTAGTAAAGTAGCATATAATAATACGGTTATGCATAAAACCGGGGCTTGCCTTCAATTGCTGGGGCTGCGGGGAGATCCTCAATAGCAGCCTCGGAAGCCTGCTCCTGGTCCTCTTCTTGGACAGGTCCTTGCTCGGGGATGAGCACGTACTCTCCGTTGGCAAGATTGCAATCTAATGAATGCAATGCGTAAGATATATGCATGATATGATATGTGCTTTTTATAAATTACAACTTCAAAGGTGTACAATCTTCTGAGTTTAAACAAGTTAACTTTACTTATGTAAAACCCTTAGTGGTATGCTTGGTAAGTTGGGTTAGCTTAGCTAAGGTAAGGGGTAGGTTTATTTTTGGGGTTCCACTGAATTCCTTTTAAGTCTTAGTGATAAATGATAAGTTCTCAAGTTAGACTTATTGGGGTGGGGTTTATTTCTTCTTTCCTTTTTCTTTTATTCTTTTAATGTTTTAGAGTAGGTTTGAACTACAAGTTACTTTTATAAAATTCTAAAAATTCTGCAAAAATTAACAGTGGCTGGGTACTGGTGTATGTTTCCCTGTCTCAAAATTTGGGGGTCAGAAAGTGAATGGTTCTCCCTGGACAAAATTACCAAATTTTAGGGCAGAAGGGGTGCTTTGAACTACAACTATTATTTAACAGTGGGTAATTCTCTAAAACTTATTTTTGCTGACTTTTAGGTGTCATAACATGACTTGATACAAATTTCTAGCCATTAATACATCTTAAAAAATTTTCTATGGTTTTCTCAAGTTTCTAGCCAAATGGGTGCTTTCTACTACCACTATATCTGAAAAATATCAAACAACAGAGTTCTCATTTTTCCTAGCTAGTATTTTGTGCAAGAGCAATCATTCTGTAGTTTGGCTTCTTTTTGCTTAAGGGAAGGGGTGGTTTGTATTATTTGAATTAAATGGCCCTTCTCTTAAATCATTAGCAATTGGTATGAGTTTGCTTCTTTTTCATGGGTTTGCATTTTTCTCTGGTAGTTTATCTCATCATGGACTTAGCTAATTTTTGGTTGCCCATTATCACATTAATAGGGGTTGTTCATGATTTATTTAGAAAATGCCTTATTATCACTTTGTATTTATTTTCCTTATTTAAAAAGTTGGGCCGAGGTGCTCTGTATTTTTGTAGTGGGGCTCTGGTGGTTACAAGTTCACTGGATTTTTATCAAGCACTTTGGTTATAGTTTTGCCTATTTAATAATTGATTTTCAGTCTATATAAGGCTAAACAAACCATCTTAATTTAAAACTGGTGCAAATTAATGGTTTCTGTATTTTTCCTAGGTTCTCTGTTACATAAGTAAACTAGGAAAAATAATATTAATCACTGTTCATTAATTTCTAATGCCTTTCTGATTTTCTCTAAGTTTTGGACAAAATAGCTTTAAAGGAATAACTACATCATATTTTTCAATGTTGGGGTTCCCATTATTTTTAAACAGTGTCTAAATGAGGTTTAAATATCTATAAATTTTCTTAAGTTCAGCACAGAAGAAAAACAAATTTTCCTTAATTAAACAAGGTTTAGTGGGTTTCTGTTTTTAATTTTAAACTCTAAAATTTAGAACAGAAAGCATAGAGTTTACTATTTTTAAATGATAGATCATAATATTAAAGAGCTAGCAAAATTGGTTTGACAACTTTTTACTAAGATTTCATCAAGTTATGGATTTTCTAAGTTCTCTGGTCTTTTAAAAAGATTAACAGAATTGATTAAATGGAAATCCACTTTGCACTGGGGTCCCTGGCGGGTTTTCTAAGTTTTCTTCGCGAATCAGCCCTTAAGCTACTATTCACATGAGTCACTGACATTACAGAAAACCCCTCGGGTTCTACAAATCCTAACCCGAGGTCCTTCTTCTACCTTAAATAGTAACCGCGGCGGAAGAAAGGGCGGAGGGGCCTACCGGCGGCCAGATTGCTCCGGTGAAGTGGTCGAGGGCGAAGGGGAGGTCTCGGCGATCACAACGGTGTGCGGGACGCCGTCGGAGATGGCCAGAGTCGGTCGGTCCACGCGCGCAGGCGGGGATGCTCGTCGGCGGCGAGGAGACCGGCCTGGTCACGACGAGTTAGTTCAATCAAATGGGTCAGGGAGGTCCACGGGATGCCAGAGAAGATATGAGCGCGAGGAATTGGGCGGAGACTCACTAGATAGCTCGGTCCACGCGCGGCGGCGGAAGACCGAAGTCCGGTGAGGTCGATCTCTGGCCTCCGGTGAAGTCCGGCCGGGTCCGAGGGCTTGGCAAGCTTCACAGGCTACTGGTGGAGCTAGCCGAAGCACTAGCTGGGCTTGAGGGTGGCTGGAGTTGGCTGGCCACGGCGGCCGAAGCTCTGGCGGCAATGGCGGGCGGAAATAAGCTCGCCGGAGCTAAGGAAAGGTGGCTGGCCGGTGAGGGTGAGTGCGGGGCGAAGAGAGGTGCGCCCGGGGAGACTTTATAGGCGCGGGCGGGCACGGCCGAGGGCAGGGGCGCGCGGCGGACTTGACCGGACGCCGGGGTGAGCGCGCGCGCGGGTTGGGCGAGCTCTAGCGTGCCGACCAGGGTCGAACACGTGTGCCCGTGCGTTCTGCCCAAGTTCTGGCGCGTGTGGTCGCTCATCCGAGCCTGCTCTCGCCTTGGTCAGTGCACAAAACCTCTTCTCCTCCCTACAAGCTACCTTTCTTGTGTGGGGGTCATAGGATTTTGCCTACTGGTTGCAGAGATATGGAGCCAGGAAATCTGGTCTGTTTCCCTGCCCAAACCCGAGGCAAATCCAAGGTTTTGTCGTGTCTAGGGCTCGCGTCCCAATGCCATCTTCTGGCACACGACAGAGGGGTTAGTTAGACACAATTTTGTCAATGGGGCCATTAGGATTCGAGTTAGGGATCAAGGTGAACATCCCTGATCTTTGGCTCAAGGTCTGAATTTCAGAATTCTGAAATTCAGAATTCCCAATGAGTCCCCATATGAGAAGCTTGATTTGGGGTTTTATTTGAGTTATTTTGGCTAAGCTTTCTCAACATTTCTTGTTGCCCATTAAATATACTTTAATTTTTATAATTGGCTCAAGTCAAAATTTTAAACTTTTCATTCCCTTTTTCTTATTTTCTTGAGTTTTGCTCATGGGGCTCACTTAGGGTTTTTAATTTGGGTTGCACATTCTTAACTTTCAAAAGTCTCAATTGTTTTGACCATGACACTTTTAAATATATACTTGGTGAATTCTTTATTACTTAAGTTGTTTTGATGCTCATGCTTACTTTGGCTCACATAAAATAATGATTCTTGGTTTGGCATTTGAGAAAAACCCTGGGTGACACTGGGGTGTCACAGCCTTCCCCCCTTAAAGGAATCTCGTCCCGAGATTCAGGCCAGAGTCCTTGCAGGGTGAAGCGAAGGGTGAGACTTATAGGAAATGGGTGATTATTGTTATTATTAGGGCAAAATTGCTCTTTGAATGTCATTCTCTTTGCAACTTCAGAAGGAAGTCCTTTTAAGTTTTACTTTATAGTTACTTCATTCTGAATTAAGATCATATTTTTGAAAGTTAGATTCGAAGGGCAGGAGGAGGGGGTTGGGGGTGATTACGTACCAGCTTCCTTAGGTAGGCAATCGGGGAAGTTGGATCTCAGGAATTCCTCGGTTTCCCAAGTAGCTTCCTCCTCTGAGTGATTACTCCACTGGACCTTGAACATCTTGATCGATTTAGCCCGAGTTGATCTTTCTTTGCAATCCAGAATCTTGGAGGGGTACTCTTGGTACGATAGATCTGGCTCTATCTCCAATTCCGGCTCTGCTATGATCTCAGTCGGCAATCGAACACACTTCTTCAGCTGAGATACATGGAATACACTGTGAATGGCAGACATCTTTGAAGGTAACTTCAGCTTGTATGCCACGGGTCCACATGCTTCTATGATCTCATAAGGTCCAATGTAACGAGGGGCTAGCTTGCCTTTAATCCCAAACCTCTGCACTCCCTTGGTGGGTGATACCTTGAGGTATACAAAACTTCCCACCTCAAACTGGAGAGGTTTCCTTCTTTTATCATGATAGCTCTTTTGCCTGGCCTGAGCAGCTTCTAGATTCTTCCTGATTAGCTTGACCTTCCTTTCGGCTTCAGTCACTAAATCAGGTCCAAAAACTTCTCTTTCACCGGGTTGAGACCAATGGAGTGGTGTCCTGCACCTTCTTCCATAGAGAGCTTCAAAAGGTGCCATCTTTAGGCTGGATTGATAACTATTGTTATAAGCAAACTCTGCCAAGGAGAGGTGCTTATCCCAGTTCTTGCCACAATCGATCGCACAAGCTCTCAGCATATCCTCCAGGATTTGGTTTACCCTTTCCGTCTGACCATCAGTCTGTGGGTGGTAAGCTGAACTCTGGATTAGCTTGGTTCCCAAAGACTCTTGCAATTGTTCCCAAAATCTGGCAACAAATTGGGCTCCTCGGTCAGAAACAATGGTCTGAGGTAATCCGTGCAAACACACGATCCGGTCAATATACAATTCTGCATATTTCTGAGCCTTATCAGTGGTGTGCACAGGAAGAAAATGTGCCACTTTCGTCAATCGGTCCACAATAACCCAAATCGAATCATGATGACGAGAGGTGTTGGGCAGACCCACAATGAAATCCATGCTGATGTCGTCCCACTTCCACGAAGGTACGAATAGTGGTTGCAAAGCTCCAGCTGACTTCAAGTGGCTTGCCTTTATCCTCTGATAGGTGTCACACTCTGATACATACTGGGCTATCTCCCTCTTCATTCTGGTCCACCAGTACAAAAGCTTCAAATCATGGTACATCTTGGTGCTTCCCGGATGCATAGAGAATTTGGAGAGATGAGCCTCATCCAAAATTTTCCTCTTGAGATCCCGGTCTTTAGGAATTACCAATCTGCTTTTGAACCATAATACACCCTTCTCATCCTGGCGGAAACAATTATACTTCTCAACCTTCTGATGGAGATTCTTCTTGATAATCTGCACTCCCTTGTCACTGAGCTGGGCCATGATGATCTGGTCTTGCAAAGCTGGCTCAACAGAAATGTGAGACAAAGAACCAGAAGGAATCACTTCAATTTGCATCTTGCTCAACTCATCACACAAGGTGTTAATGCGAGAATCCATCAGAAAACAGTTGCACTGCAACTTCCGACTCAAGGCATCTGCTACCACATTAGCTTTTCCTGGGTGATAATGTACCTCCAGGTCATAATCCTTGATCAGCTCTAGCCATCTTCTCTGCCTCATGTTGAGATCAGCCTGAGTAAAAATGTACTTAAGGCTCTTATGATCAGTGAAGATGTTGCAGTGGGTTCCCATTAGATAGTGCCTCCACATTTTTAATGCATGAACCACTGCTGCTAACTCGAGGTCATGAGTGGGATAATTTTGCTCATGGGGCCTGAGTGCTCTTGAGGCATAAGCAATGACTCGGTTGTCTTGCATCAAGACACAACCTAGCCCGGTGCCAGAGGCATCGCAATATACATCAAAAGGCTTGCCGCTGTCGGGTTGCGCCAATACTGGTGCTGTGGTCAGATGCTGCCTTAATGCGTGGAAGGCATCTTCGCACTTCTGACTCCACACAAACTTGACTTCTTTCTTCAGCAACTCAGTAATAGGCTTCGCAATTCGAGAGAAGTCCGGAATAAATCTTCGATAATAACCAGCTAATCCCAGAAAACTCCGAATCTGGCGAACAGTTGTTGGTGGCCTCCAGTTCATCACTTCTTGCACTTTATCAGGATCAACAGCTATTCCAGCCTGAGAGATAGTGTGACCCAAGAATTTGATTTCCTTTAGCCAAAAATCACACTTGGATAACTTGGCATAAAGGTGGTGCTCTCGCAGACGTTGAAGCACTACATGCAAATGCTCGGCATGTTCTTCTTCGTTCTTTGAGTACACCAGAATGTCATCGATGAAAACCACCACGAACTTGTCCAATTCCGGCATGAAAACAGAATTCATCAGATACATGAAATATGCTGGTGCATTTGTCAGCCCGAATAACATCACCAAGAATTCATATAGCCCATATCTGGTTGAGAATGTCGTCTTCGGAATATCACTTGCTCGTATCTTGATCTGATGGTAGCCAGAGCGAAGGTCTATCTTGGAAAACACCTTGGCCCCGACCAACTGGTCAAAGAGAACATCAATACGAGGAAAAGGATACTTGTTCTTGATAGTTACCGCATTAAGAGGGCGGTAATCTATACACAACCTCAAGCTTTCATCCTTCTTCTTTACAAATAGTGCTGGACATCCCCAAGGCGAAGTGCTTGGGCGAATAAATCCCTTATCCAGCAATTCTTGCAACTGCTTCTTCAATTCTGCCAACTCAGCGGGTGGCATTCGGTAGGGCCTCTTGGAAATTAGGGTCGTTCCCGGTTGCAACTCGATGGCGAATTCAATATCCCGGTCCGGTGGCATTCCTGGCAATTCATCAGGGAAGACATCTGCATACTCACAGACCACTGGGATCTTCTTCAGGGGTAACTCCGTCATAGAGAAAGCACATGACTGGGAAGAACCCTGACTAGGCAGAATTAAAGTGAAATTCCCGCAGAATGGAGAATTAACTTCCACGGTACGGCTGGCTATATCAAGCACAACTTGGTGCAAGGTCATCCAATTTGCTCCTAGAATAATGTCCACATTTTCCAATCCCAACACAAGAAGAGTGGTTTTGACAATGTGGCTTCCCAGTTGAATAGGCACACTTTGGTTTAATTGATTAGTTGCAATTTTACCTCCAGGTGTGAGTATCATGAATGACCCTTTTGAGTGAGAGAATGGCAGTTTGCATTTAGCACTGAACTTTTGGCTAATGAAACTATGAGATGCACCAGAATCAAACAGAATTAAAGCAGGTTGATTATAAACTGAAAAGGTACTGGTCATGATAGGAGCTCCTTCTGGTACTTCCTCCAGAGCAGTGAAGTTGAGCTTCCCTTGCCTGACTTGCACCTTCTGCTTTCTTCCCTTGTCTTGATTTGGTGCTGGCATCTGCCTCTGCTGGTTCCTGGGACAATTCTTGGCATAGTGGCCCACATTGCCACAAGTGAAACACTTATTCCCATTGCCCTGGCGGAACTGCTGCTGCTGCGGAGGCTGATTGTTCCTTGGGGCGGGAGCTGGGTAGCGGTTGGGTGCCGACTGCTGCTGCTGCTGAGGGGGCCTGATCACCCATCTGTCTGCCTGCTGCTGAAAACCCCTGCTCTGATTGTGAGAAACAATCCGGAACCTCTGAGCCTGAGCGGATGGTGTTGCCATTGGTGCCTTTCTCTTCTTCTCTGCCCGGTGAGCAACAATGCAATCCTCCTGGGAGATGGCCATGTTGACCAAATCATTGAAGCTATCATCCCGGACAATGTTGAGTCGTTCTCGCAGCTTGGTATTGAGACCCCTGCGGAAGCGATCCCTCTTCTTTTCATCAGAATCAGCATGATACCCTGCATACTGGCATAAGTCGTTGAAGGCTTGCGCATACTGCAGTACCGTGCAGGTTCCTTGATTAAGGGCCAGAAATTCATTCAACTTCCGATCAAGAATGCCAGCTGGGATGTGGTGTCCTCTGAAGGCAGTCTTGAATTCCTCCCAAGATACCTCACGATCAGCGGGGAGCATAGCACGGAAGTGGTCCCACCAAGTCCGAGCAGGGCCGCGAAGTTGCTGTGCGGCGAAGCGAGCCTTGGCCTCATCAGGGCAGTCTCCTGTGAGGAGGGGAAACTTGGACTCGACGACGCGTAGCCAAACGTCGGCGTCCAACGGATCCTCTGCCTTGGTGAACAAGGGCGGCTGCGTGCTCAGAAACTCCTGGTATGTTGCCATAGCCGGAGGTCGCTGATGCTGGCCTCCACCATGCTGCTGAGGGTGGGGCTGGCGCTGCAAGAGCTGTCGCAGAATCTCATTCTGCTGGGCCATCAGCTCCTGCACTGTGGGAGCTGGGGGAGGTGGCGGGGGAACCTGCTCGTTCTGCCCGCGACGCTGCCTAGCTGCCATCTGAAAACAGAGATTGTCGCCATTGTTATCCCAACTCACAGTTTCGAACGGCAAGATATCATCTCATATGGAAGGAAAAATGCCATAATCATAATATTGGGTTCAAAATGAAGATAACACGGTGACAAAGATCCCACAGATATCAAAAGTTTACAGGGTTACATTAATCAGGGGAAGGTACCCATAAGCCTAGTCCAAAATGATACTACTAAGCTCGCATAGGATTCTATCCGCCAAAAATGTCAAAGCGACTGCTTAACCCTGAGCGGTGGAAGCGACACTGGATACGGGTGAAGGAGGCATCGCGGAGGTAGTCCCATTGGCACCAGGGGCTGGTCCTAGCTCCTCGGGAGCCTCTTCTCCCTCGCTTCCTGCTTGATTGGCCTCCATCTCCAGGTGGTGCATGTCCAAGTGGTCATTTGCTTCCTCGAGTTCCCTCTGCACATCGTGAAGCTGGTTCTCCAAGACATCAATAGTGTTGTCTCGGATCTCCACTTGCTGCTCCAGGGTGGTAATATCCTGGCTCAGCGTATTGAGACCCCTGCGGAAGCGATCCCTCTTCTTTTCATCAGAATCAGCATGATACCCTGCATACTGGCATAAGTCGTTGAAGGCTTGCGCATACTGCAGTACCGTGCGGGTTCCTTGATTAAGGGCCAGAAATTCATTCAACTTCCGATCAAGAATGCCAGCTGGGATGTGGTGTCCTCTGAAGGCAGTCTTGAATTCCTCCCAAGATACCTCACGATCAGCGGGGAGCATAGCACGGAAGAGGTCCCACCAAGTCCGAGCAGGGCCGCGAAGCTGCTGTGCGGCGAAGCGAGCCTTGGCCTCATCAGGGCAGTCTCCTGTGAGGAGGGGAAACTTGGACTCGACGACGTGTAGCCACACGTCGGCGTCCAACGGATCCTCTGCCTTGGTGAACAAGGGCGGCTGCGTGCTCAGAAACTCCTGGTATGTTGCCATAGCCGGAGGTCGCTGATGCTGGCCTCCACCATGCTGCTGAGGGTGGGGCTGGCGCTGCAAGAGCTGTCGCAGAATCTCATTCTGCTGGGCCATCAGCTCCTGCACTGTGGGAGCTGGGGGAGGTGGCGGGGGAACCTGCTCGTTCTGCCCGCGACGCTGCCTAGCTGCCATCTGAAAACAGAGATTGTCGCCATTGTTATCCCAACTCACAGTTTCGAACGGCAAGATATCATCTCATATGGAAGGAAAAATGCCATAATCATAATATTGGGTTCGAAATGAAGATAACACGGTGACAAAGATCCCACAGATATCAAAAGTTTACAGGGTTACATTAATCAGGGGAAGGTACCCATAAGCCTAGTCCAAAATGATACTACTAAGCTCGCATAGGTTTCTATCCGCCAAAAATGTCAAAGCGACTGCTTAACCCTGAGCGGTGGAAGCGACACTGGATACGGGTGAAGGAGGCATCGCGGAGGTAGTCTCATTGGCACCAGGGGCTGGTCCTAGCTCCTCGGGAGCCTCTTCTCCCTCGCTTCCTGCTTCATTGGCCTCCATCTCTAGGTGGTGCATGTCCAAGTGGTCATTTGCTTCCTCGAGTTCCCTATGCACATCGTGAAGCTGGTTCTCCAAGACATCAATAGTGTTGTCTCGAATCTCCACTTGCTGCTCCAGGGTGGTAATATGCTGGCTCAGCCTTTCCACTTGCAGATCCTTCTCCACCAACTCTGTGGATAGGTCGACCACGAAATCTTCCCGACTGTCGAGAGTGAGCTTGGCAGTCTGAGCGGTGTTAGCAAGAAGTGTCATAGCATCGCTCTGAAGGGCCTGAAGGCGGTACAGCGCACTCATGCACTGAACGGTGACCCTCCCAACCAAGTCAGGATACATTGCCCACACATCCTTCACATGGCGCACGCGGTTACACCACATGGGATCATCCTTCTTCTCAGCAGGGAAGAGTCCCAAGGGGTGCATCACCATCTCCAGGGGATGGTAGCCACAGAAAGTCGTCAGAGTCTTCATGGCTGCTGCCTCAACGGTGTCGTCCGTCCTGAGTCCAATCGTCTCAGAGTCAAGAGAACGCCAACCCGGCTGAAGGGGATGAGCCTCCAAAGTCAGCCAGACCCGACAACGAGGTACCCGATGCTCCTCATACAACTGCACCGTGTACAAAGGGGGCGTAGGGTAACCGGCGGAGTTAAGCACTTCCCACAAGATGGAAGGAAAGCCATCGCGAGAAAGGAAGTCAGAACTGAAACGAGAGTCTCCTCCACTGGCGGGGGTGGGGGGTGAATTCATCTGCGGAAAGGAATCAAAGATAAAGATTATGGTGGAAGGAAAAAGAAAAAGAGAGCCCGGATGGTTTTAAAGAAAAGGGGTTAGGTCAATTTTCAATTCCTCTTTGTGTTTTATAATGCATGCATGCTGGAAGAAACGTTGCCTCTCAAGGAGAAAATAGGGTGCCTTTTTAGGGCATCCTAAAAATATAAGTATTGGCCCACGGGGCCTAATTAATTAGCCACCTATTTCTCCCTCTATGCCTAAGGCCTTTCGTCCTAGGTCTAGCGGTCTAGTCCTGACGATCCGTAGTAGTTTCTAGGCAAGTTTTAGAATTTGAAAATTGGTGTTCATGGTTTATTGTCCTTCTCTGTGGTGGAATTTGCTCCGATACCAGCTGTGGCAGAACCACCCGAATTATTCCAGCTTAAGTGCCTAAGTCACGCCCCAGGGGTCGTAACACACTTAAATCGGAATAACTCGTCAGTCCCTCAGATCTAGTCTGATAGAGCCACTTAACCAGGATCAAATTCCACAATCTCACTCGAAGGTGAGTCACAGAAGAAATACAATAAAACAGGAAACCTCAGATTAAGTACTGAGTTATTACATAAATCGGAGTTTTTGAGTAGCAAGTAAAGTTCATAACATAAGGTGCAGCGGATAATCGATGTCGTCGGTAATGAGGAAATGGGCAAGGCCTAGCCCACTACTCCTCAGGCTCCTCTCCTGCCGGAGCAACATCCCACTCAACCGCCCAACCCGGTGGCAGGGTGGTAGGCCAAGCCACACCATCAACCAATTCCTGCATGGTACCTGCAAAAATTGTGCCACAAGCAAGGCTGAGTATACTAATACTCAGCTAGACTTAACCGGTGTGAGGAGTCTACTCCTCTACCTCTAGACTATGCAGCTGTTTGGCTGAGGGGTTTGGTTTGCCAAAAGCACTAGCTGTTTCTAAAATCAATTTTTTAGCTTTTCAATCCTACCATCATTAACTTAGCTAGATTTGCTCCTTCTAAGCATACATGGTAACAATCAATTAGTTCAATCAACAAGTTATCTCATGTAATCCACATTTCACTTCTTACTCGATGCAGTACAAGGAATCAAGCAGTCTCATTAGCTGCGAGAAGCAGACGATTCGAATCGAGTTTTAACCTTGCAAGGTAAACCTAAACACACGGCATGTCAGGGTACTCTGACCCCGCACATGACAACCGTCCCCATCGATTCCCCGTTCGCGTCCAGGCCTCACCGCCTTGGCATACAGGCTGCCGCCGTGCAGTGACCGCACTTGTACCCACCATAGCTAGCATGGGAGACCCAGTCTCAGGTCGCATGAGGGATAAAGTCCGCGCCCGGCTTCACTCAGGTACTAGGTTTACTGGTTACCATTTTTCCCGGCATGTGCTTAGTACGTTCAAAAGCTTGACTCAGGTATCCACACATTAATCCTTAATTCATTTTCCCCGTCTCATGGACAAGGCATCCTCCCTGGATCCAAATCCATAGACCAACATCTATCCCGTTATCAAGATGAATACAATCAATTCCTGACCTCTCGCGAGTGCTAGAAAAATCACTCGACTTCTACCGAGATCCTGATTAGCAAGCAGCTACTCGACCTAGCATACTAGTATTCATCTCAAAAAGGAATCTTAAGTTCATGCAACTAGAGGTTTCAAGCAACTCCTACACTTAAGTGCACATTACAATCCTACAAGCATTAAGTGTAGTAAAGTAGCATATAATAATACGGTTATGCATAAAACCGGGGCTTGCCTTCAATTGCTGGGGCTGCGGGGAGATCCTCAATAGCAGCCTCGGAAGCCTGCTCCTGGTCCTCTTCTTGGACAGGTCCTTGCTCGGGGATGAGCACGTACTCTCCGTCGGCAAGATTGCAATCTAATGAATGCAATGCGTAAGATATATGCATGATATGATATGTGCTTTTTAGAAATTACAACTTCAAAGGTGTACAATCTTCTGAGTTTAAACAAGTTAACTTTACTTATGTAAAACCCTTAGTGGTATGCTTGGTAAGTTGGGTTAGCTTAGCTAAGGTAAGGGGTAGGTTTATTTTTGGGGTTCCACTGAATTCCTTTTAAGTCTTAGTGATAAATGATAAGTTCTCAAGTTAGACTTATTGGGGTGGGGTTTATTTCTTCTTTCCTTTTTCTTTTATTCTTTTAATGTTTTAGAGTAGGTTTGAACTACAAGTTACTTTTATAAAATTCTAAAAATTCTGCAAAAATGACAGTGGCTGGGTACTGGTGTATGTTTCCCTGTCTCAAAATTTGGGGGTCAGAAAGTGAATGGTTCTCCCTGGACAAAATTACCAAATTTTAGGGCAGAAGGGGTGCTTTGAACTACAACTATTATTTAACAGTGGGTAATTCTCTAAAACTTATTTTTGCTGACTTTTAGGTGTCATAACATGACTTGATACAAATTTCTAGCCATTAATACCTCTTAATAAATTTTCTATGGTTTTCTCAAGTTTCTAGCCAAATGGGTGCTTTCTACTACCACTATATCTGAAAAATATTAAACAACAGAGTTCTCATTTTTCCTAGCTAGTATTTTGTGCAAGAGCAATCATTCTGTAGTTTGGCTTCTTTTTGCTTAAGGGAAGGGGTGGTTTGTATTATTTGAATTAAATGTCCCTTCTCTTAAATCATTAGCAATTTGTATGAGTTTGCTTCTTTTTCATGGGTTTGCATTTTTCTCTGGTAGTTTATCTCATCATGGACTTAGCTAATTTTTGGTTGCCCATTATCACATTAATAGGGGTTGTTCATGATTTATTTGGAAAATGCCTTATTATCACTTTGTATTTATTTTCCTTACTTAAAAAGTTGGGCTGAGGTGCTCTGTATTTTTGTAGTGGGGCTCTAGTGGTTACAAGTTCACTGGATTTTTATCAAGCACTTTGGTTATAGTTTTGCCTATTTAATAATTGATTTTCAGTCTATATAAGGCTAAACAAACCATCTTAATTTAAAACTGGTGCAAATTAATGGTCTCTGTATTTTTCCTAGGTTCTCTGTTACATAAGTAAACTAGGAAAAATAATATTAATCACTGTTCATTAATTTCTAATGCCTTTCTGATTTTCTCTAAGTTTTGGACAAAATAGCTTTAAAGGAATAACTACATCATATTTTTCAATGCTGGGGTTCCCATTATTTTTAAACAGTGTCTAAATGAGGTTTACATATCTATAAATTTTCTTAAGTTCAGCACAGAAGAAAAACAAATTTTCCTTAATTAAACAAGGTTTAGTGGGTTTCTGTTTTTAATTTTAAACTCTAAAATTTAGAACAGAAAGCATAGGGTTTACTATTTTTAAATGATAGATCATAATATTCAAGAGCTAGCAAAATTGGTTTGACAACTTTTTACTAAGATTTCATCAAGTTATGGATTTTCTAAGTTCTCTGGTCTTTTAAAAAGATTAACAGAATTGATTAAATGGAAATCCACTTTGCACTGGGGTCCCTGGCGGGTTTTCTAAGTTTTCTTCGCGAATCAGCCCTTAAGCTACTATTCACATGAGTCACTGACATTACAGAAAACCTCTCGGGTTCTACAAATCCTAACCCGAGGTCCTTCTTCTACCTTAAATAGTAACCGCTGCGGAAGAAAGGGCGGAGGGCCTACCGGCGGCGAGATTGCTCCGGTGAAGTGGTCGAGGGCGAAGGGGAGGTCTCGGCGATCACAACGGTGTGCGGGACGCCGTCGGAGATGGCCGGAGTCGGTCGGTCCACGCGCGCAGGCGGGGATGCTCGTCGGCGGCGAGGAGACCGGCCTGGTCACGGCGAGTTAGTTCAATCAAATGGGTCAGGGAGGTCCACGGGATGCCAGAGAAGATATGAGCGCGAGGAATTGGGCGGAGACTCACTGGATAGCTCGGTCCACGCGCGGCGGCGGAAGACCGAAGTCCGGTGAGGTCGATCTCGGGCCTCCGGTGAAGTCTAGCCGGGTCCAAGGGCTTGGCAAGCTTCACAGGCTACTGGTGGAGCTAGCCGAAGCACTGGCTGGGCTTGAGGGTGGCTGGAGTTGGCTGGCCACGGCGGCCGAAGCTCTGGCGGCAATGGCGGGCGGAAATAAGCTCGCCGGAGCTAAGGAAAGGTGGCTGGCTGGTGAGGGTGAGTGCGGGGCGAAGAGAGGTGCGCCCGAGGAGACTTTATAGGCGCGGGCGGGCATGACCGAGGGCAGGGGCGCGCGGCGGACTTGACCGGACGCCGGGGTGAGCGCGCGCGCGGGTTGGGCGAGCTCTGGCGTGCCGACCAGGGTCGAACACGTGTGCCCGTGCGTTCTGCCCAAGTTCTGGCGCGTGTGGTCGCTCATCCGAGCCTGCTCTCGCCTTGGTCAGTGCACAAAACCTCTTCTCCTCCCTACAAGCTACCATTCTTGTGTGGGGGTCATAGGATTTTGCCTACTGGTTGCAGAGATATGGAGCCAGGAAATCTGGTCTGTCTCCCTGCCCAAACCCGAGGCAAATCCAAGGTTTTGTCGTGTCTAGGGCTCGCGTCCCAATGCCATCTTCTGGCACACGACAGAGGGGTTAGTTAGACACAATTTTGTCAATGGGGCCATTAGGATTCGAGTTAGGGATCAAGGTGAACATCCCTGATCTTTGGCTCAAGGTCTGAATTTCAGAATTCTGAAATTCAGAATTCCCAATGAGTCCCCATATGAGAAGCTTGATTTGGGGTTTTATTTGAGTTATTTTGGCTAAGCTTTCACAACATTTCTTGTTGCCCATTAAATATACTTTAATTTTTATAATTGGCTCAAGTCAAAATTTTAAACTTTTCATTCCCTTTTTCTTATTTTCTTGAGTTTTGCTCATGGGGCTCACTTAGGGTTTTTAATTTGGGTTGCACATTCTTAACTTTCAAAAGTCTCAATTGTTTTGATCATGACACTTTTAAATATATACTTGGTGAATTCTTTATTACTTAAGTTGTTTTGATGCTCATGCTTACTTTGGCTCACATAAAATAATGATTCTTGGTTTGGCATTTGAGAAAAACCCTGGGTGACACTGGGGTGTCACAGGGGTGATCTCTTTGAATTGCTTGGTGGACTCTTGGGTGTGGCGGTATTTGACCCTGTATTTCTTGTTCATCTTCTTTGTCATTATTGTATTCATCTCCCCATTGATCAATGTCCTCCTCTTGAGGTGGCTCATCCTCTTGATCTTTATCATTATTATCTTGAGCTTGATCCTTGTTGGGGGTGTTCTTCCCCATCGAAGGTCCTCTAGGCAAAAAAACACCTTCGACAAGACAGTACAAAGGCAGGCGCGACATAAAGATATAAGCCGAAGATGATACGGACAAAGCCGAAGCTACGACTGAAAGAGCTTCGGCTTGGTGTTATGACAAAGACGAAGGACAATACCGACTTAAAGAGGAAAAGACTATGTAGTCCTTAATAGTTCATATTATGATCATAATTAGTTATCAGGGACATGGATAGAACAAGACAACACGATTGTTAATAACTAGAGACCTTCGTCCTTCGAAGCATTATCTCCTCTTGGATATAATGATTTCTAGACGAAGGTCATGAAGGGCATACCTTCATCATCTCAATGAACAAATATAAATGGAAATACGTGAGGCATGAAAGAGTGTAAATAATAATAGTATATCAATAAATCATATATTTTCTTATTTTATAAACATGTATAAATATCCACAATATATTTATATTACATTGATACCTTCGGCTTGTCGGAAGGTGAAAATGTGAATGACGCGAGAACGATTATAATGCCGCGTGAACAGTACGGGGGTACTGTTCATCTATTTATAGGCACGAGACGCAACCCAGACGAAATTATTGATGTATAGCATTTGAGAACAAGGACCAACATTGGCGCCCACCTTCGGTGAACTCACTTCCATAGTTGCGACGATGGCTTCGCACAACAACCAAGCTGTAGCACCTTCGGCCACGAAGCTGGTGCTCCTAATCACAGGTGGCTCAAGTTTTGAACCAGCCAACAAGAAGCAGAAGAAAGAAGCGCAAATAAGAGTACAACATGTTGGGGTGCAAGGATCCTTCATCAAGTCCAAGTGGTCTCACATTCCAATTACCTTCTCTCAGGAAGACCTTCAGCTCAAGGATTATCCTCACAACGATGCAATGGTCATATCTTGTGTCATCAAGGGATTCCTGGTCCACAATGTCCTGGTGGACACAGGCAGTGCAGTGGATATCGTCTTTGCAAAGGCTTTCAGGCAAATGCAAGAGCCAGAGGACAAGATACATGATGCAACACACCCTCTTTGTGGCTTCAGAGGACGACAGATTGTGGCACTTGGCAAGATAACAATGCCGGTTACCTTCGTCTACGTCCATAACACAAGAACAAAATAGGTTGTCTTTGACATTGTTGATATGGAGTATCCATACAATGCAATTATTGGTCGAGGGAAGCTCAATGCCTTCGAAGCAATACTTCATCTAGCATATCTATGCATGAAGATACCTTTGGAACTAGGGCCCATTGCGGTGCACGTGAGTCAAGAAGCTGCCTGGTGAGCTAAAGGGAGTAGGATGGATTCGAAGGCTATTCATAACATAGATGAAGCCAAGGCTTATCAGCAGTATAAGTATAAAAGAGAGAAGGCTACTTCAGCAGATCAACTGAAGCCTATGCTTTTGTGTGAAGACATAGCAGATCAAAAAGTATTGTTGGGATCCCAGTTATCTGATGAACAGGAAAAAACTTTATTAAGATTCTTGTTTAACAAAAAAGATGTTTTTGCTTGGACACCAATGATCTCTATGGTGTCAATAGAGATGTTATTGAGCACTCGCTCAATGTGGACCCGTCCTTCAGACCAAGAAAGCAAAGGTTTCAGAAAATGTCCGATGATAAAGCCGAAGGTGCACGGAATGAAGTAAAGAGGCTTCTCAGTGCCAGCGTTATCAGAGAAGTAACATATCTAGAGTGGTTGGCTAACACTGTCATGGTGAAAAAAGCCAATGGGAAATGGAGAATGTGCATTGATTTCACAGATCTCAATAAGGCATGTCTGAAAGATGAATTCCCTCTACCAAGAATAGATTCCCTTGTAGATGCAGCAGCTTCTTGAGAACTCATGAGTCTATTGGATTGCTATTTGGGTTATCATCAGATTTGGATGAAAAAGGAGGATGAGCCAAAGACAAGCTTCATAACTCCTAGTGGCACCTATTGCTACCTTCGGATGCCTGAGGGGCTCAAGAATGCTGGAGGAAGCTTCAACAGAATGACTGCCAAGGTTCTTCACTCTTAAATTGGCAGGAATGTACTGACTTATGTTGATGACATCATAGTAAAGAGCACGAAGCAAGAAAATCATATAGCCGATGTGCAAGGAACATTTGCTAATTTTAGGCAAGCTGGTCTCAAGTTAAATCTAGAAAATGTGTTTTCGGAGTGAAGAAGGGCAAGTTTCTTGGTTGCCTGGTATCAACAAAAGGCATCGAAGCTAATCCAAGTAAAATCGAAGCTATCCTTTGGATGGAGCCACCAAATTCAAAGAAGGGGGCTCAACGGTTGGCAGGAAGGCTGGCATCGTTGAATAGATTTATATCAAGATCAGCAGAGAGAAATTTGCCATTCTTTGAAATACTTAAGTCAGCCAAAGTCTTCTAGGGGGGTCCGACTCAACAGAAAGCCTTCAAAGAGTTGAAGCAGTATTTGATAGATTTGACAACTCTAACCCCACCTTCATTAGGAACTCCGCTACTTCTGTATGTGGTTGCTTCACATGCTGCGGTTAGTGCGGTACTTGTACAGGAGAAACAAGATGGCCAAATAAAAAAACAAGCACTGGTATACTTCGTTCCGAAGTACTCAGCCCATCAAAGAAAAATTACACAGAATTGGAGAAGGTACTGTATGCTGTATTGATGGCCTCCAGTAAGCTTCGACACTACTTTCAAGCATATCATATAATAGCGCCTTCATCACAACCCCTGAAAGACATAATGAGGAACAGAGAAGCTACAGGAAGGATCGGAAAATGGGCCGTAGAACTTAACGAATTCACCATTGATTATGTGCACAGATCTTCAATTCAATCTCAGGCGTTAGCAGACTTCATTATTGATTGGACGCCGGGGCTCAGGGTGAAGAAGCGACAAAAGATGTCGAAGCTTGGACGGTATTTTGTGACAGATCTTGGGGGACCTTCGGCGCAGGAGCAGTTGCTGTCCTAGTTGCATCCTCTAAAGTTAGAACATGTTATGCAATAAAGTTAGACTTCAGCTGTACAAATAACATTGCCGAGTACGAAGCTCTTCTTTTAGGGCTTCAGAAACTAAAGGGAATGGAATATGAAGGGCAATCCTCAAAATTGATTCGCAAGTTATTTCTGGCCACGTGGATAAGAGTAGCAAGGCAAGAGATCCAAAGCTTGAAAACTATTTGGACGCGGTCCGAAGATTGGAAGCTTCTTTCGAGGGATTTTCTGTAAGAAATATACCAAGGGGAGAAAATGAGCATGCAAATTTATTAGCTAAGTCAGCGGCATAGGGGCTCCCTTTGCCTTTGGAAGTATTTTCTGAAACAATAAAAGCACACTCAATCGAGCTCATGGAGAGAGCAATGCTCACAATCTCACTTGTACATAGTGAAGACTAGAGGACCGAAATAATATCCTTCCTCCAAGGCAACTGTCTCTCAGACGATGAAGCTTACAATAAGAGAATGGAGGCAAGAACAAGACCTTATGTAATAATTGAGGGGGAGTTATACAAGCATGGAGTTTGTTCCCCATTGCTTAAATGCCTTTCCAGGAATGAAGGACAAGAATTAATAAAGGAAATACATGTAGGACTGTGTGGAGCCCACATTGGATCCAGGCCTCTACTGGGAAAGGTTTTTAGACAAGGTTTTTATTGGCCGAAGGCAGCTTCGGATGCAGCGGACTTGGTCCAAAAATGTGAAAACTATCAGAAGTGTGCCAGAGACCAGAAACAACCTTCGTCTCTAACACAATTGATTCAATCTACTTGGCCATTGTAGAGATGGGGCCTAGATTTGTTAGGACCGCTCCCACCAGCACAAGGAAACTTAAAATATGTTGTGGTAGCGGTGGAATATTTCTCAAAGTGGATCGAAGCTAAGCCTCTAGCTACCATAACTTCGACCACAGTCCAAAAGTTCTTCTGACAAAATGTTTGTCGTATCACAGTCGACAATATAACTCAATTTGATGCTGAAACGTTCAAGGTTTTTTGTGACCAAATTGGTACAAAAATGCATTTTGCATCAGTAAGGCATCTGTTGGGGGTCTGCTTCGTAGCCGAAGGTCCTGTAAGAAGAAACACCTTCGGAAGATCAGCATGGAAATAATGTCGAAGCTACCTTACAGGGAACTTCGGCGTAATGTCAAGCCTAAGACGAAGGGTTGCACCGACTTAAAGATGAAAAGACAGACTGACCCATGATAGTTTGTGTCATGGATGTAATCAGTTGTAAAGGGTATAAATGTAATTTCACACAGGTTGCGCCCTGTGCCTATAAATAGATAAACAGTACCCCAGTACTGTTCACGCTGATTTGTACTCGCTCGTGCATTACGCTTGTACTAGCACTTTCTGTCAAGCCGAAGGTACAAATGTAATTCTGTATTATTTCTATTTATTCATGATATATAATAAACGATGAGTTAATAATGTTATATAATCATTCATGTTGTTTTCTATGTCTTACATGTTTCTTCTTTCATTAATATACACTGCAATCATGAAGGTATGTCCTTCATGACCTTCGTCTGAAGATCATTATGTCCTGAGGGGAATAATGCTTCGAAGGACGAAGGGCCTTAACCTTTAACATTTTGTGTTGCCTTGTTATTAATTCGTAGCATTTGAGAACAAGTCTCCAACAACATCCAAAATCAAATGGGTTAGTAGAGAGAGCAAATGGAATTATAATGACAGGAATAATGAAGTTAATCTTTAATCAGCCCAGAGGAAAGTGGCCAGGTGAATTAATAAAAGTGGTGTGGAGCCACAACACTGCTGTCTCAAGGTCAACAGGTTTCACTCCATTTAAGCTTTTGTTCGGTGACGAAGCAATAACACCGGAAGAAGCAAGAACATGATCAATAAGAACCAAAGCTTCAGCGGAGGATGAAGCTGATTGCCAAATAACAAAAGACACCATAGAAGGGACCAGACTTCAAGCCATAGAGCACATCAATAAGTACCAGGCCGAAACAATAAAATGCGTGATAGAAAAGTTTGATTGAAAAATATCAAACCAGGTCATTTGGTGCTCTGAAGGATAGCCAACCAAGATACAGTAGGGAAAATACAGCTGAAATGGGAAGGTCCTTTTCTTGTAGTATCTTCGTCAAGACCCGGTTCTTACAGATTGAAGGATATGGATGGCAACGCCATACCCAGATCTTGGAATGCGGATGAGCTTCGACGATATTATGTGTAATTGATGTAATCTTTTTATTTCTCCTATGGCACCCTTTTCCTTTCAGGAGGGGATAAAGGTTTTTAATGGGGCCATAGTTTGTAATTTCCATTTTTGTTTAGCCCTATGCAATACAAGGGCCAAATTCCCCCAAAAAAGTAACATGTAATATCAAAATCCGCACCATCGAGTGCAAAGAGAGCATGGAAAAGCTCCAAAGTCGTCCCTAAGGGAATGCAGAGTTGTAATCACTCCAAAAGTAACGAAGCTACAAAAGTCATTCCTAAGGGAGCGCAGAGTTAGTTCCGAAGCTGCAAAAGTCGTTCCTAAGGGAACACAGAGTAAGTTTCGAAGCTCAGAAGTCGTTCCTAAGGGAATGCAGAGCCAAAATACCACCGAAATAGCAGGTGAAGAAGCTCCAAAGTCGTTCCTAAGGGAATGCAGAGCCTAAATGCCACCGAAATAGAAGCTGAAGAAGCTCCAAAGTCGTTCCTAAGGAAATGCAGAGCTTAAATGCCACCGAAATAGAAGGTGAAGAAGTTCCAAAGACGTTCCTAAGGGAATGCAGAGCTTAAATGCCACCGAAATAGAAGGTGAAGAGACTCAAAAGTCGTTCCTAAGAGGATGCAGAGTCTGGGTATGGTTTCGTGTGTGTTTGGATCATACATCTGCATATTGCATCGCATCATTCTTTGCATTCATACATTCATTAGACATTTGTAGGATCATCATTATCATGACACAAAGCATGAACGAAAATATGAAAGAAAGAGTTGCCCGACTTTGGCGACAAAATGCTTCGTTGAATACGAAGAAGCTTCGTCTCAGACAAGAACACAGAGCCACTTTATCCAATGAAATGCTTCGATGTGCACGAAAAGAAGGGAAGGTGTTTTTCGCCTTCGGCTCAAAAGCTATACATGTGGGTTTCGTCCACAACAAAGCAATTCATACATGGACGGAAAGGTAAAATTATATTACAAGGTATGGACAAATATGTACAATGTTGAGTTCAGCCCTCAATTACAATCTTTTGCAAAAATAATGCAAATAGATCCTAAGCTCTATACAGGAAGTCACAAAAAAGGAGCTTCGGCCCAGCAACCTTCGGAATGCGCTTCGGCTTACCGATCTTCGGCGTCGCCACCCTGTAGACAGACAACGGTATAAGGTACGCAATGGTAATAAAAAGAATCAAGGTAAACAACAGGTACAAGTTTCGTACCGAGTTAAGTAGATTACGAGCTTCGTCTCTAGCCAACTCTCGCCCGCCTTTAGCCCAAATTTGAGTAATAAACCTATTTCCAATGCTTCAGGCCTCACCAGGAATATTGATTAAGTCTGATGGTGATAGGCTGAAGTTTGGCTTGTTCACTATTTTGGCATGCGTGCATCCGGCCTTCAAAAATGCAACAATCGTGCCATGAGAAGCTAACAGAGCACAAAAATCACTATGCTCAATTATTACTTCGTCGAGTACATCAACTTCATTCTTGATATGCTCGAAGGCTTTTGGTATATCTTTAGCCGAAGGGGCAATTTCTTCAGAGCTGGCCCTAATCGAGTTGAATATGCCTTTTAACCGATGCACGCAGCGGGTAGCAAACTTCGAGCATTTATTTCGAAGGACTTTTAGCGATTCCTGCAGCTTCGAATTCTTCTCAGCTTCGGCTTCGGATATCGCTTGCAGTTCTTTTTTCTCTTGCTCGAAGCACTCTGATTTCTCCTTTAAAGTTGTTTGAGCTTTGAGAAGCTACTCGTTTAATCTAGCATTTTCAGCTTGTAATTCCGCAAGGGAACCTTCGGTTGCTTGAAGCAAGAAATCTTTCTTTTCAAGAGAAGCTTCAAAATCTTTAATTTTATTCTCCAAGCCTTCACTTATTATTTCATTTTTCTTATCTTTGAAATCTTGCTGCATTCTTAGTGCCTTGCTTAGCAGCATACTCTGTGAAAACAAGTTAAGTTTAGAATATTTTAATCCATCACAAAGATGACAAGAATCTAAGCAAAAGATTTTACCTTGAAATTGGAGTAAAATAGGCTGTCGACGATATGTTGCCGTTGATAACCGCTAATGTCAGATTCTAGCTTCGGGAAACCAACACTCTTAGACAGAGTGCCGATTATTTTTGCCCTGGCGCGGTCGCGAATACATCCCAAAGTTTCGTCGTCAATCCCGCCGAAGAGCATAGATCCCGGCTGATAGCCACAGGATATTCCATATTCTTTTAGCTCATGTTTATCTGCCTCGGACAATTCCTGACCACCTAGGTGCCGAAGGTCAAATTCTTTTTCTTCTAAAGAAGCATCAACAACTTCTTTCCTTTTGTCAGGCATTGTAGCCATGTTTTCCTCTGCAGCCACAACTGTCTCTTCTGCGATCATATCTGATATGAGCTTGTCAATTCCTGACATTGTGCTCATATGTTTAGCAGCTTCGGCAGCGGCTTTGGCTTCGGCACTTGCAGCAGGCACCATTCTGGACGCCGAGGCTGAAGGCGGTGTTCGCTCAATAGCTTGCATTACATTGACAATTCTCTGTTTCTTTTGACCTTCAGCCTTTTCCTTTGCGCCCGAAGGTTGATCCTTCTTCTGTAAAAATTTTGTCAGTTCCGGTCCTAGAGAACTTAGCAGCTTGATGAACAAGGAATCAGTCATTACCTTTAAAATTTCTGCTACTTCGGCAGCAGAGGGTGTTGAAGGAGCTTCTTCTCTTGTCTCAACCACCTTCGACTCAGCAGAGAGAGTCATGTCAAGCTTCCTCTTTTTGGAGATTGTCACTTTCGGCTCAGGAGCTGATTTTGCCTTCTTCAAAATATTCTCATCCTCCTTTACTAGCCTGGCAGCTTGCCTATTTAGAATACTGACAATCCTTTTCCTTTTCAAACCTTCGGCACCTTTGTCAAACCATTCATAGTCTGGGTATTCAAAATTTAGCGTGTCCATCACTCGATTCAGCCTTCGTTTTGGCCGGGTGCCGAAGGCAGCAGTCATTAACTGGTCCTCCTTCTTGGTGTAGTTGCCAAGGATTTCATTGTACATTGTTTCAATCATTTCTAACCACTCTTGGCATGGCTTCTTGAATTCTTTCTCAAACTTAAAATGGTAAGGGAGACGAACAAGTTCGTGTTTTTTGCCCCCATCCTTCTTCTTGGGCATTCCCCAGCCACTAGAGGTCGGAAATACTCTATTTGCTAAGTATTCTTGCACTAGATCCCTAGTGCTAACTTCGGCCGCTACCACTCTGAATTCTACCTCGGCTACTTGGCATGGAGAGCCAAGCTGCATGTGGCACAAGGGTCTTGTCATCCCAAAGCTCAATTTTAGTGGACTCATGACCATGGTCATTAGCTTCTCCCTTCTTTTCTCGTCTGCCTTCATATAAAACCATTCACTTTTCCAACCAGTCGGCCACTTAGTATGGTAGCTAAGAACTGGAGCCTTCGTATCCTTTCAGTATGCAAAGTTGTAGCAACCAAAGTTCTCATGAAGACCATCCGCTCTGGCCTTCGTTTGGTAATGCAGCTCATGCACCCGACAGAAAGCTTTGGCATTAGGACTCATACCCTGACTTCGGAGGGCCCAAATGTAGACACTAAGTCTAACGATCGCATTGGGTGTCAGTTGATGAAGGCATATTTCAAAGTTCTTCAAAACCTCTCCTATTATATCATATAGAGGGAACCGCAGCCCCGCTCTGAAGAAGCTTTTAAAGACAACAACTTCATCATCCTTCGGCTCTAGAGTCACTTCCTCGCCAGCAAAATGATTCAGTTTACTCTCAGCCTCCCCAAAGTAGCCTAATTTCTTCATCACAACCACATCGTCTGTCGTCACAGTAGATTTACCAAATTCAAGGTGGCTAGGTTTTGCTGGGCTCAGGATAGTGTAATCCTCTTCATCTTCGTTATCACTCCCTTCAACTGCGATCTATTCAGCTTCGGTCATCGAGGTACCTTCGGCAACAGCCTCCTCTGGCACAACAAGACCTGATTGCCTCATCACTTCTGAGATGGGCGTTGTTTCAGCAGCTATGGCTTCGTCTCCCTCACGAGATACTCTAGCAGTGGATCGTACTCTGTCCATTTTAGTGTTTACGCTTTTTTGAGACGAAGTTGATCTCAGGTGCCGAAGCGTTTGCTCGAAAATGCAATGCAGAAAGCTTCGTCTATGGTTAAATTTTTTAATAGCGCAACAGTGCAATGGCAATGAATGTTGTGGTAACTCCTCACCAACCCGTCTGTTTATATAGTGCTGTAGGGGGAGGCGAATCGCCATGCCGCTCGCACTGGCTGAGCGGTGGACCGTCCGACGTCTTGAATATTATAATCGTTTCTCAGCAACGAGCTCAGGGAAGGTGTTTTTCGAACCTTCGGCATTCCGAAGCCTTCGTGTTTTTCGCGGGTCGAGCTCGTTACGAAAAATGATCTAGCACCGCAAAGGGGCTACTGTTGGGGGTCTTCTTCCCCGCCGAAGGTCCTTTAGGCAAAAAACACCTTCGGCAAGACAGTACAAAGGCAGGCGCGACATGAAGATATAAGCCGAAGATGATACGGACAAAGCCGAAACTACAACTGAAAGAGCTTCGACTTGGTGTTATGACAAAGACGAAGGATAATACCGACTTAAAGAGGAAAAGACTATGTAGTCCCTAATAGTTCATATTATGATCATAATTAGTTATCAGGGACATGGATGTAATTTCGTCCGGGCTGCGTCCCATGCCTATAAATAGATGAACAGTACCCATGTACTGTTCACGCGGCATTGTAATTGTTCTCACGTCATTTACATTTTCACCTTCCGACAAGCCGAAGGTATCAATGTAATATAAATATATTATGGATATTTATACATGTTTATAAAATAAGAAAATATATGATTTATTGATATACTATTATTATTTACACTTTTTCATGCCTCGTGTATTTCCATTTATATTTGTTCATTGAGATGATGAAGGTATGCCCTTCGTCTAGAAATCATTATATCCAAGAGGAGATAATGCTTCGAAGGACGAAGGTCTCTAATTATTAACAATCATGTTGTCTTGTTCTTGATGTATAGCATTTGAGAACAAGGACCAACAATCCTCATCTTGAGTGGGTGGAGACGCTTGCATGGAAGATGATGGTTGATCTTGTGCTTGTGTGGGCTCTTCAGATTCTTTAGTACACACATCCCCAATGGACATGTTCCTTAGCGCGACACGCGGAGCCACTTCATCATCTAATTCATCAAGATCAACTTGCTCCACTTGGGAGCCATTAGTCTCATCAAACACAATGTCACAAGAAACCTCAACTAATCCAGTGGATTTGTTGAAGACTCTATATGCCTTTGTGTTTGAATCATAACCTAATAAAAAGCCTTCTACAGCTTTAGGAGCAAATTTAGATTTTCTACCTTTCTTAATAAGAATAAAGCATTTACTCCCAAAGACTCTAAAATATGAAACATTGGGCTTTTTACCGGTGAGGAGTTCATATGATGTCTTCTTGAGGATTCGGTGAAGGTAGAGCCGATTGATGGAGTAGCAAGCAGTGTTGATTGCTTCCGCCCAAAACCGGTCCGGAGTCTTGTACTCATCAAGCATGGTCCTTGCCATGTCCAGTAGAGTTCTATTCTTCCTCTCCACTACACCATTTTGTTGAGGTGTGTAGGGAGAAGAGAATTCATGCTTGATGCCCTCCTCCTCAAGAAATCCTTCAATTTGTGAATTCTTGAACTTCGTCCCATTATCGCTTCTTATCTTTTTGATCCTTAGTCCGAACTCGTTTTGAGCCCGTCTTAAGAATCTTTTTAAGGTCTCTTGGGTTTGTAATTTATCTTGCAAAAAGAACACCCGAGTGAAGCGAGAATAGTCATCCACAATAACTAGACAGTACTTACTCCCGCCAATGCTTATGTAAGCGATCGAGCCGAATAGGCCCATGTGGAGTAGCTCAAGTGGCCTGTCAGTCGTCATTATGTTCTTGTGTGGATGATGAGCGCCAACTTGCTTTCCTGTTTGGCATGCGCTACAAACCCTGTCTTTCTCAAAATGAACATTGGTTAGTCCTAAAATGTGCTCTCCCTTTATAAGCTTGTGAAGATTCTTCATCCCAACATGGGCAAGTCGGCGATGCCAGAGCCTACCCATATTAGTCTTAGCAATTAAGCAAGTGTCAAGTTCAGCTTGGTTATCATTAAAATCAACTAAATATACCTGACCCTCTAACACTCCCTTAAATGCTATTGAATCATCACTTCTTCTAAAGACAGTAACACCTATATCTGTAAATAGACAGTTGTAGCCCATTTTGCATAATTGAGAAACAGAAAGCAAATTGTAATCTAAAGAATCTACAAGAAAAACATTGAAAATAGAATGGTCAGGTGATATAGCAATTTTACCCAAACCTTTGACCAAACCTTGATTTCCATCCCCGAATGTGATAGCTCGTTGGGGATCTTCATTTTTCTCATAGGAGGAGAACATCCTTTTCTCCCCTGTCATGTGGTTTGTGCACCCACTATCGATTATCCAACTTGAACCACCGGATGCATAAACCTACACAACAATTTTAGGCCTTGTTCTTAGGTACCCAAATAGTCTTGGGTCCTTTGACGTTAGAAACAAGCACCTTGGGTACCCAAACACAAGTCTTTGAACTCTTGTGTTTGCCTCTAACATATTTGGTAACTACTTTGCCTGATTTGTTAGTTAAAACATAAGATGCATCAAAAGTCTTAAAAAACATTATGTTCATTTGATGCAGTGGGAGTTTTCTTTTTAGGCATTTTAACATGAGTTGAATGCCTAGAGCTAGAAGCCTCATTTTTATACATAAATGCATGATGAGAAACAGTGTGAAGTTTCCTAGCATGAATTCTCCTAATTTTGTGCTCAGGATAGTTAGCAGGATATAAAATGTAACGCTCACTATCCTGAACCATGGGAGCCTTGCCCTTAACAAAACTAGACAATCTTTTAGGGGCATTAAGCTTGACATTGCTCCCCTGTTGGAAACCAATGCCATGGCGTCTCCCATTATAGAGCATGCTTCTAGCAAACTTAAACTTTTCATTTTCAAGTTCATGCTCTTTGATTTTAGTAGTTAATTTAGCTATGTGATCATTTTGTAGTTTAATCATGGCAATGTGATCATCAATAGCTTCAACATTAACATCTCTACATCTAGTGCAAATGGAAACATGCTCAACAGTAGATGTAGATGGTTTGCAAACATTTAATTCTTCTATCTTAGCATTCAATATGCCATTCTCATCTCTAAGACAGGAAATAGAATCATTGCAAACATTCATTTTTTCAATCTTAGAAATTAAACTAGCATTCTTAGTTCTAAGATTCGAAATAGAATCATGACAAATGTTAAGCTCCTTAGTCAAGTTTTCACATTTTCTACTTCCTGAGCATAAGCATTTTTCAATTTAACAAATTTTTTGTTCTCTTTAATGAGGAAGTCCTCTTGGCTATCCAAGAGTTCATCATTCTCATTAATGGCTTCAATTAATTCATTTATTTTTTTGGTCCATGCTAAGGTTGGCAAAGAGAGATATTAAATTATCTTCACTATCACTAGAGCTACCCTCATCACTAGATGTTGTATATTTGGGGGTGGCTCTAGAGTGTACCTTCTTTTTCTTGCCGTCCTTAGCCATGAGACACTTGTGGCCGACGTTGGGGAAGAGGAGGCCTTTGTTGACAGCGATGTTGGCGGCGTCCTCGTCGGAGGAGGAATCAGTGGAGCTCTCGTTGGAGTCCCATTCTCGACATATGTGGGCATCATCGCCTTTCTTCTTGTAGTATCTCTTCTTCTCCTTCTTCTTTCCCTTCTTGTCCTCGTCCCTATCACTTTCACTAGAAATTGGACATTTTGCAATAAAGTGATCGGACTTACCACACCGGTAGCACACCTTCTTGGAGTGGGACTTGTAGTTTTTCCCTCTCCTTTGCTTGAGGATTTGGCGGAAGCTCTTGATGATGAGTGCCATTTCCTCATTGTCAAGCTTGGAGGTGTCGATTGGAAGCCTACTTGATGTAGACTCCTCCTTCTTCTCTTCCATCGCTTTGAATGCGACGGGTTGCACCTCGGGTGTGGAGGTGGCGCCTTGCTCCAAGTTGACAATGTGTTTGGAGTCTTTGATCATAAGTTCAAAGCTCACAAACTTGCCAATCACCTCCTCGGGAGACATCTGTTTGTATCTAGGATCCCCACATATTAATTTAACTTGAGTAGGATTACGAAATGCGAGGGATCTAAGAATAACCTTGACCATTTCATGCTCATCCCATTTTGTGCTCCCGAGGTTGCGCACTTGATTGACCATCGTCTTGAGTGTCACACCCGGATTTCAGGGGCACCAAAACCCGGGCGCGAACATAATCACCAGGTGTGCTGGGACCAAGTCTCACACATATGATGAATCATGGCACAAGATCGAATGTCACATCTTTACTATATAATAGGAGTTCTATACAAAATAAATAAGTAATTACATTATAAGGAGACAACGGTCCAGCAACCCAAAGGTGACTGGGAGACGACGGCCTAGACCTCTCACGAACACATCGCAGCATCCTCCATGCGCCTCATCCTGTGGTACCTGATCTTGACCTGTGGGGGGTGTGAGACAGCAAGAGTGAGCTCACATACGTTCATCGCTCAACAAGTTGTGGGGAATAATATGCATGAACTCGCCAAAGGTGGGAGCTCACGTGAAGTGTAAGGCTTACCAAAGAGGATGGTTAGAGCTGAGCATTGCTTTAAAAGTTGGTCAAAATTTTATTAGCAATTACTAAGTATAAGTAAATACTAGCCCAATTAAGTAGTAGAACAAAAGTAACAACCTCACCTGCGATGCAATGCATATGAAAAATTGAGTTTAAGTTCCATAATTTAATCATGTGAGGGTCCGAGCTGCTCATGACCGTGAGCACGGCTAGTATACCAGTTTTACACTCTGCAGAGGTTGCGCATCTTTACCCACAAGTCATGTTAGCCATCTGCCAAGGGATCGCGACTTCCCATACACCTCTACCGAGGAGGCGAGGCAGGGCAACACTACGAGGCCTTTACAAAGTTCCACTAGCTTCAGAAAACCCGCTACAGTTTATAGGAAGCTCCAATGCAGGGTTCTTGCCTGACCGCCATCGCAGTAAAATCAACCAAGGACCTCCCTACACTGACCACTCCCTTACTGCCCTTGCCCCTTTCGGGTAAGGTAGTCCTCCACTAGCTTTCCTAATTAATCAGCCAAGGGCGTCCATAAACCCTTGTGGTAGCACTGTTTTCCCGGGTGGTCGCTCCATGTTCCAATTAACATAATGATCTTATCATGAATAGTAATAATAAACAGATAATAAAAGTGTGATCATGAATAATGTATCTTCATACCCAAAACCACATAAAGCACTAGCAAGTACTACCCAAAAAGTTCAGTGGTAAACAAGGTATAAAGATAATCAAACTAGGGTAACCTATTGGGTCCCATCAAAATTAACCTATGCAGATCATTATGATTAATTAGAACATGAGTGGGTAAAAAGAAGTGATCAAGGGCACAACTTGCCTGACACTTGAGATTCCAGGTACCAGGATCATCTTCAGGTGACTCGTGACCTCACTGCTAAACGTAGCAATACAAACAAACATGGTATGGGCAAAATTAACATCACACCAAACATAAGAACAAACTGCATAATAATATTCTACGATGCGCTACAAGATCGTGGGTTCGAGTACTACTAAGATCGGAGTTACGGTGAAGGAGTTATGGAAAATCTATGTGATTTAAATATTAAACTATATTATAAATTGATTAGTGTATATCATATGAGAGACTATTCTATAAATAATTAACTCAACCTTAATCTTAATTATAACTTAACTAGAGATCATATTTTTAATCAAATTATAATTATGGATAGGTTAACTTCGATTAGAGGAGTTAGTCTATTAAACATAGGCTAGACAAATTTCTAATAATAAAAGTAGGGGTTATAAATGTTAGTGTCATATTATATATATGATATTATTATGAATCTAACACAATTCGAACGGATCAAATCAAAGTTAAGGTTCTCAAGTTACGATTTTCCAAAGTTATGAAATACCTAGTGTAGAATAAATCAAGTGGAAAATTTTGATCTAGGTTTCACGACTAAACAAAGTTACTAGATGATAGACAATATTGAAACAAAATTAATGCAACTGAAACGGATTAAAAAGAAGTTGAAATGAATTAAATATGAATTAAAAAAGTTTATAGAATTATTTTTATATTAAAATCAGTAACTCTAATGTATTTTATAGTACTTAATACCCTGTGGACTGCAGATAACATTTCTAAAGAGTACATGGGCTATTCTGAATAAAACAGGACCCAATCGCAAGGTTCTTTGAACTAGGTGGATGGCGGGTTAATTTTCAATAAAGTTAGGGACTCTTAAACAAAAATTCCACGGTGAAGGGGTATGTAACGATTTAGGCCGTTGGATCAACACCAAACGCGCCAGATTAGACCGGCATAAAATCGAACCGGTACGCCATGATATCCGTTAGATCGAAGATCCACGGCGTTCAGACAAATAGTAGGGCGACGATCTAATCCTGACCATCCGCTAGCCGATCGATGGCTACGGTCTCATCTTCTTTCTCCAGACACCAGGAACACAGTGGCGCATCCTAGTTCGGTGGCCTTCACACCGACGAGCCGCAACCCGATGTTCCCAAGCCCCCCCTTGGTTGTGTTTGCAGGATTTACGTGGAGGACACAACGACGAACCGAGCGTGGAAGTATTACCTGGAATACTGAGGGCAGTCGCACAGCCCATGCCACCGAGCGGCACCATGGTGGCCGACATCACTGGCGAGAATTTCCTTGCTGCCCCGGGCTCCCTAAGCTTGCAGATGCTTCGACCAAGTTGCTCACAATTCCTAGCATGCACCACGGTCTTCCATGGCACCCTAGACAACCGCGCAGACGCGGAACAACTACGGCGTCATTGAGTTCTCTCACTCGCTGCTCTCCCTCGGTGCCTGTTGATGATCCGCCCACCCATCAGGAAGCATATAGAAATGTTTGGATTGGCAGGGTGCCCCGGCGTCTCATATTTATAGCCCGAGAGGGAAAATATCCGGAAACCGGTAATGTCAGGAACATCGGGAGGTTGTTTAAGTGCTTGATTTTCTAGATGGACGCAGCGAGACTACGCAACGAACAGAACGACCGCTGAAGTTGCTTGCTTGATGTCATGCTGATGTCATACGCGGCAAGGTGAATAAACAAATAGGAAAAAACACGTATGGCATGGAGACATAGGCTAGCGGCGTGGAGAATGAATGGGCTGTGGGCAATGTAACCCAGCCAGCTAGCTCTCCAATTTTTTTAGTTTCATTTTCAGTTTTATGTTTTCTATTCTAGATTCAAATCCATTTCCGATTCACAGATTTAAATTCAAATCTTAATGCAGCATTCAAAATCTCAGTAGGTATGCAAAGTTAAATCCTTATTCATTTAGATAAATACTTCTCAATACACAATTCAAGGAGAAACAATTTACTAAGATAAATAACGTAAAAGTCTTCTCACCCTTTTTTTGAGTTTCAATTCATATTACGGTCTCAAACTTTAAATTGGATTTAAACATTTAATATTGCCACTTATATTTATTTTAGGAAAGGCAACTCGCAGGTATAATCCTTAGTTAGGACTTAGGAGACGCTTTAATTTAATCTTTTTTAAAAAAAAAAATCCTAAACCCAAAATTAGGATTTTGGGGTGTTACAAACTCTACCCCTTAACAAAAATCTCGACCTCGAGATTTGTGAGAAAAGGAACACAGAAGGATTGGCCAGCTATTAGTTTATATCTGGTTCAAAAATTCAGAGTCTCATTCTTTTAGTCAATAGTGGGTGATTAGGAGAGCATATGTATCCAACTACTTATAAGAGATAGATAGGTTAGGGCAAGAATAGCCTAGGGTAAGAAAGTATACGGTGAGAAAGGATTCCTTGTTGGGTGGTAATACATCTGAAGATCGAGTTTGACTTCTCTCCTTTCTTTACGAGGTTGATCCTTTCTTTTCCGGTCATGTTCTCATTGATTCGAGGTCAGTGTATATCAACAGAGTTAGGGCATATGGTTGAAGTAGTTATGGGTGAGTTGGACTACATGATGTAGGTCAAAGTATTGTTTGATGTTAGGCAGGGATAGAAAGATTACACAATCCATCATGACACTATTGGTTTGGTTAGCTCTTATGCTCACGGTTGAGTTGGTCTAATGCACTAATTTAAGTTTAAGTGCATGAGGGGAGGACAAGGTTTATAGGAGTAGGATCCAGTTTATTTCACTAGTGTTAACTTGTTAAGTGACTATCCTTAGGTTAGCTCAACTTAAGGTTAGACTTAATTAGGTTAGATTAACCTATTAGGTTGGATCAGATCTAGAATAAATTGATATGACTATTTTAGACTAGACAAGATCTAAATAAATTTTAGACTAGCTCATGGTTGTTACTCTAGGGTGAGATAAGCAAAGTGGTTAGGATAAGATAAGATAAGATAGGATAAGATAAGATAAGATAAATTCTTTTAAGATAAGAATGGATCTATGAGGCTAGATATTTTAATGGGGAATAATCTAGGTTGGCTAGTTCTCTTATAAACATATTTTTTTATGTCTATATGTATATGTAGATGTAATTGTGGACGTTACACCACAACTCATCGCACTCAATCAAAGATCCAAATCAGACATGTATCACAAGAACAAACATTGCAGCACATAGATACCTATAAAAAATAGTTTTGTTTTTTTCTTCCTATGAGTAGGTCTCCTAGTCCTAATGGTCACTCTAGGCACAGGATTTCAAAGTGTGAAATCCACATTTGTCTTTAAAATGAAAAGGTACGAATAATCAGAGTAAAGCGGAAATAGATGAGAAAAGATTAAGAAGAGTTTAGAAAAGTATGAGAGTAGCAAAGGTAAGTAGAGAATGGTTGTCCAGTTCTATCTAGGTTTCGTCCTACAGTCAACATTCCTCTGATACCACTTCTGTCACACCCGGATTTCAGGGGCACCAAAACCCGGGCGCGAACATAATCACCAGGTGTGCTGGGACCAAGTCTCACACATATGATGAATCATGGCACAAGATCGAATGTCACATCTTTACTATATAATAGGAGTTCTATACAAAATAAATAAGTAATTACATTATAAGGAGACAACGGTCCAGCAACCCAAAGGTGACTGGGAGACGACGGCCTAGACCTCCCACGAACACATCGCAGCATCCTCCATGCGCCTCATCCTGTGGTACCTGATCTTGACCTGTGGGGGGTGTGAGACAGCGAGTGAGCTCACATACGTTCATCGCTCAACAAGTTGTGGGGAATAATGTGCATGAACTCGCCAAAGGTGGGAGCTCACGTGAAGTGTAAGGCTTACCAAAGAGGATGGTTAGAGCTGAGCATTGCTTTTAAAGTTGGTCAAAATTTTATTAGCAATTACTAAGTATAAGTAAATACCAGCCCAATTAAGTAGTAGAACAAAAGTAACAACCTCACCTGCGATGCAATGCATATGACAAATTGAGTTTAAGTTCCATAATTTAATCATGTGAGGGTCCGAGCTGCTCATGACCGTGAGCACGGCTAGTATACCAGTTTTACACTCTGCAGAGGTTGCACATCTTTACCCACAAGTCATGTTACCCATCTGCCAAGGGATCGCGACTTCCCATACACCTCTACCGAGGAGGCGAGGCAGGGTAACACTACGAGGCCTTTACAAAGTTCCACTAGCTTCAGAAAACCCGCTACAGTTTATAGGAAGCTCCAATGCAGGGTTCTTGCCTGACCGCCATCGCAGCAAAATCAACCAAGGACCTCCCTACACTGACCACTCCCTTACTGCCCTTGCCCCTTTCGGGTAAGGTAGTCCTCCACTAGCTTTCCTAATTAATCAGCCAAGGGCGTCCATAAACCCTTGTGGTAGCACTGTTTTCCCGAGTGGTCGCTCCATGTTCCAATTAACATAATGATCTTATCATGAATAGTAATAATAAACAGATAATAAAAGTGTGATCATGAATAATGTATCTTCATACCCAAAACCACATAAAGCACTAGCAAGTACTACCCAAAAAGTTCAGTGGTAAACAAGGTATAAAGATAATCAAACTAGGGTAACCTATTGGGTCCCATCAAAATTAACCTATGCAGATCATTATGATTAATTAGAACATGAGTGGGTAAAAAGAAGTGATCAAGGGCACAACTTGCCTGACACTTGAGATTCCAGGTACCAGGATCATCTTCAGGTGACTCGTGACCTCACTGCTAAACGTAGCAATACAAACAAACATGGTATGGGCAAAATTAATATCACACCAAACATAAGAACAAACTGCATAATAATATTCTACGCTGCGCTACAAGATCGTGGGTTCGAGTACTACTAAGATCGGAGTTACGGTGAAGGAGTTATGGAAAATCTATGTGATTTAAATATTAAACTATATTATAAATTTATTAGTGTATATCATATGAGAGACTATTCTATAAATAATTAACTCAACCTTAATCTTAATTATAACTTAACTAGAGATCATATTTTTAATCAAATTATAATTATGGATAGGTTAACTTCGATTAGAGGAGTTAGTCTATTAAACATAGGCTAGACAAATTTCTAATAATAAAAGTAGGGGTTATAAATGTTAGTGTCATATTGTATATATGATATTATTATGAATCTAACACAATTCGAACGGATCAAATCAAAGTTAAGGTTCTCAAGTTACGATTTTCCAAAGTTATGAAATACCTAGTGTAGAATAAATCAAGTGGAAAATTTTGATCTAGGTTTCACGACTAAACAAAGTTACTAGATGATAGACAATATTGAAACAAAATTAATGCAACTGAAACGGATTAAAAAGAAGTTGAAATGAATTAAATATGAATTAAAAAAGTTTATAGAATTATTTTTATATTAAAATCAGTAACTCTAATGTATTTTATAGTACTTAATACCCTGTGGACTGCAGATAACATTTCTAAAGAGTACATGGGCTATTCTGAATAAAACAGGACCCAATCGCAAGGTTCTTTGAACTAGGTGGATGGCGGGTTAATTTTCAATAAAGTCAGGGACTCTTAAACAAAAATTCCACAGTGAAGGGGTACGTAACGATTTAGGCCGTTGGATCAACACCAAATGCGCCAGATTAGACCGGCATAAAATTGAACTGGTACACCATGATATCCGTTAGATCGAAGATCCACGGCGTTCAGACAAATAGTAGGGCGACGATCTAATCCTGACCATCCGCTAGCCGATCGATGGCTACGGTCTCATCTTCTTTCTCCAGACACCAGGAACACAGTGGCGCATCCTAGTTCGGTGGCCTTCACACCGATGAGCCGCAACCCGATGTTCCCAAGCCCCCCTTGGTTGTGTTTGCAGGATTTACGTGGAGGACACAACGACGAACCGAGCGTGGAAGTATTACCTGGAATACTGAGGGCAGTCGCACAGCCCATGCCACCGAGCGGCACCATGGTGGCCGACATCACTGGCGAGAATTTCCTTGCTGCCCCGGGCTCCCTAAGCTTGCAGATGCTTCGACCAAGTTGCTCACAATTCCTAGCATGCACCACGGTCTTCCATGGCACCCTAGACAACCGCGCAGACGCGGAACAACTACGGCGTCATTGAGTTCTCTCACTCGCTGCTCTCCCTCGGTGCCTGTTGATGATCCGCCCACCTGTCGGGGACCATAATTAGGGGTACCCTCAAGACGCCTAATTCTCAGCTGGAAACCCCCATCAGCATAAAGCTGCAAAGGCCTGATGGGTACGATTGAGTCAGGGATCAAGTCCACACGAGTGACTCGATCACGCTTCGTCCGAGCCTAGCCTCGGCCAAGGGCAGCCGACCTCGAGAGACTTCCGTCTCGCCCGAGGCCCCCCTTTTAACGGCGGACACACCTCCGGCTCGCCCGAGGCCTTGGCTTCGCTTAGAAGCAACCCTGACTAAATCGCTGCACCGACTGACCAAGTTGCAGGAGCATTTAACGCAAAGGTGGCCTGACACCTCTATCCTGACGCGCGCCCCGGCAGAGCCGAAGTGACCGCCGTCACTCCGCCGCTCCACTGACCGGTCTGACAGAAGGACAGCGCCGCCTGCGCCACTCCGACTGCAGTGCCACTCGACAGAGTGAGTCTGACAGGCAGTCAGACCTCGCCAGAGGCGCCATAGGAAACTCCGCTCCGCCCGACCCCAGGGCTCGGACTCGGGCTAAGACCCGGAAGACGGCGAACTCCGCTCCGCCCGACCCAAGGGCTCGGACTCGGGCTAAGACCCGGAAGACGGCGAACTCCGCTCCGCCCGACCCCAGGGCTCGGACTCGGGCTAAGACCCGGAAGACGGCGAACTCCGCTCGGCCCGACCCCAGGGCTCGGACTCGGGCTAAGACCCGGAAGACGGCGAACTCCGCTCCGCCCGACCCCAGGGCTCGGACTTGGGCTCGCCCCCGGAAGACGACGAACTCCGCCTCGCCCGACCCCAGGGCTCGGACTCCGCCCTGGCCTCTGCCGAACGACTTCCGCCTCGCCCGACCCAGGGGCTCGGGCTCGGCCTCGGCAACGGAAGACAGATTCGACCCCAGCTTCGGAGGAGCCCCCACGTCGCCCGACCTAGGGCACGGGCCCGCCACGTCAACAGGAAGCGCCATCATCATCCTACCCCGAGCCGACTCGGGTCACGGAGAACAAGACCGGCGTCCCATCTGGCTAGCTCCGCCAGATGGACAATGATGGCGCTCCACAAGCTCTGTGACGACGGCGGCTCTCAGCTCTCTTACGGAAGCAAGGCAACGTCAGCAAGGACTCGACCGCTCCTACAGTTGTCCCTCCGCCAGGCTCCGTTGCTCCTCCGACAGCCACGACATCACGCCAGCAAGGTGCCAAGACCTCTCCGACTGCCACATTGGCATGTACCTAGGGCGCTAGCTCTCTCTCCGCTAGACACGTAGCACTCTGCTACACCCCCCATTGTACACCTGGATCCTCTCCTTATGACTATAAAAGGAAGGACCAGGGCCTTCTTAGAGAAGGTTGGCCGCGCGGGACCGAGGACGAGACAGGCGCTCTCTTAGGGCCGCTCGCTTCCCTCACCCGCGTGGACGCTTGTAACCCCCCTACTGCAAGCGCACCCGACCTGGGCGCGGGACGAACACGAAGGCCGCGGGACTTCCACCTCTCTCACGCCCGTCTCCGGCCACCTCGCCTCTCCCCCCTTCGCGCTCGCCCACGCGCTCGACCCATCTGGGCTGGGGCACGCAGCACACTCATTCGTCGGCTTAGGGACCCCCCTGTCTCGAAACGCCGACAGTTGGCGCGCCAGGTAGGGGCCTGCTGCGTGCTGACGAACAGCTTCCCGTCAAGCTCCAGATGGGCAGTCTCCAGCAACCTCTCCGGCCCGGGACGGTGCTCCGTTTCGGGAGTCTTGAGTTCATGTCCTTCGACGGCAGCTACGACATGATACTCCTTCCACCGCCGCGCGACAACGACAATGGCGGCCGACAACCCGCCCGCCGGCGGCGGAATCGACGACATCTTCCCCGCGTGGTGGAAGAACAACATTCGAGCTCGCTCCGTCCTCTCCCCCGCCAACGGAGGAGGAGGCAGGGCAACCAAGGCCAAGCGGGAGGCCGCGCTTCGTCGGCCGTCGAGCGAATCGACGCCCCCGACGCCCCGACGGAAGGCACGCCGGGCGTCGACCTCGCGTTCGAGACGAAGGCAAGCGCCGTCCCCCCGCGACACGCTGATCCCGAGCAAGAAGACGACGCCGGCGCGCTCGCGGAAAGCCTGCAGGACGTCGCCCTCGTACCTGGGACGACGGTGCAACCAGTCCCCGATGTGACTACGTCGCTCCTCGTCGACCAAAAGGTACCGACTAACTCCCATCTTACGTCATTTCGACTCGGCCTCAACCCGCCAAGCGACCTCGCTTCGGCGGGCGCTCTCATCGAGGCGAGTGCAACCCCACTGGGGTTTCGTATGCGGTCGCCTTGGGACCGGTTGACGGACGTCTCAACCTACGGGCCCTCTGGGTCCGAGGAAGATGACGATCCCAGCATCTGTTGGGATTTCTCCGGACTTGGCAACCCCAGTGCCATGCGGGACTTCATGACCGCATGTGACTACTGCCTCTCCGACTGTTCCGACGGAAGCCGCAGCCTTGACGACGAGGGCTGCGGCCCAAGCCGCGAATGTTTCCACATCGAGCTAGGGGATCCCTCCGAAGGCAACCATCTCGGCATGCCGGAGGACGGTGATCTTCCTAGGCCGGTGCCTCGCGCCGACATCCCGCGGGAGCTAGCTGTGGTCCCCGCTCCGGCGGGGGGTTACGACCCACAACTCGAGCAAGTCCGCGAGGCGCAGGCCAGGCTCAACGAGGGAACAGGAGCGCTTGAGCCGATCCGTCGGGACGTCGGGCAGGTATGGGCGGGCCAACCCCCGGCCGGAGAAACACGTCACCTGCCCCCAAGGTCTCCAGCACCGCGTCGCCAACGATGTCAGGGTCAGGCCGCCGCCCGCATCCAGCGGGGTTGGCCAGAACCTGGCAGCCGCAGCGATGCTCCTCCGCGCGATGCCGGAGCCATCAACCACCGAGGGTCGGCGAATCCAGGGAGAGCTCAAGAATCTCCTGGAAGGCGCTGCGGCCCGACGGGCCGAGAGCACTGCCTCCCGAAGGCAGGGATACCCCTCGGAACCTCATGCCGCGACTTCCCGATTCATGCGGGAAGCCTCGGTCTACACCGGGCGCACGCGCAACACCGCGCCTGCGGCCCCGGGCCACCTCGGCAACGAGCACCATCGACGCGACCGTCGGGCCCACCTCGACGAAAGGGTGCGCCGAGGCTACCACCCCAGGCGTGGGGGGCGCTACGACAGCGGGGAGGATCGGAGTCCCTCGCCCGAACCACCCGGTCCGCAGGCCTTCAGTCGGGCCATCCGACGGGCGCCGTTCCCGACCCGGTTCCGACCCCCGACTACCATCACGAAGTACTCGGGGGAAACGAGGCCGGAACTGTGGCTCGCGGACTACCGCCTGGCCTGCCAACTGGGTGGAACGGGCGACGACAACCTTATCATCCGAAACCTCCCCCTGTTCCTCTCCGACACTGCTCGCGCCTGGTTGGAACACCTGCCTCCGGGGCAGATCTCCAACTGGGACGACTTGGTCCAAGCCTTCGCCGGCAATTTCCAGGGCACATACGTGCGCCCCGGGAATTCCTGGGACCTTCGAAGCTGCCGGCAACAGCCGGGGGAGTCGCTCCGGGACTACATCCGGCGATTCTCGAAGCAGCGCACCGAGCTGCCCAACATCACCGACTCGGATGTCATCGGCGCGTTCCTCGCTGGCACCACTTGCCGCGACCTGGTGAGCAAGCTGGGTCGCAAGACCCCCACCAGGGCGAGCGAGCTGATGGACATCGCCACCAAGTTCGCCTCTGGCCAGGAGGCGGTCGAGGCTATCTTCCGAAAGGACAAGCAGCCCTAGGGCCGCCCATCGAAAGAGGCTCCCGAGGCGTCTACTCCGCGCGGCGCCAAGAAGAAGGGCAAGAAGAAGTCGCAATCGAAACGCGACGCCGCCGACGCGGACCTTGTCGCCGCCGCCAAGTATAAGAACCCTCGAAAGCCCCCCGGAGGTGCAAACCTCTTCGACAAGATGCTCAAGGAGTCGTGCCCCTACCATCAGGGGCCCGTCAAGCACACTCTCGAGGAGTGCGTCATGCTTCGGCGCCACTTCCACAGGGTCGGGCCACCCGCGGAGGGTGGCAGGGCCCACGACGACGACAAGAAAGAAGATCACCAAGCAGGAGAGTACCCCGAGGTCCGCGACTGCTTCATGATCTACGGAGGGCATGCGGCGAATGCCTCGGCTCGGCATCGCAAGCAAGAGCGCCGGGAGGTCTGCTCGGTGAAGGTGGCGGCGCCAGTCTACCTAGACTGGTCCGACAAGCCCATCACCTTCGACCAGGCCGACCACCCCGACCACGTGCCGAGCCCGGGGAAATACCCGCTCGTCGTCGACCCCGTCGTCGGCAACGTCAGGCTCACCAAGGTCCTGATGGATGGGGGCAGCTGCCTCAACATCATCTACGCCGAGACCCTCAAGCTCCTGCGCGTCGATCTGTCCTCCGTCCGAGCAGGCGCTGCGCCCTTCCACGAGATCATCCCTGGGAAGCGCGTCCAGCCCCTCGGACGACTCGACCTCCCCGTCTGCTTCGGAACGCCCTCCAACTTCCGAAGGGAGACCTTGACGTTCGAGGTGGTCGGGTTCCGAGGAACCTACCACGCGGTACTGGGAAGGCCATGCTACGCGAAGTTCATGGCCGTCCCCAACTACACCTACCTGAAGCTCAAGATGCCGGGCCCCAACGGGGTCATCGCCGTCGGCGTACAAACACGCGTTCGAATGCGACGTGGAGTGTGTGGAGTACGCCGAGTGTGGCAGAACCACCCGAATTATTCCAGCTTAAGTGCCTAAGTCACGCCTCAGGGGCCGTAACACACTTAAATCGGAATAACCCGTCGGTCCCTCAGATCTAGTCTGATAGAGCCACTTAACCAGGATCAAATTCCACAATCTCACTCGAAGGTGAGTCACAGAAGAAATACAATAAAACAGGAAACCTCAAATTAAGTACTGAGTTATTACATAAATCGGAGTTTTTGAGTAGCAAGTAAAGTTCACAAATTAAAGTGCAGCGGATAATCGATGTCGTCGGTAATGAGGAAATGGGCAAGGCCTAGCCCACTACTCCTCATGCTCCTCTCCTGCCGGAGCAACATCCCACTCGACCGTCCAACCCGGTGGCAGGGTGGTAGGCCAAGTCACACCATCAACTACATCCTGCATGGTACCTGCAAAAAAAATGGTGCCACAAGCAAGGCTGAGTATACTAATACTCAGCTAGACTTAACCGGTGTGAGGAGTCTACTCCTCTACCTCTAGACTATGCAGCTGTTTGGCTGAGGGGTTTGGTTTGCCAAAAGCACTAGCTGTTTCTAAAATCAACTTTTAGCTTTTCAAATTCTACCATCATTAACTTAGCTAGATTTGCTCCTTCTAAGCATACATGGTAACAAGCAATTAGCTCAATCAACAAGTTATCTCATGTAATCCACATTTCACTTCTTACTCGATGCAGTACAAGGAATCAAGCAGTCTCATTAGCTGCGAGAAGCAGACGATTCGAATCGAGTTTTAAACCTTGCAAGGTAAACCTAAACACACGGCATGTCAGGGTACTCCGACCCCACACATGACAACCGTCCCCATCGATTCCCCGTTCGCGTCCAGGCCTCACCGCCTTGGCATACAATGCTCCACTGACCCCGGCTGCCGCCGTGCAGTGACCGCACTTGTACCCACCATAGCTAGCATGGGAGACCCTGTCTCAGGTCGCATGAGAGATAAAGTCCGCGCCCGGCTTCACTCAGGTACTAGGTTTACCGGTTACCATTTTTCCCGGCATGTGCTTAGTACGTTCAAAAGCTTGACTCAGGTATCCACACATTAATCCTTAATTCATTTTTCCCGTCTCCTGGACAAGGCATCCTCCCTGGATCCAAGTCCATAGACCAATATATATCCCATTATCAAGATGAATATAATCAATTCCTGACCTCGCGCGAGTGCTAGAAAAATCACTCGACTTCTACCGAGATCCTGATTAGCAAGCAGCTACTCGACCTAGCATACTAGTATTCATCTCAAAAGGAATCCTAAGTTCATGCAACTAGAGGTTTCAAGCAACTCCTACACTTAAGTGCACATTACAGTCCTACAAGCATTAAGCGTAGTAAAGTAGCATATATTAACATGGTTATGCATAAAACCGGGGCTTGCCTTCAATTGCTGGGGCTGCGGGGAGATCCTCAATAGCAGCCTCTGAAGCCTGCTCCTGGTCCTCCTCTTGGACAGGTCCTTGCTCGGGGATGAGCACGTACTCTCCGTCGGCAAGATTACAATCTAATGAATGCAATGCGTAAGATATGTGCATGATATGATATGTGCTTTAGAATTTACAACTTTAAAGATGTATGGTCTTTTTGAATTCAAACAAGTTAACCTTACTTATGTAAAACCCTTTAGTGGTATACTTGGTAAATTGGGTTAGTTTTAATGGGATGAGGTTTATTCCTTCTTCTCTTTTCTTTTATTCTCTTTAATGTTTTGGAGTAGGTTTGAACTACAAGTTGCTTTTATAAAATTCCAAAAATTCTGCACAAATTATAGTGGCTTGTTACTGGTGTATGATTCTCTGTCACAAAATTTGGGGTTCAGAAAGTGAATGGTTTTCTCTGGACAAAATTACCAAATTTTAGGGCAGAAGGGGTACTTTGAACTACAACTATTATTTAACAGTGGGTAGTTCTCAAAAACTTATTTTTGCTGGCTTTTAGGTGTTATAACATGACTTGATACAAATTTCTAGTCATTAATACCCTTTAATTCTTTCCCCAAGATTTTCTTAAGGTTTCTAGCCAAAGGGGTGCTTTCTACTACCACTATACTTGAAAAACATCAAACAACAGAGTTCTTATTTTTCTTAGCTAGTATTTTGTGCAAGAGCAATTATTCTGGAGTTTGGCTTCCTTTTGCTTAAGGGAAGGGGTGGTTTGCATTATTTGAGCTAAATGGCCTTTCTCACAAATTACTAGCAAAAGGCATGGGTTCACTTCTTTTTTCATGGGTTTGTATTTTTCTCTGGTGGTTTATCTCATCATGGACTTAGCAAATTTTTTGGTTGCCCCTTATCACATTATTTGGGGTTTCTCATGATTTAGTGGGAAAATGCCTTATTATCATTCTGTATTTATTTTCCCTATTTAAAAAGTTAGGCTGGGGTGCTCTGTATTTTTGTAGTGGGGCTCTGGTGGTTATAAGTTCACTGGATTTTTGTTAACCACTTTGGTTATAGTTTTGCAATTCTAATAATTGATTTTCAGTCTACATAAGGCTAATTAAAGCATCTTAATTAGAAACTGGTCCTAATTAATGGTCTCTGCATTTTTCCTAGGTTCTATGTTGCATAAGTAAACTAGGAAAAATATTACTAATCACTGTTCAACATTTTCTAATGCTTTTCTGATTTTCTCTAAGTTTTGGACAAAATGGCTTTAAATGAATAACTACATCATAATCTCTAATGCTGGGGCTCCTACTATTTTTAAACAGTGTCTAATTAAGGTATAAGCATCTACAAATTTTCTTAAGCTCAGCACAAAAGAAAAACTAATTTTCCTTAATTAAACAAGGTTTAGGGGGTTTCTGTTTTTAATTTTAAACTTTAAAATTTAGAACAGAAAGCATATGGTTCACTATTTTTAGATGATAGGTCATAATATTCCAGAGTTATTAAAATTGGTTTGACAGCTTTTCATTAAGATTTCATCAAGTTATGGATTTTCTAAGTTCTCTGGTTATTTTAAAAGAATAACAGAATTGATTAAATGGAAATCCACTTTGCACTGGGGTCCCTGGCGGTTTTTCTAAGTTTTCCTCGTGAATCAGTCCTTAGGTTACTATTCACATGAGTCGCTGACATTACAGAAAACCCCTCGGGTTCTACAGAACCTAACCCGAGGTCCTTCTTCTACCTCAAACAGTAGCCGCAGCGAAGAAAAGGGCGGAGGGGCTTACCGGCGGCAAGACTGTTCCGGTGAAGTGGTCGAGGGCGAAGGGGAGGTCGCGGGGATCACAACGGTGTGCGGAACGTCGACGGAGATGGCCGGAGTTGGTCGGTCCACGCACGCAGGCGGGGATGCTCGTCGGCGGCGAGGAGACCGGCCTGGTCACGGCGAGGTAGTTCAATTAAATAGGTCAGGGAGGTCCACGGGATGCCAGAGAAGACATGAGCGAAAGGAATTGGCGGAAACTCACTGGATAGCTCGGTACACGCGCGGCGGCGGAAGACCGAAGTCCGGTAAGGTCGATCTCGGGCCTCCGGTGAAGTCCGGTCGGGTCCGAGGGCTTGGCAAGCTTCACGGGCTACTGGCGGAGCTAGCCGAAGCACTGGTTGGGATGGAGGGTGGCTGGAGTGGGCTGGCCACGGCGGCCGTAGCTCTGGCGGCAATGGCGGGCGGAAATGAGCTCGCCGGAGCTAAGGAACGGTGGCTGGCCGGTGAGGGTGAGTGCGGGGCGAAGAGAGGTGCGCCCGGGGAGGCTTTATAGGCGCGGGCGGGCACGGCCGAGGGCGTGGGCGCGCGGCGGACTTGACCGGACGCCGGGGCGAGCGCGCGCGCGGGTTGGGCGAGCTCTGGCGTGCCGACCAGGGTCGAACACGTGTGCCCGTGCGTTCTGCCCAAGCTCTGGCGCGTGTGGTCGCTCATCCGAGCCTGCTCTCGCCTTGGTCAGTGCACAAAACCTCTTCTCCTCCCTACAAGCTACCATTCTTGTGTGGAGGTCATAGGATTTTGCCTACTGGTTGCAGAGATATGGAGCCAGGAAATCTGGTCTGTCTCCCTGCCCAAACCCGAGGCAAATCCAAGGTTTTGTCGTGTCTAGGGCTCGCGTCCCAATGCCATCTTCTGGCACACGACAGAGGGGTTAGTTAGACACAATTTTGTCAATGGGGCCATTAGGATTCGAGTTAGGGATCAAGGTGAACATCCCTGATCTTTGGCTCAAGGTCTGAATTTCAGAATTCTGAAATTCAGAATTCCCAATGAGTCCCAACAAAAGAAGCTTGATTTGGGGTTTTATTTGGATTATTTTGGCTAAGCTTTCTCAATCTTTCTTGTTGCTTATCAAATATACTTTAACTTATATAATTGGCTCAACTCAAAATTTTAAACTTTTCATTCCCTTTTGCTTATTTTCTTGAATTTTTTTCATGGGGTTCACTTAGGGTTCTTAATTAGGGTTGCACATTCTTATCCTTTAAGAGACTCAATTGTTTTGATCATGACACTTTTAAGCATATACTTGGTGAACTCTTTCTTACTTAAGTTATTTTGATGCTCATGCTTACTTTGGTTCACATAAAATAATGGTTCTTGGTTTGGCTTTTTAAGAGAAACCCTAGGTGACACTGGGGTGTCACATCCTTCCCCCCTTAAAGGAATCTCGTCCCGAGATTCGGGCCAGAGTCCTTCCGAGGTGAAGCGAAGGGTGAGACTGATAGGAAAAGGGTGGGGATTGTTATTATTAGGGCAAAACTGCTCTTCGAATGTCATTCTCTTTGCAACTTCAGAAGGAAGTCCTTTTAAGTTTTACTTTATAGTCACTTCATTCTGAATTAAGATCATATTTTTGGAAATTAGATTCGAAAGGCAGGAGGAGGGGTTGGGGGTGATTACATACCAGCTTCCTTAGGTAGGCAATCGGGGAAGTTGGATCTTAAGAATTCCTCGGTTTCCCAAGTAGCTTCCTCCTCTGAGTGATTACTCCACTGGACCTTGAACATCTTAATCAATTTAGCCCGAGTTGATCTTTCCTTGCAATCCAGAATCTTGGAGGGGTACTCTTGGTACGAGAGATCTGGCTCTATCTCCAATTCTGGCTCTGCTATGATCTCAGTCGGCAATCGAACACACTTCTTCAGCTGAGATACATGGAATACGCTGTGAATGGCAGACATCTTTGAAGGTAACTTCAGCTTGTATGCCACGGGTCCACATGCTTCTATGATCTCATAAGGTCCAATGTAACGAGGGGCTAGCTTGCCTTTGATCCCAAACCTCTGCACTCCCTTGGTGGGTGATACCTTGAGGTATACAAAACTTCCCACCTCGAACTGGAGAGGTTTCCTTCTTCTATCATGATAGCTCTTCTGCCTGGCCTGAGCAGCTTCTAGATTCTTCCTGATTAGCTTGACCTTCCTTTCGGCTTCAGTCACCAAATCAGGTCCAAAAACTTCTCTTTCACCAGGCTGAGACCAATTGAGTGGTGTCCTGCACCTTCTTCCATAGAGAGCTTCAAAAGGTGCCATCTTTAGGCTGGATTGATAACTATTGTTATAAGCAAACTCTGCCAAGGAGAGGTGCTTATCCCAGTTCTTGCCACAATCGATCGCACAAGCTCTCAGCATATCCTCCAGAATCTGGTTTACCCTTTCCGTCTGACCATCAGTCTGTGGGTGGTAAGCTGAACTCCTGATTAGCTTGGTTCCCAAAGACTCTTGCAATTGTTCCCAAAATCTGGCAACAAATTGGGCTCCTCGGTCAGAAACAATGGTCCGAGGTAATCCATGCAAACACACGATCCGGTCGATATACAATTCTGCATACTTCTGAGCCTTATCAGTGGTGTGCACCGGAAGAAAATGTGCCACTTTCGTCAATCGGTCCACAATAACCCAAATCGAATCATGATGACGAGAGGTGTTGGGTAGACCCACAATGAAATCCATGCTGATGTCGTCCCACTTCCACGAAGGTACGGACAGTGGTTGCAAAGCTCCAGCGGACTTCAAGTGGCTTGCCTTTATCCTCTGACAGGTGTCACACTCTGATACATACTGGGCTATCTCCCTCTTCATTCTGGTCCACCAGTACAAAAGCTTCAAATCATGGTACATCTTGGTGCTTCCCGGATGCATAGAGAATTTGGAGAGATGAGCCTCATCCAAAATTTTCTTCTTGAGATCCTGGTCCTTAGGAATTACCAATCTGCTTTTGAACCATAACACACCCTCCTCATCCTGGCGGAAACAATTATACTTTTCAACCTTCTGATGGAGATTCTTCTTGATAATCTGCACTCCCTTGTCACTGAGCTGGGCCATGATAATCTGGTCTTGCAAAGCTGGCTCAACAGCAATGTGAGACAAAGAACCAGAAGGAATCACTTCAATCTGCATCTTGCTCAACTCATCACACAAGGTGTTAACATGAGAATCCATCAGAATACAGTTGCATTGCAACTTCCGACTCAAGGCATCTGCTACCACATTAGCTTTCCCTGGGTGATAATGTACCTCCAGGTCATAATCCTTGATCAGCTCTAGCCATCTTCTCTGCCTCATGTTGAGATCAGCCTGAGTAAAAATGTACTTAAGGCTCTTATGATCAGTGAAGATGTTGCAGTGGGTTCCCATTAGATAGTGCCTCCACATCTTCAATGCATGAACCACTGCTGCTAACTCAAGGTCATGAGTAGGATAATTTTGCTCATGAGGCCTGAGTGCTCTTGAGGCATAAGCAATGACTCGGTTGTCTTGCATCAAGACACAACCTAGCCCGGTGCCAGAGGCATCGCAATACACATCAAAAGGCTTGCTGCTGTCGGGTTGCGCCAACACTGGTGCTGTGGTCAGATGCTGCCTTAATGCATGGAAGGCATCTTCGCACTTCTGACTCCACACAAATTTGACCTCTTTCTTCAGCAACTCAGTAATAGGCTTCGCAATTCGAGAGAAGTCCGGAATAAATCTTCGGTAATAACCAGCCAATCCCAGAAAACTCCGAATTTGGCGAACAGTCGTTGGTGGCCTCCAGTTCATCACCTCTTGCACTTTATCAGGATCAACAGCTATTCTAGCCTGAGAGATAGTGTGACCCAAGAATTTGATTTCCTTTAGCCAAAAATCACACTTGGATAACTTGACATAAAGGTGGTGCTCTCGCAGACGTTGAAGCACTACATGCAAATGCCCGGCATGTTCTTCTTCGTTCCTTGAGTACACCAGAATATCATCGATGAAAACCACCACGAACTTGTCCAATTCCGGCATGAAAACAGAATTCATCAGATACATGAAATATGCTGGTGCATTTGTCAGCCCGAATGACATCACCAAGAATTCATATAGCCCATATCTGGTTGAGAATGCCGTCTTCGGAATATCACTTGCTCGTATTTTGATCTGATGGTAGCCAGAGCGAAGGTCTATCTTGGAAAACACCTTGGCCCCGACCAACTGGTCAAAGAGAACATCAATACGAGGCAAAGGATACTTGTTCTTGATAGTTACCGCATTAAGAGGGCGGTAATCTATACACAGCCTCAAGCTTTCATCCTTCTTCTTCACAAACAGTGCTGGACATCCCCAAGGCGAAGTGCTTGGGCGAATAAAACCCTTATCCAGCAACTCTTGCAACTGCTTCTTCAACTCTGCCAACTCAGCGGGTGGCATTCGGTAGGGCCTCTTGGAAATTGGGGCCGTTCCCGGTTGCAACTCGATGGCGAATTCAATATCCCGGTCCGGTGGCATTCCTGGCAATTCATCAGGAAAGACATCTGCATACTCACAGACCACTGGGATCTTCTTCAGGGGTAACTCCGTCATAGAGAAAGCACATGACTGAGAAGAACCCTGACTAGGCAGAATCAAAGTGAAATTCCCGCAGAAAGGAGAATTAACTTCCACGGTACGACTGGCTACATCAAGCACAACTTGGTGCAAGGTCATCCAATTTGCTCCTAGAATAATGTCCACATTTTCCAATCCCAAAACAAGAAGAGTGGTTTTGATAATGTGGCTTCCCAGTTGAATAGGCACACTTTGGTTTAATTGATTAGTTGCAATTTTACCCCCAGGTGTGACTATCATGAATGACCCTTTTGAGTGAGAGAATGGCAGTTTGCAATTAGCACTGAACTTTTGGCTAATGAAACTATGAGATGCACCAGAATCAAACAGAATTAAAGCAGGTTGATTATAAACTGAAAAGGTACCGGTCATGATAGGAGCTCCTTCTGGCACTTCCTCTAGAGCAGTGAAGTTGAGCTTCCCTTGCCTGACTTGCACCTTCTGCTTTCTTCCCATGTCTTGATTTGGTGCTGGCATCTGCCTCTGCTGGTTCCTGGGACAATTCTTGGCATAGTGGCCCACATTGCCACAAGTGAAACACTTGTTCCCATTGCCATGGCGGAACTGCTGCTGTTGAGGAGGCTGATTGTTTCTTGGGGCGGGAGCTGGATAGCGGTTGGGTGTCGGCTGCTGCTGCTGCTGAGGTGGCCTGATCACCCATCTGCCTGCCTGCTGCTGGAAACCCCTGCTCTGATTGTGAGAAACAATCCGGAACCTCTGAGCCTGAGCGGATGGTGCTGCCATTGGTGCCTTCCTCTTCTTCTCTGCCCGGTGAGCAACAATGCAATCCTCCTGAGAGATGGCCATGTTGACCAACTCATTGAAGCTATCGGCCCGGACAGTGTTGAGTCGTTCCCGCAGCTTGGTATTGAGACCCCTGCGGAAGCGATCCCTCTTCTTTTCATCAGAATCAGCATGATACCCTGCATACTGGCATAAGTCGTTGAAGGCTTGCGCATACTGCAGTACCGTGCGGGTTCCTTGATTAAGGGCCAGGAATTCGTTCAACTTCCGATCAAGAATGCCAGCTGGAATGTGGTGCCCTCTGAAGGCAGTCTTGAATTCCTCCCAAGATACCTCACGATCAGCGGGGAGCATAGCACGGAAGTGGTCCCACCAAGTCCGAGCAGGGCCGCGAAGCTGCTGTGCGGCGAAGCGAGCCTTGGCCTCATCAGGGCAGTCTCCCGTGAGGAGGGGAAACTTGGACTCGACGACGCGAAGCCATACGTCGGCGTCCAACGGATCCTCTGCCTTGGTGAACAAGGGCGGCTGCGTGCTTAGAAACTCCTGGTATGTTGCCATAGCCGGAGGTCGCTGATGCTGGCCTCCACCATGATGCTGTTGGTGGGGCTGGCGCTGCAAGAGCTGTCGCAGAATTTCATTCTGCTGGGCCATCAGCTCCTGCACTGTGGGAGCTGGAGGAGGTGGCGGGGGAGCTTGCTCATTCTGCCCGCGACGCTGCCTCGCTGCCATCTGAAAACAGAGATTGTCGCCATTGTTATCCCAACTCATATTTCCGAACGTCAAGATATCATCTCATATGGAAGGAAAATGCCATAATCATAATATTAGGTTCGAAATGAAGATAACATGGTGACAAGGATCCCACAGATATCAAAAGTTTACAGGGTTACATTAATCAGGGGAAAGTACCCACAAGCCTAGTCCAAAATGTGATACTACTAAGCTCGCATAGGTTTCTATCCGCCTAAAAATGTCAAAGCGACTGCTTAACCCTGAGCGGTGGAAGCGACACTGGATACGGGTGAAGGAGGTATCGCGGAGGTAGTCCCATTGGCACCAGGGGCTGGTCCTAGCTCCTCGGGAGCCTCTTCTCCCTCGCTTCCTGCTTCATTGGCCTCCATCTCCAGGTGGTGCATGTCCAAGTGGTCATTGGCTTCCTCAAGTTCCCTCTGCACGTCGTGAAGCTGGTTCTCCAAGACATCAATAGTGTTATCTCGGATCTCCACTTGCTGCTCCAGGGTGGTGATACGCTGGCTCAGCCTCTCCACCTGCAGATCCTTTTCCACCAACTCTGTGGATAGGTCGACCACAAAATCTTCCCGACTGTCGAGAGTGAGCTTGGCAGCCTGAGCGGTGTTAGCAAGAAGTGTCATAGCATCGCTCTGAAGGGCCTGAAGGCGGTACAGCGCACTCATGCACTGAACAGTGACCCTCCCAACCAAGTCAGGATACATTGCCCACACATCCTTCACATGGCTCACGCGGTTACACCACATGGGATCATCCTTCTTCTCAGCAGGGAAGAGTCCCAAGGGGTGCATCACCATCTCCAGGGGATGGTAGCCACAGAAAGTCGTCAGAGTCTTCATGGCTGCTGCCTCAACGGTGTCGTCCGTCCTGAGTCCAATCGTCTCAGAGTCAAGAGAACGCCAACCCGGCTGAAGGGGATGAGCCTCCAAAGTTAGCCAGACCCGACAACGAGGTACCCGATGCTCCTCATACAACTGCACTGTGTACAAAGGGGGCGTAGGGTAACCGGCGGAGTTAAGCACTTCCCACAAAATGGAAGGAAAGCCATCGCGAGAAAGGAAGTCAGAACTGAAACGAGAGTCTCCTCCACTGGCGGGGGTGGGTGAATTCATCTGTGGAAGGGAATCAAAGATAAAGATTATGGTGGAAGGAAAAAGAAAAAGAGAGCCCGGATGATTTCGAAGAAAAAGGGGGTTAGCTCAATTTTAATTCCTCTTTGTGTTTTATAATGCATGCATGCGGAAAGAAACGTTGCCTCTCAAAAGGAAAATAGGGTGCCTTTTTAGGGCATCCTAAAATATAAGTATTGGCCCACAGGGCCTAATTAGTTAGCCACCTATTTCTCCCTCTATGCCTAAGGCCTTTCGTCCTAGGTCTAGCGGTCTAGTCCTGACGATCCGTAGCAGTTTCTGAGCAAGTTTTAGATTTTGAAAATTGGTATTCATGGTTTATTGTCCTTCTCTGTGGTGAAATTTGCTCCGATACCAGCTGTGGCAGAACCACCCGAATTATTCCAGCTTAAGTGCCTAAGTCACGCCTCAGGGGCCGTAACACACTTAAATCGGAATAACCCGTCAGTCCCTCAGATCTAGTCTGATAGAGCCACTTAACCAGGATCAAATTCCACAATCTCACTCGAAGGTGAGTCACAGAAGAAATACAATAAAACAGGAAACCTCAAATTAAGTACTGAGTTATTACATAAATCGGAGTTTTTGAGTAGCAAGTAAAGTTCACGAATTAAAGTGCAGCGGATAATCGATGTCGTCAGTAATGAGGAAATGGGCAAGGCCTAGCCCACTACTCCTCATGCTCCTCTCCTGCCGGAGCAACATCCCACTCGACCGTCCAACCCGGTGGCAGGGTGGTAGGCCAAGTCACACCATCAACTACATCCTGCATGGTACCTGCAAAAAAAATGGTGCCACAAGCAAGGCTGAGTATACTAATACTCAGCTAGACTTAACCGGTGTGAGGAGTCTACTCCTCTACCTCTAGACTATGCAGCTGTTTGGCTGAGGGGTTTGGTTTGCCAAAAGCACTAGCTGTTTCTAAAATCAACTTTTAGCTTTTCAAATTCTACCATCATTAACTTAGCTAGATTTGCTCCTTCTAAGCATACATGGTAACAAGCAATTAGCTCAATCAACAAGTTATCTCATGTAATCCACATTTCACTTCTTACTCGATGCAGTACAAGGAATCAAGCAGTCTCATTAGCTGCGAGAAGCAGACGATTCGAATCGAGTTTTAAACCTTGCAAGGTAAACCTAAACACACGGCATGTCAGGGTACTCCGACCCCACACATGACAACCGTCCCCATCGATTCCCCGTTCGCGTCCAGGCCTCACCGCCTTGGCATACAATGCTCCACTGACCCCGGCTGCCGCCGTGCAGTGACCGCACTTGTACCCACCATAGCTAGCATGGGAGACCCTGTCTCAGGTCGCATGAGGGATAAAGTCCGCGCCCGGCTTCACTCAGGTACTAGGTTTACCGGTTACCATTTTTCCCGGCATGTGCTTAGTACGTTCAAAAGCTTGACTCAGGTATCCACACATTAATCCTTAATTCATTTTTCCCGTCTCCTGGACAAGGCATCCTCCCTGGATCCAAGTCCATAGACCAATATATATCCCATTATCAAGATGAATACAATCAATTCCTGACCTCGAGCGAGTGCTAGAAAAATCACTCGACTTCTACCGAGATCCTGATTAGCAAGCAGCTACTCGACCTAGCATACTAGTATTCATCTCAAAAGGAATCCTAAGTTCATGCAACTAGAGGTTTCAAGCAACTCCTACACTTAAGTGCACATTACAGTCCTACAAGCATTAAGTGTAGTAAAGTAGCATATATTAACATGGTTATGCATAAAACCGGGGCTTGCCTTCAATTGCTGGGGCTGCGGGGAGATCCTCAATAGCAGCCTCTGAAGCCTGCTCCTGGTCCTCCTCTTGGACAGGTCCTTGCTCGGGGATGAGCACGTACTCTCCGTCGGCAAGATTACAATCTAATGAATGCAATGCGTAAGATATGTGCATGATATGATATGTGCTTTAGAATTTACAACTTTAAAGATGTATGGTCTTTTTGAATTCAAACAAGTTAACCTTACTTATGTAAAACCCTTTAGTGGTATACTTGGTAAATTGGGTTAGTTTTAATGGGATGAGGTTTATTCCTTCTTCTCTTTTCTTTTATTCTCTTTAATGTTTTGGAGTAGGTTTGAACTACAAGTTGCTTTTATAGAATTCCAAAAATTCTGCAAAAATTACAGTGGCTTGTTACTGGTGTATGATTCTCTGTCACAAAATTTGGGGTTCAGAAAGTGAATGGTTTTCTCTGGACAAAATTACCAAATTTTAGGGCAGAAGGGGTACTTTGAACTACAACTATTATTTAACAGTGGGTAGTTCTCAAAAACTTATTTTTGCTGGCTTTTAGGTGTTATAACATGACTTGATACAAATTTCTAGTCATTAATACCCTTTAATTCTTTCCCCAAGATTTTCTTAAGGTTTCTAGCCAAAGGGGTGCTTTCTACTACCACTATACTTGAAAAACATCAAACAACAGAGTTCTTATTTTTCTTAGCTAGTATTTTGTGCAAGAGCAATCATTCTGGAGTTTGGCTTCCTTTTGCTTAAGGGAAGGGGTGGTTTGCATTATTTGAGCTAAATGGCCTTTCTCACAAATTACTAGCAAAAGGCATGGGTTCACTTCTTTTTTCATGGGTTTGTATTTTTCTCTGGTGGTTTATCTCATCATGGACTTAGCAAATTTTTTGGTTGCCCCTTATCACATTATTTGGGGTTGCTCATGATTTAGTGGGAAAATGCCTTATTATCATTCTGTATTTATTTTCCCTATTTAAAAAGTTAGGCTGGGGTGCTCTGTATTTTGTAGTGGGGCTCTGGTGGTTATAAGTTCACTGGATTTTTGTTAACCACTTTGGTTATAGTTTTGCAATTCTAATAATTGATTTTCAGTCTACATAAGGCTAATTAAAGCATCTTAATTAGAAACTGGTCCTAATTAATGGTCTCTGCATTTTTCCTAGGTTCTATGTTGCATAAGTAAACTAGGAAAAATATTACTAATCACTGTTCAACATTTTCTAATGCTTTTCTCATTTTCTCTAAGTTTTGGACAAAATGGCTTTAAATGAATAACTACATCATAATCTCTAATGCTGGGGCTCCTACTATTTTTAAACAGTGTCTAATTAAGGTATAAGCATCTACAAATTTTCTTAAGCTCAGCACAAAAGAAAAACTAATTTTCCTTAATTAAACAAGGTTTAGGGGGTTTCTGTTTTCAATTTTAAACTTTAAAATTTAGAACAGAAAGCATATGGTTCACTATTTTTAGATGATAGGTCATAATATTCCAGAGTTAGCAAAATTGGTTTGACAGCTTTTCATTAAGATTTCATCAAGTTATGGATTTTCTAAGTTCTCTGGTTATTTTAAAAGAATAACAGAATTGATTAAATCGAAATCCACTTTGCACTGGGGTCCCTGGCGGTTTTTCTAAGTTTTCCTCGCGAATCAGTCCTTAGGTTACTATTCACATGAGTCGCTGACATTACAGAAAACCCCTCGGGTTCTACAGAACCTAACCCGAGGTCCTTCTTCTACCTCAAACAGTAGCCGCGGCGAAGAAAAGGGCGGAGGGGCTTACCGGCGGCAAGACTGTTCCGGTGAAGTGGTCGAGGGCGAAGGGGAGGTCGCGGGGATCACAACGGTGTGCGGAACGTCGACGGAGATGGCCGGAGTTGGTCGGTCCACGCGCGCAGGCGGGGATGCTCGTCGGCGGCGAGGAGACCGGCCTGGTCACGGCGAGGTAGTTCAATTAAATAGGTCAGGGAGGTCCACGGGATGCCAGAGAAGACATGAGCGAAAGGAATTGGCGGAAACTCACTGGATAGCTCGGTCCACGCGCGGCGGCGGAAGACCGAAGTCCGGTGAGGTCGATCTCGGGCCTCCGGTGAAGTCCGGTCGGGTCCGAGGGCTTGGCAAGCTTCACGGGCTACTGGCGGAGCTAGCCGAAGCACTGGTTGGGCTGGAGGGTGGCTGGAGTGGGCTGGCCACGGCGGCCGTAGCTCTGGCGGCAATGGCGGGCGGAAATGAGCTCGCCGGAGCTAAGGAACGGTGGCTGGCCGGTGAGGGTGAGTGCGGGGCGAAGAGAGGTGCGCCCGGGGAGGCTTTATAGGCGCGGGCGGGCACGGCCGAGGGCGTGGGCGCGCGGCGGACTTGACCGGACGCCGGGGCGAGCGCGCGCGCGGGTTGGGCGAGCTCTGGCGTGCCGACCAGGGTCGAACACGTGTGCCCGTGCGTTCTGCCCAAGCTCTGGCGCGTGTGGTCGCTCATCCGAGCCTGCTCTCGCCTTGGTCAGTGCACAAAACCTCTTCTCCTCCCTACAAGCTACCATTCTTGTGTGGAGGTCATAGGATTTTGCCTACTGGTTGCAGAGATATGGAGCCAGGAAATCTGGTCTGTCTCCCTGCCCAAACCCGAGGCAAATCCAAGGTTTTGTCGTGTCTAGGGCTCGCGTCCCAATGCCATCTTCTGGCACACGACAGAGGGGTTAGTTAGACACAATTTTGTCAATGGGGCCATTAGGATTCGAGTTAGGGATCAAGGTGAACATCCCTGATCTTTGGCTCAAGGTCTGAATTTCAGAATTCTGAAATTCAGAATTCCCAATGAGTCCCAACAAAAGAAGCTTGATTTGGGGTTTTATTTGGATTATTTTGGCTAAGCTTTCTCAATCTTTCTTGTTGCTTATCAAATATACTTTAACTTATATAATTGGCTCAACTCAAAATTTTAAACTTTTCATTCCCTTTTGCTTATTTTCTTGAATTTTTTTCATGGGGTTCACTTAGGGTTCTTAATTAGGGTTGCACATTCTTATCCTTTAAGAGACTCAATTGTTTTGATCATGACACTTTTAAGCATATACTTGGTGAACTCTTTCTTACTTAAGTTATTTTGATGCTCATGCTTACTTTGGTTCACATAAAATAATGGTTCTTGGTTTGGCTTTTTAAGAGAAACCCTAGGTGACACTGGGGTGTCACAGCCTTCCCCCCTTAAAGGAATCTCGTCCCGAGATTCGGGCCAGAGTCCTTCCGAGGTGAAGCGAAGGGTGAGACTGATAGGAAAAGGGTGGGGATTGTTATTATTAGGGCAAAACTGCTCTTCGAATGTCATTCTCTTTGCAACTTCAGAAGGAAGTCCTTTTAAGTTTTACTTTATAGTCACTTCATTCTGAATTAAGATCATATTTTTGGAAATTAGATTCGAAAGGCAGGAGGAGGGGTTGGGGGTGATTACATACCAGCTTCCTTAGGTAGGCAATCGGGGAAGTTGGATCTTAAGAATTCCTCGGTTTCCCAAGTAGCTTCCTCCTCTGAGTGATTACTCCACTGGACCTTGAACATCTTAATCGATTTAGCCCGAGTTGATCTTTCCTTGCAATCCAGAATCTTGGAGGGGTACTCTTGGTACGAGAGATCTGGCTCTATCTCCAATTCTGGCTCTGCTATGATCTCAGTCGGCAATCGAACACACTTCTTCAGCTGAGATACATGGAATACGCTGTGAATGGCAGACATCTTTGAAGGTAACTTCAGCTTGTATGCCACGGGTCCACATGCTTCTATGATCTCATAAGGTCCAATGTAACGAGGGGCTAGCTTGCCTTTGATCCCAAACCTCTGCACTCCCTTGGTGGGTGATACCTTGAGGTATACAAAACTTCCCACCTCGAACTGGAGAGGTTTCCTTCTTCTATCATGATAGCTCTTCTGCCTGGCCTGAGCAGCTTCTAGATTCTTCCTGATTAGCTTGACCTTCCTTTCGGCTTCAGTCACCAAATCAGGTCCAAAAACTTCTCTTTCACCAGGCTGAGACCAATTGAGTGGTGTCCTGCACCTTCTTCCATAGAGAGCTTCAAAAGGTGCCATCTTTAGGCTGGATTGATAACTATTGTTATAAGCAAACTCTGCCAAGGAGAGGTGCTTATCCCAGTTCTTGCCACAATCGATCGCACAAGCTCTCAGCATATCCTCCAGAATCTGGTTTACCCTTTCCGTCTGACCATCAGTCTGTGGGTGGTAAGCTGAACTCCTGATTAGCTTGGTTCCCAAAGACTCTTGCAATTGTTCCCAAAATCTGGCAACAAATTGGGCTCCTCGGTCAGAAACAATGGTCCGAGGTAATCCATGCAAACACACGATCCGGTCGATATACAATTCTGCATACTTCTGAGCCTTATCAGTGGTGTGCACCGGAAGAAAATGTGCCACTTTCGTCAATCGGTCCACAATAACCCAAATCGAATCATGATGACGAGAGGTGTTGGGTAGACCCACAATGAAATCCATGCTGATGTCGTCCCACTTCCACGAAGGTACGGACAGTGGTTGCAAAGCTCCAGCGGACTTCAAGTGGCTTGCCTTTATCCTCTGACAGGTGTCACACTCTGATACATACTGGGCTATCTCCCTCTTCATTCTGGTCCACCAGTACAAAAGCTTCAAATCATGGTACATCTTGGTGCTTCCCGGATGCATAGAGAATTTGGAGAGATGAGCCTCATCCAAAATTTTCTTCTTGAGATCCTGGTCCTTAGGAATTACCAATCTGCTTTTGAACCATAACACACCCTCCTCATCCTGGCGGAAACAATTATACTTTTCAACCTTCTGATGGAGATTCTTCTTGATAATCTGCACTCCCTTGTCACTGAGCTGGGCCATGATAATCTGGTCTTGCAAAGCTGGCTCAACAGCAATGTGAGACAAAGAACCAGAAGGAATCACTTCAATCTGCATCTTGCTCAACTCATCACACAAGGTGTTAACATGAGAATCCATCAGAATACAGTTGCATTGCAACTTCCGACTCAAGGCATCTGCTACCACATTAGCTTTCCCTGGGTGATAATGTACCTCCAGGTCATAATCCTTGATCAGCTCTAGCCATCTTCTCTGCCTCATGTTGAGATCAGCCTGAGTAAAAATGTACTTAAGGCTCTTATGATCAGTGAAGATGTTGCAGTGGGTTCCCATTAGATAGTGCCTCCACATCTTCAATGCATGAACCACTGCTGCTAACTCAAGGTCATGAGTAGGATAATTTTGCTCATGAGGCCTGAGTGCTCTTGAGGCATAAGCAATGACTCGGTTGTCTTGCATCAAGACACAACCTAGCCCGGTGCCAGAGGCATCGCAATACACATCAAAAGGCTTGCTGCTGTCGGGTTGCGCCAACACTGGTGCTGTGGTCAGATGCTGCCTTAATGCATGGAAGGCATCTTCGCACTTCTGACTCCACACAAATTTGACCTCTTTCTTCAGCAACTCAGTAATAGGCTTCGCAATTCGAGAGAAGTCCGGAATAAATCTTCGGTAATAACCAGCCAATCCCAGAAAACTCCGAATTTGGCGAACAGTCGTTGGTGGCCTCCAGTTCATCACCTCTTGCACTTTATCAGGATCAACAGCTATTCTAGCCTGAGAGATAGTGTGACCCAAGAATTTGATTTCCTTTAGCCAAAAATCACACTTGGATAACTTGACATAAAGGTGGTGCTCTCGCAGACGTTGAAGCACTACATGCAAATGCCCGGCATGTTCTTCTTCGTTCCTTGAGTACACCAGAATATCATCGATGAAAACCACCACGAACTTGTCCAATTCCGGCATGAAAACAGAATTCATCAGATACATGAAATATGCTGGTGCATTTGTCAGCCCGAATGACATCACCAAGAATTCATATAGCCCATATCTGGTTGAGAATGCCGTCTTCGGAATATCACTTGCTCGTATTTTGATCTGATGGTAGCCAGAGCGAAGGTCTATCTTGGAAAACACCTTGGCCCCGACCAACTGGTCAAAGAGAACATCAATACGAGGCAAAGGATACTTGTTCTTGATAGTTACCGCATTAAGAGGGCGGTAATCTATACACAGCCTCAAGCTTTCATCCTTCTTCTTCACAAACAGTGCTGGACATCCCCAAGGCGAAGTGCTTGGGCGAATAAAACCCTTATCCAGCAACTCTTGCAACTGCTTCTTCAACTCTGCCAACTCAGCGGGTGGCATTCGGTAGGGCCTCTTGGAAATTGGGGCCGTTCCCGGTTGCAACTCGATGGCGAATTCAATATCCCGGTCCGATGGCATTCCTGGCAATTCATCAGGAAAGACATCTGCATACTCACAGACCACTGGGATCTTCTTCAGGGGTAACTCCGTCATAGAGAAAGCACATGACTGAGAAGAACCCTGACTAGGCAGAATCAAAGTGAAATTCCCGCAGAAAGGAGAATTAACTTCCACGGTACGACTGGCTACATCAAGCACAACTTGGTGCAAGGTCATCCAATTTGCTCCTAGAATAATGTCCACATTTTCCAATCCCAAAACAAGAAGAGTGGTTTTGATAATGTGGCTTCCCAGTTGAATAGGCACACTTTGGTTTAATTGATTAGTTGCAATTTTACCCCCAGGTGTGACTATCATGAATGACCCTTTTGAGTGAGAGAATGGCAGTTTGCAATTAGCACTGAACTTTTGGCTAATGAAACTATGAGATGCACCAGAATCAAACAGAATTAAAGCAGGTTGATTATAAACTGAAAAGGTACCGGTCATGATAGGAGCTCCTTCTGGCACTTCCTCTAGAGCAGTGAAGTTGAGCTTCCCTTGCCTGACTTGCACCTTCTGCTTTCTTCCCTTGTCTTGATTTGGTGCTGGCATCTGCCTTTGCTGGTTCCTGGGACAATTCTTGGCATAGTGGCCCACATTGCCACAAGTGAAACACTTGTTCCCATTGCCCTGGCGGAACTGCTGCTGCTGAGGAGGCTGATTGTTTCTTGGGGCGGGAGCTGGATAGCGGTTGGGTGTCGGCTGCTGCTGCTGCTGAGGTGGCCTGATCACCCATCTGCCTGCCTGCTGCTGGAAACCCCTGCTCTGATTGTGAGAAACAATCCGGAACCTCTGAGCCTGAGCGGATGGTGCTGCCATTGGTGCCTTCCTCTTCTTCTCTGCCCGGTGAGCAACAATGCAATCCTCCTGAGAGATGGCCATGTTGACCAACTCATTGAAGCTATCGGCCCGGACAGTGTTGAGTCGTTCCCGCAGCTTGGTATTGAGACCCCTGCGGAAGCGATCCCTCTTCTTTTCATCAGAATCAGCATGATACCCTGCATACTGGCATAAGTCGTTGAAGGCTTGCGCATACTGCAGTACCGTGCGGGTTCCTTGATTAAGGGCCAGGAATTCGTTCAACTTCCGATCAAGAATGCCAGCTGGAATGTGGTGCCCTCTGAAGGCAGTCTTGAATTCCTCCCAAGATACCTCACGATCAGCGGGGAGCATAGCACGGAAGTGGTCCCACCAAGTCCGAGCAGGGTCGCGAAGCTGCTGTGCGGCGAAGCGAGCCTTGGCCTCATCAGGGCAGTCTCCCGTGAGGAGGGGAAACTTGGACTCGACGACGCGAAGCCATACATCGGCGTCCAACGGATCCTCTGCCTTGGTGAACAAGGGCGGCTGCGTGCTTAGAAACTCCTGGTATGTTGCCATAGCCGGAGGTCGCTGATGCTGGCCTCCACCATGATGCTGTTGGTGGGGCTGGCGCTGCAAGAGCTGTCGCAGAATTTCATTCTGCTGGGCCATCAGCTCTTGCACTGTGGGAGCTGGAGGAGGTGGCGGGGGAGCTTGCTCATTCTGCCCGCGACGCTGCCTCGCTGCCATCTGAAAACAGAGATTGTCGCCATTGTTATCCCAACTCATATTTCCGAACGTCAAGATATCATCTCATATGGAAGGAAAATGCCATAATCATAATATTAGGTTCGAAATGAAGATAACATGGTGACAAGGATCCCACAGATATCAAAAGTTTACAGGGTTACATTAATCAGGGGAAAGTACCCACAAGCCTAGTCCAAAATGTGATACTACTAAGCTCGCATAGTGTCGGGGACCATAATTAGGGGTACCCTCAAGACGCCTAATTCTCAGCTGGTAACCCCCATCAGCATAAAGCTGCAAAGGCCTGATGGGTACGATTAAGTCAAGGATCAGTCCACACGAGTGACTCGATCACGCTTCACCCGAGCCTAGCCTCGGCCAAAGGCAGCCGACCTCGAGAGACTTCCGTCTCGCCCGAGGCCCCCCTTTTATGGCGGACACATCACCGGCTCGCCCGAGGCCTTGGCTTCGCTCAGAAGCAACCTTGACTAAATCGCCACACCGACTGACCAAATTGCAGGGGCATTTAACGCAAAGGTGGCCTGACACCTCTATCCTGACACGCGCCCCCGGCAGAGCCGAAGTGACCGCCGTCACTCCACCACTCCACTGGCCAGTCTGACAGAAGGGCAGCGCCGCCTGCGCCACTCCGACTGCAGTGCCACTCGACAGAGTGAAGTCTGACAGGCAATCAGGCCTTGCCAAAGGCGCCACGGCGAACTCCGCTCCGCCCGACCCCAGGGCTCGGACTCGGGCTAAGACCCGGAAGACGGCGAACTCCGCTCCGCCCGACCCCAGGGCTCGGACTCGGGCTAAGACCCGGAAGATGGCGAACTCCGCTCCGCCCGACCCCAGGGCTCGGACTCGGGCTAAGACCCGGAAGACGGCGAACTCCGCTCCGCCCGACCCCAGGGCTCGGACTCGGGCTAAGACCCGGAAGACGACGAAACTCCGCCTCGCCCGACCCCAGGGCTCGGACTCGGGCTAAGACCCGGAAGACGGCGAACTCCGCTCCGCCCGATCCCAGGGCTCGGACTCGGGCTAAGACCCGGAAGACGGCGAACTCCGCTCCGCCCGACCCCAGGGCTCGGACTCGGGCCAAAACCCGGAAGACGACGAAACTCCGCCTCGCCCGACCCCAGGACTCGGACTCCGCCCTGGCCTCGGCCGAACGACTTCCGCCTCGCCCGACCCCTTGGCTCGGGCTCGGCCACGGCAACAGAAGGCAGACTCAACCTCGGCTTCGGAGGAACCCCCACGTCGCCCTGCCTAGGGCACAGACCGCCACGTCAACAGGAGGTGCCATCATCATCCCACCCCGAATCGACTCGGGTCACGGAGAACAAGACCGGCGTCTCATCCGGCCAGCTCCGCCAGAGGGGCAATGATGGCGCTCCACAAGCTCTATGACGACGGCGGCCCCCAGCTCTCTTACGGAAGCAGGACAATGTCAGCAGGGACTCGACCGCTCCAACAGCTGTCCCTCCATCAGGCTCCGCCGCTCCTCCGACAGCCACGACATCACGCCAGTAGGGTGCCCAGATCTCTCCGGCTGCCACATTGGCATGTACCTAGGGCGCTAGCTCTCCCTCCGCTAGACACGTAGCACTCTGCTACATCCCCATTGTACACCTGGATCCTCTCCTTACGACTATAAAAGGAAGGACCAGGGCCTTCTCAGAGAAGGTTGGCCGCGCGGGACCGAGGACGGGACAGGCGCTCTCTTGGGGCCGCTCGCTTCCCTCACCCGCGTGGACGCTTGTAACCCCCCTACTGCAAGCGCACCTGACCTGGGTGCGGGACGAACACGAAGGTCGCGGGACTTCCACCTCTCTCACGCTCGACTCCGGCCACCTCGCCTCTCCCCCCTTCGCGCTCGCCCACGCGCTCGACCCATCTGGGCTGGGGCACGCAGCACACTCACTCGTCGGCTTAGGGACCTCCCTGTCTCGAAACGCCGACAGTTGGCGCGCCAGGTAGGGGCCTGCTGCGTGCTGACGAACAGCTCCCCGTCAAGCTCCAGATGGGCAGTCTCCAGCAACCTCTCCGGCCCGGGACGGTGCTTCGTTTCGGGACTCTTGAGTTCATGTCCTTCGACGGCAGCTACGACATGACACTTCTTCCACCGCCGCGCGACTACGACAATGGCGGCCGACAACCCGCCCGCCGGCGGCGGAATCGACGACGTCTTCCCCGCGTGGTGGAAGAGCAACATTCGGGCTCGCTCCGTTCTCTCCCCCGCCAACGGAGGAGGAGGCGGAGCCGTCAAGGCCAGACGGGAGGCCGCGCTTCGTCGGCCGTCGAGCGAATCGACGCCCCCGACGCCCCGACGGAAGGCACGCCGGACGTCGACCTCGCGTTCGAGACGGAGGCAAGCGCCGTCCCCCCGCGGCACGCTGACCTTGAGCAAGAAGACAACGCCGGCGCGCTCGCGGAAAGCCTGCAGGACGTCGCCCTCGAACCGGAGATGACGGCGCAACCAGTCCCCGATGTGACTACGTCGCTCCTCGTCGACCAAAAGGTAACGACTAACTCCCATCTTGCGTCATTTCGACTCGGCCTCAACCCGCCAAACGACCTCGTTTTGGCGGGCGCTCTCATTGAGGCGAGTGCAACCCCACTGAGGTTCTGTATGCGGTCGCCTTGGGACCGACTGACGGACGTCTCGACCTACGGGCCCTCTGGGTCCGAGGAAGATGACGATCCCAGCATCGATTGGGATTTCTCCGGACTTGGCAACCCCAGTGCCGTGCGGGACTTCATGACCGCATGTGACTACTGTCTATCCGACTGTTCCGATGGAAGCCGCAGCCTTGGCGACGAGAGCTGCGGCCCAAGCCGCGAATGTTTCCACATCGAGCTAGGGGATCCCACCGAAGGCAACCATCTTGGCATGCCGGAGGATGGTGATCTCCCTAGGCCGGTGCCTCGCGCCGACATCCCACGGGAGCTAGCTGTGGTCCCCGCTCCGGCGGGGGGTTACGACCCACAACTCGAGCAAGTCCGCGAGGCGCAGGCCAGGCTCAACGAGGGAACAGGAGCGCTTGAGCCGATCCGTCGGGACGTCGGACAGGCATGGGTGGGCCAACCCCTGGCCGGAGAAATACGTCATCTGCCCCAAGGTCTCCAGCACCGCGTCGCCAACGATGTCAGGATCAGGCCGCCGCCCGCATCCAGCGGGGTCGGTCAGAACTTGGCAACCGCAGCAATGCTCATCCGCGCGATGCCGGAGCCGTCAACCACCGAGGGTCGGCGAATCCAGGGAGAACTCAAGAATCTCCTGGAAGGCGCTGCGGCCCGGCGGGCCGAGAGCACTGCATCCCGGAGGCAAGGATATCCCTCGGAACCTCATGCCGCGACTTCCCGATTCATGCGGGAAGCCTCGGTCTACACCGGGCGCACGCGCAACACCGCGCCTGCGGCCCCGGGCCACCTCGGCAACGAGCACCATCGACGCGACGGTCGGGCTCACCTCGACGAAAGGGTGCGCCGAGGCTACCACCCCAGGCGTGGGGGGCGCTACGACAGCGGGGAGGATCGGAGTCCCTCGCCCGAACCACCCGGTCCGCAGGCCTTCAGTCGGGCCATCCGACGGGCGCCATTCCCGACCCGGTTCCGACCCCCGACTACTATCACGAAGTACTCGGGGGAAACGAGACCGGAACTGTGGCTCGCGGATTACCGCCTTGCCTGCCAACTGGGTGGAACAGACGACGACAACCTCATCATCCGCAACCTCCCCCTGTTCCTCTCCGACACTGCTCGCGCCTGGTTGGAGCACCTGCCTCCGGGGCAGATTTCCAACTGGGACGATTTGGTCCAAGCTTTCGCTGGCAATTTCCAGGGCACATACGTGCGCCCCGGGAATTCCTGGGACCTTCGAAGCTGCCGGCAACAGCCGGGGGAGTCGCTCCGGGACTACATCCGGCGATTCTCGAAGCAGCGCACCGAGCTGCCCAACATCACCGACTCGGATGTCATCGACGCGTTCCTCGCCGGCACCACTTGCCGCGACCTGGTGAGCAAGCTGGGTCGCAAAACCCCCACCAGGGCGAGCGAGCTGATGGACATCGCCACCAAGTTCGCCTCTGGCCAGGAGGCGGTCGAGGCTATCTTCCGAAAGGACAAGCAGCCCCAGGGCCGCCCATCGGAAGAAGCTCCCGAGGCGTCAGCTCCGCGCGGCGCCAAGAAGAAAGGCAAGAAGAAGTCGCAATCGAAGCGCGACGCCGCCGACGCGGACCTTGTCGCCGCCGCCGAGTATAAGAACCCTCGGAAGCCCCCCGGAGGTGCAAACCTCTTCGACAAGATGCTCAAGGAGCCGTGCCCCTACCATCAGGGGCCCGTCAAGCACACCCTCGAGGAGTGCGTTATGCTTCGGCGTCATTTCCACAGGGCCGGGCCACCCGCCGAGGGTGGCAGGGCCCACGACGACGACAAGAACGAAGATCACCCAGCAGGGGGGTTCCCCGAGGTCCGCGACTGCTTCATGATCTATGGAGGGCATGCGGCGAATACCTCGGCTCGGCACCGCAAGCAAGAGCGCCGGGAGGTCTGCTCGGTGAAGGTGGCGGCGCCAGTCTACCTAGACTGGTCCGACAAGCCCATCACTTTCGACCGGGCCGACCACCCCGACCATGTGCCGAGCCCGGGGAAATACCCGCTCGTCGTCGACCCCGTTGTCGGCGATGTCAGGCTCACCAAGGTCCTGATGGACGGGGGCAGCTGCCTCAACATCATCTACGCCGAGACCCTCAAGCTCTTGCGTGTCGATCCGTCCTCCGTCCGAGCAGGCACTGCGCCCTTCCACGGGATCATCCCTGGGAAGCACGTCCAGCCCCTCGGCCGACTCGACCTCCCAGTCTGCTTCGGGACACCCTCCAACTTCCGAAGGGAGACCCTGACGTTCGAAGTGGTCGGGTTCCGGGGAACCTACCACGCCGTGCTAGGGAGGCCATGCTACGCGAAGTTCATGGCCGTCCCCAACTACACCTACCTGAAGCTCAAGATGCCGGGCCCCAACGGGGTCATCACCGTCGGCCCCACGTACAAACACGCGTTCGAATGTGACGTGGAGTGCGTGGAGTACGCCGAGGCCCTCGCCGAGTCCGAGGCCCTCATCGCCGACCTGGAGAACCTCTCCAAGGAGGTTCCAGACGTGAAGCGCCATGCCGGCAACTTCGAGCCAGTGGAGACGGTCAAGGCCGTCCCCCTCGACCCCAGTGGCGACACCACCAAGCAGATCCGGATCGGTTCCAGGCTCGACCCCAAATAGGAAGCAGTGCTCGTCGACTTTCTCCGCGCAAACGCCGACGTCTTTGCGTGGAGTCCCTCGGACATGCCCGGCATACCGAGGGATGTCGCCGAGCACTCGCTGGATATTCGGGCCGGAGCCCGACCCGTCAGGCAGCCTCTGCGCCGATTCGACGAGGAGAAGCGCAGAGCGATTGGCGAAGAGATCCACAAGCTAATGGCAGCAGGGTTCATCAAAGAGGTATTCCATCCCGAATGGCTTGCCAACCCTGTGCTTGTGAGGAAGAAAGGGGGGAAATGGCGGATGTGTGTAGACTACACTGGTCTCAACAAAGCATGTCCGAAGGTTCCCTACCCTCTGCCTCGCATCGACCAAATCGTGGATTCCACTGCTGGGTGCGAAACCCTGTCCTTCCTCGATGCCTACTCGGGGTATCACCAGATCCGGATGAAAGAGTCCGACCAGCTTGCGACTTCTTTCATCACGCCGTTCGGCATGTACTGCTATGTCACCATGCCGTTCGGCTTGAGGAATGCAGGCGCGACGTACCAGCGGTGCATGAACCATGTGTTCGGCGAACACATCGGTCGCACAGTCGAGGCCTACGTCGATGACATTGTAGTCAAGACACGGAAGGCTTCCGACCTCCTCTCCGACCTTGAAGTGACATTCCGGTGTCTCAAGGCGAAAGGAGTCAAGCTTAATCCTGAGAAGTGTGTCTTCGGGGTACCCCGAGGCATGCTCCTAGGGTTCATCGTCTCCAAGCGAGGCATCGAAGCCAACCCGGAGAAGATTGCGGCCATCACCAGCATGGGACCCATCAAGGACTTAAAAGGGGTACAGAGGGTCATGGGATGCCTCGCGGCCCTGAGCCGCTTCATCTCACGCCTCGGTGAAAGAGGTCTGCCTCCGTACCGCCTCTTAAGGAAGGCCGAATGTTTCGCTTGGACCCCTGAGGCCGAGGAAGCCCTCGGCAACCTAAAGGCGCTCCTTACAAAGGCGCCTGTCTTGGTGCCGCCGGCGGACGGAGAAGCCCTCCTGGTCTACGTCGCCGCGACCACTCAGGTGGTCAGCGCCGCGATTGTGGTCGAAAGGCAGGAGGAAGGGCATACATTGCCCATTCAGAGGCCGGTCTACTTCATCAGCGAAGTGCTGTCCGAGACTAAGATCCGCTACCCACAAGTTCAAAAGCTGCTGTATGCTGTGATCCTGACAAGGCGGAAGCTACGACACTACTTCGAGTCCCATCCGGTAACTGTGGTGTCATCCTTCCCCCTGGGGGAGATCATCCAATGCCGAGAGGCCTCGGGCAGGATCGCAAAGTGGGCGGTGGAGATCATGGGCGAAACGATCTCGTTCGCCCCTCGGAAGGCCATCAAGTCCCAAGTGTTGGCGAATTTCGTGGCCGAATGGGTCGACACCCAACTGCCAACGACTCCGATCCAACCGGAGCTCTGGACCATGTTTTTCGACGGGTCGCTGATGAAGACGGGGGCCGGCGCGGGCCTGCTCTTCATCTCGCCCCTCGGAAAGCACTTGCGCTACGTGCTGCGCCTCCACTTCCCGGCGTCCAACAATGTGGCCGAGTACGAAGCTCTGGTCAACGGATTGTGGATCGCCATCGAGCTAGGGGTCAGACGCCTCGACGCTCGCGGTGATTCGCAGCTCGTCATCGACCAAGTCATGAAGAACTCCCACTGCCGCGACCCGAAGATGGAGGCCTACTGCGACGAGGTTCGGCGCCTGGAAGACAAGTTCTTCGGGCTCGAGCTCAACCACATCGCTCGGCACTACAACGAAACCGCAGACGAGCTGGCTAAGATAGCCTCGGGGCGAACGACAGTCCCCCCGGACGTCTTCTCCCGGGATCTGCATCAACCCTCCGTCAAGCTCGACGACGCGCCCGAGCCCGAGGTACCCTCGGTTCAGTCCGAGGTACCCTCGGCTCAGCCCGAGGTACCCTCGGTCCAGCCCGAGGCACCCTCGGCCCAGCCCGAGGTACCCTCGGCCCCCGAGGGCGGGGCATTGAACGTCGAGGAAGGGCAGAGCGGGGCCACGCCAGACCAAGATTGGCAGGCCCCGTACCTGCAATATCTCCGTCGAGGAGAGCTACCCCTCGACCAAGTCGAGGCTCGGCGGGTAGCGCGACGCGCCAAGTCATTCGTCTTGCTGGGCGACGAAGAGGAGCTCTACCATCACAGCCCCTCGGGCATCCTCCAGCGATGCATCTCCATCGCTGAAGGTCGGGAACTGCTGCAAGAAGTACACTCGGGGGCTTGCGGCCACCACGCGGCGCCCCGAGCCCTTGTCGGAAATGCTTTCCGGCAAGGCTTCTACTGGCCAACGGCGGTGGCTGACGCCACTAGAATTGTCCGCACCTGCGAACGGTGCCAATTCTATGCGAAGCGGACACACCTGCCCGCTCAGGCTCTGCAGACAATACCCATCACCTGGCCCTTCGCTGTATGGGGTCTGGACCTCGTCGGTCCCTTGCAGAAGGCGCCCAGGGGCTACACGCACCTGCTGGTCGCCATCGACAAATTCTCCAAGTGGATCGAGGTCCGACCTCTGAACAGCATCAGGTCCGAGCAGGCGGTGGCATTCTTCACCAACATCATCCATCGCTTCGGGGTCCCGAACTCCATCATCACCGACAACGGCACCCAGTTCACCGGCAAAAAATTCTTGGATTTTTGCGAGGATCACCATATCCGGGTGGACTGGGCCGCCGTGGCTCATCCCATGTCGAATGGGCAAGTAGAGCGTGCCAATGGCATGATTCTACAAGGGCTCAAGCCTCGGATCTACAACGACCTCAACAAGTTCGGCAAGCGATGGATGAAGGAACTCCCCTCGGTGGTCTGGAGCCTAAGGACGACGCCGAGTCGTGCCACGGGCTTCACGCCGTTTTTCCTGGTCTACGGGGCTGAAGCTATCTTGCCCACTGACCTGGAATACGGCTCCCCGAGGGCGAGGGCCTACACCGAACAAAGCAACCAAGCTAGCCGTGAGGAATCGCTGGACCAGCTGGAGGAAGCTCGGGACAGGGCCTTGCTACACTCGGCGCGGTACCAACAGTCCCTGCGACGCTACCACGCCCGAGGGGTCCGGTCCCGAGAACTCCAGGTGGGCGACCTGGTGCTTCGGCTGCGACAAGACGCTCGAGGGAGGCACAAGCTCACGCCCCCCTGGGAAGGGCCATTCGTCATCGCCAAAGTTCTGAAGCCCGGAACATACAAGCTGGCCAACAATCAAGGCGAGATCTATGGCAACGCTTGGAACATCAAACAGCTACGTCGCTTCTACCCTTAAGATGTTTTCAAGTTGTTCATATACCTCGCACCTACACAAAGTTTAGTCGTCAAGGAAGGGTCGGCCTAGCCTCGGCAAAGCCCGACCCTCCCTCGGGGGCTAAAAGGGGGGAGACCCCCTCTGCGTCAAATTTTTCCTCGAAAAAGGATCTCTTTTTAGCAGGATTTCTTTCGTGCTTCTTGACTACTTCGAAAAGTGGATCCTGGAAACGGCGAGGTACATGTAAGCAGCCAAGGCTGACCGAGCCGAGGGACTCCTACGCCTCCGGGATACGGATACCTCACTCGTCCCTTTCTGCGATAAGTAACTTGCGCTCGGATAAAGCGACTCCGTGGACCGAACGAGTCATCACGTTCGGAAGCTCTCCTGCCGAAGCAGTCCTTCAAGCTTTCTCGACTAAGTCGGGGACAGGGCCTCATGGACGGGTGAAAGTACGCGTAAGCGGCAAGGCCGACCGAGCCGAGGGATTCCCACGCCTCTGGGATACGGATACCTCACTCGTCCCTTCCGCGAAAAGCAACTCTCGCTCACACAAACATCCCTGTTACCGACAGAGTCCAGATGCTCGAAACAGGAGGCAAAAAAGACGCAGCTTCGCAAAGCGCGGCGAGGGTGTGTTTTTTCTGGCCTCGGCGGCCGCAGAAAGCACACGCTACAAGATGATCTGATCCTGCAGGCTCGGGTCTTCACGCCGAAGGGAGCCGTAGCACCCTCGGCATCGACGACGTCTTCAGCAAAACCCGACCCAGCCTCGGGCGGCGCCGCGGTCCAGGGACTCCTCCGGGAATCCGGCCCGAGCAGGCGGCTCAACCGGTTACCCCTGGGGCCTCGGTCAACCGGCTTCCAAGGGCGCCAGCCCGACCCGAGGCCTCGACTGACCGACTTTGGCGTCGGCTCCGCTGACGGACAACACGGCTAGGCTCCGGCCAACCAGGTTCCCATTCTCGAGCCAACTCCGCCTCTGTTCATACTGATATCGCTACCCCTGGCCTCGGTCCACCGAAGGGCGGCCGAGGGGTCTCTTCAGCTAAGCTAGAGGAGCCCCAGACAACAAGGCCGAACGGGCCGAGGGATTCCTACGCCTCCGGGATACGGATACCTCACCCGTCACCTTGACACGGGGCGACTCATGCTTGGTAAAGCGGTTCAGATAATCAACAGGCGAGACTTAGTGCTCGAAAATGAGGAAAAAACACGGCTCCGTGCCAAAATTACATACACGTTCAGGCCTCGACAGCCGCAATGAACGAAGAACACTGGCATACGAGATGCCACTACCAACGGAACTCCGGTTCCCTCCTCCGCAGGTACGAACAACCCCCCTCCGAAGGGGAAGGCCTGCGGAGTAACTGAAGAACGATGGGCGGCTCGCTGCCGCCCGTTCCAATCGCGACGGCCACCACCCCTGCCCCAGACAGCGAAGCGGCTTAGGCAGCAGCTTTGGGGGAGGTGTCACGGCAGAAGGGCTCCCCCCCGCTGAGGACGAGAACCAGCCATTCAGGCAGGGAGACGGGGACCCAGGCCCCCTAGCACCCTGCATATCCTGGCATGGCTGGAGGAAGTCTCCGTGGGGCTCAAGGACGCCCTTCACCCCCGGGCGCAGGGGGAAGAAAGGGGCAGCCGACCCACGCGGAGGCGGCCCCCCGACTCGCCTCATCTTCCATCTTGGCCTGGATGACGAAAATCCTTGAGGCCGAGGGAGGAGTAGAGGCCGCGGCCTGGCCCGTTTTCCCCACCGTCAAACTAGAGGTCACCATCTTGGGTGACCGCCGGTGGCGGGGTGTGGCCAGGCTGCGTGATGAAAATCCTTGAAGCCGAACGATGGCTGAGAGGTACCAACTCCCATGGAGTTGCGTTCCTCCAACGAGGAGGCGGAAAGGCGGCGGATACCCCCCATCCAGGGGCTTGGAAGATGAGAAGACACGACGCTTAAGGGAGGAAGAAGACATGGTTGCCTTACGAAAGGAGTCTCCCTCCTTTTAAAGGCGACTCTCCCTACGTGCGCCCCCAGGTACCGCGGGCTGAGTCTTCTCCGACACGCTCCAAGGCCCTCCCCTGCGACTCGGGGGCTGGGTCCCGCATGTCATACAAGCCGGCTCAGGGCAGAAGAAGCCAAACCGCCGCGCGTGGTGCGCACGACCGTCCAGCGGTTACAGGCGACCCCCCATTTTCGCCCAGACCAACGGGCAGAAGGGGCGGGCAGCCATGCAGGCGGCATGCAACCGCGCCAGATGGACGCGCTTCTCCGACTTCTGACACGCCAGCTTGGAACCCAGGCCCACTGAAAGGGAAATGTGCCCTTGGGCCATTTCTAAGTATTTTGGTGATTGAGTGCAAACACAAGTGCTTAATGTGAAAATATGCCCATTGATGTACAAAGTGCAAATCACAAGTTAAGGTATGTTTCTAAGCCTTAGTACATTGGTTTTGTGTACTAATATATTTGTCTAAGTGTTAGAAACAGATAAAAGAAGAGAAGAGAAGACTTGGCTGTGTACAGCCAAGGGGCTGTTTCGGTCTGGGGCACCGGACTGTCCGGTGGTGCACCGGACAGTGTCCGGTGGTGCACCGGACAGTGTCCGGTGCGCCAGGCTGCCTCGGCCGAAGAGGCCGCTCTCGGGTTTTTCTCCGGCGACTTCGGCTAAAATTCACCGGACTGTCCGGTGTGCACCGGACTGTCCGGTGAGCCAACGGTCGGCCGGGCCAACGGTCGGCCGCGCGATCGGCGCGCGACACGTGGCCGAGCCAACGGTCGGAAGGGAGCACCGGACTGTCCGGTGTGCACCGGACTGTCCGGTGCGCCAGATCTGCAACGGTCGGCAACGGTCGGCTTCGCTTTTTATGGAAACAAATCGGGCACCGGACAGTGTCCGGTGTGCACCGGACTGTCCGGTGCGCCCGACGACAGAAGGCAAGAATAGCCTTCCAGATGTGCTCTCAACGGCTCCTAGCTGCCTTGGGGCTATAAAAGGGACCTCCTAGGCGCATGGAGGTGAAAACCAAGCATTCCTTGAGCACTCTTGATCACTCACACATCAATCTTGCGCACTTGTTCGACATTCTAGTGATTTGAGCTCCGTTCTAGTGTGCTAGTCTTTTGAGCTCAAGTCTGGGTCTTGTGTGTGCGTATTCGCTGTGATCTTTGTGTCGTGTGTGAGTTGCTAATCCCTCCCTTGCTCTGTGATTCTCTGTGAACATCTTTTGTAAGGGCGAGAGGCTCCAAGTTGTGGAGATTCCTCGCAAACGGGATTGAGAAAAGAAAAGCAAGAACACCGTGGTATTCAAGTTGATCATTGGATCACTTGAGAGGAGTTGAGTGCAACTCTCGTCCGTTGGGACGCCACAACGTGGAGTAGGCAAGTTTTGTACTTGGCCGAACCACGGGATAACCACTGTGTCATCTCTGTGATTGAATTCTTGTGGTTATTGTGTTTTGACTCCTCTCTAGCCACTTGGCATAAACTGTGCTAACGCCTAATCAAGTTTTGTGGCTTAAAGTTTTGAAGTTTTACAGGATCACCTATTCACCCCCCCCCCTCTAGGTGCTCTCAATTGGTATCAGAGCCATTCTCTTCAAGAAAGGGACTAACCGCCCGAAGAGATGGATCCTAAGGGGAAGGGAATTGTGATCAACGACAAGGAGAAGGAGTCCTTCGTCAACGAGCCAAGGGATGACAAGTCCAATGACTCGGGCTCGGGCCACAAGCGAAAAGATGGGAAGAAGAAGAAGACAAGACGCATCAAGGAGATCGTCTACTACGACAGCGATGAGTCCTCTTCTTCCCAAAAGGACGACGACCACGACTATAAAAAGACGGTCAATTCGAACTTTTCATTTGATTATTCTCGTATTCAACATAGTTCGAATTCGCATTTGCTTTCCATTCCTCTTGGCAAACCCCCACACTTTGATGGGGAGGACTACGGATTTTGGAGTCACAAAATGCGTAGTCACTTATTCTCTCTCCATCCAAGCATATGGGAGATTGTGGAGAATGGAATGAAATTTGATAGCTCGGATAGCCCTATGCTTATAAATGAACAAATTCATAGAAATGCACAAGCTACTACTGTTCTCTTAGCATCTTTGTGCAGGGAAGAATACAATAAGGTGAGTGGCTTGGACAATGCCAAGCAGATATGGGACACCCTCAAGATCTCTCACGAGGGGAACGACATCACCATGCTCACCAAGATGGAGTTGGTGGAGGGCGAGCTTGGACGATTCGCCATGATAAGGGGAGAGGAGCCAACTCAAACCTACAACCGGCTCAAGACCCTTATCAACAAAATAAGGAGCTACGGAAGCACGCGTTGGACGGATCACGACGTCGTCCGCCTAATGCTCAGGTCCTTTACCGTTCTTGATCCTCATCTCGTGAACAATATTCGTGAGAATCCCAGGTACACGATGATGACGCCCGAGGAAGTGCTTGGAAAATTCGTGAGCGGGCGGATGATGATCAAGGAGGCAAGATACGTTGACGACGCATTGAACGGTCCACTCCACGAGCCTCAACCCATTGCTCTAAAGGCAACGAGGAGCAAGGAGTCGCTTCCTAGCAAGGTGGCGCAAATTGAGGCGGCCGGTCTTAATGAAGAAGAAATGGCCCTCATTATCAAGAGATTCAAGACGGTGCTAAAGGGTCGCAATGGACAGCCGAGCAAGACTAAGACCAAGGGGAAGCAATCATGCTTCAAATGCGGTAAGCTTGGTCATTTTATTGCTAACTGTCCCGATAATGATAGTGACCAGGAAAAGGGAAACAAGAGGGAAAAGAAGAAGCATTACAAGAAGGCAAAGGGCGAGGCGCATCTAGGCAAGGAGTGGGACTCGGATTGCTCCTCGTCCGACTCCGACAATGAAGGACTCGCCGCCACCGCCTTCAACAAATCGGCTCTCTTCCCCAACGAGCATCACACTTGCCTCATGGCAAGGGAAAAGAAGGTAATCACTCGTAATGCTAATACTTATGATTCTTCTAGTGGTGATGAATCTAGTGAGGATGAAATTGATTACTCTAGTTTATTCAAGGGATTGGATAGAACTAAGATAGCTAAGATTAATGAGTTGATTGATGCCTTAAATGAAAAGGATAGAACCTTAGAGAAACAAGAAGATCTCTTATATGAAGAACATGATAAATTTGTTAGTGCTCAAAATTCACTTGCTCTAGAAGTTAAAAGAAATGGAATACTTTCTTGTGAACTTTCTACTTGTAATGAAACCATTTCTTCTTTAAAAGGTGAAATTAAAGATTTAACTACTAAACTAGAAATAGCAAGTAACTCGTATGTTGAAAATATTACAATTTGCACTAGGTGTAAGGATTTTGATGTTAATGCTTGTAGTGAACACTTAGTTTCCATTTCAAAATTAAGTGATGAAGTGGCTAGTCTTAATGCTCAACTTAAGACTAGCAAAAGTGATTTTGAAAAACTAAAATTTGCTAGGGATGCCTACACGGTTGGTAGACACCCCTCAATTAAGGATGGACTTGGCTTCAAGAGGGAAGCCAAGAACTTAACAAGCCATAAGGCTCCCATTCCCGCCAAGGAGAAAGGGAAGGCCCCTATGGCTACTAGTGCTAAGAGGAACCATGCCTTTTTGTATCATGAAAGAAGACAAACTAGAAATGTAAGTCATGATGCTTTTGATTCATATGTTCATGATTCTCATGCCATGTTTGCTCCTAGTTCCTCTAATGTGTATGATAGAAATGTTACTAGGAGAAATGTTGTTCCTAAAAGAAATGCTATTCATCATGTGCCTAGAAGGAATGTTGTTCATAATGCTCCTAGGAAAGTAGTAAATGAATTTTCTACAATATATCATGCTTTGAATGCTTCCTTTGCAATTTGTAGAAAGAATAGAAAGATAATTGCTAGGAAGTTAGGGGCTAAATGCAAAGGTGATAAAACTTGCATTTGGGTCCCTAAGAAGATTTGTGCTAACCTTGTAGGACCCAACATGAGTTGGGTACCTAAGACCCAAGCCTAAATTTGCCTTGCAGGTTTATGCATCCGGGGGTTCAAGCTGGATTATCGACAGCGGATGCACAAACCATATGACGGGGGAGAAGAAAATGTTCACCTCCTACGTCAAGAATAAAGATTCCCAAGATTCAATCATATTCGGTGATGGGAATCAAGGCAAGGTAAAAGGGTTAGGTAAAATTGCAATTTCCAATGAGCATTCTATTTCCAATGTGTTTTTAGTAGAGTCTCTTGGTTACAATTTACTATCTGTTAGTCAATTGTGCAGCATGGGGTATAATTGTCTATTCACTAATGTAGATGTGTCTGTCTTTAGAAGAAGTGATGGTTCACTAGCTTTTAAGGGTGTATTAGACGGCAAACTTTATTTAGTAGATTTTGCAAAAGAAGAGGCCGGTCTAGATGCATGCTTAATGGCTAAGACTTGCATGGGCTGGCTGTGGCATCGCCGCTTGGCACATGTGGGGATGAAGAATCTTCACAAACTTCTAAAGGGAGAACACGTGATAGGACTAACTAATGTTCAATTCGAAAAAGATAGACCTTGTGCAGCTTGTCAAGCAGGGAAACAGGTGGGAGGCTCTCATCACACCAAAAATGTGATGACGACATCAAGACCCTTGGAGATGCTGCATATGGACCTTTTTTGGACCCGTCGCCTATCTGAGCATAGGAGGAAGTAAGTATGGTTTAGTTATTGTTGATGACTTTTCCCGCTTCACTTGGGTGTTCTTTTTGCAGGAAAAGTCCGAAACCCAAGGGACTCTCAAACGCTTCCTCAGGAGAGCTCAAAATGAGTTTGAGCTCAAAGTGAAGAAGATAAGGAGCGACAACGGATCCGAGTTCAAGAACCTTCAAGTGGAGGAGTTCCTTGAAGAAGAGGGGATCAAGCACGAGTTCTCCGCTCCCTACACACCACAACAAAATGGTGTGGTAGAGAGGAAGAACAGGACGCTCATCGATATGGCGAGGACGATGCTAGGAGAGTTCAAGACCCCCGAGTGCTTTTGGACGGAAGCCGTTAACACTGCTTGCCACGCCATCAACAGGGTCTACCTTCATCGCCTCCTCAAGAAGACGTCGTATGAGCTACTAACCGGTAACAAACCCAATGTATCGTACTTTCGTGTATTTGGGAGTAAATGCTACATTCTAGTGAAGAAGGGTAGAAATTCTAAGTTTGCTCCCAAAGCTGTAGAAGGGTTTTTGTTAGGTTATGACTCAAATACAAAGGCGTATAGAGTCTTCAACAAATCATCGGGTTTGATTGAAGTCTCTAGCGACGTTGTATTTGATGAGACTAATGGCTCTCCAAGAGAGCAAGTTGTTGATCTTGATGATGTAGATGAAGAAGATGTTCCGACGGCCGCTATACGAACCATGGCGATTGGTGATGTGCGACCACAGGAACAAGAAGAGCAAGATCAACCTTCTTCCTCAACTATGGTGCATCCCCCAACCGAAGATGACGAACAGGTACCTCAAGTGGAGGCACTTGGTCAAGGGGGAGCGCAAGATGAGCAAGTGATGGAGGAAGAAGCGCAACCGGCACCTCCAACCCAAGTTCGAGCGATGATTCAAAGGGATCATCCCGTCGATCAAATTCTGGGTGACATTAGCAAGGGAGTAACTACTCGATCCCGATTAGTTAATTTTTGTGAACATTACTCCTTTGTCTCTTCTATTGAGCCTTTCAGGGTAGAAGAGGCCTTGCTAGATCCGGATTGGGTGTTGGCCATGCAAGAGGAGTTAAACAACTTCAAGCGCAATGAAGTTTGGACACTGGTGCCTCGTCCCAAGCAAAATGTTGTGGGAACCAAGTGGGTGTTCTGCAACAAACAAGACGAGCACGGGGTGGTGACGAGAAACAAGGCTCGACTTGTGGCAAAAGGGTATGCCCAAGTCGCAGGTTTGGATTTCGAGGAGACTTTTGCTCCTGTGGCTAGGCTAGAATCAATTCGTATCTTGCTAGCATATGCCGCTCACCATTCTTTCAGGTTGTTCCAAATGGATGTGAAGAGCGCTTTCCTCAACGGGCCAATCAAGGAGGAGGTGTACGTGGAGCAACCCCCTGGCTTCGAGGATGAACGGTACCCCGACCATGTGTGTAAGCTCTCTAAGGCGCTCTATGGACTTAAGCAAGCCCCAAGAGCATGGTATGAATGCCTTAGAGATTTCTTAATTGCTAATGCTTTCAAGGTTGGGAAAGCCGATCCAACTCTTTTTACCAAGACTTGTGATGGTGATTTGTTTGTGTGCCAAATTTATGTCGATGACATAATATTTGGTTCTACTAACCAAAAGTCTTGTGAAGAGTTTAGCAGGGTGATGACGCAGAAATTCGAGATGTCGATGATGGGCGAGTTGAACTACTTCCTTGGGTTCCAAGTGAAGCAACTCAAGGACGGCACCTTCATCTCCCAAACGAAGTACACGCAAGATCTGCTAAAGCGGTTTGGGATGAAGGACGCCAAGCCCGCAAAGACTCCGATGGGGACCGACGGACACACCGACCTCAACAAAGGAGGTAAGTCTGTTGATCAAAAAGCATACCGGTCAATGATAGGTTCTTTGCTTTACTTATGTGCTAGTAGACCGGATATTATGCTTAGCGTATGCATGTGTGCTAGATTTCAATCCGATCCTAAGGAATGTCACTTAGTGGCGGTGAAGCGAATTCTTAGATATTTGGTTGCTACGCCTTGCTTCGGGCTCTGGTATCCAAAGGGGTCTACCTTTGACTTAGTTGGATACTCAGACTCCGACTATGCTGGATGTAAGGTCGATAGGAAGAGTACATCGGGGACGTGCCAATTCTTAGGAAGGTCCCTGGTGTCATGGAACTCTAAGAAACAGACATCCGTTGCCCTATCCACCGCTGAGGCCGAGTACGTTGCCGCAGGTCAGTGTTGCGCGCAACTACTTTGGATGAGGCAAACCCTCCGGGACTTTGGCTACAATCTGAGCAAAGTCCCACTCCTATGTGATAATGAGAGTGCTATCCGCATGGCGGAAAATCCTGTTGAACACAGCCGCACAAAGCACATAGACATCCGGCATCACTTTTTGAGAGACCACCAGCAAAAGGGGGATATCGAAGTGTTTCATGTTAGCACCGAGAACCAGCTAGCCGATATCTTTACCAAGCCTTTAGATGAGAAGACCTTTTGCAGGCTGCGTAGTGAGCTAAATGTCTTAGATTCGCGAAACTTGGATTGAATTGTAGCATACATGTGTTTATGCCTTTGATCATGTTCATTTTGCATTTTGTTGTTTATTGTGGTGCTCAAGTTGTACAAACACTCCCTGGACCTCACAAGTCCGTTGCAAAGTGATGCACAGTTTTAGGGGGAGATGTGTTACAACTTGACCCTTTGAGACTAACCATATGCTTGAGTTTGTTTGACTTAGTCTCGAAGGAGAATTGAAAGGGAAAAGGTGGACTTGGACCATGAAAGACTTCCACTGCACTCCGATGAGAGGGTAACTAATTCCAAGTTCATCTCATGAACTCTTATTGCCATTTGATCTTAATTGAAGATTTTTGTGAGGCAATGGGGTTAAGGGGCCAAGATTGATCCCGTTTTGGTGCTTGATGCCAAAGGGGGAGAAAATAAAGGCCAAAGTGATAAATGGATCAGCTACCACTTGAGAAATTTTGAAAATAGTAGAATAGAGTTTTTGTTTTGTCAAAAGCTTTTATTGTCTCTTATTGTCTCTATGTTCAAAAGTTGGCTTCTTGTGGGGAGAAGTGTTGATTATGGGGGAGTTTTTGAAATCTTTGATCAATCTCTTTTGGAATGACTCTTTTTATGCTTCAACATGTGTGTTTGACTTAGAGATAGAGATGTGAGTTTGATTTGCAAAAACAAACCAAGCGGTGGCAAAAGATGATCCATATATGCCAAAATTGAATAAAACTCAAAGTCAGTTTTTATTTGAAGTGATTTTGCACTTGTTCTAGTTGCTTTATGTTGTGTTGGCATAAATCACCAAAAAGGGGGAGATTGAAAGGGAAATGTGCCCTTGGGCCATTTCTAAGTATTTTGGTGATTGAGTGCAAACACAAGTGCTTAATGTGAAAATATGCCCATTGATGTACAAAGTGCAAATCACAAGTTAAGGTATGTTTCTAAGCCTTAGTACATTGGTTTTGTGTACTAATATATTTGTCTAAGTGTTAGAAACAGATAAAAGAAGAGAAGAGAAGACTTGGCTGTGTACAGCCAAGGGGCTGTTTCGGTCTGGGGCACCGGACTGTCCGGTGGTGCACCGGACAGTGTCCGGTGGTGCACCGGACAGTGTCCGGTGCGCCAGGCTGCCTCGGCCGAAGAGGCCGCTCTCGGGTTTTTCTCCGGCGACTTCGGCTAAAATTCACCGGACTGTCCGGTGTGCACCGGACTGTCCGGTGAGCCAACGGTCGGCCGGGCCAACGGTCGGCCGCGCGATCGGCGCGCGACACGTGGCCGAGCCAACGGTCGGAAGGGAGCACCGGACTGTCCGGTGTGCACCGGACTGTCCGGTGCGCCAGATCTGCAACGGTCGGCAACGGTCGGCTTCGCTTTTTATGGAAACAAATCGGGCACCGGACAGTGTCCGGTGTGCACCGGACTGTCCGGTGCGCCCGACGACAGAAGGCAAGAATAGCCTTCCAGATGTGCTCTCAACGGCTCCTAGCTGCCTTGGGGCTATAAAAGGGACCTCCTAGGCGCATGGAGGTGAAAACCAAGCATTCCTTGAGCACTCTTGATCACTCACACATCAATCTTGCGCACTTGTTCGACATTCTAGTGATTTGAGCTCCGTTCTAGTGTGCTAGTCTTTTGAGCTCAAGTCTGGGTCTTGTGTGTGCGTATTCGCTGTGATCTTTGTGTCGTGTGTGAGTTGCTAATCCCTCCCTTGCTCTGTGATTCTCTGTGAACATCTTTTGTAAGGGCGAGAGGCTCCAAGTTGTGGAGATTCCTCGCAAACGGGATTGAGAAAAGAAAAGCAAGAACACCGTGGTATTCAAGTTGATCATTGGATCACTTGAGAGGAGTTGAGTGCAACTCTCGTCCGTTGGGACGCCACAACGTGGAGTAGGCAAGTTTTGTACTTGGCCGAACCACGGGATAACCACTGTGTCATCTCTGTGATTGAATTCTTGTGGTTATTGTGTTTTGACTCCTCTCTAGCCACTTGGCATAAACTGTGCTAACGCCTAATCAAGTTTTGTGGCTTAAAGTTTTGAAGTTTTACAGGATCACCTATTCACCCCCCCCCTCTAGGTGCTCTCACCCACGCGTCGAGCAACCGGCGCGCCAGTTGCTGCATGCAAGCAACCGCACCGCCACTTGTGCCACCATCGCGCCTTTTCGGTTGCGAAGCCTATGCCACGACTCGAGGCGACCCAACAGCGCCAGACTGGCGCGTCGGTCAAAGCGACCGAAAGGGGGCCGGCAGTAATAGCGGTGGCAGGCGGCGGGCGCAGCGGTCACGTCGTCAGCCAGGCTCACGTCCCATCCTGAGACAGCAAGAGAGCCTCCTCTCACGGCGTGAAGACGGTGCACCCGTGAGCCGTTCCTCAAAACGGCTCGCACACGCGTAACGGCCGCCCCGCCAACCACTCGCCCCGTCGCATTAACTCCGCGGCGGGACACGCGGCGCCTCTGGCAGGAGGAGCGCGCGACGCTTCACCTTCGCCGTAATAACCGCGTCAGAAAAGGTACGCCACGTCGTCCGATTTCGTATCCTTTTCCGTTTTCCTCTTTCTCTATCTCTTGCAACAGGGACCGGGAAAGGGGGATACCCCGAAAGGGATCCTTCTCCGCGAAGGAACCGGGCTCCGAGCCCCCCATTACTGATCAGGGGTTCGAAGGCTGGCCCCCCAAGGGTTCAACAGTCGCCTCAGGTCGCGTGGGCCCGACACCCACTACTGGTCAGGGGTTCGAAGGCCGGTCCCCCGAAGGGCTCCATGGCCGCCTCAGGCTACTCGGGCTCCGCGCCCATTACTGATCAGGGGTTCGAAGGCTGGCCCCCGAAGGGTTCACAGTCGCCTCAGACACCGAGCGAGGGATGACCAGGGGTACGTTCGATACATAACCAAGGCTCGGGCTGCGCTCCCGAGGTACCCTAGGACATTTCCGAGACCAGCGGGAACGATCTTGTAACGGAATCCCATCGGAGGGAGGCATCGAGCCCTCGGACCCCGTCGCCAGGGGACCGGGTCCGGCAAATCACCCGCAGGTACTTTTGGGCGTGCCTCTGGGCCCCTAGCCGACCCCCAACGAACGGGGCACGGACGTCCACTCGGATTACCCGCTTGCAGCTCACCGGAGACACCATGTTCGGTGCCCATCGAGGGTAACATGGCGCACTCCCCCCCTCCTCCTTGCGGAAAGGCGACGTAGGGGCGTATGTAAAAAGTCGGGTCTGTCCCTGATCGTCCTCTCGCCCTGTGCAGAGGCTCGGGGGCTGCTCTCGCAAAAACCGGCTCCGGCCAAATCGTTGACAGCGTCAACATACCAGCCCGAGAGCTTGGGCCCCGACCGTGCACCCGGGCTACGGCCAGTTCGCATGAGGGAACGACCAGACCAGCCGAAGCGTTAAGCGAAGTATTAAGACCTCGAAGGAGTGTAACCACTCCTCCGAGGCCTCGGGGGCTACACCCGGCGGGTGCGCTCGCGCGCACCCACCGGAACGAAATGCAACCGAGAAAGGCTGGTCCCCTTGCAAAAAAGTGCGACAAAAGCCTCCAAGCGAGTGCTAACACTCCCTTCGAGGCTCGGGGGCTACTGTCGGGGACCATAATTAGGGGTACCCTCAAGACGCCTAATTCTCAGCTGGTAACCCCCATCAGCATAAAGCTGCAAAGGCCTGATGGGTACGATTAAGTCAAGGATCAGTCCACACGAGTGACTCGATCACGCTTCACCCGAGCCTAGCCTCGGCCAAAGGCAGCCGACCTCGAGAGACTTCCGTCTCGCCCGAGGCCCCCCTTTTATGGCGGACACATCACCGGCTCGCCCGAGGCCTTGGCTTCGCTCAGAAGCAACCTTGACTAAATCGCCACACCGACTGACCAAATTGCAGGGGCATTTAACGCAAAGGTGGCCTGACACCTCTATCCTAACACGCGCCCCCGGCAGAGCCGAAGTGACCGCCGTCACTCCACCACTCCACTGGCCAGTCTGACAGAAGGGCAGCGCCGCCTGCGCCACTCCGACTGCAGTGCCACTCGACAGAGTGAAGTCTGACAGGCAATCAGGCCTTGCCAAAGGCGCCACGGCGAACTCCGCTCCGCCCGACCCCAGGGCTCGAACTCGGGCTAAGACCCGGAAGACGGCGAACTCCGCTCCGCCCGACCCCAGGGCTCGGACTCGGGCTAAGACCCGGAAGACGGCGAACTCCACTCCGCCCGACCCCAGGGCTCGGACTCGGGCTAAGACCCGGAAGACGGCGAACTCCGCTCCGCCCGACCCCAGGGCTCGGACTCGGGCTAAGACCCGGAAGACGACGAAACTCCGCCTCGCCCGACCCCAGGGCTCGGACTCGGGCTAAGACCCGGAAGACGGCGAACTCCGCTCCGCCCGACCCCAGGGCTCGGACTCGGGCTAAGACCCGGAAGACGGCGAACTCCGCTCCGCCCGACCCCAGGGCTCGGACTCGGGCCAAAACCCGGAAGACGACGAAACTCCGCCTCGCCCGACCCCAGGACTCGGACTCCGCCCTGGCCTCGGCCGAACGACTTCCGCCTCGCCCGACCCCTTGGCTCGGGCTCGGCCACGGCAACAGAAGGCAGACTCAACCTCGGCTTCGGAGGAACCCCCACGTCGCCCTGCCTAGGGCACAGACCGCCACGTCAACAGGAGGCGCCATCATCATCCCACCCCGAATCGACTCGGGTCACGGAGAACAAGACCGGCGTCTCATCCGGCCAGCTCCGCCAGAGGGGCAATGATGGCGCTCCACAAGCTCTATGACGACGGCGGCCCCCAGCTCTCTTACGGAAGCAGGACAACGTCAGCAGGGACTCGACCGCTCCAACAGCTGTCCCTCCATCAGGCTCCGCCGCTCCTCCGACAGCCACGACATCACGCCAGCAGGGTGCCCAGATCTCTCCGGCTGCCACATTGGCATGTACCTAGGGCGCTAGCTCTCCCTCCGCTAGACACGTAGCACTCTGCTACATCCCCATTGTACACCTGGATCCTCTCCTTACGACTATAAAAGGAAGGACCAGGGCCTTCTTAGAGAAGGTTGGCCGCGCGGGACCGAGGACGGGACAGGCGCTCTCTTGGGGCCGCTCGCTTCCCTCACCCGCGTGGACGCTTGTAACCCCCCTACTGCAAGCGCACCTGACCTGGGCGCGGGACGAACACGAAGGCCGCGGGACTTCCACCTCTCTCACGCTCGACTCCGGCCACCTCGCCTCTCCCCCCTTCGCGCTCGCCCACGCGCTCGACCCATCTGGGCTGGGGCACGCAGCACACTCACTCGTCGGCTTAGGGACCTCCCTGTCTCGAAACGCCGACACATAGGTTTCTATCCGCCTAAAAATGTCAAAGCGACTGCTTAACCCTGAGCGGTGGAAGCGACACTGGATACGGGTGAAGGAGGTATCGCGGAGGTAGTCCCATTGGCACCAGGGGCTGGTCCTAGCTCCTCGGGAGCCTCTTCTCCCTCGCTTCCTGCTTCATTGGCCTCCATCTCCAGGTGGTGCATGTCCAAGTGGTCATTGGCTTCCTCAAGTTCCCTCTGCACGTCGTGAAGCTGGTTCTCCAAGACATCAATAGTGTTATCTCGGATCTCCACTTGCTGCTCCAGGGTGGTGATACGCTGGCTCAGCCTCTCCACCTGCAGATCCTTTTCCACCAACTCTGTGGATAGGTCGACCACAAAATCTTCCCGACTGTCGAGAGTGAGCTTGGCAGCCTGAGCGGTGTTAGCAAGAAGTGTCATAGCATCGCTCTGAAGGGCCTGAAGGCGGTACAGCACACTCATGCACTGAACAGTGACCCTCCCAACCAAGTCAGGATACATTGCCCACACATCCTTCACATGGCTCACGCGGTTACACCACATGGGATCATCCTTCTTCTCAGCAGGGAAGAGTCCCAAGGGGTGCATCACCATCTTCAGGGGATGGTAGCCACAGAAAGTCGTCAGAGTCTTCATGGCTGCTGCCTCAACGGTGTCGTCCGTCCTGAGTCCAATCGTCTCAGAGTCAAGAGAACGCCAACCCGGCTGAAGGGGATGAGCCTCCAAAGTTAGCCAGACCCGACAACGAGGTACCCGATGCTCCTCATACAACTGCACTGTGTACAAAGGGGGCGTAGGGTAACCGGCGGAGTTAAGCACTTCCCACAAAATGGAAGGAAAGCCATCGCGAGAAAGGAAGTCAGAACTGAAACGAGAGTCTCCTCCACTGGCGGGGGTGGGTGAATTCATCTGCGGAAGGGAATCAAAGATAAAGATTATGGTGGAAGGAAAAAGAAAAAGAGAGCCCGGATGATTTCGAAGAAAAAGGGGGTTAGCTCAATTTTAATTCCTCTTTGTGTTTTATAATGCATGCATGCGAAAAGAAACGTTGCCTCTCAAAAGGAAAATAGGGTGCCTTTTTAGGGCATCCTAAAATATAAGTATTGGCCCACAGGGCCTAATTAGTTAGCCACCTATTTCTCCCTCTATGCCTAAGGCCTTTCGTCCTAGGTCTAGCGGTCTAGTCCTGACGATCCGTAGCAGTTTCTGAGCAAGTTTTAGATTTTGAAAATTGGTATTCATGGTTTATTGTCCTTCTCTGTGGTGGAATTTGCTCCGATACCAGCTGTGGCAGAACCACCCAAATTATTCCAGCTTAAGTGCCTAAGTCACGCCTCAGGGGCCGTAACACACTTAAATCGGAATAACCCGTCAGTCCCTCAGATCTAGTCTGATAGAGCCACTTAACCAGGATCAAATTCCACAATCTCACTCGAAGGTGAGTCACAGAAGAAATACAATAAAACAGGAAACCTCAAATTAAGTACTGAGTTATTACATAAATCGGAGTTTTTGAGTAGCAAGTAAAGTTCACAAATTAAAGTGCAGCGGATAATCGATGTCGTCAGTAATGAGGAAATGGGCAAGGCCTAGCCCACTACTCCTCATGCTCCTCTCCTGCCGGAGCAACATCCCACTCGACCGTCCAACCCGGTGGCAGGGTGGTAGGCCAAGTCACACCATCAACTACATCCTGCATGGTACCTGCAAAAAAAATGGTGCCACAAGCAAGGCTGAGTATACTAATACTCAGCTAGACTTAACCGGTGTGAGGAGTCTACTCCTCTACCTCTAGACTATGCAGCTGTTTGGCTGAGGGGTTTGGTTTGCCAAAAGCACTAGCTGTTTCTAAAATCAACTTTTAGCTTTTCAAATTCTACCATCATTAACTTAGCTAGATTTGCTCCTTCTAAGCATACATGGTAACAAGCAATTAGCTCAATCAACAAGTTATCTCATGTAATCCACATTTCACTTCTTACTCGATGCAGTACAAGGAATCAAGCAGTCTCATTAGCTGCGAGAAGCAGACGATTCGAATCGAGTTTTAAACCTTGCAAGGTAAACCTAAACACACGGCATGTCAGGGTACTCCGACCCCACACATGACAACCGTCCCCATCGATTCCCCGTTCGCGTCCAGGCCTCACCGCCTTGGCATACAATGCTCCACTGACCCCGGCTGCCGTCGTGCAGTGACCGCACTTGTACCCACCATAGCTAGCATGGGAGACCCTGTCTCAGGTCGCATGAGGGATAAAGTTCGCGCCCGGCTTCACTCAGGTACTAGGTTTACCGGTTACCATTTTTCCCGGCATGTGCTTAGTACGTTCAAAAGCTTGACTCAGGTATCCACACATTAATCCTTAATTCATTTTTCCCGTCTCCTGGACAAGGCATCCTCCCTGGATCCAAGTCCATAGACCAATATATATCCCATTATCAAGATGAATACAATCAATTCCTGACCTCGCGCGAGTGCTAGAAAAATCACTCGACTTCTACCGAGATCCTGATTAGCAAGCAGCTACTCGACCTAGCATACTAGTATTCATCTCAAAAGGAATCCTAAGTTCATGCAACTAGAGGTTTCAAGCAACTCCTACACTTAAGTGCACATTACAGTCCTACAAGCATTAAGTGTAGTAAAGTAGCATATATTAACATGGTTATGCATAAAACCGGGGCTTGCCTTCAATTGCTGGGGCTGCGGGGAGATCCTCAATAGCAGCCTCTAAAGCCTGCTCCTGGTCCTCCTCTTGGACAGGTCCTTGCTCGGGGATGAGCACGTACTCTCCGTCGGCAAGATTACAATCTAATGAATGCAATGCGTAAGATATGTGCATGATATGATATGTGCTTTAGAATTTACAACTTTAAAGATGTATGGTCTTTTTGAATTCAAACAAGTTAACCTTACTTATGTAAAACCCTTTAGTGGTATACTTGGTAAATTGGGTTAGTTTTAATGGGATGAGGTTTATTCCTTCTTCTCTTTTCTTTTATTCTCTTTAATGTTTTGGAGTAGGTTTGAACTACAAGTTGCTTTTATAAAATTCCAAAATTTCTGCAAAAATTACAGTGGCTTGTTACTGGTGTATGATTCTCTGTCACAAAATTTGGGGTTCAGAAAGTGAATGGTTTTCTCTGGACAAAATTACCAAATTTTAGGGCAGAAGGGGTACTTTGAACTACAACTATTATTTAACAGTGGGTAGTTCTCAAAAACTTATTTTTGCTGGCTTTTAGGTGTTATAACATGACTTGATACAAATTTCTAGTCATTAATACCCTTTAATTCTTTCCCCAAGATTTTCTTAAGGTTTCTAGCCAAAGGGGTGCTTTCTACTACCACTATACTTGAAAAACATCAAACAACAGAGTTCTTATTTTTCTTAGCTAGTATTTTGTGCAAGAGCAATCATTCTGGAGTTTGGCTTCCTTTTGCTTAAGGGAAGGGGTGGTTTGCATTATTTGAGCTAAATGGCCTTTCTCACAAATTACTAGCAATGGTGGTTTATCTCATCATGGACTTAGCAAATTTTTTGGTTGCCCCTTATCACATTATTTGGGGTTGCTCATGATTTAGTGGGAAAATGCCTTATTATCATTCTGTATTTATTTTCCCTATTTAAAAAGTTAGGCTGGGGTGCTCTGTATTTTTGTAGTGGGGCTCTGGTGGTTATAAGTTCACTGGATTTTTGTTAACCACTTTGGTTATAGTTTTGCAATTCTAATAATTGATTTTCAGTCTACATAAGGCTAATTAAAGCATCTTAATTAGAAACTGGTCCTAATTAATGGTCTCTGCATTTTTCCTAGGTTCTATGTTGCATAAGTAAACTAGGAAAAATATTACTAATCATTGTTCAACATTTTCTAATGCTTTTCTGATTTTCTCTAAGTTTTGGACAAAATGGCTTTAAATGAATAACTACATCATAATCTCTAATGTTGGGGCTCCTACTATTTTTAAACAGTGTCTAATTAAGGTATAAGCATCTACAAATTTTCTTAAGCTCAGCACAAAAGAAAAACTAATTTTCCTTAATTAAACAAGGTTTAGGGGGTTTCTGTTTTTAATTTTAAACTTTAAAATTTAGAACAGAAAGCATATGGTTCACTATTTTTAGATGATAGGTCATAATATTCCAGAGTTAGCAAAATTGGTTTGACAGCTTTTCATTAAGATTTCATCAAGTTATGGATTTTCTAAGTTCTCTGGTTATTTTAAAAGAATAACAGAATTGATTAAATGGAAATCCACTTCGCACTGGGGTCCCTGGCGGTTTTTCTAAGTTTTCCTCGCGAATCAGTCCTTAGGTTACTATTCACATGAGTCGCTGACATTACAGAAAACCCCTCGGGTTCTACAGAACCTAACCCGAGGTCCTTCTTCTACCTCAAACAGTAGCCGCGGCGAAGAAAAGGGCGGAGGGGCTTACCGGCGGCAAGACTGTTCCGGTGAAGTGGTCGAGGGCGAAGGGGAGGTCGCGGGGATCACAATGGTGTGCGGAACGTCGACGGAGATGGCCAGAGTTGGTCGGTCCACGCGCGCAGGCGGGGATGCTCGTCGGCGGCGAGGAGACCGGCCTGGTCACGGCGAGGTAGTTCAATTAAATAGGTCAGGGAGGTCCACGGGATGCCAGAGAAGACATGAGCGAAAGGAATTGGCGGAAACTCACTGGATAGCTCGGTCCACGCGCGGCGGCGGAAGACCGAAGTCCGGTGAGGTCGATCTCGGGCCTCCGGTGAAGTCCGGTCGGGTCCGAGGGCTTGGCAAGCTTCACGGGCTACTGGCGGAGCTAGCCGAAGCACTGGTTGGGCTGGAGGGTGGCTGGAGTGGGCTGGCCACGGCGGCCGTAGCTCTGGCGGCAATGACGGGCGGAAATGAGCTCGCCGGAGCTAAGGAACGGTGGCTGGCCGGTGAGGGTGAGTGCGGGGCGAAGAGAGGTGCGCCCGGGGAGGCTTTATAGGCGCGGGCGGGCACGGCCGAGGGCGTGGGCGCGCGGCGGACTTGACCGGACGCCGGGGCGAGCGCGCGCGCGGGTTGGGCGAGCTCTGGCGTGCCGACCAGGGTCGAACACGTGTGCCCGTGCGTTCTGCCCAAGCTCTGGCGCGTGTGGTCGCTCATCCGAGTCTGCTCTCGCCTTGGTCAGTGCACAAAACCTCTTCTCCTCCCTACAAGCTACCATTCTTGTGTGGAGGTCATAGGATTTTGCCTACTGGTTGCAGAGATATGGAGCCAGGAAATCTGGTCTGTCTCCCTGCCCAAACCCGAGGCAAATCCAAGGTTTTGTCGTGTCTAGGGCTCGCGTCCCAATGCCATCTTCTGGCACACGATAGAGGGGTTAGTTAGACACAATTTTGTCAATGGGGCCATTAGGATTCGAGTTAGGGATCAAGGTGAACATCCCTGATCTTTGGCTCAAGGTCTGAATTTCAGAATTCTGAAATTCAGAATTCCCAATGAGTCCCAACAAAAGAAGCTTGATTTGGGGTTTTATTTGGATTATTTTGGCTAAGCTTTCTCAATCTTTCTTGTTGCTTATCAAATATACTTTAACTTATATAATTGGCTCAACTCAAAATTTTAAACTTTTCATTCCCTTTTGCTTATTTTCTTGAATTTTGTTCATGGGGTTCACTTAGGGTTCTTAATTAGGGTTGCACATTCTTATCCTTTAAGAGACTCAATTGTTTTGATCATGACACTTTTAAGCATATACTTGGTGAACTCTTTCTTACTTAAGTTATTTTGATGCTCATGCTTACTTTGGTTCACATAAAATAATGGTTCTTGGTTTGGCTTTTTAAGAGAAACCCTAGGTGACACTGGGGTGTCACACCGAGGCCCTCGCCGAGTCCGAGGCCCTCATCGCCGACCTGGAGAACCTCTCCAAAGAGGTGCCAGATGTGAAGCGTCATGCCGGCAACTTTGAGCCAGCGGAGACGGTTAAGGCCGTCCCACTCGACCCTAGTGGCGACACCTCCAAGCAGATCCGGATCGGTTCCGGGCTCGACCCCAAATAGGAAGCAGTGCTCGTCGACTTTCTCCGCGCAAACGCCGACGTCTTTGCGTGGAGTCCCTCGGACATGCCCGACATACCGAGGGATGTCGCCGAGCACTCGCTGGATATTCGGGCCGGCGCCCGACCCGTCAGGCAGCCTCTGCGCCGATTCGACGAGGAGAAGCGCAGAGTGATTGGCGAAGAGATCCACAAGCTAATGGCAGCAGGGTTCATCAAAGAGGTATTCCATCCCGAATGGCTTGCCAACCCTGTGCTTGTGAGGAAGAAAGGGGGAAATGGCGGATGTGCGTAGACTACACTGGTCTCAACAAAGCATGTCCGAAGGTTCCCTACCCTCTGCCTCGCATCGATCAAATCGTGGATTCCACTGCTGGGTGCGAAACCCTGTCCTTCCTCGATGCCTACTCAGGGTATCACCAAATCCGGATGAAAGAGTCCGACCAGCTCGCGACTTCTTTCATCACGCCGTTCGGCATGTACTGCTACGTCACCATGCCGTTCGGTTTGAGGAATGCGGGCGCGACGTACCAGCGGTGCATGAACCATGTGTTCGGCGAACACATCGGACGCACAGTCGAGGCCTACGTCGATGACATCGTAGTCAAGACAAGGAAGGCTTCCGACCTCCTCTCTGACCTTGGAGTGACATTCCGATGTCTCAAGGTGAAAGGAGTCAAGCTCAATCCTGAGAAGTGTGTCTTCGGGGTGCCCCGGGGCATGCTCCTGGGGTTCATCGTCTCCGAGCGAGGCATCGAAGCCAACCCGGAGAAGATCGCAGCCATCACCAGCATGGGACCCATCAAGGACTTAAAAGGCGTACAGAGGGTCATGGGATGCCTCGCGGTCCTGAACCGCTTCATCTCACGCCTCGGCGAAAGAGGTCTGCCTCTGTACCGCCTCTTAAGGAAGGCCGAGTGTTTCGCTTGGACCCCTGAGGCCGAGGAAGCCCTCGGAAACTTGAAGGCGCTCCTTACAAAGGCGCCTGTCTTGGTGCCTCCAGCTGATGGAGAAGCCCTCTTGGTCTACGTCGCCGCTACCACTCAGGTGGTTAGCGCCGCGATTGTGGTCGAGAGGCAAGAGGAAGGGCATGCATTGCCCATTCAGAGGCCAGTCTACTTCGTCAGCGAGGTACTGTCCGAGACCAAGATCCGCTACCCGCAAGTTCAGAAGCTGCTGTATGCTGTGATCCTGATGAGGCCGAAGTTACGACACTACTTCGAGTCTCATCCGGTAACTGTGGTGTCATCCTTCCCCCTTGGGGAGATCATCCAGTGCCGAGAGGCCTCCGGCAGGATCGCAAAGTGGGCGGTGGAAATCATGGGCGAAACAATCTCGTTCGCCCCTCGGAAGGCCATCAAGTCCCAGGTGTTGGCGGACTTCGTGGCCGAATGGGTCGACACCCAGCAGCCGACGGCTCCGATCCAACCGGAGCTCTGGACCATGTTTTTCGACGGGACGCTGATGAAGACGGGAGCCGGCGCGGGCCTGCTCTTCATCTCGCCCCTCGGGAAGCATCTACGATACGTGTTACGCCTCCATTTCCCGGCGTCCAACAATGTGGCTGAGTACGAGGCTCTGGTCAACGGGTTGCGGATCGCCATCGAGCTAGGGGTCAGACGCCTCGACGCCCGCGGTGACTCGCAGCTCGTCATCGACCAAGTCATGAAGAACTCTCACTGCCGCGACCCGAAGATGGAGGCCTACTGCGATGAGGTTCGACGCCTGGAAGACAAGTTCTACGGGCTCGAGCTCAACCACATCGCTCGGCGCTACAACGAGACTGCGGACGAGCTGGCTAAAATAGCCTCGGGGCGAACAACGGTTCCCCCGGACGTCTTCTCCCGGGATCTGCATCAACCCTCCGTCAAGATCGACGATGCTCCCGAGCCCGAGGCACCCTCGGCACAGCCCGAGGCGCCCTCGGCACGGCCCGAGGCACCCTCAGCACAGCCCGAGGCACCCTCGGCTCAGCCCGAGGTATCCTCGGCCCCCGAGGGCGAGGCACTGGACGTCGAGGAGGAGCAGAGCGGGGCCACGCCTGATCGAGATTGGCAGGCCCCGTACCTGCAATATCTCCGCCGAGGAGAGCTACCCCCGACCAAGCCGAGGCTCGGCGGGTAGCGCGACGCGCCAAATCGTTCGTCTTGCTGGGCGATGAAGAGGAACTCTACCATCGCAGCCCCTCGGGCATCCTCCAGCGATGCATCTCCATCGCCGAAGGTCAGGAACTCCTGCAAGAAATACACTCGGGGGCTTGCGGCCATCACGCAGCACCCCGAGCCCTTGTCGGGAATGCTTTCCGGCAAGGCTTCTACTGGCCAACGGCGGTGGCTGACGCCACTAGAATTGTCCGCACCTGCGAAGGGTGCCAATTCTATGCGAAGCAGACCCACCTGCCCGCTCAGGCTCTGCAGACCATTCCCATCACCTGACCCTTTGCTGTATGGGGTCTGGACCTCGTCGGTCCCTTGCAGAAGACGCCCGGGGGCTACACGCACCTGCTGGTCGCCATCGACAAATTCTCCAAGTGGATCGAGGTCCGACCCCTGAACAGCATCAGGTCCGAGCAGGCGGTGGCGTTCTTCACCAACATCATCCATCGCTTCGGGGTCCCAAACTCCATCATCACCGACAACGGTACCCAGTTCACCGGCAAAAAATTCTTGGATTTTTGCGAGGATCACCACATCCGGGTGGACTGGGCCGCCGTGGCTCATCCCATGTCGAATGGGCAAGTAGAGCGTGCCAACGGCATGATTCTACAGGGGCTCAAGCCTCGGATCTACAACGGCCTCAACAAGTTCGGCAAGCGATGGATGAAGGAACTCCCCTCGGTGGTCTGGAGCCTAAGGACGACGCCGAGTCGTGCCACGGGTTTCACGCCGTTCTTCCTGGTCTACGGGGCCGAGGCCATCTTGCCCACCGACCTGGAATACGGCTCCCCGAGGACGAGGGTCTACAACGATCAAAGCAACCAAGCTAGCCGAGAAGAATCGCTGGACCAGCTGGAAGAGGCTCGGGACAGGGCCTTACTACACTCGGCGCGGTACCAGCAGTCCCTGCGACGCTACCACGCCCGAGGGGTCCGGTCCCGAGACCTCCAGGTGGGCGATCTGGTGCTTCGGCTGCGGCAAGACGCCCGAGGGAGGCACAAGCTCACGCCCCCCTGGGAGGGGCCATTCGTCATCGCCAAAGTTCTGAAGCCAGGAACATACAAGCTGGCCAACAATCAAGGCGAGATCTACGACAACGCTTGGAACATCAAACAACTACGTCTCTTCTACCCTTAAGATGTTTTCAAGTTATTCACATACCTCGCACCAACGCAAAGTTTAGTCGTCAAGGAAGGGTCGGCCTCGCCTCGGCAAAGCCCGACCCTCCCTCGGGGGCTAAAAGGGGGGAGACCCCCTCTGCGTCGAATTTTTCCTCGAAAAAAGGATCTCTTTTTAGCAGAATTTCTTTCGTGCTTCTTGACTACTTCGGAAAGCGGATCCTGGAAACGACGGAGTACACGTAAGCAGCCAAGGCTGACCGAGCCGAGGGACTCCTACGCCTCCGGGATAAGGATACCTCACTCATCACCTTCTGCGATAAGTAACTCGCGTTCGGATAAAGCGACTCCGTGGACCGAACAAGTCTTCACGTTCGGAAGCTCTTCTGCCAAAGCGGTCCTTCAAGCTTTCTCGACTAAGTCGGGGACAGGGCCTCACGGACGGGTGAAAGTACGCGTAAGCGGCAAGGCCGACCGAGCCGAGGGACTCCTACGCCTCCGGGATACGGATACCTCACTCATCACCTTCCGCGAGAAGCAACTCTCGCTCACGCAGACATCCCTGTTACCGACGGAAAGTCCAGATGCTCGAAATAAGAGGAAAGAAGACGCGGCTTTACAGCACGGCGAGGGTGTGTTTTCTGGCCTCGGCGGCCACAGAAGGCACACGCTACAAGACAATCTGATCCTGCAGGCTCGGGTCTTCACGCTGAAGGGGGTCGTAGCACCCTCGGCATCGGCGACGTCTTCAGCAAGGTCCGACCCAGCCTCGGACGGCGGCGCGGTCAGGGACTTCTCCGGGAATCCGGCCCGAGCAGGCGGCTCGGCCGGTTACCCATGGGGCCTCGGCCAACCGACTTCCAAGGGCGCCAGCCCGACCCGAGGCCTCGGCTGATCGACTCCGGCGCCGGCTCCGCTGACGGACAACCCGGCCAGGCTCCGGCCAACCAGGTTCCCATTTCCGAGCCAACTCCACCTCTGTCCATACTGATATCGCTACCCCTGGCCTCGGCTCATCGAAGAGCGGCCAAGGGGTCCCTTTAACTAAGCCAGAGGAGCCTCAGACAACAAGGCCGATCGAGCCGAGGGATTCCTGCGCCTCCGGGACACGGATACCTCACTCGTCACCTTGACACGGGGCAACTCATGCTTGGTGAAGCGGTTCGGATAATCAACAGGCGAGACTTAGTGCTCGAAAATGAGGAAAAAACACGGCTCCGTGCCAAAATTACATACATGTTCAGGCCTCGACAGCCGCAATGAACAAAACCACTGGCATTCAAGGTGCCATCACAAACGGAACTCCGGTTCCGTCCCCGCGGGTACGAGCGACCTCGGGCCTGCGGGGTGACGAACGTCGGGAGGCTCGCCAGCGACCTCTGCAGCAGCAGCCATGGTCCCGGGTGAACGCGGCCACCGGAGGGCTCTTGTTCGCGGTCCCGCTCAAGGGACGCGAACGAGCCATCAAAGCCAAAGAGCGGGCCGCTCCCAAGCGCTCCGGCAGATCCTCGCTGCCGTCCTCGCCGCGAATGCGAGGGAGAAGACGGAATGTTGCATCCTAGCTGGACAGCAACAGTTCGCCTTCCCCGGCACGACTGGAGGACGACTCCGTCGCAGCGCGGGAGGACGATTGCCACCACCAGAAGCTGGAAGAGGAGGTGGTTCGCCGACCCGCACGCGAGGTAGAGCCCCGGCTCGCCTCGACCCCCGCCCCAGCGAGGATGACGAACACACCCGATGCTGAGGGCGGGATCACAGCCTGGTTTGCCTCTCCCCATCCAGGAGTTGGAGGTCACCGTCTTGGGTGACCACCGGCGGAGGGGAGCAACCAGGCTGTGTGATGAAAATCCTTGAAGCCGAACGATGGCTGATAGGTACCAACTCCCATGGAGTTGCGTTCCTCCAACGAGGAGGCGGAAAGGCGGCGGATACCCCCCATCCGGGGGCTTGGAAGATGGAAAGACACGACGCATAAGGGAGGAAGAAGACATGGTTGCCTTCTGAAAGGAGTCTCCCTCCTTTTAAAGGCAACACTCCCTACGTGCGCCCCCAAACGCCACGGGCTGAGTCTTCTCCAACACGCTCCAAGGCCCTCCCCTGCGACTCGGGGGCTGGGTCCCGCATGTCATGCAAACCGGCTCAGAGCAGAAGAAGCCAAACCGCCGCGCGTGGTGCGCACAACCGCCCAGCGGTTACAAGCGACCCCCCACTTTTGCCCAGACCAACGGGCGGAAGGGGCGGGCAGCCATGCAGGCAGCATGCAACCGCGCCAGGTGGACGCGCTTCTCCGACTTCTGACACGCCAGCTTGGAGGCCTAGGCCCACGCGTCGCGCAACCAGCGCGCCAGTTGCTGCATGCAAGCAACCGCGCCACCACTTGTGCCACTGTCGCGCCTCTTCGGTTGCGGAGCCTATGCCGCGACTCGAGGCGACCAGCGCACGACCCAGCGGCGCCAGCCTGGCGCAACGGTCAATGCGGCCGAAAGTGGGCCGGCAGTAATGACGGTGGCAGGCGGGCGGGAGCAGCAGTCACGTCGTCAGCCAGGCTCATGTCCCGTCCGGGGACAGCAAGAGAGCCTCCTCCCACGGCGTGATGACGGTGCACCCGTGACCCGTTCCTCGAACGGCTCGCGCACGCGCAACGGCCGCCCCGCCAACCACTCGCCCCGTCGCATTAACTCCGCGGCGGGACAGGCGGCGCTTCCGGCAGGAGATGCGGACGACGTTTCGCCTTCGCCGTAATAACCGCGCCAAAAAAGGTATGCCACGTCGTTCGATTTCGTATCCTTTTCCTTTTTCCTCTTTCTCTATCTCTAGCAACAGGGACCAGGAAAGGGGGATACCCCGAAAAGGATCCTTCTCCGCGAAGGAACCAGGCTCCGAGCCCCCCCTACTGATCAGAGGTTCGAAGACTGGCCCTCCGAGGGGTTCAACAGTCGCCTCAGATCGCGTGGGCCCGACACCCACTACTGGTCAGGGGTTCGAAGGCCAGCCCCCCGAAGGGCTCCATGGCCGCCTCAGGCTACTCGGGCTCCGTGCCCATTACTGATCAGAGGTTCGAAGGCTAGCCCCCGAAGGGTTCACAGTCGCCTCAGACACCGAGCGAGGGATGACCAGGGGTACGTTCGATACATAACCGAGGCTCGGGCTGCGCTCCCGAGGTACCCTAGGACATTTCCGAGACCAGCGGGAACGATCTTGTAACGGAATCCCATCGGAGGGAGGCATCGAGCCCTCGGACCCCGTCGCCAGGGGACCGGGTCCGGCAAATCACCCGCAGGTACTTTTGGGCGTGCCTCTGGGCCCCTAGCCGACCCCCAACGAACGGGGCACGGACGTCCACTCGGATTACCCGCTTGCAGCTCACCGGAGACACCATGTTCGGTGCCCATCGAGGGTAACATGGCGCACTCCCCCCCTCCTCCTTGCGGAAAGGCGACGTAGGTGAAAGTCGCCTAGAGGGGGGGGTGAATAGGCGGAACCTGAAAATTAAAACTTTATCCCCCAACTAGATCCCTTGATTAGTGGTTAGAACAAGATGAACAATTATCGGAGTATAAAAACTAAGTTCTTGCTAGTAAAGAGTATAGCTTTCAAATAATGCGGAAGTGATAAATCAATACAACTAATAAGTCTATGATAATAAAGCAAGAAAGCTTAGATGAAAAGAGCACTAACTCAAGTTCTTTCTTGCGGAGCGTTGCTTCACTTAAATGAGAGTTTAACTTGAAGCAACACCAAATGATATGAGTAAAGAATAGTGCAAGAGAACTTAGAGTAAGGGAAAGCAAACAAATCACGAGCAAAAGCACAATGAACACGGGTGATTTGTTTTACCGAGGTTCGGCCCTCGAAGGCCTAGTCCCCGTTGAGGAGTCCACTTAAGGACGGGTCTTTTTCAACCCTTTCCCTCTCTCCCGATCACACAAGGATCGGCGAGCTCTTCTTCTTCTCAAAGATCACTCTCGATCCCACAAGGACCACCACAATCTTTGGTGTCTCTTGCTAGCTTTTACAAGCCTCCAACACTTTGGAGGAAGTTCGAATGGGAGTCAAAAACTCCACGCGCAAATGAACACAAAGATGTAGCACACACTATCTCTCAATGAATCTCACAAGGCGCTAGGGCTAAACTCAATTGAGTAGCTCTCAATTGCTTGCTCTCTCTTTTGTGGCACTTGTGTTGGTTGTAGTGGACTAAATCTTGTGTATAGGATGGATCAATGAATATAGGTGGTTGGGAGGGCTTGAGTATGTCAACTATGTGACTTGGAATGTTGCTTGGGCTCCCTCACCTTGAAGTGGACGGTTGGAGTGGTATTTATAGCCCTCAACTATCCATATAGCCGTTGGGGCGCATCTGCCAGGAATTGCACTGGCGGACGGTCCGCGGCTAGGGCCCGGACGGTCCGCGACCCTCCAACGGTCGATTCTGACATCTTCAACGGATACTTCTGACAGATCAACGGCTAGATCAACGGCTATCTGCCTTGGTGACACCACGCGGACGGTCCGCCCTTGGTCCCGGACGGTCCGCGCCAGCTCTATAATTCCTTTTGCTCAACTTGTCACCTTCGGGCTGAACCAGGTCTTCACATGCGGACTGTCCGCGAATTATAGCCGGACGGTCCGCACGTTGTAGCTGGACGGTCCGCGGTTTAGTCGGACTGTCCCTGATTTGTAGTTCCTGGTCGAAGTCAACTCGGTGTCGCGGACGGTCCGCCGCAAGGGCCCGGACGGTCCGCGTGTGGTCTCAGACGGTGCTTGCTCTTCCATCGGACGGTCCGCAGCACAGACTTGGATTTTTGCATTGGTTCTGGCCGAGTGACATCCTCGTGTCGCGGACGGTCCGCCGCAAGGGCCCGGACGGTCCGCGCTTGGCCTGTTTTTCCAAAAAGCTTCTCCTGTCCGGAATAATCTACGGTATTCCGGACAGTCGAATTAGAATAGTTGTAGATGAACCTTTGGCACCTGTAGAGCATATAATCTAGAGCAAACTAGTTAGTCCAATTATTTGTGTTAGGCAATTCAACCACCAAAATCATTTAGGAAAAGGTTTGAGCCTATTTCCCTTTCAATCTCCCCCTTTTTGGTGATTGATGCCAACACAAACCAAAGCAAATAAATAAGTGCAGAATTGAACTAGTTTGCATAAGGTAAGTGCAAAGGTTACTTTGAAATTAGACCAATTTACATTTAATGTTTTAGACCATGCTTGCACCAATTGTTTTGTTTTTGCAAACTCTTTTGGAAATTCTTTTCAAAATGTTTTGCAAAATAGTCAAAGGATAAATAAATAAGATTTTGAGAAGCATTTTCAAGATTTTGAAATTTTCTCCCCCTGTTTCAAATGCTTTTCCTTTGACTAAACAAAACTCCCCCTCAATGAAATCCTCCTCTTAGTGTTCAAGAGGGTTTTAAGATATCAATTTTGAAAATACTACTTTCTCCCCCTTTTGAACATAATAAGATACCAATTTGAAATTTACCAATTGAAAATCACCAATTGAAAATCATTAGTTTTACCAATTTGAAATTAGGAGGTGGTGGTGCGGTCATTTTGCTTTGGGCCTAATACTTTCTCCCCCTTTGGCATGAATCGCCAAAAACGGATACTCAGAGTGAAATGTAGGCCCTCAAATAACTACTTTCTCCCCTTTGGCAAATAAAACATGAGTGAAGATTATACCAAATACGGAGAGACGGCGGGATACCGGCAAAGAGTGGATAATACCAATGGAGTTGAGTGGAAGCGATGTCTTTGCCGAATACTCCATTTCCCTTTCAATCTAAGACTTAATACATGAGATGCTCATGAAAACATATTAGTCTTAGCCTTGGCACACAATGAAGATAAGAAATATGCAAATGTACCAAAGGAAAGAGTCATGATTAAAAATGATATATCAATTAAGCTTAAACAATTATATACAATATAGATTGCTCCCCCTAAATATGTGCATAGAGAGGAAAACAAATTTTTGGTTTAAAATGCCAAGTGCACATAATTAGGTTAATGAGACCATGTCTATATCGTAAAGAGTGTAAAGTGCATTGTGTCATAGTATAAGTGTGATGCTAATGACATTTTATGCACTTATGAAAGCATGTTATAAATATCTCAAGCATTTACCCTTAAGGATTTCAAAGAGACCTAAGGACCATCCACCTTTTGGAACAAAAGGCAGCTTATCCTCGTTACAAGGTTAAGCTTTAAGCTCCTTGACAATAAAATTACTTCATCCAGTTTAAACAAAGATGTAAAAATGAATGTTTGAGAAGTTAAACTAGGTATGAAGCAGGGTTAATGCATGAACATGCTTTTTCTTCCTTTTATACAATGATATGCAAGTAATGTAGGAAGATTTTAGGTACATGTATGAATGAGATAGAGTAGTTTTACCTTTTTGTACCTTTACATAGAGATGCTCTCTTCATTGTGCTTTGTCCTTAGTCTTAGTCGCTTAAGACCTATACTGAAGACAATGTATGAAAATATTTTGCACACGAGAGAGTTCTACAACTAGTGATCCTTTTCTAAGTCATGTTATTATATACCAAGTAGATCACAAATTGCATAAATACATCATGAATTCTCCTTTTAACTTAGTGCATATCAAGATGATGTTGATTGAAATTACCAATTGAAATCAAATTGTAATTGCATGAAGCACTAAGAAGCATGAGTGATAATTGAAGTTATTCAATGATCATACACTAGATGCGATCAAAAGAACAACATAGGCATTAGATTTTCAAACAAGCTCATAAATAGGAGAATCCGATAAATATGCTATTTTAACATTGAAAGCTACAATCCTTGATAAAGGTGACATTATTTTACCAAGATGGATTGAAATGCAGTAGCATGCTATATGAGAAACATTATTCTCATGCAAGAGACTATATGAAATTACTAAGACAAGGCAATAGTCTCAACATAATCAAAATATAATAATGGACTCCCCCTACAGATATGCATCAAGTAATTTAAAGAATTGATTTCGATGCATTCACTTTTAAGAACATAAAGGGAGAAGCATTATACATTTTGATCAAGGCTCATAAATTTAGCAATAAACAACTTGAGCCTGGTAATCTCATAATGAAAAAGGATTTAGAATGCTTACAACCACATCATTGATTGTTGTGAAGACCTTATTGTCCAGGTAGATGTTGTTGTCCTTGATGTTCTTTCTTTTTCATTTGAGTGTCCTCCCTTTATATTTGTCTCTTTTACCTTCCAAACTTATTGAAAATACTCAAGAGACATGTTAATAGCGCAAGGGAGTCTATGGTGAAGGATGATTACTTTAGATAATTAGCATACAAGATTCATCATCCACAAGTCACACAGACATGAAGTAAAATCCTTAACATTAGTGCATTTCATTTGAGAAAAATGAGTGAGCACCTTTTAAGCATTTTAATAATCATTGGAGATTTTACTTTATCATATTGAAGTTAGTTAATCATCACTTGGAAGCAAATCAATATGATAACATGTATATAAATATCGCAAAGGCATTAAATAGATTCTAATGGACATAAGCATTAAGAAAATGATATTTGAATGCATACTCAGTTAATTTCGGTCCAATAAAGAATCTATTCCTCTCAAGAGTAGAGTATGATAATTTAGATTAAATACTCATTGAGATGGGAACTAAACTTAACTTAAGAAGATGAGTTCCCATACCTTTGCTTTTACCTTTCTTCTTTTGGGTGAAGATCAACCCATGAGGCTTGTGTACTTTCCCTTCTATGCATATTTATAAGTAAGCTCAAGAGATACGTTAGCAACACAAGCACTAGTTTCCATTTAGTAATCATTTTGATAAAGAATGAGAAGTTAGATTAACAAAACATGGAAACTCCATAGCATGAACTAGATTATTCATAGATGATGTTATGCTCAATTTTAACTCATAAAACAAGCATAAATAATCCTTTGAGATTATAGGAATAAATCTAAATCATGATTTGGAAAGCGATAAATGTGAAAGAATCATATCCACTTAAGCAATAAGAGATACAACATGAATTATTGGATAGAATTTCCTAGACATGACGAGATACGCATTTCCATAGAGAAACTTATTCTCTACAAGTGAGACTACTTAAATTACTTAGATAAAAATATTGGTCTCACTTTTCTAGCTATAGAGAGAATTTTTCCTTTTATAAGTGTCCTAAGTATTTGAATTTCTTACATGACACCTTATTCTTTTAAGAACATGAAATATCTCTCTATATCTAGAACATGGCAATAATAGAATAGTTAATGTAAAGACATGCCATGTGAACTTGCAACAATTTAAAGACATGTAGATTGTCATAATATAGAATTTGATAAATACACAATCTACCATATGAGAGGAATTTCTTCAAAGAATGATGACATAATTTTAAAACATCCTTAAATGCTTTCTATTTTTATGTGACTACACAAGACACATGACAAATTAAGATAATTGCACTTAAGAATATAAATGTTACCACCCCTTGACTTTCCTCCATGTTGTAGGCCTTGATATTCCGCACATGATGATTCTTTATTTCCTACAACATTAATATCTTCCCGAGATGATATGAGTTTTGAATGCAATAAACTGAAGTAACCTTGGGTCAATCTTGAATATGTAGATCATTTGAAGATTGATAGCTTGAGTTGATAAGACTTGAATTAACTCCCTCAAGCACCCCAAAGGTTCATACCATCTCCTTCTCCTACAAATCTTGTCAAGCACATTTTGGTACCCATCGCTTGATGGGTCCGTTAAGGTTAGTAAACAAAGATCTAGGAACCCAAGTGTCCTTTGTGCTAGCGCTTGGTAAACTTGTTACCTTTCTAGCACAAGTTGCAATCTTGGGTTGCCTAGTTATATATGAATCAAATGACAAGTTAGGAGTGAGATTTTTACCAATGGGACAATCTTTGCATTGATGTCCCTTTCTTCGGCATGTGTAGCATAGGCGTTTTTCAAGTTTTGAAGTTTTCTTCTTTCCTTGCTTGTTCCCTGCTACATAGTTAGTAAAAACTTTCTTTTCTAACCCTATGCCTTTTTGTTTTAAATGGGGACAAGATCTAAGCAAGTGTCCCTTCTTAGAGCATTTAAAACAAAGTCTATCATCCTTGTTAATAATCAAGCCATTTTTGATGTAGGGACATGACCTAATCAAGTGCCCCTCTTTAAAGCATTCACTACACCTTTTAATGTGACGTGTGGCTTGATCATTACCTTGGATGTTACCTTTTGTGGAGGCGTGGTTGAGGCTTTTGGAGGAGGTGTTAAATTCCATCTTTTGTTTCCTCCTCATGGCAATCCTCAAATCCTTGACATTTTCTTCAAGGGATGTAGTGCATGCCACGGTTGTTCCTGTCTCAAGCTTCTTCACCATGTGATCACGGTTATCTTGAGAAGGTTGGGCAATGCATTTCCCTTTAAGTTGTGTCAAGCTCTTCTTTAGCCTCTCATTTTCTTCTTTGAGCTTTTGATATGAATCATCATTTGTTCCTGTAGATTCTAGCTCAAAAGAAGATTTGCTTGTCGACGAACAACAAGCATTAGCACATGGTAATATAGTATCAATTTGAATACATGTGCATGAGTGAGGTTGTTGGGATTTTAAATTTTCTATCACAACCTCATGAGCAATGTTTAATATGATATGATCATCTATAAGATTTTCATGAGAACATAGAAGCATATCATATTTATCTTGAAAAACTAGATTTTCAACTTTTAGCTTTTCTATTTGGTCCTTAAGCAAGGTATTCCTATTTACTAATTGAGCGATACAATGTAAAGCGTTATCTTGCTCAATTGAAATAGTTTCATACCTTTGGACCAAATCAACATGAGAGCACTTTAGCTCCTCATGCTCTTTAGTCAACTCGTCAAAGTGTTGCATCTTTATGGAGAGAATATCTTCTAGCCTTTGACGAGCTTCGCTTTGTTCTCTCGCTCTTTCTAGAAGTTTGAGCACGACCGCCTTATCTTCTTGGCTTAGGCGAGCGTAGAGATGCACAAAGCTTCTTTCTTCCTCCTCATCCTCGTTTGTGCTTCCGCTATCATTTTCAATAGCTACACAACACATGTGGGAATCGAAATGGGAAGACAAACCTTTTGGAGAGGTGGATTCATCGTTTGGTCTCCATCGTTCATTTTCTTCTTCTCCCTTGCAAGGGTTAGTATCACAAATACCAAAGGAAGTAGAAGCACAAAATGAACTATCATTTTTGGACTTATTAGACTTGCTTTTAATTCTAGTCCAAATATCATGCGCATCGGGAATATGTTCATAATGATTCATTATGAGGGCATGATAATCTTCCTTGCTAAGAGAATTAACCAAGATGTCAAAAGCTAGATAGTTTAAGCGAATACATCTTTGGTCTTCATCGGAAACATTTTCCCTATCATAGTTGGGAGGGATAATACTCTTGTCTAAAATTTGTTCTAATTGTGGATCTACGGTTCTAAAGGCATTTATAACTCTAGTAGACCATGAATCATAATTAGAACAATCGGAAAGTAATATTTCAAGAGTTACCTCCGTGTTTTCCTTGGAAGATGTCTTCTTGTTCTTTTGGGATCTTTTACGAGCCATCACTTCGAGTTGTTAGACTCAAGATGAAGTGCCTGGCTCCGATACCAATTGAAAGTCGCCTAGAGGGGGGGGTGAATAGGCGGAACCTGAAAATTAAAACTTTATCCCCCAACTAGATCCCTTGATTAGTGGTTAGAACAAGATGAACAATTATCGGAGTATAAAAACTAAGTTCTTGCTAGTAAAGAGTATAGCTTTCAAATAATGCGGAAGTGATAAATCAATACAACTAATAAGTCTATGATAATAAAGCAAGAAAGCTTAGATGAAAAGAGCACTAACTCAAGTTCTTTCTTGCGGAGCGTTGCTTCACTTAAATGAGAGTTTAACTTGAAGCAACACCAAATGATATGAGTAAAGAATAGTGCAAGAGAACTTAGAGTAAGGGAAAGCAAACAAATCACGAGCAAAAGCACAATGAACACGGGTGATTTGTTTTACCGAGGTTCGGCCCTCGAAGGCCTAGTCCCCGTTGAGGAGTCCACTTAAGGACGGGTCTTTTTCAACCCTTTCCCTCTCTCCCGATCACACAAGGATCGGCGAGCTCTTCTTCTTCTCAAAGATCACTCTCGATCCCACAAGGACCACCACAATCTTTGGTGTCTCTTGCTAGCTTTTACAAGCCTCCAACACTTTGGAGGAAGTTCGAATGGGAGTCAAAAACTCCACGCGCAAATGAACACAAAGATGTAGCACACACTATCTCTCAATGAATCTCACAAGGCGCTAGGGCTAAACTCAATTGAGTAGCTCTCAATTGCTTGCTCTCTCTTTTGTGGCACTTGTGTTGGTTGTAGTGGACTAAATCTTGTGTATAGGATGGATCAATGAATATAGGTGGTTGGGAGGGCTTGAGTATGTCAACTATGTGACTTGGAATGTTGCTTGGGCTCCCTCACCTTGAAGTGGACGGTTGGAGTGGTATTTATAGCCCTCAACTATCCATATAGCCGTTGGGGCGCATCTGCCAGGAATTGCACTGGCGGACGGTCCGCGGCTAGGGCCCGGACGGTCCGCGACCCTCCAACGGTCGATTCTGACATCTTCAACGGATACTTCTGACAGATCAACGGCTAGATCAACGGCTATCTGCCTTGGTGACACCACGCGGACGGTCCGCCCTTGGTCCCGGACGGTCCGCGCCAGCTCTATAATTCCTTTTGCTCAACTTGTCACCTTCGGGCTGAACCAGGTCTTCACATGCGGACTGTCCGCGAATTATAGCCGGACGGTCCGCACGTTGTAGCTGGACGGTCCGCGGTTTAGTCGGACTGTCCCTGATTTGTAGTTCCTGGTCGAAGTCAACTCGGTGTCGCGGACGGTCCGCCGCAAGGGCCCGGACGGTCCGCGTGTGGTCTCAGACGGTGCTTGCTCTTCCATCGGACGGTCCGCAGCACAGACTTGGATTTTTGCATTGGTTCTGGCCGAGTGACATCCTCGTGTCGCGGACGGTCCGCCGCAAGGGCCCGGACGGTCCGCGCTTGGCCTGTTTTTCCAAAAAGCTTCTCCTGTCCGGAATAATCTACGGTATTCCGGACAGTCGAATTAGAATAGTTGTAGATGAACCTTTGGCACCTGTAGAGCATATAATCTAGAGCAAACTAGTTAGTCCAATTATTTGTGTTAGGCAATTCAACCACCAAAATCATTTAGGAAAAGGTTTGAGCCTATTTCCCTTTCAGTAGGGGCGTATGTAAAAAGTCGAGTCTGTCCCTGATCGTCCTCTCGCCCTGTGCGGAGGCTCGGGGGCTACTCTCGCAAACCCGGCTCCGGCCGAACCGTTGACAGCGTCAACATACCAGCCCGAGAGCTTGGGCCCCGACCGTGCACCCGGGCTACGGCCAGTTCGCATGAGGGAACAACCAGACCAGCCGAAGCATTACGCAAGGCATTAAGACCTCGAAGGAGTGTAACCACTCCTCCGAGGCCTCGGGGGCTACACCCGGCGGGTGCGCTCGCGCGCACCCACCGGAACAGAATGCAACCGAGAAAGGCTGGTCCCCTTGCAAAAAAGTGCGATGAAAGCCTCCAAGCGAGTGCTAACACTCCCTTCGAGGCTCGGGGGCTACTGTCGGGGACCATAATTAGGGGTACCCTCAAGACGCCTAATTCTCAGCTAGAAACCCCCATCAGCATAAAGCTGCAAAGGCCTGATGGGTACGATTGAGTCAGGGATCAAGTCCACACGAGTGACTCGATCACGCTTCGTCCGAGCCTAGCCTCGGCCAAGGGCAGCCGACCTCGAGAGACTTCCGTCTCGCCCGAGGCCCCCCTTTTAACGGCGGACACACCTCCGGCTCGCCCGAGGCCTTGGCTTCGCTTAGAAGCAACCCTGACTAAATCGCCGCACCGACTGACCAAGTTGCAGGAGCATTTAACGCAAAGGTGGCCTGACACCTCTATCCTGACGCGCGCCCCGGCAGAGCCGAAGTGACCGTCGTCACTCCGCCGCTCCACTGACCGGTCTGACAGAAGGACAGCGCCGCCTGCGCCACTCCGACTGCAGTGCCACTCGACAGAGTGAGTCTGACAGGCAGTCAGACCTCGCCAGAGGCGCCATAGGAAACTCTGCTCCGCCCGACCCCAGGGCTCGGACTCGGGCTAAGACCCGGAAGACGGCGAACTCCGCTCCGCCCGACCCCAGGGCTCGGACTCGGGCTAAGACCCGGAAGACGGCGAACTCCGCTCCGCCCGACCCCAGGGCTCGGACTCGGGCTAAGACCCGGAAGGCGGCGAACTCCGCTCCGCCCGACCCCAGGGCTCGGACTCGGGCTAAGACCCGGAAGACGGCGAACTCCGCTCCGCCCGACCCCAGGGCTCGGACTCGGGCTAAGACCCGGAAGACGGCGAACTCCGCTCCGCCCGACCCCAGGGCTCGGACTCGGGCTCGGCCCCGGAAGACGACGAACTCCGCCTCGCCCGACCCCAGGGCTCGGACTCCGCCCTGGCCTCTGCCGAACGACTTCCGCCTCGCCCGACCCAGGGGCTCGGGCTCGGCCTCGGCAACAGAAGACAGATTCGACCCCAGCTTCGGAGGATCCCCCACGTCGCCCGACCTAGGGCACGGGCCCGCCACGTCAACAGGAAGCACCATCATCATCCTACCCCGAGCCGACTCGGGTCACGGAGAACAAGACCGGCGTCCCATCTGGCTAGCTCCGCCAGATGGACAATGATGGCGCTCCACAAGCTCTGTGACGACGGCGGCTCTCAGCTCTCTTACGGAAGCAAGGCGACGTCAGCAAGGACTCGACCGCTCCTACAGCTGTCCCTCCGCCAGGCTCCGTTGCTCCTCCGACAGCCACGACATCACGCCAGCAAGGTGCCAAGACCTCTCCGGCTGCCACATTGGCATGTACCTAGGGCGCTAGCTCTCTCTCCGCTAGACACGTAGCACTCTACTACACCCCCCATTGTACACCTGGATCCTCTCCTTATGACTATAAAAGGAAGGACCAGGGCCTTCTTAGAGAAGGTTGGCCGCGTGGGACCGAGGACGAGACAGGCGCTCTCTTGGGGCCGCTCGCTTCCCTCACCCGCGTGGACGCTTGTAACCCCCCTACTGCAAGCGCACCCGACCTGGGCGCGGGACGAACACGAAGGCCGCGGGACTTCCACCTCTCTCACGCCCGTCTCCGGCCACCTCGCCTCTCCCCCCTTCGCGCTCGCCCACGCGCTCGACCCATCTGGGCTGGGGCACGCAGCACACTCACTCGTCGGCTTAGGGACCCCCCTGTCTCGAAACGCCGACACCACCCATCAGGAAGCATATAGAAATGTTTGGATTGGCAGGGTGCCCCGGCATCTCATATTTATAGCCCGAGAGGGAAAATATCCGGAAACCGGTAATGTCAGGAACATCGGGAGGTTGTTTAAGTGCTTGATTTTCTAGATGGACGCAGCGAGACTACGCACGAACAGAACGACCACTGAAGTTGCTTGCTTGATGTCATGCTGATGTCATACGCGGCAAGGTGAATAAACAAATAGGAAAAACACGTATGGCATGGAGACATAGGCTAGCGGCGTGGAGAATGAATGGGCTGTGGGCAATGTAACCCAGCCAGCCAGCTCTCCAATTTTTTTTAGTTTCATTTTCAGTTTTATGTTTTCTATTCTAGATTCAAATCCATTTTCGATTCACAGATTTAAATTCAAATCTTAATGCAGCAATCAAAATCTCAGTAGGTATGCAAAGTTAAATCCTTATTCATTTAGATAAATACTTCTCAATACACAATTCAAGGAGAAACAATTTACTAAGATAAATAACGTAAAAGTCTTCTCACCCTTTTTTTTGAGTTTCAATTCATATTACGGTCTCAAACTTTAAATTGGATTTAAACATTTAATATTGCCACTTATATTTATTTTAGGAAAGGCAACTCACAGGTATAATCCTTAGTTAGGACTTAGGAGACGCTTTAATTTAATCTTTTTTTAAAAAAATTCCTAAACCCAAAATTAGGATTTTGGGGTGTTACATTGAGCCAGTTGTACATGGCTTGCGGCTCTTCCCCTTTGTTGAGGATGAATCGACCGAGTTCTCCCTCGATCGTTTCGCGCTTGGTGATCTTGGTCACCTCGTCCCCTTCATGCGCGGTCTTGAGGACGTCCCAAATTTCTTTGGCGCTCTTTAACCCTTGCACCTTGTTATACTCCTCTCGACACAAGGAGGCGAGGAGTATAGACGTGGCTTGAGAGTTAAAGTGCCTAATTTGGGTGGCCTCGTCCGAGTCGTAGTCTTTGTCCCCGACTTGATGTACCTGCGTTCCATACTCAACAATATCCCAAATACTTTCGTGGAGTGAGGTTAGATGATGCCTCATTTTATCACTCCACATACAATAATCCTCACCATCAAAATATGGTGGTTTGCCTAGGGGTACCGAAAGTAATGGAGCACGCTTTGAAATACGGGGATAGCGAAGAGGCATCTTACTATACTTCTTGCGCTCATGGCGCTTAGAAGTGATGGATGACTCGGAGCTAGATGTGAAGGGTGACGAAGATTCGGTTTCGTAGTAGACCACCTTCTTCATCTTCTTCTTCTTATCACCTCTCCCATGCGACTTGATGGAGGAAGAGGATTCCTCCTTTTGCTTGTTGTCGGACTCCCTTGAAAGGGTTCTTCCCGAGTTTGCGGCCTTGTCGCCGGTTATGATCTCCCTCTTGGCATGATCTCCAGACATCACTTCGAGTTGGTTAGACTCTTAATGAAGCACTGACTCCGATACCAATTGAAAGTCGCCTAGAGGGGGTGAATAGGCGTAATCTGAAATTTACAACTTTAAACACACACTACAAGCCGAGGTTAGCGTTAGAACTAAAATCAAGTCCGGGAGAGAGGGGGAAAACAAATCAAATGAGAATCAAGCGGATGAACACGGTGATTTGTTTTACCAAGGTTCGGTTCCAAAGAACCTAGTCCCCGTTGAGGAGGTCACAAAGAACGAATCTATTTCAACCCTTTCCATCTCTCAAACGGTCACTTAGACCGACTAAGCCTTCTCCTTAATCAGTCGGGTCACTAAGACCCCACAAGGACCACCACACGCTTAAGTGTCTCTTGCTTTGATTACAAGTCACTTGAGAATAAGAATGAGAAAGAAGAAAGGCAATCCAAGAAACAAGAGCGCAAAAGAACACGAACACACTCTCTCACAAGTCACTAAATGGTTGAGTTGAATTCTAGGCTTGGAGAGGGTTTGATCTTTGGAAATGTGTCTTGGACTGAATGCACTAGCTCTTGTATTGAATGTGATCTCTGAAAAAAATTTGATTCCAAAGGTTGTGGTGGTTGGGGGGTATTTATAGCCCTCAACCACCTTGTAGCCGTTGGCCAAGGCTGCTGGCGATGGGCACACCGGACAGTCCGTTGTGCCACCGGACAGGTACTGTGCGCTGTCCGGTGCGCCGCCACGTCAGCTATCTGTTAGAGTTCGGAGCTGGTCGACCATTGGAGGCTTTGTCCTCTTGCGGCACCGAACAGTCCGGCGCCACACCGGACAGTCTGGTGCCCCTCTGACTTTCTGCTCTGACTCTGTCGTGACACTGTTCATCTGTCAGAGTCGACCGTTGGCGCAGATAGTCGTTGCTCCACTGGCTCACCGGACAGTCCATTGGCACACCGGACAGTCCGGTGAATTATAGCGGAGCACGCCTTCGTTTTCCCGAGAGTGGTTGGTTGACATTTGTACGGTCCTGGTGCACCGGACACTGTCCGGTGGCACATCGGACAGTCCGGTGCGCCATTCTTCAGTACACTCAAGTTCTTTGCTCCATTTCAAATTGAGTCCCTAACTTGATTAATTTCTTGGTTTGTGTTGAACCTTATGCACCTGTAATACATTAATTCTATAGCAAACTAGTTAGTCCAAGTGTTTGTGTTGACTATCAACCACCAAAATTAATTATAGAAAATGGTTAACCCTATTTCCCTTTCACCCCTTCATGAATCTTCGTGATGACTCCACGTGTCACATTTGATTCCCTCCAAAACACGTTGTTGGATTTTGAGTCCAAACCCGCAAAACCATCACTAGGTGGTTTTGAGGCTCAACCACCAAACTTCGCAGGTACTGTACTCCATACACGCCCCCACATACTGAATGTGTTTCTCGCTAGTCCCCAATTGCGGTAGCAACATGATTTGTTCTGCCATGTCCTCGCACCTGCTGATACCCCTAGATGTCTACCGTCACAGCTAGTCATCTAGCTTCTCTAGTTCCTCAATCAAGATCCATTGCTCATCCTTCACCTCTCCTGATCCATCGACACAAACTCGCATGACCTTCACATTTTTGATGTCGACCATGGCCTCAGACTCCACACCTGTGCAACACAAGCCAATAGACATGTTGCACAAACTCACGTCCCAGAGTCCACACGACTCAACCCAAGATGCCACTCCATTGATAATCACTCATCACAAACCTGAACCATAAGGGCACATATCAACCTCTTGTGTTTGCAACACTAATCACTTCCCCAATTTTAAGTGTAATGATCCTCTCGACCTACCTATTGATCATCCCTAGACATGATCATGGGCCACCTGACTCGACCAAACCGACCCGACCCGTCCGAAAAAACCCGACCCGATCAATGCAATGGGCGAGTACATGCCATAGGTTTTGACCCACAACAATCCACGGGTTGGGTACGGACCATGATTTTTGACCCAAAACCCGACCGAACTCAGAAAAATCTTGACCCGACATGCCCAATAGGGAAGCACAGGTTGACTTGACCCAACCCGACACTAGGTACGGGCCGTGTCAAATGACCCACGACCCGACCTGACATTTGAATATGTCTAATCATCTCAAATGGTAGCTTCAAAACCCTAATCAAAATTGGAATGGTAGCGAACTCTATCATTCTAGAGTTTTTGCCACATGAAACTATCACTAGGTCTCTTAGATCCTTGCCCACGATCCACAGGTCATCCTCCATGACCCATATCTTCTCAGACACCTGGTGGAAAGTGACCAAAAATGGTTTTTGGTGAGGTCCTTACAATCTATTCCTTTCATAGAACACCAAACTACACCTATAACATGCTCAATAGTTACCAAAGGGACATGCTTTTTTGATAGGACCTTCACCACCGCTTTACAGACTCTCGACGACCAAATGCCCCTAGGGACTCAACACCGGTGAAATAGTGTTCCATATGCTTCTAAATATTTTTATGGGGTCCCAAAGAAAACAAAAACGGACACCGGATGAATGACATGATGTTAGGAGCCGATTTGATTGAGACCATCAACGACATGTTATAGAGGGAAAGGGCGAAAAACTCAAAACCCTAGTCACCAAAAACCGCCTCGAGTCGTCTAAGCGCCAAAAACTCTCTGAGAGGACTAGTTGCTTGTTCTTGGCACCTTTTCAGTTGATGGGGTGTTTGGCTCTCCCACTAAAGTTTAGTATGTGTCACATCGAATGTTTAAATAACAATCATGAGTATTAAATAAAATCTAATTAAAAATAATTATATATATAAATACTAAACAACGAGATGAATTTATTAAGCCTAATTAATCTATGATTATCAAATATTTATTGTAGCACCACATGGGCGGATCATGGACTAATTAGACATAGGGGTATTTGAATGCACTAGAGTTAATAGTTAGCTGCTAAAATTAGTTGAAAACATCCAAACAGTCTAGCTAATAATTCAGCTATTAAATATTTTTAGCAAATTAGTTAACGGGGTGTTTAAGGTCCTGTTTGGAAGCAACCCAGTTTTTAAGAAACCAATTTTTATCTTTTAGCTAGGAGAGGTCAGATTCTTGGTTTTTAATAAACTGATAATCTAATTTCTATAAACTGAGTAATAAATTGGTATATCTGGAACCACATCAATATCTATAAACTAGTTTCTTAAAAACCGAGTGCTTCCAAACCGGGCCTGAATGTACTAGAGCTAATAGTTAGCTGCTAAAATTAGTTGGATACATCCAAACAGTCTAGCTAATAGTTTAGCTATTAACTACCTTTAGTAAATTAGCTAATATGTAGCTAATATTTTGTTAGCTAGTTAATTTTACTAACAATTTTTTAACCAACTAGCTATTACCTCTAGTGCATTCAAACACCCCTAATAGTTAGCTAGTTATTTGTTAGCTAGCTAATTTTACTAGAATTTTTCTAGCCAACTAATTATTAGCTCTAGTGCATTCAAACACCCCCTTAATAAACTCTGTTTAGTTATTATCTGTGTAATTACTTATGTAACTAAAATTTATTTAATATTTTTAACAAGTGTCATTAGCTTGTTGGTCCAAAAAAAAAGGTGTCCATAGCTTGCCCGTCGTGGTCGGTGTAATCTGGCCCGAACTTGGCCAGGCGCCCAGGCCCATACATCCCTTGCCTCTTTCTCCTCCCCCGCATCTGCTTCTTTCTCTCCACGCCAACCCGACACCGCGCGGTCGGCTCGGCTCGGCCATCCCCGCCAGCTCCCGCTCGAGATCCCAGCGCCATGACGATCGGCGTCGCTCTCTTGCTCGACCTCACCTCCCGCCTGCCCCGCGCCGGGGCATCCGCCGCCTCCGCAGCCGTCCGCTCCCACCCCGGTCTCTCTACCACCGCCTTCGCCGCGACTGCCGCGGCCGCGTTGTCGTCCTCCGGGGTGCCGCTCTCCGCGCGCCACCTCTTCGGGTTCGTTCCCTGCCCCTATCGCCCTCCCTCCATCACTTCTTGCTAGGTTTCTCTCCCTGTGAGCTGGCGGCTTCCACATCGTCTGCTTGGTTGCCAGAGCACGACTGCCCGTGTTGCGGTAGAGGTGTTCGATCCATTGCCTGGCAGGTTTCGACTGGGGTTTGGTTCGCGGTTTAGCCGGAGCTCTGGGCTCCGATGGTGTGTGTTTCAGTCGCCGCATGTTAATTAGTGGCTCCATCTGATCACATGTTAGCAGTGGTGTGGTAGAGCACGGATTGTGCCTTGAGAAGGAAGAAGAAGATAGGAAGTAGGAGGAAGGCGACGCGTGTTCACTATTGCAGTATTCTGTTTTTTCTTAAACGTTTACAAAGACCTGTGCCTCCTTATATTGGAGCACTCACAAGACTCACGCTACAACCTAGTTCGGGTCACTCACACGAGTGTTGGGCTGGCGCACACGCAAGCCACGTCGCGGCCCAGTAGTCACAGATTCAGGTGTGTCGCGTGCAGCCATCTCCTGAACACCATCCTCTGTAGCCTGATCACCATCCTCAGCGCTGACATCCCCCCTGGGAGAAAACCTGCTTGTCCCCAAGCAGGGGCACCGGGAAACGATTGCTGTAGAGCCACAAAATCTTCCCAAGTTACCAAGGAGGACGACATACTGGACCACTTGATCAGCACCTGCAAGCGGCCATCAACTCCCAGACGACGCTGAAGAATAGCTTCTGGAATCTGTATGCCAGTTAAGGAATTGGGTAGCTGTGCTAGCGTGACATCTGAAGGAACAATGCGCTTCAACTGGGACACGTGAAACACCGGATGGATGGTTGAAGTAGAAGGCAGCTCCAATTTGTAAGCAACACTACCCACATGAGCCAGGATCTTATAGGGACCGAAGAATCGAAATGCCAATTTTTGATTTGCCTGAGGAGCCAACGAAGCCTGCACATATGGTTGTAATTTGAGATAAATCCAATCTCCCACAACAAAGGATCTCTCGGAGCGACGCTTGTTGGCTTGCGTTTGCATGCGATGTCTTGCTCGGGCAAGATGCTGCTGAACCAAGTCAATCATGACAGTTTTCTCCTGTACTCACTCATGCAAGGATGGAACATGGAAAAGTGAAGTTAGATCGATCCAAAGTACTTTGGAGAGTACCCATACAATACCTCAAATGGTGAATAGCCCAGAGCGGAGTGCCAACTAGAGTTGTACCAAAACTCAACCAGATATGTCCAGTCCACCCATTTATTAGGACATGCATGAACAAAACATCTAAAAAATGTTTCCATACATTGATTCACACGCTCCGTCTGACCATCGGATTGGGGGTGATAAGCGGTACTCATACTGAGAGAAACTCCAGCCATAGAGAATAATGCCTTCCAAAAGTGACTGGTAAAAATGCGGTCCCGATCAGATATGATGGTTGTGGGCATGCCATGCAATCTGTAAATCTGCTGCAGAAATACTTTGGCCACTGAAACAGCTGTGAAGGGGTGTTTGAGGGGCACAAAATGACTGAATTTGGAGAATTTGTCAACTACCACTAAGACATAGTTCATTCCTCTAGAAACAGGAAGTCCCTCCACAAAATCCAAACTCAACAGTTTGCCAGGCTCCTGCGGGAACCGGAAGTGGCTGCAAGAGTCCAGGTTATTTCACCCTCTCCGGTTTGGCTTGTTGACACGTTGCACACGAAGAAACAGAGGCATGAACACTCTTCAGTCCGGGCCAGGCAAACAAGTGTTTGACACGTTGATATGTCACAGGCACTCCAGAATGGCCACCAACAGGGGAGCTATGCAGGGCAAAAAAAGTGGCCTGTTGCAGTTGCAAGTTACGGCCTACCCACAGACGCCCTTTGTATTGAGCAGACCATCATGTGGAGAAAAATCCGGCACAACATGCTTGTGAACAGCCAACTTGGTCAATAAGCTTTTAGCTTCGTGAAAGGGCGTCTGCTACGCGATTATCCACTGAGGAATAGCCACTGAAAGAGCCAACATTGCCACCCCTGGGTGGGATCTTCGTGAAAGGGCGTCTGCTACGCGATCATCAGTGTCTTGCTTGTAAACAATTCTATAGTGCAAGCCGAGCAGTTTGGTAAATACTTTCTGCTGCCATGGTGTATTCAACCGTTGTTGATTGAGATGTATCAAACTTTTCTAGTCAGTGAAGATATGGAACTCTCCCTGCAATAAATACGACCGCCAATGGTCTATTGCTACCAAAATTGCAAGGTAATCTTTTTCATATGTCGACAATCCTTGAGTCTTCTGCCCTAGAGGCTTACTGATGAAAGCCAAGGGGCGACCGTCTTGCAGCAAAACTGCCCCGACACCATTGTGGCAAGCATCAGTCTCTATACAAAAAGTTTTGTTGAAGTCTATTAAGGAAAGAACTGGAGCAGTACTCAGGAGATGCTTTAAGGAGAGAACCTGAGCAGTACTCAGGAGATGCTTTAAGGTGCGGAATGTTACCTCATGATCATGAGTCCACACATATAGTGTTCCTTTCTTCCTGAGTTCAGTAAGGGGCTTAGACACAATAGCAAAATGCTTGACAAACTTTCTATAATATCCCGCCAGTCCCAAAAAACCCCGGAGTTCCTTGATATTTGTGGGAGAAGGCCAATTCACCATAGCTTCAACCTTTGATGGGTCAGTGGCAACCCCCTGCCCACTGATAATATGCCCCAAGTAAGCAATAGATCTTGCAGCAAAAGTGCATTTGGACTTCTTAACAAACCAAGAGTCTTTCTGTAACATCAGCAAGACTTGGTGCAGTGGTCCAAGTTCCGCTCAAAAGATTTACTGTAGACTAATATATCATCGAAAAACACAATGACACATTTCCTCAACAATGGTGCTAGAGTTGTGTTCATTGCCCCTTGGAATGTAGCTGGCGCCCCAGAAAGACCAAATGCCATTACCAAAAACTCAAACTGGTCGTGGTGAGTTTGAAGTGCAGTTTTAAATTCCTCGTCTGCTCTCAAACGAACTTGGTGATATCCTGAGAGTAAGTCCAATGTAGAGAACCAACTAGCTCCAGCTAACTCGTCCATGAGTTGTTCGAAGACAGGAATAGGGAATTTGCTCTTAATAGTGAGGGCATTCAAGTAACGATAATCACCACAGAATTGGAACGAGCCATACTTTTTGCGAACCAACAGAACCGGGGATGAGAAAGCTGACAAACTAGGCCGAATGATACCTAATTTCAGCAACCTAATTCTCAATTCCATCTTTGAGAGGAGGGTACCTATAAGGGCGTATATTCACTGGCCTAGCACCCGGCACCAATGGAATCACATGATCACAAGCTCTTACAGGTGGCAGAAAAGTCGGCTTAGAAAATACCAGAGCAAAATCATCTAACAGCTTGGACACCTCAGGTTGTAATGTTTGTTCTGACGTGTCTGTAAGCTGAAATGTGAAGCAGGATAGTAGCTGGCTCCTCCTGACTGGTGCCTTGTAACAATACCGGTGCTCCTTGATACTGAATTAATACCCACTTGTGTTTCCAAGCCAATCCATACCCAAAATGAGGTCAAAGGTAGGCAGAGGCAATACCTTGAGGTCCAGAGAAAACTCACGGTGCTGGATAGTCCAAACCACTTGAGACACCATCGAGACACACTGCATGGCACTGCCATCAGCCACCGTTACTGAAACTGCAGCAGGTAACAAGGTGAGGTTGCTCAGTTTGTCCACCAAGTTCTGACTGATGAACGAGTGAGTATTGCCTGAATCTATCAGGATGTTGATCATCTGTTGCTGCATAACTCCCAACATTTGGAGAGACCTTTTGGCTGTCCCACCTGACACTGCTTGGGAAGAAATAGCCAAGAACAACTGCTCCTCAACAGCTTCATCAGAGTGAAGCTCGCCTTCAGTCTCCTCAATCGGCAACAATTCAAAGACCTCTTGCATAGCATGCAGTTGGACTGAAGCAGCACATGTATGACCCTTGAACCACTTCTCAGCACACCGGTCACACAACCCCTTGGCACGGCGATATGCTCGCAGTGCCTTAAATTTGTCTTCCATTGATCGAGGTGGAGGTACTGCTGAACAATCCTCGACAACTCCCATTGTAGTGGACTTGTCAGCCACCGGGGTTGATGATTGAGAAGTTGGCCCTCTAGAAACAGATTAAGACCACCCACCCGGATCATATTTCAGATAGCCCCGTCATCTCATCGTCTCTGCCACCTCCTGCAAAAGGACGAGAGAGCACGCAGTATCCAAATCACAGGGGTGCTGAATGAGAACGACAACACGTATATCAGCACGTAACCCTTCAACGAAACGAGTTGTAAAATACATTGGATCAGACACATGTTCATAGGCTGATAACTGATCGACCAATGTAGAGAATCTATCAATATATTCAGACAAAGCAGCAGTTTGTTTGATATGGAATAATTGTCGCAACAGAGATTGATGCTGATCCCTACCAAATCGACCATGCAGTAGATTGCAGAAAAGGGGCCAACTCACTGCCGTATATTGTCTTTCTACAGACTGAAACCAGCATGCTACGGATGGAGAAAGATGCATTCACAATGGGAAATCCAGAGGCGAGGGTTATCCCCATCGAACAATGGAAATGACAACTTGGGTAATTTGTCTAGTGAGCGCGCGCCCTGGTTAGAATACCGATGTCTAGCCAAACAATCCTCATACAACTAACCATGGCAAATTGTATGCACGGGAGGAGATGGGGGGTGGAGCATACCCTTGCCCGGGCCAGGGAGGAAGGTCGTGACCGACCCATGCCCCTGATCCCGGAAGTAGTGGTCGTCGCGATGCCTGTATGGGCCGTCAAAGTGTTTGCCACCACCAGGATGCGGCATGGAGAACTCTGGCTTCGAGGGAAGTCCGGGTTCCGTTGAGGAGTGTTCGAGCGCCGCACGCTCCCACTGCTTGCTGAGTTTCCTGGTCTTCCATGGCGGCATCCACTTTAGGCCGACACTGCTCGAAATCGGCCGTAGCCGACTCCAAGGCCTCCACACGCTCCTCCTTGTGACGGGCGTATTCGGAGAATTGTTGCTCCCATTTGAGATCCATGGCTGCGAATTTCTTCTCCAACTCCTCCCGAATAATCTTCGTGTTGGGATCCATTGCCCAGTGCCGTTGCTGAAAACGGGTAAAGTGGTCGTGGCTGGTGGACGACTCCAGACTGGTGCTAGGGATCGACAAATCTGATACCAGAATGTTAGCAGTGGTGTGGTAGAGCACGGATTGTGCCTTGAGAAGGAAGAAGATAGGAAGTAGGAGGAAGGCGACAACTTGTTCGCTATTGCAGCATTCTGTTTTTGCTTAAACGTTTACTAAGACCTGTGCCTCCTTATATTGGGGCACTCACAAGACTCACGCTATAACCCAGTCCAGCCCACTCACGCGAGTGTTAGGCTGGCGCACACGCAAGCCACGTCGCGGCCCAGTAGTCACAGCTTCAGGTGCGTCGCGTGCAGCCATCTCCTGAACACCATCCTCCGTAGCCTGATCACCATCCTCAGCGCTGACATCACAGCAGGGAAGCAGAAAGATATGCTTTTTTAAGATTAATAATCGGCAGAAAGATACATTATAGTTCCGTGAGGTTAAATTTTGACTATAGGCAACACTTCTGCTCAGTGAACAGATTATATATTGGTTGTTTGATATCTAGAAGCTCATTGTGAAATATTCTTATCCAAATGATGTATGGTATATACAACCAGGGAGTAACTTTGCCGTGATTGTGATGTAACTTAGAGAATTAAATATTTAATTGTTTATTTTTTTCTCGAACGTGCAGAATAACTGCGCTTCATTATATTAAAATAGGAGAAAAGGTCTAATATAGACCAAAACAGATACAAAAACAGAGGCCTCCTTACAGGGGCCAACAACAAGCATATATGAAAGGATCCATCTACAGACTAAGCTCCCAAATCACTACCACTAATGAACTGGGAGGCTGCCAGGTAGGAGAGGCATTTGGCTCCTGCCATCTCCCACAAGCCTCTTTCCTCCCCCGCTAGTGTAAGGGCTGCTGCTAAGCTGGGTGTCCTTCCTTTAAAAACACATTTGTTTCAGTGGTTCCAAATTATCGAAGTTCCCAAAATGATGAGAGAGTTGAGGCCCTTCTTGATAGGATTATACACTGCTTCGGACGCCTCTTGCCACCAATTCATGAAAGATGAAGAAGAACCTGGTTGTGGGGCTAAACTCTGCAACCCAAATTGCCTTAAAAGGAAGAACCAGAATTCTCTAGTGAATTCTTGTTTTCTTGTTAGTAACTCTGTAGTTGTATCAGAGTGTTTTGTTGATTATATAGTTGGTTCTTATACAACATAAACAAACTGATCACAGGTAGTAACTTGCACTGATGCAGACTGATCTCCTAATCCTTGTGAATCTTACCTTTTACCCTGTCAAAATTATTAGTTAATTTATGTGTCACATTCTTGTAAGTATAGTATTTTCTTGTCCATGAGATAAATGTTTTACTTGGCTTATACTCCCTCCGTCCCAATTTATAATTCTTTTGACTTTTTTGGACCAAGTTTGACCGGCTTGTCTTATTCAAAATTTTCGCGAAAAACTGGAAAATTCAAGGCCAAAATTAAAGTATATTATATGCTAAACAATTCCACAGTAAAAACTTATAATAATTGTGAAATTTTTTGAATAAGACAGTCGGTCAAATTTAGGGTAAAAAAGGCAAACAAATAATAAATTGGAATGGAGGGAGTATGTCATTATATGCCCTTGATGTATGTGAATTAGCCAATTTATACATTATATGTTTGGTTTCACAGCACACATCTGATTATGGTCACAATTGCTCTTGCCCTAAATTTACATCATTGTAAATTTGGAAGTTGTGTGATGCTGGCAGAGCGAAAATTCCCGTAAGACTTTCGATCTAATGGACAGTTCACCAAACGCAAGTGATGCACTTAGCCAGCAAAGAAAATGATAACAAAGATTTTATTTCTGACATGTATATGCACGATGAAGCATATCTTTATGTGCTGTTTGTTAGCCTTGGTAGTGCATCCAGTTTTCTTTTGCTTACTTGCCTTTCTATTTATTGTCCTGACACTAGTTAATTGCATTTTTTATTTAGTTTTCATGGGTTTACTGTTGCTCATTGTGATGCTGGCACACCTGCTGGATGGAATGATGGTTCTGATGATCTTGTTAATGAGATTAATACCAAGATTATTGATTCCTTGCAATATGCAAGAAAAGACTACTTCCAGAACACAACAAAGGAATACCCTTCAGAGCTGAAGCCACTCTTTTCTGCCTTTGGGTTGAAAAATTTTACTATCACAACCCTAAGGTCTTTCCTATTATATTATTTGCCACTCATACAACCTAAACCTCACACTGGTTCTGATGATGAGGATGATGATCTGCTTCATGACACTCAAGAGAAAACCATGGATCTGGTTACTCCCTTCTACAATTCAGTAAAGCAAATCGTGCGGGAGGTAACTTTTTTTTACTATGATGTACTTTATGGACAATGTGATCAATTCTGTGTATAGCAGACTTCCATAAACTGGCTACTACGCCTCTCCAATAGCAAGCATTATAATGATTATATTAAAACATTAATAATGATTTCTGCAAATGGTTTTAGTCAAACTGTGATAAAAAACTCTTGATGATAAGATTGATTAGTTACAGTATGTTCTAATTTGTAACACTTCATTACCTTGATATTGAACGTTTCTAATGTGTAACATGGCGGTAACACCTGAAAGGATCTTCTTGCTTCGTTATTTCTTTTCCTTTCACAAAACTTGCATCTTGATCCATGCAGTTTTTATGCTTGCTGCACTTTTTAAGAATTATTTCAGTGATGTTAGTTTTCCATCCTTACTACCTTCAAAACAATAATAGTTTCTTCATCTATGTGAACTATAACTTCGCTCCTAATATCTATGTGGTTGGGGCTTGGACTCTGAATCAAGACCAAGCAGCTGGGCATACTGGGATTATTATGAATGGCTAGGTTTACTTTGTACTAGAAACCCCAAATAATGTAACCCATTAAGTGGGAGATTTATGGTACATGTAACCTGAGACCTAAGTTGTATAGTGCAAGCTTAACTTTGGCTAAAAGGCCCGTGCAAATTTTCTGTTGGAAATATAAGTTATTTACATATTGTGTCGTTACATTTCAGACTTCTATTGTAACGACCAGACGAGTATTTGAAAGGATTGTAGTTCGTCATGTTTCACAAAGAACAGCATGGAAACTTCTCAAAGGTAATAATGCCTCTCTGATGAGGTCTCTTGATATTTCGAAGTCCTACCACTATGCATTGGGTTATTGTGGTTTTATGGATCCTCTGTTTGGTGACAATAGGCATTGTATTATATCATCATGTTCATGTAGGGAATTTTAACATCTGATGCTTTAGAAACCATTAACTATAAATATGTCAAACCATGTATTTTTGTCAACAGGCTTGACAAAAAATGTGGATCACATTACTTTGTACTTCTGTTAAATTTCTTAATCATATGTCCCTCCAGTGCTATCTGGCATGATTCTTATATCTGTTCTGATATTAATGTGCTGTTAGATTTCTAGAGACATGCCCTGTGTCTCAAATAAATTCTGTTTTTACAGGAACTAAATGAATAACCTAGAACTTAACTCTTGGCCTTTTAAACTTTTCAGTCCAATTAGTTCTTACAACCTGTGAATGGTGTGATATTTGTAAATTAGATGCCAGAGCACTAATCTTATTTCACTTTGATCCTTGTGCTAGCGGCTCTCGCATGAGTGGAGTCTAGAGAAGGAATGACCGAGGCAAGCCTTACCCTTGTATTTTTGTAGCGCAATCGTGGCTGAGTCTTAGCCTTGTGCTTTGGCGTGAGACTAACGAGGGGATTTTTTTAACCTCAGCCTGAAATTTGCTTCCACGGAAATTTGAACTCAAGACCTTAGGAGTGTTACTCAGACCCACCTAACCAACTCAGCTAGAGGTTATTTCGCATGATATAAATTCTATGAACATTTTTAACCATATTTTCACTGAAATAGGTGTAGCAAGTGGAAAAACATTGAATGGAGTTCTCACATTTTGATTCCTCATTAATGGCCATATATTTTGACTTTAAATGGATTTAGCCATGTATACCAAGGAGTACTATAATCGAGACTAGTCAGATACCCGTACATTGCTACAGTTTCTATATATCATATGAGTAGACTTTGTTTTAATAAAACATAAAAATGTATGTATTATATTGGTTAGGTGGGTGTGATGTGGAGCCAACAATCAAGATTTGAACACATACTTGTGCATAATTTTACCTTATTTTTTCCATAAAGCGGGAATTAGAAGGGTGATGCACAATGACTATGGAACCGTGGAAATTGGTGAATTATATAGTACAGATAATCGGATGACTGTGCGTGCATTATTACGGTTTCTATATATCACATGGATAGGCTTTGTTGTAATAAAACACAAAAGATGTGTTATGTTGGTTATGTGAGTGTGAATGTGGAGCTAACAACTAAGGATCAAACTTCCACTTCTATATAATTTTATCTTATTTTTTCATAAATCGGGAAGGGGGATGGTGGCGCATGACTGTGGAACCATAGAACCGTGGAAACTGGTGCTTTATATAGTAAATATTAAAATGAGATCAACATGTATGACCCACTGGAAAAGGCAAATGCATCCATTAGGAACAGAACTCTCATGAACAAGCTTGTTCTGCCTTTACTTTTGGTTGAACTTGTGATAACCAACCCAAACTGCCAAAAAATATGGTGTTGCTACATTTGTATCAATCTTTACCTGAGCTTGTGTTTTTGCAAGCTTATGCATGTACCTCCACATGTATAGATATGCTACCTACATTTTCTTTCTGTGGTCATATGATATGTTGACAAGGTCACAGATATACTCTCAGTATATGATGACACTTCTATGAATCTATGTATCTATCTCGCTCTCATCTCCCAATTCATTTGTTTCAATTTATGGCTTATTATTATCACAATTTTTATGCAAACTATATCTAATTATATTTCAATAGATGCTTCAAAATCATCAAAAAGGAAAGCTGCAAGGGGGATGCCAACTCCACAGTACACATACTGTGTTGCCAGAACAACTTTCCGAGGTCTGATTTGCTTGTATTGGGTTTCTTCTTTTTCCATTGAGAGTTCTCTCAACTTTTTTGTTTGGACAGCACATGCACTGGGAATAACCGCTGCTTGGGTAGTGCAATCCATAATTGAAGTATACAGATGTTTCATCCGTAAGCCTAGTGAGGACTGTGAAGCACTATCAAGCGACGGCAATGAACAGTTTGACGATATGAATAAATTCAGATTGTTTGGGAGGAAGATTTATGGGATTACCATCAAAAGTTGTTTCTCTTTGGTTTTGGCCTCAGCTGGAGCAGGCATTGGTGCCCTCGTGCATCCAGTGCATGGACAATGGTTGGGTGAGTCATAATTTCCCTTCTGTCTTGAGTGCATATACTAAGACACTACACAATACTTTTGCAAGCATTCATTTAATAGGAATACATATATATTTTAAAGTTTCACTTTGAGCTAGCAGAATAAGGTCAGTGCATTAGCGTCAGTTCAAAGTAACATCGCTTAACTGTACTTTTTTTTTATATCTTGCAGGTTGTGCCTTGGGAGATGTTGCAGGTCCAATTATCGCTATAATTGTTTTTAAGAAGATGCAGCTACCACTATGAGAGACTGGATTTTTGGCGACCACTGGTTTTGGGTCCCTTGTGCAAGTCATGGCCTTCAGTCTTCTGTGTGGTTGGAGATCCCTGATCTAACTTGAAAGTTCACAGTTGATGAATAACAGCTTTCACCTCAGTGCTCGTAGTTTTGTAGCTCCCTTTACAAGATGCCTTCGGGTCTTGTGGGACATGAGCATGTACTTTTGCAGTTTTGCTAAATTTTGTACTGTCTCAGATTTGAAGGATCCAAACAAGAAATTTAATTTTACTAGATTTGAAAGGAATTGGTTTGAGAAGTAAACTCCATATCTATGGCGCCTTCCGTGATAGTACCTCTCATCAACCGTTTAGGTTATCTGAGTTCCTATCTCATTCTATCTCACATCCTGTTGAAAACTTTATTCTACAAATAGCACTATTTACAATATAAAGGATTGTTTTGCATGAACATTTATACGCACCATCTGCTGCTGGATACAGCCTTAGACTGAGACATTGAAAAAAACAGCCAAATTTTAGACAAGTGAATCAACGAGCTAGCGCCTGGCTAGGTCCAACCAGTTGAATTAAACCACCTGGCAGTAAACAGATTACAACACTGCGCTGCAGGCATGCAGCGGTTCAGTGTTGGACAATGCAGCTGCAGTGGCGGACATGGTCCAAAGACTTCGCATTCAACTTTATTTATTGCATGTAACTTTGAAAATTAAATAAGATGCGAAATAAGAAAAAGGGAAAAGTTGAAATCGTTTATTTCCATCCCCTCCTCCCTTATCTCCCGCGCTCTGCTCCTCCCAGTCCCAGACTCCCATCCTCGTCTCCGCCATGGCCGCCGTCGGCATCCCCTCCCCTCCGGCGCCACACGTCTTCGCGCCCGCCGCATCTCCTTCCTCCTCCACGTACTCCACACTGGCCCCCCGCCGTCTCCGCCTCTCCACCCGACTCGGACTCGCCGCCGCCGCGGCGTCGTGCCGTACGCGGTGCGCCGCCGCTGCCGATGGCGGGGCCGCGGCCTCGGAGGGTGCCTCTGCGGTGGCGGAGCTGGAGGGGGACCCCGACGCTGGCACAGACGTTGCCGGAGGCGCCGCGACCTCCACGCGGCCGCCCTACTCGCTCATCTCCGCGGACAACGTGCAGAAGGCGATGCGCGGCCTCGGTGCGTCTTTCTTGATTCATTTGACGCGTTCGACTCATCTGTTGTTGTTGTTGGCATGTGAATTGGGTGAAGCCAAGCTGCTTAGAAATTTTCAGTTTGGGGACTGAGGCGCTTTATTTGAAGCATTTATATTTTAGATTCTAACAGGGTTACAATGTTATGCGGCAACGAAAAGTGTAAAGTATCTCGGTGAAAAAATAAGGGAGGGTGGATGTCCGTATAGTGCTTACTGATAATTCATTTGCACTGGATGATGTTTGTTTGGTGTAGCATGCTGAAGTGTCTGTATACCGATATTGTTTTAGTCCCCTTTTCAATTATTGTAGGATTTCATGTAGTGGATAACTTTGGATGATGATTAATTTATGTTAAATGTATAGTGAGTTGCCACATGGATATATAGTGTGATATAATGGCATTTGTAAGTTCCCTTGTGCAGGAAGTTAATTAAGCCACAATGTTATGCCTGGAGGATGTTTCTGCTTTGCACACTACTGTTGTATATTGAACAATATTTCCCCAAACTTGCAGCAATTACAGATGCTGACCACTATGGGAGGCTTGGAGTCACCAGGCTAGCTTCTACTGATGAGGTAGATTGAAATTGTCCACAAGTGTAGTTCTTTTCTTTCTTTTAAAGGATCCCATGAGCTTTAGCTCTAGACTCCTTCGGTATTTGCATTAAGAAGAAGACCCTCTCACTCAGCCTCAGCTTGAAATTTGCTAGAGTTCAATTCAATATCTGAGGAGTGTTATTTAGACCACCTAATCAACTCAGGTAGAGGCCCTTTCACCTTGACCAGTTAAATAATGAGGCTAAACAATCTCCATACCACTGTGCTATTGGCCTACCGCTGAAATAGTATGCAATTATGCATATCAATACAATGGCATTAACAAAGTACCTGGTAGATGCAAAGACCGGCAAATTTTTGCAAACTCAAGTTGGTACCCAACAATAACAGTGACTAGCTCCATTATAGCCAGCTTCCTACTTGCAACTGACAAACATGCTAAAGTTAGATAGTATTATAGCTACGCTATGATGTTATGTTCACAATGACTATCTTTTGGAATATGTATATTTGAGCACTCAATTCTAATATTGAAAATCTGTGCCAAAGAAACTTTTAGCTATATCTTGGTGAGTATTCAAGCTAAAAGCCCAAACCATACACTATTGAGATTCAGTTAGCTCTGGAGTCTAAAACAACCAGATATATGCATAAACTAAATTTGCATGGTCATCACGTGCATTGTGATTCGTTCATTTAGCTCATAGAGACCAAAAATCCAGAGCCTGAAATCCAGAGACTGGATAAGTCAGTCTTGTACCCTTTTAGATTTGCAGGAACAATTTTACTTGTATACTTTGTTTACTACTTAAAAACTTCATGAACTGCCATTATTTGATCACTAGTTGGTAGATACTTTCTGCTGAGTACTAAGATCCTTTAAGGTATGTTTGGTTTGAGAATGGTCCATCATCTTCTCCTCTCGTTTTTTTGTTTGGTGGTGGAATAGATGGGTTGATTCTCCACCACCTCATCCTTAAAAAGCTAATAACAGGATAATTCCACCAAAAAATCATGAGATGAACTCATGGTGTACCACCTCATCTAGGATGGGGTGATTCCTCAAACCAAACAACCCTTAGTAACTGAGTTTGGCCTTGAAACAGGTAAAAGCTGCGTACGAGAAGATGTGTGAAGAACTAAATAGCAAAGAACTAGAAGAAGAGGAGCTTAACAAGGAACATGAGCTCCTAAAGGTTCTCAGCATAAATCAGGAGTCATAATGCCTCACTTCACTCATTTCCTGTGCTTCAATCATATATGCGCCATTGTAGGAATCATTTACTATACTATCAACCGAGGAAGAACGAAGATTATATGATTGGAGCTTGTCAAGAAGTGGACAGCCTGAGCGATATGTCTGGCCATTTGAAGTTGATCCATTGGAGTTGGCACCAGATCCTCCAAAGGTTCGCATCAGTTCAAAGCAAAACTGTGGTTTTATGAGGATGACTTGTCCTTTTAAAAAGTTTTTTTAATATTCCTTTGGAAAACCTTTTTACTCAACGTGATCCATGATTTTCTTAGGAATTGTAGCTTCTAAACGTTGCACGAATGAAACTGTTAATGCAAAACAAGACAAACCGGCTATAGTTATATTTAGTTGGGCCATGGAATTATGGATCCATTTTGAGTCTGAAGTAGCTCACTTGGTACAAATAGGTCAATAAAAGAATTTATTGCCTTCAGATAAAAAGATGGAAAAAGTGGAGAAATGTTAATCCATAATGAATTAATGATGCTGTTTTGAGAATGTCTATTGATTGTGAGGATGACACGTAGGTCCAACATGTTAATGATACAGAAACAAGCAATGTCACTTTTGAAATTGCAAATTTTCACTAGTCTGCTCGGAAGTTGTTTCCTTGAACTACTAACAAAGGATAAAATTCATCCGAAATGTTGCTCTTTGTTGTGCATAACTTAGCTAAATGTGTTGCATGATTGATGAAACAGGAACCAGAAGATGAGTTCCCAACCAAGCTCGTTGGCTACTTCTTACTGGCGTGGTTCATACTCTCTGTTGGCCTCTCGGTGGCCCTCAACAAATGAAGATTTTCTCCCCAAAAGAACATGAATTGTAATCCAATAATCTCTCTGCCATGTACATCAATGACGCTGTTGTGTGCACAGAAGCATATGGATGTACATGCCATGCTCTTGGCAATTAGCCGAAACATATAACAACACGTTCTGCACAGATTGAAGTCGTGAATCTTGTGCCTGGAGTTTTCACAATCCTGAATTAAGTATATGCCCATTTTCAAACAAAACACATACTACTGGACCTGCAGTTCTTTTACTGATCCGTACCGTATCAATGACGCTAAGTCCCGTTTGGTTTTTTAGTCATGTGACTAAGTTTAGTTTAAGTACCCCGTTTGGTTTCAGTGACTAAACCTGACTAATGACTGCATTACCACTATTAATTAGTGGCGGCCTGCTGCACGGAAAAAGAGAAGAGGCCAAGTGAAGTAAAAATCTCACTTTAGTCACCCCTTAGTGACTAAAGAGGCCAAATGAGGTAAAAATCTTACTTTAGTCACCCTTTAGTGACTAAACAACTAAGGTCTCGTTTGGTTCCTTTAGTCCAGGGACTAAAGTTTAGTTAAGAGACTAAAGTTTAATCACTACCCTGTTTGGTTCTAGGGACTAAGGCCTCGTTTGGTTTGAGAGGACTAAAGATTAGTCCCTTCATTTTAGTCTCATTTAGTTCCTAAATTACCAAACGGTAGGACTAAAATAGCGACTAAACTGTTTTAGTCTCTCAAGATGTGGCTAAAAGGGACTAAACCATATTAATTCCACATTTGCCTCTCATTTAGTTCAATTGTATTAATATCAGAAGAACGGTAAAGGTCATTTTAGTGTTCTTATGAGTCATTTAATATATTCTTACTAATTTTAGTCCCTAGAACCAAACAGGTTACGAATTAAACTTTAGTCCCTAAACTAAAGAAACCAAACATAACCTAAAACTATTCAATACACATTAAATGAATCATAAGAGGACTAAAATACCCCTTAACATTCAATTCTCCCGACATTAATGCAACTGAAATAAAAGAGGGCAAAAGGTGAAATTTATATGATTTAGTCCCTTTTAGTCAACCCCTTGAGAGACTAGAGACTAAAACAGTTTAGTCCCACCGTTTGGCAATTTAGGGACTAAATGAGACTAAAATGGAATGACTAATCTTTAGTCCCTCAAACCAAACGGGGTGTAAAGTTTAGTCACTCCACCGTAGCCACCTTGTTTACTTTTTAGGGACTAAAAATGAGTAATTACCCCAGACCAAATGGGGCCTAAGTACTCAAAAGGAGATAAGTTTGTGTAGCGATAAATATTCACCGTGAATCCGTGATAGTCTTAAGGTCGTGCTTAGTCCATTTCAAAATGTTTGCCACTAATTATTCTCAAAACGGTGATCTGCATTCAAGTAGCTTTGCTAGTGATCATGTCAACTTAAGCATAAGATATTTCTCTGGCTGATGTTAAAAGGCAGCTAAACACTACGGACCTCTAGAGGAGAACAAGTGTAGCACCTCAAATCTATTCCTTAGAACTATTTGTTTTCAAATAAAATCCTTAGAGAAGTGTGGCAAATATTCTTATGCATAAAAGTTTAATTCTTTCGTGCATTCATTCTTGCAGCATGATTTTTGTTTGTTAAATTTTGGATGGATTTGTTTTCATATTCCATTAATATGAGGATCTCATTATTCTTTTCATAGGAAAAGGACTCAAACCTTTGTTAACCATGGAGTTGATATTTTATTTTGGGTGAATATTATTTCCAAGGTTATTATAAAGTTTTCTAGAATTTCAAAAATATGTGTTCATCTCTCCAAAGAAAATAATTTAGAAAAAACAAAAAAAATGAAAAAGAAAAAGGAAAATATTTCTCCCTCGGATGGCCCGTGGCCGAATTCGGCCCAGGCGGCCCATCAGACCCGCGTCGCGCCCTGCTCACCCTCTCTCTCGGGCTGACAGGTAGGCATTACCCTCTGTCTCTCTATCGCGTGGGGCCCAAATGTCAGTCGCCCATGTTTCTTTCCACAGCCAGCTGCGCGAGCTTTTCTCGACGTCGCGCTATGCCACATTGCCACCCATGCCTTGGCCACTCTCGTCGATGCCTTGCCATCTGGAGATGACAGTTCCATTTCTCTATGATCTGATGCTCTTTCCCTTTCCTACCCCGGTTAATTTTTTCCCTTCGCGAGCGCCATGGATGGATGATCAGCTAGATCCTTGATCTTTCGAATACGCGATGATTTGGAGCTCAATTCGCCCCCTCTCTCTTATATAAGTACCGCCCGACACCCCCCCGTCGATCACCCACACCAGCACCCTCTCCAGTGCTCTCCTGCTTTCTGCCCACGCTCACCGTCGATGCCACACCACCACTGCTTGTGGTCAGGCGTCCCCGAAGCCCCTCCGACCACACCGAGATCACCTCCGAAGTCCTCAGAGCCCGCCATTGCCTACCTGAGCTCCCTCTGCCTCAATTCCGCCCCAAGACGACACCCCGAGCTCACCGGAGTTCCGCAGACCGCCATCCATGTGGCCGTCGTGCTTCCGTGCTCCCCAACGACCAATGAATGCTACGTGAGGATCCCTGTCGACCCCGCATCCTCGTTCTTTGCTCGGACTCGCCTCTGCACCGCAGTACCTCGCTCCCGAGCTCGTCAGAGTTCTCAGCCCACCGCCGACCCAAGGTAGATGAAGCCCCTTCCCTTAGGCCTAGTTTGGATACTTTGGGATTAGAGTGTTTTGGAGGGATTGGAGAGGGTATAAATCCCCAATAGATCAAATACTCTCTCAATACTTCTAAATCCACTCCAATCCCATTTATTACTAGAGTACCCAAACTAGGCCTTATGTGTTAGTAACCTCTAAAAATTAGGTATTTCTAACTTGTTAGTAATGACCATAAATATGTTTTCCCGGTTAAAGTTTTTGTCGGGTACCCAGGAACGGGTACCCAAGGCAAGACCCACAAACCTCGACCAAGTCTCCACCGAGTGTCAGGTACCATAATTATGGGTACCCAGATCATATCCCTAAAGTGCCTAGACGCTTGAGTAAGAATGGGTCATAAGAAAACACGCTCCAAATCTCACCAAGGCACGAGGGACTCAAGACACGGCTCGCCCGAGGCCATCGCCGGGTGGGAGACGCTAACCTCGGGTGGAAGTCGAACTCTCTGTCTCACCCGAGGCCAACCCCAGACGAGCAGTGCATTTTCGACTCGCCCGAGGGCGTCTCGGGCGATGCTTCGGAAGGAGCCCAGCTCCACCGACCAACTCTCCAAGGCGGACTGGCCGACCAACTCATTGTCGAGAAACCCGACGAGGCAAAGATCTGAGTCCAGCGCTACTGATCCACGTCGGCTACGATAGGACGCATCACCATCGAGCCACCGCCGGACATGCGCACGACATGTTGAATGGACATCAGAGTCTCTACAGTGACCCGTACATCAGAAGGACAAGACAACGCGCCATACCGGGTGTATGCCTACGCACACTGACAGGTGACGAATGGCTCATGACGACAGGAGAAGCCACGCCATGTACGATCGCACTTTGAGAATGATCTATGGGACTTGCCATGCACCATTACAAAAATGTCAACAATGGACACGCTACAGGAGCCGGAGTAACAAACGACACCATACCGGGAGTACGACTACACATGACCCTACAGAGGACCCACATTGACAACCCGGGGAGCAGATCTCTCTCCCTCCCTCTATCTCTCTCTCTTCTATCCAGTAGAATACAAGTCCCACTGTAAGGTCATGCTCTTGAGATATAAAAGGGACAGGGTCCCCTCCTCCTTCGGGGGGGACATAGAGGCACATTCCCACACAAGCTCCGACCTGAACCAGTATAACCATGGATCTCTTCAATCCACCATTCAGAGTGAGTCAACGCTTGCATCCCCACCAAACACAAATCTTATTGTCCCCAGTTTCCGAAACCACGATAGTTGGCGCGCCAGGTAGGGGACCGTGAGCATGCCAAGCGTCATTTTTCACTCTGATGGACAGTTCATCAGCTTCTGTTGGGGGCAAAACCTCCGCCCATAGGAGCATCATCAAGTTCGACTCTCTCGGCCTCCTCGCCACCGCCACTGGCGAACCCAAGATTGTCATCGTCGGCCACCAGCCAAGCTCTACCCTCGACACCTATGAGGACGGCCTAAGTCGCCACCTAACCGAAGAAGTCTGACGCCCATCGTCGCTCGGGCAGTTGGCGGTGCGCCTAAACCATTCATCGCCAAAAGGTATCATGACAGTGAACTCTTCCTTTATGATAGGATAACGTTTAACTGTGATCTAGCTGGTGAGGTCCGCCCTCATAAACCCGGTCTCTGGAATCCATCGCACAATTCTTTTGTACCTGGTGAGGTCCACCCTCATAAACCTGGTCTCTAGCGTCCATCGCCTAACTCATATGTATCCAGTTATAAACGAAGAATTTGCTCTCAGTTCAATCCTTTTCCTGCTTTAATTTACATATATTATTTCCTCTAACCCCACGTGGCTTTCAACTTACGTTGTAATCATGTAACTAGCTTGTCGCTTAGTTTTGGCCCCCTTTGGTGTTGAACAAGAATAGAACTGCTATGGACCTACAACCAAGGGAAAGGACCATGTTCTAAGGGGTGGTGTGGAGCTTGGTAGCCGCTTATCCTGGTTTCGTACCATAAGCCTACACCCTCCACCTGTCACACCCGGATTTAAGGAACAAAGTCGGGTGCATCTCATACATGCGCTAAAGAAGACAACATATATAATAACAGAGTGTATAGAAATAAATGTCACAATAACATCAGAGTACTTATTACATTGCGGAAGTCTTACAAAATAAAAGATAAATATAAAACTAACTAAGGTCCATCCTTGGCGCCATAAAGTCAACTGGGAGACGCCACCTAGACTAGATCAAACTCCTCGTTGTGTGGCTCCTCTTGAACCACCTGTTCTTCTCCTGTGGGGGGGGGGGTGTGAGACAACAAGGGTGAGCTCACACATGTTCATCGCTCAACAAGTTGTGGGGAATAATATGGCATGAACTCATCAAAGGTGGGAGTTCATGTGATGTGTAAAGCTGATCAACAATAGGGGTTAAAGCTAAGCATTGCTTTTAATAAGTTGGTAAAATTTTATTAGCAATTACTAAATGTAAGTAAATACCAAACCATAATAAATAAGAGAACCAAATTAATAAATAATCCCATGCAATGCATATGACAAATTGAGTTTAAGTTCCATAATTTAATCATGCGAGAGTCCTGAGCTGCTCTTGACCGTGAGCTCGGCTAGTATACCAGTTTCACACTCTGTAGAGGTTGTACCCTGTACCCACAAATCGTGTATCCCATGTCGCCAGGGTTTGCAAGGCCCTTAGACACTACCGAGGTGAATGGCTAGGGATCCACTACAAGGTCTTTACAAAGTTCCACTAGCTTCCGAAAACCCGCTACAGTTTATGGGAAGAGCACTTGCAAGAATCCCCCGTCTGACCGCCATCACAGCAAAATCAACCCAAGAACCTCCCTGCATGCAACTCCCCTACTGCCCTTGCCTCTTTCGGGTAAGGTAGTCTTCCACTAGCTTTCCTAATTAGTCAGCCAAGGGCGTCCCATTCCACCCTTGTGGTGGCACGTGTTTCTCAAGTTAAGCTCCATGTTCCAATTAAAGATAATGATGATCTTGACATGAACATAAATAAAATAACAAAGTAATAGGAACATGGATATAATGAAATATTATCCCAAAACCATGTAAAGCAATAGCATAACTACCCAAATGATTCAGGGATAAACAAGGTAAAAGATAAACAAACTAGGGCAACCTATTGGGTCCCATCAAAATTAAACTTATGCATTGGTAAGTGATAATAAAGAACATTATTGTGTAATAAATGTGATTGAGGGCACAACTTGCCTTCAATGAGCTCCTGCTCAGCAACTTCTATCTGCTGGGCACCAGGGTCCTCAGCCACAATATAAACAAGCACAGTATATAGAGAAAATTAACATCACACCAAACATGTAAACAAAATACATAATAATAATCTACACATTAAAATAAGGTCCTAGGAACATGAATCATTAATTTTGGAGTTATAGATTTTAAGTTATGAATTTCCAAAGGTTTTATGTGCTTGATATATGATTAATTGGGAAATCAATTTTATTACTGTTTTCATGTCAAAACATAGACTCTAGGTGATTGTCACACCCAGTTTTGGAAGGTAAACCGAATGTGAATCATGTACGTGCCAGGATCAGAAACTCACGTACACAACGATTACATAATTGGACATCATCACACAATGCTCGAAATAAATAGCGGAAAGGTACTTTATTACATAAAGATGTCTGAGACATCCACAAAGTCTAATACATAACCATTGTCTTTATCATAACTATCAAAGTGCGGAGAAACGAAACGTAGATGATAAGCCTACACAGGCAGTTGACTGGGGGTTTGCCACTAAGATAAACTAAAACTCGTCGTAATCCTGGAACTCCTCAAAGTCCTCCATGTTGCTAGCATCACCTCTTGAGCACTGAGTACAATGCGGACAACCTGGGGTGGGGTGGTGTGTAAAGCAAGGGTGAGTACACAACAACGTACTCAGCAAATGCCCCGTTTGGCTAAAGTGGACTAGCTGTATGTGGGGTTGAAGTTAAGCAGTTGTTTTTAGTTGGTCAAGTATTTATTATTATTATTAGAGCCAAGTTTTAGTAATAAACCCAATTATTACCCAAAAGTACTCCCTCAAAAGAGGAAATACCAGAGATCAGACTTATAACATCATTGTTAACCATCATCATAGAAGTAACTAGAATTCTTCTAATCAAAGAGGATCCCAAGGCTGCTCTTAACCATGAGCTCGGCTGATATACCAGTTTCTAACACTCTACAGAGGTTGCACACTTTACCCACGAGTCGCGATCCTTTTCCAGCCTAGGTTGTATAGACCCGATCTTCACTACCAAGGTGAATGGCCAGGGATACACTACGTAGCCTTTATGAAGACTCCCCTGGTGCGTAGCTGCTCGTTAGGTTTCGCAGTCGTACAAACGCAGTACACCTCCCCAAGGTGGGTGACTAACAAAACCAAATCGAATGAACCTCTGCACCCCAATCTTGGCAGAGCGAGCACTACGCCCCGGCCCCTATTGACGGCCCTCTGGCAAAGCCAGCTACACCCCCAGGTTCATCTAATTAATCAGCTAAGGGCGTCCCATTCCACCCTCATGGTTGCACTGTTATCCCGGGTGGTCACTCCACGAATAGGTCCTTACGGAGAGGTACTCAGGAAAAAGGCATGAGCCCCCTAGAGTATCACAAGATTATCAACATAATCAGGATAACAATACCGTATCATAAATGTTCACATCATGTTCATTGATTAAAGTTAAGGCAATAGCAAAATGCTAACCATGATAACCCAAAAGGTAAACAAGGATAAGGTAAATACAGACTAGTCAATCCTTAGGTTTCATAAAGTAATGTGGGACAGTGAATCATAAAGTATGTAGGACATAATAGGTCAGAGGACACTTGCCTTCACCAGGTTGTTGCTCAGGAAGGTCTCCAACAACACACTCAGGAACCTCGGACTGCTTGTTGTCTAAATAAAGCGAACATGCACTCAATACATTTGGAAAGTACAAATGAACAACACACCAAACATGTACAAACATAGGAATGCATCTTAAAAGACACAATACTACATAAGGGATAATGAGTTCAAAGTATAACATAAACTATAACATAAACTAACTTCATTTGGAAATAGATTATAATTTCTCTAAGTGTTACTCACAAATGCATAACATAGTTCAATTTATTTTATTGTGACCTAAAAATTAGACCAGAGATGATTTCATGTAATACACATTATTAATCTCACAAGATTAAACATGTTTAAATCTCTAGGGTTTTCCTTTTATTTATTTTATTAAATAAATAAATCTACACCTATTGGGGACTTGTTCTCAAATGCTATGAATTAAGAACAAGGCAACACAAAATGTTAAAGGTTAAAGCCCTTCGTCCTACAAAGCATTATTTCCCTTAGGATATAATGATCTTCAGACGAAGGTCATGAAGGACATACCTTCATGATTGCAGTATATGATAATGAAAGAAGAAGCATGTAAAATATAAGAAACAATATGAATAATCATATAATGTTATTAACTCATCTTTTATTATATTGTCATGGATAAACAGAAATAATATAAAATTACATTTGTACCTTCGGCTTGACAGAAGGAGAAAGAACAAGTGTGATGCACGAGCGAGTACAAATCAGCGTGAACAGTACAGAGGTACTGTTCATCTATTTATAGGCACAGGGCGCAACCTATGTGAAATTACATTTATACCCTTTACAATCGATTACACTCATGGCACAAACTATCATGGATCAATCTGTCTTTTCATCTTTAAGTCGGTGCAACCCTTCGTCTTAAGGCATGCCGTTATGGCGAAGTTCCCTGGAAGGTAGCTTTGGCGTTATTTCTGTGCTGATCTTCCAAAGGTGTTTCTTCTTACAGGACCTTCGGCTACGAAGCAGACCCCCAACAGTAGCCCCTTCGCGGTGCTAGATCGTTTTTCGTAACGAGCTTGATCCGTGAAAAATTGTCCTAGGCTTGGGAATGTCGAAGGTCCGAAAACACCTTCCCTGAGCTCGTTGCCGATAAACGATTAAAATAATCCGAGCGCGGGGTGGTCCCACCATGCAGCGTATATGCACGATCTGCCGATTCATCTCGCACGCGTCGTGGTCCACCGTTCAGTGAGTGCGGGTGACTGTTGAGCGGGTACGGGTGACTTGACGATTCACCTTCACACCTGCAGCACTATATAAACAGACGGGTAGGTGTGAAGTTACCACAACATTCATTGCTATTGCACTGTTGTGCTGCTGAAAAATTTAACCATAGACAAAGCTTTCTCATTGCATTCTCAAGCAAAGCATCGTTTTGATTTAGCTTTGTCATAAGAGAGAGCTTCGGCACAACCATAAAAATCATCAACATTTGTAAGAACTGCAAGGAATTCAACACCTAATGGCCATAGTTCGTTCAACTGCTAGGGTGACCCGTGACGGAGAAGAGGCCGAAGCCATAGAGACTGCCCCGAGCTCTAAAGTGATGAAATAATCGGGAATGGTTGTGACAGAGGTAGCTGCTGACGAAGGTGCATCTGCTGCCGAAGCTGAATATGCTGACATTGAAGAAGATGTTGTTGATGAGGAAGAGGAAAATTATAATACTCTCATGCCAGCCAAACCCAGTCACTTGGACTTTGGAAAATCTACCGTTTCTGAGGCTGATATGCCTATGATGATAAAACTAGGCTACTTCGGAGAAGCTGAGAAGAAGCTGATTCGTTTTGGTAGGGAAGAAACCACTCCGACATCGGAAAATGATGAGGTGGTAGTTTTTAGGAGTTTCTTCAGAGCGGGGTTGAGGTTTCCTTTGAACGAAATGATTAGGGAAGTTTTGGAAAATTACGAAATCTATCTTCATCAGCTGACTCCTAATGCTATCGTTAGACTCAGCGTCTTCATCTAGGCTCTCCAAAGCCAAGGAATAGACCCGAATGCCGAAGCCTTTTGCCGAGTGCACGAGCTTCATTATCATACGAAGGCCAAAGAAGATGGTCTTCATGAGAATTTTGGTTGCTACAACTTCGCCTACCGCAAAGATATGAAGACTCTGGTGGTTAGCTATCGCACCAAGTGGCCAACTGGTTGGAAAAATTGGTGGTTTTATGTGAAGGCCGATGAGAAGAAGAGGGAGAAGCTCAAGACGCTAGTACTGAGCCCTCTGAGCCTAAGCTTCGGGCTTACTAGGCCGCTGTGCCGTATGGAGCCAGGGTCACCATGCCAACAAGCTGTGGCAGAATTACGGGTGGTAGCCGAGCAGATCAGCACAAGAGATCTAGTCCAAGAATATCTGACCTATAAGGTGTTCCCGACGCTGAGTGAATGGAACATGCCGAAGCTAAAGTGGACAAAGGAAAAGAAGGAACTTGTGCGACTACCTTATAAGTTCAAATTCGAGAAACAGTTCAAAGGGCCATGCCAACAATGGTTAGAAATGATAGAAACCATGTGCAACGAAATTTTGGGAAATTACACTAAAAAAGAAGATCAGATGATGACTGCAGCCTTCGGCACCCGGCTGAAGCGAAGGTTGAATCGGGTGATGGATGCCCTGAATTTTGAATATCCTAACTATGAGTGATTGAGCAAGGGTGCCGAAGGGCAGAAGAGGAAAAGGATTGTTAGTGTTCTGAGCAGACAAGCTGCTAGAATGGTGAAAGAAGATGAAGAAATTATGAAAAGGAGAAAATCGAGCCCTGAGCCGAAGGTAGCTGCTCCGAAGAAGAGGAAAGTTGCGGCTCCGAATCCAAAAATAACTGAAATAGAGGAAGAGACTCCTTCAACACCTTCTGCTGCCGACGTGGAGGAAATTCTAAAGGTAATGACTGAATCGTTGCCTATCAAGCTAAGTCCACTAGGGCCACATCTGATGAAGCTTTTACAGAAGAAGAAGGAACCCTCGACAGCGAAGAAGTCTGCTGGCTAAAAAGGCGGAGGATTATTACTGTAATCGAAGCCATTGAAGAAACACCACCGCTGGCCTCAGCGACAAAGATAACGCCTGCTGCCGAAGTTGCTGCAGCTACCGAAGCTGCCCCCACCCCCACCGAAGCTGCAACTGCCGAAGCTGCAACGGCCGAAGATACAAATCTGGAGGGCACATTTTCTGATATTAATAAAATGCTTTTGAATATGGCCGCGGAAGAAGCTGCTGCAACCGCCGAAGAGTCCCTGGCCACAGTGCCTGGAAAAGGGAAGGAGATCGCCGAAGATACTTCGGATGAAAAGGATTTCGATTTTCAAAACATAATTGGTCAAGAGTTATCGAAGGCTGAAAAAGAGGAGATGAGAGATTATGCTATATCCTGTGGTTACAAACCAGGAGCGTTACTCTTCGGCGGTATTGACGACGAAAGCTTTGGATGCCTCCGAGACCAAACTGGAGCGAAGGTTATCAGTACTCTGTCGAAAAGTATTAGTTTCCCGAAGCTTGAGGCCGACATCAGTCGCTACTGACGATAGCATATCGTCGGTAGTTTATTCTATTCTAATTTCAAGGTAAATAATTTTTTCTTCGGCTTTTCATTATTTTAACAATGAAGGTGTTTTATGACGAAGGTTGTTTTTCACAGAGTATGCTATTAAGTAAAGCCTTGAGGATGCAACAGGACCTTGAAGATAAAAAACATGAGGTTATAATTAAAGGCTTAGAGAGCAAAATAAAAGATCACGAAACTGCTCTTGAGAAGAAAGATTTTGAACTTCAATCAATGGAGGGTTTACTAGCGGAAGCCCAAGCTAAAATTGCCAGATTGAATAATGAACTCCTCACAAAGTCAGAAAGCTTCGAACAAGAAAAGCAGAAATTTGATGTGAAGCTTGAGGCTGAAGTCGAAAAGAGTTCAAATTTGCAGAAATCATGGAAAGAGCTTCAAGATAAATGTCTAGACTTTGGCAACCGACGCGTGCAGCGGCTGAAGCAGGTCTTCAACTCGGTTGGAGCCAGTTCTGAGAAATTTGAACCTTCAGTTGAAAACCTGCCAGGGACCTTCGAACACATTGAGGGCGAAGTTGATGCTCTTTACAAAGTTATAGCTGGACACAGCGACTTCAGTGCCCTGCTAGCTTCTCGGGGCACAGTTGTTGCCTTCATGAAAACTGGTTGCACGCATGGGAAGATCGTTAATAGACCAAACTTCAGCTTATCACCAGCAGATTTAATTGATATCCCCAGCCTGGCTCGGAGCATAGGAAATAGATTCATAACACAAATCTGGACGAAGGGTGGGTGAAGCTTAGCTGGTTACGAAGCTCGAAGTCACCTCAAGCCGGTAATAAAGTCATACATGATGCTTACCTTCTCCTTGAAACTTGAGTTTACCTGATAACGCTTTGTTATGTACAGGATGACGAAACCAAAGAGCAATGATTCGAAGCTTGGTGGATGGTGATGAAGCTGAAGACACTACTATGAAAAAACTCTAGAGAAATTCTTGAATTATCCTTGTAAATAATATTGTAATTTAAGAATCAGATACTACTCTGTAAATTTGTCCATACCTTGTAATATATTTTTACCTTCCCGTCTACGTGTGAACTGCTTTGATGTGGATGAAACTTGTATTTTTTTGAGCCGAAGGCGAAAAACACCTTCCCTTCTTTTCGTACACAACGAAGCATAAATCTGCTTCTTTTTTCTCTCGCCGAAGCCTTGTCATTCAGAGCCGAAGCAACTATATGTATTTCTATGACATGATGATGATCCTACGAATATCTAAATGAATGTGTATGAATGCAATGTATGATGTCATGTATTGTGCAAATGAATGCCTAGACACATGCTTACGAAGCCACATCCAAACTCTGCATTCCCTTGGGAATGACTGAAATCTCTTTGCCATTTATTTTTCGGCTGCACCGCTTATTTTTCGGTGTAAGTTCTGCATCCCCTTAGGAACGTCTTTTGAACTTCTTCGCCTTCTATTTCGGTGGTATAAGTTCTGCATCCCCTTAGGAACGTCTTTTGAACTTCTTTGCCTTATATTTCGGCGGTATTTGGCTCCGCATTCCCTTAGAAACGACTTTTGAGCAGAAAACTTACGCTGCGCTCCCTTAGGAACGACTTTTTGTAGCTTTGTCGTGCTCTGCATCCCCTTTTGGACGAATTTTGAGCTTCTCCCTGGTTTTTTTCTCTGCACTCGATGGTGCGTGCTCATATGTTACATTTTACATTCTTTTGGGGGATTTTGCTCTCGTAGAGCTGAATAAGAAAAGAAAAATTACAAGCTATGGCCCCATTAAAAACCTTTCTCCCCCTTCGGAAAGGAAAATGGTGCCATAGGAAAAAAAAGAAAAAAGATTACATCAAATTACACATAATATCGTTGTTGGGGACTTGTTCTCAAATGCTATGAGTTAAGAACAAGGCAACACAAAATATTAAATGTTAATGTCCTTCGTCCTTCGAAGCATTATTTCCCTTAGGATATAACGATCTTCGGACGAAGGTCATGAAGGACGTACCTTCATCATCATGGTATACGATAATGAAAGACAAAGCATATAAAACATGAAAAATAACATGGACAATCATACAACATCATTCACATATCTTTATTATATAAATTCGAATAATTAAAAACGATATTTAATTACATTTGTACCTTCTGCTTGATAGAAGGCAAAAATCCGAGCGTTGCACACAAGCGAATACAAGGTCCCGTGAACAGTACATGGGTACTGTTCATCTATTTACAGGCACAGGACACAGCCTACGAGAAATTACATTCATGCCCTTTACAAAGGTTTACAATCATAATACAAGTTATCACGGGTCGATTGGTCATTTCATCTTTAAGTCGGTGCATTTGGAAATGTACTCCGAAGCTCTCTGATTGATAGCTTCGGCTTTGTGTCAATCTTCCGAAGGTGTTTCTTCTTATGGGACCTTCGGCGACGAAGCAGACCCCCAACAGTAGCCCCTTCACGGTGTCAGATCATTTTTTCATAACGAGCTCGACCCATGAAAAACTCTCTCAGGCTTCAGAATGCCGAAGGTCCGAAAAACACCTTCCCTGAGCTCGTTGCCGAGAAACGATTTAAATATTCCGAGTGAAGGATGGTCCCACCATGCAACGGGTATGCACGATCTGATGATTCAGCTTCTTGGGCACTATGGTCCACCGTTCAACGAGCGTGGGTGACTGTTCAGCGGGTACGAGCGGCTTGACGATTCACCTTTCCACCTGCAGCACTATATAAACAGACGGGTAGGTGTGAAGTTACCACAACATTTACTACTATTGCATTGTTGTGCTGCCAAAAAATTTAACCACACCCGAAGCTTGTTCACCATATTCTCAATCAAAGGATCACTTTGCTCTAGCTTCATGACAAGAGGGAGCTTCGACAAAAATAAAGAATAATCAACTTCGTCAAAACGCAAGAAATTCAACATCAAATGGCCAGGGTGCGCTCAACAGCTAAGGTTACTCACGACGGAGAGGAAACCGAAGCTGCTGAAACTGCCCCGATCTCCAAAGTTATGAGGCGGTCGAGATTGGTTGTGACGGAGGGCGCTCCTGACGAAGGCGCCCCTGCTATTGAAGTCGAGCAGGCAGATATTGAAGAGGGCGATACTGGTGAAGAAGAGATTGATTATAACACCGCTATGCCATCGAAGCCCAGCCATTTGGATTTTGGGAAGTCAACTGTGTCCGAAGCTGATATGCCCATGATGACGAAGCTGGGCTACTTCAGAGAAGCCGAGAAGGGGTTGATTCGCTTTGGCGGGGAAGAGACTATCTCGAAACCAGAAAGTGATGAAGCGATAGTTTTTAAGAGCTTCTTCAAAGCAGGGTTGAGATTTCCTTTGCACGGGATGATTGCAAATGTTTTGGAAAATTTTGAGATTTATCTTCATCAGCTGACCCCTAACGCCATCGTTAGACTCAGCGTGTATATCTGGGCTCTCCGAAGCCAAGGGGTGGAGCCACTTGCCGAAGCCTTCTACCGAGTACACGAATTCCATTATCAGATGAAGGCTAGAGAAGATGCCTTGCACGAGAACTTTGGATGTTATAATTTTGCATACCGCAAAGACATGAAGACACTGGTGGTCAGTTACCGCACTAAGTGGCCGACCGGTTTGAAATCTGAATGGTTTTATGTTAAGATTGATGAGAAAAAGGAGAAGCTAGTTCAAAGCCCGTTGGAGCTAACCTTCGGGCTGACTAGGTCTCAATGCAACATGACGTCGGAGGCACCATGCCCAGATGTTGTGGCCGAGTTTAGAGTTGTTTCTGAACATATTGGGACTAGGGATTTAGTTCAAGAATACTTAGCCAACAGAATATTCCCAACGTTAAGGGAATGGGGTATGCCGAAGCTTGAAGGAGAGAAGAAGAAGAATGAACTGGTTCGGTTGCCCTATCATTTTAAATTCAAGAAACACTTCAAAGAACCCTGCCAAGAATGGTTGGATACAATTGAAGTTATGTGCAATGAGATTTTAGGCAATTATACGAAAAAGAAGATCAGTTGCTGACTGCAGCCTTCGGCGCCCGACCAAAGCGAAGATTGAATCGGGTAATGGATGCACTGAATTTTGAATATCCTGACTATGAGCGATTGAACAAAGGTGCCGAAGGGCAAAAAAGAAAAAGAATTGTTAGTGTTGTGGGCAGACAAGCTGCTAGAATGGTGAAAGAAGATGAAGAAATCCTGAAGAAGAGAAAATTGAGCCCTGAGCCGAAGGCAGTTGCTCCGAAGAAAAGGAAAGCTGCAGCTCCGAAGCAGAAGGCGACTGATATGGAAGAAGAGACTCCTTCAACACCTTCTGCTGCCGACGTGGAAGAAATTCTAAAGGTAATGACTGAATCCTTGCCTATCAAGCTAAGTCCACTGGGACCACATCTGACGAAGCTTTTACAAAAGAAGAAGGAACCCTCGGTAGCGAAGAAGTCCGCTGGGCCAAAAAAACGAAGGATTATTACTGTGACAGAAGCTATTGAAGAAACACCACCGCCAGCTTCGGCGTCAAAGGCGCCAGCTGTCGAGAGCGCTACAGCTACCGAAGCTGCACCTGCTGAAGCTGCAACTGCCGAAGATGCAAATCTAGAAAGCGCACTCTCTGATATTGATAGAATACTTCTGGATATGGCCGCAGAAGAAGCTGCTATAGCCGCCAAAGAGACCATGGCCACAGTGCCTGGGAAAGAGAAGGAAATAGCCGAAGATACTTCAAAAGAAGAAAATTTCAACTTTCAAAACTTAATTGGACAAGAATTGTCAAAGGCTGAGAAAGAAGAATTGAGAGACTATGCCATATCCTGCGGGTATCAACCAGGGGCGCTACTCTTCGGCGGTATTGACGATGAAAGCTTAGGTTCTCCGAGACCGAACCGGAGCGAAGGTTATCGGTACTCTGTCGAAGAGTATTGGTTTCCCAAAGCTTGAGGCCGATATCAGTCGCTACCGACGACAACATATCGTCGGTAGTTTATTCTATTCTAATTTCAAGGTGAAAACTTTTCTTCGACTTTTTATTGTTTTTAACAACGAAGGTGTTTTCTAACGAAGGTTGCTCCTGCATAGAGTATGCTATTGAGTAAAGCTTTGAGGATGCAACAGGACCTTGAAGATAAAAAGCATGAAGTTATAATTGAAGGTTTAGAGAGCAAAATAAAAGATCAAGAAGCTGCTCTTGAAAAGAAAGATTTCGAACTTCAGACAGTGGAGGGTTTATTGGCAGAAGCTGAAGCCAAAATAGCAAAGTTGAATAAGGAGCTTCTCTCAAAGTCAAAAAGCTTCGAACAAGAAAAGCAGAAATTTGATATGAAGTTTGAGGCTGAGGTCGAAAAAGTTCAAATTTGCAAAAATCATTGAAAGAGCTTCAAGATAAATGTCTAGAGTTCAGCAACCGATGCGTGCAGTGGTTAAGGCAGGTCTTCAACTCGGTTGGAGCCAGCTCTGAGAAATTCAATCCTTCGATTGAAGACCTGCCAGGGACCTTCGAACACATTGAGGGTGAAGTTGATGCTCTTGATGAAGTTATAGCCGGACACGGTGATTTCTATGCCCTGCTAGCTTCTCGGGGCACAGCTGTTGCCTTCATGAAGTCTGGTTGCACGCATGGGAAGATTGTTAATAGACCAAACTTTAGCTTATCACCAGCAGATTTGATTGATATCCCCAGCCTTGCTCGAAGCATAGGAAACAGATTTATAAAGCAAATCTGGACGAAGGGTGGGCGAAGCCTAGCTGGTGACGAAGCTCGAAGTCACCTGAAGCCGGTAATAAAATCATACCTTGTGCTTACCTTTTCCTCGAAACTTGAATTTTCCTTATAATGCTTTGATATGTACAGGATGACGAAGCCGAAGAACACAGAGCCGAAGCTTAGCAGACAATTTGAAGCTCAACAGATGGTGATGAAGCTCGAATACCTAGCTGTGGAAAAACTCTAAGAAAACTCTTGTATTAACCTTTATAAAGAATATTGTAATCAGATTCTGCTCTGTAAATTTGTCCATACCTTGTAATATATTTTTACCTTTCCATCAATGTATGAAGTGCTTTGATGTGGACGAAACTTGTATTTTTTGAGCCGAAGGCGAAAAACACCTTCCCTTCTTTTCGTACACAACGAAGCATGAATCTGCTTTTGAAGCTGTATGCTTAGAGCCGAAGCAACTGTTTGTATCTGTATGATATGATGATGATGATAATCCTATGTATGTCTAAATGAATGTTTATGAATACAATGTATGATGTAATGTATCGTGCAAATGAATGCCCAAACACACACATTCGAAGCTTCATCCACAACCTTCATTCCCTTAGGAATAACTGAAATCTCTTTGCCGTTTATTTTTTGGCTGCACCGCTTATTTTTTGGTGTAAGTTCTGCATCCCCTTAGGAACGTCTTTTGAACTTCTTCGCCTTCTATTTCGGCGGTATTCGCGTTGACTTTTCGCGCTTTACCTTATATTTCGTCGGTATTTGGCTCTGCATTCCCTTAGGAACGACATTTGAGCAGAAAACTTACGCTACGCTCCCTTAGGAACGACTTTTTGTAGCTTCGTCATGCTCTGCATCCCCTTAGGGACGACTTTCGAGCTTCTCTCTGTTTTTCTTTTTCTCTGCACTCGATGGTGCATGCTCAGATTTTACATTTACATATTTTGGGGGATTTTGCTCTCATGGAGCTGAATAAGAAAGAAAAAATTACAAACTATGGCCCCATTAAAAACCTTTCCCCCCCTTTGGAAAGGAAAAGGGTGCCATAGAAAAATAAAAAAGATTACATCAATCTATACATAATACCGTCGAAGCTCATCCGCGTTCCAAGATCTAGGAATGTCATTGCCATCCATATCCTTTAATCTGTAAGAACCAGGCCTTGACGAAGATACTACCAGAAAAGGTCCTTCCCACTTCAGCCGTAGTTTGCCTACTGTGTCCGGATTAGCCACTCTCTGAAGCACCTAATGCCCTGGCTTGACATTTTCCAGTCAGACTTTTCTGTCGCGCCATTTTATTGTTTCGGCTTGATATTTATTTATATTTTCCACATCCTGAAGTCTGACCCCTTCTATAGTGTCTTTTGCCACATGATAATCAGTTTTGTCTTCAGTCGAAGCTGTTGTTTTTATTGACCCTGTTTTAGCTTCGTCACCAAATAACAACTTGAATGGCGTAAAACCTGTTAATCTTGATACAGTTGTATTGTGGCTCCACACCACTTTAATCAACTCTTCTGGCCACTTTCCTCTGGGTTGATTAAAAGTTAACTTCATTATTCTTGTCATTATAATACCATTTGCTCTGGATGTCTGACTGATGCAAAATGGATCTTCGTGCCGATTTGATCACAGAATTCCTTGAAAGCTTCGGCATCAAACTGTGTTCCATTGTCCACAGTTATAGCCTTTGGTACGCCGAAGCGACAAGCAATATTTTGCCAAAAGAATTTCTGGATTGTGACCAAAGTTATTGTGGCCAAAGGCTTTGCTTCAATCCACTTGGAAAAATATTCTACAGCCACCACAACATATCTTAAATTGCCTTGTGCTGGTGGAAGTGGTCCTAACAAATCCAGACCCCATCTTTGCAATGGCCAAGTTGGCTGTATTAGTTGGGTTAACGACGAAGGTTGTTTCTGGTCTCTTGCACATTTTTGATAATTTTCGCACTTTTGAACCAGATCCGTTGCATCTGAAGCTGCCTTTGGCCAATATAATCGTTGTCTGAAGACCTTCCCCAGCAAAGGTCTAGATCCAATGTGAGATCCATACAAACCTGCATGTATTTCCTTCATCAGCTCTATGTCTTCAGTTCTGGATAGACACTTGAGAAGTGGAGAGCAGACTCCATGTTTGTATAACTCCCCTTCTATTATTACATATGGTCTTGTTCTTGCTTCCATTCTCTTATTATAAGCTTCGTCATCTGAAAGGCAGTTACCTTGGAGAAAAGATATAATCTCAGTCCTCCAATCTTCACTATGAGCAAGAGATATATTGAGCACTGCTCTTTCGAGAAGTTCCACCGAAGGTGCTCTTATTGTCTCAAAGAATACTTCCGAAGGTAGAGGCAGCCCTTGTGCCGCTGACTTGGCCAGCAGATCAGCGTGCTCGTTTTCTCCTCGTGGAATATTCTTGACAGAAAACCCTTCGAAAGAAGCTTCAAGCCTTCGAACTGTGTCCAGGTATTTCTCAAGCTTCGGGTCTCTTGCCCTGCAACTCTCGTCAACATGACCAGAAATAACTTGGGAATCGATTTTAAGGACCACCCTTCTTATCCCCATTGCCTTTAACTTCTGAAGCCCCAAAAGCAAAGCTTCGTATTCAGCAATATTATTTGTGCAGCTGAAATCAAGCTTTATTGCATAGCATGTTCTGACTTTGGAAGGTGCAACTAAGACAGCAGCCGCACCTGCCCCGAAGGTTCCCCAGGAACTGTCGCAGAACACTGTCCAAGCTTCGGCATCTTTATTTGCTTCTTCTTCTTGAGCCCCTGGCGTCCAGTCAGCGATGAAGTCTGCTAACGCCTAGGACTGAATCGAGGATCTATGCACATAATCAATACTGAATTCGTTGAGTTCCGCAGCCCACTTTCCAATCCTTCCAGTAGCTTCTCTGTTCCTCATGATATCCTTCAGAGGCTGTGATGAAGGAACAATTATATGGAATGCTTGAAAATAATGCCGAAGCTTCCTGAAGGCCATTAAGACAGCATACAACACCTTCTCCAATTCTGTATAGTTTTTCTTTGATAAACTTAGGACTTCGGAGACAAAGTATACTGGGGCTTGCTTTTTAATTTGTCCTTCCAGCTTCTCCTGCACAAGCACCACACTCACTGCAGAGTGCGAAGCTGCCACATACAATAGTAACGGAGCCCCTGGCATGGGTGGAGTTAACGTTGTTAGATCAATTAATTATTGCTTCAACTCTTCGAAGGCTTTCTGTTGAGCTGGGCCCCATTGAAAGACTTCAGCTGACTTTAGTATTTCGAAGAATGGCAAATTTCTTTCTGCTGATCTAGATATGAATCTATTCAATGAAGCCAGTCTTCCTGTCAAATGTTGGGCCCCCTTCTTTGTGCTTGGCGGTTCCATTCGAAGGATGGCTTCGATCTTGCTTGGGTTAGCTTCAATCCCCTTCGTTGAAACTAGACAACCAAGGAACTTACCCTTCTTCACTCCAAAGACACATTTTCAGGATTTAATTTTAGGCCAGCTTGCCTGAAATTAGCAAATGTTTCTTGCAGATCAGTGATATGATTTTCTTGCTTCGTACTTTTTACTATGATATCATCAACGTATGTTAGCACATTTCTGCCTATCTGAGAATGAAGGACCTTGGCTATCATTCTGCTGAAACTTCCTCCAGCATTCTTGAGCCCCTCAGGCATCCGAAGATAACAATAGGTGCCACTGGGAGTAATGAAGCTAGTCTTCGGCTCATCCTCCTTCTTCATCCATATTTGATGATATCCTGAGTAGCAATCCAGCAGACTCATAAGTTCAAAAGAAGTTGTTGCATCCATAAGAGAGTCTATCCTTGGTAACGGAAACTCGTCCTTCGGACAGGCCTTGTTGAGATCCGTGAAATCAATACACATTCTCCATTTGCCATTGGCCTTCTTCACCATAACAGTATTAGCTAGCCACTATGGATATTTTACCTCCCTAATAACACTAGCACTGAGAAGTCTTTTGACTTCATTTCGAGCACCTTCAGCTTTATCATCAGACATTTTCCAAAGCCTTTGCTTTCTTGGCCTGAAAGACGGGTCGACATTGAGTGAATGTTCAATGACGTCTCTGTTTACACCACAGAGATCATTGGCCGACCAAGCAAAAACATCTTTGTTGTTGAATAAAAACCTTATCAAGGTTTTCTCTTGTTCTTCAGATAGCTGAGATCCCAGCAGTACCTTCTGCTCTGCTATGTCTTCACTTAGAAGCATAGGCTTCGTCTGATCAGCCGAGGCAGCCTTCTCTCTTCTGTACTTGTACTGTTCACAAGCTTCAGCTCCATCTATGTTGTGGATTGCTTTTGAGTCTGTCTAGTTTCCTTCAGCTTTTCTAGCAGCTTCCTGACTACCATGAACAACAATGGGTCCTTGTTCTGAAGGTATCTTCATGCATAGATATGCTGGATGAAGTATTGCTTCGAAAGCATTGAGTGTCCGACGACCAATGATTGCATTGTAGGGGTATTCCATATCAACAATGTCAAACACAACTTGTTCAGTCCTTATATTGTGGACGAAGCCGAAAGTCACTGGCATCGTGATTTTGCCGAGCGCTGCAATCTGCCTTCCTCCGAAGCCACAAAGAGGGTGTGTAGCATCATGAATCTTGTCTTCTGGCTCTTGCATCTTCCTGAAGGCCTTAGCAAATATGATGTCAGCTGCACTGCCTGTATCAACCAAAACATTGTGGACCAGAAATCCCTTGGTGACACAAGATATGACCATAGCATCATTATGAGGATAATCCTTGAGCTGAAGGTCCTCCTGGTAGAAAGTGATTGGGATGTGGGACCATTTTGACTTGATGAAGGGTCCCTGCACCCCAACATGTTGTACCCTTCTCTGAGCCTCTTTCTTCTGCTTCTTGTTGGCTAGTTCTGAGCATGAACCGCCTGTTATTGGGAGCACCAGCTTCGTAGCCGAAGCAGCTTCAGCTTGGGTGTTGGACAAAGCCATCAGCTCAAAAGTGAAAGTGAGTTCACCGGAGGTGGGCGCCAATGTTGGGGACTTGTTCTCAAATGCTATGAGTTAAGAACAAGGCAACACAAAATATTAAATGTTAATGTCCTTCGTCCTTCGAAGCATTATTTCCCTTAGGATATAACGATCTTCAGACGAAGGTCATGAAGGACGTACCTTCATCATCATGGTATACGATAATGAAAGACAAAGCATATAAAACATGAAAGATAACATGGATAATCATATAACATCATTCACATATCTTTATTATATAAATTCGAATAACTAAAAACGATATTTAATTACATTTGTACCTTCAGCTTGATAGAAGGCAAAAATCCTAGCGTTGCACACAAGCGAATACAAGGTCCCGTGAACAGTACATGGGTGCTGTTCATCTATTTATAGGCACAGGATGCAGCCTACAAGAAATTACATTCATGCCCTTTACAAAGGTTTACAATCATATTACAAGTTATCACGGGTCGATTGGTCATTTCATCTTTAAGTCGGTGCATTCGGAAATGTACTCCGAAGCTCTCTGATTGATAGCTTCGGCTTTGTGTCAATCTTCCGAAGGTGTTTCTTCTTATGGGACCTTCGGCGACGAAGCATACCCCCAACAATCGTTGAAGCTCATCCGCATTCCAAGATCTAGGAATGTCGTTGCCGTCCATATCCTTCAACCTGTAAGAACCGGACCTTGATGAAGATACCACCAGAAAAGGTCCTTCCCACTTCAGCTGTAGTTTGTCTACTGTGTCCGGATTAGCCACTCTCCGAAGCACCAAATGCCCTGGCTTGATATTTTTCAACCGGACTTTTCTGTCGCGCCATTTTATTGTTTCGGCTTGATATTTTCCACAGCCTAAAGTCTGGTCCCTTCTATAGTATCTTTTGCCACGTGATAATCAGCTTCGTCTTCTGCCGAAGCTGATGTTCTTATTGACCCCGTTTTAGCTTCTTCTGGGTTGTAGCTTCGTCACCAAATAATAACTTGAATGGCGTAAAACCTGTTGATCTTGATATGGTTGTATTGTGGCTCCACACCACTTTAATCAACTCATCTGGCCACTTTCCTATGGGCTGATGGAAAATTAACTTCATTATTCCCGTCATTATAATGCCATTTGCTCTTTTGACAAGTCCATTTGACTCTGGATGTCTGACTGATGCAAAATGAATCTTCATGCCAATCTGATCACAGAATTCCTTAAAAGCTTCGGCATCAAAATGTGTTCCATTGTCCATAGTTATAGCCTTCGGCACGCCGAAGCGACAAACAATGTTTTGCCAGAAGAATTTCTGGACTGTGACCGAAGTTATTGTGGCCAAAGGCTTCACTTCAATCCACTTAGAAAAATATTCTACAGCCACCACAACATATCTTAAATTGCCTTGTGCTGGTGGAAGTGGGCCTAGCAAATCGAGGCCCCATCTTTGCAACGGCCAAGTGGGCTGTATTAACTGAGTGAGAGATGAAGGTTGCTTCTGGTCTCTTGCACATTTTTGACAACTTTCACATTTTCGAACTAGCTCTGCTGCATCCGAAGTTGCCTTCAGCCAGTAAAATCCTTGTCGAAACACTTTTTCCAGCAAGGGCCTAGACCCAATATGAGATCCACACAGACCTACGTGTATCTCTTTCATTAATTCAATACCTTCAGCTCTTGATAAAGACTTGAGAAGTGGAGATTATACTCCATGTTTATACAATTCCCCTTCTATTATCACATATGGTCTTGTCCTTGCCTCCATTCTCTTGTTATAAGCTTCATCATCTGAAAGACAATTGCCTTGTAGGAAAGATAAAGTTTCAGTCCTCCAATCTTCACTATGTACTGGAGAAATAGTAAGCACTGCTCTCTCCATGAGTTCAACCGAAGGTGCTTTTATTGTTTTAAAAAATACTTCTGAAGGTAGAGGGAGCCCCTGAGCCGCCGATTTGGCTAGCAAATCTGCATGCTCATTTTCACCTCTTGGAATATTCTTGACAGAAAAACCTTCGAAAGAAGCCTCCAACCTTCGAACTGTATCCAGATATCTTTCAAGCTTCGGATCTCTTGCCTTGCTACTTTTGTCCACATGGCCAGAAATAACTTGAGAATCAGTCTTTAGGATGGCCCTTATTATTTCCATTGCCCTTAGCTTCCGAAGCCCCAACAGAAGTGCTTCGTACTCAGCAATATTATTTGCGTAACTGAAATCCAGCTTGGCTGCATAACATGTTTTGACTTTTGAAGGTGCCACTAGGACCGCAGCCGCTCCTACACCGAAGGTTCTCCAAGAACCATCGCAGAACACTGTCCAAGCTTCGGCATCTTTGTTTACTTCTTCGTGAGCACCTGGCGTCCAATCAGCGATGAAGTCTGCTAACGCTTGGGACTGGATTGAGGATCTATGCACATAATAAATGGTAAATTCATTAAGTTCTGCAGCCCATTTTCCAATCCTTCCAGTAGCTTCTCTGTTCCTCATAATATCCTTCAGAGGCCGTGACGAAGGAACAATTATGTGATATGCTTGAAAATAATGCCGAAGCTTTCTGGAGGCCATTAACACAGCATATAGCACCTTTTCCAATTCTGTGTAATTTTTCTTTGAATGACTTAAAACTTCGGAGACGAAGTACACTGGAGCTTGCTTTTTGACTTGGCCATCTAGCTTCTCCTGTACAAGTGCCGCACTCACTGCATAATGTGAAGCTGCAACATATAAGAGCAATGGAGCCCCTGGCGAAGGTGGAGATAACGTTGTTAAATCAATCAAATATTGCTTCAACTCTTCGAAGGCCTTTTGCTGAGCCGGACCCCACTGAAAGACTTTGGCTGACTTTAGTATTTCAAAGAATGACAGATTTCTTTCTGCTGATCTGGATATAAATCTGTTCAATGATGCTAATCTACCTGCCAGCTGTTGTTCTGCTTTCTTTGCGCTTGGTGGTTCCATACGAACGATAGCTTCAATCTTGCTTGGGTTAGCTTCAATTCCCTTCGTTGGTACTAGACAGCCAAGGAACTTGCCCTTCTTTACTCCAAAAACACATTTTTCTGGATTTAACTTCAAACCAGCTTGCTTGAAGTTGGCAAATGTCTCTTGCAAATCAGCAATGTGATTTTCTTGCTTCATGCTTTTAACTATGATATCATCAACATAAGTCAGCACATTCCTGCCTATTTGAGAATGAAGGACTCTAGCTGTCATTCTGCTGAAGCTTCCTCCAGCATTTTTAAGCCCCTCAGGCATCCGAAGATAGCAATATGTGCCACTGGGGGTTATGAAGCTAGTCTTTGGCTCATCTTCCTTCTTCATCTAGATTTGGTGGTAGCCTGAGTAACAATCTAGTAGACTCATGAGCTCTGACGAAGTTGCTGCATCTACTAGAGAATCTATTCTTGGCAATGATAACTCATCCTTTGGACAAGCCTTGTTAAGATCTGTAAATTCAATGCACATTCTCCATTTACCATTGGCCTTCTTCACCATAACAGTATTAGCTAGCCACTCTGGGTATTTGACCTCTCTGATAACTCCAGTGCTAAGAAGCCTTTTCACTTCGTTCCGAGCACCTTCAACTTTGTCATCAGACATTTTTCGAAGCCTTTGCTTTCTTGGCCTGAAAGATGGATCCACATTGAGTGAATGCTCAATGACATCTGTGTTGACACCGCAAAGATCATTGGCTGACCAAGCAAAGACATCTTTGTTGTTGAATATAAATTTTAGCAAATTCTTTTCCTGCTCTTCAGATAACTGAGACCCTAGCAGTACCTTTTGCTCTGCTATATCTTCACATAGAAGCATAGGCTTCGGCTGATCCGCCGAAGCAGCCTTCTCTCTTTTGTATCGATACTGCTCACAGGCTTCGGCTCCATCTATGTTATGGATTGCCTTTGAATCTGTCCAGTTTCCTTCGGCCTTCCTGGCAGCTTCTTGACTGCCATGAACAACAATGGGCCCTTGTTCCGAAGGTATCTTCATGCATAGATATGCTGGATGAAGTATCGCTTCGAAAGCATTAAGTGTTCCATGACCAATGATTGCATTATAGGGATACTCCATGTCAACAATGTCAAAGACAACTTGTTCAGTCCTTGTGTTATGAACAAAGCCGAAGGTCACCGGCATTGTGATTTTGCCGAGTGCTACAATCTGCCTTCCTCCGAAGCCACATAGAGGATGTGTAGCATCATGAATCTTATCCTCTGGTTCTTGCATCTGTCTGAAGGCCTTAACAAATATGATATCCGCTGCACTGCCTGTATCAACCAGAACATTATGGACCAAAAATCCCTTAATGACACAAGATATGACCATAGCATCATTATGAGGGTAATCTTTGAGCTGAAGGTCCTCCTGGGAGAAGGTGATTGGGATGTGGGACCATTTTGACTTGATGAAGGGTCCCTACACCCCAACATGCTGCAACCTTCTCTGTGCTTCCTTCTTCTGCTTCTTGTTAGCCGGCTCTGAACCTGAGCCGCCTGTTATTGGAAACACCAGCTTCGTAGCCAAAGATGCTCCGGCTTGGTTGCTGAACAAAGCCATCAACTCAAAAGTGGAAGTGAGTTCACCGGAGGTGGGCGCCAATGTTGGGTACTTGTTCTCAAATGCTATGAATTAAGAACAAGGAAACACAAAATGTTAAAGGTTAAAGCCCTTCATCCTACGAAGCATTATTTCCCTTAGGATATAATGATCTTCAGACGAAGGTCATGAAAGACATACCTTCATGATTGCAGTATATGATAATGAAAGAGAAGCATGTAAAATATAAGAAACAATATGAATAATCATATAATGTTATTAACTCATCTTTTATTATATTGTCATGGATAAACAGAAATAATATAAAATTACATTTGTACCTTCGACTTGACAGAAGGAGAAAGAACAAGTGTGATGCACGAGCGAGTACAAATAAGCGTGAACAGTATTGAGGTATTGTTCATCTATTTAAAGGCACAGGGCGCAGCCTGTGTGAAATTACATTTATACCCTTTACGATCGATTACACTCATGACACAAACTATCATGGATCAATCTGTCTTTTTATCTTTAAGTCGGTGCAACCCTTCGTCTTAAGGCATGCCGTTATGCCGAAGTTCCCTGGAAGGTAGCTTCGGCGTTATTTCTGTGCTAATCTTCCGAAGGTGTTTCTTCTTACAGGACCTTTGGCTACGAAGCAGACCCCCAAGAACACCTACATTAGTTCATACTTAATCATAAATATTAGAATGTGCAGACAGTAACTAGAACTAATTTATTTAAATAGAGAATAATTCTATGAACATTTTGCAATTTGAATCACTAAATTCGGAGTTCATATGCAAAAGATATGAAATAAACAAATTTGGGAATTCAAAATATGAAATTAGGTCTAATTCTATGAATATTTAAAAGTCCAGGGTTCAATCTGCAAGATTACAGGGGCCTGCGCGCGAAAACCAGGGACGGCGGGTTGATTCTAAACAAACTGAGGGTCTCTTTAATAAAACTACCGCGCGAAGGGGTATCGAGTGATTCTAACCGTTAGATCAGAAACCGACGGCCGAGATTAGATCTGCGGCCGAGGGCGCGTGCGCGGGCGGGCGAGTGCTGACAGGCGGGCCAGGGGGTGTCAGCGATAGAGGGGGAGGGCGCACTGACCGAGCAGGCCCAGCGCTAGGGAACACAGGCGCTGACAGGCGGGCCAGTGGCACAGGGCGCGCGTGCGCGAAGCGGTATCCACGATCTGGGCCGTGCGATCAAGATCGGACGAGGGAATCAGACCGAGGAGGATGAACGGCTGCGGGCGGCTGCTCCTCTCCGCGGCAGTGAAGTCGCCGGAGTTGAGGCAGGTGTGTGCTAGGGGGTTCCGGGGTCGCCGGGATTGGGCAGAGAGGGAGAGAATGCCACGGCGAGCTCAATGTCGAGGAAAAGGCCACGAATCCAAGGGAAGAGAGGGAAGAACGGCGGGGAGAAGGCCTCGGGCGGACCAGAGGAACTCCGGCGAGGCATTCTGGCCACAGGGAGGGGGCTTGAGGTGTGCTAAGGCTTGGGAAAGCTTTAGTAGAGGTAGGGGTGACACAGGAACCTACACCGGGGAACTAGACCGGGCTAAATTGGCCGGCCAACGCGCGAGATTGGCAGACCGCCACGGTCGAGCATCGGCGATGCCAAATTTGGCCGAGCACAGAGCGAAACTAGGGAAATTAAGCACAGGCAAAGGTGTCTCACCTCGGGGCAGAGCTCGAGGAGGCTTGGCGTGGTCTCCGGCGAGCTAGATGGTCGGGAACGCGGGCGCGGGTCTTCGATGGCGTCTGGCGGCAAGGGCAGAGCGCGAGAGAGGGTAATGTTGTGCGAAATGAGGCGGGGAAGCGAGTGTGGGCACTGGCGGGGCTCTAAGAAGGGAGCTGGGCGCGTGGGCGGGCGTCGTGGCCGAGAAATCCGGCGATGTGCGCGAGTGCACACGCGATGGTCCACGGCGAGCGCGGGGAGGGCGAAAGTGACAGGGAGGGTCCACAGCGCAGAGAGAGAGAGAAGAGGGACGCGCGGGGCAACGACTCAGCGCCTAGCAAACCGAGCCCGCGAGGCAAAGAGAGAAGAGGGATGCGCGCGGGCGAAGCAACTGGCGCCGATAGGTCGGCCCCATCGGGCAGAGAGCGAGAGAGAGAGCGCGCGGGAGAGAAAGTCGCCGCTGACAGGTGGGGCCCGCCTGTCAGGCGGCACGGGCCCGCGGGCGTGCGGCCTAACTGGGCTGAGCTGGGCTGCTGGGCTACTGGGCTTCTTTTCCTTTTTCTTTTTCTCTGGATTTTCTAATTCCTTTTCTATTTCTTTTCTATAGGGTTTTCAATTCCAAATTCAAATTAGGTTTCAAATTCAAATAAGTTCAAACATGTGCAACACTTCAAAGAATATTTTAAGCTCAGCATGATGCAACATGTCATCACCCACAATGTTTTGGCAAAAATAAATAATTAAATCCCCTAACTTTAAGCTAATTCTACTTAAAAGGGAAAAAGGAAGAGAGGATCTAGAGAGAGATAAAACCTAGAGTGAGAGAGAGAGAAGAGTAACACATGAATTTGGGTGATCATTAGAAAGAAATTTTATACCCCCAAGTTCAGGGTGTTACAGTGATAAACAATAATATTACAAAATTTTAGAAACTAGAATCGATCAATTTGGAGTTCATATGAATTTTCTATGATTTATACAAGTTCTAGCAATTATTTTTGCACTAAAAATTCATTTCTAATTAATTTTCTCTGATTTTCCATCTCTCAGGACTGGGCGCCAATTACCAGAGAAGGCAGGAGGGTCTGGCATAAAAATCCCTAAGACTCAGCGCACTGTTAAGTTAGACTATGTGTTGATTTCAGTAAAGCGTGGGGACTCATACGCAAAATCACACGTCGAAGCGGTATGGTGCAATCTGAGACGTTGTATCTGAGTGAACGACCACGATTAAATCCTACACCCGCGCGAACCGGTACGCAGCGTGGTCCATCGGATCCAGATCCGACGTCCTCGATTTAATGAAGCCCAGAGCGAGTGACCATCATCCGATCCCGATCGGACGACCCGAAACTGCCACCCGCGAATCGTTACAGTCCATTCGATCACCACCACACAGAGCTCATCTAACGGCCGAGGTGCTTCCCTAGAATTTCTAATCTCGGTCGTCGGTTACAAGATCAACAACACAGGGCCCTTCTCCTACCTCATGCACCCGAGTAGGACAGCGGCTTCGCTTGAACCACGGCGAACCCCGCCGGTGACAGCTCATCGATGAATTGAAGCCCCAATCACAAGTTTCGTATAGCGCACAAGGTTACGCGGATCAAAGTGAATACAGGTGAGAGGTTTGTACCGGAAATCGTAGGGCAAAAATCACTGGCTTCGGGAAGGTGCGGACGCGCACGACCTTGCTCGACGGCGAGCCAATTCCCCGCGATGGCGCCTGATTTCTCCATCGGAGAGAGTCAAGGAGGTGCCGAACTCTGACACCAATCGTCCCCCACCGCTAATTGGGACCTGGAGTCGCTATGGAGGGCACCCGAGGTCGGCGGCAGGCTCCCACGATGCGAGGCGGTGCACAGTGACACTGACTTCCTAATGGAGGGGGTACCTCGCACGAGACGTGGGTGCGCATTATATCTGCGTCAGTCGATCAAGTGCGCCAGGCCCGGGGTGAGGTGGTTGAGGAGAGCCCGGCATCACCGGCGACGGACTCGGTCCTCGCGGTTGTGGCGAGGTGGGAGGCACTGGCCAAAGGGGCCCACAAGTCAGTGATTGACTTGTGAGGCGCGCACGCGTGCGAGCGACCACCATGCGGGTCCCACCTAGCCAGTGTTTTACCGGACCAGCATGCGAGGAGACTAACACGCGGGCCCGCCTTGTCGGCATCATATGCGTGTGTGAGGAGTGCATAGGAGTGGGGTTGGGCTGCGTGGTGTTTGCTTCTGGTGGGACGAAATGGGTGAAGTAGGCCCAGCTGCACGTTTTCTCTTTTTATTTTATTTTATTTTCTTTTTCCTATTTTGTCTTCTTTCTATTTTAAATTCCAAATTTGAATTTGAATCCTTTCATGAGTTTCACCTTTAAGTCAATTATACAAATTCAAATTCTAGTGTAGGAATAATATATTTTTATTTACTTATTTTTATCCACATAATATTTATCTTCTTCTCTTTTCTAAATTCTAGAAATTTCTAAATTCCCTTTTGGACTTTAATATATTTCTTGTCACATTATTTTTATATTGTCACAAAATGCACACAAAAGGAAATCTCAGTATGATGCATGATTTAGTAGCATATCTTTTATTAATTATTTGTTTTTAAATATGGTGTTCACATGTGATGGTATGTAGATACAACACACACATATAAATAAAGGAAATAACTTTCCTCCTTTAGTAATCTTACAATTTGGGTATTACAAATCCTACCCCCCTTAAAAAAGAATATCGTCCTCGAGATTTAGGAAGGACTAGGGAAAAGATGGGGGAAAATCTATGCGGAGCTCTTCTTCTCTCTCCCAAGTAGCTTCATCTTCTCCATGGTGGCTCCATTGCACTTGGCACATCTTTATAACTTTATTTCTTGTAACTCGATTCAAAGTGTCAAGAATCTTGATAGGATATTCCGTATAAGTCAAATCACCCTGAACACTGAGCTCTTCCATTGGTAGCTGTTCCTCAGGGACACGAAGACACTTCTTAAGTTGAGACACATGGAATACATTATGCACATCAGATAGATTATCAGGTAGCTCGAGTTTGTAAGCCATCTCTCCAACTCACCTAAAAACTCTGAAGGGTCCAATAAAGCGAGGGGACAATTTGCCCTTAACTTTAAATCTCCTCATTCCACGAAGTGGTGACACCTTGAGATACACATGATCACCTTCCTCAAGTTCCAGTGGTCTTCTTCTATTATCAGCATAACTCTTTTGCCTAGTCTGAGCTACCCTCAAGTTCTCCCGGATTATACGGACTTGTTCTTCTGCCTCTTGAATAAGTTCAGGCCCAAAGAACTGCCTTTCTCCAGTCTGATCCCAATATAGAGGAGTTCTGCACTTCCTGTCATATAAAGCTTCAAATGGTGGCATCTTCAGACTGGCCTGATAACTATTATTATATGAGAACTCAGCATATGGTAGACTTTTATCCCAACTATTTCCATGTTGAAGGGCACAAGCTCTCAACATATCCTCCAGTACTTGATTAGTCCTTTCAGTCTGTCCATCAGTCTGAGGGTGATAAGTCATACTAAAGTTCAACTTTGTACTCATATTCTCATGAAAGCTTCTTCAGAATCTTGAGGTAAACTGTGAACCTCGATCAGACACGATCTTCTTTGGTACTCCATGTAAACACACAATCCGAGCCATATATAACTCTGCCAACTGAGAGCCTAAGTAGTCTTGACCGGAATGAAGTGAGCTACTTTAGTCAATCTATCCACAATCACCCATATAGAATCATATCCTTTCGGGGTGCGAGGCAATCCAGTAATGAAATCCATGCCAATTTCTTCCCACTTCCATTCGGGTATCTTCAACGGGTGCAAAAGTCTAGCTAGTCTTTGATGTTCAGCTTTGACTCTTTGACACACATCAGACCTAGCTACGTGTGCAGTCACCTCTCTCTTCAATCCATACCACCAGTATTTCTGCTTCAAATCCTGGTACATTTTAGTGCTACCAGGGTGAATAGAATAATCAGAATCATGGGCTTCCTTCAATATAGTCTCACGAAGGCTATCAATCTTAGGAACACATATCCTGTCCTTGAATCACACTGTGCCTTGCTCATCCTCCGTGAATTTCGGACCTCTACCTTCAGTGATAAGATCCTTGATCTCTTGAATTTTGGCATCACCAATTTGACTTTTATGGATTTCTTGCTCCAAGGTAGGTTCCACATCAATAGTGACTCCTTCAGTATGTGCAACTATTCTCAGGTTGAGTCTCCTGAAATCCTCAACAATCTCATTAGGTAGCTGGGCAACAATAGCTGAATGAACGTGCTCCTTTCGACTCAAGGCATCCACAACCAGATTCGCCTTGCCCGGATGATAATGAATCTCCAAATCATAATCCTTTATGAGCTCCAACCATCGGCGTTGCCTAAGGTTGAGATCCTTCTGAGTGAATATATACTTCAAACTCTTATGATCCGTGTACACTTGGCACTTGGTTCCCATGATATAATGCCTCCATATCTTAAGTGCATGCACTACGGCTGCCAGTTCTAAGTCATGAGTGGGATAGTTCAACTCATGTTTTCGCAACTGACGAGACACGTAGGCAATCATGTGTCCTTCTTGCATGAGCACACATCCCAAGCCTTGGCCACATGCATCACAATAGATATCAAATCCCTTCTGAAGATCTGGCATGACCAATACTGGGGGTGACATCAATCTCAACTTCAGTTGATTAAAGCTATCTTCACATTTCGAGTCCCACTTGAACTCCCTTCCCTTCTACAGAAGTGAGGTCATAGGCTTAGAAATCTTAGAGAACCCTTCAATAAATCTCCGATAGTAACCTGCAAGTCCCAAGAAACTCTGGATCTCACTAACTGTAGTGGGTACGCTCCACGCCATAATCTCCTTGACTTTAGCAGGATCCACTGATATCCACCATTAGAAATGATGTCCAAGGAATGGCACCTCATCAATTCAGAACTCGCATTTACTGTACTTGGCATAGAGTTGATTATTCCTTAGCTTTTGTAGCACCAATCTCAGATGTTCCTCATGATCACTATCACTCTTGAAATAAATAAGAATATCATCGATGAATACCAGGACGAATCTGTCAAGATACTCCATGAACACCTTATTCATCAGATTCATAAAATAGGCCGGTGCATTGGTTAGTCCAAATGACATAACTGTGAACTCATATAAACCATATCGGGTTGAGAAAGCCGTCTTGGGAATATCGGATGGCCTAATCTTCATTTGATGGTAACCCGACCGGAGATCAATCTTCGAGAATACCCTAGCACCTCTCATTTGATCAAATAAATCCTCAATGCGGGGCAACGGATAATTATTCTTCACAGTAACATCATTAAGAGATCTATAATACACACACATCCGTTGTGATCCATCCTTCTTCTGTACAAATAGAACCGGCGCTCCCCAAGGTGAGGAACTCGGACGAATGTACCCAGCCTCCTATAACTCCGTTAACTGCTTCTTAAGTTCCTTTAGCTCTTCTACGAACATCATGTATGGCTGTTTAGAAATAGGAGCAGTCCCAGGTAAGAGATCAATTACAAACTCAACTTCCCTATCTGGTGGCATCCTTGATAACTCCTCTGGAAAGACATCTAGAAAGTCCCTAACCGCACCGATGTTGTCACCAATAAACTTCCCATCTACTAAGAATGTCGCTAGTCTGGTGGCGGTAGTTACTGCAATTTCAACTTCAAATCTTTCTCCCTTAGGGCTGGTGAGTTCTATAGTACCCCTACCACATTGTATAACGACCTTTGCCTTTCTTAACCATGACATACCAAGGATCAGATCTATACTGCTTTCCTCTAGTATTATAGGGGTAGCCCAGAATTCTCTTCCCATAATTGTCAATGTCAATTTATGTGTCATATGATTTGCCTCAACAGACCCTTTAGGTGTAATTACTATCATTGGTGTTTTCATATTTCACAGTGTTAATTCATTTGTGTTGGCATATCGAGCAGACATGAATGAATGTGTACCACCAGAATCAAATAACATTGTTGCATGAATTGCATTAATGTAAAACATACCAAGTGCGATGTCAGCTCCTTTCGCAGTAGCATCAGCGCTGACCTGATTAACCCTAGCAATAGAGAATCCCTTGCTAGATCCTGGAGTCTGTTGCTTGTTCTACACAGCTGTAGTAGCACTCCTCTAAGGACAAACATTAGCATAATGACCTGTCTTACCACACTTATAGCATGTGGTACCAGCACTCTGTCCTGAGAATTTTGCCGGGGTGCCAGTGGGGGCAGCCTGACGAGTCGGTGGAGTTCCCTGAGGTGTGTGCTGAGCTGGGCGCTGGCCTCCTCTAGCGCGAACTGGTGTACCCTGGGGTGGAACATATCGAGGATGAACACTGTTGCTTCCCTAACCCTGGGATATAGCCTTCCTCTTCAGATCTCCCAGCTGAACACGCTTGTGTTCAATAGCTAGGGCCTTGTCCAGCAGCCTCTGGAATGATGGAAATGTGTGAGCCACGAGAGCATACTTCAGAGGTCCATTGAGTCCTTCAATAAAGTGCTCTTGCTTCCTCTCATCTTCAGCAACTTCATCAGGTGCGTATCTGGATAGCTGGATGAACCTGTAGCGGTACTCGCTGACTGACATGCTTCCCTGCTTCAGCGACAGAAATTCCTTCTTCTTAATCTTCATCAGTCCAGCAGGAATATGGTAGTTTCTGAACTGAGTAGCAAACTCTGCCCCATGTGATAGTATCAGAAGTATCGTGGGCAGCAGTGTAAGAATCCCACCAATCAGCAGCAGGGCCAGTCAGACGACCCGAAGCATATAAAACCTTCTCCTGGTCGGAGCACTGTGCAATGATCAGCATCTTCTCTATAGACTTCAGACAGTCATCAGCGTTAAGAGGATCCAGAGAGCTAGCGAACGTCGGTGGCTTATGACTCATGAACTCCTGATGCTTGTCCCAGGGTGGAACTGGTGGTGGAGGTGGTGTGGCGGTGGTGCTTGGTGCTGTTGCGCCCGTCGCTCCTGACGCATCTCCTCCTGCTTTTGGCGCATCTCTTGGCGTTCCTGCCGCATCTGCGCGTGCATATCCGCCATGGTGTCAGCCATCTGTTGCATTATCCGCATCTAGGCTGCAACTGCGGGATCAGCTCCGGCTGGTGGAGGATTTGAAGGATCCATCTCAGCTTGTTGTTGTTGTTGTCTAAATATCCTCCGAGTGTGTCGATTGGGAGGTAGATAAATTCCACCACCCTTCCTGGTATTGACCATCTGAGTTATAAACATATGGTAAGAAAGAATTGTAGACAAGGAAAGTAATTATGAATCATGTTACTTTGGGGGATTTATTAGCTAAGTAGATTGGTGAGTTACCTACCAAAGCTAATTCATTACCTTAGGATGGTACATGCTAAGATATCCATCTATAATATTTCAGTCAATCAAAGAAGCAAATCAGGCATTTATCATCAGAACAATCAACCAACATTTTTAAATAGAGAAAATAGTTTTAATTTTGTCTTAGGTTTAAATGTAGGATTCCAAGGTGTGAAATCCATCTTGTCTTAGAGTAGAAAAGATAAGAGTAATCAGAGTATGACAGCAAAAGGTGAGACAGGATCAAGATAAGATAAGTATAAAATGAATAAGAGTAAGGTAAGTAGGTAAGGGTTTTGTCCATTTCTATCTAGGTTTCATCCTACAGTCAACATTTCCTCTGATACCACTTCTGTCACACCAGATTTAAGGAACAAAGTCAGGTGCATCTCATACATACGCCAAAGAAGACAACATATATAATAACAGAGTGTATAGAGATAAATGTCACAATAACATCAGAGTATTTATTACATTGCGGAAGTTTTACAAAATAAAAGATAAATATAAAACGAACTAAGGTCCATCCTTGGCGCCATAAAGTCAACTGGGAGACGCCACCTAGATCAGATCAAACTCCTCGTTGTGTGGCTCCTCTTGAACCACCTGTTCTTCTCCTGTGGTTTAGGGTTTAGGGTGTGAGACAGCAAGGGTGAGCTCACACATGTTCATCGCTCAACAAGTTATGGGGAATAATGTGGCATGAACTCACCAAAGGTGTGAGTTCATGTGATGTGTAAAGTTGATCAACAATAGGGGTTAAAGCTAAGCATTGCTTTTAATAAGTTGGTCAAATTTTATTAGCAATTACTAAATGTAAGTAAATACCAAACCATAATAAATAAGAGAACCAAATTAATAAATAATCCCATGTAATGCATATGACAAATAGAGTTTAAGTTCCATAATTTAATCATGCGAGAGTCCTGAGCTGCTCTTGACCGTGAGCTTGGCTAGTATACCATTTTTACACTCTGCAGAGGTTGTACCATGTACCCACAAGTCGTGTATCCCATGTCGCAAGGGTTTGCAAGGCCCTTAGACACTACCGAAGTGAATGGCTAGGGATCCACTACGAGGCCTTTACGAAGTTCCACTAGCTTCTGAAAACCCGCTACAGTTTATGGGAAGAGCACTTGCACGAATCCCCCGTCTGACCACCATCGCAGCAAAATCAACCCGAGAACCTCCCTGCATGCAGTTCCCCTACTGCCCTTGCCCCTTTCGAGTAAGGTAGTCTTCCACTAGCTTTCCTAATTAGTCAGACAAGGGCGTCCCATTCCACCCTTGTGGTGGCACGTGTTTCTCAAGTTAAGCTTCATGTTCCAATTAAAGATAATAATGATCTTGACATGAACATAAAATAAAATAACAAAGTTATTGGAACATGGATATAATGAAATATTATCCCAAACCCATGTAAAGCAATAGCATAACTATCCAAAATGATTCAGGGATAAACAAGGTAAAAAGATAAACATACTAGGGCAACCTATTGGGTCCCATCAAAATTAAACATATGCATTGATAAGTGATAATAAAGAATATTATTGGGTAATAAATGTGATCGAGGGTACAACTTGCCTTCAATGAGCTCCTGCTCAGCAACTTCTATCTGCTGGGCACCAGGGTCCTCAGCCACAATAGAAACAAGCACAGTATATAGAGAAAATTAACATCACACCAAACATGTAAACAAAATACATAATAATAATCTACACATTAAAATAGGATCCTAGGAAAGTAGGAACATGAATCATTAATTTTGGAGTTATAGATTTTAAGTTATGAATTTCCAAAGGTTTTATGTGCTTGATATATGATTAATTGAGAAATCAATTTTATTACTATTTCATGTCAAAACAGAGACTCTAGGGGATAAACAATAATATTAGAAAATTTTAGAAACTGGAATGGATCAATTTGGAGTTCATATGAATTTTCTATGATTTATACAAGTTCTAGCAATTATTTTTGCACTAAAAATCCATTTCTAATTAATTTTCTCTGATTTTCCAACTCTCTGGACTGGGCGCCAATTACTAGAGAAGGCAGTGGAGTCTGGCATAAAAATCGCTAAGACTCAGCGCACTGTTAAGTTAGACTGCGAGTTGATTTCAGTAAAGCGCGGGGAGTCATATGCAAAAATCACACACCGAAGCGGTATGGTGCAATCCGGGCCGTCAGATCTGAGTGAACGGCCACGATTAAATCCTACACCCGCGCGAACCGGTACACAGCGTGGTCCATCGGATCTAGATCCGACGTCCCCGATTTAATGAAGCCTAGAGCGAGTGACCATCATCCGATCCGGATCGGACGGCCCGAAACCGCCACCCGCGAATCGTTACAGTCCATTCGATCACCACCACACAGAGCTCATATAATGGCCGAGGCGCTTCCCCTAGAATTTCTAATCTCGGTCGTCGGTTACAAGATCAACGGCACAGGGCCCTTCTCCTACCTCGTGCACCCGAGCAGGACGGCGGCTTTGCTTGAACCACGGCGAGCCCCGCCGGTGACAACTCACCGATGAATTGAAGCCCCAATCACAAGTTTCATATAGCGCACAAGATTCCGCGGATCAAAGTGAATACAGGTGAGAGGTTTGTACCAGAAATCGTAGGGCAAAAATCATTGGCTCTGGGAAGGTGCGGACGTGCGACGACCTTGCTCAACGGCGAGCCAATTCCCCGTGACGGCGCCCAATTTCTCCATCGGAGAGAGTCAAAGAGGTGCCGAACTCTGACACCAATCGTCCCCCACCGCTAATCGGGACCCGGAGTCGCTACGGAGGGCATCCGAGGTTGGCGGCGGGCTCCCACGACGCGAGGCGGTGCACAGTGACGCTGACTTCCTAATGGAGGCGGGGTACCTTGCACGAGACGTGGGTGCACATTATATATGCGTCGGTCGATCAAGTGCGCCAGGCCCGGGGTGAGGTGGTTGAGGAGAGCCCGGCATCACCGGCAACGGACTCGGTCCTTGTGGTTGTGTCGAGGTGGGAGGCACTGGTCAAAGGGGCCCACAAGTCAGCGATCGACTTGTGAGGCACGCACGCGTGCGAGCGACCACCATGCGGGTCCCACCCAGCGAGTGGTTTACCGTATCAGCACGCGAGGAGACTAACACGCGGCCCCGCCTTGTCGGCATCACATGCGTGTGTGAGGAGTGTGTAGGAGTGGGGTTGGGCTACGTGGTGTTTGCTTCTGGTGGGCCAAAATGGGTGAAGTTGGCCCAGCTGCGGGTTTTCTCTTTTTATTTTATTTTCTTTTTCCTATTTTGTCTTCTTTCTATTTTAAATTCCAAATTTGAATTTGAATCCTTTCATGAGTTTCACCTTTGAGTCAATTATACAAATTCAAATTCTAGTGTATGAATAATATATTTTTATTTACTTATTTTTATCCACATAATATTTATTTTCTTCTCTTTTCTAAATTCTAGAATTTCTTTTAGATTCTAAATTCCCTTTTGGACTTTAATATATTTCTTGTCTCATTATTTTTATATTGTCACAAAATGCACACAAAAGGAAATCTCAGCATGATGCATGATTTAGTAGCATATCTTTTATTAATTATTTGTTTTTAAATATGGTGTTCACATGTGATGGTATGTAGATACAACACACACATATAAATAAAGGAAATAACTTTTCTCCTTTAGTAATCTTACAATTTGGGTATTACACCACCACCCTAGAACAGTTGTCCTAGTTCCTTGGACTGTGTCCCTAAAGGTCCGAACCTCGACCAAACTAAAGGGCTGGTTCCTAAATCTCTACCCAGCAAGCTCCAGCTACATGATCCGAGAGATCGAGCACAACAAAGTAGGAGCCCTGAGGGTATAGTACTAAGTGTTGATCTTGAGTTGTGTTCAGGATCGTTTTCTAGTATGATCATGACTTCAGAAGTGCATCACCACAGGGGGTACACCAGTAATAAGCAAGGCGGCTAACCACCCCATCATGCCACATGCGCATAATACGGTGAACGAGTCGTTTCACACCCCATCAAACCACCTACGCCGAACGGCGTCATGATGGCCACCTCTTTTACTGCATCGCCATAGTAACTACCTCATGTCGACCAGGTAAAAAAAATCTAAACTCACCCCAACTTCTCACGTAGAGCGAGGGGTGGACCGAGCAAGCTCCCAATGCGCCACAAGCTAGGTGACCGACCCACAGGTCATTTGCTCATGTCCGCGTCCAAGGTCGTACCTCACATTCTCTGCGGTAGCCGGACTGACGGGGTGGCCACAAGGCCCCTCTTTGGCCAGCCAGACCGACCAAAGGGTTGACATAGGATCAAATAAGGAAGAACTCAATGAGATGCCCCCAGCGGGTCGAGCCCTCTAGTGGGACCACTCACCGAGACCTAAACCTACCAAAGGGTGGTCGGATCTCACTTGTATAACTTGCTCGTAGCTAGACGCCTCCTTCCCCGTGCTGACTAGGTCAGTGGAAGGAGACCCTCCCCTCAAAGAGACCTCTAAAGGCCTTTCGAGGGGGGTGCGTGCATATCAAGGATCAAGCTATTGGAAGATGACCTGCTCAGAGGATCACCACCGACGATTACACCCTGCTCTGGCACTAAGCGGACTGATGCCCAACGCGTGATGACCATCGTAGGAAGGGTTCGCCCCTAAACTGATTGAATACCGAATAAACCCTCAAGCAATCCTTGCAGATTACTCGGAGGCTCGGGGATACATCATACTGATGCGCTTGCGCGCATTCAGGCCGCGCTCCGACAAGCATCACCTCCGGGTAACTCCGTACAGGTCCATCCTTGGAAACTACCCCCGTTCTGGTGACCAACCCAAAAGACTGGGTCAAGAGCCACGACATCAAATAGGAGTACATTCGACATAGCCAGGAGGTCAGAAGAGGTTGGCAAGACGCAGGCTATGGCTTCACCAAGAACCAAATAAACCCCCAAGCAATCCTCAACGGATTACTTGGGGGCTACATCATACTGATGCGCTTGCGCGCACTCAGGGCTTTTGACCCCTAGCAAGGAAGCCTCGGACTGACTCCAATGAGTCGCACGAAGGCTTAGGGGCTGCTATCGGGTACCTAGGAACAGGGTACCCAAGGCAAGGACCACAAACCTTGACCAAGTCCCCGCCGAGTGTCGGGTACCATAATTAGGGGTACCTAGATCACAACCCTAAAGTGCCTAGATGATTGAGTAAGAAGGACAGGACAACCCTAAAGTGCGAGGCGGACCGACCGACCAACTCTCCGATGACCAACTCACTGTCGAGCAACCTAATGAGACAAACATCTGAGTCCAACGCTACTGATCCACGTCAGCTACTATGAGATGCGTCACCATCGAGCCACAACCACACATGCGCACAACACGCTCAATGGGCACCGGGGTCTCTACAGTGACCCATACATCAGAAGGACAGGACAGCGTGCCATACCAAGTGTATGCCTACGCACACTAACAGGTGACAAAGGGCTCATGTCGATAGGAGAAGCCACACCTTGTACGACCGCACCATGAGACTGATCCATGGGACCCACCACGCACCACTACAAAGACGTTAGCAATGGACACGCTACAGGGGCTAGAGTAACAAACGATGCCATACCAGGAGTACGACTACACATGACCCTACGAAGAACCCACCAAGACAACCCGAGGAGCAAATCTCTCTCCCCCTCTCTCTATCGAGTAGAATACAAGTACCATTGTAAGGTCCTACCTTGAGATATAAAAGAGATAGGGCCCCCTCCTCCTTTGGGGAGGGGGCACAGAGGCACATTCCCACACAAGCACACCCATTCTAACATGCTCTATTGCAATACTACGATCAACACTACATTGGACTAGGGCTCTGACTGAACCAGTATAACCTGGTGTCCCAACTCTCTACACAGATCTCTTCGATCCACCATTCGGAGTGAGTCCACACTTGCATGCCCCAACGAACACAAATCTTTTTGTCCCCCGGTTTCCAAAATCACGACAGTTTTTTTAAAAGAAAAAGAGAGGCTTTGTTTCTAAGACAAATCTAGGGGAAAATAATAGACTATGTACCCTTCTCCCATAAGTTTATTTATATATGCCTTCTCTTGTTTCCTGATTGGTGAATGCTTATTGTATGTTGTATGTTTCCTTTATTTTGCATGTGTGTTATTAGAAGATGCTTCTGTGATAGAAAATCAGGATCAGTTTGAAGAGGAACCTCAGGATTTATGTGAAGAAGGCAATTAGACTTCTTCCCCTGCATTTCTGTTTCATCCAAAATCATCATGTCAACTAAGTTTACAGTTTATGATATGCATAATTTTGATGGGATTACCTACTTAGCATTTACTAGTCTTTACCATCACATACCTTGATTAAACATGGGTTTATGCTTCATTTATTAGTTGCTATTGCTTTAACTTGGATTAATGATGTCACTCCTTTATGCTATTAATGTTCCATGGATTAAACTTGTGTTATCATTGTGGTTAATTGAATAATTAACAAGATCATGTGTGATAATTGGAACATGGAGTGACCACCTAGGAAAACAGTGCAACCATGAGTGCCATCATGGCTTTGGCTTTGGCAAATAACCTAATATGCTTAGTGCTTAGTAATCTTACCTAAAATATGGGTAAATGGAGAAGCGATCGATGGTGACAGCTCACGTTAATATGGGGACATAATCTTGACTAAGCTACCTTGTCCAGAGGGCCTCCACACCGACTTAGAATCCTTGCAGGTTGCTTTGTACTAAGTATGTTTTATGAAAGCCTCATAGTCGATCCCTATTCATTCACCTTGGAAGTGAATACGGGACGCACGAACCCAGGCTAGAAGGGATACATGACTTGTTGGTAAAGTTGTACCACCTCTGCAGAGTGAATAAACTGGTATATTAATCGTGCTCACGGTTTTGAGCGGCCTAGACCTTCACATGATAATTGAACTTGAAGATGAAGAATAAATTGTGATACCTTTTGGAGTCTAGTGGTTCACTTAAGTGTTTTGCTTAAGTGGTTTCGAGATGATGATTAATGTTACTTATTTGTTGGGTTTTTGGAATTGCTTACCCTTAGTAAATAGGTGTTGCTAATAAAAGTTTGAGCAACTAAAATGTTGACCGCATAACCTCTCAGCCTATCCTTCCTTAGCTTTGCATCTTCCCCCTCTTACTGAGCTCCCGGCGTAAGTGTGCTCACCCCTTGCTAAATTTTGATGAGAAGGATGTGAAGAAGAAGGCTTTGAAGAAGACATTGACGAATTCTAGATCTAGCGACGCGCCGATCCTCTTCCTGTGGGATATCACCCATGAGAACTGCTTTGGTGTGATGGAATAATGTTTAAGACAATTATGTTGTTGAGTTGTAATAAGTACTATACTTTTATTTACGTTTTAAGCATTGTCTTATGATATTTTACATTGTGACATAAACATATATGTGGAAATGGATTCTAGCACACGCTCCATGCATTCGGTTTTGACCCTAAAATCTGGTGTGACAAAAGTGGTATCAAAGCAGTGTTGACCCTAGGTCGTTAGATTAGCAAGAAATGGAGAGCCAAGTCTATTCAAAACTTGTTCTACTTTGCTCTTATAAAAACTTATCTTATATATTGGCTGACCTCTCTTATCTTCACTTACCTAAAACTTGTTTCTCTTTTGATCAGATGGTTATCACCAAAAAGACTGCCCGCAAGAGCACCGGTGGACGCATCCGCATCAACACTCGAGTCTTTCCACCACCTTCTCCACCTGAGGCTAGACCTTCTCGCATCACTATGGATGACATTCTAAAAGGCTTTGATGAGGAGATCGAATACCCGGAGTTTGAGAATGAGGAGAACCCATGGAGGTAGAACCAAATGAGGATCCACAACAGTAGAAACTGGATGACAAGTTTCAACCGGAGGCCTAATTTGAGGTACCTGCAACACTGTTGGGACCAAAAGTCATGGTCTTGGATGATGATGAGGACTTAGAGCACCAGCCATTTGATGGAGACCTTTTGAAAGTGCATTATATTCATCCCTTTTGTGGGTTTTGGTGATTTGAATAACAACACATTTAAAGGTCTAACAAGTTTGCTAAGTGTTGAACAGAAAATTCAGTATGATGAACATACTTGAATAGTGTATAATATTTAGTGAACAAAGGTTCAACACAAGGTTAAATAAGCAATGAGACAATGCAAATGGATATAATATGGTCTCTATATTTGTTTGAATATATGGACAAGACCTGAGAAATCACTATGCATAAATATGATCAGAATAGAGGTTGAAGTGATTAAGAGGATAGGTCAAGCCAAAGTGAATAAGATATGAGGAATCGTGAATTGACTTGACCATATTACTATTAGTCCATATATGCTTCTATGAGAATCAAACCAGAGCTTGACTCATCTTAGCATTTATATCTAGATAACATTCAAGCAAGGTTCACAATATTGAAGAAATGATTCTATCAATGGATGCTCAATATGATGTGACTCAAGAATGGCTTGATAGGGTGAAGATAGCAAGGAAAGGTCTTTGAGGGACTAAGCGAAGGTGAAGGCCAAGCAATAGCTTGTGGACCGAGGTACCATGGCTAAGGTGAAGAAGCGAGTACTTGCACTAAGTCGATGAACTAATCAGCTATGAAGAGCTATATTGTGTTGATGCATCAGTAAGGTGACTTGAAGCCATGAGTTGAGCTTATATATGGTGAAATGGTTTAAGTCACAAGCTCGATTTGTGTTTGCTTTAAAAGGTGAGACAAAGATGTTTGTGATCCTTATGAAGCAACACCATAGAGAAATCACACAAGAGACACCAATGACTCAAGGAGTTTACTTAATTATATTTTATTTAACTTGAGTATAGGAATAATCGTACTATCAAGGGGGTCCAAAAAGAAGGTTGGTGTTTGCCAAAGCTCAGCTTCTAAGATTCAAAAGCTATTTCAAAAACAAAATCTTTTGGGCATTCTGTGAGTTCAACTAGAGTGAGTGTTGGGGACTTGTTCTCAAGTGCTATGAATTAAGAACAAGGCAACATAAAGTGTTAAATGTTAACATCCTTCGTCCATGAAACATTATTCCCTTGAGGATAATGGGCCTTGGACGAAGGTTGATGAGAGTAAAATTACGAAGCTTAAGTCTTCGTAATAAAATTTCAATAGATATTGTAAGACAACATAAAATGAGAGGTATAAAAGGGGTAAATAAATCATAGACGAATTATATTATATTTTCTTAACATATTGAATCATGGAATACAATAATACCTCCGCCTTGGCAAAGGTTGGATTCCAGAAGATGCGGTTACAATTACCAGAATGCATGAACAGTAAAGGAATACTGTTCACTATTTATAGGCACAGGACGCAGCCTGTGAGGAATTACAAGTATGCCCCTTATAAAAGTTTACAACATTGACTCAGACCTTTATGGACTAAAAGGTCATTCTATCTTTAAGTCGGTTTGTAATACCGAAGCTTTATGAAGAGGAACCTTCGGCCATCTTATACAAACAGCATCAGCCGAAAACCGCTTCTTCCTATAAGACCTTCGGCGACGAAGCATGGACCCAACAGTAGCCCCTTTCGCGGTGCTAGATCGTTTTTCGTAACGAGCTTGATCCGTGAAAAAAGTCTCTTTAAGCTTCGGGGAGCCGAAGGTCTAAAAAACACCTTCCCTGAGCTCGTTGTCGAGAAACGATTCAGTTCCCCAGCACATAGCGGTCCCACCTTGCAGAGTTACTGTTTGATCTCTGCGGTCCACCACGCAGTGAGTGCGAGCAGGTGTCCGCCTGGTGTAAAAATCCTGGTGCTTCGCCTTCTTACCTGCAGTACTATATAAACAGACGAGTAGGTATGAAGTTACCACAGCATTCATTGCTATTTGCACTGTTTTGCTGCCAAAATTTTTAGCCATCGCCGAAGCTTGACTCTCGGAATTGATCGAAGCTCCAGCTTGAAGCCTGCTTCGTCAGGAGGAAAAACTTCGGAAGAAAAAAGTATTAAATTTCCACAAACTCATAATTAAATGGCCAGAGTGCGCTCTACCGCCAGGGTTGAGCGTGAGGGGGGTGAAACTGAAGCTTCGGAGACTGTTCCCATCTCCGAAGCTATGCAACGATCCGGGCTGGTGACTTCGGAAAAGATCCCTAGTGATGATGCAGAACAAGCAGAACAAGCAATTGCCGAAGCAGAAGAAGAAGATATTGAGGAAACTGATCCCGAGGATGATTATCGCATTGCCATGCCAAGCAAACCCAGCCACCTGGACTTCGGGAAATCTACTGTTTCGAAGGCTGATCTCTCCAAGATGGTAAAGTCGGGCTTTTTTAATGAGAATCAGAAGAAGCTATTACGCTTCGGGGGAGAAGAGACTACCCCAAAGCCGGAGAAGGATGAAATTGTTATTTTCAAAAGCTTTCTAAAGGCTGGATTAAGATTCCCCCTACATGGGATTATTGCAGAGGTACTGAAGAGGTTCGGTATATACTTTCACCAGCTGACCCCTAACGCTATCGTTAGGCTTAGTGTTTATATCTGGGCACTCCGAAGCCAAGCGGTGGAGCCGTTTGCGGACAGCTTTTGCCGAGTTCACGAGCTGCACTATCAGACGAAGGCTAGAAAGGATGGATTACATGACAATTTTGGTTGTTATAATTTTGCTTATCGGAAAACTACAAAGTTTCCTGTGATCAGCTACCGAAGCAAATGGGCAGCAGGCTGGAAGTCGGAGTGGTTCTATGTCAAGGTTGATGACGACAAGGAGAAGCTTGTGCAAAGTCCACTTGAACTAATCTTCGGAGAAACCCGCCCCCACTGCAACATGACACCAGAAGGTCCAACTCAAAAAGCAATGCATGAATTCAGAATAATTGCAGAGCATATCAGTACAAGGGACCTGGTTCAAGAGTTTTTGGCTTTCAAGGTTTTCCCTAGTGTAAAAGAGTGGGAAATGCCGAAGCTGAAGGGGGAGAAGAAAGAAGGTGAACTTGTGTGTTTACCTTACTACTTCAAGTTTAAGAAATACTTTAAAACACCTTGCCAAGAGTGGCTGGATACAATTGAAGTGATGTGCAATGAAATACTTGGCAATTATTCCAAAAAAAGAAGATCAGTTGATGACCGCAGCCTTCGGCACCCGTCCGAAGCGAAGATTAAACCGAGTGCTGGACGCCCTGGGTTTCGAATACCCTGATTATGAAAATCTGAACAAAGGTGCCGGAGGCCAAAAAAGGAAAAGGATAACTGAAGCCTTAAATGAAGATGAAAAAGAACTACCAAAGAAGAAAATTCCGAAGAAGAAGAAAGCGTCTTCTCCGAAGCGTAAAATATCCGACGAAGAAGAAACCCCCGCATCACCCTCTGCCACTGATGTGGAGGAAATTTTGAAGGTAATGACTGAATCTCTGCCTGCGAAGCTAAGTCCTTTGAGGCCTCAACTGATAAAGTTTTTTCAGAAGGAAAAGGAGCCCGAAAAAATGAAGAAAACAACTAAAGTAAAGAGACAGAGAATCATTGGTGTGACAGAGGTTATTGACAAAACTCCGCCAAGAGCTTCAGCTCAGAAGACACCAGCGGCCGAAGAAAGGACAGATATTGAATTCAAACCTTCGGAGGTCGCAGCTGCCGAAGCTGCCTCAGTTGAAGATTTGAACTTGGAGAGCACAATTGAACATATTGACAAAATACTGCTAGACATGGCCACAGAAGAAGCCACCACTGCTGCCGAAGAGGCCACGGCCGCAGCGTCGGGGAAGGGAAAGGAAATTGCTGACGAAGCTTCAGAACACGAAGCCTTCATGTTCCAGAATTTAGTTGGAGAAAAACTGTCAAAAGCTGAAATAGAAGAGCTTAGAGAGTATGTCAAATCCTGCGGATACAAACCTGGAGCACTCCTCTTCGGAGGCATTGATGATGAAAAATTAGATTGTATTCGAGATCAAACTGGAGCCAAAGTTATCGGTACTCTGTCAAAGAGTATCGGTTTTCCGAAGCTAGAAACAGACATCAGCCGCTACCGACGACAACATATCGTTGGTAGTTTATTTTATTCCAATTTTAAGGTGAACTTCTTTTCCCTTAACTTTTATTGTTTTTGATAATGAAAACATGTCTAACGAAGGTTGTTTTCATACAGAGCATGCTGTTGAGCAAAGCCTTGAAAATACAGCAAGATTTTGAAGACAAGAAACACGAAGTTATAATTGAAAATTTAGAAAGCAAAATAAAGGAACAAACAGCTGCTGTTGAGAAGAAGAACTTTGAACTCCAAGCAACTGAAGGTTTATTGGCGGAGGCCGAAGCTAAAATAACAGAACTGAACACGAAGCTTCTCCGCCAATCTGAGCAGTTTGAGCAAGAAAAGCAAGATCTTAATGTAAAACTTGAGGCCGAAGCTCAGCAAAATTTAGACTTGAAAAAACTATTGACGGGCCTTCAAGAAAGATGCTTGGAATTTAGCAACAAATGTATTCAACGATTAAGAAAAATTTTCCACTCAGTTGGAGCCAGCAGTGAGACATTCACCCCCTCAGCTGAAGATCTATCGAAGACCTTTGATCATATTGAGGGTGAAATTGACGAGCTCGACGAAGTTATAGCTGGGCATGGTGACTTCTGTGCCTGGGTAGCTTCTCGGGGCACTGCTGCAGCCTTCCTAAAAGCTGGCTGCGATCACGGAAAAATTGTCAATAGGCCAAATTTCACTTTATCACCATCAATCCTAGACGACATTCCTGATCTCGCCCGAAGTATCTCCAATAGATTTATAAAATGATATGGACAAAAGGTGGACGAGAAAAGGCTGGAGACGAAGCTCGGAGTCATCTTGAACCAGTAAGGAATCATACCTTGTGCTTACCTTTTTCTTCAAGCTCGATTTTGACTTACAACAATTTAATTCATGTAGGATGACGAAGCCGAAGCTGATGATTAAAAAATGACGCTGAAGCTGAAGCTCCTTGGAGATTAGATAGGAGTAGACTGTAGATAGACTTAAGAAACTTTTTGAGAAACTTTTGGAAATGTAACTAAAACTTGTCTTTAATGAATTCTGTTCATACCTTGTAACATACTCTTATCCTTCCATTGACGTATGAGAAGTGCTTTGATGTGGACGAAATTTTCTTTTTTGAGCCGAAGGCGAAAAAACACCTTCCCTTCTTTTCGTACGCAGCGAAGCATAGAAAAGAACATTTCCCTTTTTTCCGAAGCTCTCCTTTTAAAAACGAAGCTTTTTCTTTCTTTTTTTTTCCTTTTTGCCGAAGCAACCACTTATGCCATGATGATGATTATCCTACATATGCCTGGATGAATGTTTATGAATGCAAATGCTATGATGTAATGTGATGTGCAAATGAATGTCCAAACGTGTATCCGAAGCCATACTCATAGCCATTATTTCCTTAAAAAACAGTCACACCTTAGCTCTGCATTCCCTTAGGAACGACTTTGGAGCTTCTTCGCCTTTTACTTTTGGCGGAATCAGCGTTGACTTTTCGCTGTAAGCTCTGCATTCCCTTAGGAACGACTTTGGAGCTTCTTCGCCTTTACTTTTGGCGGAATCAGCGTTTACTTTTCGCTGTAAGCTCTGCATTCCCTTAGGAACGACTTTGGAGCTTCTTCGCCTTTACTTTTCGGCACTCGATGGTGCGTTCTCAGCTTTTACATTTACATTCCTTGGGGGATTTTGCTCTTATAGAACTAAAAAAGGAAATTACATATGATGGCCCCATTAAAAACCTTTCTCCCCCTTTAGAAAGGAAAAGGGTGCCATGAAAAAGAAAAAACAAAAATTACATCAAATTACACATAATACCGCCGAAGCTCATCCGCATTCCAAGATCTAGGAATGTCGTTGCCGTCCATATCCTTCAATCTGTATGAACCGGGTCTTGACGAAGATGCTACTAAGAAGGGTCCATCCCATTTCAACTGCAACTTGCCCACTATTTCCGGGTTGGCCACTCTCCGAAGCACCAAGTGTCCTGGCTCAATATTCTTTAGCCGAACCTTTCTATCACGCCATTTGATTGTTTCGGCTTGATATTTATTGATGTTCTCCACGGCTTGCAGCCTGATCCCTTCTAAAGCATCTTTTTCCACAGAATAAGCAGCTTCGGAACCTGATTCTGCCGAAGCTACTACTCTTATTGATCCGGTTTAGCTTCCTCCGGGGTTATTGCTTCGTCACCGAATAATAACTTGAATGGAGTAAAGCCTGTAGACCTTGATGTTGTTGTATTGTGGCTCCACACCACTTTGGTTAACTGATCTGGCCACTTTCCCCTGGGTTGATTGAAGATCAACTTCATTATTCCTGTCATTATAATGCCGTTGGCTCTTTCAACGAGTCCGTTTGACTCCGGATGCCTGACTGATGCAAAATGGATCTTCGTACCAATTTGGTCACAGAAATCCCTGAAAGCTTCGGAGTCAAACTGTGTTCCATTATCCACAGTGATAGCCTTTGGTACCCCGAAACGACAAACAATATTCTGCCAGAAAAACTTTTGGACGGTGGCCGAAGTTATTGTGGCTAAAGGCTTTGCCTCAATCCATTTAGAAAAATATTCCACAGCTACTACAACATATCTCAGGTTCCCTTGGGCCGGTGGTAACGGACCTAACAAGTCAAGGCCCCACCTTTGCAATGGCCAAATGGGTTGTATGAGCTGTGTTAAGGACGAAGGTTGTTTTTGATCTCTTGCACATTTCTGACAACCTTCGCACTTTTGAACTAATTCCGCTGCATCCGAAGCTGCCTTTGGCCAATAAAACCCTTGGCGGAAAATTTTTCCAAGTAACGGCCTAGATCCAATGTGAGATCCACACAGGCCTGCATGTATTTCTTTCATTAACTCTATACCTTCGGTTCTAGATAAACACTTGAGTAGCGGAGCACAAACTCCATGCTTGTACAACTCCCCTTCTATCATGACATATGGACGAGCTCTTGCCTCTATCCTCCTGTTATAAGTTTCGTCATCTGAAAGGAATTTACCCTGAAGGTAAGAGATGATCTCAGTTCTCCAATCTTCGCTATAAACAGGAGATATATTGAGGACTGCTCTTTCAAGAAGTTCTACCGAAGGTGCTTTTATTGTTTCGAAGAACACATCCGAAGGTAAGGGCAGCCCCTGTGCTGCTGACTTAGCTAGCAAATCAGCATGCTCATTTTGTCCTCGAGGGATATTTTTGACAGAAAATCCCTCGAAGGAAACTTCAACTCTTCGAACCATATCCAGATACTTTTCAAGCTTCGGATCTTTAGCCTTGCAACTCTTGTCAATATGACCCGAAACAACTTGGGAATCAGTTTTAAGAATGGCCCTTCTGATCCCCATTGCTTTTAGCTTCCGAAGACCCAGAAGCAGGGCTTCGTACTCGGCAATATTGTTTGTGCAACTAAAATCAAGTTTTGCCGCATAGCAAGTTTTAACTTTGGAAGGTGAAACCAACACAGCAGCCGCTCCCGCTCCGAAGGTTCCCCAAGACCCATCGCAAAACACTGTCCATGCTTCGGCGTCTTTATTTGTTTCTTCCTCCTGAGCCCCTGGCGTCCAGTCAGCAATGAAGTCTGCTAACGCCTGGGACTGAATCGAAGATCTATGAACATATTCAATACAAAATTCATTGAGCTCTGCAGCCCATTTTCCAATCCTTCCAGTAGCTTCTCGGTTCCTCATAATATCCTTCAGAGGTTGTGAAGAAGGAACAATTATGTTGTAAGCTTGAAAATAGTGCCGAAGCTTCTGGAGGCCATCAAGACAGCATACAGTACCTTCTCCAACTCTGTATAATTTTTCTTTGATAAACTAAGGACCTCGGATACAAAATATATTGGGGCCTGCTTCTTGACTTGACCATCAAGCTTCTCCTGGACAAGTGCTGCACTTACCGATGAGTGCGAAGCTGCCACATATAATAACAAAGGAGCCCCTGGCGTCGGTGGAGTTAATGTTGTTAGATCTATCAAATATTGTTTCAGTTCTTCAAAGGCCTTCTGCTGGATTGGTCCCCATTGAAAGACTTCGGCTGACTTCAGCACTTCGAAGAATGGTAAGTTTCTCTCTGCTGATCTGGATATGAATCTATTGAGAGATGCCAACCTTCCTGTCAATCTTTGAGCCCCCTTCTTTGTAGTTGGTGGCTCCATCCGAAGTATAGCTTCAATTTTACTTGGATTAGCTTCAATTCCCTTTGTTGAAACCAAGCATCCAAGAAATTTCCCCTTCTTTACTCCGAAGACGCATTTTTCTGGATTCAACTTTAAACCAGCTTGTCTGAAACTGGCGAAGGTCTCCTGCAGATCAGCAATATGATTCTCCTGTTTCGTGCTTTTTACAATGATGTCATCAACATAAGTTAGCACATTTCTGCCTATCTGAGACTGGAGAACCTTCGCAGTCATTCTGCTGAAACTTCCTCCAGCGTTTTTTAGCCCCTCAGGCATCCGAAGATAGCAATATGTGCCACTCGGAGTTATGAAGCTAGTCTTCGGCTCATCTTCCTTCTTCATCCAGATTTGATGGTAGCCTGAATAACAGTCTAACAGACTCATGAGCTCTGAAGAAGCTGCTGCATCAACTAAAGAGTCTATCCTTGGCAATGGGAATTCATCCTTCGGACAAGCCTTGTTAAGATCTGTAAAATCGATACACATTCGCCACTTGCCATTGGCCTTTTTTACCATAACAGTGTTAGCTAGCCATTCTGGGTACTTTACTTCTCTGATAACTCCTGCACTGAGGAGTCTTTTGACTTCGTTACGAGCACCTTCGGCCTTATCATCTGACATTTTCCGAAGCCTCTGCTTTCTGGGTCTGAAGGATGGATCGACATTGAGCGAGTGTTCAATAACATCCCTGTTAACTCCACAGAGATCATTGGCTGACCATGCAAAAACATCTTTGTTGTTGAACAAAAACCTTATCAAGTTTTTCTCTTGTTCTTCGGATAACTGAGAGCCCAACAACACCTTCTGCTCTGCTATATCCTCACATAAGAGCATGGGCTTCGGCTGATCTGCTGAAGCTGCTTTCTCCCTTCTGAATTTGTATTGTTCACAAGCTTCAGCTCCATCTATGTTATGGATTGCTTTTGAGTCAGTCCAGTTTCCTTCGGCCCTTCTGGCAGCTTCCTGACTTCCATGAATAGCGATGGGTCCTTGATCCGAAGGTATCTTCATGCAAAGATAAGCAGGGTGAAGAATTGCTTCAAAAGCATTGAAGGTGCCACGACCAATAATTGCATTGTAAGGGTATTCCATGTCAACAATGTCAAACACAACTTGCTCAGTTCTAGTGTTGTTGATGAACCCGAAGGTCACTGACATGGTGATCTTGCCCAGTGCTACAATCTGTCTTCCTCCGAAGCCACAGAGAGGATGTGTAGCATCATGAATCTTATCTTCTGGCTCTTGCATTTGTCTGAAGGCCTTAGCAAATATGATATCAGCTGCACTTCCTGTGTCAACCAAGACATTGTGAACCAGGAATCCTTTGATAACACAAGAGATAACCATGGCATCGTTGTGTGGGTAATCCTTGAGCTGAAGGTCCTCTTGGGAGAAGGTAATAGGAATGTGAGACCATCTTGACTTGATGAAGGGTCCTTGCACCCCAACATGCTGTACCCTTCTCTGTGCTTCCTTCTTTTGTTTCTTGTTAGCTGGCTCTGAGGACGAACCACCTGTGATCGGGAGCACCAGCTTCGGGTCCGAAGCAGCTCCAGCTTGGTCGTTGAATGAAGCCATCAGCTCAAAAAGTGGAAGTGAGTTCACCGGAGGTGGGCGCCAATGTTGGGGACTTGTTCTCAAGTGCTATGAATTAAGAACAAGGCAACATAAAGTGTTAAATGTTAACATCCTTCGTCCATGAAACATTATTCCCTTGAGGATAATGGGCCTTGGACGAAGGTTGATGAGAGTAAAATTACGAAGCTTAAGTCTTCGTAATAAAATTTCAATAGATATTGTAAGACAACATAAAATGAGAGGTATAAAAGGGGTAAATAAATCATAGACGAATTATATTATATTTTCTTAACATATTGAATCATGGAATACAATAATACCTCCGCCTTGGCAAAGGTTGGATTCCAGAAGATGCGATTACAATTACCAGAATTCATGAACAGTAAAGGAATACTGTTCACTATTTATAGGCACAGGACGCAGCCTGTGAGGAATTACAAGTATGCCCCTTATAAAAGTTTACAACATTGACTCAGACCTTTATGGACTAAAAGGTCATTCTATCTTTAAGTCGGTTTGTAATACCGAAGCTTTATGAAGAGGAACCTTCGGCCATCTTATACAAACAGCATCAACCGAAAACCGCTTCTTCCTATAAGACCTTCGGCGACGAAGCATGGACCCAACAGTGAGGTTTGGGAGACGGAGATCCTTCCTGTTGAAAAGCAGTTTAGCCTTTTCAGCTGAGTTAAACTTCTTTAGCTGAGTTGAGCTTCTTCACCTGAGTTGAGCTTCTTCAACTGAGTTGACTTTTTCAGCTGAGTTGACATTCTTCAGCTGAGTTGAACTTTCTCAGCTGAGTTGAGCTTTCTCAGCTGAGTTGAGCTTTTTCTAGGCAGGTTCAACCGGGGTCAAGCAGAGTCAATCGAGATCCAGAGCAAGTTCAACCGGGGTCCAGGGCAAGTTCAACCGGGGTTTTCCCTAGACCTGTCTGGTCAAAACCAACTTTTTAGCTGAGTTGAACTGTCAGTTTGACCACCAAGCAGTTAAACTGGCCCTAGGGGCGATTCAACCAGTGTCAGGACCTTTTGACCAGTCTAACATGCAATCTGCCAGTCTGCACCTAGGCGGTTGAACCGGCCCTGTGCAGAAAAGTTCAGCCCAACGACTAGTTTGGGAGCCCCACCTATATATACTCACTCCTACCTCTCTCCCCATACAAGAGCACGCACCAAACTCCATTTTTAACCTAAGAAACACTCCCCGCTCTCTCATACCTCTTGCCTGTAACAACCTAAATCCGTCAATTGAAAATAACTTAGTTTATATGATTAATTTCTAGTAGAAATGAAAATATTTATATTTTCAAATAATGAAATGGTGATATAAATAAATTAAAAAATTGAATAAATAAAATTTACCAAGTGTTTGATGGATTCATGTTGAAACATATGTTTTGTTTGATTTGAATTTCATATCTATTTTTTGATTTAATTTTGTGAGAAATATCTCATTGTATAAAATAATAATGAGTTGGTAAAATAAGTGTTTTTGGAATACACATTTTGATTGGTTAATAATTTTCACGTATAGGTACTTGTGAAAGTTTCATTTTATTGATTTACATTTTGTGGAGTCCAATCTATTTAAATAAATAGAATCTACCTTACAATAATTTATTTTTGCAGAAGGGTATTTTATTTACATTACTATTATTTTTGAATCTATTATATAATTTTAAATACTTAAATATATATTTATATATATACATACATCTATTAAAAAAGAAAAAAAAGAAAGAAAAAAAGAATGCGAGCCTCACTCGACCTCCCTTGTCCAGGAGCCACCCCACGTCCTCCCTCCTATCTACACTTCTCCTTTTCTCTCTCCCTTTCAAATAGGGCCAGCATGCAAGTGTTATTATCATCGAGGTCCCTCCAGCCTTTCATCTACATTGGCTCGTTTTTCTGCCGTTGGCTCGCGTCAGCCGCCGCCGCCGAAGCAAGTTGTGGACGCGGCCACCTGCCCTCCCCCGGCCCTCGCCCAGTGTGCCACTACGCGTACCCCCTCGCCTTCGAGCTTGATTTACTACACGTGCCCCCTCGCCTCCGAGCTCAAGTGGAGTATTACTGGATTTACTGGCGCTGCATGCGCCCATCTATCTCCCTCCCCCACTCACCTTGGCCCCATTGATGGAGTTCCACCACCCGGACATCGCCTCGCTTCCTGCTCTGGCTATAAAAGCAGTGTCCCCATCGAGCACTTTTACCTTGTCTCTGCTCGCTCGTTCCCACGCATCCGGACTCGCTCTGGCGCCATGCTGCTGCACTGCCACAACTGCTTCTCTGTTCGTGCACGTCGAATGTCTCTGCTCGTCGTCGTCGAAGCCTCACAAGAGTTCCTCCCTAATGACCTCGCCACCGTGTGCTTGTACCCGAAGTCGTCACCGAATCTGTGCTGCTGTCGCGCGCGTAATGCTCTGCGCGTGCTAAGCGCCGTGCTGGAGCCTCGTCGACGATCTTCCGCGCCTCGTCGGAGATCCTCGCCACCGCACCACGACTCCCTTGCCGTCACCCTGCTCGTGGAACACCGTTCTATACGATGCCCGTCAGAGCTGCGCCTCTCGTCGATGAAATCTGATGTTGCGTTGATCTCGCCACTCGCTACGCCATGCGTTCTTTGTCGAAGAACTGCGTTGAATCCACGACTTCCTGCTCTACCGCGCTAATAGTAAGGTCATATTTTTAATCTACCCTCGAAAAGCTATGGTTAATAGTGTATTAACCCCTACGATATAGATTTATGGATAAATAAATGTGTACTTGTATCTAAATAAATTTAATAATATTTTGTTAGCTTTGTGCTAGTGGGCTAATCAGTTTAAATTTACAGTTGCAACAATCTACATGTTTTTGTAAATTAATTAGTGTTATGTGATAAGTATTTTAATTAGTGTGTCCAATAATTCACGTATTTTCATAGTTTAATTAGGATTATGGTTGTTATGCAAGAAATAATATTTAGCAAGTCAATCATTATTTTGTTAAGCTTTGTAATTACGTGACGAATCTCTTTAATTATGTGTTTTCAATAGTTTACGTGCTCTTGTGAATAAATTTAAATTATATTTGTTATAGTCAATTTATGCGTAGTTTTCTAATATAGAGTTAAAATAAATGTAGTTCACCTTTTCGTAATCGATACAAGATAAATCTCTACTACTTATTAAGTAAGCAATAGTAGTCTGCCATTGACTTGTTCTGCCTTTGACCTGTTCTGCCATGGCTCTGGTTCTGCCCCCACAGGCCGTACACGCAGGTGTCCAGCAAAAATTCTTATGCCTGCGCGAGTTGAAACTGACCATCAGTTCAGCCACCATTTGAAACTGATCAGTTCAGCCACCGCGCCAAAGCTTATAAGCCGCTCCATGTCTCCTTTACTAGCCAATATGGTACTAAGGTTTTGCAAGACAATACAACAATACACCAGTGCAGGCGTTTTGGGCTGCTTTTTTGGTGCGGCCCATACTCCAATTAGGTTTGGGCGGCCCATGGTCGCGCGCACAGCAGCCGTTTCTTCCTCCGTCCGCACGATGGAGCGCCCAACCGTCCGTTCCGGCCGCCCCTCGGTCAGCTCCACGACGGCACGACCTCAGCTCTCCAACCTGGGCCTCGGCTACTCCATCGCCATCGCGCTCGGCTTCCTCATCCTGTTCGCCTCCTTCCTGCTGGCTTTCTACTTCTGCTTCGGCCGCGGCGGGGACTACTGGGCCGGGGAAGCAGTCACCACGGCGTCCAGCTCCGGCCACCTCTCCATCACCGTCCCGCGCGTGCTCTTCGTCGCGGAGGGGTCCGAGTCCCCCGAAGACGACGCTTACCCCTCCTCCTCCGCCGCCGCGGCCTGCTCCCCCGTCGGGCTCGACGCGGCCGCCATCGCTTCCTACCCCAAGGTCGCCTTCTCCAGCAGGGCCGCCGAGGCCAACGCCATGTGCTCCATCTGCCTCAGCGAGTACAGGGACGGCGAGACGCTGCGCGTGATGCCCGAGTGCAGGCACGGCTTCCACGTCGCGTGCCTCGACGCCTGGCTGAGCCGGAGCGCGTCCTGCCCCGTCTGCAGGTCCTCTCCCGTCCCGACGCCCAATGCCACGCCGCTCTCCGAGCTCGTCCCGCTCTCGCAGTACGCCGCCGACCGGAGGCGCCGCAGGTGATGGGCATGGACACATGACACTGGTGCAACGCATTGCTCTTCCTCCGACGGCACGATGGAGCACTGTAATCTGTCACCACTGCCAGCATAGTTAAATATGTGGATTTTATGATAGTTGCAACTGAGTTCATGGACATGGAAAAAGCACACCACAAAGTGGAACACTCAGGTCCTTCCCCGTTTTCTCTCCTTTGCAGTTTTTGGTTCCTGAATTCTGCACTGTCAAACCCAAGCTATACATAAACAACTGATGGCTCAATATGCTAAGCAATTCTTTACATTGGGTATAATCAATATAGGGGCATTATGGGATATTAATTATTTTGGTTATATTTGATTGTTTGGAAATATTGTTGTTCTTTACATTCAGGGCTTGGTTGAGCGTATGTTTAGTGACAAAAAAGCATTGATCAGAGAAGCTTCAAATGTCCAAGTCATCCTCTTTCAGGGGAACATTTGCAGGTAGAGGATGGACTGCTTAATGGTTCTATTTACCAGTGCATTTGGCAGTTCTATTTGTCAGAGGCAAATGTGGGTGATTTCTCATATCTACTTGCTATACATCTTGTCAAAGCACTGCTAATAGAAGAAGGGGACCATCTTATGTCAAAAAAAGAAGGGGGCTATCTAAGAATTATATGGTCAATTACACCTAGCATCCAGTTTTACACAATTGGTCCTTGACATTATCTAAGTCACCTAATTGGACATGAAGGCGAGGGGTCCATCTTCCATATTATAAAGGAACTAGGTAAGTTTACTTCCACAAATGGTTGTTGTACTTATGATTTTGCTAACCTTATCTACTCGAGTATAGTCATGTCATCCTTTACTCGTCAACCTGTAACATATCTAATCTAACTACTATAGGATGGGTCGTTAACTTAATGCTAGAGAGAGCAATGGCAATAATGAGTATTTTTTTTCTCAGCAAGCATGAGGCTCACAGATGCTGGTGATGGTCAGGTTTGATCCATATTATTTTAGTTGAGCTAGCATAACCATTTTCATTGGAGACACTTTGATATTACTTACGCCTTTTATGCTACAATTATTTTAGTATAATGTAGCACACATGGAGGATATTGTTCGGTTGATCTCCAAATATCTTCATCTGTTAAAGGAAGTCCGTTAGTGGATATTTAATGAGGTAATGGAAAGGGCCATGGTTTACATATCACGAGAAGCAAATGGTAAGTCAGAAGACCTGAAATATGTAACTAACTTGGACAAATTGCAAGAGGAGACTGGTGGTAGGAGCTTACAAAAGCAATCAAAGCCTTAGAGGGCTTGATGGAAGCAAATAGGGACTTTGAAGAACTAAAAGTATGTGTTCCAGTCTATATAATGTTTATTTTTCTTAGATTTTCATGTACGTACTTCTTTTGGGCACAAATCAAACCAGCTCCTGAACTGCTAGATGAGCTGTGCATTGTGGTTCGTTATAGCTGAAGCACATTTCATGAATATAAGGTATAAAATTGATCATTCTATTTCATTCTATTTCCAGTCTGTAAGATATTGAGTTTTCAGGATGGTTATGCCTTGCTTTCTAGGTTGAAGCCTTATCGAGTGTAAACCATAAAAATCTTATGAACCTTGTGGGTTATTGTGAAGATGAAAACCCTTCATCTGGATGATGGTCTTCGAGTATGTTTCAAATGGATCACTATTCGAGCGATTGCATGGTAAGTTTAATTGTGGGGTTACCTTTATCTATTTTGATGTGTACATCACATGGTACTGCGAATCCGAAACACCCTGGTTAACCGCTATTAACAATTTTCAATTAATTGGTATTTTCAATTTATATCTTGAAATAGCATATATCTAAACCTATGGCATGCACATTTTTTAGCTTGGCTTCCTGTTTGCTATCACGTGGCATCCAAACAAGTGTGGCACGCATACCAAAACACAAAAAATAATTTATAAGCAGATAAAACTAAAAAAAAGAGAGAAGCAAAAAAATTACATTAGGTAGAACAACATTTGGAATTTTCATTCAAATGATCATATTTATTATATATTGTAGTTGTACATATGAACATGTGATCAATCACACTGGCTGCAGCAGATTAATATTACTAATATGTGCAAGTGATCAATCAATCATTCACTGCTGCAGATTACTATTACTACAATGCATTGTAGCATGGCCACAGGTTCACGTACGTGGACAGGTTTGAGAAGAAAATCTACTGCATTTCCAGATCTGAAGCTGACATAGGTGTTAAGAGAAAAAAAATTAATTAAAAAGAAAGAGTCTGAGATCTTTCGTTTGGCTAGAGCTCCAACCCATTCTTTCAAGAAGACGATCGATGCTAAAAAGCCTAGAAATGAGACTGGTGGACTTGGTGCACGAAAGCTTACATCAAAGCTATGTTTTACATATTGACTTGAGAACACACAACCATTTTGTCCTGTTTCTCTACATATAGTTGTCATTTGTCAAGTAACGACCTCTATTTTTCTATTTTGTAATGTGACAAAAGGGAGTTTGCTTTATAACCCTGTAATTTATTTTTTTTTCCTGCTAATCTAAAAAACTTTATGAACATGTTTTATTTTTTGTATAAGTAAAGTGTAATTTCATATCCAATTTCTGCATTGTAGCCAAATGAAAGCCTCTATGAGAAGAAGCCTGAAGAGCCAACTCTCGTCCTGACATCATTGGTGATTGAGATACTACAACCAGGAGCAAACCCCATACTTACCAATTTGAATATGTCGAAAATGCACCTTCTCCTAAGACTGGGAACAGCTCAGAAGGAAAACAGATGAGTGGGCATGTTGCACCCCCAATGTCGTTGAACTTCTTTGCTAATTTTGGGATGGACAGTGAATATTACAAAAAATCTATGTCCAATTGATACAAAGAGCATATAACTGTTTCATTCAAACATATATGATAACTCATTACAATGTTGTTATTATGCAGTTCTACACAATTAGAAGAGAAACATAAAAGCTTTATAAACAGAGAAGGATGAGTCTGAGACAAGGAAAAAGGTAATAACTTACTTCTGAATTATGATCTCTCTTGGAAGTAACCAATTGCAAGTCGGGTCACCGTAGAGGGAGGAGCAGACATTGCGGCCGCCACTGGTGAGCACGGCGCCAGAGGCCGTGGAGGGCGTGTGGGAGGCGAACGCCGCACTACGCTGCACGAGTGCACATAGGCCCGTGCTGCTTCCTACTCCGGTTCGACGGTTCCCGCATGCAGTGCACGCCCAACAGCGAGGAGGATCACCGTTCGTAAGATGGGCGAGGTGGCACCGGTGATTCCAGTCACCCGGAGGAGGACGATGTCTCGCAAGGCAGCGGGGGCAGTGGAGGCGGACCGACCCGCCGAAGATGTATCTGAGGAGAAGACATCAAAGATTACAATAGCTTTGAATCAGGAAGCTGAGGCAGTGGCGGTCGCATCAAAGGAGGAAAAAGGGTAGCAAGACGAGGACCACAAGGTGAGAGAATTTCATTTCCTAGATCGACTTGCTTCTACCACAAGGTGAGATAATGATCTCCTAATCAATGCGTCACTCGGACACCATAAATTTAAAGTTTCTCTGATTTTGTTCTTCACCTACAGTTCTATGATTTTGTGAAATTGAAGTTAAAGGATCGATATTTTGGTGGTGTTTAACAATGGAATGTATTACTTGTCATATGATGAAATTGTTGTCAAAATATCTGACCAATGGGACTTGATTTGGTTGATTTGTTGGTAAAGCTTGTGGAGTTTACAACTGTTTTATGCTGCTGCTATTTTTCAATTCAGAGTAGTTATTTTTGACAAAAGCATTGTGACATGTATTTCAGTTTAGAGAAAATAAAAAACAACAATGTAGATGTATATGGACTTGGGGGTTTGATTATTCATGGTGCAGCTGCAACTTTAGGTCGACAGTAGCAGCAACATTGTATATTAAGAAATTTGATAGAGTACAACAGTTTTTTGAGAGTATATTAAAAAATGAACATAGCTATGTGTACATAAACACTAGCCCTCACATAACACAGGTATGTGCTTTCCCGCTGACCGTGAATGTGTGTATTTTGTACTACAATCAGTTAACACCATATAGGTTGGCTGTTTGATCTTCAAGTAGATCCTATATCACAGTAGTTACTGGCACTTTCTACTTGATGAGTGTGACTTCTGGTTTGAATCCACAGACAACTCCTTCAGATTTGACAAAAAATGTGAACATCTTGAACCTTGATTTGGGGTATACCTTTATTGAGAGGAGTTCATATTTGAAGGTTGCACATATCCCTGTTTGCCAATGAATCTATCATGAATTATTTTTGACTAACAATCACCTTTTCATTTTTTTCTCGAATACGCAGGAAGGGTGTGTATCATTATATTAAAGGATAGGGGAAAAGGCCTAAGGCCTGGAACAAACAGGACACAACACACACCAGACTCATACAACAAAAACACACCAAACACACACACACATACACATACCAGCCACACACAACACACCACCACCACAACATACAAAGAGGCTAAAAAACCTTCCTTCCTCTAACCAGGATAAAAAAGAGAGCTCATGTTCTTGGATCCTACAAAAAACCACATCCGCATCTCATCTTTGAAACCATCCTCTAAGGTAGAAAGGCAAGGCTGAGCTCCATAAAAAATTACACCTATTTATCTGCTTCCAAAGGCACTAAGCCCCAAGGATGACCACACTATTAAAGCCCTTTCTTTTGCTTTTAGGAATCCTAGCTAAAGCCTTCCTCCACCATTCAACAAAATAGGAATATCTTCTCTAAGGAGCCACAGTAGAGAGACCGGTTGGAGTTAATATATTATACCAAAACTGACTTGTGAAAATGCAATTTGATAGAATATGTTGCGCAGTTTCATCTTCTTGATCGCATAGAACACAATTTTTAGGATAATCAAGACCCCGTTTTTTGAGTCTGTCAGCTGTCCAACACAATTTCCAGCGGACTGCACAGATTCCATTTAGTCTACATTCAGTTACCAATAGTTCATGCTAACACCTAGACACTGCATACAGTTGATGGACATTATACTAACACCCTGACACTGCATATAGTTTACAACACCTAAACATGACATTTTCTTTATTGTTTTGGAGTCATTTTCCTTGCACATGGCTTCTCCACGACTGGTGGTGAATATAGATGGCTTCTCCATGACTGGTGGTGAAGTAGTGGCATCTTCAACATTTGTAGTCTTGGGCTATTATCAAAACCAAAGCTTGCTGACATTGGTTGGCCTAGGAGGAGGTGCCGACAATGTGGTGCTAGACGGCTATTGGTCGCCACCGACGCTGCATTCTGGAGGATGGTCGTCCATGGCGATGGGAGATTGAATGGCATCAGCATCGGAACGAGGCTGACACGAGTGAACAGAAGGAGAGGTATGGAGATGGGAGGTCACGGAGAGATCTATGGAGAGGGGAGCAAGGTCACGAAGGTACATACGAAGGGAGGACTCATGACATTCACGGTGATTTGGCGTTGTTGTCCTTGTGGAGCTCAGGTAGTAATCACAGGACTTAGGGGACAGAGCGGACACAATTTCCATTCTACATGTTCTTTCATCTATCTTGTTCTCATTTTAGCAGATGCCGTAGCTAGGCTTCTATTTTGCTGTGAGGCTTGTTCTACAAATGTTTATTATACTATACTCTATTGGTTCGGATCTGAACATTTTGTAGTTGTGAACCATCTTGAAGTATGCCTCGTCAAATGTGCACTCTTCATTAAAATCGTCTTCAGGTATGTAGATTTCAGTGTCACTTGATATTTCAATAAAATCATAAGGAATTTAACAAGTTCTTTATTAAATCAGAAAAGTGATAGAAACAAATGACTTATAACTATTGTTTCATAACTTGCACAAATTAATTGTTCTATCTGGGGTTGCTGACCGCCTGACCATCGCACCTTGTTACTAGGATGCCATTCGTAAATGGTAACGACTGCTACCTTGTTTATGACAAAAATATGAATATCTTTATAACGGTGTACTTTAAAGAATGTGCCCCTGTTATCCCGGATTTTCTCTTGTTTAACATAGATTTGATTCTAAGTTGTAGAAAGTATGTATCACATCTAGATAGTGTTTCCTATAGAAAATTTCTCCTGCACTGATTTTACTTTTCACTTTTTAGTCTTCTGGTTTATAACATACACCTTTCAGTAACTATCTCTTCTTGCAGAACTGGTTGCACTGTACCTTTACGACTTTACCATTTCTTGAACATTGTCTACAAAACAAGAGAGTATGAGTTCTTGAGGCTTACCAGCCTGGGTGTGATCGGTGCTCTTGTCAAGCTATTTCAGTTACCAGAACTGTTTGATGATCAAGTGGTGAGCTATTAACTTACTCTAATGTCATGAATGGAGTTAGTTATTCTCCTATGATTCCTAAGTTTTAAGCCTCTGATGATCCCATCTTTATCCTTGTGCATCATATTCTGAGCAGCAGTATACTAAACAATGAGTGCCACTGTTTCTCTTTGAAAATCTGGACTTTAGTTTGCTATGTTTCTTACTGAGATACTTAGCTAGGTTTTTTTGCATGTTTCCATGGTCAGATGAAGAATATAAAACTACAACAATATGATGGGATTATTCTCCTATGATTCCCTCGTTCGAAGTCTCTGATGACCATTCTAAATTTTTCCTTGGTTTTGTTTGCATCATCCATTTCTCTCGTGAGCTTGCCTTCGCAGTGAGCAATTGTTGTCTTGCAGTCTTACATGGTTGTTCCCCAGGGCATGAGAATATTGAATCATCAGGTGGATGATGATCGCATAGTGTGCCTAAGCCACCACCTCAAGAAAGTAGTGTTGAAAGGTTACAGGGGGCAAAACATCATACACAACTTGCCATTTTTCTTGTTCGTCATGTAGGGTTCTACATGTCTTCAAATTCTTCCAGAGTGAAAATGACTGCAACAGGAAATGGTTGACAAACCAGAAAAGACAATTACAGGTGGACAACCGAGCATTTTTGCGGGTTCAATTTGTTTTTGAGAAATCCAGCAAGAGTTACATCAGGTTTTTGAAGCCAGCCAGTAATGTATCTCTCAGATAAATGTTTCTCCATTTTCATATTATTAATTTAAGGATTAATTGTATAAGAATCACTAAAGGTTGGTCAATCAATTATACAGAAATTCTGGACAAGAATTCTAGGTGTGGGCCCTGCTCTTCGTGCTATTGCTTCGATGAGAAGGTTTGTGTTCTTTTTCTTTCCTACCTATATAAGTTGAATGATTGGTCTGTTTTCTCAAACTTACAAATAAAATTTTATTTGTTTATTAAGGGTTGATTGGACAACAAAGCTTAAGAATTGGAAGGATGAATTCATTTGTATACTATGACATTACTGGTTAGGGATAAAATTACTCTAGACAGATGTTAGGATCTCATCAAGATTCTTGGTGAAACTTACTGGGATGAGGACATGGCCTTTCAAGAAGAGAGAGACAACAGCTGACGTTGTACTATATAGTGGTGAAATAGTTAGATTAAGATAACAAAATTTATGTATGGCTAGGATTTTATAAATGAATTATGAAATATTTTCTCATAACAATATAACACACATTTATACATAAGTCATCATAATATACTAGGTGAGTGCCCGTGCGTTGCAACAAGAACATATATATTGTTATCTTAAATTTTGTTATCCTAATCTACCTATATATGTTCCTGTTGCAACGCACAGGCAGTCACCTATAAATAAATAAATAAGAAGCTACTACTTAAGAAGAGAAGTCTGAGGCTGTCGAGTACCAAAAGCTACTACTAGGCCAGTTATTTTAGTTGGAGTATTTGTTTTCATCCTTGCAATATGCAACAGTAATTAAGCCACATCATTATTCTTACAAAGCAAGATCCTGCCAATCCTTTTTTAAGTCATGCTTAATCTTAACACCTTAAGCTGGCATGAATATAATGCCTGCAGATGCACCGGTGTTGTCAGTTTCTTTGGGCGGATCTCATTCCTTGTCGAACACAACAATCAAGCATCATATTTCTTCATGATAGCAAAATGTCGCAGGTAGTTTTTTTTTTATTTTTGCTTACATGTCTTCTCTGCTGCCAGTATCCCTATCAAATAGGGCACCCATATCCGTACTGAAATGGTTGCCATCGTGGTGCTCTTCTTCGGCAGGTTGCAGCAGCCACACCACAGACAACAGCTATCAGAGCCGATCAGGTTTGCGACGTATTTGCCATTCTGCCTGCCTCTGCCCAATCATTTTGACCCAAAGGTGACATGCTGTGCTGCCACGCAGGGATACCAACCGGCGGGCGTGAAAACGTTCTGAAAAAGAGAGATAAATCCTGAAAACCGGGGAGCATTCTGGGTGTCAAGGCAAAGAGACAAACCTATACTGATAAATACGAATTTCCTGGGGACGGGGACGTGGACGTGGACGTGGACGTGGACGGGGTGCAGAAGCGGATGAGGAAGCAGTGTAGGAGAGCCACCCTCGCTTCCCACCTCCAGTGTCTCATCCGTTCCGACGACAAACACCTCCCTTTCCCTGCGCTCTCGTCTTCCTTCGAGAGCTGCCTTGTCTGCACATGCAGAAGCGCCAAGAGCGAGCGCCTCATGTCTTTATATTGCTCTCACACCCTCCGTTTCTCGCTCCCACCCACTGCCACTGTACTTGTGTTGTGTTGTGTTGTGTGCTGCAAGAAGAAGAGGAGGAGGAAGAGCATGTGCTGAGAAGCCTGCCAGCGCGCTTTACGACAAGCATATATGGGGGAGATCACCAAGCCTTTGCGAAGCAGAAGCTTCCGAAGATGGCCTACGACTACTACGCGTCCGGCGCCGAGGATGAGTGGACGCTGCAGGAGAACATGGAGGCCTTCTCCAGGATCTTGTGAGCTCTCTCTCTCTCTCCACATCTCCTCCTTCATTCGCTTTGCTATACTGGCTTCTTATTCTTCACCTGGTGTAGGAGCAGCGGTTGATGAGATAAGATTGCCAAGAAACGAAGTCTGAGGCTGGCTTCTTATTCTTCACCTGGCTTCTTAAGTAGTAGCTTCTTATTCTTAAGCACTTGCAATAAGAAGCTACTACTTTAGAAGATTGCCAAGAAGAGAAGTCTGAGGCTGTCGAGTACCAAAAGCTTCTTCCCATAGGCTGAAGGAATAGAGACCGCCACAATGAGAGCTTGGCCAAGAGAAGATCCAACCGCCAAGGCTTCCTCTGGCACCTCCGCTTAAGAATGTTCAGTGCTTTTGAGATGTTTTCAAGACCTATCTTGTTACTGCTTAGGTACCTTATGCTGCTATAGCAGTGTTGCAATTGCCCCTGTACTTGACAGATTTGCATTAGATGCTCAAGCTATAGAGGGTAGGTTCCTAATTGTGACCATGTACTAAATTATATATCTGTTGCTAAGTTATAGTACAGACAAAATAAATTTAGCCTGGCCAACTTGTATAAAAATGTGTTATTGTAACTAAGAATATCTGAATTGCTCCTATGTTACTTTCTATATTCATTCTTGTAACTCCATTTACTTCCATGTGAATATTGTGTATAGTAGCCATGATATCATGATATGATAATGAATTGTTAAGGTTATTCATCAAATATGATTATGCACCGTGGCAACGCACGGGCACTCTACTAGTAATTATATAATTACCTATTTATGATTTAGATTTATATTCAAGTATTTCATATTCAAATATGTGTATACCAGATATGAATTTTTAATAATATTAGTATAGCTTAATTAAATGTACACATAACTAAAATGATATAGTTTTCTTTTTAATAAATTAGATCATTTGTTTCTAATTTAGGACTAAAGAGAATTAATAAATTAATTATCCTTTCTCATAATTTATTAATCAAATCTATAGTCAATTTTTTCATAACTAGATATATGGCATGATTAATCATTTCATGGAATTTAGTCCATGTTATATATGAATCACTTTCCTAAAGGATATAAAGTTCTTTTCATAACTAAAATGTTACTCATATATTGACTTAGAATATAGCTTTCTTAATAATAATATAGGCCATCTGTTTTTTTAATAAAAATAAATATAGTTATTTGTTTCATTATCTTTCCACATAAAACATGTTTAGGCCTATATAATAGCTTTTCATCAATAATGTTTAATAATGTGTTTCATAATACTTCATAAATTAATAATGTGTTTCATAACTCATTAACCGTAGATATATAACACATATCTTTTCTAAAAGGTTAAAAAGGTTTACTAATGTTATAATATGTTTATTCATCTTATGAACTCTTAATCTTAGACATATCACATATGAATTTTATAAAATACTAAATTGGTAAACCTAATATTTGTATATTTACAATTAATATAGTTTTAATATTATGTCTTATTTTATAGTATAGATCAGACCTTTTAAAAAATACATTTTCGTTATAACCCTCATTTGTGATGTTTTTGAAAAGCAAATGATCTTTTGTTATGTTTTCCTTTTAGCTTGATTTATGCTGATTGTTATATGTTATTGAGTGATGTTTATTTCTTGTTGTTTGCTATGTAATGTTTAGAGATTGACCCACTGTTTGAGAATCAAGATTCAATTTTGAAGAAGAATCTCAAGTTTTTTTATCAGTAAGGCAAGTGGACTTCTCCCCTGCATATTATGTTTGAACCTAATCAACACATGATAACTAAATTTACATTCATGATATGCATAATTTGATGGGTTACCTATTCAAATACACCTAACCTTTCCAACCTTAATCAAACCTTGGTATTGTACTCTACATTATTAGTTATGCTATTGCTACAACTTTAACTTTATGCAGTCACTCTTGTTTATGATATTATTGTTCCAAAGATTATGTTACTGTTATCATTGTTATTGTGAATGCTTCGTTAATTAATCAAGATCATATGACTTAATTGGAGCATGGAGTGACCACCCAGGAAAATAGTGCTACCATGAGGGTGGTATGGGACGCCCTTGGCTAAATAACTAGGTAAGTCTTATGTTGGGTGCTGGTCTTGGTCGACCGGAACGGGGCATCTGTCATGCTCTTATATTCCATCTTAGGTAGATTGGATACGGGCATAATTCTCAAGCTTTACCCTGTAGACTGGACTATAAGTTTGGGTTACGTCAGATGACTCTATGCAGTGACCATTTTCAACATCTACATAGTGAGGACTCTAGGGAAAAGCCTCGTAGAGAGACCCTAGCCACTCACCTCAGAAGTGAATACGGGACTTGCGAACCCGGGCTAGAAGGGAATCGCGACTCATGGGTGAAGTTGTGCCACCTCTACAGAGTGTAAAACTAATATATCAGCTGTGCTCACGGTTACGAGCGGCCTTGACCCTCACACGATAATTGAACTTGAAGATGAAAATAAATCGTGTTCAATTGCACTCAAGTGGTTGAGATTCATGTTGATGATATTTTGGTTCAAGTGGTTCTAAGCTTTATGCTGATGAATATTGCTTATGCTTAATATGGGTTTGGTATATACTTATACATAGAAATCAGGTGTTGATAATAAAATGTTGACCAACTAAAATGCTCAATGCATTAAACTTTAGCCTTACCTTGTTAACCTTAATTTTGATCAGAAGTTTGCAGATGAAGATTATGATGGTGAACTTGATGGATGCTAGTCTAGTGATACCCCGGTCATTTTTCTGTGGAAGGATGTCCATGTTTCACTGTACTTTGATGAATAAAGGTTAAGACATTATGTCTGTTCGAAGTGTAATATGTTAATATAAAGTGCAATATGTTAATATAATCTTCATTTACGCTTTCATGCATTGTTCCTTTGATATATTACATTTGTGACATCAACATATGTTTGGAAATAGATCCTGGCACACATATGCTATCCAATCGGTTGTCCTTAAAACTGGGTGTGACATTGCCTCTCCCATTTCAAATCTTTTGAGAGAAATCTTTGAGTGAGATTGAGAGCTGCGGTTTTGCCTCTAAACCTTCTTGCTCTTCTTGATTCGAGCTTTGGTACTACATCGAGATCTTTGTGAATTCATTACTCTTGGAGCTTCTAGCTCCTAGATGACTAGGTGTCTCTTGTGAGTCTCAAATCTTGTGGAAGACCACAAGAAAGTTTGTATTACTCGCTCGTGTGAGCAAAGATTAGTGTGTGGGCTTGACCTTTGTGGTTGGAAAAGGGAGGATTAGGATTGAAAGAGCCCCGGCTCTTTGTGGGTGCCTCAACAAGGAAATAGGGCACCTTGGTGGTGTGATCGAACCTCGAGATAAATCTTGTGTCTCTTGTGTTCTTACTCATTGTGTTTGTTCGTGTTCTTCGTTCTCTCACCATTCTATAGAAGAATTGTTCATATCTTTTTGGTGTGTGGATTTTGAGAAGTGCCCTTCTTAGATCTACTACTTTGAACCCTGTGGATCATCTAGGACATCCGATCTACAAAGTTAACTGGGTGAATTTCGAGATCAATTCAGTTTTATATCTCATTCTTTAGTTGAGCTCGTGCAAACCGGTTGAATCGGTTTTGATACCAGTTGAATCGGTTTTACCTAGTTCGTTTCTAGTTTTTGTTGGAAAATTTTTCGTTTGCCTAATCACCCCCCTCTAGGAAACTTTCAATTGGTATCAAAACCTAATCCTCATTCTAATGCTTAACTGCGAGAGGAAAAGATCATGTCGGGGGGACTAAGAAACAAAAGTGCTTCTTATCTTGAAAAAGTTGAGGTTGCCTCGACTTCATCTTTTGGTGCAGATGTTGATCCTAGGGCAATAGACCTTGCCATGAGAATCGCCGAAAGGATGTTCCTCAAAATGAAGAAAGATGAGGTGAAGATCAAGATTGAAGAAGAAGACAATGATCGATGGAGACCATACGACGAATCCACCTCTTCACAAGGTGCATCTTTCAAATCTACTTCTCATATGTGCTTTGTCTCTAATGAGAGTGACAATGAAAGTGAGGATGAGGAGGAGCATGAAAGTGATAGTAAAGATGAGGATGATCTTCAACAATTCTTCGCTCAGTTAAGCAAGAAAAATCGGACGAGCTTGCTCAAACTCATGAAAAGAGCAGAATAACAAAAAGAAATGCTTCATAAGCAAGAAGACTTCCTCATCAGAAAAATCGAAGACTTAGAGAAGTTGACCAAAGAGCATGAGAAGCTAAAGTGCTCTCACGATGATTTGGTCCAAAGGTATGAATACATTTCAATTGAGCAAGTTAGAGATGTTAATCATTCATCATATATTGCTCAATTATAAAATAAAAATGTTATACTCAAGAACATGATAGAAAAGCTAAATATTGAAAATCTAGCTTTGCAGGAAAAACATGATATGCTTGTGTGCTCTCATAATAAATTTATGGATTCATATATCATGTTAGAAATGACTCATAAGGTTGTGTTAACTAATTTGAAATCATACCAACCTCACATATGCACATGTACTCAAATAGAAACTATATTATCATGGGCTAACAAATGTTGCTCTCAAGAAAGTCAATCTTCCATTGAGCTAGAATTTTCAGGAACAAGTAATGTTTCCTATGCAAAAGAAAACAATGAACTCAAGGAAGAAAATGAGAGGCTAATAAGGAGCTTGACTCAATTGAAGGAAAGTGTCATGCTTAACCTTATCAAGATAACCATGATAACATGGTGAAAAACTTGAGAAGGGGACAACTGTAGTATGCAAAAACCTCTTCAAAAGAATACCAAGTTTTCTAAGAAGGACATGAGCAAGACTCAAGGTGAGAAAATTAATGCTCATACTATTTGCTCGGACAATGTACCTATGTGCTTCAACAAATAAAGATCAAAGAGAAGCGATAGGAGGTGATATGGATGCAAGGAGAAGGGTCATGAAATTGGTTCATGCCCCCACATGAAGAATCGAGACCTTGTACCATCGAAAGAAGTGCTCATAAACAAAGAAGTAATAAGCAAAAGACAAATACCTTGCAAGATCAAGCAACATATTTGCTACAATTGTCATAAAAAGGACATATGTGGAAGGATTGTCCCATGGGTAACTTTCCTAATCCTAACTTGTCAATACATTCAAATATGCTTAGGAGACCCAAATTTGACTCTTGTGCTAGAAAGGCGATGAGCTCACCACATTCTAGGACCAAGGCTATTTGGGTGCCTAAGTCCTTATTGGCTAACCTTGATGGACCCATCATGACATGGGTACCAAAATATATTTGAAAGAATTTGTAGGTACCCAAAGATGATATGAAGCTTTGGGGTGCTTGAACAGTTTAACTCAATTCTTATCTCAAGCTATCAATCTTATATTGACTATTATTTTAAGATTGACCCAAAGATGAATTGAGTTGTTATATCACTAACTTCATATTCATCTCTAGCAAGAACTTGTGTTGTAGGGAATAAGGATTAACCTTTGTGGGAATCAAGCAAAAGGCCTACAACTAAGGGATATACAAAGGATGGTAACAATTAAATCTTAAGTGCACATTGTTTTTAATTAGTATATTCCTTTGTGTATTTTGTAGCCACATAGGAAAAAATGAAGCACTTGAGAATGAACTGAAAATATTTTACCTTGTCTTGGAAAAGTTCCAATCAATGGTAGATTGCATATTTGTTATTCTTATATGTGGTAATCCACATGCTTTAATTGGTGATAATAAATTTGTGGCATATTTCAAATGAATTATCGTATTATTGCCAAGACCTAGACATAAAGAGGATTATCCCGAATTCTTAAATGGATAGAGTGCTATGTAAGAAATTCAAATTCTTAAAGCACTTATCAAAAGGGGAATTCTCTATATGACTAGAGTTGTGAGACTAATGTCTCTATCTAAGTGTTTATGTAGTCTCACAACATGAGAATGTGTTTCTCAAATGGAACATGCCATTCAACATTCAAAGAAGATCAATCCAATACAATGTGATGTATTCCTTCTTATTTAAATTGGTTTTGAGTCTTCTACATTAATCACTCGCCATGCTATGAATTAAACTTTCCCTATAAACTTAATTAAATAATCATGCTAATTTCAATTGATGTTATGCATGATGCTTGTCAGGGTAATTTAGTTCATATCATGAGGTTTCCTTATTTTAGTAACCTTCTTGTCATTCATATACTAGAGGTTGCTAAATATGAAACTATTGCTTGTGTTTCTAATGCAATCTCTTTTAAGCTATTTCAGGGAAATTCATAAGTAGAGATTGTGCTCTTTCAATTGGTAAAATCACAAGTATTAAAGGTTAATCTTCACCTAAAAGAAAGATTAGGAATGCTCAAGGCAAAGGTATGGAACTAATTGCTTCAATTGGTAGTTAATCAATAGTAGTTCCTTTCAAGTGGCATTCTTTCAATTGGTAATAATCTATTATGTGGAAAGAAACATCAATATGAAGGTTAAATTCCTTTTGGCTTAAATTTGTAAATTGGTGCATATTGTTAATTCACCCCCACATATGCATTAACTTTAAAAGAATTTATTTTATGCCTCATAATTGATGATTTGTTTGCAATTCATATCTAAATATCACAATTCATTAAATACTTCCTTGTACTACTAATATCTCTTTTCAAAGTTATTTTTCAACTAGTATTAAAAGGAAAAGAGATAACAATCTAAAGAAGGAAGTCTCCACAAATAAAGAAAACATGAATACTTAGATGACACCATCTCATATAGTAAGATCTTTCAATTAATATAACAAATGTTCTATATGGTGGTAAGTATTTTTAGGCATAAGTTAATTCATTGCAAATTTGTCATGCCTTGACCAATATATGTAATGTACTCCTCATGAGACTCTTAACTGAATTGAAAGTGCATTTGGCAAGTCATTCAAATACTTGATGCACATATCTAGTGGGAGCACATTATATATCTTGTGTCGTAGAGAATAAGTTTCCCTTGAGTAAGTTATACTAAGACAATCCATAATGGTAAATTTGTTTCTCATTTATATGCTCTAAAAATTTGGAGGCACTATATGATTGAAAATAAGTGCAACCTCTTCATGGATCATAAGAGTCTGAAGTATATATTCACACAAAAGGATCTCAACTTGAGGCAACAAAGATGTCTTGAGTTAATTAAGGATTATGATTTAGATCTTTAGTACCATCCTGTTAAAGCAAATGTTGTGGTTGATGCGTTAAGCTGTAAAGGTTAGGCCAACATGGTTATTGCTCACTTGATGCCTCAAGAGTTATGCTGGGATATGGAACGACTTAACCTTGGTGTGGTCGCCCACACAGAAGAAAACAATTATGCAGATAGATTCAACCTTGGAGCAAGATATCCGCAAAGGTCAGGAGTCAGACGAAAGGATTAAAGAAATCAAAACCTTGATTAGTTTGGGAAAGCCCCAAAGTTTATAGAGGATGATCAAGGTACTGTTTAGTTTAGAATTAGAATCTGTGTGCCAGAAAATGATCACCTTTGGTAGATAATCTTGAAGGAAGCACATGACTCTGCTTATTCAATACATCCCGAAAGTACCAAAATGTACCAGGATTTAAAGGAAAAGTACTAGTGGTTTGGTTTAAAAAGAGACATAGCCACCACATAAATCATCCCGGAGCTCGAGCCTCGCCGCGCCAGTCCCCGGCCACCCCGACACCGAGTCCCTTCCCTGCTCCCTGCCCGATCGATTCCCCCTCCCCGTCGAGCTCCTCCCTGCTCACAAGCACTAGCCCAAGGTAGAAGATGATAGTTTTGCGTTTTGGCCCTCCAGTTTTCTAGAAATTAGTCCCGTATTTTCTGCAGTACAAATGTATCAAAAAGAAGTCCTAAAATCTTATGTGCTACTCCCCGAGGTATACATGTAATTCAGAATCAACCCCCGCAATAGTATTTTGAATATGGACATTATTTTTATAATTTAAAAATACATAGATTGTCATTTTGTGATTAGGTACTAGAATCCTTTTTTATTAACTGCTCATTTTAGCATATAAAATAATATTATTTAAGTGATTGTTTAAGTACAATTTTTAATGATGTAAGGAATTAAAATAAGTACTAGGTCCCATTTTCTTGGTCATGTTAAAATTTAGATTATTACTAGTCATGATAAATATGTTCATACGTATAGCACTTAATTACTTAGAATTAGTAAAATATTTATTTATGTCAAAATCACCAGGATTATGCTACTGAAGTCCAGAATTAGTAAGCTACATTAATTCTTAGAATATTAATGTTAGGTGATTTATAAATAAACATTTTTAGCCGTACATATAATTTCTATTTAGAAAGGAAAGGATAAAACCCAAAGGACTATTATTAGTAATAAAGAAAATAATTAATAATTATTTTCTGTAAAATTTGATAAGTCATTTTATCTATATTATACTAGATAAACTAGCGTCGTAGGCACCTACTCATATTTTCACCAATGATAACTCAAAGTGGAAGATATAGTGGATTAATAAATATTTATGTTGTAGACATATTTATGAGTACAGTTGTGTGATATGTGAATATTTATGTAATGGTGAATTGATACCCATGTAATTGTGTATGTTTATTTATTTGGCGTACGTATTCTTTTGTATGTACGATACACAAATCGATGCTAGAAGTTGACTGTGAGGTAAACGAACCAAACACGTTCGAGTACGACCCACATGACACGTTCGAGCAAGGCAAGTGGATTCTCCCTCTGCATTTCTATTTGTACCCAAATAATGTATATAATAATGTTTACTTTATGGATATATTGCATAATTTGGTGGGATTTGCCTAAATAAGGATTTGCTAGAATTACCAACCCTATTCCTTGATTTACCCTGGGATAAATACTATGCCTAGCAATTTTTGCTATTGCTCAACTTGATAAATATGATGTCACTCTTTTAATGATACTATGTTCCGGAAAATAAGTTTATATAATGTTAACCCGATGGTTAAACAAGAACATTTTGTATTAAATGGAACATGGAGTGACCACCCAGGATAACAGTGCAACCACGAGTGCTATAATGGCTCTAGCTTTGGTAATTAACTCTATAGACTTAGTGCTTAGCAACCCTACCTAAAAGATGGGCAAGAGGGGGCGACAGTGGTTTGGTGGCAACTCATGTTAACATGGGGTGGTAGTCTTGGCTAAGTTACCTCACCTAGAGGGCCATCAATACTGACTGTAAACCTTAGCGGGTGGCTTTGTACTAAGGATATTTTGTGAAAGCCTCATAGTGGATCCCTAGCCATTCACCTAGGCAGTGTTTATGGGTCCGATCAACCCAGGCTAGATGGGATACACGGCTTGTGGGTAAAGTTGTACCACCTCTACAGAGTGTAAAACTGATATGTCAGCCGTGCTCACGGTTAAGAGCAACCTGGACCCTCACATGATAATTGAACTTAAAGATGGAAAATAAATCGTGATCCGATGATCTACCAGTGGTTTGCTTAATTGATTTCACTTAAGTGTTTTTGATATAATCTTATGCCTTTGATTAATGGGGATATTTGGGACACACTTACAAGTAGTAAGACAAGTGTTGCTAATAAAATATTGACCAACTAAAATGCTTACCGCTTATCCATAGCCTACCTTGTTAACTTTGCATTATTTCCCCCACTTGCTGAGCCCCGACCATAAGTGAGCTCAGCCTTGTTAATATTTTGATCAGAGGGTGATGATAAAGACTTCGCAGATGACGTTGATGAGTTTTGAGTCTAACGATGCGCCAGTCACCTTCCTGTGGAAAAGTGTCTATGTTTAACTCCGCCGTACTTTGATTGTGATACTCTTTTAAGATACTATGACCAAGATGATGTACTAAAGTTACTCTACTCTCTTTACACCTTTATTGCATTATCTTTTGATATATTACACTTGTGACGTCAACATATGTGTGGAAAATGGATCCTGGCCCACATATGCTATGCATTCGGTTTTGCCCCCAGAACCGGATGTGACTGTAGGGGTGGTAATGGATCACGATCTAAATGCTTCTTCACAAAATGGTAGGGCCCTAAATAAATTTAAGTTCAAAAATAAATAGAAATAGGGCCTGGTCTTAATCAGATTTGATCCTTAAATCTTATAGTGTAAATTTAGAGTTTATTGTCACCTATAGTTGTGTGTATGTGTTTAGGGGGTTGTTTGGTTCCACCATCTATACTCTTCTAAACTCTAATGACTAATGTTTAGTCATTTATAGTCCCTAAATTGGTAAATGGTATGACTAAATAAATCCTTCTAAATAGAAATTGAGAGACTAAAGGTTAGTCCTTAAAGTTTAGGAGGGTGACTAAGACTGTGTCCAACAATTCACCCATATGGTCACCCAAAACATTGTTTTGCACTGTAGACTGCACTGTTTGTATAATGGAGTTTAAATATGGATACAAGGATGATTAAGCTGCTGGAGATAGACTAAATGAACCAAACATTCCCTTAGATTGAAGCCCACCAATTATTGTCTAGCTAGACAAAAAATCTTGACTCGGACATTCAAAGCCCCTATTTGTTTTAGCTTTTTGGAGCTTCTGGCCACTAAAAGCTGCTGCGGACTGCTAAACGCTCAGCTTTTCTGTCAGCTTCTATAAAACTCGTTTGGGTAAAAACCATTCAAAATCAACATAAACACATAATCGGTTGAGTCGTTGCAATAGTAGGAATTCGTCACTTTCTAGATCTTGAGTCTTATTGACACCTTTATCTTCCTCCGCACGTAATCCTAATGATACACAGATTCTCTACACATGCAGATTCTCTCTATAGCCAGATTCTCAGAAAAGCTGGTTCGAAAAAAGCTGAACCAAACAGGCCCGTCAGACGCTTGGAAGCTAACCATACAATGTTTTCCTTTGGGATGGCAATGTGTCTGGTTTGGATTGGGTGGAGTAAAAATCCGCATGCGATCTACCAATCATGCTTGTGGGTGCAATTTTAAACCACACTTGAATCTGTTGGGTTTTGGATCACCCCCATGTTTTTATTCAACTTTTAAACATAATTAAGCTATAAACAATTAAGTACCAGTAATAATTGAATTATATCTACAACTTTTAAGCCTTCTCACGTTGAACATCAACAAAATATTTCATGAATCATTAGCCAAGTTACTTATTCAAAATAATTACTATCGTATCTTGATCATCTTTGCGCAAAATAAAGAAGAAACCAAATTTCGAGTCGGGTGTAGGTCATCCGCGGATTGAAACAGAAACACACACACATGAAACTTCGGGTCGGGTGCGGCTACACCGCGGATCAAAATCTTCACCTGTACCCGCACACGTCAGGCCGGGGTACCCGTCGGGTTTCGAGTTTGCATATCAAATTTGTCATCCCTAGCTTTCTTAACGAGCTCTTTGGATCCCAGTAAATAAAACTTTTTATATCAATTAAATTCCAAGAAATGAATTAATTAGAATCGAATCACCTATAAAGTGATTCAATTCCATAATTCATGTTTGGTTGTACATGGAATTTATTTTCTAGAATTGAAATATAATTGATGTTTGTATACTTTATGTATGGAATCAATCTATTAACTTGTTAACAACCTGAGAGCACTAACTTATTATCAACCCGTGAGAGCAGTACTCTGCATCACGTGCATCCTAGTAAATTGGACAATCAATTCTAAATCCAACAAGTTTAAACATTCTAGAATTAATCCACCATCCTTATCAAATCCACAAGTTTAACCAAATCTAGATTTAGTCCAACATTTTAGAATTAATCGAACAGACTAGTTCAACAAAGTCACACAATTAACAAAACCACTAGGAACTTGGGTAGTAGCATACACCAAGACAATTTCTATCAATACAAGAGTTTAACACGACTTGAGAAGAAAAAACTAACTAGGAGCAACATTATTGCTATCCTTTTTTTGACTAGTTCATAAGCCACCTCTTCCTTCTTTCCAAATAGAGGGTCATCATAACTCAAACTTACGTGCATAGGAGATGAGGATGTCATAGAGGTCAAGGGGTATATTCATCGAGTTCTTCAATCTCTTGTAGTATAACGAGAAATTTAGCTTAAGAGGGTCCATTTAGGCCATCATCTTTCAATACCATAGTATGTCTAGCTTCTCATGCTATAGTAGAATCTGATAAATCAATTATGCGTTGTTAGGAGAGAAGGGGACATGCACATAGGCATCGATGGTGGTGTCACCATAATCCTGCACGCCACCAGCGTACCAACCTAAGTACAAACACACACACACATGTCGCACTCGAACATGCACTCGACACAACACAACACAACACAACGTTGTCACTACAGGACAAATCCAGCACTCCCCGAAGCAGAAAGACCGCGACCCAAAGCAAGCTCAAGCTCCCCTCTTCGGTCTCCACCGCTCGCCAACCTAGAGATATACCTCCCTTCCTACCAAAGCTTTGTCTCTAGAAGACTTCGTTGGCTCTTCCCTCGACGCTAGTGGTTGTCAGTGGTGATGGCTGGCTAGCGGGGGTGGTGGTGTTGCTGGAATGTCCACCGCGATGGTGACTGCCGCCCGCCTTCGCATGCCACTGCCAAACGGAGCCCACTACTCGGCCTTCTCGAGCCGACACCTCTTTGATTGCCACCGCCACTAACAAGCGACCACACGTTTGGTGCCCCATGGATGCCTTGTCCCACCCTGTTGTCGTCATCGACAACGACACCACGGTTGCTCATGAGTTGGAAGTGAAAAGGATTCTACAACTTTTTTGGTGTTAGGGTAAGAATTAGTGGCATGCTAAAATAATGGAGAGTGAAAATAAGATCGAATCAAAGTTATTGATAAGTGTTTCGGTCCAAAAAAACAAATGGGCTGTAAATAGATTTGATTTTTTTTTGAAAAACATTGAAATTTTTAAATCCTTAAACCAAACACGCAAGTAGTTGGCCTGACCAATCTAACTGTGGAGAGATTCTGAATATCGTGAAAATTACGTTTGGAGGAAGATAAAAAAGTCTATAGAGTTTATGATTTTGAAAGTGACAGTTTACTACTATCGCAACAAGTCGGTCGATTATATATTCACATTGATTTTAGACAGTTTTGGCTAAAGTGATTCTTATAGAAGTTAGACTCTCTTTAGTTTGAGGTGATTAAAATTTAATGACTAGACTTTAGTCACTTTTAGTCTTAAAAAAATAAATAGTGACTAAAGTAAGGTGACTAAACTTGGGTTAGAGCATGTACAACCTAGACACTGCTGCACGGTACTCCAAGTATAAGGCACAAATAAAACACAACATAATACAGTGGTCATGTCTAAAACATGTGTCTTACCATATTCATTGTAACAATCAGAACATTCAATAAATTAAAGTGATCAATCAGCTAGTCTCCTGTCTCAAACATAGAGCTAAAACACTGTGTCTTCGTCAAGATACATGTCTTGAGTTTTTTACATTCATCCACTAGACACACTCTGAGACACAATTTAAGACACCCAACCTTACACAGCCAAATCGCACAAGCGAGCTGGTGGCACCAATGCAGCCGTTCCAACTTCCTTCCAAATTCCAACGAGAGTCCAGTCTACCAGCCTCCAACACTGAGGACAAAGCGAAAAGAAAAAGGGGAAAAGGGGCTGGTGCGCAAAACCCTAGCACAGTCGCATCCATCATGGCGATGTCCATCTTCGGCGGCTGCGTCGGCGGCGACTCCGGTGCGCTCATCGCGCCGTCCGCGTCCTCGCTCCGCCCGCCGTTCCGTCTTGTCGCTGGTCCCAAGGTTCGGACTCCTGCTCGGCTGCTCCCCGTCCCATAAACCCTAGCATTTATTTAGTTTATCCTGCGTGTTTGAGGTGGAATTAGTACGAGTATGCGGCTTTCGATTGGCTCGGGAGGCCCAGTTTTCTGCGGGGAGATGCTCCGGTAGGCTGCTGGAAGTCCGCCGTGCGGTTGTTACTCTTCGGCGTTTGTGCATGCCTCTGAAGGTCCGATGGGTGGGTGAGGCTGCCTCGTGTCAGTCTGACGAATGTGCGAAGTGCATTTTTATGTTGATTGGTAGGCTAAATGTTCAAGTGCATCTTAGGAACTGGGAATGGAGGAATTAATTTGACAAGACAAAATAGAGATTTAGTGCCCACATTGGTGTGAGGTAGGCCCATGGAACACTTGCATTTCTGGAAAACGTTAAGGCCCTCTTTGAGTTTGCTTGCCCCAAACGTTTATTAGCCCCAAATGTTGAAGCCCCAAGCAAAATAATAAATGTTTAAGGCAAGCAAAATAATGACCTGTTGCGACCTTTCACTTCAAGCCGTCTGTCTGTTTTCGTTTGGTTCGTCCGGGGTTTGCCATGGGAAGTCGGAGCCACCGGCTGCTTTTCAATCTAGCTTGGAAGCGATGACTCATGGCAGTTATGTGTGCTCTTACGCGTCGTGTTGGTGGGTTAGCCCTTCGTGTGTTCAGTGTTTGCTCCACGTTGGGCTACCTTCTTGTATTTGTTAGATTTTGGGCCCGGTTTTTCCTTAAAACAGGGTTAATTCCATTCTTAATTGAGAGGCGGACCATTACGTTCAAAAAAAGGTTTGCCAAACCCTACCGGAGGGGAGAAGCTCTTTTTTTTTGTACTAGGTTGGTGAAGCCACCTAAATGTGGCTGCTCCAGATTCTGTCTTCTTAGATTAGTTGTTTGCAAAGAAGCCCGACCAAACATGGCCTAAGGATTACCTGTACTTTTAGATCTGCATTTTTCCTAGATTTGACATTTTATTATTTTGCTTGCCCCAACATTCTTGGGATGTACGTTTTTTGGATTCTAAATATCTGGGTTGATATGTAAGCATCATGTCATAGAAAAGAGGTGTCGTGTACTGATTGTCCTACCATGAATAAGTGCCCTGTATTTGATTTTTAGGTGAAAGGATCTTCTCGTCATGTTTTTATGTGTTGGCTTATATGTGCAGCTTTTGTATCCCATTTGATGGTTCTGCCCAAACTCAAAGTCAACCACTTTGTCTCCTTTCGTATTGGTCTTCTCCATAGCAATCAGTTATCAGTATATGTGATGTGTAGGCTAATTGCTAATGTATTGTAAAAAAATATAGAGTTTAGTCTGACAAAGTACCTGTAATTTTAAATTGGCAGTGGTTTGATTCCTATATTTCACATGGGTTCCCTAAGCTTGTGAGGTCGGTGTGTTTGTTATAGTGCTAGCAATATTAGCCTTGCTTAATAATACCAGACTGTCTGATTTCCATGTCTAGGTTTGCTTGGTACTGGCCGATTTTTGGGCTGTTCTTTATTTTCCTTCCCTTTGTTCTGCCTCCATCTCCTATAGTATGGTTATCTCGTTTCATACTTTGCAAATATCAGTATTACTGACACTATCCAAACCGGATGATTCCTTCTTTTCTTTCATTGACATGTTTTTCATAGTACAGTACTACATGGTAGATCTAGAGGGTATGTTGTTGGATAGGTAGTTAGAAAAGAGGAAAATCTGTATGTATAATATTGTGTATCATGTTCCTTTCAATTTCTTTGATATAAACCTCAAGTTAAGCATCGTTTGTTTTCAGTGCTGAAATGAGAAATTGCAACATGAGAGTAGACTGGCTTTGTCATTAAGATTTATAAGAGAACTGAGGCTAACTTTGTGCATATATGATGCATTCACTCGATCAAATGTGGTTTGTTTCCGCCCTGTAGTTATGTTATCATTGCTCTATTAGGTGTCTTTCTGTTCATTCATTCGATCAAATGTGGTTTGTTTCATGTGCATATTTCTTCAGTTTACAGAAGGCCTGAATGTATGCTTACTCATGCAATAACTCAACATACATGTGTGTGTATTTAAACAACTAAGCTAGTGTGGTTGTGCCACTCGCTGAACTGTTACAGTATACGGATCTGACGTTATTCAAATTACTGCAAGTCTCAGTATGGTGAGTTTAGGATTGGCAGTTGGATCTTACTGGGATTGCACTAGCTTTTGTACCATGATGTGCTCTTAGCATGTTTGCAATGAATATACTGGAATTCATACCATTTTAGTTGTGTCATGCTACAGGGCCATTTTTGTACTTTTCCTCATGGAGCATCTAGCAATCACAGCCGGCTATGTGTTCAACATCAAAGGTGTTCTCGCAGCTCCACCCAGAACTATGCTCTTTCTAGGAAGGATTTTTCTCCTATAACTCAAGATGTGGAAGGCTTCCTTCACAATGTTGTTAACATGGGTTTTCTTGACCGTCTGAAATTAGCGTGGAAGATAATGTTTTCTGCACCAACCACAAAGGATACCTCCAATGCAAACATCGCAAAACAGAGGCTTAAGATGATCCTGTTCTCCGACAGGTGTGAAGTCAGTGATGAGGCAAAGAAAAAGATCGTGGAGAACATCATTGAGGCACTGTCTGAGTTTGTTGAGATAGAATCAAGGGATAACGTCCAAGTGGATATCTCAACTGATGCTGGCCTTGGCACCGTGTACTCTGTGTCAGTTCCTGTGCGCCGTGTGAAGCCAGAGTACCAGGAATCTGAAGAGCAGTACAGAGGGAAAATTGTTGGTGTCGACTTCAAGGACACTGGAGAATCCTCAGGGAGCGTTGACGTCACCTTTGACTTCTTTGTACCCAATGAGAACTAATTCCCTGGACTTCTATCAGAGTGTGGTCTGCAATGTTTCATCTGTTCGTTGAATTTGTGAGCCCTCTGGGTAGAAAGTTAGAATGCTTTGTTCTCTACAGTGATGTAAATATCTAGGGTCCCTGTTTGCTCCATGTTTCCTGTAATTTGGTTCTGGAATTTTGTCAGAGACCTGCGTTGGTAGGTTCTTGGTAAAACCATAACTATGTTCTCATTGTTGAGAAAATAACGTCCAGTTGCTGTCTTCACCAACTGTGATAACATGCCATTCTCAGGGCTCTTTTTTTGGGTCCGATTTGCTTAGGTTCAACCTGGCATTACTTGATATCCAATTCTTGGGGAATACAATTCTGTTCAGATTGCTATGTACAAAGGATGGCATATTGGCATGGGTTTCAGAATGCGCAGGTCACGTACAACTGCCGCGAAGCTGATGATGTGGGCTACACATCTTTCAAATGTTCTTTATTTACAAGCGAGTAATAAATTCCAAGACTCCTTAAGCATGATTAAACCAAATTAAAAGACCAATTGATATAATCTACTAAGAGCAATGCCAAGACTCCTTAAGCATGATTAAACCAAATTAAAAGATATGCCATGAATATACCAACTGGAACATGCAGATTGCTAGGATACACCAATTGAAACATATGCAATCAAAAGAGAATGGAATTATCCAAGTACACTCACATTCTTAAGTGCATAAAAAACTCATATGTACTCAAGGCACAAGGAATATACCAATTGAAAATTAATGTACTTAATACTATGGTGTTACCGTCCTTTGCAAATTTCCACGTTGTAGGCCTTTTTCCGTATTCTCCATTAAGGTCCTTGATCCCTACAACTCAACTTATCTCGAGGTGAACATGGAGTTATTAATACAATATTAATTCAACTTTAGGTCAATCTTAAATAAATAAACAATGACAGATTGACAACTTGAGTTTAGAATATGATTTAACCGTCTCAGGCATCCCAAAATCTCCAGTTCATCTCCGGGTACCTGCAAGGTCTACTTTGCATATTTTGGTACTCATCTTGAGATGAGTCCATCAAGATAAATCAATAATGCCTTGGGTACCCAAATAACATTTATGCTATATCTAGGTCAACTAATCATCGTTCTAGCACAAGTGTAATATTCGGGTCTCCTAAGCGAATTAGAATGATGGGGCGTTTGGATCCCTTCATTTTAGAGGAATTGAAATTCACTTAATAAAACAACCTAGTTAGCTTGGAATTTGACATTCCACCACTTTCCAAAGTTCTGATATAAGCTTATCTCAAATTCACGGGGTGGAGGATAGAAAATGATTTTATGTATTACTAGAATTTATTTCACTCTGTAACTTATAAGACGATTTTCGACTCACTCCTCTATAATAAAAATGTAGCACATAAATATCTTCGACATCTTGCTAATAATAGTATACTGATATATTTTGCATAAAACCGAATTAGTTTTTAATTGATATATGCCTAAATTACATTTTTTTAGAATGGAATTCAATTCCAATGATCCAAACGAGGCGTGAATTGAAATATTTGGCTTAGGAATTTTACCCATCTTACAAACCTTTTTAAGATGACCCATTTTACCATAGTTGTAGCAAATGTGATGCTCATTCTTACATGGCCCTTGCTGGGTAATGGTCATCCTTAGAGATGCACAATCTTAATTCTTCATGTGAGGACATGAAGTGATCAAGCGATCTTCATCATTGCATCCGAAGCATCTCCTAACTCCTTGATTGTCCATGTGCGAACGTGAAACAATCAAGTGTCATGTCTCCTACCATCTAAAGCATCTCCTTTTTTTGTTCTTGGGAGACATGGAGACATTGTTAGTGCAAACAACATGAAGAATTGAATTTTTACCTTTGTCCTTATTCATGCCATTTGGTTGCTGCTTCGTTGCTCCAGGAACTTCCTTTTTGTAGAGCTTGGTGCACGCTACGGTTCTTCCCTTCTCAAGCTTCTTCACCATTTGTTTCATGGATATCTTGAGGAGGTCGAGCATGACACTTTCACATAAATTTCTTTATGTTCCTTCTAAGCCTTTCGATTTTCTCCATGAGCCTGTTTTCTTTTGAAACTGAAATCGGTTGCTCAATCGGAGATTGGCTTACATAGGAGCAACAGGGGTTAGCACATGGTAATTTTTTTCTAAATGAGCACATGTGCATGAGTGATGTTGGCAAGTATTTAAACTAGTAATAACAACCTCATGAGTCATCTTTAACATGATACGATCATCTAATAAATTTTTATGTGAACTCAAAAGCATATCATGTTTTTCAAGTAAAGCTAACTTTTCAAATTTTAGCAATTCTACTTGATCCTTGAGCATGGCTGTAACGCCCTGAATTTGGGGGTAGATTTTTTTTCTTCTTTTCCCTCACCAAATTCGGGCGTTACCCTTTCATTTTCCCTTTTCTCCTCGCTAAACCTTGATCTTTTCCAAAGTTATAGCGGGTTTCGGCTTGAGATCCCATGTAAAGCAAAACCCTAAAATATTTTATTTTGTTTGATGCACCATGCCGAACCATGCATTCTTTTTGATTGTTTGAAAATGTGAATGCATTCATTCATCTAGGAAATGAATATTAAAAAAAAGGGAAAACCTTTTTCTTCTCTCTTTCCCCCTCTCCTCCCATTTCGGCCCAGCCGCCCCTCCCCCTCGCGCCCGGCCCAGCTAGCCGGCCGGCCCAGCCGCGCCCCCTCCCCTTTCCCTCCCTCGCGCCGTGGGCCGGCCTGGCCGCGGCCCACCTCGCCCCCCGCGCGCCCCCGCTTTGGGCCCAAGGCGGCCCAGCCGCGCCCCCTCCCCTCCCCCCAAAAATTCCTCTCCCCTCCCCTGCGGGCCCAGCCTGTCATCCCCCTCCCCTCCCCAAACCCCTCTCCCCTGCCCAACCGCCCGCCCCCTCCCTGCTCGCCCGAGCAGCCGCCGCCGCCCTCCCCGCCCGCGGTGAGGCCCCCCTTCCCCCTCCCCTCCTCTCCCTCCCCCTTCCCCCGCCCGCCGGCGTCCTCCCGCGGCGCGGCCGCGCCCGCCTGGCCACCCCCGCGCCCGCCTCGGCGCGCCTGCCCCGCGCCCGCCCCGGCGAGCCCCACCCCTCCCCGGCCTCGGCCCCGCCCGGCGAGCCGCGCCGTCCCCCCCGCGCGTGCTCGGCCCCGGCGAGCCGCCCCCACGCTGCCCCCGCGCCCGCCCCCGGCGAGCCCCTCCCGGCCCGACGCCCCCGGCCCTGGCCGCGCCCACCCCGGCGTCGCCCCGGCCCCGGCCCCTCCCGCCTCGGCCATGGCGGCCGCTGCCCATGGCGCCCGCGCGGCGTGCCCCGCCCTGCCCGTGCTCCGTGCTCGCCCGCCCGCCCCGGCGTGTCCTGCTCGCGTCGTGACGGCCCCGGCGCGGCCTCGAGCTCGGCCCAGCGTGCCTATGGCGCGCGGCCCCGACGTGCGCACGGCTAGTTCGCGACGCGTGCGTGCGGCCTTGCTCGCGTAGTGCGCGGTGCCTTAGCACGACTCGTCGTGCCCTCGTCTACCCATGGACGTGCCCGTCTACCCCCCTATATTTTATGCGCGCTAATCACATTGTTCATGTTAATAAAATAGGAAACTCAATTTAGAAATTGGTTACGCTAGTTAATTTATATAGTTAATCGTCTATCTCATTTAATGTTGATCTACTAAAAGTGGTCACGTTTCTATTAGTGCATGTAGCTAATCCTTATTATTGGAGCTAAGTAGAACTAGAGCGCGTAACGTTTAGTTATTCGTCTACCCGTAGTGCGCCTCGAGCATAAGCTTTAACCCCTGCGAGACCTTTCCCCGTTTCTTTCTAACCACGGTAAATGCAATATCGCATGTCATATTCTATGCATGTTTAATCTACTTGTTCTATTGTATGGTGTACTGTTGGTGTCCTAATTTCAATGGATGTATGTATGTATGTTTGCAATCGCATAGAGAACGATCTGGTTGAAGTGCCCGAAGAACTCGCAGGTGAAGCCCCTGAGCAGCAGTCGGTTGGTGGAGGCAAGTGTCCCTTGACCTATCTTTGTCCTATTCATTCTTTAATTCACCTCCCGCATTACACATTTATGCCTAAGGATTAACTAGCTTTTGTTATCCATGTCCTTGTTTACCTATTTGGGTTGGATTATTATTGCTTAGTCTTATGCTATTGCTCAACTTTAAACAATGAACATGATGAGTATGATCAATGATACGCTGTTTTCCCCTCATTTATTATGATGTTATACTTGTGGCATTTAAGGGGGGCTCGAGTGGTTTCTCGAGTGCCTCTCCGTAAGGACCTGTTCTTTGGATGACCGCCCGAGAAAACAGTGCAACCATGAGGGTGGAATGGGGTGCCCTTAGCTGAATAATTAGAGGATCCGGGGTGTAGTTCGCTTAGCCGTTGTGCCGTCAATGGGGCTCGGTGTATGCGGCTCGCTCTGCCAAGTTTGGGTTCGCCCCTTGGGGAGGAGTGCGGTGCATTTAGGAAACCTAACGGGTGGCTACAGCCCCGGGGAATATTTGTAAAGGCTACGTAGTGATGCCCTGCTGGGTCACCTTGGTAGTGATCAATGGAGAGTCATGATCTCCGGGCAGAAAGGGAATCACGGCTTGTGGGTAAAGTGCACAGCCTCTGCAGAGTGTTTGAAAACTGATATATCAGCCGTGCTCGCGGTTATGAGCGGCCAAGGGAGCTCCAGTGATTAGTGGTACTTGATCAGAGACATTTTGGTTTACAGGTGGCAATGGGATTGATGGTTCTGGTTATGACTATGGTACTGGTAAGTGGTATTCTTTCCGTTTGGAATGGGTACATCGGGCTAATAACTTGGGTTAATGTTAAAACCTGGCTTTCTACTAGTAGATAATAATCTGACCAACTAAAAGCAACTGCTTGACTTACCCCCCACATAAAGCTAGTCCACTACAGCCAAACAGGATACTTGCTGAGTATGTTGATGTGTACTCACCCTTGCTCTACACACCAAACCCCCCCATCCCCAGGTTGTCAGCATTGCAACCACTGCTCAGGAGAAGATGAAGTCGTGGAAGGAGACTTCCAGGAGTTCCAAGACTATGACGAGTTCTAGGCGTGGGTTAGCGGCAACCCCCAGTCGGCTGCCTGTGAAGGCCGCGTTTATCTACGTTTCGTTTTTGCACTTTGATTTATTGTAAAGACTATGTGGATGTCTCAGACATATGATGTAATCGACTATTATTTCCCTTTTTAATACTATTTGAGCACTATGTGATGATGTCCATGTTATGTAACTGCTGTGTACGTGAATTGCTGATCCTGACACGTACATGGTTCGCATTCGGTTTGCCTTCTAAAACCGGGTGTGACATAAGTGGTATCAAAGTTGTGCTGACTGTAGGACCGCTAACCTAGAGTAGAATGGTCGTTCTAAGGATTATAGACCTCTATCCCTGCCTTGACTTTGATATCCCTTCAAAAGTCGGTCATATCGACCAAAACTATGTTCTACTGTATATTATACCTTGCTGAAAATTGTGTTTTATTCTAATCCTTCATTTATTTACGGTTCATTACTTGCTGGTCATATTAATTCTGTTCTCACTCTTTTGCTTGCGGTGTCTTTTGTAGATGGCTCGTCTTAGACACACTACACGAAAGTCTGTCATCCCCTTCTTACCCTCCCGTCTTGCTGAGCGTCCGCTTCGCCGTCCCGTGGCCGGTCAGTCCAGTCGCTTGGAGAGGCTGCACCACCGCCTGCATGAGGAGCAGGAGCATCGGCGACAGGAGCAGCAGGGCTCTTCTTTCTCGCTCCAGCAGGAGATAGAGTCTGTGAGGAGCTGCTCCCCTGTGCTTCCCCTGGAGGCGCCCCTTGCACCACCACTGGGCGCCCCAGCCTCTGGAGTAGCTGCTGGAGGAGACCCAGACGACGGAGGTGGCGACGACAGCTCGAGCCACGACACCGACTTCTCTGCTGACCAGGAGCCGGAAGGATGGGTTGCTCGACCCATCACTCGCAACGCTGCTCGCGGGTGTCACTTCCATGATGCGCTCGACACCCTGCTACGTCGGGCACTTAACCGGCGTACTTGGTCTATCGAGTATCGCTGTGTGGTCTACCAGCATAGTCGCGGGGTCTACCCGGACCGTTGGGAGGCGACTTGCTTGGTGCGTCGTCCGGAGAACAGTCTCCAGGGTGCGGAGGCCTGCTCAGAGCACTATTCTATCTCTGAGCGGGACTCAGCTGAGGCGGCCATGCAAGATGCCGCACGGCGTGCGCTTTCGCACTACTGCTCAGTTCTCGGTGGGGTAGCTGACGGTCTCAACCTGAAGTATTACCCCCGCCGTCCATCTGGCAGCACAGGAGGCGTGATTGTCTCACCTGTTGGTGAGGACAATCCTAGGTTGAGCAGCACAGTCAACCTAGCCACCGTGCTAAACACAGAGCTGGACCATGCGCTAGACGAGCTGAGTAGGGCTCGTGCTGAGATCGCCCTGCTGCGAGCTGAGCGCGCGGAACGTCGTCACCTGGATGATGGTTCCCCCGCTCCCGTCGGGACCCAGCACCCGTACCGCTCACCTCGGCGTGGACACCAGTCTTATGGCAATCCCGACTGCAAGACCAAGATAAATCTAGAACCATAGATCATTAGAGTCGGATCTTGTAATTAATACAAAATATATATACGTAGAAGCTACAGTCCTAGCGTTAGTTTCGCTCTTAGTTAGTCTTAGTTAGACAGGGTAGTTTGCTATATCCTGTGCATTTATGTTTGTCATGATGAACTATGTTTGATTTGGATCTTTGTAATGACTGTCACCAGAGTGCGGGTACCCCCTGCATTTTGGTTTACCTGTTATGTTAATGGAGTTAGTTATCTAGTTGGGAAGCCTTTTATTCCACTTTCCTCTTTATCTGAGAAGCTGTGTTGGCCTGTGTTGGAGATCAGTGAAGATGCTCATCTGTTCAGGGTTGTGGAGAATTCTATACCCTTTTCTTATGCTGCAAGATTTGCAAGATTGGTTCTGATGTATGGTTGCATTCTGCAGATGTCAGAGAATAGGCGCAGAGGAGGAAGGCGTGCTCAGCAGGAGCAAGCCGCTCAGCAGGAAGAGGTAACCCAGCAACAGCAGCTGCCGCCCCCGCCCCCGATGTCGATCAAGCAGATGTTTCTGATGCAGACTCAGGCAGTCCAAGCCATCGGTCAGACTCTGGCCGCCATTCAGCAGCAACAGCAGCAGGCCCCACCCTAGCCTCAGATGCCTCAGATGCCCAGGGACAAGCGTGCTGAATTCATGAGAGGTCATCCACCAACGTTCGCTCACTCTTCTGACCCCATGGATGCTGAAGACTGGCTGCGCACTGTGGAGCGGGAGTTGCATACTGCTCAGTGCGATGACAGAGAGAAAGTCTTGTATGGTCCTCGTCTGTTGAGAGGAGCAGCTCAGTCATGGTGGGAGTCTTATCTCGTCACCCATGCCAACCCCGACACCATCACCTAGGAAGAGTTCAGAGGTAGCTTTCGTCAGTACCATGTTCCTGCAGGTCTGATGACAGTGAAGAAGGAGGAGTTCCTGGCCCTCAAGCAAGGGTCATCGTCTGTCAGTGAGTACCGGGACAGGTTTCTGCAGCTGTCTCGCTATGCTCCTGAAGATGTCAACACCGACGCCAAGAGACAGTACCGTTTCCTGAGAGGCTTGGTTGACCCTCTTCAGTATCAGCTGATGAATCATACCTTCTCGACATTCCAGCACCTGATTGACAGGGCAATCATGACAGAGAGGAAGCATAAGGAGATGGAGGATCGTAAGCGCAAGATCAGTGGACCCCAGCCTGGAAGCAGCAATCGTCCTCGTTTCTCAGGCAATCAACCTCAGCAGTTCAGGCAGAACCAGCGTCCACCTCAGCATCAGCAGTTCCAAAGGCAATATCCTCAGCACCAGTATCAGAATCGTCAGAACAATCAGTCAGGAGGAGGTCAGTTTCAGAGGCAGAATCAGCAGGCACCTCGTCTTCCTGCCCCAGCAGCCCAGCAGAACAGTCAGGCAGCACCAGCTCAGGTTGGAAACATAGCATGTTTCCACTGTGGAGAGCAAGGCCACTGGGTGATGCAATGTCCGAAGAAGGCAGCCCAGTAGCAATCAGGCCCCAATGCCCCAGCAAAGCAGAACGTGTCTCAGCCTGGAGCAGGCAACCGCTCTCAGCCACGCTATAATCATGGAAGACTGAACCACTTGGAGGCTGAAGCAGTTCAGGAGACCCCCAGCATGATAGTAGGTATGTTCCCAGTCGACTCCCATATTGCAGAAGTGTTATTTGATACTGGAGCAACACATTCTTTCATTACTACATCATGGGTAGAAGCACATGATCTTCCAATTACCACCATGTCAACCCCCATTCAAATTGACTCAGCCAGTGGTAGAATTCGAGCCGATAGCATTTGTTTGAATGTAATTGTGGAAATAAGGGAGATAGCGTTTCCCGCTAACCTTATAGTAATGGGTACTCAGGGAATAGATGTCATCCTAGGGATGAATTGGCTAGATAAGTATCAGGCAGTTATCAGTTGTGATAAGAGTACAATCAAGTTGGTGTCCCCACTAGGAAAGGAAGTGGTGACCGAGTTAGTCCCACCTGAGCCGAAGAAAGAAAGTTGTTATCAGATGGCTGTCGATAGCAGTGAAGCAGACCCAATTGAGAGGATCAAGATTGTGTCTGAGTTTCCAGATGTGTTTCCCAAGGACTTACCAGGTATGCCACCAGAGCGGAAAGTTGAGTTTGCCATAGAGCTTCTTCCTGGAACCGCCCCCATCTTTAAGAGAGCTTACAGAATATCCAGACCAGAGTTGGTTGAACTTAAGAAGCAGATTGATGAGCTATCAGAGAAAGGTTACATTCGGCCAAGCACCTCGCCTTGGGCCGCCCCTATCCTATTTGTGGAAAAGAAAGATGGCACCAAAACGATGTGTATCGATTATCAAGCTCTGAATGAAGTCACAATCAAGAACAAGTACCCCTTGCCTAGAATAGAAGACTTGTTCGACCAGTTGAGAGGAGCCAGTGTGTTCTCCAAGATCGATCTAAGGTCAGGTTACCATCAGCTCAGGATCCGACCTTCGGACATTCCGAAGATGGCATTCATTACCAAGTATGGTTTGTATGAGTTCACTGTGATGTCTTTTGGTTTAACCAATGCACCCGCCTTCTTCATGAACTTGATGAACAGTGTATTCATGGACTATCTTGATAAGTTTGTAGTGGTATTCATTGATGGCATTCTGATTTATTCTCAAAGCGAAGAAGAGCATGCAGATCATTTGAGAATGGTATTGCAGAGATTGCGAGAGCACCAATTGTATGCAAAGTTGAGCAAGTGTGAGTTCTGGATCAGTGAAGTCCTGTTCTTGGGTCATATAATCAACAAAGAAGGATTGACTGTGGATCCGAAGAAAGTGGCAAACATTCTGAACTGGAAAGCGCCAACAGATGCTCGAGGAATCAAGAGCTTCATTGGAATGGCACGGGTATTATTGGCGATTCATTGAAGGGTTTTCAAAGATTGCGAAACCAATGACAGCGTTGCTAGGCAACAAGGTTGAGTTTAAGTGGACCCAGAAATGTCAAGAGGCCTTTGAAGCGCTGAAAGAAAAGTTGACTACAGCGCCTGTCTTAGTCTTGCCTGATGTGCACAAGCCCTTCTCGGTGTATTGCGATGCTTGTTACACTGGTTTGGGATGTGTGTTGATGCAAGAGGGAAGAGTTGTGGCTTACTCATCTCGACAACTGAAATTTCATGAAAAGAATTACCCAATCCATGACCTAGAGTTGGCAGCAGTGGTTCACGCATTGAAGACATGGAGGCACTACCTGTATGGACAGAAATGCGATGTTTACACAGACCACAAGAGTCTGAAGTACATATTCACTCAGTCAGAGTTGAATATGAGGCAACGAAGATGGTTAGAGCTGATCAAAGACTATGAGTTGGAGATCCATTACCATCCAGGCAAAGCGAACGTAGTGGCAGATGCTTTGAGCAGGAAGAGTCAGATCAATCTGATGGTCACTCGTCTGATGCCTTATGAGTTGGCCAAGGAGTTTGATAGGTTGAGTCTCGGATTTCTGAACAACACGCGAGGAGTCACAGTTGAGTTGGAACCTACCCTGGAGCGGGAAATCAAAGAAGCGTAGAAGAACGATGAGAAGATCAGTGAGATCCGGCGACTGATTCTAGATGGCAGAGGCTAAGATTTTCGGGAAGATGCAGAAGGTGTGATATGGTTCAAAGACCATTTGTGCGTTCCCAATGTCCAGTCTATTCGGGAGTTGATCCTTAAGGAAGCTCATGAGACATCTTATTCGATTCACCCCGGAAGTGAGAAGATGTATCAGGATCTGAGGAAAAAATTCTGGTGGTACGGAATGAAGAGGGAAATCGCAGAGCATGTGGCTATGTGTGATAGTTGTCGACGGATCAAGGCAGAGCATCAGAGACCAGCTGGATTGTTGCAACCGTTGCAAATCCTTCAGTGGAAATGGGATGAAATCGGTATGGATTTCATAGTCGGATTGCCTCGCACTCGAGCCGGCTATGATTCCATTTGGGTAGTAGTGGACCGTTTGACCAAGTCAGCCCACTTCATACCTGTCAAGACCAACTACAACAGTGCAGTATTGGCAGAATTGTACATGTCTCGGATCGTCTGTCTTCATGGTGTGCCAAAGAAGATAGTGTCAGACCGAGCAACACAGTTCACCTCTCATTTCTGGCAGCAGTTGCATGAAGCCTTGGGTACACATCTGAATTTCAGTTCAGCGTATCATCCGCAGACAGATGGTCAGACCGAAAGGACCAATCAAATCCTCGAAGACATGTTGAGAGCTTGTGCGTTGCAAGATCAGTCCGGATGGGACAAGCGATTGCCTTATGCAGAGTTCTCCTATAACAACAGTTACCAGGCCAGTTTAAAGATGTCACCATTTCAAGCGCTCTATGGAAGGAGTTGTAGAATTCCGTTGCAATGGGATCAGCCTGGAGAAAAGCAAGTGTTTGGGCCAGACATTCTGCTTGAAGCCGAAGAGAACATCAAGATGGTCCGAGAAAATCTGAAGATAGCGCAATCAAGGCAGCGGAGTTATGTAGACACAAGAAGAAGAGAGCTGAGTTTCGAAGTCGGAGACTTTGTCTATCTGAAAGTGTCACCGATCAGAGGAGTCAGAAGGTTCGGAGTCAAAGGCAAGCTAGCACCCCGCTACATCGGTCCGTATCAAATTCTCGCAAGGCATGGAGAAATGGCCTATCAGCTCAGTCTGCCAGAAAATTTGTCTGCTGTGCATGATGTCTTTCATGTGTCTCAGTTGAAGAAGTGTTTGAGAGTGCCAGAAGAGCAATTGCCAGTTGAAGGTCTTGAAGTCCAGGAGGACTTGACCTACACAGAGAAACCAGCGCAAATCTTTGAGGTTGCAGATAGAGTCACCCGAAGGAAGACCATCAGAATGTGCAAAGTCAGATGGAATCACCACTCTGAGGAAGAAGCAACCTGGGAGCGTGAAGATGATCTAATGGCCAAATACCCTGAGCTCTCTGCTAGCCAACCCTGAATCTCGAGGGCGAGATTCTTTTAAGGGGGATAGGTTTGTAACGCCCTGAATTTGGGGGTAGATTTTTTTTCTTCTTTTCCCTCACCAAATTCGGGCGTTACCCTTTCCTTTTCCCTTTTCTCCTCGCTAAACCTTGATCTTTTCCAAAGTTATAGCGGGTTTTGGCTTGAGATCCCATGTAAAGCAAAACCCTAAAATATTTTATTTTGTTTGATGCACCATGCCAAACCATGCATTCTTTTTGATTGTTTGAAAATGTGAATGCATTCATCTAGGAAATGAATATTAAAAAAAGGGAAAAACCTTTTTCTTCTCTCTTTCCCCTCTCCTCCCATTTCGGCCCAGCCGCCCCTCCCCCTCGCGCCCGGCCCAGCTGGCCGGCCGGCCCAGCCGCGCCCCCTCCCCTTTCCCTCCCTCGCGTCGTGGGCCGGCCTGGCCGTGGCCCACCTCGCCCCCCCCCCCCGCGCCCCCGCTTTGGGCCCAAGGCGGCCCAGCCGCGCCCCCCCTCCCCTCCCCCCAAAAATTCCTCTCCCCTCCCCTGCGGGCCCCGCCTGTCATCCCCCTCCCCTCCCCAAAACCCCTCTCCCATGCCCAACCGCCCGCCCCCTCCCTGCTCGCCCGAGCAGCCGCCGCCGCCGCCCTCCCCTCCCGCGGTGAGGCCCCCCTTCCCCCTCCCCTCCTCTCCCTCCCCTTCCTCCGCCCGCCGGCGTCCTCCCGCGGCGCGGCCACGCCCGCCCGGCCGCACCCGCGCCCGCCCCGGCGAGCCGCCCCGCGCCCGCCCTGTGCCCGCCCTGGCGAGCCCCGCCCCTCCCCGCCCTCGGCCCCGCCCGGCGAGCCGCGCCCTCCCCCCCCCCCGCGCGCTCGGCCCCGGCGAGCCGCCCCCGCGCCCGCCCCCGCCGAGCCTCTCCCGGCCCCGACGCCCCCGGCCCGGCCACGCCGCCCCCGGCCGCGCCGCCCCCGGTCCCGGCCGCGCCCGCCCCAGCCGCGCTCGCCCCGTCCCCGGCCCCGCCTGCCTCGGCCATGGCGGCCCCTACCCATGGCGCCCGCGCGGCGTGCCCCGCCCCGCCCGTGCCCCGCCCGTGCCTCGCCCCGCCCGTGCTCCGTGCTCGCCCGCCCGCCCCAGCGTGTCCTGCTCGCGTCGTGACGGCCTCGGCACGGCCTCGAGCTCGGCCCAGCGTGCCTATGGCGCGCGGCCCCGACGTGCGCACGGCTAGTTCGCGGCGCGTGCGTGCGGCCTTGCGCGCGTGCTCGCGTAGTGCGCGGTGCCTTAGCACGACTCGTCGTGCCCTCGTCTACCCATGGACGTGCCCGTCTACCCCCCCTATATTTTATGCGCGCTAATCACATTGTTCATGTTAATAAAATAGGAAACTCAATTTAGAAATTGGTTACGCTAGTTAATTTATATAGTTAATCGTCTATATCATTTAATGTTGATCTACTAAAAGTGGTCACGTTTCTATTAGTGCATGTAGCTAATCCTTATTATTGGAGCTAAGTAGAACTAGAGCGCATAACGTTTAGTTATTCGTCGACCCGTAGTGCGCCTCGAGCATAAGCTTTAACCCCTGCGAGACCTTTCCCCGTTTCTTTCTAACCACGGTAAATGCAATATCGCATGTCATATCCTATGCATGTTTAATCTACTTGTTCTATTGTATGGTGTACTGTTGGTGTCCTAATTTCAATGGATGGATGTATGTATGTTTGCAATCGCATAGAGAACGATCTGGTTGAAGAGCCCGAAGAACTCGCAGGAGAAGCCCCTGAGCAGCAGTCGGTTGGTGGAGGCAAGTGTCCCTTGACCTATCTCTGTCCTATTCATTCTTTAATTCACCTCCCGCATTACACATTTATGCCTAAGGATTGACTAGCTTTTGTTATCCATGTCCTTGTTTACCTATTTGGGTTGGATTATTATTGCTTAGTCTTATGCTATTGCTCAACTTTAAACAATGAACATGATGAGTATGATCAATGATACGCTGTTTTACCCTCATTTATTATGATGTTATACTTGTGGCCTTTAAGGGGGGCTCGAGCGGTTTCTCGAGTGCCTCTCCGTAAGGACCTGTTCTTTGGATGACCTCCCGGGAAAACAGTGCAACCATGAGGGTGGAATGGGGTTCCCTTAGCTGAATAATTAGAGGATCCGTGGTGTAGTTCGCTTAGCCGTTGTGCCGTCAATGGGGCTCGGTGTATGCGGCTCGCTCTGCCAAGTTTGGGTTCGCCCCTTGGGGAGGAGTGCAGTGCATTTAGGAAACCTAACGGGTGGCTACAACCCCGGGGAATCTTTGTAAAGGCTACATAGTGATGCCCTGCTGGGTCACCTTGGTAGTGATCAATGGAGAGTCATGATCTCCGGGCAGAAAGGGAATCACTGCTTGTGGGTAAAGTGCACAACCTCTGCAGAGTGTTTGAAAACTGATATATCAGCCGTGCTCGCGGTTATGAGCGGCCAAGGGAGCTCCAGTGATTAGTGGTACTTGATCAGAGACATTTTGGTTCACAGGTGGCAATGGGATTGATGGTTCTGGTTATGACTATGGTACTGGTAAGTGGTATTCTTTCCGTTTGGAAAGGGTACATCGGGCTAATAACTTGGGTTAATGTTAAAACCTGGCTTTCTACTAGTAGATAATAATCTGACCAACTAAAAGCAACTGTTTGACTTACCCCCCCCCCACATAAAGCTAGTCCACTACAGCCAAACATGATACTTGCTGAGTATGTTGATGTGTACTCACCCTTGCTCTACACACCAAACCCCCCCATCCCTAGGTTGTCAGCATTGCAACCATTGCTCAGGAGAACATGAAGCCGTGGAAGGAGACTTCCAGGAGTTCCAAGACTATGACGAGTTCTAGGCGTGGGTTAGCGGCAACCCCCAGTCGGCTGCCTGTGAAGGCCGCGTTTATCTACGTTTCGTTTTCGCACTTTGATTTATTGTAAAGACTATGTGGATGTCTCAGACATATGATGTAATCGACTATTATTTCCCTTTTTAATACTATTTGAGCACTGTGTGATGATGTCCATGTTATGTAACTGCTGTGTACGTGAATTGCTGATCCTGGCACGTACATGGTTCACATTTGGTTTGCCTTCTAAAACCGGGTGTGACAATGGCACTATCAATTTTAACTTGAGCAATATAGGATAAGGCATTCTCATTATTAATTTGCTCAATTAAAATTGACTCATACCTTTGGACCAAAACACCATGAGAGCACTTTAGCTCCTCATGTTCTTTGGTTAGCTTCTCAAGGCTTTCCTTTGTCTTGATGAGAGTCTCTTCCAGCTTGAGAAGTGTCTTGCCTTGATCACCCGTTCTTCTCAACAACTCCATCAAGATTGCCTTATCTTCCCTGTTGAGATGAGCACAGAGCTAGCGAATCTTGTCTTCTTCCACATCCTCGGTCTCATTCTCACTGTCATCATTATTAGTGGAAGGATGCAAAGCGGATGGGAGAATAAACCTTTTAGAGATGTGGATTCATCGTTTGGTCGGCATCTCTCTTCTTCCTTCAAAAGGTTAGTGTAACACCTCAAATCCATCAATTAAAATAATACATTATTAGTCACTAAACTTAGTAGAGTAAATTAAAATTTTTAATCAAATGCTTAATTTCATTTATCTTTAGAGAATGATTTTTGTTTGCTAATAATTGATTGATGATTTTATTTGTAGAATTCCTTTATTCGAAACCAAATTTATTAATATTTTAGACTTTGGTCTAAAGAAAAAAATATTTAGTATTTTAGTTATAAATATTGTTAATATATTTATTATAATTTTTAAAATAAAAAATTTATTTATATTTTTAATGTATAATCTATTAAAAAAGAAAAAAAGAAAAATTCAAAACCCTAGCCACAGCCGGCCATTTCGGTCCAGCAACGGCCCAGACGTCGTGCCTTCCCCTAACCTCCTTTCTCCCTCACTTCTAGGCAGGGCCCACCCGACCCCTTCCCCTTCCTTGCTCCACGCGGACGCGCGTCTTCCCCAGCTGCGTCACCACCCCGATGTCCTGTAACACTATAAAAACCATCAACTAAAAATAATGCATTTAGTTGATTAATGGTAAATATGGTAATGAATTTTTCTTTCAAGTGTTTGATTTTTATTTGTATTTAGAGTAATTTTGTTAGCTAATATTTGATTTTTGGATGTTTAGTAGAATTTCTTTCATATTGAAAATCCAATTAATTAATATAGAAATATTGGTCCAAAAATAAATATTTTAGTTATAAATAATTTTGGTATAATTATTATGATTTTTGAATTATTTTAAAAATATATTTATTTATTTTTTTAAATAGAAAATAAAAAAAAAGAAAAAAAACCTAATCACTCGACCAGGCCGAATTCGGCCCAGCCGAGGCCCACTAGGGTTACCAGGTGGCCCAACCGCGCCCCAACCCCCTCCTCTCTCTATGACCGGTGGGACCCACCCGTCAGGGCCACGCGACCCCTCCTCCCATCCCTCCCGCGCCGTCGCCGCTGGCACGCCCGACCGACCGCGCCCGACCCCACGCCCTTGGCGTCCGCGCCACGCTCGTCCGCCTCCCCGAGCCAGAAACCACCGCGACTCTCTCTCTCCCTCCCCCACGTTATTCTCCTCCATAACGGCGCCATTGATGGCCGCCATTGATGGTCGGTCGTTCTTCTCCCCCCTAGCGCCCTTTACTCTCCCTCTCTCGCTCTATAAAAGCCCCGACCTCTCTCTCCCTCCCCGAGCTCTCTCTCTCACGCTCTCTTCTCCGCCCGAGCTCGCCGTCGACAGCGCCCGCGCCGCTCGCCGCCTCGCCAGAGCTCCGTCGACTGCGCCCCGTCGTCCGCACCCGTCCCCGGCCACTCGACCAAGCCCCCAAATCGCACCCCTACCCGGCCGAGCCCCTCCCCCGTCGATCTCCATTCCTGCACATGAGCAAAAGCTCAAGGTAGAAGAAGCACATTTTGCATTTTAGTCCCTGCGTGTTAATGAACTTAATTCTGAGATTTTCAGTTTACAAATTATCGAAAAGAGACCCCGATGTATATATTTTTGACATGTGTATTATTTTATATTTCAAAAATAAATAATGTCACTATTCACTAACTTGGTGATTTTCATACTAGAAACGTTTACGATTAACTTCGCTTTAGCACATGGAACAATATTTGTTAGTAGTGGTTTAAGTATAATTTTATTGATATAAGAAAGTAGAAGAAATACTAGGCCACGTATTTTCGATCAGAAGAAAATATAGATTTTACTAGTCATGATAAATGTTGGGGACTTGTTCTCAAATGCTTCAAATTAAGAACAAGGCAACATAAAATGTTAATGGTTAAAAGTCCTTCGTCCTCCGAAGCATTATTTCCCTTAAGATATAATGATCTTCAGATGAAGGTCATGAAGGACATACCTTCATCATTGCAGTTTATGTTAATGAAAGAAGAAGCATATGAAATATAAGAGACAACATGAATAATCATATGACATTATTAATATATCTTCTTTTTATTAACATGGATAAACAGAAACAATATTGAATTACATTTATACCTTCGACTTGACAGAAGGTAAAAGTCCAAGCGTGACACACGGATGAATACAAGTCAGCGTGAACAGTACGGGGGTACTGTTCACCTATTTATAGGCACGAGGCGCAGCCCGGTCAAAATTACATTTATGACCTTGATAACTAGTTACAATCATGACACAAATTATCATGGACTGATCGGTCTTTTCCCCTTTAAGTCGGTACAGCCCTTCGTCTCAAGGCGTACCATTATGCCGAAGCTCCTTAGACAGCAGCTTCGTGTGTACCTTCGCGCCGTGTTTGATTATACGCTGATCTTTTGAAGGTATTTCTTCTTAAAGGACCTTCGGCGATGAAGCAGGCCCCCAACAGTAGCCCCTTCGTGGTGCTAGATCATTTTTCGTAACGAGCTTAATCCGTGAAAAATCTTCAAGGCTTTAGAATGCCGAAGGTCCGAAAAACACCTTCCCTAAGCTCGTTGGCGAGAAACGATTAAAGTATTCCGGGCGCGAGGTGCCCCACCGCACAGCGGGGTAGTGGTCCCCCGTTCAGCGGGTGCGGGTGACTGTTCGGCGGGTGCAGGCGACTTGGCGATTGACCTTCCCACCTGCATCACTATATAAACAGACGGGTAGGTGTGAAGTTACCACAACATTCATTGCCATTGCACTGTTGTGCTTTTGAAAATTTTGACCATAGCCGAAGCTCTTTCACCGCATTCTCGAGCGAACCGTCACTTTGAATTTGCTTCGTCAAAAGAGGGAGCTTCGTCAAAACTATAAAAAACATCAACTTCGTAAAAACTACAAAAAGATCCATCAGATGGCCAGAGTACGCTCGACTGCGAGGGTGACCTGTGAAGGAGAGGAGACTAAAGCCACTGAGACAACTCCAATCTCCGAAATCATGAGACAATCGGGGTTAGTTGTGACAGAGAGAGCCATTGAAGAAGGTGCACCTGCTGCCGAAGCTAAACAAGCTGATGTTGAGGAAGAAAATGCTGATGAGGAGGAAGAAGATTATAGAATTTTGATTCCATCAAAACCCAGCCACTTGGATTTTGAAAGATCTACTGTGTCTGAAGCTGATATGCCCATGATGATAAAACTGGGCTACTTCGGAGAAGCTGAGAAGAAGCTTATTTGTTTTGCCGGAGAAGAAACCACTCCAAAGCCGAAGGATGACGAAGTAGTGGTTTTCAAAAGCTTTTTTAGGGCGGGATTGTGGTTTCCCTTGAACGAGATGATTGGAGAAGTTTTGGATAATTTTGAGGTTTTTCTTCATCAGCTGACCCCTAATGCCATCGTCAGGCTCAACATCTTCATCTGGGCCCTTCGAAGCCAAGGGATGAATCCAAATGCTGAAGCTTTCTGCCGAGTACATGAATTGCATTACCAAACGAAGGCCAGGGAAGACAGGCTACATGAAAATTTCGGCTACTATATCTTCGCGTATCGCAAGGATACGAAGGCTCCGGTCCTCAGCTATCGTACCAAGTGGCCAACTGGCTGGAAGAGTGAGTGGTTTTACATTAAGGCTGATGAGAAGAAGAGGGAGTAGCTGAAGACGATGGTCATGAGCCCACTGAGTTTAAGCTTCGGGATGACCAGACCCTTGTGCAACATGAAGCCAGGGTTACCATGCCAGCTAGCCATAGCAGAATTCAGAGTGGTGGCTGAACATATCAGCACCAGGGATCTAGTGCAAGAATACTTGGCGAACAGGGTATCTCCAACATTGAGTGAATGGAGTATGTCGAAGCTGAAAGGAACAAAGGAGAAGGATTAACTTGTTCGATTGTCCTATCGCTTCAAGTTTGAGAAACAATTCAAAGAGCCTTGCCAAGAGTGGCTAGAGATGATTGAGGCTATGTGCAACGAAATTTTGGGCAATTATACTAAAAAAGAAGATCAATTGATGACTGCAGCCTTCGGCACCCGACCAAAACGAAGGTTGAATCGGGTAATGGACGCTTTAAACTTTGAATACCCTGACTATGAACGACTAAGCAAGGGTGCCGAAGGGGGCAAAGAGAAAAAGGGTTGTCAGTGTTATGAGCAGACAGGCTGCTAGGATGGTAAAAGAGGACGAAAAAGCTATGAAAAAGAGGAAATCCAGTCCTGAGCCGAAGGTGACGACCTCGAAGAAGAGAAAAACTGCAACTCCGGAGCCGAAGATGGCTGAGATAGAAGAGGAAGTTCCTTCGACGCCTTCTGCTGCCGAAGTAGAAGAAATTTTAAAGGTAATGACCGAATCCTTAACTATCAAGCTGCTAAGTCCTCTAGGGCCACATCTGACGAAGCTTTTACAGAAGAAGGAAGAGCCTTCGGCAGTGAAAAAGGCGGTTGGGCCAAAAAATTGAAGAATTGTTACTGTCATGCAAGCCATTGAGGAAACACCACCGCTGGCCTCAGCATCAAAAATAACACCAGCTGCCAAAGCTGCTACTTCTACCGAAGCTAGGACTGCCGAAGCTACCAATCTGGAGAGTACATTATCTGCTATTGATAAAGTACTCTTGGATTTGGCCACGGAGGAGACTGCCACGGCTACAGAAGAAGTCCTGGCCGCAGTGCCTGAAAAAGGGAAATAAATTGCCGAAGATACTTCGAAAGAAAAAGGCTTCAACTTTCAAAATTTGATTGGTCAAGAATTATCCAAGGCTGAGAAGGAGGAGCTGCAGGAGTATGCTATATCCTGTGGCTACCAGCCAGGAGCCATGCTCTTTGGCGGAATTAATGAAGAAGCCTTAGGATGCATTCGAGACCGCACAGGTGCGAAGGTTATCAGCACTCTGTCGAAGAGTGTTGGCTTTCCGAAGCTTGAAGCTGACATCAGCAGCTACCGACGACAGCATATCGTTGACAACTTATTCTACTCCAACTTTAAGGTAAAGCTTTTTTCCTTAGTTTTTTATTGTTTTGTGATGAAGCGAAGATTTATGAAGAAGGTTATTTTGCACAGAGTATGCTGCTAAGCAAAGCCTTGAGAATGCAACAAGACCTCGAAGATAAGAAAAATGAGGTTATAATCGAGGGCTTGGAAAATAAAATCAAAGATCATGAAGCTTCTCTAGAAAAGAAAGACTTCCTTCTTCAGACAATGGAGGGTTCGTTGGCTGAAGCCCAGGCCGAAGTTGCCAGATTAAATGATGAACTCCTTTGAAAATCAGAAGACTTTGAGCAAGAAAGGAAAAGTTTTGATGCAAAGCTTGGAGCCGAAGTCGAGAAAAACTCAAAATTGCAAGAATCCGTAAAAGAGCTTCGGAATGCTTGCTTGAACTTCGGCAACCGCTGCGTGCAACGGCTAAAGCAGGTCTTTAACTCAGTGGGAGCCAGCTCTGAAAAATTTGAACCCTCGGTTGAAGACTTTCCCAGCACCTTCGAGCATATTGAAAGCGAGGTTGAGGTGCTTGACGAAGTTATAGCTAGGCACGACGACTTCTGTGCCCTGCTGGCTTCTCGTGGCACAGCTGTAGCTTTTATGAAGGCTCGTTGCACGCACGGAAAGATTGTAAACAGACCAAACTTCAGTCTATCACCAGCGGACTTAACTAATATCCCCAGCCTAGCCCAAAGCATTGGAAATAGATTTATAACACAAATTTGGACGAAGGGTGGGCGAGACTTAGCTGGTGACGAAGCTCGAAGTCATATTAAGCCGATATTAAACTTTGTACCTATTGCTTACCATCTCCTGAGATTACTTTTTTACCTTATATTGCTTTGTTGTGTATAGGATGATGATGCCGAAGGTCAATAATCCGAAGCTTGACGGAGACTAAAGGAGCTGCTGCACAAAGCTTTAGAGACATTTGAATTACCTTTGTAAAAGATATTGTAATTTAGGAATCAAACATTACTTTGTAAATTTGTCCATACCTTGTAATATATTTTTACCTTTTCATCCGTGTGTGAATTGCTTTGATGTGGACGAAACTTGTATCTTTTGAGCCGAAGGCGAAAAACACCTTCCCTTCTTTTCGTACACAACGAAGCATATCTTTGCTTCTTTATACTCATCGAAGCTTTGTCATCAAAGCCGAAACATCTGTTTGTACTTTATGTTATGATGATGATGATCCTACGAATGTCTACATGAATGTGTATGAATGCAATGAATGATGTGATGTAATGTGCAAATGGATGTCCAAACACACGCACATGAATCCACACCCAGACTCTGCATCCCCTTAGGAACGTCCTTTGAGTCTTAAGCTCTGCATCCCCTTAGGAATGTCTTTTGAGCTTCTTCACCTTCTATTTCGGTGGTATAAGTTCTGCATCCCCTTAGGAACGTCTTTTAAACTTCTTCGCCTTCTATTTCAGCGGTATAAGTTCTGCATCCCCTTAGGAATGACTTTTGAACTTCTTCGCCTTATATTTCGGCGGTATTTGGCTCTACATTCCCTTAGGAACGACTTTTGAGCAGAAAACTTACGCTGCACTCCCTTAGGAACGACTTTTTGTAGCTTCGTCATGCTCTGCATCCCCTTGGGATGACTTTTGAGCTTCTCCCTGCTTTTCCTTTTTTCTCTCTCTGCACTCGATGGTGCATGCTCAGATTTTACATTTTACATCCTTTTGGGGGATTTGGCTCTCGTGGAGCTAAATAAGAAAGGAAAAATTACAAGCTATGGCCCCATTAAAAACCTTTCTCCACCTTTGGAAAGGAAAAGGGTGCCATAGAAAAAATGAAAAAAGATTACATCAAATTACACATAATATCGCCGAAGCTCATCCGCATTCCAAGATCTGGGTATGTCGTTGCCGTCCATATCCTTCAATCTGTAAGAACCGGGCCTCGACAAAGATACCACCAGAAAAGATCCTTCTCACTTCAGTTGCAATTTGCCTATTCTGTCCGGTTGGCCACTCTTCGAAGCACCAAATGCCATGGCTTAATATTTTTAAACCAAACTTTTCTGTCACGCCATTTTACTATTTCGGCTTGATATTTATTGATGTTCTTCACATCCTGAAGTCTGGTCCCCTCTATAGTATCTTTTGCTACATGATAATCAGCTTCGTCTTCTGTCGAAGTTGCTGTTCTTATTGACCCTGCTTTAGCTTCTTCTGGAGTTATAGCTTCGTCACCAAATAATAGTTTGAAAGGTGTAAAACCTGTTGATCTTGATGTGGTTGTATTGTGACTCCACACCACTTTAATCAACTCATCTGGCCACTTTCCTCTGGGCTGATTGAAGATTAGCTTCATTATTCCCGTCATTATAATGCCATTTGCTCTTTCTACCAGCCCATTTGACTCCGAATGCCTAACTGATGCAAAATGAATCTTCGTGCCAATTTGGTCACAGAAATCCTTGAAGGTTTCAGCATCAAACTGTGTTCCATTGTCCACAGTTATAGCCTTCGGCACGCCAAAGCGACAAACAATATTTTGCCAGAAGAATTTCTGGACTGTAACCGAAGTTATTGTAGCCAAAGGCTTTGCTTCAATCCACTTAGAAACATATTCCACAGCCACCACAACATATTTCAAATTACCTTGCGCTGGTGGAAGTGGGCCTAACAAATCCAGGCCTCATCTTTGCAATGGCCAAGTAGGCTCTATTAGCTGGGTGAGCGATGAAGGTTGCTTCTGGTCTCTTGCACATTTTTGACAATTTTCACATTTTTGAACTAGCTCTGCTGCATCCGAATCTGCCTTCGGCCAATAAAATCCTTGTCTGAACACTTTTCCTAGTAAGGGCCTAGACCCAATATGAGATCCACATAGACCTGCATGTATCTCCTTCATTAATTCTATACCTTCAGTTTTGGATAAACACTTGAGGAGTGGAGAACATAGTCCATGCTTGTATGGTTCCCCTTCTATGATTACATACAGTCTTGTCCTTGCTTCCATTCTCTTATTATATGCTTCGTCATCCGAAAGACAATGACCTTGGAGGAAAGATATAATTTCAGTCATCCAATCTTCGCTATGCACAGGGGATATTGCAAGCACTGCTCTCTCCATAAGTTCAACCGAAGGTGCCTTTATTGTTTCAAAAAATACTTCCGAAGGTAGAGGGAGCCCCTGTGCCGCTGATTTGGCTAACAGATCTGCATGCTCATTTTCTCCTCTTGGAATATTCTTGACAGAAAAACCTTCGAAAGAAGCCTCCAACCTTTGAACTGTATCCAGATATTTTTCAAGCTTCGGGTCTCTTGCCTTGCTACTTTTGTCTATATGGCCAGAAATGACTTGAGAATAAGTTTTCAGGATGGCCCTTCTTATTCCCATTGCCCTTAACTTTCGAAGCCCCAACAAAAGTGCTTCGTACTCAACAATATTATTTGTACAACTAAAGTCAAGCCTTGCTGCATAACATGTTCTGACTTTAGAAGGTGCTACTAGGACAGCAGCCGCTCCTGCGCCGAAGGTTCCCCAGGAACCATCGCAAAACACTGTCCAAGCTTCGGCGTCTTTATTTGTTTCTTCTTCCTGAGCCCCTGGCGTCCAATCAGCAATGAAGTCTGCTAACGTCTGGGACTGAATTGAGGACCTATGTACATAATCAATACTGAACTCATTAAGCTCCGCAACCCATTTTCCAATCCTTCCAGTAGCTTCTATGTTCCTCATTATGTCCTTCAGAGGCTGTGACGAAGGAACAATTATGTGATACACTTGGAAATAATGCCGAAGTTTCCTGGAGGCCATTAATACAGCATACAACACCTTCTCCAACTCTGTATAATTTTTCTTTGATAAACTTAAGACTTCGGAGACAAAGTACACTGGAGCCTGCTTTTTGATTTGGCCATCTAGCTTCTCATGTACAAGAGCCGCACTGACTACAGAGTGCGAAGCTGCCACATATAAGAATAATGGAGCCCCTTGCAAAGGTGGAGTTAGTGTTGTTAGATTGATCAAGTATTGCTTCAACTCTTCGAAAGCTTTTTGCTGAACCGGACCCCATTGAAAAACTTCGCCTGACTTCAGTATTTTAAAAAATGGCAGATTTCTTTCTGCTGATCTGGATATGAATCTGTTTAATGATGCTAGTCTTCCTGCCAGCCGTTGGGCCCCCTTCTTTGTGCTTGGTGGCTCCATCCGAAGGATAGCTTCAATCTTACTCGGGTTGGCTTCAATTCCCTTAGTTGATACCAAACAACCAAGAAACTTGCCCTTCTTTACGCCAAAAACACACTTTTCTGGATTTAACTTCAGGCGAGCTTGCCTGAAATTGGCGAAGTCTCTTGCAAATCAGTAATGTGATTTTCTTGCTTTGTGCTTTTCACTATGATATCATCAACATAGGTTAGTACATTCCTACCTATTTGAGAATGAAGGACCTTGGTTGTCATCCTGCTGAAGCTTCCCCAAGCATTCTTGAGCCCCTCAGGCATCCGATGGTAGCAATAGGTAACACTGGAAGTTATGAAGCTAGTCTTCGGCTCATATTCCTTCTTCATCTAGATTTGATGATACCCTGAGTAACAATCCAGTAGACTCATGAGCTCTGAAGAAGCTGCTACATCTACTAGAGAGTCTATTCTTGACAATGGGAACTCGTCGTTTAGGCATGCCTTGTTGAGATCTATGAAATCGATACACATTCTCTATTTACCATTGGCCTTCTTCACCATAACAGTGTTGGCTAGCCATTCTGGGTATTTCACCTCTCTGATGACACTGGCACTAAGAAGTCTCTTTACTTTGTTCCGAGCACCTTCAACTTTGTCTTCAGACATCTTCCGAAGCCTTTGTTTTCCTGGCCTGAAGGATGGATCCACATTGAGTGAATGTTCAATGACATCTCTGTTGACACCGCAGAGATCATTAGCTGACCAAGCAAAAACATCTTTGTTGTTGAATAAAAATCTTAGCAAAGTCTTCTCTTGCTCATCAGATAATTGAGACCCCAGCAGTACCCTTTGTTCTGCTATGTCTTCACATAGAAGCATAGGCTTCGGCTGATCCGCCGAAGCAGCCTTCTCTCTTTTGTATTTATACTGCTGACAGGCTTCGGCTCCATCTATGTTATGAATTGCCTTTGAATCTGTTGAGTTTCCTTCGGCCCTTCTGGCAGCTTCTTGACTCCCATGAACAACAATGGGCCCTCATTCCGAAGGTATCTTCGTGCATAAATATGCTAGATGAAGTATTGCTTCGAAGGCATTAAGTGTCCCTCGGCCAATGATTGCATTATAGGGGTACTCCATGTCAACAATGTCAAACACAACCTATTCAATCCTTGTGTTGCGGATGAAGCCGAAGGTCACTGGCATTGTGATTTTACCAAGTGCGACAATCTGCCTTCCTCCGAAGCCACAAAGAGGGTGTGTATGATCATGAATCTTGTCTTCTGGCTCTTGCATCTGTTTGAAGGCCTTAGCAAATATGATATCCGCTGCACTGCCTGTGTCAACCAGAACATTATGGACCAAAAATCCCTTGATGACACAAGATATGACCATAACATCATTGTGAGGGTAATCCTTGAGCTGAAGGTCCTCCTAGGAGAAGGTGATTGAGATGTGAGACCATTTGGACTTGATGAAGGGTCCCTGCACCCCAACATGCTGCACCCTTCTCTGCGCTTCTTTCTTCTGCTTCTTGTTAGCCGGCTCTAAACTTGAACCACCTGTTATTGGGAGCACCAGCTTCGTATCCGAAGGTGCTACGACTTGGTTGTTGAACGAAGCCATCAGCTCAAAAAGTGGAAGTGAGTTCACCGGAGGTGGGCGCCAATGTTGGGGACTTGTTCTCAAATGCTTCAAATTAAGAACAAGGCAACACAAAATGTTAATGGTTAAAAGTCCTTCATCCTCCAAAGCATTATTTCCCTTAGGATATAATGATCTTCAGACGAAGGTCATGAAGGACATACCTTCATCATCGCAGTTTATGTTAATGAAAGAAGAAGCATATGAAAATAAGAGACAACATAAATAATCATATGACATTATTAATATATCTTCTTTTTATTAACATGGATAAATAGAAACAATATTGAATTACATTTATACCTTCGGCTTGACAGAAGGTAAAAGGCCAAGCGTGACGCACGAATGAATACAAGTCAGCGTGAACAGTACGGGGGTACTGTTCACCTATTTATAGGCACGGGGCGCAGCCCGATCAAAATTACATTTATGACCTTGATAACTAGTTACAATCATGACACAAATTATCATGGACTGATCGGTCTTTTCCTCTTTAAGTCGGTGCAGCCCTTCGTCTCAAGGCGCACCATTATGCCGAAGCTCCTTGGACAGTAACTTCGTGTGTACCTTCGCGCTGTGTTTGATTATACACTGATCTTTCGAAGGTATTTCTTCTTGTTGGGGACTTGTTCTCAAATGCTATGAATTAAGAACAAGGCAACATAGAATATTAAATATCAAAGCCCTTCGCCCTTCGAAACATTATTTCCCCTTGGGTATACTGAATTTCGGACGAAGGTTATGAAGGTCATACCTTCATAATCATAATAAAAGACAAGAAAAGATTCATGCACGAAATAAAGAGAATAACATGATTATTTCAAACATTACCCTTGATTTACTTCTATTTCATTTTACTTGTATAAACAATGGCAAATTACAAATGTACCTTCGGTCTGAAGAAAAGCAAAGGTACAAGCGTGATGCGAGTGCCAAGTCAGCGTGAACAGTACGAGAATATTGTTCATCTATTTATAGGCACGAGACGCAGCCCGTGTAAAATTACATTAATGCCCTTTACATTTATCAATAACTCTACAGTAATTCTTCAGGGTCTAATTTGGCTTTTCATCTTTAAGTCGGTTCCCCTTTTCTACTGTCATGCCGAAGCTTATCTGCGCATAGCTTCGTGATGGTCTTTTCCTTCGTCACAATCGCCTTCCGTCCCACTCAAGCTTCGTCTTGACCATACTCTTATATACTCGTAATCCAATTCCGAAGATACCTGTTCACACATTTCACTTGGAAAACATTGTCAAATCATGTTTTTGAGGACCTTCGAAAGCCGAAGGCCCCCAACAGTAGCCCCTCGCAATATTAATTTGCTGTACTGATAAATTCATATTGCGATATGGACGAAGGCCTTAAGCCGAAGGTCCGAAAAAACACCTTCTCCTTGCTAGAATAGCAATCAGTCTTTGACAAGGGGGACCCACCAGTTTCCAACGCTCTGGGCGTATAAATAAGAGCTCATCTCGAGTTATTTGACACGCTCTCTTGCCAAACTGTTTTTACTCACTCATCCTGTAGCCTACGCGCAACAACCTTTGCCCGGCTTTTTAAATTTTAAGGCTTCGGCATTGAGAGCACTTTCTCAACGTTTGCAAGGATGTCTGAAGATAACAAAGTTGTTGGTGGTTCGAAGCTGAGTCTTTCTGAGGAAATGCATCTGGGTTTTCTTCAATCTATGTCGAAGACTAACACAGAGAAGATTACTAAAGAAATTTTGGAAGTTTTATCTGAAGATACTGGTGACAGCGACAACTATGATGTGGATAGTGGCGGTGAAGACTCCGAAGATCGACCTTGGCGACCAAGCCATGCGGTTTTCGGCAAATCAAGTATTAAAGAAAATCATCTTATCAACATGAGGGGAAGATATTTCCAGGACTTGTCCATTGTGAGGGCCGACGAAGGAGAGAAGACTTGTCCAACTCCTGAGGAAAATGAAGTCATAGTATTCCGAAGCTTCTTGAAAGCTGGACTATGATTTCCCCTAAGCAGCTTTGTTGTATAGGTGCTGAAGATATTTGAAATCTACCTTCACCAACTTACCTTCGAAGCAATCATAAGGATGAATATCTTCGTGTGGGCCGTGAGAAGCCAAAGCTTGGAACCTGATGCGAAAAGTTTCTGCAACATACACGAATTGTTATACGAGACAAAACCCTGGGGTAAGGAACAGTATCACAACAATTTTGGCTGCTACAGCTTCGGCTCCCGGTCTGGGTCAAGCTGCCCAGTGCCGACCTTTCGAAAGAGGTGGCCTGGCGACTGGATGACGGAATGGTTTTACGTGAAGAATGACTTGAAATCACGAGAAGATATAAAGAAGATCATTATGCGTCCCATCTGGCAACGCTTCGGCCTGCGAAGGCCGAAGGTGGAAATGAATGAAGCAGCCGAAGAATGCCAGAGAGCCTTCGGAGTTGTTTGCTCTTTTATTGGGACGAGGGATTTGGTCCAAGAACACATTGCCTTCAGAGTATGGCCGCTTGTGGAAAATTGGGAAATGCCGCAGGAGACCATTAAAGAGACTGACGAAGGTGGACTAGTCAGGCTGAAGTACACATTTAAGTTCGGAGATAAATTCGTTGAACCAGATGATGATTGGTTAAAAAGCATTGAAACTGTAAGTGATGAACTGCTTGGGGTATATTCGAAGGCCGAAGATACTGCATTGTCAGCAGCCTTCGGAGGCCGAAAGAAGAAGAGACTGAACCGAGTGTTTGATGCAATTGGGTTCGTGTACCCCGACTACCACTATTCAGTGTAGGGCCAAAAAATAAAGAACACTTCCTCTGCGAAGGAAACTACTTCAGCCGCTCCTAGTGAGCCGGCGCCGAAGAGGAAAAGGGTAAAGGTTCTCACACACCGGCCACGTTACATTGAACTGGCCACAGTGCCTGAGTTCTTTGGTGAAACCTCTTCGGCCACCGAAGCTAAAGAATTAACTCTGCTGCCAGGAATCAAAGAGCTGGTCGAAGAGCCAGCAACAGAAAAGATAGAAGAAGCAAAGACTGAAGAAGCGAAAACATTAGAAGTTTTAAGTCCTTCAGCAAAAATTGAGTCAGAAAAAAGCCAGAAGGGTCCAACAGTGACCCCGAAAAGAAAAAGGATGGTTAATGTGTTAGATGTTTTGGAGACAATTAAATCTTCGAGCATAACTCCAAAGAAAACCATTGGAACTTCTGAAGTGTCTACTGAAGCCTTTGTTGCTGAAACTTCGAAGCAACAACTTGAAGCTGAAGCTGGGCCTTCAGAGCCCTCCAAGGAACAACCTTTGGAAACCGAAGAAATAAAGGTTACAAAGACAACATTGGAAGCCGAAAAAATAAAAATGTCAGAGCCAATTTCGGTTGAAGAAATTGACACTGCTGCCCCCGAAGCACCTTCCAACATACTCGATTACATTGTGCGACATGCTTCGGGGAAAAAACTATCTGAAGAAGAGATTTATGAAGCTAATCACTATGCTAGAGAATTAAAATATCCGAAGGGGGCACTAGTGTTCAATGGAACAGACGAAGATGACTTCCTATACTGCCTTCCTGACAACAAAGAATTATCTGTCTGCCGGGTGATGGCTAGGAGTATGGGGTTTCCGAAGCTTGAAGCTGAATTATGCGCTGTGACGAAGGAGGATCTTGCGGATAGCCTTGCATACAATAGCCTGAAGGTGCGAGAATTGTATATTTACGATTTTTGAATCATTCTTTTATTCTTATACTAATTCTTATATATATAGGGTTTAATATTGAGCAACGCGCTGAGAGCGCAAAAGAATGCCGAAGACGAGAGCTATGATATTGCTTTCAACAACCTACGATAAGAGGTTATTAAGCTGAGAAACGAAGCTCTGGAAAAGGATAAAATTCTGCTTACATTGGTGGACAAGGTAAAAGAGGACGAAGCTGCCTCAAAGGCCCAGGCTGAAGCGCAGAAACGCGAAATTAAAGATCTTCAGAAACAGCTAGCTAGAGCTAAAGAAGAACGTATACTTGAAGAGACAAAACGAGAGCTTAGTGACCAATGGGCCAATCATTTAGAAATAAATGTTAAAGAGCTTCGTGCATCCCAGAGAAGATGCTATATTAAATCCATAGAGTGCGTTAAGAAGATAAAATCCAGCTTCGCCAACGTTGGCGCATTCTCTAGCGAAGAGAATTTCTCAAGAGGCAATCCCGAAGGTCCGATGGAATGGATCAGTCACGAAGCTGAGGCCTTCGAAGAAATCCTGAATAGCCGCGAAGACATATGTGCTTTTTCGGGTGCTAGAGGAATTGCTACTATTTTAGAGAAGAAAGGTTGTGAGCATGTAAAATCTCTAGCGCAATCCGAAGCTACCTTGTTCTCCGAAGACATTAAAGACCCTTCAGCCGAAGCAAGCATGATCGGCGGAAAATTTTTCACCGATATCTGGGACAACGGCGGCCGAGAAATGGCGCAAGAAATTATTCAAAAGAGCGAAAAAGGCATCCACGATGCCAGAAAAGTAGCGGAGGCTGCCGAGAAAAGTACAGAGCCCGAAGGGCAAATAGGTATTAATTAGTGGTTTTTATTATGTTGTAATTTTTGATTCCAGACTTTGTTCGCGGTTTGTAATAGTAATATAATTGTATCTTCTCCTCCCTCAGAACCTGCTGAGGCGTCTCCGGGCCCCCACCCGAAGGGGGACGATGAAATTAGAAAAATGGCCGAAGCCATTATGGACAAGGTTGTCGATCAGCTACTGAACGAAGCTGCAGAAATAGTTCTTAAGGAGGATTAAATGCTATTGTAGAAACATTTGGAACGTAACATGTGTAATACATTGTAACTTTGAATGTAATATATAATCTATTTGTAATTTAATTCTTTACGATGCATGAAATTTTGCATACATACCATTTTTTGAGCCTTCGGCGAAAAAACACCTTCCCTTCTTTTCATGCTTCGTGAAGAAAATCTTTTCTATATCACAAGAATTTGCATACTTCTCTCGTGAAGAATATCCAAGCTTCGTGAAAAATTCTCCGAAGCTAAAAAAGTTTTATGTTGCCTCTCTAATGAAGCTACACTTCTTCTCGATTTATCTTGTTCCTTAGCACGATTTTCTCTTTTCCAAAATATTCTCCGAAGATCAATATTGTATCCCCTTCTTGTTCCACATGCAATATGCTGTATGATGCTTATGTTATGCAAAATGATGTGATGATGTTATGTTATGCAAAATGATATTTGTGCCGCAGATACATATCCCTGCAATAGAGCACACACACTTTTTATATCAGCGCTGACTTTTCGCTGTAAGCCTCCCTTAGGAGCTTCTTCGCCTTTTACTTTCAGCGGAATCAGCGTTTATTTTTCACTGTAAGCCTCCCTTAGGAGCTTCTTCGCCTTTTACTTTCAGCGGAATCAGCGTTTATTTTTCGTTGTAAGCCTCCCTTAGGAGCTTCTTCGCCTTTTACTTTCGGCGGAATCAGCGCTGACTTTTCGCTGTAAGCTTAGAAAACTTACACTGCGCTCCCTTAGGAACGACTTTTTACTGCTTCAAATAAATTGCAGTGTGCCTCTTAGAACAAATTTTTGTTAGTTCAAAGGTCCTTCATATCACCATAAATTCGTGTGCTCCGGGAACTCAATCCTATGGAGAAGACATATTTTTATTATGATAAAAAACGAAATTGTTACACGAAATTTAAAAAACGATAAACGACACTTAGACTTCCCATAATTGTTCTTTGTTAACAAGAAAGTAATACTGAATGTAAAAATGCGAAAAAACTACTGTCGAGGTAGGATATTTGTCAATAAATGTGCTTCGACTCTGGCACGGTGCTATTGACTGTGCGAGCTTCGGACTCCTCTCTGAAGTCCCTCTGAATGTGAGTGTGCTGACTCCCTTCTGGCTGTTGTCCTCGCTGCGTTGGTGGTGGTGGTGGAGGCTGTTGCCAAGATGCTTGGGGTTGACTTGCCGAAGCAACAGAAGCTGCAGGGTGATTGCCTACATATTCTAGAATGTAAGGCGAATGGTACGAAGCAGTATGCATGACCTGCTTCGGCTGACTCTGTTGTGCTGCAGCTTCTGCTATCTCCTTTTGCTTCTGGATGGTGACATGGCACATCCTGGTGGTATGGCCCTTGTCTTCACCACAGAATAGACAATAAATTCTTCTTGGCTGATCCCCAAATCTTCCCCCGAAGCCCCTGGCGCCTCTGCCCCTTGGCGCTGGCGGCCGAGCGGAGCTTTGCTGTTGACCCGAAGATTGCGAAGAGTATTGTGGCCTCTGCTGTTGGCTCCCTCTATCATCACCCTGAGTGGAATTATGAATTGACCTGACATGCCTCGGATGAAATCTTCCTCCGAAGCCCCTGGTCATCTCAGAGAACCTGAATGCCTCCTCCCTTCTCTGGCGGAAGTCAATGTCAGCTCGGATGTACTCGTCCATTTTTTGGAGCAACTTCTCCAAAGTTTGTGGTGGCTTCCTGGCAAAGTATTGTGCTGAAGGTCCCGGCCGAAGTCCCTTAATCATGGCCTCAATGACAATCTCATTGGGCACTGTTGGCGCTTGTGCCCTCAGACGCAGAAACCTTCGGACATACGCCTGGAGGTATTCTTCGTGGTCCTGGGTACACTGGAATAAAGCTTGAGCAGTAACTGGCTTCGTCTGAAACCCTTGGAAGCTGGTTATCAACATATCCTTCAGCTTCTGCCAAGAGGTGATTGTCCCTGGCCGGAGAGAGGAGTACCAGGTCTGAGCGACACTCTTGACGGCCATGACAAAAGACTTTGCCATGACTGCAGTATTGCCGCCATACGAAGATATGGTTGCTTCATAGCTCATCAAAAATTGCTTCGGGTCTGTATGACCGTCGTACATGGGGAGCTCGGGTGGCTTGTAAGACTGGGGCCATGGTGTAGCCTGCAATTCTGTTGATAGAGGAGAAGCATCATCGAAAGCAAAATTTCCATGATGGAAATCTTCATACCAGTCGTCCTCATTGTAAAAACCTTCCTGATGGAGCTCTCTGCGCGGAGGCCTTCGGCTCTAGTCATCTTGAACAAGATGACGAACCTCTTCGAAAGCTTCGTCTATCTGTCTCTGAAGGTCAGCTAAACGAGCCATCTTCTCCTTCTTGCGTTGCACCTGTTGCTGAAGGATCTCCAGGTTTTGGATCTCCTGATCCAAGTCATCTTCCGGAGGCGTTGGACTAACAGTCTTCCTCTTCTGGCTTCGGGCCTCTCTAAGAGAAAGGACGTCCTGGTTGGGATCCAATGGCTGCAGAGTAGCAGCCCCTGTCGTTGAAGCTTTTTTCGGCGGCATGACGAAGGTGATGCTTGCCGAAGGTGTTCTGAGCTCAAGAAATGCAAGTGAGTTCACCGGAGGTTGGCGCCAATGTTGGGGACTTGTTCTCAAATGCTATGAATTAAGAACAAGACAACATAGAATATTAAATATCAAAGCCCTTCGCCCTTCGAAACATTATTTCCCCTTGGGTATAATGAATTTCGGACGAAGGTTATGAAGGTCATACCTTCATAATCATAATAAAAGACAAGAAAAGATTCATGCACGAAATAAAGAGAATAACATGATTATTTCAAACATTACCCTTGATTTACTTCTATTTCATTTTACTTGTATAAACAATGGCAAATTACAAATGTACCTTCGGTCTGAAGAAAAGCAAAGGTACAAGCGTGATGCGAGTGCCAAGTCAGCGTGAACAGTACGGGAATACTGTTCATCTATTTATAGGCACGAGACGCAACCCGTGTAAAATTACATTAATGCCCTTTACATTTATCAATAACTCTACAGTAATTCTTCAGGGTCTAATTTGGCTTTTCATCTTTAAGTCGGTTCCCCTTTTCTACTATCATGCCGAAGCTTATCTGTGCATAGCTTCGTGATGGTCTTTTCCTTCGTCACAATTGCCTTCCGTCCCACTCAAGCTTCGTCTTGACCATACTCTTATATACTCGTAATCCAATTCCGAAGATACCTGTTCACACATTTCACTTGGAAAACATTGTCAAATCATGTTTTTGAGGACCTTCGGAAGCCGAAGGTCCCCAACACTTCTTAAAGGACCTTCGGCGACGAAGCAGGCCCCCAACAATAAATGTATTCATAAGTATAGCACTTAATTACTTAGAATTAGTAAAATATTTATTTACGTCATAATAACCATTATTATGTTACTAAAGTCCAATTAGTAATTTACATTAATTCTTAGAATATTAATGTTAGGTGATTTTAGAAATAAACATTTTTAGCTATACGTAAGATTTCTATTTAGAAAGAAAAGGGATAAAACTCAAAAGTCTATTATTAGTAATAAAGCCGTAAAGTTTGCTAAGACATTTTTATCTATATTATATTAGATAAAACTAGCGTCATAGTCACCTACTCATATTTTCACCAATAATAACTCGCAGTGGAAGAATATAGTGGATTAATAAGTATTTATGCTTTAAGACATGTTTATGAGTATAATTGTGTGATGTATGAATGTATATGTAATGATGAATGATTACCCATGTAATGGTGTATGTTTATTTATTTGGCGTACATATTCTTTTGTATGTATGATACCCAAATCGATGCTAGAAGTTGACTGTGAGGTAGACGAACCAAACTCGTTCGAGGACGACCCACATGACACTTTCGAGCAAGGCAAGTGGATTCTCCCTCTGCATATTCTATTTGTACCCAAATAATGCATATAATAATGTTTACTTTTTGGATATATTGCATAATTTGATGGGATTTGCCTAAATAAGAATTTCCTAGAATTACCAACCCTATTCCTTGAATTACCCTGGGATAAATGCTTTGCTTAGCAATTTTTGCTATTGCTCAACTTGATGAATATGATGTCAATCTTTTAATGATACTATGTTCCGGAAATGAATTTTTATTATGTTTTTAACCCGATGGTTAAACAAGAACATTTTGTGTTAAATGGAACATGGAGTGACCACCCAGGATAACAGTGCAACCACGAGTGCTATAATGGCTCTGGCTTTGATAATTAGCTCTATAGACTTAGTGCTTAGCAACCCTACCTGAACGATGGGCAAGAGGGGGCGGTAGTGGTTTGGTGGCATCTCATGTTAACATGGGGTGGTAGTCTTGGCTATGTTACCTCACCTAGAGGGCCATCATTACTGACGTGGAAACCTTAGCGGGTGGCTTTGTACTAAGGATATTTTGTGAAAGCCTCATAATGGATCCCTAGCCATTCACCTCGGCAGTGTTTACGGGTCCGATCAACCCAGGCTATATGGGATATATGACTTGTGGGTAAAGGTGTACCACCTCTGCAGTGTGTAAAACTGATATATCAGCCGTGCTCACGGTTAAGAGCAACATGGACCCTCACATGATAATTGAACTTAAAGATGGAAAATAAATTGTGATCTGATGATCTACCAATGGTTTTCTTAAGTGATTTCACTTAAGTGCTTTTGATATAATTTATTACCTTTGATTAATTGGGATATTTGGGATACACAATTATTAGTAAGACATGTGTTGCTAATAAAATATTGACCAACTAAAATGCTTACCGCTTATCCATAGCCTACCTTGTTAACCTGCATTAATTTTTCCCCACTTGCTGAGCCCCGACCATAAGTGAGCTCACCCTTGCTAATATTTTGATCAGAGGGTGATGACGAAGACTTCGCAGATGACGTTGATGAGTTTTGAGTCTAACGATGCGCCAGTCACCTTCCTATGGAAGAGTGTCCATGTTTAATTCCGTCGTACTTTGATTATTATGATACTTGTTAAGATACAATGTTCTAGATGATGTAATAAAGTTACTCTACTCCCTTTTACGCCTTTATTGCATTGTCTTTTGATATATTACACTTGTGACGTCAACATATGTGTGGAAAATGGATCCTGACCCACATATACTATGCATTCGGTTTTGCCCTGTGGCGGAACCACCCGAATTATTCCAGCTTAAGTGCCTAAGTCACGCCTCAGGGGCCGTAACACACTTAAATCGGAATAACCCATCAGTCCCTCAGATCTAGTCTGATAGAGCCACTTAACCCGGATCAAATTCCACAATCTCACTCGAAGGTGAGTCACAGAAGAAATACAATAAAACAGGAAACCTCAAATTAAGTGCTGAATTATTACATAGATCGAAGTTTTTGCGTAGCAAATAAGAGTTCACAAAATAAAATGCAGCGGATAATCGATGTCGTCGGTATCGAGGAAATGGGCAAGGCCTAGCCCACTACTCCTCGTGCTCCTCTCCTGCCGGAGCAACATCCCACTCGACCGTCCAACCCGGTGGCAGGGTGGTAGGCCAAGTCACACCATCAACCATTTCTTGAATGGTACCTGCAAAAATTATGCCACAAGCAAGGCTGAGTATACTAATACTCAGCTAGACTTAACCGGTGTGACTCCTCTACCTCTAGACTATGCAGCTGTTTGGCTGGGGGGTTTGGTTTGCCAAAGCACTAGCTGTTTCTAAAATCAACTTTTAGTTTTTCCAATTCTATCCTTATTAACTTAGCTAGGTTTGCTCCTTCTAAGCATACATGGTAACAAGCATTTAGTTCAATCAACAAATTATCTCATGTAACCTCATTTCACTTCTTACTCGATGCAGTACAAGGGGTCAAGCAGTCTCATTAGCTGCGAGAAGCAGACGATTCGAATCGAGTTTTATCCTTGCAAGGTAAACCTAAACACACGGCATGTCAGGGCACTCCGACCCCACACATGACAACCGTCCCCATCGATTCCCCGTTCGCGTCCAGGCCTCACCGCCTTGGCATACAATGCTCCACTGACCCCGGCTGCCGCCGTGCAGTGACCGCACTTGTACCCACCATAGCTAGCATGGGAGACCCAGTCTCAGGTCGCATGAGGGATAAAGTCCACGCCCGGCTTCACTCAGGTACTAGGTTTACCGGTTACCATTTTTCCCGGCATGTGCTTAGTACGTTCAAAAGCTTGACTCAGGTATCCACACATTAATCCTTAATTCCTTTTCCTGTCTCATGGTCAAGGCATCCTCCCTGGATCCAAGTCCATAGACTAACATAGATCCCGTTATCAAGATAAATACAATCAATTCCTGACCTCGCGCGAGTGCTAGAAAAATCACTCGACTTCTACTGAGATCCTGATTAGCAAGCAGCTACTCGACCTAGCATACTAGTATTCATCTCAAAAAGGAATCCTAAGTTCATGCAACTAGAGGTTTCAAGCAACTCCTACACTTAAGTGCACATTACAATCCTACAAGCATTAAGTGTAGTAAAGTAGCATATAATAATACAGTTATGCATATAAACCGGGGCTTGCCTTCAATTGCTGGGGCTGCGGGGAGATCCTCAACAGTAGCCTCGGAAGCTTGCTCCTGGTCCTCTTCTTGGACAGATCCTTGCTCAGGGATGAGCACGTACTCTCCGTCGACAAGATTACAATCTAATGAATGCAACGCGTAAGATATATGCATGATATGATATGTGCTTTTAGAAATTACAACTTTTGACGGTGTATGATCTTCTTGAGTTAGACAAGGTTAACTTCACTTATGTAAGACTTCTGGGTGGTATACTTGGCAAATTGGGTCAACTTAGCTAAGGTAAGTGGTAGGTTTATTTTTGGGGCTCCACTGAATTCCTTTTAAAGCCTTAGTGAGAATTGATAAGTACCCAAGTTGGAGTTATTGGGGTGAGGTTTATTTCTTCTTTCTTTTTCTCTTTAATGTTTTGGAGTGGGTTTGAACTACAAGTTGCTTTAATAAAATTCCAAAAATTCTGCAAAAATTACAGTGGCTTGGTACTGGTGTACAATTCTTTGCCTCAAAATATGGGGGTCAGAAAGTGAATAGTTTTCTCTGGACAAAATTACCAAATTTTTGGGCAGAAGGGGTGCTTTGAACTACAACTATTATTTAACAGTGGGTAATTCTTTAAAACTTATTTTTGCTGGCTTTTAGGTGCTATAACAAGACCTAGCCCAAATTTTAGCTATTAATACCTATTAGTTATTTTACTAGGGTTTTCTCAAGTTTCTAGTCAAAGAGGTGCTTTCTACTACCACTATATTTGAAAAATATCAAACAACAGAGTTCTGATTTTTCCTAGCTTTTATTTTGCGCAAGAGCAATCATTCTGAAGTTTGGCATCTTTTTGCTTAAGGGAAGGGGTGGTATGCATTAATTGGATTAAATGGCTTTTCTTATAAAATATGGGCAATAGGTATTATTTTGCATCATTTCAAATTGTTTGCATTTTTCTCTGGTGGTTTATCTTATTATGGACTAAGCAAAATTTTGGTTGCCCATTATTGCATCATTATGGGTTATTCATGATTTATTTGGAAAATGCCTCATTATCATCTTATATTTATTTTCCTTACTTAAAATGTTGGCCTGAAGTGTTCATTATTTTTGCAGTGGGGTTCTGGTGGTTATAAGTCCACTGAATTTTTATTATCAATTTTTGGGTCTAGCTTTGTAATTCTAATAATTGATTTCTAGTTCAAATAATGCTAAATAAAACATTTTATTTTAAAACTGATCTGGACTAAAGGTCTCTTTATTTTTCCTAGGTTCTTTGTTACTTAAGCAAACTAGGAAAAATAATTCCACTCACTGTTCATGACTTTCAAATACCTTTCTGATTTTTCCTAAGTTTTGGGCAAAATAGCTTTAAATGGATATCTACAGTATATTCTTTAATACTGGGGTTCCTACTATTTTTAGACAGTGCTCAAATGAGGTTTGAACATCTACAAATTTACTTAGGTTCAGCACAGAAGCAAAACTAATTTTCCTCAATTAACAAGGTTTGGTCAGTTTCTGTTTTTAAAGTTTAAACTCTAAAAATTAGAACAGAAAGCATAGGGTTTATTATTTTTAAATGATAGTTCATAATATTGAGGACCTAGCAAAATTAGTTTGACAACTTTTGCTTAAGAATTCATCAAGTTATGGGTTTTCTAAGTTCTCTGGTTATTTAAAAAGATTAACATAATTGATTAAATGGAAAACTACTTTGCACTGGGGTCCCTGGCGGGTGTTTTAAGTTTTCCTCACGGATCAGTCCCTGGGCTACTATTCAAACGAGTCACTGACATTGCAGAAAACCCCCTGGGTTCTTCTAATCCTAACCCGAGGTCCTTCTCCTAACTTAAACAGTAGCCGCGGCGGAAGAAAGGGCGAAGGGGCTTACCGGCGGCGAGATTGCTCCGGCGAGGTGGTCGAGGACGTAGGGGAGGTCTCGGGGATCACAGCGATGTGCGGGTCGCCGTCAGGGATGGTCGAAGTCGGCCGGTCCACGTGCGCAGGCGGGGATGCTCGTCGGCGGCGAGGAGTCTGGCCTGCTCACGGCGCGATTGTCCAATTGAACGGGTCAGAGAGCTTCACCAGGGAACAAGGAAGGGGTGTGCGCGAGGAATTGAAGAATGGCTCACCGGAGAGCTTGGTCCACGCGTGCAGGCGACCGAAGTCTGGTGAAGTCGATCTCGGGCTTCTGGTGAAGTCCTGCCGGGTCCGAGGGCTTGGAAAGCTTCACGGGCCACTGGTGGGGCTAGCCGAAGCACTGGCTTGACTTGGGGATGGCTGGAGTGGGCTGGCCACGGTGGCCGAGGCTCTAGCGGCGATGGCGGGTGAAAAAGAGCTCGCCGGAGCTAAGGAGGGGTGGCTGGCCGGTGATGGTGAGCGCGGGGTGAAGTGAGGCGCGCCCGGGGAGGCTTTATAGGTGCGGGCGGGCACGGGCGAGGGCAAGGGCGTGCGGCGGACTTGACCGAACGCCGGGACGAGCGCGCGCGGGGGTTGGGCGAGCAGCGGCTTGCCGACCAGGGTCGAACACGTGTGCCCGTGCGTTCTGCCCAAGTTCTGGCGCGTGTGGTCGCCCATCTGAGCCTGCTCTCGCCTTGGTCAGTGCACAAAACCTCTTCTCCTCCCTACAAGCTACCGATCTTGTGTGGGGGTCATAGGATTTTGCCTACTGGTTGCAGAGATATGGAGCCCGGAAACCCGGTCTGTCTCCCTGCTCAAACCCGAGGCAAATCCAGGGTTTTGTCGTGTCTAGGGCTCGCGTCCCAATGCCATCTTCTGGCACACGACAGAGGGGTTAGTTAGGCACATTTTTGTTAATGGGGCCATTAGGATTTGAGTTAGGGATCAAGGTGAACACGCTTGATCTTTGGCTCAAGGTCTGAAATTCAGAATTCTGAAATTCAGAATTCCCCATTGAGTCCCCACATGAGAAGCTTGATTTGGGGTTTTATTTGAGTTATTTTGGCCAAGCTTTCTCAACCTTTCTTGTTGCTTAAAGAATATACTTCAATGTTTATAATTGGCTCAAGCCATGATTTTAAATTTTTCATACCCTTTTCTCCATTTTCTTGAATTTTACACATAGGGCTTACTTAGGGTTTTTACTAGGGTTGCAACATTATTACCTTTTTGAAAGACCCATTTGTTTTGATCATGATACTTTTAAGTATAGTCTTGGTGGCTTCTTCATTCTTTAGTCAATTTGATGCTCATGCTCAATTTGGTTCACATAAAATGATGGTTCTTGGTTTGGCACTTTGAGAGAAACCCTAGGTGACACTGGGGTGTCACAGCCTTCCCCCCTTAAAGGAATCTCGTCCCGATATTCGGGCCAGAGTCCTCCCGGGGTGAAGCGAAAGGGTGAGACTTATAGGAAATGGGTGATTATTATTATTAGGGCAAAACTGCTCTTCGAATGTCATTCTCTTTGCAACTTCAGAAGGAAGTCCTTTTTAAGTTTTATTTCATGATTACTTCATTCTGATTTAAGATCATATTTTTGAAAATTAGATTCGAAGGGCAGGAGGAGGGGTTGGGTGTGATTACGTACCAGCTTACTTAGGTAGGCAATCGGGAAAGTTGGATCTCAAGAATTCCTCGGTTTCCCAAGTAGCTTCTTCCTCTGAGTGATTACTCCACTGGACCTTGTACATCTTGATCGATTTAGCCCGAGTTGATCTCTCTCTGCAATCCAGAATCTTGGAAGGGTACTCTTGGTACGATAGATCTGGCTCTATCTCCAATTCTGGCTCTGCTATGATCTCGGTCGGCAATCGAACACACTTCTTCAGCTAAGATACATGGAATACACTGTGAATGGCAGACATCTTTGAAGGTAACTTCAGCTTATATGCCACGGGTCCACATGCTTCTATGATCTCATAAGGTCCAATGTAACGAGGGGCTAGCTTGCCTTTGATCCCAAACCTCTGCACTCCCTTGGTGGGTGATACCTTGAGGTATACAAAACTTCCCACCTCGAACTGGAGAGGTTTCCTTCTTCTATCATGGTAACTCTTCTGCCTGGCCTGAGCAGCTTCTAGATTCTTCCTGATTAGTTTGACCTTCCTTTCGGCTTCAGTTACTAAGTCAGGTCCAAAAACTCTTCTTTCTCCAGGTTGAGACCAATTGAGTGGTGTCCTACACCTTCTTCCATAGAGAGCTTCAAAAGGTGCCATCCTTAGGCTGGATTGATAACTGTTGTTATAAGCAAACTCTGCCAAGGAGAGGTGCTTATCCCAGTTCTTGCCACAATCGATTGCACAAGCTCTCAGCATATCCTCCAGGATTTGGTTTACCCTTTCTGTCTGGCCATCAGTCTGTGGGTGGTAAGCTGAACTTCTGATTAGCTTGGTTACCAAGGACTCCTCGGTCAGAAACAATGGTCCGAGGTAATCCGTGCAAACACACGATCCGGTCAATATACAATTCTGCATACTTCTGAGCCTTATCAGTGGTGTGCACAGGAAGAAAATGTGCCAGTTTTGTCAGTCGGTCCACGATAACCCAAATCGAGTCATGATGACGAGAGGTGTTGGGCAGACCCACAATGAAATCCATGCTGATGTCATCCCACTTCCACGAAGGTATAGATAGGGGTTGCAAGGCTCCAGCTGATTTCAAGTGGCTTGCCTTTATCCTCTGACAGATGTCACATTCTGATACATACTGGGCTATCTCCGTCTTCATTCTAGTCCACCAATACAAAGGCTTCAGGTCATGGTACATCTTGGTGCTTCCCGGATGCATAGAGAATTTGGAGAGATGAGCCTCATCCAAGATTTTCCTCTTGAGGTCCAGGTTTTTAGGGATCACCAATCTGCTTTTGAACCATAACCCACCCTTTTCATCTTGGCGGAAACAATTATACTTCTCAACCTTCTGATGGAGATTCTTCTTGATAATCTGCACTCCCTTGTCACTGAGCTGGGCCATGATAATCTGGTCTTGCAAAGCTGGCTCAATAGAAATGTGAGACAAAGAACTAGAAGGAATCACTTCAATTTGCATCTTGCTCAACTCATCACACAAGGTGTTAATGCGAGAATCCATCAGAATACAATTGCATTGCAACTTCCGACTCAAGGCATCTGCTACCACATTAGCCTTTCCTGGGTGATAATGTACCTCCAGGTCATAATCCTTGATCAGCTCTAGCCATCTTCTCTGCCTCATGTTGAGATCAGCCTGAGTAAAGATGTACTTAAGGCTCTTATGATCAGTGAAGATGTTGCAGTGGGTTCCCATTAAATAGTGCCTCCACATTTTTAATGCATGAACCACTGCTGCCAACTCGAGGTCATGAGTGGGATAATTCTGCTCATGAGGCCTGAGTGCTCTTGAGGCATAAGCGATGACTCGGTTGTCTTGCATCAAGACACAACCTAGCCCAGTGTCAGAGGCGTCGCAATACACATCAAAAGGCTTGCTGTTGTCGGGTTGCGCCAATACTGGTGTTGTGGTCAGATGCTGCCTTAATGCATGGAAGGCATCTTCGCACTTCTTACTCCAAACAAACTTGGCTTCTTTCTTCAGCAACTCAGTTATAGGCTTCGCAATTCGAGAGAAATCCAGAATAAATCTTCGGTAATAACCAGCTAATCCCAGAAAACTCCGAATCTGACGGACAGTCGTTGGTGGCTTCCAGTTCATCACCTCTTCCACTTTATCAGGATCAACAGCTATTCCTGCCTGAGAGATAGTGTGACCCAAGAATTTGATTTCCTTTAGCCAAAAATCACACTTGGATAACTTGGCATAAAGGTGGTGCTCTCGCAGACGTTGAAGCACTACATGCAAATGCCTGGCATGTTCTTCTTCGTTCTTAGAGTACACCAAGATATCATCGATGAACACCACTACGAATTTGTCCAATTCAGGCATGAAAACAGAATTCATCAGATACATGAAATATGCTGGTGCATTTGTCAGCCCGAATGACATCACCAAAAATTCATATAGCCCATATCTGGATGAGAATGCTGTCTTTGGGATATCACTTGCTCGTATCTTGATCTGATGGTAGCCAGAGCGAAGGTCTATCTTGGAAAACACCTTGGCCCCGACCAACTAGTCAAAAAGAACATCAATACGTGGCAAAGGATACTTGTTCTTGATAGTTACCGCATTAAGAGGGCGGTAATCTATACACAGCCTCAAGCTTTCATCCTTCTTCTTTACAAACAGTGCTGGACACCCCCAAGGCGAAGTACTTGGGCGAATAAATCCCTTATCCAGCAACTCTTGCAATTGCTTCTTCAATTCTACCAACTCAGCGGGTGGCATTAGGTAGGGCCTCTTGGAAATTGGGGCTGTTCCCGGTTGCAACTCGATGGCGAATTCAATATCCCGGTCTGGTGGCATCCCTGGCAATTCATCAGGAAAGACATCCACATACTCGCAGACCACTGGGATCTTCTTCAGAGGTAACTCCATCATAGAGAAAGCACATGACTGAGTAGAACCTTGACTGGGCAAAATTAAGGTGAAGTTCCCGTAGAACGGAGAATTAACTTCCACGGTACGGCTGGCTACATCAAGCACAACTTGGTGCAAGGTCATCCAATTAGCTCCCAGAATAATGTCCACATTTTCCAAACCCAACACAAGAAGAGTGGTTTTGACAATGTGGCTTCCCAGTTGAATAGGCACACTTTGGTTCAATTGATTAGTTGAAATTTTACCCACAGGTGTGACTATCAAGAATGACCCTTTAGAGTGAGAGAATGGCAGTTCACATTTAGCACTGAACTTTTGGCTAATGAAACTATGAGATGCACCAGAATCAAATAGAATTAAAGCAGGTTGATTATAAACTGAAAAGATACCGGTCATGATAGGAGCTCCCTCAGGTACTTCCACAGAGTAGTGAAGTTGAGCTTCCCTTGCCTGACTTGCACCTTCTGCTTTCTTCCCTTGTCTTGATTTGGTGCTGGCATCTGCCTCTGCTGGTTCTTGGGACAATTCTTGGCGTAGTGGCCCACATTGCCACAAGTGAAACACTTGTTCCCATTGCCCTGGCGGAACTGCTGCTGCTGCGGAGGCTGATTGTTCCTTGGAGCGGGAGCTTGAAAGCGGTTGGGTGCCGGCTGCTGCTGCTGAGGTGGCCTGATCACCCATCTGCCTGCCTGCTGCTGAAAACCCCTGCTCTGATTGTGAGAAACAATCTGGAACCTCTGAGCCTGAGCGGATGGTGCTGCCATTGGTGCCTTCCTCTTCTTTTCTGCCCGGTGAGCTACAATGCAATCCTCCTGGGAGATGGTCATGTTGACCAACTCAATGAAGCTATCAGCCCGGACAGTGTTGAGTCGTTCCCTCAGCTTGGTATTGAGACCCCTGCGGAAGCGGTCTCTTTTCTTCTCATCAGAATCAGCATGGTATCCTGCATACTGGCATAAGTCGTTGAAGGCTTGCGCATACTGCAGTACCGTGCGGGTTCCTTGATTAAGGGCCAGGAATTCATTCAACTTCCGATCAAGAATGCCAGCTGGGATGTGGTGTCCTCTGAAGGCAGTCTTGAATTCCTCCCAAGACACTTCACGATCAGCGGGGAGCATAGCACGGAAGTGGTCCCACCAAGTCCGAGCAGGGCCGCGAAGCTGCTGTGCGGCGAAGCGAGCCTTGGCTTCATCAGGGCAGTCTCCCGTGAGGAGGGGAAACTTGGACTCAACGACGCGAAGCCACACGTCGGCGTCCAACGGATCCTCTGCCTTGGTGAACAAGGGTGGCTGCGTGCTCAGAAACTCCTGGTAAGTTGCCATTGCCGGAGGTCGCTGATGCTGGCCTCCACCATGCTGCTGAGGGTGGGGCTAGCGCTGCAAGAGCTGTCGCAGAATCTCATTCTGCTGGGCCATCAGCTCCTGCACTGTGGGAGCTGGAGGAGGTGGCGGGGGAACCTGCTCGTTATGCCCGCGACGCTGCCTAGCTGCCATCTGAAAACAGAGATTGCCGCCATTGTTATCCCATCTCACAGTTTCAAACGACAGGATATCATCTCATATGGAAGGAAAAATGCCATAATCATAATATTAGGTTCGAAATGAAGATAACATGGTGACAAACATCCCATAGATTTCAAAGTTCACAGGGTTACATCAATCAGGGGAAAGTACCCGTAAGCCTAGTCCAAAATCTGACATTAACTAAGCTCGCGTAGGTTTCTATCCGCCTAAAAGTGTCGAAGTGACTGCCTAACCCTGAGCGATGGAAGCGACACTGGATACGGGTGAAGGAGGCATCGCGGAGGTAGTCCCATGGGCACCAGGGGCTGGTCCTAGCTCCTCGGGAGCCTCTTCTCCCTCGCTTCCGGCTTCATTGGCCTCCATCTCCAGGTGGTGCATGTCCAAGTGGTCATTCGCTTCCTCGAGTTCCCTCTGCACATTGTGAAGCTGGTTCTCCAAGACATCAATAGTGTTGTCTCGGATCTCCACCTGCTGCTCCAAGGTGGTGATGCGCTGGCTCAGCCTCTCCACCTGCAGATCCTTCTCTACCAACTCGGTGGATAGATCGACCACAAAATCTTCTCGACTGTCGAGAGTGAGCTTGGCAGTTTGAGCGGTGTTAGCAAGGAGTGCCATAGCATCGCTCTGAAGGGCCTGAAGGCGGTACAGCGCACTCATGCACTGAACGGTGACCCTCCCAACCAAGTCAGGATACATTGCCCACACATCCTTCACATGGCTCACGTAGTTACACCACATGGGATCATCCTTCTTCTCAGCAGGGAAGAGTTCCAAGGGGTGCATCACCATCTCCAGGGGATGGTAGCCACAGAAAGTCGTCAGAGTCTTCATGGCTGCTGCTTCAACGGTGTCGTCCGTCCTGAGTCCAATTGTCTCGGAATCAAGAGAACGCCAACCCGGCTGAAGGGGATGAGCCTCCAAAGTCAGCCAGACCCGACAACGAGGTACCCGATGCTCCTCATACAACTGCACCGTGTACAAAGGGGGCGTAGGGTAACCGGCGAAGTTAAGCACTTCCCACAAGATGGAAGGAAAGCCATCGCGAGAAAGGAAGTCGGAACTGAAACGAGTGTCTCCTCCACTGGCGGGGGTGGGTGAATTCATCTGCGGAAGGGAACCAAAGGTAAAAATTATGGTGGAAGGAAAAAGAAAAAGAGAGCCCGGATGGTTTCAAAGAAGGTGGATTAGCTCAAGTTTTTAATTCCTCTTTGTGTTTATAATGCATGCATGCTGGAAGTAACGTTGCCTCTCCAAAAATAGGGTGCTTTTTAGGGCATCCTTAGAAATATAAGTACTGGCCCACGGGGCCTAATTAATTAGCCACCTATTTCTCCCTCTATGCCTAAGGCCTTTCGTCCTAGGTCTAGCGGTCTAGTCCTGGCGATCCGTAGCAGTTTCTAGGCAAGTTTTAGATTTTGAAAATTGGTATTCATGGTTTATTGTCCTTCTCTGTGGTGGAATTTGCTCCGATACCAGCTGTGGCGGAACCGCCCGAATTATTCCAGCTTAAGTGCCTAAGTCACGCCTCAGGGGCTGTAACGCACTTAAATCGGAATAACCCGTCAGTCCCTCAGATCTAGTCTGATAGAGCCACTTAACCAGGATCAAATTCCACAATCTCACTCGAAGGTGAGTCACAGAAGAAATACAATAAAACAGGAAACCTCAAATTAAGTGCTGAATTATTACATAGATCGGAGTTTTTGAGTAGCAAATAAGAGTTCACAAAATAAAATGCAGCGGATAATCGATGTCGTTGGTATCGAGGAAATGGGCAAGGCCTAGCCCACTACTCCTCGTGCTCCTCTCCTGCCGGAGCAACATCCCACTCGACCGTCCAACCCAGTGGCAGGGTGGTAGGCCAAGTCACACCATCAACCATTTCTTGAATGGTACCTGCAAAAATTATGCCACAAGCAAGGCTGAGTATACTAATACTCAGCTAGACTTAACCGGTGTGACTCCTCTACCTCTAGACTATGCAGCTGTTTGGCTGGGGGGTTTGGTTTGCCAAAGCACTAGCTGTTTCTAAAATCAACTTTTAGTTTTTCCAATTCTATCCTTATTAACTTAGCTAGGTTTGCTCCTTCTAAGCATACATGGTAACAAGCATTTAGTTCAATCAACAAATTATCTCATGTAACCTCATTTCACTTCTTACTCGATGCAGTACAAGGGGTCAAGCAGTCTCATTAGCTGCGAGAAGCAGACGATTCGAATCGAGTTTTATCCTTGCAAGGTAAACCTAAACACATGGCATGTCAGGGCACTCCGACCCCACACATGACAACCGTCCCCATCGATTCCCCGTTCGTGTCCAGGCCTCACCGCCTTGGCATACAATGCTCCACTGACCCCAGCTGCCGCCGTGCAGTGACCGCACTTGTACCCACCATAGCTAGCATGGGAGACCCAGTCTCAGGTCGCATGAGGGATAAAGTCCGCGCCCGGCTTCACTCAGGTACTAGGTTTACCGGTTACCATTTTACCCGGCATGTGCTTAGTACGTTCAAAAGCTTAACTCAGGTATCCACACATTAATCCTTAATTCCTTTTCCCGTCTCATGGTCAAGGCATCCTCCCTGGATCCAAGTCCATAGACTAACATAGATCCCGTTATCAAGATGAATACAATCAATTCCTGACCTCGCGCGAGTGCTAGAAAAATCACTCGACTTCTACCGAGATCCTGATTAGCAAGCAGCTACTCGACCTAGCATACTAGTATTCATCTCAAAAAGGAATCTTAAGTTCATGCAACTAGAGGTTTCAAGCAACTCCTACACTTAAGTGCACATTACAATCCTACAAGCATTAAGTGTAGTAAAGTAGCATATAATAATACGGTTATGCATATAAACCGGGGCTTGCCTTCAATTGCTGGGGCTGCGGGGAGATCCTCAACAGTATCCTCGGAAGCTTGCTCCTGGTCCTCTTCTTGGACAGATCCTTGCTCGGGGATGAGCACGTACTCTCCGTCGGTGTATGATGTTCTTGAGTTAGACAAGGTTAAATTCACTTATGTAAGACTTCTAGGTGGTATACTTGGCAAATTGGGTCAACTTAGCTAAGGTAAGTGGTAGGTTTATTTTTGGGGCTCCACTGAATTCCTTTTAAAGCCTTAGTGAGAATTGATAAGTACCCAAGTTGGACTTATTGGGATGAGGTTTATTTCTTCTTTCTTTTTCTCTTTAATGTTTTGGAGTGGGTTTGAACTACAAGTTGCTTTAATAAAATTCCAAAAATTCTGCAACAATTACAGTGGCTTGGTATTGGTGTACAATTCTTTGCCTCAAAATTTGGGGGTCAGAAAGTGAATAGTTTTCTCTGGACAAAATTACCAATTTTTTTGGGCAGAAGGGGTGCTTTGAACTACAACTATTATTTAACAGTGGGTAATTCTTTAAAACTTATTTTTGCTGGCTTTTAGGTGCTAATACAAGACTTGGCACAAAATCTTAGCTATTAATACCTATTAGTTATTTTACTAGGGTTTTCTCAAGTTTCTAGTCAAAGAGGTGCTTTCTACTACCACTATATTTGAAAAATATTAAACAACAGAGTTCTGATTTTTCTTAGCTTTTATTTTGCGCAAGAGCAATCATTCTGAAGTTTGGCATCTTTTTACTTAAGGGAAGGGGTGGTATGCATTTATTGGATTAAATGGCTTTTCTTATAAAATATGGGCAATATGTATTATTTTGCATCATTTCAATGGATTTGTATTTTTCTCTGGTGGTTTATCTTATTATGGACTAAGCAAAATTTTGGTTGCCTATTATTGCATCAGTATGGGTTATTCATGATTTATTTGGAAAATGACTCATTATCATCTTATATTTTTTTTGCTTACTTAAAATGTTGGGCTGAGGTGTTCATTATTTTTGCAGTGGGGTTCTGGTGGTTATAAGTTCACTGAATTTTTATTATCAATTTTTGGGTCTAGCTTTGTAATTCTAATAATTGATTTCTAGTTCAAATAATGCTAAATAAAACATTTTATTTTAAAACTGATCTAGACTAAAGGTCTCTTTATTTTTCCTAGGTTCTTTGTTACTTAAGCAAACTAGGAAAAATAATTCCACTCACTGTTCATGACTTTCAAATACCTTTCTGATTTTTCCTAAGTTTTGAGCAAAATAGCTTTAAATGGATATCTACACTATATTCTTCAATACTGGGGTTCCTACTATTTTTAGACAGTGCTCAAATGAGGTTTGAACATCTACAAATTTTCTTAGGTTAAGCACAGAAGCAAAACTAATTTTCCACAATTAACAAGGTTTGGTCAGTTTCTGTTTTTAATTTTAAACTCTAAAAATTAGAACAGAAAGCATAGGGTTTATTATTTTTAAATGATAGTTCATAATATTGAGGACCTAGCAAAATTAGTTTGACAGCTTTTGCTTAAGAATTCATCAAGTTATGGATTTTCTAAGTTCTCTGGTTATTTAAAAAGATTAACATAATTGATTAAATGGAAAACTATTTTGCACTGGGGTCCCTGGCGGGTGTTTTAAGTTTTCCTCACGGATCAGTCCCTGGGCTACTATTCAAACGAGTCACTGACATTGCAGAAAACCCCCCGGGTTCTTCTAATCCTAACCCGAGGTCCTTCTCCTAACTTAAACAGTAGCCGCAGCGAAAGAAAGGGCGGAGGGGCTTACCGGCGGCGAGATTGCTCCGGTGAGGTGGTCGAGGACGTAGGGGAGGTCTCGGGGATCACAGCGATGTGCGGGTCGCCGTCGGGGATGGTTGGAGTCGGCCGGTCCACGTGCGCAGGCGGGGATGCTCGTTGGCGGCGAGGAGTCTGGCCTACTCACGGCGCGATTGTCCAATTGAACGGGTCAGAGCGCTTCACCAGGGAACAAGGAAGGGGTGTGCGCGAGGAATTGAAGAATGGCTCACCGGAGAGCTTGGTCCACGCGCGCAGGCGGGCGACCGAAGTCCGGTGAAGTCGATCTCGGGCTTCCGGTGAAGTCATGTCGGGTCCGAGGGCTTGGAAAGCTTCACGGGCCACTGGCGAGGCTAGCCGAAGCACTGGCTTGACTTGGGGATGGCTGGAGTGGGCTGGCCACGGTGGCCGAGGCTCTGGCTGCGATGGCGGGCGAAAAAGAGCTCGCCGGAGCTAAGGAGGGGTGGCTGGCCGGTGATGGTGAGCGCGGGGTGAAGTGAGGCACGCCCGGGGAGGCTTTATAGGCGTGGGCGGGCACGGCCGAGGGCAAGGGCACGCGGCGGACTTGACCGAACGCCGGGACGAGCGCGCGCGCGGGTTGGGCGAGCGCCGGCGTGCCGACCAGGGTTGAACACATGTGCCCGTGCGTTCTGCTCAAGTTCTGGCACGTGTGGTCGCCCATCCGAGCCTGCTCTCGCCTTGGTCAGTGCACAAAACCTCTTCTCCTCCCTACAAGCTACCGATCTTGTGTGGGGGTCATAGGATTTTGCCTACTGGTTGCAGAGATATGGAGCCGGAAACCCGGTCTGTCTCCCTGCTCAAACCCGAGGCAAATCCAGGGTTTTGTCGTGTCTAGGGCTCGCGTCCCAATGCCATCTTCTGGCACACGACAGAGGGGTTAGTTAGGCACATTTTTGTTAATGGGGCCATTAGGATTTGAGTTAGGGATCAAGGTGAACACGCTTGATCTTTGGCTCAAGGTCTGAAATTCAGAATTCTGAAATTCAGAATTCCCCATTGAGTCCCCACATGAGAAGCTTGATTTGGGGTTTTATTTGAGTTATTTTGGCCAAGCTTTCTCAACCTTTCTTGTTGCTTAAAGAATATACTTCAATGTTTATAATTGGCTCAAGCCATGATTTTAAATTTTTCATACCCTTTTCTCCATTTTCTTGAATTTTACACATAGGGCTTACTTAGGGTTTTTACTAGGGTTGCAACATTATTACCTTTTTGAAAGACCCATTTGTTTTGATCATGATACTTTTAAGTATAGTCTTGGTGGCTTCTTCATTCTTTAGTCAATTTGATGCTCATGCTCAATTTGGTTCACATAAAATGATGGTTCTTGGTTTGGCACTTTGAGAGAAACCCTAGGTGACACTGGGGTATCACATGCCCCCAGAACCGGGTGTGACACGTCCGTACCCAGCCGTGTCGGCTCCCCTGCCCACGCCCCTTCCTCTCCTCCCTTGTCCGACCACTCGGCTCCCTAACCCGAAACCGGTGCCCTCTCATTTCCCCTCCCCCTCTCCTTCTCTCTCCATTGATGGAGGTAGTCACCGCTGCCATTATTGGCCCAGCTGGCTCTCCCTCTCCCCCGGTGACCTCTACTCTTCCCTCCTCCCTATAAATCCCAGTCACGCCCCATGGAACTGGTTCCTTTGCCGACCGAGCTTGCCCTCCTCACCCGCGCCCTCTTCTCTCTCTCCCACCCTCGCTCGTCGACGCCCCTACTCGCCGCCGGGCTGCCCACCGTCGAGGATCGCCCGAAGGCCTCGACGCCGCTTGTGCCCGACCTCGCCTCTCGCTCACCGCAGTCGCTCCTTGCTTGCCTCGCCGATCCTTGCTGCTTCGCCGACCACCGCCGACCGCCTTCCCTGCTTGGCCGACCGGCCAACAACCCCCTAGCTCACCGTTCACCTATGCGTAGTGAACCAGAAGAGGAAGAAGGTTGAACTTTACAAACTACCCCCTAGGATCTTGGGTTAATCTTGTTTAGAACCTCGCAATCATGTTTCCAATACAAACAACTATTTTTATATCGAATAAAATGTAGGTTTGTATGATTATCTCCATGGTCGTGTATGATATTTTCTTTTGAAACACTTTACACGTTCTCATAGAAGATTTTGAATTCCGTTTGTTATAATCGATATATGCATAGGTTCCTAGTATGAAATGTCAAGGGTTTATGGATTATTCTCCTTAACTAAAAGTACTAGATAATTAGTCATTTAATTGTTTGTCATTTATAAGGCACAAATCAATTTTATACTCTAAATATATGTAGATAGGTATACATATCGTCTACCAATACTAATAATGATATAGAGATCTTCTAAAAAGAAACGTTAAGATAGAGCGGTTAATATTTATGCTTTTATGATAAAATAATAGAGTATATTTTAGGTGCACCTCTTTTAAAAAGAAATGATGAAATAATATGACTAAAGACCATGGCTAACGTAGGTAAACAATAGTTCCATATAATTCTGTTGATGAATTATGGGTTATGTGTTTCCTAAATAATATTTTAACATCCTAACGATAGTCTTCCAATGAATAGTTATAGAAAATACAAACTCACGTGCTATTCGATAGAAATAAGTAATTTAGCTCCCTAGAGTTCGTTTAACATTATATCTACGTCATTTTAAATGAATGTATATAGTATGTATTTCCATAGTTAACTTGACACAATCTTTTCTGGGAAATAGTGAAGCAAGATAAATAGTATATTATGTCATAAACGATAAAACGACTGTTGATATGGTTAAATTTATGTTATAGCCACGAACCAAGGTTTATGATTGAATGTTTCCTTTCTTTTTATAATCATGATTTGTATAGTGTATGTTTTATTGTTTGATGAATGGTGTATGTTTATTTATTGGTGTATGTTTTCTCTTGTTTATATGTACAGTGTGCGAATCTATTAAAAGTTGATTGTGTGGTAGTGTTGGAACTTGCTAACCCATGGTCAGCCAAGCTCAAACGATGGGAGAATGGGAAACGGTTTGATGCTAGTAAATACAAAGTGTTAGGGCAACAATGTTTTTTCCGTCCCTCGCAATAGCACAATTCAGGGGTATTTATAGGTAACTGAGGGACTGCCCAGCCTTGCTAAAGACAATTAGACCCTCAGTTACCTAATTTATCCCTGGAATATTCCCCCCTAGCGGTTATGGCGGTCATTACAACATACTTAATTACAGACGTGGGCGAACCCTTTACTAGCCCTACCAGCACGGCGGCCTACGGGCGGGATCCTACAATATGGGCCGGATTATACACGGCCCCCTCTTTATAATGAGGAAAGGTCACCACGTATGGTCTTCGAGGTCTTGATCGTTCGAGCTCCGAAGTCTTTAATGGTCTTCGCTCCGGTTCGCCAGGGCGAAGATAGTGCTTGAGTCTTCGCATGAGCGTCGACCTTGGGCTCTTCGCTCGTGCGGCTCGACCTGCGAGGCCTTCGGTCTTGAACATGCTGGTGTGGGGAGTTTGAGCGAGGGGGGCGTGTTTGCCTTTGTCCCAACATTTGCTCTCCGAGGGACCAGTTCGACCAAGTCAGCTGGTGCCGAAGACTGTCGTAAGATGGTGAAGACGCTGCCCTCGCTCGAAATGGTCCTGCGGGGGGTTTTTGAAATGTGACCGTTGATGGGATGTGTTACTGTGGGACTGTTGATTTCCCGAGGCACCACTCCATACCTATAAAAAGTCGGGCTCAGCTGAAGCCTTTTACCTGCTCGAGCGCACGCTGTCAAAACCCTAGCTTTTCATTTGCTCGCCTTCCCTCTCTGCTCTCGCTCCGCTGGTGATCTGCCTTGTATCAAGCAAACCGCGCGCCGCCGCCGTCGGTACGTGACCATGCCATCCTGTTCTTCATCGTCGTCTGTTGCAAGCGTGTCGCTGGCCACACCATCGTCTGAGAAGACGCTGAGCGATTCGGCGGTGGTAGATTTGCAGTCTGGTCACACAGTTGAGTTTGGGACATCAAGGATATTGTCGGGCCACGTGCTGGAGATGCAACGACTAGGTTACTTTGGGAGTGGTGTCGGGTGGGCTCCAGGGGCTGAAGATGTCCCTGAGCCGGACGGTGAGTTGGTTGTGTTTGAAGCTTTCATTGTTGCTGGTCTTTGCCTGCCGGCGCATCGGTTTGTAGTTGAGGTTATGCGGAGACTTGAAGTACAAATTCATCAGTTGACACTGAATGCCATGGCGGCGCTAGCGAAGTATGTCTGGGTTGTTTCCTCATACGGTGGGGAGCCATATGTTGAGGTCTTCGCGAAGAATTACTGTCTGCACTAGCAGAAAAGGAAGATAGGTGGTAAGATTGCTTAGTTTGGATCATGCACCTTTACGCCGAGGACTGGGAAGACCTCGGCCGAAGTCATCGAGATTGTCCCGTGCGCCAAAAATAAGTGGGGCAATTGGTGGGAATTTTGGTTTTATGTGGCGCCCGTTGATGTCGAAGGCTTGCCCAGTTTGCCCCCTGCCATCTTGTGCTCGCACTGCTATGTGGTGTTTCCACATTTTGAGGTGGCAGAAGAAGATCAAGACGAGGGGGCCCTTCGTTACGTAGCCCGCCTAAGTAGTGGGCGCGATTTGGTCGAAGAGTTTATTGCTTGCGGGGTATGGCCCTTGGCGCATGGTTGGGCCTTGGGCAAGATTGCCCCCCGCCGAATGCCAACCTTGGGTGGCCAATTGGTGCGAAGTATGGCATTCGCCGTGGACCTGCGCGGGCGAGATGCAGCTGCATTCATGCGTAAAGTGGAGGCCTGTTGGGGGTATGCTTCGTAGCCGAAGATCCTAAAGAAAGAGAACACCTTCGGCAGATCCTCTTAGAAGCAGCGCCGAAGCTATCACTTACAAAGCTTCGACACAGTGACAGATCTCAAGACAAAAGGGTGAACCGACTTAAAGATGGAATGACTTAAAGACCCATGATGTTTTGTGTCATTATTATAATCGATTGTAAAGGGCATAAATGTAATTTTACACAGGCTACGCCCAGTGTCTATAAATAGGTGAACAGTACCCCTGTACTGTTCACGCAATCTTGTAATCGCTGACACGTTACGCTGGAATTATTGTTTTCTGCCAAGACGAAGGTATAAATATACCTAAATATTATGTTTTAATATTTAGGTTTGTATGATAAAATATGTGAATAATATTACCTGTTTTTGGTATACTTTTCTTTAATGTTTTATATTTTATATTTCATTTTTCATTGTCTTATAAGTCTGATCACGAAGGTGTAACCTTCGTGATATTTTGCTCATGGCCTTCGTCCGAAGTTCATTAAATCCTCGGGAAGATAATGCTTCAGCGGACGAAGGACATTAACATATAACATTTTATGTTGCCTTGTTCTTAATTCATAGCATTTGAGAACAAGTCCCCAACATTGGCGCCCACCTCCGGTGAACTCACTTCCACTTTTTGAGCTGATGGCTTCGTTCAACAACCAAGTTGGAGCTGCTTCGGCTCCGAAGCTGGTACTCCCGATAACAGGCGGTTCATGCTCAGAGCCGGCCAACAAGAAGCAAAAGGAGGCACAGAGAAGGGTACAGCATGTCGGGGTGCAAGGACCCTTCATCAAGTCAAGATGGTCCCACATCCCAATTACCTTCTCCTAAGAGGACCTTCAGCTCAAGGATTACCCCCACAATGATGCTATGGTTATTTCTTGTGTTATCAAAGGGTTTCTGGTCCACAATGTTCTGGTTGATACAAGCAGTGCAGCGGATATTATATTTGCTAAGGCCCTTAGATAGATGCAAGAGCCAGAGGATAAGATTCATGGTGCTACACATCCTCTTTGTGGCTTCGGAGGAAGACAGATTGTAGCGCTCGGCAAGATCACGATGCCAGTGACCTTCAGATTTGTCAACAATACAAGGACTGAGCAAGTTGTGTTTGATATTGTCGACATGGAGTACCCCTACAATGCAATCATTGGTCGTGGGACACTCAATGCTTTTGAAGCAATTCTTCATCCAACATATCTTTGCATGAAGATACCTTCAGATCAAGGGCCTATTGCTATTCATGGAAGTCAGGAAGCTGCCAGAAACGCTGAAGGAAACTGGACAGATTCAAAGGCAATCCATAATATAGATGGAGCTGAAGCTTGTGAGAAATACAAGTACAGAAGGGAGAAGGCTGCTTCGGCCGATCAGCCGAAGCCCATGCTCTTATGTGAAGATATAGCAGAGCAGAAGGTGTTGCTGGGATCTCAATTGTCTGAGGAACAGGAGAAAAATCTAACAAGATTTCTGTTCAACAACAAAGATGTCTTCGCATGGTCCGCTAACGATCTCTATGGCATCAACAGGGATGTCATTGAACACTCGCTCAATGTCGATCCATCCTTCAGACCTAGAAAGCAGAGGCTTCGGAAAATGTCTGATGACAAAGCCGAAGGTGCTCGGAATGAAGTGAAAAGACTTCTTAGCGCTGGAGTCATCAGAGAAGTAAAATACCCAGAATGGCTAGCTAACACTGTTATGGTGAAGAAGGCCAATGGCAAATGGATAATGTGCATTGATTTTACTGATCTCAACAAGGCTTGTCCGAAGGATGAGTTTCCATTACCAAGGATAGATTCTCTAGTAGATGCAGCAGCTTCGTTAGAGCTCATGAGTCTACTATATTGTTATTCAGGCTACCATCAAATCTGGATGAAGAAGGAAGATGAACCAAAAACCAGCTTCATAACCCCTAGTGGTACATATTGTTATCTTCGGATGCCTGAGGGGCTCAAGAATGCTGGAGGAAGCTTCAGCAGAATGACAGCGAAAGTCCTTCACTCTCAGATAGGCAGAAATGTGCTAACATATGTCGATGATATCATAGTAAAAAGCACGAAGCAGGAAAATCACATTGCTGATCTGCAAGAAACATTTGCTAATTTTAGGCAAGCTGGCCTAAAGTTGAATCCAGAAAAATGTGCCTTCAGAGTAAAGAAGGGGAAATTTCTTGGTTGTTTAGTTTCAACAAAAGGGATCGAGGCTAATCCAAACAAAATTGAAGCTATTCTTCGGATGGAGCCGCCAAGCACAAAGAAGGGAGCTCAACGGCTGACAGGAAGACTGGCATCTTTGAACCGATTCATATCTAGATGAGCAGAGAGAAATTTACCATTCTTTGAAGTGCTGAAGTTGGCCAAAGTCTTTTAATGGGGATCAGCTCAGCAGAAAGCCTTCGAAGAGCTGAAGCAGTACCTGATAGATCTAACGACGCTAACTCCACCCACGCTAGGGGCTCCTCTGCTGTTGTATGTGGCAGCTTCGCACTCTGCAGTGAGTGCGACACTTGTACAGGAGAAGCTTGAAGGACAAAATAAAAAGCAAGTCCCAGTATATTTTGTTTCCGAAGTGTTGAGCTTGTCAAAGAAAAATTACACAGAATTGGAAAAAGTGTTGTATGCTGTCTTAATGGCTTCAAGGAAGCTTCGGCACCATATAATTGTTCCCTCATCACAGCCTCTGAAGGATATTATGAGGAACAGAGAAGCTACTGGAAGGGTTGGAAAGTGGGCCGCAGAGCTCAATGAATTCACCATAGACTACGTGCATAGATCTACAATTCAATCTCAGGCACTAGCAGACTTCATAGCTGACTGGACGCCAGGGGCTCACGAAGAAGGGATGAGCAAAGATACCGAAGCTTGGATGGTATTCTGCGATGGTTCTTGGGGAACCTTCGGAGCAGGAGCAGCTGCGGTTCTAATCGCACCTTCAAAAGTCAAAACATGTTTCGTAGTCAAACTGGATTTCAGTTCCACAAATAATATTGCTGAGTATGAAGCATTTTTATTGGGGCTTCGGAAATTAAGGGCAATGGGAATAAAAAGGGCCATCTTAAATACTGATTCTCAAGTCATAGTTGGCCATGTGGATAAAAGCAGCAGGGCACGAGATCCGAAGCTTGAAAAATATTTGGATGCAGTCCGAAGGTTGGAAGCTTCCTTCGAAGGATTTTCCGTCAAAAGTATTCCAAGAGGTGAAAATGAGTATGCGGATTTGCTAGCCAAATCAGCGGCTCAGGGGCTCCCCTTACCCTCCGAAGTATTCTTTGAAACAATAAAAGCACCTTCGGTTGAGCTCATGGAAAGAGCAGTGCTCACTATTTCTCCAGTGCACAGTGAAGATTGGAGAACTGAAATAATATCTTTCCTTCAAGGAAATTGTCTTTCAAGTGACAAAGTTTATAACAAAAGAATGGAGGTAAGAACAAGACCATTTGTCATGATAGAAGGGGAATTGTATAAACATGGAGTTTGTTCACCACTCCTCAAATGTTTATCAAGGACCGAAGATATTGAATTGATGAAGGAAATACACGCAGGTCTGTGTGGATCTCACATTGGATCTAGGCCCTTGCTCGGGAAAGTCTTTCGTCAAGGATTTTATTGGCCGAAGGCAGCTTCGGATGCAGCAGAATTAGTCCAAAAGTGTGAAGGCTGTCAAAAATGTGCAAGAGATCAAAAACGGCCTTCATCTCTGACTCAATTAATACAGCCCACTTGGTCGTTGCAAAGGTGGGGCCTTGATTTGCTAGGCCCACTTCCACCAGCACAAGGAAATTTAAAATATGTTGTGGTGGCGATAGAATATTTTTCCAAATGGATTGAGGCGAAGCCTTTAGCCACAATAACTTCGGTCACCGTACAGAAATTTTTCTGGCAAAATATTGTTTGTCGCTTCGGAGTGCCGAAGGCTATTACTGTGGACAGCAGAAAACAGTTTGATGCCGAAGCTTTCAAAGAGTTCTGTGAGCAAATTGGCACAAAGATCCATTTTGCATCGGTTAGACATCCGGAGTCAAATGGACTTGTCGAAAGAGCTAATGGCATTATAATGACGGGAATAATGAAGTTAATCTTCAATCAGCCCAGGGGAAAGTGGCCAGATGAATTAATCAAAGTGGTGTGGAGCCACAACACAACAATGTCAAGGTCAACAGGCTTTACACCATTCAAATTACTATTTGGTGACGAAGCAATAACCCTGGAAGAAGCTAAAGCAGGATCAATAAGAACAGTGGCTGCGGCAGAGGACTAAGCTGATTATTATGTGGCAAAAGATGCTATAGAAGGAATCAGACTTCAGGCTGTGAAGAACATCAATAAATATCAAGCTGAAACAATAAAATGGCGTGACAGAAAAGTTCGATTAAAAAATATCAGGCCAGGGCACTTGGTACTTCGGAGAGTTGTCAACCCAGATACAGTAGACAAGCTACAGTTGAAGTGGGAAGGACCTTTTCTGGTAGTATCTTCGTCAAGACCCGGTTCTTACAGATTGAAGGATATGGACGGCAACGACATTCCTAGATCTTGGAATGCGGATGAGCTTCGGCGATATTATGTGTAGCTTGATGTAATCTTTTTATTTTTTCTATGGCACCCTTTTCCTTTCCAAAGGAGGAGAAAGGTTTTTAACGGGGCCATAGCATGTAATTTCTCTTTTCTTATTTAAGCTCAACAAGAGCAATATCCCCCAAAGATGTAAATGTAAAAGTTGAGCATGCACCATCGAGTGCAAAGAGAAAAGAAAAAACAGGGAGAAGCTCGAAAGACGTCCCTAAGGGGATGCAGAGCACGACGAAGCTACAAAAAGTCGTTCCTAAGGGAGCGCAGCGTAAGTTTTTTGCTCAAAAGTCGTTCCTAAGGGAATGCAGAGCTTACAGCGAAAAGTCAACGCTGATTCCGCCAAAATATAAGGCGAAGCGCGAAAAGTCAACGCGATACCACCGAAATAGAAGGCGAAGAAGTTCAAAAGACGTTCCTAAGGGAATGCAGAACTTACAGCGAAAAGTTAGCGCTGATACACCGAAAAATAAGCGGTGAAGCCAAAAAATAAACGACAAAGAGACTTTGATTATTCCTAAGGGAATGAAGGCTTTGGTTGTAGCTTCGTATCTGTGTGTTTGGACATTCATTTGCACAGTACATTACATCATACATTTGCATTCATAAACATTCATTTAGACATACATAGGATCATCGTCATCATAACAAAGACAGTTGCTTCGGCTCTAAAGACAAGGCTCCGGCAAAAAGAAAAAGAAGCAGTTTTAAGCTTCGCTGTGTACGAAAAGAAGGGAAGGTGTTTTTTGCCTTCGGCTCAAAAATGCTAATTTCGTTCACACCAAAGCACTCTATACATTGATAGAAAGGTAAGAATATATTACAAGGTATGGACAAAGTTCACAAAGTAAAAATTTAATTACATCATTCTTTACACAAGTTATTACAAGAGTTTTTAGAGCTTTTTCTATAGACATCTACTCAAGCTTCATCAGGATCCAAGGAGCTTTGGTTTCGGCTTCGTCATCCGTTAAGCTTTGGCTTCGTCTCCTTACTCCTCAGCTTCGGCCTCGGCTTCGTCATCCTATATGAATCAAAGTATGGTAACTAAAATTTAAGCTTGAAGGAAGAGGTAGGCACAATGTATGATTTTGTTACCGGCTTAAGATGACTTCGAGCTTCATCACCAGCTTTGCTTCGTCCACCCTTTGTCCATACCAATTTTATAAATCTATTTGCTATGCTTTGGGCAAGGTTGGGAATGTTATCCACATCTGCTGGTGATAAGCTGAAATTGGGTCTATTAATAACCTTTTCGTGTTCACAGCCAGACTTCAGGAAGGCAACAGATGTGCCCCGAGAAGCTATAACTTCTTCAAGGTCTTCAATTTCACCTTCGATATGTTCAAAGGCCCCTGGCAAGTCTTCGGACGAAGGATTAAATTTTTCGCTGCTGGCTCCAACCGAATAGAAGACCTGCTTCAGCCGTTGAACACATCGATTACTGAACTCCAAACATTTATTTTGAAGGCTTGTTAATGATTTTTTCAAATCTGAACTTTTCTGGATCTCGGCCTCAAATTTTGCATTAAGCTTCTGCTTTTCTTGTTTGAAGCTTTCTCATTGGGAGAGAAGCTTCGTATTCAATTCTGCTATTTTAGCTTCAGCCTCTGCCAATAAGCCTTCGGTTGTCTGAAGCTCGAAGTCTTTCTTTTCAAGAGCAACTGATTAGACTTTTATTTTGCTATCTAAGTTCTCAATTATAACCTCGTGTTTTTTATCTTCCAAATCTTGCTGCATTTTCAAAGCTTTGCTCAGCAGCATACTCTGCACATAAATAATCTTCGTTAGAAAACATCTTCGTTAATTGAAAACAATAAAAGTTAGAAAACAGTTGTTTACCTTGAAATTGGAATAGAATAAACTATCGACGATTTGCTGTCGTCGGTAGCGGCTAATGCCCGTCTCGAGCTTCGGGAAACCGATACTCTTTGATAGGGTACCAATAACCTTCGCACCAGTTTGATCCCGGACACAACCCAACTTTTCGTCATCAATGCCACCAAAGAGAAGTGCTCCCGGCCGATATCCGCAAGATATAGCATATTCTTTTAGCTCTTCTTTTTCAGCCTTTGTCAGCTCTTGACCAACTAAGTTTTGAAAGTTAAAAATTTCATCTTCCGAAGTGTCTTCGGCTATTTCTTTCTCCTTCTCGGGCTCTGGGGCCATAGTCTCTTCGGTGGCTGCGGCAGCTTCTTCTGCGGCCATATTTAGTAGTACCTTATCAATATCAGCAATTGTGCTTTCTAAATGAATATCTTTGGTTGTGGCAGCTTCGGCAGCTGTGGCTTCCGAAGGTGCGGCTTCGGTAGCTGTCGTGCTTTCAATAGCCGGCGCCTTCAGAGTTGAAGCTCCTGGTGGTGTCCCTTCGATGACTTTTGTCACTGTAATGATTCTTTGCTTTTTTGGCCTAGCTGCCTTCTTCGTTTTTGCGGGCTCCTTTTTCTTCTGAAAAAGCTTCGTCAGATGTGCCCCGAGTGGACTTAGCTTGACAGGCAAAGATTTAGTCATTACCTTTAAGATTTCCTCTACTTCGGTAGCAGAGGGTGTTGCAGCAGATTCCTCTTCTTCATCAATTGCTTTCTGCTTCGGAGCTATAGCTTTTCTCTTCTTCGAAACACCTGTTTTCGGCTCAGGCTCTAGCTTTTTCTTCTTCGGTTGTTCTTCATCGTCTTTATTTAGAGCACCAGCTATCTTTTGACCTTCGGCATCCTTGTCTAGCCGCTCGTAGTCGGGGTACTCAAAATCTAGAGCATCCATTACTCGGTTTAACCTTCGCTTGGGGCGGGTGCCGAAGGTGGCAGTCATCAATTGGTCTTCTTTTTTAGAATAATTGTCGAGTATTTCATTGCACATTACTTCAATTGTGTCCAGCCACTCTTGGCAAGGCACTTTGAAATGTTTCTTGAATTTGTAATGGTAAGGCAACCGAACAAATTCCCCCTTCTTCTTTTCCCCCTTCAGCTTCAGCATTTCCCACTCCTTCAAAGTTGGGAACACTCTGAAGGCTAAAAATTCTTGCACTAAGTCCCTAGTGCCGATATGATCTGCAATAACTCTAAATTCAGCCAGAGCAATTTGGCTTGGGCTCCCTGGTGTCATGTTGCACTGGGGTCTGGTCTCTCCTAAGATTAACTCTAGCGGGCTCTGGAACAACTTCTCCTTATCTTCATCAACCTTGACGTAAAACCACTCAGACTTCCAGCCAGCTGGCCACTTGCTTCGGTAGCTGATCACTGGAAATTTTGTACTCTTGTGGTAGGCAAAATTGTAGCAGCCAAAGTTTTCATGCAGTCCATCTCCTCTAGCCTTGGTCTGATAATGAAGCTCGTTTACTCGGCAGAAGCCTTCGGCAAATGGTTCCACCCCTTGGCTTCGGAGGGCCCAGATATAAACGCTAAGCCTAACGATAGCGTTAGGAGTTAGCTGATGAAGGTAGATCCCAAACTTCTTCAGTACATCAGCAATCATCTTGTTCAAAGGAAATCTTAAACCAGCTTTAAAGAAGCTTTTAAAGACCACTACTTCATCCTTTTCTGGCTTCGGGGTAGTCTCTTCCCCACCAAAACGAACCAGCTCTTTCTTCGCTTCATTAAAATAGCCCAAATTAACAGCTTAGGCAAATCATCTTTGGAGATGGTGGATTTCCCGAAGTCTAGATGGCTGGGTTTACTTGGCACCGCGTTGTAATCATCTTCAGACTCAGTCTCAACATCAGCCTGCTCTGCTTCAGCGGCAGGTGCATCCTCCGATGCTACCAGCCCTGAGCGCTGCATCACTTTGGAGATTGGGGCGGTTTCAGCACCTTCGGCTTCCTCTCCGTCGCGCGTAACCCTAGCTGTGGAACGCACTCTGGCCATCTGATGATTGAATTTCTTGTTTTTTTTGAATGAAGTTGAAATTTTTTTATTTACTTTGCCGAAGCTCGTTCGTTTTACGAAGCTTGAGCAAAGTAAATAGCTTTAGCTTTGTTCAATATTTTGGCAGCAAAACAGTGCAATAGCAATGAATGCTGTGGTAACTTCACACCTACCTGTCTGTTTATATAGTGCCGCAGGTGGGAAGGTGAATAGTCAAGGTCTTCCGCACTGGACAAACAGCCACCCGCAATCACTGAACGGTGGGCCATAGGGTCAAAGAAGGTGAATCACCAGAGTGCGTGTAACTGCTGCAAGATGGGGCCACCTCACGCGCGGATTATTTTAATCGTTTCTCGCCAACGAGCTCAGGGAAGGTGTTTTTTGGATCTTCGGCATACCGAAGCCTAGAAGACTTTTTCACGGATCAAGCTCGTTACGAAAAACGATCTAGCACCACGAAGGGGCTACTGTTGGGGGTATGCTTCGTAGCCGAAGATCCTAAAGAAAGAGAACACCTTCGGCAGATCCTCTTAGAAGCAGCGCCGAAGCTATCACTTACAAAGCTTCGGCACAGTGACAGATCTCAAGACGAAAGGGTGAACCGACTTAAAGATGGAATGACTTAAAGACCCATGATGTTTTGTGTCATTATTATAGTCGATTGTAAAGGACATAAATGTAATTTTACACAAGCTGCGCCCTGTGTCTATAAATAGGTGAACATTACCCATGTACTGTTCACGCAATCTTGTAATCGCTGACACGTTACGCTGGAATTATTGTTTTCTGCCAAGACGAAGGTATAAATATACCTAAATATTATGTTTTAATATTTAGGTTTGTATGATAAAATATGTGAATAATATTACCTGTTTTTGGTATACTTTTCTCTAATGTTTTATATTTTATATTTCATTTTTCATTGTCTTATAAGTCTAACCTTCGTGATATTTTGCTCATGGCCTTTGTCCGAAGTTCATTAAATCCTAGGGGAGATAATGCTTCAGCGGACGAAGGACATTAACATATAACATTTTATGTTGCCTTGTTCTTAATTCTTAGCATTTGAGAACAAGTCCCCAACAAGGCCGAAGCCATCAAGATCATCAGTAAATATGCGATGAAGACCGAAACATTGAGGAGTTGGGATATATGTGGTTCTAACGTCAGGTTGAACCGTGTATTCGAACTGAATAATTTGCTTTATGGTCCTTACCTAGAGGGGGACTCCGGTGACACCGTTGATCTCTGAGGGAAGCAAGTGAAGCCCTCAGCCGACGAAGGCCCCTCAAGGGAGAGGGCTCCGGTTGCAGCTGTCCGAAAGAGAAAATTAGGTACGGTGGATGAAGAGGCAGGGCTGAGGGCTACTGGGCATTTTGTTGAGGAATTGATGGAAATGTGTGCGGCTCCCAGGGAATTGATGTCTTCGCCCGAGCTCTAGGAAACCTCTTCGCGAATGCTGAAGGTTACCGGGGGTCGATGGCCTAGCAACGATCCGATACCCCGGGCTGCTGGTGAGGATTTTTTTACGTCTCGATTGAGTCGTGACCTAAAAATTTTTCCTTACGGAAGGAATATTGGTGCTGCTGTGTCGGCAGTGATGGAGAAGGATCATCAGGATGTGCAGCGGAAGAAACGTCGGGCCCCTATTAGGCTGGTGGACCCGCGTCGGGAAGCAAAGCTAGCGCAGCCTAGTGTGAAGGCTGCCCGCTGTGCCTCCTACTGCTCCAAGACCCCCCTTCACCATCGCGCGTTACTGAGACGGCGGTGACGGGATCCGGTGGGGCCTCCACGGAGTTGTCCGTAGACGACTACCTGGTGGGCGGCGTCACCATGTTCGACGCCCAGACGGTGTTGCCGCCTTCTGGTGAGTTGTCTTGGTTTTTCGCAGGTTTGGAGGGTCCATGTTTCTGACTTGGTTGTGATGTAGGGGCGGAGTCTGGCCAATTGGCGGTTGTGCCGTCAGCATCAGCTGTCGGCCTGGTGGTCGCGGCAAAGGGCGACGCGGGACTTCGGTGGACCCATGGTCGAGGTTCTGTGCCGTCGCTGGGGTGAGATTGCCTCTACCGCCGCTGCTGCTGGTGTGGCCGCATCAGCTGTGCAGCGGTTGAAATTTGTGAGTGTGATTATTGCTTATGAGTGTATGGTGTTCCTTGCTCTATTGTTCTGAGTTTGCGTTTTTTATGTCAGGTGACCGCCTTCGCCGAGCAGGTTGCCTTGGGGGCGCTGACCTCACAGTTTGTTTTCGAGAGGAGACGGCTCGAGGCAAGAACTGAGCACCTCCGCATGCAACATACTGAGGCGGTGAGGGACAAGTGGGCGGCTGAGAACAAGAGCCGCAATCGCCTAGAGAAACTATCAGTGGTGGAGAAAGAGAGGGAAGACCTCGACCACTGACTTGCCGAGGAGAAGGAAGACGCGGAGAAAGCCCGCGCTGAGGCTCAGGTCGCTCGCGTCGAAGCTCAGGCCGCCCGCGCGGAGGCTGAAACCGCTCGCAAGCGTGCCGCCGACATGGAGTTGGAGTCGAGGAACATCTGCAGCCATCGCGAGAAGACGGAGTCCTCCACTCGCGCTGGGATCGAGCGGGCGCACACACATTTCGTGTATGCGTACCGTGAGCTCGGCGTGCAGACCGCTCCCTTCGACGAATTGGGGGAGGAGGTGGGGCTTCGCTTTCTTAGGTGGTTGCAGGTGGAGCTGGAGTCGCTCCCGTCCATCGCAACAGACCTTATGTCCTATGCATCCCTTGTTACCTGCGAGGGGGCTGTGAATGCCTTGTCCCGAGAGGGATGTAGGCATTTCGAAGTCTTCGACCGGGCGAATGAGAACTTCGATCATGGAGTGTTCTAGATTGAAGATGATGTGCTAAAGCGCACCGCAGGGGCGCTTTATGATAGGATGTGGGGTCCCCACGGCCGTGGTATCGTCCGGGAGAGGGCGGACCGTGCGTTGGCGTATATATATATATATATATATATATATATATATATATATATATATATATATATATATATATATATATATATATATATATATATATATATATATATATATATATATATATATGTGTGTGTGTGTGTGTGTGTGTGTGTGTGTGTGTGTGTGTGTGTGTGTGTGTGTGTGTGTGTGTGTGTGTTGTACTGTCTTCGCAGGTGATGAATGAAGAAGTTGATGACCTCGTCGGCCTTGAAAGATCGGTGATCCAGGTGGACAGGTGGATGCCCCGGCGGAGGCAGGGGCTGAAGGGCATACAGCGCCTCCAGGGGGTGCCGCTAAAGACCTTGCAGCGGTGGCTGCTTCGGTGCAGGTTGAAGGGATGCATTAAGGGTTGGGTTGGTGGTTTTGATTTTGGTATGATACTGATGATCGGTTGTTGCGCAGGTTTCGGCGTCCGGGCCTGCACAAGCAAACCCTGATGAATTTAATATTAATTATGTTTTGATGGATGCGAGTGCAACGTTTCTTAGTGGCGATGTGTCGGAGGGGTTGGATTTTGGGTCGTGGTCTTTCGAGGATGGGGAATTGGGGAGCCCTTTCTTGTGGGTGGACGAATCTTCTGAAAATGACTTAGATTATTTTGCGGCATTGAATCTGGCTGCATCGGAGTCTCTGCTGTGATTCGCCCCTTGCGAGGCACTGGTGACCTCGACTGATGCGGGCATAGGAGACTCGTGAAGGTGGAGGATGGGCGTGTCGAAACAAAGCATCAGTGAGTCTTCACGAAGTGTAAGAAGCCATCGCCAAATCGGTATGGAAAGGTCCCATCTTCGAAGTGGGTCGCGACTGGATCGGGGTACCCGTCGCGAGCTACTTGCGTCGACATCTGGGTCATGCATTGGAGAAGGGGACCTGTGGGACCTTTTTGAGGGGGAAGAGTTGAGGTTGATGTTGTTTAATTTTCGAGAGGCAGGTCTTATTCCGAAGGAGGAGCCGATGTGATAGTATGTTGCCCTCGCCGTTCTGTTGCGATATTGAGTGAAAACGCTGCCCTCCCCTCTTCGCAATAGAACTGCGATGGCCATGCTCGTGAGGGGTAAATATTGTGTATAGTGTATACTATGATGTGTTGTGTGATGGTGTCTTTGAGCCCTTCTCTTGTTGTTCATTTGTGATTGTGCTACGTAATTTGTTTTGCCTATTGCGAGTTTGCTGCAATCTTAGGCAATTTTGGTGTGGCTAGGTGTGTACGTGTCATAGGTGACTCCGCGCTTGGTAAGTGATCGTGCATCTGTTGTGCTTATCTAGCTGCACCCTTAGGTGACTTTTGCTCGGATGATGTCTTATGTAGGAGACGTCGCACCCTATGAGTGGTGTCACATACTTTTGTTTTTCCGGCTGCACCCTTAGGCGACTTTTGCTCGGATGATGTCTTTGTGGAAGACTTTGCACCCTATGGGTGGTATCATGCACTTATTATGCTTTTCTGACTGCACCCTTAGGCGACTTGTGCTCGGACGATGTCTTTGTGGAAGACTTTGCACCCTATGGGTGGTATCGCGCACTTATTGTGCTTTTCCGGCTGCACCCTTAGGCGACTTTTGCTCAGATGATGTCTTTGTGGAAGACTTCGCACCCTATGGGTGGTATCGCGCACTTATTGTGCTTTTCTGGCTGCATCCTTAGGCGACTTTTGCCTGGATTTGTCTCACGCAAAGGCTGCCTAGGCTAGCCGTTGCGGTGACTGTTATGCGTCGAATGCCGAAGACTGGTGTTGCGGTCTCTTTCGACACCCACAGCCGTGGTGCCAGTTTGGACTTATTTTTCTTGGGGGGGGGGGTTGTGGCAATTTATTACATGGCTTCGCCTAGTTAAAAACCTCACCCCCTAGGAGGAAAATAGTGCAGGCCTGACTGGCATATTGTTTGCAAAAATTACAAAGGCGCTCAAGCCTTAGGACTAGACAAAGAATTTATGTAGGTTATCCACATTCCTCGAGTGCTCTAAGTCTTCGCCGGATGGTGAGGTGAGCCTATAGGCGTTTGGGGATGTTTTGGTCTTGACGATGTAGGGCCCCTCCCATTTTGGTTCAAGCTTGCCCCGAGAATCTGTTCGGGTAGTTCTAGTGAGGACTAAGTCTCCTTCCTTGAACTCTCTGGGGATGACGGTTTTGTCGCACCATGCCTTAGTCTGCGCTTGGTATTTGTTCAGTGCCTCTACGGCAAGGACACAACCTCCGTCGATGAGGTCTTTGGAGGTTGGCTCGTCGACGTCAAGGGTGGTTGTGGGGCTTGCTCGTGGAGATCCGTGCTTTAGCTCTTGTGGCATCATTGCTTCGGATCCGTACATCAGGCGGAAAGGTGTGAACCAAGTCGCTCTAGATTATGTTGTGTTTAGTGCCAATACGACTTCGAGTAGCCTTTTCTTAATTGCACTGAAAATCTTGCCGTTAGCGCGCTCAACTACTCCGTTGGATTGCGGATGGTAGACGGAGGCGAACACTGCCTTCGTGCCAATAGAACTGCAGAATTCTTGGAAGTCTTGGTTATCGAACTGCTTGTGGTTATCGACTGTTAGCTCGGATGGGACTCTGAACCGACATACAATATTCTGCCAAAAAATTTTTGTGCCGTCTTGGAAGTTATTGTGGATACGGCTCTGGCCTCGATCCACTTTGTGAAGTATTCGACAGCGACGAAGGTGAATTTAAGGTTGCCTTGGGCTGTGGGCAATGGTCCTATGATATCGAGTCCCCACCGCTGAAGTGGCCAGGTATGCACGATGAGCTTTGTGAGTTGCGAAGGGGCGCTTGTTCGAGGCGAGAATTTCTAGCATGCTTCACACGATCGGGTTACCCTGTTGCCCGTGTATATAATTGCGAGCCAATAGAAACCCTGACGTATGACTTTAGCTGCAAGGGCTCTCGGTCCTAAATGTGATCCGCATGTACCGCTGTGGACTTCGCGGAGAAGCTCTATGCCTTCGACTTCAGTTATGCATTTCAACATGGGTTGGCTGATTCCTTTCTTGTAGAGTTGGCCGTTGACAATAGCGAAGTCTCTGTTTCTGTGTTTAAGCCTTTTGGCTTCATTGTGATCGGATGGATGGTAATGACCTTGAAGGTAAAGGGTGATCGGAGCTCGCCAGTCTTCGACCATTATGAGATTGACGATCTGATGTCTGTCTGCGTCTTGCGTTATTTGCAGACCTTCAGGGTTTCTTACGACTGGTGTGCCGACTATGTGATAAATATATCGGAGGGCAAGGGTTCACCCTTCACTACTACTTTGGCTAATGTGTCAGCCTCTTAGTTCTTGTTTCTCTCGATGTGTTGTAGGATAAACCTTTGAATTGTTTCTTGAGACTGTGGATTGTAACACCCCTGGTGTTACTGTCACTAAAACTTGAGCATAACATCATGATCATTAGCATATCATGTGTTTGTCACACCTAGAGTGCATTCACTAGGTAAAAATTTCAAATATGTTGTACTGATATGACTTGATGTGTGGTTAACTCTAGTGTAAAGTATGTAACCCTAAATCTGGGCTTATGGATATAAAGGAAGCCCAAGCATGAGAAAACTTCAAAAGATATGAGAAATGACCCCAAGATATCCTCTTGGAAGGACTTAAGTGGCATCAAAACCCTAAAGTACTAAAAACCCTGAAAAGACCCCTGGAAAACCGTAAATTGGAACCCTAGGGGGTTAAGTGTAAACTTTGTGCACTTTTGGACCCAAAGTGCAAATATCAAAGGAATACAACACCACAAACTATGTGTTCCTCACATTTGAGGATTTCCAAGCCAAATGATGAAGTTTGGACTTATTTGCAAAAAGGACACCCCATACATCCATGTGTCTAAGTCTGAATTCAGTTGCATAAGGCTGACTTTGGAGCTCTATATTTCTAAAAATACAAGGAATTTGCCTAGGGTCAAGACATAAAACTTGTAGAGCAATAATAGGAGTGCAATTTTGCTTAAGTAACTAAGCCTTGATCACATACAAAGTTTGGAGTAAAATGAGCACAAAGTTGAGCTATCAGTTGCACTGATAACTGAATTATGGTTACCAGTGACATTGGCAGGACTTTGAGGTCGATTTGGAGTGGGATCTAGTGATCAATTGAGTATAGTTACTATAGAAAGATTGTAGCTGGATTATAGGGCTACAATTTTGTTATAGAGAGGTTAACACATTCTCACACAAAAATCTGAGATTAGGGCGCTGCAAACCGTGCTGTCAGATGCTCTGAAGACTCCCTGATGGTATAGTAGCAGAAATATCCATGGGTTCAGTCCCCCTCGCCGCCGGTGATCCGTGCCCCCAGATTCGTGCCGGTCGCCGTGATTCTTGCCTGGCACGTAGTGGATATCCACGGGGAGGTAAAAGATCTCGCGGGGGAGTAGATGTGGTCGCAGGGGAGGCTTATCACCGCGCCTGTAGCCGTTGCAATGTGGCCAGACCACCGGGTTGCCGTGGAAACTCCGGTGACCTCGGTTGTGCCACGTCGTGTCTTGTTATTGTGTGGTAGTAATTGTGGCACACTTAAGAGTACAACCTTTGAGCCATTGCGCCGGTGAACGCCACGAATCCTTTGCGCCAGTACTCTTCCCCCTCTCTAGCCGCCGCGTGTCTTCTCCAAATTAGCCGCCACCGCTCATGAATCCTATAAACTGAGCGTGCCATTAGCTCCGCTAGGTAGTTGTGCATCCAGTGAATCAGCTATCACCTCCAATCATCCCCTACAGCTCCCCAATTTGAGACTTCCCCCAAATCGGTCCAGAACATTGTACTGTGTGAGTTCGCCGTGGCCAGCGCGCTACAAGTCTGTTCATGCCCTCTGTTCCCTCGTATCAGTACTCTAATATGCTCTTGATACTGATAGTAGACACGGCCCGATCTTCCATGAGATACGATAACTTGATTGAGTGGAGATCTCGACGTTGATGATCCAAGGCTCCGAGCGAACGGTTCCTCGCAATCACTACACCACGGCTCCGTTGGTTATCACCCGTGACACACGAATGACCTCGCCACGAAGTCTTATCCCTGCAAGCGCAATCAAGAACACAAGCGCAATCAAGAACACAAGCAAGAATAGGAAAGAAACGCAACCAAAATTGTATTGATTACGGGATGGGGTCTCACAAGCCGATGACGACGACACTGTTCGATGACAGAATTGATCTAAGCAAAACCCAAACCTAATGTGGCGGTGGCTACTGAATAAATAAAGTATTAGGGCGTGCGTGACCCCTGGACTCGCCCCTAATGGGCTCCGACGCGATACACGGCCCAACGGCCCAACAGACGGTGTCGCAGCACCAAAACAGAATCTGAATGCTGACTTGTTCCAACGATTCTCGTTGACTCCGGATGAATTTTAGGGTGGAACCAGTTGGGTTGGTTAGATAATCTCCTTATCTTTCCAACCATATCAAGTCCGTCACAATTGGAGTTAGGATGCATCTTGGGTGTCCATTTTAGTGCAGACTGGTCCTGGAACCCTAGATGGAGTCGCAGCCGAGTCGAACTTGATCTCCTTCCTGTTGTGGGCGCCCTTGCTGCTCCTCCTCAACACCTAGGCCTTTCCCAAGTCCTTGTTGGTCCTCTCCAAGGTTCCTAATCATCAAAACATCCATGGCCTCAAGCGTAAGCTCTGAAACACAATTGACTAGGGTATAACGTACCTGGAGATTTAGCTATCGTGCACGCGATCGTGTTATCGGTCCATTTATTGTATGTATAGAAGTGATGTCCTCATCAGATACTCTCTGACCCTTCCAATTGAGTTAGAACCCGTAGGATCACCGGGAACATCTCAGTTTGTCTGTTGCTTGCGCTGTCACCGTGGGCAGTGTGATTAAGAGCTCGAACCTTGCAATTAAGTGAGGGGAAATGGTCGTTTAGGGTTGAATTTGGTGTCAAGCAAAGGGAAGGATTAGTCGTTGGAGCTCGACCTGTCGCCGTTCACCGTCGGGGATCGCGGGTTGTAAAGAATAGAAAGGGGAGGGGTCTATTCGTAACTGTCAGTGACACAAGAAACAGTACTGCAGACTCTTCAAAGGTTTTTCAAATCACCAGGGTCCCAGGTGAAAAACTGGCAGCGCGGACGCACGCGCGAGCACGTTCTGCCTGTATTGGGCTGGCTCGGGCTAAATTGAGCCTAGTACTGTTGATGCTTTCCCTTTTTCTTTTTCTTCCAGACTTAGGAAATCCATAGAAAATTCTAGGAAAATGCTAAAAATATGAGACCAATTTTGTTGGACTACTAAATTTCTATAGTATTTAATAAAAATGGTTCCAAATTTTTTAATCCAAACCAGGAATTATGAAGTATTTAAAATAGCCAAAACCTAGTCTCTTGGAATTTTAGGAATTAATTGAAGACTCCAAAAATCACCAAACTTTTAGGATGAGCCGAATTTAGTAATTAGATCCCATGAGTGAAGTTTGACTTGTTTTGGACATTGTTTGGTTCCTAAACTTAAAACCCTAGTCTTCTAGGTAGGGTCTGCCCTCTGAAATGAAGAACTGACTCCAAAAACCCTAGTTCCCTGAAGTACCGTGAAGGAAAGCTATATTCAAGATACAACTTGATAAACCTTTTCTATTACTGCATTTTCATAAGCATTACATGAGCGTTCATGGTTATATATGGTTATATATAGAGAACGAGGAAGAAGTAGGGGTTGAAGAAGAAGGAGCTACACCACCACCACCTGAAGACCCACCTGCTAGGAACAACTTTTATTTTGATATTTGTGGAGCAGAACATGACTCTCCTATAACACTAGGCAAGCCCCGGTGCATTTGCCACCCCCTTGCTGTTTTAAACTCTTTATCACTTGACTGATGCATTAAGTGATAGGAGTTGGATGTTAAACCAATTGCTGCATTTCCTTCCTTGAATCTGTTTACCATTCCTTGATTACTCGTTTTCTTAAAAGGTTTTTCTGATGCTTAGTCCTTCTTTAGAAAAACAAATGTTTGTTTTAAACAAAAGGCGATGCTTCACAATGGATGGGATGTTTTCAAAAATAAAACTTGATGGTGGATCCATCATGGTTGTGATGGGTTCAACATCGGAAAAGATGTACCTCTGATAGGTCCCAAACTTTGGGTTTGAAATGATAAAGCTGAGACCAGGCGGGTGACTTGCACGAGAAGAAAGTCTCGGTGTAGTGTCTCCGTCTAAGTCGATTAAGGACCGTCTCGAGTAGGCCTGATGATCGAGGACCTTTTAACTGGTCACATGCCTCATCATGGGTAAGCTTTGCCTCGGGCAGACTAATACCAGAATAGGACAACACACAATGGGAGTGGAGAGATGGCGAGAGTAGCGTGTACCCTCTGTGGCAAGAGGCTGGACGGTGGTGTATCTGTGCTCTCGGTTGGCGTGAACCCGATCTAGTCTTAAGAACCTCAGTGGCGAGTTGACATATGCAAGGGTTAAGTGCTACATATGTCGTGTGATTGGAGATCCTCAGCTGAGTATTAATCGATTTGGATCGCCGTTACTTCTCGGACATTAAGACTTGGTCACTGACTTACACGTAGCATTCCAGTAAACTTAAAGGGATGATAAAAGATGACAAGTATAGGCCAAGTGCTTGAACTAGGGTAGAATGAACTCTAGTGACACGTAATGACTTAACTTGCTAATTACCTTGACTCCACTATTAGTAAGCATTTTTGCAAACAGAGTCTTGATTATTGATAAAGCCTTACCTTGACTCCCTCAAGCCAGCATATCCTTGGGAGTCTTTTATTTTGACAGGTAAGACTTGCAAAAGTACACTTCGTACTCAGGGTTTCGAACCCATGTTGTTGTAGGTGAGGAAGCAACAAACTTTTGCTGCTTTTGCTCCAAGGTGGTGCCAAAAGAAGATTCTCAAGAGTGATGCCTCGGGAGGAAGCTGTCCTCCTTTAAAAACATTATACTTTTTACAGGAGGGGTTTTTGGCTCCCGAGTTTGTAATAATAATACTTCTGCACTCATATACCTCTGGTCTGTAATAATAACACTATTTCTATATTTTAATGTAAATTAAGTTACTGTAATTGCTTCCGCTTATTCGTCCCTCTGATGTGTTGTAATATCTGCGTGACGGGTGAAACGCTCTTGGGGAAGGTAAAGGATATAAATACCGAACTTGTCGAGTGATTAGGTGCATCTACAGGGTTGTCCGAGGACCACTGGACAAGGACAACTGTAGGTGGGCCTAATGACTTGGGAGGTTCCATCACAGCTGGTATTGAAGCGAAGCCCATCTCTTCAGATATTATGAAGCATTTCAAAAAGAATTTTCAAAGGCTTATCTCAGAAAATTTCTTCCATTCTTATCTTACTACGTTCTGAAGTGCTCATCTTGTAAGACCAGGTAATAGAGTGCAATGTATAGGAGGTTGGGAATCAATGAGGGCTGATTCCGTAATTATGCATGCATCATGTTTTAAAACTATACTAATAAATTTTCCCCCTTATGGAGATATGTCGCCGCGTACGAGGAAAACTGCGCGTAAGTCCACTGGACCTATTGGCGTACCTCGGCATCAGTTGGCTCCAAGACATGAAGAGAGCAGCAGCGGCAGCAATGATCTGATCGGAGACCTAGAAGCCCAAGTGGAGCAGCTTCGGACAGAGTTACGGCACCGAAACAGGGTGTGGGCAGATGACAATCAGCGTATAGCTGAGTTGTCAGCCGAAGTCGGCCGCTTGCGGTTTGAGCTCTCTGAACGAGACTCGGCCATTGATTGGGCCATCAACTCACGCTCGATCGCTTGGCATCGTGAAGCAAAAGCTCGAGACCGTGTGGATGAGCTCAGCATGGCCCTTGATAACCTACAAGTATATTGTAATACTCTACATGAGGAAGTACATGTACTGTATGGTCGACTACACCCGAACGTGCCCGATGATCCTGTTGGAATGGGAGCCAGACCATCGGGGACAGCAGGTGAAAGACAGGATGGGGAACTGGATCTTTTTAAGCCCCCTCCTATGAACCTGGCTGATGAGCGGTCTCCTACAGCATACAGCAAAGCAACAAAAGATAATGAAGACTAGACTAGTATAGTTTAGAAACTATACTTATGTAAAATACATAATGAAGTCATGTTGTACATTTGAGTTTGTATCATTACATCTTGGTAATGTAAAATGATGGTATGTATCAACATGTTATATTTTCCCAAATATTTATTTACCTCAGATGCCATCAAGGACTCATGTGCATGACGGCACGGGTACTTCCCGTGGTCGGGAAGACACGCCCAATCCACCGCATGTACCGCCAACATTGGCCGAGGCTATCGCTGCCTTGGTCAATGCGACCGCCGACAATACCCGCTTCTTGCGTGAGATGGCGGGTAATCAATTCCAGCAACAAGGCGGAATGGCTCCTCCGCAGGGACCACGTGAGACTTCATACCTGGACTTCTCTGAAACTCGTCCCCCACTCTTCGTTAAAGACGAAGACCCTCTGGAAGTCGACGAATGGGTACAGGTTATGGAGCAGAAATTTGGACTAATCCGCTGCACCGAAACCCAGAAGTCGTTGTTCGCTGCTCAACAATTAAGAGGCCCTGGTAGTACTTGGTGGGGAAATTTTGTGGCCATTCAACCGGCCGGACATCAGGTCACGTGGGATGAATTTAAGTTAGTGTTTCGTGAGCACTATATTCCAGAAGGAGTGCTACACATGAAACAGGAGGAATTTATGCGACTCAAGCAAGGAGGAGATATTGTCATGCAGTATCTCAACAAATTTAATCATTTATCCCAATATGCAATTGACCAAGTAAATACTAACCTGAAAAAGAAGAATTGCTTCATGAGAGGCCTCAACGACCGGCTTCAAAGAAAAATGGCCACCTGCCTAGATCTCACTTACAGTAGGGCTGTCAGTACAGCGCTGGCAGTAGAAGCTAAGAATATAGACCAAGGAAAATCAAAGGGATTCGGAGGTGACAGGTCCAATCAGGGACCTGAAAAGCGAACCAGGTTGGTAATCCGTCCTATTAACCAGAATCGTTCTTCATCTCGCCCACCCTCCTACCCATTCAAATAGCCTATCATCTTTCGCCGTGCCACTGCCCCCACCTCTACAAGTCAGCCGAGTGCCCCTGGTGCTCGTTTCCTCGCCGACACCGGAGGGAGAGCCGGTTATGATGAGTACGTTTCTTGTGGTCAATCACCCAGTAGTCATTCTCTTTGATTCTGGTGCTTCGCATACACTCATAAGCAAGAAATTCGTGGAAAAATATTGCATTCCTTGCACTGAATCAAGGGAAGGGTTTATTATTCATTCGCCTGGGGGACAAATACTAAAGAAGTGGCCTTCAATGTGCTAGTAACCTTGGCTAAACGGGATTTTCCCACCAATATGATTATGCTAAAAGGCCAAGATATTAATGGGCATGAATTGGTTAGCCTAGCACAAAGCTATCCTCAACACTGATTTAAGAACCATAAGGTTGAGCTATGGCCATGAAGAGGTTCTCTTGTCCATCCATGTAGCTATTCTAGCTAAACCATTTGGCAGAGTCTATGAAGCTATCATACCAGAAATCCAAGATATTTCGGTAGTATGTGAATTCCCGGATGTCTTTCTGGAAGATCTGCCTAGATTACCTCTAGACAGAGATGTAGAGTTTGTCATTGAACTGAAACCCGGTACGGCTCCTATTTCTAGAAGGTCGTATCAAATGCCTCCAAATGAATTGGCGGAGCTCAAGATTCAATTGCAAGGCTTGCTTGAGAAGGGATTCATTTGGCCCAGTTCATCACCTTGGGGATGTCCCACAATCTTTGTCAAGAAGAAGGATCAAACGCTTTGGATGTGCGTGGACTACAGACCCCTTAATGAGGTCACAATCAAGAACAAGTACCCTCTTCCGGATCGATATCTTGTTCGATCAACTTACTGGAGCAAGGGTATTCTCCAAAATTGACCTCAGGTCGGGCTATCATCAGTGTGGCAGAACCTCCCAAGTTATTGGGCCCACATGCATCTGTCCTTGTCTCAAAGACCTCAGACGGCTGTGCATGTGCACCAAATAACTTAACAGGATCCGTTCGAGTGTCCCAAGGACCCCGGATAAACCACTTATAACCAGAATCGCGGGATTAAGTAAACACAAATCACACACCAACATTTTTGTAGCGGAAATCTTATTACCAAATTTTACATGTTACATCAAGTTTTATAATGTACATGATCGGAGTGATTACAAAAAGTGATTCAAAGGAATAACTTTGAACTGTTATAAATTGTTTATAAGTTTGAAATATATGCTAGCTTAAGTGACCATCCTCAATAAGAATATAAAAGGGTTACTTAGACTTATAAGAAGGCCGAGCCCATCGGCACTTAACACCATCAGCAGCAGCACAAAACTATAACCTGAAAAACAATAGGGAATAAAACCCTGAGTATGGAATTACTCAGCAAGACTTACCCGACTAAAGAAAAGACTCTCAAGGATATGATGAATTTAGGAATCAAGGAGAGGCTTTAGCAAGATCAACTTAGATACTTTTGCAGAATTAGCTTACTAAAGTGAGTCCTTACTTTCAATATTTTAACGCCAGATTAAATATTAATAGACTCTGTTTGCATCTGGTCTAATTTCACCATCTCATCAATACAATATCATTTTTATTCATGAGGTTCACATCCTGACTTAGGTTGTAGGTCAGTGATCAAGTCTCCACTGTCCGGGGATATAACGGCGATCCGAATCGATTTACTTAGTTGAGGATCTCTAACCACACGACATATGTAGCACTTAACCCTTGCATATGTCAACCGTTCCCATAGATCCTCCACAACGTGAACCGGTCCGCGTTACCCGGGAGCACAGTACTCCTCCATCCAGCCTCAAGCCAGGAGGGTACACGCTACTCCCACCATCTCCCACGCCCAGTGCGCGGTTGTCTTTTCATGTATGGAATAGCCGGGTTCAAGCTTACCTTGTCCCATATCCAGGGTATGTGGTCAGTTAAGATAGTCCCTGATCATACAGGCCTACATACGCATCCAATCCTTAATTGACCTGGACGAAACATCACCTGTTCCTAGCCCAAGTCTCAAGTTAAGTACTTCCACCCTTAGGATTGTTTTGTGTTCCTAAGGATGAAAAGAGTATTATAGGGAACTTTGCAGTAAGATCCCACCATGCTCCCAATAGAAATATTTTTGCAGGTAGAGGTCATCCTTCCTCAGGATAAACCTAAGCTAGGCATAAGTGCAAAGGACAAACTCTATCTGCTTATAAGCAGGGCTAAGCATTTTTTTTGTAAATCATATTTTGATACTTCACCAGAAGTACCTATAAAGGTATGGATATCAAGGTAGGTAATGCATCAAAGGGTTTCCAAGCAACTCCTATAAACCTAATGCACATTTCGCTAGACTTAAACTGTGTAAAAATAATTTAAAATCACAAGGAAGGGGTTGCATGCACCGGGGCTTGCCTGGAATAAACACTACGTTAAGTTTGTTAGACGACGACCACTTGGCGATCAGCCTTTATTCCGATACTTGCTTCGTTCATCCATCTTCGGGTTAATTCATCAACATTATCTTGCGGAGAAGCTCATGCTTTCCAGCATCTTGTGGTCGACTCAGCTTTGGTTCTCCGCATCACGTGGTTAATTCACGTACCTGAATGGAATGCATTATGCACATGAATGCATATAGATAGGAACATCACAAGCCTAAATAGTGCTGCGCGATAGCGAATTAAGCACCTAGTGACGAGGCGTTGTACAATTTTATATGAAAATACTAGTTATCGACGTATGACTAAGCACAATAATTATGCTTCTCGAACCTAACGCAAACACCACGAACAACAAACTATACACATGAAATACAATTAACCTACACAACTCACCAGCTAATTAATTAAATGCTAACCTTATCTCTTGCTTTATAAATTATACTACATCTTTACAATTGATTAAAATATTTTATTACCACACAGGCCTACTAATATTCTACTCGGTACAGTAATTCAGCTAATTGACCGGAATAGCGAAATAACTCGCTATAACAGAACCTGGCTCGATAATCGCACGAACTGCGAAGTCGACGAGAGTTTCGTGACTTACACAATTTATCGAGCACCTTAATGAGCCTCGCACTAGCACATTAATTTATTCAATAATCGAACTATTTTGAATAATTTATCAGCTTACCGTTTCAACGGCTGACTCGAATCCGCGAGATCGGTAGTGATTTTCCTATCCAAGTAATTTGTCGAGCGCTTGGGGAATATCGCGCTGTTAACTTCATCTTCACTCGATTTTTGGAATTTTTTGGGGATGCATGAAATGACGATGAGATTGTGTCTGGAGCGAGCTAGTGAGGTGGGGGTCGAGCAGAGGATGACGTGTTTGACGATTCGACAGCAAACGACGCAACGACGAGCTAGGCAAGATCCGAGCTAATAGGTACAGTATGGGAGTATGGGACAGCGACCAGCACGACGAATAAATTAAGTTGCGAGGTCGGCCAACGAGGGATTTCAAGAAATACGACGGCCAGTCGGTGAGCTAGCAAGTTCGGACGGCTGACGTGAGGACCATGACGAACATGAAATCGATGACAGTCCAAAATACGATTGGTGAGTTAAGCGACCGATGATTTGACGGCAGTCGCGACAGCGAACCGGAGGACGCGAGCAGAGAAGAGAAGCCGCGAGGGAGAAACGCACTGCGCAGGGGGGTTCGGCTGTGCGCAGGGGGGTTCGGCTGTGCGCAGGGGCGAGCAAGGAGATGGACGTCGAGCTCGCGCGCAGAGGGACTCGGCAGGTCACAGCTTCCATGGCAGATGGAGCTCGGCTGGGCGTTGGGGATAGAGGGAGCAGCAGGGAGCTCAGCCGGCGAGCCAGCGAAACAGAGGGAGCAGGGCGCGCTGCCAGGGAGATGGGCGCCGAGTAGCCGAGCTGGAGCACCACGGCGCGCAGGGAACTTGGCAAGGGCGCGGCTGTGGTTGGGAGCGAGCTCAGGGAGCCGCCATGGGCGAGCGTAAGGGCGAGCTCGGAGCTACGGCCGGGCGCACAGGGAAGACCGGCGAGCTGGAGATTGAGCATAGGAAAATAAGCGGCCGAGCAGGGAGCTTGGACGCCGGCAGAGAGGAGCGAGCAGAGTGAAAACGTCGGGAGAGAAAAAAAAAGCTGCGCAGGGAAGGAGAGAAGATGAGCAGGGGCTAGCGTGCGAGATGAGCTTGAGGGAGAGAGAGAGCGAGCTGCAGGGAGGAGCGCGGCGAGAAGAAGCTCCGCGAGCTGGATAAGCGCGATGGCCAGCAGAGGAGTAGCGCAGGGGATAACAACGGCTGTTGTGCGGTGAGATAAATCAGATGGAGAGAGAAACGTGCGAGAGCTCCTCAGGCTCAGCTTGCTGGATAGGAACAGTGACGCAGGAGAAAAATCAGCGTGCCGCGCAGAAGAGATATCATATGCGTTGCTTTCTGACCAGCTTTTCCGAGAATCTAGCTGTGAGGAGAATCTAGCTGTGAGGAGAATCTGAGTATCATTAGGATTACGTGCGGAGGAAGATAAAGTTGTCCATGGGGCTCAGGATCTATAAAGTGACGGATTACTACTATTGCGACGACTCAACCGATTATATGTTTATGTTGATTTTGAATGGTTTTTATTCAAACAAATTTTATATAAGCTGGCTGAAAAGCTGAGTGTTTGGCAGTCCGCAGCAGCTTTTGGTGGCCAGAAGCTGCAAAAAACCGAAACAAACAGGCACGCACCGTGAGAAGATTTTCCTCTTTTTTTTAGATTTTTCTATTTTTTTAAAAAAGGAAAACGCAGATATTTTGAATTGAGATTTTTAGCGATAAATAAAGGATCGAATAATTAGAATTAACATCAATAATTGAACGGGATTTGATTTGGCGAATACTTCGGAATCAGATGAATTTTCACCCGTTATTTATATTTAGAGATTCAGATCGAGACGAGAAACATACGGACCGAACTACACGGATTTCGGCTTCGGTATTTCAATCTGCTCAGCGTGATTCGACCAAAATTAGCCGAAACAAGATCCGCTAATGTATACGCGATTTCGTCATCAAAACAGTGTGCTGAAGGATAAATTGGATCATATCCTCGCGCACGATTTCTCTCAGACACGCGCGATACAGATTATTTTGCCCCGAACATTTTAGTCGTCGAGTTCAAATTAATTTGTTCGGGATAAAAATCCAAGGACTGAACTAAATTTCCAAATTCGTATATGTGCGAGCGATGAATTTTAAATAATCACCGGACGCACCGATTTTCGGAACGACTATGTTCCGAACATCACGAAAATTGAGGAAGAGCCCGGATAGATAAAGACGATGTCGAACTCGCGATATTAAAATCGCGATAGGCGAAGATGATTAAAATTTAGCATCTGTTTTATCCACTAATATTACGTGCTTAAATCCATACTCGTTGTCGAGCGAAATATAAACACCAGGGGTGTTACAATCAGATCCGTATCCGACCCAAAGATATACCCAAAACCGCATTTACTACGCGGTACGGATTATTCGAATATTTGGTTATGTCTTTCGGGTTAACGAATGCTCCTGTCTACTTCACATATCGTATTGTTGGAATTTGCTCTCCCGAGCAAGATGATCCAACGGGGGAGTGAGAGCAACGTAAACAAGGTTTCAATTCGAGATGGCAAAAGCTCTGTTAATCCAGCCTCTCAAGGGCACCGTGCGGGGGTATTTATAGGTATCTGAGTGCCCAGCGTCCTGAGTTAAGGACGCATGTGCCCTCAGGCGCCTAGATTATCCCCAGAATATTCCCATAAAGCAGGGTTACAGACTGTAATTATAGGGAGACCTTTACAAATTAGGCCTGTAATGCGCAGCGGCCACGTAGGGCCTGTTACAATGGGCCGGATCACACGTGGGCCTCCATGTTGGACGAGGCCGCGAGATGGGACGACCTCGTCACAGGCCTTCGTCCGGCGGCGCGTGGGACGAAGGGTAAGTCCGCCAGTCGTCTTGTCTCCATTGGTGCAGCGAGGCTGGCGAAGGCACTCGAGTGAAGGGTGGCGTCTTCGCCTTCGCCCCAACATTTGCCCTCCGAGGGACCAGTTCGACTAAGTCATCTGGTGTCGAAGACGTCGCTAGATGGTGGAGACGCTGCCCTCGCTCGAAGTGGTTCCACGGGGGTTTTTGACATGACCGTTGATTGACGCCGCACTGTTGGATTGTGGGTTTCCCGAAGCGTCGCGCCCAGTGTATATAAAGGGGGCGGGGCAGCGCGGATTGAAATTTACCTTTCTGCGCACCGCGAAAACCCTAGCCTCACTTTCAAACTGCTCGCTTGCTCATCTGCCCTCCTTGCTCCTGTTCGTCGGAGAACTGGCCCGCGTGAAGCAGACCGCACGTCGCCGTCGACGGTACGTAGCCATGCCGTCTTCCTCCTCGTCTGCTGCGACCACACCGACGGTCGGGGCGTCTTCTAAAGATCTCTCGGGCACTGTGGCGGCGGCGGAGTTGCGACCGGGTGATACAGTGGAATTCGGTGTTTCGCGGATATCGTTGGCCCGCGTTCAAGATATGCAACGGTTGGGGTATTTTGGCGGCGGGGTTGGTCGGGTCCCGTGGGCGGAGGAGGTCCCCGAGCCCGAGGGCGAATTGGTTGTTTTTTAGGCGTTTTTCATCGCCGGACTTCGCCTACCGGTGCATCGTTTTGTGTCGGAGGTTTTGCAGAAGTTCGAAGTCCAGGTTCATCAGTTGACACCAAACGTCGTGGTGGCGTTGGCGAAGTATGTCTGGGCAACGACGTCATATGGCGGCCAGCCTTCGGTGGAGGTCTTCGCCAAGCAATACTGTCTGCACTGGCAGAAGAGAAAAATAGGACAAAAGATTGCGCAATTTGGATCATGCACTTTCACGCCGAAGTCCGTGAAGACTTCGATGGAAGTTGTGGAGCTGGTCCCATGTGCCCGGAACAAGTGCGGCAACTGGTGGGACTACTGGTTTTATGTTTCGGAGGCTGAAGTCGAAGATCACCCAGGGCTCCATGCCGCCATTATGTGTTCGCATTATTATGTGGCGTACCCGTCGTTTGAAGTGGCGGAGGATGATGAAAATGAGAGTGCCCTTCGGATTGCTGCCCGCTCGAGTAGTGGGCGCGATCTGGTTGAGGAATTCATAGGGTATGGGGTGTGGCCTTTGGCACATGGATGGGCGCTGGGTGAAGTATGCCCTCGCGAGATGCCCTCCCTGGGTGGACGGAAGGTGCGAAGTCCGCGTTTTGCTTTGGATTTGCGAGGACGGGATCCCGCCTCGGTTGTGCGTGAGGCGGAGGATGGGGCGGTGAGAATTGTTGGGCGCTATGTGCCGAAGACGGAGGCCCAGCGGAGTCGGGATATACGTGGATCCAACGACCGCCTGAATAGGGTCTTCGAGTTGAATTGCTTGTCGTATGGCGGTTACCCTGGGGAGGACGTCGTCGATCGTCGCGGGAAAAAACCAGCGGCTGTGACTGAGGATGACCCCACGCCGGAGGCCGCCCCAGCCACTAAAAAGAGGAAGCCAGGTACTGCGGTGGGAGAACTGGGGGGTCTCCGATAGCTTTGCTATGGAGTTGATGGGAACATACGCGGCCCCCGGGGGAAGGATGTCTTCGCTCGAGCTCCGAGAGTCTTCGGCGCGGATGCTGGAGGTTACCGGGGGTCGATGGCCCAAGGACGTTCCTATCCCCCGCGCGGCCGGCGAAGACTTTTTTACGTCTCGCATGGCTCACGACTTGAGAGTGTTTCCTTACGGACGAAATATTGCTGCTGTTGTGTCGGCAGTGATGAACAAGGATCGCCAGGAAGCTGCGCAGAAGCGTCGGGCGGTCATCAGGCTCCCCGAAGCTAGGCCGAAGAGGGCGCGGGGGACTGCGAAGGCTACCGCTCCCGGCGGTAGCCAGCCGACGCTGGCGGCGAAGACGGCCGCCCCTGGGTCCAGCAAGGTGCCGGAGAGCGTGAAGGCGGCCGGCGCTGGCGGGACCAAGTATGCCCCGGACGGAGCTGCGAAGGTCCGGGAATTGCCTTCGCCGGGGAAACGCGTTGCCGACTTCGGCACAAATATTAGCGTGGACGATTATCTCGTTGGTAAGTTTTTTTTTGACTGGTGATACGTTGCAGGATCGGGCGAGGGGCAACTTGTTCTGTCTGCCGCGGTGCCTGGGGTGAAGGGTAGCGCTCTCAGCGCTGGCGGCGAGATTTCGGCGGTCACTGCCGTCAAGGACGAAGCGGGCACTGTGTCCCGCCGGCTGAGGTAGGCATCGCAGCAGCTGAGTCAAGTAAGTTGAGCTGGACTTCGGTGTTTACCGTTTTCATGGGGATTGTGGTCTCATGTGTGTCTGTTAGGCGGCCGACTTCGCCAACTGCGTGGCGTCGGGGGCCCTTACTGCAGATGTGTCTGCCGAAGTCGAGAGACTTCGGGCGTAGCATGCTGACGCCGTCTGGGAAAAGTCGACTGCGGATAGCAAGTGCCGCAAGCTGGCGGAGAAGGTGGCCGCCCTGGAGGGCGAGAGGACGGACCTCCGGCGCCAGCTGGTGGAGGAGAGGAAGGAGGCCAACCAAGCCATCGCCAAGGCGCAGGCGGCGCAGGCGGAGACCAAATTGGCGCGGGTGGAGGGGAGTCTCGCCAGCCAGCGCGCCGAGGAATGGGAGGTGCGGTTCAACGCTCTGCAGGCCCGCATGGAGAGGGCCGAGGCCTCTACGCGCTCGGAAGTTGAGCGGACGCGCAAACAGCTCGTGGACTCATACCGCGAGCTGGGCGCGCGGACTGCTGACTTTGAAGTGCCCGACCGAGAGGCGGGCCTTCGCTTCCTCGAGTGGCTGCAGGAGGAATTGTTGGCGCTCCCGACCATCGTGGAGGGATTCATGTCCTTTGCCTCCCTCGTCACCTGCGAAGGGGCGATGAACGCGCTGTCCTGCGAGGGGTGCAGTCACTATGAGGTCTTCGACCGATCTGATGAAGATTTTGGGCACAAGATTTTTAAGGTCGAAGACCCTGTGGTGAAGGACTCCGCGGGGGCCCTCTTCGACCGGATGTGGGGCCCCTACGGTCGGGAGGTGGTTAGGGAGCGGTCTGACCGGGCGAGGGATCAGGTAAAGTTTGTCTTCTGTATAGTGTCGTTGAATGTGGGTATACGTGGGCTTGCTGAATTGGTGTGCTATGTTGTAGATGGCGCGTGCCGAGGACGTGGAGGACTTTGGACCCCTAAACAACGCGCAGCCCGAAGCGGAGGCCAACCCGGTGGTGGCCGAGGCTGAGGTCGACCCGGCACCGCCCCCGGAAACCGGTGAAGGCTCCCTCGCTGCCCCTGCGGCTATTGTGTCCGGTGGAGGCTCGTCGCCAGCCACTGTGCCGATGGTGGAGGATCCCCCGAAGGCGGCGACGGAGCTGGCAGCGGAGGATCCCCCGAAGGCGGCGACGGAGCCGACAGCGGAGGATCCCATGTCGGCGGCTGGGTCTTCGCAGGTGGCTTAGTGGGTGTGGGGTAGTTAGAGAATTTTGTCTATGTTACTGAACCTTGGTTGCTGTGCAGGTTCAAGATTTTGGGCCTGCGCACGCAACCGCTACTGCTAATTTTGTGGCGGCTTCGACTGTGGTCGCTGGAAATGAATCGGATGAGTCTGCGTCTAAGTTTTCTGATTTTGGTGACTCTGGGAGTTCGGTTTAGTGGACGGAAGAGTCTTCGGATGAGGACTTGGATTACTTTGCGGCCTTGGACGTGGCTGCGGCGAAGGCTTCTCCGCGTGTTACGGGTGCTGAAGTTCTGCCTGGTCCGAGTGCTGGGCGTAGGCGGCGAAGGGCGGTGGCGAAGCGTAGAGTGAGTGAAGTGGATGGCGGTCGGCTTCGAGTGGGCAGGGCTGGCAAGCGGGAACTGTTGTCCTCGCCGGTTGGGGCGAGTGTAGGTGAGGGGGAGTTACGAAGTCTTTTTGAGGGTGAGGAGCTTAGGATAATGCTATTTAACTATAGGGAGATGGGAATCATTCCGAAGGTTGAACCAATGTAAGGTGTAATGCCCTCGCTGTACGTGTGTGACTATAGTTTGTATGATGAGGTTGTGCGCCTTCGCGCATCCGGCTATGTCTATAGGGGCATTGCGCACTTGGTCTAGCACATTTATTATGTCGGTCTGACTGCGCCTGTAGTCGGTCTTTGCGCGGACAGTTTCTTGGTGTAGACTTTTGTACGGATGTAATGCGCCTGCGATTTTGCGCGCTTGTTGAGCTAGTCCGGCTGCACCCTTAGGCGACTTTTGCACGGATAGTCTTTTGAGGAAGACTTCGATTTTGCGCACTTGTTGTGCTAGTCTAGCTGCACCCTTAGGCGACTTTTGCACGGATAGTCTTTTGAGGAAGACTTCGATTTTGCGCACTTGTTGTGCTAGTCTGGCTGCACCCTTAGGCGGCTTTTGCACGGATAGTCTTTTGAGGAAGACTTCGATTTTGCGCACTTGTTGTGCTAGTCCGGCTGCACCCTTAGGCGACTTTTGCGTGGAGTGTCGCACGCGAGGGTAGCTAGCGTTGCCCCTCGGAGTGTTCGCTTGTATATTACATGGCTCCGCCTCGTTAAAAACCTCACCCCCCGGGAGGAAAAGAGTGCGGGCCAGAATAAAATTGTTTTGTGAATTACAAGGGCGAACTGGCCCTAAGGAGTCAAACAAAAAATTTGCGGAGATTATCAATGTTCCAAGAATGCTCCAAGTCCTCGCCGGATGGCGTTGTGAGCATGTACGCGCTGGGGGACGCCTTCGTCTTGACGATGAAAGGGCCCTCCCACTTGGGCTCCAGCTTGGCCTTGTTAAGACTGGTGAAATCGATACACATTCGCCATTTGTCGCTCTTCTTCTGCACCATCACTACGTTGGCGAGCCATGTAGGGTAGGTGATTGGCTCGATAAATTTGGCCTCAAGCAGGCGATGTACCTCAGCCTTGGCGGCCTCTGTCTTCTCGTCGGACATCTTGCACAGCCGCTGTTTCTTCGGCCTTACTGAAGGGTCAATTCCCAAGCTGTGCTCGATGATGGAGCGACTGACTCCGACCAGGTCGAGGGCGGACCAGGCAAAGACGTCTTTATTCTTGGACAGACAACAGAGGAGTCTCTCCTCGTCATGCGAAGTGAGGTCTTCGCTGATGGTGACAGTTTGCTTGGGTGTTGCCTTGTCGAGGGGGACAGTCTTGGTCCCGTCGTTGCTTTGCAGCTGTGCTTTGTCATGTTCTTTGGCGGTTGGGCTGGCAGATTCGGGGACCTCGCGCTGGGCCGTGAGGCAGTGTACGTTTCTTTGCCCGAGAATGAAGTCTCTTTCTATGTTACGCACAGCCTGCTGGTTGCCGTAGACTGTGATGGCGCCTTGCGGACCTGGGATCTTCATGCACAGATAAAGACCGTGAATGGCTGCCTCGAACTTGTTGATGGAGCCCCAGCCCATTATGGCGTTGTACGGGTACACCATGTCGACGATGTCGAATGTGACTTGCTCACTTCGGGCATTGGGTGCTACACCAAAGGAGAGAGGTAACTCTATTTTGCCGACAGGAAAGGTGCCCTTGCCGCCGAAGCCGTACAGCGGGTTGTCCGAAGGCTTGAGCAGACTGTGGCTTATGCCCATGCAATCGAAGGCATGGAGGAAAATGATATCTGCCTGGCTGCCATTGTTGACTAAGACTTTGTGCAGATCCCATCCTGCCACGCTGCAGTTGATAACCATGGCGTAGATGTGTGGTGTGTTGCGCAGGTCGACGTCGCGGGCGTCGAAGGTCAATGGTACATGGGACCACTTTGTCTGCACGACTGGACCGGTGACGGCGACGTGGTTGACGTTGCAGTAATGGTCCCTCTTCTGCCGCTTTGTGTCGATGTCAGCGCTGGATCCCCCAGTGATCATGAGAATGACTCCGCGATACGGTTGATCGGCGAAGTCTTCTTGCTTTGGGGCTTGGGGGTGGTTGTGGTGGTGGATGTTTTGTTGTTGCTGGTGTGGGGGTGGGGGTGGGGGAGGTACGATTTGTACCTCTTGGTGATGTTGGTATGCGTGGTGCGGTGGGTGCGGAGCGGGGCCGTGGTTGTATGGCTGAGGGGGTTGCTGGTATGTGTGCGCGACAACTCTAGGGTTGTCGTCTGGTTGCGCTCGTGCCATCCTGTCTCTGGTTGCCTTCGTTTCTGGGCAGTCTCTTGTAGGGTGGGCGCAGTCTTCGCCGTGGAACAGGCAGTAAAATCTGCGCGGCTGTTGCGCGCGTCCCCGGCCTCGACCGCGAGTTCCGTTTCCGCGGCCCTGGGGGGATACTCCTGGCGGCGAGGGGCTTCTCCAGCGGGGCTCTGGTTAGCGATGTTGTGCACCTGTTGCTGATTGCGGCCGTCCCGAGCGGAGTCTGCCTGCGAGGTCCTCGTCCACGTGCGGCTGGGCTGTGGAGTGTCTTTGGGTTTCCTCTGAGACTCGACTTTGCGCTGGTGGAGCTCCTCGGATCTGGCGTATTTTTCAAATAACTGATACAGCTCCTGGAGGTTCTTGGGCGGATCCCTGATGCAGTGGCTGTAAAGGACGCCGGCCCAAAGGCCGCTGATGGCGTAGTGGATGGCAATCTGGTCATCGACCGAAGGCAGTTGCGACTTGAGGGTCAGAAACTTGCGGTAGTACTCCCGCAGAGTCTCTTTTTCCATCTGCTTGCAGAGTGAAAGCTCAGCCAAGGCGTCGGTGTCTGGGCGGTACCCTTGGAAGTTGAGCAAGAATTTGTCCCGGAGACTTCTCCAGGAGTCGATGGACAGTGGGGGCAACCTGGTGTACCAGGTGAGGGCTGGGCCTTCGAGGGCGATGATGAATGACTTGGCCATGGTGGCGTCGTCCCCTCCGGATGATGCAACGGCGACCTGATAACTCATGATGTACTGTGTCGGGTCAGTGCTGCCATTGTACTTGGGATAAGTCCCTGCCCTGAAGTTGGCGGGCCATGGTGACACTTGCAGGTGTGGTGCCAGAGGACTTCGCTCGTCGAGGTAGTTGACACCTTGGAATGCCGCGGCGTGTGGGATGGCGTGGTCGTGCTGAGGGAAGTACAGGTCTTCGACGTGTGCGCGCTGCTGTGGGGGAGGGCCGTGTTGCAGGCCGAGGTGGCCTTCGCGCTGCATGAGCGCAATCTCTTGTTCGAGCTCCAGGGCCTTCTGCTCTTCGTCGCGTATCATCTGTCGCACCTTAGCTTGTGCAGACACACGTTGGCGCTTGGCCTCAAGGATTTCTTTTTGCTTCTGGAGGTTGCGGTTCTTGATGCGCAAGGCACGTAGCTGTAGCTGCTCCTCCGCTGAGACGCCGATGACTTTGTCGTCCTCGATGACGTCTGCGACCTCCGGTGGAACGAAGCCTGGGGGAAGTTGTGGTTGTCCTCCAGAGCTGCAGGTGCGGAGACTGCCTTCGGGAGTGGGTTGTTCGTTGCGCTGCCTCTTGTTGAGAGCGTCGTCTTCGGTGGCCTCTTGGTGGGTGGTGTCGACGAGAGCCTTGCCCTTTTTCTCGGCCAGCAGTGCTGCCTTCGCAGCCTCGTCAGCCTTCGAGCTAGCTCTCTTGGGTGCCATCGCGGGTGGTTTTTCCGTAGCACGAACGGTGGGCGCCAAATGTTGGAATTTGCTCTCCCGAGCAAGATGATCCAACGGGGGAGTGAGAGCAACGTAAACAAGGTTTCAATTCGAGATGGCAAAAGCTCTGTTAATCCAGCCTCTCAAGGGCACCGTGCGGGGGTATTTATAGGTATCTGAGTGCCTAGCGTCCTGAGTTAAGGACGCATGTGCCCTCAGGCGCCTAGGTTATCCCCGGAATATTCCCATAAAGCAGGGTTACAGACTGTAATTATAGGGAGACCTTTACAAATTAGGCCCGTAATGCGCAGCGGCCACGCAGGGCCTGTTACAATGGGTCGGATCACACGTGGGCCTCCATGTTGGACGAGGCCGCGAGATGGGACGACCTCGTCACAGGCCTTCGTCCGGCGGCGCGTGAGACGAAGGGTAAGTCCGCCAGTCGTCTTGTCTCCATTGGTGCAGCGAGGCTGGCGAAGGCACTCGAGCGAAGGGTGGCGTCTTCGCCTTCGCCCCAACACTTATGAACTCGGTATTTATGCCCGAGTTGGACAAATTTGTGGTGGTCTTCATTGATGATATCTTGATTTATTCCAAGAATGAAGAGGAGCATGCTCAGCATATACAGATCGTATTAACGTGCTTAAGGGAACATCAATTATATGCTAAATTTAGCAAGTGCACGTTTTGGCTGGAGGAAATCCAATTTCTAGGACATGTATTGTCTGCAAATGGGATTGTGGTTGATCCCAGTAAGGTCAAGGATATTCTAGAGTGGAAAACGCCAACCACTGTGCATCAGGTTCGAAGTTTCCTTGGACTAGCTAGCTATTACCACAGATTTATCCTGGATTTCTCTAAGCTTATGAAGCCAATCACAAGTCTATTGAAGAATGATACAAAATTTAACTGGTCCTCAAGATGCAATGAAGCCTTCGAGCAAATGACGATATTATTGACCACTGCTCTGGTATTGGCTCAACCGGACATTGAAAAGCCTTTTGATGTGTATTGTGACGCATTGGGCAGTAGCATCGGGTGTGTCTTAATGCAAGGGGGCCGAGTTGTAGCATATGCTTCAAGACAGTTGCGCCGGCATGAGGAACATTATCCAACTCATGCCTTAGAATTAGCTGATGTGGTTCATGCCCTTAAAATATAGCGTCATTATCTGCTGGGAAATATCTGCCATATATATAGATCATAAAAGTTTGAAGTACATTTTTACCTAGTCAGAACTAAACATGAGGCAGAGGAGATGGCTTGAGCTGATTAAGGATTATGAATTAGAAATTCACTATCACCCAGGCAAGGCCAACGTGGTGGCAGATGCACTAAGTCACAAGGCTTCTTGCCATTGTCTTACAGTAAACACTTCTGACATCACATTATGCCAAGAAATGGAGAAATCAAACCTGGGAATGATTCAACATGGAACCTTAAACCAATTGAAGCTTGAGTCGGTTCTTCTGCAAAAGATTATTGATGCTCAAAAAAATGATAAGGGTATGAAACATATTCATGAGAAAATAGAAGCCGGTAAAGCAAATTGTTTTAGAAAGGATGATCAAGGCATAGTATTGTTTAATAATCGCATAGTTGTGCCTAAAAATGAGGAAGTCAGCCAACAAATTTTGGATGAAGATCATCTTAGTCGCTATTCCATTCATCCCGGAAGCACTAAGATGTATCAAGATTTAAAGCAACATTATTGGTGGACAAAGATGAAGATTGAAATTGCACGCTATGTGTCAAAATGTGACACTTGTAGACGTGTCAAAGCCATACATATGAAGACTGCTGGTCCATTGCAATCTTTGCCTATCCCAACTTGGAAATGGGAGGACATTAGCATGGACTTCATTGTGGGATTACCCAGGACAGCACAAGGTTTTGACTCTATCTGGGTTATAATTGATCGGCTTACGAAAATAGCTCATTTTCTGCCAGTCAAGACGTACTACCCGATCATCACTTATGCCCAGATATATATTGCTCATATTCTTAGTTTGCACGGGATTCCAAAAACTATAGTGTCGGACCATGGAGGCATGGACCACAATGGGAGTGGAGAGATGGCGAGAGTAGCGTGTACCCTTCGTGGCAAGAGGCTGGACGGTGGTGTATTTGTGCTCTCGGTTGACATGAACCCGATCTGGTCTTAAGAACCCCGGTGGAGAGTTGAGATATGCAAGGGTTAAGTGCTACATATGTCGTGTGATTGGAGATCCTCAGCTGAGTATTAATCGATTCGGATCGCTGTTACTTCTCGGACATGAAGACTTGGTCACTGACTTACACGTAGCATTCCAGTAAACTTAAAGGGATGATAAAAGATGGCTAGTATAGGCTAAGTGCTTGAACTAGGGTAGAATGAACTCTAGTGACAGGTAATGACTTAACTTGCTAATAAAACTGGATTTTTAAGGATCCACTATTAGTAAGCATTTTTGCAAACAGAGTCTTGATTATTGATAAAGCCTTACCTTGACTCCCTCAAACCAGCATATCCTTGGGAGTCTTTTATTTTGACGGGTAAGACTTGTGAAAGTACACTTCGTACTCATGGTTTTGAACCCATGTTGTTGTAGGTGAGGAAGCAGCAAACTTTTGTTGCTTTTGCTCCAAGGTGGTGCCAAAAGAAGAATCTCAAGAGTGAAGCCTCGGGAAGAAGTTGTCCTCCTTTAAAAACATTATACTTTTGACGGGAGGGGTTTTCGCCTCCCGAGTTTGTAATAATAATACTTCTGCACTCATATACCTCTGGTCTGTAATAATAACACTCTTTTTATATTTTAATGTAAATTAAGTTACTATAATTGCTTCCGCTTATTCGTCCCTCCGATGTGTTGTAATATCTGTGTGATGGGTGAAACGCTCTTGGGGAAGGTAAAGGATACATATACCGAACTTATCGAGTGATTAGGTGCATCTACAGGGTTGTCCGAGGACCGCTGGAGAAGGACAACTGTAGGTTGGTCTAATGACTTGGGAGGTTCCGTCACACGGATGGTGGCAAGATACTACATTAGCACAGGCTCTTTGGCTGAGTAGTCTTTTTCAATTTGGTCTGTGACGACCTTCGAGTCAATTTTGATGATGCATGTGGTAACACCGAGGGCTCATAGCTTGCGAAGTCCTAGGATGACTGCTTCGTACTCGACGATGTTGTTTGTGCACTTGTCTGACTCGAGTGCAAAGCTGAGGCACGCTGCGTACCTGTATTTGTGTAAGACCTAAAATTTGTAGGAGAAAAACTATATTTCATAAAATAATAAAATAAAGAAATAAAAATATATAATAGTGTTGTGAGAATTTTTGAAGACCTTTGAAAATCTATTAGGACTCTACATCCTCATGTTTAAACAATAATATTAAGTTAAATTAAGTAACCAATAAATAGATAAAGAGAGGTTGATCTCTTGCTGATGACTTTATTGTGATATACTTTATTGAAAACATAAAATTGACCTCAAATTATCAATGGAAATATAAAATATAAGATGAGAGAAGAAATAGTAATAGTAATTGTTGCTACTAGAATTGGAAATACAAGGAGAATTAATAAGAATATTATTAAAAAATTATAGAAGTTTATATTCACAATTAGAACGGTATTAGACAATTGGAAGTCTGAAAATTCAAGGCAGGAAATTTAAACTCGAAGTTAAAATTTGAAATTTCAAATTGAGAAAGAAATTGAAAACAAAATAAAAAGAAAAATAAAAAAACAAAGAACTGTGCCTGGGCCGATTTCCTCTCCCCTCGGCCCACTTCTTTTCGGCCCAGAATGGGAAGCCAGCAGCCGCCTACACTGACAGTGTGGGACCCGTATGCCAGTCGTCCTCCGCGCGCACCCTCATTTGTGAACTCGCTGTCACGTGGGGCCCTGGTGTTGGACCCGCCTCCTTCGCGTTGCATGCCTAGGGAGCGAGTCCTCCATAACAGATCTCGTCGCAACTCGTCCGGATTCCTCGCCTGTTCTTGCAATCGCTCGAGTATAAAGCCAGGATGTAGCGTGCCCCTCCTCCTCATCCCCAAGAACGGTGAGCTAGAGCCCGGTGTCATCGCAGAACCAGAGAAAAGAACATGGGGGATCCGCCGCCGTTGTGTCACGCGTGCTCCATCGGCGGGGTCTTGGTCGTAGGCTAGGGGGCTCCAGCACGTGCCCACGATGGTGTTTGTGGCCTCGTCGTGCGCGATTGGTGCTCGGGGCGCTGTGAATTGCTCATCGGAGCCTCACCACCACCGCGGGTCTGCTTCGGCGCGTGGGCAAGCACGTCTTCGCCTTCGACGCCAGTGAGTATCATACCCGCATGTTCGTCGTAGCCTCCTCATCATGTATCACCGTTCGATTTCGAGGTTGGACCGAGAATGTGGATGGGTCAAAGCTTCGCCAATGGCGTCGCCGTGCCTCAGCGTAACTTCGCCCGGGCTATCACCGGAGAGGGGGATTAGGGGAGAGATTATGGGCGTTGTCGATCACTGGATTGAGGGCTCAGATTAGAAACGTGATACCCCTTCGTGCGGTGCAATCCGAACCCTGGTAATCAGGATGGATGGGGGAGATTGGTTCAAGACGTGGGGTGTTATCGACCGCAGATCTATGATCCGATGTTGGCAACTGAATACTGATTCACATATCGCGACGATATAATCTTGGCGGTCGGTTTTAGATCGGACGACCGGGTAGTGCACAGGATTCTTTATTGCACCCGAAGTCTAATCATGGCCGCATATAGGTGATCGGGCGGCCACGGTGTGTTGGTACCCCTTCGGCCTGGGAATTTTTCAAAAGAGACCTTAAGTCTTTTGTGATTCAACCCGCCATCCCCGGTACTGAAAGATTAGCGCAGTTGGGTCCTAAAATTCACATGTGACCCCCTAGTCTTCTGGGAAATTGTGGCCGCAGCCTAAAGATTAATAAAATGGGTAGGTTTAATAAAGAAAATGGATTTTAGTACAAAAATAAATCTAGAAACTTGCTTAATTCATATTAAATCCATCTTAACTCCAAATTGACCCATTCTAGTTGCATTAGTTCCATAATAATATTGTTTATCCCCTGGTAACTTTATTTTGTTATGAAACATAAATTAAAATCATGTACTTAATTCCTTTTGTAATTGACTCCTAAATCTTTAGAAAATCATATCTTTTAAACCGTAGCTCCGAACTTAGTGGTTCTCGAGCCCACGATCTCGTTACGACGCGTAGAATATTATTATGCAATTTGTGCTTATGTTCGGTGTGATGTTAATTTTGCCTATACACTGTTTGTTTGTATTGCTATGACTAGCGCAAGGTTACGAGTCATTTGAAGATCATCCTGCTGCCTAGAATCTCAAGTCCCAAGCAAGTTGTGCCCTTGATCACTTCTTTGTACCTAATAATGTTCGCTATTGATCACTGTGACATGCTCAGGTTAATTTGATTGGACCTAATAGGTTTCCCTAGCATTGTTTATTTCCCACCTTGCAAACAGATGAATTATTGGGTAGTTTTGCTATTGCTATACTTGGTTTTGGGAAACTAATGTTTCATTATGATCATGTTCCAATTATGTTGTTGTTTATTTATTGTCCATGATAAGATCATATTGTTAATTGGAACATGGAGAACCACCCGGGAAAACAGTGCTACCACAAGGGTGGTATGGGACGCCCTTGGCTGACTAATTAGGAAAGCTAGTGGAGGACTACCTTACCCGAAAGGGGCAAGGGCAGTAGGGGAGTGGTCACTGTAGGGAGGTCCTTGGGTTGATTTTGCTGCGATGGTGGTCAGGCGAGGGATCCCTGCATTGGAGCTTCCTAGAAATTGTAGCGGGTTTTCTGAAGCTAGTGGAACTTTGTAAAGGCCTCATATTGTTACCCTGCCTCGCCTCCTTGGTAGAGGTGTATGGGATTCATGACCCCTTGGCAGATGGGTAACATGGCTTGTGGGTAAAGATGTGCAACCTCTGCAGAGTGTAAAACTGGTATATCAGTCGTGCTCACGGCCATGAGAGGCTCGGACCCTCACATGAGTAATTTATGGAACTAAACTTAATTTGTCATATGCATTGCATTGCGGGTGTTGTTACCAATTTTGATTTATCACTTATTTGGGTTGGTATCTAATTACACTTAGTAACTGCTAATAAAGTTTTGACCAACTTTAAAAGCAATGTTTAGCTTTAACCATCCCCTTTGGTAAGCCTTACACTTCACATGAGCTCCCACCTTTGGTGAGTTCATGCACATTATTCCCCACAACTTGTTGAGCGATGAACGTATGTGAGCTCACCCTTTCTGTCTCACACCCCCTACAGGTCAAGAATAGGTACCACAGGATGAGGCACATGGAGGATGCTGCGATGTGATCGTGAAAGGTCTAGGCCGTCGTCTCCCAGTCAACTTTGGGTTGCTCGATCGTTGTCTCCATATGATGTAATTATTTATTTATTTTGTAGAAAACTCCTATTATATAGTAAAGATGTGACATTCATTTCTGTACATGAGTCATCATATGTGTGAGACTTGGTCCCAGCACTTGGTGATTATTTTGAGCCCGAGTCTTGGTGACCCCGAAACTCGGGTGTGACAATTTGACTCCGGTAGGTGATGTAATGATTGTCGCAGTGCCTGCACCTGTGTGACACCATGCTCCATCATAATGGATTGTCCAGACCGTTTTCGCATGTCCCTATTGCGGCTCCGCAGGCCCTATCCAGTCTACGATGAAATCAGCCAGGACCTGTGATTTGATTGCTGTTCTTGGCTCGAAGCTAATGTTGTACCCTGAGAGTTCCACCGCCCACTTTGCTATTCTGGCGGATGCCTCCGGATTCCTGAGCAACTCCCCAAGACCCCTGTCGGAAGTGACTCGTACTTTGTATGCCTCGAAGTAGTGTCTTAGCTTACGCGAAGCCATGATTTACTGTGTATGCTATTTGAGTCATGTTGACTCGTACTTTGTATATTAGTCATGTTGCACTTTGAGCTTGTGAGGACTTCAGAGACAAAATATACTGGGCATTGGTGAGCTTGTCGCGCTGACTACGCTGGGTGAGGGTGCAATGTATAGTAGGAGGGGGAGCGCTGGGCCTGGACTTGTTAATGTTGCCAGGTCGGATAGATATTGTTTTAGAGACTCAAAGGAAGTTGCTTGTTCTGGGCCACATACGAAGTCTTTCGCGTCGCGTAATGTTTTAAGAAAAGGGAGGCTTCGCTCGGCGGACCTCGAGATAAATATGTTCAGTGCTGCCAGTCTGCCTGTTAACCGTTGGATGTCCTTGGTGGATTGCGGCGGTGCCATATCCATGATGGCTTGAATTTTATTTGGACTGGCTTTGATTCCTCTTTGTTACACTAGGTAGCCGAGGATTTTTCCTTGACGTACCTCGGAGATGCACTTCTCTGGGTTCAGTCGGAGTCTTGCTTCGCGCATGCTGGCGAATGTTTCTGCGAGGTCTGAAAGGTGATCTTCTTTGCTTTTGCTCGCAACGACGATGTCGTCCACATAAGTGAAGACATTGCATCCCATTTGGTCTTTGAGGACCTTCTTGGTGAGGTCGGAGAATGTTGAGCCGGCATTTTTGAGTCCCTCGGGCATCCTTACGAAGCAGTACGTGCTGAAGGGGGTAATGAAACTAGTGCTAGCCTTGTCTTCCTCTTTCATGTAGATCTGTTGATAACTCGAGAAGCAGTCTAGGAGGGACATGACTTCGCAGCTGGCTGCGCAATCGATAATCTTGTCGATTCGCGGCAGAGGGAAGTTATCCTTAGGGCATGCTTTGTTAAGGCCGGTGAAATCAATGCACATGCGCTTCCATTCTTCTTCTGTACCATCATAACATTGGCGAGCCAAGTTGGGTAAGCTATCGGCTCGATGAATTTGGCTTCCAATAAGAGGTGCACCTCGACCTTGGCTGCTTCTATTTTTTCATCGGACATCTTCCTTAGCCGATGCTTTTTTGGGCACACCGAGGGGTCGATTCCCAAGCTGTGTTCGATGATTGTGCGGCTAACCTTCACTAGGTCTAGATCGGACCAGACGAAGACGTCCTTGTTGCAATTGAGACAAGAGAGAAGTCTTTCCTCGTCATGTGGTGACAGGTCTTCGTTGATTATGATGGTTTGCTTTGGGGTTGCAGGGTCAAGGGGGACTGTCTTCGTTCCATCGTTACTCCACAATTTGGCGTTGATCTTTTTGCTTTTGGTTGGGCGATGACTATCGCTGTCTTTGTGCTCTGTTGTTAAGCAATGAACATTACGCTGCCCTGTAACAAAGTCTCTCTCAATATTCTGCGCTGCTTGCTAGTCTCCATACACTGCGATCACACCTTGTGGGCCTGATATCTTCATGCAGAGATAAAGTCCATGTATGGCTACCTCAAACTTGTTGATTGATCCGTGCCCCATTATGGCATTATACGGGTAGTCCATGTCAACTATATCGAAGGTGACTTGTTTGCTTCGCGCATTGGGCGTCGTGCCGAATGACAACGACATCTCTATTTTGCCAACAAGGAAGGTGCCTTTGTCTCCAAAATCATATAAGGGGTTGTCTGCGAGCTTAAGGAGGCTGTGGTTGATGCCCATGCGATCAAAGGCATGCAAGAAAATGGTGTCGGCCTGGCTGCCATTGTCAACCAATACTTTGTGTAGGTCCTAGCCTGCCACCGTGCAATTGATCACCATGGCATCTACGTGTGGCGCGTTGCGTAAGTCGACATCTATGGCATTGAAAGTGAGTGGGACATGGGACCATTTTTTTGAACCACTGGGCCGGTGACAGCTACGTGGCTGACACTATGGTAGTGATCCTTTTTCTGCCGTTTGGTGTCGAAGTCTACGCTTGATCCCCCAGTAATCATGTGGATGACCCCGCAGTAAGGCTGCTCAGAGAAGTCCTCTTGCTTGGGTGCTGGCGGCGGAGGATTTTGATGTGGAGGATTTTGATGATGCGGTGGCGGAGGGAGGACTTGGACCTCTTGATGATGATGGTACAAGTGGTTGGGTTGGTGAGGGATCTGCTTATTGTGGTATGGTTGCTGGTGGTAATGTTGGGGGTGATAAGTATGTGCGACAACTCATTGGTTGTTAGCTGGCTGATTTATGGCCATCCTGTCTTTGGTGGCCTTGGTTTCCGAGCAATCCCTGGTGGGGTGTGCGCAGTCTTCGCCATGAAATAGGCAGTAAAATCTTCGTGGTTGCTGGGCCTGGCCTCTGCCTCTTCCTCTTGTGTTGGTGCCGTAGTTTTGTTGTGCAGGGTACTCCTGACGACGAACTATGTCTCCGACGAGTGTTGGTTGGCGATAGTGTTTACCTATTGCTGGTTGCGGTTTTCCCTGTCAGAATCGGACTACACCGGACTGACCCATGTTCTGCTAGACTGCGGAGTGTCCTTGGGTTTTTGCTGAGATTCTATCTTGCGCTGGTGCAGCTCCTCGGACCTGGCGTATTTTTTGAACAATTGATAGAGCTCCTGCAAGTTTTTGGGCGGGTCTCTGATGCAGTGGTTGTACAAGACGTTGGCGCGAAGACCGCTGATTGCATAATGGATTGCTATGTGGTTGTCGACAGATGGTAACTTTGACTTGAGCATGAGGAACTTCTTATAGTACTCCCGAAGAGTTTCTTTCTCTTGTTGCTTGCAGAGTGATAGTTCGGCCAAGGCATATGTGTCTGGCCTGTACCCTTGGAAATTCAATAAGAACTTGTCATGAAGGCCTTTCCATGATTCGATTGATAGTGGTGGCAGCCTGGTATACCAGGTCAGGACTGGGCCTTCGAGCACGATGATGAAGGATTTGGCCATGATGGTGTCGTCCCCTCCGAAGGATGCAACAACGACATGGTAGCTCATGATGTACTGGGCTGGATCTATGCGGTCGTTGTACTTGGGGTAAGTGCCGGCTCTGAAATTGGCAGGCCAAGGTGAGGCTTGGAGCTACGGTGCGAGCGGACTTCGCCCATCGAGGTAGTTAATTCCCTGGAAGGCGGCTGGAGTGACGATGGGGCCACGCTGCAGGTGGTATGGGCCTTTGCCTTGTATATCTCCTTGGAAGGCGCTTGGAGTGATGAGAGGGCCACGCTGCAGGTGGTATGCCCCTTCGCCTTGTATATCTGTGATTTGTTGTTCTAGTTCCCGAGCCTTTGTTCCTCATCCAGTATCATTTGCCGAATTTTGGCTTGCATGGTGACGCGCTGGCGTTTGGCTTCGAGTATTTCTTTTTGTTTTTGAAGGTGATTGTTCTTGATGCGCAGGGCTCGCAGCTTTAATTAGTCTTCAGCTAAGATGCATATGATCTCGCCGTCTTCGACGGTGTCTTCGCCTTCTGGATGAGCGAAGCCTGGTGGGGGTGCTTGTGGTGCCCCCTCAGAACTACAGGTGCGCACGGTGCCATCTGGCGTAGGCTGATTGTCCTGGCATTGCCTTTTGCTGTTGACGGTGTCGTCGTCGAAGGCCTCCTGAAGGATGTCATCTGCAATGGGAGCCTTGCCATTCTTCTCCGTCAGGAGTTCCGCCTTCGCTGTGTCGTCGAAGGAAGTGGTGGCCTTCGAATTCGCTCTCTTGGGGGCCATCGCGGGAATGTTTTGTCGTAGCACGAACGGTGGGCGCCAAATGTTGGAACTTGCTAACACGTGGTCAGCCAAGCTCAAACGATGGGAGAATGGGAAATGGTTTGATGCTAGTAAACGCAAAGTGTTAGGGCAACATTGTTTTTTCCGTCCCTTGCAATGGCACAGTGCGGGGGTATTTATAGGTAACTGAGGGACTACCCGACCTTGCTAAAGACAACTAGACCCTTAGTTTCCTAGTTTATCCCCAAAATATTCCCCCCTAGGGGATTATGGCGAGTCATTACAGCATACTTAATTACAGACGTAGGCCAACTCTCTACTAGCCCTGCCAGCACGGCGGCCTACGGTCGAGACCCTACAATATGGGTCGGATTATACACGGCCCCTCTTTACAATGAGGAAAGGTCACAATGTATGGTCTTCGAGGTCTTGATCGTCCGAGCTTCAAAGTCTTTAATGGTCTTCGCTCTGGTTTGCCTTGGCGAAGATAGTGCTTGAGTCTTTGCATGAGCGTCGACCTTGGGCTCTTCGCTCGTGTGGCTCGACCTTCGGGGCCTTCGGTCTTGAACATGCTGGTGTGGGGAGTTTGAAAAAGGGGGACGTGTTTGCCTTCGTCCCAACAGATAGAAGACCCGAACTCGTTTGAGGAAGATCTGTAGGACGACTTTGAGCAAGGCAAGTGGATTCTCCCTCTACATCTCTTATTTGTACCCAAATAATTCATTCAATAAGATTTGCTTTTGGATATCACATAAATTTGGTGGGTTTTGCCTAAATAGGATTACCTAGAAATACCAACCTTTTTCCTTGAATAACCTGGGATGAATATTATGCTTATTAGCTATGCTATTGCTCAACTTTATCATTATGATGTCACTCTTTTTGAGATATTATTGTTCCGGAGATGAAATTTATACTATTGATGTTAATCTGATGATTAAACAAGATCATTTTTATGAAATGGAACATGTCGTGACCAACTAGGAAAACAGTGCAACCACGAGTGCTATGATGTCTTTAGCTTTGGTAAATAGCCTTATAGACTTAGTGCTTAGCAACCTTATTTGAAAGATGGGCAAGAGGGGGCACAGTGGTTTGGTAGCAGCTCATGTTAACATGGGGTGGTAGTCTTGGCTAAGGTGCCTCACCCAGAGGATCACCAATACTGACGTGGAAACCTTAGCGGTGACTTTGTACTAAGGATATTTTGCGAAAGTCTCATAGTAAATCCCTAGGCATTCACCTTGGCAGTGTTTAAGGGTCTGTACAACCCAGACTAGAGGGGATACACGACTTGTGGGAAAAGTTGTGTCGCCTCTGCAGAGTGTAAAACTGATAAGTCAGCCGTGCTCACGGTTAAGAGCAACATGGACCCTCACATGATAATTGAACTTAAAGATGGAGAATAAATCGTGATCCCTTGGTTTTAAAAAAGATTTGCTTAAGTGGTTTAACTTAAGTGCTTTTGAGATATAATCATTATGCTCATGATTAATTGGGTTTTGTGATACACTTATAGTTAGTAAGATAGATGTTGTAAATAAAATACTGACCAACTAAAATGTCTATCGCTTAACCATAGCCTACCTTGTTAACCTTGCATAATTCCTCCTATTTGCTGAGCCCCCACCGTAAGTGAGCTGACCCCTTGCTAATTTTTTTATTAGAAGGTGATGAGTAATACTTTGATGAAGAGGTTGACGAGTACTGAGTCTAGCAACGCGCCGGTCATCTTCCTGTGAGAGATTGCCCATGTTATTGATGTTGTACTTTGATTATGATACTGTTTAAGACTCTTAAGTCTGGATGATGTAATAAAGTTATATACTCTCTTTTACACCTTTGTTGCATTGTCTTTTGATATATTACACTTGTGACATCAACATATGTGTGAAAAATAGATCCTGGCACACATATGCTATGCGTTCGGTTTTGCCCCTAAAACGAGGTGTGACAGTTAGTTGCACAAATATGAGAAGAAGTAGAAGCAATGCAGTTGGACTTAAAATATTTCATTTTAATTTTAGTCCAAACATTATGAGCATCAACAAACATGTCATCATTACTATTCATGATGGCATAATAATAATCTTTACTAAGAGCATCAACTAAGATGTTGCAAGCCTGATGATTTAAAGTCAAACATCTTAGTTCTTTCTTAGATGGCTTTCTACTAATTTTAGAAGGCAAGATACTCTGGGAATGCGAAGATGATCTGAAAGCCAAGTATCCCACACTCTTTGATGGCCAACCTTAAATCTCAGGGTGAGATTCTTTTAAGGCGATAGGTCTGTAACACTCTGAATTTTGAGGTACAAAAATTACTTTGCTCTGTACTCAAAATTCAGGTGTTACTCTTTCCTTTCTTTTCTTTTCTTTTCTTTTCCCTTTATTAAAATAATAGAGAGTTATTTTGTTGTATGTTGGCGTGAGCCATAGAAGTGCCTCGGTTGTTGCATTCATGTTGTTGCATAGTGTTTCTAAGTGCAAGAAGTGTTTGAAACATGTTAATATACCTTGTAGAAGTTTCTGGTAAAATTTCATATTTTTCTAAATATTTTTCTATTTTCTGAAATTCAAAATCTATTTATTTGAGGTACTTAAATACATTTTCAAAATTTCTAAATATGTTTTTTGGTTCATTGGGTACCAAATCATGTTTAGAAATTTTCCTAGAAGTTTTGGAGCCTTCAAGATATTTAGGACATTAAAAACTATTTCAACATTTTTCTCGAATTGTTTTAATTTTAAAATGAGATTATTACAAATAAAATAAAATATTTTCGAACCCTAACAATATATATATATATATGGTTGGAACCCTCTCGTCGAACCCTTTTCAAATCTTGAAACTGTTTCCCCAGATTCGACCAATAATTCCTGGATTTGCTCGCCGAAGTTCGGACGGTTCCAACTCCGGCGACAACTTCGGCGAACAATTACTTTAAATTCGTGCATCGTTTACAAAATCCGAGAGTATCACTACATTCGCCTCGTCGAGTGCTTCGTCCCAGGGCTTTCGATTCGTCGATTCGACCGCTGGTTCGCTGCCAATCGATGATTTTGTTCGCGGCTCCGCCGAACTCCGTCTTCTCCGGTGAGCCTTCCCCATTGTTGTCCACAAAGTTTCTCCGTTTTTCCCATGTGCGCAGCCCATCTCTCCCCTCTCTCTTCCTCCTCCCCCGACGTGCCCCCTCCCCCTTTTCCCCCTCCCCCGTGCCGGCTCACCGGCCGCGCCCGGCCAAGCGGCGGCGCCCGCCCCCACCTGCGGCGGCCTTGGCGGCCCTTCTCCCCCCTGCGATGGCCGACCCCCTACCCCCTCCTCCTTCCCTTGCCATGGTGAGAGGAAGAAGATGGAGGGAGGTAGCAGATGGTAAATTTGCGAAATAGCTCCTACAATATTTTAAATCTGCGTGCAGAGAAGTAGTCTAATTTAAAAATGCGATATCTTTTGTGTTTTAAATCCGATTCACTCCGTTCAAGTCACGTTAGATTCAGATTAAAATTGTCTACATTTTAGAAGTATTATCCCTTGTTGTTACATATTTAAATAATTTATTAAATGTTTTATTGACCGACGATTATTAAACTAGCGCTCCAATTAAATCTAATTTAGGGGTTTCAACTTGCGGTTTATAAATAAATATCAACATGGTTAATAGTAGCTAAAGAATTCTTTATTAATAATTGTTTAGTGTAAATGTGTTATCAATTTAAGAGTCCCGCGTGTTGCGTTGGTCCGCGTGCTGTCGTGTTGTTTCGCACGTCGCGCACTTCGTCTTGCGTCGTTAATTTGCCTCGCTTAGAGTTACTCATATTATTTAAATTATTATTTAACTAAGAGATGTTAGGGTGATAGATTAATTAAAACTTGGTAATAACTCTAGTTATATTTGATAAATGTCGATTAATGCAAGTATGTCGAATTAAATGTTTTAGTTCATATTTGTATAATGTAAACGCGATAACTTATCAATTGTAGCTTCGATCTCGGCATTTCTTTTCTCGTGTGACCGTAGAAGCGAGCTCTATTTCGTGTTGCACGTTTTTATAATGTGTTACCTTGTATGGTGTGTTGTTCCTTTCTGTTTCAAGAACGTTGAATATATATTCACACTCGACTAGATAACGTTCCGTCCGCGGAGCCCGAAGAAGTTGCAGGAGAAGCCCCTGAGCAGCAGCTGTTTGGTGAAGTCAAGTGTCCTCTGGTCTATTATGTCCTAATTATTTTATAATTCATTGTCCTGCATACTATGAGTAACCTAAGGATTAACTAGCTTTCTTTTTATCCTATCCTTGATTACCATTTTGGGTTGGGTTATTATGATCAACAACATGCTAGTGCTTTACCCTAATTAACGAACATGATGAGAATTACCTTATGATACGATGATTCATTCTGATTATTATTATAATCTTGTGGAATTTTAGGGGGCTCGGACTGTTTCCCGAGTACCTCTCTGTAAGGACCTGTTCGTTGAGAGACCACCCGGGACAACAGTACAACCATAAGGGTGCTATGAGACGCCCTTAGCTGATTAATTGGAGGAACCTGGGGGTATAGTTTGCTTCGTCGTTGTGTCGTCAATGGGGGCTGGGGTATAGTGCTTGCTCTGCTAAGGGTGAGTGCCGAGGTTCATTCGATTTGGTTTTGTTAGTCACCCACCTTAGAGACGAGTACTGTGTTTGTACGACTGGCGAAACATAATGTGCGGCTACACACCAGGAGAAGCTTTGTAAAGGCTACATAGTGATACCCTGCCAGACCACCTAGGAAGTGATCAATGGGGAGTAGCGCTCCTCGGGCAGAAAGGGAATCACGGCTCGTGGGTAAAGTGCGTAACCTCTTCAGAGGGTTAGAAACTGGTATATCAGTCGTGCTCACGGTTAAGAGCAGCCTTGAGATCCTCTTTGATTAGAGATACTCTGGATACATTTATGTTGATGGTTTAATGATGATGACTATAGTTATTGTTGGTCCTTGTTCTCGGATGATATACATCAAGAACAAAGCAACACAATTATTAATGATTAAACACCTTCGTACTTCGAAACATTATCTCCTTTCAGGTATAATGATCTTCAGACGAAAATCATGAAGGACATACCTTCGTCGTCTCAGTAAACAAATATAAATGAAGGTACATGAAATACAAAAGAATGTAAATAATGGTAATATATCGACAAATTATTTACATTCTCATTTCATGAACATGAATAAATATTCACAATATTTATATTACATTGATACCTTCGGCTTGCCAAAAGGTGAAAATGTGAGAGTGACACGAGAGCAACTACAGTGCAGCGTGAACAGTACGGTGTTACTGTTCATCTATTTATAGGCACGGGATGCAACCCGGAAAATTACATTCATATCCCTGGCATTTACTGCTAATCATAAAGCGAGCTATCAAGGGCTGAGTAGTCTTTTCTCTTTTAGGCCGGTTTCATCTTCCACCTTCATCATCATACTAAGCCGAAGCTTCTTCAGCCACAGCTTTCACGCTCGTTCATCCTTCCTTCGGGTTGTATTTTCGTATCACATATACCTTCGTCTTAAAGCCAAATCTTACTGTAACAGTTTATATTACACTAAAAAACATAGTAGTCATGTTTTTTAAGACCTTCGGAAGAGGAAGTCCCCCAACAGTTATGATTTCTGGTACTTTCCTCTCTAAGGAGGTGCTTTTGGGATATTAACTTTGGATTCTATGATAAAACTTGGCTTCTACTAATGACAAATACCTGACCAACTAAAAGAAATTGCTTTGAGCTTAACCCTCACATACAACTAGTCCACTTCAGTCAAACGGGACATTTGCTGAGTACGTTGATGTGTACTCACCCTTGCTTAAACACCAAACACCAGGTTGTCCCCATTGCAACCATTGCTCAGGAGAAGATGAAGGCAACGTGGAGGTTTTTTAGGAGTTTCAGGACTTCGAGGAGTTCTAACCTAGATTAGTGGCAAATCCCCAGTCTGCTCCATGTGAATGCCTTATCTTACTACATTTCGTTTAGCATTTTGATTTCTGTTGAGTTAATGACTATGTGGATGTTTCGGACATCATGATGTAATAAAGTAATACTTCTTTACGCTATTATTTGAGCACTGTGTGATAATGTCCAATTATGTAATCGCTGTGTATGTGAATTTCTGATCCTGGCACGTACATGGTTCGCATTCATTTTACCTTCCAAAACCGGGTGTGACAGATACTCCTATAAAAAATCCACTCTAAATTAGGATCTATACTCCTAAAGCCATTAGGAATAGAAACGAATCAAGATGCATAATTAGAACCATTACCAATAAGAAGTTCTAGAGTAACCTTTTTAGACGACATCACCTTCTCTGGACGGCTAAGCCCACAATGGAGAACCTAGCTCCGATACCAATCGAAAGTGCAATTTGGCGGGTACACACGATCTGGATGTCGCCTAAGGGGAGTAAATAGGCGATTAAAAATTTAAACCAAAACTAGAACTTTTCTTACTCTATTCATAGAAGTATATGTAGCTGAATTCAGATGAGTAGAGTTGGTCGCAGCGGAATAGAGTCCTTGTCTCAAAAAGATCATGCACTTTACAGACAGCTTATACCAAAGATAAGAGTAAAGTGCAAATATAAATAGAACAAGAGACAAAGACATAGGTGATTTTTCCCATGGTTCGGTCAAGCCTGAAATGCTTCCCTACATCCACGTTGGAGTTAGCCAACCTGCTGTGGAATCTATTTAAACTTCTTCCTGTGTTTGCTCAGGTTTATCACTAGGGTGATAAACAAATACTTCTCTTATATCCAATGGTGTTGCAGTACAGCAGAACCACGACTATCACAACTCGATAGCTCGACGGTAGAAGAACACAACATGAAAGCCTTGCTCAAGATCACGCTCACTAACTCTTTATTGTAGCAACACTTCACCTCTCTCTTTTGGCTAGAACACGCGCCAACAATTGATCTAGAGAGAAATACACAAGAGAGGGATAGAGAATGATTATTCAATAGTACTACACTTGCTTGTTGTCTTGGTGTACTCCTTGGGGTTCGGCGCCCAGTAATGGCTAGTTCGATGCGCACTTGCTGTCTTGGTGTACTCCTTTACATAGCCCCAAGCCCCTTGTAGCTATTGGAAACAAAACCAGGAAACTAGTCTACGCAGGGGGGCACCGGACCGGTCTGGTGCACCACTAGACCGAGTTCTGTAGCCATGAGTCCAGGATCCTGATTGGAAGCTTCCTCTTTTGGCGGTCACTGAATCGGCCTGGAATACCCTCGAACCGAGGTCCACGTCAGCTAGTCGTTGGGCCAGCCAGCGCGCATCGAACTAGCCATTACTGAGCGGTCTACTGCACCACTAGACCAGTACTTTAGATGGTCCATTAAATTATAAAATATAATTCCCAAAGGTGTTTTGTTCCTCCGTACAGGCAGTCCGGTGCACACAGACTCGCTCTGGTGCGCCAGGCCACCCGAGCCTTCTTCTGACTTCTCTGTAGAATCAGTCTCGTGCACCACTAGACTAGTATTGTAGGTGGTCCGGTGCTGCTAGACAGGCTACAATGAAGTCCTTTCTTCTCCATTGAACTTGGACTTCTTGGAGGACTTCTCTGTGACTTAGGCACACTTGATTAGAGTATGATCCAATTGACTAAGTCACGAAAACTCACATTTCTTTTTCCTCCATTTCTCAGTTTCTCCTCAAACAAGGACCAAAATGGTACTTTTACTGCAAAACAAGTTGGAGTGCAAACCTAAGTGTCAAATACATAGTAAAAGGTGTATGCAACATGTTTGAGTAATCAAACCTCTCGTTTTGCTCTTTTGTGTTGTTTGAGCTTGGGGTTGGACTCCAAAACCTCAAGTCGACATAACTTGATCTTATTAGCCATCTTTGAGTTCCAATACCCTGCAATGATCAATAAGAACATTTCCAAACACAGGAATGACCCATACTATAAGCAAAGTATAATTAGCTCTTTTGGGCTCTTTCAGGTTTTGACTTTAATACTTATGCACTTCTTGTGACCATGACTCTACTCGAGCTAGGATCTTGAGCCTTATGACTTAAGCCATAAAACCATAGGAATTACCTTAGTGTCTTCAATCATGTTCTTATGTTGTAATCCTCAATGCACCAAAACCTTTTTCAACTTGATCAGCCTTGACTTTGCAAGAGCCTCTTCTTCACCTTGGCTTTAGGTATCTAAGTCCTCTTGACCTTCTCCCTTGCTCTAGTACCTCGAAGACCATCTTGCCTTGTCCTTGGTTCGACCAGTTGTCTTCAAGTCATGTACATTGAGTCCCACTTTACATTGTCCATCCTTCACTGTCACTTGTGATATTCATAGATCATATCCAACTCAGTTTATATGGTATATCACTCTTATCTCCATGTCTTTAGCCTTGTAAGCTTTTCACTAAGTACCTGCTCAACACTTAACACTATGATTATACTTTTAATTGTGTTGTCATCCAAAACACCAAAACCCACAAGAGACCTTTCAGGGGTGAAACTACCTAGGAATCCTGGTAGGCTCACCGTGAGTGAAGAAAAAGAAATTCACTTTAATGCTCGAGCTAAAAATAGCTTATATGGATCTCTTAGGATGGAAATTTTTCAATCAAATATTCACTTTGAACATTGCTAATGAGATTTGGCTTAAATTACATGAGCTACATGAAGACACATCCAATGTCTGTGAGCAAAAACATTGTTTAGCTTTGAGTAATAGAATTATTTTACCATGAAAGAAAATGAACTCATTAAAGATATGTATTCTTTTTAGATCTTGTTGTTAATGAGCTTAATTCTATATGCATTAACAAGCTAAGCGATGCAGATATTATGAGTAAAATCATCTCCCTTCTACCACAACAAAAATATGAGAGCATCATCACTATCCTTCACAACTTGAAGGACTTGAGCCAAATGACCTCGACGTTATTGATCAGCAAAAAATTAGCTAAGGAGTTGTTTGGATCCCAAATTCATAGGATGGGGGCAAAAAATTACCATTTTCTAAAGTTTAGATATAAGTCTATCCCAAATTCATAGGATGGGGGTAAAAAAATGATTTTCTGTATCACTAATCTATGTTTCTATTCTGTAACTTATAACACACTCGTCAGCTCGCTCCCCTATAATATAAATATAGCATATAAATATCTCCTTCATATTATCAATGAATAATATACAAATATATTGTGTATAAAATCATATTAGATCAATTGATTTATATATAAATTATGATTATTAAAATGGAATCATATTCCAAAGGTTCAAACGGGGCCTCATCTCTTTTTAATTAGCTTAGCTCATGAGAAAAATCAAAGAGCCTACGACGAATGTTTTGGTGAACCACACGACCAGTAAGTTTACTTGATACTAGTAATATTTGTGGGGCCATAATATGGTTGATTTCTTCCAATACTGAGGTCAAGCGAAAATGCCTCTCAGCCTCTCTAGCGTAATGGTTAAACCTTTCGAGTAGCACCTTCATGTCTCGAGTTCGATCTCCCTTAAGAGCGAGTTTCAGCCTTTCGAGTAGCACCTTCATGTCTCAGGTTCGATCTTCCTTAAGATTTCGAGTAGCACCTTCATGTCTCAGGTTCGATCTTCCTTAAGAGTTTTAGGCTTGGCTAAAAAAAATCTCACTGTGCTCCGCTGCACTCGAGGATCGATATCTTGTGCAACACCCTCCGACTGAACCATTGCAGAGTAGACAGTTGATTGACCCGTTAGTGGGGCCAAGGTTCGAAGATTTTCTCAATCAGAACCATGTTTCAGTCTCTTCTTAATATAATACCTCTCGTTTCAGTCTTTTCTTAATATAATACCAGGAGGGTGTCTTTTCTTAATATAATACCAGGAGGGTGGTCTCCGGACCAAGAATACTGAGGTCAATCAGGTACAGATTAACTGATAATTAAAGGTGGTTCATCCAAGGCTTCAGATACGATAATTCAGCAGCTTACAGACAAAACGAACACTACAACACACTTGAAAATAACAATAACATGATGGTCAGAACTGCAGGTCTTCACTCTCTTGCTGCCCGAAACTTGGCTGGCAGTATCCAGCAAAGTTACATTTGGCAGGCCTATTTCTATGTTACTTGAACAAGGTAGCTGAACAAAAGATATTTACAAGAACACTATGCAATCACAATTGCTCAAGGAAACACATTCTATTGCCAAATAGAAAAGCTAGGTGAGCCCCCGAGCCAAGGATTATACAGCATGCAGTAAAGCTAACCAAGTCAAATCAAAAGGGCGAAATGATGTATGTACATGCTACTATCTAGTTAGACCACACATGCACCAGCCCATGGCTGTTGCCGGTGTAGATCTCATTCCTGTCCTCATCATAAAACAGTGCAGTGACGTCCTCCAGAGCTTCTGGAACGGTGCTCCAGTCCGAGGACCGCTTGCTGTAACCATTTCTGCGTCCGGGTACACTTAGGGAAGGATCATTGGCAGTAATCTTGGCGATACACCTGCCTGTCATAATCTCACTTATGTTGATGGATCCAACTGGAACAACTGCACGACACCAGTGTCAAGATTATTTCCTGATAGCACAATCAAAGAAAGATTTCTATAATGCCAGTTCACTTTTTTTATGTGGTCATATTCATGACCTTGTAATGGTGCCCGATATCTATCAGCCTATATTCAATGTTGCAAACATCCAGCATGTTGACATCAGAGGCTAGTTGAAGAGGCCAGTAAAAAGGAAAAATCCCAATTGGGATATGGGAGCAGTTGCATCTATATAGATAGTGCAAACTAAATACTGAGGAAATGGTCAGGGTTTGAGTACTGCACCTGTACCATCCTCAGCCACTGCCTCAGATTTGCAGTACGAGATAATGAGATCCTGGTCACTCGTGATGTAAATATTGTTGGTGCTACAATCATTATGCCAGAGCAAATGGTCTTCAAATGAAGTCACAAGCTCTCCTCTGAAGTCCCATACAGCGACTGTTCTGTTTCGGAATGTCAAGAAGAGGTTGTTCTCATACAGAAAAATGAATGCTGAAGGGGTCATAAACTTGGAGACACTGACTTCAATTAGCTCAGAACTCCGCACCTTCGAAACACAGACCATAAAATCATTAGGCCTTCAAACAGTAAGGATTAAGAAAAATCAAATTATATCCACAGTCACCATACATCAAATATCTGGAAGTTTTCATTCTCTTGCTTGACAAGGAGCTTCTCATTGAACTGCTCGATGAAATCAATTTTCTTGTTGCGATGCAACAAGTGCTTAAAAGATTTCAGTTGCTTTCCATCTTCAATTGATAGTATCTTCAATGGAACATAACTTGGTGTCCTATCATATATCAAGAGCATGATTCCTGGACTGAAATTAAAAAAATAATAACTCAACATTTGAACAACCTCCCCTTCCCTCTTTCTAAATTACAGTAAGACAGATATAAACAAGGAAAATAGCAGAAACCTGATCTTTATCTCCTGCACGTTTTCATCTGGTATTGAATATAGGAAGGAGTAGTTCTTCAATTCAAATACCTTATATATGCTGCAGATAAAAGGATGACCATTACAACAATATTATTGTGAAAAGCACCATTTAGTGCAATGAACCATTAGGATGCATACCCATCCTGCGCTGAATATGTGAGTACTTTTCCATTCACATCATCAAACTCCACAAATCCAGGCCATTTCAGAGACTCTGATTCAAAGAGAGGAAACCCTGCATCTAACTGATTCCTTCTAATATACCTGCAAGAACAATTAAATAAAAAAATATATATTAGTTGGTGCCAAGAATTTTAGTAAGCTACATCACTAAAAAAATCACACTACAAGGATACTTATTCATAGGGTGTTTCTTGAAATCACAGAAATATAAGCATGCTTTCTTACTCAATCGGGGTTGTTCTGCACTTCAATGTGCTGAATTTGTCAGCCGCATAAACTGAAACAGTAATAAGAGAATCATTGTTCTTGTTGTAAAACAAGCTCCGAATCACTTCATCTGGGCTCAAATTCAAGAAGGCTATGCGCTTGTTTGTTACTGCAGACAGAGTACAAAGACTGGTCAGAAGACAGCATTTTTTATCAGATTGTGTAGCATATAAATCTCATTTTCAGAACACCTACCTCGGTCAAAAGCAGCACAAAGCCCAGAATTAGCAAGGGCAAATATGATATCCTTTGCTGCAACAATCTCAATAATTTTGGATCTTCTTTTAAGAAACTGCAGCTTCACAAATAGGTGAGCATTTTCATCATATGTATCGAACTCCTCCTGCACAAACAATGGATTCTCATGTCAATGCGAAATGACATGAAATAGTTCATGCCTCATGGCAAAGGAACAACTAATCCAACTTTTTAATTAACACAGAACACATGTCGGATTCAATAATTCTACGCACTGGTAGAAGTGTCATTGTTCCTAGATGCTGCAACCTGCCCACATTTTTCATCCAAAACCCCAGTACAAATACAGCCATTTGAAAACTTCTAACAAGCCCACTATTGAACAAAGATATAAATAAACATAAACCATGAGTCAGCACAAGCACTGAGGTAGCTCAGCCATCTGAAATCAGAAACGTCACTCTTTTTACTTGGATTTGTGTGACAAGGATCACATGAATCATACAAAATCTAAAACAGTGGCAAGGAATAGGATAGATATATACAGATAGTGGAGGACAATGTTAGATTAACCAATTTATACAACAAATTTTCAACCCATAGTATCTACTGAGTAGTTTTAAAGGTCCAGTCCAAACTAATATACCAAACCTCAGATTCAAATTAAAGGAGCATGGTAGAATTATCCAATCCCGAGATCCAATCATATTCGATTTGAATAACCAATCTAAAGAACAAATTGATCCAAACCCCTAGCAATCGAGGAAAGACGTTTACAGATAATCAAACATAGGCATACAGCAAAACTGAAATGTTCAATGCAGGTCATTTAACATTTATCATTTTACATGTATTAGTTTAAATCACAGGCACTATAACCCAACAGCCTAAAGCGGTAAATCCCAATCCATAAGCCCCTGTTCTGAACAATATCGAGCGCTATTTGATTCCAGCAGCTTAAAGCAATGCTACACGCACCAAAGAAAACACGCCACAACCAACAACCAAAGACTGCACACACAAGAAAGAGCCCTGAAACTGAAAGCCACCCCCATTTGCCTGAAAGACGGGCCCTTTCGTAAGAAAGCAAACAATTGGGGAATTTCCAAGACGAGATGTTTCGCTTCTCCAGAACAAAACTAGCCGCCTAGCACAAACGGAACACGTAAGAAAGAACATTTCCGGCCACAACCACGGGAAAATATCCTATGCAATCACTCGCCACCGACATCGGCGCGTAACCCTAGCTTGACCGCCGCCCTCACCGGACCCACCCACACCTCCAGCGCGGAAAGGCAGCAAGCGCACGGACGTCGGCAGCGCCGCTACGTACCTGGAGCTGCATGTTCCGGAAGCGCTCGGGCACGGCGGCGGCGGGGCCGCCGCCGCGCGCGGCGAGCTGGCGGCCCCCGATCTCGCGGCGCTGCAGCTTGGCGACGGAGTTGCGGACGGGGGCCTCCATCCGGCGCTTACGCCCCCCAGGCCCGGCAGCGCCCCCGGCGCCGTCGCCATCGGCACCACGCCGGCGCGCCGTGACGCGGAGGCGCACCCGCAGCTGCGACCGCTTCGGCCCGTCCATCCAACGCCTGCCCGCCCCCTTTTTAACCTGCTGTGCTGGATCTGGGGCGGAGCCGCCCAGAGGAGGCAGGACGCGGTGGTTGTAGAGGGGCTAGGGTTCGGGGAGGAGGCCGCCCGGTCGGGTCGGGGGGTGGGAGAGACGAGAGGAAGATGGGACGAAGGGAATTGTTCAGCCGTTCAGGTAGTTCGTGGTTATGGTTGTGGTGTGTGTTTGGGGAAGAGAGGAGGGGGGCTACGGTGTGTTTGTTCGAAGACTGAGGAATCACTCCATCTTAGACCTACCTCAGTTTATAAATATATGATATCATTAATTTTTTTAAACTTTAATCATTCGTATTATTTAAAATATTTATTAAAAATATAAAATTTTAAGTCAAGTATAAACTACCTTAAATGATAAAAACAAATTACAAAAAATGATAACTTATTTTTTTAATAAGACGAGTAGTCAAAGTTTTTTTTTAAAAGTAACAGTGTCATATATTTATGAACAGAAAGCGTAGTATGTTTGGTTTAAGTAATAAACTAATTATGTGCTCGTCCATTGCTACAGTTTATATATATATATATATGACATAAAATAAATTTTATTTTAATAAATAACAAAATATATGTTTTCCTATTGATTAGGTGGGTGTAAATATGGAGCTCACTTATACATAATTTCACCTTATTTTTTACATAAACTCTCCTATTATAGTAGTAGAGAAGAGATTATAGGAGTGCATGTTGATTCTAAAGAAAAGAAATGCAGGGTGTTTTTTGAAAAATATTGACACGAGACGACCGTTGAAACTGGTGCTTTAATATGGTAGAGACTAGTTTATTATCTTCTCACTCCTATTTTTTTTGTTTGGTTTGTGGAATCAAATGAGTTGATCTATCACTACCTCATTCACCATAGTTAGTTAGTACTAATATTAAGAATGATGTTATCCTACCAAATTTGAGGAATTGACTCATGATGCATTACCTTATCTTAAATGGAGTGATTCTTGTCTTTGGTTTGAATTAATCTATTCTAGATGAGGTGGTGCATAATGAGTCTATTTCACAAATTTAGTGAATGAACTTATTCCTCATATTATTACTAATTATTAGCCTATGAGCAATGAAATGATGATGGTTCAACTCATTCCAGTCTACAAACCAAACAAGAAAGTGAGGAGTGAAAAGATGATGTATTACCTCATTCCTCAAGCCAAACACGCTTGGGATTCCTAATGTTAGTACTGACTAACTAACTATGAGAAATGAGGTGGTGATTGATCAACACATTCCATTCCACAAATCAAACAAAAAATGAGGAGTGAGAAGATGATGGACTAGCTTATTCCTCAAACCAAACAATGTATTAATCTTTTCCCCACCCTACGAAAATCACTCCGGACGTGTTTTGTTTACAAGTGGATTAGAGAGGATTAAGGGGGTGTTTAAATGTACTAGAGCTAATTGGTAGTTGGCTAAATATTGCTAGTAGGATTAGCTAGCTAACAAATAGCTAGCTAACCATTATCTAATTTGCTAAAAGTAGTTAATAGCTAATGTTGGTCACTTGTTTTTTATTCCTTCTGGTATAAAAAACAAGGCAACACAGTTAGATTGAGCTTCCTCTCTATCCTTTGATCCTTCCTTTTTGAAAGAGAAGGTTGAATAAAAGATGAAGATATAAGAAATGAGTGGAGAAAGCATGAAGAAAACATAAAGTGAATCATATAGAATATAAATACAAGACACATATTATGAACTTGCAAGATATTACTTACTTCTTGTTGTTTTTCTATTAAATAAAGGATCACATATATACCTTTGGCTCTGCAAGGTTACAAGAAGAAGGAAATACAACTTCGAAGAAGGAGCTATCTTCTTTTCTTCGATCCAAAGCTGTCCCTAATGCATGTCACTATTCCTCTATTATAGGCATGGGGTACAACTTCGGTAAAATTACAATTGTACCCTCAAGCCTATATATTTGAACTATTAAACACAATGAGGATAACGCTATATTTTCCCCTTGCTATCTTGGTGAGCAAGCTCTTGAAGGCTTCATGTAGCTTCATCCTACTTCATTAGTCCAAAGTCGTTGTGTAACGCCCTGAATTTGGGGCTATAATTTTTTCTTCTTTAATACTCACCAAATTCAGGTGTTACTCTCTTTTCTCTTCCCATTTCGCTCCTTCTTCCCAGTTTCAAAGCAGTATAGCGACTGGTGTCCGTATCGTGTATAAACAAAAACCTAAGTTGTTATGGGTGTTGCATCATGTCGAAGCATATTTCTTTTGTCTGATGTCGTGTTTAATCGCGTGTTTGTCTAGTCTCGTTTCGGATTTCGTCTCACGATTTGATTATGATTCATGGTTGTGCATGTCGTGAGATTTTGTCCCGCGACGCGACCCAGCCCCGCCCAGCCTGGCCTGGCCTAGCCCAGCTCGGTCTGGCCCTAGCCCGCACGACCCTGGCGCCCCTGCTCCTCCCCATGCCCCCCCCCCCCCCCCCGTGTCTCTCTCGCCCCTATTCAATTTTTCTCGAGCACAACTCCCACTCTCCTACCTCTCTCTCTTCCCCATTGTGCCCTATGATTTGGTGACGGTTATCGCCGAATTTGGATCCCCGAGGTGAGCCCCACACCCCTCTCCCTCTCTCTCTCCCTCCCCTTCCTTCTTCCCCTGCTCGTGCGCCCCTGCTCGGCCCTGCTCGGCCCCTACGCCCCCCCCCCCCCCCCCCGCGCACCCCTGCTCCCCCGCCCCTGCACGGCCCCCCGCGTGCCCCTGCCCCCCCCCCCCCCGGCGGCGCCCCTGCTCGGCCCCGGTGGTGGTCCCCAGCTCGGCCCCCTCTCCGGCGGCGCCCGCCCTGCCCGCGACGCGGCTGCGCGCCCCCGGCACGCGCGTGGTGATTGATTTTTGGTTTTAATTGATTTTAAACTTTGTTTAATTAACGTGCTGCGTCGCGCGCTTCGTCGCGCGGCGAATTAGTTTGATTTCAGATTCTATTAATGTGTTGCGTCTTCGTCGCGCGACGATCCATTTTAATCTTAGATTATTTAATGTGTGGCGTCGCGCGTCCAGTCGCGCGACATTTCGTTTTAAATTCAGTTTAGATGACGTATGCCATCGTGCGCTTTGTCGCACGACGCTTGACATTATTTTCATAATTAGTTCAAGTGTCTCGTGGCACGCTCCGTCGCGCGACGAGTCGTTTTATTGTTAATTCAGTCTAAGTGTTGTGTCGCGCGTTTCGCCGCGCGACAATCCTTTTTAAATTTACTTTGGTCTGTTTATAATGATTTAACATGGAACATGATTTTATCCTATGTATAGCGCGATGGCCAAATTAATACCATTCTGTTTAGACGACTACTCTGATTTATAATCGCGTAACGTGATTGCTCCTCGACCGTAGCCTCGACCGTTACTCTCTCTTTCTCGCTTAGTCGTAGGTGTGAGCCCTGCACCGAGCGTCTGTTTATTTATAATATTTTATTGCATGGTGTACTGTTTTTTGTATTAAATTTATGGAATGTATGTTTGAACTCGTATAGATAACGATCAGTTGGTGGAGTCCGAAGGAGTTGCAGGTGAAGACCCTAAGCAGCAGTAGGTTGATGAAGGCAAGTGTCACTTGACCCATCTATGTCCTACTCATTCTTATAATTTACTTCCCTCATTCACACAGTTTATACCTAAGAATTGACTAGCTTTTGTTCATCTTGTCCTTGTTTACCTATTTTAGTTGGGTTACTTTGGTTTAGCTATATGCTAGTGCTTTACATTAATCAATAAACATGATGAGATTATCAATGATACGTTGTTTTCCCTTTTGATTATGATGATATACTTGTGGCATTTAAGGGGACTCGAGCTGTTTCTCGAGTGCCTCTCCGTAAGGACTGGTTCGTTGGATGATCGCAGGAAAACAGTGGAACCATGAGGGTGGAATGGGACGCCCTTAGCTGAATAATTAGAGGAACTGAGGTGTAGTTCGTGGTGTAGTTCGCTTTGCCGTCGTGCCGTCAATGGGGCTCGGTGTATGCAGCTCGCTCTGCCAAGGGTGGTTTGCCCCTTGGGGAGGAGTGCGGTACATTTAGGAAACCTAAAGGGCGACTACAGCCTCAGGAAATCTTTGTAAAAGCTACGTAGTGAAACCCTACCTATTCACAATGGTAGTGTTTAAGGATTTGATCGGCCCGAGGCAAGAGGGAATCACGGCTTGTGGGTATAGTGCGCAACCTCTGCAGAGTGTTATGAAACTGATATATCAGTCGTGCTCACAGTTATGAGCGGCCAAGGGAGCTCCATTGATTAGAGATATTCTGATTAGAGATATTTTGATCAGAGATGTTTGGTTTACAGGTGGTGACGAGGATGATGGTTTGATTATGCTTATGGTAAAGTTTCTGGTATTCTTCCCATTTGGAAAGGGTACTTTTGGGTTAATAACTTGGGTTAATGCTAAAACATGGCTTTCTACTAGTAATAATAACCTGACCAACTAAAAGCAACTGCTTGACTTAACTCCACATAAAGCTAGTCCACTACAGCCAAACGAGACAATTGCTGAGTATGTTGATGTGTACTCACCCTTGCTTTACACATCAAACCCCCCCAGGTTGTCCACGTTGCAACCACTGCTCAGGAGAAGATGAAGTCGTGGAGGAGGACTTCCAGGAGTTCCAAGAGTACGATGAGTTCTAGGCGTGGATTAGCGGCAAACCCCCTGTCCACTGCCTGTGAAGGCCGCGTGTATCTACGTTTCTTTTCCGCACTTTGATAATTGTTAAAGACTATGTGGATTTCTCAGACATCATGATGTAATCGACTATTATATCTTCTTTTATGCTATTATTTGAGCACTGTGTGATGATGTCCAGTTATGTAACTGTTGTGTACGTGAATTGCTGATCCTGGAACGTACATGGTTCGCATTCGGTTTGCCTTCTAAAACCGAGTGTGACACATTGCCTTTGTTCCCACGTTTACGATTGTTACGTCCGAAGATGGCCTTCGGTATTTTACCTCCATCTCTTAAAAACAGGCTAGAAAATGGTTGTTACGTTAGTGTTATGAGGATCTTCGGAAGAAGAAGGGCCCCAACACTAGCCCCTCGCGGTATTAGTTTATTTCTTATAACAAGCTCAGGCCATGAAATAAATGAAGGCCTTGAGCCGAAGGTCCGAAAAACACCTTCCTTGAGCTTATTAGAGAAAAGTGAATAGCCTTTGTAATAACTTGTGAAAGGGGCCCACTTGCTGTGATAAGCTTGGGTTTAAAATTTCTCAACTCTCGCTCCTTTTGTGCATCTTGCATATAAAATGTTGGGTCTATGCTTCGTCGCCGAAGGTCTTGTAGGAAGAAGCGGCCTTCGGCTGAAGCTGTTTGTATGAGATGGCCGAAGGTTCCTCTTCATGAAGCTTCGGTATTACAAACCGACTTAAAGATAGAATGACCTTTTAGTCCATAAAGGTCTGAGTCAATGTTGTAAACTTTTATGAGGGGTATAATTGTAATTCCTCACAGGCTGTGTCATGTGCCTATAAATAGTGAACAGTATTCCTTTACTGTTCACGCATTCTTGTAATTGCAATCGCATCATTCAGGAACCAATCTTTGCCAAGGCAGAGGTATAACTGTATTCAATGATTCAATATATTGAGTAAATATAATATGATTCGTTTATGATTCATTTACCTTTGATACCCTTTATTTTATGTTATCTTATATAATCTATTGAAATTCGATTACGAAGACTTAACCTTCGTAATCGTATTCTCGTCAACCTTCGTCCAAGGTTCATTATCCTCAAGGGAATAATGCTTCGTGGACGAAGGACATTAACATTTAACATTTTATGTTGCCTTGTTCTTAATTCAGAGCATTTGAGAACAAGTCCCCAACATTGGCGCCCACCTCCGGTGAACTCACTTCCACTTTTTTGAGCTGATGGCTTCGTTCAACATTCGAGCTGGAGCTGCTTCGGACCCGAAGCTGGTGCTCCCGATAACAGGTGGTTCGTGCTCAGAACCAGCCAACAAAAAGCAGAAGAAAGAGGCGCAGAGAAGGGTACAACATGTTGGAGTGCAGGGACCCTTTATCAAGTCAAGGTGGTCCCACATTCCAATCACCTTCTCCCAGGAGGACCTTCAGCTCAAGGATTTTCCTCATAATGATGCTATGGTTATTTCTTGCGTTATCAAAGGGTTTCTGGTCCACAATGTCTTGGTTGATACAGGCAGTGCAGCTGATATCATATTTGCTAAGGCCTTCAGACAAATGCAAGAGCCAGAAGATAAGATTCATGATGCTACACACCCTCTCTGTGGCTTCGGAGGAAGACAGATTGTAGCATTGGGCAAGATCACCATGCCAGTGACCTTCGGATTCATCAACAACACTAGAACGGAGCAAGTTGTGTTTGACATTGTTGACATGGAATACCCTTATAATGCAATTATTGGCCGTGGCACCCTCAATGCTTTCGAAGCAATTCTTCATCCTGCTTACCTTTGCATGAAGATACCTTCGGATCAAGGACCCATCGCTATTCATGGAAGTCAGGAAGCTGCCAGAAGGGCCGAAGGAAACTGGACTGACTCAAAAGCAATCCATAACATAGATGGAGCTGAAGCTTGTGAACAGTACAAATTTAGAAGGGAGAAAGCAGCTTCAGCAGATCAGCCGAAGCCCATGCTCTTATGTGAGGACATAGCAGAGTAGAAGGTGCTGTTGGGCTCTCAATTATCCGAAGAACAGGAGAAAACCTTGATAAGGTTTTTGTTCAACAACAAAGATGTTTTTGCATGGTCAGCCAATGATCTTTGCGGAGTTAACAGGGATGTTATTGAACACTCGCTCAATGTTGACCCATCCTTCAGACCCAGAAAGCAGAGGCTTCGGAAAATGTCTGATGATAAGGCCGAAGGTGCTCGTAATGAAGTCAAAAGACTCCTCAGTGCAGGAGTTATCAGAGAAGTAAAGTACCCAGAATGGCTAGCTAACACTGTTATGGTAAAAAAGGCCAATGGCAAATGGCGAATGTGTATCGATTTTACAGATCTCAACAAGGCTTGTCCGAAGGACGAATTCCCATTGCCAAGGATAGACTCTTTAGTTGATGCAGCAGCTTCTTCAGAGCTCATGAGTCTACTAGACTGTTACTCAGGCTACCATCAAATCTGGATGAAGAAGGAAGATGAGCCGAAGACTAGCTTCATAACCCCAAGTGGCACATATTGCTATCTTCGGATGCCTGAGGGGCTCAAAAACGCTGGAGGAAGTTTCAGCAGAATGACTGCGAAGGTTCTCCAGTCTCAGATAGGCAGAAATGTGCTAACTTATGTTGATGACATCATTGTAAAAAGCACGAAACAGGAAAATCACATTGCTGATTTGCAGGAGACCTTCGCCAGTTTCAGACAAGCTGGCTTAAAGTTGAATCCAGAAAAATGTGTCTTCGGAGTTAAGAAGGGGAAATTTCTTGGATGCTTGGTTTCAACAAAGGGAATTGAAGCTAATCCAAGTAAAATTGAAGCTATACTTCGAATGGAGCCACCAACTACAAAAAAGGGGGCCCAAAGATTAACAGGGAGGTTGGCATCTCTTAATAGATTTATATCTAGATCAGCAGAAAGAAATTTACCATTCTTCGAAGTGCTGAAATCAGCCGAAGTCTTTCAATGGGGACCAAGCCAACAAAAAGCCTTCGAGGAACTGAAGCAATATCTGATAGATTTAACAACATTAACTCCACCAACGCCAGGGGCTCCTTTGTTATTATATGTGGCAGCTTCGCACTCAGCGGTAAGTGCAGCACTTGTCCAGGAGAAGCTTGATGACCAAGTCAAGAAGCAGGTCCCAGTGTATTTTGTATCTGAAGTTCTTAGTATATCAAAGAAAAACTATACAGAATTAGAGAAGGTGTTATATGTTGTTTTGATGGCATCCAGGAAGCTTCGGCATTACTTTCAAGCATACAATATTGTTGTTCCTTCTTCGCAGCCGTTGAAGGATATTATGAGAAATAGAGAAGCTACTGGGCGGATTGGAAAATGGGCTGCAGAGCTCAATGAATTTTGCATTGATTATGTGCATAGATCTTCGATCCAGTCCCAGGCGTTAGCAGACTTCATTGCTGACTGGACGCCAGGGGCTCAGGATGAAGAAACAAATAAAGATGCCGAAGTATGGACAGTGTTTTGCGATGGGTCTTGGGGAACCTTCGGGGCAGGAGCAGCTGTTGTGTTGGTCTCACCATCCAAAGTTAAAACTTGTTATGCGGCAAGACTCGATTTCAGTTGTACAAACAATATTACTGAGTACGAAGCCCTGCTTTTGGGTCTTCGGAAGCTAAAAGCAATGGGAATCAGAAGGGCCATTCTTAAAACTGATTCCCAGGTTGTTTCGGGTCATATCGACAAGAGTTGCAAGGCTAAAGATCCGAAGCTTGAAAAATATCTAGACATGGTCCGAAGAGTTGAAGCTTCCTTCGAAGGATTTTCTGTCAAAAATATCCCTCGAGGACAAAATGAGCATGCTGATTTGCTAGCTAAGTCAGCAGCACAGGGGCTGCCCTTACCTTCGGATGTGTTCTTCGAAACGATAAAAGCACCTTCAGTGGAACTTCTTGAAAGAGCAGTCCTCAATATATCTCCTGTTTATAGCGAAGATTGGAGAACTGAGATCATCTCTTACCTTCAGGGTAAATTCCTTTCAGATGACGAAACTTATAACATGAGGATAGAGGCAAGAGCTCATCCATATGTCATGATAGAAGGGGAATTGTATAAGCATGGAGTTTGTGCTCCACTACTCAAGTGTTTATCTAGAACCGAAGGCATAGAATTGATGAAAGAAATACATGCAGGCCTGTGCGGATCTCACATTGGATCTAGGCCTTTACTTGGAAAAGTTTTCCGTCAAGGGTTTTATTGGCCGAAGGCAGCTTCGGATGCAGCGGAATTAGTTCAAAAGTGCGAAGGTTGTCAGAAATGTGCAAGAGATCAAAAACAACCTTCGTCCTTAACTCAGCTCATACAACCCATCTGGCCGTTGCAAAGGTGGGGCCTTGACTTGTTAGGTCCGTTACCACCGGCCCAAGGAAACTTAAGATATGTTGTAGTGGCTGTGGAATATTTCTCCAAATGGATTGAGGCAAAGCCTTTAGCCACAATAACTTCGGCCACCATTCAAAAGTTCTTCTGGCAGAATATTGTTTGTCGTTTCGGGGTACCAAAGGCCATTACTGTGGATAATGGAACACAGTTCGACTCCGAAGCTTTTAGAGATTTCTGTGATCAAATTGGTACGAAGATCCATTTTGCATCAGTCAGGCATCCGGAGTCAAACGGACTCGTTGAAAGAGCCAATGGCATTATAATGACAGGAATAATGAAGTTAATCTTCAATCAACCCAGGGGAAAGTGGCCAGATCAATTAATCAAAGTGGTGTGGAGCCACAACACAACAACATCAAGGTCAACAGGCTTTACTCCATTCAAGTTATTATTCGGTGACAAAGCAATAACTCCGGAGGAAGCTAAAACCGGATCAATAAGAGTAGTAGCTTCGGCAGAATCAGGTTCCGAAGCTGCTCATTCTGTGGAAAAAGATGCTTTAGAAGGGATCAGGCTTCAAGCTGTGGAGAACATCAATAAATATCAAGCCGAAACAATCAAATGGCGTGATAGAAAGGTTCGGCTAAAGAATATTGAGCCAGGACATTTGGTGCTTCGAAGAGTGGCCAACCCAGATACAGTAGGCAAGTTGCAGTTGAAATGGGAAGGACCTTTTTTGGTAGTATCTTCGTCAAGACCCGGTTCGTACAGATTGAAGGATATGGACGGTAACGACATTCCTAGATCTTGGAATGCGGATGAGCTTCAGAGATATTATGTATAACTTGATGTAATTTTTTATATTTCTTCACTTTTTCTTTCATGGCACCCTTTTCCTTTCTGAAGGGGGAGAAAGGTTTTTAATGGGGCCATCATATGTAATTTCCTTTTTTAGTTCTATAAGAGCAAAATCCCCCAAGGAATGTAAATGTAAAAGTAGAGAACGCACCATCGAGTGCCGACAAGTAAAAAGCGAAGAAGCTCCAAAGTCGTTCCTAAGGGAATGCAGAGCTTACAGCGAAAAGTCAACGCTGATTCCGCCGAAAGTAAAAGGCGAAGAAGCTCCAAAGTCATTCCTAAGGGAATGCAGAGCTTACAGCGAAAAGTCAACGCTGATTCCGCCGAAAGTAAAAGGCGAAGAAGCTCCAAAGTCGTTCCTAAGGGAATGCAGAGCTGATGTGTGATTGTTTCTAAGGAAATAATGGCTGTGATTATGGCTTCGGATATGTGTTTGGACATTCATTTGCACATCGCATTACATCATAGCATTTGCATTCATAAACATTCATCCAGGCATATGTAGGATAATCATCATCATGACATGAGTAGTTGCTTCGGCAAAAAGAAAAAAAAGAGAAGAGCTTCTTCGTGAGTAGTTGCTTCGGCAAAAAGAAAAAAGAGAAGAGCTTCTTCGTGTACAAAAAGGAGAGCTTCAAAAGAAAGGGAAATGTTGTTTTCTATGCTTCGCTGTGTACGAAAAGAAGGGAAGGTGTTTTTTCGCCTTCGGCTCAAAAAGATAATTTCGTCCACATCAAAGCACCTCCCCATACATTAATGGAAGGATAAGAGCATATTACAAGGTATGAACAAAATTCATTAAAGATAAGTTTAGTTACATTTACAAAAGTTATCTCAAAAGTTTCTTGAGTCTGTCTACAGTCTACTCCTATTTAATCTTCAAGGGACTTCAGCTTCGGCGTTATTCTTTTTAGTCATCGGCTTCGGCTTCGTCATCCTGCATGAATTAAGTTGTTGCAAGTCAAAATCGAGCTTGAAGGAAAAGGTAAGCACAAGGTATGATTTCTTACTGGTTCAAGATGACTCCGAGCTTCGTCTCCAGCCTTTTCTCGCCCGCCTTTTGTCCATATCATCTTTACAAATCTATTGGAAATACTTCGGGCGAGATCAGGAATGTCATCTAGAATTGATGGTGATAAAGTGAAATTGGGCCTATTGACAATCTTTCCATGATCGCAGCCAGCTTTTAGGAAAGTTGCAGCAGTGCCCCGAGAAGCTACCCAGGCGCAGAAGTCACCGTGCCCAGCTATAACCTCGTCAAGCTCATCAATTTCACCTTCAATATGTTCGAAGGTCTTTGGTAAATCTTCAGCTGACGGGGTGAATTTCTCACTGCTGGCTCCAACTGAGTGGAAAATTTTTCTTAGTCGTTGAATACATTTGTTGCTAAATTCCAAACATTTTTCTTGAAGGCCCACCAATAGCTTTTTCAAATCTGAATTCTGTTGAACTTCGGCTTCAAGTTTTGCATTAAGTTCTTGCTTTTCTTGTTCAAACTGCCCAGATTGGCAGAGAAGCTTCGTGTTCAGTTCTGTTATTTTAGCTTCGGCTTCCGCCAATAAACCTTCAGTTGCTTGAAGCTCGAAGTTCTTCTTCTCAATAGCAGCTGATTGCTCCTTTATTTTGCTTTCTAAATTTTCAATTATAACTTCGTGTTTCTTGTCTTCCAAATCTTGCTGCATTTTTAAAGCTTTGCTCAACAGCATACTCTGCACGAAAACAACCTTCATTAGACATGTTTTCATTATTGAAAACAATAAAAGTTAAGGGAAAAGTAGTTCACCTTGAAATTGGAATAAAATAAACTACCAACGATATGTTGTCGTCGGTAGCGGCTAATGTCTGTTTCTAGCTTCGGAAAACCGATACTCTTTGACAGAGTACCGATAACTTTGGCTCCAGTTTGATCTTGGATACAATCTAATTTTTCATCATCAATACCTCCGAAGAGGAGTGCTCCTGGTTTATACCCGCAAGATTTGGCATACTCTTTAAGCTCTTCTATTTCGGGTTTTGACAATTTTTCTCCAACTAGATTTTGAAACATGAAGGCTTCGTTCTCTGAAGCTTCGTCAACAATTTCCTTTTCTTTCCCCGGCACTGCGGCCATAGCCTCTTCGGCGGCAGTGGTAGCTTCTTCTGTGGCCATATCTAGCAGCATTTTGTCGATGTGTTCGATTGTGCTTTCCAGGTTCAAATCTTCAATTGAGGCAGCTTCGGCAGCCGCGACCTCCGAAGGTGTGCTTTCAATATTTGTTCTTTCCTCAGCCGCTGGTGTCTTCTGAGCTGAAGCTCTTGGTGGTGTCTTGTCAATGACCTCTGTAACAGTGATGATTCTTTGTCTCTTTGCTTTAGTCGTTTTCTTCGTTTTTTCGGGAGCCTTTTCTTTCTGAAAAAACTTTGTCAGTTGAGGCCCCAATGGACTTAGCTTCGCAGGCAGGGATTCAGTCATTACCTTCAAAATTTCCTCCACGTCAGTGGCAGAGGGTGATGCGGGGGTTTCTTCTTCGTCGGATATTTTTTGCTTCGGAGAAGACGCTTTCCTCTTCTTCGGAATTTTCTTCTTTAATGATTCTTTCTCATCTTCATTTAAGGCTTCAGTTATTCTTTTCCTTTTCTGGCCCCCGGCACCTTTATTCAGATTTTCATAATCAGGGTATTCAAAACCCAAGGCGTCCAGCACACGATTTAGTCTTCGCTTCGGACGGGTGCCGAAGGCCGCGGTCATCAACTGATCTTCTTTTTTGGAATAATTGCCGAGTATTTCATTGCACATTACTTCAATTGTATCCAGCCACTCTTGGCAAGGTGTTTTAAAGTATTTCTTAAACTTGAAATAGTAAGGTAACCGTACAAGTTCACCTTCTTTCTTCTCCCCCTTTAGCTTCGGCATTTCCCATTCTTTTAAACTAGGAAAAACCTTGAAAGCCAAAAACTCCTGAACCAGGTCTCTTGTACTGATATGCTCTGCAATAATTCTGAATTCATTCATCGCTTTTTGAGTTGGACCTTCTGGTGTCATGTTGCAATGAGGTCGGGTTTCTCCGAAGATTAGTTCAAGTGGACTTTGCACAAGCTTCTCCTTGTCGTCATCAACCTTGACATAGAACCACTCCGACTTCCAGCCTGCTGCCCATTTGCTTCGGTAGCTGATTACAGGAAACTTTGTGGTTTTCCGATAAGCAAAATTATAGCAACCAAAATTGTCATGCAATCCATCCTTTCTAGCCTTCGTCTGATAGTGCAGCTCGTGAACTCGACAAAAGCTGTCCGCAAACGGCTCCACCGCTTGGCTTCGGAGTGCCCAGATATAAACACTAAGCCTAACGATAGCGTTAGGAGTCAACTGATGAAAGTAGATACCAAATCTCTTCAGTACCTCTGCAATAATCCCATGTAGGGGGAATCTTAATCCAGCCTTTAGAAAGCTCTTGAAAATGACTATTTCATCCTTCTCCGGCTTTGGGGTAGTTTCTTCTCCCCCGAAGCGTAATAGCTTCTTCTGATTTTCACTGAAAAAGCCCGACTTCACCATCTTGGAGAGATCAGCCTTCGAAACAGTAGACTTTCCGAAGTCCAAGTGGCTGGGCTTGCTTGGCATGGCAATACGATAATCATCTTCAGGATCAGTTTCCTCAATGTTTTCTTCCTCTGCTTCGGCAGTTGTTTGTTCTGCTTGTTCTACATCAGCACCGGGGATCTTTTCCGAAGTCACCAGCCCGGATCGTTGCATCGCTTCGGAGATGGGAACAGTCTCCGAACCTTCAGTTTCGCCCCCCTCACGCTCAACCCTAGCGGTAGAACGCACTCTGGCCATTTAATTCTGAATTTGTGGAAATTAAATACTTTTTTCTTCCGAAGTTTTTTCTTCTGACGAAGCAGGCTTCAAGCTGGAGCTTCGTTCGATTCCGAGAGTCAAGCTTCGGCGATGGCTAAAAATTTTGGCAGCAAAACAGTGCAAATAGCAATGAATGCTGTGGTAACTTCACACCTACTCGTCTGTTTATATAGTACTGCAGGTAAGAAGGCGAAGCGCCAGGATTTTTACACCGGGCGGACACCCGCTCGCACTCACTGCGTGGTGGACCGCAGAGACCAAACAGTAACTCTGCAAGGTGGGACCGCTACGCGCTGGGAAACTGAATCGTTTCTCGACAACGAGCTTAGGGAAGGTGTTTTTTGGACCTTCGGCTCCCCGAAGCTTAAGAGACTTTTTTCACGGATCAAGCTCGTTACGAAAAACGATCTGGCACCGCGAAAGGGGCTACTGTTGGGTCTATGCTTCGTCGCCGAATGTCTTGTAGGAAGAAGCGGCCTTCGGCTCAAGCTGTTTGTATGAGATGGTCGAAGGTTCCTCTTCATGAAGCTTCGGTATTACAAACCGACTTAAAGATAGAATGACCTTTTAGTCCATAAAGGTCTGAGTCAATGTTGTAAACTTTTATGAGGGGCATAATTGTAATTCCTCACAGGCTGTGTCCTGTGCCTATAAATAGTGAACAGTATTCCTTTACTGTTCACGCATTCTTGTAATTGCAATCGCATCATTCGGGAACCAATCTTTGCCAAGGCAGAGGTATAACTGTATTCAATGATTCAATATATTGAGTAAATATAATATGATTCGTTTATGATTCATTTACCTTTGATACCCTTTATTTTATGTTATCTTATATAATCTATTGAAATTCGATTACGAAGACTTAACCTTCGTAATCGTATTCTCGTCAACCTTCGTCCAAGGTCCATTATCCTCAAGGGAATAATGCTTCGTGGACGAAGGACATTAACATTTAACATTTTATGTTGCCTTGTTCTTAATTCAGAGCATTTGAGAACAAGTCCCCAACATAAAATGGGTTGAGGTTCACGTGCAACAGTCACACATCTATCTACTTGTAATATCCAAATATTGGGAGGAATAAAATGTACAGGGAATTGGGGAAATAGAAAAGGTTTATTTGACTACTTATGTGAATTTCCTCATTTTTTCATCAAGTATATTAAATAAAGAAAATAGTGCATCATGTTGGAGTTTAATTGTTTATGCATTTAATAATAATAATAATAATAATAATAATAATAATAATAATAATAATAATAATAATGAGAATTAGGGTCAAACCTAATTTAAACCCTTGAAGTTGGAAATAATATATAAAAGAAAGAGAAGAAAAGGTAACCCTATATTCACTATGAAGAAAAATATATATAGATAAATGTGCCTTTTCGTACTGGCATCGTTGATTTGAATATTTAATCTAAATTACAAATTCACAAACCAAGATTTTAATTCAGTTGAATATTTGAATTCAATGTGAATCTTTGAAAATTGGGAAAAGAAATAGAAAAGAAAAAGAGAAACCGCTACCTGGGCCAAAACCTCCGGAACCGGCCCAATTCTCCTCTGCGCGCGACCCAGGTGCTGGTTCTAACAGCCTGACCCCACCGACCAGCCTCACACCGCACGGATACAACAACGAAGGCATGCGCCGACATGCGGAGCCACCTGCGCAGCCACTCACCGCGTGAAACCGCTGACGCTCGCTATCACCGGTCCCCACCTGTCAGGAAGACATTGTGGATCTTCCCCCTCCGCCCCGTAACGAACCTCCAACGAATCCGCCGTGCCTTGGACCGCAGCTAGCACCTCGGCCGATCCTCTAGGTGATTATAAAATAGGGCACCGAACGCTAACCCCCATCCCCCTCACGCCACGCACAAATCCATCATCACCGGCGAGGGCAGTGTCGGACTGTGTGCCGCCGCCGTCGATCCTCGGCCCTGACTCCGTTGAGGACTCGAAGTTGGGAGGTAGAGTTTCGCCATTGCTCCTGTCGGGTGTTCGTGGCGGGATTGGGCGAGACCGGCCATTGGAGCGACCGCAATTGCTCACCGACGATCGCGACGAGCCCCAGATCCGCCCATTACCGCGATTAGCACCAATCAGACGTCCATTTGCGGTAAGATGCATACCAGTGTGTTCGTCATACCCTGTTCTCCGTATAACCTCGAGCCACAATAGAATAGGAGCACTGTGTGGCTGAATCGCCCAACTCCAGCGATCCCCCGCCATGGATGGTGGCGGCGCCGCCATCGGGTAGCCTGTTAGGGGAGGGCGAAGTTCGAGCGTTGATCTGATGATGAACGGTTCAGATTTGGTCCTGTTATACTAGTTCGGGCGGGAGGTCCAGGCCATTGGGATCCGATCGGGTGGATCTGGGGGGCTCTGAGTTATTTAAATCTGCACCGTTAGATTTTGATCGGGCGGCCCACGTTGAACGATACCCCTTCGCCCAACCCTTTTGCTAAAGAGTCCCTGACTAAAGTAGAAATCAACCCGCAGTCCTGCGCGTGCTAAGAAACCTGTACCCTGAGCCTTAGAAACTTTGCAAGATAGCCCCTGAACTCTTCTGTATTATTGTGCGCAGTCTAGGGTCTTGTTAAAGGGAATAAAAATTATAGAAAATGAGTTTTTATATTAAAACAATTATAGAAACTTGTTTAAATCATAATAAATCCATTTTAACTCCTTTTTGATCCATTCTAGTTGCATTAATTTTGTATTAATATTGTCTATAAACTAGTAACTCTTTTATTCATGAAACATAGACTAAAATTATTCATTTGGCTTAGTCTATATCAACCACTTAATAACTTCGAAAATTCATAACTCGATAACTGTAACTCCGAATTTAATGATTCTTGTTGCTACGATTTCGTTACGATGCGTAGAATATTATTATGTAGTATGATCTCATGTTTGGTGTGATGTTAATTTCTCCTGTATCATGTTTGTTTGTATTGTTGCGAGTAGATGAGCAAGCCACTGAGGACCCCGGTGTTCAGTAGGTGGATAATTCTGAGCATGAGCTTGTTGAAGGCAAGTTGTGCCCTTGATCACTTTTATTTACCTAATAATGTTCTCTTTAATCACTATGGCATGTTTAGGCTTAATTTTGATGGGACCCAATAGGTCACCCTAGTCTGCTTTATCTTGTGCCTTGATCACCACTGAACATGTTTGGGTAGTCTTGCTATTGCTATATATGGTTTTGGGTGTTGAGATAAATTTGACAAATGATCATTATTTATTATTGCTGTTGATTAGTTATTGTTCATGATAAGATTACTGTGTTAATTGGAACATGGAGAACCACCCGGAAAAATAGTGCTACCACAAAGGTGGAATAGGACACCCTTGGCCAAGTAATTAGGAAAACTAGGGAGAGATTACCTTACCTGAAAGGGGCAAGAGGGGAGGCGTCATTGCAGAGTATAGGGAGGTTCTCGGGTCGGATTGCCTGGCTTTCCGGACGGGGGATTCCTATGCTTCCTTCTTCCTGAATTCGTAGCGGGTTTTCTCGAACTAGTGGAACTTTGGAAAGGCCTCATAGTGCTTCCCTGCCTCGTCTCCTCGGTAGAGATGAATGGGAAGTCACGATCCCTTGGCAAATGGGTAACATGACTTGTGAGTATGTGCAACCTCTGCATAGTGTAAAACTGGTATATCAGTCGTGTTGATGGTCATGAGCGGCTTGGACACTCACGTGATTAATTTATGGAAGTTAAATTTAATTTGTCATTTGCATCGCATTGTGGTTTATTATTAACTTTGATCTATTATTACTTTGGGTTGGTATTTACTTACATTTAGTAACTACTAATAAAATTTGACCAACTTATTAAAAGCAATGCTCAGCTTTAACCATTATTGTTGATCAGCCTTACACTTCACATGAGCTCCCACCTTTGGTGAGTTCATGCACATGGTTCCTCACAACTTGTGGAGCTATGATCTTTTGTGAGCTCACTCTTGCGATATATAAACCACCCTCCCCCCACAAGTGAAGAGTAGGTGGTCCAAGAGGAGCCCTACAACGAGAAATATGAGCTTATCTAGGTGGCATCTTTCAGTCAGCTTAATGGCGCCAAGTAATAATACTTAGTTCGCTTTATTGTTCTCATTTATTTATGTAAGACTTCTGCTATGTAATAATGATACTTGTGACATTATTCTCTATACACTTTGTCATTATATGTGGTGTTCTTCTTTGGCACACATATGAAACGTACCCGGCTTTACCCCTTAAATCCGGGTGTGACGAAAGTGGTATCGTAGGAAATGTTGACTGTAGGACGAAACCTAGATAGAACTGGACAAAACCCTTACCTACTTACCTTTACTCTGATTCTTTCTATACTTTTCTTTATCATGTCTCACCTTTTGTTGTTCTACTTTGACTATTCTTATCTTTTCTACTCTAGAAAGACAAGGAGGATTTCAGACCTTGGAATCCTACATTTATGACCTGTTGGGGACTTGTTCTCAAATGCTATGAATTAAGAACAAGGCAACACAAATGTTAATGGTTAAAGACCTTCGTCCTTCGAAGCATTACTTCCCTTAGGATATAATGATCTTCAGACGAAGGTCATTGTCGGAGAGTAGATCTCCGGCGGGGTGGCGGAGTGCACCCGCCCTAAATCCTGAGATGTGGAGGGGCTTAGGCGTTTTGCTTGATCGTTGGTATGAACGGGAAGAACGCAAGAACACATAAGGATTTAGAGTGGTTCGGGCCGCCGGAGCGTAATACCCTACTCCACTGTGAGATGTATTGCCTGTGAGCTTGTATGAGCTTGCGAGACTGTGGTGTGATCTAAGATTGCGTGTGTGTGTGTAACGTCGCATGCCTCCCCTTTTATAGCTGAAGGGGGCATGCACAAAGGGACTGGGCCCCGACATGTGGGCCCAGGGACATAAAGAATATAGTGCTTGGATCCTCTAATGTCTGTTGCCGAGGAAATCTTCTTGTGCCCTGACGCCCGAGATCTACGTATCCTTGGCGTACAGGGGAAGCTTCTTGTGAAAAGAGAAGATGATTACAGCGCGCCGCTCGGTACGGGCGCACTGTCCTCCAATAGACCCAGCATGCGTGCCGCCTGCTGGATGACCTTGCCACCGCCTGCCAGTGGATGGGACGGGACGCAATAAATGCTGAGAGGGCACGTCGCCCGTCAGCGCGGTGGCAGGCGGCGCATCTTTTCCTCAATAAATGCAGGGGCTGCACGACTTCTCGTCAGGTTCGCCCCGGTAGCTTATGTTATGGGCCACAAGCAGCGGGTCTCCGCCTGAGCGGGAAGTGGAGGGCAGGGCCCACACACGTCTCAGCACCAAACCCCTGCACATACCAGGGTCCTCCTCGTTCTGGGACCCTACTGGAGTTCGGACCTACCCGGAGGCTCCGGACTCATATGTATAGGGGTCCGGTGTCCTTCTGTGGGGGTCCGGACTTACTTGGATGTGGTGTCTTTCCTTGCCACGTGGCGCCCTTTGGCCTGGGGTCAGGCGCCGTCCTCCGCGTGGCTAGGAGACGTCGCATGGGTGCGGCGTCTTCATGCTGTAGGAGAGGGTACCCCTGATTTAGGGTACCGACAGTGGCCCCTGGTCCTGCTTCAGGGGAGGATGCGAGCCTGCAGGTGGAGCCAGAGTCTGATTGGCGGTTGGACCGCTGCTCCCGCGCGCCTGTTGCTGCAATTACTGTCGACCCGCCTATGGCCATGCCAACTCCCGTGCCTATTCCCACGGCTGACTGACCCATGACCGTCGTACTTAACGGCACTGTTGGGCCATGCGTGGGGCTGCCTCGAGTCGCTGCACTGGTTCTGAGAAATTTACCCTTTTAGAAACCCGTGACAGCCCCGAGAAGACGTGGCATTGGCGCAAACGACGGTGCAGTTTTTTGCACACGGTAACCGGCGCGCCGGTTACATGACATGTGGGCCTGGGACCCTAAGTTGGGCCGCCAGCTGCGGTGGAGCTGAGGGAGCGCACAGTCGTGGGACGGTTGTACGCTTCTTGCGCGGCGGTTCGCCTCTTTGACCGCTGGATACGACGAAGACGAAGGGGCGCTTAATCGTGGGGCGGTTGCAAGCCCCTTGTACTGCGGTTCGCCTTCCTGACTGCTGGTCACCCCAAAAATGAAGGGGCCCGTAACTGTAGGCCAGTTGCATGCTCCTTCTTAGGGTTAGTTCGCATGACATGTGGGGCCTGGCCCCCGTGTCATAAGGTGAGATCCTTGGCGCACGCCAGGGGAGACTTCACCCGCGACGCTTCAGGGGTGCGAGCGGGGGATCTGCCTTTAAAAAGGGGTCGATCACCCGGGCAATAGTCATGCCTCGCTCCTCTTGCGACCACCGCACCTCTTCGCCTTCCGGGCCTCCAGATGGGGTGCGCCGATGTAGCGCAGTTCATTCCTGCAGAAATGGAGCTAGGGTCCCGCTTTTAAGGGAATGTAATGACATTTGCTTGAGAGCAAAATGTAATAACATATGTATGCAGGATTTTAGCCTGGGAAGCCCAGTTGTGTGTCCGAACCCCCTAGATGGTGGTTTCAAGTACTAAGACACCTGCCGCAGGGCGGTGGAGTATGCAGGCTCACGGTACGGGACCAGGCTGAGCGGCTACATGGCTCCCGGACCCCTCCAGGAGACAAGTGCCCGTTCTTCAGAGCCGGACCTCCAGGTTGTTGGATGCACAGGACTTTAGTTTTAAATACTAGGATACCCGTCATGGAGTGGTGGAGTGTGCAGGATTTTGGGTACGGAACCAGGCTAACCGGCCACACAAGCTCCGGACCACCCTATAGAACGGGCATCCGTTCTTTAGAACCGGCCCCCAGGCCTTCCCCTGTTTTTGTAAAGTAATAGATATTATATATTAAGCAGTATTTAACACTTATCTGTGTGACGCCTGTTCCTATTGTGTGCGATGTTGTTGACTCCTTAGTACCTGCCCCCCCCCCGCCTGGGATGCAGGCTTGATGTGTTGAGGTTGGATACCAGCGTTTCTGAAAAGGTTGTCAACAATCCTCGGGAGGCAACCTCGTCGGGATCTAGATCTGTACAAAACTTTTAGCTAGGAAGCATTAGTTGTACACCTCATAGGGTTCTCCGTCTGACATTAGTCATCCTTTGATACATGCTCGGGACTTGCAGGTTTTAGTCCGGATGGCCAAGTTGCATGTCTGGACCCCCTTGGGTCGCGGTTCTAGATACTAGGGCACTTGTCGCAGGGCGGCGGAGCGTGCAGGCCCACGGTACGGGACCAGGCTGAGCGGTTGCACGGGCTCCGGACCACGCCAGGAGACCAATGTCTGTTCTCTAGCTCCGGTCCCGAGGTTGCCGGACTCGCAGGACTTATAACTCTAGATACTTAGTCCCCATCACGGGGTGGTGGAGCATGTAGGCCCACGGTACAGGACCTGGCTGAGCGGCTACACGGGCTCCGGACCACCCTATGGAACGGGGTCCCGTTCTCTAGAGCCAGCCCCCAGGCTGTCGGACCTCCCTACTTTCGTGTCAGGGGCCCTAACTGCAAGCCTGGCTGTTCAATTCGGGTGTCGCCATGTCAGACAGATGGAAACCGTACGGGTGGGTTAGCTGAAAGGTATTATCTGAAAGACTGCAAGGTAGGACCATGGAGCAGCAAGATTGAACTATCACAAGAGCACAGCTGAGGGGGAGCTATTTCCATTTTATAACTTGTCGTGCATGTGTGCAGACCAATAGGCCGGGTTCATGGTGGCAGACCCCACCGGGTTGTTGTACACATATGCGTTTTCTAGCTACAAAGAAGGGAAACAGACTCGACCTCTTAGCCTTGCTCTATGGATAGAACTTACAGAGATGTTTGTCATCGGGATAAGGTGCTCCTCCAGTCGTAGCTAGATGGTTGGCCCTGGGTCGGCGCACTCCCGTTACTTTGAAGGGTCCTTCCCAGCTGGGGGAGAGTTGCGGAGCCCTCCTTGGTATGGAACTTGTCGTGGGGCTAGGTCCCGACCCAGGGTTCCCGTCTGCATTTGACACGGGAGCCCTCGTCTCTAGCTGTGGTCTCTTCTGCATGTACCTGTCTGCAGCTCGGACCCGTGGGGGTCCAGAAGGGCCTCCGAAGGAAGGCGTGCTTCATCTCCGTAGGCCGAGGAACACGGGGTCCCTCCAAGGACCGTCTAGTTGTCTTCACCGGAGTAGGAGCCTCCGGCGAAGATATCCTTTAGGTCCCCCTCGGGTGACTGATACCCGAGGTCCCGCTCAACCGCGGCTACCTCGCCGTCGTCCACCTTCTCTTTGCCGGGCCGGCAGGGAGCCGTCTTTGGAAGACTGCTCGCGCCGCTCGCTGACGCATTTTGCGAGGTCAATGATCTCGCGACACTCCGCGGCGCTGTGGCGACCATGCGAGTGCACAGGGCATGAACCGCTGCTACCCTTATGCGGCCGCGGGCGTTTGGTGTGGTCGCCCTAGCCTCCAGTCACTACTGTGACCACCAGAGCGGTGGACCGTGGCTTCTGATAGTCGCGGTCCTTCTTTTTCTTATTTCCGTCTCGGAGGACGGCCCCCGAGCCACCTGACTGGGCAGCTCCAGTTTGTGGGGCTGAGTGTCATGCACGGCCCTCGGCGGCTCTGGCGCACTTGTTGGCCAGAGCGAAGAGCGTGGGGACAGTTTCCACGTCATGTGTGGCCAACTTCTCCAACATTTTTTTGTCACGTGAAGGCTGTGATGATAGAAGCATCAGAAATACGAGGTATCATACCTTGCACTTTGGTGAAGCGGGAGATGAACTTCCGGAGGGTCTCCCTGGCTCCTGCCTCACTGCATGGAGGTGGGCCTCCACACCATGCTGTTGGTAAGCACTGGCGAAGTTCGCCACGAACCGCGCACAGAGCTCTTCCCAGGAGTAGACTGATCCCGGGGTGATGTTCATGAGCCAGGTCTGGGCAGGTCCAGACAAGGCCACATGAAAATATGTTGCCATCACAGTGGTGTTTCCACCTGCTGCCGTGATGGCGGTAACGTACACCTGCAGGAACTCCGACGAGTTTGATGTTCTGTCGTATTTTTCCGGCAGGTGCGACCGGAACTTGGGTGGCCAAGACGCCGCGCGGAGATGATGTGCCAGTGCGGCGCAGCCCACTCCGGCCAAGGAGACACCCGTTTGGGACCGGGTGCCCATTGGCGTCTGCGGCGCAACCGCAGCGAAGTCTTGATCGAGGTCGCGTCCATCGATGTTTCGGCGGCGCTCGCGCGCCCTATCCAAGGACACCCGAGCGTCTTCTCCCGCACACCTGCGGTTGAGTTCTGCCCGGAGGTCGTTGGTCTGTGCGCCCCTTACTGAGGTCAAGCGCACCGATGCTGATGCCTCGTGTTGACGCCGGGATGACCGCGTCTTCGACCTGGGCAAGGTAGAATGCGCCATACTGAGCAGTCGGTCGATGTCGTCCCGCCATTGCTTCATGGCTCCTGGTGAAGCCGTGGAGCTTGGAGGGTGTCACAACAACTCCCTGGCTGCTGACAACGCCCCCGGAGACGCCCTTGATGGAGTCCAAGATGTTTGCGCTACCGTGTGCTGCCGTGCGGCGTGCACAGCAGGAGTGACTGGTGCCGGGCGACTGGGAGCCTACGGTGTGGAGGAAGCAGCTTCTCCCTCCACCGCAAAATCTACCAAAGTCTCGGCACGATGCTCAATGATCTGCACCATCATGCTTGGGCAAGGGATCAAGCGAAAACCTAATGCCTAGGCCCCTACCTGGTGCGCCAAATGTCGGAGAGTAGATCTCCGACCGGGTGGCGGAGTGCACCCGCCCTAAATCCTGAGATGAGGAGGGGCTTAGGCGTTTTGCTTGATCGTTGGTATGAACGGGAAGAACGCAAGAACACACAAGGATTTAGAGTGGTTCAGGCCATCGGAGCGTAATACCCTACTCCACTGTGAGATGTATTGCCTATGAGCTTGTATGAGCTTGCGAGACTGTGGTGTGATCTAAGATTCGTGTTTGTGTGTAACGTCGCATGCCTCCCCTTTTATAGCTGAAGGGGGGCATGCACAAAGGGACTGGGCTCCGACATGTGGGCCCAGGGACATAAAGAATATAGTGCTTGGATCCTCTAATGTCTGTTGCCGAGGCAATCTTCTTGTGCCCTGACGCCCGAGATCTGCGTATCCTTGGCGTACAAGGGAAGCTTCTTGCGGAAAGAGAAGACGATTACAGCGCGTCGCTCGGTACGGGCGCACTGTCCTCCAACAGACCTAGTAGGCGCGCCGCCTGCTGGATGACCTTGACACCGCCTGTCAGCGGATGGGACGGGACGCAATAAATGCTGAGAGGGCACGTCGCCCGTCAGTGCGGTGGCAGGCGGTGCGTCTTTTCCTCAATAAATGCAGGGGCTGCACGACTTCTCGTCAGGTTCGGCCCGGTAGCTTTTTTTATGGGCCACAAGCAGCGGGTCTCCGCCTGAGCGGGAAGTGGAGGGCAGGGCCCGCACACGTGTCAGCACCGGACCCCTGCACATACCAAGGTCCTCCTCGTTCCGGGACCCTACTGGAGTTTGGACCTACCCGGAGGCTCCGGACTCATATGTATAGGGGTCCGGTGTCCTTCTATGGGGGTCCGGACTTACTGGGATGTGGTGTCTTTCCTTGCCACGTGGCACCCTTTGGCCTGGGGTCAGGCGTCGTCCTCCGCGTGGCTAGGAGACGTCGCATGGGTGCGGCGTCTTCATGCTGTAGGAGAGGGTACCCCTGATTTAGGGTACCGACAGTCATGAAGGACGTACCTTCATCATCTCAATACATAATGAAAAGCGGGATCATATGACACATATAAATAAAACATGAATAATCATCTGATATCATTATACTTTTATATTCTCATTATATAATCATGAATAGACATCAACAATATTGAATTATATTTATACCTTCGGCTTGACAGAAGGTGGGAATCCAAGTGTGACGTGCGAGTGAATCCAAGTCAGCGTGAACAGTACGGTGCTACTATTCATCTATTTATAGGCATAGGACGCAGCCTGTGTAAAATTACATCCATGCCCTTGATATTTACTATTGACTTAAGGACAATCTATCGAGGACTAGATAGCCTTTTTCCTTTAGGTCGGTTTCATTTTCCACCGCTAAGCCGAAGCTTCTCCACGCGTAGCTTCGGAACTGGTTCATCCTTCTTCTAGACCACGCTTTTCATATTGTGTACAGCTTCATCCCAAGGCAGAAGGTCCCTGTGAATGTATTGTACTTGGAAAACATGTTAGTCGCGTTTTTGAGGACCTTCGGAAGATGAAGGCCCCCAACATGACCCTTTAAAGAGATAGGAAACCTAAGACAAAATTAAAATTATTTTCTCTACCTGAAGTGATTGGATGTTTGTTCTTATGGTAATTGTTTGATTTACTCCTTTGATTGAATTAGTATAGCAAGGCATTCTAGCATGTACCACCAAAAGATAATGTATTAGCATTAGTAGGTGACACACTAATCTACTTAGCAAATAAAACCCCTAAAACATCATGTCTCGTAATTACTCCTCTTGTCTACAATTCTATCTTACCATGTGTTTCTAACCTAGATGGTCAATACCAGGAAGGGAGGCGGAATCGATCTACCTGCCAACACCCACAACAGGAGGATTGTTAGACAACCGCAACCTGAAATAAATCCTATGAATCCTCCACCAGCTGGGATAGATCTAGTGGTTGCAGCTCAGATGCAGATGCTGCAACAGATGGCAAATACTATGATGGAAATGCAAGCTCAGATGCGGCAGGAACGTCAAGAGATGTGCCAGGAGCGTCAAGAAATGCGCTAAGAGCGTCAAGAGATGCGACAGGAAATGAGGCAAGAGCGAATGGAACGACAACAACAACCACCAATGCCTCCTCCACCGCCACCACCAGCTCCACCCTGGGACAAGCACCGGGAATTCATGAGCCACAGGCCACCTACATTCTCTAGCTCTCTAGACCCCCTACATGCTAATGACTGGCTGAAATCAGTGGAAAAGATGCTCAATATCGCCCAATGCTCTGATCAGGAGAAGGTGCTCTATGCTTCCGGTCATCTTACTGGCCTCTCTGCTGATTGGTGGGACTCGTACACTGCTGCTCATGATGCTGCCAATACTATTACATGGGCAAAATTCGCTTCACAGTTCAGAAACTATCATATTCCGGCTAGCTTGATGAAAATAAAGAAGAAGGAATTTCTATCACTGAAGCAAGGCAACTTGTCAGTCAGTGAATATCGTGACAAATTTATTCAGCTATCGAGGTATGCTCCGGATGAGGTTGCTGATGATGAAAGAAAGTAGGAGCACTTCATGGAGGGACTCATTAGGCCACTCTAGTACCAGTTGGTTTCTCACACCTTCCCATCTTTGCAGAGGCTTCTGGACAAGACTATAGTCGTTGAACACAAACATGTTCAGCTAGGCAAGATGAAAAGGAAGGCTATTACCTAGGGACAGGGGAGCAGTAGCATCCACCCTCGCTATGTTCCACCCTAAGGTACACAAGCTCGTACCGGAGGTGGGAAACAGTCCTATCAGCGATCTGCTCAACAGACACCGCAGGCGACACCATAGACTCAGCAGACTCATCAGGATGCCCCCACTAGCACCCCGGTGAGACCTACGGGCCAGGGCACTGCTACAGGCACCACATGCTTCAAGTGTGGCATGGCTGGTCACTATGCTAATGTTTGTCCGACGAGGAACCCCAAGACACCGACTCGTGGTAATTCTTAGGGCTAGCAGACACAGACTCCAGGCAGCAACCGTGGTTACAGCGTTGCCAGGGTTAACCAAATTAATGTTGAAGCTACTGAGGATGGTCCTAACATCGTCATTGGTATGTTTTTCATTAATTCAGTACCAGCTACTATACTTTTTGATTCTGGAGCTTCGCATTCGTTCATATCTACCTGTTATGTTCATGCAAATAGTATACTTACCTTGCACTGCGTAGACCTATGATAGTCATTACACCTAAAGGGGCTTATGAAGCAACATATATGAGTCATAAAATAGAAGTAACAATTTTGGGAAGAAAATTTTGGGCTATGCCTATAATGCTAGAAGAGAGTGCAATAGACTTAATCCTTGGCATGAACTGGATAAAACAATGGAAGGCAGTAATACATTATGCTAGAGGAACAGTAGAACTTACTAATCCTGATGGGGATAGATTTGAAGTCACAGTTGCACCACCCACATCTAACAATCCTGTTGTATACATGATCAATGGTAAATTTGTGGGAGATCACATCAAAATTGTTAGAGAATTTCTAGACGTCTTTCAAGAGGAGTTACCCAGAATACCACCAGATAGGGAGGTTGAGTTTGTGATTGATCTCTTACCTGGGACCGCTCCTATTTCTAAAAGACCATACATGATGTTAGTGGAAGAATTAAAAGAACTTAAGAAACAACTAAAATAATTACAGGAAGCGAGGTACATTCGACCGAGTTCCTCACCTTGGGGAGCACCAGTTCTGTTTGTACAGAAGAAGGATGGATCACAAATGATGTGTGTGGATTATAGATCACTTAATGATGTAACAATCAAGACTAAGTATCCTTTACCTCATATTGAAGATTTATTTGATCAGATGATAGGTGCTAGGGTATTCTCTAAAGTTGATCTCAGATCGGGATACCATCAAATGAAGATTAGGCCATGTGATATTCCCAAGACGACTTTCTCCACCCGATATGGTCTATACGAGTTCACAGTCATGTCGTTTGTCTTAACTAATGCCCCAGCCTACTTCATGAATATGATGAACAAGGTGTTCATGGAGTATCTTTATAGGTTCGTCGTGGTATTCATCAATTCTATTCTGATATATTCCAAGAATGGTAGTGACCATGAGGAACATCTGCGATTGGTACTACAAAAGCTGAGGGATAATCAACTCTATGCCAAGTTTAGCAAGTGTGAATTCTGGCTCGATGAAGTACCATTCCTTGGGCATATCATCTCCAACGGTGGAATCTCCGTGGATCCGGCTAAAGTAACGGAGATAGTAGGTTGAAAGATACCAAAAAACATTCACTAAGGTCTGTAGTTTCCTAGGACTCGTGGGTTATTACCGACGTTTTATTGAAAGATTCCCCAAGATAGCGAAGCCTATGACCTCACTATTGGAGAAAGGGAAAGAGTTTAAGTGGACTCATGAATGCCAAGAGAGTTTCAATCAACTGAGGTTTAGATTGTTGTCACCCCTAGTGTTGATTATGCCAGACCTGTAGAAGGGATTTGACATATATTGTGATGCATGCTGCCAGGGCTTGGGATGTGTTCTTATGCAAGAAGGACATGTCACTGCCTATGCGTCTCGCCATTTGCGGAAGCATGAGCTGAACTATCGCACTCATGACTTAGAACTGGTAGCTATAGTGCATGCTCTCAAGATTTGGAGGCATTACATTATGGGGACCAAATGCCAAGTCTATACTGATCACAAGAGCTTAAAGTATATCTTCACTTAGAAAGATCTCAACCTTAGGCAACACCGTTAGTTGGAGCTAATCAAAGACTATGACTTGGAGATCCACTATCATCTGGGCAAGGTGAATCTAGTTGCGGATGCCTTGAGTCGGAAAGAACACACTCATGCAGCTATAGTCACCCAATTACCCGATGAGCTAGTTGCGGACTTTGAAAGACTCAACTTGGGGATAGTTGCACATGCTGAAGGGATCACCATATAAGTGGAACCTACCTTAGAGCAAGAAATACGTAAGGGTCAGATCGAAGATGCTAAAATTCAAGAAATCAAAGATCCGATGGCAGAAGGTAGGGGTCCTGACTTCATGGAGGATGAGCAAAGCACAATATGGTTCAAGAACAGGATATGTGTTCCTGAGATTGACAGTCTCCGTGAAACCATTCTGAAGGAAGCCCATGATTCTGATTACTCTATTCGTTCTGGTAGCACCAAAATGTATCAAGATCTGAAACAGAAATACTGGTGGTATGGGCTAAAAAGGGATGTTGCCTCACATGTGGCGGTTTGTGATGTTTGCTAGAGGGTAAAAGCTGAACATAAGAGACCAGCTGGATTACTCCATCCGCTAAAGATACCCGAGTGGAAGTGGGAAGAAATTGGTATGGATTTCATCGTTGGTCTACCCCGCACTTCTACAGGGTATGACTCCATTTGGGTAATTGTGGACAGACTAACCAAAGTGGCTCACTTCATCCCCGTGAGGACTACTTACCGGGAGCCAAGCTAGCTGAGTTGTATATGGCAAGAATAGTTTGTTTGCATGGAGTACCTAAGAAGATCGTGTCTGACCGAGGATCCCAGTTTACATCTCGGTTCTGGCAGAAGCTACATGAGAGCCTTGACACAAAGTTGAACTTCAGCTTGGCCTACCATCCTCAAATTGATGGTCAAACTGAGAGGACTAATCAGGTATTAGAAGACATGTTGAGAGCTTGTGCTCTAAAGCATGGTGGTAGTTGGGACAAGAGTCTACCATACGCAGAGTTTCTCTTACAACAACAATTATCAGACTAGTCTCAAGATGTCTCCATTTGAAGCTTTATATGGCAGAAAATGTAGGACTCCTATGTATTGGGATCAGACTGGTGAAAGATAATTATTTGGTCTTGAAATTATTCAAGAGGCAGAAGGACAAGTCCATATGATCCGGGAGAACTTGAGGATAGCACAGACCCGACATAAGAGCTATGTTGATAATAGAAGACCACTGTAATTCGAAGAGGGTGATCACGTATACTTAAAGGTGTCACCGATTTGTGGAATGAGAAGGTTTAAAGTTAAAGGCAAGTTATCCCCTCACTTTATTGGACCTTTCAAGATCCTTAAGCGAGTTGGGGAGATGGCATACCGGCTTGAGCTACCGGATCATCTGTCTGATGTACATGATGTGTTTCATGTATCTCAACTCAAGAAATGTCTCTGTGTCCCGGAAGAACAGTTGCCAATGGAAGAACTTAGTGTGCAGGGAGATCTGACCTACACTGAGCATCCTATCAAGATCCTTGACACTTTGACTCGTGTTACAAGAAGCAAAGTGATAAAAATGTGTAAAGTGCAATGGAGTCATCAAGGTGAAAAAGAAGCTACTTGGGAAAGAGAAGAAGAGCTACGAATAGAATTTCCCCACCTCTTCCCTAGTTCATCTTAATCTCGAGGTCGAGATTATTTTTAATGGGGGTAGAATTTGTAATATCCAAATATTGGGAGGAATAAACTGTACAGGGAATTGGGGAAACAGAAAAGGTTTATTTGACTACTTATGTGAATTTCCTCATTTTTGCATCAAGTATATTAAATAAAGAAAATAGTGCATCATGTTGGAGTTTAATTGTTTGTGCATTTAATAATAATAATAACATTAATAAGAATACATTAATAATGAGAATTAGGGTCAAACCTAATATAAACCCTTGAAGTTGGAAATAATATATAAAAGAAAGAGAAGAAAAGGAAACCCTATATTCACTATGAAGAAAAAAAATATATAGATAAATGTGCCTTTTCGTACTGGCATCATTGATTTGAATATTTAATCAAAATTACAAATTCACAAACCAAGATTTGAATTCAGTTGAATATTTGAATTCAATGTGAATCTTTGAAAATTGGGAGAAGAAATAGAAAAGAAAAAGAGAAACCGCTACCTAGGCCAATACCTCCGGAACTGGCCCAATTCTCCTCTGCGCGCGGCCCAGGTGCTGGTTCTGATAGCTTAACCCCACCGACCAGCCTCACACCGCGCGGATATAGCAGCGAAGCATGCGCTGACATGCGGGGCCACCTGCGCAGCCACTCATTGCGCAAAAACGCTGACGCTCTCTGTCACCGATCCCCACTTGTCAGGAGGACACTGTGTATCTTCCCCCTCCGCCCCCGCAACGAACCTCCGACTAATCCGCCGTGCCTTGGACCGCAGCTGGCGCCTTGACCGATCCTCCGGGTGATTATAAAACTGCGCGCCAAACCCTAACCCCCATCCCCTCTCACCGCGCACAAATCCATCATCATCGGCGAGGGCAGTGTCGAACTGTGTGCCACCATCGTCGATCCCCGGCACTGACTCCGTTGAGGACTCGAAGTTGGGTGGTAGAGTTTCGCCATTGCTCCTGTCGGGTGTTCATGGCGGGATTGGGCGAGATCGGCCATTGGGGGCGACCGCAATTGCTCATCGATGATCGTGACGAGCAGCGGATCTGCCCATCACCACGACCAGCACCAACTAGACGTCCATTTGCGGTAAGATGCATACCCGTGTGTTCGTCATACCCTGTTCTCTGTATAACCCCGAGCCACGATAGAATAGGAGCACTGTGTGGCTGGATCGCCCAACTCTGGCGATCCCCCGCCATGGATGGTGGCGGCGCCGCCATCGGGTAGCCTGTTAGGGGAGGGCGAAGTTTGAGCGTTGATCTAATGATGAACGGTTCGGATTTGGTCCTGTCATACCGGTTCGGGCGGGAGATCTAGGCCATTGGGATCTGATTGGGTGGATCTGGGGGCTCTGAGTTATTTAAATCTGCACCGTTAGATTTTGATCGGGCGGCCCACGTTGAACGATACCCCTTCGCCCAACCCTTTTGCTAAAGAGTCCCTGACTAAAGTAGAAATCAACCCACAGTCCTATGCGTGTTAAGAAACCTATACCCTGAGCCTTATAAACTTTGCAAGATAGCCCCTAAACTCTTTTGTATTACTATGTGCAGTCTAGGGTGCTGTTAAAAGGAATAAAAATTATAGCAAATGAGTTTTTATATTAAAACAATTGTAGAAACTTGTTTAAATCATAATAAATCCATTTTAACTCCTTTTTGATCCATTCCAGCTGTATTAATTTTGTATTGATATTGTCTATCAACTAGTAACTCTGTTTATTCATGAAGCATAGACTAAAATTATTCATTTGGCTTAGTCTATATCAACCACTTAATAACTTCGGAAATTCATAACTCGATAATTGTAACTCCAAATTTAGTGATTCTTGTTCCTACGATCTCGTTACGATGCGTAGAATACTATTATGCAATATGATCTCATGTTTGGTGTGATGTTAATTTCTCCTATACTATGTCTGTTTGTATTGTTGCGAGTAGACGAGCAAGCCACTTAGGACCCCGGTGTTCAGCAGGCGGATAATTCTGAACAGGAGCTCGTTGAAGGCAAGTCGTGCCCTTGACCACTTTTATTTACCCAATAATGTTCTCTTTAATCACTATGGCATGCTTAGGCTTAATTTTAATGGGACCCAATAGGTAGGGATGGCAATCGGGCGGGTAGTACACGGATATATAGTTCGCAAATCCATACCCACGAGACAAAACTCAACCCATACCCATACCCATAAACGTTCGTGGGTATGGATCTGTATCCATACCCGTACCCGCCGGGTATCCGCTATCCAGTGGATACCCGTTACCCGCCCGCCCACTACAATTTTAGCATTAAACACCAAACAACAATTTTATTATATTTTAAAATAATTATCATTCTAATAGCATTAAATGATAATTTCAGCACCAAACAACATGTTATGGATAAAAGTTGAAAAATAAGAATTTATGATAATATATAAATCCGGATGGCCCACATGTTAGATATCCATTGGGTAACGGGTATGGATACTGGATATCCATACCCGCGAAAAAATATCCGCGGATACCTTATTATATCCATAACCATACCCGCGGATATCAAATTCCACCATACCCATATCCAATGGATAATTATCCGCGGTTATTTACCCATACCCGTACCCATTGCCATCCCTACCAATAGGTCACCCTAGTCTGCTTTATCATGTGCCTTGATCACCACTGAACATGTTTGGGTAGTCTTGCTATTGCTATGTATGGCTTTGGGTGTTGAGATAAATTTGACACATGATCATTCTTTATTATTGTTGTTGATTAGTTATTGTTCATGATAAGATTACTGTGTTAATTGGAACATGGAGAACCACCCGGGAAAAATAGTGCTACCACAAGTGTGGAATGGGACACCCTTGGCCAAGTAATATTAGGAAAACTAGGGAGAGATTACCTTACCTAAAAGGGGCAAGCGGGTGGCGTCGCTACAGAATATAGGGAGGTTCTCGGGTCGGATTGCCTGGCTTTCCAGACGAGGGATTCCTATGCTTCGTTCTTCCTGAATCCGTAGCGCATTTTCTCGAACTAGTGGAACTTTGGAAAGGCCTCGTAGTGCTACCATGCCTCGTCTCCTCGGTAGAGATGAATGGGAAGTCGCAATCCCTTGGCAAATGGGTAACATGACTTGTGGGTAAAGATGCGCAACCTCTGCAGAGTGTAAAGTTGGTATATCAGTCATGCTCACGGTCATGAGCGGCTCTAACACTCACATGATTAATTTATGAAAGTTAAATTTAATTTTTTATTTGCATCGCATTGTGATTTATTATTAACTTTGATCTACTATTACTTTGGGTTGGTATTTACTTACATTTAGTAACTGCTAATAAAATTTGACCAACTTGTTAAAAACAATGCTTAGCTTTAACCATTATTGTTGATCAGCCTTACACTTCACATGCACTCCCACCTTTGGTGAGTTCATGCACATGGTTCCCCGCAACTTGTTGAGCTATGATCTTTTGTGAGCTCACTCTTACGATATATAAACCCCCACAGGTGAAGAGCATGTGGTCCAAGAGGAGCCCTACAACGAGGAATATGAGCTTATCTAGGTGGCGTCTCCGAGTTAGCTTGATGGCGCCAAGGAATAATACTTAGTTCACTTTATTGTTCTCATTTATTTATGTAAGACTTCTGCTATGTAATAATGATACTTGTGACATTATTCACTATACACTTTGTCATTATATGTGGTGTTCTTCTTTGACGCACATATGAGACGCACCCGGCTTTACCCCTTAAATCCGGGTGTGACACTGCTTTTGCCAACTAGCACTTTTCGTTTGCTAAAACTTCAAAGTTTGCTTTGTAGAGCATAATTTGTCACACAACCTTGCCTATGTAGCTTTGTATTTTGCGAATTTTTAGAATGGTCGAAGAGAAGAAAAGAGATGGCCGTAGGAAGTTAGTGGCTCGTTTGACCGCACCTGCGGGTCAGCAACTGAAAGCTAACTTCCTAGAGGAGGTCGTAGGAAGTTAGCTGGAGAAGCTTACTTCCTAGAGTAGGCCTTAGAAAGTTAGCAGGAGTAGCTAACTTCCTAAAGCAGGTCGTAGGAAGTTAGCGGCTCGTTTGATCACACATACGGGTCAGCATGTGAAAGCTAACTTCCTACGGCTTTTGTGAAATACCATAGGAAGTTATGTTTATTTCCTAGAGCTACCAGTTGTGTCTCGAAAGTTATTTATTTCCAACGGTTGTTATAAAAGTTGTAGGAAGTTAAAAAACTATAGGAAGTGTATGTTTTTGGTGTAGTGACATGCCTAGTTTCACATGTGATATTTACTTTTTATTATAGTTGCATGCATACTAGGTTAATCATATGGTAGGTTTGCTCGTTTTCAATTCTATTCTTAAGCAAACCTACATGGTTTAAAAAGATTAGTCAAGCAAGACACATAGCTTATTAAACATTCTAAGTAAATGATATTCCAACTAGTATTGGTATATGACATATTCCACATCTGATATCCTCCATATGTCAATTGGTATCATTTAACTTATATGTGCCAAAGCTCGGATTATAGATAATTTGCCCCTCTTGATATCAAAATCAAAGTGCATATCTCCTACAAGTATTCAAAACTTGTATGCACACTTTCAGGGGGAGGTTACTCTATAATCTAAGTCTTTGAGACTAATACCAGTTTTCAAGTCTATTGTATGTAGTAGTCTCATGAAGGAAAATGGAGTCCCCGGAGAAAGACAATAAGCTTCCACTACAAATCTACAAGTAGTTTCATGTCTCACATGACTACATTTGGTATCTTTTGCATGTCTTCTCTAATTTTTTATTTGACTATATTTCATATCTTATACTTCTCATCTTGCTAAATGCATATGTTGTCAAAATATATCTGTTACCTATGCATAGGGGAAGTTAGTCTAATCAAATCATGTCTTGTACCTCTATTTCTCTCATGCTTTTTCCTAAGTAGAAGATCTCTAACAGGGGGAGTATTTCTTCGTCTATAACAAAGAGGGAGAATATTCTTTCAAAAGGAGAACACTCGTTTAGGGAGAGTAATCTTTTAGTGCTTAAATTGATAAATCTTTTAAGAGGGCAAGTCTTATTTGCTTCCTATATGCGTTAATGTCTTCCTTTTCGGTGGTTGATGCCAAAGGGGAGAAGTTTTAGGGACCAAAGCCATGGAAAATATATTAAACACCAAACACCACCAAATTAAAATTTTAATTTTTTGTTCTTGCAAGTGGTTTTGGTTCTCTGGTCTAAAATAGGAAGTATGTGAATTATGGAGTTAGGGGGAGGCTTAAGTCCATAATCTCACATTGAGGGGACACTCATGCATCCTAGCAAGTAGATTGCATATTTTCATTCAAATGTTTGTTATATTTGCTTGCTTTGGTTGTGTTATCATCAATCACCAAAAAGGGGGAGATTATAAGGAAAATGGACCCCGAGCCATTTGGCTCTAAAAGCTTTGGTGTTTGATGATCAACATAACATGTGGACTAATATGTTTGCTAGTGTTTGTTTTATAATTCACATGATATGAAGAGGATTGGACTAAGACACTGAGGATGCAATACCTCAAAAGAAGACATAAAAGATGTGTAGAAGTCCAAGACTCAAGAGAAAAATAAGCCCAAAAGAAACAGCGAAGAAATCCATGAAGAGGGCAGTCAGCCAGCACACTGGTGGTGCACCGGACAGTGAACCGTAACCTGTCCGGTGGGACACTGGGCAGTCTGCGCAGAGAGGTCCACAACGGGCGCTCTCGGGCTATAGCACCGGATAGTCTGTGTAACGGTCGGATCCAACGGTCGACTGCTATAGACCCCAACGGTTGGCTGACGTGGCAGGGCACCGGATAGTGAACAGTGCATGCCTGATGTGCATCGAACTGTCTGTTGCGCCCATCGATAGAAAGCTGTTGCTTCTGTCCAACGGCTATAATTGTGGGGGGAGGCTATAAATACCCCAACCAACCATTTGGAGGTGTGGGAGTCCAAGCAACATACCAAGGCATATTGTAGACATTTCCAAGTGCTCAAACACCCAAGTGCTTAATAGAAGCACTTGGTGATTAGCTTAGGTGCTTTGTGAAGTGCTTAGGTTAGTTAGACCACTTATGCACTTGCTTTAGATGAATCCTAGTTAGTTGAGTGAGTTTAGAAAAACCACACAACCCCTCGGCCCTTGTGTGAGCCGTTGTAATTGTACCAACCACACAACCCCTTGGCCCTTGCATGAGCCATTGTAATTGTACCGAGTGGGACAAGAGTCTTGCGAGACCATGATAACTGAATTTGTGTCATGGCCACCACTGTGTATGGGAGGGAACGAGGCCCGCGGCTTTTCGGCTGGAAGCTCAATAATGGAAACGGTGGGGAGCGTCCAAGAGGAGCCGGAAGCGGAGCACCACTTGCACGTGGAGAAGGCTCACGGCTCTCTACGGAGTTACTCGACCGAGGTGCTTGGCCCTCACGTGGGCTTCCCTTTGCATAGGGGCACCAACGAGAATTAGTCGAGACCTTGCGGGGTTTCAGATACCTCGGTAAAAATACCGGCATCATCCACGAGAGTTTTCATCTCTACCTTGCTCTTTACATTCTGCATTTATACTAAGTATTTAAGTTTCAATCTTGTCTTTATAGTTAGATTATTTAGGATTGAAACTTAGACTTTGCGGTAGAAATAGCCACACTTAGACAAAACCTAGTTTGCACATTATAGTTTATTTATTTGCATAAGGTTTTGCTCTAAGGGATTTAATTGTGGCCTAGTTTAGAGATAGTTTTAGAAGTCCTAATTCACCCCTCTTAAGTGTCACCGTTTCCTACAGACTCCCCTATTTATAGCTTCACGTAGGGCTGCCAGGAGTGCTGGGGTTGGCCACGTGTGGTGAGGAGGCAAGACCGAGCCCCTATAGACGATATGGCTTGTGGTATGGGGCTTGTACTTGTTGTTGACTTATGCTCGGTGGAGACGTTCGGTTCCTGCAGAGAGCCGAGGCCCGGGTCGAGGGCTCTGTCACGTACCTGAGCCTATCTGCTAGGGAGGTTGCCATGTTGTAGTGGTTGGTACAGTGCTAAGTATGGCAAAAGCCCCTCGGTAATTGAAAGGGAAATGTGCCCTTGGGCCATTTCTAAGTATTTTGGTGATTTAGTGTCCAATACAAGTGCCTAATTGTCAAAAGGTGGACAAAATACAAATCAAGTATAAAGGTATGTTTCTCAGACTTAGTACATTGTTTTAGAGACTAATGTATTGTGTCTAAGTGCTGGAAACAGGAAAAATCAAAGTGAAATTAAAGATGGCTTTGTTCAGCCAAAGTCAGCTCTGTCTGGGTGCACCGGACTGTCCGGTGGTGCACCGGACTGTCCGGTGGTGCACCGGACAGTGTCTGGTGCGCCAGGCTGGCTCAGGCGAACTTGCTGCTCTCGGGAAGTGATTAACGGCGTACGACTATAATTCATCGGACTGTCCGGTGTGCACCGGACTTTCCGGTGAGCCAACGGTCGGCCGAGCCAACGGTCGGCCGCGTGATCCGCGCGAGACACGTGGCCGAGCCAACGGTCGGAAGGGGGGCACCGGACTGTCCGGTGTGCCCCGGACAGTGTCCGGTGCGCCAACGGCTCCAAAGCGCCAACGGTCGGCTTCGCCAAATAAGGAAAGAAATTCGCACCGGACAGTGTCCGGTGGTGCACCGGACTGTCCGGTGCGCCAGGCGACAGAAGGCAAGAATTGCCTTCCTGGAATGCAGTCAACGACTCCTAGCTGCCTTGGGGCTATAAAGGGACCCCTAGGCGCATGGAGGAGAACACCAAGCATTCTCTAAGCATTCCTAAGCACCAAGACTTCGATTCCGCGCATTTGATTCTTTGTGATAGCAACTAGAGCTCCATTTGAGTTGTAAACTCGCCGGGTTGTGTTGTGAGCTCTTGTTGTGACTTGTGTGCGTGTTGGTACTCTGATTTCGTGTCTTGTGTGCGTTGCTCATCCCTTCCTTACTCCGTGCTTCTTTGTGAACATCAAAGTGTAAGGGCGAGAGGCTCCAAGTTGTGGAGATTCCTCGCAAACGGGATATAGTAAAGCAAAGCAAAACACCGTGGTATTCAAGTGGGTCTTTGGACCGCTTGAGAGGGGTTGATTGCAACCCTCGTCCGTTGGGACACCACAACGTGGAGTAGGCAAGTGTTGAACTTGGCCGAACCACGGGATAAACCACTGTGTCTATCTGTGATTGATCTTCTTGTGGTTATCGTGTCTTGCAAAGACTCTTATCTAGCCACTTGGCTTTATTGTGCTAACTCCTAACCAAGTTTTGTGGCATTAAAGTTTAAGTTTTACAGGATCACCTATTCACCCCCCTCTAGGTGCTCTCAATTGGTATCGGAGCCGTTCTCTTCAAGAAAGGGACTAATCGCCCGAAGAGATGGATCCTAAGGACAAGGGGATGGTGGTCAACGATAAGGAGAAGGAGTCCTTCGTCATTGATCCAAAGGAGGACAAGCCTACTGACTCGAGCTCGAGCCAGAAAAGAAAAGATGGGAGGAAGAAGAAAACAAGGCGTATCAAAGAGATAGTCTACTACGACAGCGACGAATCCACTTCTTCCCAAAAGGACGACGACAACGATTATGAGAAAAAGAAGACGGTTAACTCAAACTTCTCTTTTGATTATTCTCGTATTCCTCAAAGTACCAATGCTCATTTACTCTCCATTCCACTTGGTAAACCTCCTCATTTTGATGGAGAGGACTACGGATTTTGGAGTCACAGAATGCGTAGTCACTTGTTCTCTCTCCATCCTAGTATATGGGAGATAGTAGAGAGTGGAATGAAATTTGATAGCTCGGATAGTCCTTTGTTTATCAATGAACAAATTCATAAAAATGCACAAGCCACTACTGTGTTGTTAGCCTCATTGTGCAGGGACGAGTACCATAAGGTGAGCAGCTTGGACAATGCCAAGCAGATCTGGGACACCCTCAAGATCTCACATGAGAGGAACGACATCACCATGCTCACCAAGATGGAGTTGGTGGAAGGCGAACTCGGGAGATTTGCGATGATAAGAGGGGAGGAGCCAACCCAGACATACAACAGGCTCAAGACTCTCGTCAACAAGATAAGGAGCTATGGAAGCACGCGATGGACGGACCACGACGTCGTCCGCCTAATGCTAAGGTCCTTTACTGTCCTTGATCCACATCTTGTGAACAATATTCGTGAGAATCCTAGGTACACGAAGATGACGCCCGAGGAGATCCTTGGAAAGTTCGTAAGCGGGCGAATGATGATCAAGGAGGCTAGATACGTCGACGATGCATTAAATGGCCCAATCCAAGAGCCTCAAACTATTGCTCTCAAGGCAACAAGGAGCAAGGAGGCACTACCTAGCAAGGTGGCGCAAGTTGAGGCGGCCGGGCTTAATGATGAAGAGATGGCTCTCATCATCAAGCGGTTCAAGACGGCGCTAAAGGGTCGCAAGGAGCACTCCAACAAGAACAAGACGAAGGGGAAGCACTCCTGCTTCAAATGTGGTAAGATTGGTCATTTTATCGCTAATTGTCCCGATAATGATAGTGACCAGGAAAAGAAGAGTGGAAAGTGGGAAAAGAACAAGAACTACAAGAAGGCAAAGGGCGAGGCACATCTTGGAAAGGAGTGGGATTCGGATTGCTCCTCGTCCGACTCCGACAACGAAGGACTCGCCGCCACCGCCTTCAACAAGTCATCCCTCTTCCCCAACGAGCATCACACTTGCCTCATGGCAAGGGAAAAGAAGGTAATCACTCGTAATACTAGTACTTATGCTTCTTCAAGTGAGGATGAGTCTAGTGATGATGATGAAATAGATTATTCATGCTTATTCAAGGGCCTAGATAGGACCAAGGTTGATAAAATTAATGAATTAATTGATGCCTTGAATGATAACAATAGGCTATTATAAAAGCAAGAGGATCTTTTGTATGAAGAGCATGATAAATTTGTTAGTGCACAAAATTCTCTTGCTCTAGAAGTTAAAAGGAATTAAATGCTTCCTTTGCTATTTGTAGAAAGGATAGGAAGATAGTTGCTAGAAAATTAGGGGCAAAATGCAAGGGAGATAAAACTTGCATTTGGGTCCCTAAGACTATTTGTACTAACCTGGTAGGACCCAACATGAGTTGGGTACCGAAGACCCAAGCCTAAATTTGCCTTGCAGGTTTATGCATCCGGGGGCTCTAGCTGGATTATCGACAGCGGATGCACAAACCACATGATGGGGGAAAAGAGGATGTTCTCTTCCTACGTCAAGAACAAGGATCCCCAAGATTCAATCATATTCGGTGACGGGAATCAAGGCAAGGTTAAAGGTTTAGGCAAGATTGCAATCTCAAATGAGCACTCTATTTCTAATGTGTTCTTAGTTGAGTCGCTCGGATATAACTTGTTGTCTGTGAGTCAACTTTGTAATATGGGATATAATTGTTTATTCACAAACATAGATGTGTCTGTCTTTAGAAGAAGTGATGGTTCATTAGCTTTTAAGGGAGTACTAGACGACAAACTTTATTTAGTTGATTTTGCAAAAGAGGAGGTCGGTCTAGATGCATGCTTAATTCCTAAGACTAGCATGGGCTGGCTGTGGCATCGCCGCTTAGCACATGTGGGGATGAAGAACCTTCACAAGCTTCTAAAGGGAGAACACGTAATAGGTCTAACTAATGTTACTTTCGAAAAAGATAGACCTTGTGCAGCTTGTCAAGCAGGGAAACAGGTGGGAAGCTCTCATCATGCCAAAAATGTGATGACAACATCAAGACCCTTGGAGTTACTTCATATGGACCTCTTCAGACCCGTCGCCTATCTAAGCATAGGAGGAAGTAAGTATGGTCTTGTTATAGTTGATGATTTTTCCCGCTTCACTTGGGTATTCTTTTTGCAGGATAAATCTGAAACCCAAGGGTCCCTCAAGCGCTTCCTAATGAGAGCTCAAAACGAGTTTGAGCTCAAGGTGAAGAAGATAAGGAGCGACAATGGGTCCGAGTTCAAGAACCTTCAAGTGGAGGAGTATCTTGAGGAGGAAGGAATCAAGCACGAGTTCTCCGCTCCCTACACACCACAGCAAAATGGTGTGGTAGAGAGGAAGAACAGGACGCTTATAGACATGGCAAGGACGATGCTTGGAGAGTTCAAGACCCTCGAGTGCTTTTGGTCGGAAGCCGTGAACACGGCTTGTCACGCCATCAACCGGGTCTACCTTCATCGCCTCCTCAAGAAGACTTCATATGAGTTACTAACCGGTAACAAACCCAATGTTTCGTATTTCCAAGTTTTTGGGAGTAAATGCTACATTCTAGTGAAGAAAGGTAGGAATTCCAAATTTGCTCCCAAAGCGGTAGAAGGGTTTTTGTTAGGTTATGACTCAAATACAAAGGCGTATAGGGTCTTCAACAAATCATCGGGTTTGGTTGAAGTCTCTAGCGACGTTGTATTTGATGAGACTAATGGCTCTCCAAGAGAGCAAGTTGTTGATCTTGATGATGTAGATGAAGAAGACATTCCAACGGCCGCAATGCGTACCATGGCGATTGGAGATGTAAGGCCACTGGAACAAAAGGAGCAAGATCAACCTTCTTCCTCAACAATGGTGCATCCCCCAACTCAAGATGATGAACAGGTTAATCAAGAGGAGGCATATGATCAAGGGGAGCACAAGATGATCATGTAATGGAGGAAGAAGCACAACCGACACCTCCAACTCAAGTCCGAGCGATGATTCAAAGGGATCATCCCGTCGACCAGATTTTGGGTGACATTAGCAAGGGAGTAACTACTCGGTCTCGATTAGTTAATTTTTGTGAGCATTACTCTTTTGTCTCTTCTATTGAGCCTTTCAGGGTAGAAGAGGCCTTGCTGGATCCGGACTGGGTGTTGGCCATGCAGGAGGAGCTCAACAACTTCAAGAGAAATGAAGTTTGGACACTGGTGCCTCGTCCCAAGCAAAATGTTGTGGGAACCAAGTGGGTGTTCCGCAACAAACAAGACGAGCACGGGGTGGTGACAAGAAACAAGGCTAGACTTGTGGCAAAAGGTTATGCCCAAGTCGCAGGTTTGGACTTTGAGGAGACATTTGCTCCTGTGGCTAGGCTAGAGTCAATTCGCATATTGTTAGCCTATGCTGCTCACCATTCTTTCAGGTTGTTCCAAATGGATGTGAAGAGCGCTTTCCTCAATGGGCCAATTAAGGAGGAGGTGTACGTGGAGCAACCCCCTGGCTTCGAGGATGAACGGTACCCCGACCACGTGTGTAAGCTCTCTAAGGCGCTCTATGGACTTAAGCAAGCCCCAAGAGCATGGTATGAATGCCTTAGAGACTTTTTAATTGCTAATGCTTTCAAGGTTGGGAAAGCCGATCCAACTCTTTTTACTAAGACATGTGATGGTGATCTTTTTGTGTGCCAAATTTATGTCGATGACATAATATTTGGTTCTACTAACCAAAAGTCTTGTGAAGAGTTTAGCAGGGTGATGACTCAAAAGTTTGATATGTCGATGATGGGCGAGTTAAGCTATTTCCTTGGGTTCCAAGTGAGACAACTCAAGGATGGGACCTTCATCTCCCAAACGAAGTACACACAAGACTTGATCCAGCGGTTTGGGATGAAGGACGCCAAACCCGCAAAGACTCCAATGGGAACCGACGGACACACCGACCTCAACAAAGGAGGTAAGTCCGTTGATCAAAAGGCATACCGGTCTATGATAGGGTCTTTACTTTATCTATGTGCTAGTAGACCGGATATTATGCTTAGCGTATGCATGTGTGCTAGATTTCAATCCGATCCAAGGGAGTGTCACTTAGTGGCTGTGAAGCGAATTCTTAGATATTTAGTCGCTATGCCTTGCTTCAGGATCTGGTATCCAAAGGGGTATACCTTTGACTTGATTGGATACTCATACTCCGATTATGCTAGATGTAAGGTCGATAGGAAGAGTACATCAGGGACGTGCCAATTCTTAGGAAGGTCCCTGGTGTCGTGGAGTTCTAAGAAACAAACCTCCGTTGCCCTATCCACCGCTGAGGCCGAGTACGTTGCCGCAGGACAGTGTTGCGCGCAACTACTTTGGATGAGGCAAACCCTCAGGGACTTTGGCTACAATCTGAGCAAAGTCCCACTCCTATGTGATAATGAGAGTGCTATCCGCATGGCGGATAATCCTGTTGAACACAGCCGCACAAAGCACATTGACATCCGGCATCACTTTTTGAGAGACCACCAGCAAAAGGGAGATATCGAAGTGTTTCATGTTAGCACCGAGAACCAGCTAGCCGATATCTTTACCAAGCCTCTAGATGAGAAGACCTTTTGCAGGCTGCGTAGTGAGCTAAATGTCTTAGATTCGCGGAACTTGGATTGATTCATAGCATACATGTGTATATGCCTTGATCATATTCCTTAATGCATTTTGTTGTTTATGGTGCTCAAGTTGTACAAGCACTCCCCGGACCTCACAAGTCCATTTGCAAGTGATGCACATATTTAGGGGGAGATGTGCTACAACTTGACCCTTTGAGGCTAACTGTGTACTTGAGTTTTCTTAATTTAGTCTCAAAGGAGGTTTGAAAGGGAAAGGTGGACTTGGACCATGCAAGACTTCCACTGCACTCCGATGAAAGAGTAACAAATTCCAAGTTCATCTTTGTACTCTTATTGCCTATTTACTCTTAGTTGCAAATTTTGGTGAGGCAATGGGGTTAAAGGGCCAAGATTGATCCTGTTTTGGTGCTTGATGCCAAAGGGGGAGAAAGTAAGGCCAAAGCAATAAATGGATCAGCTACCACTTGAGAATTTTGAAAATAGTAGAATAGAGTTATTTGTTTGTCAAAAATCTCTTATTGTCTCTTTTGTCAAAAGTTGGCCTCTTGTGGGGAGAATGGTTGATTATGGGAAATAGGGGGAGTTTTTGAATTCTTGATAAATTTCTCTTGGAATGTCTCTCTCTATGCCTCAACAAGTGGTTTTGACTTAGAGATAGGAAATTGAGTTTGATTTGCAAAAACAAACCAAGTGGTGGCAAAGGATGATCCAAATATGCCAAATTTGAATCAAAACAAATTTGAGTTTTCATTTGCATTGATGTTGCACTTCTTTTAGTTGCTTTATATTGTGTTGGCATAAATCACCAAAAAGGGGGAGATTGAAAGGGAAATGTGCCCTTGGGCCATTTCTAAGTATTTTGGTGATTTAGTGTCCAACACAAGTGCCTAAGTGTCAAAAGGTGGACAAAGTACAAATCAAGTATAAAGGTATGTTTCTCAGACTTAGTACATTGTTTTAGAGACTAATGTATTGTGTCTAAGTGCTGGAAACAGGAAAAATCAAAGTGAAATTAAAGATGGCTTTGTTCAGCCAAAGTCAGCTCTGTCTGGGTGCACCGGACAGTGTCCGGTGCGCCAGGCTGGCTCAGGCGAACTTGCTGCTCTCGGGAAGTGATTAACGGCATATGACTATAATTCACCGGACTGTCCGGTGTGCACCGGACTGTTCGGTGAGCCAACGGTCGGCCGCGCGATCCACGCGAGACATGTGGCCGAGCCAACGGTCGGAAGGGGGGCACCGGACTGTCCGGTGTGCACCGGACAGTGTCCGGTGCGCCAACGGCTCCAAAGCGCCAACGGTCGGCTTCGCCAAATAAGGAAAGAAATCCGCACCGGACAGTGTCCGGTGGTGCACAGGACTGTCCGGTGCGCCAGGCGACAGAAGGCAATAATTGCCTTCCTGGAATGCACTCAACGGCTCCTAGCTGCCTTGGGGCTATAAAAGGGACCCCTAGGTGCATGGAGGAGAACACCAATCATTCTCTAAGCATTCCTAAGCACCAAGACTTCGATTCCGCGCATTTGATTCTTTGTGATAGCAACTAGAGCTCCATTTGAGTTGTAAACTCGCCGGGTTGTGTTATGAGCTCTTGTTGTGACTTGTGTGCGTGTTGGTACTCTGATTTCGTGTCTTGTGTGCGTTGCTCATCCCTTCCTTACTCCGTGCTTCTTTGTGAACATCAAAGTGTAAGGGCGAGAGGCTCCAAGTTGTGGAGATTCCTCGCAAACGGGATATAGTAAAGCAAAGCAAAACACCATGGTATTCAAGTGGGTCTTTGGACCGCTTGAGAGGGGTTGATTGCAACCCTCGTCCGTTGGGAACCACAACGTGGAGTAGGCAAGTGTTGAACTTGGCCAAACGACGGGATAAACCACTGTGTCTATCTGTGATTGATCTTCTTGTGGTTATCGTGTCTTGCAAAGACTCTTATCTAGCCACTTGGCTTTATTGTGCTAACTCCTAACCAAGTTTTGTGGCATTAAAGTTTAAGTTTTACAGGATCACCTATTCACCCCCCTCTAGGTGCTCTCAGTAATACATCAGCACTGTTGTTTCTGGTGACGTCGGGCGCCCTTTCATTGATAATATCAAAGCCGAACCTGGGCTCGAGCGATGCGGAAGTCTACTCGAGGCTGGGATCGAGCCCGCTCTAGGATTTGTAGACGTACGCAACACAGTTGAAGGAGTGCCCCCCTACGGGATTTGCGGGGAGCAGGTAGCAGAGGCCAGGCTCAGGCGAGGCAAAGTTTGTCCCGAGGTTGAGGCCGGCTTCGGGCAAGGCAGAGCATCGCCCAAGGACCAACCTGCACTTTTGTCGTATGTGTGTCCCATCAAGAGTTGGCAGTGGCCGTTGTACTCGATCATACATCATTGTAGTTGGTGAAGTCCGACGGGACTGCGGTCTTGTCGCTCCTATTCGCCTATAACGTTGTGTGGCGTAGGTATGCGCATTGAATGCTTATGTCTCCTGCGGCCTTCGTCTGAGACCCGCCTGGGGTTGTCTTCCTCGCCCAAGACGGGCTTGGGCGAAGCAGAGACGTTAGTTCTAGGGAGAGGGGATCTCGGCCGGGACGAGGATTCTCCCGAGTACGTACCTTGTTCGAGGGCAGGCTCGAGCGAGACGGAGTTATGGGTGACCGCCGAGAGGGGCCTCGGGCGAATTGTGGTTTATACCTTATTGTCCTCGGGGAATGTGCCTATCAGCAACCTTGGGGGTACCCCTAATTACGATACCCGACAACACTGTTCATCAGATACATGAATAAAGGCGACACATTTGTTAGACCGAAGGACATCGTCGTGTACTCATATAGCCCATACTTGGTTATAAATGCCGTCTTCGGTATATCTGAGTGTTGGATTTTGAGCTGATGGTAACCTAACCTCAAGTCTATCTTCAAGTATACACTAGCTCCTCAAAGTTGGTCAAACAAGTCTTCTATTCTTGGGAGGAGATACTTGTTCTTAATGGTGACTTCATTTAGAGCTCTATAGTCTATGCATATCCTCTTGGTGCCATTCTTCTTTTCTACAAACAGAACCATGCGGTCCAAGGTGAGGTACTTGGCCTAATGTAACCTTTCTCTATCAACTTATCTATTTGCTTCTTGAGTTCCACCAATTCTGATCCCGACACTCTAAAGGCTCTCTTAGAGATGGGGTTGGTGTTGAGGACAAGTTCTATAGCAAACTCCACCTTCTGCTCATGGCATTTCTGGTAGTTCCTCAAGGAACACATCTAGAAACCTCGATACAACATGTATGGTCTCGAGGGGGGTGGTCTCTTTGTTATCAAGGGTCAACTGGTAGCAAACTTCTTTTTTTGGCTCAGGCATACTTAGTTCAGCTGTTATATCCTCTCTGGATGGGGACACCAATTTCATAGTCCTCTTGTCACAACTGATTACCTCTTGGTACTTTCTCAGTCATTTCATCTCTAGGATGACATCTATTCCATTCCATGTGTACCATTACTATTAAGTCAGTGGGGAATCCTATCCCCCTTATTTCCACCCTTATATCCGAACATATTTTATCTGCTTGCACTCTCCCACCACCGAACTAACTCTCATTAGCGAGGCATTGGTTCTACTGGAATGTTATGTGTCTCTACCCATGATGTAGTAACAAAGGAATGTGTAGCCCATGTATCAAACAACATAGTTGCTGGATGAGATTGGACTTGGAACATACCTAGAGCCACGTTCGGCCTTTCCTGAACTGTCTTGGCCTCTGGGTGGTTCACCTTTCCGTACTGGGTACAAGGCTAGCCACGGTTGCCTGCTCCCTCCTGCCGTGTGTTCTGCCTTTATTGTGCATTAGGTGCTTGTTGTGGTTGTTGTACCATTTTCTTTGGGCACTGCATTGCCTAGTGACCTTATTCTCCATAGTGAAAGCATCCTTGGCCTCCTCCTTGAACTGGTGCTGGTTGGTTACCCCGATTGGTTACAGGGGTAGGGAGTCGGGGTGCTTGACTGCTCTGCCACTGATTCTGATAGTTTCCCTATGGGTTGTTCTGACAGTAGAGCTGCTGCTAAGGATACTGCCTCTGAAACTGCTGGTGGTGTTGACACATGCTGAGGTTGATTACCTAAGAAGCGGGGTGGTTGCTACTCACTAATTGAGGTCCACTCAGTTTGTGCTTTCGGACCTCCATATCATTACGCTTACTTTCAATCATGATCACCCTGTCAATCAGATACTGGAAGGTGGGTAAGGTGTGGTTCATGAGTTGGTAGTGTAGGGGATCAACTAAGCCCCTCATGAACATGTACTGTTTCTTAGCATCATTGTTGACATCCTCATGTGTATAGTGGGACAACTGCATGAATCTGTCTCTACATTCACTCACAAACATGGGTCCTTGCTTCAGGGCTAGTAATTCCTCCTTCTTCGCAAGCATTAATCCCTCTGTCATGCCCTAAGGAGAAGGGTCTAGGGCGGCAGGGATAGTGGGCCAATGACTACACCCGCAGCTAGAGCGCCCCCGGGACTAGTCGTAGAAACAGTCAGCCATGGTGGTGTCGCAACCGAGGTAGCCTCGCTCGGTCCTCCTAGTGAGACCAAAGAGGTTGGTGCGGCCAATGCGACTACGGCAGCCACCATCGAAGTGGTCGACATGGCTAGCACGACCAAGGTGGTCGGCACGGCCGATGCCGGTGGCACACAACAACACTGTTGAACATTTTCGGCGGCCCATACTATTTTCGGCGGCCCACCTTTAGACGCCAAAAATTATCTGCTATTTTTGGCGGCCTCTGACACAGCCGACGGAAATAGCCTTACTTTCGGCGGCTGTGTCAGGGGGTCGCCGAAAGTAAGGCTATTTTCGGCGGCTATGCCAGGGGCCACCAAAAATAGCCTTTTTAAAACCGACGCCCCTTCTTCTTCTCTGTTTTTCCTCTCTCCCCTCCCAAATCAGCCCGCGCGCTTTGCCTGTCCGCCGCCCGCACGCCTGCGCGTCGCCCGCCCGCGCGCCCCCACACCGCCACCGACCGCCCGCTGCTCGCCCCGATCACCAGCGCGCCGCCCAACCGCGCCACTGCTCGCCCCGGCTGCCGCCGCCCGTGCTGCCACTCGCCCACCGCGCTGCTCGGCCGCCGTGCTGCCTGTCACTTCGAGCCGCCACTCCGCCGTCGTCGTCGAGTCGCCGCATCGAGAGGTATTTTTTGCGTAGTTTATTTCTTATTTTCGGCAGTTGTTATTTAGTTGCCGCCGAAATTAGTATATATTTGTAAATGTTTGTTTGATTTGTGTGTTTGATTAGTGTTATTGTTTAATTTGATTTCATTAATATAATAGTGGTATATATGGTTTAGGTATTAGTGGCATATTATATTTGTGTCATAAATTTCATATTAATATTATATTATTAGTTTTACAAGTTCATTATATTAGTACGTAGAATTGTTGCATTATTATGATATGTGATAGTTAGTTTGATTTGATTAATAGTATATGATTTTATGTTTTATATATACGTAATATATAAATGTGTCTTACATGTCTCTATTTCATGTCCATAGGAAGAGGAGGACGACGAGGAGGAGGTGCAACACCATGAGGAGGAGGACGAGCAGGCCCATGAGGAGCAGGAGGTGGTGGGCATAGATGCTGAGGCGGATGACGATACCACCGAGGCTCCTGTCGTTCGATGAAAGGGCACTTGGAAGGGCCACTTTGTCCTACCTCCGTTAGCGCCTGCACAATCTGAAGCTCGGGTACTGATCATCCCGGTTGGTGATAGGTACTCACGTTTGGCGACTTTGTTGTTACTTATTTGTTTATTGTACACTATATATATGACATGACTTCCTTGTTGTTTTGTCAAGCAGCCAATGGGATGACACGTCATTCGACGGCCGAGGTCACCATAGACAGGTTAATCAAGTCTTAGGTAACCTCTATCGTCTACATAATCCAGGAATTGTCACCAACCCGAAAGGTGTGGTGGTTCCTTGCACTAGCTGGTCGCACTTCGCACTTTGCACTAGCTCCACATGCTACATATGGAATAGCTCAAGGCGCCGTCAAGCACGACTTTTGGGTAAGAGTAATGTTTCAAACTAACATTTATTAGTTGTTTTCAAACTAATTTTATTTTCGATGATGGACAGAGACGCTATCGTGTGGAACCTGAGGCTTAAGAGCATGCAGACCGAGTATTAGAGAAAAATGCGAAGAAGGTGTGCAGGGATGCATTTTCCAATGCTCGTCTACAGGTTGTGAACGCGTACATGAAGCGCCGAGGTCATTCTATCAACAACTTTTGACAATATTCGGATGTCTACTTGATTGTAGACCAGTACATAGAGGTAAAAATCTAATTTAGCAGCTCATTCAAATGTGAATTTAATTTTGAGCTAACGCTTTATATGCAGGTAACTCTTCCATGGATGGAACACCGGTCGCAGGCTTACAAGGCTTTGTGTGAGATATGGGCTTCGCCCGAGTGGATTGAGAAGTCTAACAGGAATCGACATAGGCAGCGCCATCAGCAGGACGAGGACGATGATGAGGTCGTAGTCAACCATACCTATGGGGCTGATGGACACATTCGGTTGACGAAGCGAATGGTGAGTACGTAGTATTTTGTTTTACTCAGAAATGAAATCGAACTAAACTCATATATTTGCAGGAGGCTCAAACTGGAGTTGTCCCGAGCCCATCGATGTTTATAGGAGAGGGCATAGAGCGAAAACAGTGAAATCTCCGATGAGCTGTGTAGTCAAGCGGCCATTGAGCATATGGTTAGTTGTTGTTAGGATTAATGTTTTCTTGCCATATAGCTATAAATTACATGTGTGCTGAACCTTCGTATTGTATTGCAGGAGACATACGAGCAGGAGATGGTTAGGAAGTATGGAGAAGACTACGATTGGCGAGGAGCGCCTACCATCAACACTGAAGTTGTGCATTCTATTGGAGGAAAGGCGCATGGACGGTATTAACTTGTGAATTTTTTCAATAATATTGGAATTATGACCGAATAGCTAATTTTATTGTTTTCAAGATATTCTATGTTTACCGGTGTGATCGATTCGACGGAGTTGCGTTCTCGTGGTGGCTCTTTGTCGCAGGCGGGCTGTGGTAGTAGCCGCCGTAGTCGGCGCTCTGTATCTAGCATGGAGGACGCTATGAGGGAGCAGCAAGAAAAGTTTCGTGAAGAGATTCGGCAACAACAAATGACATTCCTCCAACAGCAATCAGAGTACATGGCTGCTTACAACGCACAGGTGCAACAAGCAATGAACGTGAGTGTCTTATTTATTCTCAACACGCTCGATATTGGTTCTATAACTAATATATTATATTTACAATAATCTTGGTTTCCACAACAGGCACATCAGCAACCATTTGTTTTCCCTCAGTTTCAGCCGCCGATGCCTCAGTGGGGATTAAATGCTCCGCCACCTCCACCTCCACCTCAGGTGCTTCAATTTAGTTAAGACTTGTCATTTGTATCAACCTAATTTCAAATCTTTACTAAACTTGATTTTTTAGGGATCCAGGGTCATGGGCCACAACACGCCACCACCGGTCATACCAGCACCACGAGGAGCTTATGCAGGGGAGGGAGCTACTCCAGGAAAGGTTAGTTTGAGAAACAATTTGTTTAAATAGTGGTCATACATGTAACCAATGCCGTTATTAATGTCTTCTTTTTTCTTTAGAATGCAAACCCGTTACACGACTTCGTCAACGAGTTTTTCGCTTCTGGAGGTAGTGGACACAACTCCAACGACCCCGATATGTGATGGAGTTAGCTTTGTGTCGAAATGTGTGTTGTAATGGACTATTTGTGTACTTTATGTTTTTATGGACTAGTTATGGACTTTATGTTTGTATGGACTATTTGTTGACTTTATGTTTGTATGGACTCAAATTTTATGTTGTGGATTATTTGTGAATTGTGTATTTAATGTTTTTGTATTGTGGATATTGTATGAATTTTCTATTATTTTTTGCATTTTTTTCAAATTTTTTTGCTCTGAAATTGTTAATTTTCGGCGGCCTCCCTGGTCGCCGAAAAATAGTAAATACTATTTTTGGCATCTGTTAATTTTTGGCGGCTGTCAAAGGGCCACCAAAAATAACAGTTAATTTTCGGCGGCTGGCTGGTGGCCGCCGAAAATATGGCCTTATTTTCGGCTAATTTTTTCTGGCGGCCAGAAACCGCCGAAAATAAGTCTAAGGCCGCCGAAAATAGCTTATTTTTGGCGGTAAAGGCCTTATTTTCGGTGGTTTCTGGCCGCCAAAAATCACTATAGCTCTTGTAGTGGCACAAGCGCCTAGGAAGGCGAGGTGCCCTCCTTTGCTATACGAGTTATGTCCTTCATGGACTTATGCGACACGTACACACTTGCAAGACAACCGAATGAAAAACTAGAGGCAAGGATGAAAAACCTTGTAAAGGGACATGGCTTACTTGGAGGAATGCGCCCGCCTGAAGGGGATCTTCTATGACAAAGTAATCGTCCCTAAAGAAGCTTGTGGTGGTCCTCCTTCATGGCGCCCAGTCAACGCATCAGGCACAGAGGACGCTGCCGCAGGTTACCCTCCCCCATCGCGATGCTCAACCGGCGCCACAAGCGCAGGGGCTCCACCGTTGGTTCCTCCTCCTAGATCGGAGCGTTGGAGCTAGCCTCAGCAGTGGCACCAGCGCGGTGAGCTGAGGCCCCCACCAACACCAGGACCACAGATCCACTAGAGGCCATGGAGGTCTTATCCTCCTTGTTGGTGTAGGGGGAGATACTCCTCCCTGGCCCTGCGTGAGCCATACGCTCGGCCTTCTTCTCCCTCTTCATTGCCAGACGACACTTCTTGCGTGCTGCTAGAGCCTCTGCCTCCCTCTTCTGTTTATTCTCTGCCTTGATTGTGGCATCCTCGAAGGGAGAGGGAAGGGAAGCTTTAATGGGCTAGAGCCCCTACAAAATGAGCACCGATGACTCCATGGCAAAGTAAACTGTCCAAAGAAAGGGGAAGGCTAAAAAAGGAATCACTAGGTCGCTCAACCTTGCCTTGTTGAGAGGGAGGGGGCCTCCATCTCCCATGAGTCAGTAAACTATCCAAAGAAAGGGGAAGGCTAAAAAAGGACTCACCAGGTCGCTCGACCTTGCCTTATTGAGAGGCAGGGGCCTCCATCTCCCATAAAGTCTGACGTCACCCTCGTCATGACACCAAGAACGTGAGCCTCAACCTCCTCCTTCGTAAGGTTCTCGGTGGAATAACGATTGTGATCATCCACACTAGAGAACCACCACATCAGAATCTAGTGGGCCATTAGTGGTTGGATTCACCGCTGCATGAAGGTGTAGATCAGCCTCTCGCTAGAGAGACCCCTCCGTTCAGCATGGCAACGACCTCCAACATGTAGTCGATTTTCGACTTGAACTTCTTCTCCGCACCATAGTTCCACTCGACGTTGGACACCGGTACTCGACTGGTCAACTGCGACGCACTCCCTTCGAGATTTTTCACATAGAACCACTTGCCCTCGTAGCTGCGGACGGAGGATAGGAAAGGAATCTGCAGGTATAGGATGCCTACCGCGAGCCACACATCTGGATGGTAAAGCTACAAACGTGCGATTGGTCGTTGTGGACGGTGGACAGCCGTGGGCTAAACAAGTGCCTCCACAGCTTCAAGTGGGGCTCATGCCAAGGTAGGCCTCACACAGCATGATGAAACACGCTATGTGGAGGACTGAGATGGGATGCAAATTCTGACTGGTGCGGGGAAAGCCCGAAGCCGCACTCATAGAAGGAGGCAGGCATGACCACCTCGCCAACCTGCAGCACAGGTGCCTCGCCTTCCTCCTCCAACCGCCACCCTAAGATCGCCTCAAGGGGGAAGGAACCCTTTACTCACTAAGCCCTCGACATGACTCCAGGAGATCGAGCAACACGGGAAGGAAGCCATGGGCATAGAGAGAGACGAATGAGCATGGACACTCGAACAGGCAGAGAGCGCAAAGGCAAGGAGACTTCAGGGAAGAAGTGACAACAAGGGCATAAGAAGATGGTAAACGTAACTGACCCAAGGTACCCTCCCTCTATTTATAGCCACAAATGCAGGTAGGGAGAACGATGCTTGGCGAGTGGGCCCACCATGTCCATGATGTCGGAAGATCGGTCTCTCCAATTTCTGACCGCCTCGGACCCGAGCAGAGAAGCTCCCTATTTTGCAGATGGTTTTCTGCCTTTGGCAGAGCACCAAGAGAACACGCTGCACAAGGGGCATGCCTGCGCCAAGCAAGACATTATCCATCCCGTCAAGCCACCCACACACGCCAGTGCCAGATAGGACGTCGCCTTTCCCGTCGGTCGCCCATGCCAAGCAGCGTCATGATGGCATCCTCTTTCTTTGCACCGCCACTAAAGTCGCAACCACCTTAGGCCAACAAGGTGAAACAAAAGTTACCATACCCTTCATGTATAGCGAGGGGCGACCCAAGTAAGCTCCCAGCGAGCCTTAAGCTAGGTGATCGACACATCGGTCATTTGCTTGTAGTCGCATCCATGGTCGTACCTCACATTCGCCTATGGTAACCCGGTTTATGAGGTGGCCACTGGCCCCTCTTTCGTCGGCCAAACCGACCAAAGGGCCGACATAGGGTCGAATAAGGAAGAACTTGATGAGATGCCCCCAATGGGCCAAGCCCCAAGCAGACCACTCGCCAAGACCAGACCCTAATGGAGGGTGGTCGGTTCTCACTTGGATAACCCGTCAGTAGCTCGACGGCCTCCTTCGCCGCGCCGACAAGGCCGGTGAGGGATGACCCTCCTCTCAAAAGGATCCAAAATCCTTTCGATAGGGATGCATGCACAAAATAAAACCCACGATCAATGCGACCAAATCAGAAATCTAGTCTAGGACTATTCCTAGCTCCAGCACTAACTGGGCATACGCACGACACAAGCAAAGAACTATGCCAACCATCATAAAAGGGGTTCATACTAAAACTAAGACAAACTAGATAAACCCCCAAGCAATCCTCATGGATTACTCAGGGGATCGGGGGCTACATCTAGTAGATGTGATTGCGCCCACCCAAGACTAGTTCCGAACCAGATAAACCCCCGAGCAATTCTCATGGATTACTTGGGGGCTCGGGGGCTACATCTAGCAGATGTGCTTGCACTCACTTGAGACTCTAGTTCCCAACAATAAAGCCTCCGAACAACTCAAAGAAACTGAACAAAGGCTCGGGGCTGCTGACGGGTACCCAAGAACAAGGTACCCAAAGTAAGCCCATAACTCATGGCAACCCATCTTGGCCAACTAGGTCCCGTCGAGCAACTCTGCAAGGTGGACTAGCCAACTAGGACCCACCGAGCAACTTTACGACCCTAACTCCGTCAGTGTCCTCTGATGGTGGAAGACGCCACCACCACACACCGTCTAGGATGACGCCACGACACGCTAGAAGGATGGTGAAAGATCTCAAACAAACATGATGAGGCGTCAGCACATACAACCATCAATGTCCTCTGACTCTGTCCCATGGGTACCATCGGGCATCGTTACTTAGAACCTCAGCATCGGAGTTTCTACAATGACTTGCATACCGGGTAGATGGAGCGATCTGCCATACTGGGCGTTCAACTACACATGAACCAGAAGACGAGGTCAGGCAAGCTACGTTAGCATGACTACCATAGATTGCAGGAGGCGCTCACGTTCATATAACAAGTCCCCTGTAAAGGCCTCTCCCTTGAACTATAAAAGGGGGACGACCAAGCAGCAAGAGTAAGAGCATTCTGCCTGAGTTCTCCACTCCCTCATTCTCACATTTGCACCCATTGTAACATGTTCCTTAGAGAATACTACGTTCAACTCTACACTGTACTATGGCGAAAGCTTGAACCAGTATAAGCCTCTTGTTCGAATCTCTCGATTCACCATTCAGAGTGAGTCCATGTTAGCCTCCCCCAATGAACATAAACTTTATTATATCCTCGATTCTGAAACCATGACAAAACCATGCATGCTCTCCCCAATGTAACATTGAATAGTTTCTTGTGCTCCTCATTGAAACTTTTAACATGGTCACACCTTTTAGAAAACACACACACACAAATACTAAAAATTTTGTGCACTTCCATAATTGTGTACACACAAATGTTGAAGTAAATGTTATTTGATATATGTTTTAGAGCATTTGCACTAAATTGAGAAAGACAATCCACTTGCATTAAAAATGAATTGTAGGAAAAATAGCTCTAGCAAATACCCTTTCTCAGTCCCCCTTTTCTATATTGTTTTCTTAATATCTCAAGACCTCCCTTTAATACTATAAATGGTAAGGATCCAACAACCTTTTTTCAATCCCTTTACCTCCTTCGTCTATCACTAGCATCCGGACCCTGCTCTATTGCATCACGCATATGAGGTTGCCAGTGGGATGCCTCATTGTCGAGCAGAGGATAGCTTCATAGCCATCTATAATGAGTGAGTAATTATGCACCATCCATGGTGTGCCCGTAGGGGCTACACTCTCTTAGGGTATGCGCTATTACATGCTCTTCAAGGTGCACATCGACTAGTTCCATGCCCTACAACTCAGCCTCACCATCTGCGACAAGGACGACGACCTCCCTACCATCAACACTGATGGCAACCTCATGTAGCTCACCTAAGACTTCAACTTATCTTACTTCAATGTTGTAGAAGAGAAGGCAGAGGTGCTAATAACCATAGTAATGTGTGTAAGGCTATACCTAGAGGTGTTCCTACCACACATGGTAACACGTGCTAGTTGTGATAATGTGGAGCCACTTAGGCTTCCTACTTCATCTATGTGAGGCTTGGTTGGAACCCCTAAAAAAGGAGATGGATGATGAGAGATCAAGTGGGCCTGAAATGAATGGGCATTCTAAGGGCGAGCAGAGATAGTGGACACAAATATGGATGCCTTAGAGAAATGACTAGACATGAATTGGACCGACATGTACATTGACAACCTAGGTGGCATATCTTGTAGAGGCACGACGACTAAGAACCATGACCTCTCGAAAGTGCATGTGATCGATGATAGTAACATCAAATCATTGAATAGGAAGAACAACACCATCAATACAAACATCACCAAATTAGTGTTGATGGATATGCTAAGATCTAAGGTAGGAAGATAGAAACCATGCCTCTTCTCCTTAACACACTATGTAGTAGTTTCTCATGTTCCTCATTGAAACTTTTAACATGGTGTCTAAGTTACAACACAATGTTGAAAGTACTAAAAAATGTCATCTGTTTTTATAATTACGTACATCATACAGAGGTTAAAGATAGATCTTACATCATATATATTTTAGAGCATCTTGACCACATTGAGAAAACAAACCACTTTCACAAAAACAATGGGGATGTACAGGGGTTACAAAGAGACTGCCCTTATCACGAATCATCATCTTTCCTTATTTGTTTACACAAGCTGGTATGGTTCTGACATGTGGGCCAAGTCACTGAAGTCTGATGTAACACCCTGAATTTGGGGGTATAAAATTTCTTCTCTAAATGCCTAGCAAATTCAGGAGTTACCTCTTGTCTCTCTCTCTAGACTTCATCTCTCCTACTTTTGTTTAGAGTTAAGTTAATTAGGTTAGGGGTTAATTATTTATTTTGTCAAAACTAGGTGAGTCATGACTTGTTGCATCATGTTGAGCCTAAATTATTATTTGATTTGATGCATATGTTTGAATTGGTTTGAATTTGAAATTTGGTTTGAATTTGATTTGAAATCCATAGAGAAAAATAAAAAGAAAAGGCATTGAAAATTCCAGGGAAAAAGAAAAACCAAATTCAGCCCACTCGGCCCAACTCAACCCAGCCAAACCGCGCGCGCCCGCGTTGCCTGACAGGTGGACCCCACCTGTCAGCGACAACCCGCGTCCACGCACGCGCGCTCTCTCTCCCTCTCTCCCTCCGCTGCCCGGCGGGACCAGCCCGTCGGCGCTGATCCTTTCGCGCACACGCCCGTTCTCTCTCGCTGCTCAGTGGGACCTCCCTATCAGCGCTGACCGCCCGTTCGCACGCTCGCCCTCGCTGGCCTGCGGACCCCGCATGTCAGCCACTACCCCTTCCCTAACCTCCCGCTTGTGCTCTCCGCCGTGGACACACCCACGACCGCACGTTTCCCGACCATGCCCCCACACGCCCGAGTCCTTTTCTGGAGCCCGCACCCACTCACTCGCTCCCCTCGCTCTCTCCCTTGCTCTACGCACGCGCCCGTGGAGCTCCGCCGTGGTCCGTCGCCCGTTTCGGGGCCGCTGTCGAGCGTCTGCCGTGTCCGTTGCCTCGGTGAGCTTCGCCTCTTCGCCAGTAATGCGGGACACCCTCTAGTTTGCCCCCAACCCCTCTGTTTCGCTCGGTCCGCGCTCACCGGCCTTCTCCCCGTGTAGCCGAAGCTCCGCTGTCGTCGACCCATGGCCTCCTTGCGTCCCCGCCATTGCTCAGGCGCTCCAGATTTCCCTCTCGAGGTGAGCAACTCCCCAACACCGTGCATTGCCCTTTCGTCCGTGCAATCGCTCGCCGGAGGAAGTCTGCGTCGCCGCTATGCCATCCCGCCACAGACCGCCACTCTCTGGTGCCCCTACGCCGGTGTCGTGCCCATGATCGTGTCCGTCGTGTCACCTCGAACCTTCCTGTGCCCTTCCCAGCGCCCCATGGCCCCTAGCGCGTCGACGCCCTCGTCTTCGGCGAACCTCCGCCGCAGGCGCGAGCGACACCACCGCTGGCGGTCAGGGAACCCTGCCCGTGGTTGCCATTGGATATCGGGCGTTCATCCGAGATTGAGCGGCCTAGGTTTAATTAGACTAGATCTAATCTCAACCGTCTGTTTCGGATCCGGCCGCTCGGGTGTGTGTGCCCTCGCCGCGCCCCTACCATCGGGCCCAGCCTGTCAACCCCGCTGACACCAGGTCGTTGTCTTCCCTATCCCACCTGTCAGTCGCGCTCGCCCGTCCGCGCGCGCACTCGTCCGCGAGATCTGATCTCCGTCATTCCTTTGCGATCGTGCTGTTGAGATAGACCGATACCCCTTCGCATTTAGTTTTGTTAAAGAGACCCCTAGTTTTCTGAAATCAACCTGTCGTCCCTGGTTTTCACGCGTAGGTCCATGTATTCTTGCATATAGAACCCTAGACTTTTATTTAATCACAGAATCAGACCTAATTTAGGGTTTTAAATTCCAAAACTTGTTTATTTCATATCTTTTGCAGATGAACTCCGAATTAGTGATTCAAATTGCAAAATGTTCATGGGATTATTCTCTACCTATTAAAATTATGATCATTCACTATCTGCACATTCTAATTTTATGCCTAGACTATAGATTAGTTTAGGTAATGATTTATTTATTAAATAGGAAAAATAAAAATGAAAACCCTAATGATAATTAGATGCTTAACTTTGTGAGATTAATAATATGTAAGTATGAATCTATCTGTGGTATAATTTTTGTGTCTTATTAAAATAAGTGGAATCTAATTATGTAGACTATAGAGATAGACAACACTTAGAGAATCACAAACTTCTATGTGTGCTAGTTCACCCTAGAACCCAAGTTACCTCTTGAGTTTATACTGTTCTTTTGAGATGTGTTCACTTGTTTGTACATGTTTGGTGTATTGTTCATTTGTCTTTATCCAAATGTATTGAATGCATGATCGTTTTATTTAGACAACGAGCAGCCCGTGGTTCCTGAGTGTGTTGCCGAAGACCTTCCTGAGCAACAACCTGGTGAAGGCAAGTGTCCTTTGATCTATTATGTCCTACTTACTTTATAATTCATTGTTCTGCATTACTTTATTTGAAACTTAAGGATTGACTAGTCTATATTTATTTTATCCTTGTTTACCTTTGGGTTATTATGATTAGCTTTATGCTATTGCTTTACTTTAATCAACGAACATGATATGAATATTTATGATAAGATGATGTTATCTCGATGATGATCTTGTGATACTTTATGTGACTCAGGTTGTTTCTTGAGTACCTCTCCGTAAGGACCTGTTCGTTGAGTGACCACCCAGGTTAACAGTGCAACCATGAGGGTGGAATGGGATGCCCTTAGCTGAATAATTAGATGAACCTGGGGGTGTAGTTGGCTTTGCCGGAGGGCCGTCAATGGGGCCGGGGCATAGTGCTCGCTCTGCTAAGGGTGGGTGCTGAGGTTCATTTGATTTGGTTTTGTTAGTCACCCACCTTAGGGAGGGGTGCTGTGTTTGTACGACTGACGAAACCTAACGAGCAGATATGCACCAGGGGAGTCTTTGTAAAGGCTACGTAGTGAAACCCTGCCAGGTCACCTTGGTAGTGATTAATGGGGAGTCATGATCTCCAGGCAGAACGGGAATCACGGCTCATGGGTAAAGTCTGCAACCTCTGTAGAGTGTTAGAAACAGGTATATCAGTCGTGCTCACGGTTAAGAGCAGCCTTGGGATCCTCTTTGATTAGAAGAACTCTGGATACTTATATGATTATGGTTAATGATGATAAATATAACTCTAATGTATTTCCTCCTGGAGGGAGTACTTTTGGGTAATAACTGAGTTTAATACTAAAACTTGGCTTTACTATTAGTAATAAAACTTGACTAACTAAAAGCAACTGCTTAACCTTAACGTCACATACAGCTAGTCCACTTTAGCCAAATGGGACATTAGATGAGTACGTTGATGTGTACTTACCCTTACTTTAAAAATCACCCCACCCTAGGTTGTCCCCACTGTATTCAGTGCTCAGGAGGCGATGCAGGCAACATGGAGGACTTTGAGGAGTTCCAGGACTACGACGAGTTCTAGTTATGTTAGTAGCAAACCGCTAGTCAGCTGCCTGTGAAGGCCTTATCTGCTACGTTCGCTTTTTCTGCACTTTGATAATATTAATGACAATGTTATGTTAATAACTCTGTGGATGCCCTGTACATCTTGATGTAATAAAGTACCTTTTTCGCTATCTATTTTGAGCAATGTGTGATGATGTTCAATTATGTAATCGATGTGTACGTGAGTTTTTTTTATCCTGGTACGTACATAGTTCGTATTAGGTTTTCCTTCCAAAACCGGGTGTGACATCTGAGTCGGAGTTCCTTGGTTAAATTCGAGTTGTTGTCCGAGTCGCTTGGTCGAGTCTGAGTTGTCCGAGTCGCTTGGTCGAGTCTGAGTTGCATGATCCCATCAGTCAGAGTCTGCATTGTCGACGTGTCTTAAGTACCCCTATGGCCCTATTATATATCTTTAATAGAAATGACCTGACCTAAATTAAACCAACCTAGATATGGACAAACTAGGTGGCGTTGCTTCTAGAGGCACAACGACCAACAACCATGACTTCTTGAAGGTGGACGCGATCCATGGCCACAACGTTAGCTCGTTAAATTGGCAAACCAATGGCATCAACATAGGCATCGCCAGATTGACACTAATGGCTATGCTGAGTTCTAAGGCAAGAAGATAGAAACCATGCCTCTTCTCCCCAAATGCACTACCAAGTAGTTTATCATGTTCCTCACTGATGGCACAGTTGAAAATACTCATAACATAATATAATATAAATTGAGCCGGCATATAAAATATAAGATCTCGAATTACAATATAGGCAAAGTGTCCTGGGAAGTTCATTTCTGTGATTTGCTAATACGGGAATAAAATGATATAAACACATATATTACGTTACATATATAGTAGTTATTCAAAAACAACAAAAAAGGGCATTTGGTCTAGTGGTATGATTCTCGCTTAGGGTGCGAGAGGTCCCGAGTTCAATTCTTGGAATGCCCCTTTCATTCATTTTTATTTTATGTTTTTCGTTTTAAAATAGAAATTATTTTTTTAATCGAGGCCGTTGCCACTTTCTGTTTCTTTTTTCATTTTTAAAAATATATATTTTAATCCAGGCCATTGCAACTTTTTATTGGTAGTTGTAGCGTGTTCAAATTGACAAGACATGAGATTTGCCTCGTGCCGTCCGCCATCCAACTTAAAAGCATTAGCTTCAATACTTATATAAAATTTAGTTTTCTAAATCACACATTTAAGAAGTTGTTAAATAACTTTAAGATTAAAACATTGTTACTTTTTCAATAGCTCTCTAAATATAGTTTGTAATTTTGTTTTAAATATATCCACGTCAAAAAAGTCACTATTGTCAACATCCACCTTCGTTACCTACGTAACGCTGCCAGTTTTTTGTTTAGTAAATTGATAAATGGTTGCTAAAAGTAGAGAGAATGCGGTTGTCACATTTGGGTTCTAGGGGTCCAAAACCCGTGCGCGAAACAAACACCAGATGTGATGGGACTAAGTCTCACACATATGATAAATAGTGGTATAGAAATGAATGTCATATCTTTACTATATAATAGGAGTTCTTACAAAATAAATAAATAATTACATCATAAGGAGACAACGATCCAACAACATAAAGTTGATTGAGAGACGACGGTCTAGACCTCTCACGAACTCGTCACAATATCCTCCATACGCCTCATCATGCGGTACCTGTTCTTGACCTGTGGGGGTGTGAGACAGCAAAAGTGAGCTCACATACGTTCATCGCTCAACAAGTTGTGGGGAATAATGTGCATGAACTCGCCAAATGTGGGAGCTCATTTGAAGTGTAAGGCTTACCAAAGAGAATGGTTAAAGCTGAACCTTGCTTTTAAAGTTGGTCAAAATTTTATTAGCAATTACTAAGTATAAGTAGATATCAATCCAATTAAGTAGTAGAACAAACGTGATAACAACACCCGCAATGCAATGCATATGACAAATTGAATTTAGTTCCATAAATTAATCATGTGAGTGTCCGAGCTGCTCATGACCGTGAGCACGGCTCATATATCAGTTTTACACTCTGCAGAGGTTGCGCATCTTTACCCACAAGTCATGTTACCCATCTGCCAAGGGATCGTGACTTCCCATACACCTCTACCGAGGAGGCGAGGCAGGGTAACACTACGAGGCCTTTACAAAGGTCCACTAGCTTCAAAAAATCCGCTACAGTTTCTAGGAAACTCCAATGCAGAGACCCCTGGCCTGACCGCCATCGCAACAAAATCAACCCAAGGCCTCCCTACACTGGCTTGCCGAAGCGATAGAGGCCGTAGGCTGTTGATTGCCTACATACTCCGGGACATAGGGAGAGTAGCATGAAGCGGTATGCAGAACCTACTTCGGCTGATTCTGCCGTGCTTTAGCTTCGGCGATTTCTTTCTGCTTCTAAATCGTAACTTGGCACGTCCTTGTGGTATGCCCCTTATCTTCACCGCAGAACAAACAAAACATATTCCTGGGCTGATCTCCATATCTTCCTTTGAAGTTTCTCCCCCTCTGCCCCTTGGAGCCGGTGGCCTGAAAGAGCTTTGTTGTGCTCCCGACGACTGAGAGCTGTGCTGCTGCCTTTGAGTATGGTTTCCCCTGTCTTCACTTGAGCTGGTATTATGGATTGACCTGACATGCCTAGGGTGGAATCTTCCTCCGATGCCCCTGGCCATCTTAGAGTATCTGTAGCCTTCTTCCCTTCTTTGCCGAAAGTCATTGTCGGCTCTGATGTACTCATCCATTTTCTGGAGAAGCTTCTCCAAAGTTTGCGGCGGCTTCCTTGCAAAATATTGTGCTGTTGGTCTTGGTCTGAGCCCCTTGATCATGGCCTCAATGACAATCTCATCGGGCACTGTAGGCGCCTGGGCTCTCAATCGCAGGAACCTTCGGACATACGCCTGTAGGTATTCTTTCTGGTCCTGTGTGCACCAGAACAGAGCTTGGGCAGTAACTGGCTTTGTTTGGAAACCCTGGAAGCTAGTGACCAGCATGTCTTTTATCTTCTGTCACGACGTAATTGTCCCCGACCGAAGAGAAGAATACCATGTTTGAGCCATACTCCTGACTGCCATGACGAAGGACTTTGCCATGACGACAGTGTTGCCCCCATATGAGGATATAGTTGCTTCGTAGCTCATCAAAAACTGCTTCGGATCTGAATGCCCATCATACATGGGGAGCCGAGGTGGCTTATAAGATAGTGGCCACGGGGTAGCCTGTAATTCTGCTGCCAAGGGAGAAGCATCATCAAAAGCAAAGTTGCCATGGTGAAAATCACCGTACCATTCATCATCATTGATTGAGCTGTCTTGACGAAGCTCCCAAGATGCATCCGGACTCCGATTGCGACAGGCTTGATATGGTTGGAAAGATAAAGAGATTATCTAACCAACCCAATTAGTTCCACCCTAAAATTCAGCCGGAGTCAACGGGAATCGTCGAAACAATTCAGCATTCAGATTCTGTTTTGGTGCTGCGACACCGTCTATTGGGCCGTTGTGTCGTGTATCGCGTCGGAGCCCATTAAGGGCGAGTCCATGGGTCACGCACGCCCTAATACTCTATTTATTCAGCAGCCGCCGCCACAATTAGGTTTGGGTTTTGCTTAAATTAGATCTATCAAGAACAGTCACCGTAGATCGGTTTGTGAGACCCCAACTTGTGAGCTTAATCATTCATCCGCAATATTCTAGATTGTGTTCTTTCTTGTTCTTGCTTGTGTCTTTGATTCTCAGGCAGGAATTAGCCCTCGTGGCGAGGTCAATCGTGCAGTGCATGGTTGATAACCAGAGGAGAAGTGATGCTGCGATTGCGGGGTTCTAGTCGTGTTGATTGGAAGCCAGATCGTCTATGTGACATCTCCACCAAATCGATAGTTACCTTCACCTGACGGAAGATCGGGCACCCCCATTCCTATCAGCATTTCTTCAGCAGCTTCGTCGATCTTTTTCAGAAGGTCGGTGAGCCGAAGAATCTTTTCCCTTTTCCTTTGTACATGTTGGTGGATAGCCTCCAAATCCCTGATCTCCTGATCTAGCTCCTCCTCCTGAGGTGTTGGGCTTGTAGCCTTCCTCTTCTGGCTCCTAGCTTCTCGCAGTGTCTCCTGATTTGTGTCCAATGGCTGCAAGGCAGCCCCTGGCACTATTGTCTTCTTCAGCGGCATTACGGAAGTCGATGCTTGCCGAAGGTGGTCGATTGAGTTCACCAAAGGTGGGCGCCAATGTTGGTCCTTGTTCTCAAGTGCTATACATCAAGAACAAGACAACACGATTGTCAATAATTAGAGACCTTCGTCCTTCGAAGCATTATCTCGTTTTGGATATAATGATCTCCGGACGAAGGTCATGAAGGGCATACCTTCATCATCTCAGTGAACAGATATAAATAAGGATGTACAAAATACAAAAGAATATAAATAACAATTATGAATCAGTAAGTTATTTATATTCTCATTTCATAAACATGAATAAACATCAATAATATTTATATTACATTGATACCTTCGGTTTGCCAGAAGGTGAAGATGCGAGAGTGACGCAAGAGTGATTACAGTCCAGCGTGAACAGTACAGTGTTACTGTTCATCTATTTATAGGCACAGGACGCAACCCGAATAAGATTACATTCATGCCCCTGACATCTACTCTTAATCATAATGCAAACTAACAAGGATTAAGTAGTCTTTTCCCCCTTAGGCCGGTTTCGTCCTTCATCTTCGCTATCATACCAAGCCAAAACTCCTTTAGCCATAGCTTCGGCATCCATCCATGTTGCCTTCAGGCTGTATCCTCATCTCACACGCCTTCAACCCAAAGCCAAAGCTTCCTGTAATAGTCTATGTCATACTGAAAACATATGGTTAGTCACGTTTTTGAGGACCTTTCGAAGAGGAAGGCCCCAACAACAACATTCGAGAACAAGTAACCAACATTGGCGCCCACCTCCTGTGAACTCAAATGACCACCTTCGGCAAGCATTCAGCTTCACCATGCCGTCGAAGAAGACAACAGTGCCAGGGGCTGCTCTGCAGCCACTGGACACAAACCAGGAGACACTCTCCCTGCGAGAAGCTAGGAACTAGAAGAGAAAGGCTACCAGCCCAACACCTCAGTAGGAGGAGTTGGATTAGGAGATCAAGGATTTAGACGCCATTCGCTAGCAAGTACAAAGCAAAAAGGAAAAGATGCTTCGGCTAGCTGACCTTCAGAGGAAGATCAACGAAGCAGCTGAGGAAATGCGTCATCTCACTCAGGATGACCAAGACCGAAGGCCACAACATATGGAGCTTCGTCAAGAGAGCCCGATCAATGATGACGAATGGTACAGCGATTTTCACCATGGTAACTTTGCTTTCGATGATGCTTCTCCTTTGGCAGCAGAGTTGCAGGCTACCCCATGGCCACTATCTTACAAGCCACCTTAGCTCCCCATGTATGATGGGCACTCAGATCCGAAGCAGTTCCTGATGAGCTAAGAGGCAACCATATCCTCGTATGGGGGCAATACTGTCGTCATGGCGAAGTCCTTCGTCATGGCAGTCAGAAGTGTGGCTCAAACATGGTATTCTTCTCTTTGGCCGGGGATAATTACGTCGTGGCAGAAGCTAAAGGATATGCTAGTCACCAGCTTCCAGGGCTTCCAGACGAAGCCAGTCACTGCCCAAGTTCTGTTCCAGTGCACACAGGACCATGAGGAGTACCTGCATGCATACGTCCGAATGTTCTTGCGACTCAAAGCTCAAGCGCCTACAGTGCCCAATGAGATTATCATTGAGGCCATGATCAAGGGGCTCCAACTAGGACCCACTGCACAATATTTTGCAAGGAAGCCACCATAGACCTTGGAGAAGCTTCTTCATAAGATGGATGAATACATCCAAGCTGACAACGATTTCCGCCAAAGAAGGGAAGAAGCATATAGGTATTCTGAGATGACTAGGGGCTTTGGAGGAAGACTCCACCCCAGGCACGTCAGAACAATCCACAATCCCAATACAAATGATGACAGGGCCAATCATACTTAGAGTAGTCAGCACAGCTCACAGTCTTCGGGAATGCAACAAACTTCTTACAGGCCACCAGCCCCGAGAGGCAGAGGGGGAGAAGCTTCGGAGGAAGGTATGGTAATCAGCCCAGGAAACTGTTCTACCTATTCTATGGCGAAGACAAGGGACACACCACAAGGACGTGCCAAGTCACGATCCAGAAGCAGAAGGAAATCGCTAAAGCCGAAGCACGACAGAACCAGCCGAAGCAGGTCTTACATACTGCTTTGTGTTATTCTCCGTATATCCCGGAGTATGTGGGCAATCAACAGCCTACGGCTTCTGTTGCTTCAGCAAGTCATTCCCAAGCTTCTTGAGCTCAGTTGCCACCACCACCACCATTGGTGCCTGCCCCGATGCAAAATCAACAGCCAGAAGGGCATCGTCAGGTTCAGCAACAGCATGACCTTCGAGAGGAGTCCGAAGCTCGCACAATCAACAACACTATGCCCAAGACGAGGCTTATCTACTGAAGGTGGCACAACACTTCCGCCAAAGAGTATTTTGATCCAATGTATTTTTACTCATTTTTGTCTTTACATTTTCCTCAAAAAGACAATACAAGAAAGTTTAACCTTTAGTTTGATGTAATAAGACTGTGGTTACACCATCGAGTGTAACAAGAATAGCTCACAAACCTCCAAAGTCATTCTTAAAGGAATGCAGAGTAAGTCACGAAGCTCCAAAGTCGTTCCTAAGGGAATGCAGAGCTTAAATGCCACCTAAGTCAAAGGTGAAGAAGCTCCAAAGTTGTTCCTAAGGGGATGCAGAGCTTAAATACCACCTAAGTAAAAGATGAAGAAGCTCCAATGTCGTCCCTAAGGAGATGTAGAGCTTAGCTCCAAAGTCGTTCCTAAGGGAATGCAGAGCTGAAATACCACCTAAGTAAAAGGTGAAGAGACTTCCAAGTCGTTCCCAAGGGGATGCAGAGTCTGGGTGTGTATTCGTGTGGGGTTTTATCTTCGGCACAAACATCATTTTGCATCATACCATCACATCATATCACATAGCATCGCATCATACATCATTTTGCATCAGCAAAAAGTTGTGGAAAAACAAGGAAAAGTTACTTCTTCGAAAATATTTGTCGGATCATGAAAGAACATGCTGTAGCACAAGATATGCCTTCGGCAGATATATTTTTACACAAGAGGAGAATCTTCGTCAGCAGTATTACTACACAACAACCGTGACATAATATTCTTCGTGCAGCATGAAAAGAAGGGAAGGTGTTTTTTCGCCAGCAGCCCAAAAACGGTATGTACGAAGGTTTCATGCGTCACAAAGAAATATATCACATTAACACACATACAAATACTTGATGTTTGGTTCTTACAAAAGACGAAAGCCATATACAAACATTAAACTCTCAAATATACAAAGTTTTTATCTTCTTTCAACACTTACTCAGTGGCTTCATTTAGCAGTCTGTTGACAGCTTCGTCAACAGCTTCATTAGCAATTTTAATCATATCTAGTGCTTCCTTCATAGCCAGGTCAGCTTCAGGGTTGTATGGCTCCGGTAGGGGCAAAAGTTCAGCTACATCATAAAAAATGTTCATTAATCCCGAAGCTGAAAACGAATTCCGAAGCTAAACCTTAGTAAGGGTACCTATAAGCCTTGCACGCTCAGCAGCTTCTTCGATTTGTTTGGCTTCTTCTTGAGCGTCGTGAGATTCTTTTTCATTCTTTTTAATAGCTTCATCAACTATCTCACGGCCACCCTTCATCCACACCTCGGAGTAAAATTTCCCGCCTAGTGTAGAAGCTTCGACTGAAGGGTTTTTAATGTCATCCGCTGAAAAAATAAAATCTGGCTGAACTACAGCCTTGGCATGTTCACATCCAGCTTTCTCTAAGACCGATGTGGCCCCCGGTGCACCAGCAAAAGCGCAGAAATCTCCTCGGTCACTTAAAATTTCGTCAAAAGCTTCGACTTCCCCGCTGACCCACTGGACAACTCCATCAGGGTCGTCGCGAATGAATTTTTGCTCAGAGGAATATGCCCGAACCCTAGCAAAGCTGTCCTTTAATTTCTTGGCGCACTCCAAGGATATTTCATAACATTTCTCTTTTGAAGCACGAAGCTCATCGACGTTCTTTTGTGCTCTTGACCTTTCGATGTCACAAATTTCATGTTTCACCACCTCAACTTCAAATTTTTCGGTTGCTTTAGCAACCTTTTTTTAGCTCTTCCACTTTGACTTTATGAGCTTCGACTTGAGCAGCAAGTTTGGCTTTGTTAGTTTTCAGCCTATCCACTAAGGAAAGTAATATCTTATCCTTTTCGAGAGCTTCATTCCTTAGTGTGGTAACTTCTAAGCGAAGATTCCCAAGAGATATTCGGTAGCTCTCATCTTCTGCTTCCTTCTGGGCCCTTAGAGCGTTGCTTAGAATTAAGCCCTACAAAACGAAGAATGAGCACATAATGATAGCAAGAAAAGCTATAAAAATAATTTATTTTATAACAAGTCAAAATATACACACCTTCAGACTATTGTAGGAGAGGATGTCTGCAAGCTGATCCTTCGACATTGCAGATAAGCCGAGTTCAAGCTTCAGGTATCCTATATTGTCTGTCATTTCCTGGTAGACATGTATTTCTTTGTTGTTTGGTAGACAGTAAAGGAAGTCATCTTCGTCATCGCCACCATACACCAAGGACCCTCAGGGGTACTTTAGATCCCTGGCATAATGTTGCACTTCGGCAACCTGCTCTTCTGATAACTGCTTTCCCGAAGCATGTCGAACAATGAATTCCAGCTCTCTAGCAGGTGCTTCAGGAGCAGAAGATTTGGATTTCTCAGAAGCACTCTCTTTCTACAGGGTTATCGGAACGCTTTCCGAAGGTCTAGCTTCGACCGGAACTTCTGAGGGTCCAGCTTCAGAAATAGTCTAGGCCATGCTGGCGTCGTCAGTTTTCCTTGAAACTTTAGCCTCCGTGCTAAGTGCTTCGACAGAAGCAAGAGTTGATGTTTTTTACAGAATCCATAACAACATCTAGCACACTAGTCATTCTCTTTTTCCTCAGAGTCGCTGCGGGGATGCTTGATGGCTTCGGCAGTTCCGTTGTGCATGGTGGACTCAGTGCCTTTAACTGTTCTGCTGTCTTCTCCTGTTTCGGCTCTTCAGTCAGATTTGTCCTAGCTTCGACTAGCATAGAGCGACCTGGTTCTGTGATAGGAGCATCCTCCTCACTTAGCTTTGGCACGTCGGCCGTCTCAATGCGTCTGCGTCGACACGTCAGAACTTTAACCTTTTTTGACCTCGACACACTAGAAGTTGCTGAGGTAGCATATTTCCTCTTCTTCCCTTGCTTTCGCGTGGGATAGCAATAGTCTGGGTACACAAACCCGATAACATCAAACACCCTATTCAATCTCTTTTTGCCCTGAGCACCGAAGGCAGTTGTCATAGCTTCATCTTCGACCTTCGAGTATGCTCCAAGCAGCTCATCGCTAGTTGCCTCTATAGCATCTAGCCAGTCATCATTCGGTTCATCAAACTGGCTCCTCTATCGAAAGGTATACTTCAGATAGATCAAACCATTTTGGCTGGAGCCAGCGGTAGCCTCCTTCAGCATTTCCCATCTGTTTGCAAGTGGCCACACTCTGTAAGCAATATGCTCTTGGACCAATTCTCTTGTGCCGATGTAAGTACACACTGTATTAAAAGTTGTCTGGCACGCTTGCACGTCGTTTCCAAGTGCAATGATCGGCCTTCTGATGCCGAAGTGAGACCATATAGGGCGCTGAATAACCCCTGTTATATCTTCCCTCTGACTCAGGTCAACCTTCACATAAAATCATTCTTGCATCCAAGAACCTGGCCACTTTTTCTGAAATTTTGGCATAGGATAATTGGCCTCAGCACGGGGTACGAAGCTGTAGCAGCCAAAATTGTTGTGGTATTGCTCTTTCCCAGTCGCCTTCGTCTGATATGACAACTCGTGGATATTGCAGAAACACCTGGCGTCTGGATCTAACCCTTGGCTTCTCATGGCCCATATAAAAACCCTACTTTGATAATAGCTTCGGAGGTAAGTTGATGAAGATAGATTTCAAAAGTTTTTAAAACTTCGACCAACATCCTATCTAGGGGGAACCGAAGTCCAACTTTCATGAAGCTTCTAAAAATTACCACTTCGTTAGCTTCGGGAAGAGGAACATTATTCTCCCCTCCGACCCTCACGATTGAAATGTCACGAAAGTATCTGCCTCTCATTGCTTCGATATGCCCTTGTTTAATAGTCGACTTTCCGAAAACAACATGGCTCGGTTTCCATGGCCGATCTTCGGCATCTTCATTTCCACTTTCCACGTCAAAACTCTCACTATCGTTGGAATTTTCAGATATTCCAGCCAACATCTCATTGGTGATTTTCTCCATGTTGGTTTTTTCCATAGCTTCGTAAAATCCGTCCAGCGCGGGGTCAATGATCTTCTTCTCCTCACCCATTTAGACAATGGTTGCTAAAATGCTGAAGCTCAAAACTAAATTAAACTCGATGAAGCAAGGAAGGTTGAAATGGAAAACACAATGCAAAGCAGCTAAAATAGCACAAAACATACTCACAACGCAAGCTTCTATATATATACTCAGAGCCCCATAGATCGGTGGGTCCCGCAATTCAGTGTGATTCGCTATTCTAGCGAAGGGAAGGTTTTTTTGACCTTCGGCTAAAGGCCTTCGTTCGCGTCGCAGTCTAAATTTGTTACAAAGAAACAAATCAATACTGCGAGGGGCTACTGTTGGGGGCCTTCTTCCTCCGAAGGTCCTCAAAAACGTGACTGACCATATGTTTTCAGTATGACATGGATTATTACAGGGGGGCTTTGGCTTCAGGATGAAGGTCCTCTCTCATAACAGGGTGAAGATGTAGCCCGAAGGTGATAAGAATGGACGACGAAGCTGTAGCCGAAGAGCTTCGGCTTGATGTAATGACGAAGACCGAGTATGATGACGACCGAAAAGGGACAAAGACTACTCAGTTCTTAATGTTTCATGTTATAATAATAGATGAATGGCAGGGATACAAATGTACTTTTACTCAGGCTACGTCCCGTGCCTATAAATAGATGAACAGTAACACCGTACTGTTCACGCTGGATTGTAATCGCTCTCTCGCATCCACACCTTCGAGCAAGCCGAAGGTGCCAATGTAATATTAATCATGTTAATACTCATACGTGTTTTATGGAATATGAATGAATTAATAAGATGCAATTATTTTCTTCATCCTTATGCATTCTTATTCACATGTTAAAAAAATGAAGGTATGTCCTTCTTGACCTTCGTCTGATCAGTATTATACTCGTGCGGAAATAAGGTTTCAGAAGACGAAGGTCTGTAATAGTTAACAATTATGTTGCCTTGTTTTTGATATACAACATTCGAGAACAAGTAACCAACAATGGGTTTATAAGATAGGTCTACTTGTTTTTTATAGGGGGAATAATTCATCTTTTCAAATGTTTTTTTGCCTATATGTATTTAGATGTAGTTGTGGATATTACTCCATAACCCATCACACTCAATCAAAGAACCAAATCAAACAGTTATCATATGAACAAACATTCACGCGTATAGATACTTACAAAAATAGTTTTGTTTTTGTTCCTAAGATTAGGTCTCCTATTCCTAAAGGTCACTTTAGATACAGGATTTCAAAGTGTGAAATCCACTTTTGTCTTTAGAAGTGAAAAGGTAAGAGTAATCAGAGTAAAGCAGCAATAGATGAGAAAAGATCAAGGTGAGTTTATAAAGAATCAGAGTAACATAGATAAGTAGGTATGGGTTATCTAGTTATATATAGGTTTCATCCTACAGTCAACATTCCTCTAATACCACTTCTGTCACACCTGGATTTGAGGGCCAAACCCAGACGCGAATCAAATGTGTGCTAGGATCAAGTCTCACACATATGATGACTCATGGTATAGAAACAAATGTCACATCATTACTATATAATAAGAGTTCTGTACAAAATAGCTATATAATTACATCATACGAAGACGACGATCCAGCAAACAAAGTTGACTCGGAGACGACGACCTTGACCTCTCACGAACTCATCACACCATCCTTGATGCTCCTCATCCTGCGGTACCTATTCTTGACCTGGGGGATATGTGAGTACATCAAGGGTGAGCTCACATATGTTCATCACTCAACAAGTTGTGGGGAATAATGTGCATGAGCTCACTTACATCGGGGCTCATGTGAAGTGTAAGGCTTACCAAAGGACATGGTTAAAGTTGAGCGTTGCTTTTAAAGTTGGTCAAAATTTTATTAGTAGTTACTAAGTATAAGTAAATACTAACCCAAATAAATAAGAGGTTACAAGTGATAATAACACCCACAATGCAATGCATACGACATATTAAGTTTAGTTCCATAAGTTAATCATGCGAGAGTCATGAGTCGCTTTTGACCGTGAGCACGACTGATATATCAGTTTTACACTCTACAGAGGTTGCACATTTTTACCCACAAGTCGAGTTACCCATTTGCCACGGGCTTGTATGGACCCCATACACCTCTACCGAGGAAGCGAGGCAGGGTAGCACTACGAGGCCTTTCCAAAGTTCCACTAGTTCGAGAAAACCCACTACGGTTTCAAGAAGAAGAAAGCATAGGAATCCCTCGTCCGAAATGACATCGCAGCAGTTCGACCCGAGAACCTCCCTATACTGCAGTGACACCTCCCTGCTTGCCCATTTCGGGTAAGGTAATCTCTCCCTAGCTTTCCTAATTACTTGGCTAAGGGCGTCCCATTCCACCCTTGTGGTAGCACTGTTATCTCAAGTTAAGCTCCATGTTCCAGTTAAAACAATGATCTTGTCATGAACAATAATTAAATCAACAACATAATTGGAACATGATCATAATTCAAATGCAACATTAATCCCAAAATCAGGTAGAGCAATAGCAATACTACCTAATAGTTCAGTTGTTTGCAAGGTGTGGGATAAACAATACTAGGAAAACCTATTAGGTCCCATCAAATTAACCTGAGCATGTCACAGTGATTAGCAGGAGCATTATTATGTAAAGAAGAGTGATCAAGGGCACAACTTGCTTTAGACTTGAGATTCCTAGGTACTTCACCAACTTTGGTCTTCAGTTGACTTGTGACCTCACTGCTACTCGTAGCAATACATACATATAGAAGAGTACATAAACAAAACAGTACATCAAACATGCAAACAAACAGTGTAAGAATATATTTACACGATGCTACGAGAGCGCAGGTTCGAGAACCACTACATTCAGAGTTGTGGTTGGAAAGATACATTTTCTGAAGTTTTAGGTGATTAAATAGTAAAAATACATTCTATATTCATTACTACAAATCATGTGAGAAAAGGTATAACCAACTTAAGGTTAATCTAAGTTGTATCTTGATTAGAGATGTAGTCAGATTATAATTATAGACAAATTTACTTTGGTTAGAAAGATTAATCTACATAAATTAAACTAATATAATTATAAAAGTATGTGTAGGAAATATTATTACGAAGCCAACGCAACTGGAACAGACTAAAACGGAGTTAAAACGAGCAATATAGGGCTTAAATGAGTTTTAAGTCATTTTTATAATTAAAATCGAGTCCTAGGGACTTATTTGCAATTTCTAGGGACTCCCGTGTAATGTTCTTCCTTCACGGGTGGATGGTGGGTTTATTTCAAATAAACCGAGGGGGTTCTTTAGAAAGTGTGACGACCGAAGAGGTATCACATAATATGAACCGTCCGATTATGGATCGAAGGGCCAGATTAGATATACCTTTATGTGAACCGGTATGCTATGTGGGCCGTTGGATCCGAATCCGATGGGCCCCATAATGGTCGAACAGGTATATGGAGATCGAATCTCCTCTGTTCAAACAGAACCAGACGATGTAGATTTAGTTGGATGAAGAGGCTATACCCGATCTAATCTGATCCACACACTCCGGATCGGACGGCGGTAGGACCTTCTTCCTCCCCTTCGATCTTACCCGACGATGATGGCATGCACCAGCGGCGGGTGATCCTCTGATGACCCACCATTCAACCCTCTTGATCCTAATCATTCGCGCGAACTACTGCAGAGCGTGGCAGAGGTTTCTCACCGTGGCCACGATGGGAACAGGGCTGGACGACGACGCCGTGCAGGCCGTTCTGAGGCGTGAGTCCTCGGCGCTGGATAAGTAGACGTCAGAAGTTGTTGCGGCGATGAACGGCTTCGTCGCGTCCCAGAGATAATCCTCAACGCCTCTCCTATCCGAGCACGACACCGGCACGTAGACGGTGTCGGTCGCAGGCTAATCTTCACTCTCCCGGCTCCAGTGACATAAGGTTCAAGGTGCGGCGCGACCCTCTCTCCTCCATTGCTCTCTACGTACCACATCAGCTCTTCGGTTTAGGGCGCGAGATAGCTAGGGTTATATAGCCGGTCGATAGAATTCGTTACCAACACTAGTATAATTTGGCTCTATACAAGCGGTAGGCTTTTTACATCACAGGCGGTTCAGTTAGAAAACCGTCTCGGATGTCCCAGGCTACTCGAACCGTCTGTGATGTATTAGTATCACAAGCGGTTTTTGTTTAGGACCGCCTGTGGTGCTCTATTCTTTTCACAAACGGACTCTAATGAAAAACCGCCTGTGATTGTGATTTGATTACCATATTAATATTTTAATATTAATATTTTAATTTTTAACAGAAATATAAAAATACAATTTAAATGAATTAATATTTTAATTTTTAACAGAAATATGCAAATATAATTTAAATGAATTAATATTTAATTTTTAACATAAATATGCAAATACAATTTAAATGAATTTTAATAGCACACATAGATAACTAGAGAGATTTTAAATTAATTGACAACCACAATGCATAGTCGATCATACATGATAACTGAAAGGGAATTAGGCTTACACCTTTTTCCTAATTGATTTTGGTGGTTGAATTGCCCAACACAAATAATTTGACTAACTAGTTTGCTCTAGTCTATAAGTTTTACAGGTGCCAAAGGTTCACAATAAGCCAATAAAAAGACCAAGAAAGGGTTCAAATGAAGTGAGCAAAAGACATCCCAAAAGGCACCCTGGTCTGGCGCACCGGACTGTCCGGTGCACCAGGGCACTCGACGCTGAACTCACTACCTTCGGGAAATTCAGAGAGCGCTCCGCTATAATTCACCGGACTGTCCGGTGAAGCACCGGACAGTGTCCGGTGTGCCAGCGGAGCAACGGCTACTTCGCGCGCAACGGTCGACTGCAACGCATTAAATGCGCGCCTGCGCGCGCAGAGGACAGAGGACGCGCAGTTGGCGCACCGGACAGCCTAGAGGCCCCACAAGTCAGAGCTCCAACGGTCGAACTCCAACAGCTGGCTGACGTGGCTGGTGCACCGGACAGTGTCCGGTGGCGCACCGGACTGTCAGGTGCGCCATGCGACAGCAGCCTTCCAACGGCCATATTTTGTTGGTTGGGGCTATAAATACCCCAACCACCCCACATTCAATGGCATCCAAGTTTTCCACCTTCAACACATTATAAGAGCTATAGCATTCAATTCTAGACACTCCAAAGAGATCAAATCCTCTCCCAAGTCCGGAATCACACCCAATCAAATAGTGACTATAGAGAGTGACATTTGTGTTCATTTGAGCTCTTGCGCTTGGATCGCTTCTTTTCTTTCTCATTCTTTCTTGTGATCAAACTCAATTGTAACCAAGGCAAGAGACACCAATTATGTGGTGATCCGTGCGGGAACTTCGTGTTCCGTTTGACTGAGAAGAGAAGCTCACTCGGTCTAAGTGACCGTTTGAGAGAGAGAAAGGGTTGAAAGAGACCCGGTCTTTGTGACCACCTCAACGGGGAGTAGGTTTGCAAAAACCGAACCTCGATAAAACAAATCATTGTGTCTCGCTCTTTATTTGCTCACGATTTGTTTTGCGCCCTCTCTCTCGGACTCGTTTATATTTCTAACGCTAACCCGGCTTGTATTTGTGCTTAAGTTTATAAATTTTAGATTCGCCCTATTCACCCCCCTCTAGGCGACTTTCAATTGGTATCAGAGCCCGGTGCTTCATTTGAGCTTAACCGCTCGAAGTGATGTCGGGAGCATCCGCCAAGAGGGAGTTCGGGACCGGCGAGAAGCCCGCTATAAGCCATGGGAAGGCTCCATCCGGGGAGTCCGCCAACAAGGTGAAGGGATCCCCTTCACACAACAAGTCGCGTTGGAGCGGTGACAAGAAGAAGAAGATGAGGAAGGTGGTCTACTACGAGACCGACTCTTCGTCACCATCCACCTTCGGCTCCGACACACCGTCCGTAACTTCTAAGCGCCATGAGCGCAAGAAGTTTAGTAAGATTCCCCTACGCTATCCTCGCATACCCAAACACACTCCTTTACTTTCCGTCCCATTAGGCAAACCACCTATGTTTGATGGTGAAGATTATAATATGTGGAGTGATAAAATGAGGCATCATCTAACCTCACTCCACACTAGCATTTGGGATGTTGTTGAGATTGGAGTATAGGTACCATCACCGGGGGATGAAGACTATGATTCAGACGAGGTCGCCCAAATCCGGTACTTCAACTCCCAAGCCACCACTATACTCCTCGCCTCTCTAAGTCGAGAGGAGTATAAACAGGTGCAAGGACTAAAGAGCGCCAAAGAGATTTGGGACGTACTCAAGACCGCGCACGAAGGAGATGAGGTGACCGAAATCACCAAGCGGGAGACGATCGAGGGGGAGCTCGGTCGCTTCCGGCTTCGCCAAGGGGAGGAACCACAAGACATGTACAACCGCTTGAAGACCTTGGTGAACCAAGTGCGCAACCTCGAGAGCACCAAATAGGATGACCATGAGATGGTCAAGGTTATTCTAAGATCCCTTGTTTTCCTTAACCCTACGCAAGTTCAATTAATTCAAGGAAATCCTAGATATACACTAATGTCTCCCGAGGAAGTAATAGGGAATTTTGTGAGCTTTGAATTGATGATCAAAGGCTCAAAGAAAATCATCGAGCTAGACGGCCCCTCCATGCCCGAAGCACAACCGGTTGCATTCAAAGCAATGGAGGAGAAAAGGGAGGAGTCTACATCAAGTAGAAAACCCATCGACGCCTCTAAGCTCGACAATGAGGAGATGACGCTCATCATCAAGAGCTTCCGTCAAATCCTCAAGCAAAGGAGGGGGAAGGATTACAAGCCTCGCTCCAAGAAAGTGTGCTACAAATGTGGTAAGCCCGGTCATTTCATTGCTAAATGTCCGTTATCTAGTTGTTGGGGTCGTGCTTCGGTGCGCCGAAGGTCTCACACGAAGAAGCAGCTTCGGCTGAAGTCGTCTCCAGGAGATGGCCGAAGGTCCCTTTTCATGGAGCTTCGGCGTTTTAAACCGACATAGAGATAGAATGACCTTTTTATACATATAGGTCTGAGTCAATGCTGTAAACTTTCGCAAGGGGCATAATTGTAATTTGTCACAGGCTGCGACCTGTGCCTATAAATAGATGAACAGTACCTCTGTACTGTTCACGCGAACTTATCATTTGCTTTCGCATCACGCTTGTACTTTTGCCTTCCGCAGGACCGAAGGTACATTTGTAATTCAAAATCATTTATATTCATTGATACAAGTAGAGATAATTCTATGACAATATTTAAATGTTTATTTCATATTCTATGATTTATGTGAATGCTTCATTCTTCGTTGTTATGCTTACGAAGGTATGACCTTCGTAACCTTCGTCCGAGATGCTATATATCCCGAGGGGATATATTGTTATGGAGGACGAAGGACCTTAACGCTTAACATTTTTTGTGTTGCCTTGTTCTTAATTCTTAGCATTTGAGAACAAGTCTCCAACACTAGTGATAGTGACAGGGGCGACGACAAGAAGGGCAAGAGGAGAGAAAAGAAGAGGTACCATAAGAAGAGGGGCGGCGATGCCCATGTGTGCCGCGAGTGGGACTCCGAGGAGAGCTCCTCCGACTCCTCCTCCGACGAGGACGCCGCCAACATTGCCGTCACCAAGGGCCTACTCTTCCCCAACGTCGGCCACAAGTGTCTCATGGCAAAAGACGGCAAAAGGAAGAAGGTAAAATCAAGATCCTCCACTAAATATGCTTCCTCTAGTGATGAAGATAATTCTAGTGAAAATGAGGAGGATAACTTGCGAACCCTTTTTGCCAACCTAAACATGCAACAAAAAGAAAAATTAAATGAATTAATTAGTGCTATTCATGAGAAGGATGAACTCTTGGACACCCAAGAGGACTTCCTAATTAAGGAAAATAAGAAGCATGTTAAGGTTAAAAATGCTTACGCTCTAGAAGTAAAAAATGTGGAAAACTATCTAGTGAGCTAAGCACTTGCCATGATACTATTGTCAACCTTAGAAATGAAAATGCTAAATTAATTGCTAAGGTTGATTCAAATGTTTGTAATGCTTCAATTCCCAATCTTAGAGATGATAATGTTAAATTACTTGCTAAGATTGAAGAATTAAATGTTTCTCTTGATAGCCTTAAGATTGAAAACGAAAAATTAATTGCTAAGGCTAAAGAATTAGATGTTTGCAATGCTTCCATTTCCGATCTTAGAGATAACAATGATATTTTGCGTGCTAAGATTGTTGAACTTAATTCTTGCAAACCCTCTACATCTACCATTGAGCATGTTACTATTTGTACTAGATGTAGAGATATTAACATTGATGCTATTCATGATCATATGGCTTTAATTAAACAACAAAATGATCATATAGCAAAATTAGATGCTAAAATTGCCGAGCATGACTTAGAAAATGAAAAAATTAAATTTGCTAGAAGCATGCTCTATAGTGGGAGACGCCCTGGCATCAAGGATGGCATTGGCTTCCAAAAGGGGGACAATGTCAAACTTAATGCTCCTCCTAAAAGATTGTCCAACTTTGTTAAGGGCAAGGCTCCCATGCCTCAGGATAACGAGGGATACATTGTGTACCCTGCCGGTTATCCCGAGAGCAAGATTAGGAGAATTCATTCTAGGAAGTCTCACTCTGGCCCTAATCATGCTTTTATGTATAAGGGTGAGACATCTAGTTCTAGGCAATCAACTCGTGCAAAATTGCCTAAGAAGAAAACTCCTACTGCATCAAATGATCGTAACATCTCATTTAAAACTTTTGATGCATCTTATGTTTTGACTAACAAATCCGGCAAGGTAGTTGCCAAGTATGTTGGGGACAAACACAAGGGATCAAAGACTTGTGTTTGGGTACCCAAAGTTCTTGTATCTAATGTCAAAGGACCCAAAACCGTTTGGGTACCTAAAATCAAGAACTAAATTTGTTTTGTAGGTTTATGCATCCGGGGGCTCAAGTTGGATCATCGATAGCGGGTGCACAAACCACATGACAGGGGAGAAGAAGATGTTCTCCTCCTACGAGAAAAACAAAGATCCCCAACGAGCTATCACATTCGGGGATGGGAATCAAGGTTTGGTCAAAGGATTGGGTAAAATTGCTATTTCTCCTGACCATTCCATTTCCAATGTATTTCTTGTAGATTCTCTAGATTACAACTTGCTTTCAGTTTCACAATTGTGTAAAATGGGTTACAACTGTCTTTTTACGGATACAGGTGTTACTGTCTTTAGAAGAAGTGATGATTCAGTAGCATTTAAGGGAGTGTTAGAGGGTCAGCTATACTTAGTAGATTTTGATAGAGCTGAACTCGACACTAGCTTAATTACTAAGACTAACATGGGCTGGCTCTGGCATCGCCGACTAGCACATGTTGGAATGAAGAATCTTCACAAGCTTCTAAAGGGAGAACACATTTTGGGACTAACAAATGTTCATTTTGAGAAAGACAGGGTTTGTAGCGCATGTCAGACAGGGAAGCAAGTTGGTGCTCATCATCCACATAAGAACATCATGACGACTGATAGGCCACTCGAGCTCCTACACATGGACCTATTCGGCCCGATAGCTTACATAAGCATCGGCGGGAGTAAGTACTGTCTAGTTATTGTGGATGATTATTCTCGCTTCACTTGGGTGTTCTTTTTGCAGGAAAAATCTCATACCCAAGAAACCTTAAAGGGACTCTTGAGACGGGCTCAAAATGAGTTCGGCTTAAGGATCAAGAAAATAAGAAGCGACAACGGGACGGAGTTCAAGAACTCTCAAATTGAAGGCTTCCTTGAGGAGGAGGGCATCAAGCATGAGTTCTCTTCTCCCTACACGCCACAACAAAATGGTGTAGTGGAGAGGAAGAATCGAACTCTATTGGACATGGCAAGAACCATGCTTGATGAGTACAAAACTTCGGATCAGTTTTGGGCCGAGGCGGTCAACACCGCTTGCTACGCCATCAACCGGTTGTATCTACACCGAATCCTCAAGAAGACATCATATGAACTCCTTACCGGTAAAAAGCCAAATGTTTCATATTTTAGAGTCTTTGGTAGCAAATGCTTTATTCTTGTTAAAAGAGGTAGAAAATCAAAATTTGCTCCTAAGACTGTAGAAGGCTTTTTATTAGGATATGATTCAAACACAAGGGCATATATAGTCTTTAACAAGTCCTCTGGACAAGTTGAAGTTTCTTGTGACATTGTGTTTGATGAGACTAACGGCTCTCAAGTAGAGCAAGTTGATCTTGATGAGATAGGTGATGAAGAGGCTCCGTGCGTCGCACTAAGGAACATGTCCATTGGGGATGTGTGTCCTAAGGAATCCGAAGAGCCACCAAATGCACAAGATCAACCATCTTCCTCCACACAAGCATCTCCACCAACTCAAGACGAGGATGGGGCTCATAATGATGAAGGAGAAGATCAAGATGTTGAGCCACCTCAAGAGGAGAGCAATGATCAAGGGGGAGATGCTCATGATCAAGATGAGGAAGATGAACAAGTTCCAAGGCCGCCACACCCAAGAGTCCACCAAGCAATCCAACGAGATCACCCCGTGAACACCATCCTCGGCGATATTCAAAAGGGGGTAACTACTCGATCTCGTGTTGCTCATTTTTGTGAACATTACTCCTTTGTTTCCTCTATTAAGCCACACAGGGTAGAGGAAGCACTACAAGATTCGGATTGGGTGGTGGCGATGCAAGAGGAGCTCAACAACTTCACTAGGAATGAGGTATGGCATTTAGTTTCACGTCCTAACCAAAATGTTGTAGGAACCAAGTGGGTTTTCCGGAACAAGCAAGATGAGCATGGTGTGGTGACAAGGAACAAAGCCCGACTTGTAGCCAAGGGATATTCACAAGTCGAAGGTTTGGACTTTGGTGAAACCTATGCACCCGTAGCTAGGCTTGAGTCAATTCGCATTTTACTTGCCTATGCTACTTACCATGGCTTTAAGCTTTATCAAATGGACGTGAAAAGTGCCTTCCTCAATGGACCGATCAAGGAAGAGGTCTATGTTGAGCAACCTCCCGGCTTTGAAGACAGTGAGTACCCTAATCATGTGTATAAGCTCTCTAAGGCGCTTTATGGGCTCAAGCAAGCCCCAAGAGCATGGTATGAATGTCTAAGAGATTTTCTTATCACTAATGGCTTCAAAGTCGGAAAGGCCGATCCTACTTTATTTACTAAAACTCTTGACAATGATTTGTTTGTATGCCAAATTTATGTTGATGATATTATATTTGGGTCCACTAACGAATCTACATGTGAGGAATTTAGTAGGATCATGACACAAAAATTCGAGATGTCTATGATGGGGGAATTGAAGTACTTCTTGGGATTTCAAGTGAAGCAACTCCAAGAGGGCACCTTCATTAGCCAAACGAAGTACATTCAAGACATTCTAAACAAGTTTGGGATGAAGGATGCCAAACCCATCAAGACACCCATGGGAACCAATGGGCATCTCGACCTCGACACGGGAGGTAAATCCGTCGATCAAAAGGTATACCGGTCGATGATAGGCTCTTTACTCTATTTATGTGCATCTCGACCGGACATAATGCTTTCCGTATGCATGTGTGCACGATTCCAAGCCGACCCTAAGGAAGCTCACCTTACAGCCATAAAACGAACCTTGAGATATTTAGTTTATACTCCTAAGTTTGGGCTTTGGTACCCTTGGGGATCCACATTTGATTTAATTGGTTATTTGGATGCCGATTGGGTGGGGTGTAAAATCAATAGAAAGAGCACATCGAGGACTTGCCAGTTCTTGGGAAGATCCCTGGTGTCTTAGGCTTCAAAGAAGCAAAATTCCGTAGCTCTTTCTACCGCCGAAGCCGAGTATATTGCCGCAGGTCATTGTTGCGCGCAATTGCTTTGGATGAAGCAAACCCTTACGGACTATGGTTACAAATTAACCAAAGTTCCTCTTCTATGTGATAATGAGAGTGCAATCCGCATGGCCGCACTAAACACATAGCCATTCGGTATCATTTCTTAAGGGATCACCAACAAAAGGGAGACATCGAGATTGCATATATTAACACTAAGGAACAATTAGTCGATATCTTTACCAAGCCACTAGATGAACAAACTTCTAACAAACTTAGGCATGAGCTAAATATTCTTGATTCTAGGAATTTCTTTTGATGTTTTTCACACATAGCTCATGAATATACCTTTGATCATATCTCTTTTATATACTATGACTAATGTGTTTTCAAGTGTATTTCAAACCAAGTCATAGATTGAAAGGGAATTGGAGTCTTCGGCGAAGACAAAGGCTTCCACTCCACTCCATCAAATTACTTATCCTTCACCGTCGCTCCGAGCAACTCTCCAACTTTGGTATAATCTTCACTCATATTTTGTTTGCCAAAGGAGGAGAAAGTAGTTATGAAAAAGGGCTTATATTTCACTCAAGCATCCGTTTTTGGAGATTCATGCCAAAGGGGGAGAAAGTATTAGCCCAAAGCAAAAGGACCGCACGACCACCAATTTTCAAAATTTAATGCTAAGAAAAGGTTTTTGAAATGATGAATTTTTCAATTGATATCTTATTGTATTAAAAAGGGGGAGAAAGTAGTATTTTCAAATTGGTGCCTTAAAACCCTCTTGAACACTAAGAGGAGGATTTTATTGAGGGGGAGTTTTGTTTAGTCAAAGGAAAAACATTTGAAACAGGGGAGAAAATTTCAAATCTTGAAAATGCTTCTCAAAATCTTATTCATTTACCTTTGACTATTTGCAAAAGGACTGTGAAAAGAATTTACAAAAGAATTTGCAAAAACAAAACATGTGGTGCAAGCGTGGTCCAAAATGTTAAAAATAAAGAAACAATCCATGCATATCTTATGAGAATTTATATTGGCTCAATTTGTGGCAGAACCGCCCGAATTATTCCAGCTCAAGTGCCTAAGTCACGCCTCAGGGGCCGTAACACACTTAAATCGGAATAACCCGTCAGTCCCTCAGATCTAGTCTGATAGAGCCACTTAACCAGGATCAAATTCCACAATCTCACTCGAAGGTGAGTCACAGAGGAAAAACAATAAAACAGGAAACCTCAAATTAAGTACTGAGTTATTACATAAATCGGAGTTTTTGAGTAGCAAATAAAGTTCATAACATAAGGTGCAGCGGATAATCGAAGTCGTCGGTAATGAGGAAATGGGCAAGGCCTAGCCCACTACTCCTCATGCTCCTCTCCTGCCGGAGCAACATCCCACTCGTCCGTCCAACCCGGTGGCAGGGTGGTAGGCCAAGTCACACCATCAACCAATTCCTGCATGGTACCTGCAAAAATGGTGCCACAAGCAAGGCTGAGTATACTAATACTCAGCTAGACTTAACCAGTGTGAGGAGTCTACTCCTCTACCTCTAGACTATGCAGCTGTTTGGCTGAGGGGTTTGGTTTGCCAAAAGCACTAGCTGTTTCTAAAAACAATTTTTAGTTTTTTTTTAATTTCTATCATCATTAACTTAGCTAGATTTGCTCCTTCTAAGCATACATGGTAACAAGCATTTAGTTCAATCAACAAGTTATCTCATATAACCACATTTCACTTCTTACTCGATGCAGTACAAGGAATCAAGCAGTCTCATTAGCTGCGAGAAGCAGACGATTCGAATCGAGTTTTAAACCTTGCAAGGTAAACCTAAACACACGACATGTCAGGGCACTCCGTCCCCCACACATGTCAACCGTCCCCATAGATTCCTCGTTCGCGTCCAGGCCTCACCGCCTTGGCATACAATGCTCCACTGACCCCGGCTGCCGCCGTGCAGTGACCGCACTTGTACCCACCATAGCTAGCATGGGAGACCCAGTCTCAGGTCGCATGAGGGATAAAGTCCGTGCCCGGTGTTGGAGCGAAGGCAGAAACGCCACCCTTCGCTCGAAGTCTCCGCTGCTTAGCCGCTGCTCTGACAGACAAAGCAGGCAGGGACACCCTTCGCTTGATCGGCACCAGACAAAGACCGGCGACGAAGGCATCCCACAGTGCGGCCTCGTCCAGCTCAGAGGCCCACGTGCGATCCGGCCCATTGTAACGGGCCCTGCGTGGCCGCCGCGTGTTACGGGCCTAATTTGTAAAGGCATCCCTGTAATTACAGTCTGTAACCCTGCTTTATGGGAATATTCTGGGGATAACCTAGGTAGCTGAGGGCACATGCGTCCTTAACACAAGGCGCTGGGCGTTCAGGTACCTATAAATACCCCCGCACAGTGCCCGTGAGAGGCCTGGTTAATAGAGCTATTTGCCATCTCACGCGTAACCCTACTGTCCACACTGTTCACCCCTGTTGGCTTTCTTGCGACTGATAGCAAGTTCCAACACCCGGCTTCACTCAGGTACTAGGTTTACCGGTTACCATTTTTCCCGGCATGTGCTTAGTACGTTCAAAAGCTTGACTCAGGTATCCACACATTAATCCTTAATTCTTTTTTTTCCCGTCTCATGGACAAGGCATCCTCCCTGGATCCAAGTCCATAGACCAACATATATCCCATTATCAAGATGAATACAATCAATTCCTGACCTCGCGCGAGTGCTAGAAAAATCACTCGACTTCTACCGAGATCCTGATTAGCAAGCAGCTACTCGACCTAGCATACTAGTATTCATCTCAAAAAGGAATCCTAAGTTCATGCAACTAGAGGTTTCAAGCAACTCCTACACTTAAGTGCACATTACAATCCTACAAGCATTAAGTGTAGTAAAGTAGCATATAATAACATGGTTATGCATAAAACCGGGGCTTGCCTTCAATTGCTGGGGCTGCGGGGAGATCCTCAATAGCAGCCTCTGAAGCCTGCTCCTGGTCCTCCTCTTGGACAGGTCCTTGCTCGGGGATGAGCACGTACTCTCCGTCGGCAAGATTACAATCTAATGAATGCAATGCGTAAGATATATGCATGATATGATATGTGCTTTTAGAAATTACAACTTTAAAGGTGTATGATCTTTTGAGTTAAAACAAGTTAACTTTACTTATGTAAAACCCTGAGTGGTATACTTGGTAAATTGGGTTAGACTTATTGGGATGAGGTTTATTCCTTCTTCTCTTTTCTTTTATTCTCTTTAATGTTTTGGAGTAGGTTTGAACTACAAGTTGCTTTTATAAAATTCTAAAAATTCCACAAAAATTACAGTGGCTGGGTACTTGTGTGTGTTGCTCTGTCCCAAAATTTGGGGATCAGAAGGTGAATAGTTTTCTCTGGACAAAATTATTAAACTCTGGGGCAGAAGGGGTGCTTTGAACTACAACTACTGTTTAACAGTGGGTAATTCTCTAAAACTTATTTTTGCTGGCCTTTAGGTGCTATAACATGACTTGATACAAATTTCTAATCACTAATACCTCTTAATAAATTTTCTATGGTTTTCTCAAGTTCCTAGCTAAATGGGTGCTTTCTACTACCACTATATTTGAAAAATATCAAACAACAGAGTTTTTATTTTTCATAGTTAGTATTTTGTGCAAGAGCAATCATTCTGAAGTTTGGCTTCTTTTTGCTTAAGGGAAGGGGTGGTTTGCATTATTTGAATTAAGTGGTCGTTCTCTTAAATCATTAGCAAAAGGTATGGGTTTACTTCCTTTTCATGGGTTTGCATTTTTCTCTGGTAGTTTATCTCATCATGGACTTAGCTAATTTTTGGTTGCCCATTATCACATTACTAGGGGTTGTTCATGATTTATTTGGAAAATGCCTTACTATCACTTTGTATTTATTTTCCTTACTTAACAAGTTGGGCTGAGGTGCTCTGTATTTTTGTAGTGGGGCTCTGGTGGTTATAAGTCCACTAGATTTTTATTAATCATTTTGGTTATAGTTTTGTAACTCTAATAATTGATTTTTAGTCTATATAAGGCTAAACAAATCATCTTAATTTAAAACTGGTCCAAATTAATGGTCTCTGTATTTTTCCTAGGTTCTGTGTTGCATAAGTAAACTAGGAAAAATATTATTAATCACTGTTCATCAATTTCTAAGGCCTTTCTGATTTTCTCTAAGTTTTGGACAAATTAGCTTTAAATGAAAAACTACATCATATTTCTCAATGCTGGGGTTCCTACTATTTTTAAACAGTGTCTAAATAAGGTAATAACATCTACAAATTTTTTTAAGTTCAGCACAGAAGAAAAACTAATTTTCCTTAATTAAACAAGGTTTAGAGGGTTTCTGTTTTTAATTTTAAGCTCTAAAATTTTGAACAGAAAGCATGGGGTTTACTATTTTTAAATGATAGATCATAATATTCAGGAGCTAGCAAAATTGGTTTGACAACTTTTTATTAAGATTTCATCAAGTTATGGGTTTTCTAAGTTCTCTGGTCTTTTAAAAAGAATAACAAAATTGATTAAATGGAAATCCACTTTGCGCTGGGGTCCCTGGCGGTTTTCTAAGTTTTTCCTCGCGAATCAGTCCTTAGGTTACTATTCACATGAGTCACTGACATTACAGAAAACCCCTCGGGTTCTACAAATCCTAACCCGAGGTCCTTCTTCTACCTTAAACAGTAGCCGCGGCGGAGAAAAGGGCGGAGGGGCTTACCGGCGGCGAGATTGCTCCGGTGAAGTGGTCGAGGACGAAGGGGAGGTCTCGGGGATCACAACGGTGTGCGGAACGCCGTCGGAGATGGCCGGAGTCGGTCGGTCCACGCGCGCAGGCGGGGATGCTCGTCGGCGGCGAGGAGACCGGCCTGGCCACGGCGAGATAGTTCAATCAAATGGGTCAGGGAGGTCCACGGGATGCCAGAGAAGCTATGAGCGAAAGGAATTGGGCGGAGACTCACTGGATAGCTCGGTCCACGCGCGGCGGCGGAAGACCGAAGTCCGGTGAGGTCGATCTCGGGCCTCCGGTGAAGTCCGGCCGGGTCCGAGGGCTTGGCGAGCTTCACGGGCTACTGGCGGAGCTAGCCTAAGCACTGGCTGGGCTTGAGGGTGGCTGGAGTTGGCTGGCCACGGCGGCCGAAGCTCTGGCGGCAATGGCGGGCGGAATTGAGCTCGCCGGAGCTAAGGAAAGGTGGCTGGCCGGAGAGGGTGAGTGCGGGGCGAAGAGAGGTGCGCCCGGGGTGGCTTTATAGGCGCGGGCGGGCACGGCCGAGGGCGTGGGCGCGCGGTGGACTTGACCGGACGCCGGGGTGAGCGCGCGCGCGGGTTGGGCGAGCTCTGGCGTGCCGACCAGGGTCGAACACGTGTGCCCGTGCGTTCTGCCCAAGTTCTGGCGCGTGTGGTCGCTCATCCGAGCCTGCTCTCGCCTTGGTCAGTGCACAAAACCTCTTCTCCTCCCTACAAGCTACCATTCTTGTGTGGGGGTCATAGGATTTTGCCTACTGGTTGCAGAGATATGGAGCCAGGAAATCTGGTCTGTCTCCCTGCCCAAACCCGAGGCAAATCCCAAGTTTTGTTGTGTCTAGGGCTCGCGTCCCAATGCCATCTTCTGGCACACGACAGAGGGGTTAGTTAGACACAATTTTTTCAATGGGGCCATTAGGATTCGAGTTAGGGATCAAGGTGAACATCCCTGATCTTTGGCTCAAGGTCTGAATTTCAGAATTCTGAAATTCAGAATTCCCAATGAGTCCCTACATGAGAAGCTTGATTTGGGGTTTTATTTGAATTATTTTGGCTAAGCTTTCTCAATCTTTCTTGTTGCTTAATAAATATACTTTAACTTATATAATTGGCTCAACTCAAAATTTTAAACTTTTCATTCCCTTTTTCTTATTTTCTTGAATTTTGTTCATGGGGCTCACTTAGGGTTCTTAATTAGGGTTGCACATTCTTATCTTTTAAAAGTCTCAATTGTTTTGATCATGACACTTTTAAGTATATACTTGGTGAATTCTTTATTACTTAAGTTGTTTTGATGCTCATGCTTACTTTGGTTCACATAAAATGATGGTTCTTGGTTTGGCATTTGAGAAAAAACTGAGTGACACTGGGGTGTCACACAATTCTAAGTAACCTTTGCACTTACAATTATGCAAACTAGTTCAATTATGCACTTCTATACTTGCTTTGGTTTGTGTTGGCATCAATCACCAAAAAGGGGGAGATTGAAAGGGAATTAGGCTTACACCTTTTTCCTAATTGATTTTGGTGGTTGAATTGCCCAACACAAATAATTGGACTAACTAGTTTGCTCTAGTCTATAAGTTTTACAGGTGCCAAAGGTTCACAATAAGCCAATAAAAAGACCAAGAAAGGGTTCAAATGAAGTGAGCAAAAGACATCCCAAAAGGCACCTTGGTCTGGCGCACCGGACTGTCCGGTGCACCAGGGCACTCGACGCTGAACTCGCTACCTTTGGGAAATTCAGAGGGCGCTCCGCTATAATTCACCGGACTGTCTGGTGTGCCAGCGGAGCAACGGCTACTTCGCGCGCAACGGTCGACTGCAACGCATTAAATGCGCGCATGCGCGCGCAGAGGACAGAGGACGCGCAGTTGGCGCACCGGACAGTCTACAGGACCTGTCCGGTGCACCACCGGACAACCCAGAGGCCCCACAAGTCAGAGCTCCAACGGTCGAACCCCAACGGCTGGCTAACGTGGCTGGCGCACCGGACAATGTCCGGTGGCGCACCGGACTGTCCGGTGCGCCATGCGACAGCGGCCTTCCAACGGCCATATTTTGGTGGTTGGGGCTATAAATACCCCAACCACCCCACATTCAATGACATCCAAGTTTTCCACCTTCAACACATTACAAGAGCCATAGCATTCAATTCTAGACACTCCAAAGAGATCAAATCCTCTCCCAAGTCCGGAATCACACCCAATCAAATAGTGACTATAGAGAGTGACATTTGTGTTCATTTGAGCTCTTGCGCTTGGATCGCTTCTTTTCTTTCTCATTCTTTCTTGTGATCAAACTCAATTGTAACCAAGGCAAGAGACACCAATTGTGTGGTGGTCCTTGCGGGAACTTCGTGTTCCGTTTGATTGAGAAGAGAAGCTCACTCAGTCTAAGTGACCGTTTGAGAGAGGGAAAGGGTTGAAAGAGACCCGGTCTTTGTGACCACCTCAACGGGGAGTAGGTTTGCAAGATCCGAACCTCAGTAAAACAAATCATCGTGTCTCGCTCTTTATTTGCTCACGATTTGTTTTGCGCCCTCTCTCTCGGACTCGTTTATATTTCTAACGCTAACCCGGCTTATATTTGTGCTTAAGTTTATAAATTTCAGATTCGCCCTATTCACCCCCCTCTAGGCGACTTTCAATAACAAATACAATTTGATTCATACAATTTTTCATGAACTACCATTTTTCCGCATGTATGCCTTTAAGTTCTTATCAATTTTCTTTTCCACACGCTTGATTCTCTCTGGACCGTTAAAGACGAACATCTCTTCATACTTATTGTATTCCTCATCTTGGTCTCCCACATTCTCAACTCCAACAATTTTTTGCTTTCCAGAAATAACTACATGCATCTTCTCATCTGCTGGATCGAGTACATAGAACACTTGTGCAACACATTCGGCGAGAACCCACGGGTCATCTTTATATCCTACTTTCTTTAAGTCTACCAGTGTGAGTCCGTAGTTATCCACTATCACCCCCACGAAATGTTGTACCCATTGGCACTTAAATAAGGGTATTTTCATGCTTGGGCCATAATCAAGTTCCCATATTTCCTCTATGAATCCAAAATATGTGGTCTTCTGTCCATGTAGGTCAAAAGCATCGATACGAACACCGCTATTTTGTGCAACACTTTTCATGTCTTTTGATTTAGTGTAGAATGTGTACCCATTGATGTCATATGCTTGCCATGATGTCACAAAACACGATGGCCCAGAAGCCAAATTCTTCATTGTTTTCTCTTCCAAAGAGTCTCCGAATGGGATGTTTTTGTCCATTAACCATTCGCTGAAATGATGTTTGTGCTCCCTCATGATCCAGTCCTCTGTGCGGTTCTGATTTTCTTTACAAAGCTCATCCAGGTGTTCCTCTATGTAAGGCTCGGCTATCGTGAGATGTTGTAGTACACTACCATGAGCACAATGTACTAGCTTGTAATCCTCAACGCGAAAAGTTTTCCTGTCCATTCTCCCTCTCCACATAGTTTACCCTCATGTTTAGGTACAGGCACACCTATCATTGTTCCGTCACTGATGTAATCTATACAGCTCTCAATCACTTCTTCTGTAGTGTATCCCTCCATGATTGAACCCTCTGGGTGAGCGCGATTTCGCACATAACCTTTTAATACTCCCAGGTATCGCTCCAACTGAAACATATGATGTAAATATAGTGGCCCTAATATTTTTATCTGATCCACGAGATGTATGATTAGGTGTACTTGCATATCAAAAAATGATGGAGGAAAACACATTTCAAGATTGCACATAGTCTCGATGATGTATGCCTTTAGATAGTCCAAGTCTTCTAAAGCTATTACTTTTTGTGAAACCGCATTGAAAAAGTAACACAAGCTTGTGATGACAACTTTGACATGCTCTGTTTCGAGGGCTCTTACCGCAATTGGGAGGACCACCGTCATCATCACATGGCAGTCATGAGAGTTGTAGCCAAATAGAGACAAGTCCTTCATCCTGACTAGTTTGCTGATATTGGATGAGAAACCTGTGGGCACTTTGACCCCACGCAAACATTTGCAAATCTTTGTTCTCTCCTCAACTGACAAGTTGTAGCTAGCTGGGGGGAGGTAAGGCTTCTCTTTGCCACTATCCACTGGATGAAGTTCCAGTCTGATTTGAAGATCTACTAGATCATTGCGTGATTTAAGTCTGTCCTTTGTCTTACTCGGCATGTCCAGCAAGGTTCCAATGATGCTGTCAAAAACATTTTTTGTTACATGCATCAAATCAATGCTGTGGCAAATTTCCATATCCTTCTAGTATGGGAGGTACTTGAAAAAAATTGATTGCTTCTTGAAAGTTGTGTAAGTTGAAGGGTCAGTTCTCTTTCTCTTTTCTCCTTTGTTTTTTTCCTTTCCGAATACAACATGAATGTTCTTTACAATTTCAAAAACAAGTTTCCCACTATAAGGCTTTGGTGCACCTTCACTTTCCAGTTCATTGTTAAATTCCTCTATCATCTTTCGGTACTTATGCTGCTTCATCAAGAACCGTCTGTGTCCCATGAACACCAACTTCTTGGATGATTTAAGGTACATGGAAGCAGTTCCATCGACGCACACTACACAACCATTCTTTCCTTTAGTCTTTTGCCCTGATAGTGTGGCGCCATCGGGAGAATCATGGATGGTAACAAATATAATTGCTCTTAAGTTGAAATAATCATGGCAATACTCATCCCATATTCTAACTCCTTCATTCCAGAGCTTTGTCATATCTTCCATAAGAGGTTTTAGGAACACATCAATATCAACACCAGCTGATTTCGGACCTTGAATAAGAATAGTCAACATAATGTACTTTCTTTTGTGACACAGCCATGATGGAAGGTTGTACATCGTTAAAGTCACGGGCCAGGTGCTATGTACACTTCTTTTTTCACCAAATGGATTCATTCCATCTGTACCCAAAGCAAATCTTACATTTCTGGTTTCTTTGGCAAACTCAGGATACATAAGATCGAAATTTTTCCATTGTGATGCATCAGCAGGGTGTCGAATCTGTTTGTTATTCTGCTTGCGATTTTCAGCATGCCAACGCATAAGCTCAGCCTCCCTAGGATTTGAGAACAAACGTTTTAAGCGATCAATTACTGGAAGATACCACATCACCAAAGCTGGAATCTTTGACTTCTTTTTCCCATCCATGTCATCAAAAGTGTCATCGTCACTTTCAGGTCCAATAGTGGATTTCTTGTTTTTATTTTTCTTCGGGAATTTTTTTACGCAGTCTTGATTGTAGCTCTTCTAGTATCGACTGACATTGCAAACTGGGCATCTTGATGTGTTCTCAAAATCGCCACGATACAGAATACAATGGTTCGAACATGCATGAATTTTTCGCACACCCAGAGCTATGGGAGATATAAGCTTCTTCGCTTTATAAGTGCTTGTTGGTAGTTTGTTGGGTTCTGGTAGTAATTGGGACAGAAAATTTAAAAGATCTGTGAAGCTAGTATCAGACCATCCGGCGCTAGCCTTCAACTTAAGAAGTTCTAGAACTGTACGCAGTGTAGTAAACTCTTTGTCACAACCCTTTGATTCATCATATAAAGGTTCTTTTGAGGCACTTTCCAGTCCCTCCATTTTAGATAGCCCTTTCTGCGATCCCACAGAACTCAACATTTCTGGTTCCATATGGCGCAACATCTCTTCGCAATCAAATTCTTCAAAATCTTGATTAGCATCCACATTATCCACTTTACCATCAACTTTAAGATCTAAAATTCCGACAACTCTCTCGTCATTACCAGGCACTTCACACGGATCCAACTCACCATGTTCTAACCATATCGTGTAATTGTTTTTAAACCCTCTTTTTAGCAGATGTGATTTGTAACACCCCTGGTGTTACTGTAACTAAAACTTGAGCATGGCATCATAAGCATTGGCATTGCATATGTTTGACACACCTAGAGTGCATTCACTAGGCAAAAATTTCAAACAAGTTGTATTGTTTTAATGTTTTGCAAATAGGACCCTGGATAAGAAGCTTTAACCCTAAATAGGTATTAAAGGGGTAAAACTTAACCCAAGTTGAGAAAACCTAAAAGCTTTAGGGTAAAAGTCATAAAATGACCCCAAAAATAAAGTTAAATCACATTTATACCCCTGGGATACCAGAAACCCTAATTGGAACCCTGGAACTAAACCCTAGGGACTTATGTGCAAAAGTGATGAACCTTTGGACTAAAGTGTAAAAACTACTATGTTTAAACATATAAAGTCATTTGGTTCACAAATATGTGAATTTGCAAGTTAAACCCTAAGTTTTGGGCTTATTTGCAAAAATCACCTCTTAAGCACTATAGAGCCTAAGTCTGAAATTCAGTTTGGTTGGTTCAACTTTGGAGCCCTGTATCTTTTAAAATATAGGGATTTTGCCCAAAGTGACCACAACAAGTTTGTAGCCCAATTATAGGAGAATAACTTTGTTTAAGGATTCAAGCCATGTTCTTATGAAAAATGTGGAGAAAATCTCAACCCAAGTTGGACTGTCAGTCTGGTTCTGTCTGAATATCAGACTAACAGATTCATGCCCTGAACTTCAAGCCCAATTTCAAACCAGATGCAGTGGCTTTTTGGGGCAACATCATATGGAAAGATTGTAGAGGGCATGTTGCTTTACAACTTTGCTGTAGATCTTGGTTGGAGTTGTTATTGGAAATCGAGAGAAAACTTGGCTTCAAATTTGGCTGTCAGGTTCATTTAACTGAACTCCTGATGGTACAGTGCCCACCGGATCAGACCGCCAGCGCGGCTGTCTTCACCGCCGGTGGCTTTCCGCCGTGATTCACATCGCCGGCGTCATGATTCGTGCTCAGGTATGTGGATAACTTCGCGGCGTCAAAAGATCGTCACCGCCCCTGACCTGGACACCACTCCGACTAGCCGTAGTCCATCTCCCCTGGCTCACCGCCCGCGGTAAAGTGCTCACCGCCGCCGTGCCCTCGCCGTTGGCCACCGCGTGTCCCAATCGCGCCATCGCATTGCCGTGACCTCCTCTGAACTCTCCGTGGCTCACCAGAGTTACTGCCACGGCGATAAACACGTGTTCACTGCACGCCGTTCTTCCTCACTTCCGACCGCCGCGCGTCTCCTCAAAATTCACCGGCCACCGCCCTTGGAGCCTATAAATTGAGGGCGGGGATAGTTGCGCCATATAATCGTGAAGCTGTAGCACCCACTCCCGTCTCCGATTAAACCCCATAGCCAGAGAATTGCTCATTTCCCCCAACTTCGTTCTCCACCACCGTGAAACGAGCCTCGCCGCGGCCAGCGCAAATCAGGTCCGATGCTGTCATCCTCAGTCTTGTTCTAACATTCTCATGTGCCCTTGATGCTCTCCAAACCATCCAATTGAACTAGACTGCCATGAATCGACGGGAACACATTCATCTGCCCGCAAGGTCCACGGTCACTGCGGCCAGAGCAAACCTAGTAGCCATCCTTGCAATTGATTTGGGGGAAATGCTCGGGGTAGTGCTAATTTCGTGTCCGCTGCTCGGAGAACCCTGCCGTTGCCCTAATCGGCCGGTGCTAGTGCTCGCCGGAGCACGGCTGTGCGCGAGCGCCGTCGTGGACTTCCAACCGTGAATAGGTAGAAGTGCAGGGGTCTTTTTGTAATCGGTCAGCGACACACAGGAACAGTGAAGAAGCTCGTTTTCAGTTAGTCAGAAACTCGGGGTCTCTTCTGCAAAGATGCCAGGGCGCGGGCGCGCGCGGGCGCGTTTTGCCCTGGACCTGGGCCGTCTGGGCCAGAACCGGCCCAGCTCTATTTAATCCTTCTCTTTTTCTTTTTCCAATAGAGCTTTAGAAATTTGTTGAAAATGGTAGGAAAATGATAAAATTGTGAGACCAATTTTCCTAGGCTCCGTATTTTCCCTAGAATTTAGTAAAAATAGTTTTGTGATTTTTAGTGGAAGTAAGAAATTTTAGGGTATTTAAAGTAGTTAAAAGTATTAGTTATGGATTTTTTAGAAAATAATTGGTAAGTCCAAAAATGCCCAAACTTTTTATGGGAACTTAAAACAATATTTAGAAGCCTTGGGTAGAGTTTGAATTGATTTAGACCTTGTTTGATCTCCAAAGCCCAAAACCACCCCCCTGCCCTATGAACTCCTTTACCGACTCCGGAAACCCTAAGTTCTCGGAGTTCCGTGAAGGAAAGTTGTATTCAAGACATAGATAATAAGTTTATATTATCTTTGCATCCTCATGAGCATCCCATGGCATCCATTCTTATACCCATGTATGGTTATGATTAGAACGAGAAGAAGAGATAGAAGTCACCGAAGACAGGACACCACCACCTTCGGATTCGCAAGCAGGCAACTGCTTCTACTTCGATATCTGTGGATCCGAACCCGAATCACCTGTAAACGAAGGCAAGCCCCGGTGCATTTGCCACCTTCCTTGCTGTTTTAAAATCTTTCTCACTTGATTGCTGCATTAGGTGATAGGAGTTGCTTGATAAAACCATTCCTGCATTACCTTCCTTGAAATTGATTACCTTCCTTGATCACCTGTTTTACAAAAGATTTTTGATGCTTAGCTTTGCTTTAGAAAAACAAAGGGTTTTGTTTTTACAAAAGATGTTGTGGCAAAAGTGGGTGGGATGTTTTCAAAAATAAAACTTGATGGTGGATCCATCATGGCCGTGATGGATTCAACATCGGAAAAGATGTACCTCTGCCAGGTACCAAACTTTGGGTTTGAAATGATTAAGCTGAGACCGGGCGGGTGACTTGCACGAGAAGAGAGTCTCGGTGTAGTGTCTCCGTCTGAGTCGATTAAGGACCTTGTCGATGTAGGCTTGATGATCGAGGACCCTTTAACTGGTCACATGCCTCGTCATGGGTAAGCCTTGCCTCGGGCAGACTAAGGCCAGAATAAGATAACACGAAATGGGCGTGGAGCGGTGGCGAGAGTAGCGTGTACCCTCCGTGGCAAGAGGCTGGACGGTGGTGTAGCTGTGCTCTCGGTTTGCGTGAACCTGATCTGGTCTTAAGAACCCCGGTGGCGGGTTGACATATGCAAGGGTTAAGTGCTACATATGTCGTGTGATTGGAGATCCTCAGCTGAGTATAATCGATTCGGATCGCCGTACCTTCGCGGTTATGAAGACTTGGTCACTGCCCTACACGTAGCATTCCACTAAAGATGATGGGTTTCTGTTAAGAAATTGGCTAGTGCAGGACCAGTGATTGAACTAGGGTAGAAAGAACTCTAGTGCAGGTAATTTTACTTAACTTGACAAATAAAATTGGATTTTTAAGGATCCACTTTAGTAAGCATTTCTGCAAAACAGAGTCTTTGATTATTGAAAAGCCTTACCTTGACTCCCATATAACCAGCATACCCTTGAGAGTCTTTTCTTTAGTCGGGTAAGACTTGCTGAGTAATTCCATACTCAGGGTTTATCCCTTCGTTGTTTTTAGGTGAGGAAGTAGCAGACTTTTGCTGCTTCTGTGCCAAGGTGGTTCCCAAAGAAGAAAAACAAGACTGAAGTGCGGGAGGACTCAGTCCTCCACTTACGATCTTTTGCTTATAACTTATCGGGAGGAGTCTGTGCCTCCCTTGGTTTGTATAATATTACTACTCAGCACTCGCCTTTTTAGTTCTGGTCTGTAACAAAATAACTTAAGCTTGCTTTTGAAATAAATGTAATTTATGTAATCGCTTCCGCATTTCTTTACCTTCGATGTTCTGTAATGTCTGCAAGACGGGTGAGACGTTCCTGGTAAGGTAAGGAAAGATACCGAGCTTGTCAAGTAGTTCAGGGGCACCTACAGGGTTGTCTGAGGTCCGTTGGACAAGGACAACTGTAGGTGGGCCTAATTACTTGGGAGGTTCCGTCACAGCTGGTATCGAAGCGTAGCCCTTCTCTGCAGATATTATGAGACATCTTCAAAAGGATTTTCAAAGGTCTTACCTAAAAACTCTTTTCTCTTCTTACCTAACTATTCTGAAGAGTTTATTTTAAAGACCACATAGGAAGAGTGCAATGTATAGAAGGTTGAATCGACTAAGGTTGATTCTGTACTTACACATGCATCATGCTAAGAATTATACTAATAACATTTTCCCCCTTAGAGAAATGTTGTCGCGCATCAGAAAGACCGCGCGCAAAACTGCTAGACCCATTGGCGTACCCTGCCATTAACTTACCCCAAGACATGAAGAAAGTAGCAGTGGTAGCAACGATCCTATCGGGATCTGGAAGCACAAGTCGAACTGCTTCAACCAGAACTCCGTCACGGGAATGATCTATGGGTCACGGATGCAGCCATCCGCTACTTGCAAGACCAACTCGCGAAACGAGATTTAGCACTCGATTGGACGGTTAACTCTCGTTTACTCGCCTGGGCTAAGGAAGCCAAAGCTCGAGCCCATGTGAGGAGCTTAGCTTAGCCATGGATAACTTGCAGGTCTATTATAATACACTACATGAAGAAGTTCATGTGTTGTATTCACAACTGCACCCGAACGTCCCTGCGGATCCTGTTGGGATGGAAGCCGGACCTTCTCATGTAGCGGGAGAAGCACTTGATGGTGAACTGGACCTTTTCAGGCCCCCTCCCTCTATGAAGTTGGTTGACGAATGGTCTTCCTCGCCCGACAGTAAAGCTACCAAAAGTGAAAAGAAGTGGCTTATCAGGTGCCCTTAACATTGGCCGGACGGGACTTTTCTGCTAATGTGGTTGTTCTGAAAGGCCAAGACATAGATGTCATCTTGGGCATAAACTGGTTAGTCCAGCAAAAAGCAATTCTCAACCCTGATCTAAGAACCATCAGGTTGAGTTATGACCAATAGAGAGTTGCTGACTTGATTGCCTAAACCCAAGAATTAGGCTATATTCGTATTTAGTGAACCATGACCCGACCCAAAGTTAAATTTTTCGTTATCACTTCATGACCACAACCGTACAAATAAATGCCTAGATAATTTCCTTGTCAAACCTAAGGTGTACCTAGACTTCAAACAAGGATCTCAAGTCATGCTTCCTTTTAGAGCCATTCTCTTGATCAGCTGATGCAGGTTGAAGTCTCTAGTGTATTTGGCCTCTCCTTGTGGATCGTCATGTTACTTTATTAACCCAACCTAGGAAAGACATGTCCGACCATTTCCTTGAATTTGATGCCTTTGGTTTCTTCATATCTATCGAAGGCATACCAACTTAAGCCTTGACCTTGTGATCTCTGCGATGGGCATAGAAATATGCTTGGGCTGAATTAACAGTCTCCCATCATACTCCTTTCATCAAGTTTAGGTTATGGCCATGCCTTGTTCACTTCCTCGGGCCATGACCTATTTGGCTCTCTACTTGTAACCATTCTTGCAAGTGGAGTCTCTTTTGTATATTGTCATCCTTAACCCGTCTATTTGTGTTGTGTGAGATTTCTTATTGGTTATGTCTGGTAATGGTGTTATGACTAAAATCGGTGATGTCGCGCCAAAACCGAGGGCCTCTTGTGGGTATACACACAAGGTTGTGCTGCTCGATATACGCTAGTATCACAGTTAGTAGTCATAATCCATTATAAGACTATATTGATATGTTATCTCTACGCAAATTGATCTTACCTGGTGAGATTCAGTATTGGTGTCAGTTTTGTAATGGTGTCATGGTTAAGGACTTATGGTACCGCGGCGAAGCTGAGAACCTCACCCAGGATTTTGCTGCTTGGCGCATGTCGGTATCGAGGTCTCTAGTCATGATCCATTATGGAATTACACTGATGTGTTATCTCCCATTGACCTTTCCTTGAAACAATTTCTATGTTGTTTGTGAAAGAGATCAAGCAACATCTGTCATTTCCGTTGGATCAAAAGGATATACCACTTACATGTGTGGTCTTATTTCTTTTGATCTTGGTAGTGACTACTCATACAAGTTCCCTTTACATCCTTTGTGTAAAGGTGAAGCCCTGGAGCTTTTTAGTGTAAGAAAACAACTGATTAGCTCTCAAAATGGAGATTGGATTTTCTCTGCTGCTGAAATGCAGGAGTTTGTTCATTCGCTCTCTTATTTAATTCATGTATTCCCTAACCAAGTGGATAATTCATCTCGCTTGAAGAAACGGATGAACAATCTGACCAAATGGATTTCTACCCAAATGCATGACCTTTTGCTTGCAAATTGAACTCTCAACCCTTGGCTTACCAATGGTATTGAGAGGATTTGTTTAATGTCAAAAGTAGTTCAACAAGTTGGTTTTGACTAACTTGTAACTGCCCGTTGAATGAATGTTGAGTTTAGAGATCGTTTTATCGAGTTGCCTAAACTCACTTTGGTTCAACCCACCCTAAAGAAAGTAATTACCAAAGTCAAGTTGACCAGTAAATTATCGCTCTAGTCGCGCCTCGACCACCTCACGCATGTTTTTCCTGCATGTGTGATCATGCCGATCCATGACTAGTGTTAGATAAAATGGACTGGTTGCAAAGTCCGCATTTTTAGATCCCTCCGCTGGTGATTTTTCTTGAATCAATATCACCTTTCGTGAACTTGGATTCCCTGGCTAACACGAGTTGACCGTGATGTTATTCGACATTCACACTCGTCTCGTGTGCTATGAACTTACTGTAACCCCTTGTTGGTAAACCTCTTTTTTGTGTGTTTTACCCAAGATGGTGCATCTGATTCTATTTGGGTAAAGTTGCATAATTGCCACCCAACAGACTCAGATAGTACAGTGTCATCAGAAGAAGCAAGTTGCACACATGGAACTTTATGTGTTCTTCTGGTGGGCAAAGATGCAAATTGAAATTGCACACTATGTGGCTAGACGTGACACTTGTAAACGTGTCAAGGCCATACACATGAAAACTGCTGGTCCATTACAATCTTTACCTATCCCAACATGGAAATGGGAAGATATTGTATGGACTTTATCGTGGGATTACCCAGGACTACAAAAGGGTATGACTCTATCTGGGTTATTGTTGATCAGCTTATGAAAATTTCTCATTTTCTGCCAGTCAAGACAGATTACCCAGTTACTGCCTATGCCCAATTATACATTGCTCACATTCTTAGTCTGCATGGTGTTCCGAAGACCATAGTGTCGGATCGTGGATCGCAATTCGTATCCAAATTTTGGGAAGAACTTCATAAATCCCTGGGTACTAAGTTGCTCCATAGTTCGGCCTATCATCTTCAAACCAGTGGACAGACTGAGAGGGTAAACCAAATACTGGAAGATATGCTACGGGCATGTGTTCTGGAATTCCCACAGAAATGAGATGAATGTTTGCCCTTAGCGGAGTTTTCATACAATAACAGTTATCAAGAAAGTATCAAGATGGCACCTTTTGAAGCTTTATATGGGCGACGGTGTCGAACTCCGCTAAATTGGTCTGAACCTGGAGAAAGATACTTCTTTAGGCCTGATATGGTGAAAGAGGTCGAAGAAAAGGTTCAGAGAATTATTCATAATATGAAGAAAGCTCAGACTCGGCAAAAGAGTTATGCAGACCCACGACGACAACCCTTATGTTTTCTGGTAGGCGATTTTGTCTACTTGAAAGTTTCACCAATGAAGGGTATATCGTGTTTCGGGGTTAAAGGGAAACTTGCACCCAGGTACATTGGTCCATTCCTGGTGCTTGAGCAATGTGGACCAGTGGCATACTGACTTCAGCTCCCCGAAACATTGTCTGCTGTGCATAATGTGTTCCACGTGTCACAATTGAAGAAGTGTCTTCGGGTTCCTGATCGAACCGTTGAAGTGACTGATGTTGTCCTGGAACCAGATTTAACATACTCAGAACATCCTATTCGAGTTCTGGATCAAAAGGACAGGATCACCCGAAGAAAGACTCTCAAATTCTACAAGATACAGTGGAACCAGCATTCTGAAGATGAAGCTACTTGGGAAACTCAAGACTTCTTGAATAAGAATTTCCCAGGCTTTCTAGCCTCATGTAAATTGTAAAGCCTGTATAACTGTGTAATAGAGAAGTAACCCCCACATCACCCCTGCCTTGTACCAGAAATAAGGAAATAAAAATGTGATGTGTTTCCTTTACCATTACCTACCCTAGGATTTTTAATCTCGGGACGAGATTCTTTTATGGGGGGAAGGATGTAACACCCCTGGTGTTACTGTAACTAAAACTTGAGCATGGCATCATAAGCATTGGCATTGCATATGTTTGACACACCTAGAGTGCATTCACTAGGCAAAAATTTCAAACAAGTTGTATTGTTTTAATGTTTTGCAAATAGGACCCTAGATAGGAAGCTTTAACCCTAAATAGGTATTAAAGGGGTAAAACTTAACCCAAGTTGAGAAAACCTAAAAGCTTTAGGGTAAAAGTCATAAAATGACCCCAAAAATAAAGTTAAATCACATTTATACCCCTGGGATACCAGAAACCCTAATTGGAACCCTGGAACTAAACCCTAGGGACTTATGTGCAAAAGTGATGAACCTTTGGACTAAAGTGTAAAAACTACTATGTTTAAACATATAAAGTCATTTGGTTCACAAATATGTGAATTTGCAAGTTAAACCCTAAGTTTTGGGCTTATTTGCAAAAATCACCTCTTAAGCACTATAGAGCCTAAGTCTGAAATTCAGTTTGGTTGGTTCAACTTTGGAGCCCTGTATCTTTTAAAATATAGGGATTTTGCCCAAAGTGACCACAACAAGTTTGTAGCCCAATTATAGGAGAACAACTTTGTTTAAGGATTCAAGCCATGTTCTTATGAAAAATGTGGAGAAAATCTCAACCCAAGTTGGACTGTCAGTCTGGTTCTGTCTGAATATCAGACTAACAGATTCATGCCCTGAACTTCAAGCCCAATTTCAAACCAGATGCAGTGGCTTTTTGGGGCAACATCATATGGCAAGATTGTAGAGGGCATGTTGCTTTACAACTTTGCTGCAGATCTTGGTTGGAGTTGTTATTGGAAATCGAGAGAAAACTTGGCTTCAAATTTGGCTGTCAGGTTCATTTAACTGAACTCCTGATGGTACAGTGCCCACCGGATCAGACCGCCAGCGCGGCTGTCTTCACTGCCGGTGGCTTTCCGCCGTGATTCACGTCGCCGGCGTCATGATTCGTGCTCAGGTATGTGGATAACTTCGCGGCGTCAAAAGATCGTCACCGCCCCTGACCTGGACACCACTCCGACTAGCCGTAGTCCATCTCCCCTGGCTCACCGCCCGCGGTAAAGTGCTCACCGCCGCCGTGCCCTCGCCGTTGGCCACCGCGTGTCCCAATCGCGCCATCGCATTGCCATGACCTCCTCTGAACTCTCCGTGGCTCACCGGAGTTACTGCCACGGCGATAAACACGTGTTCACTGCACGCCGTTCTTCCTCACTTCCGACCGCCGCGCGTCTCCTCAAAATTCACCGGCCACCGCCCTTGGAGCCTATAAATTGAGGGCGGGGATAGTTGCGCCATATAATCGTGAAGCTGTAGCACCCACTCCCGTCTCCGATTAACCCCCATAGCCAGAGAATTGCTCATTTCCCCCAACTTCGTTCTCCGCCACTGTGAAACGAGCCTCGTCGCGGCCAGCGCAAATCAGGTCTGATGCTGTCATCCTCAGTCTTGTTCTAACATTCTCATGTGCCCTTGATGCTCTCCAAACCATCCAATTGAACTAGACTGCCATGAATCGACGGGAACACATTCATCTGCCCGCAAGGTCCACGGTCACTGCGGCCAGAGCAAACCTAGTAGCCATCCTTGCAATTGATTTGGGGGAAATGCTCGGGGTAGTGCTAATTTCGTGTCCGCTGCTCGGAGAACCCTGCCGTTGCCCTAATTGGCCGGTGCTAGTGCTCGCCGGAGCACGGCTGTGCGCGAGCGCCGTCGTGGACTTCCTACCGTGAATAGGTAGAAGTGCAGGGGTCTTTTTGTAATCGGTCAGCGACACACAGGAACAGTGAAGAAGCTCGTTTTCAGTTAGTCAGAAACTCGGGGTCTCTTCTGCAAAGATGCCAGGACGCGGGCGCGCGCGGGCGCGTTTTGCCCTGGACCTGGGCCGTCTGGGCCAGAACCGGCCCAGCTCTATTTAATCCTTTTCTTTTTCTTTTTCCAATAGAGCTTTAGAAATTTGTTGAAAATGGTAGGAAAATGATAAAATTGTGAGACCAATTTTCCTAGGCTCCTTATTTTCCCTAGAATTTAGTAAAAATAGTGTTGTGATTTTTAGTGGAAGTAAGAAATTTTAGGGTATTTAAAGTAGTTAAAAGTATTAGTTATGGATTTTTAGAAAATAATTGGTAAGTCCAAAAATGCCCAAACTTTTTATGGGAACTTAAAACAATATTTAGAAGCCTTGGGTAGAGTTTGAATTGATTTAGACCTTGTTTGATCACCAAAGCCCAAAACCACCCCCCTGCCCTATGAACTCCTTTACCGACTCCGGAAACCCTAAGTTCTCGGAGTTCCGTGAAGGAAAGTTGTATTAAAGACATAGATAATAAGTTTATATTATCTTTGCATCCTCATGAGCATCCCATGGCATCCATTCTTATACCCATGTATGGTTATGATTAGAACGAGAAGAAGAGATAGAAGTCACCGAAGACAGGACACCACCACCTTCGGATTCGCAAGCAGGCAACTGCTTCTACTTCGATATCTGTGGATCCGAACCCGAATCACCTGTAAACGAAGGCAAGCCCCGGTGCATTTGCCACCTTCCTTGCTGTTTTAAAATCTTTCTCACTTGATTGCTGCATTAGGTGATAGGAGTTGCTTGATAAAACCATTCCTGCATTACCTTCCTTGAAATTGATTACCTTCCTTGATCACCTGTTTTACAAAAGATTTTTGATGCTTAGCTTTGCTTTAGAAAAACAAAGGGTTTTGTTTTTACAAAAGATGTTGTGGCAAAAGTGGGTGGGATGTTTTCAAAAATAAAACTTGATGGTGGATCCATCATGGCCGTGATGGATTCAACATCGGAAAAGATGTACCTCTGCCAGGTACCAAACTTTGGGTTTGAAATGATTAAGCTGAGACCGGGCGGGTGACTTGCACGAGAAGAGAGTCTCGGTGTAGTGTCTCCGTCTGAGTCGATTAAGGACCTTGTCGATGTAGGCTTGATGATCGAGGACCCTTTAACTGGTCACATGCCTCGTCATGGGTAAGCCTTGCCTCGGGCAGACTAAGGCCAGAATAAGATAACACGAAATGGGCGTGGAGCGGTGGCGAGAGTAGCGTGTACCCTCCGTGGCAAGAGGCTGGACGGTGGTGTAGCTATGCTCTCGGTTTGCGTGAACCTGATCTGGTCTTAAGAACCCCGGTGGCGGGTTGACATATGCAAGGGTTAAGTGCTACATATGTCGTGTGATTGGAGATCCTCAGCTGAGTATAATCGATTCGGATCGCCGTACCTTCGCGGTTATGAAGACTTGGTCACTGCCCTACACGTAGCATTCCACTAAAGATGATGGGTTTCTGTTAAGAAATTGGCTAGTGCAGGACCAGTGATTGAACTAGGGTAGAAAGAACTCTAGTGCAGGTAATTTTACTTAACTTGACAAATAAAATTGGATTTTTAAGGATCCACTTTAGTAAGCATTTCTGCAAAACAGAGTCTTTGATTATTGAAAAGCCTTACCTTGACTCCCATATAACCAGCATACCCTTGAGAGTCTTTTCTTTAGTCGGGTAAGACTTGCTGAGTAATTCCATACTCAGGGTTTATCCCTTTGTTGTTTTTAGGTGAGGAAGTAGCAGACTTTTGCTGCTTCTGTGCCAAGGTGGTTCCCAAAGAAGAAAAACAAGACTGAAGTGCGGGAGGACTCGGTCCTCCACTTAGGATCTTTTGCTTATAACTTATCGGGAGGAGTCTGTGCCTCCCTTGGTTTGTATAATATTACTACTCAGCACTCGCCTTTTTAGTTCTGGTCTGTAACAAAATAACTTAAGCTTGCTTTTGAAATAAATGTAGTTTATGTAATCGCTTCCGCATTTCTTTACCTCCGATGTTCTGTAATGTCTGCAAGACGGGTGAGACGTTCCTGGTAAGGTAAGGAAAGATACCGAGCTTGTCAAGTAGTTCAGGGGCACCTACAGGGTTGTCTGAGGTCCGTTGGACAAGGACAACTGTAGGTGGGCCTAATTACTTGGGAGGTTCCGTCACATGATTGGATTACTCCTGTATCTCTCCAAGCTATCTTATTATCACAATCGATGCACAGACATAATATCTCCTTGCTCTTTCGCAAATTCACGTGCTTGTTGGCCGCTTCAATAAAGCTTCTCAAATTTCGAATGTACGACAGATGTGGTCTTGGCACATTGTACATCCAACCTCGGTCCATTACCTATCCCTATATTGATTAACATCAATAAAATCATTAATTAATTGAATTCATCCATAAAACATGAAACGAATTGATGTGCATGAAAATGAAACAAACATTGCAGCAATAGGTACCTTGAGGTGAGACAACTGTGTTTCTAAAGAATCTTTAAATTAGATCAACTACTACAAGTCCAAATCTTGGAATTCCTAAGCTTTTCTTCAAATCCGGTCTATATTACAAAATTGAGGCAAAAAATCGCATCAAAATGAGAAAGAAAACAAATGGAGATCATATATATGCATAAACTATTGAAATCAATCAATAAAATCAAAAACAAAACCTTCTCCCTATAGATCTCAAAAAATACCCGTCGCCGCTACAGTGCTGTGAATGTTCTGGGAGATAGGGTTCTGGAACCCGTGGGCTAGTCCTTTTATAGTGTACACACATCGCAGGCGGATATTTAGAAAAACCGCCTGTGATAGATAACATCACAGGCGGTATCACAGGCGGTCGGAAGAAAAAACCGCCTGTGATGTTATCTATCACAGGCGGTTTTTCTAAATATCCGCATGTGATTGTTTACAATATAAAAGGCTTGTTGGTTCCAGCAGGAACCCTAACTCGTCCCGCCCGAGCTGACACAGTTGCACCGCCAGGCTGCCACCGTCCCTGTCCCTGAGCCCGAGCCCGAGCGCCGCCGTTCCCGTCCCCGAGCCCGAGCGCCGAGTGTGCCGCCGTCCCTGAGCCCAAGCGCCGCCGTCCCCGTCCCCGAGCCCGAGCGCCGCCGTCCACGAGCCCGAGCGCCGAGTGCGCCGTCGTCCCTGAGCCCAAGCGCCGCCGTCCTCGTCCCCGAGCCCGAAGCGCCACCGTCCCTGAGGTACTCAAGAACTATTGGTCATTAGGCTCGTGAGGTACTCAAGAAGCTCTTTCTTCTTCCTCTCGTAGTAAGGTCGAAGTTCAGGTTCCATTTCTTCTAAGTTCATGGCTCAGATTTCCTATATGTGTTTGAATCATATATATGTTTGAATCATATATGTTAACTGATGGCAGATTACTTTTGTTTGAATCATATATGTGTTTGAATACACAGCTGGATATATATGTGTTTGAATCATACCTTTCCAAATTTCAGAAGTTAATTGATGGCAGATTACTTGTTACAGACTTTGTGTTGTTACTGTATTGTTCCCCTGATTATCAGTGCTTAGATTGATTATTCGTCTGAACAACATCCCTGGTTTGGCCACTATGACTCGTGGATAAAATGGCTATCCAGAAAAGAAATGGTTAATCAAATGCTTTGGTTAATCAATGGCTATCCCTGATTATCTGTGCTTAGATTAATTACTGTTGGTGTTTTCACTTACATATTTTGTTAAGGTCACCATTTTTGCTTTAGTAGCTTGTTGCCAGTCAGTTATAAGATACTTGCTAGCTGTGTATGCTTATTGCTTGGTTGTCAATTACTTCCCATGTATCAGTTTTTTTATTTCTTTTATCCCTTCTAATTAAAAGTTTGTATACCATTAAGGTGTTAGTATCCTTCGAATGAAGAATTTTGTGTCCCTCCATAGATGTCAGTTGTTGATCTTGTCATGGATAGTTGATGCAACTACTAGGACCCCTTCTTGGTAGAAAATCTCCATAGTGATTGGGGCAACAAGTCTATTTTTAGTGTTTTTTGACTACCTACCTTTGTTTGATAATCATTAGGGCAAATGTGCTTATGGCCACATACATCATGGAAGTACATAGCCATGACAATGTTATTATCTCCCTATGTTATAAGACTTGTTCTTATCTCCCTTCTTTGTTTTTTGACTACCTATCTTTGCTTCCCAACCCTATGTTATAAGACTTGTTCTTATCTCCCTTCTTTGACTTCTTCATAGCCATGACAATGTTATTTGGACCCCTCTTTTTGCCCTATAAGCCACATCCTTGTTTTCCCTCTGATCCCTGCCTTTGTTGCGATCTCAATTTTGATTGTGAGACTTGGTCATTTTCAGTTTCAGAGATGGAAAAAGAGCCACTTGACATGGTTGAGAGCTCAGTTCGAGTCATCAAGACACATGTTGACATCATTCGCAGTCTAGTGACTGATGGGGCTGTGGATACTAGTGAACCGGAATCAGTGTACACACTTAAGACCACTTTGTTTCAAATTGGAGATGTATGCGACATGTTTGAGAAGTGTGCTCTGTCCATCAAAAAGTATGCTAACTCCAAGAGGGCTAAAATTATTCAAGATGAAGCCCTGCAATATGCTGAAGATGATGAAGCTGCAGATGATTTAGAGGAACTCCCAAGCCCATATCTTCTTACTCAAGCCGACATATTGGAAAAATATTTTGGAATTGAGTATGATAGCGACCAGTCAAGGGGTTGTTGATGTTTAGTCCTAAATAACACGATATGAGTATCGTAGGTTTCACTCTTAGAGATAATGTATTTTGTATGAACCTCTTAGAGAGTGTCAAGTCAATGAACTATCTTCGAGTACTATTGGGAAGTGGATCTCTTTGATGTATTTGTTTTCCCTAGTTATATCGATGGTGTCGAGTAGCACCAAATTTGGACTTGTGTCCATATCTATAGATGCTAGTAGTTGAGCACTAGCGCCTACAATCTTGACTACCTCATCCCTATTCTCTGTTTGGGACTTATATGGAGAATGGCATCGGCTGAATGCCTGAATCGGGTCGGGAAGCACGGAGCAGATAGAAGTGCACTTTCCAATGCAGTTAGATAGAGAAGGCATGGCTGTGATGTTATAATGCTGAAGGACACCAAGAAGAGATTATGGCCTGTCATCCACCACCACTGCCCGTTATTTGTGGGCTTCACCGAGGGCTGGAAACATTTGGTGACAGCAAACGACCTTCGGGCTGGGGACGTCTGCGAGCTTGTTAAGGGGCCAGACGATGGTGAGCCGGTGTACTATGTCCGAATGTGTGGTCACAAAATTTAAAGCCACCCCGGCTTCATGTGTGCGCTTCTCTTCTCTTAGGTGGGCTGCTAAGTGATATTAGTAGCCGACATAAGAGAAGAGAAGCGCACAGATGAAGCTGGGGCGGCTTTAAATTTTGTGACCACACATCCGGATAGAGTACACCGGCTCACCATCGTCTGGCCCCTTAACAATCTCGCAGACGTCCCGGTCCGAAGGTCGTTTGCTGTCACCAAATGTTTCCAGCCCTCGGTGAAGCCCATAAATAACGGGCAGTGGTGGTGGACGACAAGCCATAATCTCTTCTTGGGGTCCTTCAGCATTATAACGTCACAGCCATGCCTTCTCTGTCTAACTGCATTGGAAAGTGCACTTCTATCTGCTCCGTGCTTCCCGGCCCGATCCTGCTCCGGAGGCGGGTTTGGGCTTTCTGTTTGGGGAGGAAAGGAGGGACACGGAGGCGGGTTTGGGCTCGATTTCTTTTGAATCACCTTTTCTCCAAGTTCCCTTATTGATGGAACCAGTATATCAGACTAACAGTATATCCCTTTATCGATGGAACAAGCTGTGCACTAGGTACCTACTAGGATGGATGTGGTTTGCACCGGTGCGTCTAACAAAGTTGATGAAGACGCGACCAAACTTGAATGGCAGACAATGAGCAGCTCCGGTGAAGGGAGCGGGGAGGATAGTTCTAGTGACGATAATTCTTGTCCTCCTATACCTCCAAGGAATAAAAAAACATCAGATGAGCTTGATGCCGACTATATTCCCAACGATGAAGAGGTAAATAGAAATATGCCGACTATATTCTAAAATAATGTTCATATATGAAAGGCCATTAATTGTTTCAATATATAGAGTTCAAATGAAGAGAAGAAAGAGGATGCATGTTCTACACGAAACACGGAGGATGCTCCGATGCCTGAATCATCCGTTTCACATAAGCGGAAACGAGGGCGACGAGGTCCCAATCAGATAAAAGAAGGTGCAGTTATGTACGTAACAAAACTAAATGCAGAGGGGTTTCCTGAAGAACCACTTGACGTGGTTACAAAGTTTCGAAATTCCTGCGGGTCTACTGTTAGAGATATAGTGCCAATCACACTTCAAAAATGGAAGGATTTAGATGAAGACACCCGCAATAAGCTATGGGCTAAGTTGTCTGAGTCATTCAAGGTCCCAAAAGGCACAGAGGATGCAGTAAGGAAGTCGATGCTCTCTGCTATGGCCAAGATGTTTCGTGGGTGGAAGGCCGAGATGAATAGGGAATTTGTTAAGAAGAATAAGGTTCCTCCGCCCAAGAAAATGGGGAAAATCACTCAAGCTCAGTGGGAGGAATTTGTTCATCAGAAGACCGAACTGAAGGCCAAAGAACTGGGCAAAACTAATTCTCAGAGAGCGAAGATGAACAAACACCCCCATCGCCTGGGGTCAACCGGATATCACCATAAAGTTGTGCAGTGGAACATGATAATCGAGGAAGCTATAGCTAACGGCACTTTGGACCCAATATCAAAAGATATCGATGAGCGAGCTATTCGTTGGATCTTAGGTCAGGCAGGTTTGAGTGAGGACGGCAAACTTTTGCATCCAGAATTGGTAGGCGAAGTTTCGACAAAAATTCAAGAATATGCAGATAAGAGAAAGAAGGGCGAATTTAAGCCTCGAAGGGAGAATGACATACTAACTGCAGCACTAGGCAATCCTGAACACACTGGACGGGCTCAGGGAATCTCTTCTAAGATTTCCTGGAGAGAGGCGTTTCCAGAGTATGCGTCGTCATATAGGAAACACGAGAAGTCGAAAAGGACCCTTGAAGAGACTATTGATGAAAGGATACAAAAGGCTATTAATGACATGATGAACAAAATGAAGAAAACAGAATGCATATCATTTGAACTCAAGCCAGGCCACATGAGTCCACCTATAGTCCCTAGCAGCGTAGGATCTGTGCAAGACTTCACCAAGTACCCTATAGACGATATTGTTGAGGACAAGCCTTGCTTTCTTCATATTCCAATCAATCGATCTGGGACAAAAACAAAACAAGCTGCTACTGGTTTGGTAAAACCAGGACTTGTTAACTACAAGGATAATCCTATCCCGCCATACTATGATGTGGTCCAAGTTCTAGAGATCACAGACAGTGGTTGTGAAGATTGGGAGATAGACTTTCCAGTTGAGGGGATCATAGCTTTGCAGGAGGCAATGAACGAGTTGGTCCTTTGGCATCGACGCGACATCAAGTTGGGTGATGAGCCGATCTTAAGCCGTGTATCGCGTCATAAGTCACCAACGCTGAATTCAACACCAATGCAACAGAAAGATAGTTCGATCATTCCATACCCCATGGTGCAGGAAAATATGACACCGACCTCCACAAAAATCGTTCAAACAATCATATCACCTCTTGCGAAGGAACTCGACGAGGGGGACATAGACAAAATTGTTCCTCAGAATGTCGACTCAAACATCAAAAAGGAAGCAAAGGTTGACACCAATGTTGAAGGGCCAACTATTTCAAAGAAAATTCATCAGCGAATCGCCACTGACGATGTCAAGAAACCATCAGAATCAGTGGCACGCTACCTGCATAAATTGCGGAGAGTTATGACAAATCAATCAAAAGCAGAATCAACATCTTATGGAGTATGCACACGGTCCCAAATAGACAATTTTGAAGTATGGGAAGAAGATGGAATGATTCATACTCGAGAATCATTACATCTTAAAACCAATATCTCGATATACAAGAAGGAGGATGTTCCTCCTAAATTTGTGAATGGGAGGCCGTTCTTGACGACGGTGCAACTTTCTAAGTTGTCGATTCCGGAGATTAGAATGCATGAGTGGTACATGGTGGCTAGCAACAAATACAAACTCGAGGACTTCACATTTGTTGTGCCAGAAGATGCATTTTGGAGCAATGATAATATAGATCCCGTGCGGCATTTATTCTTTGACGATCTCTGGTCGTTGTACCACCGACAAAGGATGGAAACCAACTACTTAACCCTATTTTGCTTGTAAGTACCTCTAAACTTTCATATTTGTTAGTTTTGTACACGCACACATAAACGAGAGTCTAACGATTAACACTTTTACACGCAGGATGCAATACATGGATGATAAGAAGAAACAACTTAAGACAGGGTTTCTTGACCCGTTGATGATATCCCAAGCTCGCTACAAAGAAGTTGCTCAGAGACATGGAGAAGAATACAAAGACTTCGATGATGCTGAATTTGAGAAATCCGTCAAACAGAATCAGAGAAAGAAAATGAAGGTAATGGCGGCATACATTGGACGAGCCATGTATAATCATGTACAACATGGCAAGGACTTAATAATAGCTCCGCACCACTTTAAGTAAGTTCTCGACATGGTTTTGAACTATAAATTATGGCAATCGTGATCTTAACATGTGTTTTCGTCTATGTCTATATAGTGACCACTACATTTGTATCATGATCTTTCTAAAGCATGGTAAAGTCGTGGTCTTCGACTCACTGAGAATGGAAAAGGCTACGTATAATGACTTCTTGAAGATTTTAGATAAGTATGATTATTATTGCACACTTGTACTTATTACAACTTAACAAATGTATTCTTAATCTCACAATGCTATTCTTATATGCAGTGCATACCGTTTTTATTGGAAAGGTCTTGGCGGCGAACATCCAGAGGACAAGCCTAATTTGTCAATATCATTATTTCCATATGGTGACAAACAACCTCCGGGTACTGTCCTGTGCGGTTATTATGTATGCGAATGGTGTCGTGTCACCTTTCATTACATGGTCAATCGTGAGGATGTAAGTTCGCTATCATTGTCTATGTTGCAATTTTTATGTTATATTGTTGCTCATCACATTACTCTTAGTACTGCTTGCTTTTTGTTTTCATTGCAGGTTCCTAAATCCAAGGTCAATGCTGAATGGTTAGAAAGAGATATGGTTTCCGTCGGCGTGGCTAAGGTTGTAAAAGACTTGCTTTACTTTATGCGCCATGAAGTTCTTCATCAACAAGGGCTATTCTACAATACAAATGGAAATTTGCAACAATTCCCAGAACTAAGTTTGTACACGATATCACACAATGTTTAGATCTTTAGTTAGGAACTTTAGATGTTTAGTTGTCTATGGAACTTTGAGATGTTGAGTTGTTATGCAACTTGATATGTGTATAAATCTGTGTATGATGGAACTTGATATGTGGATGAATCTGTGTATAGAACCTGTTATGCAACTTGATAGGTATAAATCTGTGTATGGAATCTGTGTATGATGAATCTATGTATGGAATATGTGTTTGAATCTGTGTTTGAATCTGTTATTAATTCTGTATATGAATCTAGAATCTAAATATGAATCTGGAATATGTATATTAAAATACAGTCGAACTTATATTTAAAACCGTATGTGATGTGTGGCTAACACAAGCGGGTAGGATTAGAAACCGCTTGTGATGTGTGTCTATCACAGGCGGTTCTTTTAAACTGGACCGCCTGTGATGTGTGTCTATCACAGGCGGTTCTTTTAAACCGGACCGCCTGTGATGTGTGTCTATCACAAGCGGTTTTTGATTGACTGCCTGTGATGTTGTTTTACATTACAGTCGGTGCACCACAAGCGGTTCCTGGAACCGCTTGTGTAGAGGCTAACTGGACCGCCTGTACAGAGGTTTACTGTAGTAGTGCAAGAAGCTCGGGCTGAGGCCGAATCAACTAGTGCGAAGGAGCGTTTGCGAGGCGTTGGTTTCGCTCGATTTGGTCGGCCCCAGATTGCTGGCTTCAACACGGAGTTGGGAAGAAGATGACCGACGTGTGGGTCCCACCTGACAGTGTCTAGGGTACACACACTTGAGGAAATTGGTCGCATGAGTGATGGTGGGCCACACGGCTAGGAGTTGGAGGAGTGGGTCGACGTAATTAGATTGGGCCCACAGAAGAGGTTTTGACCTTAGCAAGATTTTCTATTTTTCTCTTTTTTGTTTTATTTTTTTATTCAAATTCAAAACTGGGTACATGTTTCAAATTCAAATTTTATGCAATAGTCAAATTCCAACATGAAATGCAAAAAAAATGTTTTATGTATATTATATTCATTATCCTATTGCTTTTAGCTAGGCAAATATGTACTTCTCATTTTATTTATATGGAGGAAAGGTTATTTGAAATTAGTGGTAAATTTTAAAAGTTAATTAAGAAATAAATAGTCATTATTTATTTACTTTGGTTAGGAGAGGGCAAATTATATCTTTTGTCTAGATATATATATATATTTAGTTCTCTTTTTTTTGAAAGCATAAAGAATATATATATATATAAGGGATATTATAACTTATTTAGGGTTCTTTTTATATTGATTTTAGGGAAAGTAATTTCAAGGGTAAGAAAATAAAAGTGTATCTTTCTTCAAGACCTTCAAAGAATCTTTTCTAAATCAGAATAGAATTTTAGGGTGTTACAGCTACCCATTTACAACCACTCATCATCAACCAGAACCATAAGGGACTAGTCAACCTTGTTTTCACACACACCATGCGCCAATAATCCAAAGCTCTTCAACTTTGTCCCTGTAGCTATGATGGTTGTATATTGTCCCTAGACGAATGTGTCCTTCGGTATTTGTCCTTGTACACTTAAAACAAGCTGAAAGATAATTGGTTAGTTAATGTTTTGAGGACCTTTGGCTAAAGAGGGCCCCCAACACGTCATCCTTTACAATATAGCAAATGATTACAAATGTACCTTCGATTTTATAGTCAGTAACACAAGGGTGAAGGAAATACACTGAGTGATGTAGTCTACTCTAGCCAAAAAGTGTGTCTAATGCATGGCATCGTGCTTCTATTTATAGCTACAGGATACACCTTTGGCAAAATTACAATCATACCCTCAAATATATACATTTGAGCTACTAGTAAGATAAGGGCACTATCGTCTTTTCCCTTTGTGAAAGTGTCCTAGAGGGGGTGAATAGGCCACACTTAAAAATTTCACAAAAAACTCGAAATGAACTGAGAATAATTAGTTTAACTGGTGCAGACCGATTCAATCTCTATCAGGGGTGGTTCAACCACTCTGAACCAGTTCAATGGGAAAATGAGAAATAAACTAAATTGATCCCTAAAATCACCAAATAAACTTTATGTATGTGATGTCCTTGATGTTCCTTAGGGTTGTTGGAAGTAGATTTGAAAGGGAAACTTCTCAAAACCTAGACACCACAAATTTATGGGCAAATCTTCCACAAAGTAATGTAAGTATGAAGAACAAGACAATCACAATAATCAAGAACACAAGAGACACAAGATTTATCCCGAGGTTCGGTCACACCACCAAGGTGCCCTACTTCCTCATTGAGGCACCCACAAAGATTCAGGTCTCTTTCAACTCTAATCCTCCCCTCGATGACACCAACCACAAAGATCAAAGTGAGGTCACTTACTAGAGATTGCTCAAAAGAGCGGGTAATACAAACTTCTTGCGGTCTTCCACAAACTTTGGAGATTCACAAGTAACGTCTAGCCGTCTAGGAGCTTGGAACTCCAAGAGAATTGAATCCACAAAGAACTTGTTCTTGCACCAAAGCTTGAGAGATAGATCAAAGAATGAGAGTTGAAATCACGTTTGAGATCTAACAATTTATCTCACATCGAAGACTCTTCCCACCGATCGAAGGGAGGATGACTTGGAGCTTGAGAATGGAGTGAAATCGCTTGAATGAAGATAGTGCAACCCTTAATGGGTCTAGGTTCGAGTGAGCTAGGATTGGTTGAACCGGTGTGAATCCCGGTTGAACCGGAATCCACCAAAGAGGTCCCTGCAAATTTACATTTGAATTGCCCTCAAAATACCAGTTGAACCTGGAATTTCTAGAGAGGATCACTATGTAATACCAGTTGAACCGCCCTGGGTCTCCAATTCAACCTAGATTTTTTAGACAGCAATTTGGCCAAGATAAGATTTAAAAAGGTTGAACTACATACTTCCCCTAAGGATTAACAAGGGTAAAATAGGAGTTTTGAATCAAGGATTTCGAACTTTAGTGCAAGTACCAATACTCATTTGTGGATCACTCTTGATAGTACGACGATTCCTAAACTCAAGAACTCAAAATAAAAATCAAACTAATTCTCCAATAGACACTTGGAACTCCAACATTCAAATCTAAGCAATACACTTACCTCATTGTGTTTCAATGTATTGCAATAGTCACCAAGAACATATCCAAACAATGGAATGACCCAAACTTCTTCACTTGTCTTGAGCTAGCAACCTTGTGTCATATGATTTGAATCATCTCATCACATATGAATTAAATCGATGACTTCCAATCACATCTTCAAATGTTGTGATCTTCAACACTGTATGACTCTTCACAATCTGATTATCCCGTTGACATCTTGCAAGTACTTTCTTCTTCACCTTAGCCATGGTACCTCAGTCCACAAGTCATCTGCTTGACCTTCACCTTCGCTTAGTCCTTCGAAGCCCTTTCCTTGCATGTCTTCACCATATCATACTATCTCCAAGTCACATTTAATTTAGCATCATTTCTTCAATATTGTGAACCTTGCTTGAATGTCATCTAAATGAGTGTTAAGATCAATCAAGCCTTAGTGTGATTCCCATAGAAACATATATGTACCAACATCAATATGGTCAAACGAATTCATGATTCCTTATATCCTATTCATTTTGTCTTGACACTTCCTCTCATTTACTTCAATCTCTATCTTCAACAAAGATCACTTATCCTTATATGACTTCTATCTGGCTTGATTTGTCCCTTGACTAAATGTAAGAACTTGCTTCTCCACTTGATCAAGCTTTCTTAAGCCATACCTCTTGAGTGTACATTGAATCCTTTGATGTCTAGTTATCTGATAGATGATATTTTGACTTCTGGTATTCATGGAATATCCCATCTCCACATATCCAAATGACCTTACCTATAGGATATCCTAATCATTGTTTGATGTTGATCCTTATACTTTTATATCATGAACAATCCGTGTATATGAGATATTTTCATATCAATCCTTGTCCCTTGACTGTTTTCAATCATAATTGCCTTTTCTACTTTCCTGATCAACACTTAGCAAACTAATTAGTCCTTTGAGAGTGTTGTTATCCAAATCACCAAAACCCACAAAAGGTTTACATGCACTTTCAATCTCTCCCTTTTTGGTGATTGATGATGTAACATCCCAAAATCCCAACCCAGGTTTGAAACCCTAATCCCCCCCCTTGGTTTTATTCTTCTCCCTTAACCCTACCCCTAGGTCACCCAATCATTTGCATGCACTTAAAATGATTTGAAGCACCTCACATAAACCATATTTATCACCAAGTTCATTTAGAGAATTTTTGTTAAGAGAAAAAGAAACAAAAGACACAAAAGTAGAAAAGAAAAAGAAAAAGAAATATAATAAGAAAAGAAAAAGGAAATCCCTCTCCCCTCCCTCGGCTGGGCCGAATTTCAGCCTAGCTCGCGCGCGCCCGCAACCCCTCCTCTCTTTCGGCCCAGGCGGCCCAAACTGCGCGCCGCTCCCGCCCACTGACCTCCGGGCCCCGCCCGTCAGCGCCTCACCGCTCTCTCTCTCGCACGGACCTCTCTCACTGGCAGCCCGACCCCACCCGTCAGCTCCTTCTCCCACGCCCATCCCTCACCGGCGCGATCGCCGCCGAGCGCCCCTCGCCTCGTCGCCTCGCCATTAATGCTCGCCAGCCTCCGCGACAACCCCGCCACTATGCTTGAGCCGACCTCTCACCCCCTCAGCCTGCCCGAGCCATCCCAATCGGCGTTAGCGCCATTCCAGTACCCATGGCGAGCTCGCCGGTGCTCGCCGTCTCCCCCATCCCCCTCCCTCCCCCGAGCGCCTATAAAAGGGCCCGCTCGAGCCCCGTCTTCGCCACACAACTCCAGCCATCCCCACTGCCCTCCTCCCCGAGCTGTTCAAGCAAGCGCCGCCGTGTTCAAACTGCGCGCCGTCTCTCCGCCACACGCTCGCGATCACTAGGCACCACTTTGCCTCCCCTGTCGTGGCCGGAAACCTCACCGGCGGCTTCGCCGCCGCAGGCACCCGCCACTGCGCCGTGGACCGGCCGCCATAGGCCCCCGCAGGCCAAATTCGCCCCACCCCCGTGACCCACTTCACCCGCCCGTGCTTCGCCACCACTTCCCCGCCAGAGAACCGGACCGACGGCGGAGAACCACCACGGAGTTCGCCGCCGACCGGCCCCGGTCGAGCCCCTCCCCCCTCCGTTGCCGAGTAACGCCGTCAGCCCCCCTCTCTCCCTGGCTGGTGGACCCGCGCTACGGCGCCGTCCCCGCCGCCGCTTCCTCGCTGTTGGGCCGACTGGGCCGCAAGCGCGCCCGCGCCTGCGCCCGCGCGCCATGTGGGCCAAAATTCCCCCCCGGCCCAGTTGGATGGAGAATCCCTTTTCTTTTCCTTTTCCTATTTTCTTTTCTCATTTTCACATATATATTTAGATACTAATATTTTATGCACCAAAAATTGTCTAAATAAATTATTAGGGCACAAAAATAATAAAGTATAACAATTTGCACACCCCACAAAGGTCACTATGTTTGATGTATTGTTATTGTCTATGTTTAATTAGCGGAAGAGGGATCCGATCCTCCGGAACTCTTAGCTCCGGAAGAAGGGCAAGAACCCGACCCCTCCGAGATTAACCTCTTGTGCCAGGAAAGCTTCGACGAAGGCAAGTCCATCTTTCCCTTGATGCATTATTTACCTATCTCTCTCTACCACTGCCTAAGCCTGGATTATGGGATGGGAATCGAATTGCATGGTAAGCATGAGAGAGCCCGCATTAACTATTACTTCGATTAAAAGATATGGGACAAGTGAAAAGGGGTATAAGTGAAATGTTTTCCAAAAGAGTGCGATGAAGGGTACTCACCCTCATCACCTAGTGAAGTAGGATGATCAGGGACTCCCTGGTTTAGGGGAGGGCCTAAGGTGTTGGCTCAGCTGGTTTAGGCGTGAGCAGAAGGATCATCCTCTCATATAAGGACCGGTTTGTCATCTTTCATTACCTGTACTCTCAAAAGTACAACCACTCGAGGCTGTGTGGGCAGCCACTCAATCTGAACTCGTACGGTCCAACCCCAGGGTGAAGGCTGGGGTAGCACCGGGAGGATAAGGAGGGGGAATGTTTTGTCCGGCTTGGACATGGCGGTGGCCTGACTCCTTCCGGTATAACCGTTAAGGTTCGGACGTACAAGGAAGGAAAGAGTTTCGGATTCGGGTCTCATTGGCCATGAGATCGCAGAGCCGGACTAGTGGGTAAAGTGTACCCCTCTGCGCAGAGTCTAAACCTATTCGAATAGTCCGTGTCCACTGGTATGGACGAGTCTGGTATGGTATGACAATTAGTGTTTCTACTACAACTGGGAGCAGGGAAATGTGTGTGTATGTTCTGGAAAGAAAGTAGTACCACGGGAGCAGGAAGCTAAGTGGTGGTCAAGCAAGTGTTACTTCTATTGTCTTGGGAAAACCCTAACCATTGAGTACTGCCTTTCTCTGAAAAAGTATGAGTGACTTCAACTCCACCATATAAAGCATGTACAATATAGGTCACTTTCTCTTTACGGGAGCCGGGTGGGCTTGCGGAATACCTAGTGTATTCACCCAGATTTATTTATGTTTTTCAGCAGCTAAAGACTTCTTTTCTGCTATGCTTGATTGATGGGGCTGTGTCTTCACCCAGTTCTGCCTATGGCCTGGGCTATTTTTGTCTTCCACTGCGCTTTATGTTTTCTTGGCTCACTTTCGAGCTTGTATCCCCGGTATTGTAATAACATTATTCAGACTCTGTAACTATTTGAAGTAATGAATGTGGTTACTAGCCTCCTGGGACTAGTAATTGTATCACATTTGAGTCCCAAAGGATCGAGACGCTTCAGGTGGTATCAAAGCCTATAGGACTGGCCGTAGACCACAGCCCTGACCTTAAAAGTTGCCTTAACAAGAAAACACCTCTTACCTCCATGAAACACTCTTTCCCCTTTTCCCCGATATTAATAGACCTTTCTTTTCGTCTACCAGATGGAAAATCCCTGGGTGATTAGGACTTCCTATTACTCAGAGGAGGAAGGCTTTCCTCACCTTCTTCGGAGCTGCGCGCTGCGCTTGGGGATCCGCAAGAAGCCCGAATATGTCTGGAAGGAGTACCGTGAAAATTGAATGGAAAAGTGCTCTATGGCGGTCTACTTGGGAGAAAGCCGGAACTACCCAAACCACCCTTCCTTCCAAATTACTTTCATCGAGCATCGCTTCCCATACACTTGCCTGAGCGTTGCTCGAAAAGCCCTCAAACAACTGTGCCAAAACTATAGCCGAGAGATCTTTGAGACCCCCCTCCGATATTTCCCACCCAGCAGCAAAAACACCCCCACCTGGAAGAAAAGACTCCAGGCTCTGTCAGGAGGAGATCCCATAGAAGATGATCCCACTATCGTCTACATGGCCGGATACCTCCACACCCTCGACAACCACTACGATGAGCTCTCCTCCCATTGTACCCACCTAAACTCCCGAGTGGAAAGCCTAGAGCAACAAGTCAAAGAGCTTAATCAAGAGAAGGCATCTCTCCAGGAGAGTCTCAGCATGGTGGAAGGCGAGGAAGCCAACACCCGTGAGGCCTATCGGACCTTGAAGATAGACTTTGACAAGAAGCTAAAGGCACTCGCCCCCAAAAAGAAGATCCAGAAGAAGACCACTAACCAGGGATGCCAGACAGAGAAGAAGAAGAAGGCCCCTCTAGCCCTACCTCCCCCCAGAATAGATGACTGGTCCAACGAAGAAGATGTATCCCTAGCCAGCCTCGATGATCTTCTCAAGGCATTTGGGGACACCTTAGACAAGGAACTCGCTAGTACCTCGAAGAACGCTCTCGTGTAGTCCCACCTGTAGTAATCTTATGCTTGTAATGTGATGGTGTAATGAATAAAATAACTTGGTTGAGAACAATTTGCATGTGCATGATAGTGACTCTCTTCCCTGGCAGATGGCTTCGGATAAAACCACGCCTACTGCCTCAGGGATTGGAGCAGGTTTCCCCCGAAGAGCTAAAGGGGAAGTCGTTAGAGAAGAAAGTGAAACCCACCTCCCCGCACCTCCACCCCTACCCTTAGACCTAGCCCAAGTTCTAGCCAATCAGACCCGACTCATCGAGGTCCTCACTCGAAATCTGGAAAATCAACGGCCGAATGGTGGAAGACCGCAAGACAAAATGGGGGACTTCCTAAGACTCAAACCTCCCACGTTCGCCGGATCAAGCAACCCCCTCGATGCAGACGATTGGATGCGCACGATCAAAAGGAAACTGGAAGCCATTGGTTGCCCAGAAAATCAGCGTGTTCAACTGGCTGCCCACCAACTTTCTGGGATGGCCCTAGCCTGGTGGGACACCTTCAACGTCACCATCAGAGATGCTACCTGGGTGGAGTTTGAAGCAGCTTTCCGGGAGCACCATGTGCCCCAAGGACTGGTACAGCTTAAGGAGGACGAGTTCCGAGAATTGACTCAAGACGGAAGATCTGTTAGCGAATATGTGCACAAGTTCACTGAGTTAGCCCGCTACGCGCCAGATGATGTCAATACCGAGAGCAAAAAGATGGCCCTTTTCCTAAAGGGACTCAGGCCGGAACTCAAGACAATTCTGGCTAGCCAAGACTTCCTCAACTTCTCTCACCTTTCCAACAAGGCCATGCAAGTTGAAAGGGCTAAGGAGGAAGAAAAAGGACATCTCAAAAGGAAGTTCCAGGTTCTCCGGGCACAGCAGCAGGACCGGCACCAGAAGACTCGATCATTTGGGTTTCCACCCAAGGGGCCCAACTTCAGTAGACCAGCTGGACCCACTCCGTCATGATTCAGCCAGCAGAGTCAGAGCTCTTTCCATTCCCCCTCAGTGGCAAGCAACCAACCTCCGGCAAATGCATGTTGGCTCTGCGGTGATCCAAGTCACTTCAAGAACAACTGTCCGCAACTGAAGCTACCGGGACCCGCCTACTCCAACTCGGTGAATGGCCCCAAGAATACCTCGGCATCCGCCCCCAAGGCGCCCTCCGCCGTCAGCCAGCAGAACAAGACTCCGTACCAAGGGAGGGCACGTGTAAATCACGTCGATGCCCAGGAAGCTCAGCAGGCTCCGGGAGTAGTACTCGGTGAGTTCCTTGTTGAATTTACTCCCGCTACCGTACTTTTCGATTCTGGAGCATCCCACTCTTTCATAGCCACTAGCTTTGTGGAAAAATATGGCATTCCCTCTACTCCTCTAGAGATTCCCTTGGTCACCCGAACCCCAGGGTCCGACCTCCTATGCCAGCTAAAATGCTCCCAAGTCAGAATCCTTTTAAGTGGGGTAGTATTCCTGGCAGACTTAACCGTCTTGCCATCCAAAGGAATTGATGTAATCCTAGGGATGGATTGGCTAACTAAACACAAAGGCATCATCAGTTGCACAGACAAAACAGTCCTCAACCGACCAGCAGGGAAAGTCAGTCTCTTGTCAAGCACAGCCACCCGCCAGTGACCCAATGATGTTCAATCTAACAACGGAAAGTATATCAGTAGTAGAAGAATTCATGGACGTGTTTCCAGAAGAATTGCCAGGAATGCCACCAGAAAGAGAAGTGGAGTTCTACATAGATCTAATTCCTGGAACAGCACCCATCGCAAAGAGACCATACCGCATGGCTCCAACCGAGTTAGCAGAACTGAAGCTTCAAATCTCAGATCTTCAGCAAAAAGGGTACATTCGTCCCAGCTCATCACCTTGGGGAGCACCAGTCCTGTTCGTCTCCAAGAAGGATGGAAGCATGAGAATGTGTATTGATTACCGATCATTAAATGAAGTTACCATCAAGAACAAGTATCCACTTCCTCGGATTGACGACCTCTTCGATCAGCTTCAAGGAGCCAAGTACTTCTCCAAGATAGACCTAAGGTCTGGTTACCACCAATTGAGGATCAAGGAAGCAGACATCCAAAAGACTGCATTCGTCACCCGGTACGGGCAATATGAATTCACAGTAATGCCGTTCGGACTGACAAACGCACCCGTCTTTTTCATGAACCTCATGAATAAAGTGTTTATGGAAGAGCTAGATAAGTTTGTCGTAGTCTTCATCGACGACATCCTTATTTACTCCAAGAACCGCGAAGACCATAAGCGTCACCTTCGGATCGTCCTTGGAAAACTCAGAGCACACCAACTTTATGCCAAACTCAGTAAATGTGAATTCTGGTTGGAAAAGATAGCCTTCCTTGGGCATATCTTAACCGCAGAAGGAATAGAAGTGGACCCTTCCAAAGTAGAAGCAGTGTCAAAATGGAGGCAACCAACCAACGTCAGTGAAGTTCGAAGCTTCCTAGGAATGGCAGGGTATTACCGCCGCTTCATCAAAGGATTCTCCAGCATCGCAAGACCAATGACAAAACTTCTCAAGAAAGACCATAAATTTGTGTGGACCCCAAAATGTGAAGGAAGTTTCCAAATCATAAAGGAGAAACTCACAACGGCACCCGTTCTATCACTGCCAGATATTCATCAAGATTTTGTCGTCTTCTGTGATGCCTCGAGGCAAGGCTTAGGGTGTGTGCTAATGCAAAACGAGAAAGTCATTGCTTACGCATCACGCCTATTCAAGCCGCATGAGCAGAATTACCCCACCCATGATTTGGAATTGGCAGCCATAGTGCATGCCTTAAAGATATGGAGGCATTACCTAATCGGAAACAAATGCCACATTTTCACCGATCACAAGAGTCTGAGGTACATATTCACTCAACCTGATCTCAACCTCCGTCAGCGAAGATGGTTAGAACTGATCAAGGATTACGACCTAGAAATTCACTATCACCCCGGGAAGGCCAACGTGGTAGCCGACGCCCTCAGTCGAAAGCCATTCGGAATAAAAGGGACCAACTTTCTAGAAGACTGGAAGAAAGAATCAGCACAACTAAATGTATGTCTGGGAAACAACGACAGTCTCGAAGTCAAACCAATGCTAGAAGACCTCATCTGCAAAGCTCAACATCTAGACCCAGAGACGGCAAGGCTTGTGGAGAAAGCCCGCAAGGAACAACTCCCGGACCTCAGGACAGATGACCAAGGAGTCCCTTTGGTTCAAACACCGTCTATGTGTACCAAAAGGGGAAACCCAAGAAGTCCTACTCAAGGAAGCTCACGACTCGGCCTACTCCATCCACCCTGGAACTACCAAGATGTACCTGGACCTCAAGACCAGATACTGGTGGAAGGGGATGAAGAAAGAAATAGCTCAGTATGTGGCCCGATGTGACATCTGCCAACGGACGAAGGCCAAACACCAAAAACCTGCTGGCCTATTACAACCCCTCCCGATACCTGAATGGAAGTGGGAAGAAATAGGCATGGACTTCGTAACCGGACTGCCCCGGACGCAGAAAGGGAATGACTCCATCTGGGTAATAATAGATCGCCTCACCAAGGTAGCCCATTTCATTCCAGTGAAAACTACCTTTGGAGGAGCCACCCTTGCCCGGATTTACCTCAAGGAGATAGTCAGACTCCATGGCATCCCAAGGAAGATAGTATCAGACAGAGGAACCTAGTTCACATCCAAATTCTGGACAAGCCTTCAGAAAGCTATGGGCACCAAGCTAGATTTCAGTACCGCTTATCACCCTCAGACAGATGGGCAGACAGAGAGAGTCAACAAAGTCCTTGAAGACCTGTTAAGAGCATGTGTGTTAGCTTTCGATAGAAGTTGGGAATCCAGTCTACCCTACGCAGAGTTCTCCTACAACAATAGCTATCAGGCCAGCATCAAGATGTCGCCATTCGAAGCACTGTATGGACGGAAATGCCAGACCCCTCTCATGTGGTCCAACGTGGGGGAAAAGCACTAGAAGGACCTGCCTTTGTCAAAGAGGCGGAAGAGAAAGTTGCACTGATTCGCAGAAGGTTGCTTGAAGCTCAAAGTCGGCAGAAAAGTTACGCAGACAACAGGCGGAGGGAACTCCGATTTGAGGAAGGCAACTTCGTCTACCTCAAGGTTTCTCCAATGCGTGGTGTCAGGAGGTTCCAAGTCAAAGGGAAGCTAGCCCCACGTTTTGTAGGTCCCTATCCCATCATTGGCAAGGTAGGACCCGCAGCATACCGCCTGGAACTACCAGAATCCATGTCCGACATCCACAATGTGTTCCACGTATCCCAGCTCCGCAAATGCCTGCAAGCACCAGAAAGTCACCTCAAAGAAGAGACAGTGCAGATTCAGAAAGACCTTCAATATCGTGAGAAACCAGTGAAGATTCATGATTCAGCGGTCAGAAAGACCCGCACCTCAGAAGTAAAGCTCTGTAAAGTTCAGTGGAGCAGAGAAGGAGAAGAGGAAGCCACCTGGGAGAGTGAGGACTTCTTGAGGAGGGAATACCCTTATCTTTTCCCAAATCCAGTCTAATCTCGAGGGCGAGATTCCTTTAAGTGGGGTAGGTTTGTAACATCCCAAAATCCCAACCCAGGTTTGAAACGCTAACCCCCCCCTTGGTTTTATTCTTCTCCCTTAACCCTACCCCTAGGTCACCCAATCATTTGCATGCACTTAAAATGATTTGAAGCACCTCACATAAACCATATTTATCACCAAGTTCATTTAGAGAATTTTTGTTAAGAGAAAAAGAAACAAAAGACACAAAAGTAGAAAAGAAAAAGAAAAAGAAATAGAATAAGAAAAGAAAAAGGAAATCCCTCTCCCCTCCCTCGGCTGGGCCGAATTTCAGCCCAGCTCGCGCGCGCCCGCAACCCCCCCCCCCTCTCTTCCGGCCCAGGCGGCCCAAACAGTGCGCCGCTCCCGCCCACTAACCTCCGGGCCCCGCCCGTCAGCGCCTCACCGCTCTCTCTCTCGCGCGGACCTCTCTCACTGGCAGCCCGACCCCACCCGTCAGCTCCTTCTCCCTCGCCCATGCCTCACCGGCGCGATCGCCGCCGAGCGCCCCTCGCCTCGTCGCCTCGCCATCAATGCTCGCCAGCCTCCGCGACAACCCCGCCACTGTGCTTGAGCCGACCTCTCACCCCCTCAGCCTGCCCGAGCCGTCCCAATCGGCGTTAGCGCCATTCCCGTACCCATGGCGAGCTCGCCGGTGCTCGCCGTCTCCCCCATCCCCCTCCCTCCCCCGAGCGCCTATAAAAGGGCCCGCTCGAGCCCCGTCTTCGCCACACAACTCCAGCCATCCCCACTGCCCTCCTCCCCGAGCTGTTCAAGCAAGCGCCGCCGTGCTCCTTGCCTTGCTCCGGTGAGCTCCCTTCCCCCTCTCTAGCGTCTCTCTGTTCAATTAAGCTATGGCCAAAGCTCCACCACACGCTCGCGATCACTAGGCACCACTTTGCCTCCCCTGTCGTGGCCGGAAACCTCACCGGCGGCTTCGCCGCCGCGGGCACCCGCCACTGCGCCATGGACCGGCCGCCATAGGCCCCCGCAGGCCAAATTCGCCCCACCCCCGTGACCCACTTCACCCGCCCGTGCTTCGCCACCACTTCCCCGCCAGAGAACCGGACCGACGGCGGAGAACCGCCGCGGAGTTCGCCGCCGACCGGCCCCGGTCGAGCCCCTCCCCCCTCCGTTGCCGAGTAACGCCGTCAGCCCCCCCTCTCTCCCTGGCTGGTGGGCCCGCGCTACGGCGCCGTCCCCGCCGCCGCTTCCTCGCTGCTGGGCCGACTGGGCCGCAAGCGCGCCCGCGCCCGCGCCCGCGCGCCATGTGGGCCAAAATTTCCCCCCCGGTCCAGTTGGATGGAGAATCCCTTTTCTTTTCCTTTTCCTATTTTCTTTTCTCATTTTCACATATATATTTAGATACTAATATTTTATGCACCAAAAATTGTCTAAATAAATTATTAGGGCACAAAAATAATAAAGTATAACAATTTGCACACCCCACAAAGGTCACTATGTTTGATGTATTGTTATTGTCTATGTTTAATTAGCGGAAGAGGGATCCGATCCTCCGGAACTCTTAGCTCCGGAAGAAGGGCAAGAACCCGACCCCTCCGAGATTAACCTCTTGTGCCAGGAAAGCTTCGACGAAGGCAAGTCCATCTTTCCCTTGATGCATTATTTACCTATCTCTCTCTACCACTGCCTAAGCCTGGATTATGGGATGGGAATTGAATTGCATGGTAAGCATGAGAGAGCCCGCATTAACTATTACTTCGATTAAAAGATATGGGACAAGTGAAAAGGGGTATAAGTGAAATGTTTTCCAAAAGAGTGCGATGAAGGGTACTCACCCTCATCACCTGGTGAAGTAGGATGATCAGGGACTCCCTGGTTTAGGGGAGGGCCTAAGGTGTTGGCTCAGCTGGTTTAGGCGTGAGCAGAAGGATCGTCCTCTCATATAAGGACCGGTTTGTCATCTTTCATTACCTGTACTCTCAAAAGTACAACCACTCGAGGCTGTGTGGGCAGCCACTCAATCTGAACTCGTACGGTCCAACCCCAGGGTTATGAAGGTTGGGGTAGCACCGGGAGGATAAGGAGGGGGAATGTTTTGTCCGGTTTGGACATGGCGGTGGCCTGACTCCTTCCGATATAACCGTTAAGGTTCGGACGTACAAGGAAGGAAAGAGTTTCGGATTCGGGTCTCATTGGCCATGAGATCGCAGAGCCGGACTAGTGGGTAAAGTGTACCCCTCTACACAGAGTCTAAACCTATTCGAATAGTCCATGTCCACTGGTATGGACGAGTCTGGTATGGTATGACAATTAGTGTTTCTACTACAACTGGGAGCAGGGAAATGTGTGTGTATGTTCTGGAAGAAAGTAGTACCACGGGAGCGGGAAGCTCAGTGGTGGTCAAGCAAGTGTTACTTCTATTGTCTTGGGAAAACCCTAACTATTGAGTACTACCTTTCTCTGAAAAATTATGAGTGACTTCAACTCCACCATATAAAGTGATAGTCGCCTAGAGGGGGGGGTGAATAGGGCGAAACTGAAATTTACAAATATAAACACAACTACAAGCCGGGTTAGCGTTAGAAATAAAAACGAGTCCGCGAGAGAGGGTGCAAAACAAATCGCAAGCAAATAAAGAGTGTGACATGCGGATTTGTTTTACCGAGGTTCGGTTCTCGCAAACCTACTCCCCGTTGAGGAGGCCACAAAGGCCGGGTCTCTTTCAACCCTTCCCTCTCTCAAACGGTCCCTCGGACCGAGTGAGCTTCTCTTTTCAAATCACTTGGGAATCAAACTTCTCGCAAGGGCCACCACACAATTGGTGCCTCTTGCCTTGATTACAATGGAGTGTTTGATCACAAGAAAGAAATCCAAAGAAAAGAAGCGATCCAAGCGCAAGAGCTCAAATGAACACTACAAATCACTCTCTCTAGTCACTAAAGCTTTGTGTGGAGTTGGGAGAGGATTTGATCTATTTTGGTGTGCTTTGCAATGAATGCTAGCTCTTGTAAAGTGGTTGGAAGCTGGAAAACTTGGATGCTATGAATGGTGGGGTGGTTGGGGTATTTATAGCCCCAACCACCAAACATGACCGTTGGTGGAGGCTGTCTGTCGTATGGTGCACCGGACATGTCCGGTGCGCCAGCCACGTCACCAATGCCGTTGGATTTTGACCGTTGGAGTTCTGACTTCTGGGCCCGCCTGGATGTCCGGTGCACACCAGACATGTACTGTTCAATGTCCGGTGCGCCAGTATGGGCGTGCCTGACTTCTGCGCGCTTCTGGCGCGCATTGAATGCGCCTGCAGGTGACCGTTGGCGCGAAGTAGTCGTTGCTCCGGAGTTGCACCGGACAGTCCGGTGTACACCGGACATGTCCGGTGAATTATAGCGGGGCAGCCTTTGAGAATTCCCGAGGCTGCTGAGATCCAGAGCCGCGTCTTCCTGGAGCACCGGACACTGTCCGGTGTACACCGGACAGTCCGGTGAATTATAGCGTGCCGGCTCCTGGAAAATCCCGAGGCTGAGGAGTTCTGCGCAAAGTCCCCTGGTGCACCGGACACTGTCCGGTGCGCCACCGGACAGTCCGGTGTGCCAGACCAGGGAGCCTTTCGGGATGCCTTTAGCTCTCTATTTTGAACCCAACTTTGGTCTTTTTAATTGGCTTGTTGTGAACCTTTGACACCTGTATAACTTATACACTAGAGCAAACTAGTTAGTCCAATTGTTTGTGTTGGGCAATTCAACCACCAAAATTAATTAGGGACTAGGTGTAAGCCTAATTCCCTTTCAATCTCCCCCTTTTTGGTGATTGATGCCAACACAAACCTAAGCAAATATAGAAGTGCATAATTGAACTAGTTTGCATAATGTAAGTGCAAAGGTTGCTTGGAATTGAGCCAATGTAAATACTTACAAGATATGCATGGATCGTTTCTTCGTTTTTAACATTTTGGACCACGCTTGCACCACATGTTTTGTTTTTGCAAACTATTTTGTAAATCCTTTTCAAAGTTCTTTTGCAAATAGTCAAAAGATAAATGAATAAGATTTTGCAAAGCATTTTCAAGATTTGAAATTTTCTCCCCTTGTTTCAAATGCTTTTTCCTTTGACTAAACAAAACTCCCCCTAAATGAGATCCTCCTCTTAGTGTTCAAGAGGGTTTTGATATATCATTTTTGAAATACTACTTTCTCCCCTTTTGAACACAATAAGATACCAATTTGAAATCTCCAATTTTTAAAATTAGGTGGTGGTGCGGGTCCTTTTGCTTTGGGCTCATACTCTCTCCCCCTTTGGCATGAATCGCCAAAAACGGAATCATTTAGAGCCCTCGAAGTGCTTTCTTCCCCTTTGGTCATAAATAAATGAGTTAAGATTATACCAAAGACGAAGTCCTTTTGCTCTCTCCCCAAAGATGGAGAGTGACATGGAGCGACGGCGAAGGATGAGTTACGGAGTGGAAGCCTTTGTCTTCGCCAAAGACTCCAATTCCCTTTCAATACACCTATGACTTGGTTTGAAATAGACTTAAAAACACATTAGTCATAGCATATGAAAGAGACATGATCAAAGGTATACAAATGAGCTATGTGTGCAAGTTAGCAAAAGAAATTGCGCGAATCAAGAATATTGAGCTCATGCCTAAGTTTGTTAAAAGTTTGTTCATCAAGAGGCTTGGTAAAGATATCGGCTAATTGATCTTTAGTGTTAATATAAGAAATCTCGATATCTCCCTTTTGTTGGTGATCCCTAAGAAAATGATACCGAATGGCTATGTGTTTAGTGCAGCTATGCTCGACGGGATTATCCGCCATCTTGATTGCACTCTCATTATCACATAGCAAAGGGACTTTGGTTAATTTGTAACCGTAGTCCCGCAGGGTTTGCCTCATCCAAAGCAATTGCGCACAACAATGGCCTGCGGCAATGTACTCGGATTCGGCGGTGGAAAGAGCAACCGAATTTTGCTTCTTTGAAGCCCAAGACACCAAGGATCTTCCCAAGAACTAGCAAGTCCCCGATGTGCTCTTCCTATTGATTTTGCACCCCGCCCAATCGGCATCCGAATAACCAATTAAATCAAATGTGGATCCCCTAGGATACCAAAGCCCAAACTTAGGAGTATAAGCCAAATATCTCAAGATTCATTTTACGGCCGTAAGGTGAGCTTCCTTAGGGTCGGCTTGGAATCTTGCACACATGCATACGGAAAGCATAATATCCGGTCGAGATGCACATAAATAGAGTAAAGAACCTATCATCGACCGGTATACCTTTTGATCCACGGACTTACCTCCCGTGTCGAGGTCGAGATGCCCATTTGTTCCCATGGGTGTCTTGATGGGCTTGGCATCCTTCATCCCAAACTTGTTTAGAATGTCTTGAGTATACTTTGTTTGGCTAATGAAGGTCCCCTCTTGGAGTTGCTTTACTTGAAATCCCAAGAAGTACTTCAACTCCCCCATCATAGACATCTCGAACTTTTGTGTCATGATCCTACTAAATTCTTCACATGTAGACTTGTTAGTAGACCCAAATATAATATCATCAACATAAATTTGGCACACAAACAAGTCATTATCAAGAGTTTTAGTGAATAGAGTAGGATCGGCCTTTCCGACTTTGAATTCATTAGTGATGAGAAAATCCCTAAGGCATTCATACCATGCTCTTGGGGCTTGCTTGAGCCCATAAAGCGCCTTAGAGAGTTTATAGACATGGTTAGGGTACTCACTATCTTCAAAACCGGGAGGTTGCTCAACATAGACCTCTTACTTGATTGGTCCATTGAGGAAGGCACTTTTCACGTCCATTTGATAGAGCTTAAAGCCATGGTAAGTAGCATAGGCTAATAATATACGAATTGACTCAAGCCTAGCTACGGGTGCATAGGTTTCACCGAAATCCAAACCTTCGACTTGGGAGTATCCCTTGGCCACAAGTCGAGCTTTGTTCCTTGTCACCACACCATGCTCATCTTGCTTGTTGTGGAAGACCCATTTGGTTCCTACAACATTTTGATTAGGACGTGGAACTAAATGCCATACCTCATTCCTAGTGAAGTTGTTGAGCTCCTCTTGCATTGCCACCACCCAATCCGAATCTTGTAGTGCTTCCTCTACCCTGTGTGGCTCAATAGAGGAAACAAAAGAGTAATGTTCACAAAAGTGTGCAACACGAGATCTAGTAGTTACCCCCTTATGAATGTCGCCGAGGATGGTGTCGACGGGGTGATCTCGTTGAATTGCTTGGTGGACTCTTGGGTGTGGCAGTCTTGGTTCTTGATCCTCCTTGTCTTCCTCATTTGCATCTCCCCCCTTGATTATTGCCATCATCTTGAGGTGGCTCATTTGCTTGATCTTCTACTTCATCAACTTGAGCTTCATCCTCATTTTGAGTCGGTGGAGATGCTTGCATGGAGGAGGATGGTTGATCTTGGGCATTTGGAGGCTCTTCGGATTCCTTAGGACACACATCCCCAATAGACATGTTCCTTAGCGCGATGCATGGAGCATCTTCATTACCTATCTCATCAAGATCAACTTGCTCTACTTGAGAGCCGTTAGTCTCATCAAACACAACGTCACAAGAAACTTCAACTTGTCCAGTGGACTTGTTAAAGACTCTATATGCCCTTGTGTTTGAATCATATCCTAGTAAAAAGCCTTCTACAGTCTTAGGAGCAAATTTAGATTTTCTACCTCTTTTAACAAGAATAAAGCATTTGCTACCAAAGACTCTAAAATATGAAATGTTGGGCTTTTTACCGGTTAGGAGCTCATAAGATGTCTTCTTGAGGATTCGGTGTAGATATAACCGGTTGATGGCGTAACAGGCGGTGTTGACCGCCTCGGCCCAAAACCGATCCGAAGTCTTGTATTCATCAAGCATGGTCCTTGCCATGTCCAATAGAGTTCGATTCTTCCTCTCCACTACACCATTTTGTTGTGGCGTGTAGGGAGAAGAGAACTCATGCTTGATGCCCTCCTCCTCAAGGAAGCCTTCGATTTGAGAGTTCTTGAACTCCGTCCCGTTGTCGCTTCTAATTTTCTTGATTCTTAAGCCGAACTCGTTTTGAGCTCGTCTTAAGAATCCCTTTAAGGTTTCTTGGGTTTGAGATTTTTCCTGCAAAAAGAATACCCAAGTGAAGCGAGAATAATCATCCACTATTACAAGACAATACTTACTCCCGCCGATGCTTATATAAGCGATCGGGCCGAATAGATCCATGTGGAGTAGCTCAAGCGGCCTGTCGGTCGTCATGATGTTTTTGTGTGGATGATGGGCACCAACTTGCTTTCCTGCTTGGCATGCGCTACATACCCTGTCTTTCTCAAAATGAACATTGGTTAGTCCTAAAATGTGCTCTCCCTTTAGAAGCTTATGAAGATTCTTCATCCCAACATGGGCTAGTCGGCGGTGCCAGAGCCAACCCATGTTAGTCTTAGCAATTAAGCAAGTGTCGAGTTCAGCTCTTTCAAAATCTACCAAGTATAGCTGACCCTCTAACACTCCCTTAAATGCTATTGAATCATCACTTCTTCTAAAGACAGTGACACCTACATTAGTGAAAAGACAGTTGTAACCCATTTTGCATAATTGAGATACAGAAAGCAAATTGTAATCTAATGAATCAACAAGAAAAACATTGGAAATGGAATGGTCAGGTGATATAGCTATTTTACCCAAACCTTTGACCAAACCTTGATTTCCATCCCCGAATGTGATAGCTTGTTGGGGATCCTGGTTTTTCTCGTAGGAGGAGAACATCCTTTTCTCCCCTGTCATATGGTTTGTGCACCCGCTGTCGAGTATCCAACTTGAGCCCCCGGATGCATAAACCTATAAGACAATTTTAGTTCTTGACTTTAGGTACCCAAACGGTTTTGGGTCCTTTGGCATTAGAAACAAGAACTTTGGGTACCCAAACACAAGTCTTTGACCCCTTGTGCTTCCCCCCAACATATTTGGCAACTACCTTGCCAGATTTGTTAGTCAAAACATAAGATGCATCAAAAGTTTTAAATGAAAGATTATGTTCATTTGATGCACTAGGAGTTTTCTTCTTAGGCAACTTAGCATGGGTTGGTTGCCTAGAACTAGATGTCTCACCCTTATACATAAAAGCATGATTTGGGCCAGAGTGAGACTTCCTAGAGTGAATTCTCCTAATCTTGCTCTCAGGATAACCGGCAGGGTACAAAATGTAACCCTCTGTTGGGGACTTGTTCTCAAATGCTATGAATGTTAAGAACAAGGCAACATAAAGTGTTAAATGTTAATGCCCTTCGTCCATGAAACATTATTCCCTTGAGGATAATGAGCCTTAGACGAAGGTAGATGAGAATATAATTACGAAGCTCAAGTCTTCGTAATAAGATTTCAATAGATATTGTAAGATGACATAAAATAAAGGATATAAAAAGGGGTAAATAAATCATAGACGAATTATATTATATTCACTTAACGTATTGAATCATTGAATACAATAATACCTATGCCTTGGCAAAGGTTGATCTCCGAAAGATGCAATTGCAATTATCAGAATGCGTGAACAGTAAAGGAATACTGTTCACTATTTATAGGCACAGGACGCAGCCTGTGAGAAATTACAAGTATGCCCTTTATAAAAGCTTACAACATTGACTCAGACCTTTATGGACTAAAAGGTCATTCTATCTTTAAGTCGGTTTGTAATACCGAAGCTTCACGAAGAGGAACCTTCGGCCATCTTATACAAACAGCTTCAGCCGAGGACCGCTTCTTCCTATAAGACCTTCGGCGACGAAGCATAGGCCCAACAGTAGCCCCTTTCGCGGTGCTAGATCGTTTTTCGTAACGAGCTTGATCCGTGAAAAAAGTCTCTTAGGCTTCGGGGAGCCGAAGGTCCAAAAAACACCTTCCCTGAGCTCGTTGTCGAGAAACGATTCAATTTTCCAGCGCGTAGCGGTCCCACCTTGCAGAGTTACTGTTTGGTCTCTGCGGTCCACCGCACAGCGAGTGCAAGCAGGTTTCCGCCTGGTGTAAAAATCCTGGCGCTTCGCCTTCTTTCCTGCAGTACTATATAAACAGATGAGTAGGTGTGAAGTTACCACAGCATTCATTGCTATTTGCACTGTTCTGCTGCCAAAATTTTTAACCATCGCCGAAGCTTGTCTGTCGGAATCAAACGAAGCTCCAGTTTGAAGCCTGCTTCGTCAGAAAAAACTTCGGAAGAAGAAAGTATTAAATTTCCACACATTTATAATTAAATGGCCAGAGTGCGTTCTACCGCCAGGGTTGAGCGTGACGGGGGCGAAACTGAAGCTTCGGAGACTGTTCCCATCTCCGAAGCTATGCAACGATCCGGGCTGGTGACTTCGGAAAAGATCCCTAGTGATGATGCAGAACAAGCAGAACAAGCAATCGCTGCAGCAGAAGAAGAAGATATTGAGGAAACTGATCCCGAAGATGATTATTGCATTGCTATGCCAAGCAAGCCCAGCCACTTGGACTTCGGGAAATCTACTGTTTCGAAGGCTGATCTCTCCAAGATGGTAAAGTCGGGCTTTTTTACTGAAAATCAGAAGAAGCTATTACGCTTCGGGGGAGAAGAGACTACCCCAAAGTCGGAGAAGGATGAAATTGTTATTTTCAAGAGCTTCTTAAAGGCTGGATTAAGATTCCCCCAACATGGGATTATTGCAGAGGTACTGAAGAGGTTCGGTATCTATTTTCACCAGCTGACCCCTAACGCTATCGTTAGGCTTAGTGTTTACATCTGGGCACTCCGAAGCCAAGCGGTGGAGCCGTTTGCGGACAGCTTTTGCCGAGTTCACGAGCTGCACTATCAGACGAAGGCTAGAAAGGATGGATTACATGACAATTTTGGTTGCTATAATTTTGCTTATCGGAAAACTACGAAGTTTCCTGTGATCAGCTACCGAAGCAAATGGGCAGCAGGCTGGAAGTCGGAGTGGTTCTATGTCAAGGTTGATGACGACAAGGAGAAGCTCGTGCAAAGTCCACTTGAACTAACCTTCGGAGAAACCCGCCCCCACTGCAACATGACACCAGAAGGTCCAACTCAAAAAGCAATGCATGAATTCAGAATAATTGCAGAGCATATCAGTACAAGGGACCTGGTTCAGGAGTTTTTGGCTTTCAAGGTTTTTCCTAGTGTAAAAGAGTGGGAAATGCCGAAGATGAAGGGGGAGAAGAAAGAAGGTGAACTTGTGCGCTTGCCTTACTACTTCAAGTTTAAGAAATACTTTAAAACACCTTGCCAAGAGTGGCTGGATACAATTGAAGTGATGTGCAATGAAATACTTGGCAATTATTCCAAAAAAGAAGATCAGTTGATGACCGCAGCCTTCGGCACCCGTCTGAAGCGAAGACTAAACCGAGTGCTGGACGCCCTAGGTTTCGAATACCCTGATCATGAAAATTTGAACAAAGGTGCCGGAGGCCAAAAAAGGAAAAGAATAACTGAAGCCTTAAATGAAGATGAAAAAGAACTACCAAAGAAGAAAATTCCGAAGAAGAAGAAAGCATCTTCTCCGAAGCGTAAAATACCCGACGAAGAAGAAACCCCCGCATCACCCTCTGCCACTGATGTTGAGGAAATTCTGAAGGTAATGACTGAATCCTTACCTGCGAAGCTAAGTCCACTGAGGCCTCAACTGACAAAGTTTTTTCAGAAGGACAAGGAGCCCGAAAAATCGAAGAAAATAATCAAAACAAAGAGACAAAGAATTATCACTGTGACAGAAGTAATTGACAAGACACCGCCAAGAGCTTCAGCTCAGAAAACACCAGCGGCTGCGGAAGGGACAGATATTGAAATTGCACCTTCGGAGGTCGCAGCTGCCGAAGCTGCCTCAGCTGAAGATTTGAACCTGGAGAGCACAATCGAACACATTGACAAAATACTGCTAGACATGGCTGCAGAAGAAGCTACCACCGCCGCCGAAGAGGCCGCAACCGCAGCGTCGGAGAAAGGGAAAGAAATTGTCGATGAAGCTTCAGAAAACGAAGCCTTCATGTTCCAGAATTTAGTTGGGGAAAAATTATCAAAAGCTGAGATAGAAGAGCTTAGAGAGTATGCCAAATCCTGCGGATACAAACCTGGAGCACTCCTCTTCGGAGGCGTTGATGATGAAAAATTAGATTGTATTCGAGATCAAACTGGAGCCAAAGTTATCGGTACTCTGTCAAAGAGTATCGGTTTTCCGAAGCTAGAGACAGACATCAGCCGCTACCGACGACAACATATCGTTGGTAGTTTATTTTACTCCAATTTCAAGGTAAACTACTTTTCCCTTAACTTTTATTGTTTCTAATAATAAAAACATGTCTGACGAAGGTTGTTTTCGTGCAGAGTATGCTGTTGAGCAAAGCCTTGAAAATGCAGCAAGATTTTGAAGATAAGAAGCACGAAGTTATAATTGAAAATTTAGAAAGCAAAATAAAGGAGAACTCAGATGCTATCGAGAAAAAGAACTTTGAGCTCGAGGCAACCGAAGGTTTATTGGCGGAAGCTGAAGCAAAAATAACAGAACTGAACACGAAGCTTCTCCGCCAATCTGAGCAGTTCGAACAAGAAAAGCAAGATCTTAATGCAAAACTTGAAGCCGAAGCTCAACAAAGTTCAGATTTGAGAAATTTATTGACGAGCCTTCAAGAAAAATGTTTGGAATTTAGCAACAAATGCATTCAACGATTAAGAAAAATTTTCCACTCAGTTGGAGCCAGCAGTGAAAAATTCACCCCCTCAGCTGAAGATCTACCGAGGACCTTCGAACATATTGAGGGTGAGATTGACGAGCTCGACGAAGTCATAGCTGGGCACGGTGACTTCTGTGCCTGGGTGGCTTCTCGGGGCACTGCTGCAGCTTTCCTAAAAGCTGGCTGCGATCATGGAAAGATTGTCAATAGGCCAAATTTCACTTTATCACCATCAATCCTAGATGACATTCCTGATCTCGCCCGAAGTATCTCTAACAAATTTGTAAAAATGATATGGACAAAAGGTGGGCGAGAAAAGGCTGGAGACGAAGCTCGGAGTCATCTTGAACCAGTAAGAAATTATACCTTGCGCTTACCTCTTCTTTCAAGCTCGGTTTTGACTTACAACAACCTTATTCATGTAGGATGACGAAGCCGAAGCTGATGATTAGAAAATGACGCCGAAGCTGAAGCTCCTTGGAGATTAAATAGTAGACTGTAGACAGTACTTGAGAAACTTTTGAGATAACTTTTGTAAATGTAACTGAAACTTGTCATTCTGTTCATACCTTGTAATATATCCTTATCCTTCCATTGATGTATGAGAAGTGCTTTGATGTGGACGAAATTTTCTTTTTTGAGCTGAAGGCGAAAAAACACCTTCCCTTCTTTTCGTACGCAGCGAAGCATAGAAAACAACATTTCCCTTCTTTCTGAAGCTCTCCTTTTTGTACACGAAGCTCCTTCTTCCCCCTCTTTTTTTTCTTTTGCCGAAGCAACCACTTATGCCATGATGATGATTATCCTACATATGCCTGGATGAATGTTTATGAATGCAAATGCTATGATGTAATGTGATGTGCAAATGAATGTCAAACGTGTATCCGAAGCCATACTCATAGCCATTATTTCCTTAAAAACAGTCACACCTTAGCTCTGCATTCCCTTAGGAACGTCTTTGGAGCTTCTTCGCCTTTACTTTTGGCGGAATCAGCGTTGACTTTTCGCTGTAAGCTCTGCATTCCCTTAGGAACGACTTTGGAGCTTCTTCGCCTTTACTTTTGGCGGTATCAGCGTTGACTTTTCGCTGTAAGCTCTGCATTCCCTTAGGAACGACTTTGGAGCTTCTTCGCCTTTACTTTTCGGCACTCGATGGTGCACTCTCAGCTTTTACATTTACATTCCTTGGGGGATTTTGCTCTTATAGAACTAAAAAAAAGGAAATTACATGTGATGGCCCCATTAAAAACCTTTCTCCCCCTTCGGAAAGGAAAAGGGTGCCATGAAAAAAAAATAAAAAATATGAAAAATTACATCGAGTTATACATAATATCGCCGAAGCTCATCCGCATTCCAAGATCTAGGAATGTCGTTGCCGTCCATATCCTTCAATCTGTATGAACCGGGTCTTGACGAAGATGCTACTAAGAAAGGTCCATCCCATTTCAACTGCAACTTGCCCACTGTTTCTGGGTTGGCCACTCTCCGAAGCACCAAGTGTCCTGGCTCAATATTCTTTAACCGAACCTTTCTATCTCTCCATTTAATTGTTTCGGCTTGATATTTATTGATGTTCTCCACGGCTTGCAGCCTGATCCCTTCTAAAGCATCTTTTTCCACAGAATTAGCAGCTTCGGAACCTGATTCTGCCGAAGCTACTACCCTTATTGATCCGGTTTTAGCTTCCTCCGGAGTTATTGCTTCGTCACCGAATAATAACTTGAATGGAGTAAAGCCTGTAGACCTTGATGTTGTCGTATTGTGGCTCCACACCACTTTGGTTAACTGATCTGGCCACTTTCCCCTGGGTTGATTGAAGATTAACTTCATTATTCCTGTCATTATAATGTCGTTGGCTCTTTCAACGAGTCCATTTGACTCCGGATGTCTGACTGATGCAAAGTGAATCTTCGTACCAATTTGATCACAGAAATCCCTGAAAGCTTCGGAGTCAAACTGTGTTCCATTGTCCACAGTAATAGCCTTTGGTACCCCGAAACGACAAACAATATTATGCCAGAAAACTTTTGGACGATGGCCGAAGTTATTGTGGCTAAAGGCTTTGCCTCAATCCATTTAGAAAAATATTCCACCGCCACTACAACATATCTTAGATTCCCTTGGGCCGGTGGTAACGGACCTAACAAGTCAAGGCCCCACCTTTGCAATGGCCAAATGGGTTGTATGAGCTGTGTTAAGGACGAAGGTTGTTTTTGATCTCTTGCACATTTCTGACAACCTTCGCACTTTTGGACTAATTCCGCTGCATCCGAAGCTGCCTTCGGCCAATAAAATCCTTGGCGGAAAATTTTTCCAAGTAACGGCCTAGATCCAATGTGAGATCCACACAGGCCTGCATGTATTTCTTTCATCAACTCTATACCTTCGGTTCTGGATAAACACTTGAGTAGCGGAGCACAAACTCCATGCTTGTACAACTCCCCTTCTATCATGACATATGGACGAGCTCTTGCCTCTATCCTCCTGTTATAAGCTTCGTCATCTGAAAGGAATTTACCCTGAAGGTAAGATATGATCTCAGTTCTCCAATCTTCGCTATAAACAGGAGATATATTGAGGACTGCTCTTTCAAGAAGTTCCACCGAAGGTGCTTTTATTGTTTCGAAGAACACATCCGAAGGTAAGGGCAGCCCCTGTGCTGCTGACTTAGCTAGTAAATCAGCATGTTCATTTTGTCCTCGAGGGATATTTTTGACAGAAAATCCCTCGAAGGAAACTTCAACTCTTCGAACCATATCCAGATATTTTTCAAGCTTCGGATCTTTAGCCTTGCAACTCTTGTCAATATGACCCGAAACAACCTGGGAATCAGTTTTAAGTATGGCCCTTCTGATTCCCATTGCTTTTAGCTTCCGAAGACCTAGAAGCAAGGCTTCGTACTCGGCAATGTTATTTGTGCAACTAAAATCAAGTTTTGCCGCATAGCAAGTTTTAACTTTGGAAGGTGAAACCAACACAGCAGCCGCTCCTGCTCCGAAGGTTCCCCAAGATCCATCACAAAACACAGTCCATGCTTCGGCGTCTTTATTTGTTTCTTCCTCCTGAGCCCCTGGCGTCCAGTCAGCAATGAAGTCTGCTAACGCCTGGGACTGAATCGAAGATCTATGAACATATTCAATACAAAATTCGTTGAGCTCTGCAGCCCATTTTCCAATCCTTCCAGTAGCTTCTCGATTCCTCATAATATCCTTCAGAGGTTGTGAAGAAGGAACAATTATATTGTAAGCTTGAAAATAGTGCTGAAGCTTCCTGGATGCCATCAAAACAGCATATAACACCTTCTCCAATTCTGTGTAGTTTTTCTTTGATATACTAAGAACTTCAGATACAAAATACACTGGGACCTGCTTCCTGACTTGGCCATCAAGCTTCTCCTGGACAAGTGCTGCACTTACCGCTGAGTGCGAAGCTGCCACATATAATAACAAAGGAGCCCCTGGCTTAGGTGGAGTTAGTGCTGTTAGATCTATCAAATATTGTTTTAGCTCTTCGAAGGCCTTCTGCTGAATTGGTCCCCATTGAAAGACTTCGGCTGACTTCAGCACTTCGAAGAATGGTAAGTTTCTCTCTGCCGATCTGGATATGAATCTATTGAGAGATGCCAACCTTCCTGTCAACCTTTGAGCCCCCTTTTTTGTAGTTGGCGGCTCCATCCGAAGTATAGCTTCAATCTTACTTGGATTAGCTTCAATTCCCTTTGTTGAAACCAAGCATCCTAGAAATTTCCCCTTCTTTACTCCGAAGACGCATTTTTCTGGATTCAACTTTAAGCCAGCTTGTCTGAAACTGGCGAAGGTCTCCTGCAGATCAGCAATATGATTCTCCTGTCTCGTGCTTTTTACAATGATGTCATCAACATAAGTTAGCACATTTCTGCCTATCTGAGACTGGAGAACCTTCGCAGTCATTCTGCTGAAACTTCCTCCAGCGTTTTTGAGCCCCTCAGGCATCCGAAGATAGCAATATGTGCCACTTGGAGTTATGAAGCTAGTCTTCGGCTCATCTTCCTTCTTCATCCAGATTTGATGGTAGCCTGAATAACAGTCTAACAGACTCATGAGCTCTGAAGAAGCTGCTGCATCAACTAAAGAGTCTATCCTTGGCAATGGGAATTCATCCTTCGGACAAGCCTTGTTAAGATCTGTAAAATCGATACACATTCGCCACTTACCATTGGCCTTTTTTACCATAACAGTGTTAGCTAGCCATTCTGGGTACTTTACTTCTCTGATAACTCCTGCACTGAGAAGTCTTTTGACTTCGTTACGAGCACCTTCGGCCTTATCATCTGACATTTTCCGAAGCCTCTGCTTTCTAGGTCTGAAGGATGGATCGACATTGAGCGAGTGCTCAATAACATCCCTGTTAACTCCACAGAGATCATTGGCTGACCATGCAAAAACATCTTTGTTGTTGAACAAAAACCTTATCAAGGTTTTCTCTTGTTCTTCGGATAACTGAGAGCCCAACAGCACCTTCTGCTCTGCTATATCCTCACATAAGAGCATGGGCTTCGGCTGATCTGCTGAAGCTGCTTTCTCCCTTCTGAATTTGTATTGTTCACAAGCTTCAGCTCCATCTATGTTATGGATTGCTTTTGAGTCAGTCCAGTTTCCTTCGGCCCTTCTGGCAGCTTCCTGACTTCCATGAATAGCGATGGGTCCTTGATCCGAAGGTATCTTCATGCAAAGATAAGCAGGATGAAGAATTGCTTCGAAAGCATTGAGGGTGCCACGACCAATAATTGCATTGTAAGGGTATTCCATGTCAACAATGTCAAACACAACTTGCTCAGTCCTAGTGTTGTTGATGAACCCGAAGGTCACTGACATGGTGATCTTGCCCAGTGCTACAATCTGTCTTCCTCCGAAGCCACAGAGAGGATGTGTAGCATCATGAATCTTATCTTCTGGCTCTTGCATTTGTTTGAAGGCCTTAGCAAATATAATGTCAGCTGCACTGCCTGTGTCAACCAGGACATTGTGGACCAGAAATCCTTTGATAACACAAGAGATAACCATGGCATCGTTGTGTGGGTAATCCTTGAGCTGAAGGTCCTCTTGGGAGAAGGTAATAGGAATGTGAGACCATCTTGACTTGATGAAGGGTCCTTGCACCCCAACATGCTGTACCCTTCTCTGTGCTTCCTTCTTTTGTTTCTTGTTAGCTGGCTCTGAGGACGAACCACCTGTAATCGGGAGCACCAGCTTCGGGTCCGAAGCAGCTCCAGCTTGGTCGTTGAACGAAGCCATCAGCTCAAAAAGTGGAAGTGAGTTCACCGGAGGTGGGCGCCAATGTTGGGGACTTGTTCTCAAATGCTATGAGTGTTAAGAACAAGGCAACATAAAGTGTTAAATGTTAATGCCCTTCGTCCATGAAACATTATTCCCTTGAGGATAATGAGCCTTAGACGAAGGTAGATGAGAATATAATTACGAAGCTCAAGTCTTCGTAATAAGATTTCAATAGATATTGTAAGATGACATAAAATAAAGGATATAAAAAGGGGTAAATAAATCATAGACGAATTATATTATATTCACTTAACGTATTGAATCATTGAATACAATAATACCTATGCCTTGGCAAAGGTTGATCTCCGAAAGATGCAATTGCAATTATCAGAATGCGTGAACAGTAAAGGAATACTGTTCACTATTTATAGGCACAGGACGCAGCCTGTGAGAAATTACAAGTATGCCCTTTATAAAAGCTTACAACATTGACTCAGACCTTTATGGACTAAAAGGTCATTCTATCTTTAAGTCGGTTTGTAATACCGAAGCTTCACGAAGAGGAACCTTCGGCCATCTTATACAAACAGCTTCAGCCGAGGACCGCTTCTTCCTGTAAGACCTTCGGCGACGAAGCATAGGCCCACCCTCGTTATCCTGAGGCATGGGAGCCTTGCCCTTAACAAAATTAGATAATCTTTTAGGAGGGGCACTAAGTTTGACATTGTCTCCCCTTTGGAAGCCAATGCCATCCTTGATGCTAGGGCGTCTCCCACTATAGAGCATACTTCTAACAAATTTAAATTTTTCATTCTCTAAGTTATGCTCGGCAATTTTAGCATCTAATTTTGCTATATGATCATTTTGTTGTTTAATTAAAGCCATGTGATCATGTATAGCATCAATGTTAACATCTCTACATCTAGTACAAATAGAAGTGTGCTCAACGATAGATGTAGAGGGTTTGCAAGATTTTAGTTCTACAACCTTTGCATGCAATATTTCATTTTTACTTCTAAGGTCGGAAATAGTAACGTTGCAAACATCAAAATCTTTAGCCTTAGCAAGTAATTTTTCATTTTCATTTCTAAGGCTAGCAAGAGAAATGTTCAATTCTTCAATCCTAGCAAGCAAGTCATCATTAACATCTCTAGGATTGGAAGTTGAAACATTACAAACATGAGAATCAACCTTAGCTAATAAATTGGCATTTTCATTTCTAAGGTTGTCTATAGTCTCATGGCAAGTGCTTAGCTCACTAGACAATTTTTCACATTTTTCTACTTCTAGAGCATAAGCATTTTTAACCTTAACATGCTTCTTATTTTCTTTAATAAGGAAGTCCTCTTGGGTGTCCAAGAGATCATCCTTTCCATGAATGGCACTAATCAATTCATTAAGTTTCTCTTTTTGTTGCATGTTGAGGTTGGCAAAAAGAGTGCGCAAGTTTTCTTCCTCATCACTAACATTTTCATCACTAGAGGATTCATATCTAGTGGAAGATTTAGATTTAACCTTCTTCTTTTTGCCGTCCTTTGCCATGAGGCACTTGTGGCCGACGTTGGGGAAGAGGAGTCCCTTGGTGAAGGCGATGTTGGCGGCGTCCTCGTCGTCGGAGGAGTCGCTAGAGCTTTCGTCGGAGTCCCACTCCCGACAAACATGGGCATCGCCGCCCTTCTTCTTGTAGTACCTCTTCTTCTCCTTTCTTCTCCCCTTCTTGTCGTCGCCCCTGTCACTATCACTTGATAATGGACATTTGGCTATAAAGTGACCGGGCTTACCACACTTGTAGCAAACCTTCTTGGAGCGGGACTTATAGTCTTTCCCCCTCCTTTGCTTGAGGATTTGGCGAAAGCTTTTGATGACAAGCGTCATTTCCTCGTTGTCGAGCTTGGAGGCGTCGATGGGTGTTCTACTTGATGTAGACTCCTCCTTCTTTTCTTCCGTCGCCTTGAATGCGACGGGTTGAGCTTCGGACGTGGAGGGATCATCAAGCTCGTTGATCTTCCTCGAGCCTTCGATCATGCACTCAAAACTTACAAAATTCCCGATTACTTCCTCGGGGGTCATTAGTGTATATCTTGGGTTGCCACGAATTAATTGTACTTGAGTAGGGTTAAGAAAAATAAGAGATCTTAGAATAACCTTAACCATTTCGTGGTCATCCCATTTCTTGCTCCCGAGGTTGCGCACTTGATTCACCAAGGTCTTGAGCCGGTTGTACATGTTTTGTGGCTCCTCCCCTTTGCGAAGCCGGAACCGACCGAGCTCCCCCTCGATCGTCTCCCGCTTGGTGATCTTTGTGAGCTCATCTCCTTCGTGTGCGGTTTTGAGCACATCCCAAACCTCCTTGGCGCTCTTCAATCCTTGCACTTTGTTATACTCCTCTCTACTTAGAGAGGCGAAGAGTATTGTTGTTGCTTGAGAGTTGAAGTGCTCGATTTGGGCCACCTCATCCTCATCATAGTCTTCATCCCCTACGGATGGTACCTGTGCACCAAACTCAACAACATCCCATATACTTTTGTGGAGTGAGGTTAGATGAAATCGCATTAAATCACTCCACCTAGCGTAATCTTCACCATCAAAAGTTGGTGGTTTGCCTAATGGGACGGAAAGTAAAGGTGTATGTTTGGAAATGCGAGGGTAGCGTAAGGGAATTTTACTATACTTCTTACGCTCTTGGCGCTTAGAAGTGACGGACGCCGCGTCGGAGCCGGAGGTGGATGCCGATGAAGAATCGGTCTCGTAGTAGACCACCTTCCTCATCCTCCTTTTCTTGTCCCCACTCCGTTGCGGCTTGTGGGAGGAAGACTTCTCCTTCTTCTCTTTGTGTGAAGAAGATTTCTTCTCCTTCCCTTTGGAGGAGTCCTTCTTCTTCTCCTTCCCTTTGGAGGAGTCTTTCTTCTCCTTCCTCTTGGTGCGGGACTCTTCCGATGAAGTGCTCCCGTGGCTTGTAGTGGGCTTTTCACCGGTCTCCATCTCCTTCTTGGCGTGATCTCCCGACATCACTTCGAGCGGTTAGGCTCTAATGAAGCACTTGCCTCTGATACCAATTGATAGTCGCCTAGAGGGGGGTGAATAGGGCGAAACTGAAATTTACAAATATAAACACAACTACAAGCCGGGTTAGCGTTAGAAATAAAAATGAGTCCGCGAGAGAGGGTGCAAAACAAATCGCAAGCAAATAAAGAGTGTGACACGCGGATTTGTTTTACCGAGGTTCGGTTCTCGCAAACCTACTCCCCGTTGAGGAGGCCACAAAGGTCGGGTCTCTTTCAACCCTTCCCTCTCTCAAACGGTCCCTCGGGCCGAGTGAGCTTCTCTTCTCAAATCACTTGGGAATCAAACTTCCTGCAAGGGCCACCACACAATTGGTGCCTCTTGCCTTGATTACAATGGAGTGTTTGATCACAAGAAAGAAATCCAAAGAAAAGAAGCGATCCAAGCGCAAGAGCTCAAATGAACACTACAAATCACTCTCTCTAGTCACTAAAGCTTTGTGTGGAGTTGGGAGAGGATTTGATCTATTTTGGTGTGCTTTGCAATGAATGCTAGCTCTTGTAAAGTGGTTGGAAGCTGGAAAACTTGGATGCTATGAATGGTGGGGTGGTTGGGGTATTTATAGCCCCAACCACCAAACATGACCATTGGTGGAGGCTGTCTGCCGTATGGTGCACCGGACAGTCCGGTGTACACCGGACATGTCCGGTGCGCCAGCCACGTCACCAATGTCGTTGGATTTTGACCGTTGGAGTTCTGACTTCTGGGCCCGCCTGGATGTCCGGTGCACACCGGACATGTACTGTTCAATGTCCGGTGCGCCAGTATGGGCGTGCCTGACTTCTGCGCGCTTCTGGCGCGCATTGAATGCGCCTGCAGGTGACCGTTGGCGCGAAGTATCCGTTGCTCCGGAGTTGCACCGGACAGTCCGGTGAATTATAGCGGGGCAGCCTTTGAGAATTCCCGAGGCTGCTGAGTTCCAGAGCCGCGTCTTCTTGGAGCACCGGACACTGTCCGGTGTACACCGGACAGTCCGGTGAATTATAGCGTGTCGGCTCCTAGAAAATCCCGAGGCTGAGGAGTTCTGCGCGAAGTCCCCTGGTGCACCGGACACTGTCCGGTGCGCCACCGGACAGTCCGGTGTGCCAGACCAGGGAGCCTTTCGGGATGCCTTTATCTCTCTATTTTGAACCCAACTTTGGTCTTTTTAATTGGCTTGTTGTGAACCTTTGACACCTGTATAACTTATACACTAGAGCAAACTAGTTAGTCCAATTGTTTGTGTTGGGCAATTCAACCACCAAAATTAATTAGGGACTAGGTGTAAGCCTAATTCCCTTTCATAAAGCATGTACAATATAGGTCACTTTCTCTTTACGGGAGCCGGGTGGGCTTGCGGAATACCTAGTGTATTCACCCAGATTTATTTATGTTTTTCAGCAGCTGAAGACTTCTTTTCTGCTATGCTTGATTGATGGGGCTGTGTCTTCACCCAGTTCTGCCTGTGGCCTGGGCTATTTTTATCTTCCACTGCGCTTTATGTTTTCTCGGCTCACTTTCGAGCTTGTATCCCCGGTATTGTAATAACATTATTCAGACTCTGTAACTATTTGAAGTAATGAATGTGGTTACTAGCCTCCTGGGACTAGTAATTGTATCACATTTGAGTCCCAAAGGATCGGGACGCTTCAGATGACAACACTCTTAAAGCTTACAGGAAATTTATCAACAACAATTTAAATCTTATGATATAGTTCGCTCCCCCCTAAATATGTGCATTTTAGATAATACCAATTTTGTCCTCAAATGTCAAAAGCACATATCTAGGTCGAAGTGCAGAGACAACTTATATCATACAATTCATGGGGGTGCAAAGTGTCATAAAGTAAAAAATGATGCTCATTACATATTATGCACTCATAAGTTCCCACATTTTACTTTTTGCTTATGATTCTCCCCTTTTCACAATTCTTCTTACACTTAGTTACATAAGATTGAAAAGTAAGCTTTAATGCACAATTTCTCGGCCTTTGTCATAAATTTCCAAAAAGGATACAAAGTATATAAAAGGAAGAAATTATGATTAAACAAGATTTGAGCACACTATCATGAAAAGGATCCTTAGATGCACAAAGGTAATGGAGTGACATGAAATAATGTACCTTTGCATTTTATCTTTTCAAGAGAGTTTTAGACTTGTGTTGGATTTAGAATCCATTTGCACGCTCTTGTTGGTATAGATGTCACATATGTCCAAGATATCAAATGAAAAGTGTCATACTAATTGGAAGATAAATCTTGATACATGGAGTCTAGATATCACCTAGCATTTTCTTATCACGACAAGAGACATCATAAAAATTGCACCAGTATGGATTCTACAACTAGTGATCATGTATGAAAGATACCAACTGAAAACACTAATTGATACAATTGATAGATAAGAAGATCACTAATTGCATAGTATATTAATTTATCCTCAAATTTTAGTGCACACATATATATGATTTCAATTGATACATATTGAGAGTACTTATTGCAATTTAAAGTACCATTGCATTAAAGGAGTATCAATTTAAGATAATCATGCAACATATGGAACATATGCACTTTTTAATCAATTAAGCTCTAGACAGAAGGACTCATAAGTTACGCTACTTTAGACATTGCAATCCAAAAGAATATGATACAGATTTACCAATTTTGGATGATGTCGGAGTAGCATATACAAGAGAAACTCATTCTCTTATGAAACGATATGTCTGAAAGAAATATTTATCGGTGCAAAGAATCTTTCATACCCATCAAATTTGGAGTGGAAGTACTTCTCTTTGCCTGAAAATTCCTCTTTAATTTGAGACTATCATGTTGAAGTCAAAATGCCCATTGGTGCCCATGGATGTCTTGATGGGTTTGGCGTCCTTCATTACAAACTTCTATAAAATATCTTGTATGTGCTTGGTTTGTGTCTCAACTATTTGAATTGTTTGATTTGAAATTCTAGGAAACACTTCAACTCCCCCATCATTGACATCTCAAATTTCTTGACCATTAACCTACTAGACTCATGAGACTGCATGAATTCACTAACAGTCCGTTTGGATGCCTAGAAATGAAACCTTTCCAAGAAATAAATTCCAAGAAATGAATTATATAGAATTCAATCGACTAGAAAGTGATTGAATTCCATTAATTTTGTTTGGTTGTACAATCAATTGAATTCCTAGAATTAAATTATAGATGTTGTTTGGATACTTTGCACACATAATTTGAATACAAACAAGGATCACTTGACTTTGCATCTGCTTAAAAATGAGCATGAACATTTTACAATTATCAGAAACTATTAAGTTCACAAATAATAGTTTCACAAAGTCATCAAGTTCACACATAAAAGTTCTACAAAGACATCAAATATTCACATAGCAGTTTCACATAACCATCAAGTTCGCACACAACAGTTTCACATAGCCATCAAGTTCACACAAAAAAGTTTCACAAAGACAAGTTCACACAATCAGTTAAACATAGAGATCTAAGTTCACATATAAGCTGTTTCACTTCCTTAGCTGCATCATAAGCCACCTCTTCCTCCTTTCCATTGGGAGTGCCATCATCAACTCAAACTTGCGTGCATTAGAGGTGAGGATGTCATAAAGCTCAAGTTCTGCGTCTTCATCAAGTCCCTCAACCTCTTGTAATGCGGCGAGAACTTTGGCGGAAGAGGGTAGCTTCTGACCGTCATCTTTCAATGTAGATGTAAGCATGTCAAACTTATCACACCACATAGAGTTAAATGAATCATCTGATCTTTGTCCTTAAACTACTCGAGGAAGATACACAATATGGAGCATCCTTGCCTCCGGTATCATTCTCTTTTACCATTTCCTTTGAACTTTCAGTTGCTGTTTTAGCACCCTCTCCATTTGCTTGGTCTTTATTGTACACTAGGCTGAGTAGATCCCAAAACTTCACAACCTTATGTCTATAACCTTTTGCTTCCTTATTCCTCTGCAAAAAAATTGTTACAAAGATACATCAACAAATAAACTTGGAATTGAAACATAAACTAAACTGCAAAAAATGGAATAAACTAAACTGCAAAAAACTGAACTACAAAAATTGAACTGCAAAAACTAAAGATTTTGTAGTGCAAAAATTGAACTACAAAAATTTTCTTGCCTCAACGTACTCATCCCATACAGTGTCACTATCAACTTTGAGCTTGTTCTTCTCCCAATCCCATCCAAAACCACTAGTGGACAACAAACCATTAATGATATTGTAGTGCTTATGAAAGGTCTTGCTGCGAGAGCTAATATTTTCCTTTGTAATGGTGACATTACACTTCTCACAAACATTCTTCATAGCAGTTGTGTATACATGAGACTTCCACCCATTATGACATCTATCACCTTTATTGTAATAGTACACAAATGTATCAAGGAGTACCTTATCCATCTCATCATTCCAAGGAACATAGCCCCTTGTTTTCTTGTTCTACAATCAAAGAACCACACATATAAAAAAACACAAACACAAAAATTCAGAAAAGACAAATACATAGAAAACAGAAGCATATACAACTATGAGCTTTGACCACGCCTCGCTTCATAATCAACAAACATTTCACTAGCTTTGGTGTCTCTAAAATCACCCCACTCATTAGTTGATTGAACATGCGTAATCTGTAGCATCCCAAAAACTCAAATCCTGAAATTTTCTCAAACTTGCTCTAAATTCAAAATGAATTTCAAATTTCATTTCAAAATGTTTGTTTGCAAGTTGATATCAACAAATAAAATATAGTGGTCTATATTATCTCCAAAATCCTCCTCAAAATATCCTACAAATATTTCCCCAGTGATCCCCCTCAAATGGTTTCCAGAAATACTGCCCAGATATTTCCCTAGTGATCCCCTTCAAGTTCTTTCCAGAAATACTGCCCCAAATATTCCATCGATATATCTCCAGATATTTTCCTCCTGAGAAATACCTTCAAAATCATTTTTCAAGTCCCCACAAATATTTTCTTCATAACTTTCCTCATGATCATACGTATACGTATGCCTCCGGTGTCATACGTTAAGCTCTACAAGCTAATTACACTCATATAAGACAAATCCATGCTAATCTCCCACTAATCCTCTCATCCTCCCACTAATCCTCTCATCCCTCCCCCTAATCCCCCCACCAGGCTATAAATAGAGGGGCAAGGGCCTCCTCTCATCCCACCCCAAGCCATTTCATGGCAACTCTCTCCCCCCCACACACCCACTCCATGTTCCACACAAGCACACACTAGCACAAGGATCGTTCGGTCTTTCTTCGATCGTTCGTCCCCCTGTTCTTAGTTTGTTCGTTCGTTCATCCGATCGTTCGATCGTTCGTCCGATTGTTCATGGTTCGTTCGTCCATTCGTCCGATCGTCCGATCGTTCGTCCAAATAATCTTTTTCCTGCCGTTATGCTGCCGAAATTTCGATCGTTCGTTCGTTCGATCATTCGATCGTTCATCGTTCGTTCATAGTTCCTATTCATCGTTCATCATTCGTTCATAGTCCCTATTCATCGTTCTTCCAGATAATCTTTATCCTGCCGTTATGCTGCCGAAATTCTGATCGTTCGTCCGTTCGTTCGTCCAAATAATCTTTTCCCTGTCGTTATGCTGCCGAAATTCCGATCGTTCGTTCGTTCGATCATTCGATCGTTCATCGTTCGTTCATAGTTCCTATTCATCGTTCATCGTTCGTTCATAGTCCCTATTCATCGTTCTTCCAGATAATCTTTGTTCTGCCGTTATGCTACCAAAATTCCGATCGTTCGTCCGTTCGTTCATAGTTCCTATTCTTCGTTCATCGTCACTATTCATCGTTCATCGTTCGCTCATACGACTATTCACCATTACTATTCATCGTTACTATTCACCATTACTATTTAGCATCGTTACTATTCATCGATGATATCTGTGGCGACCTTTTCGTCGCCACTATTCATCGTTACTATTCATCGATCATCCGATCACCCCAAAATTCAACTACTCATCCGTCATGCTGTCCAGTCCACCTAAGACTAGCCAGACCAATATTTCAGTCATACGAACTCCGGTGACTGTGATTTTCCTTCCAGTGGGAACCTCCCATCTGGTCACCCATCCTAGGTTTCTCCAAGTTGAGCACGCTTAACTTTGAGATTCCTTCAAACCAGGCTTCCAAACTCCGATTCCAATAATTCTTGTTTCTAAATTCTTATCAAACTATTCCCTATCCAACCATGTCATCCCTTAAGCATGGTCCATATTCCAGAAAACTCCCAAAGTACTCTTGTCCCATACTCTGCCTATAACTCTCCTGTTCATAATAAGTCAGACGATTCATTCGTCACTATTCTCACCAACAGTGAACTTCACTGTGCTACACCACATACACTCAGCTATAAATACACCCAACTACTCTCTCCCTCTCCACACACACTCAACACCCTCAGCCAAGGCAAACACCCCACCCACTTAGTTACTCCGCTCTGCCGACTACACGCATAGTGTCGCTTCACCTCGAGTCCACCCTCCTGGTAAGCACCTCCGCTCCACCACCAGTAATATCACAACACCACATGACACAAATTCTACTCAAGACTCTACCCATCCATATATCGCTATTCTGACCACTATACAAAATATTTGTTGGTATACTTGCTGGTTTGTATGTTTTCTTGTTCATGTTGCATGGTTATCGGAGTGTTCATGCCGTCTCGTGGAGGCCAGATCTACAAGTCTACGCCAGGCGGTGGAGCCAGAAGCCAGTTCCGCGAGCTCTCCTTCCCCCTTTGCCGGATAAGCACGGCAAGCTCACTGGATCCCTTTGATGCATAAATTACCTATGATTTTTCAACCACAACCCTCAGCCTGTTATTTTATGCATGATATGATTTTGAGACAAGTTATTATGGCCACCCAGCCGCTTGCCGCAATCAATCCTTGATATATTTGTTACAAATGATTTGAGAAAAGGTGTGAGTTTTCAAAATAAAATGCTTTTCAAAATGTGTATGACGAAGGGTTTTCACCCTTATCACCTTTGAGTAGGGATGATCAGGGACTCCCTGGTTTAGGGGAGGGCCTAAGGTGATGGCTCAGCTGGTTTAGGCGTGAGCAGAAGGATTATCCCCTCATATAAGGACCGGTTTGTCATCTTTCACTACCTGTACTCATGATAAGTACAACCACTCGAGACTGTGTGGGCAGTCACTCAATCTGAACTCGTTCGGTCCAACCCCAGGGTTATGAAGGCTAGGGAGCACCGGGAGGATAAGGAGGGGGGCTGTTTTGTCCGGTTTGGACATGGCGGTGGCCTGACTCCTTCCGGTATAACCGTTAAGGTTAGGACATGCGAGGAAAGAAAGAGATTAGGATTCGGATCTCATTGGCCATGAGATCGCAGAGCCGGACTAGTGGGTAAAGTGTACCCCTCTGCACAGAGTTCAAACCTATTCAAATAGTCTGTGTCCACAGGAATGGACGAGTCTGGTGTGGTATGGCAATTAGTGTTTTGTTTTAAAAAAAGTGCTTTTGAAAAGTGGCTTTAAAAAGGTCCAGCGGTTGAGCCGTGAGCTATGGTGGACGGGAAGTCCAATAGCTGTTTTTGAAAATGAAAACCAGTGGGAAACTGCTGAGATACCTGGATGGTTTAGTCCAGGGGATTTTGTTCTAATATTGAAAAACTTCCTGCTCCTTTGGGAGAGGATGCACTTTGCAAAATAAAAAATGTTTTACAAAATAACCCTACATAAAATATTGCTGTTTCTGCAAAATATCCTGAGCTCCACATATTCCATGCATTATATTTGATTTCCCCATTCCGCGGGTGAAGGTGGGCTGCTGAGTACGTTTGTACTCACCCTTGCTTATTTGTTGTTTTTCAGAAAAGGAGATCGGGTAAGAGTTACGACTGTTCCCAACCTTGCCTGTGGCTGTTGGACCACTGATTTGCTTCGCTGTGTATATCGGGCTGCTTCAGCCCCACTCTGATGATATGTCCCGAGTTGTGGACCAACTCTTAAAGTTGATCGCCACCTTTATAGGTTTGTCTCATTTAAGCAGATCTGGAATCATCTGATGTATAAATGTGTTTACTAGCCTCCTGGGACTAGTAATTGTATCACATTTGAGTCCCAGAGGATCTGGGGCGCTTCATAATCAGACTCATTTCTCCTTGATTTTCAGCAGGAGCAGCAGAGATGAGACTATCAACTTCATGTATTAGAACATCGTCCATATCTCTTTGTCTATCCCTTAAACATTTATGCAATATGCAGCAAGCATGGATGATCCTAATCTGCATAGAATAATATGGCTAAGTCAATACACAATTTTAAAACTAACGATTGAATTTTAATTGAATACCTACTATGTTATACCTGGTTTTCTAATTCAAAATATGAGCTGGTCCTCAAGATTGCCCATCTCATCTTCAATAGCCCAAAAGTTCTCTCTATCACATTCCTAGCTGTTGCATGGCGTAGGTTGAATAACTCTCTCGCAGTAGATGGATTGTTGCCTTGAATAGCCCATTCATTCAAGTGGTACCGTGTAGATCGGTACGGGGCAAGATATCCCGAACCATTTGTATATCGAGCATCCACTAGATAGTATTTACCACTAGGAACAACAAATGAGTCCTCCCGTGACATGGAATCACGTAGTATGCGTGAATCCAAAGTCGACCCTTGCCATCTAGCTAAGACATACAGAAACTTCATTTGTCGATCACAAACACCTAATACATTAGTGGTGATTCGTTGCTTCCTATTTCTGTACCAACCTTGGTCAGTCAATGGAACATTCACATCGATATATGTGCCATCTAGTGCACCTAGGCAGTCCTTAAACCATTTCCACTTTGGATCCTCAGGTAGAGTGGTTTCTGGATTAGGAAGCTTGATGAACTCATGACTTAAAGATAGAATCCCTCTAAGCACTTCGTTGAAGTGTCGTCTGATTGGTTCAAGGGACCACCCATAAGTGCTACGGATCAGCCTCATTTTGGTGTTATGACCTACTATAAGCAGAAAAATCGCAAGCTTTTCTTCTACCGACACATTTAGGGTATCCTGTAGGCCACTCTTTTCTCATAAGATGGCACTCAAGTCACTAAAAGATCTCTTAGTTAGGTGCAAACTGTCATAGCAATAGACATTTGAACCCTGGTACATATTACATAGCATTTGTTTCTGCACTCGACATTTCTCTCTTGAACTTCGTTAGCATCTACAATGTGTCTAGGTCTCCTCCGTTGATACCAATTTGCAATTATAGCCATAATAGACACAGCTAATACAACAACTCTCTTTCGCTTCTTTCTCTTCCTTTTAATTTCCTCCTCGTTAGTATATTGATTTGATATGTAGAATATGTACTTTATATGCAATTAGACATGCTAGTTGAAAGCAAAATGCTCTACTCAAGAATAAAAACACTACTAGTAGTGGCACAAGGTGGAATAGGAGAAGTATCGATGTAGCCATGGAGATTGAAGGATTTTTTGGAGGTAACTAGATGAAACTTGAGGCGACAAATCCCAAAACAAACTTGTGATGAAACTGTAAAAAACAAAAACAAAAACAAAATAATATTCTTCTATAAGTGAGAACAAGGATTTTGGAATCCTGTCATCTATAATGACTACGAGCTACTTCACACTGCTTTAACTTTGTAATAGCAAACTTGTGATGTGAGTACTACTACAATTTCTACTTCACAATACTTGTTTAACAACATGGTCTCTGCTAATGTAGTCTAGTCTAGTGCGAATCAAAACTGCAGATATGGATGTTTTGCTGCCCTGGTGCATCTTATGAAGGCAGTCGAGCTTCTTCTTCTTAACCAAAAAAATCTGAAGGCTGGACTGGAGAAGCTGGTATGCAACAAGATTAGCAGCCTAATTTTATGGCGCTGGACCAACTAAATGGCGCTGGACTAACAAGGTTCTATCTTTTTCTTTTTTTACTTTACTGTTCTTGCGAGCTAAAAACAATCTAGTGTAAACCCGACGTCTCCAGATCATATGATTAGCAAGGCATCCTCGGGCTGAAAACAATCTAGTGTAAAATCTGGAGGCGTGTAGGCATCCTCGGGCTGGGCAGCGTTGGTTCGCTGGTCGCCAAGTGCCTCCAGGCATTCGGTTGCGCCGTGTCCTACCACTCAATGCTCGTGCCCCGTCTGGCTGCAGATCCTAAACCCGACGTCTCCAGATCGCCAAAACCCGACGTCTGACTTAAAGATTAGCAAGGCCTCCGTCGCCTACCGCTACTTCCCCGACGCCCGCGCGCTCTAGGATTTTGTCAAAATGCGATCCTAGGAATCCCCTTGATAGACACACCTCCAGATCGCCACCTCTAGATCGTCGGGATGAGCAGGGGAAGAGGGCAAGGAAGACGCGAGATGGATGAGGGCGAGGTAGATGACTCACTTGAGCTGCTTTTTCCGATGAGGGCGAGGAAGACGGGGGCGACGATCCTAGGTGGAGATGGTGTGGGCATCAAAGTATCAAACCCTAGTTGCCTTTCTAGCCTTTTCTGATGGTGGAGGGTCTGAATTGAGAGGAGGCCACATTTGCAGGGTTTGGAATTAGGTTGAAATGGTCATTTCAATTCCACAGACATCTAAACAGACCAATTCTTGGAAAATGATTCAATTCAGACCAATTCTTGGGAGCCAAACAGCCCATAAAAGAAAATGTTAGTCTCAAGACGCATAAGATATAGAATATGATCCCCTTGATATGTGCCTCATGTATTTGAATTACTTGTGAGATGCACTTTCAATTCGATTAAGATTCTAAATAGGAGTACATAATATATCTTGATCATGGCATGATAATAATACGACAATTGAAATTATGCCATATAATACTTACTATCAGATAGACACACCATACCAACTGAAAGATCTTACATTTTGTGTTTACATGTATGGTTGACTATCATAATTGATTCTTGTACCTTAGAGGATATCCCTTTAAGTACACTTGATCACATTCTTTGCCTTAGTATATTTTTCTAATTATATGAGACTTTGTTATAAGCCTCATGATCTTCATCAAGACCTTCATGGAGATTATCCAAAATTGTGCTTGATCTCAGTTGAGAGTCCATCTCTAGATCTTGCCACCATTTTGAGATACTAATAGAAGACATCTTTCTTCACAATTTTACACAAATTGAAGAAGTCTTCTCAAGTTGATACCAGCTGGAATGAATTCTTGTATCTCATAATGTCACCTAGAGAACACTTTTAAAGTCTAGAGATAGCATTAAATTGCACAAGTTGAGGTCTCATAACTAGTGGCCATTTTGAATGTGGAAGGCATATAGATCACTAATTGCACAACCTCATAAACATGGACTAAATTTTCTCGCTTTTGATAGTGCATATAAATGTATATATGAAAGAAGTTAAGCCATATTATATAGAGTACCTACTCGAGGGATAAAAGTGCAACCCAAATAAGAATAAGAAATAGATTTACCAACTTGGATTGAGTTAGCGTAACATACCCAAGAGACACTTATCCTCTTCTAAAGACTACACAAATTCACTAGCAAAAAGTGTTAGTTTCAATGACTCAAGACATATAATGAGCTCCTCCTTAATATATCCATCAAGTACTCGAATTATTTGTAAAATGCACTTGATTATATTAAGAGTCTTAGAGGAATTCATCATATATCTTAGATCAAGGCATAATCGATTTGCAACAACCGACATTATGCCAAGATCTCATACCAATTGAAGGTACCAATTGAGATGAAACCTTAGAGTTCTTCTTTGCATGAGGGACACATAATAAGATCTTGATAAAAACAATTAGTCCCAAAAACACAGAAGGTATGATTTAGAGTTCTTTTTTATACACATGGGAATACACATAGTACACCATATGTTAACAATGTGAGTTCAAAGGAGAGTTTATACCATCTCTTAGTGAAACATAGCATGTTGTACATAAAGAATGATTTTTAAAACTTAAAAGTAAAGCATGCTTATTATGAGTCTCAAACCTTGCTTCCTTTATGGTTTCCTTCCTTCCTTTAACAATCTTGTCTATCCGGGTGAACTTGCATAAAATCTCTTGATTATCGAAGTCACTTGGAAGAACTTTGATAAGACACTTTGCCTTTTGCCTTATGTGAGGTATTTCATATGATTGCTAGACTACAGATTATATAATGTAGTCTAATAGTCATTTATTTCTCGTCTAAATTATTTAAGATGAATTATATAATCTGAACAGGTTACAATCTGTGTAACACCCCTGGTGTTACTGTTACTAAAACTTGAGCATACCATCATTTGCATTAGCATTTCATATGTGTGATACACCTAGAATGCATTCACTAGGCAAAATTTTCAAACAAGTTGTATTGTTATGGTACTTTACAAATAAAACCCTAGTGTATGGTACTTAACCTTAAATATGGTTCTGAGGGGTAAAACAACACCCAAATGGAGAAAATCCTAAAGCTTAAGAAAAATAGTCATAAAATGTTACTAAGAAGGGACTTACATTACATTCACATCCTTGAAATACCAAAAACCCTAAAAAGGACCCTGGAAAACCCTAAATCCAAACCCTAGGGGGTTAAGTGCAAAATTAGTCCACTTTTGGACTAAAGTGCAAAAACCATGATAATAAAGTGTCCTAAGTCATATGGATCACAAATATGTGGATTTGCAAGTTAAACCCTAAGTTTTGGGTCTATTTGCAAAAAGCACCACTTAAACCCTATTCACCTAAGTTTGAAATTCAGTGATATGGGCTCAACTTTGGAGCTTTGTAGCTTTCAAATTATAGGGATTTTGCCCTAGGTCACCACATCAACTATGTAGATCTATTAAAGGTGAACAACTTTGTTTAAGAGGTTAAGCATTGTTGTTATGAAGAATTGGGAGATAATTAAACCCAAAGTTGGACTGTCAGGCTATTTAATGTCTGAAATTCAGACTACCAGTGGTACCAAGTCATCTTTGGACAGGAAATCAAGCATGATCGAGTGGGAATTTGGCTATAATTGTTATGGCAAGATTATAGCTGAATCATTGGTCTACAACTTTGCTACAGAGTTTTAGGTGAGTTGCTATAGAAAATTTAGAGAAAATTGACCCTAAAACCTGGCTTTCAGGCGCACTGAAGAAGCATTCCATGGTACAGTACACCCCAAACTGAAACAGATCGCGGTTCAACCCCCCCTCCTCGTCGCCGGTGATCCGTCGCTGTGATGGTTGATTGCTCGTCACGATTTGTGCACCGTGGTCAGCAGATAGGCACGGGCAAGTAAAAATCTTGGCATAGGATCGACTCGAGCTCGGTTGCGGCTAAGCCCGCCGTACCCCCTTGCTCATCGGTCGATCGGATAAGAGCTCGCTATCGTTGGTTCATCACTGCCATGTGCCGCGTGTCCAGGCTCTGTACCACGTTGCAATTAGTTGTGTTATGGGATCCGGTGATCGCCGGAGGAAGCGCCACGGTGAAAGCCACCCATCCCATGCACCAGTATCCCTGTTTCCCTCCGGCCGCCAGCACAACCTCGTGAAATTGGACACCACCGACGATGGGAACTATAAATTGAGCACCCCCTCGGCTCCGCCATGTATTCAAGCAGCTACTGCACCCACCTGCACCCCAAACCCCCCACCAGAGAGCTCTAATTCCGGATTCTCCCCAAAACGTTTAAGAACTCGCTCGATTTAGCCTCATCGCGGTCAGCGCGACTCAGGTCAGTTCATATTGCCTGCTCCCTCATTTAAGTGTGCTCATGTTCCGGTGATGCTCGTCGACCCGCCCAATTGAACTAGGAGCCCACTAGTCACCGGAAACGCGTTCATCCACCCGCAACATCCACGGTCGTCGTAGCCAGAGCAAACCGGGTAGCTATTCGTGGAATTAAGTGAGGGGAAACGTTCATTAGATCCCGAATTAGGTTTAGGCCAAAGAAGGGCGCCGGTCCTTGCGCAAATCGGCCAGTACGCGAGCTCGTCGGAGCTCTGCGCACCGCTGCTCGACGACGGGGACTTCGAGTTGTAAAAGGAAGGAAGTGCAGGGGTTTATTGGTAAATGTCAGCGATTGTTTCAAATAGTACTTTAGACTCCTTCGGAATACTCAAAAAACAGGGACCTCTGTGCAAGTCTGCCAGCGCGGGCGCGCGCTTCTGCTATCCATGGACCGACTTGGGCTGCTTCCAGCCCAGCACTATTCACAATTTTTCTTTTTCTTTTTTAGCCAGAGCTAAAACAATTCTAGAAAATTGTAGAAAAATCCTAAAAATGTAGGAACAATTTTGCTAGGTTCCTAATTTTCCATAGGATTTAATAAAAATAGTTTTATGATTTTTAGGTCAAATAGGGAATTTTGGAGCATTTAAAATAGCCTAAAACCTTGGTTCTGGATTTTTAGAAAATAGATAATAATTCCAAAAATTGCCCAAACTTTTTATTTAAACTCTAAACATTATTTAGAAGCCTTGGGTAGAATTTGGTTTGATTTGAACCTTGTTTGATGCTTAGAACCCAAAACCCTACCCCTGCCCTTTGAATTCCTTTACTCACTCCGGAAAACCTAGTTTCCCGGAAAACCGTGAAGGAAAGTTGTATTCAAGACCTTAGAAATAAACTTCTACTATTCTTGCACACTCATAAGCATTTCATGAACATTCATTCTTATATTTATATATATATGGTTATATTTAGAAAACGAGGAAGAAGTTGAAGTAGAAGAAGAGAAGACTTCACCACCACCACCTGCGGAACATGAGGCAGGAAATTGTTTTTACTTTGACATCTGTGGATCCGAGCCTAATTCACCTATAAACGAAGGCAAGCCCCAGTGCATTTACCCCTTCCTTGTGTTTTTAAAAGATTTTTATACACTTTAGGTCTAGTGAAATGTGCATTAAGTTTATAGGAGTTGCTTGGAAACCCTTTGATGCATTGCCTTCCTTGAAATCCATACCTTTATAGATACTTCTGGTGAAGTATCAAAAATATGATTTACAAAAATGCTTAGCCCTGCTTAGATCTTGTGGATAGAGGTTGTCTTTTGCAATACTGCCTAGCTCAAGGGTTATCCTGAGGAAGGATGGCTTCTACCTGCAAGAATATATTTTCATTGGGAGCATGGTGGGATCTTACTGCAAAGTTCCCTATGATGCTCTTATCATCCTAAGGAACACAAACAATCCTAAGGATGGAAGTACCTAAATCGGGACTTGGGCTTGGAACAGGTGATGTTCTACCCAGGTTGATTAAGGATTGGATGCGTATGTAGGTTTGATGATCGAGGACCCTTTAACTGGTCACATGCCTCATCATGGGTAAGCTTTGCCTCGGGCAGACTAAGGCCAGAATAAGATAACACGCAATGGGAGTGGAGCGGTGGCGAGAGTAGCGTGTACCCTCCGTGGCAAGAGGCTGGACGGTGGTGTATCTGTGCTCTCGGTTGACGTGAACCTGATATGGTCTTAAGAACCCCGGTGGCGGGTTGACATATGCAAGGGTTAAGTGCTACATATGTCGTGTGATCAAAGATCCACAGCTGAGTATAATCGATTCGGATCGTCGTACCTTCGCGGTTATGAAGACTTGATCACTGACCTGCAACCTAAGTCAGGATGTGAACCTCATGAATAAAAATGATGTTGTATTGATGAGATGGTGAAAGTACACCATATGCAAAAAGAGTCTATTAATATTTAACTAGGTGAGTGCCCGTGCGTTGCAACGGGGACCTATAATATCTCGATAACTTATATATACAAATGTGCTATGCAGTTATGAGATAAAGGATGACATTCGCGAGCTGTCTGGGATGACATCGAAGAGAAATTCGGGTCTGTGATGTACGGACACTGACCTAGTAGTGTATTATATAAGATAGGTCAGTGCCCGTGCATTGCACCTAGTTGTGAATGAACTGGAACTGAGTGAAAAAATAAAAAGAAAAATGATATCCAATTAATTTGTCTATACTGCATGTTTTAGTCATCGCCTGATTCAGCATCCACTTGAAGCAATAGCAGTAGTGCACTCATTCTTGGAATCACCTCCTCTCCTCAGCAGCTGATACACACACAAAGAATTTGGCTAGGGCTGAATCACCCATCTACCAGTTAGCACGGTCGCTCGTACTACGAGAGCAATGCCGAGAGGTATGCCAATGAAGTAGTAGCATCCGACGTTGATGTAGGCAACGATTGCTTGCCACCTGCGGCCAATGCCCACTCCATCAGCCGTTGTCAAGTGAGCAAAAAGCTCAGTACCAGTAGTAGTGGGAAGAACACAACAAATGCATTACTGAAGGCGGATAAGTCTGTTCTCCAGTGAACTAACTTATGTAAAAGCTGTAGTGACACTTGGATTAGACCTATGACCTATGGTTTAATAGTATCATTTTAGTTAAATACATAGCGCTATTTCTCCAAGTTTATGAAAAGGAGATTAGTAGATTACTGGTTTACTGATCTTCCCATTTCTCTTAACCTCTTAATACCTTAGCATTAGCCGCACATCAGTTAGTGAAAATGTACATGAATTAAAGAAAAGAATTCCAACCTCAAATATCCCAACAGCAAGGCAAACACAATGATCGTCTTCGCCAAAAGCAGGAGCACAATGGACAACACTCGTTCGACCATCATCCGTGACATAGTTATCCGCAATAACTCTAAACGCACTCTCTTGAAGTTCAATGAAAAAAAATCAAATAGAGCAGTATATCTGTAACCAAAAAAGGTAGCAGCCCTAAGCAATTATAAGAACCAAAAGGCTACAGATACATGCTTCAGTAATTCTTTGCTTCAGATGATAAATCTGAGCCCCCAGCACCCCGCAGGGCTACCAACAACATATTATAAGTATAATTGCAGCTACAAAAAAATTAAAAATAAACCGAATAGCAGTAGTCACATAACTAAATAAGCAACCAGGTTTGCACCCCTGAAGTTAACAACTCAACACAAACACAATAACCAAATAACTAATGAAGCAGTACCAGGCAAGCGTTACACAAAGGAGCTCCAACCTAACAGCTCAACTAAAACCTACGGTACAACAAGGACTCGCTCAGGAGCGCACAGAAGTCCAGTTTAAACTAAAGATGCACATCCCCTAGTCTTCACTCCTTGGATAACTTGTTGATCAGGGACTTGTGAATGTGCGGTATGACACCTCCGCCTGCGATGGTGCCCTTGGTGAGAGTGTCCAGCTCCTCGTCTCCATGAATAGCTAGCTGCAAATGGCGAGGGGTGATACGCTTCACCTTCAGATCCTTGCTAGCATTCCCAGCCAGCTCCAGAACCTCGGCAGTCAAGTACTCCAGGATGGCAGCTGAGTAGACGGCTGCGGTGGCACCAACACGACCATTTGCCTGAGTCCTTTGCTTCAGCTGACGGTGGATACGTCCAACAGGGAACTGAAAGCACATCAGTGAATATTTGGCCCTCTCCACTTTGATGGACTCCAGCATGCTCCCCAGATCCTCGAATGCGAGGCTGTCCTCTAGGGCATGCTGTCCTGCTGGCTCTTCCCTGCCATCCCACTCCTGCAGCAGCCCTCCTACCTCCGTCAGCGAGATCTCGTCTTCCAGTACGACTCTGGCAAATATTTGGTTCGACACTAAACGTATTAGGTGAAACCATTTGAGGACAACCAAATCTATAAGCAGGAAAGCAAGTAGAGAATAAAACATCCCAAATACGTACGTGGAACAAGAGCATGCACCATTGTTGATGGCAAAATCCTTACCGACACCATTGGTTACCTGCAGGGCCATATGAGCAAAAATGAGAGTGCACATACTGAATATACTGAAACAAAAAAAGAAAGAATAGGACACTAAAATACCAAGATAAGCGATATGTGCACCCACGTTGTACATAGGAAGCATGAAAATGGAACCACAAGTGGCTACAATATGTAGGAAGGATCGGGAACAGAAGAAATAGCACACGCCTAAAATAATTTTGATCTTCCAAACAGACATAGCTTCACGAAGAACAAAAACAATTGGAGCTAAAAGCTGAAGTGACACATGATAATTTGAGCATTAAAGCATTCAATAGACTCACAACCACGATGAAAAGGGCTTCAACATATGGCCGTTTTTTCTCAGTCCACTGAACCAAATTCTGCTCGTGGCGAAAGGAATCATGATTTTCTGACCACTCTTCCAAATCTTTTGTTGTGTACATGAAGTATCTACAAAATAATTGCAGCCTTCTAAGGTACTTGAAGGATAAAAAAATCTTAAATAAAAAGATAAATAAGATACAAATGAACAAAACATCATGTGTGTGGAACCGCAGATGTAATATGAAAACCAGAAAAATTACAAAATATTCAATGTCGCTCGTTCTACTGGTAAGACACAAATGGATTTATTAAGCGTGGCATGGTTCATTAGACACCAAGCTGGACACAAGAAAACCGAGAAGGGACTATCACAGAACTTTTGCACGGGTTTGATCAGTCTCAGCCAAGTTTACTATCTATGTTTATTGGTTAAATTGAACTAAAATTGCCACACATGTTATGTACAGATTCACGGATCAATCACATCGAAATTGACATTTCATTGTCGTCTCTAGTATAATGACACCGACACATACCTGTGGATCACCTATGTCACTGTCCGGTCGAGGCGCTGATGGCTTCTGTGGAGCAGATGATTTGGTCGAATTTACTGCTCACAACCATAGTATTTCAGCTCACCGTTACCAGGTGGAGGCAGCACCTGCCACAATTCGAAATTCCTCTCCGTTTGCTGCCCAAGAAACATGTAAAAACAACGGATATACATTACAATGAGACAGCAACCAGACAAATCTGAAAAAAAACAAATATTCATTACTTACAGATGGGTCAGTTGAGATCTAAACCTTTGTACCATCGACCTGTTCCCATCTTCTATTCTGTCTTTGCCATATGTAAGCAGTGATTAGTTGTTATAACTGAAAGATACCCATGAAGAATATATAGTTGTTACAACACAAAAGAAGATGGTCCTGCACACAGTTTGCAACCTATCAAAAAATACAAACTGATAGTCTAATAAATACCTTAACACTTGAGTTCATTATGATAACTATAGTTGTTTGACATAGAAATGCTTTCTAGCGCAATATGAAATTGAATGAACAAAAAATTGATGTATACTTTAATTTGTTAAATACCTTTATTGAGGGAATTTCTATTGGATCTTCTGTAACTGGTACTTCTATCCTAAACACAAGATAATCTGACAAACTAATAGAGTTTCTTAAGGGAATGTACCTTTCAACAAGACCTTCGGCTCTAACCACTTTCATGTTTCATTTCATTAAGGTGGTCCTTCTGTTGCATGATAGAACTGCAACAGAACTTGATACGGTTTTATGCAAGGCATCCATCTGATGCGTCAGTTGAGATCTAAACCTTTGTACCATCGACCTGTTCCCATCTTCTATTCTGTCTTTGCCATCTGTAAGCAGTGAGGAATAGTACCCACTAAAGTTAGACCATATCTAGTAACAGTCACAGAAAAAGAGTGATCCAGTTAAGATCATTGATATTAAAAAATAGTTAAGATCCCTAACCTATTTTGGAGGATAAAGAAACATCTGCTGCTGCATTTTCTAAGACTTTAAAACCACATGACTCATACTGGAAGGATACTTGAGCCTTTCACCCAACTCTGCACTCAGCTGTTATTCACCATCATAAAGATCTTTTAGTTTAACAAATTGGTGATAACAGGTTTCACAAAAAAACATCTTAGCTGTTAATAATAACATCATCTTTTCAATTACTTAAGACAAGTAACCTTATACCTAGCCTCCAGATCAACTCCCAGTTGTTCAATTTTTTGTGCCATAGAGTGACAGATAATTTGAACATGATGAGATAATGATACACAAAATAAAACATATTTGCTAAGACTGTAAAAGCACATGACTCAGACTGGAAAGATACCTGAGTGGCTGAGTCTTTCCAAGCTCTTCACCCAACTCTGCACTCAGAGGTTGTTCACCATCATAAAGCTCTTTTAATTTAATCAATCGTTGATCACAGGTTTGGCAAAAAAACATTTTAGCCATTAATGGCAGCATCATTTTTTTTCAAATGCTTAAGACGACTAACCTTATCCCTTGCCAGTAGTGAGGTATGAGCATTGAACGAACTGGCACCAACCTAAGAATCTGAAAAGTCATGAATAGCACATTAAGTAGAATTGAGAGGATGAGTCCCAACTTTATAGATCATTACAGAAGCAAAATATACTAAGACACGTAAATTCTATTGAACCAAAATCTACTGAAGTAATCCTGCACAACGCAAAGGTGAATGGACCATAGGGTGTGTCACATAGAGAAAGGACTGAAACGAGCAAGAAACTAAGATGAAGGGTGGGGCAAGAAATTGGGACGACAACAGTCTAGGGATGAAATGAAGCTGCCCTTTGTAATCACGTAGAAGGGATTGGGCCACCACACCGGAATGAGAAATCTAGCAGAAGCGATAAAATGAAGCATTATGAGAAAGGATTTAAAGTGGGATTCAAGAGGAGCGAAGGATGTAGAGAGAAGAACCTTACCTTTCGCCTTGCACGAGATGAGACTGAGCAGCGTAAAGAGCAGATGCTTCTTTTGTAGGCGTAGCTTGCTTGCGCCTACAAAAGAAAAGGAATTGTCAGAAAAACGGAGGAAATATAAAATCTATGACGACACTCAGTGTACATCAGTGACAAAGATAGAGCAAACTGGACAGAGATATGCTTACCTTGTGGGGGCATAAACTTGTGTTACAAGGGGTGAATATATAGGGAATTTTAGTCATAATCACTATTTTACAATTTTGAGCCCCTTAGATATGTGCATAGTAGTGGCCTCGTTTCATAATAAAAAAATGGGTGCACCTATATTGTTGAAACATTACCCTAATTCCCCCACGTTATACTGTTACCACTATTGTCAACTTACCAAAGAGCAACATTGTCAATTGAAACATCATACTATCATAAGTTTGTCTAGATCAGGAACTTAATAAGATGCAGAGCAAACATAATAAGCAACCGGCAACTTTATGCACAAAATGTGTTATTTTGTTTGTCAATGTTTAGTGATGAAAACTGCAAACTACTACATCCGTTCATAAATATGACACTGTTGACTTTTTTGAAACCTTTGACCACTCTTATTCAAAATATTTATTCAAAAATGTAAAATTTTAAGTCAACCACAGACTACCTTAAGTGATAAAACAAAATACAACAAAATAAATTATAACTCATTATTTTTTGAATAAGACGAGTGGACAAAGATTTCAAAAAAGTCAATGGTGTCATATATTTATGAACGAGAGTATCATACAAAGATACCAATGCGATAATTCTGTTGTCACAAGCTTGATTTCAGAAGGAAAATAGTACCAGCCACATCCCATTCAAGATCGAATACAGAATTTATAAGCATTTAAACTCAAATAATACTGATAGTCAATTATGCCAAGACCTTCTACGGACAATGGAAAATCAAAATAGTATTATAAATAAAGAATTCTTCAATAATACCATTATGAATATGAAGTTATGAACTAACCAGTTGTCTTCGGACCATTTACATCCTTCAGTATCCACTACATGTAAGCTGAATGCATGTCTTGACGCTGGAGAAAGGTTCTCAAAACTGTACACAAAAAGTCATAACACTATTAATTTGAAACAATACATCTCAAGTAGGAAGAATTAGCAATATAAAGGAGAATCACCTCTGATGTATAAGATCTCCATGTATAACCACCAAAGCACCAGATTTTACTTCCAGCGGTACAAATTCTTTCTGATCATAGACTGGGGAGGGCCGATCAAAATGTGTACCATTTTCATCTCTGACCATACGTCTCACCAAACCCTCTATTACAAAACACAAAAGTTAAAAATTAAACTTAGACAGTCCTGCCTTTCAAGACGTTCTTAGGCATAAAGTAATTGTGTTAAAAATACTTTTATGTGATCCTGGAATTGCCCACAGGCAACCATTGTTGATTGTTGCATCTTCAAGTGCAAGCCACAGCCCTGTGCATGTACGAGGTTCCGTGTAAAGGAATGTATTATCCTGGTGCGGCACGACCTCACCACCAATACCTGGTTGCTATCAAAAAGAAGAAGAAGAAACTAAGAATTTAAGAAATAACATATAATATTAGCAAAAATAGAGTCCAAACAATCTACCTTAAATATGTACATAGATTGAATGACTGCAGGCCTCTTGTAGCCTAAAGAAGAGAACAAGCTTGCAACACTCTCTGAGAAAGAAAACTTTTTGAACACCGGATCAAGTTCATGTAATGCTGCATATCAGGAAAGATGGCGAAGGTAAGATACATCAAGCCCTGTTGTTTAGGACTTCAGGATATGCTGGACAGTGGACACCATTGTTTCTTAAACAGCTTACATAATACATTCACAACATGGAAGATAATATACATTGTAAAGCAGAAGCAAGCAAACAGGAGCGGTCTAGCTAAAAATGATGGGGGTTATAACATAACACCACTATAGAAAACAAATTGAATCATAAATATTTAAGATAAAACGTGAGAAGATTCGCGCTCGCATGTCAAGGACCACGAGAGAAGAGGATCCGGCGTAGAAGGCGTTCCTGCCCACCTGCTGTCCATGGCGTGTTGTGGGCACGCATCGTCACCGGTGAGCAGATTGGAGAAGGATGAAGGACGAGGGCAGGATCTCGGATCCGACGGCGGTGGGGGTTAGGCATTGAGGAGGAGGCAGAGGTACTCCGCTAAGGTGAGGCTGGCGATGCGGTGGAGGAGCTGTGTTAGGTTGAATCGAGGAGGATGAACTCAGCGTAGGTGCGGAAGGATGGTTGGGCGGCATCATGCGCAGTTGGAATCGAGAGAAAATCGACAGACGTAGGAGGCTTCGAGCGGAGGGGTCAGATCGGATGGTGTAGATCGACGGAAGGCAGAACAAGGGAGAGGCAGGCTACCCCTTGTAGCCTTAATAAGTAGTAGAGATAGAGATACCCTAATAAATGCACATTTTAATAAGTTTACTGAATCTATATTGCACTAACTCTAATATATGGCATGCAGTTTGCCACCCTCTCTTTTCCCTTTTTATGCAAACATTTTCTTGTTATTTTATATTGTGCAGAAGAGAGAGGATAGGCGATGCCTAGTGGTAGTACACAGATCAAACAGATGATACCTGGTACCTTCATCAAAAACAAAAAAAGTGAAGATGCCTAGATAATCGCTTACCTTGTTGCCAATAGCGCGCCCCAAGCCACATGGCACTGCAGCAGCATCAACATCACCAACATGTGGCCTAAGGTCATTCGTTGCCCTTCAGATAATCATGACACACAGAATGTGGAAGTATGGGATAAGTATGGAAGGGCAAACTGTAATAATCATGTGAACATAAATTTATAATATGTCATTAAGAAATGATTCATGATTAGTCAGTACCATGCAGCAATAAGTAGTCTTGCCACTGCCTTGAACCAACTCAGTGGAAGGATATCCCCTCATCAAGTGTTTTGCCAATACTGCCTATCCACCACTGCCCATTGGCACTGCCTTCAAGCCCTACCTAAGGCCATAAGAGAGCTATTTTGAATCAAATATTCACGTTAGAGAACAATAATCAAATGTATAGCTGACGATAGCCGGTGATGTTGACATTTCTCGATTAAACTGAAAGCAGCAGGAGAAAAAAATGGGTTGTGTAATGCTGTTTTTCAGTTCTTAGAAACAGTTAAAATGACTTCTGCTGAGCCGATCATCTCTAACATCATTGATGGGTTTTTTGGCTCCCATACACATATAGTGCACATATAGACTCGTAATAGAACATAAAAGAATCCACTGTTCTCTTCAACTTAGAGAAATCAACAGAAAGGAGTTCCTTTTCTTATCCATTGAGTAGGACAATAGGTGATATGATATACACTAACTCAATAAACGACAACCAAAAAAGGAAATATCTCAAATTACTCACCGAATTTTGCTGACGTGTAGATGGCTCATCTTACAACTATAGACTTTCTATGTATGGAGAGAAGGACATTATAGAATATCTATGGTCCTTAAATTGTTGATAGTGTTGAGGAAGTATAGCTGGCTAATCTTACAACTGGCTGCATTTTTGTAAACGATGATATGTTAATACAAAAAATGATGGTAAACCATGTGACAGATAGGAAGAACAAACACTTTACCAAAATAGATTACAAGGGGACAAACACAAAGTAGAACAATCATGTTACACTAAACATGTTGCTGAATTACAGAATGCAGATTGTAAAATCAAACTTGATTGTTTTTCCTAGGATCACATTTTGCTACAATGTTATTTTCGCTGAGATGCACTTCATATATAAGACAATAAACACAAATGTTTTGGCTAGGATCACAAATGCAGGATCAAAGAAGCATGTCATGAAAATACAATACATTGAACAAAGAATCAAGGATTGAGGATGGAATTTCAAGAATATCAGAACTACAACGTTCAAAAATTTAGGAGTATGGACCAACAAAAAATTGAGAGGCTGAGATATGCAAGCACTCAACGCCTCATTCTACATCCAAATTTCTTCCTCTGCTGCCTATCTTTGTAGATCTAGCTAATAGCCTAAGGGCACTTCATTCGACATCTCTATGTGCAGGATATGAATTGCATTTCTAACAACATGCCAGATTAACATGCTTCCCTTCTAATAAAAAGAGTTAAAAGTCACAAAGTTTCCTAGTAACAAAAAGGAACTAAAGAGGTAGAGCCAAACCAAAAAGGCAAGGCTAAAGGATTGAAAAAAAAAGAATACCTCTAGAATATATAGGCAACCATTTTGAAATGGCTAGGGTGAATATAAGACTGAGACATTGACAGCAGACATAATTTAGCAAGGGCTTGAAGAATCACAAGGTCACCTTATTCAACAAAATTTTCAAGTAAAACAAGAATGAAATGGCAAAATAATGGGATGCACCATACTTGTAGTTTAACAGAACATCGTATAAGCCATGAACATTATCATTGCCGGTAAATGAAAGCAGTGATTGCGTGGTGTTATCCATGTCAGACAAAGCATCCAAATGGAGTGCCTGTAGGTTCAATTATTTTAACATCTAGTTGGTAACTGTAGAGTGACTAAAGAAACCATGGGGAAATGGAAGGAAACAAAACCTATCCAAGATTGCGCGAATATCCTTTGCCTTGTCTTCTCCTTCCTCTATCGAGACTTGTCTGTTCCATGAGATGCAACAGAACTTCAATAAGAATTTAAAAGTGGCATACTTCTCCAAATTACAGAAATACCTCAATGAGAACTGATTCTGCAAGATAAGTGGTAAATAGTTCATTTAGCTAAGTTGGACATGACCGCTTAAAGATAAAAAACCTAGAAAGTCATAATAGAAATGGTTTGCTATAGGACAGCTGCAGAAGATACATAATCCTATGGTGAACCATAGACAATAAGAATAAAAATACCAAAATGACACACTTTAAAAGTTATTATTTGCATAGGCATAGCAGTGGCATCCTTCAGAGTTAATTGTTTATACAGTTTTTAGATCAGATCTCCCATTTAAGTGATTAACTTCACATGGCCAAAGCAAAAAAGAACAATAATAATAAGGTAATCAATAGATATGTAGTTTCATACGAATTTCCTTCTTAGATTACAACTTTGTTACCTATATAGAGTTTTGCAGCTTTTCTTGAATAGTGATGTGGTTCATCAACATGGATCCAAAGTTCATCACTGCAGTGCCACATAGAGAGCTAGAATAGAATATTGTGTTTTAGCACCAGGGAACAAACAATGTCGTGGTTCTTAAAATGTAAGGAAGTACTTATATTGTAGTACCTGAAACATTAGATCTTCGATCTGAGAGAAGTACAAGTTAGCAGCCATAATTCTCACCAACAAGCATACATCTCATGTAACCTTTGGTATTACTCTTTGATTTCCTACAAAATCAATACAACATGGAAAGTTTTAGCTTTTCTTTCTATAGTTGGTCAACAAAACAACAATAAGGTTGTACCCAAAATATTTGGATCTGTAATATAGTTTTGAGTGCAAAAAAGGGTATCTTAATAGCCAATATCAATAACTTTTGTTACACATGCAACCAGAGCCTAGAACATTTTAGAACTATTCAAACTATTTTTGTACAAACTATTCAAAAGAGTATTATATTTTTTTAGACAAACGCCTTGTATACAATGGCATATAAAAACAAGAAGTTGCCATCACGACCACCACCCATTGAGGAAGAGAACTGAATAACAGGAGCATTGTAAGGGAGACGTTCATTGATCCCAATATTTTTCAGAGAAGTGTCAATATGCCACAAGAATTTTTGTACACCCTTCCATATAGCTTCAGGGAAATAACTCATTCTAGCACACATTTCATCCTGAGGAGTGGGTGGGGTTCTACAGATTTCATTAGTTCTGAAAGCGGGTTCCCACATTCATATGCTAAATATTCTGCTATTTGCTACAACAATCCTAGGGCATAATACGTTCAATCGTGGGATCATTAGCCTGTAAAATAGAGGATCGAGGTGTAAAAATATGTTGTGTTATACTTATACACTGGGGATGTCAGATGTATAATATGTTTGGCTAATCATTATGCAGGACCAAAGGATAAGTTTAGGCCAACCTGGGCCATGAACACCCCTAGTATCTTTTTTCTCAGTATATACAAAAGCACTAAATCTACTACAAATCGTTGTGCCTATATCAATATCGATAACATCTGTCACCGTCGGCTTTGTGTTGCATGCAGAACATTCACTTAGGAAACAAATTATCATGGATACAGAACTATTGATGACAACATCTCAAGTTTATAATTACCTGAAGAAGACAAGCTTCTGCTCCAGGCATAGAGAGCATAGGAGGTGTTGTTTGCTGGGGCATGGGACACTAATCAGATCACAAGAACAAAGAACTGATCAACACATCGTACAAAACAAAACATCATCAGAAGAACGCGCACCACCATAAATTGGCCTTGACCATGGTGCACGAACTGCAAGCAAATAGCAGATTCACGGGAACAAAAAATGACACAGACCTAGTCAATGTTCCTCTGCTCTCCCTTGAGCGCCAACCACCATATTTTCCTATGCTCCATCTACATCTTGGTCTTCTCACACCAAGAAACACACACTGTGGCCTAGGGGCCGCGCCCGTCGATGCCAAGGCCAGGGGCCGCGTCCGCCGCCGCTGTGGTTGTGGGCGGCTGGGGAGGTGGAGTAGAGGCGGAGGGAGAGGCGGTGAGGGCGCCGAGTGCAGAGACGGAGGAAGGGAGGAGGCCGAGCGCAGATCCGAGCGCAGAGACGGAGGAAGGGAGGAGGTCGCGACGACGGGTTTGGTCCGTGTAGGTCGCGGCGGTTGTCGGGTGGTGGGCTACGGTGGAGTCGGGGCCGCAACGGTCTTTGGCTAAGCCGCCGACGGCCTCGGTGGCGACGATGCCGCGCAAGGGGAGGAGCAGCGGGTGAGGAATGGAGTGGGGTTTGGTACGTTACCATGGGGGTGTGGAAGGAATGGACGGAGGGTGCGGAGACGAAGAGGGAGCAGTTGTTGCGTGTCTGCGTCGCGTGAAGGAGACGTAGAAGAGACGCGCGCCGACATAGGTGGCCCACCTGTCGGTCAGAGAAGGCAGAACGCGGGAGTGGCAGAACGAGGAGAGGCAGACTACTCTTACCTTCTTAATAAGTAGTATAGATTTAGGTTTTCCCTCAAACATCTTTTAACTTTGACCATCAATATCTTAAAAATCATATAGAACTGTTAACATATGGCATTAATAAATTCATAATGAAACATCAAATCAAAGCGTTACATTGAAATGATATGCATATGTTCTAATGGCCTCATATGGAGTGGGAATCTTAAACTCATTAAAGTGAATGACAGAAATTACCATAGGTAAGAGTTCTAAGATAAAGATTAGAGTATATTTCAAGTTACCTTCAGAAGACCAAGATGGTGAGCAGTGGCTTTGTTCTTCTGTGTCCTTGCCATCTGCATAGTCAAAAAAATAGACAACATATTTAAGTCACAGCAATAGAAAATTAGAAGAGATATGAGATTAAATTTCCAGCTCCATGGTCTACATATTACTCAAAAAATGCAATACCATCAATTCATCACCATGGAACCAGGGTCCACAATTTTGTTTGGAATGATCCAAATTTCATTTTGTTGACCAAAATTTGACTTTTGTATTTTTATATTTTGAATCCAAATCCATTTAAAATCGGGCCAAAATTCGTTTTTCAGTTAGTAGAGAAAACTATGAACCTATCGAGTCTATCCCATGTCTGACTCGTTCACAAAGATGAGTCCGTCGTACAGTTCGGAACTAACCGTGCCCGTGCTACAATGTATAATACCAAGCGGCTCGTTTGGACATTTCTAGCCACATCTACAAATTCAAGTAAATACTCTATAAAAATATGTATACGCTATGAAAATATATTTTGCAGAGTTTAATGAGATCAAAGGCATGTTTGTTTCAGATTATAATCTGTCCAGATTATATAATCCAGCGTAAATAATTTAGCAGATAAACAAACACCTAGATTATAGGTCCAGATTATATAATCTAAAGTACAGACTATGGTAATCTCATAATCTCTTCAAGAATAGCTTATTTGAGATTATTTTTAGTAAAAGATCCACTATCCATGGTTACGTTTATAAAATTACAATGTATGTCATTTTTTCTTTTCCCAAATCATATGCATGTAGGGTATTGTTGTCTTTGCCTTTATGTCTGAAAAATCAATAATCTTCATTCATATAATCTGTTCATCCAAACAACTATATACAAATTATAATCTCGACATATTATAATCTAGATTATATAATTAAGCCCTAAGGATATGTTTGGATCCATTGGCACTAATAGTTAACAGCTGAATTAGCTGAGTGGTCATCCAAACAATCTACTAACTATTAGCAAGTGAAGATGTTAATTACTTGGTGATGAGTGCAAGTAGTAAATATAAACATGTAACCAACTATTCAAGTACCTATATTAGTAGATGGATCGAAGCAAACCTTACTAATAATTAGCTAGCTAATAGTTAGTAGTTGTTAGCTATTAGCTACTTAGCTAGCTAACTATTATCGCTAGTGAATCCAAACATCGCCTAATTTAATATTGTAAATAGTTAGCTATTAGCTAATTATTTATCTGTAAATTTGATCAAAATTAGGAAAGTGTAACTTAGGGCAAAACTAAAGTAAACCATAATTTGTAATGTATGGAGTATATAAGCTAATTGGCTAAGCATATAACGCACCTTCATTTCTCTACCATGCATGATCTTTGTGTGACCAATGTTGCACCCCACGAAAATGTAAGCCATACTCTATTGCAGAATGAGCAACTAATCAGGAACTCTCTTCGAACAGCTCCACTTCAAAAGCAGCCATGCTTAACTGCCTAGGAGTACAACGTACAGACAGTATTAACAACAAAATAGCAAGTTAGCAACTCATCGCATTGCCCGTGGTCAGTGCATGCCATACAAAATGACCTTTACCTGTAGTCCTATAGAAGCCTGGAACTGGTAGGCCCAGCTCCTTCATACTGGCACCTCCCAAAGATCCTTCACTTCCTACCATACAATGTGATCATCCTGTGCAGCCACTCTAGCTTCTCAACAGACTCCCTGTCCGTGTGGCGATGTTCCAATGGAATGACTTGCCTCTTCATTTCATACTCCCTCTGCAGACTCATTTGGTGTTCCCGGGCAAAGAAGTAGTCATCGACTCCTAGGTGATCAAGAATAGTTCTCTGCTGATACCAAGGCTGCTCCCGAGGTGCAAGGAGATCAGGAGATGGGATTCTGCTCATTGGTAGAGGTGGAGGAATGCCACCTTGAGCGGGCAAATCATTCAGACATGGGCCTGGCATGCTCACCACCGGGTGGCAACTCTCCTATTTATGCAAATAAGGTCCAGCCGCAATGCCATCAGAGCTCACCACCGGCTTGGGATATGAACCGCATCTCCCGGATCGTTGACATTGATTAACTGTGTAAGGCTGTGGAGACATCAGCATGCTTCCTGTGTGAGCTAGCGGAGAAAAATGGTGCCAAGACCTTGCTTCAACAGGTGCAACCGGATGAAATACCCCCCTGTCAGTTACCGAATGGCCTGGATGAAAGTTGCTGCCTCCAAGGTTTGGGATTAAACGAGACCTCCTATTCATTTGCTTCAGCTTCTTCAAGTTTCTGATTTGGAACTTGAATGTGCAACATGCACCAAGATCAAAAGGTTTGTTGCATCTCTTACCATCTCCTCTCTTTTGATTATAACCTGGATAGTCTTCCCTTTGAAAAGGAACTTTGTCAACCATAGCAAAAGAAGACTCAGAGGCCAGGTGCTCAAGATCCCAGCTGTCGTATGGTTCCCCAGACTTGTGGATAACATGGACTTCACCAAGTTGCCGAACAATGTGGCGTGCATTGCGGAAAAAAACCCCACACCAACTCCTTGTGCAAGCTGAAAGTCGCAGCATTTGGTTAATAATAATTTAACTACGAAAACACAGGCCGTAAATAAACAGTGCTGTAGATTCGGATTGGGTCCGTATTGTTTAGCTACACTAAGAAACATCAGCTACTATTTTACGATCACTGACATGCAAAGTTGAACCATCTTTATTTCATATATGTCCAGAAAAAAGCTTAGACCAAAATACAAGTGCTTGAAATAAAGTTATATCCACAAAGGCAACAAAATAGTGATCTTAGTCCTTCCATCAAGGCTGTAGTATTGAATTTTTTGACCGAACCGTCATAGGACCTAAAAAAACATACTCTAGCCAATGGAACATTGAAACATGTAAAAGCTCTTAACTAATTAATGAGGTAACATAGATGCTACTTATTCTTAATGTACTTACAAAGAGATATAGTTCATTTTGAGAAACAAGTTTAGCAGTAATGTATACTGTTTAGAATGAAAAAAGGAGAAATGTTCAAATTTTCACTGAGATTCTACCAACGCCATTTCTGCATAGGTTATCAGTACAGAAGAGATAACCCTTTGTATGCAAATGTTCAATCACAAGAGCTCAGTAAGACAAATGTGAACTGATCCATATGAAGACCATGAACAACAATTTAAATACAGAATTTAATTAGCATTAACTGCCAAAATAGCATGGTGAGATAGTGAACATACTCGATCATACGCAAGTCATTCTCTTTTCCTCTGAATCCACCACGAGGAAAATTAAAGACAATATGATCAAACCGTCTGTTCTTCAAGTCAGTGTGAAACCTCATTCGTTTCGCATCAACACCATGCAAAACCATGGCGCCCAATCTTTTCAGAATCACTATATTTGCCTCCGCTTTGCTGTACTTACACTTCAGGACCTCTGCAAATGAGGATTTCCCACAAGAAATGCAGGAAAATGTAGATAAGCAGAGCAATGAACAAGACAACAAAAACCACTGTATGCTTTTGAGCTTGCAAAGGTAAATACAGCATCAACAACGCATATGGACCCAAAGACAAAGTTAGGATGAAAGAAATACAAACGACAACTATTGAATACTGAGAATTTGTTGTAAAGGGAAACTGTGGTGATTGTGTACAGTCAGAGGCGGAGAGCCCGGTATGGCGTAGTATGGCATGCGCCATACCTCGGCCCGGTCCAGCAGAGCAGGAAAACATCGCATACCACGCTCCCAAATGTCCTGCACTCCTTCACGATTCCGTGCCTGCTGCCATCAAATCCAGCTAAACACTCACCGTCAGCCTGCCACCAGCTCCGCACTGGGCGCTCCGCCTCCACGGTTTTGCCTGGCACGCGCTGCAGGTCAATAACGGCCCCGCTCCCCTTGGCTCTGGCACAAGCACAACCACGCGACCTCGCACATGTGTTGTCATGCTAAGGCGCTCTTTGCACGGTGCACAACTGTCGCCGACCGCCGCGTGTGGCTTGTGGCACCACACCTACTCACCCAAGCTCGTATGTCGCTCTCCTGCTGGTTAGTGTGAGCCTTGTGTTTTCATCCTGTGCTAGTGTTTGAGGTCTTGTGTTGGTTTGGAACTGAACACATGCTACATGCTCGATAAAAGACTCTAAATAAAATACATGCATCAGACAACATTTCTTTGGATTAGAGATAAGTGGTGATGCTACTTAATAAATTCTTGTCTTATTGTTTGCTCTATGTTGTAGTCGGTTTTAGATACCACTGCCATACCTCATTTTTTGGTCATGCTCCGCCACTGTGTACAGTTAAACCAGGAAAAAATTATTTGTGATTGTGCTCTGGGGCTGACCTGAACAAACCGTCTGGCGCCTGGTGGAGCCTCTCTCCAAGTCGACGGACTTCGAGTCCATTCGCAACACCGCTCCAGGACCTCGACCGACGACGTTCTTCGCCACCATTGCCTAGATGCCGGCGACGACCAGATCTAGGAAGCGCTCTGATTCCGTGACGCGAACCCTAGACTACTGGGACAACCTAGCCCCTTTTGCTCGTCGACGCACCTCACACACTTGGAATCGTCGTCGTCGCCTCCCAACTTTGGGGAGACACTGTGGGACGATGTCGTCACCCCGATTTCGACGTCGGTCCGGAGGAGAGCATGTGGGTGGTCGAGGCCGTCTGCAGTGGTGGTCTTGCTGCTCCCAGATCCCATCACGGGAGGGGGAGCGGGGTTGTGGATGACGACGAGGGGAGGGGGCGTGCGACGGGGGTTGACAACGGGCGCGGGGACGACGACGCGGCGGAGGTAGCGGCAGGCATATTGGCGAGGGATGTGAAGGAGAGGAGGAAGGGAAGGAGTCCGGTACCGACGATGGAGGCGAGGAGAGGGAGGGTGGAGCAGAGGAAGGTGGGAGGAGGTTCCTTCCATGGATCGGGCGTCGGTGGCGATGGACTCGCGAGTCGTGGGGGGCGTCGGTGGAGGACTGGAGGGAACCTCCTCCCACCTTCCTCTGCTCCATCGCGTGTGGGGCGTCGGTGGAGGACTGGAGGGAACCTCCTCCCACCTTCCTCTGCTCCATCGCGTGTGGGGCGTCGGTGGAGGACTGGGGGAGCGCGCATCGGACGGGAGAGGAGCTCCACGGCAATATCGGACGATCGAGATAGCTAGATGGCAGAACGGCAGAACAGAGAGAGGCAGACTACCTTTACATACTTAATAAGTAGTAGAGATATGGCGTTAAAATATTGAAAGTAAGGACTCAATTTAGTAAACTATTTCTGCAAAAGTATCTAAGTTGATTTTTGCTAAAGCCTATCCTTGATTCCCTAATCCAGCATATCCTTGAGAGTCTTTTACTTTGTCGGGTAAGTCTTGCGAAAGTACACTTCGTACTCAGGGCTTTGTCCCATGTTGTTTTTAGGTGAGGAAGCAACCAACTTTTGTTGCTTCTGTTCTAAGGTGGTACCGAAAGAAGAAAACCAGGAGTAAAGCTGCGCGAGGAATGGATCCTCTATAGAACTTTTGTTTAAAACTTATCGGGAGGGATTTTTGCCTCCCTTGGTGTGTAATAATATTACTCTGCACTCATAGGTTATATTCTGGTCTGTAAATATTCAACTATATCTTACTTTTAAAGGTAAGTTAATGTAATTGCTCCCGCATTCTCGTAACTCTGATGCTTGTAATGTCTGCGTGACGGGTGAAACACTCTTAGGAAAGGTAAGAAAAGCAGATACCAAACTTGTCAAGTGATTCAGGGGCATCTACAGGGTTGTCTGAGGTTCGTTGGACAAGGACAACTGTAGGTGGGCCTAATTATTTGGGAGGTTCCGTCACAGCTTGTATCGGAGTGAAGCCCTTCTCTGCAGATATTATGAGGCATCTTCAAAAGAATTTTCTAAAGACTTATCTAGAAAATCTCTTCCCTTCTTACCTAAGTATTTCTGAAGAGTTTAACTTAAAGACCAGATAGTAAGAGTGCAACGTATAGAAGGTGTGAATCAACTAGGTTGATTCTGTAATTGCACATGCATCATGCTAAAAACTATACTAATAATATTTCCCCCTTAGAAAAATGCCGCCGCGTACCAGAAAGATCGCGCACAAACCTACTGGACTCATTGGCGTACCCCGCCATCAACTTGCTCCAAGACATGAAGAAAGTTATGCCTGATCATCTTCTTTATTTGATGCCTTTGAATTCCCCATACTTATCTAAGGCATACCAACTTAACCTTGTGCTTGTTTTCCCTACGTATCTAATCAGATACTAATCCTTGACCTTGTGATCTCTATGATGGGCATAGAAATATGCTTGGGGCTGAATTAACAGTCTCCCATCGTACTTCTTTCATCAAGTTTAGGTTATGGCCATGCCTTGTTCATTTCATCGGGCCATGATCTATTTGACTCTCTACTTGTAACCATCTTTACTGGTGGAGTATCTCTTTGTATATTGTCACCCTTGCCTAACCCATTAATGTTACGCGAGATTTCTTATTGGTTACGTCTGGCATTGGTGTTACGACTAAAACCGATGGCACCGCGATGAAACCGAGGGCCTCCTGTGGATGCACACACATGGTTGCGCTACTTGGCACCCGCTGGTGTCACCGTTAGTAGTCATAATCAATTATTAGACTATATCGATATGTTATCTTTGTGCAAATTGTTCTTACCACGTGAGATTCATTATTGGTGCTAGTTTTGTAATGGTGTCATGGTTAAGGACTTATGGTACCGTGGCGAAACTAAGAGCCTCCTATGAATGTGCACATAGGATTTTGCTGCTTGGCGCATGCCGGTATCGAGGTCTCTAGTCATGATCCATTATGGAATTACACTGATATGTTATCTTCCATTGACTTTTCCTTGAAACAATTCCTATGTTGTTTGTGAAGAGATCAAGCAACATCTGTCATTTCCGTTGGATCAAAAGGGCATACCACTTTCATGTGTGGTCTTATTTCTTTTGATCTTGGTAGTGACTACTCATACAAGTTCTCTTTACATCCTTTGTGTAAAGGTGAAGCCTTGGAGCTTTTTAGTGTTGGAAAACAACTGATTAGCTCTCAAAATAGAGATCTCCTTCCCCTGCTGTTAATGCAGGAGTTTGTACATTCACTCTCTTATTTGACCCATGTATTCCCAAACCAAGTGGATAATTTATCTCGCATGAGGAAATGGATGAATAACTTGACCAAATAGATTTTTACCCACATACATAATCTCTTATTAACAAAGAGTGAACTCTCAACCCTTGGCTTACCAATGGTACTGAGAGGATTTGCTTAATAACAAATGTAGTTCAACAAGTTGGTTTTGACTAACTTGTAACTGCCTAATGAACGAAGGCTGAGTTTAGAGATCGTTTTATCGAGTTGTCTAAATTCACTTTGGTTCAACCCACCCTAAAGAAAGTACTTACCAAAATCAAATTAAGTCGACCAGTAACCACCTAATTATCGCTCTAGTCGCGCTTCGACCGCCTCACGCGTGCTTTTCCTGCGTGTGTGATCATACCGATCCATGACTAGTGCGGGATAAAATGGACTGGTTGCCAACTCCGCATCTGTAGATCCCTCCGCTGGTGATTTTCTTGAATCTATATCACCTTTCGTGGACTTGGATTCCCTGGCTAACACGAGTTGACTGTGATGTTATTCGACATTCACACTCGTCTCGTGTGCTATGAACTTACTGTAACCACTTGTTGGTAAACCTCTTCCTCAGTGTTTTACCCAAGATGGTGCATATGATTCTGTTTGGGTAAAATTGTGTAATGGCCGCTCGCCCAACAGACTCAGATAGTACAGTGCCATCAGAAGAAGCAAATTGCACACATGGAACCTTATGTGTTCTTCTGGCTGACATCGTCTCTATTGATGGGCAAAGATAAAGATGGAAATCACACGCTATGTGGCAAGATGTGACACTTGTAGACGTGTCAAGGCCTTACACATGAAAGCTACTGGGCCATTGCAATCATTACCTATTCCAACATGGAAATGGGAGGATATTAGTATGGACTTTATTGTGAGATTGCCCAGGACTGCTAAAGGGTATGATTCTATCTGGGTTATCGTTGATCGACTTACAAAGATCGCCCACTTCCTTCCGGTCTGGGTAGAATATACAATGGCCACGTATGCAGAATTATACATTGCCCGTATTCTCAGTTTGCACGGTATTCCGAAGACTATAGTGTCGGATCGTGGACCTCAATTTGTAGCCAAGTTTTGGGAAGCACTTCACAAATCCTTGGGTACTAAGTTGCTCCATAGTTCGGCCTATCATCCACAAACAAGTGGGCAAACTAAGAGGATAAATCAAATACTTGAAGATGTGTTACGGGCTTGTGCTTTGCACTTTCCCCAGAAATGGAATGATTGTTCACCATTAGCGGAGTTCTCATATAATAATAGCTATCAAGAAAGCATTAAGATGGCACCCTTCGAAGCTTTATATGGACAACGATGTCGCACTCCGTTAAGCTAGTCTGAACCTGGGGAAAGAAGTTTCTTCAGGCCAGATATGGTAAAGGAAACCGAAGAAAAAGTTCAACGAATAATTCGTAGAAAGCTCAAGCTCGTCAAAAAAAGTTACGCAGACAAACGACAGATGCCCTTACACTTTTTGGTTGGAGATTATGTCTACCTGAAAATTTCACCAATAAAGGGAGTAACACGTTTCAGGGTTAAAGGGAAGCTTGCACCATGATATATTGGTCCTTTTCTCATTCTTGAAAGATATGGGCCAGTGGCGTATCGACTTCAGTTACCCGAAACCTTGTCTGCAGTACATACTGTGTTCCATGTGTCACAATTGAAGAAGTGTCTTCGGGTTCCCGATCGAACCATTGAAGTAACAGATGTTGACCTAGAGCCAGACTTGACATATTCTGAGCACCCTATTTGAGTCTTGGATCAAAAGGACAGGGTTACCTGAAGAAAAACTCTCAAGTTTTACAAGATACAGTGGAACCAACATTCCGAAGGTGAGGCTACATGGGAAACTCAGGACTTTTTAGACAAGAATTTCCCAGGCTTTTTGGCCTCATGTAATTTGCAAAGTGTGTATAGTTGCTGTAATAAAGGAGTAAATCCCCAAACCACCCCTGCCTTGTACCAAGAATAAGGAAATAAAGACATGTCGTGTATCCTTTTCCAATACTTACCCTAGGACTTTTAATCTCGGGACAAGATTCTTTTATGGGGGGAAGGATGTAACACCCCTGGTGTTACTGTTACTAAAACTTGAGCATACCATCATTTGCATTAGCATTTCATATGTGTGATACACCTAAAATGCATTCACTAGGCAAAATTTTCAAACAAGTTGTATTGTTATGGTATTTTGCAAATAAAACCCTAGTGTAGGGTACTTAACCTTAAATATGGTTCTGAGGGGTAAAACAACACCCAAATGGAGAAAACCCTAAAGCTTAAGAAAAATAGTCATAAAATGTTACTAAGAAGGGACTTACATTACATTCACACCCTTGAAATACCAAAAACCCTAAAAAGGACCCTGGAAAACCCTAAATCCAAACCCTAGGGGGTTAAGTGCAAAATTAGTCCACTTTTGGACTAAAGTGCAAAAACCATGATAATAAAGTGTCCTAAGTCATATGGATCACAAATATGTGGATTTGCAAGTTAAACCCTAAGTTTTGGGTCTATTTGAAAAAAGCACCACTTAAACCCTATTCACCTAAGTCTGAAATTCAGTGATATGGGCCCAACTTTGGAGCTTCGTAGCTTTCAAATTATAGGGATTTTGCCCTAGGTCACCACATCAACTATGTAGATCTATTAAAGGTGAACAACTTTGTTTAAGAGGTTAAGCATTGTTGTTATGAAGAATTGGGAGATAATTAAACCCAAAGTTGGGCTGTCAGGCTATTTAATGTCTGAAATTCAGACTATCAGTGGTACCAAGTCATCTTTGGACAGGAAATCAAGAATGATCGAGTGGGAATTTGGCTATAATTGTTATGGCAAGATTATAGCTGAATCATTGGTCTACAACTTTGCTGCAGAGTTTTAGGTGAGTTGCTATAGAAAATTTAGAGAAAATTGACCCTAAAACCTGGGTGTCAAGCGCACTGAAGAAGCATTCCATGGTACAGTACACCCCAAACTGAAATAGATCGCGGTTCACCCCCCCCCCCCCTCCTCGTCGCCGGCGATTCGTCACCGTGATGGTTGATTGCTCGTCGCGATTCGTGCACCGTGGTCAGCAGATAGGCACGGGCAAGTAAAAATCTTGGCATAGGATCGACTCGAGCTCGGTTGCAGCTAAGCCCGCCGTACCCCCTTGCTCATCGGTCGATCAGATAAGAGCTCGCCGTCGTTGGTTGATCACTGTCGTGCACCGCGTGTCCAGGCTCTGTACCACATAGCAATTAGTTGTGTTACGGGATCCGGTGATCGCCGTAGGAAGCGCCACGGTGAAAGCCACCCATCCCATGCACCAGTATCCCTGTTTCCCTCCGGCTGCCAGCACAACCTCGTGAAATTGGACACCACCGACGATGGGAACTATAAATTGAGCACCCCCTCGGCTCCGCCATGTATTCAAGCAGCTACTGCACCCACCTGCACCCCAAACCCCCCACCAGAGAGCTCTAATTCCGGATTCTCCCCAAAACGATTAAGAACTCGCTTGGTTTAGCCTCATCGTGGTCAGCGCGACTCAGGTCAGTTCATATCGCCTGCTCCCTCGTTTAAGTGTGCTCATGTGCCTGTGATGCTCGTCGACCCGCCCAATTGAACTAGGAGCCCACTAGTCACCGGGAACGCGTTCATCCACCCGCAACATCCACGGTCGCCGTAGCCAGAGAAAACCGGGTAACTATTCGTGGAATTAAGTGAGGGGAAACGTTCATTAGATCCCGAATTAGGTTTAGGCCAAAGAAGGGCGCCGGTCCTTGCGCAAATCGGCCGGTACGCGAGCTCGTCGGAGCTCTGCGCACCGCCGCTCGATGACAGGGACTTCGAGTTGTAAAAGGAAGGAAGTGCAGGGGTTTATTGGTAAATGTCAGTGACTGTTTCAAATAGTACTTTAGACTCCTTCGGATTACTCAAAAAAACAGGGACCTATGTGCAAGTTTGCCAGCACGGGCGCGCGCTTCTGCTATCCATGGGCCGACTTGGGCTGCTTCCAGCCCAGCACTATTCACAATTTTTCTTTTTCTTTTTCAGCCAGAGCTAAAACAATTCTAGAAAATTGTAGAAAAATCCTAAAAATGTAGGACCAATTTTTCTAGATTCCTAATTTTCCATAGGATTTAATAAAAATAGTTTTATGATTTTTAGATCAAATAGGGAATTTTGGAGCATTTAAAATAGCCTAAAACCTTGGTTCTGGATTTTTAGAAAATAGATAATAATTCCAAAAAATGCCCAAACTTTTTATTTAAACTCTAAACATTATTTAGAAGCCTCGAGTATAATTTGGTTTGATTTGAACCTTGTTTGATGCTTAGAACCCAAAACCCTACCCCCTGCCCTTTGAATTCCTTTACTCACTCCGGAAAACCGTGAAGGAAAGTTGTATTCAAGATCTTAGAAATAAACTTCTACTATTCTTGCACACTCATAAGCATTTCATGAGCATTCATTCTTATATATATATATATGGTTATATTTAGAAAACGAGGAAGAAGTTGAAGTAGAAGAAGAGAAGACTTCACCACCACCACCTGCGGAACATCTGGCAGGAAATTGTTTTTACTTTGACATCTGTGGATCCGAGCCTGATTCACCATAAACGAAGGCAAGCCCCGGTGCATTTACCCCTTCCTTGTGTTTTTAAAAGATTTTTATACACTTTAGGTCTAGTGAAATGTGCATTAAGTTTATAGGAGTTGCTTGGAAACCCTTTGATGCATTGCCTTCCTTGAAATCCATACCTTTATAGATACTTCTGGTGAAGTATCAAAAATATGATTTACAAAAATGCTTAGCCCTGCTTAGATCTTGTGGATAGAGGTTGTCTTTTGCAATACTGCCTAGCTCAGGGGTTATCCTGAGGAAGGATGGCTTCTACCTGCAAGAATATATTTTCATTAGGAGCATGGTGAGATCTTACTGCAAAGTTCCTTGTGATGCTCTTTTCATCCTAAGGAACACAAACAATCCTAAGGATGGAAGTACTTAAATCGGGGCTTGGGCTTGGAACAGGTGATGTTCTACCCAGGTTGATTAAGGATTCGATGTGTATGTAGGCTTGATGATCGAGGACCCTTTAACTGGTCACATGCCTCGTCATGGGTAAGCTTTGCCTCGGGAAGACTAAGGCCAGAATAAGATAACATGCAATGGGGGTGGAGCGGTGGCGAGAGTAGCATGTACCCTTCGTGGCAAGAGGCTGGACAGTGGTGTATCTGTGCTCTCGGTTGACGTGAACCTGATCTGGTCTTAAGAACCTCGGTGGCGGGTTGACATATGCAAGGGTTAAGTGCTACGTATGTCGTGTGATCGGAGATCCTCAGCTGAGTATAATCGATTCGGATCGCCGTACCTTCGCGGTTATGAAGACTTGATCACTGACCTGCAACCTAAGTCAGGATGTGAACCTCATGAATAAAAATGATGTTGTATTGATGAGATGGTGAAAGTAGACCATATGCAAACAAAGTCTATTAATATTTAATCTGGTGTTAAAATATTGAAAGTAAGGACTCACTTTAGTAAGCTATTTCTGCAAAAGTATCTAAGTTGATTTTTGCTAAAGCCTCTCCTTGATTCCCTAATCCAGCATATCCTTGAGAGTCTTTTACTTTGTCGGGTAAGTCTTGCGAAAGTACACTTCGTACTCAGGGCTTTGTCCCATGTTGTTTTTAGGTGAGGAAGCAACCAACTTTTGTTGCTTCTGTTCTAAGGTGGTACCGAAAGAAGAAAACCAGGAGTAAAGCTGCGCGAGGAATGGATCCTCTATAGAACTTTTGTTTAAAACTTATCGGGAGGGATTTTTGCCTCCCTTGTTGTGTAATAATATTACTCTGCACTCATAGGTTATATTCTGGTCTGTAAATATTCAACTATATCTTACTTTTAAAGGTAAGTTAATGTAATTACTTCCGCATTCTCGTAACTCTTATGCTTGTAATGTCTGCGTGACGGGTGAAACGCTCTTAGGAAAGGTAAGAAAAGCAGATACCGAACTTGTCAAGTGATTCAGGGGCACCTACAGGGTTGTCTGAGGTCCGTTGGACAAGGACAACTGTAGGTGGGCCTAATTACTTGGGAGGTTCCGTCACAATCTGAAATAAATAGACACATAGCCTTATTCTGTGTAATTAGTTTTATAATTAGACTATAATTAATACATGTAATTGACATTCAAACGTCTATATGATACAAACTAAATTTTAGGCAAGAAAACCAAATACCCTTAGAATGTAGCCATTTCTAGTTTGTGCATTGAAACCCTTCTAGTTTCTGCATCAAGAGTCCTAATACTTTTACCTCCAGGAATAATATAAGATGTTGACTATGGGCTTGAAAATGATTTTGAGGTCGTCGTTGATGCAGTAAAGTGAAATAAGCTAAATATCATTTAAAAAATTGAAAATATATCTGAAAAATCATTAGTACCGTCTTACACATTTTGATGCTACCACTATTAATTTAGGTCAGGTTTGTTTACCCTCTATATTATTTAATTCATCTTAAATAAGTTGAGAGTTAAACAAACAACATAAAATTATTATGTGGATTATGTAATCTAGATACCTAGATTATAATAATCCATAAGCAGGTTAATAGATGCTTATATAATCTATAAACAAGATTGTCTAATCTAGAAGGAAATAAACATAGCATTAGTACCTTTTGATTTTCTATTTAAAGTCACCCTAAAATTCAAAATTTGCTACCGAAAACATTTCAGTATTATACATTAAAATATTTGACGATAAAAGTACAACTTGATTGTTATTGTTGGTTGGGACTCTAATATATGTATGATTATTTAAAAGCTTATTTGGTTGCTTCCATTATTATCAAACTTGCCCTACTTAGTGTTTGGATGGATGGACGAGGAAGGATGAAGAGGGATGGGATGAGATCATTCTAACTTGACCCGCGTTTGGTTTGGAGGTCCAGAGTCAGGGTCAAAGAATATTCTTCAAAAATAGTGGATGAGGTCATCCCTCAAAAAATAAGGGACGAGGTCAGCCCAGGGTTGATCACGTCACATCCCTCATTGACACCGAACCAAACACTATATAAGTACATCAGGGTAACATAAAAGCTCACAAAAGTGTTGCCCAATAAAGTCTAGAAGTCTTCATGTCATGGTATATAAAAAATATTTTCCCATATCATTAACAAAGAAATAGTGTTTTCATTATAAAATACTCCTCCTACCCCGAAATAATTTTGTTCCTATCAAACTATATTAAATGTACAGAAATTTTATCAATATTTTTATTTTTAAATAAAATTCTTATAAAGCTAATAAAAATTAATATAATAATACTTATTATACATCATAACTATTTGTCGTGGTTTCGGAAATCGGGGGACAATGAGATTTGTGTTCGGTGGGGGATGCTAGCGCGGACTCACTCTGAATGGTGATCCGCTCGGATTCAACGGGAGCCACAGAGGTTATACTAGTTCACGCTGAAGCCCTAGTCCAGTGTAGTGTTGATCGTAGTATTACTTTGAGCGTGTTACAACTTGTATGTTTGTGTGTCTAGAAAGGAGGGAGCCCTCCCTTTTTATATCTCAAGGGTAGGATCTTATAGAGGAGGTCTATTCTCTACATGCATGAGGCCATCTGCCCCTTGGTTTGACATAGTGCTCCAGATGCAGTCCGTAGGGTCGTGCGTAGCCGTACTCATGGTGCAGTGTTTCGTCTTGCTTGTTTGTTGTACAGGTCCCTGTAGCGAGTCCTTCGCTGAGATCTTTCGTAGTGGTGTGTGGCGGGTCCCGTGGGTCAGCCCTACGGTGCGGCCGTGTGTAGCGCGGTTTCATCCTTCTTCATGGACCTGCATCACCTACTGGCATGCGTAGGCATACACAGGTATGGGGTATCCGTTACATCCTTTCCGGCATTCGGGTCACTGTAGAGACTCCGATGCTGAGATCCCTTCGACTGGGGTTGACTGGACACTCGCCTGTGGGGTTTGCTTGGGACAGTACACGACAAGTGTCGTCTGACATCTGTTGGGGACCTTTTGACGACATACCCGAGGCTCGGACGTAGTTTGGTGGTGACCTGTCTTGTCTTGCTGATGTGGGCTCGTGTCATTGAGTCAGCCTTCTCTTACGCTAGTCAGAATGGTGCGGGATCCAGTTGATCGTCGTGGACTTGGTCATTCGTTCCGCCTCACAAGGTTTCTCAGCATGCACTTGGTCGCACACTCTGCCACGCAAGGTTGCTTGGTAAGGACTTGGTCGCCCGCTCCGCCTTGCAAGGTTGCATGGCAAGAACTTTGGTCGCTCGCTCTGCCTCGCAAGGTTGCTCAACAGGGACTTGGTCGTCTGCTCCGCCTCGCGAGGCCGCTCGGTAGGGACTTGGTCGCCCGCTTCGCCTCGTGAATTTGCCCAACAAGGAATTGGTCGCCCACTCTGCCTCACGAATTTGCTCGGCAGCGACTTGGTTGCCCGCTCCGCCTCGCATGGTTGCTCAGCATGAACTTGTTGCCCGCTTCGCCTCGCTAGGTTGCTCGTCATGGACTTGGTTGTCCGCTCTACCTCGTGAGGCTACTCTGCAGAGACTTGATTGCGCTGCTCCACCTCGCGAATTTGCTTGGCATGGACTTGGTCGTCCGCTCCACTCGCAAGGTTGCTCGACATTGACTTGGGCCGTTTTCAAAGAGTCTTCTTGGGCTTTCTTTGGGCACCCCATTCTTGGGTGCCAATAGCAGCCCCGAGCCTTTACGCAACTCTTTGGAGTTGCGTAGAGGCTTTTATCTGAAAGGCGGATTTTCTAGGTGCGTGCAAGTGCATCTGCTAGATGCAGCCCTCGAGTATTTTGTGAGAATTGCTGAGGGTTTACTATGGTTGAACATGCAGTCTAGGAGCTAACCCTTCCTGTGGTGGTCATCATGCATTGAGCATGGGTCCATTTGTTATTGTCTTGCCCCTGCTTACGACTGATGTTCAAAGCGTGTGAGCGCATCTATTCGATGTAGCCCTGAGCCCCCGAGTAATTTGTGGGAATTGCTCGTGGGTTTATCGAGTTAGTACTATAGTTTAGGGGGGACACTTGCTGCGGTAGTCGTCATGCGGTGAGCATGAGTCCATTTGTTATTGCCTTCGCCCCTGCTTATGATCGATGTCCAGGACATGCAAACACGCTTGTCTGACCTGTTTTGCATACGCATCACCCCTTGAAGAGAGTTTTCTAAACCATATTTTGAAGGGAGGGCCACCCCCCTTCGACCTAGGCGGCGCGCTGATGGGGACCGTCGAGCTACAAACATGTTATTCAAGTGAGATCCGACCACCCCCTTTCCGAGTGTCGTCTTGGCGAGTGGTCGCACTGGGGGCATCTCATTATGTCGTTCCTTATTTGATCACATACTGGCCCTTTGATCGATCTTGTCGATTAAAGGGGGGCTCAGTGGCCACCCCCCTTTGACCTAGTCGGCGCGCTGAGGGGGACCATCGAGCTACAAACAGGTTATTCAAGTGAGATCTGACCACCCCCTTTCCGAGTGCCGTCTTGGCGAGTGGTCACGCTGGGGGCATCTCATTATGTCTGGGGGCATCTTGTCGATCAAAGGGGGGCTCAGTGGCCACCTCGTCAGCTAGGTTTCTGCGGGAGAATGTGAAGTATGACCTTAGACATAGGTATGAGCAAATGACCTATGGGTCGGTCACCTAGCTTGGGGCTCACTAGGAGCTTGCTCAACCCACCCCTCGCTTTGCGTGGGGATTTCGAGTGGGTTTTAGTGTTTACCTGATTGGTGTACAACAATTATTACAACGCCACGGTGAGGCGAGATGGCCATCATTACTTCAATCGGTGTGGACAGCTTAATGGGACGTAAAACAACCCCCTAGTCGTGTCGTGCCAAGGTAGCATGTCAGTCTGGCTAACAGTCTTGCTTGTTACTGGTGTGACCTCTATGGCGCATCTTTTCAGTGCTCTACCCTAGGCAGCGAGATCCAACAAAAAATCACATAGTTTATCTTGGCCAAGGTGACCCTTGCGCTGTTTTGTGGTGGTCCATAACAACTGAGCGCCATCCTCCCCCCTGCACTTCAGCATAAGTGGACTGGGATGGTACTTGGGGTTGGTTTTGCTTACCGTATTCCGGTGCTAGTGAGCCAGCCCTCTGGACCGCCTTGTCTTCTCTCACCTTCGCGCTTGTCTTCTCGCTTCCTCCTCGCATGGCATCGTTCCCACCCTGCGCGATCCATGAGAGTCGTCTTTGTGGCTTGGAGAAGAAGGGGTTCCTCCCCTGAAACACGTTTTAGAGTGGAGACTGGAGGTTAAGGGAGAAGTGCCTCACCCTCGGGACGACGAAGTGGTCGTGCTCACATCCTTCTATGAGCGCGGGTTCGGGTTACCTCTTCATCCATTCATGTGTGGGCTCCTCCACTACTACTAGATGGGGATACAGAACCTTCATCCCAACGTCATCCTTCACATGGCGTGCTTCATCATGCTATGTGTCGGCGTTTTGACCCCGGGGGTCCCTGGACCGATGAGTAAATTTGTCGCTGCGCGTCCCAGCCCAGATGGGTTGGCGCGAGACGGAACACAAGGGGGGAAAACGCGGCTCGTGTTGCCCCGTGCCACGGGGGGTGTGTTTGCAGTAGGGGTTACAAGCGTTCGCGAGAGAGAGAGAGAGTGAGCCTGTTCGTCAGCCCGTTCTCCCGCTCGACCCCTTTTTTATGAAGGCCCTGGACCTTCCTTTTATAGATGCAAGGAGAGGGTCCAGGTGTACAATGGGGGTGTAGCTATGCGCTAATGTGTCCGGCACAGAGGTGCCTGAGCCCTGTGTACATGCCAACGTGGCTGTTGGAGAGGTGCTAGAGCCTTGTGTACGCGGTATCGTGGCCGTCGGAGGAGCGCTTGAGCCCTGTAGAAGCACAGCTGTCGGGGCTGCTGGGATCTTGCTGACGTCTCCTTGCTTAAGTAAGGGGCTGAGAACCACCATCGTCATGGACGCACGCGGGGAGCCATCATTACTTGTTACCGGGGCGAGTCTGGATGGGACACCGGTCTTGTTCCCCCGTAGCCTGAGCTAGCTAGGGGTAGGGTAATGATGTATCCCCCGTGGCGCGGTCAGTCCGAGCCCAAGGTCGGGCGAGGTGGAGACTCCTCCTGGGGCCGAGGTCGGGGTCGGGCGAGGACGCGATTCCTCCCAAGGTCGAGGTTGAGGCCGAGCCCTGGGGTCGGGCGAGGCTGAAAGGGAAATGTGCCCTTGGGCCATTTCTAAGTATTTTGGTGTTTGAGTGTTAAACTATGAAAAGGGGTGGACAAAGTGCAAATCATGTCAAAAGGTATGCTTCTAGACTTAGTACATTATTTTATGGACTAATGTATTGTGTCTAAGTGCTGGAAACAGGAAAAATCGAATTGGAAATGAGATGGCTTTGTTCAGCCAAAGTCTGCTCAGTCTGGGAGCACCGGACTGTCCGGTGGTGCACCGGACAGTGTCCGGTGCGCCAGGCTGGCTCGAGCGAACTGGCCGCTCTCGGGAATTCACCGGCGACGTACGGCTATAATTCACCGGACTGTCCGGTGTGCACCGGACTGTCCGGTGAGCCAACGGTCGGCCGGGCCAACGGTCGGTCGCGCGATCTGCGCGGGACACGTGGCTGAGCCAACGGCTAGAAGGGGGCACCGGACATGTCCGGTGCGCCAACGGCTCCAAGGCTCCCAACGGTCGGCTTCGCCATAGAAGGAAAGAAATTGGGCACCGGACAGTGTCCGGTGTGCACCGGACTGTCCGGTGCGCCACGCGACAGAAGGCAAGAATTGCCTTCCCAGATTGCTCTCAACGGCTCCTAGCTGCCTTGGGGCTATAAAAGGGACCCCTAGGCGCATGGAGGAGGATACCAAGCATTCCTTGAGCACTCTTGATCACTCACACTCCATTCCTGCGCACTTGTTCGGCATTCTAGTGATTTGAGCTCCGTTCTAGTGTGCTAGTCTCTTGAGCTCAAGTCTGAATCTTGTGTGTGCGTATTTGCTGTGATCTTTGTGTCTTGTGTGAGTTGCTAATCCCTCCCTTGCTCCGTGCTTCTTTGTGAACTTCAAGTGTAAGGGCGAGAGGCTCCAAGTTGTGGAGATTCCTCGCAAACGGGGTTAAGAAAAGCAAAGCAAAACACCGTGGTATTCAAGTGGGTCTTTGGACCGCTTGAGAGGGGTTGATTGCAATCCTCGTCCGTTGGGACGCCACAACGTGGAGTAGGCAAGCGTTGGTCTTGGCCGAACCACGGGATAACCACCATGCCATCTCTGTGATTGATATCTTTGTGGTTATTGTGTTTTGTTGAGGCTCCTCTCTAGCCACTTGGTGATTATTGTGCTAACACTTAACCAAGTTTTGTGGCTTAAGATTAAAGTTTTACAGGATCACCTATTCACCCCCCCCCTCTAGGTGCTCTCAATTGGTATCGGAGCCGTTATCTTCAAGAAGGGACTAATCGCCCGAAGAGATGGATCCTAAGGGAAAGGGGATGGTGGTCAACAACAACGAGAAGGAGTCTATCTTCAACGAGTCGAAGGATGACAAGCCTACCGACTCGGGCTTGGGCCACAAGCGCAAAGACGGGAAGAAGAAGAAGACAAGGCGCATCAAGGAGATCGCCTACTACGACAGCGACGAATCTTCCTCTTCCCAAAAGGACGACGACGACTACGAGAAAAAGAAAACGGTCAATTCGAACTTTTCTTTTGATTACTCTCGTATTCCTCAAAGTACAAATGCTCATTTATTATCTATTCCACTTGGTAAACCTCCTCATTTTGATGGAGAGGACTACGGATTTTGGAGTCACAAAATGCGTAGTCACTTGTTCTCTCTCCATCCTAGTATATGGGAGATTGTAGAGAGTGGAATGCACTTTGATAGTACGGATAGTCCAATGTTCATTAATGAGCAAATTCATAAAAATGCACAAGCTACTACTGTTCTTCTAGCTTCATTGTGCAGGGATGAATACCACAAAGTGAGCGGCTTGGATAACGCCAAGCAAATTTGGGACACCCTCAAGATCTCTCATGAGGGGAATGACGTCACAATGCTCACCAAGATGGAGTTGGTGGAGGGCGAACTCGAGAGATTCGCTATGATAAGGGGAGAAGAGCCAACCCAAACGTACAACCGGCTCAAGACCCTTATCAACAAGATAAGAAGCTATGGAAGCACGCGATGGACGGACCACGACGTAGTCCGCCTAATGCTAAGGTCTTTTACTGTCCTTGATCCTCATCTTGTAAACAATATTCGTGAGAATCCTAGGTACACCAAGATGACGCCCGAGGAGATACTTGGAAAGTTCGTGAGCGGGCGAATGATGATCAAGGAAGCAAGATACGTGGACGACGCATTAAATGGTCCAATCAATGAGCCTCAACCTCTTGCTCTCAAGGCAACAAGAAGCAAGGAGACGCTACCTAGCAAGGTGGCACAAATTGAGGCGGCCGGACTTAATGATGAAGAGATGGCTCTCATCATCAAGAGATTCAAGACGGCGCTAAAAGGTCGCAAGGGGCAGCCAAGCAAGACCAAGACAAAGGGGAAGCGCTCATGCTTTAAATGTGGTAAGCTTGATCATTTTATTGCTAACTGTCCCGACAATGATAGTGATCAGGATCAAGGGAACAAGAGGGAAAAGAAGAAGAACTATAAGAAGGCAAAGGGCGAGGCGCATCTAGGCAAGGAGTGGGATTCGGATTGCTCCTCTTCCGACTCCGACAATGAAGGACTCGCCGCCACCGCCTTCAACAAGTCATCCCTCTTCCCCAACGAGCGTCATACATGCCTTATGGCAAGGGAGAAGAAGGTATGTACACGAAACTCTACTTATGCTTCTTCAAGTGAGGACGAATCTAGTGATGAGGATGAAATAGATTATTCATGTTTATTTAAGGGCCTAGATAGAACCAAGGTAGATAAAATTAATGAATTGATTGATGCCTTAAATGATAAGAATAGGCTTTTAGAAAAGCAAGAGGATTTGTTGTATGAAGAACATGACAAATTTGTAGAAGCACAAAAATCTCATGCTCTAGAAGTTAAAAGAAATGAAATGCTTTCTTGTGAATTATCTTCTTGCCATGAGACAATTTCTAACTTAAGGAGCATTAATGATGATTTGAATGCTAAGTTAGAAATAGCTAGTAAATCAACATCTTGTGTAGAAATTGTTGCAACTTGTAATAGGTGTAAAGATTTTGACATTGATGCTTGTAGTGAACACCTAGTTTCAATTTCCAAACTTAATGATGAATTGGCTAGTCTTAATGCTCAACTTAAGACTAGCAAGAGCGAATTTGATAAGCTAAAATTTGCGAGGGATGCCTACACGATTGGTAGACACCCCTCAATTAAGGATGGACTTGGCTTCAAGAGGGAAGCCAAGAACTTAACAAGCCATAAGGTTCCCATCCCCGCCAAGGAGAAAGGGAAGGCTTCTATGGCAAGTAGTACTAAAAAGAACCATGCTTTTATTTATCATAATAGGAGACATGCTAGAAATGACTATAGAAGTTATGATTCACATGCTTATGATTCACATGCTATGGTTGCTTCTAGTTCTTCTTATATGCATGATAGAGATATGTCTAGGAGATATGTTCATCATGTGCCTAGAAAGAATATTGTTCATGTTTCTAGGAAAGTTATGGATGGTCCTTCTACAATATATCATGCTTTAAATGCTTCCTTTGCTATTTGTAGAAAGGATAGGAAGATAGTTGCTAGGAAATTAGGGGCAAAATGCAAGAGTGATAAAACTTGCATTTGGGTCCCTAAGACAATTGTGACTAACCTTGTAGGACCCAACAAGAGTTGGGTACCTAAGTCCCAAGCCTAAATTTGCCTTGCAGGTTTATGCATCCGGGGGTGCAAGCTGGATTATCGACAGCGGATGCACAAACCATATGACGGGGGAGAAGAAGATGTTCACCTCCTACGTCAAAAACAAGGATTCCCAAGATTCAATCATATTTGGTGATGGGAACCAAGGCAAGGTGAAAGGCTTAGGCAAGATTGCAATTTCAAATGAGCACTCTATCTCTAATGTGTTTTTAGTTGAGTCTCTTGGATATAATTTGCTATCTGTGAGTCAATTATGTAATATGGGATATAATTGTCTATTTACAAATGTAGATGTGTATGTCTTTAGAAGAAGTGATGGTTCATTAGCTTTTAAGGGTGTATTAGACGGCAAACTTTATTTAGTTGATTTTGCAAAAGAGGAGGCCGGTCTAGATGCATGCTTAATAGCTAAGACTAGCATGGGCTGGCTGTGGCATCGCCGCTTAGCACATGTGGGGATGAAGAACCTTCACAAGCTTCTAAAGGGGGAACACGTGATAGGTTTGACTAACGTGCAATTCGAAAAAGATAGACCTTGTGCAGCTTGTCAAGCAGGTAAACAAGTGGGAGGAGCGCATCACAGCAAGAATGTGATGACCACATCAAGACCCCTAGAGCTGCTACATATGGACCTCTTCGGACCCGTCGCCTATCTAAGCATAGGAGGAAGTAAGTATGGTCTAGTTATTGTTGATGACTTTTCCCGCTTCACTTGGGTATTCTTTTTGCAGGATAAGACTGAAACCCAAGGGACCCTCAAGCGCTTCCTAAGGAGAGCTCAAAATGAGTTTGAGCTCAAAGTGAAAAGATAAGAAGCGACAACGGGTCCGAATTCAAGAACCTTCAAGTGGAGGAGTTTCTTGAGGAGGAAGGGATCAAGCACAAGTTCTCTGCTCCCTACACACCACAACAAAATGGTGTGGTAGAGAGGAAGAACAGGACGCTCATCGATATGGCGAGGACGATGCTTGGAGAGTTCAAGACCCCCGAGTGCTTTTGGTCGGAAGCCGTGAACACGGCTTGCCACGCCATCAACAGGGTATACCTTCATCGTCTCCTCAAGAAGACGTCATATGAGCTTCTAATCGGTAACAAACCCAATGTATCTTACTTTCGTGTATTTGGGAGCAAATGCTACATTCTAGTGAAGAAGGGTAGAAATTCTAAGTTTGCTCCCAAAGCTGTAGAAGGGTTTTTGTTAGGTTATGATTCAAATACAAAGGCGTATAGAGTCTTCAACAAATCATCGGGTTTGGTTGAAGTCTCTAGCGACGTTGTATTTGATGAGACTAATGGCTCTCCAAGAGAGCAAGTTGTTGATCTTGATGATGTAGATGAAGAAGATATTCCAACGGCTGCTATACGAACCATGGCGATTGGTGATGTACGATCACAGGAACAAAAGGAGCAAGATCAACCTTCTTCCTCAACAATGGTGCATTCCCCAACTCAAGAAGATGAACATGTTCATCAAAAGCAGGCGTATGATCAAGGGGGAGCACAAGATGATCTAGTAATGGAGGAAGAAGCACAACCGGCACCTCCAACTCAAGTCCGAGCGATGATTCAAAGGGATCATCCTGTCGATCAGATTTTGGGTGACATAAGCAAAGGAGTAACTACTCGGTCTCGATTAGTTAATTTTTGTGAGCATTACTCTTTTGTCTCTTCTATTGAACCTTTCAGGGTAGAGGAGGCCTTGCTAGATCCGGACTGGGTGTTGGCCATGCAAGAGGAGCTCAACAACTTCAAGAGGAATGAAGTTTGGACACTGGTGCCTTGTCCTAAGCAAAATGTTGTGGGAACCAAGTGGGTGTTCCGCAACAAACAAGACGAGCATAGAGTGGTGACGAGGAACAAGGATCGACTTGTGGCAAAAGGTTATGCCCAAGTCGCAGGTTTGGACTTTGAGGAGACTTTTGCTCCTGTGGCTAGGCTAGAGTCCATTCGTATTTTGCTAGCATATGCCGCTCACCATTCTTTCAGGTTGTTCCAAATGGATGTGAAGCGCGCTTTCCTCAACGGGCCAATTAAGGAGGAGGTGTACGTAGAGCAACCCCCTGGCTTCGAAGATGAACGGTACCCCGACCATGTGTGTAAGCTCTCTAAGGCGCTCTATGGACTTAAGCAAGCCCCAAGAGCATGGTATGAATGCCTTAGAGACTTTTTAATTGCTAATGCTTTCAAGGTTGGGAAAGCCGATCCAACTCTTTTTACCAAGACATGTGATGGTGATTTGTTTGTGTGCCAAATTTATGTCGATGACATAATATTTGGTTCTACTAACCAAAAGTCTTGTGAAGAGTTTAGCAGGGTGATGACGCAGAAATTCGAGATGTCGATGATGGGCGAGTTGAAATACTTCCTTGGGTTCCAAGTGAAGCAACTCAAGGATGGCACCTTCATCTCCCAAACAAAGTACACGCAAGACTTGCTAAAGCGGTTTGGGATGAAGGACGCCAAGCCCGCAAAGACTCCAATGGGAACCGACGGACACACCGACCTCAACAAAGGAGGTAAGTCCATTGATCAAAAAGCATACCGGTCAATGATAGGGTCTTTACTTTATTTATGTGCTAGTAGACCGGATATTATGCTTAGCGTATGCATGTGTGCTAGATTTCAATCTGATCCTAAGGAGTGTCACTTAGTGGTAGTGAAGCGAATACTTAGATATTTAGTCGCTATGCCTTGTTTCGGGATCTGGTATCCTAAGGGGTCTAACTTTGACTTAATTGGATACTCAGATTCCGACTATGCTGGATGTAAGGTCGATAGGAAGAGTACATCAGGGACGTGCCAATTCTTAGGAAGGTCCCTAGTGTCGTGGAACTCTAAGAAACAAACTTTCGTTGCCCTATCCACCGCTGAGGCCGAGTACGTTGCCGCAGGACAATGTTGCGCGCAACTACTTTGGATGAGGCAAACCCTCAGGGACTTTGGCTACAATCTGAGCAAAGTCCCACTCCTATGTGATAATGAGAGTGCTATCCGCATGGCGGAAAATCCTGTTGAGCACAGCCGCACAAAGCACATAGACATCCAGCATCACTTTTTGAGAGACCACCAGCAAAAGGGAGATATCGAAGTGTTTCATGTTAGCACCGAGAACCAGCTAGCCGATATCTTTACCAAGCCTCTAGATGAGAAGACCTTTTGCAGGCTGCGTAGTGAGCTAAATGTCTTAGATTCGCGAAACATGGATTGAATTGTAACATACATGTGTTTATGCCCTTGATCATGTTCATTCTGCATTTTGTTGCTTATTGTGGTGCTCAAGTTGTACAAGCACTCCCTGGACCTCACAAGTCCTTATGCATGTGATGCACATATTTAGGGGGAGGTGTGTTGCAACTTGACCCTTTGAGACTAACCATGTACGTGAGCTTGCTTGATTTAGTCTCGAAGGTGAATTGAAAGGGAAAAGGTGGACTTGGACCATGCAAGACTTCCACTGCACTCCGATGAAAAGAGTAACTTTTCCAAGTTCATCTTTATACTCTTATTGCCTATTTGCCTTTCGTTGAAGATTTTGGTGAGGCAATGGGATTAAAGGGCCAAGATTGATCCCGTTTTGGTGCTTGATGCCAAAGGGGGAGAAAATAAAGGCCAAAGCAATAAATGGATCAGCTACCACTTGAGAACTTTGAAAATAATAGAATAGAGCTTTTGTCAAAATACTCTAATTTGGCTCCTTTTGTCAAAAGTTGGGTTCTTGTGGGGAGAATGGTTGATTATGGGAAATAGGGGGAGTTTTTGTTACTGTGATCAATGTTGAAACTTGCTCTCAGCAGCAAGGAGGCCAACAAGGGTGAACAGTGATGACAACAGGGTTACGTGCTCGGGGGCAAGAGCTCTGTTAATCTAGCCTCTCACGGGCACTGTGCGGGGGTATTTATAGGTATCTGAGTGCCCAACGCCTTGTGTTAAGGACGCATGTGCCCTCAGACACCTAGTTTATCCCCAGAATATTCCCATAAAGCAGGGTTACAAGCTGTAATTACAAGTATGCCTTTACAAGTTAGGCCCGTAACACAGAGGCGGCCACGCAGGGCCCGTTACAATGGGCCAGATCACGCGTGGGCCTTAGGACTGAACGAGGCCGCGCCGCGGGAAGACGTCGCCGCAGGCCTTCGTCAAAGTGCCGAATGGAGCGAAGGGTGTCCCTGCCTGCTTTGTCTCTGTCAGACCAGCGACTGCGGCGGAGGCCTTGAGCGAAGGGTGGCGTCTTTGCCTTCGCCCCAACATTTGCCCTCCGAGGGACCAGTTCGACAAAGTCACCTGGTGCCGAAGACGTCGCTAGATGGCGGAGACGCTGCCCTCGCTCGAAGTGGTTCCGCGGGGGTTTTTGATGTGACCGTTGATGGACGGCGTACTGTTGGATTGCGGGTTTCCCGAAGCGTCGCGCCCTGTCGGATTGCGGGTTTCCCGAAGAGCCGCGCCCTGCCTATAAAAGGGGGCGGGGGTCGGCGCTGTTTGAACTTTGCCTTCCGCGCTTCGTAAAAACCCTAGCCGCCCGCCGTCTTGCTGCTCCTCTTCCTCCGCTGCTCCTTTTGCTCGCCGGAGTTCTGGCTCGAGTGAAGCAGACCGCCCGCCGCCGCTGACGGTACGTAGCAATGCCATCCTCTTCTTCTTCCGCCGACGCCACGCCGCCGGCCGCCGCCTCGTCTGAGGAGACGTTGAGTAGCGTGATGGTGGAGGAGTTGCGCGCCGGCGACTCTGTTGATTTTGGTGTGTCACGGATGACGTCAGCCCGCGTTGAAGATATGCAGCGGTTGGGCTACTTTGGCGGCGGAGTCGCTCGTGCTCCGGGGACGGAGGAAGTCCCCGAGCCGGAGGGTGAGTTGGTTGTTTTCGAGGCGTTCTTCGTCGCCGGTCTCCGCTTGCCTGCGCACCGGTTTGTTGGCGAAGTCCTGCGTAGATTCAACGTTCAAATACATCAGCTGACACCGAACGCCGTGGTGGCGCTGGCGAAGTATGTCTGGGCGACGACTTCGTACGGCGGACAGCCGTCAGTTGAAGTTTTTGCGAAGAATTATTGTTTGCATTGGCAGAAGAGGATGGTTGAGGACGGAGTTGCCCAGTTCGGGTCATGCACATTCACGCCGAAGACCGGCAAGACCACAATGCCAGTAGTGGAGTTGGTTCCGTGCGCCCGCAACAAGTGGGGCAATTGGAATGAATTTTGGTTTTACGTTGCTGAGGCTACTGTCGAAGGCCATGAAGGACTCCCCGTGTCTGAGATGTGCTCTCACTATTACTCTGCGTATCCGCCTTTTGAAGTGGCAGAAGAGGATGCAGACGAAGGGGCCCTTCGGTGCGCCGCCGGCCAGAGCAGTGGGCGTGATTTAGTTGAAGAGTTCGTGGCATACGGGGTCTGGCCCTTGGCGCACGGCTGGGCGCTGGGCGAAGTGTGCCCTCGCCAGATGCCTTTTCACGGAGGAAGGGTGGTGCGAAGTCCTGCCTTTGCACTGAATTTGCGAAACCGTGACCCGGCCGCCTTTGTGCGTGATGCGGAGGACTTGGCGGTGCGGCTCGTGGGGCGTTACGTGCCGAGGACGGAAGGCCAGCGCAGCTTTGATATCCGCGGGTCAAATGAACGTTTGAACAGGGTCTTCGAATTAAATCAATTGCCGTACGACGGCTACCCTGGTCAAGACAAAGCGGACCGCCGTGGGAAGAAGCCGGCGGTGGAGACTGGAGGCGACCCTACGCTGGCGGCCGCCCCCTCCTCAAAAAAGAGAAAATTAGGTACTGCGATGGGAGGACTTGGGGTGTCTGATAGTTTTGCTAGAGAGTTAATGAGGACGTGTGCGGCCCCGGGGGAGAGGATGTCTTCGCCCGAGCTCCGGGAGTCTTCGGCTCGGATGCTGAGGGTTACCGGGGGTTGCTGGCCTAGAAATGTTCCTATCCCCTGCGCGGCTGAGGAGGACTGTTTTACATCTCGTATGGTTCATCAGTGGAGAGTTTTTCCTTACGGGCGAAATATCGGTGCTGTTGTGTGGGCAGTGATGGACAAGGATCGCCAAGGGGCGGCGCAAAAACGCCAGGCGACTGTCAGGATTCACAAAGCCCGGCCGAAAAGGCAGCGGGGAACGGCGAAGGCTGCGGCCTCTGGCGGAGGCAAGCCGCCACTGCCGGCGAAGGCGGGCGCCTCTGCACCTAGCAAGGCGCCGGAGGCAACGGTGGGCGCCGGAGGCTCCAAACTGACGAAGGTGGTGCCGCCGGCCAGCGGAGTGGCGGAGGCTGCGAAGGCGGCTCGAACGTTGCCGCCGCCGGGCAAACGCGTTGCCGACTTCGGCACCGAGATTAATGTGGATGATTATCTTGGGGGTAAGTCTATATATATATATATTAAATTTGTTGACGCGTTGCAGGGTCGGACGAGGGCCAGCTTGCTCTAGTTGCGCCTAGCGCGGCGATCGCGACAGCTGCGCTAGCGCCGAAGGCAAGGGGTGAGACCCTTGGCGTTGGAGGCGAGGTGTCGGCCCTCGCGCTGGTCAGGGACGAGGCAGGCGTGGCGACCCGCCGGCTGAAGGGAGTGACGGAGGCGCTGAGTCAGGCGACGGAGGCGCTGAGTCAGGTCCGCTGAGCTATGCCCTCTCCACCCCCCTTCTCTCTCTTTTTTTAAGGCAACGGCCTTACGTGTGCTCTGCAGGTGGCTGACTTCACCAGCCGTACTGCGTCGGGGGCCCTTACGGCAGCTTTGTCTACCGAAGTCGAGAGACTTCGGACGCAACATGCTGATGCTGTCCGTGAGAAGTCGGCCTCCGACAGCAAGTGCCGTAAACTGGCGGACAAGGTGGCCGCCCTGGAGAAGGAGAAGGCTGACCTCCGGCGCCAGCTGGCGGGGGAGAGGAGGGAGGCCAACGAAGCCATCGCCAAAGAGCAGGCTGCGCAGGCGGAGGCCAAGCTGGCGCGGGCGGAAGGCAATATTGCCAAGGAGCTCGCCGGTCAGCTGCAGCAGCGGCTTACTGCCCTGGAGAGCCGCGCGAAGGGGGCCGAGGCCGCGATGCGAGCGGAGGCCGAACGGACGCGCACACAGCTGATGGCTACATATCGCGAGCTGGGTGCGCAGACTGGTGACTTCGAGGTGCCGGAGCGCGAGCCCGGGCTTCGCTGTCTGGAATGGGTGCAGGAGGAGCTGCAGGAGCTCCCCACTGTCTTGGGGGGGTTAATGTCGTTCACCTCCCTGGTCACCTGCGAGGGGGCGATGAACGCACTCTCTCGCGAAGGGTGCCGGCACTTTGAGGCCTTCGACCAGGCAGATGAATATTTTGGGCGAGATATCTATGAGGTCGAAGACCCCATGGTGAAGGAATCCGCCGGGGCCCTCTATGACCGGATGTGGGGTCTGTGCGGTCGTGAGGTGGTCAGGGAGCGGGCCGAGGCTGCGAGGGCTCAGGTAACGTTGTCGTTTGTTCGGCGTTTGCTGGATGTGGTCTGTGCGTGTGTTTGCTGAGTTTTTGTGTGTTTTGTCTTAGGCGGAGCGTGGTGAGCGGGTGGACGACTTCGGGGCACTGAACAGCGCGCTGCCTGACCCGGAGCCGACCCCTGCGGAGGCTGCGACTGGAGTCGCACTGGAACCAACCCCGGAGACTGCGGAAGGTGCGCCAGGCTTGCCAGGCGCCCCCACATCTGCTGCGGCCGGCGAAGACCTGCCCCCGAAGGTGGCCGAAGGCGCGCCTGATGCCCCCGCAGCTGCTACGCCGAGCGTTGAAGATCTCGCGGCGGTGGTGGCGGAAGCAGCGGCGGAGCCAACGGCGGAGGCTCCCGCGGCGGCAGGGCCTTCGCTGGTGGCGTAGTGGGTGTTTAGGGTTGGGGAATTTTTGGATGTTGTGCTGAATTTTGGTTGCTGCGCAGGTTCAAGATTTTGGGCCTGCGCACGCAACCGCTACTACTGAGTTTTTGGCGGCTTCGACCGCGGAAGGTGGGAATGAATATGGTGGGTCTGTATCTGAGTTTTCTGATTTTACTGACTCTGGGAGCTCGGTTGAGTGGACTGAGGAGTCGTCGGAGGAGGACTTGGATTATTTTGCGGCCTTGGATGTGGCTGCGGCGGAGGCTTCGCCACGCGCCGCGGACGCGCCAGACGTGCCAGGTCCTAGTACCGGGCGCCGACGACGAAGGGCGGTTGCAAAGCGTAGGGTTAGTGTGGAGGAAGGGGCTCGGCTTCGCGTGAGTAGGGCTGGTCGGCAGGAGCTGTTGTCTTTGCCGGCCGCCGTGGGTACAGGGGAAGGGGAACTGCGAAGTCTTTTTGCGGGTGAAGAGCTTAGGATAATATTATTTAATTATAGGGAGATGGGAATTATTCCTAAGGTTGAGCCGATGTAGAGCGTGGTGCCCTCGCGTGTATATGTGTAAGGGCTTGTAAGATGGAGTTGTGTGCCCTCGCGTGCCTGTGCCTGCGAGGGCGCTGTGTACTTTGTCTGGTATGGTTGGTTATGCTGTGCCGTTGTGATTATAGTCGGTCTTGGCGCGGATGGTTTGATGCTGTCGTTTCTGCTTTTGTTGTACTAGGTCGGCTGCGCCCTTAGGCGGCTTCTGCGCGGAGTCTTTGCGATAGACTTCGGGCTTTTTCGTACTCGTTGTGCTAGTCCGGCTGCACCCTTAGGCGACTTCTGCGCGGATAGTCTTCGCGATGGACTTCAGATTTTTTTCGCACTTGTTGTGCTTAGTCCGGCTGCACCCTTAGGCGACTTCTGCGCGGATAGTCTTCGTGATGGACATCGGATTTTTTCGCACTTGTTGTGCTTAGTCCGGCTGCACCCTTAGGCGACTTCTGCGCGGATAGTCTTCGCGATGGACATCGGATTTTTTCGCACTTGTTGTGCTTAGTCCGGCTGCACCCTTAGGCGACTTCTGCGCGGATAGTCTTCGCGATGGACATCGGATTTTTTCGCACTTGTTGTGCTTAGTCCGGCTGCACCCTTAGGCGACTTCTGCGCGGATTTGTCGCACGCGAGGGTGGCTAGCGCTTAGCCTCGCGGTGACTTCGAATTGGTCGAATGCCGAAGACCGTTGTCGCGGTCTTTTTTCGACACATGTTTTTGCGGGGGATTTTTCTCACATATATTACATGGCTCCGCCTCGTTAAAAACCTCACCCCCGGGGAGGAAAAGAGTGCGGGCCGGTATAAGTTTGATTGCGGCGAATTACAAGGGCGAAGTCAGCCCTAAAAGGGTCAAACAAAAAATTTGCGAAGGTTGTCGATGTTCCAGGAGTGCTCTAGGTCCTCGCCGTTTGGCGTTGTGAGCCTGTAAGCGCTGGGGGAAGCTTTTGTCTTGACTATGAAGGGGCCCTCCCACTTGGGCTCCAACTTGCCCTTAGACTCCGTCCGAGCTGTTCGGACGAGTACGAGGTCCCCCTCGCTGAACTCCCTTGGGATGACTGCGTGGTCGCGCCATGCTTTGGTCTGGGCTTGGTATTTGTTTAGGGCCTGTAGGGCGAAGACCCAGTCTCCGTCAATGAGATCTTTTGAAGTTGGCTCGTCCACGTCGGGGACGGCTGACGGAACTGTACGCGGGGACCCGTGCTTTATTTCTTGCGGGGTCATTGCCTCCGATCCGTATAGAAGGCGGAAAGGAGTGAACCCGGTCGCCCTGCACTCAGTTGTGTTTAGCGCCCAGACTGCCTCCGGTAATAAATCAGTCCATCTGCCTTTTTTTCATCGAGGAGCATCTTCTTGACAGCTGTGAAGATTTTCCCGTTGGCACGCTCCACGACCCCGTTGGACTGCGGATGATAGACTGAAGCGAAGGCAAGCTTGGTGCCGATGGAGAAACAAAAATCCTTGAAATCTTGGCTGTCGAACTGCTTGCCGTTGTCAACTGTTAGCTCGGACGGTACTCCGAAGCGGCAAACAATGTTCTGCCAAAAGAATTTTTGGGCAGTTTTTGATGTGATTGTGGAAACAGCCCTCGCTTCAATCCATTTAGTGAAGTATTCGACGGCTACGAAGGCGAACTTAAGGTTCCCCTGAGCGGTGGGCAGGGGCCCGACAATGTCCAGGCCCCAGCGCTGGAGAGGCCATGTATGGGCGATCAGCTTTGTATACTGCGAGGGGTTGCCTGACCGAGGAGAGAACTTCTGGCAGGCTTCGCAGGACCTTGTGACGCGATTTGCGGCGCAGATCATTGCAGGCCAGTAAAACCCTTGTCGGATCACCTTGGCAGCCAGGGCCCTTGGCCCTGCATGCGAGCCGCACGCGCCACTGTGGACTTCGCGTAGGATCTGCATGCCTTCGGTTTCGGTGACACATTTAAGCATTGGCTGACTGACCCCTTTCTTGTATAACTGGCCCTCAATCAGTGCGAAGTCCCGGCTTCGATGCCTGAGGCGCTTTGCCTCACTGCCGTCGGTTGGATGATAGTACCCCTATAGGAACAGTGTTATTGGTGCCAGCCAGTCTTCGGTCATGATTAGGTTGACTATGCGGTGGCCCTCGCTATCGTTAGTTATTTGGAGCCCTTCGGGGCTCCAGACGGCTGGCGTGCCGATGGTGTGAAAGAACACGTCGGAGGGCAAGGGCTCGCCCCTGGCGGCGGCCTTGGCTAATGCATCGGCCTCCTCGTTCTTGGCTCTATCCACATGCTGCAGGGTGAATCCCTTGAACTGTCTCTCGAGACTTCGGATAGCCGCGAGGTATTGCATGAGCGCGGGGTCTTTTGCTGCATAGTCTTTCTCGACCTGGCCGGCAACTATCTTGGAGTCTGTCTTGATGATACATGTGGTGACTCCGAGGGCCCTTAGCTTGCGGAGGCCGAGAATAACCGCTTCATACTCTGCTATATTGTTTGTACATTTGTCGGATTCCAGAGCGAAGCTGAGGCGTGCTGCATATCTGTGTTTGACTCCGGCTGGTGAGGTGACGACTGCAGCGACGCCTGCCCCCGCATGACACCATGCGCCGTCGCAATGGATAGTCCAGACCTTCTCTGTGGATGGGTCCGGCTGTGTTACTGGCCCAGTCCAGTCGACGACGAAGTCTGCCAGGACTTGCGACTTGATAGCTGTCCTGGGCTCGAAGTTGATGTGGTAGCCGGAGAGTTCGGCTGCCCACTTGGCAATCCTCACTGATGCCTCCGGGTTTCTGAATAGTTCGCCGAGCCCCCTGTCTGAGGTGACTCGGACCTTGAATGCTTCAAAGTAATGGCGCAGCTTGCGCGAGGACATAACAACTGCGTAGGCGATCTTCTCCAGCTCTGTCATGTTGCATTTGGACGGTGTCAGGACTTCAGAGACATAGTAAACAGGGCACTGTCTGACTGCGCCCTCGACTGTCTGCTCCTGCACCAGTGCCGTGCTGACCGCGTGCGGCGAAGCCGCGACATAGAGCAATAGGGGGAGCGAGGAGTCGGGGCTTGTGAGGATGGCCAGCTCCGACAGGTACTGTTTTAGTGAGGCGAAGGCCGCTGCTTGCTCCGGTCCCCAGGCGAAGTCTTTCGCACCACGGAGTGTTTTGAGGAAGGGGAGACTTCGCTCGGCGGACCTGGAGATGAATCTGTTGAGAGCGGCCAATCTGCCTGTCAGGCGCTGGACGTCCCTGGCGGACTGCAGGGGCGACATGCCGACGATGGCCTGGATCTTGGTTGGGTTGGCCTCGATGCCGCGGTGTGACACCAGGTAGCCCAGTATCTTGCCCTGGCGAACACCGAAGACGCACTTTTCCGGGTTTAGGCGGAGTCGTGCATCTCGCATGTTCGCGAATGTCTCGGCCAGGTCGGCGAGATGGTCCTCCTTATTTTTGCTGGCGACGACGATGTCATCCACGTATGTAAATATATTTCTGCCGACCTGTCCTTCGAGTACTGTTTTGGTGAGTCTGGAGAAGGTGGACCCGGCATTCTTGAGACCCTCCGGCATTCTGACAAAGCAATAAGTGCCGAAGGGTGTTATAAAGCTGGTGCTAGCCTTGTCTTCCTCCTTCATGTATATCTGGTGATAGCCGGAGAAGCAGTCGAGGAGAGACATGACCTCGCATCCGGCCGCGCTATCGACTATTTTGTCGATCCGCGGCAACGGGAAATTGTCCTTTGGGCAGGCCTTGTTGAGACTGGTGAAGTCTATACACATTCGCCATTTTCCGCTTTTTTTCTGCACCATTACGACATTGGAGAGCCACGTGGGGTAAGCCACTGGCTCAATGAATTTAGCCTCCAGGAGACGGTGCACCTCCGCCTTGGCGGCCTCTGTCTTTTCGTCGGACATTTTGCGAAGCCTCTGCTTTTTGGGTCGCACCGAAGGGTCAATTCCCAAGCTGTGCTCAATTATGGATCGGCTGACTCCGACCAGATCGAGGGCGGACCAGGCGAAGACATCTTTATTCTTGGCCAGGCAGCAGAGAAGTTTCTCTTCTTCAAGTGAGGTGAGGTCTTCGCTGATAGTGACTGTCTGCTTGGGCGTGGCCTGATCGAGGGGGACAGTCTTGGTCCCGTCTTGGCTCTGCAATTGTGCCTTGTCGTGCTGCTTATCGGTTGGGCTGGCCGGCGCAGGGACCTCGCGCTGGGTCGTGAGACAGTGTACGTTCCTCTGACCAGGCACGAAGTCCCGCTCTATGTTGCGCGCCGTCTGCTGGTTGCCGTAGATTGTGATGGCGCCTAGCGGACCTGGTATCTTCATACATAGGTACAACCCATGGATGGCAGCTTCGAACTTATTGATGGAGCCCCGGCCCATAATGGCGTTGTATGGATATACCATGTCGACAATGTCGAAGGTTACTTGCTCACTTCGGGCATTGGGTGCTACACCGAAGGAGAGGGGCAACTCTATCTTGCCAACTGGAAAGGTGCCCTTGCCGCCGAAACCATACAAAGGGTTGTCCGAAGGCTTCAGCAAGCTGTGGCTTATACCCATGCGGTCGAAGGCGTGTAGGAAGATGATGTCCGCCTGACTGCCGTTGTCGACTAGGACTTTGTGTAAGTCCCAGCCTGCCACGCTGCAATTGATGACCATAGCGTCGATGTGGGGGGCGCTGCGCAGGTCGACGTCTCGTGCATCGAAGGTTAGCGGTATGTGGGACCACTTCGTCTGCACGACTGGGCCAGTGACCGCGACATGGTTGATGTTGCGGTAGTTGTCCCGCTTCTGCCGCTTGGTGTCGAAGTCAGTGCTGGACCCCCCTGTTATCATGTGAATGACTCCGCGATATGGTTGATCGGCGAAGTCTTCCTGCTTTGGGGCATGGGGGATGTTTTGGTGTTGCTGGTGTGGTGGTGGGGGTGGAGGAGGTACGATTTGTACTTCCTGATGGTGTTGGTAAGCGTGGTGCGGTGGATGCGGAGCGGGAGCGTGGATATATGGTGGAGGGGGTGGCTGGTAATTATGCGCGACAATTCTGGGATTGTCGGCTGGCTGCGCCCGCGCCATTCTGTCTCTGGTGGCCTTCGTCTCGGGGCAGTCTTTGGTTTGGTGGGCGCAGTCTTCGCCGTGGAAAAGGCAGTAGAACCGGCGCGGCGGCTGCGCTCGCCCTCGGCCCCTGCCACGAGTTCCATTTCCGTGGCCCTAGGGGGGATATTCCTGGCGACGAGGGGGGTCAGCAGCAGGCTACTGGTTGGCGATGTTGTGCACTTGCTGTTGACTGCGGCCATCTCGACCGGAGTCTGGTTGCGGAGTCCTCGTCCACGTGCGGCTGGACTGCGGGGCATCTTTGGGCTTCCGCTGCGACTCAACCTTGCGCTGGTGGAGCTCTTCGGATTTGGCATATTTTTCAAAGAGCTGATATAGCTCCTGGAGGTTCTTGGGTGGATCTCTGATACAGTGGCTGTAGAGGACGCCGGCCCGAAGGCCACTGATGGCGTAGTGGATAGCGATCTGATCATCGACGGAGGGCAGTTGTGATTTGAGTGTTAAGAATTTGCGGTAATACTCCCGCAGAGTCTCCTTTTCCAGCTGTTTGCAAAGTGAGAGCTCGGCCAAAGCGTCGGTGTCTGGACGGTACCCTTGGAAGTTGAGAAGGAACTTGTCCCTGAGACTTCTCCACGAATCAATGGACAGCGGAGGCAATCTGGTGAACCAGGTGAGTGCTGGGCCCTCTAGCGCGATGATGAAAGACTTCGCCATTGTGGCGTCGTCCCCTCCGGCGGATGCAACGGCGACTTGATAACTCATCATGTACTGCGCCGGGTCGGTGCTGCCGTTGTACTTGGGATATGCCCCTGCTCGGAAGTTAGCTGGCCAAGGCGTCACTTGCAGGTGTGGCGCCAGGGGACTTCGCTCGTCGAGGTAGTTGACCCCTTGGAATGGCGCGCTGTGCTGGAAGGCGTAGTCATGCTGGGGGAAACGCGGGTTCTCCGGCTGCGCCCGGTGTTGCGGGGGTGGGCCATGCTGCAGGCCGAGGTGGCCTTCGCGCGTGTCTTCCGGTTGTGCGCGCTGCTGGAGGGGTGGCTCTTGCTGTGGACCGAGGTGGCCTTCGCGCTGCATCAGCGTGATCTCGCGCTCGAGGTCTTGGGCCTTCTGCTCCTCGTCGCGTATCATTTGCCACACCTTGGCTAGTGCGGACACACGCTAGCGCTTGGCCTCCAGTATCTCTTTCTGCCTCTGGAGATTGCGGTTCTTGAGGCGCAGGGCGCGCAGCTGTAGCTGTTCTTCTGTTGAGACGCCGAGGACCTCGCCGTCCTCGGTGAGATCCGCGCCCTCCAGTGGGGCGAGGCCTGGGGGCGACTGCGATTGTCCTTCGGGCCCGCAGGTGCAGAAGGTGTCGTCTTCGCAGGTGCGGGGAATATTGTCTTCGGTGGGCTCTTGGTGGGTGGATTGGGTGAGGGCGAGGGCCTTGCCCTTCCTTGCGGCAAGCAGTGCTGCCTTCGCAGCCTCGTCAGCCTTCGGGTTAGCTCTCTTGGGTGCCATCGCGGGTGGTTTGGTCGTAGCACGAACGGTGGGCGCCAAATGTTGAAACTTGCTCTCAGCAGCAAGGAGGCCAACAAGGGTGAACAGTGATGACAACAGGGTTACGTGCTCGGGGGCAAGAGCTCTGTTAATCTAGCCTCTCACGGGCACTGTGCGGGGGTATTTATAGGTATCTGAGTGCCCAACGCCTTGTGTTAAGGACGCATGTGCCCTCAGACACCTAGTTTATCCCCAGAATATTCCCATAAAGCAGGGTTACAAGCTGTAATTACAAGTATGCCTTTACAAGTTAGGCCCGTAACACAGAGGCGGCCACGCAGGGCCCGTTACAATGGGCCAGATCACGCGTGGGCCTTAGGACTGAACGAGGCCGCGCCGCGGGAAGACGTCGCCGCAGGCCTTCGTCAAAGTGCCGAATGGAGCGAAGGGTGTCCCTGCCTGCTTTGTCTCTGTCAGACCAGCGACTGCGGCGGAGGCCTTGAGCGAAGGGTGGTGTCTTTGCCTTCGCCCCAACAATCAATTTCTATTGGAACAACTCTCTTTATGTCTCTACAAGTGTGTTTGACTTAGAGTTAGGAAATTGAGGTTGATTTGCAAAAACAAACCAAGTGGTGGCAAAGAATGACCCATACATGCCAAATTTAATTCAAAACAAATTTGAGTTTTCATTTGCATTGATATTACACTTGTTCTAGTTGCTTTATGTTGTGTTGGCATAAATCACCAAAAAGGGGGAGATTGAAAGGGAAATGTGCCCTTGGGCCATTTCTAAGTATTTTGGTGTTTGAGTGCCAACACAAGTGCTTTTGTGTTAAACTATGAAAAGGGGTGGACAAAGTGCAAATCATGTCAAAAGGTATGCTTCTAGACTTAGTACATTATTTTATGGACTAATGTATTGTGTCTAAGTGCTGGAAACAGGAAAAATCGAATTGGAAATGAGATGGCTTTGTTCAGCCAAAGTCTGCTCAGTCTGGGAGCACCGGACTGTCCGGTGGTGCACCGGACAGTGTCCGGTGCGCCAGGCTGGCTCGAGCGAACTGGCCGCTCTCGGGAATTCACCGGCGACGTACGGCTATAATTCACCGGACTGTCCGGTGTGCACCGGACTGTCCGGTGAGCCAACGGTCGGCCGGGCTAACGGTCGGTCGCGCGATCTGCGCGGGACACGTGGCTGAGCCAACGGCTAGAAGGGGGCACCGGACTGTCCGGTGTACACCGGACATGTCCGGTGCGCCAACGGCTCCAAGGCTGCGAACGGTCGGCTTCGCCATAGAAGGAAAGAAATTGGGCACCGGATAGTGTCCGGTGTGCACCGGACTGTCCGGTGCGCCACGCGACAGAAGGCAAGAATTGCCTTCCCAGATTGCTCTCAACGGCTCCTAGCTGCCTTGGGGCTATAAAAGGGACCCCTAGGCGCATGGAGGAGGATACCAAGAATTCCTTGAGCACTCTTGATCACTCACACTCCATTCCTGCGCACTTGTTCGACATTCTAGTGATTTGAGCTTCGTTCTAGTGTCCTAGTCTCTTGAGCTCAAGTCTGGATCTTGTGTGTGCGTATTTGCTGTGATCTTTGTGTCTTGTGTGAGTTGCTAATCCCTCCCTTGCTCCGTGCTTCTTTGTGAACTTCAAGTGTAAGGGCGAGAGGCTCCAAGTTGTGGAGATTCCTCGCAAACGGGGTTAAGAAAAGCAAAGCAAAACACCGTGGTATTCAAGTGGGTCTTTGGACCGCTTGAGAGGGGTTGATTGCAATCCTCGTCTGTTGGGACGCCACAATGTGGAGTAGGCAAGCGTTGGTCTTGGCCGAACCACGGGATAACCACCGTGCCATCTTTGTGATTGATATCTTTATGGTTATTGTGTTTTGTTGAGGCTCCTCTCTAGCCACTTGGTGATTATTGTGCTAACACTTAACCAAGTTTTGTGGCTTAAGATTAAAGTTTTACAGGATCACCTATTCACCCCCCCCCCCCCCTCTAGGTGCTCTCAGAGGTGGAGACCACCTTCCGAGGCCGAGGTTGAGGCCGAGCCCTGGGGTCGGGCGAGGCAGAGTCCTCCTTCTGAGGCCGAAGTTGAGGCCGAGCCCTGGGGTCGGGCGAGGCGGAGACCACCCTCCGAGGCCGAGGTTGAGGCCGAGCCCCGGGGGTCGGGCGAGGCGGAGATTCCTGTTGCGCCTGAGGCTGAACTTGACTGTTGTCAGCCTCACCCTGGCGGGTGGCACAGCAGTCGGAGCGGGGCGAGCGACGCTGTTTTCCTGTCAGGTCGATCAGTGAAAGGGCGAAGTGACTGCGGTCACTTCGACCTTGCTGACTGAGGCACGTGTGTCAGGATAAGGTGTCAGGCGATCCTCGCACTGAATGCGCCTGCGATACGGTCGGTTGGTGAGGCGATTTGGCCAAGGTTGCTTCACTACGAAGCCTGCCTGAGCTGGGCTTCGGGCGAGTCGAGGGTGCGGCCGTTGCTTGAGGAGGCCCTCGGGCGAGGCGTGAATTCGTCTGGGGCTACTGTTCCCGCCCGAGGCTCAGCTCGGGCGAGGCGAGATCGCGTCCCTTGAGTAGACGAAGCCTTGACCTGAATCGTACCCATCAGTCTCTGCAGCTTGTGCTGATGGTGGTTACCAGCCGTGTTTAGGAGTGTTGGGGGTACCCCTAATTACGGTACCCAACAGTAGCCCCCGAGCCTCAAAGGGAGTGTTGGTACTCGCTTGGAGGCTTTGCCGCACTTTTTTGCGAGGGGATCGACCTTTCTCGGTTACACTTTGTTCCGTGGGTGCGCGCGAGCGCACCCGCCGGGTGTAGCCCCCGAGGCCTCGGAGGAGTGGTTTGACTCCTCTGAGGTCTTAATGCCTTTCGTGACGCCTTGGCCGGCCTGGTTGTTCCCTCATGCGACCTGATTGTAGCCCGGGTGTATGGTCAGGTTCCGAGTTTTTAGGCTGGTTTGTTGACGCTGTCAACGGTTTGGCCGTAGCCGGGTTTGGGAGAGCAGCCCCCGAGCCTCTGCACGGAGCGAGAGGATGATCAAGGACTGTCTTGACTTTTATTATACGCCCCTTCGTCGCCTTTCCGCAAGGAGGAAGGGGGGGGAAGCACCATGTTGCCCTCGGAGGGCGCCAAACATGGTGTCTCCAATGAGTTGCTAACGGGTGATCCGAGTGGACGCACGTGCCCCGTTCGATAAGGGTCGGCTAGTGGCCCAGAGGCGCGCTCCAAAAGTACCTTCAGGTGATTTGCTGGACCCGGACCCGTTCGATAGGGTACGAGGGCTCAATGCCTCTCTCTGGTGGGATTCCGTTACAAAATCGCTCCTGCTGGTCTCAGAAATGTCCTAGGGTACCTCGGGAGTGTAGCCCGAGCCTCGGCCATGTAACGGACGTACCCAGAGTCATCCCTCGCTCTGCGTGCTCTTGGGCGGCTGTCGAACCCTTCCGAGGGGCCAGCCTTCGAACCCCTGATCAGTAGTGGGCGCGGAGCCCGAGTGCTCTGGGGCGGTTGTCGAACCCTTCCAAGGGGCTAGCCTTTGAACCCCTGAAAAATAATGGGCTTGAAGCCCGAGTGCTCTGGGGCGCCTGTCAAACCCTTCTGAGGGGCCAGCCTTCGAACCCCTGATCAGTAAGAGGGCTCGAGGCCCGCTTCCTTCGCGGAGAAGGATCCCTTTCGGAATGTCCCCTTTCCCGGTCCCTGTAGCAAGAGAGAGAAAGGGGAGGAGGAAAAGGATATGAATTTAAATGGTGTGGCGCACCTTTTTTGACGCGGTCATCATGACGGAGGTGAAACAACGCCAGCTTTGCCTGCCAAAGGCGTCGCTTGCCCTGCCGAGGAGTTAATGCGACGGGACGGGCGATTCGCGGGGCGGCCGTTGCGCGTGCGCGAGTCGTTCGAGGAACGGGCGTTTCGCCTTTGAGTTTGAATTTCGCGGCGGGTTCGGGCGAAGTTTTTGAATGGACTTCGCTCGAGCCTTTATATACCCGGAAGAGGGGCCGGTCAGTGGTTCTTTACTCTGCCATTTGTGCTTGCCTTCTGCTTTGGTTTCCGCAACCTAAGAGAATAGCCAGAGAAAAGAAAACCGCGCACCTTGTTCCTTCCGCCTCCACCCCTTTCGTTCAGCGATGGATGACAGGGTGACCGTCGTTCCGCCGCGCGATCCGTGGCCTTCCTCCACCGTCACAGTGGACGATCTGGAGGCCCTTGTCGCCGATGGTTTGCTTCGTCCCCTTTCCGGTGACCCGCAGCCGGAGTGGATGGCCCCTGCGAGCGAGGATGACCCGACCCCGCCGCCGGGGTATGTGGTTAGTTTCGTCTCCTTCCACGAGCGGGGGTTCAGAGTGCCAGTGAGCCATTTCATGCGGGCGCTCCTGCACTACTACGGGGTGGAGTTGCACAACTTCAACCCCAACTCCATCGCACAAGCGGCCATCTTCGCAGCGGTATGCGAGGGTTTTTTGGGGATTGACCCCACAGGGGTCTATGGACCCATCTCTTCTCCGCGGAGCTCTTTGCCTCGACGACGGAGGCGAAGAAGGTCTGTATGGCGGTGCGAGCCGGTGGCTGCACCCTCCAGCTGAGGTCGGGGCGCGCGCAGCTGTACATCCCTGCCATCCTTGTGTCTTCAAACAAGGGGTGGCAGCGCCGGTGGTTTTACCTTCGGAACGACGACGGAAGGCTTCCGTCGTTTTCTCAACGAGTGGTGACCGCCACCGGCAGCAACTGGCGTTGTGGGGCCACACGCGAGAAACAGGGGAAGCTCCAGCCTCTTCTGGAGGCCTTGCAGAGGTTACGAGATGGGGGGCTCACCGCTGCGGGGGTGGTCGCCGCCATCCATCGCCGGAGGGTGCTTCCTTTGGCAGAGCGGCGGTTGCCGCTTTCGAAGATGAAGCCGGGGGTTGATTTGGAGGGTTCGTAGATGTCCTCAGCTTCCCTCTTCGCCGACGACGACCGTAGGCGGGTAGCGGGCACGGTAGGGAGGTTGGATGCCGGCGCCCTTACCCAGCCTGTGATGCGTCCCGAGCGTGGGTACGTGTCCCTGGTGAGTGTCTGCCCCTTCTCCTATTTTGCGCCGAGTTGCCTTTGATTCTTACCGTCGGGATTTCCGTTCGTCTCCAGGGGTTGGGGTTTTACAAGCCCTCCCTGCCACCGATCCCGGAGGACGCGGTGGACCGAGCCGCGTGGAGGGTCGCCGCGGAGAAGAAAAAGGAGAAGAAGGACGCGGAAAAGGCCCGAGCCCGCGAGAGGATGCGGGCTCGGGAAGCCTTGGAGAGGCGCCGTCGGAGGCAGGAGAGGGACGGGCTCTCGAGGGAGCCGTCGCCGGAGACGCCTGACGATGATGACGATGATGATGATGATGACGAGGGAGACGACATGGCGGCCCGCCTTGGCCTTAGCCTGGATCTGAGGCTAGGCCAGGGGTCGCCGAGCCAGCCTCCAAGTGGGTTGGCGCCATCAGAATCTGGGGCCGGGACATCAAGGTCCCGGTCCGAGGAGCGGGGGCAGGCCGAGGGGGTACTTGACCCCTTGGCCGAGGTAGTTGAGGTGACTCCGGGGAGTCAGGCCGATCCGTCTGTCCCCCAAGAGCAGTCGCTCGTGCCGGCTTCACAGGAAGTTGGTCCTCCGGCCATCGTGACGACGCCTGGGCGGGCCGCTCCTTTGGCGTCTTGGGCGCCCGAGGTGGAGGCGGCGCCAGAGTCAGCAGTGGAGGTACCCTTGGCAGCGCCTGCGAGGATCGAGGCCTGAGGGGCCTCCCCGCAGGCACGGTTGGCCCTGGTCCGGAGTGGGTAAGTATCTGAGGATACCTCTGCTTTGGTTTTTTCTCCGTGTGCCCTGATCCTGCTTTATCCTTTCCTTTCAGTAAACGGAGGCAAGGCTCGGCCGGTCTGACCCCCCGGAAGGCCCTTAAGACAGTGCCGGCTTCTGCAGCCAATGCCGCAGCGCGCCACGCCGGTTGGCTGGCCTCCGCACAAGATGCCCTCGAGCGGGGGGCCCAGGCGGCATGAGTTGCCATGGGGCAAGCCTCCCAGGCTGACCCCTCCATCGGGGCAGCCATCGTGCCGGGGGAGGCTGCTGACATGGCCGCGGCCCCGAGCCCACCTGACGTGTTGCCGGCGCTGGCACCAGCTCCTGCCGAGGTCGTCGCTGTTTTGCCCGTGGAGCCACCCGTCGCCGCTGATGCTGGGATGGCTGAGGTGCCGCTGCTCGAGGTCGTCTCCGACCTCCCCAGTCTCGGCCATAAGGAGAGGGAGGCCGTCATTGCCGAGGTTGGTGATCGGAAGTCTGCCTCCTTAGCCGAGGGGAGGCCCAGTACGTCGTCAGCAATGGTACCCGATGCGTCGACTGCAGGGGGTCCTGACGCCTTGGAGGAGGGGCGCGCAGAACCGTGGCCCGTCTTGGGGAGCGGCGACCTTATCCCCGCAAGGCGCAACCCCAATGAGTGGAGTGGGCAGGCGCTCCGGTTCTGGACCCGCGGCGCCTCGAAACCCCTCTTCGTCCTCGACGATGAGCGGGAGGAGCAGTCTCAGGATGAGCTCCGTGAGTATGCCGAGGCGGCGATGGGGTCGCTTCGGTCGACCATGGAGATCCTTTCCAGGGACGTTCCCAGGGTCCTCCAGGTAAGGATTTTAGGCATACCTTTTGCGTGACCAGGGCATTCTTTGTAACACCCTGCTTCCCTTCCTCAGGAACTGACGAATGTGAGCACCGCCAAGTCGCTGTTCATCCGCCGCGAGACCGACGTCTAGGGTTTGCTGCGGTTCCTGAGGGCCGCGCTTGCCGAGGCTAATGAACGCCTCGCCCAACGGAGCACCGAGGTGGCAGACCTTTGGCTGCTCTGTGATGAGCTGGAGGTGGAGGCAGTGGCGGCGCAGGCAGAGGCGGCGTCGGCACGGATGGAGGCGCAGCAGCGGCAGCTGGAGCTTGGCCAGGTCATTGGCGAGCGGGACCAATCTCGGAGCCAGGCTACCGAGGCTGTAGGCCGGGCTGAGGCCCTTGGGGGTCAACTGGCCGAGGTGTCCGCTCGGGCCAGAGCCCTTACGGAGGACCTGGCTGTGGCCATTGGGTCTGCTCAGTCCGCCCAAGCTGTAGCCTCGGAGCAGCATGCCCGGGCTGAAGGTACGCTTCGGCCGCTTTGTGACTTCGATTCAGCTTCATTCTTCAACTCGTGTCTGAAGAATTCTGTTCGGCTGTCTGCAGAGTTCGAGACAGCTCTTAACGAGTCCGTCAAGGCACTTGCCCAGGCGGCTGAGCAGAAGGAGGCCGACCGCGTGGCCATGTCCGAGGCTATCTCGGCCTTCTGCCAGGCCATTGGCCTCGATGACGTCCCTTCGGGTAGCTCCCCCCAGAGTCGCCTGCGGGCCTTGGGCGGCCATGTGCGCAGCAGACTCCACGGGGCGCTGCATCACGGCGTTAGGCGGGCCTTCGCCGTGCTCGCTTCCCACTACGACGTGGATCTGGAGCGGGTCAGCGAGGGGTACTGTCTACCAGACGAAGATGAGGCTGCCTTAGCCGAGGTTCAGAGGCTTGACGCGGCCATCGTGGGCCCAAGCGCGGTGCTGGCGTCCTTCTTCGAGGTGGAGATCCTTCCGCTCGCGTCGCCATCTGGGGCCGGGCCAGATCTTGCCGAGGGTGGAGACGGCGGTGAGGGTGGAGACGATGCCGAGGGTGCCGCTCCTCCCCCGGGCGATGTCTGATTCTACCGGAGCAGTTTGTTTGGAGTATGCATGTGTTTTTCGTGGCCGCCGAGGCCTAAACACCTTATTGTCGTGTTATAAAGCTGCGTTTCTTTTCCTCTCGTTTCGAGTATCCGGACTTGTTCGTCAGTAGCAGAATCGCTTATCCGAGCAAGAGTTACTTTTCGCAAAAGGTGACGAGTGAGGTATCCGTATCCCGGAGGCGTAGGAGTCCCTCGGCTCGGTCGGCCTTGCCGCTTTCGTGCGCTCTTACTCGCTTTGCAGGATTCTATTATCGATATAGTCGGAAAGCACGAAAGTCATTTTGGTAGAAAACTTTTCCGAGGAAAATTTTGACGCAGAGGGGGTTCCCCCCTTCTAGCCCCCGAGGGAGGGTCGAGCTTTGCCGAGGCAAGGCTAACCCTTCCTTGACGGTTAGACTTTATTTGTGTATGTAAAGAGAATGAGGTATATGAACGACTTGAAACATCTTAAGGGTAAAAGTGACGTAGTTGTTGGATGTTCCAAGCGTTGTTGTAGACCTCGCCTTGATCGTTGGCCAGCTTGTATGTCCCGGGCTTCAAAATCTTGGCGATGATGAACGGCCCTTCCTAGGGAGGAGTAAGCTTGTGGCGCCCTCGGGCGTCCTGCCACAGCCGAAGTACCAAGTCTCCCACCTGAAAGCCTAGCTCGGGGCCGAACCCCTCGGGCGTGGTGGCGTCGCAGAGACTGCTGATACCGCGCCGAGTGTAGCAAGGCCACGTCCCGAGCCTCTTCGAGCTGGTCCAGTGAGTCTTCTCGGCTGGTCTGGTTGCTTCGGTCGTCATACGCCTTTGTCCTCGGGGAACCGTATTCTAAGTCTGTGGGCAAGATAGCCTCGGCCCCATAGACTAGAAAGAACGGCGAGAAACCCATGGCTCGGCTCGGCGTCGTCCTCAGACTCCATACCACCGAGGGTAGCTCTTTCATCCATCGCTTGCCGAATTTGTTGAGGTCGTTATAGATCCTCGGTTTAAGTCCCTGCAGAAGCATACCGTTGGCACGCTCCACCTGCCCATTTGTCATGGAGTGAGCTACGGCGGCCCAGTCCACACGGATGTGGTGGTCCTCGCAGAAGTCCAGGAACTTCTTCCCAGTGAACTGCGTGCCATTGTCGGTGATGATGGAGTTCGGAACCCCAAAGCGATGGATGATGTTGGTGAAGAACGCCACCACCTGCTCGGACCTGATGATGGTTAGGGGTCGGACCTCGATCCACTTGGAGAATTTGTCGATGGCGACCAGCAGGTGCGGGAAGCCCCTGGGTGCCTTCTGCAAGGGACCGACGAGGTCTAGACCCCACACAGCAAACGACCAGGTGATGGGTATTGTCTGCAGGGCCTGAGCGGGCAGGTGCGTCTGTCTCGCGTAGAATTGACACCCTTGGCAGAAGCGTACAATCCTAGTGGCGTCGGCCACCGCAGTCGGCCAGTAGAAGCCTTGTCGGAAGGCGTTCCCAACGAGGGCTCGAGGTGCTGCATGGTGACCGCAAGCCCCCGAGTGTATTTCTTGCAATAGCTCCTGTCCTTCGGCGACGGATATGCATTGTTGGAGAATGCTTGAGGGGCTGCGGTGGTAGAGCTCCTTTTCATCACCCAGTAAGACGAACGACTTGGTGCGCCGCGCCAGTCGCCGAGCCTCGGCCTTGTCGAGGGGTAGCTCTCCTCGGAGGAGATATTCCAGGTACGGGGCCTGCCAGTTTGGGTTAGGCGTGACCCCATTCCGCTCTCCCTTGACGCGCAGTGCCTCACCCTCGGCGACCGAGGATACCTCGGGCTGGGCCGAGGCCTCCTCGGGCTGGGCCGAGGCCTCCTCGAGCTGAGCCGAGGCCTCCTCGAGCTTGGGCATGTCGTCGGTCTTGATGGAGGGTTGATGTATGTCTCTGGAGAAGACGTCTGGGGGAACCGTTGTCCGCCCCGAGGCTATTTTAGCCAGCTCATCTGTAGTCTCATTGTACCATCAAGCGATGTGGTTGAGCTCCAGCCTGTAGAACTTGTCTTCCAGGCGTCGGACTTCATCGCAGTAGGCCTCCATCTTCTGGTCGCGGCAGTGGGAGTTCTTCATGACTTGGTCAATGACAAGCTGCGAGTCGCCACGAGCGTCGAGGCGCCGAACCCCTAGCTCGATGACGATGTGCAACCCATTAACCAGATCCTCGTACTCGGCCACGTTGTTTGACGCCGGGAAATGGAGGCGCAGCACGTAGCGGAGATGTTTCCCGAGGGGTGAGATGAAGAGCAGGCCAGCACCTGCTCCTGTTTTCATCAGCGACCCATCGAAGTACATGGTCCAGAGTTTCGGTTGGATCGGAGCTGTTGGCAATTGGGTGTCGACCCATTCAGCCACGAAGTCCACCAAGACTTGGGACTTGATGGCCTTCCGAGGAGCGAACGAGATTGTTTCGCCCATAAGCTCCACTGCCCACTTTGCTATCCTACCCGAGGCCTCTCGGCACTGGATGATCTCCCCTAGGGGGAAGGATGACACCACAGTCACCGGATGAGACTCGAAGTAGTGTCGCAACTTTCGCCGTGTCAGAATTACTGCGTACAGTAGCTTCTGAATTTGCGGGTAGCGGATCTTGGTCTCGGATAGCACTTCACTGATGAAGTAGACCGGCCTTTGGACGAGCAGTGCATGCCCTTCTACTCGTCTCTCGACTACGATCGCCGCGCTGACCACCTGATTGGTTGCGGCTACGTAGATCAAGAGGGCTTCTCCTTCAGCGGGGGGCACCAAGATGGGCGCGTTTGTAAGGAGCGCCTTTAAGTTTCCGAGGGCTTCCTCGGCCTCGGGGGTCCAAGTGAAGCGCTCGATCTTCCTTAAGAGGCGGTACAAGGGTAGGCCTTTTTCGCCGAGGCGCGAGATGAAGCGGCTCAGAGCCGCAAGGCATCCCATGACCCTTTGTACTCCTTTCAAATCTTTGATAGGCCCCATGTTGGTGATGGCCGCGATTTTCTCCAGGTTGGCCTCGATGCCCCGCTCGGAGACGATGAACACCAGGAGCAGGCCTCGGGGGACTCCGAAGACACACTTCTCGGGATTGAGCTTCACGCCCTTCGCTCTCAGACACTTGAATGTCGTTTCAAGGTCAGAGAGGAGGTCCAAGGCTTTCCTCATCTTGACAACGATGTCATCGACGTAAGCCTCGACCGTTCGGCCGATGTGCTCCCCGAACACGTGGTTCATGCACCTTTGGTATGTTGCGCCTGCATTCCTCAAGCCAAATGGCATAGTAGTATAGCAGTACATGCCAAAAGGTGTGATGAAAGAAGTCTCGAGCTGGTCGGACTCTTTCATCTTCATTTGGTGATAGCCTGAATAGGTGTCGAGGAATGACAGGGTTTCGCACCCAGCAGTGGAATCCACAATTTGGTCGATGCGAGGCAGAGGGTAGGGAACCTTCGGACATGCCTTGTTTAGACCAGTGTAGTCTACGCACATCCTCCACTTCCCACCTTTCTTTTTCACAAGCACAGGGTTGGTAACCATTCAGGATGGAATACCTCTTTGATGAACCCTGCGGCCATCAGCTTGTGGATCTCCTCGCCTATGGCCCTGCGCTTCTCTTTGTCAAAGTAGCGCAGGTTCTGCTTCATGGATCGGGCCCCAGCTCGGATATCCAGCGAGTGCTCGGCGACATCCCTCGGTATGCCCGGCATGTCCGAGGGACTCCACGCAAAAACTTCGGCGTTTGCGCGGAGAAAGTCGACGAGCACTACTTCCTATTTGGGGTCGAGCTCGGAGCCGATCCGGACTTGCTTGCAGGCGTCGTTGCTGGGGTCGAGAGGGACGGACTTAACCGCCTCTGCCGGCTCGAAGTTGCCGACGTGGCGCTTCGCATCAGGCACCTCCTTGGAGAGGCACTCCAGGTCGGCGATGAGGGCCTCAGACTCGACGAGGGCCCCAACATACTCCACGCACTCCACGTCGCATTCGTACGTGTGTCGGTACGTGGATCCGACGGTGATGACCCCGTTGGGGCCTGGCATCTTGAGCTTGAGGTAGGTGTAGTTGGGGATGGCCATGAACTTGGTGTAGCACGGTCTCCCCAGCACCGCGTGGTAGGTTCCTCGAAACCTAACCACCTCGAACGTGAGGGTTTCCTTTCGGAAGTTGGAGGGAGTTCCGAAGCAGACACGCAGATCGAGTTGTCTGAGGGGTAGGACGCGCTTCCCGGGGATGATCCCGTGAAAGGGCGCCGCACCGGCCCGGATCGTGGACATATCGATCTCCAAGAGCCCGAGGGTCTCCGCGTAGATGATGTTGAGGCTACTGCCTCTGTCCATGAGGGCCTTGGTGAGCCTGGTGTTGCCGATGACGGGGTCGACGACGAGCGGGTACTTTCCTGGGCTCGGCACACAGTCGGGGTGGTCGCCTTGGTCGAAGGTGATGGGCTTGTCGGCAGGGCCGTTCCTGACTTTTTAGGGGTCCGGTGCGAAATCCGAAATGGAGGCCCCATCCACACACAATATATATAATATTCAACGTATACAAATTATAATGCACTATTTTCAAGTTTATAAGATGACAAATATAAAATATAGCAAAAACACATACTTGTTATCCGATGTCATTAAAAATATCTTCTAACATTTTGTGATACAAATCATCGCTTATACCATTAAGATCAATCTCATCCAACAACTTCTTTTAGATACATATAATCACCAAACCATTTAACCTATCTTAAGTCATTGTTGACCTTAAATAGTTCAAAAAATATTTCAAGTTTAAAAATCTTCTCTCCGTCGATGCAACCATCATGTGTATAGTAAATAATACTCTCTCTGTATCAAAATAGAATTTAGTTTGCTTCTCTAGTTGATTCCTCATCATCTAGTTGAATATAGACATAAAAATCAAGAGTTAAAACAAATACTATTTTGGAACGAAGTGAATATTAGATAAGTAATTGAGACATTAGTTTAACAATCTAAACGAAACTGATCGATAGTGCATCGCTCTTGCGTATTTATGTCTAGGGTAGATATGCTTAGCGAAAAAAAAGTACTAACATCCAGTGGCCAGAGGGGCCCTCTGTTTTTGGGGGTCCGGTGCGGCCGCACCCGCCGCACCCGCTCAGGGCCGGCCGTGCTTGTCGGACCAGTCTAGGTAGACTGACGCCGCCACCTTTACCGAGCATACCTCCCAGCGCTCCTTCTTGCGGTGCCGAGCCGAGGCGTTCACCACTCGCCCGCCGTAGATCATGAAACAGCGTGGACCTCGGGGAACTCCTCTGCCTTCTCGCCCTCCTTCTTGTCGTTGTCTTGGACTTTGCCACCTTCTGCTGGGGGCCCGGCCTTATGGAAGTAGCGCCGAAGCATGACGCATTCCTCAAGGGTGTGCTTGACAGGGCCCTGGTGATAGGGGCACGACTCCTTGAGCATCTTGTCGAACAGGTTGGCCCCTCCGGAAGGCTTCCAAGGGTTCCTGTGCTCGGCGGAAGCGACAAGATCTGCGTCGGCGGCGTCGCGCTTCGCTTGCGACTTCTTTTTCGCCTTCTCCTTCGCGCCACGCTGGGCAGACGCCTCGGGGACGTCTTCCTACTGGCGTCCCTAAGGCTGCTTGTCCTTCCGGAAGATGGCTTCGACCACCTCCTGACCAGAGGCGAACTTGGTGGCGATGTCCATCAACTCGCTCGCCTTGGTGGGAGTCATGTGGCCCAGTTTGCTCACCAGGTCGCGGCAAGTGGTGCCGGCGAGGAACGCCCCGATAACATCCGAGTCGGTGATGTTGGGCAGCTCGGTGTGCTGCTTCAAAAACCGCCGGATGTACCCTCACAGGGATTTCCCTGGCTGCTGGCGGCAGCTTCGGAGATCCCAAGAGTTCACAGGGCGCACGTACGTGCCCTGGAAGTTTCCAGCGAAGGCTTTGACCAGGTCGTCCCAGTTGGAGATCTGCGCAGGAGGCAGATGCTCCAGCCAGGCTCGGGCGGCGTCGGAGAGGAACAGGGGGAGGTTGCGGATGATGAGGTTGTCATCGTCCGTTCCACCCAGCTGGCAGGCCAGCCGGTAGTCCGCAAGCCACAGCTCTGGCCTTGTTTCCCCCGAGTACTTGGTGATGGTAGTCGGGGCTCGGAACCGGGTCGGGAACGGCGCCCGTCGTATGGCCCTGCTGAAGGCTTGCGGACCTGGTGGTTCGGGCGAGGGGCTCCGATCCTCCTCGCTGTCGTAGCGTCCCCCACGCCTGGGGTGGTAGCCTCGGCGCACCTTCTCATCGAGGCGGGCTCGACGCGGCGGTGGTGCTCGTTGCCGAGGCGACCCAGGGCTGCAGGCGTTGCGTCCCGCGTGCGCCCGGTGTGGACCGAGGCTTCCCGCATGAATTGGGAAGTCGCTGCGCGATGCTCCAGGGGGCACCCTTGCCTTTGGGAGGCAGAGCTTTCGGCCCGTCAGACCGCGGCATCCTCCAGGAGATTCTTGATCTCTCCCTGGATATGCCGCCCCTCGGTGGTGGATGGCTCCGGTATCGCTCGGAGCAGTATTGCCGCTGCAGCCAGATTCTGGCCGACCCCGCTGGAGGCCGGGGGCAGCCTTGCCCTGGCATCGTCAGCAATACGGTGCTAGACGTCCCGGGCCTGATGACGCGCTTCTCCGGTGAGTGCTTGGCCTGCCCACTCCTGCTCGATGTTTTGCTGGAGCTGCACAAGTTGGCCTGCTTTCTCGTCGAGCTTGGCCTGCATCTCGCGGATTTGCTCGAGCTGTGTGTCCTGACCCCCCGTAGGGACTGGGACCACAGCTAGCTCCCGCAGGATGTCAACGCGAGAAGCAGGCCCAGGGGATCGTCATCCTCCGGCATACCAAGGGCTTGTTTGGTTCAGCTTTTTTCTGACCAGCTTTTCTAAAAATCTGGCTGTGGGAAGAATCTAGTTGTGGGAAGAATCTGAGTATTATTACGATTACGTGTGGAGGTAGATAAAGTTGTTCATAGGGCTCAGGATCTAGAAAGTGATGGATTCCTACTATTACAACGACTCGATCGATTATGTGTTTATGTTGATTTTGGATGGTTTTTGCCCCAACGAATTTTATAGAAGCTGGCTGAAAAGCTGAGCGTTTGGTAGTCCGCAGCAACTTTTGGTGGCCAGAAGCTGCCAGAAGCCGAAACAAACAGGCCCCAAGGTGGTTGCCTTCGTCGCGACCCCCAGATCGATGTGGAAACATTCGTGACTTGGGTCACAACCTTCGTCGTCAAGGCTGTGGCCATCATCGGAGCAATCGGAGAGGCAGTAGTCACATGCGGTCATGAAGTCTCGCATGGCACTGGGATTACCGAGCCAGGAGAAATCCCAACCAGAGTCGGGCTCATCTTCTTCCTCGGAACCCTGGGGCCCGTAGGTCGAGACGGCCGTCAGTCGGTCCCAAGATGACCACATATGGTACCCCGGAAGGTTGGGGTATGCCTTTACGAAAGCGCTCACCGAAGCGGGGTCGCTTGGTGGATCGAAGCTGAATCTAAAAGGCACAGGATGGAAAACGGACGGTACCTCTCGATCGTTGGACGGTGACAAAGTCGCGTCAGGGACGGACTGCACCGTTATCTCAGGTACGAGGCTAACGCACAGCAAGTCCTCCGCGAGAGTGTTGGCGTCATCTGTCTGCTTGGGGTTGGCATGTTGCGGGGAAACGACACTCGTTGTTGTCTCAGGCGCGAGGACAACGCCCGACATGTCCCTAGCTGGGGTGCCGACGCCGTCGACTCGCTCGACAGCCGACGAGGTGCCGCCTCCTGCCTGGCCCCGGTTGCCCTATCTCCTCCTCCTGCGGCGAGGAGGGTGGCGGGACGAATCCGGATGCTGCTCTTCCGCCACGGGGGGAAGATGTCGTCGAGTTCGCCGCCACCGGGCAAGCAGACGGCCATCGTTGTCGCTGTCGCGTTGCGGGGGAAGGAGTACCATGTCGTAGCTTCCGTCGAGGGACATGAACTCGAGACTCCCGAAACGGAGCAGCGTCCCGGGCTAAAGAGGTTGCTGGAGACTACCCATCTGGAATTCAACAGGAAGTTGTTCGTCAACACGCAGCAGGCCCCTACCTGGCGCGCCAACTGTCGGTGTTTTGACCCCGGGGGGTCCCTGGACCGACGAGTAAATTTGTCGCTGCGCGTCCCAGCCCAGATGGGTTGGCGCGAGACGAAACACAAGGGGGGAAAACGCGGCTCGTGTTGCCCCACGCACGGGGGGTGTGCTTGCAGTAGGGGTTACAAGCGTTCGCGAGAGAGAGAGAGAGTGAGCCTGTTCGTCAGCCCGTTCTCCCGTGCGACCCCTTTTTTATGAAGGCCCTGGACCTTCCTTTTATAGATGCAAGGAGAGGGTCCAAGTGTACAATGGGGGTGTAGCTATGCGCTAACGTGTCCGGCAGAGAGGTGCCTGAGCCCTGTGTACATGCCAACGTGGCTGTCGGAGAGGTGCTAGAGCCCTGTGTACGCGGTATTGTGGCCGTCGGAGGAGCGCTTGAGCCCTGTAGAAGCACAGCTGTCGGGGCTGCTGGGATCTTGCTGACGTCTCCTTGCTTCCGTAAGGGGCTGAGAACCACCGTCGTCATGGACGCACGCGGGGAGCCATCATTACTTGTTACCGGGGCGAGTCTGGATGGGACGTCGGTCTTGTTCCCCCGTAGCCTGAGCTAGCTAGGGGTAGGGTAATGATGTATCCCCCGTGGCGCGGTCGGTCCGAGCCCAAGGTCGGGCGAGGCGGAGACTCCTCCTGAGGCCGAGGCCGGGGTCGGGCGAGGACGCGATTCCTCCCGAGGTTGAGGTTGAGGCCGAGCCCTGGGGTCGGGCGTGGCGGAGACCACCTTCCGAGGCCGAGGTTGAGGCCGAGCCCTGGGGTCGGGCGAGGCAGAGACCACCTTCCGAGGCCGAGGTTGAGGCCGAGCCCTAGGGTCGGGCGAGGCGGAGTCCTCCTTCCGAGGCCGAAGTTGAGGCCGAGCCCTGGGGTCGGGCGAGGCAGAGACCACCCTCCGAGGCCGAGGTTGAGGCCGAGCCCCGGGGGTCGGGCGAGGCGGAGATTCTTGTTGCGCCTGAGGCTGAACTTGACTGTTGTCAGCCTCACCCTAGCGGGTGGCACAGCAGTCGGAGCGGGGCGAGCGGCGCTGTTTTCCTGTCAGGTCGGTTAGTGAAAGGGCGAAGTGACTGCGGTCACTTCTACCTTGCTGACTGAGGCACGTGTGTCAGGATAAGGTGTCAGGCGATCCTTGCATTGAATGCGCCTGCGATACGGTCGGTTGGTGAGGCGATTTGGCCAAGGTTGCTTCACTACGAAGCCTGTCTGAGCTGGGCTTCGGGCAAGTCGAAGGTGCGCCCGTTGCTTGAGGAGGCCCTCGGGCGAAGCGTTAATTCGTCTGGGGCTACTGTTCCCGCCCGAGGTTGGGCTCGGACGAGGCGAGATCGCGTCCCTTGAGTAGACAAAGCCTTGACCTGAATCGTGTCTATCAGTCTCTGCAGCTTGTGCTGATGGTGGTTACCAGCCGTGTTTAGGAGTGTTAGGGGTACCTCTAATTACGGTATCCAACACTATGTGAAGCGTACTTGGGGATCGACCCCCTCCTAAGGTTGTGGCAGTATTTCTTCGGTGCAATCAAATGTTATCGGGTCGTGGCAACCAACTATTAGTTAGATCAGCCGTTAGCTAGCTTTGCTCCAGTCGGAAGTCAGAGTACTTCAAGATCCCTCTCCCTTCCTCCATTTGGTATGAGGGCGAGTGGTTTTGTGTGAGGAATGTGGCTGCGAGCGCTCCGTTGTTCACCAGCTGTGAGTCAGTGTCCTCGGATGAGTGGCAATGCAGTGGAGAGGCCAGCCTCAAAATCGAGGTAGGAAACCTGTTGATGGCGGTCAGTACGTTGAAGCAGCGGGGTCTCTCTAGCGCGCGGCTGGTGCGAACCTTCATGCATCGCCGGTCCAGCCTCTGATGGCTCACCAGAAACTGATGCATCAATACTCCAAGGTCAACAATCCCGACCATCATTCCCCTATACTGCTTGCTCTATCTAAGATCGAGGCCAAGGTTACAATCATCACGGTGTTGTCGTTGGATGAAGTGACGGTAAAGGATGAAGTGACGGTAATGCCACACAAATCAGTAAAGGATGTGGTCGCGACGGTGAGGGGAGGGCCTCCGGCTCCTTTAGCCCCTGATCTTCCTGCGCTGGATGAAGTGACCACCAACGAAGAATCTGGGCCCCCCGTGCCAACCTCTCTGCCTGTCTAAGGGGTGCCTTATAGTGATGCCTTCCTCCATGGTCTCCCCGAGGGAGGTTTCAGCTGCTGGTGTGTCTCCCCTTAACGGAGCTTCATCGGAGGAGAAGGGTGCTCCAGCCCCGCTGCTGCCGCCACCAACCCCATGTGCTGAGGTGGAGATCGTTCAACCTGAGGCGGTGTCATTATTGGTTGTCGCTTCTACTCTAGCAAGAGTCATGGTCCCTTCGCAGGCAAGAGGGCGCCGGGTGGACCATCCTTCTTCTCTTCGTGACACGCAGGGCCTAGATGTGGAGGATTGGAGGCGAGTCGAATCGGCTTCGTCTCTTCACGCTATCCGCCCAGCAGGAGATGGAGAAGCTCCGTGTGGGGGTCGTCCATTCCATGGCAAAGTAGCATGAACTTGTTGAGCTCTGCTCTAAGACCAAACGACTTGAGAGTGAGGTGACCCAACTACATTCTAAGGGCGAATGTGCCTGGGTCGAAGCCAATCACCTTCATGTAGAGGAGACCCAACTCCAGGGGGCCTTCATGAGGTGAGCTTCCGGGTCAGCGAGGCCGAGTCATCCCTTGGTAAGGCCAACGTCCACCTGGAGAGGACAAATGCAGAGCTTTCGTGAGAGCACGACGCTACAGGGGGTGGGTCCCTTTCTCACTCTTGTACCTTTTTGTCTTTGGTTGATTTATCCTTCCTTCCTCCTCAGAGCTCTGGAAGATGTTTTCTCGGGCTGATGACGCCAAGAGAACAACATAGGAGGTGAAGGCAACAATTGTGGCCTAGGTGCGAGAGCTTTCGCTTGCTGGCGATGACGCCATTCTCGTATTGGCCGAGACGGTCACTGCACTCTTCGAGCAGAGCACGGGCTTTAGGAGTTCCGCCTGGTCGTTGGCAAGGTGTGCGCCTTGCTTTTGTCGTCGCCTCTAATCGAGGTGCCCTTGGTCGACTGGTTGCGGTCGCTTCCTGGCCATGTGGAGCATGTCATCGTTGAGGGTGTGTTCCATGGGAGCGACCTAGCTCTTGGGTAGGTGGTCTCTTACTTTGATGAGATCTACGTTGTTGTGATCGCCGAAGGCTTCGCCTTGGGCCAAATTGACGAGGAGCTAGACTCTATTAAAGATCAAGTCCACACTTACGCTAGATTGCTCGCCGAACGGGTGGATGTGAAGCCCCTGCTGACTGGCCCCTGAAGTCTAGCATCGCCCGCTAGTGACCTGCCCACTAGCGCCAAGGTCGCTTCTTGTTTTTGTCCCTTTTTGTAATAATTTCCTTGGATGGACAAGATCTCCACATGACATGTTATTTCCGCTTCAAAACTTTCGCCCTTTGGATTCCGGTCTCAATGCCTTTTTCGGAGTCCACGGATCATTGTGGTAGTGGTTTCTTCTATGTTAGTTGGCTGGCGTGATCTTCGGTAGGTGTAGATCCTTTTACTTGCTTCCTGCGGGGCGTGGCGGCCTAATCGCCTTGGTGACTTGGTCATGACACTTCGATCGAAAACATAGTCTGGGGCATTGGTACTTAGGTCGGGGAAAACTAATCTTCTGTTTGGTGGGGTCTTACGAGGGCAAAGCGATTGATGTGAATCTTTTGATCTTCATTGATTTCTCTCTTAGCAGATACAGGGTTTGCGATTCATATTTGATTGAATCTGCCTTTTCTTACAAAACCTATATGCTAAAAATTCCCACACACGGGCTTCCCCTTGCCTCCCTTTTGCCTAGTAATGATCCGATCTACGCGCGCTTGGCGATGTCCACGACGCTGGCTGGTGTGCCTGCCTCACCGCCATGGTCCTTAGAGACAGGCTCCTAGAGATCGATCAACGTGGATGCGAGCTCGCAATTTGCTCATTTGCATGTGTACGCCATCTTGATAGACGTGGAGGCTGTGATGATCCCGCGTGGTACGACCATGAATTTGCGTAGCACAGCCTCCCAAGTATGGCGTTTTACAATCCTGAAAAGTCCACCACCTCAAACTATAGTCGTTCGGTGCGAAAATTGGTGTGCTCGCCAAATGTGACAGGCAGCGTGATCCGCTCGAGTGGGTAGCCCTAGGTTGCGGGTATGACGTCGTGGAATGGCGACGTGCTCAGTCGCAGCGCAGAGCGCGTGATCCCCAATCTGTTGAAGGTCTCAATGTACATGATGTTGAGGTCACTCCCCCCTTCCATGAGCACCTTGGTGAGGCGCTTAGAGCCTACAACCGGCTCGATGACGAGGGGGTAGGCCCTAGGATGTGAGATGATGTTGAGCTGGTCGCGGCGATCGAAGACGATCAGAAACTCCGACCACCGAAGATATCGTGGAATGGTCGGGTCTGCTGCATGGACTTCCTGGTGGGTGATCTTGATGCAACGCTTATCGTCGTAGGCCTCTGCCCCACCAAAGATCATGAGGCACCTCGTTGGCTTGGGAAAATCTTCGATGGGGACCTCCTGCTCCGTCGGCTTCGCCAGCTCCTCTAGCCTCGCTTTCTTGGCAGGCGGCTTAGAGATAAAGCGCTTCAAGAGCGCACACTCACAAAGCTTGTGTCAGATGGGGAAGCTGTGCTTTTGACACAACGAATCCATCATCTTTTGGAAATGGTCGCCACCGTTCTTGGGCGGTGGCCAGGATGGTCAATCTATGGTGGCGACTTCCTCTTCGTCGCGCTAGGAACGGTGGTTCCTTCGACGCTTGTTGGGGTGTTCCCGATGTTCCCTCCTTTCTCCGTTGGGCTCGCCAGCCTCTCGTGGGCCCTTTCCCTTGCGGAAAATGGCTCCCACTGTGTCCTCCCCGTCAGCGAACTTGGTCGCTATGTCAAGTTGGTCCATTGTTGTCCTTGGTCTTTTCTGGTCAAGCTCGTGGATAAGCACTTCATTAGTGGTGTCGTAAGTGAAGGTGCTCACTATATCCGTGTCGGTGGCATTAGATAGTTCATTCCTTTTCTGGAAAAACCACCGGATGTAGTCCCGTAGGCTCTCCCCGCTTCTCTGGGTGCACCTCTTCAGGTCCCAAGAGCTTCCTGGTCGCTTGTAGGTGCCCTGAAATTTTTTGAAAAAAGCCTTTTAGAGGTCGACCCAGTCGTGGATGGTTTCAGTTGGCAGGTGCTCGAGCCAGTCTCTCGCTCCCTCCGTGAGGTGTATGGGAAGGAACTGGATGATTAGGAAATCATCCTTGATCCCCACCATGTGGCATGCGAGGCGGTAGTCTTCCAGCCATATGCGGGGGTTAGTGGATCCATCATACCTAGAGATGTTTGCTGCCACGCGCACCTTTAGGGGGACTACGCCTTCATGATTTCGTGCCCGAAAGCACGCGGTCCCGACCCTGGTGGGCTGGGGCTACGCTCGCGCCTCCTTTCGCACGACTGCTCAACTTCCTCTTGTTCCCGACGCCTCTTGTCGAGGATGTGTTGGGCGTCACGGATGTCCTCGAGGCGATCCTTCATGGGGACGTGCGTCCTCATGGACGGGGTGGGTTGTGCCCCCCTGCTCTGTTTGCGAGCCATGGCTCTCGGTCCCAAGGGTGAAATACCGATCGATTTTGGCTTGTTGCACTACGGCTCTTTCCATGAAGTTGCAGAGTTCCAGTACATCGTCTTTGCTTTGGGCCCGCCTGGCACCGGGATGGATCAGAGCATCATGGCCACTGCAGCCATGTTCTGCGCGGGGTTGATGAAATATTTTGTGGCATCGCTGCTTTCAACGAGCTGGTCACATACCTTCCTTGGTCGTGGCCTTTTGGCTTCAAGGCGCCTTCGCTCGACATCACCGTAAACACGATTGAGATTTTGCACGAGGGCGTCGAGCTCCTCCTACTGTTGACGGAGGGAGGCCTCACGTGCTAGGATGTGCGCTTGCCGCTGGCATTGGTACTCTTCTTCTTTATTGGGGGGCTCCTTTTTCCCTCTGTCGTTGTTGTTTGGCGGGGGTGAAAGTCGCCTAGAGGGGGGGTGGATAGGCGGAAACTGAAAATTTACAAAATTTAAGCACACTACAAGTCGGGGTTAGCGTTAGAATAAAAACCGAGTCCGAGAGAGAGGGGGAAAACAAATTAATCCAAGAAAATAAAGCGGATGACACGGTGATTTGTTTTACCGAGGTTCGGTTCCAAAGAACCTAGTCCCCGTTGAGGTGGTCACAAAGACCGGGTTTCTTTCAACCATTTCCCTCTCTCAAACGGTCACTTAGACCGAGTGAGCTTTCTCCTTAATCAAACGGGTCACTTAGACCCCGCAAGGACCACTACAAACTTAGTGTCTTTTGCTTTGATTACAAGTCACTTAGAGAACAAGAATGAGGAAGAAGAAAGCCAACCAAGCAAAACAAGAGCACAAGAAAACACAAATGATCCTCTCACGAGTCTAAATGCGCTAGAGTGGATTTTGAGACTTTGAGGGGATCGATCTCTTGAATTGTGTCTTTGGAGTGGTGTATATTGCTCTTGTATTGAATGTGAAGGAGTGAATGCTTGGATGGTTGGAGTGGAGGTGGTTGGGTGTATTTATAGCCCAACCAACAATTCAACCGTTGGGGAAGGCTGCTGTCGATGGGCGCACCGGACAGTCCGGTGCGCCAGCCACGTGACCACGTCACCCAACCGTTAGGGTTCTGACGGTTTCGACCATTGGAGCTTTGACTTCTTGGGGCACCGGACAGTCCGGTGCCGCACCAGACATGCACTGTTCACTGTCTGGTGCGCTTTCTGACGGCTGCTCTGACTCTACGCGAACTATCTGCGCACTGTGCGTTGTCAAACGACCGTTGGAGTCGACCGTTGTGCTGGCTAGCCGTTGCTCCGCTGGTGCACCGGACAGTCCGGTGAATTATAGCGGAGCGCGGCCTCAGAAACCCGAAGGTGGAGAGTTGGAGTCGATCACCCCTAGTGCACCGGACACTGTCCGGTGCGCCAGACCAGGGTTCTCTTCGGTTTCTTTTGCTTCTTTCTTTTGAACCCTAACTTTGATCTTTTTATTGGTTTTTGTTGAACCTTTGGCACCTGTAGAATATATAATCTAGAGCAAACTAGTTAGTCCAATTATTTGTGTTGGGCATTCAACCACCAAAATCATTTATAGGAAAAGGTTAAACCCTATTTCCCTTTCAATCTCCCCCCTTTTGGTGATTGATGCCAACACAAACCAAAGCAAATATATAAGTGCAGAATTGAAGTAGCTTGCATAAGGTAAGTGCAAAGGTTTCTTGAAATTAAACCAATTTATAGTTTTACTAGATATGCATGGTTGCTTTCTTTTATTTAACATTTTGGACCACGCTTGCACCACATGTTTTGTTTTTGCAAACTCTTTTGTAAACTCTTTTCAAAGTCTTTTTGCAAATAGTCAAAGGTATATTAATAAGATTGCAAGAGGTATTTTCAATATTTGAAAGTTTCTCCCCTGTTTCAAATGCCTTTCCTTTTGACTTAAACAAAACTCCCCTAGATGAGATTCTCCTCTTAGTGTTCAAGAGGGTTTTACCAATTTTTGTAAATACCAATTGAAAGAAGATCAAATATTTTAAGATACTGTTGGGGATTTGTTCTCAAATGCTAAGAGTTAAGAACAAGGCAACATGAAAAGTGTTAAATATTAAAGTCCTTCGTCCTTCAAGACATTATGTCCCTTCGGATATAATGAATTCCGGACGAAGGTTGTGAAGGAAAAAACCTTCGTAAGCACAATAAATGATAAGGAAGAATTCATATACGAAATACGAAAAATAATATAGACATTATCATTAACTTATTTTTATTTGCATTACTATATCCAGAATAACAAATTATAAATGTACCTTCGGTTTGACAGAAAGTAAAGGTACAGGCGTGATGCAAAAAGCGAATGCCAAGTCAGCGTGAACAGTACGGGAGTACTGTTCATCTATTTATAGGCAAGGGGCGCAGCCCATGTAGAATTACATTCATGCCCTTTACATTTATCAATAACTCTATAGTAATTCTTCGATGTCTAATTTGCCTTTTCATCTTTAAGTCGGTTCCCCTTTTCTGCTATCATGCCGAAGCTTTTCTGCGCACAGCTTCGTGATCACCTTATCCTTCGTCATAATCACCTTTCGTCTCACTCAGGCTTCGTCCTGACCATGCTCTTGTGTACTCATGACGCGATGCTGAAGATACCTATTCACATATTTCACTTGGAAAACATTGTCAAATCATGTTTTTGTGGACCTTTGGAAGCCGAAGGCCCCCAACAGTAGCCCCTCGCAATATTAATTTATTAGTGATAAATTCATATTGCGATATGGACGAAGGCCTTAAGCCGAAGGTCCGAAAAAACACCTTCCCTTTGCTGGAATAGCAACAGTCATTGACAAGCGGGACCCCCCAGTTTTTAACGCACTAGGTGTATAAATAAGAGCTCACCACGAGTTCATTTGGCACGCTTTCTTGCCATCTGCTTTTGCTCACTCGAATTTTAGCCCTTTCGCAACAACAATTGCTTGGCTTTTTAAATTTTTAAGCTTCGGTTTCGAGAGCACTTTCTCAGCATTTTCGAAGATGTCTGAAGATAAGAAAGTTGTTGCTGAATCAAAGCTGAGCCTTTCTGAGGAGATGCATCTCGGCTTTCTTCAATCAATAGCAAAGACAAATACAGAGAATATTACTAGGGAGATTTTGGAGGCTTTATCTGAAGACACTGGTGACAGTGACAGTTATGATGTGGATAGTGGTGGTGAAGATTCCGAAGATCGACCTTGGCGACCAAGCCATGCGGTTTTTGGTAAATCAAGTATTAAACAAAGTCATCTTGTCAATATGAGGGGTAGATATTTTCGGGACTTGTCTATTGTGAGGGCTGACGAAGGAGAGAAAACTTGTCCGACTCCCGAGGAGAATGAAGTCGTGATATTCCGAAGCTTCTTAAAGGCTAGACTGCAGTTTCCCTTGAGCAGTTTTGTCGTGGAAGTACTGAAGATATTTGAAATCTGCCTTCATCAACTTACTCCCGAAGCAATCATAAGGATGGGCATCTTCGTCTGGGTCGTGAGGAGCCAAGGTTTAGAACCAAATGCAAAAAGTTTCTGCAACATACATGAGCTATTGTATGAGACAAAACCCTGGGGTAAAGAGCAGTATCACAACAATTTTGGCTGCTACAGCTTCGGCGCCCGGTCTGGGTCAAGCTGTCCCGTGCCAACCTTTCGAAAGAGGTGGCCCGGCGACTGGATGACGGAATGGTTTTATGTGAAGAATGACTTGAAAACACGGGAAGATTTTAAAGATATCATTATGCGCCCTATCTGGCAACGCTTCGGCCTCCGGAGGCCGAAGGTGGAAAAGGATGAAGCAGCCGAAGAATGCCAGAGAGCCTTCGGCGTGGTTTGCTCTTTTATTGGGACAAGGGATTTGATCCAAGAACACATTGCCTTCAGGGTATGGCCACTTGCAGAAAAGTGGGAAATGCCGAAGGAAACCGTCAGGGAACCTGACGAAGGTGGACTAGTTAGACTAAAATACACATTCAAATACGGAGATAAGTTCGTCGAGCCAGATGATGACTGGCTAAAAAGTATTGAGGCCATAAGTGATGAACTGCTTGGATCATACTCGAAGGCCGAAGATACTGCACTATCAGCGGCCTTCAGAGGCCGAAAGAAGAAGAGACTCAACCGAGTATTTGATGCAATTAGGTTTATCTACCCCGACTACCGTTATCCAACACGGGGTCTGAAAAGAAAAAATACTGCTTCAGCAAAGGAAGTTGCTTCAGCCGCTCCTAGTGAGCCGGCGCCGGAGAGGAAAAAGATAAAGGTTCTTACTCACCGGCCACGGTATATTGAACCGGCCACAGTGCCTGAATATGTCGGTGAAACCTCTTCGGCCACCGAAGCCAAGGAGCCGGCTCCCCTACCGAATGTTGAAGAGCCAATCATAATGCCGGAAATGAAGAAGATAGAAGAACCAAAGGCTACAGAAACAAGGACATATGAAATTTTAAGTCCTTCAGCAAAAATTGAAGCACCAAAGGGCCAAAAGGGTCCAGCAATGACCCCCAAAAGAAAAAGGATGGTTAATGTGCTGGATGTTTTGGAGACAATAAAGTCTTCAAGCACGACTCCGAAGAAAATTGTTGAAACTTTCGAAGTGCATATTGAAGCCTTTGGTGCCGAAGCTTCAAAGCACCAACCTGAGACTGAAGTTGGGCCTTCAGAGCCCACCAAGGTGAAATCCTTGGAAGCCGAAGAAACAGAAATAGCAGAACAAATTTTGGCTGAAGAAACTGGCACTACCGCCCCCGAAGCATCTTCCGAAACCTTCAATTATATTTTACGACATGCTTCGTGGAAAAAGTTGACTGAAAAAGAAAAGCAAGAGGCCCAGTTTTACGCCCAAAAACTGAAATATCCAAAGGGAGCGTTGATATTCAACGGCAGCGGAGAAGAAGACTTCTTGTGTTGTCTCCCTGACAGCAAGGAGATTTCTGTCTGTCGGGAGATGAGCAAGAGCTTCGGATTCCCAACACTAGAAGACGGGCTCTCGGTGTTGTCGAAAAACGAGCTGGCCGACAGCTTGGCGTACAATAGCTTAAAGGTGCAAAAATGAGGTCTTTGTATTATTTATTGAAACCAAAATTTTTCATTTGTTTAAACTTATTGAAACCAAACTTTTTGCAGGGCCTTATACTTAGCAATGCCCTCAGGGCTCAAAAAGATGCTGAAGACGAAGGGTGTGTTATGGCCCTGAGCAACCTTCGTTCCGAAGTAATTGAACTAAGGAACGAAGGTCTCGAAAAAGATAAAATATTATATTCATTGATAAATAGAATAAAAGAAGACGAAGCTACTTTTAAAGCTCAAGTTGAGGCTCAGAAGCGTGAAATTGACGATCTTCGAAAACAACTAGCCAGAGCTAAAGAGGAGCGCACACTTGAAGAAACAAAACGAGAAATCAGTGAACAATGGGCAAATCATTTGGAGAAAAATGTTGAAGAGCTTCGTGCATCTAAGAAAAGATGCTATGAAAAATCTATGGAATGTGTTAAGACAATAAAAACCAGCTTCGCCAGCGTTGGCGCATGTTCGAGTGAGGAGAACTTCATAAGGGGTGACCCCGAAGGCCCAATTGGATGGATCAGCCACGAAGCTGAAGCTTTTGAAGAAATTTTAAATAGTCGAGGAGACATATGCGCCTTTTCGGGTGCCAGGGGGATTGCTACCATTTTGGAGAGGAAAGGCTGTGACCATGTAAAATTCTTAGCATAATCTGAAGCCGCCTTATCCTCTGAAGATATAAAAGACCCTTCGGCCGAAGCGAGCTTGATCGGTGGAAAATTTTTCACCGACATCTGGGACAATGGTGGTCGGGAAATGGCCCAGGAAATTATACGAAAAAGCGAGAAAGGCATTCATGACGCTAGGAAAGTAGCAGAGGCCACTGAAAAAGTGCGGATCCCGAAGAGCAATTAGGTATCGACTAGTGGTTTTTCGGCTCTTTGTTGTAATTTTTTATTTCGAACTTGTTTACGTTTTGTAATAAAGCTGTACTTTCTTCTCCCTCAGAGCCTACCGAGCCATCGGCGGACCCCCACGCGAAGGGGGACGACGAAATTAGAAAAATGGCCGAAGCCATCATGGATAAAGTTGTTGATCAGCTACTAAACGAAGCTACAGAAATAGTTCTAAGGGAAGATTAGATGTTATTGTAAAAACATTTAGAATGTAATGTTTGTTGAGAAACATGTGTAATATTTTGTAACTTTGAATGTAATATATTAGCTGTTTATGGTTCTATTCTTTACGATGCATGAAACTTCTTATACATACCGTTTTTGAGCCTTCGGCGAAAAAACACCTTCCCTTCTTTTCATGCTTCGTAAATAATATTCGTGTTCTCATAAAATCAGTAACCAATCCTCGTAAAATCAATAACCAATAGATCTTTCCATTTCAGAGTTTGACGAAGGTATAACTCTTCAATAACTATTTTTGTGCTCTGGCACTATTTCTTCGAAACAACCTTCGAATGTCAATACTGAGACCCCCTTCTTGCGTCGTTGATGCAATATGATGTATGATGTTATGCTATGCAAATGATGTGATGATGTGATGTTATGCAAAATGATATTTGCCGAAGATCGATGTTTTTTCACTGTAAGCCTCCCTTAGGAGCTTCTTCGCCTTTTACTTTCAGCGGAATCAGCGTTTATTTTTCGCTGTAAGCCTCCCTTAGGAGCTTCTTCGCCTTTTACTTTCAGCGGAATTAGCATTTATTTTTCGCTGTAAGCCTCCCTTAGGAGCTTCTTCGCCTTTTACTTTCAGCGGAATCAGCGTTTATTTTTCGCTGTAAGCTCTGCATTCCCTTCGGAACGACTTTTGAGCAGAAAACTTACGCTGCGCTCCCTTAGGAACGACTTTTTGCTGCTTCGAAGAAATTATATTGCGTTCCTCAGAACAAATTTTTGATAATTCGAAGGTCCTCCTTGCCACCATAAATTATTATGCTTCGGCAACTTAAGCCTATGGAGAAGATATGTTTTCATTTTGGTAAAAAGCGAAACTGTTACAAGAGATTGAAATCGACAAAAAGCACTTAAGCTTCCCATAATTGTTCCTTATTAAAAAGAAAATAATACTGAATGCGAAATGTTGCTGTCGGGGTAGGATATTTGTCAGTAAATATGCTTCGACTCTGGCACAGTACTATTGACTGTGCGAGCTTCGGACTCTTCTCTGAAATCCCGTTGGAGGTGAGTGTGCTGACTCCCTTCTGGCTGCTGGCCTCGTTGCGTTGGTGGTGGAGGTGGAGGCTGTTGCCAAGATGCCTGAGGTTGGCTTGCCGAAGCAACAGAAGCTGCAGGGTGGTTGCCTACATACTCTGGAATGTAAGGCGAATGGTACGAAGCAGTATGCGTGACTTGATTCGGCTGACTCTGTTGTGCTGCAGCTTCTGCTATCTCCTTTTGCTTCTGGATGGTAACATGGCACATCCTGGTGGTGTGGCCCTTGTCCTCACCACAGAATAGACAAAAAAAATTCCTGGGTTGATCCCCAAACCTTCCTCTGAAGCCCCTGGCGCCTCTGCCCCTTGGAGCTGGCGGCCAGAAAGAGCTTTGCTGCTGCCCCGAAGCTTGCGAGGAATACTGTGGCCTCTGTTGTTGGCTTCCTCTGTCATCACTCTGAGTAGAGTTGTGAATTGACCTGACGTGCCTCGGGTGGATTCTTCCTCCGAAGCCCCTAGTCATTTCAGAGAACCTGTATGCTTCTTCCCTTCTTTGGCGGAAGTCATTGTCAGCTCGAATATACTCATCCATCTTCTGGAGAAGCTTCTCCAAAGTTTGAGGGGGTTTCCTGGCAAAATATTGGGTTGAAGGTCCCGGTCGAAGCCCCTTAATCATGGCCTCAATGACAATTTCATTGGGCACCGTTGGTGCTTGTGCCCTCAAACGCAAGAACCTTCAGACATACGCCTGAAGGTATTCTTCGTGGTCCTGGGTGCACTGGAACAAAGCTTGAGCAGTGACCGGCTTTGTTTGAAATCCTTGGAAACTGGTTATCAGCATGTCCTTCAGCTTCTGGCATGAGGTGATTGTCCCTGGCCAAAGAGAGGAGTACCAGGTTTGTGCAACACTCTTGACAGCCATGACGAAAGACTTTGCCATGACTGCAGTATTGCCACCATACGAAGATATGGTTGCTTCATAACTCATCAAGAATTGCTTCGGGTCTGAATGTCCGTCGTACATGGGGAGCTGGGGTGGCTTGTAAGATTGGGGCCAAGGTGTAGCCTACAGTTCTGTTGACAGAGGAGAGGTATCATCAAAAGCAAAATTTCCATGATGGAAATCTTCATACCAGTCGTCCTCGTTGTAAAAGCCCTGCTGATGAAGCTCTCTGTGAGGAGGCCTTCGGTTCTGCTCATCTTGAGCAAGATGACGAACTTCTTCAGAGGCTTCGTCTATCTGCCTTTGAAGGTCAGCTAGACGAGCCATCTTTTCCTTCTTCTGTTGGACCTGCTAATGGAGCATCTCCAAGTTTTGGATTTCTTGATCCAAGTCGTCCTCCTGAGGCGTTGGACTGGTGGCCTTCCTCTTCTGGTTTCGGGCCTCCCTAAGAGAAAGAGCATCCTGATTGGGATCTAGTGGTTGCAGAGCGGCAGCCCCTGTTGCTGAAGCTTCCTTCGGCGGCATGACGAAGGTTGATGCTTGCCGAAGGTGTTCAAAACTCAAAAAATGGAAGTGAGTTCACCGGAGGTGGGCGCCAATGTTGGGGACTTGTTCTCAAATGCTAAGAGTTAAGAACAAGGCAACATGAAAAGTGTTAAATATTAAAGTCCTTCGTCCTTCAAGACATTATGTCCCTTCGGATATAATGAATTCCGGATGAAGGTTGTGAAGGAAAAAACCTTCGTAAGCACAATAAATGATAAGGAAGAATTCATATACGAAATACGAAAAATAATATAGACATTATCATTAACTTATTTTTATTTGCATTACTATATCCAGAATAACAAATTATAAATGTACCTTCGGTTTGACGGAAAGTAAAGGTACAGGCGTGATGCAAAAAGCGAATGCCAAGTCAGCGTGAACAGTACGGGAGTACTGTTCATCTATTTATAGGCAAGGGACGCAGCCCATGTAGAATTACATTCATGCCCTTTACATTTATCAATAACTCTATAGTAATTCTTCGAGGTCTAATTTGCCTTTTCATCTTTAAGTCGGTTCCCCTTTTCTGCTATCATGCCGAAGCTTTTCTGCGCACAGCTTCGTGATCACCTTATCCTTCGTCATAATCACCTTTCGTCTCACTCAGGCTTCGTCCTAACCATGCTCTTGTGTACTCATGACGCGATTCCGAAGATACTTGTTCACATATTTCACTTGGAAAACATTGTCAAATCATGTTTTTGAGGACCTTCGGAAGCCGAAGGCCCCCAACAGATACCAATTTAAAAAATACTAACCAATTGAAAACATACCAATTTTGAAATATGTCAATTAAAAAAATTCGAAAGGTGGTGGTGCGGTCGTTTTGCTTTGGGCTTAATATTTCTCCCCCTTTGGCATTAATCGCCAAAAACAGAGTCTTTTGAGAGCCCTTTTATTTTCTCCCCCAATGGTACAAATAAATATGAGTGAAGATTATACCAAAGTGGAGAATGGTGCGTAGTGACGGTGAAGGGTAAATAATACTGATAGAGTGGAGTGGAAGCCTTGTCTTCGCCAAAGACTCCATTTCCCTTTCAATCTACGACTTGGCATAGGAATACACTTGAAAAACACATTAGTCGTAGATATAAAGAAGATATGATCAAAAGTATATAAATGAGCTATGTGTGCACTGTCTCAATCAAAATTTCGGGAATCAAGAATGTTTAGCTCATTTTTAAGTTTGGTAAAGGTTTTCTCATCTAATGGTTTGGTAAAGATATCGGCTAGCTGTTCTTTGGTACTAACATAAGCAATCTTGATATCCCCCTTTGTTGGTGATCCCTCAAAAAGTGATACCAAATGGCTATGTGCTTAGTGTGGCTGTGTTCAACGGGATTATCTGTCATGTGGATTGCACTCTCATTATCACATAGGAGAGGGACTTTGCTCAATTTGTAGCCATAGTCCCTGAGGGTTTGCCTCATCCAAAGTAATTGCGCACAGCAATGCCCTGCGGCAATGTACTCGGCTTCGGCGTTAGAAAGAGCTACTGAGTTTTATTTCTTTGAAGCCCAAGACACCAGGGATCTCCCCAGAAACTGACAAGTCCCTGGTGTGCTCTTCCTATCAATTTTACACCCTGCCCAATCGGCGTCTGAATATCCTATTAAATCAAAAGTGGATCCCTTGGGGTACCAAAAATCAAACTTAGGTGTATAAACTAAATATCTCATGATTCTTTTCACGGTCCTAAGGTGAACTTCCTTAGGATCGGCTTGGAACCTTGCACACATGCATATAGAAAGCATAATATCCGGTCGAGATGCATATAAATAGAGTAAAGATCCTATCATCGACCGGTATACCTTTTGATCTACGGATTTACCTCCCGCGTCGAGGTCGAGATGCCCATTTGTTCCCATGGGTGTCTTGATGGGCTTGGCATCCTTCATTCCAAATTTGGTAAGTATGTCTTGAATGTACTTGGTTTGGCTGATGAAGGTGCCCTCTTGGAGTTGCTTTACTTGAAATCCTAGGAAATACTTCAACTCCCCCATCATAGACATCTCGAATTTTTGAATCATGATCCTACTAAACTCTTCACAAGTAGATTTGTTAGTAGACCCAAATATGATATCATCAACATAAATTTGGCATACAAACAAATCCTTTGCAATGGTTTTAGTAAAGAGTGTAGGATCGGCTTTTCCGACTTTGAAGCCATTAGTGATAAGGAAATCTCGCAGGCATTCATACCATGCTCTTGGGGCTTGCTTGAGCCCATAAAGCGCCTTTAAGAGTTTGTAAACATAGTTAGGGTACTCACTATCTTCAAAGCCGGGAGATTGCTCAACGTAGACCTCTTCCTTGATTGGCCCATTGAGGAAGGCACTTTTCACGTCCATTTGGTAAATCTTAAAGCCATGGTAAGTAGCATAGGCAAGTAATATGCGGATTGACTCAAGCCTAGCTACGGGTGCATATGTTTCACCGAAATCCAAACCTTCGACTTGTGAATAGCCCTTGGCCACAAGTTGGGCTTTGTTTCTTGTCACCACACCATGCTCATCTTGCTTGTTGCAGAATACCCACTTGGTTCCTGCAATATTTTGGTTAGGACGTGGAACTAAATGACATACCTCATTCCTCGTGAAGTTGTTGAGCTCCTCTTGCATTGCCAACACCCAATCTGAATCTCTTAGTGCATCCTCCACCCTGTATGGCTCAATAGAGGACACAAAAGAGAAATGTTCACAAAAATGAGCAACTCGAGATCTAGTGGTTACCCCCTTATGAATGTCACGGGGTGATCTCTTTGAATTGCTTGGTGGACTCTTGGGTGAGGCGGTCTTTGACCCTGAATTTCTTGCTCATCTTCCTTGTCCTTGTCATGATCATCTCCCCCTTGATCATTATTCTTCTCTTGAGTTGGCTCATCCTCTTGATCTTCATTTTTATCATCTTGAGCCTGATTCTCATCTTGAGTTGGTGAAGATGCTTGATTTGAAGATGATGGTTGATCTTGCGCTTGTGGAGGCTCTTCGAATTCCTTAGGACACACATCCCCAATGGACATGTTCCTTAGCACGACGCACGGAGCCTCTTCATCATCTAATTCATCAAGATCAACTTGCTCCACTTGTGAGACATTAGTCTCATCAAACACAATGTCACAAGAAACTTCAACTAATCCAGTGGATTTGTTAAAGACTCTATATGCCCTTGTGTTTGAGTCATAACCAAGTAAAAAGCCTTCTACAACCTTAGGAGAAAATTTAGATTTTCTACCTCTTTTAACAAGTATAAAACATTTGCTACCAAAGACTCTAAAATATGAAACATTGGGCTTTTTACCGGTGAGGAGTTCATAAGATGTCTTCTTGAGGATTCGGTGAAGGTAGAGTCGGTTGATGGAGTAGCAGGCGGTGTTAATCGCCTCAGCCCAAAACCGGTCCGGAGTCTTGTACTCATCAAGCATGGTCCTTGCCATATCCAATAGAGTTATATTCTTTCTCTCCACTACACCATTTTGTTGAGGTGTGTAGGGAGAAGAGAACTCATGCTTGATGCCCTCCTCCTCAAGAAAGCCTTCTATTTGTGAGTTCTTGAACTCCGTCTCGTTGTCGCTTCTTATCTTTTTTATCCTTAATCCGAACTCATTTTGAGCTCGTCTCAAGAATCCCTTTAAGGTCTCTTGGGTTTGAGATTTTTCAAGCAAAAAGAATACCCAAGTGAAGTGAGAATAATCATCCACAATAACTAGACAGTACTTACTCCCGCGGATGCTTATGTAGGCTATCAGACCAAATAGATCCATGTGGAGTAACTCCAGTGGTCTGTTCGTTGTCATGATGTTTGTTGGGGACTTGTTCTCAAATGCTATGAATTAAAAACAAGGCAACATAGAATATTAAATGTTAATGTCCTTCGTCCGCTGAAGCATTATCTCCCCAAAGGATTTAATGAACTTCGGACGAAGGTCTTGGGTAATATATCACGAAGGTCGCACCTTCGTGATAATAGATAAAACAGTGCGAAATGAAATATAAAATATAAAATATAAAATATTATAAAGTAACAAGAATAAATGATATTATTCACTTATTTTATAATATGAATTTAAATGTTAAAACATAATATTTAGGTACATTTATACCTTCGCCTTGACAGAGAACAATAATTCCAGCGTAATGAGTTAGCGATTACAAGATTCTGTGAACAGTAAAGGAGTACTGTTCATCTATTTATAGGCACAGGACGCAGCCTGTAAGAAATTACAATCATGCCCCTTACAAAAGATTACAATTATGACGCAGACCCTTATGGACTAAAAAGTCATTCCATCTTTAAGTCGGTTCGATCCTTCGTCTTTGGATACGTTATAGTATCAAAGCTTCATGAGCGGTAGCTTCGGTACCACGTATAAACAGATTTATCGAAGGTGTTTCTTCCTACAGGACCTTCGGCAATGAAGCATGGTCCCAACAGTAGCCCCTTCGCGGCGCTAGATCGTTTTTCGTAACGAGCTTGATCCGTGAAAAAGTCTCTTAGGCTTCGGGAAGCCGAAGGTCCGAAAAACACCTTCCCTAAGCTCGTTGCCGGGAAACGATACAATTTCTGAGCGTGGAGCGGTCCCACCATGCAGATTCACCTTCTCCGGTTTTGTGGCCCACCGTTCAGTGGGTGCGAGCGACTGTTTGTCCGGTGTAAAAGACTTGACGATTCACCTTCTTACCTGCAGCACTATATAAACAGACGGGTAGGTGTGAAGTTACCACAGCATTCATTGCTATTACACTATTTTGCTGCCAAAAATTTAACCATAGCTGAAGCTTGACTTTTGCACTCAAACGAAGCACCACTTTGGATTCTGCTTCGTCAGAAGAAAAGCTTCGGAAAAAAGGTTATTAATTTCCAAAAAACTTCAAGAAATTCATAATCAAATGGCCAGAGTGTGCTCCTCTGCCAGGGTTGAGCGTGATGGAGATGAGACCGAAGCCACTCAAACTGTTCCGATTTCCGAAGCAATGAGGCGTTCTGGGCTGGTTTCATCAGAGGACACACCTGCTGCCGAAGCAACACAAGCTGACGTTGAAGAAGATGAGATTGAAGATGAGTATGGTGCAATGCCATCTAAACCCAGCCACTTAGAGTTTGGGAAGTCTAGTATTACCAAAGGTGATATGGCTAAGTTATTGAAGCTAGGCTATTTCAGCGAAGACAAGAAGGAGCTAATTCGCTTCGGAGGAGAGGAAGTTACCCCGAAGCCCGAAAAAGATGAAGTGGTGGTTTTTAAAAGCTTCTTCAAAGCAGGGTTAAGATTTCCCCTGCATGGGATGATTGCAGATGTTTTAGAGAGATTTGGAATTCACCTTCATCAGTTAACCCCTAACGCCATTGTTAGGCTTAGTGTTTACATCTGGGCACTCCGAAGCCAGGAGGCAGAACCACTTGCCGAAGGTTTTTGTCGGGCACACGAGCTTCATTACCAGACAAAAGCTAGAGAAGATGGGCTGCATGATAATTTTGGCTGCTACAATTTTGCATATCGGAAAGATGCCAAGTACCCAGTTATCAGCTATCATACGAAATGGCCAGCTGGCTGGAAGGGTGAATGGTTTTATGTCAAAGTGGATGAAAAGAAGGAAAAGCTGGTTCAGAGACCTTTAAGGTTAACCTTCGGAGTAACTAGGCCTCAATGCGTCATGGATCTAGATAGCCCATGCCAAATTGCACTGAGCGAATTTCGGGTTGTTGCAGAGCACATTGGCACCAGGGATCTGGTCCAAGAATCCTTAGCCTTCAGAGTATTCCCAACTTTGAAGGAATGGGACATGCCGAAGCTAAAAGGGGAGAAGAAGAAGAAAGAGCTTGTTCGGCTACCTTATCATTTCAAGTTTAAAAAACATTTTAAAAAACCTTGCCAAGAGTGGTTGGATACAATTGAGGTTATGTGCAACGAGATGCTCGGCAACTATTCTAGAAAAGAAGATCAATTAATGACTGCGGCCTTCGGTACTCGTCCGAAGCGAAGAATGAATCGAGTGATGGATGCTTTGAATTTTGATTATCCTGACTATGGGCAGTTGGGCAAAGTTGCTGAAGGGCAGAAAAAAGAGAGTTGCTAGCGCTCTTGACGAAGAAGCTACTACTAAACTGGCTAAAAAGGACAAAGAAATTTTTGAGAAATGGAAAGCTACGGCCCCGAAACCAAAAACGTCGGGCCATGAAGAAGAAGTTCCCGCGATGCCTTCTGCTGCCGATGTGGAAGAAATTCTAAAGGTAATGACTGAACCTTTGCCTATCAAGCTAAGTCCGCTGGCACCAAAACTGACGAAGATTTTTCAGAAGGAAAAGGAGCCTTCGGCCACGGAAAGTCCTGCTAAGCTGAAAAAACGGAGAATTATCCAAGTGGCCGATGTTATTCACCAGACACCACCGCCGGCGTCAGCGTCAAAAATACCAATTACTGAGAGCACTGGCGCTGCCGAAGCCGCAGCCACCGGAGCCGAAGATGCCGAAACTGAAACCGCCGAAGATCCTAATCTAGAAATCACACTTGGTGATATTGATAACATGCTTCTAAAAATGGCTGAGGAAGAAGCTGCTGCGGCCGTGGTGGACACGACAATTGAGAAAGGAAAAGAGCAAATTGAAGATACTTTGGAGGAGGAAAACTTCAATTTTCAAGATATACTAGGGCAAGAGTTATCAGAAACTGAAAAAGAAGAGCTGAAGAAATATGTTGTATCTTATGGGTACAAACCAGGGGCTCTGCTGTTTGGCGGAGTTAATGAAGGAAAACTGAGATGCCTTCGGAATCGAACCGAGGCCAAGGTCGTTAGGACTTTCTTGAAGAATGTTGGCCTGCCGAAGATTGAGGCGGACCTCTGCAGGTATCAGCGATAGCATATCGCCGGTAGCTTGTTCTACGCTAATTTTAAGGTAAAACTCTTAACTTTTTATTGTTTTTTGAATTAAGATGTTTTTTGACGAAGGTTGTTTTGCCAGAGTATACTGCTAAGTAAAGTGCTGAGGATGCAACAAGATCTTGAAGACGAGAAAAACGAAGCTACCATCAAAGATCTAGAAAATAAAGTCGAAATTTACGAAGCTGCATTGAAGAAAAAGGACTTCGTCATTCAAGACCTTGAAAATAAAGTTAAAGATCACGAAGCTGCCTTGGAGAAGGACTTCGTCATTCACTCTATGGAAGGCTCGCTGGCTGAAGCTCAAGCCGAAATTGACAAATTAAACAGCGAATTACTCATAAAATCAGAAAAATCTGAGCAAGAAAAGAAGAATCTTGAAACAAGTCTCAAGACCAAAATTGAGAAGAATTCAAATTTGCAGAAATCATTGAAGGAGCTTCAGGAAAAATGTTTAGGTTTCGGCAACCGATGTGTGCAGCGACTGAAGGATGTGTTTCACTCAATTGGAGCCAGCTCTGATAAGTTTACACCTTCAGCTGAAAACCTGCCAAGCACCTTTGAATACATTGAGGGCGAAGTTGATGCACTTGACGAAGTTATCGCTGGGCATGCCGATTTCTGCGCCCTGTTAGCTTCTCGAGGCACGACTACTGCTTTCTTGAAGGCTGGCTGCACGCACGGGAAAATTGTTAATAGGCCAAACTTCAGTTTGTCGCCAGCGGATTTGATTGACATCCCCAGCCTAGCTCGAAGCATAGGAAACAGGTTTATGACCCAGATTTGGATAAACGGCGGGCGAAAAATGGCTGGTGACGAAGCTCGGAGCCACCTTAAGCCAGTGAGACTTATACTTGTTACTTTTACCTTCTCCTTGAACTCTGCATTTTTCTCATTCGGTTTTAATATGTACAGGATGATGAAGCTAAAGAATGACGAGCTGAAGCCTTAACAGATGTTCTGAAAGACTTTGCTGCATAAGATTCTAGAGAAAATTTTGTAATATGATTGTAAAGAAACTTATGTAAATTTGTGCGTACCTTGTAATATATCTTTTCCCCTTTGTCCTTGTACGTTCTGCTTTGCTGTGGACGAAATTTTCTTTTTGAACTGAAGGTGAAAACTCCTTCCCTTCTTTTCGTACACAACGAAGCATGAAAATTTCTTCTTTCTGTTTTCCTCCGAAGCTTTATCCTCATAGCCGAAGCATCTGCCTTTTCTGTATGATATGATGATAATGATCCTATGTATGTCTAAATGAATGTTTATGAATGCAAATGTCATGATGTAATGTATCGTGCAAATGAATGTCCGAATATATATTCGAAGCCATTATCATAGCCTTCATTCCCTTAGGAATGACTCAAATCTTTTTGCCGCTTATTTTTCAGCTTCACCGTTTATTTTTCGGTGTATGAGCGCTGACTTTTCGCTGTAAGCCTCCCTTAGGAGCTTCTTCGCCTTTTACTTCGGCGGAATCAGCGTTTATTTTTCGTTGTAAGCCTCTCTTAGGAGCTTCTTCGCCTTTTACTTCGGCCGAATCAGCGTTTATTTTTCGCTGTAAGCCTCCCTTAGGAGCTTCTTCGCCTTTTACTTCGGCGGAATCATTGTTTATTTTTCGCTGTAAGCTCTGCATTCCCTTAGGAATGACTTTTGAGCTTCTCCCTATTTTCTTTTCTTTTTCTTTGCAGTCGATGGTGCGTTCTCAGCTTTTACATTTACATCTTTGGGGGATATTGCTCTTATAGAGTTGAAATAAGAAAAAGGAAAATTACATGCTGTGGCCCCATTAAAAACCTTTCTCCCCCTTTGGAAAGGAAAAGGGTGCCATAAGAAAGAATAGAAAAAATTACATCAAGCTAAACGTAATATCGCCGAAGCTCATCCGCATTCCATGATCTAGGAATGTCGTTGCCGTCCATATCCTTCAATCTGTTGGAACCGGGTCTTGACGAAGATACTACCAGAAAAGGTCTTTCCCACTTCAGCTGTAGCTTGCCTACTGTCTCTCGGTTGGCCACTCTCCGAAGCACCAAATGTCCTGGCTCAATATTCTTTAGCTGAAACTTTCTATCACGCCATTTTATTGTTTCGGCTTGGTATTTATTGATGTTTTCCACAGCTTGAAGTCTGATCCCTTCTATAGCATCTTTTTCCACAGAGTAATCAGCTTCAGCTTCGTCTTCTGTCGAAGCTACTATTCTTATTGATCCTGCTTTTGCTTCTTCCGGAGTTATTGCTTCGTCACCAAATAATAACTTGAATGGTGTAAATCCTGTTGACCTTGATGTCGTTGTATTGTGGCTCCACACCACTTTAATTAACTCATCTGGCCATTTTCCTCTGGGCTGATTGAAGATTAATTTCATTATTCCCATCATTATGATACCATTAGCTCTTTCGACAAGTCCATTTGACTCTGGATGCCTAACCGATGCAAATGGATCTTCGTGCCAATTTGTCCACAAAATTCTTTAAAAGCTTCGGCATCAAACTGTGTTCCGTTATCCACAGTAATGGCCTTCGGCACTCCGAAACGACACACAATATTCTGCTAGAAAAACTTCTGAATGGTAACCGAAGTTATTGTGGCTAAAGGTTTCGCCTCAATCCACTTAGAATAATATTCTACTGCTACCACAACATATTTTAAATTTCCTTGTGCTGGTGGTAGCGGGCCTAACAAATCAAGGCCCCACCTTTGCAATGGCCAAGTGGGTTGTATTAACTGGGTTAGAGAGGAAGGTTGTTTTTGATCTCTTGCGCATTTCTGACAGCCTTCGCACTTTTGGACTAATTCCGCTGCATCCGAAGCTGCCTTTGGCCAATAAAATCCTTGACGAAAAACTTTTCCCAACAAAGGCCTAGATCCAATGTGAGATCCATACAGGCTTGCGTGTATTTCCTTCATCAATTCTATACCTTCGGCTCTGGATAAACATTTGAGTAGTGGAGAACAGACTCCACGCTTGTACAACTCCCCTTCTATTATAACATATGGTCGAGCTCTTGCCTCTATTCTCTTGTTATAAGCTTCATCATCTGAAAGGAAATTACCCTGAAGGAAAGAAATGATCTCAGTTCTCCAATCTTCACTATGAACAGGAGATATATTGAGGATTGCTCTTTCAAGAAGTTCCACTGAAGGTGCTTTTATTGTTTCAAAAAAATACTTCCGAAGGTAAGGGCAGCCCCTGTGCTGCTGACTTGGCTAGCAAATCGGCATGCTCATTTTCTCCTCGAGGAATGTTTTTGACAGAAAACCCTTCAAAGGAAGCTTCAATCCTTCGGACCGTGTCTAAATATTTCTCAAGCTTCGTGTCTCTTGCTTTACAACTCTTGTCAATATGACCAGAAATAACCTGGGAATCAGTTTTAAGAACCGCCCTTCTAATCCCCATTGCTTTTAACTTCCGAAGGACCAAAAGCAAAGCTTCGTACTCAGCAATATTATTTGTGCAGCTGAAATCAAGTCTTGCTGCGTAGTAAGTTTTAACTTTGGAGGGTGCTACTAACACAGCAACTGCTCATGCCCCGAAGGTTCCCCAAGAACCGTCACAGAATACCGTTCATACTTCGGTATCTTTAGTTGTTTCTTCTTCTTGAGCCCCTGGCGTCCAATCGGCAATGAAGTCTGCCAATGCCTAGGATTGTATTGAGGATCTGTGCACATAATCAATGCTGAACTCATTAAGCTCCGCAGCCCACTTCCCAATTATTCCAGTAGCTTCTCTGTTCCTCATGACATCCTTCAAAGGTTGTGACGAAGGAACAATTATATGATATGCTTGAAAGTGATGTCGAAGTTTTCTAGATGCCATTAAGACGACATATAAGATCTTCTCCAATTCTGTATAATTCTTCTTTGATAGACTAAGAACTTCGGAAACGAAGTATATTGGGGCTTGCTTTTTGGTTTGTCCCTCAAGTTTTTCTTGAACAAGTGCCACACTCACTGCTGAATACAAAGTTGCCACGTACAGCAACAGAGGAGCCCCTGGCGTTGGTGGAGTTAACGTCGTTAGGTCTATCAAATATTGCTTCAGCTCTTCGAAGGCTCTCTGCGGAACTGGTCCCCATTGAAAAACTTCGGCTGACTTCAACACTTCGAAGAATGGTAAATTTCTCTCTGCTGATCTAGATATGAATCTGTTGAGAGATGTCAGTCTTCCTATCAATCGTTGAGCCCCCTTCTTTGTGCATGGAGGCTCCATCCGAAGAATAGCTTCGATCTTGTTTGGATTAGCTTCGATTCCCTTTGTTGAGACCAGGCAACCAAGGAATTTCCCCTTTTTTACTCCGAAGACACACTTCTCTGGATTTAGCTTCAGACCAGCCTGTCTGAAATTAGCAAATGTCTCCTGCAGATTAGCAATATGATTTTCTTGCTTGGTGCTTTTTACTATAATATCATCAACATATGTTAACACATTTCTGCCTATCTGAGAATGGAGAACCTTCGCTGTCATTCTGCTGAAGCTTCCTCCAGCGTTCTTGAGCCCCTCAGGCATCCAAAGATAACAATATGTTCCACTAGGGGTTATGAAGCTGGTTTTCGGCTCATCCTCTTTCTTCATCCAAATTTGATGATAGCCTGAATAACAATCTAGCAGACTCATAAGCTCTGACGAAGCTGCTGCATCAACTAGGGAATCTATCCTTGGCAATGGAAACTCATCCTTCGGACAAGCCTTGTTGAGATCAGTAAAATCAATACACATCCTCCATTTGCCATTGGCCTTTTTTACCATAACAGTGTTAGCCAGCCATTCTGGATACTTCACTTCTCTGATGACTCCGGCACTGAGGAGTCTTTTTACTTCATTTCGAGCACCTTCGGCCTTGTCATCAGACATCTTCTGAAGCCTCTGCTTTCTGGGTCTGAAGGATGGATCAACATTGAGCGAGTGTTCAATAACATCCATGTTGACGCCACAGAGATCGTTAGCCGACCATGCAAAGACATCTTTGTTGTTGAACAGAAACCTTATCAGGGTTTTCTCTTGTTCCTCAGACAATTGAGATCCCAACAGCACCTTCTGCTCTGCGATATCTTTGCATAAAAGCATGGGTTTCAGCTGATCGGCCGAAGCAGCCTTCTCCCTTCTGTACTTGTACTACTCACAAGCTTCGGCTTCATCTATATTGTGGATTGCCTTTGAATCAGTCCAATTCCCCTCGGCCTTTCTGGCAGCTTCCTGACTCCCATGAATAGCAATAGGTCCCTAATCCGAAGGTATCTTCATGCAAAGATATGCTGGATGAAGAATTGCTTCGAAAGCATTGAGTGTTCCGCGACCAATGATTGCATTGTAAGGGTACTCCATATCGACAATGTCAAACACAACTTGCTCAGTCCTTGTATTGTCCGGTGCGCCAACGGCCGGCTTCACCAAATAAGGAAGGAAATCCGCACCGGACAGTGTCCGGTGGTGCACCAGACTGTCCGGTGCGCCAGGCGACAGAAGGCAAGAATTGCCTTCCCGGATTGCTCTCAATGGCTCCTAGCTGCCTTGGGGCTATAAAAGGGACCCCTAGGCGCATGGAGGACAACACCAAGCATTCCTTGAGAACTCTTGATCACTCACACTCCATTCTTGCGCACTTGTTCGACATTCTAGTGATTTGAGCTTCGTTCTAGTGTGCTAGTCTTTTGAGCTTAAGTCTGGGTCTTATGTGTGCGTATTTACTGTGATCTTTGTGTCTTGTGTGAGTTGCTAATCCCTCCCTTACTCCGTGCTTCTTTGTGAACATCTTTGTAAGGGCGAGAGACTCCAAGTTGTGGAGATTCCTCGCGAACGGGATATAGAAAAGAAAAGCAAACACCGTGGTATTCAAGTGGGTCTTCGGACCGCTTGAGAGGGGTTGATTGCAACCCTCGTCCGTTGGGACGCCACAACGTGGAAGTAGGCAAGTGTTGTACTTGGCCGAACCACGGGATAAACCACTGTGTCTACCTGTGTTGATTCTCTTGTGGTTATTGTGTTTCGCTAAGACTCTTCTCTAGCCACTTAGCAATACTGTGCTAACGCTTAACCAAGTTTTTGTGGCATTAAGTTCAAGATTTACAGGATCACCTATTCACCCCCCCCCTCTAGGTGCTCTCAATTGGTATCAGAGCCGTTCTCTTCAAGAAAGGGACTAACCGCCCGAAGAGATGGATCCTAAGGGCAAGGGGATTATGATCAATGACAAGGAGAAGGAGTCATTCGTCAACGAGCCCAAGGATGACAAGCCTACCGACTCGGGCTCGGGCCACAAACGAAAGGATGGGAAGAAGAAGAAGACAAGGCGCATCAAGGAGATCGTCTACTACGACGACAGCGACGAGTCCACTTCTTCCCAAAAGGACAACGACGACAACGACTACGAGAGAAGGAAACCGGTTAATTCGAACTTTTCTTTTGACTACTCTCGTATTTCGCAAAGTACAAATGCTCATTTGCTCTCCATTCCACTTGGCAAACCTCCTCACTTTGATGGAGAGGACTACGGATTTTGGAGCCACAAAATGCGTAGTCACCTGTTCTCTCTCCATCCGAGCATATGGGAGATTGTGGAAAGTGGAATGAAATTTGATAGCTCGGATAGTCCTATGTTTATCAATGAACAGATTCATAGAAATGCACAAGCTACTACTGTGTTGTTAGCCTCTTTGTGCAGGGACGAGTATCATAAGGTGAGCGGCTTGGACAATGCCAAGCAGATCTGGGACACCCTCAGGATCTCACATGAGGGGAACGACGTCACCTTACTCACCAAAATGGAGTTGGTGGAGGGCGAGCTTGGAAGATTCGCAATGATCAGGGGAGAGGAGCCAACCCAAACATACAACCGGCTCAAGACCCTCATCAACAAGATAAGGAGCTACGGAAGCACACGATGGACGGACCACGACGTCGTTCGTCTAATGCTAAGGTCCTTTACTGTACTTGATCCACATTTGGTGAACAATATCCGTGAAAATCCTAGGTACACCAAGATGTCGCCCGAAGAAGTTCTTGGGAAATTTGTAAGCGGGCGAATGATGATCAAGGAGGCGAGATATGTCGACGACGCGTTGAGCGGTCCAATCCATGAGCCTCAACCCATTGCTCTCAAGGCAACGAGGAGCAAAGAGGCGCTACCTAGCAAGGTGACGCAAGTTGAGGCGGTCGGGCTCAATGATGAAGAGATGGCCCTCATCATCAAGCGCTTCAAGACGGCGCTAAAGGGTCGCAAGGGGTAGCCAAGCAAGACCAAGACAAAGGGGAAGCGCTCATGCTTCAAATGTGGTAAGGTTGGTCATTTTATTGCTAACTGTCCCGATAATGATAGTGGCCAGGAACAAGGGAACAAGAGGGAGAAGAAAAAGAACTATAAGAAGGCAAAAGGCGAGGCACATCTTGGCAAGGAGTGGGACTCGGATTGTTCGTCGTCCGACTCCGACAACGAAGGACTCGCCGCCACTGCCTTCAACAAGTCATCCCTCTTCTCCAACGAGCATCACACTTGCCTCATGGCAAGGGAAAAGAAGGTAAGCGCTCGTAACACTAGTACTTATGCTTCTTCAAGTGAGGATGAGTCTAGTGATGATGATGAAATAGATTATTCATGTTTATTCAAGGGTCTAGATAGAACCAAGGTGGATAAAACAAATGAATTGATTGATGCTTTGAATGATAAGAATAGATTGCTAGAAAAGCAAGAGGATCTCTTATATGATGAACATGATAAGTTTGTAGAAGCTCAAAAATCCCTTGCTTTAGAAATAAAGAGGAATGAAATGCTTTCTTGTGAATTGTCTACATGCCATGACTCTATTTCTAGTTTAAAAGCATAAATGATGACTTGAATGCTAAGTTAGAAATAGCTAATAAATCAACATCTTGTGTAGAACATGTTGTTGTTTGCACTAGGTGTAAAGATTTTAATGTTGATGCTTGTAGTGAACACCTAGTTTCAATTTCTAAATTTAATGATGAAGTGGCTAGTCTTAATGCCCAACTTAAGACTAGCAAAAGCGAATTTGATAAGTTAAAATTTGCAAGGGATGCCTACACGATTGGTAGACACCTCTCAATTAAGGATGGACTTGGTTTCAAGAGAGAAGCCAAGAACTTAACAAGCCATAAGGCTCCCATCCACGCCAAGGAGAAAGGGAAGGCCCCTATGGCTAGTAGTGCTAAAAAGAACCATACTTTTATGTATCATGATAGGAGACATGCTAGAAATGCAAATAGAAGTTATGATGCTTTTGATTCACATGTTTATGATTCATATGCTATGTTTGCTTCTAGTTCTTCCTGTATGCATGGTAGAAATGTGCCTAGGAGAAATGGTGTTAATGTTCCTAGGAAAATTAATGAACCTTCTACCATATATCATGTTTTAAATGCTTCCTTTGCCATTTGTAGAAAGGATAGGAAGATAGTTGCTAGAAAATTAGGGGCAAAATGCAAGGGAGACAAAACTTGCATTTGGGTCCCTAAGACAATTGTGACTAACCTTGTAGGACCCAACAAGAGTTGGGTACCTAAGACCCAAGCCTAAATTTTCCTTGCAGGTTTATGCATCCGGGGGTTCAAGCTGGATTATCGACAGCGGATGCACAAACCATATGACGGGGGAGAAGAAGATGTTCACCTCCTACGTCAAAAACAAAGATTCCCAAGATTCAATAATATTCGGTGATGGGAATCAAGGCAAAGTAAAAGGGTTAGGTAAAATTGCTATTTCATCCGAGCACTCTATATCTAATGTATTTTTAGTTGAGTCTCTTGGATATAATTTGTTATCTGTTAGTCAATTATGCAATATGGGATATAATTGTCTATTCAAAATGTAGATGTGTCTGTCGTTAGAAGAAGTGATGGTTCACTAGCTTTTAAGGGTGTATTAGACGGCAAACTTTACTTAGTTGATTTTGCAAAAGAGGAGGCCGGTCTAGATGCATGCTTAATTGCTAAGACTAGCATGGGCTGGCTGTGGCATCGCCGCTTAGCACATGTGGGGATGAAGAACCTTCACAAGCTTCTAAAGGGAGAACACATGATAGGTTTAACTAATGTGCAATTCGAAAAAGATAGACCTTGTGCAGCTTGTCAAGCAGGCAAACAGGTGGGAAGCTCTCATCATACCAAAAATGTGATGACCACATCAAGACCTTTGGAGATGCTTCACATGGACCTCTTCGGACCCGTCGCCTATCTAAGTATAGGAGGAAGTAAGTATGGTCTTGTTATAGTTGATGACTTTTCCCGCTTCACTTGGGTATTCTTTTTGCAGGATAAATCTGAAACCTAAGGGACCCTCAAGCGCTTCCTAAGGAGAGCTCAAAACGAGTTTGAACTCAAGGTGAAAAAGATAAGGAGCGACAATGGGTCCGAGTTCAAGAACCTTCAAGTGGAGGAGTACCTTGAGGAGGAAGGGATCAAGCACGAGTTCTCCGCTCCCTACACACCACAGCAAAATGGTGTGGTAGAGAGGAAGAACATGACGCTTATAGACATGGCGAGGACGATGCTTGGAGAGTTCAAGACCCCCGAGCGCTTTTGGTCGGAAGCCGTGAACACGGCTTGCCACGCCATCAACAGGGTCTACCTTCATCGCCTCCTCAAGAAGACGTCGTATGAGCTACTAACCGAGAGCAAGTTGTTGATTTTGATGATGTAGATGAAGAAGAAGTTCCAACGACCGCAATACGCACCATGACGATTGGAGATGTGCGGCCACAGGAACAAGATGAGCAAGATCAACCTTCTTCCTGAACAATGGTGCTACCCCCAACTCAAGATGATGAACATGAGGGGCGTGATCAAGGGGGAGCACAAGATGATCATGTAATGGAGGAAGAAGCACAACCGGCACCTCCAACCCAAGTTCGAGCAATGATTCAAAGGGATCATCCCGTCGACCAAATTTTGGGTGATATTAGCAAGGGAGTAACTACTCGATCTCGATTAGTTAATTTTTGTGAGCATTACTCCTTTGTCTCTTCTATTGAGCCTTTCAGGGTAGAAGAGGCCTTGCTAGATCCGGACTGGGTGTTGGCCATGCAGGAGGAGCTCAACAACTTCAAAAGAAATGAAGTTTGGACACTGGTGCCTCGTCCCAAGCAAAATGTTGTGGGAACCAAGTGGGTGTTCCGCAACAAACAAGACGAGCACGGGGTGGTGACAAGGAACAAGGCACGACTTGTGGCAAAAGGTTATGCCCAAGTCGCAGGTTTGGACTTTGAGGAGACTTTTGCTCCTGTGGCTAGGCTAGAGTCCATTTGTATCTTGCTAGCATATGCCGCTCACCATTCCTTCAGGTTGTTCCAAATGGATGTGAAGAGCGCTTTCCTCAACGGGCCAATCAAGGAGGAGGTGTACGTGGAGCAACCCTCTGGCTTCGAGGATGAACGGTACCCCGACCACGTGTGTAAGCTCTCTAAGGCGCTCTATGGACTTAAGCAAGCCCCAAGAGCATGGTATGAATGCCTTAGAGACTTTTTAATTGCTAATGCTTTCAAGGTTGGGAAAGCCGATCCAACTCTTTTTACTAAGACTTGTGATGGTGATCTTTTTGTGTGCCAAATTTATGTCGATGACATAATATTTGGTTCTACTAACCAAAAGTCTTGTGAAGAGTTTAGCAGGGTGATGTCTCAGAAATTCGAGATGTCGATGATGGGCGAGTTAAGCTACTTCCTTGGGTTCCAAGTGAGGCAACTCAAGGATGGAACCTTCATCTCTCAAACCAAGTACACGCAAGACTTGATCAAGCGGTTTGGGATGAAGGACGCCAAGCCCGCAAAGACTCCGATGGGAACCGACGGACACACCGACCTCAACAAAGGAGGTAAGTCCGTTGATCAAAAAGCATACCGGTCTATGATAGGGTCTTTACTTTATTTATGTGCTAGTAGACCGGATATTATGCTTAGCGTATGCATGTGTGCTAGATTTCAATCCGATCCTAAGGAGTGTCACTTAGTGGCTGTGAAGCGAATTCTTAGATATTTAGTCGCTACGCCTTGTTTCGGGATCTGGTATCCAAAGGGGTCTACCTTTGACTTGATTGGATATTCAGACTCCGACTATGCTGGGTGTAAGGTCTATAGGAAGAGTACATCAGGGACGTGCCAATTCTTAGGAAGGTCCCTGGTGTCATGGAGTTCTAAGAAATAAACCTCTGTTGCCCTATCCACCGCTGAGGCCGAGTACGTTGCCGCAGGACAGTGTTGCGCGCAACTACTTTGGATGAGGCAAACCCTCAGGGACTTTGGCTACAATCTGAGCAAAGTCCCACTCCTATGTGATAATGAGAGTGCTATCCGCATGGCGGATAATCCTGTTGAACACATCCACACAAAGCACATAGACATCCGACATCACTTTTTGAGAGACCACCAGCAAAAGGGAGATATCGAAGTGTTTCATGTTAGCTCCGAGAACCAGCTAGCCGATATCTTTACCAAGCCTTTAGATGAGCAGACCTTTTGCAAGTTGCGTAGTGAGCTAAATGTCTTAGATTCGCGGAACTTGGATTGATTTATAGCATACTTGTGTTTATGCCTTTGATCATGTTCCTTATGCATTTTGTTGCTTATTTATGGTGCTCAAGTTGTACAAGCACTCCCCGGACCTCACAAGTCCGTTGCAAAGTGATGCACATATTTAGGGGGAGATGTGTTACAAATTGACCCTTTGAGACTAACAATGTGCTTGAGTTTGCTTGATTTAGTCTCGAAGGAGGATTGAAAGGGAAAAGGTAAACTTGGACCATGCAAGACTTCCACTGCACTCCGATGAACGAGTAACTTCTTCCAAGTTCATCTTAGTACTCTTATTGCCTTTTACTCTTAGTTGAAGATTTTTGGTGAGGCAATGGGGTTAAAGGGCCAAAATTGATCCCGTTTTGGTGCTTGATGCCAAAGGGGGAGAAAATAAGGCTAAAGCAATAAATGGATCAGCTACCACTTGAGAATTTTGAAAAAGTAGAGTTAGAGTTTTTGTTTGTCAAAATACTCTTGTTTACTTCTTATTATCAAAAGTTAGTCTCTTGTGGGGAGAATGGTTGATTATGGGAAATAGGGGGAGTTTTTGATACTGTGATCAATTTCTATTGGAACAACTCTCTTTATGTCTCTACAAGTGTGTTTGACTTAGAGTTAGGAAATAGAGGTCGATTTGCAAAAACAAACCAAGTGGTGGCAAAGAATGATCCATATATGCAAAATTTGATTCAAAACAAATTTGAGTTCTTATTTGAATTGATTTTGGACTTATTCTACTTGCTTTATGTTATGTTGGCATTAATCACCAAAAAGGGGGAGATTGAAAGGGAAATGTGCCCTTGGGCCATTTCTAAGTGTTTTGGTGATTTAGTGTCCAACACAAGTGCCTAAGTGTCAAATGGTGGACAAAGTACAAATCAAGTATAAAGGTATGTTTCTCAGACTTAGTACATTGTTTTAATGACTAATGTATTGTGTCTAAGTGCTGGAAACAGGAGAAATCGAATTGGAGAAGAGATGGCCTTGTTCAGCCAAAGCCAGCTCTGTCTAGGTGCACCGGACTGTCCGGTGGTGCACCGGACAGTGTCCGGTGTGCCAGGCTGGCTCAGGCGAACTTGCCGCTCTCGGGAATAAATTAACGGCGTACGGCTATAATTCACCGGACTGTCCGGTGTGCACCGGACTGTCCGGTGAGCCAACAGTCGGCCGGGCCAACGGTCGGCTGCGCGATTCGCGCGAGACACGTGGCCGAGCCAACGGTCGGGAGGGGGCACCGGACTGTCCGGTGTGCACCAGACAGTGTCCGGTGCGCCAACGGCCGGCTTCACCAAATAAGGAAGGAAATCCGCACCGGACAGTGTCCGGTGGTGCACCAGACTGTCCGGTGCGCCAGGCGACAGAAGGCAAGAATTGCCTTCCCGGATTGCTCTCAACGGCTCCTAGCTGCCTTGGGGCTATAAAAGGGACCCCTAGGCGCATGGAGGACAACACCAAGCATTCCTTGAGCACTCTTGATCACTCACACTCCATTCTTGCGCACTTGTTCGACATTCTAGTGATTTGAGCTCCGTTCTAGTGTGCTAGTCTTTTGAGCTTAAGTCTGGGTCTTGTGTGTGCGTATTTACTGTGATCTTTGTGTCTTGTGTGAGTTGCTAATCCCTCCCTTACTCCGTGCTTCTTTGTGAACATCTTTGTAAGGGTGAGAGACTCCAAGTTGTGGAGATTCCTCGCGAACGGGATATAGAAAAGAAAAGCAAACACCGTGGTATTCAAGTGGGTCTTTGGATCGCTTGAGAGGGGTTGATTGCAACCCTCGTCCGTTGGGACGCCACAACGTGGAAGTAGGCAAGTGTTGTACTTGGCCGAACCACGGGATAAACCACTGTGTCTACATGTGTTGATTCTCTTGTGGTTATTGTGTTTCGCTAAGACTCTTCTCTAGCCACTTGGCAATACTGTGCTAACGCTTAACCAAGTTTTTGTGGCATTAAGTTCAAGTTTTACAGGATCACCTATTCACCCCCCCTCTAGGTGCTCTCAGGAAGAGAAGTCCCTTGTTGACGACGATGTTGGCGGCGTCCTCGTCGGAGGAGGAGTCGGTGGAGCTCATGTCGGAGTCCCATTCCCGACACACGTGGGCATCGCTACCCTTCTTCTTGTAGTATCTTTTCTTCTCCTTCTTCTTCCCTCTCTTGTCGTCGCCCCTATCATTGTCACTAGACATAGGACATTTAGCATTGAAATGACCGGGCTTACCACATTTGTAGAACACCCTTTTGGAGCGGGGTTTGTAGTCCTTCCCACTCCTTTGCTTGAGGATTTGGCGAAAGCTTTTGATGATAAGTGCCATTTCCTTGTTATCGGGCTTGGAGGCGTCGATGGGAATCCTACTTGGCGTAGGTTCCTTCTTTTCTTCTTTTGTCGCCTTGAATGCGACGGGTTGCACCTCGGGTGTGGAGGTGTCGCCTTGCTCCAAGTTGACGATATGTTTGGAGCCTTTGATCATCAACTCAAAGATCACAAACATTCCTATTACTTCCTCGAGAGACATTAGCTTCTATCTAGGATCACCACGTATTAATTGAACTTGAGTAGGATTACGAAATACAAGTGATCTAAGAATAACCTTCACCATTTCATGGTCATCCCATTTGGTGCTCCCGAGGTTGCGCACTTGATTTACCAAGGTCTGAGCCGGTTGTACATGGCTTGTGGCTCCTCTCCTTGGTTGAGGATGAATCGACTGAGCTCCCCCTCGATCGTTTCCCGCTTGGTGATCTTGGTCACCTCATGTCCTTCGTGCGCCGTCTTGAGGACGTCCCAAATTTCTTTGGCCGTTTTTAACCCTTGCACCTTATTATACTCCTCTCGACACAAGGAGGCGAGGAGTATAGTTGTGGCTTGGGAGTTAAAGTGCCGAATTTAGTCGGCCTCATCCGAATCGTAGTCCTTGTCCCCTACCTTCGGTACCTGCGCTCCATACTCAACAATATCCCATATATTTTTGTGGAGTGAGGTTAGGTGATGCCTCATTTTATCACTCCACATACAATAATCCTCACCATCAAAAAATGGTGGTTTTCCTAGGGGAACGGAAAGTAACGGAGTGCGTTTAGAAATGCGAGGGTAGCGGAGGGGCATCTTACTATACTTCTTGCGCTCATGACGCTTAGAAGTGACGGACGTTGTTTCGGAGCCGGAGGTGGAGGGTGACGAAGAGTCGGTCTCGTAGTAGACCACTTTCTTCATCTTCTTCTTCTTGTCACCTCTCCGTTGTGACTTGATGGAGGAAGAGGATTCCTCCTTGTGCTTGTGGTCGGACTCCCTTGAATGAGTTCTTCCCAAGCTTGCGGACTTATCGCCGCCGGTCACAATCTCCCTCTTGGCGTGATCTCTCGACATCACTTCGAGTGGTTAGACTCTAATGAAGTATCGGGCTCTGATACCAATTGAAAGTCGCCTAGAGGGGGGTGGATAGGCGGAAACTGAAAATTTACAAACTTTAAGCACACTACAAGTCGGGGTTAGCGTTAGAATAAAAACTGAGTCTGAGAGAGAGGGGGAAAACAAAGTAATCCAAGAAAATAAAGCGGATGACATGGTGATTTGTTTTACCGAGGTTCAGTTCCAAAAAACCTAGTCCCCGTTGAGGTGGTCACAAAGACCGGGTCTCTTTCAACCCTTTCCCTCTCTCAAACGGTCACTTAGACCGAGTGGGCTTTCTCCTTAATCAAATGGGTCACTTAGACCCCGCAAGGACCACTACAAACTTAGTGTCTCTTACTTTGATTATAAGTCACTTAGAGAACAAGAATGAGGAATAAGAAATCCAACCAAGCAAAACAAGAGCACAAGAAAACACAAATGATCCTCTCACGAGTCTAAATGCGCTAGAGTGGTTTTTGAGATTTTGAGGGGATCGATCTCTTGAATTGTGTCTTTGGAGTGGTGTATATTGCTCTTGTATTGAATGTGAAGGAGTGAATGCTTGGATGGTTGGAGTGGAGGTGGTTGGGGGTATTTATAGCCCCAACCACCAATTCAACCGTTGGGGAAGGCTGCTGTCGATGGGCGCACCAGACAGTCCGGTGCGCCAGCCACATCACCCAACCGTTAGGGTTCTGACGGTTTCGACCGTTGGAGCTTTGACTTCTTGGGGCATCGGACAGTACGGTGCCGCACCGGACATGCACTGTTCACTGTCCGGTGCGCCTTCTGGCGGCTGCTCTGACTCTACGCGAACTGCCCACGCACTGTGTGTTGTCAGACGACCGTTGGAGTCGACCGTTGCGCTGGCTAGCTGTTGCTCCGCTGGAGCACCAGACAGTCCGGTGGCACACTGGACAGTCCAGTGAATTATAGCGGAGTGCGGCCTCATAAACCCGAAGGTGGAGAGTTGGAGTCGATCGCCCCTGGTGCACTGAACATTGTCTAGTGCCCCAGACCAGGGTTCTCTTAGGTTTATTTTGCTCCTTTCTTTTGAACCCTAACTTTGATCTTTTTATTGGTTTGTGTTGAACCTTTGGCACCTGTAGAATATATAATCTAGAGCAAACTAGTTAGTCCAATTATTTGTGTTGGGCATTCAACCACCAAAATCATTTATAGGAAAAGGTTAAACCCTATTTCCCTTTTAGGGGGCATCACACGAAGTAGGCCCTTTTCGACGCTTCTTCGGCGCTAGAGTTAGCCCCGATCGAGCCGTGGCTCAAATCGTCCTCGAGCAAGTCGAGGATGGACATCGGCTGGCGATCGATGACTGCCACCGTAGTCGAGGACGTGGCTTCCACCACCTTTGTCTCGGTGTGTCTATTGAGGCGCCGCCTTAGGGCGGCGATGTGCCTTTTCAGGCGTTGCTCCTTCGCCTTGCTCCTGGTGGAACATGTGGGTTGCGTGCCCATGGTGCTGCCACGTTGGGGATGACGAGGCTGAGTTCGCCGGTGGTGGTGGTGAAGAAGTCGAGGGTGCCGAAGGTGATGTGGCTTCCTGGAGCGAAGGTCTCGCCTCCAGCAAATGCTGATGACTGGGCCATCAAAGTGGAAGGCGTCACTTAGTACACTAGCTCCCCTACCTGGCGTTAACTGTCATTGTTTCGAAAACTAGGGGACAATGAGATTTGTGTTTGGTGGGGGATGCTAGCGCGGACTCACTCCGAATGGTGATTCGCTCGGATTTAATGAGAGATCAGAGACACGGGGGTTATATTGGTTCAGGCTGAAGCCCTAGTCCAGTGTAGTGTTGATCGTAGTATTGCTTTGAGCATGTAACAACTTGTGTGCTTGTGTGTCTGGAAAGGAGGGTGCCCTCTCCTTTTATATCTCAAGGGTAGGACCTTTCAGAGGAGGTCTGTTCTCTACAGGCATGAGGGCCATCCACCCCTTGGTTTGACGTAGTGCTCAGCGTATCATCTTGCTTGTTTGTCGTACGAGTCCCTGTAGCGAGTCCTCTGCTGACATCTTTCGTAGTGGTGCGTGGTGGTCCATTGCCCTACGGTGCGGCCATGCGTAGCGAGGCTTTCACCCGTCGTCACGGACCTGTGTCACCTACTGGCATGCGTAGGCATACACCGGTATGGGGTATTCGTTACATCTTTTCCGGCATGTGGGTCAATGTAGAGACTCTGATGATAAGATCCCTTCGACCGGGGTTGGCTGGCCCTACTCGCCAGTGGGGGTTTGTGTGGGACAGTACTTGGCGAGGTGCCGTCTGACGTCTGTCGGGGACCTTTCGATGCCGTACCCAAGCCCCGAGCGTAGTCTTGGTGCCGACCTATCTTTTCTTGCTGACGTGGGCTCGCATCATTGGGCTGGCCTTTCTCTTACGCTAGTCAGACTGGCGCGGGATCCGGTTGCTCGCGCCTCATGGCGGGGTTGCTCGTCGTGGACTTGGTCGTTCGTTCCGCCTCTCAAGGTTGTTCGGCAGGGATTTGGTCGCCCGCTCCGTCTCGCAAGGTTGCTCGGTAGGGACTTGGTTGTCCGTTACGCCTCGCGAGGCTGCTCGGCAGGGACTTAGTCGTCCGCTACGCCTCGCTCGACAGGGGCTTCATCGTCCGTTTCGCCTCGCAAGGTTGATCGGTAGGGACTTAGTCGTCCGCTCCGCCTCACAAGGTTGCTCGTAAGTGATTTGAGCTGTTTTCAAGAGTCTTATTGGGCTTTCTTTGGACACTCTGTTCCTAAGTGTCCAAAATTATTGATAGTTATATATATATATCTAGTTAAAATTAAAACATCTAGTTTTTTTAATAAAATGTGAAGGACACTATTTAGGATAGAGAAAGTAAAGATCTGGCTCGTTGAAAAATATGGAGGGAACTTTTTTTCTTTCGTTTTGGACTGATGGAGTATTTTCGTTTCACAAGGTACCATATGTCATTTTTTTTCGGTTACATGTTCCGACACTTGAGCCAACATGTCACGCAGTCACTTTGACCTTCCCTGCGCTGCGCCGACCCCCAAACTCTCGAACCCCCCAAAACCCAAGCCCCTGCGACCCCGAGATACCAAAGCCAGCAGAAGAAGGGATGCAGCAGCCGATGCACATGCAGCCACAGGCGCCGGCGATAACCCCAGCTGCCGGAATCAGCACGGAGCAGATCCAAAAGGTTCCTCTTTGCTCCCTCACTTCCCCCTCGCAGTTGTGATAGGGTTCGCATCCCTGCTTCGTGTGGGGTTTTCTTGGGCGCCATTTCGGTCAAAGATTGGATCATCTTGCCAGTCCAATCTAATGCATTCATCCGTATGAGCTGGGATCGATTACTGATGTATCGGATTAGTGGATTAGTATGTTTCTTTCTAGATTTCTTGGTAGATTTGACAAGCGTCACCTGAAGCTGGTGTAGGAGTTCTGTTGATCTATTGGATATTTGGTATGATGTTATGATCCTGCTCTCAGACATGGATTATTTTTTTAAACTATCAGACATGAATCCTGATGCTTCGTTGATAATATATTTGTCTTCTTATGGTGGCGGTGCACCAAATATTTTACCACACGAAGGATATGACCATTTATGTATAGGAGCACAACATTTCAATGTATCATTTATTTTGGGTAATGGGACTTGAGTCCTTTCTTGTAGCATGGCCTTATGTCACATTGCTTCGAACAAAAGGAAACTGATGTTTTCCATATGTGCTTTGTGGTGTTGACCTCACGCTGACACTCTTCACTTCGTAACCTGCAATCCTTCTCTGTGTGTACATTCCCTTCTCTTGATGGCATAATTTTTTTGTTGTTGTGATGGAAGATGCCGTGGCTCATATGGAGAATCAGCGGCATATTTATGGATTACAAACACACACTCGGGACATGAGTTTATGATTGACATACCTTCCAAGTTATAGCTGGAACTAGCAGTAGTAATTTTTTTTACCCAGTTATGGGAATGCCTCAATATGTTTTCATTGGAGATGTAATGTTATCTTTCTTATTTTTAATCTTCAACTTGTTGCTCAGTTAAAAAGAAAAAGTGACAGCTTTGCTAATTTGTTCTTTGGTCTCTCATATATTGATTTCGTGCTTATTGTCTGTTTTTTTTTCTGAATTTTGTACTTAAGTTTTCTAGTAACTAATATTAATTTTGTTAGTTGTAGACTGCCAATGCATATAATGCTTATAAATAGGCGCTGAAGAATGTTTATCTTTGTTTTACTTACATAATTCCAAACTATTGTAGCCAAGTTGGTTCTTTCTAGAAAAACATAGAGTGAAATACGGGCCTTATCTGTTTCAACATAGCAATGACCCCATGTTTATGTAGCCCACTGGACCGAAACATTCGCAGTTCAAGAATACAGTTCTAGACAGACTCTAACTGATCTTTGATACTTTACATCTAACACCAGACCAGCTATGCTTGTATTGTTCTTTATATGCTCATTCAATTGATTTATAAATATCTTGTGATAATCTAGATTTTCCATGTATTCTCACAGGACTACCTTGTCTTCTATATTGCAATTTTATGACTTACTATCAATGTTTATTAATTTATATGGCACATTTGGCTTTCTATTCCAGGTTAATCAGTTTTATGTTTGATCTGTTGCACATTTGTAACTTTTCTGATTGATCCTGTTTTTTTCCCTGCAGTATCTGGATGAGAATAAGCAGCTTATTTTGGCTATTTTGGAAAATCAGAACCTAGGAAAATTGGCAGAATGTGCTCAGTATGTATCTGGTTAAACCTTTCTCTTTTGTTTTTCTATTTGATATGACCATTAAAGAGCTAAATTTTGAGGCTTCTTGTTTTAGACATGTCTTCGTTTTGTTGTTAGCTTCCCTTGATCTTTAGTTAGTTCCAAACATCTCTTGTTACTAACTTGTCATCTAAGAATGAGGTAGCAATAGCATGTGTAATGACTTTGTTGTGTCATGTAAATATGTAACAGAATAAGCTACTAGAAACTCAAAACTGTAGCGACATTTTTGATATTTTGGTCTGTAAGTTTCTTATCTACAATGGTTTTGCTTGATACTTACTGGTTACTGTTTTGCCTAGCAAAAAACTTGCTTTGCAGGACAACCTTATTCCACCCAAATTTTCTTGCGAATGTGGGCATACAATAAATCTGTTTTGCTGCACAGACAAGTTTAGTCTCTCACATTGTTCCATCTGAGAAAAGCTCCTCTGCCTAATTGATGATCTGCTGAATGAATATTCCCTGCCAAACTGACTCCTTTCCAGATCAAGCTACGTGAGCCATGAGTCAGACCCCTTATTTGGAATAAAGTTGCCCTCTTTTCACCCTATTCGCCTAAGACAGGTGGCACATATTGAATTATGGCTATCAACCCCTATTGGTCAATGACGTCCCATCTGGCTATAATGTCTGCCTTGGTGTAAACAATGTTGTAGATGTAGCCACGCGATGGTGTCATGGATGTCTCTATTTCTGTGTTTTGCATGGCCTCTATCTCTACCTACCTGCCGAAACCCCCCCCCCCCCCCCCCCCCCCATTACCTATGTTGAGGGATTGAGGGCGAAAAGGGGAGATATTGAAGGATAGAGTGAGGCAGCGGCTGCATCCTATCTTGTGCATATGGGATTAGGGCAAGGAAGGGATGAATGCAATGTGGGTTTGTGTCTTCAGTGGGATGGATGCTACATGAGTTGAGTATTGGCAGTGATTCAATTGAATTTGCTATGTCGCCTAGGTGTCCAAAAATCGCCTTGGTACTTTGGTAGTAATAAGGTGAAAATCACCATGGCTCACCTTACGCTTTGAGAGCACTGAAAGTGCATACACTTGAATTCTATTTTTATAATTATACAATATTTAACTACATATCCCAATGTTTCCAAATCATGCTATAGAGTATAGTAGCTGGGAGATTTCTTAATTGCGTTGGCTGCTATTGTGGGTTCGAGGCAGCCTCTCTGCATTTGTGGGGGAAGGCTTGCCTTGATTTATTCCTTCCCCAAACCCCACCCATGTGGGAGCCTTCAGCACTGGGTCTGCCCTGCTGCTCTCCCAAAGTGGTGAGGTTTTGTCCACCGGTGGCAGGTGGTCTTTGTCAATCCAGCTACCTCCCAAATCTCTGCAACGACAGCCAACATCATCTCTTCCTTGCTTCTCCCATAGCCCATACAAACAGCCCAATCAACCCCTGTAAAGCCATCGTTGTGGCGGAGCGGTGACCCGGGCTGAAATGGGCACAACCCCTGATATGGGATGATGTCCTAGGCTTATAATTCGGGAATGTGGAATGTGTCCACGTCCCTTGTTCCGGAAACGTCTAGAACGCGGGAATAATCTTGTCCCCATAGTGTTAATTTTTTTTAAGTACCGTACCACGTACCATGTCCCCGTTCCTCGACCCCATCTATCCAAGAGCTTGGTCACTAAGGTCCTAGGTCTTAGAACACACCATCAACCCCAATCCATGGGACTAGTTGTAACTACCCATCAACTAGTTGCTAGTTTTGTGCTCGTTGACCTAAGATCGAACTGAGCATATGACCTAGTGTAGATTGCATATCACAATCAACAAGCAAAGAAGAACAGATCTGAACTTGCACAATGAATCAGCATTCAATAGGAATACTCACTGCTAAAAGAGGAGGAAGACCAAATCATCTTCATCGTTCTTCCACTTAGGAGTCTCGGACCGGCCGACAGAACCCAAAGAGAGGGATGCGGCGGAGACGAAAACAGGAGGGAGGCTCGATGCTTGCCAGAGGGACGCGCTCTTGAGAGCAAGCCAGCAGCGCACACACACGACAGTATGACACAGACATGGTCCTCTCTAGCTTGTGGCCGTTTCAAGTGGCGGCTGGGGTTCAGGTGGCGGCTAGGTCACAATTGGAGGAGCATGAGTGACAGTAGTATATATAGGTGATGATGGTATGTGCTGGACTTTGAATGCTACTGGGCTTTAGCCCAAGTTGCCATTTCTACCAACTAGTCATTCAACTAGAAAGGCCGACTAGTCGTGAGTCGTGACTATAGTTAATCATTTGCTAACTGATTGATTTACTAGGCAATATAATCTAATAGATGCACCTAATCCTTCTTCAGGACCAATTTATTGATTTACCTTTGGTTAAACATGATTAATCGAGTGATTTGAAAACACTAATATCTGCAAATAAATAAGAGATGTGAACTTAATATACTAAGTTTTAGCATCACCATGTATGTACTATAACATAGCTCCTTTCATTGATAAAACAAAGAGTTACCTAGTGTTTATCTTGGTATGCTTTATTCAAAAGATTGGTTGTACCTATACCTGAGTCTACATATATGCAAACAAACACATAAATATGTTTTGAAAGAAACTACCATAAATGCAAAGAAACACAAAATAAATAAAGGAACTTGTATGCTGGCAAAAGGAAGGCTAATGTTGGAGTACTATATATGGTTGTAACGAATTATATTTTGCATTTTGACTAATATTCTTTTTCACAAACACAATATGATGCAAACCTGACAATGATGTCTTTAGCCTTTTCTTGGTATTGTTTTTCTGACAGAAATCTAGTGAATGCTTCATCTAAATATCAGACTGCAATGTCTTCAGTGTATTCTGTAGTCATTCATAGTATTCCTATGTGATACAGTTTGGCACTCAGCTTGCAGTCCATATCACATCTAGATGGGTTACCACACAACTATGTTATTGCTGTACTAGTGCCATCTTAATGGCACTTCAGTGCGCAAATTGACAAGGAATGCACTGGAACTCTAAAATTGTTGTTCAACTGGCTTCTTACCAGCAGTGCACTTTTATACTTAGATTCTTTATGACCGTGGGCTGGTGTTATCCTTAACAATATGGTGTAAACTTTGTCGTCTTTGTGCTTGTCAATGCTCCTTTTTCTTGCTTGGTGGTTACTAGAGTTGTGGTTTAGACTTACTGAGAATCTTCTCAATGATGTATGGTTCAAAAAACTTACTAAAGAAAGACCATGTTTCTGTCAAGCTGGTATGCCCAGCAGATCTGTTTGTACAAAAAAGCCAGGCCAAGCCTTTGGCCTGAAGCACTAAAAATATCTCACATATTTTCTTAGCATACACAAAGCTGCTGTTAAGAACCAATATATCTGCAGCTAATATTCCCTATTTGGGATTATCGGGTTTCAATCATTGATGTCCACTTGTCGTCAATTAACATGAAAATATTCAACTCATAAAATCACCCTTCACAATGAAGTCACACGAGGAGATTACAACAAATGGAAAATCTGCCAGCTTTATTCAGCAAGTTTTCCTTGGTATACATGCTTTAATAAGCATCCATTCAGCATATGCAATCATGCCAGTGAAATAGCAATGCATTCAGTGTGGTATAAGCTGTAACTAAGATAAAAAGTGCCATGGTTTTTTAAGTTGTCACATAGGCGTTGCAGCGAAACCTGGTCGCCAGAGGCAAGGCTAACTATGTAACTTAATCGAGAAGTTTTTCCTGACGGAAAGCTCTTTATTGTTAACAGCATATTTTTCTTCCATGAAACTTTCAGGTATCAATCACAACTTCAGAAGAACCTCTTGTATCTCGCTGCAATCGCAGATGCTCAACCGCAGACTGCTGTAAGCCGCCCTCAGGTTTGTCATTTCTAGACCCAGCTGTGCACATATCGTTTCTACTCTGGACCCTCATGTTATTTATGTAAACAGATGGCGCCGCCTGGTGGATCTCCTGGAGTAGGGCAGTACATGTCACAGGTGCCTATGTTCCCACCGAGGACACCTCTTACACCCCAGCAGATGCAGGAGCAGCAGCTTCAGCAGCAGCAGGCTCAGTTGCTAAACTTCAGTGGCCAAATGGTTGCTAGACCAGGCATGGTCAACGGCATGGCTCAGTCCATGCAAGCTCAGCTACCACCGGGTGTGAACAAACAGGATGCTGGCGGGGTCGCCTCTGAGCCCTCGGGCACTGAGAGCCACAGGAGCACTGGTGGTGACGATGGTGGAAGCGACTAGGCCAAGAAGTCCTGATAATTTTACGAGCTAGCCTTTTAGGTCGCGAAATATGCATGTATACTACCGACGACGAAGAGAGGATCATTCCTGTGCCCTTTAATGGTGAGTGGCCGTGATCTTCGCATGGATGATGATCATTCCACCTTTGTTGTCAGTCCTGTAGAACAGACGTGGGTTGTTGTGACTTTTATTTGTGTGTTTTTTTCCCCACACTGTACTGTTGTAGGCTCGAAGCCATATGTTAGCTTATGGTTTCAGGAGCTGGATTCAGTTACGAGCGAGTTGTGACAGCAAAACTTTTATGAATTACGTTAGAAGTTTCATATATGCCACAAATTGGAAACTGTACGAGTTCCAATAGCACTGTGAATGTCATATGGAGTCCTTAGAGTATCTCCAAGAAACTAGCTAAATGACTCGCCAAGCTAAATTTTGGCTATTCAACAGCAAAATAACTTTTCAACAGATTAGCTATTTGACTCGCCAAGCTATCTGACTCTTTAAATTAGCTCTCTCACTAGCTAAATTTGGCTAGTCATCTGACTAGCAAAACTAAATAAATAGTCTGTTGGAGTGAAATACTACATATAGATTGTAACCATTATGAAAAATTAAACAGAGAGTTAAATAGAGAGCCAAAAATAAAGTGTCTCTTGGAGATGCTCGCCTCCACGAACTTAGCTACCATGCTTTTCTTCTGAAAGTCCCGTTCGGTTAGGCTGCTTTGGTCCATTCTGGGCCTGGTTCCAGGTGGAAAAATTGACCCGAATTGAAATTGGGTTGGTTCTCTAAATTCTGTTCATTTGGAACTGAATTAAAAAAATGAGAAGAACAAGGTTTAGAGTTTTTATGAACACCATGGCCCGGTAGGAATCTATGTGTGCTGCCCTTCAGATCCAATCTCGGTGAAACGGGGGCAACGCTGGCGACGGATGAGCCAAGGAGACGCCGCCGCAAGTGACGGCGTGGCGGTGCAAAGTGATAGCGTGGCGGCACAGCGTAGCAACGACAGCCTCTCTCCCCGCTGCCTTCTCACCGATAACCACCACCCTCTCTTCCCCAAACGTGTTTGCGCTCGTCGTGGTTTCCTTCGCCTTCCCCACGTCCGGCCTCGGAGCTTCGGAATCAAGCAACCCACTAAACTCGAGCTAGAAACGAAGCAGCAGCGGGCGGTGGTGAGCAGTGGCAGAGCGCAACTAAGAAACAAGGTATGGCTGGATAGAGAGGGGAGGTCAGGCGTTGCCTGAACTGCTGTAGTTGGGGAGGGTCGGAGGGAGCTAAGGACCGCCGCACGGACACGACACGCAAGAGAGCGTACACCGAGGAGGGCTAGCGCACGAGCGCGAGGACGCCGAGGAGGGCTGCAGTCTGAGACCGACAGCCGCACAATGCAGTTGCGCACACCACACATGGGAACTGGGGACTAGAGGGCGAAGCTGGAGAGGAGAGCTAGATCAGCGGTGGTTGGTAGCGGAGAAGCTGAACGCCGCACAACGCAGTTCCACCTCGCCAGCGATGCCACGACGTGAACATCAGCGTTGTTTAAATCATTCTCTAACACAAACCTAGATTCATTTGTCTTGCCTAGATTTATTTGTCTCGATTCATTTGTGTGCCTAGATTCAAGAATTAAGTGTATACTTTATGATCATGTATGCCAGCTCTTTATTTGAGTTGTTACCTGTAGATCCCTACAACACCAATTATAGTTGGGGAAGGTGAACCTCCTCCCTCTTGGAATCTAGTACCAACTCCAAAAGGTATTAAATTCTTTGTACATACATATGGTTTGCTTTAATCCTTGTTACTTGTATTTTTGAAATGATACATGATTTGCTTTAATTCTATTTTATTATTTAACTTCTACCTGACAATAAATCTATATTCTTTAGTTCTACAATGAGTATGTCATTGCGACTTGCGAGATCAATTAGAAAGAGGAGGGAAGAAGAAGATGATGACATGATGTTGTTTATTTTCCCTGCCTTATATCTGATGGGTTCAACTAGAGGTGGGAGATAAAAGAAGAAACACCATACATCAGATGAGACAGGTGAGGTTAAGGTTCGACGACTCCTTGAGGGACATGTCAAGATCTGTCAAGTTACATTTAGGATGGAACCACACATCTTTAGAGAGCTGGCAACTTATCTTAGAAGGAGAAGAATCATCGTTGATACAAGGATCACGGTCGAGGAGAAGTTGGGGTTCTTCTTATACATGCTAAGTCACAATGCCTCATATCAAGATCTTCAAGTGTACTTTGGGCATAGTAATGACACCTTCCATCATCACATCAACCACTTCTTTACAAAGGTCATTCCTATCCTCTCTCGTCGTTTCATTCAGCCTCCTGATCCTAATCAAGTGCATCAAAAAATTCAAGATAATCCTAGATTCTATCCATTCTTGAAGAATTGTCTCGGTGCTATTGATGGAACTCATATTCCTATTTCCATATCTCCCGAGAAACATTCTCCTTTTCGAAATCGGAAGAGAACACTCAGCATAAATGTGATGGTGGTATGTGACTTTGATTTCAATATCACTTTTGTTTCTAGTGGATGGGAGGGATCGGCTACAGATTCTAGAGTGCTAAGATCAGCTATGAGCAAGGGTTTCCATGTACCTTCTAGAAAATTCTATCTAGTTGATGGCAGGTATGCAAATACTCCATCTTTTCTTGCTCCATACCAAGGAGTTCGGTACCACTTGAAAGAATTTGGGGCTAGACATCGAAGACCACAGAACCCAAAGGAGCTCTTCAACCACCACCACACACTACTGAGGAATCATGTGGAAAGGGCTTTGGGAGTGCTTAAGAAGCGCTTTCCCATTCTAAAAGTTGCCACGTTCCACACACTGGAAAATCAAGTAAAGATACCTATGGTTGTTGCCATCTTCCATAATCTAATTCGATCACTTCATGGCAATGAGGAATGGTTAGATCATTAGCCAGATAATATTGATCCATCAAACTTTGTTGCTCTACCAAGTGGTGATCAGATGAATGACCCAGGCACTACACAAGGCAATAGTTTAAGAGATATCATCGCCCAGGAAATGTGGACTCAATATCAACAACATTTAAATTAATATTTTCATGGTTGAACAAGATGTAATAATTTAGTATTGTGACATGTAATAAGTTAGTATTATAACATATAAACATTAAGTTAGTAGTACTATAACATATAATAAGTTTTTTCTTTGAAGGTTCATTCCCACAACAAGTGTTACTAAAAAAGCCTTCTTCTAAATGCAGTGGGGCAAAAAAGAGTGGTGGTTCTACAAGAGGTATTGTGTTCAATGTTTCTTCATGTTTTCTTGTAAGTTTTGTATTACTAATGTGTGACCATTGTTTATGTAGTAGTGAAACAAAGAGCGGATTGGAATCTAGGCCTTGAGAGGTCCCTTGTTAACATTCTCCATGAATTTAAAGATAGTGGCTATAGAGGTGACAATGGTTGGAACTCTGAGGGTGGAATAGGATGGTCAAGGAGTTTCATGTGAGGAACAAGTATGTATCCTTTACAAAGGCTTAGATTCAGGATAAAGAAGGTCAACTGAAGAGAGACTATAAGATGCTCAAAGCAGCAAGGCAACAAAGCAGATCGAGCTGGAATGAGAAAAGAAATATTGTTGAAGGACCACCAACTTTATGGGAGAATCTAATGGTGGTAAGTGATTTCTTGAAGTTCATTATCAAATTAGTTTTGTGGGATAACCTCACAGCAATAACCTCATATTTAATCAATGTTTTCTTTAATTGTGTAGACATTCCCTAAAATCAAGAAGTTTAATAACAATAGGCAACTTTCCCGCTCTTTGATGCTTTGGGAGAGCTTTATGATGGTAAATTTCCAAACATCATAAAGCTTACTGTTCTTTGACTAGTGCAAATCTGTGCACTTGTTAGCCATGCATAGTTAAATGGTTTAGTTGACAAGTGTCCTCCCTGATCTAAAATAATCATAATTGCATCACATAGCCAAACTATTAGGATATAACTCAATTCACTATCAATGATCACTGCAGGAGCAAAGTTCTAACAGCAAACTTATATTAGTTCCTGTGTATAGCCAAATTGTACAGTGTATAACTTGTGTGTCTCCATGTGACTTGTGTGATCTAGAAGCAAATATAACTCATATTTATGCTTGTGCTCAGTTTGCTCAATTCATATTTCCTTGTTATTATGTAGGACACTTGGCTGAAGGGACTTGGAGTTGCACTTCTCTTGAGGCACCGCAAGAGGAAGAACTGAATGGGCAACTTTAGGATGCAGAAGATGGGCCACAAGGCTTTGATCTAAATGTTGTTCATGATGTAGATGATGAAGTTGATGATGCACTCAATGAAAGGAATGAAGATGTGCTTCAAGGAAGGGCTAATACTGTGGCGGAACCACCCGACGATTATTCCAGCTTAAGTGCCCAAGTTGCACCCTTAAAGGCAGCAACACACTGAAACTGGAATAACCCATCAGTCCCTCGGATCTAGTCCGATAAAGCCACTTACCAAGGATCGAATACCACTACCTCACTCGAAGGTGAGGCACAGAGAAATACAATAAAGCATAAGACCATAAATTAAGAAAGTATCATTAGTAATTACATTATCAGAGTTTCAGAAATAGTAATCATAATTTTTAATGCAGCGGAAATAACTAACGGAGAAAACCGAGTAATAGGGAGAAGCCTGGCCACGCTACTCCTCCTGGTCCTCTCGTGCGGAAGCAGCAACCCACTCGACCGTCTATCCCGGTGGCAGGGATGGAGGCCAAGTCACACCATCAACCAAATCAAGGAGGTACCTGCAAAAATTATGCCACAAGCAAGGCTGAGTATACTAATACTCAGCTAGACTTACCCGGTGTGAGGAGTCTACTCCTCTACCTCTAGACCATGAAGCTGTTTGGCTGAGGGGTTTGGTTTTCCAAAAGCACTAGCTGAGTCTAAAATCAAGTTTTAGCTTTTCAAGTTCTAGAATAATAATTTTAGACTGGATGAGTACCTAGCTATTCATACATGGTATCAAACATTATATCAATCAACATCTTTTGTAAGTAACCTCATTTCCACTTATTACTCAATGCAGTACAATGGATCAAGCAGTCTCATTAGCTGCGAGAAGCAAACAATTCAAATCGAGTTTTAACCTTGCAAGGTAAACCTAAACACATGACATGTAGGGGCACTCCGTCCCTACACACGTCAACCGTCCCCATCGATCCCCCGTTCACGGCTAGGACTCACCGCCTTGGCATACAATGCTCTACTGACCCCGGCTGTCGTCGTGCAGTGACCGCACTTGTACCCACCATATCCGGAATGGGAGACCACGTCTCAAGACAAGTGAGGGGTGAAGTCCGCGCTCGGCTTCACTCAGGTACTAGGCTTACTGGTTACCATATTTCCTGACACGTGTTTAGTACATTCAAACGCTTGACACATGTATCCGCACGTTAATCCATATTCCAATTTCGTCTTGTAGACAGCGCATCCCCATGGATCCGTGTCCATAGACCATCATCATTATGTTATCAAAATGGATACAACCAATTCCTGACCTCGCGCGAGTGCTAGAAAAATCACTCGACTTCTACCGAGATCCCTAATTAGCAAAGCAGCTACTCGACCTAGCATATTAGTATCCATCTCAAAAGGAATCCTGAGTTCATGCAACTAGGGTTTCAGGCAACTCCTACACTTAAGTGTACGGTACAAGCCTACAAACATTAAGTGTAGTAAAATAGCATATATAAACGGTTATGCATAAAACCGAGGCTTGCCTGGAATTCAACACTAGTTAGTGTTTGCTGGGGGATACTCGCTTGGCGAGCATCTCCTATCCTAGCCTTTATTTTGTTTGTCCATATTCAAGGCGTCTGCCAACACCGTCTTGGAGTCAGCTCCACTCCACGTCCTTTATCTCACATGATCATCATCTCTCGGTCCTAAATGAGATGCAGGATGCATATGTATGAATATGATGAAAATATCACAGATACTGCAAGTACACGCTAGCGAACTAAACACTAAGTAGCGAGACATCATGAGCAACCACACACATCAGCGCTAGCTAATTACATGTCATCGGCGTTCAACATTAACACCACTAGAAGGACGACAAACATTTCCTATATTTACCCGACACAAACACGACATCATGAGAACAAGCATTTACCACGTTCACTTTATTTAATCATCCATTAGTTACTTAACATTAAATTAGTTAAGTGCATAAGTTCGCTACGACTTATATACAGACAGACTTCGTTGAAAAGGAATAGTCACTTAATCGGGTTTTACAATTGTTCACAATACTCTAATGCAAGCATACATCAAGGGCACACAAGAAAGTGATAGCCTAATCACACTGCTTATTATACTAATCTATTGAGGTTGGTTATTTAGTAATACTCAGATTAGCAGCACAATTATTAGAAATGGTAACATCTCATTAATTTTGTTTCTCGTCCATATAGTGACACTTGCTAAATTGACGTTGATCGAAGCTAATTTCTTACTAGACGTCAACCATTTTATTTACTACTGCACTAGTTACTTGTATATCTCCAATTATATAATCTACTAATATAGGGATCATGAGATAACGCTACCAATCATACTCAAGCAAGACAAGAGAGTAGAGTAATCAACCAAAATCAACAAGATTAGGACAACAACACAACATTTACTTGTTTCAGTCGTAACTCACAAGATATTCATCTAAAACTAGTGATAAAATACTTTTGGAAAGTCAAAGAAGTTCTCTACAACTCTGGTATTGTCATCTCAAGGTGATTAGACACTTAACAAGGTTAAATAGTGATAAACGACATCTTTATTCAGATTTGGACAGATTCAGACTTGCGACTTCAAAAATTCATAACTAGAGATTCATGTATCCAAACAAAGTGATCCTATACTTTATGGAAAGATAATTAAATTGTCTACAAATCATTTATGAACATCTCAGGTTGATTTAACATGTATCAAGAGTAAACGACACAAGAAGGCTTTGCTATCCAGATTTGGACAGATTTAGACTTCACACTTCAAACGCCTATAACTTGATCTTCAGACCACCAAAAAGAGTGATCCAAGACTTTTTGGAAATCTTAGCAAAATTAATACATAACTTTTATAATCACCAAGAAGTTATTCTATGTTTAACCAAATCAAACAATACAGTTTTCGAAATCTGTTCAGACAGTGGACAGAACACAACAACCATTTTGTAAAATTCATAACTCTTAAACTATCAGGCCTATGGTTATGAAATGTTAACACAAGCAAGATAAGAAAAGTATCTACAACTTTCTTATAATTGACAAAGACTGATTCTAAACTAAATTTAAGCAAACAATGCGATCTCTGAAATCTGTACCGAAATTGAACAGATTCAGTTACTGAACTTGTGAAAAGCATAACTCCTAAACAATCAGACTTATGGCTGTAAAATTTTAACACAAGCAAGATAATAAAGTTATCTACAACTTTTATATATGACTTTTCTCCAGAAAACATAATTTAGTTCATTAAACAATCAGCACGGCGAAAAAGTGCGTGCAGCCCAAAACAACAACTAATAAATTTTAGTTCCTATTTACTTCAAGAATTGCCGTTTTCTAGAGACTTGAATTATTCTAACGCTTTACCATTTGTTAGAGTTAAAACAATCAAATGTGGACCAACAAGTCGACTTACTAATTTTTATCCAAGTCATTTCGTGCCTAGAATTAACATACACAATTAACAACACATCTACCACAATAATCGTACCTGGTACATATATGTTTATCGATGCGCCCTTCACACACTAATTTGCATTTTAACTTAGACATCACATAAACACTACTACCTTTCATCCGTGACCACACACATTTAGACCACAACAAGCAATTCATCGTGATTACGAGCTAAACCAAGGCCACCTAACAAGTCGGCTAACTAGAGCAACGACATAGCCCGCTAAATAACATACACGTCGGCTTGCCTATTATTATCGCAAACAGAGACACAACATACACTACAACATTTTTATAAACATACATATTCATGCGTATATTCGCACATCTACCACCATGCACTTACTTCCCAAATCGTGAACACATACATGTTTATCATATTGTCGGCGTTTCGACCCCGGGGGTCCCTGGACCGACGAGTAAAATTATCGCTGCGTGTCCCAGCCCAGATGGGTTGGCGCGAGATGGAACACAAGGGGGACCTTCCTTTTATAGATGCAAGGAGAGGGTCCAGGTGTACAATGGGGGTGTAGCTATGCGCTAATGTGTCCTGCAGAGAGGTGCCAGAGCCCTGTGTACATGCCAACGTGGCTGTCGGAGAGGTGCTAGAGCCCTATGTACGCGGTATCGTGGCCGTCGGAGGAGCGCTTGAGCCCTGTATAAGCACAGCTGTCGGGGTTGCTGGGATGTTGCTGACGTCTCCTTGCTTCCGTAGGAGGCTGAGAACCACCGACGTCATGGACGCACGTGGGGAGCCATCATTACCTGCTACCGGGGCGAGCCTGGATGGGACGCTGGTCTTGTTCCCCCGTAGCCTGAGCTAGCTAGGGGTAGGGTAATGATGTATCCCATGTAAAGCCCAAAATTGGTAGAATAAAAAAATAAAGGAAAAATATTTATCATAGTATTCCAAGATTTAAAACAAAAGACTTTTATAATCAGAGATTAAAATACACTCATATAACTTAAACCAACCTTTGTTAAATAATATGATTAGAAATGTCCTCCAAAAGAACTAAGTTAAAAAAATAATTTAATAAACATTACACACTAGAAAGTCCTATCTCTTAAATAAATAGGAACATAATTTTAAATTAACCTACAAGAGTAATAAAGATTCTATTATATGTATTGTGTAATGGAGCATTTCACACTTGAATCATTTGCCCTAATAATTGAATAAAATAAATAATATAAATAAAGTTGCATCTCATACTGGTATCCTTTTGATTGTTCATTATAATTAAGTTTAGAATTTAAACTTTATTTGAAGACCATTTGAAATTAGAGGTTTAAATGAAATAAAAAGAAAAGAAAAGGACTGACTTACCTATATGGGCCGTTTTCCCTCTGCTCGGCCCACCTCCACCTTTATCCTCCGTGGCCCGCTCCTACTTTTCTCTTCGCTGCCAGCCCAGTTGCTATTACTGGCGCCGACACACCGGGGCCACCGGTCAGCCTCACTCTCCGGTGATGCTCACGGCGCTGACTGGTGGGGCCCATTGGTCAACTCGGCCGTCCACCTCGCAACAGACCCCGCTCGGACTCTGGGCGTCGACGCTGTGTCACTGGGCCGTGGGGACACCCTGTCATCCCTGCCGCGACCACCTCCCGCAACAAACTCGCGCGCATGCTGCCGTCCGTGGATCTCGCCCCACCGTACGCCGGGTCGCGCGCCATCGCAACAAACAACTCTTCTATTCCCCTTCCGCGGACTCACCCCCTACCTCTATAAAAGCCACCGCTGGGAACAAAGGCTTAGACGCCGCCATGACCGTGCATGCGAGAGCGAGAGCCGTCTGTGCCACCGCAGATTTTCCGCCGACGGTGGAGACGCTGCTGCACTTGCGCCCCGTCTCTGGTTTGCGGTCGAGAAGCATCGCCGGGGCCCGGGGAAGACGTTCGTGGGTCGGCATCGGATCAGTAGCGTTCTACACCGGCGAATTCTTCACCGGAGCATCGCCTTGGCCGCGGATCCGCCGCGCGTCGACGCTAGGAGGCGTCGCTTCGTAATCCTCGGTACAGATCTTCTCCTCCGTTTCGATGGTCCTTCAATTCGGTTTTCACCGGGTAGCGATGGCGATTTGGGCTCGGGATCGAGCTCGGGCATGGTATGACGATGGCGCCGCCGCGATTTGGGTGCCATCTGTCGTCGCCGGCGGCATCCAGGGTTGGGGCGCTGTGCGCCGTTAGATCCAAGGGCAGCGGTGGAGATTAGATCAGATCTTACCGGTTCACTGGATTCATCTGGGTCGTTTATCTGGCCCCGGACGGATGCGATCAGACGCGTTTATTTTAAATCTGGGTCGTGCATTAGGGATCCAATGGTGTCTGGTGAGAGCGAGGGTTTAATATGGTTTGATCTAATCTGAGCCTTCTAATCCAAATCCAATGGACCAGTGCTCGCGATACCCCTTCGCCCTGACTTTCTTTCTAAAGAGCCCCTAGCTTTCTTAAAAATCAACCCGCCATCCTGTGTGGGGTGAATATGAGTCTTGGGAAAATTTATGCCGAGCCCCTGCACTTTCTAATAATAATGGCGCAGTCCAAGAATTAAATAAAACCGGAAAAATAGATTTAGAAATGGATTTTGAGTATAAAAATAACTGTAAAACTTGGGTAATTCATAGAAAATTCATATTAAGCCCAAATTGATCCATTCTAATTCCTATAATTTTGTAATAATGTTGTTTATCACTTAGTGTCACTGTTTTCACATGAAAGTCACATTAAAATTTATATCCTATTTAATCTTGTGCAAAATACATAAACCTTAGGAAATTTATAATTCCTCTGTTTTAAATCCGATTTGACTCGTTCCAGTTGCGTTAGTCTCGTAGCAACGCGTAGATCATTATTATTCAGTTTGTTCTTATGTTTTGTGTGATGTTAATTTTATCTATACCATGTTTGTTTGTATTGCTACGACTAGCGCGAGGACACGTGTCATCTGAAAAGCAAGTTGGTACCTGGAATCTCAAGTCCCAGGCAAGTTGTGCCCTTGATCACTTCTTTTTACCCAGTCATGTTCTAATTAATCATAATGATCTGCATAGGTTAATTTTGATGGGACCCAATAGGTCACCCTAGTTTGACTATCTTTATACCTTGTTCACCACTGAATCTTTGGGTAGTACCTGCTATTGCTTTATGTGGTTTTGGGTATGGAGATACACTATTCATGATTACACTTTTTATTATCTGTTTATTATTTACTGTTCATGATAAGATCATTATGTTAATTGGAACATGGAGAACCACCCGGGAAAACAGTGCTACCACAAGGGTTTATGGACGCCCTTAGCTGATTAACTAGGAAAGTTAGTGGATGACTACCTTACCCGAAAGGGGCAAGGGCAGTAGGGGAGTGGTCAGTGTAAGGTGGCCCTTGGGATGATTTTGCTGCGATGGCGGTCATGCGAGGGATTCCTGCATTGGAGCTTCCTATAAACTGTAGCGGGTTTTCTGAAGCTAGTGGAACTTTGTAAAGGCCTCGTAGTGTTACCCTGCCTCGCCTCCTCGGTAGAGGTGTATGGGATTGGACGTCTCTTGGCAGATGGGTAACATGACTTGTGGGTAAAGATGCGCAACCTCTGCAGAGTGTAAAACTGGTATACTAGCCGTGCTCACGGTCATGAGCAGGGTAAAGATGCGCAACCTCTGCAGAGTGTAAAACTGGTATACTAGCCGTGCTCACGGTCATGAGCAGCTCGGACACTCACATGATTAAATTATGGAACCTAAACTCAATTTGTCATATGCATTGCATCGCAGGTGAGGTTGTTACTTTTGTTCTACTACTTAATTGGGTTGGTATTTACTTATACTTAGTAATTGCTAATAAAATTTTGACCAACTTTAAAAGCAATGCTCAGCTTCAACCATCCTCTTTGGTAAGCCTTACACTTCACATGAGCTCCCACATTTGGCGAGTTCATGCACATTATTCCCCACAACTTGTTGAGCGATGAATGTATGTGAGCTCACTCTTGCTGTCTCACACCCCCCACAGGTCAAGAACAGGTACCACAGGATGAGGCGCTTGGAGGATGCTGTGACGAGTTCGTGAGAGGTCTAGGTCATCGTCTCCCAGTCAACTTTAGGTTGCTGGACCGTTGTCTCCTTATAATGTAATTATTCATTTATTTTGTATAGAACTCCAATTATATAGTAATGATGTGACATTCGATCCTGTGCCATGATTCATCATATGTGTGAGACTTGGTCCCAGCACACCTGGTGATTATGTTCGCGCCCGGGTCTTGGTGTCCCGAAATCCGGGTGTGACACCCCCGCGACGCGGTCGGTCCGAGCCCAAGGTCGGGCGAGGCGGAGACTCCTTCTGAGGCCGAGGCCGGGGTCGGGCGAGGACGCGATTCCTCCCGAGGTCGAGGTTGAGGCCGAGCACTGGGGTCGGGCGAGGCGGAGACCACCTTCCGAGGTCGAGGTTGAGGGCGAGCCCTGGGGTCAGGCGAGGCGGAGACCACCTTCCGAGGCAGGGGTCAAGCCCTAGGGTTGGGCGAGGCGGAGACCACCTTCCGAGGCCGAGGCGGGGGCCAAGCCCTGGGGTCGGGCGAGGCGGAGACCTCCTCCTAAGGCCGAGGCCCAAGGTCGGGCGAGGCGGAGCTTCCTGTAGCGCGTGAGGCTGAACTTGGCTGTTGTCAGCCTCACCCTGGTGGGTAGCACAGCAGTCGGAGCGGAGCAGGCGGCGCTGTTTTCCTGCCAGGTCGGTCAGTGGAAGGGCGAAGTGACTGCGGTCACTTCGACCTTGCCGACTGAGGCACGTGTGTCAGGATAAGGTGTCAGGCGATCCTCGCATTGAATGCGCCTGCGATACGGTCGGTTGGTGAGGCGATTTGGCCAAGGTTGCTTCACAACGAAGCCTGCCCGAGCTAGGGTTCGAGCGAGACGAGGGTGCGTTCGTTGCTTGAAGAGGCCCTCGGGCGAGGCGAGAATTCGTCTGGGACTACTATTCCTGCCCGAGGCTGGGCTCGGGCGGGGCGAGATCGCGTCCCTTGAGCAGACGAAGCCTTGACCTGAATCGTGCCCATCAGTCTCTGCAGTTTGTGCTGATGGTGATTACCAGCCGTGTTTAGGAGTGTTGGGGGTACCCCTAATTACGGTACCCAACACATATGAACAGAGCATTTCAATAATTATCCTAAAACAAACTAACTCCATTACACAACTTGTATTACGATCCTACTTGACCACCCGATGTGTCTACTCGAAATCGTGAGCACAACCATACACTATATGCAAAGCATAATTTTAACGAACACATAATGCACATCGACTCAACTCGACTTATAAACATAGAGGAAGTGATGACTACTTTGGCATGTCACTACCTCTCTATTTAAGCAAAGACAATTTCTACCTACAACGACCGAACATTCATGTCGAGCACACCTTATTTTACCCTGTCTCGCATACAACCATATTGTGGCGTGCACTCGAGACATTACCGATTAACTTAACGCAATCACTACTACAATGCACTTTGACATACACGTTCGACAACACAGTGCTCAGACAAACCCACACTTCCAATCTATTTATCACATCCAACCAACACCACGTGCCCACTGCACTCTTATGACCAAATTTTAGCGCAATTATTTATGACAACATTTATCGAGTAGACGAGTGAAACACCAAACTGATTATTCACACATCTCGTCTTCAAAACACCAATCACATGTCGCATAATTTATATTTTCAACCCACTCTACCCCAACAACGAACCTACAAAATATAATTATCATATAGTAACTCATTAGCCGACTGCAGAAGTTACCAAGCATGGTTTACACTTTATTAAATTTACCACAACTAACACTGTCGGGGACCGTAATTAGGGGTACCCTCAAGGCGCCTAATTCTCAGCTGGTAACCCCCATCAGCATAAAGCTGCAAAGGCCTGATGGGTGCGATTAAGTCAGGAATCAGTCCATACGAGTGACTTGATCACGCTTCGCTCGAGCCTAGCCTCGGACAAGGGCAGCCGACCTCGAGGGACTTCCGTCTCGCCCGAGGCCCCCCATTAACGGCGGACACATCTTCGGCTCGCCCGAGGCCTTGGCTTCGCTAAGAAGCAACCCTGACTAAATCGCCGCACCGACTGACCGAGTTGCAGGAGCATTTAACGCAAAGGCGGCCTGACACCTCTATCCTGACGCGCGCCCCCCGGCAGAGCCGAAGTGACCGCCGTCACTCCGCCGCTCCACTGACCGGTCTGACAGAAGGACAGCGCCGCCTGCGCCACTCCGACTGCAGTGCCACTCGACAGAGTGAGTCTGACAGGCAGTCAGGCCTTGCCAAAGGCGCCATAGGAAGCTCCACTCCGCCCGACCCAGGGCTTGGACTCAGGCTAAGACCCGGAAGACGGCGAACTCCGCTCCGCCCGACCCAGGGCTCGGACTCGGGCTAAGACCCAGAAGACGGCGAACTCCGCTCCGCCCGACCCAGGGCTCAGACTCGGGCTAAGACCCGGAAGACGGCGAACTCCGCTCCGCCCGACCCAGGGCTCGGACTCGGGCCAAGACCCGGAAGACGGCGAACTCCGCTCCGCCCGACCCAGGGCTCGGACTCGGGCTAAGACCCGGAAGACGGCGAACTCCGCTCCGCCCAACCCAGGGCTCGGACTCGGGCTCAGCCCCGGAAGACGACGAACTCCGCCTCGCCCGACCCCAGGGCTCGGACTCCGCTCTGGCCTCTGCCGAACGACCTCCGCCTCGCCCGACCCAGGGGCTCGGGATCGGCCTCGGCAACAGAAGACAGACTCGACCTCGGCTTCGGAGGAGCCCCCACGTCGCCCGACCTGGAGCACAGGCCCGCCACGTCAACGGGAAGCGCCATCATCATCCTACCCCGAGCCGACTCGGGTCACAGAGAACAAGACCGGCGTCCCATCTGGCTAGCTCCGCCAGATGGGCAATGATGGCGCCCCACAAGCTCTGTGACGACGGCGGCTCTCAGCTCTCTTACGGAAGCAGGTGGACGTCAGCAAGGACTCGACCGCTCCGACAGCTGTCCCTCCGCCAGGCTCCGTTGCTCCTCCGACAGCCACGACATCACGCCAGCAGGGTGCCAAGATCTCTCCGGCTGCCACATTGGCATGTACTTAGGGCGCTAGCTCTCCCTCCGCTAGACACGTAGCACTCTGCTACACCCCCATTGTACACCTGGATCCTCTCCTTACGCCTATAAAAGGAAGGACCAGGGCCTTCTTAGAGAAGGTTGGCCGCGCGGGGACGAGGACGAGACATGCGCTCTCTTGGGGCCGCTCGCTTCCCTCACCCGCGTGGACGCTTGTAACCCCCTACTGCAAGCGCACCCGACCTGGGCGCGGGACGAACACGAAGGCCGCGGGATTTCCACCTCTCTCACGCCCGTCTCCGGCCACCTCGCTTCTCCCCCCTTCGCGCTCGCCCACGCGCTCAACCCATCTGGGCTGGGGCACGCGGCACACTCACTCGTCGGCTCGGGGAACCCCCGATCTCGAAACGCCGACAGTTGGCGCGCCAGGTAGGGGCCTGCTGCATGCTGACGAACAGCTTCCCGTCAAGCTCCAGATGGGCAGTCTCCAGCAACCTCTCCGGCCCGGGACGGTGCTCCGTTTCGGGAGTCTTGAGTTCATGTCCTTCGATGGCAGCTACGACATGATACTCCTTCCACCGCCGCGCGACAACGACGATGGCGGCCGACATCCCGCCCGCCGGCGGCGGAACCGACGACATCTTCCCCGCGCGGTGGAAGAACAACATTCGAGCTCGCCCCGTCCTCTCCCCCGCCAACGGAGGAGGAGGCGGGGCAACCAAGGCCAAGCGGGAGGCCGCGCTTCGTCGGCTGTCGAGCGAATCGACATCCCCAGCGCCCCAACGGAAGGCACGCCGGGCGTCGACCTCGCGTTCGAGACGAAGACGAGCGCCGTCCCCCCGCGACACGCCAATCCCGAGCAAGTGGACGACGCCGGCGCACTCGCGGAGAGCTTGCAGGACGTCGCCCTCGTACCTGAGACAACGGTGCAACCAGTCCCCGATGTGACTACGTCGCTCCGCGTCGACCAAAAGGTACCGACTAATTCCCATCCTACGTCTTTTCGACTCGGCCTCAACCCGCCAAGCGACCTCGCTTTGGCGGGCGCTCTCATTGAGGCGAGTGCAACCCCACTGGGGTTTCGTATGCGGTCGCCTTGGGACCGGTTGACGGATGTCTCGACCTACGGGCCCTCTGGGTCCGAGGAAGATGACGATCCCAGCATCTGTTGGGATTTCTCTGGATTTGGCAACCCCAGTGCCATGCGGGACTTCATGACCGCATGTGACTATTGCCTCTCCGACTGTTCCGACGGAAGCCGCAGCCTTGACGACGAGGACTGCGGCCCAAGCCGCGAATGTTTCCACGTCGAGCTAGGGGATCCCTCCGAAGGCAACCATCTTGGCATGCCGGAGGACGGTGATTTTCCTAGGCCGGTGCCTCGCGCCGACATCCCGCGGGAGCTAGCTGTGGTCCCCGTTCCGGTGGGGGGTCACGACCCACAACTCGAGCAAGTCCGCGGGGCGCAGGCCAGGCTCGACGAGGGAACAGGAGCGCTTGAGACGATCCGCCGTGACGTCGGGCAGGTATGGGCGGGCCAGCCCCCAGCCGGAGAAATACGTCACCTGCCCCAGGGTCTCCAGCACCGCGTCGCCAACGATGTCAGGGTCAGGCCGCCGCCCGCATCCAGCGGGGTCGGTCAGAACCTGGCAGCCGCAGCGATGCTCCTCCGCGCGATGCCGGAGCCATCAACCACCGAGGGTCGGCGAATCCAGGGAGAGCTCAAGAATCTCCTGGAAGGCGCTGCGGCCCGACGGGCCGAGAGCACTGCCTCCCGAAGGCAGGGATACCCCTCGGAACCTCATGCCGCGACTTCCCGATTCATGCGGGAAGCCTTGGTCTACACCGGGCGCACGCGCAACACCGCGCCTGCGGCCCCGGGCCACCTCGGCAACGAGCACCACCGTCGCGACCGTCGGGCCCACCTCGACGAAAGGGTGCACCGAGGCTACCACCCCAGGCGTGGGGGGCGCTACGACAGCGGGGAGGATCGGAGTCCCTCGCCCGAACCACCCGGTCCGCAGGCCTTCAGTCGGGCCATCCGACGGGCGCCGTTCCCGACCCGGTTCCGACCCCCGACTACTATCACAAAGTACTCGGGGGAAACGAGACCGGAACTGTGGCTCGCGGACTACCGCCTGGCCTGCCAACTGGGTGGAACGGATGACGACAACCTCATCATCCGCAACCTCCCCCTGTTCCTCTCCGACACCGCTCGCGCCTGGTTGGAGCACCTACCTCCGGGGCAGATCTCCAACTGGGACGACTTGGTCCAAGCCTTCGCCGGCAATTTCTAGGGCACGTACGTGCGCCCCGGGAATTCCTGGGACCTCCGAAGCTGCCGGCAACAGCCGGGAGAGTCGCTCCGGGACTACATCCGGCGATTCTCGAAGCAGCGCACCGAGCTGCCCAACATCACCGACTCGGATGTCATCGGCGCGTTCCTCGCCGGCACCACCTGCCGTGACCTGGTGAGCAAGTTGGGTCGCAAGACCCCCACCAGGGCGAGCGAGCTGATGGACATCGCCACCAAGTTCGCCTCTGGCCAGGAGGCGGTTGAGGCTATCTTCCGAAAGGACAAGCAGCCCCAGGGCCGCCCATCGGAAGAGGCTCCCGAGGCGTCTACTCCGCGCGGCGCCAAGAAGAAAGGCAAGAAGAAGTCGCAATCGAAATGCGACGCCGCCGACGCGGACCTTGTCGCCGCCGCCGAGTACAAGAACCCTCGGAAGCCCCCCAGAGGTGCTAACCTCTTCGACAAGATGCTCAAGGAGCCGTGCCCCTACCATCAGGGGCCCGTCAAGCACACTCTCGAGGAGTGCGTCATGCTTCGGCGCCACTTCCACAGGGCCGGGCCACCCGGAGAGGGTGGCAGGGCCCGCGACGACGACAAGAACGAAGATCACCAAACAGGAGAGTTCCCTGATGTCCGCGACTGCTTCATGATCTACGGTGGGCATACGGCGAATGCCTCGGCTCGACATCGCAAGCAAGAGCGCCGGGAGGTCTGCTCGGTGAAGGTGGCGGCGCTAGTCTACCTAGACTGGTCCGACAAGCCCATCACCTTCGACCAGGCCGACCACCCCGACCACGTGCCGAGCCCGGGGAAATACCCGCTCGTCGTCGACCCCGTCATCGGCAACGTCAGGCTCACCAAGGTCCTGATGGATGGGGGCAGCTGCCTCAACATCATCTACGCCGAGACCCTCAGGCTCCTGCGCGTCGATCTGTCCTCCGTCCGGGCAGGCGCTGCGCCATTCCACAGGATCATCCCTGGGAAGCGCGTCCAGCCCCTCGGACGGCTCGACCTTCCCGTCTGCTTCGGAACGCCCTCCAACTTCCGAAGGGAGACCTTGACGTTCGAGGTGGTCGGGTTCCGAGGAACCTACCACGCGGTACTAGGGAGGCCATGCTACGCGAAGTTCATGGCCGTCCCCAACTACACCTACCTGAAGCTCAAGATGCCAGGCCCCAACGGGGTCATCACCGTCGGCCCCACGTACAAACACGCGTTCGAATGCGACGTGGAGTGCGTGGAGTACACTGAGGCCCTCGCCGAGTCCGAGGCCCTCATCGCCGACCTGGAGAACCTCTCCAAAGAGGTGCCAGAGGTGAAGCGTCATGCCGGCAACTTCGAGCCAGCGGAGACGGTTAAGGCCGTCCCTCTCGACCTCAGAGGCGACGTCTCCCAGCAGATCCGGATCGGCTCCGGGCTCGACCCCAAATAGGAAGCAGTGCTCGTCGACTTTCTCCACACGAACGCCGACATCTTTGCGTGGAGTCCCTCGGACATGCCCGACATACTGAGGGATGTCGCCGAGCACCCGCTGGATATTCGGGCCTGAGTCCGACTCGTCAGGCAGCCTCTGCGCCTCGGCCGTCAAGGAAGGGTCGGCCTCGCCTTGGCGGAGCCCGACCCTCCCTCGGGGGCTAGAAAGGGGGAACCCCTCTGCGTCGAAGATCGGGTGTACTTCTCCGCATCAAAAAATTTTCAATCAAAAAGGGGCTTTTGCGTGCTCCCGGCTATGTCAGAAGCAGGGTCCCGAGGGGCGAACGTGGGTACATATAAGTGGCAAGGCCGATTGAGCCGAGGAACTCCTATGCCTCCGGGCTAGGGACGCCTCACTCATCACCTGCCACGAAAAATGGCCCAGCTTGGGAAGCCACCCCATTATTGACAAGCTGGGCCGGACACGCAGACTGAAAGAAAGAAGAGTACAACTTCATGCAAGAAAAACAGAGTGTTCAGGCCTCAGCGGCCGCGGTAAGACACACATTCAACAGAAGCTGTTCCAACAAGAGTTAGGCGCCGCCTTGGGAAGGAGCCGCGCCCTCAATTCCGTCCCCGCCGTCGGTAAGGTCCATCTCGGCTTCCGGCGACGGCGCAGGGGCAGGATCTCCGCCTCGAAGGTGGTCGCCAGCGCCGCGCTCGGACCCGCGGCGATCGCGTCGAGCCGCTGAACTTTCGCCAGGGCAGCTTCGTCCTCGTCAGGAAGACAATACCCCTCACTAACCCGCTCCAGGTCCACAACGTAGTGGGAAGCGAGCACGGCGAAGGCCCGCCTGACGCCGTGGTGTAGCGCCTCGCGGACTCTGCCGCGCGCGTGATCACCCAAGGCTTGAAGGCGGCTTTGGGGGGAGCTTCCTGAAGGGACGTCGCCGGAGCCAAGGATCCGATAAACATCCGAGACAGCCTCGGACATGGCCGCGAGGTCAGCCTCCCTCTGCTCGGCAGCTCCGGCAAGCGCCTCGGCGAGCGCCTTGGCGGACTCGTCAAGGGCGGACTCGAGCTCTGCGAACAACCAGAAGAAAGACCTCAAGCACAAGCAGAGGAAACCGACAAGAACAAGAATCAGGGACGACCAAGGCGTACCTTCGGCTCGGGCACGCTGCCCCGAGGCCGCGACCTGGGCTGCGGCTAGGTCGGCCGCGAGGGTCTCAGCCCGGCCTTCGGCCTCGGCAGCTCGGCCCCGAGATTGGTCCCGCTCCTCGACGACCTGGGCGAACTCCGACCGCTGCCGTTGCGCCTCCGCGCGCGCTGCTGCTGCCTCGGCTCTCAGGTCAGCGCAGAGCAACTGGAGGTCCGCTACCTTGGCATCCTGCTGAGAAAGGCGCGCAGTAGCTCCGGCAAGCGAGGTCCTCAGGGATCGCAGCGAGCCCCAGACATCGACCTCGCGGCGGATGAATGACGACTTGGCGGCGCTCCGATCCGTCAGGTCCTGGGGGAAGGAGACAGGGCGTCACGACGAACACCTCGCTCGCAGAAAGGAAAAGGTATGCCTGAAACCGTTACCTGGAGGATTTTGGGGACATCCCTGCAGAGAACCTCCAACGACGACCGGAGCGACCCCACCGTTGCTTCAGCGCGCTCGCGGAGCTCATCCCAGGACTGGTCCTCCTGTTCATCGTCGAGAACGAAGACAGGGTCCGAGGCCTCGCGGGTCCGGAATCGGAGCAGCTGACGCCGGGCCTCGGGGCTCCGCCGCACAGCGACGAGGCTGCCGCCCGGCTGGACGGACTGCGCGCCCACACCCACCTCTTCCGAGGCACAGGGCGCCGACGCATCAGCCATCCTGACGCTGGCAGCAACCGGTCGCTCTCCGACTGGGACGGCGGCGGCTTCGGTAGCGGCAGGCGCCAGCATGGCCGGCACGACAGGCGGGCTCGGGACCACGTCGGCGTCAGCCGCCTCCCCTATCACGATGGCCGCCTCGGCGGAAGAGCCGGCCTCGGGAACCTGCTCCCCAGAGGCAGGCGACGCCCGGGTCCCCTTCGGTGAAACGCCCTGCGAAAGGGTCGACTGAACGACAAGGCCCGGGACGGCGCTGGCCGCACAGACCGGTGCCGTCTTAAGGGCCTTCCGGGGTGCCAGGTCGGTCTGGCCATGGCTTCGCTTGCTGAGAAAGAAAAGGAAGGGAAAATCACGGCCGAGACATGTTAATGGGAAGCCAAGGCATTCTGAAGTACTTACCCACTTCGGGCCATGATCCACCGCGCCTGAGGGGAGGTTTCTTGGATCCCGGCTCCCAGAACAACCGCCGAGGTCCGCTTCGCCGACAACTTCGGCACCACCCTTGCTTTGGACGCCCGGGGAGCAGATTGCCCGGGCGCGGTCGCGATGACTTGAGGGTCACCCCCATGCGCTGCCGGTACGAGCGGTGGCCCCTGAGGAGCAGACACCCTGACCTGGCCCTCCGGAGCCACCTCAGCTCCCCCGGCCGAGGCGTCTACTGACCTCTCGGGACGCCCCCGTGCCTCGGGCCGGGACCCCGACGCCCCGACTCCGGGGACTGACGGTGTCGACCCGCTCGGGGGATGGCTCGACGACTCCTGGCCACACCCCAAGCCGGGGCTGAGGCCGAGACGGGCGGCCATGTCATCCTCCTCCTCGTCATCGTCGTCATCGTCTTCATCGGGCGTCTCTGGCGATGGCTCCCTCGGGAGCCCTTCCCTCTCCTGCTGGCGGCGACGCTTCTCCAAGGCGTCCCGAGCCCGCCTCCGCTCGCGGGGCCGGGCCTTCTCCGCGTCCTTCTTCTTCTTCTTCTCCTCTGCGGCGACCCGCCGCGCTGCTCGGTCCACCGCGTCCTCCGGGACCCGTGGCAGGGAGGGCTTGTGCCATCCCACCTCCTAAAAGAAGGGGAGAAAGAAACCCAATCATAAGAACCCGGAGCAACCCGATGTATGAAGAAGGAGGGAGTGAATACTCACCAGAGTTACGCACCCCTGGTCGGGGCGCATCCGAAGCTGGGAGTAGGCATGGGGGTCCGACTTCCCCATCGCAGCCGACACTCGCCATTGGAGGGCGTCGAAGGGAAGAGGATCAGGGGACATTCGCGAGCCCTCCCAGTCAGCCTCCGGGGTCATCTCCCAGAGCGGCAGCCGCCGCTCCGCCAAAGGAAGCACCCTCCGACGGTGGATGGCGGCGACCACTCCCGCAGCGGTGAGTCCCCCCTCCCGCAACTCCTTCAGGGCCTGGAGAAGGGGTTCGAGATTCTTCTGTCTCTCGTGCGGGGTCCCATGGCGCCAGGCGTCGGTGGCGGCAGTGACTACCCGCTGGGAGAACGGTGGGAGCAACTCACCGTCATTCCGGAGGTAGAACCACCGGCGCTGCCACCCCTTGTTCGAGGACGCGAGGATGGCAGGAATGTACTGCGACGCCCGCGACTGCCTCAGCAAAAGAGTGCAGCCTCCGGCCCGCACTGCTGCACGGATCCTCCTCTCCCCCGTCGACAAGGCGAAAGGCTCGGCGAGGAAGAGATGAGTCCACAAATCCCAATGGGGGGCGATCCCCAAGTACCCTTCGCACACCGCTACGAAGATAGCGGCCTGCGAGATGGAGTTGGGGGTGAGGTTATGCAACTCCACCCCATAGTGGAACAGGATTGCCCGCATAAAGCGGCCCGTCGGCACACCGAATCCCCGCTCGTGGAAGGAGACGAAGCTCAAGACGTACCCCGGCGGTGGGGACGGAGCGGCTCCGCCCACGGGAGGAATCCATTCTGGTTGCTGCTTATCGATGAGGGGGCGAAGCAAACCCTCGCCGACCAGCTCCTCCAGGTCGCTCGCCGTCACCGTGGAAAAGGGCCACGGATCGCGTGGGGGGGGGGGGATTATGGTCACCCGATCAGCCATCACCAAGATGGAAGGGATGGCGGCGCAAGGGGCAGGAAGGGTGAATTTCCTCTTCTCCGACTAAGGTTCCTTGGGTTGCGAAGACCTAAAGGAAGAAGCGGGGAGCGGAGCGAAGAACCGTCACCGGACCCCCTCTCGAGTATATAAAGGCCAGGGCGGAACCGTTTCCAGCGCTCCGATCGGACCGGACGCGGGATTCAAAAAACGCGAAGCGAAACAGCCGTTCCTCGAACGGCTCGCGCACGCGCAACGGCCGCCCCGCCAACCACTCGCCCCGTCGCATTAACTCCGCGGCGGGACAGGCGGCGCCTCTGGCAGGAGAAGCGGGCGACGCTTCGCCTTCGCCGTAATAACCGCGCCAAAAAAGGTACGCCACGTCATTCGATTTCGTATCCTTTTCCTTTTTCCTCTTCCTCTATCTCTTGCAACAGGGACCGGGAAAGGGGGATACCCCGAAAAGGATCCTTCTCTGTGAAGGAACCGGGCTCCGCGCCCCCCCTACTGATTAGAGGTTCGAAGGCTGGCCCTCCGAAGGGTTCAACAGTCGCCTCAGATCGCGTGGGCCCGACACCCACTACTGGTCAGGGGTTCGAAGGCCGGCCCCCCGAAGGGCTCCATGGCCGCCTCAGGCTACTCGGGCTCCGCGCCCATTACTGATCAGGGGTTCGAAGGCTGGCCCCCGAAGGGTTCACAGTCGCCTCAGACGCCGAGCGAGGGATGACCAGGGGTACGTTCGATACATAACCGAGGCTCGGGCTGCACTCCCGAGGTACCCTAGGACATTTCCGAGACCAGCGGGAACGATCTTGTAACGGAATCCCATCGGAGGGAGGCATCGAGCCCTCGGACCCCGTCGCCAGGGGACCGGGTCCGGCAAATCACCCGCAGGTACTTTTGGGCGTGCCTCTGGGCCCCTAGCCGACCCCCAACGAACGGGGCACGGACGTCCACTCGGATCACCCGCTTGCAGCTCACCGGAGACACCATGTTCGGTGCCCATCGAGGGTAACATGGCGCTCTCCCCCCTCCTCCTTGCGGAAAGGCGACGTAGGGGCGTATGTAAAAAAGCCGAGTCTGTCCCTGATCGTCCTCTCGCCCTGTGCGGAGGCTCGGGGGCTGCTCTCGCAAACCCGGCTCCGGCCAAGCCGTTGACAGCGTCAACATACCAGCCCGAGAGCTTGGGCCCCGACCGTGCACCCGGGCTACGGCCAGTTCGCATGAGGGAACAACCAGACCAGCCGAAGCATCACGCAAGGCATTAAGACCTCGAAGGAGTGAAACCACTCCTCCGAGGCCTCGGGGGCTACACCCGGCGGGTGCGCTCGCGCGCACCCACCGGAACAAAATGCAATCGAGAAAGGCTGGTCCCCTTGCAAAAAAGTGCGACGAAAGCCTCCAAGCGAGTGCTAACACTCCCTTCGAGGCTCGGGGGCTACTGTCGGGGACCATAATTAGGGTACCCTCAAGGCGCCTAATTCTCAGCTGGTAACCCCCATCAGCATAAAGCTGCAAAGGCCTGATGGGTGCGATTAAGTCAGGAATCAGTCCATACGAGTGACTTGATCACGCTTCGCCCGAGCCTAGCCTCGGACAAGGGCAGCCGACCTCGAGGGACTTCCGTCTCGCCCGAGGCCCCCCATTAACGGCGGACACATCTCCGGCTCGCCCGAGGCCTTGGCTTCGCTAAGAAGCAACCCTGACTAAATCGCCGCACCGACTGACCGAGTTGCAGGAGCATTTAACGCAAAGGCGGCCTGACACCTCTATCCTGACGCGCGCCCCCCGGCAGAGCCGAAGTGACCGCCGTCACTCCGCCGCTCCACTGACCGGTCTGACAGAAGGACAGCGCCGCCTGCGCCACTCCGACTGCAGTGCCACTCAACAGAGTGAGTCTAACAGGCAGTCAGGCCTTGCCAAAGGCGCCATAGGAAGCTCCGCTCCGCCTGACCCAGGGCTCGGACTCGGGCTAAGACCCGGAAGACGGCGAACTCCGCTCCGCCCGACCCAGGGCTCGGACTCGGGCTAAGACCCGGAAGACGGCGAACTCCGCTCCGCCCGACCCAGGGCTCGGACTCGGGCCAAGACCCGGAAGACGGCGAACTCCGCTCCGCCCGACCCAGGGCTCGGACTCGGGCTAAGACTCGGAAGACGGCGAACTCCGCTCCGCCCGACCCAGGGCTCGGACTCAGGCTCAGCCCCGGAAGACGACGAACTCCGCCTCGCCCGACCCCAGGGCTCGGACTCCGCTCTGGCCTCTGCCGAACGACCTCCGCCTCGCCCGACCCAGGGGCTCGGGCTCGGCCTCGGCAACAGAAGACAGACTCGACCTCGGCTTCGGAGGAGCCCCCACGTCGCCCGACCTGGAGCACAGGCCCGCCACGTCAACGGGAAGCGCCATCATCATCCTACCCCGAGCCGACTCGGGTCACAGAGAACAAGACCGGCGTCCCATCTGGCTAGCTCCGCCAGATGGGCAATGATGGCGCCCCACAAGCTCTGTGACGACGGCGGCTCTCAGCTCTCTTACGGAAGCAGGTGGACGTCAGCAAGGACTCGACCGCTCCGACAGCTTGTCACACCCGGTTTTAGAAGGCAAACCGAATGCGAACCATGTACGTGCCAGGATCAGTTATTCACGTACACAGCAGTTACATAATATGGACATCATCACACAGTGCTCAAAATAGTATTAATAAGGGAAATAGTCGATTACATCATACGTCTGAGACGTCCATATAGTTCTTACAATAAATCAAAGTGCGGAAAAGAAACGTAGATAACCGCGGCCTTCACAGGCAGCCGACTGGGGGTTGCCGCTAACCCACACCTAGAACTCGTCGTAGTCTTGGAACTCCTGGAAGTCTCCTTCCACGGCTTCATCTTCGCCTGAGCAGTGGTTGCAATGCTGACAACCTGGGGGGGGGGGTTTGGTGTGTAGAGCAAGGGTGAGTACACATCAACATACTCAGCAAGTATCCTGTTTGGCTGTAGTGGACTAGCTTTATGTGGGGATAAGTCAAGCAGTTGCTTTTAGTTGGTCAGATTATTACTTACTAGTAGAAAGCCAAGTTTTAACATTAACCCAAGTTATTAGCCCAATGTATCCTTTCCAAACGGAAAGAATACCACTTACCAGCACCATAACCATGATCAAAACCATCAATCTCATATCCACCTGTACCAAAGTATCTCTGATCAAGTACCACTAATCACTGGAGCTCCCTTGGCCGCTCATAACCGTGAGCACGGCTGATATATCAGTTTCATAACACTCTGCAGAGGTTGTGCACTTTACCCACAAGCCGTGATTCCCTCTCTGGCCCGGGCTTGCAAGACCCTTATTCACTCCCGAGGTGAATGGCCAGGGATTCACTACGAAGCCTTTACAAAGATTCCCCGGGACTGTAGCCACCCGTTAGGTTTCCTAAATGCACCGCACTCCTCCCCAAGGGGCGAACCCAAACTTGGCAGAGCGAGCCGCATACACCGAGCCCCATTGACGGCACGACGGCTAAGTGAACTACATCCCGGCTCCTCTAATTATTCAGCTAAGGGCACCCCATTCCACCCTTATGGTTGCACTGTTTTCCCGGGCGGTCATCCATAGAACAGGTCCTTACGGAGAGGCACTCGAGAAACCGCTCGAGCCCCCTTGAAGACCACAAGTATCACATCATCATAAGAGAAGGGGAAAACAGCGTATCATAGATAATCTCATCATGTTCATTGATTAGAGTTTGAGCAATAGCATAAAGCTAAACAGTAATAATCCAACCCAGATAGGTGAACAAGGACATGGATAACAAAAGCTAGTAAATCCTTAGGCATAAATGTGTAAAGCGGGAGGTGAATTAAATAATGAATAGGACATAGATAGGTCAAGGGACACTTGCCTCCACCAAACGACTGCTGCTCAGGGGCTTCTCCTGCGGATTCCTCGGGCTCTTCGACCGGATCGTTCTCTATGCGAGCGCAAACATACATACATCCATCCACATTTAATACAAAAGAACAGTACACCATACAAGGGAACAAATAAAGCGAATATGCATCAAGTATGACATTTGACATTGCATTTGTTATGGTTAGAAAGAAACGGGAAAGGGTCTCGCAGGGGGTTAAATCTTATGCACTAACGATCAATTACAATTGGTTCTTAACAAAAGAATTCTGTTATATGCACTAATGGAAACCTATTTATTTTAAGTTGATCAACATTGAACGAGATAAACAGTTAATCACATGAATCAATTAGCATAACGGAATTTTAAATTAAACCTCCTATTTCAATAACATTAACAATCATTAGCCTACCTAAAATAAAATAGCTATGATCACAGAAAGTAAATAAAATAAAAATAAAAAATAAAAATAAAAAAAACAGAGGGGGGGGCGGTTGAACCGGCCCTAGGGGCGGTTGAACCGGCCGGGGGCAGGGCGCGCAGGGGCGGCCGAGCCGGGGCGGCTGAGCCGGCCGAGCGGCCAGGGTGCGCGGCCAGGGGCCAGGCGGGCGGCCAGGGGCGCGGCCAGGCGGGCGGCCAGGCGGGCGGCCGGGGCGCGCGGCCAGGCGGGCGGCCGAGCGGGCGGCCAGGCGGGCGGCCGAGCGGGCGGCCGGGGCGAGCCGGGCGGCCAGGGCGAGCCGGGGCGCGGCCGGGGGCGCGGCCAGGGCGGGTGGGCCGAGCCGGCCATGGCGGCCAAGGGGCCGGGCGGCGAGGGGAAAGGGGAGGGGGGGATGGGGGAGGGAGGAGAGGGGGAGGGGGAGGGGGCTCACCGGCGACGGGGACGGGGCGGGGCGGCCGGCGGCAGGGGCGGCCGAGGGCGGCGGTTGGGCAGGGGGCGGCGGTGGCTTAGGGCAGGGGTAGGGGCGGCGGCTTAGGGAGAGGGAGAGAAAATGAGAGAAAATGAGAGGGAGGGAGAAAGAATTGGGGGAAAAAGGGAAGGTGGGGGGGGGGGGCGGTTGGACCTTTTTGGGCCCAAGAGGGGGCGCCAGGGGCGGCTGGGCCGGCCGGGGTCGGCCCACGGCGCGGGAGAGAGAGAGAAAAAAAAGGAGAGAGAAAGAGAGAGAAAAAAAAGAAAAGAAAAGATCTTCTCCTCATTTTCGAAATCCGATCTTTCTACATGAATGCATTTGCACTTTCAAAGCAATCAAAAGAAATGCAAGGTTCGGCATGGTGCATCAAACAACATAAAGTATTTAGGGTTTTTCTTACACGGGAAATCCAAACCGAATCCCGCTAGAACTTTGGAAAAGGTCAAGGTTTAGCGAGGGGAAAAAGAAAAAGAAAAGGTAACGCCCGAATTTTGGCGAGTAAAGAAAAGAAAAAATTCAACTGCAAAATTCGGGGCGTTACAAACCTATCCCCCTTAAAAGAATCTCGCCCTCGAGATTCAGGGCTGGCTAGCAAAGAGCTCTGGGTACTTGGCCACTAGATCATCTTCACGCTCCCAGGTTGCTTCTTCCTCAGAGTGGTGATTCCATCTGACTTTGCACATTCTGATGGTCTTCCTTCGGGTGACTCTATCTGCAATCTCAAGGATCTGAGCTGGCTTCTCAACATAGGTCAAGTCCTCCTGGACTTCCAGACCTTCCACTGGCAACTGCTCTTCTGGCACACGCAAGCACTTCTTCAACTGAGACACATGAAAGACATTATGCACAGCAGACAAATTCTCTGGCAAACTGAGCTGATAAGCCACTTCTCCTCGTCTTGCAAGAATCTGATACAGACCAATGTAGCGGGGTGCTAGCTTGCCTTTCACTCCGAACCTTCTGACTCCTCTGATCGGTGACACTTTCAGATAAACAAAGTCTCCGACTTCGAAACTCAGCTCTCTTCTTCTTGTGTCTGCATAGCTTCGCTGCCTTGATTGCGCTATCTTCAGATTCTCTCGAACCATCTTGATGTTCTCTTCGGCTTCAAGCAAAATGTCTGGCCCAAATACTTGCTTTTCTCCAGGCTGATCCCATTGCAACGGAGTTCTACAACTCCTTCCATAGAGCGCATGAAATGGTGACATCTTCAAACTGGCCTGGTAACTGTTGTTATAGGAAAACTCCGCATAAGGCAATCTCTTGTCCCATCCGGACTGATCTTGCAATGCACAGGCTCTCAACATGTCTTCAAGAATTTGGTTGGTCCTTTCGGTCTGGCCATCTGTCTGCGGATGATAAGCTGAACTGAAATTCAGATGTGTGCCCAAAGCTTCATGCAACTGCTGCCAGAAATGAGAGGTGAACTGCGTTCCTCTGTCTGACACTATCTTCTTTGGCACACCATGAAGACAAACGATCCGAGACATATACAATTCTGCCAATACTGCACTGTTGTAGTTGGTCTTGACAGGTATGAAGTGGGCTGACTTGGTCAAACGGTCCACTACTACCCAAATGGAATCGTAGCCGGCTCGAGTGCGAGGCAATCCAACTATGAAATCCATACCAATTTCGTCCCATTTCCACTGAGGGATCTGCAACGGTTGCAACAATCCAGCTGGTCTCTGGTGCTCTGCCTTAATTCTTCGGCAACTATCGCACATAGCCACATGCTCTGCGATTTCCCTCTTCATTCCGTACCACCAGAATTTCTTCTTCAGATCCTGATACATCTTCTCACTGCCAGGGTGAATCGAATAAGCTGTCTCATGAGCTTCCTTGAGAATCAACTCCCGAATGGACTGGACATTGGGAACACACAAGCGGTCTTTGAACCATATCACGCCTTCTGCATCTTCTCGAAAATCTTTGCCTTTGCCTTCTAGAATCAGTCGCCGGATCTCACTGATTTTCTCATCATCCTTCTGCGCTTCTTTGATTTCGCGCTCCAAGGTAGGTTCCAACTCAACTGGTCGAACAGATCTTCTATTCTGGGCAACGGATACTTGTTCTTGATCGTGACCTCATTCAAAGCTCGATAATCGATGCACATCCTCTTGGTGCCATCTTTCTTTTCCACAAATAGGACAGGGGCGGCCCAAGGCGAGGTGCTTGGCCGGATGTAACCTTTCTCTGACAGCTCATCAATTTGCTTCTTAAGCTCAACCAACTCTGGTCCAGATATTCTGTAAGCTCTCTTGAAGATAGGGGCGGTTCCAGGAAGAAGCTCTATGGCAAACTCAACTTTCCGCTCTGGTGGCATACCCGGTAAGTCCTTTGGAAACACATCCGGGAACTCAGACACAACCTTGATACTCTCAATTGGGTCTGCTTCACTGCTATCGACAGCTAGCTGATAACAACTTCCTTTCTTTGGCTCAGGCGGGACTAACTCGGTCACCACTTCCTCTCCTAGTGGGGACACCAACTTGATTGTCCTTTTATCACAACTGATAACTGCCTGATACTTATCTAGCCAATTCATCCCTAGGATGACATCTATTCCCTGAGTACCCATTACTATAAGGTTGGCGGGAAACGCTATCCCCCTTATTTTCACACTTATATTCAAACAAATGCTATCGGCTCGAATTCTACCACCGGCTGAGTCAATTTGAATGGGGGTTGACATGGTAGTTATTGGAAGATTATGTGCTTCTACCCATGATGCAGTAATGAAAGAATGCGTGGCTCCAGTATCAAATAACACTTCTGCAATATGGGAGTCGACTGGGAACATACCTACTATCATGCCGGGGGTCTCCTGAACTGCTTCAGCCTCCAAGTGGTTCAGTCTTCCATGATTATAACGCGGCTGAGAGCGATTGCCTGCTCCAGGCTGAGGCACATTCTGCTTTGCTGGGGCATTGGGGCCTGACTGCTGCTGGGCTGCCTTCTTCGGACATTGCATCACCCAGTGGCCTTGCTCTCCACAGTGGAAACATGCTCTGTTTCCAACCTGAGCTGGTGCTGCCTGATTGTTCTGCTGGTTCGCTGGGGCAGGAAGGCGAGGTGCCTGCTGATTCTGCCTCGGAAACTGACCTCCTGACTGGTTGCTCTGACGGTTCTGATACTGATTCTGAGGGTACTGCCTTTGAAACTGCTGATGCTGCTGAGGTGGACGCTGGTTCTGCCTGAACTGCTGAGGTTGATTGCTTGAGAAACGAGGACGGCTGCTGCTTCCAGGCTGGGGTCCACTGATCTTGCGCTTACGATCTTCCATCTCCTTGCGCTTTCTCTCCGTCATGATTGCTCTGTCAATCAGGTGCTGGAATGTCGGGAAGGTGTGATTCATCAGTTGGTACTGCAGAGGGTCAACCAAGCCTCTCAGAAAACGGTACTGTCGCTTGGCGTTGGTGTTGACATCTTCAGGAGCATAGCGAGACAATTGCAGAAACTTGTCCCGGTACTCACTGACAGACAATGGCCCTTGCTTGAGGGCCAGGAATTCCTCCTTCTTCACTGTCATCAGACCTGCAGGGACATGGTACTGACGAAAGCTTCCTCTGAACTCTTCCCAGGTGATGGTGTCAGGGTGGGCATGGGTGGCGAGGTAAGACTCCCACCATGACTGGGCTGCTCCTCTCAACAGACGGGGACCATACAGAACTTTCTCCCTGTCATCGCACTGAGCGGTATGCAACTCCCGCTCCACAGTGCGCAGCCAATCTTCAGCATCCATAGGGTCAGAAGAATGGGCGAACGTTGGTGGATGACCTCTCATGAATTCAGCACGCTTGTCTCTGGGCATCTGAGGCATCTGAGGCTGGGGTGGTGCTTGCTGCTGCTGTTGCTGCTGCTGCTGAATGGCGGCCAAAGTCTGACCGATGGCTTGAACTGCCTGAGTCTGCATCAGAAACATCTGCTCGATGGACATCGGGGGCGGGGGCGGCAGGTGCTGCTGCTGAGGCACCTCCTCCTGTTGAGCGGCTCGCTCCTGCTGAGCACGCCTTCCTCCTCTGCGCCTATTCTCTGACATCTGCAGAATGCAACCACACATCAGAACTGATCTGGCAGATCTTGCAGCATAAGAAAAGAGAATAGAATTCTTCAACAGCACTGAACAGATGAGCATCTTCACTGATCTCCAACACAGACCACACAACTTCTCAGATAGAAAGGAAAGTGGAATAAAAGGGGTTTCCCAACTATATAACTAACTCCATTAACATAATAGGTAAACCAAAATGCAGGGGATACCCACACTCTGGTGACAATCATTACAAAGATCCAAACCAAACATGGTTCATCATGACAAACATAAATACACAGGATATAGCAAACTACCCTGTCTAACTAAGACTAACTAAGACCGAGACTAACGCTAAGACTGAAGCTTCTATGTATATATATTTCGTATTAATTACAAGATCCAACTCTAACGAGCTATGGTTCTAGAGTTATCTTGGTCTTGCAGTCGGGATTGCCATACGACTGGTGTCCACGCTGAGGTGAGCGGTACGGGTGCTGAGTCCCGACGGGAGCGGGGGAACCACCATCCAAGTGACGACGTTCCGCGCGCTCAGCCCGCAGCAGGGCGATCTCAGCACGAGCCCTACTCAGCTCATCTAATGCATGGTCCAGCTCCGTGTTTAGCACGGCGGCTAGGTTGACTGTGCTGCTCAACCTAGGATTGCCCTCACCGACAGGTGAGACAATCACGCCTCCTGTGCTGCCAGATGGACGGCGGGGGTAATACTTCAGGTCAAGACCATCAGCTGCCCCACCGAAAACCGAGCAGTAGTGCGAAAGCGCACGCCGTGCAGCATCCTGCATGGCTGCCTCAGCTGAGTCCCGCTCAGAGATGGAATAGTGCTCTGAGCAGGCCTCTGCACCCTGGAGACTGTTCTCCGGGCAGCGCACCAAGCAAGTTGCCTCCCAGCGGTCCGGGTAGACCCCGCGACTATGCTGGTAGACCACATAGCGATACTCGACGGACCAAGTATGTCGGTCAAATGCCCGGCGTAGCAGGGTGTCGAGCGCATCGTGGAAGTGACACCCGCGAGCAGCGTCGCGAGTGATGGGTCGAGCAACCCATCCTTCCGGCTCAGGGTTAGCAGAGAAGTCGGTGTCGTGGCTCGAGCTGTCGTCGCCATCTCCGTCGTCTGGGTCTCCTCCAGCAGCTACTCCAGAAGCTGGGGCGCCCAGTGGTGGTGCAGGGGGCGGCTCCAGAGGAAGCACAGGGGAGCAGCTCCTCACAGACTCTATCTCCTGGTGGAGCGAGAAGGAAGAGCTCTGCTGCTCCTGTCGTCGACGCTCCTGCTCCTCACGCAGGCGGTGGTGTAGTCTCTCCAAGTGGCTGGACTGTCCGGCCACGGGACGGCGAAGCGGGCGCTCAGCAAGGCGGGAGGGTAAGAAGGGGATGACTGACTTTCGTGCAGTGTGTCTAAGTCGAGCCATCTACAAAAGACATCGCAAGCAAAAGGGTGAGAACAGAATTAATATGACCAGCAAATAATGAATCATAAGTAAATGAAGGATTAGAATAAAACATGGTTTTCAGCAAGGTATAGTATATAGTAGAACATAGGTTTGGTCGGTATGACCAACTTTTGAAGGGATATCAAAGTCAAGGCAGAGACAGAGGTCTATAGTCCTTAGAACGACCATTCTACTCTAGGTTAGCGGTCCTACAGTCAGCACGGCTTTGATACCACTTATGTCACACCCGGTTTTAGAAGGCAAACCGAATGCGAACCATGTACGTGCCAGGATCAGTTATTCACGTACACAGCAGTTACATAATATGGACATCATCACACAGTGCTCAAAATAGTATTAATAAGGGAAATAGTCGATTACATCATACGTCTGAGACGTCCATATAGTTCTTACAATAAATCAAAGTGCGGAAAAGAAACGTAGATAACCGCGGCCTTCACAGGCAGCCGACTGGGGGTTGCCGCTAACCCACACCTAGAACTCGTCGTAGTCTTGGAACTCCTGGAAGTCTCCTTCCACGGCTTCATCTTCGCCTGAGCAGTGGTTGCAATGCTGACAACCTGGGGGGGGGGGGTTTGGTGTGTAGAGCAAGGGTGAGTACACATCAACATACTCAGCAAGTATCCTGTTTGGCTGTAGTGGACTAGCTTTATGTGGGGATAAGTCAAGCAGTTGCTTTTAGTTGGTCAGATTATTACTTACTAGTAGAAAGCCAAGTTTTAACATTAACCCAAGTTATTAGCCCAATGTATCCTTTCCAAACGGAAAGAATACCACTTACCAGCACCATAACCATGATCAAAACCATCAATCTCATATCCACCTGTACCAAAGTATCTCTGATCAAGTACCACTAATCACTGGAGCTCCCTTGGCCGCTCATAACCGTGAGCACGGCTGATATATCAGTTTCATAACACTCTGCAGAGGTTGTGCACTTTACCCACAAGCCGTGATTCCCTCTCTGGCCCGGGCTTGCAAGACCCTTATTCACTCCCGAGGTGAATGGCCAGGGATTCACTACGAAGCCTTTACAAAGATTCCCCGGGACTGTAGCCACCCGTTAGGTTTCCTAAATGCACCGCACTCCTCCCCAAGGGGCGAACCCAAACTTGGCAGAGCGAGCCGCATACACCGAGCCCCATTGACGGCACGACGGCTAAGTGAACTACATCCCGGCTCCTCTAATTATTCAGCTAAGGGCACCCCATTCCACCCTTATGGTTGCACTGTTTTCCCGGGCGGTCATCCATAGAACAGGTCCTTACGGAGAGGCACTCGAGAAACCGCTCGAGCCCCCTTGAAGACCACAAGTATCACATCATCATAAGAGAAGGGGAAAACAGCGTATCATAGATAATCTCATCATGTTCATTGATTAGAGTTTGAGCAATAGCATAAAGCTAAACAGTAATAATCCAACCCAGATAGGTGAACAAGGACATGGATAACAAAAGCTAGTAAATCCTTAGGCATAAATGTGTAAAGCGGGAGGTGAATTAAATAATGAATAGGACATAGATAGGTCAAGGGACACTTGCCTCCACCAAACGACTGCTGCTCAGGGGCTTCTCCTGCGGATTCCTCGGGCTCTTCGACCGGATCGTTCTCTATGCGAGCGCAAACATACATACATCCATCCACATTTAATACAAAAGAACAGTACACCATACAAGGGAACAAATAAAGCGAATATGCATCAAGTATGACATTTGACATTGCATTTGTTATGGTTAGAAAGAAACGGGAAAGGGTCTCGCAGGGGGTTAAATCTTATGCACTAACGATCAATTACAATTGGTTCTTAACAAAAGAATTCTGTTATATGCACTAATGGAAACCTATTTATTTTAAGTTGATCAACATTGAACGAGATAAACAGTTAATCACATGAATCAATTAGCATAACGGAATTTTAAATTAAACCTCCTATTTCAATAACATTAACAATGATTAGCCTACCTAAAATAAAATAGCTATGATCACAGAAAGTAAATAAAATAAAAATAAAAAATAAAAATAAAAAAAACAGAGGGGGGGCGGTTGAACCGGCCCTAGGGGCGGTTGAACCGGCCGGGGGCAGGGCGCGCAGGGGCGGCCGAGCCGGGGCGGCTGAGCCGGGGCGGCTGAGCCGGCCGAGCGGCCAGGGGGCGCGGCCAGGGGCCAGGCGGGCGGCCAGGGGCGCGGCCAGGCGGGCGGCCAGGCGGGCGGCCGGGGCGCGCGGCCAGGCGGGCGGCCGAGCGGGCGGCAAGGCGGGCGGCCGAGCGGGCGGCCGGGGCGAGCCGGGCGGCCAGGGCGAGCCGGGGCGCGGCCGGGGGCGCGGCCAGGGCGGGTGGGCCGAGCCGGCCATGGCGGCCAAGGGGCCGGGCGGCGAGGGGAAAGGGGAGGGGGGGGGATGGGGGAGGGAGGAGAGGGGGAGGGGGAGGGGGCTCACCGGCGACGGGGACGGGGCGGGGCGGCCGGCGGCAGGGGCGGCCGAGGGCGGCGGTTGGGCAGGGGGCGGCGGTGGCTTAGGGCAGGGGTAGGGGCGGCGGCTTAGGGAGAGGGAGAGAAAATGAGAGAAAATGAGAGGGAGGGAGAAAGAATTGGGGGAAAAAGGGAAGGTGGGGGGGGGGGGCGGTTGGGCCTTTTTGGGCCCAAGAGGGGGCGCCAGGGGCGGCTGGGCCGGCCGGGGTCGGCCCACGGCGCGGGAGAGAGAGAGAAAAAAAAGGAGAGAGAAAGAGAGAGAAAAAAAAGAAAAGAAAAGATCTTCTCCTCATTTTCGAAATCCGATCTTTCTACATGAATGCATTTGCACTTTCAAAGCAATCAAAAGAAATGCAAGGTTCGGCATGGTGCATCAAACAACATAAAGTATTTAGGGTTTTTCTTACACGGGAAATCCAAACCGAATCCCGCTAGAACTTTGGAAAAGGTCAAGGTTTAGCGAGGGGAAAAAGAAAAAGAAAAGGTAACGCCCGAATTTTGGCGAGTAAAGAAAAGAAAAAATTCAACTGCAAAATTCGGGGCGTTACACAGCTGTCCCTCCGCCAGGCTCCGTTGCTCCTCCGACAGCCACGACATCACGCCAGCAGGGTGCCAAGATCTCTCCGGCTGCCACATTGGCATGTACTTAGGGCGCTAGCTCTCCCTCCGCTAGACACGTAGCACTCTGCTACACCCCCATTGTACACCTGGATCCTCTCCTTACGCCTATAAAAGGAAGGACCAGGGCCTTCTTAGAGAAGGTTGGCCGCGCGGGGACGAGGACGAGACAGGCGCTCTCTTGGGGCCGCTCGCTTCCCTCACCCGCGTGGACGCTTGTAACCCCCTACTGCAAGCGCACCCGACCTGGGCGCGGGACGAACACGAAGGCCGCGGGATTTCCACCTCTCTCACGCCCGTCTCCGGCCACCTCGCTTCTCCCCCCTTCGCGCTCGCCCACGCGCTCGACCCATCTGGGCTGGAGCACGCGGCACACTCACTCGTCGGCTCGGGGACCCCCCGGTCTCGAAACGCCGACAAACACACTGCTTTACGATGAAGCATTTTAACAAACAATTAATACCTCCGCGAACCATCCTCGCGACACATAAATGAACCATCGCAGCCACACATACACTTGTTGGCTTTCCAATCGCAAACACACCTACGCGTACCACTTTCTCCTCCATGAATTTCAATTCGCACAAAACATATTCACACACATATATATACATGACAATGATAAGTTTTGCAAGTAAATCAATCACATGGATTCAACCTGAACGAGTCGGAACTAGCCACATGGGTTGTCCACATGGCTCGGCATTTCGTCGAACAGGCAAAGCGCGACGTCGACCACTAGCTACGAAAACACAAAAATTTGTTGGCGGCAGTTCTTCGAACATCACACACGTCAAAAAATAAACAACGAGGACATCGTGGAGGGGGGTCTCACCGAGGGTCAACGACGTCGTGGGCGGGGTTGCACAGATCGAGTTGAAGCAAGCAACACGGAGGGGGTCTCATGACTGCTGCTCGCTGCGGCATTACATCGAGCATGCCGAGGGCACGACGCAATGGAGATCCATGTGGCTGCGCGGACTGGTGTCACGGTTGCTGCGTGAGGTCGACGTCGAGCACGACGAGTGCGACGAGGCGGAGTACACAACGTGAGAGAGCCACGACTGCTCAAAGTAGGGAGACTCGGATCTTAGGTGAGGCAGCACCGCTGTCCACTGGGCTGCACAAAACAGTGAGCCGGCAGAGCGCAGATACGTTGGGGCTGCTGCACAAGGGGAAGGTGCCGAGGGAGGAACCGCTTCCCCATGTATGGAAGGGGCTCGTGCTGGGAGTGAGAGAGAGCAGGGGCACCTAGAAGGGAGAAGCAGGGCACCGTCCTTGGGAGGGAGCCGCGTCGGACAGGACTTAGGGCAGGGAGCTCGGTAGGAGGAGGAAGAGGGCCTGCTCACCGGCCAGGGGAAGAAGGGGGCTGCTGGTTTCCATGGGAGATGAGCAGTCCCGCTGGGGGAAGGCGCTGGCCTACTCAAGCCAGGGCAGAGGCATGGAGCGGCCAAGGGAAACCTGGAAGGAGGGAGCTCGGCTGCTAGGGAAGAAGATGCGCATGAGGGAGAAGGAGAATAGCCTATCGGGTGGGACAAGAGAGAAGGGGAGTGGCGGCTAGGAAAATAGAGGGGTGGGAGTGGAAAAATACCCCAAGTGCAAGGGAAGGGGGTCCATATTTATAGAGGAGTCCTAGGGTTAGGGTTTCAAATGGGCCAAATGGGTTGGGATGGACTTAGCCCAAAATTCCAAACCGGCTGCACTAATTATTTTCATTTTATTTTATGGTGTTCAAGTAAGTGCGGATTATCGATAATTTCAACTGCTAATTATCTGAACATTAATTATTAGCCTCATACGTAATTCAGTCTGATAACGTGCACGAACTGGATAATGAAATCGAGTGTGTTCTAAACGTGATGTTCTATTTTGGTTTTCGAAACAGAGTTCCAAAATAGGTAGCGATTAACTTGGCTCGGTTGTTTTTCTTTTGTCGGAGAAGGCGAATCATGACATTTTAAAATCACTGGTGATACAGGGTTTGAGTCTGATTCATACATAGAGATATTAGACAGAGTCAGATAAGAATTGATTAGGGACCGACGCAACAGAGCATTCCGTTTGGGAGTACGGATCCAGATAAAATAGTCGAACATAAATCGAAGTTTGAGGAATTGGACTCGGGCTCAGATCAAATAACAACCGTCAAGAGTTTGATTAAATGAGCTTTAGATGAGATTTATAAGTCGAGAATGATTTCCGAGTTTGCATTCGTTCCGAGAAATAAAAGTTTTAACAGGCTCCAAATTCGGTCTTTCTAGAGATCGAAGAAATTCAAAAATTGGTGAAACCTTCACAAGTAACTTGATAAAGGAGATAGACGCGATTGAGAAAAAGAAATTTCCACTGAGCATATGAGATTAGGATAAATCTCCCGGCCTACATAACACGAAATAGACACCTGGGGTGTCACAAATACTCTATCACGAGATGAAGAAAGTGGACAACAAAGACCTGCTGCATCAAGAAACAAACAAGAAAAGGAATTAAAGAAGCTTAGAAAGAGTGACAACATAGAAAATACGATGGGGAGATACCTAGAAATGAGGAGCAAGAAAGTAGAATATGAATCTGCAAGAGAAAAGGAAGCAAGAGAAAACAAGGCAAGAGAAATGGAGGTAACTCAAAGTGATGATTTCTCCATCAAAAGGTGCATATCAGTTATGAACACATTATGAACACAATAGAAGAAGTGACCAAACTGGAGAAGGCAAAAGCATATTCAATCTTCGTCAAGAGCAAAGAGAACAGAGAAACTTTTATATGTGCTTGTGAAGCAGATCAAGAATCAGCTTTGATTTGGCTAAGAAATGAGATGTCTTAGCAGCTTTGATATGGACATTATTGGGAAGTAAAACATGTGTTAATGTGAGTTGCTGTCAAACAAGTGAATTGCTAATGTGTATTGTCGAGTACTGGGAAGTCAAACTTTGATGTCTTAGCAGCTTTGAATTGCTGTTCTTAATTAGCAGCTTTGTTATGTCTTAACAACTTTGTTATGTGTATTGGGAAGACAACTTCGTATGTGTGACCATTGTTATTACTGCATTTGCTTATGTAGCTGATTTCTGATCAGTTACTTATGTAACTGTTTCTTGGCAAGTATGCGTGAACAGCTGCAGATCTTTTTGTTATTACTGTATGTATTAAATTGATTTGAACAAATTGAGTGCATCCTGGTCGTGTACATGTTCTGAAATCCTGCTATGTTAGGATTCTAGGATGGCGCAATGGTTTGCCGCTCTGGTTTTGCACTGGTTTGACTACATGGAATGGTATGCGTTGCAGCTATCAGACCTGTCTTCAGTCCTGACTGAAACAAATAAGCTTCGGTGAACCACTAGGTTTCATTTCAGAGCTGGATCTATTACTGACCAGATTTTAATGAACCACCAGGATCCACTCTATTTAGATTTTAGGCCATGAACAAAAACGTGTCAGTTTTCAACCCTAAGCAAACGAACGAGCCCAAAACAATGAGCAGACCTGGTGGTGCTGGTGGTGGAGCAGAGCGGCCACGTCGACTTGTTTGTAGGAAGGATGGCAAAACCATGCGCGAGTTAGTGAAAATACTTCGAAAAAATGTGCCATGTCGGCATGTACATTCAATAGTTCCGAGGCCTCTTGGAGAACTATCGTTGGATGCTGCACTTGTTGGACAGGGAGGGCATTTCTCACAATGGCTCTGTGACGTAAAGGAAATAATAGTGTGTATTGATTCGAGGGCCGAATATGAATAATCTAGGCACAAAGCATCTATATATGTAGTTGGTATTAACAGGTCCAACTCAACTCAACTCAAAGGATATAGTACAGTAAGACTCAACTCAAAGGATTATTATTATTATATTATTCCAGACAGGAATGCATGATAGAAGCAACGAGGAAGGCCATCCATCCGATCCACGATCCATGACAGGTGGTTCGTTGTTGTACATGTTGTGTGCTAGAACTTGTTGTTGTACCAGTACACGCCCTTGTGCTCCTCCCCGGGCTCAACGTAGATGCACTGCTTGGCCTCGCGCCATGTGGCCTTGACGATGGGCGTGTCGTCGAACATGTAGTACTCTCCAAGAAGCGGGCGCATGGCCCTGGTGGCCTCCATGGCGTGGTAGTGCGGCATGTTGGGGAAGATGTGGTGCAGGACATGGGTGTCGGTGACGTTGTGCAGCACGCGGTTGAGGAGGCCGTAGTCGCGGTCCATGGTGGCGAGCGCGCCGCGCAGCCAGTCCCACTCGCTGGAGTCGTAGTGCGGCAGCGCCAGGTGCGTGTGGTGCAGGTACGTGATGAGCACGAACAGCACGCTGACGATGAGCACCGGCACGCCGTAGAGGCGCACCACCGTCCAGAACCCGAACGCCACGGAGAGCTTGTAGATGGTGAGCAGCGCGGCCAGGATGCCGGCGTCGGAGGCGAGCACCGGGACGCGCTCCTGGGCCGTGTAGAGCGGGCTGTAGGGGTCGTAGTGGCAGGTGAAGCGGCCGCCGTAGTTCTGCCCTGAGAGGTTGAACGCCAGGTAGAGCGGCCACGCGAGGGTGAGCTGCAGCGCGATGTACACCAGCCGGCCGACCGGGTTGCCGAACACGAGCGGCGTGTACCACCGCAGCGCGTCCCGGGTCTTGGCCACGTACACCTCGTCGTTCTCCATGGAGCCGGTGTTGGCGTGGTGGCGCCGGTGGCTGTACTTCCAGGCGAAGAAGGGCGTGAGCAGCGCGGAGTGGAGCACGAAGCCGACGGCGTTGTCCAGGAGCGGGTAGTCGGAGAAGGCGTGGTGGCCGCACTCGTGCCCGATGACCCAGACGCCCGTCAGCACGCTGCCCTGCGCCGCCCAGTAGAGCGGCCACGCCACGAAGCGGCGGAGCGCGGCGCTCGGGAGCGCCGGGATGCCGGCAACGCCAAGGTACAGGAGACCGGCCGCGATGGCGAGGTCGTGGAGGAGGTACGAGAAGGACCTGAGCGCCGAGCGCTGGAAGCAGTGCGGCGGGATGGCCCTCTTGATATCCCCCAGCGTGAACGGTGGCCTGTCCACCGGCGACCGCCGCACACCGCCCGAGTGGCTCTTCTTCCTGATCTCCTCCGCCGTTGCGACGCCGACAGCCATGCTGCTGACTGGACAGAAAACAAAATCGATCGATCCGTCAAAAAGATGTAATAACTAATAATGAGTTTTTCGTTGCTACACCGGCGGGAGGCGGACGCCGCCTGCCAAGTGCCCGTTTCAGTCGTACGCAGCCCCTAATTAATTTGCTAATCTCCGAGATTAGTACAATTAAAAAATGTTTAAGCCTTTGTTTGGGTACTCTATAGTATTGACCACAAAATCCACATGTGTTGAGATGGATTTGGATATAAATTAGTTTAACACACACCCTAATCCATCTCAACGTATGTGGATTGTAGTTACCAGAGTACCCAAACTAGGCCAGTTTCTATTTCTCTTCTCTTCTCTTCCTATTGTAGAGACTACGATTTTCTCCTACTGCTCCGACCATAATATCACTATGATATAAAAGCCAAGGCTGACGAAAGCTCTACCAAAGGAGCAACAAATCCAAACGATGGTTATAGGGCGAATAATGACCTGGGACTGAGAAACACACGATGGGCTTCCCTCCCTGCTCTACTTGTCTCTGCGCTGGTCAATGCACAGCGAGAGGCTTGGCAGCTTGGTATGCTCCGAGCGGGACAGTCTATTTATAGCATTTGAGTAGAGTTGGGACTGAGAAACACGATGGGCTTCCCTCCCTGCTCTACTTCCTCCGCTAGTACATTCAACTTTACCGGATGAACGTATGTTTCACTCTTTCAAGTAGACATAGATAGGGCCTGTTCAAAGGGGCGGCTACGGCCTACGGGCAATAAAAAAAAGAGTACATGCATACCTAGAGTATGCACAACGACTCCATCCTAAATTAGTATTCAATTTAGCATGTTTTTATATCTATATTTAAATAAATGATGATGAATTTAGACATACACATACAAAATATATACATTAAATATTATATAAATCTATTAAAAGGCTAAAAATAATTTTAATTTGTGACGGAGGCAGTAATAAAGAAACAGTCATGCTAAATAAATGTTTCTAAATTACACACTTGTACCTACCACAGTTAAAAGTAAAAGAACTCCAAGTTGTCAACCTTGATTAGCTCTAAAAAACCGGTCGTCCACGATTGGAGATGAAAAAGAATTATGATAAAACACGCTGATGCATTGTCGTAGGTAAAACAGTACTAACTTTGACTAAATTCCAGTTTGTAGAAAAGAAGACGTACGCCAAATAAGCTTATTAGGATAATACATTATATTTTTTTTGACTGATATATCTTTTTCATGTGGTAATAAATGTCAATACTTTTTTTTCTCTACATAGGAGTATTCGGTCAAAGTTAGCATGGTTTGATTTTTGGCCCAGAGACGTAATCGTTTTAGGCTTGTTCATTTATATCGGATTGCACCCGGAATCGTTTTAGCTAATCAAAGTTTATATAAACTAGAGAAATAATCCGGTTAATAATCATTCCGACCCACCAATCCAGCACAAACGAACAAGGCCTTAGTGTGCTATACAAAGAGGCACCGCGCTTTTAAATAGATGGCAAGCAGAGTGTTGTTCGGTGCCTCAAAGCCTCCGGTTGCCCGAAGCAGTCGCATCTGCTCTTCGTGGCACCGAACTCTTGGAGCAATCATCTTTTGAATCGTGTATGGCCAATGGTTAACGTTTGACGAGATGATTGTATAGATCCGTTTAGCGAGCTAGGTCGTCAATGGCCAATTAATAGATCATGTACGTTGCACTATGAACTGGAACTGATGACTTGTCGTTTGTTGTGCTTCCAATCGGCAGCGACAGGACAGCCGCGCGCGTCGTGGCGAAGGCTGCAGGATGGAGCAGCAGACGAAGACGACGACACAGCAAGAGGGCAAAGGCCTCACCACCATGCAGCGGTCGATCGTGGACAAGCCGCCATTCACGCTAGCGGATCTCAGGAAGGCCATCCCGCCGCACTGCTTCCAGCGCTCGCTCATCAGGTCCTGCTCCTACCTCGCCCACGACCTCGCCATCGCCGCGGGGCTCCTGTACCTAGCTCTGGCCGTCATCCCCGCCCTCCCGGGCGTCCTCCTCCGCGCCGCCGCCTGGCCGCTCTACTGGGCGGCGCAGGGCAGCATCATGTTCGGCGTGTGGGTGATCGCGCACGAGTGCGGGCACAGCAGCTTCTCCCGCTACGGCCTCCTCAACGACGCCCTCGGCCTGGTGCTGCACTCGTGCCTCCTCGCGCCCTACTTCTCGTGGAAGTACAGCCACCAGCGCCACCACGCCAACACCGCGTCCCTGGAGCGCGACGAGGTGTTCGTGCCCAAGCAGAGGCCCGAGATGCCGTGGTACTCCCCGCTCGTGTACAAGCGCGACAACCCCGTCGCCCGCCTGGTTCTCCTCGCCGTGCAGCTCACCGTCGGCTGGCCCATGTACCTGGCGTTCAACACCTGGGGCCGCCGCTACTCCCGCTTCGCGTGCCACTTCGACCCCTACAGCCCCATCTACGGCGACCGGGAGCGCGCCCAGATCGCCGTCTCCGACGCCGGCGTCCTGGCCGTGTCGTTCGCGCTGTACAGGCTCGCCGCGGCCCACGGGCTCTGGCCCGTGGTCAGCGTCTACGGCGTGCCGCTGCTGGTGACGAACGCCTGGCTCGTGGTGGTCACGTACCTGCACCACACGCACCGCGCGCTCCCGCACTACGACTCCAGCGAGTGGGACTGGATGCGCGGGGCGCTCGCCACCGTCGACCGCGACTACGGCGTCCTCAACCGCGTGTTCCACCACATCGCCGACACGCATATCGCCCACCATCTCTTCCCGGCCATTCCGCACTACCACGCCATGGAGGCCACCAGGGCGATCCGTCCTGTCCTCGGCGACTACTACCGCTCCGACAGCACGCCCATCGCCGAGGCGCTCTGGCGCGAGGCTAAAGAGTGCATCTACGTCCAGCGCGACGACCAGAAGGGCGTATTTTGGTACAGGAACGTGTTCTAGCTGCAGAGCTGCTGGACGACGCAAACCCCGAGCGGAGCCATAGGGGCACAGAAATAATATTATTTGTGGTCTTGTACATTTTGTTATATATTTACCTTGCACATGTCACAAATAAAAAACTGGCATATATATATAACAAAATGTATACTATACGTATATATATGTATCATCTTGTGTTATATGTTAAATGTTTAAGATGTTTTAAATGCCACGTGACCTTGTTCGTTCATTGAGATTGTGAAACTCAAAGGCGCAAGGTAGGGAGCCCGGGTCAATACAGGATTTCACCATGGTTGCAAAATATTGTTTTCACACTTTTTGGGCCGTAATAGGTGGACCCTAACGCTCGAGAGCAGGTGAGAAGCTCGACACACGATAAAATGTAAGGTAAAAAATGTAACGTCTTATTATGCGTGATCTGTCCAGCTATAGGATAGGAGTATTTATCGGGCAATCCGAGGTTGGTGGCCTAAATACATCCCTACCCTCGGTTACCAGCTACATTCTAGGAATATACCGTGCAACAGTGTAATTACAACCGACAAAACTGAAGGTCAAGCACATCAAAACTTCTACCCTACTGCCACGAGAGGCGGACCCAGCGGAACGACCCACTTCCTTGGTGGCCCCGAGGTGTTTCCGCTTCACCTAGGTCTTCGTCCCCCACATGCCTTCGCATACGGCAGCAGGACATCTTGCCATCCCTCGCATTGTCTGCGAGGGGGGGGGGGGGGGGTGGGAGCGTTCCACGCAGTAGGCCTTCGATCTCGGGGCATCTTGTTCGCCTCATTCCAGCCTCCGCATAGTTGACTTGATGCGGAGCATCGCATCGAGCCCCATTGGAGGGGTCTTCGATCGATTGTCATCGACCTCGAGACAAAGAAGCCTCTGGCGATTGGTTGTCATCGACCCCGAAACATCGAAGTCTCTAGAGATCGGTTGTCATCGACCCAGAGCCAATGAAGTCTCTGGTTGCGCCCGTCCATGCACTGAGACATGGTTAGTTATGGTTCTAGGAACACAATCAACGAAGGGTCGATTGAGGTCTGGTTTAGGCTCCGTCCCAATAACACTGTAGACTTCACTGTTTATAGAGTATAATTTGAAATGGGAGATAGAGATGAGTAAGATGCTTGAGATAGTGTTTGCACTATAGACTGCATTATTTACATAGTATAGTTTTAAACAGGAGATGTGGATGAGTAAGCTACCAGAGATGCCCTAACCCCTCCTACGCACTAGTGACAACTACGCCCCCATCCGCGACATATACCACCAAAGACCACTCTGGCTCTAGTGTCCACCTCTCCTTCCATTAGCCCATTACTACCCTAGATGGCATGGAGGTTTCTCCATTTGAGGGCTTTGGGGAGGACCTCACTCGCTCTACCGCCCTCCTACCACAGGTGATATCCTTTGTCCCTAAGCTTGATGCTGCATCGGGGTGGCGATGCTTAGGCCACCATTCATCGCATGATACGCTTGACGTCGATAGCTCAGCCTAGGTGACACATGTGATACTCTTGTCCATTACTGTAACTCATCCTCTGTCACACCCGGGTTTCGGGGCACCAAGACCCGGGCGCGAACATAATCACCAGGTGTACTGGGACCAAGTCTCACACATATGATGAATCATGCACAGGATCGAATGTCACATCTTTATTACATAACAGGAGTTCTATACACAATAAATAAATAATTATATTATAAGGGGACAACGGTCCAGCAACCCAAAGTTGACTGGGAGACGATGGCCTAGACCTCTCATGAACTCGTCACAGCATCCTCCATGCGCCTCATCCTGCGGTACCTGTTCTTGACCTGTGGGGGGTGTGAGACAGCGAGAGTGAGCTCACATACGTTCATAGCTCAACAAGTTGTGGGGAATAATGTGCATGAACTTGCCAAAGGTGGGAGCTCATGAAGTGTAAGGCTTACCAAAGTGGATGATTGAAGTTGAGCATTGCTTTTAAAGTTGGTCAAAATTTTATTAGCAGTTACTAAGTATAAGTAAATACCAACCCAATTAAGTAGTAGAACAAAAGTAACGACATCACCTGCGATGCAATGCATATGACAAATTGAATTTAATTCCATAAATTAATCATGTGAGTGTCCGAGATGCTCATGATCGTGAACACGACTAGTATACCAGTTTTACACTCTGCAGAGGTTGCACATCTTTACCCACAAGTCATGTTACCCATCTGTCAAGAGACTGCCAATCCCATACACCTCTACCGAGGAGGCGAGGCAGGGTAACACTACGTGGCCTTTACAAAGTTCCACTAGCTTCAGAAAACCCGCTACAGTTTCTAAGAAGCTCCAAGCAGGGATCCCTCGCCTGACTGCCATCGCAGCAAAATCAACCCAAGGACCTCCCTACACTAACCACTCCCCTACTGCCCTTGCCCCTTTCGGGTAAGGTAGTCCTCCACTAGCTTTCCTAATTAGTCAGCCAAGGGCGTCCCATACCACCCTTGTGGTAGCACTATTTTCCCGGGTGGTTCTCCATGTTCTAATTAATATAATGATCTTAACATAAATAGTAAATAACAACTGATAATATAATATAATCATGAATACAATGTATCTCCATACCCAAAACCACATAAAGCATTAGCAGGTACTATCCCAAGGATTTAGTGGTGAACAAGGTATAAAGATAGTCAAACTAGGGTAACCTATTGAGTCCCATCAAAATTAACCTATGCAGATCATTATGATTAATCAGAACATGACTGAGTAAAAAGACGTGATCAAGGACATAACTTGCTTGGGACTTGATATTCCAGGTACCAACTTGCTCTTCAAATGACTCGTAACCTCGCGCTAGTCATAGCAATACAAACAAACAATGTATAGACAAAATTAACATCACACCAAACATAAGAATAAACTGCGTAATAATAATCTACACGTCGCTACGAGATCGTGGGCTCCAGAATCACTAAAATTAGAGTTACGGTTAAGGTTTATGGAAGATCTACGTGATTTAAATACTAAACTATATTATAAATTGGTTAGTATTCATCATATGAGAGAATATCTTATAAATAATTAACTCAACTTTAATCTAAGTCATTACTTAATTAATGATCATCTTTTAGTTAATTTATAACCATCAGATTAGGATTAATATTAGAAAAGCTAATCCAAAAAACCTGGATTAATTAAATTAGTTACCTAATCATAAAAGTATGTGATATCGTACAATCAATGTTGCTACTGCGTAGTGAATATTTATACGAAGCTAACGCAACTGGAACGAGTAAATTCGGAGTTAAAATGGGGAAGTTATGAATTTCCGAAGGCTTTATGTATTTGATACAAGATTAATTAAGAGATTGATTTTAATACAGTTTTCATGTTAAAATAGAGAAACTATGTGATGAACAATATTATTACAAAATTACAGGAACTGGAATGGGCTAAAAAGGAATTATAGTGAATTAGTTATGCATTTTCTAAGGTTTTAGAATTATTTTTATATCAAAAATCAGATTTCAGTGTAATTTCATTAATTGTCACCCTGGCTGGACCGCAGACACAAATATTACTAAGATCAGGGTTCGAATCATAACTTTCAGGGCTCATCGGCAATTATCTTATTATTACATTGGACCACGGGTTAATACTGTGAATAAAGAGGGTTTTCTTTGCAAATCTGACGCGGCGAAGGGGTATGGCGCGATGTGAGCCACCAGATCGAACGCGGACGATTCAGATTAGTTTATCGTGGTTAAAGGACCAGTAAGCCATATGAGCCCCACGATCTGCGATCAACGGACCGCAGCGCCCCATACCAAGATCAAACCCGCGCCCTTGGATTTCTAATCTACGGCACTGATCAAACGCATGAATTGGTATCACCATGCTCACTTGCGACCATTGATCTAAGATCACACGACCCACGTAGCTCCTTCCTCACGGCGGCCTGGACGGTGGCGCAACGCGCACTCGCGGCGGCGGACCTCGCCAGAGCACTTGCAATCGGCGCGCGAGAGCCCCAAGCCCCTCCCCGAAGGGTTCTAAACATTTTATGTATGAAGGCGAGTCGACTGGGGAGTTTCTTACCGAGATTCGTGTAGCTGTTCACCACGGCCACAGTCGATGGCGGATCCGCGGTGGTGCTGTAACTCAGGTGAGCAATCGCAGGCACAAGGTGGTCTCTCGCATGCCCTGGATCACTCGAGCACCTTCCCAGACACCCGACGAACACCATAGGTCATCCTCCAGGCACAGATCGATGGTGAAGCCGAGGTACGGCGGTGGCGGCAATTCTTTCTCTCGATTCGCGACGGTGGGTGATTTCTCTACGACCGGCTTTTGTCGCGCTTCCGGCATATGGATGAGTGTGCGATAGATTTATAGTGTCGCATTTGCTCCAGAAGGGCTGGCGACCGAATCGCGCCCATCCCGGCCGAGCCGTTCGACCCGCGCAGATTTCGCTCCGCCGGTACAGAGGTAGACGAAGACTTTTCGTCCCCGGCCCACATGGCAGAGACAGTATAGCATAGGCGCTCGGTTACGTCGGGCTTGACAGTTTGGCCCCACAAGTAGACGCATGCGTCTTTCCCCCATAGGCCGTGCGGCAGCAAAGGAAGTGGGCCACGGGGGAGGAAGAAAGGAGAGGTGGGCCGAGAAGAGGGAGAATTGGCCCAAGTGCAGAGACAAGTTTCTCTCTTTTTTTCTATTTTCTTTTCAAATTCCAAATTTAAAGATTCAAACCCAATTTTAAATTCCTAGTTTATATTTTAGATCTCTAATTATTAAATACCATCCTAATGTGAATATTACTCCCACTATTTGCATTTTTATTATCTATCTTTCTTCCTATTATTTAATTATGGAGAGGGTAATGGACTTAATTAAAATTCCTTTCTTTTTATTCATTTTTTGTGTTATATTTTCATTTATCATTTGAGGTCAAATTAAGTCTTGATTCCTTTATTCAAACAAAAAGCACCACGACAAAATCATCGGCATGAGATGCATATTTATTTATTTATTTGTTATTTGAACAATATAATCCCATTAATTGAATATGCACACATAGAAGAAATTCAATTAATCTCCCAAGGTTCCATAATTTCTCAAGACATTAACTTATAACTACATTTATTTATTTATATCCTTATTTTTCTTTGATACAAATTTTGGGCTCTACATCGTCTGATGAACTGCTAGAGGCTTCCCTACCCTTGTCATTAGGAAGAGGAAGAATATCACCTCTGCCTGCCCTAGTCGTTGCTGCCATCACTATTGGGCCCCTCGCAAAGTTGGCTTCATGGAGGACGTGTGTCTTTTGCTCCTGCCATTGCTATATTGATATGTCAACACCTCAAGAGGTATACATTGAACATCAATATGGCATCACCGAGAAAACTAAACAATCTAGTGGAAAAGCCTGGACAGTCTGGTGTGCCAGCCTGGATAGTCGGAAATAGATTAGTTTGAGAAAGAGTCCTAATTTATTGGAAAATCTTTTCAATTTCTTACGGTATCTTGTTGGACTCCTCCTTAGAAAGGGTCCAAACCTCCCCCTATAAATATGAAGGGGTATGGCCGATTGGAGGCACCATAATCGGTTTACAAACTAGTTCATATCTTATTCTTTGTTTCTTAGTTCTAGGTTTAGTTTTAGCCCTACTTGTAATTTTCCAAACCCTTATTTCACCTCTCTTCGGCTCTACGCTGTCTTGAGGTGCTTTGGGTGGTCTACCAACTTCAAAGCAACCATAGAATTCATTCTCTCCGATGGTGTCCCTCCTAGGAGGCGAGGTCTAGGTTCTTTCCAAACCTCTCAGCGCGTCGCGGACTGTTCGATGCCTCATCGTGGACAATCTAGACCCCATACCGAATAGTCTAGCGAGAAGTAGAGAAGCTCCAAGGTCTTGCACATCACATGTAGACCTTAGGGATCGTTAGTATTTGGACCAAGAAGGCGCCAACATACTTTTTGGTGACTCCACTGGGGATTGAAGTTCTAGATCTTCTGATCGACCGTGATGGCCGGTTCCAAGGATCACACCAACGTTCCCAGGGCAACATCCTTAAGCTGACTCTTGATAGTTTGTTGGCCAATGAGCAGCGCCAATTTGAAGAACTCATGAGCCAATTGGATGAGGAAGCATAGCGCCAACATGCCCAGGTTCACGAGGAGGCAAAGAAGTTCCTATCATACTCATGGTGAATCGCCATCATAAGATCAACAAGAAAGGGGAGATCAAGCTTGCATCTCTCCTACCTTTGCTTCAGACCACCAATGCAAGTAAATCTGACGATATTCAATCCCTTAAACAATATATAGATCTACAAAGGGATCAATTAAAACATTACATTTAGGGGGATGGAATAATAATTTAACAAACTTACGCGTGCATATGAGAAATCTACCATTCGTAGTTCCCTTCACGTGAGGCTAGCACCAGTACATCTGTGCCTAGCGCATCAGTTGAGAATGGGCCCTCTCAGACCCAACCATTATATGGTATGATGATGAAATCATACCTGGGTCAACCGCTGCCCTTGTCGTCGCTATTGGATGCGACAATCAGATAGTCTGGGTACAACCGGGACAATCCAGCACCACACCGGACTATCCTATAGGTCACATCAGACTTTCTATCATCACGACAAACTGTTCGGTTTCCTACATTTGACTATCTGGCACAACGTTTTTAGATCTGCTCGGTGCACATAACACACACTCCTTTTTCGCACCTCGACAACATTACCCTTCACCTTCAGTACATCAAGGGTGAAGCATGCCCTAATCCATGTATGGGGCCAAATACTTTTTAGCCCCTATGGAGTTGGAGAGGTTCATCCTGCACTACACGATAGTAGCATACAACACTGACCAAATCTCATCGGTAGGCACTGGTGTACCCCAAGGGTCTATACTAGATGCCACCTTTGATCATCCTTGGGTATAAAGCTGACAAAATAATGCTCAACCAGCTGAGCCCCATGTCCCGAGGGTCAGTGAATTGCCATCGGCTATTATGGATAAAATTTGGAAAGATATAGCCAAATTGTTCCGAGACAAACTTGGAGTCAGTGTGTCCAGCCTAGGACCATATGACCATCGATTTGACACCATCCCATACCCTCAAAGGACTAGGGTGTCAGATTTCTCCAATTTTTGGGCAACACGCATGAACACATATGCCAGTACTTAGCATAGCTAGGAGAATTGGCCGTCAGGAAGCCTTTCATGTTCGCTTATTTTCATTTTCCCTTACTAGCAATGCATTCGTGTGGTATGCTGCCTTGTCTCCTAACTCTATTGGTTCCTTGAGTGATTTAGAACATAAATTGCATGAACAATTTTTCTATGGGGATTATGAATTAGAGTTGTTTGATATGGCATCGCTTTGACAAGGGCGAGATGAATTAGTTAATGATTACCTCTAGAGGTTCTAGGATACTAGAAACATATGTTTCTAGATCCATGTCATAGATAAGCAGTTAGTAAGGCAAATACTCAAAGTAAATAGACTTCTTATTGAATGTAGCCCCAGGAGTTGGTTTGATATCCTTTCTTTTTTTCCGTCTTTTGTCTTCTTCCCGAAAACAAATTTGATTTTGCTGACTATTTCAAAAACTCTTTGACCTTTATTGTTACCTGATGGAGCACTATAATGTAGCTCATCATTATTGTTGAAGTACTTATCCATCTTTCGCAGGTGGTACCTATGCACTTTCTATAAGACACGTCTGTGCCTCATGTACACTATCTTCTTAGCTGCAGAAAGGGACACATAAGCAGTTCCATCAATTCATACTATGCAACCAACCTTTCCTGTGAATTGACATTATAATACGAAGAGAGCAGGGTAGTCGTTGATCGTAACAAAAATAATTACTCTCAGCGTGAATGAATCTTTGTGGTACTCGTCCAACATTTGAACACTGTTGGAGCAAAGGTCGTCCGCACCCCTTGCTCGGTCCATTTAAAACATAAGCTAAACAGGTCATGTCAGTCACAGAGAACAGAGTCTACCTCAACCCGCACCCAAGGCAGCAACTCAGTCGGAACTGTCGGTGAAGGCTTGGGGGCGAAGGGACCACATGATCTAAGTGGAGGCTTCTCGAGGCTTCCTTACCGCAACTCCAAGCACCGGCCTTGGCAAGACTTGAAGACCCGACACCCCGAGTGAAGACCACAGTTCATACCCGTGTGTGTTGGTAAAATGGGCCCACACAGCGCCCTGCTGGCTTACTTGTCTGCGTACGGAGCAATTATAGTAACACAACCTCCTCTTCTTCACCTCTGCATCCACCCTTGCCTCCCCGCATCTTGCTTCTCCCTTCCTCCCACCCTAGCCCTAGCCCCTACCCAGATCTTCAATTCATGCCCCTCCCCGCATCATCTTCCTCATCTTCGGATCTATAGAAGATGCCTCCGTGCTCTGCTGCTTCCTCCTCCTCATGCTCTAGCACCCAAGGAACCGCTACATCCGGCACCTTGACGCCCGACTCCGACTGCAACAACCTCACCTCCAACCTTGCCTCCCACCCCGCCATCGCCTCTATGACCAACGTGTGTGTCATCAACTGTGCTAACGTCGTAACCTACCATGGGCCCACCATGGTCTCCAAAACACTCCACGGTGCCGCCGCCTTCTTACGGGGCCATGCTGGCTACGGTGGCTCAAAGTGGGATTGATTCATCAACCTCTCAACCTCCGATTTCCCGCTCGTCACGTAGGACAGTAAGTGTGCCCCATTCCCTTTTCTTCTTCATCCAACTCATCATTTCTATAGCTTCCAAAACTTGTCGGTCTAGATCTGATACACATATTCTCCAAGCTACCGTGTGATCTCAACTTCACTGACCACACTAGTGACACTGGATGGAAGGAGTATGTGCTTCCTTCATGGTTCTCCATCACTCATCATTCACTCAAGGGTGGTGTTTATTCAGAGCAATTATTTTCTAATGGCGTATAGGTTTTAAAGGGCAAAGTCGGTCATCATTAATACATGGCTCTACATGAAGAAGAAGGACGATGTGTTGATGGATCTGTAGTCCATACTTATGGTGTTCTTAGTGATAATCTTGATATCACTATTATCCAACCCTTCATTTCTTGTAGTTCTCAAGTGGGTATCACCATCTATCGGGTACCTAGGAACAAGGTACCCAAAGTAGGCCCATGACCTCCTTTTTGCCCATTTGCCAAGCAAGCCTGCAAGGCGGAGCGACCGACCTGGCCCATTTGCCGAGCTAGCCTATGAGGCGGAGCAACCGACCAAGTCCTCCACCGAGCAACCCTATAAGGTGGAGAGGCCGACCAAGTCCCCACCGAGAAACCCTGTGAGGCATAACTGCCGACCAACTCCCGACCGAGCAACCCCGCGAGGCCAGCAAGCCTGCGAGGTGGAGAGGCCGACCAAATCCTCCGTCGAGCAACCCTACAAGGTGGAGCAACCGACCAAGTCCCCAGCAAACAAGTCCCCATTGAGCTACCCTGCTAGGCAGAGCTGCCGACTAACTCCCAACCGAGAAAAACCCGCGAGGAAGAAGTCCCCATGACGACAAGGACAGGATAGGCGTCAGGAGGTCACCATCAACACGACTGTACGCCCCCTCGAAAGGTCTCATGCGTATCGCTAGTTCTTTATGGGGTCAATCAACCTCAGTCTTGGGAGGACCTCAGCACTAGAGTCTCAATAGTGACCCATATATCATGAAAGATAAGACATTATGACGTATCGAGTGTATGCCTACGCATGCTGTTAGGTGACGTAGGGCTCATGACAACAGGCAAAGCCACGCCACGCATGACCACACCATAAGATTGACCCACGGGACCCGCCATGCACTACTACGAAGACATCAGCAATGGACTCGCTACAGGGACCAGACTAGCAAGGCGATACGCCATACCGGGACTGCAGGTCTCTCCCTCTATAAGGTTCTTCCCTTGAGCTATAAAAGGTAAGGCCCTCCTCCTCCTTCTACACACATGCACTATATGTAACATGGTACTCAATCAGTACTACGATCAACACTACACTGGACTAGAGCGCAAGCCTAAACCAGTACAACTCTCTGTTTCACGCGCCCTCTTTTGGAATCCCCGTGATTCACAATTCAGAGTGAGTCTACACAAACATCCTGAAGGATTACGGGGAGGCTACGCTAGCGCAAAAACAAAATTTTCAACCCCCATAAAACCAAGAACTACTGCGGTTATAGGTCATGGAATTACCACTAGACGCGCAGAGCAGCGGAAGACGTCTCGATGTAGACGAACGCGTCGAGCAGTGCCGTGCAGTCGTCGGCGTCCTTCACGTCCTCGCACGGTTCGTCCCAGTGCTCCAGATGCAGCACCTCCGAGGTATCCACACGTACAGGGAGGAAGCGCCGCGTACCAAACTGCTAGGTTCGCGACGGCGGCTTGGCGAGGGCGAGAGGCGAGCGACTACTCGTTTGCTGGTGGCGAATTAGGGTTAGCCTAACCGCGCCCCCGCCCCTCATTATATAGGCGTTATGGTGGGCTTCTGACACTGAGGCCCATCAGTAACCCTAAAGCCCAGTCTAATTTCGGATCTAATCTGAGTTAGGCTTCCTTCCCCTTAAGTGTGTGACCCTATAGGTTCACGTACAAATAGACATAGCCTGAGTACTCTTACTTGGCCCAATAATTGACAACGGCCTCTAGCAAGACATGTCAACTCCTATGCGCACGTAAAGATCATATCAGACGGACCATTGCAACATTACGTACATGATGTTCCCTTTGTCTCACGATATTTGGTCTGGCTCTAAGCTGACCTCTCTTTCTCGATACTGTGAATTGGAATCCTTTCAATGGTTAACTCTTAACCCTAGCACGGCCATGCATTTCTTGATCCAATCACTCGAGGGGCCCAGAGATATCTCTCTCATAAAGAGAGGGACAAATTCCATCTTGATTGACCATGCCTCACAGCATGCTTCCTGACAAACCTAAAACTACCTTTATAACTACCCAGTTACGGAATAGCGTTTGATAGTCCCTAAGTAAGTCAATTCACATCTTGAGAACATGCGACAATCTCAGGTCTAAGGATACAGTATTCATGTTGCAAAAAGAGAACTATATTATAATATCTCACGTTGGGTCGGTCCAGCCTCATGTCATACATGCGCCCACATTATTAGTTTAACATCTCCATGTTTATGACTTGTGAAATGTAGTCATCAACTAATACATGTGCTAGTCATCGACTCTGACTAGGGACATCATTTAGAATAACCATATAAGTAAAGAATCTCATAAACAATTCACATAATTGCTAATCAATACAAGGTGCCTTCCATGGATTTTCAATTAAGCAATATATATATCATGGATACAAAGAAATATGCTCATCTCTATGATTATCTCTAGGGCATATTTCTAACAGTCTCCCACTTGCACTAGAGTTAATCTAGAAGATATCTAATACCCATAGATCTCATGTGTGCCTCATGCTTACGTTGTGGAAGAGGTTTTGTCAAAGGATCAGCAACATTCACATCCGTATGTATTTTGCATATCTTTATCTCACCCCGCCTAACGAATTCCCGTATGAGGTGAAACTTCCGCAGTATGTGTTTGTTTTTCTGGTAGTTCCTTGGCTCCTTAGCTTGCGCAATAGCCCCATTGTTGTCACAGTAGAGGTTCAATGGGCTAGATGCATTAGGAAACACACCAAGCTCGATGAGGAACTTTCTTATCCAAACACCTTCCTTCGCAGATTCAGAAGCTGCAATGTACTCGGCTTCTGTTGTAGAATCAGTCACAGTCTCCTGTTTGGAACTCTTCCAACTAACAGCACCACCATTTATTGTGAACACAAAACCTGATTGCGATTTTAACTCGTTTGGGTCAGTTTGGAAGCTAGCATCGGTGTAACCAGTTACAACGAGCTCCTCCTTACCCCCATATACCAGGAACATATCTTTAGTCCTTCTTAAGTACTTAAGAATTCCTTTTACCGCTGTCTAGTGACCCTCACCTAGATCAGCCTGGTACCTACTCGTAGCACTTATAGCGTATGAAACATCTGGGCGTGTACTTATCATGGCATACATGATTGATCCAATTGCTGAGGCGTATGGTACCTTACTCATGCGCTCCCGCTCATTAGCCATCGCATGACATTGCATCTGGCTAAGGTGTATACCATGTGACATAGGTAAGAACCCTTTCTTGGACTGTTCCATGTTGAACCGTTTCAAAACCTTGTCAATGTATGTATCTTGACTTAATCCTATAAGCCTCCTCGACCTATCTCTATAGATCCTTATGCCCAAAATATATGCTGCTTCCCCTAAGTCCTTCATAGAAAAACTCTTTTTCAGTGAAGCCTTGACGGACTCCAGCATAGGAATGTCATTCCCAATCAATAATATGTCATCCACATACAAGATCAGAAATACAACAACGCTCCCACTTTCCTTCTTGTAAACACAAGCTTCTTCTTCATTCTGATGAAAACCAAACCCTTTGACCACTTCATCAAAACGAATGTTCCAACTCCGAGATGCTTGCTTCAACCCATAAATGGATTTCTGAAGTTTGCATATCTTTCTAGCATTGATCGGATCGACAAAACCCTTGGGCTGTATCATATACACGTCCTCATCTAGGTTTCCATTAAGGAAAGCTGTTTTGACATCCATCTGCCAAATCTCATAATCAAAATATGCGGCAATAGCTAGAATGATTCGAATAGATTTAAGCATCGCTACTGGCGAGAATGTCTCGTCATAGTCAACTCCTTGAACTTGTCGAAAACCCTTTGCAACAAGTCGAGCCTTATAGATGTGAACATTTCCATCCATGTCTTTCTTCTTCTTATAGATCCATTTGCATTCTATGGGTCTAACACCATCAGGCGGGTCAACCAAGTTCCAAACTTGATTTTCTCCCATGGAATCTATCTCGGATCTCATGGCGACTTGCCATTTCTCGGAATCTGGGTCCATCATCGCTTCTGCATATGTTGCAGGTTCGTCGTTGTCTAACAACAACACTTCCCCATTGCCCAACAATAGCACTTCTCCTCGTGCCTCGCGAAGCCTTGCTGACCTTCGTGGTTGTGGTGGTGATTCTCTTGCCATAGACATCTCAACTTGTTCTGCTACATTAGCATCACTTGTTGAATCTTGTCCCACTGGCTCATCCTGAACTTCTTCAAGATACACCTTTTGTTTACTTATCTCTCTTTTGAGAAACTCTTTCTCTAAGAACACACCGTTCCGGGCGACAAACACTTTGCCCTCTGACCGGTGGTAAAAGTAATATCCTAAAGTTTCCTTTGGATATCCCACGAACATGCACTTGTCCGATTTTGGAGTGAGTTTATCCGACTGAAGTCGCTTGACGTAAACCTCACAACCCCAAATCTTCAGAAAAGACAAACTGGGAGTTTTCCCAGTCCACATCTCATATGGTGTCTTAACTACGGACTTAGACGGTACCCTATTTAGTGTGAAAGCTGCTGTTTCTAGAGCGTATCCCCAAAACGACAAAGGTAGGTCTGACTGGCTCATCATTGATCGAACCATATCCAATAAAGTCCGATTACGTCGCTCAGACACGCCATTCCTCTGAGGCATTCCAGGCGGCGTAAGCTGTGGAACAATTCCACAACTCCTTAGATGATTGCTAAACTCATGACTCAAATATTCACCTCCACGATCCGATCGCAGTGCTTTAATTTTCTTGCCACGCTGATTTTCTACTTCATTCTGAAACTCTTTGAACTTTTCTAAGGATTCAGACTTGTGTTTCATTAAGTAGACATACCCATATATACTAAAATCATCAGTGAAGGTTATGAAGTATTGGAATCCTCCCCTAGTTGTCGTACTCATTGGTCCGCACACATCAGTATGTATGAGTTCCAATAAATCTAATGTCCTCTCCGGTAAACCCGTGAAGGGCACCTTGGTCATCTTACCAAGTAAGCAAGCTTCACATGTCTCATATGATTCAAAATCAAACGAAGTTAAAAGCCCATCAGAATGAAGCTTCTTCATGCGTTTCTCACTTATATGACCCAAACGACAGTGCCACATGTAGGTAGGACTTAAATCATTAGGCTGAGGCCTTTTAGCACTAATATTACAGATAGGTGCATCATCAAGATTTAAAATGAATAACCCATTCATAATGGATGCAAAAGCCACAAACATGCCATTCTTAGAGATCACACAACCATTGTTTTCACTCGCAAATGAATAACCATCCTTCATCAAACATGAAGGAGACATAATGTTTCGACTCATACTAGGAACTAGATAACAATTATTTAACTCCAAAATAAATCCTGATGGGAGGTGGAGTTGCATCGTCCCGACGGTCAACGCAACAACTCTTGCATTGTTGCCTACCCGGAAATCAACTTCTCCTCTTTTCACGCTTCTACTTCTTATCATTCCCTGCATCGAATTGCAAATATGGGCAACCGATCCAGTATCAAATACCCAAGAATTAATATAAGAATCAGCAAGAAAAATTTCTGTAATGTGAATAGCAAGTGTACCTGCTGCGGCTGTACCCTTACCGCCGCGATCCTTAATAAAGGCCAAGTACTGCTTGCAATTCCTTTTCTAGTGACCAAGTTCTTTGCAATAAAAGCACTCTGCATCTGCAGCTGGTCCAGCCTTGGGCTTTTGATTTGGCTTGGATACTGTATCCTTTGCCTTGTCCTTCTTCTTTTGAGATTTACCCTTCTTCTTAAAGTTGGGTTTGTTTTGGACCGCCATCACATGGCCGCTGCTGCCAGCGCTTTTCTTTATGTCCCCCTCTGTTGTTTTCAGCATGCCACATAGTTCATTGAGGCCCCTCTCCGCCCCATGCATATGGTAGTTCGTAATGAAGTTTCAATAGCTGGGCGGAAGAGATGCCAAAATGAAGTCAGTGGCCAACTCTTGGCTTATTGGGAAGCCTAGCTTCTCCAACCTCTGACTGTAACCATCCATTTTGATTACGTGTGGCTCAACTGTTGCGCCTTCTGCTAGCTTGCATTCCAGAAAGGCTTTGGACACATTGAACCTTTCAGTCCTAGCCTGAGTCTGGAACATATCCTTGAGCGCCACGATCATATCGTGCACCTCATGGTTTGTCTCAAACTGCATCTGTAGCTCAGGCTCCATGCAAGCAAGCATTAGGCAACTCACTTCAAGATTGGCATCCATTGCTTTCTTGTAAGCGGTTTTAGCTGCTGCAGTTGCATTTTCACCAGGATCCTCTGGCAGTGGGGTGTCTAGAACATCTTCCTTTTTTTCAGCCCTGAGAACAATTCTCACGTTACGGATCCAATCCGTATAGTTTGTTCCATTTAACTTATCCTTTTCAAGAATTGATCGCAAAGTAAATGTTGGTGTGCTAGGTGCCATTTATCTACAACAAAATAATGCAAAATACTAAGACAAAAATATCCATGACAGAGTAAATCATATTAAACATTTAATAGTCTACTCCCACTAAAATCAATATCCCTCGATTGATACTTAGTGATTCAGAACCCACAACTAACAAGTCTACTAGTGAGCTTTAGCATCACCGCTAGAAGACAAGGTAGATCGGTAAGCAACTCCTTGCTAATCATATCATATATATGACTTCTATTGTTGGGTGACATCTCTATGTCTCGGCTCCCAACCTTATGCCCCAAAGTCCTTAACCATTAAGCTGACTTTGTTTAAGTTAACCAACCCTTTCTGCAGTTCGTATCCGATACAAACCTATCTAGTCAAGGAAAACTGGTGGCACCCTAATTTCATAGACCCACCACCAATTGTACAAGACTTATGATAGTGCAAGGTTTGGAGAGGCATTTAAGCTTAAACATTTATGAGGGATCGTCCTACTTATATCATCGCACACAAGGATATATATGCAATATGAACAAGTAGAACATTAAGAATGGCATTCACACAACAGTTGTGATTCGGTATGGCTTGCTGTCACATGGTGATCCCCATCTCCAATAATCTGTCCATCACGATGATCTCCATCTCCATGATATAGGTATGCCATCCTTCAGGTGATGAGTCCTTCAAGATCTATCTAACGTATGCTGGTAAACAAATTACATATACGCTTTGGATCATCACATGTTGACACGCAGGTCATTACATTAAATTTGGACAATACATGTGGCTACAACCGTATTTCCCTGGTCACGACACGCATGTCATGAATAATTTATTAATATGCATCATATACACACAATAGCCATACCGATCACAAGATGTCCTGCAAAAAACAGGTTAGACAAACACGTTTCTATATGTTCGCCACTACAGCAGATAGCCACGGCGGTTGATCAAATCAACCCAAATCGTATGTATGGACATCTTATGGAAATTCCATGCATCGTATGTATGGAAATTCCACTAAAAATCTCATGCGGTTGATCAAATCAACCCAAATCCGAGACTTTCGACCCGAAGAAGATTACACTCATGACGTCGATCTGTTACGTCAATCTGCTGGTTGTGTACGCAGTTAGCCCCGATGGTGATTCCAGCCGGTAGGGGCAAGTCACGCACATAACAGAGAAGGACGAACTAATCTCTTCAGTCATATCCGATGTAATCTACTTCAACCCTTTATAACCAATTGATCTAATCAAACCGTGCATCAAGTAGATCCATCTCATGAACCTAGATCCAGACCTAAAACTACACAGAACCTCGCTCTGATACCACTGAAGGATTACGGGGAGGCTACGCTAGCGCAAAACAAAATTTTCAACCCCCATAAAACCAAGAACTACTGCGGTTATAGGTCATGGAATTACCACTAGACGCGCAGAGCAGCGGAAGACGTCTCGATGTAGACGAACGCGTCGAGCAGTGCCGTGGAGTCGTCGGCGTCCTTCACGTCCTTGCACGGTTCGTCCCAGTGCTCCAGATGCAGCACCTCCGAGGTATCCACACGTACAGGGAGGAAGCGCCGCATACCGAACTGCTAGGTTCGCGACGGCGGCTTGGCGAGGGCGAGAGGCGAGCGGCTACTCGTTTGCTGGTGGCGAATTAGGGTTAGCCTAATCGTGCCCCCGCCCCTCATTATATAGGCGTTATGGTGGGCTTCTGACACCGAGGCCCATCAGTAACCCTAAAGCCCAGTCTAATTTTGGATCTAATCCGAGTTAGGCTTCCTTCCCCTTAAGTGTGTGACCCTATAGGTTCACGTACAAATAGACATAGCCCGAGTACTCTTACTTGGCCCAATAATTGACAGCGGCCTCTAGCAAGACATGTCAACTCCTATGCGCACGTAAAGATTATATCAGACTAACCATTGCAACATTACGTACATGCTGTTCCCTTTGTCTCACAATATTTGGTCTGGCTCTAAGCTGACCTCTCTTTCTCGATACTGTGAATTGGAATCCTTTCAATGGTTAACTCTTAACCCTAGCACGGCCATGCATTTCTTGATCCAATCACTCGAGGGGCCTAGAGATATCTCTCTCACAAAGAGAGGGACAAATTCCATCTTGATTGACCATGCCTCACAACATGCTTCCTGACAAACCTAAAACTACATTTATAACTACCCAGTTACGGAATAGCGTTTGATAGTCCCTAAGTAAGTCAATTCACATCTTGAGAACATGCGACAATCTCAGGTCTAAGGATACAATATTCATGTTGCAAAAAGAGAACTATATTACAATATCTCACGTTGGGTCGGTCCAGCCTCATGTCATAGATGTGCCCACATTATTAGTTTAACATCTCCATGTTTATGACTTGTGAAATGTAGTCATCAACTAATACATGTGCTAGTCATCGACTCTGATTAGGGACATCATTTAGAATAACCATATAAGTAAAGAATCTCACAAACAATTCACATAATTGCTAATCAATACAAGGTGCCTTCCATGGATATTCAATTAAGCAATATATATATCATGGATACAAGGAAATATGCTCATCTCTATGAATATCTCTAGGGCATATTTCTAACACATCCCCCACCGAACACAAATTCTATTGTCCCCTCAGTTTGCAAAACCATGCCAGTTGGCATGCCAGGTAGGGGACCATTAGCGTTCCAAAAGAAATTCTCCACTCCGATGGTCCAGTCACCAGCATTCAATGGTGGCAAGATTTTTGCTCCTGGAAGCCGTGTTACAGTCGGATCCCTCGACTTTCTCACCACCGCCACTGTCGACCCCAACATGCCTATCACCACATGCACAAGACCCACACGCTCTGCCAAGAGCAAGGCAGAGAAGCGACGCCTCAAGAGGCACACTATTGCCCTGAAGCGGTGCCTTAACAGGCTTGCCGACGCCATCAAGTAGAAGGCAGAGGGGGCCTTGCTTTAATCACTTGTGGGTACCATCGGCCACCAGCCAACATCCATCCTTGACTTGCTCGAGGACGACTCGAGCCATGGCTCCACCGGGCCCAACTCTGATGTCGACAAGGCACTGAAAAGGGCCTATTTCGTGGCAACACCGCCACGGAACGACGATGGCAGGGAGGGGGACAATGAGTCCCCAACCAAGAGGTCAGCGCTAACGCCAGGCGCGCATCCTTGATCGTGAGGCCATCCTCCGGCAACAATAGGAGGAGCTCAATGCTCTCATCCATAAGCTCGATTGGGTTTATGGTGACATCGAGAAGAAGCGCCTTGAGGCCAAAAGGCTATGGGTGAAGAAAGTTTACAATCAGCTCATGGAGAGCAGTGACAAGGCGTAATACTTCATCAACATAGGATAGAACATGGCTGCAGCAACAATGATGCTCTAATCCATCCCTTGGCCCAACGAACTGGAGGCAAGGGCGATGTACGGAACCTTTATAGTCTATTGGAGAAGGCCACGGTACAACAGGCCAAGATCGATTGGCAACCAGCACCGATAGCTATAGCCACACACGACCTCATCCTAGAGCATGGGGCAAAGTCCTCCCAATCAATGGAGACGTGTGTTCCCCTAAAGGACCGCCTTAGGGGGATCCACGATGCCCAACACATCATCAACAACCAGTGTCGGGAGCAAGAAGTTGAGCTGCCACATGAAAGAAAGTGCGAGTGTAGCCCTAGCGCACCTGGGCCAGGGCCGCGTGCCTTCGGGCGCGCTATCAAAAGGGCATAGTTCCTCGCAAAGGTGCTGGCACCCACCAATATCTCCAAGTACGACGGGTCCTCAAATCCTGGCATCTGGTTGGAAGACTAACATTTTACTTGCCGCATGGCAGGAATAAAAGATGTCCATCTCATCACCCAGTTTCTCCCCGTTCACCTTGCTGAGGGTGTGAGGGTCTTGAAAGGGAAATGTGCCCTTGGGCCATTTCTAAGGATTTTGGTGATTAAGTGCCAACACAAATGGTTTAAGTGTTAAACTGTGCCAAGTTGTGAATGAAGTGCAAATCAACACAAAGGTATGATTCTAGACTTAGTACATTGTTTTTTATGTGCTAACATATTTGTCTAAGTGCTAGAATCAGAGAAAAGACAAAAGGAAAAAGAGTTGGCTGTGTACAGCTAACTGTTGTTCAGTCTGGGTGCACCGGACTGTCCGGTGGTGCACCGGACAGTGTCCGGTGCGCCAGGCTGGCTCTGGTGAAAAGGCTGCTCTCGGGAATTCGTCGGCGGCGTACGGCTAAAAATCACCAGACTGTCCGGTGAGCCAACAGTCGGCCGCGCAATCCGCGCAATCCGCGCATGACGCGTGGCCGGGCCAACGGTCTGATGGGGGCACCGGACTGTCCGGTGTGCACCGGACTGTGTTCGGTGTGCCAATGGCTCCAAATCGTCAATGGTCGGCTGCGCCAGAATAGGAAAGAAATCTGCACCGGACAGTGTCCGGTGGTGCACCGGACTGTCCGGTGCACCAGTCGAGAGAAGGCAAGAATTGCCTTCCTGGATTGCTCTCAACGACTCCTAGCTGCCTTGGGGCTATAAAAGGGACCCCTAGGCGCATGAAGGAGTACACCAAGCATACTATAAGCATTCTTGATCATTCACATTCCGTCTCTGCGCACTCGATTGGCATTCTTAGTGATTTGAGCTCCGTTCTAGTGGTGAACCTTGTGTTATTCATTTGAGCTCAAGTCTTGGCTGTGTGTGTGCGTATTGCTGTGGATTTATGTGTGTTGCTTCCCTCCCTTACTCTAGTGCTTTCACTTTGATTCTTATTGTAAGGGCGAGAGACTCCAAGTTGTGGAGATTCCTCGCAAACGGGAAAGAGTAAAGAAAGAAGAACACCGTGGTATTGAAGTTGATCATTGGATCACTTAAGAGGGGTTGAGTGCAACCCTCGTCCGTTGGGACGCCACAACGTGGAGTAGGCAAGTTTTGTACTTGGCCGAACCACGGGATAAATCATCGTGTCTCTTGTGCTTATTTTCACTGTGTCTATTGTGTTTCACAAGAACTCGGTCATTAGCCACTTGTATTAATTGTGCTAACACTTAACCAAGTTTTGTGGCTTTAAGTTTCAAGTTTTTACAGGATCACCTATTCACCCCCCTCTAGGTGCTCTCAATTGGTATTAGAACCATTCTCTTCAAGAAAGGGACTAATCGCCCGAAGAGATGGATCCTAAGGGAAAGGGGATGGTGGTCAACGACAATGAGAAGGAGTCCATCTTCAATGAGCCAAGGGACGACAAAGTCAACGACTCCGGCTCGAGTCAAAAGAAGAAGGATGGAAAGAAGAAGAGGCGCATCAGGAAGGTTGTCTACTATGACAGCGACGAATCTTCCTCTTCTCAAAAGGACGACGAACACGAGGAGAAAAAGAAAACGATTAACTCGAACTTTTCTTTTGATTATTCTCGTATTCCGCATAATTCCAATGCTCATTTGCTTTCCATTCCACTTGGTAAACCTCCACACTTTGATGGAGAGGACTACGAATTTTGTAGTCACAAAATGCGTAGCCACTTGTTCTCTCTTCATCCAAGTATATGGGAGATAGTAGAAAATGGAATGCAATTTGATAGTTCGGATAACTCCATGTTTATCAATGAACAAATCCATAAAAATGCACAAGCTACTACTGTTCTTTTAGCATCCTTGTGCAGGGAAGAATACAATAAGGTGAGCGGCTTGGACAACGCCAAGCAGATTTGGGACACCCTCAAGATCTCGCATGAGGGGAACGACGCCACCATGCTCACCAAGATGGAGTTGGTGGAAGGAGAACTAGGAAGGTTCGTGATGATCAGGGGAGAGGAGCCAACTCAAACGTACAATAGGCTCAAGACCCTGGTCAACAAGATAAGAAGCTATGGAAGCACGAGATGGACGGACCACGACGTCGTCCGACTTATGCTAAAGTCCTTCACTGTCCTTGATCCTCATCTTGTAAACTCTATTCGTGAGAATCCTAGGTACATCAAGATGATGCCTGAGGAAATACTCGGAAAGTTTGTAAGCGGGCGGATGATGATCAAGGAGGCGAGATACGTTGATGAGGCGTTGAATGGCCCAACCTACGAGCCTCAAACCGTTGCTCTCAAAGCAACAAGTAGCAGGGAGGCGCTACCTAGCAAGGTGGCACAAGTTGAGGCGGCCGGGCTAATGAAGATGAAATGGCCCTCATCATCAAGCACTTCAAGACGGCGCTCAAAGGTCGCAAGGAGCATCCCAACAAGAGCAAGACGAAGGGAAAGCGCTCCTGCTTCAAGTGTGGTAAGGTTGGTCACTTTATTGCTAACTGTCCTGATAATGATAGTGACCAGGATCAAGAAAAGAAGAGGGAAAAGGAGAAGACTTACAAGAAAGGGAAGGGCGAGGCACACCTTGGCAAAGAGTGGGACTCGGATTGCTCTTCATCCGACGACGAAGTACTTGCTGCCTCAGCCTTCAACAAATCATCCCTCTTCCCCAACGAGCATCACACCTGCCTCATGGCAAAGGAAAAAAAGGTATGCACTAGGAATACTATTACATATGCTTCTTCAAGTGATGATGAATCTAGCGATGATGAAATAGACTATGCTAGTTTATTCAAAGGTTTAGATAGAACTAAAATTGATAAAATCAATGAATTAATTGATGCTTTGAGTGACAAGAATAGATTGTTAGAAAAGCAAGAGGATCTTTTGTATGAAGAGCATGATAAATTTGTAGATGTCCAAAAATCTCTTGCTTTAGAAGTTAAAAGGAATGAAATGCTTTCTTGTGAATTATCTACTTGCCATGAGACTATTTCTAGTTTAAAAAGTGTTAATGATGATTTAAATGCTAAGCTAGAAGTAGCAAATAGATCTAGTTCCTGTGTAGAACATGTAGTAAATTGTAATAGGTGTAAGGACTTTAATGTTGATGCATGTGTTGAGCACCTTACTTCTATTGCAAAACTAAACGATGAAGTGGCTAGTCTTAATGCCAAACTTAAGACTAGCAAAAATGAATTTGATAAACTAAAATTTGCAAGGGATGCCTACACTGTTGGTAGACACCCCTCAATTAAGGATGGGCTTGACTTTAAGAGGGAAGCCAAGAACTTAACAAGTCATAAGGCTCCCATCTCCGCCAAGGAGAAAGGGAAGACCCCTATGGCTAATAGTGTTCAAAAGAATCATGCTTTCATTTATAGTAATAGAAAATTCTCTAGAAATGCTTATAGGAATTATTCTTATGATACATATGCTATGCCTGCTTCTAGTTCTTCTATTGTGCATCATATGCCTAGGAGAAATGTTGTTCATGTACCTAGGAAAGCAAGTAATGAACCTTCTACAATTTATCATGCTTGCAATGCTTCCTTTGCAATTTGTAGAAAGGATAAGAAAATGATTGCTAGGAAATTAGGGGCAAAATGCAAGGAAGATAAAACTTGCATTTGGGTCCCTAAGGCTATTATCACTAACCTTGTAGGACCCAAGAAGAGTTGGGTACCTAAGACCCAAGCCTAAATTGTCTTGCAGGTTTATGCATCCGGGGGCTCAAGCTGGATTATCGACAGCGGATGCACAAACCACATGACGGGGGAGAAGAAGATGTTCACCTCCTACGTCAAGAACAAAGATTCCCAAGATTCAATCATATTCGGTGACGGGAATCAAGGAAAGGTTAAAGGACTAGGAAAGATTGCTATTTCACCCGAGCATTCCATTTCTAATGTGTTTTTAGTAGTGTCGACGTTTCGACCCCGGGGGGTCCCTGGACCGACGAGTAAATTGTCGCTGCGTGTCCCAGCCCAGATGGGTCGGCGCGAGACGGAGCACAAGGGGGAAAACAGTAAGGGGAAACCGCGGCCTCGTGTTGTCCTGCGCCCAGGGCGGATGCGCTTGCAGTAGAGGGTTACAAGCGTTCGCGAGGGAGAGAGAGAGAGCGAGAGCCTTGTGCGTCGACCCGTTCTCCCGCGCGGCCACCTCTTCGTACGAGTGCCCTGGACCTTCCTTTTATAGTCGTAAGGAGAAGGCCCAGGTGTACAATGGGGGGTGTAGCAATGTGCTAACGTGTCTAGCAGAGGGAAGCTAGAGTCCTATGTACATGCCAACGTGGCTGTCGGAGAGGTTTTGGCGCCCTGTTCATGTGATGTCGTGGCCGTCGGGGGAGAGGCTGAGCCCTGTAGGAGTACAGCTGTCGGAGCTGTCGGGTCCTTGCTGATGTCTCCTTGCTTCCGTAGGGGGCTGAGAACCGTCGTCGTCATGGAGCACGCGGGGTGCCATCATTACTTGTTTTACCGGGACGAGCCAGATGGGACGCCGGTCTTGTTCCCCGTAGCCTGAGCTAGCTAGGGGTAGGGTAATGATGTGCCCCCCAGCGACGTGGTCGGTCCGAGCCCAAGGTCAGGCGAGGCGGTGACTCCTCCGAGGTCGAGGCTGAGTCCGAGCCCTAGGGTCGAGCGAGGCGGAGACCGTCTTCCGGAGTCGAGGTTGAGTCCGAGCCCTGGGGTCGGGCGAGGCGGAGACCGTCTTCCGAGGTCGAGGTTGAGTCTGAGCCCTGGGGTCGGGCGAGGGGGAGACCGTCTTCCGAGGTCGAGGTTGAGTCCGAGCCCTAGGGTCGGGCGAGGCAGAGACCGTCTTCCGGAGTCGAGGTTGAGTCCGAGCCCTGGGGTCGGGCGAGGCAGAGTCCGTCGTCCGAGGTCGAGGTTGAGTCCGAGCCCTGGGGTCGGGCGAGGCGGAGTCCGTCGTCCGAGATCGAGGTTGAGTCTGAGCCCTGGGGTCGGGCGAGGCGGAGCTTCCTATAGCGTCTGAGGTCGGACTTGACGGCTGTCAGCCTCACCCTGACGGGTGGCACAACAGTCGGAGCAGTGCAGGCGGCGCTGTTTTCTTGTCAGGTCAGCCAGTGGAGGGGCGAAGTGACTGCGGTCACTTCGGCTCTGTCGACTGAAGAGCGCGTGTCAGGATAAGGTGTCAGGCGATCCTTGCATTGATTGCTCCTATGATCCGGTCGGCTGGCGAGGCGATCTGGCCAAGGTTGCTTCTCTGTAAAGCCTACCCGAGCTGGGCCTCGGGCGAGTCGAAGGTGCGCCTGTTGCTTGAGGGGACCCTCGGGCGAGACGTGAATCCTTCTGGGTCGGCTGTCTTTGCCCGAGGCTGGGCTCGGGCGAGGCGAGATCGTGTCCCTTGAGCGGGCGGAGCCTTGACCTGGATTGCGCCCATCAGGCCTTTGCAGCTTTGTGCTGATGGGGGTTACCAGCTGAGATTAGGAGTCTTGGGGGTACCCCTAATTATGGTCCCCGACAAGTAGAATCGCTCGGATATAACTTGTTGTCCGTTAGTCAATTATGTAATATGGGGTATAATTGCTTATTTACAAATGTAGATGTGTCTGTCTTTAGAAGGAGTGATGGTTCATTAGCGTTTAAAGGTATACTAGACGACAAACTCTATTTAGTTGATTTTGCAAAGGAGGAGGTCGGTCTAGATGCATGTTTAATTGCTAAGACTAGCATGGGCTGGCTGTGGCATCGCCGTCTAGCACATGTGGGGATGAAGAACCTTCACAACCTTCTAAAGGGAGAACATGTGTTAGGACTAACAAATGTGACTTTCGAAAAAGATAGACCTTGTGCAGCTTGTCAAGCAGGTAAACAGGTGGGAAGTGCTCATCACAGCAAGAATGTAATGACCACATCAAGACCTCTGGAGTTACTTCATATGGACCTCTTCGGACCCGTCGCCTATCTAAGCATAGGAGGAAGTAAGTATGGTCTTGTTATAGTTGATAATTTTTCCTGCTTCACTTGGGTATTCTTTTTGCAGGATAAATTTGAAACCCAAGAGACCCTTAAGCGCTTCCTAAGGAGAGCTCAAAATAAATTTGAGCTCAAGGTGAAGAAGATAAGGAGCGACAACGGGTCCGAGTTCAAGAACCTTCAAGTGGAGGAGTACCTTGAGGAGGAAGGGATCAAGCACGAGTTCTCCGCTCCCTACACACCACAGCAAAACGGTGTGGTAGAGAGGAAGAACAGGACGCTCATCGACATGGCAAGGACGATGCTTGGAGAGTTCAAGACTCCCGAGCGGTTTTGGTCGGAAGCCGTGAACACGGCTTGCCACGCCATAAACCGGGTCTACCTTCATCGCCTCCTCAAGAAGACGTCATACGAACTCCTAACCGATAACAAACCCAATGTGTCATACTTTCGTGTTTTTGGGAGCAAATGTTACATTCTAGTGAAGAAAGGTAGGAATTCTAAATTTGCTCCCAAAGCTGTAGAAGGGTTTTTGTTAGGTTATGACTCAAATACAAAGGCGTATAGGGTCTTCAACAAATCATCGGGTTTGGTTGAAGTCTCTAGCGACGTTGTATTTGATGAGACTAATGGCTCTCCAAGAGAGCAAGTTGTTGATCTTGATGATGTAGATGAAGAAAACATTCCAACGACCGCAATACGCACCATGGCAATTGGAAATGTGCGGCCACAGGAACAAAAGGAGCAAGATCAACCTTCTTCCTCAACAATGGTGCAACCCCAAACTCAAGACGATGAACATGTTCATCAAGAAGAGGCGTGTGATCAAGGGGGAGCACAAGATGATCATGTTATGGAGGAAGAATCACAATATGCCCCTCCAACTCAAGTTCGAGCGACGATTCAAAGGAATCATCCCGTCGACCAGATATTGGGTAATATTAGCAAGGGAGTAACTACTCGCTCTAGATTAGTCAATTTTTGTGAGCATTACTCTTTTGTCTCTTCTATTGAGCCTTTCAGGGTAGAAGAGGCCTTGCTAGATCCGGACTGGGTGTTGGCCATGCAGGAAGAGCTCAACAACTTCAAGCGAAATGAAATTTGGACACTGGTGCCTCGTCCCAAGCAAAATGTTGTGGGAACCAAGTGGGTGTTCCGCAACAAACAAGACGAGCACGGGGTGGTGACAAGGAACAAGGCACGACTTGTGGCAAAAGGTTATGCCCAAGTCGCAGGTTTGGACTTTGAGGAAACTTTTGCTCCTGTGGCTAGGCTAGAGTCAATTCACATATTGTTAGCCTATGCCGCTCACCATTCTTTCAGGTTGTTCCAAATGGATGTGAAGAGCGCTTTCCTCAATGGGCCAATCAAGAAGGAGGTGTACGTAGAGCAACCCTCTGGCTTTGAGGATGAACGGTACCCCGACCACGTATGTAAGCTCTCTAAGGCGCTCTATGGACTTAAGCAAGCCCCAAGAGCATGGTATGAATGCCTTAGAGACTTTTTAATTGCTAATGCTTTCAAGGTTGGGAAAGCCGATCCAACTTTATTTACTAAGACTTGTGATGGTGACTTATTTGTGTGCCAAATTTATGTCGATGACATAATATTTGGTTCTACTAACTAAAAGTCTTGTGAAGAGTTCAGTAGGGTGATGACTCAAAAGTTTGAAATGTCGATGATGGGCGAGTTGAACTACTTCCTTGGGTTCCAAGTAAAGCAACTCAAGGACGACACTTTCATCTCCCAAACAAAGTACACGCAAGACTTGATCAAGCGGTTTGGGAGGAAGGACGCCAAGCCCGCAAAGACTCCAATGGGAACTGACAGACACGTCGACCTCAACAAAGGAGGTAAGTCCGTTGATCAAAAAGCATACCGGTCTATGATAGGTTCCTTGCTTTACTTATGTGCTAGTAGACCGGATATTATGCTTAGTGTATGCATGTGTGCTAGATTTCAATTCGATCCAAGGGAGTGTCACTTGGTGGCCGTGAAGTGAATTTTTAGATATTTAGTCGCTACGCCTTGCTTCGGAATCTAGTATCCAAAGGGGTCTACCTTTGACTTGATTGGATATTCAGACTCCGATTATGCTGGATATAAGGTTGATAGGAAGAGTACATCAGGGACGTGCCAATTCTTAGGAAGGTCCCTGGTGTCTTGGAGTTCAAAGAAACAAACTTCTGTTGCCCTATCCACCGCTGAGGCCGAGTATGTTGCCGCAGGACAGTGTTGCGCGCAACTACTTTGGATGAGGCAAACCCTCAGGGACTTTGGCTATAATCTGAGCAAAGTCCCACTCCTATGTGATAATGAGAGTGCTATCTGCATGGCGGATAATCCTGTTGAACACAGCCGCACAAAGCACATAGACATCCGACATCACTTTTTGAGAGACCACCAGCAAAAGGGAGATATCAAAGTGTTTTATGTTAGCACCGAGAACCAGCTAGCCGATATCTTTACGAAGCCTTTAGATGAGAAGACCTTTTGCAGGCTGCGTAGTGAGCTAAATGTCTTAGATTCGCGGAACTTGGATTGATTTATAGCATACATGTGTTTTATGCCTTTGATCATGTTTCTTTATGCATTTTTGTTGCTTAATTATGGTGCTCAAGTTGTACAAGCACTTCCCGTACCTCACAAGTCCATTTGCATGTGGTGCACATACTTAGGGGGAGTTGTGCTACAACTTGACCCTTTGAGACTAACCATGTGTTTGAGCTTGCTTGATTTAGTCTCAAAGGTGGATTGAAAGGGAAAGATGGACTTGGACCATGAAAGACTTCCACTGCACTCCGATGAGAGGGTAACTTACTCCAAGTTCATATCCATGTCTCTTATTGCCTTTTTGCTCTTAATTGACAATTTTGGTGAGGCAATGAAGTTAAAAGGGCCAAAAATGATCCCGTTTTGGTGCTTGATGCCAAAGGGGGAGAAATTAAGGCTAAAGCAAATGGATCAGCTACCACTTGAGAATTTTGAAAATAGTAGAGTTAGAACTTTTGTTTTGTCAAAATACTCTAAGTATCTCTTTTTGTCAAAAGTTGGTCTCTTGTGGGGAGAATGTTTGATTATGGGAAAAAGGGGGAGTTTTTGAATCTTTGATCAATTTCTCTTGGAATACCTCTCTCTATGCCTCAACAAGTGAAATTGACTTAGAGATAGGAAATTGAGTTTGATTTGCAAAAACAAACCAAGTGGTGGTAAAGAATGATCCAAATATGCCAAATTTAAATCAAAACAAATTTGTGTACTCATTCGCATTGAGGTTACACTTCTTTTAGTTACTTTTTGTTGTGTTGGCATAAATCACCAAAAAGGGGGAGATTGAAAGGGAAATGTGCCCTTGGGCCATTTCTAAGGATTTTGGTGATTAAGTGCCAACACAAATGGTTTAAGTGTTAAACTGTGCCAAGTTGTGAATGAAGTGCAAATCAACACAAAGGTATGATTCTAGACTTAGTACATTATTTTTATGTGCTAACATATTTGTCTAAGTGCTAGAATCAGAGAAAAGACAAAAGGAAAAAGAGTTGGCTGTGTACAACCAACTGTTGTTCAGTCTGGGTGCACCGGACTGTCCGGTGGTGCACCGGACAGTGTTCGGTGCGCCAGGCTGGCTCTGGTGAAAAGGCTGCTCTCGGGAATTCATCGTCGGCGTACGGCTAAAAATCACCGGACTGTCCAGTGAGCCAACGGTCGACCGAGCCAACGACGCGTGACGCGTGGCCGGGCCAACGGTCTGATGGGGGGCACCGGACAGTGTTCGGTGCGCCAACGGCTCCAAATCGTCAACGGTCGGCTGCGCCAGAATAGGAAAGAAATGTGCACCGGACTGTCCAGTGCACCAGTCGACAGAAGGCAAGAATTGCCTTCCTGGATTGCTCTCAATGGCTCCTAGCTGCCTTGGGTCTATAAAAGGGACCCCTAGGCGCATGAAGGAGTACACCAAGCATACTCTAAGCATTCTTGATCATTCACACTCCGTCTCTGCGCACTCGATTGGCATTCTTAGTGATTTGAGCTCCGTTCTAGTGGTGAACCTTGTGTTATTCATTTGAGCTCAAGTCTTGGCTGTGTGTGTGCGTATTGCTGTGGATTTGTGTGTGTTGCTTCCCTCCCTTACTCTAGTGCTTTCACTTTGATTCTTATTGTAAGGGCGAGAGACTCCAAGTTGTGGAGATTCCTCGCAAACGGGAAAGAGTAAAGAAAGAAGAACATTGTGGTATTCAAGTTGATCATTGGATCACTTGAGAGGGGTTGAGTGCAACCCTCGTCCGTTGGGACGCCACAACGTGGAGTAGGCAAGTTTTGTACTTGGCCGAACCACAGGATAAATCATCGTGTCTCTTGTGCTTATTTTCACTGTGTCTATTGTGTTTCACAAGAACTCGGTCATTAGCCACTTGTATTAATTGTGCTAACACTTAACCAAGTTTTGTGGCTTTAAGTTTCAAGTTTTTACAGGATCACCTATTCAGCCCCCCTCTAGGTTCTCTCAGGTCTGGCTTGAGCATTTTCCAAGTGGGACCATCCTCAATATATCGACCAAGTTTGCTGATGGGGAGGACATGGTAGGTGCTATTTTCTACAAGGGAAAGAGCCCGCATGACCCTTCCGAGCCAAGCGACGACAAGGAGCATCGAGAGCACCCTGACAAGTGCTAGAGAAATCATCGTCCCTGACACGACGAGCAAGAAGTTGCCATAGCGGATCTGCCACCGACGAAAAATGAGGGTGACCAGTTCTAGAAGCTGATGGATTCGTCGTACCAAAATCTCGGCTTCCCCGTCTACCACAAGCTTTGCGAGTGCGAGCTCTTGAAGCGCTTCATCTCCATGCCATCAGGCAAGAAGGCAAAGCTAGAGGACCCGCCAGACCGGCAAAACCAGAGGCCCTCATCAAAGATTTTTCCAAGACAACAGGATGCCTCATGATCTTTGGTGGGACTGAAACCTATGACAACAAGTGCTGCCTCATGGTGGCCCACCGTGAGGTGCGTGCAACGGAGCCCGCCGTCCCGCAGTATCTCTGGTGGTTGGAGTTCCCGAGTGTCTTCGATTGACGCGACACCCGAACAATATCCCGCATCCGAGACCTACCCCCTCATCTTTGAGCTAAGTGTGGGTCGAAGTGCCTGTCCAAGGTGCTAATGGACAGGGGGAGAAGGACGACTCCACAAATACGCACCAATGGCCATTGCTACGATAAACTTGGGATGACTGATCGCGAGAGCTAGGGCTTATGGAAAAGACAAGATCATCATGCTCAAGCCAGAAAAAATATACACCAAAAGGCACAAACATCTATTTGGTCTCACCATTCCAAACTTTAAGTTCTCTATGGCTCGACCCATCCTCCTCAGCCCAAAGCTTTGCCCGTGAAGGTTCTCCAGGAGTTGGGGCTCTCCTCTCGAAGGCAATTTGAGCCATGCGTCGTTACGCTCCTTGCGCAGGCGCACAACCTAGCCACGAAGATGGTCAGCCTCAGAGTTGAGTGCTGCGAATTCACGTTCCCTCTCCTCAAGGTAGGCGGCCCCCGTGCGTAGCTACTCCACTTCCTGCCATATGACTAGCAGCACTTCTCATCAATCCATTGACCATAGAAAGAGGCGCTGCGAAGAGCGGCCACGTGATCAGTTGAAGGTTGATCAAAGAGTGACAAGCAAAGGAAAATGGCCCAAAATCCATACTCACCTGGCCATAGGGGATCAAATCCCACATCATCAAAGCACATGCAATTGAAACGTCTCTCCAAAGTTACCAAGCATGCGCTCGATGGTCTCTAGGCTCCTATTGGCCTCAAATGAGGCTGCCTTGATGAGTGGCCAATCCTCTGCCTCCATATCCTGTCCTTACGAGCCTTCAATGTTGACGGAGGGAAGGTCATTGTGGCCTTCTTGAGAAGCAGGCAGCACATGCTTTGTAGACCCCAGGGGAGGAGGAAGGGATATCGGCCGACGAAGGCTGGACCTGGGACTCAGAGACCTCCATAGGCAACAACGTCGCCCTAGATAGACCAATTACCACCGCATCACCCGAAGGCAAGGGTGCCAGGGGAGACAACAATGGAGCGACGACCACCACATCCATCGATGCAGCTTTGCCTGAGACAACTTCCATAGCCACCGAGCCTTCTCTAGTCCAAATGTAGGAGATGCTGGCTCGAGGAGGGCCACGTCAGGGACAACAACTCCTAGCATCTCCTAGAAGACCAAGGAGGTTGGCACGCCTGCCACGAGAGGGGCAATCACTGCGCCAATGAGCGGAGCAGCCGAAACGACCAAATGAGCCGCTTTGATCAGCGCCAGCGGCGTGAAGGCCTAAGAGGAGCGCTTCTGAGTGGTCGCCTTCCTCGGTGCAACAGCCGAAGGCGCGTGGGAGGGGGATTACCTCTAGGTACTTCCCCTCAGGCACCCCGATGGCACAAAGGGTGCTTGAGGTTGTGATGCCGCCAGAAGCGTCGCCTGAGGCGCCACCCCCGTAGAGGGCAAGGCGGTGGGGGTAAGAGTTGCCTCCGACTCCTTCCCTGCACGACGCATTAATGACATCAAGGGCACCAAAGGTTGCGGTACCACCAGTGTCGCTCCCTCATGTCGCGCCTAGTTCTAATGTCCTCCACGTGGCGCTCTATGGACGCCGTGAGCAGAACAGGGTCTACCACTGGCTCATCCCTCTAGACCGAGATATTGGAGCTGGCCTCGACGTCTCCATAATGGGATAGGCGACTCACCGACGTGAGGACCTCCATCCCTCCAGAGGCTATGGAGGTCATGTCCTCCATGTCGGTGGAGGTAGTGCTACTCCTCCTCGTCCCCACGCGAGCAAGGGACGCGACCTTCTTCTCTTTCTTCCTCGACTGGCAACACTTCTTGCATGCCACCAAGGCTTCTGCCTTTGCCTCCCTCTTCCTCTTCTCCACCTTGATTGTAGAGTCCTCAAGAAGGGACAGAAGACATGGCTCGATAGGCCTGGTCTCTTGTAGAGCCCGGGTCAATCATTCCCAACAAAAAAGCCAAAGGAGCAGGAGAAGACAAGGGAGAAGGAACTTACCAAACTGCTTACAACATCTTTGGAAAGAGGGAGGGGTGAATCCTCATCCATAAAGGTCCCCGATGACAACACCGTGACAGTATTGAGCCGCGCTTCGATCTCGGTCAGCACGAGTGGCTCGAAGGAATGACAGTCATTGTCATTGACACCGGAATACTTGTGCAATGACTTTTGATGGGCCATCAGAGGCTGAACCCAATGCTGCATAAAAGTTGCACTCTAGCCACACGCCGGTGAGTCCTTGTTGCTTTAGTGCATTGACCACTTTCAGAAGATGTGCCACCTTGCTATTGAAACGCGCCTCTGTGCCATAATGCCACTTCTCCATCGACACCGGCTTCCGTTTGGTGAACGGAGGAGCACTGTCGGCCATGTTCTTGGCATAAAACCACTCGCCCTCATACCGCATCAAGGATGGGAGCAGAATCTTGAAATACTCCACTTTCCAGCTTGAGCAGAGTTGAATGTTGGCTGAGCCGATGTACTATTGACCACCACAGCCAGGAGTCACTCATGCGCTGAAGAGGTACTACCACAACTTTCTAGTAGGGGTCGATGCCCATGAAAGCCTCACATAGCGTAATGAAGCACGCTATGTGGAGGACGGTGTTGGGATGGAGGTTCTGGATCTCCACCTAGTAGTAATGGAGGATCCCTCGCATGAAGTGATGCAGGGGCAGGCCAAACCCGCGCTCGTAGAAGGACGCAAGAACGACCACCTCGTTGTCCCTCGTACACGACATCTCACTCTCGCTTTGCAGTCTCCATCCCAAGACCTCCTTCGCAAGGATGAACCCTTTCTTCTGCAAACCAAGAAGGCGAATCTCCTGAATCGAGGAGGCCGACGCCATGAGTGCGAAGAATGACTTGTGTGGACGCAAAATCACAGGGAGACACAATGGCAGAGGGCTTCTGAGGAAACAAAGGGGAAAATACTTGGGCATAGGAATTCAGTAAGTGAAACTGACCTGGGGTATCTTTCTTTTCGATTTATATGCAGGCAAAGGGAATCCAAGCAGTGTTTATAGGTGCCCCTCCACGAACAACATGGGAGGATCCACCGTTTCAAGCCCACAACTGCCTCGGGCCTTGTGTGAAAAATATTCATATTGCAGGTTCCACACCGCCTCGAACAGAGCGCCAAGGGGACACACGATAGGGGAGGCACCAGTAATGGGTGAGACGGTTAACCACCTTATCACGCCACCTACGCATGATACAGAGGGAAGGCCATTTTCTGTCCCATCAAGTCGTCCACACCGAGCAACGTCATGATGGCCCCCTCTTTTACCACATTGCCGCAATAACAACCTCAGGTCGACTAGGTAAAAACCAAATACTTTCCCCAACTTACCATGTAGAGCAAAGGGGTGGACCAAGCGAGCTCCTAGTAAGCCGCAAGCTAGGTGATCGACACATAGACAATTTGCTTGTATCCACATCCAAGGTTGTACCTCACATTCTCCTATGGTAACCTAGCTGGCAGGGTGGCCATGAGGTCCCTCTTTGGTTGGCCAGGCTTTCCACAGAGACGATACAAGGTCGAATAAGTAAGGACTCAATGAGATGCCCCTAGCAGGTCGAGCCCCCCAGTGGGACTACTCGCCAAGACTTAACCCTGTCGGAGGGTGGTCAGATTTCACTTGGATAACCCGTCCATAGCTTGACGGCTTCCTTCCCCACAACGACCAGGTCGGTGGAGAGTGGCCCTCCCCTCAAACGGACCACAAAAAGCCTTCCAAGGGGGATGCGTGTGTGTCAAGCGACTGGAGGAGACCAACTCAGAAGAGCACCCTTCGAAACTATGCACGTTTTAGGCACTTCATGGACTCACGATCAGTGCATAATGACCATCGTGGGAAGGGTCCACCACTAAACCGCGCACACACCGAATAAACCCCAAGCAATCTACATGTATTACTTATGGGCTCAGGGGCTACATCTAGCAGAGGTGCTTGCACGCACCCGAGAAATTCGGTCTTCAACCAAAAACCAGTAACCATGGACTCACACTCAGCGCGTGATGACCACTACTGGAAGGGTCCATCCCTAAACCACGCACATGCTGAATAAACCCCCAAGCAATCCACATGGATTACTCGGGGGCTACATCTAGTAGATGCACTTGTGCGCACCTGAGAAATTCGATCTTCAACCAAAAACTAGTAACCATGGACTCACGCTTAGTGCGTGATGACCACCACGAGAAGGGCCCGTCCCTAAACTATGCACACACCGAATAAACCCACAAGCAATCCACATGGATTACTCGGGGGATCGGGGGCTAAATTTAACACATGCACTCGCGCGCACTAAAAATATCTCAAGCAAAAGCCTCTGCACAACTCCAAGGAGTTGCACGAAGGCTCGGGGGCTGTTGCTGGGTACCTATGAACTGGGTACCAAAAGTAGGCCCATGACCTCCTTTTAGCCCATCTACCGAGCAAGCCTACGAGGCGGAGCGATCGACCAGACCCATTTACCGAGCTAGCCTGTGAGGCGGAGCGACCGACCTAGTCCTCCACTAAGCAACCCCGTGAGGTGGAGCGACTGACCAAGTCCCCATCGAGCAACCATATAAGGCAGAGCTACAGACCAACTCCCAACCGAGCAACCCCACGAGGCGAGCAAGCCTGTTGTTGACGCCTTTTCGGAGCGCCAATCACTCAACAAGAACCGGCGGCGGTGCTCTCTGGTCAAGCGCGGACGGTCCGCGGCCTTGGGCCAGACGGTCCGCGACCTGGGCGCAGGAGCGGTGTCTTCCCTGCGTCACGCCGGACGGTCCGCAGCTCTGGGTCGGACGGTCCGCGACTTGGCGACAGGGTCGTCTTCCTCCTCCTTGCTGGAATCTAGATCTCGTCCCCTGGGGGGAAAAGATCTTAAGGTGCCCCGGGTCGACAGGTCACCCGGGGCGTCCCCAGACGATGTGGAGTCGCCTAGGAATTAAGAGATCAATTCGAGGAAGAGGTCTTGGATGGACAACTAGATCTTGCCCCCCGGGAGGGGTGAGATCCTAGGGTTGTCTTGGGATCGGCAGGCCACCCAAGACGGATCTAGATGACGTAGAGTCGACTAGGGGTGGAGGTGGATATGCGGAAGGCTACAACTAGAACTATGCTACATCTACTCCTAGGGCAGGAAAAGTAAGTAAGGTAATTGGTTCGATTGGAATGTGTTCGGGGGTTCTCAATCGGCCGTACCCCTTTATATTTATAGGGGAGGAGGTCTGGACCTTTTCCTAAGAGATAGCCAACAAACTCCCACGTGATTAGATGGATAACCACGCACGAGATAAGGATAAACATCCGAGTCAATCTAATCTCGGGACACGCGGACCGTCCGGGCCCATGGGCCGGACCGTCCGCTCATTTTGGTGTCCAACATATGCCCCCCTGCCTTTTGGTGGAGCTTGGCGAACCAAAAGCATCAGCGAAAACTTCGGAAACAATTGACCTCATGAGGTTTTGTTCCCGAAGTAAGGACTCAGCTCGATGCAAGTCATCGGCTCTTGCGATCAGATAACATAAATATTTGATGGGACTTTAATGCACAGAGGCCGTTTCGGATCGCATCCTCTTCGGCCATGTCTACCTGATCAACCTGTCAATAGGCAAAAACTTGTGGTGCCCCCCAGCCCAAATAAGCAAACGGATTGAGCCAGTAATACGAATTCATCGCCGTACCACCCCACACATGAGTAGGACAACACATCGGCGATGGATAGAACGGGACGCACCATGCTATCCCTGTAGGAGGATGACAAGGCGATCTTGATTGTGCTACCCTTTGGGTCCGTTTAGTCGGCTTTTGCTTTCGCACAGGTCGCCCTTTTGACTTCGTTCGTTTTATTGGCCGATTGTGTGGAACGGCCTTCTTCATATATTTGGCAAGCAACTGACCAAAAGTAGGGCCGACTCTACTGAGTCGTCCAGACGTCTTAGTAGTGTTTTGTTTCCTAACACTTGTGTTGGAACGTTGTGGTCCGATGGTCTTAGGTTGCTGCTTCTGACCATCTGCGGACCGTCCGGCCATCATAGCCGGACTGTCCGCGCCTGTCTCGGACTGTTCGGCCTTAGTACCTGGATCGTTCGACGTACGCAGGACAGGTGACCGTGATCCGGTGTCCGATCGTGCTTGCCCCCCGGTGCCTCCGGTCTTTCTTTTGTCCGGAGCCTTCAGAGTAACCATTCTGCGTGACATATTTGGTGTGCGAGGATCACCAATGACGATATTTTTATTTTTACTTTTATCGGCCGCACAAGGCCGAATTATGGCATTTTTGCTCGTTGGCTCTAATGTGGTGACAGGAACAGGTGGTCTGTCAATTTTCACCTCTTTTTGAAACCTCAACCGGCCTTCGTTTATAGCCGATTGTATTTGCCGACGGAAGACGACACAATCATTGGTGTTATGGAGAAAGGAGCCATGCCATTTGCAATAAACACGCCCTTTTAATTGTTCAACCGGAGGAATTACATGTGACAATTTAATATTACCATGTTTAAGCAACTCATCAAATATTTTATCACATTTAGTAATATTAAATGTGAACTTAACCTTTTCCTTTTGTGTCGAGTGCGGGTGAGAGCGAACAGAAGGTTTGGCCTTAGTGGGCCAAACAAGCTCAGGGATGTGTGACTTTTTTTGTTCTTGGGGCTTGGGTGGCCGGTTATATTTATGACGGCCTTCCGCACTAGGCGGATCACAGGTGACTTCCGGTGCCCCGGACGGTCCGACCTGCGCAGTCGGACTGTCTGCGGGTGGATCGGACGGTCCGGTACTATCCTCGGACTGTCCGGTCACGTCTGGCAACACCTGTGACCCTTGTGGTGGGCTCTGTGTAACCTTGGACTGTCCGGCATAGGGTGCCGGACGGTCTAACGGAGGGCCGGACGGTCCGCAATTGTGTGCGGACGGTCCGGCCGTGCTCAGAGTTGACTCACCATTTAGCGAAGATGGTGGCGACGCTCGTCCTGGATATGAGTCCATCGGCATACCAGAATATGGCTGGGGAAACCCATTTGTTGCCGATGTATTTGGCGCAATTGTTTTGGCGCCTAATTTATGTGATAAAAAATTAGGCATGTGAGTTTTTCCTAATGCATGCGCCATCCTTTCTATATCCTCCGTGATACTTTTAATCCGATTATCAAAAGAAATTTTAATAAATGGAATATCATCGGCTGACCTGGCATCACCTATCGTGGGGAGCTGTTGCAGCACGGCTGACATGTACTCGGCGTTTATCTCCCTCTCTTGGACGACCTTCTGGTGGCAATCTACCCTGAAGTGCGAGAGGAACCACTTATCCGCCACCTTGAGCACCTGATCTGCTTGTCGCTGGACCTCCTCGTCTATTTTCTTCATGTCATCTTTTAATCTTTCACGCTCAGCGACCGATAAATTAGTCAGCCTTGTGTTGCTGTTTGGAGAAGCACTGTTGAGATCTTTAGAATAGGCCATGTAAGCCTGATTTTGTAGACCTGCAACCTCTTCCCCAGCGGAGTCGCCAAAAGTATGTTGACGCCTTTTCGGAGCGCCAATCACTCAACAAGAACCGGCGGTGGTGCTCTCTGGTCAAGCGCGGACGGTCCGCGGCCTTGGGCCGGACGGTCCGCGACCTGAGCGCAGGAGCGGTGTCTTCCCTGCGTCACGCCGGACGGTCCGCAGCTCTGGGTCGGACGGTCCGCGACCTGGCGACAGGGTCGTCTTCCTCCTCCTTGCTGGAATCTAGATCTCGTCCCCTGGGGGGAAAAGATCTTAAGGTGCCCCGGGTCGACAGGTCACCCGGGGCGTCCCCAGACGATGTGGAGTCGCCTAGGAATTAAGAGATCAATTCGAGGAAGAGGTCTTGGATGGACAACTAGATCTTGCCCCCCGGGAGGGGTGAGATCCTAGGGTTGTCTTGGGATCGGCAGGCCACCCAAGACGGATCTAGACGACGTAGAGTCGACTAGGGGTGGAGGTGGATATGCGGAAGGCTACAACTAGAACTATGCTACATCTACTCCTAGGGCAGGAAAAGTAAGTAAGGTAATTGGTTCGATTGGAATGTGTTCGGGGGTTCTCAATCGGCCGTACCCCTTTATATTTATAGGGGAGGAGGTCTGGACCTTTTCCTAAGAGATAGCCAACAAACTCCCACGTGATTAGATGGATAACCACGCACGAGATAAGGATAAACATCCGAGTCAATCTAATCTCGGGACATGCGGACCGTCCGGGCCCATGGGCCGGACCGTCCGCTCATTTTGGTGTCCAACACCTGTGAGGCAGAGAGGATGATCAAGTCCTATGCCAAACAACACTGCAAGGTGGAACGGCCAAACAAGTCCCCGTCGAGCAAGCCTACGAGGCTAAGAGGCCGACCAAGTCCCTACCGAGCAACCCTGCGAGGTGGAGCTGCTGACCAATTCTCGACCAAGCAAACCCCGTGAGGCAGAAGTCCCAATCTAGAACTATTCGCCCACGACAACAACGACATGGCACATCATCACCAAGACATGTTCATTCATACGTGCAACATACCGAATAGCAAGGCAACGACATGACACATCATCACCAAGACATTGCCAAAATCAGCTTGTGTAAGGCTGTTGTGTCGACAGTTGTTAAGTTGTTGTATGTCTGGGGCATGACTCATTTGTGTGACCCATTCTGGTTAAAAAACAAGTTTGCGACAACTTTGATCCTAGGTTTTACCTTAGATTCAAAAAGTGTTGCAATGACTAATTTATATCAAACAATGCGTAGTTAGTGATTGCGTTGGTAATACTGACCCAATACTGGCACATGTGTTGTGCTCTGCAGATTTTGTGGAGTGGTTCCACGTGTTCAAGAGATTGGCAGATAATAATCCAGATCTTTGTTCTGAGAAGGTGGACATGAAGAAGGACGAGGATTTGATTGTTGTGAGGAGACAGGAAGATATTGAAATGGAAATTGAGGTAATTTAAATTTTTCAACACATGTACTGCATGACATTATTATCCCATTTATGTAAGGAAGTGCCCAGTTTTTATTCACTTAGGTTATGACTCATTGAGATCTGAATGTTAAAAGCATTCCTCCCTTCATTAGCCTGCTTGAATTGACTATTTTGTCTAGATGGCAGAAGGCTGGAGTTTTATTGGCTTGATTTTGGTTTTCCCTTTGCAGAGAGTTGTGATTCTTCGTGAGAGGTTTGATCAGCGTCGGTCCTGACATTTTGAAGGCCCTGAGCCAAAGTCTATATGAAGACCCCATCTTATATATATATATATATATATATATATATATATATATATATATATATATATATATATATATATATATATATATATATATATATATATATATATATATATATATATATATATATATATATACACGTGTCTACGTGTATATAATTCTTTATATACTCTTACAAACATATCACTAAACTACGAAGAAAAATATTATTTGACACAAAATTAATTGATATATAATACTTTAATATTTATAAATGATAAGTACAAATTATAATCATAAGCACTTACTTGCACTTGAAATCATCTAGAAAAATTCCTTCTGACATTTCGTAATACAAAGTCATCAATTATACTATTGATATCAATCTCGTCCAATAATTTTTTCTATATGCATAAAGTTTTCAAATGATTTAACCTTTCTTGAGTCATTGTTGACCTCAAATAGTCACAGGCACTAAATAATATTTGATAAGCAATGGAAACATTAGGATAACAATCCACCTCTCTGATATTCTCGAAAATCTCCATAGCAGACAATACTTCATTTGGCAAAGTGAACTTCATAATCTTCAATTCAGAAATAAGATCATGTACCTCAACATCAGATGAGCCAACATGAGAGAAAGTGTTTGCGAATTTGGTGCAATGCTCTTCAAGTTCAGTATCATTTAATGACTTCAGGGTGCTTGAGCTCAACGAAAATCCGAATATACCTTTAAACACCATGAGTTCTTCAAATCTAGTCTTCAAAGAAGTGATAGCCATATCAACCAAAACCAAAAAAATATTTAAATACAAAAGCCCTCTCAACTTCTAGGATTTCCTCTTGGGAACTATTTTCATTAAATTGCTTCTTCATCAAAACACGACGTTTTCCTGGAAATGAAGCCTCTACACCCATTTTATTTGCAATACTTTTGGCAATGATCAGACTAGAAGAAACCCCTCATTTCTATACTTCTCAAAATATTGCATTATATCTTCCATTAACTTCAAAGTATTGTCAATGTTCATGGCTGGCGACTGTAACATTTTACTCACTTTGTTTACATCATATAGAACATTATGCCAGATAATCATACCAAGTAGAAACTTGAAGCTGCCAAGTCCAACAAATAATTTTTTTGCACCGCTTTTGTCTTTGGGTTCAACATCAGAAGCATGACTTAACTCAGACAAAGCTGACCTTAACTCAGTAGCTTGATATCTTATTTCTATAACGCTTCTGATTCGACTCTCCCAACAAGTATTGGATAAAGATTTGACAGTTAAATTAGGAACATGTTTAAGCAAAATATTCCACCTTTTCGTAGAACCAACAAATAATACATATATGCGCTGAACAATCCCAAAAAATGAAATAGCTTTCCTACAAGATTTTGCCATATCACAAAGAGTAAGATTGAGACTGTGGCATGCACATGGCATATACAATGCTCTTGGATTGATATCAATTAACCGTTTTTGTACCCCTTGGTGTTTTCCTCTCATATTAGAACCACTGTCATAGCCTTGTCCCCTGATGTCATTAATATTTAGGCCAAATGACTCCATTGAATCAAGAAATACTTTAAAAAGCCTCAAACCAGATGTGCCATTATGATAGAACTTGTAATATTAGAAGCCAAAAGTGATATCAACTCATTCTAAATTTTGTGACTGAGATAATGATAATGAATTTCTTTCTTCTGAATGCGTCTAAGATGGTCTTGCATGACCAAATCAAATTCTGCAACCATCTCAACACAAGCTAAGAAATTACCATTTGCATCATTGTAAAGTTGTTCACTGCTTCCTCTAAAAGCCAAGTTGGCTTACCAAGATACTTCACAATTGCTATTATTCTTAATAAAACTTGCCTCAAACATTCTTTCTCCTTAGATATTTGTTTCTGCAGATCTTTATCAATAGTTTCCTCTTTCTGAAGTCTACTCCTCAATTCATTCCACCTGCTCATATTACTAATATGCTCAACACTATTTTCATGCTCTTTAAGCTTCTCACTAATATGCCTCCAATTTTTATATCCATCATGTGCTAAGAAACTCTGACTCTTGCTACCACTAGTCTAAAAAATCTTACAGCAGAAGCAAAAAACTTTGACAACATGCTTTGAATAAACTAGCCATTTTCTATCATGTACCTCTCCATTGCTTAATTTTCTATAATAATGAGTATATGAAAAATGTCTCGAGGCATCATCCAGAGAAAACTCGATACCTTGCTCTCTTATAGGCCCTTTCTCAACTAATATATCTATTTCTTTATTATAAAGATGATCCCAATTTCTAGGATCATAGATATCATAAGTATAAACCGGCTAATCAACACTAGTAGGTTGTGTCTGTGCTTCTGATGAATTATTGGGATTTTCAGCGCCACTTACATTGTTATCATCGATGTTGTCGGTGTAAACATTTCCCTCTTCTTTAGAAATCTCAATATATAATACCCACTTTGTAATAAAAATCTAAAAAGATAAATTTCATTCCTTTATATGTGTGTGTCATCTCTACTTATCATTTCATGTGGACACCCCACTTAAAAAGAATAAATGATTAACAACAGACACTCAAATAACTTGTGTATGATTTGGAGTTTTGTTTGCTTGTGCATTAAAATAATAACAATAATAATGCTGGTAGAAATAAAACAATGACTTGAGATGAAGTTTAAATCCTAAATTAAGAATTAGGATTTGAAATAGAGAAGGAAGGAGAAAAACTATTCAATACAAAAATAAATTTATAAGCAGATAAATTTATTCCACAATAATTTATTCAAATCATATACTCAGAAGTTTGAGTACAAGTTCACCACAAATTTAAAATTCAAATTTAGGTTCAAAAATAAGAAAGAAAAGAGAAAAGGAAAATTAAACAAAAAAGGATATGAAGCGCTGCTGGGCCCAAATTGGGGCGCTCGGCCCGGGATGCCACTTCACCACGCGCGCGAGGCTCCTCTTGTGGGCCACTGACAGGTGGACTGAGTCGTCGCGTGCTCCCCACTCTTCCTCTGGTGTGCAGGCCCCACTGGTTAGCACCTTTTTCCCCTCTCAGATGCCGTTCACTTAGCTCTCTGGGCTCGGGCCCCGCTTGTCAGGACCGCGCCTCTCCACACCGCGCGGATCGCAATGATTTCGCGCGAGAAGCTCGCCAGCGATCACGCAACCACGTGGACCATCCGCGCCGGTCTTTGGGCAGGGCCATAAATACATACCCCACGCACCCCGTGCCCACGTTTGCCATTGCCGCGCGGAGAAATCGAGAGGAACCGAACGCCGTGTGCCGCCGCGAGTGATCCTCAGAAAGCCATCGATCCAGTCCTTGGTGGGCTGTCCTCGGGCTTCATCTGGCCTGTAGGAAGGCGTCCGTGGCGAGACCACTCGGAATCCGTCGCCGGCATCACCGGAATTCCTCACCGTATTTCGGCTTCCGCCGCGCGCCCCGGGCAGGGGACTTCAACCAGTTAATCGAGGTACTAACGCCGTCCATGTGTTCACATTGTTGTTCAATAGGTTTAGCGTTAGCTAATCGAATTTTGGGTGACCCTAGCGCGCGGAATTGTTCGCCGGCGTTCATCGCCGCGGCGGGGTAGTGCGGCGCCGCCTGGGCACGCTCGGGTTGGGGAGAAACACGTGGGTCGTCGATCTTGCATCGTGCGACTCTGATCTGGCGACTGCGTACCCGTTCGCCACATCGAGTAGGTGCCGTTAGATCGTGATCGGACGGCACTGGTTAGATCGCAGAGAATAAAATCTGCGCCGTTGATCGCAGAGTGGACGGACCGCGCAGCGTACTGCTTCGCGGGCGGCCAGATCTAATCTAGTGCGCACGCCTTAGATCGGACGGCCGTTAACGCTTCATACCCCTTCGCGTTGGCATTATGCTAAAGAGCCCTCGGGCTGTTAATGAATCAACCCGCGGTCCCCTGCGTGGTTAGCCTGTGTCTTAGGAAGAAGTACCCCGAGACTCCTGTTTCTTCTGTAAATAGTGCGCCCAGTCCATAGCTCTGAGAATTCAGTTATTTAATTTTAGAGATTGATTTTTAATACAAAAATAAATGCTAGAACTTGATTAAATCATAGAAAATCCATTTTTAGTCCCAATTAACCCATTCCACTTTCTAAAATTTTGTAATATTATTTTCTATCACCTAGAGTCTCTGTTTTGACATGAAAACAGTAAGAAAATTAATTTCTCACTTAATCCTATTTTAAGCACATATAACCTTTGGAAATTCATATTTTATCTCCATAACTCCAAAATTAATGATTCCTGTTCCTAGGATTTTATTTTAATGTGTAGATTATTATTATGTATTTTGTTTACATGTTTGGTGTGATGTTAATTTTCTCTATATACTGTGCTTGTTTGTATTGTGGCGAGTAGAAGAGCCTGTGACTGAGGATCCTGGTGCCCAACAGATAGAGGTAGCTGAGTAGGAGCTCATTGAAGGCAAGTTGTGCCCTTGACCACTTTTTACCCAATAATGTTCTTTAATATCACTTATTCATGCATAGGTTTAATTCTGATGGGACCCAATAGGTCACCCTAGACTGTTTATCTCTTTACCTTGTTACCCCTGAATCACATGGGTTGTTTTGCTATTGCTTTACATGGTTTTGGGATTATATTTAATTATGTCCATGTTCTAATTATTTTGTTATTCTATTTATGTTCATGTCAAGATCATTAATGTTAATTGGAACATGGAGCTTAACTTGGGAAACACGTGCCACCACAAGGGTGGAATGGGACACCCTTGGCTGACTAATTAGGAAAGCTAGTAGAAGACTACCTTACCCGAAAGGGGCAAGGGCAGTAGGGGAGTTGCATGCAAGGAGGTTCTCGGGTTGATTTTGCTGCGATGGTGTCAGACAAGGGATTCTTGCAAGTGCTCTTCCCATAAACTGTAGCGGGTTTTCGGAAGCTAGTGGAACTTTGTAAAGGCCTCGTAGTGTTGCCCTACCTCGCTTCCTTGGTAGAGGTGTATGGGAGTCGCGATCCCTTGGTAGATTGGTAACATGACTTGTGGATACAGGGTACAACCTCTGTAGAGTGTAAAACTGGTATACTAGCCGAGCTCACGATCACGAGCAGCTCAGGACTCTCGCAGGATTAATTTATGGAACTTAAACTTAATTTGTCATTTGCATTGCATGAGATTATTTATTAATTTTGTTCTATTACTTTTATTAAGGTTTGGTATTTACTTACATCTAGCAACTGCTAATAAAATTTTGACCAACTGAGTAAAAGCAATGCTCAACTATAACCCCTATTGTTGATCAGCCTTACACATCACATGAACTCCCCACCTTTGGTGAGTTCATGCACACTGGTTTCTCCACAACTTGTTGAGCTATGATCATGTGTGAGCTCACCCTTGCTGTCTCACACCCCCCACAGGAGAAGAATAGGTGGTTCAGAAGGAGCCACACAATGAGGAGTTCGATCTGATCTAGGTGGCGTTTCCCAGTTGACTTTGGCGCCAAGGATGATCCTTAGTTCGTTTTATCTTTTATTTTTGTAAGACTTCCGCTATGTAATGAATACTCTGATGTTATTGTGACATTTATCTCTATACACTCTGTTATTATATATGTTGTCTTCTTTGGCGCATGTATGAGATGCACCCGCCTTTGTTCCTTAAAGCCCGGGTGTGACACAATACCTGGTTTCTCTTCCTCTACAACAACTATTGCCAATTCAATGTTTGGATTCATCAATGCACTAGAATTACTCTTTACAAATTTATCCATATCTCCTCTCTGTGATTCAATGAAATCATCCACCTGTTTTCTCTTTTTTCCTTTTTCACTATCGGATGGTTCCTTTCTCCATGGCATGATTGCACAAAGCACTGCAATAAAAATTAACACATCAAGATATGAGTTACCAATAGAAAACAGAGAATTAAATATTAGAGTATTTTTTTATTTTTTATGGCTCACCTTTGCTCTTCTCGGTCACTTGGGTTGGGTGCCAAGGCCCAAGGTGGCTAGGAGTTACACGACATCAAGTTCAGAACAGGTAGAACACGTATGGGTGTATGGTTGTATCATGTATACATCATTAAATTAATTAGACCACTTGAAAGAAAAAAATAACACTACGAAAAGCAAGCAAACAGTGATTAACCTCCATGTGATAGTTTGACAGGTGCATACCATGCATACTGAAGTAGTGGCGACTGAACCAGATTCCAGAGTTGGGAATAGCTGTAGCTGCGAATGCGAGGCATGAGCTGGTGTGGCTGTGCGTGACAGGCTGACGGCGCGATGTCGCGATGGATATCAGTCGTCAGGACTCACGTACTTGCGTCGCACGTCGGCCACCGTCGAGGAACGAGGATCAAAATTAGGGAATATAGGTCACGACACAGACAGACGGTTTATTCTTTCTCTCGCCTGGACTTTCGTTAGAGGGATGGACTAGGCCAAAACATTTTACGGCCTGACACCTATAGACCTATTGTACATATCTAGGGGGCCCGACAAATTTTGAGGCCCAGGGCGGCTACACACCCTACCCCCCTCCCCCCCCCGCCAGGGCCGGCCCTGGGTTTGATATCCACATTGCGAGGCAAAATGCTCTAGAACACTTGAGAGCTTTGAAGAATTAATTTCAATGTTAGGGTTTTCAACCATAATAGATCAACTTCATATTGTGGAATCAATTAATGTGGTTAAGTTGACTTCATTTTTTCCAATATGTACAATTGTGATTCTTGTTTGGTTGGGAACTTGTCAAAACATTGTTTTCAATCCTTATAGACAAATAAATGTTATATTACAGTGAAGCAAATAAAACATAGACACTACTTTCTTTGCTTGGTAAGCATTATTCAATATTTTGTTTTTTACCATAAGAAAATGCAAGTTCATTTCTTTGTACAGAATCAATTGCTAAGACCATTTCTTTTTGTAACATCCCCCAACGTTATATATTTACACCACTTCACTAGATCTGAATTGCCTGATGTATATCTTATGAAAATATACCCGAGTAGACGAGTCAAATATTGACACAAATTTTAGAGAGCTAATGATTACAATGTTAATGATAACAATGTTTCTGCGTTAAACAACTATGCTTGGGTAAAAAATGGAAATTGAAAAAACACACCATGATGCTGTTTTTTAGATATAGCAATCATCAATCAAAACCAAGACACCTTTGCACATTCTAAATCAAGCAGACAATATGAATGGGTGGGTGGGTATGTTACTCATCTGGACTGTCATGCTCAGTGTTTTTGTTGGTTTCCCTTTAATTAACTGTGTGGTTGTTTGGTTTAATGATTAATTGTACTTCTACTGGAATGCCTCATAAAGCCAATTGACGCAATAGGTATAAAAATGGTTGGTTTCTTTGTGCAATCATGCCTCAAAACATAGTTTTATTGATAAAAAATGCTTAAGTGTGCTGGTACTGGAATGCTTCATAACGCTGCGGTAGTATAGTCATATACTAGGTAATTTGCTAAAGTGACATGAATGTTCCCTTGGCAGAGCATTCATCTATAAGTGAAATATTTAACTATTGTACTAAATAAATTTTCATCTTTTGTAAATTCTAAATGTTTATTGGTTTATTTACTGAAAATCTGAAATGGGCTGAAATTGGCATGATCGATAACCAGAAGCGAGAGCACATTCGGGACTTTCTCAAGGAGAAAGTGAAGCCAACGACATTAGACATCTGGATTCTTGTGATAAGTGGCTGAACATTTCCAATTCGACGTTCCAATAGAACCTATGTAACATGAACTTTGTTGGAAAAATCATAGTTGATAATATATGGGATTTGCATTTGCCATCTGTACACCTCAAAATGATTGTACAAGAAGCTTGTGTGGCATATTTATATCCTCTTACACTTTAATATGGTAGTATCTTGCACTTTGACTAGTGAAAAGTGGCTAATGTACAAGTTGTTTCCTGGTCAATTTCTAGAGTTGTTTTGAGTTAAAAAAATTTAATGTGACAGAATTTATAGAAGAATAGCATAAATATTTGTGAAACCAAATCCATGCTGGGAGGACTTGTTCATGGCGGTGCCGTCTGTGCTCGTCTATGTGACGAGGTGGTCGGTGCATATAGGGATGGAAAAAAGGTCGAGGTTGGACGGCCCGACTCGGAGCGGCTTGCTTAGGAGGCCATGTCACTGTGGATGGCGTCCAAGGTAGCCGAATTGGAGGATCTAGGCGATGAACCCATTGAGAACATGAGCCTTGACGAGCTACTCAAGTACTTCATCCTGTCAACACGACCACGGTATGACGCAACGTCCGACTCGCAAAATCTCGTCGTATGCAAGTAATCCAGCGTGCCCAACGAAACCTTTGTAGAAAACTTGGACTGCTAAACGATGAATCCAATAACTTTGAGACTGCCTTAAAAAAAATTCCTAACCATGTTCCAGGGGACTCTGCCAAAGGAGACACTTGCAGCCCTAATGTTCGCCTTCAACCTCGAAGGGTTGAAAGGGAAGAGCTTCGAGGATGCTATGATTGCGATGATGGGGAAAGGAGTTGCAGACCCGCAAGATGGCATTGAGAGTCTGCGCGTTGAAGAGCTACAGTCAGCAGCATGAGCCAGTGATCCATGCCTAAGGGTCTTTTGCTTCTATCATGTTAACCTTAGGCCTTGAATTCCTGCCTCACTTTTGTGCTGAGGCTTCGGACCACTGCATGTGTTTGATGTATGGTGTGAACACCTTTTGTGTGGTCCTTTTGCTTTCTCCGCATCATCAATGTCTTGACGCACCTTGTTCACCAGCTATGTGATTTCCATGCTCACTGTCCTGTCACTGTGCTAAGAGAGCAGGAAACTATGAATCAAGGGGTACCTCCTTTTTTTCCAATGTAAGGCTTAGACCTTAAGGTTTTTTGCTGGAATGTGAGGGGTCTCAATTCCCATGCTAGGAAGGACACGGTCCGGGAGACAATTACTTCATCTAGGTGTCACTTAGCTTGTTTGCAAGAAACTAAATTGTCTTCCTTCGATCAAACAACAGCTCTACAACTTGGAGGCCACCACTTAGACAAATTCTTCTGCAAACCGGCTGAAGGCCCCAGCGGCACAAGGGGAGGGATTGTGTTGCTATGGAATACAAACCATGTGGAACTTACTGATTTTACAGTAGGCGATTTCCATATTTCTGGAAAGGTTAAGCTAACAACATCCCACATTGTCTTCCTATTAACTGTGGTTTATGGGCCTACAAGAAATAGCATGAAGACAGCCTTCCTCCAAGAAATTCAAGAAATGAAACCGCAATCTGGAATTAAGTGGCTGCTTTTGGGAGATTTTAATCTAATTTACAAAGCTAGTGACAAGAATAAGACGCGTCCGAACATAAGCCTAATGAACCGCTTCAGTGATATGCTAGACTGTTGTGACCTAAAGGAGATTAACCTGCAAAATAGAAGGTTCACTTAGAGCAATGAGCGTACAAACCCAACTCTTATTAAGCTTGACAGGGTCTTTGCAAATGCTGAATGGGACCAAGCTTTTCATAGCCACGTGCTACACGACTTATCTTCTTCGCTCTCGGATCACTGACCACTCCTGCTCTCTAACCAAACTGGCCCTCGATGCCCGCGCTCTTTTAAATTCGAGAATTTTTGGACCATGCTTCCAGGATTCATGGAGGTGGCGTCGAGGTCCTGGTGCTCTCATTGCACACACCAGGAACCTTTCCACAGACTCTATCACAAACTGCAGGCTACAGCAAAGGCCCTCAGACAATGGAGCTTCAGCACTATCTCGGACGCTAAGCTACAACTTCATATGGCTTTGGAGATAATCCATAGATTTGACATAGCACAGGAGATGAGAGCTCTCTCTCCTGGAGAGGAGCTCTTAAGGTGCAGACTTAAGAAAAGAATTATGGGCCCTGCGGTCATCGAACGTGAGCGGAAAAAATAGGCTGCCCGTCTAAATTTGATAAAGTTTGGGGATGCCAACACTAGATTTTATCATCGAAGGATCACTTCTAGGCATCGTTAAAATTTTCATTCATTGCCTCAAAGAACAAAATGGTTCGACAACAACACATGAAGCCAATGCTGCGAAAATACAATCTCACTTTGAAAATATGTTGAGTCATGCACCCGCTCCGAGAGTAGACTTCAATTGGGCGACGCTTGGATTACGACACCACGATCTATCTTCTTTAGATGCTACATTCTTAGGGCAAGAGATCAAAAGAGCCATTGATCTGTTGCCCACCGACAAGGCGCCGAGACCTGATGGTTTCACTAGATTATTTTTTAGGACGTGCTGGAGCATAATAAAAGGGGATGTCATTAGGGCGACCAATGCTTTCCATGCTCTACTTTGTGGCAGCTTATCACTCATCGACACCGCTAATGTAATCCTTATCCCAAAAAAGAAGGGGCCAAGGAAGTGGGTGATTTTAGACCGATAAGCTTAATTCACTACTTCATAAAGCTTATTTCCAAAATATTGGCATTACGACTTCAGCCCCATATGAACGTGATCTTCTCCACTTGTCAGAGTGCCTTCATCAAGAATAGGAGCATACATGATAACTTCTTGGCAGTGTGTACTGCGGCTCGCCGTTTTCATACAAACAAGACCCCAACACTGCTGTTCAAATTGGACATAGCAAAAGCCTTTGATTCGATACGTTGGGAGTATATCCTCACCCTCCTTGAGCACCTAGGCTTCCCTATAAGATGGTGGGGATGGATTGCGGCAATTCCCCCCTATCTGTCACGGGCGAGGCCTAAGGCAAGGCGACCCCCTATCTCCTCTTTTTTTGTCATTGCAATAGATCCCCTGCAAAGACTGCTTGAAGTAGCAACTGAACACGGAATGCTCACCAAACTCTGTGGCCGCTCACCCGACCTGCGCATATCGATGTTTGCGGATGATGCAGCCATATTTGTCATGCCCACAAAAGGTGAGGTATCTATGCTCGCAAGGATTCTGGAGCTTTTTGGTGAAACCACAGGCCTAAAAACAAATTTCCACAAGTCCACAGTAGTACCAATCCAGTGTAACAACATCAACCTCTCTAACGTTCTATCTGGTATGCCGGCCTCGAGGACTTCCTTCCCCCTCAAATACCTTGGACTACCGTTGTCCATGAACAGACTCAAACGGGTGGACTTCTAGCCATGGATTGACAAAGTCTCCGCAAAACTGAGTACATGGAGCGGGAAAAACCTTTCGGCAGCTGGCCGCCTCACACTAGTCAATGCGGTGCTAACCTCGCAGGTCACCTATCTGCTCCTAGCCCTAAAACTGCCTATAAGGGTGTTGGATTTAATTGACTCAAAACGTAAGCAATTCCTTTAGGCTGGTTCAGAGAGGTTAACCGGCAGTAAATGCAAAGTTAGCTGGGTCTGTGCAGCAAGGCCAAAACAATATGGTGGATTAGGCATTCTGCACCTTGGTAATTTCTCGCGGGCCTTATGCCTCAGATGGTTGTGGCAGGAGGCCAAACCGTTGAATACTCAGAGTATGGCGAAAGATATACCTTGCACTACGTTGGACAGGAGACTGTTTACAGCTGCAACCTCAGTCATGGTGGGGGATGGTAAATCTTCTTTGTTTTGGGAAAGTGCCTAGCTAAGGGGTATGGCATCGAGGGACATCTACCCTTTGATCTACTCTATTTCTATCGGGAAAAATAGATCCATCCATGAGGCTCTCTCAAATAACCGATGGATTCAGGATCTACATTTTAATCACGATGATTTTTCTGCTGTGCACATACATGAATATTGTCAATTATGGTCCAAGGTAAATCAGCTTCGCTTAGTGCACAATACCTCCGATAAGTTTACTATGAGTGGCCAGTACACAGCTCAGTCAGCCTACCAAGCCCAATTATGTGGCTCCACATGCATGAATTTTAATAGTATAATTTGGGGAGCTTGGGCGCCACCAAAGTGCAAATTCTTCAGTTGACTTGCTGTTCAAAATAGAGTTTGGACAGCAGACAGGTTGGCAAGGAGGGGATGGCCTCATAATCCTCATTGTGCCCTGTGTGACTCATGCCTAGAATCTGGTCTGCACTTTTTTGTTGAATGTTGCTTCACCAGACATATTTCGGCTGATTTGAGCCTGTGGGCTAGAATTACGGAGATCCACCACTCATCTTGGCAACCTGTAGGTTCGGTGCATCAATGGTGGTCGAATATTGCAACATCCACAGTGAGAAGCGTGAAGGGATTGCGAACCCTCATCATCCTCGTTTCTTGGACAATTTGGTTTGAGAGAAACTCGCGAATTTTTGAGCACAAAGAGAAAACCGTGACACAGACTATAGCGATGATTAAGGAGCAAATCCATCTGTGAGGAGCAAAGCATTTAGCAAGGCCGCTGTAAGTTTTGGGGAAGGATAGGGAGTTGGTTTTGGGACATTTGTGTCATCATACATAATGTCTCCTGCCCTAGTGTGGTGTAGTTGTATACTTTAGCCTTTGCACGCTCATCTTCTTTTTAATATAATAGGCAATTCTCTTGTCGGTTTAAAAAAAGTACAAGTCACACAGGAGGACGTCTGGGTGCTCCTCCTCATATGGGAGGATAGGACCTCGCACCAGAGCTTATTTCTATGGAATTTAAATATAGGGGATGGAGATGGACAAGCAGCTCCTGCAGATAGCCTAAATATGATTTTTTTTGTGTTCAAATTCATATATTAAAATTGTTAGTCAGTCTATTGTATAATATATATATATATATATATATATTTGTATTTCAATTGTTGGCGCAGGGATGCATGATGCAAACGCGTGACGAGGAGGCGCGAAGTTCTTCAACCACTCTTCATCAGTGATCATTCTATCGCCGCGGTATCCAAGTAGCATGCTCGTTCTCGTCAAACAAAAGGCAGGTGAGGTACCAAATACATATATTAAATAGTTAGGACCAGTAATAAACTAGTCCTTGGATTTTCAGTCAATGACAGCTGAGCTGCGGATGCCGAAGAAGAGCCTCGTCAGACAAAGGGGGCTGTGTTTGATCGTTCAAAAGATCACCAGCTGCAAGCCTAGTTGTCGGAGGCTTTTATTGTCGTCAAAGTGTAATATTGTGATTTGGGGTTAATGTTCTTTAAACCGTGTTAAAATTTATGGTTTGTTGTGCTATTAAATTATGGTGAGAATTAAGATTTCATATAGGGGTAGAGTTTACTATCTGCTATATAAATAATATGTTTACATTGATATTAAATATATTATAGATATTTTTTTGGAAGGGTCCCACACAATATGTTCGCATGTCGATCAGTAGTCATTACACTACGCAAGATCTGATCCACCTTAATCAATATGATCAAATATGATCGTGTGCAGTTGCAACACACATGTACTGTACTAGTCAACTATTAGGATACGCTAGATTTGCACCCGGACAATGACCACCATTTATGGTGTATTATATATTTAGTTATGTTAGTAATGTCATAAGTGTCAGTTGTTTGCATTGTCCTTCACTTATGTCTAAATCACACCAATTTTAGTTATAATATAATCGACTCATGGCTGCTAGGTTCTCCGTATATATGCCAGTGGCAGCCCATATTCAACATCGTCGTTGTTCCTTGATCTGTTTTATGTAATGCTTTAACAATCGTACTATAGTTGACCGGAGTAAGTTGAGCCAGGAGCTTAAAAACGTTTTCATATCCATGATGGAATCAAGGACATTTAGGTTAATAGTCTAATTAGTGCAACTGGTAAAGCTCAATATATGGATGCATGTGATTATTATGTCAGGAACAGATCAACTAGATATTAAATACATCTATAATGTCTTATATAACTACAATCATTTTGATCGACAAATGTTAATTACAATAATTTTGATCAACCATCCATCAAATGACTCAGTAGGGCACATTGACTTAAAAGAGAATCTGCCACCACATCTCATCACTGATAGCTTGAATAAGGGGGTTAAGGTAGTTGCTCATGGCCTCATGGGCGGCTAACATAAGGTTGGCGGGTTTATTAGTTTTCCCTCTTCTTTGACTTCTATCCTGTTTTATTCTGATTTATAAGAAGAAATGCAATTGAAATTGGGTCAATCAGAAATATGCCATCTAAATAAATTGAAGAAAACCCTTTGAAATATATACTGGAATTTAATATATCAAATAAAGTACACGGGCTGCTGACATCGAGCAGATGTGTCCAATAACGCCATGAAGAGACAGAGCAGGCTCCACTGGACACGGTCGTTCCCCACCTCATTTTCTCTAATTTTCTAGAATAGTAATTTTAGTGATTCTCTATTACTTATTAAGAATCTAAAGGTTAGTGTTGGGAGCATTCTCCTTCCGAAGGTCCTCAAAAACATAATTAATCATTTAATTTCAGCATAAGCTATTACAGGAAGCTTCGTCTTCAGGATACAATCCTCTTCTTCATGACCAAGACACACAAGATAAAGACATATCTAAAGAGGATAAGAGTAAACGCCAAAGCTATCACCAACTGGATAGCTTTGGCTCACAATGGAGATGAAGTATAATGATGATAATGATGATCGAAAGAGAAAAAGACTACTTAGTCCTTAATAACTTGTATTATGATCATATGTGAATATTGGGGACATAAATGTACTTTTACTCGGGCTGCGTCACATGCCTATAAATAGATGAACAGTAGCATCGTACTGTTTCACGCTGAATTGTAATCACTCTCTCGCGTCTTCACCTTCGAGCAAGCCGAATGTATCAATGTAATATATATTCTGTTAATATTCATACATGTTTTATGGAATGCAAATATGAATGAATTAACGAGATGCAATTATTGTTTTCGTCCTTTTGCATTCCTGTTCACATAGTTACTGTTTTCCCTCTTCTTTGACTTCTATCATGTTTTATTCTGATTTATAAGAAGAAATGCAATTGAAATAGGGTCAATCAGAAATACGCCATCCAAATAAATTGAAGAAAACCCTTTTGAAATATATACTGGAATTTAATATAACAAATAAAGTACACGGGCTGCTAACATCGAGCAGAAGTGTCCAATAACGCTGGAACAGACCGAGCATGCTTCACTGGACACGATCGTTCACCACCTCATTTTCTCTAATTTTATATAACAATAATTTTAGTGATTCTCTATTACTTATTAAGAACGTAAGCGTTAGTCTGCTCCCTGGTTCTGCCTTCCTCTAGTTTTAGGGGCATTTTCATGCGTCATGTTCTGTCTGCGTACAGAGCAATTCCAATCACACAGCCTCTTCTTCTCCACTTCCGAATCCACCCGTGCCTCCTCGCATCCCGCTTCTCCCTTCCTCCCACCCTAGCCCTAGCCCCTACCCAGATCTTCAATTCCCGACCCCCTCCCCGCCGTCTGTCACATCCGGTTTTAGGGGCAGAACCGAATGCATAGCATATGTGTGCCAGGATCCATTTTTCACAAATATGTTGACGTCACAAGTGTAATATTTCATGAGTTGTGACACATGGAACACATCATGTACATCCGATAAAGTGTCGAGTAGTTCCAACTGATATGCTTCCTCTCCTTTCCTTTCCATGATCTTGAATGGACCAATATAACGAGGATATATTTACCTTTAACTTTAAATCTTCTCATTCCTCTCATGGGGGAAACCTTAAGATACACAAAGTCTCCAACTTCAAAGGTTAATTCTCTTCTTCTATTGCCAGTATAGCTTTTCTGCCTTGACTATGTTGTTTTCAGATTCACCCTAACAATCTGCTCTTGCTTTTCTACTTCTTGAAGAATTTTTATACCAAATACTTGACTTTCTCCCCTTTAATTCTAATATAGTGGTGTTCTGCATTTCTGTCCATAGAGAGCTTCAAACGGTGCCATATTTAGACTTGTTTGGTAACTATTGTTGAAAGAAAACTCTGCATAGGGCAAACTCTTATCCCAACTTTTACCAAATTTTAAAGCACAAGCTCTTAACGTATCCTCTAACACTTGTTTTGTTCTTTCTGTTTGTCCATCTGTCTGTGGATGATAACATAAGCTAAAATTTAGCTTAGTATTCATAGATTCATGTAACCTTTTCTAAAAACGTGAGGTAAATTGGGTTCCTCTATCTGATACAATTTTCTTGGGTACACCATGTAAACAAACAATCCTTGACATGTACAGTTCTGCTAGCTGAGTTCCTAAGTATGTGGTCTTCACATGTATGAAATGTGCAATCTTTGTTAACCTGTTTACAATGACCCATATGGAATCATAATCTTCATGGGTATGGGGTAATCCGACTATAAAATCCTTACCAATTTCTTCCCATTTCCATTCAGCTACTTTAAGAGGTTGTAGCAAACCTACTGGTCTTTGATGTTCTTCCTTAACTCATTGACATACGTCACATAGTGCAACATAAGTAGCAACATCTCTTTTCAAACCATACCACCAATATTTTCTTTTAGGTCCTGGTACATCTTAGCACTTAGTACTTCTAGGTATAAGCTGAATCATGAGCTTCTCTCAAAATAAGTTGGCGTAGATGTTCAATTTATGGTACACATATCCTCTTTTTAAAACAAAATTGTGTCATGTCCATCTTCTATTAAGTCAAGGGATTTTCCCAAATTAATCTGTGTTTTAATTTCCTTAATTTTCTCATCAGATTCCTATCCTTTACGAATCTCTTGCTCCAATGTAGATTCTACTTCTATAACTGTTGCTTCCATATTATTAACCATACCATGATTAAGTTGTTCCATTTCCCAACATAATTCTTGCGACATCAGATAAGTAGTAACATTGTTCACTTGACATTTATGGCTTAAAGCATCTGCCACGACATTTGCTTTTCCTAGGTGTTATTTAATATCCAAATCATAAGCTTTTATTAACTCAAGCCATCTTCGCTGTCTTAGGTTGAGTTCTTTCTGAGTGAATATGTATTTCAAACTTTTGTGATCAGTGAAGATTTTGCACTTATTTCCAATCATATAGTGCCTCCAAAATTTTAAAGTGTGTACTACCACAGCTAATTCCAAATCATGTGTCGGGTAATTATTTTCATGTTTTCTCAACTGCCTTAAAGCATAAGTTATTACTTTTCCTTCCTGCATTAACACACATCCAAGTCCTAGATGTGATATACATCAAATCATTTGTGAATATCTGGCATCACCAAAACTGGTGCAGTGGTTAGCTTTTCCTTTAATTCTTCAAAACATTTCTGGCAAGCTTCATCCCACTTAAACTCTTTACCTTTCTCCAGCAGTGAAGTAAGAGGTTTCACTAGCTTAGAGAAGCCTTCAATAAATGTTCTATAATATCCTGCTAGGCCAAGAAAACTCCTGATCTTTGACACATTTGTTGGTTGCTTCCAATTTAGTATTTCAGTTATTTTACCTGGGTCTACCTTGATTCCTCCATCTGTGATCATATGTCCTAGGAAAGCGACTTCCTTTAGCCAAAAATCACTTTGAGAACTTTGCATACAATTGGTTGTCACGAAGCTTCTGTAGAACTAGTCTCAGATGATCTTCATGTATTTCTTCGTTCTGAGAGTATGCTAGTATATCATCAACTAATACAACCACAAACTGGTCAAGGTATTCCATGAATACTTTATTCATCAAGTTCATAAAGTAAGCAGGTGCATTGGTTAGTCCAAATGACATGACCAAAAACTCATATAGCTCGTATCTTGTGGTAAAGGTTGCCTTGGGTACATCTTCAGCTCGAATCTTCAACTGATGATAACCTGATCTTAGATCTATCTTAGAGAATATCTTAGCTCCTCTCATCTGATCAAACAGATCTTCAATCCGAGGTAAAGGGTATTTGTTCTTAATGGTCACTTCATTTAAGCTTCTGTAGTCAACACACATTCTTCTTGAACCATCTTTTTATCCACAAATAGAACTGGGGCTCCCCAAGGGGACGAGCATGGGCGGATAGAACCTTTTTCTAATAATTCTACTATTTGTTTCTTATGTTCACCTAGATCCTTAGCATCCATTCTATAAGGTCTTTTTGAAATGGGCGCAGTTCCGGGTAATAATTTGATAGAGAACTCTATATCACGATTGGGTGGCATACCTGGTAATTCCTTCGGAAATACGTCTGGGTATTCACACACTATTCTGATGTTTTCCAAATATTTCTCCTCCAATTGATTTACCATGGTTGTTGCTTCTACTGGCATACTAACATTGACTTCAATTTTCTTTCCTTGCGGACTTATTAATGTAACCATTCTCTTAGCACAAGATATTACTCCATCATACTTGGTTAAGTAATCTATTCCAAGTATCACATCGATTCCACTTGACTCCAAAATTATTAGCTCTACTAGGAAGCTTATTCCTCTAATCTCAAGCTTAGTTTGAGGGCATGAGTGAGTGGCTCTAATTTCACCACCTCGTGACCTAATTAATATTTTCCTCTTCAAAGGATAGTTTGATATATTATGCTTTCCCACAAATGATTTTGTTACGAAAGAATGAGATGCTCCAGAATCAAATAAAACTGGTGTAGGTATGGAGTCAATAAGGAACATACCATACACCACATCAGCATCCTCTCGGGCTTGTTACTAAATCACTGCGGAATCTTGTTCTGCGCATTACCACGAGCAGGTGTATTCTGATCAAATATTTGATTGTTTTTCCTCTGGGGTGTCTGTGGGTTGCGTTTTGGATAGTTGTTTGCATAGTGACCAATTTCTCCACACTTGAAACATCCACTAGGCTGAACTGGGGTAGTTGGGTTGTTATTTTTGGCCGGTGCGTTCACAACGCTTCCTTGACGGTTCTACAAATTACCACTAGATCTTTGACCTTTATAAGAACTGTTCTTCTGCTGGTTCTGGTATTGGTTGCTTCTCTGTCCTTGCTGTCCAGAGCGTTGCATTTGATAAGTATTATTTCCAGTCTGGTTTCTAGAGCGAAACTGAGAACCTTGAGAGTTGTTGTATTGCCGGGTGTTCCTGCTGCACTGTCCCTATGACTGGAACTTCCTTTTATGATCCGTCAACTCCCTTCTTTTGCTTTCCAAGCCAATCGCTTTATTGAGCAGAGTCTAGAAATTCAGGAAACTGTGGCTTTGCAGTTGATAGTTTAGAGGTCCAATCAATCCTTATAAGAAACGCTCTTGGCGCTTCTTGTCTGTGTCAACCTCTTCAGGTGCATAGAGAGAAAGTTGCGTGAAACGATCTCATTATTCACTAACAGACATACCTCCTTGAGTAAGGGATAAGAATTCCTTCTTCTTAAGCTTCATTATTCCCGAGGGAATACTATGAGCATGAAAGTTCTCCTGAAATTCCTACTAGGTTATCGCATTTGCATCTACGTGTGTTGCAGTGAAGGCATCCCACCAGTCGAACGCAGCGCCTTAAATTCTTTCAGAAGCATATAAGACCTTTTCTTGGTCGTTGCATTGAGTAATGTCCAGCTTCTTGTTTATGACCTTGAGCCAGTCATTGGCATCCAAGGGATCAACCGAGTGAGAAAAGGCAGGGGATGATGGCTCATGAAATCTCTGTGTTTGTCTCGAGCTTGGGGTGCATTCTAATGTTGGGGATTCTGTTGGTTTTGCTGATTCTGTTGAATCTGATGTACTGAGGCAGTAAGGCCTTGGAGAAGTTGCATCTATGCGGCAATGAACTGTTCCATTGTTGGGTTAGGTGGTGGTGGTGGAAATTGTTGACTAGTACGATGATCTTGTGTCTGTCTGGGACCTGAGCGAGTGTTGACCATCTGGTTGGTTAGAAAGTGCATCCTTTTAGGAAAGTGAAGAATAGAGAAAGATTTTAGGGGAAATAGCTTTTGAACTAAAGTTAAGCTTATTTGTTAATTTTAATGTTCTTATGGCCATCATTCCATAAGATCATTGCTCGCAAGCAAAAATCCAAATCAAACATTATACAAACATCACCATCACATTGTTGTTATTATAATAATAGTATCATAGAGTTTCACCGTCTACGCGAGATCTAACTTATTACAATTTATCTCATAAAAATCTAAAGTAGTCTGGTAATTGATCCTGGGGCTCCATAGTGAATCCTCTTATGGGGTGGGGATACAACTATGGCAAGGACTTGGGCTTCAGGTGGATTCCTTCCTTCAAGCTGAGCTTCAAGGGCTGTAATCCTTGCATGTGCATCTTCAAGATCTTCATGTACCCTTGAGAGATCCAAGGTAGCACAGTCCAGGTCAGTGTTAAGACCTGCCACCACACCTACAAGGGTGTTGAAGTGATCTTCTCCAACTTCACCTGGAACCACGCTTGTCTGGCTCTCACCACAAGGACGTAGGGGAAGGTGCCTATACGCCGTGTCGTGTAGCTACTGCCAATAGGTGTGGCTAAGGGACCACAGAGCTCTCTGAGCAGCATGCCTGACCTAAGCAGTGTAGGTGGATAGCGGCATCAAAGACTCATGAGATGATAGAGTCCTGAAACCTCTATCTCCTGCATCCAATACTCTGATATGCACGTGAGCGATGTAGTAACAAGCCCGAGGGGGCTTAGACACCCGCCTTTTGTCATAAATAGGTCGAACGTAGGTTCCCAACGCATGCATCACATCTTGCAGCAAGTTTGGAAAGTGTCTCGTCTCGAACATTGAAGTGTAGTGCTCTGCGACAAGCCACAATCCAACAAAGTTGTCTTCTTGTTCCTGTTCATTGTTGGCATCCTCATTTTTATTATTTTCTTCTTCCTCTTCTTCTTCATCATCATCTTCATCACTAGAATTATCAGGGTCGTCACCTCTAGGAGCAGGGGCTTGAGATACTGGTACCGGTGGCACTAAAGATGAAGCTCCAGCAGTAAAGGCATTGGACTCTGATAACAGAGTGGGTGTTGCCAAAATCTCCTTAGAGCAGTCCTCCAAGATTACACCATTCCTCACGGAAAGGTGATGCAACTCCATAGGAACTTCTTCCACCACAACTGGGTAGAAAGGAGCCTGCCGAGGTGGAGGGATACAGTTGGTGTGCACACGGGTGGTTTGGAGAGTACGCACCATCTACTAGAGAAAGTGTCACCTTAGTTGAATTTTAAAGAGGCAAGATTAATAAAATAAATTTGTAAGAGCAAAATAAGCATAGTTTGAACAGACTAGGCTTTCCATTTCTAACTAGTCTAACAAATAGAGTCAACATAGCTTTGATACCACTTCTGTCACACCCGGTTTTAGGGGCAAAACCGAATGCATAGAATATGTGTGTCAGGATCCATTTTCCGCACATATGTTGATGTCACAAGTGTAATATATCAAAAGACAATGCAATAAAAACCTAAAAGAGAGTATAATACTTTATTACATAATCCAGACATAAGAGTCTTAACATTATGATAATCAAATTACAGCGGAAAATCATGGGTAATCTCCTACAGGAAGATGACTGGAGCGTCGCTAGACTCAGTACTCATCGTCACCATCGTCATAGTCTTCCTCATCAGCTTCTGATAAAAAAATTTAGCAAGGGGTGAGCTCACTTATGGTGGGGGGCTCAACAAGTGGGAGGAGTTATGCAAGGTTAACAAGGTAGGCTATGGTTAAGAGGTAAGCATTTTAGTTTGTCAATATTTTATTAACAATGCCTAACTTACTAATTGTAAGTGTATCCCAAAATCCCAATTAATCATAAACATATGATTATATCTCAAAAGCACTTAAGCTAAACTGCTTAAGCAAAACATTGAAAAATCACTGGATCACGATTTATTCTCCATCTTTACGTTCATATCATGTGAGGGTCCAGGTTGCTCTTAACCGTGAGCACGGATGATATATCAGTTTTACACTCTGCAGAGGTGGTACAACTTTACCAACAAGCCCTATATCCCCTCTAGCCTGGGTTGTACGGACCCGTAAACACTGCCAAGGTGAATGGCTAGGGATCCATTATGAGGCTTTCACAAAATATCCTTAGTGCAAAGCCACCCGCTAATGTTTCCATGTCAGTATTAGTGACCCTCTGGGCGAGGTAACTTAGCAAAGACTACCATCCCATGTTAACGTGAGCTGCCACCAAACCATTGTCGCCCCCTCTTGCTCATATTTCAAGTAGGGTTGCTAAGCACTAAGTCTATAAAGCTATTTACTAAAGCCAGAGCCATGATAGCACTCGTGGTTGCACTATTTTCCTAGATGGTCACTCCATGCTCCATTGAATACAACATGATCTTGTTTATCCATCGGGTTAACATTGTAATACAAATTTCATTTTCGGAACAATATTATCATTAAATAATGACATCATAATGATCAGGTTGAGCAGTAGCACAATTACTAAGCATAGTATTTATCCCAAGTTAATCAAGGAATAGGGTTGGTACTTCTAGGTAATCCTATTTTAGGCAAAACCCATCAAATTTATGCAGATATCCAAAAGTAAATATTATTGTATGCATTATTTGGGTACAATCAGAAATGTAGAGGAAAAATCCACTTGCCTTGGTCAAAGGTGTCCTGCGGATCGTCTTCAAACATATTTTGGTCTTCTACCACAAAATCAGCTTCTAATATAGATTCATATATCGTACATACAAAAAGAAAACTAACACCAAATAAATAAACAAAGACCATTACATGAATAAACATACACCATTACATGAATAGACATATACCGAACAAACCATTCTTATAAAAAGTAGATGTCTCGAATAAAACCTAATTCGTAACCCTAGTATAGGTCTACTCATATTGACATCCATATCATTTGCTATTACATAAAATATTAATTCTACTTTGGGTTATCACTAGTGAAAGCTATATGGAAATTTGACTATGAAAGTACTTTATATAACATAACTTAGATGTAGTGTTTCAATCGACTCTACAGAAATAAATTAATTATAAATTAATTATTTCTACCATACACATGTGTCTACTTTTAGTTTTATCTTTTCTTTTTAAAAGGGAATGACATCATGTTAACCCGAGGTCAAATAATTTTAATATTAAGAGAATTAAATTAAACCACTGATTTATCCATTCTATTTGAATCACCATGGACATGGGTACTACTTATATTATCTCAGTATTAATAAAGACTATTATTTATTTAGTAGATCTAAATTAAGTATATGAACCTATGAGCACAAACTTCTTGACTAAATTCTAAAATTCACTATAAACAAAGTTAACCGTGAACTTACTCATCTAGTATTTTCATCACTAATACGTGGTCTACCAAATCCTGTCATTCTTCATTCTAAACTTAAATTCTAAAATAATTGTAAACAACTTAACATACATAATATGACAGATAATAATACATTAGCCCATTACATACAATTAAAATCAATCATTTAACATCCACATGATCTCCGAATCACAGTATATACAAATTAAGGCGAATAGTTACAGAAATCATGAAGTAAATCAAACATGATTTGAAAATTTAATAAAAATTCATGTTGTCTTCAACCTTGTTCACGGGTCCGTGCATAATGAAGAAATCAAAGAACGGAGGGGTTCGGTCATTGCAAGCAGGGGCACGGTCGGTGGCGAGGCGAGAGCGTGACCAGGGCAGGGCAGGGGCGTGGCCGGGGAGGGCGCGACGAGGGTAGGGCGATGACGGGGAGGAGCTCCGGCGAGCCCGAACGGTGGCAACAACACACAGGGGTCTGGCGGCGGTTGGCATGGGAGAGAGAGGAGAGGGCGCGAGCGAGCTCGGGTGAGGGGAACCGGCTCCATGGCTCGGCGTCGGCTTTATAGAGAGGGAGAGGGAGAGTCGGGGAGGGAGAGAGAGGCTGGCGGCTCCATCAACGTCATTAATTGTAACACCCTGAATTTGGGGGTATAAAAATTCTTTTCTAATATCCACCAAATTCAGATGTTACCCTCTCCTTTCTTTGCCTTACTTCTCTTTTTCTAAATATTGAGGAGTTATTTTGTACCATATAAGTATTAATTGTAGTATGCTCAACACCCTAGGGAAATTATTGTGGTCGCATCACATGCTGGAGCACCTAAATTTGTATGATGTTTTAAATTGTTCTGCCTCTATTTAAACTCTCGTAGCATGTTAATTTTGAATTTAAAAGATAGGGATAAATTCAAAATAGAAAGAAGAAGATAAAAAAAGAGAAATGGAAAAAAACCCAGCCTAGCCTCCCCTAGCTGGCCCAGCGCCCCTCCCCGGCCCACCTCGCGCGCGCTGCCGCCCCCCCTCGGCCCAGCCGCTTCCCGCGGCCCAGCACCCCGCGCGCCCCCCAGCCCACAAGCGCACAGCCCAGCCCAGCAAGCGCGCTCGCCCAGCACCGCGCCCCTGCCCAGCCCAGCCCAAGCCGCGCGCGCACTCCCCAGGCCGCTGCCCCCTGCCCAGCGCGCGCGTGGGAGCGCCGCCGCCGCCAGAAAACAGCCCACGATGCCATTTTTCTTGCGCCCACGTCCATCGTTTTCTCTCTCTATCTCTCGGACGCAAGCCCTACCTCCCTCTCTCCCCCCACGTCCGCGTCCTGGCCCCTGCCCGCGAGCTCGCTCGGCTCGGCGGCCAGCCAGCCAGCGCGGCGGCGCGGCCGGCCTGCCCGCGCCTCGTCTTGCTGCGCAACGGCTCGCCGCCATCGCGCTCGGCCGTTCCCAAGCGTCGGCGAAGAAGCCGCCGTTGCGCCGTGCGTGCGCCCGTCGTCTGTCCCCTGGCCTGCGCGCCCAGGTCGCGCCCTGCCTCTACGTCGTTGCTACATCCCACCGCCATCCGTCGCGCCTTGCCTTGCTGCGCAGCGGTTCGCTACGTCGTCGCCGTTCACCACCCGCCGCGAGCTCGCCACGTCGTCACCCACGGCCTCGCCGGAGCCCGTTGCGCCATCCATGTCCGCACCTAGGTGAACATCCTCTACGCGTTAAAAATATTATTCACCATATCGTATGTTTTAAGTAATTCAGTAAATATTTGTTTAATCAATGTTAATTAATTTAGCTTGCTAGGAAAACCTAGGTATAGTTTTTTAACTACTGCTTTTACAAATATGAATGTTGACATGATTTATACTAACTTAAATGCTTGTATTTTGATACATATCTAGTATGAGCACGGTATACGTTAGTGATTCTCGCGTGGCGTGCACGCTGTCCGTGTGCTTCATCTCCATCCGATTCGCGTGCTGTTTTGCGCGAGCCGTCGTTCGCGCAAATCGCTAGTTGCGTGTTTTGGTAAAATCGTTTCATCACTTCGTGAATGTTAATAATGAAGTAGTAATTAGTTGTTTAGTGGTCGGTTATTAAAATAACAATTCGACCAGAAACGAACTTGTAATTTTAATTACGCGCTTCACCGATAGCTATTAAGGTAGTTGTGTCAATCCGAATGTTTTCATTATGTTTGGTTAGTGTAGACATGATATCGATTGGCGCTGCGGCATACCGTGTTCATTCTAAATTAATTGTTCTGTCGCGTCGATTTCGTATTGGTAATATATTTTATCATGTCACAAGTCTATATTATTTGATTAGCTAGTCATTCAATATTTATTAAAATGACCTTCTAATTAAATCTGTTTTATAGTTTTAACTCGCGCTTTTATAAATAAATATTAATTAACGTGATTAATATCAACTGAAATACTTTTCATTAATTATTTGTTTGTTGTTCGCGCGCAACATCGTTTACGTGTCATCGTGTTGTTCGCGTGCATAGTCGCGTTGACTCGTGCGTGTCGCGCGTTGTCGTGCGCGTCGTTTCGCGTGTGTCACACGTGCTGTTCGCACGCGTTGTCACACGTCATGTGCGTGCATCGTCGCGTGACGATCACGTGTGTCGCGTGACGTCTGCGCGTGATAATAATTTGTTTTGGCTTGTAAAGACTTATGTTAATAACATTGATTCGTCAGATCGCGTATGTTAGATAATTAACTTAAGGGTCGCTCGACTAATATTTATTAGATTAATATTCCAATTAGACTAAATGTGTAGTGTTCAACTTGGGGCTTTTATAATAAATATTAACATAGCTAATACGAACTTAACTACTTGTTAGTTATTTAATATCTATTTAGTATAAACACGTCCTCTATTTAGTACTTTCTCGTCAGTCGCGCGTGCTGCCCCGCACGTGGTAGCGTGCTGATTCGCTCGTCGTTCGCCTTGGTCGCGCGCACTGTTTCGTGTGTCGTCAGCATGGTATGTCGCGTGTGTCCGCGCGTCGGTTGCAAGTTGTCGTGCTGTTTCGTGCGTCGTCCGCGCGCTATGTCACGCGTGTCGTTCGCAAGCTGGCATGCTATTTCGCGCATCGTAAACTTACCTCGCTTAGAATCTCTCGTGCTAATTATATTAGTTATTTATTTGACAGTTGTTAGTGTAGCAGATTGAATCAAACTACATAGCAGTTATAATTTATATTTTATAATATCGAATGAAATGTCCTGGCTAATACTTGTGTGGCGTAAACGTTATGACTTCTAGACCGTAGCTTCGACGATCGTGTTTCTTTCCTCGCGTGACCATAGAAGCGAGCTTCATTTTGTATTGCACGTTCTTATATTGTTTTCCTTTGTATGGTGTGATGTTCTTGTACTTGTATATGTTTGTTTGCTTGTGCCTGTTCGTATTCGCTGCATGTCGCGAATAGAATGCGATCCGTTTTCGAGCTTTGAGGAATCGACGCTTAAGCTTCGGCGACCAAGAGATCAAAGTCTTCGTGTTCTATGAGGCTGCAGACCCTAAGCATCTGTTTGGTGAAGGCAAATGTCCTCTGACCTATTATGTCCCATTTAATTTATAATTCATCCGCATACCATGATCAACTTAAGGATTGACTAGAATTCTGTTTTCCTGTCCTTGTTTACCCTTTGGGAATTGGTTACTATGATTAGTATTATGCTACTGCTTTACTTTAATCAATGAACATGATGTGAACACTTATGATACGATGTTGTCATTATGATTATTATGTGTGGACTGGTGATACTTTAGGGGGCTCGAGCGGTTTCTCGAGTGCCTCTCCGTAAGGACCTGTTCGTTGGATGACCGCCTGGGAAAACAGTGCAACCATGAGGGTGGAATGGGACGCCCTTAGCTGAATAATTAGAGGAACTGGGGTGTAGTTCGCTTCGCCGTCGTGCCGTTAATGCGGCTCGGTGTATGCGGCTCGTTCTGCCAAGGTTGGTTCGCCCCTTGGGGAGGAGTGCGGTGCATTTAGAAAACCTAATGGGTGGCTACAGCCTCATGGAATCTTTGTAAAGGCTTCGTAGTGAACCCTGGCCATTCACCTTGGGAGTGAATAAGGGTCTTGCAAGCCCGGGCTAGAGAGCGAATCACGACTTGTGGGTAAAGTGCGCAACCTCTGCAGAGTGTTATGAAACTGATATATCAGCCGTGCTCGCGGTTATGAGCGGCCAAGGGAGCTCCATTGATTAGAGACACATTGATTAGAGACACATTGATTAGAGACACATTGATTAGAGACACGTTGATTAGAGACACATTGATTAGAGACACATTTATCAGAGATGTTTTGGTTACAGGTGAGAATAATGTTGGTTTCTATTATGATTATGATTTCTGGTATTCTTTCCGTTTGGAAAGGATACTTTTGGATTAACAACTTGGGTTAATGTTAAAACCTGGCTCTATACTAGTAATAATTACCTGATCAACTAAAAGCAACTGCTTGACCTTAACCCCACATAAAGCTAGTCCACTTCAGCCAAACGGGACATTTGCTGAGTACGTTGATGTGTACTCACCCTTGCTTTCACAAAACACCAGGTTGCCTTTGATGCAATCTATGCTCAGGTAAAGAAAGATAAGAAGGCGTCGAGGTGGATCTCCAAGAGTTCCAGGACTTCGACGAGTTCGAGGATTAGGCTAGCAACCTCCCCCAGTCAGCTGCCTGTGGTGGGTTGTTTACGTTGGCTACGTTTCGATTCTGTGTACTTTGATTTATATTATGTAAATGGCTCTAGTCTGTAATATTATTACTTACTCTTTATTGTTATTCGAAGCATTGTGCTATGATGAGTCATTTATGTAATCGCTGTGTACGTGAATTTCTGATCCTGGCACGTACATGGTTCGCAATCGGTTTACCTTCTAAAACTGGGTGTGACATAAGTGGTATCAGAGCCGTGCTGACTGTAGGACCGCTAGCCTAGAGTAGCATTGGCCGTTTTAAGGACTTATTGATTATTGCTTCACCTCATCCTTGATTCTTCTTCAAAATATTAGTCACCTCGACTAATTTTATGTTGTACCCCTATATGCCCCCTTGTCAAAAGTATTTTATTCTAGTATTGTCTATACTTCTCTCAATCTATTAGATCTGATCTCACTCTTGTGCTTGAGACATCTTTGTAGATGCCCCCTGGACATAACCTTCTTGTCTTTTGGATCCCTTCCTCTTTCGTCATTAAATTGCTTCCATTTTGCAATCTTTATTCCCCTGGTATTGACATGCTCGTATCCCTGGATTCTTTAATACTCTTGTTTCAATACCTACCTCTAATAAAAACTCTGCTGCCTATTTAAACATTTCAGTTTATATGTCCATGATCTTATTGTCTTTTGAGACCCTTTCCTATTCTATTGTTTAGTCGCTATCTTTTTGGCAATTTGTACTCTCTTGGTCTTGGAATGCTCGTACCATTGGAATCGTGCATACTATTATTTTTATATATGCTTACCTTTATATCCCAATATTTGTTTAAGACATTTCAACTTACATGATCTTGACCACCCTGGTTTCTTAATGATCCATGAACGGTCATTTTACTTTGCATATCCTTGGTAATCTCGTTGTCTCCTTGCAACTCCACTTGGCAATTAATTTTCTTTGCTACAACCATTTTGTTGAACCTTACCTATCTTACCCTTGCTTGTTTTCTCCACTTTGTCAGTCTTGCCTTAACTCTGTCCATGGTTATGCTTTTCATCATTATCGCATTTACCCTTATCACCTATGTATCTTACCTTGAGGTTTATCTTATACCAGCCTTTAAAATATCCTCTTTTCCATCTCAATTTGAGCATTGTACTGTACCTACTTTTTCCTTGGTCGTATCCTCTTCTTTGCCACCTACGAGATTTAACTCTATCCTTTGTTGTGTTTTGTTTGTCGTCTCCTTTACCCTTCTCATCACTCTATCCTACCTTGTGATGACATTATGTCTGTTATCTAAAATCTCCAACTTCCCATCTCATTTCGGGAGTGGTATTCTACTTATCCCGCCTTTTGGTCGTAACCTCATATTTACCACGCGCCAGCCTGGCCTTAGCTTCATTCTTTGTTGTACTCGTACCCTTGGTTCCCTTAGCTTCATTCTTTATTGTACTCGTACCCTTGGTTCCCCTGCACTTTCACCTCTTCCCTTACGCCCTTGTCTGTTATCGCCTTTAACCCTTGTAATATTTGTATCTTTACCTTAATGCTTACCTTGAACTTATCCTTTAAAAGCATCCCCTTTCTTTCAACCTAGTTTGAGAGTTATAAGTTACCCATCTCTCCCTTGATTTCTTTTCACTTCTTGTCGCCTTACAAGTTTTGTGTTAATTCCATCCCTTGCTGTGTTTTTATTTGCTATCACCCTCACCTTGTCGTCCATCGATCTTGCCTGGATACTCATCTTTATTCCTACTTCTTAAAAATCCCCTCTCTTCCACCTCAATTTGAGAGTGACAGTTTACCTATCTGGCCCTTGGACGTATCCTCTTCTTTTCCACTTGCAGATCTTGTCTGAACTTCATCCTTTGTGGTACTTATATCCTTGGTTCTTATGCACATTTACTTCCTCTCTTACATTCTTGTTCGGTATCACCTTTAGCCCTTGTAATATTCATACCCTTACCTTCATGCTTACTTTGAACCTCCCTTTAAAAACCATCTCTTTTCCATCCTTGTTCGAGGATAATGTCTTACCTATTTCGCCATTGACTGCTCGCCCTTCTTTGATGCCTTGCAAGTCTTGTCTAAAATACATCCTTTATTGTGTGTTTGTCCATTATCACCTTAACCCTTGTCATCCCTCAATTTTTACCTTGATGCTTATACTATACCTGCATTTTAAAGCCGCCTCTCCCATTTCATTTCAAGAGTGATGTCTTACCCATCCCGCTCTTGTTCGTTCCCTATTTTCTCTATCTCGTTGCAAGTCTTGTCTTAACTCGATCTTTTGGTGTGCCTTTATCTGTTACCTCCTTTACCTTTGTCATCACTGGATCTTTCCATGATGCTTATCCTATGCCTACCTTTTGAAATATCATCTTTCCCATCTCGATTTGAGAATGGTGTTTACCTACCCTGCCCTTGGTTGCATTCTCTCCCTTGTCGATTACTACTCTTGCTTTAGCTCCATCCTTTATTGTGCTCATGCCCCTATCTTGCATGTCTTATCATTCTCCTTGTCTTTTGATGGCCTTAAAGTAGTTTCCCCTTTGTAAGGAAAGACCACCATTTAATTACAAGTTATGTATAGCAACGAGATGTTTGTTGTTATATGCTTGTGCTGTTTGTCCTTGTGCTATGACTGATTTGCTTCATTGAAATGAGTGTTGGTGTGTTGTGGCCATTGGTCCACAATGGCATCAGTTTACTAGGTGAGTGCCATAGAGTTAGGTAGTTGGGTGCTCTCCCTTTTATCTCTTTAATCCATCTGTGCTTACCATTTCTATCTATACCCTTCCCTCTTGTACCTGTCCGGTTGGCACCCTCCAACCTCTCTTAATCAGTCAAGATCAAAATCGGCAGCATCTTCATCAAGTGCGTATCAACGTTTCTGTTAAGGGGGTTAGGTGCTAACCCCAATGAAGACAATGCGATCAACATCAACCAACAAAATCAATGTGGCGCAGCGGAAGCGTGTGTGGGTCCTAACCCACAGGTCCAAGAGATCCTCAAGAATTGCATCAGTGTGTCGTGATCATCTCAAGGTCAAAAAAAACCAGTCCGCAAGTTAATCTTATAGAGTCAAAGTCAACTCAAGAAAGCCGTGAACAATCTATGAACCGGCCTCGTTTTCTTGCTAGCCTCTTCTTGAATCTCAGGGGCGAGATTCCTGTTAAGGGGGTTAGATCTGTAACACCCGGAATTTGGGGGTATAAAATTTCTTTTCTAATATCCACCAAATTCAGGTGTTACCCTCTCCTTTCTTTGCCTTACTTCTCTTTTTCTAAATATTGAGGAGTTATTTTGTACCATATAAGTATTAATTTTAGTATGCTCAACACCCTGGGAAATTATTGTGTTCGCATCACATGCTGGAGCACCTAAATTTGTATAATGTTTTAAGTTGTTGGGCCTCTATTTAAACTCTAGTAGCATGTTAATTTTGAGTTTAAAAGATAGGGATAAATTCAAAACAGAAAGAAGAAGATAAAAAAAAGAAATGGAAAAAAACCCACCCTAGCCTCCCCAAGCCGGCCCAGCGCCCCTCCGCGGCCCACCTCGCGCGCGCTGCCCCCCCGGCCCAGCCGCACCGCGCGGCCCACCCCCTCGGCCTGCCCGCGAAGCCCACCCTAGCCCCGCAGCCGCTTCTCATGGCCTAGCACCCCGCCCCCCAGCCCACTAGCGCGCGCATGCTCGTGCGTGGGAGCGCCACCGTCGCCAGAAAACCGCCCACGAGGCCATTTTTCTTGTGCCCACGTCCATCGTTTTCTCTCTCTCTATCTCTCGGACGCAAGCCCTACCTCCCTCTCTCCCCCACGTCCGCGTCCCAGCCCCTGCCCGTGAGCTCGCTCGGCTCGGCGGCCAGCAAGCCAGCCAGCGTGGCGCTGTGGCCAGACTGCCAACGCGGCCAGCCTGCCCATGCCTCATCTTGCTGCGCAACAGCTCACCGCCATCACGCTCGTTCCCAAGCGTCGGCGAAGAAGCCGCCATCTCGTCGTGCGTCCGCCCATCATCTATCCCCTGGCCTGTGCGCCCAGGCCGCGCCCTGTCTCTACGTCGTTGCTGCATCCCGCCACCGTCCATCGCGCCTCGCCTTGCTGCGCAGCGGTTCGCTGCGTCGTCGCCGTTCACCACCCGCCGCGAGCTCACCACGTTGTTACCCACGGCCTCGCCGGAGCCCGTTGCGCCATCCATGTCCGCACCTAGGTGAACATCCTCTACGCGTTAAAAATATTTTTCACCATGTCGTATGTTTTAAGTAATTAAGTAAACATTTGTTTAATCAATGTTAATTAATTTAGCTTGCTAGGAAAACCTAGGTATAGTTTTTTAACTACTGCTTTTGCAAATATGAATGTTGACAGGATTTATACTAACTTAAATGCTTGTATTTTGATACATATCTAGTATGAGCATGGTATACGTTAGTGATTCTCGCGTGGCGCGCACGCTGTCTGCGTGCTTCATCGCCATCTGATTTGCGCGTTGTCACGCGTGCTGCTTTGCGTGAGTCGTCGTTCGCGTGTTTTGGTAAAATCGTTTCGCCACTTCGTGAATGTTAAATAATTAAGTTGTAATTAGTTGTTTAGTGGTCGGTTATTAAAATATCAATTCGACCGGAAACGAACTTGTAATTTTAATTACGCGCTTCACCGGTAGCTATTAAGGTAGTTGTGTCAATCCGAACGTTTTCATTATGTTTGGTTAGTGTAGACATGATATCGATTGGCGCTGCTGCATACCGTGTTCATTCTAAATTAATTGTTCTGTCGTGTCGATTTCGTATTGGTAATGTATTTTATCACGTCACAAGTCTATATTATTTGATTAGCTAGTCATTCGATACTTATTAAAATGACCTTCTAATTAAAATTGTTTTATAGTTTTAACTCGCGCTTTTATAAATAAATGTTAATTAACATGATTAATACCAACTGAAATACTTTTCATTAATTATTTGTTTGTTGTTCGCGCGCAACATCGTTTACGTGTCATCTTGTTGTTCGCGTGCATAGTCGCGTTGACTCGTGCGTGTGTCACACATGCTGTTCGCACGCGTTGTCACACGTCGTGTGCGTGCATCGTCGCGTGATGATCACGTGTGTCGCGCAACGTCTGCGCGTGATAATAATTTGTTTTCGCTTGTAAAGACTTATGTTAATAACATTGATTCGTCAGATCGCGTATGTTAGATAATTAACTTAAGGGTCGCTCGACTAATATTTATTAGATTAATATTCCAATTAGATTAAATGTGTAGTGTTCAACTTGGGGCTTTTATAATAAATATTAACATAGCTAATACGAACTTAACTACTTGTTATTTATTTAATATCTATTTAGTATAAACACGTCCTCTATTTAGTACTTACTCGTCTGTCGCGCGTGCTGCCCGCACGTGGTAGCGTGCTGATTCGCTCGTCGTTCGCGTTGGTCGCGCGCACTGTTTCGTGTGTCGTCAGCATGGTATGTCGCGTGTGTCCGCGCGTCGGTTGCAAGCTGTCGTGCTGTTTCGTGTGTCGTCCGCGCGTTATGTCGCGCGTGTCGTTCGCAAGCTGGCGTGTTGTTTCGCGCATCGTAAACATACCTCGCTTAGAATCTCTCGTGCTAATTATATTAGTTATTTATTTGACAGCTGTTAGTGTAGCAGATTGAATCAAACTACATAGCAGTTATAATTTATATTTTGTAATGTCGAATTAAATGTCCTGGCTAATACTTGCGTGGTGTAAACGTTATAACTTCTAGACCGTAGCTTCGACGATCGTGTTTCTTTCCTCGCGTCACCATAGAAGCGAGCTTCATTTTGTATTGCATGTTCTTATATTGTTTTCCTTTGTATGGTGTGATGTTCTTATACTTGTATATGTTTGTTTGCTTATGCCTGTTCGTATTCGCTGCATGTCGCGAATAGAATGCGATCCGTTTTTGAGCTTCGAGGAATCGACGGTCAAGCTTCGACGACCAAGAGATCAAACTCTTCGAGTTCTATGAGGCTGAAGACCCTGAGCATCTGTTTGGTGAAGGCAAGTGTCCTCTAACATATTATGTCTCATTTAATTTATAATTCATCAACCCGCATACCATGATCAACTTAAGGATTGACTAGAATTCTGTTTTCCTGTCCTTGTTTACCCTTTGGGAATTGGTTACTATGATTAGTATTATGCTACTGCTTTACTTTAATCAATGAACATGATGTGAACACTTATGATACGATGTTGTCATTATGATTATGATGTTGTACTGGTGATACTTTAGGGGGCTCGAGCGGTTTCTCGAGTGCCTCTCCGTAAGGACCTGTTCGTTGGATGACCGCCCGGGAAAACAGTGCAGCCATGAGGGTGGAATGGGATGCCCTTAGCTGAATAATTAGAGGAACTAGGGTGTAGTTCGCTTCGCCGTCGTGCCGTTAATGGGGCTCGGTGTATGCGGCTACAGCCTTAGGGAATCTTTGTAAAGGCTTCATAGTGAATCCCTAGCCATTCACCTTGGGAGTGAATAAGGGTCTTGCAAGCCCGGTCTAGAGAGGGAATCACGACTTGTGGGTAAAATGCGCAACCTCCGCAGAGTGTTATGAAACTGATATATCAGCCGTGCTCGCGGTAATGAGCGGCCAAGGGAGCTGCATTGATTAGATACACATTGATTAGAGACACATTGATTAGAGACACATTTATCAGAGATGTTTTGGTTACAGGTGAGGATAATGTTGGTTTCTATTATGATTATGATTTCTGGTAGTCTTTCCATTTGGAAAGGGTACTTTTGGATTAACTACTTGGGTTAATGTTAAAACCTTGCTCTATACTAGTAATAATTACCTGATCAACTAAAAGCAACTGCTTGACCTTAACCCCACATAAAGCTAGTCCACTTCAGCCAAACGGGACATTTGCTGAGTACGTTGATGTGTACTCACCCTTGCTTTCACAAAACACCAGGTTGCCTTTGATGCAATCTATGCTCAGGTAAAGAAAGAGAAGAAGGCGTCGAGGTGGATCTCCAGGAGTTCTAGGACTTCGACGAGTTCGAGGATTAGGCTAGCGACCTCCCCCAGTCTGCTGCCTGTGGTGGGTTGTTTACGTTGGCTACGTTTCGATTCTGTGTACTTTGATTTATATTATGTAAATGGCTCTAGTCTGTAATATTATTACTTACTCTTTATTGTTATTCGAAGCATTGTGCTATGATGAGTCATTTATGTAATCGCTGTGTACGTGAATTTCTGATCCTGGCACGTACATGGTTCGCATTCGGTTTACCTTCTAAAACCGGGTGTGACATTAATGGCGACGGTCGTGGTGGAGGGGAAGTGGGGGAGACGGGAGAGGAGAGGTTGGTTGTTTCCGGTCTATGGGGAGGTGAGGGGCTGACTCGGGGGAGTGGGGCCGGGGAGACTCAGCTGGACAGCCTAGGCGACAGCGCAGCACCAGGACGGCGCAGGCGTGCGGCGTGAGGAAGGGGAAGGGTCAGGGTGGGGCCCGCGTGTAAGGGAGAGATGGAGGGGGAGTGGAGAGAGGGGTGGCCGGTTGGGCCTTGGTGGGCCAAAATGGTCAATTCGGCTAGGGTTTCAAAATCTATTTTTTTTTCTTTTTTTATCCTTTAGAAATATAAATAAATATATTTTTAAATATTTCCAAAAATCATAATAATTACAAAATTATTTATAATTAAAGTATTTATTTTTGGACCAAAGTTCCTATATTAATTAATTGGGTTTCACATAAAAGGGATTTTATGAATAAGATCATCAATCGATTATGAGCAAACAAAAATCATTCTCTAAAGATAATTGAGATCAATCACTTGATTTAAATTTTACTTTACTCTATCCTAAGTTTTAATGATTAATAATGTATTATTTTAATTGATGGATTTGTGTTGTTACACTATCCCTAGTGGCCTTGCTACCCCGCATCGTCTTCCTCATCTTCGGATCTACGGAAGATGCCTCTGTGCTCTGCTGCTTCCTCCACCTCACGCTCTAGCACCCAAGCGCTACATCCTGCACCTTGATGCCCGACTCCGACCGCAACAACCTCACCGCCGACCTCACCTCCCACCCCGCCATCGCCTCCATGACTAACATGTGTGTTGTCGACCATGCTAACGTCGTAACCTACCATGGGCCCACCATGGTCTCCAAAATGCTCCACGGCGCCGCCGCCTTCTTATGGGCCACGTCGACTACGACGGCTCATAGTGGGATTGGTTCATCAACCTCTCCGCTTCCGATTTCCCGCTTGTCACGCAGAACAGTAAGTGTGCCACGTTCCTTTTTCTTTTTCATCCAACTCATCTTTCTATAGCTTTCAAAACTTGTCGGTCTAGATCTAATACACATATTCTCCAAGCTATCGTGTGATCTCAACTTCATTGACCACACTAGCAACATTGGATGGAAGGAGTATGTGCTTCCTTCATGGTTCTCCATCACTCATCATTAACTCAAGGGTGGTGTTTATTCAGAGCAATTATTTTCTAATGCCGTATAGGTTTTAAAGGGAAAAGTCGGTCATCATTAATACATGGCTCTACATGAAGAAGAAGGACGATGTGTTGATGTATATGTAGTCCATACTTATGGTGTTCTTAGTGATAATCTTGATATCACTGTTCTCCAACCCTTCATTTCTTGTAGTTCTCAAGTGGGTATCACCATCTATCGGGTACCTAGGAACAAGGTACCCAAAGTAGGCCCATGACCTCCTTTTCGCCCATTTGCGGAGCAAGCCTGCAAGGTGGAGCAGCCGACCTGGCCCATTTGCCAAGCTAGCCTGCCAATCCATGAAGACACATGTTCCCCTGAAGGACCACCTCGAGGGGATCCATGATGCCCAACACATCCTCAACAACCAGTGTCAGGAGCAACAAGAAGTTGAGCAACCACATAAAAGAAAGTGCGAGCGTAGCCCTAGCACACCCGGGAGAGCACGTGCCTTCAGGCACGCTATCAGAGGAGCGTAGTTCCTCGCAAAGGTACTGGCGCCCACCAACATCTCTATGTACGACGGGTCCTCAAATCCCGACATCTGGTTGGAGGACTATCATCTTGCTTGCCGCATGGCATGAATAAAAGATGAGCATCTCATCATCCAGTTTATCCCCATTCACCTTCCTGAGGGGGCAAGGGCCTCGCTTGAGCATTTGCCAAGCGGGACCATCCTCGATATAGTGTAAAGCCCAAATTTTGTATACGCGAAAAATAACAAAATAAATAAATATATTGATATGTTAGGGTTTTGGGAATTATGGAATCTTTAGAGGCTATTTGGTTTCTTTTGCTTTTGCATATTCAATTAATGGAATTAAGATAGTAAAATAACAAAATAAATAAATACAAAAATATGAACCTCATGATGAAGTTCTTGTATTTTTGTATTTGTATTTAAATCTGTGAGACAAGTTCAAGTTAGGAAATTAGAATTTGAAAATGGAAAGAGAAAATAATTGAGAAAGGAAATTGTAATAAAGTAATTTATTACTAGAATTAAATAATGGGAAGGAGAATAAATAATAATATTGAAAATAGTAGGATTTATATTTACATTTGGATTATATTTGAGATTGGACATCTGAAATTCAGAACAAAAATTTTAATTTGGCTTGAATATTTGAAACGTGAAATAGAAAAGAAAAAGGAAAAAAGAAAAGACAAAAGCCATTGTTTGGGCCGAATCCCCACCCCACGGCCCATTTCCAAAACTTCACCCCGCCAGCCCAGTCCCCGCGCCCATGCGCGTTGGCGCCACTAACGGCTCGGGCCCATGAAGTCCATGTCACTGCACCGCGGGGCCCGCTGGCCGGATGGGCGCTCACACCGCATCATCGTCCCTGTGAGGTGGGGCCCACCTGTCATCTTCGACACTTCCTCACAACAGATTACCCCGTGCGCTCTGGCGAGTCCACGCCGGGGAACTCGGCAGTCACCATGGCTCCCTCGCAATGATCATGCCCACGCCACGGTATAAAGTTGTCCCCTTAGGCCGATCCTTCCCCTATCTCACGCTCAAGCCTTTTTCCTCTCGTCGTCACATCGCACCGCCATAATCGAGCTTCTGTGGTAGGTGACGCACTGCCGCTGGTGACCTGTGCTCGTCATCGTTCCGCACGCTCTGAAAGTCACCTCGCTGTGTTCACCATTATACACACATTGTATATGTCATCTTGGGTGGGGAGTTGGGTCTCCAGCTGGCCTTTTTGGTTGTCGTCGGTGAGACCACCACTGTGGGTGGGTGGGTGCCGGCACTCTGCTGATCGGGGGTGGGAGATGACTGCGCTGACCATTGATTCGATAGGGGATATTGGGTGGTTAGGATAGGTCGGGCCATAATAAAATCTGGGCTGTTCAATTTGGATCAGGCGTTGATCGGTGTGTACCGCTTCAGGATCCATTTTGGACCGTTGACCCGGGATCCTGCGGTCACCATGCCATACCGGTTCGCATGGGTGAACGGTCTAATCTGAGCCATTGATCTGAATCTATGTGGTTCATATTAAACCATACCCCTTCGCTGAGCCAGTTTTACAAATAGGACCCCCTGGTTTCTATTGATTCACCTGCAGTCCACCCTAGTAGAAAGACTCTTAAAGATTAGTCCTAGTATTTACAGATTCAACCCCGAGTCTTTAGAATATCATGCTCGCCATCCTTGGTTATGTTAAAATAAACGAAATTAATTATAAAATCAGAGAAATTCCCTGGAAAATGATTTCTAGTATAAAAATAATTTTAGAAACTTGTTTAATTCATAAGTAATTCATTCTAACTCCTTTTTGATCCATTCCAGATGCATTAATCTCATATTAATATTGTTTATCATCTAGTAACCCTATATTACCATGAAACCTATGGTTAAAATCTTGTACATCCTTTGTTTTATAATAGACACCTAAACTTTCGAAAAATTATAACTTTACAACCATAACTCCGAATTTAGTGGTTCTCGAACCTAGGGTCTCGTTACGATGCGTGGAACATTATTATGCAGTTTGTTCTTATGTTTGGTGTGAGGCTAATTTTGCCTATATCATGCTTGTTTGTATTGCTACGAGTAGCAGCGAGGTTGCGAGTTACTTGAAGAGCAAGTTGGTACCTGGGAATCTCAAGTCACAGGCAAGTGGTGCCCTTGATCACATTTTCTTTACCCAGTAATGTTCCTGTTAATCACTGTGACATGCTCAGGTTAATTTGAAGTTACATAATAGGCTTCCCTAGCATTATTTATCCCACACCTTGCAGATAAAAGAACTATTGGGTAGTTTTGCTATTGCTCTATCTGGTTTGGGAAATTAATGGTACATTATGATCATGTTCGAATTATGTTGTTGTTTAATTATTGTTCATGATAAGATCATTATGTTAATTAGAACATGGAGCGACCAACCGGGAAAATAGTGCTACCACAAGGGTGGTATGGGACACACTTGGCTTACTAATTAGGAAAGGTAGTGGAGGACTACCCTACCCGAAAGGGCAAGGGCGGTAGAGGAGCTGCGTATAGAAAGGTTCTTGGGTCGATCATGCTGCGATGGCTTTTCGGACGAGGGATTCCTATATTGCCCTTCTCAGAAACCGTAGCAGGTTTTCTGAAGTTAGTGGAACTTTGTAAAGGCCTCGTAGTGGATCCAGCCGTTCACCTCGGAAGTGTCTGTCACTACGAGGCCTTTACAAAGTTCCACTAGCTTCAGAAAACCCGCTATGGTTTCGGAGAAGGGCAATATAGGAATCCCTCATCCGAAAAGCCATTGCAGCATGATCGACCTGAGAACCTCCCTATACATAGCTCCTCTACCGCCCTTGCCCCTTTCGGGTAAGGTTGTCCTCCACTAGCTTTCATAATTAGTCAGCCAAGGGCGTTGCATTCCACCCTTGTGGTAGCACGGATATCTCCAGTTAAGCTCCATGTTCCAATTAACACAATGATCTTGTCATGAACAATAATTAAAACAACAACATAACTGGAACACGATCATAATATAACAATAATTTTCCCAAAACCAGGTAGAGCAATAGCAAAACTACCCAATGTTCAGTGGTAAACAAGGTGTGGGATAAACAAATCAAGGGAAACCTATTAGGTCCCATCAAATTAACCTGAGCATGTCACAGTGATTAACCGGAACATTATTAGGTAAAGAAGAGTGATCAAGGGCACAACTTGCCTTAGACTCGAGATTCCCAGGTACCATGTCGATCTTCAGATTCTCGTGACCTCACTTCTATTCATAGCACTACATACCAATAGACAAGAAGTACTTAAAAATAACATTACACTAAACATGAGAACAAACCACGTAAGAATATTCTACGCGTTGCTATGAGATCGTAGGTTCGAGAACCACTAAATTCAGAGTTACTGTTAAGAGGATATGATTTTCCAAAGATTTAGGTGATTAAACAATAAAATATAAATTATCTGTTAATTAATATAAATCATGTGAGAATTAATTAAATTTAATCGAAGATATAACTTGATTATAGGTTGTATTTTTAGTCAGGTTATAATCATGGACAATTAACTTTAATTAGCAAGATAAATCAATAATCATAGGATAAACAATATAAAAGTAAGTAATATGTTGTAAATAATGTTGTTATTGCGTAGACAAATTTAATACGAGACTAACGCAACTTGAACGGACTTAATCTAAGTTAAAACGAGCAATATAGGGATTAATTTAGTTTTCAGTCATTTTTATAATTAAATCGAGCTCTAGGGACTTATTTGCAATTCTCAGGGACTGCTAGGTAATCATCTTACCGCACAGGTGGGCGACGGGTTGATTAATATAGATCACAAGGTCTCTTTTGCAAAAGTAGATGGCCGAAGTGGTATGGGCTTTTGTGGACCGTTGGATCGATAGTCTACGGTGCAGATTAGATCGAAGTCTCAGTCATTGGATCAGAGATCGACGACATATATTTTATGATAGTAGATCGAATTTCCCGCACCAGATTGAATTGGACGGCCCACGGCCTCGGCCGAATCGGTACGCGACCGATCCCATCACAGCCGTTAGATCTAAAATCAACGCTCGAGATTAAAAGATCCCTTAATCTGATATCGACCAACAGATCCGAGATCAACGGCTATGATTTTCGATCATGATGGGGTATTTGAGATTCAATCGTGAGCGCTCATCACCAGATCGACGGCCAAGGCCATTTCTCCCCGCACGATCCTGTTCACGCCGGAACGGGGCTGCGGCATTCGGCCTGCGGTGGCAGGCCCACCGGCGAGCGGTGGCTGCTGCGAGGCTATGGATGAGATGAGTCTTTGATTGATGGCTTGAGGTGTTATGGTAGCATGTATTTATATAGGCTGGGAGGTGGCTGGTTACATGATAGATCTAATGTGGTACTTATCTATTACAATCATATCCTATATATTAGGAACTATAACAAACTCGAACCCAAATCTGTTACATGATAGATCTAATCTGGTACATATCTGTTACAATCTTATCCTATCTATTAGGAACTCTAACAAACACGAATCTAGAATAGGTAACAGTGATGCAAGATCCGACAAGTGGAATAAAAAAATAGGAGGAAAAATTCACGTGGGTTGTGTTCCTTAAGTGGCCGAATAAATAAGCCTTTTATTTGCTATTCTTTTTTCCTATTTTTTATTTCTAGATTTAATTATCCCAATTCAAATCTGATTTTAAATTTTGAAACCATATTTATATGCACAACCAAAACACCAACATGAATACAAATATTTTACATTTATTTACTCCTTATTTACTTTGCTCAAATAAGTATTTGTATGCATGAAATTTAATAAGCATGGAATTCACATAGTTATATAAACCAATATGAGTAATTTATATAGAATAACTCACTATCCTATTTATTATAGATTTTATATAACCAACATTTTATATTTACTATTTACTAAATTTTAGGGAAGAAAGTCTTAATTCATAACTTTGTTATAATACGCTTGAAATTTTCTTAACTGACCAAGATACGATTTTGGATTGTTACAGTGTCTAAGGGCCTTGCAAACCCTGGCTAGATGGGATACACGACTTGTGGGTAAAGATGTGCCACCTCTACAGAGTATAAAACTGGTATATCAGCCGTGCTCACGGTCATGAGCAGCTCGAGCCCTCACATGAGAATTTATGGAACTAAACTTAATTTGTCATATGCATTGCATTGTGGGTACGGTGTTGTTATTAATTTTGATCTCTTACTTATTTGGGTTGATATCTACTTTTACTTAGTAACTGCTAATAAAATTTTGACCAACTCTAAAAGCAATGCTCAGCTTTAACCATCTCTTTTGGTAATGTCACACCCGGATTTAAGGGATAAAGCCGGGTGCATCTCATATGTGCGCCAAAGAAGAACAACATATATAATGACAAAGTGTATAGAGATAAATTTCACAAATATCATAAATGTCATTATTACATAGCGAAAGTCTTACAAAAATAAATGATAATAAATGAGCGAACTAAGTATTATTCCTTGGCACCACAACGCTGACTAGGAGACGCCACCTAGATCAACTCGTACTCCTCATTATAGTGCAGCTCCTCTTGGACCACCTGCTCTTCACCTGTGGGGTGGGTTTGTATATCGCAAGAGTGAGCTCACAAAAGATCATAGCTCAACAAGTTGTGGGGAATAATGTGCATGAACTCACCAAAGGTGGGAGTTCATTTGAAGTGTAAGGCTGACCAATAAATAAGGGTTAAAGCTGAGCATTGCTTTTAATAAGTTGGTCAAGTTTTATTAGCAGTTACTAAATGTAAGTAGATACCAAACCAGAGTAATAGTAGATCAAATGTAATAATAAATCCCAATGCGATGCAAATGACAAATTGGATTTAGTTCAATAATTTAATCATGCAAGAGTCTTGAGCTACTCATGATCGCGAGCACGTCTAGTATACCAGTTTTAGACTCTGCAGAGGTTGTACCATGTACCCACAAGTCGTGTATCCCATATAGCCTGGGTTATCTAGACCCTTAGATACTACCGAGGTGAATGGCTAGGGATCCACTACGAGGCCTTTACAAAGTTCCACTAGCTTCAGAAAACCAGCTACAGTTTCTAGGAAGAGCAATGCAGGAATCCCCCGTCTGATCGCCATCGCAGCAAAATTAACCCGAGAACCTCCCTACACGCCTACTCCCCTACTGCCCTTGCCCCTTTCGGGTAAGATAGTCCTCCAATAGCTTTCCTAGTTAGTCAGCCAAGGGCGTCCCATTCCACCCTTGTGGTGGCACGTGTTTCTCAAGTTAAGCTCGATGTTCCAATTAACATAGTTGTCTTACCATGAACAGAAATAGAATAGTAATAAAGAATGATCAAGTGTAATAGTTATCTCAACACCCAAAACCATATATAGCAATAGCAAAGACTACCCAAAAATTCAGGGGTAAACAAGGTGAAAAGATAACCAGACTAGGGTGACCTATTGGGTCCCATCAAAATTAAGCCTATGCATGATAAAATGATTATAGAGAACATTATTGGGTAAATAAAAGTGGTCAAGGGCATAACTTGCCTTCAATGAGCTCTTGCTCAGTAACTTCTACCTGCTGAACACCTGGATCTTTTGTGGCATGCTCGTCTATATAAAATAATAATCTATGCATCGAAACGAGATCGTAGGAAAAAGAATCACTTTATTTGGAGTTACGGATTTTAAGTTATGAATTTCCAAAAGTTTTATGTGTTTGGTACAAGATTAATTAAGTGATCAAATTTAATATGGGTTTCATGCTAAAACAGTGGCACTAAGTGATAAACAATATTTTTAAAAAATTATAGAAATTGGAATGGGTCAAAAAGGAGTTAAAATGTATTTTATATGTATTATACAAGTTTCTTCAATTAATTTTGTACTAAAAATCATTTTTGAAATGAATTTCTCAGGTTTTATTAACTGTGTGGACTATGCTTATAATACCGAGAAGCTCGGGGGTTCTGCGCAAAGTATTCTAAGACTCAGAGCATAGTTGTTGTAGACTGTAGGTTGGTTTCTTAAAAAGTCGGGGTCTCTTATGTAAAACGAGCCATGCGAAGGGGTATCGCGTGACCACAATCGTCCTATATGTACTCGACGTGCCAGATTAGATCACCACTTCCGCGAGCCGGTACTCTCTCGAGACCATTGGATCGCTATCCGATGAACGTGGGACGGACGCACACCGATTCAACCAAATCCATCCGTTACCGAACCGACATTCCGGATTTAAATGTAGCGAAGGGGTATCCTATGGTCTAATCACAGCTGTAGACACCCGATCCTACAGTGCACGTATCATCTCCTTCCCCCCGACCGCGACGGCAACGGTGATCGAGGCACCACAGCGGTGCCATGGTCGGTCGGTGGCCGAACACGAGCTCTAGGTTACTAGCACTTGACTAACTGAAGAAAATATGAAGAGCAGGGTTCGTCGAGTCGTCTTAGGGGGTCATACCAGGACTTGAGGCGGTGGCGAGGCCGGTCGACGGTGAACCGCGGATCCGGGACCGAGCCCAACTTTGACGAGGAATTCGCCCAACCTCCACTGCACCCCTAGCCTCAATCTGCCACGGTCGCGATCCGCGCAACTGGGCGAGTTTCCAAGACTCCTTGCCGACCCCGAAATGACGGCGGAAGAGCGAATCTACGGCGGCGGCGCGACTTGCCATTTTTGCGTCGGTGGAGAGGGTGTGAGGGTTGAAGGGCCGCTGGTTCAACAGGGGTGAGGAGTCGAGGGTGCGCCTATACTTATGCAAGGGAAAAACCAATCTGCGGCTAGGATCACGGAGCACTCTCCCCACACCCAAACACTTTCGCTCGCCATTATCGTGATCTGTTGCGCCAGCCCGAGGAGATGGAGCTGACGAGCTGGCCTCGCACGCCAGCGACCGGGATTAACTCACACGCGCGGAGAACTACCTGCCATCGAGGCCCACCTGTCAGTATCCAAGAGAGAAAGTGAGTGCACCTAGAGGGGGGTGAATAGGTGATCCTGTAAAATTCAAACACTAATAGCCACAAAACTTAGTTAGGAGTGTTAGTACGGCTAAATACCTTGAAGCGAGTTCTTGTGAACACAATTAATCACAGAGAGATCAACACAAGACACACGGTTTTTATCCCGTGGTTCGGCCAAGTAACACTTGCCTACTTCCACGTTGTGGCGTCCCAATGGACGAGGGTTGCACTCAACCTCTTTCAAGTGATCCGATGATCAACTTGAATACCACGGTTTTTCCTTTAGATGATTATTCCCATTTGCGAGGAATCTCCACAAGATTGGAGTCTATCGGCCTTACAACAAAGATCGCAATGAAAGCACGGAGTAAGGTTGGGATGAGCAACACACACAAGACACAAATCGCAGCACACCCACGCACACAAGAGAAGACTTGAGCTCAAATGACAACATAGGGAGTCCTTGACTCGAATAGAGCTCAAATCTCTAACACAACGAAGCGAATGCGCGGGAACAGAGTCTGGATGCCTTAGGATGCTTAGTGAATGCTTGGGTGTCTCCTCCATGCGCCTAGGGGTCCCTTTTATAGCCCCAAGGTAGCTAGGAGCCATTGAAGACAATCTTGGAAGGCTAATCTTGCCTTCTATCATGTGGTGCACCGGACAGTCACTGTAGCTGTCCGGTACGCGATTACCTTCCAAATAAGGCGCAGTCGACCGTTGCAGCTTCGGGCCTGTTGGCGCACCGGACAGTCCGGTGCCTCCTGCCGACCGTTGGTGCGGGCCACGCGTCGCCTGCGGATTGCGCGGCCGACCGTTGGCTCACCGGACAGTCCGGTGCACCACCGGACAGTCCGGTGAATTATAACCGTACGCCGCTGATTTTTCCCGAGAGCGGCCTTTTCACCGGAGACCAGACTGGTGCACCGGAGACTGTTCGGTGCACCACCGGACAGTCCGGTGTGCCAGACTGTGCTGAGATTTGGCTTCACCGAGCCAAGTATTTTCTGTTTCTTTTCTTGCTGTTTCTAGCACTTAGATAACCTCATTAGTATTCAAAAAACACATGTACTAAGTCTAGAATCATACCTTGTCTTTGATTTGCACCTTTTGCTTGTTTAACACACAAGGAGTTCAAAACATTTGTGTTGGACACTTAATCACCAAAACACTTATAGAAATGGCCTAAGGGCACATTTCCCTTTCAATCTCCCCCTTTTTGGTGATTTATGCAAACACATCAAAAAGCAACAAAAAGAAGTGCAACATCAATGCAATTGAAGACCAAATTGTTTTTACTATAATTTGGCATATTTGGATCACTCTTTGCCACCTCTTGGTTTGTTTTTGCAAATCAAATTCATTTTCCTATTTCTAAGTCAAACACGCTTGTTTGGGCACGAGGAGAGATATTCCAAGAGAAAATTGATCAAGTGCCAAAAACTCCCCCTTTTCCCATAATCAAAATTCTCCTCCATGAGAGACCAAATTTTGCAATAACAATATTTTGGACAAATCAAAAGTTCTAACTCTATTGTTTTCAAAATTCACAAGTGGTAGCTGATCCATTTGCTTTGGCCTTAATTTCTGCCCCTTTGGCATTAAGCACCAAAACAGGATCATTCTTGGCCCCTTAACCCCATTGCCTCACCAAAAATGTCAATTAAGAGCAAAAAGGCAATGAGAGCATAAGTATGAACTTGGAGGTGAGTACCCTAATACCGGAGTGCAGTGGAAGTCTTTGCATGGTCCAAGTTCACCTTTCCCTTTCAATTCACCTTTGAGACTACATCAAGTATGTGCATCATTCACACATGGACTTGTGAGGTCCGGGGATCCCTTGCACAACTTGAGCACCATAAATAACCAGCAAATCACATAAATGCATGAAGTAACATGATCAAAGGCATAGAACACATGTATGCTCTAGATCAATCCAAGTTACCGGAATCTAAGACATTTAGCTCACTACGCAACCTGCAAAAAGTTTTCTCATCCAAAGGCTTGGTAAAGATATCGGCTAGCTGGTTCTCGATGCTAATATGGTACACCTCGATATCTCCCTTTTGCTGGTGGTCTCTCAGGAAGTGATACCGGATGTCTATGTGCTTAGTGCGGCTGTGTTCAACAGGATTATCCGCCATGCAGATTGCACTCTCATTGTCACATAGGAGTGGGACTTTGCTCAGATTGTAGCCAAAGTCCCTGAGGGTTTGCCTCATCCAAAGTAGTTGCGCACAACACTGTCCTACGACAACATACTCGGCCTCAGCGGTGGATAGGGCAACGGATGTCTATTTCTTGGAACTTCAAGACACTAGGGACCTTCCTAGAAATTGGCACATCCCTGATGTACTCTTCCTATCAACCTTACATCCAGCATAATCAGAGTCTGAATATCCAATCAAGTCAAAGGTAGACCCCTTTGGATACCAGATCCCGAAGCAAGGAGTAGAAACTAAATATCTAAGAATTCGCTTAACGGCCACAAGGTGACATTCCCTGGGGTCGGATTGATATCTAGCACACATGCATACACTTAGCATAATGTCCGGTCTACTAGCACATAAATAAAGCAATGACCTTATCATAGACTGATATGCCTTTTGATCAACGGACTTACCTCCTTTGTTGAGGTCGACATGCCCGTCGGTTTCTATCGGTGTCTTTCACGGGCTTGGTGTCCTTCATCCCAAACCTCTTGAGAAGATCTTGAGTGTACTTCATTTGGGAGAGGAAGGTGCCGTCCTTGAGTTGCTTCACTTGGAACCCAAGGAAGTAGTTCAACTCGCCCATCATCAACATCTCAAACTTTTGGGTCATCACCCTGCTAAACTCCTCACAAGACTTTTGGTTAGTAGAACCAAATATTATGTCATCGACATAAATTTGGCACACAAAAAGATCACCATCACAAGTCTTAGTGAAAAGAGTGGGATCGGCTTTCCCAACCTTGAAAGCATTAGCAATTAAGAAATCTCTAAGGCATTCATACCATGCTCTTGGGGCTTGCTTAAGTCCATAGAGCGCCTTAGAGAGCTTGAACACATGGTCGGGGTACCAGTCATCCTCAAAGCCAGGGGGTTGTTCCACGTACACCTCCTCCTTGATTGGCCCGTTGTGGAAAGCGCTCTTCACATCCATTTGAAACAACCTGAAAGAGTGGTGAGCGGCATAGGCTAATAATATTCGAATAGACTCTAGCCTAGCCACAGGAGCAAAAGTCTCCTCAAAATCCAAACCCGCGACTTGGGCATAATCTTTTGCCACAAGTCGAGCCTTGTTTCTTGTCACCACTCCGTGCTCGTCTTGCTTGTTGCGGAACACCCACTTGGTTCCCACAACATTTTGCTTTGGTCGCGGCACTATGCTCCAAACTTCATTCCTCTTGAAGTTGTTGAGCTCTTCCGGCATGGCCAACACCCAGTACGGATCCTGCAAGGCCTCTTCTACCCTGAAAGGCTCAATAGAAGAGACAAATGAGTAATGCTCACAAAAATTAGCTAAACGTGAGCGAGCTTATGTCACCTAGAATCTGATCGACGAGGTGATTTCTTTGGATCGTCGCTCGGACTTGAGTTGGAGGGGCCAGTGGTGCTTCTTCCTCCATAACTTGTTCTTCTTGAGGAACCTGTCCATCATCTCGAGTTGGGGGATGCACCATTGTAGAGGAAGATGGTTGATCTTGCTCCTGTTGTTCCTGTGGTCGCACCTCACCTATCGCCATCGTGGGCATTGCGGCCGTCGGAACATCATCTTCATCTATGTCATCAAGATCAACTTGCTCTCTTGGAGAGCCATTAGTCTCATCAAATACAACGTCGCTAGAGACTTCAACCAATCCCGATGATTTGTTGAAGACTCTATACACCTTTGTATTTGAGTCATACCCTAGTAAAAACCCTTCTACAGCTTTGGGAGCAAATTTGGAGTGTCTACCTTTCTTCACCAAAATGTAGCATTTGCTCCCAAATACACGAAAGTAAGAAACGTTGGGTTTGTTACCGGTAAGAAGTTCATACGAAGTCTTCTTGAGAAGGCGATGTAGGTAGAGCCGGTTTATGGCGTGGCAAGCTGTGTTCACAGCTTCGAACCAAAACCGCTCGGGCGTCTTGAATTCTCCAAGCATCGTTCTCGCCATGTCGATAAGGGTCCTGTTCTTCCTCTCTACCACACCGTTTTGCTGTGGTGTGTAGGGAGCGGATAACTCGTGCTTGACGCCTTCTTGCTCAAGATACTCCTCCACTTGCATATTCTTGAACTCGGACCCGTTGTCGCTTCTTATCTTTTTCACCTTCAGCTCAAATTCGTTTTGAGCCCTCTTTAGAAAGCGCTTTAGGGTCCCTTGGGTTTCTGATTTATCCTGCAAAAAGAACACCCAAGTGAAGCGGGAAAAATCATCAACAATTACAAGACCATACTTACTTCCCCCGATGCTAAGGTAGGCAACGGGTCCGAAGAGGTCCATGTGAAGAAGCTCCAGTGGTCTTGATGTTGTCATCACATTCTTGTTGTGATGAGTGCTTCCCACCTGTTTCCCTGCCTGACAAGCTGCACAAGGTCTATCTTTTTTGAAACATACATTGCTTAGTCCTAACACATGTTCTCCCTTTAGAAGTATATGAAGGTTCTTCATCCCAACATGTGCTAGACGGCGATGCCACAGCCAGCCCATACTAGTCTTAGCTATTAAGCATGCATCTAGATCGGCCTCCTCTTTCGAAAAATCAACTAAGTAGAGTTTGCCGTCTAGTACACCCTTAAACGCTAATGAACCATCACTCCTTCTAAAGACAGATACATCAACATTTGTAAACAAACAATTGTAGCCCATGTGGCACAACTGACTTACAGACAGGAGGTTGTATCCTAATGACTCTACTAAAAACACATTTGAAAAAGAGTGCTTGCTTGTGATGGCTATCTTTCCCAAACCTTTGACCTTGCCTTGGTTCCCATCTCCAAAAATAATCGTATCCTGGGAATCCTTATTCTTGACGTAGGAGGTGAACATCTTCTTCTCCCCCGTCATGTGGTTTGTGCATCAGCTGTCGATTATCCAGCTAGATCCCCCGGATGCATAAACCTGCAAGGCAATTAAAGCTTGGGTTTTAGGTACCCAACTCTTGTTGGGTCCTACAAGGTTAGCACAATAGCCTTTGGAACCCAAATACAAGTCTTGTCTCCCTTGCATTTTGATCCCAACTTTCTAGCAACTACTTTTTCATTCTTACATAAAAGCGCAAATGACGTATTGCAAGCATGGTAAATGGTAGAATGTTCATTGCACATTCTCCTAGGCACATGAGGCACAACATTACTTCTCCTAGGCCTACTTCTACCATGCACGAAAGTAGAGCTAGAGGCAAACATAGCATGTGAATCATTATAAGCAACATGAATATGACTCTTATTGTGACTAGCAATTTTCCTATCATAAATAAAAGCATGGTTTCTTTGAGGACTACTAGCCATAGGGGCCTTCCCTTTCTCCTTGGTGAGAATGGGAGCCTTTTGGCTTGTTAAGTTCTTGGTTTTCCTTTGAAAGCCAAGACCATCCTTAATTGAGGGGTGTCTACCAACAGTGTAGGCATCCCTAGCAAACTTTAATTTATCAAAATCATTTTTGCAAGTCTTAAGTTGAGCATTAAGACTTGCCACTTCATCATTCAACTTAGTAATAGAAATAAGATGTTCATTACCAGCATCTACATCAAAGTCCTTACATCTATTACAAATACTAACATGCTCTACACATGAATTTATTTTACTACCTCTAGCTTAGTATTTAATTCATCATTTAAACTCCTTAAACTAGAGACAGATTCATGGCAAGCAGACAATTCAGAGGATAGCACTTCATTTCTTTTAATTTCTAAAGCAAGAGATTTTTGAACACTAATAAATTTGTCATGATCTTCATACAAAATATCTTCTTGCTTATCTAGCAATCTATCCTTTTCATTAAGGGTATCAATTAATTCATTAATTTTGTCTACTTTGTTTCTATCTAAGCCTTTAAACAAATCCGTATAGTCTACTTCATCATCAGATGACTCTTCATCACTAGAAGAAGTATACTTGGGAGTGTTCCGAATACATACCTTCTTTTCCTTAGCCATAAGGCACATATTGCGTTCGTTGGGGAAGAGCGAAGATTTTTTGAAGGCCGAGGCAGCCAATCCTTCATCATTGGAGTCGGATGAAGAGCAGTCGGAATTCCATTCCTTTCCAAGATGTGCCTCGCCCTTCGCCTTCTTGTAATTCTTCTTCTTCTCTTTCTTCCCATACTTTTCTTGTTCCTGGTCATTATCATTATCGGGGCATCGAGCTATGAAATGACCAGTCTTACCGCATTTGAAACAGGAGCTCTTTCCCCTTGCTTTGTTCTTGCTGGGGTACTCCTTGCGTCCTTTTAGTGCGGTCTTGAAGCGCTTGATGATTAGGGCCATCTCATCTTCATTTAGCCCGACATCCTCAACTTGTGCCACCTTGCTTGGTAGCGCCTCCCTGCGGCTTGCTACTTTGAGAGCAACGGGTTGTGGCTCATAGACGGGTAGTGGACCATTAAGTGCATCGTCTATGTATCGTGCTCCTTTCACCATCATGCGCCCGCTCACGAATTTTTCAAGAATATCCTTGGGCGTCATCTTGGTGTACCTGGGATTTTCACGAATAAGATTGACAAGATGGGGGTCAATTACCATGAATGACCTTAGCATGAGTCGGACAACGTCGTGGTCCATCCATCTTGTGCTTCCATAGCTTCTAATCTTGTTGATGAGGGTCTTGAGCCTGTTGTAGGTCTGAGTTGGCTCCTCTCCCCTGATCATCACAAATCTTCCCAGCTCGCCTTCCACCAACTCCATTTTGGTGATCATGGTGGCGTCGTTTCCCTCATGTGATATCTTGAGGGTATCCCAAATTTGCTTGGCATTGTCCAAGCCACTCACTTTATTGTACTCATCCCTGCAAAGAGATGCTAGCAACACAGTAGTAGCTTGGGCATTCTTATGAATTTGCTCATTTATAACAACGGCATTGTCAGTACTATCAAAGTGCATTCCGTTTTCGACAATTTCCCAAATACTAGGATGGAGAGAAAATAAATGACTACGCATTTTGTGACTCCAGAAAGAATAATCTTCTCCATCAAAGTGGGGGGTTTCCCAAGTGGAATTGATAGCAAATGAGCATTAGAATTGTACGTCATGCGAGAATAGTCAAAAGAGTAGTTCTGATTAACTGTCTTTTTCTTTGACGAAGAGTCGTCATCATCGTCGTCTCTTGGTGAAGAAGAGGATGCATCGCTGTCGTAGTAGATGATCTTCTTGATGCGCCTCTTCTTCTTCCCGTCCTTCTTCTTATGACTCGAGCCTGAGTCAGTGGGCTTCTCATCTCTTGGCTCGTTGAAGATGGACTCCTCTTTGTCGTTGACCACCATCCCCTTTCCCTTAGGATCCATCTCTTCGGGTGATTAGTCCCTTACGTGAAGAGAACGGCTCTGATACCAATTGAGTGCACCTAGAGGGGGGTGAATAGGTGATCCTGTAAAATTCAAACACTAATAGCCACAAAACTTAGTTATGAGTGTTAGTACGGCTAAATAACTTGAAGCGAGTTCTTGTGAACACAAATAATCACAGAGAGATCAACACAAGACACACGATTTTTATCCCGCGGTTCGGCCAAGTAACACTTGCCTACTTCCACGTTGTGGCGTCCCAATGGACGAGGGTTGCATTCAACCCCTTTCAAGTGATCCGATGATCAACTTGAATACCACGGTTTTTCCTTTAGATGATTATTCCCGTTTGCAAGGAATCTCCACAAGATTGGAGTCTCTCGCCCTTACAACAAAGATCACAATGAAAGCACGGAGTAAGGTTGGGATGAGCAACACACACAAGACACAAATTGCAGCACACCCACGCACACAAGAGAAGACTTGAGCTCAAATGACAACACAGGGAGTCCTTGACTCGAATAGAGCTCAAATCTCTAACACAACGAAGCGAATGCGCGGGAACAGATTCTGGATGCCTTAGGATGCTTAGTGAATGCTTGGGTGTCTCCTCCATGCGCATAGGGGTCCCTTTTATAGCCCCAAGGCAGCTTGGAGCTGTTGAAGACAATCTTGGAACGCTAATCTTGCCATCTGTCGTGTGGTGCACCGGACAGTCCGTTGCACCACCGGACAGTCACTATAGCTGTCCGGTGCGCGATTGCCTTCCAAATAAGGCGCAGTCGACCATTGCAGCTTCGGGCCCGATGGCGCATCGGTCACTGTCCGGTGCACACCGGACAGTCCGGTGCCCCATGCCGACCGTTGGTGTGGACCACGCGTTGCCCGCGGATTACGCAACCGACCGTTGCGCTGGCGACCATTGGCTCACCGGACAGTCCAGTGCACCACCGAACAGTCCGGTGAATTATAGTCATACGCCGCTGATTTTTCCCGAGAGCGGCCTTTTCACCGGAGACTGTCCGGTGCACCACCAGACAGTCCGGTGTGCCAGACTATGCTAAGATTTGGCTTCACCGAGCCAAGTCTTTTCAGTTTCTTTTCTTGCTATTTCTAGCACTTAGATAACCTCATTAGTATTCAAAAAACACATGTACTAAGTCTAGAATCATACCTTGTCTTTGATTTGAACCTTTTGCTTGTTTAACACACAAGGAGTTCAAAACATTTGTGTTGGACACTTAATCACCAAAACATTTATAGAAATGGCCCAAGGGCACATTTCCCTTTCAAAAAGCACCACGGTGCGGCTGCACGGTGAGCCTGCGGTGTCGGCGCCATTTTCCCAGAGTTGGGCCACGCATAGGAATGGGTGGTGGGCCGAGGAGGTGATGTCGGCCCAAACGCAGGTATAATTTCTTTTCTTTTTATTTTTCTTTTCTATTTTATTTTTTCCTTTCTTTCTTTCCAAATTCAAACTTCAATTTAAATTCAAACTTTGTGGCACATTTGTACTCAAACTAAATGTTTTATTTGATCATACCAAAATGTGATAAAGTTATTTATTTATAAATTGATTTTGTATTGTATGATATTTCTCTCTTTCCTCTTTTTTCTATTTTTCAAATTTCCTAAATTTAAATTTGGGGTTCATTCCAAATCCTCGTTATATTTTTATTAATATTATTGTTATTATTATCAAATGCACAATCAAATAAACTCTAGCATGGTGCATAGATTATTTTAGGTATCCTTAATCATTTGTTCTCTTTATATATGGTTGTTACCATGTGATAATGAGTATAGGGCAAAAACATGGGATGAGATCCACTCTCTTTAGATTAAATACAAATTGGGTATTACAGGTAAGCCTTACACTTCACATGAGCTCCTAGCTTTGGTGAGGTAACGCACATTATTCCCCACAACTTGTTGAGCAATGAACGTATGTGAGCTCACCCTTGTTGTACTCACATCCCCCAGGTCAAGGATAGGTACCACATGATGAGGCACATGAAGGATGATGTGACGAGTTCATGAGTGGTCTAGGCCGTCGTCTCCTTGTTAACTATGGTTGTTGGATTGTTGTCTTCATATGATGTAATTATTTAAATATTTTGTACAGAACTCCATTTATATAAATGATGTGACATTCGTTTCTGTACCATGAGTCATCATATGTGTGAGACTTGATCCTAGCACACATGTGAATCGCGCTCGGGTTTGGCCCCTGAATTCGGGCGTGACATATAGCGACCAAGTTCGCTGATGGGGAGGACATGGTACGGGCTATTTTCTATAAGGGAAAGAGCCCATGTGACCCTTGCGAGCCAAACAGTGAGAAGGAGCATTGTGAGCACCCTGAGAAGCGACGGAGAAATCATCGTCTCCGACACGACGAGAAAGAAGTCGCCATAGCGGATCGGCCACCTAGGCCACCGACGAAAAATGGGGGTGACCACTTCTAGAAGCTGATGGATTCGCCGTAACAAAATCACGGCTTCCAAGTCCACCACAAGATTTGCGAGTGCAAGCTCTTGAAGCGCTTCATCTCCAAGCCGTGAGGCAAGAAGGCGAAGCCAGAGGAGCCCGTCATACCGGCAAAACCAGATGCCCTCACCGAAGATTTTTCTGAGACAACAGGATGCCTCATGATCTTTGGTGGTACTGAAATCTACGGCAACAAGTGCCGACTCAAGGTGGCCCACCGTGAGGTGCACGCAACGGAGCCCACCATCTCACATTAACCTCTAGTGGTTGGAGTTCCCAACTGTCTTCGATCGACGAGACCACCCGGACAAGATCCCACATCCCGGGACCAACCCCCTCATCGTTCAGCCAATCGTGGGCTCGAAAAACCTGTCCATGGTGGTAATGGACAGGGGGGTAAGGACAACTCCACAAAGATGTGCCTGGACTCATGTCCCACTACCATGCGCCTCTTAAGATTTCCTAAGCACCCCGATTCAGTCGAAGACATTTCTATGCCCCAGAAGGCCACAATGGTCATTGCTACGATAAACTTGGGATGATTGATCACGAGGGCTAAGGCTTATGGAAAAGACAACATCATGGTGCTCAAGCCAGAAACAATATTACACCAAAAGGCACAAACATCTGTTCGGCCTCACCATTCAAAGAGTTTGTTATAGAACACTAAAATAATGTTGTCTAGACGCCGATAGGTGGCTCTAGACTCCAAGGGCTTGTCAGGATGAACTTTGAGTCGACCAATCTCACGATCGACCAGGCATGAGGGCGAACTTGTTCTTCCATATGATCCAGTTCCTCATCATTCCGTTTGGTGGCAAAGCTCTCCGCGATCACAACGACATAGATCTCGTCGAAGTGGGAGACCATCTACCCTAGTGCCATGCTACTCCCATGAAGTGCACCTTCAAGGACCACATGCTCCACGTGGTTGGGCAGCGCCCGTAGTCGATCGAGTAGGGCAACCTCGATCGGAAGAGGGGAGAGAGGTGGGCACACACCACATCTATCGCCGCCTTAAGGGCATGGAGCTCTGCGTCCATACTGAGAGCGAAGTCTCCGCTTGGACTTGAACGACAACAACACCATCACGAGCAAGCGAGAGCTTTCACACCTCGTCCTTCGCCACTATCTTCACCTAATCCGCCACCTTTTACCGTCCTAAGCTTGAGAGAACATCTTTTGGAGCTCTGCAAAAGAAAGGAACTAAAGCAACCTAGAGTGCTAGATAATGAAAACACAAGGGCAAAAGAAAGGCTAACCTCCAACCGCGTTGTGCTCTCATGAAAGCTCTGAGTTTGTCTCCTCTAGGCGAGCATTAACCTTTCTAAGGCTTGATTCAGCCTCCTCAGCCCAAAGCTTTGCCTCATGAAGATCCTCCTGGAGTTGGGACTCTCCTCTCAAAGGCGATTCGTGTCGCGCGTCGTTACGCTCCTTGTGCAGGCGCGCGACCTCGCCACGGAGCTGGCTAGCCTCGAATTTGAGTGTAGTGAAGTCGCGTTCCCTCTCCTCAAGGCAGGAGGCCCCCGTGCGCAGCTACTCCACTTCCCGGTGTACGGCTAGCAGCACTTCTCGTCGATCCATTGACCACTGAAAGATGCGCTACGAAGAGCGTTTGGGCGATTAGTTGAAGGTTGGTCAAAGAGTGTCAATCAAAGGAAAATGGCCCAAAAGCCATACTCACCTGGTCGTAGGAGATCAAATCCCACAACATCAAAGCGCATGCAACTGAAATCGTCTCTTCAAAGTTACCAAGCATGCGCTCGATGGTCTCTTGGCTCCCGTCGCCTGTCGGCCTAGGATGAGGCTGCCTTGATGAGTCACCACTCCTCTGCCTCCATCTCCTGTCCTTCTGAGCCTTCAATGTTGAAGGAGGGAAGGTCATTGTGGCCTTCTTTTGAAGCAGGCAGCGCAGACAGTGTAGACCCTAGGGGAGGAGGAAGGGATATCGACCGGCAGAGGTTGGACCTAGGACTTGGAGACATCCATAGGCAATGATGTCGCCCCAGATAGACAAGTTGCCACCGCATCACCTGAAGGCGAGGGGGCCAGGGGCGACAACGATGGAACGACGACCACCACATCCACCGATGGAGCTCTGCCTGACACAACTTCCACGGCCACCGTGCCTCCTCTAGGCCGGATGCAGGAGATGGTGGCTCGAGGAGGGCCATGTCAGGGACATCAACTCCCAGCATCTCCTGGACGACCAAGGAGGTCGACATGGCCGCCATGAGAGGGGCAATCATTACGCCAATGAGTGGAGCAGTCGGAATGACCAAAGGAGCCGCTCCGATCGGCGCTAGCGGCATGAAGGCCTGAGAGGAGCGCTTCCAAGTGGTCGCCGTCCTCGGCGCAATCGTAGTAGGCACGTGGGAGGGGGATTACCTCTAGCTCCTTCCCCTCATGGTGCCTCAATGGCACCAAGGGTGCTAGAGGTTACGACACCTCCAGAACCGTCTCCCTGAGTCGTCGCCACCGTAGGGGCATGGGGTGGGGGTGAGAGTTGCTTCCAACTCCTTCCCTACATGGTGCACTAATGATGTCAAGGTCGTCGAAGGTTACAACACCACTAGCGTTGCTCCCTCATGTCGTGCCTAGCCCCGATGTCCTCCACATGGCGCTCTGTGGACGCCGTGAGCTTAACAGGATCTACCACAGGCTCGTCTGTAACGCCCTGAATTTGGGGGTAGAATTTTTTCTTCTTTTCTCTCACCAAATTCAGGCGTTACCCCTTTCTTTTTTTCTCGTTCCCTCGCTAAACCTTGATCTTTTCCAAAGTTATAGCGGGTTTTGGCTTTAGACCCCGTGTAAAGCAAAACCTTAAAATACTTTATTTTGGATGGTGCACCATGCCGAACCATGCAAACTTTTGATTGTTTAAAAATGTAAAAGCATTCATCCGAAGAAAATTGGATTTTAGAAAAAGAAAACCCTTTTCTTTTTCTCTCCCTCTCTCCCTTTCCCATTTCGGCCCAGCCGCCCCCCCCTTGCGCGCCGGCCCAGCTGGCGGCCCAGCCGCGCCTCCCCCCTCTCCTCCCGCGTGGGCCTCCCGGCCGGCCCAGCCGCGCGGCCCCCCTTCCCCCCCCCCCTTTCGGCCCATGGCCGGCCCAGCCGCCCCCCCTTCCCTTTTCTTTTTCCAAAAATCCCTCCCGCGGGCCTCGCCCGTCATTCTCTCACCCTCTCTCTCTTCCCCCAAACCCTAACCGCGCCGCCGCCGCCCCTGTGCGCCGCCCCCCTCCGGTGAGGCTTCCTCCCTCTCCTCCCTCCCTCTCCTCCCTCCCTCTCCTCCCTCCGGCGCCCTCCCCTCACCCGCGCCGCCCGCCTCGGCCCCGCCCCCGGCGAGCCCGGCCGCGCCCGCTCGGCCCCGCCCTCGCGCCCGCTCCGGCGAGCCCGCCCCGGCTTGGCCGCGCCCGCTCGGCCCCGCCCTCGCGTCCCCTCCGGCGAGCCGCCCCTCCCCCTCCCGTGTCCGGCTCGGCCACGCCCCCGGCGAGCCCGGCCGCGCCCGCCTGGCCCCGCCCTCGCGTCCCCTCCGGCGAGCCGCCCCTCCCCCTCCCGTGTCCGGCTCGGCCCCGCCTCCGGCGAGCCCGGCCGCGCCCGCTCGGCCCCGCCCTCGTGCCCGCTCTGGCGAGCCGCCCCGCTCGGCCGGCCGTGGTGGCCCGGCGTCCTCCCGTGGCGCGGCGAGCCTGCCCCCGGCTCGGCCGCCCGCCTCCCGGCGAGCTCGGCCGCCCCTGGCCGGTTCAACCGCCCCGGCCCGGTCGCCCCGCCGTGCCTTGCTCGCGTCGTGTCGGCCCCTGCGTGGTCTCGAGCTTGGCCCAGCGTGCCTATGGCGCGCGGTTTTGAGCTCGGCTAGCGCTCGGCCCCGACGTGCACACGGCTAGTCCGTGGTGTGTGCGTGCGGCCTCGCGCGCGTGCCCGCGTAGTGCGCGTGCCTTGGCACGACCCGTCGTGCCTCGTCTACCCCCTAACCCCCCGTCTACCCCCCCCCCCATATCCTATATGCGCTAATCACGTCGTTTATATTAATAAGATAGGAGTCTCAATTTGGAAATTGGTTACGTTAGTTAATTTGTATAGCCAATCGTCTATCTTATTCAATGCTAATATACTAAAAGTGATCGCGTTTACATTAGTGCATGTAGCTAATTCTTTTGTTAGAACCAATTGGAACTAGAACACGTGACGTCTAGTTATTCACCAACCCGTAGTGCCCCTCGAGCATAAGCCTTAACCCCTGCGAGACCTTCCCTCGTTTCTTTCTAACCAAGGTAAATCCATTATCGTATGTGGTATTCTATGCATATTTGCTTTACTTGTTCTCTTGTATGGTGTACTGTTGGTTTCCTAATTTCAATGAATGGGTGTATGTATGTTTGCACCCGCTTAGAGAACGATCCGGTTGAAGAGCCCGAGGAACTCGCAGGAGAAGCCCCTGAGCAGCAGTCGGTTGGTTGAGGCAAGTGTCCCTTGACCTATCTCTGTCCTATTCATTATTTAATTCACCTCCCGCTTTACACATTTATGCCTAAGGATTGACTAGCTTTTGTTATCCATGTCCTTGTTTACCTATTCGGGTTGGATTATTATTGTTTAGCTTTATGCTATTGCTCAAACTCTAATCAATGAACATGATGAGATTATCTATGATACGCTGTTTTCCCTTCTCTTATTATGATGTTGTACTTGTGGTCATCAAGGGGGCTCGAGCGGTTTCTCGAGTGCCTCTCCGTAAGGACCTGTTCTATGGATGACCGCCCGGGAAAACAGTGCAACCATGAGGGTGGAATGGGATGCCCTTAGCTGAATAATTAGAGGATCCGGGGTGTAGTTCACTTAGCCGTCGTGCCGTCAATGGGGCTCGGTGTATGCGGCTCGCTCTGCCAAGTTTGGGTTCGCCCCTTGGGGAGGAGTGCGGTGCATTTAGGAAACCTAATGGGTGGCTACAGCCCCGGGGAATCTTTGTAAAGGCTATGTAGTGATGCCCTGCTGGGTCACCTTGGTAGTGATCAATGGAGAGTCATGATCTCCGGGCAGAAAGGGAATCACAGCTTGTGGGTAAAGTGCACAACCTCTGCAGAGTGTTTGAAAACTGATATATCAGCCGTGCTCACGGTTATGAGCGGCCAAGGGAGCTCCAGTGATTAGTGGTACTTGATCAGAGATACTTTGGTACAGGTGGTTATGAGATTGATGATTTTGGTTATGACTATGGTGCTGGTAAGTGGTATTCTTTCCGTTTGGAAAGGGTACATCGGGTTAATAACTTGGGTTAATGCTAAAACATGGCTTTCTACTAGTAAGTAATAATCTGACCAACTAAAAGCAACCGCTTGACTTATCCCCACATAAAGCTAGTCCACTACAGCCAAACAGGATACTTGCTGAGTATGTTGATGTGTACTCACCCTTGCTCTACACACCAAACCCCCCCCATCCCCAGGTTGTCAGCATTGCAACCACTGCTCAAGCGAAGATGAAGCTGTGGAAGGAGACTTCCAGGAGTTCCAAGATTACGACGAGTTCTAGGTGTGGGTTAGCGGCAACCCCCAGTCGGCTGCCTGTGAAGGCCGCGGTTACCTACGTTTCTTTTCCGCACTTTGATTTATTGTAAGGACTATATGGACGTCTCAGACGTATGATGTAATCGACTATTTCCCTTCTGAATACTATTTTGAGCACTGTGTGATGATGTCCATGTTATGTAACTGCTGTGTACGTGAATAACTGATCCTGGCACGTACATGGTTCGCATTCGGTTTGCCTTCTAAAACCGGGTGTGACATAAGTGGTATCAAAGTCGTGCTGACTGTAGGACCGCTAACCTAGAATAGAATGGTCGTTCTAAGGACTATAGACCTCTGTCCCTGCCTTGACTTTGCATATCCCTTCAAAAGTTGGTCATACCGACCAAACCTATGTTCTACTATATATTATACCTTGCTGAAAATCATGTTTTATTCTAATCCTTCATTTATTTATGATTCATTACTTGCTGGTCATATTGATTCTGTTCTCACCCTTTTGCTTGCGATGTCTTTTGTAGATGGCTCGACTTAGACACACTGCACGAAAGTCCGTCATCCCCTTCTTACCCTCCCGCCTTGCTGAGCGTCCGCTTCGCCGTCCCGTGGCCGGACAGTCCAGCCACTTGGAGAGACTGCACCACCGCCTGCATGAGGAGCAGCAGGGCTCTTCCTTCTCGCTCCAGCAGGAGATAGAGTCCGTGAGGAGCTGTTCCCCTGTGCTTCCCCTGGAGGCGCCCCCTGCACCACCACTGGGCGCCCCAGCTTCTGGAGTAGCTGCTGGAGGAGACCCAGACGACGGAGGTGGCGACGACAGCTCGAGCCACGACATCGACTTCTCTGCTAACCATGAGCCGGAAGGATGGGTTGCTCGACCCATCACTCGCGACGCTGCTCGCGGGTGTCACTTCCACGATGCGCTCGACACCCTGCTACGTCGGGCATTTAACCGGCATACTTGGTCCGTCGAGTATCGCTGTGTGGTCTACCAGCACAGTCGCGGGGTCTACCCGGACCGCTGGGAGGCAACCTGCTTGGTGCGCTGCCCGGAGAACAGTCTCCAGGGTGCGGAGGCCTGCTCAGAGCACTATTCTATCTCTGAGCGGGACTCAGCTGAGGCAGCCATGCAAGATGCTGCACGGCGTGCGCTTTCACACTACTGCTCGGTTTTCGGTGGGGCAGCTGACGGTCTTGACCTGAAGTATTACCCCCGCCGTCCATCTGGCAGCACAGGAGGCATGATTGTCTCACCTGTCGGTGAGGGCAATCCTAGGTTGAGCAGCACAGTCAACCTAGCCGCCGTGCTAAACACGGAGCTGGACCATGCACTAGACGAGCTGAGTAGGGCTCGTGCTGAGATCGCCCTACTGCGGGCTGAGCGCGCGGAACGTCGTCACCTGGATGGTGGTTCCCCCGCTCCCGTTGGGACTCAGCACCCGTACCGCTCACCTCAGCGTGGACACCAGTCTTATGGCAATCCCGACTGCAAGACCAAGATAACTCTAGAACCATAGCTCGTTAGAGTTGGATCTTGTAATTAATACGAAATATACATAGAAGCTACAGTCTTAGCGTTAGTCTCGCTTTAGTTAGTCTTAGTTAGACAGGGTAGTTTGCTATATCCTGTGCATTTATGTTTGTCATGATGAACTATGTTTGGTTTGGATCTTTGTAATGACTGTCACCAGAGTGTGGGTATCCCCTGCATTTTGGTTTACTTATTATGTTAATGGAGTTTGCTATATAGTTGGGAAACCTTTTATTCCACTTTCCTCTTTATCTGAGAAGCTGGGTGGTCTGTGTTGGAGATCAGTGAAGATGCTCATCTGTTCAGTGCTATTGAAGAATTCTATTCTCTTTTCTTATGCTGCAAGATTTGCCAGATCAGTTCTGATGTGTGGTTGCATTCTGCAGATGTCAGAGAACAGGCGCAGAGGAGGAAGGCGTGCTCAGCAGGAGCGAGCCACTCAACAGGAGGAGGTGCCCCAGCAGCAGCACCTGCCGCCCCCGCCCCCGATGTCGATCGAGCAGATGTTTCTGATGCAGACTCAGGCAGTTCAAGCCATCGATCAGACTTTGGCCGCCATTCAGCAGCAGCAGCAGCAGGCCCCACCTCAGCCTCAGATGCCTCAGATGCCCAGAGACAAGCGTGCTGAATTCATGAGAGGTCATCCACCAACGTTCGCTCATTCTTCTGACCCCATGGATGCTGAAGACTGGCTGCGCACTGTGGAGCGGGAGTTGCATACCGCTCAGTGCGATGACAGGGAGAAGGTCCTGTATGGTCCCCGTATGTTGAGAGGAGCAGCCCAATCATGGTGGGAGTCTTACCTTGCCACCCATGCCCACCCTGACGCCATCACCTGGGAAGAGTTCAGAGGTAGCTTTCGTCAGTACCATGTTCCTGCAGGTCTGATGATAGTGAAGAAGGAGGAGTTCCTGGCTCTCAAGCAAGGACCATTGTCTGTCAGTGAGTACCGGGACAGGTTTCTGCAGTTGTCCCGCTATGCTCCTGAAGATGTCAACACCGACGCCAAGCGACAATACCGTTTTCTGAGAGGCTTGGTTGACCCTCTGCAGTACCAACTGATGAATCATACCTTCCCGACATTCTAGCACCTGATTGACAGAGCAATCATGACAGAGAGGAAGCGTAAGGAGATGGAGGATCGTAAACGCAAGATCAGTGGACCCCAGCCTGGAAGCAGCAATCGTCCTCGTTTCTCAGGCAATCAACCTCAGCAGTTCAGGCAGAACCAGCGTCCACCTCAGCAGCATCAGCAGTTTCAAAGGCAGTATCCTCAGCACCAGTACCAGAACCGTCAGAGCAATCAGAGTGGAGGTCAGTTTCAGAGGCAGAATCAGCAAGCACCTCGTCTTCCTGCCCTAGCAAATCAGCAGAACAGTCAGGCAGCACCAGCTCAGGTTGGAAACAGAGCGTGTTTCCACTGTGGAGAGCAAGGCCACTGGGTGATGCAATGTCCGAAGAAGGCAGCCCAGCAGCAGTCAGGCCCCAATGCCCCAGCAAAGCAGAATGTGCCTCAGCCTGGAGCAGGCAACCGCTCTCAGCCGCGCTATAATCATGGAAGGCTGAACCACTTGGAGGCTGAAGCAGTTCAGGAGACCCCCGGCATGATAGTAGGTATGTTCCCAGTCGACTCCCATACTGCAGAAGTGTTATTTGATACTGGAGCAACACATTCTTTCATTACTGCATCATGGGTAGAAGCACATAATCTTCCAATTACTACCATGTCAACCCCCATTCAAATTGACTCAGCCGGTGGTAGAATTCGAGCCGATAGCATTTGTTTGAATATAAGTGTGGAAATAAGGGGGATAGTGTTTCCCGCCAACCTTATAGTAATGGGTACTCAGGGAATAGATGTCATCCTAGGGATGAATTGGCTAGATAAGTATCAGGCAGTTATCAGTTGTGATAAAAGGACCATCAAGTTGGTGTCCCCACTAGGAGAGGAAGTGGTGACCGAGTTAGTCCCGCCTGAGCCGAAGAAAGGAAGTTGTTATCAGATAGCTGTTGATAGCAGTGAAGCAGACCCAATTGAGAGTATCAAGGTTGTGTCTGAGTTCCCGGATGTGTTTCCAAAGGACTTACCGGGTATGCCACCAGAGCGGAAAGTTGAGTTTGCCATAGAGCTTCTTCCTGGAACCGCCCCTATCTTCAAGAGAGCTTACAGAATATCTGGACCAGAGTTGGTTGAGCTTAAGAAGCAAATTGATGAGCTGTCAGAGAAAGGTTACATCCGGCCAAGCACCTCGCCTTGGGCCGCCCCTGTCTTGTTTGTGGAAAAGAAAGATGGCACCAAGAGAATGTGTATTGATTATCGAGCTTTGAATGAGGTTACGATCAAGAACAAGTATCCCTTGCCCAGAATAGAAGATCTGTTCGACCAGTTGAGAGGAGCCAGTGTGTTCTCCAAGATTGATCTGAGGTCAGGTTATCATCAGCTCAGGATCCGACCTTCGGACATTCCGAAGACGGCATTCATTACCAAGTATGGTTTGTATGAGTTCACAGTGATGTCTTTTGGTTTGACCAATGCACCATTGTTCTTCATGAACTTGATGAACAGTGTATTCATGGATTACCTTGATAAGTTTGTGGTGGTATTCATTGATGACATTCTGGTTTATTCTCAAAGCGAAGAAGAGCACGCAGATCATTTGAGGATGGTATTGCAGAGATTGCGAGAGCACCAGTTGTATGCAAAGTTGAGCAAGTGTGAGTTCTGGATCAGTGAAGTCCTGTTCTTGGGTCACATAATCAACAAAGAAGGATTGGCTGTGGATCCGAAGAAAGTGGCAGATATTTTGAACTGGAAAGCGCCAACAGATGCTAGAGGAATCAAGAGTTTCATTGGAATGGCCGGATATTATCGGCGATTCATTGAAGGGTTTTCGAAGATTGCGAAACCAATGACAGCGTTGCTAGGCAACAAAGTTGAGTTCAAGTGGACCCAGAAATGTCAAGAGGCCTTTGAAGCGCTGAAAGAGAAGTTGACTACAGCGCCTGTCCTAGTCTTGCCTGATGTGCACAAGCCCTTCTCGGTGTATTGCGATGCTTGCTACACAGGTTTGGGATGCGTGTTGATGCAAGAGGGAAGAGTTGTGGCTTACTCGTCCCGACAACTGAAGGTTCATGAGAAGAACTACCCAATCCATGATCTAGAGTTGGCAGCAGTGGTTCACGCACTGAAGACATGGAGGCACTATTTGTATGGACAGAAATGCGATGTTTACACAGATCACAAGAGTCTGAAGTACATATTCACTCAGTCAGAGTTGAACATGAGGCAACGAAGATGGTTAGAGTTGATTAAAGATTATGAGTTGGAGATTCATTACCATCCAGGCAAAGCAAACGTAGTGGCAGATGCTTTGAGCAGAAAGAGTCAAGTCAATCTGATGGTTGCTCGTCCGATGCCTTATGAGTTGGCCAAGGAGTTTGACAGGTTGAGTCTCGGATTTCTGAACAATTCACGAGGAGTCACAGTTGAGTTGGAACCTACCTTGGAGCGCGAAATCAAAGAAGCGCAGAAGAATGATGAGAAAATCAGTGAGATCCGGCGACTGATTCTAGATGGCAGAGGCAAGGATTTTCGAGAAGATGCAGAAGGCGTGATATGGTTCAAGGACCGCTTGTGTGTTCACAATGTCCAGTCCATTCGGGAGTTGATTCTCAAGGAAGCTCATGAGACAGCCTATTCGATTCACCCTGGCAGTGAGAAGATGTATCAGGATCTGAAGAAGAAACTCTGGTGGTACGGAATGAAGAGGGAAATCGCAGAGCATGTGGCTATGTGCGATAGTTGCCGAAGAATTAAGGCAGAGCACCAGAGACCTGCTGGATTGTTGCAACCGTTGCAGATCCCTCAGTGGAAATGGGATGAAATTGGTATGGATTTCATAGTCGGATTGCCTCGCACTCGAGCCGGCTACGATTCCATTTGGGTAGTAGTGGACCGCTTGACCAAGTCAGCCCACTTCATACCTGTCAAGACCAACTACAGCAGTGCAGTATTGGCAGAGTTGTATATGTCTCGGATCGTTTGTCTTCATGGTGTGCCAAAGAAGATAGTACCAGACAGAGGAACGCAGTTCACCTCTCATTTCTGGCAGCAGTTGCATGAAGCTTTGGGCACGCATCTGAATTTCAGTTCAGCTTATCACCCGCAGACAGATGGTCAGACTGAAAGAACCAATCAAATTCTTGAAGACATGTTGAGAGCCAGTGCGTTGCAAGATCAGTCCGGATGGGACAAGCGATTGCCTTATGCGGAGTTTTCCTATAACAACAGTTACCAGGCCAGTTTGAAGATGTCACCATTTCAGGCGCTCTATGGAAGGAGTTGTAGAACTCCGTTGCAATGGGATCAGCCTGGAGAAAAGCAGGTGTTTGGGCCGGACATTTTGCTTGAAGCCGAAGAGAACATCAAGATGGTCCGAGAGAATCTGAAGATAGCGCAATCAAGACAGCGAAGCTATGCAGACACAAGAAGAAGAGAGCTGAGTTTCGAAGTCTGAGACTTTGTCTATCTGAAAGTGTCACCGATCAGAGGAGTCAAGAGGTTCGGAGTCAAAGGCAAGCTAGCACCCTGCTACATTGGTCCGTATCAGATTCTTGCAAGACGTGGAGAAGTGGCCTATCAGCTCAGTTTGCCCGAGAATTTGTCTGCCGTGCATGATGTCTTTCATGTGTCTCAGTTGAAGAAGTGCTTGCGTGTGCCAGAAGAGCAGTTGCCAGTGGAAGGTCTTGAAGTCCAGGAGGACTTGACCTACGTTGAGAAGCCAGTGCAAATCCTTGAGGTTGCAGACAGAGTCACCCGAAGGAAGACCATCAGAATGTGCAAAGTCAGATGGAATCATCACTCTGAGGAAGAAGCAACCTGGGGGCGTGAAGATGATCTGATGGCTAAATACCCTAAGCTCTTTGCTAGCCAACCCTGAATCTCGAGGGCGAGATTCTTTTAAGGGGGATAGGTTTGTAACGCCCTGAATTTGGGGGTAGAATTTTTTCTTCTTTTCTCTCACCAAATTCAGGCTTTACCCCTTTCTTTTTTTCTCGTTCCCTCGCTAAACCTTGATCTTTTCCAAAGTTATAGCGGGTTTTGGCTTTAGACCCCGTGTAAAGCAAAACCTTAAAATACTTTATTTTGGATGGTGCACCATGCCGAACCATGCATACTTTTGATTGTTTAAAAATGTAAAAGCATTCATCCGAAGAAAATTGGATTTTAGAAAAAGAAAACCCTTTTCTTTTTCTCTCCCTCTCTCCCTTTCCCATTTTGGCCCAGCCGCCCCCCCCTTGCGCGCCGGCCCAGCTGGCGGCCCAGCCGCGCCTCCCCCCTCCCCTCCCGCGTGGGCCTCCCGGCCGGCCCAGCCGCGCGGCCCCCCTTCCCCCCCTTTCGGCCCATGGCCGGCCCAGCCGCCCCCCTCCCTTTTCTTTTTCCAAAAATCCCTCCCGCGGGCCCCGCCCGTCATTCTCTCACCCTCTCTCTCTTCCCCCAAACCCTAACCGTGCCGCCGCCGCCCCTGTGCGCCGCCGCCGCCGCCCCTGCGCGCCGCCCCCCTCCGGTGAGGCTTCCTCCCTCTCCTCCCTTCCTCTCCTCCCTCCCTCTCCTCCCTCCGGCGCCCTCCCCTCACCCGCGCCGCCTGCCTCGGCCCCGCCCCCTGCGAGCCCGGCCGCGCCCGCTCGGCCCCGCCCTCGCGCCCGCTCCGGCGAGCCCGCCCCGGCTTGGCCGCGCTCGCTCGGCCCCGCCCTCGCGTCCCCTCCGCCGAGCCGCCCCTCCCCCTCCCGTGTCCGGCTCGGCCCCGCCCCCGGCGAGCCCGGCCGCGCCCGCTCGGCCCCGCCCTCGCGTCCCCTCCGGCGAGCCGCCCCTCCCCCTCCGGTGTCCGGCTCGGCCCCGCCTCCGGCGAGCCCGGCCGCGCCCTCGCGTCCCCTCCGGCGAGCCGCCCCTCCCCCTCCCGTGTCCGGCTCGGCCCCGCCCTCGCGCCCGCTCCGGCGAGCCGCCCCGCTCGGCCCCTGCGCCCCGCCCCGCCCCTCGGCTCGGCCGGCCGTGGTGGCCCGGCATCCTCCCGCGGCGCGGCGAGCCCGCTCGCCCGCGCGCGCCCGCCTCCCGGCGAGCTCGGCCGCCCCTGGCCGGTTCAACCGCCCCGGCCCCGGCTCGGCTGCTCCCGCCCCGCCCCGGCCCGGTCGCCCCGCCGTGCCTTGCTCGCGTCGTGTCGGCCCCTGCGTGGTCTCGAGCTTGGCCCAGCGTGCCTATGGCGCGCGGTTTTGAGCTCGGCTAGCGCTTGGCCCCGACGTGCACACGGCTAGTCCGTGGTGTGTGCGTGCGGCCTCGCGCGCGTGCCCGCGTAGTGCGCGTGCCTTGGCACGACCCGTCGTGCCTCCTCTACCCCCTAACCCCCCCGTCTACCCCCCCCGTATCCTATATGCGCTAATCACGTCGTTTATATTAATAAGATAGGAGTCTCAATTTGGAAATTAGTTACGTTAGTTAATTTGTATAGCCAATCATCTATCTTATTCAATGCTAATCTACTAAAAGTGATCGCGTTTACATTAGTGCATGTAGCTAATTCTTTTGTTAGAACCAATTGGAACTAGAACATGTGACGTCTAGTTATTCACCAACCCGTAGTGCCCCTCGAGCATAAGCCTTAACCCCTGCGAGACCTTCCCTCGTTTCTTTCTAACCAACGTAAATCCATTATCATATGTGGTATTCTATGCATATTTGCTTTACTTGTTCTCTTGTATGGTGTACTGTTGGTTTCCTAATTTCAATGAATGGGTGTATGTATGTTTGCACCCGCTTAGAGAACGATCCGGTTGAAGAGCCCGAGGAACTCGCAGGAGAAGCCCCTGAGCAGCAGTCGGTTGGTGGAGGCAAGTGTCCCTTGACCTATCTCTGTCCTATTCATTATTTAATTCACCTCCCGCTTTACACATTTATGCCTAAAGATTGACTAGCTTTTGTTATCCATGTCCTTGTTTACCTATTCGGGTTGGATTATTATTGTTTAGCTTTATGCTATTGCTCAAACTCTAATCAATGAACATGATGAGATTATCTATGATACGCTGTTTTCCCTTCTCTTATTATGATGTTGTACTTGTGGTCATCAAGGGGGCTCGAGCGGTTTCTCGAGTGCCTCTCCGTAAGGACCTGTTCTATGGATGACCGCCCGGGAAAACAGTGCAACCATGAGGGTGGAATGGGATGCCCTTAGCTGAATAATTAGAGGATCCGGGGTGTAGTTCACTTAGTCGTCGTGCCGTCAATGGGGCTCGGTGTATGCGGCTCGCTCTGCCAAGTTTGGGTTCGCCCCTTGGGGAGGAGTGCGGTGCATTTAGGAAACCTAACGGGTGGCTACAGCCCCGGGGAATCTTTGTAAAGGCTACGTAGTGATGCCCTGCTGGGTCACCTTGGTAGTGATCAATGGAGAGTCATGATCTCCGGGCAGAAAGGGAATCACGGCTTGTGGGTAAAGTGCACAACCTCTGCAGAGTGTTTGAAAACTGATATATCAGTCGTGCTCACGGTTATGAGCGGCCAAGGGAGCTCCAGTGATTAGTGGTACTTGATCAGAGATACTTTGGTACAGGTGGTTATGAGATTGATGGTTTTGGTTATGACTATGGTGCTGGTAAGTGGTATTCTTTCCGTTTGGAAAGGGTACATCGGGTTAATAACTTGGGTTAATGCTAAAACTTGGCTTTCTACTAGTAAGTAATAATCTGACCAACTAAAAGCAACCACTTGACTTATCCCCACATAAAGCTAGTCCACTACAGCCAAACAGGATACTTGCTGAGTATGTTGATGTGTACTCACCCTTGCTCTACACACCAAACCCCCCCCCATCCCCAGGTTGTCAGCATTGCAACCACTGCTCAGGCGAAGATGAAGCTGTGGAAGGAGACTTCCAGGAGTTCCAAGATTACGACGAGTTCTAGGTGTGGGTTAGCGGCAACCCCCAGTCGGCTGCCTGTGAAGGCCGCGGTTACCTACGTTTCTTTTCCGCACTTTGATTTATTGTAAGGACTATATGGACGTCTCAGACGTATGATGTAATCGACTATTTCCCTTCTTAATACTATTTTGAGCACTGTGTGATGATGTCCATGTTATGTAACTGCTGTGTACGTGAATAACTGATCCTGGCACATACATGGTTCACATTCGGTTTGCCTTCTAAAACCGGGTGTGACATCATCCCTCTACACTCGGATGTTGGAGATAGTTAGACGTCTCCATAATGGGACATGCCACTCACCAACGTGAGGACCTCCATCCCTCCGCAGGCTATGGAGGTCATGTCCTCCATGTCGATGGAGGTAGTGCTACTCCTCCTCGGCCCCGCGCGAGCGAGGCACACAACCTTCTTCTCTTTGTTCCTCGATTGGCGACACTTCTAGCGTGTCGCCAAAGCCTCCACATTTGCCTCCCTCTTCCTCTTCTCCACCTTTATTGCGGCATCCTCAAGAAGGGATGGAAGACATGGCTCGATAGGCCTGGTCACCTGTAGAGCCCCGGTCAATCATTCCCAACAAAAAAGCCAAAGGAGCAGGAGAAGACAAGGGAGAAGGAACTTACCAAACTGCTTCCAACATCTTTGGAAAGAGGGAGGGGTGAATCCTCATCCATAAAGGTTTCCAACGACTACGCCGTGACGGCCTTGACCAGGGCTTCGATCTTGGCCAGCGCGAGTGGCTCGCAAGAATGGCTATTGGGGTCTTTGGAACCGGAATACTAGTGCAAAGGCTTTTTATGGACCATTAGAGGCTGAACCCAGTGCTGCATAAAGTTGCACTCTAGCCGCGTGCCGGTGTGGCCTTATTGCTTCGGTGCATCGATATCTTTCAGAAGTTGTGCCACCTTGCTATTGAAATGTGCCTTCGCACCATAATGCCACTTCTCTGTCAACACCGGCTTCCATCCAGTGAACGGCAGAGCACTGCCGGCCATGTTCTTGGCATAAAACCACTCGCCCTCATACCGCATTGAGGATGGGAGTGGAATCCTAAAATACTCCACCTTTCGGCTTGAGCAAAGTTGAATGTTGGCTGGGCCAATGTACAGTTGACCACCACGGCCTGGAGTCACTCGTGCGCTGAAGATGTACTGCCACAGATTCCAGTAGGGGTCGATGCCCATGAAATCCTCACATAGCATAATGAAGCACGCTATGTGGAGGACGCTATGTGGAGGTTCTAGATCTCACCTAGTAGTAATGGAGGATCCCTTGCATGAAGGGATGTAGGGGCAGACGAAACTTGCGCTTGTAGAAGGACACGAGGATGACCACCTCGTCGTCCCTCGAATGCAACATCCCAGCCTCGCTTGGTGAAAGTCGCCTAGAGGGGGGTGAATAGGGCGAAACTGAAATTTACAAAGTTAATCACAACTACAAGCCGGGTTAGCGTTAGAAATATAATCGAATCCGCGAGAGAGAGTGGAAAACAAATCGCAAGCGAATAAAGAGTATGACACGCGGATTTGTTTTACCGAGGTTCGGTCCTCGCAAATTTACTCCCCGTTGAGGAGGCCACAAAGGCTGGGTCTTTTTCAACCCCTTCCCTCTCTCAAACGGTCCCTCGGACCGAGTGAGCTTTCTCTTCTCAAATCAACCGGGAACAAAACTTCCCCGCAAGGACCACCACACAGTTGGTGTCTCTTGCCTTGGTTACAAGTGAGTATTGATCTTAAGAAAGAATGAGAAAGAAGAAAGCAATCCAAGCGCAAGAGCTCAAAAGAACACGACAAATCACTCTCACTAGTCACTAATGCTTTTGTGGAATTGGGAGAGGATTTGATCACTTGGGTGTGTCTTGTATTGAATGCCTAGCTCTTGTAAGTGGTTGTAAGGTTAAAAACTTGGATGCAATGAATGGTGGGTGGTTGGGGGTATTTATAACCCCAACCACCAAACTAGTCGTTTGGTGGAGGCTGTCTGTCGCATGGTGCACCGGACAGTCCGGTGCACACCGGACAGTGTCCGGTGCGCCAGCCACGTCACCAGGCCGTTGGGTTCCGACCGTTGGAGCTCTGACTGCTGGGCCCGCCTGGATGTCCGGTGGCACACCGGACATGTACTGTAGAGTGTCTGGTGCACCACTACGCGCGTGCCTGACTTCTGCGCGCTCTGGCGCGCATTTAATGCTTCTGCAGGTGACCATTGGCGCGAAGTAGTCGTTGCTCTGCTAGCTCACCGGACAGTCCGGTGTACACCGGACATGTCCGGTGAATTATAGCGGAGCGAATTCCCGAAGCTGGCGAGTTCCAGAGACGCTCTTCCTTGGACCACCGGACACTGTCCGGTGTACACCGGACAGTCCGGTGAATTATAGCGGAGCGGCTCTGAGTTTTCCCGAAGGTGAAGAGTTTGACTTGGAGTCCCCTGGTGCACCGGACACTGTCCGGTGGCACACCGGACAGTCCGGTGCGCCATACCAGGGCACACTTCGGTTATCCCTTGCTCTCTTTGTTGAACCCAATTCTTGGTCTTTTTATTGGCTAAGTGTGAACCTTTGGCACCTGTATAACTTATACACTAGAGCAAACTAGTTAGTCCAATTATTTGTGTTGGGCAATTCAACCACCAAAATCAATTAGGAAATAGGTGTAAGCCTAATTCCCTTTCAATCTCCCCCCTTTTGGTGATTGATGCCAACACAAACCAAAGCAAATATAGAAGTGCATAATTGAACTAGTTTGCATGAAATAAGTGCAAAGGTTACTTGGAATTGAGCCAATAAAACTACTCATAAGATATGCATGGATTGTTTCTTTATTTTTAACATTTTGGACCACGCTTGCACCACATGTTTTGTTTTTGCAAATTCTTTTGTAAATCCTTTTCAAAGTTCTTTTGCAAATAGTCAAAGGTAAATGAATAAGACTTTACGAAGCATTTTCAAGATTTGAAATTTTCTCCCCCTGTTTCAAATGCTTTTCCTTTGACTTAAACAAAACTCCCCCTAAATGAAATCCTCCTCTTAGTGTTCAAGAGGGTTTTAAGATGTCGATTTTGAAAATACTATTCTCTCCCCCTTTTGAACACAATGAGATACTAATTTGAAAATCATACCATTTGAAAAACTCTTTCTAAAATTAGTACCAATTGAAAACCAGAATTTTGAAAATGGTGGTGGTGCGGTCCTTTTGCTTTGGGCTCATGCTCTCTCCCCCTTTGGCATAAATCGCCAAAAACGGAATTATTAGAGCCCTTGAAATTACTTTCTCCCCTTTGGCAAATAAAACATATGAGTGAAGATTATACCAAAGACGGAGTCCTTTTGCTTGGTACTTAGGCTCTCTCCCCCAAAGATGGAGAGTTGCCCGGAGCGACGGCGAAGGATGAGTTACGGAGTGGAAGCCTTTGTCTTTGTCGAAGACTCCAATTCCCTTTCAATATACCTATGACTTGGTTTGAAATTCACTTGAAAACACATTAGTCATAGCACATGAAAGAGATATGATCAAAGGTATATGAATGAGCTATGTGTGCAAATCAACAAAAGAAATTCCTAGAATCAAGGATATTTAGCTCATGCCTAAGTTTGTTAAAAGTTTGTTCATCAAGAGGCTTGGTAAAGATATCGGCTAATTGATCTTTAGTGTTAATGTATGAAATCTCGATATCTCCCTTTTGTTGGTGATCCCTTAAAAAGTGATACCGAATGGCTATGTGTTTAGTGCGGCTATGCTCAACGGGATTATCCGCCATGCGGATTGCACTCTCATTATCACATAGAAGAGGAACTTTGGTTAATTTGTAACCATAGTCCCTAAGGGTTTGCCTCATCCAAAGTAGTTGCGCGCAACAATGGCCTGCGGCAATGTACTCGGCTTCGGCGGTAGAAAGAGCTACGGAATTTTGCTTCTTTGAAGCCCAAGACACCAAGAATCTTCCCAAGAACTGGCAAGTCCCCGATGTGCTCTTTCTATTAATTTTACACCCCGCCCAATCGGCATCCGAATAACCAATTAAATCAATGTGGATCCCCTAGGATACCAAAGCCCAAACTTAGGAGTATAAACTAAATATCTCAAGATTCGTTTTACGGCCGTAAGGTGAGCTTCCTTAGGGTCGGCTTGGAATCTTGCACACATGCATACAGAAAGCATAATATCCGGTCGCGATGCACATAAATATAGCAAAGAGCCTATCATCGACCGGTATACCTTCTGATCCATGGACTTACCTTCCGTGTCGAGGTCGAGATGCCCATTGGTTCCCATGGGTGTCTTGATGGGTTTGGCATCCTTCATCCCAAACTTGCTTAGAATATCTTGAGTATACTTCGTTTGGCTTAGGAAGGTGCCCTCTTGGAGTTGCTTCACTTGAAATCCCAACAAGTACTTCAACTCCCCCATCATAGACATCTCGAATTTCTGTGTCATGATCCTACTAAATTCTTCACATGTAGACTCGTTAGTAGACCCAAATATAATATCATCAACATAAATTTGGCATACAAACAAGTCATTTTCAAGAGTTTTAGTGAAGAGTGTAGGATCGGCCTTTCCGACTTTGAATCCATTAGTGATAAGGAAATCTCTAAGGCATTCATACCATGCTCTTGGGGCTTGCTTGAGCCCATATAGCGCCTTAGAGAGTTTATAGACATGATTAGGGTACTCACTATCTTCAAAGCCGGGAGGTTGCTCAACATAGACCTCTTCCTTGATTGGTCCATTGAGGAAGGCACTTTTCACGTCCATTTGGTAAAGCTTGAAGCCATGGTAAGTAGCATAGGCTAATAATATGCGAATTGACTCAAGCCTAGCTACGGGTGCATAGGTTTCACCGAAATCCAAACCTTCGACTTAGGAGTATCCTTTGGCGACAAGTCGAGCTTTGTTCCTTGTCACCACACCATGCTCGTCTTGCTTATTGCGGAAGACCCACTTGGTTCCTACAACATTTTGATTAGGACGTGGAACTAAATGACATACCTCATTCCTAGTGAAGTTGTTGAGCTCCTCTTGCATCGCCACCACCCAATCCGAACCTTGAAGTGCTTCCTCTATCCTGTGTGGCTCAATAGAGGAAACAAAAGAGTAATGTTCACAAAAATGAGCAACACGAGATCTAGTGGTTACCCCCTTATGTATGTCGCCGAGGATGGTGTCGACGGGGTGATCTCGTTGGATTGCTTGGTGGACTCTTGGGTGTGGCGGCCTTGATTCTTCATCCTCCTTGTCTTGATCATTTGCATCTCCCCCTTGATCATTGCCGTCATCTTGAGGTGGCTCATTTGCTTGATCTTCTCCTTCATCAACTTGAGCCTCATCCTCATTTTGAGTTGGTGGAGATGCTTGCGTGGAGGAGGATGGTTGATCTTGTGTATTTGGAGGCTCTTCGGATTCCTTAGGACACACATCCCCAATGGACATGTTCCTTAGCGCGATGCACGGAGCCTCTTCATCACCTATCTCATCAAGATCAACTTGCTCTACTTGAGAGCCGTTAGTCTCATCAAACACAACGTCACAAAAAACTTCAACTTGTCCAGAGGACTTGTTAAAGACTCTATATGCCCTTGTGTTTGAATCATATCCTAGTAAAAAGCCTTCTACAGTCTTAGGAGCAAATTTAGATTTTCTACCTCTTTTAACAAGTATAAAGCATTTGCTACCAAAGACTCTAAAATATGAAATATTGGGCTTTTTACCGGTTAGGAGTTCGTATGATGTCTTCTTGAGGATTCGGTGTAGATACAACCGGTTGATGGCGTAGCAGGCGGTGTTGACAGCCTCGGCCCAAAACCGATCCGAAGTCTTGTACTCATCAAGCATGGTTCTTGCCATATCCAATAGAGTTCTATTATTCCTCTCCACTACATTTTGTTGTGGCGTGTAGGGAGAAGAGAACTCATGCTTGATGCCCTCCTCCTCAAGGAAGCCTTCGATTTGTGAGTTTTTGAACTCCGTCCCGTTGTCGCTTCTAATTTTCTTAATCCTTAAGCCGAACTCGTTTTGAGCCCGTCTCAAGAATCCCTTTAATATTTCTTGGGTATGAGATTTTTCCTGCAAAAAGAACACCCAAGTGAAGCGAGAATAATCATCCACAATAACTAGACAGTACTTACTCCCGCCGATGCTTATGTAAGTTATCGGGCCGAATAGATCCATGTGTAGGAGCTCCAGTGGCCTGTCAGTCGTCATGATGTTCTTATGTGGATGATGGGCACCAACTTGCTTCCCTGCTTGGCATGCGCTACAAATCCTGTCTTTCTCAAAATGAACATTTGTTAATCCTAAAATGTGCTCTCCCTTTAGAAGCTTATGAATATTCTTCATCCCAACATGTGCTAGTCGGCGATGCCAGAGCCAGCCCATGTTAGTCTTAGCAATTAAGCAAGTGTCGAGTTCAGCTCTATCAAAATCTACCAAGTATAGCTGACCCTCTAACACTCCCTTAAATGCTATTGAATCATCACTTCTTCTAAAGACAGTGACACCTACATCAGTGAATAGACAGTTGTAGCCCATTTGACATAATTGCGAAACGGAAAGCAAATTGTAATCTAAGGAATCTACAAGAAAAACATTGGAATATGAATGGTCAGGAGATATAGCAATTTTACCCAGTCCTTTGACCAAACCTTGGTTTCCATCCCCGAATGTGATAGCTCGTTGGGGATCTTGGTTTTTCTCATAGGAGGAGAACATTTTCTTCTCCCCTGTCATGTGGTTTGTGCACCCGCTGTCGATGATCCAACTTGAGCCCCCGGATGCATAAACCTACAAAACAAGTTTAGTTCTTCACTTTAGGTACCCAAATGGTTTTGGGTCCTTTGGCATTAGATACAAGAACTTTGGGTACCCAGACACAAGTCTTTGACCCCTTGTGCTTGCCCCCAACATACTTGGCAACTACCTTGCCGGATTTGTTAGTTACAACATAAGATGCATCAAAAGTTTTAAATGAAATGCTATGTTCATTTGATGCACTAGGAGTTTTATTCTTAGGCAACTTAGCACGGGTTGGTTGCCTAGAACTAGATATCTCACCCTTATACATAAAAGCATGGTTAGGGCCAGAGTGAGACTTCCTAGAATGATTTCTCCTAATTTTGGTCTCAGGATAACCAGCAGGGTACAAAATGTAACCCTCGTTATCCTGAGGCATGGGAGCCTTGCCCTTAACAAAATTAGACAATTTCTTAGGAGGGGCATTAAGTTTGACATTGTCCCCCTTTTGGAAGCCAATGCCATCCTTAATGCCAGGGCGTCTCCCACTATAAAGCATACTACGAGCAAATTTAAATTTTTCATTTTCAATTTCATGCTCGGCAATTTTAGCATCTAATTTTGCTATATGATCATTTTGTTGTTTAATTAAAGCCATGTGATCATGTATAGCATTGATATCAACATCTCTACATCTAGTGCAAATAGTGACATGCTCAGTGGTAGATGTAGAGGGTTTGCAAGAATTAAGTTCAACAATCTTAGCACGCAATATATCATTTTTATCTCTAAGATCGGAAATTGTAACATTGCAAACATCTAGTTCTTTAGCCTTAGTAAGTGAAAGTCGCCTAGAGGGGGGGTGAATAGGGCGAAACTGAAATTCTCAAAAATAATCACAACTACAAGCCGGGTTAGCGTTAGAAATATAATTGAGTCCGCGAGAGAGGGTGCAAAACAAATCGCAAGCGAATAAAGAGGTGTGCCACGCGGATTTGTTTTACCGAGGTTCGGTTCTTGCAAACCTACTCCCCGTTGAGGTGGTCACAAAGACCGGGTCTCTTTCAACCCTTTCCCTCTCCCAAACGGTCCCTCGGACCGAGTGAGCTTTCTCTTCTCAAATGCTTGGAACACAAAGTTCCCACAAGGACCACCACAAGATTGGTGTCTCTTTCCTCAATTACAAATGAGTTTGATCGCAATGAAGAATCAAAGAAAGAATAAAGCACTCCAAGCACAAGAGCTCGAAAGAACACAAGCAAATCTCTCTCACTAGTTACTAAAGCTTTGTGTGGAATTTGGGAGAGGATTTGATCTCTTGAGTGTGTCTAGAATTGAATGCCTAGCTCTTGTAAGTGGTTGGAAGTGTGAAAACTTGGATGCAATGAATGGTGGGTGGTTGGGGGTATTTATAGCCCCAACCACCAAACTAGCCGTTTGGTGGGCCTGACTGTCGTATGGTGCACCGGACAGTCCGGTGCACACCGGACATGTCCGGTGCGCCAGCCACGTCACCAAGGCCGTTGGGTTCCGACCGTTGGAGCACTGTCTTCTGGGCCCACCTGGATGTCCGGTGGCGCACCGGACATGTACTGTAAAGTGTCCGGTGCGCCAGTATGGACGTGCCTGACTTCTGCGCTCGCTGGCGCGCATTTAATGCGCTGCAGGTAGCCATTGGCGCCGAAATATCCGTTGCTCCGTTGTCACACCGGATAGTCCGTTGTACACCGGACATGGCCGGTGAATTATAGCAGACTAGCCGTTGCGAATTCCCGAAGCTGGCGAGTTCCTGAGGCGTCGTTCCTTGGAGCACCGGACACTGTCCGGTGTACACCGGACAGTCCGGTGAATTATAGCGGAGCGCCTCTGGATTTTCCCGAAGGTGAGGAGTTCAGCGTGAAGTCCCCTGGTGCACCGGACACTGTCCGATGGTGCACCGGACATGTCCGGTGCGCCAGACCAGGGCACACTTCGGTATCCCTTTGCTCTTTTGTTGAACCCAATTCTTGGTCTTTTTATTGGCTAAGTGTGAACCTTTGGCACCTGTATAACTTATATACTAGAGAAAACTAGTTAGTTCAATTATTTGTGTTGGGCAATTCAACCACCAAAATTATTTAGGAACTAGGTGTAAACCTGATTCCCTTTCAGTAAGCAATTTTTCATTTTCATTCCTAAGGCTAGCAAGAGTAATGTTTAATTCTTCAATCTTAGCAAGTAAATTATCATTATCATTTCTAAGATTGGGAATTGAAACATTAGAATCAACCTTAGCTAACAAATTAGCATTCTCATTTCTAAGGTTGTCTATAGTCTCATGGCAAGTGCTTAGTTCACTAGATAAATTTTCACATTTTTCAACTTCTAGAGAATAAGCATTTTTAACTTTAACATGCTTTTTGTTTTCCTTGATTAGGAAGTCCTCTTGGGAGTCCAAGAGGTCATCCTTCTCATGGATGGCACTAATTAATTCATTTAATTTCTCTTTTTGTTGCATGTTTAAGTTGGCAAAAAGGGTACGCAAGTTATCTTCCTCATCACTAGCATTATCATCACTAGAGGACTCATATCTAGTGGAGGATTTGGCTTTAACCTTCTTCTTTTTGTCGTCCTTTGCCATGAGGCACTTGTGGTCGACGTTGGGGAAGAGAAGTCCCTTGGTGACGGCGATGTTGGCGGCGTCCTCGTCGTCGGAGGAGTCGCTAGAGCTTTCGTCGGAGTCCCACTCGCGACAAACATGGGCAACGCCACCCTTCTTCTTGTAGTACCTCTTCTTCTCCTTTCTTCTCCCCTTCTTGTCGTCGCCCCTGTCACTGTCACTAGAAATAGGACATTTTGCTATAAAGTGACCGGGCTTACCACACTTGTAGCAAACTTTCTTGGAGCGGGGCTTGTAATCTTTCCCCCTCCTTTGCTTGAGGATTTGGCGGAAGCTCTTGATGACGAGCGCCATTTCCTCGTTGTCGAGCTTGGAGGCGTCGATGGGTGTTCTACTCGGTGTAGACTCCTCCTTCTTCTCCTCTGTCGCCTTAAATGCGACCGGTTGTGCTTCGGACGTGGAGGGGCCGTCAAGCTCGTTGATCTTCCTTGAGCCTTTGATCATAAACTCAAAGCTCACAAAATTCCCGATTACTTCCTCGGGAGTCATTAGTGTATATCTAGGATTACCGCGAATTAATTGTACTTGAGTAGGGTTAAGGAAAATGAGTGATCTTAGAATAACCTTAACCACCTCGTGGTCATCCCATTTCTTGCTCCCGAGGTTGCGCACTTGATTCACCAAGGTTTTGAGCCGGTTGTACATGTCTTGTGGCTCCTCTCCTTGGCGAAGACGGAAGCGACCGAGCTCCCCCTCGATCGTTTCCCGCTTGGTGATCTTGGTTAGTTCATCACCCTCGTGCGTGGTCTTGAGCACGTCCCAAACCTCCTTGGCGCTCTTTAATCCTTGCACCTTGTTGTACTCCTCTCGACTTAGAGAGGCGAGGAGTATAGTTGTGGCTTGGGAGTTGAAGTGCTCGATTTGGGCCACTTTATCCACATCATAATCCTCATCCCCTCGGATGGTACCTGTGCTCCAAACTCAACAACATTCCATATACTTTTGTGGAGTGAGGTTAGATGAAATTTCATTAAATCACTCCACCTAGCATAATCTTCACCGTCAAAGGTTGGCGGTTTGCCTAATGGAACGGAAAGTAATGGAGTATGTCTAGAAATGCGAGGATAGTGAAAGGGGATCTTACTAAACTTCTTGCGCTCATGGCGCTTAGAAGTTACGGAGGGCGCGTCGGAGCCGGAGGTCGAAGGTGATGAAGTGTCGGTCTCGTAGTAGACCACCTTCCTCATCTTCTTCTTCTTGTTGCCACTCCGATGCGACTTGTGGGAGGAGGCTTTCTTCTCCTTCCCTTTTCCCTTTTTGCGGGACTCTTCCGATGAAGCCTTCCCGTGGCTTGTAGTGGGCTTTTCGCTAGTCTCCATCTCCTTCTTGGCGTGTTCTCCCGACATCACTTCGAGCGGTTAGGCTCTAATGAAGCATCGGGCTCCGATACCAATTGAAAGTCGCCTAGAGGGGGGGTGAATAGGGCGAAACTGAAATTTACAAAGTTAATCACAACTACAAGCCGGGTTAGCGTTAGAAATATAATCGAGTCCGCGAGAGAGAGTGGAAAACAAATCGCAAGCGAATAAAGAGTATGGCACACGGATTTGTTTTACCGAAGTTCGGTTCTCGCAAACCTACTCCCCGTTGAGGAGGCCACAAAGGTCGGGTCTTTTTCAACCCCTTCCCTCTCTCAAACGGTCCCTCGGACCGAGTGAGCTTTCTCTTCTCAAATCAACCGGGAACAAAACTTCCCCTCAAGGACCACCATACAGTTGGTGTCTCTTGCCTTGGTTACAAGTGAGTATTGATCTTAAGAAAGAATGAGAAAGAATAAAGCAATCCAAGCGCAAGAGCTCAAAAGAACACGACAAATCACTCTCACTAGTCACTAATGCTTTTGTGGAATTGGGAGAGGATTTGATCACTTGGGTGTGTCTTGTATTGAATGCCTAGCTCTTGTAAGTGGTTGAAAGGTTGAAAACTTGGATGCAATGAATGGTGGGTGGTTGGGGGTATTTATAACCCCAACCACCAAACTAGCCGTTTGGTGGAGGCTGTCTGTCGCATGGTGCACCGGACAGTCCGGTGCACACCGAATAGTGTCCGGTGCGCCAGCCACGTCACCAGGCCGTTGGGTTCCGACCGTTGGAGCTCTGACTGTTGGGCCCGCCTGGATGTCCGGTGGCACACCGGACATGTACTGTAGAGTGTCCGGTGTGCCACTACGCGCGTGCCTGACTTCTGCGCGCTCTGGCGCGCATTTAATGCTTCTGCAGGTGACCGTTGGCGCGAAGTAGCCGTTGCTCCGTTGGCTCACTGGACAGTCCGGTGTACACCGGACATGTCCGGTGAATTATAGCGGAGCGAATTCCCGAAGCTGGCGAGTTCCAGAGACGCTCTTCCTTGGACCACCGGACACTGTTCGGTGTACACCGGACAGTCCGGTGAATTATAGCGGAGCGGCTCTGAGTTTTCCCGAAGGTGAAGAGTTTGACTTGGAGTCCCCTGGTGCACCAGACACTGTCCGGTGGTGCACCAGACAGTCCGGTGCGCCATACCAGGGCACACTTCGGTTATCCCTTGCTCTCTTTGTTGAACCCAATTCTTGGTCTTTTTATTGGCTAAGTGTGAACCTTTGGCACCTGTATAACTTATACACTAGAGCAAACTAGTTAGTCCAATTATTTGTGTTGGGCAATTCAACCACCAAAATCAATTAGGAAATAGGTGTAAGCCTAATTCCCTTCACTTGGCAGTCTCCATCCTGAGACCTCCTTCACAGGGATGAACCCTTTCTTCTCCAAACCAAGAAGGCGACTCTCCTAAATCAAGCAAGCCGACGCCATGAGTGCGAGGAATGAGCTGTGTGGACGCAAAAGCACAGGGAGACACAATGGCAAGAGGGCTTCTAAGGAAACAAAGGGAAAAATGCTTGGGCGTAGGAATGCAGTAAGTGTAACCGACCTAGGTTATCTTTTGCGACGACTCGACCAGTTTTATAAGAGATCAAGTATGAAAATCATCTGCCCAGCAGTGATTTCGTCACACTTGAGCCCATATAAACCCAGGGGTGTAATGAAATCGCGAAGGATCTCAAATGTTTTCTTCACAACCAAAATCGTAATGAACTGACATTTGTTACATCAAGTGTTACAACATTCCATAGAATTTAAAAATAAGTCGAAGTGCATAGAGTTATTACAACTTAGATGGCACGTAGGCCCAAATAACTCAAATATCAATCACCAAGGTGATTAGTTTAGTGGAAGCATTTATTCAACTAGCACCCACAACATATGCGGGGTTTTTGAAATATTGTGTCAACATTTGGGTTATGTCAACCCACTAAAAGCATGAGAGGAGAATGGAGAAGCCTTGACCTTAGCCTAGTCATCTGCCATAGCTGGGTATAAACATTGCTCACAATACCCATAGAACATCTGACCATCTACAAAAATCATTGGGAATAGCACTGTGAGTATTGGAATGTACTCAGCTAGACTGACCCGACCAAAACTAGGAAGTAAGAAAGTAAAAGACAACAAGGATTATGCAAAGCTATATCTAGAGTTGGCTCTTTACTTTATAAGGGTAACGAGAGTTAATGAAGTTATTAACAACTTAAAGGGTCATCGAGTTCATTAATCCACTTTTAGTAGTTCAGTGTTAATACTTATTCTGCTGCAGGACTAGGTTTGCACCTGATTCTCTAATTGTTCATTGCCAAGTTCACTATTAGTCTAATTATAGCTTTAGTGAAGAATCAAGTTAAGGAAGACTATTCATGGTTAACCAATCAAGATTATCCCATCCCTTGATCATAGTCGGGAGTATCATCATTTCTTATCCCTATCATCAATCTGATAGAAATTATAGTTCTTACTATGATGAGATAGCTCAAGTCAAGTGCTCACTATCCAGGAGCGATGGCGATTCGAATCGGTTACTAACCAACTGGTGGGTACTCCTAACACAAATTGTACCCACACTACTTCATGAGATACAATCACCACCACACTCATTCCAGTAGCAGCCTTGCTGCACTTCATGGATTCCACAGGGGCACAATAACCAGGGACCGCCCGATTACCAGAGGGTTAGGGCGTACTATCCACCATGGGTCATCTCGTCGTGTCCTCGTCACTCCTCAACCACACCAGCAAGTGCACTGTGAGGTTGAATCCGACTGGAATGGCGTTCTGGCTTCACAGTCAGAATGAATTATCCGGCCAACTAAGTGTATAGGTATAATTCCAACATGACTGGAGGGACCACAACGATACGGTCCTTAATCAACACAGGCGGAATCACTATGGCCTACATGATGCCCATAAGAGTCCGCTCGGCCTCAAATTTAACTTTTACTCTACCATGGATATTACCCAATGACTTTACCCCAATCAAGCATAAGTAACCACCTATATCTCGTAGGTGACCGAAAATCAACTGACTTCTACCATCTAAGCAGGCCTAAGCATTTTTAAGCGTACTTACTTTAATTAGGTGACAAGGATAGGGTAAACAAGGTAATCAAGGGTAAAATGCAACAATTGGTTTCAATCAACTCCTATACCTAATGCAACAATATAGGTAGGCACTGAATAAGTTAAGGTACTGGAAAACATAGGGAGTTAGATGTTGGGGCTCGCCTTTCTCGAAGAAACTGGGGTGGTGATCAGGACACTCTTGAGTTTCAACTTTTGGTTCACCGTCTTCCATGAGAATTCCTTACAGCTCCTCGACAATCCCTACTGGCACTTCCTCCTGCGATCGTGTATGATGTTTGGATGCAGTATGAGGATAAATGATGCTTAATGCAAGAGATGTATGATGCTTATGGGTGCATGCGGTGTGCACATTCTTGAAGATTTAGTATTCATAGGTTAGTATCGGTTAGTTTTCAAGATAGTCTACATCGTCCAAGAACATGTAGTATGTCTTTTTCTTGGTTGGTCCTAACTAACATCTTAAGTATTCACACAACGTAACACTAATTACACTACAAGTTATTCCTAATTACCTTACACATACATGTGTACACACACTTAAGCAATATTCTTCACTTAGTCTTTAAAAGTTAGTTATCACTTAGTGAGAAGGATTTTTCCTAATAACATGGGCTATCATAATAGCAAGTATTTCCTTAAACAATCTGGCCTTAATCATAATTGAACTAAGAATTACTTATAATTAATTTAACCTCTATATTCTATTTAATTGTACTTACATTGTAAATACTGATTTGACTTCTCTAAAATTATTACAAAAATTATAGTAGGTAGTGTTCATCGACTACACTCCACTACAGAAATTTCAATTGATTTGGACTATTATTTTTCACTGCACAAAAATAACAAGAAATAGTATAGAAAGTAGTTTAAACTACTTTGTATTACCAAACTAACTAAACAGTCATTATCATATTTTTCCTATACTTCACTTGTCTTAACAATATGTCACAAAAACTTACATAGACATTTTTCTTATAAATCTTTTCCATGATTTTCTAAATAAAAATGCCTTTGCTGTTTTTAAATTATAATTCAAAATTTTCCTATACAACTGATGATGCAGATTAATTTCATAGGTGGTCAATCCTATAAGGTATGCTCACAAAAAGTTTCACCATGATACGAGAGAGTTCGCTATTTATTTCTTAATTTCCAAGAAATCAGCAACTTAGCTTTTTAATTCACAAAAATCAATTTCTCAACTGAACTTACCTCTAAATTAATTACCACGGATAGACAATCTTAAGAGAAACCTAAAAAATTGAAAATCCTATTTTTCTGACCATTAATCCATTCATATTAATACTTATAAGGAAACTTGGTTTTTCTTATTTAAACTCAAACCATACATAAAAGTATTGGAAATTTGACATGCAATATGAGTAAACCATAGATCTATCACAGAGGAGTACTACAAAATTTACTTCACCATTTTTCGAGTTCTAAAACTCGTGTTATGAATTTTTCAAGGTTCGGTGCGTTTAAAACCGAAAGAAGAAAAGAGAAAAGAGAAAAAGAGTAAATCATTTTGCATGTTAGCCCCTCGGGTTCTAACTAAATGCATATCTTACTTCAAGGTCCTCCCGTACTATTTGCATGGGTCTATGACAGTTCACGTAACACCCCTCAGGTTTTGACCCATTCATGCGCGGTACCCTTGTCTTCTTCTTCAGGTCAAAGAGAGAAAGGAGAGAAGGAGCGGCTCGGCGGGCAGCTTACCGGTGATGAGGCGAGGGCCAGGGAGAAGAGGTTGTCGACGACTAACTCGACTACGTCCTCGGCTTCGCAAACGGTGGACGATGGCGCTCGGTCCACGCTCACCGACGCAAACCGAAGATCGGCGACGTCGGCGGTGTGGTCTGGGGTTCCTCCAAGCTCAAGCGTGGACTCCGGGTTCTCGGCTCACGACGGAGAAGCAAGGACTGGGCTCAGTCTAGACAATGGTGGACGGTGGGAGCGCGACCATGAGCTTAGCTCACGTCGGCCATGGCGGGCTTACCATGACGAGGAGGAGAGGAGGGAAACGAGTGGAGAGTGGAGTAAATGAAGCGCTGGAGTGTGGGAGAGGTGAGGCGTGCTCCACTTCGGCCTAAGAAGCCAGGCGCGGCACGGACGTTTTGTGCACATGAGCGGCGCGAGCTCCACGCGTCCCTGCGGCTGGCACATGGCGAATTCCATTTGATGCTCTCCTAGGCGCGAAAGAGACAAAAAAGACGAGCTCCGAAGCGTCGCCCACTTCAGTCGATTTGCTCCCTTCCCTACCAGGTATAATTCTGTTATAGGTTCTAGGGTGATTAGGCTGCTGGTTTCTGAACTAAAGACATCCAAACTTTGGTTTTGTTAGGGCTGCGGAAAACAGTGGAAAAACTGAAGTCTACCTATGTCAAAACATGTTAAATGACTTCAAAAGTTTGCCAACTTATTACAGGGTGTGCATTAAGTAATTATCTACAACTTTTGTAATTGGAGAAATTTGCTTTGAAGATTATTTTGATATGAGCATGTCAACGTTTGAAGAGAGGTACACAATTGGACTTAGAAAAATCAGGTTTTTCCTATTTCTTTTAACCCATTTCCCAAACCTTCATTTTGGTTGAACTTCATTTCTTTTGAAATTTGAGTTCCTATAATTAGTAGTTTTAGGAGTCAAATACTTACTCCTTAGGTTTTGGTTCTTAGTAAGATTTCACTCATTAAGCACAACATTCATTAAGCCACAAAATTACATATAGCTTAAGAAACTATCACCACATGAAATCAAGAGTTGAAAGATTAACCATAACCAATCTAAATTCTCTAAGTGGGTTTACTTATACACACAAGCACTCAATGATAACCTACTGTTATAGAACGTAGACCTCCTATTAGTTCAAGCATGAATTCACTTCACAACAAATAGTAACAATTTAATACTCTGATGTAAGTAGTGAATGATTGATGATGCTCATGATAATGCTTTCATGATGCATAAGAAATGTATGAGTATGCTTAACATTAGGGGTGTTACATCTTTCTTTTCCATTTATATGCAGGCACAGGAAGCCAAGCGGCGTTTGTAGCTGGCCCCCCGCAAATAACATGGGAGGATCCATCGTTTCAAGCCCACAGCCGCCTCGGGCCTTGTGTAAAAAATTGTTCATATTGCACGTTCCACACCGCCTCAGATAGAGCACCAAGGGGACACACGGCAGGCTAGGCACCGGTAATGACGGTTAACCACCTTATCATGCCACTTGTGCACGATACGGAGGGCAGGCCATTTTGCATCCCATCAAGCCATCCACGCTGAGCAGCATAATGATGGCCTCCTCTTTTACCACACCACCACAGTAACTGCCTTAGGCCAACCAGGTAAAAACCAAATACTTTCCCCAACTTACCACATAGAGCGAGGGGGTGGACCGAGCGAGCCACAAGCTAGGTGACCAACACATAGGCCATTTGCTTGTATCCACGTCCAAGGTCGTACCTCACATTCCCCTACGATAACCCGGCTGACGGGGTGGCCATGAGGTCCCTCTTTGGTCAGCCAGACTAACCAAAGAGACGATACAAGGTCGAATAAGTAAGAACTCAATGAGATGCCCCCAGCGGGTCGAGCCCCCTAGTGGGACTACTCGCCAAGACTTAACTCTACCATAGGGTGGTCGGATTTCGCTTGCATAACCCATCTATAGCAATACGGCTTCCTTCCCCATGCCAACTAGGTTGGTGGAGGGTGTCCCTCTCCTAAGGACCACAAAAAGCCTTCCGAGCGGGATGCATGTGTGTCAAGCGACTGGAGGAGACCAACTCAGAAGAGCACCCTTTGAAACTATGTCTGTTTCAGGCACTTCATGGACTCACGATCAGTGCAAGATGACCATCGTGGGAAGGATCCACCCCTAAACTGTGCACACACTGAATAAACCCCAAGCAATCCACATGTATTACTTAGAGGCTCGTGGGCTACATCTAGCAGATGCGCTTGTGCGCACCCAAGAAATTCGGTCTTCAACCAAAAATCAGTAACCATGGACTCACACTCATCGTGTGACGAACACCGTTGGAAGCGTCCGTCCCCAAACCACAGACATGTTGAATAAACCCCCAAGCAATCCACATGGATTACTCGGGGGCTACATATAGCAGATGTGCTTGTGCACACCTGAGAAATTTGATCTTCAACCAAAAACCAGTAACCATGGACTCCCTCAACAAGTGACGACCACCACGAGAAGGGTGTGTTCCTAAACCACGCACACACTGAATAGACCCCAAGCAATCCACATGGATTACTCGAGGCTCGGGGCCACATTTAATAGATGCACTCGCGTGCACCAAAAAAATATCAAGCAAATGCCTTTGCACAACTCCAAGGAGTTACACGAAGGCTCGAGGGTTGTTGTCGGGTACCTAGAAACTGGGTACAAAAAGTAGGCACATGACCTCCTTTCAACCCATATACCGAGCAAGCCTACGAGGTGGAGCGACCGATCCGGCCCATTTACCGAGCTAGCTTGCGAGGCGGAGCGACCGACCTAGTCCTCCACTAAGCAACCCTGTGAGGTGTAGCAGTTGAGAAAGTCCCCATTGAGAAATCTTACAATGCGGAGCTACATACCAAGTCCCAACGGAGCAACCCCGCGAGGCGAGCAAACCTGTGAGGCGGAGAGGCTGATCAAGTCCTATGTTGAACAACCCTGCAAGGTGGAGCGGCCAACCAAGTATCTGTCGAGCAAACCTACAAGGTGAAGAAGCCGACCAAGTCCCCACCGAGCAACCCTGCGAGGTGGAGCTGCTTACCAACTCTCGACTGAGCAAACCCCGAGAGGCAGAAGTCCCAATATAGCGCTATTCGCCCACGATAGCAATGACATGACACATCATCACCAAGACATGTCCATACATACGTGCAACATACCGAATACGTGCTGGGAGGTCACCATGAATAGGATTGTACGCCCCTTTAAAAGGTCTATAGGGTCAGTCAACCTCAATCGTGGGACCTCCTCAGCACCGAAGTCTTAAGAGTGAGCCATATACTGGGATATAGGATAGTACGTCATACCAAGTGTATGCCTACGCATGCTGTCAGGTGACGCAGGGCTCATGACGACAGACGAAGCCGCGCCACACATGATCATACCATAACACTGACATGTGAGACCCGCCATACACTACTACGAAGACATCAGCAATGGACTCGATACAGGTAGCTAAAGTTGAGAAAATGAACAATAGCTGGCAATTGAAACATAATTAAACCAACCTTTCATAGCAACTAATAAAAAAATCTTAATTATCAAACCAATCTTCATCTCTCTCTCCATATAAACACATGCACCATTCATTAATAACTAAATATGTCATCAATAAACTGATTTAAGAACTAAACATGAAACAGGAGAGAGGATAGACAAAATCTAAACATATTAAGCAACCTCATTTGGGGAAATAGAGAAAATAACCTAGCTATACTCTTCTCTCTAATATGGTGAAACCCTAGATCCAAAATGTGCCTAAAATTGAACAAGAATGAACAAAAATTGACAAGAGAAACATAAACCAACCTTTTAGCCTCCCCTTGTATTTTGTGAAATCTAGACCTCTAAAATTGCCTCCAATGGAAGTTGGATGCAACCTACAGCTCCTGCCAGGGAGGACATGGGGTATTTATACTAAAAAGTTCACGGGCTGCGGTTGGCTTAAGGAACCGCCAACGGAAACCTATTTCCACTGGCGGTTCTCTTAACACAACCACCAGTGGAAATCGCCCTTTTTCACTGGCGGTTGGTGTAATAGAACGACCAGTGGAAATTAGATTATCATTGGCGGTTCTGTTACACCAACCGCCAATGAAAATGGACGATTTCCACTGGCGGTTGTGTTAAGAGAACTGCCAGTGGAAATAGGTTTCCATTGGCGATTCCTTAAGCCAGACCCACCTATTTATTTTCACTGGCGCGTGATAACTGAAACCATCAGTAAAAATTTGTGTGTCGCAGGCTTAGAGCTCTTTTCTACTAGTGTTTGAAGCCACATGGCTTATCAAGTAAACTCATAGCATATGTCACGTGGCCAACTTTTAAGTACGTCCGTGTGGGATAACAGACATAATGGATACATGCTAATTAAGTATATCGATGTGGGACAACCAACGTACTTAATATTAAGTACATCACTCTAACGTACTTACATGGCTAAATACGTCAAATTAAGCACTCACTATAGGAAAAACATGAAAAAACGTCGGCCAAGAACCGACGTTCTTACTCTAATAGGCCGACATTCTTAATCGATGTATAGTATTTGACGTACTTAAACAACTATGAATGTCGGGGCTGACGTTCTTAAGTTAAGAACGTCGGTCGAGACAACACCACGTACTTAATGGATAAGATCATCAATACGGAGGGGTCAACGTTCTTAACTACGAGCCAAGTGGCACCCGGGCGAGGATCCATGGGCGAGCCACGTGGCATTAAGTATGTCGGCCCACTGACATACTTAATATATTAAGTACGTCGGCCATTAAAACTGACATTCTTAAATGGCCACCAGGCCAACCGCACGCGTTGCCACGTGGCTTTAAGTACGTAAGTGAACTGACGTAATTAGCTGACGTGGCCTTAAGAACGTTGGCTTGGTCGAGGTTCTTATTATTATTTTTTAAAAAAAATATAAACCCTCTTCTGGCTCTCTCCCTGGATGGGAAGCCGCCAGAACAGGGTTTATATTTTAAAATCTACATACATATATACACACAATAGTCCAAATCACAAGTCTCAAACACAAGTTCTCACACATACACAATCGTCCACAAGTCCACACGGCACAAGTCCAAACATCGCATAAACATGTCCAAACATCACATAAATAATTGGCAAGTCCATCAAGATTGAGGTGGGTCGTGGGTCGGGTTGAAGATCTGGTCGACGAAGTTCGTACCATCGTGCGGAGTAGGATGCAAACCCAAAGCCTACAAAACATGTGGTCCATATGTTATCATATAGATTTAGCTTGATTTACTACATTTTAGTTAACTAAAGCTCAAAGTAGACTTAACTTACCACTCCAGGTGATGGAGGTGGTTGTGTTGGTCATGGTGCATATCCCCAAGGCATTTGTGACAGCGCTATAGGAGGATATACCCACGACAACTATGGCGGCAGCATCGGTGTTGGCATCTGAGGCAGCATCGACGTTGGCATCTGTGTTGGCATGTGATGCGGCATCTGCAGATTCATCTAAGGCGGCATCTGTGGAGCATATACCCACGATATCATTTGGGGCGTCATTTGGTTGTGGGACCTATCCCAGAACCCTGTAGCAAGGAATAAGTGACATAACTTGATAAAGTCGCAAAGGTTTACCTGTGATGCATCACCATGCGAATACGTGGGGTTCGCTGGTGGAGTCGGAGTAACGCTTTGCTGAGGTACTCCGCTACCGTACGTCTGCAAGCAAACATATTACCAATTGTGCATTTAGAATCATTTGTAAAAACTGACAAATAACAAAATTGAAGTCTGAGCTATTACTTGATGATGCATCCACATATACATATTTTGAGATTGCATGATTTTCATATGTTGTCGCATTTGAAGCATCGTCTGCCGCAGTTGTTGCATCTCCTAGTCTAGTGTAGATGATCGCCGAGGCTGACTGGTCCCACAGAGGATGATGACTGCCTACTATAACTTTGATGGTCCACAACATCGTCACCGATAGGAAATCTGCACAGAGTGTTATAATATATACAATAGGGTAGAACCATAGTTATAGAAATAAAATGAATCGATAATATAAAGTACCTCCCATGTCGCACACCTCCACCAGCCGCATAAGCTACCACCGTGTCAAACTTAGCTGTCATCCAGTTGACATCTAGTCCATGTTTCTCTCGCATGGTTTCACTATAGCGACCTTACAAAACATTGATTTCAAATGAAATTACAAAATTAGAGTTTCGAGTCAGTATTATGACGTACCAACTTTAGTGTCACATTGTCATCGCAAAGAATCTGTGGGTGATCTAGATCTAGAACCTTGTGTCTAGCGACATACATCTAGACAAAGGTAGGCTCGACGCCATCTCGAGAAGCCTGCAATACAAGATTACATGTCCACATATTTGTATAAGAAATAGAATTAACAACCATTTAACTTACCAGGCGTTTAGCATTACTGGCATCAGCCCCAAAACGGTGCAGACCAGGCTTACTCAACTGGTTTCCACGGTTTCTACTTGATCTAGCTCTAAACTCGTCTGAAGTCTAGTAATCACACAACCAGAGCCAAGCATCCGGATGCTAGCCTAGCCAATCCACCTCACTTTCCCTATACTGTGGTGCTATAAAGTGTATCTTCTTAGCCTCCTCTCTACTCATGTTTGTCTTCTGGCGCTTATGCCAGACGACCACCGCCTTGACTCGTGCATCATACATCATACCCTTCACAACTCTTTAGGTAGAGATGTTAAAAACCTGTCGCACGTGTTGATCATCAAGGCTCATATCATTGTGTAAGTGATATTGTTCCTACAATATAGACAAATTATTTTTTGTTACCATCAAAGAAAAAATATATAAAAACGTGGAGTGAGAAAAACTAAACCAGAAGCCTTCCCACACGGTGTGTGCGTGGGACCTGCCACAGCCATAGGGCTTGAAGGCCCAATTGCTCTAGAGTAGCCGCTCTGGTTCCACCGCCCTTAGTTACCATTCCTGGGCAGAAGAATCTACAACAGATCCCAATCACGCAGCTGACTGGTGTACGGTGCCCTTGTCCATCCCAGTCCACCTCTTCCAAACTCCTGGTCCCCTTCGACATTATTATGTGTCGTTGCTCGAACTCCTTCCGAGGCTTCAATGTTAGGGACTGAAGAAACCTATGAAAATGAAACTTGTATAAACTTGTTATTTGAAAACGAAATTAATAGTAAAGCTGTTAATTAAGAATAAAATACCTAATGCTGGCAGTGGAAGAGGTCGTCAATTCATCTGCCTCCTTCTCATCTGTTGTCGCCTCAACCTCTACCTCATCTGTTGTCTGATCGTCCTCATCATCTACCACCTGATTAGCCTCGTCATCCGCCACCTGATCTACAACTAAGTGATCCGACGGTCGTTGTTGGTCCGAAAGAGGTGAGACGAGCTTCTCTAGCCTCTGTCGACTAGATGTGGTACCCTACGAATGGAAACAACATTAAGATACACACGAATGGAAACAACATTAAGATACACAACATTAACATCTAGTACCTGGTTTTTTGTCATTTAACTCTACTTGTTCGATAGGTAGAAGCACATGCTCATGATGCTTTTAGCAACATTATGCTCCTGATGCATCAAATCTATGTTATGGGGTAAGATCAATGCCTTCACGTACGTTAGCTACTAGATAGAGAAAGGAGATATGAGTCCAGTTGTGTTCTTTACCATGCCCTTCAAACCCACCTCCTTCTGTTGGTTTTAGGTAACGATGTTGTCTCATGATATCTTCACTTGTTTGTCGCTCTAGAGGCCCAGCTCTAACCCTATTGCCAGAGCCAAGCATCCGGATGCTGGCCTAGCCAATCCACCTCACTTTCCCTGTACTGCGGTGCTATAAAGTGTATCTTCTTAGCCTCCTCTCTACTCATGTTTGTCTTCTGGCGCTTATGCCAGACGACCACCACCTTGACTCATGCATCATACATCATACCCTTCACAACTCTTTGGGTAGAGATGTTAAAAACATGTCGCACGTGTTGATCATCAAGGCTCATATCATTGTGTAAGTGATATTGTTCCTACAATATAGACAAATTATTTTTTGTTACCTTCAAAGAAAAATATGATAAAAATGTGGAGTGAGAAAAACTAAACCAGAAGCCTTCCCACACGGTGTCTACGTGGGACCTGCCACAGCCACAAGGCTTGAAGGCCCAATGACTTTAGAGTAGCCGCTCCGGTCCCACCGCCCTTAGTTACCATTCCTGGGTAGAACAATCTACAACAGATCCCATCACGCTGCTGACTGGTGTACAGTGCCCTTGTCCATCCCAGTCCACCTCTTCCAAACTCCTGGTCCCCTTCGACCTTATTATGTGTCGTTGCACGAACTCCTTTCGAGGCTTCAATGTTAGGGACTGAAGAAACCTATGAAAATGAAACTTGTATAAACATGTTATTTGAAAATGAAATTAATAGTAAAGGTGTTAATTAAAAATAAAATACCTAATGCTGGCAGTGGCAGCGGCCGTCAATTCATCTGCCTTCTTCTCATCTGTTGCCACCTGAACCTCTACCTCATCTATTGTTGTTTGGTCGTCCTCATCATCTACCACCTGATTAGCCTCGTCATCCGCCACTTGATCTACAACTAAGTGATCCGACGGCCGTTGTTGGTCTGAAAGAGGTGAAATGAGCTTCTCTAGCCTCTACTAACTAGATGTGGTACCCTGCAAATGGAAACAACATTAAGATACACACGAATGGAAACAACATTAAGATACACAACATTAAGATCTAGTATCTGGTTCTTTGTCCATTAACTCTACTTGTTCGATAGGTAGAAGCACATGCTCATGATGCTTTTAGCAACATTATGCTCCTGATGCATCAAATCTATGTTATGGGGTAAGATCAATGCCTTCACGTACGTTAGCTACTAGAGAAAGGAGATATGAGTCCAGTTGTCTTCTTTACCGTACCCTTCAAACCCACCTCCTTCTGTTGGTTTTAGGTAACGATGTTGTCTCATGATATCTTCACCTGTTTTTCACTTTGGAGTCCCATCTCTAACCCTATTGCCTTTCGAAATGACTTTGTATCTTTCCTAAAAGGATGATTAGCGGGAAGGAAACGTCGATGCATATCAAAAAATGTTTCCTTTTTGCCATGCTTTTACCTATATGTTTGCAACTCACTCATACATATCAAAAAATACATCCTACTGTGGACACACCACTCGCACCAAATGCCATATTTCAACAGATCATGAATTGACCATAGATATTCCGCTCGTAGATTAAATTTACAATTTATATCGCTATCATAAGCCTCCACCCCTTGCCACAACACTTTCAGCTCTTCGATCAACGGTTGCATAAATACATTGATTTTCATACACGGATCCTTAGGGCCCACAATAACTAGAGCAAGAAACATGACCTCTTCTTTCATGCATTTGGTAGGAGGGAGATTGTAGGCAATAATGAACAACGGCTAACACGAGTACGGAGTAGAACTTCTGCTGAAAGGAGTGAATCTGTCTATCGACAAACCAAGACGAACACTTCTTGGGTCCCATGCAAATTCTGGATCAAAACGGTCCAGTGACTGCCATGCCTTGCCATCTGATGGATGCACCATGATATCTGAATCTTGTCTTGACGATCCCTTTCCTTATGCCATCTCATTTTCTTCGTTGTCTCCTGATTTAGAAACAAGCGTTTGAGCCGCGGAGTAATAGGCATGTACCAGAGCTGCATGACCGGGAGTTTTGTAGTGACCACAGTGCCATCCTCATCCACCACCACTGCATAACTTCACTTCTTACAGTGCATGCAATGCGTGTCATTTTCGTGATCCCTCCAAAACAACATGCAATTCATTTCGCACGCGTCAAACTTCTCATAGTTCATGCCAAGACTCTAGACAATCTTTTTAGACTGATATAAGTTCTCTGGCATCTTATGGTTCGGTGGGAGGACATCAATAATAAGCTTCACGATATCATTGTAGTAGTTATTTGAGACGTTGTACATGGACTTCATTGTCATAAGTTATGTTACGACATAAAGTACGGTCACGTTGGTGCCCTCACGCACCTTTGCATTCACGACTTCTAGCAACTTGTAAAATTGTTGCACTTTCGGCGGGGGCGGTCGATCTCCAGTGCTGGAAACTCATACCAGAGCCAAGCATATGGATGCTGGCCTAGGCAATCCACCTCACTTTCCCTATACTGCGGTGCTATAAAGTGTATCTTCTTATCCTCCTCTCTACTCATGTTTGTCTTCTGGCGCTTATGCCAGACGACCACCGCCTTGACTCGTGCATCATACATCATACCCTTCACAACTCTTTGGGTAGAGATGTTAAAAACCTGTCGCACGTGTTGATCATCAAGGCTCATATCATTGTGTAAGAGATATTGTTCCTACAATATAGACAAATTATTTTTTGTTACCATCAAAGCAAAAGATGATAAAAAACGTGGAGTGAGAAAAACTAACCCAGAAGCTTTCCCACACGGCGTCTGCGTGGGACCTACCACAGCCACAGGGCTTGAAGGCCCAATGGCTCTAGAGTAGCCGCTATGGTCCCAACGCCGTTAGTGACCATTCCTGGGTGGAAGAATCTACAACAGATTCCAATCACGCTGCTGACTGGTGTATGGTACCCTTGTCCGTCCTAGGCCACCTCTTCCCAACTCCTGGTCCCCTTCGACCTTATTATGTCTCGTTGCTCGAACTCCTTCCGAGGCTTCAATGTTACGGATTGAATAAACCTATGCAAATGAAACTTGTATGAAACTTGCTATTTGAAAATGAAATTAATAGTAAAGGTGTTAATTAAGAATAAAATACCTAATGCTGCGAGTGGCTGCGGCTGTCAATTCATCTGCCTCCTTCTCATCTTCTGCCGCCTCAACCTCTTCCTCATCTGCTATCGTCTGATCGTCCTCATCATCTACCACCTGATTAGCCTTGTCATCTTCCACCTGATCTACAACTAAGTGATCTGACGGCCGTTGTTGGTCCAAAAGAGGTGAGATGAGCTGCTCTAGCCTCTACCGACTAGATGCGGTACCCTGCGAATGGAAACAACATTAAGATACACACGAATGGAAACAAGATTAAGATACACAACATCAAGATCTAGTACCTGGTTCTTTGTCCATTAACTCTACTTGTTCGATAGGTCAAAGCACATGCTCATGATGCTTTTAGCAACATTATGCTCCTGATGCATCAAATCTATGTTATGGGGTAAGATCAATGCCTTCACGTCAGTTAGCTACCAGAGAAAGGAGATGTGCGTCCAGTTGTGTTCTTTACCGTACCCTTCAAACCCACCTCCTTCTGTTGGTTTTAGGTAACGATGTTGTCTCATGATATCTTCACATGTTTGTCGCTTTGGAGGCCCATCTCTAACCCTATTTCCTTTCTGAAATGACTTTGTATCTTTCCTAAAAGGATGATTAGCGGGAAGGAAACGTCCGTGCATATCAAAAAATGTTTCCTTTTTGCCATGCTTTAACCCATATGTTTGCAACTCATACATATCAAAAAACACATCCTACTGTGGACACACCACTCGCACCAAATGCCATATTTCAACAGATCATGAATTGACCATAGATATGCCGCTCGTAGATTAAATTTACAAATTAGATGGCTATCATAAGCCTCCACCCCTTGCCACAACAATTTCAGCTCTTCGATCAACGGTTGCATAAATACATTGATTTTCATACACAGATCCTTAGGGCCCACAATAACTAGAGCAAGAAACGTGACCTCTTCTTTCATGCATTTGGTAGGAGGGAGATTGTAGGCTATAATGAACACCGGCTAACATGAGTATGGAGTAGAACTTCTACTGAAAGGAATGAATTTGTCTGCCGACAAACCAAGACGAACACTTCTAGGGTCCCATGCAAATTCTGGATCAAAACCGTCCAGTGACTGAAATGCCTCGCCATCTGATGGATGCACCATGATATTTGAATCTTGTCTTGACGATCCCCTTCGTTATGCCATCTCATTTGCTTCGTTGTCTCCTGATTTAGAAACAAGCGTTTAAGCCGCGGAGTAATAGGCATGTACTAGAGCTGCATGACCCGGACTTTTGTAGTGACCACAGTGCCTTCCTCATCCACCACCACTGCATAACTTCACTTCTTACAGTGCATGCAATGCGTGTCATTTTCGTGATCCCTCCAAAACAACATGCAATTATTTTCGCACGCGTCAAACTTCTCATAGTTCATGCCGAGATGGTAGACAATCTTTTTAGACTGATACAAGTTCTCTGGCATCTTATGGTTCGGCAGGAAGACATCAATAATAAGCTTCACGATATCATTGTAGCAGTTATTTGAGACGTTGTACTTGGACTTCATCGCCATAAGTCATGATACGACCTGAAGTACGATCACGTTGGTGCCCTCGTGCACCTTTGCATCCGCGGCTTCTAGCAACTTGTAAAATTGCTACACTTCCGTCGGGGGTCGGTCGGTCTCCAGTGCTGGAAACTCATAGTAGAGCCAAGCATCCGGATGCTGGCCTAACCAATCCACCTCACTTTCCCTGTACTACGGTGATGTAAAGTGTATCTTCTTAGCCTCCTATCTACTCATGTTTGTCTTCTAGCACTTATGCCAGACAACCACCGCCTTGACTCGTGCATCATACATCATACCCTTCACAACTCTTTGGGTAGAGATGTTAAAAACATGTCGCACGTGTTGATCATCAAGGCTCATATCATTGTGTAAGCGATATTGTTCCTACAATATAGACAAATTATTTTTGTTACCATCAAAGCAAAATATGATAAAAAACGTGGAGTGAGAAAAACTAACCTAGAAGCTTTCCCAAACGGCGTCTGCGTGGGACATGCTACAGCCACAGGGCTTGAAGGCCCAATGGCTCTAGAGTAGCCGCTACGGTCCCACAGCCCTTAGTGACCATTCCTAGGTAGAAAAATCTACAATAGATCTGATTCACGCTGCTGACTGGTGTACGGTGCCCTTGTCCGTCCCAGACCACCTCTTCCCAACACCTGGTCCCCTTCTACCTTGTTATGTGTCGTTGCTCGAACTCCTTCCGAGGCTTAAATGTTAGGTACTGAAGAAACCTATGCAAATGAAACTTGTATGAAACTTGTTATTTGAAAATGAAATTAATAGTAAAGGTGTTAATTAAGAATAAAATACCTAATGCTGGCAGTGGCTGCGACTGTCAATTCATCTGCCTCCTTCTCATCTGTTGTCGCCTCAACCTCTACCTCATCTGCTATCATCTGATTGTCCTCATCATCTACCACCTCATTAGTCTTGTCATCTGCCACCTGATCTACAACTAAGTGACCTGACGGCTATTGGTGGTCCAAAAGAGGTCAGATGAGCTGCTCTAGCCTCTACCGACTAGATGTGGTACCCTGCGCATGGAAGCAACATTAAATACACAACATTAAGATACACACAAATGGAAACAACATTAAGATACACAACACTAAGATCTAGTACCTGGTTCTTTGTCCATTAACTTTACTTGTTCGATAGGTCGAAGAACATACTCATGATGCTTTTAGCAACATTATGCTCCTGATGCATCAAATCTATGTTATGGGGTAAGATCAATGCCTTCACGTACGTTAGCTACCAGAGAAAGGAGATGTGTGTCCAGTTGTGTTCTTTACCATACCCTTCAAACCCAACTCCTTCTGTTGGTTTTAGGTAACGATGTTGTCTCATGATATCTTCACATGTTTGTCGCTTTGGAGGCCCATCTCTAACCCTATTTCCTTTCTGAAATGACTTTTTATCTTTCCTAAAAGGATGATTAGCGGGAAGGAAACATCCGTGCATATCAAAAAATGTTTCCTTTTTGCCATGCTTTAACCCATATGTTTGCAACTCACTCATACATATCAAAAAACACATCCTATTGTGGACACACCACTCGCACCAAATGCCATATTTCAACAGATCATGAATTGACCATAGATATGCCGCTCGTAGATTAAATTTACAAATTAGATGGCTATCATAAGCCTCCACCCCTTGCCACAACAATTTCAGCTCTTCGATCAACGGTTGCATAAATACATTGATTTTCATACACAGATCCTTAGGGCCCACAATAACTAGAGCAAGAAATGTGACCTCTTCTTTCATGCATTTGGTAGGAGGGAGATTGTAGGCAATAATGAACACCGGCTAACACGAGTACGGAGTAGAACTTCTACTGAAAGGAGTGAATCTGTCTGTCGACAAACCAAGACGAACACTTCTAGGGTCCCATGCAAATTCTGGATCAAAACCGTCCAGTGACTGAAATGCCTCGCCATCTGATGGATGCACCATGATATCTGAATCTTGTCTTGACGATCCCCTTCGTTATGCCATCTCATTTGCTTCATTGTCTCATGATTTAGAAACAAGTGTTTAAGCCGCGGAGTAATAGGCATGTACTAGAGCTGCATGACCGGGACTTTTGTAGTGACCACAGTGCCTTCCTCATCCACCACCACTGCATAACTTCACTTCTTACAGTGCATGCAATACGTGTCATTTTCGTGATCCCTCAAAAACAACATGCAATTATTTTCGCACGCGTCAAACTTCTCATAGTTCATGCCGAGATGGTAGACAATCTTTTTAGACTGATACAAGTTCTCTGGCATCTTATGGTTCGGCGGGGAGACATCAATAATAAGCTTCACGATATCATTGTAGCAGTTATTTGAGACGTTGTACTTGGACTTCATCGCCATAAGTCATGATACGACCTGAAGTACGATCACGTTGGTGCCCTCGTGCACCTTTGCATCCGCGGCTTCTAGCAACTTGTAAAATTGCTACACTTCCGGCGGGGGTCGGTCGGTCTCCAGTGCTGGAAACTCATACTAGAGCCAAGCATCCGGATGCTAGCCTAACCAATCCACCTCACTTTCCCTGTACTACGGTGATGTAAAGTGTATCTTCTTAGCCTCCTATCTACTCATGTTTGTCTTCTAGCGCTTATGCCAGACGACCACCGCCTCGACTCGTGCATCATACATCATACCCTTCACAACTCTTTGGGTAGAGATGTTAAAAACATGTCGCACGTTTTGATCATCAAGGCTCATATCATTGTGTAAGCGATATTGTTCCTACAATATAGACAAATTATGTTTGTTACCATCAAAGCAAAATATGATAAAAACGGGGAGTGAGAAAAACTAACCTAGAAGCTTTCCCACACGGCGTCTGCGTGGGACATGCTACAGCCACAGGGCTTGAAGGCCCAATGGCTCTAGAGTAGCCGCTACGGTCCATGGCCCTTAGTGACCATTCATAGGTAGAAGAATCTACAATAGATTTAATTCACGCTGCTGACTGGTGTACGGTGCCCTTGTCCGTCCCAGACCACCTCTTCCCAACACCTGGTCCCCTTCTACCTTGTTATGTGTCGTTGCTCGAACTCCTTCCGAGGCTTAAATGTTAGGTACTGAAGAAACCTATGCAAATGAAACTTGTATGAAACTTGTTATTTGAAAATGAAATTAATAGTAAAGGTGTTAATTAAGAATAAAATACCTAATGCTGGCAGTGGCTGCGACTGTCAATTCATCTGCCTCCTTCTCATCTGTTGTCGCCTCAACCTCTACCTCATCTGCTATCATCTGATTGTCCTCATCATCTACCACCTCATTAGTCTTGTCATCTGCCACCTGATCTACAACTAAGTGACCTGACGGCTATTGGTGGTCCGAAAGAGGTGAGATGAGCTGCTCTAGCCTCTACCGACTAGATGTGGTACCCTGCGCATGGAAGCAACATTAAATACACAACATTAAGATACACACAAATGGAAACAACATTAAGATACACAACATTAAGATCTAGTACCTGGTTCTTTGTCCATTAACTTTACTTGTTCGATAGGTCGAAGCACATACTCATGATGCTTTTAGCAACATTATGCTCCTGATGCATCAAATCTATGTTATGGGGTAAGATCAATGCCTTCACGTACGTTAGCTACCAGAGAAAGGAGATGTGTGTCCAGTTGTGTTCTTTACCATACCCTTCAAACCTAACTCCTTCTGATGGTTTTAGGTAACGATGTTGTCTCATGATATCTTCACCTGTTTGTCGCTTTGGACGCCCATCTCTAACCCAATTGCCTTTCTGAAATGACTTTGTATCTTTCCTAAAAGGATGATTAGCGGGAAGGAAACGTCGGTGCATATCAAAAAATGTTTCCTTTTTGTCTTGCTTTAACCTATATGTTTGAAACTCACTCATACATATCAAAAAACACATCCTACTGTGGACACACCACTCGCATCGAATGCCATATTTCAACAGATCATGAATTGACCATAGATATGTCGCTGGTAGATTAAATTTACAATTTAGATGGCTATCATAAGCCTCCACCCCTTGCCACAACACTTTCAGCTCTTCGATCAATGGTTGCATAAGTACATTGATTTTCATACACGGATCCTTAGGGCCCACAATAACTAGAGCAAGAAACGTGACCTTTTCTTTCATGCATTTGGTAGGAGGGAGATTGTAGGCAATAATAAACACCGGCTAACACGAGTACGGAGTAGGCAATAACTAGAGCAAGAAACGTGACCTCTTCTTTCATACAAGTTCTCTGGCATCTTATGGTTCAGCGGGAGGACATCAATAATAAGCTTCACGATATCATTGTAGCAGTTATTTGAGATGTTGTACTTGGACTTCATCACCATAAGTCATGTTATGACCTGAAATACGGTCACGTTGGTGCCCTCGTGCACCTTTGCATCCGTGGCTTCTATCAACTTGTAAAACTGCTGCACTTCCGGCGGGGTCGATCGGTCTCCAGTGCTGGAAACTCATGCCTGATGTCATCTAGCATGTCCTCCATTCGGTCTACGTCCTCATCTGTGTTCGACTCTAGAGGAGCATCCATCTCCCCATGCTCGCGCCACAACAGATAATTTGGCTTAAAGCCATATTTGTATATATGAATGGAGAGGTCAAACTTCTCCAGTCGGATTAGGTTACGACACCTAGTACATGGGCATTTCGCCACACGAGGCTCCCCAGCAAATGTGCGCGCCACGAATTCGCCAGCAAACTTAACCCATGCATCAGAGTGCCCTAGAGTGTCACTGTTGAATCCATTGTACATAGTCCTTCTTCGATCATCACCCATTTTCAAAGCTAATGGTAACATGTAGATCATAAACATGCATGACAAACATGTGCAGTGTGCAATGTTATTAACCTATTCACAACTACAAACCCTAATAGGAAGAAGATATGTACTAAGCCCACCCAAGAATGACAGTCGTTGCGTGTTATTTGGTGTGACTCATGTACCTTCCGCTCGTGATTTCGGTAGCATAACCCCGTTCTTCTCAGATTACCAGAGAACAATGGAGTTATGGTGCCAAAATCACGAGTGGAAGGTACATGAGTCAAAGACCAAATAACGGGCAACCGCTGCCATTCTCCGGCTGTCCAAAATATGCTGGACAATTCGGAATATGCACCTCACAAGTAAATGTGAGATGCGTCGTTCGCGAACGGCTGATGCATACGTTTTCCTAAGTGTGTGTTCTACGGTATGTAGTTGTGCCAACAACAGTATAAATGTGAAGAAATGCTGAAATATAACATTATTAGCAACAAAGGTAGCAATAATTAATAAGTGTAGATAAGTAATAACCTCGATCTAGGTGGGGAAGTGCGGACGTTGGTGGTGATAACACCCCTTCCGATTATGTTTCAATTTCGCGTACCTGCAGGTATTCAATTTCTTAATATACCATATTTGTAAGCAATTAGAATATTAAATCAAGGATTTATGTGTGTGAAGATAGCTTTGCCTCAAAAAAGTGAACAGATGTACCAAATATATGTACACTACTACTCTATGCTTTGCTAAATCTAGTGAACTAAATAGTAGTATGTTCCTTGAAACTTGAAAGCATTTAGCGGATGAACTTTTTAGCAGTGTATTATATTAATTATTGAGTAAAACTAATTCTGGATGTGATGTGAACATTGAAGACTAAAGTTTGGTGCAAGTTCATGGAGGACACACTCATCGGTTGTCCATTTTTATGAAACTACAATGCATAGCAACCTAATCAACATGAAAATTCTCTAAGATGTTTCTAATATCCAGCCCAATCAACACGAAAATTAAATATACAACATGTGCATAGGCTTAGTACCAAAATTCAATATACAACCTAAGCATGGGCTAAAAGCATCATAAGCAAAGGCTTAGTACCTTACCACGGTGACTAGGGCGAGGGCGGGAGCGACGTTGGCGGCGGGACGTCGGTTGGAGGCGGAGGATGCGGCCGAACATGACTCGATGGCAGGGCTGTGTCGGTGGTGGGGCGTGGCCCAGTGGCACGGCGTCAGTGTTGGAGAGTGGTCCGGTGGTGAAAGGGAAATGTGCCCTTGGGCCATTTCTAAGTATTTTGGTGATTTAGTGCCCAACACAAGTGCCTAAGTGTAAAAAGGTGGACAAAGTACAAATCAAGGATAAAGGTATGTTTCTCAGACTTAGTACATTGTTTTATGGACTAATGTAATGTGTCTAAGTGCTGGAAACAGGAAAAATCGAATTGGAATTGTCTTGGCTCGAGCAGCCAAGACTCTGCTCAGTCTGGGAGCACCGGACTGTCCGGTGGTGCACCGGACAGTGTCCGGTGCGCCAGGCTGGCTTGCGCGAAGTGGCCGCTCTCGGGAATTCACCGGCGACGTACGGCTATAATTCACCGGACTGTCCGATGTGCACCGGACTGTCCGGTGAGCCAACGGTCGGCCGGGCCAACGGTCGGCCGCGCAATCTGCGCGGGACACGTGGCTGAGCCAACGGCTAGAAGGGAGCACCGGACTGTCCGGTGTGCACCGGACTGTCCGGTGTGCACCGGACATGTCCGGTGCGCCAACGGCTCCAAGTCTGCCAACGGTCGGCTTCACCATTTAAGGAAAGAAATCAGGCACCGGACAGTGTCCGGTGTGCACCGGACTGACCGGTGCGCCAGTCGACAGAAGGCAAGATCAGCCTTCCTAGATTGCTCTCAACGGCTCCTAGCTGCCTTGGGGCTATAAAAGGGACCCCTAGGCGCATGGAGAAGCACACCAAGCATTCCTACAACATTCCTAAGCACCAAGACATCGATTCTGCGCCTTTGATTCTTTGTGATAGCAATTAGAGCTCTAGTGGAGTGGTGAACTCATTGAGTTGTGTTGTGAGCTCTTGTTGCGACTTGTGTGCGTGGTGTTGCTGTGATTTCGTGTCTTGTGTGCGTTGCTAATCCTCCCTTGCTCTGTGCTTCTTTGAGAACTTCAAGTGTAAGGGCGAGAGGCTCCAAGTTGTGGAGATTCCTCGCAAACGGGATTGAGAAAAGCAAGCAAAACACCGTGGTATTCAAGTGGGTCTTTGGACCGCTTGAGAGGGGTTGATTGCAACCCTCGTCCGTTGGGACGCCACAACGTGGAGTAGGCAAGCGTTGGTCTTGGCCGAACCACGGGATAACCACCGTGCCATCTCTGTGATTGATTTCTTGTGGTTATTGTGTTTTGTTGAGACTCCTCTCTATCCACTTGGCATTTACTGTGCTAACTCTTAACCAAGTTTTTGTGGCTTAAGTTTTCAAGTTTTACAGGATCACCTATTCACCCCCCCCCCCTCTAGGTGCTCTCAATTGGTATCAGAGCCGTTCTCTTCAAGAAGGGACTAATCGCCCGAAGAGATGGATCCTAAGGGAAAGGGGATGGTGGTCAACAACGAGAAGGAGTCTATCTTCAACGAGCCGAAGGATGACAAGCCTACCGACTCCGGCTCGGGCCATAGACGGAAAGAAGGGAAGAAGAAGAAGACGAGGCGCATCAAGGAGATCGTCTACTACGACGACAGCGATGAGTCTACTTCCTCCCAAAAGGACGACGACCACAACGACTACGAGAGAAGGAAACCGGTCAATTCGAACTTCTCTTTTGACTACTCTCGTATTCCTCAAAGTGCAAATGCTCATTTATTATCTATTCCACTTGGTAAACCTCCTCATTTTGATGGAGAGGACTACAGATTTTGGAGTCACAAAATGCGTAGTCATTTGTTCTCTCTCCATCCAAGCATATGGGAGATAGTTGAGAATGGAATGCATTTTGATAGTAGTGATAGTCCCATGTTTATCAATGAGCAAATTCATAAAAATGCACAAGCTACTACTGTTCTTCTAGCTTCTTTGTGCAGGGATGAATACCACAAAGTGAGCGGCTTGGATAACGCCAAGCAAATTTGGGACACCCTCAAGATCTCTCATGAGGGGAATGATGTCACAATGCTCACCAAGATGGAGTTGGTGGAAGGCGAACTCGGGAGATTCGCTATGATAAGGGGAGAAGAGCCAACTCAAACGTACAACCGGCTAAAGACCCTTGTCAACAAGATAAGAAGCTATGGTAGCACACGATGGACGGACCACGACGTCGTCCGCCTAATGCTAAGGTCGTTTACTGTCCTTGATCCTCATCTTGTAAACAATATTCGTGAGAATCCTAGGTACACCAAGATGACGCCCGAGGAGATACTTGGAAAGTTCGTGAGCGGGCGAATGATGATCAAGGAAGCAAGATACGTGGACGACGCATTGAATGGTCCAATCAATGAGCCTCAACCTCTTGCTCTCAAGGCAACAAGAAGCAAGGAGACGCTACCTAGCAAGGTGGCACAAATTGAGGCGGCCGGACTTAATGATGAAGAGATGGCTCTCATCATCAAGAGATTCAAGACGGCGCTAAAAGGTCACAAGGGGCAGCCAAGCAAGACCAAGACAAAGGGGAAGCGCTCATGCTTCAAATGTGGTAAGCTTGGTCATTTTATTGCTAACTGTCCCGACAATGATAGTGATCAGGATCAAGGGAACAAGAGGGAGAAGAAGAAGAACTATAAGAAGGCAAAGGGCGAGGCGCATCTAGGCAAGGAGTGGGATTCGGATTGCTCCTCTTCCGACTCCGACAATGAAGGACTCGCCGCCACCGCCTTCAACAAGTCATCCCTCTTCCCCAACGAGCGTCACACATGTCTTATGGCAAGGGAGAAGAAGGTATGTACTCGAAATTCTAATTATGCTTCTTCAAGTGAGGACGAATCTAGTGATGAGGATGAAATAGATTATTCATGTTTATTTAAGGGCCTAGATAGAACCAAGGTAGATAAAATTAATGAATTAATTGATGCCTTGAATGATAAGAATAGGCTTTTGGAAAAACAAGAAGATTTGTTGTATGAAGAACATGACAAATTTGTAGAAGCACAAAAATCTCATGCTTTGGAAGTTAAAAGAAATGAAATGCTTTCTTGTGAATTATCTTCTTGCCATGAGACGATTTCTAGCTTAAGGAGCATTAATGATGATTTGAATGCTAAGATAGAAATAGCTAGTAAATCAACAACTTGTGTAGAAAATGTTGTTATTTGCAATAGATGTAAAGACTTTGATATTGATGCTTGTAGTGAACACACAGCTTCTATTGCAAAGTTAAATGATGAAATGGCTAGTCTTAATGCCCAACTTAAGGCTAGCAAAAGTGATTTTGATAAACTAAAATTTGCTAGGGATGCCTACACGATTGGTAGACACCCCTCAATTAAGGATGGGCTTGGCTTCAAGAGGGAAGCCAAGAACTTAACAAGCCATAAGGCTCCCATCTCTGCCAAGGAGAAAGGGAAGGTACCTATGGCAAGTAGTACTAAAAAGAACCATGCTTTTATGTACAATGATAGAAGACAGTCTCATAGGAGTTGTAATGCTTTTGATTCACATGCCTATGACTCTTATGCTATGTATGCTTCCAGTTCTTCCTATATGCATGGTAGAGATATGCCTAGGAAAAATATTCATCATGTGCCTAGGAAGAATATTGTTCATGTTCCTAGAAAAGTTATGAATGGTCCCTCTACAATTTATCATGCTTTAAACGCCTCCTTTGCTATTTGTAGAAAGGATAGGAAGATAGTTGCTAGGAAATTAGGGGCAAAATGCAAGGGTGATAAAACTTGCATTTGGGTCCCTAAGGAAATTGTGAGTAACCTTGTAGGACCCAACAAGAGTTGGGTACCTAAGACCCAAGCCTAAATTTGCCTTGCAGGTTTATGCATCCGGGGGCTCAAGCTGGATTATCGACAGCGGATGCACAAACCACATGACGGGGGAGAAGAAGATGTTCACCTCCTACGTCAAGAATAAGGATTCCCAAGATTCAATCATATTCGGTGATGGGAACCAAGGCAAGGTGAAAGGTTTAGGCAAGATTGCAATATCAAATGAGCACTCTATCTCTAATGTGTTTTTAGTTGAGTCTCTTGGATATAACTTACTATCTGTTAGTCAATTATGCAATATGGGATATAATTGTCTATTTACAAATGTAGATGTGTCTGTCTTTAGAAGAAGTGATGGTCCACTAGCATTTAAGGGTGTACTAGACGACAATCTTTATTTAGTTGATTTTGCAAAAGAGGAGGCCGGTCTAGATGCATGCTTAATCGCGAAGACTAGCATGGGCTGGCTGTGGCATCGCCGCTTAGCACATGTGGGGATGAAGAACCTTCACAAGCTTCTAAAGGGAGAACACGTGATAGGTTTGACTAACGTGCAATTCGAAAAAGATAGACCTTGTGCAGCTTGTCAAACAGGTAAACAAGTGGGAGGAGCACATCACAGCAAGAATGTGATGACCACTTCAAGACCTCTGGAGCTGCTGCATATGGACCTCTTCGGACCTGTCGCCTATCTGAGCATAGGAGGAAGTAAGTATGGTCTAGTTATTGTTGATGACTTTTCCCGCTTCACTTGGGTGTTCTTTTTGCAGGATAAGTCTGAAACCCAAGGGACCCTCAAGCGCTTCCTCAGGAGAGCTCAAAATGAGTTTGAGCTCAAGGTAAAAAAGATAAGGAGCGACAACGGGTCCGAATTCAAGAATCTTCAAGTGGAGGAGTTTCTTGAGGAGGAGGGGATCAAGCACGAGTTCTCCGCTCCCTACACACCTCAGCAAAATGGTGTGGTAGAGAGGAAGAACAGGACGCTCATTGATATGGCAAGGACTATGCTTGGAGAGTTCAAGACCCCCGAGTGCTTTTGGTCGAAAGCCGTAAACACGGCTTGCCAGGCCATCAACAGGGTCTACCTACATCGCCTCCTCAAGAAGACGTCGTATGAGCTTCTAACCAGTAACAAACCCAATGTATCTTACTTTCGTGTATTTGGGAGCAAATGCTACATTCTAGTGAAGAAGGGTAGAAATTCTAAGTTTGCTCCCAAAGCTGTAGAAGGGTTTTTGTTAGGTTATGATTCAAATACAAAGGCGTATAGGGTCTTCAACAAATCATCGGGTTTGGTTGAAGTCTCTAGCGACATTGTATTTGATGAGACTAATGGCTCTCTAAGAGAGCAAGTTGTTGATCTTGATGATGTAGATGAAGAAGACGTTCCAACGGCCGCGATACGCACCATGGCGATTGGAGATGTACGGCCTCAGGAACAATTGGAGCAAGATCAACCGTCTTCCTCAACTATGGTGCATCCCCCAACTCAAGACGATGAACAGGTTCATCAACAGGAGGCGTGTGATCAAGGGGGAGCACAAGATGAACATGTGATGGAGGAAGAAGCGCAACTGGCACCTCCAACCCAAGTTCGAGCGATGATTCAAAGGGATCATCCCGTCGATCAAATTCTTGGTGATATTAGCAAGGGAGTAACTACTCGATCTCGATTAGTTAATTTTTGTGAGCATTACTCCTTTGTCTCTTCTATTGAGCCTTTCAGGGTAGAAGAGGCATTGCTAGATCCGGACTGGGTGTTGGCCATGCAGGAGGAACTCAACAACTTCAAGCGAAATGAAGTTTGGACACTGGTGCCTCGTCCCAAGCAAAATGTTGTGGGAACCAAGTGGGTGTTCCGCAACAAACAGGACGAGCACGGGGTGGTGACAAGGAACAAGGCTCGACTTGTGACAAAAGGTTATGCCCAAGTCGCAGGTTTGGACTTTGAGGAGACTTTTGCTCCTGTGGCTAGGCTAGAGTCCATTCGTATCTTGCTAGCATATGCCGCTCACCATTCTTTCAGGTTGTTCCAAATGGATGTAAAGAGCGCTTTCCTCAACGGGCCAATCAAGGAGGAGGTGTACGTGGAGCAACCCCCTGGCTTCGAGGATGAACGGTACCCCGACCACGTGTGTAAGCTCTCTAAGGCGCTCTATGGACTTAAGCAAGCCCCAAGAGCATGGTATGAATGCCTTAGAGATTTCTTAATTGCTAATGCTTTCAAGGTTGGGAAAGCCGATCCAACTCTTTTCACTAAGACTTGTGACGGTGATCTTTTTGTATGCCAAATTTATGTCGATGACATAATATTTGGTTCTACTAATAAAAAGTCTTGTGAAGAGTTTAGCAGGGTGATGACGCAGAAATTCAAGATGTCAATGATGGGCGAGTTGAACTACTTCCTTGGGTTCCAAGTGAAGCAACTCAAGGACGGCACCTTCATCTCTCAAACGAAGTACACACAAGACTTGCTGAAGAGGTTTGGGATGAAGGATGCCAAGCCCGCAAAGACTCCGATGGGGACCGATGGACACACTGATCTCAACAAAGGAGGTAAGTCCGTTGATCAAAAGGCATATCGGTCAATGATAGGGTCATTACTTTACTTATGTGCTAGTAGACCGGATATTATGCTTAGCGTATGCATGTGTGCTAGATTTCAATCCGATCCTAAGGAGTGTCACTTAGTGGCAGTGAAGCGAATCCTTAGATATTTTGTTGCTACGCCTTGCTTCGGGCTCTGGTATCCAAAGGGGTCTACCTTCGACCTAATTGGATATTCAGATTCCGACTATGCTGGATGTAAGGTCGATAGGAAGAGTACATCGGGGACGTGCCAATTCTTAGGAAGGTCCCTGGTGTCATGGAATTCTAAGAAACAAACCTCCGTTGCCCTATCCACCGCTGAGGCCGAGTATGTTGCCGCAGGACAGTGTTGCGCGCAACTACTTTGGATGAGGCAAACCCTCAGGGACTTTGGCTACAATCTGAGCAAAGTCCCACTCCTATGTGATAATGAGAGTGCTATCCGCATGGCGGAAAATCCTGTTGAACACAGCCGCACAAAGCACATAGACATCCGGCATCACTTTTTGAGAGACCACCAGCAAAAGGGATATATCGAAGTGTTTCATGTTAGCACCGAGAACCAGCTAGCCGATATCTTTACCAAGCCTCTAGATGAGAAGACCTTTTGCAGGTTGCGTAGTGAGCTAAATGTCTTAGATTCGCGGAACTTGGATTGATTTATAGCATAGATGTGTTTATGCTTTTGATCATGTTCCTTCTGCATTTTGTTGCTTAATAATGGTGCTCAAGTTGTACAAACACTCCCTGGACCTCACAAATCAGTTGCAAAGTGATGCACATGTTTAGGGGGAGATGTGTTACAACTTGACCCTTTGAGACTAACCATGTGCTTGAGTTGGCTTGTTAGTCTCAAAGGAGGTTTGAAAGGGAAAAGGTGGACTTGGACCATGCAAGACTTCCACTGCACTCCGATGAAAAGAGTAAATTTTCCAAGTTCATCTTTATACTCTTATTGCCTTTGTACTCTTATTTGAAGATTTTGGTGAGGCGATGGGGTTAAAGGGCCAAGATTAATCCCGTTTTGGTGCTTGATGCCAAAGGGGGAGAAAATAAAGGCCAAATCGATTAATGGATCAGCTACCACTTGAGAAATTTTGAAAATAGTAGAATAGAGAGTAGAATAGAGCTTTTGGTTTGGCAAAACTCTTTTATTGTCTCTCTTGTCAAAAGTTGGTTTCTTGTGGGAAGAAGTCTTGATTATGAGAAAAAGGGGGAGTTTTTGAAATCCTTGATCAAATTTCTTTGGAATACCTCTCTTTATGTCTCGACTAGTGGATTTGACTTAGAGATAGGAATTTGAGGTTGATTTGCAAAAACAAACCAAGTGGTGGCATAGAATGATCCATATATGTCAAATTGAATCAAAACAATTTTGTGTTCTTATTTGATGTGATTTTGTACTTGTTCTACTTGCTTTATGTTGTGTTGGCATAAATCACCAAAAAGGGGGAGATTGAAAGGGAAATGTGCCCTTGGGCCATTTCTAAGTATTTTGGTGATTTAGTGCCCAACACAAGTGCCTAAGTGTAAAAAGGTGGACAAAGTACAAATCAAGGATAAAGGTATGTTTCTCAGACTTAGTACATTGTTTTATGGACTAATGTATTGTGTCTAAGTGCTGGAAACAGGAAAAATCGAATTGGAATTGTCTTGGCTCGAGCAGCCAAGACTCTGCTCAGTCTGGGAGCACCGGACTGTCCGGTGGTGCACCGGACAGTGTCCGGTGCGCCAGGCTGGCTTGCGCGAAGTGGCCGCTCTCGGGAATTCACCGGCGACGTACGGCTATAATTCACCGGACTGTCCGATGTGCACCGGACTGTCCGGTGAGCCAACGGTCGGCCGGGCCAACGGTCGGCCGCGCAATCTGCGCGGGACACGTGGCCGAGCCAACGGCTAGAAGGGGGCACCGGACTGTCCGGTGTGCACCGGACATGTCCGGTGCGCCAATGGCTCCAAGTCTACCAACGGTCGGCTTCACCATTTAAGGAAAGAAATCAGGCACCGGACTGTCCGGTGCGCCAGTCGACAGAAGGCAAGATCAGCCTTCCTAGATTGCTCTCAACGGCTCCTAGCTGCCTTGGGGCTATAAAAGGGACCCCTAGGCGCATGGAGAAGCACACCAAGCATTCCTACAACATTCCTAAGCACCAAGACATCGATTCCGCGCCTTTGATTCTTTGTGATAGCAATTAGAACTCTAGTGGAGTGGTGAACTCATTGAGTTGTGTTGTGAGCTCTTGTTGCGACTTGTGTGCGTGGTGTTGCTGTGATTTTGTGTCTTGTGTGCGTTGCTAATCCTCCCTTGCTCTGTGCTTCTTTGAGAACTTCAAGTGTAAGGGCGAGAGGCTCCAAGTTGTGGAGATTCCTCGCAAACGGGATTGAGAAAAGCAAGCAAAACACCGTGGTATTCAAGTGGGTCTTTGGACCGCTTGAGAGGGGTTGATTGCAACCCTCGTCCGTTGGGACGCCACAACGTGGAGTAGGCAAGCGTTGGTCTTGGCCGAACCACGGGATAACCACCGTGCCATCTCTGTGATTGATTTCTTGTGGTTATTGTGTTTTGTTGAGACTCCTCTCTAGCCACTTGGCATTTACTGTGCTAACTCTTAACCAAGTTTTTGTGGCTTAAGTTTTCAAGTTTTACAGGATCACCTATTCACCCCCCCCCCCCTCTAGGTGCTCTCAGGTGGCGGCGAGTGTTTCTATGGTCGGCGGCAACTCGGGCGCGAGGGAGCAGACGAACGGTGGCTCAGGCGAGCGGGAGCGGACAACCGGCAGCGGTAGGCACGACGAGCAGGCGTAGACGCGTGGCTCAGGTGCGTGGCTTGGACACGCAGGAGCTGACGGGCGGCGGCAAAGGGAGACTAGTGGCGCGATGGGCGGCGACGGCATGGAGAACTGGATGCGATGGGAGAGAGAAAGGGAGAAAGGAGAAGAGAAGCCGAGGCATGGTTTTCTTAAATCCAATAAGAACGTCAGCTAGGGGAGGGCTTGTAACACCCCATGTGTTACTTAGGGCTTCTACTCAGCACCTCACTAAAACCCCATTTTTCATGTGGGTTACTTGAGCAAAGACACCAAACTTGAGAGCCAAGATCCTAATTTAGTAATAATCATCTTGGGAGACCTATCTAAACCATACCATGCAATTCAAAGAGGGAAGGTGACCAAAATCTAAGGCATACCACCCTTGTGCATATGTAACACAAACATGAATTGGGCAAGAAAACTATGGGATTACATTATCATGACTTGGACCCTTGATAAAAATTGTAGCACCCCAAATTACCTACAAAAGATGGTAAAGAAAATGCCCCAAAAAGGTTTTTACATAATCTCCAAAAGGGTCACTCAAGTGAAGGAAAAAAAGAAAAACAGATTTTCCTTAACTTATTTTCAGCCCCTCTAACAGAACCGAGCATGTTCCATTAGCTACAAACCTCAAAACTAATTGCTCCGATGAACAAAGACGTGCCTAATCTCTAACCCAAACACATGCCAGAAGATGGCATTAAAACTTAGAGATTTGACAAGACAAAACAAGGTTTTTCTCTCAGATTTGCCCACTAAGACAAGCCGACCTTAGGGACAAGATTTCTCCTTATCATTGACATGAAACTCTTCGGGCATTGCACCAAAACGACAGAGTGTAGAGAGGAGAAGAAATTATATAAACGGATTTTTGCCCAAATTGGCTCCGATTTGCAACCTATGGACGCTTGAAAACGACACAACCCAATAGAGCCACCCATTCGACCGCAGGTCTAAGCCGCGGAGCGCGCTATTGGCCACTCTGTGCATGCCAAGCAGCGCTCGCGCGCGTGCCCCATGTCACGGCCAGACACCGCAGCGTCGCGCACACGCCTGTGCCTAGAAAGACACCCCTACCCTCGAACTGTTCTTCCCGCAAGCCCCTGACCAGTTGGCAAGTGCGCCCTCGCCAGAATTTCGCCCGAGCAGAGCGCGCCACCACCCGCCATTGTCACCCGAGCCCCGACCACCGTGCCCTGGCCATGACAGCCACACTTCGCCCGAGCAAGCTCCACAGTCAGCTTTTTTGGGTCGCCGTGAAGCTCCTCGGCTAGCCCCCGCACTCTCTACTCCCCTGCAGTTGCGTGCCACCATTCGCCGGACTTCATCCGCCCACCTGTGAACGTGGCCAGCGCCACCCAGTACACTGTCGCCCGATTCCTTGCGCCAGCAGCATCCTCGACCTCCAGTGAAGCTCCCCAGCCAGTTGAATCGAGCTCGGTCATCACTGTTGATAGGAATTTGGAGCCGCCGCCGACCACCGTCGCCTACGCACGTGGACCGAGTAGCTCCGACCACCACCGTCCATGACCCGACCATCGACGTGATCGCTCGAGCCTCCCCGACCTCTCACTGGAACTCTACTGTCATCGGTGAGGGAGAGGAGCACGGGTTGTATAACCTGAAAACCCAGGGGGTTTCCGCAATGGTAGAGACTCAGGAGAATAGTGCGCCAAAGACCGGTTTGTGAGAAAGGAGAGAAGAAAAACCTAGGGACCCGAGAGCAAGATGTTTTTCCTTTTCCTTTTTGAAATTCCATTTCATTTTATTATGCAATAAACTTGGAAAAGCCATTACTCAAAAACTAATTGTCCAACTTTGGTCAAACAAATTTTGCTAGACTATGTGCAAATTAAACTTTAGAGCAAAAATAGAGAACCCCCTAGTCAAATACTGGAAGTTTTTATTTAATTTAGAGCATAAGTTAAAATGTGGAAATAAAAGTAAAAATAGTATAACTTTTGCACTATGGCTAGGAAAATATGGTAGATGCCTACTCAAAAGTAAACCCCCACAAAAAATACTATACACCATGTCTACTCAACAGTAAACCCCCACAAAAATACTATACACCCTAGTTCACCCAATTAAGTAGGATTTTTAAATTGATTTAGGTTTCTTCCTATTCTTTTGAAAATTGGAAACATGATCTAAAAATGTAAAACAATAGACAAACTTATTTTTCTTAGAGTACTTAAGTAACATGGCTCCAAGGAAAAATATAGAAAGGGCATAGTTTAGCAAGGAAATATGGTACCCCCTGCCCCATGAGAGAATTAGAGAAAACTTTAGAAAATCATAGAAACATTTACTTATAGAGAAAAATTCCCAACCTTAGGAATGATTGCTCTTGTCCAAAGAAAAGTTTAGAAAAATTACCAAATATGTTGTTTGACATTTTTCAAAAAGAAAGTTAGTTAAGAGCACCTTCTAGCCCCAAAACTTTAGAAAATCACCACAAAATATCCACCAAGTGTCATGTGGTAAAATTTGGCACAAGACCATGTTATCACTTCTGAATGCTAGGAAAAATGACCATTATGGTGGTTGCCACACCTAAATAAGAAATGCAGTGTAAAGTGTCCGCTCTGCCCTAATCCTTGTTATTTTTGTCCAAACCAGACCCTAATTTCTCTGGACCCTAAATTTCTAGGATAACCTAATTTAATCAGTACAAAGCTATTCTATTTTTTATGGAATTTTTGGAAATTCTAAAACTTAAAGTGTAGTTCAAAGCACCATTAAAAGCTTAATAAGAGAAGGAAAAAGGAGAGAAAATAAAGGTTGACCAAATGAACTTAAAAGATACTAGTAACCTACCCCCCAAACTTATCAAGACCCCTTCTCAAGTGACTCAAATGATTGTTGGGGGCCTTCGGCTTACGAAGGTCCTCAAAAACAGGATTTAACAGTATTTCTGGAGTATAATATGTGAACAGGTATCTTCGGACTCGAGTCGATATCACAGTAGGAGAAGCCCAAAATAATACGAAGGTTGATACAGCGCCGAAGATGTGAGCGGGAAAGCTTCGGCGTGGTAGCAGAAAATGAAACCGACTTAAAGATGAAAAGGCCATTCAGACCTCAGTGGATTACTATAGAATTATTATCAAATGTAAAGGGCATGAATGTAATTTTGTATGGGCTATGTACCGTGTCTATAAATAGGTGAACAGTACCCCCGTACTATTCACGCGGACTTGGCATTTGCTTTTGTGTCACACTTGTATTTTCATCTCCTTCCAAGCCGAAGGTACATTTGTAATTTGATGTCATTACTATTTCTTTATAAACATAGTGCAGAGATAAGTTGATAATAATATACAATTGTCTATGTTATTCTTCATATTTCATATGATTCATTCTTCATCATCGTATGTTGTGCTTACGAAGGTGCGCCCTTCATAACCTTCGTCCGAAAATCATTATATCCTAAGGGAAATAATGCTTCGAAGGACGAGGGACTTTATCGTTTAACATTTTCTATGTTGCCTTGTTCTTAACCCGTAGCATTTGAGAACAAGTCCCCAACATTGGCGCCCACCTCCGGTGAACTCACTTCCACTCTTTGAGTTTTTGAACACCTTCGGCGATCATAAACCTTCGCTATGGCGCCGAAGAAAGCTTCGGCAACTGGGGCTGCAGCTCTGTAACCGCTGGACCACAATCAGGAGACCGTCTCCCTTCGGGAGGCCCGAAGCCAGAAAAGGAAGGCTGTCAGCCCGACACCGCCAGAGGATGAGATAGACCAAGAAATCAGAGACATGGAGATGCTTCATCAACAGGTGCAGAGGAAGAAGGAAAAGATAGCCAGGCTAGCTGAACTGCAAAGGCAGATAGACGAAGCCTCTGAAGAAGTTCGTCATCTTACTCAGGATGAGCAACACCGAAGGCCTCAGCACCAAGACCTTCATCAAGAGGGTTTCCCCAACGAAGATGACTGGTATGACAATTTCCATCATGGGAATTTTGTTTTTGATGACGCTTCTCCTCTGTCCGCTGAGCTGCAGGCTACACCTTGGCCTCCGTCCTACAAGCCGCCTCAGCTTCCCATATTCGATGGCCACTCAGACCCGAAGCAGTTTCTGATGAGCTACGAAGCAATAGTATCTTCGTATGGTGGCAATGCTGCAGTCATGGCCAAATCTTTTGTTATGGCTGTCAGGAGTGTTGCTCAAACCTGGTATTCCTCCCTTCGACCAGGAACGATCACTTCATGGCAAAAGCTGAAGGACTTGTTGTTAACCAGCTTCCAAGGGTTTCAGACGAAGCCGGTCACTGCTCAAGCCCTATTCCAGTGCACACAGGATCACGAAGAATACCTTCAGGCGTACGTCCGGAGGTTCTTGCGTTTGAGGGCACCGGCACCAACGGTGCCCAACGAGATTGTCATTGAGGCCATGATCAAGGGGCTTCGGCCAGGACCTTCAGCTCAGTACTTCGCTAGGAAGCCTCCTCAAACTTTGGAGAAGCTGTTCCAGAAGATGGACGAGTATATTCGGGCCGATAATGATTTTCGTCAAAGAAGGGAGGAGGCTTTCAGGTTTTCTGAAATGACCAGGGGCTTCGGAGGAAGATTCTATCCGAGGCACGTTAGGACAATCCATAACTCTACTCAAAATGATGATAGGGGGAGCCAGCAGCAAAGGCCACAGTGCTCCTCGCAGGCTTCGGGGCAACAGCAAAGCTCCTTCCGACCACCAGCTCCAAGAGGCAGAGGCGCCAGGGGCTTCGGCGGAAGATTTGGAGATCAACCAAGAAGAATTTTTTGCTTGTTCTGTGGTGAGAACAAGGGCCATACCACCAGGATGTGCCATGTTACCATCCAGAAACAAAAAGAAATAGCCGAAGCTGCGGCACAACAGGCTCAGCCGAAGCAGGTCATGCACACTGCTTCGTATCATTCGCCTTACATCCCAGAATATGTAGGCAACCACCCTGCAGTTTCTGTTGCTTCGGCGAGTCAACCTCAAGCTTCCTGGCAACAGCCTCCGCCTCCACCACCGCTACAACAAGGCCAACAGCCAGAAGGGAGCCAATATGCTCCACACCAAAGGGACTTCAGAGAACAGTCCGAAGCTCGCACAGTCAACAGCACTGTGCCAGAGTCGAAGCACATCTATTGACAAATATCCTACCTTGATAGCAGTCTTTTTCATTCAGTTTTATTTTCTGTGTAATAAAGGACATTTTTCAAATTCCATGTAATAGTTTCGTTGTTTGCCACAAGGGAAATATATTTTCTTCACAGGCTTAAGTCGTTAAAGCTTAAAAGACTTGCGATAACAAGGAGGACCTTCGAATTATCAAAAAAATTTCGAAGCAATAAAAAGTCGTTCTAAGGAACGCAGAGTAAGTTTGCTGAAGTCACAAAAAGTCGTTCCAAAGGGAGCGCAGTGTAAGTTTTCTGCTCCAAAGTCGTTCCAAAGGGAATGCAGAGCTTACAGCGAAAAGTCAACGCTGATACCGCCTAAAGTAAAAGGCGAAGCGCGAAAAGTCAACGCGAATACCACTGAAAGTAAAAGGCGAAGAAGCTCCTAAGGGAGGCTTACAGCGAAAAATAAACGCTGATTCCGCTGAAGTAAAAGGCGAAGAAGCTCCTAAGCGAGGCTTATATCAAAAAAGACAACGCTGATTCAAAAAGATTATGTGTTTTATCGCAGGAATGTGTCTGTATCTTCGGAATAAACACCATTTTACATAACATAACATCATCACATCATTTCGCATAGCATAAGCATCATACATCATGCTGCATATGGCACAAGAAGGGGACACAATATCGATCTTCAGAAGAATGTTTTGAAAAAGGGGAAAATCATGCTAAGTCGCAAGGAGATACACTATTGATCTTCGGAAGTGTACCTTCGGAAAATATCTTCACGAAGCTCAGATATTATTTATCAGAACACTACGGATATTGTTGTGACAAATAAAAATTCTTCTTCACGAAGCATGAAAAGAAGGGAAGGTGTTTTTTCGTCAAAGACTCAAAAACGGTACGTATGTAAAATTTCATGCATCGTAAAGAATTGAACAATAAAAACGGGTATATTACATTCAGGGCTACAAGATGTCACACATGTTACATTTCAGAAGTTTTTACAATAATACTTAATCTTCTCTCAGAACAACTTCTGCAGCCTCATTCAGGAGCCGATTAACAACTTCATCCATGATAGCTTCAGCCATCTTTTTAATTTCGTCGTCTCCTTTCGGGTGAGGGCCCGGAGACGCTTTAGTAGGATCTGAAGGAGGATAGGATACGACTACATTGCTATTACAAATTGCGAACGAAGTTTAAAACCAAAAATTACAACACAATAAAAACCATTAGTTAGTACCTAGTTGCCCTTCGGGCTCTGCGCTCTTCTCAGCAGCCTCAGCCACTTCTCTAGCATCGTGAATACCTTTCTCGCTTTTTTGGATAATTTCTCGAGCCATTTCTCGACCGCCATTATCCCAGATATCGGTGAAAATTTTTCCACCAACCATGCTAGCCTCGGCTGAAGGATCTCTCGCATCTTCGAAGGACAAGGTAGCTTCGGATTGCGCTAAAATCTTTACATGCTCGCAGCCCTTTTTCTCCAAAATGGTGGCAATCCCCCTGGCACCTGAGAAAGCACATATGTCTCCACGGCTATTTAAAATTTCTTCGAAGGCCTCAGCTTCGTGATTAATCCATTCGATGGGACCTTCGGGGTTGCCTCTTGTAAAATTTTCTTCGCTCGAGAATGCGCCGACGCTGGCGAAGCTAGCTTTCAACTTCTTAACACACTCCACAGATTTGTTATAGCATCTTTTTCTGGACGAACGAAGCTCTTCAACAGTTCCCTCTAAATGATTTGCCCATTGGTCGCTAAGTTCTCGCCTCGTTTCTTCAAGTATGCGTTCCTCTTTGGCTCTGGCCAGTTGTTTTCGAAGATCTTCAATTTCACGCTTCTGAGCCTCAGCTTGACCTTTAAAAACAGCTTCGTCTTCTTTTATTCTATTTATCAATGAATGTAATATTTTATCTTTTTCGAGACCTTCGTTCCTCAGTTCAATTACTTCGGAAGGAAGGTTGCTCAGGGCTATAGCGCACCCTTCGTCTTCGGCATCTTTTTGGGCCCTGAGGGCATTGCTAAGTATAAGGCCCTGCAAAGAAAAATGTGTTTACGTCAATAGATTTAAATAAACGAAAAATTTTGGTCTCAACAAAAAGATACAAAGATCTCATTTTTTGCACCTTTAAGCTATTGTATGCCAGGCTGTCGGCCAGTTCGTTTTTCGACAACACCGAGAGCCCGTCTTCTAGTGTTGGGAATCCGAAGCTCTTGCTTATCTCCCGACAGACAGAAATCTCCTTGCTGTCAGGGAGACAATACAAAAAGTATTCTTCTCCACTGCCGTTGAATATTAACGCCCCCTTTGGATACTTCAGTTTTTGGGCGTAAAGCTGGGCCTCTTGCTTCTCTTTTTCTGATAATTTTTTCCCCGAAGCATGACGAACAATATAATCAAGGACTTTGGGGGATGCTTCGGGGGAAACAGCACTGATTTCTTCAACAGGAATTGGATCCGTTATTTTTTCTTCCTCGGTTTCTAAGGATTTTACCTTCGCAGGCTCTGAGGGCCCAGCTTCAGCTTCTGTTTCTTGCTCTGGAGCCTTAGTATCAGAAATTTCAGTTTTCGCTTCGGAAGGTGCAACAGTCTTCTTCGGAGTTGTGCTTGAGGACTTAATTGTTTCCAGAACATCTAGCATGTTAACCATTCTTTTTCTTTTCGGAGTCACTGTTGGCCCCTTTTGGATTTTTGTTGTCTCAACATTTGCTGAAGGACTTAAAACTTCTGATATTTTTGATCCTTCAGCTGATCCTTTTGCTTCTTCCATTTTTTCTGACGATGGCGCTTCGGCCATCTCTTTGGTCTCTGATAACAAAATCTTTGGTTCTTCCAATTCTGTTCTTATTGGCGCTTCGGTCATTTCTGCGATTTCTGCCAGCAAGGTTGGCTGTTCAGCCTCGGAGGCCGAAGAGGTTTCTCCGGTGAACTCAGGCACCGAGGCTGGTTCAATATAACGTGGCCGATGTGTGAGGACCTTTATCCTTTTTCTTTTCGGTGATGGCTCACTAGGAGCAGCTGCAGCTTCTTCTTTCGCAGAGGTCGTGCCTTTTCTTTTCTGCCCTCGAATGGGATAACGATAGTCAGGGTAGACGAACCCAATTGCGTCAAACACTCGGTTCAATCTTTTCTTTTTCCGGTCTCCGAAGGCTGCTGACAATGCAGTATCTTCGGCCTTCGAGTAAGCCCCAAGCAGTTCATCACTTAAATTTTCAATGCTTTTTAGCCAGTCATCATCTGGCTCAACGAATTTATCTCCGAACTTAAAAGTATACTTCAGCCTGATAAGACCACCTTCGTCAGCCTCCTTTATGATCTCTTGCGGCATTTCCCATTTTTCCGCGAGTGGCCATACTCTGAAGGCAATATGTTCTTGGACCAAATCTCTCGTTCCAATAAAAGAACAAATAACTCCGAAGGCTCTCTGGCATTCTTCGGCAGCTTCATTCATTTCAACCTTCGGCCTCCGCAGGCCGAAGCTTTGCCAAATAGGGCGCATAATTATACCTTTAATATCTTCTCGTGCTTTCAGGTCATTCTTCACATAAAACCATTCTGTCATCCAGTCGTCGGGCCATCTCTTCCGAAAGGTTGGCACGGGACAGCTTGACCCAGACCGAGAAACGAAATTGTAGCAGCCAAAATTATTGTGATACTGTTCCTTACCCCAAGGTTTTGTCTCGTATGATAATTCGTGTATATTGCAGAAACTTTTTACATCAGGCTCCAGACCTTGGCTTCTCACGGCCCACACGAAGATATTCAGCCTTATGATTGCTTCGGGGGTAAGTTGGTGAAGATACACTTCGAATATTTTCAGCACCTCTACGACAAAATTGCTCAGGGGAAATCTAAGTCCAGCTTTCAAAAAGCTTCGGTACACTACGACTTCATTTTCTTCAGGGTTCGGACAAGTCTTTTCTCCTTCGTCGGCCCTAACAACGGACAAGTCCCGGAAATACCTTCCTCTCATATTGACAAGATGATTTTCTTTGATACTTGATTTGCCGAAAACCGCATGGCTTGGTCGCCAAGGGCGATCTTCGGAGTCTTCATCACCACTATCCACATCATAACTGTCGCTGTCACCAGTATCTTCAGACAAACCTTCTAAAATCTCTTGGGTGATTTTTTCTGTATTGGTCTTCGACATTGCTATAAGAAACCCCATATTCTTCTCTTCATCGAGACTTAGCTTCATCTCAGCAGCAGCCTTCTTATCTTCAGACATCTTCGGAAACACTAAAAAACTGTTTTCAATGCCGAAGCTTCAAAACTTAAAAAGCTAAGCAAATCTTGTTGCGCAAGAGCTAAAAATTGAGTGAGCGGGAGCAGATGGCAAGAGAGCGTGCCAAATGAGCTTGCGGTATGATCTTATTTATACGCCCAGTGCGTTGAAAATTGAAAGACCCCGCCTGTCAGTGAATGTTGCTATTCTAGCAAAGGGAAGGTGTTTTTTCGGACCTTCGGCTTAAAGCCTTCGTCCATGTCGCAATCTAAATTTATTATTTTAAACAAATTAATATTGCGAGGGGCTACTGTTGGGGGCCTTCGGCTTACGAAGGTCCTCAAAAACAGGATTTAACAGTATTTCTGGAGTATAATATGTGAACAGGTATCTTCGGACTCGAGTCGATATCACAGTAGGAGAAGCCCAAAATAATACGAAGGTTGATACAGCGCCGAAGATGTGAGCGGGAAAGCTTCGGCGTGGTAGCAGAAAATGAAACCGACTTAAAGATGAAAAGGCCATTCAGACCTCAGTGGATTACTATAGAATTATTATCAAATGTAAAGGGCATGAATGTAATTTTGTATGGGCTGTGTCCCGTGTCTATAAATAGGTGAACAGTACCCCGTACTGTTCACGCGGACTTGGCATTTGCTTTTGCGTCACACTTGTATTTTCATCTCCTTCCAAGCCGAAGGTACATTTGTAATTTGATGTCATTACTATTTCTTTATAAAAATAGTGCAGAGATAAGTTGATAATAATATACAATTGTCTATGTTATTCTTCATATTTCATATGATTCATTCTTCATCATCGTATGTTGTGCTTACGAAGGTGCGCCCTTCATAACCTTCGTCCGAAAATCATTATATCCTAAGGGAAATAATGCTTCGAAGGACGAGGGACTTTATCGTTTAACATTTTCTATGTTGCCTTGTTCTTAACCCGTAGCATTTGAGAACAAGTCCCCAACAATGATAATCCACCTTTTATTAAGATTTAGCCATACCACTAGATGCCACTCCTAAAGGTTTAACCCAATGAAAATATAATTCCATTTTTATTAAGAAACTTAGTTTTACTTCCTACATCCCTCAAATAAAAATGTGCATGACATAGCATTTATACATATAACTTGCGCATTGCATTCATTAGATTGCAATCTTGCGGACGAAGAGTATGTGATGATTTCGGAGCAAGGAACTGAACAAGAAGTCCAGGTAGCTCCTGAACCTGCCATCGAAGAACTCCCCGCTGCACCCGCAACCGAAGGTAAGCCCTAGTTTTTATGCATAACCATTATATATGCTATTTTATTGAAATTATTATTTGTAAGCTTCTAATGTGCACTTAAGTGTAGGAATTGTTTGAAACCCTAGTTGCTTGAACTCTGGTTCCTTTTGAGATGGATACTAGTATGCTAGGTCGAGTAGCTGCTTGCTAAGTTAAGGTCCGGTAGAAGTCAACTGATTTTTCTAGCACTCGTACGAGGTCAGAAATTGGTTGTATTCTTCTGGATAATGAGAACTATGATTGTCTATGGACATGGGTCCAGGGTGGATGCCCTATCTATGAGACGGAAATAGAATTAAGGATTAATGTGTGGTACCGTGAGTCAAGCGTTTGAATGTACTAATAAACACATGTCGTGAAATATGGTAACCGACAAGCCAAGTACCTGATTGAACTTACACGCAGACTTCCCCCTCATTGGTCATGAGATGGAGTCTCCCATGCTAGCTATGGTGGATACAAGTGTGGTCATTGCACAGCGGCAGCCGGGGCCAGTGGAGCATTGTATGCCAAGACCGCGAGCCCTGTTCTGTTGACAGGGAATCGATGGAAACAGTTGACGTGTGTGGGGATGGAATGCCCTGACATGTCGTGTGTTTAGGTTTACCTTGCAAGTTTAAAATCCCTATTCAAATCGTCTGCTTCTCGCAGCTAATGAGACTGCTTGATCCATGCTTCTACATCGAGTAAGAAGTAAACTAAGGTTTCGTGAGATAAAGTGTTGATTACATTAATTGCTTGCTATCATGTATGATTAGAAGGAAGTAAACCTAGTTTCAGTAATATTGTAGAACTTGAATAAACTAAAATTTTACTTAAAGTCAGCTAGTACATTTGGCAAACCAAACCACTCAGCCAATCAACTTCATGGTTTAGAGGTAGTGCATTAGACTCCTCACACCGGGTAAGTCTAGCTGAGTATTAGTATACTCAGCTTTGCTTGTGGCATAATTTTACAGGTTTGTTGCAAGACATGGTTGATGATGTGACTTGGCCAGCCACCCTGCCACTGGTTTGGACATCGAGTGGGATGCTGCCTCAGCAAGAGAGGATCGGTCGGAGTAATGGGCCAGGCTTCGCCCTACTCCCCATTAATTGCACTACTCCCCATTTATCGAAACAATGTCTTTCCAAGTTAAACTCCAATTCATGTAATAACTCAAAGTAATTCTTTAATTTGTGGTTTTATGTTTTATTTTATCTCTTTGTGTCTCACGTTCGTATAGGAAATGGTACTCGATACTTGTTAGTGGTTTCATCGGACTAGATCCGACGGACTAAGAGTTTATTCCGATTTAAGTTATGATTGCCTTCAAGGCGATGCTTGATCACTTATTAAGCTGGAATAATTTAGGTAGTTCCACTATAGGGCCGACGTTCTTAACTCTTTACGAACGTCGGTTTGGAATGGACCGACGTGCTTAAGTTTAAGTACGTCGACGGATGGAAACCGACGTTCTTATCTAATTTAAGAACGTCGGTGCCGATGTTCTTAAAATGGCCTACGTTTTTTCTGTTTCTCCTACAGTGACTTATGCTATTGGAAGCTAATTACCATATGTTAATCACAGAAGTTATTTATCTTCCCACATTAATTCTAATGATCGACAATAGTTAATAATACCTTCGAAAGTCTTCATTATTGCTGGGACTGGCAAGGAGTTATGTCGTGCTCAGTGCCATAAATAAATAAAATCAAGTTGTTCGTTTGACTTTAATCTAAAACTGTTTTATTTTTTGTTCATATAAATTATAGCTGTAACAGTCTGAATAGCTGATTTTAATCCGAAGCAAACGGATCGATGAGACTGAGCGAACTGGTGCAAATAAATCGCAGCAGCTCTCAATATTTTTTTTTCTTGCATATAAGTAGTCTCGATCAGGCTCGCAGCGCGGTTTCCTCAGCTCAGTCTATCATTCCATTGTCTGGTCATTTGTCCCCGGCCGGCACGTAATAATCACCACTATGGCCAGCGGACGGAGAAAGAGCGGCATTCCAGCTCTGGGGTGGTGGCTCATGGCAGTCGGCACCATCCGCTCCGCCATCGTGTGGTCCTGCCTCTTCAGTTCTGCATCGCTCTGCTTGGCCGTCTACCCCGAGAGTAAGATCAACATGCATGCTTCTTTTTTTTCAGTTTGTTTTGCTGCTCGGACCTATTAGCTTACTAAATAAACCGTATCTATCCTTTGGCTCTTCATCAGTGACCGGCGTGCAGGAGCGAGCTATGGCTGCGTGGACTCTGCTATCCTGCACGCTCTGCTTCCTGTGCGCGTTCAACATGGACAGCAAGCCGCTCTACGTGGCCACCTTCATGTCCTTCGTCTACGTCGCCGGCTACCTGCTCGTGGAGTGCTTCTTCTACCACAGCGTCCATGCAGCCAGTATCGCTCCGTACTGCTTCATCGCAGGTACGGTAGCGACCCTGTTTATAGCTAGTAAATAAATGCCTTCCGTCATTAGCTCTGACTGATGGCATGTAGTATATATATCTAACTAAATTTTCCTTTTTCATCGTCACTGCTGCAGGGACATCCATGGTTTGGATGCTGCTTCAATGGAACTCCCATGGCCGTGGCCGCCGTCCCCGTGAGGCTAGCAAGCAGCCCTGATCCAACCTCTGGTTCTTTTGCCATCGATGTGATTGGGGCGGTCTACTATACAGACGATGAATAAATTATTTATTTACAAAAAAATGTATTATATATATAAGATGCACACCGAGTTCCGTACGTTGTTGCTGTTGACTTGTTGAATGTAAGAAGTGACGACTAGAATGGGTGTCGTCTAAGTTGAGTTGTATTGTGTCGTAGCATCTTGATATAACCCTATAATCTGTTGTTGGAAAAAAATGTTTGCTCAGTCACATCGCCCAAGAGAACTCTTTTAATAGTACACACCTTTAAGTAAACCATAAATATTTCTACAAACTCAACATATCCTGTATTTGTTGGTGCTTGCATCGTAGGATGCAATGAGCTAGTGTTTGTTTATTATGAACCAGGCTCTACGCGTTCGAGATGTGTGTTTGGTTACCTGCGTGCAGATGTGGAGTTAGACTCGCACGATACTTAAAGCACCTTGAGCCAGACTCTCTATAGGCACGAGCAAATTGATCGCATCGCTGGAGCCAGGCTCCCTTCGGCCTGGCTCATGCAGCCGGGCTACCGGGAGAAGCCAACCAAACAGACGGAAAGTTAATCTGAACCCATTGTCCAACAATATTCGGCTGACATCATTTTTTTAAAAAACATCTTCCACTCTCGCCCCTTCTGCCCAGCTACATATTTGCAAAAACACGTCTCGCGTGCTCAGTCGAAGGTTGTTGGGCGAAGGGTCTACACTAACTTTGTGCATGAGTGCACAAAGGTGATCTTGTACATATCATATATTCCATCCTACAAGGTAGGTATACATCATACCATATATAATTAAAAAACAAAATACATGTTTCTTTTATGGTTTTCTCCAGTCATTTCTTTTTTATTTAAAGTAAATTTTAGTATACATATTCTACATTATTACTGCTACATCCATAAATATAAGTTTCCATTCAAGCATGTTTATATATGCAAAACAGGCGAAGTTGTACATAAATTATACACATATTTCAAAGTTTTAATGAAACAAATTAACAAGAGCTTCTATATTACATTGAAATCATTCTTCCATCTATCACAATGAGGAGCAAAGGACATACTTTTCTATAATAGTAGTATTCCATCTTACACTTTATGAGAAAAATAATCAATCAATTAATTAGGCATGGTAATAATGTGACAAATAAAATAAAGGTGGGCGGACCTAGTATTTATCAGGATGTTGTAGATTATATTTAGAGGAGCATTCCACCCGGCTTTGTTTTTTGAAATGAACCTTACCAAGAAGATAAAAATGAAGTTATTCTCTTCATATGAAGAAAATGATGATAGAGATATAGCGCAATGATCCAAACTACATATGCAGCAGAATATCTGTCATGTCTTGTTACTCCTCTTTGTTGCTTGAGTAAAGGTGGGTCATCCATATTATTTAGTGGAACTTGCATGTTTATATATAGGCATACTTCATTAATTACACTTGGCGTTATGGACTAAAAATAGGATGCGTACAAGATAATAAAACTCACATAATGTTGTAGGCGAAGAGTATCATTGTCCTATGTTGTTGTTTGTCCAAGAACATGAATTTGTTATTCTGAGTGTTTTTTAAAGTCATGTAATATATTTTGATGTACAATATATGGGTTAATGAAATCAACATCAAAGAAAATGTTTCTTCTATGGTTGAAAATATGCATTCTACGTAAAGGACAAAAATAGTGAGAATAAGTGTAGAAAAAAGAGACACTAATTATAGAAGTAAATCACTTACGGACACCAACAGCCAACAAGAGTTTTGTCAAGGTCTTTTAAGTCGTATAGTTGGTATATTTTGTCAAAGTCCATGTTTATCTCTATCATCTTTTATATTTTCCTTATATATATTTTTACCTAGATTGTGTGATTTACTTTGTTAGCTTAGTTGGTAGGCTAGTTGAAAAGTGTGGAACCTAGGTCGTAACTCTTTGCGATAGATTTAGCAATATAATTAGTCAAAACCATCGCATCACATAGATAGTTTATTATTTGCATTGATTTTGACTAGATGAAATTAGGGATCTTAGTTTGTAAAATAGGTTTTATATTCAACCTCTTTCTTAGGTGTCACAGTTTCTTCAAGTAGAACCAAAGCTAGTTCACACAATTTTGTACTTTTTGGCTTCAAGGCTATTGAGTCGATGCTATTTAAAGTGGTTGGGATTGATACCTCTTGGCCTCCACACTTTGATGACACTAACTTGATTTTCTAGAATGGCTTGCATCCTTATATGTGGTACATTCTCAATTTGTACTTTTGGCTTCAAGGTTGTTGAGCTGATGCTATTTAAAGTGGTTGGGATAGATACCTCTTGGCATCCACACTTTGATGACAATAACTTGAATTGATAGAATGACTTACCTCCTTAATGTGGTACATTTGAGTGTTTGGAGAGTCACCTGTGGTAGGATGAAACTTCTAAGAATCTCGAGAAATCAACCATGAGTGATAGAATTATATTCATCTTATTGCAAGAGCGAAAAATTCTTGTTAAATCTTTTAGCATCGACATTTTAACCAAGTATTCACCAAAAAAAAGCAAATGAAATTTGTTTAAATTTGCATGAGCTTCATGATTGCACATGAAATTTACTTCAACAAAATTTTTGCCTTTATAAACAAAGTTATGATTCTTTCCATATGATAGAATATGAGTTTCTTTAAGAAATGTATTCTCCTTTGGATTTAATTTTTCAATGAACTTGATTCTATTAGATTAACATAGCTAGGTGTTGTAGACATTGTGAGGAATATCATCTTTGTGGTATCACATAGTAAATATGTGAGCATCGTCACCATCCTTCACAACATGGAGGAATTAGCATAATAACACTAGCACCTGTCATTGGCAAGTTGATGGCATTTTAGATATCATGCAAGGTAGGCTAACAAGAAGATAATTCATTAAGTAAAACCACAGCTCTCAGATGTGATTAGCACAAGAAGGTAAATAACAAGAAAAATTGAAAGCTCAAGCTACTTGAGTGAAATCAAGATGATGGCGACAATGATGACTATGATGATGGTGGTGGTCATGCATGTTTGTGGTGAAGATGATGCATTCGACCTCCTCCTTCGATGTCGAAAAAGGAACAGTTAAAAGAATCGAGAAGGATATGAAGATGTTTTGCAAGATGAATACCATAGGTGTGCCTATTTGAGTTGGAGACATTCAATTTACAATTGAAAGAAGAAAACATATAAAGAAATAATGTTATGGATGCGACAACAAGGCAACTTTATGGCAAATTATCCAAACAAGTCCATATATAAAGATAGGAAAAACAGGTGAAATGCAAGGGATCTTACAACAATCAATCCTTGGGATGATTCCTCAAGTGAAGATGAAGATCAACACAAGAGACATGGTCACAAGCATTCATATCATGCTTCTATTCCACATGCCTTATGGCACGAGGTAACACTAAAGACTCAATCTTTAGTGAGATAGTGATGATAAAAATCTCTCTAATGAAAAACTTTCTGAAGCCATATTTTCCAAGAAATTTGAACTAAGAAAAAAGCATAACTAAAATGCTAAAATTAATCATTTGGCTCAAAAAATATTATCAAAATTTTCTTGAAAATATGATTTTTTGCAATATTAATGTTCAGCTATAAAATAAAATTTTAGTAACATGAAACTATTACAATCAAACCTACCGACTAACAACTAATTAAGAAAAATGACAGTAAAATCAAAGATAGATATCTCTCAAGAAACTTATAAGAATTTGCTTTAAAAATATAAACTTTTTCCAAACATAATGATGAGTGAAGTAACAAGATTGAGGCTATCAATAGTACCTCTAAGATACTTAAAACTGAAACGATTAAAATTGACAAAAAGGATACCTCTACTTCTTGCGATGGTTTTGTTGATTTATACACACCCCTTTCAAACATGTTAATATTAAGAATGTGTTTGTATAAACGTTCTCAAAGGATATTGTAAGGGAGGATGAGAAACTCAAGCAAGAATTGGATCGCTTCACCAAGGACTTAAGTGAAGGCAAAATAAAGCAAACCCAACTTCATCAATATAACACAACCTAGGGAGTTAAGAAGCTTGATGAGGAAGAAAACATGGTCATATAATTACAATGTGAAGAATGTGAGAGATAAGAATAGGCAAAGAAGGAAGCTCTCCAACACCTACACCAATAAGGTGAATAAGAAGGCTACCACACGATATATGTTGAAGAAATGAAATATGGCACTATGGAGGCCATCAAAGTAAGCAAGTGAGCCACCATAAAACGACCTAAATGAATTTTGGTGCCAAAAGGAATTGTTTAAACCGTGAACAACACCAAGAACGTTTGTATCTCAAATGTAAAGTCAGAAGTCCAATGAAGTGGACTAACCTTTACTCTAGTATTATGAATGAGATTGATTTAACTTAACATACAAGGTTCAACAAGATTTGCGACCATGAAAAGAATGAGTGTGTCTTAACATGGAAAGTGGAAGGATGAAAGCAAAATACAAGGACCTAAGACAAAGGTATAAGCTAGACATTTTATTTTATCGATCAAGATTAAATAGAGTACAAGATTAGATTTAAGATAGATGGTCATACTATTAAGAGAGGAGTCTAATTAGATAAATCATTCATATAGTGCCACTTGGGGTTGAAATCATATGCATTGCATATATGTCTATGTGACGCATGTGAGAGCAAGCAAAAATGCTTATTTAAACAAAGTAGGAGTTGAAGGTGTAATGAAGCTTCGATACTTCTAGAGTCGACTTTGAAAAAATACTAGGAGAAGAAGACATTCAGGGAGAGGAAAAGATGTGCATGACACTTCAAAGTTGAAAAAGGACATGGTTGCACCTCCTCGGTTATTACTTCATATGAAGATGTATACTAGCGTGACCCTATAAATAGGTAAAATGTGTCAATGATATACGGATCGGCCATTTTACAATATTGTGCCTATAGCAACTTCCTCCCGAGAGAGCCTACAAAGGTAATATAATGTTGATTCTTATTTGAATATCCCTTTTTATCTGTTATATGATATCTGAAGTGACTTGTTCATTGTTCCTAGTAATGTCGTATACGAAGCTATTTTGTCAATGTCGATTGTGGTATGTAATGTTGATCTAAGAATTTAATGTTACACTTTGCTCATTATTTGAATGTTCTTTGGACATGTGAGAAGTGTTGTCATTATTCCCCCTTCATCTCCTTCAGAGGTGAGAAGGGCTGAGTGAAACCGCTAAATGACCATTCATATGTATAAAAAAAATATGAGACTCTTGCAAGCAGTAAACCGTTCAAACGACATCGGAATTTTCACCAGTTTTTACATGTTAGCAATGGAAGATGATGATTTGTTTCATCCCTTCTTCCCTCCCTCTAGGGGAAAAAAGGTTTCTTAATCTAATGGTGTTGTCATATTTTTGTTGTTTTTAGAATTTCGACAGGTCCCCAACAACCACCAAAGCCAATCGCCTTTGGATGCCACTTATTTCCAAAGACCTGTTGATGAAGAAAGTACTTTGCATACGCCTCTAGAAATCATTTTACTAGTAGCTAGTGCATGACACTTATTTCTTGATCAAGCATGTTTTGAATATTGACTGATTATTTTGCGACAAGCGTGCATGTTTGGAATGTTGACAAAGCACGTACGTTTTGAATGTCGACTAACTTTTTTTTGTAAGTTTATTAACAAAATTTCTTCGCTTTTGAATGTTGACTACAATAATATTTAGTGATAGGCCAACGTTTTAAGAACTAAGACGTTTATGTTCAAGTCACGCCGTTTTCAGATGTCATTGTTGAATGGCTGCTAAGGTACGGTGCTTCATTCGTAGCATACACCGCCATGTGTTTGGAAAACCGATCCATCGTCATGCCCCTGTGTCTGCGTCACTGGCTAGCCGATTTTAATGATCTTCCGGCGTTTAGTAGCTCCTCCATTGCAGGTCTTCGTTATCAAAGCGCATGCATGCAAGACTTTAATATGCATGGAGGGCTAGCTCTCTCTCTCTTGTCAACGCGAGACTTTAATAAGAGTGCTCCAAATCTATCTGATGTGTAAAATGTGTTACCACCGAGGTACGTTAGGTCACGTCAATAACGACAAAACTGAGAGTTGTTTAAATCACACCCCGTTTCCAAATATCGTCACTGTTCAATGGCTTCTATGGCCCTCCGTCCTTAGCAGCCCTTGCGCATGCGCAGCCAAGAAAATTCGTAATTGACTATTGCGTACAGCTAGCACATGGTCATGTCCTCCATTATATTGCAAGTTTGGGACTACTCGCAAGATTCTCCAACGTAGCTTCTCGCATAATGTACGTACGTACCATGTTAGCATTAAGGGGTTGTTTGGTTCTATACCTAAGGTGCTAAAAATTATCACACAATTTTATATCACGCTTGTCTAAGATATCTAAGGTTAGACGTTTAAATTATGCGCCACAGTTTGCCACGTCTAAGAGAATCTTGCCACATTTTTACCAGTCATTGACGAGTGTGACCTACGTAGCAGAAGAAAAATCTTGCCACAGCTATGCCTTCAAACCAAACACATACTTAACTTGGTCAGACTATTCTCACCAGGAGTTTTATAAGAATTTGGTTCTCATTATATAAAAACGTCGGCTAAACCGACGTTTCAAAGATCTTAGAAAATGATGAAATCATTTATATATGTGAGTTTAGGTAAGAGAAGGTATGCGTAAAAAAATGGACATCATTTTATTACTATCTGCTAGATATTTCTAAAAAAACAAATGTAAAGTTATTAACTTATTTATTGTTTATTCTATTTAAGAAACTACTTTTAAATATGCACTTCACAAAAAATTAGGTATTTTAAGAAAATAATTCCTAGTGCATCAGGCTATGCTTTAACTTATTCATAGGATGGATGGAAATTGATTTTATGTATCACTAGCTAGTTTATGTTTTTATTATGCAACTTATAACACACTAATCGGCTCGCTTCTCTATAATAAAAATGTAGCATATAAATATCTCTCTCGTATGGCCTAGTATAAAAAATATTATATATATAAAACCATAGTAGCTTAATTAATCTATGACTAAATTACGATCCATTCCAAGGAACCAAAGGGGCCTAATGGTAAACTTTGGTAACAAAAAAAATAAAAACCATTTAAAAGTTAATGTTGCTGACAATGCATGGGCCGCAATATGAAATTACCAATAATAGGAATGCAAAGGGATCTATCCATGTACTGTATGGGCTACTATATGGGGTACAGAATTAATTACAACTTGATGACTAATGTATACATCCATGTACTTCAAATGGGACAAACTTGATGACTAATGTATCTATCCATGTACTATGGGGATGCAAATGGATGATATATGCAGTGTTATAAGAAATTGTCTCGTAGCGAAAAGATTAGAGAAGGTCATTGGATCCAACTTGATGGCTAATGTATCTATCCATGTACAAGCTTTTCGTATGGCAAATTGACAAACGCATTCGCATTGTGTCACAACCATCCGTCGTATTCACATGCGGATGCTATGCATTCTGATCAATTATTTGAGCTTGACTATCTAGTGTAGTAACATATGCATTGATAGTGATGCATAATGCAAGATCTTTATCATGATAGATAGTTCTGTCTGTCACGCTAGTAATAAAAATATTAGAGACAAAAGACGGGCACTAGTTTTATTAGATCACGTCTTAATAGAGACGGGCTTATATTGTTAGAAGAGACGTCTTAATAGAGAAAGTAAAAAAAGATATTATTAGTATTATCCTTCACTCATGTCTACGTTAGCTAGCTCGGTCCTCCATTGCAGCTCTTAGCTTTGTTGTCAAAGCACATGCAGGACTTTAATATGGAGGCAACCTCTTTGTTCTCAACGGCAGACTTTTCACCACCGGAATTTGGCTCTTTGCCGAGTGCCATATTCTTTACCGAGTGTTTTATTTCGGGCACTCAGCAAAGAAGCTCTTTGCCGAGTGCCACACAAAAAACCCTCGTTAAAAGAAAACACTCGGCGAAGAGACTCTTTGCCGAGTGTTTTATTTTTGACACTCGGCAAAGAGTTTCTTTGCCGAGTGTCTTTTTTTGACACTCGGCAAAAGGCTCTTTGCCGAGTGTCACAAATACAACACTCGGCAAAGAGCTCTTTGTCGAGTGTTTTTTCTCCAACACTAGGCAAAGACAATTTCAAAATCACATTTTAAAGTAGTAAATTAATTCAAATGAAAAAGTTTTCAACTACAAATTTGTATAACTCATCATAATGTACAATTTATATATTGAACATTTCTTCATATGATAAAATAAAAATAAATTTGTTCATAACCTATATCTCTCTCGTAGTTTATGAAACTACGAGAGAGACGTATAGAATTTGTGTATATTGTTAAAATCATCATGTGAGATAAACAAATGACCAAACAACCAAAATAAACTTTGTAGATCTTGAGAAGTTATAGAAGTTTATAGTTGACAACTTTTTCATTTGAAGTCATATTGTCAACGAAAACTACGTCTGCATTTTAAAAATTTAAAATTTGAATTTTGAAAACGACTTCGAAAGAAAAAACCACCAACATGAAAGTTGTAGGTATTGAAGAGTTACGAAACTTTTTAGTTCACAATGTTTTGGTTTGAAATCATCTTGTTATGCAAAACTATGTTTGAAATTTGAATTTTTCAAACTGTCTCGGATGGAAAAACCACCAAAATAAAAGTTGTAGGTCTTGAAATGTAATGAAACTTTGTAGTTGACAATTTTTTGATTTGAAATCATCTTGTCATTGAAAAATTCGTGTGAAGTTTTCAAATTTAAAATTCAAATTTTGTAAACGGTATCGGATGTAGAAACTATTAAAATAAAACTTGTAGATCTCAAAAAGTTATGCAACTTTATATTTGGTCACATTTTCAAATGAACTCATTTAGTGCCTTAAATAATCAAATTACTCTTGATTTTTATAGTACATGGGGAATGAAAACGTAATATAGACATGATTGGTGTAGTAGTGTAGTGGTATAAGAGAGAATGCGCGAGAGAGAGGTTGCGAGTTCGAATCTCACCATTTATAGAACATATAAGTTTGATTCAAAATAATAGTGAAAAATGATAGGGCAACGTGTAAGGTAAATGGAGAGTTGTTCCTATAATTTAAAAAATGTTTTGCTGTTTTTTTTAAAAAATTCGATTCTTAATTTGCCGAGTGTTTTTATTTGAGTTGTTCCTAGAATTTAAAAAAAATGTTTTGCTGTTTTTTTTAAATTTTTTCGATTTTTTATTTGCCGAGTGTTTCTCTTTGCCGACACTCGGCAAAGTCTTTACCGAGTGTCCGAAAAAAAGTACTCGGCAAAGAACCATTTGCCGATGAAATATTTGCCGAGTGTTCTTTGCCGAGTGTTACACTTGGTAAAGTCTTTGCCGAGTGTAAAATAGCATTTGCCGAGTGTCTTAGACACTCGGCAAAGAACGTGATTCCGGTAGTATTGGAGGGTGTTTGGTTTATAGAGATTAATTTTTAGTCTCTCTATTTTATTCCATTTTAATACCTAAAAATTTTTAGTCTCTACATTTTATTATATAAATTATCAAATATGGAATAATTTTAGTTTCCGTATTTAGTAGTTTAGGACTAAAATTAAATAAAATGGAGTGACTAAAATTTAGTCCCTAGAAAACAAACACCCTTTTAATACTCCATCCGTACCAAAATTAAACTCGTTTTCCCATTTTAGTAGATTAATACAATACTTAGTGTATGTATTCTATATATGTGCCTATATTTATCATCATCTAGTTAAATATAATATAAAAATTAAGAGTATTTTGGATAGGAAGGAGTAACTTTCGTCAATAACGTGCTCCAAATCTATCTGATGTGTTACCGACAGTGACTGTCGTTGCCGAGATGGTGGCGAGTGGGTGGTAATTAATAAGTTAGATCGTCAATAATGACAAAATTGAGAGTTGTTTTCAAATATCAATGACTCCTAAGGTCCTCCATAGCAGCCCTTGCAGCGCATGCAGCCAAGAAAATTCACCAATATCTGTTCGCTTGGCTTTAATCTGTATCGGTTTCTACTGTTTCTATAATATGTTTATCTTTATGGATTACAGCTCCAGCAGGTCAAACAACCAGCTTTTGTCTGAAGCGAGAACAGCCCCGGACATAAGGCCGGATAATAAAATTCTAATTCATCAAGGAAACGGCTGTCTTTGTTAGGGCGTATGTACAACTCTATTTAGTATGAGATCTCTTAAGTAGTTTTTATTAAGTGGCTAAGCATAAAAAAAGTACAATAGACATGTTCTTCGTGACTTTCCATACACATTGTTTTTTATCTGCATTAATGATCAGGGTTTCAGGTATACTATGCAATCTATTAGCCATCTCTTATATTTGAAAAAACCGAACTCAGGTTGTTGTACATTCCCTGTGTTAAAAGATTCACCGCCATCAGCGATATTCCCATTCCATGTAGTCAATGTAGTAATCTGTTCCGTCCACATGGCAATGTCACAAGCGGAGAATAGTTGTAATTAATTAATGAATCGATCGACACGGCATATGGGCCGGGGGTGGTGCGATTTGAGTTACTGTTATTATTCCATGAGGAATTTTGTCTCGTAGCGAAGAAAGGATTAGATTAATGAGTCAAATATTATTGGGACACAGGTTTATATGTATTATCCAACTTGATGATTAATGTATCTATCCATCTACCAACTTCTTCGTACGGCAAATTGACTACGCATTGTGTCAAAATGTTTAGTCGTATCCGCATGCAGATGCTATACACTGCACATTATTATCATTTTTTAGCCTGATTATCTATAATGTAGTAACATGCATTGATACCAAGGTCAAATCTACCAAATTTCTTTCTCTTCATTTCATCTTAACTATTTTATACCATATTAAATAGAGACTTATATAGAGGTATATAGATGTACATGAATCAAGCACCGGGCCACGGACCGGGTGGCCCGGGGTGTAGATCCGCCACTGTTGATACCGATACATAATCAGGTATTACAAAACCGCCTGGGGACCGTGGTTTCCTGCCCAGTTTCTCGTTTTCGGACAATGTTGGGTACCGAAATGTAGTCAAGAGGGCCTGAACACCTAGACAGAAACAGGGAACACAGACTGTTCTATCCAAACTTTATCCAAAATCACTGTTTTGCACCGTTCTGTACTGTAGATTGCACTGTTCGCAGAGTAGAGTTTGAACGTGGATATGTGGATGGTGTCGGCGTTTCGACCCCGGGGGTCCCTGGACCGACGAGTAAATTGTCGCTGCGTGTCCCAACCCAGATGGGTCGGTGCGAGATGGAACACAAGGGGAAAAAAAGGGAACCGCGACTCGTGTTATCCTGCGCCCAGGGCGGATGCGCTTGCAGTAGGGGGTTACAAGCGTTCGCGAGGGAGAGAGAGAGAGAGCCTGTCCGTCAGCCTGTCCTCCCACGCGGCCACCTCCTCGTACGAGGGCCCTGGACCTTCCTTTTATAGATGTAAGGAGAGGGCCCAGGTGTACAATGGGGGGTGTAGCAATGTGCTAACGTGTTCGGCAGAGAGGAGCCAGAGCCATATGTACATGCCGACGTGGCTGTCGGAGAGGTGTTAGTGCCCTGTTCATGTGATGTCGTGGCCGTCGGAGGAGCGTGTGAGCCCTGTAGAAGCACAGCTGTCGGGGCTGTCGGGTCCTTGCTGACGTCTCCTTGCTTCCGTAGGGGGCTGAGAACCGCCATCGTCATGGGAGCACGCGGGGTGCCATCATTACTTGTTTACCGGGGCGAGCCAGATGGGACGCCGGTCTTGTTCCCCGTAGCCTGAGCTAGCTAGGGGTAGGTGTCGGTGTTTTGGGTCCGACCGCACACCCGGGGTTGCCCCTCAAGGTGTTTCTAGGAGTAGGACGGTGTCAACGACTGTAGCAAAATGGTTCGTGCCGATCACACGAGGGACAGTGGACAAGATTTACAGGTTCGGGCCGCTTAGAGATGCGTAACACCCTACGTCCTGGTGAATTTGCTTGGTGAGCGTGATTACAAGAGGGCTCTCTGGATTGAAGACACAGAAAGTTGATGTGGGTGGCTAAGTAAGATAGGGTCGATCGATCTGAAGGGGTGCCCCCTAGGCCTTATATACTCGACCGTGGGGCAGTACACGTGGATATGATAACAACAAGTAGCTAAAAGGTAGTGAACCTCTTGAGTTTATCCCTTCATAACCCTCGCCGACTTATCCTCGCATGGCTCCGTTGCATGGGGGCTTCAGCGTGGGAAAGTCGGGTCTCTGTTGCGATTTACTCGCTCGACGTTGTGGGTCGTCCGGGTTTGCACCAATCCGGTCTCACGTCGCTCTGCTTTGTTGGTTGTTTCTCCCCAGGCCCACGAAAGAATGACCCTACGATTTATGGGGCCCTTGGGCCTTTCGTGAGGTCTTTTACTCCTTTAGTGGACCCGGGGGATATCTATCCCCCACAAGCCCCCGATCTTTGGGTTAATTTAGAGGTAATCAGCCCAAAGATCCCAGGTCCAACTTGCGGGTGTTTTGAAGAAAAATGACTTCCTGCTGTCTTCTCTTGCTCCGATCACTCATTTGACCGAAGCTTAGTTTCATGCTTGTGCCTTAGAGGTTGGCATTTTCAATTTGTAGGATTCTGAACTTCATTGGGTGAACCGGAGGTGCACCCAATAGGTGTAGCCCCCCGAGCTTTGAGTAGATTTTAGAAAATAATCTACTCGAAGGTCTTCCCCAGAAATTATCTCCATTTGTGCTCCTGCATCTTGGTTGAGGGTTGGTCTTTTAATCTTGTCCTATGCCTTAGAAGTCGGCACTATCTCGGTTTGGAATGATAATCCATGGGGTGCACCGGAGGTGCACCCAATGGGTGTAGCCCCCGACCTTCAAATGGATTTTTTAAGGATAATCCATTCGAAGGTCTTTCTTTCGTGCCTCTTTGCTGAAAATTATCCCTTTCGTTTGTAGAAATTGGCATGAAGCTATTTGCATTATGCTTTGGAGGTCAGCATTATGTCATTAATATTTTGCTGCAAAGGTCAGCATATATTTTGTCTTTAGCAGCCGAGTTTGCAATCCATCCATATCTTGCTAGGTAGTGCAATTTATTTGCTTCTGCGACTGATTGGACGTTTGATGGACGTTCTCTGTCTAGTCTTCACGTCGCTTCTGTCGGCCATATCTTGTACTTCGCTAGCTATATTTGGCTTTCCTCTGATCCTTACTGATATCTCATTTTTGTCTTGAGGTATTCACTGTGTGCCCTGCACAGATGTGACCGTTTTGAAAAATATACTGATAATTCCTGGGCGTCCCCCCCCAATGGGTGTGGGCAAGGGACGGCTTGGTACGCTGAGTGTTTTAGCCGGCTGCTTCTGAGTAGTAATGTGATGGGACGGCGAGTGTAATCATATCCTTTGCGCTGTTGACTGGAGTCCCAATGGGTGTAGTGTTGCATGAAACGGCGTCAGCCGCCTGACGTGTCTTCAGACGGGTGGAAGTGCTTATTGAATGCTTTGCGACTGTTCAGTGACCGCGGTTGGAGGTGAGCGGTTGCCTTTCCCTTCTATAAATAACGTTGTTGCCCCTCTGGTTTTTTCACATCTCTTCGCTGTTCTTTACTGCATCCTTCTCTTCTCTGTTCTTTACTGCATCCTTCTCTTCTCTCCCGTCTGCTTCCGCCATGGGCAAGAGTAACAAATGAAAGCGCGAGCCGACTCCTCCATCGGAGGACTTCGGCGACTCGGAATACTCGGAGGAGGAGTTCTCCTCCGAGTCCGAGGGGTCTCCGGCTCCCGTCTCTCCCCCGGCGTCGTCTGATGATTCAGACGACTCCCAGGGGATTGCCGCGGAAGTCTGGACGTACATCCGGGCCGTCGAGCGCTCCGGGCTCGAGGGCTCGGATGAGTCGGAGTACTCCTCGGATGAGGAGGACTCGGACGGCGGCGAGGACGAGGATGACGACGACGACGACGACGACGACGGTGGCGACGGCGACGGTGACGGTAGCGGCAGTGGCGGGGGCAGCGGCGGCGGCGACGGGAGCAAGGGCAGCACCAGAGGCGGCAGCAGCAAGGGCAGCACCAGGGTCGGCGGCGGTGGCAGCAGCAGCAAGGCCAGTGGCTAAACGCCACTGGTCTTTAGATATTAGTATAGTGTAGTTAGAACAATGTAGTAGTAATGTAGAGTAGTATAGCGTAGTATAGTAGTAGTAGTAATGTAATGTAGTAATAGTAGGGAAGCATCAACTCGCAAGGAGTTGATTTGTAAGCTTATTGTCTTCCCTTAATGAAAGAATGACGTTGGCTTCTTCTTGATGACTCGCTTTGCTTGATTATAAAACTGATTCTTTTGAAACAGTAGATGAATAACTTGGGCATCACACTGACGCTTCCAGAAGTAGCTGCCGAGTAATCTTGTAGTCGGTGTCGGCATTTTAGAGGCAACGCCGAGTGACTGGAGGTCGGCATCGGCTTTTTAGAGGTAATGCCGAGCGACTGAATATGAAATCAGCGTTTTAAAACACCGCCGAGTGATTGAAAAGCGACGTCGGCATTTTAGAAGTAATGCCGAGCAACTGACCACGAGATCAGCGTTTTAGAGGCAACACCGAGTGATTGAAGGTCGACGTCGACATTTTAGAAGTAATGCCGAGCGATCGAACACGAGATCAGCGTTTTAGAGGCAACGCCGAGTGATTGAAGGTAGACGTCGGCATTTTAGAAGTAATGTCGAGCGATTGAACACGAGATCAGCGTTTTAGAGGCAACGCCGAGTGACTGGAGGGTGATGTCGGCATTTTAGAGGTAATGCCGAGCGATCGAATACGAAAACAGCGTTTTAGAGGCAACGCCGAGTGACTGGAGGTCGGCATCGGCTTTTTAGAGGTAATGCCGAGCGACTGAATATGAAATCAGCGTTTTAGAGTCAACGCCGAGTGACTGGATGGTGACGTCGGCATTTTAGAGGTAATGCCGAGCGACTGAATATGAAATCAGCGTTTTAGAGTCAACGCCGAGTGATAGCAGGCCGCATGAGCTATTTTGAGGATGATAACCGAGTAATGAGGTGGCGCATCGGCTTTTTGGAAATAACTGTCGGATGACCACGTGGCATGCTGGGGTTTTGGAAATAACCGCCGGGTGATGACTGGGCACTTTTTGAAACGGTATCTGGCTCGAGAATATCCCATAAGAGCTGCGCTTTTAGCCGCCTTTGCTTTCCGTGCCCTAGTTCTTGCATTCCCGCTTCCAAATCCTCTCTGCCATTCGCCTCCTACTCTGTTCGCTGGTGAAATCGAGATGACGCCCAAGAGGAAAACTGCGAGCTCGTCTGCTGCGGTGATCCCTCCAATCGACCCCAACAGCCAGTTGCCTTTCGCAGGTAACCATATGTCCATCATTTCCGAAGCTGAACTTCTCCACCTCGTATCCATCGGGGTTCTTCCTCCGCGGGAACTCTGTTCTTGGCGGATTTGCCACGGGACTACTGTCCCGACAGAGGATACCCACGAGTCTGTAGTTTACGCTCCTTTTCTTCTCCGCGGCCTCGACCTTCCCATCTCTCCCTTTTTCCGTGGCCTCCTTGATTTCTACCACCTTAACTTGACCCATTTGAACCCTAATTCCATTCTGCAAATCTCCATTTTCGTTCACTTATGCGAAGCCTTTCTTGGCGTGCTGCCGCATTTCGGTTTATGGAAGTATTTGTATCATTGTCGCCCTGGGATGGCCGGGGGACAACATCAGTTGGTCGGAGGTGCCAGTTTGGAGATGCGCCGCGGGCGGAAAACTGAGTATCTTGAGATTCCCCTCAAGGACAGTATTAAGGGGTGGCGTCTAGAGTGGTTCATAGTTGATAATTATGGAAATTCTCTCCCCTCCCGGTCGGGAAGACAGCCAGACGTTCGCACTCCGAGCTGGACCGAGTCTCCCACAGATCAGGAAGTGGCTGAGGCAGGTGTGTTGCTAACTGAAGTTGGACTGCTGAAAGAGAGAGGTCTAACTGCTGAAGCTGTGGTCGCTGACTTTGTTTTCAAGAACATTCAGCCACTGAAAGACAGGGCCTATCCAGCATATCTGTATCGAGGGCTAGCCGACTCAACTCGGGTTACCAATAGGAGAATTCCTTCTGTAGACTTGGTAAGCCGACTTGAAATGATCCTCAGGGGTAAGGTGTCAAATGTTGGTGCTCCAGTGGCATACTCGGCCTGGAACCTGCCTCCTCCCAAATCCTTCACCCTTTTTGTGTCAAATCCGCCTGTGACTGATGGCAATTTGGGCCTTAGAGTGCGACCCTCTGCTGAAGAAGTCAGTACTTTGGTTGCTTCGCTTGGGGAGATTCCTGATGACGAACGGCAGGTCCATTTTGAGGTGCCCCTGAACCCTAGTGATGCGGATATAAATGCCATGCTTGATCTGCTAGCTGAGGATTCCTCTGACGCTGCTCCTGCTGGTACGTTGGCAGTGGTGCCCCTTCCAGAGGTTGATACAACTTTGGATGTCCAGAAACCTGTCAGTACTCGCCCGAGGCGCCCTAGCCGAACCAATCAGCCTGAGCCTTCTGCTGATGAGCAAAAGAAGAAAAGAAGACGCCTCCGGCGAGTATCCAGTTTTGATGAGGACGCTGGTACCTCAGTTCCTGCTACTGAAGAAGTGCCTGCGACTGGACTTACTGACGCTGACCCTAATGGGTGTACCCAAACTGCTACTGATCCCAATGTGGGTGCTCCGTCTGTTGCTGATCCCAATGGGTGTGCTGCTTGTGTTGTCACTGTGGAAGATGAGGAGGAAGAAAATGAGGCTCCTTTAACTCGGAAAAACAGTCGGCAGTTCATCGCCAGCGGTGAAAGTAGTGGAGTTCCTTCTCCTGCTTTGTCTGCCCTCATTGGTCTGCAAGAACTATCCCTGGCCAACTTTGATCAAACTCTTGAGGATATGGTCCCAGAGGACTTGCTATCAGAGCCAGTGGATGATGATGCAACGGAGTCTTGCGCTGCCGTGCCTGATGCTGGGTTGAGGTCATCCCGTGCCTCGTCGACCTTAGAGCGCGATCTCGAGGGTCGGGATGCTGACTTGGATTGTCCTGGTCCCATGGAAGTGGCTGAAGGCCCGTCAACCTTAGAGGTGGTTACTGCGGAGAGCCTGGACCTCAAGAATGGTGCTGACACATGCCCAGCCCCCGAGGATGTCGCCGGGGATGACTTAGCTCGGGTGAAGAGTGTAAGCCACTGCCCAGCCCCCGAGGGTGCTGCCGGGGATGATCCGGCTCAAGTGGGCAGTGCCAACTATGACCGAGCCCCCGAGGGTGCCCAAGCAGGGTCTCTTTCCTGCACTTCCATGGACGTTCACGCGGGATCACCTCCACACTCTGGCTGCATGGTGGTAGCCCAAACTTTGGACCAGGGAGTCGCTTTAGAGGGCAGCGTCCCCGCTGATCGGGCATTTGGCTCTGTTGAAGGCACTGAGCTGATTCCTACTGGTCTGTTGCAAGCTGCTTCGGGTGGTGGCCTTGCGCCTGGTTATCATCTGATTTCTCCTGATTTGGGGATCCCTTCGTTCTTTTCCAACCTCCAGGTACTGCGCCGTATTTTAGCTTGATCTTTACGTTGCATGAACTTTTGTCATTATGTTCATCTGTTCTTCTCATCAGGCTTTGGTGGATGGGATGGCCAGCCAGCTGAGATTGCAGGGTGCTTCCGTCCCAGAAATGGCTTTGTCTCTTGCGTGTTGGAATCCAGTGCCACTTCATCGTCGTGTATCCGAGTTGGAGGCAACTAACGCTGGTTAGTGCCCTTTTTCTTCTTTTCGCCTTTGTTGTGGACTGTTTTACCTTCTGACCTCGTTTTGTTTGATTACCTCTTGCTAGGAATGACTCGGCAGATTGCAATTCTTGAGGAAAAACATTCCCGAGATCAGGCTGAAATGGTTCAACGGTGCGCTGACTTCGAGGAGAAGTACTCTCAGAGCCAAACTGAACTAAATCAGGTCTCCGCTGCCTTGGATGACGCCAATGCCCTGAGTTCTTCTCTTCATGCTCGGATTGACTCTGAAAAGGTAACTTACAAAACTGTGCCTTGCCTTGATATGTTCCTATTACTTGCTTGGTTTCTGAAGGAGTTGATTTTTGTTTGCAGGAAGAAAACGTATCCTTGCTGCTTCTCGTGACAATCTTGACAGATTGTATCGTGATTCTAGCAGCTCGCTGTCAATCTTGGAGAGGAGTCACCGCTTTACAATGGAGGAACTGGACAATCAGCGTTGTAAGCTGCAGGAATCTGCGGACGAAGTGATCCGCCTTAAGCAATTGATATCAGCAAAGGATGCCACCATCAAAGAACTCCGAGCTTCCAAGAAATCCATTGCCCAGGAGTTAGAGGCTGCTCGGCTGGCTGCTAAAGTTGCCGAAGAAACTGCTGCTACTCTCAAAGCCCAGCGCGATAAAGCCATGGACAAGGCTATTCGGGCGGGACGAATCTTAATGAGGAGACCTGGCGTGGTTGTTCCTGAAGACATAAAGGCTGACGTGAATGCTGCCCCTGATTCCTCGAGTCGTCCTTCTTCATCGGTCGCTCCTGAGAAAGACATTGCGAAATAGAGAAACATTTTGCGTGCTCTGAGCGTGCGGTTAGCATGATCGAGTATTTGTTAGAGGACATCAGTTTATCATTCGAATGACATAATTACTTTCTTATTGTATCAGAATTTATTGATTCGTAAATTTGCGGTAATGAAATGACGCATGATGATTATGAAATTTGTTTGCGGGATATGGAAGTCATCCCCTGAATTACATCGGCGCGAGTATGTTGCACCGGCTTAAGTCGCCACTGACTTTAGCCGATTGCTCTGTTAGTAGGGTATAGTGGTCACCCCGAGTTAAGTAAGCGTGAGCAAGTTGCACCGCCTTAAGTCGTTGTCGACTTAAGTCGATTGCTCCGTTTGTAGGGCATAGTGGTCACCCCGAGTTAAGTAAGCGTGAGCATGTTGCACCGCCTTAAGTCGTTGTCGACTTAAGTCGATTGCTCCGTTTGTAGGGCATAGTGGTCACCCCGTGTTAAGTAAGCGTGAGCATGTTGCACCGCCTTAAGTCGTTGCCGACTTAAGTCGATTGCTCCGTTTGTAGGGCATAGTGGTCACCCCGAGTTAAGTAAGAATGCAAGTCAATCGTAAACGAACTGAGTATCTTTGAAATCTCTCTTTATTGATGACATATTTCCACTTTACAGAATACATTGTCGCCCCAGCAGTTTTGAAATACGGCTAGGGATAAAACTTTCTGAGGTGCTCTATGTTCCAGGAGTTCCCAACTTCTGTGCCATCCATCTGAGTGAGGCGATACGATCCGGGCCGAGTGACTTCTGCTACCATGAAGGGTCCTTCCCATAAGGGTGATAACTTGTGCCGTCCCTCCCCCGTTAGAATTCGGCGGAGGACGAGGTCTCCTACTGAAAAGAACCGTTGCCGCACAGCCTTGTCGTGATAGCGCCTTAGAGTCTGCTGGTACTGTGCTGATTGGATTACCGCATTCAGCCGTTCTTCCTCAAGTACATCAATGTCCTCCAGCCTGGTGGCCTCAGCTTCTGCTATGCTTTCGAAGATCAACCTTGGCGCCCCAAACTTGAGATCAGCAGGTAGCACTGCCTCCGACCCATAGACCATGAAAAAAGGAGTGTTTCCATGCAGGGCTCGGCTAGGTTGGGTTCTTAGGCTCCAAACAACATAAGGCAATTCTCTTATCCACTTTCCTGCGAATTTTTCATTCTTATCGAAGACCTTTTTCCTGAGTGCCTCCAATATCATTCCGTTGGCTCGCTCAACCTGCCCGTTGGCTCTTGGATGTGCTACAGATGCGTACTTGATCTGAATGCTCTTTTGCTCGCAGAAGTCGAAGAATTTTGAACTGGTGAAGTTGGATCCTAAGTCGGTGATGATGCTGTTTGGTATCCCGAATCTGAATATTATGTCTTGTATGAATTCCACGGCCTTAGCAGAGGTTAAAGAAGCAATGGGCTTGAACTCTATCCATTTAGTGAATTTGTCAATCGCCACCAATACATGAGTATATCCCCCTTGAGCTTTCTTGAAAGGCCCAATCATATCCAGTCCCCAGCATGCGAAAGGCCAGGTTACTGGTATGGTCTGTAGTTGCTATGCTGGCATGTGCTGTTGCTTTGACAAGTATTGGCAAGCTTCGCACCTCTGAACTAACTCGGCTGCATCGTTCTTCGCTGTCGGCCAATAGAATCCTGACCTGAAAACCTTCCCGACTAGTGTTCTATATGCTGCATGTATTCCACATTGCCCTGCATGGACCTCCTCCAAAAGTTGCTTCCTAGTGGACGGGAGAACGCACTTCATGAGGATGCCTGATGCGCCCCTTCTGTACAATATCTCCCCAATGAGTGTATAGTGAGCTGACTGCTTGACAATGCGCTCTGCCGAGTTCTTGTCGTCTGGTTCTTCTTCATTCTTTATATACTTAATAATCAGCCTTCTCCAGTCATCAGAGTCTGACTCGGGTTGATCTATGATGTTGCACTCTTCTGTTTGATCCATTGAGATACTCGGCTGCAGAATTTCTTGCACGAAGACTCCGGGTGGGACCTGAGTTCGACTAGATCCGAGCTTGGACAGTACATCGGCTGCTGTGTTCCGATCTCTTTCTATATGATGAAATTCCAGACCCTCGAATTTATCTTCCAGCTTTCGGATGGCAGCGCAGTATTTTCCCATTGAATCGCTTGAACAATCCCATTCCTTGTTTATCTGGCTGATGACTACCAGAGAATCTCCGTATACCATCAATCTCTTGACGCCCAGTGATATGGCGATGTTCAATCCGTGTATCAAAGCTTCATACTCGGCTGCATTGTTAGAGGCCGGGAATAGCAACTGGAGGGCGTACTTGAGGTGTTCGCCTCCAGGTGCGGTGAAGAGAATCCCTGCTCCTGCTCCCTGCAGCTTCAGCGAGCCATCAAAATACATTCGCCATACTTCTGCAGTTTCTGGATTATCCGGTACTTGCTGTTCTGTCCACTCTGATACGAAATCTACTAGTGCTTGAGTTTTGATGGCAGTGCGAGGTCGGAACTCGATGTCGTGGGATCCCAGCTCGCAAGCCCACTTGGCTATTCGGCCAATGGCTTCCTTGTTGTGAAGAATATCCCCTATTGGAAAACCAGTGACTACTATGACTTTGTGGTCGTCAAAGTAGTGACGCAGCTTGCGGGCAGTTAGAAGTACTGCGTATAATAGCTTCTGAACCTGAGGATACTTTTTCTTCGAGGGGCCTAGAACTTCACTGATGAAGTAAACAGGATGTTGTACTGGATAGGCATGTCCTTCTTCTACTCGCTCGACTACCAACGCGGTGCTTACCACGTGAGTCGTGCAAGAGATATACAGTAGCAAATCTTCAGCCGGTTGAGTCGACGTAACTCGCCGGGGTGGTTTCAGTACTGGTGGTGTTGTCAAGAATTTCTTCAGTGCATCTAGAGCTTCTTGTGCTTCTGAAGTCCATTGAAACTTATCCACCTTCTTGAGTAGCTTGTAAAATGGCAAACCTTTTTCTCCCAGCCTGGATATAAATCTGCTCAGAGCTGCCATACATCCAGTAAGTCGCTGAACCTTCTTTTGTGACCGAGGAGCTTCCATCTTCATGATAGCTTCAATCTTATCTGGATTAGCCTCAATTCCCCGGTGGCTGACAATAAACCCGAGCAATTTTCCTGCTGGTACCCCGAAAACACATTTTTCGGGATTGAGCTTCCATCTATATCGTCTCAAGCTGTTGAAAACCAGCTGTAAGTCTTCGATGAAGTTTTCCGAATTCTCTGTTTTGATTACCACATCATCTACGTAAGCCTCCACACGCTTGCCCTAGTGATCGGCTAAGCATGTTTGAATGGCTCTCTGATAAGTCGCTCCAGCGTTTTTGAGGCCGAACGGCATGGAGGTATAACAGAAAGCACCAAACGGAGTGATGAACGCCGTTTTTTCCTCGTCTTCTTTTGCCAAACTAATCTGATGATACCCGGAATAACAATCTAAGAAAGACAGCACAGAACATCCAGCGGTGGAGTCCACCACCTGATCTATCCTCGGGAGCCCGAAGGGATCCTTCGGACAGTGTTTGTTGAGATCAGTATAGTCGACGCACATGCGCCAATCCACTTTATTCTTTTTGAGTACAAGAACAGGGTTGGCTAACCACTCGGGGTGTAATACTTCTCTAATAAATCCAGCCGCAACCAAGCGAGCTAACTCGGCGCGAATGGCCTCTCTCTTGTCGGGCGTGAAACGACGTAGCTTTTGCCGGATCGGCCTCGCCTGGGGATAAACCTTCAACTTGTGCTCGGCCAGTTCTCTTGGGACTCCCGGCATATCCGCAGGTTGCCATGCGAATACATCTCGGTTATCTTGCAGGAACTGGACGAGCGCGCTTTCCTATTTGTCGTCCAAGCTGGAGCTGATGATGGCTGTCTTGCTCTCATCAGCGAACCCCAGGTTGATTCGCTTGGTTTCTTCAGTCGGCCGCATAGAGGTCGCGGCCTGAGCTTCGTTTGCCGGTACGGCGAGGTCCTCCTCAGGCTTAGAGTTCGCCAGTGTAGAAGGGACCGTTGACGGCTTGGTGGTGAGGGCTGCTTGGATGGCCACTCGGAAACATTCTGCGGCGCCTTGGAAGTCGGCGCGCACAGTTATGATCCCTTGCGGTCCTGGCATCTTCAGTATCATGTATGTATAGTGCGGAATGGCCATGAATTTGGCCAATCCCGGCCTTCCAATGATGGCGTTGTACCCGCAGTCGAAGTTTGCCACTTCAAACCTCAGGAACTCGGTTCTGTAGTTCTCCGGAGTTCCGAAGGTGACCGACATGTAGATGTGGCCCAGCGGGTATTCCCCCTCCGTCGGCACGATGCCGAAGAAAGGAGTGTCCGACTTGTGGAGCTCTTTGAGGTGAGCCCCCAAGCCTTGGAGTGTCCGGGGGAAGGTGACGTTGATGCTGCTCCCCCCGTCCACTAGCACCTTCTTCACCTGGCTCTCTCGGATCACCGGATCGACGAGGAGCGGGTATTTGCCCGGATGGTCGAAGTTGAGCCATTGATCCTCCCGAGTGAAGGTGATCGAGTGTTCTGACCACCGGTATGGGGCGGGAGGATCAATGGGCACCAGTATCTGGCGGTCGTTGAGCTTTTGTTGTCTCTTGTTCTCCTGCGACCCATGTCCGCCGAAGATGACGTTGACCTCCCTGTCGACGCGTGGGAAAGCTCCTCCTCCTCTCTCCTCCGGCTGATGAGGTTGTCGTGGTTCATCCGGTCCTCCCCTCGGCGGAGGAGGAGGTAGAGGTTGGAAGGGTCGGCCATGCCCAACGGAGTGCTTGAAGTCCCGGCAGTTGCGAAGAGTGTGGCGCATGTCCTTGTGGTATGGGCACTGGGCGTCGAGGATGTCGTCCAGCGTGCGCTCGCCTCCGCGAGGTCCTCCTCGGGCGCGAGAGGCAGGTGGTCCGGCGGCGTGTACTTCTTCGCGAGTCCTCTTCTCCCAGCGTTTGTCGGGTGGCTGGTTCGCGTCGCGTCATGGTGCTGCCGGTGCAGGCTTTGCTCCTCCGATGAGGTCCTGAGCTCGCTCGTCGGCGGTGATGTAGAGGTCGGCTTCCCGGAACAGCTCCTCGGAAGTAGTCGACGCCTTCTGTAGTATGGCTCGGACAAAAGCCGAGTCGTTGGATCCTCTGTAGAAGTCCTCGATCACGGCCGCCTCCGTGACCTCGGGGATGCGATTTCTCATGGTCTGGAACCTTTTGAGGTACGACCGGAGAGTCTCATCCCCCCGGCGCTTGATGGATTTGAGGTCCCACGGTTGCGCTGGCTTGTCGGAGAGGGACTGGAAGTTTGCGGTGAAACGTCGACTGAAGTCTCCCCAATCGTCGATGCAGTGTCGGGGTAAATGTCGTAGCCACTATAGCGCGTCTTGCCCAAGGACGATGGGCAAATACGCGGTCATAACGTCCTCAGATGCCCCGGCAGCTCGAGCAGCGGTGGTGTAGACGGCTAGCCAACCCCCTGGATCCTGCTTAGGTTCATATTTGTCGACATTGGATACCTTGAAGTTGGGAGGCCATTGGATGGCCCTAAGGCGCGGGGTAAGAGCGGACACTCCGCACGTGTCCTCCTGTCGTCGGGGGCGATGTCTGTCCCGGGGAGGGGAGTTGTGATTGTAGTTCCTCGACCGTCCCCGGGTGGTACCGCCAGTTGAGGCCGTTGCCGACTCAGTCCTAGTGGCCTGGCTCTGAGTCGGGATGCCATGATCTCGGTCGTACTCCTCCCGACGGCGAATCTCGTTCTCATGCCGCCGTTCGCGCGAAGCATTGATGGAACTTCACGCGTCTCGGCGACTGTTGATGGCGTGTCGTAGGTCGTTTGGCGGGTGAGCGAGCGGTAGGAGATGGTTGGCCACCTGGGTGAACAGACGTCGGTAGCCCTCGGCGTCGGGAGTTCGAGGAAGTCCATCAGCTATCCGAGCTAGTACCCCTCCGACTTCACTCGGCGTGTTCATAGCTCGGGCGAAGTCGGGATTCAGGTTGCGCCCGAAGAATGGATTCTCCCGGCGTTGCCTTGCGTCTTGCTCGGCCTGTTCCTGAGCCCGCCGGCGATCACGTCGTCGGGAGTTCCTTCGTTCTCTGAAGACGCGTTCTTCCGGAGTTTCTCCTATCTCCGAGACCTCGTCTCGCGAGACAGGCTGCTCCAGATCCCGTTCTCCGGCCGCGTGATGTCGTCGAACGTTCCTGCGCCGGTTCCTCCGTCGGCGGGATTCTCGTTGAGGCGGTTCTTCTCCGGGCGCGGTCGGTTCGTCGTCAGAGACGGTGGGCGACTCCACTCTCCCGATGAAGAGGACGTCGGGGTAGAATGGTGCTGCTGTCGTGGCGACGTTCTTTCCGTTCTCCTTTGAGGCCGGAGGGACGGAAAAAACAACTTGCTTTTCCCTGGTCTCCTTCTTCCTCGCGATCCGTGTCCATTCTTTTGTCGAGGAAGTAGACAGCGGAGTCTTCCGGGTCAGCGAGCCCTCGGCCCCCGACTTTCCGGAGACGATCTTTTTCCGAAGAGCTGGAGGTTGCACCTCTCCGGTATTTTCGGAGTTCGTTGGAGGAGACTTCTTTTCCGGCGGATCCGCGATACGGTGTAGAATTCCCTCTTCATCCGCTACAGATGAGATTGTCCCGAAGCAGAATACGGATCCGGGACGCATGGTGATCTTGCTGTAGAAAGTGACGGCCATTGAGCTAGCTTGGATCGTCGACACACCCCCTACCTGGCGCGCTAGCTGTCGGTGTTTTGGGTCCGACCGCACACCCAGGGTTGCCCCTCAAGGTGTTTCTAGGAGTAGGACGGTGTCGACGACTGTAGCAAAATGGTTCGTGCCGATCGCACGAGGGACAGTGGACAAGATTTACAGGTTCGGGCCGCTTAGAGATGCGTAACACCCTACGTCCTGGTGAATTTGCTTGGTGAGCGTGATTACAAGAGGGCTCTCTGGATTGAAGACACAGAAAGTTGATGTGGGTGGGTAAGTAAGATAGGGTCGATCGATCTGAAGGGGTGCCCCCTAGGCCTTATATACTCGACCGTGGGGCAGTACACGTGGATATGATAACAACAAGTAGCTAAAAGGTAGTGAACCTCTTGAGTTTATCCCTTTGTAACCCTCGCCGACTTATCCTCGCATGGCTCCGTTGCATGGGGGCTTCAGCGCGGGAAAGTCGGGTCTCTGTTGCGATTTACTCGCTCGACGTTGTGGGCCGTCCGGGTTTGCACCAATCCGGTCTCACGTTGCTCTGCTTTGTTGGTTGTTTCTCCCCAGGCCCACGAAAGAATGACCCTACGATTTATGGGGCCCTTGGGCCTTTCGTGAGGTCTTTTACTCCTTTAGTGGACCCGAGGGATATCTATCCCCCACAGTAGGGTAATGATGTACCCCCTTGTAGCGTGGTCGGTCCGAGCCCAAGGTCGGGCGAGGCGGTGACTCCTCCGAGGTCGAGGCTGAGTCCGAGCCCTGGGGTCGGGCGAGGCAGAGACCGTCTTCCAAGGTCGAGGTTGAGTCCGAGCCCCGGGGTCGGGCGAGGCGGAGACCGTCTTCCGGGGTCGAGGTTGAGTTCGAGCCCTGAGGTCGGGCGAGGTGGAGACCGTCTTCCGAGGTCGAGGCGGGGGCCGAGCCCTGGGGTCGGGCGAGGCGGAGACCGTCTTCCGAGGTCGAGGCGGAGGCCGAGCCCTGGGGTCGAGTGAGGCGGAGCTTCCTATGGCGCCTGAGGCTGGACTTGGCTGCTATCAGCCTTACCCTGGCGGGTGGCACAACAGTCAGAGCAGGGCAGGCGACGTTGTTTTCCTGTCAGGTCAGTCAGTGGAGGGGCGAAATGACTGCGGTCACTTCGGCCCTGTCGACTCAGGAACGCGCGTCAGGATAAGGTGTCAGGTGATCCTTGCATTGAATGCTCCTGCGATATGGTCGGTTGGCGTGGCAATCCGGCCAAGGTTGCTTTACTACGAAGCCTGCCCGAGCTGGGCCTCGGACGAGTCGAAGGCGCGCCCGTTGCTTGAGGAGGCCCTCGGGAGAGGCGTGAATCCGCCTGGGTCTACTGTTCCTGCCCGAGGCTGGGCTCGGGCGAGGCGAGATCGTGTCCCTTGAGTGGACGGAGCCTTGACCTGAATCGCGCCCATCAGGCCTTTGCAGCTTGTGCTGATGGTGGTTACAAGCCGAGTTTAGGAGTCTTGGGGGTACCCCTAATTATGGTCCCCGACAGTAGCCCCCGAGCCTCAAAGGGAGTGTTGGTACTCGCTTGGAGGCATTATCGCATTTTTTGCAAGGGGACCGACCTTTCTCGATGACATTCTGTTCCGGTGGGTGCGCGCGAGCGCACCCGCCGGGTGTAGCTCCCGAGGCCTCGGAGGAGTGGTTTGACTCCTCCGAGGTCTTAGTGCCTTTCGTGACGCCTCGGTCGGTCTGGTTGTTCCCTCATGCGATCTGATTGTAGCCCGGGTGCATGGTCAGGTTCCGAGTTCTCGGGCTGGTATGTTGACGCTGTCAACGGTTTGGCCGGAGCCGGGTTTGCGAGATCAGCCCCCGAGCCTCTGCACAGAGCGAGAGGACGGTCAAGGACTGACTCGGCTTTTATCATATGCCCCTTTGTCCCCTTTCCGCAAGGAGGAGGGGGGAAATTAAGCGCCGTGTTGCCCTCGGAGGGCGCCGAACATGGTGTCTCGAGTGAGTTGCTAACGGGTGATCCGAGTGGACGCCTGTGCCCCGTTCGATAAGGGTCGGCTAGTGGCCCAGAGGCGCTCTCCAAAAGTACCTGCAGATGATTTGCCGGACCCGGTCCCGTTTGATGGGGTCCGAGGGCTCGATGCCTCCCTCTGATGGGATTCCGTTACAGGATCGCTCCTGCTGGTCTCGGAAATGTCCTAGGGTACCTCGGGAGCGTAGCCCGAGCCTCGGCCATGTATCGGACGTACCCAGAGTCATCCCTCGCTCTGCGTGTTCTGAGGCGGCTGTCGAACCCTTCGAGGGGCCAGCCTTCGAACCCCTGATCAGTAGTGGGCGCGGAGCCCGAGTGGCCTGAGGCGGCTGTCGAACCCTTCCGAGGGGCCAGCCTACGAACCTCTGACCAGTAGTGGGCGCGGAGCCCGAGTGCTCTGAGGCGGCTGTGGAACCCTTCCGAGGGGCCAGCCTTCGAACCTCTGATCAGTAATGAGCCTGAAGCTCGGGTGCTCTGGGGCGGCTGTCGAACCCTTCCGAGGGGCCAGCCTTCGAACCCCTGATCAGTAGGAGGGCTCGGGGCCCGCTCCCTTCGCAAAGAAGGATCCCTTTCGGAGTATCCCCTTTCCCGGCCCCTGTAGCAAGAGAGAGAAAGGGGAAGAGGAAAAGGATACGAAATTGAACGATGTGGCACACCTTTTTTGACGCGGTCATTATGGCGGAGGTGAAGCGTCGCCCGCTTCGCCTGCCAAAGGTGTCGCCTGCCCTGCCGCGGAGTTAATGCGACGAGACGAGTGGTTCGAGGGGCAGCCGTTGCGCGAGCTGTTCGAGGGATGGAGCACGGGCGCGTCGTCTTCACGCCGTGGGAGAGGGCTCCCCTGCTGCTCCAGGAGGGGACGTGAGCCTGCAGATGATTTGACTGCTGCTTCCGCCCGCCTGCTGCCGCCATTACTGCCGGCCCACTTTTGGCCATATCGACCGTCGTGCCTTCTCCCGCGGCGGACTGACCCGTGACCTATGCGCTTGGTTGGCACTGTTGGGCTATGCGCAGGGTTGCCTCGAGTCGCGGCACCGGTTCCGCAGTCGAGAAGGCGCGGTACTGGTGCAAGTGGCGGTGCAGTTTTTCGCACGTAGTAACCGGCGCACCGGTTACATGACGTGTGGGCCTGGGCCTCCACGCTGGATGCGTCGAAGTCGAAGGGGTGCCTCCCCGTGGTGCAGTTGCATGCCGCCTGCATGGCGGTCCGCCCTTTCACCCGCTGGTTTAGGCGAAGATGGAGGAGTGCTTGTAACCGCTGGGCGGTTACACGCTCCACGCGCGGCGGTTTGGCTTCTTCTGTCCTGGGGTCAGATTGCATGACGTGTGGGACCCAGCCCCCGTGACGTAGGGGGAGGACCCTGGAGCGCGTTGGTGAAGACTTAGTCTGCGACGCCTGAGGACGCGAGTGGAGAGAGTCGCCTTTAAAAAGGGATCGACCCCCTGGGTGGTAGCCACGCCTTTGCACTCCCCTCATGCATTGCGCCCTTCCGCCTTTCGAGCCCCCGGATGGGGGGCGCCCGTGTTGCTTTCGTCTTGCTGTTGTTGGAGGAGCGCAACTTCGCGGAAGTTGGCACCTTTCAGCCATTGCTCGGCTTCAAGGATTTTCATCAGGCAGCCCGGTTGCATCCCCTCACCAATGGTCACCCAGGACGATGACCACCAGTTCAATGGTGGGGAGAAGCAAGCCGGGCTGCGGCCTCTGCCCCGCCCTCAGCTTCAAGGATCTTCATCATCCTTGCTGGGGCGGGGGGCGAGCTGAGGCCCGCCTTCGCGTGGGCTGGCGTCCCGCCTCTTCTTCCGGCATCTGGGGGTGGAAACCATCCTCCAGCTCTGCGGAGGAGGCGTCCCCCAGCCATGCGGGGGGAAGGCAAACTGCTGCTGCCCGGCCAGGGTGCAGCATTCCGTCCTCTGTCCGGGTGACTGTGGCCGGCCGTATCGGAGGGTCTCACAACACGTCGTACGCCACGAGGGCGGTACTCGTGTTCTGGGACGGTCCCGTTCTCGTTTTCGTGGCGAGAATGGGGGTGAGGACCTGCCGGTGCGCTTTGGGGCGGCCGGCGCTCGCTGGTGCGGTGTTGGTGGGCAGGTGGACGCCGCCGTCGGTGCTGAGGTGGTGGCAGCTGGAGAAAGCTTCTCCGCCGACGAGACCGTCAGCGCCACCCGCGGACCGACCTCTGGCTCTTTGGCTTTAATATCTGGTTCTCGTCCCTCGAGTGGGGACGCGAACGAGAGCCTTCCAGTGGTAGCGTCCGCCCTAGGACCATCGCTGCTGCTGCAGAGGTCGCCGGCGAGCCACCCGGAGCTTGTCGTCCTGCAGGCCCTCCGATGTGGAGGTTGTTCATACCCGCGGGAGTGGAACCGGAGTTCCGTTCGTAATGGCACCTTGAGTGCTGGTGTCTGTTCATTGTGGCTGTCGGGGCTTGAACATCTTGGTATTTTGGGTGCGATACCGTGTTTCTTCCTCATTTCAAGCACCAGGACTCGCCTGTCGGCTAGCTGAACCGCTTAACCAAGTGTGAGTTGCCCTGTGCGGAAGGTGACGAGTGAGGTATCCGTATCCCGGAGGCGTAGGAGTCCCTCTGCTCGGTCGGCCTTGCCGCCCGAGGCTTCTCTTGCTCAGTTAAAGGAACCCTCGGCCGCTCTGCGATGAGCCGGAGCCGGAGGCAGCGGTGTCAGCGTGGACGGAGGCGGAGTCGGCTCGAGAAGAGGCTTCGTCGGCCCAGGAGCAGGGACTTCCCAGGCCGGGGAGGCGTAGCAGCGGCGGCTGGAACCTAGCCAGGTCGTCCACTGGCAGGACCAACCCCTGAGTCGGGTTGCCAAGGCCATGAGCCGATCTGATGTCCTCGGGGGACAGCTGGCTGAGGCTACGGAGCGGCCGGTCAAGCCGTCTGCTTGGGCCGGGTTCCTGGAGGAGACCCTAGCGGCGACGGCCCAGGCGTGGTACTGACATCTTCCTTCGAGGTGGAGATCCTTCGCCCGTGTCGCCGTCCGAGGCCGGGCCAGATTCCACCGAAGGTGGAGACGATGCCGAGGGTGCTGCCGCTCCCCCTATTGATGTCTGAACCTGCAGGAACAGTTTGTCTGTAGTGTGCGTATGTTTTTTGCGGCCGCCGAGGCCCAAACATGTCATCGTCGTGTTATAAAGCTGCGTTTCTTTTCCCCTTGTTTCGAGTATCAGGACTTATTTGTCGGTAGCAGAATCGCTCATCCGAGCGAGAGTTACTTATAGCGGAAGGTGATGAGTGAGGTATCCGTATCCCGGAGGCGTAGGAGTCCCTCGGCTCGGTCGGCCTCGCCGCTTACGTGTACTCTTAATCGTCCGTAGGATTCTGTTATCGATATAGTCGAGAAGGCACGAAAAATCGTTTTTGGCAGAAAAGTTTTCGAGCGTTAAGACTTGTTCGGTCAGCAGAATCGCTTATCCGAGCGTGAGTTACTTATCGCAGAAGGTGACGAGTGAGGTATCCGTATCCCGGAGACGTAGGAGTCCCTCGGCTCGGTCGGCCTTGCCGCTTACGTGTACTCCGTCGTTTTCAGGATTCCACTATCGAAGTAGTCGAAAAGCGCGAAAGGTTCCGGCAGGAAGACTTTTTCCGGGGAAAATTTTGATGCAGAGGGGGTTCCCCCCTTCTAGCCCCCAAGGGAGGGTCGGGCTTTGCCGAGGCAAGGCTGACCCTTCCTTGACGGTTAGACTCTATTTGTGTATGTAAAGAGAACGAGGCATATGAACGACTTGAAAACATCTTAAGGGTAAAAGCGACGTAGCTGTCGGATGTTCCAAGCATTGCTGTAGACCTCGCCTTGGCTGTTGGCCAGGTTGTATGTTCCGGGCTTCAAAATCTTGGCGATGATGAACGGCCCTTCCCAGGGAGGAGTGAGCTTGTGGCGCCCTCGGGTGTCTTGTCGTAGCCGAAGCACCAAGTCCCCCACCTGGAGGTCTTGGGACCGAACCCCTCGGGCATGGTAGCGTCGCAGAGACTGCTGATACCGTGCCGAGTGTAGTAAGGCCATGTCCCGAGCCTCTTCTAGCTGGTCCAAGGAGTCTTCTCGGCTGGTCTGGTTGTTTTGGTCGTCGTACACCCTTGTCCTCGGGGAACCGTATTCTAAGTCTATGGGCAAGATAGCCTCGGCCACATAGACTAGAAAGAACGGCGTGAAGCCCGTGGCTCGGCTTGGCGTCGTCCTCAGACTCCAGACCACTGAGGGGAGTTCCTTCATCCATCGCCTGCCGAACTTGTTGAGGTCGTTGTAGATCCTCGGCTTGAGTCCCTGCAGAATCATGTCGTTGGCACGCTCTACCTGCCCATTCGTCATGGGGTGAGCTACGGCGGCCCAGTCCACCCGGATGTGGTGGTCTTCGTAAAAGTCCAGGAACTTCCTGCCAGTGAACTGGGTGCCATTGTCGGTGATGATGGAGTTCGGGACCCCAAAGCGATGGATGATGTTGGTGAAGAATGCCACTGCCTGTTCGGACCTGATGCTGTTTAGGGGTCGGACCTCAATCCACTTGGAGAATTTGTCAATAGCGACCAGCAGGTGCGTGAAGCCCCCGGGTGCCTTCTGCAAGGGACCGACGAGGTCCAGACCCCACACAGCAAACGACCAGGTGATGGGTATTGTTTGCAGGGCCTGAGCGGGCAGGTGTGTCTGCCTTGCGTAGAATTGACACCGTTGGCAGGTGCGTACAATCCTAGTGGCGTCGGCCACCACGGTTGGCCAGTAGAAACCATGTCGGAAGGCGTTTCCAACGAGGGCTCGAGGTGCTGCGTGATGACCGCAAGCCCCCCGAGTGTATTTCTCGCAATAGCTCCTGACCTTCGGCGATGGATATGCATCGCTGGAGGATGCCTGAGGGGCTGCGATGGTAGTGCTCCTTTTCGTCACCCAGCAAGACGAACGACCTGGCGCGCCGCACCAGTCGCCGAGCTTCGGCTCTGTCGAGTGGTAGCTCCCCTCAGTGGAGATATTGCAGGTACGGGGTCTGCCTGTTTCGATTAGGCGTGACCCCATTCTGCTCTCCATCGACGCGCAGTGCCTCACCCTCGGCGGCCGAGGGTGCCTCGGGCTGAGCCGAGGGTGCCTCGGGCTGGGGCGAGGCCTCCTCGGGCTCGGGCGTGTCGTCGGTCTTGATAGAGGGTTGATGTAGGTCTCGGGAGAAGACGTCCGGGGGAACCGTTGTCCGCCCCGAGGCTATTTTAGCCAGCTCGTCCGCAGTCTCGTTGTATCATCGAGCGACGTGGTTGAGCTCGAGCCCGTAGAACTTGTATTCCAGGCGCCGAACCTCGTCGCAGTAGGCTTCCATCTTCGGGTCGCGGTAGTGGGAGTTCTTCATGACTTCGTCGATGACAAGCTGCGAGTCGCCACGAGCGTCGAGGCGCCGAACCCCTAGCTCGATGGCGATGTGCAACCCGTTAACCAGGGCCTCGTACTCGGCCACGTTGTTTGACGCCGGGAAATGGAGGCGCAGTACGTAGCAGAGGTGCTTCCCGAGGGGTGAGATGAAGAGCAGGCCCGCGTCCGCTCCTGTTTTCATCAGCGACCCGTCGAAATACATGGTCCAGAGTTCCGGTTGGATCGAAGCTGTTGGGAGCTGGGTGTCGGCCCATTCAGCCACAAAGTCCACCAAGACTTGGGACTTGATGGCCTTCCGAGGAGCGAACGAGATTGTCTCGCCCATGATCTCCACCACCCACTTTGCAATCCTACCCGAGGCGTCTCGGCACTGGATGATCTCCCCCAGGGGGAAGGATGACACCACAGTCACCAGATGAGACTCGAAGTAGTGCCGCAACTTTCGCCGCGTCAGAATTACCGCGTACAGTAGCTTCTAAATTTGCGGGTAGCGAATTTTGGTCTCGGACAGTACTTCACTGATGAAGTAGACCGGCCTCTGGACGGGCAATGCATGCCCTTCTTCTCGTCTCTCGACTACGATCGCGGCGTTGACCACCTGAGTGGTTGCGGCTACGTAGATCAAGAGGGCTTCTCCGGCATCGGGGGGCACCAAGATGGGCGTGCTTGTAAGGAGCGCCTTTAAGTTCTCGAGGGCTTCCTCGGCCTCGGGGGTCCAAGTAAAGCGCTCGGTCTTCCTTAAGAGGCGGTACAGGGGTAGGCCTCTTTTGCCGAGGCGCGAGATGAAGCGGCTCAGAGCCGCACGGCATCCCATGACCCTCTGTACTCCTTTCAAGTCCTTGATGGGTCCAATGTTGGTGATGGCCGTGATTTTCTCCGGGTTGGCCTCGATGCCCCGCTCGGAGACGATGAACCCCAGGAGCATGCCTCGGGGGACTCCGAAGACACACTTCTCGGGGTTGAGTTTTACGCCTTTCGCCTTGAGACACTTGAATGTCGTTTCAAGGTCAGTGAGGAGGTTGGAGGCTTTCCTCGTCTTCACTATGATGTCATCGACGTAAGCCTCGACCGTTCGGCCAATGTGCTCTCCGAACACGTGGTTCATGCACCTTTGGTATGTCGCGCCTGCATTCCTCAAACCAAATGGCATAGTAATATAGCAGTACATGCCAAAAGGTGTGATGAAAGAAGTCGCGAGCTGGTCGGACTCTTTCATCCTGATTTGGTGATACCCTGAGTAGACATCGAGGAACAACAGGGTTTCGCACCCAGCAGTGGAATCCACGATTTGATCGATGTGAGGCAGAGGGTAGGGAACTTTGGGACATGCTTTGTTTATACCAGTGTAGTCTACACACATCCTCCATTTCTCGCCTTTCTTTTTCACAAGCACAGGGTTGGCTAGCCATTCGGGATGGAATACCTCTTTGATGAACCCTGTAGCCATCAGCTTGTGGATCTCCTCGCCTATGGCTCTGCGCTTTTCTTCATCGAATCGGCGCAGAGGCTGCTTCACGGGTCGGGCTCCAGCTCGGATATCCAGCGAGTGCTCGGCGACATCCCTCGGTATGCTAGGCATGTCCGAGGGACTCCACGCAAAAACCTCGGCGTTCGCGCGGATAAAGTCGACGAGCACTGCTTCCTATTTGGGGTCGAGCTCGGAGCCGATTCGGACTTGCTTGGAGGCGTCGTTACTGGGGTCGAGAGGGACAGACTTAACCGCCTCTGCTGGCTCGAAGTTGCCGACGTGTCGCTTCGCACCTGGCACTTCCTTGGAGAGGCTCTCCAGGTCGGCGATGAGGGCCTCGGATTCGGCGAGGGCCTCGGCGTACTTCACGCACTCCACGTCGCATTCGTACGCGTGTCGGTACGTGGATCCGATGGTGATGACCCCGTTGGGGCCTGGCATCTTGAGCTTGAGGTAGGTGTAGTTGGGGACGTCCATGAACTTGGCGTAGCATGGTCTCCCCAGCACTGCGTGGTAGGTTCCTCAGAACCCGACCACCTCGAACGTGAGGGTTTCCTTTCGGAAGTTGGAGGGAGTCCCGAAGCAGACGGGCAGATCGAGTTGCCCAAGGGGTTGGACGCGCTTCCCGGGGATGATCCCGTGAAAAGGCGCCGCACCAGCCCGGATCGTGGACAGATCGATCTGCAAGAGCCCGAGTGTCTCGGCGTAGATGATGTTGAGGCTGCTGCCTCCATCCATGAGGACCTTGGTAAGCCTGACGTTGCCGATGACAGGATCGACGACGAGCGGGTACTTCCCTGGGCTCGGCACGCGGTCGGGGTGGTCGCCTTGGTCGAAGGTGATGGGCTTGTCAGACCAGTCTAGGTAGACTGGCGCCGCCACCTTCACCGAGCAGACCTCCCGGCGCTCCTGCTTGCGATGCCGAGCCGAGGCGTTCGCCACTTGCCCACCGTAGATCATGAAGCAGTCGTGGACCTCGGGGAACTCCTCTGCCTTGTGGCCCTCCTTCTTGTCGTTGTCATGCCCTTTGCCACCTTCCGTCGGGGGCTCGGCCTTGTGGAAGTAGCGCCGAAGCATGACGCACTCCTCAAGGGTGTGCTTGACGGGACCCTAATGATAGGGGCACGACTCCTTGAGCATCTTGTCGAACAGGTTGGCGCCTCCGGGAGGCTTCCGAGGGTTCGTGTGCTTGGCGGCGGCGTCGCGTTTCGCTTGCGACTTCTTCTTGCCCTTCTTCTTTGTGCCGCGCTGAGCGGACGCCTTGGGGACGTCTTCCTGCTGGCGTCTCTGAGTCTGCTTGTCCTTCCAGAAGATGGCCTCGACCGCCTCCTGACCAGAGGCGAACTTGGTGGCGATGTCCATCAGCTCGCTTGCCCTGGTGGGAGTCTTGCGACCCAGCTTGCTCACCAGGTCGCGGCAAGTGGTGCCGGCGAGGAACGCGCCGATGACATCTGAGTCGGTGATGTTGGGCAGCTCGGTGCGCTGCTTCGAAAATCGCCGGATGTAGTCCCGCAGGGATTCTCCCGGCTGCTGGCGGCAGCTTCGGAGATCCCAGGAGTTCCCAAGGTGCACGTATGTGCCCTGGAAGTTGCCGGCGAAGGCTTTGACCAGGTCGTCCCAGTTGGAGATCTGCGCAGGAGGCAGATGGTCCAGCCAGGCTTGGGCGGCGTCGGAGAGGAACAGGGGGAGGTTGTGGATGATGAGGTTGTCATCGTCCGTTCCACCCAGCTGGCAGGCCAGCCGGTAGTCCGCGAGCCACAGTTCCGGCCTTGTTTCCCCCGAGTACTTGGTGATGGTAGTCGGGGTTCAGAACCGGGTCGGGAACGGCGCCCGTCGTATGGCCCGACTGAAAGCTTGCGGACTGGGTGGTTCGGGCGAGGGACTCCGATCCTCCCCACTGTCGTAGCGTCCCCCACGCCTGGGGTGGTAGCCTCGGCGCACCTTCTCGTCGAGGTGGGCTCGATGGGCGTGGCGGTGGTGCTCGTTGCCGAGGCGACCCGGGGCTGCAGGCGTTGCGTCCCGCGTGCGCCCGGTATGGACCGAGGCTTCCCGCATGAATCAAGAAGTAGCGGCGCGATGCTCCGGGGGGTACCCCTGCCTTCGGGAGGCAGAGCTTTCGGCCCGTCGGACCGCGTCATCCTCCAGGAGATTCTTGAGCTCTCCCTGGATACGCCGCCCTCGGTGGTGGAGGGCTCCGGCATTGCTCGAAGTAGTATTGTGGCTGCAGCCAGGTTCTGGTCGACCCCACTGGAAGCCGGGGGCAGCCTTGCCCTGGCATCGTCAGCGATGCGGTGCTGGACGTCCTGGGCCAGATGACGCGCTTCTCCGGCTGGTGCTCGGCCTGCCCACTCCTGCCCGATGTTCTGCCGAAGCTGCACAAGTTGCCCTGCTTCCTCGTTGAGCCTGCCCTGCATCTCGCGGATTTGCTCGAGCTGTGTGTCCTGACCCCCCGCAGGGACTGGGACCACAGCTAGCTCCCGAAGGATGTCAACGCGAGGCGCAGGCCTAGGGGGATCATCGTCCTCCGGCATACCAAGGTGGTTGCCTTCGTCGAGACCCCATAGATCGACGTGGAAACATTCACGACTTGGGCCAAAGTCCTCGTCGTCAAGGCTGTGGCCACCATCGGAGTAATCGGAGAGGCAGTAGTCACATGCGACCATGAAGTCTCGCATGGCACTCGGGTTACTGAGCCCGGAGAAATCCCAACCAGAGTCGGACTCGTCATCTTCCTCGGAACCCGGGGGCCGTAGGTCGAGACGGCCGTCAGTCGGTCCCAGGTTGACCACATATGGTACCCCGGAAGGTTAGGATATGCCTTTATGAAAGCGTCCACCGAAGCAGGGTCGCTTGGTGGGTTGAAGCTGAATCTAAAAGGCACAGGGTGGAAAACGGACGGTACCTCTTGATCGACAGATGGTGACGAAGTCGCGTCGGGGACGGACTGCGTCGTTATCTCAGGTACGAGGCTAACGCCCAGCAAGTCCTTCGCGAGCGTGCTGGCGTCATCTGTCCGCTTGGGGTTGACATGTTGCGGGGAAATGACGCTCGTCTTCGTCTCAGACGCGAGGTCAACGCCCAACGTGTCCCCCGCTAGGGCTCCGACGTCGTCGACTCGCTCGATAGCCAACGAGGTGCCGCCTCCTGCTTGGCCATGGTTGCCCCTCCCCCTCCTCCTGCGGCGGGGAAGGTGACGGGACAGACCCGGATGCTGCTCTTCCGCCACGCAGGGAAGACGTCGTAGATTCCGCCGCCGTCGGGCGGGCTGACGGCCGTCGTTGTCGTTGTCGCACGGCGGAGGAAGGAGTACCATGTCGTAGCTGCCGTCGAGAGACATGAACTCGAGACTCCCGAAACGGAGCAGCGTCCCGGGCTGGAGAGGTTGCTGGAGACTACCCATCTGGAGCTTGACGGGAAGCTGTTCGTCAACACGCAGTAGGCCCCTACCTGGCGCGCCAACTATCGGCGTTTCGACCCCGGGGGGTTCCTGGACCGACGAGTAAATTGTCGCTGCGTGTCCCAGCCCAGATGGGTCGGCGCGAGATGGAACACAAGGGGAAAAAGGGGAACCGCGGCTCGTGTTATCCCGCGCCCAGGACGGATGCGCTTGCAGTAGGGGGTTACAAGCGTTCGCGAGGGAGAGAGAGAGAGCCTGTAGAAGCACAGCGGTCGGGGCTGTCGGGTCCTTGCTGACGTCTCCTTGCTTCCGTAGGGGGCTGAGAACCGCCGTCGTCATGGGAGCACGCGGGGTGCCATCATTACTTGTTTACAGGGGCGAGCCAGATGGGACGCCGGTCTTGTTCCCCGTAGCCTGAGATAGCTAGGGGTAGGGTAATGATGTACCCCCTTGTAGCGTGGTCGGTCCGAGCCCAAGGTCGGGCGAGGCGGTGACTCCTCCGAGGTCGAGGCTGAGTCCGAGCCCTGGGGTCGGGCGAGGCGGAGACCGTCTTCCGAGGTCGAGGTTGAGTCCGAGCCCTGGGGTCGGGCGAGGCGGAGACCGTCTTCCAGGGTCGAGGTTGAGTCCGAGCCCTGGGGTCGGGCGAGGTGGAGACCGTCTTCCGAGGTCGAGGCGGGGGACGAGCCCTAGGGTCGGGCGAGGCGGAGCTTCCTATGGCGCCTGAGGCTGGACTTGGCTGCTATCAGCCTTACCCTGGCGGGTGGCACAACAGTCGGAGCAGGGCAGGCGGCGCTGTTTTCCTGTCAGGTCAGTCAGTGGAGGGGCAAAATGACTGCGGTCACTTCGGCCCTGTCGACTCAGGAACGCGCGTTAGGATAAGGTGTCAGGTGATCCTTGCATTGAATGCTCCTGCGATATGGTCGGTTGGTGTGGCGATCCGGCCAAGGTTGCTTCACTGCGAAGCCTGCCCGAGCTGGGCCTCGGACGAGTCGAAGGCGTGCCCGTTGCTTGAGGAGGCCCTCGGACGAGGCGTGAATCCGCCTAGGTCTACGGTTCCTGCCTGAGGCTGGGCTCGGGCGAGGCGAGATCGTGTCCCTTGAGTGGACGGAGCCTTGACCTGAATCGCGCCCATCAGGCCTTTGCAGCTTGTGCTGATGGTGGTTACCAGCCGAGTTTAGGAGTCTTGGGGGTACCCCTAATTATGGTCCCCGACAGATGGGTAAGTTGCTGGAGATAGCCTGAGGTGTGATAACACGTTAGAAGGGAACTATAGCGTCTCTTTATGCGTGTCCCGTCCAGCTACAAGGCGGAGGTGTTTATAGGGCCATCCGGTAGTAGCTGGTCCAAAGTACGGTCCTAACCCCCTCCACCAACTATATCCGAAGAATATTCCGCGTAACGGAGTAATTACAGCACCGTGCTCTCAGCGAGCGGCGCACACTAAATAATACACCGATGTGTTACACTGACAGGTGCGTCTCCGGAAGCGCCTCCCGATGGATCAACGACATGTCGATTACTGCGTAGCCTTCGCATCTCGGTACCCACCTCTCTCCTCGAACGGATGTACGACACGGGTGGCTCCGGGGCGACGCCGTAGCGAAGGCCTTGGTCGGTGTCGATTGTTTAGGGGCCTATGCTTGACTTCATCCACTGTTACGGTCGGTCGCAGAGTCGAAGGCCCTTCGCCCACGGTCCTACGTACTGGTTAGTTGAGAACGATAAGGGGAAGCCTTCGCTCCATGATCGAGATCACGATCGGCCTCCGCCTAACAGTAGCCCCCCTGAGGGAATGGTTCATCCGGATGGACCATTCTCGAAGTCTCTTGATCTAGAAGGGAACGAACACTGCCCTTGATCATCTGGTGAACTGCCTCGAGGGGGCCGCTATATGTGACAGTTGAAAAACCGACGATGTACTGTTGCGTAGTGTGGTAGGTATAAATTACAATCTGCCTCATTACTAGGTTACAGCGCGTGTTTTTTGAATTCGTGACTGCTCCCTCACTGTTGCTGCTGAATCGCCGCCACCTTTGTTGCTGTTGTGCTGCCGATGATGAGAGTGGCGACGTGGTCCTCTGCGCTTGCCCATGTGGAAACCGCCGCTCGCCAAATTTTGTCTCCTAGCGACATGTATAGATTAATGAGTCAAATTTTATTGGATCACATGTGTTGGAGGCCTACTTTGTCGAAGATTCTCAAAATACCTAACCTTTGGCCCAAGCAAATGCATTTCAGGCGCATGACAAAGGGTGGTCGAAGATAGCATTCGGCCTAAGCAGCCTGCAAAGAGGCTACGACTACACGTATGAGCGGTGAAAGTGAAAAGCTACGGCTACACGTATGAGCGGTGAAGGTGAAAAATGATGTCACCAGCTTCAGCGGGGCAAATGCTTTGTGCACAGGGCAACGAAGGGGAAAATGTTTAAGACTTGTACGTCAAGAAAGAAAGAAAGAGAAAAGACATTATGCCCCCATAACCTTTGTAAATTATAATTGTAAATTTTGTAAGCATGTTTGTAATTTCATACAAAGTTGTATAACTCCCTAATAAATAGGTGAACAGTGTCATGTATAAATTCACCTCTGGGAGGGCCTTAAGCTTCGTTTCTCTTAGCCTTCAAAGTATCTTAGAGCTATCTATCGTGTACAGCCGAAGGTACGCTTGTACATTTAATTTATAAGAAAAATGATGGAATAAAAGAATGCTAAGGCATATGATATGAGTTACATGCTTCGTTCTTCATCGTACTCTTATGCATTATTTTTTCCCCGCATTTTTTACTTGTATCTTCTCCCTTGAATTATCTCTTCGAAGAAGAGATAGTTAAAGGAAGAAAATTTCAATCGTGTTGCCTTGTTTTTGATACCGTATAACAATCAAAAGCGAATGATCAACATATTTGTATGTATTATCCAACTTAATGATTAATGTATCTGTCCATCTACCAACTTTTTCGTACGGCAAATTGACAACGCATTATGTCACAATGTTTAGTCGTATCCACATGAGGATGCTATACATTATTATCATTTTTTTAGCCTGATTATTTATAGTGTGGTAACATGCATTGATACCGATGTATAACCAGCGATTACAAAACACGGGAGACCGTGGTTTCATGCCTGGTTTCTCGTTTTCGGGCGTGTCGGGATTGGTTACACGGCAGATTTCCTAAGATTTGGTTCAAATTTTGATTTTTTTTATAAAAACAGAAAATTGTTATAAAAGACTAAACATTTTTTAGTATTTTTATATATTTTATATTTATTTTTTAGGTTTTTAAAAACAATCATCATTTTTGGCTGTTTCTCACATAAATTAGTTTTTTCAAATTTGATAATATGTGCACCAAAAAAACTCGGTGGCAAAAGTTGGTTTCTCGGTTTGACGGTTTCTCGCTCAAGAAACACGAAATTTGGTGGTTTAAATTTAAATTTTCAAACCGTTCGAGATTTGGCGAAATTCGGTTGTTTATCGCCGGTTTCCGTTCTCGGCTGTGGGCAATAAATGAACATCAAACTATATTGTAAACCTGCATAATGCCAGACCCTTAGTAGCTTTTGGAATAGAAGTATTGAAATTAAGTCCACACTGGACAAATGGCGGACACTAAATTAAGGCATGACAATACTGAGGGATGTGTCAACTCGCAAATAGGCTTAGGATGTGTTTGGTTTGACTTAGCTTTGACTTTTGCCCTATAAAAACCAAAAGCCAAACCAAAGGGCTGGATCCAGAAATTGAAAGCACCACTGGATCAGTTTTAGTAGTATTTGGATGGAACTGTGAAAGCATATATCGAAGAACTTTTAATGGTTTTTAGTGGTTTCCACCAAACAGCTTTTAGCTTTTTAAGAGCTCACAGCTCACAACAGTTTTTTGCACAGCCATAGCCCAACCAAAAAGACCCTTAACTTCTATAGGTTTTGACACTAGTAGAAAAGAGCTCTAAGCCTGCGGTGCGTTCAACTTTTTACAGGCAGTTTCGATTATCGCGTGCCAGTGATAATAAATAGGTGGGTCTGACTAGCCAACCGTCAGTGGAAGGTGGTTTTCTTAACAGAACCACCAGTGGAAATCAGTTATTTCCACTAGCAGTTGGTGTAAGGGAAGCGCCAGTGATAATCTCATTTCAACTAGCGGTTCCTTTACACCTAATGCCACCGGAAATAATATATTTCCAATAGCGGTTCTATTAAGAAAACCGTTAGTGAAAATCGGTTTCCACTGGCGGTTCTTTAAGGCGACCGCATGTGACATTTGTTGTATAAATACCCCTTCGTCCTCTCCGACCTGAGTTGTAGCTAACAGTCAACTTCCATATTGAGGCGATTTTGGAAGTCCAGATTTCACAAAATACAAGCAGGGTTTGATCTTCAATTTTTAGAAGAAAGTTGCTAAGAAATGTTGGTTTATGTTTCTCTTACCAATTTTTGTTCATTATTGCTCAATTTAGCCACAATTTGGATCTAGGGTTTCACCATGTGAGAGAGAAGAGTATAGTAGCTAGATTTTGTCTTTTAATGCTTAGTTCTCAAATCAGTTTATTCATGAGGTTGTTTAATGAATGGTGTGTGTGTGTTTATATAGATAGAGAGGGGAAGATAGGTTTGGGTATTAAGATTTTTTGTTTATTAGTTGCTAGGAAAGTTTGGTTTAAGTTTTTCTTGCCAAATTTTGTCCATTCTTCCTCAATTTTAGCCACATTTTGGATCTAGAGTTTCACCATGTGTTAGAGACCAACCGCCTGTGACCTTTGTTGTATAATAGATCTTCATCCCTCTCGATGGGAACTGTAGCTAGTAGCAGCCAACTTCCATTGGAAGCGATTTTGGAGGTCTAAATTTCACAAATTAGAAGGGGGATGGTTTGATCTTTATTTTTTGGAAGAAAGTTGCTAAGAAAGGTTGGTTTATGTTTCTTTTGCCAGTTTTTGTTTAATTTCTCTATTTCCTCAAATGGGGTTGCTTAAGATGGTTAGATTTTGTCTATCCTCTCTCCATTTGTATGTTTACTTCTAAAATCAGTTTATACAATTTGTGTCCTTGTGTGTTTATGCTATTTTTTACAAGTGATGATGGAGAGGGCATCCTGTATGTATAACTTATCAAGGCTAGATTCATCTTACATATCCGAGGTCCATAGGTTTATTGATGTAACTACGAACCATGCTTGGAGAACAAAGACAAAGCACATATATTGTCCATGCATGGACTACAAAAATGTTGTTGTATTTGATGACACATAACAAATCATTTCTCATCTGGTATGCAGTGGATTTATGAAGGATTACATAATTTGGACAAAGCATGGAGAGGGTAGCTCTTCACCTTATACAACTGCGAACATCGACGATAGATTTCACTTTGTTCACGAGACACAACAACCTCTTCCATAGAGAGAATATGTAGTGGTAACTGTTACTGATCATGGTTACGCTGGACAAAATGAACGTGATAGAACTCATGTTCTGCCAAATGATATGGATGAGGAAGATGCAAAGTTGTTAGAGGCAATATTGCATCGTCATACAAATCCATCAATGTTCTTCATGAGAGGTATGGAGTCCCTGATGAAGGCAGCAGAAGAGCCTTTGTACGACGAGTGTAAGGGTTGTACCAAAGAGTTCACAATGCTACGGTATGTTCTAAAGCTATTGATGTTAAAAGATAGATATGGTCTGTCTGATGGTGGCTTCGATGCATTCTTGAGTTTTATCACAGACATGCTTCCAAAGGATAAAAAAGTGCATGCTAACACGTACTATGCAAAGAAATTAATCAGTCCTCTCACAATGAGTGTGGAGAAGATCCACGCGTGTAGAAATCAATGCATCCTTTATCGAGGTGATGATTATAAAGACTTGGTGAGCTGCCCAAAGTGTTGTGCAAGTAAGTACAAGACAAATAAAGACTATCGAGAGGAAGAGTGTGTTGCATCCGAGTCTAAAGGGAAGAAGCAAAAGAAAGCCCAACAGAAGACTTCAAAATCCACGAGCAAAGAAAAATAAGTAGACTATTATGCGCTCAAAAAGATTCATGCTTTGGTGATGTGGTAGCTCCCCGTCGTCGATCGATTGAGGTGTTTGTTCACTAACTTTGAGCATGCTTTTGATGAGCACAAAAATGATGGGAAGCTTTGACATCCAGCCGATGGGAAGTAGTGGCAAGATATCAATGACAACCAGCATCTACAACCTTCTTTCCATGGTTGATGTAGAAACGAAAGTACATTTTGCTAACCACCCTGATTTCTGGACCTACAAAACCTATAGTTGACATGGATGTATTTTTGGAGCCCTTAATGAAGGATATGAAAATATTATGGGAAACATGTGTTCAAATGTTGGACGAGTATCGTAAAGATTCTTTCACGCCGAGAGCAATTATTTTTGTTACGATCAACGATTACCCTGCTCTCTCCACATTATCTTGCTAGTTTAAGGGAAATGTTGGTTGCACAGTATGCATCGATGGAACTGCTTATGTGTCCCTTTCTGCATCTAAGGAGATAGTGAACATGAGGCACAAACACTTTTTATTGAAAGGACACAGGTACCACATGCGAAATATGGATAAGTACTTCGACAATAATGATGAAGTATATTCTATTACTCCATCAAGTAACATTAAAGGTCAAAGTTTTTGAAATAGTCACAAATACCAAATTTGTTTTCTAGGAAGAAGACAAAAGATGGAAAACAAGGAAGGATGCCAAACTAGCACTGGGGGCTACATTCAAGATGAAGTCTATTTTCTTCGAGTATTTGTCTTACTAGAAAGAGTTAGATGTGCAACACATAGTCGATGGTATGCACCTTTAGAAGAACGTGTTTGAAAGCATAATTGTCACCTTCCTAGACATAAAGGGAAAACAAAAGAAGGGCTCAATTCATGCATGGACTTGGTAAATTTAGGCATAAAAAAGAACTTCATCCTATTTTTCAAGAAAATGGGAAGAACCATCTCCCAGCAGTAAGCTACAATCTTAATGTAGATGAGAAACATGCGATGTGTGTTTGGCTCAAGAATTTGAAAGATCCATCCAGATTCTGCTCTAGCATACGGAGTATTGTGTCAATGAAAGACCTGACAATCACCAACTACAACTCGCATGATTGTCATGTCATGATGACTACCTTCCTACCTATTTCCATGAGGGCTATAAGTCCTATGTTCTTAAAGATGGTAACCACACGGTTGTGCTATGTTTTTAACAGGATTTCATAAAAGTTAATTGATCGTGATGAGTTGGCATCTCTTTAGGAATATGTAGTGGAGACAATATCATAGTTTGAGATGTGTTTTCCTCCATCATTCTTTCATATTATGGTGCACCTTGTGGTGCACTTAGTGCCGCAAATGGAGGCATAAGGTCCCATGTACTTGCATAAAATGTGGACGTATGAGTGTTTCATGGCGATACTGAATGGCTATGTTTCAACACGTGCTCGTCTCGAGGCATCCATGATAGAGGGTTAGTATACCACAGAGGCCATTGAGTCCAGAGGTCCATTCTGCAATAGTATCCTAAAATACCAGGTTCCAATAGGTTTGCCTCCATCATGACATAAGGGTAGACTGTATGGAAGCGATAGGATGGGACAGAAATCTTTCATCCCACCGGATTACAATAAAGTACTTGAGGCACATCACAACATCCTACATTTGCTATCGATAATGTAGCCATTTATCCAACAACACATCAATGAGCTTCGCAAGCAAAATCCTGGGCATATGCATGATTGTGTAATGAAGCAACACAAGCAACGGTTCAACACATGGCTTATGGTGAAGGACATTCCACATGAAGAAACAATATAGAAGAACAAACAATCAAAGGGTTGTCATCTAGACCATCACGTTAGGTCACGACATGGAAAACCTATGGCATTAGTGGATTCACATTTTGTACCAAGTCCAAGGATAAACAAGCATGTCAGAAAATAGTGGTGTTCGATGTGAGGCCATAGATGATGAAACTTGTGAGGATAGTACATATTTTGGCTTTATTGAGGACATATGGGACCTAGACTGTGGTACATTTCAGATCTAGGTTTTTCAATGTCAATGGGTTGAAGACAAACATGTAACGATGGACAACTATGGGGTCAAAATTCTTGATCTAAGTAAGGTAGGTTACAAAGATGACCCATGGATCCTTGCTAATCGTGCTGCTAGGTCTTCTATGCTGAACAAATCATTAATAACAATGAAAAGAAAAGAACCGACAAACTGAAGCATGTAGTTTTTCCTGGAAAACAACAAGCTATAGGAGTTATGGTGTGTCTGATTTAGAGGATTTTAACCAGTTTAGTGACATGTCTCTTTTCGTAGACCATCTAAGCAAGATAAGGAACATTGAGCGAAGCATCGCACGTAAATTCGTTGATGGACAAGGAAGAACAATAGCTCCCTAGATTATATATTTGCCATATAAATGATTAATGTTAGGACTTGTCTACTAAGTTTGAGATCAATATATTTTCTTCATGTCTTCATTCAATTTTTGTGGCGATCAATAACAATTTTACATGACTTTCTAGTAAATTTCTAGAAAGAGAGAGAGGGAGACTGAGAGGGAGACAAAGAGGAGGGTGAGGAGGGAGATGAGGGGGAAGGAGAGAGAGGAGAGAGAGAGGAGGGAGAGGGAGAGAGGGGAGAGGCGAAGATAAGAGAGAGGTAGAGGGCGAGAGAGGGGAGAGGGAGGAGGGAGAGGGAGAGAGGAGATAGAGGAGAGAGGTAGATGGAGAGAGAGAGGTTGGAGAGGGAGAGAGGAGAGGGAGAGAGAGAGGAGAGAGAGGAGAGAGAAGAGAGAGGAGGGAGAAGAGAGAGGAGGGAGGAGAGAGAGAGAAGAGAGAAGAGAGAGGAGGGAGAGGGAGAGGAGAAAGAAGAGAGAGAGGAGGGATGGAGAGAGAGGGAGAGAGAATACATGTAGAGGGGGGGAGAGAGGAGAGAGGTAGAGGGAGTGAGAGAGGAGAGGAGGTAGAGAGAGAGGAGGTAGAGGGAGAGAGAAAAGATAGGTAGAGGGGGAGAGAGAGGAGGGAGAGTGGACAGAGGAGAGAGGTAGGGGGAGAGAGAGAAAGAGGAGAGGAGGGGGATATATAAAATGTATACTCAATAATATATATAAAGTATACTAAAGCCTAATTACAATATATATATCCTAAATATTAATATATATATATATTAAGTATACTAAAGCCTAACTCATAATTAATAATATACTAAAAAAGATTTCTACTCGCAGTTCTCATTAACCACCGCTAGTAAAATAACATTTCTACTAGCTATTGTCATAGAGAACCGCCAATAGAAATGGAAGCTATATAAAGGGTGGGAGCGCTGGGGCCGAAATTTTTACAAGTCCTCTGGCATTATTCTAAAAACGATGTCGTGAGGCTGCCCAAATTCTCCCGCGTGGTGATTCGTCTTCCTCTCCGCCGTCCGTCCGCTGCCGCTGCTGTCAAGTAAGCTCCCCTCCCTCTCTCTCCCTTCCCCCCTATGTTGCTGTCATGCTTCCGCCTCCGCCACCATGCCACTGCAGAGAGATATAGAGGGATTGAGAGGAAGAGGGAGAGAGAGGAGGGAGAGAGAGTGAGAGAGAGGTGAGGAGATGGAGAGAGATAGAGAAGAGGGAGAGGGAAGAGAGGAGAGAGATATAGGAGAGGGAGAGAGAGGGAAGAGAGAGGAGGGAGAGAGAGGAGATGGAGAGGGAAAGGGAAAGAGAAGAGAGAGAGGAGAGGGAGATGGAAAGGGAAGAGAGGAGGGAGAGGGAGAGAGAAGAGAGAGAGAGGAGAGGTAGGTAGGGAGAGAGAGAGGGATAGTGAGAGAGAGGAGGGAGAGAGAGAAGAGGTAGGGAGAGATAGAGGGAGTGAAAGGAGGGAGAGGGAGAGGGAGAGAGGGGAGAGGAGAGGGAAGAGAGAGGAGGGAGAGGGAAGAGGGAGAGAGATAGAGAGGGAGATGGGTGTATGTGTTTGATATGTATTCATTCAATATACGTGTTAATATGTATTCATACAATACTTGGTGTTCAATACATACTTGTTTAGTGTATTCATTCAATACTTGGTGTTCAATATATACTTGTTTTTAGTATATTCAAACAATACATGGTGTATGTGTTGAATATATGTGTCTACATTCATTATCATCTAGTTTAATATATACATAAAAATCAAGAGCTAAAACTAATACTATTTTGGAATAGAGGAAGTATTGAAGATGTTGATATCCATTGTAATTTTATCCGTCACAAGTCGATAATATCCGTACCCAATCCTATCCGAATCCGATCCAAACTCGATAATATCCGTATTGACACAACTCGATAATATCCGTACGACTCTCCCTCTCTATACGCAACTCGATAATATCTGTAACACGATACTATACAACTATCCATCTCTCCCTCTCTATATGACTCTATGTATATATACAGGGTTTAGGGTTAATGGTTTAGGGTTAGGATTAGGGTTAGGGTTAGGATAAAGGGTTAGGGGTTAGGGTTAGGAGTTAGGAACAGGGTTAGAGTTAGGGATTAGGGTTAGGGTTAGGGTTTAGGGTTTAGAGTTATGTTTAAGGGTTAGGGTTAGAGTTAGGGTTAGCGTTATGGTTTAGGGTTTGGAGTTAGGGTTAGAGTTAGGGTTAGGCTTAATTGTTGCGGTCAAGGGTTACGGTTGGGTTTAGTGTTAGGGTTATGGTTTAGCTTATGGTTAAGGGTTAGGGTTATGGGTTAGGGTTTAGGAATTTATGGTTAGGGTTAGGGGGTTTAGTTATTGATTTTCTTTCTCTTTCTAGGTTCTAATGTAATCATTATTGTCTTTGATAGATACGTGTTAATATGTATTTAATTATTGCTTATGTATTTGTATATATATAGCTCAATAAGTTCTCCGATCAAGGACAAAGGATTGGGGCCCGACCACATGGACAAGCTTGTTTCTCAAGAACAATTTGGTGGTGAAGGATATCGAACGCCTAGCGACCCTTGTCCTAGCATAGATAGGGCCACTCGTTGTGAGTTGCAATGTGACCCTAGTTGTGATCCACAAGATGATGAGGTAAAGTACACATACTTAATTTCATGTGTGTACCTAATTAGCTGATTTCACAATGTCTACTACACATGCATGATTTCTTATGCATTTTGTTACATGAATAGGAACGCACACCGGAACCGACCAAAGACGCAACAGAACTAACCGAGACAACCACCGAGAGGTCAAGGAAAATGAAGCATAGCGATGGGAAATGAGGCGACAGAGGATTGAACAATTTCCTAACAATACATATAAAATCTCAGATGTGAGCCCGAAAGGTTAGCCCCTAGCTCCTAAAAGAGGCAGTACCTAGGTTTTGGAATACACTTGGGTTCTTAGTGAGAGATAAACTTAACATCACAATCCGACAATGGAAAGATGTGTCAAATGATGTGAAGAATTAAATGTGGAATAAGCTATTAACGAGGTTAGTTATGCCTCGGGGTTCAGAAGAACTCGTGAAGGAATACACAATGAAGCAGTTTGCAATCAATTCTGAAACTGGAGGTCTAAGATGAATACCAAGTTTGCAAAGATAGGCCTAGACCCAACAAAAATATAAGATCTCATTAGGTCAATGGGCAATATTTCTAGAGCAGAGGACTAACCCAGATTGCATATCTCTAATCAAGGCAAATTTAGAACTATGTAAGAAGAACGAGTACCACCACCTGGGCACAAGTGGTTACAAGCGCCACATTGTTAAGTGGAGACAAGAAGTCGCCAAGAAGAAGGCCGCAGGGTTGCCGATGCTGTCTAAGCAACTTGGTGAAAGGACGGCTAATTGGATCCGTGCTCAAAAACCAAGGGAAACCGAGTCTGGTGTATCTTTTGATAATCCAACTATCGAAGAAGCGACAAAGAATATATATGTAATGGCAGCTAAGCAGAACCAAGGAGCATTTAAGCCACAAAGGGAGAGAGGCATCCTAACGGCTTGTCTCGGTAATCATGAGCATCCTAGTCGTGTATGAGGCATCTCGTCTAAGGAAGGAAGGATTCAGACCACAGTGGGAAGGTTTGTACAAGAAACGTGATTGATACAAGGAAACAATGACATAGTATTTTAAGGAGGAGGCTAAGAAAGAGTTCAAAGACCTTATGTCTCAAGTGTTGTCGAATGCTCCTCTAGAATTGATGCAGCAATTAGCGAGTGCAATGTTTGTTCCACAGATGATCACTCAACCTCCACAGATGCAAGCTCAACCACTATCTTTGATAGATTGTACAATTAACTATTCCAAGCTCTATTGTGTCTACTAGAAATAAGGTCTGCTATCCAGTTCATGACATCACAAGGCATGTGGCGTGCACCATAGTTATAAGAAATGGTATTAACAATATTCGTATGAAGAAAGTAGCCATAGGACTTGCTATCCCATGACACAAGTTCCATGGAAAATACATTCTAGAAGATTATTGCAGGGTAGAAGTGACAACGATCGTCTAAGGATCCAAGGACGACTTGCTAAACATCCAAGGTCCCAAAGGTATTGACACACATGGATAGACTATCAAGAATTTCATCCTTTGGCCTTGATGGGATGTCCAATTGGTTGATCCACCACCATCATCATCGCATGCTCAACCCCTAACGTAATAGTCATCACCTGCATATCCTATTGTCAATCGTCATTACTTCTTCGAACTTCACCTGCTGCTCCTCATCCTCTTTCTGACCCCACCATCACCGCCACAAGCATCGCCATTCAGGGCTCCACTAGCTTCTCCACCTCATACTGATCCTCTCAGTGACCCACTGTCTACGCCAACGGAAAGGGATCCACCTTCTCCACATCCAAAGAAGCTTAAATTTCCTATACCAAAATTGGTTTCTCGTTCAAGAAGACTAAAACTGCTACTAGCACAACGAGATTTTTGTCAGGGATTGCACGGAGCCGCACGCCACGTATTGTTGATTTGACCGAGGATGAGAATTCTGGAAAAGGCTGATATAATGATCATAAAGATAAAGAAGCCAACTAAGATGGATTATAAAAATGTGCCTAAAAATATGTGCAGGACAGACCACTACTCACTTTGGAGAAACTAAAAAAGGTCTCGACTGGTATTAAAAGGTGCCATGACTGGAACATGAGGGCATCTTCAGTTGGCATCGACACCATTAGTGTACATATACTGAACCATGCTTTTATTGGTCCAATCCAAAAGGTCGTTGTTACATTCGAGGACATGTGGTTAATGATGAACCTTCAGAGACTCGATGTGCAACTCGTAATAATGTTTGCATTGTAAGTGTTACTCATACTCCCACATATATGTGTTATTATTAGTGAGTTGTATAATTTTTCAATATCTAACATGCATGTGTGCCTTGCATAATACAACATGATCAATAAGAGATCCATTATGGTACTAATCCCAATGCTAGTGACGGTAAAAGGGTTGGGTATCTCAACCCAATACATATATGTGAGCAAAATCACACTTTCAATATCGGGAAAGACAATGAAGAATTACAGGGAAAGATGGACGAAGAGGTTGAGAAGCTTTTACATAATATAAACAAGGATTTTGAAGCAATATACACGACCTACATAAGACACACAATGCTTGAATTTGAAGACAGAAAAGTCATAGTGGCCCCGTACAACTTTAAGTAAGTATGATTTTTCATAAATAAAATTAATAGTTTCAATATACATGCATCACAAATTTGAAACGTACAGGGACCACTGGATATGCTACATCATTTATCCTAAGGTTGGAAAAGGTGCTGGTGCTTGACTCCTTGGATTACGACCCTTCGAGTTATGCAAAATTTCTCAACATCTTAGAGCTATAAGTCTTTTCTATGCATGCATACTTATAATGATGAGAATTTTAGAATAACATGGTGATTCTATTTGAGATCACATGGAATATAGGTCTTATAAGTGGTAAGGTTGAAAGTACAATTTGTCGAAAAATGCGTGCCACTAGACATCCATTATAAATGGTCGATAAGTATATGAATTTATGAATACATATCATACATGAATGTATATAGGACAATGTTGCAACTAAAAAACCAATCTCCCGCTATGTAATGCCACAAGAAATCACCCGGATGGGTCCTATGTGAGTTCTATGTGTGCGAGTTCATGAGACAGAATGGACGATACAACACAAACCCTGACAGGGTATTATTGATCCTTGTTCTCAAATGCTATACATCAAGAACAAAGCAACACAATTGTTAACGATTAAAGACCTTTGTCCTTCGATTCATTATCTCCTTTTGGGTTTAATGATTCTCAGACGAAGGTCATTAAGGACATACCTTCATCATCTCAGTAAACAAGTACAAATGAAGGTACATGAAATACAAGGGAACATAAATAATGATGATATATCAACAAATTATTTATATTCCTGTTTTATAAACATGGATAAATATTCACAATATTTATACTACATTGATACCTTCGGCTTGTCAGAAGGTGAAAATGCGAGGATGACGCAGGAGCGATTACCGTTTAGCATGAGCAGTACGGTGTTACTGTTCATCAATTTATAGGCACGGGACGCAGCCCGGACGAAATTACATTCATGTCCTTGACTTTTACTGTTAACAATAAGGGAAGCTATCAAGGGTTAAGTAGTCTTTTCTCCTTTAGGTCGGTTCCATCTTCCACCTTCGTCATTATGCTAAGCCGAAGCTTCTTCGGCCACAGCTTCGGCGCCCATTCATCCTGCTCCCGGGTTGTATCTTCATATCACACATGCTTTCATCCCAAAGTCGAAGCCTCTTGTATCAGTCTATGTTACACTAAAAACATATTAGTCACGTTTTTAGGATCTTTGGAAGAGGAAGGCCCCCAACAGTAGCCCCTCGCAGTATTAATTTGTTTTTGTATTAACAGATTCAGATCGCGATGTGAACGAAGGCCTTTAATCGAAGGTCCGAAAAAACACCTTCCCTTTGCTAGAATAGCGAAAGTCAATGACATGTAGGGCCCACCAAGTTGTGATGCGCTCGGCATATAAATAGGGACTCACATTGATAGCATTTGATGTGCCATCTCAACCACTTGCGCCATTTTTGCTATTCTGAATTTTCTTGCTCTACCGAATTTTGATTAGTTTGCAAGCTTCGGCATTTGCACAAGCGCTGACTAAATGGCTGAAGAGAAGAAGGTTGTTGACCCTGCACTAGCTGGGTATTATGAGGCTATGGAGAAGACAAACACAGAGAAAATCACTAATGAAATGCTGGCTGGGTTATCTGAAGATTCTGGCGATAGCGAAAGTTTCGATTTGGATAGTGGAAACAAAGATGCCGAAGATCGACCATGGCGGCCGAGTCATACCATCTTCTAGAAGTCATCCATCAAGCAAAGTCAGATTGATGCTATGAAGGGGAGATATTTCTGCGATATTTCTATTGTGAGGGCTGGAGGAGATAGTGCCGCCCCTGTGCCCGAAGTAGACGAAGTTGTTGTCTACAGAAGCTTCATGAAGATAGGGCTTCGGTTTCCCTTGAGTAGATTTTTAGTTGAAGTTCTGAAGACTTTTGAGATTTACCTTCACCAGATTACCCTCGAAGCTATCATCAGGATGGGGATTTTTATTTGGGCAGTGAGGAGCCAGGGACTAGAGCCAAGTGCAGAATGCTTTTGCAACATGCACGAGCTGTCCTATGAGACGAAGGCTACTAGCAAGGAATAATATCATCATAATTTTGGTTGTTATGGCTTCGTGCCTCGCTCTGATGTGAGCTATCAAGTTCCGACGTTTTGGAAGAGGTGGCCAAGAGCCTGGATGGAAGAATGGGTTTATGTAAAGAACAACTTGATTGAAAGAGAAGATATAAAGGGGATCATCCAACGTCCTATTTGGTCTCGCTTCGGCATCAGAAGGTCAACCCCTGCAGTTGGAAATGAAATCGAAGCATGCGAGATGGCTTTTAACAATGTATGCACTTTTATTGGCACAAGAGACCAAGTCCAAGAGCACATTACTTATAGAGTGTGGCCTTTTGTGAGTGACTGGGAGATGCCGAAGGAAGCTGCTGCCGGGTCCAGTAAAGGCGGCCTGGTTTATCTGAAATACACCTTCAGATACAGAGATCAGTTTGATGAGCCAAACGATGACTGGTTGAACTGTATTGAGGCAACTAGTGATGAATTGCTTGGGGCCTACACAAGGGCCGAAGATGATGCCTTGACATTAGCCTTCGGAGGATGAGGCAAGAAAAGATTAAACATGGTTTTTGATGTAATTGGCTTTATATACCCAGACTACTTTTATCCCTCGCGAAAGCAGGGGAAGAAAATAAAAGTTGTTGCTTTGGCCATCTCTTTTACACCAAAGGGAAAGAAGATCAAGGTTTTGACACACCGGCCCAGGTGAAAGGGAAATGTGCCCTTGGGCCATTTCTAAGTATTTTGGTGAGTAAGTGCCCAACACAAATGGTTTAAATGCAAAGTGTGCAAAATGGTGGATGAAGTGCGAAACATCAAGAAGGTATGTTTCTAGACTTAGTACATTGTTTTGAAGACTAATGTATTGTGTCTAAGTGCTAGAAACAGGAGAAAACAATTTGGAAAAGAGTTGGCTGTGTACAGCTAAAGACAGCTTCGGTCTGGGTGCACCGGACAGTGTCCGGTGCGCCAGGACCAGTCTCGGTGAACAGTCCGCTCTCGGGACTCGACGGCGGTGTACGGCTATAAATCACCGGACTGTCCGGTGGTGCACCGGACTGTCCGGTGAGTCATCCACGGCGAAGTCGTCGCTCTCGGGAAACGATCAACGGCGTACGACTATAATTCACTGGACTGTCCGGTGGTGCACCGGACTGTCCGGTGAGCCAACGGTCGGCCGAGCCAACGGTCGGCCGTGCAATCCGCGCGTGACGCGTGGCCGAGCCAACGGTCTGATGGGGGCACCGAACTATCCGATGTGCACCGGATAGTGTCCGGTGCGCCAACGGCTCCAAATCTTCAACGGTCGGCTGCGCCAGAATAGGAAAGCAATCAGCACCGGACTGTCCGGTGCACCACCCGACAGAAGGCAAGGATAGCCTTCCTGGATTGCTCTCAACGGCTCCTAGCTGCCTTGGGGCTATAAAAGAGACCCCTAGGCACATGGAGGAGGACACCAAGCATACTTTGAGTATTCTTAATCATTCACACTCCGTCTTTGCGAACTCGACTGACATTCTTAGTGATTTGAGCTCCGTTCTAGTGGTGAACTTTGTGTTATTAATTTGAGCTCAAGTCTTGGCTGTGTGTGTGCGTATTGCTGTGGATTTGTGTGTGTTGCTTCCCTCTCTTACTCTAGTGCTTTCACTTTGATCCTTATTGTAAGGGCGAGAGACTCCAAGTTGTGGAGATTCCTCGCAAACAAGAAAGAGTAAAGGAAAAAGAACACCGTGGTACTCAAGTTGATCATTGGATCACATGAGAGGAGTTGAGTGCAACTCTTGTCCGTTGGGACGCCACAACGTGGAGTAGGCAAGTGTTACACTTGGCCGAACCACGAGATAAATCATCGTGTCTCTTGTGCTTGTTCTCACTGTGACTACTGTGTTTCTCAAGAGCTCGGTCCTTAGCCACTTGATTTCATTGTGCTAACACTTAATCAAGTTTTGTGGATTTAAGTTTTAAGTTTTTACAGGATCACCTATTCACCCCCCCTCTAGGTGCTCTTAATTGGTATCAGAGCTGTTCTCTTCACGAAAGGGACTAATCGCCCGAAGAGATGGATCCTAAGGGAAAGGGGATGGTGGTCAACAATAATGAGAAGGAGTCCATCTTCAACGAGCCGAGGGACGATAAAGCCAATGACTCCGGCTCGAGTCAAAAGAAGAAGGATGGAAAGAAGAAGAGGCGCATCAAGAAGATTGTCTACTACGACAGCGACAAATCTTCCTCTTCTCAAAAGGACGACGAATACGAGGAGAAAAAGAAAACAGTTAACTCGAACTTTTCTTTCGATTATTCTCGTATTTCGCATAATTCCAATGCTCATTTGCTTTCCATTCCACTTGGTAAACCTCCACACTTTGATGGAGAGGACTACGGATTTTGGAGTCACAAAATGTGTAGCCACTTGTTCTCTCTTCATCCAAGTATATGGGAGATAGTAGAAAATGGAATGCAATTTGATAGTTCGGATAACTCCATGTTTATCAACGAACAAATCCATAAAAATGCAAGCTACTACTGTTCTTTTAGCACCCTTGTACATGGAAGAGTACAATAAGGTGAGCGGCTTGGATAACGCCAAGCAGATTTGGGACACCCTCAAGATCTCGCATGAGGGGAACGACACCACCATGCTCACCAAGATGGAGTTGGTGGAAGGTGAACTAGGGAGGTTCGCGATGATCAGGGGAGAGGAGCCAACTCAAACGTACAATAGGCTCAAGACCCCGGTCAACAAGATAAGGAGCTATGGGAGCACGAGATGGACGGACCACGACGTCGTCTGACTTATGCTAAGGTCCTTCACTGTCCTTGATCCTCATCTTGTAAATTCTATTCGTGAGAATCCTAGGTACATCAAGATGACGCCCGAGGAAATACTCGGAAAGTTCGTAAGCGGGCGAATGATGATCAAGGAGGCAAGATATGTTGATGAGGCATTGAATGGCCCAATGCCAATCCATGAGCCTCAAACCGTTGCTCTCAAAGCAACAAGTAGCAGGGAGACGCTACCTAGCAAGGTGGCTCAAGTTGAGGCGGCCGGGCTAAATGAGAATGAAATGGCCCTCATCATCAAGCGTTTCAAGTCGACGCTCAAAGGTCGCAAGGAGCATCCCAACAAGAGCAAGACGAAGGGAAAGCGCTCCTGCTTCAAGTGTGGTAAGGTTGGTCACTTTATTGCTAACTGTCCCGACAATGATAGTGACCAGGAACAAGGAAAGAATGGGAAGAGAGAAAACAAGAAGGTTTACAAGAAGTCTAAGGGTGAGGCACACCTTGGAAAAGAATGGGACTCGGATTGCTCTTCATCCGACTCCGACGACGAAGGACTCGCCGCCACAGCCTTCAACAAATCGTCTCTCTTCCCCAACGAGCATCACACATGCCTCATGGCAAAGGAGAAGAAGGTAAATACTCGAAGTACTATTACATATGCTTCTTCAAGTGATGATGAGTCTAGTGATGATGAAGTAGACTACGCAAGCTTATTCAAAGGTTTAGATAGAACTAAAATTGATAAGATCAATGAATTAATTGATGCTTTGAATGAGAAGAATAGATTGTTAGAGAAGCAAGAGGATCTTTTATATGAAGAGCATGATAAATTTGTTAGTGCGCAAAATTCTCCTTCTTTAGAGGTTAAAAGAAATGAAATGCTTTCATGTGAATTATCTACATGCCATGAATCTATTTCTAGCTTAAAGAGTATTAATGATGATTTAAATACTAAGTTAGAAATAGCTAATAAATCAAGCTCTTGTATAGCACATGTTGTGATTTGCAATAGGTGTAAGGATTTTAATGTTGATGCTTGTAGTGAACACTTAATTTCCATCTCAAAATTAAATGGTGAAGTGGCTAGTCTTAATGCCCAACTTAAGACTAGCAAGAATGATTTTGATAAACTAAAATTTGCAAGGGATGCCTACACCATTGGTAGACACCCCTCAATTAAGGATGGGCTTGGTTTCAAGAGAGAAGCCAAGAACTTAACAAGCCAAAGAGCTCCCATTTTCAACAAGTAAAAGGGGAAGGCTCCTATGGCTAATAGTAGTCAAAAGAATCATGCATTTATTTATGATAGAAAATATTCTAGAAATGCTTATCATAATAGGAGTTGTGATGCTTATGATTCACATGCCATGATTGCTTCAAGTTCTTCCTTTGTGCATGGTAGAGATTTGCCCAGGAAAAGTGCTATTCACCATATGCCTAGGAGAAATGTTGTTCGTCTACCTAGGAAAATGCATAATGGAAATACTACTATTATTCATGCTTGCAACACTGATTTTGTACTTCAATGTAAAAATAAGAAAGTGGTTGCTAGAAAATTAGGGGCAAAATGCAAAGGAGATAAAACTTGCATTTGGGTCCCTAAGGATATTATTACTAACCTTGTAGGACCCAACAAGAGTTGGGTACCTAAAACCCAAGCCTAAATTGCCTTGCAGGTTTATGTATCCGGGGGTTCAAGCTGGATTATCGACAGCGGATGCACAAACCATATGACGGGGGAGAAGGAAATGTTCACCTCCTACGTCAAGAACAAAGATTCCCAAGATTCAATCATATTCGGTAACGGGAATCAAGGCAAGGTTAAAGGACTAGGAAAAATAGCTATTTCATCCGAGCATTCCATCTCTAATGTGTTTTTAGTTGAATCGCTCGGGTATAACTTGTTGTCCGTTAGTCAACTTTGTAATATGGGTTATAATTGCTTATTTACTAATGTAGATGTGTCTGTCTTTAGAAGGAGTGATGGTTCATTAGCTTTTAAGGGTGTACTAGACGACAAACTCTATTTAGTTGATTTTGCAAAGGAAGAGGCCGGTCTAGATGCATGCTTAATTGCTAAGACTAGCATGGGCTGGCTGTGGCATCGCCGTTTAGCACATGTGGGGATGAAGAACCTTCACAAACTTCTAAAGGGAGAACATGTGTTAGGTCTAACAAATGTGACTTTCGAAAAAGATAGACCTTGTGCAGCTTGTCAAGCAGGTAAACAAGTGGGAAATGCTCATCACAGCAAGAACGTGATGACCACATCAAGACCCCTGGAGCTGCTGCATATGGACCTCTTCGGACCCGTCGCCTACCTCAGCATCGGGGGAAGTAAGTATGGTCTTGTTATCGTTGATTACTTTTCCCGCTTCACTTGGGTATTCTTCTTGCAGGATAAAACAGAAACCCAAGGGACCCTTAAGCACTTCCTAAGGAGGGCTCAAAACGAATTTGAGCTCAAGGTGAAAAAGATAAGAAGCGACAATGGGTCCGAGTTTAAGAACCTTCAAGTGGAGGAGTACCTTGAGGAGGAAGGAATCAAGCACGAGTTCTCCGCTCCCTACACACCACAACAAAACGGTGTGGTAGAGAGGAAGAACAGGACACTCATAGACATGGCGAGGACGATGCTTGGAGAGTTCAAGATGCCCGAGCGGTTTTGGTCGGAAGCCGTGAACACGGCTTGCCACGCCATAAACCGAGTCTACCTTCATCGCCTCCTCAAGAAGACGTCGTACGAACTTCTAACCGGTAACAAACCCAACGTTTCATATTTTTGTGTATTTGGGAGTAAATGCTACATTCTAGTGAAGAAAGGTAGGAATTCCAAATTTGCTCCCAAAGCTGTAGAAGGGTTTTTGTTAGGTTATGACTCAAATACAAAGGCGTATAGAGTCTTCAACAAATCATCGGGTTTGGTTGAGGTCTCTAGCGACGTTGTATTTGATGAGACTAATGGCCCTCCAAGAGAGCAAGTTGATCTTAATGATGTAGATGAAGAAGATGTTCCAACGGCCGTAATACGCACCATGGCGATTGGAGATGTGCGACCACAGGAACAAAAGGAGCAAGATCAACCTTCTTCCTCAACAATGGTGCATCCCCCAACTCAAACTGATGACCAAGTTCATCAAGAGGCGTGCAATCAAGGGGGAGCACAAGATGATCATGTTATGGAGGAAGAAGCACCTCAAGCCCCTCCAACTCAAGTCCGAGCGACAATTCAAAGGAAACATCCCGTCAACCAGATTTTGGGTGATATAAGCAAGGAATAACTACTCGCTCTAGATTAGTTAATTTTTGTGAACACTACTCTTTTGTCTCTTCAATTGAGCCTTTCAGGGTAGAAGAGGCCTAGCTAGATCCGGACTGGGTGTTGGCCATGCAGGAAGAGCTCAATAACTTCAAGCGAAATGAAGTTTGGACCCTGGTGCCACGTCCAAAGCAAAACGTTGTGGGAACCAAGTGGGTGTTCCGCAATAAACAAGACGAGCACGGAGTGGTGACAAGGAACAAGGCTAGACTTGTGGCAAAAGGTTATGCCCAAGTCGCAGGTTTGGACTTTGAGGAGACTTTTGCTCCTGTGGCTAGGCTAGAGTCTATTCGCATTTTGTTAGCTTATGCCGCTCACCATTCTTTCAGGTTGTTCCAAATGGATGTGAAGAGTGCTTTCCTCAATGGGCCAATCAAGGAGGAGGTGTACGTAGAGCAACCCCCTAGCTTTGAGGATGAACGATACCCCGACCACGTGTGTAAGCTCTCTAAGGCGCTCTATGGACTTAAGCAAGCCCCCAAGAGCATGGTATGAATGCCTTAGAGACTTTTTAATTGTAAATGCTTTCAAGGTTGGGAAAGCCGATCCAACCTTATTCACTAAGACTTGTGATGGTGACTTATTTGTATGCCAAATTTATGTCGATGACATAATATTTGGTTCTACTAACCAAAAGTCTTGTGAAGAGTTTAGCAGGGTGATGACTCAAAAATTTGAGATGTCGATGATGGGCGAGTTGAATTACTTCCTTGGGTTCCAAGTGAAGCAATTCAAGGATGGCACCTTCATCTCCCAAACGAAGTACACGGAAGACTTGATCAAGCAGTTTGGGTTGAAGGACGCCAAGCCCGCAAAGACTCCGATGGGAACCGACGGACATGTCGACCTCAACAAAGGAGGTAAGTCCGTTGATCAAAAGGTATACCAGTCTATGATAGGTTCCTTGCTTTACTTATGTGCTAGTAGACCGGATATTATGCTAAGCGTATGCATGTGTGCTAGATTTCAATCCGACCCAACAGAGTGTCACCTTGTGGCCGTTAAGCGAATCCTTAGATATTTAGTTGCTAAGCCTTGCTTCGGGATCTGGTATCCAAAGGGGTCAACCTTTGACTTAATTGGATACTCAGACTTCGATTATGCGGGATGCAAAGTTGATAGGAAGAGTACATTAGGGACGTGCCAATTCTTAGGAAGGTCCCTGGTGTCTTGGAGTTCTAAGAAACAAACTTCCATTGCCCTATCCACCGCTGAGGCCGAGTATGTTGCCGCAGGACAGTGTTGCGCGCAACTACTTTGGATGAGGCAAACCCTCAGGGACTTTGGCTACAATCTGAGCAAAGTCCCACTCCTATGTGATAATGAGAGTGCAATCCGCATGGCGGATAATCCTGTTGAACACAGCCACACTAAGCACATAGACATCTGGCATCACTTTTTGAGAGACCACCAGCAAAAGGGAGATATCGAAGTGTTTTATGTTAGCACCAAGAACCAGCTAGCCGATATCTTTACCAAGCCTCTAGATGAGTCAACCTTTTGCAGGCTGCGTAGTGAGCTAAATGTCTTAGATTCGCGGAACTTGGATTGATTTATAGCATACATGTGTTTTATGCCTTTGATCATATTCTTTTATGCATATTGTTGCCTAATTATGGTGCTCAAGTTGTACACATGATCCCCGGACCTCACAAGTCCATTTGTGAGTGATGCACATATTTAGGGGGAGATGTGCTACAACTTGACCCTTTGAGACTAACCATGTGCCTGAGTTTTCTTAAACTAGTCTCAAAGGTGTATTGAAAGGGAAAGGTGAACTTGGACCATGCAAGACTTCCACTGCACTCCGATAAGAGGGTAATTAACTCCAAGTTCATCTCCATGCTCTTATTGCCTTTTACTCCTAATTGAAGATTTTGGTGAGGCAATGGGGTTAAAGGGCCAAAAATGATCCCGTTTTGGTGCTTGATGCCAAAGGGGGAGAAATTAAGGCTAAAGCAAATGGATCAGCTACAAATTAAGGCTAAAGCAAAGCAAATGGATCAGCTACAAATTAAGGCTAAAGCAAATGGATCAGCTACCACTTGAGAATTTTGAAAATAGTAGAGTTAGAACTTTTGTTTTGTCAAAATACTCTAAGTGTCTCTTTTTGTCAAAAGTTGGTCTCTTGTGGGGAGAATGTTTGATTATGGGAAAAGGGGGAGTTTTTGAATCTTTGATCAAATTCTCTTGGAATACCTCTCTTTATGTCTCAACAAGTGTGTTTGACTTAGAGATAGGAATTTGAGTTGATTTACAAAAACAAACCAAGTGGTGGCAAAGAATGATCCAAATATGCCAAATTTGAATCAAAACAAATCTTGTTCTCATTTGCATTGATATTGCGCTTCGATATGTTGCTTTATGTTGTGTTGGCATAAATCACCAAAAAGGGGGAGATTGAAAGGGAAATGTGCCCTTGGGCCATTTCTAAGTATTTTGGTGAGTAAGTGCCCAACACAAATGGTTTAAATGCAAAGTGTGCAAAATGGTGGATGAAGTGCGAAACATCAAGAAGGTATGTTTCTAGACTTAGTACATTGTTTTGAAGACTAATGTATTGTGTCTAAGTGCTAGAAACAGGAGAAAACAATTTGGAAAAGAGTTGGTTGTGTACAGCTAAAGATAGCTTCGGTCTGGGTGCACCGGACTGTCCGGTGGTGCACCGGACAGTGTCCGGTGCGCCAGGACCAGTCTCGGTGAACAGTCCGCTCTCGAGACTCGACGGCGGTGTACGACTATAAATCACCGGACTGTCCGGTGGTGCACCGGGCTGTCCGGTGAGCCAACGGTCGGCCGCGCAATCCGCGCGTGACGCGTGGCCGAGCCAACGGTCTGATGGGGGCACCGGACTGTCCGGTGTGCACCGGACAGTGTCCGGTGCACCAACGGCTCCAAATCTTCAACGGTCAGCTGTGCCAGAATAGGAAAGCAATCAGCACCGGACTGTCCGGTGCACCACTCGACAGAAGGCAAGGATAGCCTTCCTGGATTGCTCTCAACGACTCCTAGCTGCCTTGGGGCTATAAAAGAGACCCCGAGGCGCATGGAGGAGGACACCAAGCATACTTTGAGTATTCTTAATCATTCACACTCCGTCTTTGCGCACTCGATTGACATTCTTAGTGATTTGAGCTCCGTTCTAGTGGTGCACTTTGTGCTATTCATTTGAGCTCAAGTCTTGGCTGTGTGTGTGCGTATTGCTGCGGATTTGTGTGTGTTGCTTCCCTCTCTTACTCTAGTGCTTTCACTTTGATCCTTATTGTAAGGGCGAGAGACTCCAAGTTGTGGAGATTCCTCGCAAACGGGAAAGAGTAAAGGAAAACGAACACCGTGGTACTCAAGTTGATCATTGAATCACTTGAGAGGAGTTGAGTGCAACTCTTGTCCGTTGGGACACCACAACGTGGAGTAGGCAAGTGTTACACTTGGCCGAACCACAGGATAAATCATCATGTCTCTTGTGCTTGTTCTCACTGTGACTACTGTGTTTCTCAAGAGCTCGGTCCTTAGCCACTTGATTTCATTGTGCTAACACTTAATCAAGTTTTGTGGCTTTAAGTTTTAAGTTTTTACAGGATCACCTATTCACCCCCCTCCCCCTCTAGGTGCTCTCACCAGGTACATTGAAACGGCCAGGGTGCCGAAGCTTGTCGAGGGGACCTCTTCCGCCGCTGAGCTGGAATACCCTGCTCCTGCCAGTGCCAAGGAAGAATCGGCTAAAGTGTCGAAGGCAACGGGACATGAGAAAACTGAGCCGGCCGAAGCACTGAAGCACCCTACCAAAGCCAAGGAGAAAACGGTCGAAGAACCAGAACTGGAGGAGTCAGTAGGGCTGCCAAAAATCCTGAGCCCGCCACTAGAGCCGGAGTTGCCGAAGGTGCCCAGAGTTCCTGCAATAACTCCCAAGAGGAGGAGGATGGCTAGCGTGCTGGACGCCGTCTTAGGGTCGACAAGGGCACCAACTCCTGCCTCTGCAAAGGGGGGCCACCGAAGCTGCTACAACTCATGTTGAAGTCGAAGCTGGGCCCTAAGTGCCCATCGAGACAGGGCCTGCTGAAACTATTGAACATGATACTGAACAAGGACCTTCGGATGCCACCCTGATCTTAGAAAAAGAAGGCGCATCCAAGAAGATTAAATCTACTACTCTCTAAGCGTTTACTGAGGAGCTAGACTTTATCATACGACACGCTTCGGGTAAAAAGTTGTCGAAAGAGCAGATTGCTGAAGCTAAACACTATGCCAGGGAATTAAAATATCCAAAAGGATCCTTGGTGTACAATGGCACTGATGAAGATAACTTTCTGTACTGCCTTCCGGACAACAAGGAAATATTTGTTTGCCGAGAGATGGCAAGGAACATGGGGTTTCCGAAGCTCGAGCTTGGCCGCTCTGCAATGTCAAAGGATGACCTTGCAGACAGCCTTGCTTATAACAGTCTAAAGGTAAAAATGTTTTGGCTTATAAACAAATTATTTTTGTATCTTGTACTATAGTGTTGATCCTCTTTTTTTGTAGGGCTTAATCTTGAGTAATGCTTTAAGAGCACAAAAGAATGCTGAAAACGAAAGCTGCCAAATAGCCCTTGGGAACCTTCGGTCGAAGGTTATCAGATTGAGGAATGAAGTCTTAGAAAAGGACAAGATTCTACTTTCCTTGGTAGACATAGTAAAGGTTAGCGAAGCCAATCTTGCTGCACAGTCCGAAGCTCATAGAGCCGAAATTGAAAACTTAAAGAAAAAGCTTGCGGAAAAGAATGAGGATTTTGAAGTAGCTAAGGCAAAACAAGAAATAAGTGAATGGACTAGCGCAAGATTGCAAAAGAATGTATATGAGCTTCAAGAATCGAAGGAGAGGTATTACGAGAAATCCTTGGATTGTGCTAAGAAGTTGAAAGATAGTTTTGCAAAGGTGAGTGCATACTCATCTGAGCAAAAATTTATTAGAGGCAATCTCGAAGGAATCATAGAATGGATCGGTGAAGAAGATGAAGCTTTTGACGAGATACTTAGCGACCGTGGGGATTTCTGCGCCTTCGCCAGTGCTAGAGGGGTTGCAGCAATTTTAGAGAAAACTGGCTATCACAACAACACTGTATACCATTTTCGGTGGCCATTTTTATTTTCGGCGGCCAGGGCGTGGCCGCCAAAAATAAGCAGAGATTTTCGGCGGCAGGAGCAGGCCGCCGAAAATAAACTTATTTTCGGCGGCTTCTGACACGGCCACCGAAAATAGGCTTATTTTCGGCGGCCTGCTCCCTGGCCGCCGAAAATTAGGTATTTAAAAATAGGTCGGTTCCTTCTTCTCTGTTCTGTTTCTTCTCTCTTCGCGTCCGCCGCTCGCGCGCTCCATATCCTCGCCGTCGCTCGCCCCACCGCGCCGCCCCTTGCCCCATCGCGCCGCCCCCGGCCCATCGCGCCGCCCCACGCGCCGCCCCCGTCCGTCGCACCGCCCCACGCCCCCGCAGCACCAGCCCTCGCCCCGCAGCGCCGCCCCCGGCCCACCACGCCGTCCGACGCCCCCGCAGCGCCGCCCGCCCGTGCCCCCGACCTACCACCGCCAAGCTCGACGCCCCGTCGCCGACGCCACCGACGCGCCGCCGACCACGCCGCGCTCTGCCCCGTCCCGTCGACCTCGGCTCCCGTCAACCTCGCCTTCATTAAGGTATTTTATTTTGCGTATTTTATTTTGTATTTTTCGCGGCCTTTTATTTAATTGCCGCCGAAATTAGTATATATTTGTAATTGTGTTTGTTGATTTGTGTGTTTGATTAATATTATTGATTAGTGCGTTTGTATATGTGTTATATGTTTAGGGAGGCATATGTGGTATATGTGGAATGTATTAGTGGTATATGTGTTTGTTGATTAGTGCGTGTGATTAGTATTATTGTTTAGTTCGAGGCATATTGTATATGTGGTATATTTGGTTTAGTAAAGGCATATGTGGTATATGTGTTATATGTGGTTCATTCTTATATTGTTTAGTGGCAGCAAGGTTATGCTGCCGAATTTTTTTTGGGTCCTGCTAGGTTCATGTGGGTTTAGAACCTATCCATACCTATACATGTAGGACTGATACCCTTGATGAAGTTGAATAATATTTTCACGATATGGTTCGGTTTAATAGTCTCAGGCATGGCTGAAGATCGTGCATGGATGTCAATGGTTGGAGTAGGAATGGACGTCATTCTGATGATTGGGTAGCCAATACCAAAGATTTTGTGGACCACGTATTCTCCTTGTTATTAACCGGCACTGTCAGATGCCCTTGTAGGCGGCACGAAAACAGTATAATTCTTAATAAGGAAAGAGTTAGCCTAGATCTTTGTCAGTTTGGATTTATGCCCGGATATGAGGTGTGGGAACATCATGGTGAGGTAGTACCCAACCGGAATGTAGAAGAGGAGGAGAACAATGATTGGGCTGGCGATGATGCGATGCATGAGATGCTAGATTCGCTACGTCCAGAATTAAACCTAAGCTCCAAGGATCCTGCCACACCAGAGGTTTCCAGATTTTTCAAACTGTTAAAAGACTCTGAAGAGTCGTTGCATGAACACACAGATGTGAGTATACTCGCTTTTCTGACTCGGCTCATGGCCATTAAGTCCAAGTACTTTTTCTCGAACAATTGTTACAATGAGATTTTAAAGTTATTAAGAGATGTGCTCCAAAAGCCCAATAAGTTGCTTAAAGACATGTACCATTCAAAGACAATTATCAAAGGTCTCGGTATGGATTATGAGAAGATTGATGTGTGCAAAAATAATTGTATGCTTTTCATGAAGGAGCATGCGGAAGAGAAAAAATGTCTGAAATGTGGAAAATTTAGATTTGTGGAAGTTGTTAATGATGAGGGTGAGAAGGTGATGACAGATGTTGCACATAAGCAGCTCCGCTACTTTCCACTAACTCCTCGAGTGAAACAGATGTTTCTATCTAAAAAACTGCTATGCACATGCGATGGCACAACGAAGGTGTCCGTGATAACGATGATCTAATCGTGCACCCTTCAGATGGGGATACATGGAAGGCTCTCGAAACATTTGATCCCGACTTTGCAGCTGATCCGAGGAATGTTCGAATCGGCCTCGCGACCGATGGCTTCACACCTTTTGGTCAAATGGCATCATCATACTCATGTTGGCCCGTCTTTGTTATTCCATACAACCTTCCACCTTCTCTTTGTATGAAATATGAATTTATATTTCTTTGCTTAATCATTCCTGGCCAAGACTATCCTGGAAAGAACCTCAATGTCATGTTAAAACCCTTGATTAAAGAGTTGAAGGAGCTTTGGAAAGGTGTTGAAGCATACGATGTTTTTAAAAACAGATATTCAAACTTTGAGTTGCGTATTTGTGGTCGGTGCATGACTTCATGGCGTATGCTATTTTTATCGGTTGGAGTACATATGGTAGATTGACATGTCCATATTGCGGTTCAGATATAGATTGCTTCTGTCTTGCTCATGGTGGAAAGATCACTTACTTCAATTGTCATCGACGCTGGTTGCCCAGGAAACACCCCTTTAGGAGCGATAAGAAAAACTTTATAAAGAACACTGTCGTCACCAAAGGACCGCCTAAACGTCTTAACGCAGCAGAAATATGTGCTTAGCTGAACAACCTTGTCTTAAATGAAAAGGGGGACTAGTACGAATGATTCAGAGTGGACCACAACTGGACACATATATGTGGTCTCGGGGAGCTCCCTTATATGTCGTCATTGATTCTTGTGCACAACATTGATGTCATGCACCAAGAAAGTAATGTTGCTGAAGCCCTCATACACACCTGCATGCATTTTGAAAAAACAATGGACAATCTGAAAGCTCGAAGAGACCTAGCAATGCTTTGTGACCGACCAACCCAAGTGCTCAATGCCAACGGTAAGCCGCCACGTGCCTTGTTCTGTCTTACCTCTAAAGACAAGATCGAGGTAATGAGATGGATGAAAAAAATTAAATTTCCCGATGGATATGCTGCGGGCTTGAAAAGAGCTGTGAATTTGAAAACAGGAAAACTAACTGGGTTAAAGAGCCATGACTTCCATATATTAATGGAGAGGACTATCCCTGTCATGTTTCGTGGTTATATGCCCGACGCCATGTGGCAAGCAATAGTTGAGCTAAGTTATTTCTACAGGCAGATCTGTGCCAAAGAAATAAGTAAAAATATGATGGAGAAGTTGGAGAAAGAAATACCAGTGTTGTTATGCAAGCTAGAAAAATATTCCCACCTGGATTCTTCAATCCGATGGAGCATCTACTTATTCACATTCCATATGAGGCAAAGGTTGGTGGACCTGTACAATATAGGTGGATGTATCACATTGAACGTGCACTCAAAAACCTGTGAGGCATGGTTCGAAATAAGGCTAGAGTAGAAGGATGCATCGCTGAAGCTTTTTTGCTAAAGAAGGTTTCATACTTCACGAGTGTGTATTTCGCAGAGGAACATAATGTCTATGCTGCTACCATGCGATACAATGTCGATGAGGAACCTCCAGTCAGTGATCTCAACATTTTCCAATGGAGAGGCACAAGTACTAGTAAGGGCACGTTCTACCACCTTAGCATGGATGAAAGAATGTCCGCATTGCTATACATGTACTCTAATATGGAAGAGATGGAGCCATATTTCATGTAAGTCTTTATTTTACCCCTTAATTTCTTTACCAAAGGAGCCATATTTAATTACTTATTTGTCGTATAGTAAGTTCGACGAGGAAAATTGGACTTATTCCCATCAGCCTACAAGCAAACAATTAGATACGATGCGACGACATGGGAGGCAAGGAAGACCTAATTTTGTTGACTGGTTTCGCGAGCATGTAAACTCTTTATATTCCTTACTTTCATGTCATTTAGCCTTTTACCGAGGTAGTCATTTTAACTGTATGTTATTTGCAGTGCACAAAGACTCCTAACATACACGAGGACTTGAGACAGCTATCTTATGGGACGGTGACTTGCAGAACCTTTGGTCGATACGATGTGAATGGCTTTCGTTTTCGTTCAGACCAATTTGAAAAGTCTCGTCCTCGTGCAGCCACACGTAACACTGGAGTTCTGACTAGGGCACTCGATGCACTCGACAGAGAAACTAATTATTATGGCATCATTCAAAACATCCTAGAGTTTAATTTTGCAGGGAACAAAACTTTGAAATTAGTATTCTTTCTATGTGATTGGTTTGACAGCACTAATGGGATTAGACGAAGTCAATATGGCATAACTGAAGTAAAGCACAAGGAACGACTTCGAGACCATGATAATTTTATCCTTGCACACCAGTGCGAGCAGGTCTACTATATGTCGTACCCAAATCTGAAGTTTAAAGCATGGTGGGTAGTTCATAAGGTGAACCCTAGGGAACATTTACATACTCCTTGCACTACTGGTTATCAATTCGAAGACAAACAGGTCGATGATGTTTATCAAGAAGAAGAATTGCCAACCACTTTTACTATCGATGAGGGTGTTGCACTGAACTCACTAGTCGGAGACCGTAACGATGTCACTGTTGATGAGTGTGTTGCACCGAAACGAAAACGAAATCCAAGGAACAAAAAAGCCACATTGCGAGCTTTGGATCGAAGAAGACTCCTTGATCGTGATTCTGATGAATTTTGATGTGTAATGCATAATTTCATATTATGTGATGTATTATTTGATTTTTTATTAATTCACTTAATTTTATGGAGATAATACATTTAATGTTTTTCTATTGAACAAGATGAGTGGTAGGAAAACAAAGCGCACTGCTAGGGGGTTTCTTAATGCGGCTAGAAGGATACTCCCTGGTGCACGTTCCCTTTTCCAAGGGAGTTCTTCTAGCCAGAGCAGACAGGAGGCGTTGCTGAGACACGCCCGGCCAGAACTACATGATACACCTATCGCTCTACAACGGAGTACCGATGTAAATGTTTATGTAATTGATCTTATTTGTCGGTCACTTATGTAATTGATCTTATGTAAATTTTTATGTAAATGTTTATGTGTCTCTATTTCATGTCCATAGGAAGAGGAGGACGACGAGGAGGAGGTGCAACACCATGAGGAGGACGAGCAGGCCCATGAGGAGGAGGAGGTGCAGGCCCATGAGGAGGAGGAGGAGGTGGGCATAGATGCTGAGGCGGATGACGATACCACCGAGGCTCCTGTCGTTCGATGAAGGGGCACTCGGAAGGGCCACTTTGGCCTACCTCCGTCAGCGCCTGCACAATCTGAAGCTCGAGTACTGATCATCCCGGTTGGTGATAGGTACTCACGTTTGGCCACTTTGTTCTTACTTATTTGTTTATTGTACACTATATATATGACATGACTTCCTTGTTTTTTTGTCATGCAGCCAATGGGAAGACACGTCATTTGACGGTCGAGGTCACCATAGACAGGTTAATCAAGTCTTAGGTAACCTCTGTCGTCTATACATAATCCAGGAATTGTCACCGACCCGAAATGATTTTTTCTGGCGGCCAGGAACCGCCGAAAATAAGCCTAAAACCGCCAAAAATAGCTTATTTTCGGTGGTAAAGGCCTTATTTTCGGCGGTTCCTGGCCGCCGAAAATGACTGTAGCTCCCGTTGTTTATGAACATGTTAAAGCTGCAACCCAGACGAAAACCGTCTTCTCCGTAGACAATACGAAGGATCCTTCGGCTGAAGCTACTATGATGGGCGAAAAATTTTATTCCAATGTATGGATGAAAGGCGGCCGCAAAATAGCCGACGAAGCTATAAAGAAAAATGAAAAAGAATCCCATGATGCCCGAGAAGAAGCCAAGCGAGCTGAAGAGGCTGCTGAACGTGCAAGGCGTATAGGTATTTTTACTAAATTTTAGCTTCGATGCTCATTTTTGACTTCGGATTAACAGATTCTTTTGCACAGCTGAACTTTCGCCGCCACCTGAGCGCTATGACCCCGAGGCTGACCCAGCCATGAAAGCAGCATTGGAGACAATAAGGATTGCCAAATAAGCCATTGACGAAGCTGTCAACAAACTACTAAACGAAGCTGCGGAGAAGATTCTAAAAGAAGATTAGATCTGTGTGTACTTAAGAAATGTAGTATTTGGGAAATGTAATTTTCGTACATGAGTTAAACAATGTATATCTTTGTGTTTATTAATGTAACATATTTCTTTGCGATGCATGAAATTTGCGTACATAACATTTTTTAGCCTTCAGCGAAAAAACATGTTCCCTTCTTTTCATGCTTCGTAAAGAAAAAGCCCTTTCTATAGCACAACTGTTGTATAATATTGTTGTCGACTAAAATTTTTCTGGTATGTAAAGTTATAATTGCCAAAGATGTACTTTGTGCTCCAGTACACTTTCATTCATCGCGTATTTTGACATAAGCAACTTTCCTTCTGCACAATCTTGCTACTGATGCGACATGATGTATGATGTAATGCTATGCGAAATGATGCAATGGTGTGATGCAGCATGATGTTTATGTCGAAGACGCATACCCACACAAAAACACACCCAGACTCTACATCCCCTTAGGAACATCTTTTGAGTCTCTTCACCTTCTATTTCGGTGATATTTAAGCTCTGCATTCCCTTAGGAACGTCTTTTGAGCTTCTTCACCTTGTATTTCGGTGGTATTTAAGCTCTACATTCCATTAGGAACGTCTTTTGAGCTTCTTCACCTTGTATTTCGATGGCATATTGGCTCTGCATTCCCTTAGGAACGACTTTTGAACTTCGGAACTTACTCGGCGCCCCATTAGGAACGACTTTTGAGCTTCGGAACTTACTCTGCGCCCCATTAGGAACGACTTTTATAGCTTCGGAACTTACTTCGTTCCTTAGGAACCACTTCGTAGCTTCGGAAGCGTTGTTGAGGGGTGGCATTTTACACTCGATAGTGTGACCACAATGTTATTACATCAAGTTGGAGATTAAACCTCCGTGAACTGTTTTTCATGTAAGAAAATAAAATGACAAACAAAACGAAAATACATCAAGTTAGGATATCCTTTAGTAAATGTGCTTCGACTCGGGCACAATGCTATTGACTGTGCGAGCTTCGGACTCCTCCTGAAAATCACGCTGTTGTTGAGCGTGGTGAAACCCTTCTGGCTGCTGACTGCGGACCAGAGTAGGTAGGTGCTAGCGATGGTGACGGTGGCAACTGGGCCCAAGAAGCTTGAGAATGGCTTGCCAAAGCAACAGAGGTTGTAGGCTGTTGATTGCCTACATACTCTGGGACATATGGAGAGTAGCATGAAGCGGTATGTAGGACCTGCTTCGGCTGATTCTGCCGTGCTTCGGCTTCGGCAATCTCTTTCTGCTTTTGGATCGTAACTTGTCACGTTCTTGTGGTATGCCTTTTATCTTCGCCACAGAACAAGCAAAATAGTTTTCTAGGCTGATCTCCATATCTTCCTTCGAAGTTTCTGCCCCCTCTGCCTCTTGGAGCTGGTGGCCTGAAGGAACTTTGTTGTGCCCTTAATGATTGGGAGCTGTGCTGCTGTCTTTGGGTTTGGTTTCCCCTGTCATCACTTGAGCTAGCATTATGGATTGACCTGACATGCCGGGGGTGGAATCGCCCTCCGAAGCCCCTGGCCATTTTAGAGTATCCGTAGGCTTCTTCCCTTCTTTGCCGAAAATCATTGTCGGCTCTGATGTATTTGTCCATTTTCTGGAAAAGCTTCTCCAAGGTTTGTGGTAATTTCCTTGCAAAGTATTGCGCCGTGGGTCCTGGCCGAAGTCCCTTGATCATGGCCTCAATGATGATCTCATTGGGCATTGTAGGTGCTTGAGCTCTCAACCTTAAGAACCTTCGAACGTACGCTTGCAAGTACTCCTCCTGGTCCTGTGTACACTGAAAGAGAGCATGGGCAGTGACTGGCTTTGTTTGAAAACCCTGAAAGCTGGTCAATAGCATATCCTTTAGCTTATGCCATGATGTAATCATCCCTGGCCGAAGAGAGAAGTACCAAGTTTGAGCTACGCTCTTGACTGCCATGACGAAGGACTTCGCCATGACTGCAGAATTGCTCCCATATGAGGATATGGTTGCTTCGTAGCTCATCAGGAATTGCTTCGGGTCTGAGTGCCCGTCATACATGGGGAGCTGAGGTGGCTTGTATGACGGTGGCCATGAGGTAGCCTGCAATTATGCTGCCAAGGGAGAAGCATTGTCAAAAGCAAAATTGCCCTGATGAAAGTCACCGTACCATCCATCATCATTGAGTGGACTTTCTTGGCGAAGCTCCCTATGTTGAGACCTTCGGTCTTGGTCATCCTGAGTGAGGTGATGCATTTCTTCAGCGGCTTCATCGATCTTCTTCTGAAGGTCGGCAAGCCGAAGCATCTTCTCCTTCTTACTTTGCACTTGTTGATGGATAGCCTCCAGATCCCTGATCTCTTGATCTAGTTCCTCCTCCTAAGGTGTTGGGCTAGTAGCCTTCCTCTCCTGGCTCCTAGCTTCTCGCAGCGTCTCCTGATTAGTGTCCAGTGGCTGCAAGGCAGCCCCTGGCGCCGTTGTCTTCTTCGACGGCATTGCAGAAGTTGATGCTTGCCGAAGGTGGTCGAATGAGTTCACCAGAGGTGGGCGCCAATGTTGATCCTTGTTCTTAATTGCTATACATCAAGAACAAAGCAACACAATTGTTAACGATTAAAGACCTTCGTCCTTCGATTCATTATCTCCTTTCGGGTTTAATGATTCTTAGATGAAGGTCATGAAGGATATACCTTCATCATCTCAGTAACAAGTATAAATGAAGGTACATGAAATACAAGGGAACATAAATAATGATGATATATCAACAAATTATTTATATTCCTGTTTTATAAACATGGATAAATATTCACAATATTTATACTACATTGATACATTCAGCTTGTCAAAAGGTGAAAATGCGAGGATGACACAGCAGCTATTACCGTTCAGCGTGAACAGTACGGTGTTACTTTTCATCCATTTATAGGCAAGGGACGCAACCCGGACAAAATTACATTCATGTCCTTGACTTTTACTTTTAACAATAAGGCAAGCTATCAAGGGTTAAGTAGTCTTTTCTCCTTTAGGTCAGTTCCATCTTCCACCTTCGTCATTATGCTAAGCCAAAGCTTCTTCGGCCACAGATTCGGCGCCCGTTCATCCTACTCCCGGGATGTATCTCCATATCACACATGCTTTCATCCCAAAGTCGAAGTCTCCTATATCAGTCTATGTTACACTAAAAACATATTAGTCACGTTTTTTAGGACCGTCGTAAGAGGAAGGCCCCCAACATGTATTATTAGTAATAGTCATGTATGTATTTATGTCATTAAAGATGCTAATTCACTTTTATACAAAATATATTTGTATACTATTATTAGCAAGATGTCCTAAATATTTATGTGCTACATTTTTACTATAGAAGAGTAGAATGAAGAGTGTCATGTAAGTTACAGATTAGAAACAAATTCTAATCATGTATAAAATCATTTCCTATCCTCCACCATATGAATTTGAGATAGGCTTATATCTGAACTTTGGAAAGTGGTGGAATGCCAAATTCCAAACTAAATAAGTTACTTTATTGAGTGAATTCCAATTCCTTTAAAATGAAGGGATCCAAACGCCCCGTTATAGGAATTTCAAAGAGGAATTATGGAGAATGTGATTGAAGGTGCATTATACAACATAATTGAGGACCTATGCGCATTCATAATGAGAGAAGTCACTCTCGTTGAAGGAAAATATCATGATGGTACCTGTACCTTAGCTAGGCTGGAGTTTAGAACACTAACAGATATTAGTAGACTATCTCTTAGCCGAGATAGTTATTAGAGCTTAGGTGAAAACTTTGATGTATAGAATGTGTGATGGTTGTAATCACAAGACTTTGATGTATATAGATGTATGATAGAATTTAATTACATGTTGCTTTCAATACGAATATCAATATATATATATATATATATATATATGTTTGTGTGTGTAAATATATATAAAATTCAGTTCTGTTTGAAAAATTGAAAAAAGGCGGGAAAACTACCACTCACAGCTAAATAAAAAAACCTCTAGTGGAAAGTGCATTTTCATTGGCGGTTTACTTAAGAAAACTACCAGTGGAATTCTATTTCCACTGCAGGTTGGTTAAGAAAACTGTCAGTGGAAACTAGCGGTTGCTTTAAGAGAGCATTTTCACTAACGGTTCCAAAATAACCGCCAGTGGAAATGTCGTTTTCCATTGGCCCCTAGCACTGGTGACACTGAAAAACGACAATGCATATACTTTTAAAACCGCCACTATAGAGCTTTTGTGTACTAGTGTGAAACACACAAAAAAATAAACCTATTTGCATGTCAAATTAAGCCTATTTGTTTGTATACGGATTATATGTACAGTAGAACCAAAGCACCTCTCTAGACTCCTCGATCTCATATCTTGTTCACTGAAAATTGGAAAAAATTGAGTGGCTAGCATGGAGTCAAGAGATATTATCACATGTTTCATGTTACCCCCTCTTTCTCTCTCCTAACTTTATACAACTAATGTTGTTGACTCTCTGTAACACCCTGAATTTGGGGGTATAAAATTTCTTTGCTCATATTCACAAATTCAGGTGTTACTTCCCTTTTCTCATCCTTCCTCATTCTTTTCTTTCTCATTTCTATAGGAGAAAAGTGCTTATTTTATTTGTAATAATAGTTTAATAGGTTAAACCCTAAGGGAGTATGAATTGTTGCATCATGTTGAACCCTAGATTTCACTTTTGCTTGGTGCATAATTCTTGGAAAGTCTAAATTGAATTTGTGGCTTATTTGAATTTGAATCAAATAGAGAAGATAAAAGAAAAAGGGAAAACAATTCCAGAATAAAAAGAAAAGGGAAAGAAGCCCTCTCCCCCCGCCCCCCTCGGCCTTTCGGCCCACTAAGCCCATCCCCCGCGCGCGCCTCTCCCCCCCGCTCTCTCTGCCCTGGCGGGCCCGCCCGTCAGCGCAGCCGCCTTCCGCGCGCCCGCCCCCGCTTTCCTCTCTCTCTCTGCTCGCGGGCCCGGCTTGTCAGCCCCGTCGTCCTCGCGTAACCGCCGCCCGAGCTGCGCGCGCCCGCCTTCTCCGTGCCCACGTCGCGCGTGGAGCTCGCAACTGACCCGCCCCTGGCCACTTGAGCCCCGAGCCCCACTCGCCCTCTCCCCCTCCCCCATTTGCGCTCCAGTAGACCCCTCTTCCACCTCTCCCTCGCTGCGCGCACGCCAGAGCGCCGCCGCCACGAATCCCCGCCGTCCCGAGCTCGTTTCTCGGCCGCCGTTGGAGCTCCGCCGTGTCCGTTGCCACGGTGAGCTTCGCCCCGGTGTCCGCAACCCGGGACGCGCCCCAATTCCCTCTCCCCCGCCCTATTTCTCTCTGCCCGCGCTCACCCACCGTTCCCCGTGCAGCCGCGGAGGTCCGCCACCGTCGCCCCGGGCCACCGTCGCGCCATTGCCGCCGCCGAGGAGTCCCCGGAGCCCACCTTGAGGTAAGGAACCTCTCCCGCCCCTATCGACCTTTGTTTTGCTCTCTGCCGCACTTAATTCCTCGCCAGAGTAGATGTATGCCGCCGCCGAGCCGTTCCGCCGTGAACCGCCCCCCTCCGGTGCCCCTGCCCCGACCCAGACCCCACCAGAGGATTCCCCATGCCCTCCCCAACCTTCCCGGCCACTCAGGTCGCCCCAGAGGCCCGCCAAACGCCCGCGCCCCTCGTCTCCGGCGAGTCCTCCGCCGCGGGGACGAGCGCCGCCGCCCCAGCTAGCCGTAGGAGAAGCCCAGGCCGGCCACCCGATCCCCACCGTTCGTCCCAGATCGGGCGGCCCCGTTTTGATTAGGCCAAGCCCAATCCTGGCCGTCCGCCGGAGATCCAGCGGCCCAGGCCCGCTTCCCCCTCACCCTGCTCTCCCTGCCGTTTGGGCCCCGCCTGTCAGCCCGCCCGCGCGCTCGCTCTGCCCGCCGGCCCCGCCTGTCAGCCCGCCCGCGCGCTCGCTCTGCCCGCCGGCCCCGCCTGTCAGCCCGCCCGCGCGCTCGCTCTGCCCGCCGGCCCCGCCTGTCAGCCTGCCCGCGCCCCGCGCTGCCCGCCCGGTCCCGCCTGTCAGTCGCCCAGGCCGCCGCGCGCTCGCGCGCCCGCCCGCAGGATCTAATCCTGGCCGTTCGCTTTAGATCTGACGGCCGTAGTAGCCCGATACCCCTTCGCGCGCGCGTTTTCTTAAAGAGACCCCCGGTTTTCTGGAATTTGAACCCGCCGTCCCTGGTTTCTCGCAGTTAGGTCCCTGGACCTTTTATTTAATTCAAAATAGGTACTTAGGGTATATTTTTAATCCCCAAACTTGTAAAATTCATAACTTTGTCATATGAACTCCAAATGAGGTGCTTCAAATTGCAAAATGCTCATGATGTTTTTGTCTATCTATTTAAACAATGTTTCCCTGCTGTTTCCATGTACCAATTAATAGTTAATCAGCAGGATAGGATTAAGGCTATTGGAACCCTATTTGAGATAATTAGAAATTGGTAGACTTTAATAAAAGTTGGATTGCTTAAGTTTATGGACTTAAACACCTAAGTTTAGGAACTTAAAACCAGGTAATGATTTAATCCCACCACTGACTTAAACCTGATTAGTGGATAATGAATCACTTTGTATAGTCCTCTACCCCAGACCTAGGGAACACCAGAGTACCTATCTCTTTTCTAGTATGAACTTGTGATCTCTCTGCTGCATATGTTTGGTATGTTGCTTTTTGTTTGTTGTCTTCCCAAGTGCATAGTGTGAATGATTAGTTTACGTAGACAACGAGCAATCTGTGTTTCCCGAGGAGGTTGCAGAGGAAGTCCCTGATCAGCAGTTTGGTGAAGGCAAGTGTCCTCTGTCCCATTATGTCCTATTCATTTATAACTTACTACCCCGCATTACTTACTTGAAACCTAAGGATTGACTAGCTTTACACTTTACTTTATCCTTGATGACCTTATGGGCTGTTATGGTTAGCACTCTGCTATTGCCTTAACTTAATCAATGAACATGATGTGACTATTTATGATACTGTTATCCTGATGATGTTGATGATCTTGTGATACTCTAGGGGGCTCAGGCTGTTTCCTGAGTACCTCTCCGTAAGGACTTGTTCGTTGAGAGACCACCCGGGATAACAGTACAACCATGAGGGTGAAATGGGATGCCCTTAGCTGATTAATTAGATGAACTAGAGGTGTAGTTGCTTAGCCGTCGTGCCGTCAATGGGGTCCAGGCACAGTGCTTGCTCTGCCGAGGCTGAGTGCCGAGGTTCTTTCGTTTTGCTCTTTGTTAGTCACTCTCCTGCGGGGAGGGGTACTGTGTTTATCAAACTGGAGAAACCTAACGGGCAGCTATGATCTCTAGGGAATCTTTGTAAAAGCTACGTAGTGATGCCCTGCCGGACCACCTAGGTAGTGGTCAATGGGGATTAGCTCTCCCCGGGTAGAAAGGGAATCATGGCTCATGGGTAAAGTGTGCAACCTCTGCAGAGGGTAGTGAAACTGATATATCAGCCGTGCTCACGGTTAAGAGCAGCCTTGGGATCCTCATTGATTAGAGATACAGATGGTTCGAGATACAAGGTTTATGTTATGGTTTTGGTTCGACTCTGATGATGTTGTTCCTCGATGAGGAAATGGTTTACGGGTTGGTTAATGCTAAAATCTGGCTTCTACTAATGATAAATACCTGACCAACTAAAAGCAACTGCTTGAGCCTAACCCCACATAAAGCTAGTCCACTTCAGCCAAACGGGACATTTGCTGAGTACGTTGATGTGTACTCATCCTTGCTTTACCACAAAACACCAGGTTGTCCGCATTGTAACCACTGCTGAGGAGAAGGTGAAGCCGTGGAAGGAGACTTCCAGGAGTTCCAAGACTACGACGAATTCTAGGTGTGGGTTGGCGGCAACCCCCAGTCAGCTGCCTGTGAAGGCCTTATCTTTACTGCGTTTCGCTAGCACTTTGATTTACTTGTTAAGACAATGACTATGTGGATGTCTATGACTCTATGATGTAATAAGTACTCTTTTATGTTATTATTCGAGCATTGTGTGATGATGTTCATTTATGTAATCGCTGTGTATGTGAGTTCTGATCCTGGCACGTACATAGTTCGCATTCGGTTTGCCTTCCAAAACCGGGTGTGACATAAGTGGTATCAAAGCCAGGTTGACTGTAGGACCGCTGACCTAGAGTCGCACTGGTCGTACTAAGGACTATTGACCCTCCCCATCACCTTGACATCTGATGTTACTTCAAAAGTCGGTCACCTCGACCAACCCTATGTTCTACTATCTATATATACTATACCTTGCTAAAAATTTTATCTTATTCTGTTTATGGTTTATTCACTTGTCATATTAGTTCTGCTCTTACTCTTATGCTCACGGTGTCTTTTGTAGATGGCTCGTCTTAGACACACTGCACGTAAGTCGGTGATTCCTTTCCTGCCGTCTCGACTTGCGGAGCGTCCTCTGCACCGCACCGTGTCCGGACAGTCGAGTCACCTGGAGAGATTACACCACCGCCTGCGTGAGGAGCAGGAGCGCCGGCGTCAGCACAGAGAGCAGCAGGGCTCTTCCTCCCCACCCCAGCGAGAGGTGGAGTCCGTGAGGCCTCGTTCCTCTGTTGCCCAGCTGGAGGCGCCCCCTGCACCACCACGGGACGTCCCGGCTGTTGGAGGAGCTACTGGTGGAGATTCTAGAGGAGACCCCGACGACGACGACTCAGACCACAGCACGGAGTCTTCTGAGCCGCAGGAGGCGGAAGGATGGGTCGCCCGACCCATCACCCGTGACGCCGCTCGCGGTTGTCACTTCCACGACGCACTCGACACCTTGCTGCGCCAGGCTTTCGACCGGCACACCTGGTCGATCGAGTATCGTTGTGTAGTCTACCAACACAGTCGCGGGAGGTACCCGGACCGCTGGGAGGCTACCTGCCTAGTTCGCCGTCCGGAGGATGACCTCCGGGGTGCGGAGGCCGTTTCGGAGCACTATTCCATCTCCGAGAGGGACACTGCAGAGGCGGCTATGCAGGATGCAGCACGGCGTGCACTCTCCCAGTACTGTTCTTTGTTCGGTGGGGTGGCCGACGGTCTTAACCTTCGGTACTACCCCCGCCGCCCTACTGGCAGCACGGAGAGTGTGGTTGTCTCACCTGTTGGTGAGGCTAACCCTAGGTTGAGCAGCACAGTCAACCTAGTCGCAGTGCTTAACACTGAGCTGGACCACTCTCTGGACGAGCTAAGCAGGGCTCGAACGGAGATTGCGGAGTTGCGTGCTGAGCTGGCAGAGCGCCATCACCAGGAGGGTGGTTCTCCCGCTCCTGTCGGGACTCAGCACCCATACCGCTCACCGCCACGTGGTCACCACACTTATGGTTCCCCTATCTGTAAGACCAGGATAGATCTGGATCCTTAGATCGTTAGCGTCGGAGTTTGTAATAATTCTTAAGTCAGATGTCTCAGTCCTAGGTAGTCAGTTTAGTTTGCTTATCAGTTGCTTCCATTTAGTTTAGTTTGCTTATCAGTTGCTTTCATGCTTGTTATGATGAACTTGTGCTTGATTTGAATCTTTGTAATGACTGTAGCCAACATGTGGGTTTCCCCTGCAGTTTGGCTTAGCTAGTAATGTTAATAAAGTCAGTTGTTTAGTTGGGAAACCCTTTACTTCTACTTTCCTTTCTTATCTGAGGAGCTGTGTTGAATCATGAATGAGGATCAGTGAAGCTCTTTGTTCACTCAGTGTCATGAAGAATTCTGTATTCTCTTTTCTTATGCTGAAGGATTGTAAGATCAATGCTGATGTATGAATGTCTTCCACAGATGTCTGACAACAGGCGCCGATGCAACAGGCGTGCTCAGCATGAGCAGCATGACCAGCAGGAGGAACAACAGAGGCAGCCTCCCCCACCACCCCCGATGTCAGTGGAGCAGATGTTCTTGATGCAGACTCAGGCAGTGCAGGCCATTGGGCAGACTCTGGCAGCCATGCAGCAGGCTCAACAGCAACCCCAACCCCAATTGCAAGTGCAGATGCCCCAGATGCCACGAGATAAGCGTGGTGAGTTCATGAGAGGGCACCCTCCTACCTTCGCCCATTCTGCTGACCCCATGGATGCAGAAGACTGGCTGTGCGTAGTGGAAAGGGAACTGCGCACCGCCCAATGTGACGACAGGGAGAAGGTTCTGTACGGTCCCCGCCAGCTAAGGGGAGCAGCCCAGTCCTGGTGGGAGTCCTACCTCGCCACACATGCTGACCCTGAAGCTATCACTTGGGAGGAATTCAGCGAGAGTTTCCGTCGGTACCATGTGCCAGAGGGACTGATGATCGTGAAGAAGGAGGAGTTTCTGGCTCTGAAGCAGGGACCCCTGTCTGTTAGTGAGTACAGAGACAAGTTTCTGCAGCTGTCTCGCTATGCACCCGAGGATGTCAACACTGATGCTAAGAGGCAGTACAGGTTCATGAGGGGTTTGGTAGATCCCCTGCATTACCAGCTGATGAATCACACCTTCCCCACCTTCCAGCATCTGATCGATAGGGCAGTTATGACTGAGAAGAAGCGTAAGGATATGGAAGATCGGAAGCGCAAGATGAATGGACCCCAGTCCGGAGGCATCAGCCGTCCGCGTTTCTCAGGCAGTTCATCTCAGCAAGGCAGGCCTGGTCACCCACAGGGATATCAGAATCAGAATCAGCGTCCGCATCAGCAGCAATTTCAGAGGCAGTACCAGCAGCAGCAGCAGCAGTATCGTCAGCACAGCCAGCAGGGAGGTAATCAGTATCAGAAGCAGAACAACCAGGCACCTCGCCTTCCTGCCCCAGCAGCAAATCAGAGCAACCAAGCAGCCCCAGCACAAGGAGGAGGCAGAGGATGTTTCCACTGTGGAGATCAAGGCCACTGGGCGATGCAGTGCCCAAAGAAGATGGCTCAGCAGCAGACCAACCCCAATGCTCCAACAAGGCAAGGTGTACTGCAGCCGGCAGCAGGCAATCGTAACCAAGCGTACAACCGTGGGAAGGTGAACCACGTGGAGGCCGAAGCGATCCAGGATGCACCAGATGTGGCAGTAGGTATGTTCTCAGTCGAATCCCATCCCGCAAAAGTGCTATTTGATACTGGTGCAACTCATTCATTTGTCACTGCAACATGGGTAGAATTGCATAACATCTCAGTAGAGGCAATGATGCCGCCCATGAGGATTAATTCGGTTGGTGGCAAGGTGCAAACAGATAAAATATGCTCAAATATAATGGTGGAAATAAGGGGGATAGGATTCCCCAGTGACTTAATAGTAATAGACACCCCTGGGATAGATGTTATTCTAGGGATGAACTGGTTAATGAAGTATGAAGCAAATGTTAGTTGTGACAAGAGGACCGTAACATTGAAGTCCCCGTCAGGAGAAGAGGTAGTGGCCGAGCTAAGGATGCCTAAGTCAGAAGAGGGAGTCTGTCACCAGATTTCAGTTGATAGTAAGGAGCCCAACCCGCTCGAGGCTATCAAGGTTGTGTCGGACTTTCCGGATGTGTTTCCCGAGGAGCTAACGGGCATGCCACCCGAGAGAAAAGTCGAATTTGCCATAGAGCTTATCCCTGGTACCACCCCCATTTCCAAAAGAGCCTATCGAGTGTCTGGACCAGAATTGGTGGAACTCAAGAAGCAGATAGATGAGATGTTAGAGAAGGGTTACATCAGGCCAAGCACCTCGCCTTGGGCCGCTCCAGTGTTGTTTGTAGAGAAGAAAGATGGTACCAAAAGGATGTGCATAGACTACAGAGCCTTGAATGAAGTCACTGTCAAGAACAAGTACCCCCCTGCCAAGGATAGAAGATTTGTTCGACCAGCTCAGAGGTGCCAGCGTATTCTCGAAGATAGATCTGAGATCAGGTTACCATCAACTCAGAATCCGACCCTCGGACATACCGAAGACAACATTCATCACCAAGTATGGGTTATATGAGTTCACAGTTATGTCCTTTGGTTTGACAAATGCGCCAGCCTTCTTTATGTACCTGATGAACAGTGTGTTCATGGATTATCTGGACAAGTTTGTGGTAGTGTTCATCGATGACATTCTCATATACTCTCAAAGTGAGGAAGATCATGTGGAGCATTTGAAGATGGTATTGCAGAGACTTCGAGAGCATCAGTTGTATGCCAAGCTGGGCAAATGCGAGTTCTGGATTCATGAAGTCTTATTTCTGGGTCACATCATAAATCAAGATGGGTTAGCAGTGGATCCAAAGAAAGTAGCAGATATCCTGAACTGGAAAGCACCGAGGGATGTTCGTGGGATCAAGAGCTTCATTGGAATGGCTGGATACTATAGGCGTTTCATTGAAGGTTTTTTCAAAGATTGCTAGACCAATGACAGCGTTACTAGCAAAGAAAGTCGAGTTTAAGTGGACCCAAAAGTGTCAGGAAGCATTCGAAGAACTGAAGAATAGATTGACTACAGCTCCTGTGTTAGTCCTGCCTGATGTTCACAAGTCATTCTCAGTGTATTGCGACGCTTCTTACACCGGATTGGGATGTGTGCTAATGCAAGAAGGAAGAGTTGTAGCATACTCATCTCGGCAGCTGAAGATCCACGAGAAAAATTATCCCACCCATGACCTGGAGTTGGCAGCAGTGGTTCATGCCTTAAAGACCTGGAGACATTACCTGTATGGGCAGAAGTGCGACATCTACACAGATCATAAAAGTCTGAAGTACATATTCACCCAGTCAGAGTTAAACATGAGGCAGCGAAGATGGTTGGAATTGATCAAGGACTATGAGTTGGAGATACATTACCATCCAGGCAAAGCCAATGTTGTTGCAGATGCTCTGAGCAGGAAGAGTCAAGTCAATATGTTGGCCTCGTACCCGATGCCGTATGAGTTAGCCAAAGAGTTTGACCGACTGAGCCTCGGTTTCCTGAACAGTACGCAAGGAGTAACAGTGGAATTGGAGCCCACCCTAGAGCGGGAGATCAAAGAAGGGCAGAAGGATGATGAAAACATCAACAAGATCCGGCAGCTGATCTTAGAAGGAAGAGGCAAAGACTTTCGAGAGGATGAAGAAGGGGTAATATGGTTCAAGGACCGATTGTGTGTCCCCGACCTCAAACCTATTCGGGAACTGATCCTCAAGGAAGCTCATGAGACAGCCTACTCCATACACCCTGGAAGTGAGAAGATGTACCAGGATTTAAAAAGAAGGTTTTGGTGGTATGGAATGAAAAGAGAGATCGCAGAATATGTCGCCATCTGCGATAGCTGTCAGAGAACCAAAGCAGAGCATCAGAGGCCTGCCGGATTGTTGCAGCCATTGCGGATTCCTCAGTGGAAGTGGGATGAGATCGGGATGGATTTTATAGTTGGCCTACCTCGTACCCGGGCCGGCTATGATTCCATCTGGGTGGTTGTGGACCGCTTAACAAAGGTGGCCCATTTCATACCCGTGAAGACAACATACACCGGAGCAACGTTAGCTGAGTTATACATGTCACGGATAGTCTGCCTTCATGGTGTGCCGAAGAAGATAGTGTCAGATCGAGGAACACAGTTCACCTCTCATTTTTGGCAGCAGCTACAAGAAGCTTTGGGCACACATTTGAACTTCAGCTCAGCTTACCACCCACAGACAGACGTGCAGACTGAAAGAACTAATCAGATCCTAGAAGATATGTTGAGAGCCTGTGCGTTGCAAGACAAGTCAGGATGGGACAAAAGGTTACCTTATGCAGAATTCTCCTACAACAATAGTTACCAGGCCAGCTTGAAGATGTCGCCGTTTCAGGCACTCTATGGACGGAGTTGTAGGACTCCGCTGCATTGGGACCAGCCTGGAGAGAGACAGGTGTTTGGCCCTGACATCTTGCTTGAAGCCGAAGAGAATATCAAAATGGTTCGGGAAAACCTGAAGACAGCTCAGTCAAGACAGCGAAGCTATGCGGACCGAAGGAGAAGAGAACTGAGTTTTGAAGTGGGAGACTACGTCTATCTGAAGGTGTCACCTATCAGGGGAGTCAGAAGGTTCGGAGTAAAAGGCAAGTTAGCACCCCGGTACGTTGGACCATATCAGATTCAAGCAAAGCGTGGAGAAGTGGCCTACCAGCTCAACCTACCAGAAAGTTTGTCGGCAGTGCACAACGTGTTCCACGTATCACAGTTGAAGAAGTGTCTGCGAGTACTAGAAGAACAGTTGCCAGTGGAGGGTTTGGAAGTCCAAGAAGATCTGACATACATAGAAAAGCCAACACAGATTCTAGAGTTTGCAGACAGGGTCACCCGGAGGAACACCATCAGAATGTGCAAAGTCAGATGGGGTCACCACTCTGAGGAAGAAGCAACCTGGGAACGAGAAGATGATCTGAAGGCCAAATACCCTGAACTATTTGCTGACCAACCTTGAATCTCGGGGCGAGATTCTTTTAAGGGGGATAGGTTTGTAACACCCTGAATTTGGGGGTATAAAATTTCTTTGCTCATATTCACAAATTCAGGTGTTACTTCCCTTTTCTCATCCTTCCTCATTCTTTTCTTTCTCATTTCTATAGGAGAAAAGTGCTTATTTTATTTGTAATAATAGTTTAATAGGTTAAACCCTAAGGGAGTATGAATTGTTGCATCATGTTGAACCCTAGATTTCACTTTTGCTTGGTGCATAATTCTTGGAAAGTCTAAATTGAATTTGTGGCTTATTTGAATTTGAATCAAATAGAGAAGATAAAAGAAAAAGGGAAAACAATTCCAGAATAAAAAGAAAAGGGAAAGAAGCCCTCTCCCCCCGCCCCCCTCGGCCTTTCGGCCCACTAAGCCCATCCCCCGCGCGCGCCTCTCCCCCCCCCCCCCCCCCCCCCCCCCGCTCTCTCTGCCCTGGCGGGCCCGCCCGTCAGCGCAGCCGCCTTCCGCGCGCCCGCCCCCGCTTTCCTCTCTCTCTCTGCTCGCGGGCCCGGCTTGTCAGCCCCGTCGTCCTCGCGTAACCGCCGCCCGAGCTGCGCGCGCCCGCCTTCTCCGCGCCCACGTCGCGCGTGGAGCTCGCAACTGACCCGCCCCTGGCCACTTGAGCCCCGAGCCCCACTCGCCCTCTCCCCCTCCCCCATTTGCGCTCCAGTAGACCCCTCTTCCACCTCTCCCTCGCTGCGCGCACGTCAGAGCGCCGCCGCCACGAATCCCCGCCGTCCCGAGCTCGTTTCTCGGCCGCCGTTGGAGCTCCGCCGTGTCCGTTGCCACGGTGAGCTTCGCCCCGGTGTCCGCAACCCGGGACGCGCCCCAATTCCCTCTCCCCCGCCCTATTTCTCTCTGCCCGCGCTCACCCACCGTTCCCCGTGCAGCCGCGGAGGTCCGCCACCGTCGCCCCGGGCCACCGTCGCGCCATTGCCGCCGCCGAGGAGTCCCCGGAGCCCACCTTGAGGTAAGGAACCTCTCCCGCCCCTATCGACCTTTGTTTTGCTCTCTGCCGCGCTTAATTCCTCGCCGGAGTAGATGTATGCCGCCGCCGAGCCGTTCCGCCGTGAACCGCCCCCCTCTGGTGCCCCTGCCCCGACCCAGACCCCACCAGAGGATTCCCCGTGCCCTCCCCAACCTTCCCGGCCACTCAGGTCGCCCCAGAGGCCCGCCAAACGCCCGCGCCCCTCGTCTCCGGCGAGTCCTCCGCCGCGGGGACGAGCGCCGCCGCCCCAGCTAGCCGTAGGAGAAGCCCAGGCCGGCCACCCGATCCCCACCGTCCGTCCCAGATCGGGCGGCCCCGTTTTGATTAGGCCAAGCCCAATCCTGGCCGTCCGCCAGAGATCCAGCGGCCCAGGCCCGCTTCCCCCTCACCCCGCTCTCCCTGCCGTTTGGGCCCCGCCTGTCAGCCCGCCCGCGCGCTCGCTCTGCCCGCCGGCCCCACCTGTCAGCCCGCCCGCGCGCTCGCTCTGCCCGCCGGCCCCGCCTGTCAGCCCGCCCGCGCGCTCGCTCTGCCCGCCGGCCCCGCCTGTCAGCCCGCCCGCGCGCTCGCTCTACCCGCCGGCCCCGCCTGTCAGCCTGCCCGCGCCCCGCGCTGCCCGCCCGGTCCCGCCTGTCAGTCGCCCAGGCCGCCGCGCGCTCGCGCGCCCGCCCGCAGGATCTAATCCTGGCCGTTCGCTTTAGATCTGACGGCCGTAGTAGCCCGATACCCCTTCGCGCGCGCGTTTTCTTAAAGAGACCCCCGGTTTTCTGGAATTTGAACCCGCCGTCCCTGGTTTCTCGCAGTTAGGTCCCTGGACCTTTTATTTAATTCAAAATAGGTACTTAGGGTATATTTTTAATCCCCAAACTTGTAAAATTCATAACTTTGTCATATGAACTCCAAATGAGGTGCTTCAAATTGCAAAATGCTCATGATGTTTTTGTCTATCTATTTAAACAATGTTTCCCTGCTTTTTCCATGTACCAATTAATAGTTAATCACCAGGATAGGATTAAGGCTATTGGAACCCTATTTGAGATAATTAGAAATTGGTAGACTTTAATAAAAGTTGGATTGCTTAAGTTTATGGACTTAAACACCTAAGTTTAGGAACTTAAAACCAGGTAATGATTTAATCCCACCACTGACTTAAACCTGATTAGTGGATAATGAATCACTTTGTATAGTCCTCTACCCCAGACCTAGGGAACACCAGAGTACCTATCTCTTTTCTAGTATGAACTTGTGATCTCTCTGCTGCATATGTTTGGTATGTTGCTTTTTGTTTGTTGTCTTCCCAAGTGCATAGTGTGAATGATTACTTTACATAGACAACGAGCAATCTGTGTTTCCCGAGGAGGTTGCAGAGGAAGTCCCTGATCAGCAGTTTGGTGAAGGCAAGTGTCCTCTGTCCCATTATGTCCTATTCATTTATAACTTACTACCCCGCATTACTTACTTGAAACCTAAGGATTGACTAGCTTTACACTTTACTTTATCCTTGATGACCTTATGGGTTGTTATGGTTAGCACTCTGCTATTGCCTTAACTTAATCAATGAACATGATGTGACTATTTATGATACTGTTATCCTGATGATGTTGATGATCTTGTGATACTCTAGGGGGCTCAGGCTGTTTCCTGAGTACCTCTCCGTAAGGACTTGTTCGTTGAGAGACCACCCGGGATAACAGTACAACCATGAGGGTGAAATGGGATGCCCTTAGCTGATTAATTAGATGAACTAGAGGTGTAGTTGCTTAGCCGTCGTGCCGTCAATGGGGTCCAGGCACAGTGCTTGCTCTGCCGAGGCTGAGTGCCGAGGTTCTTTCGTTTTGCTCTTTGTTAGTCACTCTCCTGCGGGGAGGGGTACTGTGTTTATCAAACTGGAGAAACCTAACGGGCAGCTATGATCTCTAGGGAATCTTTGTAAAAGCTACGTAGTGATGCCCTGCCGGACCACCTAGGTAGTGGTCAATGGGGATTAGCTCTCCCCGGGTAGAAAGGGAATCATGGCTCATGGGTAAAGTGTGCAACCTCTGCAGAGGGTAGTGAAACTGATATATCAGCCGTGCTCACGGTTAAGAGCAGCCTTGGGATCCTCATTGATTAGAGATACAGATGGTTCGAGATACAAGGTTTATGTTATGGTTTTGGTTCGACTCTGATGATGTTGTTCCTCAATGAGGAAATGGTTTACGGGTTGGTTAATGCTAAAATCTGGCTTCTACTAATGATAAATACCTGACCAACTAAAAGCAACTGCTTGAGCCTAACCCCACATAAAGCTAGTCCACTTCAGCCAAACGGGACATTTGCTGAGTACGTTGATGTGTACTCATCCTTGCTTTACCACAAAACACCAGGTTGTCCGCATTGTAACCACTGCTCAGGAGAAGGTGAAGCCGTGGAAGGAGACTTCCAGGAGTTCCAAGACTACGACGAATTCTAGGTGTGGGTTGGCGGCAACCCCCAGTCAGCTGCCTGTGAAGGCCTTATCTTTACTGCGTTTCGCTAGCACTTTGATTTACTTGTTAAGACAATGACTATGTGGATGTCTATGACTCTATGATGTAATAAGTACTCTTTTATGTTATTATTCGAGCATTGTGTGATGATGTTCATTTATGTAATCGCTGTGTACGTGAGTTCTGATCCTGGCACGTACATAGTTCGCATTCGGTTTGCCTTCCAAAACCGGGTGTGACACTCTCAGTTATACATTTCAAGTATGCATTTGCTAGCTAAGACCTAGTGTGCTAGCATATATTATTAGAGACGTATTAATAGAGAAGGTAGACGATACTGTTATTATCCTTCACTCATGTCCACGAAACTAGCTTGCCCATTTTAATAAATCGTTCGCATTAGCTCCTAGCTCCTCCCATTATTGCAGCTCTTCGTTGTCAAAGCGCATGCAAGACACTTGCAAGCTCTTTGTTGTCAACGCGAGACTTCAATAATAGTGTGGGACCTCCAAATCTTGTCTTCACATCATTATTGTCCTCATGGAATTTTTAAGGGTGGACCAGATCTCGTGAGCCGTAGCTAAATATCCAACTCGCTCAAACTCACCCACAAGAGGCACGAGAACAAAGCGTTGCGAGCTTTGTTGTTCGAATCATGGAACTCCACTTAAATTGGAGTAATTTGTTGCCTTGCAGCATGGAACGCAATATCGAGACAAATCTCCCAAACTCGATACCCAAGACTTTAGAGAAACGCGGACATTTCGAATCATCCAGTATGGATAGTTGCTCCCATCGTAGAACGGTGGCTTGCCAACACCACGTTTCATGTCTCATTTGTGGTTGTCAAATCGATTAGGCCTTGTTTGTTTGTGCCGGATTGGTGGGTCGGAACGATTCCTAACCGGATTGTTTCTTTAATTTATATAAACTTTGATTAGCTGGAACGATTCCGGGTGCAACCCGACACAAACGAACAAGGCATTAGGGAAGAGAAATTCTTAACGGCTCCAATACCAATTGAAGGATCGGTGAAGTAACCAGAGGCGTTGAATGAGATATAATCAAATTTTTGCTGCCAAACACTAAAAATGAGCAATTCGCTTCAGTTGAAATAAATTAAGCGCTGAAACCAAAATCACATTAGCAAACCTGTTATCTCATGGTTTGAACACCCCCACGAGACCAGCAAATGGATCGCAAATCGTACACCAAAAAGTCTGAATCGGTCCAAAACCATGTCGTGAACAAGTGCTGATTTCAACAACATGAAATTATGTTCTTGAATGCGAAACTAAAGCAAATGAACTTCGATTGAAATGAAAAATTACACACATCTGGACAAATATGTTCCCAAGGCCTCCACAAATTTTGAGCTCAACCGGACTTGTGAATCAATTGCAGATCTAAAAACACGAATAGAATTGAGTTTTTTTGGGGTTTTCTAGAACTAACTCAAAATAAGATCAGTTAAGATCACAACAATAAACTGCACCAATAGTGCGTAAGTAGTGATCCTAGGACTATATCTCCCCCACAAACAAATCCCAACAGCATCCGGAACACAAGAACTCGATGGTTCTTCACAAGATCACAAAGTGAAGAGAAAGGAAGAACTCAAAAGCAAAAGACTCAAAAAATCATTAACAAGGGCTGAAACTGGTGTATGGTGACCTTGCTCGTCCATGATCACGGTGCTCCAGACAGATAGCATATCTCAATCACCTCTTGTGCTAGAAGATCTGTAGCACCATGATTGGGATCTGCTCTAGATTCTTCTACCTAGGGATGGTCACTGAGGGCGGTGGAACCGTAGCGGCTACTGTATGGAGCCATTGGGCCATCAAGCCGTATGGCTGCGGCAGGTCGCAAGCTGACACCATGTGGGAAAGCTTCAAGGTTAGTTTTCCCCCTCTTTAATTTTTATAGTATTTTGCTTTGATGGTAACAAACAATAATTTGTCTATATTGTAGGAACAATATCGCTTGCCTGATGATATGAGCCTTCATGATCAGCACGTGCAACAAGTTTCTAACATCACTGCCCCAAAGAGTTGTGAAATGCATGATGTATGATGCACAAGTCAAGGCGGTGGTCGTCTAGCATAAGCGCCAGAAGACAAACATGAGTAGGGAGGCAGCTAAGAAGATACACTTGACAGATGCGCAGTACAGGGAAAGTGAGGTGGATTGGCTGAGCCAGCACCCGGATGCTTGGCTATGGTGTTGCGAGTACGGGGCTTTGGACGAGTTTAGAGCTAGATTAGATAGAAATCGTGGTAACCGGTTGAGTAAGCCTGGTCTCCACCGTTTTGGGCTGATGGTCACGCCGACAAGGCTAAACTCCTAGAAAGTTAAATTATTGTCAATTCTATTTCATAAACAAATATGTGGACATGTGATCTTGTATTGTAGGCTTCTTGAGATGGCTTTGAGCCTACCATTGTGTAGATGTACGTCGCGGGGCACAAGGGTCCAAATCTTGATCACCCGGAGATTCTTTGCGATGAGAATGCGACACAGAAGTTGGTACATCCGTATACTGACTCAACTCTAATTTTTCATTTTCATTTGAAATCAATGTTTTGCAGGACCGCTATATTGAAACCATGCGATAGAAACAAGGACCAGATGTCGACTGGATGCTTGCTGACTTTGACACGGTAGCTTATGCGGCTGATGGAGGTGTGCGACATGGGAGGTACTTTGTATTGTTGATTCATTTTATTTTGATAACTATGATTCTACCCTGTTGTATATATTATAACACTCTATGCAGGTTTCCTATCGATGACGGTGTTGTGGACTGCCGAAGTTATAGTAGGCAGTCATCCTCCTCTATGGGGACCAGTCAGCCTCGCGCGATCATCTCCACAGGACAAGGAGATGCAACAAATGCGACAACATATGCAAATGATTCAATCACAAGTTATGTATATATGGATGCGTCAACATGTAATAGCTTGACATCAATTTATTTATTTGTCAGTTTTTCCAAATGATTCTAAAAGCACAATTGGTAATTTGTTTGCTTGCAGACGTACGATAGCGTAGTACCTCAGCAAGGCATTACTCCAACTCTGCCGGTGAACCCCGCGTCTTCGCATGGTGATGTATCACAGGTAAACTAGTTCAACTTTATCAAGTTAGAGTTCTAAATCATTAACATGACACTTATTCTCTTGTTACATGGTTCTGGTTACGACACATATACCCCAGAACCAGAGAATAAGTAGTGATACTAGGAGTATATCTCACCCACCAACAAATCCCATGAGCATCCAGAACACAAGAACTCAATGGTTCTTCATAAGATCACAAAGAGAAGAGAAAGGAAGAACTCAAAAGCAAAAGGCTCCAAAAATTCAGCAAGGGCACAAACTGAAATTGAAGCCAATTGAAAGCTTTGCACTGGTCCAGCGACCCTTCCTCAAATGAAACAATACAACTCACAGGCATAGCAGACAGACAATATCGTTGCAGATCTCGCAAAAGAGGTGACTACCTAGAGAGAAAAACTAGGAGTTCTAAACAAGAGAGACTAAACAAATGGCAGCCAAGAGATACTAAACTAACCAACCCTCCCGTGTATTTATTGAGGGTTATTTCTATTTCCTAAACTATCCCTATTTATAGAGTCTATCCAACTCCTAGGTTCTCGATTCGACGACCACACCCCTTTGTTCCGATGGCGGGGTTCTTGCTGGTGTAGTTCGCAGTTTCCCCATGGCTTCCTTCAGCGATCCCAAGGGAGATTTCCTCCCGGGTGGAACCGCTATGCGGTGCAGAGTTCCCTCCATGTTTGCGATACAGGAGATGGTTCCGAAGCAGAAAACTGCTCCTAGACTGAAGGTGATCATGCTCTTGAAAGTGAGTGCCATGGAGCGTCGCACCCCCTACTTGGTGCGCCAACTGTCGGTGTTTGTTGCCCGACCGCACACCACGGGGTTACCCACGTGATGCTTTTGGGCAGGACGACGTCATTGATCGTGACTCGATGGTTCGTGCGGTGGCACGACAGGAGAAACACACAGGCTTATACAGGTTTGGGCCACGTGAATGGCGTAACGTTAGTGTTCGTTACCCGACCGCACACCACGAGGTTACCCACATGATGCTATTGGGCAGGACGACATTGTTGATCGCGACTTGATGGTTCATGCGGTGGCATGACAGGAGAAACACACAGGCTTATACAGGTTCAGGTCGCGTGAATGGCGTAACACCCTACGTCCTATGATGATCTCGGTATTGGTATGAGATTACAAGCAATGAACTATGAGTACGGTGGGCTGAGGTGAGATGAAAATGGTAGGGGTGCCTCTTGGCCTTATATACACGACCATGGATAGATATCCACGCACAAGAGATAAACGTAATCCATTTGCCTATATTCCGGTTTGTAGCGAACTATCTTCCTACATCTCTGGAACCCTCTTTGTTCATCCGCCCGAGTTACCGCCGAAGACTTAGCATGCGTGGCACAACTGTTCCTCCCAATATACTCGTGTTCTCATGGCGCCTAACTCGGGCGTTGGCCTTTCCTGGTTCAGAATGAGCTTGCTTCACTAGGTTACCTTCGGCCGGCCCACCCGCAGGACGTCCTAAGGGGAAACCTGCTAGGTGGCCCAGGACGCATTTCCATGTGCGTGTGGACCCAGGGGATATCCATCCCCCACAATTACATCTCCTTGACATACCCTTTGTTGTGACGCCACATGCTACAACTAGTTCCTTTCGAAATCGCCGCCTCCGAGTTTTGAGGCTCACGCTCAGCAAAACCCGCCATCCGTAGCGTAGGGTGCTTTTGAGGCTAAAACACCAAACCGACGTGAATATCGCACTACGTGTGTGTCTCCCACGTCTTGGACACATGTCCCGTTAGTCCTCGACCATGCTGGCAACACGGTCCGCTCCGCCACGTCCTTGCGCGAGAGCGTGTCCCAGGTGTCAGCCACTATGACTGGTCACCTAGCGACTCCGGTCTCTCAGTCAAGTCTCCGCGCTCGTCCTTCAGTGCTCTCGGTCCATCGACACGAACCCACATGACCTTCACCTTCACCGTCAACCACCGTCACTGTGCTCCACACATGCACACCGCAAGCCGACCGACATGGTTGCACATATATAATCTCATACTCTGGTTAGTCTACTGACTATCCTAGAATGCTATCCGTTGAAATCACTCATCATCAACCTGAACCACAAGTAACAAACTAGTAAAACTTGTGTTCGCAGTAGTGTTACCGACCATGACTGTCATAGTGGCGGTCGTCAACAATGGCAGAAGTAAGAGTCGTTTATGTTCAAGTCACATCGTTTTCATATCACTATTGTTTGTTGAATGGCTGCTAAAGGTCTTCCGATCCCTAGCCGCCCTTCTCCATACGCAGCCAAGAAAATTCGTTTTGACAACAGTAATTGACTATTGCATATAGCTAGCACATGGTCATTTGCTATGTTTGAGGCTGAACGGTGCCACCTCATGTCCCCCGATCCGTTGTAGAGCATGAGTTGCATGGACTTCTCCAGCGTAGTACATATCCATGATGACGAAACAAAGAACAAAGACTTTATCCTACACTAATTAATGCAGCTTGTAAGGCTCCAAACTAACGTAGAAAATTATAGATTGAAGTACACCACCGGTCTCTAAAGTCGTGTCATCCAGTTCCCTAAACTCTTAAAACGAATTTTAGGCCTCTAAACCTGTACGCTTGTACCAACTAGGTCTCCAAACTCTCATAACAAATCTTTTTAGTCCATAAACCTGTTCCTGACACATAGTAGAAAAAGGCTCTCAGTCTGTGAGGCGATATATTTTTACAGACGGATTCATTCGGTTATCAACCGTCTGTGTTATTTCAAGTGGCAGTTTTTTAAGAAAACCGCCACTAGAAATCGTATTTCTACAGGCAGTTCCATAAGAAAACCGCCTGTAAAAATCCATTTCTAATGGCGATTTTCTTATAATTTTTATTCTTATTTTTTTGAGTTTTTCAAACGACCTCGTATGATGAAACATCCAAAATAAAAGTTATAGATCTCTAAAAGTTATGAAACTTTGTATTTGACAATTTTTTTATTTGAGCTCATTTTGGTTCTCAAAAATTGAATCTAAGTATGTCAAATTTAAAATTCAAATTTTGCAAACTATCTCGGATGAAAAAGCGTCAAAATGAAAGTTGTAGAACTTCAAAAGTTATTCAACTTTGTAGTTGACAACTTTTTTATTTGAATTCGTTTACGGTCTCAAACAAGCAATTTACACTCCGTTGGTTGTAATATGTGGACAAAAAAAACTACAAACTAGACACAAAGCATGCCATAGGTAGAGTGGTATAGGAGGGTACATGTGAGGGTGAGGTCAGCAGTTCGATTCCTAACAACTGCGTAGCATGTGAGTTTTGTGCGAAAAAAATATCGCGTCTTATGATAGAGATAGGTGAGGTGGGCTGAGTCATCTCCTTAAATAATTTTTTTGTTTTTAAAACCCATTTAATGTTTCTGAAAACAATTTTTATTAGCGGTTTTATTACGTCTATCGTCAGTGAAAATCGATTTCTACTAGCGGTTGAGTTACCCGCCTGTAAAAATGATGATTTCTACTGGTGTTGGGGACCTTCGGCATCCGAAGGTCCTCAAAAACAGGATTTAACAGTATTTCTGGAAGTATAATGTGTGAGCAGGTACCTTCGGACTCAAGTCGGTATCACGGCAGGAGAAGACTAGGATAATACGAAGGTCTTGATACAGCGCCGAAGATGTTAGCAGGAAAGCTTCGGCGTGGTTGCAGAAAATGAAACCGACTTAAAGATGAAAAGGCTATTCAGACCTCGATAGATTACTATAGAATTATTATCAAATGTAAAGGGCATGAATGTAATTTTGTATGGGCTGTGTCCCGTGCCTATAAATAGGTGAACAGAACCCCCGTACTGTTCACGCTGACTTGGCATTCGCTTTTTGCGTCACGCTTGTACTATCATCTCCTTCCAGTTGAAGGTACACTTGTAATTCAACGATATTTCTGTTTATGCTTAATAATAATACATAATCGTTCATGTTGTCATTTATATTCCTTACATTTCATCCTTCGTCATTATACAATGAATTTATGAAGGTATACCCTTCATAACCTTCGTCCGAAAACCATTATATCCTAAGGGAAGTAATGTTTCGAAGGACGAAGGACTTTAGCGATTAACATTTTCTATGTTGCCTTGTTCTTAACTCATAGCATTTGAGAACAAGTCCCCAACATTGGCGCCCACCTCCGGTGAACTCACTTCCACTCTAAGTTTTCTGAACACCTTCGGTGATCATAAACCTTCGTTATGGCGCCGAAGAAGGCTTCAACGACTGGGGCTACAGCTCTGCAACCACTGGACCACAATCAGGAGACAGTCTCCCTGCGGGAGGCCCGAAGCCAGAAAAGGAAGGCTGTCAGCCCGACACCACCAGAAGACGAGATAGATCAAGAAATCAGAGATATGGAAATGCTCCATCAACAAGTACAGAGGAAGAAAGAAAAGATGGTCAGGCTAGCTGAACTGCAGAGGCAGATAGACGAAGCCTCTGAAGAAGTTCGTCATCTTGCCCAGGATGAGCAGCACCGAAGGCCTCAACACCAGGATCTTCATCAGGAGGGTTTTCCCAACGAAGATGACTGGTATGACAATTTCCATCATGGGAATTTTGTTTTTGATGATGCTTCTCCTCTGTCCGCTGAGCTGCAGGCTACACCTTGGCCTCCGTCCTACAAGCCGCCTCAGCTTCCCGTATTCGATGGCCACTCAGACCCGAAACAGTTTTTGATGAGCTACGAAGCAACAGTATCTTCGTATGGTGGCAATGCTTCAGTCATGGCCAAATCTTTTGTTATGGTTGTCAGGAGTGTTGCTCAAACCAGGTATTCCTCCCTTCGACCAGGAACGATCACTTCATGGCAGAAGCTGAAGGACTTGTTGTTAACTAGCTTCCAAGGATTTCAGACGAAGCCGGTCACTGCTCAGGCTCTGTTCCAGTGCACCCAGGATCACGAAGAATACCTTCAGGCGTATGTCCGAAGGTTCTTGCGTCTGAGGGCACAGGCACCAACGGTGCCCAATGAAATTGTCATTGAGGCCATGATCAAGGGGCTTCGGCCAGGACCATCAGCTTAGTACTTCGCTAGGAAACCTCCTCAAACTTTGGAGAAGCTGCTCCAGAAGATGGACGAGTACATTCGGGCCGATAATGATTTTCGCCAAAGAAGGGAGGAGGCTTTCAGGTTTTCTGAAATGACCAGGGGCTTCGGAGGGAGGTTCTACCCGAGGCACGTGAGATCAATTCATAACTCTACGCAAAATGATGATAGAGGAAGCCAACAGCAAAGGCCACAATGTTCTTCACAGGCTTCGGGGCAACAGCAAAGCTCCTTCCGACCACCAGCTCCAAGAGGCAGAGGCGCCAGGGGCTTCGGAGGAAGATTTGGCGATCAACCGAGAAGAATCTTTTGCTTATTCTGCGGTGAGAACAAAGGCCATACTACCAGGATGTGCCATGTTACTATTCAGAAGCAAAAGGAAATAGCTGAAGCTGCAGCGCAACAAGCCCAGCCGAAGCAGGTCATGCATACAGCTTCGTATCATTCGCCCTACATCCCAGAATATGTGGGCAATCATCCTGCAGTTTCTGTTGCTTCGGCGAGTCAGCCTCAAGCTTCCTAGCAACAGCCTCCGCCTCCACCTCCGTTGCAACAAGGCCAGCAGCCAGAAGGGAGCCAGTATGCTCCACACCAGAGGGACTTCAGAGAGCAGTCCGAAGCTCGTACAGTCAATAGCACTGTGCCAGAGTCAAAGCACATCTATTGACAAATATCCTACCTTAAATAGCAATCTTTTTCATTCAGTTTTATTTTCTGTAATAAAGGACATTGTTTAGGTTTCATGTAATTAGTTTCGTTGATTCCTACAAGGAAAATATATTTTCTTCACAGGCTTAAATTGATTGAAGTTCAAAGACTTGTGATAACAAAGAGGACCTTCGAACTATCGAAAATTCTTCGAAGCAACAAAAAGTCGTTCTAGGGAACGCAGAGTAAGTGTGCCGGAGTCACAAAAAAGTCGTTCCAAAGGGAGCGCAGTGTAAGTTTTCTGCTCCAAAGTCGTTCCAAAGGGAATGCAGAGCATACAGCGAAAAGTCAACGCTGATACCGCCTAAGTAAAAGGCGAAGCGCGAAAAGTCAACGCGAATACCGCTGAAAGTAAAAGGCGAAGAAGCTCCTAAGGGAGGCTTACAGCGAAAAATAAACGCTGATTCCGCTGAAGTAAAAGGCGAAGAAGCTCCTAAGGGAGGCTTATAAAAGATTGTGTTTTATTGCAGGGATGCGTATGTATCTTCGGAATAAACATCATCTCACATAACATAACATCATCGCATCATTTCACATAGCATAAGCATCATACATCATTTTGCATATGGCACAAGAGGTGGACACATTATCAACCCACAGAAGAACGTTTTGAAAAAAGGGAGAAATCAGTCACAAAAAGATACATCATTGATCTTCGGAAGTGTAGCTTCGGAAAATATCTTCACGAAGTCTGGATACTGTTCATCAGAACATTGGATATTGTTGTGACAAAGAAAAATTCTTCTTCACGAAGCATGAAAAGAAGGGAAGGTGTTTTTTCGTCAAAGACTCAAAAGCGGTACGTATTAAGTTTCATGCATCATAAAGAATTGACTAACAAAAATAGGTATACTACATTTGGGGTTACAAAATGTTACAGTATATTACACTTCAGAAGTTTTTACAAAAATACTTAATCTTCTCTCAAAACGACTTCTGCAGCCTCGTTCAGGAGCCGATTGACGACTTCGTCCATAATATCTTCAGCCATCTTTTTAATTTCATCGTCTCCTTTCGGTTGAGGGCCCGAAGACGCTTTAGCAGGATCTGAAGTAGGACAGGATACGGCTATATTGCTATTACAAATCGCAAACAAATCTTAAAGCTTAAGATCACAACACAATAAAAACTATTAGTTAATACCTAATTGACCTTCGGTCTCTGTGCTCTTTTCAGCAGCCTCAGCTATCTCTCTAGCATCGTGAATGCCCTTTTCACTTTTTCGAATAATTTCTCCGGCCATCTCCCGGCCACCATTATCCCAGATATCGTTAAAAAATTTTCCACCAATTATACTAGCTTCGGCCGAAGGATCTCTTGCATCTTCAAAGGACAAAGCAGCTTCGGATTGTGCTAAAATTTTTACATGTTCGTAGCCATTCTTCTCTAAGATGGTGGCAATTCCTCTGGCACCAGAGAAGGCACATATATCTCCACGGCTATTTAAAATTTCTTCGAAGGCCTCAGCTTCATGGTCGATCCATTCGATGGGACCTTCGGGATTGCCTCTCATAAAGTTTTCTTTGCTTGAGAAGGCGCCGACCCTGGCGAAGCTAGCTTTTAACTTCTTAACACAATCTATAGATTTGTTATAGCATCTCTTTTTGGACGAACGAAGCTCTTCAACAGTCACTTCTAGGTGATCTGCCCATTGATCGCTGAGTTCACGCTTTGTTTCTTCAAGTATGCGTTCTTCCTTGGCTCTGGCCAGTTGTTTCCGAAGATCTTCAATTTCGCGCTTCTGAGCTTCAGCTTGACCTTTAAAAGCAGCTTCGTCTTCCTTTATTTTATTTATCAATAAGTATAATATTTTATCTTTTTCGAGACCTTCGTTCCTCAGTTCAATAACTTCGGAACGAAGGTTGCTCAGGGCTATAGAACACCCTTCGTCTTCAGCATCTTTCTGTGCCCTGAGGGCATTGCTAAGTATCAGGCCCTGCAAAGAGAAATATGTGTGCGTCAATAGGTTTAAACAAAAAATACAAGGATTTCATTTGTCGCACCTTTAAGCTATTGTAAGCCAGGCTGTCGGCCAGATCGTTCTTCGACAGCACCGAGAGCCCGTCTTCTAGAGTTGGGAATCCGAAGCTCTTGCTTATCTCCCGACAGACAGAAATCTCCTTGCTGTCGGGGAGACAATACAAGAAGTCTTCTTCTCCACTGCCATTGAATATTAACGCCCCCTTTGGATACTTCAGTTTTTGGGCGTAATGCTGGGCCTCTTGCTCTTCTTTTTCTGATAGTTTTTTCCCCGAAGCATGACGAATAATATAATCACGAACTTTGGGGGATGCTTCGGGGGCAATGACACCGGTTTCTTCAACAAAAGTTGGCTTTGTTATTTTTTCTGCCTCACTTTCCAAGGATTTTATCTTTACGGGCTCTGAGGGCCCAGCTTCGGCTTCAGTTTCTTGCTCTGGAGCTTTAGTACCAGAAATTTCAGTTGTTGTTTCAGGAATGACAGCAGCTTTCTTCGGAGGTGTGCTTGAAGATTTGATTGTTTCCAGTACATCTAGCACATTAGCCATTCTCTTTCTTTTCGGAGTCACTGCTGGCACTTTTTGATTTTTTACTGTCTCAATGTTTGCTGCGGGACTCAAAACTTCTGATGTTTTGGATCCCTCAGTTGCTTCTTCCATTTTTTCTGTGGACGGCGCTTCGGCCTCCTCTTTCGTTTCTGATAACAAAATCCTTGATTGTTCCAATTCTATCTTTGTTGGCACTTCGGCCATTTCTGCGACTTCTGGCAGCAACGTTGGCTCGGTTGGTTTTTCAGCTTCGGGGGCCGAAGAAGTTTTTCCGGTAAACTCAGGCACCGAAGCTGGCTCGATATAGCGCGGCCGATGTGTGAGGACCTTTATCTTCTTTCTTTTCGGTTCTGGCTCGCTAGGAGCAGTTGCAGCTTCCTCTTTTGCAGAGGTCGTGTTTTTTCTCTTCTGCCTTCGAATAGGATAGCAATAGTCAGGGTAGACAAACCCGATTGCATCAAATACCCGATTCAGCCTCTTCTTTTTTCGGCCTCCGAAGGCTGCTGACATTGCAGTATCTTCGGCCTTCGAATAGGTCCCAAGCAGCTCATCACTTAAATTTTCAATGCTTTTTAACCAGTCATCATCTGGCTCAACGAATTTATCTCCAAACTTAAAAGTGTATTTCAACCTGATAAGTCCACCTTCGTCGGCCTCTTTTATGGTTTCTTGTGGCATTTCTCATTTCTCTGCGAGCGGCCATACCCTGAAGGCGATATGCTCTTGTACTAAGTCCCTCGTTCCAATAAAAGAACAGATAACGCCGAAGGCCCTCTGGCATTCTTCGGCAGCCTCACTCATTTCAACCTTCGGCCTCCGAAGGCCGAAGCTTTGCCAAATAGGGCGCATAATTATACCTTTGATATCTTCTCGTGTTGTCAGGTCATTCTTCACATAAAACCATTCTGTCATCCAGTCGCCGGGCCATCTCTTCCGAAAGGTCGGCACGGGACAGCTTGACCCGGACCGAGAAACGAAATTGTAGCAGCCAAAATTATTGTGATACTGTTCCTTACCCCAAGGTTTTGTTTCGTATGATAATTCGTGTATATTGCAGAAACTTTTTGCATCAGGCTTCAGACCTTGGCTTCTCACGGCCCACACGAAGATATTCAGCCTTATAATTGCCTCGGGGGTAAGTTGATGGAGATAGACTTCGAATATTTTCAGTACCTCCACAACGAAGCTGCTCAAGGGAAATCGCAGTCCAGCTTTCAAAAAGCTTCGGTACACTACGACTTCATTCTCTTCAGGGTGTGGGCAAGTTTTTTCCCCTTCGTCGGCCCTCACAATGGACAAATCCCGGAAATACCTTCCTCTCATGTTGACAAGATGATTCTCTTTGATAGTTGATTTACCATAAACTGAATGGCTTGGTCGCCAGGGACGATCTTCGGAGTCTTCACCACCACTGTCCACATCATAGCTGTCACTGTCACCAGTATCTTCAGACAAACCTTCCAGAATCTCCTTGGTAATTTTTTCTGTATTGGTCTTTGACATCGCTATAAGAAACCCCAAGTTTTTCTCTTCGTCAAGGCTCAGCTTCATCTCAGCAACAGTCTTCTTATCTTCAGACATCTTCGGAGACGCTAAAAAACTATTTTCAAAGCCGAAGCTTCAAAACTAAAAGCTTAGCAAATCGCAGTGCACAAGAGCTAAAAATTGAGTGAGCGGGAGTAGTTGGCCAGAAAGCGTGTCAAATGAGTTTTCGGTATGGCCGTATTTATACGCCAAGTGCGTTGAAAATTCAAAGACCCCGCTTGTCAGTGAATGTTGCTATTCTAGCAAAGGGAAGGTGTTTTTTCGGACCTTCGGCGTAAAGCCTTCGTCCATGTCGCAATCTAAATTCATTATTTTAAACAAATTAATATTGCGAGGGGCTACTGTTGGGGACCTTCGGCATCCGAAGGTCCTCAAAAACAGGATTTAACAGTATTTCTGGAAGTATAATGTGTGAGCAGGTACCTTCGGACTCAAGTCGGTATCACGGCAGGAGAAGACCAGGATAATACGAAGGTCTTGATACAGCGCCGAAGATGTTAGCAGGAAAGCTTCGGCGTGGTTGCAGAAAATGAAACCGACTTAAAGATGAAAAGGCTATTCAGACCTCGATAGATTACTATAGAATTATTATCAAATGTAAAGGGCATGAATGTAATTTTGTATGGGCTGTGTCCCGTGCCTATAAATAGGTGAACAGAACCCCCGTACTGTTCACGCTGACTTGGCATTCGCTTTTTGCGTCACGCTTGTACTATCATCTCCTTCCAGTTGAAGGTACACTTGTAATTCAACGATATTTCTGTTTATGCTTAATAATAATACATAATCGTTCATGTTGTCATTTATATTCCTTACATTTCATCCTTCGTCATTATACAATGAATTTATGAAGGTATACCCTTCATAACCTTCGTCCGAAAACCATTATATCCTAAGGGAAGTAATGTTTCGAAGGACGAAGGACTTTAGCGATTAACATTTTCTATGTTGCCTTGTTCTTAACTCATAGCATTTGAGAACAAGTCCCCAACAACTGGCCCTAGCACCGACGGTTCTAAGAAACGCCAGTAAAAATAGGTTCACAACCGTCACTATAGAGTTTCTTTATACTAGTGTGAGCACACCACATGTCCAAACGGATCCAAACCCGCGCCATGAGCCTACGTAACGCTGGTGACATTGTCGGTGTTTAGTGTCCGACCGCACACCCGGGGTACCCTCGTGGTGCTTTGGGTAGGATGGTGTCGTAGATTGTAACTCGATGGTTCGTGCCGGGGGCACGAGGAAGAGAGTCGGGCGATTTTTTGCAGGTTCGGGCCGCTTGAGTAGCGTAATACCCTACTTCCTGGGGTGACTTTGTATGTGTGGGGTTTTTACAAGTGGTGTCTCCCGAATGGAGAGGTGCTAATGAGATGAAAATGATGGGGATCCCCCTTGGCCTTATATACACGACCGTAGGGTACTTCCCGCGTATATGCTAATCACACTCTTCCAGCTTATCTCCTAGCTAATACTGAACAGACTTTGCTTATCTCGAGGAAAACTCGATGCAATCGTTCCGAGCTATCCCCGATGTTCAAGGATGTCCGGCGCGGGAAAAGCGAACAGCTTCAACGGGATCACGCCCAAGCCACGAATAATCCTGACGTGAGCCCATCGCCTTCCTGGGTCGGCCCATTTCCACCGCTATCTTTGCCCGGCCCACGGTGCGGCGTCCTTGTGGGGCGACTGGCATGTGGGTCAAGCAGGGTTTTCGCCTTCTAGTGGACCCGGGGATATCTATCTCCCACAGACGTAGATAACTGATGATATGTCGCATCCATAAGGACTAGACTTTTTGTTGGCGTTAAACTTCTTTTGGTAATTTCACTCCCGAATTGATTTATAAAACTTTTAAGGTATATATAAGCATGAGCGTGGCACCAAAATTACGCCAAAACAAAATTGACAAAGTTTATATTTGATTTTTAAAACAAATTCGAATTTATACATGAATGAGAGAAAGTATGAAGAATATACTTCTCTTGGATCATATTTTATACCATATGATCATACCATAAATTTGTACCAGAATTATATGTGAAGGATTATAGTCTCCGTCAATTCTTGCATATGGTCATATAAAATACTGTTTTATACTATATATGTAAAAATTGGTTTTGAGAGTTTGGGGACCTAGATGAGATGACTGAACATGTTAGGGACCTAAAAATTCGTTTTGACAGTTTAGAGATTGTCTAGGATGACGTGCCTGAACAAGTTTAGGTAACTTTCTGTACTTCACTCTAAATTATAAATGAAGTCACGATTGTATTAGATGGATAAATATTATGACTATAGGAACAAAGAAAATCAATGTCGACCAAAATAATTTATGTTGGTCCAAACAAAAGTTGGCATAGATAAGTGACTACTGGAACACCCTGCTTTTCTGAGTGCCGCAAGCATTCGGCAAAGCTCGGAAAACACTCGGCAAAAACACTAGACCTTTTCATATATATTTGTTACATTAAGTAATGATAATCGTTCGAAGCCAAATAACCTACTACATTAAGTAGATTCTTATTCAGTCAATAAAAAAGATCCAAAGTTTCCATTAACAAAATGTCAAGGAATATATAGAACTAGAGCAAAAACAATATAACCCTTTTCATATATATCCGCTTCTATTCTATCCTCGGCATATACATGTTTTAGGGTTCGTCATGCTTTCTTTTTCTTTTTTAATAATCTACTAGAAAAAAGGTTATAACTAATCTAGACAATCTAGCATATTATGATTATCAACTTTTGTTTATCCAAACCACACCCAACTTAACTACAAATCAGAGAGATGATGGGTTTGCATCGTGGATGCATGAATTTCTGACATGAGGGTGCTTACAAAATTGAGCGGCGGGTGAGGACAGAGCGGAGGCCGGTGACGGGCGGAGAAGGGGCTAGGTCGGTGGTGGGCTGAGCTAGAGCTGAGGCCAGTGGTTGGTGGAGCATAGGCTGATGGTGAGCTCGCCGGTGGTGGGCGGAGCAGAGGCCGGCGATGGACGGGCAGAGCACCGAGGTGGCGGCAGGGACCGGCGGCACGGGCGGTCTAGCGGCGTGCGTGTGGGCTGCCGGTGGCGAGGGCGTGCGGGCGCTGTAAGAGGCGGCAGTGGCACGGTTGTGTGACGAGAAAATGTGGCCGCGGACCCCCGGTTACGATTAAGTGAGCGTTATTTGTCGAGTGCCCGCGATCAGGTACTCGACAAAGATGTTTTTATTTAAAATTGTTTTGCTGAGTGTCTTGTATCTGACACGCGGCAAAGAATACATTGGCGGGTGTCCCCTGCGGGTACTCGATAAAGATTGTTTAAAATTATTAAAAAAATTACTTTGGCGAGTGTCCCCTAGTGGCACTCGGCCATGATTGTTTAAAACTATTTAAAAAATACTTTGCCGAGTGTCCCATAGTGGGCACTTGCATACCAAGTCTTCGTCGAGTGTCTTCTCCTCACACTCGACAAACTATATTTGTTTTTTCTTTTTTCACCAAACTTTTTGTTGTGTGTTCCTACGGTATATAGATTTGCATGTTCAATTTTGGCGCAATTATCAAAGTGTTTGCTATAACTATTAGATTTAATTCGTTTAATTGAATTTCTTTGGATAATTTAGATTTGAACAACAAGTCAATCGAAAAATGTAAATAGTTAATGCAAAAATGATATCCATATTATTTAGCACAAGTTACAAACTATTTCAGAAACAGACCGAAATTTTTGAACACCATGCTCACGAAACATGACCACGAACTTGCGATACAGCTGTTTTAAAATTGTATAAGCCACAAATAAAGTCAGAAAATCATGAACCTTATCTACATATCATGATATCATATGTATTGACTAATAAAAATTTGACACTGTTTTGTGAAAGTTGTCACATGTACTATGTGTAGAAACTTATACGGCGTCGACAAGAGTCTTATGATTTCAAAGCCACCGATGGACCAACATGTCCATACTTCTTGCTCATTCACGAATCTTCCACGCCGCCGGAGTATCCTGTCCAAGAAGAGTGCCGTCGCTAGGAACATGCTGCTACAGGCGCCCGTGGAGCGCGCTGCCGTTGAGAGCCCGCTGCTGCCGTTGCCTGTGTAGAGTGGTGATGTTTGGCCAATGTACGTTTGGACTTGTGGACTTTATTTGGATTGTATGTGATGATGTTTGGACTACATATTTATTGTATAAGATATTGTGTGTATGTGATGATGTAGGCTTAAAAATATAAAACATGTTCTGAAGGCTTCTCATCTAGGGAGTGACGAGTGACCTAGAACAGGTTTTATATTTTTTTTAAGAAACAAGTAAGAACCTCGATTTGACTAACGTACTTATTAGTGCCATGTAGGATATGTTTGCCGACACTCTGATATACTTAAAGTCATGTGGCAACGCCAACGGGTCCACGGGAAATACCACATGGCCTTAAGAACGTCGGCCACGCATGCCTACGTACTTAATGTCATAAGTACATTGGTCCCCGACGTTCTTCCGAGAAGTGTGTGTTAGCTGCCACGTGGCCAGATTTTAAGTAGACTTCCTATCCCACTCACTAGCTTACTTCATATTTCAAACTTCACTTTATAAACAGTGCAAAACAATACTTTACACGACCAAATACACGGCCAGCTGGAGATAGCCTACGTCGATCTCTCAACATACATATGGCCAAACCTGTTACCCATGCTAGCTGCTACATGGACCGATTCTAAGTACATCGGCTAACAAAACCGACGTACCTAACTTATTAAGTATGTCGGTCCGGACGTACTTACTTGCATTAGATGAAGTACATTGCTTAACCGACGTATTTATCTAGCTTAAGTACTTTAACCTATTAGATGGGAAAATATCTTATGCAATCGCTTATATTGGTGCAAGCGTGCAATCAAGCGGTTTGGTGCATCTAATCTATATCTAATGATGACTGTTATTTTATAATTAACCCCTTCCACCTAAAACATAGTACCTATTGTACTTTTAACCCCTTCCATATGAAACCGTTGGATCTAGATTAGAATGTCTGGATAGTTTAATTGCACGCTTGCACCAAAATGAGTGATTGCACAGGATATATCCTCCTATTAGATGAAGTACGTTTGGTTTGGCCGACGTTCTTTAAAGAACGATTTCCTGTGGTTGACGACGATGGTGGTGCGTGGTAGAGTATGTTAAGTCCTCGATAATGACAGAAGTGAGAGTCGTTTAATTTATGTTCAAGTCACACCGTTTGCATATCACTGTTATTGAATGGCTGCTAAGGTCCTGCGTAGCGTAGCAGCCCCATATGCACATGCGGCAGCCAAGAAAATTGTTTTATAACAACAGTAATGTAATTGACTATTGCGTACACCTAACCTAGCACATAATACAGTCATTGGCTATGTTTGAGGTTGAACGTTCCCTCTTCGTCCATGCGCATGGGTTTGCATGGAAACTTCTCCAGCGCAGCTTCTTGCATGATGTACATACTAGTGTTTGATGCGCGCCTTGCGCACGTTGTTTTGTTGTCATCAAATCAAAATGTGTATATAATAAAGAAGGATGATATATACGAAGGTATTGAGATAACACAACAATGACATTTCCTTTTTTTACAAACAAACCGAAGATGTGATGATATATACTCACTCCGTTCTAAAATATATTTTTTCCTAGCCCATATTTTGTCTATATTCATTCAAATGATAATAAATATAGACATGCATGAAAAATACATTCATATATTACTTAATGAATATATATTACTTAATGAATATGTAATTAGTCTAAAATAAATTATATTTTGGAACGGAGGGAGTATATAATTTTGGTACCAGTTCAAAGTTGTACATCGTCAAAAATATATAAGTTGTAATGATATGTTATCGTTATCTTCATGAACAAGGTAGCCTTGTTTTGTACTCATGAAAATACACCACTTCGTCAAATGGTACTAAACACCCAAACAGACAAATAACTCTTGTATTGTTTCTATACTAAACATGCATCATAAAATGGTACTAAACTCCATCAAATGGCCCTAAACATGCATTGTCACGACTTGCGGATGTCTCAAATAACACTTATATCTGTACACATGAAAATACACCTAAATATCCTAGACAACTTCTCTTTGCCATCTCTCACACATTGCTACCGATATTACTATAACTGCGCACCCTTCTAAATTATGTGAACAAAGCCCACTATACGGTTTGACACCATAAAATTCTCACATGTTACTCTCTCCTAAATTATATGATTTTGTTCTACTGGTTGCAGGAATTAGGTTAAGAATACCAGTGGGCAAGCATAAACTAATGATGAAAAAACCATAGCATGAATGATATGCCGAACTCAAACAAGCCTGACTAAGTATTTCATTCAACCATTCATGGTTCACGCAAGGCTTAGATTTTGGAAGATAAAAGTCAGATGTAAAATGTTACATGTTTGTGACTGGTGTTAAACTGGTTCTTAACCGGCTAAGTAGCGATTTCAGACTTGAATAAATAATTTCTTAGATGAAAAGGGAGAAGAATGCTAACCTTAGTGGAATTTTTTATAAATATGTATAATGTCCAATTTCTGCCAGTCTTATTGATTATTTTAGAGCAGTCGATGAGAGAAGAAAATTGATATGACCAAAATTGAATTGACCACCTCAGATAAGTGTAGTTCTCAAATGGCATATAGAATACCTTGAATCATAAAACATACCAGGTCTCTCAACTATATTATACAGTCCAGGAAGTCAAAGAACATATCTTGTGATAGGAATGCATCAATGACCTCTCTAATCTTTGCTTTTTATTGTGTGTTTAGCTCAGTTACGTATGGGAGAATTCAGGAACATGTACGGCTGTTGGCTGCAACGGTTCAAACTTTAGTCCGGCAAAATTAAAAAAATACAATATGGTAATACAAACATTACAAACGAACAGGACAGGAAATAAGCATATATGTCTACCAACTACTGGCTTACTGACATAACAGAAAAGATCAATTAAGAACTACGAGGAACCATGAGTGATGGCATCAGTAGCTCAGTCAGGCACAACGACCTCTGTCTCCATGGCTTCGTGATTGATGTGTCGTGGCGGCGACTGTCGGGGTTCCAGCGTGGCCGACGACGCATGATCAAGGTTTTCAAGGCACAATGCTGTAAAATATGTAAACCTTAATCTGTAGGGTAGACCAAAGATAAAAGAATGATGATAAATAGTGATAGAAAATCAAGATAGAGCATATGAGCACCTAAATTCAGCAGCATGAATTGTGAGATGTATCGCTGAATCATAATTTTTTCCTAATTATGGCTATTGGCGCATGAAAATGCTTGTAAGGACAATCTAAGTAACTATAATAATATGTAAACCTTATTATGATTAAAACATAATATATACAGTCGACATCCGTCAATGGGAGAAGAAAACTTAATTTACCACCTCAGATAAGTACAGTTCCCAAATGGCATATTTTACCTCGAATCATAAAGCATTGCAGGTCTCTAAACTCTATTGTAAATATTTTGTCACAGAACAATTAAGAGACAGTTAGAATAATGTAAAGTTTTTTCATCTAATATTGACCTTGCAGTATAAAAATAATTCATTAGCTCTAATGATATTTGTGGTAGATGTTTGATGCAAATTCAAACATGCTTTGAGAACCAATGAATAGATAAACTCACCAGAACTAGAGATCCCTTCCAACAAGCACCAAGGACAATAAAGTTCAGAAGTTTGTCTTCCAAGCGACTTAAGACTTTGTCCAAAACAGAAGATGCATCTAAATCCCGACAAGAGAAATTAGGAGTTCCACAATTCCAATAGTATATTGTAATTTTGTGATGTTTTCTCCTAGTTTTGGAACCTTTAAATTAATAGAAGCATCTAGATGCAGAATTTCTTGCAGTCTACGCAATAATTCTGCCCTAGCGTAATCAACCCAACCACAACACAGAGATGACCCATTTCTACATAATGCATAGGTAATATAAGCTGATTAATAAACATTTGTGCACTATGCAAACCAGAACTGTAAAACATCCCTGTGGATATGTCATCTGGAAAATAGGAGTGATAAAGAAGCAGAGAAGAGAATTGAATAAAATGAAAAACATAATAACTTGGACGAAACTGGAGATTCCGGATCTTCAGACAACCTGCCTTCATTTTTAGGACACAAGGAACTAATCAAATCATCGCGTACGTGCTGCTGCCGGTTGAGCGACGGGTGAAGAAATTGACCGTCCATCCACGCCGCATGGTAAACCAACTAAACTTAGGCGGTGCTTGGACTTTGGACTAGACATTGGCTGACTATTGTTGTTCTTCAGGGGCGCAAACAACGCAGTGGGTGACGATAAATGTAACCTTCTTCTTGCTGTCGTTGGCATTCCATTTAATGGCTAACATGTTGCCGTTTTTCTTCTTATCTTTACTCCATAAAAGGATTGCTGCATCAATGATACAATGCCTAAATAGAAATACAACTAGCTAACCATCTCTGCTTGATTACTTGAGACTTGAGAAGTAACATAGGATTGTTCATATCAAATTGCTTCGCACAACAAACCCAGCAACAATATTTTCAGATAATATATTCCAGAAATATTTGTACCTAATACAATAATTCTTTCCCCAAAACATAGTTTTTGACAGTCACATACGCATGTCTATCACTAAAAGATTTAGCTAGAAATTACTCAAGGCAGTAATGTCACGAAGCACAGCTCCTTGATCTATTTTTCCAAGGTCACCAGTTGATCATTCTTGGACAAATATCTTTGACATGGATTCAGTTGAACTATAATCAAACCGTGATGGTATACCTGGTTATAAACAAATGTTTGTTTCTGTGTGTTTCATGCCACTGTTAGCTCTTCCCTTTTTGAGTTACTGATGTTGGAACTGTCTAGCCGGCTGTTAAAGTTTCTATTAGAAATAGAATCACTCGTTTCAGAACCTAGCCGGCTGTTTGGATTCAGAATCTGAACAGAGATCTGAACAGAGATGAATTTTCCCTTCACATAATTTAAGTTTTCTTCAGTTACTATATACCATTTACAACCAAACAAAACATGGCTGTTTTGCTTATGTTGAATTTCTGGAACAAGAAGCTGTCCAGGAAGCTATCCAGGAAGCTCTGAACTTGAATGAATCGGAATTGCATGGTCGACAGATTAAGGTTCAGAAATATTTGGCAGAGGCTCAATGCTTTTGCAAGAGATTTTAAAGAAATCTCAACAGCGCTTTTTACTTCTGCTTTACCTTTTTGCTCTGTGCTCCACAGGTTGCGCCAAAGAGGACTAATGTCCCTGGGATGAAGCAGCGTCCACCACGCGGGTATAATCCCTACCATGGCTACCCTTATAGATCATATGGAGCACCGTACTTCCCCCCATACGGTTATGGGTAAGTATTGTGGTGTACTACTGTCAATGTGGATTTCTAGTTTTCTTTCTAACGTAATCGTTTATCGTTTTGCAGGAGGGCTCCTACATTCCGCCGCCCTATGCGCTACAGACCATACTTCTGAAGTACGTACGGGGTAATAATGTTCAATGCAAAACCAGTCATGGTTAGTGGTCAGTCTCAGGAATAATTAAACCTACTGTTGTATCGTTTGCACTGTTCAATATTTGACATTGTTGCGGTTCAACGCTCCTTTATCAGCTGCCTTTTCTAACCTCTGTTCTTGCATAAGCGACATGTAGACACAGGACATAGGGTTACTATTGTTTGCATTTTCTGTCATTCTTGATTCTGACGACCCTATACAGCACTTACCGAATAAGATGCATTGTCAAGCTCTGGGGTGGGTCGGTTAGGACATGGGAGTGGACCGTTCCTTGCTTATTTGTCATAGATTAGTTATATGAAGAGAAGGCATCGTGCATTTTCAGATTGCTACCTCAGTCCTATGGTAGAGCTCTCCTAAATCCAGCGGGAGCTCAGCTAAACAGGTCATAGAAGTGATTTAAGAGGCCGGAAGGTGAAAAAGGTAGAATCCTTTGATTCTGTGAAATGATTCTCCACAATCAATTGTATCTATCAGATAATGAGGTTTTATAGAGAATTAGAATCAGCTCTACCTGTTACGTACACTGTTAAGTCAGCAACGAGCACTTCCTCGGGCAGCTGAGCTCGAGCGACGGCGGCAGCGCGCCGCACCAGCTGCTGCAGCGGGAGTGGGACTGCGGCGGCGGCATCGGCAGCAGGCGCGGGTTGCGGCGCTGGTCCAGGAAGAAGGGCAGGGCGCGGGGACACCGCCGCGGCAGCGGGTTCTGCAGGATGGAGGAGGCCGCGGACTTATTGGGCAGGCAGTCGCAAGCCCTAAACCCTAGCACGACGAACCCTAGCAATGGGAACCGGAAGTGTGAGGGTGGAGGAGAGCTGGGGAGGAATGTGCTTGCCTGGAACCTTGGAGCGCCGCGGAGCAAACACAGCCGGAGATGCGGGGGAGGCGAGTGGAGCGCTGGCGGAGCAAACGCAGCCGGAGACGCGGGGGAGGCGAGATTGGAGAGAGAGCTGGCGAGATTTTTAGAGGAGTGAGGCGAGAGCCGGTGAGAGAAGCCTAGAATCATCCACACACGCCGCAGGCACGAGAACCATCGAATGGCCAACGAGAATGATCGAACGGCGAAGGATTTCTTGCCGACGTGGACTAACGTGAGAGCGGCAATCCTTCCTGCTTTCATATTAAGGAAATATCCATGATGACGAAACCAAGAACAAAGAGTTATCCTACACTAATTAATTAATGCAGCTTATTGTAAGGCTCCAAATTGACCTAGTAAATTATAGAGTGAAGTCACGATTTTATCACAACCTCTACATATGATATCATGACATGTGTAGAAGTTTCATGATTTTTTGACTTTTTATTTTTGTTTTATACAATTTTTAAACAACTTAATGGTAAGTTCACGATCATGTTTAGTGAGCATGGTGCTCGAAGATTCTGTTCTGTTCCTAAAATCGAGATCGTAACTTGTGCTAAATAACATGGATATCATTTTTGCATGCACGGTTTTCCATGTTTCGAGTGACTTGCCGTTTAAATATGAATTATCCAAGGAAATTCAATTAAACGAACTAAATTTAATATTTATAAAAACACTTTTATAATTGAGTCAATATGGTACATGTAGATCTACATAGTGTAACAACACATCACAAAAAGTTTGATAAAAAATAAAAAAACTTTGTCAAGTGTTCAGGAATGACACTCGGCACAGCAAGCTCTGTCGAGTGTCTGAAGCCGGACACTCGGCAAAAAGGCTTCTTTGCCGAGTGTCAAAGCCCGACGCTCAGCAAAGATAACGGCCCTCAGCTTTACACGGCCACTGACGACCCTTTACCGAGTGTCGTTATTTGCCAAGTGTTTGGCACTCGGCAAATGTTTCTTTGTCGAGTGTATTTCTGTGCCGAGAGCCCTGCTCTCGGTAAACGCGGTCATTACCGAGAGTAGAACTTTGCTGAGTGCGGCACTCGACAAAGACTTATTTGTCGAATGCCGGAAAAAAATACTCGTCAAAGGACCAGCACTCGGCAAAGAGCCGGATTCTGGTAGTAAAACCCGTTACCCATGCTAGCCAGCTATATGGCTGGCCGGATTTTAAGTACATCGGCTAACCAGAACCAACGTACTTAACTTATTACTAGGTGTGTGCTCGTGCGTTGCCACGGAAGTAAATCTTAGTGTAAAACATATATATGGGACGATAAACATCACTAAGTTATGTAAAATCCATGTAGTGTAATATCACTGTAACACTAAATATTACAATAGTACATCCAAAGGAGAAGTATGAAAAGAAGCGGTGAGAGAGAGTGTGTGAAATAGGGACCATGCACTTGCATCATACCAAAAGCGTACAGTGTGTATGAAAAGGCATACATAAAAATAGAATACAATAGAACTTATGCAAGTGATCTATTACTTTAGAAATAGATATAGATCAAGTCCTAGTCTCCCTTTGTCAAAGTCTGTGTCCTACTGCCTCACATCTCAATGTGATGAGAATGGATTTGGATCTATCCTTCGTTGTACAGGGCATGTAGTGAGCCATGATGGCACATATCTCTGAATTCATGTACCTCTGTAGGCATATGCAATGCAAGTATAAAATTAGATGCACCCAAGTTATCAGAAGGTAATGAACATCAAAGTGTCAGCATATACTATTTCTTACCCGGGCCCTGTACTTGTACAATGCATATCCTGTGATTCCTGTTGCGACAAGACTGAAGAAGATGACTCACAAGAAGCCCCAGCCAGATTATGATGCTCCACTTTTGCCTGAGTACAATAATCGCCCAATTAGCAACACTTGAGTGTCAAGGTCATGCCTATGTTCAACATAGTTGCTACTTCTGAGATCTGAACTGTTAAGTTGCCAGAGCAAAAATCCAAAATCATGACTCATGTGCCTTGAATAGGTTGTGAGGTAGAGCTAGCAACTTCTGCTAACTTACCACCTCTAAGGTTAACTAATTCAACATGAAAAAAGAGTGACTCAATAATAAGCTGATAGTGTACCTGTATGATGGTTACACATACTTATGCATGTATCATGCTCCTTCATGTAAAGCAAGCCTTCACTGCAGCCATACTCATAGCTTCCCCATGTGTTTTTGCATTTGGATTCTTTGCATTGACACAATCCTTTCCTTACATTCATCAATATCTGTCACAACATGTTTCACATTTACATTCACAAAAGGGAAGTGTGACAAGCCCAATGATATATAATATCGCTCAAGAGAGAAACACAACTCTGAAGAACATTACATCAGAAGTTGTGGAGGACATGCAAGCACTTCTAGAAAGACAAGCCTCGGAAATGTGCCTTACCTTCACATTTGTGCCTACTGCCACCCTTGAATCCATCTAGGTATTTGCAACCATCATCCAGCATATAACAGACCCATAAACAAAATATCAGATTTTAAAGAATTCCTTAATAAAAAGTTGGACAGGGCATTTTTAAGGACAATAAAACCTCAGCTAACACTTAAAGACAAGTAGAGTATGCCCCACTATTCTTGGTATCTTTTCAGCATCCTCAATTAGTAATTTCACATCGTGCAAATCCAGAAGCTAAAAACACACTTTATAATCCATAAGGCTTTATTAACACCTGATCAAAGAAAATGCTAGAAGATGAATCTCCTAATGCTTTGTATGTACCTTCACAAATCAAATTGGACACTCGCAAACTCTTCCATGAATCCTGTATATAAACCGAACAAGTATTGTATGTATAGGCTGTACAAAACAAATATTGTAGTGATTTTAGCAGCCTTATCTTGCCAACAGCCACCATTTTTCTCTAAGCACTCATTTGTTTGTATATCTAAGATCAAAATAAAATGAATATTAAGAGCATGCTACATATACAGATTTCTCAATGTTTTGTTTGCATTCAACAATAATTGTCCTGAAAAAAGAAATATGTTTCTAAAATTTGGTAGTACCTCAATAGAGAATTCACCAGTCTCCGGTTCTTTAGTAAATTGCTGTCAGATCAGCAGTACTCTTTGCATTGTCTAGTGAAGAATAATGTGAGAAACAAATACGAGTGACAAGCTACTGAATAATTGTTCGGTTACCTTTATTTTAGTGAATTTTACCGTATTGCGTATGAAAATTTTGCCTAGGTCTACCCCAAGCTGAAACATGGTAAAAATGGGAATTGGTAGTCATACACACTCGACACTGCAATTGGTTGGCCGAAAGGAAAAAACAAAACAAGCATTTTTTCAGAAGATGGAAAGGGAAAACAAAGGTCCATCAGAACTGCAATGCTCATATACAATTATATGATCTTATGCAGTTCTACTGTCTAACCATGCTACCAATATTTTTATACGTGAAACAAAAAGAAGGTTGTTTTGAACAAAGAGCAAAAAAAGGAAAATGGTCATAATCTTGATTTGTAACTACAACTACTGAACAAGAATAGAAAGAACACAAACTTTGATAGGTTGTGCACCTCGGTGGTGCAGCTGCGCTTGGCGCCGCCGACCTTCTTGTTGCGCTAGGCTCGTCCTCTAGGTCCTATAGAGCAGAGAGGCAGGTGTCCAAATCAGGCGAGATTGGATCGGATCGATGGATGCACTGCAGTGGCAAGCGTGGTCGGGCGTGCCACTCCATCTCACATGCTAATTGTTTAAATCACACATCTTGTTAAGAAAATAGAAAACGCTAAAGCGCTAAAAAAATTCTTGAATGAGCTCAGGCACAAAGAAAAACATTTATTATGACAACCCACAAAGGGAAGTCTCATATTGAGATGGGTAAAAAGAGTATCAAACAGTAAAACACCAAAGCACTCAAAAAAGTCTTGAATGCAGTTAGATAGAAAGGAAAAAACACTTATCATGGCCAGAAATGCACGATTTTGGAACATGACTATTTGCTGTCGTACATAAGCAGTCAAATTACAACTAAGGTGAACCAGAAGTTACCATTCTCGGGGTATACCAGCTTCATCACGAGTCGTGTAGTTGAATGGACCCTTTAGTACACGCCATACTCCTTTATCAAGTCTAATGTTTAAATGAACATTACATTAGTTAGCATGATCTTGTATAAGCATATATCACACACTATATTCATTATTTGTCAATGCAAAAACAAGGTAAAAAGATATCCAAATAGCTTAGACAATATTCTAATTTGTTATAATCATCTGGTTATAGAACATCTTCACCTCTCCATTTTATTCGCTGGTGGTGCACAGAACTGCCCTTATTTCAGAATAGTTGTATAACAGGAGTGTATTTGGATGTTACAACACCAAAGTCACTGGATACTCCTCTCAAAGTTATGTATGCTAATCCCATGCTTTTGCGACAACAAAATATTGAATACGTCTGCATAATGATAAGTCATAAATAGATCATGTCTACATTAGAGAGTGTGCACATACCTAATGTCTGACAGCATGGGACCATTCAAGGCAGTCGCTAACTGCTGGTTGATCCTCAGGTGCAGTTGACAAAACAGATGAACATGAAGTCTCCGTAAAGTCAAAACCTCCAGCCAAGAACTTCCTCGAGCAGCGAGATGTGAGATACATAGGAGCTTGTTGTGTAGGGGGTGTACTCCATATCCTTGCTGAAAATTCTATAACTTCAACAGAGCAAGGTGATGAAACCTGCATAAGTATATAAAGTGGTAATTAAGCAACAAATTGTCAATCAGAAAAACTTCCTTCCTCAATACATGGATGGGACAGACTGTTATAATTGTGCTTAAGTTATCTTGTGTTCACTATGACTGTAAAAGAAAAATCAATGTTCTATAGTGGTTTATTTCAAACCAAAAGGTCAACTAAGAGAGTGTTCACTATGGCTGTAAAAATAAATTCAGTGTTCTGCATACCCATGGTACACTAACACCTCTTCCTTGTTAATAACAAATTCTTTTAACTCATAAGCATACATATGACATCTTGGGCCTTGGTGATGTTTGAGTTGTAGAGCCATTTAGTCCCACAAATCCTAGCATAGCAATGTGCTAAACACATTCACCAAATGACAGTAGTGGTATATTTCTAAAATTGATATGAAAAAATAAGTTCATGACAGGAAGAAACTCTGTGCCAAGAAAGTATGTACCATGCAAAACTATGTGACAATTTAGAAATTAATTGTTTACAAAAAAGACCAATATAAGTTTAGTGGAATATCCGGTGCATGCGCATTGGGGAAATTTGCAAGTCGAAAGAACTGGCTAGCACAAGTATATTAAGCAGACTACAGAAAAGCATTTGTATTCCATTTGACAATACATTCAAGATAAACAAACAAGAGCAGCAAAGGATAAAAGTTGAAAGGACGTCTCGAGCTTGCAGTTTATGTAAATGGCACAATTAACATATGGTGTCATGGTGACGCGACAGCGAAACACCAGCTTGGCAAGGCGACGACTTGTTGACGAGAACAGACCAACTGCTAGCGTTGGACAGATCGACCGGCTCTGATCTGGACTGAATGCTTCGAATTCCATATCTCATGTAAAAAGGGATAAGAAATAAGTTCAGAGTGCTTTTCGAAAGAAAAATAATAATGATGATGCTTTTGGAAGAAATCAACTCAGAGAGAGAAATGTAAAAGCTGGTGACACTGACATTGACTCCTTCAGCCTAGTATTTTGCAGAGCATTTTTAACTGCATCATAGCAGTGCTTCTTACGTTTTAGTTTACTCAATTTCTTTGCACTACAGATTTATAGTTCTGAAATAGCAAAGTCATGTTCCTCGCCCTCCATAACAAGAAGCATGCATTAACAACTGAAATTCAAACATCAGAACATTATCATGAGTAGTACAGGATCATTTGTGTGATCCCTCGCTACATACACAAAAGGGTGCTTTCTAAGCTATATTGCTACCAGCCTCCACTCGCACACAACACCATAAACCTCTCTGAGCGACACAACACAAAATATTCAGGATATTAGAAATTACATGTTGCCATAGGAGCACCGGATTAACTGGCATGCCCACAACAGCGAATTTTACAATAGTGAAACTCCATGGTGGTTATAAGCTTATTCTGAACTAAGGGTTTGGCGTCAGGACACACGCTTGTTAGGACACTGGATTATTCTGAACTAAGGGTTTGCAGTACAACACCAGGAAGCCGCTCATTTGTCCTGAACATCAGCCTATCAAGTCTGTTCCTCTGACCTACAGAATCCCCAACCTGGATTTCTAATAGCGTCACTACAGGAGGAGTGACGGCAAGGTCACGGCGTGACATCCACCTGGATGAATTCACCTGGCATGACATATTTGCTTGCTACGTTGATTACTCTGACATTATCAACATCACATCAAGACATAAAAAATACTGTACCAGGTAAAGATCCTAAGGTAACCCAAGTGGAACACACACAATGAGGATCTAAAATAATTGGGAACTAACCAGTGGATCTCGCGAAGGCATAAGTCATCAAGCACTCACCGGGATGTTTGGGCGGACGGCGACGATGATGTCGTCCTCGATGTAGACGTTGGCCTCCTCCGCGAGGTGCACATTGACAACTGTCTGGTCCTTGATTCGATGGCGCAACGATGTCGCGAAGCCTTAGGCAGCACAAAGAACATCTGCCTCAGCACAACAGCGATCCCTCTCAAGTTTGTAACCATCTGCAGCTGTTGACTCAGGTCGGGGGTGGCTCGTGGCCTAGGTGGCAGGTCGGGGACGTCGGCGGGACTGGAGTTCCCTTCTTCACGGCGCATCGGCGAGTGGGGGCGGGCGCGACAGTCTCGCCATAGAGAATGGAGCAGGGGTGAAGGATGGCGACAATTTCGGCAGTCTTGTCGAGGGGCAGAGGGGGCGGCAGTGTGACGAGGGGGCGGGAAGGGCGACAATCTCGTGGGGGAGGGGGCTAGGCGCGGCCATCCAGTCACGACGGGCGCTGGCGTCGCGCAATGAGGGAGGGGCGGGGAGGGGCATGGTATCCGCAGGCAAGATCAGCTGGCGTGGGCATCAGGGGCTGGGTCCATGCGCGGTTCAAGGAGCAAGATAGAGGGTGTGGTCGTGGGCGGCGGCGGGGGCTGAGTGCCTTGCGCGGGCGTGGGAGGAGGACAGAGGCGGGGGCACGGCGGGGGCACAGAGGGTGTGGACGCACACTTTAGGGTCTTAATAGAGTTGTATAGAAGTATGTCGGCCCGAACGTACTTATTTGCGTAAGAAGAAGTACATTGCTTAACCGACGTATTTATCTTAAGTACTTTAACCTATTAGATGAAGTACGCCGGTTTTTGGCCGACATTCTTTAAAGAACGATTTCCTGTGGTTGACAATGACTATCATTGACGACGATGGTGGCCGGTGATAGTATGTTAAGTCGTCGATAATGACAGAAGTGAGAGTCGTTTATGTTCAAGTCAAGTCACGCCGTTTTCATCTCACTGTTGTCCGTTGAATGCATGGCTGCTAAGGTCCTCCGTAGCAGCCCCATATATGCACATGCGGCAGCCAAGAAAATTAGTTTTATAACAACAGTAATTGACTATTGCGTACACCGTACCTAACCTAGCACATAGTCATTGGCTATGTTTGAGGTTGAACGTTCCCTCTTCGTGCATGCGCATGGGTTTGCATGGAAACTTCTCAGCGCGAGACTTTAATAATAACGTGCTCCAAATCTATCTAATAATAATGTGTAAGTGTTACTGTCATTGACGATGGTGTGGTGGCCGCCTGGCGGGCCGTAAATATGTTAGGTCGTCAATAATGACAAATTTGAGAGTTGTTTATGTTTTCGTCAGTCGTCACATCGTTTTCAATATCATTGTTGTGAATATAATGGCTGCTAATGTCCTCCGTAGCAGCCCTCGCGCAGCCAAGAAAACTTGTGTCCATGGCAACAGTAATTGACTATTGCGTACAGCACATTGTGTCATTGGCTCTGCCACCTCATGTCCGCCGTTGCCGCTAGCGCATGCATGAGTTTGGCTGGAAAAAAAATAGTGCGCACATGCAATGGATCATTTCTTTTTTTTTTGGTCAAGGATCAATATAATAGAAGTTTGGACTAACACTTTTGATCATTTTTCGTTTTAAAATTCTAGGATTCACTGCTGCAAATAGGGATGCTAATGGACTCTAGATTTTATATTATAAAATTTTAAAAACAAATCAGATTGGGATCCAGCTCTGTTCTTACTCATATTTTAACTAAAATCTTTTAAGGGCCATAACTTTTTGTGAAAAAACATTTAGATCGTGATCCATACCACTCCTAGGTGCAAACGGGAATATCACTAATGGCAAAATTACCGACAGGGGTATACAATTTACTAAAAAAATAAAAACCCTTTGAAAGTTAGTGTTCGCTAGTAGAAAAGAGCTCAAAACCTGCGGTACGTTCAAATTTTCACAGGTGGTTTTGATTATCAAATGTCAATGAAAAAAACAGGCGGCGCCGACTTAAGGAACCACCAATGAAAACCTATTTCCACTGGCGGTTAGTAACAGAACCACCAGTGGAAATTAGATTATCATTGGCGATTCTGTTACACCAACCGCCAGTGGAAATATTAAGAGAACTGCTAGTGAAAATAGGTTTTCACTAGCAGTTCCTTAAGCCAATCGCCAGTGACATTAGTACTATAAATACCCCTTCTTCCTCCTCGGCAGGAGTTGTAGCTCGTAGCCAACTTCCATTAAAGACAATTTTAGAGGTCCAGATTTCACAAAATACAAGGGAAGAGGTTTTGATCGTCATTTTTTGAAAGAAGGTTGCTAAGAAAGGTTGATTTATGTTTTTAATGTAAAGTTTTGTTCAAGAGCTCAATTTTAGCCACATTTTTGATCTAGGGTTTCACCATGTGAGAGAAAAGAATATAGCCTCTAATCGACGTAGAGTTGGAGAGAGGTGAAGATTTACAGAGAGGAATCTAAGTTATTGGGCAAAAATGTACAGAACTAGATGTATATTGATTATTTGATCGATTGATGTTTCAATCGGTCGTAGCCCTTCGTGTATATATATATATATATATATATATATATATATATATATATATATATATATATATATATATATATATATATATATATATATATATATAGAGAGAGAGAGAGAGAGAGAGAGAGAGAGAGAAAGAGGTCTGGACCCGTTATAAGCTTTTTCCTGAGTTCATCCAGCAGATTTAGCTAACAAATCCCGTAAGAAACTTGGAATCCTAACTGAATTTGCGTGCGCGAGGACCGTCCGCGCCACCGGTGCTGACAGTCCGGACCCCGGACTGTTCGGCCTTAGGGCCGGATCGTCTGCCAGTCTGTTTCGGTGCTCAACAGAAGCCTTCGACGACGGCTCTGCTGGGAGTGCATGATGGCGCGACATAGGGTACGTGTGGCGGTGTGGCGGTGTGGAAGAGGGAGTGGCGGCAAGGGAGACGGCGCAACGACATGTGGCGAGGGCTGGATAACGAGCCAGCTTGGCTCGGCTCATTTACGAGCTCGAGCCGACTCGTTTAGCTCGCGAGCCAGAGCAGAAACAAATAATATATACATAAGAATTAATTTTTAGTTAATTTCAAACTAGTTTGACAATAGAAAATAGTAATTATACTCATAGTTTCACAAACCACGTCAATGTAACACCAAATTAGCACCATTCATCACTCATCAATTCACAATTCACATACATGTTCATCTGTTTAACCCACAATTATATTTGCATAGACCAATTTAACACATAGACATAGTTCATTAATCATTACTTTAACTCATAGGCCATAAATACCTCACATACATATAACATGTTCATCAATTATTCCGTAAATGATATGCATATAGTTTCATTTTGCTGGAATGTGGTAGCTCGTTTAGCTCGCGAGCTAGCTCGTTAACGAATTGAGTTGGCTCATGTCGGCGTTTCGAGACCGGGGGGTCCCTAAGCCGACGAGTGAATGTCGCTGCGTGCCCCAGCCCAGATGGGTCGAGCGCGTGGGCGAGCACAAAGGGGGGAAGCGAGGTGGCCGGAGATGGGCATGAGAGAGGTGGAAATCCCGCGGCCTTCGTGTTCGTCCCGCGCCCAGGTCGGGTGCGCTTGCAGTAGGGGGTTACAAGCGACCACGCGGGTGAGGGAAGCGAGCGGCCCCAAGAGAGCGCCTGTCCCGTCCTCGTCCCCGCGCGGCCAACCCTCTCTAAGAGGGCACTGGTCCTTCCTTTTATAGTCGTAAGGAGTGGATCCAGGTGTACAACGGGGGTGTAGCAGAGTGCTACGTGTCTAGCGGGGGAGAGCTAGCGCCCTAAGTACATGCCGATGTGGCAGCCGGAGAGATCTTGGCACCCAGCTGGTGTGATGTCGTGGCCGTCGGAGGAGCGACGGAGCCTGGCGGAGGGACAGCTGCCGGAGCGGTTGAGTCCTTGCTGACGTCCTCCTGCTTCCGTAAGAGAGCTGAGAGTCGCCGTCGTCACAGAGCTCGCGGGGCGCCATCATTGCCTATCTGGCGGAGCTAGCCAGATGGGACACCGGTCTTGTTCTCTGCGGCCCGAGTCAGCTCGGGGTAGGGTGATGATGGCGCTTCCTCTTGACGTGGCTGGCTTGCGCCCTAGGTTGGGCGACGTGGAGGCTCCTCCGAAGCCGAGGTCAAGTCTGTCTTCCGTGGCCGAGGCCGAGTCCGAGCCCCTGGGTTGGGCGAGGCGGAGGTCGTTCGGCGGAGGCCAGGGTGGAGTCCGAGCCCTGGGGTCGGGCGAAGCGGAGTTTGTCGTCTCCTGGGGCTGAGCCCGAGTCTGAGCCCTGGGGTCGGGCGGAGCGGAGTTCGCCGTCTTCCGGGACTTAGCCCGAGTCCGAGCCCTGGGTCGGGCGGAGCGGAGTTCGCCGTCTTCTGGGACTTAGCCCGAGTCTGAACCCTGGGTCGGGCGGAGCGGAGCTTCCTATGGTGCCTCTGGCAGGGCCTGACTGCCTGTCAGTCTTACTCTGTCAAGTGGCACTGCAGCCGGAGTGGCGCAGGCGGCGCTGTCCTTTTGTGAGGCCGGTCAGTGGAGCGGCGAAGTGACAACGGTCACTTCGGCTCTGCCGGGGGGCGTGCGTCAGGATAAAGGTGTCAGGCCACCTTTGCGTTAAATGCTCCTGCAATTCGGTCGGTCGGTGCGGTGATTTAGTCAGGGTTGCTTCTTAACGAAGGCAGGGCCTCGGGCGAGCCGGAGATGTGTCCGCCGTTGAAGGGGGGCCTCGGGCGAGATGGAAATCCTCCGGGGTCGGCTGCCCTTGTCCGAGGCTAGGCTCGGGCGAGGCGTGATCGAGTCGCTCGAATGGACTGATCCCTGACTTAATCGCACCCATCAGGCCTTTGCAGCTTTATGCTGATGGGGGTTACCAGCTGAGAATTAGGAGTCTTGAGGGTACCCCTAATTATGGTCCCCGACAGTAGCCCCCGAGCCTCGAAGGGAGTGTTAGCACTCGCTTGGAGGCTTTCATCGCACTTTTTTGCAAGGGGACCAGCCTTTCTCGGTTGCATTTTGTTCCGGTGGGTGCGCGCGAGCGCACCCGCCGGGTGTAGCCCCCGAGGCCTCGGAGGAGTGGTTTCACTCCTTCGAGGTCTTAATGCCTTGCATAATGCTTCGGCTGGCCTAGTTGTTCCCTCATGCGAACTGGCCGTAGCCCGGGTGTACGGTCGGGGCCCAAGTTCTCGGGCTGGTATGTTGACGCTGTCAACGGTTCGGCCGGAGCCGGGTTTGCGAGAGCAGCCCCCGAGCCTCTGCACAGGGCGAGAGGACGATCAGGGACAGACTCGCCTTTTTTACATACGCCCCTGCGTCGCCTTTCCGCAAGGAGGAGGGGGGGGGAAAGCGCCATGTTACCCTCGATGGGTGCCGAATATGGTGTCTCCGGTGAGCTGCAAGCGGGTAATCCGAGTGGACGTCCGTGCCCCGTTCGTTAGGGGTCGGCTAGGGGCCCAGAGGCACGCCCAAAAGTACCTGCGGGTGATCTGCCGGACCCGGTCCCCTGGCGACGGGGTCCAAGGGCTCGATGCCTCCCTCCGATGGGATTCCGTTACAAGATCGCTCCCGCTGGTCTCGGAAATGTCCTAGGGTACCTCGGGAGCGCAGCCCGAGCCTTGGTTATGTATCGAACGTACCCCTGGTCATCCCTCGCTCGGTGTCTGAGGCGGCTGTGAACCCTTCGGGGGCCAGCCTTCGAACCCCTGATCAGTAATGGGCGCGGAGCCCGGGTAGCCTGAGGCGGCCGTGGAACCCTTCGGGGGGCCGGCCTTCGAACCTCTGACCAGTAGTGGGTGTAGGGCCCACGCGATCTGAGGCGGCTGTTGAACCCCTCGGGGGGCCAGCCTTCGAACCTCTGATCAGTAGGGGGGCTCGGAGCCCGGTTCCTTCACGGGGAAGGATCTTTTCGGGGTATCCCCCTTTCCCGGTCCCTGTTGCAAGAGATAGAGAAAGAGGAAAAAAGGAAAAGGATACGAAATCGAACGACGTGGCGTACCTTTTTTGGCGCGGTTATTACGGCGAAGGCGAAGCGTCGCCCGCCTCTCCTGCCAGAAGCGCCGTCTGTCCCGCCGCGGAGTTAATGTGACGGGGCGAGTTGTTGGCAGGGCGGCCGTTGCGCGTGCGCGAGCCGTTTGAGGAACGGATCACGGTCGCGTTGTCTTCACGCCGTGAGTGGGGGTTCTCTTGCTGCCCCTGGATGGGACGTGAGCTCGGCTGACGACGTGACCGCTGCTCCCGCCCACCTGCCACCGTCATTACTACCAGCCCACTTTTGGCCGCTTTGACCGCCGCGTCTGGCTGGCGCTGCTGGGTCGCCTCGAGTCGCGGTATTGGTCCCGCAATCCAGGAGGCGCGGTGGTGGCGCAAGTGGCGGTGCAATTGCTTGCATGCAGCATCCGGCGCGCCGGTTGCGTGACGCGTGGGCCTGGGCCTCTAGGCTGGGCGCGTTGGGAGTCGGAGAAGCGCGTCCACTTGGCGCGGTTGCATGCCGCCTGCATGGCTGCCCGCCTCTCTCGCCCGTTGGTCCGGGCAAAAGTGGAGGGTCACTTGTAACCGCTGGGCGGTTGAGTGCACCACGCGCGGCGATTTGGCTTCTTCTGCTCCGAGCCGGTTTGCATGACGTGTGGGACCCAGCCCCCGCGCTGCAGGGGAGGGCCTTGGAGCGTGTTGGAGAAGACTCAGCCCGTGACGGCTGGGGACGCAAGTAGGGAGAGTTGCCTTTAAAAGGAGGGCGACCCCTTTCGGAAGGCGACCATGTCTTCTCGCTCCCTTATGCGTTGCGTCTTTCCACCTTCCAAGCCCCCGGATGGGGGATACCCGCCGTCTTTTCGCCTCATCGTTGGAGGAATGCAACTCCGTGGGAGTTGGTACCTTTCAGCCATCGTTCGGCTTCAAGGATTTTCATCACACAGCCCGGTTGCTCCCCTCCGCTGGTGGTCACCCAAGACGGTGACCTCCAGCTCCTGGATGGGGAGAGGCAATCCGGGCTGTGATCTCGATCCCGCCCTCAGCATCGAGGGTGTTCGTCATTCTCGCTGGGGCGGGGAGCGAGGCGAGCCGGGGCTCTATCTCCTGCGCGGGTCGGCGGGCCACCTCTTCTTCCAGCTTCTGGTGGTGGCAATCGCCCTCCAGCCCCGCGGTGGAGACGTCCTCCAGCCATGCCGGGGAAGGCGAACTGTTGCTGCCCAGCTAGGATGCAACATTCCGCCCTCTTCCTCGCGTTCGCGGCGAGGACGGCGGCGAGGATCTGTCGGTGCGCTTGGGAGCGGCCCGCTCTTTGGCTTTAATATCTGGTTCGCGTCCCTTGAGCGGGAACGCGAACGAGAGCCTTCCGACGGCCGCGTCCACCCGGGACCATGGCTGCTGCTGCAGAGGTCGCTGGCGAGTCTCCCGATGTTCGTCGCCCCGCAGGCTCGAGGTTGCTCATACCCGCGGGGATGGAACCGGAGTTCCGTTTGTAACGGCACTTTGAATGCCAGTGTTTTTGTTTATTATGGCTGTCGAGGCCTGAACATGTATGTAGTTTTGGCACGGAGCCGTGTTTTTTCCTCATTTTCGAGCACTAAGACTCGCCTGTTGCTTATCTGAACCGCTTCACCAAGCATGAGTCACCCCGTGTCAAGGTGACGAGTGAGGTATCCGTATCCCGGAGGCGTAGGAGTCCCTCGGCTCGGTCGGCCTTGTTGTCTGAGGCTCCTCTAGCTTAGTTAAAGGGACCCCTTGGCCGCTCTTCGACGAGCCGAGGCCAGGGGTAGCGATATCAGCATGAACATGGGCGAAGTTAGCTCGAAAATGAAAACCTGGTTGGTCGGAGCCTAGCCGGGTTGTCCGTTAGTGGGACCGACGCCGGAGTTGACCAGCCGAGGCCTCGGGTCGGGCTGGCGCCCTTGGAAGATGGTTGGCCGAGGCCCCAGAGGTGACCGGCCGAGTCGCCTGCTCGGGCCGGATTCCCGAAGAAGATCCTGGCGGCGAAGGCCCGGGCGTGGTGATGACGTCGTCCTTCGGAGTGGAGGTCTTCGGACCGCGTCGCCGTCCGAGGCTAGGTTGAACCTCGCTGAAGTTGTCGTCGATGCCGAGGGTGCTGCTGCCCCCTTCCAGCGTCAAGACCCGAGCCTGCAGGATCAGATTGTCTTGTAGCGTGTGCCTTCCGCGGCCGCCGAGGCCAGACCACACACCCTTGCTGCGTTGTAAAGCTGCGTCTCTTTTCCTCTTGTTTCGAGTATCTGGACTTTTTTGTCGGTAACAGGGATGTTTGTGCGAGCGAGAGTTGCTTCTCGCGGAAGGTGATGAGTGAGGTATCCGTATCCCGGAGGCGTGGGAGTCCCTCGGCTCGGTCGGCCTTGCCGCTTACGTGTACTTTCACCCGTCCATAAGGCCCTGTCACCGACTCAGTCGAGAAGGCTCGAAGGATCGCTTCGGCAGAAGAACTTCCGAACGTAAAGACTTGTTCGGTCCGCGGAATCACTTATCCGAGCGTGAGTTACATATCGCAGAAGGTGATGAGTGAGGTATCCGTATCCCGGAGGCATAGGAGTCCCTCGGCTCGGTCAGCCTTGGCTGCTTACGTGTACTCCGTCGTTTTCAGGATCCACTTTTCGAAGTAGTCAGAAAGCACGAAAGACATTCTGGCGGAAGAGATCTTTTTTCGAGGAAAATTTTGACGCAGAGGGGGTCCCCCCCCTTTTAGCCCCCGAGGGAGGGTCGGGCTTTGCCGAGGCGAGGCCGACCCTTCCTTGATGACTAAACTTTGCGTGGGTGCGAGGTATATGAACAGCTTGAAAATATCTTAAGGGTAGAAGCGACGTAGCTGTTGGATGTTCCAAGCGTTGCCGTAGACCTCGCCTTGACTGTTGGCCAGCTTGTACGTTCCGGGCTTCAGAACTTCGGCGATGACGAATGGCCCTTCCCAGGGGGGCGTGAGCTTGTGCCTCCCTCGGGCGTCTTGCCGCAGCCGAAGCACCAGGTTGCCCACCTGGAGGTCTCGGGGCCGGACCCCTCTGGCGTGGTAGCGTCGCAGGGACTGCTGGTACCGCGCCGAGTGTAGTAAGGCCTTGTCCCGAGCTTCTTCTAGCTGGTCCAGCGAGTCTTCTCGGCTAGCTTGGTTGCTTTGATCGTTGTAGGCCCTCGTCCTCGGGGAGCCATATTCCAGGTCCGTGGGCAAGACGGCCTCGGCCCCGTAGACCAGGAAGAACGGCGTGAAACCCGTGGCTCGGCTCAGCGTTGTCCTCAGGCTCCAGACCACCGAGGGGAGTTCCTTCATCCATCGCTTGCCGAACTTGTTGAGGTCGTTGTAAATCCGAGGCTTGAGCCCTTGTAGAATCATGCCGTTGGCACGCTCTACTTGCCCATTCGACATGGGATGAGCCACGACGGCCCAGTCCACCCAGATGTGGTGATCGTCACAGAAGTCCAAGAATTTTCTGCCGGTGAACTGGGTACCGTTGTCGGTGATGATGGAGTTTGGGACCCCGGAGCGATGGATGATGTTGGTGAAGAACGCCACCGCCTGCTCGGACCTGATGCTGTTCAGAGGTCGGACCTCGATCCACTTGGAGAATTTGTCGATGGCGACCAGCAGGTGCGTGTAGCCCCCGGGCGCCTTCTGCAAGGGGCCGACAAGGTCCAGACCCCACACGGCAAAAGGCCAGGTGATGGGTATCGTCTGCAGAGCCTGAGCGGGCAGGTGGGTCTGCTTCGCATATAATTGACACCCTTCGCAGGTGCGGACAATTCTAGTGGCGTCAGCCACCGCCGTTGGCCAGTAGAAGCCTTGCCGAAAAGCATTCCCGACAAGGGCTCGAGACGCTGCGTGATGGCCGCAAGCCCCCGAGTGTATCTCTTGCAGGAGTTCCTGACCTTCGGTGATGGAGATGCATGGGGTCGAGAGGGACGGCCTTGACCGTCTCCACTGGCTCGAAGTTGTCGGTGTGATGCTTCACGTCTGGCACCTCTTTGGAGAGGCTTTCCAGGTCGGCGATGAGGGCCTCGGACTCGGCGAGGGCCTCGGCGTACTCCACGCACTCCACGTCGCATTCGAACGCGTGTTTGTACGTGGGGCCGACGGTGATGACCTCGTTGGGGCCCGGCATCTTGAGCTTCAGATAGGTATAGTTGGGGACGGCCATGAACTTCGCGTAGCATGGCCTCCCCAGTACCGCATGGTAGGTTCCTCGGAACCCGACCACCTCGAACGTCAGAGTCTCCCTTCGGAAGTTGGAGGGCGTTCCGAAGCAGACGGGAAGGTCGAGTCGTCCGAGGGGCTGGACGCGCTTCCCGGGAATGATCCCGTGGAAGGGCGCAGCGCCTGCTCGGACGGAGGACAGATCGACGCGCAGGAGGCTGAGGGTCTCTGCGTAGATGATGTTGAGGCAGCTGCCCCCGTCCATAAGGACCTTGGTGAGCCTGACGTCGCCGACGATGGGGTCGACGACGAGCGGGTATTTCCCCGGGCTCGGCACGTGGTCGGGGTGGTCAGCTTGGTCGAAGGTGATGGGCTTATCGGACCAGTCTAGGTAGACTGGCGCCGCCACCTTCACCGAGTAGACCTCCCGGCGCTCTTGCTTGCGATGCCGAGCCGAGGCATTCGCCGCATGCCCACCGTAGATCATGAAGCAGTCGCGGACCTCAAGGAACTCTCCTGCTTGGTGATCTTCCTTCTTGTCGTCGTCGCGGGCCCTGCCACCCTCCGCGGGTGGCCCAGCCCTGTGGAAGTGGCGCCGAAGCATGACGCACTCCTCAAGGGTGTGCTTGACGGGCCCCTGATGATAAGGGCACGACTCCTTGAGCATCTTGTCGAAGAGGTTAGCACCTCCGGGGGGCTTCCGAGGGTTCTTGTACTCGGCGGCGGCGACAAGGTCCGCGTCAGCGGCGTCGCGTTTTGCTTGCGACTTCTTCTTGCCTTTCTTCTTGGCGCCGCACGGAGTAGACGCCTCGGGAGCATCTTCCGATGGGCGGCCCTGGGGCTGCTTGTCCTTTCGGAAGATAGCCTCGACCGCCTCCTGGCCAGAGGCGAACTTGGTGGCGATGTCCATCAGCTCGCTCGCCCTGGTGGGGGTCTTGCGACCCAACTTACTCACCAGGTCGCGGCAGGTGGTGCCGGCAAGGAACGCGCCGATGACATCCGAGTCGGTGATGTTGGGCAGCTCGGTGCGCTGCTTCGAGAATCGCCGGATGTAGTCTCGGAGAGACTCTCCCGGCTGCTGCCGGCAGCTTCGGAGGTCCCAGGAATTCCCGGGGCGCACAAACGTGCCCTGGAAATTGCCGGCGAAGGCTTGGACCAGGTCATCCCAGTTGGAGATCTGCCCCAGAGGCAGGTGCTCCAACCAGGCGCGAGCGGTGTCGGAGAGGAACAGGGGGAGGTTGCGGATGATAAGGTTGTCGTCGTCTGTTCCACCCAATTGGCAGGCCAGGCGGTAGTCCGCGAGCCACAGTTCTGGTCTTGTTTCCCCCGAGTACTTTGTGATAGTAGTCGGGGGTCGGAACCGGGTCGGGAACGGCGCCCGTCGGATGGCCCGGCTGAAGGCCTGCGGACCGGGTGGTTCGGGCGAGGGACTCCAATCCTCCCCGCTGTCGTAGCGTCCCCCACGCCTGGGGTGGTAACCTCGGCGCACCCTCTCGTCGAGGTGGGCCCGATGGTTGCGATGATGGTGCTCGTTGCCGAGGTGGCCCGGGGCCGCAGGCGCGGTGTTGCGCGTGCGCCTGGTGTAGACCGAGGCTTCCCGCATGAATCGGGAAGTCGCGGCATGAGGTTCCGAGGGGTATCCCTGCCTTCGGGAGGCAGAGCTCTCGGCCCGTCGGACCGCAGCGCCTTCCAGGAGATTCTTGAGCTCTCCCTAGATTCGCCGACCCTCGGTGGTTGATGGCTCCGGCATCGCGCGGAGAAGCATCGCTGCTGCAGCCAGGTTCTGACCAACCCCACTGGATGCGGGTGGCGGCCTGACCCTGACGTCGTTGGCAACGCGGTGCTGGAAGCCCTGGGGCAGGTGACGTATTTCTCCGGCCGGGGGTTGGCCCGCCCATACCTGCCCGACGTCCCGGCGGATCGGCTCAAGCGCTCCTGCTCCCTCGTCGAGCCTGGCCTGCACCCCGCGGACTTGCTCGAGCTGTGGGTCGTGACCCCCCGCCGGAACGGGGACCACAGCTAGCTCCCGCGGGATGTCAGCGCGAGACACCGGCCTAGGGAGATCACCGTCCTCCGGCATGCCGAGATGATTGCCTTCGGAGGGATCCCCTAACTCGACGTGGAAACATTAGCGGCTTGGGCCGCAGTCCTCGTCGTCGAGGCTGCGGCTACCGTCGGAACAGCCGGAGAGGCAGTAGTCACATGCGGTCATGAAGTCCCGCATGGCACTGGGGTTGCCAAATCCAGAGAAATCCCAACAGATGTTGGGGTCGTCATCTTCCTCGGACCCAGAGGGCCCGTAGGTCGAGACGTCCATCAACCGGTCCCAAGGCGACCGCATGCGAAACCCCAGAGGGTTTGATCTCGCCTCTACGAGAGCGCCCGCCAAAGCCAGGTCGCTAGGCGGGTTGAGGCTGAGTCGAAATGACGTAGGATGGGAATCGGTGGGTACCTTTCGGTCGGCGAGCAGCGACATAGTCACGTCGGGGACTGACTGCACCGCCGTCTCAGGTACGAGGGCGACGTCCCGCAAGCTCTCCACGAGCGCACTGGCGTCGTCCACTTGCTCGGGATTGGCGTGTCGTGGGGAGATGTGCTCGCTTTCGTCTCAAACGCGAGGTCGACACCCGACGCGCCCCTCGTTGGAGCGCTGGGGACGTCGACTCGCTCGACAGCCGACGAGGCGTAGCCTCCCGCTTGGCCTTGGTTGCCCCGCCTCCTCCTCCGTCGGCGGGGGAGAGGACGGGGTGAGCTCGAATGTTGTTCTTCCGCCGCGTGGGGAAGACGTCGTCGATTCCGCCGCCGGCGGGCGGGCTGTCGGCCGCCATTGTCGTTGTCGCACGGCGGTGGGAGGAGTATCATGTCGTAGCTGCCGTCGAAGGACATGAACTCAAGACTCCCGAAACGGAGCACCGTCCCGGGTCGGAGAGGTTGCTGGAGACTGCCCATCTGGAGCTTGACGGGAAGCTGTTCGTCAACACGCAGCAGGCCCCTACCTGGCGCGCCAACTGTCGGCGTTTCGAGACCGGGGGGTCCCTAAGCCGACGAGTGAATGTCGCTGCATGCCCCAGCCCAGATGGGTCGAGCGCGTGGGCGAGCACAAAGGGGGGAAGCGAGGTGGCCGGAGATGGGCGTGAGAGAGGTGGAAATCCCGCGGCCTTCGTGTTCGTCCCGCGCCCAGGTCGGGTGCGCTTGCAGTAGGGGGTTACAAGCGTCCACGCGGGTGAGGGAAGCGAGCGGCCCCAAGAGAGCGCCTGTCCCGTCCTCGTCCCCGCGCGGCCAACCCTCTCTAAGAGGGCCCTGGTCCTTCCTTTTATAGTCGTAAGGAGTGGATCCAAGTGTACAACGGGGGTGTAGCAGAGTGCTACGTGTCTAGCGGGGGAGAGCTAGCGCCCTAAGTACATGCCGATGTGGCAGCCGGAGAGATCTTGGCACCCAGCTGGTGTGATGTCGTGGCTGTCGGAGGAGCGACAGAGCCTGGAGGAGGGACAGCTGTCGGAGCGGTTGAGTCCTTGCTGACGTCCTCCTGCTTCCGTAAGAGAGCTGAGAGTCGCCGTCGTCACAGAGCTCGCGGGGCGCCATCATTGCCTATCTGGCGGAGCTAGCCAGATGGGACACCGGTCTTGTTCTCTGCGGCCCGAGTCAGCTCGGGGTAGGGTGATGATGGCGCTTCCTCTTGACGTGGCTGGCTTGCGCCCTAGGTTGGGCGACGTGGAGGCTCCTCCGAAGCCGAGGTCGAGTCTGTCTTCCGTGGCCGAGGCCGAGTCCGAGCCCCTGGGTCGGGCGAGGCGGAGGTCGTTCGGCGGAGGCCAGGGCAGAGTCCGAGCCCTGGGGTCGGGCGAAGCGGAGTTTGTCGTCTCCTGGGGCTGAGCCCGAGTCCGAGCCCTGGGGTCGGGCGGAGCGGAGTTCGCCGTCTTCCGGGACTTAGCCCGAGTCCGAGCCCTGGGTCGGGCGGAGCGGAGTTCGCCGTCTTCCGGGACTTAGCCCGAGTCCGAGCCCTGGGTCGGGCGGAGCGGAGCTTCCTATGGTGCCTCTGGCAGGGCCTGACTGCCTGTCAGTCTTACTCTGTCAAGTGGCACTGCAGCCGGAGTGGCGCAGGCGGCGCTGTCCTTTTGCCAGGCCGGTCAGTGGAGCGGCGAAGTGACAGCGGTCACTTCGGCTCTGCCGGGGGGCGTGCGTCAGGATAAAGGTGTCAGGCCACCTTTGCGTTAAATGCTCCTGCAATTCGGTCGGTCGGTGCGGCGATTTAGTCAGGGTTGCTTCTTAACGAAGGCAGGGCCTCGGGCGAGCCGGAGATGTGTCCGCCGTTGAAGGGGGGCCTCGGGCGAGACGGAAATCCTCCGGGGTCGGCTGCCCTTGTCCGAGGCTAGGCTCGGGCAAGGTGTGATCGAGTCGCTCGAATGGACTGATCCCTGACTTAATCGCACCCATCAGGCCTTTGCAGCTTTATGCTGATGGGGGTTACCAGCTGAGAATTAGGAGTCTTGAGGGTACCCCTAATTATGGTCCCCGACAGCTCATTAACGAACCGAGCTAGGATGTCATCTTAGCTCGTAAAAAAAATTCAAACAAGCTGATCCGAGCCGAGCCGAGCTGACCATAAAACGAGCGAGCCAACGAGCCACGAGCATTTCGTCCAGCTCTACATGTGGCGGTGGGTGCGGGAGAAGAAAATGCAAAGAAAAGGAAGGCAACTGTGGGAGGACGAAAGTCGAGCCGGTCCTAAAAATGGTTTAATTTTCGGTGACTATCAGTTGCCGCAAAAAATAAACAAAAATTTTGACGGTTTATAACAGCCTTAGCGACAATCGCCAAGAAATAACTTATTTTCAACAACCTATAAGTAGTCGACGAAAGTAGCAAACCAATTTTTGGCGACAACGTGTCAGCCACCGAAAATAAGATTATCTTCAACAGTTGTGTCTGGTTGTCGCCGAAATTAGTTTTTTATTTTCAGTAGTTGAGCCATCAAAAATATGTTTGGTCGCTTAAAATTTAGCGTTTTCTAGTGCGTAAAAAAATTCACTGGCATCAGTAACATTCTCGTTTGAGTAAAGTGCACGGGCGACCCTCATACTTGGCACGTTGTGCCACTTAGGCATCCAACTCAGACAATCTTCCCACAAATTTCATACTCATGCATACGTATAAGCTTAAATCTAAATCATTAAAGCACACATGTTGGGAAAATTTACACTACTAAATCAAGTTTTATGATGCTTATTCAAATCATAATGACAAAACTTAAAAGTTGGATAAGTGACATAAAATCCAAACCAAGTTAAAAATTTACACTAGCGTGACCTTGGATTATGCTTAGTTTCCCTGTGTTTGTGTAATTGTCATCAATTAACATTAACAAGAAGGGGGAGACTGAAAAGACCTTGCTTTTTATTTTGGAAAATGAGTGACATTTAGTTAGACTAATATGTTTTTATGTTGAGATACACGAGATTTAGTCCACAAGTGCACTAGGGTGAGCAACTCTAGCCATAAAGATGGGATATTGAAAGATTGTCCCTACTAAATGATGCTAAGGTATACAAGATAAAGATGTACCTTTGTAACATGTAAACCGAATGTTGACGTGGTGTGCCTTGTTAGAACACATTACTGAAACTTCGGTGACCCAAGTGACACAACATCCAAGTTTAAGGACCCATGTGACACAACATGTCAAATTCGAGATTCCAAGTGGCTCCGACGTGACTTGCCACGTCGGCATCCGGTTTTGCAAACCTGGCTTTGGACCGTTTTGTATAGACCGACAAAGTTTGAGGACAGTGTGTCAAGTTCTAGGACCGCTAGCGTATTTTACCATTCTCGTTTCCATAGTAGTAATAAGTGAGTCACAATATTATTCCATAAGGGATTGTCTCAATGAGTTACAGTATTATTTTGTAAGGAATTGTCTCGTAACGAAAAGATTATAGAAGGTCATTAATGACTCAAATTTTATTGGATCAAGGGTTTGTATATATTATCCAACATGATCATTATAGTATCTATCCATGTAGCGTACTGCAAATTGACGACACTTGGTTCCACCTAACTAAAGTTTAGTCTCTGCCACATCAAATGTTTGAATTACAATTACAAGTATTAAATATAGTCTAATTATAAAACTAATTACAAAGACAAAGGCTAAAAGACGAGACGAATTTGTTAAACCTAATTAAGCCTATATATAATACTCACAATTGATATTCAAACCTTTGATATAACACTAACTAAACTTTAGTTAAGGGAACTAATCACCGCCGCATTGTGTCACAGCGATTCGTCGTATTCACATGCGGATGCTATGCATTATTATCATTGTTTCACAACTGATAGTGCTCTCTGGCACGCAAGTACTAATATAATTAAGTCACAACGAAAAATGAAGCATGTGAGAAAACTCAGCCAAAAGGAAAATTAAACTAAAACCTGAGACCAAAAAAGTCTTAAGATTAGCAGCCTCTACTAATAGGGACCGTCGCCGCTTGGATCGAGGACAACGTTGCCAAGACAAAGCTGTTGCTGCCTAGCTAGATCCAGACCAGCGTCACCGAGCCATGGCTGTGCGGATGAAGACCGCCGCAAAGTCGATGTCATCGTCGCCATCGAGAGGACGATCCATGCTAAGTCATATGCTTTGCTGGACGAAGTGCACATTCACGTTGTCGTAGGATGACCTGTCGTGTGCATCGCCATCCGTGATGCGGAGATGCTCTAGCCACGTCGTCATGTGGTGCTGCAAGGTTGAGAGCTAGAGATGTGAGAGAGAAGTAGGAGAGAGAAGAGGGAGAAGGAGGAGAGTTGTGACGATTCTAACTTGCGTGAGTTGTTAAGCAGAAGAAGGTAAGAACAGGAAGAGACACGACAGCGTGAAGACTTCTAAACTAGGGCTTCGAGAGAGGTGACGTCATTGGTTAATTTTATATTTGTGATGGCCTTTTGTTGGGCTGCTAGGGTGGTCGTTTTTATTGAAGCGGTTCTCTTAACAAACCCCGTGTAAACATACCTATTTTTTACAACTTGTTGCTCAAGAAGACTGTATATAAGTATAAAATTAATTTTACAAGTAGTTCTCTTAAGCCACTGTTTATAAAAATATCTATTTTTTAAAAGCGCCGCTTTTAAAAAATAGATATTTTTATAAACAGTGGCTTAAGAGAACTGCTTCTATAGAAATAAATTATTTTTACAAGCGGTAAATGATGTTTTTACGAGTTCGTTGACACCTTGTAAAATTTGACCGTCCATTTTTACAGATGGTAGCCTTGTAACTGTCGCATGGTGTTTTTACAATTTGTAAAGACCGTTTTCTAGTAGTGTAGGCTGTGTAGCATGGAGTCAAGACTCAAGAGAAGCATGTTTTGAATGTCAACAACTCGTGCTTTGAATGTTGACTACTTTTAAAATGATTCACAAAGTTTCTTCGCTTTTGAATGTTGACTACAGTATTTAGTGATCGACAAACATTTAAGAACTAAGGTGTGATATGTCATAGTGTTAGGGTATAGAGAAACTCTATACAGGCGGTTATGAATATATTTGTATTGACGTTTTACAGAATCATCAGTGCTATGAGCCGATAAAAACAATTATTTGTACATGTAGATAACTAAGAACGGCTAGTGTAAATTGATTTTCAGTGGCGGTCGGGCTAAGAAAACCACTAGTGGAAATCAATTTCCACTTGCGATCGAGCTAATAAAATCGCCAGTGAAAATATTTTCTAGAAAACATAAAATACGTTATAAAAATAGCAAAAAATATTTTTATTAGGGGAGGGGTCTCACTAGGCTACGCACCTGGTGGGAATCAAACTTATAACCTCACCCTCACATAGCATCCTCTACCACTCTATGTCTCTATCTATCACTTACTTCATATCTAGGGCTTGTTTGGTTTGTGGCTAACTGTGTCACACTTTGCCTAAGGTTAGTCGTCCGAATTGAATAACTAAACTTAGACAGAAAAGTTAGGCAAAGTGTGGCAAGTTAGGCTGGGAACCAAACATGCTCCTATAATGTAGTTTTGTTCTCCACATATTAGAACAATTCAAATATAAATTGACTATTTGAGGTCGTAAACGAATTCAAATGAAAAAGTTATCAACTACAAAGTTTCATAACTTTTAAAGTTATACAACTTTTATTTTGGTACTTTTCTCATCCGAGTTCATTTTTAAAATTTGGATTTTAAATTTGACAAATTTAGATGTAATTTTGGAGCTCCAAAATGATTTCAAATAAAAAAAATTGTCAACTACAAAGATTAATAATTTTTAGAGATCGATAAATTTTATGTTGGTGGTTTTTTCATACGAGATCATTGGAAAAACTAAAAAAATCACGATAAAAATAATTTCTAGTGGTTGTTTCTTAAGAAAACTACTACTAGAAACCGATTTGTAGTGGCGGTTTCTTAAGAAGACCGCCACTAGAAATCATGCATTTTTTAGGCTAGTTTGGGAACCCCAATTTACCAAGGGATTTTCATTTTGCCAAAGGAAATTAGTTTATTTTCCCATGGGAAAATAGAAATCTTATGGGAAATTGGGGTTTCCAAACTAGCCCTTAGTGATGATTTTTTTAAGAAACTGTTATTAGAAATAGCATTGACGTTTGATAACTGGAACCTCACGTAAAAATTAAACTCTACCGCAGACTCTTTTCTACTAGTGTATATCTAGTGCATCTGTGCATAGCAGAAGCTCATGTATGCGAAACATGCGAGTGCGTAAAAGCGAAGGGTGTTTGGCAGAGCACACATATGGATGCGTATATAGACCCACGGTAGAGAGAGAAATCATAGGTGTGGGGTATATATAGGGAAGCTAGACGCTCATTGTCCACGTTCTCATCCGCTCACTGTCGCCAGAGTGAATAGTTGAATATTGAATAGGACACGAAAAATGCACATACACATCCATTCACACGATCTACTGAAGATGGAAGCAGATCCTCTGACATACTACACGGGGGCACTGTCGCACGCACGCGGGGGCCACACGGCAGTATACGCCGTCTCCCACGGATGATCTCGTTGCACCGGAGATAGCCTTATCGACGATGAGTGTCATTGATGGTGACGGGTTATAATAATGTTAGGTCAATAATGACAAAAGTGTTCCAAGTCACACTGTTTTCAAATAAAATTGTTGATGGCTGCTAAGGTCCTCCGTAGCAGCCCTTAGCGCAGCCAAATATGACAACAGTAATTGACTATTTGCCTACCTCAGGTCTTGCATGGACTTCTCTCCAACGTAGCTTATGCACGATGCCATGTATAATTAACTATATCCATGATGACAGAACCAGCAAAGGACAAAGAGTTATCCTATTTTTAAGCATCAAAGCAACCATATCCATATCCGATCCAGGTGTATAACCATATCCATGATGACGGAACCAAGGGACAAAGAGTTATCTTACACTAATTAATGCAGCTTTTATAAGCATTATAATGAAGTCACGATCGCATTAGATGGATACATATATTGGGATCTGACCTCCAATATACATGTATCCGTAAGACATTATTTAGAAACTTCATTCAGTTTATCTCCTATATTGGCTGAAAAAGGTATGTGCACACGCACATGCAATGAATCATTCCATTATTTGGTCACTGGTCAATGTAATAGAAGTTCGAACTAACGCTTTTGATCATTTTTCGTTTTAAAATTCTAGGTTTCACTGCTGCAAACGCCAATATCACGAATGCAAAAGTACTGACCGTGTTGGCTCTGGTTTAGGGGCCAAACACTAGGGGTGTATCTCATGACGGTGCTCTTTGCGGGATCGCGGACGGTCCGCAATCTCGCTGCAGGAGCGTCACCCCAGACGGTCCGCGCGTAGGGCTCGGAAGGTCTGCGATGGCAAATAGCATCTTGGCAGCGTAGAATCCTAGATCTCGCCTCCCGAGAGGGAGCCCGTCGGGGAGGCGAGTTCCAGAGGGTGCTCTAGAGTCGGCATGCCAGAGATGAAATAATAGGTTGAGGAAGACTAATACTAGACTAATTACTGTTACTCCTATAGGACAAGAAAGTAAAGGAAATGATATCTAGATTGATTGGTTCGAGTGTGTTGTGTGCCAATCAATCGTACCCCTGGACCCGTTCCTAGGCGTTCCCCAATAGAATCCACGCGATTAGATGGATAATCAAGCATGGAAACAAGTGTTATCTTGCTTGAATTGATCCTATCGCGGATCGTCTGGGCCATCCCGCTGACTGTTAGGGGCGCGGACCGTCCGGGCCACATGGCTGGACCATCCGGCCTTCCTAAGTGCAACATATGGTACTCAACACATGCCCCTTATCTTTTAGGAAACTTTAAGCAAACCAAAAGCACCTGGTATATGTTGTTATCAACTCGATGTGAGAACATCGGTTTTCTAAGAATCTTGCCATACAGTGGGATGATATAACTTTAGAAAATGGCCAGTCAATGCCTTAGGTAACTTATCACCCTGCAAAGTCTGCAGTATATGTATGCATTACCAAAGATTACCTGTGTAACTCTGTAAGGCCCTTCCTAGCTTGGTGACCACTTTCCAAACTTCTGGTCCCTGCTCTTCAATGTCAAGATTGATTAATTGGATGGTATTTACTTATACTTAGTAATAGCTAATAGATTTTTGACCAACTTAATTAAATGCAATGCTCAACCTTGACCATCTTCCTTCGTAAGCCTTACACTACACTTTTACTCACACTTGTTGATCGATGACCGTATGGGAGCTCACCCTTGCTATAATCAAACCAGGTCAAGATTAGGTACTGTCGGAGGAGAACTACTACGATGAGATCTAGGAGTTGTCTCCCAATTAACCACGCTTGAAGAGATAGTTATCTTAGTTTGATTTATTTTATTATCAGTTATTTTGTAAGACATTCTCATTATGTAATAAATATTATAACATTTGTCTCTATACACAGTCATTGTATGTGTGGAACTTGATCTTGGTGCACATATGAGATGCATTAAATCCAGGTGTGACAGCAGGTTTGTGGGTTTATCCCAATTTGGTGGAGGAGGTTGTGGTTGCCCGGTGTAGGAGTTCATCGACATCTCTACTACTCTATAAGGACCCAATGAGGGCGTCCACATTTCACCGTGCCCCCACCTGGCTCCGCCCCCGCGATACCCTAGCCGCCAAACCGCGCTTGCTCCCCACGCGATGGCCGCTCATCCCGCCGTCGTGCCGACCGCGGCCACCACCGCGGTTTTGCCCGCGCACTCGCCTCCCTCCACGGTTGCGCCCCGCCGTCCCCTACGCGACGCTCGACTGCCCACGCCCCGTTCCCCGTCCACGCACCCTCGACCCCAAACCCCGCCTCCCCCTCCACGCCCCGTCCAACCGGCCTCGATGCCCGCGCCTGACCCCGTGATCCCGGCCCTTGCTCCGGTGTGCTCAACCCCTAGGGGCGATGTCCATAGGGGCGGGGCCCACTCTGCGCACACATCGTCGAGGCACACGCCTGCCCGGCTTCGTCGTCCACACCCCACACCGTGCTCAACCAAACCTAGCTGCGCTTCCTCCTCAAGGTCTCAGTGCCTCGGCTCATGGTTGCCCTCGGAGCCTGCAGCCGAGGATGCCACATCCGCCATGACGGACTCATGGGAGACGGCCGACATCGACGAGGCCATGAGCTGGCTCATCCTCCCCGTGCGTTGTGTATCCTCCTCGCGGGACCTCGTCTTCTCTGTGAAGAAGATGGATGCGACTCCTCAACGCCACGTGGCACGGGTGGTGGAGTGCATCCACTCGGTTGTCCTCGCTCGACCCACCGTCGTCACGCGTCGCTGTCTTTGGCTTCTGCAGGCTCTTTGGCGGCGACGACAAGGGCAAGAATGGCAGTTGCTTCCAAAGCCAAGGGATGTGCCACTGATCTCGTTCGTACCTCCTGCTCCAGGTACCGGCGGCGGTTGAGTTTATTTGGCAGTAACATCCTGTTAGTTTTCACCCCTTCTCGTGATTTGTTGTTAGCAGGTGCTTATGGCTGAGGTTAAGCGCAACCATGGAGGAGGGATGCGACGTGACGAGGTATGGAACGGGGAGCAGCCGAAGCAGAGATTGGATCAAAGAGGGCTGGGCAGGAGACGAGCAAATCGTGAGTATTTGGGTCCCCTGTATTCCCACCCTGATGTGCAAAATTAAGCACCTAAACCTGAAATTGAGCTATTTATATTTGAATCATTTTTATCGAAGTGTAATATTAATACATGTATTGTGCCTGCACTATTTCTTTGGAATGCAGCTGCCAACCTGAGGTGTTGACACCGTCTCTTTCCATTTCACTGATAATTGTTACACTTGACTCCACTTGGGGTCATCTGATCCAGTATAGATAACCTCATTTAGCTTTTTTTGTTTACATAAAGCCTACAACAGTACACTATATGTGCACAAATCTGCCTTACAACCCTCTTTGACCATCTTCTCTATAAGGACGGTAGCAAAGTCAGTATTGCCTACCTTGCTAAAACCATCAACTAAAGATGTATATGTTACCTTTGTGAGGACGACTCCCTGCCTGACAAGAAATGAATAAGCTTCTTCAGCTCTTTCAGACTTGCATAATGCATCAATTAGGACATTGTATGCATGCTCATCAAGTGTCAAGCCATTTTGTTCCATCATTTCAAATAACCTGAAAGCATTATCAAATTCGTGTTTTTTTGCACTGGCCTTGAATCAGAGTAGTATAAGTGATAACACCAGGAGTTATCCCATCCTCTTGCATTTTGAAGCCATTGCCTTATGAAGTTTTTGATCCTGAATTAACCCATATATGAAAAAACTATAAGTCCAGGCATTTGGAGGCGTCAAGATGACAATGTTGTTATCTATTCTAATGGTAATGGAAGCCCTACAATTATGCTCATGAATATTGCAAACGAACAAAAGAAGGCATGCCTTACAAAGGTACTATACATGATATGTTTATGTAATTCACATTATGCTCAAATAAGCTTAATGAATATGGTCATTGACACAGTAAAGTAAATTGCAATCTTCTGGTTGAAGAAGCTGTGTACTCTTTCGTCATGTAGGATTTTTCAATTATGTCATTATTTGAGATTTAGACGTACAAGAAGTTGTGAAGTTGGTACATGCCAATATTTGTTTTCAATTTTTTTTGTGATTACAAAAACTTGCATGTCCATTTTTCCCTTGAGCCTCCATTGTTTTATTCTTTCACCAGTACAACATATCTCCATTTTCCGCCTCTGAATAATCATTATGATATAGGTCGTTGAAACTCTTAGGGGGTTTGTTACTTGCGAGTTGCGATGGGCGTTCATGAACACACCTTGTCATTGGAAAACACGCAGGACTATGAATTTTTGTATTGCTCTGTGCTCTAGGTTGTATCCTTTTTAATGCAATCTAGGTATGTATCCTTATCTTTTGTTAACCAAATGACCAGCTTGCTTTAACCTATAACGAAATATGGTATCTATTCTTGACAGAAATCTGGTGGGAATTAAATATGGTGTTTTCACCCTCATATATTGTGATTTTCCCATTTTATGGTTATTTAACTATTTTAAAACTTCATATGCTCCTTGCAGTGATTGGATAATTTCCACAAACTGGCTAAAAGAAAGTGTCCGAGAAGGGCTCACCTCCAGCTCCATCTCCTCTGTTGCCTCCTCGCGCTCTGCAGCGGCGTCTCGATCCCCGAGGTCATCGCCTTCTTCAACCACATTGCCCCTTCCATTGCTAATTATCTCCCTGTTAGTGAAACTGAAGAGATTTCTATCAGAATCCTATGTGCTTCTGAGCTCATTGGTTTAGTTATTGGGAAAAGTGGGGCTAATGTTAGGCGGGTAGAGTAGCAAACTGGTGCTCGCATTAAAGTTCAAGAGATTGACAAAGATGCTTCTGGAGAAAGGCTGGTCATTGTTTCATCTAACGAGGTAACAATGCAGCTGGTTTCGAGTTGCCAACCACTTTCTTGCACCAATACTCACAATTTTATCTCCTTCTCATTCATCCAGATACCAACTGAACCAATATCCCCAACAATTGAGGCACTCATTTTGCTCCATGATAAAGTAAGTGCACCCTCTGAGAAACACCATTCAAGTACAACTGTACAAGGCTTGTTGTACCATCAAACAAAGTTGGTTGTATTCTTGGGGAAGGTGGGCAGGTGATTACTGAAATGAGAAGACGAACTGGGGATGAAATTCGAGTTTACTCGAAGGCAGATAAACCAAAATACTTGTCTTTTGGTGATGAACTTGTGCAGGTGACTTAATATTTGCTAACAGCATCAACATATTTCTATATGTTTTTATTATCTAGACCATTTATTTGTTAACTTTTGTTATACCTGTATATTTGTTCCAAGCTTTCAGGTTGCAGGGCCTCCAGCTATTGCAAGAGGAGCCCTCACAGAGATTGCTTCAAGGCTTAGAACTAGGACTTTGACTGCCAATAATCCTCCACCTTTTGCCCCTTCCGATGATCCTCCTGGTATTCTGAACACAGTGTATATGAATATTCTGCTCGCCTCTCCTCTCCTAAAGGCCATTTTAAAGGACGCGACTGCAGTATAGTCATGCTTCACTTTAACCTTAACTATCTGAATTTATACTGCCTAGGCTGGGAAAAAAAGGCATGGGTATTTATTTGTGAAGTTGTGACTATCTGACCATTCCAAGTAGTTGTTTACCTGAGAAAATCTTGGATGAGGACAACTGTGTTTTATGTACTAATAATAGCGAGCAAACTCTGTTATCGTTAAAGTCACTATTTGTTGTACTTTGCTATTGTTCTCCAACCGTTTATTTAAAAGCATTCTTTTTTTAGCACCTATACATACCATTGTTCTCCTGACAATATGTCTTGATGTCTAACAGTAAATCTGTTTATTTCTTTAACTAGATTTGAATTTTCTATATGACTTCCTTTTTTGCAGGCACAAGTGGTCTTTGGAATGGTGGAAACACCAAAAACTATATGTAAACTAATTTCTTGATCTTCTCTTAACATAAATATCTGGCCTGCTAATCAACAATATAATTTTTTTGTCACATGCCTTCTGTTCTACAGACACAGGCTTTGGACATGGTCCAACCCATAGCAGTGCCAACAGCACCTTCCTCAGTCAAAACTACTGCACCAGATCATGTCAGCTTGCCCCCGCCCCCATTACCTGCTAACCAGCAGAGTGTTGCTCAACTTTCTGCCCCGTTTCTACTCCTCTTGACCGGCATTAATTTGGCGCTACTATCTACCTTGATTTACTAGCAAGACATTAACCTTTGTATTAATTTTGGAACTGGGTAATGTGAATTTGGGTGTCAAAATTCAGATTCTGAAGTTGCTCATTTCCTGGAAACAATATTTGTTTATTTTTATTTTTTTAATTATCACAACCACTATGATCTACTCCCTCTGTTACAGAGTTTAAGATGTTTTTTCCTTAAGTCAAACTATGTATTACCAGAAAACTAAGCAAATTGGCAATCAAACTAACTAATTAGTGAGGGGTAAGTTAGTCTAATTGCCAGACTCCTTATTTGGTTCTAAAATTGCATGGATGCCTTGTATTTCAGGATGCATGGAGTGTTTTTTTGTTGTAGTTATCTATTCTATCTGATAGCTACTTGTGCCATTCTCTCAAAAGGAACAACGTTTCTTTCTATAATAGAGAATATGATGAGCGTTTTACTATTGGAACTTCATATGCTACCTTTTTCAGTGTCATTTCTATCTTTGCATATTTTCAAATTACATGTCATCCTACAGTAGCGGATGCTTCATCATAACTGATCAGTTAAGTTATCTAAAACAAGTAGCTAAATATAATTAGTAGTAAAAATTACAGATTTAAGGGTTTAGAAGTAACATGTATTTGGTGTTAGTGTTAGTTTTTTACACATGTGAAAGCTATTTGCTTGAGTACATAGATCTCTGCAGATGATAAAATAATACTAGGCTTGATAGTATTGTCCATCATTTGCTTCAGTACATAAATAATACTAGGGTTTATAGGCGTGATTGGTGCAAGGTGATTCTTCTCTGCGACGGCAACACCACCAGCTCCTAGGAGGTGTTGCGGCTCCTCTGCAACTGCACATATCTTGGTTAGCTGAGGTTGATAGATGGTGTGGTGTTCACCATGAAGAGCCTACAAGGAGCTCAAGATCTTGTAAAAGGTAAGTCCCCCTTTTTCTTCACCAACTCTGACGTATCCATACTCTTCAAATGTGCAACTTAATCAATCATTCAGATGATAGATACTATATTTAAGATGTCACTCTGTGGGCTAAAAAGCTTCGAACCACTGATTAGAAAACAGTAATCCCTCCAGTCTAAGTACTTATCACCATTCACTTTCTGTGTTCTTCAAGTTCTAACTCTGACCATTATTTTTTTCTTATAATAGTATGAGTTATAATCTCTAATACACATGGTATTATGCAGATAGCTTTCAAGAAAAAATACACATATGGTTTTTATGTTGCCAAACTAAATATTCTGATCAGCCTCCAGTCTAAGTACTTGTCACCTTTCACTTTCTGTGTTCTTCAAGTTCTAACTTTGACCATTATTTTTTTCTTATAGTAGTATGAGTTATAATCTCTAATACACATGGTATTATGAAGATAGCTTTCAAGAAAAATACACATATGGTTTTTATGTTGCCAAACTAAATATTCTGAAAACTATTGGCAACATAAAATTTAATAGTTTGACCATATTTTGGCAAAAGCCTCAAGTATTTGTAACTGGAGGAAGTTGTATCTAGCTAGAAAGATGAAATTGGGGATGAGCACTTGTACTCCAAATTTACTGAGCTTGCTGGGCGTAACTCAAGCAAGTAGCAGTAACACTTCTTACAAAAAAATAAATAGCGAATTTATTTTCTTTTTTTAACACAATAGTTAAAATATATATTCTGCAACACATAGGTAGCAGTAACACTCTTCTTATGTCCCAAACATATGGGATAGTGAGGTCAGGCGGTACCAAATAGTGATAACGGCTCTGCATTTCTACATTGGGAAATTCAAATTGAATTATTGTACATGACTACATGTTTCGAGTACAAGAGGTCTAGGTTGTCAACGAATCGAAGGACTGAATCGTACGTATGCTGGTGTACAATATGATACTACAGTTAGAGGTGATCATTCTTTTTGTATCTCAAGCTCGTCTATCAAAATGATTGATTGTGAAACTAAGACGACGAAATATTTACCATTGTAATTTACATAAGATGATTGTTTAACAGAATTCCTTACATATGAGATTGCGCCATCGTTAAGTAATACCCTTCTATTATCATAATGAATGTCACTTGACAACATTCTCTTTTAGTCGCCTGTACAGTGCAGTACACTGTACATGGATCTTTGCTTCAGTACACTGTACATAGATCTTTGCTTCAGTACACTGTACTGTTGGCTGCTAAATTGTGGCTATTTTTGTCCAATTTCATGGCCAAATTTTGGTGACGCTTTGTCATTCTTCGAACATATACTTCATAATGTATCTGCAATTCAGATTTCTAAAGCATTGTGTGTGGCACAAAACTGCATGGATATAATTCAGTTACTATCTGCATTTGTTGCTCCATTCAGAAAATTAGGTATGTTGGCCTACTCATAATTGCCATCGCAACATATTCCTTGGTAAAACTCTCATCTTGATTGGTTTGGAGTTGTGTTATGTGTATTTGTAAAATTCTCATCTTAATTGTCACTGCCAGATAGTGTATTTTAAGTTATGTTGTGTAGATTTACTTGAGTTATTAACTGCGCTCAGAACTACCTCCTGTTATGGCAAACTTCTGTCTTCCTGGAGTGCTGGATATTAGAACCACCATGATAACTCATTTCTTCTTAGAGCCATGTCTTATTACTATGGATGCACATACTTGTGTTTGGGTCTTCTGAAGGTATCCTTTTCTTTTCATTGAAGTTGTTGAATTGAGAAAAGGTTGTTGCTAGATTTTAACTCCGAGATTCATGGCATATAAAATTCAGTGTCCTTTTGTACTCACCTCAGGCAACTATTTTATTCGTCGTAGTGGGATGTCAACATTACTGCTTTTGCAGTCATAGAGGGACCTTTATGATGTAAGCTACAAACACGACTACTTATTGTTTTAAGGCAACGACTGCTATGCAAGCAGTCCTTTGCAAGCGTGCAAGTGTACAAATAGATTTTACTTATAATGTGTTGCATAATAGGACTAAGCTTTAGGGGCGTGCTTTTGTACCAACGGTAGTAATTGGTTAGTATTTGATGATCTTCATGAGAAATATGACATCATTATATTGTTGTATTTGGTAGCACCTGATGCAATTTTTTTGAATTGGCCAAGTAGCGTGGTCTCGTGCCCATAATAGAATAGTGACACTTAGTTGATGTTTTGTTATTCTTTTTCAGATGTGAAGACCAAGTAGGAGAACAACTCATGGGGCGTAAGCAGATTTTCTAGAAGAGGAGAGCAGCACTTGATGACTTCGATAGGTTCAAAGTCATGCTGGCAAAGGTCGAGGTCAAGAACCTCGCTATCAAATGTTTAGTTCGTGTTGGCACTGTTTATATTGCTCCCTCACACCTTTTTCTTTATGTAAACAGAGGGGTGGTGCTATCAGGCAAGAGCTCGCAAAGTTGAAGAAGGCACCCATGGCTTAATGGTTATCTTTTAGTGGATGTCATGTTAGAGTTTTTGGTTCTAAGTTGGATCAGCAATTCGATTGAGTGTCGATAAAGACAGAAGTACTAATATGTTCCCTGTGAATACATTTCAAACTTTATCAAGCATGGGTGTGCTCTAGATATTTTATCGTGAATGATATATAATATATAAGGTAGCTTGCGTCAAATGCGTGATCTGTACCATTTTTGTTTTGTTTAAACATTGGCATAATCTATTTTGCGATATTGTCAAGGTTGATATATTTTTTGGGATTATAACACGTGCAAATGTAGCTATTTGTGTGAGAAGATGTGTGATCGACTCTTTTTTTTATATAGATAGCATTGAGATCAACTGTTTGTATATATCTTGTCATAACATTTTTACTTCGTAGCAACGCACGAGCGTTCACCTATTTGTATATAAGTTATCATGATATTTATAAGTTACTGTTGCAACGCACGGGCACTCACCTAGTACCATAAGATGGCTAGGGTTGTGAATACCCATTTGTAGTCGATGAATTTGTGTAGTTTTCTAGCATCAACATCATACAATGGGAAATTTGGAACGGTGGATTTTTCAAATGCACGCACTATTTTTGTATAATCTTCTTGCATACCCCCTATTATTTTTTTCAATTGCTCTCGTTGTTCATCTACATAAATTCTAAGAGATTGAATGTCGTCTGTCTTACTTACATTGGAGGCATGTGCAGTGGGTAGAAGAGATGACAGGTCACAATCCCTGTGTTGGACTATATTCTGATGTCGGTCCACCTTGAAATTGGCTAGGTACTTCGCCTCGGCCTCCTCGATCAGTTATCTTTTGTACTCCTCGAACTATTGTTGATCTTCAGCCGACAAGTTCTCCATAGCCGGCTTCATGATGTTGCTTGGTGAGATATCAGAGTGATCCTTTGAACCGGCCATCTATGGCTGATCTTTGCTATGTCACACCTCTTTTCCCCAAAAATTCATATACAACTCACATGTGCACATTACAACAACAAACAATTCATATATACATAATCAGTCACATACATACACATCTCATAACATACATATTATCATATTCAACATTTCATCAACTATATAGCAACAGAATCAATATACCAAGCAAACGCATATAACTCCAAGTTTTATCCATTCAAACATTATAGCATTACAGTTATCAACCTTCAAATATCCAATACAAGTGATAACAAGTCTCAACATAAAAAAGAAAAGACTATGGCCACCGAGGGTTATTGTAGTTGTGCTTGCTACCGCCGGATGTTGATGTGAATATGTTGTTTATAAAGTCGGTAGGCGGTAGACGAAACGTCCTACAATAAAGAACAAAGTCCACAAGAAAACAAACTAGAAGCTATAGCCTTGTATGTAACCAAATGGATATAGTTATTGTTATTTAACAAAATAACCCTGTCTCTATTTGGCGTTGCCCCTATTGGAGGGGTTTGATAGACATTTGGCACATTAACTCCAGGTCCCTACATCATATAAGTTGAAATGGATTAAATTGGTATGATTGAGTATATATTCAACTAAAACACAACAAGTATGGTTTAACTAACTAAATTTGTAAAATCGAGCTATAATTTACTAAGTTCACCTAGATTGACTAAATGTATCTAGAATATAAGTTCACCTAGATTGACTAAATGTATCTAGAATCTACTAAGTTCATCTAGGTTAACTAAATGTATCTAGAATCTACTAAGTTCACCTAGATTAACTAAATGTATCTAGAATCCAATAAGTTCACCTAGATTGCCTAAATGTATTGAGAATTGGCTAAGTTCACCTAGATTGACTAAATGTATCTAGAATTGAATAAATTAAAAACAATTTAAGAAAGTATAATCAACCTAAGGTCCAGAAGGACCCGGAGGATGGAAATGAGAAAACGTAAGCAATGATGGCGGCTGCCACTTTGGCAAGGCATATGGCACAACAGGCTGCTGCTAAAACACTGATTGCAAATACAACATTTCAACACAATTAAATACAATAAATACTAAATATTGTAAAATTAAACTTATTACATTAATCCAATGTTATTGTTGGGCGTTGTAGTTAGCCATGTACTCTTGCTGATGTGCTTGTACTCGAGCAAAGTACTCCAGTTGTTGCCTCAAGTACTCTTGTTGTGCCCTTAGTTGGTCCTATAGATTTTCAATGACAAGGTCCTGCTCCGTGCGCCACTATCAGCTACTTTCAACTAATAGTGAGTTGAAGTGTCGGATGGCTACAAATCACAACTAGATCTTTTTGAGTATTACCATTGTCCTTTGATTTCTCCATTTCCATGCAAGTGCTTATGGTGCCTTCTGTAACATTACATTCCTGACCCATAACATCAATATTGTGCATTAGAATCAACACCTTAGCATATGGTAGTTTCCATATTCCATATATTTGAGTCCAATTATGCTCCACTCTAAATCCTACATACACATTCTCTTTTTTTATTTATGATCAATTTATTCAGATTATCTACAATCTCTTCCCTACTTAGCATTTCAGTGGTCTTTTTTTATAACGGTGCCTTTTCTAAAGCTATCATTCTACCCTCTAAAGATGTGTCTGGGTTGTAACCAACGTCTATGACAATCAAAGTAGATAAACTTCCCACCATGAGCATGATGGAAATAATCAGTGTCTAGACCACATAATAGACAAATCAATTTGCCATAAACATTCCATCCAGAGGAAATGCCTTAGTGTGAATCATCTAGGCCCCTTAGTGATGTTTTGGTAATTAATGACAACTAATTGTGGACTAACAGTTCTTAGAGAAATAAGAATGCAGGTTGGACCACAGAGAATAGAAAATCTTGGAGACTTATAAGCATTGGTTGTGGATCAAGTGAAGGCAAAGGTATAACATAGATTTTTGTTTTTTGCCGGTCTCCAGGAGTTTAGAGAAGACATTTGACCGAATTAGTAGGCTAGATGGTCGTACTATCAAGTGGTTGCATTTGCATGAGGTCTAACAGCGCTTCCGATTTCGAGAGTTAAAAAATCTTTTCGAAAGCGTGTTTGAAAAGTTGCTAAGTCATGGGGTTGGAAGACCGTTCGGGCCAAGTGGCCGGATCGTCCGTGATCTATCCAGAGGGGTCCAAAGTATGTTCACTTCGGACTGGTCCTGTATGTTTGTACTGCAGACCGTCCGGGCCTTGGGGCCGGACCGTCCGCAATCCTGACCAGAGAGGGTCGCCCTTTGCACAGTCCTTGTATAATTGTGCGGACTGTTCGGCCGGGGTCGGCGGACCGCCATCAGGTGCCAAATTAGTTTGGGCAGGGACTGTGTGTTTTTGGGCACTTGTACTACAGACTGTCCGGGGCCTGAGCCCGGACAGTACTAACTCCCAGGTCGCGGACCGTCCGGCCTGGTATGGCGGACAGTCCGCGTGTGTTAGCTCATCGTGGTCAGAGCTCTGGTGCTCCATGTTGCCAGGTTTCGGACGGTCCGACCAAGGTTGGCGGACTGTCCAGACTTCGCTTTTTCTGACAGCTCTGACATATTTCAAACGAGAAATCTAGTCGTTACTTGTATGGCGGACCGTCCGGCCTAAGGGTGCGGACCGTTCGCGTGTGCGCAGAAGTTGTGCTAGTTGCACATAACGGTTAGAAATGTGAAGTGGGCTATAAATAGAAGGGGAGCTCGTGTGTGAGGGCTCTCTTGGCCATTCCTTGCACACTTTGAGCTCATTTGTGATCCTCCCACTTATTCTCTCACACTCCTTGCTTGAGATTGCATTCTAGTGAGAGATTGAGAGCTCCTAGTGCATTTGCATCCATTGGTGATTCTTGAGGCACAAGGTGGTACACCGGGCAAGCGTCATCGTCTTGTTACTCTTGGAGGTTGCTGCCTCCTAGACGGCTGGGGTGTTGTCTCCGTCGAGCTCTCCAAGAAGATTGTGGAGGAGCCACAGTGTCGATTGTGAGGGGTTCGCGCCTACCTCACCGGAGCGGCAAAGGCGACGCTAGTGGAAACGAGGTATTGAGAGATTTCTTGTCCACTTGGCTCAAAGATCAAGCCACGTCTTGATAGAGGAGCAAGTGAGAGCTTGAAGTCCACCTCAACGTGGATTAGGGGTGATCGACAAATCACCGATACCACGAGATAAAATCCGGTGTCTTTCTCTTCTCGCATTACTTATTACCGTGTAAGTAATTAGTATTTCGTGTATTGTCTCTCTTGTATACAATTACCATAGTTGTTTCTCATATATTGCTTACTTGTTGTCACTAGAGAATTTATACCTCTTGTCATATTGATTAAATTTCTCTAGTGTTTTTTATTTTAGTCAAAACCGCCTATTCACCCCCCTCTAGCCGGTGTCCAAGATCCTACAAGTGGTATCAAAGCCGAGGACTCCATTGTTTGTGGATCTAATCATCCCAGAGTTGGACAAAATGGCTAGTAACAACAATGTGCACATTGGGAAGCCACCACATTTTGATGGCAATAACTATGACTATTGGAAAATAAGAATGTCAATGCATCTTAGAGCAATGGGTGGAAAAATTTGGCAAATTGTCAAGGATGGGTTTGTTGTGTTGAAACAAGATGAACCATCGGCTAGTGACAATGAAAACATTCTTACAAATGATCAAGCCATGAATGTATTCTATGATGCTCTTGACATAAATGAGTTCAATCGTATCAAGAATCTGACATTGCTCATGAGATTTGGACTAAGCTAATGGAAATTCATGAAGGAACTATAATTGTGAAGAGTGCAAAGCTATATGTGTGCAAAGGAAAATTTGAGCAATTCATTATGAAAGAAGATGAAAGTGTATCTGATTTGTTCAACTGGTTAAATGAGATAGTGAATGAGCTCAAGGGACTTGGTTTTGATGTACCGGATGTGGATTTCACTCATAAGTTCCTTAGATCCCTTCTGGAGAAGTATGAGACTATTGTGACCATGCTAGTAAGAAGTGATTTATCTACAACTTCTCCAACCGAAGTATTGGGAGAAATTCCTACTCAAGATATATTCAAGAAATCTCAAGCCGATGCTATAAGTTTGGCAAAGAAAGTGAAGGATGAATCAATCGCTCTCAAAGATAAAGCTTCTAAGTCAATTGAAAAAGAAGATAGTGATGATGAAGAAAATGAAAGTGATAGTGATGGAGATATGGCTCTATTTGTAAAGAAATTCAACAAATTCATGAAGAAGACAAGGGGTCAACCTAGAAGAGGCCAAACATCAAGAAGAAATGCTTTCAATGATAGAAAGTGTTTTGAGTGTGGGGAACCCGGTCACATCGCCATGAATTGCCCTAACAACAAGAAGAAGGGCAAAGATGGAGATGATAAGAAGAAGAAATTCTAGAACAAGAAGAAAGATGGCAAAGCCTACCTAGTTGAATGGGATTTGGATGCTAGCTCGGATGATGATGATGATGACACCTCATCCAAGCTTAATGCCGGAATTGCCATCAAGGAAGCCCCTTCACTTTTCTCATCCCCTCATTGTCTCATGGCAAAGGGAGATGCTAAGGTAAAAATCATAACTGATTTAAATGATGTAGATGATGATGTTGATTGTCGGTACCCTAAAACTAGGGTACCCCTTACTACAGTATGAAGACACATTACTCACGCGGCTATCTTTAGTCGTGTGGTAAAGGAGCTGTGCGTGGGGCTAGGTCGTGACTCACCCCAGCTTCGGGTGACTACTCTAGGCCAGCAACAGCACCCGACCCCACCACGTGGATGGCCCCGGGGCCGCCACGTGGCCAGAGAAGAAGATGTACTCCAAGGTATCAACAGTGAGTCCAGACCCCCATGGGAAAGTGCCGGACCCCTGTATATACAGACCGGGCCTCCGGGTAAGGTCCAGGACCTCCACGGGCGCAAACCGGACCCCTAGGATGGGATCCGAACCCCTCTATGTGGGGTCCAGGCCGCTCACAGCAGGGTCCTAGGATTCTGGGACAGAGAATACCTAGGCCTTAATCAAGGCCAGGCAGGGGTCCCGAGCCGACACGTGTCCGGACCTTATCGTACGCACTCCTGCTCCCCGCTCAAGCGGAGCCCCGATGCTGCCACGTGGCATACTGCACGTGACGTAAGCCAACAGGCAGAGCCTGACGTAAGGCCTCTGGGCTACGCGGCCTCTGCTTTTATTGCAGATAAGGCACACTACCTGTCCATTCCACTGGCATGCGGTGTGTCGCCCCAGCATTTATTGAGACCTGTCCATTCCTCTGGCAGGTGGCGACCTGTCCATTCCGCAGGCGGCGTGCCTGTCCATTCCACTGGTAGGCAGCACGCCCATACTGCCGTGTGCAAAACGCTCATCATTACTCGCACGTTACTAAGGAAGCAGCCGCCGCATATCAATACTGTGTGGACTGCGGGCATCATGGCGCCAGGAGATTGTTTAGGCGTTACTTGCATTAGTTACTCCTATAATGTGTTCCTTCCGTTATGTTCTTGGGCCCACATGTCGGAGCTCAACATCCTTGTATGTGCCTCCCTTGAGCTATAAAAGGAAAGGCACACAACGTTACAAGGCAAGCTCTCAAGTTCACTCAGACCCTCAGACAAGCTCACAAGCTCTCTCAAGCTCACATACTCAATACAACACACAGACAGTGGAGTAGGGTATTACGCTCTGGCGACCTGAACCACTCTAAATCCTCGTGTCCACTCGTGTTCATCGACCATCTAGCAGACAGGCAAAACGCTTAGGCCCCTCCTCATATTAGGATTTAGGGCGGGTGCGTTCCGCCACCCAGCTGGAGAATTTCCTCTCGGACATTGATGATGATGGCTATTCATATGATGATCTTGTTAGAATGTTAGGTGAGGCCGATGACTACATGCACAAAGAAAAAGAAAAGTTTAAGACCTTGAAGGAATTGTATAAAAACCTCCAAGTGTCTTTTGAGGAGCTCAAGACCTCTCACAACAATCTGAAAGAGAATTGTGAGAAGCTTGTGGATGCTCAAAACTCATCTATTGTGCATGAAGTTGTGTGTCACACCCGGTTTTTAGAAGGCAAACCGAATCCGAACTATGTACGTGCCAGGATCAGCAATGAACGTACACAACAGTTACATAACTGGACATCATCACACATTGCTCAAATCATAACATAAAAAGGGGAATAATAGTCGATTACATCTTATGTCTGAGACATCCACATAGTCTTTACAATAATCAAAGTGCGGAAAAGAAACGTAGATACACGCGGCCTTCACAGGCAGCCGACTGGGGGTTGCCGCTAACCCACACCTAGAACTCGTCGTAATCTTGGAACTCCTGGAAGTCTCCTTCCACGGTTTCATCTTCTCCTGAGCAGTGGTTGCAATGCAGACAACCTGGGGAAGGGGGGTTTGGTGTGTAGAGCAAGGGTGAGTACACATCAACATACTCAGCAAGTGTCCTGTTTGGCTGTAGTGGACTAGCTTTATGTGGGGGGTAAGTCAAGAAGTTGCTTTTAGTTGGTCAGATTATTATTACTAGTAGAGAAAGCCAAGTTTTAGAATTAACCCACGTTATTAACCCAAACGTACCCTTTCCAAACGGAAAGAGTACCACTTACCATCACTAGAGTCAATACCAAAACCATCATTCTCATTGTCACCTGTAATCTGAACATCTCTGATCAAGTGCCACTGATCAATGGAGCTCCCTTGGCCGCTCATAACCGCGAGCACGGCTGATATATCAGTTTTTAAACACTCTGCAGAGGTTGCGCACTTTACCCACAAGCCGTGATTCCCTTTCTGTCCGGAGATCATGAATCTCCATTGATCACTACCAAGGTGACCCAGCGGGGTATCACTACGTAGCCTTTACAAAGATTCCCTGGGGCTGTAGCCGCCCGTTAGGTTTCCTAAATGCACCGCACTCCTCCCCAAGGGGCAAACCAAACTTGGAAGAGCGAGCCGCATACACTGAGCCCCATTAACGGCACGACGGCTAAGCGAACTACACCCTGGTTCCTCTAATTATTTAGCTAAGGGCGTCCCACTCCACCCTCATGGTTGCACTGTTTTCCCGGGCGGTCATCTAACGAACAGGTCCTTACGGAGAGGCACTCGAGAAACCGCTCGAGCCCCCTTAAATGCCACAAGTATAACATCATAATAAAGGAGGGAAACAATGTATAATTGATAAATCTCATCATGTCCATTGATTAGTGTTGAGCAATAGCATAAAGCTAAACAATAATAATCCAACCCAAATAGGTAAACAAGGACATGGATAACAAAAGCTAGTCAAACCTTAGGTATAACTGTGTAAATGCGGGAAGTGAATTATAGAATGTATAGGACAAAGATAGGTCAAGGGACACTTGCCTCCACCAACCAGCTGCTGCTCAGGGGCTTCTCCTGTGAGTTCTTCGGGCTTTTCAACCAGATCGTTCTCTATACGAGTTCAAACATACATTCCACACATTTAATACAAAAGAACAATACACCATATAATGGAATGCAATAAATAAACAGACGTTCAACGCGGGGCTCGCAATTACGGTTAAGTGAGAAAGAGGAAATGACGGTCGAGTCTACGGTCGAGAAGCGATCACGTTACATTATTATAAATTAAACCACTCGTTTAACAGAAGGGTATTAATTTGGCCACTGCGTTTAGCATAAAGTAAGGTCATGTTCCACATTTAATCATTATAAATAGATAAAGTAAGGTCATGTTCCACATTTAATGAAAGGGAGTGGTCGCACGACGAGACACGAGACACAGCATTTAACTTGAATTAAGAAATAAATGACTCGCCGCACGACAGAGCGCGCAACGAGATTCTTGCATTAATTATAGATAAACGTTAAGCATTGCGCGACGAAACGCACGACGACTTACATCAACAGAACTGCATTTAAAACGAATCATCGTGCGACGAAGCGCGTGACGCAGCACCTTAATAAATATAAATCCAAAATGAATCGTCGCGAGACGAAGCGCGCGACACAGCACATTAATAAAGACGAATTTAGAATGAACCATCGCGCGACGATGCACGCGATGCAGCACATCGACTAAACTAAAATTAAAATGGATTAAGACGAGGGTTGAACGCAGCACGACTACGGTCGCACGCGCGAGAGTACGCTGCGCGTGCCGAGGGCACGCGAACCGTGCAGGCGCGCGGGACGCGGGGCTGCCGGAGCACGGGCTCGGGCAGGGGCGCATGAGGGCACGGCCGGGGGCACGGCCGGGGCGCGGGGCGGGGCCGGAGCACGGCCGCCGGAACGCGGCCAGGGCGCGGGGCTAGGCGCGGGGGAGGGGGGGCGGGCTCACCGGGGAGGGCCGGGGAGGGAGCTCGCCGGGGAGGTGCACGACTGGGCGGGGCTCGCCGGGGAGGGGCTCGCGCGGGGGGAGGGGCGCGACGAGGGCGGGGCTCACTGGGGAGGGCCGCCGGGAAGGGGGCTCGCTGGGGAGGGGCGCCGAGGAGGGGGGCGCGCGGGCAGGGGGAGGATGCGCGGCCAGGGGGAGGGCGTGCGGCCAGGGGAGGAAGAAAGGGAGGGGGAGAGAGAGAGAGGGAGAGGGAACAGGAAGCTCACCTCGGGGATCCAAACTCTGGCGATCACTGTCTCCAAACCCTAGGGCACCACGGGGAGAGAGAGGGAGAGGGAGAGGGGGAGGGAGGTTACTGCGCGGGAGAAATCAAATGAGAGAAAGAGACCAGGGGGAGGGGGGCGCGCGCATGGGGGCAGGGGCACCAGGGGCGCGCGGGTCAGACTGGGCCGGACCGGGCCGGGCTGGGCCGGGTTGGGCTACACCGCGGGTCAAAACCCACGACACACACAACCACCAATCGGAATCCGATCGCGAACCGAACTCCGCAACGGGACGAGACGAACACGCGACTAACCACGATATCAGACAAAGATATATGCTTCAGCATGATGCAACACCCATGACACTTAGGTTTTGTTTACACAAGACATGGACACCCGTCACTATATTGCTTTGAAATTGGGAAGAAGGAGCGAAACGGGAAGAGAAAAGAGAGTAACGCCTGAATTTGGCGAGTAAAAGGAAGAAAAAATTCTACCCCCAAATTCAGGGCGTTACAAACCTATCCCCCTTAAAAGAATCTCGTCCTCGAGATTCAAGGTTGGCCAGCAAAGAGTTCAGGGTACTTGGCCATCAGATCATCTTCACGCTCCCAGGTTGCTTCTTCTTCAAAGTGGTGACTCCATCTGACTTTGCACATTCTGATAGTCTTCCTCCGGGTGACTCTGTCTGCAGTCTCAAGAATCTGCGCTGGCTTCTCTATGTAGGTCAAGTCCTCCTGGACCTCCAGACCTTCCACTAGCAACTGCTCTTCTGGCACACGCAGACATTTCTTCAACTGAGACACATGAAAGACATTATGCACAACAGATAAATTTTCTGGCAGACTGAGCTGATAGGCCACTTCTCCACGCCTTGCGAGAATCTGATATGGACCGATGTAGCGGGGTGCTAGCTTGCCTTAGACTCCGAATCTTCTAACTCCTCTGATCGGTGACACTTTCAAATAGACAAAATCTCCAACTTCTAAACTCGGTTCTCTTCTTCTCGTGTCTGCATAACTTTGCTGCCTTGATTGCGCTATCTTCAGGTTCTCCCAAACCATCTTGATGTTCTCTTCGGCTTCAAGCAAAATGTCTGGCCCGAACACTTGCTTTTCTCTAGGCTGATCCCATTGCAATGGAGTTCTACAACTCTTCCCATAAAGCGCCTGAAAGGGTGACATCTTCAAGCTGGCCTGGTAACTGTTGTTATAGGAGAATTCTGCATAAGGCAACCTCTTGTCCCATACGGACTGATCTTGTAATGCACAAGCTCTCAACATGTCTTCAAGGATTTGATTGGTTCTTTTGGTCTGACCATCTGTCTGTGGATGATAAGCTGAACTGAAATTCAAATGTGTACCCAAAGCTTCAAGCAACTGCTGCCAGAAATGAGAGGTGAACTGCGTTCCTCTGTCTGACACTATCTTCTTTGGCACACCTTGAAGACAAACGATCCGAGACATGTACAACTCTGCCAATACTGCACTGCTATAGTTGGTCTTGACAGGTATGAAGTGGGCTAACTTGGTCAAGCGGTCCACCACTACCCAAATGGAATCGTAGCCGGCTAGAGTGCGAGGCAATCCGACTATGAAGTCCATACAGATTTCGTCCCATTTCCACTAAGGAATTTGCAATGGTTGCAACAATCCAGCTGGCCTCTGATGCTCCGCCTTGATCCGTCGACAACTATCACACATAGCCACATGCTCTGCGATTTCCCTCTTCATTCCGTACCACCAGAATTTCTTCTTTAGATCTTGATACATCTTCTCACTTCCTGGGTGTATCGAGTAAGCTGTCTCATGAGCTTGCTTGAGGATCAATTCCCGAATATACTGGACATTGGGAACACACAAGCGGTCTTTGAACCATATCACACCTTCTGCATCTTCCCGAAAGTCTTTGCCTCTGCCGTCTAGAATCAGTCGCCGGATTTCACTAATCTTCTCATCATTCTTCTGTGCTTCTTTAATTTCCCGCTCCAAGGTGGGTTCTAACTCAACTGTTACTCCTCGCATATTGTTCAAAAACCCAAGACTCAACCTGTCAAACTACTTGGCCAACTCATAAGGCATCGAATGAGCAACCATCAGGTTGACCTGACTCTTCCTGCTCAAATCATCTGCCACCACGTTCGCTTTGCCTGGATGGTAATGAATCTCCAATTCATAGTCTTTGATCAACTCTAACCATCTTCGTTGCATCATATTCAGCTCTGACTAAGTGAATATGTACTTCAGACTATTGTGGTCTGTGTAAACATCACATTTCTGCCCATACAGATAGTGCCTCCATGTCTTCAGTGCGTGAACCACTGTTGCCAACTCTAGGTCATGGATTGGGTAATTCTTCTCATGAACCTTCAGCTATCGGGACGAGTAAGCCACAACTCTTCCCTCTTGCATCAACACGCATCCCAAACCAGTGTAACAAGCATCACAATACACCGAGAAGGGCTTGTGCACATCAGGCAAGACTAAGACAGGTGTTGTAGTAAACTTCTCTTTCAGCGCTTTAAAGGCCTCTTGACATTTCTGGGTCCACTTGAACTCAACCTTGTTGCCTAGCAAAGCTGTCATCGGTTTCGCAATCTTCGAGAACCCTTCAATGAATCACCGATAATATCTGGCCATTCCAATGAAGCTCTTGATTCCTCGAGCATCTGTTGGCGCTTTCCAGTTCAGAATGTCTGCCACTTTCTTTGGATCCACAGCCAATCCTTCTTTGTTGATTATGTGACCCAAGAACAGGACTTCATCAATCCAGAACTCACACTTGCTTGACTTTGCATACAACTGGTGCTCCCGCAATCTCTGGAATACCATCCTCAAATGATCTGCATGCTCTTCTTCGCTTTGAGAATATATAAGAATGTCATCAATAAATACCACCACAAACTTGTCGAGATAATCCATGAATACACTGGTCATCAGATTCATGAAGAAGGCTGGTGCATTTGTTAGACCGAAAGACATCACAATGAACTCATACAACCCATACTTGGTAATGAATGCCGTCTTCGGAATGTCTGAAGGTCGAATCCTGAGTTGGTGATAACCTGACCTCAGATCTATCTTTGAAAACACGCTGGCTCCTCTCAACTGGTCGAACAGATCTTCTATTCTGGGCAAGGGGTACTTGTTCTTGATTGTGACTTCGTTCAGAGCTCGATAATCGATACACATCCTTCTAGTGCCATCTTTCTTCTCCACAAATAGGACAGGGGCGGCCCAAGGCGAGGTGCTTGGCCTGATGTAGCCTTTCTCTGACAGCTCATCGATCTGCTTCTTAAGCTCAACCAACTCTGGTCCAGATACTCTATAAGCTCTTTTAAAGATGGGGGCGATGCCAGGAAGAAGCTCTATGGCAAACTCAACTTTCCGGTCTGGTGGCATACCTGGTAAGTATTTTGGAAACACATCTGGAACTCGGACACAACCTTGATAATCTCAAGTGGGTCTGCTTCACTGCTGTCAACAGCCATCTGATAACAACCTCCTTTCTTTGGCTTAGGCGAAACTAGCTCAGTCACCACTTCCTCTCCTAGTGGGGACACCAACTTGATTGTCCTCTTATCACAACTGATAACTGCCTGATACTTATCTAGCCAATTCATCCCTAGGATGACATCTATTCCCTGAGTACCCATTACTATGAGATTAGCGGGAAACGCTATCCTCCTTATTTCCACACTTACATTCAAGCAAATGCTATCGGCTCGAATTCTACCGCCGACTGAGTCAATTTGAATGGGGGTTGACATGGTAGTTATTGGAAGATTATGTGCTTCTACCCATGATGCAGTAATGAATGAATGTGTTGCTCCAGTATCAAATAACACTTCTACAATATGGGAATCGACTGGAAACATACCTACTGTCATGTCGGGGTTTTCCTGAACTGCTTCAGCCTCCAAGTGGTTCAGTCTCTCATGGTTATAGCGTGGCTGAGAGCGGTTGCCTGCTCTAGGCTGAGACACATTCTGCTTTGCTGGGGCTCTGGGGCCTGACTGCTGCTGGGCTGTCTTCTTCGGACATTGCATCACCCAATGGCCTTGCTCTCCACAGTGGAAACATGCTCTGTTTCCACTCTGAACTAGTGCTGCTTGACTGTTCTGCTGGTTCGCTGGGGCAGGAAGACGAGGTGCCTGCTGATTCTTCCTCTGGAACTGACCTCCTCCTCACTGATTGTTCTGGCGATTCTGATGCTGGTGTTGAGGATACTGCCTTTGGAACTGCTGCTGCTGAGGCGGGCGCTGGTTCTGCCTGAACTGCTGAGGTGAGTTGCCTGAGAAACGAGGATGATTGCTGCTTCCAGGCTGAGGTCCACTGATCTTACGCTTGCGATCCTCCATCTCTTTAAGTTTCCTCTTTGTCATGATTGCTCTGTCAATCAGGTCTTGGAACGTGGGAAAGGTATGATTCATCAGCTGATACTGTAGAGGGTCGACCAAGCCTCTCAAGAAACGATATTGTCTCTTGGCGTCGGTGTTGACATCTTTAGGAGCATAGCGAGACAGTTGCAGAAACCTATCCTAGTATTCACTAACAGACATTGACCCTTGAGTGCCAGGAACTCCTCCTTCTTCAATGTCATCAGACCTGCAGGAACATGGTACTGACGGAAGCTATCTCTGAATTCTTCCCAGGTGATGGTGTCGGGGTTGGCATGGGTGGCGAGATAGGACTCCCGCCAAGACTGAGCTGCTCCTCTCAACATACGGGGACCATACAGAACTTTCTCTCTGTCATCACACTGAGCGGTATGCAACTCCCGCTCCACGGTGCGCAGCCAGTCTTCCGCATCCATGGGGTCAGAAGAGTGAGCGAACACCAGGGGATGACCTCTCATGAATTCAGCACGCTTGTCTGTGGGCATCTGAGGCATCTAAGGCTGAGGTGGTGGCTGCTGTTGCTGCTGAATGGTGGCCAGAGTCTGACCAATGGCTTGAATTGCCTGAGTCTGCATTAGGAACATCTGCTCGATAGACATCGGGGGCAGGGGTGGCAGCTGGTGTTGCTGGGGTGCCTCATCCTGTGGTGCTGCCTGCTCCTGTTGAGCACGCCTTCCTCCTCTATGCCTGTTTTCTGACATCTGCAGAATGCAACCACACATCAGAACTGACCTTGCAAATCTTGCAGCATAAGAAAAGAGTATAGAGTTCTTCACAACACTGAACAGATGAACATCTTCACTGATCTCCAACATAGACCAACACAGCTTCTCAGATAAAGAGGAAAGTAGAATAAAAAGGCTTCCCAACTAGATAACTAACTTCATTAACATATAACAGGTAAACCAAAATGCAGGGGATACCCACACTCTGGTGACAGTCATTACAAAGATCCAAATCCAACATAGTTCATCATGACAAACATAAATGCACAGGATAAGCAAACTACCATGTCTAGCTAAGACTAACTAAAAGCAAGACTAACGCTAAGACTATAGCTTCTATGTATATATTTTCGTATTAATTACAAGATCCGACTCTAACGACCTATGGTTCTAAATTTATCTTGGTCCTGCAGTCGGGGTTGCCATAGGACTGGTGTCCACGCCGAGGTGAGTGGTACGGGTGCTGAGTCCCGACGGGAGCGGGGGAGCCATCATCTAGGTGACGACGCTCCGCGAGCTCAGCCCGCATCTGGGCGATCTCAGCACGAGCCCTACTCAGCTCATCTAGCGCATGGTCCAACTTCGTGTTCAGCACGGCGGCTAGGTTGACTGTGCTGCTCAACCTAGGATTGTCCTCGCCAACAGGCGAGATAATCATGCCTCCTGTGCTGCCAGATGGACGGCAGGAGTAATACTTCAGGTTGAGACCATCAGCTACCCCATCGAGCACTGAACAGTAGTGCGAAAGCGCACGCCGTGCGACATCTTGCATGGCCGCCTCAGCTGAGTCCCGCTTAGAGATGGAATAGTGCTCTGAGCAGACCTACACACCCCGGAGACTGTTCTCCGGATAGCGCACCAAGCAGGTCACCTCCCAACGGTCCAGGTAAACCCTGTGACTGTGCTGGAAGACCACACAACGATACTCGATGGACCAAGTACGCTGGTCGAGTGCCCGACGCAGCAGGGTGTCGAGCGCATCGTGGAAGTGACACCCGCGAGCAGCGTCACGAGTGATGGGTCGAGCAACCCATCCTTCCGGCTCCTGGTCGGCGGAAGGGTCGGTGCTGAAGCTCGACCTGTCGTCGCTGCCTCCGTCGTCTGGGTCTCCTCCAGCAGCTACTCCAGCAGCTGGGGCGCTCAGTGGTGGTGCAGGGGGCACCTCCAGCGGGCGCATAGGGGAGCAGCTCCTCACAGACTCTATCTCCTGCTAGAGCGAGAAAGAGGAGCCCTGCTGCTCTTGATCCTGTCGTCGACGCTCCTGCTCCTCATGTGGTGGTGGTGCAGCCTCTCCAAGTGGCTGGACTGACCGGTCAATAGACGATGAAGCGGGCGCTCCGCGAGACGAGAAGGCAAGAAAGGAATGACTGACTTCCGTGCAGTGTGTCTAAGACGAGCCATCTACAAAAGACACAGTAAGCATAAGAGTGAGAACAGAACTAATATGACCAGCAAGTAGACCATAAATGAATGAGGAATTAGAATAAAACAAAATTTTCAGCAAGGTATAATATATATTGTAGAACATAGGTTTGGTCGATATGACCAACTTTTGAAGGGATACCAAAGTCAAGGTAGGAATAGGGTCTATAATCCTTAGAACGACCATTCTACTCTAGGTTAGCGGTCCTACAGTCAGCATGGATTTGATACCACCTATGTCACACCCGGTTTTTAGAAGGCAAACCGAATGCGAACTATGTACGTGCCAGGATCAGCAATTCATGTACACAGCAGTTACATAACTGGACATCATCACACAGTGCTCAAATCATAACATAAAAGGGGAATAATAGTCGATTACATCTTATGTCTGAGACATCCACATAGTCTTTACAATAATCAAAGTGCGGAAAAGAAACGTAGATACACGCAGCCTTCACAGGCAGCCGACTGGGGGTTGCCGCTAACCCACGCCTAGAACTCGTCGTAATCTTGGAACTCCTGGAAGTCTCCTTCCACGGCTTCATCTTCTCCGGAGCAGTGGTTGCAATGCAGACAACCTGGGGAAGGGGGGGTTTGGTGTGTAGAGCAAGGGTGAGTACACATCAACATACTCAGCAAGTGTCATGTTTGGCTGTAGTGGACTAGTTTTATGTGGGGGGTAAGTCAAGCAGTTGCTTTTAGTTGGTCAGATTATTATTACTAGTAGAGAAAGCCAAGTTTTAGAATTAACCCACGTTATTAACCCAAACGTACCCTTTCCAAACGGAAAGAGTACCACTTACCATCACCAGAGTCAATACCAAAACCATCATTCTCATTGTCACTTGTAATCCGAACATCTCTAATCAAGTGCCACTAATCAATGGAGCTCCCTTGGACGCTCATAACCGCGAGCACGACTGATATATCAGTTTTCAAACACTCTGCAGAGGTTGCGCACTTTACCCACAAGCCGTGATTCCCTTTCTGTCCGGAGATCATGACTCTCCATTGATCACTACCAAGGTGACCCAGCGGGGTATCACTACGTAGCCTTTACAAAGATTCCCCAGGGCTGTAGCCGCCCGTTAGGTTTCCTAAATGCACCGCACTCCTCCCCAAGGGGCAAACCAAACTTGGCAGAGCGAGCCACATACACCGAGCCCCATTAACGGCATGACGGCTAAGTGAACTACACCCCGGTTCCTCTAATTATTCAGCTAAGGGCGTCCCACTCCACCCTCATGGTTGCACTATTTTCCCGGGCAGTCATCCAACGAACAGGTCCTTACAGAGAGGCACTCGAGAAATCGATCGAGCCCCCTTAAATGCCACAAGTATAACATCATAATAAAGGAGGGAAACAGCGTATCATTGATAAATCTCATCATGTTCATTGATTAGTGTTGAGCAATAGCATAAAGCTAAACAATAATAATTCAAACCAAATAGGTAAACAAGGACATGGATAACAAAAGCTAGTCAAACCTTAGGTATAACTATGTAAATATGGGAAGTGAATTATAGAATGTATAGGACAAAGATAGGTCAAGGGACACTTGCCTCCACCAACCAGCTGTTGCTCAGGGGCTTCTCCTGCGAGTTCTTCGGGCTCTTCAACCAGATCGTTCTCTATACGAGTTCAAACATACATTCCACACATTTAATACAAAAGAACAGTACACCATTGAGAGCACCTAGAGGGGGGTGAATAGGTGATCCTGTAAAAATCTAAAACTTATAGCCACAAAACTTGGTTAAGTATTAGCACAATGGAATCAAGTGGCTAAGGATCGAGCTCTTGTGAAACACAATAGTCATAAGGAAAACAAACACAAGAGACACGATGATTTATCCCGTGGTTCGGCCAAGTATAACACTTGCCTACTCCACGTTGTGGCGTCCCAATGGACGAGGGTTGCACTCAACCCCTCTCAAGTGATCCAATGATCGACTTGAATACCACAGTGTTTTTCTTTCTTATACTATTTCCCGTTTGCGAGGAATCTCCACAACTTGGAGCCTCTCGCCCTTACAATTGATGATCACAAAGAAGCATAGAAGTAAGGTTGGGAAGAGCAACACACACAAGACTCAAAGCACGAGCACAATCATGCACACAAGCCACAACTTGAGCTCACAACACAACTCAAGGAGTTCTCTACTCAAATGGAGCTCAAGTCACTATCTCAAAGAATCGAATGGGCGAGAATGGAGTCTTTGTGCTTAGGAATGATCAAGGAATGCTTGGGTTTCTCCTCCATGCGCCTAGGGGTCCCTTTTATAGCCCCAAGGCAGCTAGGAGCCGTTGGAACCCAACAAGGAAGGCAATTCTTGCCTTCTGTCGGGTGGCGCACCGGACAGTTTGGTGCACCACCCGATAGCCACTGTAGCATGTCCGGTGCGGATCTCCTTCCATTCCTGGCGCAGCCAACCATTGGATCTTCGGGCTGGTTGGCGCACCGAACACTGTCCGGTGCACACCGGACAGTCCGGTGCCCCTAGCCGACCGTTGGCCTGAGCCACGCGTCACGCGCGGATTGCGCGGCCAACCGTTGCGCTGGTGGCTGTTGGCTCACCGGATAGTCCGGTGCACCACCGGACAGTCCGGTGAATTATAGCCGTACGCCGCCGACGAATTCCCGAGAGTGGCCAGTTCGCTAGAGCCCAGCCTGGCGCACCGGACAGTCCGGTGCACCCAGACTGAGCAGCAGTTGGCTGTACACAGCCAACTCTTTTCCAATCCTTTTCTTTTCCTGGTTCTAGCACTTAAACAAATGTATTAGCACACAAAAACCAATGTACTAAGTCTAGAACCATACCTTCCTGTCGATTTGCACTTCATCCATCATTTGGTATATAATTACTCACTCAATATGTGTTGGGCACTTAATCACCAAAATAAACTAGAAATGATCCAAGGGCACATTTCCCTCTCAATATCCCCCTTTTTGGTGATTTATGCCAACACATCAAAAAGCAACAAATAGAGGTGCAACATCAATGCAATTGAGAACAAAAATAGTCTTTGACAAGATTTGACATATTTGGATCGTTCTTCGCCACCACTTGGTTTGTTTTTGCAAATCAAATTCATTTTCCTATCTCTAAGTTAAACACACATGTTTAGACACAAGGAGAGATAATCCAAGAGTAAAAATGATTAAGAGCCAAAAACTCCCCCTTTTTTCCATAATCAAACATTCTCCCCACAAGAGACCAAATTTTGATAGTAAGAGTTATTTTGACAAATCAAAAAGTTCTACTCTACTCTTTTTCAAAAATTTCACAAGTGGTAGATGATCCATTTGCTTTGGCCTTATTTTCTCCCCCTTTGGCATTAAGCACCAAATCTTGGCTCTTTAACCCCATTGCCTCACCAAAATTGTCAACTAAGAGTAAAAAGGCAATAAGAGCATGGAGATGAACTTGGAGTAAATTACCCTCTCATCGGAGTGCAGTGGAAGTCTTGCATGATCCAAGTTCACCTTTCCCTTTCAATCCACCTTTGAGACTAGATTAAGTAAACTCAAGCATACGGTTAGTCTCAAAGGATCAAGTTGTAGCATTTGTCCCCCTAAATATGTGCATCATTCACACATGGACTTGTGAGGTCTGGGCATCCCTTGCACAACGTGAGCACCATACATAAGCAATAATGTGCATAAAGGAACATGATCAAGAACATAAATCACATGTATGCTATAGATCAATCTAAGTTACGCGAATCTAAGACATTTAGCTCACTACGCAGCCTGCAAAAGGTCTTCTCATCTAAAGGCTTGGTAAAGATATCGGCTAGCTGGTTTTCGGTGCTAACATAAAACACTTCGATATCTCCCTTTTGCTGGTGGTCTCTCAAAAAGTGATGCCGGATGTCTATGTGCTTAGTGCGGCTGTGTTCAACAGGATTATCCGCCATGCAGATTGCACTCTCATTATCACATAGGAGTGGGACTTTGCTCAGATTGTAGCCAAAGTCTCGAAGGGTTTGCCTCATCCAAAGTAGTTGCGCGCAACACTGTCCTGCGGCAATGTACTCGGCCTCAGCGGTGGATAGGGCAACGGAAGTTTGTTTCTTAGAACTCCACGACACCAGGGACCTTCCTAGGAATTGCCACGTCCCTGATGTACTCTTCCTATCAACCTTGCATCTAGCATAATCGGAGTCTGAATATCCAATCAAGTCAAAGGTAGACCCCTTTGGATACCAGATCCCGAAGCAAGGCATAGCAAATAAATATCTAAGAATTCGCTTAACAGCCACAAGGTGACACTCCCTTGGATCGGATTGAAATCTAGCACACATGCATACGCTTAGCATAATATCCGGTCTACTAGCACATAAATAAAGCAAAGAACCTATCATAGACCGGTATGCCTTTTGATCAATGGACTTACATCCTTTGTTGAGGTCGACATGTCCATCGGTTCCCATGGGTGTCTTTGCGGGCTTGGCATCCTTCATCCTGAACCGCTTGAGCAAGTCTTGCGTGTACTTCATTTGTGAGATGAAGGTGTCGTCCTTGAGTTGCTTCACTTGGAACCCAAGGAAGTAGTTTAACTCGCCCATCATCGACATCTCAAATTTTTGAGTCATCACCCTGCTAAACTCTTCACAAGACTTTTGGTTAGTAGAACCAAATATTATGTCATCGACATAAATTTGACACACAAATAAGTCACCATCACAAGTCTTAGTGAATAGAGTTGGATCGGCTTTCCCAACCTTGAAAGCATTAGCAATTAGAAAACCTCTTAGGCATTCATACCATGGTCTTGGGTCTTGCTTAAGTCCCTAGAGCGCCTTAGAGAGCTTACACACGTGGTCGGGGTACTGTTCATCCTCAAAGCCAGGGGGTTGCTCTACGTATACCTCCTCCTTGATTGGCCCGTTGAGGAAAGCGCTCTTCACATCCATTTGGAACAACCTGAAGGAATGGTGAGCGACATAGGCTAACAAAATGCGAATAGACTCTAGCCTAGCCACAGGAGCAAAAGTCTCCTCAAAGTCCAAACCTGCGACTTGGGCATAACCTTTTGCCACAAGTCGAGCCTTGTTTCTTGTCACCACTCCGTGCTCATCTTGCTTGTTGCGGAACACCCACTTGGTTCTCACAACGTTTTGCTTTGGACATGGCACCAGGGTCCAAACTTCATTTCGCTTGAAGTTGTTGAGCTCTTCCTACATGGCCAACACCCAGTCTGGATCTAGCAAGGCCTCTTCTACCCTGAAAGGCTCAATAGAAGAGACAAACGAGTAATGCTCACAAAAATTAACTAATCTAGAGCGAGTGGTTACTCCCTTGCTTATGTCACCCAAAATCTGGTCGACGGGATGATTCATTTGAATCGTCGCTCGGACTTGAGTTGGAGGGGCCTGTGGTGCTTCTTCCTCCACAACTTGGTCTTCTTGTGCTCCCCCATTGATCACACGCCTCTTCCTGATGAGCCTGTTCATCTTCTTGACTTGGGGGTGCACCATTGTTGAGGAAGAAGGTTGATCTTGCTCTTTTTGTTCCTGAGGTCGCAAACCTCCAATCGCCATGGTGCGGATTGCGTCCGCTGGAACATCATCTTTGTTGGGGACTTGTTCTCAAATGCTTTGAATTAAGAACAAGGCAACATAAAATGTTAAATATCAATGCCCTTCATCCGCCGAAGCATTATCTCCACAAGGATTTATTGAATTTCGGACGAAGGTCACGAACATAGAATTACGAAGGTTTCACCTTCGTAATTAAATTTATAAGGATAATACAAAGTAAAGTTAAACATGGAACATTAAAGATAAATATATTGAGAATAAATGACATCATTCACATATCTTATTATATGAATTTAATATATATTGAATACGACGTTTAGGTACATTTATACCTTTGCCTTGACAAGCAATAATTCTCGAGTGATGCGTTAGCAATTACAGGAATGCGTGAACAGTAAAAGAATACTGTTCACTATTTATAGGCACAGGACACAGCTCATGAGGAATTACAATTATGCCCCTCATAAAAGTTTACAACAATGACTCAGACCTTTGAAGGCTAAAAGGTCATTTTATCTCTAAGTCGGTTCGACCCTTCGTCTTTGGATATGTTGTAGTTCCGAAGCTTTGTGAATGGTGTCTTCGGCATCATGTTCAAGCAGGTTCAGCTGAAGCTGTTTCTTTTTGCAGGACCTTCGGCGACGAAGCATGGTCCCAATAGTAGCCCCTTCGCAGTGCTAGATCGTTTTTCGTAACGAGCTTGATCCGTGAAAAATGTCTCTTAGGCTTCAGGAAGCCGAAAGTCCGAAAAACACCTTCCCTGAGCTCGTTGTCGAGAAACGATACAGCTTTCGAGCGTGTAGCGGTCCCACCATGCAGGTTCACTGTTCTGATTTTTGCGGCCCACCGTTCAGCGGGTGCGAGCAACTGTTTGCCTGGTGTAAAAATCCTGACGATTCACCTTCTTACCTGCAGCGCTATATAAACAGACGGGTAGGTGTGAAGTTACCACAGCATTCATTGCTATTGCACTGTTTTGCTGCCAAAATTTTTAACCATAGCCGAAGCTTGATTTCCGCATTCAAACGAAGCTCCAATTTGGTGTTTGCTTCGTCAGAAAAATAGCTTCGGAAGAGAAGGTTATTATTTTCCAAGAAACTTTTCAAGAAATTCAAAACTAAATGGCTAGAGTGCGCTCTACTGCTAGAGTTGAGCGCGAGGGGGACGAAGCCGAAGGTGCGGAAACGGTTCCTATCTCTGAAGCGATGAAGCGATCTGGATTGATGACATCAGAAGACACCCCTGCTGCTGAAGCAGAACAAGCAGATATTGAGGAGGCTGGTACTGACGATGATTACAATATCGCAGTACCGAGCAAGCCTAGTCATCTGGACTTCGGGAAGTCGACTATCTCGAAGGCTGATTTCCCAAAGATGGTGAAGTCGGGCTACTTCAGCGAAGATGAGAAAAAGATGATTCGCTTTGGTGGAGAAGAAATTACCCCGAAGCCACAAAAAGATGAAATAGTGATTTTTAAGAGTTTCCTCAAAGCTGGTTTGAGATTTCCTTTGAATAGGATGATTGCCGATGTGCTGAAAAAATTTGGGATCTATTTTCACCAACTAACTCCTAACGTTATTGTTAGACTTAGTGTTTATATTTGGGCTCTCCAAAGCCAAGAAGTGGAGCCATTTGCCGAAGGTTTCTGCCGAGTACACGAGCTACACTACCAAACTAAGGCCAGAAAGGATGGGCTACATGAAAATTTTGGTTGTTACAACTTTGCATATCAGAAAACTACAAAATTTCCTGTGATCAGCTATCGAAGCAAGTGGCCGGCAGGCTGGAAATCAGAATGGTTTTACGTCAAAGTTGATGACGATAAGGAGAAGCTTGTACAGAGTCCGCTTGAACTAATCTTCGGAGAAACCCGACCTCAGTGCAATATGACACCAGAAGGTCCAACCCAAACGACGTTGGCTGAATTCAGAATTATTACAGAGCACATTGGCACCAGGGATTTGGTGCAGGAATTTCTGGCTTTCAAAGTATTTCCAACTATGAAGGAATGGGCTATGCCGAAGCTTAAAGGAGAGAAGAAAGAGGGGGAGTTTGTCCGACTACCCTATCATTATAAATTCAAGAAATATTTTAAGGCACCCTGCCAAGAATGGCTCGATACAATCGAAATAATGAGTACTGAAATTCTTGGAAATTATTCTAAAAAAGAGGACCAATTAATGACAGCAGCCTTCGGTACCCGGCCGAAATGAAGGCTAAACAGAGTACTTGATGCCATAGGCTTTGAATATCCTGACTATGGGCGACTGGGCGGAGATGCTGGCGGCCCAAAGAGAAAAAGAATTGCCAGTGCCGTTGATGAAGAAAGTACCAAAGTGACAAAAAAGAAAAAGGAGATTTCTGAAAAGCTGAGTCCTGAAAAGTTGAGCCCTGAGCCGAAGGTGGCCGCTGCAAGAAAAAGGAAAACTGCATCTCCAGAACCAAAAACGTTGGTTCGAGAGGAAGACACTCCTGCAACACCTTCTACTGCCGAAGTAGAAGAGATTATGAAGGTAATGACTGAACCCTTGCCTGTCAAGCTAAGTCCGCTGGCGCCGGAACTGACGAAGTTTTTTCAGAAGGACAAAGCAGCTTCGGCAGAAGAAAGTCCTGCACCACCGAAAAAACGAAGAATTATTCAAATAGCAGATGTGATTCATCAGACGCCACCACCGGTGACAGTGTCAAAAATTTCTTTTGTCGAGACCGCTGAAGCCGAAGGCGCCGCAGCCGAAGCTTCCAGAGTGGAAACTACCGAAGCTAAAACCGGCGACGCCGAAGCTGCTGGGGCCGAAGGTGGGACCACAGAAGGTTCGAATCTGGAAACCACCCTTGAAGTTATTAACAATATTCTCCTGAAAATGGCTGAGGAAGATGCTGCTGTGGCTGCGGTAACCACAGCAACTGGAAAGGAAAAGGAGCAGATCGATGACACTTTAGAAGAGGAAAATTTTAACTTTCAAGATTTGCTTGGACAAGAGCTAACAGGCGCCGAAAAGGAAGAGTTGAAAAAATATGCCATATCTTGCGAGTATAAGCCAGGGGCTACGCTGTTTGGTGGGGTCAACGAAGGGAAGCTAAGATGCCTTCGGAACCGCACCGAGGCCAAAGTTGTTAGAACCCTTTCCAAAAGCGTTGGCCTACCGAAACTAGAAGCTGACCTCTGCAGATATCAACGACACCATATCACCGGAAGCCTGCTCTATGCTAATTTTAAGGTAACAAATTTTATTATTATTATTTTATTTATGTTTTAGGTCATTTACTGACGAAGATTGTTTTGGCAGAGTATACTATTGAGTAAGGTTCTAAAAATGCAACAAGATCTCGAAGAAGAGAAGACCAAAACTATCATCAAAGATTTGGAAGAAAAAGTTGAAGATTACGAAGCTGTTCTGAAAAAGAAAGACTTCACCATCCAGGACCTTGAAATCATGACTAAAGAACACGAAGGTGCATTAGAAAAGAAAGACTTTGTTATTCAGTCTATGGAAGGCTCCTTGGCTGAGATCCAAGCCGAGAATAACAGTTTAAAGGATGAATTGCTCAAACAACTAGAAAAATCTGAGCAGGAGAAGAAACACCTTGAAGCAAGTCTTAAAACTGAGATGGAAAAGAATTCAAATTTGCAAAAATCCTTGAAGGAGCTTCAAGAGAAATGCCTAAGCTTCGGCAGCCGATGCGTGCAACGGCTGAAGGATGTGTTTCATTCTATTGGAGCCAGCTCTGAAAAATTTACACCTTCAGCTAAAAACTTGCCCAGCACATTAGAATATATTGAAGGCGAGGTTGATGCTCTTAATGAAGTTATTGGTGGCCATGCTGACTTCTGCGCCCTGGTAGCTTCTCGGGGCACAGCTACCGCTTTTCTGAAGGCTGGCTGCACGCATGGAAAGATTGTTAATAGGCCCAACTTCAGCTTATCATCATCAGATTTGATAGATATTCCAAGCCTAGCCCGAAGTATCGGGAATAGATTTATGACCCAGATTTGGGTAAATGGCGGGCGGAAAATGGCGGGTGACGAAGCTCGAAGTCATCTTAAGCCGGTAAGAAGCTTATATTTGTTACTTTTACCTTCTCCTTGAAATTTGCACCTTTCTTATTCTGCTCTTTGTTATTCGTAGGATGATGAAGCTGAAGCTTGACAGTTGCTACAATATTTTTTCCTGCAAAAATTCTGGAGAGACTTTTGTAATATTATTATGTAAAAACTCATGTAAATTTGTACATACCTTGTAATATATTTTGTTTCCGCTATCCGTGTACAATCTGCTTTGTTGTGGACGAAACTTCTTTTTGAGCCGAAGGCGAAAAACACCTTCCCTTCTTTTCATACATAACGAAGCATAAAAAATTTTCCTTTTTCGAAGTCTTTCCTCATTGCCGAAGCGCCTATCTTTTTTGTGTGATATGATGATGATTCTATATATGTCTAAATGAATGTTTATGAATGCAAATGATATGATGAAATGTATTGTGGAGATGAATATTGGGAATGATTCAAATCTTTTCACTTTTCAGCTTCATCGTTTACTTTTCAATGTATCAGCGTTGACTTTTCGCTGTAAGCCTCCCTTAGGAGCTTCTTCGCCTTTTACTTTCCGCGGAATCAGCGTTGACTTTTCGTTGTAAGCCTCCCTTAGGAGCTTCTTTGCCTTTTACTTTCAGCGGAATCAGCATTGACTTTTCGCTGTAAGCTCTGCATTCCCTTAGGAACGACTTTTGAGCTTCTCCCTGTTTTCTTTTCTTTTCCTTTGGCATTTACATTTACATTTTTTGGGGGATATCACTTTTATAGAATCGAAGTAAGGAAAGAAAAATTACATGTTGTGGCACCATTAAAAACCTTTCTCCCCCTTTGGAAAGGAAAAGGGTGCCACAAAAAAGAATAGAAAAAATTACATCAAATTAAACATAATATCGCCGATGTTGGGCCCATGCTTCGTTGCGCCGAAGGTCTTGCGTGAAGAAGCAGCTTCGGCTGAAATCGTCCCCAGGAAATGGCCGAAGGTTCCTTTTTATAGAGCTTCGGCGTTTCAAACCGACATAAAGATAGAATGACCTTTTTATCCATAGAGGTCTAAGATAATGTTGTAAACTTTTGTAAAGGGCATAATTGTAATTCGTCACAGGCTGCGTCCTGTGTCTATAAATAGATGAACAGTACCCCCGTACTGTTCACACGAACTTGGCATTTGCTTTTGCGTCACGCTTGTACTTTTTACCTTCTCTCAGGACCGAAGGTACGTCTGTAATTTGAAATCATTTCTATTTTTCCATGTTAATAAAATAGAAATGATTCTATGATGATGCTTATATTATATTTCATGCTTTATATGAATCCTTCGTCATTACTTGTTATGTTTACGAAGGTATGTCTCTTATGACCTTCGTCCGAAACTCATTATTTCCCGAAGGGACATAATGCTTCGAAGGACGAAGGACTTTAACACTTAACACTTTTTATGTTGCCTTGTTCTTAACTCTTAGCATTTGAGAACAAGTCCCCAACATTGGCGCCCACCTCCGGTGAACTCACTTCCACTTTTTGAGCTGATGGCTTCGTTCAACAACCGAGCTGGAGCTGCTTCGGACCCGAAGCTGGTGCTACCGATCACAGGTGGCTCGTCCTCAGAGCCAGCTAACAAGAAACAGAAGAAGGAAGCACAGAGGAGGGTACAGCATGTTGGGGTGCAAGGACCCTTCATCAAGACAAGATGGTCTCACATTCCTATTACCTTCTCCCAAGAGGACCTTCAGCTCAAAGATTACCCACACAACGATGCCATGGTTATCTCTTGTGTTATCAAAGGATTTCTGGTCCACAATGTCTTGGTTGACACAGGCAGTGCAGCTGACATCATATTTGCTAAAGCCTTCAGACAAATGCAAGAGCCAGAAGATAAGATTCATGATGCTACACATCCTCTCTGTGGCTTCGGAGGAAGACAGATTGTAGCACTGGGCAAGATCACCATGTCAGTGACCTTCGGATTCATCAACAACACTAGAACTGAGCAAGTTGTGTTTGACATTGTTGACATGGAATATCCTTACAATGCAATTGTTGGTCGTGGTACTCTTAATGCCTTCGAAGCAATCCTTCATCCTGCTTATCTTTGCATGAAGATACCTTCGGAACAGGGACCCATTGCTATCCATGGAAGTCAGGAAGCCGCAAGAAGGGCCGAAGGTAACTGGACTGACTCCAAAGCAATTCATAATATAGATGGAGCCGAAGCTTGTGAACAGTACAAATTCAGAAGGGAGAAGGCAGCTTCAGCAGATCAGCCGAAGCCCATGCTATTGTGTGAGGACATAGCAGAGCAGAAGGTGCTGTTGGGCTCGCAATTATCTGAAGACCAGGAGAAAACCTTGATAAGGTTTTTATTCAACAACAAAGATGTTTTTGCATGGTCGGCTAATGATCTCTGTGGAGTAAATCGGGATGTTATTGAACATTCGCTCAATGTTGACCCATCCTTCAGACCCCGAAAGCAGAGGCTTCGGAAAATGTCTGATGACAAGGCCGAAGGGGCTCGCAATGAAGTAAAAAGACTCCTCAGTGCAGGAGTTATCAGAGAAGTGAAGTATCCAGAGTGGCTAGCTAACACTGTTATGGTGAAGAAGGCCAATGGCAAGTGGAGAATGTGTATCGATTTCACAGATCTCAACAAGGCTTGTCCGAAGGACGAATTCCCGTTGCCAAGGATAGACTCTCTAGTCGATGCAGCAGCTTCTTCAGAGCTCATGAGTCTCTTGGACTGTTACTCAGGATATCATCAAATCTGGATGAAAAAGGAAGATGAGCCGAAAACTAGCTTCATAACTCCAAGTGGCACGTATTGCTATCTTCGGATGCCTGAAGGGCTCAAAAACGCTGGAGGAAGTTTCAGCAGAATGACTGCGAAGGTTCTTCAGTCTCAAATAGGCAGAAATGTGTTGACCTATGTTGATGACATTATCGTCAAAAGCACGAAGCAGGAAAATCATATTGCTGATCTGCAGGAGACCTTCGCCAGCTTCAGACAAGCTGGTTTGAAGCTGAATCCAGAGAAATGTGTCTTCGGAGTAAAGAAGGGTAAATTTCTTGGATGCTTGGTTTCAACAAAGGGAATCGAAGCTAATCCAAATAAAATCGAAGCTATACTTCGAATGGAGCCACCAACTACAAGAAAAGGGGCCCAAAGATTGACAGGAAGGCTGGCATCTCTCAACAGATTTATATCCAGATCAGCAGAAAGAAACTTACCATTTTTCGAGGTGCTGAAGTCAGCCGAAGTCTTTCAATGGGGCCCAAGTCAACAAAAAGCCTTCGAAGAGTTGAAGCAATACTTGATAGATCTCACAACATTAACTCCACCAATGCCAGGGGCTCCTCTGTTGTTATATGTGGCAGCTTCGCACTCAGCAGTAAGTGCGGCACTTGTCCAGGAGAAGCTTGATGGCCAGCTCAAGAAGCAAGTCCCAGTGTATTTTGTATCTGAGGTCCTTAGTGTCTCAAAGAAAAATTATACAGAGCTGGAGAAGGTATTATATGCCGTTTTAATGGCATCCAGGAAGCTTCGGCATTATTTTTAGGCATACAATATCATTGTTCCTTCTTCGCAGCCGTTGAAGGATATAATGAGAAATAGAGAAGCTACTGGACGGATTGGGAAATGGGCTGCAGAGCTCAACGAATTTTACATTGATTATGTGCATAGATCTTCGATCCAGTCTCAAGCATTGGCAGATTTCATTGCCGACTGGACGCCAGGGGCTCAGGATGAAGAAGCAAATAAAGATGCCGAGGTGTGGACAGTATTTTGTGATGGATCTTGGGGAATCTTCGGAGCAGGTGCAGCTGCTGTGTTGGTTTCACCATCCAAGGTCAAAACTTGTTATGCAGCAAGACTTGATTTCAGCTGCACAAACAATATTGCTGAGTACGAAGCCCTGCTTCTGGGCCTTCGGAAATTAAAGGCAATGGGAATCAGAAGGGCAATTCTTAAAACTGATTCCCAGGTGGTTTCGGGTCATGTTGACAAAAGTTGCAAGGTTAAAGATCCGAAGCTTGAAAAATACCTAGATACGGTCCGAAGGATCGAAGCATCCTTCGAAGGATTCTCTGTCAAGAATATCCCTCGAGGACAAAATGAGCATGCTGATTTGCTAGCTAAGTCTGCGGCACAGGGGCTGCCGTTACCTTCGGATGTGTTCTTCGAAACAATAAAGGCACCTTCAGTGGAGCTCCTTGAAAGAGCAGTCCTCAACATATCTCCTGTTTACAGCGAAGATTGGAGAACTGAAATAATCTCTTACCTTCAGGGTAAGTTCCTTTCAGATGACGAAGCTTACAATAAAAGAGTAGAGGCAAGAGCTCGTCCATATGTCATGATAGAAGGGGAATTATACAAACATGGAGTTTGCGCTCCGCTGCTCAAGTGCTTATCTAGAGCCGAAGGTATAGAGTTGATGAAAGAGATACATGCAGGCCTGTGTGGATCCCACATCGGATCCAGGCCGTTACTTGGAAAAGTGTTCCGCCAAGGTTTTTATTGGCCGAAGGCAGCTTCGGATGCAGCGGAGTTAGTCCAAAAGTGCGAAGGTTGTCAAAAATGTGCAAGAGATCAAAAGCAACCTTCGTCTTTGACACAGCTGATACAACCCATCTGGCCATTGCAAAGATGGGGCCTTGACTTGTTGGGTCCATTACCACCGGCCCAAGGGAATCTAAAATATGTTGTAGTAGCTGTGGAGTATTTTTCCAAATGGATTGAGGCGAGGCCATTAGCTACAATAACTTCGGCCACTGTCCAAAAGTTTTTCTGGCAGAACATTGTCTGTCGCTTCGGAGTACCGAAGGCCATCACTGTAGACAATGGAACGCAGTTTGACTCCGAAGCTTTCAGAAACTTTTGTGATCAAATTGGAACGAAGATCCATTTTGCATCAGTCAGGCATCCGGAGTCGAATGGGCTTGTTGAAAGGGCCAACGGCATTATAATGACAGGAATAATGAAGCTAATCTTCAATCAACCCAGGGGAAAGTGGCCAGACCAGTTAACCAAAGTGGTGTGGAGCCACAATACAACAGCATCAAGATCTACAGGCTTTACCCCATTCAAGTTATTATTCGGAGACGAAGCAATAACCCCGGAAGAAGCCAAAGCTGGATCAATAAGAGTAGTAGCTTCGGCAGAATCAGGTCCCGAAGATGCTTGCCTTGTGGAAAAGGATGCTTTAGAAGGGATCAGGCTTCAGGCCGTGGAGAATATCAATAAATATCAGGCTGAAACAGTTAAATGGCGAGATAGAAAAGTCCGGTTAAAAAATATTGAGCCGGGACACTTGGTGCTTCGGAGAGTGGCTAACCCAGATACAGTGGGTAAGCTACAGTTGAAATGGGAAGGACCATTCTTAGTAGTATCTTCGTCAAGGCCTGGATCGTACAGATTAAAGGACATGGATGGCAACGAAATTCCAAGGTCTTGGAATGCGGATGAGCTTCGGCGATACTATGTATAACATGATGTAATTTTTTATGTTTTTTCTTTTCTTTTTCATGGCACCCTTTTCCTTTCCGAAGGGGGAGAAAGGTTTTTAATGGGGCCATCATGTGTAATTTCCTTTTTTAGTCTTATAAGAGCAAAATCCCCCAAAAAATGTAAATGTAACAGCTGAGAACGCACCATCGAGTGCAGGAACTGAAAAAGAAAAAAGAGAAGAAGCTCCAAAGACGTCCCTAAGGGGATGCAGAGCTCTCAGCGAAAAGTCAACGCTGGTACCGTCTAAGTAAAAGACGAAGAAGCTCCAAAGACGTTCCTAAGGGAATGCAGAGCTTATACCGCCTAAGTAAAAGGCGAAGAAACTCCAAAGACGTTCCTAAGGGGATGCAGAGTTTATACCGTCTAAGTAAAAGACGAGGAAGCTCCAAAGTCGTTCCTAAGGGAATGCAGAGCTGATGTGTGGTTGATTCCAAGGAAATAATGGTTGAGTGTGGCTTCGGTTATATGTTTTGGACATTCATTCGCACATCACATTACATCATAGCATTTGCATTCATAAGCATTCATTCATGGCATCTGTGTTACTAAGTGGTTGCTTCGGCAAAAAGGAGAAGTATTCTTTTATGTTTTGGAGTGTACAAAAAAAGAAAAGCTTCGGCAGAAAGAAGTAGTCTTTTATGTTTTGTACAAAAAAGCAAAGCTTCCGCAGAAAGAAGAAGCAGTCTTTAATGCTTCGTTGTGTACGAAAAGAAGGGAAGGTGTTTTTCGCCTTCGGCTCAAAATATTGATTTCGTCCACATCAAAGCGTCTTAATAAAAGGGTAAGGATATATTACAAGGTATGTACAAAGTTCCTTGAGAACGGTTTAATTGTATTTACAACAAGTTGTTACAAATTTTCTAGCCTACTACTACTAATCTTCTTCAGGCTCCCGCTTCGGCGGCATATTCTTTAATCACCTTCAGCTTCGTCATCCTACATGAATCCAGGTATCCAGAGTAAAAATCAAGTATGAAGGAGAAGGTAAGTACAAAGTAGGATTTCTTACTGGTTCAAGATGACTTCGAGCTTCGTCTCCAGCCTTCTCCCGCCCGCCTTTTGTCCATATCATTTTTATAAATCTATTTGAGATACTTCGGGCGAGGTCAGGTATATCGTCCAGGATTGATGGAGACAGGGTGAAGTTGGGCCTGTTGACGATCTTTCCATGCTCGCAGCCAGCCTTCAGGAATGCTGCAGCAGTACCCCGAGAAGCTACCCAGGCACAGAAGTCACCGTGCCCAGCTATAACTTCGTCAAGTTCTTCAATTTCAGCTTCGATATGATCGAAGGCTTTTGGTAAATCTTCATCCGAAGGGGTAAATTTCCCGCTGCTGGCTCCAACTGAGTAAAAGATCTTCTTTAGTTGTTGGATACAATTGTTGCTAAAATTCAAACATTTATCCTGAAGGCTTGTTAATGATTTCTTCAAATTTGAGTTGGCTTGGACTTCGGCTTCAAGTTTAGAATTAAGCTCTAGCTTTTCTTGTTCAAACTGTTTTGATTGACCGATAAGCTTCGAATTCAATTCTGATATTTTAGCTTCGGTCTCTGCCAGCAAGCCTTCGGTTGATTGAAGTTCGAAGTCTTTCTTTTCAATGATGACTGATTGTTCTTTTATTTTGCTCTCCAAATTTCCAATTATAGCTTCGTGTTTTTTGTCCTCTAAATCCTGCTGCATCTTCAGAGCTTTGCTCAGTAGCATGCTCTGCACAAAAACAGTTTTCGTTAGTAACATTTTCATTATCCAAAGCAATAAGGAACAGAGAAAAGATTGTTTACCTTGAAATTGGAATAAAATAAGCTGCCGACGATATGCTGTCGTCGGTAGCAGCTGATATCTATCTCTAGCTTCGGAAAACCGATACTCTTTGACAGAGTACCGATGACCTTAGCTCCGGTTTGGTCTCGAATGCAGCCTAATTTTTCATCGTCCACACCTCCGAATAGAAGAGCTCCTGGCCTGTATCCGCAAGATTTGGCATAGTCTTTTAGCTCTTCTATTTCGTCCTCCGAAATTTTTGCCCAATTAAATTTTGAAATGTGTAGGCTTCGTCGTCCGAAGCGACTTCGGCTATTTCTTTCCCCTTCTCAGGCACTGCGGCCATGACTTTTTTAGCAGCAGCGGCAGCTTCTTCTGCAGCCATGTCTTCTAAAATTTTGTCGATATTCTCAATGGTAGTCTCTAAGTTCACATCTTCGGCTGTAGCGGCTTCGGTAGCCGCGACCTCCGAAGGTGCGACTTCGACGTTTGTTGTGTCTTCAGCAGCTGCTGTTTTCTGAATTGATGCTCTCGGTGGCGTCTTGTCAATAACTTCTGTTACGGCAATAATTCTTTGCCTTTTTGCTTTGGTTATCTTCGTTTTTTCCGGCTCCGCCACCTTTTGAAAAAGCTTCGTCAGTCGAGGCCCTAATGGACTTAGCTTCGTGGGCATGGGTTCAGTCATTACCTTTAGAATTTCCTCCACGTCGCTGGTAGAAGGTGGTGTGGGGGTCCCCTCTCCTTCGGATAGTTTTCGCTTTGGAGTTGATATTTTTCTCTTGACAATTTTCTTCTTTTTTGGTGGTTGTTCTTCATCCTTGTTTAAAGCTTCGGCCTCTCTTTTTCTTCTCTGGCCCTCAGCATCCTTGTTCAGCTGCGCATAGTCAGGATATTCGAAGCCCAGTGCATCAAGCACTCGGTTCAGCCTTCGCTTCGGACGGGTACCGAAGGCTGCTGTCATCAGTTGATCTTCTTTTTTCGAATAATTTCCAAGAATTTCATTACACATCACCTCAATTGTGTCCAGCCACTCTTGGCAGGGCTTCTTAAAATATTTCTTGAATTTGAAGTGGTAAGGAAGCCGGACAAGATCCCCTTCCTTCTTCTCCCCCTTTAACTTTGGCATTTCCCATTTTTTCAGAGTAGGGAAAACTTTGAATGCTAAGAATTCTTGAACCAGATCCCTGGTACCAATATGCTCTGCAATGATTCTGAATTCATCCATTGCCCGTTGAGTTTGACCCTCTGGTGTCATGTTGCAGTGGGGTCGGGTTTCTCCGAAAGTTAGCTCGAGTGGACTTTGCACAAGCTTCTCCTTGTCCTCATCAACCTTGACATAGAACCATTCTGATTTCCAGCCTGCCGGCCATTTGCTTCGGTAGCTAATTACAGGAAACTTTGCGGTTTTCCGGTAGGCAAAATTGTAGCAACCGAAGTTTTCATGAAGCCCATCTTTTCTGGCCTTTGTTTGATAATGCAATTCATGAACTCGACAGAAACTGTCAGCAAAAGGCTCCACTGCTTGGCTTCGGAGGGCCCAAATATAAACGCTAAGCCTAACGATAGCGTTAGGAGTTAACTGATGAAGGTAGATGCCAAACCTCTTCAATATCTCCGCAACAATCTCGTGAACAGGGAATCTTAGCCCAGCCTTTAAAAAGCTTTTGAAGATGACAACCTCGTCCTTCTCTGGCTTCGGGGTGGTCTCTTCTCCCCCGAAGCGAAGTAGCTTCTTCTGATCTTCACTGAAAAAACCTGCTTTCACCATCTTGGCGAGATCAACCTTTGAAACAGTCGATTTTCCGAAGTCTAGGTGGCTGGGTTTGCTGGGCATGGCAATACAGTAGTCATCTTCGGAGTCGGTTTCTTCAATGTTCCCTTCTCCTTCGGCAGCTGTCGGGTTTGCTCCGGCAGCAGCCATTTCTTCCGTAGTCACCAGTCCGGAGCGCTGCATCGCTTCGGAGATGGGCACAGTCTCCGAAGCTTCAGTTTCGTCCCCCTCACGCTCAACCCTAGCTGTAGAGCGAACTCTGGCCATTTAATTATGAACTTGTGAAACTTTAATACTTTTTTCTCCGAAGCAGGCTTCAAGATGGAGCTTCGTTCAAACCTGACAAACAAGCTTCGGTGATGGTTAAAAATTTTGGCAGCAAAACAGTGCAAATAGCAGTAAATGCTGTGGTAACTTCACACCTACTCGTCTGTTTATATAGTGCTGCAGGTAAGAAGGCGAAGCGGCAGGGTTTTTACACCAGGCGGGCAGTAACTTGTACTCGCTGCGCAGTGGACCGCAAAGACCAAACAGTGACTCTGCAAGGTGGGACCGACACGATCTCGGGAAATGAATCGTTTCTCGGCAACGAGCTCCGGGAAGGTGTTTTTTGGACCTTCGGCTTCCCGAAGCTTGAGAGGATTTTTTCACGGTTCAAGCTCGTTACGAAAAACGATCTAGCGCCGCGAAAGGGGCTACTGTTGGGCCCATGCTTCGTTGCGCCGAAGGTCTTGCGTGAAGAAGCAGCTTCGGCTGAAATCGTCCCCAGGAAATGGCCGAAGGTTCCTTTTTATAGAGCTTCGGCGTTGCAAACCGACATAAAGATAGAATGACCTTTTTATCCATAGAGGTCTAAGATAATGTTGTAAACTTTTGTAAAGGGCATAATTGTAATTCGTCACAGGCTGCGTCCTGTGTCTATAAATAGATGAACAGTACCCCCGTACTGTTCACACGAACTTGGCATTTGCTTTTGCGTCACGCTTGTACTTTTTACCTTCTCTCAGGACCGAAGGTACGTCTGTAATTTGAAATCATTTCTATTTTTCCATGTTAATAAAATAGAAATGATTCTATGATGATGCTTATATTATATTTCATGCTTTATATGAATCCTTCGTCATTACTTGTTATGTTTACGAAGGTATGTCTCTTATGACCTTCGTCCGAAACTCATTATTTCCCGAAGGGACATAATGCTTCGAAGGACGAAGGACTTTAACACTTAACACTTTTTATGTTGCCTTGTTCTTAACTCTTAGCATTTGAGAACAAGTCCCCAACAGCCGAAGCTCATCCGCATTCCATGACCTAGGGATGTCGTTGTCGTCCATATCCTTCAATCTATAGGAACCGGGTCTTGACGAAGATGCTACCAAAAAAGGTCCTTCCCACTTCAGCTGTAACTTTCCCACTGTCTCAGGGTTAGCTACTCTTCGAAGCACCAGATGTCCTGGTTCAATGTTCTTCAGCTTAACCTTTCTGTCAAGCCATTTTATTGTTTCGGCTTGATATTTATTGATGTTTTCCACAGCCTGAAGTCTGATCCCTTCTATAGCATCTTTTTCCACAGAGCAATCAGCTTCGTCTTCACCTTCTGCCGAAGTTACCGTTCTTATTGATCCTGCTTTGGCCTCTTCCGGGGTTATTGCTTCATCCTCAAACAATAGTTTGAAAGGCGTAAAACCTGTTGATCTTGACATGGTTGTGTTATGGCTCCACACCACTTTAATTAACTCGTCTGGCCACTTTCCTCTGGGCTGATTGAAGATTGACTTCATTATTCCTGTCATTATGATCCCGTTAGCTCGTTCGACAAGTCCGTTTGACTCCAGATGTCGAACTGATGCAAAATGGATCTTCGTGCCAATTTGATCACAAAATTCTCTGAAAGCTTCAGAATCAAACTGTGTCCCATTATCCACAGTAATGGCCTTCGGCACTCCGAAGCGACAAACAATATTTTGCCAGAAAAACTTTTGAATAGTAACCGAAGTTATTGTGGCTAGCGGCTTTGCCTCAATCCATTTGGAAAAATATTCCACTGCCACTACAACATATCTTAAGTTTCCCTGTGCTGGTGGTAATGGACCTAGTAAGTCAAGGCCCCACCTTTGCAACGGCCAAGTGTGTTGTATTAATTGAGTTAAAGACGAAGGTTGTCTTTGATCTCTTGCACATTTCTGACAACCTTCGCACTTTTGGACTAAATCTGCTGCATCCGAAGCTGCCTTTGGCCAATAAAACCCTTGACGAAAAACTTTCCCAAGCAAAGGCCTAGATCCAATGTGAGATCCACACAGGCCTGCCTCTATTTCCTTCATTAATTCTATACCTTCGGATCTGGATAAACACTTGAGCAATGGGGAACAGACCCCACGCTTGTATAGCTCCCCTTCTATTATGACATATGGTCGAGCTCTTGCTTCTATTCTTTTGTTGTAAGCTTCGTCGTCTGAAAGAAAATTACCCTGAAGGAAAGAGATGATTTCAGTTCTCCAATCTTCACTATAGACAGGGGATATATTGAGGACCGCTCTCTCAAGAAGCTCGACCGAAGGTGCTTTTATTGTTTCGAAAAATACTTCCGAAGGTAAAGGCATCCCCTGTGCTGCTGACTTGGCCAATAGATCAGCATATTCATTTTATCCACGAGGTATATTTTTAACAGAGAATCCTTCAAAGGAAGCCTCGATCCTTTGGACTGTATCTAGATATTTTTCAAGCTTCGGATCTCTTGCTTTATAGCTCTTGTCAACATGACCAGAAATAACTTGGGAATCTGTTTTTAGAATGGCCCTTCTGATCCCCATTGCCTTTAACTTCCGAAGACCCAAGAGCAGGGCTTCGTATTTAGCAATATTGTTTGTACAACTGAAATCAAGTCTTGCCGCATAACAAGTTTTAACCATGGAAGGTGAAACCAACACAGCAGCTGCTCCTGCTCCGAAGGTTCCCCAAGACCCATCGCAAAACACTGTCCATGCTTCGGCATCTTTATTCGTTTCTTCCTCCTGAGCCCCTGGCGTCCAGTCAGCAATGAAGTCTGTCAACGCTTGGGACTGAATCGAAGATCTGTGGACATAATCAATACAAAATTCATTGAGCTCTGCAGCCCATTTTCCAATCCTTCCAGTAGCTTCTCGGTTTCTCATAATATCCTTCAAAGGTTGTGAAGAAGGAACAATTATGTTGTAAGCTTGAAAATAATGCCGAAGCTTCCTGGAGGCCATCAAAACAACATACAGTACTTTCTCCAATTATGTATAATTTTTCTTTGATAAACTAAGAACTTCAGATACAAAATATATTGGGGCCTGCTTCTTGACTTGACCTTCAAGCTTCTCCTGGACAAGTGCTGCACTTACCGCTGAGTGCGAAGCTGCCACATATAATAACAAAGGAGCCCCTGGCGTTGGTGGAGTTAGTGTTGTTAGATCTATCAAATATTGCTTCAGTTCTTCGAAGGCTCTCTGCTGGACTGGTCCCCATTGAAAAACTTCGGCTGACTTCAGCACTTCGAAAAATGGTAAATTTCTCTCTGCTGATCTAGATATGAATCTGTTGAGAGATGCCAGTCTTCCTGTCAATCTTTGAGCCCCCTTCTTTGTACTTGGTGGTTCCATTCGAAGTATAGCTTCGATTTTTCTTGGATTAGCCTCAATTCCCTCTGTTGAAACTAGGCAACCAAGAAATTTCCCCTTCTTCACTCCGAAGACACATTTTTCTGGATTCAGCTTTAAACCAGCCTGTCTGAAATTAGCGAAGGTCTCCTGCAGATCAGCAATGTGATTATCTTGCTTCGTGCTTTTTACAATGATATCATCAACATAAGTTAGCACATTCCTGCCTATCTGAAAATGGAGGACCTTCGCTGTCATTCTGCTGAAACTTCCTCCAGCATTCTTAAGCCCCTCGGGCATCCGAAGGTAACAATATGTTCCACTGGGGGTTATGAAGCTAGTTTTTGGTTCATCCTCCTTCTTCATCCAGATTTGGTGATAGCCTGAATAGCAATCTAGTAGACTCATAAGCTCTGATGAAGCTGCTGCATCGACTAAGGAATCTATCCTTGGCAATGGAAACTCGTCCTTCGGACAGGCCTTATTGAGATCAATAAAATCGATACACATTCTCCATTTACCATTGGCCTTCTTTACCATAACAGTGTTAGCCAACCATTCTGGGTATTTTACCTCTCTGATAACTCCGGCACTGAGGAGTCTTTTCACTTCATTCCGAGCACCTTCGGCCTTGTCATCAGACATCTTCCGAAGCCTCTGCTTTCTGGGTCTGAAGGATGGATCAACATTGAGCGAGTGTTCAATAACATCCCTGTTGACTCCGCACAGATCATTAGCTGACCAAGCAAAAACATCTTTGTTGTTGAACAAAAACCTTATCAAGGTTTTCTCCTGCTCTTCGGACAGTTGAGATCCCAAGAGCACCTTCTGCTCTGCTATATCCTCACACAAGAGCATGGGCTTCGGCTGATCATCCGAAGCAGCTTTTTCCCTTCTGAACTTGTATTGCTCACAAGCTTTAGCTCCATCTATATTATGGATTGCTTTTGAATCTGTCCAATTTCCTTCAGCCCTTCTGGCAGCTTCCTGACTTCCATGAATAGCAATGGGCCCTTGGTCCGAAGGTATCTTCATGCAAAGATAAGCTGGATGAAGAATTGCTTCGAAGGCATTGAGAGTACCACGACCAATGATTGCATTGTAAGGGTATTCCATGTCAACAATATCAAATACAATTTGTTCAGTCCTTGTGTTGTTAATGAATCCGAAGGTTATTGGCATTGTGATTTTTCCAAGTGCTACGATCTGTCTTCCTCCGAAGCCACAAAGGGGATGTGTGGCATCATGGATTTTGTCCTCGGGCTCTTGCATCTGTCTGAAGGCCTTAGCAAATATGATATCAGCTGCGCTGCCTGTATCAACCAAAACATTATGGACCAGGAATCCTTTGATCATACAAGAAATAACCATAACATCGTTGTGTGGGTAATCCTTGAGTTGAAGATCCTCTTGAGAGAAGGTAATTGGAATGTGAGATCATCTTGACTTGATGAAGGGTCCTTGCACCCCGACATGCTGTACCCTTCTCTGTGCCTCCTTCTTCTGCTTCTTGTTGGCTGGCTCTGAGCATGAACCGCCTGTTATCGAGAGTACCAGCTTAGGAGTCGAAGCAGATCCAGCTTGATTGTTGAACGAAGCCATCAGCTCAAAAAAGTGGAAGTGAGTTCACCGGAGGTGGGCGCCAATGTTGGGGACTTGTTCTCAAATGCTATGAATTAAGAACAAGGCAACATAAAATGTTAAATATCAATGCACTTCGTCCGCTGAAGCATTATCTCCACAAGGATTTAATGAATTTCGGACGAAGGTCACGAACATAGAATTACGAAGGTTTCACCTTCGTAATTAAATTTATAAGGATAATACAAAGTAAAGTTAAACATGGAACATTAAAGATAAATATATTGAGAATAAATGACATCATTCACATATCTTATTATATGAATTTAATATATATTGAATACGACGTTTAGGTACATTTATACCTTTGCCTTGACAAGCAATAATTCCCGAGTGATGCGTTAGCAATTACAGGTATGCGTGAACAGTAAAGGAATATTGTTCACTATTTATAGGCACAGGACACAGCTCATGAGGAATTACAATTATGCCCCTCATAAAAGTTTACAACAATGACTCAGACCTTTGAAGGCTAAAAGGTCATTTTATCTCTAAGTCGGTTCGACCCTTCGTCTTCGGATATGCTGTAGTTCCGAAGCTTTGTGAATGGTGTCTTCGGCATCATGTTCAAGCAGGTTCAGCTGAAGCTGTTTCTTTTTGCAGGACCTTCGGCGACGAAGCATGGTCCCAACAATCTTCATCTACATTATCAAGATCAACTTGCTCTCTTGGAAAGCCATTAGTCTCATCAAATACAACATCGCTAGAGACTTCAACCAAACCTGATGATTTGTTGAAGACTTTATATGCCTTTGTATTTGAGTCATAACCTAGCAAAAACCCTTCTACAGCTTTGGGAGCAAATTTAGAATTTCTACCTTTCTTCACTAGAATATAACATTTACTCCCAAATACACGAAAGTATGACACGTTGGGTTTGTTACCAGTTAGAAGTTCATACGAGGTCTTCTTGAGGAGGCGATGAAGGTAGACCCGGTTTATGGTGTGGCAAGCTGTGTTCACAGCTTTCGACCAAAACCGCTCGGGTGTCTTGAATTCTCCAAGCATCGTCCTTGCCATGTCTATAAGTGTCCTGTTCTTCCTCTCTACCACACCGTTTTGTTGTGGTGTGTAGGGGGCGGAGAACTCGTGCTTGATTCCTTCCTCCTCAAGGTACTCCTCCACTTCAAGATTCTTGAACTCGAACCCGTTGTCGCTTCTAATCTTTTTCACCTTGAGCTCAAATTCGTTTTGAGTCCGCCTTAGAAAGCGCTTGAGGGTCCCTTGGGTTTCTGATTTATCCTGCAAAAAGAATACCCAACTGAAGCGGGAAAAATCATCAACAATAACAAGACCATACTTACTTCCCCCGATGCTGAGATAGGCGACGGGTCCGAAAAGGTCCATATGAAGTAGCTCCAGAGGTCTTGACGTGGTCATCACGTTCTTGTTGTGATGAGTGCTTCCCACCTATTTACCTGCTTGACAAGCTGCACAAGGTCTATCTTTTTCGAAAGTTACATTGGTTAGTCCTAACACATGTTCTCCCTTTAGAAGATTATGAAGGTTCTTCATCCCAACATGTGGTAGACGTCGATGCCACAGCCAGCCCATGCTAGTCTTAGCAATTAAGCATGCATCTAGATCGGCCTCTTCCTTCAAAAAATCAACTAAATAGAGTTTGTCGTCTAGTACACCCTTAAACGCTAATGAACCGTCACTCCTTCTAAAGACAGACACATCTGTTGGGGGTATGCTTCATAGCCGAAGTTCCTAAAGAAAGAGAATACCTTTGGAAGATCCTCTTAGGAGCAAGCGCCGAAGCTATTACCTATAGAGCTTCGGCACAATGACAGATCTCAAGACGAAGGGCCGAACCGACTTAAAGATGGATTGACTTAAAGACCCATGATGTTTTGTGTCATTATTGTAGTCGATTGTAAAGGGCATAAATGTAATTTTACACAGGCTGCACCCTGTGCCTTTAAATAGGTGAACAGTACCCGGCACTGTTCACGAAATCCTGTAATCGCTGTCACATTGTGCTGGAATTATGGCTTCCTGCCAAGACGAAGGTATAAATGTATTCAACTTCTATGTTTTAATATTGAAGTTCATATAATAAAATATGTGAATAATGTAATCCATATTCTATATGTCTTTCTATAATGTCTTATGATTTATATTTTATTTCATATTGTCTCTTAAGATTGATCACGAAGATATGACCTTCGTGATATTTTTGCTCATGGCCTTCGTCCGAAGCTCATTAAATCCTTGGGGAGATAATGCTTCAGCAGACGAAGGGCATTAATATTTAACATTTTATGTTGCCTTGTTCTTAATTCATAGCATTTGAGAACAAGTCCCCAACATTGGCGCCCACCTCCGGTGAACTCACTTCCACTTTTTTGAGCTGATGGCTTTGTTCAACAACCAAGCTAGAGCTGCTTCGGCTCCGAAGCTAGTACTCCCGATAACAGGTGGTTCATGCTCAGAGCCAGCTAACAAGAAGTAGAAGAAGGAGGCACAGAGAAGGGTACAGCATGTCGGGGTGCAATGACCCTTCATCAAGTCAAGATGGTCCCACATCCCAATTACCTTCTCTCAAGAGGACCTTCAACTCAAGGATTACCCTCACAATGATGCTATGGTTATTTCTTGTGTTATCAAAGGATTTCTGGTCCACAATGTTCTGGTTGACACAGGCAGTGCAGCGGATATTATATTTGCTAAGGCCTTCAGACAGATGCAAGAGCCCGAAGATAAGATCCATGATGCTACACATCCCCTTTGTGGCTTCGGAGGAAGGCAGATTGTAGCACTCGGCAAGATCACGATGCCAGTGACCTTCGGATTTATCAACAATACAAGGACTGAACAAGTTGTGTTTGACATTGTTGGCATGGAATACCCTTACAACGCAATCATTGGTCGTGGGACACTCAATGCTTTTGAAGCAATTCTTCACCCAGCATATCTTTGCATGAAGATACCTTCGGATCAAGGGCCTATTGCTATTCATAGAAGTCAAGAAGCTGCCAGAAAGGCCGAAGGAAACTGGACAGATTCAAAAGCAATCCGTAATATAGATGGAGCTGAAGCTTGTGAACAATACAAGTATAGAAGGGAGAAGGCTGCTTCCGCTGATCAGCCGAAGCCCATGCTTTTATGTGAAGATATAGCAGAGCAGAAGGTGTTGTTGGGGTCTCAATTGTCTGAGGAGCAGGAGAAAACCTTGACAAGATTTCTGTTCAACAATAAAGATGTCTTCGCATGGTCGGCCAACGATCTCTGTGGTGTGAACAGGGATGTCATTGAGCACTCGCTTAATGTTGATCCATCCTTCAGACCTAGGAAGCAGAGACTTCGAAAGATGTCTGATGACAAAGCCGAAGGTGCTCAGAACGAAGTGAAAAGACTTCTTAGTGCTGGTGTCATTAGAGAAGTAAAGTACCTAGAATGGTTAGCCAACACTGTCATGGTGAAGAAGGCCAATGGTAAATGGAGAATGTGCATTGACTTTACTGATCTCAATAAGGCTTGTCTGAAGGATGAATTTCCATTACCAAGAATAGATTCTCTAGTAGACGCAGCAGCTTCGTCAGAACTCATGAGTCTACTAGATTGTTATTTAGGCTACCATCAAATTTGGATGAAGAAAGAAGATGAGCCAAAAACCAGCTTCATAACCCCCAGTGGTACATATTGTTATCTTCGGATGCCTAAGGGGCTCAAGAACGCTGGAGGAAGCTTCAGCAGAATGACAGCGAAGGTCCTTCATTCTCAGATAGGCAAAAACGTGCTAACATATGTTGATGATATCATAGTAAAAAGCACGAAGCAAGAAAACCACATTGCTGATCTGCAAGAGACATTCGCTAATTTTAGGCAAGCTGGTCTGAAGCTGAATCCAGAAAAATGTGTCTTCGGAGTAAAGAAGGGGAAATTCCTTGGTTGTTTGGTTTCAACAAAAGGGATCGAAGCTAATCCAAATAAAATCGAAGCTATCCTTCGAATGGAGCCACCAAGCACAAAGAAAGGGGCCCAACGGCTAACAGGAAGACTGGCATCTTTGAATCGATTTATATCCAGATCAGCAGAGAGAAATTTACCGTTCTTTGAAGTGCTGAAGTCAGCCGAAGTTTTTCAATGGGGATCAGCTCAGCAAAAAGCCTTCGAAGAGCTGAAGCAGTATCTGATAGATTTAACAACCCTATCTCCACCAGCGCCAGGGGCTCCTCTGCTGCTGTATGTGGCAGCTTCGCACTCTGCAGTAAGTGTGGCGCTTGTCCAGGAGAAGCTTGAAGGACAATTGAAAAAGCAGGCTCCAGTATACTTCGTCTCTGAAGTTCTCAGTTTATCAAAGAAAAACTATACAAAATTGGAAAAGGTGTTGTATGCCGTCTTAATGGCCTCCAGGAAGCTTCGACATTATTTTCAAGCATACCATATAATTATTCCTTCATCATAGCCTTTGAAGGATATTATGAGAAACAGAGAAGCTACTGGAAGGACCAGAAAGTGGGCTGCGGAACTCAACGAGTTCAGCATTGATTATGTGCATAGATCTTCGATTCAGTCCCAAGCGCTAGCAGACTTCATCGCTGACTGGACACCAGGGGCTCAGGAGGAAGAAGCAAGTAAAGATGCCGAAGCCTGGACAGTGTTCTGCGATGGCTCCTAGGGAACCTTCGGGGCAGATGCAGCTGCCGTTTTAATTGCACCTTCCAAAGTCAGAACATGCTATGCAGTGAAACTTGATTTCAGTTGCACAAATAATATTGCTGAATATGAAGCTTTGCTTTTTGGGCTTCGGAAGTTGAAGGCAATGGGGATAAGAATGGCGGTTCTTAAAACTGATTCCCAAGTTATTTCTGGTCATGTTGACAAAAGTTGCAAAGCAAGAGATCCGAAGCTTGAGAAATATTTGGATACAGTACGAAGGCTTGAAGCTTCCTTCGAAGGGTTTTCTGTCAAGAATATTCCACGAGGAGAGAATGAACACGCTGATCTGCTAGCCAAGTCAGCGGCACAGGGGCTGCCTTTACCTTCGGAAGTATTCTTTGAAACAATAAAAGCACCTTCGGTCGACCTTCTTGAAAGAGCAGTGCTCAATATATCTCATGTTTATAGCGAAGATTGGAGAACTGAGATCATGTCTTTTCTTCAGGGCAATTTCCTTTCAGATGACGAAGCTTATCATAAGAGAATAGCGGCAAGAGCCCGTCCATATGTAATAATAGAAGGGGAGTTATACAAGCATGGAGTCTGTTCTCCATTACTCAAATGTTTATCCAGAGCTGAAGGTATAGAGCTGATGAAAGAAATACATGCAGGCTTGTGTGGATCTCACATCGGATCTAGGCCTTTGTTGGGTAAAGTTTTTCGTCAAGGATTTTATTGGCCGAAGGCAGCATCGGATGCAGCAGAACTAGTCCAAAAATGCGAAGGTTGTCAAAAATGTGCAAGAGATCAAAAACAACCTTCGTCTCTAACTCAATTAATATAGCCCACTTGGCCATTGCAAAGGTGGGGCCTTGATTTGCTAGGCCCATTTCCACCAGCACAAGGGAATTTAAGATATGTTGTGGTGGCAGTAGAATATTTTTCTAAGTGGATTGAGGCGAAGCCTTTAGCCACAATAACTTCGGTTACTGTTCAAAAGTTTTTCTGGCAAAATATTGTGTGTCGCTTCGGAGTGCCAAAGGCTATCACCGTGGACAATGGAACCCAGTTTGATGCCGAAGCTTTCAGAGAGTTTTGTGAACAAATTGGGACGAAGATCCATTTTGCATCGGTTCGGCATCCAGAGTCAAATGGACTTGTCGAAAGAGCTAATGGCATTATAATGACAGGAATAATGAAGTTAATCTTCAACCAGCCCAGGGGGAAGTGGCCAGACGAATTAATCAAAGTGGTGTGGAGCCACAACACAACAATGTCAAGGTCAATAGGTTTTACACCATTCAAATTGTTGTTTGGTGACGAAGCAATAACCCCAGAAGAAGCTAAAGCGGGATCAATAAGAACAGTGGCTTCGGCAGAGGACGAAGCTGATTATTCTGTGGCAAAAGATGATATAGAAGGGATCAGGCTTCAAGCTGTGGAGAATATCAATAAATATCAAGCCAAAACAATAAAATGGCGTGACAGAAAAGTTCGGTTAAAAAATATTAAGCCAGGACACTTGGTACTTCGGAGAGTTGCCAACCCAGATACAGTAGGCAAGCTACAGTTGAAGTGGGAAGGACCTTTTCTGGTAGTATCTTCGTCAAGACCCGGTTCCTACAGGTTGAAGGATATGGACGGCAACGACATTCCTAGATCTTGGAATGCGGATGAGCTTCGGCGGTATTATGTGTAGCCTGATGTAATCTTTTTTATTCTTTCCTATGGCACCCTTTTCCTTTCCAAAGGGGGAGAAAGGTTTTTAATGGGGCCATAGCATGTAATTTCTCTTTTTCTTATATCAGCTCTACGAGAGCAATATCCCCCGAAGATGTAAATGTAAAAACTGAGCATGCACCATCAGGTGCAAAGAGAAAAAGGAAAAACAGGGAGAAGCTCGAAAGACATCCCTAAGGGGATGCAGAGCATGACGAAGCTACAAAAAGCCGTTCCTAAGGGAGCGCAGCGTAAGTTTTCTGCTCAAAAGTCGTTCCTAAGGGAATGCAGAGCTTACAGCGAAAAGTCAACGCTAATTCCGCCGAAATATAAGGCAAAGCGCGAAAAGTCAACGCGAATACCGCCGAACTAAAAGGTGAAGAAGCTCCTAAGGGAGGCTTACAGCGAAAAGTCAGCGCTGATACACCGAAAAATAAGCGGTGAAGCTGAAAAATAAACGGCAAAGATTTGTTATTCCTAAGGGAATAAGAGTTGTGATTATGGTTTCATATGTGTCTTTGAACATTGATTTGCACGATACATTACATCATACATTTGCATTCATAAACATTCACTTAGACATACATAGGATCATCATCATCATAACATACACACTTGCTTCGGCTTTAAAAGAGAAGACTTCGGAAAAAAGGGAAAAGAGGCAAATTTATGCTTCGCTGTGTACGCAAAGAAGGGAAGGTGTTTTTTGCCTTCAGCTCAAAAATATTAATTTCGTCCACATCAAAGCACTTTATACATTAACGGAAAGGTAAGATTATATTACAAGGTATGGATAAAGTCCACAGAGTGAAATTTAATTACATCATACTTTATACAAGTTATCACAGGAGTTTTTTGAGCTATTTCTACAGACTACTCGAGCTTCGTCAGCATTCATGGAGCTTCGTCTTTTTACTCCGTAGCTTCAGCTTCGACTTGGTCATCCTGTATGAAGTATTATAAGCTAAATTCAAAATTCAAAGGAAAAGGTAAGCATAAGGTATGATTTTGTTACCGGCTTAAGGTGGCTTCGAGCTTCGTCACCAGCTTTGCTCCGTCCACCCTTTGTCCATACTAATTTTATAAATCTATTCGCAATACTTCGGGCTAGGTTGGGAATGTTATATAAGTCTACCAGGGCACAGAAGTCACCATGCCCAGCTATAACTTCGTCAAGATCATTAATTTCACCTTCAATATGCTCGAAGGCACCAGGCAGGTCTTCAACCAAAGGAATGAACTTCTCGCTGCTGGCTCCAACAAAATAAAACACCTGCTTCAGCCGTTGAACGCATCGATTGCTGAACTCTAGACATTTATTCTGAAGGCTTGTCAAAGATTCTTTCAGCTCTGAACTTTTTTGGACTTCGGCCTCAAGTTTTGCATCAAGCTTCAGCTTTTCTTGTTCGAAATTTTCTGATTGAGAAAGAAGCTTCGAATTTAATTCTGTTATTTTGGCTTCAGCATCCGCTAATAAGCCTTCGGTTGTTTGAAGCTCGAAGTCTTTTTTTTCGATAGCAACTGATTGCTCTTTTATCTTGTTCTCTAAGTTCTCAATTATAACTTCGTGCCTTTTATCCTCTAAGTCCTGCTATATTTTTAGAGCCTTGCTCAACAGCATACTCTGCGGACAAATAACCTTCGTTAGAAAACATTTATGTTATTACAAATAATAAAGGTTAGACAAAAGTTGTTTACCTTAAAATTGGAATAAAATAAGCTACCGACAATGTGTTGTTGTCGGTAGCGACTGATATCTGCTTCGAGCTTCGGGAAACCGATACTCTTTGATAGAGTACCGATAACTTTCGCGCCGGTCTGATCTCGTATGCAGCCCAACCTTTCATCATCAATGCCACCGAAGAGAAGCGCTCTCGGCCGATACCCGCAAGATATAGCATATTCTTTTAGTTCTTCTTTTTCAGCTTTTGTCAGCTCTTGGCCAACTAAGTTTTGAAAGTTAAAAGCTTCATATTCCGAAGTATCTTCGGTCATTTCTTCCTTCCCGGGTTTTGCGGCCGTAGTCTCTTCGGTGGCTGTGTTAGCCTCTTCTGCGGCAGCTTCCTCCGCGGCCATGTTTAGTAGCATTTTGTCTATATCAGTAGCCATGCTTTCTAAATTAATATCTTCGGAATTGGCATCTTTGGCTCTGGCCTCTTCTGCGGCAGTCTTCGAAGGTACAGCTGTAGTAGCTGTCATGCTTTCAATAGCCGGCATCTTCGGAGCTGAAGCTCCTGGTGGTGTTGCTTCAATGACTTCTATCACAGTAACGATTCTTTGCCTCTTTGGCCTAGGTGCCTTCGTTTTTGTGGGCTCCTTTTCCTTCTGAAAAAGCTTCGTCAGATGTAGCCCCAGTGGACTTAGTTTGACAAGCAAAGTTTTAGTCATTACCTTTAAGATTTCCTCTATTTCGGTAGCAGAGGATGTCGCAGAAGTCCTTTTGTCGGGGACCATAATTAGGGGTACCCTCAATGCTCCTAATTCTCAGCTGGTAACCCCCATCAGCATAAAGCTGCAAAGGCCTGATGGGTGCGATTAAGTCAGGGATCGGTCCATACGAGGGACACGATCACGCCTCGCCCGAGCCTAGCCTCGGACAAGGGCAGCCGACCCCGGAGGATCTCCGTCTCGCCCGAGGCCCCCCTCCAACGGCGAATGTGTTCCCGGCTCGCCCGAGGCCCTGTCTTCGCTAAGAAGCAACCCTTACCAAATCGCTGCACCGACCGACCAAGTCGCAGGAGCATTTAATGCAAAGGTGGCCTAACACCTTTATCCTGACACGCGCCCCCCAGCCGACAGAGCCGAAGTGACCGTCGTCACTTCGCCGCTCAACTGACCGGCCTGACAGAAGGACAGCGTCGCCTGCGCCACTCCGACTGCGGTGCCACTTGACAGAGTGAGACTGACAGGCAGTCAGGTCCTGCCGAAGGCACCATAGGAAGCACCGCTCTGCCCGACCCAGGGCTCGAACTCGGGCTAAGTCCCGGAAGACGGCGAACTCCGCCCGACCCAGGGCTCGAACTCGGGCTAAGTCCCGGAAGACGGCGAGCTCCGCTCGACCCAGGGCTCGGACTCGGGCTAAGTCCCGGAAGACGGCAAACTCCGCCCGACCCAGGGCTCGGACTCGGGCTAAGTCCCAGAAGATGACGAACTCCGCCTCGCCCGACCCAGGGCTCGGACTTGGGCTCGGCCCCAGAAGACGACGAACTCCGCTTCGCCCGACCCCAGGGCTCGGACTCCGACCCGGCATCAGCTAGCGATCTCCGCCTCGCCCGAACCTGGGGCTCGGACCCGACCTCGGCCACGGAAGACAGACTCGACCTCGGCTTCGGAGGAGCTTCCACATCGCCCAACCTAGGGCACAGACCAGCCACGTCAACAGGAGGCGCCATCATCACCCTACCCCGAGCTGACTCGGGCCGCAGGGAACAAGACCGGCGTCCCATCTGGCTCGCTCCGCCAGATAGGCAATGATGGCGCCCTGCATACTCTGTGACGACGGCGGCTCTCAGCCCCCTTACGGAAGCAAGAGGACGTCAGCAAGGATTCAACCGCTTCGACAGCTGTCCCTCCGCCAGGCTCCATCGCTCCTCCGACGGCCACGACATCACACCAGCTGGGTGCCAAGATCTCTCCGGCTGCCACAACGGCATGTACTTAGGGCGCTAGCTCTCCCCTGCTAGACACGTAGCACTCTGCTACACCCCCCATTGTACACCTGGATCCTCTCCTTACGCCTATAAAAGGAAGGACCAGGGCCCTCTTAGAGAGGGTTAGCCGCGCAGGGACGAGGACGAGGTACGCGCTCGCTTGAAGCCGCTCGCTCCCTCTCCCGCGTGGACGCTTGTAACCCCCTACTGCAAGCGCACCCGACCTGGGCGCGGGACGAACACGAAGGCCGCGGGATTCCCACCTCTCTCGCGCCGGTCTCCGGCCGCCTCGCTCTCCCCCCTTCGCGCTCGGCCTCGCTCTCGACCCATATGGGCTGGGGCACGCGGCGACATTCACTCGTCGGCTCAGGGACCCCCCGGTCTCGGAACGCCGACAGTTGGCGCGCCAGGTAGGGGCCTGCTACGTGTTGACGAACAGCTTCCCGTCAAGCTCCAGATGGGCAGTCTCCAGCAACCTCTCTGACCCGGGACGGTGCTCCGTTTCGGGAGCCTTGAGTTCATGTCCCTCGACGGCAGCTACGACATGATACTCCTTCCACCGCCGTGCGACAACGACAATGGCGGCCGACAGCCCGCCCGCCGGCGGCGAAATCGACGACGTCTTCCCCGTGTGGTGGAAGAACAACATTCGAGCTCACCCCGTCCTCTCCCCCGCCGACGGAGGAGGAGGCGGGGCAACCAAGGCCAAGCAGGAGGCAGCGCCTCGTCGGCTGTCGAGCGAGTCGACGGCCCCAGCGCCCCAACAGGGGGCGCGTCGGGCATCCACCCCGCGTTTGAGACGAAGGCGAGCGCCATCTCCCCACGACACGCCAATCCCGGGCAAGCGGACGACGCCAGCACGCTCGCGAAAAGCTTGCTGGACATCACCCTCGTACCTGAGATGACGGTGCAGTCAGTCCCCGACGTGACCTCATCGTCGCCCGTCGACCAGAAGGTACTGACCGATTCCCATCCCACGTCTTTCGGATTCAGCCTCGACCCACCTAGCGGCTTCGCTTTGGCAGGTGCTCTCGTAGAGGCAAGTCCAAACCCTCTGGGGTTTCGTGGCGGTCACCTTGGGACCGGCTGACGGACGTCTCGACCTACGGGCCCTCTGGGTCCGAGGAAGACAACGAGCCCAGCATCTGTTGGGATTTCTCTGGACTTGGCAACCCCAGTGCCATGCGGGACTTCATGACCGCATGCGACTGCTGCCTTTCCGACTGTTCCGACGGTAGCCGTAGCCTCGGCGACGAGGACTGCGGCCCAAGTCGCGAATGCTTCCACGTCGATCTGGGGGGTCCCTCCGAAGGCAACCATCTCGGCATGCCGGAGGACGGTGATCTCCCTAGGCCGGTGCCTCGCGTTGACATCCCACAGGAGCTAGTTGTGGTCCCCGTTCAGGCAGAGGGCCATGACCCACAGCTTGAGCAAATCCGCGGGGTGCAGGCCAGGCTCGACGAGGGAGCAGGAGCGCTTGAGCCGATCCGCCGGGACGTCGGGTAGGCATGGGCGGGCCAACCCCCGGCCGGAGAAATACGTCATCTACCCCAGGGCTTCCAGCACCGCGTCGCCGACGACGTCAGGGTCAGGCCACCACCCGCATCTAGCGGGGTCGGCCAGAACCTGGCTGCAGCAGCGATGCTTCTCCACGCGATGCCAGAGCCATCAACCACCAAGGGGCGGCAAATCCAGGGGGAGCTCAAGAATCTCCTGGAAGGCGCCGCGGTCCGACGGGCCGAGAGCTCTACCTCCCGAAGGCAGGGGTACCCCTCGGAACCTCATGCCGTGACTTCCCGATTCATGCGGGAAGCCTCGGTCTACACCGGACGCACGCGCAACACCGCGCCTGCGGCCCCGGGTCGCCTCGGCAACGAGCACCATCACCACGACCGTCGGGCCCACCTCGACGAGAGGGTGCACAGAGGCTACCACCCCAGGCGTGGGGGCGCTACGATAGCGGGGAGGATTGGAGTCCCTCGCCCGAGCCACCCGGTCCGCAGGCCTTCAGCCGAGCCATACGACGGGCGTCGTTCCTGACCCGGTTCCGACCCCTGACTACTATCACGAAGTACTCGGGGGAGACGAGACCGGAACTGTGGCTCACGGACTACCGTCTGGCCTGCCAACTGGGTGGAACGGACGATGACAACCTCATCATCCGCAACCTCCCCCTGTTCCTCTCCGACACCGCTCGCGCCTGGTTGGAGCACCTGCCTCCGGGGCAGATCTCCAACTGGGATGACCTAGTCCAAGCTTTCGCCGGGAATTTCCAGGGCACGTACGTGCGTCCCGGGAATTCCTGGGACCTCCGAAGCTGCCGACAGCAGCCGGGAGAGTCTCTCCGGGACTACATCCGGCGATTCTCGAAGCAGCGCACCGAGCTGCCCAACATCACCGACTCGGATGTCATCGGCGCGTTCCTCGCTGGCACCACCTGCCGCGACCTGGTGAGCAAGCTGGGTCGCAAAACCCCCACCAGGGCGAGCGAGCTGATGGACATCGCCACCAAGTTCGCCTCCGGCCAAGAGGCGGTCGAGGCTATCTTCCGGAAGGACAAGCAGCCCCAGGGCCGCCCTTCGGAAGATGCCCCCGAGGCGTCAACTCAGCGCAGCGCCAAGAAGAAGGGCAAGAAGAAGTCGCAAGCGAAACGCGACGCCGCCGACGCGGACCTTGTCGCCGCCGCCGAGTACAAGAACCCTCAGAAGCCCCCCGGAGGTGCCAACCTCTTCGACAAGATGCTCAAGGAGCCGTGCCCCTATCACCAGGGGCCCGTCAAGCACACCCTTGAGGAGTGCGTCATGCTTCGGCGCCACTTCCACAGGGCCAGGCCACCCGCGGAGGGTGGCAAGGCCTGCGACGACGACAAGAAGGAAGATCACCAGGCAGGAGAGTTCCCCGAGGTCCGCGACTGCTTCATGATCTATGGTGGGCAAGCGGCGAACGCCTCGGCTCGGCACTGCAAGCAAGAGCGCCGGGAGGTCTGTTCGGTGAAGGTGGCGGCGCCAGTCTACCTAGACTGGTCCGACAAGCCCATCACCTTCGACCAAGCCGACCACCCCGACCATGTGCCGAGCCCGGGGAAATACCCGCTCGTCGTCGACCCCATCATCGGCGACGTCAGGCTCACCAAGGTCCTCATGGACGGAGGCAGCAGCCTCAACATCATCTACCCCGAGACCCTCGGGCTCCTGCGTGTCGATCTGTCCTCTGTCCGGGCAGGCGCTGCGCCCTTCCATGGGATCATTCCCGGGAAGCGCATCCAGCCCCTCGGACAGCTCGACCTTTCCGTCTGCTTCGGAACACCCTCCAACTTCCGAAGGGAGACCCTGACGTTCGAGGTGGTCGGGTTCCGAGGAACATACCACGCGGTACTGGGGAGGCCATGCTACGCGAAGTTCATGGCCGTCCCCAACTACACCTACCTGAAGCTCAAGATGCCGGGCCCCAATGGGGTCATCACCGTCGGCCCCACGTACAAACACGCGTTCGAATACGACGTGGAGTGCGTGGAGTACGCCGAGGCCCTCGCCGAGTCCGAGGCCCTCATCGCCGACCTGGAGAGCCTCTCGAAGGAGGTGCCAGACGTGAAGCGTCATGCCGGCAACTTTGAGCCAGCGGAGACGGTTAAGTCCGTCCCCCTCGACCCCAGCAGTGACGCCTCCAAGCAAGTCCGGATCGGCTCCGAGCTCGGTCCCAAATAGGAAGCAGTGCTCATCGACTTTCTCCGCGCGAACGCCGACGTCTTTGCGTGGAGTCCCTCGGACATGCCCGGCATACCGAGGGATGTCGCCGAGCACTCGCTGGACATCCGAGCCGGAGCCCGACCCGTCAAGCAGCCTCTGCACCGATTCGACGAGGAGAAGCGCAGAGCCATAGGCGAGGAGATCCACAAGCTAATGGTGGTAGGGTTCATCAAGGAGGTATTCCATCCCGAATGGCTTGCCAACCCTGTGCTTGTGAGAAAGAAAGGGGGGAAATGGCGGATGTGTGTAGACTACACTGGTCTCAACAAAGCATGTCCAAAGGTTGCCTACCCTCTGCCTCGCATCGACCAAATCGTGGATTCCACTGCTGGGTGCGAAACCCTGTCTTTCCTCGATGCCTACTCGGGGTATCACCAAATCAGGATGAAAGAGTCCGACCATCTTGCGACTTCTTTCATCACACCCTTCGGCATGTACTGCTATGTCACCATGCCGTTCGGCTTGAGGAATGCGGGCGCGACGTACCAGCGGTGCATGAACCATGTGTTCGACGAACACATCGGCCGCACGATCGAGGCCTACGTCGATGACATCGTAGTCAAGACGAGGAAAGCCTCCGACCTCCTTTCCGACCTTGAAGTAACATTTCGATGTCTCAAGGCGAAGGGCGTCAAGCTCAATCCCAAAAAGTGTGTTTTCGGGGTGCCCCGAGGCATGCTCTTGGGGTTCATCGTCTCCGAGCGGGGCATCGAAGCCAACCCGGAGAAGATCGCAGCTATCACCAGCATGGGGCCCATCAAGGACTTGAAAGGCGTACAGAGGGTCATGGGATGCCTCGCGGCTCTGAGCCGCTTCATCTCACGCCTCGGCGAAAGAGGTCTACCTCTGTACCGCCTCTTAAGGAAGGCCGAGTGCTTCACTTGGACCCCTGAGGCTGAGGAAGCCCTCGGGAACCTGAAGGCGCTCCTCACGAAGGCGCCTATCTTGGTACCCCCAGCTGCCGGAGAAGCCCTCTTGGTCTACGTCGCCGCGACCACTCAGGTGGTTAGCGCCACGATTGTGGTCGACAGGCAAGAGGAGGGGCATGCATTGCCCGTTCAGAGGCCAGTTTACTTCGTCAGCGAGGTACTGTCCGAAACCAAGATCCGCTACCCACAAGTTCAGAAGCTGCTGTACGCGGTGATCCTAACGCGGCGGAAGCTGCGACACTACTTCGAGTCTCACCCGGTAACTGTGGTGTCATCCTTCCCCCTAGTGGAGATCATCCAGTGCTGGGAGGCCTCGGGTAGGATTGCAAAATGGGCGGTGGAAATCATGGGCGAGACGATCTCGTTCGCTCCTCGGAAGGCCATCATGTCCCAGGTTTTGGCGGACTTCGTAGCTGAATGGGTCGACACTCAGCTCCCAACAGCTCCGATCCAGTCGGAGCTCTAGACCATGTTCTTCGACGGGTCGCTAATGAAGACAGGAGCCGGCGCAGGCCTACTCTTCATCTCGCCCCTCGGGAAGCACCTACGCTACGTGCTACGCCTCCATTTCCCGGCGTCCAACAATGTGGCCGAGTATGAGGCTCTGGTCAACGGGTTGCGGATCGCCATCGAGCTAGGGGTCCGACGCCTCGACGCTCGCGGTGACTCGCAGCTCGTCATCGACCAAGTCATGAAGAACTCCCACTGCCGCGACCCGAAGATGGAGGCCTACTGCGATGAGGTTCGGCGCCTGGAAGACAAGTTCTACGGGCTCGAGCTCAACCACATCGCTCGGCGCTACAACGAGACTGCGGACGAGCTGGCTAAAATAGCCTCGGGGCGAACGACGGTTCCCCCGGACATCTTCTCCCAGGATCTGCATCAACCCTCCGTCAAGATCGACGACACGCCCGAGCCCGAGGCACCCTCGGCCCAGTCCGAGGCACCCTCGGCTCGGTCCGAGGCATCCTCGGTTCGGCCCGAGGCACCCTCGGCCCCCGAGGGCGAGACGCTGCACGTCAGGGGGGAGCGAAGTGGGGACACGCCTGATCAAAGCTGGCAGACCCTGTACCTGCAATATCTCCACCGAGGAGAGCTACCCTCCGACCGAGCCGAAGCTCGGCGGCTGGCGCGACGCGCCAAGTCGTTCGTCTTGCTGGGAGATGAGAAGGAGCTCTACCACCGCAGCCCCTCGGGCATCCTCCAGCGATGCATCCCCATCGCCGAAGGTCAGGAACTCCTGCGAGAGATACACTCGGGGGCTTGCGGCCATCACGCAGCACCACGAGCCCTTCTCAGGAATGCTTTCCGACAAGGCTTCTATTGGCCAACAGCGGTGGCCGACGCCACTAGAATTGTCCGCACCTGCGAAGGGTGTCAATTCTACGCAAGACAGACCCACCTGCCCGCTCAGGCTCTGCAGACGATACCCATCACCTGGCCTTTCGCTGTGTGGGGTCTGGATCTCGTCGGCCCCTTGCAGAAGGCACCCGGGGGCTACACGCACCTGCTGGTCGCCATCGACAAATTCTCCAAGTGGATCGAGGTCCGACCTTTGAACAGCATCCGGTCCGAGCAGGCGGTGGCGTTCTTCACCAACATCATCCATCGCTTCGGGGTCCCGAACTCCATCATCACCGACAACGGCACCGAGTTCACCGGCAGAAAGTTCCCGGACTTCTGCGAGGATCATCACATCCGGGTGGACTGGGCCGCCGTGGCTCATCCCATGTCAAATGGGCAAGTAGAGCGTGCCAACGACATGATTCTACAAGGGCTCAAGCCTCGGATCTACAACGACCTCAACAAGTTCGGCAAGCGATGGATGAAGGAACTCCCCTCGGTGGTCTGGAGTCTGAGGACAACGCCAAGCCGAGCCACGGGCTTCACGCCGTTCTTCCTAGTCTACGGGGCCGAGGCCGTCTTGCCCACAGACCTGGAATACGGCTCCCCGAGGACGAGGGCCTACACCGACCGAAGCAACCAAGCTAGCCGAGAAGACTCGCTGGACCAGCTGGAGGAGGCTCGGGACAAGGCCTTACTACACTCGGCGTGGTACCAGCAGTCCCTGCGACGCTACCACGCCCGAGGGGTCCGGTCCCGAGACCTCCAGGTGGGCGACCTGGTACTTCGGCTGCGACAAGACGCCCGAGGGCGGCACAAGCTCACGCCCCCCTGGGAGGGGCCGTTCGTCATCGCCAAAGTTCTGAAGCCCGGAACGTATAAGCTGGCCAACAGTCAAGGCGAGGTCTACAGCAACGCTTGGAACATCCAACAGCTACGTCGCTTCTACCCTTAAGATGTTTTCAAGTTGTTCATAAACCTCGCTCCCATGCAAAGTTTAGTCATCAAGGAAGGGTCAGCCTTGCCTCGGCAAAGCCCGACCCTCCCTCGGGGGCTAAAGGGGGGGAACCCCCTCTGCGTCGAATTTTTTCCTTGAAAAAAGATCTTTTCTGCCAGAATGTCTTTCGTGCTTTTTGACTACTTCGAAAGTGGATCCTAAAAACGACGGAGTACACGTAAGCAGCCAAGGCTGACCGAGCCGAGGGACTCCTACGCCTCTGGGATACGGATACCTCACTCATCACCTTCTGTGATAAGTAACTCACGTTCGGATAAGTGATTCCGCGGACCGAACAAGTCTTCACGTTCGGAAGCTCTTCTGCCGAAGCGATTGTTTGAGCCTTCTCGACTGCGTCGAGAACAGAACCCCATGGACGGGCAAGAGTGCGCGTAAGCGGCAAGGCCGACCGAGCCGAGGGACTCCTACGCCTCCGGGATACGGATACCTCACTCATCACCTTCCGTGAGAAGCAACTCTCGCTCGCGCAAAACAATTCTGTTACCGACAAAAAAGTCCAGATACTCGAAACAAGAGGAAAAGAGACGCGGCTTTACAACACGGCGAGGGTGTGTTTAGGCCTCGGCAGCCGCAGAAAACACACGCTACAAGATAATCCGATCCTGCAGGCTCGGATCTTGACGGCTGAAGGGAGCAGCAGCACCCTCGGCATCGACGACACCTTCGGTGAGGTCCGACCTAGCCTCGGACGGCGACGCGGCCCGAGGATCTCCACTCTAAAGGACGACGTCATCGCCATGCCCGGGCAATCGCTGCCAGGGTCTTCTCCAGGAATCCGGCCCGAGCAGGCGGCTCGGCCGGTCACCCCGGGGCCTCGGCCAGCCATCCTCCAAGGACGTCAGCCCGACCCGAGGCCTCGGCTGGTCAACTCCGGTGTCGGTCCCGCTAACGGACGACCCGGCTAGGCTCTGGCTAACCAGGTTTCCTTTTCGAGCCAACTCTGCCCCTGTTCATGCTGATACCGCTACCCCTGGCCTCGGCTCATCGAAGAGCGGCCGTGAAAGGGAAATGTGCCCTTGGGCCATTTCTAAGTATTTTGGTGATTGAGTGCCAACTCAAGTGCTTAAAATGTGAATTTATGCAATGGATGAACAAAGTGCAAATCAAGAGCAAAGGTATGTTTCTAAGTCTTAGTACATTGGTTTTGTGTACTAATATACTTGTCTAAGTATTGGAAACAGGAAGAAAAAGAAAAGGAAAAAGGTGGCTGTGTACAGCCAAGGGGCTGTTTCGGTCTGGGGCACCGGACAGTGTCCGGTGCGCCAGGCTGCCTCGGCCGAACAGGCCGCTCTCGGGAATTCGCCGACGGCGTACGGCTAAAATTCACCGGACTGTCCGGTGTGCACCGGACTGTCCGGTGAGCCAACGGTCGGCCGCGCGATCTGCGCGGGACACGTGGCCGAGCCAACGGTCGGGAAGGGGCACCGGACTGTCCGGTGTGCACCGGACATGTCCGGTGCGCCAACGGCTCCCGCATCTGCAACGGTCGACTGTGCTGTTTAAGGAAGGAAATCGGGCACCGGACAGTGTCCGGTGTGCACCGGACTGTCCGGTGCACCCGACGACAGAAGGCAAGTTTGGCCTTCTGGAATTGCTCTCAACGGCTCCTAGCTGCCTTGGGGCTATAAAAGGGACCCCTAGGCGCATGGAGGAGAATACCAAGCAACCTTAGAGCATTCTTGATCATCCACACTCAGTCTTTGCGCATTCGTTTGTCATTCTAAGTGATTCGAGCTCCGTTCTAGTGAGAACTTTGGGATAGTCTTTTGAGCTCGATTCTTGGCCGTGTGTGTGCGCATTTTGCTGTGGATTTGTGTGTGTTGCTTCCCTCCCTTACTCCGTATTTCTTTGTGAATCTCAAGTGTAAGGGCGAGAGACTCCAAGTTGTGGAGATTCCTCGCAAACGGGAAATTGAAAGGAAAAGCATAACACTGTGGTATTCAAGTTGATCATTGGATCACTTGAGAGGAGTTGAGTGCAACTCTCGTCCGTTGGGACGCCACAACGTGGAGTAGGCAAGTTTTGTACGTGGCCGAACCACGGGATAAATCACTGTGTCTTCTCTGTGTTGAACTCCGTGTGATTATCCTATTGTGCAAGATCTTCTCTCTAGCCACTTGGCATTAACTGTGCTAACATTCAATGAAGTGTTGTGGCTTAAGTTTTGAAGTTTACAGGATCACCTATTCACCCCCCCTCTAGGTGCTCTCAATTGGTATCAGAGGTGTTCTCTTCAAGAAAGGGACTAACCGCCCGAAGAGATGGATCCTAAGGGGAAGGGAATCGTGATCAACGATAAGGAGAAGGAGTCCTTCGTCAACGAGCCAAAGGATGACAAGTCAAACGACTCGGGCTCGGGTCATAGACGAAAAGATGGGAAGAAGAAGAAGACAAGGCGCATCAAGGAGATTGTCTACTACGACAGCGACGAATCTTCCTCTTCCCAAAAGGACGATGACAACGACTACAGGAAGACGGTCAATTCGAACTTTTCATTTGATTATTCTCGTATTCCACATAGTTCGAATTCGCATTTGCTTTCCATTCCTCTCGGCAAACCTCCACACTTTGATGGGGAGGACTACGGATTTTGGAGTCACAAAAAGCGTAGTCATTTATTCTCTCTGCATCCAAGCATATGGGAGATCGTAGAGAATGGAATGAAATTTGATAGCTCGGATAGCCGTATGTTTATTAATGAACAAATTCATAAAAATGCACAAGCTACTACTGTGTTGCTAGCCTCTTTGTGCAGGGACGAGTACAATAAGGTGAGCGGCTTGGACAATGCCAAGCAGATATGGGACACCCTCAAGATTTCTCACGAGGGGAACGACATCACCATGCTCACCAAAATGGAGTTGGTGGAGGGCGAGCTTGGAAGGTTTGCAATGATAAGGGGCGAGGAGCCAACCCAAACATACAACCGGCTCAAGACCCTTATCAACAAAATAAGGAGCTACGGAAGCACGCGATGGACGGATCACGACGTCGTCCGCCTAATGCTAAGGTCATTCACCGTTCTTGATCCTCATCTCGTGAACAATATTCGTGAGAATCCCAGGTACACGAAGATGACGCCCGAGGAGGTACTCGGAAAATTCGTAAGCGGGCGGATGATGATCAAGGAGGCAAGATACGTGGACGACGCCTTGAATGGACCGATCAACGAGCATCAACCCCTTGCTCTCAAGGCAACAAGAAGCAAGGAAGCGCTACCTAGCAAGGTGGCACAAATTGAGGCGGCCGGACTTAATGATGAAGAGATGGCTCTCATTATCAAACGCTTCAAGACGGTGCTAAAAGGTCACAAGGGGCAGCCAAGCAAGACCAAGACAAAAGGGAAGCGCTCATGCTTCAAGTGCGGTAAGATTGGTCATTTTATCGCTAACTGCCCCGATAACGATAGTGACCAGGAACAGGGGAACAAGAGGGAAAAGAAGAAGAATTACAAGAAGGCCAAGGGCGAGGCACACATCGGAAAGGAGTGGGATTCGGATTGCTCCTCCGACTCCGACAATGAAGGACTCGCCGCCACCGCCTTCAACAAGTCATCCCTCTTCCCCAATGAACGTCACACATGCCTTATGGCAAGGGAGAAGAAGGTATGTAATCAAAACAATGTCACTTATGATTCTTCTAGTGATGATGAGTCTAGTGATGATGAAATAGATTACTCTAGTTTGTTCAAGGGATTGGATAGAACTAAAATAGATAAAATTAATGAATTGATTGATGCCTTGAATGAAAAAGATAGACTCTTAGAAAAACAAGAGGATCTTTTGTATGAAGAGCATGACAAATTTGTAGAGGCACAAAAATCTTATGCTTTAGAAGTTAAAAGAAATGAAGTGCTTTCTAGTGAACTATCTTCGTGTCATGAAACCATTGCTACTTTAAAGAGTGTTAATGATGACTTAAATGCTAAACTAGAAGTAGCTAGTAAATCTAATTCTTGTGTAGAACATGTTGAGATTTGCACTAGGTGTAAAGATTTCGATGTTGATGCTTGTAGTGATCATTTAGTTTCAATTTCCAAATTAACTGAGGAATTGGCTAGTCTTAATGCCCAACTTAGGACTAGCAAGAATGAATTTGATAAACTAAAATTTGCAAGGGATGCCTACACGATCGGTAGACACCCCTCAATTAAGGATGGACTTGGCTTCAAGAGGGAAGCCAAGAACTTAACAAGCCATAAGGCTCCCATTCTCGCTAAGGAGAAAGGGAAGGCCCCTATGGCTACTAGTGCTAAAAGGAACCATGCCTTTTTGTATCATGATAGGAGTTATAATGCTTACGATGATTTTTCTCATGCTATGTTTGCTTCTAGCTCTTCGTATGTGCATGATAGAAATATTGGTAGGAGAAATGCTGTTCATAATATGCCTAGGAGAAATGTTGTTAATGTTCCTAGGAAAGTAAATGAACCTTCTACAATATATCATGCTTTGAATGCTTCCTTTGCAATTTGTAGAAAGGATAGAAAGGTGATTGCTAGGAAGTTAGGGGCAAAATGCAAGGGTGATAAAACTTGCATTTGGATCCCTAAGGAAATTGTGACTAACCTTGTAGGACCCAACAAGAGTTGGGTACCTAAGTCCCAAGCCTAAATTTGCCTTGCAGGTTTATGCATCCGGGGGCTCAAGCTGGATTATCGACAGCGGATGCACAAACCATATGACGGGGGAGAAGAAGATGTTCACCTCCTACGTCAAGAATAAGGATTCCCAAGATTCAATTATATTCGGTGATGGGAATCAAGGCAAGGTAAAAGGGTTAGGTAAAATTGCAATTTCTAATGAGCACTCTATCTCTAATGTGTTTTTAGTAGAGTCTCTTGGATATAATTTGTTATCTGTTAGTCAATTATGCAATATGGGATATAACTGTCTATTTACAAATATAGATGTGTCTGTCTTTAGAAGAAGTGATGGTTCACTAGCTTTTAAAGGTGTATTAGACGGCAAGCTTTACTTAGTTGATTTTGCAAAAGAAGATGCCGGTCTAGATGCATGCTTAATTGCTAAGACTAGCATGGGCTGGCTGTGGCATCGCCGCTTAGCACATGTGGGGATGAAGAACCTCCACAAGCTTCTAAAGGGAGAACACGTGATAGGGTTGACTAACGTACAATTCGAAAAAGATAGACCTTGTGCAGCTTGTCAAGCAGGTAAACAAGTGGGAGGAGCGCATCACAGCAAGAATGTGATGACCACTTCAAGACCCCTGGAGCTGCTGCATATGGACCTCTTCGGACTCGTCGCCTATCTGAGCATAGGGGGAAGTAAGTATGGTCTAGTTATCGTTGATGACTTTTCCCGCTTCACTTGGGTGTTCTTTTTGCAGGATAAGTCTGAAACCCAAGGGACCCTCAAGCGCTTCCTCAGGAGAGCTCAAAATGAGTTTGAGCTCAAGGTGAAGAAGATAAGGAGCGACAATGGGTCCGAGTTCAAGAATCTTCAAGTGGAGGAGTTCCTTGAGGAGGAAGGGATCAAGCACGAGTTCTCCGCTCCCTACACACCACAGCAAAATGGTGTGGTAGAGAGGAAGAACAGGACGCTAATCGATATGGCGAGGACGATGCTTGGAGAATTCAAGACCCCCGAGTGTTTCTGGTCGGAAGCCGTGAACACGGCTTGCCACGCCATCAACAGGGTCTACCTTCACCGCCTCCTCAAGAAGACGTCATATGAGCTTCTAACCGGTAACAAACCCAATGTATTGTACTTTCGTGTATTTGGGAGCAAGTGCTACATTCTAGTGAAGAAGGGTAGAAATTCTAAATTTGCTCCCAAAGCTGTAGAAGGGTTTTTGTTAGGTTATGACTTAAATACAAAGGCGTATAGAGTCTTCAACAAATCATCGGGTTTGGTTGAAGTTTCTAGCGACGTTGTATTTGATGAGACTAATGGCTCTCCAAGAGAGCAAGTTGTTGATTGTGATGATGTAGATGAAGAAGATGTTCCGACGGCCGCTATACGAACCATGGCGATTGGAGAAGTGCGGCCACAGGAACACGATGAACGAGATCAAACATCTTCCTCAACTATGGTGCTACCCCCAACTCAAGACGATGAACAGGTTCATCAACAGGAGGCGTGTGATCTAGGGGGAGCACAAGATGATCGTGTGATGGAGGAAGATGCGCAACCAGCACCTCCAACCCAAGTTCGAGCGATGATTCAAAGGGATCATCCCGTCGACCAAATTCTGGGTGACATTAGCAAGGGAGTAACTACTCGATCTCGATTAGTTAATTTTTGTGAGCATTACTCCTTTGTCTCTTCTATTGAGCCTTTCAGGGTAGAGGAGGCCTTGCTAGATCCGGACTGGGTGTTGGCCATGCAGGAGGAGCTCAACAACTTCAAGAGAAATGAAGTTTGGACGCTGGTGCCTCGTCCGAAGCAAAATGTTGTGGGAACCAAGTGGGTGTTCCGCAACAAACAGGACGAACACGGGGTGGTGACGAGAAACAAGGCTCGACTTGTGGCAAAAGGTTATGCCCAAGTCGCAGGTTTGGATTTCGAGGAGACTTTTGCTCCTGTGGCTAGGCTAGAGTCTATCCGTATCCTGCTAGCATATGCCGCTCACCATTCTTTCAGGCTGTTCCAAATGGATGTGAAGAGCGCTTTCCTCAACGGGCCGATCAAGGAGGAGGTGTACGTGGAGCAACCCCCTGGCTTCGAGGATGAACGGTACCCCAACCACGTGTGTAAGCTCTCTAAGGCGCTCTATGGACTTAAGCAAGCCCCAAGAGCATGGTATGAATGCCTTAGAGACTTTCTAATTGCTAATGCTTTCAAGGTTGGGAAAGCCGATCCAACTCTTTTTACTAAGACATGTGATGGTGATTTGTTTGTGTGCCAAATTTATGTCGATGACATAATATTTGGTTCTACTAACCAAAAGTCTTGTGAAGAGTTTAGCAGGGTAATGACGCAGAAATTCGAGATGTCGATGATGGGCGAGTTGAACTACTTCCTTGGGTTCCAAGTGAAGCAACTCAAGGACGGCACCTTCATCTCCCAAACGAAGTACACGCAAGATCTGCTAAAGCGGTTTGGGATGAAGGACGCCAAGCCCGCAAAGACTCCGATGGGGACCGACGGACACACCGACCTCAACAAAGGAGGTAAGTCCGTTGATCAAAAAGCATACCGGTCAATGATAGGTTCTTTGCTTTACTTATGTGCTAGTAGACCGGATATTATGCTTAGTGTATGCATGTGTGCTAGATTTCAATCCGATCCTAAGGAGTGTCACTTAGTGGCGGTAAAGTGAATTCTTAGATATTTGGTTGCTACGCCTTGCTTCGGGCTCTGGTATCCAAAGGGGTCTACCTTTGACTTAGTTGGATACTCAGACTCCGACTATGCTGGATGTAAGGTCGATAGGAAGAGTACATCGGGGACGTGCCAATTCTTAGGAAGGTCCCTGGTGTCATGGAACTCTAAGAAACAAACCTCCGTTGCCCTATCCACCGCTGAGGCCGAGTACGTTGCCGCAGGTCAGTGTTGCGCGCAACTACTTTGGATGAGGCAAACCCTCCGGGACTTTGGCTACAATCTGAGCAAAGTCCCACTCCTATGTGACAATGAGAGTGCTATCCGCATGGCGGAGAATCCTGTTGAGCACAGCCGCACAAAGCACATAGACATCCGGCATCACTTTTTGAGAGACCACCAGCAAAAGGGAGATATCGAAGTGTTTCATGTTAGCACCGAGAACCAGCTAGCCGATATCTTCACTAAGCCTCTAGATGAGAAGACCTTTTGCAGGTTGCGTAGTGAGCTAAATGTCTTAGATTCGCGGAACCTGGATTGAATTGTAGCATACATGTCTTTATGTTTTTGATCATGTTCCTTTTTGCATTTTGTTGCTAATTATGGTGCTCAAGTTGTACAAACAATCCCTGGACCTCACAAGTCCGTTGCAAAGTGATGCACATGTTTAGGGGGAGATGTGTTACAACTTGACCCTTTGAGACTAACCATGTGCTTGAGTTGATGATTTAGTCTCGGAGGAGGACTGAAAGGGAAAAGGTGGACTTGGACCATGAAAGACTTCCACTGCACTCCGATGAGAGGGTAACTTATTCCAAGTTCATCTCATGAAATCTTATTGCCATTTGCTCTTAATTGAAGACTTTGGTGAGGCAATGGGGTTTAAGGGCCAAGATTGATCCCGTTTTGGTGCTTGATGCCAAAGGGGGAGAAAATAAAGGCCAAAGCGATAAATGGATCAGCTACCACTTGAGAGATTTTGAAAATAGTTGAATAGAGTTTTTGTTTTGTCAAACTCTTTTATTGTCTCTTATTGTCTCTCCTGTCAAAAGTTGGCTTCTTATGGGGAGAAGTGTTGATTATGGGAAATAGGGGAAGTTTGTTGAAATCTTTGATCAATCTCTTTTGGAATGACTCTCTTTATGCTTCAACATGTGTGTTTGACTTAGAGATAGAGATCTAAGTTTGATTTGCAAAAACAAACCAAGTGGTGGCAAAGGATGATCCATATATGCCAAAATTGAGTCAAAATCAATTTGAGTGTTATTTGAAGTGATTTCGCACTTGTTCTAGTTGCCTTATGTTGTGTTGGCATAAATCACCAAAAAGGGGGAGATTGAAAGGGAAATGTGCCCTTGGGCCATTTCTAAGTATTTTGGTGATTGAGTGCCAACTCAAGTGCTTAAAATGTGAATTTATGCAATGGATGAACAAAGTGCAAATCAAGAGCAAAGGTATGTTTCTAAGTCTTAGTACATTGGTTTTGTGTACTAATATACTTGTCTAAGTATTGGAAACAGGAAGAAAAAGAAAAGGAAAAAGGTGGCTGTGTACAGCCAAGGGGCTGTTTCGGTCTGGGGCACCGGACTGTCCGGTGGTGCACCGGACAGTGTCCGGTGCGCCAGGCTGCCTCGGCCGAACAGGCCGCTCTCGGGAATTCGCCGACGGCGTACGGCTAAAATTCACCGGACTGTCCGGTGTGCACCGGACTGTCCGGTGAGCCAACGGTCGGCCGGGCCAACGGTCGGCCGCGCGATCTGCGCGGGACACGTGGCCGAGCCAACGGTCGGGAAGGGGCACCGGACTGTCCGGTGTGCACCGGACATGTCCGGTGCGCCAACGGCTCCCGCATCTGCAACGGTCGACTGCGCTGTTTAAGGAAGGAAATCGGGCACCGGATAGTGTCCGGTGTGCACCGGACTGTCCGGTGCACCCGACGACAGAAGGCAAGTTTGGCCTTCTGGAATTGCTCTCAACGGCTCCTAGCTGCCTTGGGGCTATAAAAGGGACCCCTAGGCGCATGGAGGAGAATACCAAGCAACCTTAGAGCATTCTTGATCATCCACACTCAGTTTTTGCGCATTCGTTTGTCATTCTAAGTGATTCGAGCTCTGTTCTAGTGAGAACTTTGGGATAGTCTTTTGAGCTCGATTCTTGGCCGTGTGTGTGCGCATTTTGCTGTGGATTTGTGTGTGTTGCTTCCCTCCCTTACTCCGTATTTCTTTGTGAATCTCAAGTGTAAGGGCGAGAGACTCCAAGTTGTGGAGATTCCTCGCAAACGGGAAATTGAAAGGAAAAGCATAACACTGTGGTATTCAAGTTGATCATTGGATCACTTGAGAGGAGTTGAGTGCAACTCTCGTCCGTTGGGACGCCACAACGTGGAGTAGGCAAGTTTTGTACTTGGCCGAACCACGGGATAAATCACTGTGTCTTCTCTGTGTTGAACTCCGTGTGATTATCCTATTGTGCAAGATCTTCTCTCTAGCCACTTGGCATTAACTGTGCTAACACTTAATCAAAGTGTTGTGGCTTAAGTTTTGAAGTTTACAGGATCACCTATTCACCCCCCCTCTAGGTGCTCTCAGGCCGAGGGGTTCCTTTAACTAAGCTAGAGAAGCCTCGGACAACAAGGCCGACCGAGCCGAGGGACTCCTACGCCTCCGGGATACGGATACCTCACTCGTCACCTTTACACGGGGCGACTCACGCTTGGTGAAGCGGTTCAGACAACCAACAGGCGAGTCTTAGTGCTCGGAAAGGAGGAAAAAACACGGCTCCGTGCCAAAATTACATACATGTTCAGGCCTTGACAGCCACGATGAACAAACACACTGGCATCCAAAGTGCCATTACAAACGGAACTCTGGTTCCGTCCCCGCGGGTATGAACAACCTCGAGCCTGCGGGGCGACGAACACCGGGGGACCCGCCAGCGACCTCGGCAGCAGCAGCCATGGTCCCAGGACGGACGCGGCCGCCGGAGGGCTCTCGTTCGCGTTCCCGCTCAAGGGACGCGAACCAGCTATTAAAGCCAAAGAGCGGGCCGCTCCTAAGCGCCCCGGCAGGTCCTCGCTGCCGTCCTTGCCGCGAATGCAAGGAAGAGGGCGGAATGTTGCATCCTAGCTGGGCAGCAATAGTTCGCCTTCCCCGGCATGGCTGGAGGACGTCTCCTCCGCAAAGCTGGAGGGTGTTTGCCACCACCAGAAGCTGGAAGAAGAGGTGGCCCGCCGGCCCGCGCGGGAGGTAGAGCATCGGCTCGCCTCGCTCCCCGCCCCAGCGAGGATGACAAACACCCTCGAGGCTGAGGGCGGGACCAAGATAACAGCCCAGCTTGCCTCTCCCCATCCAGGGGCTGGAGGTCACCGTCTTGGGTGACCGCCAGCGGAGGGGTGCAACCGGGCTGTGTGATGAAAATCCTTGAAGCCGAACGATGGCTGAAAGGCACCAACTCCCACGGAGTTGCGTTCCTCCAACGACGAGGCGGAAAGACGGCGGATATCCCCCATCCGGGGGCTTGGAAGGTGGAAAGACACGATGCATAAGGGAGCGCGAAGACATGGTCGCCTCCCAAGGGGGTCACCCTCCTTTTAAAGGCGGCTCTCCCTACTTGCGTCCCTAGCCGTCACGGGCTGAGTCTTCTCCAACACACTCCAAGGTCCTCCCCTACGGCGCGGGGGCTGGGTCCCACACGTCATGCAAGCCGGCTCAGAGCGGAAGAAGCCAAACCGCCGTGTGCGGTGCGTACAACCGCTCTCCACTTTTACCCAGACCAACGGGCGAAAGGGGCGGGCAACCATGTAGGCGGCATGCAACCGCGTCGAGCGGGCGCGCTTCTCCGACTCCCAACACGCCCAGCATGGAGGCCCAGGCCCACGCGTCATGCAACCGGCGCGCCAAATGCTTCGTGCATGCAACTGCACCGCCACTTGCGCCACTACCGCGCCTCCTCGACTGCGGAACCATCACCGCGACTCAAGGCGACCCAGCGCGCGACCCAGCAACGCCAGCCTGGCGCGACGGTCAATGCGGCCAAAAGTGGGCCAGCAGTAATGGCGGTGGCAGGCGGGCAGGAGCAGCGGCCACGTCGTCAGCCAAGCTCACGTCCCGTCCGGGGGCAGCGAGAGAACCCTCTCTCACGGCGTGAAGACAACGCGCCCGTGATCCGTTCCTCGAACGGCTCACGCACGCACAACGACCACCCCACCAACCACTCGCCCCGTCACATTAACTCCGCGGTGGGACAGGCGGCGCCTCTGGCAGGAGAAGCGGGCGACGCTTCGCCTTCGCCCTAATGACCGCGTCAAAAAAGGTACGCCGCGTCGTTCGATTTCGTATCCTTTTCCTTTTTTCCTCTTTCTCCCTCTTGCAACAGGGACCGGGAAAGGGGGATATCCCGAAAAGGATCCTTCCCCGAGAAGGAACCAGGCTCCGAGCCCCCCTACTAATCGGAGGTTCGAAGGCTGGCCCCTCGGAAGGGTTCGACAGCCGCCTCAGATCGCGTGGGCCCTACACCCACTACTGGTCAGAGGTTCGAAGGCCGGCCCCTCGGAAGGGTTCCACGGCCGCCTCAGGCTACTCGGGCTCCGCGCCCACTACTGATCAGGGGTTTGAAGGCTAGCCCCCGAAGGGTTCACAGCCGCCTCAGACGCCGAGCGAGGGATGACCATGGGTACATTCGATACATAACCAAGGCTCGGGCTGCGCTCCCGAGGTACCCTAGGACATTTCCGAGACCAGCGGGAACGATCTTGTAACGGAATCCCATCAGAGGGAGGCATCGAGCCCTTGGACCCCGTCGCCAGGGGACCGGGTCCGGCAGATCACTCGTAGGTACTTTTGGGCGTGCCTCTAGGCCCCTAGCCGACCCCTAACGAACGGGGCACGGATGTCCACTCGGATTACCCGCTTGCAGCTCACCGAAGACACCATGTTCGGCGCCCATCGAGGGCAACATGGCGCTTTCCCCCCTCCTCCTTGCGGAAAAGTGACGCAGGGGCGTATGTAAAAAAGCCGGGTCTGTCCCTGATCGCCCTCTCGCCCTGTGCAGAGGCTCGAGGGCTGCTCTCGCAAACCCGGCTCCGGCCGAACCGTTGACAGCGTCAACATACCAGCCCGAGAACTTGGGACCCAACCGTACACCCGGGCTACGGCCAGCTCGCATGAGGGAACGACCAGACCAGCCGAAGCATTACGCGAGGCATTAAGACCTCGGAGGAGTGAAACCACTCCTCCGAGGCCTCGGGGGCTACACCCGGCGGGTGCGCTCGCACGCACCCACCGGAACAAAACGCAACCGAGAAAGGCTGGTCCCCTTGCAAAAAAGTGCGACGAAAGCCTCCAAGCGAGTGCTAACACTCCCTTTGAGGCTCGGGGGCTACTGTCGGGGACCATAATTAGGGGTACCCTCAATGCTCCTAATTCTCAGCTGGTAACCCCCATCAGCATAAAGCTGCAAAGGCCTGATGGGTGCGATTAAGTCAGGGATCGGTCCATACGAGGGACTCGATCACGCCTCGCCCGAGCCTAGCCTCGGACAAGGGCAGCCGACCCCGAAGGATCTCCGTCTCGCCCGAGGCCCCCCTCCAACGGCGAATGTGTTCCCGGCTCGCCCGAGGCCCTGTCTTCGCTAAGAAGCAACCCTGACCAAATCGCCGCACCGACCGACCAAGTCGCAGGAGCATTTAATGCAAAGGTGGCCTGACACCTTTATCCGGACACGCGCCCCCCAACCGGCAGAGCCGAAGTGACCGCCGTCACTTCGCCGCTCCACTGACCGGCCTGACAGAAGGACAGCGCCGCCTGCGCCACTCCGACTGCGGTGCCACTTGACAGAGTGAGACTGACAGGCAGTCAGGTCCTGTCGAAGGCACCATAGGAAGCACCGCTCCGCCCGACCCAGGGCTCGGACTCGGGCTAAGTCCCGGAAGACGGCGAACTCCGCCCGACCCAGGGCTCGGACTCGGGCTAAGTCCCGGAAGACGGCGAGCTCCGCCCGACCCAGGGCTCGGACTCGGGCTAAGTCCCGGAAGACGGCGAACTCCGCTCGACCCAGGGCTCGGACTCGGGCTAAGTCCCGGAAGACGGCAAACTCCGCCCGACCCAGGGCTCGGACTCGGGCTAAGTCCCAGAAGACGACGAACTCCGCCTCGCCCGACCCAGGGCTCGGACTTGGGCTCGACCCCAAAAGACGACGAACTCCGCTTCGCCCGACCCCAGGGCTCGGACTCCGCCCCGGCATCAGCCAGCGATCTCCGCCTCGCCCGAACCTGGGGCTCGGACCCGACCTCGGCCATGGAAGACAGACTCGACCTCGGCTTCGGAGGAGCTTCCACATCGCCCAACCTAGGGCACAGACCAGCCACGTCAACAGGAGGCGCCATCATCACCCTACCCCGAGCTGACTCGGGCCGTAGGGAACAAGACCGGCGTCCCATCTGGCTCGCTCCGCCAGATAGGCAATGATGGCGCCCTGCATACTCTGTGACGACGGCGGCTCTCAGCCCCCTTACGGAAGCAAGAGGACATCAGCAAGGATTCAACCGCTCCGACAGTTGTCCCTCCGCCAGGCTCCATCGCTCCTCCGACGGCCACGACATCACACCAGCTAGGTGCCAAGATCTCTCCGGCTGCCACAATGGCATGTACTTAGGGCGCTAGCTCTCCCCTGCTAGACACGTAGCACTCTGCTACACCCCCCATTTTACACCTGGATCCTCTCCTTACGCCTATAAAAGGAAGGACCAGGGCCCTCTTAGAGAGGGTTGGCGGCGCGGGGACGAGGACGAGGTACGCGCTCGCTTGAAGCCGCTCGCTCCCTCTCCCGCGTGGACGCTTGTAACCCCCTACTGCAAGCGCACCCGACCTGGGCGCGGGACGAACACGAAGGCCGCGAGATTCCCACCTCTCTCGCGCCTGTCTCCGGCCGCCTCGCTCTCCCCCCTTCGCGCTCGGCCTCGTGCTCGACCCATCTGGGTTGGGGCACGCGGCGACATTCACTCGTCGGCTCAGGGACCCCCCGGTCTCAGAACGCCGACACCTTTCTTTTTCATCAATTGATTTTTGCTTCGGAGTCGAAGCCTTTCTTTTCTTCGGAGCAACTGTTTTCGCCTTAGACTCTTGTTTTTTCTTCTTTGGTTGATCTTCATCGTCCTTATTCAGAGCACTAGCTACTCTTTTCCTTTTTTGGCCTTCGGCACCCTTGTCCAGCCGCTCGTAGTCAGGATATTCAAAACCTATAACATCCATCACTCAGTTTAGCCTTCGTTTCGGACGGGTGCCGAAGGCCGCAGTCATCAATTGATCTTCTTTTTTAGAATAATTTCCAAGTATTTCGTTGCACATTACTTCGATTGTATCCAGCCATTCTTGGCAGGGCACTTTGAAATGTCTCTTGAATTTGTAATGGTAGGGCAGCCGGATAAGTTCTCCTTCCTTCTTTTTTCCTTCAAGCTTTGGCATGGCCCATTCTTTCATAGTTGGAAACACTTTGAAAGCCAAAAATTCCTGCACTAAGTCCCTATTGCCGATGTGCTCCGCGATAACCCTAAATTTAGCAGTGCAATTTGGGTTGGACCCTCTGGTGTCATATTGCACGGGGGTCTGGTCTCTCCGAAGATCAGCTCTAACGGACTCTGGACCAACTTCTCCTTATCATCGTAAACTTTGACGTAGAACCATTCCGATTTCCAACCAGCCAGCCACTTGCTTCGGTAGCTGATCATGGGAAATTTTGTAGTCTTGTGGTAGGCAAAATTGTAGCAGCCGAAGTTTTCATGTAACCCATCTCTTCTGGCCTTGGTTTGGTAATGCAGCTCATGCACTCGGCAGAAACCTTCGGCAAACGGTTCCACCCCTTGGCTTCGGAGAGCCCAAATGTAAACGCTAAGCCTAACGATAGCGTTAGGAGTTAGCTGATGAAAGTAGATCCCAAATTTCTTCAGCACATCAGCAATCATCTTATTCAAAGGGAATCTCAAACCAGCTTTGAAGAAACTCTTAAAACTACTACTTCATCTTTTCCTGGCTTCAGAGTAGTTTCATCTCCACCAAAGCGAACCAGCTCTTTCTTTTCTTCATTAAAATAGCCCAATTTCAACATCTTAGGTAGGTCACCTTCGGAGATCGTGGATTATCCAAAATCCAGATGGCTGGGTTTGCTCGGCACCGCGCTGCTATAATCATCTTCAGAATCGGTCTCCTCAACATCAGCTTGCTTTGCTTCAGCAGCAGGGACGTCCACCGACGTTACCAGCCCAGACCGCTTCATTGCTTCGGAAATCGGAACAGTCTCAGTAGCTTCGGTCTCATCTCCCTCACGATCAACCCTAGCAGTGGAGCGAACTCTAGCCATTTGATTATGACTTTCTTGAAATTTTTGTTGTTGACTTTTCTGATTTTCCCAAAGCTCTTCCTCTTTTGACGAAGCAGAATCAAAAGCGAAGTTTCGTCTGAGCACGATGATTAAGCTTCGGCTATGACTAAAATTTTGGCAGCAAAACAGTGCAATAGCAATGAATGTTGTGGTAACTTCACACCTACCCGTCTGTTTATATAGTGTCGCAGGTGGGAAGGTGAATCGTCAAGGTCTCCCGCACCGAACAAACAGTCACCCGCACTCGCTGAACGGTGGGCCACAGGGTCCGAGAAGGTGAATCGCTGGGACGCGCGTAACTGCTGCAAGATGGGGCCACCGTGCGTGCGCCGATTATTTTAATCGTTTCTCGCCAACGAGCTCAGGGAAGGTGTTTTTCGGATCTTCGGCGTCCCGAAGCCTAGAAGATTTTTTCACAGATCAAGCTCGTTACGAAAAACGATCTAGCACCACGAAGGGGCTACTGTTGGGGGTATGCTTCGTAGCCGAAGATCCTAAAGAAAGAGAATACCTTCGGAAGATCCTCTCAGGAGCAAGCGCCGAAGCTATTACCTATAGAGCTTCGGCACAATGACAGATCTCAAGACGAAGGGCCGAACCGACTTAAAGATGGATTGACTTAAAGACCCATGATGTTTTGTGTCATTAATGTAGTCGATTGTAAAGGGCATAAATGTAATTTTACACAGGCTGCACCATGTGCCTATAAATAGGTGAACAGTACCCCCGGCACTGTTCATGAAATCCTGTAATCGCTGTCACATTGTGCTAGAATTATCGCTTCCTGCCAAGACGAAGGTATAAATGTATTCAACTTCTATGTTTTAATATTGAAGTTCATATAATTAAATATGTGAATAATGTAGTCCATATTCTATATGTCTTTCTATAATGTCTTATGATTTATGTTTTATTTCATATTGTCTCTTAAGATTGATCACGAAGATATGACCTTCGTGATATTTTTGCTCATGGCCTTCGTCCGAAACTCATTAAATCCTTGGGGAGATAATGCTTCAGCGGACGAAGGGCATTAATATTTAACATTTTATGTTGCCTTGTTCTTAATTTATAGCATTTGAGAACAAGTCCCCAACAACATCTACATTTGTGAACAAACAATTGTAGCCCATGTGGCACAATTGACTAACCGACAAGAGATTATAGCCTAGCGACTCTACTAAAAATACATTAGAAATAGAGTGCTCATTTGATATAGCTATCTTGCCCAAGCCTTTGACCTTGCCTTGGTTCCCATCTCCAAAGATGATCGAATCTTGGGAATCTTTGCTTTTGACGTAGGAGGTGAACATCTTCTTCTCCCCTGTCATGTGATTTGTGCATCCGCTGTCGATAATCCAACTTGAGCCCCCGGATGCATAAACCTGCAAGGCAATTTAGGCTTAGGTCTTAGGTACCCAACTCTTGTTGGGTCCTACAAGGTTAGATACAATAGTCTTTGGGACCCAAATGCAAGTCTTCTCTCCCTTGCACTTGGCCCCCACCTTCCTAGCAACCACTTCCTTATTTTTACATGAAAGTACAAAATCAGTGTTACAGGCATGAAAAACAGTAGCAGATTCATTATGCATTTTCCTAGGCACATGATGAATAACATTTCCCTTCCTAGGCCTACTTCTACCATGGAGAAAAGTAGAACTTGAAGCAATCATATCATGAGAATTATAAGCATCATAACTCCTATGAGCATTCCTAGAAAATTTTCTATCATAAATGAATGCATGATTCTTTTGACTACAACTAGCCATAGGGGCCTTCCCTTTCTCCTTGGCGGGAATGGGAGCCCTTAAGTTCTTGGCTTCCTTGCGAAAACCAAGCCCATCCTTAATAGAGGGGTGTCTACCAATAGTGTAGGCATCCCTTGCAAATTTTAGTTTATCAAAGTCACTTTTTCAAGTCTTAAGTTGGGCATTAAGACTTGCCACTTCATTGTTTAGTTTTGCAATAGAAGTAAGGTGCTCAACACATGCATCAATATCGAAATCCTTACACCTATTACAAATCACAACGTGCTCTACACAAGGACTAGATTTATTAACTACTTCTATCTTAGCATTTAAATCATCATTCAAGGTCTTCAAGCTAGAAATAGATTCATTGCAAATAGATAACTCAGAAGCTAGTAATTCATTCCTTTTAATCTCTAAGGCAAGAGACTTTTGAACACTAATAAATTTGTCATGTTCCTCATACAACATGTCCTCTTGCCTCTCTAGGAGTCTATCTTTTTCATTCAAGGCATCAATCAACTCATTAATCTTTTCTACTTTAGATCTATCTAATCCTTTGAACAAGCTAGTGTAATCTACTTCATCATCACTAGAGTCCTCATCACTAGAAGTAGAGTACTTCGGGGAATCTCGAACACTCACCTTCTTTTCCTTGGCCATGAGGCAGGTGTGGCGTTCGTTGGGGAAGAGTGAAGATTTGTTGAAGGCCGAGGCTGCCAGTCCTTCATCATCGGAGTCGGATGTCGAGCAGTCCGAGTCCCACTCTTTGCCAAGATGCGCTTCTCCCTTCGCCTTTCTATGGCTTTTCTTCTTCTCCTTCTTCCCATGTCTTTCTTCTCCCTGGTCATTTTCATTATCGGGACATTGAGCAATAAAATGACCTGTCTTACCGTACTTGAAGCAGGAGCGCTTTCTCTTTACTTTATCTTGTTAGGGCACTCCTTGCGTCCTTTTAGTGCGGTCTTGAAGCGCTTTATAATTAGGGCCATCTCATCCTCGTTTAGCCCGGTCGCCTCAACTTGTGCCACCTTGCTAGGTAGCGCCTCCCTGCTGCTTGTTGCTTTGAGAGCAACGGTTTGAGGCTCATAGATGGGCATTGGGCCATTCAATGCTTCATCAACATATCTTGCTTCCTTGATCATCATACGCCCGCTTACAAACTTTCCAAGTATTTCCTCAGGTGTCATCTTGGTGTACCTAGGATTCTCACGGATTGAGTTCACAAGATGAGGATCAAGTACAGTGAAGGACCTGAGCATAAGTCGGACGACGTCGTGGTCCGTCCATCTCGTGCTTCCATAGCTCCTGATCTTGTTGACCAGGGTCTTGATCCTGTTGTACGTTTGGGTTGGCTCCTCCCCCTTGATCATCACGAACCTTCCCAGTTCGCCTTCCACCAACTCCATCTTGGTGATCATGGTGGCTTCATTCCCCTCATGAGAAATCTTGAGGGTGTCCCAAATTTGCTTGGCGTTATCCAAGCCGCTCACCTTGTGGTACTCGTCCCTGCACAAGGATGCTAGCAAAACAGTGGTAGCTTGTGCATTTTTATGGATTTGCTCATTAATGAAAACGGGGTTGTCAGTACTATCAAAAAGCATTCTGTTTTCAACGATCTCCCAAATACTTGGATGGAGAGAGAATAGGTGACTACGCATTTTGTGACTCCAAAATGAGTAGTCTTCTCCATCAAAGTGCGGAGGTTTCCCAAGTGGAATTGAAAGTAAATGAGCATTGGAGTTAACCGGAATACGAGAATAATCAAAAGAAAAGTTTGAGTTAACTGGTTTCTTTTTCTCGTCGTAGTCGTCGTCTCTTGGGGAAGAAGAAGACTCGTCGCTGTCGTAGTAGACGATTTTCTTGATGCGCCTCTTCTTCTTCCCATCTCTTTTCTTATGACTCGAGCCAGAGTCCGAGGGCTTATCATCTTTTGGCTCATTGACAATGGACTCCTTTGTCTTGTCGTTGACCACCATCCCCTTTCCCTTAGGATCCATCTCTTCGGGCGATTAGTCCCTTTCGTGAAGAGAACGGCTTTGATACCAATTGAGAGCACCTAGAGGGGGGTGAATAGGTGATCCTGTAAAAATCTAAAACTTATAGCCACAAAACTTGGTTAATTGTTAGCACAATGGAATCAAGTGGCTAAGGACCGAGCTCTTGTGAAACACAATAGTCACAAGGAAAACAAACACAAGACACACGGTGATTTATCCCGTGGTTCGGCCAAGTATAACACTTGCCTACACCACATTGTGGCGTCCCAATGGACGAGGGTTGCACTCAACCCCTCTCAAGTGATCCAATGATCGACTTGAATACCATAATGTTTTTCTTTCTTATACTCTTTCCCGTTTGCGAGGAATCTCCACAACTTGGAGCCTCTCGCTCTTACAATTGATGATCACAAAGAAGCACGAAAGTAAGGTTGGGAAGAGCAACACACACAAGACTCAAAGCACGAGCACAATCACGCACACAAGCCACAACTTGAGCTCACAACACAACTCAAGGAGTTCTCTACTCAAATGGAGCTCAAGTCACTATCTCAAAGAATCGAATGTGCAAGAATGGAGTCTTTATGCTTAGGAATGATCAAGGAATGCTTGGGTTTCTCCTCCATGCGCCTAGGGGTCCCTTTTATAGCCCCAAGGCAGCTAGGAGCCGTTGGAACCCAACAAGGAAGGCAATTCTTGCCTTCTGTCGGGTGGCGCACCGGATAGTCCGGTGCACCACCGGACAGCCACTGTAGCATGTCCGGTGCGGATCTCCTTCCATTCCTGGCGCAGCCGACCGTTGGATCTTCGGGCTGGTTGGCGCACCGGACACTATCCGGTGCCCCCAGCCGATCGTTGGCGTGAGCCACGCGTCGCGCGCGGATTGCGCGACCGACCGTTGCGCTGGCGGCTGTTGGATCACCGGACAATCCAGTGAATAATAGTCGTACGCTGCCGATGAATTCCTGAGAGTGGCCAGTTCGCTAGAGCCCAGCCTGGCGCACCGGACACTGTCCGGTGCACCACCGGACAGTTCGATGCACCCAAACTGAGCAGCAGTTGGCTGTACACAACCAACTCTTTTCCAATCCTTTTCTTTTCCTGATTCTAGCACTTAGACAAATGTATTAGCACACAAAAACCAATGTACTAAGTCTAGAACCATACCTTCTTGTCGATTTGCACTTCATCCATCATTTGGTATATAATTACTCACTCAATATGTGTTGGGCACTTAATCACCAAAATAAACTAGAAATGGCCCAAGGGCACATTTCCCTTTCAACCATACAATGGAATGCAATAAATAAACAGACGTTCAACGCGGGGCTCGCAATTATGGTTAAGCGAGGAAGAGGAAATGACGGTCGAGTCTACGATCGAGAAGCGATCACGTTACATTATTATAAATACCACTCGTTTAATAGAAGGGTATTAATTTGGCCACTGCGTTTAGCATAAAGTAAGGTCATGTTCCACATTTAATCATTATAAATAGATAAAGATGAATGAAAGGGAGTGGTCGCACGGCGAGACACGCGACATAGCATTTAACTTGAATTAAGAAATAAACGACTCGCCGTGCGACAGAGCGCGTGACGAGATTCTTATAGATAAACGTTAAGCGTTGCGCGACGAAACGCACGACGGCTTACGTCAACAGAACTGCATTTAAAACGAATCGTCGCGCGACAAAGCGCGCGACGCAGCACCTTAATAAATATAAATTCAAAATGAATCGCCGCGCGACGAAGCGCGTGTCACAGCACATTAATAAAGACGAATTTAGAATGAACCATCGCGTGACGAAGCGCGCGACGCAGCACATCGACTAAACTAAAATTAAAATGGATTAAGACGAGGGTTGAACGCAGCGTGACTACGGTCGCACGCGCGGGACGCGGGGCTGCCGGGGCACGGGCTCGGGCAGGGGCGCGCGAGGGCGCGGCCAGGGCGCAGCCAGGCGTGGCCAGGGCGCAGGGGCAGGGCCGGGCCGCGGGGCGCGGCCGCCGGCGCGCGGCCAAGGCGCGGGGCCAGGCGCGGCCATCAGCGCGCGGCCAGGGCACGGGGGGGCGGGCTCGTCGGGGAGGGCCGGGGAGGGGCTCGCCGGGGCGGGGCTCGCCGGGGAGGGGCTCGCGCGGGGGGAGGGGTGCGACGGGGGCGGGGCTCGCCGGGGAGGGCCGTCGGGAAGGGGGCTCGCAGGGGAGGGGCGCGCGGCGGGGCGGGGCGCGTGCGGGGGAGGGCGCGCGGCGGGGCAGGGGAGGGCGCGCGGCCAGGGGGATATGAAAATTTGAGTATCAGGCTGCCAAAAGTTTGGATATGAAAATTTGAATTTTGGTAGTATAACCCTGTTGCTCTCCACCTATGTTGAGTGTATTACATAGTATATAGATAAAGATATGTCTTAAACCCATCTAATAAATGTAGCATGGTTTTATGATGAGGTTATATGATTTGAACAAAATTTTGGCAGTATAACCCTGTTGTTCTCCATCTGCACGCGCAAATATGGTGTAGTGGAGAGCAAGTAGGTTATGCCATCGAAATTTTGTTTGAACCACAGAGCTCATCATAAATATCATGCTATAACAGTCACTTCAAAGTTGTCCAAATAAGGGACAATTCTGGGCTGATAAATGTCACGTGCATTACTCACATAAGAAGTGTCGATCTAAAAGGGCTAACACATAAGTTTCGTTACTCTACTGACAAAATATTAAAACAATAATCTACTCATGAAATATTAAAAAATACTAAATTTCCACGCTTACTTAGGACATCACTCGGCTACCTTTAAGTTGTAACAGGGGACTCTAAATGATGAATATAAGCATGATATATTGCTTGGTTTTGCATGAATGCTTCGTTATTATGCTCATGTATGATTTGGATCTTTATAATGATTGACACTTAATCAAGGATTTCCGCCTTGGCCTTGTTTAGAACTTTAATAACGTAGTGTTGCTCCTATAAAATAGCACCACTAAATAAACTAAAACAAGCTAATTTAATTACGTAATCAAATTTTGGTCGTCGGACATAACAAACTAAACAATTAAATACATTCATACATACAATTCTAATCAAATATATTAATACATACAATTCTAATAAACAATGTTAAGGATACTCACTTAGTGGTAGTTGTGGCTATTCCATTGGCGAGGAGCAGCAGCGCGGGAGACACCGGACAGCGGGAGTGGGGAGCCGGACGGCGGCAGGCGCACGGGCCGGCTGCGGGCGCACGGGGCGGCGGCGGCCGGGGCCTCGGCGAGCGCGCAGGCGCGACGGCTTCCTCGGCTCCCTCCCTGGCGCGGTGGCGACGAAGCTGGCACACGGCGGCGAGTCGACGGCGCGGAGAGAGAGAGAGAGAGCAGCGAGCGCGAGAGAGAAATGAAAATCGAAACGGCCCTGGCGCCGTTACCTTGAAATCAGTTATCTCCGACGGCTACGCTGCCAGCTGTCGGACATAACCTTATCTCCGACGGCCTCGTACACAGCCGTCGGAGATAAGCAGTATTTCCGAGCGCTCGTTGTGGCCGTCGGATGTTTGTTAGTTTACTGTAGTGGGGAACACCTAACGATCAACTAATACCATGATAGGTTCATCCAATTGTCACGCTATGCCCGAATAGAAGTGAATACGAACCAGAAGAAGCAATACCTCTTCCTCGAGGGGCTATCTAATTCTTAAGCATTTGTTTCATAGATCATAAGGCATCATTCAATACTTCCATCCATGCTCAACATCCTATAGGGGTGAAGGTGGTCAGTTGCTTTTAACCGATGACCATTGGGCTATAACAGAAAAAGTAATATCATTTCTTGAACTGTTTTATAATTGTACACATGCATTGTCTTATGACTCATTATCTAGTTAAGATTGCTCTACACCTAAAGAATTACCCTAATGATAATCATATGAGATATGTTATTCAATGTATGATAGACAAATATAATACGTACTAGAGGGACATACCTTTGCATTATTCCTTTTCCTTCGTCTTGGACCCTGAGCTAAATAAAAGGTTTGAACATAGTGCTTAGCAGGTTATGAGGTTAGACGTTATTTTACTAATGTCTATAGCAGGCTATGAGGTTAGACGTTATTTTACTAATGTCTATAATAAATATAAGGAGAAATATGGTTGGCACTAGAGCTTGCGATGTCCAGGGACACAAACAACTCTAGTCATGCACCTTGTCATCCTTTCCGCATTTGACCCTGTTTGTTTAAACATCTGGATAGCTTATTGGCATGAAAAGTCATAAGCTAAAACAAACACGTTTTTTGGTTTAGTTTCTAAAAAGATAGAAGGTTAAAAACTAAGTATATATAGGAAGCTGAAAGGACTGGTTTTATGGGTTTTCTTTAGCTTACTGAGTTTAGAAAACTAATAACATTATCAAATAGCTATTCCGGGCTTCTCAAGACCAAAAGCCCATCAACCACAATAGTTAAGTAAATCCTAAACCATCAGACATAGCATATTTTCGACGGCTTAGAACTTATGCCCGATGACATGAGTCCGTCGGTTCTAAAAGATCAAAAATAAGATTATTTCCGACGACCGACGTCGGACATAAGCTATGTTCGACGATCTCTCAGGGCCATTAGCATTTAGAGCTGTTGACGGCTGTAATGACGTCTAGTGAGCCCCACAAGCTTATGTCCGATGGCCTGTATAAGACCGTCAGACATAACTATATTATATCCAATGGCTTATGGCTCTAGAAAACTGTCAAACAAATCGGGCCATGAGTAGTATATGCTGGCGGTGGCTGGAAGCAACTGAGTAGCACGAAAGAAGTAGAGAGCACACCCTGGCTTATAGTTGCCCAAACGGGCAGCCCGACCCAACATGCTAACCGTGCCGGACCAGCCCGACAGTATGTTGTGCTAAATAGAAAAATCAGCTAAAAAGAAGCACTATAGAGGGGAATAGAACCCACGTGGGGTGGTAAAGGAGGCAAGCATCGCTGGCCATGTCCAGCTAGCTAGTTGGGCGCTTGTTTGCATGTGCCAAATAGCTACTATATATGCTAAATATATGTAAACTGTTTTTTTCAAAATAAAAAAAATGTCGGGCTAGATCGGCACTACGGGCCAACATAACGGCCCAAACACGGCACGCCGTCAGGCTAGATCGGCCCACGATACTGTTACATGAGTCGTGCCTCGGGTGGCTCATTTGGCATGGTTCATTTGGCCATCTATACTCTGGCTAACGTACGCACCGTATGAAAAGCAGATCACACAAGAGGTTGGATGACGAGCAATGTAGGCTATCTCAGAATCAAGTGAAGTCATTTACGTTACACATGCCATTGAAAGATGTTTTCTTTTCCAGTAATGGCCAAATTTAGGGACTATTTAGAAGCACCCAATTTTTAAGAAATTGGTTTATAAAAACTGAGTTATTTCCAAACATACTAGTTTATGTCCTAGTTTATAGAAACTGGATTCTCAGTTTCTTAAAAACCAAGAAGATAGTCTCACATAGCTAAAGGCAGTTTATGAAAACTGAGGTGGTTTCAAACATCATAAACTAGTTTTTTTTATAAACTAGTTTCTATAAACTGAAGATAGAAACTAAATTCTTGAAAGTTGTGTTACTTTCAAACAGGACCTTACTTTTACAAAAATGATTTAGCTCATTCTAGAGTTGCTGAGTTGCTCTAGAAAAGGTAAAGGAAAGTTGTTCCACATAGGCTTTAGTTTGGTGACAGGTCATACGCTTAGAGTGCATAGGGACGTAGCATTATGTAGAAGAAAATAACTAATTATGGACCACTTAAGTATGCCCCGTACTAAACCTCTAGAGCTAATTGTAAGGCAAATATTAAGTTTTTAGATAAATTAGTTGGCTAATTATTAGCTAGAGGTCTTCCAAACCTAAAGCTAATAGATTGTTCTGATAAGCTAAATGTCCTTGCTACCCCTGTTTCTTCTTGATTGTTTTTTTATCATATTTCTCATAAGCAGGTTCTATTGGTATGAATATTTTTGTCGTCGTTTCGGACCCCGAGGGACCCTCAACCGAGCCAACCAGTGAATTTATCGTTACGTGCTCCTGCCTAGATGGGTTGGCGCAAGATGGAACACAAGGAGGAATGTGGCTTGTATTATCTCGCACCGGGGGTGCTCGTAGTAGGGGTTACAAGCGTCGCGAGAGAGAGAGAGCCTGTTTGTTTGCTCGTCCCCGCGCGACCCCCTCGCAGGAAGGCCCTGGACCTCCCTTTTATAGATGACAGGAGAGGGTCCAGGTGTACAATGGGGGGTGTAGCTATGTGCTAACGTGTCTGGCAGAGAAGTGCCTGAGCCCTGTGTACATGCCAACGTGGCTGTCGGAGAAGTGCTTGAGCCCTGTGTATGCGATAACGTGGTCGTCGGAGAAGTGCCTGAGCCCTGTAGAAGCACAGCTGGCGGTGCGGCTGGGATCCGGCTGACATTTCCTTGCTTCCATAGGGGGCTGAGAACCACCGACGTCATGGACGCACGCGGGGAACCATCATTACCTGTTACCGGGGTGAACCAGATGGGACGCCGGTCTTGTTCCCTCGTAGCCTGAGCTAGCTAGGGGTAGGGTAATGATGTATTCCCTGTGGCGTGGACGGTCCGAGCCCAAGGTCGGGCGAGGCGGAGACCTCTCCTGAGGCCGAGGCCGGGGTCGGGCGAGGCGGAGACCTCCTCCCGAGGCCGAGGCCTAAGGTCGGGCAAGGCGGAGCTTCCTGTTGCGCCCGAGGCTGAACTCGGCTGTTGTTAGTCTTACCCCGGTGGTTGGCACAGCAGTCGGAGCGGGGTGAGCGGCGTTGTTTTCCTGTCAGATCGGTCAGTGAAAGGGCGAAGTGACTGCGGTCACTTCGACCTTGCCGACTGAGGCGCGCGTGTCAGTATAAGGTGTCAGGCGATCCCCGCATTAAATGTGCATGCGATACAGTCGGTTGGTAAGGCGTTTTGGCCAAGGTTGCTTCACAACGAAGCCTGCCCGAGCTAGGCTTCGGGTGAGTCGAGAGTGCGCCCACTGCCTGAGGAGGCCATCGGGCGAGGCATGAATTCATCTGGGACTACGGTTCCTGTCCGAGGCTGGGCTTGGGTGAGGTCGCGTCCCTTGGGTAGACGAAGCCTTGATTTAAACCGCGCCCATCAGTTTTTATGGTTTGTTCCGCGTGTGTTTACCAGCTGTGTTTAGGAGTGTTGGGGTACCCCTAATTACGGTACCCGACAGTAGCCCCCGAGCCTCGAAGGGAGTGTAGGTACTCGCTTGGAGGCTTTGTCGCATTTTTTGTGAGGGGACCGGCCTTTCTCGGTTATACTTTGTTCCGATGGGTGCGCGCGAGCGCACCTGTCGGGTGTAGCCCCCGAGGCCTCGGAGGAGTGGTTTGACTCCTCTGAGGTCTTAATGCTTTTCGTGATGCCTCGGCCGGCCTTGTTGTTCCCTCATGCGGCCTAGCCGCAGCCCGGGTGCATGGTCAGACGCCGAGTTTTTAAGCTGGTTTGTTGACGCTGTCAACAGTTTGGCCGTAGCCTGGTGCGAGAGCAGCCCCCGAGCCTCTGTACGGAGCGAGAGGACGATCATGGACCATCTCGACTTTTGTTATACGCCCCTTTGTCGCCTTTTCGCAAGGAGGAAGGGGGGGGGAAGCGCCATGTTGCCCTCGAAGGGCGCCAAACATGGTGTTTCCAGTGAGTTGCTAACGGGTGATCCGAGTGGACGCCCGAGCCCCGTTCGATAAGGGTCGGCTAGTGGCCCAGAGGCGCGCTCCAAAAGTACCTGCAGGTGATTTGCCGGACCTGGACCCATTCGATAGGGTCCGAGGGCTCGATGCCTCCCTCCGGTGGGATTCCGCTACAAAATCGCTCCTGCTGGTCTCGGAAATGTCCTAGGGTACCTCGGGAGCGTAGCCCAAGCCTCGGCTATGTAACGGACGTACCCAGAGTCATCCCTCACTCTGCGTGCTCTGGGGCGGCTGTCGAACCCTTCTGAGGGACCAGCCTTCGAACCCCTGATCAGTAATGGGCTCGGAGCCCGAGTGCTCTGGGGCGGCTGTCGAACCCTTCCGAGGGGCAAGCCTTCGAACCCCTGATCAGTAATGGGCTCGGAGCCCGTTTCCTTCGCCGAGAAGGATCCTTTTCAAAATATCCCCTTTCCCGGTCCCTGTGGCAAGAGAGAGAGAGGAAAAGGAAAAGGATATGGATTTAAATAATGTGGCGCACCTTTTTCGACGCGGTCATCATGGCGGAGGCGAAACGACACCCGCCTTGCCTGCCAGAGATGTCGCTTGCCCTGCCGAGGAGTTAATGCGACGGGACGAGCGATTCGCGGGGTGGCCGTTGCGCATGCGCGAGTCGTTCGAGGAACGGGCGTTTCACCTTCGAGTTTGAATTTCGCGGCGAGTTCGGGCGAAGTTTTGAATGGATCTCGCCCGGGCCTTTATAAACCTGGAAGAGGGGCTGGCGGTGGTTCTTTACTCTGCCATTTGCGCTTGCCTTCTGCTTTGGTTTCCGCAACCTAAGAGAATAGCCAGAGAAAAGAAAACCGCGCACCTTATCCCCTCAGCCTCCACCACCTCTGTTCGGCGATGGCTGACAAGATGACCGTCGTTCCGCCATGCGGCCCGTGGCCTTTCTCCACCATTGCTGTGGAGGACCTGGAGGCCCTTGTTGCCGATGGTTTGTTTCGTCCCCTCTCCGGTGGGCCGCAGCCGGAGTGGATGGCCCCCGCGAGCAAGGCCGGTCCGACTCCACCGCCGGGGTATGTAGTCAGCTTTATCCCCTTCCATGAGCGGGGGTTTGGAGTGCCAGCGAGCCGCTTCATGCGGGCGCTCCTGCACTACTACGGGGTGGAGCTGCACAACTTCAACCCCAACTCTATCGCGCAAGCGGCCATCTTCGCGGCGGTTTGCGAGGGTTTTTTGGGGATTGACCCTCACTGGGATCTGTGGATCCATCTTTTCTCCGCGGAGTTCTTTGCCTCGACGACGGAGGAAAAGGAGGTCCGTATGGCGGTGCGGGCCGGTGGCTGCACCCTCCAGCTGAGGCCAGGGCGCGCGTAGCAGTACATCCCTGCCATCCTTGCTCTTCGAATAAGGGGTGGCAGAACCGGTGGTTTTTATCTCCGGAACGACGACGGGAGGCTTCCGTCGTTTTCTCAACGAGTGGTGACCGTCGCCAGCGTTAACTGGCGCTGGGGGGCCACGCGCGAGAAACAGGAGATGCTCTAGCCTATTCTGCATGCCTTGCAGAAGTTACAAGATGAGGGGCTCACCGCTGCGGGGGTCGTTGCCGCCATCCATCGCCGGAGGGTGTTCCCTTTGGTAGAGCGGCGGTCGCGGCTTTCGGAGATGAAGCTGGGGGTCGATTTGGAGGGCTCACGGATGTCCTCGACCTCCCTCTCTGCCGACGACCTCCGCAGGCGGGTAGCAGGTACGGTAGGGAGGCTGGATGCTGGCGCCCTTACCCAGCCCGCAATGCTTGCCGACCATGGGTACGTGTCTCTGGTAAGTGCCCGATCCTTCTTCTATTTTGCGCCGAGTTTTTCGCGTCTTTGATTCTTACTGTTGGGATTTTTGTTCGCCCCTAGGGGTTGAGGGGCTTTAAACTCTCCCTGCCACCGGTCCCGGAGGATGTGGTGGGCCGAGCCGCGCGGAGGATCGCCGCGGAGAAGAAAAAGGAGAAGATGCGGAAAAGGCCCGGGCTCGCGAGCGGATGCGGGCTCGGGAAGCCTTGGAGAAGCATCGTCGGAGACAGGAGAGGGACGGGCTCCCGAGGGAACCGTCGCCGGAGACGCCTGACGACGACGATGACGACGATGATGATGATGATGACGAGGACGACGACATGGAGGCCCGTCTTGGCCTCAGCCCGGATTTGAGGCTGGGCTAGGGGTCGCCGAGCCAGCCTCCAAGTGGGCTGGTGCCATCAATATCTGGGGCCAGGGCATCAAGGTCCCAGTCCGAGGAGCGGAGGCAGGCCGAGGGGGTACTTGACCCCTTGGCCAAGGTAATTGAGGTGGCTCCGGGGAGTCTGGCCGATCCGACTGTTCCCCAAGAGCAAGCGCTCGTGCCGGCTGTACAGGAGGTTGATCCTCCGGTCGTCGTGACAACGCCTGGGCAGGCCTCCCCTTCGGTGCCTTGGGCGCCGGGGGCGGAGGCGGCGCCAGAGTCGGCAGCGGGGCATCCCTCGGCAGCGCCTACGGGGACCGAGGCCCGAGGGGCCTCCCCGCAGGCACGATTGGCCTTGGTCCAGAGCGGGTAAGTATCCGATGATACCTCTGTTTTGGTTTTTCCTCTGTGTGTCTTGATCTTGCCTTCTCTCTTTCTTTCAGCAAGCGGAGGCAGGGCTTGACTGGTCTGGCCCCCAGGAAGGCCCTTAAGACGGGGCTGGCCTCTGCAGCCGGTGCTGCGGCGCACCATGCCGGTTGGCTGGCCTCCGCATGAGGTGCCCTCGAGCGGGGGGCCCAGGCGGCACGAGTTACCATGGGGCAAGTCCCCCAGGCCGACCCCTTTGTCGGGGTGATAACCTTTATAGGCGTCGATGAATGACAGGGTTTCGCACCCAGCAGTGGAGTCCACAATTTGATGGATGCGAGACAGAGGGTAGGGAACCTTCGGACATGCTTTGTTTAGACCAGTGTAGTCTACGCACATCCTCCATTTCCCACCTTTTTTCTTTACAAGCACAGGGTTAGCTAACCATTCGGGATGGAATACCTCTTTGATGAACCCTGCAGCCATCAGCTTGTGGACCTCCTCGCCTATGGCCCTGCGCTTTTCTTCATCAAAACAGCGCAGATGCTGCTTCACGGGTCGGGCGCCGGCTCGGATATCCAGCGAGTGTTTGGCGACATCCCTCAGTATGCCGGGCATGTCCAAGGGACTCCACGCAAAAGTTTCAGCGTTTGCGCGAAGAAAGTCGACGAGCACTGCTCCCTATTTGGGGTCGAGCTCGGAGCCGATCCGGACTTTCTTGTCGGCGTCACTACTGGGGTCGAGAGGGACGGACTTAACCGCCTCGGCCGGTTCGAAGTTGCCAGCGTGGCGCTTCGCATCAGGCACCTCCTTGGAGAGGCACTCTAGGTCGGCGATGAGGGCCTCGGACTCGGCGAGAGCCTCAGCGTACTCCACGCACTCCACGTCGCATTCGTACGCGTGTCGGTACGTGGATCCGACGGTGATGACCCCGTTGGGGCCTGGCATCTTGAGCTGGAGGTACGTGTAGTTGGGGATGGCCATGAACTTGGCGTAGCACAGTCTCCTCAGCTTCGCGTGGTAGGTCCCTCGGAACCCGACCACCTCGAACGTGAGGATTTCCCTACGGAAGTTGGAGGGAGTTCCGAAGCAGATAGGCAAATCAAGTTGCCCAAGGGGCAGGACGCGCTTACCGGGGACGATCCCGTGGAAGGGTGCCGCACCAACCCGGATCGTGGACAGATCGATCTCTAAGAGCCCGAGGGTCTCGGCGTAGATGATGTTGAGGCTGCTGCCTCCATCCATGAGGACCTTAGTGAGCCTAGCGTTGCCGATGACAGGGTCAATAACGAGCGGGTACCTTCCTGGGCTCGGTACCCAGTCGGGGTGGTCGCCTTGGTCGAAGGTGATGGGCTTGTCAGACCAGTCTAGGTAGACCGGCACCGCCACCTTCACCGAGCAGACTTCCCGACGCTCCTGCTTGCGGTGCCGAGCCGAGGCGTTCGCCACTTGCCCATCGTAAATCATGAAGCAGCCGTGGACCTCCGGGAACTCCTCTTCCTTGTCGCCCTCCTTCTTGTTGCCTTGGTCCTTGCCACCTTCTGCCGGGGGCCCGGCCTTATGGAAGTAGCGCCGGAGCATGACACATTCTTCAAGGGTGTGCTTGACGGGACCCTGGTGGTAGGGGCACGACTCCTTGAGCATCTTGTCGAACAAGTTGGCCCTCCCTGGAGGCTTCCGTGGGTTCCTGTGCTCGGCAGCAGCGACGAGATCCGCGTCAGCGGCGTCGCGCTTTGCTTGCGCCTTCTTCTTGGCCTTCTTCTTCGTGCCACGCTGGGCGGACGCCTCGGGGACGTCTTCCTTTTGCCTTTCCTGAGGTTGCTTGTCCTTCCGGAAGATGGCCTCGACCGCCTCCTGACTAGAGGCGAACTTGGTGGCTATGTCCATCAATTCGCTCGCCTTGGTGGGAATCTTGCGCCCCAGTTTGCTCACCAGGTCGCGGCAAGTGGTGCCGGCGAGGAACGCCCCGATGACGTCCGAGTCGGTGATGTTGGGCAGCTCAGTGCGCTGCTTTGAAAACCGTCGGATGTACTCTCGCAGGGATTCCCCTGGCTGCTGGCGGCAGCTTCGGAGATCCCATGAGTTCCCAGGGCGCACGTACGTACCTTCAAAGTTTCCCGCGAAGGCCTTGACCAGGTCGTCCCAGTCGGAGATCTGCGTGGGAGGCAGATGCTCCAGCCATGCCCGGGTAGCGTCGGAGAGGAACAGGGGGAGGTTGCGTATGATGAGGTTGTCGTCGTCCGTCCCTCCCAGCTGGCATGCCAGCCGGTAGTCCGCAAGCCACAACTCCGGCCTTGTCTCCCCCCGAGTACTTGGTGATGGTAGTCGGGGCCCGGAACCGAGCCGAGAACGGCGCCCGTCGTATGGCCCGGCTGAAGGCTCGCGGACCTGGTGGTTCGGGCGAGGGACTCTGATCCTCCTTACTATCATAGCGTCCTCCGCGCCTGGGGCGATAGCCTCGGCGCACCTTCTCTTCGAGGCGGGCTCGATGGTCGCGGCGGTGGTGCTTGTTGCCGAGGCGATCCGGGGCTGCAGGCATCCCGTCCCGCGTGCGCCCGGTGCGGACCGAGGCTTCTCGCATGAGTCGGGAAGTCGTTGCGCGATGCTCCGAGGGGCAGCCTTGCCTTCGGGAGGCAGAGCTCTCGGCTCGTCGAACCACTGCGTCTTTCAGGAGACCCTTGAGTTCGCCCTGGATACGCCGCCCCTCGGTGGTGGATGGCTCCGGCATTGCTCGGAGTAGCATTGCTGCTGCAACTAGATTCTGGTCGACCCCGCTAGAGGCCGGGGGCAGCCTTGCCCTCGCATCGTCAACGATACGGCGTTGGACGTCCCGGGCCCGATGACGCGCTTCTCCGACGAGTGCTCGGCATGCCCACTCCTGCTCGACGTTTTGCTGGAGCTGCACAAGTTGCCCTGCTTCCTCGTCGAGCTTGGCCTGCATCTCGCGGATTTGCTCGAGCCGTGTGTCCTGACCCCCTGCAGGGACTAGGACCACAGCTAGCTCCCGTGGGATGTCAACGCGAGAAGCAAGCACAGGGGGATCGTCATCCTCCGGCATACCGAGGTGGTTGCCTTCGTCGTGATCCCCCAGATCGACGTGGAAACATTCGTGACTTGGGCCACAACCTTCGTCGTCAAGGCTGTGGCCATCGTCAGAGCAACCAGAGAGACAGTAGTCACATGCGGTCATGAAGTCTCGCACGGCACTGGGATCACGGAGCTCGGAGAAATCTCAACCAGAGTCGGGGTCGTCTTCTTCCTCGGAACCTGGGGGTCCGTAGGTTGAGATGGTCGTCAGTCGGTCCCAGGTTGACCATATATGGTACCCCGGAAGGTTAGGATATGCCTTTACGAAAGCGCTTACCGAAGCGGGGTCGCTTGGTGGATCGAAGCTGAATCTAAAAGGGACAGGGTGGAAAACGGACGGTACCTTTTGATCGATGGACGGTGGTGAAGCCACGTCGGGGGCGGAATGCACCGTCATCTCAGGTACGAGGCTAACGCCCAGCAAGTCCTTCGCGAGTGTGCTGGCGTCATCAGTCCGCTTGGGGTTGGCACGTTGCGGGGAAACGACATCCGTCGTTGTCTCAGGTGCGAGGAGAACGCCCGACATGTCCCCCGCTGGGGTGTCGGCGTCGTCGACTCGCCCTTGACCGACAGCAGGCGTGGTGCCGCCTCCTGCCTGGCCACAGTTGCCCCGTCTCCTCCTCCTGCGGCGAGGAGGGTGGTGGGGCAAACCCAGATGCTGCTCTTCCGCCACGGGGGGAAGACGTCGTCGAGTTCGCCGCCGCCGGGCGAGCTGATGACCGTCGTTGTTGTCGTGCTGCTAGGGGAGGAGTACCATGTCGTAGCTGCCGTCGCAGGACATGAACTCGAGACTCCGGAAGCGGAGCACCGTCCCGGGCTGAAGAGGTTGCTGAAGACTACCCATCTGGAACTCAACGGGAAGGTGTTCGTTAACACACAGTAGGCCCCTACCTGGCGCGCCAACTGTCGGCATTTCGGACCCCGGGGGACCCTCAACCAAGCCGACCAGTGAATTTATCGCTGCGTGCCCCTGCCCAGATGGGTTGGCGCAAGATGGAACACAAGGGGGAATGCGGCTTGTATTATCTCGCACCGGGGGTGCTCGTAGTAGGGGTTACAAGCGTCGCGCGCGAGAGAGAGCCTGTTTGTTTGCTCGTTCCCGCGCGACCACCCCGCAGGAAGGCCCTGGACCTCCCTTTTATAGATGCAAGGAGAGGGTCTAGGTGTACAATGGGGGGTGTAGCTATGCGCTAACGTGTCTGGCAGAGAAGTGCCTGAGCCCTGTGTACATGCCAACGTGGCTGTCGGAGAAGTGCTTGAGCCCTGTGTACGCGATAACGTGGCCGTCGGAGATGTGCCTGAGCCCTGTAGAAGCACAGCTGGCGGTGCAGCTGGGATCCTGCTGACGTTTCCTTGCTTCCGTAGGGGGCTGAGAACCACCGACGTCATGGACGCACGCGGGAAACCATCATTACCTGTTATCGGGGTGAACCAGATGGGACGGCGGTCTTGTTCCCTCGTAGCCTGAGCTAGCTAGGGGTAGGGTAATGATGTATTCCCTGTGGCGCGGTCGGTCCGAGCCCAAGGTCGGGCGAGGCGGAGACTTCTCCTGAGGCCGAGGCCGGGGTCGGGCGAGGACGCGATTCCTCCCGAGGCCGAGGCTGAGTCCTGGGGTCGGGCGAGGCGGAGACCTCCTCCAGAGGTCGAGGCCTAAGGTCGGGCAAGGCGGAGCTTCCTGTTGCGCCCGAGGCTGAACTCGGCTGTTGTCAGTCTTACCCTGGTGGTTGGCACAGCAGTCGGAGCGGGGTGAGCGGCACTGTTTTCCTGTCAGATCGGTCAGTGAAAGGGCGAAGTGACTGCGGTCACTTCGACCTTGCCGACTGAGGCGCGCGTGTCAGGATAAGGTGTCAGGCGATCCCCGCATTAAATGTGCATGCGATACGGTCGGTTGGTAAGGCGTTTTGGCCAAGGTTGCTTCACAACGAAGCCTGCCCGAGCTGGGCTTCGGGCGAGCCGAGAGTGCGCCCACTGCCTGAGGAGGCCCTCGGGCGAGGCGTGAATTCGTCTGGGACTACGGTTCCAGCCCGCGGCTGGGCTCGGGTGAGGTCGCGTCTCTTGGGTAGACAAAGCCTTGATTTAAACCGCGCCCATCAGTTTTTATGGTTTGTTCCGCGGGTGTTTATCAGCTGTGTTTAGGAGTGTTGGGGGTACCCCTAATTACGGTACCCGACAATTTTAGAAATAAAAAATTATAAATACAGATTCCAAATATGATAAATAGCATAGAAATTTCGACTTCTTCATCGTACATGGAAAAAATTGAGCAGACAAGTAGAAAAGGCAAGAGACAATTTGGCCATCAACCACCTGTTATCTAGTTTTAGATGGGATGGGCAGCTAACAACTAATGGCTTTGTTAGCTGCCGTCGTAAACCTCTCAGCTAATGCTGCAAACTATTAGTTTGAGGTGTAAAATATGGGCCTAAGTATTGGAGATGTTTGGTTTATGGAAACTAATATTTAGTCTTTTTATTTTAATCTAACTTTTGTCCCGAAAATTAAAACTCTATTTAGTTTCCGTATTTGATTATTTAAGGACTAAAATTAAATAAAATGGTGGAATTAAAAATTAGTCTCTACAAACTAACCCCTATTTGCACTGCTGTAGCTGCAATTTGACAATTTAGGTTATTCTATAGAGATAAAAACACTGTATAAGTCATAGAAGCTGGTAATAAAGCCAAGCATACAGACTCCAGCGGGGCAGCGACTAGCCGACTAGTAACAGGATAATAAATTAATTGCAGTACCTGCCGGAGTGACGTTCGAGCATTGAAGGCTATAAATACAATGGAAAGCATGAGCCAAGCCACCAGTTCCGCAGAATAAACGAGCGTGCAAGCGCTGCTGGGCTGGTGTCAGTCACCTGAGCAAGGAAGAGAGATGGCCACGCTGCCTCGCGAGGGCGCCGCGGCGGCGGACTCCGACCAGGTTCGTTGAAATGCTTCGGTTTTTTGTCTCGCTCTACTCTAAAATCTATCCTAATTTACACCGACCCCTCTCAGTAAACGTGAATTGAGACATAGCTAGAGATTGGAGCACAGCCAAACATGCCCAAACGCTGGAGCTTTTACCTGCTGCCTAATGTGTGGAACTAGTAGTTCAGGAAAAGGCCTGCCTGTCAAGAACTCAACTCTACACCTCGTTTGGCATCTGGCTTGTGGAGGCAAGTTAACGCTCATGATATGAGATCGATGGCGCAAGATCGTAATTAACTTAACCAGATCAGTCCAGCCATTTGAAATGTTTCGGTTTGAACAGCTAATAGTTAGGTTAACCTCAGTCCTAAACTGAAACCCCCAAAAAAAGTCCTTTCCTTGAATCTACCAAAGACAATCCCTACTAACTACTTTTAGAATAGATGCATGGATCCATCCAACTACTTCATTCAGGACTTGGATTCATCGAGAGAGAAAAAAAAACACAAAGTGCAGCCATAAAAAAACACACGAGGTAATGTGAAGGAGGCCAATTTGTGGAAGGAGAGGATGCGACAAGCGGTGATTCGTGAAAGGAGCAGGAGGAGTACGCGCGCGGCTCCATGGTCCATGTCCATGCCCCCCTCCCTGCGCAGATCCTTCCGCTGCACCTCGCCCTCCGGTCTCCTCTTATGGCTGAAAGAAACAAAAGAACGAATAGATATTGTGCATTGATCGGTAGTTGTGGGTAATTTTAACTAACTAACTACACTAAATTTGAGTTGAGTTGCTCCACCAAAATAGTGAATCTGATCATTAGAGCTACCAATTTGATCTTGATTGAACCTGGATTTCGTGGGATTTCCTAACTTTTCGTGGATTGAAGTTATTTTTGCTGAATCTGACACCGATGGAGCTATCCAAAACGGGTTCTACAGAAGGAGAATCTGAGTGTGATGTGAGCGAAGTAGTAAGGTCATCCATAAAAATTGAGATCGACTGTACCAACAGCAACGGGCCGTGTGATACGTGTTTGGTTCAAGGAATCATTCCATCTAATATTAGGTGGTGCATCATAAATTAATTCCTTAAATTTAGTGATATGATCCTAATCTTTATGTTAGTACTAAATATGGGGAATGAGGTGGTACAAATTAAATAAAAAAGGTAAGGAATGAGAAAATGATGGACTAATTTATTACTCAAACCAAACACCCTATTAGACGGCAGGTCAGGCAAATAAACTTTGGTCCAGGTTTGGAGGTGCCCTGGCGTGGGCTGGATTGTATGGGTGACGTGAATGAGGCCTCATTCTTGGATGATACATGTGCTTCGAAGTGAGCCCTTTGTTTAAAAATCCTGCTACGATGACTATAGTAACAGAGATTCCATAATTCCGAAGTGAGCCCCAGTGTTAGTTTATTTTCGTGAGCCTTATGGAATCTGTTACTTGTGAATTGTGATTATGATCCACCGGTCTGTTTAAACAACGACTCAGTCATATCTAGTGTCTTCGTATGCTCTTGTCGTCTGTGTCATTTCTGCATTCCGCAATACTCCCTCGGTTCAAAATTTCAAGTCATTTTGATCTTCTACGGGATAGTTTGACAACCCCATTTTCTCAAGTAAAATTAGTTCATTAACCCTTGGGAAAATGGAAATTAAAATGGAGTTGCCAAACTAGCTCTAAATATATAGTTTTTCGTTACATATCTGGATATAACATAATATCAGTAGGACCAATGTACCTATAAAAGGCAAAACAATTTACAATTTGGAATACAGGGAACAGACAGTTTTGCTTTGCTCAACTCGTTGCCACAACTTCTTGATGGTTATTTACACTCCTCTATTTTGTCAGCTTTTGGTAGAAGCACATGGCTCTACACGAACGCTGATTTTGAATAGGCCAAAGCAGCTCAATGCACTCTCCTCTGAAATGGTACGTTAAAGAGTTCACAGCAACCAAATTTACTGTTATGCTGACTGTTCTCTCATGTTATGTTGATTGTTCCTTCATGTTGCAGATTAAAGGTCTCCTATGGTATTTCACAGCTTTTGAGAAAGATGATGGAGTCAGATTGTTGATTATGAAGGTACATGAGTTGTTCAACCATTCCTCTGTTCCAATTTGAAGTGTGTGATTCTCATTGAGCTTATGAGGTAGCAGCAATGATATTTGTTGAGCTATGGTTGTGGAAAGGTATACGGGAATGTAACTTCTTGCAAACTATAGAATTCATGTATCTTCACTTCTTAGAGCACCTCTGCACTTGCTACACAGCTTACTTTAACTTTCTGTTTTTTTCCCATCAGTTTAGATTGTTTTCCATTTCCTTCTACTAGCTCTACTTGATCAATATGATCATCATTATCACATATCACTTCTCTGCTTTGATGCCTTCTATTGACATTATTGTTCGTTTGCATTGAATTGTCACTTGTTTTTAGGGGAATAGAAGAGTATTTTGCTCTGGAGGTGATATTGCTCAATGTGCCCGGTGTTTATATAATGGTAATTGTAGATTTACCTTGCCTCTGCAGCATCTATCCAAAGATGATCTTTCACATAATTCTTATTGTCTCTTATTACCTGACATGGCACCCATGTTACATGTACCATATCGTTGAGTGTTGTTCCGTATGTATTGTGATTGTGTATTTAATTCTTAAATCAGGAAACTGGAAATGGGTCGATGATTTCTTCCAAAATGAATATTTGCTAAATTACATCATTGCGACTTACATAAAACCTCAGGTGAACTGATTTCCTTCGTTGTGATTTTTTGTATCACTCACTTCTCTGTTCCTTACCTCTAAACTTTAGACAATTGGACTGTAGGTTTCCATTCTTAGTGGAATTGTCATGGGTGGAGGAGCTGGTGTTTCAATACATGGAAGATTTCGAGTTGCCACTGATAACACGGTATCTTCTACAAATATGTCCCAAGTGACATTTTGCTTCATCTGTTACATATTATTTACCTTTACGAGATGGGTTTTAGGGGGAGGCCCGAAAAATTAGATGTCACTAGTCAGTTTGGGATATGCTTGTTTGAGTTTCTGCTGAATGTTGACTCATACTGAAATAATTTAAACATTTATCATGGGCACAAATGTAATCTCTGAACAACAGGTGTGGTGTGTGTACTCTGGGTACTAACCCCTTTTTATCTTCTTACTATAATGATGCATATCTCTTCTTTGTGTTAAGGGAATATAAAAGTGAAGGGATCTAGAATTTGTAGTATCAATTGTGGCACTTTCAATGTAATAACATGCTATAGTTGTGTGGTGACTTAGACTCAGGTGTATTAATTGACCATACCCTCTTAGGTTATTTATGATAGAATAATAAGTGTATTGTCTATTTATATGTGCAAGGGGTCCCCTGACAGCACATAAATGTTACATGCTAAGTTATAGAGGCTAGCTTTTTGTTGGGAAAACATGGCAAGAGTACTGCCTTTCAATATCCTTGACAAGTCTTTAGATTCATAAATAAATTTTGAAAGGATATAAGTAGTAGCTTTTGAACTAAATATGTCCAAATTCCTGGCTTAGATTCAAGAATAATGATTCCACATGTGGTGTTTTGTGTCATTGCCAAGCACAGTTTTTCACTAGTGATGAATATTAGGCAAATGTTTTTGGGATTAGCTTTCAGTTATTTGTGAGCTTGGCTAGTGCTAGTAGTTCTACTCATTTGGAGCATGGAGAATCTGCTTTTTACTGGAAAATCACAATACATAAGTGCCAAAATATTTATCGTTTGTGTTGTGAATATTCATGCAGATTTTTGCAATGCCAGAAACAGCTCTAGGCCTCTTTCCAGATGTAGGGGCCTCTTATTTTCTATCTCGGCTACCAGGGTTCTATGGTAATCTTATCTCTCTCTCCTCTACTCAGTTGAAATCATACATGTAACCATATGTCACTACCATCTACTAATAATTTGATATTACTTGGTCTTATTCACAGTCCTAAAATAGAATTATCATGTGCATCTATTGATTTTTTATGAATAGTGCTTCTTGCGCACTTCATCTATGGTGTATGCAAGTAATAGCATAGATATAATCATATAAAGAAACTATGATTCAACAAATTTCTGATTCTCTTTGATCTGTTAGTTCCATAAGATTATTAATGTTCTAAGTGTGTTCAGCGTTCTAATTGACGGTAAATGTATCTTGGCAGATTGTGTTAGCTGATAGACTGTTGACATATCTTTCTCCAGGAGAATATGTTGGTCTAACTGGTGCCAGATTGGATGGTGCGGAAATGCTTGCCTGTGGCCTGGCAACTCATTTTGTCCCGTCAAAGGTTGGTTTGCCTGCAACGTTTTTCAATACACTCTTGAAACTATGAACTTTCCATTAGCCATCAACCTTTTCCTTCACTTATGATGTATGTTGTTATTTTTATTTGCAACATGCTACATATACTAACCTTTTTTTATAACGCACCTGCCTACTTTCATTTTTTATAACCTCATTTCATAGCTCCTAGTAAACACTATTTGTTCCGCAGAGGTTGCCATTGCTTGAGGAATCGCTTAAAAAGCTGGACACGTCCAGTACTTTTGCTGTGTCGGGTATTATCGACCAGTTTTCACAGAGGCCATTAGTGAAAGATAGCAGCTCTTTAAATAGGTACAAATGTGTTTCTGAATTCCGGTTGAATAATTGAAATATGGCCTGATTTGTAGTTTACTTACGTTTTCATCTGCTGCCGCTTCCCAGGATGGAAACCATCAACAAATGCTTCTCCAAAAGGACAGTTGAAGAAATCATAGATGCTCTTGTGAGTTCTACATAGTATACAGTTAACTGCAGCTTTATATGGGTTCACATGTTTTGTTTTTGCAAAACTAATACTACATATTCTATCAGGAACAAGAAATCTCAAATGTTTCAGACAAATGGGTTGCTGCAACAATCAAGTCCCTGAAAAAGGCTTCCCCCACCAGCCTAAAAATTTCTCTGAGATCGGTATGCCTTGCAGACCCCCTCATGCCTACAAAACTAGTGCCTCAGTTGCATTCACGAGAACATGGTCCGATGGTCGTTTATCTTTTCACATGGGTTATTTCAGATAAGAGAAGGGAGAACACAAACTCTTGGGGAGTGCCTGCGTCGGGAATATAGAGTGGTTTGCCATGTCCTGCGTGGCACCTTCAGCCGAGACTTGTCTGAGGCAAATATGAAACATTTTGCACACTGTTCATCTAATCATCTCCGTTCAAGCTCTCTGTACGCTGTCGTTTTTGTGGGACAGCAGGCCACTGTACCTAACATCTGATTCTTGTTGCAGGGATTTAGGGCTGTGCTACTAGAAAAAGACAACAAGCCAGAGGTTGGATAGTTTCATATTTAGCACATTCAGTAAAATTTGTTGTTGAGAGCTGCGACTTTGGATCATGGGTGATCTTAATCGGTTGATTCTTGCAGTGGATTCCTCCAAGGTTGGAACAAGTTCCTGACGAGGCAGTTGAGCAATATTTCTTGAGAATTGATGATCCCCAGTGGGAAGATCTGAACCTGCCTGCGAGACTTCCCCACCGAAGAAATATTGAGTCCAAGATTTGATTGAGGTCTTGGACGAAGAGTGAGCCTCGGTCAGGATAACTCGTCAACTCATGTTTGAAGTTGTGTGCGGAATGTTGACGACGATTGATAAATAATAAACGCGGACTGAATATATGTCTTATAAGTTCACGTTTATCGCTAAATAATTTTTGTTGCTTTTGTGTGAAGTTGTACCTGTTAGCCTTGTTCGGTTACAGGGATGAAATTCTACCATAGATATAATTCGGGTCTAGATTGGATGAATCGATACCTCACCCAATCATATGGTAAGATTAAATCCATCATTTAATACATACACCTCCCAAAACTAGTTATTCTTTTCATTTATGGATTCTAATATAAACTTGTGCAATATCTTCATTAATTTGTTCCATACCTAATGAGCTACGGATAGAATCCATGCCTTCTATAGTTTAAAAAATCCAAAACCCTTCAAAAATATTATTTTTGACACCTATTTTGTGTAATGGGAAAACTGCATAAACCCACTTGCGAGCCCCAAACTTGCAAGTGGGTTTATGCACTTTTCCCTTGTGTAATTTGCACTAGGTACTACTTCTGGACATATTTGTCTCATAGTTTTCTTACTATTCTAATGTTTAGTGGCCACCGTTGCTTCTTAGGCCCTGTTTGGGAACAAAGTTTTTGAAAACCACAGTTTTTGAAATACTATAGTATACTTTAGTCATGACAATACCGCAGTTCACAATACCGCAGTTTACAAAACTGAGGTCCGGACCTAAGTTTAGAATACCTTAAAACAACTATAGTATTTGCAATACTTCAGTTTTGAAAACAGAGATTTTACCTAGCTTGCCAAACATCATTCTGTATATAATACTGCAGTATTTGAGAATACTGCAGTATTCTTCCAAAACTGTGAAAAAACTTCACTCCCAAACACCCCCTTAGTGGTTGGAATTACTTCATCAAGACATAAGGTGATGTAAATGTGAATTGTACTCAATACATTTTTTTTTCTTGAAGCTTTAAAGCGGAGCACGAAGAGAGTCAGAAATGGATGGCTCTCCCGCGTCCCTTCCCCTCCCTTCCCGACGCCTGCACTCCCCAACACCTCATGTTTGTGCCCACTCCGGGCCCGATGGTCACCTCCCGAGGGATCGCCGCCGCCCTCCACCCTTCACCTTCCCCTCCACTGCAGGCGTCTCCGTCAACTTCCGCGTCCATTTCCCTTCCATCACCTTCTGCTTAGCGTGCGGTTCCGGCCATGTCGAGAGGGAGGTCCAAGTTTGAACGTTGACGAGGTGACAGCCCCGCTGGTGGCAGCTCGCTTGGTCCCGCCGGTGGTGTTACATCCAGGCCCTCCTTCCGCGATGTGGTGCAGCTGCTAGGCCTTAATCGCCGGACGGTTTGGCTATCACTCTATCAGGTCTAGGACTCAGACGCGGCTGTCCAGTGTCATTTCGGCAAGATTCCATTCGTCGACCGTGGGTCAGAGTCTCGCGAAGGCTGATGTTGATGCTGATGGGTGGCGGAAGGTCGAGTCTCGGTGCTCGATGAGGCTACGTCTGAAGGCAGCCAGGTTCCAACGTCAAGCGTCTGGTGATTTCTCTGGCAGGTGCTTCAATTGCCTTTCCCCGAATCACTGGGTTCGACATTGCCAATTGAAGACAAGTTGCTTCTCATTCCTTTGGCTTGGACATAGGGCGTCCCTCTGCCCAGAAGCTCCTGATCACGCTCTTGCGATTGCTCCTGCTCCCAGAGCGTCGGTGTGGTCTCGTCTTGGGGGTTTTCCTAGCAGGGCTTCTGTCTGGTCTCATCTTTATCACCGGCAACCTTCAGGGCCCTCGCAGTCCATCTGGAACAGTGATCCCCCAATGCCTAGTGATCAGCGCAAGTCTGGACACGCTGGGCATCCAGCTACGTCTTCGAAGGCGTGGAGGAAAAAGGGTGTGCAGGATCCGAGCAGGGGAGCCGTTAGACACTTGCAGCAAAGGGCGCGAGGAAGTATGTCCGATGATCACTTGATGGGGGTGGATGGAGGCATGGAGCCACTTATCGGGGACGCTCTTGTTGTCGCCACTCCCATAAGCGACGTAACCCCCAGTGATGATGATGAGTGTCAGGTCTAGAACAAATCTCAACGGCCCGGCTAGGAGCCTACTGATCAAGTGGCCACTGTTGCTCTAGGATTACATTCCTCATGCATTCTGGGTTGGAACCATGTTATGACTAGTGCTGAGGAAGACCTTCGCAGGGCAGTGGTTGTCTCGGTGATCAGTAACCAGGTCATTATTCCAGATGTGGAGGCGGCATCGCTGCTGTCGCCAAGGTTGGAGATTCTTGAGGATTCCCTTATTCTCCGTCGTTTATCAACGAGCAGTTTCCTATTGTTTCTCCTCTCTGAGGAGCTAGCTCAATGACTTGATGAGAGGTGCTCCATTCTGTGGGCCACAAAATTCACGATGGTATGCAATCGTTGGTCTAGGTTTTTCAACTCAATGGGTGGAGTTCTTCCTCAAATGATAGAATTGGAACTAGAGGGAATTTCACTGCATAGCTGGGAGACGACCACGGTGGAACACTTAATCAACTCGTTTGCTTGGATTTACAAGGTGCGCTCGGCTACTTCGGATCTTAGAGACCTTGATGTTTTTAGGTGCACTGCATGGTGCATGGATACAACTTTGATTCCAGAATCTCGGGAACTCTGGATTGTTGAACCGTTGCAGGCGGCCGATGTGGGTTCTCAAGGAGCTATCTCATTGGTTTACCAAGTAAAGATCAGATGGACTATGTCTTCTTCGGCTACTTCAGCTCCGTTGACCTTAGCCCCACAGTCGGGGCCTCGTGACCATGGGGATGGGTCCAGGTCTCATCGACGACCTCGGCCACGTTCACCGTGGGGAGGTTCTCGTGAAGACGCCAAATCTTTGAGCATCGGTGGGCTTGGACAGTGTCGTCCGGCCAAGGAGAGGCTGGGACCGCAGGCCTCGGCTTCGGAGCAGTCGGATATTGAGGCTATTGTGGGAAGTCTGTGTTATGGTTCAAGAAGCATGCACCGTGGTGACCGTGTGGGCCTCGAGGATCCCTCTGCGGATACCTCGGCTCTAGTGTACATTGGTGAACAAATTTGTCATGGCGATGTTTCCGAGTAGGCCAATCTTAATTGCATCGGCCGCGAGGATTATTCGGGAGATCTATGCTCCGATCCATGCCACGTGCACTGTGTGGGCCTTGAGGTTCCAACAGGGGAGGCCTCGGCTCCGGTGCAAGGGGGGATCATGATGATGTCTCTTCCCTTTGGTGATCTGGGCAGTCGGAGCTCGTTCCAATTGGCCAGGGGGAGCTTGTAGGGATGGTGCGCTCTGATTCTTGTGATGCTCACTGTGTGGGCCTTGAGGATCCCTCCGGGGAGGCCTCGGCTCTGGTGCGCATTACAGTGCAATTCCGGTAGGTTGCTGGCTCCTTGAGCGTTACTGGCCTGGTTCCTTCACGTCATCTTCATGTATACTCTCGACGGCATCTTCAAAAAAAAATTCCATTGTATTGACAGAGATACCTGTTGCCTAGGATGGTGGTATGCAAGGCTCTACACTCCATCCCCAACAGCGGGCACATCAGAGGGGCCTGACCCATCCAGTTCTAACCACAACGTGCTGGACCCCACCATCTAGTGTAAGAAGCAAATGACCTTCTTCAGAAAAGTGTCCAAGAGTACTTCCCACATTCTACCAACTCCGACGGGCACTAGGCCTTCCAGGAATATTGCTGGCAGAGCTTGTGATGCTGCTCCCCCCCCCCACAGAAGTCGGTGGGTGACAGGTGCTGGTATCGAATTCAAGCTGTAGGATTTGGAGAGTAGGGCGGTCAAGAAAGCTATGAAGTCTTTGAAGGTGATCAATGATGATGATGGTTGCAGTCAACAAGCTCTGAAAGATTATGCTAAAGTTTTCAAACATCCCTTGTCTCAATGTCAGGTTGAGGCCTTGGCTGCCTTATTTGGGTGGTATGTTCCGGTGGAGGTAAGCTCCCAGTGAGTTTTGGCTCCTACCTGTAGTTTTTCTCTCTTTGTTCTGTCCAATGGATCCGTAAAAAATTATGTTTTGGAATGTTAGAGGGTTGAACTCCGCTCCGCGACAAAAATCAGTCAGAGAGTTAGTGTCTTCTGTCGGGGTTGATATAATCTGTCTACAAGAAACTAAAATGGGTGAGGTTATAGGTGGACAATGTTGTCTATGCTTGGCGCAAATTTCATCGATTGGATTTCTCTACCTTCAGTAGGTGCAAGGGGTCAGGGGTGGCATGCTGGTGGCGTGGAAAAGACACTTGGTCCCCACTAGTCAAAAAAGAGTGCATAATAATAGCATCTCCGTTCACTTTTTTTTACTTCTGATGAGAATACTTGGTGGCTCACATGTGTTTATGGGCCGCAAAATAGTGAGGAAATTTTTTTATTCCTCCAGGAGCTTAGAGAGATTAGGGCAGTTTGTGATGGCCCTTGAATAGTGGCAGGGGATTTCAACCTTATTTATAAAGGTTCAGATAAGAATACTTCCAACTTAAATAGGCCTATGATGGGCTGTTTCAGAAGACTGATTGATGATCTTGCCTTGAAGGAAATACCTCAGCATGGCCGCAAATTTACATGGTCAAATCAGCAAGCTGCTCCGGTGTTGGTGAAACCGGATAGGGTTTTCTGTACAGTTGACTGGGAGGGGCTCTTTCCCAATGTCCTGCTTCAAAGTGCAGCTTCTAAAGACTCAGATCATTGTCTGCTTGGGGATCGGTTCCAACTTCAGATTGTCCTTTTCAAACCTTGGATTTGAAGCTAAAGGCAACTGCCAGGGGTCTCCATGCTTGGAATGCCAAGCAGGTTGGTCATGTTCAGTCCCAGTTGGCGCTAACACGGGAGGTTCTTCATAGATTTGAGGTTGCACAAGATGAAAGACAGTTAATACCAACAGAGAACTGGCTGAAATCCAGACTAAAGAAGCATATTTTGGGGTTGTCATCCATCAAGCACTCTATAGCACGTTTAAGATCGAGGATTTCTTGGCTCAAGTAAGGTGATGCTAATACCAAGTTGTTTCACTTACATGCCCATCATCGCAAAAGAAAGAATTTTGTGGCTAAATTAGTTGATGCCAATAGAATCCTCACTGGTCATGAAGATAAAGCCTCCCTGATTCATCAGTTCTACTCCAGTCTCATGGGCGCTTGTTTGGGCAGGGATTGGACTATTAATCTCGACGAAATTGGCATGCCATCTTTCGACATTTTCTGAGCTTGATGTCCCATTCACTGAGCAGCAGGTCTGGGATAACATTAAAATGTTGCCTTCCAACAAGGCACCTGCTCCAGACAGTTTTACTGGGCGATTTTATAAATTTTGCTGGAGTATCATCAAGAGGGATGCTATGAGGGCGATCTCATCCATTTGGGCCCGTAAGTTTAGCAATCTTGGCAAACTGAACACAGCTTACATTATTCTGTTACCAAAGAAGGAAGGGGCTAATCAGGTCAAAGATTTCAGACCAGTTAGTCTTGTGCACAGCTTTGCCAAGCTCTTTACCAAGTTGCTGGCTTCGAGACTAGCCAAAAGGCTAAATAGTATGATCTCATGAAACCAGAGTGCCTTCATTAAAGGTCGTTTTATCCAGGAAAACTTCATGCTTGTGCAGCAAACTGCTAGAGCCTTCCATCAACAAAAAGGCTAGATTATTTCTCAAGCTTGACGTTACCAGGGCATTTGATTCGGTCTCTTTGCCCTTCCTTATGGAGGTTCTACAAAAAGGCTTTGGACTGATTTGGAGGGAGATTATCTGTCGGCTATTGGCCTCATCCACGACTCAAGTCATGCTAAATGGTTTGCGAGGAGATGTTATTGTGCACAGGCGGGGGTTATATCAGGGGGATCCCCTTTCCCCTATGCTATTTATTATAGTTATGGATGTATTGGGATATCTCTTATCTAAAGCAGAGGAAGATGGTCTGCTGCAGGAGCTATCAAGTAGACATAGATATAATCGGATTTCTATATATGCTGATGGTGTGGCTATATTCTTGCATCCCTCAAGTTCTGATATTGCTGCTACCTTGGAGATTCTAGGCTTATTTGGAGCAGCCTTAGGCCTGCATAACAATATCAGAAATCGAGTGTGTTTCCTATCCAATGTTCTGAAGAGGTAGTGGCGTTGAGCAAGGAGTGCTTGCATTGCGAGTTTGCTTCCTTCCCTTATCGATACCTGGGTTTTCCTCTCTCTCTCTATGCAAAATTACAAAGGGGCAAGCTCAACCAATTGTGGACAGGATAGCAGACCAACTTCTAGGATGAAGGCTGAGTTGATGACGAGAGCCGGAAGGAGAGTGCAAGTCCAATGTGTTCTCACAGGTGCGTTCGTTTATTTGGCAATTGATGTTCCTCAAAGTGGCCTCAAGGTCATTGATAAGATCCGCAGAGGTTTCCTTTGGAGAGGTCGAAAAGACGCAAAAGGAGGACACTGTCTCGTTGCATGGGGAAGGATATGCAGACCTCTACATTTTGGTGGATTGGGAATCGCCAATCTTAAGGAATTATGTTGTGCTTTACGTATGCGGTGACTTTGGCTTCAAAAAGATGGATCCAGATCTTCCTTGATCTTCGTTTCCCATTCAGGTTCCTAGCAAATCCCAGGACTTCTTCAACACGGTGTTGGTATCTGTGACGGAACCTCCCAAGTAATTAGGCCCACCTACAGTTGTCCTTGTCCAACGGACATAGGACACCCTGTAGATGTTCCTAAGTCACTTGACAAGTTCGGTATCTTTCCTTACCTTACCAGGAACGTCTCACCCGTCTTGCAGACATTACAGAACATCAGAGATAAAGAAATGCGGAAGCGAATTACATAAACTCACATTTATTTCAAAAGCAAGCTTGAGTTAATTTATTACAGACCAGACTAAAAGTGAGTGCAGAGTAGTAATATTATACAAACCAAGGGAGGCACAAACTCCTCCCGACAAGCTAAAAGCAAAAGATCCTAAGTGGAGGACCGAGTCCTCCCGCACTTTAGTCTTGTTTTTCCTCGTTTGGTACCACCTTGGAGCAAAAGCAACAAAAGTTTGTCGCTTCCTCACCTAAAAACAACAAAGGGATAAACCCTGAGTATGGAATACTCAGCAAGTCTTACCCGACTAAGGAAAAGACTCTCAAGGGTATGCTGGATAAATAGGAGTCAAGGAGAGGCTTTAGCAAAAATCAACTTATAGTTTTGCAGAAGAAGCTTACTAAAGTGAGTCCTTACTTTCCATCTTTTAATGCCATATTAAGTATTAATAGACTCTATTTGCATCTAGTCTAATTTCACATCAAATCAAGACAACGTTAGTTTTATCCATAGTGTTCACATCCTGACTCTAGGTTGTAGAAAAGTGACCAAGTCTTCATAACCGCGAAGGTACGGCGATCCGAATCGATTATACTCAGCTGAGGATCTCCAATCACACGACATATGTAGCACTTAACCCTTGCATATGTCAACCCGCCACCGGGGTTCTTAAGACCGGATCAGGTTCACGCAAACCGAGAGCACAGATACACCACCGTCCAGCCTCTTGCCACGGAGGGTACACGCTACTCTCGCCACCGCTCCACGCCCATTTCGTGTTATCTTATTCCGGCCTTAGTCTGCCCGAGGCAAGGCTTACCCATGACGAGGCATGTGACCAGTTAAAGGGTCCTCGGTCAGCACGCCTACATACGCGTTAGTCCTTAACCAACCTGGGTAGAACATCACCTGTTCCTAACCCAAGTCTCAATTTAAGTATTTCCATCCTTAGGATTGTGTCTGTTCCTTAGGATGAAAGAGCATCACAGGGAACTTTGCAGTAAGATCCCACTTTTGCTCCAAATGAAAATATTCTTGCAGGTAGAAGCCACCCTCTCCATGGTTAAATTGAGGACAACTTCTATCCACAAGATCTAAGCAAGTCTAAGCATTTTTGTAAATCATGTTTTGATACTTCACAGAAGTATCTATAAAGGTATGGATATCAAGGAAAGCAATGCATCAAAGGGTTTCAAGTAACTCCTATGAACCTAATGCACATTTCACTAGACTTAAGTGTGCAAAAAGTATTTAAAAACACAAGGAAAGGGGTGGCATGCACCGGGGCTTGCCTTCGTTCACAGGTGAATCAGGCTCAGATCCACAGATATCAAAGTAGAAATGATTCCCGGCCTGAGACTCCGAAGGTGGTGGTGTCTCCTCTTCAGTTACTTCGATTTCTTCCTCACGTTCTAATCATAACCATACATATGTATAAGAGTGGATGCCATGGGATGCTCATGAGGATGCAAAGATAACATAAACTTATTATTTATGTCTTGAATACAACTTTCCTTCACGGAGTTCCGGGAACTTAGGGTTTCCGGAGTCGGTAAAGGAGTTCATAGGGCAGGGGGGTGTTTGGGGTTTGGTGATCAAACAAAGTCCAAAACAATTCAAACTCTACCCAAGGCTTCTAAATATTATGAGGAACTCATATAAAAATTTTGAGCATTTTTGGAACTATCATTTGTTTTCTAAAAATCCATAACCAATACTTTTAACTACTTTAATTACTCTAAAATTTCTTACTTCCACTAAAAATCACAAACTTATTTTTATTAAATTCTAGGGAAAATAACAAGCCTAGGAAAATTAGTTTCACAATTTTAGCATTTTTCTACATTTTTCTACATATTTCTAAAGCTCTACTGTAAAAGAAAAAGGAAAATGTTCCAACAGTGATGGGCCGGATTCAGCTCAGCGGCCCAGTTCCAGGGAGGAAAGGCGCCCGCGCGCCCCGCGCCCTGGCGGCTTTGCAGAAGAGTCTCCGAGTTTTTGACTAAATGAAAACGAGTTTCTTCACTGTTCCTGTGTGTCGCTGACCGATCACAAAAAGGCCCCTGCACTTCTACTAATTCACGATTGGAAGTCCTCGACGCCGTTTAAGCGCGGCCGTGCTCCGGCGAGCATCTACGCCGGCCGATTAGGGCAACGACAGGGTCCTCCGAGCAGCGGGCACGAAATTAACACTACCCCGACCATTTCCCCCAACCTAATTTGGCTATTCATCAACTATGGAGCTCTGGCCACGTTGGCCGTGAGCATCACGGCAAGACAGCCGTGTTCCCGGCGATGGGTGGCGGTCTAGTCAAATTAAAGGGGTCGGGGAGCATCGCAGACGTATGATAATGCTCAAACAAGGGAGCAGAGGACGGGAACTGACCGGAGTTGGGCTGGCGACGGTGAGCTCGGTTTCACGGTGGCGGAAATCGGATTTGGGGGGAATTCCAAATTCAAGTTCTCTGGTGGGAGGTTTGGGATGCAAGCGGGTGCAATAGCTAGTAGAGTACATGGCGAAGCCGAGGGGGGGCTCAATTTATAGACTCCGAGAGCGGTGGCTCTCAATTTGCCCACGGCGAGCTGGCGGCTGGAGGTGAAGAAGAAGCCTGGCAAGCTTTCCGCGCGGCGGCTTCCGGTGAGGGCACGAGGTCGCCGCTTAACCAGAGGTCGCCACCTCGGTAACTTTTGCCACGGTGCCAAGGAACTTTACCGCGACCACCGACGACCGGTCACGCCGCGGTGGCGTTCTTATCGCCGGCGGGGTGAATCGTGATCTTCAGCGCGATATTTCTGATGACTATGAACAGTGCTCTGAATTCAATAAAGAGCTTGACTTCTATGGGGGGAGCAACTCCGACGGATACTAGGCCTTCCAGGAATATTGCTGGCAGAGCTTGTGATGCTGCTCCCCCCATAGAAGTCGGTGGGTGACAGGTGCTGGTACTGAATTCAAGCTGTAGGATTTGGAGAGTAGGGCGGTCAAGAAAGCTATGAAGTCTTTGAAGGTGATCAATGATGCTGATGGTTGCAGTCAACAAGCTCTGAAAGATTATGCTAAAGTTTTCAAACATCCCCTATCTCAATGTCAGGTTGAGGCCTTGGCTGCCTTATTTGGGTGGTCTGTTCCTGTGGAGATCAGCTCCCAGTGAGTTTTGGCTCGTACATGTAGTTTCTCTCTCTTTGTTCTGTCCAATGGATCCGTCAAAAAATATGTTTTGGAATGTTAGAGGGTTGAACTCCACTGTGCGACAAAATTCAGTCAGAGAGTTAGTGTCTTCTGTCGGGGTTGATATAATTTGTCTGCAAGAAACTAAAATTGGTGAGGTTATAGGTGGACAATGTTGTCTATGCTTGGCGCAAATTTCAGTGATTGGATTTCTCTACCTTCAGCAGGTGCAAGGGGTGGCATGCTGGTGGCGTGGAAAAGACACTTGGTCCCCACTAGTCAAAAAAGAGTGGATAATAATAGCGTCTCCGTTCAAATTTTTACTTCTGATGAGAATACTTGGTGGCTCACATGTGTTTATGGGCCGCAAAATAGTGAGGAAATTTTTTTATTCCTCCAGGAGCTTAGAGAGATTAGGGCAGTTTGTGATGGCCCTTGAATAGTGGCAGGGGATTTCAACCTTATTTATAAAGATTCAGATAAGAATACTTCCAACTTAAATAGGCCTATGATAGGCTGTTTCAGAAGACTGATTGATGATCTTGCCTTGAAGGAAATACCTCTGCATGGCCCCAAATTTACATGGTCAAATCAGCAAGCTGCTCCGGTGTTGGTGAAACCAGATAGGGTTTTCTGTACAGTTGACTGTGAGGGGCTCTTTCCCAATGTCCTGCTTCAAAGTGCAGCTTCTAAAGACTCAGATCATTGTCTGCTTGGGGATCGGTTCCAACTTCAGATTGTCCTTTTCAAACCTTGGATTTGAAGCTAAAGGCAACTGCCAGGGGTCTCCATGCTTGGAGTGCCAAGCAGGTTGGTCATGTTGGAATGCTTTCAACTGCAGCCGAACGCTCAGGATAGGCATATTTTCTCTATATCAGCCAACAGGATCTACTCGACAAAGGATGCTTATGAAGGGCTGTTCATTGGGTCGGTGTCCTTTCCTCATCATGACAGAGTATGGAAAACGTGGGCACCCCAAAATGTTATTTTTCCTTTGGTTAGCAGCGTTTAAAAATGTTGGACAACTGACAAGCTTGCTAAGAGAAACCTTGACCATCCTGAAAAATGTCCCCTTTGTGTCTTTGTGATCAAGTTGAGGAAACCCTAGATCACATCCTAGTTGCCTGCGTATTCATAAGAGATTTTTGGTTTTCTTGGCTTGACCGTTTTGGTTTGCAAGACCTTTCACCGCAACCTGAGACAGTCTCCTTCTAGGGCTGGTGGGAGTGTAACAATGCAACTGTTGGGAGTCTCATTTACAAAGGATTGGACTCTCTTATTACTTTAGGAGCTTGGACAATTTGAAATCATAGAAACAAGTGTGTCTTTGACGGTCTAGCCCCTAGTTTGGCACAGGTGCTTAGGCAAGCAGAGGAGGAGTGTGATTTATGGGTGGCTGCTGGAGACAAGGGTATCTCCCTACTGTTGGCAGCCACTCAGGTGCTAAATGGGGTGGTGAGTCGGTTGTAGATCTGTTTGTGTTAATGAGTGTGTTTAGGTTCCTTAGTTTTTGGCCTTCTTTGTGGGGTTTGTATTAGAGTTTTTCTTGCGCGTGAGTCAGAAATGCTCTTCACACAGAACTGTTATACCTAATGGCTATAGAATTTTCATCTAATCAAGAGAACGAATCATCCATTGCAAACACTTCTGAGGCGGGATGTACTGACAAAGCAGTTTCAGAGGCTCATGTGGCACGTTGGAGGCCTCTGTTTGTCCAGATAGATCACTTCAGAAGGAAGCAAAACAACTGGTGAGTTTACTAATTCGATTGGTTTGTGTCATAGGAAAGCACTGTGCTATCTGTCATTGTTCACGTTGATATATAGCTCTATTCATATTGCTTGTATAAGATGCATTGTGTTTATGCTCATAGAGTATGTCTATACACGATACACCTGAGTACCTGACTGCCTAATGCTTGTTGCAGGAGTACCGGGTGAAGCAAGTGCAAGAAATGCAATTGAATTGTGATAAAGCTGGTTACAATTGTTAAACATGGTATACTTTGAAAGTTTTGTTGGTAGCTTGTAGGTGATATTATGGATGAAAACGGGACGGATACAGTCGGATACAGGGTCATCCCGTATTCTACCATAATGTATTTCTCTTGGATACAGGACCGAATACGGGTAATTAAGATTCGGGACAGATACAGGACGGGACCGGGTAATAATCCAGGTGGGTAAGAAACGGATAACGGATACTACTCGGGTAGGTACTGGATAGTTGTCGGATAGTTCGTCCCGATGATATTAATTGTCCAACCATCCAACAAACACATAAATTAAGCAATACATAACCATGTATATGATAGATCAAATGTAGGAAAGGAAACCAATAAAATTGACATCATGCAGTTCAAAGTTATTAATCACAAGGACATTGTGGAACCAACACCATAATATTAAAATTCATAAAATATTCTAGTTTCAGTCAAAATATGCAAATATGTTACAAAAACTAATAAACATTTTATACGACGATAACTAAAGTCCTCATATGAAAATGAAAAGTAAAGTACTGATTATATTGAAACTTAGATACTTACATTGATTTCACATGTAACTCATACAAATAAGTGCAAGTGAAATGGAAGAAACGTGGACATCTTATAGATCTTATGATCCAAATACTTTTTATGGTTATATATGGACATATGTTGTGCCTCTCTAAAATTTCACGGTTTTTTGAGGCTATTTATGTATTATTAATTTCTTGGCTATTTATGTTTTATTAATTTCTTGTCATAGAAAATCATCAAAATATAATTAAATTCATAAAATATTGTAGCGTCCGTCGAAAATTGCAAATAAGTTACCAATACTAATAAATAGTCTATAAAAATATAATCTTAAGTTCCCACATGGAGATAACCTTAAGTCCCCAACATAAAAATGATAAAGTCTATTAATTTAATATAAATTTGGACATTACTTCAATGACTTTGGCCTAAAGATGTGTTTAAACAAAAAAATTGATGTACTACAAAGTTATAGATCTCTTCGAGCTCTACAATTTTCATATGAACTTTATCTTCATTCGATTTCATATATAAAAAAGTTATGATTTTATAACTATATTATGCAAAAAAAAAGAAAAAACGGGTACCCGAATTCCGGCTACCCGTATCTGACCTGAATATCCGGGTATTTATCGGGTAGTCCTCGCTCCGTATCCGAAACGAATATCCGGGTATGAAAGGAAAATAGGCTTACACCTTTTCCTAATTGTTTTTGGTGGTTGAATTGCCTAACACAAATAATTAGACTAACTAGTTTGCTCTAGATTATAAGTTTTACAAGTGCCAAAGCTTCACAACAAACCAATAAAAAGACCAAGAAAGGGTTCAAACAAAGAGAGCAAAAGACAACCGAAGTGTGCCCTGGTCTGGCGCACCGGACTGTCCGGTGCACCACCGGACAGTGTCCGGTGCACCAGGGGATTTCAGTCTGAACTTGTCACCTTCGGGAATTCTGGGAGCCACTCCGCTATAATTCATCGGATTGTCCGGTGCGTCAGTGGAGTAACGACTACTACAGTGCCAACGGTCGTCTGCCAGAGCAGTTAATGCGCTACAGTGTGCGCAGAAGTCAGAGCAGAGCCAGAAGGCGCACCGGACAGTGAACAGTGACTGTCTGGTGCACCACCGGACTGTCCGGTGACCCAGATGTCAGAAGCTCCAACAGTCAGAATCCAACGGCCGAGTGACGTGGCTGGCGCACCGGACTGTCCGGTGCGCCATGCGACAGAAGCCCTCACCAACGGTTCTTTTGGTAGTTGGGGCTATAAATACCCCCAACCACCACACTTCAATGCATCCAAGTTTTCAGCCTTCAAACACCTTACAAGAGCTATAACATTCAATACAAGACACAATCAAAGAGATCAAATCCTCTCCCAAGTCCAAAGATCATTCCAATCAAATAGTGACTCGTGAGAGAGAGACTTGTGTTCATTTGAGCTCTTGCGCTTGGATTGTTTTCTTCTTCACTCTTTCTTGTGATCAACTCAATTGTAACCAAGGCAAGAGACACCAATTGTGTGGTGGTCCTTGTGTGGACTTAGTGTCCCGTTTGATTGAGAAGAGAAGCTCACTCGGTCTAAGTGACCGTTTGAGAGAGGGAAAGGGTTGAAAGAGACCCAGTCTTTATGACCACCTCAACGGGGAGTAGGTTTGCAAAAACCGAACCTCGGTAAAACAAATCACCGTGTCATCCACCTTATTTGCTTGTGATTTGTTTTCACCCTCTCTTTCGGACTCGTTTATATTCCTAACGCTAACCCTGGCTTGTAGTTGTGCTTAAAGTTTGTAAATTTCAGATTCTCCCTATTCACCCCCTCTAGGCGACTTTCAATTGGTATCAAAGCCCGGTGCTTCATTAGAGCCTAACCGCTCGAAGTGATGTCGGGAGCATCCGCCAAGGGGGAGATCAAAACCGGCGACAAGTCCGCAAGCTCGGGGAGAACGCACTCAAGGGAGTCCACCCACAAGCACAAGGAGGAATCCTCTTCCTCCATCAAGTCCCAACGGAAGGGTGACAAGAAGAAGAAGATGAAGAAGGTGGTCTACTACGAGACCGACTCTTCGTCACCCTCCACCTCCGGCTCGGAATCGGCATCCGCAACTTCTAAACGCCATGAGCGCAAGAAGTATAGTAAGATGCCCCTTCGCTATCCTCATATTTCAAAACGCACTCCATTACTTTCCGTTCCATTAGGCAAACCACCTATGCTTGAAGGTGAAGATTATTCTATGTGGAGTGATAAAATGAGGCATCACCTAACCTCACTCCACAAAAGCATATGGGATATTGTTGAGTATGGAGCGCAGGTACCAAAGAAGGGAGATAAGGATTACGACTCGGAGGAGGTTGAACAAATTCAACACTTCAACTCCCAAGCCACTACTATACTCCTCGCCTCTCTAAGTCGAGAAGAGTATAATAACGTGCAAGGGTTGAAGAGCGCAAAGGAAATTTGGGACGTGCTCAAGACCGCACACGAAGGAGACGAGGTGACCAAGATCACCAAGCGGGAGACGATCGAGGGGGAGCTCGGTCGCTTCATGCTTCACCAAGGGGAGGATCCACAAGCGATGTACAACCGGCTCAAGACCTGGGTGAACCAAGTGCGCAACCTCGGGAGTACCAAATGGGATGACCATGAAATGGTCAAGGTTATTCTTAGATCACTTGTTTTCCTTAACCCTACACAAGTTCAATTGATTCATGGTGATCCTAGATACACACTAATGTCTCCCGAGGAAGTGATAGGAAAATTTGTGAGCTTTGAATTGATGATCAAAGGCTCCAAGAAAATCATCGAGCAAGGCGCCACCTCCGCACCCGAGGTGCAACCCGTCGCCTTCAAAGCAACGGAGGAGAAAAAGGAAGAGACTACATCAAGTAGGCTCCCCATTGACGCCTCCAAGCTCGACAACGAGGAGATGACTTTAATCATTAAAAGCTTTCGCCAAATCCTCAAGCAAAGGAAGGGGAGAGATTACAAGCCCCGTTCCAAGAAGGTGTGCTACAAGTGTGGTAAGCCCGGTCATTTCATTGCTAAATGTCCATTGCCTAGTGATAGTGACAGGGGCGACGACAAGAAGGGAAAGAGAAGAGAAAAGAAGAGGCACTACAAGAAGAAGGGCGGCGATGCCCATGTTTGCCGGGAGTGGGACTCTGACGAGAGCTTCACCGACTCCTCCTCCGATGAGGACGCCGCAAACATCGCCGTCACCAAAGGACTCCTCTTCCCCAACGTCAGCCACAAGTGCCTCATGGCAAAGGACGACTGAAAGGGAATTAGGCTTACACCTAGTCCCTAATTAATTTTGGTGGTTGAATTGGCCAACACAAATAATTGTACTAACTAGTGTGCCAAAGTGTATAGATTATACAGGTATAAAAGGTTCACACTCAGCCAATAAAAAGACCAAGTTTTGGATTCAACAAAGGAGCAAAGGGGCAACCGAAGGCACCCTTGGTCTGGCGCACCGGACTGTCCGGTGTGCCACCGGACATGTCCGGTGCACCAGGGGGTCTCAGACTCAAACTCGTCACCTTCGGTTCGTCACCTTCGGGAATTTCCAAGGGCGACTCGGCTATAATTCACCGGACTGTCCGGTGTACACCGGACAGTGTCCGGTGCGCCAAGGGAGGTCGGCCTCAGAAACTCGCCAGCTTCGGGAAACTCCAACGGCTAGTCCACTATAATTCACCGGACTGTCCGGTGTGCACCGGACTGTCCGGTGCGACTCCGGGGCAACAGCTACCTCCGCGCCAACGGCTCCCTGCGGTGCATTAAATGCGCGCGCAGCGCGCGCAGATGGCAGGCGTGCCCATACTGGCACACCGGACAAGGAACAGTAGATGTCCGGTGTGCACCGGACACCCAGGCGGGTCCACAAGTCAGAAGCTCCAACGGTCAGAATCCAACGGCAGTGATGACGTGGCAGGGGGCACCGGACTGTCCGGTGCGCCATCGAACAGACAGCCTCCCAACGGCCACATTTGGTGGTTGGGGCTATAAATACCCCAACCACCCCACCATTCATTGCATCCAAGTTTTCCCACTTCTCAACCACTTACAAGAGCTAGGCATTCAATTCTAGACACATACAAAGAGATCAAATCCTCTCCAATTCCACACAAGGCTTTAGTGATTAGCGAGAGAGATTTGCCGTGTTCTTTTGAGCTCTTGCGCTTGGATTGCTTCTTTTCTTTCTCACTTGTTCTTGTGATCAAAACTCCATTGTAATCAAGGCAAGAGGCACCAATTGTGTGGTGGCCCTTGCGGGGAAGTTTTTTTCCCGGCTTTGATTTGAGAAGAGAAGCTCACTCGGTCCGAGGGACCGTTTGAGAGAGGGAAGGGTTGAAAGAGACCCGACCTTTGTGGCCTCCTCAACGGGGAGTAGGTTTGCGAGAACCGAACCTCGGTAAAACAAATCCGTGTGTCTCACTTCATTATTTGCTTGCGATTTGTTTTGCGCCCTCTCTCGCGGACTCGTTTATATTTCTAACGCTAACCCGACTTGTAGTTGTGTTTATATTTGTAAATTCCAGTTTCGCCCTATTCACCCCCCCTCTAGGCGACTATCAATTGGTATCAGAACCCGGTGCTTCATTAGAGCCTAACCGCTCGAAGTGATGTCGGGAGATCACGCCAAGAAGGAGATGGAGACCGGCGAAAAGCCCACTACAAGCCACGGGAGCACTTCATCGGAAGAGTCCCGCACCAAGAGGAAGGAGAAGAAGAAGGACTCCTCCAAACGGAAGGAGAAAAAGTCTTCCTCTTCTCACCACAAAGAGAAGAGGGAAAAATCTTCTTCCCACAAGCCGCATCGGAAAGGCGACAAGCACAAGAGGATGAGGAAGGTGGTCTACTACGAGACCGACACTTCATCAACATCTACCTCCGACTCCGATGCGCCGTCCGTAACTTCTAAGCGCCAAGAGCGCAAGAAGTTTAGTAAGATCCCCCTACACTACCCTCGTACATCTAGACACACTCCATTACTTTCCGTTCCATTAGGCAAACCACCAACCTTTAATGGCGAAGATTATGCAATGTGGAGTGATTTAATGAAATTCCATCTAACCTCACTCCACAAAAGTATATGGAATGTTGTTGAGTTTGGAGCACAGGTACCATCCGTAGGGGATGAAGACTATGATACGGACGAAGTGGCCCAAATCGAGCACTTCAACTCCCAAGCCACAACCATACTCCTCGCCTCTCTAAGCAAGGAGGAATACAACAAAGTGCAAGGGTTGAAGAATGCAAAGGAGATTTGGGACCTCCTCAAGACCGCGCACGAGGGTGATGAACTAACAAAGATCACCAAGCGGGAAACGATCGAGGGGGAGCTCGGTCGCTTTCGACTTCGCCAAGGAGAAGAGCCACAAGATATATACAACCGGCTCAAGACCTTGGTAAACCAAGTGCGCAACCTCGGGAGCAAGAAGTGGGATGACCACGAAGTGGTTAAGGTTATTTTAAGATCTCTCATTTTCCTTAACCCCACTCAAGTTCAATTAATTCGTGGTAATCCTAGATATACTAAAATGACCCCCGAGGAAGTTATCGGGAATTTTGTGAGCTTTGAATGCATGATCAAAGGCTCCAAGAAAATCAACGAGCTTGATGAACCCTCCACGTCCGAAGCACAACCGGTGGCATTTAAGGCGACGGAGGAGAGGAAGGAGGAGTCTACACCAAGTAGACAACCAATCGACGCCTCCAAGCTCGACAATGAGGAAATGGCGCTCGTCATCAAGAGCTTCCGCCAAATCCTCAAGCAAAGGAGGGGGAAAGACCACAAGTCCCGCTCCAAGAAAGTTTGCTACAAGTATGGTAAGCCCGGTCACTTTATTGCAAAATGTCCATTATCAAGTGACAGTGACAGGGATAACGACAAGAAGGGCAAGAGGAGAGAAAAGAAGAGGTACTATAAGAAGAAGGGCGGCGATGCCCATGTTTGTCGGGAGTGGGACTCCGACGAAAGCACTAGCGACTCCTCCGACGACGAGGACGCCGCCAACATCGCCGTCACCAAGGGGCTCCTCTTCACCAACGTCGGCCACAAGTGCCTCATGGGAAAGGACGGCAAAAAGAAGAAGGTTAAATCCAACTCCTCCACTAAATATGAGTCTTCTAGTGATGATAATGCTAGTGGTGAGGAGGATAATTTGCGTATTCTTTTTGCCAACCTTAACATGGAACAAAAAGAGAAATTAAATGAACTAATTAGTGCCATCCATGAGAAGGATGATCTCTTGGACTCCCAAGAGGACTTCCTAATCAAGGAAAATAAAAAACATGTTAAGGTTAAAAATGCTTACACTCTACAAGTTGAAAAATGTGAAAAATTGTCTAGTGAGCTAAGCACTTGCCGTGAGATTATTGACAATCTTAGAAATGAAAATGCTAGTTTAAATGCTAAGGTTGATTCTCATGTTTGTAATGTTTCAATTCCCAATCCTAGAGATAATAATGATGATTTGCTTGCTAGGATTGAAGAATTAAACATTTCTCTTGCTAGCCTTAAAGTAGAAAATGAAAAATTAATTACTAAGGCTAAAGAACTAGATGTTTGCAATGTTACAATTTCCGACCTTAGAACTAAAAATGATATGTTGCATGCTAAGGTTGTAGAATTAAAATCTTGCAAACCTTCTACATCTATTGTTGAGCATGTATCTATTTGTACTAGATGTAGAAATGTTGATATTGATGCTATTCATGATCATATGGCTTTAATTAAACAACAAAATGATCATATAGCTAAACTAGATGCTAAAATTGCCGAGCACAACCTAGAGAATGAGAAATTTAAATTTGCTCGTAGCATGCTTTATAATGGGAGACGCTCTGGCATTAAGGATGGCATTGGCTACCAAAGGGGAGACAATGTCAAATTTAGTGCCCCTCCTAAAAGATTGTCAAATTTTGTGAAGGGCAAGGCTCCCATGCCTCAGGATAACGAGGGTTACATTTTATACCCTGCCGGTTATCCCGAGGACAAAATTAGGAAAATTCATTCTAGGAAGTCTCACTCTGGCCCCAATCATGCTTTTATGTATAAGGGTGAGACATCTAGTTCTAGGCAACCAACCCGTGCTAAGTTGCCTAAGAAGAAAATTCATAATGAACATAGCATTTCATTTAAGACTCTTGATGCATCCTATGTTTTGACTAACAAATCCGGCAAGGTCGTTGCCAAGTTTGTTGGGGGCAAACACAAGGGGTCAAACACTTGTGTTTGGGTACCCAAAGTTCTTGTTTCTAATGCCAAAGGACCCAAAACAGTTTGGGTACCTAAAGTCAAGAACTAAATTTGTTTTGTAGGTTTATGCATCCGGGGGCTCAAGTTGGATACTCGACAGCGGGTGCACAAACCACATGACCGGGGAGAAAAGAATGTTCTCCTCCTACGAGAAAAACCAAGATCCCCAACGAGCTATCACATTCGGGGATGGAAATCAAGGTTTGGTCAAAGGTCTTGGTAAAATTGCTATTTCTCCTGACCATTCTATTTCCAATGTTTTTCCTGTTGATTCATTAGATTACAACTTGCTCTCTGTTTCCCAATTATGTCAAATGGGCTACAACTGTCTTTTTACTGATGTAGGTGTCACTGTCTTTAGAAGAAGTGATGACTCAATAGCATTTAAGGGTGTGTTAGAGGGTCAGCTATACTTAGTAGATTTTGATAGAGCTGAACTCGACACATGTTTAATTGCTAAGACTAACATGGGTTGGCTCTGGCATCGCCGACTAGCTCATGTTGGGATGAAGAATCTTCATAAGCTTCTAAAGGGAGAACACATTTTAGGATTAACAAACGTTCATTTTGAGAAAGACAGGATTTGTAGCGCAAGCCAGGCAGGGAAGCAAGTTGGAGTCCATCATCCACACAAGAACATCATGACGACCGACAGGCCGCTTGAGCTACTCCACATGGATCTATTCGGCCTGATTGCTTACATAAGCATCGGCGGGAGTAAGTATTGTCTTGTAATAGTGGATGATTACTCTCGCTTCACTTGGGTATTCTTTTTACAGGAAAAATCTCAAACCCAAGAGACCTTAAAGGGATTCTTGAGACGGGCTCAAAATGAGTTCGGCTTAAGGATCAAGAAAATAAGAAGCGACAACGGGACGAAGTTCAAGAACTCTCAAATCGAAGGCTTCCTTGAGGAGGAGGGCATCAAGCATGAGTTCTCCTCTCCCTACACTCCACAACAAAATGGTGTAGTGGAGAGGAAGAATCGAACTCTATTGGACATGGCAAGAACCATGCTTGATGAGTACAAGACACCGGACCGGTTTTGGGCCGAAGCGGTCAACACCGCCTGCTACGCCATCAACTGGTTATATCTTCACCGAATCCTCAAGAAGACATCATATGAACTCCTAACCGGTAAAAAGCCCAACATTTCATACTTTAGAGTTTTTGGTAGCAAATGCTTTATTCTTGTTAAAAGAGGTAGAAAATCTAAATTTGCTCCTAAGACTGTAGAAGGCTTTTTACTTGGTTATGACTCAAACACAAGGGCATATAGGGTCTTTAACAAGTCCACTGGACTAGTTGAAGTCTCATGTGACGTTGTGTTTGATGAAACTAACGGCTCTCAAGTAGAGCAAGTTGATCTTGATGAGATAGGTAATGAAGAGGCTCCGTGCATCGCGTTAAGGAACATGTCCATTGGGGATGTGTGTCCTAAGGAATCCGAAGAGCCTCCAAATGCACAAGATCAACCGTCCTCCTCCAAGCAAGCATCTCCACCAACCCAAAATGAGGACGAGGCTCAAGTTGATGAAGGGCAAGATCAAGAAGATGAGCCACCTCAAGATAATGGCAATGATCAAGGGGGAGATACAAATGATCAAGAAAAGGAGGATGACGAAGAACCAAGACCGCCACACCCAAGAGTCCACCAAGCAATCCAACGAGATCACCCCGTCGACACCATCCTCGGCGACATTCATAAGGGGGTAACTACTCGATCTCGGGTTGCACATTTATGTGAGCATTACTCTTTTGTTTCCTCTATTGAGCCACACAGGGTGGAGGAAGCACTTCAAGATTCGGATTGGGTGGTGGCGATGCAAGAGGAGCTCAACAACTTCACTAGGAATGAGGTATGGCATTTAGTTCCACGTCCTAGCCAAAATGTTGTAGGTACCAAATGGGTCTTCCGCAACAAGCAAGATGAGCATGGTGTGGTGACAAGGAACAAAGCACGACTTGTGGCCAAGGGATATTCCCAAGTCGAAGGTTTGGATTTCGGTGAAACCTATGCACCCATAGCTAGGCTTGAGTCAATTCGCATATTATTGGCCTATGCTACTTACCATGGCTTTAAGCTTTATCAAATGGACGTGAAAAGTGCCTTCCTCAACGGACCAATCAAGGAAGAGGTCTATGTTGAGCAACCTCCCGGCTTTGAAGACAGTGAGTACCCTAACCATGTCTATAGGCTCTCTAAGGCGCTTTATGGGCTCAAGCAAGCCCCAAGAGCATGGTATGAATGCCTAAGAGATTTCCTTATTGCTAATGGCTTCAAAGTCGGCAAGGCCGATCCTACTTTTTCACTAAAACTCTTGATAATGATTTGTTCGTATGCCAAATTTATGTTGATGATATTATATTTGGGTCTACTAACGAATCTACATGTGAAGAATTTAGTAGGATCATGACAAAGAAATTCGAGATGTCTATGATGGGGGAGTTGAAGTATTTTCTAGGATTCCAAGTCAAGCAACTCCAAGAGGGCACTTTCATTAGCCAAACGAAGTATACTCAAGATATTCTAAGCAAGTTTGGAATGAAGGATGCCAAGCCCATCAAGACACCCATGGGAACAAATGGGCATCTCGACCTCGACACGGGAGGTAAGTCCGTGGATCAAAAGGTATACCGGTCGATGATTGGTTCATTGCTTTATTTATGTGCATCTCGACCAGACATTATGCTCTCCGTTTGCATGTGTGCAAGATTCCAATCCGACCCTAAGGAATCCCACCTTACGGCCGTAAAACGAATCTTGAGATATTTGGCTCATACACCTAAGTTTGGGCTTTGGTACCCTCGGGGATCCACGTTTGATTTAATTGGTTATTCGGATGCCGATTGGGCGGGTGTAAAATCAATAGGAAGAGCACATCGGGGACTTGCCAGTTCTTGGGAAGATCCTTGGTGTCATGGGCTTCAAAGAAGCAAAATTCGGTCGCTCTTTCCACCGCCGAAGCCGAGTACATTGCCGCAGGTCATTGTTGCGCGCAATTGCTTTGGATGAGGCAAACCCTGCGGGACTACGGTTACAAATTAACCAAAGTCCCTTTGCTATGTGATAATGAGAGTGCAATCAAAATGGCCGACAATCCCGTCGAGCATAGCCGCACTAAGCACATAGCCATTCGGTATCATTTTCTTAGGGATCACCAACAAAAGGGAGATATCGAGATCTCTTATATTAACACTAAAGATCAATTAGCCGATATCTTTACCAAGCCTCTTGATGAACAAACTTTTACCAAACTTAGGCATGAGCTCAATATTCTTGATTCTAGAAATTTCTTTTGCTAAACTTGCACACACAGCTCATTTATATACCTTTGATCATATCTCTTTCATATGCTATGACTAATGTGTTTTTCAAGTGTATTTCAAACCAAGTCATAGGTGTATTGAAAGGAAATTGGAGTCTTCGGCGAAGACAAAGGCTTCCACTCCGTAACTCATCCTTCGCCATCGCTCCAAGAAAAGGACCTTGTCTTTGAGGGAGAGAGTAAGAGCCCAAAACAAAAGGACCGGACTTCGTCTTTGGTATAATCTTAACTCATTTAATTATGACCAAAGGGGAAGATAGTACTTAATGGGCTCTAATGATTCCGTTTTTGGCGATTCATGCCAAAGGGGGAGAAAGTATGAGCCCAAAGCAAAAGGACCGCACCACCAAATTCAAAAACTTAATTTTTCAAAGAGTATTTTCAATTGGCATCCTATTATGTTCAAAAAGGGGGATATATCAAAACCCTCTTGAACACTAAGAGGTGGATCTCTTTTAGGGGAAGTTTTGTTTAGTCAAAGGAAAAGCATTTGAAACAGGGGGAGAAAATTTCAAATCTTGAAAATGCTTTGCAAACTCTTATTCATTTACCTTTGACTATTTGCAAAAGATCTTTGAAATGGATTTACAAAAGAATTTGCAAAAACAAAACACGTGGTGCAAAAGTGGTCCAAAATGTTAAAAATGAAAGAAACAATCCATGCATATCTTGTAAGTATTTATATTGGCTCAATTCAAAGCAACCTTTACACTTACATTATGTAAACTAGTTCAATTATGCACTTCTATATTTGCTTTGGTTTGTGTTGGCATCAATCACCAAAAAGGGGGAGATTGAAAGGGAATTAGGCTTACACCTAGTCCCTAATTAATTTTGGTGGTTGAATTGGCCAACACAAATAATTGGACTAACTAGTGTGCCAAAGTGTATAGATTATACAGGTATAAAAGGTTCACACTCAGCCAATAAAAAGACCAAGTTTTGGATTCAACAAAGGAGCAAAGGGGCAACCGAAGGCACCCTTGGTCTGGCGCACCGGACTGTCCGGTGTGCCACCGGACATGTCCGGTGCACCAGGGGGTCTCAGACTCAAACTCGTCACCTTCGGTTCGTCACCTTCGGGAATTTCCAAGGGCGACTCGGCTATAATTCACCGGACTGTCCGGTGTACACCGGACAGTGTCCGGTGCGCCAAGGGAGGTCGGCCTCAGGAACTCGCCAGCTTCGGGAAACTCCAACGGCTAGTCCACTATAATTCACCGGACTGTCCGGTGTGCACCGGACTGTCCGGTGCGACTCCGGGGCAACGGCTACCTCCGCGCCAACGGCTCCCTGCGGTGCATTAAATGCGCGCGCAGCGCGCGCAGATGGCAGGCGTGCCCATACTGGCACACCGGACAAGGAACAGTAGATGTCCGGTGTGCACCGGACACCTAGGCGGGTCCACAAGTCAGAAGCTCCAACGGTCAGAATCCAACGGCAGTGATGACGTGGCAGGGGGCACCGGACTGTCCGGTGTGCACCGGACTGTCCGGTGCGCCATCGAACAGACAGCCTCCCAACGGCCACATTTGGTGGTTGGGGCTATAAATACCCCAACCACCCCACCATTCATTGCATCCAAGTTTTCCCACTTCTCAACCACTTACAAGAGCTAGGCATTCAATTCTAGACACATACAAAGAGATCAAATCCTCTCCAATTCCACACAAGGCTTTAGTGATTAGCGAGAGAGATTTGCCGTGTTCTTTTGAGCTCTTGCGCTTGGATTGCTTCTTTTCTTTCTCACTTGTTCTTGTGATCAAAACTCCATTGTAATCAAGGCAAGAGGCACCAATTGTGTGGTGGCCCTTGCGGGGAAGTTTTGTTCCCGGCTTTGATTTGAGAAGAGAAGCTCACTCGGTCCGAGGGACCGTTTGAGAGAGGGAAGGGTTGAAAGAGACCCGGCCTTTGTGGCCTCCTCAACGGGGAGTAGGTTTGCGAGAACCGAACCTCGGTAAAACAAATCCGTGTGTCTCACTTCATTATTTGCTTGCGATTTGTTTTGCGCCCTCTCTCGCGGACTCGTTTATATTTCTAACGCTAACCCGACTTGTAGTTGTGTTTATATTTGTAAATTCCAGTTTCGCCCTATTCACCCCCCCTCTAGGCGACTATCAACGACAAAAGGAAGAAGGTAAAATCTAAACCCTCCACTAAGTATGCAACATCTAGTGATGAGGCTAGCTCTAGTGATGATGAGGATGATTTATTAACGTTTTTTGCCAACCTAAACATGCAACAAAAGGAGAAATTAAATGAGTTAATTAGTGCTATTCATGAGAAGGATGAACTCTTGGATTCCCAAGAGGACTTCTTAATTAAAGAAAACAAAAAGCATGTTAAGGTTAAAAATGCGTATGCTCTAGAGGTAGAAAAATGTGAAAAATTAACTAGTGAGCTAAGCACTTGCCATGACACTATTTCCAATCTTAAAATTGAGAATTCTAATTTAATTGCTAAGGTTGAGGAGTCAAATATTTGTGATGATTCAATTATCAATCTTAGAAATGATAATGCTAGTTCAATTGCTAAGACTGAAAATTGAATGCCTCTCTTGCTAGCCTTAGAAATGAGAATGAAAGATTGATTGCTAAGGCTAAAGATTTAAATGTTTGCAATGCTTCTATTTCCAATCTTAGAGATGAAAATGCTATTTTACATGCTAAGATTGTTGAATTAAATTCTTGCAAACCCTCTACATTTACCGTTGAGCATGTTACTATTTGCATTAGATGTAGAGACATTAACGTTGATGCTATTCATGATCACCTAGCTTTAATTAAGAAACAAAATGATCACATAGCTCAACTTAGTGCTAAGATTGATGAGCATGAGTTAGAAAATGAAAAATTTAAATTTGCTCGTAGTATGCTCTATAGTGGGAGACGCCCTGGCATTAAGGATGGCATTGGCTTCCAACAGGGAGGCAATGTCAAACTCAATGCCCCTCCTAAAAGATTATCTAACTTTGTTAAGGGCAAGGCTCCCATGCCTCAGGATAACGAGGGTTACATTTTGTACCCTGTCGGTTATCCTGAGCACAAAATTAGAAGAATTCACTCTAGGAAGTCTCACTCTAGCTCTAATCATGCTTTTATGTATAAGAGTGAGGCATCTAGTTCTAGGCAATCAATCCGTGCTAAATTGCCTAAGAAGAAAACTCCTATTGCATCAAATGAACCTAATATTTTATTTAAGACTTTTGATGCTTCCTATGTTTTAACTAACAAATCAGATAAGGTAGTTGCCAAATATACTGGGGGCAAACACAAGGGCTCCAACACTTGTGTTTGGGTACCCAAGGTGCTTGTTTCTAATGTCAAAGGACCCAAGACCGTTTGGGTACCTAAGAACAAGACCTAAACTTGTTTTGTAGGTTTATGCATCCGGGGGCTCAAGTTGGATCATCGATAGCGGGTGCACAAACCACATGACAGGAGAGAAGAAGATGTTCTCCTCCTATGAGAAAAAACAAGATCCCCAACGAGCTATCACATTCGGGGATGGAAATCAAGGTTTGGTCAAAGGACTTGGTAAAATTGCTATATCACCTGACCATTCGATTTCTAATGTTTTTCTTGTAGATTCATTAGATTACAATTTGCTTTCTGTTTCTCAATTATACAAAATGGGTTACAACTGTCTTTTTACGGATATAGGTGTTACTGTCTTTAGAAGAAGTGATGATTTAGTAGCATTTAAGGGAGTGTTAGAGGGTCAGCTATACTTAGTTGATTTTAATAGAGCTGAACTCGACACTTGCTTAATTGCTAAGAGTAACATGGATTGGCTCTGGCACCGCCGACTAGCTCATGTTGGGATGAAGAATCTTCATAAGCTTCTAAAGGGAGAGCACATTTTGGGACTAACCAATGTTCATTTTGAGAAAGACAGGGTATGTAGCGCATGTCAAGCAGGAAAGCAAGTTGGTGTTCACCATGCACACAAGAACATCATGACGACCGACAGGCCGCTTGAGCTACTCCACATGGACCTATTCGGCCCGATAGCTTACATAAGCATCGACGGGAGTAAGTATTGTCTTGTAATTGTGGATGATTATTCTCGCTTTACTTGGGTGTTCTTTTTGCAGGAAAAATCACAAACCCAAGAGACCTTAAAAGGATTCTTGAGACAGGCTCAAAATGAGTTCGGATTGAGGATCAAGAAAATAAGAAGCGACAACGGGACGGAGTTCAAGAATTCTCAAATTGAAGGCTTCCTTGAGGAGGAGGGCATCAAGCATGAGTTCTCTTCTCCCTACACGCCACAACAAAATGGTGTAGTGGAGAGGAAGAATAGAACTCTATTGGACATGGCAAGGACCATGCTTGATGAGTACAAGACTTCAGATCGGTTTTGGGCCGATGCGGTCAACATCGCTTGCTACGCCATCAACTGATTATATCTTCACCGAATCCTCAAGAAGACATCATATGAACTCCTCACCGGTAAAAAGCCCAATGTTTCATATTTTAGAGTCTTTGGTAGCAAATGCTTTATTCTTGTCAAAAGAGGTAGAAAATCTAAATTTGCTCCTAAGGCTGTAGAAGGCTTTTTACTTGGTTATGATTCAAACACAAGGGCATATAGAGTCTTTAACAAGTCCACTGGACTAGTTGAAGTTTCTTGTGACATTGTGTTTGATGAGACTAACGGCTCTCAAGTAGAGCAAGTTGATCTTGATGAGTTAGATGATGAAGAGGCTCCATGCGTCGCACTAAGGAACATGTCCATTGGAGATGTGTGTCCTAAGGAATCCGAAGAGCCTCCACATGCACAAGATCAACCATCTTCCTCAATGCAAGCATCTCCACCAACTCAAGATGAGGATCAAGCTCAAGATGATGATGATGAAGATCAAGAGGAGCCACCTCAAGAGGAGGACAATGATCAAGGGGGAGATGCTAATGATCAAGACAAGGAAGATGATGAGACTCCAAGACCGCCACACCCAATAGTCCACCAAGCGATCCAACGAGATCACCCCGTGAACACCATCCTCGGTGACATTCATAAGGGTGTAACTACTGAAATTCGCCTAGAGGGGGGTGAATAGGGCGAATCTGAAATTTATAAACTTAAGCACAACTACAAGCCGGGTTAGCGTTAGAAATATAAACGAGTCCGAGAGAGAGGGCGCAAAACAAATCGTGAGCAAATAAAGAGCGAGACACGATGATTTGTTTTACCGAGGTTCGGTTCTTGCAAACCTACTCCCCGTTGAGGTGGTCACAAAGACCGGGTCTCTTTCAACCCTTTCCCTCTCTCAAACGGTCACTTAGACCGAGTGAGCTTATCTTCTCAATCAAACGGAACACAAAGTTCCCGCAAGGACCACCACACAATTGGTGTCTCTTGCCTTGGTTACAATTGAGTTTGATCACAAGAAGAATGAGAAAGAAAAGAAGCGATCCAAGCGCAAGAGCTCAAATGAACACAAATGTCACTCTCTTAAGTCACTATTTGATTTGGAGTGATTCCGGACTTGGGAGAGGATTTGATCTCTTTGGTGTGTCTAGAATTGAATGCTATAGCTCTTGTAATGTGTTGAAGGTGGAAAACTTGGATGTCATTGAATGTGGGGTGGTTGGGGTATTTATAGCCCCAACCACCAAAATATGGCCGTTGGAAGACTGCTGTCGCATTGCGCACCGGACAGTCCGGTGCGCCACCGGACACTGTCCGGTGCGCCAGCCACGTTAGCAGACCGTTGGGGTTCAACCGTTGGAGCTCTGTCTTGTGGGGCCTCTGGGCTGTCCGGTGGTGCACCGGACAGGTCGTGTAGACTGTCCGGTGCGTCAACTGCGCGTCCTCTGTCCTCTGCGCGCGCAGACGCGCATTTAATGCGTTGCAGTCGACCGTTGCGCGCGAAGTAGCCGTTGCTCCGCTGGCACACCGGACACTGTCCGGTGCTTCACCGGACAGTCCGGTGAATTATAGCGGAGCGCCCTCTGATTTTCCCAAAGGTAGCGAGCTCAGCGTCGGGTTCCCTGGTGCACCGGACAGTCTGGTGCGCCAGACCAGGGTGCCTTTGGGTTGTCTTTTGCTCTCTTTCTTTGAACCCTTTCTTGGTCTTTTTATTGGCTTATTGTGAACCTTTGGCACCTGTAAAACTTATAGACTAGAGCAAACTAGTTAGTCCAATTATTTGTGTTGGGCAATTCAACCATCAAAATCAATTTAGGAAAAGGTGTAAACCTATTACCCTTTCAACTACACGATCTCGTGTTGCTCATTTTTGTGAACATTACTCTTTTGTTTCCTCCATTGAGCCACACAGGGTAGAGGAAGCACTTCAAGATTCGGATTGTGTGTTGGCAATGCAAGAGGAGCTCAACAACTTCAAAGGAATGAGGTATGGCATTTAGTTCCACATCCTAACCAAAATGTTGTAGGAACCAAGTGGGTCTTCCGCAACAAGCAAGATGAGCATGGTGTGGTGACAAGGAACAAAGCCCGACTTGTGGCCAAGGGATATTCACAAGTCGAAGGTTTGGATTTCGGTGAAACCTATGCACCCATAGCTAGGCTTGAGTCAATTCATATATTACTTGCCTATGCTACTTACCATGGCTTTAAGCTTTACCAAATGGACGTGAAAAGTGCCTTCCTCAATGGACCAATCAAGGAAGAGGTCTATGTTGAGCAACCTCCCGGCTTTGAAGATAGTGAGTACTCTAACCATGTCTATAAACTCTCTAAGGCGCTTTATGGGCTCAAGCAAGCCCCAAGAGCATGGTATGAATGCCTAAGAGACTTTCTTATCGCTAATGGCTTCAAAGTTGGAAAGGTCGATCCTACTCTCTTTACTAAAACACTTGCAAATGATTTGTTTGTATGCCAAATTTATGTTGATGATATCATATTTGGGTCTACTAACGAATCTACATGTGAAGAGTTTAGTATGACCATGACTCAAAAATTCGAGATGTCTATGATGGGGGAGTTGAAGTATTTCTTAGGATTTCAAGTGAAGCAACTCCAAGAGGGCACCTTCATTAGCCAAATGAAGTACATTCAAGACATTCTCACCAAGTTTGGGATGAAGGATGCCAAGCCCATCAAGACACCCATGGGAACTAATGGGCATCTCGACCTCGACACGAGAGGTAAATCCGTAGATCAAAAAGGTTTACCGATCGGTGATAGGTTATTTACTCTATTTATGTGCTTCACGACCGGACATTATGCTTTCCGTATGCATGTGTGCAAGATTCCAAGCCGATCCTAAGGAAGTTCACCTTAGGGCAGTAAAACGAATTTTGAGATATTTAGTTTATACTCCTAAGTTTGGCCTTTGGTACCCCAGGGGATCCACTTTTGATTTAATTGGGTATTCCGATGCTGATTGGGCAGGGTGTAAAATTAATAGAAAGAGCACATCAGGAACTTGCCAGTTCTTGGGAAGATCTCTGGTGTCTTGGGCTTCAAAGAAGCAAAATTCTATGGCTCTTTCTACCGCCGAAGCCGAGTATATTGCCGTAGGCCATTGTTGCGCGCAATTGCTTTGGATGAGGCAAACCCTTAGGGACTATGGTTACAAATTAACCAAAGTTCCTCTTCTATGTGATAATGAGAGTGCAATCCGCATGGCGGATAATCCCGTTGAGCATAGCTGCACTAAACACATAGCCATTCAGTATCATTTTTAATGGATCACCAACAAAAGGGAGATATCGAGATTGCATATATTAACACCAAAGAGCAATTAGCCAATATCTTTACCAAGCCATTAGATGAGCAAACTTTTACCAAACTTAGGCATGAGCTAAATATTCTTGATTCTAGGAATTTTGATTGATATTTTGCACACATAGCTTACTTATATACCTTTGATCATATCTCTTTCATGTGCTATGACTAATGTGGTTTCAAGTGCATTTCATGCTAAGTCATAGATTGAAAGGGAATTCGGCGAAGACAAGGCTTCCACTCCACTCCATCGAATTATTCATCCTTCGCCGTCGCTCTACAACGCTTTCCAACTTGGTATAATCTTCACTCGTGTATTATTTGCCAAAGGGAGAGAAAGTAAAGGGCTTATATTTCACTCACAAGTATCCGTTTTTGGCGATTCATGCCAAAGGGGGAGAAAGTATTAGCCCAAAGCAAAAGGACCGCACGACCACCAATTTCAAAAAATATAGTCTTTCAAATTTGTGCTAAAGAAAAGATGTTTCTATTGGTATCTTATTTTTGATATAATTTCAAATTGGTATACCCTCTTCAAAATCAACATCTAAAACCCTCTTGAACACTAAGAGGAGGATTTTATTAAGGGGGAGTTTTGTTTAGTCAAAGGAAAAACATTTGAAACAGGGGGACAAAATTTCAAAATACTTCTCAAAATCTTATTCATATACCTTTGACTATTTGCAAAAGATTTTTGAAAAGAATTTCCAAAACATTTGTAAAACAAAACAAGTGGTGCAAGCGTGGTCCAAAATTTTAAATTAGAAGAAAGCCATCCATGCATATCTAGTAGAAATAATTATTGGTTTCATTCCAAGCAACCTTTGCACTTACATTATGCAAACTAGTTCAATTCTACACTTTTATATTTGCTTTGGTTGTGTTGGCATCAATCACCAAAAGGGGGAGATTGAAAGGGAAATAGGCTTACACCTTTTCCTAATTGATTTTGGTGGTTGAATTGCCCAACATAAATAATTAGACTAACTAGTTTTCTCTAGATTATAAGTTTTACAGGTGCCAAAGCTTCACAACAAACCAATAAAAAGACCAAGAAAGGGTTCAAACAAGGAGAGCAAAAGACAACCGAAGTGTGCCCTGGTCTGGCGCACCGGACTGTCCGGTGCACCAGGGGATTTCAGTCTGAACTTGTCACCTTCGGGAATTCTGGGAGCCACTCCGCTATAATTCACCGGACTGTCCGGTGTAGCACTGGACTGTCCGGTGCGCCAGCGGAGTGGCTCCCAGTTAATGCGCTACAGTGCGCGCAGAAGTCAGAGCAGAGCCAGAAGGTGCATCGGACAGTGAATAGTGACTGTCCGGTGCACCACCGGACTGTCCGGTGACCCAGATGTCAGAAGCTCCAACGCTCAGAATCCAACGGCCGAGTGACGTGGCTGGCGCACCGGACAGTGTCCGGTGGCGCATCGGACTGTCCGGTGCGCCATGCGACAGAAGCCCTCACCAACGGTTCTTTTGGTAGTTGGGGCTATAAATACCCCCAACCACCACACTTCAATGCATCCAAGTTTTTAGCCTTCAAACACCTTACAAGAGCTATAGCATTCAATACAAGATACAATCAAAGAGATCAAATCCTCTCCCAAGTCCAAAGATCATTCCAATCAAATAGTGACTCGTGAGAGAGAGACTTGTGTTCATTTGAGCTCTTGTGCTTGGATTGTTTTTCTTCTTCATTCTTTCTTGTGATCAACTCAATTGTAACCAAGGCAAGAGACACCAATTGTGTGGTGGTCCTTGTGGGGACCTAGTGTCCCGTTTGATTGAGAAGAGAAGCTCACTCGGTCTAAGTGACCGTTTGAGAGAGGGAAAGGGTTGAAAGAGACCCGGTCTTTGTGACCACCTCAACGGGGAGTAGGTTTGCAAAAACCGAACCTCGGTAAAACAAATCACCATGTAATCCGCCTTATTTGCTTGTGATTTGTTTTCACCTTCTTTTTTGGACTCGTTTATACTCCTAACGCTATCCCCGGCTTGTAGTTGTGCTTAAAGTTTATAAATTTCAGATTCGCCCTATTCACCCCCCTCTAGTTGACTTTCAGGGTATTTATAGGGTAGTCCTCGCTCCGTATCCGACCCGAATCCGAAGTTGCACTATCCGGGTATTACCCGTATCCGTCCCGAATATAAAAATACCCGAATCCGTATTAAAAAATACAGGTATTTGCACTATCCGTATCCGGACCCGACGGGTATACCTGACCTATTTTCACCCCTAGGTGATATTTTTGTTTGGTATTCAATGTCTTTATGGAGAGTCCATTTTTCCTCACAAAGTTGTATTTCTATTATCTTTTATGAAAATATTCAAATTCTTGACTTCATTGTTGCTTCCAGAACTTGTTGCCACAAACTAGGGTGTGATATACGTATTGATGAATAAGATTGTGTGTCGTCGCAAGGTACGGGTATGGGTTACAATGGGCTCTAAATTTTCCACTATAAGATTTAAGAATCAGATCAAATTAGGATCGAACCCTATTTTTATTCATTTTTGAACTAGAATTTATTTAGGGTCCTACCATTTTGTGAAAAAACATTTGGATCGTGATCCATTACCGCCCCTAGATACGTGCATCATACTAGTTTAAAATGGAGAGTGGTATTTTACTATAGTTCTATGCCATATTGGAACAAACCAATGCGAAATGAGCAATACAAAATTTTAAAGAAAATCGCCTCCCGAGAGGGATCGAACACAAGATTTGGAGGTGCTACTCGAAAGTCTTAACCATTACGTTGGATACCCTTTCGCAGCATTGATAAATAAGATCCAAGTAATTTCTTGTATGTGCTTTACTGCTATAAATAATTGGATGCTATGACTCTTAAGAAAAGTTGAGTGTTTGTATTGTTATTTCAGACAACGAAGCTATCGCCATGCCCTGGTGTAGTTCTTTCAATTCTTCTAGAAAATGGGACGACACCAAGTTGCAACACATTTTATGTCTTACTCGGTGTCATTTGTTTATTCAGTTTTTTTAAGGTGGTGCCCTTAGTTTTGTTGGTGTCCTCATTTTTACCCTTAGTTGTGTTTTTTGCTTAGTTTTGTCCTTCCAATGCTATAGAGTAGAAGGGTAAAACTAAGCAAAAAAATGCGATTAAGGGTAAAAATGAGGAAGGTAGCAAAACAACGTAATGATAAACTGCATCAGTTGGTAACAACAACAATATCCTTGCATGCATCAACAAGACAACAACGTAACATACAAATAATTTGTATGATACTTTCAATTGAACTTATTCCGTCCCAGATGATTATGCAGCACCAGGCACAAGCCGTGCATCAATTACAGGTACAGCTAGGAGTACATGACCAAAGAATACTAATTTATACAGATCTATTTCATGATCATCTTTATGCCTTTTGAAACTGAAAAAAAATAGCACAAGAGCGCAGCAGTTCTTGTTACAAGCTGCAAACCTGCCATCAATTCTTCAGAAAAAATTTCGAGTATATCCTCTTGCAGTACGGACTGGTCCTAAGTAGTTCCTCATGTGGTAGGATTGCATTTATCAGTGCGGAATGAAGTGAGCCCTGAAACTCCCCTCACAGTAACAAATTTCAACAATTAGTTACTACAAAAAAAAATCCTAAGAACAAATATCCTTTTTTCATCAGTTTTACCTTTGAATTCTTGAGAGCAGAGTAGACGACATAGTTTGCATAGCAGTGCGGAAGCAGTTGCTCCAGGTGTGGCGTGGCAAGGAGTTCCAGTATGATCTTGGCCTTGTCAACCTCCTTGAACACTTTCAGGCATTTCTCCACAACATTGCTGCTGAACTTCTGCATGGACAGGTGGATATACTTGCCTCCAAACTGTTGCGCAAGGCTTGAATTCGCAGTTGGTATCTTCAAGTCCAGTACAACCTGGACAACGTAGTTCCTGCAACCATAAAAATCTTGCAAGTTGGTTCCAGAGATGCAACCTGATAAAAGTATGAGGAATTTTGGACAGAGTAGTGTTGTTACCCATATGCATCTTCGGCAAGCTTAAACCCATTGTGAGCAATGGCGGCAACCAGCTTGTCCCTGTGCTCACCACGCGACCGCGCAATGCACCGCTGTAGGACACAGCAACCGTGGATTTGCATCCCGATATCGACGCAGTGGAGTGCAGCAGCAGCAAAGATCGCCTGAAGGTTGTAGCTTGTCAGTTAATATATATCTGATCTTAAACGAAAAGTGAGGCCACAAACTTCAGACATGTGAAAGCGGTCCAAGACAAATCTGACATCAATCAGTGTCAAAAGAATGTCAATGGCCATAATACAGTTACAGAATTACTTATATCTGCCTTATCGTCTCTTTTTTTTCTGAATGGAAAGGTTTGGTCTAAATTTTGTAACAAAGAGCTCATCTACAGAAGATGTAACCACTAGAATAGTAAAAGAAAAAAAGCTCTAAACTTCAGAGCAAATGGCGGCATACAAAAATTCCAGATGCACACCCATACAGACCTTATTATCGTTTGAAGCAAACGAATGCAAACACTTTTGCACGACATGGTTGCCATTGGTATCCTTGATGAGCTCCAAGAAGCCAGGGCGCAGAGCATCCATGACAAGACCAATCTCTTCCCTTGCACTGAGTCTCTCGATCAGCTTCTGCACCGCCCGTGTTCTGAAACGCCATCACCGAATTCAACCAAAACCACAAGCCACCCAGGGGCAAAAGCAAAAATATGCACATTGATAACAACAACAACAACAACAAACAAAAAAATCTGGGAGTGAATTGACAGTTATACCCATGGACGTTGAGGGATATCCTGACGAGCGCGAAGGGGTCGGCGGTGAGGGTGAGCACAAGCGTCATCCTCTGCCCGTCGTCGCAGACGGCGAGCAGCTTCTGCATGAGGTAGTTCCCGAACGGGTCCACCATCAGCTGCGCGGCGTGGCGCGAGACGCCGGCGAAGATATAGTCGACCTCGCGCTTGCCGTCGTCGAGCCTCTGCTGCAGCAGGCGGCACCCGTGCTGGTCGCGCGCCATGTGGTACATGACCCCGCGCAGGCCGGCCAGGCTCTCGCCGTGCCACTTGGCCGCCGCGGCGGCTCCGCACTTCTTGGGGCTCGTCGTCATCACCGAGCCGTTCTTCCTCCTCACGCTCTTGCACCGGGCCCTCGGCGTGGCGGGAGAAGGCAGAGGCACATAAGGCGGCGGGGAGCACCGGATGTCCCAGCCGTCGGCCGCGGCGGCGTCGTCGAAGGTGACGGGAACAAACAGAGAGCGCATGTGCGCGTAGTGGCTGGCCATGGAGAACGAGTGCATGGCGACAAGGTTCTCGCCTTTCGTGGGGAAGCCGTAGCCGGTGGCAGCGCCCGGCGCCGGCAGCTCGTCGTCGCCGTCGACGAGGCCCATCGCGGCGAGCTCGTGGATGAGGAAGGAGAGGTCGGCGTCGTCGTCCGCGCCGGCCTCGCTGCCGCCGAGGAGGCCGACGTGGTGGAGGAGGGGGATCTCGTTCAGCAGAATCTCCATCTCCCTGTCGACCTTCATCTTTCCCCGGTGAATTAGCTGCCGGACTCCGATCGGATCTTTCGATATGGGGAAACTGCGTGGGGAGTGATCGGATTGGGTTCTATTGGTCCGCGGAGAAGGATTGGGATTGGAGCGAGGGGGGAAGGTGGTTTCTTGGAGACGGGTTGTTGAGACATGCAGAGGAGGAAGGAGAGTGGCGGTGGTGGTGGGTGTTATATACGGATAGAGCGGGAAAGTAGTGGTGACTGAGGTGAGGTGGGGAGAGTGCCTGCTCTTTATTACCGAGTTTATTTGGACATTGTCTCTAACCCTTTTTTTTTATTTTGACATATCTACAAATTTTACAATTTAACTATCCTAATAGCATATCCAACAAGAAGTCTTATAACTGAGTCCAACAAGAAGTCTTATAACTGAATCTTAAAAACTAAAATATGATCTGATTTGAAGCGCACAAAAAAAATTTGTAGTTCTAATAGTTGGTCTTATAAAATAAATCATGTTATTTAGAAAAAGAAAGGTTAGAAACAGTGTACAGCATATGGGGTCTATACGTAGGACTCGAGAGACTGAACCTGTAGTTATTTGATGATGATTTTTTTTAAAAAAAAAATAGGATCCCTATTAGAGCAAGTTTTTGGTGTTAGAGTGCTACAATTCGAAATACAACTCAGATTATGACTCTGGTTGGAGATGCTTTAACATAGTAAGAGAAAACCATGTTCTAGTTGAGCCTATAGAGAAAGCAAAAACATGTATGTGAACTATATACTTAAAGAAGAAGAAAAAAATGTCGGTGTATGTTGTGTTTATAATCAGACCCCCTTTTGTTTTCTTCCCGTTGTATATTTGTCCGTCTTCTTTGAGACATTCAGATGGATACAGGATATGGTTACCATGCATTTGAAGTGAACAAATCTAGTCTCAAGCAAGCCGATACCATGTTCTATCTCCGCTGGTAAAGATCTGTAGCCGAAGCCTAGTGTGCCCTGGTATTTTTCACTCACAACAATTAATCCTGCGAAGGAGGTCACTCCACACGCACACACAGAGAGAGAGAGACAGAGAGAATATCTGCGAGTTTACCGATTCAGAGCAAATCTATTTTGAGGTTAACGGTTGCACGACGATTGGGCCCACTCCTTGACACTGACCCATTCCTGTGGTCCTCCGGTGTTGCCCAAGTGTGCTGGTGATACTTTCACAACAAGACATGGCTCGGATCCGATCCGCCCGGTGCGCTTTTTGGCCATGCTGTCAGCGACACATGCCTGCACTGCGCTGCACCTTTTTATTTTCAGGAGCTAGAAATATCTCTATGTGCAGGATATTTCTGCCTGCTGACTGCTGAGGAAGGAGCTCAGAGGAGATATTTGCAGAGTGTTGTCCGGGACGCAGTAGTGGTTGGGCCCAAAAGGATGGGCAGGCATTTGGACGCGACCAAGAAGTGGATAAACGACCTGATGCTATGCTACGCTATCCGACGCTTGTGTGCCCTGAACCTCACGCTAGGCCATGGACCAGGGGACTCGCCCTGCGCCTTTTTCGTACACAAGGCGGTGTGGCCTCGAGCATCACATCAGGGTTATCAGTTGAGAACGGGTCTCGTAAGGACGGTTTCATGACACGTAAAATTTTGCTTGAGATATTTGCATCGTTTTTTTTCCTTCTTCCTTCTCTCGTCGAGCTGTTGAAATTATGACGGAGAATTTAACATGGCAGGTTCGTGACAGACGATGTTTGAAAACCAACATACCGAGATCAGAATTTGAATGCCCCCGCAGATGATTGGGCCTCTGAATCTCTATCAAGGTTATAAATAATCATCCGCACGACGGTGTGTTTGGACAAAAAACATCCTGCTAGCTTCTTCAGACCACCAAATCCACTTAAATAGGATATGAAGAATACCAATAATAATAAGATAATTACCTGAAATGTATGGGCAAGATCTATAGGCGGCTCTGCCAGAGGGCGGACGGTCCGCGCGCTAGGGGTCGGACGGTTTGCGCGCTAGAGGTCGGACGGTCCGCACCACCCTGGCGGACAGTCCGAGACTGACCAGGGGCGAATTTCAAACCATAAATCACCCAAAAAAATTCAATCACAAAATTAGAAAAAAAAATATCCATTGAAATGAAACCAAATTTTTGCACTGAGCTCATGAGGATGGCCATAACCAATTCCACCAAACAATTTGGTGAATACTCTAGCCAAAAACAGATCCGAGACCAATTTATAGAAACCCTAAAATCCACAATATTTGAAACAAATTGCTTGGAGAATTTAAATACCGAGAAGAAGACATCGTTGATGAGCGTCAAGAACTTTTTCGGACAGTCGTCGCTCGAATGCGAATCTCCAACCACGCAAAAGACGAATGTTTTCTCAAACGAGTGGAGAGAGGCGGTGAGGGCAATATAGAAAGTGATTCTGTTGTCTGCCTCGACTGACTAAAAAGCCATGCGCGAACGGTCTGCGCCTTAGAGAGCGCAGATGATCTACTCTGCCCATCGGACTATCCAGACCCTGATGCGGCGGACGGTCCGCGGTCAGAGGGCGAACGGTCCGCGGCCTGACAGTCTGTTATTCATTCTGTGTCCATAGAATAAATGGAGATATCTCCTTTTACAACGTGATCTTTTAAAAAGTGATACCTAATATCAATGTACTTTGTTCCTGAGTGTTGAACGGGATTTATAGTTAATTTTACGGCACTCTCATTATCACACATAAGAGGTACATTTCTGAATGAAATCCCATAGTCCAATAGAGTTTGTTTCCTCCATAATAATGGAGCACGATAATTATCGGCCGATATATATTCCACCTCGGCGGTAGAGAGAGCGACCAAGTTTTGCTTCTTAGAAGACCATGAAACAACAGATCTTCCAAGAAATTGACAACATCCGGAGGTACTCTTCCTATCAACCTTGCAACCCTTAAAGTCCGAATCCGAATAACCAATTAATTAAAATTGAACACCTTTAGGATATCATAGACCAATGTTAGGGGTATGCTTTAAATATCTTTTTTTGGCAGCCTTCAAGTGCACCTCTTTAGGTGATGCTTGAAACCGAGCACACATGCAAACACTAAACATAACATCGGGCCTAGGTACGGTAATATAAAGTAAACTACTAATTATTGAACGAAAGAGTTTTTGATCAACAATTGTACCTCACTCATCTAAGTCAAGATGATCATTTGTTGTCATAGGAGTCTTGATTTACTTTGCATTTTTAAGCCAAACTTTTTGAGCATGTTCTTCAAATATTTAGAATGACTTACAAAAATTTCAGCTTTCAAATGTTTGATTTGAAGACCGAGTAAGAACCTCAATTCTTCAATCATAGACATTTCAAATTCATTTGACATCATTTTGCCAAACTCCTCACAAAATGACTCATTAATTAATCCAAAAATAATATCATCAACATAAATTTGACAAATAAATAAATCTTTACCAATTCTTTTAAGGAATAGAGTAGTGACTTTCCTAATTTTGAAGTCTTTAAAAAGCAAGAAATCACTAAGCTTGTCATACCAAGCGCGTGGAGCTTGCTTAAGCCCATATAAAGCTTTAGAAATCTTGTACACATGGTTAGGTCTTTTGGGGTCCTCAAAACCGGGAGGTTGTTTCACATGCACTAGATCACTAATGTAACACCCTGAATTTGCGGGTATAAAATTTCTTTTCTAAACATCCACCAAATTCAGGTGTTATCCTCTCTTTTCCTTGCTTTTCCTTCCTTTTTCCTAAATAGTGAAGAGTTATTTTGTCTTATATCGGTAAAAGCCTCGTAAAATAAAACCCTAGAAAGAGTCCTTGATTGCTGCATAACATTGCCGAGACATTTTTTTGTTGAATTGTTATGTTTGTGCATCAATTCAAACTCACTAAATATATTTGAATCTCTTATTCAAAAACTATAGTTAAATTCGAATAGAAATAAGAAAGGGAAAGAAATATAAAGGAAAACCTCCCTCAACCCCTCCTTCCCAGCCCACTCCACGGCCCACCCCGCGCGTCGCGCTACCCAGCCTTCCGCGGCCAGCTCTTCGCGGCCCACCAGCGCGCCACGCCAGCCCAGCTAGCCCGCTCCCCTGGCCGTGGCCCAGCCACCACCCCCCGGCCCACCCCCGCGCGCGGCCGCGCGACCCACCCAGCGCCGGCGCCCCTACCCCAAAACCCTAGCGCGCGGGTGTGCCCCAGCCACCGCCGTCGCCTGCATGCGGGCCCCGTGCGTCATCCCTCCCCGGAAAACCGTCTCTCCCGCCCAGCCGCGACCTCCCGTGGCGGCCACAGCGCGCACAGCACAGCATCCCAAACCCTAGCGCCGCCGCCTGCAAGCCGCTCGCCCAGCCGCCTGCGCGCGCTCTCCCTGTCGTGTAGCCCAGCGCGCCGCGCCTGCCCAGCCCTCGCCGCGCCCCAAGCAGCCATGTCGCGCGCGCCCTAGCGAGGAACGCCACGGGCCCTGCTCCCTCGCGCGGGCGAGCCCCACCCCAACCCCATGGCCGGGCGAGCTCCCCCCCTCTCCCCGCGCGTGAGTCTCGGCCGAGCAGCCGCAACCTCGGTCGTGGTCGGCCTTGCTGCGCCCCATTCTCCTCTTCCCCGTCCTCGGCGAGTTCAGCCATGGCCGTCGCGGGCACTTGCACTGCGTTGCGTGCCCACAGCCCTAGGCGCGGATCCCCCACCGCCGTCGCCGTGTGCTGAGGCCTTGGCAGAGGGCCCGAGCCACCTGGTATGGCTAGCCCAACGGCGCCGGCCCCGACAACAACAAAGACGGTGATCATCACCGACATGAACTACTACCCGGTGTCCAAGTGCCACTTCGACCTCAGTGACACGGTGTTCGGCAGGCTGGCCAAGCCCGGCCTCAACGACAAGCTCCGCCCCTCTGGCATCATCGACATCGAGTTCACTAGGATTCATCGTCGACATTGGGGGTTCGAGTCTAGTTTGGTTGCGCGGAGGCATGTTATATGGCGACCTCCAGATTTATGTTGCCGATGTGGTGCTCCATCTCGGCAATAGGAAAGTATCTTTCCCCTATCTTTTCCCTTGTCTTTGTGGTGCTAATCTTGTATGTCATATGATTGGTAAATGGAGGTGTCAAAAGAAATTAAATTGTCTAAGATATACGCATAGTGTAATTTAGGTGGCTTTTCATTTGTGTGACGTAAGAATTAGAGTAAAATGCAAGGATGCTAGGTGTTTGTGTTCTAGCTGGTAGAATAGATGGAGTCTATTTGTGGGGTTAAGTAATTTCTAGGTGTATGCGTAGCGTGATTAATATCAACTCGCAGGTTCTGAATTATCACTCATTTATAATAAACACGATATTTGTTAGTGATCCTCTCGTGTCGCGCATGTGTTTTGCACGTGGTTACGTGCTGATCCGCGTGTCGTCCACGTTCGTCGTTTACGCTGTTCCGCGCGGTCGCACACGTTATTAAATCCATGACGACCCACTCGTGTTACGTTAACTTCATAACAATATCGTCAACATACTAATAATATTATTTCATCACACCACAAGTCTATATTATTTAATTAGCTATTCATTCGATACTTATTAAAGTGACCTTCTAATTAAAACTGTTTTATAGTTTTTAACTCACGCTTTTATAAATAGATGTTAATCAACCTGATTAATATCATCCTAAATATTGTTAATTAATTATTTGTTTGTTGTTGTTCGTACACGACATCTTTTGCGTGTCATCGTGTTGTTTACGCGCGTAGTCGTGTTGGCTCGCGCGTATCGCGCGCTGTCACGCGCGTTGTCTCGCGTGCCGTCCGCACGTTATTTCACGCTGTGTCGCGCGTCGTCACACGTCTTTCGCGCGTTGTCGCGCGCGTTATTAAATTGTTTTGGCTTATGATCATTCATATTGATTAATCACCTGTGTAGTTGTTAACTATTAGAATATCAAATTAATCGAAACTAAGCAGTGATGTTAATTTATATTTTATAAATGTCCTGACTATTACTTGCGTAACGTAAACGTTATAACTTCTCGACCGTAGCTCCGACTGTTGCATTCATTTTTCCTCACGTGATCGTAGAAGCGAGCTATATTCCGTATTACATATTTTTATCATGTTTTCCTTTGCATGGTGTAATGTTCTTACGCAAGTATATGTTTGCCTGTGCCTGTTTGTATTCGTCGTGCATCGTGAATAGACTGTGATCCATTTCCGAACCTCAAGGAATTGAAGATCGAGCATGGTGACCAAGTGATCCGGTTCTTCGAGTTCTACGAGATTGAAGACCCTGAGCATCTGTTTGGTGAAGGCAAGTGTTCTCTGACCCATTATGTCCCATTTACTTTATAATTCACTGTCCCGCATACTATGACCAACCTAAGGATTGACTAGCTTTCTATTTATCTGGTCCTTGATTACCTTTTGGGCTACTATGGTTAGATTCATGCTATTGCTTTACTTTAATCAATGAACATGATGTGAACACTTATGATACGATGTTGTCTCTATGATTATGATGTTGGACTGGTGATACTTTAGGGGGCTCGAGTAGTTTCTCGAGTGCCTCTCCGTAAGGACTTGTTCGTTGGATGATCGCCCGGGAAAACAGTGCAACCATGAGGGTAGAATGGGACGCCCTTAGCTGAATAATTAGAGGAACTGGGGTGTAGTTCGCTTCGCCGTCGTGCCGTTAATGGGGCTCGGTGTATGCGGCTCGCTCTGCCAAGGTTGGTTCGCCCCTTGGGGAGGAGTGCGGTGCATTTAGGAAAACTAATGGGCGGCTACAGCCTTAGGAAATCTCTGTAAAGGCTTCATAGTGAATCCCTGGCCATTCACCTCGGGAGTGAATAAGGGTCTTGCAAGCCCGGGCTAGAGAGGGAATCACGACTTTTGGGTAAAGTGCGCAACCTGTGCAGAGTGTTATGAAACTGATATATTAGCCGTGCTCGCGGTTATGAGCGGCCAAGGGAGCTCCATTGATTAGAGATACTTGATCAGAGATGTTCGGATTACAGGTGGTGATGAGAATGGTGGGTTTTGATTATGATTATGGTAATGGTAAGTGGTATTCTTTCCGTTTGGAAAGGGTACTTTGGGTTAATAACTTGGGTTAATGCTAAAACTTGGCTTTCTACTAGTAATAATAACCTGACCAACTAAAAGCAACTGCTTGGCTTAATTCCACATAAAGCTATTCCACTTCAACTAAACAGGACATTTGCTGAGTACGTTGATGTGTACTCGCTCACCCTTGCTTTCACAAAACACCAGGTTGCCTTCGGTGCAATCTATGCTCAGGTAAAGAAGGCGATGAGGTGGATTTCCATGAGTTCCAGGACATCGATGAGTTCAAGGATTAGGCTAGCGACCTCCCCCAGTCAGCTGCCTGTGGTGGGTTGTTTACGTTGGCTACATTTTGATTCTGTGTACTCTTTATTGTAATTCGAAGCATTGTGCTATGATGAGTCATTTATGTAATCGCTGTGTACGTGAATTACTGATCCTGGCACGCACATGGTTCGCATTCGGTTTACCTTCAAAACCGGGTTTGACATAAGTGGTATCAAAGTCGTGCTGACTGTAGGATCGTTAGCCTAGAGTAGCATTGGCCGTTTTAAGGACTTATTGATTATTACTTCACCCCATCCTTGATTCTGCTTCAAAATATTGGTCACCTCGACTAATTTTATGTTGTGCTCCTATATGCCCCCTTGCCAAAAATTATTTTATTCTAGTATGGTCTATACTTCTCTCAATCTATTAGATCTGATCTCGCTGTTGTGCTTGCGACATCTTTGCAGGTGCCCCCTGATCATAACCTTCTTGTCTTTTGGGATTCTTTTATCTTTCGTCATTAAATTGCTACCATTTGACCATCTTTATTCTCTTGGTATTGGCATGCTCGTACCTCAATACTCTTGCTTTAAAATACTCACATATGAATTTCTCCTGCCTACTTAAACATTTCAGTTTATATGTCCATGATCTTACTGTCTTTTGAGACCCTTTCCTATTCTATTGATAAGTCGCTATCTTTTTGGCAATTTGTACTTTCTTGGTCTTGGTATGCTCGTACCATTGGAATCTTGCATACTCTTATTTTTATATATGCTTACCTTTATGTCCCAATATAAATATTTCAGTTAACATGCCCTTAACCACCCTTGTTTCCTAATGATCCATGAGTGATCATTTTATTTTGCACACCTGTAGTAATCTCGTTATTTCCTTGTAACTCCACTCGGTAATGAATCTTTACTTCAACCCTTCTGTTGGAACCTTACCGATCTTACCCTTGATTGTTTTCTCCACTTTGTCATTTCGCGAGTCTTGTCTTAACTATATCCTTTGTTATGCTTTTTAATTATTATCATATGCACCCTTGACACCTCTATATCCTACATTGATGTTTGTCTCATACCTGCCCTTTAAAATCGCCCCTCTTCCGTCTCATACCTTCTTTCTCTTGGTCGTATCCTCTTCTTTGGCTCGCGAGTTTGTAACCTCATCCTTGTTGTGCTTTTGCTTCTTATTGCCTTTACCCTTCTCATCTCTCAATCTTACCTTGGTGATTATGCTATGTTCGTTATCTAAAACCTCCAATCTCCCACCTTAGTTCTAGCGTGGTCTCTTACTTATCTCACCCGTGGTTATATCCTATACTTTACCTCTTGCAAGACTCATCTTATTTCTATTCTTGATTGTACCTAGATTCGTGGTTTTTTATGCACATTTACCTCTTCCTTTATATCCTTGCCTATTATCACCTTTGACCCTTGACCTCTCTCCATATTTACCATGATGTTTACCTATTTCTTAGCCTCACTTATTCCATTTCAATCCGAGAGTGTTATTTTCCCTATCCTGCTCTTGTTCGTTTCCTTTCCCTTTGTCGCTTTGCAAGTCTTGTCTTACCTTAACTTCATCCTTTGTTGAGCTTTTGTTTGATATCATCCTTACCTTTGTAATCTGTAGATCTTGCCTTGATACTTATCTTAGGTCTGCTTGTTGAAATCCCCTCTTTTCTATCTCAATTCGAGAGTATGTTTTACTTATCTCACCCTTGACTATATCCTCTTCTTTACCGCGTGTAGGCCTAGACTTAACTCCATTCGTTATTGTATTTGTACCACTTGCTCTTCTATGCCTTTATCTTTTCTCTTACACCCTTGTACGTTATCGCCTTTGGCCCTTGCGATATTTATGTCTTCTACCTAAATGCTAACCTTAAACTTATCCTTTAAATCCTCCCCTTTCTTTCAACCCAGTTTGAGAGTTGCGAGTTACCTACCTCTCCCTTGATTTCTTTTCACTTCTTTTCGCCTTACAAGTTTTGTTTCAATTCCATCCTTAGCTATGTGTTTTATTTGCTATCACCACCTCCTTGTCATCCATCGATCTTGCCTTGATACTTATCTTTATTCTGGCTCTTTAAAATCTCCTCTCTTCCACCTCAATTAGAGAGTGGTTGTTTACCTATCTGGCCCTTGAACGTACCTCCTTCTTTTTCATCTGCAAGTCTTGTCTTAACTCCATCCTTTGTGGTACTTATATCCTTGGTTATTATGCGCATTTACCTCCTCTCCTACATCCTAACATGTTATCACCTTTAAACCCTCGTGATATCTATGCCCTTGCCCTCATGCTTACTTTGAACCTACCCTTTAAAGCCACCTCTTTTTCATCGTTGTTTGAGGATAATGCCTCACCTACTTCACCATTGATTGCTTCCCATTTTTTGATACCTCGCACATTTTGTCTAAAATACATCCTGGGTTATGTTTGTCTGTTATCACCTTAACCCTTGTCATCCCTTGATCTTTACCATGATGCTTATCTTGCACCTACATTTTAAAGCCTCCTCTCCCATTTCATTTCAAGAGTGTTGTCTTACCCATCCCGCTCTTGTTCGTTCCCTTTTTCCTCTGTCGCGTTGCAAGTCTTGTCCTAACTCTATCTTTTGGTGTGCTTTTGCCTTTCACCTCCCTTACCTTTCTAATCTCTAGATCTTTCCATGATGTTATCTTATGCCTACCTTTTGAAATATCATCTTTTCCATCTCAATTTGAGAATGGTGTTTTACCTATCCTGACCTTGGTTGCATTCTCTCCCTTATCGGTTACAATCATTGCTTTAGCTCCATCCTTTACTATGCTCATGCCCCTATCCTCTATGTTCTGTCGCTCCCCTTGTCTTTTGATGGCCTTAAAGTAGTTTCCACATTGTAAGGAAAGACCACCATTTAATTAAAAGTTACGTATAGCAACGAGATGTCTGTTGTTGTATGTTTGTGCTATTTGTCTTTGTGTTATGACTGATTTGCTTCTTTGGAATGAGTGTTGGTGTGTTGTGGCCCCTGGGTCTGCAATGACATCCGTTTACTAGTAGAGTGTCGTAGAGTTAATTAGCTGGGTGCTCTCCCTTTTCTCTCTTCAATCCATCCATGCTTACCTTTTCTATCTATACCCTTCCCTCTTGCACCTTTCTAGTTGGCATCCTACAACCTCTCTTAATTAGTCAAGATCGGAGTCGGTAGCATCTTCACCAAGTGCGTATCAATGCTCCTGTTAAGGGGGTTAGCCGCTAACCCCGATGAAGACAATGCGATCAACATCAACCAACAAGATCAGAGTGGCGCAGCGGAAGCGTGTCTGGGTCCTAACCCACAGGTCCAAGGGATCCTCAAGAATTGCATCAATTGGTTTCGAGTATCTGAAGGTCAAAGCAACCAGTCCGCAAGTTAAGCTAGCAAAGTAAATGTTGAATGGAATAAACTTTGAACAATCAATGAACCGACCTTGTTTTTCTTGCTAGCTTCTTCTTGAATCTCGAGGGCGAGATTCCTGTTAAGGGGGTTAGATTTGTAACACCCTGAATTTGGTGGTATAAATTTTCTTTTCTAAACATCCACCAAAATCAGGTGTTATCCTCTCTTTTCCTTGCTTTTCCTTCCTTTTTCCCAAATAGTGAAGAGTTATTTTGTCTTATATCGGTAAAAGCCTCGTAAAATAAAACCCTAGAAAGAGTCCTTGATTGCTGCATAGCATTGCCGAGACATTTCTTTTTGTTGAATTGTTATGTTTGTGCATCAATTCAAACTCACTAAATATATTTGAATCTTTGATTCAAAAACTATAGTTAAATTCGAATAGAAATAAGAAAGGGAAAGAAATATAAAGGAAAACCTCCCTCAACCCCTCCTTCCCAGCCCACTCTGCGGCCCACCCCGCGCGCCGCGCTCCCCAGCCTTCCGCGGCCCACCAGCGCGCCACGCCAGCCCAGCTAGACCGCTCCCCTGGCTGCGGCCCAGCCACCCCCCAGCCCACCCCCGCGCGTGGCCGCGCGGCCCACCCAGCGCCGGCGCCCCTACCCCAAAACCCTAGCGCGCGGGCGTGCCCCAGCCACCGCCGCCACCTGCGTGTGGGCCCCGCGTGTCATGCCTCCCCGGAAAACCGACTCTCCCGCCCAGCCGCGACCTCCCCTGGCGGCCACAGCGCGCACAGCACAGCATCCCAAACCCTAGCGCCACCGCCTACAAGCCGCTCGCCCAGCCGCCTGCGTGCTCTCTCCCTGCCGTGCAGCCCAGCGCGCCATGCCTGCCCAGCCCTCGTCGTGCCCCAAGCAACCATGCCACGCGCGCCCTGGCGAGGAACGCCACGCGCCCTGCTCCCTCGCGCGGGCGAGCCCCACCCCAAACCCATGGCCGGGCGAGCTCCCCCCTCTCCCCGCGCGCGAGTCTCGGCCGAGCAGCCGCAACCTCGGTCGTGGTCGGCCTTTCTACGCCCCATTCTCCTCTTCCCCGTCATCGTGAGTTCAGCCATGGCCGTCGCGGGCACTTGCACTGCGTTGCGCGCCCGGTAGCCCTAGGCGCAGATCCCCCACCGCTGTCGCCGTGTGCTGAGGCCCCTGGCAGAGGGCCCGAGCCACCTGGTATGGCCAGCCCAATGGCACCGGCCCCGACAATAACAAAGACGATGATCATCACCGACATGAACTACTACCCGGTGTCCAAGTGCCACTTCGACCTGAGTGACACGGTGTTCGGCAAGCTGGCCAAGCCCGACCTCAACGACAAGCTCCGCCCCTCTGGCATCATCGACATCGAGTTCACCAGGATTCATCGTCGACATTGGGGTTCGAGTCTAGTTTGGTTGCGCGGAGGCATGTTATATGGTGACCTCCAGATTTATGTTGCCGATGTGGTGCTCCATCTCGGCAATAGGAAAGTATATTTCCCCTATCTTTTCCCTTGTCTTTGTGGTGCTAATCTTGTATGTCATGTGATTGGTAAATGGAGGTGTCAAAAGAAATTAAATTGTCTAAGATATACGCGTAGTGTAATTTAGGTGGCTTTTCATTTGTGCGACGTAAGAATTAGAGTAAAATGCAAGGATGCTAGGTATTTGTGTTCTAGCTGGTAGAATAGATGGAGTCTATTTGTGGGGTTAAGTAATTTCTAGGTGTATGCGTAGCGTGATTAATGTCGACTCGCAGGTTCCGAATTATCACTCGTTTATAATAAACACGATATTTGTTAGTGATCCTCTCGTGTCGAGCACGTGTTTTGCGCGTGGTTACGTGCTGATCCGCGTGTCGTCCACATTCGTCGTTTACGCTGTTCCGCGCGGTCGCACACGTTATTAAATCCATGTCGACCCACTCGCGTTACGTTAACTTCATAACAATATCGTCAACATACTAATAATATTATTTCATCACGCCACAAGTCTATATTATTTAATTAGCTATTCATTCAATACTTATTAAAGTGACCTAATTAAAACTATTTTATAGTTTTTAACTCACGCTTTTATAAATAGATGTTAATCAACCTGATTAATATCAGCCTAAATATTGTTAATTAATTATTTGTTTGTTGTTGTTCGTACACGACATCTTTTGCGTGTCATCGTGTTGTTTACGCGTGTAGTCGTGTTGGCTCGCGCGTATCGCGCGTTGTCACGCTCGTTGTCTCGCGTGCCGTCCGCGCGCTATTTTATGCAGTATCGCGCGTCGTCACACGTCTTTCGCGCGTTGTCGCGCGCGTTATTAAATTGTTTTGGCTTATGATCATTCATATTGATTAATCACCTGTGTAGTTGTTAACTATTAGAATATCAAATTAATCGAAACTAAGCAGTGATGTTAATTTATATTTTATAAATGTCCTGACTATTACTTGTGTAACGTAAACGTTATAACTTCTCGACCGTAGCTCCGACTGTTGCATTCATTTTTCCTCACGTGATCGTAGAAGCGAGCTATATTTTGTATTACATATTTTTATCATCTTTTCCTTTGCATGGTGTAATGTTCTTACGCAAGTATATGTTTGTCTGTGTCGGTTTGTATTCGTCGTGCGTCGCGAATAGACTGCGATCCATTTCCGAGCCTCAAGGAGTTGAAGATCGAGCATGGTGACCAAGTGATCCGGTTCTTTGAGTGCTACGAGGTTGAAGACCCTGAGCATCTGTTTGGTGAAGGCAAGTGTTCTCTGACCCATTATGTCCCATTTACTTTATAATTCACTGTCCCGCATACTATGACCAACCTAAGGATTGACTAGCTTTCTATTTATCTGGTCCTTGATTACCTTTTGGGCTACTATGGTTAGATTCATGCTATTGCTTTGCTTTAATCAATGAACATGATGTGAAGACGTATGATACGATGTTGTCTCTATGATTATGACGTTGGACTGGTGATACTTTAGGGGGCTCGAGCAGTTTCTCAAGTGCCTCTCCGTAAGGACCTGTTCGTTGGATGACCGCCCAGGAAAACAGTGCAACCATGAGGGTAGAATGGGACGCCCTTAGCTGAATAATTAGAGAAACTGGGGTGTAGTTCGCTTCGTCGTCGTGCCGTTAATGGGGCTCGGTGTATGCGGCTCGCTCTGCCAAGGTTGGTTCGCCCCTTGGGGAGGAGTGCGGTGCATTTAGGAAACCTAACGGGCGGCTACAGCCTCAGGGAATCTTTGTAAAGGCTTCGTAGTGAATCCCTGACCATTCACCTCGGGAGTGAATAAGGGTCTTGCAAGCCCGGGCTAGAGAGGGAATCACGACTTGGGAGTAAAGTGCGCAACCTTGCAGAGTGTTATGAAACTGATATATCAGCCGTGCTCGCGGTTATGAGCGGCCAAGGGAGCTCCATTGATTAGAGATACTTGATCAGAGATGTTCGGATTACAGGTGGTGATGAGAATGGTGGGTTTTGATTATGATTATGGTAATGGTAAGTGGTATTCTTTTCGTTTGGAAAGGGTACTTTGGGTTAATAACTTGGGTTAATGCTAAAACTTGGCTTTCTACTAGTAATAATAACCTGACCAACTAAAAGCAACTGCTTGGCTTAACTCCACATAAAGCTAGTCCACCTCAGCCAAACAAGACATTTGCTGAGTACGTTGATGTGTACTCACCCTTGCTTTCACAAAACACCAGGTTGACTTTGGTGCAATCTATGCTCAGGTAAAGAAGGCGTTGAGGCGGATTTCCATGAGTTCCAGGACATCGACGAGTTCAAGGATTAGGCTAGCGACCTCCCCCAGTCAGCTGCCTGTGGTGGGTTGTTTACGTTGGCTACGTTTTGATTCTATGTACTTTGATTTATATTATGTAAATGGCTCTAGTCTGTAATATTATTACTTACTCTTTATTGTAATTCGAAGCATTGTGCTATGATGAGTCATTTATGTAATTGTTGTGTATGTGAATTACTGATCCTGACACGTACATGGTTCGCATTTGGTTTACCTTCAAAACCGGGTGTGACAACTAATCTCACTATTTAAGAAGGCACTCTTTACATCCATTTGGTAGATCTTGATATTATGAGCACAAGCATAGGCAAGAAGGATTCGAATGGCTTCCAATCTTGCTACGGGTGCAAATGGCTCACCAAATTCCAATCCTTCTACTTGATTATAATCTTGTGCCACTAGTATTGTCTTGTTTCTTGCCACCAAACCATATTCATTATGTTTGTTTCAAAATACCCATTTGGTTCCAATAACATTGTGATTCTTTGGTCTCTCAACAAGCTCCCAAACTTCATTACGGGTAAAGTTATGTAATTTCTCATGCATTGCATTCACCCAATCAACATCAAGTAGAGCTTCATCTACATGGTTAGGTTTAATGCAAGATACAAAAGAGAAATGTTCACAAAATGAAGCAATACGAGAGCAAGTTTGAACACCCTTACTTATATCACCCACAATTAGATTTGTCGGTTGATCTTTTATAATTGAATGATGAATTCTTGGAGTAATTTGAAAATCACCAGTGCAGGCTTGAGGATGGATCGAATGACTTGAGATATCTTGAACACGATCATCCTCAATTTCATCATTTTGTTGGCTTTGGTGGGTTTCCTCATTTATAGTTGAAGAGGATGGAATGGCAACAATACTACCATCATCTTCTTCTATTAGCTTTATTTCACCAATAGCCATGATTTTCATAGCATTTCTTAATTATACTCCACCAACATCATCAAGGTTCCCATTTTCATCTTGAGATCCATTTGTTTCATGAAACTCTACATCATATGCTTCTTCAATGATGCCATGAGTTTTGTTGAAAACTTTATATGCCTTGCTACTTGATGAATATCTAAGGAGAAAACCTTAATCACATTTCTTCTCAAATTTAGAGAATCGACTGTCTTTCCTTAAAATATAGTACTTGCAACCGAACACCCTAAAATAAGAAATATTTGGTTTTCTACCAATAAGCAATTCATAGGGAGTCTTTTTTAAGAGCTTGTGACAATATAATCTATTCGATGCATGACAAGCAGTATTAATGGCTTCGGCCCAATAAGAATCCGACACATTATATTCAGCTAACATAGACCTAGCCATATCAATGAGTCCTATTTTTTCTTTCAACAATTCCATGTTGTTCCGGTGTATACTTGGAAGAAAATTCATGTTTATACCCTTATCATCACAATATTCATCAATTCTAGCAATTTGAATTCCGACCCATTATCACTTCTAACTTTCTTGATGTCAAATTCAAATTGATTTTGGGCCAATATAGCAAATGACTTAAATGTTTCAAACATATTTGATTTATCCCGAAGAAAATAGACCCAAGTAAATCTAAAATAATCATCCACAATTACAAGTCAATAAGAATTACCACCAATACTCACAAAAGATGTTGGTCCAAAGAGATTCATGTGAAGTAATTTCAATGGTCTATGAGTAGACATTTGACTCTTGTAAGGATGAGTATTTGCCACTTGCTTCCCGGCTTGACATGAACTACACAATTTGTTCTTTCCAAATTTCACATCCTTCAAACCTCGAACTAAGTCATGCTTGGATTAAGTGTGACGGAACCTCCCAAGTCATTAGGCCCACCTATAGTTGTCTTTGTCCAATGGACCTTGGGCAACCCTATAGATGCACATAATCACTTGACAAGTTCGGTATGTGTATCTTTTTCCTTTCCCAAGAGCGTTTCACCCGTTACACAGATATTACAACACATCAGAGGAACGAATAAGCGGAAGCGAATTACAATAACTTAGTTTACATTCATTAAAATATAGAAAGAGTATTATTATTACATCACCAGGATATAAGAGTGCATAAGTATTATTATTATTACAAACCTGGGAGGCAAAACCCCCCTCCCACATAAAAGTATATTGTTTTTCAAAAGGAAGGACCACGTCCTTCCGCAACCACGTTACTGTTGAGGCTCATCCTTGGGCACCACATCCTTGGGCACCACCTTAGTGCAAAAACAGCAGAAGTCTGCTGTTTCACCACCTACAACAACATGGGTTCAAAAACCCTAAGTACGAAGTGTACTTTCGCAAGTCTTACGCGTCAAAATAAAAGACTCTCAAGGATATGCTGGCTTAAGGGAGTCCAGGTAAGGCTTAATCAAGAATCAAGACTCTGTTTGCAAAAATGCTTACTAATAGTGGATCCTTAAAAATCCAGTTTTATTAGCCAGTTAAGTCATTACCTGTCATTAGATTTCTTTCTACCCTAGTTCAAGCACTTGGCCTATACTAGCCATCCTTTTATCAACCCTTCTTGTTCACTGGAATGCTATGTGTGAGTCAGTTACCAAGTCTTCATGTCCAAGAAGTAACGACGATTTGAATCGATTAATACTCAGCTAAGGATCTCCAATCACACAACATATTTAGCACTTAACCCTTGCATATGTCAACTCGCCACCAGGGTTCTTAAGACCAGACCGGGTTCACGCCAACCGAGAGCATAGATACACCACCGTCCAGCCTCTTGCCACGGAGGGTACACGCTACTCTCGCCATCTCTCCACTCCCATTGCATTTTGGCCTTTCTAGTATTAGTCTGCCCAAGACAAAGCTTACCCATGACGAGGCATGTGACCAGTTAAAGGGTCCTCGGTCAGCAGGCCCACATCGAGACGGTCCTTAATCGACTCAGATGGAGACACTACACCGAGACTCTCTTCTCGTGCAAGTCACCGGCCCAGTCTCAGCTTTATCTTTTCAAACCCAAAGTTTGGTACCTGGCAGAGGTACATCTTTTCCGATGTTGCACTCGTCATGGCCATGATGGATCCACCATCAAGTTTTATTTTTGAAAACATCCCATCCACTGTGAAGTATCACCTTTTGTTAAAAACAAAACATTTGTTTTTTTCTAAAGCGGGACTAAGCATCATAAAACCCTTTTGAATAGAACAGGTAATCAAGGAATGGTAAATAGTTCCAAGGAAGGAAATGCAGTAATTGGTTTAACACCCAACTCCTATCACCTAATGCATCATTCAAGTGATAAAGAGATTTAAACAGCAAGGAGGTGGCAAATGCACCGGGGCTTGCCTTGTGTTGTAGGAGAGTCGGGCTCTGTTCCATAGATGTCAAAGTAAAAACAGTTCCCGGTAGGTGGATTTTCTGCTGATGGAGTAGTCTCTTCCTCTTCAACAGTCACTTCTTCCTCATTCTCTATATATAACCATATATAACCATGAATGCTCATGTAATGCTTATGAAAATGCAATAATAGAGAAACTATACTAAGTTGTATCTTGAATATAACTTTCCTTCACGGTACTCCAGAGAACTAGGGTTTTTGGAGTCACTGTTTTATTTCATAGGGCAGACACTACTTAGAAGACTAGGGTTTTGGGTTTAGGGATCAAACATTGTCCAAATCATGTCTAACTTCACCCATGGGTTCTAGGAACCAAAATGAGTTCACCCAAAAAGTTTTATGATTTTCGGAGCTATCTATTAATTTATAAAATTCAAAAAGACTAGGTTTAGGCCTTCTTAAATACTACATAATTCCTGGTTTGGGCTAAAAATCTTGGAATCATTTTTATTAAATACTAGGGAAATTTAGAAGTCCAACAAAATTGGTCTCATATTTTTATTATTTTTCTCGAATTCTTTATGGATTTCTAAACTTTCTAAGAAAAAGAAAAGGAAAACCTATCAACAGTATTGGGCTGACACCGGCCCAACCAGCCCAGGCCTATGCAGAATCCGGGCGCGCCCGCGACCACGCGGTAGACTTTGCGCAAAGGCCCCTATCGGTTCAAAAATCTGAGAAGAAGTCCTTGGCTATTTTCAATGAGTCACTGACACCTTTCCCTTAGCCCCCTCAAACTTCTGTGTCTTTTAAAATTAAGTCCTTGACCACGGACAGCGGCGAGGCTGAACATCCCCCCGGTCTCGCCAAGGCCATGGAAGGCCCGAGCACACGTTGGTACCTGCTCCACCAAATTCTACCCTACCCCGAGCCATTATGGGCATCAATTTGGCTCGCACGTTCAGAGAATGCCCTACCCACACGCACGTCGGAATACGCGACGTCGAGCCCGCGTTCCCACAAAACTGTGCCCGTAATGGTCAAATGGTCGCCACGGTGAGCTTCATGTGCATACAGGGCTGCTAAAACAATACTTCCGAAGCACAGAATCATACCAGGATTGTCTGGCCACGGAGCACGGAGAGTTCGTGCTCGACGGTGTCTGAGAAGGGGAAAACGGCGTCGCGACGATCTCTGGTGGAATTAGAGGGACACGTTGAGGCTATACGTACATAAAGGACTACCGATTCACCTTGCACAACTAATTTGGGAAGAGGAGGAGGAGGCAGTGCAATTTTTGGCTTTAACCAAGCTCACTGAAGAACTGTGAGCACCTCGCCGTGGTTCCCTGCGCTATTTAAAGGCACGGCGACCCGGCTAGCGATCCGCGGTCACAAAACACATTGTTAACGCATGGCAAACACGTAAGGAAGGAGCACAGTGAGGTAGAAAGGAGGCCCAAGTGACACGGTGACGAAAAGACCGAGCCACGGCGACTGCCGGTGAAATATCTCCGGCCGGACCTCAGCCAAGTTCGTGGAACCGTGACACGGCACAATGTTATCATGTCGCGGTTGTTCCTATCCCCAATTCATCTGATCCCATCCAAATCCACAGTATCACTGATATTTTTGTTCTTCAGATATTTCCTGTGCCACTGATCTTCATCGTTTCACTGAACCGACCTCCTTTCACCCTCTCTTTTTCTTAATTCTTGTTAAGAACAGGGTGATCTTCATTAATAAAAATTGTTCACCAAACAACAGTCTTCAAGTTTACTATAGGATTCATGGATCAATTTTACATAAATTCTCTGATCTGGTGCTCTCAATTCGACTGCATTTCACTGAAGCCATAACATTCTGAATCCGATTTTCAGTATTGCCCTATTCGCATAACTTGTCTCTGACAGCTCAACTTCATCACACTATTTCTCTGATTTTTGTACAATACCCTAGCAAGCCAACTGCATCAAAGCTACTCTACTAAAAACCAGTTTTAACTTTGTTACAGACATTTTAGTTAAACACCCATTAATTCGAGGTCCACATGGTCCCAAAGTCAGCCCTATACAACTGTTTTTCTGAAACCTACAGAACCCTAGTCTGGTAGCTCAACTTTGAGGTGGTTGTTCGTTAAATTCCTCTAGGTTTTTGGGTTAAGCCTTTTAATCAAACTTATCCTCCTATCATAGCTCTATCATCTTGATGTATTGATCTAGGACAGAATCCTCATGGATTTCTCTACTACCCTATAAGGGTCCAACGAGGGCGTCCACCCTATTCACCGTGCCCCCGCTCCCGTCATCCCCGCCGAGTTGCCAGCCAAGTCGCCCCGCGCCGCTCCATTCTCGCCTTCACGCCCTGCCTCCTACGGTCCCACCCCTTTCCCCATGTACGCACCCCGTCCCCAATTCCTCCCGCTTCGCTCGCTATGGCAAGACTACCGCGGCCGCCCTCCACCCCCGATGCATCCATTTAAAGGGTCTGATCTGTGGACATCGCAACAATGGAGGCGCTCCATCCTCCCAGGCATCTCCATCGGCGACTGGTACTGTCCATCCTGCCGCGCCCCGCACGCATCTTACATGCCCCTGCCTCCGTCACCAATGACGCGCCAAACATCCTCCCCACGGCGGCGTCGCCGTCGACTGCGCCCTCCTTCCATCCTCGCTCCCACGTCTCGCCCGCGATCCACAGGAGCTGTGCCCGCCATCCGCGCTCCGCATATCGCGCCGCCCTTCCATCACTTCCTCCTTGCCTTCCGTGCCTCGCGCACGCTCTTTTTAGCCGTCGTGCAGCTCTCGCTCTCGGCCGCCTCTGTCGTGAAGTTCCTCTGTCTCTTCTCTTCCTCCCGGCGCATCGGGCTTGCCTTCCAGCTTCGCCTCAATCCACTCATCGGTGACTCCGAGTGGCTCGTCGTCGACGAGGCGGAAACTGAAGCGGAGGCGCCTATGCCGGTGCCGACCCACCACAAGTAGCTCCTTGCCGCCACCTCCTACCTCGACATGCTCAACGATGCCTCCCGCAACCGCCCGTACAACCTCGCCATCGACGCCACGGTCATTGACCCCACCTTCCGCGTCCTCGACATTGGGTGAGCCGTGAGCCTTCGTTTTGCTTCAGTTTCAGCGCCCCAAAGGTTGGATTGGATTTGGCTCCAGCTCCTAAGGATGATAATGCTCAGGTACGATTAATCCAGATCTCCCCCTCCTCCACCGAAATCATCCTCTAGAATCTCCCGATCTTTACTCTGCCAAAGATCCTATACACGCGCGGCTATTTGTAGTGTCTGCCCTGCCCTGCCCGGCCTCGTGGAAAGGCGCTCCGCTCTTGGCTCTCCCCACCTGCGGGCAGGGGCTGTTGGTTCGGGGGGAGGCAGTCAAATCCGCCTGCGGCTGAATCGGGGGAGAGGGGGTGCATGGCGGAGGAGAACAGGCAGCAGCGGCGGCTGTTCGCGAACCTGCGCAGTGTCCAGTGGCAGATCGATCTCGGCATCGTGCCGGCGTCGCCCGGGGCCTCCGTCGACAAGCTCTGCCACGCCGCCGCGGATTCGCGGAGGAGGTGAGGCTGATTTGCCCACTTGCTGTTTGGTGCGGTTCTTGTCGTCAGGAATCTCTTCTCTTGTTTGTGTGTTTGGCTGTTGTTCTCGTCCTCTCATGACTATGACGAGAGAGAGAAAAAATGGGTAAAAAAATTGTCTTTTGCCAAGGAAACATTGCAATAATTAAGAGTTAATGCTTCCAATTGTATTACAGTATCAAGAAACAACTCATTGGAAATTTGCATATCTGGTTAAAGGTTATTTTATTGTTCACGTGGCTATGAATTTCGATGAGACAAATTGCCGCTGAACGGCTGGTTGCTGAAGTTCAACTTGTCATCTTTATATGATTGGGCCAAGGGTTCTTTCAACTGATCTAGGTGTTTCTGGTTTCTTGTAGGTATGTTAGTTTGAGGCGCCGCCTTATGGTAGACCCGCATCTTCCAAAGGAGGAGGACAGATCATCCAACCTTGTTGTTGACAACCCGCTCTCTCAGAACCCAGGTATTTTTGTGCTAGACATGATTTCATGACCAGAATGATAAGCATGAAATTTTGATGATATATCTTCTGAATTTAGATGTTTATTTTGTTTGCTACCCGTTTACTTTTGACAGCCTTAATAATTAATGTTAGTGGGAACTACTATGTTTATTTTGCATCGTCATCGTAGATTCCTTATTTCTTCAATGTAATCCTAATTTATGTCAACCCTATGCGCCCTTATGAAATTGCTGTGAAAATAATGTTGTTCTAATATTTAACAGCTGTATATTTTAGTAAAAAAAGATCATAATAGACACTCACAAAATAAATAAATAAATAAATATGCTTACAAGTTCCCTCTATTTCCTTTTATTAGTCAGGCTTTCTTGAAAAGGTCGCAAGCTCACACTTGTTTGGCTCTATAGCACTTCTTGCGAAAAGTGGGAATCTTTCTCTAACTGAATTAATGTTAGAATGGAGCCGAACAAGTTTATGTTTTTATGCGACTTCAAGAGTTGACAAAGGTTTAAGTTCAGAGCTCCAGAATCAGAATTGGAGAGTTCTTTCTGTAGGTAAGCCTATACACTGGGACTAAAAAGCCATGTTTTATTTTCAGGCTATTTTTAGCAAGTCATTTTTGTATTAGAACTTTACTCAAGATAGAATGTGGCAATTTCTGTATTACATAATGGAACATTTGTCCTTGTGAGGGATGATGGGAACTGATACACTTCACTGGTCCAGCTAATGAATGTAGCATAGAGGTTCCTGGTGTTTTAAATGTTCAAAGGCTTCAGCAGTTGCTTCTCACCTTGGCTACTCTAATAAAAAGGGTAAGTTTGCCCTTGCTTTCTTCTTAAACACTTACTGTAATTACAGAGTGCATTGATTTGGAGTGTCTCCCTCTTTGATGTAGGAACTATGTGACTCATCTTTTCTGGTGATTGGATATATAATGAAAAAAATCCTGTGAGGAAGACTTCGCAAGGGCAAGTTACTTTAGAGTTTACAGTGTAAATGAATATTAACATCTACTTATGTATTGTTTAACAACATGAACATCACGCTTTTTCATCTTGCTTACTTACAGAGATGTGGTTCTGTCACTTCTGTGACCGTTGCCGTGTACGGAGACGAGGACAAGCCAGCGCTTATAATGTTTATAGAGATGTGGTTCTGTGACTGTTGCCGTGTACTCAGGCTTTATTTCAACAGGATTTAAATATGAGATGTAGAGTGATTGATGTACATCACTTCACTAATCATGAAATCTGTAGAAGGCGAAACTACTAGCCATATATGATATGCATAATCTGTGTGGTAAACATTATCAATATCACACAAATTATTTGTAATGGATTTTGCATTATCATAGTGATTGTTGTCGTTCCGTTTTTATGTTTCATACAATTTTTTTACTCCCGTCGCAACGCACGGGCACTCACCTATAAAGATATAAGGCTCCAAAGATGCCCCAAGTTTACTAAATTTCAGACTTAACCCTATAGGGTTTAAGTGGTACTTTTTGCAAATAAGTCCAAATCTCATAATTTGATTTGCAAATCCTCAAATGTGTAAAACATATGATTTGTGGTGTTCTAATACTTTGGTTTTTGCACTTGGGTCCAAAAGTGCACACAATTTACACTTAGCCCCCTAGGGCTCCATCTTAGGGTTTTCCAGGGGTCTTTTCAGAGTGTTTAGCACTTCAAGGTTTGGGGGTCACTAAAGTGTATCAAAGATGATATCTTATGATCATTCCTAATGAGTTTTGAGGTTTTAACTTATTTGGGCTTCATTTTCACTCATAAGCCCCATTTAGGGGTTAAGTACCCTACCCTAGGGTTAACCACACATCAATGACATCAGTACAACTTGTTTGAATTCTTTCCTAGTGATTGCACTCTAGGTGTAACAAACACATGATATGCCCATGCACATGATGTTATGCTCAAGTTTTAGTAACAGTAACACCATGGGTGTTACATTAAGAGACCATCGTTGGCTTCCCAATATAAAATCTAGTTTAGCCTTTCCACCATAGGCCTTCTCTAAGTCATGAAAAATCTAGTTTAGCATTTCCCAGCATTAGGGGGAGAATTCAAGTATCCTAATGAATGCCAGGAAATCAATTGGGATGACAAATCTATCCTGTCCTCAGATCCTCAAACCCAAGAATATGAACTTCAAGTTCAGAAAATTATAGAATTGCAACATTTTGCTAATAATCTACCTGATGCGTTTACTGACTACAATGGTGTCACAAAATCCTTGAATCTTGCTGTTAATGCGCCCAGTCGAGTGGAGGTACCAAGAAAAATCATTCAAACCTCTTCTCAACCGAAGAGGAGGAGGGCTGCCAAGTAGGATAATGCTTCTACTAAGCGTCAAAGGAAAGAGAGGAACATTCGATCCTCCAAATCAGTTAATGAAAGTCAACCACCAATTGATGGACACCAAGTGGATACTGTACATCCACAAACTAGCACTCATGTGCACAATTCAGATGTTGCTGGTACATCTAAACACCTCGTATCTACTCTTCATGTGAATCAAGAAGACTTTCATGGGGTACAGGAGATTTCCATTAATTATACTAGTTCTGGAGAATTGTATGATCGTAAAAATACAGTCATCAATTCATGTTTCTCATCAATCATAGCTGGTAACCTTCTATCTGACCCAGGCCCTAAATCCATGGTAGAGTGTCAACAACGTTCGGACTGGACCAAATGGAAGGAAGCAATTAACTCTGAATTATCCTCACTAGCAAAAAGAAAGGTATTCACCTCTGTTATACCTACACCTCCCAGAATCCATCTTGTTGGATTCAAATGGGTTTTCACCTGGAAACAGAATGAGAACAATGAGGTTGTGAGATATAAAGCGAGATTAGTTGCTCAAGGGTTTACCCAGAGACCAGGAATTGACTACAATGAGACATATTCTCCTGTTATGAATGGAATAACCTTCTGGTATTTAATTTCATTGGTAGTACAAAAATGTCTACTTATGTAGTTGATGGACGTCGTGACCGCATATCTTTATATGGCTTAAAACAGTTAGGGAGAATGTGGTACAACCGACTGAAGGAGAATGTGGTACAACCGACTGAATGAGACATATACAAGAAAGTTCCTGATGGAATACCTATAGCGAATAATGGCAAAAACTGTAACATGTTTTGTGTTAAACTCACCAAATCTCTATATGGCTTAAAACAGTCAGGGAGAATGTGGTACAACTGACTGAAGGAATTCATTATGAATAAGGGTTATTCTAACAGTGATGATTGCCCATGTGTCTTTATAAAGAAATCTTCTACATGTTTTTGCATCATATCAGTATATGTAGATGACTTGAACGTCATCGGCCATAAACGTGATATTGATGAGGCACGCGAACTTTTAAAGACGGGATTCGAGATGAAGGATTTGGGTAAAACCAAATTTTTCTTAGGTTTACATCTTGAGCACCTTCCCACGGGCATTCTCATTCATCAGTCTGCTTATGCCCAAAAAGTATTGAGTAATTTCAATGTGGACAAAGCATATCCGTCTAAAACTCCAATGATCGTCCGTACCCTAGAAAGGGGTAAGGATCCTTTTAGACCACGAGACGAAGGAGAAGAGATTTTGGGTCCTGAGTACCCATATCTTAGTGCAATTGGAGCACTTATGTATCTAGTAAGCAATACAAGACCTGATATTGCTTTTGCGGTAAATTTACTTGCTAGATATAGTGCATCCCCTACCAAACACCATTGGACTGGAATCAAAAATGTTCTTCGATACCTCCATGGCACGGTAGATCTCGGTCTATTCTACGGAAGAAATCAAGATCCTAGCCTCGTAGAGTACTGTTGGGGACTTGCTCTCAAAGGCTATGAATTAAGAACAAGGAAACACAGAAAGAAGTTAATGGTTAATGCCCTTCGCCCTTCGAAGCGTTATTTCCCTTAGGATATAACGATCTTCGGACGAAGGTCATGAAGGACATACCTTCATCATCACAGTTTACATTGATGAAAGAAGAAGCATATGAAACATGAGAAATAACATGAATAATCATATAACATTATTTACATGTCCTTATTATATAATCATGGATGAATAAGAACAATATTGAATTACATTTGTACCTTCGGCTTGACAGAAGGCAAAAGTACAAGCGTGACGCACGAGCGAGTACAAGTCAGCGTGAACAGCATGGGGGTACTATTCATCTATTTATAGGCACAGGGCGCAGCCTGTGTGAAATTACATTCATGCCCTTCATGTTCACTATTGACTAAAAAACAATCTATCGAGGACTAGATAGCCTTTTCCTCCTTAAGTCGGTTCCTTTTCTGCTACTGAGCCGAAGCTCCCTTGCGTGCAGCTTCGGCTCTGGTTCAACCTTCATTCCGACCCTGCTTTCCATATTATGTACAGCTTCATCCCGAGTCCGAAGGTTCCTGTACATATATTACGCTTGGGAAACATTGTTAATCATGTTTTTGAGGACATTCGGAAGACGAAGCCCCCCAACAGTAGCCCCTCGCAGTATTAATTTGTTATAACAACGAATTCAGACTGCGACGTGAACGAAGGCCTTAAGCCGAAGGTCCAAAAAACACCTTCCCTTTGCTAGAATAGCAACAATCAATGACAGCTGGAGCCCTCCAAGTTGCAGCGTGCTAGGCGTATAAATATGAACTCACACCGGCAGCATTTGATACGTTGTTTCTGCCATTTGCATTATTTTCTCAAACTTTTAGCTCTTGCTCACTAGCGCTCACTAGATTTTCAAGCTTTTTGAGCTTCGGTTAAAAGACGCGTTTTCACCATGTCTGGGGAAAAATGACTGAGAAGGTGAAGCTGACTGAAGAGACGAAGCTGTTTGAGAAGAAGAAGGTTGTGGATCCTTATATTGCTGGATTTATTGAGTCCATGGCAAAAACAAACACAAAGAAGATTACTAAAGAGATACTGGAAGGTTTATCTGAAGATACTGGTGACATCAATAGCTATGATGTGGAAAGTGGGGATGAAGATTCTGAAGATCGGCCCTGGCGACCAAGCCATGCTGTCTTCGAAAAATCGACCATTAAACAGAGTTATCTTGAGAACATGAGAGGAAGGTACTTTCGGGACATGTCTATCATGAGGGCTGGTGGAGACAACAACGTCCCTGCTCCTGAGGAAAACAAAGTTGTTATCTACCGAAGCTTCTTTAAGGCTGGTCTTCGGTTCCCTTTAAGCAAGTTTGTGGTTGAAGTGCTGAAGATATACCAAATCTTCCTTCATCAGATTACCCCTGAAGCTATTATTAGGATGGGGATTTTTGTCTGGGCTGTAAGAAGCCAGGGGCTGGAGCCAAGCGCGAAGTGCTTTTGCAATATGCACGAGCTTTTATATGAGACGAAGGCCATTGGCAAAGAACAGTATCACAACAACTTCGGTTGTTATGGATTTATCGCTCGCCCCAACGCTAGCCACCCGGTGCCAACATTCCGGAAGAGATGTCCTGGAGCCTGGATGGAAGAATGGTTTTATGTGAAGAATGATTTAAAGGCAAGGGAAGACATTAAAGAGATCATCCAGCACCCCATCTGGTCTCGCTTCGGCCTCCGAAGGCCGAAGGTGGAAATTGATAGCAATGCCGAGGCATGCCAGAGGGTCTTTAGCACCGTGTGTGCCTTCATTGGCATAAGGGATCTGATTCAAGAGCATATAGCCTTCAGGGTATGGCCACTTGTGGAAAGCTGAGAAATGCCAAAGGAGACCACCACTGATTCTAGTGATGGTGGTCTGGTCTGACTAAAATATACCTTCAGATTTAGGGAGAAGTTTGATGAGCCAAACGACGATTGGCTGAAGTGTATTGAAGCTACCAGCGATGAGCTGCTTGGAGCTTACTCCAAGGCCGAAGATAACGCTCTGTCCGCAGCCTTCGAAGGTCGGGGGAAGAAAAGACTGAACAGAGTTTTTGATGTGATCGGCTTCATATACCCCGATTATCGCTACCCACTGCGAGGGCAAGATAAAAAGAGGAAGATTGCTGCTTCGGTCATCCCAGCTGAGCCTGCACCGAAGAGCAATAAGGTGAAGGTTCTGACCCACCGGTCGCGTTATATTGAACCGACCGTAGTGCCTGAATTCGGCGCAGGGTCCTCCTTAGCAGCCGAAGCAACAAAAACTGCTCCGATTGCACAGAGCACTGAAGAGGCGACCGTAATGCCGAAGGTACCCATAGCTGAGTCAGTCGAGGCTAAGGTTGGTAAGGCTGAAGAGTCAAAGATTGAAGAAATAATAAAAGTGCCAAAAATTCTAAGCCCTCCGACAGAGACAAAACTGTCGAAGGTGCAAAAGGCTTCTGCTGCAACTCCCAAGAGGAGGAGAATGGCCAACGTGTTGGATGCTGTGTTGGAAACTACGAAGGTCTTAAGCCCTGCTACTACAAAGAAATTTTCTGAAGCTACAAAAACGCAGGCCGAAGCCAAAACTGGGCAAGCAGAAACCGAAGTTGCGCAAGCTCAAACTGAAGCCGAAGCTGGGCCTTCAGTGCCCATCGAGATGGAGCCAGCTGAGCCTAAGGAAAAAATGACAGAGCGGATTGCATCTGAAAAGATCGAAGCTCCTACTCCCGAAGCTTCGAACTAAAGCACTGACTACATCATTCGCCATGCTTCGGGAAAAGAACTATCCCAAGAAGAAATGCTAGAAGCACGGCACTATGCCCAAAAATTGAAATATCCAAAAGGGGCATTAGCGTTCAATGGTAGTAACGAAGAAGACTTTCTGTACTGTCTCCTAGATAACAAAGAAATATCTGTTTGTCGGGAGATAGGTAAGAGCATAGGATTCCCGAAGCTGGAAGACGGCCTTGATGGGCGGAAAATTTTACAATGATGTCTGGGTGAATGGTGGCCGAGAGATGGTCCATGAAATTATAAAGAAAAGTGAAAAGGATACCCATGACGCCCGAGCAGAAGCAAGGCGAGCTAAAGAAGCTGCAGAGCGCGAAAAGCGTATAGGTATTGTTTTTTGGCTTTTAGCTTCGGCATTTGTTTTTGTGGCTTCGGACTGATTAACTTTTCCTACTTCAGCTGAATTATCTCCGCCGCCGGAACCGTTCGATCCCCTAGTCGATCCAGAAATGAAGGAAGCGCTGGACATTATAAACATGGCTGAATCCATTGTCGACGAAGTCGTGAACAAATTGCTGAATGAAGTTGCAGAGAAGGTCCTTAAAGAGGAATTGTAATAAACATATTGAAAAGCTTGATGTATATTGTGACAAAAACTATGTAATATTTGGAGTATGTAATGTTGAATTGAATATGTAAATTATTGCAGTTTATTTCTTTGCGATGTATGAAATTTACACACATACCGTTTTTGAGCCTTCGGCGAAAAAACACCTTTCCTTCTTTTCCTGCTTCGTAAAGAAAAAGATCCATGCTTCGTAGAGAAAGATATCCATATTTCGTAAAGAGAGATCCCTTCTTTGTGACAAGGTTGATAAAACTTTATTTCCCGAAACTTAGTTCGTGCCTTGGCACCTTTTTATTTTGACGAAGCATTTGCCGAAGATCAGCTTAGTATTCAATTCTTGTGTCACTGATGTAATATGATGTATGATGTAATGTTATGCAAAATGATGTAATGATATGATGTAAAATGATGAGGATGTCGAAGAAACACACCCACATGCCCACACTGGAACACACAAGCTCTGCATCCCCTTAGGAACGTCTTTTGAGCTTCTTCACCTTTTATTTCGGTGATATAAGTTTTGCATCCCCTTAGGAACGTCTTTTGAACTTCTTCGCCTTCTATTTCGGCGGTATAAGTTCTACATCCTGTTGGGGACTAGTTCTCAAATGCTATGAGTTAAGAACAAGGCAACACAGAAATATTAAATGTTATTGCCCTTCGTCCTTCGAAACATTATTTCCCTTAGGATATAATGATCTTCAGACGAAGGTCATGAAGGATATACCTTCATTATCGCAGCATATGTTAATAAAAGGAGAAACACATGAAATATAAAAGATTACATGAACAATTATATAACATTATCAACTCATTCCCACTTTATTACCATGAATAAATAGAAATGATACGGAATTACAAAAGTACCTTCGGCTTGACAGAAGGTAGAAGTACAAGAGTGACGCACGAGCAAATACAGGTCAGCGTGAACAGTACGGGGGTACTATTCACCTATTTATAGGCACAGGACACAGCCTGTGAGAAATTACAGTCATGCCCTTTACATTTACTATTGGCTTATGGAAAAATCTATGAGGATTGGATAGCCTTTTCCCCATTAAGTTGGTTCCTTTTCCCGCGATTGAGTCGAAGCTCCCTTGTGCATAGCTTCGAAGCAACGACAACCTTCATCACGATCATGCCCTTCTCATCGTATATGTCTTTAATCCTGAATCCGAAGGTACCTGTCTATAAACCATGCTTGGAAGACATTGTTAAATTACGTTTTTGAGGACCTTCGAAGGACGAAGGCCCCCAACAGTAGCCCCTCACAATATTAATTTGTTTAAGATAACGAATTCAGACTGCGACATGGATGAAGGCCTTAAGCTGAAGGTCCGAAAAAACATCTTCCCTTTGCTAGAATAGCAACAGTCAATGACAGACGGGACCCTCCAATTCGGGGCGTGCCGAGCGTATAAATAAGAAATTGCACCAACCACATTTGATACGCTGCTTGTGCCATTTGCTTTGTTTTCTCAATTTTATAGCTCTTGCTCACCAACGCTTGCTAGTTTCTCAAGCTTTCTAAGCTTCAGTTTGAAGGACACGTTTTCGTCATTTCCGAAGAAAAGATGTCTTAAGACAAGAAGGTTGTTGCTGAGACGAAGCTAACTGAAGAGGAGAAGCTCTTTGAACAGAAGAAGGCTGTGAATCCTTATATAGCTAGGTTTTTAGAATCAATGGCAAAATCAAATACAGAGAAGATTACAAAAGAGATATTGGAGGGCCTATCTGAAGATACTGGTGACAGTGACAACTATGATGCAGAAAGTGGGGGTGAAGATTCCGAAGATCGACCGTGGAGGCTAAGTCATACAATTTTTGGAAAGTCGACCATCAAGCAAAGTCACCTTGAGAGCATGAGGGGGAGGTATTTTTTGAGATATATCTATTGTGAGGGCTGGTGAAGACAATAACACTCATGCTCCTAAGGAGAATGAAGTTGTGATCTTCTGAAGCTTCTTTAAAGCTGGGCTTCGGTTCCCACTGAGCAGGTTTGTAGTTGAAGTGTTGAAAACCTTCCAAATTTTCCTTCATCAACTAACCCCCGAAGCCATACTAAGGATGGGAGTCTTCGTCTGGGCAGCAAGGAGCCAAGGTATAGACCCAAGCGCAAAATGTTTCTGTAGCATGCACGAACTTATGTATGAAACGAAGGCCACGGGAAAAGAACAGTATCACAACAACTTTGGCTGCTACGGATTTATCGCCCGGCCCAACTCAAGCTATCCGGTGCCAACATTTTGGAAAAGATGGTCGGGAAATTGGATGGAGGAATGGTTTTATGTGAAGAACGACTTGGTAGCGAGGGAGGATGTTAAGGAGGTTATTATGCGTCTCATATGGTCCCGCTTCGGCCTTCGAAAGCCGAAGGTTGAAATCCATGAAGTCGTCGAAGCATGCCAGAAGGCCTTTGGTACTGTATGCTTCTTCATTGGTACAAGAGATCTAATCCAAGAGCATATAGCCTTCAGAGTATGGCCGCTTGTAGAGAACTGGGAAATGTTGAAGGAGACTGTCACTGAGTCTAGCGAAGGTGACCTGGTTTGACTGAAATATACATTCAGATATGGAAATAAATTTGATGAACCAAATGACGACTGGCTGAAATGTATCGAAGCTACAAGTGATGAACTGCTTGGGCCATATTCCAAAGCAGAAGATAATGCATTATCCACATCCTTCGGGGGCCGGGGAAAAGGAGATTGAACAGAGTTTTTGATGCCATTGGTTTTGTTTATTCGGACTACTGCTACCCGCTGCGAGGACGGGGAAAGAAGAGGAAAATTGCTGCTTCGGCCACTCCAGATGAGCCTGCGCCGAAGAGCAAAAAGTTGAAAGTCCTTACCCACCGGCCACGTTATATTGAGCCGGACGTGGTACCTGAGTTTGGCGGGGAGACTTCTTCAGCTGCTGAACCAAAAGAGCCCATTCTTCCTACGTAGAAGGCTGAAGGACCGGCCATGATGCCGAAGGTACCCTCAGCTGAGCTAGCTGAGTCGAAGACTGACAAAGATAAGGCCGAAGAGCCAAAAATTGAAGGATCAAAAATGTTAGAAATTTTAAGCCCTTCGGCAGAAGTAACAGTGCCGAAGGCACAAAAAAGTTTTGCGGCAACTCCCAAGAGAAGAAGGATGGCTAATGTACTAGATGTGCTAGAAACAGTAAAGACTTTGAACTCGACTCCTTCAAATAAAATTACCGAAGCCTCGAAGGCGCAAACTGAAGTTGAAACAGAGCAGGCCGAAATTGACACTGCAGTAATTCAAGCTAGTGCCAAAGCTGGGCCTTCAGAGTCTGCTGAAATAAATCCTACGGAAATTGAAGAAAAAGCAACAGAAGAAAAAACCACAGAGCAAATTTCGCCTGAAAAGGTTGCCACTCCTGCTCCCGAAGCTTTGAAAGAGAGCATTGATTACATCATCTGTCATGCTTCGGGAAAGGTACTTTCTAAGGAAGAAGAACGAGAAGCTCAACATTATGCCCAAAAACTGAAATACCCAAAGGGGGCATTAGTGTTTAATGGCAGCGGGGAAGAAGATTTTTTGTACTGGCTCCCGGATAACAAAGAGATATCCGTCAGCCGGGAGATAGGAAGAAGCTTCGGATTTCCGAAGCTAGAAGATGGCCTCTCAGTATTGTCAAAGGATGAATTGGCTGACAATTCAGCATATAATAGCATAAAGTATGAAAATCAATTTTGTATTTGAAAACGAATTACTTCATTTGTTTATACTTAATTCTGTACTCCTCTTGCAGGGCTTGATCCTTAGCAATGCCCTTAGAGCGCAGAAAAACATCGAAGATGAAGGGTGTACAATGGCTTTGAACAACCTTCGTTCAGAAGTGATTGAACTAAGGAACGAAGGCCTTGAAAAGGATAAAATATTAATTTCATTGGTAAACAAAATAAAAGAAGACGAAGCTAGTTCCAAAGCTCAAGCTGAGGCCCAAAAGAGTGAAATTGAAGACCTTCGGAGACAATTAGCTGAGGCCAAAGAAAAATGCGTTGTTGCTGAAGCTAATCGAGATGCCAGCGAATATTGGAAAAATTATTTAGAAAAGGCAGTTGCAGAGCTTCGCGCGTCCAAGGAAAGATGTTTTAAAAAATCTGTGGGGTGCGTGAAAAAGATGAATACTAGCTTCGCCAATGTGGGCGCCTATTCAAACAAAGACAACTTCATACGAGGTGACCCCGAGGGTGTTATTGAGTGGATCAGCAGAGAAGCCGAAGCTTTTGAGGAAATTTTAAGTGACCGTGGGGATGTCTGTGCGTTCTCTGGTGCGAGAGGAGTTTCAGCTATCTTGGAGAAGGCGGGTTGCAATCATGTTAAAAACTTGGCTCAGGCCGAAGCTGCCTTTGTCGCGGATGACACAAAGGATCCCTCGGCCGAAGCAAGTTTATTGGGCGGCAAATTTTTCACTGATATTTGGGAAAATGGCGGCCAATAAATGGCCCATGAAATAATGAAGAAGAGCGAAAAAGATATTCATGACTCTCGAGAAGCAGTGAAAAAAGCTGCAGAACTCGAGAGACGGATAGGTATCGTTAAATGGCTTTTAGCTTCGTTGTTTGTTTTCGTGGCCTCGAACTAATTGATGTTTTCTACCGCAGCTGAATTACCTCCTCCACCGGAGCCGTTCGACCCACTGGCCGACCCAGAAACAAAGAAAGCAATAGAAATTATCAATATGGCCGAAGCTATTGTTGACAAAGTTATTAACAAATTGCTTAACAAAGCTGCAGAGAAAGTTCTGAAGGAAGAATAATAGTTATTGTAAAAACATTTTTAGGTTATGAATGTAACATTTGCTGAACTAAGTCTGTAATATTTAATGTGTATAGTTTTGAATCTAATACGTAAGTTGTTTTTTAATTCAGTTCTTTGCGATGCATTAAACTTTATGTACATACCGTTTTTGAGCCTTCGGCGAAAAAACACCTTCCCTTCTTTTCATGCTTCGTAAAGAAGAATGTTTATGCTTTGTGAGAATATCCATACTTCGTAAAGAACATCCAAGCTTCGTAAAAAATCATTGCTTCATAAACAAAAGATCTCTTCTTCCATATCAGAGCTGATGAAGATGTACTTCTCAGCTTATTTTGTGCCTTGGCACCTTTTCATTTTTGTAAAGCATTCTCCGAAGATCGTGACATTGGTGTGATATGATATATGATGTGATGCTATGCGAGATGATGTGATGATATGATGCAAAGAATGATGCTAATGTCGAAGACACACACCCACGCTGAAACACAATCCCTGCGTCCCCTTAGGAACGATAAAAAATCTCTTTGTCGTTTATTTTTCGGCTTCACCGCTTATTTTTCGGTGTAAGTTCTGCATCCCCTTAGGAACGTTTTTTGAACTTCTTCGCCTTCTATTTCGGCGGTATTCGCGTTGACTATTCGTGCTTCGCCTTATATTTCGGCGGTATTTGGCTCTGCATTCCCTTTGGAATGACTTTTGAGCAGAAAACTTACACTGCGCTCCCTTAAGAACGACTTTTTGTAGCTTCGACAAACTTACGTTGCGCTCCTTAGGAACGACTTTTTGTAGCTTCGGTGAAACTTGTAATGCGATTTTTAGCTCTACATTCCCTTGGGAATGTCTTTTGAGCTTCAGCAATTTTTGAGCTTCGTGAGTCTGTGGAGAAGATATATTTCACTCTGACAGGAACGAAGCTATTACAAGGAATTAAAACTAGGTTTACATTGATTGTTCCTTATTAAAAACAAAATGATAATGAACGTAAAAATGTTTCAAAGGTAGGATATCTCTCAATAGATGTGTTTTGATTCTGGCACAGTACTGTTGACTGTGCGAGCTTCGGATTCCTCCCTGAATTCCCATTGCTGTTGAGAGTGTTGACGCCCTTCTGTCTGCTGGCTTCGGGAATAGGTCGGTTGTAGTGGTGGCGGAGGCGGGAGTTGTGGCCAGGAGGCCTGTGAATGGCTAGCCGAAGCGACAGAAGTTGTACGATGATTGTTCACATACTCTGGTATGTAAGGAGAGTGACACGAAGCAGTGTGTAAGACCTGCTTCGGCTGGTTCTGCCGGGCTTCGGCTTCTGCTATTTCCTTTTGTTTCTGAATGGTGACATGGCACATTCTTGTAGTATGGCCCTTATCCTCACCACAGAATAAGCAATAAATCTTTCTAGGCTGATCCCCAAACCTTCCTCCGAAGCCCCTGGCGCCTCTGGCCCTTGGAGCTGGTGGCCTAAAGGAGCTTTGTTGCTGCCCCGAAGATTGTGAGGTATATTGTGACCTCTGAGACTGACTTCCTTTGTCATCACTTTGAGTGGAATTGTGGATTGACCTGACGTGCCTCGAATGGACTCTTCCTCTAAAGCCTCTAGTCATTTCAGAGAATCTGTAAGCTTCCTCCCTTCTTTGGCGGAAGTCATTGTCAGCTCGGTTGTACTCATCCATCTTCTGAAGCAGCTTCTCTAGAGTTTGCGGGGGCTTCATTGCGAAGTACTGAGTCGTAGGTCCTGGCTGAAGGCCCTTAATCATGGCCTCAATGACAATCTCATTGGGCACTGTAGGAGCTTGTGCCCTTAGTCGCAAGAACCTTCATACATAGGCCTCAAGGTATTCTTCATGGTCTTGTGTACATTGGAACAGAGCCTAAGCTGTGATCGGCTTCGTTTGAAAGCCTTGGAAGCTGGTAACCAACATGTCCTTAAGCTTCTGCCACGACATGATGGTCCCTGGCCGAAGAGAAGAATACCATGTTTGGGCTACATTCCGGACTGCCATGACGAAGGACTTCGCCATGACTGCAGTGTTGCCCCCATACAGAGATATAGTTGCTTCGTAACTCATCGGAAACTGCTTTGGATCTGAGTGTCCATCATACATGGGGAGCTGAGGTGGCTTGTATGATGGGGGCCATGGGGTAGCCTGCAGTTCTGCTGCCAAGGGAGAAGCATCATCAAAAGTAAAGGCATCATGATTAAAATCATCATACCATGCATCCTCGTTGAATAGGCCTTCTTGACGAAGCTCCCTGTGTTGGGGCCTTCGATCTTGTTCATCTTGGATAAGATGACACACTTCTTCAGTAGCTTCATCAATCTTCCTTTGAAGATCAGCCAATCGCGCCATCTTCTCCTTCTTCCATTGTACTTGCTGATGGATTATCTCAATATCTCTGATCTCTTGGTCCAACTCCTCTTCTTGGAGTGTTGGACTGGTAGCTTTCCTCTTCTGGCTTTGAGCCTCTCGAAGAAAAAGAGCTTCTTGGTTTGGGTCCAGCGGCTGCAGTGCAGCGGTCCCTGGTGCTGAAGCTTTCTTCGGCGGCATGACGAAGGTCAGTGCTTACCGAAGGTGGTCGAAATTGTGGTCGTGGGTTCGAGCCCCACGGTGGGCACCAATGTTGGGGACTTGTTCTCAAATGCTATGAGTTAAGAACAAGGCAACATAGAAATATTAAATGTTATTGCCCTTCGTCCTTCGAAACATTATTTCCCTTAGGATATAATGATCTTCAGATGAAGGTCATGAAGGACATACCTTCATTATCGCAGCATATGTTAATAAAAGGAGAAACACATGAAATATAAAAGATTACATGAACAATTATATAACATTATCAACTCATTCCCACTTTATTACCATGAATAAATAGAAATGATACGGAATTACAAAAGTACCTTCGGCTTGACAGAAGGTAGAAGTACAAGAGTGACGCACAAGCAAATACAGGTCAGCGTGAAGTACGGGGGTACTGTTCACCTATTTATAGGCACAGGACACAGCCTGTGAGAAATTACAGTCATGCCCTTTACATTTACTATTGGCTTATGGAAAAATCTATGAGGACTGGATAGCCTTTTCCCCTTTGAGTCGGTTCCTTTTCCCACGATTGAGCCAAAGCTCCCTTGTGCATAGCTTCGAAGCAACGGCAACCTTTGTCACGATCATGCCCTTCTCATCGTATATGTCTTTAATCCTGAATTCAAAGGTACCTGTCTATAAACCATGCTTGGAAGACATTGTTAAATTACGTTTTTGAGGACCTTCGGAGGATGAAGACCCCCAACACATCCCCTTAGGAACGACTTTTGAACTTCTTCGCCTTATATTTCGGCGGTATTTGGCTCTGCATTCCCTTTGGAACGACTTTTGAGTAGAAAACTTACGTTGCGCTCCCTTAGGAACGACTTTTTGTAGCTTCAGCAATTTTAGCTCTGCATTCCCTTAGGAACGTCTTTTGAGCACAAAATTTACGCTGCGCTCCCTTAGGAATGACTTTTTGTAGCTTTGGAATTTTAGCTCTGCATTCCCTTAGGAGCGGCTTTTGAGCTTTGTAACTTTTGAGCTTCGTAACTTTTGAGCTTCGTAAGTCTGTGAAGAAGATATATTTCATTTTGATAGAATCAAAATCATTACAAGAAAAATAAAACTAAGTTTTCATTGCTTGTTCCTTATTCAAAAACAAAATAACCTAGAATATAAAAGCATTTAGGAAGTAGGATATTGCTCAGTATATGTGCTTCGATTCTGGTACAGTACTATTGATTGTACGAGCTTCGGACTCCTCCCTAAAGTCACGTTGTTGTTGGGAGTGTTGGCGCCCTTCTGGCTGCTGGCTTCGGGAATATGTAGGCTGCAGTGGTGGTGGTGGTGGGAGCTGAGGCCAGGAAGCCTGTGAATGGCTTGCCGAAGCAACAGAAACTGCAGGTTGGTTGCCCACATATTCCGGTATGTAGGGAGAGTGGCACGAAGCAGTATGTAGGACTTGCTTCAGCTGATTGTGCCGAGCTTCTGCTCCGGCAATCTCTTTTTGCTTCAGAATAGTGATCTGGCAGGTTCTTGTAGTGTGGCCTTTGTCCTCAACACAGAATAAGCAATAAATTTTCGTGGGCCGATCCCCATATCTTCCTCCGAAGCCCCTATCGCCTCTGCCCCATGGAGCTGGCGGCCTGAGGAGCTTTGCTGCTGTCCCAAAGATTGTGAGGTGTGTTGTGGTCTCTGAAGCTGGCTTCCTTTGTCATCATTCTGAATGGAGCTGTGGATTGATCTGACATGCCTAGGGTGGATTCTCCCTCCGAAGCCCCTAGTCATCTCAGAAAATCTGTAAGCTTCCTCCCTTCTTTGTCGGAAGTCATTGTCAGCACGGATGTATTCATCCATTTTCTGAAGCAGCTTCTCCAGAGTTTGAGGAGGTTTCTTGGCAAAGTACTGGGTCGTAGGTCCTGGGCGAAGACCTTTGATCATGGCCTCAATAACAATTTCATTGGTCACTGTGGGCGCTTGTGCTCTCAATCTCAAGAACCTTTGGACATACGCCTGAAGGTATTCCTCATGATCTTGTGTGCAATGGAACAAGGCCTGAGTTGTGACTGGCTTCGTCTGAAAGCCCTGAAAACTGGTAACCAGCATGTCTTTGAGCTTCTGCCATGACGTGATTGTCCCTGGCCGAAGAGAAGAATACCATGTCTGGGCCACATTTCGGACTGCCATGACGAAGGACTTTGCCATGACAGTTGCATTGCATCCATATGAGGATATTGTGCCTCATAGCTCATCAAGAATTGCTTCGGGTCCGAGTGCCCATCGTACATGGGTAGCTAGGGTGGCTTGTAGGATTATGGCCACAGAATGGCCTGCAATTCTGCTGCCAGGGGAGAAGCATCATCAAAATTAAAGGTACCATGATTAAAATCATCGTACCATTCGTCTTCGTTGAATGAGCCCTCTTGACGAAGCTCCCTGTGTTGAGGCCTTCGGTCATGATCATCTTGAGTAAGATGACGCACTTCCTCAGTAGCTTCATCGATCTTCCTCTGAAGGTCAGCCAGCCGAGCCATCTTCTCTTTTTTTCCTTTGCACCTACTGGTGGATGATCTCCATGTTCCTGATCTCCTGGTCCAACTCCTCCTCCTGAAGTGTTGGACTGGTGGCCTTTCTCTTTTGGCTTCTAGCCTCTCGGAGAGAGAGAGTCTCCTAGTTTGTGTATAGTGGCTGCAATGCAGCCCCTGGCGCTGTTATCTTCTTCGGTGGCATGACGAAGGTTGATGCTTTGCCGAAGATTGTGGACGCCAATGTTGGGGACTTGTTCTCAAATGCTATGAATTAAGAACAAGGCAACACAGAAAATAGTTAATGGTTAATGCCCTTCGTCCTTCGAAGCATTATTTCCCTTAGGATATAACGATCTTCGGATGAAGGTCATGAAGGACATACCTTCATCATCACAGTTTACATTGATGAAAGAAGAAGCATATGAAACATGAGAAATAACATGAATAATCATATAACATTATTTACATGTCCTTATTATATAATCATGGATGAATAAGAACAATATTGAATTACATTTGTACCTTCGGCTTGACAGAAGGCAAAAGTACAAGCGTGACGCACGAGTGAGTACAAGTCAGCGTGAACAGTACGGGGGTACTGTTCATCTATTTATAGGCACACGGCGCAGCCTGTGTGAAATTACATTCATGCCCTTCATGTTCACTATTGACTTAAGAACAATCTATCGAGGACTAGATAGCCTTTTCCTCCTTAAGTCGGTTTCTTTTTCTGCTACTGAGCCGAAGCTCCCTTGCGCGCAGCTTCGGCACTAGTTCAACCTTCGTTCCGACCCTGCTTTCCATATTATGTACAGCTTCATCCCGAGTCCGAAGGTTCCTGTACATATATTACGCTTGGGAAACATTGTTAATCATGTTTTTGAGGACCTTCGGAAGACGAAGGCCCCCAACAGGTACACAGATGTTGGTTATCTTTCAGACCCCCACAATGGAAGGTCTCAAACTGGGTTTGTATTTTTGAATGGTGGAACTGCTATTTCTTGGAAGTCATCCAAGCAAACTCTAGTAACAACATCCACTAATCACTTAGAGATTATTGCCTTGTATGAATCCTCACATGAATGTGTCTGGCTTCGAAGGGTGATTAATCACATTCAATCATCATGTGGGATTCCTTCCATTGAATCACCCACCATTATCTATGAAGATAATGCAGCTTGTGTTGCTCAGATGCAACAAGGTTATATCAAGAGCAATGTTATCAAACATATCTCCCCCAAGTTATTCTATCCTCATCAACTTCAACAGAGTGGTGAGATTAAGATCATGCAAACTAAGTCTTGTGACAATTTCACAGACTTATTCACTAAGTCACTACCTTATTCCACATTTTGGATATGTGTTAAGGGTATTGGTATGCGTCGACTTAGAGATTTGCTTGCATCAGGGGGAGTATCTCTTTAATCAACCTAATACTAACATCACATTGTACTCTTTTCCTATATGAGTTTTACTATAATGTTTTCTCATGTTAGGTTTTTAATGAGGCAATGTCAACACAAGCATATGTCTGTCTCTTGATTTTTTCCCATCAGGGTTTTCCATAGAGACACAAAAGACATATCATATACTGTTAGTTTTCTCCAAATTTTTCCCACTGGGTTTTTCTGGAGTTCTACACAGTATATTACTGCAAAACTCCTATTTTCTTTAGTATTGCAAAAGCCGAAGTCTATGTGCAAGCCAAACACTCTTGAAACCTGCCTTATCAATATGTTGATGTTGTTTCATGGTGAAGCTGAAAAACCGAAACTATAATTTTTGAAGTGAAGCCCTCGCAAACAAGGCCTTAATAAGGTAGTGTTTGGTAGTTAGTATTGATCTTCTACGTTCGAGTATATATAAAGCATTTGGTTTGATGGTAGATAGAACCAAGCCTCCCCCTTCCAAAGCTAATCTAGTTCCCTATACACGAATCTATTGTCATTCTACTGCAATCAGTATTTTAAATAGCGGACTATGACATTTAGTAATTGAACTTCTCAAACAGCTAATAGCGCGCTAAATAAGGCTATAGCGGGAGATCCCGGCTAAATTGTGTACGAAAGCAAATAGCTATTTCTCCTCAAAACAGTTATAGCGGGAGATAGCGGCCGCTATAGCGGAAGATTTAAAACCATAACTGAAATAGTTGTACTAGAATGATGAATAATTTGAGCAGGTAGAAATAGAAAGAATTTTGTTAAAAAGGAAAAGGGATTTATTTCTATTTCTAAATGAAGAAATATGCTAATTTGATTAATATTAGGAAATTAAATGGTGAAGAAGATAGACGGTTTAAACAAAAAAGATCCAAAATTTCAAACACTTGTCTAGAATCGTGTCTAGAATCATTGGAAAACTACAAACAAAAATAGTGAAAATTAGCTCGTTAGGAGCCCATCCAAGATTTTTGTAGACCCAACGAATTAGTAGTTTCCAATTGCGGGTAGAGTGAAATCCAACAAAAAAATCAGTAACTAAAAGAATAAAAAAAGCTTTTATTGAATAATTTAGTTATAGAAAAAATCATGAACCCAAGAATTCAAAATGATAAGTTCTTTAGCCAGAAAAAAAGAACCACTTAGAATAGCCAAACAGATTGTATTTGTTGAGAAATGCAAAATGATATGGAGATGATCCTCATTATCTATTTTGCCCAACTATATTATTTCCTTGTGTATTCCTATAGGAAGTTTTTGTACATGTGTCTTCGGTTTCTCTTTTATGAATCCTTCATCCAAGAGAAAAAGTTCTTCTAGTTTTATGAATCCTTCTAGAATTCTTCTCTTGAATATCAGTTAAGAAAGGTACGGATTGCCTGATATTCCACCAATTCTTAATCCGAAGTTCCAGATATTTGTTAAAAGAAAAAAAAGAATCCTAGGGCAAAAGTACGATAAATACAGGATATAAGAAAGAAGGCAATGCTTTCTTTTTTCATTTTTGATCTATAAATTGAGTCAGCTCCGTTCTCCCTCACTCAAACAAAAAGAAGAGACTTACTCTGACTACAGAACAAAACCGTTCTATCATCAAAATCTAGAAGAGAGGTGCACCGTCCAACTAGGCTCTGAATCGAGCACTACCTACTCTCTACCAAAAAATCAACTAATTATTATAACTGTAACTTAAACTTGATATGATTAGATTCATATTTATATCTACTATCTAATTATTATAAGTAACAAAATAATATATAACAAAATAAACAGATGATAAGTTGTGCATTATAATATGTGGCTCTGTGCTTAGCCACAGCCCCACACGATCGCGACACATAGTATGGTGACATCAAGTGTTCACATGTTAGCACCTTATATACACGATCAAAAATTATGAAACGATGTTTCAGCAAATCATTGAAACAAAGAAAACAGGAACAGCTTAATAGCAATAGAGGAGACTGAGCATCAGATCAGTCAGCTAAGTACTCATGGTACCAACATGTTTATGAAAACTACATAACATTATATTAGTTAATGCTACTTGTTCATCCTCATTCCTCGTCCTCGTCACCATCGCCACCCCCGCCGCCACTTGCCTTCTTCTGGTTCTTCCTCTTCACCCTGCCTGGAGGGCCTCCACCGAACGGGCTTGAGAGTGAGAAGTCGATGTGCTTCTCAAACTCCACTCTCACCATAAATGATGGGACATTCACGATTTGCCTGCCAACCCTGCAAGGTTCCAAAAATAGAAATTTCATCCAAGGAACAGATTGAAAGAAGACATTGGTAACTGCCTTAACATCACAATTTAGAAATATTTTAAGCTGATAACACATTCTGGGGGCAGCTAACCATGATTGTCTAATCTAAACAAGATAATACATTCCAAAAGTTAAATCACTAGTTCTTCAAAGCATCAGAAACAGCTTAAGAGAAACACAGATATAGGCTTCAAAAGTATTTTTCTAATTATTGCATGAAATGATAGTACAAAAGTATTATAAAAACAAGGTAACATTTAGGGGACAACCAGTGGTGCAATTACCTTATAAGATAAACTAAAACCATGTGATGTTTTGAGAAAGATAATCCATAGGCAATATAAAGCAGCATTTATTAGAATATATAGTAGCAGCATTGCTACTCCATACTCCCTACTCATATACAGTGTTATTAAAATTGTGTTAACATCAAAACTCTAATTAGAGCTTCAAACCGCATTTGGACTTTGGACGTTCTAAACTGTAAAACGCAATGTTTCATGCGTTTTAGACAATTAACTACTTCTAAACTGAGTGTTTGGAGTGAATTTGGGACTCAGAGAGGATTTGATCTTTTGTATTGTGTCTTGGAGTGAATGCTAGAGCTCTTGTATTGAATGTGATGTTCATAAAACTTGGATGGTTGAAGTTGTGGTGGTTGGGGTGTATTTATAGCCCTCTACCACCAAAGTAGCCGTTGGGGAGGCTGCTGTCGATGGGTGCACCGAACAGTCCGGTGCGCCACTGGACAGGCATTGTAGGCTGTCCGGTGCGCCGCCACGTCACCCAACCGTTAGGGTTTGAAGCTCGGGCGACCGTTGGAACTTTGTCCGCTTGCGGCATCGGACAGTCCGGTGCCACACCGGATAGTCCAGTGCCCCTCTGACTTCGCTGCTCTAACTTCTGCGCGGCACTGTTGCTCACTTTAGCTCATGTCAGAGTTGACCGTTGCGCGCTGGATAGCTGTTGCCCGCTGGCACATCGGACAGTCCGGTGAATTATAGCGAAGCGCGCCCGTGTTTTCACGAGAGTGGCTGGTTTGACCCTGTATGGTCCTGGTGCACCGGACAGTCTGGTGCGCCAGACCACATCACACTCAAGTCCTTTTTGCTCCTTTTGAATTGGGTCCCTAACTTGAATATTTATTGGTTTGTGTTGAACCTTATGCAACTGTAATACATGAGTTCTAGAGCAAACTAGTTAGTATATATGTTTGTGTTGACGATCAACCACCAAAATTAATTATAGGAAAAGGTTAACCCTATTTCCCTTTCAATCTCCCCCTTTTTGGTGATTGATGCCAACAGAAACCAAAGCAAATATAAAGTGCATAAATGAACTAGTTTGCATATGGTAAGTGCATATGTTACTTGGAATTAAACCAATTGATAATCTTACTCGATATGAATAGATTGTTTTTCTTTTCTTTAACATTTTGGACCACATTTGCACCACTTATTTTGTTTTTGCAAATCCTTTTGGAAAATCTTTTCAAAGTCTTTTGCAAGTAGTCAAAGGTATATGAATAAGATTGCAAGAAGCATTTTCAAGATTTTGAAATTTCTCCACCTGCTTCAAATGCTTTTCCTTTGACTAAATAAAACTCCACCTGAATGAAATTCTCCTCTTAGCTTTCAAGAGGGTTTAAAACTAGATACCAATTCAAAGATGAATTTCTAAAAATTGGAATGTATTAATTTTGAAAATCTACCTTTAAAGATACCAATTTTGAAGAGATTTCCATTTCAGAAATACCAATATGAAAAATGCCAATTTAAAACTTTATTTTGAAATTTTTGAAATCATGGTGGTGCGATCCTTTTGCTTTGGGCTTTAATATTTTCTCCACCTTTGGCATTAATCACCAAAAATGGAGACGTTGAGAGTCCTTTTTATATTTTCTCCCCATTGGTACAAGTAAAGAAGAGTGAAGGATTATACCAATTGAGAGTATGCGGAGTAACGACGAAGTGTAAATGATACTGTTAGAGTGAAGTGGAAGTCTTGTTTTCGCCGAATACTCCTTTTCCCTTTCAATCTACGACTAAGTATAGAAATATACTTGGAAACACATTAGTTATAGCCTTGGTACATAAAGAATAAGAGATATGCTTTTCTACCAAATGAAAGAGACATGATCAAAGGTATATAAATGAGCTACGTGTGCAACGTTTCAATCAAAATTCCGAGAATCAAGAATGTTTAGCTCATTCCTAAGTTTGCTAAAGGTTTTCTCATCTAATGGCTTAGTAAAGATATCGGCTAATTGATTCTTGGTGTTTACATAAGCTATTTTGATATCCCCCTTTGTTGGTGATCTCTCAGAAAGTGATACCAAATGTCTATGTGCTTAGTGTGGTTGTGTTCAATGGGATTATCCGCCATGCGGATTGCACTCTCATTATCACATAGGAGAGGGACTTTGCTCAATTTGTAGCCATAGTCCCTAAGGGTTTGCCTCATCCAAAGTAATTGCGCACAACAATGTCCTATGGCAATATATTCGGCTTCGGCGGTGGAAAGAGCAACGGAGTTTTGTTTCTTTGAAGCCCATGACACCAGGGATCTCCCCAGAAACTGACAAGTCCCTAATGTGCTCTTCCTATCAATTTTACACCCTGCCCAGTCGGCATCAGAATATCCTATTAAATCAAAAGTGGATCCCTTAGGGTACCAAAGCCAAAACTTAGGAGTGTAAACTAAATATCTCATGATTCTCTTCACGGCCCTAAGGTGAACTTCCTTTGGATCGGCTTGGAACCTTGCACACATGCATACAGAAAACATAATATTCGGTCGAGATGCACATAAGTAGAGTAAAGATCCTATCATCGACCGGTATACTTTTTGATCTACTGATTTACCTCCCGTGTCGAGGTCGAGATGCCCATTGGTTCCCATGGGTGTCTTGATGGGTTTGCCATCCTTCATCCCAAACTTCTTAAGTATGTCTTGAATGTACTTTGTTTGGCTGATGAAGGTGCCATCTTGGAGTTGTTTGATTTGGAATCCTAGAAAATACTTCAACTCCCCCATCATTGACATCTCGAATTTTTGTATCATGATCCTACTAAACTCTTCAGAAGTTGATTTGTTAGTAGACCCAAATATAATATCATCAACATAAATTTGGCATACAAACAAATCTTTTGTAACAGTTTTAGTAAAGAGAGTAGGATCGGCTTTACCGACTTTGAAGCCATTAGTGATAAGAAAATCTCGCAGGCATTCATACCATGCTCCTGGGGCTTACTTGAGACCATAAAGCGTCTTTGAGAGTTTATAAACATGGTTAGGGTACTCACTATCTTCAAAGCCAGGAGGTTGCTCAACATAGACCTCTTCCTTGATAGGTCCATTGAGGAAGGCACTTTTCACGTCCATTTGATAAAGCTTAAAGCCATGGTAAGTAGCATAGGCAAGTAATATACGAATTGATTCAAGCCTAGCTACGGGTGCATAAGTTTCATCAAAGTCCAAACCTTCGACTTGTGAATAGCCCTTGGCCACAAGTCGGGCTTTGTTTCTTGTCACCACACCATGTTCATCTTGCTTATTGCGGAATACCCACTTGGTACCTACAACATTTTGGTTAGGACGTGGAACTAAATATCATACCTCATTCCTCATGAAGTTGTTGAGCTCCTCTTGCACTGCCAGCACTCAATCCGGATCTCTTAGTGCATCCTCTACCTTGTATGGCTCAATAGAGGAAACAAAAGAGTAATGTTCATAGAAGTGAGCAACTCGAGATCTAGTAGTTACCCCCTTATGAATGTCACCAAGGATGGAGTTGACGGGGTGATCTCATTGAATTGCTTGGTGGACTCTTGGGTGTGGCGGTCTTTGACCCTGTATTTCTTGATCATCTTCCTTATCTTCATTCTCTTCATCTCCCCCTTGATCATTGTCCTCCTCTTGAGGTGGCTCATCTTGTTGATCTTCATTTTCATCATCTTAAGCCCGATCCTCATCTTGAGTTGGTGGAGATGCTTGCATGGAATATGATGGTTGATCTTGTGTTTGTGGAGGCTCTTCGGATTCCTTAGGACACACATCCCCAATGGACATGTTCCTTAGCGCAACACATGGAGCCTCTTAATCATCTAACTCATCAAGATCAACTTGCTCCACTTGGGAGCCATTAGTCTCATCAAACACAATGTCACAAGAAACTTCAACTAATCCAGTGGATTTGTTGAAGACTCTATATGCCCTTGTGTTTGAGTCATACCCTAGTAAAAAGCCTTCTACAGCCTTAGGAGCAAATTTAGATTTTCTACCTCTTTTAATAAGAATAAAGCATTTACTCCCAAAGACTCTAAAATATGAAACATTGGGCTTTTTACCAATGAGGAGTTCATATGATGTATTCTTGAGGATTAGGTGAAGGTAGAGCCGGTTGATGGAGTAGCAAGCAGTGTTGATTGCTTCCGCCCAAAATTGGTCCGGTGTCTTGTACTCATCAAGCATGGTTCTTGCCATGTCCAGTAGAGTTCTATTCTTCCTCTCCACTACACCATTTTGTTGAGGTGTGTAGGGAGAAGAGAACTCATGCTTGATTCCCTCTTCCTCAAGAAAACCTTCAATTTGTGAATTTTTGAACTCCATCCCATTATCGTTTCTTATCTTTTTTTATCCTTAATCCGAACTTGTTTTGAGCTCATCTTAAGAATCCTTTTAAGGTCTCTTGGTTTGTGATTTTTCCTACAAAAAGAACACCCAAGTGAAGCGAGAATAATCTTCCACAATAACAAGACAGTACTTACTCCCACCGATGCTTATGTAAGCGATCAGGTCGAATAGATCCATGTGGAGTAGTTCGAGCGGCCTGTCAGTCGTCATTATGTTCTTGTGTGGATGATGAGCGCCAACTTGCTTTCCTGCTTGGCATGAGCTACAAACCCTGTCTTTCTCAAAATGAACATTGGTTAGTCCCAAAATGTGCTCTCCCTTTAGAAGTTTGTGAAGATTCTTCATTCCAACATGGGCAAGTCGGCGATGCCAGAGCCAACCCATATTAGTCTTAGTAATTAAGCAAGTGTCAAGTTCAGCTTGGTTATCATTAAAATCAACTAAATATAGCTGACCCTCTAACACTCCCTTAAATGCTACTGAATCATCACTCCTTCTAAAGACAGTAACACCTACATCTGTAAATAGACAGTTGTAGCCCATTTTGCATAACTGAAAAACAGAAAGCAAATTGTAATCTAAAGAATCTACAAGAAAAACATTGTAAATAGAATGGTCAGGTGGTATAGCAATTTTACGAAGTCCTTTGACCAAACCTTGATTTCCATCCCCGAATGTGATAGCTCGTTGGGGATCTTCGTTTTTCTCATAGGAGGCGAACATCCTTTTCTCCCCTGTCATGTGGTTTGTGCACCCGCTATCGATTATCCAACTTGAGCCACCGGATGCATAAACCTACAAAACAATTTTAGGCCTTGTTCTTAGGTACCCAAACAGTCTTGGGTCCTTTGACGTTAGAAACAAGCACCTTGGATACCCAAACACAAGTTTTTGGACTCTTGTGTTTGCCCCCAACAATTTGGCAACTATTTTGTCTGATTTGTTAGTGAAAGGGAAATGTACCCTTGGGACATTTCTATAAGATTTTGGTGATTAAGTGCTCCACACAAATGCTTTAAGTAATATTTGTGTCAAAGACTTAAGAAGTGCAAATCAAGAGTAAAGGTATGTTTCTAAGACTTAGTACATTGTTTTGGAGACTAATGTATTGTATCTAAGTGCTAGAAACAGGAAAAGACCAATTTGGAAAAGACTTGGCTGAGCAGCCAAGACTCTGCGCAGTCTGGGTGCACCGGACAGTGTCTGGTGGTGCACCGGACAGTGTCCGGTGCGCCAGGCTGGCTCTGGCGAACTGGCTGCTCTTAGGTTTCGTCGGCGGCGTATGGCTATAAATCACCAGACTGTTCGGTGGTGCACCGGACTGTCCGGTGAGCCAACAGTCGGCAGGACCAACGGTCGGCCGCGTAATCCGCGCGCGATGCGTGGCAGGGCCAACGGTCAAGAGGGGGCACCGGACTGTGTCCGGTGCGCCAACGGCTCTGGATCTTCAACGGTCGGCTACGCCAAAATAGAAAAGAAATCCACACCGGACAGTGTCCGGTGGTGCACCGGACTGTCCGGTGCGCCAGGCGACAAAAGGCAAGAAATGCCTTCCTGGAATGCTCTCAACGGCTCTTAGCTGCCTTGGGGCTATAAAAGGGACCCCTAGGCACATGGAGGATAACACCAAGCATTCTCTAAGCATTCCTAAGCACCAAGACTCCAATTCCGCGCATTCGATTCTTTGTGATAGCAACTAGAGCTCCATTTGAGTAGAGAACTCTTTGGGTTGTGTTGTGAGCTCGAGTTGTGACTTGTGTGCGTGTGGTGCTCTGATTTTGTGTCTTGTGTGCGTTGCTCATCCCAGCCTTACTTCCGTGCTTCTTTGTAAACATCAAATTGTAAGGGCGAGAGGCTCCAAGTTGTGGAGATTCCTCGCAAGCGGGATATAGTAAACAAAGCAAAACACCATGGTATTCAAGTGGGTCTTTGGACCGCTTGAGAGGGGTTGATTGCAACCCTCGTCCGTTGGGATGCCACAACGTGGAGTAGGCAAGTGTTGGACTTGGCCGAACCACGAGATAAACCACTGTGTTGATCTTCTTGTGGTTATCGTGTCTTGCAAGAACTCCTCTCTAGCCACTTGGCTTTATTGTGATAACTCCTAATCAAGTTTTGTGGCATTAAGTTTCAAGTTTTTACAGGATCACCTATTCACCCCCCTCTAGGTTCTCTCAATTGGTATCAGAGCCGTTCTCTTCACGAAGGGACTAATCGCCCGAAGAGATGGATCCTAAGGGAAAGGGGATGGTGGTCAATGATAAGGAGAAGGAGACCATCTTCAACGAGCCGAGGGACGACAAAGCAAATGACTCCGGCTCGAGTCAAAAGAAGAAGGAAGGAAAGAAGAAGAGGCGGATCAAGAAGATCGTCTACTACGACGACAGCGACGAGTCCTCTTCTTCCCAAAAGGACGACGACGACTACAAGAAAAAGAAAACGGTCAATTCAAACTTTTCTTTTGATTATTCTCGTATTCCGCAAAGTACAAATGCTCATTTACTCTCCATTCCACATGGTAAACCTCCTCACTTTGATGGAGAGGACTACGGATTTTGGAGTCATAAAATGCGTAGTCACCTGTTCTCTCTCCATCCAAGCATATGGGAGATAGTAGAGAGTGGAATGCAATTTGATAGTACTGATAGTCCCATATTTATCAATGAGCAAATTCACAAAAATGCACAAGCTACTACTGTTCTTCTAGCATCATTGTGCAGGGATGAATACCATAAGGTGAGCGGCTTGGATAACGCCAAGCAGATCTGGGACACCCTCAAGATCTCGCATGAAGGGAATGACGTCACCATGCTCACCAAGATGGAGTTGGTGGAGGGCGAACTTGGAAGATTCGCAATGATCAGGGGCGAGGAGCCAACCCAAACGTACAACCGGCTCAAGACCCTCGTCAACAAAATAAGGAGTTATGGAAGCACACGATGGATGGACCACAACGTCGTCCGCCTAATGCTAAGGTCTTTCACTGTCCTTGATCCTCATCTTGTAAACAATATTCGTGAGGATCCTAGGTACACCAAGATGACGCCCGAGGAAATACTTGGGAAGTTTGTAAGCGGGCGGATGATGATCAAGGAAGCAAGATACGTTGATGATGCACTGAATGGCCCAATCCATGAGCCTCAAACCGTTGCTCTCAAAGCAATGAGGAGCAAGGAAGTGCTACCTAGCAAGGTGGCACAAGTTGAGGCGGCGGGGCTCAATGAGGAAGCGATGGCCCTCATCATCAAGCGTTTCAAGACGGCGCTAAGGGGTCGCAAGGAGCATCCCAACAAGAACAAGACAAAGGGGAAGCGCTCATGCTTCAAATGTGGTAAGATTGGTCATTTTATCGCTAATTGTCCCGATAATGATAGTGACCAGGAACAAGAGAAGAAGAGGGAAAAGAAGAAGGCCTACAAGAAGGCTAAGGGCGAGGCACACCTTGGAAAGGAGTGGGACTCGGAATGTTCGTCATCCGACTCCGACAACGAAGGACTCGCCGCCTCGGCCTTCAACAAATCATCCCTCTTCCCCAACGAGCATCACACTTGCCTCATGGCAAAGGAGAAGAAGGTAAACACTCGAAAGACTAATTATGCTTCTTCTAGTGATGATGAATCTAGCGATGATGAAATAGATTATGCTAGTTTGTTCAAGGGCCTAGATAGAACTAAGATTGATAAGATTAATGAATTAATTGATGCCTTGAATGATAAGAATAGATTGTTAGAAAAGCAAGAGGATCTTTTGTATGAAGAACATGATAAATTTGTAGAGGCACAAAAATCTCTTGCTTTAGAAGTTAAAAGGAATGAAATGATTTCTTGTGAACTATCTACTTGCCATGAGACCATTTCTAGTTTAAAAAGTGTTAATGATGATTTAAATGCTAAACTAGAAGGAGCAAAAAGATCTAACTCTTGTGTAGAACATGTTGTGATTTGCAATAGGTGTAAAGATTTTAATGTTGATGCTTGTAGTGAACACCTAGTCTCTATTACAAAGTTAAATGATGAAGTGGCTAGTCTTAATGCCCAACTTAAGACTAGCAAGGATGAATTTGACAAACTAAAATTTGCAAGGGATGCCTACACTATTGGTAGACACCCCTCAATTAAGGATGGGCTTGGCTTCAAGAGGGAAGCCAAGAACTTAACAAGTCATAAGGCTCCCATTCCCGCCAAGGAGAAAGGGAAGGCTCCTATGACTAATAGTAGTCAAAAGAATCATGCTTTCATTTATGGTGATAAGAGAAATGTTCATAGGAGTTGTAATGGTTCAAATGCCATGTTTGCTTCAAGTTCTTCCTATGTGCATGGTAGAGATATGCCTAGGAGAAATGTCATTCATCATATGCCTAGGAGAAATGATGCTAATGTTCCTAGGAAAATTAATGAACCTTCTACAATTTATCATGCTTGCAATGCTTCCTTTGCGATTTGTAGAAAGGATAAGAAGGTGATTGCTAGGAAATTAGGAGCAAAATGCAAGGGAGATAAAACTTGCATTGGGGTCTCTAAGACCATTGTTACTAACCTTGTAGGACCCAACAAGAGTTGGGTACCTAAGACCCAAGCCTAAATTGCCTTGCAGGTTTATGTATCCGGGGGATCAAGCTGGATTATCGACAACGGATGCACAAACCACATGACGGGGGAGAAGAAGATGTTCACCTCCTACGTCAAGAACAAGGACTCCCAAGACTCAATCATATTCGGTGACAGGAATCAAGGCAAGGTCAAAGGACTAGGGAAGATTGCCATTTCATCCGAGCACTCTATTTCTAATGTGTTTTTAGTTGAGTCGCTCGGATATAACTTATTGTCTGTGAGTCAGCTTTGTAATATGGGATATAATTGCTTATTCACAAATGTAGATGTGTCCGTCTTTAGAAGGAGTGATGGTTCATTAGCTTTTAAGGGTATATTAGACGACAAACTCTACTTAGTTGATTTTGCAAAAGAGGAGGCCGGTCTAGATGCATGCTTAATTGCTAAGACCAGCATGGGCTGGCTGTGGCATCGCCGCTTAGCACATGTGGGGATGAAGAACCTTCACAAACTTCTAAAGGGAGAACACGTGATAGGTCTAACAAACGTAACCTTCGAAAAAGATAGACCTTGTGCAGTTTGTCAAGCAGGTAAACAGGTGGGAAGCTCTCATCATACCAAAAATGTGATGACCACATCAAGACCTTTGGAGTTGCTTCATATGGACCTCTTCGGACCCGTCGCCTATCTAAGCATAGGAGGAAGTAAGTATAGTCTTGTTATAGTTGATGATTTTTCCCGCTTCACTTGGGTATTCTTTTTGCAGGATAAATCTGAAACCCAAGGGACCCTCAAGCGCTTCCTAAGGAGAGATCAAAATGGGTTTGAGCTCAAGGTGAAGAAGATAAGGAGCGACAACGGGTCCGAGTTCAAGAACCTTCAAGTGGAGGAGTACCTTGAGGAGGAAGGAATCAAGCACGAGTTCTCCGCTCCCTACACACCACAGCAAAATGGTGTGGTAGAGAGGAAGAACATGACGCTCATTGACATGGCAAGGACGATGCTTGGAGAGTTCAAGACGCCCGAGCGGTTTTGGTCGGAAGCCGTAAACAAGGCTTACCACGCCATAAACCGGGTGTACCTTCATCGCCTCCTCAAGAAGACTTCGTATGAGCTTCTAACCGGTAACAAACCCAATGTGTCTTACTTTCGTGTATTTGGGAGCAAATGTTATATTCTAGTTAAGAAAGGTAGAAATTCTAAGTTTGCTCCCAAAGCTATAGAAGGATTTTTGTTAGGTTATGACTCAAATACAAAGGCGTATAGGGTCTTCAACAAATCATCGGGTTTGGTTGAAGTCTCTAGCGGCGTTGTATTTGATGAGACTAATGGATCTCCAAGAGAGCAAGTTGTTGATCTTGATGATGTAGATGAAGAAGACGTTCCAACGGCCGCAATACGCACCATGGCGATTGGAGATGTGCGGCCACAGGAACAAAAGGAGCAAGATCAACCTTATTCCTCAACAATGGTGCATCCCCCAACTCAATACGATGAACAGGTTCATCAAGAAGAGGCATGTGATCAAGGGGGAGCACAAGTTGATCAAGTTATGGAGGAAGAAGCACCACAGGCCCCTCCAACCCAAGTTCGAGCGACGATTCAAAGGAATCATCCCATCGACCAAATTTTGGGTGATATTAGCAAGGGAGTAACTACTCGTTCTAGATTAGTAAATTTTTGTGAGCACTACTCTTTTGTCTCTTCTATTGAGCCTTTCAGGGTAGAAGAGGCCTTGCTAGATCCGGACTGGGTGTTGGCCATGCAGGAAGAGCTCAACAACTTCAAGAGAAATGAAGTTTGGACACTGGTGCCTCGTCCCAAGCAAAACGTTGTGGGAACCAAGTGGGTGTTCCGCAACAAATAAGACGAGCACGGGGTGGTGACAAGGAACAAGGCACGACTTGTGGCAAAAGGTTATGCCCAAGTCGCAGGTTTGGACTTTGAGGAGACTTTTGCTCATGTGGCTAGGCTAGAGTCAATCCGCATATTGTTAGCCTATGCTGCTCACCATTCTTTCAGGTTGTTCCAAATGGATGTGAAGAGCGCTTTCCTCAACGGACCAATCAAGGAGGAGGTGTACGTGGAGCAACCCCCTGGCTTCGAGGATGAACGGTACCCCGACCACGTGTGTAAGCTCTCTAAGGCGCTCTATGGACTTAAGCAAGCCCCAAGAGCATGGTATGAATGCCTTAGAGACTTTTTAATTGCTAATACTTTCAAGGTTGGGAAAGTCGATCCAACTTTATTCACTAAGACTTGTGATGGTGATCTTTTTGTGTGCCAAATTTATGTCGATGACATAATATTTGGTTCTACTAACCAAAAGTCTTGTGAAGAGTTTAGCAGGGTGATGACTCAGAAATTTGAGATGTCGATGATGGGCGAGTTGAACTACTTCCTTGGGTTCCAAGTGAAGCAACTCAAGGATGGCACTTTCATCTCCCAAACAAAGTACACGCAAGACTTGCTAAAGCGGTTTGGGATGAAGGACGCCAAGCCCGCAAAGACTCCAATGGGAACCGACGGACATGTCGACCTCAACAAAGGAGGTAAGTCTGTTGATCAAAAGGCATACCGGTCTATGATAGGGTCTTTACTTTATTTATGTGCTAGTAGACCGGATATTATGCTTAGTGTATGCATCTGTGCTAGATTTCAATCTGATCCAAGGGAGTGTCAACTAGTGGTCGTTAAGCGAATTCTTAGATATTTAGTCGCTACGCCATGCTTCGGGATCTGGTATCCAAAGGGGTCTACCTTTGACTTAATTGGATATTCAGACTCCGATTATGCTGGATGCAAGGTCGATAGGAAGAGTACATCGAGGACGTGCCAATTCTTAGGAAGGTCCCTGGTGTCGTGGTGTTCTAAGAAACAAACTTCCGTTGCCCTATCCACCGCTGAGGTCGAGTATGTTACCACAGGCCAGTGTTGCGCGCAACTACTTTGGATGAGGCAAACCCTCAGGGACTTTGGCTACAATCTAAGCAAAGTCCCACTCCTATGTGATAATGAGAGTGCTATCAGCATGGCGGATAATCCTGTTGAACACAGCCGCACTAAGCACATAGACATCCGGCATCACTTTTTGAGAGACCACCAGCAAAAGGGAGATATCGAAGTGTTTTATGTTAGCACCGAGAACCAGCTAGCCGATATCTTTACCAAGCCTCTAGATGAGTCGACTTTTGCAGGCTACGTAGTGAGCTAAATGTCTTAGATTCGCGGAACCTGGATTGATTTATAGCATACATGTGTTTTATGCCTCTGATCATGTTTCTTATGCATTTTGTTGTTTATGTATGGTGCTCAAGTTGTACAAGCGCTCCCCGGACCTCATAAGTCCATTTGCAAGTGATGCACATATTTAGGGGGGTTGTTCTACAACTTGACCCCTTGAGACTAACCGTGTGCTTGAGTTTGCTTGATTTAGTCTCAAAGGTGAATTGAAAGGAAAAAGGTGGACTTGGACCATGCAAGACTTCCACTGCACTCCGATGAGAGGGTAACTTATTCCAAGTTCATCTCCATGCTCTTATTGCCTTTTTACTCTTAATTGAAGATTTTGGTGAGGCAATGAGGTTTAAGGGCCAAGATTGATCTTGTTTTGGTGCTTGATGCCAAAGGGGGAGAAAATAAGGCCAAAGCAGTAAATGGATCAGCTACCACTTGAGAATTTTGAAAATAGTAGAATAGAGCTTTTGGTTTGTCAAAAAATCTCTTATTGTCTCTTTTGTCAAAAGTTGGCCTCTTGTGGGGAGAATGGTTGATTATGGAAAAAAGGGGGAGTTTTTGAAATCTTTGATCAATTTCTCTTGGAACAACTCTCAAGTGTGTTTGACTTAGAGATAGGAAATCGAGTTTGATTTGCAAAAACAAAACCAAGTGGTGGAAAAGGATGATCCAAATATGCCAAATTTGAATCAAAACAAATTTGTGTTCTCATTTGAATTGATGTTGCACTCCTTTTAGTTGCTTTTTGTTGTGTTGGCATTAATCACCAAAAAGGGGGAGATTGAAAGGGAAATGTACCCTTGGGACATTTCTATAAGATTTTGGTGATTAAGTGCTCCACACAAATGCTTTGAGTAATATTTGTGTCAAAGACTTAAGAAGTGCAAATCAAGAGCAAAGGTATGTTTCTAAGACTTAGTACATTGTTTTGGAGACTAATGTATTGTGTCTAAGTGCTAGAAACAGGAAAAGACCAATTTGGAAAAGACTTGGCTGAGCAGCCAAGACTCTGCGCAGTCTAGGTGCACCGGACTATCCGGTGGTGCACCGGACAGTGTCCGGTGCGCCAGGCTGGCTCTGGCGAACTGGCTGCTCTTGGGTTTTGTCAGCGGCGTACGGCTATAAATCACCGGACTGTCCGGTGGTGCACCGGACTGTCCGGTGAGCCAACAGTCGACAGGACCAACGGTCGGCCGCGTAATCCGCGCGCGACGCGTGGCAGGGCCAACGGTCAAGAGGGGGCACCGGACTGTCCGGTGTGCACCGGACAGTGTCCGGTGCGCCAACGGCTCTGGATCTTCAACGGTCGGCTGCACCAAAATAGGAAAGAAATCTGCACCGGATAGTGTCGGTGGTGCACCGGACTGTCCGGTGCGCCAGGCGACAGAAGGCAAGAATTGCCTTCCTGGAATGCTCTCAACGGCTCTTAGCTGCCTTGGGGCTATAAAAGGGACCCCTAGACGCATGGAGGAGAACACCAAGCATTCTCTAAGCATTCCTAAGCACCAAGACTCCAATTCCGCGCATTCGATTCTTTGTGATAGCAACTAGAGCTCCATTTGAGTAGAGAACTCTTTGGGTTGTGTTGTGAGCTCGAGTTGTGACTTGTGTGCGTGTTGTGCTCTGATTTTGTGTCTTGTGTGCGTTGCTCATCCCAACCTTACTTTCGTGCTTCTTTGTGAATATCAAATTGTAAGGGCGAGAGGCTCCAAGTTGTGGAGATTCCTCGCAAGCGGGATATAGTAAACAAAGCAAAACACCATGGTATTCAAGTGGGTCTTTGGACCGCTTGAGAGGGGTTGATTGCAACCCTCGTCCGTTGGGACGCCACAACGTGGAGTAGGCAAGTGTTGGACTTGGCCGAACCACGAGATAAACCACTATGTTGATCTTCTTGTGGTTATCGTGTCTTGCAAGAACTCCTCTCTAGCCACTTGGCTTTATTGTGCTAACTCCTAATCAAGTTTTGTGGCATTAAGTTTCAAGTTTTTACAGGATCACCTATTCACCCCCCCTCTAGGTGCTCTCAGTTAGTAAGCACATAGGATGCATCAAAAGTCTTAAAAGGAACATTATGCTCATTTGATGCAGCATGAATTTTCTTTCTAGGAATTTTAACATGAGTGGTATGCCTAGAGCTAGAAGCCCCATTTTTATACATGAATGCATGATGAGAAACATTGTGAGGTTCCCTAGCACGAATTTTCCTAATTTTGTGCTCAGGATAGTTTGCAGGGTATAAAATGTAGCCCTCATTATCCTAAACCATGGGAGCCTTGCCCTTAACAAAATTAGACAATCTTTTAGGGGCATTAAGCTCGGACGTCCATAGAAAGATTATTGCTAACTGCCCAAAGTGAGAAGCAAAAATGTTCTGATAAAGACGTTCCTCAGTAATATCATCATGACTTTCGAAATCATGTGCGGTAGCAATACCAAACCAAATACGACGAGTAGTGGGGTCCTGAGCTAAGCCTTGGCTAAACCTGGGAAATCTTAATTCCATAATGCCTTTCAAATCCTCCTAGCCACTATCCTACTGCAATAATTCTTGCTAAGAAGAATGCCCATGTTGTGGCAATTCCAACATTGCTCCTATGTTGGAAACCAATGTCATCCTTAATGCCAGGGAGTCTCCCATTATAGAGCATGCTTCTAGCAAATTTAAACTTTTCATTTTCAAGTTCATGCTCATTAATTTTAGTAGTTAATTTAGCTATATGCTCATTTTGTTGTTTAATCATGGCAATGTGATCATCAATAGCTTCAATGTTAACATCTCTACATCTAGTGCAAATGGAAACATGATCAACAGTAGATGTAGAGGGTTTGCAAGTATTAAATTCTTCTATCTTAGATTTTAATCTAGCATTCTCATCTCTAAGACAGGAAATAGAATCATCGCAAACATTTAAATCTTTGACCTTAGAAACTAAGCTAGCATTTTCATTTCTAAGGCTAGAAATTGAATCGTGACAAATGCTAAGCTCCTTAGATAAATTTTCACAGTTCTCTACTTCCTAAGCATAAGCATTTTTCAATTTAACATTTTTTGTTTTCTTTAATAAGGAAGTCCTCTTGGCTATCTAAGAGTTCATCCTTCTCATTAATTGCTTCAATTAATTCATTCAATTTCTTCTTTTGGTCCATGTTAAGGTTGGCAAAAGAAGACATTAAATTATCTTCACTGTCACTAGAGCTACCCTCATCACTAGATGTTGTATATTTGAGGGTGGCTCTAGATTGCACCTTCTTCTTCTTGCCGTCCTTAGCCATGAGACATTTGTGGCCTACGTTGGGGAAGAGGAGGCCCTTGTTGACGGCGATGTTGGTGGCGTCCTCGTCGGTGGAACTCTCGTCGGAGTCTCATTCCCGGCATATGTGGGCATCGTCGCCCTTCTTCTTGTAGTACCTCTTCTTCTCCTTCTTCTTCCCCTTCTTGTCGTCGTCCCTGTCACTATCACTAGAAATAGGACATTTAGCAATAAAGTGACCGGACTTACCACACCGGTAGCACACCTTCTTAGAGTGAGATTTGTAGTTCTTCCCTCTCCTTTGCTTGAGGATTTGGCGGAAGCTCTTGATGATAAGCGCCATCTCCTCGTTGTCAAGCTTGGAGGCATCGATTGGAAGCCTACTTGGTGTAGACTCCTCCTTCTTTTCTTCCGTTGCTTTGAATGCGACGGGTTGCACCTCGGGTGTAGAGGTGGCGCCTTGCTCCAAGTTGACGATGTGTTTGGAGTCTTTGATCATTAGCTCAAAGCTCACAAACTTCCCAATCACTTCCTCGGGAGACATTAGTTTATATCTAGGATCCCCACGTATTGATTGAACTTGAGTAGGATTACAAAATACGAGGGATCTAAGAATAACCTTGACCATCTCATGGTCATCCCATTTGGTGCTCTCGAGGTTGCGCACTTGGTTCACCATGGTTTTTAGCCGGTTGTACATTGCTTGCGGCTCTTCTCCTTTGTTGAGGACGAACAGACCGAGCTCCCACTCGATCGTCTCCCATTTGGTGATCTTGGTCACCTCGTCCCCTTCGTGCGTCGTTTTGAGGACGTCCCAAATTTCCTTGGCGGCCTTTAATCCTTGCACCTTATTATACTCCTCTCGACATAGAGAGGCGAGGGGTATAGAAGTTGCTTGGGAGTTAAAGTGTCGTATTTGGGCGGCCTCGTCCGAGTTGTAATCCTTATCCCCCACTTGTGGTACCTACGCTCCAAATTCAACTATGTCTCATATGCTTTCGTGGAGTGAGGTTAGGTGATGCCTCATTTTATCACTCCACATACAATAATCTTCACCATCAAAATATGGTGGTTTGCCTAGGGGAACGGAAAGTAATGGAGGGCGCTTAGTAATGCGGGGATAACGAAGGGGCATCTTACTATACTTCTTACGCTCATGGCACTTAGAAGTGACGGACGACTCGGAGCTCGATGTGGAGGGTGACGAAGAATCAGTCTCGTAGTAGACGACCTTCTTCATCTTCTTCTTCTTGTCACCTCTCCGAAGTGACTTGGTGGAGGAAGAGGATTCCTCCTTGTTCTTGTTGCCGGACTCTCTCGAAAGAGTCCTCCCCGAGCTTGCGGCCTTTTCGCCGGTCACGATCTCCCTCTTGGCGTGATCTCTCGACATCACTTCGAGTTGTTAGACTCTAATGAAGCACTGGGCTCTGATACCAATTGAAAGTCGCCTAGAGGGGGTGAATAGACAAAACCTGAAATTTATAAACTTAAACATGCACTAAGGTCGGGGGGTTAGCGTTAGAGTTAAACTCAAGTCGCGAAGAGAGGGAAAACAAATCAACTAAGAAATAAGACGAGTGAACATGGTGATTTGTTTTACCGAGGTTCGGTTCCAAAGAACCCAATCCCTGTTGAGGAGGTCACAAAGACTGGGTCTATTTCAACCATTTCCCTCTCTCAAACGGTCACTTAGACCGAGTGAGCCTTCTTCCTTAATCTCACGGGTCACTAAGACCCCGCAAGGACCACCACACACTTGGTGTCTCTTGCCTCGCTTACAAAGCACTTGAGAATAAGAATGGGAAAAGAAGAAAGCCAATCCAAGCGACAAGAACTCAAATGAACACAAAAATCTCTCTCTCACAAGCCACTGAGTGTTTGGAGTGAATTTGGGACTCATAGAGGATTTGGTCTTTTGTATTGTGTCTTGGAGTGAATGCTAGAGCTCTTGTATTGAATGTGATGTTCAGAAAACTTGTATGGTTGAAGTTGTGGTGGTTAGGGTGTATTTATAGCCCTCAACCACCAAAGTAGCCGTTGGAGAGGCTGCTGTCGATGGGCGCCACCGGACAGGTACTGTAGGCTGTCCGGTGCGCCGCCACGTCACCCAACCGTTAGGGTTCGGAGCTCGGGCGACCGTTGGAACTTTCTCCTATTACGGCACTGGACAGTCCGGTGCCACACCGGACAGTCCGGTGCCCCTCTGACTTCGTTGCTCTGACTTCTGCGCGACAATGTTGCTCTCTGCATCCGGTGCCACACCGTGCTCACTGTAGCTCCTGTCAGAGTCGACTGTTGCGCGCTGGTTTCCCGAGAGTGGCTGGTTTGACACAGTCCAGTGTTTTCCCGAGAGTGGCTGGTTTGACCCTGTACGGTCATGGTGCACCGGACACTGTCCGGTGGCACACCGGACAGTCTGATGTGCCAGACCATAGCACACTCAAGTCCTTTTTGCTCCTTTTGAATTGGGTCCCTAACTTGAATATTTATTGGTTTGTGTTGAACCTTATGCACCTGTAATACATAAGTTCTAGAGCAAACTAGTTAGTCCATATATTTGTGTTGACGATCAACCACCAAAATTAATTATAGGAAAAGGTTAACCCTATTTCCCTTTCATAAACACATCCGAGCAGCTAGCTTACATATCCCCTGACCTGACGTAGCACGCCACCATGGTATTCCCCAGCACCACGCTTGTGGTAGTCATTTCGTCGAACACCCTCCTCGCATCTGCTTGCGGGCCCAAGGTTGCCGCACATGTCAAACCAACCCGGCGCCCACGAGCGCAGCGCGTCCAAGTCCAGAATTCACCAAGAACTCATGCACCTAGATCCTGACTCAGACAGCCGGCAGCGCCGAGCAGCACCTGACCACGGGGCTCACCATTAAGGCGTTCGGGCGAGGGACGACGCGCCGAAGCATGAGTCAGAATAGCGTGAGCGCCTGCTCGGCCGCCGCTGAAGATGAGGTATGGCTGGCATAATCAATGATGGCGGCGATCCAGAGTTACACGCTCTCACAAGCGGCGGGGATGGTGCGGGCGTGGTGCGGAATGCGGAAAATGGGGCGAGGCTATGAGGGCGACGACAGTGCAGGCTGGGAGAGAGAGGCCCCGGACGAGGAGCTGCGCTTTGTTCAGCCTCGTCGACGTCGGGGTCGTCACGCGTCGGGCGAGGACGGCCAGGAGCGCGGGGATCATTGGTGTTGCTAATGGAACTGCTCCTAGATTCAAATCCAAATAGTAAAAAAATACATCACTCTTTCCGGTCCCGAACTCTTAAAAAAATAGAAAAACAGGTACTCAACTTGGACGCCATTCAAAATCGGATTTACTCAAACCAAATATCAACGTGATGGAGTCACTTAGATCTTTAAACTAGCATTCTATGTCTGAACTTGACATTGTCTCATTTGAGTACGTTGGAGACTTGGAGTCACTTAGATCCTTAAACTAGCATTCTATGTCTGAACTTGATATTGTCTCGTTTGGGTACCTGAATTTTCATTGTTCGCTGTAGCGTGGTATGTCACATCACATGTCAGCATGTGATTTGAGAAAACCCGATTTTTTATGACTGATCAAGTCTGAGAACATGTCTTCCTAGTTTTGAGAGTCCGAAAGATTGGAAACTAAGGGCATGTTTGGTTTGTTGTCTAATTTGTCACATTTTGCCTAACTTTTCTAAGGTTAATTCTTTAATTCGGACGATTAACCTTAGTCAAAGTGTGACACAGTTAGGCACGAACCAAACAGGCACTAAATGACTCACTATACCAAATTCAATTGCTTTAAACGATATTACAGTTATAGGAAGGCCTACGTAATTCTTTCCCCCTGTAATTTTGTAAGCATCCTCAACTACATTTCCAGTTTCATTAACAGTTATTGCATCTTCTAGCCTTCTACCGTAAAATCCAGGCTATGATTTATTTCCAGTCGCTTTTTAACTTAACTGTTGCTTCTACCGTTCAATCCAGGCCATGATCTGGGATTCTGCTTCCAGTACTGTTCAGATCAAAAGCTTAACACTCAGCTGGGCAGCTGTGTCCGTTGTGATTGTATACTGCGTGTCACACTCGAGAGGCTGAGTTGCAAAACTTGATAAACAAATCTAACAGAAGCACGCCAAAGATCATAATGATTCATGAGCAACTGATATATCATCATGAAGATGAGCAATGGCCAATGGACACACATGTTCCTATTTCTCCAGTATATTTATGATCAGAGCCCGCATATGGTACAACTCAGCAACATGAGTGGGATTAAATGAACACCACCAACAACAATAACGGCATCAAAACTAAGCAACACATTACGAATTTCATAAGCCTTTGTGAAGACGAACACCAGTGTCTCGGCGACCTCAGTATGAAATGAATGGATTTGTAACACAATTGTGATACATAATGATTCATCTGGGGTAGTTTCCCCATGTTGGCAGCAACCATCCTTCGGTAAAATCTGGGGGTAGTTTCTCTCCAAGGTGAGCGCCTTATGTCCATCCAATACAAATGAGAGAAAAAACATGCTTGGCCTGGTTGTTTCCAACTCATTTGTACAGGCTGAGTCCCAGGCCCCCAATATACAGAACAGTATGCCTCTTGATGCTCTCCTATCCTATGACCTTCCTGATGACATACCAGAGGTGGCATGTATCTCCAAGGAGTGCTCCGGTATGTAAGCAAGGCCTGCAGGGCAACAATCACTTCTCAAGTCTTAAAAGGATAAAAGGTAGATGATACGAATACGAACCAGCCAAAACACTGAATGTATTTAAGACATTTGGTAGCCTACTATATACACTGTATTAATATTCCCAGATCACTTCAAACCAGGATGACACAAATAACAAACTTCTTCCTTAGAATTGACAATCCGTATCCACTCTATGTCAAGCTGCTAAACTACCACTTGCTGTGTTGGTAACAATCTACATCTAGCTGCCAAATCAGCACTTATTTTGCAAATTTGTTTTTTAATGAAAACGTTACCTTTCTCCCTTGCGGTTATTTGCAGAGTATCAAGTGTGATAATTCCATCTGATAATGGTAGCAGCTCAAGTTTGACAGTGGTGCTTGAGCGGGCAGGAACACACCTGTTAGACACATTCACAACAACCAAATGTCATTCTGCAATGTTTTCGAATATATGTAGCACAGTTGTGAGTGAACTCTTAAGTAAGTGAGAACAGGTAAGGGTCAATACCCTAGGGGCACTGCACTTTGCAACCACAGATGAGTACAGCCTGAAGCATTACTCATTCTGTTTCCTCCATTATCACCTTCTTTTGGAGTAGCTAGGACAGAATTCAATCTTCGAAAGCCAATCCCATCTTTTCCCACCCCAGATCTTTTTGCTGACTCATTAACACCATCAAAAGAACCATTTGGGGTGGTTGGAGATGAGTTCAAGGATACAACTGAAGAAGAACCAGATGCTTCAGGAGCAAGGACAGTTAATGTAAGGTTTTCGGATGTCATATTAGTAGCTTCGAGTGTTAGTATCTGCAGGAAATGATATATCGTTATCATAGTGATAAATTGGAGAATTTCCATAATATAAGTGAGGAGATACTGCAATAACCTGCACGGGGAGTTGAGGAACACGAGCACCAAGACTAGGATTCCGTAAAGACAGTTCGGATGATACTGAGATCATAAGATCGCTGGCTGCAGAGGGTCGCCAGCTTGTTGCTTGCTTGAAAAAAAGTTTCGATTCTACATAGATAAAAGCGCTAATCATAAAAAATCCACTCCATTCCTCTTTTGAAGAAATATCTTGGTTTAACAATAGTTTACCTGTGTAATTACAGCGATAAGATACCAGTACAGCATATTGGTCACTTAGATCAGCATACGGCTCACCAGCCTTTGGTGTATGAGTATTTAAAGTAGCACCGGTCATCGTTGGGAGTGATAAGGCCAGAGGTGCATGACTGTTAGTCTTCCGTTCCCTTGAGGACATAGTTGCTGGTTTGAGAATAAAAGAGTGTTCCTCGCCCCTCCTAGAAAGACAAGAAATAATGTAGAATACTTTAAACAATTGTCACACACTAGTACACATGTTATGACCAGCGTCACCTATAGGCGCTAGGCCGGCCAACTGGCATCACCTATAGGCCATGTGGGCAGTTAGGGGCTAAATGCCTGGATTTTCCTAGATATTTTGCATTATTTCCATTAAAATAGGACCATGATTGATTCTTGTTAGGAGATTTCCTTTGCTTGCCTAGGGGTCAAATCAGCCTCTCTAAGTCTCTATATAAGGAGAAGAGATGTATCAATCTAATCAAGCAAGGCAATTATCTTGCCTAGCCTTAAGGGCCATCTTTCACATCTCTCTCGCTCGCCTCCTACCCGTATTGCTTATGCAGCCATGGTAGAATTCTGGATCCTATCAACACAGCACTAGAGTGAAGCTTGGATATGGAAACAATATTTATGGACTTTGTTCACTCCACCATTGCACAAACCACAATTTTGTACCACCATACGATGTCAATTTCTGAGTTCTTGAAAACATGAAACTGCAATAGCAGGTAGATCATGAGCAGAATCAATGAGAAAGCTGCATATACCTGAGTGCTAGGTTTGGCAAGCTGTGACCATGCCCAACCTCAATACTAGCAATTGGTAAAGACAAAGGAGCACCTCCTTTGGATGCCTCCTCAAATACAATAGTAATTGCATCGATGAATACGACTATATCTTTTGCATGAGTAGGAGCAATATTCTGCAGCAGGAATTCATGATACAAACATTATCCTTGGAACATTATTTCACACAATGAAAACTGAATGGATGCTTTGATATACTCCACGCACCTTTACTGTGACACAGAGAAGATTTTCCACAGTACATTTTGCAGCAAAAGATTGAACCTCAATTGGTTGAATGATTTCAACTTTTCTCCGCCATCTTTTCCCTGGTAGATACACGCCTTCTAAACCACAACGTACAGAATACCGTTCAGGTTCTAAAGGAACTCCTCTAAACGAAAGTTGCCCATCATTTATAATATCTGGGGTTTTTGCAGGTTTTTCAGGCATAAATTCTTGACTTTCAGATATTGGTGGTGGTCTTATATTATTTGGTGTCTGAACAGAAGAGGCTGAAGGCATGGAGTAACTTCTGAAGTTGAATATTTGAGAACCAGAAGCAGAATAAGATTGCTTGTGTGATACACTTGGATTGAGAGTAGGGGGTGCCAAAGAACGAGGTGGTAATGTGCGATCTAAAGGGAGCAACCAACTAAGCAGCTCCTGACATGGATCATCGTTACTGTCACATTGTCCATCCACAAGATTCCCAGGCATACAATTGTTTGATATACTTTTCTCAAACTGAAGGACTTCAAGCACAGGATCTTCCAATTTGTTAACGCTAACATTCACTTGCAAAACAACCTGCATACTTCCACCAGAGAACATCATTGCTTAATCAGCATGCATTTAAATCAGCGAGAATTACAACAAAATACATGGGTGAATAACCAAATAGTAACAACATTAATGTCTTATAGATGTTCTTTTTCCAAAAGTCATGTTTTTCTCTGCAACTAATAATCACATAGATTTTACAAAAATTAATTAATTCCCTATTATATATAGCACCAATTTCCACAGTTCCCCGGTTTCCACCGTCGTCGTGCTCCCCCATATTTAAATGGTAAAAAGCTAAAATTATGCACAAATGAGGATTCGAACCATAACTGTTGGCTCAACACATCTTTATATTTTATAATCTATACTCAAGCATAAATGGAAACCGTAGCAACATACGAGCACTTTACTAGTAATTGAGTAAATTTGAGCCGAAAGGACCTCTAGCCTAGTGGTGCGTTTCCGAGTAGCACCTCCAAGTCCTGGGTTCGATCCACCTCGGGGTGAATTTTCAGGCTTGGTTGAAAAAATCCCCTCCTTGTGCCCCATCCGCTCTCGGGTTGCGATGTCTTGTGCGCCACCCTCCGGTTGGGCCGTTGCAGAGTGGACAGTTAACGTCGGCCCGTTAGTGATGGGGGGCTAGGATTCGGGGATTTTCTCGGCCGGAACCATTGTTTCGGTCTCCTGTTAATATAATACCGGGAAGGCGGTCTTTCCCTCCCCGGCCGAGTTTTTTTTAATTGAATAAATTTGAGAAAACTAAACTAACGTCTAAGTTTCTAAAAAAACAATCACAAAACTATAAGAACCAATTCATCAAAAGTACACTCCCATTCCCATTCTATATTGCTAAACTTACCTTTTTAACGATAAAAATTGCAAACTAAACTTCTATTACAATACTTTATTGCATACTACATAACTGCACATTTCATATTGTTTCACATATCACAGAACTATACATTGATATTTAAGCCCAAACGAGCATGCAAGTTAACGATATGGAATACTAATAAAATGTGTAGCTCCACAATATGAACTGAAAAAAGTACACTGCTTTGAATTAATTCTAAGAAGTGGGTTTTGTGATGCATGAGAAAAATGTGTATGGCAAAATTGGTTCCAAGAATAGTGTAGTTTTGCAAAATTTATTCTACCTATATGTAGTTTTCTGAAATTTACTCTAATTAGTTTGTAGAAGAGTTAAATGCATCATAGGTCCATTAACTTTTGCATTTATCACCTAGGTCCATAAACTTTGAAAATGCAGTTTTGGACTTTTTAAGTGGTTCATCAGATGTCCATAACCTTTGTTTGTTGTTTTGTTTAGATCCAACATGACATGTAGTCATGTACAATCAACAGCCAACATGGCATGCAAATTGCAATTAGCCCATCCTTACCCCATCTTCCTCTCTATTCTGACCTCCCGTGTGGCCGTGTCACCACCTTAGCATTCCATACCACACTCGACGGCTCCTCTCCAACCTTCGCCTCTCCTTCCCTGCTCCCTTTCCCAAGCAGCGCTTTGCATTGCTTGTGCGCAGGTGCTCCCTCTGCCACCAAGCAACACTGTGGCCCCTCCTTCCCTGCTCCCTTCCCTAAGCGGTGGTGCATGGGGTGGCGACAACGGGTATTCACAAGCAGCATGGGCACAGGCGCAGCCGCACAGGCACAGGCGCAGGGAAGGAGAAAGGGAGGAAGGAGAGGGGCCGGCTGCTGACTATATGTGCAACCTCGGATATAAACACCAAATGAATGGTGTATGGACGTCTGCAGGGTTGGATTCCTCGGTCGGTAATTATCGAAAACCGGTAAAATTTACCGTTTTCAGTGTGGTGCTTGATACAAAAAATCGGTCCGTTTTTTGGTATATTTCGGTTCAGAATTTGAAAATATAAAAGTCAAACTTTGGTCAACAAAATGGTTTTCGGAAATTACAAAACGAAAATGTAATCCCTGACCTCTGGTGACCCACTTAAAAAGTTCAGGGACCCAAAACTGAACTTTCAAAGTTCATGGACCTAGGTGCATTTTACTCTTTTATAGAAGACAATGTGGTATTTAAAAGTGTCCAGGACACATCAGTGCGGCTAAATTGCTAAAACTGATTAAGTGTTCTATTTCCACTCTACAATACCATTAGGTGTCAAGTTCTTTATATAGTGGGAAGCTATTTATACTTCCACCATTTAGTAAAACCATTTAGAAGAAATGGTTGCATAAAGAAATCAAAAGGACAAGTGTAAAAATCTAAATTAACTTGGGTAATTGACAATTGACATTGAATTTTAGTAGCAGATCTGAGTCAATTTCCAGTAGGTGCCTGCTGCTTGGTTAAACTTAGGTTAGAGCACAAAACATGCAGTTACTTATGCGATGTCCATCAACGTCCAGTGGCTAGAGGTCATGCAGTACAAGTTGTAGACTTGTAGTATACAATGTCACAGTAATTAAAAAAACCTTCAAAACATACCACTATGTCTCCATTTTGCAGAGAATAACACTTGACAACATCTCGAGCAACTCCCCCAGATGTGTTACCATCAAAAACCCCTTTATCAGAAATGGTATTATAAACATTACTCCTTGAGCTCTTACTATTTCCCTGGTTATCTGATCGTTCATCTGCCATCGTAGTTGAAGTTACACTTTTCTTGGACCATAGAGGTTCCACTGATTCCGCAATCCGGACAAAAAAATTTGATTCTCTAAATCTTCGCAACACATGTTCGATCTGCTGCTTATGATCCTCCATCTGAAGGAGAGATTGAGTCTCCAAAATATCATGTCCTGAAGGAGATGCTTCACCATTGAGTTCAACATCCTGATAGCCACTTTCTCCAGCTGCTCCATTATCATGACCATTTGCACTGACAGGGCTAGATTTATTTGTAAAGTTTTGCATAGAAGTTCCATTCTTAGACATTACTGCAGCAATTCTAAAGGGGGATATAACCTGTAGATCTTGCTTAGAAGCTGACAGGCACGCCAGTATAGGAACCTGCTCGCCTGATAACTAAACTAAGTCAATTCCAGAAAATAGGTAATAACTAAGATGCAATAGCACCAGAAACTATTACTAAAGTGACAAGGAAAACACATTTACCTGGAAAAAGGAAGGAACGGTCCAGAGCCTGCAACTGAACCATTTCTGATATGTCGTTCCAACTTTCAGGAAGTGCCTCTGTAAGAAAATTGTAGATGTTACTAGCAGAGATGTTAAGATGGTTTTACTAGCGTGAAGAAGCTACCAGTAGCATGTCAAAAGGAAAACATATTATCGGGGTGTTTAGCGGGTAAACGGTCAGGCTTAGAGTGTTTAGCAGGTATATGGTAGGGTTACACTTTCGCACTGAAAACAACTACTCGTCAATTAGTTAGTAGTAAAGAAAAAAATGAATGTATAACCTTATGCAATGCAGATTAAGGGTGGAGATAAGGAGTAAGGAGTGATCACTTGGCAGATGAAAGATCAGTTAAGTCTAATTAATAATAAGCATCGGTGTAATTATGCCTATATGATATATAACAAAAAAAGAGACAAGCAAGTCAAAGGCACCAAACTGCATGGAATTGTGATCCATCCTTCGTCTTCCATGACATCGGCATGTGTCCCCAGTGGGACTGGGCTTTTCAAATCAACAGATGAAGAATCCCCACTGATATCCCTAGACCCGTTATTAGCAGCTCCATCTTCGCTGTGGGCAGAGGAGGGCTGGTGGTGTGAATCGTCCGCAATGAGACCCTCCAGTGTCGAGGTCGTCTTTTGTAAGGCGTTCCTGTGATCTTGCTCTGAAATTCTTGGCAGCTCAGGCGCTGCAGGCTGCGTAGTTCGGTAGAGGAAATTCATTGAGCGACACTACTCTGAGTTAGTCCCTGCAGAGCAAATAACAGCAGAAGGGTAAACAGACAGATCCACACCTTGATATGGTAATTTGCAGTTTAGCATCACATAATAAATAACCAGAGGACATTCTTCATGCAGCATTATAAGTGGAGTCGCATTAGGCACTAATTGGATCATGGATTGGACTACACCAGTAGGGTTACAAAAGGATCTGAATGGAGAAGAATGACGAAATTTGGGATTCATCGAGAGCAAAACCAAGCACACGGTTGACTAATTCATCTTCCAATTTGTGCTTTATGCTGAAGAAGAAAATGGTTTTTGAAACCACCATCCGTGTTACGTCGTTCCTGAACTGAACTGAAATTAAACTGAACTCATGTGGTCAAATTCAAAGAAGGCTATGCTACAGCTTAGCCATGGCCAATTGCATCAATGGCTTCTGGCTTCTGTGATGCTTGAAGATCGAATTATACATCATAAGTGGCTGGATCAGAAAAATCAAGTCTTCATCCATTTCGCTGAGCCGAACCACGGAAAAGATAATACAAAGCTGCCACTGTTGCGGGAACTATCTATACAGAAAGAAACCGCTGCTACACTAGGATTAGCACAAGCATACCCGCAAGCGTGGGAAGACGGGAGGAGGACGCCGATCTCTGAGTGCCAGCGAAGGGAATTGATCGGCGGAGGCGATGGGCGAGGGAGGAGGATCGCCAGAGGTGACCAGAGCAGACCTCGCCTGGACGCGGATCTCCGCCCCCCCCCCCCCAACTAGACGCCTGTCCGAGGCATCTGGCGAGAGGGAGGGAGACAGGTTGTCACGGCGGGCACCACAGTGTGCTCAGCGGCCATGCTCTGTAGCAGCAGGCCGTGAATTTCCCCTGTGTCAAGCGAGGATCGGATGGGCACGTAGCTGTGAATTTCCGTGCAATGCAATGAGAATATGAGATACAGACAGTAGAACAGAGATAGGCGAGAAAATTGGATTTATGCCATTATGAAACTTAGGATTCGCTCAAATGCCATTATGGGAACACGCTTCGCTAAGAGACCATTATCAAACGTTGTCTTACAAACAAAATGCCATTTAGGGGGTTATTTGAAACTTAACCTTATTTGATTATATTGGCAGCTAGTGACCGGACACTTTTGCCCCTATCAAATCTGTTCGCCGTTCTCCCTCCCCCGCTCTGCCGCCGCTCAGCTCTAGATCAAAACTGCTAAGCTCCGCCGTTCACAGGACAGTCTATTTTACGGCACAGTTTTAAAACACAGTTTGCACGGTTTCAGAACACAGTTTCAAAACAGACACAAATTCAGAACACAGTCAGCAGACGCTAACACGCGATGGGATACGGCGAACACCGAGCAGCAGGTCTCTAAACTAAAACTTTGGCAGCACTCTTAACCAGTCAACAACAGATCACCAACCATTCGATTTCACAAAAATGTAATCCTACTGCAAGTGCAACAGCCACCTTTAGAGGCGTTCATTAGCAAACGCTAGAAAAACTGCAAATGGCCATATCCATATCGAACCAATATGCCACTAGTTGAATCACGTAAGAAGCAGACCAATATGCCACTAGTTGAAGAAACAATCAAATCGAACCAAAGTGGAGATCTTTACAAATTAATTCGAGATAATAACTAGGCAAACTAATTCTATATCATAGTTTCATTCAATAGGATGGGAGAGCAGGAGATTCGAACTGTTGATTGGGAATCTAACCGAGCTGCTCACCTGCAGATTGGAATTGGATCGATGGATGGACCGCGGACGCCCGCACGCCGATTGGATCTCCTCCTCCTTGGGCGGCTGCTAACTGGGTTGGGATGGGACAGGAGCCTTCCTCGCCACAGCCGCCGTGCCGTGCTGCTCCTCTTCTCCGAGACGCTGGGAACCCCGATTGGAGACGTCTGGAAGACGAGAGGCGGAGAGGTATGACGTGACGGAGTTTCGTCGTCGAACTCCACCGGCGCGCTGAACCTTCAGCTCGGCCTGCAGGAGGACGCTGGGAGCTTCGGCTGCGGCGGGGCAGGAGCCGGTCGTTAGACCGAGCAAGCGAGTGCGATCCGGATCACCGGGGGCGCTGGGGGAGGGCCGGGCGGCGGTGGGACTGCCAACGGAGGCGCGAGCTACCCGATGTGCCAGGTTGATGACTGCCGAGCGGATCTGACCAGCGCCCACCGGTGGAGCTCGCCGAGCGTCGGTGGACCGCCGCTGGTGGAGGGAGAGCGCCGAGCACCGGTGGAGGAGAGCGACGTCACCGTCGGTTTTGGTGGAGGGGACACAGAGGATAGAGAAGAGAGCGCCGTCGGTTTTGAGATGCCGGCTCTTTTGGTTAAGAGGGGCAAAAGTGGTTAAGAGGGGCAAAAGTGTCAGGTCACTAGCTGCCAATATAATCAAATAATGTTAGGTTTCAAATAACCCATAAATGGTATTTGTATATAAGACAACGTTTGATAATGGTTTCTTAGCGAAGCGTGTTTCCATAATTACATTTGAGCGAATCCAAAGTTTTATAATGGCATAAATCCAATTTTCATGAGATAGGCCGGCCTAGGCCAGATTAAGCCTAACAAACATCTCGCCCGACTACACTATCCATGAAAGCCCGAGCTCTGCTGTGTACAGCCTTACCGCCTATTTGGTACATATGGTTTGTATGACATTCAGTTTTGAAATATTGATTCGGTGTTTTGGTTTTAGGATCTGGTCGATTTATTAGCGGTTATCCGTGCGTTGCGACGGCTCACAACAATACCCACATAAATTATCTACCAAAAAATATTTCAAGATTTTTTATTGATTGTCTCCACTCTTCGCATAATATTTTTTATGAACGCACGAGTACCATATGCAGCAAATCAGAGACCCGCATCCCTTGCCTCCCCTACTTCCAAGGTTTCGTAAAGCAGGAGGGGAAGGGAAGAGGCAGACATAATTGTTCGTTGTCGGAGAAGGACACGATGAAGACATGTGCATATGGAGGCAACATAGTTAGTATATCGCTAGATATATAGGGAGAGAACACGCAAGCGGAGAAAGAAGCCCAGCTGGAGCAGTTCCAAACCGAGAGGCACCCGCACCAGGCGTTATCCGAGAAGGACGAGAGAATGTGAGTGTCTTCCCAGCCCTGGACCCGCCGAAGCGACACAACACCACCACCAACTTCGTAGCATATGCCGACTGCTGCTACGCTATGGGTATTGGTTGTTCAATATTTCAGACATGGACTCCTCATCGCCAAGATAACCTAAGTGTGGCAGGTGCCACCATGTCCTCCTCGACGGCACGCACAGAGAAAGGTCAGGAGCATGACCGACTCGCGTCGTACCCGTGTCGACGAGCGTCGATCGGCTCGCGGCTGCAATCGTGGGCTAGGGCAGCAGGTTAGGGAGGAAGAACATGGCGAAGGCCGGGAGGACGAACGGGACGTCCGACGACGGCGAAAACGATGGTGTGCACATGATGTGAAACGTCCTCGTGGACGTGCAATAGCCACTGTTCGAGTCGGTGTCGGGGCTGGTGTCGAACGAATACAGGAAGGAGGCGCATGCTCCTACGCCCTCTGCTGAGAATGGGGTGGCGCGGAGGTGGATGCATGAGGGTAGAGAGAAAAAGAAATTGAATGGCGAACAAGGTGGTGGCAACTGAGACGAGGATCATCATTATCGTGCGGAGGTATAGATGGCCAAATGGGCTATGTCTGGCGAGTCGGCCCGAGGCATGACCTATTTAATAGTGCCTGGGCTAACCCGGCACAAGCGTCGTGTGGTGCTTGGGCCGTAGCCTCGGCCCGTAATGCTGACCTGACACGATTATTTTTTTATTTTACAAAAAAATATATACATATGTACAATTTATATTCAATATTATAAATACGTGAGCATGATGTTCTATTGGTTAGACAGCTTCGCCTAGTGTTCCACACCCTTCTTCCATCAAGGTTTGGGTTTAAACCCAACCTTTTGCACCGCTTTTTAACATTTTACGCCGAGCTAATTTGGAAGAAATGTAGGGACTTTTTTATAAAAAGATGACACATGATGACCGTTGAAACTGGTGCTTTAATTATAGTAGAGAAATAAAAAACGACGAATTTAGTTTTGATTTTTTTACTTTGGTTTTCGGTAAAACCGAACAACAAACTGGTTACAAGGCATCACATACAACAAGTTTACATGATAGATTACACACAATTTTAAAATGTTCAAATTATATAGATACAAGGATTTAGGGATACATCATGCATCACATACAAATAAATGAATAACAATTTCATTGTAGCACACATTTAGTTCACATAATTAAAGAGTCAAATTTCAGAATTGATAAAGCTTGGCATTTTAGTTTTTGGTATTTTAGTTGGGTATATAGCAAAAAAACATTATAACACCGAACACTGAACTTCATAGTTACAAAAACCGAACCGAACTACCAAAAAATAGACATTTTGGTTCAGTTCGGATTTTGGTTTATGGTAAAAAAGTGTCCACCCCTAGTTGTCTGTTGAAAAAGCAACTTATATGAAAAGCTGGTGAAAAACAACTTCTGCTTATTGCCTACTTTTAGTTTATTCTGAGAACCAGATGATCTGATAATGTGATATCCTAGCATGACTGGATTGTGATATTCTAGTCTAAGGCTTAATAGGATTGAAAGAATATTCATACCAACAAGGTGTATCTTCTTTTTCGAAAGACTCTCGAAATAACATCTGGGTTAAGTGTGCTTAGCCTAGAGTATATGACGATAGAGAGAAAAGAAGTTGAATGATGAACGAGGTGGTGGCAACTGAGACGAGGACCATCATTATCGTGCGGAGGTATAGATGGTCAAATGGGTTGTGTCTGGCGAGTCGGCCTCAGGCATGACCTATTTAATAGTGCCTGGGCCAACCCGGCACAAGCGTCGTGTGGTGCTTGGGCCGTAGCCTCGGTCCGTAGTGCTGACCCGACACGATTATTTTTTTATTTTACAAAAAAATATATACATATGTACAATTTATATTCAATATTATAAATACCTGAGCATGATGTTCTATTGGTTAGACAGCTTCGCCTAGTGTCCCACACCCTTCTTCCATCAAGGTTTGGGTTTAAACCCAACCTTTTGCACCGCTTTTTAACATTTTACGCCGAGTTAATTTGGAAGAAATGTAGGGACTTTTTTGTAAAAAGATGACACAGGATGACTGTTGAAACTGGTGCTTTAATTATAGTAGAGAAATAAAAACCGACGAATTTAGTTTTGATTTTTTTACTTCGGTTTTCGGTAAAACCGAACAACAAACTGGTTACAAGGCATCACATACAACAAGTTTACATGATAGATTACACAATTTTAAAATGTTCAAATTATATAGATACAAGGATTTAGGGATACATCATGCATCACATACAAATAAGTGAATAACAATTTCATTGTAGCACACATTTAGTTCACATAATTAAAGAGTCAAATTTCAGAATTGATAAAGTTTGGCATTTTAGTTTTTGGTATTTTAGTTGGGTATATAGCAAAAAAAACATTATAATACCGAACACTGAACTTCATAGATACAAAAACCGAACCGAACTACCAAAAAATAGACATTTTGGTTCAGTTTGGATTTTGGTTTATGGTAAAAAAGTGTCCACCCCTAGTTGTCTATTGAAAAAGCAACTTATATGAAAAGCTGGTGAAAAACAACTTCTGCTTATTGCCTACTTTTAGTTTATTCTGAGAACCAGATGATCTGATAATGTGATATCCTAGCATGACTGGATTGTGATATTCTGGTCTAAGGCTTAATAGGATTGATAGAATATTCATACCAACAAGGTGTATCTTCTTTTTCGAAAGACTCTCGAAATAACATCTGGGTTAAGTGTGCTTGGCCTAGAGCATATGATGACACTAGACATACAGACATGACCAAGGAGGAGGTTCCTGGATTAGGGTTGACCAGCGAGGATGTCAGTCTTCTAAGGGAGAGGATTGTGGTATCCTGGACTAAGTGGATTGTGGTATCCTAGCCCAAGGCTTAAGAGTATTGCTCAGATCAACAAAGTGCATCTTCTTTTTCGGAAACCTGTCTCGAAACAACCTCTTGGTTAAGCGTGCTAGGTTTAGAGCAATCTTAGGATGTGTGACCGACCGAGAAGTCTTCTCGGGTGCACATGAGCGAGGACAAAGTGCGCACAAAATAGTAGTGTTGGTCTGTGAAAGTAGTCTATGATCTTAGAGGACTGTTAGCAGTAAGTACCATCGGTCCGGAAGTGGATGGTGTGTTACAGATAAGTTGTTGCAGAAGCGACATGTTTGGTACGACTTCTGCTTAAATCTGTGAAGAAGCTATGAGATAAGTTGTACCAAACAGGGCCTATACAATGACTCAATTAAACCGAACAACCATTTCTCTAAGAGCGACAGTCTCACAACGACGGTTTAGAACATCTCCTCCAACTCTAAATTCAACAAAAATAGTTTCACCTCATAAAAAGTTAGTCAAACTGTTTAGATCCACAAAATTTGGATTTACCAAAACGATGAATTTATGTGTTAGATTCACTAGTTTGTAAAAGATTGTTAAGAGGTGCTCCACCAACTCAAATTTAGTAAAGTTGATGAAAATCACCCAACATGTTACACAACTTACTGGTTTTCTATTTTGTGTTGTTTCTCTTTCGTCTACAAGCCTACCCAACCATGAGGCCCATGATCACCAACTCATCCCGACCGCCATAGTCAACCAAGCCCTAGACAGACACCCTTGCTCAACTCTCTCTCTATCTGAATAGTATGCCTCTCTTCCTTCCTCTTCCTCCCGACCGGACATGAGCACTAGCCCCACGCTAGCGTGCACTGACTGCAAGCTTCGGCCAGCAGCATCCCAAAAGGGAAATGGCCTTGAACCATATTCTCTAATTGATTTTGGTGCTTGATGACCATCACAACCATTCCGACTAACTAGTTTGCCTAGTCTTTGATTCACAGGTTCATAAGTTCAACAAATCAGTTTCTAAGTCAGAATCAGCTCAAGACCAACCAGTAAGGGGTAAAACTTGGAATAGTTTAACTATATCTAGTTCTGTATCAGGTTTCGCCTATTCAGCACCCTCTAGGCAACTTTCAATTAGTATCGAAGCCCAACACTTCATTTAGAGTTTAACCACTCCAAGTGGTGTCGGGAGAAGTCGACAAGAACGAGAAGACCCACTCGAGAGAGAAGCGCAAAGAGAAGATGCCGACAAGGAGTATTAAGGTGTCTTCGGGGGAAAGCACAAGGAACATAAAGAAGAATATACTGGCTCCTCCAAGATGCATAAAAAGAAGGACGACAATAAAAAGAGGATGAAGAAGGTGGTCTAATAAGAAACTGATTCTTCATCGCCTTCACCATACGGCGTCGAATCAACCTCCTCCAAGTGCCAAGAACACAAAACAAGTAACCAAATTCCTCATCGCTATCCTCGCATTCCCAAACACACTCAACTATTTTTGGTTCCATTAGGAAAACCACCACAACTTGATGTTGAGGATTATTCATGGAGTGATAAAATGAGGCATCACCTAACCTCACTCCACATAAGCATATGAGATATTATTAAGATTGGAATGCAGGTTCCATAGGTTGGACACAAGGACTACAATTCTGATGAGGTCGCCTAAATCAAGCACTTCAACTCGCAAGAAACTACGATACTCCTTACTTCCTTATGTAGGGAGGAGTACAATAAAGTACAAGGGTTGAAAAGTGCCAAGGAGATTTAGGATGTCCTTAAGACGGCACACGAAGCTGACAGGATCACCAAAATCGCCAAGGTGGAGGTGATTGAAGGAGAGCTAGGAAGGTTCAACCTCAACAAAGGAGAAGAGCCACAATAGATGTACAAACCGACTCAAGACAATGGTGAACCAAGTCCGGAACCTCGAGAGCACCAAATAGACCGACCACGAAGTCGTTAAACTCATGCTAAGGTCACTTGTATTTCGTAATGCTACACCTATTAAATTACTTTGTGAAAATCCTAAGTACAAGGTGATGACTCCCGAAGAGGTGTTTGGGAAGTTTGTGAGCTTTAAACTCATGGTCAAAGACTCCAAACATGTGGAAAACATTGCTCATAGCAACACCTCCACACCCAAGTTACAAGCCATTGCCTTCAAGGCGACAGAAGAAAAAAAGGAAGAGACCACTCCAAGCATGGGGCTTCCAATAAACCCCTCTAAGCTTGATAATGAGGAGACGACCCTCATTATTGAAAGCTTCCGGCAAATCCTCAAGCAAAGGAAGGGCAAGGACTACAAGCCACATTCCAAGAGGGGTTGCCACCGTTGTGGTAAGTTCGATCATTATATCGCAAAATGTTCATATGCTAGCTATAGTGACAGTGACGAAGATAAGAAGGGGGAGAAGACGATGGAGAAGAAGAAATCCTTCCACAAGAAGAATAGTGGCAAGGCACATGTTAGGAAGGATTGAGACTTTGATGAGAGCTACTCTGACTCCTCCTACGAGGAAATCGCCAACATCACCATCAACAAGGGAATCCTATTCCCCAACATCGGCCACAAGCGCCTCATGGCCAAGGAGGGCAAAAAGAAGGTACAACCTAGAGGAACCCCTAAGTATACTACTTTTGATGATGAGGATGATTCTAGTGATGATGATAACCTATATTTGCTCTTTAAAGGCCTTATCTTTGAACAAATAGAGAAAATCAATGAGTTAGTAAAGACAATTAACGAGAATGATGAACTCTTGGAAAGCCTAGGGAATCGACTTGTTAGGGAGAATAAAAAAATGTTTAGCTAAAAGAGGCTTTAGCTCATTAAGTAGAAAAATACAAAAACTTGACTAATGAGCTAAAATCATGCAATGTCTCAATTTTTTGTCTTAAAATAGAGAATGTTGATTTACATGCTAAGATCAAGGAATTGAATGTTTCTCATGCTTCTACATCTATTGTTGAACATGTTCCATATGCACTAGATGCAAAGATGTAGATGTTGATTCTCTATTTGATAATGTTGGTTTGATTAAGATTCAAAACAAGCATATTGCTAAACTTGACGCTAAAATTGTCGAGCATGAACTAGAGAATGAGAAATACAAATTTGCTAGAAGTATGCTCTATAATGGGAGACACCATGACGTTAAGGATGGTGTAGGCTTCCAACCTGAGGGCAAAGAAAACACCAATGTTAATACCCAAGGAGAAAGAATTCCTCAATTTATAAAGGGCAAGGCTCCACTTGTGCATGATAATGATGCTTACATTATTTATCTAGAGAACTATCATGCTAAGATTACTTATACTAGAAATGCTAGATTTACTCATGATCATGCCTCTAGCTCAAACTTGTCTCATTGTAGGCATTCTGTTTCACTTGATAAAACTGCTAAAATGCCTAAAAATAAAATCATTGATGCATCAACTGGATTGCATTTGCCATTTAAGACATTTGATGCATCTTATGTGTTAACTAACAAATCTGGCGAAGTTGTTGTGAAATATGTTGGGTCTAGTCACAAGAGTCTAAAGACTTGTGTCTAGGTGCCCAAAGTGCTTGTTTCTAATGTCAAAGTACCCAAGACCATTTGGGTACCTAAATGCAAAGCATAAAACTTGTGCTATAGGTTTATGTATCCAGTCGATCAAGATGGGTAATCGATAGTGGATGCACAAACCATATGACAACGGATAAAAGGATGTTCTCCTCATATGAGAGACTAGGATGATTCCCAAGATACAATCACATTTGGAGATCAGAATCACGGACAGGTAAAAGGTCTAGGTAAAATTGCCATTTCTGCTAACCATTCTATTTCTAATGTGTTCTTAGCTAATTCCCTAGACTGCAATCTGCTTTCAGTTTCTCAATTATGCACCATGGGCTACAACTGTTTATTTACCAATGTTCGTGTTACCATTTTTAGAAGAAGTGATGATTCAGTTGCTTTTAAGGGCGTGTTAAAGGGAAAGCTATATTTAATTGATTTCTCAAATGACAAAGTTGAACTTGACACTTGCCTAATTGCTAAAACCAATATGGGTTGGCTATGGCATCGGCGACTTGCCCATGTTGGGATGAAGAATCTTCACAAATTTCTAAAAGTGAAGCACACTTGACTAACAAATGTTCATTTTGATAAAGACAGGATTTGTAGCGCATGCCAAGTAGGGAAGTGGGTTGGAGCTCATCATCCACACAAAAACATCATGACAATGGAGAGAGCGCTTGAGCTACTCCACATGGATCTATTCGGCCCGATCGCTTTCATAAGCATCGGTGGGAGTAAGTATTGTCTAGTTATTATGCATTATTATTATCACTCCACTTGGGTGTTCTTTTTGCATGACAAATCCGAGCCCTAAGGAACCTTGAAGAGATTTTTGAGAAGAGCACAAAATGAGTTCAACTTAAGGATCAAGAAGATTAGAAGCAATAACGGGGCATAGTTCAAAAATGCACAAATTGAAGGCTTTCCTGAGGAGGGGATCAAGCATGAGTTCTCCTCTCCCTACATACCATAGCAAAGCTATGTTGTAGAGAGGAAGAATATGACTGGATATGGCGAGGACCATGCTTAAGGAGTACAAGATTTCAGATTGGTTCTGGGTGGAGGCAATCAACAACGCCTACTACATCATCAACCGACTCTACCTTCACCGTATCATCAAGAAGACATCATATGAACTCCTCACTGGTAAAAAAACTCAATGTTTCATATTTTAGAGTCTTTTGGAGTAAATGCTTTATTCTTGTGAAAAGAGGTAGAAATTTAAATTTTGCTCCTAAAGCAGTAGAAGGCTTTTTACTTGGTTATGACTCAAACACAAGGGCCTATAGAGTCTTCAACAAGTCCACTGGATTAGTTCAAGTTTCTTGTGGCATTGTGTTTGATGAGACTAATGGCTCTCAAGTAGAGAAAGTTGAACTTGATAAGCTAGATGATGAGGAGGCCTTGTGCACCGCGCTAAGGATCATGTCCATTGGAGATGTGTGCCCATAAGTGCCTCTAAAGCCCTAAAATTTGTATAAGTTAAATAATAATAAAATAAATAAATACATGTATTTACAATAAAAGTGTTTTGGGAATTATTTGATTTCCTTTTCTTTGTGCATATTCAATTAAGGGAATTAAATTAGTCAAATAACAAACAATTAAATACAGGAATATGCATCTCATGTGGAGGTTCTTATATGCTTGCATTTGTATCCAAATTAGTGAGGCAAGTTTAAAATTTGAAATTAGAATTTGAAAAGGGAAGGAAAATAAATAAAAATATTGCAAATAGTAGTATTTATATTCACATTAGGATTATGCTAGATATTGGAAATATGAAATTCAAAACATTTGAATTTAGCTTGAACATTTGGATTTGGAAAAGGAAATAGAAAATAAAATAAAAAAAGAAATAGAAAATTACAACAACCTGCTCTTGGGACACATCTGCCCCCTTTGCGCGGCCCACTACTGTCCCGCCGTTCTCTCCATCGCGCCGTGGATCATTGTGCGCTGACATGGGGGTCCACCCGTGGCGCTGGGTAGGGATGGCAATCGGGTGGGTAGTACGCGGATATATAGTTCGTGAATCCATACTCGCGAGACAAAACTCAATCCATATTCGTACCCATAAACGTTCGTGGTTATGGATCTCTACCCATACCCGTACCCGCCGGGTATCCGCTATCTGGCAGATACCCGTTACCCGCTCGCCCACTACAATTTTAGCATTCAACATCAAACAACAATTTTATCACATTTCAAAAACAATTATCATTCCGTCATCATCAAATGATAATTTTACCACCAATCAACATGCCATAGATAAAAATTTAAAAATAGAATTTAGGATAATATATTAAATACGGATGGCTCACATGTTAGATATCCATTGGGTTATGGGTATGGATATTGGATATCCATACCCGCGAAAAAATATCCACGGATACCTTATTATATTCATAATCGTACCCGCGGATACCAAATTCCACCATACCCATATCCAATGGATAATTATCCACGGTTATTTACCCATACCTGTACCCATTGCCATCTCTAGCGCTGGGTTTCCACACGGGTGACCGATGTGCTGCTGCCACGTGGGGTCCCCATGGTTAGCCTCGCCCCCTTGCGCATGCTGCAGCCTAGCTTCGCCTCCTGGGGTCACCGCCTGGTGGGGTCAGCCCGTCAGGGTTATCCCCATCCTCTGGTTGTTTGAACCGATGCCGCAAAATTCGCCTGGGGAGGTCGCCGGTGCGGATTTCTCGCCCTAATCCAACTAACTTGCGTCTGAGCTCTCTGTCGCGGTGTATAAATGCGAGTCATTGCTCCCCCTTGAACCCGTAGTCCCAGTAGTGAATACCCGCGCCACGCCATGAACTTCGAGCTGTGCGCGCTGTTGTAGCTAGTCCTCGGGCCATGGGAGGGAGTGACGACACGGTCGATCCAGTTGTGCGCGCTGTCGGAGCTAGTCCTCGGGCCATGGGGCTTCGTGTGGTTGCTAGGGTGCTGTTCATGGCTGCCCTGGATGGGATTGTGCCCCGTGGCTCCACCGATTCCTCGCCGTCGTACAACCTCTGCCACGGCTCCGCTGCACACCACGAATAGGGTCAATTGCCACACCGGAGACCAATATGACCCTCTCCACATCCTTGCCTTGAGCCCCGCTTTCTTTTAGATGTGTTCCGTGTAGAGAATCTTGCGCCGTGTTAGCAATGGGCCGGCACCGGCGATGCTCTGCCGTGAGGGGGTGGCGGCACCGCTGTTTCAACCGAGAGGTAGAGGAAGACACACGTGCACCGTAGATCCACGGATGTGTGGCTGGGATTGGCTCGCGCGTACCGTTTCGGCCAAACCGATCTGGTTCGTTCGATCCAAATCATGCGTGCGTGAATCCACGTGGGCACCTTAAACTCTGGGACGTCGAACGTTGATCCAAGGGACCAGCGGGACTTGTCAATCTGTTAGAAGACCAGTCTAATCTCTGCCGTGCGTGATAGATCCAACGGCCGAGATCTAGTGATACCCCTTCGGCCGACCCATCTTTCAAAAGAGACCCTATAGAATTTCTTATTAAAACCGCCATCCTATGTACCTGTGCACTGAGTCTCGTATTTCTTATGCGGAAGCCCCTGCACTCTCTGTTTATTATATGCGCAGTCCAGAAGTCAGTGAAAATGAATAAAAGATTATGGAAATTGATTTTTAGTATGAAATTAATTGCAGAAACTTGTATAATTCCTAGAAAATTCATACTTAGTCCAAATTGATCCATTCTAGTTCCTATAATTTTTGTAATAATATTGTTCATCACATAGTGTCTCTATTTTGACATGAAAACCATATTAAAATTTATCTCTTAATTAATCTCGTATCAAATGCATAAAACCTTCGAAAATTCATATCTCCTCCGTTTTAATTCCGAATTGACTCGTTCCAGTTGCGTTAGCTTCGTAATAAAATTATCTACACTTTGGTAACCTTAGTTTATCATGAGACATATTGTAAATAATAAATTTGTTTATCCTATGTTAAGTGGATTAATCTATGTCTATTGGATTAACTTCTTTAATATTAATATAGTATTTTGATCTTATGGTCATAATTCGACTAGATGATCTTTAATCAAATAATGACTTAGACTGAAGTTGAGATTAATAGTTTATAGAGTAATCTCTCATATGATTTACACTAAACAATTTATAATATAGTTTGATATTTAAATCACATAGATCTTTTATAAATCATAACTCCTTAATCGTAACTCTGATTTTAGTGATTCTCGAGCCCACGATCTCGTAGCAACGCGTAGATTATTATTATGCAATTTATTCTTATGTTTGGTGTGAGGTTAATTTTGTCTATACCATATTTGTTTGTATTTCTACGACTAGCGTGAGGTCACGAGTCACCTGAAGATCATCCTGTTACCTGGAATCTCAAGTCCCAGACAAGTTGTGCCCTTGATCAATTTAATTTACCCAATAATGCTCTTTATTATCACTTATTCATGCATAGGTTTAATTTTGATGGGACCCAATAAGTCACCCTAGACTGTCCATCCTTTTACCTTGTTTATCCCTGAATCATTTGGGTAGTTTTGTTATTGCTTTATATGGTTTTGGGTTGATATTTCATTATACCCATGTTCCAGTTATTTTGTTATTTTATTTATGTTCGTGTCAAGATCATTTATTTTTAATTGGAACATGGAGCTTAACTTGAGAAACACGTGCCACCACAAGGGTGGAATGGGACACCCTTGGCTGACTAACTAGGAAAGCTAGTGGAAGACTACCTTACCCGAAAGGGGCAAGGGCAGTAGGGGAGTAGGCGTGTAGGGAGGTTCTCGGGTTGATTTTGCTACGATGGCAGTCAGACGAGGGATTCCTGCATTGCTCTTCCTAGAAACTGTAGCGGGTTTTCGGAAGCTAGTGGAACTTTGTAAAGGCCTCGTAGTGGATCCCTAGCCATTCACCTCGGTAGTGTCTAAGGGTCTAGCTAACCCTGGTGACATGGGATACACGATTTGTGGGTACAGGGTACAACCTCTACAGAGTGTAAAACTGGTATACTAGCCGAGCTCACGGTCATGAGCAGTTCAGGACTCTCGCATGATTAAATTATGGAACTAAATTCAATTTGTCATTTGCATTGCATGAAATTTATTATTAGTTTTGTTCTATTATTATTATGGTTTGGTATTTACTTACATCTAGTAATAGCTAATAAAATTTTGACCAACTTTAAAAGCAATGCTCAGCTTTAACCATTCTCTTTGGTAAGCCTTACACTTCACATGAGCTCCCACCTTTGGTGAGTTCATGCACATTATTCCCCACAACTTATCGAGCGATGAACATATGTGAGCTCACCCTTGCTGTCTCACACCCCACATGTCAAGAACAGGTACCACAGGATGTGGCACATGGAGGATGATGCGATGTGTTCGTGAGAGATCTAGGCCGTCATCTTCCAGTCAACTTTGAGTTGCTGGATAGTTGTCTTCATATGGTGTAATTATTTATTTATTTTGTACAGAACTACTATTATTTAGTAAAGATGTGACATTCGTTTCTGTACCATGAGTACATCATATGTGTAAGACTTGGTCCCAGCACACCTGGTGATTGCGTTCGCGCCCGGGTCCCTAAAACCTGGGTGTGACCGAAGTGGTAATAGAGGAATGTTGACTGTAGGATGAAACCTAGATAGAACTGGACAACCCTTACCTATTTACCTTTGCTACTCTGATTCTTTTCTAAACTTCTCTTACTCTTTTCTCATCTATTTCCGCTTTACTCTGATTATTCTTACGTTTTCTTTCTAAAGACAAATGTGGATTTCACACTTTGAAATCCTATGCCTAAAGTGACCTTTAGGAAAAGGAGACCTACTCTTAGTAACAAAATCAAAACTATTTTTGTAAATATTTGTATGCTTGAGTGTTTGTTCTTGTGATAACTGCTTGATTCGATTCATTGATTGAGTGTGATGGGTTGTGGAGTAATGTCCACAGTTGCATCTACATATACACCTAAACATAAGGAAAATATTTATAAAATAGACAACACAGAATATTCCCTATTAAAAATATATCTAGTTTAATAGATCCATCTTATCTTAAAAGACTCTCTCTTATCTTAATAGATTCATCTTATCTTGAAGGAATCATCTTATCCTAACCACTTTACTTATCTCATCCTAAAGTAACAACCAGGATTTAATCCAAAATAATGAGATCTTATCTAGTCTAATCTAGTCACACAAATATAACTTAGATCTGATCTAATGTGATAGATTAATCTAACCCAACGAAGGATAAAGTTGAGCTAATCTAATATAAGTTGCTTAACAAGAAGGATAACACTGATGAAATAAATGAGACTCTACTCCTATAAAATATGTTTTAACTTAATTCACTCTGCACTAAGTTAAGAATGACCAATCAACTCGGCCATATACCATCAAGCTACACATTCTTGATAAATTTGCCTAATCTATTTATAAAAAAGATAGAGATTCTTATCTACCAGCTTGACCTACATATTTCTAATGATATAATCATTTTTTCCAAGTCCGACCTAAAACAAAGTCACCCAACTAGAATTTGACATAACACACTCAACTTATACTAATCTAGATCTTATTCAATCTAATGTGAGTCACTTGACAAGTTAACACTAGTGAAATAAACAATATCCTACTCCTATAAACCTTGTTCTCCCCTCATGCACTTAAACCTAAATTAGTGCATTAAGCCAACTCAAACCGTGAGTAGAAGAGCTAACCCAACCAATAGAGTTATGATGAATTACATAATCTGTCTATCCCCACCTAACATCAAACAAACTTTTGACCTACATCATGTAGTCTAACTCATCCATATCTATCTTAACCATATTCTCCAACCCCGATGATATACACTAACCTCAAATCAATGAGACCAAGGCTGGAGAAGGAAAGATCTACATCGACAAGGAAGGATATAATGGTCAAAGTGAATCTCTTGATGAATCAAGACTTAAACATATTGGATAAATTCTTTTCCTTGCCATAATCTTTCTTACCTCAACCTGTCCAGCTTATATCCTACATAATATGTAGCTGGATACCTATGCTCTCCTAATCACCCACTAATGACTATAAAAAAATGAGACTCTAGATTTTTGAACCAATTATAGACTAAAAGCTGAATTGCAAACCAATCCTTTTGTATCCCTTTTCTTACAAATCTCAAGGACAAGTTTTATGTTAAGGGGGTAGGATTTGTAAAGCCCTAAAATTTGTATAAGGTAAAAAATAATAAAATAAGGTAAACCTTTGCACTCGTAGCTAGGCTTGAGTCAATCCACATATTATTAGCCTATGCTACTTACCATAAGTCCATGTTATATGAAATGGATGTGAAAAGTTCCTTACTCAACGATCCTATCTAGGAAGAGGTGTATGTTGAGCAACCTCTCGGCTTTGAAGATAGTGAGTATCCTTCTCATGTATACAAGCTCTCAAAGGTGCTCTATGGGCTTAAGCAAGCACCAAGAGCATGGTATGAATGCTTGAGAGACTTTCTTATTGCAAATGGCTTCAAAGTTGGTAAAGCTGATCCTACTCTCTTTACCAAAACTATATATAAAGAATTGTTTATATTCTAGATTTATGTTGATGACATTATCTTTGGGTCTACTAACAAATCATCTTGTGAAGAGTTTAGTAGAATCATGATACAAAAGTTTGAGATGTACATGAGGGGGGAGTTGAAGTATTTCCTCGGATTCCAAATAAAGAAAATCTAGGAGGGCTTCTTCATTAGCCAAACGAAGTATACTCAAGCCATTCTGAAGAAGTTTGCTATGAAGGATGCCAAGCTGATCAAGACTCCTATGGGGATAAACGGGCTTCTCGACCTCGACACAAGAGGTAAATTTGTAGATCAAAAGGTATATCAGTCTATGATAGGTTCACTTCTTTACTTATGTGCTTCTAGACATGATATTATGTAGTCTGTATGCAATGTGTGCAAGTTTTTAAGCCGACCCTAAGGATTGCCACCTAAGGGCCATGAAAATAATCTTGAGATATTTAGTTCACACTCCTAACTTTAGGCTTTGGTACCCTAAGGGTTCAAACTTTGATCTCATCAGGTATTCATATGCTGATTATGCCGGATGTAAGGTAGACAGAAAGAGTACACCAGGGATTTGTCAGTTTCTGGGGAGATCCCTAGTGTCTTGGGCTTTAAAGAAACAAAACTCAGTAGCTCTATCCACCACCGAGGTCGAGTATATTGTTGTAGGTCATTGTTGTGCACAATTGCTCTGGATGAGGCAAACCCTCAGGGACTATGGCTACAAGTTGAGCAAAGTCCCCCTATGTGATATGAGAGTGCAATCTACATGGCAGATAATCATGTTGATCATGGCCACACAAAGCACATAGACATTCAGTATTCTAAGAGATCACTCGCAAAGGGGAGATATCGTAATTGACCATGTTAGCACCCACAAACAGTTAGCCGATATCTTCACCAAGCTCTTAGATGAAAAGAGGTTTTGTGAACTTAGAAGTGAACTAAATGTACTTGATTCTCGAAACCTTGATTGAAATATTGCACACATTACTTAATCATTAGACCTTTGATCATGTATATCTCTTTCATTTGGTACAATTTCCATACTTTTTATTCTTATGCCAAACCTAAGACTAATGTGCTTCCAATTCTATTGATGTACTTAGTCTTCGAGTAAAATGGGAAATGGATTTGCAGGCAAAGGGAGCACTTCCACTGCACATTCGTTCGTTATCAAACACTCTTTGCCCAACTCATGTACTTAAATTCATATCTTTGTTGTAAAGGCCTTCGATTTCTTTGTTTTTGGTGCTCAATGCTAAAGGGGAGAAATTACTAGGCCAAAGCTAAAGGACCACACCACCAGCCTATTTTTAAAACTTTGATTTTCAAATTAGTACTCTTTCATTTGTGAAATCCTTCTTGATAGCTAAGAGGGGCAAAAATTGTTTATGCCAAAAGGGGAGCATTTATTTGGCTAAAGGAAAATCATTTGAAAAAGGGGGAGAATTCTTCAAAACCTACAAATGCTTTTGAAAATTTCATTTTTATACTTTTGGACAAATGCAAATGAGTTTAAAAAGAATTTGTAAAAATGATTTGGAAAATTCAACCAACTGGTGCAAATATGGGCCAAAATGTTAAATATATAAAAAACACTCATCTTAGTTGCTTATGAACACTTGACTTAATTGCAAACTAATTATATTCTCATACTTCAAATTTGCTTTTGTATGTGTTGGCATCAGTGTTGGGGGCCTTCCTCTTCCGAAGGTCCTCAAAAACATAATTGACCATTTGTTTTCAGCATAAGCTATTACAGGGAGCTTCGTCTCCAGGATGCAAATCTCTTCTTCATGATGAAGACATACAAGATGAAGGCAGATCTAAAGATGATAAGAATAAACGCTAAAGCTATCGCTAGATTGACAGCTTTGGCTCATAACGGAGATGAAGTATGATGATGATGCTGACCGAAGGGAAAAGACTATTTAGTCCTTAATGACTTGTATTACGATTATGAGTGAATATTGGGGACACAAATATACTTTTACCCGGGCTGTATCCCATGCCTATAAATAGATGAACAATAGCACTGTACTGTTCACGCTGAATTGTAATCACTCTCTCGCGTCTTCACCTTCGAGCAAGCCGAAGGTATCAATGTAATATGAATTCTGTTAATATTCATAGATGTTTTATAGAATGCAACTATGAATGTTTTATAGATACACTTACTGTTTTTGTCCCTTTACATTCTTGTTTACATATTGAATGATGAAGTTATTTCCTTGAAAGGATCACAATGCCCAAGAGGGGGTGAGTTGGGCTTTTCTAAACATCAACAATAATTAAACCCTAAGCAAGAGCCTAACTTCACCCAACAACTAGCAATAAGAGAATACTACTAGAAATACAACAATACTAAGACAATACTTCAACTACTTGCTAAACAAATTCACAAAGTAAAATGCTTGAATTAAGTGCGGAATGTGAAGCAAAGTTTAGAAGAGTCCTCCAATTTTTCCCGAGGTATCGAAGAGTCGACACTCTTCCCTAGTCCTCGTTGGAGCACCCGCGCAAGGGTATCGCTCCCCCTTGGTCCTTGCAGAACCAAGTGCTCACTATGAGCTGATCCTTTGCCACTCCAGCGTGGTGGATCTCTCACGACCGCTTACAATCTTGAGCCGGGTCACCAACAAGTCCTCCAAGGTGATCACCGTGCTCCCAATGCCACCAAGTCGTCTAGGTGATGCCGATCACCAAGAGTAACAAGCCGTAGACTTTCACTTGACCAAGAGAAGCCTAATGCATGCGGTGTGTGCTCTATGTGGCTCTCGCTTGCATTAATGAGGTTCTAAAGCGGGATTAAGATTTTCTAATCACCTCACTATGCATTGTGGTGCTTGCAATGCTCTAGCAATGTATGTGAGTAAATGTGGGCAGCAAGACATTCAATATGGTGGGTGGAGGGGGTATAAATAACCCTCACCCACCAATTAGTCGTTACCAACCCTGGCTGCGCATGGGCGCACCGGACAGTCCGGTGCGCCACTGATGCCCCAACGGCTAGTTCTGACAGCTAGCCGTTTGGCAGTTGGCACACCGGATAGTGAACAGTCACTGTCCTGTGCACATCAGACAGTCCGGTGTGCCGACTATAATTCAATTTCTGAACTCGTCGCTCTCGTGTTTCTGCGTGGGGGAATAGGTCTTCCCCAGGCCAAGTTGGCCCCACTGACAGAAGGCGCACCGGACAATCCGGTGCCCCTAGGCCAGAAACCCTAATTCTTATTTCCTTTTGTTTTTTGAATCCGTTTTCGTTCTAACTCGTGAGTGTGTTCTAGAGTGACACCTAGCACTATATGTGAGTGTGAATATGCACCAACACTACACTAGAACTCTCTTGGTCAAACTACTCATCGACAATCCCTCTTTATAGTACGACTAAAACAGAATAAAAGACCTAACTCTATACCGAGTGTCCGCAACTCCTTGACACTCGGAATACGAAGACCTTCATCTTTTGTTTTGTTGTTTCAGCCGTCGCTTCAAGTTTTTATCTCAGGGATTGTTTTCACTGTTGTAGCACATCTTCCTGTAATACGACCTAACTTACCATTTGTCTCTGCAAAACACACGTTAGTCATATATAATATTACGTTGTCATTAATCACTAAAACCAACCAAGGGCCTAGATGCTTTCAATCTCCCCCTTTTTGGTGATTGATGACAACCCTACAAGAGTGTGAGAGTAGTTTGTCTGTTTTTCTGTCAATAGAGAAGATGGTTAGTTATACTCATTAATTTTGACAGAAAGAGCGTGTAAAATAATAATAAGTATAGGTGCATACACGACGTAAGTTTCTTGTTCATATAAAAATGAAATGAAATCGATGAACAAGAACTAAAAGACTGGTGATAACATATTAGGTGAAAACACAATACACACACAGTCAAAATAAGCATCGAGAGCATATTATATAGTTTGTGAGTTAAAGCGTCATACAAAAGTGGAGCTAGTACAGAGAGTATCAAGCACACATATTACATAAAAATACACAAGACACTCTCAACTAACTCCCTAACTCCCCTAGCTCTCACAACCCTCATATCTCTCCCCCTTTGGCGTCAAACACCAAAAGGGTAACCCGAACCTACAACCCAGAGGAGGAAGGAGGAGGTGGGGGCGCATCCAGTCGTGGCAGAAGTGCAAACACAAGCTGGGGGTCAAAGTCAGTCTCAGACCCAGGATTTGCCGTAGAAGCCAGAGCTGGTACTGACTCGGACAGAGGCTGCGCTGCAGGATCCGTCGGAGTAGAAGTGATCATGGACACCGCGATAGCAGCAGTGGTAACAGCAGGCGGTGGTGGCACTGGTGGCTAAGCACTGATGGATCCGATGATCGGCGACGAGAAATCCAGAGTGGCCAGCCGAAGAGGAGAGGGAGAAGGACCAAAAGAAGGTAGTGGGGGTCCCGCCTGAATCGCTGGCACAACCGCTGCCTGAAGAGCTGGAGGAGGGGCAGACTGAACAGGTGGGAGCTGAACACCGTATGCTGAAGAATGTGAGTCATGAAAGCCTGATGCTCAGCCCTGTCTGCTAAAAGTCGCTGCTGCAGAGTGTCCTGATGGTCCTGAATCGTCTGAAACATAGATAGCATCCGCTCAGACATCTGCTGCTGGACCTTTGCCTGTCGAGCCTGCTCGGCTGCCAGATGAGCCTGCTGCTGTGTAAGGGACTGGAGTATCGTAGCCAGAGCAGGGTCAATGGCAGGAGGGGCAGCACTGGAACTCCCTGCCTCGTGATCATGTGAGCGAGGAGGCACATGGGGTGGTGGCGGGATCCCAAAGTCGTCGTCGTCATCATCATCATCATCATCAGCAGCAGCAACAGCTGTGCCCTGGGTCTCGAACTGGCAGAATGCCTCATCCTCAGCCTGAATGTCTGGCACTGGATCTGTGTCACACCCGGTTTTAAGGGCAAAATCGAATGCATAGCAAATGTGTGCCAGGATCTATTTCCACACATATGTTGACATCACAAGTGTAATATATCAAAAGAACAATGCATAATAGTGTAAATAACGATTATATTAACATATTACACTTCGAACAGACATAATGTCTTTACCTTTATTCATCAAAGTACAGTAAAACATGGACATCCATTCATAGGAAGATGACCGGGGGTATCACTAGACTAGCATCCATGGAGCTCAGCATCATAACTTCATCTGCAACTTCTGATCAAAATTTAAGCAAGGGTGAGCTCACTTATGGTCGGGGCTCAGCAAGTGGAGCAAATGCAAGGTAACAAGGTAAGGCTAAAGTTTAATGCGATGGGCATTTTAGTTGGTCAACAACACCTGATTACTAGGTATAAGTATATACCAAACCCAATTAAGCATAATTCATAATCAGCATGAACTTAAACCATTTGAGCAAATACCATCACCATGAAGATCAACCTCTTGAGCGCAACACTTAAGCATACCACTTAAACAAAACCGATCACGATTTATTTCCATCTTCAAGTTCAATTATCATGTGAGGGTCCAGGTTGCTCTTAACCGTGAGCATGGCTGATATATCAGTTTTACACTCTGTAGTGGTGGCACATCTTTACCCATGAGTCACGATTCCCTTCTAGCCTGGGTTAGCTAGACTCGTATTCACTTTCGAGATGAATGGCTAGGGTCTCACTACGAGGCTTTTCCCTAGAGTCCTCATTATGAAAATGCTGGGAATGGTCAAACTACATAAAGCACACCTGACGTAACCAACTTAGGAACTATGCCCGTATCCAATCTGCCTGAGCCGGAAATATAAGCGCTTGGAAGATGCCCCCGTTCCGGTCGACCACGACCAACACCCAACATAAGACTTCCCTAGTTATTTAGCCAAGGGCGTCCCATACCACCCTCATGGTAGCACTGTTTTCCTGGGTGGTCACTCCATATTCCAATTAAATCATATGATCTTGCTTAATCGTCGGATTAGCAACAATAATGTAAACTTATCATTTGGAACATTAATATCACAAAAAGGAGTGACTACATAAAGTTAAGTTGTAGCAATAGCATAGCTACGAAGGTAAGTATAATACCCAAGTTTCATCAAGTAATACGGTAGAAAAGGTTAGGTGTATCCGAATAGGTAACCCATCAAATTATGCATATATATCCAAGAATAAACTTTATTAAATGTATTGTTTGGGACCAAACAGAGTATGCAGAGGGGGAAGTCCACTTGCCTTGCTTATTGAAAACTTGAGTTTCTTCCACGGATCAGAATAGATCTTGATTCTTAACTACTAAATCAACCACCGAATATCACACAACCAAACAAGAAGAAACAAACACCATTCAATAACATACAACATTCACCATACGCAAAGCTAAAAGAAAGCTTAACGAAAAGAGCATTCGTTTTTCAAAACATCGCAAGTAATGGTTATAATAAGTAGGTATTCTTTTCAAAAATGTGTGATCTGTACTTTATAAAACAAGACATGAGCTTAAAAATATCACAAGCATTATGGAACATATTATAAATCATTGTTAAACATTCACTTATGATAAACTAAGATATAAGTCTAAATAGGTTTTATGTGAAAAGATCATTATTATTAAACACCTATTTTATGAAAAACTAGGTTATAGGCCCTTAAGTGGATTTTCATGCAAAAGATAATGAACAAGTAACTATCTTTTATTTTTATTAGAAATTACATGGTCTATATTCTTTATTAAGAAAGCTATATACAAAACAATATGTAAATTAACATTTTAATTATAAAAAGAACATGAACACTAATTTGTTTATTTTATTCTTTAGGAAAAACTAAATGATATATATGTGGATTCAATTTGATGAACGGATTAATCACGCTTATATTACTAGTTATGGACACATTGAAATGTAAGTCTAATTAATAAATGGTGAGAAAATATAAATAATCTATTGATTATATTTAGTTTCAAATTAGGAACATATGACCTAAATAATTTGAAAGAAAAAATGTATAAACTATCATTTTAGTTTATAAAAGCAATGGCACTAATTAATCCATTTTAACGTTCATATTAGAAAAAGCCATATATTACTTTCAAACATTGTGAGACATAATGTATCATCATTTATAAGAACTTGAATATAAGGTTAAGTTAATTTTTATGGGAAATGTAATTGGACATATATTTATCTTTTATTTTTATTAAGAAACATATGGTCTACATATTCTTTTAAGTTTCTATTTAATACGGCTATACTTAAACATCTATAACGAACCTTGTTAAATCAAAAACATGATATCTATTAAAAATGTCATTTTAAATTAGAAACAAATTATCTACTTCATCAGTAAGAAACCTATGTTTAACAACATAACTATCATTTTCTTTATTAGGAAAGTATGAGCGCCTAATTAAGTCATTTTAACATTATTATAAAATTTATATTCTTTCGATTTTTCTCCTTTCTTTTCCAAATAGAAATTATACGTATGGATAAAAAATATTTCTTTATAATTCTTCTAACATTAATATTCCAAGAATTAATTGTAAATTACTAATTAGACTTTTAATAACATATTCATGGTTATATGACATAAATAAATATTTTACTCATTCTAAGTAATTTAAGTGCTATACTTATAAACACATTTATCATGGATAGTAAAATCTATATTTTCATCTGACCGGAAATTGGTGGCCTAGTATTTCTTCTATTTTTCTTATATCAATAAAATTATACTTATACCAATACTAACAAATATCGTTTCATGTGCTAGAGCGAAGTTTAATTGTAAACGTATTCTAGTATGAAAATCACCGAGATAGTGAATAGTGACAATATTCATTTTTTAAAAAATTTATAAAATCATACACATGTCCAGAATATTGTCGCGGGGTTCGATTTTGGTTACACGTATACATCGAACTTTCTTTTCGACAATCTCTAAACTGAAAATCTCGAAATTAAGTTTATTTACACATAGGGACCTAACTGCAAAATCGCTTTCTTCTACCTTGGAGCTTTTGTTCATGCGCAGGAATGGAGGTTGACAAGCAGTGGAGGGCTCGACGGTCTCGGCGGGCAAGGAACGGGCGCAGCCGAGGTGGCCGGGGATGGGCACGGTCGACGGCGAGCAAGGGAGTGAGGAGTGCGTGAGAGAGAGAGAGAGAGAGTTCATCGTCGGGTAGGGAAGGAAGAGAGAGGTCCGTCTCCAATTTATAGAGGGAGAGTAGAGGAAGAGAGAGGGGCGCCAAGGAGAGAGGAAACAGGCGGCCTTCACTACACCATTGATGGCCATCAATGGTGGTCTCCATTGAGAGAGAAAGAAGGGGAAACAGGGGAGGAGAAGGGGGCGGGGAGAGTCGTTTCGGGTGGCCGGACGGCGCTAGGGAGGCGAGGCGGACAGCCGGGGGGCAGCGCTGCAAGGCGCGGGCGGTGCACAAGGGTTGGGCGCGGCGCGGGGCGGCCAGGGCGCGGGTGGCGCGGTTCCCTAGGTGCGTGTGGTGTCCTAGCGGCACGACTGTTGGGAGGGAAGGAGGGAAGGAGGGAGGGAAGGAGAGAGGGGCCGGGTGGGGCCCGCGCGTAAGAGAGAGGAGGGGGGTGAAGCCAGGGGCGGCGGCGGCCAGTTAGGGTAGGGAGGGGGCACACGGCTTAATGGGCCTAATGGGCCAAATGGCCACTAGGTTCGTGTTTCGTTTTTCGTTTTTTTCTTTTAATTTTCGAATTTCTCTTTAGGGTAACAATATATATATATATACTCTAAAAGTTATAATAAATCCAAAAAATAATAGTTTATAAATAAAATACATAATTTTAGAATAGATTCCATTTAAATAAAACGTGCGTCACAATAAAACAATAAAAGTGAGATTTTTGCAAATAATTATATATAAAATGATTAACCAGATCAAAATACATGGTTTCCTAAATTTATTTTTGGACCAATATTTCTATATTAATTAATTGGATTTTCAATATGGAAGAAATTTTACCGAACATCCAAAAATCAAATATGAGCAAACAAAAATTATTCTAAATGCAAATAAAAATCAAACACTTAAAAGAAAATTCATTACCATAATTACCATTAATAAACTAACTGCATTATTTTTATTTAATGGTTTTTATATTGTTACAAACTTACCCCTCTTAGAAGAATCTCGTCCTCGAGATTAAGGAAAGCTAGCACGAAAGCAAATGAGATACATGGTTATTTGTAGGTTCTTAGTTCATATTGAACTCTTATAATATTAAGGAACTTCCTTTCTTCTTTGCTCCGCAATGTATACTAATCAAGTGACCTTCATCATCGTACTTATAAAATGGTTGGTCTTCTGAATTATTGCTTAGGTCATGTTTGGCAACTTTCTTCTTTAGTCGGTCTAAACGCTTCTTGGGGCATTCGCGAATAATATGTCCTTCATTTTGCAGTAATAGCAAGCACCTCTTGCTTTGAGTTCTTTGCGAGTCAACTTTGCTTGACCAACAGGGGGTGAGGGTTGGCTGGGTGTCTGTATCTCATATAGCTGAGCCTGACTTGATTCTTCTGTTTGGTTATCCATGTTTTCGTGGCTTTTGCTTGTGGTTGAGGTGGACTAATCATGTATCCAAACATTTTTCTATTCCTTTTGTTGTTCTTCATTCCATTCATCAAATATCTCTATGACTCATTTTTCTCGTTCATAGTTGTTAAGGTAGAAATATTGTCGTTAGCATCATTTACTTCATTTCCATTGGGGTTCATCATCTAGTCAGAGGGTAAAAGAGTTAGTGAGATAGACTTCATAAGAGGCTTGCATGACATTAAGATAAAGATCTAACATAACATTTTTTTATTTCCAAAATAAGATTAGTTAAGGATGATTTTCGATTCTGCCTAGCTTCATCATACTACAAGAGTGTACAAGTGTTATAATCCTTAACAAAGATCTTTTGAACTTTATAGATTTCAGAGCATGATATCCAAATCATCTTTCTGATCCAACAATTTTTCTTTGAGCACAAATTGAGAAAACTTGAGCGAGACTTTAGGGTAACTAGAATAAAGCATCACATTGTTTGCATATAGCAGATGTCACCACACTTTATTCTCTTTATAAAGAGACAAAACACAATAGGTGCGAAAGATTCTCCAAATTTATTCATATATCACTTAGCACAATTATAATTCCTGAAAGGGGCAACACCTTGACATTTTTTTCGTGAGACACACTGCTTATTCTAGCTAAATGATATATTATTCTTCCTCGTCAGATGCACCAATCAGAGCTGGAGGTCGATTGTCTTCAACTACTATTCTTTCTCCAGATGGAGTTTCCAAACACATGGTTCTCTCAGTATGTTGGATTACTGCCTTAGTTGTTTGTAACCAATTATTTCCAAGAATCACATCCTTTCCCATTGATTCCATCACTATAAGATCAGCTAGAAAATCTATCCCATTGATTTTAACACTTACATTTGGACATATGTAGTTTACTAACATTTTTCTTTCGGGTGCACTGATGGTCTTCCTTGATCTCAAGGGACACTTAAAGATACCATATTCTATTGCAAACTAGGCACTGATAAAGGAATGTGTTGTATGAGGATCATACAACACGGTGACGATAGTTGTGTGAATGACTAGTGTTCCAAAAATTACTGCATTATCATATGGAATGGTTTCTATCACTGCATAACTTATCCTTCCTATGGACTTTTTCTGTTGGTTATTCTTTATTGATGCATGAGTTTGAGGGTGTTGTCTTTTCTTTTGGACCTTATTGATCTCCACATCCTTCTTAGGACAACTATTAAAAAGATGGCCAGTATCACCACAGCCAAAGCAAGCACGACTTGATGAGTTACATGGTGGAGTTGTCTTTACGTTGTTGGTGGAGGTTCTTGCGCATTTTTGTTCATATTCCATGTCTGGAGACTGAGATAGCTTCATCTCGAAGGTGATCTGTAGTGAACGCTTCTCAGGATAGTTACGGAAGTAATGACCTTCACGTCCACATTGATAGCAAGCTTTTCTTGAAGTTATTTCTTGACTTTTTTCATGTTTCCCTTTTTGCTTCTTGGACCTGATGTGACCACGAGGCTGAAACTGTGTGCAAGCAATAGTCCATCCATCAATGTAACACTCTTGTATTTCTTCTTGGTGCTGGGCATCCTTGTGATGTTTCCTTTTTGGGATACTTTGCAATTCATCAACTGACAGTGCATTAGGTATGAGAGAATCTGTTATTAGTTGTTCTTGGGGAGACATCTGTCTTTTTATGTCAGAAAAGAAAATCTGGTTCTTCTGTTTTGCAGTTTCACTTTCATTTGCATTGATTTGGCGACAAGGAATTCCATAGTACTCATAACAACAACACGTTCCAAGGTCACTTGTTTGTTGGTTTGGTTGTGCATCCTTTTGTGTCTTGAATGTCTGTTCATCAGCTGTTTTATTTATAGTGTTGTTTTGACTTGTCAACACACCGCATTCTTTGCATTTAGTGACATCACTTGTAGTTGACATTCCAAGGTCCGACATCTGAATGGGTATGGAAGAATGGAAGGGACGAAAAGTTTGAGCAAAGACAGACTATAGAGAGTAGAGAAAACCCATCTATCTAAGGTTTTACCTAGCTAACTGATGCCATTGTGGACAAAAGTCACACAATACACCAACAATCATTTCAAAGAAGCAAATCAAACATGAACACAAAGGACAATGAACTCAAGCATACTAGCACAACCCAATCCAATTCTACTCATTCAACCAAAACCAAAAGGTGAGACAAGGTTTGGAATAAGAAAGATATTATAAAGTCAAGGAGTCAGGTAAGAAATAGCAAGGAGTTAGACAAGACATATTTGTTGGTGGTCAAGAGTGAAATAAGATAACCATGAACTATTAAGGTGAGGATAAATGATACAACCAAGGATATGAAGTGAGTTAGGGAGAGCATTATCAAGGAGAACAGTAGAGAGGCAAAGGTTTAATATATCAAGGTAGATATTGCGCAAGGGTGGTAATACAATGGCAAGAAAACAAAAGTATAAGAAGTCAAGGGTTATATAGCAATATTAGGGATTAGAAAACCACTATAATATAATATAATATAATATAATATAGTATTGCCCTTACCGATCTAGTCGGAAATCTTAATACTAAAGAACCATCCTATCAACCTAGCCAAGAAATCTGGTAATAGATCCAAAGAATCCATAGCAAAACTTCTTGCGGAGTGGAGATAAGACAGAGAATAGGGCATTGTCGATAGCCTCGAAAGGGTTTCTTCTGGCAATCTTCGTTTCAAGTTTCGCAATCCTAGCTTGATCATCTTGCAATGCTTCTCATTAGAACCTTCTGATAGACAAAGAATCAGACAAAAAGGGTTGAAGATAAAAGAGACGAGTTTGATATAAAGTAAGTTTTTATGGAGACAATTAAGTCAAGTTTTGAACGACTGACTGGGCTTTCCATTTCTAACTAATCTAGCGACCTACGATCACATTGCTTTGATACCACTTCTATCACACCCTATTTTAAAGGCAAAACCGAATGCATAGCATATGTGTGGCAGGATCTATTTCCACACATATGTTGACGTCACAAGTGTAATATATCAAAAAAACAATGCATAATAGTGTAAATAACGATTATACTAACATCTTACACTTCAAACATACATAATGTCTTAACCTTTATTCATCAAAGTACAGCGAAACATGGACATCCATCCACAGAAAGATGACTGGGGGTATCACTAGACTAGCATCCATGGAGCTCAGCATCATAACTTCATCTGCAACTTCTGATCAAAATTTAAGCAAGGGTGAGCTCACTTATGGTCGGGGCTCAGCAAGTAAGGGAAAATGCAAGGTAACAAGGTAAGGCTAAAGTTTAATGCGATGGGCATTTTAGTTGGTCAACAACACCTGATTACTAGGTATAAGTATATACCAAACCCAATTAAGCATAATTCATAATCAGCATGAACTTAAACCATTTGAGAAAATACCATCACCATGAAGATCAACCTCTTGAGCGCACCACTTAAGCATATCGCTTAAACAAAACCGATCACGATTTATTTCCATCTTCAAGTTCAATTATCATGTGAGGGTCCATGTTGCTCTTAACCGTGAGCACGACTGATATATCAGTTTTACACTCTGCAGTGGTGACGCATCTTTACCCATGAGTCATGATTCCCTTCTAGCCCGGGTTAGCTAGACCCCTATTCACTTCCGAGGTGAATGGCTAGGGTCTCACTACGAGGCTTTTCCCTAGAGTCCTCATTATGCAAATGCTGGGAATGGTCAAACTGCATAAAGCACACCTGACGTAACCAACTTATAGACCAGTCTGCAGGGTAAAGCTTGGGAACTATGCCCGTATCCAATCTGCCTGAGCCGGAAATATAAGCGCTTGGCAGATGCCCCCGTTCCGGTCGACCACGACCAGCACCCAACATAAGACTTCTCTAGTTATTTAGCCAAGGGCGTCCCATACCACCCTCATGGTAGCAGTGTTTTCCTAGGTGGTCACTCCATGTTCCAATTAAATCATATGATCTTGCTTAATCGTCGGATTAGCAACAATAATGTAAACTTATCATTTGGAACATTAATATCACAAACAGGAGTGACCACATAAATTTAAGTTGTAGCAATAGCATAGCTACGAAGGTAAAGTATAATACCCAAGTTTGATCAAGGAATACGGTAGAAAAGGTTAGGTGTATCCGAATAGGTAACACATCAAATTATGTATATATATCCAAGAATAAACTTTATTAAATGTATTGTTTGGGACCAAACAGAGTATGCAGAGGGGGAAGTCCACTTGCCTTGCTTATTGAAAACTTGAGTTCTTCCACAGATCGAATCAAAAACATGATATTTAATAAAAAGGTCATTTTAAATTAGAAACAAATTATCTACTTCATTAGTAAGAAACCTATGTTTAACAAAATAACTGTCATTTTATTCATTAGGAAAGTATGAGCGCCTAATTAAGTCATTTTAACATTATTATAAAATTCTATTCTTTCGGTTTTTCTCCTTTCTTTTCTAAATATAAATTATACATATGGCTAAAAAATGTTTCTTTATAATTCTTCTAACATTAATATTCCAAGAATTAATTGTAAATTACTAATTGGACTTTTAATAACATATTCATGGTTATTATGACATAAATAAATATTTTACTCATTCTAAGTAATTTAAGTGCTATACTTATGAACACATTTATCATGAATAGTAAAATCTATATTTTCATCTGACCGGAAATACGTGGCCTAATATTTCTTCTATTTTTCTTATATCAATAAAATTATACTTATACCAATACTAACAAATATCGTTCCATGTCCTAGAGCGAAGTTTAATTGTAAACGTATTCTAGTATGAAAATCACCAAGGTAGTGAATAGTGACAGTATTCATTATTTTAAAATTATAAAATCATTCAAATGTCCGGAATATTGTCGCGGGGTTCTATTTTGGCTACACGTATACATCGAAATTTCTTTTCGACAATCTCTAAACTGAAAATCTCGAAATTAAGTTTATTTACACGTAGGGACCTAATTGCAAAATCACTTTCTTCTACCTTGGAGCTTTTGTTCATGCGCAGGAATGGAGGTTGACAAGCAGTGGAGGGCTTGGCGAGCAAGGAACGGGCGCGGCCGAGGTGGCTGGGGACGGGCGCTGTCGGCGGCGAGCAAGGGAGTGAGGAGTGCGTGAGAGAGAGAGGGAGTTTGTCGTTGGGTAGGGAAGGAAGGGAGAGGTCCGTCTCCAATTTGTAGAGGGAGAGGAGAGGAAGAGAGAGGGGCGTCAGGGAGAGAGGAAACGGGCGGCCTTCACTACACCATTGATGGCATCAATGGTGGTCTTCATTGAGGGAGAAAGAAGGGGAAACAGGAGAGGAGAAGGGGGGCGGGGAGAGCCGTTTCGGGTGGCCGGGCGGCGCTAGGGAGGCGAGGCGGACTGCCGAGGGTGGCGCTGCAAGGCGCGGGCGGCGCGCGGGGCGGCCGGTGAGCGGCGGCCAGGGCGCGTGTGGCGCGGTTGCCTGGGCGCGTGTGGCGTCCTGGCTGTGCATCTATTGGGAGGGAAGGAGAGAGGGGCCAGGTGGGGCCCACGCGTAAGAGAGAGGAGGGGGGAAGCCAGGGGCGCCGACGGCCAGTTAGGGTAGGGAGGGGGCGCGTGGCTTAATGGGCCTAATGGGCCAAATAGCCACTAGGTTAGGGTTTTGGTTTTCTTTTTTTTCTTTTAATTTTCGAATTTCTCTTTAGGGTAACAATATATATATATATATACTCTAAAAATTATAATAAATCCAAAAAAAATAATAGTTTATAAATAAAATACATAATTTTAGAATAGGTTCCATTTAAATAAAACGTGTGTCACAATAAAACAATAAAAGTGAGATTTTTGCAAATAATTATATATAAAATGATTAACCATATCAAAATACATGGTTTCCTAAATTTATTTTTGGACCAATATTTCTATATTAATTAATTGGATTTTCAATATGGAAGAAATTTTACCGAAAATCCAAAAATCAAATATGAGCAAACAAAAATTATTCTAAATGCAAATAAAAATCAAACACTTCAAAGAAAAATCATTACCATAATTACCATTTATAAACTAACTGCATTATTTTTATTTAATGGTTTTTATAGTGTTACAATCTGGTACTGGCACTGGGTCCTCAGGGGCTGGACGATATGATCCAAACTGGAGGCGTGAGGCCTCGAGGGTGCCCTGGAACTGAGGCGACCTGATCAGCTGCGCGAAGATGTAGTAGAGGTAGTGCACATACGACAGCTGTCAGCGAGCACGAAGACCATCCAAGACCATGTCCTCAATCTCATAGATAAGAAAATCAACCACATCAAACTCAAAGTGTGAGATCAAGGCACCAAGTAGCCATAACTGAATGTGTGTGGTGGCCTCTCTGTAACCCATCCTAGGCAGCAGTGTCCGTCTCATCACCTGATAGAGATACTTTGCTACAGGGGTGAAGTCTGCTGGAGAGCGTTGCGACCCATCTGGGAAAAGCGGTATGAACAGGGCCGCGACGTGAGCAGTGGCAGGAGCGACTCCGCCGTGAGGGCGTCGAGGAGGATCTGATGTACCATAGCACAGACTGTGAAGGTGAGTCGATGACTCTGGAAATCCAAACAGCTGGCGAATCTGGCTGACATGTAAAGTGACATCCTCTCGCTCAAAACGGAACCTCGTCCACTGATGGTCCGAGTCGATCCACATTGAAGCATAAAATACTTGGACCCACTCCTCAATGTATCTTCCACTCGTAGTCAGTAGAGAAAGAAGTCCCGGCAGATAGGAGAGATGCACCTCGGAATCCACACCGGCTGGTAGCAGAAAGGCAGGTAGATCCAATAGTCGGTGCGCTTACAGGGCAATCTGCGCTGACAACTGTGCTCGGTAGAATGATTCCTGAATCTTGGCACTGAACAGATCTGCTGTTGCAGGGTCCCTCTGAGCTGGCAGCCAAGACTCCACGGGTATGTGTCTGAACCTACGTACCCGGGCTGCAGTAGCACGCTGAAGATCAATCAGACGAGGGTAAGCAGCTAACGGTTGCACCTCGGTCTCGTCTCGCTCCCGGAAGCGGGTTGGTGGAATGGGTGGAGCGGAAATGGGAGCGGGAGGGGGAACAGTGGAAGCGGGACTGGTGGAGGTGGTGGGTATGGCGGAAGTGATGGATGGCTCGAGAGCGACTGGAGCTGGCGAAGTGGGAGGTGGAGTAGTAGCTCTGGTGGGTGTAGAGGGAGTGGAGGTGCGAGGCCGAGACGCGAGGTGACGAACCCTGTATGCAATCTGGTCTAACGAGATCTACAGCTGGCCACCTCGCTCTGCCTGCTCTGCTGCTACTGCCACTGCAAGTGCTGCTCGGGTTGCTCTATCCATACGCCGCTTCTTGCGGCATTTCTGCTGCTTGAGGTAAAATGTCTTGCCCTTGACCTGCCTGAAGGGGCAAGGAGGGTCCTCGTCGTCTCCTCCCCCTGGTGCTGACACATTCTTCGTGCGCACCATCCTGACCTGAGTGCTGCATAAGTGAGTGAAAGACTAAGCACAAGTAGACAACAACTGATAAGATCATGGCCGAAGTGATAAGTACCTGGAAACCTCACGAGAGAGAGAGAATCCAGGCAGGACAGGAGACAGGCACACGGGCAGGCGAGATCACTGAAATGACAAAAGAGGTGAGCACATATTAGTAACATAGTCATAAGTATATGAAATGTGAATGAATACATACACAGAGAGTTATGACATAGAAACTTAGTGATTTGGAGATATAGAGGTCAAATGACGCGAAAACGACATTTGAGCGAGGAATAGTGCCATAGGAGGTTTGAAATTGGAATTGAGGCATGAAATGACTTGGAGTTGAGCTGATACTTCACGAATAGGTATATATGAGTAAATATGAGTGAAGTGTGCGCTTGGTTTGAATTTAGGTGAAGAAAGTGGATTTGTGGCACTCGGTTCGGAATCAATCGCTAGAAATGGGAATTTGTCGAAAACTGTTGTTTGGGATATCGGATTGGCGTGAAATTTGGCGAATATGTTACTTGAGGTGATATGAAGGTGCTGGAAAAATCTGGGATCGATTTGAGCAATGTTAGCTGGTTTGGGCATTTCACGGAGCAATTGGCGTGCAGGGTTTGAGGTTTGGAGTGAAATGCCTATTTGGGGAGATGAAACCCTCCCTAGGGAGCTAGGAACCTATAGGGGGATTCAAGGAACACATAGGGACACAGACAAGTGCTTGGATCCAGTGATTTCACAAGAATTTGGAGATGTGCACAAGTGGTGGAGAGGTGAGGACACTGCATAATTGAAACAGAGAGGGGAAAGAAAGGGATGCCGAGCAGCTCACCAGTGAGGGAGATGAGAAGGCCGAGCAGGGGCATAAAGGCTTCCCCGGAGCTCTCCGGTGATCACCGGCGGCGAGGTGGGGTGAGAAATTCACCTGGGAGAGAGCCAGACACCGAGAGGAAGCAGAGAGCTGAGAGTGAAATGAGCACAGGCTAGGGCTCGGGCTGAGAATTCTTTTTTTAAAACACATCATGGGCGCATCAGACAGTCCACAGTGCCTGTCTGGTGCACACCAGACAGTGCACCGTAGCTGTCCGGTGAACCACCGGACAACGCAGAGCAGAAAGGGGATCTGCGCGCGCACAACCGGTGCACCGGACAGTGCACAGTGCAGTGTCCGGTGCACACCGGACTGTCCTGTGAGCCCATCCAGAGGGAAAATTTGAAATTCTTGAAATTTTCTATCTCATTTTGAACCAAACTAAATCCCAACTTATAAGCACACAAAAGAACACATGTTGGGACATATATTGGTACCCTCATATATTTTCTCATATTTTCAAAATATTTGCTATAGGCTAGATAGTTTTTAGAGAAAATAGTCAAATGGTGAGATTTGCATTGCGGCTTTGCACTAGGGGTTTCTTGAATGACTTGAGTTTTGAATACTCCCTCTAAGTGCAGTGCCACATGCATATCTCAAGAACCAACAATTGCATATTAAATGAAATTTTAAGTACTAAAAGGCTTAAAAACTAAGACTTGTCAAGTTTGAGCCCAAGTTAAGCTTTTTCACTCGCTTTGTTGGCGGTTATCTTAACTAGGTTAGACAAGCCCTAGATGCAATACAAGAAATTTAAATATGCAATGCAGGCTTGACAACACCATTTTGAGATTTTAAATGAAATTTCTGAGATCAAGAATGTTTAACTCATTCCTCAACATACAAAAGCGGGTTTTATCTAGTGGCTTTGTGAAAATGTCCGCTAATTGATCTTCCGATCTCACTCCTTCTAAAATAATGTCTCCTTTAGTGACACGATCTCTAAGGAAGTGATGACATATATCAATGTGCTTGGTGCGAGAGTGTTGTACAGGATTATTAGCAATTTTAACAGCACTCTCATTGTCACATAATAAAGGCACCTTTTCTAGAACTACACCATAGTCTAGAAGAGTTTGTTTCATATATAAAATCTGTGTGCAACAAGCACCCGCGGCAATGTATTATGCTTCGGCGGTTGACAAGGCAACACTATTTTTCTTCTTAGAAGTCCATGAAACTAGTGATCTCCCAAGCAAATGGCACCACCCGGAAGTACTTTTTCTGTCAATTTTGCAGCCGACATAATTCGAATCAGAATAGCCAATTAAATCAAAAGTAGCTCCTTTGGGATACCAAAGGCCAATGCTTAGGGTGTGCTTAAGATACCTAAGAATTCTTTTAACAGCGCGAAGATGAGCTTTCTTAGGATTTGATTGAAATCTAGCACACATACAGACACTAAACATGATATCGGGCCTAGATGCAGTAAGATACAATAAACTACCAATCATGGAACGGTAGAGAGTTTGATCAACCGGGTTACCTCTCTCATCTAGGTCGAGATGTCCATTGATAGGCATGGGTGCCTTGATTGGTTTGCACTTCTCCATGTTGAATCTTTTCAACAAGTCTTTGGTATACTTCTCTTGTGAGAGGAAGTTACCATCTTTCATTTGCTTGACTTGAAAGCGAGGAAGTACGTCAGCTCACCAATCATAGACATCTCGAACTCCTTCGACATCAACTCACCAATTTCCTTGAAATGATAATCATTTGTCGAGCCAAAGATTATATTATCAACATAAACTTGACAAATGAAAATATCACCGTTATGTTTCTTTGTGAATAAGGTTGTGTCTACGGTCCCGATCTTGAAGCCCTTTTCGATGAGGAAGTCGCGAAGGCGCTCATACCAAGCCCTTAGAGCTTGCTTTAACCCATATAGTGCCTTGGACAACCTGTAAGCATGATTAGGATATCTAGGGTCTTCAAACCTGGGTGGTTGCTCAACATATACAAGTTCATTTATGAAGCCATTTAAAAATGCACTTTTTACATCCATTTGATTAAGCTTTATGTCATAGCATGATGCATATGCAAGAAGGATACGGTTGGCTTCAAGTCAAGCAACCAGTGCAAAGGTCTCTCCAAAAATCTAAGCCTTCAACTTGAGAGAAGCCCTTTGCAACAAGTTTTGCCTTGTTCCGCACAATCACTCCTTGATCATCTTGTTTGTTTCTGAATACCCATTTTGTTCCAATGATCCTTGCATCTTGTGGAGGCTTCTCCAGGGTCCAAACTTGGTTGCGGGTGAAGTTGTTTAGTTCTTCATGCATGGCATTCACCCAGTCCAGATCCTGTAGCGCCTCATCTACACATGTAGGCTCAACGCAAGAAACAAAAGAGTGATGTTCAATAAATGAAGCATGTTTATGAGAACGAGTGATAACCCCTTGTGAAGGACTCCCAATGATTTGATCTTGTGGGTGTGCTTGAAGTAATGATGAGTTTCTCCTGTCAACCACTTGGGAAGAAGATCTTGGAGCATCAACATCTTCGTCTTGTACCCTTGCTTGTTCATGAGAGACAAATGTATCTTCATTTGCATGCCTCTCATATTTTTCATCATCATGTGGTACATTTGATGAAGAAGGCCTGTCAATATTTTGCACCTCTTCTTCATCTTCTTTTGGTTTGATGGTTCCAATTGGCATGTTCTTCATGGCTTTCCTAAGTGGCTCATCACCTACATCATCAAGATTTTCAAGTGCTCCTTGGGAGCCATTAGTCTCATCAAACTCCACATCATATGTTTCTTCTACCACGCCAGTGGCATGATTGAATACTCGATATGCTTTGGATTTTGATGAATAACCAAGTAGAAAACCAATATCACAATGTCTTTGAAACTTCCCTAGGTGATCGTGTTTCTTGTAGATGTAGCATTTGCATCCAAACACCCGAAAGAAGGAGACGTATGACTTTTTCCCATTTAGCAGTTCATAGGGAGTCTTCTCAAGTAGCCGGTGAGGAAATAGCCTGTTTGATGCATAGCATGCAGTGTTGACAGCTTCAGTCCAAAACCTCTCCGATGTGTTATACTCATCAATCATTGTCCTTGTAAGAGTGATCAAGGTCATGTTCTTCCTTTCAACAACTCCATTCTGTTGAGGTGTGTCTGTTGCTGAAACTTCATGCTTGATCCCAATCTCATCACAATATTCATGTATGGTGTTATCAAATTCTTTTCCATTGTCACTTCTAATCTTCTTGATCTTGCAATCAAATTCATTTTGAGCCTTCTTGGCAAACTTCTTGAATATAGATGCAACTTCAGATTTATCATGGAGAAAGAACACCCAGGTGTATCTTGAAAAGTCATCAACAATAACCAGACAGTAGAGGTTGCCACCAGCACTTGCATAAGTTGTTGGTCCAAATAGATCCATGTGAAGCAGTTCTAGTGGCCTTGATGTTGACATGAAAGATTTTGTAGGATGTGTGTTAGCAACTTGCTTTCCAACTTGACATGCACTACAAGGCTTGTCCTTTTCAAATAAAACATCCTTTAGCCCTCTAACCATGTCATTCTTTAGTACTTTCTTGAGTGTGCTCATTCCAACATGTGCAAACCTTCTATGCCATAGCCATCCAAGTGATGCTTTGGTAAAGAGGCAAGTTCTTAAGTTTGCATCTTCAGAGGTTAAATCCACTAAGTAGAGATTGTTGTATCTGAATCCTTTGAACACCATTGACTCATCATCCATTTTTGACACAACAACCTCTGTAGGAGTGAATAAGTATTGAAGGCCAAGATCACAGAGTTGACCCACTGATAGTAAGTTGAAGCTCAAAGGTACAACCAAGAGAACATTTGAAATTGAAAGATCATTTGAAATAGCCACCTTGTCAAGTCCTTGAACTTTTCCCTTTGAATTATCCCTAAAAGTGATTTTATCTTGTCCATCAACATTCTCATCAAGTGAGGTGAACATCTGTGGGTTTCCAGTCATATGTTGAGTGCATCCACTGTCAATAACCCAATGACTCCCACAAGTCTTATAGTTCACCTACATCAACAGACAAATCAAGCTTGAATTTTGAGGGCCCTATTTTGCATAGGACCAGTGACTTTCTCAATCAAAGACTTTGCAACCCAAATTTGTCTAGGTCTACTCTTGTTTGGTGGACCTAGGAATGTGACTTTGACTTTTCCATTTGCTACTTTTCTTAGAACACAATGGGCATTGAAGGCAAATGGTCTTGAGTGCTTTGGCAAGGGAGTTGGTGGTTTGGCTTTGCAGTTGTGGGCAAAATGACCTTCTTTTCCACACTCAGCATTTGATAGGCTTATGAGTCTGTTTTGCCTTGTATTGGTTTGTAGCTTCCTTTTGCACAAAAGAATTATATCCAATACCACTCTTGTTGTTTTTCATGACAGTGTTCATGAGTAATTCATTTTGGTGGTATTGGCCTTTGTTGAACTTTTGCACACTTATGACAAGATGTTCATTTTCATTCTTGAGTTTCTTGACCCCATTTCTAAGCCTTTCATTGTCCACTACCAACTCATTGTTAAAGTCATTTCTCTCTATGGCAACCTTCCTCTAGTAGTTGCATCAGTCAAATATCTCTACAATTTCTGGTTGTCTAATGTCAAGACTTCAACTTTTTCAGGCAGTTCATCATGAAGACTAGTTTGATCATCTTAGCTCAAATCATCACATGAGGTTGCTACATTATAAAGCCCAAAAATTTGTATCACATAAAAATAAAGATATAAATAAATAAATATATTGATGTGTTAGTATTTTGGGGATTTTTGGAACCCATGTAATTGATTTCTTCCCTCTTTGCATATTCAATTAATGGAATTAAGGTAGTTAAATAACAAATAAATAAATAAATACAAAAATAAGCATCTCATGCTAAAGTTATTGTATTGTTGCACTTTGTATTCAAATTTGTGAGACAAGCTTAAGTTAGGAAACTAGAATTTGAAAATGGAAATAGAAAAGAAAAGAGAAGAAAAAGGTAAAGAATATGTGCTATAAGGAAAAATAGTGATAATGATATATAAATAAACATATCTTCTTATACTGGTATTTTAATTGTGCACTTGACCTATGTGTAAAATTCACTAACAAATTCAAATTCAAATGATAAACTTTGAAATGGAGAAAGAAAAAGGATAAAAAAGAAAATAACTTCTTGGGCCGAATTTCCCTGGGTTGGCCCAACTTGGCCTCCACCGCGCTCGCCTGTTTCACTAGTGCATGGGCCCCTACGCGGAGCCTCCTCCAGTCCGCGTGGCCCAACCGAGGGGGGGGGAGTACGCGCGCTGACTGGTGGGCCCACCCAGTCAGTCGCTCCCTCTGTCGTGGCTTGGGCACTAGCAGGTGGGCCCCGAAATGCTAGGACCGTCTTCCTCGCTGCGGACTCACCCGAAATCCATGGATTCTGGCCATAAATCTCGTCGGTGGTTATCAACCTCCCACCGCCACGGACTCATTCCTCGTCCCTATAAGATGCGTTCCGGTACCCCTCCCCATCCATCCCGTCCATCCCCTCCCTCCACCTCGACCCATATCACGCCTCGGCACCAAGCTGGTGAGATGCAGTGTTGACGGTGCCGCCATGGGTCGAGCTCTTTCACTCACCGACCGCCGAATTGGTTGGCCTAGAGTATCGTTTAAGCCCTGCTATGTTTTACGTTGGTTGTTGATGAGTTTGGTTATCGGAAAGTAGCGCGACTACGGGATTCCTGTCACGGTGCCGCCATGGGGCTGCTGATCGCGTGGGCAGGGCACTCTGGTGTTCTGATTCTCGTTGTGGTGGCCCTAGCCGTGTTCGCCATGGCCTCGGCATCGTATTGCGTCAACCATTTTGGGGAATCAGGCTCCACTGAGTCGAATCCTGGATTCCAGTGATGGCGCCGCCGTGGGCAGCTCCATGCGCCGCCGCCTCGGCTGGGGGAGGGAGAAAACACGTGTGCCATTGGATCGGGGCGGAAGGTCAAGATATGGCCTGAATACCCCTTCATGACTCAGGCAGGTGGCCGTTTGATCCGGATCCGAGGGTCGCGATTGAATCTCAGGTAATTAAATCTGGGCCGCTGCTTGGGGATCTAACGGTTGCTGTTGAATATCGCTTCGGGTTAATGCCCAATCTAATCTAGCCATCGATCCTAGATCGAACAGCTCGGATCCTAGCGTACCCCTTCGACCAGGGATAATTGCTAAAGAGGCCCTAGCTTTATTAAAAATAAACCCGCCGTCCATCATAATTCAAAGAGTGTTACAACCAGGCCCAGAATTTTATAACAGTGACCATGTGTTCCCTGATAATTGAAAGTCGCCTAGAGGGGGGGTGAATAGGCGTAATCTGAAATTTATAACTTTAAACACACACTACAAGCCGGGGTTAGTGTTAGAACTTAAATCAAGTCCGGGAGAGAGGGGAAAACAAATCTAATGGAAATCAAGCGAATGAACATGGTGATTTGTTTTACCGAGGTTCGGTTCTAAAGAACCTAGTCCCCGTTGAGGTGGTCACAAAGACCGGGTCTGTTTCAACCCTTTGCCTCTATCAAACGGTCACTTAGACCGAGTGAGCTTTCTCCTTAATCAAATGGGTCACTTAGACCTGCAAGGACCACCACACACTTAGGTGTCTCTTGCTTTGATTACAAGTCACTTGGGAACAAGAATGAGGAAGGAAGAAAGCAATCCAAGCAACAAGAGCGCAAATGAACACGAACACACGTGTTCTCAAGTCACTAGGTGGTTGGAATGAATTTGTGACTTGGAGAGGCTTTGATCTTTTGAATTGTGTCTAGGAGTGAATGCACTAGCTCGTGTATTGAATGAGAACTTCAGAAAAACTTGGATACTTGGAGTTGTGGTGGTTGGGGGGTATTTATAGCCCTCAACCACCAAGTAGCCGTCGGGGAAAGCTGCTGGCGATGGGCGCACCAGACAGTCCGGTGCGCCACCGGATAGGTCCTGTTCACTGTCCGGTGCACGGCCACGTCACCCAACTGTTAGGGTCTGGAGCTCGGTTGACCGTTGGAGGCTTTGTCCTCTTGCGGCACCGGACAGTCCTGTGCGCCTCTGACTCTACGGCTTTGACTCTGCGCGTACTGTCCCTCTGTCACCTGCTTTTGTAGTCGACCGTTGCGCGAGTTAGACGTTGCTCCGCTGGCACATCGGACAGTCCAGTGGCGCACCAGACAGTCCGGTGAATTATAGCGGAGTGTGCCTGCCGAAACCCGAGAGTGGCTGGTTCAACCCTGTACGGGCCTGGTGCACCGGACACTGTCCGGTGGCACACCGGACAGTCCAGTGCGCCAGACCAGAGCACACTTGGTTTCTTTTGCTCCTTCAAATTGGATCCTTAACTTGAATATTTATTGGTTTATATTGAACCTTTTTGCACCTGTAGAACATGTATTCTAGAGCAAACTAGTTAGTCCATTTATTTGTGTTGGGCATTCAACCACCAAAATTAATAGTGAGAAAAGGTTAACCCTATTTCCCTTTCAATCTCCCATTTTTGGTGATTAATGCCAACACAAACCAAAGCAAATATATAAAGTGCAGAAATGAACTAGTTTGCATAAGGTAAGTGCATAGGTTACTTGGAATTAAACCAATTGATAATCTCACTAGATATGAATGGATTGCTTTCTTTTATTTAATATTTTGGACCACATTTGCACCACTTGTTTTGTTTTTGCAAATCTTTTTTTTGGGTGGAAAATCTTTTCAAAGTCTTTTGCAAATAGTCAAATGTGTATAAATAAGATTGCAAGAAGCATTTTCAAGATTTGAAATTTCTCCCCCTGTTTCAAATGCCTTTCCTCTGACTAAACAAAACTCCCCCTTTTTGAAATTCTCCTTTTAGTTTTCAAGAGGGTTTTAATATATACCAACTTTGAAAATCTACCTTTAAATATACCTAATTGAAGAAATTTTCATTGAAGATACCAATTGAAGTTTAAAACAATACCAATTGCGATTTTGCTTTCTCAAGATAAGGATAACAATTGAGATATTGCCATGACAAAGATACCAATGAAAAAATATCAATCAAAGCTTTATTTTGAAAATTTTGAAATTAGTGGTGCGATCCTTTTGCTTTGGGCTTAATATTTTCTCCCCCTTTGGCATTAATCACCAAAAATAGAGATGTTGAGAGCCCTTTTAATACTTTCTCCCCATTGGTACATGTAAATAAGAGTGAATGATTATACCAATTTGGAGTGAGCGGAGTAGCGACGAAGGGTAAATGATACCGTTAGAGTGGAGTGGAAGCCTTATCTTCGTCACATACTCCATTTCCCTTTCAATCAACGACTTAGCATAGAAATATACTTGAAAACACATTAGTCGTAGCCTTGGTACATAAGTAATAAGAAATATGCATTTGTACCAAGTGAAAGAGACATGATCAAAGGTATATAAATGAGCTATGTGTGCAATGTTTCAATCAAAATTCCGAGAATCAAGAATATTTAGCTCATTCCTAAGTTTGCTAAAGGTTTTCTCATCTAATGGCTTGGTAAAGATATCAACTAATTGATTCTTGGTGTTTACATAAGCTATTTTGATATCCCCCTTTGTGTTGATCCCTCAAAAAGTCATACCGAATGTCTATGTGCTTAGTGCGGCTGTGTTCAACGAGATTATCTGCCATGCGGATTACACTCTCATTATCACATAGGAGAGGGACTTTGTTCAATTTGTAGCCATAGTCCCTTATGGTTTGCCTCATCCAAAGTAATTGCGCACAGCAATGGCCTGCGGCAATGTACTTGGCTTTGGCAGTGGAAAGAGCTACTGAGTTTTGTTTCTTTGAATCCCATGACACCAGGGATCTTCCCAGAAACTGACAAGTCCTTGATGTGCTCTTCCTATCAATTTTACACCCTGCCCAATCGGCATCGGAATATCCTATTAAATCAAAAGTGGATCCCTTGGGGTACCAAAGCCCAAACTTAGGAGTGTAAACTAAGTATCTCATGATTCTCTTCATGACCCTAAGGTGAACTTCCTTAGGATCGGCTTGGAACCTTGCACACATGCATACAGAAAAAGCATAATATCCGGTCGAGATGCACATAAGTAGAGTAAAGATCCTATCATCGATCGGTATACCTTTTGATCTATGGATTTACCTCTCGTGTCGAGGTCGAGATGCCCATTGCTTCCCATGGGTGTCTTGATGGGTTTGCCATCCTTCATCCCAAACTTCTTAAGCATGTCTTGAATGTACTTTGTTTGGCTGATGGAGGTGCCTTCTTGGAGTTGCTTGATTTGAAATCCTAGGAAATATTTCAACTCCCCCATCATATACATCTCGAATTTTTGAATCATGATCCTACTAAACTCTTCACAAGTTGATTTGTTAGTAGACCCAAATATAATATCATCAACATAAATTTCACATACAAACAAATCTTTTGCAACAGTTTTAGTAAAGAGAGTAGGATCGGCTTTGCCGACTTTGAAGCCATTAGTGATAAGGAAATCTCGCAGGCATTCATACCATGCTCTTGGGGCTTGCTTGAGCCCATAAAGTGCCTTTGAGAGTTTGTAGACGTGGTTAGGGTACTCACTATCTTCAAAATCGGGAGGTTGCTCAACATAGACCTCTTCCTTGATTGGTCCATTGAGGAAGGCACTCTTCACGTCCATTTGATAAAGCTTGAAGCCATGGTAAGTAGCACAGGCAAGTAATATGCGAATTGACTCAAGCCTAGCTACGGGTGCATTAGTTTCATCAAAGTCCAAACCTTCGGCTTGTGAATAACCTTTGGCCACAAGTCGGGCTTTGTTTCTTGTCACCAGACCATGCTCATCTTGCTTGTTGCGGAATACCCATTTGGTACCTACAACATTTTGATTAGGACGTGGAACTAAATGTCATACCTCAATCCTCGTGAAGTTGTTGAGTTCCTCTTGCATAGCTAGCACCCAATCTGGATCTCTTAGTGCATCCTCTATCATGATGGCTCAATAGAGGAGACAAAAGAGTAATGTTCACAGAAATGAGCAACTCGAGATCTAATGGTTACCCCCTTATGAATGTCACCAAGGATGGACTTGACGGGGTGACATCTTTGAATTGCTTGGTGGACTCTTGGGTGTGGCGGTCTTTGATCCTGAATTTCTTGATCATCTTCCTTGTCTTCATTATCTTCATCTCCCCCTTGATCATTGTCCTCCTCTTGAGGTGGCTCATCCTGTTGATCTTCATTTTCATCATCTTGAGCCTGATTCTCATCTTGAGTTGGTGGAGATGCTTGATTGGAAGATGACGGTTGATATTGTGCTTGTGGAGGCTCTTCGGATTCCGTAGGGCACACATCTCCACTAGACATGTTCCTTAGCGCGACGCACAGAGCCTCTTCATCATCTAGTTCATCAAGATCAACTTGCTGCACTTGGGAGCCATTAGTCTCATTAAACACAATGTCACAAGAAACCTCAACTAATCCAGTGAATTTGTTGAAGACTCTATATGCCCTTGTGTTTGAGTCATAACCAAGTAAAAAGCCTTCTACAACCTTAGGAGCAAATTTATATTTTCTACCTCTTTTAATAAGAATAAAACATTTGCTTCCAAAGAATCTAAAATATGAAACATTGGGCTTTTTACCAGTGAGGAGTTCATATGATGTCTTCTTGAGGATTCGGTGAAGGTAGAGCCGGTTGATGGAGTAACAAGCAGTGTTGATTGCTTCCACCCAAAACCGGTCCGGTGTCTTGTACTCATCAAGCATGGTTCTTGCCATGTCCAGTAAGTTCTATTCTTCCTCTCCACTACACCATTTGTTGAGGTGTGTAGGGAGAAGAGAACTCATGCTTGATGCCCTCCTCCTCAAGAAAACCTTCAATTTGTGAATTCTTGAACTCTGTCCCATTATCGCTTCTTATCTTTTTGATCCTTAATCCGAATTCGTTTTGAACCCGTCTTAAGAATCCGTTTAAGGTCTCTTGGGTTTGAGATTTTTCCTGCAAAGAGAACACCCAAGTGAAGCGAGAATAATCATCCATAATAACTAGACAGTACTTACTCCCGTCGATGCTTATGTAAGCAATCGGGCCGAATAAATCCATGTGGAGTAGCTCGAGCGGCCTATCAGTCGTCATGATGTTCTTGTGTGGATGGTGGGCTCCAACTTGCTTTCCTGCTTGGCATGCGCTATAAACTCTGTCTTTCTCAAAATGAACATTTGTTAGTCCTAAAATGTGTTCTCCCTTTAGAAGTTTGTGGAGATTCTTCATCCCAACATGGGCTAGTCGGTGATGTCAGTGCCAACCCATGTTAGTCTTAGCAATTAAACAAGTGTCTAGTTCAGCTTGATTAAAATCAACTAAGTATAGCTGACCCTCTAGCACTCTCTTAAAAGCTATTGAATCATCACTTCTTCTAAAGACAGTAACACCTATATCAGTAAAAAGACAGTTGTAACCCATTTTGCATAATTGAGAAACTAAAAGCAAATTGTAATCTAAAGAATCTACAAGAAAAACATTGGAAATAGAATGGTCAGGTGATATAGCAATTTTACCAAGTCCTTTGACCAAACATTGATTTCCATCCCCGAATGTGATAGCTCTTTGGGGATCTTCATTTTTCTCATAGGAGGAGAACATTCTTTTCTCCCCTGTCATGTGGTTTGTGCACCCGCTATCGATTATCCAACTTGAACCACCGGATGCATAAACCTTCTTTTTCTTGCTTTCCTTAGCCATGAAATATTTGTGGCCGACGTTGGGGAAGAGGAGGCCCTTGTTGACGGTGATGTTGGTGGCGTCCTCGTTGGAGGAGGAGTCGGTGGAGCTCTCTTCGGAGTCCCATTCCCGACACACGTGGGCATCACCGCCCTTCTTCTTGTAGTACCTCTTCTTTTCCTTCTTCTTCCCTTTCTTGTCGTCGTCCCTATCACTTTCACTAGACATTGGACATTTAGCAATGAAATGACCGGACTTACCACATTTGTAGCACACCCTTTTGGAGTGGGGTTTGTAGTCCTTCCCCCTCCTGTGCTTGAGGATTTGGCAGAAGCTCTTGATGATGAGTGCCATCTCCTCATTGTCAAGCTTGGAGGCGTCGATTGGAAGCCTACTTGATGTCGACTCCTTCTTTTCTTCTTTCGTTGCTTTGAATGCGACGGGTTGCACCTCGGGTGTGGAGGTGGCGCCTTGCTCCAAGTTGACGATGTGTTTGGAGTCTTTGATCATAAGTTCAAAGCTCACAAACTTACCAATAACCTCCTCGGGAGACATTAGTTTATATCTAGGATCCCCACATAATAATTGTACTTGAGTAGGATTACGAAATACGAGGGATCTAAGAATAACCTTGACCATCTCATGGTCATCCCATTTGGTGCTCCCGAGGTTGTGCACTTGGTTCACCATTGTCTTTAGCCGGTTGTACATTGCTTGTGGCTCTTCTCCTTTGTTGAGGACGAATCGACCAAGCTTCCCCTCGATCGTCTCGCGCTTGGTAATCTTGGTCACCTCGTCCCCTTCGTGCGTGGTCTTGAGCACGTCCCAAATTTCCTTGGTGCTCTTTAACCCTTGCACCTTGTTATACTATTCTCGACACAAGGAAGCGAGGAGTATAGACATGGCTTGGGAGTTAAAGTGTCGTATTTGGGCGACCTCGTCCGAGTCATAATCCTTGTCCCCCACTTGTGGTGCCTGCGCTCCAAATTCAACTATGTCCCATATGCTTTCGTGGAGTGAGATTAGATGATGCCTCATTTTATCACTCCACATACAATAATCTTCACCATCGAAATATGGTGGTTTGCCTAGGGGAACGAAAAGTAATGGAGCGTGCTTAGAAATATGAGGATAGCGTAGGGGCATCTTACTATACTTCTTGCGCTCATGGCGCTTAGAAGCGACGAACGAGTCGAAGCTTGACGATGTGGAGGGTGATGAAGAGTCGATCTCGTAGTAGACCACCTTCTTCATCTTCTTCTTCTTGTCACCCTTCCGATGCGTCTTGTTGGAGGAAGAGGATTCCTCCTTATGCTTGTGGCCGGACTCCCTTGAGTGGGTTCTCCCTGAGCTTGCGGGCTTGTCGCCGTCGTTAGATGCGTTCTGTGTGGTGGTGATTGATTGGACCGTAACGATTCGCGGGCAGCGATTTCAGGCCGTACAATCCGGATCTGAGGGCCATGTTAGGATTAGACGCGGTCCACTGTGTGTCGTCGATCTCTGATCCATCGGATCAGGACACGGATCGTGTTAATCTAGGGTTAGATCCAATCGTGACCGTCAGGCTCTAATCAGTCGGTTCACAGGGGACGATACCCCTTCGGCCATGCGCCTTTACAGTTAGAACCTCCAGTTTATAGGAAATGAACCCGCGGTCCTGTTCTGAGTTATCTGAGTCTTCGGAAGGATTACACCGAGACCCCTGCTCATTTCTGTAATTATGCGCCCAGTCAAGAGATCAGAGGAAACTGATAATTAATAACATAAATTGATTTTTAATGTATAAATAAATGCTAGAACTTGTTTAATTTGTAGAAAATTCATGCTTAGTCCTAATCTATTCCCGTTCCTATAATTTTGTAATATTATTGTCTATCAAATAGTGCCACTGTTTTGACATGAAAGCCACATTAAAATTTATCTCTTAATTAATCTTGTATCAAATACATAAAACCTTTGGAAATCCATAACTTAAGATCCCTAACTCCAAAATTAATTATTCTTGTTCCTATGATCTTATTTTAATATGTAGATTAATAATGTGTATTTTGTTTACATGTTTGGTGTGATGTTAATTTCTCCTTTATACTATGTATATTTGTATTGATGCGAGTAGACGAGCAAGTCACAGAGGATCCAAGGCTTCAGCTGGTAGAGACTGCTGAGCAGGAGCTCGTTGAAGGCAAATTGTGCCCTTGATCACTTCTTTTTACCCAGTCATATTCTTATTAATCATAATGATCTGCATAAGTTAATTTTGAAGGGATCCTTTAGGTTACCCTAGTTTGATTATCTTTGTACCTTGAACCTACTGAACTTTTTGGGTAGTACTTGCTATATCTTTATGTGGTTTTGGGTATGGAGATACATTATTTATGATTACACTTTTATTATCAGTTTATTATTACTGTTCATGTTAAGATCATTATGTTAATGGGAACATGGAGCGACCACCCGAGAAAACAGTGCTACCACAAGGGTAGTATGGGATGCCCTTGGCTGATTAACTCGGAAAGCTAGTGGATGACTACCTTACCCGATAGGGACAAGGGCAGTAGGGGAGTGGTCAGTGTAGGAAGGTCCTTGGGTTGATTTTGCTGCGATGGCGGTCAGGCAAGGGATCCCTGCACTGGAGCTTCCTATAACTGTAGCGGGTTTTCTGAAGCTAGTGGAACTTTGTAAAGGCCTCGTAGTGTTACCCTGCCTCGCTTCCTTGGTAGAGGTGTATGGGATTGGCCGTCTCTTGGCAGATGGGTAACATGACTTGTGGGTAAAGATGTGCAACCTCTGCAGAGTGTAAAACTGGTATATTAGTCGTGCTCACGGTCATGAGCAGCTCGGACCCTCACATGATTAATCTATGGAATTAAAATTTAATTTGTCATTTGCATCGCATTGGAATTACTTTATTATTACTTTTATTTATTATTACTATGGTTTGGTATTTACTTACACTTAGTAACTGCTAATAAAATTTTGACCAACTTATAAAAGCAATGCTCAGCTTCACCCTTTTATTTTGTTGATTAGCCTTACACTTCACATGAACTCCCACCTTTGGTGAGTTCATGCACATTATTCCCCACAACTTGTTGAGCTATGAACATACGTGAGCTCACCCTTGCTGTCTCACACCCCCACAGGAGAAGAACATGTGGTTCAAGAGGAGCCGCCTAGCGAGGAGTTCGACTTAATCTAGGTGGCGTCTCCCAGTCAGCTTTGTGGCACCAAGGAATAATATTTAGTCGCTTTATTTTATCATTTATTTTGTAAGACTTCCGCTATGTAATAAGTACTCTGATAATATTGTGACATTTATCTCTATACACTATGTTATTATATGTGTTGTCTTCTCTGGCGCATATATGAGATGCACCCGACTTTGTCTGTTAAATCTGGGTGTGACAGTGAGGAACTCGGACGAATGTACCCAGCCTCCTGTAATTCTGTTAGTTGCTTCTTAAGTTCTTTTAGTTCTTTATGGACATCATGTATGGCCTTTTTGAAATAGGAGCAGTTCCAGGTAAGAGATCAATAACAAATTCAACTTCCCTATCTGGTGGCATCCCGGGTAACTCCTCTGGAAAGACATCGGGGAAATCTCTAACCACAAGGATGTTGTTGCCTACAAATTTCCCATCTACTAGAAATACGGCGGGTCTGGTAGAGGCGGTTATGATAATCTCAACTTTGAATCTTTCTCCTTTAGAGCTGGTGAGTTCTACAGTTCCCCTAGCATAATGTATAACTGCCTTTGCTTTTCTTAACCATGACATACCAAGGATTAGGTTTATGCTGCTTTCTTCTAATACTATAGGGGTAGCCCAGAATTCCCTTCCCATAATTGTCAAGGTTAGTCTATTGGTCATATAGTTTGCTTCTAATACTATAGGGTAATTACTATCAGTGGCTTTTGCATATTTTGTAGTGGTAACTCATTTGTGTTGGCATATCGAGCAGAAATAAATGAATGTGTAGCACCAGAATCAAATAGTATATCTGCAGGAATTGAATTAATATAAAACATACCAATAGCGATGTCAGTTCCATCAGCGGTAGCATCAACACTGACTTGGTTGACCCTGGCAATGCTGAATCCCTTGCCAGATCCTAGAGTTTGTTGCTTGTTTTGGACGAGGGTGCTGGCAATCCTCTGTGGACAAACATTGGCATAATGCTCAACCTGACCGCACTTATAGCATGTGGTGCCTGCACTCTGTCATGCGCATCTCGCCGGGGTGCCAGTGTGGGCAGCTAGACGAGTATGTGGAGTCTGTGGAGTCCCCTACGGTGCAAACTGAGCTAGGCGCTGACCTCCTCCAGTACGAGCCAGTGTACCCTAGGGCGGAACATAGCGAGGATGGATGCTACTACTCCCCTGCCCCTGGGTGATAGCCTTCCTCTTCATTTCCCCTAGCTGAACACGCTTGTGTTCAATAGCCAGAGCCTTGTCTAGGAGCCTCTGAAATGACGGAAAAGTGTGAGCAACCAATGCATACTGCAGTGGTCCATTAAGTCCCTCTATGAAGTGTTCCTACTTCTTTTCATATTCTACCACTTCATCTGGTGCATATCTTGATAGCTGAATAAACTTGTCGCGATACTCATTGACTGACATATTACCCTGCTTCAGCGACAGAAATTCATTCTTCTTTATCTTCATCGATCCAGCAGGAATATGATAGTTTCTGAACTGTGTGGTGAAACCTACCCAGGTGATATTGTTGGCAGCATCATGAGCAGCAGTATAAGAATCCCACCAATCAGTAGCGGGACCAGTAAGACGACCAGAAGCATAAAACACCTTCTCCCGGTCAGAGCATTGGGTTATATTCATCATCTTCTCCACTGACTTCAGCCAATCATCAGCGTGCAGAGGATCTGGAGAGCTGGAGAATGTCAGTGGCTTGTGGCTCATGAACTCCCTGTGCTTGTCCCGGGGTGGAACTGGTGGTGGTGGTGGAGGCAATGATGCTTGTTGCTGTCGTACCATCCTTTCTTGCCTTATTTCTTCCCTCATCTCCTGCCTTTCCTGGTGCATCTCTTGACGTTCCTGTTGCATCTGAGCTTGCATATCTGTCATAGTATTTGCCATCTGTTGCAGCATCTGTATCTGAGCTGCAACCACTGGATCTGTCCCAGCCAGTGGAGGATTCAGAGGGTCCATTGCTTGCTGTTGTCTAATAATCCTCCGGTTGTGTGGGTTGGTAGGTAGATCGATTCCGCCTCCCTTCCTGGTTTTTACCATCTGAGTTAGAAACACATGGTAAGAAAGAATTGTAGACAAGACGGTTAACTACGAGACATGATCTTTTGGGGGTTTTATTAGCTAAGTAGAGTAGTGTGTCACCTACTAATGCTAATATATTACCTTATAGTGGTACATTCTAGAATTCATTGCTATACTATTTCAATCAATCAAAGAAGCAAACCAGGCATTTATCATCAACACAATCACCCAAACACTTTAGATAGAGAAAATAATTTTAGTTTTGTCTTAGGTCTCCTATCTCTTTAGAGGGTCATGGATGTAGGATTCCAAAGTGTGAAGTCCTCCTTGTCTTAGAATAGAAAAGGTAAGAGTAATCAGAGTGGAACAGTAGAAGGTGAGACATGATCAAGAAAAATGTAGTAAGAATTAGAGTAAGGTAAGTAGGTGAGGGTTTTGTCCAGTTCTATATAGGTTTCGTCCTACAGTCAACATTTCCTCTGATACCACTTTTGTCACACCCGGATTTAAGGGATAAAGCCGGGTGCGTCTCATATGTGCGCCAAAGAAGAACATCACATATAATGACAAAGTGTATATAGAGATAAATGTCACAAATATCATAAATGTCATTATTACATAGCGGAAGTCTTACAAAAATAAATGATAATAATAAAGCGAACTAAGTATTATTCCTTGGCACCTTAAAGCTAACTGGGAGACGCCACCTAGATGAGCTCGTACTCTTCATTGTAAGGCTCCTCCTGGACCACCTGTTCTTCTCCTGTGGGGGGTTTATATATCGCAAGGGTGAGCTCATAAAAGATCATAGCTCAACAAGTTGTGGGGAATATTGTGCATGAACTCACCAAAGGTGGGAGCTCATGTGAAGTGTAAGACTGATCAATAAATAAGGGGTAAAGCTGAGCACTGCTTTTAATAAGTTGGTCAAATTTTATTAGCAGTACTAAATGTAAGTAGATACCAAACTAGAGTAATAATAGATCAAAATTAATAATAAATCCTAATGCGATGTGAACGACAAATTAAATTTAATTCCATAAATTAATCATGCAAGAGTCTTGAGCTGCTCATGACCGCGAGCACGACTAGTATACCAGTTTTACACTCTGCAGAGGTTGTACCCTGTACCCACAAGTCGTGTATCCCATCTAGCCAGGGTTAGCTAGACCCTTAGACACTACCAAGGTGAATGGCTAGGGATCCACTACGAGGCATTTACAAAGTTCCACTAGCTTCAGAAAACCCGCTACAGTTTCTAGGAAGAGCAATGCAGCAATCCCCGTCTGACCGCCATCGCAGCAAAATCAACCCAAGAACCTTCCTACACGCCTACTCCCCTACTGCCCTTGCCCCTTTCAGGTAAGGTAGTCCTCCACTAGCTTTTCTAGTTAGTCAGCCAAGGGCGTCCCATTCCACCCTTGAGGTGGCAGGTGTTTCTCAAGTTAAGCACGATGTTCCAATTAACATATTTGTCTTATCATGAACAGAAATAGAACAGTAATAAAGAATGATCAAGTGTAATAATTAGCTCAACACCCAAAAACCATATATAGCAATAGCAATGGCTACCCAAAAATTCAGGGGTAAACAAGGTGAAAAGATAACCAGACTAGGGTGACCTATTGGGTCCCATCAAAATTAAGCCTATGCATGATAAAATGATTATAAAGAACATTATTGGGTAAATAAAAGTGGTCAAGGGCACAACTTGCCTTCAATAAGCTCCTGCTTAGCAACTTCTACCTGTTGAACACCCAGATCCTTTGTGGCTTGCTCGTCTACTCGCAAAAGTACAAATAAACATGGTATAGCATAAATTAACATCACACCAAACATAAATATAGAATACATAATAATAATCTACGCGTCGTAACAAGATCGTAGGAAAAGGAATCACTAAATTCGGAGTTACGAATTTCGAGATATGATTTTCCGAAGTCCTTATGTGTTTGGTGTGAAATAACTCAAATGAATAATTTTAATCTAAGTTTTATGGACAAACAGAGTTACTAGGTGTTAACAATATTAAAACAAAATTAATGTCACTGGAATGGATTAAAAAGGAATTAAAATAAATTTTCTAGGAATTAAACAAGATCCAACAATTATTTTTACACTAAAAATCAATTTCTAAATTAATTTCTCTGTTATATTAAATATCTGGACTGCGCACATAATTAAATCAAAGTCCAGGGCTATTACCGAAAAATTCCTAAGACTGAGAGCACTATGCGCTGGACTGTGGGTTTATTTTCTAAAATTCTAGGGTCTCTTTAGTAAAACTGGCGTCGCGAAGCGGTACGAGCTACGAGGGCCGTTAGATTAGAGGTGAACAACCACGATTAGAAACACTGCGGATCGGATCGCGATGCCATCAGAGCCACCAGATTCGAAATCAAGGGTTTGGATTTTGAATGACCGCGATCACATCTTAGGCGTCCATGGCCGGATCAACGGCCACCACAACTCAACCCCGAAATGGTACTTAAGTTCAATCTCAGCCGTTAATTCCAGAATCTACGATCGGCGGTTGTCTTCCCTCCCCGGTATGCCGGACGGCGGCGCAGAGCTCCCCCGCGATGGCGCATCATGGCCGAAAAACCTCCAAGGGCCCGTGGCACATTATACCAAAATTCTCTAAGCGCAATTCATAGTCTAGACACGGGCGAACTCGTGAAGGGAACTCTCACTGGTGATCGAAGTCGTGGCGAGCCTGCCCTCGGCGCGCCGCGGTTCTTGGTGTCCGAGCACGAATTCCGGCCACCGCAGTGACGATCTCCCCCCGATTGGCAGTAGCACTACACCGACAACTCCACGAGGCTTCGAGCACTAACGCAGACCCCCGTTTGTCGGTTGTGGGCGAGATTGGCGTTGGCGGTGTACTCGGTTCTCTCCGCACCGGCGCAAGAACTGGGTTTCGGCTCGGATGAGGTGAACAGGAGAGGCATCTGAGGTGCGGCTGGGGCATAAATACGGGAGGAAGCCGTCTGGGTCGAGCAACAACCTCCCCGACGAATTAGGCGGGATGCGGTGGTTGTGATCCGCCCGCCGAGCGTGCGGAGTGGGGAAGACTGCGTCCAGCACACCAGGCCCCGCGTGTCAGCGTATGGTTGGAGGGAGAATCGCGCCAGGTGACCGACGAGTGGGCCCCGCCTGTCGACGCGGGCGTAGGTTCGGGTTGCGTGGAGAGGGGATTAGATGGGCCGCACGGAGCACTTTGGGGCGAAATGGGTTTTCTTTCCCTTTTTCTTTATTCTCTTTTTATTATGTTTCTTTTTCTTTTCATTTTAGATTCCAAATTTGAATTCAAATTGTTGTTATGGAGTTCATTCTTGGACCAAATATTTCAGTAGTACATATCTATATTTTTTTATTTATATAGTATTTTATTTCTCCTCTTTTCTTTGTTTTTTCTCTTTCTAAATATTCAAATTAGGTATTAAATCCCCAATTTTGACACTAATTTATTTCCATTAATATGATTACTATTATTAGTAAATGCACAAACAAATAAAAGCCAATATGATGCACAAATTAACAGTGTGTCATTTGTTAATTATTTACTTTTAGATGTGGGTGTTCACATGTGATAGTAAGTAGAGGTCACATAATTGAGGAGATCAACTATATTCTCATATTTTTACAAATTGGGTATTATATTATAGTTTTTCCTTTGTAAATTAAAGTCATTTAAATTGTCTTGTATGGTCAAAAGTATCTCAAATTTGATTAAATTTATAGAGAAAACTACAAAGATTTACAACATCAAATAGGTAATACCATAAAATATATTCATTAATAATAATAATAATTCGATATCATAAATGCTGCTATTTTATTACACAAATTTGGTTAAACTTATGGTTTAACTCTTCGACTAAAATTAGAATGAATTGTATATATTTCAATACAAACTCGTGACTGTATATTTTATTACATAAATTTGGTTAAACTTGAGATGATGTAACTCTTCGACTAAATTTAGAATGAATTGTATATATTTCAATACAAACTCGTGACTGTATATCCCGACATCCAAATTTCTCTCGACAAGAGAACTGAGTGGACGACCTCACCCCACCCCGAGGCAGGCTTTGACTTTTGAACTCCCCGTACCGTGACCCGGCCATCGACGTCCCTCGGATCTCGATGCCAGCGTGCGTGGAGACTACCCATTGCACTCGCCATCCATGATCCATCCATCGGGGGGCATTGCCGTTGCCCGCGCGTCCCATCCATGGAATCCCGCACGCAACGGCCGCGGACGCAATCGTCGCCGGCCGGCCCCCAGCGTGTCAGGTCGACCGCGCCTCGGCACGAGCGACGCCGACCTGGCCTGGCCGCCACCCGCCACGGGTTCGCGCCCCCGCCACGGCAGACGACCAACGAGGGCGCCGAGCCTGCTGTCTGTGTCGCCATTCGTCGCGCGGCAAGACGACGCCACGCCGGCGGACGACGCGCCTGTGCGCGCGCGCCGGCTTTGGCAGCTTCCCGTGCCTGGGAAGGTGAGCCGCGCAGGAAACGGGCGGCAGAAGCTAGCAGAAGCGTCGAAACGACGTTTCATATAGATATAGATAGGGAGGCAGAGAAAAACAAAACGAGGAATCGGGACGAAAAAGTCAAGGGCTGTCGTAGCCTCGCCCTCGGTTTTTGGATATATTTCTACTAGTATATTTTATGCTATCAACAAACAATTGAGCGGGAAAAATTACACAGTAGCCAATAGCAGTACACTAGTATCGAGTTGCGACGAGGCACACCAATCATTATTTGATTTATGGTACGTAAGGGCATGTACAGTGGAGAGACACCAAAACGGTTCTCCAAGCACAAGAGACAACTAAGAGACTCTATTGTACAATGGAATGTCTATAAATGTAGTCTATTAATAAATACAGAATTAAATGTATTTGTATAGCATCAGACCAATAGAACAGACGACAAATTCGTACAGTGGGAAGTGAGACGTCTGTTGTTACTTGGTTTACGAGCCAGAGGCGTCTCTTCACGGAGAGACGGCTCTAAGATTTTTTTGCAAATAACCCCTAAAACACCTTAAGAGCCCCCACATTAAACACCACTGTACATGCCCTAAATTGTGCGACACGGGAGAGTCCAAATATAAGTCATGTGATGACCTCTATAAAAAATAAATTTAAAAATTAAAGTGAACCCTCCAAAAAAATAAAGTTAAAATTAAAATGGACATATGACTCACATATCAACTGCAGATACTAAATTATATCTTATTTAAAAGACTAAGAAAGATATGAGTTGAAAAGGAGATATGCCCGTTTTTATAGCTATCGCTCGTGCTACTTCAGCTAGCGAAGTTATATTATTCGGGAGCACTGCATTGCATGCGGCTTCGTGTTAAGCAAAGGTGTTTTCTCACGGCCACATCACTTGACGACACACGAAAATGGTGGACAGTGGGTTAGATTAAAAAGAAGTATAAGAACTTTTTTAAAAAATAACGACGATGAAAACTAGAAAATTAATTTTGCCGATTTCTACTGTTTCTACAGTGTTTTTGTCTCTATGGATCGCAGTTGCAGCAGTCCAAACAAACGGTTTTAATCCGAAGCGAACAACCTTATATAATGTTTTTGAATAAGATTAGAGAAGAGATATGATACTGGTACGGTACACTGGTTTGAGATACAAAGAGTGGGGGGGGGGGGGGGGGGGCAACTGCCAACGCTGCTATGCCCGTCTCTCGATCTTTGCGTTTAATTAAATGCATGCCCAGGGCGAGTTAATTAATTTGGTCCTGGTGCATGCAGACGCTCGCAGCCAGATGGAGTCTGGCGACCATTAAAAAGCACCCAGAAAGGCGTCTTTGTTGCTCGTAGCTCTCTACCCTTTTTCTTTTGCTGCTGCTTGTCTCTCGTTCCTTCTTCTGGGTGCTAGGAGTCGTCGTCTTCTTCTTCCACGGGCACGGATAAAGGAGGGAGAGCACACACATCCGCCATCGTCGCTGCTTCACGTACGACGAGTATTCTGTATTCATGGAGGTAGATCCCGACCGGCGCTCTACTTGTCCTTTGTGACCGGTATGGATGTGGATGCTTGACTTCACTACATGTCCTTTGCTGTTTGATGAATGAAAGCAGCAGAGCCAGGGACAGGGAGGGAGGAGGCGGCAGATCCCGGCGTTCGGGAGGTGGAACCAGCACAGCGTCGGCGACGAGGTGCCCATCACGCAGTACTTCGAGTCGGCAGTACAGGCCAGCCTCCTCGCCAGGCCCGGCCACTGCTACCACGACGCCGGCGCCGGCGAGGTGCTGCTGTTCCGGTCGTCCGCCTCGCCGCCTCCGCACAAGCCGCCCAAGAAGGTACTACAACACCTGCTAGCCTAGCCTCCCGACCTCCCGTGAGGTCTCAGGTGAGGTGAGGCATGCAATGCATTGCACACTCATCTGTGGGGCATGCAGAGCGTGGCTCCCCTCCCCGGCCCGCTGTGTGTGCTGTGCAGCTTTGATTGACCCTTGTTTTGTTGCTTTCTCTAACCCTCTACTAGCACGGACGTACGTATGAACCGTTGTGATCTGACGCACCACTTTCTGCGATTCCCTGTCAGGTGCGGAGCACGACGGAGTGTCACGGTCACCACCAGCAGGTTCAGGTTGAGGAGGTGGGGAGCAGGAGGAGGCAGCAGCAGCGGCGGCGGCAGGAGCCGTTGCCGCCGTTCGTGTCCGGCGACGTGTCCCGCGCGGCGAGGCCGAGGGTCGTTAGGGCGGCGGTGGACGAGGACCTGTACAAGGTCCCTTCCGATATGCTACGCAAGAAGAAAGGGGTACCGTTTCTCTTTCTCTCTCTCGTCTCTACGACGTCTACCAATAAACTGTACTGTCTGTCAATATAGGCCCTGTTTGGCACAGCTGCTGCTTGTTGAAAAAGCAGCTTATCTGATAAGCTGGTGAAAAGTAGCTTCTGCTTGTTGGCTGCTTTTAGTGTATTATGAGAAGCAACTGAACTAATAAGTTGCTGCAGAAGCTAGCTGTTTGGCAGAACTTCTACTTAAATTTGTGAAGAAGCTGAAAATAAGCTGTGCAAAACAGGGCCATAATCTGCTTACATGATTAGATCCAAGCAATAAACAAATGAAAGAAAACCTAATATTTTCTCGAGTTCCCAGACCTAGCTAGCAAGTTGACTTCAAAGCTCGCTGTACTTCTCTTGTTGGTTTCTTTTTCAGAGGAAGCATGTGAGGAGCGTGTGGATGGGCTGCGTGGGCCTCACCTGCGTCGCCTGACATGACCAGTAGTAGCCTTTCTTCCACCTTTATCGGATCGCGTGGATGGCAAGAAAGAGAGTCCAAGAGGACGACGACCCGAACCCGACCACAAGCATCCAAAAGCCGACCCCGAATGCTAGCCGTTTCAGTCCATTCAATGGTGATCGTCAGTCACCAACTCACCACGTTGAGCACAGGGATGCAAGCAACTCGGTATACTACTGCACCACCTCGTGCTCCATGCACCGTCGTCAGTCCGTCGCGGCTGAGCTTTTGTTCCGCCGGACACAGAGATGCAAGCCCGTACTGCACATCGTCGTGGACAACACAAGAGCTAGTACGTACGTGATGCCTGCCGTCTATCCGATCTGTGGATGGGTAGCTGATGAGTTCTTCATCGTGTCATTGCGCGCGCGCGCGAGTTGTCCATATCTATGTATGCATTCTTTTAGAAATGGATTTGGCTTCAATCTGTTTGGGACCAATATCATCACTCTTGGTTATCTGTTAAGGAACCGAAATAGTTAAATTGATAAAACCTTCTCCCCATGTCCTCTCTATTAGATTCTATGGCGTCTAGGATTTCTAAGCCCATAGAATACCAATCCGTAACAATAACACCTTGATGATGAGTAGATCTGTTCTACTGATGGGTATATGTATACATACCTTCGTTGTTGTTCATAGCCACCATTGTGGCGGCGTCTTACAGCGAAGACCTGCCTCCTCCTCCTCGATCTCCCTGCATGTGACGAGGATATTGGTTTCCGTCGTTGATCGGCTGTGGATCAACTATTCCAGTGGCACGTGCAGGGGAGGCTCAGATCCGGTTCCTGATGGGGATCCGAGACATAGTTACAACTCTTTCAGTCACTCCGAGCGCCAAGGGGATCGGTTCCTCACAGAATGTCGATTAGGGTTTTATGGTTGAGTGATTAGCGTTGGCTAAACCCGTTAACCCCCTTAATCTATTTATATGGTGTCGTGTGACCGGGAGTTGCAACCAACGGTTAGGATAGCCCCCACCATCAGGGGCGCAATTAGGCGGTTAGGATTAACCCTACCCTGGTTACTGTTAACCAACTAGTGTAGAGGACACATCCTAACAATCTTTCCTTGTTTCTCTACATACCTCATACTCAAATTTTTATGAATTCCATCCTTTGACAAGTTTACACATAGAGATCAATGCGTGACAATGATCTATTAAGTACCACTGCACTCATTGACTACAACATGCTCCCCTGCTTCAGAACAAAAAGACTTTACTAGGTTGCAATCTGTAGCCCCTGTGATCCAGGATCATAGGTATCCCCTTAATCCCATACCGGCTGCGTGCTTACTAAACACGATGGGTGAAAGACCTTTTGTGAGCGGGTCCGCAAGCATCTGATAGGTTCTTATATGCTCAACTTCAATGGTGTGATCCAGAATCTTCTCGTTAACAATATAACACTTTATGTCAATATACTTGGCAGAGCCACTTAACTTATTGTTATGGGAGAAAAATACAACTGGCTCATTGTCGCAATAAATTCTTAGTGGCCGCTTTATACTATCAACCACTCTTAATCCGGGTACAAATTTTTTTATCCATATCTCATGTCTAGTTGCCCCATACGTAGCTACAAACTCAGCGTGCATTGTCGATGATGTTCTCGCTGTCTGTTTGCATCTCTTCCAAGAAATAGCTCCCCCAGAGAGCATAAATATATACCTTGAAGTGGACTTCAGTGTATCTCTACACCCTCCCCAGTCGGCATCTGCATAGCCAGCTATTTGTAGGGGACTAGATCTTCTGTATGTAAGCATGAGACCTTTAGTACCTTGAAGGTACCTTAGAGCCTTCTTTGACTGCTTTCCAGTGATCTATGCCTGGATTCTTCTGATAGCGTCCAAGCATCCTAGTGGTAAAAGTTAAGTCAGGGCGAGTACATACTTGTCACACCCGAATTTAAGGGATAAAGTCGGGTGCGTCTTATATGTGCGCCAAAGAAGAACAACACATATAATGACAAAGTGTATAGAGATAAATGTCACAAATATCATTATTACATAGCGGAAGTCTTACAAAAATAAATGATAATAAAGCGAACTAAACGTGCATCCTTGGCGCTATGAAGCTGACTGGGAGACGCCACCTAGATCAACTCGTACTCCTTATTGTACGTCTCCTCCTGTACCACCTGTTATTCTCCTATGGGGGTTATATATCGCAAGTGTGAGCTCACAAATGATCATATCTCAACAAGTTGTGGGGAATAATGTGCATGAACTCACAAAAGGTGGGAGTTCATGTGAAGTGTAAGGCTAACCAATAAATAAGGGTTAAAGTTGAGCATTGCTTTTAATAAGTTGGTCAAGTTTTATTAGCAGTTACTAAATGTAAGTAGATACCAAACCAGAGTAATAGTATATCAAAAATAATAATAAATCCCATGCAATGTAAATGACAAATTGAATTTAATTCCATAAATTAATCATGCGAGAGTCCTGAGCTACTCATGACCGCGAGCACGGCTAGTATACCAGTTTTACACTCTGCAGAGGTTGTACCCTGTACCCACAAGTCGTGTATCCCATGTTGCTTGGGTTTGCAAGGCCCTTAGACACTACCGAGGTGAATGGATAGGGATCCTCTACGAGGCCTTTACAAAGTTCCATTAGCTTCAGAAAACCCGCTACAGTTTATAGGAAGAGCAATGCAGGAATGCCCCGTTTGACCGTCATTGTAGCAAAAGCAACCCGGGAACCTCCCTACATGTGTACTTTCCTACTGCCCTTGCCACTATCGGGTAAGGTAGTCCTCCACTAGCTTTCCTAGTTAGTCAGCCAAGCGCGTCCCATTCCACCCTTGTGGTGGCACGTGTTTCTCAAGTTAAGCTCTGAAAGGGAAATTGGGTTAACCGTTTCCTATAACTAATTTTGGTGGTTGATAATCAACACAAACATATGGACTAAATAGTTTATTCTAGAATTCATGTATTACAGGTGCATAAGGTTCAACACAAACCAAGAAAGAAATCAAGTTAGGTTCTCAATTTGAAATGGAGCAAAGAACTTGAGTGTGCTGAGAATCGGCGCACCGGACTGTACGGTGTGCCACCGGACAGTGTCTGGTGCACCAGGTCGTACACCTCTGAACTAGCCACTCTCGAGAATTCCAGGGCGCCCTTCGCTATAATTCACCGGACTGTCCAGTGCACCACCAGACTGTCCAGTGAGCCAGCGGAGCAACGGCTATCTGCGCCAACGGTCGACTCTGCAAAGTGTACAGTGGGCTACAGTGCCGCGGCAGAAGTCAGAGCAGCAAAGTCAGAGGGCACCGGACTATCCGGTGTGGCACCGGACTGTCCGGTGCTGCAAGAGGACAAAGCCTCCAACGGTCGACCAGCTCCAAACCCTAACGGTCGGCTGATGTGGCAGTGCATCGGACAGCGCACAGTACCTGTTCGGTGGCACACCAGACTACCGGTGCGCCCATCGCCAGCAGCCTCCCCAACAGCTATGGAAGTGGTTGAGGGCTATAAATACCCCCAACCACCTCATTCATATCTATCCAAGCATTCCAAACATCTCATTCAATACAAGAGCAAAAGACTCCACTCCAAGACACATCAAATAGATTGAATCCTCTCTTAGTCTCTAAAATCAACTCAATTCCATTAGTGACTTGAGAGAGGGTGTTTTGTGCTCTTTGTTGCTCTTGTTGCTTGGCTTGGCCTTTTTCTTTTTCCATTCTTATTCTCAAGTGCTTTGTAAGCAAAGCAAGAGACACCAAGTGTGTGGTGGTCCTTGCGGGGTCTTAGTGACCCGTGAGATAAAGGAAGAAGGCTCACTCGGTCTAAGTGACCGTTTGAGAGAGGGAAAGGGTTGAAATAGACCCGGTCTTTGTGACTTCCTCAACGGGGATTAGGTTCTTTGCAACCGAACCTCGGCAAAATAAATCACCGTGTTCACTCACCTTGATTCTTGTTTGATTTGTTTTTCCCCTCCCTTCGGACTTGAATTTAATTCTAATGCTAACCCTGAGAGCACCTAGAGGGGGGGGGTGAATAGGTGATCCTGTGAAACTTAAACTTATAGCCACAAAAACTTGTTAAGTGTTAGCACAATAATCGCCAAGTGGCTAGAGATGAGTCTCAACAAAACACAATACCACAAAAGATCAACACAGAGAAGACACAGTGGTTTATCCCGTGGTTCGGCCAAGTACAAAACTTGCCTACTCCACGTTGTGGCGTCCCAACGGACGAGAGTTGCACTCAACTCCTCTCAAGTGATCCAATGATCAACTTGAATACCACAGTGTTATGCTTTTCCTTTCAATATCCCGTTTGCGAGGAATCTCCACAACTTGGAGTCTCTCGCCCTTACACTTGAGATTCACAAAGAAATACGGAGTAAGGGAGGGAAGCAACACACACAAATCCCCAGCAAAATGCGCACACACACGGCCAAGAATCGAGCTCAAAAGACTATCTCAAAGTTCTCACTAGAACGGAGCTCGAATCACTGCAAATGACAAACGAATGCGCAAAGACTGAGTGTGGATGATCAAGAATGCTCTAAGGTTGCTTGGGTATCATCCTCCATGCGCCTAGGGGTCCCTTTTATAGCCCCAAGGCAGCTAGGAGCCGTTGAGAGCAAATTTAGAAGGCCATCCTTGCCTTCTGTCGTCTGGCGCACCGGACAGTCCGGTGCACACCGGACACTGTCCGGTGCCAGATTTCTTTCCTTAAATAGCGAAGCCGACCGTTGGCAGATTTGGAGCCGTTGGCGCACCGGACATGTCCGGTGCACACTGGACAGTCCGGTGCCCCCTTCCGACCGTTGGCTTGGCCACGTGTCCCGCGCAGATCGCGCGGCCGACCGTTGGCCCGGCCGACCGTTGGCTCACCGGACAGTCCGGTGCACACCGGACAGTCCGGTGAATTTTAGCCGTACGCCGTCGGCGAATTCCCGAGAGCGGCCAGTTCGCGCCGAGTCAGCCTGGCGCACCGGACACTGTCCGGTGCACCACCGGACAGTCCGGTGACCCACCGGACAGTCCGGTGCTCCCAGACTCAGCAGATTCTTGGCTGCTCGAGCCAAGACATTTCCAATTGGATTTTTCCTGTTTCCAGCACTTAGACACAATACATTAGTCCATAAAACAATGTACTAAGTCTGAGAAACATACCTTAATTCTTGATTTGTACTTTGTCCACCTTTTTACACTTAGGCACTTGTGTTGGACACTAAATCACCAAAACACTTAGAAATGGCCCAAAGGCACATTTCCCTTTCAATCTCCCCCTTTTTGGTGATTTATGCCAACACAACATAAAGCCAGTAGAACAAGTACAAAATCAAATCAAATAAGAACTCAAATTTATTTTGATTTAATTTGGCATATATGGATCATCCTTTGCCACCACTTGGTTTGTTTTTGGAAATCAAACTCAAAATCCTATCTCTAAGTCAAATCCACTTGTAGAGACATAAAGAGAGGTTTTCCAAAGAATATTGATTCAAGATTCCAAAAACTCCCCCTTTTTCCCATAATCAACACTTCTCCCCACAAGAGGCCAACTTTTGACAAAAGAGACAATGCAAGAGTTTTGACAAACCAAAAGCTCTATCCTACTGTTTTCAAAGTTTCTCAAGTGGTAGCTGATCCATTTATTGCTTTGGCCTTTATTTTCTCCCCCTTTGGCATCAAGCACCAAAACGGGATCAATCTTGGCCCTTTAACCCCATTGCCTCACCAAAATCTTCAATTAAGAGCAAATAGGCAATAAGAGTTTTAAAGATGAACTTGTAATAAGTTACCCTCTCATCGGAGTGCAGTGGAAGTCTTTCACGGTCCAAGTCCACCTTTCCCTTTCAAACTTTCTTTGAGACTAAAGCAATCAAACTCAAGCATATGGTTAGTCTCAAAGGGTCAAGTTGTAACACATCTCCCCCTAAAACTGTGCATCACTTTGCAACGGACTTGTGAGGTCCAGGGAGTGTTTGTACAACTTGTGCACCATACTAAACAGCAAAATGCAGAATGAACATAAACACATGTATGCTACAATTCAATCCAAGTTCCGCGAATCTAAGACATTGAGCTCACTACGCAACCTGCAAAAGGTCTTCTCATCTAGAGGCTTGGTAAAGATATCGGCTAGCTGGTTCTCGGTGCTAACATGAAACACTTCGATATCTCCCTTTTGCTGGTGGTCTCTCAAAAAGTGATGCCGGATGTCTATGTGCTTTGTGCGGCTGTGTTCAACAGGATTTTCCGCCATGCGGATAGCACTTTCATTATCACATAGGAGTGGGACTTTGCTCAGATTGTAGCCAAAGTCCCGGAGGGTTTGCCTCATCCAAAGTAGTTGCGCGCAACACTGTCCTGCGGCAACATACTCGGCCTCAGCGGTGGATAGGGCAACGGAGGTTTGTTTCTTAGAGTTCCACGACACCAGGGACCTTCCTAAGAATTGGCACGTCCCTGATGTACTCTTCCTATCGACCTTACATCCAGCATAGTCGGAATCTGAGTATCCAACCAAGTCAAAGGTAGACCCTTTTGGATACCAGAGCCCGAAGCAAGGCGTAGCAACCAAATATCTTAGAATTCGCTTCACCGCCACTAAGTGACACTCCTTAGGATCAGATTGAAATCGAGCACGCATGCATACGCTAAGCATAATATCCGGTCTACTAGCACATAAATAAAGTAAAGACCCTATCATTGACCGGTATGCTTTTTGATCAACGGACTTACCTCCTTTGTTGAGGTCGGTGTGTCCGTCGGTCCCCATCGGAGTCTTTGCGGGCTTGGCGTCCTTCATCCCAAACCGCTTCAGCAAGTCTTGCGTGTACTTTGTTTGGGAGATGAAGGTGCCGTCCTTGAGTTGCTTCACTTGGAACCCAAGGAAGTAGTTCAACTCGCCCATCATCGACATCTCAAATTTCTGCGTCATCACCCTGCTAAACTCTTCACAAGACTTTTGGTTAGTAGAACCAAATATTATGTCATCGACATAAATTTGGCACACAAACAAATCATCATCACATGTCTTAGTAAAGAGAGTTGGATCGGCTTTCCCAACCTTGAAAGCATTAACAATTAGAAAGTCTCTAAGGCATTCATACCATGCTCTTGGGGCTTGCTTAAGTCCATAGAGCGCCTTAGAGAGCTTATGAAAGGGAATTAGGCTTACACCTACTTCCTAAATAATTTTGGTGGTTGAATTGCCCAACACAAATATTGGACTGACTAGTTTGTTCTAGTGTATAAGTCATACAGGTGTCAAAGGTTCACAACATAGCCAATAAAATGACCAAGTGTTGGGTTCAACAAAAGGGCAAAGAGCCAACCGAAGGCCCTCTGGTCTGGGCGCACCGGACTGTCCGGTGTGCCACCGGACAGTGTCCGGTGCACCACCGGACAGTGTCCGGTGCACCAGGGGACTCCAGCTCGAACTCGCCACCTTCGGGAATTTCCAGGGGCTCTCGCGCTATAATTCACCGGACTGTCCGGTGTACACCGGACAGTGTCCGGTGCGCCATGGAGAAGCGGCCTCAGGAACTCTTCAGCTTCGGGAAAAGCCAACGGCTCGTCCGCTATAATTCACCGGACATGTCCGGTGTGCACCGGACTGTCCGGTGTGACTCCAGCACAACGGCTATCCCGCGCCAACGGCTACCTGCAGAGGCATTAAATGCGCCGCAGCACGCGCAGACGTCAGGTTTGCCCATACTGGCGCACCGGACAATGAACAGGAGCTGTCCGGTGCGCCACCGGACATCAGGGGTGGCCCACAAGTCAGAACTCCAACGGTCAGATTCCAACGGCACTGATGACGTGGCAGGGGCACCGGACATGTCCGGTGTGCACCGGACTGTCCGGTGCGCCATCGAGCAGACTGGCTCCCCAACGGCCACATTTGGTGGTTGGGGCTATAAATACCCCAACCACCCCACATTCATTGCCATCCAAGTTTTCCACTTCTCAACCACTTACAAGAGCTAGGCATTCAATTCTAGACACATTCAAAGAGATCAAATCCTCTCCAATTCCACACAAAACCCTAGTGACTAGAGAGAGTGATTTGCCGTGTTTCTTTTGAGCTCTTGCGCTTGGATCGCATTCTTTCTCTCTCTTTTGCTTTTGTGATCAACACTCAATTGTAACCGAGGCAAGAGGCACCGATTGTGTGGTGGCCCTTGCGGGGAAGTTTTGTTCCCGGTTGATTGAGAAGAAGGAAAGCTCACTCGGTCCGTGGGACCGTTTGAGAGAGGGAAGGGTTGAAAGAGACCCGGCCTTTGTGGCCTCCTCAACGGGGAGTAGGTTTGCAAGAACCGAACCTCGGTAAAACAAATCTCCGTGTCTCACTTGCTTATTCGCTTGGGATTTGTTTTGCGCCCTCTCTTGCGGACTCATTTATTATTACTACCGCTAACCCCGGCTTGTAGTTGTGATTACTTTTGTAAATTTCAGTTTCGCCCTATTCACCCCCCCTCTAGGCGACTATCAATTGGTATCAGAGCCCGGTGCTTCATTAGAGCCTAACCGCTCGAAGTGATGTCGGGAGATCACGCCAAGAAGGAGATGGAGACCGGCGAAAAGCCCACTACAAGCTACGGGAACACTTCATCGGAAGAGTCCCGCACCAAAAGGAGGGAGAAGAAGAAGAGCTCCTCCAACAAAGGGAAGGAGAAGAAATCTTCTTCTCACCACAAAGAGAAGAAGGAAAAATCTTCTTCCCACAAGCCGCATCGGAAAGGCGATAAGCATAAGAGGATGAGGAAGGTGGTCTACTACGAGACCGACACTTCATCAACTTCTACCTCCGACTCCGATGCGCCCTCCGTCACTTCTAAGCGCCAAGAGCGCAAGAAGTATAGTAAGATCCCCCTACGCTACCCTCGCATTCCTAAACATACACCTTTACTTTCCGTCCCATTAGGCAAACCACCAACTTTTAATGGTGAAGATTATGCTATGTGGAGTAATTTGATGCGATTTCATCTAACCTCTCTCCACAAAAGAATATGGGATGTTGTTGAGTATGGTGTACAGGTACCATCAATAGGGGATGAGGACTATGACACGGACGAAGTGGCCCAAATCGAGCACTTCAACTCTCAAGCCACAACCATTCTCCTTGCCTCTTTAAGCAAGGAGGAATACAACAAAGTACAAGGGTTGAAGAATGCCAAGGAGATTTGGGACCTACTCAAGACGGCGCATGAGGGTGATGAACTCACCAAGATCACCAAGCGGGAAACGATCGAGGGGGAGCTCGGTCGCTTCCGTCTTCGCCAAGGGGAGGAACCACAAGACATGTACAACCGGCTCAAGACCTTGGTGAACCAAGTGCGCAACCTCGGGAGCACAAAATGGGATGACCACGAAGTGGTTAAGGTTATTCTGAGAGCCCTTATTTTCCTTAACCCTACTCAAGTACAATTAATTCGTGGCAATCCTAGATATACACAAATGACCCCCGAGGAAGTCATCGGGAATTTCGTTAGTTTTGAATGCATGATTAAGGGCTCCAAGAAGATCAACGAGCTTGATGAGCCTTCCACATCCGAGGCGCAACCCGTGGCCTTCAAGGCAACCGAGGAGAAGAAGGAGGAGTCTACCCCAAGTAGACAACCAATTGACGCCTCCAAGCTCGACAACGAGGAGATGGCCCTAATCATCAAAAGCTTCCGGCAAATCCTCAAGCAACGGAATGGGAAGGACTACAAATCCCGTTCCAAGAAGGTTTGCTACAAGTGTGGTAAGCCCGGTCACTTTATTGCTAAATGTCCATTATCAAGTGATAGTGACAGGGACAACGACAAGAAGGGCAAGAGGAAGGAGAAGAAGAAGTACTACAAGAAGAAGGGCGGCGATGCCCATGTTTGTCGGGAGTGGGACTCCGACGAAAGCTCAAGCGACTCCTCCGACGACGAGGACGCCGCCAACATCGCCGTCACCAAAGGCCTCCTCTTCCCCAACGTCGGCCACAAGTGCCTCATGGCCAAGAACGGCAAAAAGAAGGTAAGATCAAAGTCCTCCACTAAATATGAAACATCTAGTGATGAGGATGATAAAAATGAGGAGGATAACTTAAGGATTCTTTTTGCTAACCTCAACATGCAACAAAAAGAAAAGTTGAATGAATTAGTTAGTGCTATACATGAGAAGGATGAACTCTTGGACTCTCAAGAGGACTTCCTTATTAAAGAAAATAAGAAGCATGTTAAGGTTAAAAATGCTTATGCTCTAGCAATGGAAAAATGTGAAAAATTATCTAGTGAGCTAAGTACTTGCCATGAGACTATAGACAACCTTAGGAATGAGAATGCAAATTTGTTAGCTAAGGTTGATTCTCATATTTGCAATGTTTCAACTCCTAGAAATAATGATGATGATTTGCTTGCTAGGATTGAAAAATTGAACATTTCTCTTGCTAGCCTTAGAAATGAGAATGAAAAATTAATTGCTAAGGCTAAGGATTTTGATGTTTGCAATGCTACCATTTCCGACCTTAGAACTAAAAATGATTTGTTGCATGCTAAGGTCATTGAATTAAAATCTTGCAAACCTTCTACATCTAATGTTGAGCATGTTTCTATTTGCACTAGATGTAGAGATATTAATGTTGATACTATCCATGATCACCAAGCCTTAATTAAAAAACAAAATGATCACATAGCTCAACTAAATGCTAAGATTAGAGAGCATGACTTAGAAGATGAAAAATTTAAATTGGCTAGAAGCATGCTCTATAATGGGAGACACCCTGGCATCAAGGATGGCATTGGTTTCCAAAGGGGAGACAATGTCAAACTTAATGCCCCACCTAAAAATTTGTCTAACTTTGTTAAGGGCAAGGCTCCCATGCCTCAGGATAACGAGGGTTACATTTTGTACCCTGCCAGTTATCCCGAGAGCAAAATTAGGAGAATTCACTCTAGGAAGTCTCACTCTGGCCCTAACCATGCTTTTATATATAAGGGTGAGACATCTAGCTCTAGGCAACCAACCCGTGCCAAGTTGCCTAGAAAGAAAACTCCTAATGCATCAAATGATCATGCCATTTCATTTAAAACTTTTGATGCATCTTATGTGCTTACTAGCAAATCCGGCAAGGTAGTTGCCAAATTTGTTGGGGGCAAGCACAAGGGTTCCAAGACTTGTGTTTGGGTACCCAAAGTTCTTGTATCTAATGCCAAAGGACCCAAAACAGTTTGGGTACCTAAAGTCAAGAACTAAATTTGTTTTGTAGGTTTATGCATCCGGGGGCTCAAGTTGGATACTCGACAGCGGGTGCACAAACCACATGACCGGGGAGAAAAGGATGTTCTCCTCATATGAGAAAAACAAAGAACCCCAACGAGCTATCACATTTGGGGATGGAAATCAAGGGTTGGTCAAAGGTTTGGGTAAAATTGCTATTTCACCTGACCATTCCATTTCCAATGTTTTTCTTGTTGATTCATTAGATTACAACTTGCTTTCTGTTTCCCAATTATGTCAAATGGGCTACAACTGTCTTTTTACTGATATAAGTGTCACTGTCTTTAGAAGAAGTGATGATTCAATAGCATTTAAGGGTGTGTTAGAGGGTCAGCTATACTTAGTAGATTTTGATAGAGCTGAGCTCGACACATGTTTAATTGCTAAGACTAACATGGGTTGGCTCTGGCACCGCCGACTAGCCCATGTTGGGATGAAGAATCTTCATAAGCTTCTAAAGGGAGAGCACATTTTAGGACTAACCAATGTTCATTTTGAGAAAGACAGGATTTGTAGCGCATGCCAAGCAGGGAAGCAAGTTGGCACCCATCATCCACACAAAAATGTCATGACTACCGACAGGCCGCTGGAGCTACTACACATGGACTTATTCGGCCCGATCGCTTACAAAAGCATCGGCGGTAGTAAGTATTGCCTTGTAATTGTGGATGATTATTCTCGCTTCACTTGGGTATTCTTTTTACAGGAAAAATCTCAAACCCAAGAAACTTTAAAGGGATTCTTGAGACGAGCTCAAAATGAGTTCGGGTTAAGGATCAAGAAAATAAGAAGCGACAATGGGACGGAGTTCAAGAACTCTCAAATTGAAAGCTTCCTTGAGGAGGAGGGCATCAAGCATGAGTTCTCTTCTCCCTACACGCCACAACAAAACGGTGTAGTAGAGAGGAAGAATCGAACTCTACTGGACATGGCAAGAACCATGCTTGATGAGTACAAGACACCGGACCGGTTTTGGGCCGAAGCGGTCAACACCGCCTGCTACGCCATCAACCGGTTATATCTTCACCGAATCCTCAAGAAGACATCATATGAACTCCTAACCGGTAAAAAGCCCAACATTTCATATTTTAGAGTTTTTGGTAGCAAATGCTTCATTCTTGTTAAAAGAGGTAGAAAATCTAAATTTGCTCCTAAAACTGTAGAAGGCTTTTTACTTGGTTATGACTCAAACACAAGGGCATATAGGGTCTTTAACAAGTCCACTGGACTAGTTGAAGTCTCATGTGACGTTGTGTTTGATGAAACTAACGGCTCTCAAGTAGAGCAAGTTGATCTTGATGAGATAGGTGAAGAACAGGCTCCATGCATCGCGCTAAGGAACATGTCCATCGGGGATGTGTGTCCTAAGGAATCCGAAGAGCCTCCAAGTACACAAGATCAACCATCCTCCTCCACGCAAGCATCTCCACCAACTCAAAATGAGGATGAGGCTCAAGTTGATGAAGGGCAAAATCAAGAAGATGAGCCACCTCAAGATGACGGCAATGATCAAGGGGGAGATGCAAATGATCAAGAAAAGGAGGATGAGGAAGAACCAAGACCGCCACACCCAAGAGTCCACCAAGCAATCCAACGAGATCACCCCGTCGACACCATCCTCGGAGACATTCATAAGGGGGTAACTACTCGATCTCGGGTTGCACATTTTTGTGAACATTACTCGTTTGTTTCCTCTATTGAGCCACACAGGGTAGAGGAAGCTCTCCAAGATTCGGATTGGGTGGTGGCGATGCAAGAGGAGCTCAACAATTTCACGAGGAATGAGGTCTGGCATTTAGTTCCACGTCCTAATCAAAATGTTGTAGGAACCAAATGGGTCTTCCGCAACAAGCAAAATGAGCATGGTGTGGTGACAAGGAACAAAGCTCGACTCGTAGCCAAAGGGTATTCACAAGTCGAAGGTTTGGATTTCGGTGAAACCTATGCACCCGTAGCTAGGCTTGAGTCAATTCGCATATTATTAGCCCATGCTACTTACCATGGCTTCAAGCTTTATCAAATGGACGTGAAGAGTGCCTTCCTCAATGGACCAATCAAGGAAGAGGTCTATGTTGAGCAACCCCCCGGCTTTGAAGACAGTGAGTATCCTAATCATGTCTATAGGCTCTCTAAGGCGCTTTATGGGCTCAAGCAAGCCCCAAGAGCATGGTATGAATGCCTTAGAGATTTCCTTATTGCTAATGGCTTCAAAGTCGGCAAGGCCGATCCTACACTCTTTACTAAAACTCTTGAAAATGACTTGTTTGTATGCCAAATTTATGTTGATGATATTATATTTGGGTCTACTAACAAGTCTACATGTGAAGAGTTTAGTAGGATCATGACACAGAAATTCGAGATGTCAATGATGGGGGAGTTGAAGTATTTTCTAGGATTCCAAGTCAAGCAACTCCAAGAGGGCACCTTCATTAGCCAAACGAAGTACACTCAAGACATTCTTGCTAAGTTTGGGATGAAGGATGCCAAACCCATCAAGACACCCATGGGAACTAATGGGCATCTCGACCTCGACACGGGAGGTAAGTCCGTGGATCAAAAGGTATACCGGTCGATGATTGGTTCATTGCTTTATTTATGTGCATCTCGGCCGGACATTATGCTTTCCGTTTGCATGTGTGCAAGATTCCAATCCGACCCTAAGGAATCCCACCTTACGGCCGTAAAACGAATCTTGAGATATTTGGCTCATACACCTAAGTTTGGGCTTTGGTACCCTCGGGGATCCACGTTTGATTTGATTGGTTATTCGGATGCCGATTGGGCAGGGTGCAAAATCAATAGGAAGAGCACATCGGGGACTTGCCAGTTCTTGGGAAGATCCTTGGTGTCTTGGGCTTCAAAGAAGCAAAATTCCGTCGCTCTTTCCACCGCCGAAGCCGAGTACATTGCCGCAGGACATTGTTGCGCGCAATTGCTTTGGATGAGGCAAACCCTGCGGGACTACGGTTACAAATTAACCAAAGTCCCTTTGCTATGTGATAATGAGAGTGCAATTAAGATGGCCGACAATCCCGTCGAGCATAGCCGCACTAAGCACATAGCCATTCGGTATCATTTTCTTAGGGATCACCAACAAAAGGGGGATATCGAGATTTCTTACATTAATACTAAAGATCAATTAGCCGATATCTTTACCAAGCCACTTGATGAACAATCTTTTACCAGACTTAGGCATGAGCTCAATATTCTTGATTCTAGAAACTTCTTTTGCTAAGCTTGCACACATAGCTCTTTTGAATACCTTTGATCATATCTCTTTTATATGCTATGACTAATGTGTTTTCAAGTCGATTTCAAACCAAGTCATAGGTATATTGAAAGGGAATTGGAGTCATCGGCGAAGACAAAGGCTTCCACTCCGTAACTCATGCTTCGCCATCACTCCGAGCAACTCTCTCGTCTTTGGGGGAGAAATGAGCATCAAGGAAAAGAACTTCATCCTTGGGGGAGAGAGTAAAAGCTCAAACGCAAAAGGACTTCGTCTTTGGTATAATCTTAACTCATTTCTTTATGACCAAAGGGGAAGATTGCACTCCGAGGGCTCTAATGATTCCGTTTTTGGCGATTCATGCCGAAAAGGGGGAGAAATGAGCCCAAAGCAAAAGGACCGCACCACCACCACCAAATTCAAAAACTTAGTGCCTTCCAAAAGTCTTTATCATCTGGTATCCTATTGTGTTCAAAAGGGGGAGAAAGTAGTATTTCAAAAATGGTATATCAAAACCCTCTTGAACACTAAGAGGTGGATCTCTCTTAGGGGGAGTTTTGTTTAGTCAAAGGAAAAGCATTTGAAACAGGGGGAGAAAATTTCAAATCTTGAAAATGCTTTTGCAAACTCTTATTTATTTACCTTTGACTATTTGCAAAAGATCTATGAAATGGATTTACAAAAAGTTTTTGCAAAAACAAAACAAGTGGTGCAAACGTGGTCCAAAATGTTAAATAAGAAAGAAACATTCCATGCATATCTTGTAAGTAGTTATATTGGCTAAATTCCAAGCAACCTTTGCACTTATTTTGTGCAAACTAGTTCAATTATGCACTTCTATATTTGCTTTGGTTTGTGTTGGCATCAATCACCAAAAAGGGGGAGATTGAAAGGGAATTAGGCTTACACCTACTTCCTAAATAATTTTGGTGGTTGAATTGCCCAACACAAATATTGGACTGACTAGTTTGTTCTAGTGTATAAGTCATACAGGTGTCAAAGGTTCACAACATAGCCAATAAAATGACCAAGTGTTGGGTTCAACAAAAGGGCAAAGAGCCAACCGAAGGCCCTCTGGTCTGGGCGCACCGGACTGTCCGGTGTGCCACCGGACAGTGTCCGGTGCACCACCGGACAGTGTCCGGTGCACCAGGGGACTCCAGCTCGAACTCGCCACCTTCGGGAATTTCCAGGGGCTCTCGCGCTATAATTCACCGGACTGTCCGGTGTACACCGGACAGTGTCCGGTGCGCCATGGAGAAGCGGCCTCAGGAACTCTTCAGCTTCGGGAAAAGCCAACGGCTCGTCCGCTATAATTCACCGGACATGTCCGGTGTGCACCGGACTGTCCGGTGTGACTCCAGCACAACGGCTATCCCGCGCCAACGGCTACCTGCAGAGGCATTAAATGCGCCGCAGCACGCGCAGACGTCAGGTTTGCCCATACTGGCGCACCGGACAATGAACAGGAGCTGTCCGGTGCGCCACCGGACATCAGGGGTGGCCCACAAGTCAGAACTCCAACGGTCAGATTCCAACGGCACTGATGACGTGGCAGGGGCACCGGACATGTCCGGTGTGCACCGGACTGTCCGGTGCGCCATCGAGCAGACTGGCTCCCCAACGGCCACATTTGGTGGTTGGGGCTATAAATACCCCAACCACCCCACATTCATTGCCATCCAAGTTTTCCACTTCTCAACCACTTACAAGAGCTAGGCATTCAATTCTAGACACATTCAAAGAGATCAAATCCTCTCCAATTCCACACAAAACCCTAGTGACTAGAGAGAGTGATTTGCCGTGTTTCTTTTGAGCTCTTGCGCTTGGATCGCATTCTTTCTCTCTCTTTTGCTTTTGTGATCAACACTCAATTGTAACCGAGGCAAGAGGCACCGATTGTGTGGTGGCCCTTGCGGGGAAGTTTTGTTCCCGGTTGATTGAGAAGAAGGAAAGCTCACTCGGTCCGTGGGACCGTTTGAGAGAGGGAAGGGTTGAAAGAGACCCGGCCTTTGTGGCCTCCTCAACGGGGAGTAGGTTTGCAAGAACCGAACCTCGGTAAAACAAATCTCCGTGTCTCACTTGCTTATTCGCTTGGGATTTGTTTTGCGCCCTCTCTTGCGGACTCATTTATTATTACTACCGCTAACCCCGGCTTGTAGTTGTGATTACTTTTGTAAATTTCAGTTTCGCCCTATTCACCCCCCCTCTAGGCGACTATCAGCTTACACACGTGGTCGGGGTACCGTTCATCCTCGAAGCCAGGGGGTTGCTCCACGTACACCTCCTCCTTGATCGGCCCGTTGAGGAAAGCGCTCTTCACATCCATTTGGTACAACCTGAAAGAATGGTGAGCGGCATATGCTAGCAAGATGCGAATTGACTCTAGCCTAGCCACAGGAGCAAACGTCTCCTCAAAGTCCAAACCTGCGACTTGGGCATAACCTTTTGCCACAAGTCGAGCCTTGTTCCTCGTCACCACCCCGTGCTCGTCCTGTTTGTTGCGGAACACCCACTTGGTTCCCACAACATTTTGCTTGGGACGAGGCACCAGTGTCCAAACTTCATTGCGCTTGAAGTTGTTGAGTTCCTCCTGCATGGCTAACACCCAGTCCGGATCTAGCAAGGCCTCTTCTACCCTGAAAGGCTCAATAGAAGAGACAAAGGAGTAATGCTCACAAAAATTAACTAATCGAGATCGAGTAGTTACTCCCTTGCTAATATCACCCAGAATTTGGTCGACGGGATGATCCCTTTGAATCATCGCTCGAACTTGGGTTGGAGGTGCCAGTTGTGCTTCTTCCTCCATCACATGATCATCTTGTGCTCCCCCTTGATCACACTCCTCTTGATGAACCTGTTCATCGTTTTGAGTTGGGGGATGCATCATTGTTGAGGAAGAAGGTTGATCTTGCTCCAATTGTTCCTGTGGTCGCACATCACCAATCGCCATGGTGCGCATAGCGGCCGTTGGAACGTCTTCTTCATCTACATCATCAAGATCAACAACTTGCTCTCTTGGAGAGCCATTAGTCTCATCAAATACAACGTCGCTAGAGACTTCAACCAAACCCGATGATTTGTTGAAGACTCTATACGCCTTTGTATTTGAGTCATAACCTAACAAAAACCCTTCTACAGCTTTGGGAGCAAACTTAAAATTTCTACTCTTCTTTACTAGAATGTAGCACTTGCTCCCAAATACACGAAAGTAAGATACATTGGGTTTGTTACCGGTTAGTAGCTCATACGAAGTCTTCTTGAGGAGGCGATGAAGGTAGACCCTGTTGATGGCGTGGCAAGCCGTGTTCACGGCTTCCGACCAGAAACACTCGGGGGTCTTGAATTCTCCAAGCATCGTCCTCGCCATATCGATTAGCGTCCTGTTCTTCCTCTCTACCACACCATTTTGCTGTGGTGTGTAGGGAGCGGAGAACTCGTGCTTGATCCCTTCCTCCTCAAGGAACTCCTCCACTTGAAGGTTCTTGAACTCGGACCCGTTGTCGCTCCTTATCTTCTTCACCTTGAGCTCAAACTCATTTTGAGCTCTCCTGAGGAAGCGCTTGAGGGTCCCTTGGGTTTCAGACTTATCCTGCAAAAAGAACACCCAAGTGAAGCGGGAAAAGTCATCAACAATAACTAGACCATACTTACTCCCTCCTATGCTCAGATAGGCGACAGGTCCGAAGAGGTCCATATGCAGCAGCTCCAGGGGTCTTGAAGTGGTCATCACATTCTTGCTGTGATGCGCTCCTCCCACTTGTTTACCTGCTTGACAAGCTGCACAAGGTCTATCTTTTTCGAATTGCACGTTAGTCAAACCTATCACGTGTTCTCCCTTTAGAAGCTTGTGAAGGTTCTTCATCCCCACATGTGCTAAGCGGCGATGCCACAGCCAGCCCATGCTAGTCTTAGCTATTAAGCATGCATCTAGACCGGCCTCTTCTTTTGCAAAATCAACTAAATAAAGTTTGTCGTCTAATACACCCTTAAAAGCTAGTGAACCATCACTTCTTCTAAAGACAGACACATCTACATTTGTAAATAGACAGTTATACCCCATGTTGCATAATTGACTAACAGATAGCAAATTATATCCAAGAGACTCTACTAAAAACACATTAGATATGGAGTGCTCATTAGAAATTGCAATTTTACCTAACCCTTTTACCTTGCCTTGATTCCCATCACCGAATATAATTGAATCTTGGGAATCCTTATTCTTGACGTAGGAGGTGAACATCTTCTTCTTCCCCGTCATATGGTTTGTGCATCCGCTATCAATAATCCAGCTTGAACCCCCGGATGCATAAACCTGCAAGGCAAATTTAGGCTTGGGTCTTAGGTACCCAACTCATGTTGGGTCCTACAAGGTTAGTGCAAATATCCTTAGGGACCCAAATGCAAGTTTTGTCTCCCTTGCATTTTGCCCCTAACTTCCTAGCAATTATTTTCCTATCCTTTCTACAAATAGCAAAGGAAGCATTTAAAGCACAATAAATTGTAGAAGGTTCATTCACTACTTTCCTAGGAGCATGAATAATATTCTTTTTAGGCACATGATGAATAGCATTTCTCCTAGACATATTTCTACCATGCATATAGGAAGAACTAGAAGCAAACATGGCATGAGAGTCAAAATCATCATAAGCATTATGATTCCTATAAGCATTTCTAGTTTGTCTCCTATCATGATACATAAAAGCATGGTTCCTTTTAGTACTACTTGCCATAGGGGCCTTCCCTTTCTCCTTGGCGGAGATGGGAGCCTTATGGCTTGTTAAGTTCTTGGTTTCCCTCTTGAAGCCAAGTCCATCCTTAATTGAGGGGTGTCTACCAATCGTGTAGGCATCCCTTGCAAATTTTAGCTTATCAAAATCATTCTTGCTAGTCTTAAGTTGAGCATTAAGACTAGCCAATTCATCATTAAGCTTGGAAATTGAAACTAGGTGTTCACTACACGCATCAATGTCAAAGTCTTTACATCTAGTACAAATTACAACATGTTCTACACAAGAATTAGATTTATTTGCCACTTCTAATTTAGCATTTAAATCATTGTTGACACCTTCTAAAGTAGAAATGGTGTTATGACAAGTAGATAATTCACCAGAGAGCATTTCATTCCTTTTAATTTCTAGAGCAAGAGAATTTTGTGCACTAACAAATTTATCATGCTCCTCATATAAAAGATCTTCTTGTTTTTCTAGTAATATATTCTTGTCATTCAAAGCATCAATCAACTCATTAATCTTATCTATCTTAGATCTATCTAAGCCCTTGAATAAGCATGAATAATCTATGTCATCATCATCACTAGACTCATTATCACTAGAAGAAGCATAAGTGGAGTCTCGAGTACTCACCTTCTTCTCCCTTGCCATAAGGCATGTGTGACGCTCGTTTGGGAAGAGGGATGACTTGTTGAAGGCGGTGGCGGCGAGTCCTTCATTGTCGGAGTCGGAAGAGGAGCAGTCCGAGTCCCACTCCTTGCCTAGATGCGCCTCGCCCTTTGCCTTCTTATAGTTCTTCTTCTTCTCCCTCTTGTTCCCTTGATCCTGATCACTATCATTGTCGGGACAGTTAGCAATAAAATGACCAAGCTTACCACATTTGAAGCATGAGCGCTTCCCCTTTGTCTTGGTCTTGCTTGGTTGCCCCTTGCGGCCTTTTAGTGCCGTCTTGAATCTCTTGATGATGAGAGCCATCTCTTCATCATTAAGTCCGGCCGCCTCAATTTGTGCCACCTTGCTAGGTAGCATTTCTTTGCTTCTTGTTGCCTTGAGAGCAAGAGGTTGAGGCTCATTGATTGGACCGTTTAGAGCGTCGTCGACGTATCTCGCCTCCTTGATCATCATCCGCCCGCTTACGAATTTTCCGAGTACCTCCTCGGGCGTCATCATCGTGTACCTGGGATTCTCACGAATATTGTTTACGAGATGAGGATCAAGAACGGTAAAGGACCTTAGCATTAGGCGGACGACGTCGTGGTCCGTCCATCGCGTGCTTCCGTAGCTCCTTATTTTGTTGATAAGGGTCTTGAGCCGGTTGTAAGTTTGGGTTGGCTCCTCTCCCCTTATCATTGCGAATCGTCCAAGCTCGCCCTCCACCAACTCCATTTTAGTGAGCATGGTGATGTCGTTCCCTTCGTGAGAGATCTTGAGGGTGTCCCATATCTGCTTGGCGTTGTCCAGGCCGCTCACCTTATTGTACTCTTCCCTGCACAAAGATGCTAATAGAACAGTAGTAGCTTGTGCATTTCTATGGATTTGTTCATTTATAAGCATAGGGCTATCCGAGCTATCAAATTTCATTCCATTCTCTACAATCTCCCATATGCTTGGATGGAGAGAGAATAAGTGACTACGCATTTTGTGACTCCAAAATCCGTAGTCTTCCCCATCGAAGTGTGGAGGTTTGCCAAGAGGAATGGAAAGCAAATGCGAATTCGAACTATGTGGAATACGAGAATAATCAAATGAAAAGTTCGAATTGACCGTCTTCCTGTAGTCGTTGTCGTCGTCCTTTTGGGAAGAAGTCGACTCATCGCTATCGTCGTAGTAGACGATCTCCTTGATGCGCCTTGTCTTCTTCTTCTTCCCATCTTTACGCTTGTGGCCCGAGCCCGAGTCAGTAGGCTTGTCATCCTTCGGCTCGTTGACGAAGGACTCCTTCTCCTTGTCGTTGATCACGATTCCCTTCCCCTTAGGATCCATCTCTTCGGGCGATTAGTCCCTTCTTGAAGAGAACGGCTCTGATACCAATTGAGAGCACCTAGAGGGGGGGGGGTGAATAGGTGATCCTGTGAAACTTAAACTTATAGCCACAAAAACTTGTTAAGTGTTAGCACAATAATCGCCAAGTGGCTAGAGATGAGTCTCAACAAAACACAATACCACAAAAGATCAACACAGAGAAGACACAGTGGTTTATCCCGTGGTTCGACCAAGTACAAAACTTGCCTACTCCACGTTGTGGCGTCCCAATGGACGAGAGTTGCACTCAACTCCTCTCAAGTGATCCAATGATCAACTTGAATACCACAGTGTTATGCTTTTCCTTTCAATATCCCGTTTGCGAGGAATCTCCACAACTTGGAGTCTCTCGCCCTTACACTTGAGATTCACAAAGAAATACGGAGTAAGGGAGGGAAGCAACACACACAAATCCCCAGCAAAATGCGCACACACACGGCCAAGAATCGAGCTCAAAAGACTATCTCAAAGTTCTCACTAGAACGGAGCTCGAATCACTGCAAATGACAAACGAATGCGCAAAGACTGAGTGTGGATGATCAAGAATGCTCTAAGGTTGCTTGGGTATCATCCTCCATGCGCCTAGGGGTCCCTTTTATAGCCCCAAGGCAGCTAGGAGCCGTTGAGAGCAAATTTAGAAGGCCATCCTTGCCTTCTGTCGTCTGGCGCACCGGACAGTCCGGTGCACACCGGACACTGTCCGGTGCTAGATTTCTTTCCTTAAATAGCGAAGCCGACCGTTGGCAGATTTGGAGCCGTTGGCGCACCGGACATGTCCGGTGCACACTGGACAGTCCGGTGCCCCCTTCCGACCGTTGGCTTGGCCACGTGTCCCGCGCAGATCGCGCGGCCGACCGTTGGCCCGGCCGACCGTTGGCTCACCGGACAGTCCGGTGCACACCGGACAGTCCGGTGAATTTTAGCCGTACGCCGTCGGCAAATTCCCGAGAGCGGCCAGTTCGCGCCGAGTCAGCCTGGCGCACCGGACACTGTCCGGTGCACCACCGGACAGTCCGGTGCTCCCAGACTCAGCAGATTCTTGGCTGCTCGAGCCAAGACATTTCCAATTGGATTTTTCCTGTTTCCAGCACTTAGACACAATACATTAGTCCATAAAACAATGTACTAAGTCTGAGAAACATACCTTAATTCTTGATTTGTACTTTGTCCACCTTTTTACACTTAGGCACTTGTGTTGGACACTAAATCACCAAAACACTTAGAAATGGCCCAAAGGCACATTTCCCTTTCAAACCCCCGACCTTACTACTTGCTTAAGTTTATATATTTCAGGTTTCGCCTATTCACCCCCCCTCTAGGCGACTTTTAATTGGTATCAGAGTAAGTGCTTCATTAAGAGTCTAACCAACTCGAAGTGATGTCTGGAGATCACGCCAAGAGGGAGATCATAACCGGCGACAAGTCCGCAAGCTCGAGGAGGACTCTCTCAAGGGAGTCCGGCAACAAACACAAGGAGGAATCCTCTTCCTCCATCAAGTCGCATCGGAAAGGTGACAAGAAGAAGAAGATGAAAAAGGTGGTCTACTACGAGACCGACTCTTCGTCACCCTCCACATCAAGCTCCGAGTCATCTGTCGCTTCTAAGCGCCATGAGCGCAAGAAGTATAGTAAAATGCCCCTACGTTATCCCCGTATCTCAAAGCGCGCTCCATTACTTTCCGTTCCCCTAGGTAAACCACCATATTTTGATGGTGAAGATTATTGTATGTGGAGTGATAAAATGAGGCATCATCTAACCTCACTCCACGAAAGTATTTGGGATATTGTTGAGTATGGAGCGCAGGTACCTAAGGTGGGGGACAAAGACTATGACTCGGACGAGGTCGCCCAAATTAGGCACTTTAACTCCCAAGCCACGTATATACTCCTCGCCTCCTTATGTCAAGAGGAGTATAACAAGGTGCAAGGATTAAAGAGCGCCAAAGAAATTTGGGACGTCCTCAAAACCACGCACGAAGGGGACGAGGTGACCAAAATCACCAAGTGGGAGACGATCGAGGGAGAACCCGGTCGATTCATACTCAACAAAGGGGAAGAGCCGCAAGCAATGTACAACCAGCTCAAGACCATGGTCAACCAAGTGCGCAACCTCAGGAGCACCAAATGGGATGACCATGAAATGGTCAAGGTTATTCTAAGATCCCTTGTTTTTCGCAATCCTACTCAAGTGCAATTAATTCATGGGGATCCTAGATATAAACTAATGTCTCCCAAGGAAGTAATTGGCAAGTTTGTGAGCTTTGAGCTAATGATCAAAGACTCCAAACACATTGTCAACTTGGAGCAAGGCGCCACCCCTACACCCGAGGTGCAACCCGTCGCATTCAAAGCGATGGAAGAGAAGGAGGAGTCTACACCAAGTAGGCTTCTAATAGATGCCTCCGAGCTCGACAAAGAGGAAATTGCGCTCATCATCAAGAGCTTCCGCCAAATCCTCAAACAAAGGAGATGGAAGGACTACAAGTCCTGCTCCAAGAAGGTGTGCTACCGGTGTGGTAAGTCCGGTCATTTCATAGCAAAATGTCCAATTTCTAGTGGAAGTGACAGGGACGACGACAAGAAAGGGAAGAAGAAGGATAATAAGAGATACTACAAGAAGAAGGGTGACGATGCCCACATATGTCGGGAATGGGACTCCGGCGAGAGCTTCACCGACTCCTCCTCTGACGAGGATGCCGCCAACATTGCTGTCTACAAGGGCCTCCTCTTCCCCAACGTCGGCCACAAGTGTCTCATAGCTAAGGACGGCAAGAAGAAGGTACACTCTAGAGCCACCTACAAATATACAACTTCTAGTGATGAGCGTAGCTCTAGTGATAATGAAGATAATTTAATGTCTCTCTTTGCCAACCTTAGCATGGGCCAAAAGAAAAAAAATAAATGAATTAATTGAAGCCATTAATGAGAAGGATGAACTCTTGGATAGCCAAGAGGACTTCCTCATTAAAGAAAACAAAAAAAATGTTAAATTGAAAAATGCTCATGCTCTAGAAATAGAGAAAAATGAAAACCTGTCTAAAGAGCTTAGCATTTGTCATAATTCAATTTCTAGTCTTAGAACTGAAAATGCTAGTTTAGTTTCTAAGGTTAAAGAATTGAATGTTTGAAATGATTCTATTTCCTGTCTTAGAAATGAGAATATTAAATTAAATGCTAGGATTGAGGAATTAAATGCATGCAAACCATCTACATCTACTATTGATCATGTGACTATTTGCACAAGATGTAGAGATATTAATGTTAAAGCTATAGATGATCACCTTGCGATGATTAAGAAACAAAATGATCACATAGCTCAACTAAGTACTAAAATTGCTGAGCATCAGCTCGAAAATGAAAAATTTAAACTTGCTCGTAGTATGCTTTATAATGGGAGATGCCTTAGCATTAAGGATGGCATTGGTTTCCACCAAGGGAGCAATGTCAAGCTTAATGCCCCTAAAAGATTGTCCAATTTTGTTAAGGGCAAGGCTCCCATGGTTCAGGATAGTGAAGGCTACATTTTATATCCTGCTAACTATCATGAGCACAAAATTAGGAAAATTCATGCTAGGAAACCTCATACTGTTTCTCATCATGCATTTATGTATAAAAATGAGGCTTCTAGCTCTAGGCATACCACTCATGTTAAAATGCCTAGAAAGAAAATTCCTGCTGCATCAAATGAGCATAATGTTTCTTTTAAGACTTTTGATGCATCTTATGTTTTAACTAACAAATCAGGCAAAATAGTTGACAAATATGTTGGGGGCAAACACAAGAGTCCAAAAACTTGTGTTTGGGTACCTAAGGTGCTTGTTTCTAATGCCAAAGGACCCAAGACTGTTTGGGTACCTAAGAACAAGGCCTAAAATTGTTTTGTAGGTTTATGCATCCGGTGGTTCAAGTTGGATAATCGATAGCGGGTGCACCAACCACATGACAGGGGAGAAGAGAATGGTCTCCTCCTATGAGAAAAAAGATGATCCCAACGAGCTATTACATCCGGGGCTGGAAATCAAGGATTGGTCAAAGGTTTGGGTAAAATTGCTATATCCCCTGACCATTCAATTTCCAATGTTTTTCTTGTAGATTCTTTAGACTACAATTTGCTTTATGTTTCTCAATTATGCAAAATGGGCTACAACTATCTATTTACAAATGTAGGTGTTACTATCTTTAGAAGTGATGATTCAATAGCATTTAAAGGAGTATTAGAGGGTCAGCTATATTTAGTTTATTTTAATGATAACCAAGCTGAACTTAATACTTTCTTAATTGCTAAGACTAATATGGGTTGGCTCTGGCATCACCGACTTGCCCATGTTGGGATGAAGAATCTTCACAAGCTTCTAAAGGGAGACACATTTTAGGACTAACCAATGTTCATTTTGAGAAAGACAGGGTTTGTAGTGCATGCCAAGCAGGAAAGCAAGTTGGCGCTCACCATCCACACAACAACATAATGATGACTGACAGGTCGCTCGAGCTACTTCACATGGATCTATTCGGCCCGATAGCTTACATAAGCATCGGCGGGAGCAAGTACTGTCTAGTTATTGTGGATGATTATTCTCGCTTCACTTGGGTATTCTTTTTGCAGGAAAAATCTCAAACCCAAGAGACTTTAAAGAGATTCTTAAGACAGGCTCAAAATGAGTTCGGATTAATGATGAAAAAGATAAGAAGCGACAATGGGCGAAGTTCAGAAACTCTCAAATTGAAAGTTTTCTTGAGGAAGAGGGCATCAAGCATGAGTTCTCTTCTCCCTACACACCTCAACAAAATGGTGTAGTGGAGAGGAAGAATCGAACTCTACTGGATATGGCAAGAACCATGCTTGATGAGTACACGACACCGGATCGGTTTTTGCCGAGGCGATTAACACCGCTTGCTACTCCATCAACCTGTTCTATCTTCACCGAATCCATAAGAAGACATCATATGAACTCCTCACTGGTAAAAAGTCCAATGTTTCATATTTTAGAGTCTTTGGGAGTAAATGCTTTTTTCTTTTTAAAAGAGGTAAAAAATCTAAATTTGCTCCTAAAGCTGTAGAAGGCTTTTTACTTGGTTATGACTCAAACACAAGGGCATATAGAGTCTTCAACAAATCCACTGGATTGGTTGAGGTTTCTTGTGACATTGTGTTTGATGAGACTAATGGCTCCCAAGTGGAGCAAGTTGATCTTGATGAACTAGATGATGAAGAGGCTCCGTGCGTTGCGCTAAGGAACATGTCCATTGGAGATGTGTGTCCTAAGGAATCCGAAGAGCCCACACAAGCACAAGATCAACCGTCATCTTCCATGCAAGCATCTCCACCGACTCAAGATGAGGATCAAGCTCAAGAAGATGTAGATGAAGATCAAGACGATGAGCCACCTCAAGAGGGGGACATTGATCAAGGGGGAGATGAAGATATTAATGACAACGAAGATGATCAAGAAATAAGGGATCAAAGACCGCCACACCCAAGAGTCCGCCAAGCAATTCAACGAGATCACCCCATCAACTCCATCCTTGGTGACATTCATAAGGGGGTAACTACTAGATCTCGAGTTGCTCACTTCTGTGAACATTACTCTTTTGTTTCCTCTATTGAGCCATACAGGGTAGAGGATGCACTAAGAGATCCGGATTGGGTGCTGGCAATGCAAGAGGAGCTCAACAATTTCACGAGGGATGAGGTATGGCATTTAGTTCCACGTCCTAATCAAAATGTTGTAGGTACCAAGTGGGTATTCCACAACAAACAAGATGAGCATGGTGTGGTGACAAGAAACAAAGCCCGACTTGTGGCCAAAGGTTATTCACAAGTCGAAGGTTTGGACTTTGATGAAACTTATGCACCCGTAGCTAGGCTTGAGTCAATTCGTATATTACTTGCCTATGCTACTTACCATGGCTTTTAGCTTTATCAAATGGACATGAAAAGTGCCTTCCTCAATGGACCTATCAAGGAAGAGGTCTATGTTGAGCAACCTCTCGGCTTTGAAGATAGTGAATACCCTAACCATGCTTACAAACTCTCAAAGGCGCTTTATGGGCTCAAGCAAGCCCCAAGAGCATGGTATGAATGCCTATGAGATTTTCTTATCACTAATGGATTCAAAGTCGAAAAAGCCGATCCTACTCTCTTTACTAAAACCGTTGCAAAAGACTTGTTTGTATGCCAAATTTATGTTGATGATATTATATTTGGGTCTACTAACAAGTCAAATTGTGAAGAGTTTAGTAGGATCATGATACAGATATTCGAGATGTAAATGATGGGGGAGTTGAAGTATTTTCTAGGATTTCAAATCAAGCAACTCCAATAACCATGTACATTCAAGATATACTTAAGAAGTTTGGGATGAAGGATGGCAAACCCATCAAGACACCCATGAGAACCAATGGGCATCTCGACCTCGACACGGGAGGTAAATCCGTAGATCAAAAGGTATACCGGTCGATGATAGGATCTTTTCTCTATTTATGTGCATCTTGACCGGATATTATGCTTTATGTATGCATGTGTGCAAGGTCCAGGCAAATCCTAAGGAAGTTCACCTAAGGGCCATGAAGAGTATCATGAGGTATTTAGTTTACACTCTTAAGTTTGGGCTTTGGTACCCCAAGAGATCCACTTTTGATTTAATAGGATATTCCGATATCGATTTGGCAGGGTGTAGAATTGATAGGAAGAGCACATCACGGACTTGTCAGTTTCTGGGGAGATCCCTGGTGTCATGGGCTTCAAAGAAACAAAACTCAATAGCTCTTTCCACAGTCGAAGCCGAGCACATCGCCGCAGGCCATTGTTGTGCACAATTACTTTGGATGAGGCAAACCCTTAGGGACTATGGCTACAAATTGAGCAAAGTCCCTCTCCTATGTGATAATGAGAGTGCAATCCGCATGGCAGATAATCCCGTTGAACACAGCCGCACTAAACACATAGACATCCGGTGTCACTTTCTGAGAGATCACCAACAAAAGGGCGATATCGAAATAGCTTATATTAATACCCAAAACCAATTAGCCGATATCTTTACCAACCCATTAGATGAGAAAAACTTTAGCAAACTTAGGAATGAGCTAAATATACTTGATTCTCGGAACTTTGATTGAAACATTGCACACATAGCTCATTTATATACCTTTGATCATGTCTCTTTCATTTGGTGCAAATGCATATTTTATATTCTTCTTGTGCCAAGGCTAAGACTAATGTGTTTTCAAGTGCATTTCTATACTTAGTCTTAGATTGAAAGGGAAATGGAGTATTCAACCAAGACAAGGCTTCCACTCCAACTCTGACGGTATCATTTGTCGTTACTCCACAAACTCTCAATTGGTATAATCTTTCACTCATATTTCTTTTACCAATGGGGGAGAAAGTCCTACAAGGGCTCTCAAAGTCTCCGTTTTTGGCGATTAATGCCAAAGGGGGAGAAAGTATTAAGCCCAAAGCAAAAGGACCGCACCACCATTTCAAAAAAAATCGAAATGAAGTTTTAATTGGTATTTTTCAACTTGTATCTACTTCAATTAATGTATTCTCAAATTAGTATCTGGTATCAATTGGTATCCTTGTTTCACTTGATTTGTGAAATTTCAAATTGATATCCATCTCAAAACCCTCTTGAAAGCTAAGAGGAGAATTTCATTTAGGGGGAGTTTATATTTAGTCAAAGGAAAAGCATTTGAAACAGAGTAGAAATTTCAAATCTTGAAAATGCTTCTTGCAATCTTATTCATATACCTTTGACTTTTTGCAAAAAGACTTTGAAAAGATTTTCCAGAAAGAATTTGCAAAAACAAACACGTGGTGCAAAAGTGGTCCAAAATGTTAAATAAAAGAAAAAGCAATCCATTCATACTCAGTGAGATTTTCGATTGGTTTAACTCCAAGTAACCTATGCACATTCTAAATGCAAACTAGTTACATTTCTGCACTTTATATTTGCTTTGGTTTGGGTTGGCATCAATCACCAAAAAGGGGGAGATTGAAAGGGAAATTGGGTTAACCATTTCCTATAACTAATTTTGGTGGTTGATAATCAACACAAACATACGGACTAACTAGTTTGTTCTAGAATTCATGTATTATAGGTGCAGAAGGTTCAACACAAACCAAGAAAGAAATCAAGTTAGGGACTCAATTTGAAACGGAGCAAATAACTTGAGTGTGCTGAGAATCGATGCACCGGACTGTCCGGTGTGCCACCGGATAGTGTCTGGTGCACCAGGCCGTACACCTCCGAACTAGCCACTCTCGGGAATTCCAGGGCGCCCTCCGCTATAATTCACCGGATTGTTCGGTGTGCCACCGAATTGTCCGGTGAGCCAGCGGAGCAACGACTATCTGCGCCAACAGTCGACTCTGCAAAGTGTATAGTGGGTTACAGTGCCACGGTAGAAGTCAGAGCAGCGAATTCAGAGGACACCGGACTGTCCGGTGACGCAAGAGGACAAAGCCTCCAACGGTCGACCAACTCCGAACCCTAACGGTTGGCTGACGTGGCAGCGCACCAGACAGCACATAGTACCTGTCCGGTGGCGCACCGGACTGTCTAGTGCGCCCATTGCCAGCAGCCTCCGCAACAGCTATGGAAGTGGTTGAGGGCTATAAATACCGCCCAACCACCTCATTTATATCTATCCAAGCATTCCAAACATCTCATTCAATACAAGAGCAAAAGACTCCACTCCAAGACACATCAAATAGATTGAATCCTCTCTTAGTCTCCAAAATCAACTCAATTCCATTAGGGACTTGAGAGAGGGTGTTTTGTGTTCTTTGTTGCTCTTATTGCTTGGATTGACCTTTTTCGTTTCCCATTCTTATTCTCAAGTGCTTTGTAAGTGAAGCAAGAGACACCAAGTGTGTGGTGGTCCTTGCGGGGTCTTAGTGACCCATGAGATAAAGGAAGAAGGCTCACTCGGTCTAAGTGACAGTTTGAGAGAGGGAAAGGGTTGAAATAGACCCGGTCTTTGTGACCTCCTCAACGGGGATTAGGTTCTTTGGAACTGAACCTCGGTAAAACAAATCAACGTGTTCACTTGCCTTGATTCTTGTTTGATTTGTTTTCCCCTCTCTTCGGACTTGAATTTAATTCTAACGCTAACCCTCGACCTTAGTGCTTGCTTAAGTTTATAAATTCCAGGTTTCGCCTAATCACCCCCTCTAGGCGACTTTCAAGCTCGATATTCCAATTAACATAGTTGTCTTATCATGAACAGAAATAGAACGGTAATAAATAATAATCATGTGTAATTGTTATCTCAACACCCAAAACCAAGTATAGCAATAGCAATGACTACCCAAAAATTCAGAGGTAAACAAGGTGAAAAGATAACTAGACTAGGGTGGCCTATTGGGTCCCAGCAAAATTAAGCCTATGCATGATGTAATGATTATAAAGAAAATTATTGGGTAAATAAAAGTGCTCAAGGGCACAACATGCCTTCAATGAGCTCCTGCTCAGCAACTTCTACCTGTTGAACACCCGGATCCTCTATGGCTTGCTCGTCTACTCGCAGTAGTACAAACAAACATGGTATAGAAGAAATTAACATCACACCAAACAAAATATAGAATACATAATAATAATCTACGCATCGAAACGAGATCATAGGAACAAGAATCACTAAATTCGGAGTTACGGTTATCGAGTTATGAATTTCTGAAGTTATTAAGTGTTTGGTATAGAATAATTCAAGTGATTAATTTTAATCCAAGTTTCAAGGCTAAACAGGGTTACTAGGTGATAAATAATATTAAAACAAAACTAATGCCACTGGAATGGATTAGAAAGGAGCTAAAATGAATTTTTAGGGATTAAACATGATTCTGGGATTATTTTTACATTAAAATCATTTTCTTTAATTATCTATCTGCTTTTTTGTCCCCGAGACTGTGCGCGCAAAAGCAGAGAAGCTCAGGGGCAAAATCACAATTTTTCCTAAGACTCAGATTACATCCGTACTGGACGATGGGTTGATTTCGATTTTTCTCGGGGTTTCTTTTATAAAACTGCAGATCTCGAAGAGGTAATGGAATCCTAACCGTAGGATCGAGCACTGAGGGTCAGGATTAAATCGACCCAGGGCCGAACCGGTACACAACCTCACCTGCTCGATCGATGATCAACGACAGTGGACAGCGATCCCCTGAGACCGGCCCGGATCTGCCCGTGAGTGAATCAATGGTCTGGATTTAAAAAGGCGAGCGCAAACCCAGGTTCGCCCGATCCAAAACGGACGTCCCAGATTCCCAGCACCGAATCAGTATCTTGATCTAACCGTAGCCACACACTATCGGATCAACGACCATGCACTCATCTTCTTCTCCCGACGACCGAACACGGCGGCGCCATGGCCGGACTACACACGGCTGGCGAATCCTATGTCTACTCTCCAATCCGCCCTACGGTACACGTAGTGAATCACAGTGCGAAGCGATAGGAGGCATGCTCACCGAGGATGGCGCACACAAGAGTCCAGTCCGCTGTGATCTGCGGCTCTGCGCGGTCGTCGTACTCCGGCGAGCGATTCACTAGCTGTGATCCCCCTCCGATGCCATCAGATGCCGCGCGCAGGTTTGGGGCACCCCGGTGATGGCCCTCGACCCCTCCTACGCCTTCAAGCGGCGAGGAATGGATGGGAAGGCACCGTGGCACACTCAATCTTCCTTCCCTCCGCTTTTCTCTCTCACACCCGATCCACGACGAGGTCAACAGAGGCGCGATGAGGAGAGAGGGTTAAGGCTTCGGTTACCCGGTACTTAAATCCCCGTAGACCTGCCGAGGCGCACACAACCAGTAGCACCGAGATTCACGACGAGGCTCCGCCCGCACGACACGATGGTTGAAGACAGGTACCGACTACCTGGGCCCACCTGTAAGCCGAACTGAGAAGCGCGGGCGCGCAATAGCGGTTCGCTGAGAAGTGGGACCGCCACGTCAGTGAAAGGAAGGTTGGGCCGCGTGGTGCAAAGGAATACCGGGCAGTGGGCCCTGCCTAGAAGTGGCGCCGAGAGTGGTAAGCCAGCCGAGCCTTTGGGCCCACATGCCATAGCCGCGACATCCGATTGAGTTGCGCGGTATGTAAGTGGGCCGGCCGCACAGGCAGAGCTCCCTTTTCTTTTTTTCTTTTGTTTTTCCTTTCTTTGATTTATTTTCTCTTTATTTGAAATTCAAATTTGAATTTAAATAGTGTTGTGACTTATACTCAAATTATAAGTACAAAATAGGCTTAGTAGTATGGAATGGTTTAATTATTTATATATTTATTTTCTTTATTTTTGTTTAGTTTTCTTCCTTCCATTTCTCCAAATCTAAATTTCCAAATTAGATTTAATGCCTCTTTCACCATTTGTATAATTCTAATATCATTATCTTTATGAGTGAATGCACAAACAAATAAACTTCAACATGATGCATGAATTATTCACTTAGAATATGGTTGTTCTCATGTTCTAATAAATATAAACAAAACACATAGAAGAATTTTATCCTTTAATATGGTTTACAAGTTTGGGTATTACAATACTGGAGCATACATAATGCTTCCGATTGCTGAAGCATATGGTACTGACTTCATCGTGTTTTTCTCAGACGAGGCATTACACTTGTGCATATTATACCTCTGAAAGGGAAATGACCTTAACATGTTTCCATAATCGATTTTGGTGTTTGACGCATATAACAAATCTTGTGGACTAACTAGTTTGCCTAGTTGATCATTTCTCAGGCGCATAAAGTTCATCTATATCAATTCTAAGTCGACTGTCCGGAATACCGTAGATTATTCTGGACATGAGGAGCTTTTAGGAAAATTCACCTATGTGCGGACCGTCCGGCCCTTCCGGCGGACCGTTCGCGACACCAAGGTGAGCCTCGGACAGGAACTATGCAAAACACGTGCTTACACTGCGGACTATCCGAAGGAGAAGTCCTAATTCACCCCCCTCTTAGGCGTCATCATTTCCTACACATGATTAAAGTCTTCGTACCACATGTCTTCATGATTTTGGCCTTCATGCCGAAGGTCTTTCTGATTCTGGTGATGCTCTTGACGCTCAGTATCATGTGAAATATTTCACATCTCTTCAGTCGCATCATCAATATTCTTCTGAAGTTCAGAAAGCCCAAACATCTTGTCTTTTTGTTTTTCAACTTGCTGATGGATAGCTTCGAGATTACTGATCTCATGGACCAATGTGTCATCTTGTGGTGTTGAACTGGTGGCCTTCCTTTTCTGGCTTCGTGCCTCTCTCAAGAGAATCCCATCTTAGTTAGGATCTAGAGGAGCAAGGACGGGACTAGGTACCGTCATCTTTTTTGGTGGCATGACGAAACAGCTTGTGGTCATAAAAGAGTTCACCGGAGGTGGGCGCCAATGTTGTGCTCTTGCTTTTGAATCCTTCCGGATGTCAAAAACAAGACAACATAAATTAGTATATTGCTCGCTTTTTCCTTCATTTGAACTCTTTCTGAAGGTCATATGAAAGAAGAATGTGACAAATAAGGAATTCACATATCTCTAACAAGAATAGAGAGTGTAAATAATAAAGAACAAGTCTAACTTATCTGCATATTCATGTCAAATTTCATTCCTGGCAATGTGATAAACAATTACAAGCATACATTCAGCTTTACACGAATGAGAGCTCGAAGGTAACTTCGAAAGCTGAACAAATGGGATTATTCTCCGCTCCGAAAAAGGTGAATTTATGCATGACATTGTTTCTCTATTTATAGGGGAGAGATACAACTTCGTATGAAATTATAAGTATGTTCACAAAGCTTGTACATATGGTTTACAAATGACACAAGGGTATTACTATCTTCTATCTCTATCATCTTGTCATCAGAATCTTGTAAACACCTTCTTCCGGCCTCGTTTGACTACTATCTCCGTCTTCTCTTATTGTAATGACGAAGCTAATGCCTTCATCTTTTCTTGATTTGTTTTGAAGGTGGCTATTGTAGAAACACCTGTAACACTTAGAGATGTATCGAGAAATAGTGGTTAACTGTGTGTTTTTGAGGACCTTCGAAGGACGAAGGTCCCCAACTGAAAGGGAAATAGGGTTAACCATTTCCTATAAATAGATTTTGGTGGTTGACGACCAACACAAACCATATGGACTAACTAGTTTGGCTAGATGTGAATTTTATCAGGTGCATAAGGTTCAACACAAATAAAGAAAGAAAATCAATTAGGGACTCAATCAAAATTGGAGCAAGACTAGAGTGTGCTGGAATTTGGCACACCGTACAGTGTCCGGTGCACCAGGGCTGTACAGACTCGAACCAGCCACTCTCGAGAATTTGGAGGCGCTCCGCTATAATTCATCAGACTGTACGGTGAGCCAGCGGAGCAACAATTCCCTGCGTGCCAACGGTCGATTGTGCAGAGCTACAGTGCGCTAAAGTACCGCGACAGAAGTGAGGGCGCAGAAGTCAGAGGGCACCGGACTGTCCGGTGTGGTACTGGACTGTCCGGTGCAGCTAGAAGACAAACGTCTCAAATGGTCAACTGCTCCGAACCCTAACAGTTGCGCTGACGTGGCGCGCACCAGACAGTGCATAGTGGCTGTTCGGTGGCGCACCGTACTGTCCGGTGCCCCCATCGCGAGCAGCCCTTGCCAATGGCTACAAAGTGGTTGGAAGCTATAAATACCCCCAACCACCACATTCATTGGCTCCCAAGCATTCTGAACATCTCACTTATTTGCAAGAGCAAAAGACTTCACTCATAAACACATTCAATAGATCAAATCCTCTCCAAGCCTCCAATTCAACTCAATTCCATTAGGGACTTGAGAGAGGGTGTTTTGTGTTCTTTTGTTGCTCTTGTCGCTTGGATTGCCTTTCTTCTTTCCTCACTTCTTTTCTAAGTGCTTGTAAGCAAAACAAGAGACACCAAGTGTGTGGTGGTCCTTGCGGGGTCTTAGTGACCCGTGAGTTTAAGGAAAAGGCTCACTCGGTCTAAGTGACCGTTTGACAGAGAGGGAAAGGGTTGAAATAAACCCGGCCTTTGTGGTCTCCTCAACGGGGTCTAGGTTCTTCAGAACCGAACATCGGTAAAACAAATCACCGTGTCTAACCGCTTTGATTCTCGCTTGATTTGTTTGCCCTCTTTCCTCTCTCTAACATTTCCTTGCTAGTATTAATTTGAGTTTTCTCCCATACGTCATCCGCACTCTTTGAGCAACTCCTACCAAGAGAAACAATCTTTTGGACTTGAATTTAATTCTAACGCTAACCCCGGCCTTTAGTGTGTGTTTAGGTTTGTAATTTCAGATTTCTCCTATTCACCCCCTCTAGGCGACTTTCAATTGGTATCAGAGCCAATGCTTTATTAAGAGTCTAACCAACTCGAAGTGATGTCTGGAGATCACGCCAAGAGGGAGATCATGACCAGTGAAAAGCCCGTAGGCTCGAGGAGGACTCTCTCAAGAGAGTCCGGCAACAAGTACAAGGATGAATCCTCTTCCTCCATCAAGTCACATCGGACATGTGACAAGAAGATGATGAAGAAAGTGGTCTACTACGAGACCGACACTTCGTCACCCTCCACGTCCGGCACCGAGTCGTCGACTACTTCTAAGCGCCATGAGCGCAAGAAGTATAGTAAGATGCCCCTACTGTTGGAGACTTGTTCTCAAATGCTATGAATTAAGAACAAGGCAACATAAAGTGTTAAATGTTAAATGTTCTTCATCCAACGAAGCATTATTCCTTTGGGGATTAATGGACCTTGGACGAAGGTTGATGACAATACGATTACGAAGATTAAATCTTCGTAATTGTAGTTCAATAGATTGTATAAAATAACATAAAGCATAGAGTATCAAAGGTAAACGAATCATAAACGAATCACATTGCATTTACTCAGTATATTTAATTATTGAATACAGTTATACCTTTGCCTTGGCAAAGATTGGTTTCCGAATGATGCGATTGCAGACACAGGAATGCGTGAACAGTAACGGAATTCTGTTCACTATTTATAGGCACAGGACGCAGCCTGTGAGGAATTACAAATATGCCCCTTATAAAAGCTTACAACATTGACTCAGACCTTTATGGACTAAAAGGTCATTCTATCTTTAAGTCGGTTTGTAATACCGAAGCTTCACAAAGAGGAACCTTCGGCTATCTTATACAAACAGCTTCAGCCGAGGACCACTTCTTCCTATAAGACCTTCGGCGACGAAGCATAGACCCAACAGTAGCCCCTTTCGCGGTGCTAGATCGTTTTTCGTAACGAGCTTGATCCGTGAAAAAAGTCTCTTAAGCTTCGGAGCGCCGAAGGTCTAAAAACCACCTTCCCTGAGCTCGTTGTCGAGAAACGATTCGATCTCCCAGCGTGTAGCGGCCCCACCTTGCAGAGTTACTGTTCAGTCTCTGCGGTCCACCACGCAGCGAGTGCGAGCGGGTGTCCGCCTGGTGTAAAAATTCTGGCGCTTCGCCTTCTTACCTGCAGCACTATATAAACAGACGAGTAGGTGTGAAGTTACCACAGCATTCATTGCTATTTGCACTGTTTTGCTGCCAAAATTTTTAACCGTCGCCGAAGCTTGTCTGTCGGAATCGAACGAAGCTCCAGTTTGAAACCTGCTTCGGAGGAAGAAAGTATTAACGTTCCGCAAGTTCATAATTAAATGGCCAGAGTGCGTTCTACCGCCAGGGTTGAGCGTGAGGGGGACGAAACTGAAGCTTCGGAGACTGTTCCCATCTCCGAAGCTATGCAACGATCCGGGCTGGTGACTTCGGAAAAGATCCCTCATGATGATGCAGAACAAGCAGAACAAGCAATCGCTGAAGCAGAAGAAGAAGATATTGAGGAAACTGATTCTGAAGATGATTATCGCATTGCCATGCCAAGCAAGCCCAGCCACTTGGACTTCGGGAAATCTACTGTTTCGAAGGCTGATCTGTCCAAGATGGTAAAGTCAGGCTTTTTTACTGAAAATCAGAAGAAGCTATTACGCTTCGGAGGAGAAGAAACTACCCCAAAGCCAGAGAAAGATGAAATTGTTATTTTCAAGAGCTTTTTAAAGGCTGGATTAAGATTCCCCCTGCATGGGATTATTGCAGAGGTGCTGAAGAGGTTCGGTATCTATTTTCATCAGCTGACCCCTAACGCTATCGTTAGGCTTATTGTTTATATCTGGGCACTCCGAAGCCAAGCAGTGGAACCATTTGCGGACAGCTTTTGCCGGGTTCACGAGTTGCATTATCAAACAAAGGCTAGAAAAGATGGATTGCACGATAATTTTGGTTGCTATAACTTCGCCTATCGGAAAACTACAAAGTTTCCTGTAATTAGCTACCGAAGCAAATGGGCAGCAGGCTGGAAATCAGAGTGGTTCTATGTCAAGATTAATGACGACAAGGAAAAGCTTGTGCAAAGCCCGCTGGAACTAATCTTCGGAGAAACCCGACCTCGCTGCGACATGACACCCGAAGGTCCAACACAACAAGCAATGAGTGAATTCAGAATTATTGCAGAGCATATCAGCACAAGGGACCTGGTTCAAGAGTTTTTAGCTTTCAAAGTTTTTCCCAGTTTGAAAGAATGGGAAATGTCGAAGCTACAGGGGGAAAAGAAAGAAGGTGAACTTGTACGTTTACCTTACTATTTCAAGTTTAAAAAGTACTTTAAAACACCTTGTCAAGAGTGGCTAGATACAATTGAAGCAATGTGCAATGAAATACTTGGCAATTATTCCAAAAAGGAAGATCAATTGATGACCGCAGCCTTCGGCACTCGTCCGAAGCGAAGGCTAAATCGAGTGTTGGACGCCTTGGGCTTTGATTATCCTGATTATGAAAATCTGAACAAAGGTGCTAGGGGCCAAAAAAGAAAAAGGATAACTGAGGCCATGAATGAAGAAAAAGAACCATTAAAGAAGAAAATTCCGAAGAAGAGGAAAACTTCTTCTCCGAAGCACCAAATATCCGAAGCAGAAGAAACCCCCGCATCACCTTCTGCTGCTGTCGTTGAGGAAATTCTGAAGGTAATGACTGAATCCTTACCTGCGAAGCTAAGTCCACTGGGCCCTCAACTGACAAAGTTTTTTCAGAAGGACAAGGAGCCCGAAAAATCGAAGAAAACAATCAAGGCAAAGAAACAAAGAATTATCACTGTGACAGAAGTAATTGACAAGACACCGCCAAGAGCTTCGGCCCAGAAAACACCAGCGGCTGCAGAGAAGACAGATATTGAAATTGCACCTTCGGAGGCCGCAGCTGCCGAAGCTGCCTCAGCTGAAGATTTGAACCTGGAGAGCACAATTGAACACATTGACAAAATACTGCTAGACATGGCTGCAGAAGAAGCTACCACCGCCGCCGAAGGGGCCGCAAACGCAGCGTCGGAGAAAGGGAAAGAAATTGCTGATGAAGCTTCAGAAAACGAAGCCTTCATGTTTCAGAATTTAGTTGGAGAAAAACTGTCAAAAGCTGAAAGAGAAGAGCTTAGAGAATATGCAAAATCCTGCGGATACAAACCTGGAGCACTCCTCTTCGGAGGCATTGATGACGAAAAATTAGATTGTATTCGAGATCAAACTGGGGCCAAAATTATCGGTACTCTGTCAAAGAGTATCGGTTTTCCGAAGCTAGAAACAGACATCAGCCGCTACCGACGACAACATATCATCGGTAGCTTATTTTATTCCAACTTCAAGGTGAACTACTTGTCTCTTACTTTATTGTTTCTAATAATAAAACATGTCTGACGAAGGTTGTTTTCGTGCAGAGTATGCTGTTGAGCAAAGCCTTGCAAATGCAGCAAGATTTTGAAGATAAGAAGCACGAAGTTATAATTGAAAATTTAGAAAGCAGAATAAAAGAGCAATCAGATGTTATTGAGAAAAAGAACTTTGAGCTCCAGGCAGCCGAAGGTTCATTGGCGGAAGCTGAAGCAGAAATAACAGAACTGAACACGAAGCTTCTCCGCCAGTCTGAACAGTTCGAGCGAGAAAAGCTAGAGCTCAATGCAAAACTTGAAGCCGAAGCTCAACAAAATTCAGATTTGAGAAAACTATTGACAAGCCTTCAAGAAAAATGTCTGGAGTTTAGCAACAAATGCATTCAACGCTTAAGAAAGATTTTTTACTCAGTTGGAGCCAGCAGTGAAAAATTCACCCCCTCAGCTGAAGATCTACCGAAAACCTTCGAACATATTGAGGGGGAGATCGACGAGCTCGACGAAGTCATAGCTGGGCATGGTGACTTCTGTGCCTGGGTGGCTTCTCGAGGCACTGCTGCAGCTTTCCTGAAGGCTGGCTGCGATCATGCAAAGATTGTCAATAGGCCAAATTTCACTTTATCACCATCAATCCTGGATGACATTCCTGATCTCGCCCGGAGTATCTCGAATAGATTTGTAAAAATGATATGGACAAAAGGTGGGCGAGAAAAGGCTGGAGACGAAGCTCGTAGCCACCTTGAACCAGTAAGAAACCATACCTTGTGCTTACCTTTTCCTGCAAGCTTGATTTTGACTTACAACGACCTTAATCATATAGGATGACGAAGCCGAAGCCGATGATAAAAAATGACGCCGAAACCGAAGCTCCTTGGAGATTAGATAGTAGACTTGTTATATATCCTTATCCTTCCATTGATGTATGATAAATGCTTTGATGTGGACGAAATTTTCTTTTGAGCCGAAGGCGAAAAAACACCTTCCCTTCTTTTCGTACGCAACAAAGCATAGAAAACAACATTTTTCCTTTTTTCCGAAGCTCCCCTTTTTGTACACGAAGCTCTTTCTTCCCCTTCTTTTTCCTCTTTTTGCCGAAGCAACCATTTATGCCATGAAAATGATTATCCTACATATGCCTAGATGAATGTTTATGAATGCAAATGCTATGATGTAATGCGATGTGCAAATGAATGGCCAAACACGTATCCGAAGCCATATTCATAGCCATTATTTTCTTAAAAACAATCGCACCTCAGCTCTGCATTCCCTTAGGAACGACTTTGGAGCTTCTTCGCCTTTACTTTTGGCGGAATCAGCGTTGACTTTTCGCTGTAAGCTCTGCATTCCCTTAGGAACGACTTTGGAGCTTCTTCGCCTTTACTTTTGGCGGAATCAGCGTTGACTTTTCGCTGTAAGCTCTGCATTCCCTTAGGAACGACTTTGGAGCTTCTTCGCCTTTACTTTCTGGCACTCGATGGTGTGTTCTCAGTTTTTACATTTACATTCCTTGGGGGATTTTGCTCTTATAGAACTAAAAAAGAAAATTACATGTGCTGGCCCCATTAAAAACCTTTCTCCCCCTTCGGAAAGGAAAAGGGTGCCATGAAAGAAAAATATGAAAAATTACATCGAGTTATACATAATATCGCCGAAGCTCATCCGCATTCCAAGACCTAGGAACGTCGTTGTCGTCCATATCCTTCAGTCTGTATGAACCGGGTCTTGACGAAGATGCTACTAAGAAAGGTCCATCCCATTTTAACTGCAACTTGCCCACTGTTTCTGGGTTGGCCACTCTCCGAAGCACCAAGTGTCCTGGCTCAATATTCTTTAACCGAACCTTTCTATCTCGCCATTTAATTGTTTCGGCTTGATATTTATTAATGTTCTCCACGGCTTGCAGCCTGATCCCTTCTAAAGCATCTTTTTCCACAGAATAAGCAGCTTCGGAACCTGATTCTGCCGAAGCTATTACCCTTATTGATCCGGTTTTAGCTTCCTCCGGAGTTATTGCTTCGTCACCGAATAATAACTTGAATGGAGTAAAACCTGTAGACCTTGATATTGTTGTATTGTGGCTCCACACCACTTTGGTTAACTGATCTGGCCATTTTCCCCTAGGTTGATTGAAGATTAACTTCATTATTCCTGTCATTATGATGCCATTGGCTCTTTCAACAAGTCCATTTGACTCCGGATGTCTGACTGATGCAAAATGGATCTTCGTACCAATTTGATCACAGAAATCCCTAAAAGCTTCGGAGTCAAACTGTGTTCCATTATCCACAGTAATAGCCTTTGGTACCCCGAACCGACAAACAATATTTTGCCAGAAAAACTTTTGGACGGTGGCCGAAGTTATTGTGGCTAAAGGCTTTGCCTCAATCCATTTAGAAAAATACTCCACCGCCACTACAACATATCTTAGGTTCCCTTGGGCCGGTGGTAACGGACCTAACAAATCAAGGCCCCACCTTTGCAATGGCCAAACGGGTTGTATGAGCTGTGTTAAGGACGAAGGTTGTTTTTGATCTCGTGCACATCTCTGACAACCTTCGCACTTTTGAACTAATTCCGCTGCATCCGAAGCTGCCTTCGGCCAATAAAATCCTTGGCGGAAAATTTTTCCAAGTAACGGCCTAGACCCAATGTGAGATCCACACAGGCCTGCATGTATCTCTTTCATCAACTCTATACCTTCGGTTCTAGATAAACACTTGAGTAGCGGAGCACAAACTCCATGCTTGTACAACTCCCCTTCTATCATGACATATGGACGAGCTCTTGCCTCTATCCTCCTGTTATAAGCTTCGTCATCTGAAAGGAATTTTCCCTGAAGATAAGAGATGATCTCAGTTCTCCAATCTTCGCTATACACAGGAGATATACTGAGGACTGCCCTTTCAAGAAGTTCCACCGAAGGTGCTTTTATTGTTTCAAAGAATACATCCGAAGGTACAGGCAGCCCCTGTGCTGCTGACTTAGCTAACAAATCAGCATGCTCATTTTGTCCTCGAGGGATATTTTTGACAGAAAATCCTTCGAAGGAAGCTTCAACTCTTCGAACCATATCCAGATATTTTTCAAGCTTCGGATCCTTAGCCTTGCAACTCTTGTCAATATGACCCGAAACAACCTGGGAATCAGTTTTAAGTATAGCCCTTCTGATTCCCATTGCTTTTAGCTTCCGAAGACCTAGAAGCAAGGCTTCGTACTCGGCAATGTTATTTGTGCAACTAAAATCAAGCTTTGCCGCATAACAAGTTTTGACCTTGGAAGGTGAAACCAACACAGCAGCCGCTCCTGCTCCGAAGGTTCCCCAAGATCCATCACAAAACACTATCCATGCTTCGGCGTCTTTATTTGCTTCTTCCTCCTGAGCCCCTGGCGTCCAGTCAGCAATGAAGTCTGCTAACGCCTGGGACTGAATCGAAGATCTATGAACATATTCAATACAAAATTCGTTGAGGTCTGCAGCCCATTTTCCAATCCTTCCAGTAGCTTCTCGGTTCCTCATAATATCCTTCAGAGGTTGTGAAGAAGGAACGATTATGTTGTAAGCTTGAAAATAATGCCGAAGCTTTCTAGATGCCATCAAAACAGCATATAACACCTTCTCTAATTCTGTGTAGTTTTTCTTTGATATACTGAGAACTTCAGATACAAAATATACTGGGACCTGCTTCCTGGTTTGGCCATCAAGCTTCTCCTGGACAAGTGCTGCACTTACCGCTGAGTGCGAAGCTGCCACATATAATAATAAAGGAGCCCCTGGCACAGGTGGAGTTAATGCTGTTAGATCTATTAAATACTGCTTCAGGTCTTCGAAGGCCTTCTGCTGGATTGGTCCCCATTGAAAGACTTTGACTGACTTCAACACTTCGAAGAATGGTAAGTTTCTCTCTGCTGATCTGGATATGAATCTATTGAGAGATGCCAACCTTCCTGTCAATCTTTGAGCCCCCTTTTTTGTAGTTGGTGGCTCCATCCGAAGTATAGCTTCAATCTTACTTGGATTGGCTTCAATTCCCTTTGTTGAAACCAAGCATCCTAGAAATTTCCCCTTCTTTACTCCGAAGACGCATTTTTCTGGATTCAACTTTAAACCAGCTTGTCTGAAACTGGCGAAGGTCTCCTGCAAGTCAGCAATATGGTTCTCCTGCTTCGTGCTTTTGACAATGATGTCATCAACATAAGTTAGCACATTTCTGCCTATCTGAGACTGGAGAACTTTCGCAGTCATTCTGCTGAAACTTCCTCCAGCGTTTTTGAGCCCCTCAGGCATCCGAAGATAACAATATGTGCCACTTGGAGTTATGAAGCTAGTCTTTGGCTCATCTTCCTTCTTCATCCAAATTTGATGATAGCCTGAATAACAGTCTAACAGACTCATGAGCTCTGAAGAAGCTGCTGCATCAACTAAAGAGTCTATCCTTGGCAATGGGAATTCATCCTTCGGACAAGCCTTGTTAAGATCTGTAAAATCAATACACATTCGCCACTTGCCATTAGCCTTTTTTACCATAACGGTATTAGCTAGCCATTCTGGGTACTTTACTTCTCTGATGACTCCTGCACTGAGGAGTCTTTTGACTTTGTTACGAGCACCTTCGGCCTTATCATCTGACATTTTCCGAAGCCTCTGTTTTCTGGCTCTAAAGGATGGATCAACATTAAGCGAATGTTCAATAACATCCCTATTTACTCCGCAGAGATCATTAGCTGACCATGCAAAAACATCTTTGTTGTTGAACAAAAACCTTATCAAGGTTTTCTCCTGCTCTTCGGATAATTGAGAGCCTAACAGCACCTTCTGCTCTGCTATGTCCTCACATAAGAGCATAGGCTTCGGCTGATCTGCTGAAGCTGCTTTCTCCCTTCTGAATTTGTACTGTTCACAAGCTTCAGCTCCATCTATGTTATGGATTGCTTTTGAGTCAGTCCAATTACCTTCGGCCTTTCTGGCAGCTTCCTGACTTCCATGTATAGCGATGGGTCCTTGATCCGAAGGTATCTTCATGCAAAGATAGGCAGGATGAAGAATTGCTTCGAAAGCATTGAGGGTGCCACGACCAATAATTGCATTGTAAGGGTATTCCATGTCAACAATGTCAAACACAACTTGCTCAATTCTAGTGTTGTTGATGAACCCGAAGGTTACTGACATGGTGATCTTGCCCAATGCTACAATCTGTCTCCCTCCGAAGCCACAGAGAGGATGTGTAGCATCATGAATCTTATCTTCTGGCTCTTGCATTTGTCTGAAGGCCTTAGCAAATATGATATCAGCTGCACTGCCTGTGTCAACCAAGACATTATGGACCAGAAATCCTTTGATAACACAAGAGATAACCATGGCATCATTGTGTGGGTAATCCTTGAGATGAAGATCCTCTTGGGAGAAGGTAATGGGAATGTGAGACCATCTTGACTTGATGAAGGGTCCTTGCACCCCAACATGTTGTACCCTTCTCTGTGCTTCCTTCTTTTGTTTCTTGTTAGCTGGTTCTGAGGACGAACCACCTGTGATCGGGAGCACCAGCTTCGGGTCCGAAGCAGCTCCAGCTTGGTCTTTGAACGAAGCCATCAGTTCGAGAAGTGGAAGTGAGTTCACCGGAGGTGGGCGCCAATGTTGGAGACTTGTTCTCAAATGCTTTGCCTTGGCAAAGATTGGTTTCCGAATGATGCGATTGCAGACACAGGAATGCGTGAACAGTAACGGAATTCTGTTCACTATTTATAGGCACAGGACGCAGCCTGTGAGGAATTACAAATATGCCCCTTATAAAAGCTTACAACATTGACTCAGACCTTTATGGACTAAAAGGTCATTCTATCTTTAAGTCGGTTTGTAATACCGAAGCTTCACAAAGAGGAACCTTCGGCTATCTTATACAAACAGCTTCAGCCGAGGACCACTTCTTCCTATAAGACCTTCGGCGACGAAGCATAGACCCAACACCTACGCTATCCCCGTATTTCAAAGCGCGCTCCATTACTTTCCGTACCCCTAGGCAAACCACCATATTTTGATGGTGAAGATTATTGCATGTGGAGTGATAAAATGAGGCATCATCTAACCTCACTCCACGAAAGTATTTGGGATATTGTTGATTTTGGCGCGCAGGCACCAAATGTGGGGGATGAGGACTACGACTCGGACGAGGCCGCCCAAATTAGGCACTTCAACTCACAAGCAACTTCTATACTCCTCGCATCTTTATGTCGAGAGGAGTATAATAAGGTGCAAGGGTTGAAGAACGCCAAAGAAATTTGGGACGTTCTCAAAATCGTGCATGAAGGGGATGAGGTGACCAAGATCACCAAGCGCGAAACGATCGAGGGAGAACTCAGTCGATTCGTCCTCAACAAAGGGGAAGAGCCACAAGCTAAGTACAACTGGCTCAAGACAATGGTGAACCAAGTGCACAACCTCGGGAGCACCAAGTGGGATGACCATGATATGGTCAAGGTTATTCTTAGATCACATGTTTTCCATAATCCCACTCAAGTGCAACTAATCCGTGGAGACCCTAGATATAAGCAGATGTCTCCCGAGGAAGTGATTGGCAAGTTTTTGAGCTTTGAACTTATGATTAAAGACTCCAAACACATTGTCAACTTGGAGCAAGGCACCACCTCTACACTCGAGGTACAACCCGTTGCATTTAAGGCAACGAAAGAAAAGAAGGAGGAGTCTACACCAAGTAGGCTTCCAATCGACGCCTCCAAGCTCGACAATGAGGAAATGACGCTCATCATCAAGAGCTTTCGCCAAATCCTCAAGCAAAGGAGCAGGAAGGACTACAAGCCCCGCTACAAAAGGGTGTGCTACCTGTGTGGTAAGTCTGGTCACTTTATCGCTAAATGTCCATACTCTAGTGAAAGTGACAGGGACGAAGACAAGAAGGGGAAGAAGAAGGAGAAGAAGAAATACTACAAGAAGAAGGGCGGCAAGGCGCACATGGGGTGGGAATGGGACTCCGACGAGAACTCCACCAACTCCTCCGATGAGGACGCCGCCAACATTGCTGTCAACAAGGACCTCCTCTTCCCCAACATCGGCCACAAATGTCTCATGGCAAAGGACGACAAAAAGAAGGTACATTCTAGAAGTACCCCCAAATATACTACATCTAGTGATGAGGGTAGTTCTAGCGACAATGAAGATGATTTAATTTCCCTCTTTGCCAACCTTAACATGGACCAAAAGAAAAAATTGAATGAATTAATTGAAACCATTAACGAGAAGGATGATCTCTTGGAATGCCAAGCGGACTTGCTTGTTAAGGAAAATAAAAAATTTGTTAAATTGAAGAATACTTATGCTCTAGAAGTAGAAAAATGTGAAAATCTGTCTAAGGAGCTTAGCATGTGCTATGATTCTATTTCATGTCTTAGAAATGAAAATGCTAGTTTAGTTTCTAAGATTGAAAAGCTAAATGCTCGCAATGATTCAATTTCATGTCTTAGAGATGAGAATATGCTAGTCTAAATGCTAAGATTAATGAATTGAACATTTGCATGCCATTTACATCTACTGTTGAAAATATCACCATTTGTACTAGATGTAAAGATGTTAATATTGAAGTTATTGATGATCACCTTGCTATAATTAAACAACAAAATGATCATATAGCTAAATTAGATGCAAAAATTTCCGAGCATGAACTTGAAAATGAAAAGTTTAAATTTGCAAGAAGCATGCTCTATAATGGGAGACGCCCTGGCATTAATGATGCCATTGGGTTCCAACAAGGGAGCCAATCCAATGTCAAGCTTAATGCCCCCCAAAAATGTCTAATTTTGTAAAGGGCAAGGCTCCCAAGGTTCAGGATAATGAGGGCTACATTTTATATCCTGCAAACTATCCTGAGCACAAAATTAGTAAAACTTATACTAGGAAACCTCATTTTGTTTCTCATCATGCATTTATGTATAAAAATGAGGCTTCTAGTTCTAGGCATACCACTAATGTTAAAATGCCTAAGAAGAAAATTCCTAATGCATCAAATGAGCATAATGTTTCATTTAAGACATTTGATGCTCTTATGTGCTAACAAACAAATTAGGCAAAGTAGTTGCCAAATATGTTGGGGGCAAACACAAGAGTCCAAAGACTTGTGTTTGGGTACCCAAGGTGCTTGTTTCTAATGTGAAAGGACCCAAGACCGTTTGGGTACCTAAGAACAAGGCCTAAACTTGTTTTGTAGGTTTATGCATCCAGTGGATCAAGTTGGATAATCGATAGCGGGTGCACAAACCACATGACATGGGAGAAAAGGATGTTCTCCTCCTATGAGAAAAACGAAGATCCCCAACAAGCTATCACATTCGGGGATGGAAATCAAGGTTTGGTCAAAGGTTTGGGTAAAATAGCTATATGTCCTGACCATTCTATTTCCAATTGTTTTTCTCGTAGATTCTTTAGATTACAACTTGCTTTTTGTTTCTCAATTATGCAAAATGGGCTACAACTGTGTATTTACTGACATAGAAATTATTGTCTTTAGAAGAAGTGATGATTCAATAGCATTTAAGGGAGTGTTAGATGGTCAGCTATACTTAGTTGATTTTAATGATAACCAAGCTGAACTAAACACTTGCTTAATTGCTAAGACTAACATGGGTTGGCTCTGGCATCGCCAACTTGACCATGTTGGGATGAAGAATCTTCACAAACTTCTAAAGGGAGAACACATTTTAGGACTAACCAATGTTCATTTTGGGAAAGACAGGATTTGTAGCGCATGTCAAGCAGGGAAGCAAGTTGGAGTCCATCATCCACACAAGAACATAATAACGACTGACAGGCCGCTCGAGCTACTCCACATGGATCTATTCGGCCTGATTGCTTACATAAGCATCGACGAGAGTAAGTACTGTCTAGTTATTGTGGATGATTATTCTCGCTTCACTTGGGTATTCTTTTTGCAGGAAAAATCACAAACCCAAGAGACTTTAAAGAGATTCTTAAGACGGGCTCAAAATGAGTTCGGATTAAGAATCAAAAGATTAGAAGCGATAATGGAACGGAGTTCAAGAACTTGCAAATCGAATGATTTCTTGAGGAGGAGGGCATCAAACATGAGTTCTCTTCTCCCTACACACCTCAACAAAATGGTGTAGCAGAGAGGAAAAATAGAACTCTACTATACATGGAAAGAACCATGCTTGATGAGTACAAGACACCGGACCGGTTTTGGGTGGAGGCGATTAACACCGTCTGCTACTCCATCAACCGGTTATATCTTCACCAAATCCTCAAGAAGACATCGTATGAACTCCTCACTGGTAAAAAGCCCAATGTTTCATATTTTAGAGTCTTTGGGAGCAAATGTTTTATTCTTATCAAGAGAGGTAGAAGTTCTAAATTTGCTCCTAAAGCTGTAGAAGGCTTTTTACTAGGTTATGACTCAAACACAAGGGCATATAGAGTCTTCAACAAATCCACTGGATTAGTTGAAGTTTCTTGAGACATTGTGTTTGATGAGACTAATGGCTCCCAAGTGGAGCAAATTGATCTTGATGAACTAGATGATGCAGAGGCTCTATGCATCGCGCTAAGGAACATGTCCATTGGTGATGTGTGTCCAAAATAATCCAAAGAGCTTCCACAAGCACAAGATCAACCATCATCTTCCATGCAAGCATCTCGACCAACTCAAGATGAGGATCAGGCTCAAATTGATGAAGATGAAGATCAAGAAGATGAGCCACCTTAAGAGGAGGACATTGATCAAGGGGGAGATGAAGATAATGAAGACAAGGAAGATGATCAAGAAATTAGGGAACAAAGACCGCCACACCCAAGAGTCCACCAAGCAATTCAAAGAGATCACCCCATCAACTCCATACTTGGTGACATTCATAAGGGGGTAACCACTAGATCTCGAGTTGCACATTTATGTAAACATTACTCTTTTGTGTCTTCTATTGAGCCATACAAGATAGAGGATGCATTAAGAGATCCAGATTGGGTGGTGGCTATGCAAGAGGAGCTCAACAACTTCACAAGGAATGAGGTATGGCATTTAGTTCCTGAAAGGGAAATGTGCCCTTGGGCCATTTCTATGTATTTTGGTGATTGAGTGCCAACACATGTGCTTAATTGGGAATTTATGTACATGGATGAACAAGGTGAAAATCATGAAGTAAAGGTATGTTTCTAATCCTTAGTACATTGGTTTTAAGTACTAATATATTTGTCTAAGTGTTAGAAACAGAAAGAAGAAGAATAGAGAAAAGGAGAAGGGACTTGGCTGTGTGCTGCCAAGACCCAGCTCGGTCTGGAGCACCGGACTGTCCGGTGTGCACCGGACAGTGTCCGGTGCGCCAGGCTGGCGCGACTCGAACTGGCCGCTCTCGGGAAATTGGCCGGCGACTTCGGCTAAAATTCACCGGACTGTCCGGTGTGCACCGGACTGTCCGGTGAGCCAACGGTCGGCCGCACAATCCGCGCGGGACACGTGGCCGAGCCAACGGTCGGAAGACGGCACCGGACTGTCCGGTGTGCACCGGACATGTCCGGTGCGCCAACAGCGCCAGATCTGCCAACGGTCTGCAACGGTCGTCTTCACCGTTTAAGGAAACAAATCGGGCACCGGACAGTGTCCGGTGTGCACCGGACTGTCCGGTGCCCCCGACGACAGAAGGCAAGGATGGCCTTCCGGATTTGCTCTCAACGGCTCCTAGCTGCCTTGGGGCTATAAAAGGAGCCCCTAGGCGCATGGAGGAGATACACAAGCAACCTTTGAGCATTCTTGATCATCCACACTAAGTCTCTGCGCATTCGTTTGTGTTTCTAAGAGATTCGAGCTCTGTTCTAAGTGAGAACTCTGAGATAGTCTTGTGAGCTCGATTCTTGGCCGTGTGTGTGCGCTTTTGCTGTGGATTTGTGTGTGTTGCTTCCCTCCCTTACTCTGTGTTTCATTTGTGATCATATACTTGTAAGGGCAAGAGACTCCAATTTGTGGAGATTCCTTGCAAACGGGATAGTGAAAGGAAAACAAAACACCGTGGTATTCAAGTGGGTCTTTGGACCGCTTGAGAGGGGTTGATTGCAACCCTCGTCCGTTGGGACGCCACAACGTGGAGTAGGCAAGCGTTGGTCTTGGCCGAACCACGGGATAAAACCACTGTGTCACTCTGTGCTTGATTGGATTCTTGTGGTTATTGTGTTTTGACTCCTCTCTAGCCACTTGGCATAAACTGTGCTAACACCTAATCAAGTTTTGTGGCTATAAGTTTGAAGTTTTTTACAGGATCACCTATTCACCCCCCCCCTCTAGGTGCTCTCAATTGGTATCAGAGCCGTTCTCTTCAAGAAAGGGACTAACCGCCCGAAGAGATGGATCCTAAGGGGAAGGGAATTGTGATCAACGACAAGGAGAAGGAGTCCTTCGTCAACGAGCCAAGGGATGACAAGTCCAATGACTCGGGCTCGGGCCACAAGCGAAGAGATGGGAAGAAGAAGAAGACAAGACGCATCAAGGAGATCGTCTACTACGACAGCGATGAGTCTACTTCTTCCCAAAAGGACGAGGACCACAACAACTACGAGAGAAGAAAACCGGTTAATTCGAACTTTTCTTTTGATTACTCTCGTATTCCGCAAAGTTCACATTCTCATTTGCTCTCCATTCCACTCGGCAAGCCCCCACACTTTGATGGAGAGGACTACGGATTTTGGAGCCACAAAATGCGTAGTCACCTATTCTCTCTCCATCCTAGTATATGGGAGATTGTAGAGAGTGGAATGCATTTTGATAGTTCGGATAGTCCCATGTTCATTAATGAACAAATTCATAAGAATGCACAAGCTACTACTGTTCTTCTAGCTTCCTTGTGCAGGAATGAATACCATAAGGTGAGCGGCTTGGATAACGCCAAGCAAATCTGGGACACCCTCAAGATTTCTCATGAGGGGAACGACGTCACCTTACTCACCAAGATGGAGTTGGTGGAGGGCGAGCTTGGACGGTTCGCAATGATAAGGGGCGAGGAGCCAACGCAAACATACAATCGGCTCAAGACCCTTATCAACAAGATAAGAAGCTACGGGAGCACGCGATGGACGGACCACGACGTCGTCCGCCTAATGCTAAGGTCATTTACCGTTCTTGATCCTCACTTGGTGAACAATATACGTGAAAATCCCAGGTACACCAAGATGTCGCCCGAAGAAGTTCTTGGGAAATTTGTTAGCGGGCGAATGATGATCAAGGAGGCGAGATATGTGGACGACGCCTTGAATGGTCCGATCAACGAGCCGCAACCTCTCGCTCTCAAGGCAACACGAAGCAAGGAGGCGCTACCTAGCAAGGTGGCACAAATTGAGGCGGCCGGACTCAACGATGAAGAGATGGCTCTCATCATCAAGAGATTCAAGACGGCGCTAAATGGTCGCAAGGGGCAGCCAAGCAAGACCAAGACCAAGGGGAAGCGCTCATGCTTCAAATGCGGTAAGCTTGGTCATTTTATCGCTAACTGTCCCGATAATGAAAGTGACCAGGAAAAGGGGAACAAAAGAGAAAAGAAGAAGCAATACAAGAAGGCAAAGGGCGAGGCGCATCTAGGAAAGGAGTGGGACTCGGATTGCTCCTCCTCCGACTCCGACAACGAAGGACTCGCCGCCACTGCCTTCAACAAATCGGCTCTCTTCCCCAACGAGCGTCTCACATGTCTTATGGCAAGGGAGAAGAAGGTAAGTACTCAAGACTCCACTTATGCTTCTTCTAGTGATAGTGAGTCTAGTGATAATGACATAGATTATTCATACTTGTTCAAGGGCTTAGATAGATCTAAGATAGATAAAATCAATGAATTGATTGATGCATTGAATGAAAAGGATAGGCTTTTAGAAAAGCAGGAGGATTTATTGTATGATGAACATGATAAATTTGTAGAGGCACAAAAATCATATGCTTTAGAAGTAAAAAGAAATGAAATGCTTTCTTATGAACTATCTACTTGTCATGAAACCATTTCTACTTTACAAGGTGTTAACAATGATTTAAATGCTAAGTTAGAAGTAGCAAATAAATCTAATTCTTGTGTAGAACATGTTAAGATTTGCACTAGGTGTAAGGATTTCGATGTTGATGCCTGTAGTGAACATCTAGTTTTAATTTCCAAATTAAATAAGGAAGTGGCTAGTCTTAATGCCCAACTTAAGACTAGCAAGAATGAAGTTGATAAAATAAAATTTGCAAGGGATGCCTATACGGTTGGTAGACACCCCTCAATTAAGGATGGTCTTGGCTTCAAGAGAGAGGCCAAGAACTTAACAAGCCATAAGGCTCCCATCTTCGTCAAGGAGAAAGGGAAGGCCCCTATGGCTAGTAATGCTAAAAAGAACCATGCTTTTATGTATTATGATAGGAGAAATGCTAGAAATGCTTATAATGATTTTGATTCACATGTTTATAATTCTCATGCCATGTTTGCCTCTAGTTCTTCTTATAAGCATGATAGGGATATGCCTAGGAGAAATATTGCTCATGTGCCTAGAAAGAATGTTATTCATGCTCCTAGGAAAGTAGTGAATGAACCTTCTATAATTTATTGTGCTTTAAACACTTCCTTTGCTATTTGTAGAAAGGATAGGAAAATAGTTGCTAGGAAGTTAGGGGCAAAATGCAAGGGAGACAGGACTTGCATTTGGGTCCCTAAGGATATTTGCACTAACCTTGTAGGACCCAACATGAGTTGGGTACCTAAGACCCAAGCCTAAATTTGCCTTGCAGGTTTATGCATCCGGGGGTTCAAGCTGGATTATTGATAGCGGATGCACAAACCATATGACGGGGGAGAAGAAGATGTTCACCTCCTACGTCAAGAATAAGGATTCCCAAGATTCAATCATATTCGGTGATGGGAATCAAGGCAAGGTAAAAGGGCTAGGTAAAATTGCAATTTCTAATGAGCATTCTATATCAAATGTATTCTTAGTGGAGAGTCTTGGATATAATTTGCTATCTGTCAGTCAATTATGTCAAATGGGATATAATTGTTTATTTACAAATGTAGATGTGTCTGTCTTTAGAAGAAGTGATGGTTCACTAGCTTTTAAGGGTGTATTAGACGGCAAACTTTATTTAGTTGATTTTGCAAAAGAAGAGGCCGGTCTAGATGCATGCTTAATGGCTAAGAATTGCATGGGCTGGCTGTGGCATCGCCGCTTAGCACATGTGGGGATGAAGAACCTCCACAAGCTTCTAAAGGGAGAACATGTGATAGGTCTAACCAATGTTCATTTCGAAAAAGATAGACCTTGTGCAGCTTGTCAAGCAGGGAAACAGGTGGGAGGAGCACATCACAGCAAGAATGTGATGACCACTTCAAGACCCCTGGAGCTGCTGCATATGGATCTCTTCGGACCCGTCGCCTATCTAAGCATAGGGGGAAGTAAGTATGGTCTAGTTATTGTTGATGACTTTTCCCGCTTCACTTGGGTGTTCTTTTTGCAGGATAAGTCTGAAACCCAAGGGACCCTCAAGCGCTTCCTCAGGAGGGCTCAAAATGAGTTTGAGCTCAAAGTGAAAAAGATAAGGAGCGACAACGGGTCCGAGTTCAAGAACCTTCAAGTGGAGGAGTTCCTTGAAGAAGAAGGGATCAAGCACGAGTTCTCCGCTCCCTACACACCACAGCAAAATGGTGTGGTAGAGAGGAAGAACAGGACGCTCATCGACATGGCGAGGACGATGCTAGGAGAGTTCAAGACCCCCGAGTGCTTTTGGACGGAAGCCGTGAACACGGCTTGCCACGCCATCAACAGGGTCTACCTTCATCGCCTCCTCAAGAAGACGTCGTATGAGCTTCTAACCGGTAACAAACCCAATGTATCTTACTTTCGTGTATTTGGGAGCAAGTGCTACATTCTAGTGAAGAAAGGTAGAAATTCTAAGTTTGCTCCCAAAGCTGTAGAAGGGTTTTTGTTAGGTTATGACTCAAATACAAAGGCGTATAGAGTCTTCAACAAATCATCGGGTTTGGTTGAAGTCTCTAGCGACGTTGTATTTGATGAGACTAATGGCTCTCCAAGAGAGCAAGTTGTTGATTGTGATGATGTAGATGAAGAAGATGTTCCGACGGCCGCTATACGGACCATGGCGATTGGAGAAGTACGGCCACAAGAACAAGATGAACGAGATCAACCTTCTTCCTCAACTATGGTGCAACCCCCAACCAAAGATGACGAACAGGTACCTCAAGTGGAGGCGCTTGATCAAGGGGGAGCACAAGATGATCAAGTGATAGAGGAAGAAGCGCAACCGGCACCTCCAACTCAAGTTCGAGCGATGATTCAAAGGGATCATCCCGTCGACCAAATTCTGGGTGACATTAGCAAGGGAGTAACTACTCGATCTCGATTAGTTAATTTTTGTGAGCATTACTCCTTTGTCTCTTCTATTGAGCCTTTCAGGGTAGAAGAGGCCTTGCTAGATCCGGACTGGGTGTTGGCCATGCAAGAGGAGTTAAACAACTTCAAGCGCAATGAAGTTTGGACACTGGTGCCTCGTCCGAAGCAAAATGTTGTGGGAACCAAGTGGGTGTTCCGCAACAAACAGGACGAGCACGGGGTGGTGACGAGAAACAAGGCTCGACTTGTGGCAAAAGGTTATGCCCAAGTCGCAGGTTTGGATTTTGAGGAGACTTTTGCTCCTGTGGCTAGGCTAGAGTCAATTCGGATCTTGCTAGCATATGCCGCTCACCATTCTTTCAGGTTGTTCCAAATGGATGTGAAGAGCGCTTTCCTCAACGGGCCAATCAAGGAGGAGGTGTACGTGGAGCAACCCCCTGGCTTCGAGGATGAACGGTACCCCGACCATGTGTGTAAGCTCTCTAAGGCGCTCTATGGACTTAAGCAAGCCCCAAGAGCATGGTATGAATGCCTTAGAGATTTCTTAATCGCTAATGCTTTCAAGGTTGGGAAAGCCGATCCAACTCTTTTTACTAAGACTTGTAATGGTGATTTGTTTGTGTGCCAAATTTATGTCGATGACATAATATTTGGTTCTACTAACCAAAAGTCTTGTGAAGAGTTTAGCAGGGTGATGACGCAGAAATTCGAGATGTCGATGATGGGCGAGTTGAACTACTTCCTTGGGTTCCAAGTGAAGCAACTCATGGACGGCACCTTCATCTCCCAAACGAAGTACACGCAAGATCTGCTAAAGCGGTTTGGGATGAAGGACGCCAAGCCCGCAAAGACTCCGATGGGGACCGACGGACACACCGACCTCAACAAAGGAGGTAAGTCCGTTGATCAAAAAGCTTACCAGTCAATGATAGGTTCTTTGCTTTACTTATGTGCTAGTAGACCGGATATTATGCTTAGCGTATGCATGTGTGCTAGATTTCAATCCGATCCTAAGGAGTGTCACTTAGTGGCGGTGAAGCGAATTCTTAGATATTTGGTTGCTACGCCTTGCTTCGGGCTCTGGTATCCAAAGGGGTCTACCTTTGACTTAGTTGGATACTCAGACTCCGACTATGCTGGATGTAAGGTCGATAGGAAGAGTACATCGGGGACGTGCCAATTCTTAGGAAGGTCCCTGGTGTCATGGAACTCTAAGAAACAAACTTCCGTTGCCCTATCCACCGCTGAGGCCGAGTATGTTGCCGCAGGACAGTGTTGCGCGCAACTACTTTGGATGAGGCAAACCCTCCGGGACTTTGGCTACAATCTGAGCAAAGTCCCACTCCTATGTGACAATGAGAGTGCTATCCGCATGGCGGAGAATCCTGTTGAACACAGCCGCACAAAGCACATAGACATCCGGCATCACTTTTTGAGAGACCACCAGCAAAAGGGAGATATCGAAGTGTTTCATGTTAGCACCGAGAACCAGCTAGCCGATATCTTTACCAAGCCTCTAGATGAGAAGACCTTTTGCAGGCTGCGTAGTGAGCTAAATGTCTTAGATTCGCGGAACTTGGATTGAATTGTAGCATACATGTGTTTATGCATTTGGTTCATTCTGCATTTTGTTGCTTATTGTGGTGCTCAAGTTGTACCAACACTCCCTGGACCTCACAAGTCCGTTGCAAAGTGATGCACATGTTTAGGGGAGATGTGTTACAACTTGACCCTTTGAGACTAACCTTGTGCTTGAGTTTGATAATTTAGTCTCTAAGGAGGATTGAAAGGGAAAAGGTGAACTTGGACCATGAAAGACTTCCACTGCACTCCGATAAGAGGGTAACTAATTCCAAGTTCATCTCATGAAATCTTATTGTCATTTGCTCTTAATTGAAGACTTTGGTGAGGCAATGGGGTTAACGGGCCACGATTGATCCCGTTTTGGTGCTTGATGCCAAAGGGGGAGAAAATAAAGGCCAAAGTGATAAATGGATCAGCTACCACTTGAGAGATTTTGAAAATAGTAGAATAGAGTTTTTGTTTTGTCAAAAGCTTTTATTATCTCTTATTGTCTCTATTTTCAAAAGTTGGCTTCTTGTGGGGAGAAGTTATGGGAAAAAGGGGGAGTTTTTGAAATCTTTGATCAATCTCTTTTGGAATGACTCTCTTTATACTTCAACATGTGTGTTTGACTTAGAGATAGAGATTTGAGTTTGATTTGCAAAAACAAACCAAGTGGTGGCAAAGGATGATCCATATATGCCAAAATTGAATAAAACCAATTTGAGTCTTTATTTAAAGTGATTTTGCACTTGTTCTAGTTGCTTTATGTTGTGTTGGCATAAATCACCAAAAAGGGGGAGATTGAAAGGGAAATGTGCCCTTGGGCCATTTCTATGTATTTTGGTGATTGAGTGCCAACACATGTGCTTAATTGGGAATTTATGTACATGGATGAACAAGGTGAAAATCATGAAGTAAAGGTATGTTTCTAATCCTTAGTACATTGGTTTTAAGTACTAATATATTTGTCTAAGTGTTAGAAACAGAAAGAAGAAGAATAGAGAAAAGGAGAAGGGACTTGGCTGTGTGCTGCCAAGACCCAGCTCGGTCTGGAGCACCGGACTGTCCGGTGTGCACCGGACAGTGTCCGGTGCGCCAGGCTGGCGCGACTCGAACTGGCCGCTCTCGGGAAATTGGCCGGCGACTTCGGCTAAAATTCACCGGACTGTCCGGTGTGCACCGGACTGTCCGGTGAGCCAACGGTCGGCCGCGCAATCCGCGCGGGACACGTGGCCGAGCCAACGGTCGGAAGACGGCACCGGACTGTCCGGTGTGCACCGGACATGTCCGGTGCGCCAACAGCGCCAGATCTGCCAACGGTCTGCAACGGTCGTCTTCACCGTTTAAGGAAACAAATCGGGCACCGGACAGTGTCCGGTGTGCACCGGACTGTCCGGTGCCCCCGACGACAGAAGGCAAGGATGGCCTTCCGGATTTGCTCTCAACGGCTCCTAGCTGCCTTGGGGCTATAAAAGGAGCCCCTAGGCGCATGGAGGAGATACACAAGCAACCTTTGAGCATTCTTGATCATCCACACTAAGTCTCTGCGCATTCGTTTGTGTTTCTAAGAGATTCGAGCTCTGTTCTAAGTGAGAACTCTGAGATAGTCTTGTGAGCTCGATTCTTGGCCGTGTGTGTGCGCTTTTGCTGTGGATTTGTGTGTGTTGCTTCCCTCCCTTACTCTGTGTTTCATTTGTGATCATATACTTGTAAGGGCAAGAGACTCCAATTTGTGGAGATTCCTTGCAAACGGGATAGTGAAAGGAAAACAAAACACCGTGGTATTCAAGTGGGTCTTTGGACCGCTTGAGAGGGGTTGATTGCAACCCTCGTCCGTTGGGACGCCACAACGTGGAGTAGGCAAGCGTTGGTCTTGGCCGAACCACGGGATAAAACCACTGTGTCACTCTGTGCTTGATTGGATTCTTGTGGTTATTGTGTTTTGACTCCTCTCTAGCCACTTGGCATAAACTGTGCTAACACCTAATCAAGTTTTGTGGCTATAAGTTTGAAGTTTTTTACAGGATCACCTATTCACCCCCCCTCTAGGTGCTCTCAGTTCCACGTCCTAATCAAAATGTTGTAGGTACCAAATGGGTATTCCGCAACAAGCAAGATGAGCATGGTGTGGTGACAAGGAACAAAGCTAGACTTGTGGCAAAGGGATATTCACAAGTAGAAGGTTTGGATTTTTATGAAACCTATGCACCCGTAGCTAGGCTTGAGTCAATTCGTATATTACTTGCCTATGCTACTTACAATGGCTTCAAGCTTTATCAAATGGACGTGAAGAGTGCCTTCCTCAATGGACCTATCAAGGAAGAGGTCTATGTTGAGCAACCTCCCGGCTTTGAAGATAGTGAGTATCCTAACCATGTTTATAATCTCTCAAAGGCATTTTATGGGCTCAAGCAAGCTCCAAGAACATGGTATGATGCCTGCGAGATTTTCTTATCACTAATGGCTTCAAAGTCGGAAAGGTCGATCCTACTCTCTTCACTAAAACTATTACAAAAGACTTGTTTATATGCGAAATTTATGTTGATGATATTATATTTGGGTCTACTAACAAGTCAACTTGTGAAGAGTTTAGTAGGATCATGATATAGAAATTCGAGATGTCTATGATGGGGGAGCTGAAGTATTTCCTTGGATTTTAAATCAAGCAACTTCAAGAGGGCACCTTCATCAGCCAAACCAAGTACATTCAAGATATAGTTAAGAAGTTTGGGATGAAGAATAACAAACCCATCAAGACACTCATGGGAACCAATGAGCATCTCGACCTCGACACAGGAGGTAAGTTCGTAGATCAAAAGGTATATCAGTCGATGATAGGATCATTACTCTACTTATGTGCATCTCGACCGGATATTATGCTTTCTGTATGCATGTGTGCAAGGTTCCAGGCAAATCCTAAGGAAGTTCACCTTAGGGCCGTGAAAAGAATCATGAGATATTTAGTTTACACTCCTAAGTTTGGGCTTTTGTACCCCAAGGGATCTACCTTTGATCTAATTGGGTATTCCGATGCCGATTTTGTCGGATGTAAAATAGATAGAAAGAGCACATCAGGGACTTGTCCGTTTCTGGGAAGATCCCTGGTGTCTTGGGCTTCAAAGAAACAAAACTCCATAGCTCTTTCCACCGCCGAAGCCGAGTACATTGTCACAGGCCATTGTTGTGCGTAATTACTTTGGATGAGGCAAACCCTTAGGGACTATGGCTACAAGTTGAGCAAAGTCCTTCTCCTATGTGATAATGAGAGTGCAATCCGCATGGCGGATAATCCCGTTGAACACAGCCGCACTAAGCACATAGACATCTGGTATCACTTCTTGAGAGATCACCAACAAAAGGGGGATATCGAAATAGCTTATGTGATCACCCACAACCAATTAACCGATATCTTTACCAAGCCACTAGATGAGAAAACCTTTAACAAACTCAGGAATGAGCTAAATATACTTGATTCTCAGAACTTTGATTGAAACATTGCACATATAGCTCATGGATATACCTTTGATCATATCTCTTTCATTTGGTACAAATGCATATTTCTTATTCCTTTTGTTCCAAGGCTAAGACTAATGTGCTTTCAAGTGTATCTCTATGATTAGTCTTAGATTGAAAGAGAAATGGAGTAGTTCAGCAAAGACAAGGCTTCCACTCCAACTCTGACGGTATCCTGTACCCTTTGTCGTTACGCATGTCACTCTCAATGGTATGACCCTTCACTCATAATTATATTACCATTGGGAGAAGGTATTAGGCCCCAAAGGGGGAGAAAGTTGCAAAAGGGCTCTCAAGTTCTCCGTTTTTGGAGATTAATGCCAAAGGGGGAGAAAGTATAGCCCAAAGCAAAAGGACCACACCACCATTTCAAAAAATTCAAAAATAAGTATTTCAATTGGTATTTGATGAAAATGAATTTTCAATTGGCATGTGAAGTAAATTTCTCAATTGGTATCTCATTTGATATTTCAAAACTGCTTTTTCAAATTGGCATCTTCAAAACTTCACATTAAGTATGAAAGATTTCAATTGGTATAATTTCACTTCATATCTATTTCAAAACCCTCTTGAAAGCTAAGGGGAGAATTTCATTCAGGGAGAGCTTTTGTTTAGTCAAAGGAAAAACATTTGAAATAGGGGGAGGAATTTTAAATCTTAAAAATGCTTCGTGTAATCTTATTCCTATACCTTTGACTATTTGCAAAAGATTTTGAAAAGATTTTTATAAAAAGATTTGTAAAAATAAACAAGTGGTGCAAATGTGGTACAAAATATTAAATAAGGAAAAGCAATCCATTCATTCTTAGTCATATGTTTAAAATCTTTCATTTGGTCTAATGCCAAGTAACCTATGCACATCTATCTCAATTGCAAACCATTTACATTTCTGCACTCCATATTTTCTTTGGTTTGTGTTGGCATAAATCACCAAAAAGGGGGAGATTGAAAGGGAAATAGGGTTAACCATTTCCTATAAATAGATTTTGGTGGTTGACGACCAATACAAACCATATGGACTAACTAGTTTGGCTAGATATGAATTTTATCAGGTGCATAAGGTTCAACACAAACCAAGAAAGAAAATCAATTAGGGACTCAATCAAAATTGGAGCAAGACTAGAGTGTGCTGGAATTTGGTGCACTGGACAGTGTCCGGTGCACCAGGGCCGTACAGACACGAACCAGTCACTAGGGAATTTGGAGGCACGCTCCGCTATAATTCACTGGACTGTCTGGTGTGACACCGGACTGTCCGGTGAGCCAACGGAGCGATGGCTCCCTGCGCGCCAACGGTCGACTGTGTAGAGCTACATTGCACTACAGTATCGCGACAGAAGTGGGAGCGCAGATGTCAGAGGGCACCGGACTGTCCGGTGCAGCTAGAAGACAAATGTCTCCAACGGACTACTACTCCGAACCCTAACGATTGCGCTGACGTGGCGCGCACCGGACAGTGCACATTGGCTGTCCGGTGGTGCACTGGACTGTCCGATGCGCCCATCGCTAGCAGCCCTTGACAACGGCTACAAAGTGGTTGGGGGCTATAAATACCCCCCAACCACCACATTCATTGGCACCCAAGCATTCTGAACATCTCACTTATTTGCAAGAGCAAAAGACTTCACTCATAGACACATTCAATAGATCAAATCCTCTCCAAGCCTCCAAATCAATTCAATTCCATTAGGGACTTGAGAGAGGGTGTTTTGTGTTCTTTTGTTGCTCTTGTCGCTTGGATTGCATTTCTTCTTTCCTCACTTCTTTTCTAAGTGCTTGTAAGCGAAGCAAGAGACACAAATTGTGTGATGGTCCTTGCAGGGTCTTAGTGACCCGTGGGTTTAAGGAAAAGGCTCACTCGGTTTAAGTGACCGTTTGAGAGAGAGGGAAACGGTTGAAATAGACCTGGCCTTTGTGGCCTCCTCAACGGGGACTAGGTTCTTTGGAACCGAACCTCGGTAAAACAAATCACCGTGTCTAACCACTTTGATTCTCGCTTGATTTGTTTGCCCTATTTCCTCTCTCTAACATTTCCTTGCTAGTATTAATTTGAGTTTGATCCTATACGTCATCCGCACTCTTTGAGCAACTCCTAGCAAGAGAAACAATCTTTCGGACTTGAATTTAATTCTAACACTAACCCCGACCTTTATTGTGTGTTTAAGTTTATAAATTTCAGATTTCGTCTATTCACCCCCCTTTAGGCGACTTTCACCAACAGTTCCCAATGAAAAGATGGGTCCACTATAAATTCTCAAGTTCCTAAAGCATCATGATTGTTTTCCTAATGCAAGTATTGTGTATAGAGTACTATTGACCATTCCACTGACCGTTGTATCATCAAAGCAAAGCTTTTATAAACTGAAGCTATTGAAGTCCTATTTGTGTTTTATAATAAAACAATAGAGACTTACTAATTTAGCCAAATAGCACTTGAGAGTGGATTGTTAGAGAACATTGAATATGAGCATGTCATTGAAGAATTCATTTCATGAAACATTAAAGTGAAGTTGGTCAAGTAAAAATTATACAACCAAGAGTTCAATAGGTATGGTTTTTCATATATTCTATTGCTATAAAATACATTAGAACTTTATATTGTTATAATTTTTTTCTTAGTGAGATAGGCTTCATTCTAAAATTTGGTACAGGCCCTGAAAATTGGCGGCTAGACCCGAAGACCACTAGTAATTAACTTATGTGCTACATGCGAAAATGTGGCATTGGAAAACTTGTAAGAAAAACATTGATTTCGTGTATGATTAAGATACGATGACTCTATGACATATTTGATACAATTATTCCATGGTGAATTATTTTATTATTGGATCAAATATATCTAATATTCTATTTTCAAAAAAGAAATCGTGAATTCTATATTATTAAAAACAAAACATGCATTTTTTCTAAAATTTCATAATTAACTTGACTACCTAGTACAAATATTGTTTAAATAAAATAATTAATAAATTTTTATTTTTTAAAAGATGTAAGATTAATATATGGACTGCTATATATGCTAAGAGCTACCGGACCGATGACTCTTGGGATAATGCAGCAGCCTGTATACAGTCATATACACTTCAAAACGTATGTCTACTCGGGTTTATAAGGAGGTATAAAAGACCGTAAATTAGCGAGGTGGTATTAAAATATTTTTGCAAGTGGCTGGTTCAGAACAATCCTTGTAAAAAAATATTATTACATACGACCCACATAAAATCCGGTTGTAAAAATACATTATTGTAAACAGTCCTAAAAATACATTATTGTAAACAGTCCTGTTTAGTGATTACATGTAAATAACTATTTTTGCAAGCAGTCAACCTAACGTAGCCGTTTGCAAAAATGTTTTTTTTAAAAGATGTAAGATTATTATATAGACTAATAACTGTGATCATGAAGCCTCCTGGATAGTTGAGCTGGCCGGGAGATCTCCAGGGCAGTCCTAGACTTAGATTGTTAACGTCGGTTTATGACTTATAAGGCAATTTCTAGTAAGAGTTTTATCATAGTTTTATTCTTATTAAATGAGATAACATATTAGTATATTTGATGACATAACACAGTATTTATAATGAGACAGATAGAACATATTTAATGGGAGGAGATAAGGTTTCATCTAGATAAAACTCATGATACACGGTTTTATAGACAAAAATTGATATGTCACTTTTGAAAACCATGCAAGAAAACTTCCACGGGGAATGACCTAAGGTGGTGCAAACACATGTAACCTAGCAAAGTGGTATTAAATTTTAATACAAGCAGCTGATTTAAGAGGCTCGCTTGCAAAAATAGTAACTACAGATGACCCACATTTAGTTTAGTTTTTTATGTAATAAAGGTAGTGAAAATCTTTGCAATTGGGCCTCTTAGTGGACTGCTTGCAAATGAATCTTTGAATAAGTGGCCATCCTTGTTAGTTGCTTGCAAAAATATCCATCTAATTATATCACTTAAAAACTAAACTATTTTTTTAAAATAGCAAAAGAATTAGTAGCCTAACTGTTTTCGTTATAAAGACACACTACTTTCTTCATTATTAAAGAGTCAAGCAAAAAAGGTTATGTACAGATCCAGGATTGTGGCTGTTGCGGTGTGCAAATGATTGCAAGCGGCTGGTTAAGTGGGCCACTTCCAATAATATTGTTTGTAAGCGGTTGCAAAAATAAACGTATTTCTAGAAATGATCCTAAGCAGCCGACCGCTTCCAATAATATTGTTTGTAAGCGGTTATTTTGTTGGGTCTCGCTGCCTAAAACAATACGTAAGCGTCGTTTGAAAAAAAAATACCAGATGCTTGCAAAGACCGTTTTTCTAGTAGTGGATGTAACATTCTGTTTCAGTTATTTATGAACCAAAAAAAAAAAAATTGATACCGACCTTGTTTTCTACTGCATGTCTGTCTGTAAGTTCACAGATCAACGACTGCAGCAATTCATGTTTTCAAATCGAGAAGTTCTTACTGTCATCATTGTAACAATGGTCTTTCTTATGTCATGTTTCACATCCTTTTTGCACCTGTCAATCGCTTCTCCATTGCAAATCGACTCCTCGAGCTCATCTATGCCCTGAACAGGTTCGTGTTGGATTTATGGGCTAGGCCGGATTTATGGGCTAAGCCTAATTGAGAAATTTAATTAAATCTTAGAAAAATCTCAAAAGCCTATATATAGGTATGACTAGTAAATGGTGGAACAATTAGTGTCATATTACTAGTCCAAGTGGAGTGGAACTAGTTTAAATATGTAGGCTACACTCACTCACCAAGTCATAGATGAGATGAGAGAGTGTGGAGAACCACACACGCTCTCTCGCCTCGCCGGGCCAGGCCGGGGCGGGGCGCGGGCGCACGACATGCACGTGAATGGTCCACCGAATTCGGCCCCTCGCCTTGCAGGGGCACAACTTCCTTTTGCCGTTTTATTTTTCGATTGCTTGGCTGTTAAGTTTAGAGCTCTAACCGAACGCGATAAGGATCTGAGCCGTTACCGAAACACGAGTCTATCGGTTCGTGGATAACATGCAGATCAGATCGCAGATCGTTATCGGTTCGCGGACTCGACCCTATATAAGGCGCCTGGCAGCCAGCGTCAAACCGATTCCAAGACAAGTTAGGTTTTCGCCTCTGTTCACAACTACGCCACCATCGTAGTTCTCTTCATCTCGACCACCGACGTGCATCTGCGTTCGGGAGAGCAGGTCCCTGGAACCCTTTGCCTTTGAGATCCTGCACCGGGAGAGGGTGAATAAGGTTTTTGGGAAGCGTCCTCACGCGACTACTCGCGATCTTGTCGTCAACTCTGCTGCTTCGACGTCATCGGCCCTACTGCTTCGATGTCATCGGCCCCTTTGCTTCGACGTCGTCGACCCTGCTGCTTCCGGCCCACGTCGTCTACCAGTATGTCTGATCAGTACGCATCATATGATTTGACGGCCATGATTTATATTCGGAATTTAATCTGGAAAATGTCTAATATTTCAACAATCCAAAAACCTTATTGTAGACAATTTCCTGGTTTAACTATGGCTGCTTTTGCCGACGCGCTGAAGCCAGAAAACTTCACTGGTATGCACTTTAAGAGGTGGCAAGTCAAGGCCACGCTCTGGCTTACTACTATGAATGTGTTTCATGTTAGACCAACTCCAGCAGACTCCCTCTCCGTATCCCTAAAACGCGCGGCCAACACATTCTCTCTCCTCTCCGTATCCGTCTCCGTTTACAGCAACACTCCCCATCCCACTCCGCATGCAGTCTATGACACCTGGGGCCCGCCAGCAGGCGCGCGCGCACGCAGAGAGCTGCGGAGAGGAGAGAGAAAGTGTGGAAATGGGGAGCGCAGGGACACGGCGTCCATTTTGCGGAGAGGGATGCGGAGCCTGCTGGAGCGCGCAATAGTGCCTCAGACTGTGCAAAATGCGGATGCGGAGTGGGATAGGGAGTGTTGCTGGAGTTGGTCTTAGTAAAGGCAAACCTGAGGGCGGACTGACTCCTGAAGAGGAGAAAAAGTACGACCATGCCAATACTATCTTTACTGGAGCAGTTCTTAGCGTCCTTATTGGTCGTCTGGTTAATGCGAATATACAGCACACAGACGGGAAAAAGTTGTGGGATGCACTTACTACTAAGTATGGTGCATCAGATGTTGGCAATGGCCTATATATCATGGATAGCTTTCATGATTATAAGATGACTAATAATCGTTCTATTGTAGAGCAAGCTCATGAAATACAATGTATAGCCAAGGAGCTCGACCACCTTAAGATTGTCCTTCCTAACCGATTTGTGGTTGGATGCATTATTGAAAAGTTGCCTTCTACATGGAGGAACTTCGCCACATCTCTGAAACATAAGAGACATGATATATCAGTTGAAAATCAGATAGCGTCTCTGGATGTTGAGGAGAAAGCTCAGGCTAAGGACACAGGATCTAAAGGAGGCGAGGGCCACTCCAACGCCAACATGGTTCAGAAGAACCACAACAAGGGCAAAGGGAAGACAAAATCTAACAAGCCCAACAAAACTACCAACTTCAAGAAGAAGAAGAACAAGGCTGAACTAACATGTTTCACATGTGGTGAGACGTGTCATTTTGCCAAGGACTGTCCTAATCGAGCGGATCGCTGTGGCAAAAAGGGCAATGTCAACACAGTGATCGCTAGCAATGAGGGAGACAAAGGGTATAGTAATCTATCTTTCATCTTCTCAGTATTTTAGTCACCTAGTTGGTGGCTTAATACTGGTGCTAATGTTCATGTGTGTTCTGACATTAATTTGTTCTCTTCTTATCAGGGTGCTCGGGATTCCTCCGCCCTAATGGGGAATGAGTCACATGCTTCTGTTCATGGCATTGGCACAGTGGATCTGAAGTTTACTTCGGGAATGATCGTGCAGCTGAAGAACGTGCAACATGTCCTTTCTATACACAAGAATCTCGTTACCGGAACCTTTCTATGTACAAATGGGTTCAATGTAGTTTTGGAGTCCAATAAATTAATTGTGTCTAAGTCTGGACAATTTATTGGTAAAGGCTATGATTGCGGAGGCTTATTCCGCTTTTCTCTGTTAGATTTCAATAATAAGTCTGTGAACCATGTTTGCGCTAATGTTGATGATCTTGCAAATATTTGGCATTCTCGTTTGTGTCATATTAATTTTGGCTCCATGTCTCGACTTTCCACCATGAGTTTAATTCCGAATATCACCATAGTCAAAGGTTCTAAGTGCCACAGTTGTGTGCAGTCGAAGCAACCTCGAAAGCCTCACAAGGCTGCTGAGGAGAGACACCTGGCACCTCTAGAACTCATACAATCTGATCTTTGTGAGATGAATGGTGTGTTGACAAAAGGTGGCAAGAGATACTTCATGACATTGATTGATGATGCGTCTAGATTTTGTATGTATACTTGCTAAAAACTAAAGATGAGGCTTTAGACTACTTTAAAATCTATGAGGCTGAAGTTGAAAACTAACTAGAGAGAAAGATCAAATGTCTTAGATCAGATCGCGGTGGCGAATTCTTTCCCAAAGTCTTTGATGATCTGTGTAGAACATGGCATTATTCATGAGAGGACACCTCCCTATTCACCCAAATCAAACGAGATTGCTGAAAGGAAAAACCGTGCGTTGACTGACCTGGTGAATGCCATGTTAGACACTTGTGGTTTATCTAAGGCATGGTGGGGGGAGACAGTCCTGACTTCATGACATGTTCTGAATAGAATTCCTATGGGCAAAGAAGAGAAAACTGAAAGGGAAATAGGGTTAACCTTTTCCTATAATTAATTTTGGTGGTTGATAGTCAACACAAACACATGGACTAACTAGTTTGTCTAGAATTCATGTATTACAGATGCATAAGGTTCAACACAAACCAATAAAAGATTCAAGTTAGGGACTCAATTTGAAAAGGAGCAAAAGGACTTGAGTGTGCTGAAGGATGGCGCACCGGACTGTCCGGTGTGCCATCGGACAGTGTCCAGTGCACCAGGACCGCACAGATGTCAACCAGCCACTCTCGGGAAAACGAAGGCGCGCTCCGCTATAATTCAACAGACTGTCCGGTGTGCCACCAGACTGTCTGGTGTGCCAACGGAGCAACGACTATCTACGCGCAATGGTTGACTCTGAAGGATGAACAGTGCAGCACAGTAATGCGGCAGAAATCAGAGCGCAGAAGTCAGAGGGCACCGGACTGTCCGGTGCCGCAAGAGGACAAAGCTCCAACGGTCGACTCAGCTCCGAACCCTAACGATTGGGTGACGTGGTAGCGCACCGGACACTGAACAGTTTCTATCCGGTGGCGCACCGGACTATCTGGTACGCCCATCGCCAGCAGCCTTCCCAACGGCTACCCAAGTGGTTGCGGGCTATAAATACCCCCCAACCACCACAACATTTGGCATCCAAGTTTTCTGAAGAACACATTCAATACAAGAGCTCTAGCATTCATTCCAAGACACAATACAAAAGATCAAATCCCCTCTAAGTCCCAAATTCATTCCAAACATTTAGTGGCTTGTGAGAGAGAGGTTTTTGTGTTCATTTGCGCTCTTGTCGCTTGGATTGTCTTTCTTATTTTCCTATTCTTATTCTCAAGTGCTTTGTAAACAAGGCAAGATACACCAAGTGTGTGGTGGTCCTTGCGGGGTCTTAGTGACCCGTGAGATTAAGGAAGAAGGCTCACTTGGTCTAAGTGATCATTTGAGAGAGGGAAAGGGTTGAAATAGACCAGGTCTTTGTGACCTCCTCAATGGGGACTAGGTTCTTTGGAACCGAACCTCGGTAAAACAAATCACCATGTCATTCGCCTTGATTCTTGTTTGATTTGTTTTTCCCTCTTTTTCGGACTTGAATTTAATTCTAACGCTAACCCCAGCTTGTAGTGTGTGTTTAAAGTTGTAAATTCCAGGTTTCGTCTATTCACCCTCTCTAGGCGACTTTCAATAGGTATCAGAGCCCAGTGCTTCATTAGAGTCTAACAACTCGAAGTGATGTCGAGAGAACACGCAAAGAGGGAGATAATTACCAGCGACAATTCCACAAGCTCAGGGAGGACTCTCTCAAGGGAGTCTGGCAACAAAAACAAGGAGGAATCCTCTTTCTCCATCAAGTTGCATCGGAGAGGTGACAAGAAGAAGATGATGAAGAAAGTGGTCTACTACGAGACCGACTCTTCGTCACCCTCCACATCAAGCTCTGAGTCATCCGTCGCTTCTAAGCGCCATGAGCGCTAGAAGTATAGTAAGATGCCTCTTCGCTATCTCCGTATTTCAAAGCGCGCTCCATTACTTTCCGTTCCCCTAGACAAACCACCATATTTTGATGGTGAAGATTATTGTATGCGGAGTGATAAAATGAGGCATCATCTAACCTCACTCCACGAAAGCATATGAGACATAGTTGAATTTGGAGCGCAGGTACCACAAGTGGGGGACAAAGACTATGACTTGGACGAGGCCACCCAAATTGGGCACTTTAACTCTCAAGCCACGTCTATACTCCTCGCCTCCTTGTGTTGAGAGGAGTATAACAAGGTACAACGGTTAAAGAGCGCCAAAGAAATTTGGGACGTCCTCAAGACCGCGCACGAAGGGGACGAGGTGACCAAGATCACCAAGTGGGAGACGATCGAGGGAGAGCTCGGTCGATTCGTCCTCAACAAAGGAGAAGAGCCACAAGCAATGTACAACCGGCTCAAGACAATGGTGAACCAAGTGCGCAACCTCGAGAGCACCAAATGGGACGACCATGAAATGGTCAAGGTTATTCTAAGATCCCTTGTTTTTCGCAATCCTACTCAAGTGCAATTAATTCGTGGGGATCCTAGATATAAACTAATGTCTCTCGAGGAGGTTATTGGCAAGTTTGTGAGTTTTGAACTAATGATCAAAGACTCCAAACATATTGTGAACTTGGAGCAAGGCGCCACCTCTACACCCGAGGCGCAACCCGTTGCATTCAAAGCGATGGAAGAATAAAAGAAGAAGTCTACACCAAGTAGGCTTCCAATCGACGCCTCCAAGCTCGACAACGAGGAAATGGCGATCATCATCAAGAGCTTCCACCAAATCCTCAAGCAAAGGAGAGGGAAGAACTACAAGTCCCGCTCCAATAAGGTGTGCTACTGGTGTGGTAAGTCCGATAACTTTATTGCTAAATGTCCAATCTATAGTGAAAGTGACAGGGACGAAGACAAGAAGGGGAAGAAAAAGGAAAATAAGAGGTACTACAAGAAGAAGGGCAGCGATGCCCACATATGCCGGGAATGGAACTCCGATGAGAGCTCCACAGACTCCTCCGACGAGGACGTCGCCAACATCACCGTCAACAAGGGCCTCCTCTTCCCCAACATCGGCACAAGTGTCTCATGGATAAAAGGACATCAAGAAGAAGAAGGTACACTCTAGAGCCACCCCCAAATATACAACATCTAGTGATGAGGGTAGCTCTAGTGATACTGAAGATAATTTAATGTCTCTCTTTGCCAACCTTAGCATGGACCAAAAGAAAAAATTGAATGAATTAATTGAAGCCATTAATGAGAAGGATGAACTAGCCAAGAGGACTTCCTCATTAAAGAAAACAAAAAAATGTTAAACTAAAAGATGCTTATGCTCAGGAAGTAGAGAAATGTGAAAATTTATCTAAGGAGCTTAGCGTTTGTCATGATTCAATTTCTAGTTTTAGAAATGAAAATGCTAGTTTAGTTTCTAAGATTGAAAAATTGAATGTTTGCAATGATTCTATTTGCTGTCTTAAAATGAGAATGCCATATTGAAAGCTCTCTTGTGGTTTTGGTGTTTGGATGACAACTCAATTAAAGGACTAACAAGTGTGTTAAGTGTTGAACATGTGCTTAGTGTAAAGCTGACAGGGTTCAACACAAGTGAACAAATGTGATGGTCCAAGAACTGGATTATGGATACATGATGGACATCACAAGTAAGATGGACATTGCAAAAGTGATACTCGGGTAAGTAGCTCGGAGACAACTGATCAAGCCAAGGACTGAGGCAAGAAGAGCTTCGAGGTACCAAGTGCACGGGAGAAGGTCAAGGAGACTGAGGAACCCAAAGCCAAGGGTGAAGAAGAAGGCTTGCAAAGTCAAGGGTGATCGAGTTGAGAACAGCTACGACACATCAAGGATCACTACATAAGGACGTGACTTACAACCAATGAGGTAAAAGCTACAGTCATGTGGTGTAAGTCATAAGGCTCAAGATCAAGCTCTAAGAAGGAGATCAAGGTCACTAGAAGGAGAACAAGTGTCAAAACCAGAACTGGAAGCAGCCCAAAAGAGCTAAGTTCATCTTGATCTTTAGTTTGGGTTGTTCCTATGTTTGGAGATGTTCTATGTGACCTTTGCAGGATGTTGGAGCTAAGAAATGTCAATCTAGATCAAGTCAAGCCAACTTGATGATTTATGAGTCCAACATCAAAGCTCAAGCATGTGGAATGCTATAGATTTAATGTTTAAGAGAAGGTATGTTTCTATACTTAGTACATTGGTTTTGTGGACTAATATACTTGTCTAAGTGTTAGAAACAGAAAGAAGAAGAAAAGAAGAGAGGTGCAAAGGGCTTGGCTATGTACAGCCAAGGCAGCTCAGTCTGGCACACCGGACTGTCCGGTGGTGCACCGGACAGTGTCCGGTGCGCCAGGCTGAACTTTAGCGAACTGGCCGCTCTCGGGAATTCACCGGCGACGTACGGCTATAATTCACCGGACTGTCCGGTGTGCACCGGACTGTCCGGTGAGCCAATGGTCGGCCGGGCCAACGGTCGGCCGCGCAATCTGCGCGGGACACGTGGCCGAGCCAACGGCTAGATGGAGGCACCGGACTGTCCGGTGTGCACCGGACATGTCCGGTGCGCCAACGGCTCCCGCATCTGCAACAGTCGGCTTCGCCGTAGAAGGAAAGAAATCGGGCACCGGACAGTGTCCGGTGTGCACCGGACTGTCCGGTGCGCCACCCGACAGAAGGCAAGATTTGCCTTCCTTGTTTGCTTCCAACGGCTCCTAGGCCCCTTGTGCCTATAAAAGGGACCCCTAGGCGCCTCAAGCAGTATAGAAGTGCAGCCAACAATTGTATACATCACTCGGATCGATTCTCTCTCTCCCTCTTGTGTAAATCTCTCTAGTTTGTGTGAAGGCAAAGTTATAAGCCTTTAGAGAGTGGAGAGGTGCTGCAAAGAGCTAGAGCAAAGTCTTGAGCGCATTGTTACTCCGCCAGAGTGCTGTCAAGAAGATTGTAAGCAGCCGCGGCTTTGTTGTAACTGATATCAACATAGTGGAAGGCTCTATCTGTCGCTCGACAGATCTGAGCAAACGGAGGAAGGAGTTGAAATAGACTCCAAGCCAAGGTGTGGCTAACTCCAACGAGGACTAGGCAAGCATTTCAGGCTTGGCCGAACCTCGGGATAAATCCCTGTGTCTGTGTGCTTTGCTCTGTGCTGTGTGCTGTTTCTCTGTCTTATTTGTTGTTTATACTTGCACTTCAATATTTATATGTGCTATAAGCTGTCTTCGAAGTGCAGGGTATTTTAAGACAGGGACTTCAATTCCGCTGCAACCTACTCGAAGGGTCCTTCATTCCACTGCGATCCAGCCTTCGAGTAGAGTAAGAATTTCCAGTTATAAAGTGATAATTTTTATTCGCCTATTCACCCCCCCCTCTAGGCGACATCCAGATCCTGTTCCCGGGCAAAGGGAACTTTCAATTGGTATCAGAGCTAGGCCTCTCCAGTGTGGGCTTAGCCGTCCGGAGATAACGATGTCGTCACAAGAGGTAACTGTAGAACTTCTTTTAGGCGATGGCTCTAATTACAAATCTTGGTCTGTCTCTATTTATAATGCTTTCATGATTGTTGATCCTGATTTGAGACAGATCTTTAGGAGAAGTATTTTTCCATCTGATATTAGTAAAAATCCCTCTAATGATGAACTAAGATGTTTTTCTCTCAATCACCGTGCTTGCAGCATCTTAGTTGATTCTCTTTCTAGAGGTGCTTATTTTGCCATCATGAGTAGTGGTAATAATTTAATTGTTGATGCTCATGATTTATGGAATAGAATTAAAGAAAAATATTCTATGGCAAACTGTGATGCTCCTACTCCCTACATTACTTGTGATACTAACCATTCAAAGGGAGAAGAACAAGAACGATGGCACCCAAACGATGAATCCACCTCGTCGACAGGTTTGTTCTCCACTAGTGATAAATGTTTTATTGCTAACAATGACGGTGGAGACGAAAGCCATGATGAGGAGGAATATGAGGATGATAGCGAGGATGAATCTTCATCATCACAAGGTACATTTTCCTATATTGCTTCCACTGACATTAATGACAGGGAAAATGAGACCGATGATATGGAAGAAGAGGAGATTCGCCGTTTCTACAACCATCTCAACAAAGCAGACAAAGCTCTCCTGGTTAAGTTGTTGAGAAGGAACAAGGAACAAGGCGAGACGCTTCTCAGGCTAGAGGAGACTCTCATCAAAACCAATGATAGCCTGGAGAAGATGACCAATGAACATGAGGAGCTAAAATACTCTCATGGGAATTTGGTCCAACGGTATGAATCGATTCTAATTGAGCAAAGAAATAATCATGATGTATTATCTAATGCTGCTCAACTTAAAATTGAAAATTCTATGCTTAGGAATAAAGTAGAATTGTTGAGTCATGATAACCTTGCTCTGACTCAAAAATATGACTTATTGTCTTGTTATCATGATAATCTCTTGGATAGGCATATCATGCTTGAAGTTGCTCATGAGGTCGTAATTACGAACTTAAATTCATGTGAACTTCATTCTTGCACAAGTACACATTCAGATATTTCATCACCATGTGCTAACCCCTGCTGGTCAAAAGAAAGCCAATGTTTGAATAAGCATCAAGCTGCAGGGTCACAAAAGAAATTGTGTGGGAACAAGAAACAAAGACAACTAAGGAGAAGACGCATTGCTCAACTCTCTCAAGATATCCACGGGCGCGTGGTGAAGAAGCTTGAGAAAGGAAAAACTGCAGCAAGTGTCAAGCTCAATAAGAAGAATGTTCCTAAAAATGAAGAAATCAACATGAGCTTGGAAAAAGGGAAAAGGAGGTGTTTTAAGTGCAACAAGTCAGGACACCTCATCGCATCGTGTCCATACACCAACAAGGGTGAAGGGATAAGGAGATGCTTTGGATGCAATGACAAGAACCACACGATCACTGCTTGTCCTCTACTGTGTGGTGAGCAGGGTCATCTATCGAAGGTATGTAATAACGGTGAGGTCTCTAAGCAAGTAAATTTGTCTCAATCTCATTCGCTTAGGAGACCCAAATCATACACCTGTGCTAGATCTATAACAAGATCACCGAGAACTAGCATAAAGGCTATTTGGGTACCAAAGGCACATTTAGATGATTATGGACCCATACCGAGGTGGGTACCAAACTGTGCTAACTAGACCATGCAGGTACCTTGAGATGAACTGGAGACCCTGGGAGAGCTTAAGATGGTTAATTCGAACTCTATGCTTAAGCTATCAATTTTAATGTCTATTTATTGATCCAAGGTTGAATTATTGTGCAACACTAATCCCATGTTCATCTCAAGTGAAATAAGGTGAATAGGTCCTTAATCATTATTGGTGAATCAAACAAAGGACCTTGATGAGAATCTGCAACTTGCTCTCCAAAGGACGGTACCCGTGAATTTTAAGTACATAACTGCAATTTAGTATTGCTCTTAAGTTGGCTTGTTGTGCTACCTATCTTTGGAGTAGTGATGCTTTATGATGGCCTGTGTTAAATGAATCATAATGATGTTTGTTTAATCATGACTGGTGCTTTATAGGGAATATATCTTGAATCATTCAATGGGTAGCTTTTCATTTGATATATCCACCATGATTAACTCTCTTAGTGTATGTGGATAAACATGTATCTTTTTGTAAGTCATGCTATGTGTTTTTTCAATGATTAACCTATGTGCAAGCATGATAGTTTTGTTTAGTCCATGTTCACATGATTACTCTGTCTTGGTACTCTATGTATACCAAAACAAGAAATCCATGTTGTGTCTCTAATGCACCCTCTCGAGCTATGAGGTGCATGAGCAAAAGGAGCCCTAAATTGGTGACAACATGTGCTCTCACTACACAATACCTAAAAGAATGAATCTCATGGCATTCAGGTAAAAGGCAAAGGTATGGAGAATGGAACTATGCAATTTCATTGAATATCTTGAAGTTCCGTTGATTGTGATCATAGCTATGTTCTTGCCTTTCAATTGGTAGTATCTTGGCTTAGGTGTTTTATGCTTTAAAATGTTGTTTCCTTTGGTGTACCTAAGAAAATACTTCTTAATCATGGTGTGCTTAGACATTGTGCTTTATATGTATGATCTTGTCGTTTTTCAATTAGTATATGTGTTGCAATGATCATCATGTGTGAAGCGTGCTTTGGTGTTTTTAAATGTTATATATCATGAGGCATGCATTGTTTCCACTAGTCATAAGTTGTATTATCTCATCTATTCAATTGGTATCTTTTTGTGATGTAATTGATATATTATGCCTAGACCAAGGTATGTTTCCCCTTTACTTCTGAGGATGCTAGAACGTGCAAGGTGCAAGTCATTCAAATACTTGATGCACAACTTTAGGGGGAGCACACATAACTTGTGTCTTTTGAGACTAACTGTTTTTTGAGTGATCCTATATAGTCTCAAGGTGGAAAAGGGAAGATGAGCAAGAAATGGAGCGATCAGGACTTGGGTACCTCCACAAGTCTAGATGCTTATCTTGAAATATCATGGAGCTATGCAAGTGATGATTTTTTCAATTGGTAGCCTTGGTAGTGTGCTTCAATTGGTATCTTTTGGTAATCACTAGAATAGAAGTTTCTTCTTGTGCCCAATACTATAACTTGTTCTAAGTTTGGTGTCTTAGCAACAAGAAAAGGTTAGGATAAAGAATCAGGCACAAGTGTGGAGAAGCTCTCGAGAGATTAAATACTCTCAAGATGGGAAGTACACTACAACATGGTAAAGGTACAACAGGAAGTAGTAATCTTTTTGCGTATTTGTATCTTACTTAAATGTTGGTAGTGCATATGCTCAATAAGTAAGGGGGAGCTTTAATAATGTGTCTCTCCTCCTTAACACCCTGCTGTCCCTTGACATCATCCTATGTTCTTGCTTGAATATGGTTTTGGTGTTTGATGTCAAAGGGGGAGAATATGTGCATTAAAGCTTATATCTCAACCTGAGAGGAAAGCTTATCCTAAGGGGTGATGTGTTAGTTTGAGCTTTGGTGATGTGTTAGTTTGAGCTTTGGTGATGTGTTAGTTTGAGCTTTGCTAGTGTGTTATTCATATGCTTCTTGCAGTATTATATGTGTTGCATCATATGGACTAGTGCTTCCGTTGCTATGAATTAATTGGCATCTATTGTGTTCATTCTGAAATAGACAGTCATGTTGATAATGATGCATATGGTTTATGGTGCTTAAGATTGCTTTAAATCAGTATCTGAGTTTAAATTGGTATCTTAATGGTGAATAGTGGTAGGTTGATATTCCTGTGAGATATCCACTAAATTGAATGGTGTTTAACTCTGATTATGTGCATTTGTGTGTTATAGCATCATGGTTTGATCTTTGACACAATGCATTCCAAAAAGTGCTGAGGTGTAGAAATGCTTCGAATTGCCTAAGTATGTGCAAATTGGCATATTAGGCCAAAATTATGATTTTGAAGTAAGCACATATTTAGGGGGAGCAATTCTATAAACTTAGATTTCAAAGTTTGTGCTTTAAATCATATTCTAATGTAAGCTTTAATTGCGTTGCCATCAATCACCAAAAAGGGGGAGATTGAAAGCTCTCTTGTGGTTTTGGTGTTTGGATGACAACTCAATTAAAGGACTAACAAGTGTGTTAAGTGTTGAACAGGTGCTTAGTGTAAAGCTGACAGGGTTCAACACAAGTGAACAAATGTGATGGTCCAAGAACTGGATTATGGATACATGATGGACATCACAAGTAAGATGGACATTGCAAAAGTGATACTCGGGTAAGTAGCTCGGAGACAACTGATCAAGCCAAGGACTGAGGCAAGAAGAGCTTCGAGGTACCAAGTGCACGGGAGAAGGTCAAGGAGACTGAGGAACCCAAAGCCAAGGGTGAAGAAGAAGGCTTGCAAAGTCAAGGGTGATCGAGTTGAGAACAGCTACGACACATCAAGGATCACTACATAAGGACGTGACTTACAACCAATGAGGTAAAAGCTACAGTCATGTGGTGTAAGTCATAAGGCTCAAGATCAAGCTCTAAGAAGGAGATCAAGGTCACTAGAAGGAGAACAAGTGTCAAAACCAGAACTGGAAGCAGCCCAAAAGAGCTAAGTTCATCTTGATCTTTAGTTTGGGTTGTTCCTATGTTTGGAGATGTTCTATGTGACCTTTGCAGGATGTTGGAGCTAAGAAATGTCAATCTAGATCAAGTCAAGCCAACTTGATGATTTATGAGTCCAACATCAAAGCTCAAGCATGTGGAATGCTATAGATTTAATGTTTAAGAGAAGGTATGTTTCTATACTTAGTACATTGGTTTTGTGGACTAATATACTTGTCTAAGTGTTAGAAACAGAAAGAAGAAGAAAAGAAGAGAGGTGCAAAGGGCTTGGCTATGTACAGCCAAGGCAGCTCAGTCTGGCACACCGGACTGTCCGGTGGTGCACCGGACAGTGTCCGGTGGTGCACCGGACAGTGTCCGGTGCGCCAGGCTGAACTTTAGCGAACTGGCCGCTCTCGGGAATTCACCGGCGACGTACGGCTATAATTCACCGGACTGTCCGGTGTGCACCGGACTGTCCGGTGAGCCAATGGTCGGCCGGGCCAACGGTCGGCCGCGCAATCTGCGCGGGACACGTGGCCGAGCCAACGGCTAGATGGAGGCACCGGACTGTCCGGTGTGCACCGGACATGTCCGGTGCGCCAACGGCTCCCGCATCTGCAACGGTCGGCTTCGCCGTAGAAGGAAAGAAATCGGGCACCGGACAGTGTCCGGTGTGCACCGGACTGTCCGGTGCGCCACCCGACAGAAGGCAAGATTTGCCTTCCTGGTTTGCTTCCAACGGCTCCTAGGCCCCTTGTGCCTATAAAAGGGACCCCTAGGCGCCTCAAGCAGTATAGAAGTGCAGCCAACAATTGTATACATCACTCGGATCGATTCTCTCTCTCCCTCTTGTGTAAATCTCTCTAGTTTGTGTGAAGGCAAAGTTATAAGCCTTTAGAGAGTGGAGAGGTGCTGCAAAGAGCTAGAGCAAAGTCTTGAGCGCATTGTTACTCCGCCAGAGTGCTGTCAAGAAGATTGTAAGCAGCCGCGGCTTTATTGTAACTGATATCAACATAGTGGAAGGCTCTATCTGTCGCTCGACAGATCTGAGCAAACGGAGGAAGGAGTTGAAATAGACTCCAAGCCAAGGTGTGGCTAACTCCAACGAGGACTAGGCAAGCATTTCAGGCTTGGCCGAACCTCGGGATAAATCCCTGTGTCTGTGTGCTTTGCTCTGTGCTGTGTGCTGTTTCTCTGTCTTATTTGTTGTTTATACTTGCACTTCAATATTTATATGTGCTATAAGCTGTCTTCGAAGTGCAGGGTATTTTAAGACAGGGACTTCAATTCCGCTGCAACCTACTCGAAGGGTCCTTCATTCCACTGCGATCCAGCCTTCGAGTAGAGTAAGAATTTCCAGTTATAAAGTGATAATTTTTATTCGCCTATTCACCCCCCCCCTCTAGGCGACATCCAGATCCTGTTCCCGGGCAAAGGGAACTTTCACATATTAAATGCTAAGATAGAAGAATTAAATGTTTGCAAACCATCTACATCTACGGTCGAGCATATTTCTATTTGCACTAGATGTAGAGATATAAATTTTGAAGCTATTGATGATCAACTTGCCATGATTAAAAACCAAAATGATCACATAGCTAAGTTAAATGCTAAAATTTCTGAGCATGAACTAGAAAATGAAAAGTTTAAATTTGCTAGAAGCATGCTTTATAATGGGAGACGCCCTGGCATTAAGGATGGCATTGGTTTCCAACAGGGGAGCAATGTCAAGCTTAATGCCCCTAAAATATTGTCTAATTTTGTTAAGGGCAAGGCTCCCATGGTTCAGAATAACGAAGGCTACATTTTATATCTTGCTAATTATCCTGAGCACAAAATTAGGAAGATTCATGCTAGGAAACCTCATACTGTTTCTCACCATGCATTTATATATAAAAATGAGGCTTCTAGCTCTAGGCATACCACACATGTTAAAATGCCTAGAAAGAAAATTCCTGCTGCATCAAATGAGCATAATGTTTTTTTAAGACTTTTGATGCATCTTATGTTTTAACTAACAAATCAGGCAAAATAGTTGCCAAATATGTTGGGGGCAAACACAAGAGTCCAAAGACTTGTGTTTGGGTACCCAAGGTGCTTGTTTCTAATTTGAAAGGACCCAAGACCGTTTGGGTACCTAAGAACAAGGCCTCAAATTGTTTTGTAGGTGAAAGTCGCCTAGAGGGGGGGGGGGGGTGAATAGGGCGAATCTGAAATTTACAAACTTAAACACAACTTCAAGCCGGGTTAGCGTTAGAAATAGAAACGAGTCCGAGAGAGAGGGCGCAAAACAAATTGTGAGAGAATAAAGAATGAGACACGATGATTTGTTTTACCGAGGTTCGGTTCTTGCAAACCTACTCCCCGTTGAGGTGGTCACAAAGACCGGGTCTCTTTCAACCCTTTCCCTCTCTCAAACGGTCCCTCGGACCGAGTGAGCTTCTCTTCTCAATCAAACGGGAACAAACTTCCCCGCAAGGACCACCACACAATTGGTGTCTCTTGCCTCGGTTACAATTGAGTTGTTCACAAGAAAGAATGAAAGAAGGAAGCAATCCAAGCGCAAGAGCTCAAATGAACACAACAAATCTCTCTCACTAATCACTAAAGCTTTGTGTGGAATTGGGAGAGGACTTGATCTATTTGGTGTGTCTAGTATTGAATGCTATAGCTCTTGTAAGGTGTAGAAGTGTAGAAACTTGGATGCCAATGTATGTGGGGTGGTTGGGGTATTTATAGCCCCAACCACCACAAAGTGGCCGTTGGAAGGCTGCAGCCGCATGGCGCACCGGACAGTCCGGTGCGCCACCGGACACTGTCCGGTGCGCCAGCCACGTCAGCAGACCGTTGGGGTTCGACCGTTGGAGCTCTGTCTTGTGGGCCCGCCTGGCTGTCCGGTGGTGCACCGGACAAGTCCTGTAGACTGTCCGGTGCGCTTTCTCGCGCGTGCCTGACTTCTGCGCGCTCTGGCGTGCATTAAATGTCGCTGCAGGTGACCGTTGGCGCGGAAGGAGCCGTTGCTCCGCTGGCACACCGGACAGTCCGGTGTGCACCGGACACAGTCCGGTGACTCACTGGACAGTCCGGTGAATTATAGCGGAGCGCCCTTGGAAATTCCCGAAGGTGAAGAGTTCAGCCTCGAGTGCCCTGGTGCACCGGACACTGTCCGGTGGCACACCGGACAGTCCGGTGCGCTAGACCAGGGTGCCTTTCGGGTTGTCTTTTGCTCTCTTGTTTGAACCCTTTTCTTGGTCTTTTTATTGGCTTATTGTGAACCTTTGACACCTGTAGAACTTATAGACTAGAGCAAACTAGTTAGTCCAAATATTTGTGTTGGGCAATTCAACCACCAAAATCAATTAGGAAATAGGTGTAAGCCTAATTCCCTTTCAATCTCCCCCTTTTTGGTGATTGATGCCAACACAAACCAAAGCAAATATAGAAGTGCATAATTGAACTGGTTTGCATAATTGTAAGTGTAAAGGTTACTTAGAATTGAGCCAATAGAAATTCTCGTAGGATATGCATGGATTGTTTCTTTCTTTAACATTTTGGACCACGCTTGCACCACATGTTTTGTTTTTGCAAATTCTTTTGTAAATTCTTTTAAAAGTCCTTTTGCAAATAGTCAAAGGTAAATGAATAAGATTTTGAGAAGCATTTTCAAGATTTGAAATTTTCTCCCCCTATTTCAAATGCTTTTCCTTTGACTAAAACAAAACTCCCCTTCAATAAATTCTCCTCTTAGAGTTCAAGAGGGTTTTATGATATCAATTTTTGAAGGTGCTACTTTCTCCCCCTTTTGAACATAATAAAATACCAATTTCAAAATCATTAGTTTAAAATTAGGTGGTGGTGCGGTCCTTTTGCTTTGGGCTAATACTTTCTCCCCCTTTGGCATGAATCGCCAAAAACGGATACTTTGAGTGAAATATAAGCCCTTGTTAACTACTTTCTCACCTTTGGCAAACAAAATATGAGTGAAGATTATACCAAAGACGGAGAGTTGCTCGGAGCGACGGCGAAGGATGAGTTATGGAGTGGAGTGGAAGCCTTTATCTTCGCCGAAGACTCCATTTCCCTTTCAATACGCCTATGACTTGTTTTTTTGAATTATACTTGAAAACACATTAGTCATAGCATATAAAAGAGATATGATCAAAGGTATACTTATGAGCTATGTGTGCAAACCATCAAAAGAAATTCCTAGAATCAAGAATATTTAGCTCATGCCTAAGTTTGTTAAAAGTTTGTTCATCTAGTGTCTTGGTAAAGATATCGGCTAATTGTTCCTTAGTGTTAATGTATGCAATCTCGATATCTCCCTTTTGTTGGTGATCCCTTAAGAAATGATACCGAATGGCTATGTGTTTAGTGCGGCTATGTTCAACGGGATTATCCGCCATGCGGATTGCACTCTCATTATCACATAGAAGAGGAACTTTGGTTAATTTGTAACCATAGTCCCTAAGTGTTTGCCTCATCCAAAGTAGTTGCGCGCAACAATGACCTGCGGCAATATACTCGGCTTCGGCGGTAGAAAGAGCTACGGAATTTTGCTTCTTTGAAGCCCAAGACACCAAGGATCTTCCCAAGAACTGGCAAGTCCCCGATGTGCTCTTTCTATTAATCTTACACCCCGCCCAATCGGCATCCGAATAACCAATCAAATCAAATGTGGATCCCCTAGGATACCAAAGCCCAAACTTAGGAGTATGAACTAAATATCTCAAGATTCGTTTTACGGCCGTAAGGTGAGCTTCCTTAGGGTCGGCTTGGAATCTTGCACACATGCATACAGAAAGCATAATATCCGGTCGAGATGCACATAAGTAGAGTAAAGAACCTATCATCGACCAGTATACCTTTTGATCTACGGATTTACCTCCCGTGTCGAGGTCGAGATGCCCATTGGTTCCCATGGGTGTCTTGATGGGCTTGGCATCCTTCATCCCAAACTTGGTTAGAATGTCTTGAATATACTTCCTTTGGCTAATGAAGGTGCCCTCTTGGAGTTGTTTCACTTGAAATCCCAAGAAGCACTTCAACTCCCCCATCATAGACATCTCGAATTTTTGTGTCATGATCCTACTAAATTCTTCACATGTAGATTCGTTAGTAGACCCAAATATAATATCATCGACATAAATTTGGCATACAAACAAATCATTGTCAAGAGTTTTAGTGAATAGAGTAGGATCGGCCTTTCCGACTTTGAAGCCGTTAGTGATAAGAAAATCTCTTAGGCATTCATACCATGCTCTTGGGGCTTGCTTGAGCCCATAAAGCGCCTTAGAGAGTTTATAAACATGGTTAGGGTACTCACTATCTTCAAAGCCGGGAGGTTGCTCAACATAGACCTCTTCCTTGATTGGTCCATTGAGGAAGGCACTTTTCACGTCCATTTGGTAAAGCTTAAAGCCATGGTAAGTAGCATAGGCAAGTAATATGCGAATTGACTCAAGCCTAGCTACGGGTGCATAGGTTTCACCGAAATCCAAACCTTCGACTTGTGAGTATCCCTTGGCCACAAGTCGGGCTTTGTTCCTTGTCAGCACACCATGCTCATCTTGCTTGTTGCGGAACACCCACTTGGTTCCTACAACATTTTGATTAGGACGTGGAACCAAATGCCATACCTCATTCCTTGTAAAATTGTTGAGCTCCTCTTGCATCGCCACCACCCAATCCGAATCTTGTAGTGCTTCCTCTACCCTATGTGGCTCAATAGAGGAAACAAAAGAGTAATGTTCACAAAAATGAGCAACACGAGATCGAGTGGTTACCCCCTTATGAATGTCGCCGAGGATGGTGTCGACGGGGTGATCTCGTTGGATTGCTTGGTGGACTCTTGGGTGTGGCGGTCTTGGTTCTTCATCCTCTTTGTCTTGATCATTTGCATCTCCCCCTTGATCATTGTCGTCATCTTGAGGTGGCTCGTTTTCTTGATCTTCTCCTTCATCAACTTGAGCCTCATCCTCATTATGAGTTGGTGGAGATGCTTGCGTGGAGGAGGATGGTTGATCTTGTGCACTTGGAGGCTCTTGGGATTCCTTAGGACACACATCCCCAATGGACATGTTCCTTAGCGCGATGCACGGAGCCTCTTCATCACCTATCTCATCAAGATCAACTTGCTCTACTTGAGAGCCGTTAGTCTCATCAAACACAACGTCACAAGAAACTTCAACTAGTCCTGAGGACTTGTTAAAGACTCTATATGCCCTTGTGTTTGAATCATATCCTAGTAAAAAGCCTTCTACAGTCTTAGGAGCAAATTTAGATTTTCTACCTATTTTAACAAGAATAAAGCATTTGCTACCAAAGACTCTAAAATATGAAATATTGGGCTTTTTACCGGTTAGGAGTTCATATGATGTCTTCTTGAGGATTCGGTGTAGATATAACCGGTTGATGGCGTAGCAGGCGGTGTTGACCGCTTCGGCCCAAAACCGATCTGAAGTTTTGTACTCATCAAGCATGGTTCTTGCCATGTCCAATAGAGTTCTATTCTTCTTCTCCACTACACCATTTTGTTGTGGCGTGTAGGGAGAAGAGAACTCATGCTTGATGCCCTCCTCCTCAAGGAAGCCTTCAATTTGAGAGTTCTTGAACTCCGTCCCGTTGTCGCTTCTAATTTTCTTGATCCTTAAGCCGAACTCATTTTGAGCCCGTCTCAAGAATCCCTTTAAGGTCTCTTGGGTATGAGATTTTTCCTGCAAAAAGAACACCCAAGTGAAGCGAGAATAATCATCCACTATAACTAGGCAGTACTTACTCCCGCCGATGCTTATGTAAGCTATCGGGCCGAATAGATCCATGTGTAGGAGCTCGAGTGGCCTGTCAGTCGTCATGATGTTCTTATGTGGATGATGAACTCCTACTTGCTTCCCTGCCTGACATGCGCTACAAATCCTGTCTTTCTCAAAATGAACATTTGTTAGTCCCAAAATGTGTTCTCCCTTTAGAAGCTTATGGAGATTCTTCATTCCAACATGTGCTAGTCGGCGGTGCCAGAGCCAGCCCATGTTAGTCTTAGCAATTAAGCAAGTGTCGAGTTCAGCTCTATCAAAATCTACTAAGTATAGCTGACCCTCTAACACTCCCTTAAATGCTATTGAATCATCACTCCTTCTAAAGACAGTAACACCTACATCTGTGAAAAGACAGTTGTAGCCCATTTTGCATAATTGAGAAACGGAAAGCAAATTGTAATCTAAAGAGTCTACAAGAAAAACATTGGAAATGGAATGGTCAGGTGATATAGCAATTTTACCCAATCCTTTGACCAAACCTTGATTTCCATCCCCGAATGTGATAGCTCGTTGGGGATCTTGGTTTTTCTTGTAGGAGGAGAACATCTTCTTCTCTCTTGTCATGTGGTTTGTGCACCCGCTATCGATGATCCAACTTGAGCCCCCGGATGCATAAACCTACAAAACAAGTATAGTTCTTGACTTTAGGTACCCAAATGGTTTTGGGTCCTTTGGCATTAGATACAAGAACTTTGGGTACCCAAACACAAGTCTTTGACCCATTGTGCTTGCCCCCAACATACTTGGCAACTATCTTGCCGGATTTGTTAGTTAAAACATAAGAGGCATCAAAGGTCTTAAAAGAAATGTTAGAATCATTTGATGCCTTATGAGTTTTCTTCTTAGGCAATTTTGCATGGGTTGATTGCCTAGAACTAGATGTCTCACCCTTATACATAAAAGCATGGTTAGGGCCTGAGTGAGACTTCCTAGAATGAATTCTCCTAATTTTGCCCTTGGGATAACCGACATGATACAAAATGTAACCCTCGTTATCCTGAGGCATGGGAGCCTTGCCCTTAACAAAATTGGACAATCTTTTAGGAGGGGCATTAAGTTTGACATTATCCCCCTTTTGGAAGCCAATGCCATCCTTTATGCCAGGGCGTCTCCCATTATAGAGCATGCTTCTAGCAAATTTAAAATTTTCATTTTCTAAGTCATGCTCACTAATTTTAGCATTAAGTTGAGCTATGTGATCATTTTGTTTCTTAATTAAAGCTAGGTGATCATGGATAGCATCAACATTAATGTCTCTACATCTAGTACAAATGGAAGTATGTTCAACGGTAGATGTAGAGGGTTTGCAAGATTTTAATTCTACAACCTTAGCATGCAATATATCATTTTTACTTCTAAGGTCGGAAATGGAAGCATTGCAAACATCTAATTCTCTAGCCTTAGCAAGCAATTTTTCATTTTCAATCCTAAGGCTAGCAAGACAGATATTCAATTTTTTAATCTTAGCAAGCAAATCAACATTATCATCTTTAAGATTGGGAATTGAAACATTACAATCATTTAAATCAACCTTAGCAATTAAATTTGCATTCTCATTTCTAAGGTTGGCAATTAAATCATGGCATGTGCTTAGCTCACTAGTTAATTTCTCACATTTCTCAACTTCTAGAGCATAAGAATTTTAAACCTTAACATGCTTCTTGTTTTCTTTAATAAGGAAGTACTCTTGGGTATCCAAGAGTTCATCCTTTTCATGGATGGCGCTAATTAGTTCATTTAGTTTTTATTTTTGTTGCATGTTGAGGTTGGCAAAAAGAGTTCGTAAATTATCCTCCTCGTCACTAGCATTATCATCACTAGAGGACTCATATTTAGTGGAGGATTTGGATTTAACCTTCTTCTTTTTGCTGTCCTTTGCCATGAGGCACTTGTGGCCGACGTTGGGGAAGAGGAGTCCCTTGGTGACGGCGATGTTGGCGGCGTCCTCGTCGGAGGAGTCGGTGGAGCTTTCGTCGGAGTCCCACACCCGACAAACATGGGCATCGTCGCCCTTCTTCTTATAGTACCTCTTCTTTTCTCTCCTCTTGCCCTTCTTGTCGTTGTCCCAGTCCCTGTCACTGTCACTGTCACTGGGCTTACCACACTTGTAGCACACTTTCTTGGAGCGGGGCTTGTAGTCCTTCCCCCTCCTTTGCTTGAGGATTTGGCGGAAGCTCTTGATGATGAGCGCCATCTCCTCATTGTCGAGCTTAGAGGCATCGATTGGTTGTCTACTTGATGTAGATTCCTCCTTCTTCTCCTCCGTCGCCTTGAATGCGACCGGTTATGCTTTGGACATGGAGGGGCCATCTAGCTCGTTGATTTTCTTTGAGCCTTTGATCATCAATTCAAAGCTCACAAAATTCCCGATTACTTCCTCGGGAGTCATTAGTGTATATCTAGGATTGCCACAAATTAATTGAACTTGAGTAGGGTTAAGGAAAACAAGTGATCTAAGAATAACCTTAACCATTTCGTGGTCATCCCATTTTTTGCTCTCGAGGTTGCGCACTTGGTTCACCAAGGTTTTGAGCCGGTTGTACATGTCTTGTGGCTCCTCTCCTTGGCGAAGCCAGAAGCGACCGAGCTCCCCCTCGATCGTTTCCCGCTTGGTGATCTTGGTTATTTCGTCTCCTTCGTGCGCCGTCTTGAGTACGTCCCAAATCTCCTTGGCGCTCTTCAATCCTTGCACCTTGTTATACTCCTCTTGACTTAGAGAGGCGAGGAGTATGGTGGTGGCTTGGGAGTTGAAGTGCTCGATTTGGGCTACTTCGTCCTCATCATAATCTTCATCCCCTACGGATGGTACCTGTACACCAAACTCAACAACATCCCATATACTTTTGTGGAGTGAGGTTAGGTCGCATCATATCACTCCACCTAGCATAATCTTCACCATCAAACGTTGGTGGTTTGCCTAATGGGACAGAAAGTAAAGGCGTATGTTTAGGAATGCGAGGATAGCGTAGGGGGATCTTACTAAACTTCTTGCGCTCATGGCGCTTAGAAGTTACGGATGGCGTGTCGGAGCTGGAGGTGGATGGCGACGAGGAGTCGGTCTCGTAGTAGACCACTTTCCTCATCTTCTTCTTCTTATCACCGCTCCGACGTGACTTGTGTGAAGGGCATTCCTTTTCCTTCCCCTTGTTGCGGGACTCTCCCGATGGAGCTTTCCCGTGGCTTGTAGCGGGCTTCTCGCCGGTCACCATCTCCTTCTTGGCGTGATCTCCCGACATCACTTCGAGCGGTTAGGCTCTAATGAAGCACCGGGTTCTGATACCAATTGAAAGTCACCTAGAGGGGGGGGGGTGAATAGGGCGAATCTGAAATTTACAAACTTAAACACAACTTCAAGCCGGGTTAGCGTTAGAAATAGAAACGAGTCCGAGAGAGAGGGCGCAAAACAAATCGTGAGCGAATAAAGAGTGAGACACGATGATTTGTTTTACCGAGGTTCGGTTCTTGCAAACCTACTCCCCGTTGAGGTGGTCACAAAGACCGGGTCTCTTTCAACCCTTTCCCTCTCTCAAACGGTCCCTCGGACCGAGTGAGCTTCTCTTCTCAATCAAACGGGAACAAACTTCCCCGCAAGGACCACCACACAATTGGTCTCTCTTGCCTCGGTTACAATTGAGTTGTTCACAAGAAAGAATGAAAGAAGGAAGCAATCCAAGCGCAAGAGCTCAAATGAACACAACAAATCTCTCTCACTAATCACTAAAGCTTTGTGTGGAATTGGGAGAGGACTTGATCTATTTGGTGTGTCTAGTATTGAATGCTATAGCTCTTGTAAGGTGTAGAAGTGTAGAAACTTGGATGCCAATGAATGTGGGGTGGTTGGGGTATTAATAGCCCCAACCACCACAAAGTGGCCGTTGGAAGGCTGCAGCCGCATGGCGCACCGGACAGTCCGGTGCGCCAGCCACGTCAGCAGACCGTTGGGGTTCGACCATTGGAGCTCTATCTTGTGGGCCCGCCTGGCTGTCCGGTGGTGCACCGGACAAGTCCTGTAGATGGAAATCAAGGTTTGATCAAAGGTTTGGGTAAAATTGCTATATCACCTGACCATTCTATTTTCAATGTTTTTCTTGTAGATTCCTTATATTACAATTTGCTTTCTGTTTCTCAATTGTGTAAAATGGGCTACAACTGTCTTTTTACTTATATAGGTGTTACTGTCTTTAGAAGAAGTGATGATTCAATAGCATTTAAATGAGTGTTAGAGGGTCAACTATATTTAGTTGATTTTAATGATAATCAAGCTAAGCTAGACACTTGTTTAATTGCTAAGACTACTATGGGTTGGCTCTGGCATCGCCGACTTGCCCATGTTGGGATGAAGAATCTTCACAATCTTTTAAAGGGAGAGCACATTTTAGGACTAACAAATGTTCATTTTGAGAAAGACAGGATTTGTAGCGCATGTCAAGCAGGAAAGCAAGTTGGAGTCCACCATCCACACAAAAACATAATGACAACGGACATGCCGCTCGAGCTACTCCACATGGACCTATTCGGCCCGATCACTTACATAAGCATTGGCGGGCGTAAGTATTGTCTAGTTATTGTGGATGATTATTCTCGCTTCAATTGGGTATTCTTTTTGCTGGAAAATCACAAACCCAAGATACATTGAAGAGATTCTTGAGACGGGCTCAAAACGAGTTCAGATTAAGGATAAAAAAGATAAGAAGCGACAATTGGACAGAGTTCAAGAATTCTCAAATAGAAGGATTTCTTGAGGAGGAGGCCATCAAGCATGAGTTCTCTTCTCCCTACACACCTCAACAAAATGGTGTAGTCGAGAGGAAGAATCAAACTCTATTGGACATGGCAAGAACCATGCTTGATGAGTATAAGACTCCGGACCAGTTTTGGGCTGAGGCGATTAACACCGCCTGCTACTCCATCAACTGATTATATCTTCACTGAATCCTCAAGAAGACGTCTTATGAACTCCTCACTGGTAAAAAGCCCAATGTTTCATATTTTAGAGTCTTTGGGAGTAAATGCTTTATTCTTATTAAAAGAGGTAGAAAATCTAAATTTGCTCCTAAGGCTGTAGAAGGCTTTTTACTAGGATATGACTCAAACACAAGGGCATATAGAGTCTTCAACAAATCCACTGGATTGGTTGAGGTTTCTTGTGACATTGTGTTTGATGAGACTAATGACTCCCAAGTGGAGCAAGTTGATCTTGATGAACTAGATGATGATGAGGCTTCGTGCGTGGCTCTAAGGAACATGTCCATTAGGGATGTGTGTCCTAAGGAATCCGAAGAGCCTCCACAAGCTCAAGATCAACCGTCATCTTCCAACCAAGCATCTCCACCAACACAAGATGAGGAACAGACTCAAGATGATGAGGATGAAAATCAAGAAGATGAGTCACCTCAAAAGGAGGACATGAATCAATGGGGAGATGAAGATCATCAAGATAAGGATGATGATCAAGAAGTTCAGGGTCAAAGACTGCCACACCCAAGAGTCCACCAAGCAATTCAATGAGCTCACCCTGTCAACTCCATCCTTGGTGACATTCATAAGGGGGTAACCACTAGATCTCGAGTTGCTCATTTCTGTGAACATTACTCTTTTGTTTCCTCTATTGAGCCATACAGGGTAGAGGATGCACTAAGAGATCATGATTGGGTGGTGGCAATGCAAGAGGAGCTCAACAACTTCACAAGGAATAAGGTATGACATTTTGTTCCACGTCCTAATCAAAATGTTGTAGGTACCTAGTGGGTATTCCGCAACAAGCAAGATGAGCATGGTGTGGTGACAAGGAACAAAGCCCGACTTGTGGCCAAAGGTTATTCACAAGTCGAAGGTTTGGGCTTTGATGAAACTTATGCACCCGTAGCTAGGCTTGAGTCAATTCAAATATTACTTGCCTATGCTACTTACCATGGCTTTAAGCTTTATCAAATGGACGTGAAAAGTGCCTTCCTCAATGGACCTATCAAAGAAGAGGTCTATGTGGAGCAACCTCCCGGCTTTGAAGATAGTAAGTACCATAACCATGTGTATAAACTCTCAAATGCGCTTTATGGGATCAAACAAGCCCCAAGAGCATGGTATGAATACCTACGAGATTTCCTTATCACTAATGGCTTCAAAGTCGGAAAAGCCGATCCTACTCTCTTTACTAAAACTATTGCAAAAGACTTGTTTGTATGCCAAATTTATGTTGATGATATTATATTTGTGTAAGACCCTGGTGTTACTGTCACTAAAACTTGAGCATAACATCATGAGCATTAGCATATCATGTGTTTGTTACACTTAGAGTGCATTCACTAGGCAAAAATTTCAAACAAGTTGTATTGATGTGACTGGTCATGGGTGAAACCCTAGGGTAGGGTACTTAACCCTAAACTAGGCCTAGGAGTGTTAATAAAGCCTAAATAAGAGAAAACTTCAAAACTCATTAGAAATGGTCATAATATATCACCATTAATGGACTTGAGTGGCATCCAAACCCTAGAAATGCCAAAAAACCCTAAAAAGACCCCTGGAAAACCCTGAGTTGAAACCCTAGGGGGTTATATGTAAATCTGGCACACTTTTGGTCTCCAAGTGCAAAAACCAAGGTATTAGGGCACCACAAATCATATATGTCACACAATTAAGGATTTGCAAATCAAATTGTGAAATTTGGCCTAAATTGCAAAAAGCACCTCATATACTCCATATACCTAAGTCCAAAATCAGTGGAAGAATGTTGTTTTTGGAGCTCTACATCTCGGGATTCTTGAGGACTTTGCCATGGGTCAGTACAGCAAATCTGTAGAGCCATGTATGGAGAACAAGTTTGCTTAAGTAATCAAACACTAGTGTTCCACAAAAATGGGAGATACATGAGGTTAAAAAGGCGCTGTCAGTCGGCCTGATAGGTGTTCATTCACTGCATCTAATCAGGATCAGGGTTTAGTGTTGTCGCGCCAACTTGAGCGTCCTGGCCTGATTAATCCATGGAGATTTTCAACATGGTCGTTATACCAAAATGAAAGACCATTAGACCAGGTACAACTTTGATGCAGACTCGTTTGCAAGTAGTCACAAAAAATTTGAAGCAATAACCAGTTGAATTCGGCCTGGCAGGCGTACTGTTCACCGGAGTTTAGAAAAATCTCGTCGGGGATAAGATTGCTACCGCGGCTGGGGATCGGACTGCGGCCGCGGTAAAAATCTTCCGCGACGTGGCGCATAAACTTTGAGGTGGCGTTGCCCGATTAATTGGTGATCACCGGACGCTCGTCGTGGCTCTGCCCGCGCGGGTGAGCTCGCCAGTGCACTTGCAGATCCTTGAATCTCATCCACCTTCGGCCATCTTCCTATAAATTGAGCTCGAGCGCTGCTTCTTCACCACATCACACACACGAGTACTTGCGCAATCGACCCAATTCCACTTAAGAACTCAGATAGGCCATAAATCTCCTCCTCATTGTTCTTAGCGCCGCCGTGAAGGACCTCTTCGTGGGGAGCCCTCCTCAGGTCAGTACTCGCCTAATTGTCTCTTGTTCTAGCATGTCTTTAGCTTCCTATTGCTCTCGGTGCCGTCCAATTGAATTTTACTAGAGCCCCACCACTGGAACACCCCGTAGTTCCATAGAACGCTGTCGTATATACCCTCTCTGTCGACCCGCTTTCCTACCCTCGTTCGGCCTAAATTCAATCGTGTGCCTAGTCCCTGGTGAACCCATGGAGCTTCCCCAAGCTTCAATTTTAGCATCAATCCCGTTAGTTGTCCAGAACGCGATCTCTAGGGCTGTTCCGCCGCCGTAACCATGAACAAGCTCCGCGCGTGCCCTCCCTTCTGTAGACCAGTTTGGGCTGAATTCAGCCCAACACTGTTCATAGTTTTTCTTTTCTTTTTCTTCTGGTATTAGAGAATCTATAGAAAATTGTAGAAAATCCTAAAAACACTAGACCAATTTTGTTATATTCCTAAATTCCTATAGTATTTAATAAAAATAGTTTTATGGGTTTTAGTCCAAATAAGGAATTATGGAGTATTTAAAATAGCCAAAACCTATACTCCTGGAATTTTAGAAATTATTTAGTAATTAAAAAAACCACTAAAATTTTTGGATAAGCTTTAAATGTTATTTAGAAGCCTTGGGTAAAGTTTGGCATGATTTGGACAATGTTTGGTAACTAAACCCCAAAACCCTAATCTTTTAGTGATGCCTGCCCTATGAACTACAATATTGACTTCAAAAACCCTAGTTTCCTAGAGTCCCGTGAAGGAAAATTGTATTCAAGACCTAAGATAATGTACCTTTATTATCTTTGCATTCTCATAAGGATTACATGAGCATTCATGATTATATATGGTTCTATATAGAAAACAAAGAAGAAATAGAGCTTGAAGAAGCAAGAGCTACACCACCACCTGAAGACCCACCTGCCGAGAACTGCTTTTACCTTGATATTTGTGGAGCAGAGCCTGACTCTCCTATAACACAAGGCAAGCCCCGGTGCATTTGCCACCTCCTTGCTATTTTAAAATCTTTCTCACTTGCTTGATGCATTAGGTGATAGGAGTTGTGTGTTAAACACTTGCTGCATTTCCTTCCTTGGAAGATTGACTATCTTTCCTTGATCACCTATGTTATGAAAAGATTTTTCTGATGCTTAGTCTTGCTCTAGAAAAAACAAAATGTTTTGTTTTCAACAAAAGATGATGCTTCAAGTGGGAAGGGATGATTTTCAAAAATAAAACTGGATGGTGGATCCATCAGGGCTTTGATGGGCTCAACATCGGAAAAGATGTACCTCTGTCAGGTACCAAACTTTGGGTTTGAAATGATAAAGCTGAGACTGGGCGGGTGACTTGCACGAGAAGAGAGTCTCGGTGTAGTGTCTCCGTCTGAGTCGATTAAGGACCTTGTCGATGTAGGCTTGCTGACCGAGGACCCTTTAACTGGTCACCTGCCTCATCATGGGTAAGCTTTGCCTCGGGCAGACTAATACCAGAATAAGATAACATGCAATGGGAGTGGAGAGATGGCGAGAGTAGCGTGTACCCTCCATGGCAAGAGGCTGGACGGTGGTGTATCTGTGCTCTCGGTTGGCGTGAACCTGATCTGGTCTTAAGAACCCCGGTGGCGAGTTGACATATGCAAGGGTTAAGTGCTACATATGTTGTGTGATTGGAGATCCTCAGCTGAGTATTAATCGATTCGGATTGTCGTTACTTCTCGGACATGAAGACTTGGTCACTGACTTACACGTAGCATTCCAGTGAACAAGAAGGGTTGATAAGAAAATGGATAGTATAGGCCAAGTGCTTGAACTAGGGTAGAAAGAACTCTAGATTCAGGTAATGACTTAACTTGCTAATAAAACTAGATTTTTAAGGATCCACTATTAGTAAGCATTTTTGCAAACAGAGTCTTTATTCTTGATTTAGCCTTACCTTGACTCCCTCAAGCCAGCATATCCTTGAGAGTCTTTTATTTTGACGAGTAAGACTTGCGAAAGTACGCTTCGTACTAAGGGTTTTCAAACCCATGTTGTAGGTGAGGAAGCAGCAAATTTTGTTGATTTTGTTCCAAGGTGGTGCCTAAGGAAGAAAACCAGGATTGAAGCCTCAGGAGGAAGTGTCCTCCTTTAAAAACTTTACTATTAAATGGGAGGGGTTTTTGCCTCCCGGGTTTGTAATAATATTACTCCAGCACTCTTACATTTCACTGGTCTATAATAATACTCTTTCTATACTTTAATATATAATAAGTTGATGTAACTGCTTCCGCATATTCGTTCCTCTGATGTGTTGTAATATCTGTGTGACAGGTGAAACGCTCTTGGGAGAGATAAAGAATTCAGATACCGAACTTGTCAAGTGATCAGGTGCATCTACAGGGTTGTTTGAGGTCCGATGGACAAGGACAACTGTATGTGGGTCTGATGACTTGGGAGGCTCTGTCACAGCTGGTATCGGAGCGAAGCCCATCTCTTTAGATATTATGAGACATTTCAAAAAGAATTTTCAAAGGCTTATCTAAAAAAAATTTCTTTCATTCTTATCTTACTACCTTCTAAAGTACTTATCTTATAAGACCAGGTAGTAGAGTGCAATGTATAGAAGGTTGTGAATCAACTAAGGTTGATTCTGTAATTATGCATGCATAATGTTAAAAACAGTAAAGTTTTCCCCCTTATGAAGATATGCCGCCACGCACGAGGAAAACCGCGCGTAAGTCCACTGGACCGATTGGCGTGCCTCGGCATCAGCTGGCTCCAAGGCCGAATTTTTTGTATTTTGACCCATTTTTGGAAAAAAAATCACGTTTAGACCCTAAAAATATTTAATGTCATTTTTGGACCCTTTGCTCGGCGCCATAGCCTATAGCGCCGAGGTAACACAGCTCGGCGCCATAGGCTATGGCGCCGAGGTACGTGCTGCGCTGGCACAACCCGGACGACGTGGCGCTGATGTGGCACCGAGCTCGGCGCCATGATATATGGCGCCGAGCTCAGTTTTATAAATACAAATCCCTCTAGCTCAGTTGGTGGAGTGCAAGACTCTTAACCTTGTGGTAATGAGTTCAAACCCCATGGTGGGAGTTTTTTTTAATACTTTTTGTCTTTGTCACTGTTTTATTTTTTTTGTTGTCCAGATTTTTCGTTTATGTCGCTGATTTGTCTGTCCAGATTTATTTCTCATCCAGTTTTTTTTCGTTGGATAGCTTTGGTACTACAAGGCCGTTAAACCGTGGTACGTCATTAAAATAAAATATACTTAATATGACCTACCGTACTACAAGGCGGACCATTAGTACAAGATGATTTTATTAGACCTAATAACAGGCTTGTTCCGTCTTGATTCATGTATGGTATTTTTCTCTATTTTAACAAATAACAAAACATTTTTAGTTTTCATAAAATATCTACATACGACCTATATCTAGATGCACAACTTGGCTACTATTTAGATAGGCATGCATACGAATACATATATGCATGCATCTATAAATGTGTTCTCGGTTTTTTTTCTAGCGTGTTCTCTGTGTCAATATCTCAGATTTTATGTACACTAATTATCATCAGTATTATTAGACTCTTTATGACATAATTAATTTTATAATATGTATCTCTTTATATATATATATATATATATATATATATATATATATATATATATTTACTAGGGGTATAATAATATAGTGCGTGATTATTATGTCTCATGCGTTTAGGTGCAACTATATATACGTGTGATGGAGCTTGCCATGTAAGTTAGACTAATAATATATATGGGTCAAGCAGCTTTAAAGGAAGCTATACTCTAAGAGTTAACGTCATCATATGACCTAATATGGCCAAGCAAAGCAAAGAGTAAGCTGCTAGGACGACATATATGATGCACACGTAACGTACGATGCTTAACTACAAATACATATACGAATGAAGGCCATGCGATTAAGCTAAACACCAAATGGTCATATGTAGATATTTTATGAAAACTAAAAATGTTTTGTAATTTGTTAAAATAGAGAAAAATAACATACATGAATCAAGACGGAACATGCCTGTTATTACATCTAATAAAATCATCGTGTACCAATGGTCGGCCTTGTAGTACGGTAGATCATATTAAGTATATTATATTGTTTTGTTTTATTTTAATGACGCGCCACGGTTTAACGGCCTTGTAATACCAAAGTTATCCAACTAAAAAACTGGATGAGAAATAAATCTGGACGAACAAATCAGCGACATAAACGAAAAATTTGGACAACAAAAAAACAAATTAAAGACAAAAAGTATTAAAAAACACCCATCGTGGGACTTGAACCCAAACCACATGGTTAAGAGCTTTATGTTCTACCAACTGAGCTAGAGAGCTTTATGATTAAAAAACAGAGCTCGGCGCCATAGATCATGGCGCCGAGCTCGGTGCCACATCAGCGCCACGACGTCTGTTTGTGCCAGCGCAGCACGTACCTCGGCGCCATAGCCTATGGCGCCGAGCTGTGTTACCTCGGCGCCATAGCCTATAGCGTCGAGCAAAGGGTCCAAAAATGACATTAAAAATTTTTAGGGTCCAAACGTGATTTTTTTTCCCGAAAAAGGGTCAAACTGCAAAAAATTCGGGCTCCAAGGCATGAGGAGAGCAGCAGCGGCAGCAATGACCCCATTGGAGACCTAGAAGCCCAGGTGGAGCAGCTTCGAACGGAGCTACGTCACAGAAATAGGGTGTGGGTAGAAGATGGTCAGCATATAAATGAGTTAAGAGCTGACATCCGACATCTGCAAGACGAGCTAGCCAAACGGGATTTGGCAATCGATTGGGCTGTCAACTCACATTCCATTGCTTGGGACCGGGAAGCCAAAGCTCTAGCCCGTGTGGAGGAGCTTAGCACGGTCGTTGACAACTTGCAGGTGTACTACAATATATTACATGAGGAAGTTCATGAATTGTATTCGCGACTGCACCCTGACGTACCTGCCGACCCTGTTGGAATGGGAGCCGGATCTTCTGGAACAGCAGGTGAAGCACTTGGTGGGGAACTGGACCTTTTCAAGCCCCCTCCTTCTATGAACCTAGCTGACGAACGGTCCCCTACAACCGACAGCGAAGCAACTAAAGATGATAAATACTAGAGTAGTATAGTTTAGAAATAATACTAATGTAAAATAGGTAATGAAGTCATGTCGTACATATGAGTCTGTAACATTACATCTTAGTAATGTAAAATGATGGTGTATATCAGCATGTTATATTTTTCCAAATATTTCTTTGCTTCAGATGCCATCCAGAACTCGTGCACCTGATGGCGCGGGAACGTCCCATGGTCAAGAAGACACACCCAATCCACCGCCAGTACCGCCCACGTTGGCCGAGGCTATCGCTACCTTGGTCACCGTGACCGCTGACAACACCCGCTTTCTGCGTGAAATGGCAGGAAATCAATTTCAGTAGCAAGGCAGGAGGGCTTATCCGCAGGGACCCCGCGAAACTTCGTACCTGGATTTCTCAGAAACCCGTCCCCCACTTTTCATCAAAGCCGAAGATCCTCTCGAAGCCGACGAATGGGTTCGGGTCATTGAGCAGAAATTTGGACTCATCCGCTGCACGGAGACCCAAAAGCCGTTGTTTGCGGCTCAGCAGCTAAGAGGCCCTGCCAGCACCTGGTGGGGAAATTATGCGGCCATTCAGCCTACCGGACATTAGGTCACATGGGATGAATTTAAATTGGCATTTCGTGAGCACTACATTCCAGAAGGAGTGCTGCACATGAAGCAGGAAGAATTTATGAGACTCAAGAAAGGAGGAGATACTGTTATGCAGTATCTCAACAAATTCAATCATTTGTCCCATTATGCAATTGACCAGGTCAATACTGACCTGAAAAAGAAGAACTTCTTCATGCGAGGCCTCAATGACCGGCTACAACGAAAGATGGCCACCTGCCTTGATCTCTCCTACAGCAGGGCTGTCAGCACAGCGCTGGCAGTTGAAGCTAAGCATGCAGGCCCATGAAAATCAAAGGGTATTGGAGGTGACAGGTCCAACTAGGGGACTGAAAAGCGACAAAAAGGTTGGTAATCCGACCTTTTAATCAAAACCGTTCTTCACCTCGTCGACCGTCCTACCCCTTCAAACAGCCTGTCTTCATCCGCCCTGCCACTACCCCCACTTCAACAACTCAGCTGAGTGCCCCTGATGCTCGTTTCCCTGCCCTCCCGAGCTCTTCAACTGGCTGCTTCAATAGTGGGAAGTCTGGACATTTTATCAAAGACTGTCCATATCCGAGGTAGAACAAATCCAATAATCAGTAGAACCCAAGGAGTTCAAGCCAAGGCAAGGGAAACACAACAAATAATTCAGCGGGCAAGAATATAAAGAAGACTGGGCGAATATATTATACACAAGTGGCCACTACACCGGAGGGAGAGCCGGTTATGATGGGTACGTTCCTCGTGGCCAATCACCCTGCAGTCATTCTCTTTGATTCTGGTGCTTCGCATACATTCATAAGCAAGAAGTTTGTGGAGAAATATTGCATTCCTTGCATTGAATCAAGGGAAGGGTTTATTATTCATTCGCCTGGGGGACAAATATTCACTAAATAAGTGGCTTTCCATGTGCCCGTAACATTGGCTGAATGGGACTTTCCCACAAATATGATTGTTCTGAAAGGCCAAGATATATATGTAATTCTGGGCATGAATTGGTTAGCCCAGCACAAAGCTATTCTCAACACTGATTTGAGAACCATCAGGTTGAGCTATGGCCGTGAAGAGGTTCTCCTATCCATCCCTGTAGCTATTCCAGCTAAACCATTTGGCAGAGTTTATGAAGCTATCATACCGGAAATCTAAGATATTCTGGTAGTATGTGAGTTATCGGATGTCTTTACGGAAGATTTGCCTGGATTACCTTCAGAAAGAGATGTAGAGTTTGTGATTGAATTGAAGCCCGGTACGGCTCCTGTTTCTAGAAGGTCGTACTGAATGCCTCCAAATGAGTTGGCAGAGGTCAAGACACAATTACAAGATCTACAAGAGAAGGGATTCATCCGACCTAGCTCATCACCTTGGGGTTGTCCAATAATCTTTGTCAAGAAGAAGGATCAAACGCTTCGGATGTGCGTGGACTGTAGACCCCTTAATGAGGTCACAATCAAGAATAAGTACCCTCTTCCCTAGATTAATATCTTATTCGATCAGCTTACTAGAGCTCGGGTATTTTCCAAAATTGACCTCATGTCAGGTTATCATCAGATCCGTATCCGACCCGAAGATATACCCAAGACCACATTTACTACGCGGTATGGATTATTCGAATATCTGGTTATGTCTTTTGGATTAACAAATGCTCCTGCCCACTTCACATATCTGATGAACTCGGTATTTATGCCCGAGTTGGACAAATTCGTGGTGGTCTTCATTGATGATATCTTGATATATTCCAAGAATGAAGAGGAGCATGCTCGGCATCTGCGGATCGTATTAATGCGCTTAAGGGAACATCAAATATATGCTAAATTCAGCAAGTGCGCGTTTTGGCTGGAGGAAATCCAATTTCTAGGACACGTATTGTCTGCTAAGGGGATTGCGGTTGATCCCAGCAAGGTCAAGGATATTTTAGAGTGGAAACCACCAACCACTGTACATCAAGTCCAAAGTTTCCTTGGACTGGCTGGTTATTACCGCCGATTTATCCCGGTTTTTTCCAAGCTTGTGAAGCCAATCACAAGTTTATTGAAGAACGATACAAATTTTAACTGGTCCTCAAGATGCAATGAAGCCTTCGAGTAGCTGAAGGTGTTATTGACCACTGCTCCGGTATTAGCTCAACCGGACATTGAAAAGCCTTTTGATGTGTATTATGATGCATCAGACAGTGTGGTTTAGGCTGTGTCTTGATGCAAGAGGGCCGAGCCATAGCGTATGACTGAAGACAGTTGTGCCGGCATGAGGAACATTATCCAACTCATGATTTAGAATTAGCTGTTGTGGTTCATGCCCTGAAAATATGGCGTCATTATCTGCTGGGAAATATCTGTCATATATATACAAATCATAAAAGCTTGAAGTACATATTTACCTAGTTAGAACTAAATATGACAGAGGAGATGGTTTGAGCTAATTAAGGACTACGAATTGGAAATTCACTATCACCTAGGCAAGGCCAACGTGGTGGCAGATGCACTAAGTCGCAAGGCTTCCTGCCATTGTCTCACAATGAAAACCTCTGACATCACATTATGCCAAGAAATGGAGAAGTTAAACCTGGGAATGATTCAACATGGAACATTGAATCAATTGAAGCTTGAGTCGGTTCTTCTGCAAAGAATAATTGATGCACAAAGAAGTGATGAGGGTATGAAACACATTCATGAGAAAATAAAGCCCGTTAAAGCAAACTGTTTCAGAAAAGATGATCAAGGTATTGTATGGTTTAACCACCGCATAGTTGTGCCCAAGAATGATGAAGTCCGCCAGCAAATTTTGGATGAAGCTCATCTTAGTCGCTATTCCATTCATCCCAGAAGCACTAAGATGTATCATGATCTAAAGCAACATTATTGGTGGACCAAAATGAAGATCGAAATTGCACGCTATGTGGCGAGATGCGACACCTGTAGACGTGTCAAAGCTGTTGGGCCCATTACCACCGGCTCAAGGGAATCTAAAATATGTTATAGTGGCTGTGGAGTATTTTTCCAAGTGGATTGAGGCGAAGCCATTGGCCACAATAACTTCGGCCACTGTCCAAAAGTTTTTCTGGCAGAATATTGTCTGTCGCTTCGGGGTACCGAAGGCAATTACTGTAGATAATGGAACGCAGTTTGACTCCGAAGCTTTCAGAAATTTCTGTGATCAAATTGGAACGAAGATCCATTTTGCGTCAGTCAGGCATCTGGAGTCAAATGGGCTCGTTGAAAGGGCCAACGGCATTATAATGACAGGAATAATGAAGTTAATCTTCAATCAACCTAGGGGAAAGTGGCCAGATCAGTTAATCAAAGTGGTGTGGAGCCACAATACAACAACATCAAGGTCTACAGGCTTTACCCCATTCAAATTATTATTCGGTGACGAAGCAATAACTCCGGAGGAAGCAAAAGCTGGATCAGTAAGAGTAGTAGCTTCGGCAGAATCAGGTCCCGAAGATGCTTGCCTTGTGGAAAAGGATGCTTTAGAAGGGATCAGGCTTCAGGCCGTGGAGAATATCAATAAATATCAGGCTGAAACAGTTAAATGGCGAGATAGAAAAGTCCGGCTAAAAAATATTGAGCCGGGACACTTGGTGCTTCGGAGAGTGGCTAACCCAGATACAGTGGGTAAGCTACAGTTGAAATGGGAAGGACCATTCTTAGTAGTATCTTCGTCAAGGCCTGGATCATACAGATTGAAGGACATGGATGGCAACGAAATTCCAAGGTCTTGGAATGCGGATGAGCTTCGGCGATACTATGTATAATATGATGTAATTTTTTATGCTTTTTCTTTTCATTTTCATGGCACCCTTTTCCTTTCCGAAGGGGGAGAAAGGTTTTTAATGGGGCCATCATGTGTAATTTCCTTTTTTAGTCTTATAAGAGCGAAATCCCCCAAAAAATGTAAATGTAACAGCTGAGAACGCACCATCGAGTGCAGTAACTGAAAAAGAAAAAAGAGAAGAAGCTCCAAAGACGTTCCTAAGGGAATGCAGAGCTTATACCGCCTAAGTAAAAGGCGAAGAAACTCCAAAGACGTTCCTAAGGGAATGCAGAGTTTATACCGTCTAAGTAAAAGACGAAGAAGCTCCAAAGACGTTCCTAAGGGAATGCAGAGCTTATACCGCCTAAGTAAAAGGCGAAGAAACTCCAAAGACGTTCCTAAGGGAATGCAGAGTTTATACCGTCTAAGTAAAAGACGAAGAAGCTCCAAAGACGTTCCTAAGGGAATGCAGAGCTGATGTGTGATTGATTCCAAGGAAATAATGGTTGAGTGTGGCTTCGGTTATATGCTTTGGACATTCATTCGCACATTACATCATAGCATTTGCATTCATAAGCATTCATTCATAGCATTTGTGTTCCTAAGTGGTAGCTTCGGCAAAAGGAAGAAGCGGTCTTTTATGTTTCGTCATGTACAAAAAAAGAAAAGCTTCGGCAAAAGGAAGAAGCGGTCTTTTATGTTTCGTCATGTACAAAAAAGAAAAGCTTCGGCAAAAAGGAGAAATGGTCTTTTATGCTTCGTTGTGTACGAAAAGAAGGGAAGGTGTTTTTTCGCCTTCAGCTCAAAATACTGATTTCGTCCACATCAAAGCGTCTCAATAAAAGGGTAAGAACATATTACAAGGTATGAACAAAGTTCCTTGAGAATAGATTAATTGTATTTACAAAAAGTTGTTACAAATTCTCTTGAGTTTTTTTCTAGTCTACTCCTATTAATCTTCGTCAGGTTTCTGCTTCGGCGACATATACTTTAAGTATCACCTTCAGCTTCGTCATCCTATACGAATCAAGGTATCCCAAGTAAAAATCAAGTGTGAAGGAGAAGGTAAGTACAAAGTATGATTTCTTACTGGTTCAAGATGACTTCGAGCTTCGTCCCCAGCCTTCTCTCGCCCGCCTTTTGTCCATATCATTTTTATGAATCTATTTGAGATGCTCCGGGCGAGGTCAGGAATGTCGTCGAGAATTGATGGAGACAGGGCGAAGTTGGGCCTGTTGACAATCTTTCCATGCTCGCAGCCAGCCTTCAGGAATGCTGCAGCAGTACCCCGAGAAGCTACCCAGGCACAGAAGTCACCGTGCCCAGCTATAACTTCGTCAAGTTCTTCAATTTCAGCTTCGATATGATCGAAGGCTTTTGGTAAATCTTCATCCGAAGGGGTAAATTTCCCGCTGCTGGCTCCAACTGAGTAAAAGATCTTCTTTAGTTGTTGGATACAATTGTTGCTAAAATTCAAACATTTATCCTGAAGGCTTGTTAATGATTTCTTCAAATTTGAGTTGGCTTGGACTTCGGCTTCAAGTTTCGAGTCAAGTCTTAGCTTCTCTTGTTCAAATTGTTTCGATTGGCAGAGAAGCTTCGAATTCAATTCTGCTACTTTGGCTTCAGTCTCTGCCAGCAAGCCTTCGGTTGATTGAAGTTCGAAGTCTTTCTTTTCAATAATAGCTGATTGTTCTTTTATCTTGCTCTCCAAATTCTCAATTATAGCTTCGTGCTTTTTATCTTCTAGATCTTGCTGCATCCTCAAAGCTTTGCTTAGAAGCATGCTCTGCAAATAAACAACCTTCGTTAAAAAATATTGCCATTATTAAAAAACAATAGAAGCTAGAGAGAAGGATGTTTACCTTGAAATTTGAATAAAATAAGCTGCCGACGATATGTTGTCGTCGGTAGCGGCTGATGTCTGTCTCTAGTTTCGGAAAACCGATACTCTTTGATAGAGTACCGATGATTTTAGCCCCAGCTGAGTCCCGGATGCAGCCCAGTTTTTCATCATCAATGCCTCCAAATAGAAGAGCTCCTGGCTTGTATCCGCAAGATTTGGCGTATTCCTTAAGCTCTTCTTTTTCGGCCTTCGACAGTTTTTGCCCGACTAAATTCTGAAATGAGTAGGCTTCGTCGTCCGAAGTGTCTTCGGCTATTTCTTTCCCTTTCCTAGGCACTGTGGCCATGGTTTCTTCAGCAGTGGTGGCAGCTTCTTCTGCAGCCATGCCTGTTAAAATTTTGTTGATGTCTTCAATAGTAGATTCTAAGTTTACATCTTCGGCTGTAGCGGCTTCGGTAGCCGCGACTTCCGAAGGTGCGACTTCGACATTTTCTGTGCCCACAACAGCTGGTGTTTTCTGGATTGACGCCCTCGGTGGCGTCTTGTCAATAACTTCTGTTACGGCAATAATTCTTTGCCTTTTCGCTTTGGATATCTTCGTTTTTTCCGGCTCTGCCACCTTTTGAAAAAGCTTCGTCAGTCAAGGCCCTAATGGACTTAGCTTCGTGGGCATGGGTTCAGTCATTACCTTTAGAATTTCCTCCACGTCGCTAGTAGAAGGTGGTGTGGGGGTCCCCTCTTCTTCGGATAGTTTTCGCTTTGGAGTTGATATTTTTCTCTTGACAATTTTCTTCTTTTTTGGTGGTTGTTCTTCATCCTTGTTTAAAGCTTCGGCCGCTCTTTTTCTTCTCTCGCCCTCAGCACCCTTGTTCAGTTGCGCATAATCAGGATATTCGAAACCCAGAGCATCAAGCACTCGGTTCAGCCTTCGCTTCGGACGGGTGCCGAAGGCTGCTGTCATCAGTTGATCTTCCTTTTTCGAGTAATTCCCAAGAATTTCATTACACATCACCTCAACTGTATCCAGCCACTCTTGGCAGGGCTTCTTAAAATATTTCTTGAATTTGAAGTGGTAAGGAAGCCGGACAAGATCCCCTTCCTTCTTCTCCCCCTTTAACTTCGGCATTTCCCATTTTTTCAGAGTAGGGAAGACTCTGAATGCTAAGAATTCTTGAACCAGATCCCTGGTACCAATATGCTCTGCAACGATTCTGAATTCATCCATTGCCCGTTGAGTTTGACCCTCTGGTGTCATGTTGCAGTGGGGTCGGGTTTCTCCGAAAGTTAGCTCGAGTGGACTTTGCACAAGCTTCTCCTTGTCCTCATCAACCTTGACATAGAACCATTCTGATTTCCAGCCTGCCGGCCATTTGCTTCGGTAGCTGATTACAGGAAACTTTGCGGTTTTCCGGTAGGCAAAATTGTAGCAACCGAAGTTTTCATGAAGCCCATCTTTTCTGGCCTTTGTTTGATAATGCAATTCATGAACTCGACAGAAACTGTCAGCAAAAGGCTCCACTGCTTGGCTTCGGAGGGCCCAAATATAAACGCTAAGCCTAACGATAGCGTTAGGAGTTAACTGATGAAGGTAGATGCCAAACCTCTTCAATATCTCTGCAACAATCTCGTGAACAGGGAATCTTAGCCCAGCCTTTAAAAAGCTTTTGAAGATGACAACCTCGTCCTTCTCTGGCTTCGGGGTGGTCTCTTCTCCCCCGAAGCGAAGTAGCTTCTTCTGATCTTCACTGAAAAAACCTGCTTTCACCATCTTGGCGAGATCAACCTTTGAAACAGTCGATTTTCCGAAGTCTAGGTGGCTGGGTTTGCTGGGCATGGCAATACGGTAGTCATCTTCGGAGTCCGTTTCTTCAATGTTCCCTTCTCCTTCGGCAGCTGTCGGGTTTGCTTCGGCAGCAGGCATTTCTTCCGCAGTCACCAGTCCGGAGCGCTGCATCGCTTCGGAGATGGGCACAGTCTCCGAAGCTTCAGTTTCGTCCCCCTCACGCTCAACCCTAGCTGTAGAGCGAACTCTGGCCATTTAATTATGAACTTGTGAAACTTGGGTACTTTTTTCTCCGAAGCAGGCTTCAAGATGGAGCTTCGTTCAAATCTGACAAACTAGCTTCGGTGGTGGTTAAAAATTTTGGCAGCAAAACAGTGCAAATAGCAGTAAATGCTGTGGTAACTTCACACCTACTCGTCTGTTTATATAGTGCTGCAGGTAAGAAGGCGAAGCGGCAGGGTTTTTACACCAGGCGGGCAGTAACTTGTACTCGCTGCGCAGTGGACCGCAAAGACCAAACAGTGACTCTGCAAGGTGGGACCGACACGATCTCGGGAAATGAATCGTTTCTCGGCAACGAGCTCAGGGAAGGTGTTTTTTGGACCTTCGGCTTCCCGAAGCTTGAGAGGATTTTTTCACGGTTCAAGCTCGTTACGAAAAACGATCTAGCGCCGCGAAAGGGGCTACTGTTGGGCCCATGCTTCGTTGCGCCGAAGGTCTTGCGTGAAGAAGCAGCTTCGGCTGAAATCGTCCCCAGGAAATGGCCGAAGGTTCCTTTTTTATAGAGCTTCGGCATTGCAAACCGACATAGAGATAGAATGACCTTTTTATCCATAGAGGTCTAACATAATGTTGTAAACTTTTGTAAAGGGCATAATTGTAATTCGTCACAGGCTGCGTCCTGTGTCTATAAATAGATGAACAGTACCCCCGTACTGTTCACGCTGACTTGACAATTGCTTTGGCGTTACGCTTGTACTTTTCACCTTCTCTCAGGACCGAAGGTACATTTGTAATTCGGAATTATTTCTATTCTTCCATGTTAATAAAATAGAAATGATTCTATGATGATGCTTATATTATATTTCATGCTTTATATGAGTTCTTCGTCATTATTTGTTATGTTTACGAAGGTATGTCTCTTATGACCTTCGTCCGAAACTCATTATTTCCCGAAGGGACATAATGCTTTGAAGGACGAAGGACTTTAACACTTAACACTTTTTATGTTGCCTTGTTCTTAACTCTTAGCATTTGAGAACAAGTCCCCAACAAAAGCCATACATATGAAAACTGCTGATCTATTGCAATCTTTACCTATCCCAACTTGGCAATGGGAAGACATAAGCATGGACTTCATTGTGGGGTTACCCAGGACAACAAAAGGATATGATTCTATTTGGGTTATAGTTGATCGACTTACCAAGATAGCCCATTTTCTGCCCGTCAAGACAAATCATCTAGTTGTTGTCTATGCTCAGTTATATATTGCTTGTATTCTTAGTCTGCATGGAGTTCCAAAGACCATAGTGTCAGATCGTGGGCCGCAATTTGTAGCCATGTTTTGGGAAGCACTCAATAAGTCCTTGGGTACCAAATTGCTTCACAGTTCAGCCTATCATCCTCAAACCAGTGGCAGACTGAGAGAGTAAACCAAATACTTGAAGACATGTTACGAGCATGCATTCTTGAATACCCACATAAATGGGATGAATGTTTACTGTTGGAAGAATTCTCATACAACAATAGTTATCAAGAAAGCATCAAGATGGAACCTTTTGAAGCCTTATATGGACGATGGTGTCGTACTCCATTGAATTGGTCTGAACCAGGAGAAAGATGGTTTTTCAGGCCTGATATGGTTAAAGAAATGGAGGAAAAAGTTCAACAAATTATAAATAATTTGCAGGAAGCCCAAGCTCGGTAAAAGAGTTATGCAGACATACAACGCCAACCCTAGTACTTTCAAGTTGAAGATTATGTCTACCAGAAAGTCTCACTAATGAAGGGTGTATCTCGTTTTGGGGTAAAAGGAAAGCTTGCACCCCGGTACATTGGCCCTTTTCCTATCCTTGAACAGTGTGGACCGGTGGCATACCGACTCCAACTACTCGAAACATTGTCTGCAGTGCACAATGTGTTCCATGTGTCCCAATTGAAGAAGTGTCTTCGGGTTCCAGATCAAACCGTTGAAGTGACGGATGTTGCCTTAGAACCATACTTGACATATTCAGAACATCATATTTGAGTCCTGGATCAGAAGGACAGGGTTACCTAAAGGAGAACTCTCAAATTTGATAATATACAATGGAACCAACACACGGAAGATGAAGCTACATGGGAAACTCAAGACTTTCTAGAAAAGAATTTCCCAGGCTTTTTAGCTTCATGTAAATTGTGAGATATATACAATTGTTGTAATAGAGGAATAAACCCCATACCACCCCCTGCCTTGTACAAGAAATAAGGAAATAAAAATATGATGCGTTTCCTTTTCCACTACTTGCCCTAGGACTTTTAAATCTCGGGACGAGATTCTTTTATGGGGGGAAGGATGTAACACCCTGGTGTTACTGTCACTAAAACTTGAGCATAACATCATGAGCATTAGCATATCATGTGTTTGTTACACTTAGAGTGCATTGACTAGGCAAAAATTTCAAACAAGTTGTATTGATGTGACTGGTCATGGGTGAAACCCTAGGGTAGGGTACTTAACCCTAAACTAGGCCTAGGAGTGTTAATAAATCCTGAATGAGAGAAAACTTCAAAACTCATTAGAAACGGTCATAAGATATCACCATTAATGGACTTGAGTGGCATCCAAACCCTAGAAATGCCAAAAAACCCTAAAAAGACCCCTCGAAAACCCTGAGTTGAAACCCTAGGGGGTTATATGTAAACCTGGCACACTTTTGGATCCAAGTGCAAAAACCAAGGTATTAGGGCACCACAAATCATATATGTCACATAATTGAGGATTTGCAAATCAAATTGTGAACTTTGGCCTAAATTGCAAAAAGCACCTCATATACTCCATATACCTAAGTCCAAAATGAGTGGAAGAAGGCTGTTTTTGGAGCTCTACTTCTCGGGATTCTTGAGGACTTTGCCATGGGCCAGTACCGCAAATCTGTAGTGCCATGTATGGAGAACAAGTTTTCTTAAGTAATCAAACACTAGTGTTCCACAAAAATGGGAGATACATGAGGTTAAAAAGGCGCTGTCAGTCGGCTTGATAGGTGTTCATTCACTGCATCTAATCAGGATCAGGGTTCAGTGTTGTCGCGCCAACTTGAGCGTCTTGGCCTGATTAATCCGTGGATATTTTCGGCATGGTCATTAATTCATTATACCAAAATGAAACACCATTAGTCCAGGTACAACTTTGATGCAGACTCATTTGCAAGTAGTCACATAAAATTTGAAGCAATAGCCAGTTGAATTCGGCCTGGCAGTCGTACTGTTCACCGGAGTTCAGAAAAATCTCGCCGGGGATAAGATTGCCACCGCGGCTGGGGATTACACTGCGGCCGCGGTAAAAATCTTCCGCGACGTGGCGCATAAACTTTGAGGTGGCGCTGCTCGGTTAATCGGTGATCACCGGACGCTCGCCGTGGCTCTGCCCACGCGGGTGAGCTCGCCAGCGCACTTGAAGATCCTTGAATCTCATCCACCTCTGGCCATCTTCCTATAAATTGAGCCCGAGCGCTGCTTCTTCACCACATCACACACATGAGTACTTGCGCAATCGACCCAATTCCACCGAAGAACTCAGATAGGCCATAAATCTCCTCCTCACTGTTCTTAGCGCCACCATGAAGGACCTCTTCGTGGGTAGCCCTCCTCGGGGTCAGTACTCGCCCAATTGTCTCTTGTTCTAGCATGTCTTTAGCTTCCTATCGCTCTCGGTGCTGTCCAATTGAATTTTACCAGAGCCCCACCACCGGAACACCCAGTAGTTCCATAGAACGCCCCGTATACACCCTCTCTGTCGACCCGCTTTCCTACCCTCGTTCGGCCTAAATTCAATCGTGTGCCTAGTCCCTGGTGAACCCGTGGAGCTTCCCCAAGCTTCAATTTTAGCGTCAATCCCGTTAGTTGTCCAGAACGCGATCTCCAGGGCCGTTCCGCCGCCGTAACCATGAACAAGCTCCGTTTAGGGTCAAATCCTTCAAATTAAATGAGGGCTTTTACTCGGACCGACTTATGCTTGATTTTTATGAGCTCGTTACTCTTTGTCTAGGTCACCACCGCCGTGAAACCATGGCTCCGGCCAGGTGTTCGGCTTAATCCCGTCGTGGGCTGAGATCTGTAAAGAAATAGAACTAGAGGGGTGTTTTTGTAGATGTCAGTGACTCTAGGAATAGTTAGTGGGACGCTTTTCTAGTTATTTAAAACATCAAGGGCCTTTTCGCAAGACCGGCAACACAGACGTGGGCGCGCGCGTGCCCTCCCTTCTGCAGGCCAGTTTGGGCTGAATTCAGCCCAACACTGTTCATAGTTTTTCTTTTTCTTCTGGTATTAGAGAATCTATATAAAATTGTAGAAAATGCTAAAAATATCAGACCAATTTTGTTATATTCCTAAATTCCTATAGTATTTAATAAAAACAGTTTTATGATTTTTAGTCCAAATAAGGAATTATGGAGTATTTAAAATAGCTAAAACCTATACTCCTGGAATTTTAGACATTATTTAGTAATTTTAAAAATCACTAAACTTTTTGGATAAGCTTTAAATGTTATTTAGAAGCCTTGGGTAAAGTTTGGCATGATTTGGACAATGTTTGGTAACTAAACCCCAAAACCCTAATCTTTTAGTGATGTGTGCCCTATGAACTACAATATTGACTTCAAAAACCCTAGTGTTGGGGGCCTTTGGCTTCCGAAGGTCCTCAAAAACATGATTTAACAATGTTTCTGGAGTATAATACATGAACAAGTACCTTCGGACTTAAGCCAAAACCACAGTATGAGGAAGCACAAAGAATACGAAGGATGGCGCAGAGCCGAAGCTATGCGCAAAAGAGCTTCGACGTGATAGCAGGAAAGGGAACCGACTTAAAGGGGAAAAGGCTATTTAGACCCCGATGGATTACCATTAAGTTATTAGCAAATGTAAAGGGCATGAATGTAATTTTACATGGGCTGCGTCCCGTGCCTATAAATAGATGAACAGTACTCCCGTACTGTTCATGCTGACTTGGCATTTGCTTTTACATCACGCTTGTACTTTTGCCTTCTTTCAAGCCGAAGGTACATTTGTAATTTGTTATCATTTCGATTTTTCAATTAAGATAAGATAGATATGAGGTAATAATAATATTCAAGTGCTTGTGTTATTTTTCATACTTTATATGAATCCTTCTTCATTATTTGTTGTACTTATGAAGATATGTCTTTCATAACCTTCGTCCGAAACTCGTTATATCCCAAGGGAAATAATGCTTCGAAGGACGAAGGACTTTAACGTTTAACAATTTATGTGTTGCCTTGTTCTTAATTCATAGCATTTAAGGACAAGTCCCCAACATTGGTGCCCACCTCCGGTGAACTCTTATCGACCACCTTCGGAAAGCATTGACCTTCGTCATGCCACCGAAGAAAGCTTCGGCGACAGGGGCTGCCGCTCTGCAGCCGCTGGATCCAAACCAGGAGACCCTTTCTCTTCGAGAGGCCCGGAGCCAGAAGAGGAAGGCCACCAGCCCAACGCCCCAGGAGGATGAGTTGGACCAAGAGATCAGGAATATGGAGATGCTTCATCAGCAAGTGCAAAAGAAGAAGGAAAAAATGGCTCGGCTAGCTGACCTGCAAAGGCAGATTGACGAAGCCACAGAAGAAGTACGCCATCTTGCTCAAGATGAGCAAGAACGAAGGCCCCAGCACAGGGAGCTTCATCAAGAAGGATTTTTTGATGATGATGGATGGTATGATGATTCCCATCATGAAAATTTTGCTTTTGATGATGCTTCTCCTCTGTCAACAGAACTGCAGGCTACACCTTGGCCTCCATCTTACAAACCACCTCAGCTTCCCATGTACGACGGGCACTCAGATCCGAAGCAGTTTCTGATGAGCTACGAAGCTACCATATCTTCATATGGAGGCAACACTACAGTCATGGCAAAATCTTTTGTCATGGCAGTCAAGAATGTTGCACAAACCTGGTACTCCTCTCTTCGGCCAGGAACAATCACATCATGGTAGAAGCTGAAGGACATGCTGATTACCAGTTTCCAAGGGTTTCAGACGAAGCCGGTTACTGCTCAAGCTTTGTTCCAGTGCATGCAGGATCACAAGGAATACCTTCAGGCGTATGTCCGAACGTTCTTGCGTCTGAAGGCACAAGCGCCAATAGTGCCCAATGAAATTGTCATTGAGGCCATGATCAAGGGGCTTCGGCCAGGACCTTCGGCCCAATACTTCGCCAAGAAACCCCCTCAAACCTTGGAGAAATTGCTTCAGAAGATGGATGAATACATCCGCGCTGATAATGACTTTCGTCAAAGAAGGGAGGAAGCTTACAGATTCTCCGAGATGACCAGGGGCTTTGGAGGGAGGATTCACCCAAGGCACGTCAGATCAATCGACTCTACTCAGAATGACGACTGAGGAGGTCAGCAGCAGAGGCCGCAATATTCCTCCCAGGCTTCGGGGCAGCAACAAAGCTATCCTCGGCCTCCAGCTCCAAGGGGCAGAGGTGCCAGGGGCTTCGGTGGAAGGTTTGGAGATCAGCCCAGGAAAATTTATTGCCTATTCTGTGGTGAGGACAAGGGCCATACTATAAGGATGTGCCATGTCACCATCCAGAAACAGAAGGAGATAGCAGAAGCTGCAGCCCAATAGAACCAGCCGAAGCAAGTTATGCATACTACTTCGTATCATTCACCGTACATACCAGAGTATGTGGGTAACCATCCTGCAGTTTCTGTTGCTTCGGCAAGCCAACCTCAGGCATCTTGGCAACAGCCTCCACCTCCACCACCAATGCAACCCGCATATCCCCAAGGCCAGCAGCCAGAAGGGAGCCAGCACACTCACCAGCAGCGAGACTTCAGGGAGTAGTCCGAAGCTCGCACAGTCAACAGTACTATGCCAGAATCGAAGCACATCTACTAAGAGATATCCTACCTCTGAAACAATTTTTATATTCGTCATCATTTTCCTTTTCAATAAAGAAGCAATCATTGAAAGCCTAGTTCTTTTGTTGTTTTCAATTTCTTGTAATAGCTTCGTCATTGTCATGATATAATATACCTTCTTCACAGAGTCTCGAAGTTCCAAACGTCAGTAAAACACGAAAGTTGTTCTCAAGAGAACACGGGGTTCACAATTATATTACAAGTTTTGCTGAAGCAACAAAAAGTTGTTCTAAGGAACGCAGTGTAAGTTTGCCAAAACAACAAAAAGTCGTTCCTAAGGGAACACAGCGTAAGTTTTCTGCTCAAAAGTCGTTCCAAAGGGAATGCAGAGCTTACAGCGAAAAATAAATGCTGATTCCGCCAAAGTATAAGGCGAAGCGCGAAAAGTCAATGCGAATACCGCCGAAGTAAAAGGCGAAGAAGGTCCTAAGGGAGGCTTACAGCGAAAAGTCAGCGCTGATACACCGAAAAATAAGCGGTGAAGCCAAAAAATAAACGGCAAAAAGATTGTGTATTTTACTGTGGGAATGTGTGTGTATTTTCGGCACAAATATCATTTTGCATAGCATAACATCATCACATCATTCGCATAACATGACATCATACATCATACTGCATCAATGGCACAAGAAGGGGATGCAACATTGATCTTCGGAAATTGTTTTGAAGAAGTTGTGCCAAGGCACAAAATAAGTACAACTTCGTCATCTATAATATCAAAGAGGATCTATTGCTTACGAAGCATAATATTTTCACAGAATATGTGTATTCTTCACGAAGCATGAAAAGAAGGGAAGGTGTTTTTTTCGCCGAAGGCTCAAAAACGGTATGTACGTAAAGTTTCATGCATCGTAAAGAACTGGATTACAAACAACTCATATATTACATTCAAAACTGTAAAATATTACACAATTTGTTCAGCAAATATTACATCAATATTCTGAATGTTTCTACAACAACAGTTATTCTTCTTTTAAAACTGTTTCTGCAGCTTCGTTTAGTAGTTGAGTCACAACTTCATCCATAATAGCTTCGGCCATCTTTGTAATTTCATCTTCATTTTTTGCTTCGGGGTCGGCCAATGACTCGAAAGGCTCCGGGGGAGGAGATAGTTCGGCTGCGATACAAAACATAAGTAAGTTCGAAGTCACAGAAATAAAGCATAAAGTTTAAAGCAATTAGGTAATACCTATCCGCCTTTCAAGTTCTGTAGTTTTTTCAGCTGCCTTTGCCGCTTCTCTAGCATCATGAGTATCTTTTTCACTTTTCTTTATAATTTCGTGAGCCATCCCTCGGCCAACATTTTCCCAGATGTCGGTGAAAAACTTTCTGCCAACCAAGCTTGCCTCGGCCGAGGGGTCTTTTATATCTTCAATAGAGAATGCAGCTTCGGCTTGGGCCAGAATCTTCACATGTTCGCATCCTGCCTTCTCTAAGATAGCCGCAATTCCCCTGGCATCTGAAAAGGCGCAGACATCTCCGCGGCCACTCAAAACTTCCTCAAAGGCTTCGGCTTCGCCGTTGATCCATTCGATTGGACCTTCGGGATCGCCTAGTACGAAGTTGTCCTCATTTGAGTATGCGCCAATATTGGCGAAGCTAGTTTTTATCTTTTGTACACATGCTACAGATTTTTCATAGCATCTTTCTTTTGAAGAACGAAGCTCCACAACTGTTTTTCCCAGTAATTTTTCCAGTAGTCACTGGCGTCTCGGTCAGCTTCGGCAATTGCACATTTTAATTTTTCTTCTGCCAGCTGTTTTTGAAGATCTTCAATTTCGCATTTCTGGGCCTCAGCTTGAGCTTTTGAACTAGCCTCGTCTTCTTTTATCTTGTTCACCAATGAGTTTAATATTTTATCTTTTTCAAGACCTTCGTTCCTTAGCTCAATTACTTCGGAACGAAGGTTATTCAAGGCCATGGTACATCCCTCGTCTTCAGCGCTTTTTTTGTGCCCTGAGGGCGTTGCTAAGAATAAGGCCCTGCAAAAGGAGTGTTGTATTAAGTATAAGCAAATGAATTTTTTTTGTTTTTAAGTACAAAAATCTTATTCTCTCACCTTTAAGCTGTTGTATGCTAAGTTGTCGGTCAATTCATCTTTTGATAGCACTGAGAGCCCGTCTTCTAGCGTCGGGAATCCGAAGCTTCTGCCCATCTCCCGGCAGACAGAGATCTCATTGCTGTCTGGGAGACAATACAAGAAGTCTTCTTCTCCGCTGTCGTTGAATATCAATGCCCCTTTTGGATATTTTAGTTTCTGGGCATAATGTTGAGCTTCTCGCTTTTCCTCTTCAGATAGCCTTTTGCCCGAAGCATGTCGTACAATATAATCAGGTATTCTGGAAGATGCTTCGGGAGTTGAAGAGAGAGTTTTTTCAGGCAGAATTTGCTTTGTAGCCTCTTTTTTCGTTTCTTCTTCGGTTTCCAAGGATTTCTCCTTGGCGAGCTCTGAAGGCCCAGCTTCGGCCTCGGTATGGCTCTTTGCAGCTTCGTCTTCTGATGGTTTTGTCTCAATTTGTGTTTTTGGCGCTTCGGCAGGTTTCTTCGGAGTGGTACTTGAAGACTTTATTGTCTCCAGCACATCTAGTACATTGACCATCCTTTTTCTCTTCGGAGTCGCCGTGAGGTCTTTTTGTGCCTTCGGCACTGTCATTCCTGCCGAAGGGCTTGTAACTTCTATTATCTTTGTTTTCTCAGCCTCTATTTCTTCAATATTATCGGCCTTCGGCATCATAGTCAGCTCTTCATTCTTCTGTGCAAGAGCAGGTCCTTTGGCTTCAGTAGCCGTAGAGGTCTCACCACCAAATTCGGGCACTGTGGCCGGTTCAATGAAGCGTGGTCGGTGAGTAAGGACCTTCACCTTTTTCCTCTTTGGCGCGGACTCACTTAGAGTAACTGAAGCATCACTTTTCCCAGAAGTTGCACTTTTTCTCTTTTGCCCTTTCAGCGGGTAGCGGTAATCAGGGTACATATACCCAATAGCATCGAAAACTCTATTCAGCCTCTTCTTCTTCCGGCCTCCGAAGGCCGCAGATAACGCGTTATCTTCTGCCTTTGAATATGGCCCAAGCAGTTCGTCGCTTGTAGCTTCGATGCACTTCAGCCAATCATCATCTGGCTCAATAAACATACCTTCATATCTGAAGGTGTATTTCAACCTAACCAGCCCACTTTCGTCAGACTTGCTGATAGTTTCCTCTGGCATTTCCCATTTCTCTACAAGTGGCCACACTCTGGAGGCTATGTGCTCCTAGACCAAATCCCTCGTCCCGACGAAAGAGCAAACTATGCCAAAGGCCTTTCGGCATTCTTCGACTGCTTCATCAATTTCCACCTTCGGTTTCCGAAGGCCGAAGCGCTGCCAGATAGGACGCATGATAATATCTTTAATGTCTTCTCGTGCCTTTAAATCGTTTTTCACGTAAAACCATTCCTTCATCCAGTCCCTAGGCCACCTTTTCCGGAAGGTTGGCACGGGGCAGCTTGACCCAGAGCGAGCGACGAAGCTATAGCAGCCAAAATTATTATGGTTTTGCTCTTTGCCCCAAGGTTTTGTCTCATATAATAGTTCGTGCATATTGCATAAACTTTTTGCATTCGGCTCCAAGCCCTGACTCCTCACAGCCCATACAAAGATTCCCATTCTTATGATAGCTTCGGGAGTAATTTGGTGAAGAAAAATCTGGAATATCTTCAAAACTTCAACCACAAAACTGCTTAGGGGGAACCGAAGCCCAGCTTTGAAGAACCTTCGGAAGATAACGACTTCATTCTCTTCAGGAGTAGGAGCAGCCTTGTCTCCATTGTCAGCCCTCACCAGGTAAATATCTCGGAAATATCTTCCCCTCATATTGTCAAGATGACTTTGCTTAATAGTTGATTTTCCGAAGACTGTGTGACTTGGTCGCCACGGTCGATCTTCGGAATCCTCGCCCCCACTTTCAACTAGGGCTGGAAATGGATGTCTGTAGATTCGAATTATCCGTATTCGTATTCGCTAAAACTGCTAATATGGATATCCGTATCCGTATTCGATTTCAATATAGATGTCAAATGGATGTATTCGAATTCGATTTATAGTACTTTTCTCTATCCGATTCCATATTCGTATTCGAAAAAACCATGAAACATTCGATACTATCCGTATCCGTGAAAAAAATATGTTTCATGAAACCATTTAAAACTTAACTTTATCACTAATTACTAATTAAATTTGATTTTAAGATTAATAATATACTGGAAAAATGATACATATCATTTTAGATATTAAAAATTATCTATATGATATATAATAAATATATCAACCTTATATTTCTAGTGATATTAAATAATAAAATCCAACAGGTTTCATAAACATTCAATTATAACTCTCGACTTTATCTATATAGTAAACACATTTCAATGAAGTTCTATAAACATTCAACTATCACTCTCCACTTACAATATAAAGATAAATTTCTTAATGTTTTCATTTAAGTTTTGGTACACACATTTATATAGGACATTCATTCATTTTAGAACGGAAAATTTGTTTTTATTGGTACATTTACTTTTTATATCAATTCTAATTTACTTGTATTTGTACAAATGTCACTTGTTAAATATCACGTGCTGTTGTTTATCTTTTGTTACATGCTTCGATAGTTTAAAAATATTATTTATATAGTTTTGTTGACTTGGATATGAAGAATCACGAGAAATCTATTTTATTTTAAGTTTGTTTTGACTATCTATAAACTTGTACTTAAATTAAATACACATATACATATGTTAAATTTCAGGATATGATGTTTGAGTTGAATTGAGTAAATATCCGAATAAAAATTCGAATTCGACTATCCGTTTTGTATTCGTATCCGAAGATATTTGAATTTGTATCCGAATTCGAACAAAAATATGGTAAACTGTGACATTCGTATTCGTATCCGTGCGTATTCGATCCGTTTCCACCCCTACTTTCAACATCATAACTGTCACTATCACCGGTGTCTTCAAATAAACCTTCTAAAATCTCCCTAGTGATCTTCTCTGTATTCGTCTTTGCTATTGACTCAAGAAACCCAAGATTCTTCTCCTCAGAAAGGCTCAGCTTCGTTTCGGCAGCAGCTTTTTTATCTTGAGACATCTTCGGAAATGTCGAAAGTGTGCTCTTAAGACCGAAGCTAAAAAAATTTTAAATCCAGGCAAGAGTTTGTAGGCAAAAGCTAAAAAATTTGAGCAAGCAAGAACATATGGCAAAAAGTGTGCCAAATGAGCTCGCGGTGTGCTCTTATTTATACGCCTAGTGCGTTGCAAGTGGGAGGGCCCCACTTGTCATTGACTGTTGCTATTCTAGCAAAGGGAAGGTGTTTTTTTCGGACCTTCGGCTTAGGGCCTTCGTCCGTATCGCAATTTGAATTTATCATTCTAACAAATTAATATTGCGAGGGGCTACTGTTGGGGGCCTTCGGCTTCCAAAGGTCCTCAAAAACATGATTTAACAATGTTTCTGGAGTATAATACATGAACAGGTACCTTTGGACTTAAGCCAAAACCACAGTATGAGGAAGCACAAAGAATACAAAGGATGGCGCAGAGCCGAAGCTATGCGCAGAAGAGGTTCGGCGTGATAGCAGGAAAGGGAACCGACTTAAAGGGGAAAAGGCTATTTAGACCCCGATGGATTACCATAAAGTTATTAGCAAATGTAAAGGGCATGAATGTAATTTTACATGGGCTGCGTCCCGTGCCTATAAATAGATGAACAGTACTCATGTACTGTTCACGCTGACTTGGCATTTGCTTTTACGTCACGCTTGTACTTTTGCCTTCTTTCAAGCCGAAGGTACATTTGTAATTTGTTATCATTTCGATTTTTCAATTAAGATAAGATAGATATGAGGTAATAATAATATTCAAGTGCTTGTGTTATTTTTCATACTTTATATGAATCCTTCTTCATTATTTTTTGTACTTATGAAGATATGTCTTTCATAACCTTCGTCTGAAACTCGTTATATCCCAAGGGAAATAATGCTTTGAAGGACGAAGGACTTTAACGTTTAACAATTTATATGTTGCCTTGTTCTTAATTCATAGCATTTAAGGACAAGTCCCCAACACCTAGTTTCCTAGAGTCCCGTGAACGAAAATTGTATTCAACACCTAAGATAATGTTCCTTTATTATCTTTGCATTCTCATAAGCATTACATGAGCATTCATGATTATATATGGTTCTATATAGAAAACGAAGAAGAAATAGAGGTTGAAGAAGCAAGAGCTACACCACCACCTGAAGACCCACCTGCCAGGAACTGCTTTTACTTTGATATTTGTGGAGCAGAGCCCGACTCTCCTATAACACAAGGCAAGCCCCGGTGCATTTGCCACCTCCTTGCTATTTTAAAATCTTTCTCACTTGCTTGATGCATTAGGTGATAGGAGTTGTGTGTTAAACACTTGCTGCATTTCCTTCCTTGGAAGATTGACTATCTTTCCTTGATCACCTGTGTTATGAAAAGATTTTTCTGATGCTTAGTCTTGCTCTAGAAAAAAAACAAAATGTTTTGTTTTCAACAAAAGATGATGCTTCAAGTGGGAAGGGATGATTTTTAAAAATAAAACTGGATGGTGGATCCATCAGGCATTGATGAATTCAACATCGGAAAAGATGTACCTCTGTCAGGTACCAAACTTTGGGTTTGAAATGATAAAGCTGAGACCGGGCGAGTGACTTGCACGAGAAGAGAGTCTCGGTGTAGTGTCTCTATCAAAGTCGATTAAGGACATTGTCGATGTAGGCCTGCTAACCGAGGGCCCTTTAACTAGTCACCTGCCTCATCATGGTTGAATTGCCCAACACATATAATTGGACTAACTAGTTTGCTCTAGTCTATAAGTTCTACAGGTGCCAAAGGTTCACAATAAGTCAATAAAAAGACCAAGAATGGGTTCGAACAAAGAGAGCAAGTGACAACCGAAGTGCTCCCTGGTCTGGCGAACCGGACTGTCCGGTGTGCCACCGGACAGTGTCCAGTGCACCACCGGACAGTGTTCGGTGCACCAGGGGACTCCAAGCTGAACTCTTCACCTTCGGGAATTCTCAGAGGCGCTTCGCTATAATTCACCGGACTGTCCGGTGCACCACCGGACATTGTCCGGTGCCCCAAGGGAGAGCGACTCTGAACTCGCCAGCTTTGGGGATCCGCTCCGCTAAAATTCACCGGACTGTCCAGTGTAACACCGGACTGTCCGGTGAGACAGCGGAGCAACGACTACTTCGCGCGCAATGGTCGACTCCAACGCATTAAATGCGCGCCTGCGCGCGCAGAGGACAGAGCACGCACGAGTGGCACACCGGACAGTCTACAGGACTTGTCCGGTGCACCACCGGACAGCTAGGCGGGCCCACAAGACAGAGCTCCAACGGTCGAAACCCAACGACCAGGTGACGTGGCTGGCGCACCGGACGGTGTCCGGTGGCGCACCGGACTGTCCGGTGCGCCATGCGACAGAAGCCTTCACCAAACGGCTAGTTTCGTGGTTGAGGCTATAAATACCCCCAACCACCCCACATTCAAGTCATCCAAGTTTTCCACCTTCCAACTACTTACAAGAGCTAAGCATTCAATACAAGACACACCAAAGTGATCAAATCCTCTCCCAATTCCACACAAGACTTTAGTGATTAGTGAGAGAGATTTGTTGTGTTCTTTTGAGCTCTTGCGCTTGGATTGCTTCTTTCTTTCATTCTTTCTTGCGAACAACTCAATTGTAACCAAGGCAAGAGACACCAATTGTGTGGTGGTCCTTGCGGGGAAGTTTGTTCCCGTTTGTTTGAGAAGAGAAGCTCACTCGGTCCGAGGGACCGTTTGAGAGAGGGAAAGGGTTGAAAGAGACCTGGTCTTTGTGACCACCTCAACGAGGAGTAGGTTTGCGAGAACCAAACCTCGGTAAAACAATTCCGCGTGTCACACTCTTTATTCGCTTGTGATTTGTTTTGCACCCTCTCTCTCGGACTCGACTATATTTCTAATGCTAACCCGGCTTGTAGTTGTGATTAAGTTTGTAAATTTTAGATTCGCCCTATTCACCCCCACCCCTCTAGGCGACTTTCAATTGGTATCAAAGCCCGGTGCTTCATTAGAGCCTAACCGCTCGAAGTGATGTCAGGAGATCACGCCAAGAAGGAAATGGTGACCGGCGAGAAGCCCGCTACAAGCCACGGGAAGGCTCCATCGGGAGAATCCTACAACAAAGGGAAGGGGAAGGAAAAGGAATCCCCTTCACACAAGTCGCGTTGGAGCGGTGATAAGAAGAAGAAGATGAGGAAGGTGGTCTACTACGAGACCGACACCTCATCGCCATCCACCTCCGGCTCCGACACGCCGTCTGTCACTTCTAAGCGCCATGAGCGCAAGAAGTTTAGTAAGATCCCCTTACGCTATCCTCGCATTCCTAAACATACGCCTTTACTTTCCGTCCCATTAGGCAAACCACCAACTTTTGATGGTGAAGATTATGCTAGGTGGAGTGATTTGATGCGATTTCATCTAACCTCACTCCACAAAAGTATATGGGATGTTGTTGAGTTTGGTGTACAGGTACCATCCGTAGGGGATGAAGATTATGATGAGGACGAAGTGGCCCAAATCCAACACTTCAACTCCCAAGCCTCAACTATACTCCTCGCCTCTCTAAGTCGAGAGGAGTATAATAAGGTGCAAGGGTTGAAAAATGCTAAGGATATTTGGGACACACTAAAGACCGCGCACGAAGGAGACGAGGTGACCAAAATCACCAAGCGGGAAATGATCGAGGGGGAGCTCGGTTGCTTCCGACTTCGCTAAGGGGAGGAGCCACAAGACATGTACAACCGGCTCAAAACCTTGGTGAACCAAGTGCGCAACCTCGGGAGCAAGAAATGGGATGAACATGAAATGGTCAAGGTTATTCTAAGATCCCTCGTTTTTCTTAACCCTACGCAAGTTCAATTAATTCGAGGAAATCCTAGATATACATTAATGTCTCCCGAGGAGGTAATAGGGAATTTTGTGAGCTTTGAATTGATGATCAAAGGCTCAAAGAAGATCAACGAGCTTGATGGCCCCTCCACGTCCGAAGCACAACCGGTCGCATTCAAAGCAACAGAGAAGAAGGAGGAGTCTACATCAAGTAGACAACCAATCGACGCCTCAAAGCTCGACAATGAGGAGATGGCGCTCGTCATCAAGAGCTTCCGCCAAATCCTCAAGCAAAGGAGGGGGAAGGACCACAAATCCCGCTCCAAGAAAGTTTGCTACAAGTGTGGTAAGCCCGGTCACTTTATAGAAAAATGTCCTATTTGTAGTGACAGTGACAGGAGCGACGACAAGAAGGGGAGAAGAAAGGAGAAGAAGAGATACTACAAGAAGAAGGGCGGTGATGCCCATATTTGCCGGGAGTGGGACTCCGACGAGAGCTCCACCGGCTCCTCCTCCGACGAGGACGCTGCCAACATCGCTGTCACCAAGGGACTCCTCTTCCCCAACGTAGGCCACAAGTGCCTCATGGCAAAAGACGGCAAAAAGAAGAAGGTTAAATCCAAATACTCCACTAAATATGAGTCCTCTAGTGATGATAATGCTAGTGATGAGGAGGATAATTTGCGTACCCTTTTTGCAAACCTCAACATGCAACAAAAGGAAAAATTAAATGAATTGATTAGTGCTATTCATGAGAAGGATGATCTCTTGGACACCCAAGAAGACTTCCTTATTAAAGAAAATAAGAAGCATGTTAAGGTTAAAAATGCTTACGCTCTAGAAGTAGAAAAATGTGAAAAACTATCTAGTGAGCTAAGCACTTGCCATGACACTATTGACAACCTTAGAAATGAAAATGCTAGTTTAATTGCTAAGGTTGATTCAAATGCTTGTGATGTCTCAACTCCCAATCTTAGAAATGATAATGTTGATTTGCTTGCTAAGATTGAAGAATTGAACATTTCTCTTGCTAGCCTTAGGATTGAAAATGACAAATTACTTGCTAAGGCTAAAGAATTAGATGTTTGCAATGCTTCCATCTCCGACCTTAGAAGTAAAAATGATATATTACATGCTAAGGTTGTAGAATTAAAATCTTGCAAACCATCTACATCTACCGTTGAACATACTACTATTTGCACTAGATGTACAGATGTTAACATTGATGCTATTCATGATCACATGGCTTTAATTAAACAACAAAATGATCATATAGCAAAATTAGATGCTAAAATTGCCGAGCATGACTTAGAAAACGAAAAATTTAAATTTGCTAGAAGCATGCTCTATAGAGGGACACACCCTGGCATCAAGGATGGCATTGGCTTCCAAAGGGGAGACAATGTCAAACTTAATGCCCCTCCTAAAAGATTGTCTAATTTTGTTAAGGGCAAGGCTCCCATGCCTCAGGATAACGAGGGTTACATTTTGTACCCTGCCGGTTATCCCAAGAGCAAAATTAGGAGAATTCATTCTAGGAAGTCTCACTCTTGCCCTAACCATGCTTTTATGTATAAGGGTGAGACATCTAGTTCTAGGCAATCAACCCATGCAAAATTGCCTAAGAAAAAAACTCCTAAGGTATCAAATGATTCTAACATTTCATTTAAGACCTTTGATGCCTCTTATGATTTAACTAACAAATCCGGCAAGGTAGTTGCCAAATATGTTGGGGGCAAGCACAAGGGGTCAAAGACTTGTGTTTAGGTACCCAATGTTCTTGTGTCTAATGCCAAAGGACCCAAAACCATTTGGGTACCTAAAGTCAAGAACTAAACTTGTTTTGTAGGTTTATGCATCCGGGGGCTCAAGTTGGATCATCGATAGCGGGTGCACAAACCACATGACAGGGGAGAAGGAAATGTTCTCCTCCTACGAGAAAAACCAGGATCCCCAAAGAGCTATCACATTTGGGGATGGAAATCAAGGTTTGGTCAAAGGACTGGGTAAAATTGCTATATCACCTGACCATTCCATTTCCAATGTTTTTCTTGTAGATTCTTTAGATTACAATTTGCTTTCCGTATCTCAATTATGCAAAATGGGCTACAACTGTCTTTTCACAGATTTAGGTGTTATTGTCTTTAAAAGGAGTGATGATTCAATAGCATTTAAGGGAGTGTTAGAGGGTCAGCTATACTTAGTAGATTTTGATAGAGCTGAACTCGACACTTGCTTAATTGCTAAGACTAACATGGGCTGGCTCTGGCATCGCCGACTAGCACATGTTGGAATGAAGAATCTTCACAAACTTCTAAAGGGAGAACACATTTTGGGACTAACAAATGTTCATTTTGAGAAAGACAGGATTTGTAGCGCATGTCAGGCAGGGAAGCAAGTTGGTATTCATCATCCACATCAGAACATCATGACGACTGACAGGCCGCTCGAGCTCCTACACATGGATCTATTCGGCCCGATTGCTTACATAAGCATCGGCAGGAGTAAGTAATGTCTAGTTATTGTGGATGATAATTCTCGCTTCACTTGGGTGTTCTTTTTGCAGGAAAAATCTCATACCCAAGAGACCTTAAAGGGATTCTTGAGACGGGCTCAAAATGAGTTCGGCTAAAGAATCAAGAAAATTAGAAGCGACAACGGGACGGAGTTCAAGAACTCTCAAATTGAAGGCTTCCTTGAGGAGGAGGGCATCAAGCATGAGTTCTCTTCTCCCTACACGCCACAACAAAACGGTGTAGTGGAGAGGAAGAATAGAACTCTATTGGACATGGCAAGAACCATGCTTGATGAGTACAAGACTTCGGATCGGTTTTGGGCCGAGGCGGTCAACACTGCCTGCTACGCCATCAATCGGTTGTATCTACACCGAATCCTCAAGAAGACATCATACGAACTCCTAACCGGTAAAAAGCCCAATATTTCATATTTTAGAGTCTTTGGTAGCAAATGCTTTATTCTTGTTAAAAGAGGTAGAAAATCTAAATTTGCTCCTAAGACTGTAGAAGGCTTTTTACTAGGATACACAAGGGCATATAGAGTCTTTAACAAGTCCTCTGGACAAGTTGAAGTTTCTTGTGACGTTGTGTTTGATGAGACTAACGGCTCTCAAGTAGAGCAAGTTGATCTTGATGAGATAGGTGATGGAGAGGCTCCGTGCATCGTGCTAAGGAACATGTCCATTGGGGATGTGTGTCCTAAGGAATCCGAAGAGCCTCCAAATGCACAAGATCAACCATCCTCCTCCACGCAAGCATCTCCGCCAACTCATAATGAGGATGAGGTTCAAGTTGATGAAGGAGAAGATCAAGAAAACGAGCCACCTTAAGATGACAGCAATGATCAAGGGGGAGATGCAAATGATCAAAACAAGGAGGATGAAGAACCAAGGTCGCCACACCCAAGAGTCCACCAAGCAATCCAACGAGATCACCCCGTCGACACCATCCTCGGCGACATTCATAAGGGGGTAACCATTAGATCTCGTGTTGCACATTTTTGTGAGCATTACTCGTTTGTTTCCTCTATTGAGCCACATAGGGTAGAGGAAGCACTACAAGATTCGGATTGGGTGGTGGCGATGCAAGAGGAGCTCAACAACTTCACTAGGAACGAGGTATGGCATTTAGTTCCATGTCCTAATCAAAATGTTGTAGGAACCAAGTGGGTGTTCCGCAACAAGCAAGACGAGCATGGTGTGGTGACAAGGAATAAAGCCCGACTTGTGGCCAAGGGATATTCACAAGTCGAAGGTTTGGATTTTGGTGAAACCTATGCACCCGTAGCTAGGCTTGAGTCAATTCGTATATTACTAGCCTATGCTACTTACCATGGCTTTAAGCTCTACCAAATGGACGTGAAAAGTTCCTTCCTCAATGGACCAATCAAGGAAGAGGTCTATGTTGAGCAGCCTCCCGGCTTTGAAGATAGTGAGTACCCTAACCACGTTTACAAACTCTCTAAGGCGCTTTATGGGCTCAAGCAAGCCCCAAGAGCATGGTATGAATGCCTAAGAGATTTTCTTATCACTAATGGCTTCAAAGTTGGAAAGGCCGATCCTACTTTATTTACTAAAACTCTTGACAAAGATTTGTTTGTATGCCAAATTTATGTTGATGATATTATATTTGGGTCTACTAACGAATCTACATGTGAAGAATTTAGTAGGATCATGACAAAAAAATTCGAGATGTCTATGATGGGGGAGTTGAAGTACTTCTTGGGATTTCAAGTGAAGCAACTCCAAGAGGGCACCTTCATTAGCCAAACGAAGTACATTCAAGACATTTTAACCAAGTTTGGGATGAAGGATGCCAAGCCCATCAAGACTCCCATGGGAACCAATGGGCATCTCGACCTCGACACGGGAGGTAAATCCGTAGATCAAAAGGTATACCGGTCGATGATAGGCTCTTTACTCTATTTATGTGCATCTCGACAGGATATTATGCTTTGCGTATGCATGTGTGCAAGATTCCAAGCCGACCCTAAGGAAGCTCACCTTACGGCCGTAAAACGAATCTTGAGATATTTAGTTTATACTCCTAAGTTTGGGCTTTGGTATCCTAGGGGATCCACATTTGATTTAATTGGTTATTCGGATGTCGATTGGGCGGGGTGTAAGATTAAATAGAAAGAGCACATCGGGGACTTGCCAGTTCTCGGGAAGATCCTTGGTGTCTTGGGCTTCAAAGAAGCAAAATTCCGTAGCTCTTTCTACCGCCGAAGCCGAGTACATTGCCGCAGGCCATTGTTGCGCGCAACTACTTTGGATGAGGCAAACCCTTAGGAACTATGGTTACAAATTAACCAAAGTTCCTCTTCTATGTGATAATGAGAGTGCAATTCGCATGGCGGATAATCCCGTTGAGCATAGACGCACTAAACACATAGCCATTCGGTATCATTTTCTACGGGATCACCAACAAAAGTGAGATATCGAGATTGCATATATTAACACTAAGGATCAATTAACCGATATCTTTACCAAGCCACTTGATGAACAAACTTTTAACAAACTTAGGCATGAGCTAAATATTCTTGATTCTAGGAATTTCTTTTGATGTCTTGCATACATAGCTCATTATTATACCTTTGATCATGTCTCTTTCATGTGCTATGACTAATGTGTTTTCAAGTGAATTTCAAACCAAGTCATAGGTATATTGAAAGGGAATTGGAGTCTTCGGCGAAGACAAAGGCTTCCACTCCATTCCATAACTCATCCTTCGCCGTCGCTCTCCGTCTTTGGTATAATCTTCACTCATATTTTATTTGCCAAAGGGGAGAAAGTAGTAAGGAAAGGGCTTATATTTCACTCAAAGTATCCATTTTTTGGCGAATCATGCCAAAGGGGGAGAAAGTATTAGCCCAAAGCAAAAGGACCGCACCACCAGGCCCAAAGCAAAAGGACCGCACCACCACCTAATTTTCAACTAATGATTTTCAAATTGGTATCTTATTGTGTTCAAAAGATGGAGAAAGTAGTGTTTTCAAAATCGATATCTCAAAACCCTCTTGAACACTAAGAGGAGAATTTGATTGAGGGGGAGTTTTTTTAGTCAAAGAAAAAGCATTTGAAAAAGGGGGAGAAAATTTCAAATCTTGAAAATGCTTCTCAAAATCTTATTCATTTACCTTTGACTATTTGCAAAAGGACTTTGAAAAGAATTTACAAAAGAATTTTGCAAAAACAAAACATGTGGTGCAAGCGTGGTCCAAAATGTTAAAAATAAAGAAACAATCCATGCGTATCTTATAAGTATTTATATTGGCTCAATTCCAAGTAACCTTTGCACTTACAATTATGCAAACTAGTTCAATTATGCACTTCTATACTTGCTTTGGTTTGTGTTGGCATCAATCACCAAAAAGGGGGAGATTGAAAGGGAATTAGGCTTACACCTATTTCCTAATTGATTTTGGTGGTTGAATTGCCCAACACATATAATTGGACTAACTAGTTTGCTCTAGTCTATAAGTTCTACAGGTGCCAAAGGTTCACAATAAGTCAATAAAAAGACCAAGAATGGGTTCGAACAAAGAGAGCAAGGGACAACCGAAGTGCTCCCTGGTCTGGCGCACCGGACACTGTCCGGTGCACCACCGGACAGTGTCCGGTGCACCAGGGGACTCCAAGCTGAACTCTTCACCTTCGGGAATTCTCAAAGGCGCTTCGCTATAATTCATCGGACAGTGTCCGGTGCCCCAAGGGAGAGCGACTCTGAACTCGCCAGCTTCGGGAATCCGCTCCGCTAAAATTCACCGGACTGTCCGGTGTAACACCGGACTGTCCGGTGAGCCAGCGGAGCAACGACTACTTCGCGCGCAATGGTCGACTGCAACGCATTAAATGCGCGCCTGCGCGCGCAGAGGGCAGAGCACGTGCGGGTGGCACACCGGACAGTCTACAGGACTTGTCTGGTGCACCACCGGACAGCCAGGCGGGCCCACAAGACAGAGCTCCAACGGTCGGAACCCAAGGCCAGGTGACGTGGCTGGCGCACCAGACAATGTCTGGTGGCGCACCGGACTGTCCGGTGCGCCATGCGACAGAAGCCTTCACCAAACGGCTAGTTTGGTGGTTGGGGCTATAAATACCCCCAACCACCCCACATTCAAGTCATCCAAGTTTTCCACCTTCCAACTACTTACAAGAGCTAAGCATTCAATACAAGACACACCAAAGTGATCAAATCCTCTCCCAATTCCACACAAGACTTTAGTGATTAGTGAGAGAGATTTGTTGTGTTCTTTTGAGCTCTTGCGCTTGGATTGCTTCTTTCTTTCATTCTTTCTTGCGAACAACTCAATTGTAACCAAGGCAAGAGACACCAATTGTGTGGTGGTCCTTGCGGGGAAATTTGTTCCCGTTTGATTGAGAAGAGAAGCTCACTCGGTCCGAGGGACCGTTTGAGAGAGGGAAAGGGTTGAAAGAGACCCGGTCTTTGCGACCACCTCAACGGGGAGTAGGTTTGCGAGAACCGAACCTCGGTAAAACAAATCCGCGTGTCACACTCTTTATTCGCTTGCGATTTGTTTTGCACCCTCTCTCTCGGACTCGACTATATTTCTAACGCTAACCCGGCTTGTACTTGTGATTAAGTTTGTAAATTTCAGATTCGCCCTATTCACCCCCCCTCTAGGCGACTTTCACTAGTATAGGCCAAGTGCTTGAACTAGGGTAGAAAGAACTCTAGATTCAGGTAATGACTTAACTTGCTAATAAAACTAGATTTTTTAAGGATCCACTATTAGTAAGCATTTTTGCAAACAGAGTCTTGATTCTTGATTAAGCCTTACCTTGACTCCCTCAAGCCAGCATATCCTTGAGAGTCTTTTATTTTGACGGGTAAGACTTGCGAAAGTACACTTCGTACTTAGGGTTTTCAAACCCATGTTGTTGTAGGTGAGGAAGCAGCAAATTTTTGTTGCTTTTGTTCCAAGGTGGTGCCTGAGGAAGAAAACCAGGATTGAAACCTCGGGAGGAAGTGTCCTTCTTTAAAAACTTTACTGTTAAACGGGAGGGGTTTTTGCCTCCCAGGTTTGTAATAATATTACTCCAACACTCTTATATTTCACTGGTCTATAATAATAATACTCTTTCTATACTTTAATATAAAATAAGTTGCTATAATTGCTTTCGCATATTCGTTCCTTCGATGTGTTGTAATATCTGTGTGACGTGTGAAACGCTCTTGGGAGAGATAAAGAATTCAGATACTGAACTTGTCAAGTGATCAGGTGCATCTATAGGGTTGTCCGAGGTCCGATGGACAAGGACAACTGTAGGTGGGTCGAATGACTTGGGAGGTTCTGTCACAATTTGGGTCTACTAACAAGTTAACTTGTGAAGAATTTAGTAGGATCATGATACAGAAATTCAAGATGTCTATGATGGGGGAGTTGAAGTATTTCCTAGGATTTCAAATCAAGCAACTCCAAGATGGCACCTTCATCAACCAAACAAAGTACATTCAAGACATACTTAAGAAGTTTGGAATGAAGGATGACAAACCCATCAAGACACCCATGGGAACCAATGGGCATCTCGACCTCGACACAGGAGGTAAATTCGTAGATCAAAAGGTATACCGGTCGATGATAGGATCTTTACTCTATTTATGTGCATCTCGACCAGATATTATGCTTTCTGTATGCATGTGTGCAAGGTTCCAGGCAAATCCTAAGGAAGTTCACCTTAGAGCCGTGAATAGAATCATGAGGTATTTAGTTTACACTCCTAAGTTTGGGCTTTGGTACCCCAAGGGATCCACTTTTTACTTAATAGGATATTCCGATGCCGATTGGGTAGGGTGTAAAATTGATAGGAAGAGCACATTTGGGACTTGTCAGTTTCTAGGGAGATCCCTGGTGTCATGGGCTTCAAAGAAACAAAACTCCGTAGCTCTTTCATTGTCGTAGGCCATTGTTGTGCACAATTACATTGGATGAGGCAAACCCTCAGGGACTATGGCTACAAATTTGTAAAGCCCAAAATTAGTATAAAAAATAATGAATAGATATATCTATATGATAATGCTTTGGGATTATGAAACCTAAGGAGATTAATTGATCCCTTTTTGTTTAACAAGTTCAATTAATAGGATTATATTAGTCGAATAACAAAATAAATAAATACTGAAATGTGCACCTCATAATGAAATTCTTGTATTTGTATTCAAATTTGTGAAAACAAGTTTGTCGGTACCCTGGAACAGGGGTACCCCTTACTAATAGTAAGAAGGCGCGGTAAACAGCACCTTACACCACCACGTGGGACCACCAGGTGGCCAGAGAAGTTAGCGGATACCGTGATATCATCAGTGGATCCGGACTCCCGTGAGAAAGTGTCGGACCCCAGCACTTGTGGCCCGGACCTCTGTGTTCCCCTGAATGGGACCCAGACCCCTCTAAGTGAGGTCCGGACCATCCAAGACAAGGTCTCGGGACGAAGAATACCCTGGCCCAAGTCAAGGGCGTACAGGGGTCTGGCACAGGCACTTGTCAGGGTCTTGTCAGGCGCGCCTCCGCTCCCCGTCCTGGAGGGGACCCGGAGCTGTCGCGTGGCCTACGGCCCGTGACGTAAGCCGGTGGGCAGACTCTGAAAATACGCCTTTGGGCCACATGATCTCTGCATTTATTGCAGAGATCGCGTGCCACCTGTCCGCCCTGCAGACAGGCGGTGTGCCGACTCGGCATTTAATGTGCCCCGTCCAATCTGATGGCAGGTGGCGTGCCAGTCCAATCAGACAACGGGTTGTACGCTCACGCCGCTGCACGCGCGCAGCGACCATCATGACTTGTACGATACCGAGGAACCTTCTGCTGCACGCCAATCCAACTCAAGCGGCGGATGTCGAGGCACAGGGAGATAGCACAAAGTGACCGACATTAGTTGCTCCAGGTATTCCATCCGTTATGTCTCTGGGCCCACTTGTCGGGGTTCAGAGCCCTTTGTACATGCCCCCCTTAGCTATAAAAGGGGAGGCATACAATGTTACAAGACAAGCTCAATCTGGAGGCTTAGACCCTCAAGTTTCCACAGCAATCCAACACACAGTGGAGTAGGGTGTTACGCTCCGGCGGCCCGAACCACTCTAAACTCTCGTGTGTTCATGTGCTTGATGTTTGCTTAGCAGGACTGGCGAAACGCTTAAGCCCCTCCTCATCTTAGGATTTAGGGTGGGTGCACTCCGCCACCCGGCCAGAGAATTTCCTCTCCGACATTTGGCGCGCTAGGTAGGGGGCTAGGCATTAGGTTTTTGCCAGTTTTTTCGCTCAACATGATGGTGCAAATCGTTGAGCACCGCGCCGAGACTTCCACGGATTTCCTGGTGGAGGAAGAAGCTGTCTCTTCCACGCCACAGGTTCCCAATTGCCCAGTGTCGGGCACTGCTGCTGTGCACGCAGCATGGCAGCATACAACTGCACAGACATCTTGGACACCGTCGCAGGCGGCTCCGGGAGCGTTGTCAGCAGCCAGGGATTTGCTGCGACACCCTCCAAGCTCCACAGCCTCACCAGGGGCCATGAAGTAGTGGTGGGACGGCGTCGACCGACTGCTCAGCATGGCGCATTCTACCTCGACCAGATCGAGGTCACGGTCATCCCGACGCCAACATGAGGCGTCAGCGTCTGTGCGCTCACCCTCAGTAAGGGGCGCACAGACCAACGACCTCTGGGCCGAACTCAACCACAGGCGTGCGGGAGAGGACGCCCGGATCTCTTTGGAAAGGGCGCGCGAGCGCCGCCAGAACATCGAGGGCCACAACCTCGATCAAGACTTCGCTGCGGTAACACCACAGGCCCCAACGGGCACCCGGTCCCAAGCGGGTGTCCCCTTGGCCGGCGTGGGCTGCGCCGCTCTCGTGGATCATCTCCGCGCAGCATCATGGACACCTAAGTTCCGGCCACATCTACCGGAAAAATACGATGGAACGTCGAATCCGTCGGAGTTCCTGCAGGTGTACGTCACCGCCATCACAGCACCAGGTGGAAACATCGCTGTGATGGTGACATATTTTCATGTCGCCTTGTCTGGGCCAGCCTGGACTTGGCTCATGAACCTCGGCCCAGGATCAATCTACTCCTGGGCCCGCGGTTTGTTGCGAACTTCGCTAGTGCTTACCAGCAGCACGGTGTGGAGGCCCACCTCCATGCAGTGAGGCAGGAGCCCAGGGAGACTCTCCGGATGTTCATCTCCCGCTTCACCAAGGTGCGAGGTACTATACCTCTCATTTCTGATGCCTCCATTGTCACGGCCTTCTGTCAGGGAGTACGTGATGAGAAAATGTTGGAGAAGTTGGCCATGCATGATGTGGAGACTGTCCCCGCACTCTTCGCTTTGGCCGACAAATACGCTAGAGCCGCCGAGGGTCGTGCGTGGCACTCGGCCCCACAGACTAGGGCTGCCCAGTCGGGTGTTGTCTCCCAGGATGGCAAAAAGAAGAAGAAGAACCACGACTATGAGAGGACACAGTTTGCCGCTCCAACTGTCGCAGCCGCGGCTAGAGGACGAGGCGACCGCAATAAGCGCCCCCGGCCACAGGGAGGCAGCAGCGGCTCGTGCCCAGTGCATCCCAACGCTCACCACGGCGCCTCAGAATGCCGCGAGAAGCTCGCGAAACGTGTCAGTGAGCGACGCGAGCAGTCGTCCAAGGACGGCTCCCTGCCCCGTCGTCGGCCTAATAAGAAGAGGGTCGACGATGGTGAATTGGCCGCGGGAGAACGAGAACTCGGGTATGAATCACCCGAGGGGGACCTCCAGGACGTCTGGGGATTCCGACTCCGGGGATGACAGCGACCGTCGCAAGAAGTTGTACGTCATGTACGGCGGGAGCTGGGAACTTACGTCCCGCAGGAACGTCAAGTCCCTATGCCGTGAGGTCCTGTCGGCAACTCCAGGGGTCCCAAAGGCTGCCCCACATCAATGATGGAGGAGCACCACCATCTCCTTCGGGGCACCCGACTACCCCGACAACATCGCAGGGGCCGGCATACTGCCACTTATCACCGCCCCTGTCATCGCCAACATGTGACTACACCATGTGTTGATTGACGGCAGGGCAGGCCTCAACGTCATCAGCCATGCTGCGTTCAAGCAGCTGCAAATCCTAGGGTCCCGTCTAGGACCCTCACGCCTATTCTCCAGAGTGGGCCCACAGCCGGTGTATCCCCTTGGGAGCATCGCACTCCCGGTTACGTTCGAAACTGAGGAGAACTTCCGCACGGACAACGTCGTTTTCGACGTTGCGAAAGTCAACCTCCCCTTCAATGCCATCATTGGCAGGCCGGCCCTGTACCGGTTCATGGCCATTGCCCATTACGGGTATTTGGTCCTCAAGATGCCATCCCCGACTGGGGTCCTCATCGTGCAAGGCGACCGTACCGCCGCACTTGCAGCCGTAGAGAAGCTACACGCCCTGGTGGCAGAGACTGCACGCCCAGCCGACGGAGAGAGGAATCCCTCAACCTCCGGTACCAAGGCATCAAAGGTACGACCGTCTGAAGTGGATGGTGTCCCCATCAAAGCCATCCGGCTTGCTGCGGATTCCACTCAGACCACTCGCATTGCGGGTGATCTGGACAAGAAATAGGAACTCGCGCTGGTCACTTTCCTCTAGGCAAATGTCGACGTGTTCGCATGGGAGCCGTCGCAAATGCCTGGGATCCCCAGGGAGGTGATTGAGCACTGCGTGAAGATTAACCCTGACGCCAGGCCGGTGAGCCAAAAGCCTCGTAGATAGTCTGTTGAGCGGTAAAACTTCATCCGAAAGGAGGTCCGAAAACTGCTAGACGCTGGCTTCATCGAAGAGGTTCATCACCCAATATGGCTGGCCAACCCAGTCATCGTCCCCAAAGCGAATGGGAAGCTTCGGATGTGCATCGACGACACCAGCCTGAATAAGGCCTGTCCCAAGGACCCGTATCCACTACCACGTATAGACCAAATCGTGGATTCTACATCCGGGTGCGATTTGTTATCATTCTTAGACGCTTACTCTGGATTCCACCAAATCCAGATGTCTAGGGAAGATAGGAAGCATACTGCTTTTGTAACAGTAGATGGGCTCTACTGCTATGTTGTTATGTCGTACGGTCTAAAAATGCCTTGCCTACGTTTGTACGGGCGATGAGTAAGACTTTCAGGGACCTGATTAGGGACAAAGTAGAAGTCTACGTCGATGACATCGTGGTCAAAACTAAGAAAGGGTCGACCCTAGTGGAAGACTTGACCCTGGTCTTCGACAAGCTGCGGGCAACCCGCACGAAGCTGAACCCGGACAAATGCATTTTTGGCATTTCCGCCAAGAAGTTGTTGGGATTCCTGGTTTCGCACCGAGGCATTGAAGCGAACCCGGAGAAGATCAGAGCGATTGAGGCGATGAGGCCCCCGGCCCGAGTCAAGGACGTCCAGAAGCTTACGGGATCGTTAGCCGCCCTTAGCCGCTTCATTTCAAGGTTGGCTGAGAGAGCGCTGCCCTTCTTTAAGCTGTTGCGGAAGTCCAGGCCTTTCTCTTGGACCGAAGAGGCGAAACAAGCCTTCCTGGAGTTGAAGCAGCACTTGGTGTCCCTACCAATATTGGTAGCTCCGGAACCAGAGGAACCGCTATATTTATACATCACGGCGGCCGCAGAAGCAGTGAGCACGGTGCTGGTCGTCGAGAGACCAGCACCAGAAAGCCAGGAACCTGAGGACTCGGGACCGGCTACAAGGGTCCGAACCATTCAAAGGCCGGTCTACTATGTTAGTGAGGTCCTTCATGAGGCAAAAACCAGGTACCTTGAGACGCACAAACTCCTCTATGTTGTGCTTGTTGCGTCCAGGAAGCTGCGCCATTATTTCCAAGCGCACAGGATTGTGGTGGTGACCTCCTTCCCGTTGAGGGCCATCCTCCACAACTCTAATGCCACAGGCAACATCGCCAAGTGGGCCGCGGAACTCGCTGAGTTCCAGCTGGACTTCCGACCTCGCCACACCATCAAAAGTCAGGTCCTGGCTGACTTCATCGTAGAGTGGACGCCCCCCAAGTAGAGATGTCAATGGGGACCCGATACCCGCCAACCCGTGGGGAATTCCCCTATTAGGGTATGGGTATGGGACGAAAATTGTTCCCATGGGTATGGATATGGGACAAAATCTCCACCCATTGGGTAAACGGGTTTGGGTTCGGGAAGCAATAATCTGAACCCGATTACACATGGGTATTTCATATGTGTATACCTATCGTGTTTGTATGAATGAGTTGAGGTCGAGCCGGCCACCAAGCCCAGCACGGCAGCGCACTAGGCCTCAGCCCAACAAGGCAACACGACAAGGCAACTAGCAGACTAGCAAAAAACAAAACCCTAAAATAACCAGCCATATGCTACGCCCTGCCCAGACGACGGTGACGACCATGGATTCTCATGCGCCATCGAACTCAGATGGTGACCAATGAATGTGAGCAAACTCCATTTCTCCATTTCTTCTATCGGTCCCGAAGTACTTATTTCTTTTCTGATGGATGGATGAATGGATCATGGTTCATGGATGAGTGCTTGCCGATGTAGTGATGTCTGAAATCTAGATTGTTTGTGCTACATGTTAGTACATAGTTATCCCTTAATTAGGGATGGGGACCCGAAACCCGAATGGGGTTGGGTATGGGATGAGTTTTGTACCCATGATGGGTATGGGGATGGGTACGAGGATGGATCAAACATGATGGGGATGGGTATGTGATGTTATAACCCGATGGGGAATTCCCCATTGACATCTCTACCCCCAAGCGTCCCTGAGGGTCCGGGTCCCGATTCGGATCCCACACCTGTGGAGCCCAGGGGTTCGGTCTTCACCGAGCCCCACTGAACGCTCTACTTCGACGGATCTGCCCTCCAACAAGTTGGCGGGGCCGGGGTGATCCTCATCGATCCAAGCGGAGATCAAGTGAAGTACATGGTGCACCTTGAGTTCAAGTCCACCAACAACATGGCAGAGTACGAGGCACTGATCTTCGCATTATCGGCAGCCCTATCCCTGGGGATCCGCCAGCTCCTAGTGAAGGGAGATTCCCAGCTGATCATCAAGCAAGTCCGCGAAGAGTGTAGCTGCAATGAGCCCAGGCTCGCAGCCTACCTTCTTCACGTGAGGAAACTTGAGAAAGACTTCACGGCTCTGGAACTACAACATGTTCCTCGGGCCGACAATTTAGCGGCAGATGACCTCTCCGTGAAGGCATCAACTTGGGCACCCGTGCCCGAGGGCGTCTTCGAAAGACGGCTGCTGAGACCCACCGCCCAGCCTACCGAACTGGGCGAAGGAGGCGAGACTAGCACCTCGAAGCTAGCGGTCCTAGTGGCGTCCGAGAACCCACCAAAGATTGTATGTGCTACAGGGGCCTGCCAGCCCCTTAGCACCACAGCCAATATCTCAGAGTGGTCCCGATACATGGATCTCCGAGATCTGGGACTACCTGAAGGAAAATATCCTTCCTGAAGACCATGTGACCGCAGAGCGCATAGTGCAGTTGGCTAAGCGCTACGCGATGGTGGAAGGGGATCTCTATCGCCGCGGCGCCAACGACATTCACATGCGATGCATTACCCAGGAGGAGGGTCGTGAGTTACTCACGGAGATCCATGGAGGAGAGTGCAGAAGTCATTCATCATCCCGCACATTGGTTGGCAAGGCCTTCCGGCATGGCTTCTACTGGCCAACCGCTCTCCATGATGCAACTGAGATGGTGAAGTCCTGCAAGGCGTGTCAGTTCCATGCGAAACAAATACACACACCAGCTCAGGCTCTACAAATGATTCCACCCTCTTGGCCATTTGTCATATGGGGGGTGGATATCTTGGGACCATTTCCCAGGGCTGTTGGCGGGTACCGGTACCTCTTCGTCGCTATCGACAAGTTCACCAAGTGGCCAGAGGCCACCCCTATGGTCAACATCACCCAAGGTGCCGCTGTCGCCTTCCTCAAGTCCATCGTCTGTAGATTTGGGGTCCCAAACCGTATCATTACGGATAACGAAACCCAGTTTACAAGTCGGATCTTTCAGGAATATTGCGAGGGGATTGGCACCCAGCTCTGCTTTGCATCCATGGCCCGCCCCAGAATCAATGGCCAAGCAGAAAGGGCAAATGCAGAGATCCTCAGGGGACTCAAGACGTGCACCTACGACTAATTGAAGAAGCATGGTGCGAATTGGGTCAGTGAACTCCCTTCCGTGCTATGGGGGAACCGGACAACACCCAGCCGAGCCACCGGGGAGACCCCGTTCTTCCTGGTCTACGGGGCCGAAGCCTGTCTTCCCCCGGAAATCGTCATGGGCTCCCCTTAGGTCCAAGACTTTGAGGAATCTATGCAGGGACAGCTGCGGTGTGAAGACATGGACTTCATCGATGAGCGTAGGTGGCAAGCAGCCATCCGAAATGCATGGTACAACCAAGCGCTCAGGCGCAACCACCAACGGTTCATGCATAGTAGGGAACTCAGGGTCGGGGACCTAGTCCTAAGGCGAGTACTGAACCAAGAAGGGCTCCATAAACTCTCCCCCAGCTGGGAAGGGCCCTTCAAGGTGACGGAAGTATGTCGACCCGGGTGTGTCCGCCTCGCCACAACTGAAGGCGAATCTCTGCCCAATCCCTAGAACATAGAGCACCTCCGTAAGTTCTTCCCATAAAAGCAAATTTGGGGGGGGTGCAGTTTTCTTCCTTTGTAACTAGGTAGCACACATATGTACGCCAGCCCGGTAAGGTCCGCCCTTATAAACTCGATCTGTTGGTTTACGCTCATAAAGTTATGAAGAGAAAATTCGCCCCACCCCAGATTTGCTTTATGGAGGTCTTATCCTGCTTAATCTTGCAACCATTATTTTTAACTAACCCGCCCACACGGATTCCCTCCATCGCTGGTATATGGCATCCGGAACTATAATCCTGTAGGTCCGGAAACCCGAGGTCCGACTCTAAAGAAAGGGCACACGTCTCAGGGGGAGGTCCAGAGCTGCGTGACTGCTTAGCCCGATCCCGTACCGTAAGCCTACGCACTCCACCACCATGCGACGAGTACCCTAGTAATTAGAAGTCGTGACCCAGGGGGTCCAGACACACGGGTCGGCTAGCCAGACCAAATCCTACAGGTCATAAGTCAAAGGATGAAGGATACCAATTAATGGGTCCGATGGGTGCACTACTGAAACTCCCTAGCTAAGGCTGTGTGCAGGTCCGGGTCCCAGTCGAAATACCCTCATGGGGGTCAGGTCACCAATTCCTCCTTAAGTATACTGGCATCCAGCCTCGACAAGTCGAGACCGCATCCCAGAGGGGCCAGGTACTAGGGAAGAAGTTGACAACAACGCACATAGCAAAGGGAAAGTAGCATTCAGATAAGTTGTAATGTTGCTTGACAAGTAATACTTAAATGTATCTTACAAAACCAAAATATGATAAGCCGCCTCCAGCGGAGCCCTTGCTCTCTCTCCGCAGGTCCGACTACTCGTCAACTGCGGGATCTCGCTGGAAGCGCTTGTCCACCACGACTACAGCGTCTTGCACGCTCCCCCAAGCGACGTCTTCAGTATCAGTCACCGGACCGGCGATCATCGGCCCTAAGGAGAAGGCTGGGTCGTGGCTCCGGAAGCACGTCAGGATGTACTCTATCACTGCCCGGTAGAGTCTGCTGCCCTCAGCCTCCAAGCTGGCGCCAACGGTCTGATCCAGGCGTCGGAAGCGATCAGCAGTGGAATCCAGCACCGGGAGTGCGTCGGAAATGGACACCGACTGCTTCGACACTAGGATCGGGCTCACCCACAGCGTCACCACAGCCGAGCTCGCCTCGTCGGCCCATGCAGCGATACACTGGACCCCGATGCGATGCTCCGCCCGGAGATCTTCTAGCGTCTTCCTCATCGTCTCTGCCGCTTGGGAACCCGAAGCCGCCTGCGCCGTCTGGGCTGCCTGCGCCGCCTGGAACCGGTAGACCCACTCCTCCAGTGTCTGCTCTTTCTCCTCCAATTTGTTCTCCTTCTCCTCCGCCTCGAGCTCGTGCTCGGCCAGCAACTTGTCCCGCCTTTCCCACATCTCCTCCCTCCAGGCGACGTCCTTCCCCTGTCGGATGAGATCCGTCGCCCGCTCCTCCAGGGAGGCATCCTTCGCCTTGAGGTTTTCTTCAGTGAGAGAGATGTTGATAGCCCTGTCATCAAGCTCCTGCTGCAACTTCTGCACTGCCGCCTCAGTCGCGGTCTGCTCATCCCGCTGCTTCTCCAGCATCGCATTATAGGCTTTCAACTTCTCATGAAATTCTGTGATGACCGCATCTCGCTGGTCTAAGTGCTCTTTCTTCTCGACTAGCCTCTTCTCCTCCTGAGTCGCCTTCCGCTCCAGCTCGAGCACCTTCTTTAGGTCCTCCTTGAGGTTCTCACGCCCCTGCTCAGGATCAGACCGCTCCAAAGCAAATTGGCAGGACGCGGCCTTGGTACGTTCCTCCAGCTGGGAGCGCCAATCACCAAGGCACTGGTGCTCAGCCTCGAGCGCCTCCCACTCCCGAAGGATCGCCGCCTTAGTCTCCCGGAGAGCCTGATGAGCGTGGGATAGCACCAGAGGGAGGGGAGGCAGCGCTGTTTCTGGCTCAGTGCCGGTTTGGACCCGCCGCCCAAGAATGATCTCTGGCTCCTCCGGAATGGGCGGCGGGATGGAATCGGGCACCCCCGCGGCTTTTGTCGTTGCCGATGGTATATTCGACGACATCGCCGCCGCTGTCAGGTCCACAGTAGCCGTTGGTGGTGCTGCCGCTACTGGACCCCCAGCTTGAGCCTAGAGGTCTGGCGGCACTGCCTCGGTAGTGCCAGCCGGAACCTGGGGGCCCAACGGCGCTGCCATGGTATCAGCCGAAACCTGGGGGACCGGTGGCACCGCCTTAGCAGTAGCAGGTGGAGGCAGGTCACCGGCATCAAGACCGGTAGACACCTGCTGCTGGGAGCCGGACTCACCAGTAGGAGTGACTTTGGAGACAGAGGGAGAAGAGGCCCTGATGAACAAAGGACGGGTTAATACCTGTCAACATGGTAACTAGACCAATGAGGAAAATGAAAAGGGGTACACTTACTTGGGGCCCTGGACTTTCCAACGACCTTGGAAGCAAGACGTCTGCTGCCCCTACTGCTATTACTATTGTTGATGCTGCTGCCCCTGTGGCGGTGGCAAGCCAGATGATGATGGCGGCGGTGGTGGCTGAGCTGATGGTGGTACTGGTGGAGGACTAACGCACCTCTGCGAGCCCTAGGAGCCGGCCTCCCCGACTCCTCCAGCTGTCCTCTGGCGCTTCTGAGGGAGGCCCGAATCAAGGGCGGATCCGCGACGAAAGACCCATCGGCACGACGCAGTCGGTACCACCTCTCTCCCTCTGACCTCCCGGAACCACCCGAGGCGGAAGAACTGCTCGCAGCTCCCGTGCCCTTCCCCGAGGGGCTGAGAGTCGCGGGGGAGCTCTAGAGCCGGCATCGGTGGGCCGGGAACCTCCGCCGGTACACCGGGGATCTGAATCCCACGGTGGGGGTCTCGACCGCCGGTCTGGCGAACCGCTATGCCGCTCTCGTCAAGAGTCGGCAGCCAATCCAGGATCACTGACCTCAACCCTTGGTCGTCGCAAAGCGGAGAAATGCCCTCGGGAGGAATCAAGGACTCGGCAACGAAGGACTCACCAGTGATCCCCTTCACCAGAAGCTCTAGCTCCTCCTAGGACAGGTCGGTGCCTGGCCCGCGATGGACCCGACCGAGGTCGTTCGAGCCAGTAAACTAGCAGCTCAGGCGTGCCCTCGCTTGCAGCGGCGCGATCCGACGCTGCAAGAAGTCACCGACCACGTGCATCGACGTCAGACCACCGGCCGCCAAGGACTCGATCCTGCCCAACACGGGCTAGAACTCCAGCACCAACGGTGGCTTAGCTCTCCATTGCCTCCTGTCGAGCCTCGACCCATCACTCGAAAGTACGAGACGATCGCTGGCCTCGGTACTGCAATCACCCATTCGGCCCGCCAGTTTTCCCACCTCGCGCCGCTGAGGGAGGGGATATAGGCGCCGGTCGAATCCACCCTTGTCTGAAAGTAGTACGCACCGAGATGGTCCTTAGCCTTCCCGGACTTCACCAGCACGAAAAAGTGGCGGAAGAGAGAGGTGCATGGAGCCACCCCCATGAACATCTCGCACAGGTGAGCAAAGATGGCCGCCTGGAGGATGGAGTGGGGGTGAGGTGCTGGAGCTGGAGACCGAGCTCCTCCAATAGTAGCATAAAGAAGGGGGAGATCGGCAACGCCAACCCACACGAGAGGTAGGAGACAAAGAGCACAAACTCCCCGGCGCGAGATCGCCAAGGGGGGAAGCGCCAGCTCGGATCCTCCCGGCGTGCGACGACGCACTCCATCCGAGCAGGCGGCACACCGTGTCGAGCCTCCTCTCGGTCAGGTAACGCTCCGGATGAACTAGAGAAGCCATGGCTGCTATAGGGGTGAAAAGCAGAGAAATGCGAGTGCAACAGAGGCGCAGAGGACTCAGAGGAGAAAGGATGCAACAGTTGAAGAAAGTGCGAATGCGCAACTGCTGGCCGCGGAATGAGTCCCCTTTCCTCAAAGAAGGCTCTCCTGCTCGCATCCCAACCCCATCCAACGCGCACCTGGTGCTCACAGTGACCCGGTCCCCAACGTGGGGGCCCAGGTCCACATGTCAAGCACCTGGAAAACCGGCCTCCGAGTGCGTTTAAGATGGACTGTCCCCCTGGAAGCAAACCGTCACGCACGACCGCACGTCGCCTAGGGACCATTGAAGGATATTTTTAACTTAGGCGGCGGCCCGCGCGCGGCCCGACGAAACCGTCAAGAGCGGGGGCCACGTACCTGCCAGATGCGGGGTCAGACGTGGCAGGCGGCATAACTGAAGGCGGGTTGGCGGCGGCTACGTCAGCAAGTGCCAAAAAATGGCACATCAACCAGGCTTTGGCCCCACCTACAGGCTTGTATCCTCCCCTGAGGCGGGCCCGGGGGCCACTGTCGGTACCGTGGAACAGGGGTACCCCTTACTAATAGTAAGAAGGCACGGTAAATAGCGCCTTACACCACCACGTGGGACCACCAGGTGGCCAGAGAAGTTAGCGGATACCGTGATATCATCAGTGGATCCGGACTCCCATGGGAAAGTGCCGGACCCCAGCACTTGTGGCTCGGACCTTTGCATTCCCCTGAATGGGACCCGGACCCCTCTAAGTGAGGTCCGGACCGTCCAAGACAAGGTCTCGGGACGGAGAATACCCTGGCCCAAGTCAAGGGCGTACATGGGTCCGACACAGGCACTTGTCAGGGTCTTGTTAGGCGTGCCTCCGCTCCCCGCACTGGCGGGGACCCGGAGCTGCCGCGTGGCCTATGGCCCATGACGTAAGCCGGTGGGTAGACTCTGACATAAGGCCTCTAGGCCACGCGATCTCTGCATTTATTGCGGAGATCGCGTGCCGCCTGTCCGCCCATAGACAGGAGGTGTGCCGACTCGGCATTTAATGTGCCCCGTCCAATCTGATGGTAGGCGGCGTGCCAGTCCAATCAGACAACAGGCAGTACGCTCATGCCGCTGCACGCGCGCAGCGACCATCATGACTTGTACGATACCGAGGAACCTTCTGCTGCACGCCAATCCAACTCAAGCGGCGGACGTCGAGGCACAGTGAGATAGCACAAAGTGACCGACATTAGTTGCTCCGGGTATTCCATCTGTTATGTCTCTAGGCCCACTTGTCGGGGTTCAGAGCCCTTTGTACATGCCCCCTTAGCTATAAAAGGGGAGGCATACAGTGTTACAAGACAAGCTCAATCTGGAGGCTTAGACCCTCAAGTTTCCACAGCAATCCAACACACAGTGGAGTAGGGTGTTACGCTCCAGTGGCCCGAACCACTCTAAACTCTCGCGTGTTCATGTGCTTGATGTTTGCTTAGCAGGACCGGCGAAACGCTTAAGCTCCTCCTCATCTTAGGATTTAGGGCGGGTGCACTCCGCCACCCGGCCGGAGAATTTCCTCTCCGACAAAGTTTGAGTTTAAAAATTAGAAATTGAAAATAAAAAGGGGAATAGAAAAGAAAAGAAAAGAAAGGGAATTTGAAGGAAATCATTGATTCCTCCCTAAATAAATGACAAGAAAAACAAAAAATAAAATATTGGAAATAATATATGTTATATTTTCTTTAAGGATGTGTTGATATTTGAAAACTTGGGAGTTCGTAACATGAGGTTAATTGAATTGAATTTAAAAGGGAGGGATTAGCAATGAGAGAAGAATATAGAAAAGAAAAAGAGAAAATAGAGAAAGCACATTTGGGCCGGATCTTCCTCCTCGCGGCCCACTTAGGCTTCCCTGCTCGGCCTGCAATTTTGGTGTCACTGCCGCATCGGGCCCGCAGGTCAGCCTCGTCGTCCTCTCGCAAGCGCGCGCTGCGCGTATCACCGCCTGCACTGACACCGGGACCCAACTGGTCACTCCCTCACTGCGCGCTCGCGTCTGCTTACGACCGGGGACCACCAGTCAGTCCCACGATACCGCCTCCCCCTCGCGCTAGTCACTTCCGTGTGGGGCGCCTCTGCCAGGGCTTCTCCCCCAACGAACCGAGCGGACATCGCGCGTAACCCCGAGCCGTCAGTCAACTACCTCGTCGTGAATGGCGTGGTCCAGGGCGGGATTACTGGAGCTCGTGGCCCAGCCGTTGGCCGAGCACTTCCCCAGTATATAGCTCTCTCCTCCCCTCTATCCCCCCTCAAACCCGAGCGCCCCTCTCTAGCCACTCGCCGCCACCGCCATTACATCTGTGTCGCCGCAGTGAGGAAACTTCAATTCGGTCGTGACTATCGTCGTGGAGGTGTCCGGGGCTTTCACCAGACACGGGGTGGTGCGCCCGAGGTCGTGCCGCTCGTGATTGTTGGCCAGCTTCACCACAATTGCTCACCGTCGTTGGAGCTCCGCTGCAGGGCCGCATGCCGTCGCGACTAGCCATGCCACCGCCTTCCCCGCTCGTAATGTGCTACCCCATAGCTTCGTCTCGTCTTCCTCTACGTATAGCATGGATTGCGGTAGGATATGGGGCCCTTTTCTCGTCGGCGGGGTGTGCCGGCGTGCCGCTCCACCACGGGGCGCGGTTCGCCACCAATCAGCCACACCGGAGGAGGGGGAGGCAATGTCGTGGCCATAGGATCCCTGGGGAACGACTAGGATTAGTCTACTAGTACCGGTTCGACTAGGTGATCTGGACCGTAGATCGGTCTATGCACGGTGAAGATTAGATCGCGACGTGGGTAATGATGGGCCATCGGATCACGACCGGTCGGCCAAGATTAGATCTAGATGTTGGGGTGCATCTGGCCGTGGATCTTGGATCCAAGGGCCAATCGAGCGTACCAATTCGATGTTGGGAAAACATGATCCTAACCATAGATCGGGTTTTGAACGGCCCAGGGCACTCCGTAACCTCTTCGCGTGGCAAGTTTCCTAAAGACCCCCTGGAAAATAGGAGAAATAACCCGCAGTAGTGCGTGGAATACTCTGAGTCTTAGGATCTTTGCACTGAGGTCCCTGAGTTTCTGTTTAATCATGCGCGCAATCCAGTGAGCAGGAAAACAGAATAAAATCAATATAAAAAGTAATTTTGGCATTAAAATAATACTAGAAACTCAATTAAATCATAGTAAATTCATTATAATTCCTTTTTAGTCCATTCCAGTTCCTATAATTTCGTATTAATATTGTATATCAATTGGTAACACTGTTTTAACATGAAACACATATTAGAATTGATCACTCAATTAATTTTGTACCAAACACATAAAACCTTCGGAAAAATCATAACATAAAATTCGTAACTCCGATTTAGCCCGTTCAAGTTGCGCTAGCCTCATATGAATATTTATTATGCAGTAACAGGATTAATTATACCATATTGCATAATTTTATAGTTAGATATTTATTTATCCTATGTCTACTAGACTACCTCTTCTAAATCAAATTTAACCTATCCATAATTATAATATGATTAAAATATGCTCTCTAGTCAAGTTATAATTAAAACTAATGTTGAGTTAGTTATTTATAGAATAACCTCTCATATGATTAATATAACCAATTTATAATATAGTTTAACATTTTAATCACATAAATCCTCTATAAGATCATAACGCCTTACTAGTAACTCCAATCGTAGTATTTCTCGAGCCCGCGATCTCATTACGACGCGTAGCTTATTATTATTCAGTTTGTATTTAGGTTTGGTGTGATGTTAATTTTGTCTATACCATGTCTGTTTGTATTGCTACGACTAGTGCGAGGTTTCGAGGATCTGAAGAATCACCCTGGTAACTAGAATCTCAAGTGTCAGGCAAGTTGTGCCCTTGATCCACTTTTGTTACCCAATAATATTCTTTATTATCACTATTCATGCATAGGTTTAATTTTGATGGGACCTAATAGGTCACCCTAGTCTGTTTATCCTATTTACCTTGTTTACCCCTGATTCACTTGGGTAGTTATGCTATTGCATTATCTGGTTTCGGGTTAATATTTCATTATATCCATGTTCCTATTATTCTGTTATGTTATTTATGTTGATGATAAGATTATTATGTTAATGGGAACATGGAGCGACCACCCGGGAAAACAGTGCTACCACAAGGGTTTAATGGGACGCCCTTGGCTGATTAACTAGGAAAGCTAGTGGATGAGTACCTTACCCGAAAGGGGCAAGGGCAGTAGGGGAGTGGTCAGTGTAGGGAGGTCCTTGGGTTGATTTTGCTGCGATGGCAGTCAGGCGAGGGATCCCTGCATTGGACCTTCCTATAAACTGTAGCGGGTTTTCTGAAGCTAGTGGAACTTTGTAAAGGCATCGTAGTGTTACCCTGCCTCGCCTCCTTGGTAGAGGTGTATGGGATTCATGACCCCTTGGCAGATAGGTAACATGACTTGTGGGTAAAGATGAGCAACCTCTACAGAGTGTAAAACTACTATACTAGCCGTGCTCACGGTCATTAGCAGCTCGGACCCTCACATGATTAATCTATGGAATTAAAACTCAATTTGTCATATGCACTGCATGGGATTATTTGTTAATTTTGTTCTATTATTTATTATGGTTTGGTATTTACTTATACTTAGTAATTGCTAATAAAATTCTGACCAACTTATAAAAGCAATGCTCAACTTCAACTTTATTTTGTTGATCAGCCTTACACTTCACATGAACTCCCACCTTTCGTGAGATCATGCACATTATCCCCACAACTTGTTGAGTGATTAACATGTGTGAGCTCACCCTTGTTGTCTCACACCCCCCCCACAGGAGAAGAACAGGTGGTTCAAGAGGAGCCACATCGAGGAGTTCGATTCAATCTAGGGGGCATCTCCAGTTGACTTTCTGCGCCAAGGATGGATTTTAGATCCTGTTATATTTATCTTTTATTTTTGTAAGTCTTCCGCTATGTAATAAGTACTCTGATTATTGTGACATTTATCTCTATACACTCTGTTATTATATATGTTGTCTTCTTTGGCGCATGTATGAGATGCACCTGGCTTTGTCCCTTAAAGCCCAGGGTGTGACAAAATTGAGCAAAGTCCATCTCCTATGTGACAATGAGAGTGCAATCCGCATGGCGGATAATCCCGTTGAACACAGCCACTAAGCACATAGATATTCAGTATCACTTTCTGAGGGATCACCAACAAAAGGGAGATATCGAAATTGCTTATGTTAATACCCAAAACCAATTAGCCGATATCTTTACCAAGCCATTAGATGAGAAAACTTTTAGCAAACTTAGGAATGAGCTAAATATACATGATTCTCAGAATTTTGATTGAAACATTGCACACATAGCTCATTTATGTACCTTTGATCATATCTCTTTCATTTGGTACAAATGCATATTTCTTATTCTTCTTGTGCCAAGACTACGACTAATGTGTTTTCAAGTGTATTTCTATACTAAGTCGTAGATTGAAAGGGAAATGGAGTATTCGGCAAAGACAAGGCTTCCACTCAACTCTAACGGTATCATTTACCCTTTGTCGTTACTCCACAAACTCTCAATTGGTATAATCCTTCACTCTTATTTACTTATACGAATGGGGAGAAAGTATTATAGGGCTCTCAAAGTCTCTATTTTTGGCGATTAATGCCAAAGGGGGAGAAAGTATTAAGCCCAAAGCAAAAGGACCGCACCACCACCATTTCCAAAAAATTCGAAATGAAGTTTTAATTGATATTTATTGGTATTTTCTCAATTGGTATCTATTTCAATTGATGTATTCTCAAAATAGTATTTGATATCAATTGGCATCTTGCTTCACTTGATTTGTGAAAGTAAAATTTCAATTGGTATCTAATTTACAATTAATCCTTCAATTGGTAATTTTAAAAGTCAACTTTCAAATTGGTATCTATCTCAAAACCCTCTTGAAAGCTAAGATGAGAATTTCGTTCAGGGGGAATTTTATTTAGTCAAATGAAAAGCATTTGAAACAGGGGGTAAATTTCAAATCTTGAAAATGCTTCTTGCAATCTTATTCATATACCTTTGACTATTTGCAAAATAAATTTGAAAAGACTTTCCAAAAGAATTTGCAAAAACAATCATGTGGTGCAAAAGTGGTCCAAAATGTTAAATAGAAGAAAAGCAATCCATTCCTACTTAGTGAGATTTTAAATTGGTTTAACTCCAAGTAACCTATGCACATTCCATATGCAAACTAGTTACATTTCTGCACTTTATATTTGCTTTGGTTAGTGTTGGCATCAATCACCAAAAAGGGGGAGATTGAAAGGCAAATAGGGTTAAACTTTTCCTATAATTAATTTTGGTGGTTGATAGTCAACACAAACACATGTACTAACTAGTTTGTCTAGAATTCATGTATTACAGGTGCATAAGGTTCAACACAAACCAATAAAAGATTCAAGTTAGGGACTCAATTTGAAAAGGAGTAAAAGGACTTGAGTGTGCTGAAGAATGGGGCACCGGACTGTCTGGTGTGCCACCGGACAGTGTCCGATGCACCAGGACCGTACAGGTGTCAACCAACCACTCCGGGAAAAACGAAGGCGCGCTCCACTATTATTCACTGAACTGTTCGGTGTGCCACCGGACTGTCCGGTGAGCCAGCGGAGCAACGACTATCTACACGCAATGGTCGACTCTGACGGATGAATAGTTGAAAGTCGCCTAGAGGGGGGTGAATAGGTGGAAACTGAAATTTACAACTTTAAACACAACTACAAGCCGGGGTTAGCGTTAGAAATAAATTCAAGTCCGAAAGAGAGGGGAAAAACAAATCAACCAAAGAAATATAGCGGATGACACGGTGATTTGTTTTACCGAGGTTCGGTTCTTGAAAACCTACTCCACGTTGAGGTGGTCACAAAGACCGGGTCCCTTTCAACCCTTTTCCTCTCTCAAACGGTCACCTAGACCGAGTGAGCTTTCTCCTTAATCAAATGGGTCACTTAGACCCCACAAGGACCACAACACAATTGGTGTCTCTTGCTTTGATTACAAGCGCTTGAAGAACAAGAATGGGAAAGAAGAAAGTGATCCAAGAACAAGAGCTCAAAGAACACGAGCAAAACTCTCTCTCTAGTCACTAGATGTTTGGAGTGTATTTGGGACTTGGAGAGGCTTTGATTCTTTTGAATTGTGTCTTGTATTGATTGCACTATCTCTTGTATTGAATGAGATGTCTGAAAAACTTGGATACTTGGAGTGGTGGTGGTTGGGGGGTATTTATAGCCCCAACCACCAAACCAACCGTTGGGGAGGCTGTCTGTCGATGGGCGCACCGGACAGTCCGGTGCGCGAGCCACGTCACCCAACCATTAGGGTTCTGACGGTTTCGACCGTTGGAGCTCTGACATCTTGGGGCACCGGACAGTCTGGTGCGCCTTCTGGCGCTGCTCTGACTCTACACGAATTGTCTGTGCACTGTTCACGTTGCAGGCGACCGTTGGAGTTGACCGTTGTGCTCGATAGCCGTTGCTCCGCTGGCACACCGGACAGTCCGGTGGCACACCGGACAGTCCGGTGAATTATAGCAGAGCGGCTTTCCAGAAACCCGAAGGTGGCAAGTATGAAGGAGTACGGCCCTGGGCACCGGACAGTCTGGTGCGCCAGACCAGGGTTCTCTTCGGTTTCTTTTGCTCCTTTGTTTTGAAGCCTAACTTAGATCTTTTTATTGGTTTGTGTTGAACCTTTAGCACCTGTAGAATATATAATCTAGCAAACTAGTTAGTCCAATTATTTGTGTTGGGCATTTCAACCACCAAAATCATCTAGGAAAAGGTTTGACCCTATTTCCCTTTCAATCTCCCCCTTTTTGGTGATTGATGCCAACACAAACCAAAGCAAATATATAAGTGCAGAATTGAACTAGTTTGCATAAGGCAAGTGCAAAGGTTGCTTGGAATTAAACCAATTTATACTTTCACTAGATATGCATGGATTGCTTTCTTTCTTTTAACATTTTGGACCACATTTGCACCACTTGTTTTGTTTTTGCAAATTCTTTTGGAAAATGTTTTCAAAGTATTTTTGCAAATATTCAAAGGTGTATAAATAAGATTTCGAGAAGCATTTTCAAGATTTGAAATTTTCTCCCTCTGTTTCAAATGCTTTTCCTTTGATTAAAACAAAACTCCCCCTAGATGAAATTCTCCTCTTAGCTTTTAAGAGGGTTTTGAGTTTTAGATACCTATTGAAAAATCTTTGACACCATATATCAATTTGAAATATAGATACCAATTGAAAACTTTATTTCGAAAAATTTGAAATTGGTGGTGGTGCGGTCCTTTTGCTTTGGGCTAATACTCTCTCCCCCTTTGGCAGTAATCGCCAAAAACGGAGACTTTGTGAGCCCTTTGATTTTCTCCCCCAATGGTACACATAAATATGAGTTAATATTATACCAATAGTGGAGAGTGGTGCGGAGTGACGGCGAAGGATAAATGATACCGATAGAGTGGAGTGGAAGCCTTGTCTTCGCCGAAGACTCCATTTCCCTTTCAATCTACGACTTATCAGAAACATACACTTGGAAACACATTAGTAGTAGCAAATGAAAGAGATATGATCAAAGGTATACGAATGAGCTATGTGTGCAAAGTGTCAATCAAAGTTCCGAGAATCAAGAATATTTAGCTCATTCCTGAGTTTGGCAAAGGTTTTCTCATCTAATGGTTTGGTAAAGATATCGGCTAGTTGTTCTTTGGTGCTAACATAAGCAATCTCGATATGCCCCCTTTGTTGGTGATCCCTCAAAAATTGATACCGAATGGCTATGTGCTTAGTGCGGTTGTGTTCAACGGGATTATCTGCCATGTGGATTGCACTCTCATTGTCACATAGGAGAGGGACTTTGCTCAATTTGTAGCCATAGTCCCTGAGGGTTTGCCTCATCCAAAGCAATTGCGCGCAACAATGGCCTGCGGCAATATACTCGGCTTCGGCGGTAGAAAGAGCTACTGAATTTTGTTTCTTTGAAGCCCAAGACACCAGGGATGTTCCCAAAAACTGACAAGTCCCTAATGTGCTCTTCCTATCAATTTTACACCCTGCCCAATCAGCATATGAATATCCTATTAAATCAAAAGAGGATCCCATGGGGTACCAAAGACCAAATTTAGGTGTATAAACTAAATATCTAATGATTCTTTTCACGGCCCTAAGGTGAATTTCCTTAGGATCGGCTTGGAACCTTGCACACATGCATATAGAAAGCATAATATCCGGTCGAGATGCACATAAATAGAGTAAAGATCCTATCATCGACCGGTATACTTTTTGATCTACGGATTAACCTCCCGTGTCGAGGTCGAGATGCCCATTGGTTTCCATGGGTGTCTTGATGGGCTTGGCATCCTTCATTCCAAACTTGGTAAGTATATCTTGAATGTACTTGGTTTGGCTGATGAAGGTGCCCTCTTAGAGTTGCTTGACTTGAAATCCTAGAAAATACTTCAACTCCCCCATCATAGACATCTCGAATTTTTTAATCATGATCCTACTAAACTCTTCACAAGTAGATTTGTTAGTAGACCCAAATATGATGTCATCAACATAAATTTGGCATATAAACAAATCCTTTGCAATAGTTTTAGTAAAGAGAGTAGGATCGACTTTTCCGACTTTGAAGCCATTAGTGATAAGGAAATCCCTTAGGCATTCATACCATGCTCTTGGGGCTTGCTTGAGCCCATAAAGCGCCTTAGAGAGTTTATACACATGGTTAGGGTACTCACTATCTTCAAAGCCGGGAGGTTGCTCAACATAGACCTCTTCCTTGATTGGTCCATTGAGGAAGGCACTTTTCACGTCCATTTGGTAAAGCCTAAAGCCATGGTAAGTAGCATAGGCAAGTAATATGCGAATTGACTCAAGCCTAGCTACGGGTGCATAGGTTTCACCGAAATCCAAACCTTCGACTTGTGAATAGCCCTTGGCCACAAGTCGGGATTTGTTCCTTGTCACCACACCATGCTCATCTTGCTTGTTGCGAAATACCCACTTGGTTCCTACAACATTTTGGTTAGGACGTGGAACTAAATGCCATACCTCATTCCTTGTGAAGTTGTTGAGTTCCTCTTGCATTGCCAACACCCAATCCAAATCTCTTAATGCATCTTCCACCCTGTATGGCTCAATAAAAGACACAGAAGAGTAATGTTCACAAAAATGAGCGACTCGAGATCGAGTTGTTACCCCCTTATGAATATCGCCGAGGATGGAGTTCACGGGGTGATCTCTTTGAATCCCTTGATGGACTCTTAGGTGTGGCGGTCTTTGATCCTGTATTTCTTGATCATCTTCCTTGTCTTGATCAACTTCATCTACCCCTTGATCATTGTCCTCCTCTTGAAGTGGCTCATCCTCTTGTTCTTCATCTTGAGCCTGATCCTCATCTTGAGCCTGATCCTCATCTTGAGTTGGTGGATATGCTTGCATGGAAGATGACAGTTGATCTTGTGCATTAGTGGGCTCTTCGGATTCCTTAGGACACACATCCTTAATGGACATGTTCCTTAGCGTGACGCATGGAGCCTCTTCATCATCTAGCTCATCAAGATCAACTTGCTCCACTTGAGAGCCATTAGTCTTATCAAACACAATGTCACAAGAAACCTCAACTAATCCAGTGGATTTGTTGAAGACTCTATATGCCCTTGTGTTTGAATCATATCCTAGTAAAAAGCCTTCTACAGCCTTAGGAGAAAATTTAGATTTTCTACCTCTTTTAATAAGAATAAAACATTTGCTACCAAACACTCTAAAATATGAAACATTGGGATTTTTACCGGTTAGGATTCATATGATGTCTTCTTGAGGATTCAGTGAAGGTAGAGTCGATTGATGGAGTAGCGGACGGTGTTAATCGCCTCAGACCAAAACCGGTTCGGAGTCTTGTACTCATCAAGCATGGTCCTCGCCATGTTCAATAGAGTTATATTCTTCCTCTCCACTACACCATTTTGTTGAGGTGTGTAGGGAGAAGAGAACTCATGCTTGATGCCCTCCTCCTTAAGAAAGCCTTCAATTTGAGAGTTCTTGAACTCCGTCCCGTTGTGGCTTCTTATTTTCTTGATCCTTAATCCAAACTCATTTTGAGCCCGTCTCAAGAATCCCTTTAAGGTCTCTTGGGTTTGTGATTTTTCCTGCAAAAAGAACACCCAAGTGAAGCGAGAATAATCATCTACAATAACTAGACAGTACTTACTCCCGCCGATGCTTATGTAAGCTATCGGGCCGAATAGATCCATGTGGAGTAGCTCAAGCGGCCTGTCAGTCGTCATGATGTTCTTGTGTGGATGATGGGCACCAACTTGCTTCCCTGCTTGACATGCGCTACAAACCCTGTCTTTCTCAAAATGAACATTGGTTAGTCCCAAAATGTGTTCTCCCTTTAGAAGCTTGTGAAGATTCTTCATCCCAACATGGGATAGTTGGCGATGCCAGAGCCAACCCATATTAGTCTTAGCAATTAAGCAAGTATCGAGTTCAGCTCTATTAAAATCAACTAAGTATAGTTGACCCTCTAATACTCCCTTAAATGCTACTGAATCATCAATTCTTCTAAAGACAGTAACACCTATATTCGTAAAAAGATAGTTGTAACCCATTTTGCATAATTGAGAAACTGAAAGCAAGTTATAATCTAAAGAATCTACAAGAAAAACATTGGAAATAGAATGGTAAGGAGATATAGCAATTTTACCAAGTCCTTTGACCAAACCTTGATTTCCATCCCCGAATGTGATAGCTATTTGGGCATCTTCGTTTTTCTCATAGGAGGAGAACATCCTTTTCTCCCTTGTCATGTGGTTTGTGCATCCGCTGTCTATTATCCAACTTGAGCCACCGGATGCATAAACCTGCAAAACAAGTTTAGGCCTTGTTCTTAGGTACCCAAACGGTCTTGGGTCCTTTCACATTAGAAACAAGCACCTTGGGTACCCAAACACAAGTCTTTTAGCCCTTGTGTTTGCCCCCAACATATTTGGCAACTACTTTGGCATGACAATGTTTCTGGAGTATAATACATGAGCAGGTACCTTCGGACACAAACCCTTCGGACAAGTCAAAGTTGCTGAAACACAAAGAGAACGGAGGATGGAACAGAGCCGAAGCTGTGCGCAAGGAAGCTTTGGCATGATGGCAGAAAAGAGGAAACCGACTTAAAGAGGAAAAGACTATTTAGACCCCGATAGATTACTATAGAGTTATTATCAAAAGCAAAGGGCCTAGATGTAATTTTACATGGGCTGCGACCCGTGCCTATAAATAGGTGAACAGTACTCCCGTAGTGTTCACGCTGACTTGGCATTTGCTTTTGCATCACGCTTGTACTGTTCAAGTCAGAGGTACATTTGTAATCTGATGTCATTTCTATTTTTCCATAGCAATAAAATAAAAAAGAGTTGATAATAATATATAATTGTTTATGTTATCTTTCATATTCCATGTGATTCCCTTTTCATTATGATATGTGATATCTATGAAGGTATGACCTTCATAACCTTCGTCCGAAAATCATTATATCCCAAGGGAAATAATGCTTCGAAGGACGAAGGACTTTAACGTTTAGCATTTTCTGTGTTGCCTTGTTCTTAGCTCTTAGCATTTGAGAACAAGTCCCCAACATTGGCGCCCACCTCCGGTGAACTCACTTCCACTTTTTGAGTGTCAAACACCTTCGGCAAGCATCGACCTTCGTCATGCCGCCAAAGAAAGCTTCAGCGACAGGGGCTGCAGCTCTACAGCCGCTGGACCCGAACCAGGAGACCCTTTCACTTCGAGAGGCCCGAAGCCAGAAGAGGAAGGCCACCAGTCCAACGCCCTAGGAGGACGACTTGGACCAAGAGATCAGGAATATGGAGATGCTTCATCAGCAAGTACAAAGGAAGAAGGAAAAGATGGCTCGGCTAGCTGATCTGCAAAGGCAGATAGATGAAGCTTCTGAAGAAGTTCGTCATCTAGCTCAAGATGAGCAGAACCGAAGGCCTCAGCACAGAGAGCTTCATCAAGAGGGCTTCTTCAATGAGGATGACTGGTATGAGGATTTCCATCATGGAAATTTTGCTTTTGATGATGCTTCTCCTCTGTCAGCAGAACTGCAGGCTACACCTTGGCCCCCCCGTCTTACAAGCCACCCCAGCATCCCATGTACGACAGACACTCAGACCCGAAGCAGTTTTTGATGAGCTACAAAGCAACCATATCTTCGTATGGTGGCAATACTACAGTCATGGCGAAGTCTTTCGTCATGGCTGTCAAGAATGTTGCACAAACCTGGTACTCCTCTCTTCGGCAAGGAACAATCACGTCATGGCAGAAGCTGAAGGACATGCTGATTACCAGTTTCCAAGGGTTTCAAACGAAGCCGGTCACCGCTCAAGCTTTATTCCAGTGCACCCAGGATCACGAAGAATACCTTCAGGCGTATGTCCGAACGTTCTTGCGTCTGAGGGCACAGGCACCAACGGTGCCCAATGAAATTGTCATTGAGGCCATGATCAAGGGGCTTCGGCCAGGACCTACGGCCCAATACTTCGCCAGGAAACCCCCTCAGACCCTGGAAAAGCTGCTCCAAAAGATGGATGAATACATTCGCGCTGATAATGATTTTCGTCAAAGAAGAGAGGAAGCTTACAGGTTCTCCGAAATGACCAGGGGCTTCGGAGGGAGAATCCACCCAAGACATGTAAGATCAATCCATTCCACTCAAAATGATGACAGAGGAAGTCAGCAACAGCGGCCACAATACTCCTCTCAGGCTTCGGGGCAACAACAGAGCTATCTTCGACCGCCAGCTCCAAGGGGCAGAGGCGCCAGGGGCTTCGGAGGAAGATTTGGGGACCAGTCCAGGAAAATTTATTGCTTATTCTGCGGTGAGGACAAGGGCCATACTACCAGGATGTGCCATGTCACCATCCAAAAACAGAAAGAGATAGCAGAAGCTGCAGCCCAACAGAGCCAGCCGAAGCAAGTTATGCATACTGCTTCATATCACTCGCCATACATTCCAGAGTATGTGTGTTGGGGGCCTTCGGCTTACGAAGGTCCTCAAAAACAGGATTTAACAGTATTTCTGGAGCATAATGTGTGAACAGGTATCTTCGGACTCAAGTCGGAATCACAGTAAGAGAAGTCTAAAATAATACGAAGGTTGATACAACACCGAAGATGTGAGCGGGAAAGCTTCGGTGTGCTAGCAGAAAATGAAACCGACTTAAAGATGAAAAGGCTATTCAGACCTTGGTGGATTGCTATAGAATTATTACCAAATGTAAAGGGCATGAATGTAATTTTGTGTGGGCTGTGTCCCATGTCTATAAATAGGTGAACAGTACCCCCGTACTGTTCACGCGGATTTGACATTTGCTTTTGCGTCACACCTGTATTTTCATCTCCTTCCAAGCTGAAGGTACATTTGTAATTCGATGTTATTTCTGTTTCTTCACAATAATAGTAAGTTGATAATAATATATAATTGCCTATGTTATCCTTTATATTCCTTATGATTCATTCTTCGTCATCGTATGCTGTGTTTATGAAGGTGTGTCCTTCATAACCTTCGTCCGAAAATCATTATATCCTAAGGGAAATAATGCTTCGAAGGACGAAGGACTTTATAGATTAACATTTTCTGTGTTGCCTTGTTCTTAACTCATAGCATTTGAGAACAAGTCACCAACATTGGCGCCCACCTCCGGTGAACTCACTTCCACTCTTTGAGTTTTTGAACACCTTCGGCGATCATAAACCTTCGCTATGGCGCCGAAGAAAGCTTCAGCAACTGGGGCTGCAGCTCTGCAACCGCTGGACCATAATCAGGAGACTGTCTCCCTTCGGGAGGCCCGAAGCCAGAAAAGGAAGGCTGTTAGCCCGACACCGCCAGAGGATGAGATAGACCAAGAAATCAGAGACATGGAGATGCTTCATCAACAGGTGCAGAGGAAGAAGGAAAAGATGGCCAGGCTAGCTGAACTGCAAAGGCAGATAGACAAAGCCTCTGAAGAAGTTCGTCATCTTACTCAGGATGAGCAACACCGAAGGCCTCAGCACCAAGACCTTCATCAGGAGGGTTTCCTCAACGAAGATGACTGGTATGACAATTTCCATCATGGGAATTTTGTTTTTGATGATGCTTCTCCTCTGTCCGCTGAGCTGCAGGCTACACCTTGGCCTCCGTCCTACAAGCCGCCTCAGCTTCCCATATTCGATGGCCACTCAGACCCAAAGCAGTTTTTGATGAGCTACGAAGCAACAGTATCTTCGTATGGTGGCAATGCTGCAGTCATGGCCAAATCTTTTGTTATGGCCGTCAGGAGTGTTGCTCAAACCTGGTACTCCTCCCTTCGACCAGGAACGATCACTTCATGGCAAAAGCTGAAGGACTTGTTGTTAACCAGCTTCCAAGGGTTTCAGACGAAGCCGGTCACTGCTCAAGCTCTATTCCAGTGCACCCAGGATCACGAAGAGTACCTTCAGGCGTACGTCCGGAGATTCTTGCGTTTGAGGGCACAGGCACCAACAGTGCCCAACGAATATGTCATTGAGGCCATGATCAAGGGGCTTCGGCCAGGACCTTCAGCTCAGTACTTCGCTAGGAAGCCTCCTCAAACTTTGGAGAAGCTGCTCCAGAAGATGGACGAGTACATTCGGGCTGATAATGATTTTCGCCAAAGAAGGGAGGAGGCTTTCAGGTTTTCTGAAATGACCAGGGGCTTTGGAGGAAGATTCTATCCGAGGCATGTTAGGTCAATCCATAACTCTACTCAAAATGATGATAGGGGAAGCCAGCAGCAAAGGCCACAGTGCTCCTCACAGGCTTCGGGGCAACAGCAAGGCTCCTTCCGACCACCAGCTCCAAGAGGCAGAGGCACCAGGGGCTTCGGCGGAAGATTTGGAGATCAACCAAGAAGAATTTTTTGCTTATTCTGTGGTGAGAACAAGGGCCATACCACCAGGATGTGCCATGTTACCATCCAGAAGCAAAAGGAAATAGCCGAAGCTGTAGCACAACAGGCTCAGCCGAAGCAGGTCATGCACATTGCTTCGTATCATTCGCCTTACATCCCAGAATATGTAGGCAACCACCCTGCAGTTTCTGTTGCTTCGGCGAGTCAACCTCAAGCTTCTTGGCAACAGCCTCCGCCTCCACCACCGCTGCAACAAGGCCAACAGCCAGAAGGGAGCCAATATGGCCCACACCAAAGGGACTTCAGAGAACAGTCCGAAGCTCGCACAGTCAACAGCACTGTGCCAGAGTCGAAGCACATCTATTGAAAAATATCCTACCTTGATAGCAGTCTTTTTCATTCAGTTTTATTTTCCGTGTAATAAAGGACATTTTTCAAATTTCATGTAATAGTTTCGTTCTTTGCCACAAGAAAAATATATTTTCTTCACAGGCTTAAGTCGTTGAAGCTTAAAGATTTGCGATAACAAGGAGGACCTTCGAATTATCAAAAAAATTCTTCGAAGCAACAAAAAGTCGTTCTAAGGAACGCAGAGTAAGTTTGCCGAAGTCATAAAAAGTCGTTCCAAAGGGAGCGCAGTGTAAGTTTTTTGCTCCAAAGTCGTTCCAAAGGGAATGCAGAGCTTACAGCGAAAAGTCAACGCTGATTCCGCCTAAGTAAAAGGCGAAGCGCGAAAAGTCAACGCGAATACCGCTGAAAGTAAAAGGCGAAGAAGCTCCTAAGGGAGGCTTACAGCGAAAAATAAACGCTGATTCCGCTGAAGTAAAAGGCGAAGAAGCTCCTAAGGGAGGCTTATAGCAAAAAGTCAACGCTGATTCAAAAAGATTATGTGTTCTATCGCAGGGATGTGTGTGTATCTTCGGAATAAACACCACCTTGCATAACATAACATCATCGCATCATTTCGCATAGCATAAGCATCATACATCATGCTGCATATGGCACAAGAGGCGGACACAATATCGATCTTCAGAAGAATGTTTTGAAAAAGGGGAAAAATCATGCTAAGTCACAAGGAGATACGCTATTGATCTTCGGAAGTGTAGCTTCGGAAAATATCTACACGAAGCTTGGATATCATTCATCAGAACACTACGGATATTGTTGTGACAAATAAAAATTCTTCTTCACGAAGCATGAAAAGAAGGGAAGGTGTTTTTTCGTCAAAGACTCAAAAACGGTACGTGTGTAAAATTTCATGCATCGTAAATAATTGAACAGTAAAAACAGGTATATTACATTCAGGGTTACAAAATGTTACACATATTACATTTCAGAAGTTTTTACAATAGTACTTAATCTTATCTCAAAACAACTTCTGCAGCCTCGTTCAGGAGCCGATTAACAACTTCATCCATGATAGCTTCAGCCATCTTTTTAATTTCGTCGTCTCCTTTCGGGTGAAGGCCCGGAGACGCTTTTGTAGGATCTGAAGGAGGACAGGATACGGCTACGTTGCTATTACAAATTGCGAACGAAGTTTAAAATCGAAAATTACAGCACAATAAAAACCATTAGTTAATACCTATTTGCCCTTCGGGCTCTGCGCTTTTTTCAGCAGCCTCAGCTACTTCTCTAGCATCGTGAATGCCCTTTTCGCTTTTTCGAATAATTTCTCGGGCCATTTCTCGGCCACCATTATCCCAGACATCGATGAAAAATTTTCCACCAACCATGCTAGCTTCGGCCGAAGGATTTCTTGCATCTTCGAAGGACAAGGCAGCTTCGGATTGCGCTAAAATCTTTACATGCTCGCAGCCCTTTTTCTCCAAAATGGTGGCAATTCCCCTGGCACCCGAGAAAGCACATATGTCTCCACGGCTATTTAAAATTTCCTCGAAGGCCTCAGCTTCGTGATCGATCCATTCGATGGGACCTTCGGGGTTGCCTCTTGTAAAGTTTTCTTCGCTCGAGAATGCGCCGACGCTGGCGAAGCTAGCTTTCAACTTCTTGACACACTCCATAGATTTGTTGTAGCATCTTTTCTTGGACGAACGAAGCTCTTCAACAGTTCCCTCTAAATGATTTGCCCATTGGTCGCTAAGTTCTCGCTTCGTTTCTTCAAGTATGCGTTCCTCTTTGGCTCTGGCCAGTTGTTTTCGAAGATCTTCAATTTCACGCTTCTGAGCCTCAGCTTGACCTTTAAAAGTAGCCTCGTCTTCTTTTATTCTATTTATCAATGAATGTAATATTTTATCTTTTTCGAGACCTTCGTTCCTTAGTTCAATTACTTCGGAACGAAGGTTGCTCAGGGCAATAGCGCACCCTTCGTCTTCGGCATCTTTTTGGGCCCTGAGGGCATTGCTAAGTATAAGGCCCTGCAAGGAAGGGTATGTGTCCGTCAATAGATTTAAGCAAACGAAAAATTTTGGTCTCAAGAAAAAGTACAAAGATCTCATTTTTTGTACCTTTAAGCTATTGTATGTCAGGCTGTCGGCCAGATCGTTTTTCGACAGCACCGAGAGCCTGTCTTCTAGTGTTGGGAATCCGAAGCTCTTGCTCATCTCCCGACAGACAGAAATCTCCTTGCTGTCAGGGAGACAATACAAAAAGTCCTCTTCTCCACTGCCGTTGAATATTAACGCCCCCTTTGGATACTTCAGTTTTTGGGCGTAAAGCTGGGCCTCTTGCTTTTCTTTTTCCGATAATTTTTTCCCCGAAGCATGACGAACAATATAATCAAGGACTTTGGGGGATGCTTCGGGGGCAACAGCACTGATTTCTTCAGCAAGAATTGGCTCCGTTATTTTTTCTTCCTCGGTTTCCAAGGATTTTACTTTCGTGGGCTTTGAGGGCCCAGCTTCAGTTTCTTGCTCTAGAGCCTTGGTATCAGAAATTTCAGATTTCGCTTCGGAAGTTGCAACAGTCTTCTTCGGAGTTGTGCTTGAAGATTTAATCGTTTCTAGAACATCCAACACATTGACCATTCTCTTCCTTTTCGGAGTCACCGCTGGCCCCTTTTGGATTTTTGTTGTCTCAACATTTGCTGAAGGACTTAAAACTTTTGATATTTTTGATCCTTCAGCTGATCCTTTTGCTTCTTCCATTTTTTCTGACGATGGCGCTTCGGCCATCTCTTTGGTTTCTGATAACAAAATCTTTGGTTTTTCCAATTCTGTTTTTGTTGGCGCTTCGGCCATTTCTGCGACCTCTGGCAGTAAGGTTGGCTTGATTGGCTTTTCAGCTTCGGTGGCCGAAGAGGTCTCTCCGGCGAACTCAGGCACCGAGGCTGGTTCAATATAGCGTGGCCGATGTGTGAGGACCTTTATCCTTTTCCTTTTCGGTTCCGGCTCACTAGAAGCAGTTGCAGCTTCTTCTTTTGCAGAGGTTGTACTTTTTCTTTTCTGCCTTCGAATGGGATAACGATAATCAGGGTAGACAAACCCGATTGCGTCAAACACCCGGTTCAGTCTTTTCTTTTTTCGGCCTCCGAAGGCTGCTGACAATGCGATATCTTCGGCCTTCGAGTAAGCCCCAAGCAGTTCATCACTTAAATTTTCAATGCTTTTTAGCCAGTCATCATTTGGCTCAACGAATTTATCTCCGAACTTGAAAGTATATTTCAGCTTGACAAGTCCACCTTCGTCAGCCTCCTTTATGGTTTCTTGCGGCATTTCCCATTTCTCCGCAAGTGGCCATACTCTGAAGGCAATATTCTCTTGTACCAAATCTCTCGTTCCAATAAAAGAACAAATAACACCGAAGGCTCTCTGGCATTCTTCGGCAGCTTCATTCATTTCAACCTTCGGCCTCCGCAGGCCGAAGCTTTGCCAAATAGGGCGCATAATTATACCTTTGATATCTTCCCGTACTGTCAGGTCATTCTTCACATAAAACCATTCTGTCATCCAGTCGCCGGGCCATCTCTTCCGAAAGGTTGGCACAGGACAGCTTGACCCAGACCGAGAAACGAAACTGTAGCAGCCAAAATTATTGTGATACTGTTCCTTACCCCAAGGTTTTGTCTCGTATGATAATTCGTGTATATTGCAGAAACTTTTCGCATCAGGCTCCAGACCTTGGCTTCTCACGGCCCACACAAAGATATTCAGCCTTATGATTGCTTCGGGGGTAAGTTGTTGAAGATAGACTTCGAATATTTTCAGCACCTCTACGACAAAGTTGCTCAGGGGAAATCTAAGTCCAGCTTTCAAAAAGCTTCGGTACACTACGACTTCATTTTCTTCAGGGTTCGGACAAGTCTTTTCTCCTTCGTCGGCCCTAACAACGGACAAGTCCCGGAAATACCTTCCTCTCATGTTGACAAGATGATTTTCCTTGATACTTGATTTGCCGAAAACCGCATGGCTTGGTCACCAAGGGCGATCTTCGGAGTCTTCACCACCACTATCCACATCATAACTGTCGCTGTCGTCAGTATCTTCAGACAAACCTTCTAAAATCTCTTTGGTGATTTTTTCAGTATTGGTCTTCGACATTGCTATAAGAAACCCCAGATTCTTCTCTTCATCGAGGCTCAGCTTCATCTCGGCAGCAGCCTTCTTATCTTCAGACATCTTCGGAAACACTAAAAAACTGTTTTCAATGCCGAAGCTTCAAAACTTAAAAGCTAAGCAAATCTTGGTGCGCAAGAGCTAAAAATTGAGTGAGCGGGAGCAGATGGCAAGAGAGCGTGCCAAATGAGCTCGCGGTATGATCTTATTTATACGCCCAGTGCGTTGAAAATTGAAAGACCCCGCTTGTCAGTGAATGTTGCTATTCTAGCAAAGGGAAGGTGTTTTTTCGGACCTTTGGCTTAAAGCCTTCGTCCATGTCGCAATCTAAATTTATTATTTTAAAACAAATTAATATTGCGAGGGGCTACTGTTGGGGGCCTTCGGCTTACGAAGGTCCTCAAAAACAGGATTTAACAGTATTTCTGGAGCATAATGTGTGAACAGGTATCTTCGGACTCAAGTCGGAATCACAGTAAGAGAAGTCTAAAATAATACGAAGGTTGATACAGCACCGAAGATGTGAGCGGGAAAGCTTCGGTGTGCTAGCAGAAAATGAAACCGACTTAAAGATGAAAAGGCTATTCAGACCTCGGTGGATTGCTATAGAATTATTACCAAATGTAAAGGGCATGAATGTAATTTTGTGTGGGCTGTGTCCCGTGTCTATAAATAGGTGAACAGTACCCCCGTACTGTTCACGCGGATTTGACATTTGCTTTTGCGTCACACCTGTATTTTCATCTCCTTCCAAGCTGAAGGTACATTTGTAATTCGATGTTATTTCTGTTTCTTCACAATAATAGTAAGTTGATAATAATATATAATTGCCTATGTTATCCTTTATATTCCTTATGATTCATTCTTCGTCATCGTATGCTGTGTTTATGAAGGTGTGTCCTTCATAACCTTCGTCCGAAAATCATTATATCCTAAGGGAAATAATGCTTCGAAGGACGAAGGACTTTATAGATTAACATTTTCTGTGTTGCCTTGTTCTTAACTCATAGCATTTGAGAACAAGTCACCAACAATGTGGGTAACCATCCTGCAGCTTCTATTGCTTCGACAAGTCAACCTCAGGTGTCTTGGCAACAGCCTCCACCTCCACCACCAATGCAACGAGGCTAGCAGCCAGAAGGGAGCCATCACACTCATCAGCAACGGGACTTCAGAGAGGAGTCCGAAGCTCGCACAGTCAACAGTACTGTGCCAGAGTCGAAGCACATCTACTAGAAGATATCCTACCTCGGCAACAGTTCTTGCATTCGTTTTCATTTTTCGTTTAAATAAGGAACAATCATTAAAGCATAAGTTTTTCTTCTCGTTTTCCATTTCTTGTAACAGCTTCATTTTTTTACCATAGTGAAAATATATCTTCTCCGTAGATTTACGGAGTCAGAAAAATTGCCGAAGCACGAAAGCTCGGTCTTAAGAGCTCGTGATTACAGAAAGTATCTCCGAAGATACAAAAAAGTCGTTCTACGGAACACAGCATAAGTTGCCAATGTTACAAAAAGTCGTTCCTAAGGGAGCGCAGCGTAAGTTTTCTGCTCAAAAGTCGTTCCAAAGGGAATGCAGAGCTTACAGCGAAAAATAAACGTTGATTCCACCGAAATAGAAGACGAAGAAGCTCCTAAGGGAGGCTTACAGCGAAAAATAAACGTTGATTCCGCCGAAATAGAAGGCGAAGAAGCTCCTAAGGGAGGCTTGCAGCGAAAAGTCAGCACTGATCTACGGCACAAATATCATTTTGCATAACATCACATCATCACATCATTTGCATAGCATAACATCATACATCATATTGCATCAATGACGCAAGAAGGGGGTTCAATGTTGATCTTCGGAGATTGTTTCAAAGAAGCAGTGCCAAGGCACAAAATAATTATTGAAGAAGCATACCTTCGTCATACTCTAAAATGAAAAGACCTATTGCTTATGAGGCACAATATTTTTTACGAGGATTGGATGTTTTTATGAAATATGGATATTCTTCACGAAGCATGAAAAGAAGGGAAGGTGTTTTTCGCCGAAGGCTCAAAAACGGTATGCACGTAAAGTTTCATGCATCGTAAAGAATTGAGTTACAAGCAACTTATATATTACATTCAAGGTTATAAAAATATTACATACTTTGTCCAGCAAATATTACATTCTCAATGTCTTTACAATAGCAGCTAATCTTCTCTTAAGACTACTTCCGCAGCTTCGTTTAGTAGTTGATCAACAACCTTATCCATAATAGCTTCGGCCATTTTTCTAATTTCGTCATCCCCCTTCGCGTTGGGGTCCGCCAATGGCTCGGCGGGCTCTGGGGGAGAAGATAGTGCGGCTGTGTTACAATGTGTAAATAAGTCCAAAATCATATAATTACAACATAAAGTCAAAACTTAGTAGTCAATACCTATTCGCCTCTCGAGATCCGCACTTTTCTCAGCAGCCTCTGCTACATTTCTAGCGTCGTGAATACCTTTTTCACTTTTCCTTATAATTTCTTGAGCCATCTCCCGGCCACCATTTTCCCAGATGTCGGTGAAAAATTTACCACCAACCAAACTTGCTTCGGCCGAGGGGTCTTTTATATCTTCAGAAGATAAGGCGGCCTCGGCTTGTGACAAGGATTTCACATGTTCGCAGCCTCTACTCTCCAAAATAGTGGCAATCCCCCTAGCACCCGAGAAGGCACATATGTCTCCGCGGCCATTCAAGACTTCCTCAAAAGCTTCGGCTTCGTGCCTGGTCCATTCAATTGGGCCCTCGGGGTCGCCCTCTACGAAATTTTCCTCGCTTGAATACGCGCCAACGTTGGCGAAGCTAGTCTTTATTTTCTTAACACACTTTATAGACTTTTCATAACACCTTTCCTTGGATGCACGAAGTTCTTCAATGTTTTTCTCTAAAAGATTTGTCCATTGTTCACTGATTTCTCGTTTAGCTTCTGCAACTGCGCATTTTTCTTTAGCTTCGGCTAGTTGTTTCCGAAGATCCTCAATTTCGCGCTTCTGGGCCTCAGCTTGAGCTTTGGAAGCAGCTTCGTCTTCCTTTATTTTATTCGCCAATGAATGTAATATTTTATCTTTCTCAAGACCTTCGTTCCTTAGCTCAATTACTTCGGAACGAAGGTTGTTTAAATCCATGACGCACCCTTCATCTTCGGCACTTTTTGTGCTCTGAGGGCATTGCTGAGAATAAGGCCCTGCAAAAGGAATGTGATATTAAGAAATAAACACATGAATTCTTAACCACGCAAAAAGTGTATTTTCTCACCTTTAAGCTGTTATATGCTAAGCTGTCGGCCAATTCATCTTTTGATAAAACTGAAAGCCCATCTTCTAGAGTTGGGAATCCAAAGTTTCTTGCCATCTCCCGGCAGACAGAGATCTCCTTGCTGTCTGGGAGGCAATACAAGAAGTCTTCTTCTCCGCTGCCATTGAATATCAACGCCCCTTTCGGATATTTCAATATTTGTGCATAGAGCTGGGCTTCTCGTTTTTCTTTTTCAGTCAGATTTTTACCCGAAGCATGGCGTAGGACATAATTGGGAGCTTCGGAAGACGCTTCGGGAATAGGGATGGCGGTTTTCTCAGATAAAATTTCTTCTACATATTCTTTTTCTGTTTCTTTTCCAATTTCCAAGAATTCCCTCTTGGTAGGCTCTGAAAGCCCAGTTTCAGTTTCCACTTGGCTCTTGGCAGCTTCGGCCTCAATTTCTGTTTCTAGAGCTTCGACAGCTATCTTCGAAGTAGAGCTTGAAGATTTTATTGTTTCTAGCACATCTAGCACGTTAACCATTCTCTTTCTCTTGGGAGTTGTTGTAAGGTCCTTTTGCGCCTTCGGCGTTGGCATTGGCACCTCAACTCTTGCTGAAGGACTTAAAACTTCCGATGTCTTTGTCTCTTCAGCTCTCGGTTCTTCCATTTTTTCCGTCTCCGGCATTGCAGTCAGTTCTTCAATATTCTGCAGACGAGTAGGTTCTTTGGCTTCAGTGGCCGAAGAGGTTTCACCGACAAACTCAGGCACTGTGGCCGGCTCAATATAGCGTGGCCGGTGCGTAAGAACTTTCATCTTTTTTCTCTTCGGCGCTGGCTCACTAGGAGCGGCCGAAGCAACTTCCTTCACAGAAGCTGTACCTTTTCTTTTCTGACCCCGTATTAGGTAACGGTAGTCAGGATAGACGAACCCAATAGCATAAAAACTCGGTTGAGCCTTTTCTTCTTCCGGCCTCCGAAGGCCGCAGATAGTGCAGTATCTTCAGCCTTCGAGTATGGCCCAAGCAGTTCATCGCTAGTAGCTTCAACGCATTTCAACCAATCGTCGTCTGGCTCAATAAATTGGTCTACGAACCTGAAGGTATATTTCAGCCGAACCAGGCCATCTTCGTGTGGGTTGTTGATGGTTTCCTTCGACATTTCCCAGTTAGATACCAATGGCCATATCCTGTAGGCCACGTACTCTTGAACTAAGTCCCTTGTCCCGATGAAAGAGCAGACTATGCCGAAGGCCCTCTGGCACTCTTTGGCTGCTTCATCCATTTCCACCTTCGGTTTCTGGAGGCCGAAACGCTGCCAGATAGGGCGCATGATGATATATTTAATATCTTCTTGTGCCTTCAAATCGTTTTTCACATAGAACCATTCCTTCATCCAGTCTCCGGGCCATCTCTTTCGAAAGGTTGGCACGGGACAGCTTGACCCAGATCGAGCACCGAAGCTATAGCAGCCGAAATTGTTATGATATTGTTCTTTACCCCAGGGTTTCGTCTCATATAATAGCTCATGCATATTGCAGAAACTTTTTGCATTTGGCTCCAAACCTTGGCTCTTCACGGCCCATACAAAGATTCCCATCCTTATGATTGCTTCAGGAGTAATTTGATGAAGGCAAATTTCAAATATCTTCAAAACTTCAACCACGAAACTGCTTAGAGGAAACCGAAGCCCAGCCTTGAAGAAGCTTCGGAAGATCACGACTTCATTTTCCTCGGGAGTAGGACAAGTTTTCTCTCCTTCGTCAGCCCTCACAATAGACAGATCCCGAAAATATCTACCTCTCATATTGGCAAGATGGCTTTGTTTAATGGTTGATTTTCCAAAAACTACATGGCTCGGGCGCCAGGGTCGATCTTCTGAGTCTTCCCCCCACTTTCCACATCATAACTGTCACTATCACCAGTATCTTCAGATAAACCTTCCAAAATTTCCCTTGTAATCTTCTCTGTATTTGTCTTTGATATTGATTCAAGAAAGCCAAGATTCTTCTCCTCAAGAAGGCTCAGCTTCGTTTCAGCAACAGCTTTTTTATCTTCAGACATCTTCGAAAATGCTAAAAATCGCTTTTAAAGCCGAAGCTTAAAAAACTCACAAACTAAGCAAGTCTTGTTGCGCAAAAGCTAAAACTGAGTAAGCAAGAGCAGATGGCAAAGAAAGCGTACCAAATGACAGTGTTGTGTGCTCTTATTTATACGTCTGATGCATTGAGAACAGGAGGGCCCCGCTTGTCATTGACTGTTGCTATTCTAGCAAAGGGAAGGTGTTTTTTCGAACCTTCGGCTTAGTGCCTTCATCCATATCGCAATCTGAATTTATTATCCTAACAAATTAATATTGCGAGGGGCTACTGTTGGGGGCCTTCAGCTTCCGAAGGTCCTCAAAAACGTGACTTGACAATGTTTGTGGAGTATAATACATCAGCAGGTACCTTCGGACAAGTCAAAGTTGCTGAAACACAAAGAGAACGAAGGATGGAACAGAGCCGAAGCTGTGCGCAAGGAAGCTTCAGCATGATGGTAGAAAAGAGGAAACCGACTTAAAGAGGAAAAGACTATTTAGACCCTGATAGATTACTATAGAGTTATTATCAAAAGCAAAGGGCCTGGATGTAATTTTACATGGGCTACGACCCGTGCCTATAAATAGGTGAACAGTACTCCCGTACTGTTCATGCTGACTTGGCATTTGCTTTTGCATCACGCTTGTACTGTTCAAGTCAGAGGTACATTTGTAATCTGATGTCATTTCTATTTTTCCATAGCAATAAAATAAAAAAGAGTTGATAATAATATATAACTATTTATGTTATCTTTCATATTCCATGTGATTCCCTTTTCATTATGATATGTGATATCTATGAAGGTATGACCTTCATAACCTTCGTCCGAAAATCATTATATCCCAAGGGAAATAATGCTTCGAAGGACGAAGGACTTTAACGTTTAGCATTTTCTGTGTTGCCTTGTTCTTAGCTCTTAGCATTTGAGAACAAGTCCCCAACAGCTTGATTTGTTAGTAAGCACATAAGATGCATCAAAAGTCTTAAATGAAATATTAGGCTCATTTGATGCAATAGGAGATTTCTTTTTAGGCATTTTAACATGGGTAGAATGCCTAGAACTAGATGTCTCATTCTTATACATAAAGACATGATGAGAACCAGAATGAGACTTCCTAGAATGAATTCTCCTAATTTTATGCTCGGGATAACCAGCAGGATATAAAATATAGCCCTCGTTATCCTGAGCCATGGGAGCCTTGCCCTTTACAAAATTAGACAATCTTTTAGGGGCATTAAGTTTGACATTGCTTCCCTATTGGAAACCAATGCCATCCTTGATGCCAGGGCGTCTCTCATTACAGAGCATGCTTCTAGCAAATTTAAAATTTTCATTCTCTATCTCATGCTCATTAATTTTAGCAGTTAGTTGAGCTATGTGATCATTTTGTTAAGCTAGGTGATCATGAATAGCATCAACGTTGACATCTCTACATCTAGTACAAATAGAGACATGATCAACACTAGATGTAGAGGGTTTGCAAATATTTAATTCATCAATCTTAGCATGTAAAATAGCATTCTCATCTCTAAGATTGAAAATAGAAGCATTGCAAACATTTAAATCTTTAGCTTTTGAAATTAAACTAGCATTTTCAATTTTAAGGCTAGAAATTGATTCATTCAATTTATCAATCTTAGCAATCAAACTAGCATTATCATTTTTAAGATTGACAATTGAATCATGAAAACATTTGATTTTTCAACCTTAGCAAGTAAACTATTGTTCTCATTTCTAAGGTTGGAAATGGTGCCATAGCAAATGCTAAGCTCTTTAGTCAAATTTTCATTCTTTTCTACTTCCTGAGCATAAGCATTCTTTACCTTAACATGCTTTTTGTTTTCCTTAATAAGAAATTCCTCTTGGCTATCCAAGAGTTCATCCTTCTCATGAATAGCACCTATCAATTCATTTAGTTTTTCCTTTTGTTGCATGCTAAGGTTGGCAAAAATACTAAGCAAATCATCCTCATCTTCACTAGAGCTACCCTCATCACTAGATGTTGTGTATTTAGTGGAGGCTTTAGATTTTACCTTCTTCTTTTTGTCGTCCTTTGCCATGAGGCACTTGTGGCCGACATTGGGGAAGAGGAGGCCCTTGTTGATGGCGATGTTGGCGGCGTCCTCGTCGGAGGAGGAGTCGGTGGTGCTTTCATTGGAGTCCCATTCTCGACACACGTGGGCATCGCCGCCCTTCTTCTTGTAATATCTCTTCTTTTTCTTCTTCTTCCCCCTCTTGTCGTTGTCCCTGTCACTATCACTAGAAATAGGGCATTTAGCAATAAAATGTACGGGCTTACCACATTTGTAGCACACTTTCTTGGAGTGGGGTTTGTAATCCTTTCCCCTCCTTTGTTTGAGGATTTGGCGGAAGCACTTGATGATGAGCGCCATTTCCTCGTTGTTGAGCTTGGAGGCGTCAATGGGGAGCCTACTTGATGTAGATTCTTCTTTCTTTTCTTCCGTCGCTTTGAATGCGACGGGTTGCACCTCGGGTGTGGAGGCGCCGCCTTGCTCGACGATTTGTTTGGAGCCTTTGATCATCAACTCAAAGCTCACAAACTTTCCTATCACTTCCTCGAAAGACATTAGCTTGTATCTAGGATCACCACGAATTAATTGAACTTGTGTAGGATTACGAAAAACAAGTGATCTTAGAATAACCTTGACTATTTCATGGTCATCCCATTTGGTGCTCTTGAGGTTGTGTACTTGGTTGACCAAGGTCTTGAGCCGGTTGTACATTGCTTGTGGCTCCTTTCCTTGGTTGAGGGCGAATCGACCGAGCTCCCCCTCGATCGTCTCCCGTTGGTGATCTTGGTCACCTCATCCCCTTCGTGTGTGGTTTTTAGCACGTCCCAAATCTCCTTGGCACTCTTCAACCCTTGCACCTTATTATACTCCTCTCGACATAGAGAGGCGAGGAGTATAGTAGTGGCTTGGGAGTTGAAGTGCCGGATTTGGGCGACCTCGTCCGAGTCATAGCCTTCATCCCCCACGGATGGTACCTACGCTCCAAACTCAACAATGTCCCAAATGCTAGCGTGGAGTGAGATTAGATTATGCCTCATTTTATCACTACACATACAATAATCTTCACCGTCAAAAACCGGTGGTTTTCCTAATGGGACAGAAAGGAAAGGAGTGCGTTTAGAAATGCGAGGGTAGTGTAGGGGGATCTTACTAAACTTCTTGCGCTCATGGCGCTTAGAAGTGACGGACGGAGTGTCAGAGCCAGAGGTGGATGGTGACGAAGAATCGGTCTCGTAGTAGACCACCTTCTTCATCTTCTTTTTCTTGTCGCCGCTCCGATGTGACTTGGCATGTGAAGGGAATCCCTTCATTTTGTTGCCGGACTCCCCCGATGGAGCCTTCCCATGGCTTGTAGACTTGTCACCACCGGTCACGATCTCCTTCTTGGCGTGATCTCCTGACATCACTTCAAGTGGTTAAACTCTAATGAAGTACCAGGCTCTGATACCAATTGAAAGTCACCTAGAGGGGGGTGAATAGGTGGAAACTAAAATTTACAACTTTAAACACAACTACAAGCCGGAGTTAGCGTTAGAAATAAATTCAAGTCCAAAAGAGAGGGGAAAAACAAATCAACCAAAGAAATATAGCGGATGACACAGTGATTTGTTTTACTGAGGTTCGATTCTTGAAAACCTTCTCCCTGTTGAGGTGGTCACAAATACTGGGTCTCTTTCAACCCTTTCCCTCTCTCAAACGGTCACCTAGACCGAGTGAGCTTTCTCCTTAATCAAATGGGTCACTTAGACCCCACAAGGACCACCACACAATTGGTGTCTCTTGCTTTGATTACAAGCGCTTGAAGAACAAGAATGGGGAAGAAGAAAGCGATCCAAGAACAAGAGCTCAAAGAACACGAGCAAAACTCTCTCTCTCTAGTCACTAGATGTTTGGAGTGTATTTGGGACTTGGAGAGGCTTTGAATCTTTGGAATTGTGTCTTGTATTGAATGAGATGTCTGAAAAACTTGGATACTTGGAGTGGTGGTGGTTGGGGGGTATTTATAGCCCCAACCACCAAACCAACCGTTGGGGAGGCTGTCTGTCGATGGGCGCACCGGACAGTTCGGTGCGCCAGCCACGTCACCCAACCTTTAGGGTTCTGACGGTTTCGACCGTTGGAGCTCTGACATCTTGGAGCACCAGACAGTCTGGTGCGGCATCGGATAGGCACTATTCACTGTCTGGTGCGCCTTCTGGCGCTGCTCTGACTCTGGATGAATTGTCCGCGCACTGTTCACGTTGTAGGAGACCGTTGGAGTTGACTGTTGCGCTCGATAGCCGTTGCTCCGCTGGCACACCGGACAGTCCGGTGAATTATAGCAGAGCGGCACACCGAAGGTGGCAAGTTTGAAGGAGTACGGCCCTGGGCACCGGACACTGTCTGGTGGCACACCGGACAGTTCAGTGCGCCAAACCAGGGTTCTCTTCGGTTTCTTTTTCTCCTTTGTTTTGAACCCTAACTTAGATCTTTTTATTGGTTTGTGTTGAACCTTTAGCACCTGTAGAATATATAATCTAGAGCAAACTAGTTAGTCCAATTATTTGTGTTGGGCATTTCAACCACCAAAATCATTTAGGAAAAGGTTTGACCCTATTTCCCTTTCAACAGTGCAGCACAGTAACGCGGCAGAAGTTAGAGCGTAGAAGTCAGAGGGCACCGGACTGTCCGGTGCCACAAGAGGACAAAGCTCCAACGGTCGACTGAGCTCCGAACCCTAACGGTTGGGTGACATGGCAGCGCATCGGACACTGAAAAGTGTCTGTCCGGTGGCGCACCGGACTATCCGGTGTGCCCATCGCTAGCAGCCTTCCCAACGGCTACCCAAGTGGTTGGGGGCTATAAATACCCCCCAACCACCACAACATTTGGCATCCAAGTTTTCTGAATATCACATTCAATACAAGAGCTCTAGCATTCATTCCAAGACACAATACAAAAGATCAAATCCCCTACAAGTCCCAAATTCATTCCAAACACATAGTGGCTTGTGAGAGAGAGATTTTTGTGTTCATTTGCGCTCTTGTCGCTTGGATTGCCTTTCTTCTTTTCCTATTCTTATTCTCAAGTGCTTTGTAAGCAAGGCAAGAGACACCAAGTGTGTGGTAGTCCTTGCAGGGTCTTAGTGACCCGTGAGATTAAGGAAGAAGACTCGCTCGGTCTAAGTGACCGTCTGAGAGAGGGAAAGGGTTGAAATAGACCCGGTCTTTGTGACCTCCTCAACAGGGACTAGGTTCTTTGGAACCAAACCTCGGTAAAACAAATCACCGTGTCATACGCCTTGATTCTTGTTTGATTTGTTTTCCCCTCTCTTTCGGGCTTGAATTTAATTCTAACACTAACCCCGGCTTGTAGTGTGTGTTTAAAGTTGTAAATTTCAGGTTTCGCCTATTCACCCCCCTCTAGGCGACTTTCAAAAACCCCTTATGAGAAGTGGGTTGGGAGAAAACCATCACTTTCATACTTGCGCACTTGGGTTGCATGGCGAAAGTCAATGTACCAATTAATAAAAAGCGCAAGCTTGGACCAAGGACAGTGGATTGTGTCTTTCTTGGATATGCTTCGTGTAGCATAGCGTATAGATTTTTAGTAGTTAAATCTGAAGTTCCTAATGTGTATGTTGATACTATTATGGAATCATGTGATGCTACTTTCTTTGAACACATATTTTCAATGAAATACATTTGAAAGCATCTAGGCCCTGGTTGGTTTTAGTGATTAATGACAACGTAATATTATATGTGACTAACGTGTGTTTTGCATAGCAAATGGTAAGTTAGTTCGCATTACAGGAAGTTGTACTACAACGTGAAAACAATCCCTAAGATGAGAACTTGAAGCGACGGCTAAAACGACGAATCAAAAGATGAAGGTCTTCGTATTACGAGTGTCAAAGGAGTTGCAGACACTCGGTATAGTATTAGGTCTTCTATTTTATTTTAGCCGTACTATAAAGAGGGATTGTGGATGAGTAGTTTGACCAAGAGAGTTCTAGTGTAGTGTTGGTGCATATACACACTCACATTTAGTGCTTGGTGTCACTCTATAACACACTTACGAGTTAGAACGAAAACGGATTCAAAAATCAGAATGAAAAAGAACTTAGGATTTCTGTCTTAGGGGCACCGGACTGTCCGGTGTGACCCCTGACAGTGGGGCCAGCCAGGCCCGGGGGCAGAGCTTTGCCCCCAAGAAAAACCCGAGAGCATCGAGTTGGGAGATTGAATTTTAGCCGTTACACCGACTGTCTGGTGTGCACCGGACAGGAACTATTCATTATCCGGTGTGCCATCAGCCCAACGGCTAGCTGTCAGAACTAGCCGCTGGAGTTGATCGTTGGCGCACCGGTGGCGCACCAGACTGTCCGATGTGCCCATGCGTAGGAAACCCTGGTAACGGCTAGTTTGGTGGGTGGGGCTATTTATACCCCCTCCACCCACCATATTAAATGTCTTGCTGCCCACATTGATAACCATAGATTGCTAGAGCATTGCAAGCACCACAAAAGCATAGTGAGGTGATTATAAATCTTAATCCCGCATTAGGACATCATTAGTGAAAGTGAGAGCCACCTAGAGCACACACCGCATGCATTAGGCTTCTCTTGGTCAAGTGAAAGTCTACGGCTTGTTACTCTTGGTGATCGGAATCACCTAGACGGCTTGGTGGTGTTGGGAGCACGGTGATCATCTTGGAGGATTTGTTGGTGACCCGTCTCGAGATTGTAATCGGTCGTGAGGGATCCACCACGCCGGAGTGGCAAAGGATCATCTCATAGTGAGCACTTGGTTCTTGCGAGGACCAAGGGGGAGCGATACCCTTGCGCAGGTGCTCCAACGAAGACTAGGGAAGAGTGCCGACTCTTCGATACATCAGGAAAAAATTGGAGGAGTCTTCTAAACTTTGCTTTACATTCCGCATTTAATTCAAGCATTTTACCTTGTTTATTTGTTTAGCAAGTAGTTGAAGCAATGTCTTAGTATTGTTGTATTTCTAGTAGTATTCTCTTATTGCTAGTTGTTGGGTGAAGTTGGGCTCTTGCTTAGGGTTTAGATGTTGTTGATTTTTAGGAAAGCCCAATTCACCCCCCCCCCTCTTGGGCATCGTGATCCTTTCAACATTCATTGCAATTCTAGATACTCTTCTGAGATAACTCTTGAACATAGTATGCCTATTGAGAGTTCTAAACAACCACATGAAATTGTCCTAGAGGAGGATGACAATGATGCTCCTAAAAGGAGAAAGAGACAAAGGGTTGAAAAATCCTTTGGTGATGATTTCATTGTGTACCTTGTGGACGATACTCCTACTACCGTTGCGGAAGCATTTGCATCTCCAGATGCAGATGATTGGAAAGAAGCAGTTCATAATGAGATAGACTCCATTCTTTCAAATGGTATGTGGGAAGTCACTGGTCGACCATATGGCTATAAACCTGTGGGTTGTAAGTGGGTGTTTAAAAAGAAGCTAAAGCCTTATGGTACAATTGAGAAGTACAAGGCTAGGCTTGTGGCTAAAGGCTATACTCAGAAAGAAGAAGACTTCTTTGATACTTACTCACCTGTTGCTAGAATGACTACTATTCGAGTACTACTTTCCTTGGCTGCCTCGTATGGTCTCCTTGTCCATCAGGTGGATGTAAAGACAACTTTTCTTAATGCAGAGCTGGACGAGGAAATCTATATGGAACAACCTAATGGATTTGTAGTAAAGGGTCAAGAAAGCAAGGTGTGCAAGTTATTGAAATCTTTGTATAGTCTGAAGCAAGCACCAAAGCAGTTGCATGAGAAGTTTGACACGACTCTAACGTTTGCAGGCTTTTCTATTAATGAGGCAGACATGTGTGTATATTATCATTGTGGTGGGGGCGAAGGAGTTATATTGTGCTTATATGTTGATGATATATTGATATTTGGCACAAACATTGATGTGATCAATGAAGTCAAATCTTTTATATCAAAGAGTTTTGATATGAAAGATCTGGGAGAAGCTGGTGTGATTCTAAACATCAAACTGATTAAGGAAGATGGTGGGATTACTCTCTCGCAATCTCACTATGTTGAAAAGGTTTTGAAGCGATTTGGCTTCTCTAATTGCAAACCTTCTCCAACACCTTATGATTCCAGTGTGACACTGCGAAAGAACAAGAGAATTGGTTTATACCAATTGAGATATTCTCATATCGTCGATTCACTCATTATCTTGCTAGTGCAACAAGGCCCGATATTTCGTTTGTTGTGAGCAAATTGAGTAGGTTCATGTCAAACCCAGGGACTGATCATTGGCATACACTTGAGCAGGTTATGCGCTACTTGCAAGGTACAATGAATTATGGAATTCACTATTATGGTCAACATGCAGTACTTGAAGGATATAGTGATTCGAACTAGATATCTGATGTAGACGAGCTTTATGCCACTAGTGGTTATGTCTTTACTATTGGTGGAGGTGCGGTATCATGGAGGTCATGCAAGCAGACCATCTTGACGAGGTCAACCATGGAAGCCAAGCTAGCTGCACTTGACACAGCAACAGTTAAGGCAGAATGGTTGCATGAACTCTTGATGGACTTGTCGGTGGTTGAGAAACCAATACCACTATCCTTATGAACTGTGACAATCAAACAGTGATTGCTAAAGTGACAAGTTCTAAGGATAATGGGAAGTCATCAAGACATGTCAAAAGACGATTGAAGTCTGTCAGAAAGTTGAGAAACTCCAGAGTTATAAGTGTGACTTATATTTCAACAGATAAAAATATGGCAGATCCTTTTACAAAGGGACTACCACGTAATGTGGTAGAAATCGCATCGAGAGAGATGGGTATGAGACCCGTATAAGTTGCCATGGTGGAAACCTAGTCTATGTGATCGGAGATCCCGTGAATTAGGTCATGGGAAGAACAAACCATTGGTGAACTGAGGAGAGTAACCTTTGACCCTCTCTAAGTAAAGAAGCGATACTCTCAAATGTTGTAGGGCAGGTTGGCTTTGTGCCTTAATGTGTTTTGTTGGCTTTTATTAGCGAAGATGTTGTCCTGCAGAACATTCTTGAAAGAACACACCTATATGAGTTAGACTGTATAACATCGCAGTCTATGAGATCTGGGTGATCTCTAGTAAACTCATGAAGAGACCTTAGAGTATGACGTATATGATCCACCCGAGAAGGGGACTACTGGTAGCCAGGTACTGGTTATGGCTTTAAGTGAAACTCATTCACACAAAACTTGCAATTCAAGGCATAGTCCATTGTTCAAGTTGTGGGATGGTGTAGCTTGGAGTTCTAGGCGGAAGTTCAACTTAACAGTCTCTACTAAAGCACTAGTATATTAAACAGTAGTGAACAGTGGCAAAACTGCAGATGGGCATTTGAGATCTGGTGGGGGATTGTTGGATTTATGGGCTAGGCCCAATTGAGAAATTTAATTAAATCCTAGAAAAATCTCAAAAGCCCATGTATGGGTATGGCTAGGGAATGGTGAAACAATTAGTGTCATATTGCTAGTCCAAGTGGAGTGGAACTAGTTTAAATAAGGAGGCTACGCTCACTCACCAAGTCATGGATGAGATGAGAGAGTGTGGAGAACCACACATACGCGCTTGCTTGCCTGGCCGGGCTAGGCCGGGCCAGGGCAGGGCGGGGCGAAGGACGCGGGCGCACGACATGCGCGTGAATGGTCCGCCGAAATCCGGCCCCTTGCCTTGCGGGGCACGACTTCCTTTTGCCGTTTTATTTTTTGGTTGCTTGGCTGTTAAGTTTAGAGCCCTAACCGACTGCGATAAGGAATTGAGTTGTTACTGGAACGTGAGTCTATCGGTTCGCGGATCGTTATCGGTTCGTGGGCGGTCCTATATAAGGCGCCTAGCAGCCAGCGTCAAACCAATCCCAAGACAAGTTAGGTTTTCGCCTCTGTTCACAACTGCGCCGCCATCATAGTTCTCTTCATCCCGGCCGCCGACGTGCATCTACGTTCGGGAGAGCAGGTCTCTGGAACCCTTTGCCTTCGAGATCCTACACCGGGAGAGGGCGAATAAGGTTTTTGGGAAGCGTCCTCACGTGACTGCTCGCAATCTTGTCGTCGACCCTGCTGCTTCGACGTCATCGGCCCTGCTGCTTCGACGTCATCGGCCCCGCTGCTTCGACGTCGTCGACCCTGCTGCTTCCGGCCTGCTTCGTCTACCAGTATGTCTGATCAGTACGCATCATATGATTTGACGGTCATGATTTATATTCGGAATTTAATCTGGAAAATATCTAATATTTCAACAGTTTGGACTATTTCACACGTCATCAATGACAACTACATAATGTGGCAGAACTGCCCGAATTATTCCAGCTTAAGTGTTAAATCGGAATAACCTGTCAGTCCCTCAGATCTAGTCTGATAAAGCCACTTAACCAGGATCAAATACCACATACTCACTCGAAGGTGAGTCACAGAAGAAATACAATAAAATAGGAAAAACCTCAAATTAAAGTACTGGAGTTATTACATAAAGGAGTTTTCAAGTAGCTGGTAAAAGTTCATAAAATAAAATGCAGCGGATAATCGATGTCGTCGGTAGCGAGGAAATGGGCAAAGCCTAGCCCACTACTCCTCTCCTGTTGGAGCAGCATCCCACTCGACCGTCCAACCCGGTGGCAGGGTGGTAGGCCAAGTCACACTAACAACCATATCCTGCAGCGTACCTGCAAAAATTATGCCACAAGCAAAGCTGAGTATACTAATACTCAGCTAGACTTACCCGATGTGAGGAAACTACTCCTCTACCTCTAGACCATGCAGTTGTTTGGCTGAGGGGTTTGGTTTGCCAAAAGCACTAGCTGAGTCTAAATTCAAATTTTAGCTTTTCAATTTCTAGCATCATTATCTTAGCTAAGTTTGTTCCTTCTAAGCATACATGGTAACAAGCATTTAGTACAAACAACAAGTTATCTCATGTAAACCTCATTTCACTTCTTACTCAATGTAGTACAAGGGGTCAAGCAGTCTCATCAGCTGCGAGAAGCAGACAATTCGAATCGAGTTTTAACCTTGCAAGGTAAACCTAAACACACGCCATGTCAGGGCACTCCGTCCCCACACACGTCAATCGTCCCCATCGATTTCCCGTTCGCGGCCAGGGCTCACCGCCTTGGCATACAATGCTCCACTGACCTCGGCTGCCGCCGTGCAATGACCGCACTTGTACCCACCATAGCTAGCATGGGAGACCCGGTCTCAGGACAAGTGAGGGATAAAGTCCGCGCCCGGCTTCACTTAGGTACAAGGTTTACTGGTTACCATATTTCCCGACATGTGTTTAGTACGTTCAAACGCTTGACTTAGGTATCCACACATTAATCCTTAATTCCTTTTCCCGTCTCATGGACAAGGCATCCTCCCTGGATCCAAGCCCATAGACCATCATAGATCCCGTTATCAAGATGAATACAATCAATTCCTGACCTCGCGCGAGTGCTAGAAAAAAATCACTCGACTTCTACTGAGATCCTGATTGGCATAGCAGCTACTCGACCTAGCATACTGTAACACCCAAATTCTGAATTTGGGATTAGTAGAAGGAATCAGAACAAAATACCCTTGATAAGTTATTAAACCTTAGAATTCACCCTTTTAAGGTAAATACAATAATGATAGTTAAGTTAAATCCTAATAAAATTAGACACTTGAAAAATGTTTACCATCAAACCAAAGGAAAATGACTTTTGGGTTACACCTTTTAAATTGATTACACACTCGAGATCATATTTTATGTAATGAATGTGGTGTGAGTATTTCATTACCTAAATAAAATGATAATAATAAATAAAGTAATTAAATAAATAGATTAATATAATCAGTGCATACCATATTGGATTTTCATTTGTGTATGTTTTAAAACAGAAAATAGAGAGAGGAAACTTTAATAAAGTCATTCCCTTCTTCCATAATTACACGATAGGGAGAAGAATAAATAATAAATAAATAATATTAGTGTAGGTAGAAGAAGTATTATCATATTAGACTGTTGTGTGATTTTTAAAATATGGAGTCCAAAACAAGGATTTAAATTGAGTTTGGATACTTGAACTTGGATATAGAAAAGAAAACTGAAATGATGAAAACAAAACAAAATTAGCTCTCGAGCTAAATAGTACCTTGATGGCCCACGTCATCAGTAAGCCTACTAAGCCAAATTCCACGCTATGGAGGCATGGAGCAGGCCACTACTTCATCCATTCTTCTCCCAGGCCTCGCGTGCATGACCGCTGCGTGCCTGCGTGTATGGGATTCGTTCGTAGATGCATGCACTCAGGTACCGATTTTGCTGCTCGTGGGCCACCCTAGCTGGTCAACGAGTTTCCTAGCCGCAACAGACTTTGGCTGAAGGATCGGAACAGCCTTCCTCTTTGCCTGAAACAACCTCCAACGAGTTTGTTACGAAGGAGAGATTCACAGATATGCCTAACTGCCGGGAGTCTCTCTCCTAGCTCAAGTCCGATGGAATAGCTGGGTCCGTAACCGTGTAACCACCTCAACCGCGTTTCTGGGGCAAGGTCTTCATTCTGAATCCTCGGTCGTTCTCCCTGTGCGCCCTACATAAACTTCAGCCGCGCCCTCCCTTGGCCATTGGGGGCTGGTAGGAGTAGCTTGCCATGTGAAACAAGACGCCATTACCGAGTACAGGGAGGTGGGATGAGAGAGAGTGGGTCACCGTGTGGAGCGTTGAAGAATGGAGCACGGGAGAAGATTGCAGCCGCCATGAACATTGGGCGGGGCCACGTCTCTAGCCGTGGGAGGGAGACCGGGAGCATCGCCTGGGCACGTGAAGTATTGCCATGGTGTCGGCTTGAAGGATGCACATCTGTGCTGCTGCTATTGCTCATCGGAGGAACTCCTTCGCCGTGAAGCTACTGCGTGCTAGGGACAACGCGTGCCTGTGAGTCTAATTGCTGGTGAGTGCTGATATCTCTTCGTTTTATTTACCATCTCCTGGTGTCTGCTTTGGTGCGCTTAGGCATTGGTTCGTCAAACGCTAGTGAGAGATTTGCCGTGGGGCTGGTGTGCCACCGTGTGCGCCGGTATCAGAGGGGAGAAGAAGCGCGCTCTGTTGTTGGTCTAGCAAGGTACAGCCAGGCTAGGCGATTCGGTTTGGAGTATGGTGCGCTGGGTCGCCGGATCGCTGTGCACCGGCGATGGCGTCGCGGCGGCATATGGCGCGCCGCCGTTGTGGGTGCGCGGTCGGGGAAGATGAATCCCTGGGCGTTGGATCCCAAGCGTGTGGCCACGATTAGATATGGATGCCGGTTCGTCCAGATTGGTTATGAGCCGTTAGATCGGCTACGGACGCTCCTGATCTGACAATGAATACCCCTTCAGCTATTTTAATCCTAACCGTACACATTAAATCGGGCGGTCTGCGGGCATCGCATGACTCATTAAATATGGACCGTTGGATCTAGATCTAGGGTCCAGCATAGTTTACCGACTCACCTACTCCGCGATCTGATCTCGTGCGTCCGATTCGGATCGGGCGGCACAGGTCAGCCCAGACCCCCCTTCGCGGGCAATGTTTCAAAGAGACCCCTTGGTTTTCTTCAAAAGAACCCGCCGTCCCCTGCGGGATACTTCTGAGTCTTAGGAAAACTTACACCGGGACCCCTGAACTTCTATGTATTAGTGCGCCCAGTCCAGAGAGTCAGAAAAATCAGAAAAACAAATATAGAATTGGATTTTTAATGTAGAAATAAATGCTAGAATTGGTTTAATTCATAGAAAATTCATATGCAGTCCAAATTAATCCATTTCAGTTTCTATAATTTTGTAATAATGTTGTTTATCGCCCTGTGTCTCTGTTTTAACATTAAAATGGTATTAAAATTTATTTCTTAATTAACCTCGTATCAAATACATAAAACCTTAGGAAATTCGCATCTCCTCCGTTTTAACCCCGATTTGATCCGTTTAAGTTGCGTTAGTCTTTTATAAATATTTACTATGCAATAATAACATTGATTATACCATGTCTCATACTTTTATAATTAGATATTTATTTACCCTATGTATTTGGGTTAGTCTATTGGATTAACCTCTAATCTTATGGTTATAATTTGACTAAATGATCTTTAATCAAATAATTACTTAGAATGAAGTGAGATAAGTAGAATAACCTCTCATAAGATTTATACTAACCAATTTATAATATACTTTAATATTTTAATACCATAGATCTCCTATAGAATCATAACTCCGATCGTAGTAGTTCTCGATTCCACGATCTCGTAGCAACGCGTAGATCATTATTTTGCAGTTTGTACTTGTGTTTAGTGTGATGTTAATTTTGTCTATACCATGTTTGTTTGTATTGCTACGACTAGCAGCGAGGTTTCGAGTCACCTGAAGATCACCCTGGTAACTGGAATCTCAAGTGCCAGGCAAGTTGTGCCCTTGATCACTTCTTTTTACCCAGTCATGTTCTAATTAATCATAATGATCTGCATATGTTAATTTTGATGGGACCCAATAGGTTATCCTAGTTTGACTATCTTTATACCTTGTTCACCACTGGATTTTCGGGTAGTACCTGCTATTGCTTTATGTGGTTTTGGGTATAGAGATACATTTTATTCATGATTATCTTTTATTATCAGTTATTATTTACTGTTCATGATAAGATCATTATGTTAATTGGAACATGGAGAACCACCCGGGAAAACAGTGCTACCACAAGGGTTTATGGACGCCCTTGGCTGATTAATTAGGAAAGCTAGTGGAGGACTACCTTACTCGAAAGGGGCAAGGGCAGTAGGGGAGTGGTCAGTGTAGGGAGGTCCTTGATTGATTTTGCTGCGATGGCGGTCAGGCAAGAACCCTGCATTGGAGCTTCCTATAAACTGTAGCGGGTTTTCTGAAGCTAGTGGAACTTTGTAAAGGCCTCGTAGTGTTACCCTGCCTCGCCTCCTCGGTAGAGGTGTATGGGAAGTCGCGATCCCTTGGCAGATGGGTAACATGACTTGTGGGTAAAGATGCGCAACCTCTGCAGAGTGTAAAACTGGTATACTAGCCGTGCTCACGGTCATGAGCAGCTCGGACACTCACATGATTAATTTATGAAATTTAAATTCAATTTGTCATATGCATTGCATCGCAGGCGATGTTGTTACTTTTGTTCTACTACTTAAATTGGGTTGGTATTTACTTATACTTAGTAATTGCTAATAAAATTTTGACCAACTTTAAAAGCAATGCTCAGCTTCAACCATCCTCTTTGGTAAGCCTTACACTTCATGAGCTCCCACCTTTGGCGGGTTCATGCACATTATTCCCCACAACTTGTTGAGCGATGAACGTATGTGAGCTCACTCTTGCTGTCTCACACCCCCCACAGGTCAAGAACAGGTACCGCAGGATGAGGCGCATGGAGGATGCTGCGATGAGTTCGTGAGAGAGATCTAGGCCGTCGTCTCCCAGTCAACTTTGGTTTGCTGGACCGTTGTCTCCATATAATGTATTTATTTATTTATTTTGTACAAAACTCCGATTATATAGTAAAGATGTGACATTCGATCCTGTGCCATGATTCATCATATGTGTGAGACTTGGTACCAGCACACCTGGTGATTATGTTCGCGCCCGGGTCTTGGTGCCCCGCAACCCGGGTGTGACAGAAGTGGTATCAGAGGAATGTTGACTGTAGGACGAAACCTAGATAGAACTGGACAACCATTCTTTACTTACCCTTGCTACTCTGATTCTTTTCTAAACTTTTCTTAATCTTTCCTCATCTATTTCCGCTTTACTCTGATTATTCTTACCTTTTCATTCTAAAGACAAATGTGGATTTCACACTTTGAAATCCTGTGCCTAAAGTGACTTTAGGAATAGGAGACCTACTCTTAGGAACAAAAACAAAGCTATTTTATAGGTATTTGTATGCTTGAATGTTTGTTCTTATGATACTTGTTTGATTTGGATCTTTGATTGAGTGTGATTAGTTGTGGAGTAATGTCCACAATCACATCTGCATATACATATAGAGAAAAAAAACGGTTATAAAAATATCTAAATGAACTAGGTTATCCCTCATCAAAGAATCTAGCCTAGCAAAATCCATCTTATCTTGAAAAAGTCTATCCTACACTCATAGATCCATCTTATCCTAAAAAAAAAGATTCTCATCTTATCTTGAAAAGATGTTATCTTATCCTAATAGATCTAACTGACCTCATATCTTAGCCGATCTAATCTAGATCCCATCTAATCTAATATTATCTAATCTAAAGGAGTTATTAGCAAGTTAGTTAATTTGGTGATATGGGTTAGACACTGCTTCTACAAACATAACTTAACCTAAATTAATGTATTATACCAACTCGTCCATGAACAACAACATAACCTACACCATAGCCTGCCTAGTCCATTTGTCCCAAAAGTAAAGTAAAACTCTGTTCAAACCTACCTACCTCGTGTACCCCGACTATCTTCACTATATGTCCTTAGCCATATGTCCTTAACCCGGATGGCAACTCCAAGATTAAAGGTCAAAGAAGACCAACCACGTCAAAGGAGGATAAGCATCAACTCAAGTCTTCAAAGATCAAGTTGGATCGCTAGATGAAACAAGATCCACTGTACATGATGGAGTCTTTCATTACCATAATCCTGGTTATCCCAACCTATCCATTGATTATCTCACATAATAAGTGGCTATATATCTATACTCTCATGATCACCCATTAAGGATTGTTATAAAAAAATGGACTTTTAATTTTTGAACTAATGGGAAACTAAAAGCTAAATTACATACAGATCTCTCTACATCCCTTTTCTTACAAATCTTGAGGACGAGATTTCTGTTAAGGGGGGTAGGATTTGTAACACCCAAATTCTGAATTTGGGATTAGTAGAAGGAATCAGAACAAAATACCCTTGATAAGTTATTAAACCTTAGAATTCACCCTTTTAAGGTAAATACAATAATGATAGTTAAGTTAAATCCTAATAAAATTAGACACTTGAAAAATGTTTACCATCAAACCAAAGGAAAATGACTTTTGGGTTACACCTTTTAAATTGATTACACACTCGAGATCATATTTTATGTAATGAATGTGGTGTGAGTATTTCATTACCTAAATAAAATGACAATAATAAATAAAGTAATTAAATAAATAGATTAATATAATCAGTGCATACCATATTGGATTTTCATTTGTGTATGTTTTAAAACAGAAAATAGAGAGAGGAAACTTTAATAAAGTCATTCCCTTCTTCCATAATTACACGATAGGGAGAAGAATAAATAATAAATAAATAATATTAGTGCAGGTAGAAGAAGTATTATCATATTAGACTGTTGTGTGATTTTTAAAATATGGAGTCCAAAACAAGGATTTAAATTGAGTTTGGATACTTGAACTTGGATATAGAAAAGAAAACTGAAATGATGAAAACAAAACAAAATTAGCTCTCGAGCTAAATAGTACCTTGATGGCCCACGTCATCAGTAAGCCTACTAAGCCAAATTCCACGCTATGGAGGCATGGAGCAGGCCACTACTTCATCCATTCTTCTCCCAGGCCTCGCGTGCATGACCGCTGCGTGCCTGCGTGTATGGGATTCGTTCGTAGATGCATGCACTCAGGTACCGATTTTGCTGCTCGTGGGCCACCCCAGCTGGTCAACGAGTTTCCTAGCCGCAACAGACTCTGGCTGAAGGATCGGAACAGCCTTCCTCTTCGCCTGAAACAACCTCCAACGAGTTTGTTACGAAGGAGAGATTCACGGATATGCCTAACTGCCGGGAGTCTCTCTCCTAGCTCAAGTCCGATGGAATAGCTGGGTCCGTAACCGTGTAACCACCTCAACCGCGTTTCTGGGGCAAGGTCTTCATTCTGAATCCTCGGTCGTTCTCCCTGTGCGCCCTACATAAACTTCAGCCGCGCCCTCCCTTGGCCATTGGGGGCTGGTAGGAGTAGCTTGCCATGTGAAACAAGACGCCATTACCGAGTACAGGGAGGTGGGATGAGAGAGAGTGGGTCACCGTGTGGAGCGTTGAAGAACGGAGCACGGGAGAAGATTGCAGCCGCCATGAACATCGGGCGGGGCCACGTCTCTAGCCGTGGGAGGGAGACCGGGAGCATCGCCTGGGCACGTGAAGTATTGCCATGGTGTCGGCTTGAAGGATGCACATCTGTGCTGCTGCTATTGCTCATCGGAGGAACTCCTTCGCCGTGAAGCTACTGCGTGCTAGGGACAACGCGTGCCTGTGAGTCTAATTGCTGGTGAGTGCTGATATCTCTTCGTTTTATTTACCATCTCCTGGTGTCTGCTTTGGTGCGCTTAGGCATTGGTTCGTCAAACGCTAGTGAGAGATTTGCCGTGGGGCTGGTGTGCCACCGTGTGCGCCGGTATCAGAGGGGAGAAGAAGCGCGCTCTGTTGTTGGTCTAGCAAGGTACAGCCAGGCTAGGCGGTTCGGTTTGGAGTATGGTGCGCTGGGTCGCCGGATCGCTGTGCACCGGCGATGGCGTCGCGGCGGCATATGGCGCACCGCCGTTGTGGGTGCGCGGTCGGGGAAGATGAATCCCTGGGCGTTGGATCCCAAGCGTGTGGCCACGATTAGATATGGATGCCGGTTCGTCCAGATTGGTTATGAGCCGTTAGATCAGCTACGGACGCTCCTGATCTGACAATGAATACCCCTTCAGCTATTTAAATCCTAACCGTACATATTAAATCGAGCGGTCTGCGGGCATCGCACGACTCATTAAATATGGACCGTTGGATCTAGATCTAGGGTCCAGCGTAGTTTACCGACTCACCTACGCCGCGATCTGATCTCGTGCGTCCGATTCGGATCGGACGGCACAGGTCAGCCCAGACCCCCCTTCGCGGGCAATGTTTCAAAGAGACCCCTTGGTTTTCTTCAAAAGAACCCGCCGTCCCCTGCGGGATACTTCTGAGTCTTAGGAAAACTTACACCGGGACCCCTGAACTTCTATGTATTAGTGCGCCCAGTCCAGAGAGTCAGAAAAATCAGAAAAACAAATATAGAATTGGATTTTTAATGTAGAAATAAATGCTAGAATTGGTTTAATTCATAGAAAATTCATATGCAGTCCAAATTAATCCATTTCAGTTTCTATAATTTTGTAATAATGTTGTTTATCACCCTGTGTCTCTGTTTTAACATTAAAATGGTATTAAAATTTATTTCTTAATTAACCTCGTATCAAATACATAAAACCTTAGGAAATTCGTATCTCCTCCGTTTTAACCCCGATTTGATCCGTTTAAGTTGCGTTAGTCTTTTATAAATATTTACTATGCAATAATAACATTGATTATACCATGTCTCATACTTTTATAATTAGATATTTATTTACCCTATGTATTTGGGTTAGTCTATTGGATTAACCTCTAATCTTATGGTTATAATTTGACTAAATGATCTTTAATCAAATAATTACTTAGAATGAAGTGAGATAAGTAGAATAACCTCTCATAAGATTTATACTAACCAATTTATAATATACTTTAATATTTTAATACCATAGATCTCCTATAGAATCATAACTCCGATCGTAGTAGTTCTCGATTCCACGATCTCGTAGCAACGCGTAGATCATTATTTTGCAGTTTGTACTTGTGTTTAGTGTGATGTTAATTGTTGGGACTATGCTTCGTCGCCGAAGGTCTGGTAGGAAGAAACAACTTCGGCTGAAGCTATCCGCATGTGATGACCGAAGGTTCCTCTTCATGAAGCTTCGGAATTTACAAACCGACATAAAAGTAGAATGACCCTTTAGTCCATAAATGTTTGAGTCGCTGTTGTAATCCCTTATGAGGGGCATAATCGTAATTCCTCACAGGCTGCGCCCTGTGCCTATAAATAGGTGAACAGTACCCCTGTACTGTTCACGCAATCTTGTAATCACTGGCACATTACACTGGAATTATTGCTTTCTGTCAAGACGAAGGTATAAATGTACCTAAATATTATGTTTTGATATTTAGGTTAATATAATAAAATATATGAATAATGTTATTTATTTTCTGTATGTCTCTCTATAATGTTTCGTGTTTTATACTTCATTTCATTTCATATTGTTTTTTAAGTCTTATCACGAAGGCATGACCTTCGTGATATTTTGCTTACGGCCTTCGTCTGAAGCTCATTAAATCCTTGGGGAGATAATGCTTCAGCGGACGAAGGGCATTAATATTTAACATTTTATGTTGCCTTGTTCTTAATTCATAGCATTTGAGAACAAGTCCCCAACATTGGCGCCCACCTCCGGTCAACTCACTTCCACTTTTTGAGCTGATGGCTTCGATTAACGATCAAGCTGGAGCTGCTTCGGCCCCGAAGCTGGTGCTCCCGATAACAGGTGGTTCGTGCTCAGAACCAGCCAACAAAAAGCAGAAGAAAGAGGCGCAGAGAAGGGTACAACATGTTTGAGTGCAGGGACCCTTCATCAAGTCAAGATGGTCCCATATTCCAATCACCTTCTCCCAAGAGGACCTTCAGCTCAAGGATTTTCCTCATAACGATGCTATGGTTATTTCTTGCGTCATCAAGGGGTTTCTGGTCCATAATGTTTTGGTTGATACAGGCAGTGCAGCTGATATTATATTTGCTAAGGCCTTCAGACAAATGCAAGAGCCAGAAGATAAGATTCATGATGCTACACACCCTCTCTGTGGCTTCGGAGGAAGACAGATTGTAGCACTGGGCAAGATCACCATGCCAGTGACCTTCGGATTCATCAATAACACCAGAACTGAGCAAATTGTGTTTGACATTGTTGACATGGAATACCCTTATAATGCAATTATTGGTCGTGGCACCCTCAATGCTTTTGAAGCAATTCTTCATCCTGCTTACCTTTGCATGAAGATACCTTCGGATCAAGGACCCATTGCTATTCATGGAAGTCAGGAAGCTGCCAGATGGGCCGAGGGAAACTGGACTGACTCAAAAGCAATCCATAATATAGATGGAGCTGAAGCCTGTGAACAGTACAAATTCAGAAGGGAGAAAGCAGCTTCGGCAGATCAGCCGAAGCCCATGCTCTTATGTGAGGACATAGCACAGCAGAAGGTGCTGTTGGGCTCCCAATTATCCGAAGAACAGGAGAAAACCTTGATAAGGTTTTTGTTCAACAACAAAGATGTTTTTGCATGGTCAGCCAATGATCTTTGCGGAGTTAACAGGGATGTTATTGAACACTCGCTCAATGTTGACCCATCCTTCAGACCCAGAAAGCAGAGGCTTCGGAAAATGTCTGAAGACAAGGCCAAAGGAGCTCGGAATGAAGTCAAAAGACTCCTCAGTGTAGGAGTTATCAGAGAAGTAAAGTACCCAGAATGGCTAGCTAACACTGTTATGGTAAAAAAGGCCAAAGGCAAATGGCGAATGTGTATCGATTGTACGGATCTCAACAAGGCCTGTCCGAAGGATGAATTCCCATTGCCAAGGATAGACTCCTTAGTTGATGCAGCAGCTTCGTCAGAGCTTATGAGTCTTTTAGATTGTTATTCAGGCTATCATCAAATTTGGATGAAGAAGGAGGATGAGCCGAAGACCAGTTTCATAACCCCTAGTGGAACATATTGTTACCTTCGGATGCCTGAGGGGCTCAAGAACGCTGGAGGAAGTTTCAGCAGAATGACTGCGAAGGTTCTTCAGTCTCAGATAGGCAGAAATGTGCTAACTTATGTTGATGATATCATTGTAAAAGCACGAAACAAGAAAATCACATTGCTGATTTGCAGGAGACTTTCGCCAGTTTTAGACAAGCTGGTCTAAAGCTGAATCCAGAAAAATGTGTCTTCGGAGTAAAGAAGGGGAAATTTCTTGGATGCTTGGTTTCAATAAAGGGAATTGAAGCTAATCCAAGTAAAATTGAAGCTATACTTCGAATGGAGCCACCAACTACAAAAAAGGGGGCCCAAAGACTGACAGGGAGGCTGGCATCTCTCAATAGATTCATATCCAGATCAGCAGAGAGAAATTTACCATTCTTCGAAGTGCTGAAATCAGCCGAAGTCTTTCAATGGGGACCAAGCCAACAAAAAGCCTTCGAGGAGCTGAAACAATATTTGATAGATTTAACAACATTAACTCCACCAACACCAGGGGCTCCTTTGTTATTATATGTGGCAGCTTCGCACTCGGCGGTAAGTGCAGCACTTGTCTAGGAGAAGCTTGATGACCAAGTCAAGAAGCAGGTCCCAGTATATTTTGTATCTGAGGTTCTTAGTTTATCGAAGAAAAACTATACAGAATTGGAGAAGGTGTTATATGCTGTTTTGATGGCATCCAGGAAGCTTCGGCATTACTTTCAAGCATACAATATTGTTGTTCCTTCTTCGCAACCGTTGAAGGATATTATGAGAAATAAAGAAGCTACTGGACGGATTGGAAATTGGGCTGCAGAGCTCAATGAATTTTGCATTGATTATGTGCATAGGTCTTCGATCCAGTCTCAAGCGTTGGCAGATTTCATTGCTGACTGGACACCAGGGGCTCAGGATGAAGAAACAAATAAAGATGCCGAAGTATGGACAGTGTTTTGCGATGGGTCTTGGGGAACCTTCGGAGTAGGAGCAGCCGCTGTGTTGGTCTCACCATCCAAAGTTAAAACTTGTTATGCGGCAAGACTCGATTTTAGTTGTACAAACAATATTACTGAGTACGAAGCCCTGCTTTTGGGCCTTCAGAAGTTAAAAGCAATGGGAATCAGAAGGGCCATTCTTAAAACTGATTCCCAGGTTGTTTCGGGTCATATTGACAAGAGTTGTAAGGCTAAAGATCCGAAGCTTGAAAAATATCTAGACACAGTCCGAAGGATTGAAGCTTCCTTCGAGGGATTTTCTATCAAAAGTATTCCTCGAGGACAAAATGAGCATGCTGATTTGCTAGCTAAGTCAGCAGCACAGGGGCTGCCCTTACCTTCGGATGTGTTCTTCGAAACAATAAAAGCACCTTCAGTGGAACTTCTTGAAAGAGCAGTCCTCAATATATCTCCTGTTTATAGTGAAGACTGGAGAACTGAGATCATCTCTTACCTTCAGGGTAACTTCCTTTCAGATGACGAAACTTATAACAGGAGGATAGAGGCAAGAGCTCGTCCATATGTCATGATAGAAGGGGAGTTGTACAAGCATGGAGTTTGTGCTCCACTACTCAAGTGTTTATCTAGAGCCGAAGGCATAGAATTGATGAAAGAAATACATGCAGGCCTGTGTGGATCTCACATTGGATCTAGGCCGTTACTTGGAAAAGTTTTCCGTCAAGGGTTTTATTGGCCGAAGGCAGCTTCGGATGCAGCTTAATTAGTTCAAAAGTGTGAAGGTTGTCAGAATGTGCAAGAGATCAAAAACAACCTTCGTCTCTAACTCAGCTGATACAACCCATCTGGCCATTGCAAAGGTGGGGTCTTGACTTGTTAGGTCCGTTACCACCGGCTCAAGGAAACTTAAGATATGTTGTAGTGGCTGTGGAATATTTTTCTAAATGGATTGAGGCAAAGCCTTTAGCCACAATAACTTCGGCCACCATTCAAAAGTTTTTCTGGCAGAATATTGTTTGTCGTTTCGGAGTACCAAAGGCCATCACTGTAGATAATGGAACACAGTTCGACTCTGAAGCTTTCAGAGAATTCTGTGATCAAATTGGCACGAAGATTCATTTTGCATCAGTCAGGCATCCGGAGTCAAATGGACTTGTTGAAAGAGCCAATGGCATCATAATGACAGGAATAATGAAATTAATCTTCAATCAACCCAGGGGAAAGTGGCCAGATCAATTAATCAAAGTGGTATGGAGTCACAACACAACAACATCAAGGTCTACAGGCTTTACTCCATTCAAATTATTGTTTGGTGACGAAGCAATAACTCCGGAGGAAGCTAAAACTGGATCAATAAGAGTAGTAGCTTCGGTAGAATCAGATTCTGAAGCTGATCATTCTGTGGAAAAAGATGCTATAGAAGGGATCAGGCTTCAAGCTGTGGAGAACATCAATAAATATCAAGCCGAAACAATCAAATGGCATGATAGAAAGGTTTGGCTAAAGAGTATTGAGCCAGGACATTTGGTGCTTCGGAGAGTGGCTAACCCAGATACAGTGGGCAAATTGCAGTTGAAATGGGAGGGACCTTTTTTGGTAGTATCTTCGTCGAGACCCGGTTCATACAGATTGAAGGATATGGACGGCAACGACATTCCTAGATCTTGGAATGCGGATGAGCTTCAACGATATTATGTATAACTTGATGTAATTTTTTATATTTTTTATTTTTTATTTTTTCTTTCATGGCACCCTTTTCCTTTCTGAAGGGGAGAAAGGTTTTTAATGGGGCCATCACATGTAATTTCCTTTTTTAGCTCTATAAGAGTAAAATCCCCCAAAGATGTAAATGTAAAAACTGAGAACGCACCATCGAGTGCCGAAAAGAAACAGGGAAGAAGCTCGAAAGCCGTCCCTAAGGGGATGCGGAGCACGACGAAGCTACTAAAGAAGTCGCTCCAAAGGGGGCGCAGCGTAAGTTTTCTGCTCAAAAGTCGTTCCAAAGGGAATGCAGAGCTTACAGCGAAAAGTCAACACTGATACCGCCGAAAGTAAAAGGCGAAGAAGCTCCTAAGGGAGGCTTACAGCGAAAAGTCAACGTTGATTCCGCTGAAGTAAAAGGCGAAGAAGCTCCTAAGGGAGGCTTACAGCGAAAAGTCAACGCTGATTCCGCTGAAGTAAAAGGCGAAGAAGCTCCTAAGGGAGGCTTACAGCGAAAAGTCAGCGCTGATATGTGATTGTTTCTAAGGAAATAACGGTTGTGATTATGGCTTCGGATATGTGTTTGGACATTCATTTGCACACCACATTACATCATAACATTTGCATTCATAAACATTCATCCAGGCATATGTAGGATAACCATCATCATAGCATAAGTGGTTGCTTCGGCAAAAAGGAAAAGCTGTTTTTTATGCTTCGCTGTGTACGAAAAGAAGGGAAGGTGTTTTTTCGCTTTCGGCTCAAAAAGATAATTTCGTCCACATCAAAGCACCTCATACATTAATGGAAGGGTAAGAGCATATTACAAGGTATGAACAAAATTCATTAAGAACTGTTTAGCCATATTTATAAAAGTTATTTCAAAAGTTTCTTGAGTTTTTCTACAGTCCACTCCTACTGATCTTCATGGGACCTCAGCTTTGGCATCATACTCTTTAAACATCGGTCTCGGCTTCGCCATCCTGCATGAATTAAGTTGTTGTGAGTCAAAACCAAGTTTGAAGGAAAAGGTAAGCACAAGGTATGATTTCTTACTGGTTCAAGATGACTCCGAGCTTCGTCTCCAGCCTTTTCTCGCCCGCCTTTTGTCCATATCATCTTTACAAATCTATTAGAAATGCTTCGAGCGAGGTCAGGAATATCATCTAAAATTGATGGTGATAGAGTGAAATTGGGCCTATTAACAATTTTTCCATGTTCGCAGCCAGCTTTCAGAAAAACTGCAGTAGTGCCCCGAGAAGCTACCCAGGCACAGAAATCACCGTGCCCGGCTATAACTTCGTCAAGCTCATCAATTTCACCCTCAATATGTTCGAAGGTCTTTGGTAAATCTTCAGCTGACGGGGTGAACTTCCCACTGCTAGCCCCGACTGAGTGGAAGATTTTTCTCAGTCGTTGAATACATTTATTGCTAAACTCCAAACATTTGTCTTGAAGGCTTGCCAATAATTTTTTCAAATCTGAATTTTGTTGGACTTCGGCTTCAAGTCTCGCATTAAGTTCTTGCTTTTCTTGTTCAAACTGTTCAGATTGATAGAGAAGCTTCGTATTCAATTCTGTTATTTTAGCTTCGGCTTCTGCCAATAAGCCTTCAGTTGCCTGAAGTTCGAAGTTTTTCTTTTCAATGGTAGCTGATTGCTCTTTTATTTTGCTCTCTAAATTTTCAATTATAACCTCGTGTTTTTTGTCTTCCAGATCCTGCTGCATTTTCAAAGCCTTACTCAGCAGCATACTCTGCACATAAACAACCTTCGTTAGAAATGTCTTCGTTATTAAAAACAATAAAAGTCAAGGGAAAAATAGTTCACCTTGAAATTGGAATAAAATAAACTACCAACGATATGTTGTCGTCGGTAGCGGCTAATATCCGTTTCTAGCTTCGGAAAACCGATGCTCTTTGATAGAGTACCGATAATCTTAGCTCCAGTTTGATCCCGGATACAGTCTAATTTTTCATCGTCAATACCCCCGAAGAGGAGTGCTCCTGGTTTATATCCGCAAGATTTGGCATATTCTTTGAGCTCATCTATTTCGGTTTTTGACAGTTCTTGTCCAACTAAATTTTGAAACATGAAGGCTTCATCCTCTGAAGTTTCGTCAGAGATTTCCTTTTCTTTCCCAGACACTGCGGCCATGGTCTCCTCGGCGGCAGTCGTAACTTCTTCTGTCAGTATTTTGTCGATATGTTCAATTGTGGTTTCCAAGTTCAAATCTTCGGTTGAGGTAGCTTCGGTAGCCGCGATCTCCGAAGGTGCGACTTCAATATTTGTTATTTCCTCAACCGCTGGTACCTTCCGAGCTGAGGCTCTCGGTGGTGTCTTGTCAATGACTTCTGTCACTGCGATGATTCTTTGTCTCTTTGTTTTAGTTGTTTCCTTCGTTTTTTCGGGCTCCTTTTCCTTCTGAAAAAACTTCGTCAGTCGAGGCCCTAATGGACTTAGCTTCACAGGCAGGGATTCAGTCATTACCTTCAAAATCTCTTCCACGTCAGTGGCAGAGCGTGATGCAGGAGTCTCTTCTTCGTCGGATGCTTTTCGCTTCGGAGATGATACTTTTTTCTTCTTCGGAATTTTCTTCTCTTTTGGTGGTTCTTTCTCATCTTCATTTAAAGCTTCGGCTACCCTTTTCCTTTTCCGACCTTTGACACCTTTATTCAGTTGTTCGTAGTCAGGGTATTCCAAACCCAAGGCGTCCAGCACTCGATTCAGTCTTCGCTTCGGACGGGTACCGAAGGCCGCAGTCATCAACTGATCTTCTTTTTTGGAGTAATTACCGAGTATTTCATTGCACATTATTTCAATTGTGTCCAGCCACTCTTGGCAAGGCGTCTTAAAGTATTTCTTAAACTTGTAATAGTAAGGTAACCGTACAAGTTCTCCTTCTTTCTTCTCCCCCTTTAGCTTCGGCATTTCCCATTCTTTTAAAGTAGGAAAAACCCTGAAGGCCAAGAACTCTTGAACCAGGTCTCTCGTGCCGATATGCTCTGAAATAATTTTAAACTCAGCCAGTGCAGCCCAAGTGGGACCTTCTAATGACATTTGGCATCGCGGTCTTGTTTCTCCGAAGATCAATTCAAGAGGGCTTTGTACCAGCTTCTCTTTGTCTTCGTCAACTTTCACATAAAACCATTCCGACTTCCAGCCTGCCGACCATTTGCTTCGGTAGCTGATTACAGGAAATTTCGTGGTTTTCCGATAAGCAAAATTATAGCAACCAAAGTTATCATGCAATCCATCTTTTCTAGCCTTCGTCTGATAGTGCAGCTCATGAACTCGACAAAAGCTGTCGGCAAACGGCTCCACCGCCTGGCTTCGAAGGGCCCAGATATAAACACCAAGCCTAACGATAGCGTTAGGAGTCAACTGATGAAAGTAGATCCCAAACTGCTTCAATACATCTGCAATAATCCCATGGAGGGGGAATCTCAACCCAGCCTTTAGAAAGCTCTTGAAAATGACTATTTCATCCTTCTCCGGCTTCGGGGTAGTTTCTTCCCCCCGAAGCGAAGTAGCTTCTTCTGACTCTCACTGAAATAACCCGACTTCACCATTTTGGAGAAATCAGCCTTAGAGACAGTCGACTTTCCGAAGTCCAAGTGGCTGGGCTTACTTGGCATGGCAATTTGATAATCATCTTCGGAATCAGTTTCCTCAATGTCTCCTTCTTCTGCTTCGGCAGTTGCATGTTTTGTTTCAGCGGTGGGGATTTCTTTCGAGATTACCAGTCCGGATCGTTGCATCGCTTCGGAGATGGGAACAGTCTCCGATCCTTCAGCTTCGCCTCCTTCACGCTCAACCCTAGCGGTAGAGCACACTCTAGCCATTTAATTCTGGATTTTTTGGGAACTAAATACTTTTCTTCCGAAGTTTTTTCTCTTCTGACGAAGTAGGCTTCAAGCTGGAGCTTCGTTTGGTTTCGAGAGTCAAGCTTCGGCTATGGTTAAAAATTTTGGCAGCAAAACAGTACAAACAGCAATGAATGCTGTGGTAACTTCACACCTACCCGTCTGTTTATATAGTGATGTAGGTAAGAAGGTGAATCGCCAGGATTTTTACACCAGGCGAACAGCTGCTTGCACCCGCTGCCCGGTGGACCGCAGAGACCAAATAGTAACTCTGCAAGGTGGGACCGTTACGCGCTCGGAAACTGAATCGTTTCTCGACAACGAGCTCAGGGAAGGTGTTTTTTGGACCTTCGGCTTCCCGAAGCCTAAGATACTTTTTTCACGGATCAAGCTCGTTACGAAAAACGATCTAGCACCGCGAAGGGGCTACTGTTGGGACTATGCTTCGTCGCCGAAGGTCTGGTAGGAAGAAACAGCTTCGGCTGAAGCTGTCCGCATGTGATGACCGAAGGTTCCTCTTCATGAAGCTTCGGAATTTACAAACCGACATAAAAGTAGAATGACCCTTTAGTCCATAAATGTTTGAGTCGCTGTTGTAATCCCTTATGAGGGGCATAATCGTAATTCCTCACAGGCTGCGCCCTGTGCCTATAAATAGGTGAACAGTACCCCTGTACTGTTCACGCAATCTTGTAATCACTGGCACATTACACCGGAATTATTGCTTTCTGTCAAGACGAAGGTATAAATGTACCTAAATATTATGTTTTGATATTTAGGTTAATATAATAAAATATATGAATAATGTTATTTATTTTCGGTATGTCTCTCTATAATGTTTCGTGTTTTATACTTCATTTCATTTCATATTGTTTTTAAGTCTTATCACGAAGGTATGACCTTCGTGATATTTTGCTTACGGCCTTCGTCCGAAGCTCATTAAATCCTTGGGGAGATAATGCTTCAGCGGACGAAGGGCATTAATATTTAACATTTTATGTTGCCTTGTTCTTAATTCATAGCATTTGAGAACAAGTCCCCAACATTAATTTTGTCTATACCATGTTTGTTTGTATTGCTACGACTAGTAGCGAGGTTTCGAGTCACCTGAAGATCACCCTGGTAACTGGAATCTCAAGTGCCAGGCAAGTTGTGCCCTTGATCACTTCTTTTTACCCAGTCATGTTCTAATTAATCATAATGATCTGCATAGGTTAATTTTGATGGGACCCAATAGGTTATCCTAGTTTGACTATCTTTATACCTTGTTCACCACTGGATTTTCGGGTAGTACCTGCTATTGCTTTATGTGGTTTTGGGTATAGAGATACATTTTATTCATGATTATCTTTTATTATCAGTTATTATTTACTGTTCATGATAAGATCATTATGTTAATTGGAACATGGAGAACCACCCGGGAAAACAGTGCTACCACAAGGGTTTATGGACGCCCTTGGCTGATTAATTAGGAAAGCTAGTGGAGGACTACCTTACCCGAAAGGGGCAAGGGCAGTAGGGGAGTGGTCAGTGTAGGGAGGTCCTTGGTTGATTTTGCTGCGATGGCGGTCAGGCAAGAACCCTGCATTGGAGCTTCCTATAAACTATAGCGGGTTTTCTGAAGCTAGTGGAACTTTGTAAAAGCCTCGTAGTGTTACCCTGCCTCGCCTCCTCGGTAGAGGTGTATGGGAAGTCGCGATCCCTTGGCAGATGGGTAACATGACTTGTGGGTAAAGATGCGCAACCTCTGCAGAGTGTAAAACTGGTATACTAGCCGTGCTCACGGTCATGAGCAGCTCGGACACTCACATGATTAATTTATGAAACTTAAATTCAATTTGTCATATGCATTGCATCGCAGGCGATGTTGTTACTTTTGTTCTACTACTTAAATTGGGTTGGTATTTACTTATACTTAGTAATTGCTAATAAATGTTTGACCAACTTTAAAAGTAATGCTCAGCTTCAACCATCCTCTTTGGTAAGCCTTACACTTCATGAGCTCCCACCTTTGGCGGGTTCATGCACATTATTCCCCACAACTTGTTGAGCGATGAACGTATGTGAGCTCACTCTTGCTGTCTCACACCCCCCACAGGTCAAGAACAGGTACCGCAGGATGAGGCGCATGGAGGATGCTGCGATGAGTTCGTGAGAGAGATCTAGGTCGTCGTCTCCCAGTCAACTTTGGTTTGCTGGACCGTTGTCTCCATATAATGTATTTATTTATTTATTTTGTACAAAACTCCGATTATATAGTAAAGATGTGACATTCGATCCTGTGCCATGATTCATCATATGTGTGAGACTTGGTCCCAGCACACCTGGTGATTATGTTCGCGCCCGGGTCTTGGTGCCCCGCAACCCGGGTGTGACACATACTAGTATCCATCTCAAAAAGAAATCCTAAGTTCATGCAACTAAGGGTTTCAAGCAACTCCTACACTTAAGTGCACATTACAAGCCAACAAACATTTAAGTGTAGTAAAGTAGCATATATAAACAGTTATGCATAAACCGGGGCTTGCCTTCAATTGCTGGGGCTGCGGGGAGATCCTCGATGGCAGTCTTGGGAGCTTGCTCCTGGTCCTCCTCGTGGACAACTTCTTGCTCGGGGATGAGCACGTACTCTCCGTCAACAAGATTGCAATCTAATGAATGCAATGAGTAAGATACATGCATGATATGATATGCAATTTAGCAATTAAACTTTGATGGTGAATGATCATTTTAATAAGGTAGGGCTTAATCTTGCTACTTGAATGTTTTGGTGGTACACTTAGCAAATTAGGGTCAAGCTTAGTTAAGCTAAGTGGTAAGTTCATTTTGATGTTCCACTGATTTCCTTTTAATGTCTTAGTGAGAATTTAATAAGATTTCTAGTTGAACTTATCGGAGCGAGGTTTATTTTTCCCTTCTTTCCTTCTATTCCTTTTATGCCTTTAAGGTGGGTTTGAACTACAAGTTAACTTAATAATTTTCCAACAATTCTGCAAAAATTACAGTGGCTTCTTACTGGTGTATACGCTTCTGTCTCAAAATTTGGGGTTTAAAAAGTAAGTGGTTTTCTCTGTATAAAATTATCAATTATTAGGGCAGAGAGGGTGTTTTGAACTACAACTCCTTTTTAACAGAAGGTTACTCTTTAAGACATATTTTTGCTGGCATTAAGGGTTATAACATGACTTTGTATAAATTTCTAGCCATTAATATTTATTAGTTATTTTGCTATGATTTTCCAAAGTTTCTATCCAAAGGGGTGCTTTCTACTACCACTATATTTGAAAAATATCAAACAACAGATTTCTAATTTTTTTCTACCTTCTTCTTTGTGCAAGAGCAATCATTCTAAAATTTGGCAACTTTTTGCTTAAGGGAAGGGTGGTAGGAATTATTTGGATTAAATGGCCTTTTCATAAAGTATTAGCAATGAGTATTATTTTGTAGCTTTCAATTGGATTTTGCATTTTTCTCTGGTGGCCTATTTCATTATTGATCTAGTAAAATTTTATTTGTCCACTATTGCACAGGTTTTGGCTTACTTATGATTTAATTGAAATATGGCTTAATATCAAGTTTTATTTGTTTACCCTACTTAAAATGATGGACTAAGGTGTTTATCATTTTTGTAGTGGGGTTCTAGTGGTTACAAGTCCACTGGATTTTTACTAACAATTTTGAAATTGTTTGCATAATTCTAATAATTGTTTTTCTAGTTGATTAGTGCCTAATAAAACATTTCTTCTAGAATTTGCTCTGGACTAGGGGTCCCTTTATTTTTCCTAGGTTCTCTGTTACTTAAGTAGGCTAGGAAAAAATATTTGCATTCACTGTTCATTACTTTGTAATACCTCTCTGATTTTCTTAAATTTTGGGCAAAATGGCTTTGAACGGATAATCCTACTTAAATTTCCAATACTGGGGTGCTCACTATTTTTAATCAGTGTCTATATGGGTTTTGTACATCTACAAATTTTCTTAAGTTCAGCATAGAAGCATAACTAGTTTTCTATAATTTAATAAGGTTTGGTCATTTCCCTTAATCATTTTCAAACTCAAAAATTCAAAACAGAAAGCATAGGATTCATTATTTTTAATTGATAGTCCATAATATTTTGAATTCAGCAAAATTGGTTCGGTTAAATTTGGTTGAATATAACTCAAGATAAAAATTTCCTAAGTTCTCTACTGAATTTAAAAAGATTAATTAGAAATAGATAAAGAGAAAATAGTTTTGCGCTGGGGTCCCTGGCGAAAGATCTTAAAGGAATTACAGACAGGTCCTCGGTGCACTATTCACATGAGTATACGGCTCTTCAGAAAACCCCCTAGGGTTTCTGGAAATCGAACCCACGTTCCTTCCCTAATGGAACAGTGGACGCGGAGGAAGAAAGGGGCGGAGGGGCTTATCGGCGGCGAGGCTGCTTCGGTGAGGTGGTCGAGGATGTAGGGGAGGTCTTGAGGATCATGGCGATGTGCGGGTCGCCATCGGGAATGGTCGGAGTCGGCCGATCCACGTGTGCAGGCGAAGGAGCTCGTCGACAGCGAGGAGTCCAGCCTGCTCACGGTGCGATAGTGCAATCAAACGGGTCAGAGAGCTTCACTGGATGCTAGGGAAGACGTGGGTGCAAGGAATCGGAGAATGACTCACCGGATTGCTCGGTCTACGCGTGCAGGCGGGCGACCGAAGTCCAGCGAGGATGATCTTGGGTTTCCGGTGAGGTTCTGTCGGGTCTGAGGGCTTGGAAAGCTTCACGGGCCACTAGTGAAGCTAACCGAAGGGCTGGCGCGGCTTGGAAGCGACTGGAGAGAGCTGGCCACGGTGGTCGAAGCTTGGGTAGTGGTGGCGGGCGGAAGAAAGGCTCGCCGGAGCTAAAGAGGGGCGCCTGGCCAGCGAGGGTGAGCACGGGGTGAGGTGAGGCGCGCCCGGGGAGGCTTTAAAGGCGCGGGCGAGCACGGCCGAGGGCGAGGGCGTGCGGTGGACTTGACCGGATGCTGGGGCGAGCGCGCGCGGGGGTTGGTCGAACGCCGGCGTGCCAACCAGGGTCGAACACGTGTGTGTGTTTATTCTGCCCGAGTTCTAGTGTGTGGTCGTTCATCCGAGCCTGCTCTCGCCTTGGTCAGTGCACAAAACCTATTATCCTCCCTATAAGCTACCAATCTTTTGTGGGGGTCATAGGATTTTGCCTACTGGTTTCGAAGATTTGGAGCTCTGAAATATCGTATGTCTCCCAGCCCGAGGCAAATCCTTGGATTTGTCGTGTCTAGGGCCCGCGTCCCAATGCCATCTTCTGGCATGTAAAAGAGGGGTTAGTTAGACACGATTTTGTCAATGGGAGCATTTGGATTAGAGTCAAGGATCAAGGTGAACATGCTCGGTTTTTGTTCAAGGGCTGAAAATTCAGAAATCTGAATTTCAGATTTCCCCATTGAACTCCAATTAAATGGCTTGTTTGGAGTTTTTAATAAACTATTTTGGCCAAGCTTTCATAATCTTTATTATAGCTTATTTAGTGTATTTCCATGTTTATAATTGGCCTAAGCCATGATTTTATTTTTTTCATGGTCTTTCATCCCTTTTCTTCATTTCTACTTAAATGGCTTAAGTAGGGTTAGTATTAGGGTTTCAACATTTTTCTCTTTTTGAAAACCTCATTTGTTTCAGACATGATTCTTTAGATATAAACTTAGTGGATCTTTTATTCTTACATTGATTTGGTGCTTATGCTCAATTTGGCTCACATGAAATGATGGTTCTTGGGTTAGCACTGAGAAAAGCCCTAGGTGACACTGGGGTGTCACACATAAACTAGGAGATATATGCCAGGCAGTGCTTCACCAATAATTCTGAGTCATGGCAATCCATTCCTTGCCGATAATTTGTCGCGTTTTAGTTTAAAAATAAATTAATTAGACAACAAATATTCGAGAATGGAGGTAGTATATGTCATTAATCGGTGACAGTGTCGCACCAACAATTCTGAGCCATGGCAATCCCTGCTGACAAGGCCAAACAGGACCTGATGTTAACGTCCCTAGGCCCTAGCTTTGCCAAACCACTCGCTTTTGTGATCCGTAGGGGTTCTGTTGTGCAAGGTAAGGGTAAGCGGTAAGCCAGCCATGTACGTGAAGACATTTGAATTCATCCACCAGATCTCTAGCCTCACCACATTTGAATTCATCCACCAGATCTCTAGTCTCACCTACCATTTGCACCCAACGAGTAGGTACTACCAAGCAAGCAAGAGAAAGAGAAGGTCGAGGTGGGAGCCATGGCCAGCTTGGCCACCAAGCTGGGCGACCTGCTCATGGAGGAATATGTCGTGCACAAGGCCCTCAAGCCCGACATCGAGTCCCTCTCCAGGGAGCTTGTGATGATGAATGTCGCCCTCGTCGACGTGTCTCAGGTTCCACCTGACCAGCTCACTGAGGGCATGTTCGTTTTGTTCTCAATCCATGTGGATTGGGTGGGATGTGATGGGTTTCAATCCCAAATAAGTCAAACTCTTTATATTTTTTCCAATCTCATCCAATTCAGGCCTTGTTCGGTTAACTCTCAATCCATGTGGATTGAGTGGGATTTGATGGGTTTGAATCCCAAACAAGTCAAACTTCTTCTTAATTTTTTCTAATCTCATCCAATCCATGTGTATTGGGAATAACCAAACAAGGCATCACATGGGATAGGAATAACCGAACAAGCCCTGAGGTGGAAAAGCTCTGGGCACGTCCCGTTGGGGAGCTGTCGTATGACATGGAGGACACCATCGACGATTTCATCCTGCGTGTGGCCGGTGGTTGCAACTCTGCAGCCGCTGCCACAAACGCCAGAGTCTTCAAGAAGATCCTTGGCAAGATCACTGCCGCGATGTCGATGAAGAAGTTCAAGGATGGCGCCAGATCTCTAACAAGGTCAAAGACATCAAGAAACTCTCCTACCAGTTAGTTGAGCTCCGCACCAAGTACACAATAAGGGGTGCAGGTGTTGATCTCGCCACAAGCACTAGCATCGACCCCTGTGTCATCAATCTGTACAAGAAAGAGTCAGATCTCATTGGCATCCAGGAGTCAAGGGACAAAGTCATTAGGGCATGTACAGTCTCTGTTCAATCCTCACCTTTTCAGAGCAGCAAGAAGCATTGGTGCGGTCTCTGTTCAATCTACAGGGACTCTAGGAACCAGCGCTTTCTTCTAAAATCTGGCAGCAGGGAAGCCGTATGTGGGGGAGACTGGGAGCCACCAAGGCAGCTCCAGCGCCTGAGTATTAAAGGCATCGTCTTCTCACGACAGCCTCGATGGATCAACCACTCCTCCCTACCATGCCTCTGCTTCTTATATTTGTCGGTGCACGCCGTTGAAGCACATGACCTAGATAACCTAGTGAGGTTGACACAGCTCCAGTACCTCAAGCTCTAGTACCTCCAAGGTATGTTGTCGGTCCGGACGACTTCAGGAATCTGAGGTTCTGCGAAGTGGGTACAACCTCGAGTTTCATGTGGGCGCCACACCAAGACTTGAAGAGTTGCAGTTTGGAGTTTTTGCAGGGTACTCGACTTGGGAAGTGAATGGTGTGTTGTTGGAGCAGTTCCCAACAATGGGTGTGATCGAAGATCTTGACTTGGGTTTAGATAACCTCCTTTCACTTGAGCAAGTCAGTATCATAGTAGACTGCTCAGGTTATATATGAAAAAAACGGTTCGAGTATTTGAAAAAAAATATCTTATCTAATGAAGAGCGGGAGGCTCAGGTGAGGCTGTTCTCTTCGAGTCTGCTAAAGAAAATACATTGTCTCAATTATCACTACCGGAATCCGGGTCTTTGCCGAGTGCTTTTTTGTCGGGCACTCGGCAAAGACTTCTTTACCGAGAGCCGCACTCGGCAAAGTCCTGCACTCGGTAACGATGTCGTTTACCGAGTGTAGGACACTCGGTACAGAAATACACTCGGTAAAGACAAGTTTGCCGAGTGGCAAACACTCGGCAAAGGTGGCTCGGCAAAGAGTCATCAGCGGTCGTTCTAAGGCTGACGGCCGTCAGCCTTTGCCGAGGTCCGAGGGTCGGCACTCGGCAAAGTGGTTTCTTTGTCGAGTGCCAAATACTTGGCACTCGGCAAAGAACTCTTTACCGAGTGTCTTCTGTGGACACTCAGCAAAGCATATTTTTATTTTTAAAATTTTGTCCACCAAACTTTTTGTGGTATGTTCCTACACTATGTAGACCTACATGTATCATTTGTTGACAATTATAACAGAGTTTTCAATCGGTAGTAGATTTAGTTTGTTTATTTGAATTTCTTCGGAAAATTCAGATTTGAACTGCAGGTCACTCGAAACTTGAAAAACCGTGCATGCAAAAATAATATTCATGCTACTTAGCACAAGTTACGATCGATTCTAGGAGCGGACCGGAAACTTCGAGCAACATGCTCACTAAACATGGTCGTTAACTTGCCATCCACATGTTTAAAAATTGTATAAAATACAAACAAAATCAGAAAATCATGAAACTTGTCCACGTGTCATGATATCATATATATATGTTGTGATAAAAATTTGAGAAAGTTGAGACGTAATATGTGTAGAAACCTAAGAGAACTACACATGAAATCATAGAGTTTCAATGTAGTTCTCCTAGGTTTCTACACATAGTACGTCACAGCTTTCTCAAAACATTATCAAATTTTTATCACAGCCTCTACATATGATATCATCTCCAGAGGACAAGTTTCATGATTTTTTGACTTTGTTTGTGTTTTATACAATTTTTAAACAACTCGATGACAAGTTCACGGCCATGTTAAGTGAGCATGGTGCTCGAAGTTTCCGGTCCACTCATGAAATCGGTCAGAACTTGTACTAAATAGCATAGATACTATGTTTGCATGCACGGTTTTCCAAGTTTCGAGTGACTTGCAGTTCAAATGTGAATTTTCCGAAGAAATTCAAATAAACGAACTAAATCTACTAGCTACAGAAAACACTTTTCTAATTGTCCCAAAATGGTACATGTAGGTCTACATAGTGTAGGAACATACCACAAAAATTTTGGTTGTCAAAATTAAAAAAATAAAAATGTACTTTGCCGAGTGTCCAAGGATGACACTCGGCACAGAAGCCTTTGCCGAGTGTCAAATGGGCGGCACTCGGCAAAGTACAATGAAATAATCTTTGCCGAGTGTCCCCCGGGGGACACTCGGCAAAAACACTAAGGACACGCTTTGTCGAGTGCCTGTCAGTGGACACGCAGCAAAGAGGTCTTTGCCGAGTGCCGGATCCGGGGCACTCGGCAAAGTGTATTTTTTAATTAAAAAAAATATTTGTCGAGTGCCCGCGATCTGGCACTCGGCACAGACTGTTTCGTTGGCAGTAAACCGAGCGCCGCCACACTCTTTCCACTCACTCTCTCAATCTCATCACTCTCACCCGCCGTTCGCCGCCCGGACGTCGCCTCACCACGCACACGCCACCTGGCTGCTGCCGCGTCGCCCGTCCCCGCCATTCGCACGCCGCCCCGCCCCTCCCCACCATACTCAGGCCGCCCCGCCCCTCCCCGCCGTCCTCACGCCGCCATGGTCGCCGCCCTCCCCACCATCCTCACGCCATCACGGTCGCTGCCCCTCCCCGCCATCCACACGTCGCCCCGCCGCTCCCCGGCAAAGGTCACATTTATTTATTTATATGTGTGCATGTAATATATTGTTTTGTTTGTCTCAATTTGATATAGTGCATAGATGGATGTATTTGTGATTGATGATCATTGTGTCAATTTGATAAAGTGCATGTGCTATATTTATTTGTTTGTCTCAAATTACATGTGATGTTATATTTAGCCACTAGGTACTTAGAATTTGCATTGTGTGGATAACCCTTTTTCTAGTAGATTAATAAAAAAATGTCGAACTCTAAAACATGTATATTACAAGGACAGAATAGAAGCGGATATATATATATATATGAATTATGCCGTTGAATTATGCGTGGATGTCTCATGGATTGGATATATATGTGTGTGATTGTCGGCCATCATGTCGTTGAATTATGCGTGTATGTCAGCCATCGTGCTAATAGTTTTATTTGCAGGATTTCGAAACCTCCCCGTGCAGGAGAGGTCCTGCCGAAATTTTCTGCTAGGCTTCTGTTAGAGGATGGAGGACCGTGAGTGGATGTACATGGGCCGTAGAGGAAGGAACGATGTCACCACTGAATAGATTAGAAAAACCGATGATTTCGTGGAATGGGCGTATGGCAAAGCTGCTAAAGGAGCGAGTCTAGTCCCATACCTGTGCAGCAAATGTGCCAACCGGAAAAGAAAACCAAAGAAGGCCATGGTAGAACATATTTGGGAGAATGGATTTACGTCGGGCTATACTCGGTGGATCTTTCATGGTGAAGCACATCGTACGAGAGAGGAGGTGCTGAGACAATGTGTCGAGGATTATGACGCGGATGCAGGGGTAGCGTATATGTTGAACGACTATCACGAGGCACAGTACACGGGAGGATGTATGGATGACGAGCCAGAGCCAACTACAAAGGCGTTCTACGACATGTTCGACGCGGCACAGAAGCCCCTTCACGGCCAGACAAAGGTTTCTCAACTGGATGCCATTGGGTGTGTAATGGCGTTCAAGTCGCAGTACAGCATGAGTAGAGACGCATTCGATGGCTTGTTGACGGTTATTGGGAGCCTGCTTCCGGATGATCGCATGCTATTTAGGAAAGAATACGCGGAGGCAAAATATTGTCCCAAGTGTAAATCGTCTAGGTTCATGGAGGTAGACTCTGGTGATGGACAGAAGAGGTAGCTCGACATCCCCTTGACAATCCTATGGCACCTTCCGTTCATACCGAGGATCCAGCGTCTGTACATGACAGAGGAATCCATGAAACAGATGACATGGCACAAAAATGGAAAACAATACAATCCTGACAAGATGGTGCACGCATCTGATGGTGAAGCGTGGAAACACTTTGATGCCATTCACCGTGAGAAAGTCGAAGAGGCTCGTAATGTACGTGTTGCGTTGGCCACAGATGGGTTCAATCCCTATGGAATGAGCGTTGCCCCGTACACATGTTGGCCCATGTTTGTTATCCCAATCAATCTCCCCCCTGGTGTGTGCTTTCAAAGGCAGAATATATTCGTGTCGTTGATAATTCCCGGACACCCGGGGAATAAAATGGGCATGTACATAGAGCCTTTGATCGATGAATTGGTACATGCCTTGGAGGAAGGGGTATGGATGTATGACCGAGCTACGAAGACAAACTTCAGAATGCATGTTTGGTACCAGTACTCCATGCATGACTTACCGGCGTATGGGCTATTCTGCGCCTGGTGTGTTTACGGTAAGTTCCCATGCCCAGTTTGCAAGGAAGCTCTCAGGTTCATTTGGTTGAAAAAGGGTGGCAAATATTCGTCCTTCGATAAACATCGACAATTTCTCCCTCCTGACCATCCATTCCGCCTAGACATCAAAAACTTTACGAAAGGTATCGTAGTGACAGACCGCCCACCTGCAAAGATGACTGGCGCTGAAATTCGTCAACAGATAGATGGGCTCGTGGCCAATACAGAAGGTGGTTTTGTTGGATATGGTGAGCAGCATATGTGGACACATAAGTCTGGCTTGACTCGGCTCCCCTATTATGATGACCTGCTCCTTCCACACAACATTGGCGTGATGCACACTGAAAAGAATGTTGTCGAGGCACTGTGGGCAACAATTATGGACATTCCTGATAAGTCAAAGGATAACATAAAGGCAAGAGTGGATCTGGCAGCGTTATGTGATAGACTAAACCAAGAGATGAAGTCGCCAAGTGGCGGAACGACATGGAGGAAGGCCTAAGGCCGATTTTGTCCTAAGCAGGGCCCAGAGGAAGGAAGTACTTCAGTGGATCAAGATGTTGATGTTCCCTGATGGGTATGCAGCTAACCTGAGTAGGGGGTGAACTTATCTACTATGCGAGTCTTAGGGATGAAGAGTCATGACTTCCACAAATGGATTGAACAGATTCTTCCTGCGATGGTTCGAGGCTATGTCCCTGAGCATGTCTTGCTAGCGCTTTCAGAGTTGAGCTATTTCTTCCGTCAACTTTGTGCAAAAGAGTTATCTTAGACCATGGTTGCATACTTGGAAAGATTGGCACATGTGTTACTGTGTAAGCTTGAGAAGATATTTCCACCCAGCTTCTTCAATCCAATGCAGCATTTGATTCTTCATCTCCCCTATGAGGCATGAATGGGGGGCCGTGCAGGGACGTTGGTGCTATCTAGTCGAGAGATGTCTAAAGACTATTCGAAAGAAATGTAGAAATAAATGCAAAATCGAGGCTTCCATTGCCGAGGCATACATTCTAGAGGAGGTGTCAAACTTCACAACAACTTATTATGGTGACAAACTGCCGAGCGTGCATAATCCACCCCCTCGTTACAATGATGGCGACAATGAATCGAACCTTAGCATATTTCGAGGCCAACTCGGAAGCGCAAGTGGCTCGACCACCAAGACCCTGACACATGAAGAGTGGCGACATATCATGCTATATGTATTGACCAACCTTGAAGAGGTGACGCCATACATGGAACAATTTCTTCATGAATTCTGGCGTCGATCAAGGGAGCGGGTGAAGCAAGAGTTGTGGGTAAGTCTTAGTATAATGTAAAATATGTCGCATTCGTTGCAAATTCTTGAAATAATGTATGGATACATCCTTTTTGTATGCAGGATTTCTTCAGATGCGAGGCTGGATACGAGGCTAGGGCGGATGTGGTGGCCACCACGAGCTGTAAGAAGCTCGTCGTGGACATGCACTATGAGGCCCGAATCCAGGCCATCGTCAGCTACCACGGCTCCGTCCTTAGGGAGAAGGTGACCAAGTAGCAAGCCCGAACCATGTCGTTGACCAGGGACTAGTACCTGCAGGTAAAGTCATGCATGTTTGGTACCAGTACTCCATGCATGAATTTTATTTTATCTTCTGATATGCACTTTACGTGTTTACTTTGTAGATGATTCCACATTGGTGCGCCGCACATCCTCTGTGCTGGGAGCAGATGGTGGATATGTGGTGTTCGGCTGAGTGGGACGAGGCGCACAACGCTAGCCGGGAACGGCGTATGATGATGCAAGGTTCCTCCCACCACCAAGGCAGCCGGAGCCTGGGCCAATATGCAGAAGCATGGGTAAGCCCTCTTTTTTATTTAGGTATATAGCACTGGATTAGATATTATTTCTAACTATCTCATTGGTTTTCTTGCAGTTGGCGTCGCATGGTGGCCGGCCTTGCTCCATCTTCTCGGCCTATGTTATGGCCCATAAGGGCAAGGCGACGTCCGACGTCACCTACAACCCGGATGACGGGCCCGAGGCCTACACCAACCCCACCGTCTACAGCCGCCTTCATGACTACATCGCCATGGCGCAGGAGGTCCATGGCCCAGAATATGATTCGAGCACCGAGCAAATCGACCCCGATGTGATCATGAGGGTCGGAGGAGGCAAGAGACATGGGCGGTACTGGATTGCCGACGGGGCAATCGACTCGTCCTCCACTCCCACTCTGTCTCAGGTGCAAGCAAGGAGCACGGGATCGAGTCCAGCCATACGACCTCGGCACGATAGCTCACAGCATCGCATATAGCAACTCGAGGTTAGTGCTTCTGTAACTCGTCCTTCCTTGAGTTATATACCTTCTCTTTGAGTTACTATAACGTTGGCTTGTAATATTACAGACCCAACTAGAAGAAGAGAGGAGGGAACGTCAAGAGATGGAGGCGAGGATAATGGCGGAGCGGGAGGCGGCTGATCAGAGGATGGTGGAGATGTACAGTACATGCAGAGCCTTGGCGCCGCACAGGGTTTCGCTCCGCCACCTCCATTGTTCCCTGCAGTTGACCCTGCTCTGTTCCATACTCCTGTGAGTATCAAAATTGTAATTACATGTTGGTAATGCATCTGGTATAACACATGCAATCTCTTCTCTGTGCAGGGCCAATCTGGGGCGGCATCCAACAACCCTCATGAAGGGTACAGCCCAACGCAGCACCAGTCCAACCGCCCACCTCCATGAGAGTTATGTTTTTAGTGTTTCGAACACAAAACTTATGTTGAATACTTGTCAGAGCTTGTGAACTTGTGTTGATACTTCTGAACTTCTGTTAATACTGTTTGTGTTGAGAACCTCTCAACTTATGTTGAATACTTATGTCAAAATTTGTGTTAATACTGTTTGTGTTGGCTATATATGTCTGTGATGATCTGTGATGTATATATGTGATATCTATGAAATATGTTTTGTTTGTTTGGATGGAATAGGGAAAACAAATAAAAAAGGTGCCTACTGGTCACTTTGCCGAGTGTAACACTCGGCAAAGCACCTCTTTGCCGAGTGTCAGAACCATAGCACTCAGCAAAGAACCAAGACCTGGGCACCGGTATAGGTTCTTTGCCGAGTGTAATGGCGCTGGCACTCGGCAAAGAAGCACGCTTTGCCGAGTGCCATACCAAGAACTCGGCAAAGTACCTGACATGGGGGCCCCTCTAGCGTATTCTTTGCCGAGTGCTATCAGGCAGACACACGACAAAGGTAACTCCTTTACCGAGTGTCACCTGGGACACTCGGAAAAGACGCTGTCTCCGTCACCGGCACCGTAACGGCTGCTTTTCTTTGCTGAGTGTTCTCTGGCACTCGGCAAACCACTTTGTCGAGTGCCCGAGAAAAAGTACTCGGCAAAGAAGGCTTTGCCGATGCACTGTGTGCCGAGCCCTCTTTGCCGAGTGCGACACTCGGCAAAGTCTTTGCCTAGTGTTTTTAAGGCTTTGTCGAGTGCTTTAGGCACTCGGCAAAGCCGTCGATTCCGGTAGTGTATATATGTTCATGGGTATTACCTACTCACTTGTATGTTTGTGTACCACAATCCTCACCTTCAGCGACACATTGAAGAGGATTGTTGTGTGTGCACAATGAAGGATGGATCTGATGCTTTCTTCGTCTGCATGGTGCCAGCATGTGTGAGGTGCAAAAAGTGAAAGCAGCTTTTAGACATGCAGCTGAGGCTCATCCTAACCATCCAAGTATCGAACTGATCAGAACAAAACCCAATGAAATGGCCTCATCTGACCATTCCGACATAGAGGTTCATCCTAGCTACTTGGATTTAATTTTTGTGACAATTGTGACTATACCCTTCTCCGGTATTGCGATTTTACCCAACGTCATGGAGGCTTTCAAGTATGGTGGTCTGGGCAATCGGCTACAGGATATGTACCCTAAAAGCATAACTGACCATGGCATTCAAAGCCTCCATGAGAAGGATAAACACCCTAAACATACTGGGAAATTGTCCAGTGGCCTTTCCAGTATGGTGGTCTGGGTATTCTCAACCTGGAGATGCTTGGATGGGCCTTACGTGCCAAGTGGCTTTGGTTACAGAAGACTGATGCGTTAAGACCATGGTCTCCCTAACCGAGTGCACCGTAATGCAAAGGCACTCTTTGATGTGGTTGTTATCTCCGTGGTAGGCAGTGATGAATCTGTGAAGTTTTGGTCTGATCGTTGGCTTCTTGGTAAAACTGTGGCTGAACACTGTCCAACTCTGATCCAAATGATTTCTAAAAGGGCTTTAAAGCGGAGAATAGTAGCATAGGGGCTCACAGATCGTAAATGGGTGTCAGATATAAGGGGAGGCTTGTTTCTATCAGTTCTAGTGGAGTATCTGCAGCTCTGGAACTTGGTTGATGGGGTAGATCTTCAACCTGACATCGCAGACCAACATATTTGGCGCCTCTCTGCTCATGGTACTTATTATAGCAAATCGTCTTATGATGCTTTCTTTGTTGGCTCTATCTCTTTTGCCCCTTGGCGACACGTCTGGAAGACCTGGGCCCCATTAAGATGCAAATTATTTGTATGGTTCGCAATCAAAACAGGGTTTGGACAGCTGATAGATTAGCAAAAAGAGGCATGCCCCATCCAGTTGCTTGCCCTTTGTGTGATCAGACCGAGGAGTCCATCCAGCATATTCTTGTCTCCTGCATGTTTGCTCGGCAAATATGGACATCCATTCTACACAATTTAGGCCTCCTAGTCATTGTCCCTCAGCCTGGATGCACACGGTTCTCAAACTGGTGGTGCCAAAGTATCAAAAGAGTTGAGAAGAGTCTAAGAAAATGTCTTAATTCCCTGATTATTTTGGTTGCTTGAGAGATTTGGAAGCACTGTAATGCTTGTGTGTTTGAGGGGGTTGTACCCTGCATCCAACAAGTTAGGAGTGTTGTGATTGAGGAGGGCAGTGCTTGGTGCTTAGCTGGTGCATCAGCTCTACAAGACCTCCTCCTGCGCCAGCTCCCTAGGGGACCCTAGCAGTTTGGCTACTGGTTGTTGCTTTGGTCGTGATGTTGCTCTGTGTGCGTGGCACGTTGTGTTATTGTCAAGGGAGTCTTGGCCTATGGGCCTTTGTATTAGGGGTTGACAAGTCTTGTCTCTCCTATGTTTTTTCTTCTTAATATAATTACACGTAGCTCTACTGCGTTTGTTAAGAAAACGTGTTAATGTTCAGAAATAAATGTTAACCGGTCTGATAGGTCATAAGATGATTTTAAGTGAAACGAACTAATCAAAGCACCAAGATAAACAAATATATCATATATCTAGATGTTTTAATCTTGTAATAGTGCTTTTGCTAAACTGAATTGTTTTGGATTAGGCGTGTTCCTTGGCAAAACAACCCTGTGTCATTATGCTTTGCTTGAAGAAATTCTGTGATTGCATTTTTTTCTTTACATGGTTGCTCCATCCTTTTTGTTTCAAATTATTTACTATATATACAAATCAATATTTCAGGCAAACGTGAGTTGTTTAAGTACTGAAACGACAGGTCATATTCAGCAACATGATTACAAGCATTCGCGCATCATATTAGATTTTTGGTTTAGTCTAACATCACATTGAAGAGGGAGATGAACGCAAGTGATGCAGCTTATGTGTTATCAATATTTGTCTCTGTTTTTATAAGATGGATCATATATTTCCTCGAAAGCGATCTTGATTGATTTTGTGTGAAGTGTATTTTTAATGACATGGGTCATGTTTTTCCTTGGAAACGACCATGAGATTGGTTGTGTATTTGCATGAAAGTTAAGGATATAATTTCCTGAAAAATACTCAATACTGTAACACAATACTCATGTAGGTAGCTTCTTATCAGTATCCAGCCATGATGGAATCCAAATCAGTGAGCCAGAGCTTTCCAACAAGTGATTCTATTTTTGCGATAATCGTTTCAAGAACTGCCAAATGAATCCTACATCAAAACTAGCAGGCGCCGTACACTAATTCCTTCCAGATTTTAAAAAATGTAAAAATAAGAAAGGAGCACTTCAGTACAGAATTACACGCATGTTAATAACAGGCGCCGTACACTAAATCCAACGTTCCTGTCAACAGAAACTTCCCGATTTCTAAGTATGAACGAAAGAACGATACAATTGACATGGTACAATCTCAGTCACCAGCAGGTCAGTTGGACCTAAAGCGACAGTGAATGAGCTGTTATGTTGCAGCGGTAATAAACAATGAAATGAATTAGACTCCTAATGCAGATTAATTCTGCAAACAATGGAACCTGGCGCAATTATTCGATTAGCATCCATCCCCTTCAGATCGCTCGCCGTCAGAGAAGAAACCTGTACTTGTGCACGAGCAGTCAAAGGCCGCGTTTCTTTTTCTTGTCACACGAGTGGCCAGTCTTCCTCTTGTGGCGGCTGAAGTCCGACACAAACCGGAACGTCTGGGTGCAGCCAGGTTCCGTGCATGCGTACGGGCGCACCCCTGTATGCACCCTCATGTGCTCTGTCCTCGCCCATGGCCACTTGAATGTCTTCGCGCAGCCTGGGAATGAGCACATGAGCGGCCTTTCATCCAGGTGCACTTTGCGGTGCTGGAGCAAGTATTTATGGCAGAAGAACTTCTTCTTGCATCCTTTGACAGGACAGATGTCTCTCTTGTGCAGCGACAGGTCATGCTGGGTGCTGAAACTCATGTCACACCCTTCTATATCGCAAGAAAATTTTGCTCCTTTATCTCCATCGCCTGCCTGATGTTTACTGGTTTTTTTCTTGTCACCTTGCATCTTGGGTTTCACTTTCACAGCATCGGCCTTTTCTTTTGGAATTTCTTCAAAATTGGCTGCCGTTGTTCCATCTCCTCTTCTGTTGCACACTTCTATGTCACTTGATAATTTCATTTCCTTGCCTCCATTGTGCGAACCATCACTTGCCTGACATCTGCTGACTTTTTTCTTGCCACTTTGCATTTTGCCTCTAGATTTTACTCTCACGTCATCTGTTTTTTGTTTTCGAATTTCATTGCAGTCTATGTATGTGCCTTCATCTCCATCATCTTCATGAAGCAAATCCACAATGTCAGCCTTTTTGTGATTTTCTTGAAACTGCCTATTTGTTTTGTCATTCTTTTGCTTCTTAGTACTAATTTTCTTACCCATCTTTACCAATTTCTTGTTTACATTTGACAAACCATTACTTCCCTTCTCCTTGCTAAACCTCTTAGTGCCTAGCAATCGAGCACCAGATTTCACTGCTTTGACATCACCCCCTTGTGGTGGACTATTATCCCAGTCACCTATTGAGGTGTTTTCAGTGCCGTCTGTATCAAACCTGCAGTCAATGTCAACATTGTCCTTGTGTAGCTCATGAAAGCTGTTGCTTCTATTATTATCCTTTCGCCTCTTCAAACTTGATTTTTTATTTAGCGATTCATATTGTTGATGATGTCGGGTGTTCCGTGCTTCCACACTTTCATCTCCATCTTCATATTTGGCATGATTATCAGAATTTACAGGCTGATCATACACACTGCAGTGCAAAGCAGCTTCATCAGAAGCACTGGCACTGCATCTCTTCTTTTTGCCTCTAGATTTCTCAACAGAGTCCCCCTCTTTTCTTCTGGTTATCTTTTTTGAAGAATTTTGGTTGATCAGGGTAGTAGATCTTGTTGATTGTTCTTGCATCCTGTCACAACTAGCAGATAACATCGTTTTGCTGTAAACTGTTTCATGATTCTGTTCTACCTGTTCACAAGCTAAAAGTGGATGAACTTGGTTTGACATCCATTTTTTGCCACACCACCATCCAGCTACCTTTTTCTTTGTTGTGCTTGATCGCTGTCCATCTGCGAAGCTGTCTGGATTTTCCTGAGCAAATGCCTTGTAAATGATAGAATTGTATGGTACCTGCTTGCTGTAAAGTGGAGATTTGCTTTGTTTGGCACTGTAATATATGTTGATACCCATTTTTACTGCCCAGTCACTGCTCGTAGGTTCTGCATCTTCATCCTGAAGAGCCAATTGAATTCTTCCAGTGTCTTCACGTGTTGCTTTTTTGAAAGTGATATCTTTCCAGGCATGCTTCATACCAAGTTCTTCTGCTATAACTTTTGCTGCTGACTCTGCTCTAGGGTATTCTGCAAATGCATTGTGAATTAGTATGAAAAATTTCCAAGTTGCAAAAGATTGCAGGATTAGGACTTTGTCATTGCCATAATCATCAAAATGCAATAGGCCAACATCTCCTGTGTTACACTGGTTAGGCTGACTCCAGTAGTATACACATGCGGATGTGGAGCATGTGGCGTCGGCGGCGGCTGCATGCGAGCGTGGAAAAATTGAGTGCATCCAGTAGAGCGCGCATACAGATGAGTATCTACACCCACATAAGAGAGAGAAACACGTAGAAATGCGGTACTAGACGGCCGAGCGCTCATTTCGCATGTCTTCATCTGCGCTCTGCTGGAAGCGTGAATAGTTGAATACGGTCGCACAAAATATGCATCTGCGGCCTCATCCGCACACTGCTGGAGCCGGCCTTAGAGCGTTGAGGTCCAGGAGACAATGAAACCCCCATTACCCGTCCAGGTTTGAAGGCTGGCACAAACTTGATAAGACCAAAATCAGAGGACATCCCTCCCTCTGGTCGAGTTTTTTATTTAAAACTGTACTGCCACTAATCATTCTAAGTAAACAGGATACAAAGAGAAATACTAACGAGCAATGGAAAAATAATTTTGTGGATATTATGGAAAGTGCAACTACCTGGATGGCATAAGAGCATGATATTAGCACCACCAATTTGTTCAAGTCGTGTCCAAGTTTCCAAAGCATGTTCTAGACAAAACACGTGCATTCTGCAGGAATCCTTGCTGTACTTGAACAAAGTCAGTGCATCTGTTTTCATTGCAGCTTTAGCCGTGCCCAAACTAGTATTCGGAGAGGCTTTTACACCTGATGCAGTTAGATCATCAAAGTCAAGATACGCATGCCACTGCTCATGGAAGGTTAGTGACTCTCCCTGATCTGCTAGATGGATAATATTTGTTTCCATACTAACAGGAGTCATAGCAGTACTCTTATCCTCCACTGGTTGCATCAGAGATGCTATTGCTCTGGAGTTATTTTCCTCTTCATACAATTGCAAATTCGTATTTTCATCCTGAACTGATGTTCTGGAGGACTGAATATTTGTGGCTCCATTTGCCGCATTATTGTTTTCACAATTGTTTGATATATTGTTAGGTGCATCTGCTTCTTCATCAGATTCTGATGATTCATAAGCAGAAGCCAGAAGCCCAAGAGCGGAAGTGCATCCATGGGTGCTGCTGCTGTATAGCTGTCTACACCTATCAGAAACTTGGGCTGCACTCACATTTTGTATTGTATTATCATCAGTTTGATGAGCATATCCTGTTGAAAAAAAACGATATATTTACACGATGGCCTCCAAACTATGCACTAGAAGAATAATTTCATTACAATAAAAAAAATAGTATTACAATCAATGACACTTTGATACCGTTCAATCACGAAAGCGTGAAGACGTCAACAGAAACAAAATAGAAATATGCTGTTGAGTCTTGAGCATCACAGAGAAAAGTGTTGCCAACTGAATTAAACTAACTAAAACGATAAATGATTCAGAAACAATTAATATAGTTCACTAAAACATTCACCCAAGAGTTCATTTCAAAAGAAAATCCTTGTTAAAATTAGAAACATAATTCAGCCAAACAATTGAAACTTCGGCCATCAATATTTTATGGACATTTCGATTGTCAATATGAGGTATATCAGAAAGTACTTAAACAGTACACTGTTTATTGAGAATATGAATTATTATCTGGTAGGTTCATCCATATAAAAGTTATGTTTTGTCAGCAGCTTCAATGTCAAAATTGACTAGATATTGAGTTGTGACTGGAAGGGTTACTAACAAGAAAAAATGGAAGATCGATCACCTTTTATGATGCACAAGTGAATGACATAGCTGTAGATTTATGAAATTTCTGCTTTTACCAACCATTTGACCAGAAGCATAAAATAGGACTAATATTAGAATGCATATACCAGATCTAAGAGAAACATTATCGCTGTCACTATTTAAAACCAATATGTGAAATGGTGGAGGCTAGATAATGATATCAAGTAAAAGGAAAATCTTGAGGACCGGGCATTAATAGTGCAAGTTGATCCATGTCTTGCTAACCTTGTTGATGAGCTATCACCATTCGATTTGAGGTATCATCCGATTCCATTATTTCTCTGTGTATTGCACTTGATGACATGCACTCCCTAGAAATGACATATTGGACTGCCGCTTCTTTAGGTTGAATGATAGCTACACAAGCATAGCTTAATATGCCACACTGAACACATGGCAACCGCCCTTGATCTAAGAGCCCACCTCCTTGATGTGATCTACCTTTTCCAATTACTCCAATCTGAATATCTGAAGTTGATAAGCAAAATGCAGTACTACTAACTATTCCAAATTTTGTTTCGTAGAACTTTCTTTGGTTACATGCAGAGGAAGTGGTTGATTCACTCATGTTCTCAACCTCTTTGATTTCATCAATTTCATCACCATAAACAAGAGTTTCCTCAGCTTTTTGCTGGCTAATACTACAGGGACCAGCAATCAAGCCTTGCTTATCAGAGACTTCAGGTGCCCTCGTTGTAGGAACAGATGGAAGGGGAAATTCAATCTCCGGGATAATTATACAAGAACTCTTGTCAAGAAGGGTGCTCAGAAAACTGTTGTTTTCTATCACACTTCCAACAAATGTTTCTTTGATCATTCTTTCACCTTCATTCTTCTTCTTGTCCCTTAGACGAGAGCTTCTAGGCATATGAGAATTCTTAGGCTCCCTATAAAAGGAAAATATTGTCTAGATTCAATCTCCAGTAACATGATGACCCAGAGAATTACACAAACAGAACTGCTATTTGATATCCATTTTTTAGATGCTGTGATGTAACTGGCCTCTCTAGTTCAGAAATAGATAATACTACAATGAATACATCCTGAGAGAATGTGGTGTGTGGGAGGGAGAGAGACACACACACAATGGTGGGTGTGTTGTGATTTATTTATCTCCTTAATGCAATGATACACATCTCATGAGTATTCAAGAAAAAAACTGAGATCAGATAATTTGGATGGCATCCTCTCCAATATTCATGGACAATTGAAAAGTCGTATAACAACAATTGAAATCATATTTACTGCAGGCAAACCTTAGATGTAATGACAGTGCTAGCTCATAAAGCAGCTGATAATGAGACACCATTGGGCCTGAATTTGTGGAAGCCCTCCTGATTGCAGCTTCTTTAGCCACTTGCAACCAGCAAGGTGTAGCAATGTTTGTTGCTTCTCCACAATTAAATCCTATAAAACATGGATAGTGAAATAAAATGAATTGTTGCATTCAGAGATGTTCCATGTGCAACTGTGAGTGATTTCAGCAAGATACTGAAAGTATAAGAAAATATGCATGAACATGAACACTGTATCATAAATATGGAATTGCAAGGTTAGCATTTCACTTGATATGTTAAGTGAAAATTATAGTCTAAACACTAGTCAGTGAAAGGACTGGACCACATGTAGCATACAGGAGCAACCAGATAGCTAGTTCAAGGAACTTTTTAATTTTGACAGCGATTTGAGAACATTTTGCTAACCCAATAAGTGCAATATACGAATATGGATGTATTAGATGGCTTACCATGGCTAAAACCAGAATGATAAGCTCCAGGGAATGTGATAACAAATTCACCAGGGTTTTGAACCAATCTGCTTTGGAGAAGTATCTATCAATCATTATACCCAATACTCAAAATAATGGCCAACAAAAATGCCACAAAAATAATAGTTAAGAAATGCAGTAACACCTGCAGCAAGGAACTCCAGCAGAAAGAAGCACTTCAGGAGACAAGACAGTTGTCTTTTCATTTAGTATTTGAAAGGCCACTGCACCAGATAAGCAATCCATCAGCAAGCTTTTTTTTCTTTAGAGTGAAGAAAACTGAAGCATTCATACTTAAAGAATAAGACTAAGGCTAATTACTATCAAACACCCCTAATAAATAATTGATCTTTCATCAGTTTTCCAAAACAGCATGTCAGGATCAGTTGATCCCTGCCTTTCCTAGTCTCCTTGCATTACTGATGTGCCTTAGGATTCTGCTATGCATCAGTGGCTCTGGATGTCTCCATTGGATATGTATAAAAAAACTCAACCAGAGCTGGTCAACTTTTTCTTCAACCAGACTGGTATTAGATATTATGCAATCCATTTACAGCTCATCAAAACCAAACATGAACAACGTAAACAGTTCACACTGCAATCTGACAATGGAGTAAAACTGCTGAACCAAACAGCATCACATCAACATCGACATAGTCTTTTAGTCCCAAACAAGTTGAGGTAGGCTAGAGTTGAAACCCAACAAGAAGTCACCAAAAAGAGAAAGAAAGAGGAAGAGGAGGGGAAAAAGCTTTTGAGAGAACTAAAAGGGAAAAGGCATAATCACGGTTCGGGCACGTGGATAGCTTCTTTCCAAGCACTTCTATCCAAACACAGCTCCTTTGGGATCTTCCATTCCTTCAAGTCCCTTTTGATTGCCTCCTCCCATGTCAAGTTTGGCCGTCCTCTACCTCTCTTCACATTATTGTCCCATCTTATGATGCCTCTGTGCACTGGTGCCTCTGGGGATCTTCGGTGGACATGCCCAAACCATCTCAACCGGTGTAGAATAAGATTTTCTTCAATTGGCGCTACTCCTAGCCGATCGTGTATGTCATCGTTTCTCACTCGGTCCAATCTTGTGTGCCTACATATCCAACGCAACATAAGCATATCTGCGACACTTAGTTGTTGGATATGTCATCTCTTAGTAGGCCAACACTCAGTCCCATATAACATAGTAGGCCTAATCGCCATCTTGTAGAATTTACCTTTCAGCTTCTGTGGCACTCTCTTGTCACATAGGACTCCCAATGATTGATGTCATTTCATCCACCCCACTTTGATTCTATGGCTAACATCTTTATCAATATCACCATCTCTCTGTAGCATCGATCCCAAAAAACGGAAGGTGTCCTTCTTGGGTATACTACCTGGCCTCCCAAGCTAAGTGAATTGTCAAATCAAAATGACCAAAATTCGAACGAACTAGAACACAATCTAATTTGTTGTTACAGCCTTACATTTCAGTAAGTGCAGCTGCTGCGCAACTGCTGCTGCCCAATATCCATCAAAGCGAGTTACTCCATCCAAGCACAAAAACTTGTTGTTTAGGACAAGGTCTGTTCGAACTTAAAAACTATAAACATCAATAATTGTTAGATTATTTAGTTTGACAGTGTGTAGGTTATATGTGTAAATTTGTACTCAAAAGTCAAAGCATTTGCAAGGTCTCTGTTAGACTATGTCTTTTCTGTCTAAATGTTATGGGCCTAGAGCCCAGCCCATGTAAACTGATATATATGTTATATTCAGCTCACTCAAGGGTTAGGGTATTTACTCCTTCCAACATGGTATCAAGTTAGGCTTCTCTCCCTCGTCCCCTAGCCGCCGCCTGCCCCTGCTGGCCGTCGTCGGGCTTCTCCAACCACTGTCGAGGCCATGGCCAGCCTGCCCCCCCCCCTCCTCACCCCTTCCTCACCATTGGGCTGCCGTTGTTGCCCCTGCCGCCGCCCTTTTGGAACCATGTTGGACTGCAAGTCATGTGTGACACCAATGGACACGTAGACCAAGGTCTTTGGCGACGGTGCCCCTGTCAGCGACCCCACTGCCTATCGCAATCTTGTCAACGCTCTCCAGTATCTCACCTTCACTCGACACGACATCGCTACATTGTCGAGCAGGTCTGTCTCTACATGCATGATCCCCGAGAGCCGCACCTGAGCATGGTCAAGCGGATCCTTAGGTACCTCTAGGGTTTTGTCGACTACGGGCTCCATCTTCGACGGTCCTCCACACATTAGTTGGTCATCTACACTGACATTGACTGGGCCAGTTGCCCGGACACATCCTGGTCCACCTCCAGCTATGCAGTGTTTCTTGGGGCCAACCTCAAATCTGGTCCTCCAAGCGCTAGCCCATGGTCTCCCGCTCCAGTGCTAAGGAGTATCGGACTGACGCTGATGGAGTAGTTGAGGCAAGCTGGCTATGCCAGCTCCTCCAGGAGCTTCACAACCCCCTCACTAGGAGTACGCTTATCTATTGCGACAACGTAAGTACCATCTACCTCTCCGTCAACTCCATCCAACACCAGCGCACGAAGCATGTTGAGATCGATCTTCACTTTGTCCATGAGCGCGTTGTTGTCGAGGACGTCCGCGATCATCATGTCCCGACGAGCTCGCAGTTTACCGACATCTTCATTAAGGTTCTTCCCTCCTCGTTGTTCTCAGAGTTTTGATCCAGTCTCAACATCTGCCATAGCTAGAGTTTTGCTGGCAAGGGTGTTAGACTATGTATTTTCTGTCTAAATATTATGGGCCTACAGCCCAACCCATGTAATCTAATATATATTTAATACTCAATCCACTCAAGGGTTAGGGTTTTCACTCCTTCCAACAGTCTCTTATATTTGAAGTATTTTATGAATCTATTCTAAAAGAAATTAGTGCTCCAAGACACACATCGAGGACTACCAAAAATCTAATGTGTCAAATATGTGACTGGAAGGAGTACATGTTTAGTAAGTAAACAACATAGAAACTAAGTTCAAGAACTTCAGCATGATATGCCATGACATCACTTAACATTGTTTCCTTTTGCACGTCACTATTTTGGCACAGTGCCCAACAAAAAGGAAAAACAAAGTATATAAGTTTTCTTCAGCCAAAGGTTTTGTGCTAAAAATAGTACTAACTTCTGCTTGGTTTATATGCCACTATAATGCCAGAATGCGCATTTGAAGCTCCTGACAAACTAGCTTTCCTTTTTTTTGGCACATTGCTGTTGCTCTGCAGAAAAAGTTTTCACTTCGCTCATCAAGTAGAAAACCCAAAAACCAAGACTAGTTATGAAGAACTCCATTAAAAACGTCCAAGCAAGAAACAAAAAAAAAAGTGCTGGGGGAAACAAGAGCCTCAAATCCACAATGATGTGCACATCTTTGTACATGCAGTATGCTTCTGAAGTAGAGATTAGTAAGAAAAAATTTGACTTTACTTCTCTTGTAAAAGCACACCCCACCCATGTACCCTTAAATTCGCTGCCTGGTGAGGAAGACAGGAAGTACCGTGTCATATCCTGATCAAATTTGCTACTCAAATCAGAGTTCAAGTTTAATCAATAGTCCAATCAGAACCTCCAGGTACCCAGAATGGTGAGCTGATTCATTTATTAAAAGGGCAGACCCAGTGACGGAAGCTCCCACATGAGGGCTTCAAAGGGGATTGGAGGAGATTAAATCCCTCTCTTAAGGCTGGTTTGGTGGACAGGGAAATGGAGGAGATCCTTGGGGAGGGATCCCCTTGCTATTCAATTTATCAAAATTGAAGAGAAGGGGATTTATTACCCCTCACTCCCCTTCGATCCAGATGCAACCGAACAAGGCCAAAGTGAGGTCTGAAAAATAGATAAACCAAAACAAGCCTCTCCCCGCAAATGTGGAGAGACTGCTTTGTGCCCTGGTGACTTAATGAGACAGGTTTCACCACTGTACCAAGCCTGCCCTTGAACTGATTGATTCATTCTCTTCCTTAAATTCCATTACAGTCAAAAACTTGCATTATGGCATTGATTTCTGCTTAATTTACATGGTACTCTAAATGTAAAAGGGGCCATTTGGAGTTGCTAATACCATTTCGGTTTTTTGAAACCTGTTTTGGAACAGTGGCATATAGACAACGGTACTGGAGAAAAAGTTTTGACTTTGCCAGTAAAGAAAAAAGCAGAAAAGACTAAATGATGCACATCTATCCAAGGAACCAAAGCATAGCATAGTAGAAGGGTCAAAAAGAGGCAGGGCACACGCACTGATGGCGTTGAGGTCGTCGGCGTAGCCGTGCACGCGGACGGCGTCCTCGAAGGCGAGCATGGCATCCCGTGGCACGCCGTACCAGGTCTTGGACTTGCCGAAGTGGAGGTAGTTGAGGCTGTGTAGCTCGTGGTCCTCCACGTGCCACGCGAACCAGCTGTACAGCATCGCAACATACAGCATCGGCGTCGTCACGCCGGCCACATCCCGGCCCATCGGCTGCAGCAGCGAGCCTCGAGCACGAGGGGCCAACCGCATGTTCCACTCCGTCTCCCCAACGTCCCTCGCTGCAAGGGTCGCATTGCCTCCAGCGCCCTCCAGGTCGAGGCTCAGCTCCTCCGGCGCCGCAAAGCCGGAGCCCGGCATGTCGTTGCCGTACTCGACGTTGAACGGCTTCGCGGCGCAGGCGCCCCAGAAGAGCGCCTCCAGCTGGAGGTGCGTCGCGTGTTTGGGCGGCACCGCGTGCCTCGGAATCTCGATGTCGCGGGCCTTGGCGCGGAAGGCCTCCAGCGTGTACCGCTCGCCGCTCTCCCAGACGCGGCGGCTCGCGGGGCGTCGATTCTTGGCGGAGAAGCCCACCTGTTGCAGCCGCGTCGGGAAGGTGGGTGCAGGGGCCTCGACGTCGCCGGCGGTGGTGGAGGCCGCATTGGCAGCGAAGGAGGCCTTGAGGCGCTCGACCGTGGCCTCCCGTGGCGGCGGCGCGAGGGGAGGCACGATCTTGCAGATGCCGTAGCGGGAGGCCTCAGGCTCGATCTTGAGTATATAGGCGATGGGGTCCGCGAACTCGGCGGCGGTGGGGCGGAACTCCGGTGCCACGGGCAGGTTGCGCAGCCACTCCGGCGTCTCCACCGCCGGCGGCGGCATGATAGCCGCGGCGGGGACCACGAAGAGGTCGGGAAGGGCTTCCTCAGTCGAGGACTCGCATTTGGGAGGGGAGATTCGGGGAATTTGGTGTCGCTGACTGCTGCTTCGAGCTTGCTGCAGCGGGCGCTGGCTTGTTTGCTGCTGCTTTGAGGTAGTGAGGAGAGAAAGGGGACTTCCAAGGAGAGAGACAGGGATTAGACGAGAGGACGGAGAATTTTTTTAATTTTTATATTTTTTGCGCCTTTGGAGGAGTAGAGACGGAATTTGATATTTTTTTCAGAAATGTAGCGTTTAAAAAGTTTAGCCCGGTGTTTAGTTTTTAAGCACTAATTTTTATTATCTCCATTTTATTTTGTTTTAGTATCTAAATTATTAAATAAGAAAAATAAAAATTTAATTTTTTTATTTTTCGTATTTAATAATTTAGTGACTAAAATGGAAGGACTAAAAAATTAGTCCCTAAAATCAAACACTCCCTAAAAATAGTTGGAAAGAGCAGTTATATTAATCTCCGAATCTATTGATTGATACTCCAAATCTATCTTTGAAGGGTGACTATGAAATCTCCAATTAAAGCGAATGAGGAGGTAGAGTGATATGTAGCAACTTTCTAGAATCGACACCGATAATACTAGTAGGATGTGATCTTATTTAGATCATTCTTAGTGATAGTTTCATCTCACTTTTTTCAATGTTGCCTCGTCAATAAGAGTAAGGTGAAATAAAGAATAAAATATGTTCTTGTAGTGAAGAGTTTCATGACATAATTTTATAGGCTAATGTGTGACTTAAATATTGTATCTAAATAACCAATAGGAATAAATAAAATGCATGGAAATGAAACAAATTGCTTTCAATGGTGGTTTCACGCGCTTCCCAATACCTTGGAAACGAGTTGGCATAGTTTTATGGTAATGAAACTAGTTTCACCTAATTCATAATAAATATAGTGTTATGTCATCAAAAATCATATGTGGCGTACTAATTATTGTCATGAAATCTCTCATGAAACTCCTATTGAGAATGACCTTATAGTGATGTACTTTGAGATATATAGGGTTGGCTACATAGAATGTTTAAGCACTAGATATGTAGTTAAGAGCCAAGATGGAAAAAAACTATGAGAGGAAGGATGATATGCAAGCATGGAAAAGGAGAAAGGTGTTAGGACACAAAAATCTCACCTTGTTTAAACTTTTGATAACCTCATTGTTAAGTCAAATCAAGTAACTTTTTTATCCTCGTCCTCCTTGGTGTGATGAAAGGGCCAAGAACTTGAACCCTAAATGAAGTTGATGGATATAGATAGTGAGTACCATCGCATCCTAGATTCTAAGTACCAAGAGAAAAGGTTGATGAACATCAGTAACAAGTATCTTGCCAACTTGGATTGCAACCCTCAAAAAGCCATAGTGGAGTTAAGGAAGTGCCCTAGAACCACCCCTAACTCAATAGTGCCCAAGAGCCCTCCTTCGTTGCCCCATATATTCGTTTGTGATGTCCTTAAGAAAAGTTAGTTAGCATGCCATGTCAGCTAGCGGGTTTTTCAACTATGTAAGTTCTTAAGGTTCTAATGAATCGTCGGTCATGTCCCCATGGACTACCCACCAAAACATTGGTGACTATGTAATATACATGTATTTTGTGTCCATCACCTTCTCGCCCTAGCCCCACCCGGTAGTGACACACTCACACATGCATAACACCCCACTATCCTTCTCTCCATATAACACAACTCACACGGCTCAACACAACTATGCAAACATCATCTAGGATCAATTGTAAGATCGCAACTCATATGGCTCACAAGTTCACTTTACATTGTATCAAAGTAATAAAGTTCACAACATGTTGTTCACACTTTATTCATTACCCATCACACACATATTAGAGTGTGACAAAAGTATTTAACATAAATGAAAGACGTCTAGAGGGGGTGAATAGGCAAAACCTGAAATTTACAAACTTTGAACATGCACTATGCCCGGGGTTAGTGTTAGAAATAATTCGGAGTGCGGAAGATAGTTCTCCTTGCTAGGAGTTGCTCAATCAATGCAGATAACTTAGGGAGCCAACTCAAATCAATATGAGCAAGGGAACTTTAGAGAGAGGAAGGGAGGGGAAACAAATCGAGTGGAGATTAACACAAATGAACACGATGATTTGTTTATCGAGGTTCAATTCCAAAGAACCTAGTCCCCGTTGAGGAGGCCACAAAGGCCAGGTCTATTCCAACCCTTTCCCTCTCTCAATCGGTCGCTTAGACCAGTTGAGTGCTTCTCCTTAATCACGCGGGTCACTAAGACCCCGCAAGGATCACCACACAATTATGTGTCTCTCGCTTACTTTACAATTCACTAAGAAGGTTGAGAAAGAGATGAAGAAAACATGATTAAAAGCCAAGAAACAAGAGCAATATGAAAAGACACAAAATCACACTCTCTCAAGTCACTAATCATTAATGATCACTAGTCACAATTATGGAATTTGGAGAGATTTGGAAGCTTGAATGTTTCTTTGGTTGAAGTGAATGCTCTTGTATTGAATGAGAGTGAATGAGAGGCTTGGATGATGTGAATGGAGGTGGTTGGGGTTGTATTTATAGCCTCCAACCACTTCCTAGTTGTTGCTCCTTTTCTACCGACCGCGGACGGTCCGCGCTCCTGGTCCGGACGGTCCGCCCCTAAAAATCAACAGCTGAAATCGCAACGGTCAGTAGTAACGGCTATATCAACGGCTATAGTGCATTTAATGCGTCGTCAGATGTCAGATAAAGCAGTCACGGACGGTCCAGTCGTGCACCCCGGACGGTTCGCAAGGACGCTAAAAATACATTTTACTGAACCCGTCACCTTCAGGTTTTTCTGGTTTTTCAACGACCGGATAGTCCACGCCGGAGGCCGGACGGTTCGCGCTTGGTCTCGGATGGTGGTCGCTTCTCCATCGGACGGTCCGTAGTGTTAACTTGTGTTTTTGCAGTGTTCCTGTCCGAGGCTCATCCTGGCGTCGCGGACGGTCCGCCGCAAGGGCCCGGACGGTCCGCGCATAGGTGTTTTTCCAAAAAGCTTCTCCTATCCGAAATAATCTACAGTATTCCGGATAGTCGGCTTAGAATTGTTGTAGATGAACTTATCCACCTGACAAATGATTAATCTGGGCAAACTAGTTAGTCCATAAGGTTTGTGATGGTCGTCAAACACCAAAATCGATTATAGGAAATGTTGAGGCCATTTTCCTTTCAATCTCCCCCTTTTTGGTGATTGATGCCAACACAAACCAAAGCAAAATACAAAGTGTAGGAATGTAACTTAGTTTGCAATTTTGACAAATGTGCATAAGTCACTTCGAGTTAAACCAATTGAAAGTTTTTCTAAGTATATATGATTGGTTTCTTCTAGTTTAACATTTTGGACCACATTTGCACCATATAGGTTGTTTTTGCAAATTTTTGGAAAAAGCTTTTCAAATTCTTTTGCAAATAGCCAATGGATAAGAATATGATTTCAAAAGGCATTTTCAAGATTTTGAAAATTCTCCCCCTGTTTCAAATGTTTTCCTTTAGCTAAATAAAAGCTCTCCCTGAAGAAGTTCTCCTCTTAGCTGTCAAGAGGGGTTTTGTAATTTGAATAACTTCTCCCCCTTTGTGAAATAGTTTTTGAAGAACAGGGTGGTGATGCGGTCCTTTTGCTTTGGGCCTATTAGTTTCTCCTCCTTTGGCATTGATCACCAAAAATGAAGAAACTTGAGAGGCCTTTAATTCTCCCCCTTTGGGCCTATTTTCTCCTCCTTCGGTAAAAGGATATGAGTGAAAGTTTATGAGGAGGGCAAAGGATAAGTGATACCGACAGAGTTGTAGTGGAAGCCTTGCCTTTGCCGAATACTCCATTTCCCTTTCAATCTAAGACTAATCACAAAAATACTCATGGAAGCACATTAGTCTTAGCTTTGGCACAAGAAGAATAAGAAATATGCATTTGTACCAAAGGAAAGAGACATGATCAAAGGTATATAAATTAGCAATATGTGCAATGTTTTAGTAAAAGTTCCGAGAATCGAGAATATTTAGCTCATTCCTAAGTTTGCTAAAAGTCTTTTCATCTAGGGGCTTGGTAAAGATATCGACTAATTGGTTGTGGGTGCTAACATAAGCAATTTTGATATCCCCCTTTTGTTGGTGATCTCTCAAAAAGTGATATCGGATGTCTATGTGCTTAGTGCGGTTGTGCTCAATGGGATTATCCGCTATGTGGATTGCACTCTCATTATCACATAGGAGAGGGACTTTACTCAACTTATAGCCATAGCCCCTTAGGGTTTGCCTCATCCAGAGTAATTGTGCACGACAATGGCCTGCAGCAATATACTCGGCTTCGGCGATGGAAAGAGCTACTGAGTTTTATTTCTTTGAAGCCCAAGACACCAGGGATCTTCCTAGAAACTGACAAGTCCCTGATGTGCTCTTCCTGTCAATTTTACATCCGGCATAATCGGCATCGGAATACCCAATTAAATCAAAGGTAGACCCCTTGGGGTACCAAAGCCCAAACTTAGGAGTGTAAACTAAATATCTCATGATTCTTTTCACGGTCCTAAGGTGAACTTCCTTAGGATTTGCCTGGAACCTTGCATACATGCATACAGAAAGCATAATATCTGGTCGTGAAGCGCATAAGTAGAGTAAAGATCCTATCATCGACCGGTATACCTTTTGATCTACGGATTTACCTCCCGTGTCGAGGTCGAGATGCCCATTTGTTCCGATGGGTGACTTGATGGGTTTGGCATTCTTCATCCCAAACTTCTTGAGTATGTCTTGAATGTACTTAGTTTGGCATATAAAGGTGCCCTCTTGGAGTTGCTTGATTTGAAATACAAGGAAATACTTCAACTCCCCCATTATTGACATCTCGAATTTCTGTACCATAATCCTACTAAACTCTTCACAAGAGGATTTGTTAGTAGACCCAAATATAATATCATCCACATAAATTTGGCATATAAACAAGTCTTTAGCGATTGGTTAAGTGAAGAGAGTAGGGTTAGCTTTTCCAACTTTGAAGCCATTAGTGATAAGAAAGTCTCTCAGGAATTCATACCATGCTCTTGGGGCTTGTTTAAGCCTATAAAGCGCCTTTAAGAGCTTATACACATGTGTAGGATACTCACTATCTTCAAAGCCGGGAGGTTGCTCAACATATGCCTCTTCCTTGATAGGGCCATTGAGGAAGGCACTCTTCACATCCATTTGATATAACTTAAAGCCATGGTAAGTAGCATAGGCCAGTAATATATGAATTGACTCAAGCCTAGCTACGGGTGCATAGGTTTCATCGAAATCCAAACCTTCGACTTGTGAATATCCCTTGGCAACAAGTTGGGCTTTGTTCCTAGTCACCACACCATGCTCATCTTGTTTGTTGCGGAATACCCACTTGGTACCTGAAAGTCGCCTAGAGGGGGGGTGAATAGGGCGAATCTGAAATTTATAAACTTAAGCACAACTACAAGCCGGGTTAGCGTTAGAAATATAAACGATTCCGAGAGAGAGGGTGCAAAACAAATTGTGAGCAAATGAAGAGTGAGACACGATGATTTGTTTTACCGAGGTTCGGTTCTTGAAAACCTACTCCCCGTTGAGGTGGTCACGAAGACCGGGTCTCTTTCAACCCTTTCCCTCTCTCAAACGGTCACTTAGACCGAGTGAGCTTCTCTTCTCAATCGAACGGGACACAAAGTCCACGCAAGGACCACCACACAATTGGTGTCTCTTGCCTTGGTTACAATTGAGTATGATCACAAGAAGAATGAGAAAGAAAAGAAACAATCCAAGCGCAAGAGCTCAAATGAACACAACAAATCTCTCTCTCTAATCACTAAAGCTTTGTGTGGAGTTTGGAGAGGATTTGATCTCTTTGGTGTGTCTTGTATTGAATGCTATAGCTCTTGTAAGGTGTAGAAGTGTAGAAACTTGGATGCCATTGAATGTGGGGTGGTTGGGGTATTTATAGCCCCAACCACCAAAAATGGTCGTTGGAAGTGTGTTGTCGCATGGCGCACCGGACAGTCCGGTGCGCCACCGGACACTATCCGGTGCGCCAACCACGTCAGCCAGCCGTTGGGGTTCGACCGTTGGAGCTCTGACTTGTGGGGCCTCTGGGCTGTCCGGTGGTGCACCGGATAGGTCCTGTAGACTGTCCGGTGCGGCAACTGCGCGTGCTCTGACTCTGGCGCGCACTGTAGCGCATTGAATGCGGTTGCAGACGACCGTTGCGCGCAAAGTAGCCGTTGCTCCACTGGCACACCGGACAGTCCGGAGACTCACCGGACAGTCCGGTGAATTATAGCGGAGCGCCCTCTGAAATTCCCGAAGGTAGCGAGTTCAGCTTCAAATGCCCTGGTGCACCGGACACTGTCCGGTGGTGCACCGGACAGTCCGGTGCGCCAGACCAGGGTGCCTTTTGGGATGTCTTTAGCTTTCTTTGTTTGAACCTTTTCTTGGTCTTTTTATTGGCCTATTGTGAACCTTTGGCACTTGTAAAACTTATAGACTAGAGTAAACTAGTTAGTCCAATTATTTGTGTTGGGCAATTCAACCACCAAAATCAATTAAGAAATAGGTGTAAGCCTAATTCCCTTTCAATCTCCCCCTTTTTGGTGATTGATGCCAACACAAACCAAAGCAAGTATAGAAGTGCATAATTGAACTAGTTTGCATAATTGTAAGTGCAAAGGTTACTTAGAATTGAGCCAATAAATATTTTCATAAGATATGCATGGATTGTTTCTTTATTTTTAATATTTTGGACCATGCTTGCACCACATGTTTTGTTTTTGCAAATTCTTTTGTAAATTATTTTCAAAGTCCTTTTGCAAATAGTCAAAGGTAAATGAATAAGATTTTGAGAAGCATTTACAAGATTTGAAATTTTCTCCCCCTGTTTCAAATGCTTTTCCTTTGACTAAACAAAACTCCCCCTTGATGAAATCCTCCTCTTAGTGTTCAAGAGGGTTTTAAGATACTGATTTTGAAAATACTACTTTCTCCCCCTTTTGAACATAATAAGGTACCAATTTGAAAACATCATTTTTTGTAAGATTAGGTGGTGGTGCGGTCCTTTTGCTTTGGGCTAATACTTTCTCCCCCTTTGGCATGAATCGCCAAAAACAGATACTTGAGTGAAATATAAGCCCTCTTGGAACTATTTTCTCCTCCTTTGGCAAACAATATATGAGTGAAGATTATACCAAAGTTGGAGAGTTGCTCGGAGCGACCGCGAAGGATGAGTTATGGAGTTGAGTGGAAGCCTTTGTCTTCGCCGAAGACTCCAATTCCCTTTCAATACACCTATGACTTGGTTTGAAATATACTTGAAAACACATTGTCATAGCATATGAAAGAGACATGATCAAAGGTATACTTATGAGCTATGTGTGCAAAACATCAAAAGAAATTCCGAGAATCAAGAATATTTAGCTCATGCCTAAGTTTGTTAAAGGTTTGTTCATCTAGTGGCTTGGTAAAGATATCGGCTAATTGTTCCTTAGTGTTAATATATGTAATTTCGATATCTCCCTTTTGTTGGTGATCCCTAAGAAAATGATACCGAATGGCTATGTGTTTAGTGTGGCTATGCTCAACGGGATTATCCGCCATGCGGATTGCACTCTCATTATCACATCGAAGAGGAACTTTGGTTAATTTGTAACCATAGTCCCTAAGGGTTTGCCTCATCCAAAGTAATTGCGCGCAACAATGTCCTGCGGCAATATACTCGGCTTCGGCGGTAGAAAGAGCGACGGAATTTTGCTTCTTTGAAGCCCAAGACACCAAGGATCTTCCCAAGAACTGGCAAGTCCCCGATGTGCTCTTTCTATTAATTTTACACCCCGCCCAATCAGCATCCGAATAACCAATTAAATCAAATGTGGATACCCTAGGATACCAAAGCCCAAACTTAGGAGTATGAACTAAATATCTCAAGATTCGTTTTACGGTCGTAAGGTGAGCTTCCTTAGGGTCGGCTTGGAATCTTGCACACATGCATACGGAAAGCATAATATCCGGTCGAGATGCACATAAGTAGATTAAAGAACCTATCATCGACCGATATACCTTTTGATCTACGGATTTACCTCCCGTGTCGAGGTCGAGATGCCCATTGGTTCCCATGGGTGTCTTGATGGGCTTGGCATCCTTCATCCCAAACTTGGTTAGAATGTCTTGAATGTACTTCGTTTGTCTAATGAAGGTGCCCTCTTGGAGTTGCTTTACTTGAAATCCCAAGAAATACTTCAACTCCCCCATCATCGACATCTCGAATTTCTGTGTCATGATCGTACTAAATTCCTCACATGTAGATTCGTTAGTAGACCCAAATATAATATCATCAACATATATTTGGCATACAAACAAATCATTGTCAAGAGTTTTAGTAAACAAAGTAGGATCGACCTTTCCGACTTTGAAGCCATTAGTGATAAGGAAATCTCTTAGGCATTCATACCATGCTCTTGGGGCTTGCTTGAGCCCATAAAGCGCCTTAGAGAGTTTATACACATGGTTAGGGTACTCACTATCTACAAAGCTGGGAGGTTGCTCAACATAGACCTTCTCTTTGATTGGTCCGTTGAGGAAGGCACTTTTCACGTCCATTTGGTAAAGCTTAAAGCCATGGTAAGTAGCATAGGCAAGTAAAATGCGAATTGACTCAAGCCTAGCTACGGGTGCATAGGTTTCACTGAAATCCAAACCTTCGACTTGTGAATACCCCTTGGCTACAAGTTGGGCTTTGTTCCTTGTCACCACACCATGCTCATATTGCTTGTTGCGGAAGACCCACTTGGTTCCTACAGCATTTTGATTAGGACGTGGAACTAAATGTCATACCTCATTTCTAGTGAAATTGTTGAGCTCCTCTTGCATTGCCACCACCCAATCTGAATCTTGTAGTGCTTCCTCTACCCTGTGTGGCTCAATAGAGGAAACAAAAGAGTAATGTTCACAAAAATGAGCAACCCGAGATCGAGTAGTTACCCCCTTTTGAATGTCGTCGAGGATGGTGTTCACGAGGTGATCTTGTTGGATTGCTTGGTGGACTCTTGGGTGTGGCGGTTTTGGAACTTGTTCATCTTCCTCATCTTGATCATGGGCATCTCCCCCTTGATCATTGCTCTCCTCTTGAGGTGGCTCAACATCTTGATCTTCTCCTTCATCATTTTGAGCCCCATCCTCATCTTGAGTTGGTGGAGATGCTTGCATAGAGGAAGATGGTTGATCTTGTGCATGTGGTGGCTCTATGGATTCCTTAGGACACACATCCCCAATGGACATGTTCCTTAGTGCGACGCACGGAGCCTCTTCATCACCTATCTCATCAAGATCAACTTGCTCTACTTGAGAGCCGTTAGTCTCATCAAACACAATGTCACAAGAAACCTCAACTAGCCCAGAGGACTTGTTAAAGACTCTATATGCCCTTGTGTTTGAATCATATCCTAGTAAAAAGCCTTCTACAGCCTTAGGAGCAAATTTGGATTTTCTACCTCTTTTAACAAGAATAAAGCATTTGCTACCAAAGACTCTAAAATATGAAACATTAGGCTTTTTACCGGTTAGGAGTTCGTATGATGTCTTCTTGAGGATTCGGTGTAGATATAACCGGTTGATGGCGTAGCAGGCTGTGTTGACCGCCTCGGCCCAAAACCGATCCAAAGTCTTGTACTCATCAAGCATGGTTCTTGCCATGTCCAATAGAGTTCTATTCTTCCTCTCCACTACACCATTTTGTTGTGGTGTGTAGGGAGAAGAGAACTCATGCTTGATGCCCTCCTCCTCAAGGAAGCCTTCAATTTGAGAGTTCTTGAACTCCGTCCCGTTGTCGCTTCTTATTTTCTTGATCCTTAAGCCGAACTCGTTTTGAGCCCTTCTCAAGAATCCCTTTAAGGTCTCTTGGGTATGAGATTTTCCTGTAAAAAGAACACCCAAGTGAAGCGAGAATAGTCATCCACAATAACTAGACAGTACTTACTCCCGCCGATGCTTATGTAAGCAATCGAGCCGAATAGATCCATGTGTAGGAGCTCGAGTGGCCTCTCAGTCGTCATGATGTTCTTGTGTGGATGATGAACACCAACTTGCTTCCCTGCCTGACATGCGCTACAAATCCTGTCTTTCTCAAAATGAACATTTGTTAGTCCCAAAATGTGTTCTCACTTTAGAAGCTTATGAAGATTCTTCATTCCAACATGTGCTAGTCGGCGATGCCAGAGCCAGCCCATGTTAGTCTTAGCAATTAAGCAAGTGTCGAGTTCAGCTCTATCAAAATCTACCAAGTATAGCTGACCCTCTAACACTCCCTTAAATGCTACTGAATCATCACTTCTTCTAAAGACAGTAACACCTATATCTGTAAAAAGACAGTTGTAGCCCATTTTACACAATTGCAAAACTGAAAGCAAGTTGTAATCTAAAGAATCTACAAGAAAAACATTGGAAATGGAATGATCAGGAGATATAGCAATTTTACCCAATCCTTTGACCAAACCTTGGTTTCCATCTCCGAAAGTGATTGCTCTTTGGGGATCTTGGTTTTTCTCATAGGAGGAGAACATTTTCTTCTCCCCTGTCATATGGTTTGTGCACCCGCTATCGATGATCCAACTTGAGCCCCCGGATGCATAAACCTACAAAACAAGTTTAGTTCTTGATTTTAGGTACCCAAATGGTTTTGGGTCCTTTGACATTAGATACAAGAACTTTGGGTACCCAAACATAAGTCTTTGTTCCCTTGTGTTTGCCCCCAACATACTTGGCAACTACCTTGCCGGATTTGTTAGTTAAAACATAAGATGCATCAAAAGTTTTAAATGAAATGTTAGTATCATTTGATGCAATAGGAGTTTTCTTCTTAGACAATTTTGCATGGGTTGATTGCCTAGAACTAGATGTCTCACCCTTATACATAAAAGCGTGATTAGGGCCAGAGTGAGACTTCCTAGAATGAATTCTCCTAATTTTGCTCTCGGGATAACCGGCAGGGTACAAAATGTAACCCTCGTTATCCTGAGGCATGGGAGCCTTGCCCTTTACAAAATTAGACAATCTTTTAGGAGGGGCATTAAGTTTGACATTGTCCCCCTTTTGGAAGCCAATGCCATCCTTTATGCCAGGGCATCTCCCACTATAGAGCATGCTTCTAGCAAATTTAAAATTTTCATTTTCTAAGTCATGCTCACTAATCTTAGCATTAAGTTGAGCTATGTGATCATTTTGTTTCTTAATTAAAGCTAGGTGGTCATGGATAGCATCAACATTAATGTCTCTACATCTATTACAAATGGAAGTATGCTCAACAGTAGATGTAGAGGGTTTGCAAGATTTTAATTCAACAACCTTAGCATGTAATATATCATTTTCACTTCTATGGTTAGAAATAGTAACATTGCAAACATCAAAGTCTTTAGCCTTAGCAATCAATTTTCATTTTCATTTCTAAGGCTAGCGAGAGAGACATTCAATTCTTCAATCTTAGTAAGCAAGTTAACATTATCATCTCTAAGATTTGGAATTGAAATATCACAAACATTTGAATCAACCTTAGCAATTAAACTAGCATTCTCATTTCTAAGGTTGGTGATAATATCATGGCACGTGCTTAGCTCACTAGATAGTTTTTCACATTTTTCTACTTCTAGAGCATAAGCATTCTTAACCTTAACATGCTTTTTATTCTCCTTAATTAGGAAGTCCTCTTGGGTGTCCAAGAGATCATCCTTCTCATGAATAGCGCTAATTAATTCATTCAATTTTTCTTTTTGCTGCATGTTTAGGTTGGCAAAAAGGGTACGCAAATTATCCTCCTCATCACTAGCATTATCTTCATCACTAGAGGATGCATATTTAGTGGAGGATTTTTATTTTACCTTCTTTTTGCCGTCCTTTGCCATGAGGCATTTGTGGTCGACGTTGGGGAAGAGAAGACCCTTGGTGACGGCGATGTTTGCGGCATCCTCGTCGGTGGAGCTCTCGTCGGAGTCCCATTCCCGGCAAACATGGGCATCGCCGCCCTTCTTCTTGTAGTACCTCTTTGTCGGGGACCATAATTAGGGGTACCCTCAAGACTCCTAATTCTCAGCTGGTAACCCCCATCAGCATAAAGCTGCAAAGGCCTGATGGGTGCGATTAAGTCAGGGATCAGTCCATTCGAGCGACTCGATCATGCCTCGCCCGAGCCTAGCCTCGGACAAGGGCAGCCGACCCCGGAGGATTTCCATCTCGCCCAAGGCCCCCCTCCAACGGCGGACACATCTCCGGCTCGCCCGAGGCCCTGTCTTCGCTAAGAAGCAACCCTGACTAAATCGCCGCACCGACCGACCGAATCGCAGGAGCATTTAACGCAAAGGTGGCCTGACACCTTTATCCTGACACACGCCCCCCAGCAGAGCCGAAGTGACCGCCGTCACTTCGCCGCTCCACTGACCGGCCTGATAAAAGGACAGCGCCGCCTGCGCCACTCCGACTGCAGTGCCACTTGACAGAGTGAGACTGACAGGCAGTCAGGCCCTGCCAAAGGCACCATAGGAAGCTCCGCTCCGCCCGACCCAGGGCTCGGACTCGGGCTAAGTCCCGGAAGACGGCGAACTCGCTCCGCCCGACCCAGGGCTCGGACTCGGGCTAAGTCCCGGAAGACGACGAACTCCGCTCCGCCCGACCCAGGGCTCGGACTCGGGCTAAGTCCCGGAAGACGGCGAACTCTGCTCCGCCCGACCCAGGGCTCGGACTCGGGCTAAGTCCCGGAAGACGGCGAACTCCGCTCCGCCCGACCCCAGGGCTCGTACTCGGGCTAAGTCCCGGAAGACGGCGAACTCCGCTCCGCCCGACCCTAGGGCTTGGACTCGGGCTCAGCCCCAGAAGACGACGAACTCCGCTCCGCCCGACCCCAGGGCTCGAACTCGGGCTCAGCCCCAGAAGACGACGAACTCCGCTTCGCCCGACCCCAGGGCTCGGACTCCGCCCTGGCCTCTGCCGAACGACCTTCGCCTCGCCCGACCCAGGGGCTCGGACTCGGCCTCGGCCATGGAAGACAGACTCGACCTCGGCTTCGGAGGAGCCTCCACGTCGCCCAACCTAGGGCGCAAGCCAGCCACGTCAACAGGAGGCGCCATCATCACCCTACCCCGAGCTGACTCGGGCCGCAGAGAACAAGACCGGTGTCCCATCTGGCTAGCTCCGCCAGATAGGCAATGATGGCGCCCTGCATGCTCTATGACGACGGCGGCTCTCAGCTCTCTTACGGAAGCAGGAGGACGTCAGCAAGGACTCAACCGCTCCGACAGCTGTTCCTCCGCCAGGCTCCGTCGCTCCTCCGACGGCCACGACATCACACCAGCTGGGTGCCAAGATCTCTCCGGCTGCCACATCGGCATGTACTTAGGGCGCTAGCTCTCCCCTGCTAGACACGTAGCACTCTGCTACACCCCCATTGTACACCTGGATCCTCTCCTTACGCCTATAAAAGGAAGGACCAGGGCCCTCTTAGAGAGGGTTGGCCGCGCGGGGACGAGGACGGGACAGGCGCTCTCTTGGGACCGCTCGCTTCCCTCTCCCGCGTGGACGCTTGTAACCCCCTACTGCAAGCGCACCCGACCTGGGCGCGGGACGAACACGAAGGCCGCGGGATTTCCACCTCTCTCACGCCCATCTCCGGCCACCTCACTTCCCCCCTTCGCGCTCGGCCTCGCGTCAACCCATCTGGGCTGGGGCACGCGACGACATTCACTCGTCGGCTTAGGGACCCCCCGGTCTCGAAACGCCGACAGTTGGCGCGCCAGGTAGGGGACTGCTGCGTGTTGACGAACAGCTTCCCGTCAAGCTCCAGATGGGCAGTCTCCAGCAACCTCTCCGACCCGGGACGGTGCTCCGTTTCGGGAGTCTTGAGTTCATGTCCTTCGACGGCAGCTACGACATGATACTCCTTCCACCGCCGCGCGACAACGACAATGGCGGCCGACAGCCCGCCCGCCGGCGGCGGAATCGATGACGTCTTCCCCGCGTGGTGGAAGAACAACATTCGAGCTCGCCCCGTCCTCTCCCCCGCCAACGGAGGAGGAGGCGGGGCAACCAAGGCCAAGCGGGAGGCCGCGCCTCGTCGGCTGTCAAGCGAGTCGACGTCCCCAGCGCCCCAACGGGGGGCGCGTCGGGCGTCGACCTCGCGTTTGAGACGAAGGCAAGCGCCGTCTCCCCGCGACACGCCAATCCCGAGCAAGTGGACGACGCCGGTGCGCTCGCAGAGAGCTTGCAGGACGTCGCCCTCGTACCTGAGACGACGGTGCAATCAGTCCCCGACGTGACTATGTCACTGCTCGTCGACCGAAAGGTACCGACCGATTCCCATCCTACGTCATTTGGACTCAGCCACGACCCGCCTAGCGACCTTGCTTTGGCGGGCGCTCTCGTAGAGGCGAGATCAAACCCTCTGGGGTTTCGCATGCGGTCGCCTTGGGACCGGCTGACGGACGTCTCGACCTACGGGCCCTCTGGGTCCGAGGAAGATGACGACCCCAACATCTGTTGGGATTTCTCTGGATTTGGCAACCCCAGTGCTATGCGGGACTTCATGACCGCATGTGACTACTGCCTCTCCGACTGTTCCGATGGTAGCCGCAGCCTCGACGACGAGGACTGCGGCCCAAGCCGCGAATGTTTCCACGTCGATCTAGGGGATCCCTCCGAAGGCAATCATCTCGGCATGCCGGAGGACGGTGATCTCCCTAGGCCGGTGCCTCGCGCTGACATCCCGCGGGAGCTAGCTGTGGTCCCCGTTCCGGCGAGGGGTCACGACCCACAGCTCGAGCAAGTCCGCGGGGCGCAGGCCAGGCTCGACGAGGGAGCAGGAGCGCTTGAGCCGATCCACCGGGACGTCGGGCAGGCATGGGCGGGCCAACCCCCGCCCGGAGAAATACGTCACCTGCCCCAGGGTCTCCAGCACCGTGTCGCCAACGACGTCAGGGTCAGGCCGCCACCCGCATCCAGTGGGGTCGGTCAGAACCTGGCTGCAGCAGCGATGCTTCTCCGCGCGATGCCGGAGCCATCAACCACCGAGGGTCGGCGAATCCAGGGAGAGCTCAAGAATCTCCTGGAAGGTGCTGCGGTCCGACGGGCCGAGAGCTCTGCCTCCCGAAGGCAGGGATACCCCTCGGAACCTCATGCCGCGACTTCCCGATTCATGCGGGAAGCCTCGGTCTACACCGGGCGCACGCGCAACACCGCGCCTGCAGCCCCGGGCCACCTCGGCAACGAGCACCATCATCGCGACCGTCGGGCCCACCTCGATGAGAGGGTGCGCCGAGGTTACCACCCCAGGCGTGGGGGACGCTACGACAGTGGGGAGGATCGGAGTCCCTCGCCCGAACCACCCGGTCCGCAGGCCTTCAGCCGGGCCATCCGACGGGCACCGTTCCCGACCCGGTTCCGACCCCCGACTACTATCACAAAGTACTCGGGGGAAATGAGACCGGAACTGTGGCTCGCGGACTACCGCCTGGTCTGCCAACTGGGTGGAACGGACGACGACAACCTCATCATCCGCAACCTCCCCCTGTTCCTCTCCGACATCGCTCGCGCCTGGTTGGAGCACCTGCCTCCGGGGCAGATCTCCAACTGGGATGACCTGGTCCAAGCCTTCGCCGGCAATTTTCAGGGCACGTACGTGCGCCCCGGGAATTCCTGGGACCTCCGAAGCTGCCGGCAGCAGCCGGGAGAGTCTCTCCGGGACTACATCCGGCGATTCTCGAAGCAGCGCACCGAGCTGCCCAACATCACCGACTCGGATGTCATCGGCGCGTTCCTTGCCAGCACCACCTGCCGCGACCTGGTGAGTAAGTTGGGTCGCAAGACCCCCACCAGGGCGAGCGAGCTGATGGACATCGCCACCAAGTTCGCCTCTGGCCAGGAGGCGGTCGAGGCTATCTTCCGAAAGGACAAGCAGCCCCAGGGCAGCCCATCGAAAGATGCTCCCGAGGCGTCTACTCCGCGCGGCGCCAAGAAGAAAGGCAAGAAGAAGTCGCAAGCGAAACGCGACGCCGCTGACGCGGACCTTCTCGCCGCCGCCGAGTACAAGAACCCTCGGAAGCCCCCCGAAGGTGCTAACCTCTTCGACAAGATGCTCAAGGAGCCGTGCCCCTATCATCAGGGGCCCGTCAAGCACACCCTTGAGGAGTGTGTCATGCTTCGGCGCCACTTCCACAGGGCCGGGCCACCCGCGGAGGGTGGCAGGGCTCGCGATGACGACAAGAAGGAAGATCACCAAGCAGGAGAGTTCCCCGAGGTCCGCGACTGCTTCATGATCTACGGTGGGCATGCGGCGAATGCCTCGGCTCGGCATCGCAAGCAAGAGCGCCGGGAGGTCTGCTCGGTGAAGGTGGCGGCGCCAGTCTACCTAGACTGGTCCGACAAGCCCATCACCTTCGACCAAGCTGACCACCCCGACCACGTGCCGAGCCCGGGGAAATACCCGCTCGTCGTCGACCCCATCGTCGGCGACGTCAGGCTCACCAAGGTCCTTATGGACGGGGGCAGCTGCCTCAACATCATCTACGCCGAGACCCTCAGGCTCCTGTGCGTCGATCTGTCCTCCGTCCGAGCAGGCGCTGCGCCCTTCCACGGGATCATTCCCGGGAAGCGCGTCCAGCCCCTCGGACGACTCGACCTACCCGTCTGCTTCGGAACGCCCTCCAACTTCCGAAGGGAGACTCTGACGTTCGAGGTGGTCGGGTTCCGAGGAACCTACCACGCGGTACTGGGGAGGCCATGCTACGCGAAGTTTATGGCCGTCCCCAACTACACCTACCTGAAGCTCAAGATGCCGGGCCCCAACGGGGTCATCACCGTCGGCCCCACGTACAAACACGCGTTCAAATGCGACGTGGAGTGCGTGGAGTACGCCGAGGCCCTCGCCGAGTCCGAGGCCCTCATCGCTGACCTGGAAAGCCTCTCCAAAGAGGTGCCAGACGTGAAGCGCCATGCCGGCAACTTCGAGCCAGCGGAGTGTAACACCCCAGGTGTTACCTTGGCTAGAACCCACCTTGATACTAAAGGCTATAATCACATGTGGAAGAACTTAAGGGACAAAAGCATGAGGGCCTTGGAAAGCTAGATGTTAACCAAGGATTGTGAGTAACCAAAAGCATTACTCTAATCCTTGCACACTTACTACCTTGGATAAGAGGGGAGAAGAACCCTAGACCTCTCTTAAACCCTATCTCCCAAAACCCTAGGTAAGAAGGGAAAGAGAGTGAACAAGTGTGCAAAGCATGAGTAATTTTTACCCAAACCTTAACTAACCTTGTGACCATCAATTAGGGGAGGGAAATATTGCAAAAAGACCCCTGGAGAAACCCCAATTTAAATCTCCAAGTGGAGAGAGAGCTAGAGCTCTCTATTTCCTTCTAAGTCAAATTCTAACCCTAATCCAAAGACCAACCGTGTTCACCTTAAAGATGGCGCCAAAACCACTTAGGTTCTATACCAAAAATGTGGTATACCACCTAAGGCACCCCTGGAAAAAGTGGAAACCGAGACTTGGACGTTTGATAGGATTTGGCATCAGTTTTGTCGCGAGGTGGGCAGTGAGACAAGCCAGATTTGGCGCCCGTCTATCTCCTGATCTAGGGCGTATCCTCCATTGGAACTCACACATGTGAGATAGCCCTAGGTGCCAGGAGGAGGCCTACGCCGGATTCATGGCAAGATTCGCACGTTTGCGATCTCTGGAGACGTTTGAACAATGGAAGAAACACACCTCCACGTGTTCGACGCTTCCTGCCCGCGCCAGAGCATGCTCGCGCGCGCCCCCGCATGCCCAGCGCCGCGCTCGAGCCAAGCCAGCGCCATGGCCCGCGCCCGCGCCTATAAAACCCTCCCAGGCTTCGACTGCACTCTTCCGCGCACCCTCAAACCTCGCCGGAGTCTAGCTCGCCGTCGTTTGCCCGTGCGCAGCTTGTCCGCGGCCGCCCGATCCCTCTGCCACCGTAGACCGGCCCGTAGAGCCATTCCCAATCCCGTCCAGCCCTCGGAGAAGACTGTGCACACCTCCGTGAAGCTCCCCGAGCAAGGAATCGGAGTTTGCTTCGCCGGAGAGGCCAGTCCACGCTCGCCGGAGCTCTCAACCCCGCCGGAGTACGTGGACCGGGTAATCCACTCAACCATCCTTCGATTCCTTGTGCACACGGTCGCTACGTTACCCCGTGAAGCTCACCGTGCCCTTGGATTGAACCAGTTCGCCATGGTTTGGCCGGTACACTCGCCGCCGACAAGGACACCCGCCTGCGCGCGTGGACCGGGCGATTCCGGCCATCCCCTACGTCAAGCCGTACCTCGACGTGACCGCCAGAGTCTCCCCGAGCCAACCCCACCCTTCGCCGGACCTCCCTCGCCGCCGGTAAGCCGCGCCACCCTTTTCTTTCCCGCGGTTACTGTTTGCATAAGGGGAAGGACTGCGGGTGAGAGGGAGAGAAGGTCAGGGGGTTTTGTGAAATGTCAGAGACACAGGGGAATAGTGGCGCGAGGGTAGATTTGCGAAGGTTGATTTAGTTTAAACCCAGGGACCTCGGTGTAAACTGTTTTTCCAGAAAACCTTTATTAAATCTGTTTTTAATTTGAACAGAAACTTTGAAAATCCATAACTTCTGTTTAGTTCATCCAAATTTGGTCAAACCAATTTTGTCAGACTCTAAATAATGCAACCTACTTAAGAAAAATATAAAACCCCCTATGTACTATAGAAAACTTTAAAGCTCTGATTTAATTATAGTTTTGACCAAAAGCTCAATAATAGGGCCAAAATTAGTTGCACTATTTGACTAGGGTTAGAAAATTTTTGAGAAGTTTGTATCTACCTACTAACCCAAATAAAAATGTTAAACCTCTCTGTCCACTCCATTAAGTTAGTTTTTACCCCTTATTCTATAATATGCTTAAGGATAAGTAAAATAGAAAATGTAATTTAAATAATGAACCAGAGAGTACCTCTATTTTTGTTAGGATACTTATTTAATGTAGTTCACTGGAAAAATATATCCTACCCTGGTTTAGTGTAAAAAAATAGGTAGGATACCTTTTATTTTAATAAAACAAGTGAAACTTAGAAAAACTCTACAAAAATAACCCCAAGGTAAAAACACCCCCACCCTTGGGATAACTAATGTTTTATTAATGAGAACTTAGGAAAAATATGAAATCTGCTGTTTGACATTTTTCAAATAATAATGTAGTAGAAAGTGCCTTTTTGACATTAAGCTTAAGAAAATCATAACTAAATAACCATCCCTTAGTTTTCTGTGATTTTTAGCACAGAAGCCTATTATTACTATGGGATGCCAACAAAAATAACCTTTAGGACAGAACCTACCCCTAACTAAGAGAGGTAGTGTAAAGTGGCCCATTTTGCATAACTCTTGTTATTTTTGTTTAAAGCCTAGCCTTTGTACTTTGAGCCTCAAATTTATAAAACAAGTTAGAATAGCAAATGACAACCCACTGTAATTTTTGTAGAATTTATGGGAATTATTAAAACACTGTAGTAGTTCAAACCTACACTAGAAACCCTAAATGGAAATTAAAGCAAGGAAAATGAATAATGCAAATCAATGTCATCCTAAAACCTTTGTAATCTGTCCACTAAAATGTATTAAGGCAATACCAATCCACTATGTTATCTTCACTGAAAACCCAAGCCTAAAGAGTAATAAGCCTAACCCACTGGAAGCCCCGCATGACTAAGAAACCCTAAGTTACTTCTTAACTTAGTTCTCTTTAGCATAATATTATTAAATCCTGCATAATCATGACATACATGTTCATTGCATTTCGATAGACTGTAACCTTGCTGACGGAGAGTACATCCTCGTGCCGGAGCAAGGAGCTGCTCAGGAGGTAGCCCCGGATCCAGCACCCGAGCCTGCCCCAGAGGACCTGCCTGCCACTGCTTTGGAAGGCAAGCCCCGGTTTTATGCATAACCTGTTACTTATGCTATTTTACTTCACTTAATGATTGTAGGATTGATTGTGCACTTAGGTGTAGGAATTGTTTGAAACCCTAGTTGCATGATCTCAGGAATCCTTTTGAGATGAATACTAGTATGATAGGTCGAGTAGTTGCTTTATTTAATTAGGATCTCGGTAGAAGACGAGTGATTTTTCTAGCACTCGCGCGAGATCAGGATTTGGTTGTACCCACCTTCATACTATTATGATATTAGTGGTAGACAACAATCCATGGGGATTTGTTGACTACGAGATGGGAAAATGGAATAAGGATTAACGTGCGGATACCTGTGTCAAGCGTTTGAACGTACTAAACACATATCGAGAAATATGGTAAATCGGTAAGCCTAGTACCTGAGTGAACTTGCCCGTAGACTTTACCCCTCACGCGACCTGAGACGTGGTCTCCCATTCCGGTTATGGTGGGTACAAGTGCGGTCACTGCACGACGGCCAGTCGGGGTCAGTGGGGCATTGTACGCCAAGGCGGTGAGCCCTGATCTGTTGCCAGGGAATCGATGGGGACAGTTGATGTGTGTGGGGACGGAGTGCCCCTACATGTCGTGGGTTTAGGTTTACCTTGCAAGGATAAAAACTCGATTCGAATCGTCTGCTTCTCGCAGCTAATGAGACTGCTTGATCCATTGTACTGCATTGAGTAACAAGTGGAAATATGATGAGTTGATATAAGATATTGATTGTTAATAATGCTTGCTACCATGTATGAATAGATAGTCCACTTTTAGCCTTAAGAGAGTCACACTTAATTTTGACCAAATTAAAATCTTGACTTAGAAACTCAGCTAGTGCTTTTGGCAACCAAACCCCACAGCCAAACAGCTGCATGTCTAGAGGTAGAGGAGTAGACTCCTCACACCGGGTAAGTCTAGCTGAGTATTAGTATACTCAGCCTTGCTTGTGGCATAATTTTTACAGGTTCTCTGTAGGAAATGGTTGCTGGAGTGACTTGGCCGTCCATCTTGCCACCGGGTTGGACTGTCGAGTGGGACCCTGCCTCGGCTGAGGGGGAGCATGAGGAGTGATGGGACAGGCTTCCCCATCTCTCTATTTATTTACCGTTAGTTTATTTCCGCTGCACTTCGAACAATGATGGTTACTTTTGCAAAAACTCCGATGATGATGATGATGTAATAATTTTTAATACTCTACCCTGCATGGTTTTATGCTTTATTGTATTTGCTCCGTGACTCACCATCGAGTGAGATTGTGGTACTTGATCCTGTCAGTGGCCGTGTCGGACTAGATCCGAGGGATTGACGGGTTATCCCCATTTAAGTGTGGTCTAGCCTCTGAGGCGGGGCTTAGGCACTTAAGTTGGAATAATTCGGGCAGTTCCGCCACAGCTGGTATCGGAGCTTGTACCACCACAGAGGAATCAATAAAATGTAAATAACATCAATTTTCCAAGTAAAACCTGATAGAAACAATATTGGATAGATAGTAGGACGAGCAGGATAGACCTAGGACGTGAAGCCTTAGGGTAATAGAAGGGTAGCTAGGTGGCTAAGTAACTAGGCCCTACAGGCCACTTTTACAGGATGGGAGTTCCTCCCTATTCCTTTTACCTTGTTGTGAGGTCGTCCAGGACGAGCATGCATGCATTCATAATTAAGCAAATGGATAACTGAGTAAAGGACTTAAAAACAAGATAACAACAAACTAGGTCCCCAGTGCCTTTTCAATTAACTAGAGAAAGGATGAGTTTTATTTTTCCTTGTTCTTTTTATAATTCTTTTTCTTTTACTTACGCTCAACCGTACACAGATGACTTCCCACGGATCCTCCGATGACGGAAATGCACTGTCTCACACTGACGGACTTGCACGAGAGGGCTTTCCCCGCATTTTGTGGGAGGTACTTCAGGGGGCCGGATACACGACACCCCCTCAGTACGCGGTGCAGCAGTTCGAGAAGCACCGAGTGCCTCGCTGTAGAGTGAGGATGACTTTGGAGCCTCATCCCCTGCAGTCAGGCTGGCGCTCTTTGGACTCCGAGTCTTTCGGATACCGAGCAGAGGACACGATCGAGGCGATCGCTCTGCATGGATTGACTACTTTCTGCGGATTCCATCCTTTAGAGCTGGCTACCCACCCCATTGGCTTGTTCCCCGCCGAGAGGGAGGACGACCCAATGTGGAAGGATCGGGTGGAGCATGCCAAGGATATCTGGGCCATCTACCCAGGGCAGACTGCGCACTTGACCGTACGGTGCATGAATGCTCTGTACCGTCTGCAGGTGATGCGCGGTGAGGCGATGTCCCATCTGATGGCACTGCTGGAGGCAACAAAGATTATGTTGGATAACAGAGAGGAACTCGTGGTTGATTTGTCTCAAGAAATGGTGGAGAAGGACTTGCAGGTGGAGCAGCTATCCACTGATATTCAGGAGTTGGAGGAGCTAGTGGGCACCAGGGAGAACACCATCGAGGTTCTAGAGGATCAACTCATTAACACTCAGCAGCAGCTTGCTGAGGCTAACGAGCACCTGGACATGCATCACCAGGAGATCCAGGACCAGGAGGCCAACGAGGACGTCGACATCGAGGGAGGAGATGAGCCTGCCTCCAGTGTGGACACTGCTGGCTCGGGAAGACCACCTTCCCCCGAGTCGAGTGTTGCTTCATTCGCTCACTAGGTTTCAGGATAGAATTAGAAGTTGGATGGTCGGACTCCTCGCAGCTAGCTTAGCTTTTGCACCCTTGGGGTACTAGGCTAGATAGAGTTGAGTCATTGTGGGACAAATTGATGTAATCGTGCTAAACTCTCTTGGGAGCTTGTTTGATGGATGCTGTCATCAGTTTAAATTTGGAAGGAAGAATTTGTGCCTTTTAAAATCCTTTTGTTGAAGCCGGAGTCTATCATGTTGTTTTAACTTTTTCCTTCGCGATAAACTTCTTGAACTTGGGAATAAGGTGTTAAGTATGTGATTTTTCAGATGGCCGGGAGGCAGCGTCGTGGCCAGAATGAGCACGTTCCTCCACCGCCACCGCCTCCCACTCTGCAGGAGCTCATGGCTCAGCAGAATGAGATCTTGAGACAGCTGGCTCAGCGTCAGCCACCACCTCAGCACTATGGTGGTGGAGACCATCAGCGTCACCCCGCGGCGGCTACCTATCAGGAGTTCCTCAGCACCCAGCCTCCATTGTTCACAAGGGCAGAGGACCCACTTGATGCAGATGTATGGTTGCGAGTGGTGGAATCCAAATTCCCACTGCTCCATGGAGCTTACTCAGAGACCACCAAAGTCTGGTTTGCCACCCAGCAGCTTCGCGGACCCGCAAGGACTTGGTGGGATCATTTTCTTGCTATGCAGCCAGAGGACCGAGAGGTGGAGTGGAGGGAGTTCAAGGCAGCTTTCAGGGGACACCATATACCAGCCGGGATTATGAACAGGAAGCTCAATGAGTTTTTGGCACTCACTCAGGGCAACAGGACAGTGTTGCAGTATGCCCAGGCCTTTAATGACTTGTGCCAGTATGCTGGGTATCATGCAGATACAGATGAGAAGAAGAGAGACAGGTTCAGGAGGGGGCTCAGCACTAAGCTCCGTGACCGTCTCAACACCGTCAGGGCCAACAGTTACAATGAGTTGGTCAACATGGCTATCTCCCAAGAGGACTGCATTACAGCTAGGCAGGCAGAGAAGAAGAGGAAGACCCCTGTGGTAGGACCCTCAGCTCAGCCACAGCGCTTCAGGATTGTGTCCGACACTCTGAACAGGGGACCCCAGCAGCAGCAAGGAAGATGGGTGATCCGACCACAGCAGCAGCAGCAGCAGGCACCCAACCGCACCCAGTTTCCAGCTCAGAGGAACAGTCAGCAGCAGCAGCAGTACCGCCAGGCAAATGACAATAGGTGCTTCACATGTGGCAACACCGGGCACTATGCCAAGAATTGCCCCAGGAATCAGCAGAGGCAGGGGCAGAATGCTAATCAGAACCAAGGCAAGAGGCAGAAGGTGCAAGTGAGGCAGGGCAGGCTAAACTTCACCACCATGGCTGATATTCCAGAGGGAGCACCCGTCATGACTGGTATCTTTACAGTTTTGAATTATCCTGCCATTATTCTTTTTGATTCTGGTGCATCGCATAGTTTTATCAGTGCCAAATTTAGTGCCAAGTGCCAGTTGCCTTTCCACCACACCGATGGGGGCATTACAATTTCAACACAAGGAGGCAGGGTTGCCACCTATCAAATCAACAGACACGTGCCCATAAAGTTGGGTAGTCTAATAATTAAAACCACCCTCCTCATTTTGGGTTTGGATAGCGTGGATATTATATTGGGAACTGACTGGTTAACCAGGCATCAAGCAGTTATTGATGTTGCAGCCAGGGCCATTGAGGTGCACTCACCAACCTGTGGTGAAACTACATTATATTTGCCCGATCAGGGATGCACCCGTTCTTGTGCTTTCGTCATGATAAATTCCCCAGTGGAAAAGATCCCAGTGGTCCATGACTATCCGGATGTTTTTCCGGAGGAATTGCCAGGGATGCCACCTGACCGAGATATTGAGTTCGCCATCGAATTGCAACCCGGGACCGCTCCTATCTCCAAGAGACCCTATAGGATGCCTCCCGCGGAATTGGCGGAATTGAAAAAGCAATTGCAAGAGTTGTTGGAAAAGGGGTTTATTCGTCCAAGTACTTCACCATGGGGATGTCCAGCATTATTTGTGAAGAAAAAGGATGAGAGTTTGAGGATGTGTGTTGACTACCGCCCTCTCAATGCGGTGACTATCAAGAACAAATATCCACTGCCCCGTATTGATGTTCTGTTCGATCAGTTGGTAGGAGCCAAGGTATTCTCCAAGATAGACCTTCGCTCAGGGTACCATCAGATCAAGATCCGTGCCAGCGATATTCCCAAGACGGCTTTCTCTACCAGATATGGACTGTATGAGTTTCTGGTGATGTCTTTTGGGCTGACCAATGCCCCGGCCTATTTTATGTACCTGATGAACTCAGTGTTCATGCCAGAGTTGGATAAGTTCGTGGTCGTTTTCATTGATGATATTCTAGTTTATTCCAAGAATGAAGCCGAGCACACCAAACATTTGCATACTGTACTTCAGAGACTGCGTGACCATCAGTTGTATGCTAAGTTTTCTAAGTGTGAGTTCTGGCTAAAGGAAATTAAATTCTTGGGTCACACAATTTCTCAGGATGGGATATCAGTTGATCCTGAGAAGGTACAAGAGGTAATGGATTGGAAACCCCCGACTACAGTGAAGCAAATTCGGAGTTTTCTGGGATTGGCAGGGTATTATCGACGATTTATTCCGGATTTCTCCAGAATTGCCAAACCAATGACTGAACTGTTAAAGAAGGGGGTCAAATTTGAGTGGAGCCAAAAGTGTGAAGATGCCTTTCATACCTTGAGGCAGCATTTGACAACAGCCCCAGTACTGGCCCAACCTGACAACACCAAGCCATTTTAAGTTTATTGTGATGCTTCTGGTACTGGATTGGGATGTGTCTTGATGCAAGAAAACAGAGTCATTGCTTATGCTTCCCGAGCACTCAGGCCCCATGAGCAGAGCTACCCTACACATGATCTAGAATTGGCAGCTGTAGTTCATGCTCTAAAGATATGGAGACACTACTTGATGGGAGCCCACTGTAACATCTACACTGATCACAAGAGTCTCAAGTACATTTTCACTCAAGCAGATCTGAATATGAGGCAAAGGAGATGGTTAGAGTTAATCAAGGACTATGATTTGGAGGTGCATTACCACCCTGGTAAGGCCAATGTTGTGGCAGATGCTTTGAGCAGAAAGGCCCAATGCAATTGTAGGAGCATGGATGCAAGAGTCACCACCCTGTGCGATGAGTTGTGCAAGCTGAACCTGGAAGTTGTTTCTTCGGGTGACTTAAGTTATATCTCGGTGGAGCCCACATTGCAAGAACAGATAGTCAGGGCATAGGTTGAGGATAAGGGTGTTCAGGTTATCAAAGATATGGTCAAGCAAAAGGCAGAAAAATACAAGTGCTTCCGACAGGACAGCAAGGGAATTCTATGGTTTGGAGATCGATTGGTTGTTCCCAAGGACCCTGAGCTCAGAAAGAAGATACTGGATGAAGCTCACCTCTCCAAATTCTCTATGCACCCGGGCAGCAACAAGATGTACCATGATCTCAGATCTCTATATTGGTGGACTAGAATGAAAAGGGAAATTGCCAAGTACATATCCGAGTGTGACACCTGCCAGAGGATCAAAGCTAGTCATTTGAAGGCAGCAGGCCCTCTGCAACCCCTTCCCATACCATCTTGGAAATGGGAGGACATTTGCATGGACTTCATAGTGGGATTACCCAATACCTCCAGGCACCATGATTCTATTTGGGTTATTGTGGACAGGTTGACCAAGACTGCTCATTTCTTGCCAGTGCACACCACCCACAAGACAGAAAAGTATGCGGAAATTTACATTGATCAGATAGTAAGATTGCATGGTATTCCAAAGACCATTATATCCGACAGAGGAGCACTGTTTGTGGCACGCTTTTGGGAGAAACTGCAAGAATCACTTGGGACCCAAGTAATCCGAAGCTCAGCATATCACCCTCAAACAGATGGCCAGACAGAAAGGGTGAATCAGATTTTGGAAGACATGTTGCGAGCATGTGCACTACACTATGGGAAGGATTGGGACAAGTGTCTGTCCTTGGCAGAGTTTTCTTACAATAACAGCTACCAGTCCAGTCTGAAGATGGCACCTTTTGAGGCATTATATGGGAGAAGGTGTAGGACCCCACTAAATTGGTCTCAAGCAGGAGAAAGGGAAATTTTTGGGCCAGACTTAGTACTCGAGGCAGAGGCAAAGGTCAGGGTTATTACCAAGAACTTGGAAGCTGCTCAGGCCAGACAAAGGAGCTATCATGATAAGAGGCGGAAGCCTCTACAGTTTGAGGTGGGAGATCATGTCTATCTTAAGGTATCACCCACCAAGGGTGTCCAGAGATTCGGGATCAAGGGCAAGTTAGCTCCTCGCTACATTGGACCCTATGAGATCAAGGCAAGTTGTGGACCCGTAGCCTACCAATTGGAATTACCACCTCACATGTCAGCGGTTCATAATGTGTTCCATGTATCTCAGCTGCGGAAATGTGTTCGTCTACCCACTGAAGTGCTACCGGAACCAGACCTTGAGATAGAACCAGATTTGTCCTACCAAGAGTACCCCGTCAAGGTATTAGATCAAAAGGAAAGATCAACTCGGGCAAGGTCAGTCAGAATGTATAAAGTTCAGTGGAGTCACCATTCAGCAGAAGAAGCTACATGGGAGACTGAGGAATTTCTACGCTTTCGCTTCCCCGACTTTTTGCCCAAAGGAGTCGGTACGTAACCCCAAAACCCCACCCCCACCTGCCCTCTGAATTCAATTATAAGAAAAACTTAGATAACAAGGATAGTCTAAGTTGTGGATTTAACTTAAGAAGGGCTTCCTTCTGAAGTTGCAAAGAGGATGACATTCGAAGAGCAGTTAATAAGAGAAACTTAAGTATAACGGGGAAACAACACCAGCACACCTTCAAGCACCCTCCAAGGGACTCTACCTAAATCTCGGGACGAGATTCCTTTAAGGGGGGAGGGCTGTAACACCCCAGGTGTTACCTTGGCTAGAACCCACCTTGATACTAAAGGCTATAATCACATGTGGAAGAACTTAAGGGACAAAAGCATGAGGGCCTTGGAAAGCTAGATGTTAACCAAGGATTGTGAGTAACCAAAAGCATTACTCTAATCCTTGCACACTTACTACCTTGGATAAGAGGGGAGAAGAACCCTAGACCTCTCTTAAACCCTATCTCCCAAAACCCTAGGTAAGAAGGGAAAGAGAGTGAACAAGTGTGCAAAGCATGAGTAATTTTTACCCAAACCTTAACTAACCTTGTAACCATCAATTAGGGGAGGGAATTATTGCAAAAAGACCCCTGGAGAAACCCCAATTTAAATCTCCAAGTGGAGAGAGAGCTAGAGCTCTCTATTTCCCTCTAAGTCAAATTCTAACCCTAATCCAAAGACCAACCGTGTTCACCTTAAAGATGGCGCCAAAACCACTTAGGTTCTATACCAAAAATGTGGTATACCACCTAAGGCAGCCCCTGGAAAAAGTGGAAACCGAGACTTGGACGTTTGATAGGATTTGGCATCAGTTTTGTCGCGAGGTGGGCAGTGAGACAAGCCAGATTTGGCGCCCGTCTATCTCCTGATCTAGGGCGTATCCTCCATTGGAACTCACACATGTGAGATAGCCCTAGGTGCCAGGAGGAGGCCTGCGCCGGATTCATGGCAAGATTCGCACGTTTGCGATCTCTGGAGACGTTTGAACAATGGAAGAAACACACCTCCACGTGTTCGACGCTTCCTGCCCGCGCCAGAGCACGCTCGCGCGCGCCCCCGCATGCCCAGCGCCGCGCCCGAGCCAAGCCAGCGCCATGGCCCGCGCCCGTGCCTATAAAACCCTCCCAGGCTTCGACTGCACTCTTCCGCGCACCCTCAAACCTCGCCGGAGTCTAGCTCGCCGTCGTTTGCCCGTGCGCAGCGTGTCCGCGGCCGCCCGATCCCTCTGCCACCGTAGACCGGCCCGTAGAGCCATTCCCAATCCCGTCCAGCCCTCGGAGAAGACTGTGCACACCTCCGTGAAGCTCCCCGAGCAAGGAATCGGAGTTTGCTTCGCCGGAGAGGCCAGTCCACGCTCGCCGGAGCTCTCAACCCCGCCGGAGTACGTGGACCGGGTAATCCACTCAACCATCCTTCGATTCCTTGTGCACACGGTCGCTACGTTACCCCGTGAAGCTCACCGTGCCCTTGGATTGAACCAGTTCGCCGTGGTTTGGCCGGTACACTCGCCGCCGACAAGGACACCCGCCTGCGCGCGTGGACCGGGCGATTCCGGCCATCCCCGACGTCAAGCCGTACCTCGACGTGACCGCCAGAGTCTCCCCGAGCCAACCCCACCCTTCGCCGGACCTCCCTCGCCGCCGGTAAGCCGCGCCACCCTTTTCTTTCCCGCGGTTACTGTTTGCATAAGGGGAAGGACTGCGGGTGAGAGGGAGAGAAGGTCAGGGGGTTTTGTGAAATGTCAGAGACACAGGGGAATAGTGGCGCGAGGGTAGATTTGCGAAGGTTGATTTAGTTTAAACCCAGGGACCTCGGTGTAAACTGTTTTTCCAGAAAACCTTTATTAAATCTGTTTTTAATTTGAACAGAAACTTTGAAAATCCATAACTTCTGTTTAGTTCATCCAAATTTGGTCAAACCAATTTTGTCAGACTCTAAATAATGCAACCTACTTAAGAAAAATATAAAACCCCCTATGTACTATAGAAAACTTTAAAGCTCTGATTTAATTATAGTTTTGACCAAAAGCTCAATAATAGGGCCAAAATTAGTTGCACTATTTGACTAGGGTTAGAAAAATTTTGAGAAGTTTGTATCTACCTACTAACCCAAATAAAAATGTTAAACCTCTCTGTCCACTCCATTAAGTTAGTTTTTACCCCTTATTCTATAATATGCTTAAGGATAAGAAAAATAGAAAATGTAATTTAAATAATGAACCAGAGAGTACCTTTATTTTTGTTAGGATACTTATTTAATGTAGTTCACTGGAAAAATATATCCTACCCTGGTTTAGTGTAAAATAGGTGGGATACCTTTTATTTTAATAAAACAAGTGAAACTTAGAAAAACTCTACAAAAATAACCCCAAGGTAAAAACACCCCCACCCTTGGGATAACTAATGTTTTATTAATGAGAACTTAGGAAAAATATGAAATCTGCTGTTTGACATTTTTCAAATAATAATGTAGTAGAAAGTGCCTTTTTGACATTAAGCTTAAGAAAATCATAACTAAATAACCATCCCTTAGTTTTCTATGATTTTTAGCACAGAAGCCTATTATTACTATGGGATGCCAGCAAAAATAACCTTTAGGACAGAACCTACCCCTAACTAAGAGAGGTAGTGTAAAGTGGCCCATTTTGCATAACTCTTGTTATTTTTGTTTAAATCCTAGCCTTTGTACTTTGAGCCTCAAATTTTTAAAGCAAGTTAGAATAGCAAATGACAACCCACTGTAATTTTTGTAGAATTTATGGGAATTATTAAAACACTGTAGTAGTTCAAACCTACACTAGAAACCCTAAATGGAAATTAAAGCAAGGAAAATGAATAATGCAAATCAATGTCATCCTAAAACCTTTATAATCTGTCCACTAAAATGTATCAAGGCAATACCAATCCACTATGTTATCTTCACTGAAAACCCAAGCCTAAAGAGTAATAAGCCTAACCCACTGGAAGCCCCGCATGACTAAGAAACCATAAGTTACTTCTTAACTTAGTTCTCTTTAGCATAATATTATTAAATCCTGCATAATCATGACATACATGTTCATTGCATTTCGATAGACTGTAACCTTGCTGACGGAGAGTACATCCTCGTGCCGGAGCAAGGAGCTGCTCAGGAGGTAGCCCCGGATCCAGCACCCGAGCCTGCCCCAGAGGACCTGCCTGCCACTGCTTTGGAAGGCAAGCCCCGGTTTTATGCATAACCTGTTACTTATGCTATTTTACTTCACTTAATGATTGTAGGATTGATTGTGCACTTAGGTGTAGGAATTGTTTGAAACCCTAGTTGCATGATCTCAGGAATCCTTTTGAGATGAATACTAGTATGATAGGTCGAGTAGTTGCTTTATTTAATTAGGATCTCGGTAGAAGACGAGTGATTTTTCTAGCACTCGCGCGAGATCAGGATTTGGTTGTACCCACCTTCATACTATTATGATATTAGTGGTAGACAACAATCCATGGGGATTTGTTGACTACGAGATGGGAAAATGGAATAAGGATTAACGTGCGGATACCTGTGTCAAGCGTTTGAACGTACTAAACACATACCGAGAAATATGGTAAATCGGTAAGCCTAGTACCTGAGTGAACCTGCCCGCAGACTTTACCCCTCACGCGACCTGAGACGTGGTCTCCCATTCCGGTTATGGTGGGTACAAGTGCGGTCACTGCACGACGGCCAGTCGGGGTCAGTGGGGCATTGTACGCCAAGGCGGTGAGCCCTGATCTGTTGCCAGGGAATCGATGGGGACGGTTGATGTGTGTGGGGACGGAGTGCCCCTACATGTCGTGTGTTTAGGTTTACCTTGCAAGGATAAAAACTCGATTCGAATCGTCTGCTTCTCGTAGCTAATGAGACTGCTTGATCCATTGTACTGCATTGAGTAACAAGTGGAAATATGATGAGTTGATATAAGATATTGATTGTTAATAATGCTTGCTACCATGTATGAATAAATAGTCCACTTTTAGCCTTAAGAGAGTCACACTTAATTTTGACCAAATTAAAATCTTGACTTAGAAACTCAGCTAGTGCTTTTGGCAACCAAACCCCACAGCCAAACAGCTGCATGTCTAGAGGTAGAGGAGTAGACTCCTCACACCGGGTAAGTCTAGCTGAGTATTAGTATACTCAGCCTTGCTTGTGGCATAATTTTTACAGGTTCTCTGGAGGAAATGGTTGCTGGAGTGACTTGGCCGTCCATCTTGCCACCGGGTTGGACTGTCGAGTGGGACCCTGCCTCGGCTGAGGGGGAGCATGAGGAGTGATGGGACAGGCTTCCCCATCTCTCTATTTATTTACCGTTAGTTTATTTCCGCTGCACTTCGAACAATGATGGTTACTTTTGCAAAAACTCCGATGATGATGATGATGTAATAATTTTTAATACTCTACCCTGCATGGTTTTATGCTTTATTGTATTTGCTCCGTGACTCACCATCGAGTGAGATTGTGGTACTTGATCCTGTCAGTGGCCGTGTCGGACTAGATCCGAGGGATTGACGGGTTATCCCCATTTAAGTGTGGTCTAGCCTCTGAGGCGGGGCTTAGGCACTTAAGTTGGAATAATTCGGGCAGTTTCACCACACGGAGACGGTCAAGGCCATCCCCCTCGACCCTAGTGGCGACGCCTCCAAGCAGATCCGGATCGGTTCCGGGCTCGACCCCAAATAGGAAGCAGTGCTCGTCGACTTTCTCCGCGCGAACGCCGATGTCTTCGCGTGGAGTCCCTCGGACATGCCCGGCATACCGAGGGATGTCGTTGAGCACTCGCTGGATATTCGGGCCGGAGCCCGACCCGTCAAGCAGCCTCTGCGCCGATTCGACGAGGAGAAGCGCATAGTGATAGGCGAGGAGATCCACAAGCTAATGGCAGCAGGGTTCATCAAAGAGGTATTCCATCCCGAATGGCTTGCCAACCCTGTGCTTGTGAGAAAGAAAGGGGGGAAATGGCGGATGTGTGTAGACTACACTGGTCTCAACAAAGCATGTCCGAAGGTTCCCTACCCTCTGCCTCGCATCGATCACATCGTGGATTCCACTACTGGGTGCGAAACCCTGTCTTTCCTCGACGCCTACTCAGGGTATCACCAAATCAGGATGAAAGAGTCCGACCAGCTCGCGACTTCTTTCATCACGCCCTTCGGCATGTACTGCTATGTCACCATGCCGTTCGGTTTGAGGAATGCGGGCGCGACGTATCAGCGATGCATGAACCATGTGTTCGGCGAACACATCGGTCGCACGGTCGAGGCCTACGTCGATGACATCGTAGTCAAGACAAGGAAAGCTTCCGACCTCCTCTCCGACCTTGAAGTGACATTCCGATGTCTCAAAGCGAAAGGCGTCAAGCTCGATCCCGAGAAGTGTGTCTTCGGGGTCCCCCGGGGCATGCTCTTTGGGTTCATCGTCTCCGAGCGGGGCATCGAAGCTAACCCGGAGAAGATTGCAGCCATCACCAGCATGGGGCCCATCAAGGACTTAAAAGGCGTACAGAGGGTCATGGGATGTCTCGCGGCCTTGAGCCGCTTCATCTCACGCCTCGGCGAAAGAGGCCTGCCTATGTACCGCCTCTTAAGGAAGGCCGAGTGTTTCGCTTGGACCCCTGAGGCCGAGGAAGCTCTCGGGAACCTGAAGGCGCTCCTCACAAAGGCGCCTATCTTGGTGCCTCCAACTGATGGAGAAGCCCTCTTGGTCTACGTCGCCACGACCACTCAGGTGGTTAGCGCCGCGATTGTGGTCGAGAGGCAAGAAGAGGGGCATGCATTGCCCGTTCAGAGGCCAGTTTACTTCGTCAGCGAGGTACTGTCCGAAACCAAGATCCGCTACCCACAAGTTCAGAAGCTGCTGTATGCAGTGATCCTGACGCGGCGGAAGTTGCGACACTACTTCGAGTCTCGTCCGGTAACTGTGGTGTCATCCTTCCCCCTGGGGGAGATCATCCAGTGCCGAGAGGCCTCGGGCAGGATTGCAAAGTGGGCGGTGGAAATCATGGGCGAGACAATCTCGTTCGCCCCTCGGAAGGCCATCAAGTCCCAGGTCTTGGCGGACTTCGTAGCCGAATGGGTCGACACCCAGCTACCGACGGCTCCGATCCAACCGGAGCTCTGGACCATGTTTTTCGACGGGTCGCTGATGAAGACGGGAGCCGGCGCGGGCCTACTCTTCATCTCGCCCCTCGGGAAACACCTACGCTATGTGCTACGCCTCCATTTCCCGGCGTCCAACAATGTGGCTGAGTATGAGGCTCTGATCAACGGGTTGCGAATTGCCATCGAGCTAGGGGTCAGGCGCCTCGACGCCCGCGGTGACTCGCAGCTCGTCATCGACCAAGTCATGAAGAACTCCCACTGCCGCGACCCAAAGATGGAGGCCTACTGCGATGAGGTTCGGCGCGTGGAAGACAAGTTCTACGGGCTCGAGCTTAACCACATTGCTCGGCGCTACAACGAGACTGCGGACGAGCTGGCAAAAATAGCCTCGGGGCGAACAACGGTTCCCCCGGACGTCTTCTCCCGGGATCTGCATCAACCCTCCGTCAAGATCGACGACTCGCCCGAGCCTGAGGCGCCCTCGGTCCAGCCCGAGGTACCCTCGGCACAGCCCGAGGCACCCTCAGCTCGGCCCGAGGCGCCCTCGGTTCAGCCCGAGGTACCCTCGGCCTCCGAGGGCGAGACACTGCGCATCGAGGAGGAGCGGAGCGGGGCCACGCCTGATCGAAATTGGCAGACAACGTACCTGCAATATCTCCGCCAAGGAGAGCTACCCCTCGACCGAGCCGAGGCTCGGCGGGTAGCGCGACGCGCCAAGTCATTCGTCTTGCTGGGCGATGAGAAGGAGCTCTACCACCGCAGCCCCTCGGACATCCTCCAGCGATGCATCTCCAGCGCCGAAGGTCAGGAACTCCTGCAAGAGATACACTCGGGGGCTTGCGGCCATCACGCAGCGCCTCGAGCCCTTGTCGGGAATGCTTTCCGGCAAGGCTTCTACTGGCCAACGGCGGTGGCTGACGCCACTAGAATTGTCCACACCTGCGAAGGGTGCCAATTCTATGCGAAGCAGACCCACCTGCCCGCTCAGGCTCTGCAGACGATACCCATCACCTGACCCTTTGCTGTGTGGGGTCTGGACCTCGTCGGCCCCTTGCAGAAGGCGCCCGGGGGCTACACGCACCTGCTGGTCGCCATCGACAAATTCTCCAAGTGGGTCGAGGTCCGACCTCTGAACAGCATCAGGTCCGAGCAGGCGGTGACGTTCTTCACCAACATCATCCATCGCTTCGGGGTCCCGAACTCCATCATCACCGACAACGGTACCCAGTTCACCGGCAGAAAATTCTTGGACTGGGCCGCCGTGGCTCATCCCATGTCGAATGGGCAAGTAGAGCGTGCCAACGACATGATTCTACAAGGGCTCAAGCCTCGGATTTACAACAACCTCAACAAGTTCAGCAAGCGATGGATGAAGGAACTCCCCTCGGTGGTCTGGAGCCTGAGGACAACGCCGAGCCGAGCCACGGGTTTCACGCCGTTCTTCCTGGTCTACGGGGCCGAGGCCGTCTTGCCCACTGACCTGGAATACGGCTCCCCGAGGACGAGGGCCTACAGCGATCAAAGCAACCAAGCTAGCCGAGAAGACTCGTTGGACCAGCTGGAAGAGGCTCGGGACAAGGCCTTACTACACTCGGCGCGGTACCAGCAGTCCCTGCGACGCTACCACGCCCGAGGGGTCCGGCCCCGAGACCTCCAGGTGGGCGACCTGGTGCTTCGGTTGCGGCAAGACGCCCGAGGGAGGCACAAGCTCACGCCCCCCTGGGAGGGGCCATTCGTCATTGCCAAAGTTCTGAAGCCCGGAACGTACAAGCTGGCCAACAGTCAAGGCGAGGTCTACGGCAACGCTTGGAACATCCAACAGCTACGTCGCTTCTACCCTTAAGATGTTTTCAAAGTTGTTCATATACCTCGCACCCACGCAAAGTTTAGTCATCAAGGAAGGGTCGGCCTCGCCTCGACAAAGCCCGACCCTCCCTCGGGGGCTAAAAGGGGGGGAACCCCCTCTGCGTTGAAATTTTCCTCGAAAAAAGATCTCTTCTGCCAGAATATCTTTCGTGCTTTCTGACTACTTCGAAAAGTGGATCCTGAAAACGACGGAGTACACGTAAGCAGCCAAGGCTGACCGAGCCGAGGGACTCATAAGCCTCCGGGATACGGATACCTCACTCATCACCTTCTGCGATAAGTAACTCGCGTTCGGATAAAGTGATTCCGTGGACCGAACAAGTCTTCACGTTCGGAAGCTCTTCTGCCGAAGCGATCCTTCGAGCCTTCTCGACTGAGTCGGTGACAGGGCCTCATGGACGGGTGAAAGTGCGCGTAAGCGGCAAGGCCGACCGAGCCGAGGGACTCCCACGCCTCCGGGATACGGATACCTCACTCATCACCTTCCGCGAGAAGCAACTCTCGCTCGCACAAACATCCCTGTTACCGACAAAAAAGTCCAGATACTCGAAACAAGAGGAAAGGAGACGCAGCTTTACAACACAGCGAGGGTGTGTGTTCTGGCCTCGACGGCCGCAGAAGGCACACGCTACAAGACAATCTGATCCTGCAGGCTCGGGTCTTGACGCTGGAAGGGGGCAGCAGCACCCTCGGCATCGACGACAACTTCGGCGAGGTTCGACCTAGCCTCGGACGGCGACGCGGTCCGAAGACCTCCACTCCGAAGGATGACGTCATCACCATGCCCGGGCCATTGCCGCGAGGGTCTTCTCCGGGAATCCGGCCCAAGCAGGCGGCTCGGCCGGTCACCTCCGGGGCCTCGGCCAACCATCTTCCAAGGGCGCCAGCCCGACCCGAGGCTTCGGCTGATCAACTCCGGCGTCGGTCCCGCTAACGGACAACCCGGCTAGGCTCCGGCCAACCATGTTTCATTTCTGAGCCAACTCCGCCTTTGTTCATGCTGATATCACTACCCCTGGCCTCGGCTCGTCGAAGAGCGGCCAAGGGGTCCCTTTAACTAAGCTAGAGGAGCCTCAGACAACAAGGCCGACCGAGCCGAGGGACTCCTACGCCTCCGGGATACGGATACCTCACTCGTCACCTTGACACGGGGCGACTCATGCTTGGTGAAGCGGTTCAGATAATCAACAGGCGAGTCTTAGTGCTCGAAAATGAGGAAAAAACACGGCTCCGTACCAAAATTACATACATGTTCAGGCCTCGACAGCCATGATGAACAAAAACACTGGCATTCAAAGTGCCATTACAAACGGAACTCCGGTTCCCCCTCCGCAGGAACGAACAACCCCACTCGATAGGGGTGGGCCTGCGGAGCAACAGAAGACCGACGAACGGCGCGCCGTCACCCGCTCCAGCAGCGGCGACGACGACGACTTCTGCTCCGGGGGGCCGAACAGCGGCAGCACTGACCTCAGGGCGGATGCTGCTGCCAGGAGGCCCCCGCCCATGCCCAAACTTGTGAGGCAAGGACGGGCAGAAGGCCGTAGAGTTGGAGGTCGGTCTGTGTCCAGCCTTGGCTATCGCGCCGGCGGAAGAACCTCTTCCAGCTGCCGTGGCAGACGCCGGCGCCACGAGCGGCTCCGAAGCCACTCGCGTCCGAGAGCCAGGCACGGTGCAGCTGCCGGCGCCACGGACGACAACCGCCCTTCCCTCCGATCACTGAGTGAAGGAGCGGGCCGCCGCCCACGCAGGGGCCGACCCCAACTCGGCACACTCCCCTCCCCAGCCCTAGTGATGAAAATCCTTGAGGCTGAGGGAGGGGCAGAGGCCGCAGCCCGGCTCGCTTTCCCCCACCATCAAGCTGGAGGTCACCATCTTGGGTGACCGCCGGTGGAGGGGTGCAGCCGGGCTGCATGATGAAAATCCTTGAAGCTGAACGATGGCTGAAAGGTACCAACTCCCCCATCCGGGGGCTTGGAAGGTGGAAAGACGCGATGCATAAGGGAGCGAGAAGACATGGTCGCCTTCCGAAAGGGGTCACCCCCCTTTTAAAGGCAACTCTCCCTACTTGCGCCCCCAACCGTCACGGGCTGAGTCTTCTCCAACACGCTCCAAGGCCCTCCCCTGCGGCGCGGGGGCTGGGTCCCGCATGTCATGCAAACCGGCTCGGAGCAGAAGAAGCCAAACCGTCGTGCGTGGTGCACACAACCGCCCAGCGGTTACAAGTGACCCTCCACTTTTGCCCAGACCAACGGGCGAAAGAGGCGGGCAGCCATGCTGGCGGCATGCAACCGCGCCAAGTGGACGCGCTTCTCTGACTCCCGACACGCCCAGCATGGAGGCCCAGGCCCACGCGTCACGTAACCGGCGCGCCGGATGCTGCGTGCAAGCGACTGCACCGCCACTTGCGCCACCACCGCGCCTCTTCGGTTGCGGAACCAATACCGCGACTCGAGGCGACCCAGCACACGACCCAGCAGCGCCAGCCTGGCGCGGCGATCAATGCGGCCGAAAGTGGGCCGGCAGTAATGACGGTGGCAGGCGGGCGGGAGCAGCGGTCACGTCGTCAGCCAAGCTCACGTCCCATCCGGAGGCAGCAAGAGAACCCCCTCTCACGGCGTGAAGACGACGCGCCCGTGATCCGTTCCTCGAACGGCTCGCGCACGCGCAACGGCCGCCCTGCCAACAACTCGCCCCGTCGCATTAACTCCGCGGAGGGACAGACGGCGCTTCTGGCAGGAGAAGCAGGCGACGCTTCGCCTTCGCCGTAAAAACCGCGCCAAAAAAGGTACGCCGCGTCGTTCGATTCCGTAACCTTTTCCGTTTTCCTCTTTCTCTATCTCTTGCAACAGGGACCGGGAAAGGGGGATACCCCGAAAAAGATCCTTCCCCGTGAAGGAACCAGGCTCCGAGCCTCCTTACTGATCAGAGGTTCGAAGGCTGGCCCCCGGAAGGGTTTCAACAGTCGCCTCAGATCGCGTGGGCCCTACACCCACTACTGGTCAGAGGTTCGAAGGCCGGCCTCCCGAAGGGTTCCACGGCCGCCTCAGGCTACTCGGGCTCCGCGCCCATTACTGATCAGGGGTTCGAAGGCTGGCCCCTGAAGGGTTCACAGCCGCCTCAGACGCCGAGCGAGGGATGACCAGGGGTACGTTCGATACATAACCAAGGCTCGGGCTGTGCTCCCGAGGTACCCTAGGACATTTCCGAGACCAGCGGGAGCGATCTTGTAACGGAATCCCATCAGAGGGAGGCATCGAGCCCTCGGACCCCGTCGCCAGGGGACCGGGTCCGACAGATCACCCGCAGGTACTTTTGGGCGTGCCTCTGGGCCCCTAGCCGACCCCTAACGAACGGGGCACGGACGTCCACTCGGATTACCCGCTTGCAGCTCACCGGAGACACCATGTTCGGCGCCCATCGAGGGCAACATGGCGCTTTCCCCCCTCCTCCTTGCGGAAAGGCGACGCAGGGGCGTATGTAAAAAAGCTGAGTCTGTCCCTGATCGCCCTCTCGCCCTGTGCAGAGGCTCGGGGGCTGCTCTCGCAAACCCGGCTCCGGCCGAACCGTTGACAGCGTCAACATACCAGCCCGAGAACTTGGGCCCCGACCGTACACCCGGGCTACGGCCAGTTCGCATGAGGGAACAACCAGACCAGCCGAAGCATTACGCAAGACATTAAGACCTCAAAGGAGTGAAACCACTCCTCCGAGGCCTCGGGGGCTACACCCGGCGGGTGCGCTCGCGCGCACCCACCGGAACAAAATGCAACCGAGAAAGGCTGGTCCCCTTGCAAAAAAGTGCGACGAAAGCCTCCAAGCGAGTGCTAACACTCCCTTCGAGGCTCGGGGGCTACTGTCGGGGACCATAATTAGGGGTACCCTCAAGACTCCTAATTCTCAGCTGGTAACCCCCATCAGCATAAAGCCGCAAAGGCCTGATGGGTGCGATTAAGTCAGGGATCAGTCCATTCGAGCGACTCGATCATGCCTCGCCCGAGCCTAGCCTCGGACAAGGGCAGCCGACCCCGGAGGATTTCCGTCTCGCCCGAGGCCCCCCTCCAACGGCGGACACATCTCCGGCTCGCCCGAGGCCCTGCCTTCGCTAAGAAGCAACCCTGACTAAATCGCCGCACCGACCGACCGAATCGCAGGAGCATTTAACGCAAAGGTGGCCTGACACCTTTATCCTGACACACGCCCCCCGGCAGAGCCGAAGTGACCGCCGTCACTTCGCCGCTCCACTGACCGACCTAACAAAAGGACAGCGCCGCCTGCGCCACTCCGACTGCAGTGCCACTTGACAGAGTGAGACTGACAGGCAGTCAGGCCCTGCCAAAGGCACCATAGGAAGCTCCGCTCCGCCCGACCCAGGGCTCGGACTCGGGCTGAGTCCTGGAAGACGGCGAACTCCGCTCCGCCCGACCCAGGGCTCGGACTCGGGCTAAGTCCCGGAAGACGACGAACTCCGCTCCGCCCGACCCAGGGCTCGGACTCGGGCTAAGTCCCGGAAGACGGCGAACTCCGCTCCGCCCGACCCAGGGCTCGGACTCGGGCTAAGTCCCGGAAGACGGCGAACTCCGCTCCGCCCGACCCCAGGGCTCGGACTCGGGCTAAGTCCCGGAAGACGGCGAACTCCGCTCCGCCCGACCCCAGGGCTCGGACTCGGGCTCAGCCCTAGAAGACGACGAACTCCGCTCCGCCCGACCCCAGGGCTCGGACTCGGGCTCAGCCCCAGAAGACGACGAACTCCGCTTCGCCCGACCCCAGGGCTTGGACTCCGCCCTGGCCTCTGCCGAACGACCTCCGCCTCGCCCGACCCAGGGGCTCGGACTCGGCCTCGGCCATGGAAGACAGACTCGACCTCGGCTTCGGAGGAGCCTCCACGTCGCCCAACCTAGGGCGCAAGCCAGCCACGTCAACAGGAGGCGCCATCATCACCCTACCCCGAGCTGACTCAGGCCGTAGAGAACAAGACCGGTGTCCCATCTGGCTAGCTCCGCCAGATAGGCAATGATGGCGCCCCGCATGCTCTGTGACGACGGCGGCTCTCAGCTCTCTTACGGAAGCAGGAGGACGTCAGCAAGGACTCAACCGCTCCGACAGCTGTCCCTCCGCCAGGCTCCGTCGCTCCTCCGACGGCCACGACATCACACCAGCTGGGTGCCAAGATCTCTCCGGCTGCCACATCGGCATGTACTTAGGGCGCTAGCTCTCCCCCGCTAGACACGTAGCACTCTGCTACACCCCCATTGTACACCTAGATCCTCTCCTTACGCCTATAAAAGGAAGGACCAGGGCCCTCTTAGAGAGGGTTGGCCGCGCGGGGACGAGGACGGGACAGGCGCTCTCTTGGGGCCGCTCGCTTCCCTCTCCCGCGTGGACGCTTGTAACCCCCTACTGCAAGCGCACCCGACCTGGGCACGGGACGAACACGAAGGCCGCGGGATTTCCACCTCTCTCACGCCCATCTCCGGCCACCTCACTTCCCCCTTCGCGCTCGGCCTCGCGTCGACCCATCTGGGCTGGGGCACGCGGCGACATTCACTCGTCGGCTTAGGGACCCCCGGTCTCGAAACGCCGACACTCTTCTTCTCCTTTCTTCTCCCCTTCTTGTCGTCGCCCCTGTCACTATCACTAGATAATGGACATTTAGCAATGAAATGACCGGGCTTACCACACTTGTAGCATACTTTCTTGGAGCGGGGCTTGTAATCCTTCCCCCTCCTTTGTTTGAGGATTTGGCGGAAGCTCTTGATGATGAGTGCCATTTCCTCGTTGTCGAGCTTGGAGGCGTCAATGGGTGTTCTACTTGATGTAGACTCCTCCTTCCTCTCCTCCGTCGCCTTGAATGCGACCGGTTGAGCTTCGGACGTGGAGGGGCCATCTAGCTCGACGATTTTCTTTGAGCCTTTGATCATCAACTCAAAGCTCACAAAATTCCCTATTACTTCCTCGGGAGTCATTAGTGTATATCTAGGATTACCACAAATTAATTAAACTTGAGTAGGGTTAAGGAAAACAAGTGATCTAAGAATAACCTTAACCATTTCGTGGTCATCCCATTTTTTGCTCCCGAGGTTGCGCACTTGGTTCACCAAGGTTTTGAGCCGGTTGTACATGTCTTGTGGCTCCTCCCCTTGGCGAAGCCGGAAGCGACCGAGCTCCCCCTCGATCGTCTCCCGCTTGGTGATTTTGGTCACCTCGTCTCCTTCGTGCGCGGTCTTTAGCACATCCCAAATTTCTTTTGCACTTTTCAACCCTTGCACCTTATTATACTCCTCTCGACTTAGAGAGGCGAGGAGTGTAGTTGTAGCTTGGGAGTTGAAGTGTTGGATTTGTTCGACCTCCTCCGAGTCGTAATCCTTGTCTCCCTTCTTTGGTACCTGCACTCCATACTCAACAATATCCCATATGCTTTTGTGGAGTGAGGTTAGGTGATGCCTCATTTTATCACTCCACATAGAATAATCTTCACCTTCAAACATAGGTGGTTTGCCTAATGGAACGGAGAGTAATGGAGTGCGTCTAGAAATGCGAGGATAGCGAAGGGGCATCTTACTATACTTCTTGCGCTCATGGCGTTTTGAAGTAGTGGAGGCCGATTCTGAGCCGGAGGTGGAGGGTGACGAAGAGTCGGTCTCGTAGTAGACCACTTTCCTCATCTTCTTCTTCTTGTCACCCATCCTATGGGACTTGATGGAGGAGGCGATTCCTCCTTGTGCTTGTGGACGGACTCCCTTGAGTGTGTTCTTCCCGAGCTTGCGGACTTGTCGCCGGTCCCGAGATCCCTCTTGGCGAATGTTCCCGACATCACTTCAAGCGGTTAGGCTCTAATGAAGCATCGGGCTCTGATACCAATTGAAAGTCGCCTAGAGGGGGGGGGGGTGAATAGGGCGAATCTGAAATTTATAAACTTAAGCACAACTACAAGCCGGGTTAGCGTTAGAAATATAAACGAGTCCGAGAGAGAGGGTGCAAAACAAATTGTGAGCAAATGAAGAGCGAGACACGATGATTTGTTTTACCGAGGTTCGGTTCTTGCAAACCTACTCCCCATTGAGGTGGTCACGAAGACCGGGTCTCTTTCAACCCTTTCCCTCTCTCAAACGGTCACTTAGATCGAGTTAGCTTCTCTTCTCAATCGAACGGGACATAAAGTCCCCGCAAGGACCACCACACAATTGGTGTCTCTTGCCTCGGTTACAATTGAGTATGATCACAAGAAGAATGAGAAATAAAAGAAGCAATCCAAGCGCAAGAGCTCAAATGAACACAACAAATCTCTCTCTCTAATCACTAAAGCTTTGTGTGGAGTTTGGAGAGGATTTGATCTCTTTGGTGTGTATTGTATTGAATGCTATAGCTCTTGTAAGGTGTAGAAGTGTAGAAACTTGGATGCCATTGAATGTGGGGTGGTTGGGTATTTATAGCCCCAACCACCAAAAATGGTCGTTGGAAGTGTGCTGTCGCATGGCGCACCGGACAGTCCGGTGCGCCACCGGACACTGTCCGGTGCGCCAGCCACGTCAGCGAGTCGTTGGGGTTCGATTGTTGGAGCTCTGACTTGTGGGGCCTCTTCCGGTGGTGCACCGGATAGGTCCTGTAGACTGTCCGGTGCGCCAACTGCGCGTGCTCTGACTCTGGCGCGCACTGTAGCGCATTGAATGCGGTTGCAGACGACCATTGCGCGCGAAGTAGCCGTTGCTCCACTGGCACACCGGACAGTCCGGTGAATTATAGCGAAGCGCCCTCTGAAATTCCCAAAGGTAGCGAGTTCAGCTTCAAGTGCCCTGGTGCACCGAACACTGTCCGGTGGCACACCGGACAGTCCGGTGCGCCAGACCAGGGTGCCTTTTGGGATGTCTTTAGCTTTCTTTGTTTGAACCCTTTCTTGGTCTTTTTATTGACCTATTGTGAACCTTTGGCACCTGTAAAACTTATAGACTAGAGTAAACTAGTTAGTCCAATTATTTGTGTTGGGCAATTCAACCACCAAAATCAATTAGGAAATAAGTGTAAGCCTAATTCCCTTTCAGTACCTACAACATTTTGGTTAGGATGTGGAACTAAATGACATACCTCATTCCTCGTGAAGTTGTTGAGCTCCTCTTGCATTGCCACCACCTAGTCCGGATCTCTTAGTGCATCCTCTATCTTGTATGGCTCAATAGAAGACACAAAGGAGTAATGTTCACAAATATGAGCAACTTGAGATCGAGTGATTACCCCCTTGTGAATGTCACCAAGTATGGAGTTAACGGGGTGATCTCTTTGAATTACTTGGTGGACTCTTGGGTGCGGTGGTCTTTGATCCTAAATTTCTTGATCATCTTCCTTGTCTTGATCATCTTCATCTCCCCTTGATCAATGTCCTCCTCTTGAGGTGGCTCATCGTCTTGATCCTCATCTTCTACCTCTTGAGTCATTTCCTCATCTTGAGTTGGTGGAGATGCTTGTATGTAAGATGATGGTTGATCTTGTGCTTGTGGAGGCTCTTTAGATTCTTTTGGACACACATCCCCAATGGACATGTTCCTTAGCGCGACGTAGGGAGCCTCTTCATCATCTAGTTCATCAAGATCAACTTGCTCCACTTGGGAGCTATTAGTATCATCAAACACAATGTCACAAGAAACTTCAACTAATCCAGTGGACTTGTTGAAGACTCTATATGCCCTTGTGTTTGAGTCATAACCAAGTAAAAAACCTTCTACTGCTTTAGGAGCAAATTTAGAATTTCTACCTCTTTTGATAAGAATAAAGCATTTGCTCCCAAAACTCTAAAGTAAGAAACATTGGGCTTTTTACCGTTGAGGAGTTCATATGATGTGTTCTTGAGGATTCGGTGAAGGTAGAGTCGGTTGATGGAGTAGCAAGCGGTGTTAATCGCTTCCGCCCAAAACCGATCCAGTGTCTTGTACTTATCAAGCATGGTCCTTGCCATATCTAATAGAGTTCTGTTCTTCCTCTCTACTACACCATTTTGTTAAGGTGTGTAGGGAGAAGAGAACTCATGCTTGATGCCCTCCTCCTCAAGAAATCCTTCAATTTGAGAGTTCTTTAACTCTGTTCTATTATCGCTTCTAATCTTCTTGATTCTCAATCTGAACTCATTTTGAGCTCGTCTCAAGAATCTCTTTAAGGTCTCTTAGATTTGAAATTTTTCCTGTAAAAAGAATACAAGTGAAGCGAGAATAATCATCCACAATAACAAGACAATACTTACTCTCGCCGATGCTTATGTAAGCGATTGGGCCAAATAGATCCACGTGGAGTAGCTCAAGTGGCATGTCGGTCGTCATGATGTTCTTGTGTCGATGATGAGCTCCAACCTGCTTCCCTGCTTGACATGCGTTACAAATCCTGTCTTTCTCAAAATGAAAATTTGTTAGTCCTAAAATGTGCTCTCCCTTTAGAAGCTTGTGAAGATTCTTCATCCCAACATGGGCAAGTCGGCGATGCCAGATCCAGCCCATATTAGTCTTAGCAATTAAGCAGGTGTCTAGTTCAGCATTGTTGTCATTAAAATCAACTAAATATAGCTGACCATCTAACACTCCCTTAAAAGCTATTGAATCATCACTTCTTCTAAAGACAGTAACACCAACATCAGTAAAAACATAGTTGTAACCCATTTGCATAATTGATAAATTGAAAGCAAGTTGTAATCTAAAGCATCTACAAGAAAAACATTAGAAATGGAATGGTCTGTAGATATAGCAATTTTACCCAAACATTTGACCAAACCTTGATTTCCATCCCCGAATGTAATCGCTCTTTGGGGATCATCATTTTTCTCATATGAGGAGAACATCCTTTTCTCCCCTGTCATGTGGTTTGTGCACCCGCTATCGATTATCCAACTTGACCCACCGGATGCATAAACCTACAAAACAAATTTAGGCCTTGTTCTTAGGTACCCAAACGATCTTGGGTCCTTTCACATTAGAAACAAGCACCTTGGGTACCCAAACACAAGTCTTGGGACTCTTGTGTTTGCCCCCAACATATTTGGCAACTACTTTGCCAGATTTGTTAGTTAGCACAAAAGATGCATCAAAAGTCTTAAATGAGATACTATGTTCATTTGATGCATTTGCAATTTTCTTTTTAGGCATTTTGATATGAGTTGAATGCCTAGAGCTATAAGCCTCATTACTATACATGTAAGCATGATGAGAAACAATATGAGATTGTCTAGCATGAATTTTCCTAATTTTGCGCTCAGGATAGTTCTTAGGATATAAAATTTAATCCTCTCTACCCTGAACCACGAGAGCCTTACCCTTACAAAAATTAGATAGTCTGTTCTTGGGTGCATTAAGTTTGATGTTGCTTGGGCTCCCTTGTTGAAAGCCAATGTCATCCTTAATGCTAGGGCTTCTCCCATTATAAAGCATGCTACGAGCAAATTTAAACTTTTCATTTTCTAACTCATGCTCGGCAATTTTAGCATTTAACTTAGCTATGTGATCATTTTGTTATTTAATCATGGCAAGGTGATCATCCATAGCATCAATATTACCATATCTACATCTAGTGCAAATTGTGACATGCTCAACAATAGATGTAGAAACATTTCAAGCATTCAATTCTTCTATCTTAGCATTTAAACTAGCATGTTTAGTTCTAAGACAGGAAATTGAATCATTGCAAACATTAAGCTCTTTAGACAAATTTTCACATTTTACTACTTCAAGAGCATAAGCATTTTTTAGTTTAACAAACTTCTTTGTTTTCCTTAACGAGCATGTCCTCTTTGCATTCCAAGAGATCATCCTTCTAGTTAATGGTTTCTATCAATTCATTTATCCTTTTCTTTTGGTCCTTGGTAAGGTTGGCAAAAAGAGAAGTTAAATCATCATTGTCATCACTAGAGCTACCCTCATCATCGGAAGTAGTGTATTTGGGGGTGTCTCTAGAATGTACCTTCTTCTTTTTGCCGTCCTTAGCCATTAGGCATTTGTGGCCGACGTTGGGGAAGAGAAGCCCCTTGTTGATGGCAATGTTGGCGGCGTCCTCGTCGTCGGAGGAGTCGATGGAGCTCTCGTCGGAGTCCCATTCTCACCCCATGTGTGCCTCACCACCCTTCCTCTTGTAGTATCTTTTCTTCTCCATCTTCTTCTTCCCTTTCTTGTCATCATCCCTGTCACTGTCACTTGTATATGGACATATAGCAATAAAGTGATCGGACTTACCACACCTATAGAAATCCATCTTGGAGCGGAGTTTGTAGTCCTTCCCCTTCCTTTGCTTGAGGATTTGCCGAAAGCTCTTGATGATAAGATCCATCTCCTCATTATCAAGCTTGGAGGTGTCGATTGGAAGTCCACTTGGTGTAGACTCTTCCTTCTTTTCTTCCATTGCTTTGAATGCAACGGGTTACACCTTGGGTGTGGAGGTGGCGCCTTGCTTCAAATTGACAATGTGTTTGGAGTCTTTGATCATAAGTTTAAAGCTCACAAACTTGCCAATTACTTTCTCGGGGGACATCTGTTTGTATCTAGGATCTCCACGGATTAGTTGAACTTGAGCAGGATTACGAAAAACGAGAGATCTAAGAATAACCTTGACCATTTCATGGTCATCCCATTTGGTGCTCCCGAGGTTGCGCACTTGATTGACCATTGATTTGAGCCGGTTGTACATCGCTTGTGGCTCCTCTCCTTTGTTGAGGATGAATCGACCGAGTTTTCCCTCGATCGTTTCGCGCTTGGTGATCTTGGTCACCTCGTCCCCTTCATGCGCTGTCTTGAGAACATCCCAAATTTCTTTGGCATTTTTCAACCCTTGCACCTTATTATACTCCTCTCGACACAAGGAGGCGAGGAGTATAAAAGTTGTTTGGGAATTAAAATTCCTTATTTGTGCGGCCTCATCGGAGTCGTAGTCCTCGTCGCCCACCTGTGGTGCCTATGCTCCAAACTCAACAATATCCCATATGCTTTCGTGGAGTGAGGTTAGATGGTGTCTCATTTTATCACTCCACATGCCAGGTCCCCACCATTTGCACATAGTTTTCCGATCTCAAGTCATGGAGGCCTTCGCCTTGGGGTCTTCGAGGTTGCCCTATGTACCTGGCTTATAATATGGCATCGAGGTAGAATGATTGCCCTTCGCATCGCTCGAGCCCTCATCATGGCCTAGATGGACCACGTTAGAGGAAAAAGGCCACTACGAGTGAAGTCCTTGGGAACTTTGGCCTCTTGAGCTGGAGCCCCTACTATGTTTTAGGCCCTCGTCCCCCACAAACCCCGACCAGGATCTACAAATCCTTCATGTTTTATGAGGGGGACCTCGCATGCACGACGTAGTCCTCATCCTTGGGACTTGCTGGCACCACATCAGTGTCCTGCATTCGTAGACAAGGTTAGTATGCGATCAACGTGAGACATGATCAAGGTTTGGTTCGACATTCGTCCCAATAAGGCACTACCATCAAAACTCTCCATCACTCCCCCTGAATATACACTAAAGTGTAACAACTTCTAATTTGGAATTTATAGCTCAACTTCTTGTGTGTTAACCAAGGTGGGGCACTAGCCTTTTATAGGCGCCAAGTCTGCCTAAAGGCAACAAGTTAAAGGGGATGCCTTCACTCCATCCCCTATGTAGTTTGACGAAACCACCACCCCCTAAGGATTGCTAGACCCCGAGGTGCAACTAATATAAGTCTCATCCCCCCTCTGCTGGAAGTAGGGCCTTCTCTTGCCCGAACCAGGATAAAGACTTGTGTCATCTTGCATCACCCATCTGGGTCTGGCACGCAACATTATTTCACTATTTGGTATGACCCTCGGGTCAAGACACCGACACTAGTGTTAAGTTTTTACAAGTACCCTATTCACCTTGCTCTTGGCATACTAGATCCTTACAGTTTTAAAAAATATGTTTCAAAGAAAAAAAGTGATTTCAAAACGATGATGTTGATCACTTGTTCTTAGATGTTGTGGATCAAGAACAAGGCAACACAATCGTTAAAGATTAAAGACCTTTGTCCTTCGAAGCATTATCTCTTTTCGGATATAATGATCTTTGGATGAAGGTTACTGAAAGTCGCCTAGAGGGGGTGGATAAGCGAAATCTAAAATTTATAAACGTAAGCACACACTACAAGCCGGGGTTAGCGTTAGAGCGAATATCAAGTCCGGGAGAGAGGGGGAAAGCAAATCAACTAAGAAATAAAGCGGATGACACGGTGATTTGTTTTACCGAGGTTCGGTTCTAAAGAACCTAGTCCCCGTTGAGGTGGTCACAAAGATCGGGTCTCTTTCAACCATTTCCCTCTCTCAAACGGTCACTTAGACCGAGTGAGGCTTCTTCCTTAATCTCACGGGTCACTTAGACCCCGCAAGGATCACCACACAATTGGTGTCTCTTGCTTCGCTTACAAAGCACTTGAGAGTAAGAAGTGAGAAAGAAAAGAAAGCCAAGCCAAGCAAACAAGGGCAACAAAGAAACACAAATGATCCTCTCACAAGTTCTAATGCGCTAGAGTTGAATCGAGAACTTTGAGTGGATCAATCACTTGAATTGTGTCTTTGGAGTGGAGTCTCTTGCTCTTGTATTGAATGCAATATGTTGAATGCTTGGATGGTTGAAGTGGAGGTGGTTGGGGGTATTTATAGCCCTCAACCACCAAAACAACCGTTGGGGTTGGCTGCTGTCAATGGGTGCACCGGACTGTCCGGTGCGCCAGCCACGTCACCCAACCGTTAGGGTTCGACCACAGTCGACCGTTGGAGCTTTGTCTTCTAGTGGAACCGGACAGTCCAGTGCCGCACCGGACATGTACTGTTCACTGTCCGGTGCGCCTCTGACGGCTGCTCTGACTTCTGCGCGCACTGTAGCGAAATTGCAGGCGTCCGTTGCAGTCGACCGTTGCGCTGGTAGCCGTTGCTCCGCTGGTGCACCGGACAGTCCGGTGAATTATAGCGGAGCGGCGCTAGGGAAACCCGAAGGTGAAGAGTTCGGAGTTGTACGGTCCTGGTGCACCGGACACTGTCCGGTGCGCCAGACCAGGGCACCCTTCGGTTTCTTTTGCTCCTTTCTTTTTAAACCCTAACTTGATCTTTATATTGGTTTGTGTTGAACCTTTATGCACCTGTAGAATATATAATCTAGAGCAAACTAGTTAGTCCAATTGTTTGTGTTGGGCATTCAACCACCAAAATTATTTATAGGAAAAGGTTAAACCCTATTTCCCTTTCAATCTCCCCCTTTTTGGTGATTGATGCCAACACAAACCAAAGTAAATATATAAGTGCAGAATTGAACTAGTTTGCATAAGGTTAGTGCATAGGTTACTTAGAATTAAACCAATTTTTACTTTTACTAGATTTGCATGGTTGCTTTCTTTTATTTAACATTTTGGACCATGCTTGCACCACTTGTTTTGTTTTTTGCAAATTATTTTGGAAAATCTTTTCAAAGTCTTTTTGCAAATAGTCAAAGGTATATGAATAAGATTTCGAGAAGCATTTTTAAGATTTGAAATTTTCTCCCCCTGTTTCAAATGCTTTTCCTTTGACTTAAACAAAACTCCCCCTGAATGAAATTCTCCTCTTAGTTTTCAAGAGGGTTTTAATAGATATCAATTGGAAATATATTGATATGCTAATTTTGAAAATATACCAATTTTGAAATATATCAATTAAAATTTTTCGAAAGGTGGTGGTGTGGTCCTTTTGCTTTGGGCTAATACTCTCTCCCCCTTTGGCATTAATCGCCAAAAACGGAGACTTTGTGAGCCCTTTAAACTTTCTCCTCCATTAGTAAATGTAATATGAGTGAAGATTATACCAATCGAAGAGTGATGTGGAGAGATGACGAAGAATAAAAGATACCGGTAGAGTGGAGTGGAAGCCTTGTCTTCGTCGAGTACTCCATTTCCCTTTCAATCTACGACTTAGCATAGAAATACACTTGAAAACACATTAGTCGTAGACATAAAAGAGATATGATCAAAGGTATATAAATGAGCTATGTGTGCAAAGTTTCAATCAAATTTCCAAGAATCAAGTATATTTAGCTCATTCCTAAGTTTGCCAAAGGTTTTCTCATCTAATGGTTTGGTAAAGATATCGGCTAATTGTTCTTTGGTGTAAACATAAGCTATCTCGATATCCCCCTTTTGTTGGTGATCCCTCAAAAAGTGATACCGAATGTCTATGTGCTTAGTGCGGCTGTGTTCAACGGGATTATCCGCCATGCGGATTGCACTCTCATTGTCACATAGGAGAGGGACTTTGCTCAATTTGTAGCCATAGTCCCTGAGGGTTTGCCTCATCCAAAGTAATTGCGCACAACAATGGCCTGCAGCAATATACTCAGCTTCGGCGGTAGAAAGAGCTACTGAGTTTTGTTTCTTTGAAGCCCAAGACACCAGGGATCTCCCCAGAAACTGACAAGTCCCTGATGTGCTCTTCCTATCAATTTTACACCCTGCTCAATCAGCATATGAACAACCTATTAAATCAAAAGTGGATCCCTTGGGGTACCAAAGACCAAACTTAGGAGTGTAAACTAGATATCTCATGATTCTTTTCACGACCCTAAGGTGAACTTCCTTAGGATTGGCTTGGAACCTTGCACACATGCATACGGAAAGCATAATATCCAGTCGAGATGCACATAAATAGAGTAAAGATCCTATCATCGACCAGTATACCTTTTGATCTACGAACTTACCTCCCGTGTCAAGGTCGAGATGCCCATTTGTTCCCATCGGTGTCTTGATAGGCTTGGCATCCTTCATTCCAAACTTGGTAAGTATGTCTTGAATGTACTTGGTTTGGCTGATGAAGGTGCCCTCTTGGAGTTGCTTGACTTGAAATCCTAGAAAATACTTCAACTCCCCCATCATAGACATCTCAAATTTTTGAATCATGATCCTACTAAACTCTTCACAAGTTGATTTATTAGTAGACCCAAATATAATATCATCGACATAAATTTGGCATACAAACAAAACTTTTGCAATAGTTTTAGTAAAGAGAGTAGAATCGACTTTACTGACTTTGAAGCCATTAGTGATACGAAAAAATCTTAGGCATTCATACCATGCTCTTGGGGCTTGCTTAAGCCCATAAAGCGCCTTTGAGAGTTTATAAACATGGTTAGGGTACTCACTATCTTCAAAGCCCGGAGGTTGCTCAACATAGACCTCTTCCTTGATTGGTCCATTGAGGAAGGCACTTTTCACGTCCATTTGATAAAGTATAAAGCCATGGTAAGTAGCATAGGCAAGTAATATACGAATTGACTCAAGCCTAGCTACAGGTGCATAGGTTTCACCAAAGTTCAAACCTTTGACTTGTGAATATCCCTTGGCCACAAGTCGGACTTTGTTCCTTGTCACCACACCATGCTCATCTTGCTTGTTGCGGAATACCCACTTGGTTCCTACAACATTTTGGTTATGACATGGAACCAAATGCCATGCCTCATTCCTCGTGAAGTTATTGAGCTCCTCTTGCATTGCCAACACCCAATCTGAGTCTCTTAGTGCATCCTCCACCCTCTATGGCTCAATAGAGGACACAAAAGAGTAATGTTCACAAAAATGAGCGACTCGAGATCGAGTTTTTACCCTCTTATGAATATCACCAATAATGGAGTTGACGGGGTGATCTCTTTGAATAGCTTGGTGGACTCTTGGGTGTGGCAGTCTTTGACCCTGAATCTCCTGCTCATCTTCCTTGTCTTTATCATTGTCATCTCCCCCTTGATCATTGTCCTCCTCTTGAGGTGGCTCATCCTCTTGATCTTTATTTTCATCATCTTGAGCTTGATCCTCATCTTGAGTTGGTGGAGATGCTTGCATGGAAGATGATGGTTGATCTTGTGCTTGTGGAGGCTCTTCGGATTCCATAGGGCACACATCCCCAATGGACATGTTCCTTAGCGCTACGCATGGAGCCTCTTCATCATCTAGCTCATCAAGATCAACTTGCTCCACTTAGGAGCGATTAGTCTCATCAAACACAATGTCACAAGAAACCTCAACTAATCCAGTGGATTTGTTGAAGACTCTATATGCCCTTGTGTTTGAGTCATAACCAAGAAAAAACCTTCTACAACCTTAGGAGCAAATTTATATTTTCTACCTCTTTTAACAAGAATAAAGCATTTGCTACCAAAGACTCTAAAATATGAAACATTGGGCTTTTTACCGGTGAGGAGTTCATAAGATGTCTTCTTTAGGATTCAGTGAAGATATAGCCGGTTGATGGAGTAGCAGGCGGTGTTAATCGCCTCAGCCCAAAACCGGTCCATAGTCTTGTAGTCATCAAGCATGGTCCTTGCCATGTCCAATATAGTTCTATTCTTCCTCTTGTTGAGGGGTGTAGGGAGAAGAGAACTCATGCTTGATGCCCTCCTCCTCAAGAAAGCCTTCTATTTATGAGTTCTTGAACTCCGTTCCATTGTCGCTTCTTATCTTTTTTATTCTCAATCCAAACTCATTTTGAGCTCATCTCAAGAATCCCTTGAAGGTCTCTTGGGTCTAAGATTTTTCATGTAAAAAGAATACCCAAGTGAAGCGAGAATAATCATCCATAATTACAAGACAATACTTACTCCCGCCGATGCTTATGTAAGCGATCGAGCCGAATAAATCCATGTGGAGTAGCTCAAGCGGCCTGTCGGTCGTCATGATGTTCTTGTGTGGATGGTGGGAGCCAATTTGCTTTCTTGCTTGGCATGCGCTACAAACCCTGTCTTTCTCAAAATGAACATTGGTTAGTCCCAAAATGTGCTCTCCCTTTAGAAGCTTGTGAAGATTCTTCATCTCAACATGGGTTAGTCGGCGATGCCAGAGCCAACCTATATTAGTCTTAGCAATTAAGCAAGTATCGAGTTCAGCTCTATTAAAATCAACTAAGTATAGCTGACCATCTAATACTCCCTTAAATGCTACTGAATCATCACTTATTCTAAAGATAGTAACACCTATATCCGTAAAGAGACAGTTGTAGCCCATTTTATATAATTGAGAAACAGAAAGCAAATTGTAATCTAAAGAATCTACAAGAAAAACATTGGAAATAGAATGGTCAGGTGATATAGCAATTTTACCAAGTCCTTTGACCAAACCTTGATTTCCATCCCCGAATGTGATAGTTCTTTGGGGATCTTTATTTTTCTCGTAGGAGGAGAACATTCTTTTCTCCCCTGTCATGTGGTTCGTGCATTCGCTATCAATTATCCAACTTGAGCCCCCAGATGCATAAACCTGCAAAACAGTTTTAGGCCTTGTTCTTAGGTACCCAAACAGTCTTGTGTCCTTTGATGTTAGAAACAAGCACCTTGGGTACCCAAACACAAGTCTTGGAGCCCTTGTGTTTGCCCCCAACATATTTGGCAACTATTTTGCCTGATTTGTTAGTTAAAACATATGAAGCATCAAAAGTCTTAAATGAAATATTAGGTTCATTTGATGCAATAGGAGTTTTCTTTTTAGGCATTTTAACATATGTAGAATTCCTAGAGCTAGATGCCTCATTCTTATACATAAATGCATGGTGAGAAACAGAATGAGTTTTCTTAGCATGAACTCTCCTAATTTTGTGTTTCGGATAATTAGCAGGATATAAAATGTAACCCTCATTATCCTGAACCATGGGAGCCTTGCCCTTTACAAAGTTGGACAATCTCTTAGGGGCATTAAGCTTGACATTGCTTCCCTGTTGGAAACCAATGCCATCCTTAATGCCAGGGTGTCTCCCACTATAGAGCATGCTTCTGGCAAATTTAAATTTTTCATTTTCTATCTCATGCTCATTGATTTTAGCAGTTAATTGAGCTATATGATCATTTTGTTGTTTAATTAAAGCAAGGTGATCATGAATAGCATCAACATTAACATCTCTACATCTAGTACAAATAGTAACATGATCAATAGTAGATGTAGAGGGTTTGCAAACATTTAATTCATCTATCTTAGATTTTAGCATGGCATTTTCATCTCTAAGATAGGAGATAGAATCATTGCAAACATTCAAATCTTTAGCCTTTGAAATTAAACTAGCATTTTCAGTTTTAAGGCTAGAAATTGATTCATTCAATTTATCAATCTTAGCAACTAAACTAGCATTTTCATTTCTAAGATTGGCAATTGAATCATTACAAACATTTGATTTTTCAACCTTAGTAATTAGACTAGCATTTTCAGTTCAAAGGTTGGAAATAGTGTCATGGAAAATGCTAAGCTCCTTAGTCAATTTTTCACATTTTTCAACTTCCTGAGCATAAGCATTTTTAACTTTAACATGCTTTTTGTTTTCCTTAATAAGGAATTCCTCTTGGCTATCCAAGAGTTCATCCTTCTCATGAATATCACTTATCAATTCATTTAATTTTTCTTTCTGTTGCATGTTAAGGTTGGAAAAAAGGGTAAGCAATTTATCCTCATCTTCACTAGAGCTACCCTCATCGCTAGATGTTGTATATTTAGTGGAGGCTCTAGATTTTACCTTCTTCCTTTTGCCATCCTTTGCTATGAGGCACTTGTGGCCAACGTTGGGGAAGAGATGTCCTTTGTTGACGGCGATGTTTGCGGCATCCTCATCGGAGGAGTCGGTGGAGCTCATGTCGAAGTCCCATTCCTGACACACGTGGGCATCGCCGCCCTTCTTCTTGTAGTACTTCTTCCTTTCCTTCTTCCTCCCCTTCTTGTCGTTGTCCCTGTCACTATCACTAGACATAGGGTATTTAGCGATAAAATGATCGGGCTTACCACATTTGTAGCACACCCTTTTGGGGCGGGGTTTGTAATCTTTCCCCTTCCTTTGCTTGAGGATTTGGCGAAAGCTCTTCATGATGAGCGCCATCTCCTCGTTGTCGAGCTTGGAGGCGTCGATGGGGAGCCTACTTGATGTAGACTCTTCTTTCTTCTCCTCCGTCGCTTTGAATGCGATGGGTTGCACCTCGGGTGTGGAGGTGCCGCCTTGCTCCAAGTTGACGATTTGTTTGGAGCCTTTGATCATCAATTCAAAGCTCACAAACTTTCCTATAACCTCCTCGGGAGACATTAGCTTATTTCTAGGATCACCACGTATTAATTGAACTTGCGTAGGATTGTGAAAAACGAGTGATCTTAGAATAACCTTGACCACTTCATGGTCATCCCATTTGGTGCTCCTGAGGTTGCGCACTTGATTCACCAAGGTCTTGAGCCGATTGTACATAGCTTGTGGCTCCTCTCCTTGGTTGAGGACGAAACGACCGAGCTCCACCTCGATCGTCTCCCGTTTGGAGAACTTGCTCACCTCATCTCCCTCGTGTGTGGTCTTGAGCACCTCCCAAATCTCCTTGGCGCTCTTCAACCCTTGCACTTTATTATACTCTTCTCGACATAGAGAGGCGAGGAGTATAGTAGTGGCTTGAGAGTTGAAGTGCCGGATTTGGGCGACCTCGTCCGTGTCGTAGCCTTCGTCCCCCACGGATGGTACCTGTGCTCCAAACTCAATAATGTCCCATATACTTGCATGGAGTGAGGATAGGTGATGCCTCATTTTATCACTCCACATGCAATAGTCCTCACCATAAAAAACCGATGGTTTGCCTAATGAGACGGAAAGTAAAGGAGCACGCTTTGAAATGCGGGGATAGCGTAAGGGGATCTTACTAAACTTCTTGCGCTCTTGGCGCTTAGAAGTGACAGACGCGGCATCGGATCCAGAGGTGGAGGGCGACGAAGAATCGGTCTCATAGTAGACCACTTTATTCTTCTTTTTCTTCTTGTCGCCACTCTGATGCGACTTGATGCGGGGAGGTGATTGTGGGGAATAGATATCCCCCGGGTCCACTAGAAGGCTAGAAGGCCTCACGAAAGGTTTTGGGCCTATTATTTCGCAAGGCCGTCCCCTCGTGGGCCAGGGGAGAACTGCTGGCAGAATGGGCCAATGCAGGGAAGGAGCGAACGCGGGCCTAGGCGGCTTGTGGGATTTAAGCGTTATCCACAGTGCTAATCCGATCTTCCCGCACGACACCCTTGGACGTCGGAACCAAATAAAGATAAGTCGGCAGGATTATAGGAAGATAAGTTCAGTCGGTTCATTATTACTTAGGGATACATCGTTATCATACGCGCATGTAATGCCCCACGGTCAAATATATAAGGCCTAGGGGGTACACCATCATTTCTAGGTCATTCATCAGCCATCAACTCAGTTCTTTAGCTTTCTCCATACTGGAGAATTCCCCTGTAACCCACCACATAAAGACCCACACCAGGAAGAAGGGTGTTACGCCTCTCAAAGCGGCCCGAACCTGTAGAAAACTGTCTACTGTCTCTTGTGCGTCTCGCATGAACCATTGAGCTATAGTCAGCAACACCGTCCTACCCAAAAGCACCTCGAGGGGTAACCCCGGGTGCGTGGTCGGGCTCCAAACATCGACAGCTGGTGCGCCAGGTAGGGGGGTGTCGTTGATCCAAGCTATCTCAATGGCTGTCACTTCTCAGTGCAAGATCGCTCTCTGCCCTGGATCCGTGTTCTGCTTCGGGACCATCTCGTCCGTGGCAGACGAAGAAGGAATTCTGCACCGTAAAGCGGATCCACCGAAGAAAGAGCTCTCCTTGGAAATCTCTGAGAAAGCCAGATCAAGGCAGCGGATAGCGCAACCTCCTGCGCTCCAGGCGAAGACTACCTCCTACAAGTCGAGAGTCGGGAAGTCACTTACCTGAAGAACCCCGTTGTCCACCTCATCCACAGAAGAGTGGACACATATTACGAGGAAAAAAAGAAGCAAGCAGGATAGAGGCCCATCAAATTGTCCTTCCAATACCTTTGCCCTCAAAGAAGGACGGAAAGGAATTCATCACCGCAACAACTCCTTTCTACCCCAACGTCCTCTTCATCGGAGGGAGAATAGAGTCATCTCCCATCTCCGACGACGAGCCAACCATGCCAGGGGAAGAGCCTCCCCAGCGAGAAGCTCGGCGACGGAGGAACCGACGCCGGAATATTCAGCGACATCACGAAGCTGGGGAGCGGGACCCAGCGCAGCCCGTATCCCGGGATGAAGTCTTGAAAGTAGGAGAAACTCCTGATGAACGAGTCTTCAGAGAAAGGAGGAACTCTCGCCGACGTGATCGCCGGCAAGCTCAAGAGCAAGCTGAGCAGGATGCGAGGTTACGCCGAGAGAACCCTCTCTTCACGCGAAACCTGAACCCTGACTTTGTTAGCGCAATGAACACACCGAGTGAAGTCGGAGGAGTGTTGGCTCGGATAGCTGATGGCCTCCCCTGAACCCCAGATGCTGAAGGCTATCGGTGGCTGCTCACTTGGGCGGCTAATCATCTTCTACCCCTCGCTCATCCCCCGAGTGATCTGCAACACACCATCAACAGTCAGCGAGATGCACGGAGCTCCATCAATGCTTCGCGCGAACGACGACATGAAAATGAGATACGGCGCCGAGAGGAGTATGATCGGGACCATGGTGTTTTGGCTCGAAGTCGCGCCACCGGAATGGAGTCGGCGACGGCCTCGATTGGTGGCACGACCCGAGGATGGCCGAGACGACACATCAGCAACTCCCCTCCCTGAGACTGGCACCATAACTGCCGACAGGAGGACACATGTGGAGTATCTGCGCTTACTCCGCGTCTTAGGACCATCCAGTGGCCCCCCAAACTTCAAGGTCTCCAACGTCGACAAATATGAGCCTAAGCAGGACCCAGGAGGCTGGTTCGCCGTCTATACAATCGCTGCTCGAGCCGCTAGGGCAACTGAAGACGTAATGACTGTGTACTTGCCCATCGTCCTCGGGCAGGATGCATTGCAATGGCTACAACACCTACCGTGACACTGCATCGATGATTGGAGCAACTTTAGTCGGCGCTTCATCGCTAACTTTCAGTCCCTCTCCGACAAGCCGGCGCAGCCATGGGACCTCAAATCCATCAGGCACCGGGGGGACGAAACACTTCGGTCATACCTCAAGAGGTTTCAGACCATGAGAAATCACATCCCCGAAGTCACTGAGGCAGCAGTGATTGAGGATTTCTACCGGGGATCTAATGACTCGGCCTTCGTCCGAGCCATACTGCAGAAGGCGTCGACCACCTCCGAGCAGCTGTTTTGGGAAGTGGACCTCTAGATCACCGCCGACAAACAGGCTCAGGACCTCATCAGGGAAGTGAAGCCTGCTCCGTCTATACCGCGGCGCGACGTGAACCAGCAACCTGACAAGCGTTGGGAGAAGAGACCTCGCGAAGAGGTCCACGCCGCCGGACTACCCTCCTCTCGTACCCGAGGTGCACCCCGCGGAGGCGAGCGGACACTGGATGACATCCTCGATGCCCAGTGCCCGTATCACAAGGATATGCGCCACACCTTGTGGAACTGCAGAGACTTCAAGCATTTCGTCGATAATGGCCGATCGTTCCAGCCTCTACCACCTCCCCCACCACGAGGAGGGTCTGGCGAACCCCGACGACCTCGGCAACAGGAAGGGGGAGGAGGCGGAGCATTCCCGCGCGTCGATTGAGAGGTCAACATCATTTTCGGAGGACACGAGTCACAGGAAAACAAAAGGCAGCAAAAGCTCAACGACCGACAGATACTGGTGGCAACCACTAGTGCCCCCACGCCCTATCGGTGGTCAGAATACCCGATCACCTTTACCCGGGCGGATCAATGGCTCAACTTCGATCATCCGGGCAAGTACCCGCTCCTCGTCGATCCGGTGATCTGAGAGAGCAAGGTAAAGAAAGTATTAGTGGACGGGGGAAGCAACATCAACGTCACCTTCCCCCGAACGCTCTTAGGCTTAGGGGTTGCACTCAAAGAACTCCACGAGTCAGACACTCCTTTCTTCGACATTGTGCCGACCGAAGGAGAATACCTGCTCAGGCACATCTTCATGAACATTACCTTTGGAACTTCGTAAAATTACAGAACTGAGTTCCTGAGGTTTGAGGTGGCAAGTTTCGACTGCAGGTAGAACGCCATCATCGGCAGGTAGGGGTGTAAACGATACGGATATTATCCGACCATCCGACCGTCCGAAGAGGCTAATTATTCAGTTGGATAGTTTTTTTCGGATATCCATATAATTTTCGGATTTCAGATTCGAATTCGGATAGTATAGTTCGGATATCGGATACGAATATGATATGACTGATATCCGTCGGATTTCGGATATCCGGATATCTTCTCGAATAACTGTCCGGATTTCATATTTCGGATATCCGGACATCTACCCAGATATCTTACCAGATTTCAGATTTCAGATATTCGGATAGTTACATGTGGAATCGCCCTAAATATCCAAGTTTCAACATAATCAATACTTCACTTTATCATTTTCATATGGGGATTTGAGGTTATGTTTGTATACAATGTTTATTGTTCCTGGTAACATATTTGCAATTTTCGGTCGAGAGTGGAATATTTTATGAATTTAAATGCATTTTGATAATTTTCTGTAGAAAAAATATAATAATACACAAATAGTCTCAAAAAATCATGAAATTTGACGGAGGAGCAATATATGACCATATAGCATCCTCAAAAATGTTTGGGCCATAAAATCTAAAGATTGCCAACATTTCTTTCAAATCACTTTCACTTGTTACGTGAGTTACATGTGATATCACCTTAACTATCCAAATTTTAACATAATCAATACTTCACTTTATTATTTTCACGTAGGGACTTCATATTATCTTTAATAGAATGTTTATTGGTCCTGTAACTTATTTGCAATTTTTGGTAGACACTAGATTATTTTATGATTTTAATTACATTTTGATGATTTTTTGTAGAAAGAAATTAATAATACACAAATAGCCTTAGAAATTCATAAAATTTGACGGAGGGTTAACATTTGTCTACATAAAATTCTAAAAAATGTTTGGGCCATAAAGTCCATAAGATGCCAGTGATTCTTTTCATTTTCTTACACTTGTTGTGTGACTTACACGTGAAATCAGCTTAAGTATCCAAGTTTCAATATAACCTTTACTTCACTTTCTCAGTTTCATGTAGGGACTTGAGGTTATCTTCTTATGGAATGTTTATTAGTCTTGATAACTTATTTGCAATTTTTGGTCGATACTATAATATTTTATGGATTTAAATGCATTTTGATGATTTTCTACAAAAAGAAATTAATAATATACAAATAGTCTCAGTAATTCACAAAATTTGGCGTATGAGTAACATATGTCCATATAGCATCCTCAAAAATGTTTGAACCATAAAAACCACGAGATGCCATCAATTATTTCATTTCATTTCCACTTATTTGTGAAACCCGTAATGATTACATATGAAACCACCATAATAATAAGTGAAACCACATATCATAATAACACGTGAAACCACATATCATAGTTATCAATATTTTATGAATTTAATTGCATTTTAATGATTTTCTACATAAAGAAATTAATAATACTCAAAATAGCCTTAGAAATTCATGGATTTTTATGGAGGTGTAGCATATGTGCACATATAATCCTCAAAAATATTTGGACTAAAGGAGGGGCTAAATGATTACAACTATGATATGTGTGGAATGGTGTCTTACACGATATCCTACAAAAATATTCGTTACCGACGCTATCTGTGTCCGATTAGCTCCGTATTCGATCCACGACTATCTGTATTTGTATTCGAGAACATCCGTATTTGTATTCGTATTCGAAGCTATTCGTATTCGAATTCGAATCCGACTAAAAATATGAAAACAAATATGATTTCATTGATATGCGTCCGTATTCGATCCTATTACACCCCTATCGACAGGCCAGGATTGGCAAAATTCATGGCCAGTCCACACTATTCGTACATGATATTAAAGATGCCAGGGCCACAAGGGATCATCACCATGCGCGCTGACTTCCAAGGCACCGCGGAATGTTTCTGAGGAGCTATCCAGGCGGCCCTTACTACTAAACCGCTGACGACCTCCTCCGCGCAGGCAAACACAAAGCCTGAGGGAGACCTCGCAGTACCTACGAACGAAGCTCAAGCCGTGACCTCTATGCGGCCGACTGAGGAGACGAAAAGGATCAACCTTGGGTTCGCTGATGAAAGCAAGACTGTCATCATCAGCTCTAGCCTTGACGATAAATAGGAAAGCGCGCTCATCCGGTTCCTGCAAGATAACCGAGACGTATTCGCATGGCAGCCTACAGATATGTTGCGAGTCCCGAGAGAACTGACCGAGCACAAATTGAAGGTCTATCCCCAGGCAAGGCCGATTCGACAAAAGTTATATCGTTTCACGCCTGACAAAAGAGAAGCCATTCGTGCCGAGTTAGCTCGCTTAGTGGCAGCAGGGTTCATTAGAGAGGTACTGCATCCTGAGTGGCTAGCAAATCCTATTCTTGCACTCAAAAAGATTAAAGTGGATTGGCGCATGTGCGTCGACTATACAGATCTTAACAAACACTGTCCGAAGGATCCCTTGATACTCCCTAGAATAGATCAGGTGGTCGATTCAACCGCTGGATGTTCTATGTTGTCCTTCCTAGACTGCTATTCTGGATATCATCATATCAGCTTAGCAAAAGAAGATGAGAAAAAACTGCATTCATTACCCCGATTGGAGCTTTCTGCTATACCTCCATGCCGTTCAGCCTCAAGAACGTGGGAGCGACTTACCAGAGAGCTATTCAGACATGCTTGGTCGATCACTGGGGCAAGCGAGTAGAAGCTTATGTCGATGACGTGGTAATCAAAACAGAAAACTCAGAAAACTTCATCGAAGATCTGCAGCTGGTCTTCAACAGCCTGAGGCGATACCGGTGGAAGCTCAATCCAGAGAAATATGTTTTTGGAGTACCAGCAGGGAAGTTACTCGGATTCATTGTCAGCCACCGAGGAATCGAAGCCAACCCAGAAAAAATTGAGGCCATCATGAGAATGGAAGCGCCGCAATCGCAGAAGAAAGTACAGAGGCTTACTGGATGCATGGCAGCCTTGAGCAGGTTCATATCAAGGCTAGGCGAGAAAGGCCTGCCATTTTACAAATTGCTTAAGAAAGTGGACAAGTTTCAGTGGACCACAGAAGCACAGGAAGCTCTAGAAGCATTGAAAAAATTCCTGACCACACCACCAGTACTCAAGCCACCATGCCGAGCCACGCCGAATCAGCCGTCAGAAGATCTGTTGTTATACATCTCCTGCATGACTCATGTGGTGAGCACCGCGTTAGTGAAAGGGAAATGTGCCCTTGGGCCATTTCTAAGTATTTTAGTGATTTAGTGTCCAACACAAGTGCCTAAGTGTAAAATGGTGGACAAAATACAAATCAAGGATAAAGGTATGTTTTTCAGACTTAGTACATTGTTTTAGAGACTAATGTATTGTGTCTAAGTGCTGGAAACAGGAAAAATCGAATTGGAAAAGTCTTGGCTCGAGCAGCCAAGACTCTGCTCAGTCTGGGAGCACCGGACTGTCCGGTGCGCCAAGCTGGCTCGAGCGAACTGGCCGCTCTCGGGAATTCACTGACGACGTACGGCTATAATTCACCGGACTGTCCGGTGTGCACCGGACTGTCCGGTGGGCCAACGGTCGGCCGCGCGATCTGCGTGGGACACATGGCCGAGCCAACGGCTAGAAGGAGGCACCGGACTGTCCGGTGTGCACCGGACATGTCCGGTGCGCCAACGGCTCCAAGGCTGCCAACGGTCGGCTTTGCCATAGAAGGAAAGAAATCGGGCACCGGACTGTCCGGTGCGCCACGTGACAGAAGGCAAGAATTGCCTTCCCAAATTGCTCTCAACGGCTCCTAGCTGCCTTGGGGCTATAAAAGGGACCCCTAGGCGCATGGAGGAGTTAACCAAGCATTCCTAGAGCACTCTTGATCACTCACACTCCATTCCTGCGCACTTGTTCGACATTCTAGTGATTTGAGCTCCGTTCTATTGTGCTAGTCTCTTGAGCTCAAGTCTGGGTCTTGTGTGTGCGTATTTGCTGTGATCTTTGTGTCTTGTGTGAGTTGCTAATCCCTCCCTTGCTCCATGCTTCTTTGTGAACTTCAAGTGTAAGGGCGAGAGGCTCCAAGTTGTGGAGATTCCTCGCAAACGGGATTAAGAAAAGCTAAGCAAAACACCATGGTATTCAAGTAGGTCTTTGAACCACTTGAGAGGGGTTGATTGCTACCCTCGTCCGTTGGGACGCCACAACGTGGAGTAGGCAAGCGTTGGTCTTGGCCGAACCACGGGATAACCACCGTGCCATCTCTGTGATTGACATCTTTGTAGTTACTATGTTTTGTTGAGACTCCTCTCTAGCCACTTGGCGATTATTGTACTAACACTTAACCAAGTTTTTGTGGCTTAAGTTTCAAGTTTTACAGGATCACCTATTCACCCCCCTCTAGGTGCCCTCAATTGGTATCAGAGCCGTTCTCTTCAAGAAGGGACTAATCGCCCGAAGAGATGGATCCTAAGGGAAAGGGGATGGTGGTCAACAACAACGAGAAGGAGTCTATCTTCAACAAGCCGAAGGATGACAAGCCTACCGACTCGGGCTCGGGCCACAAGCGCAAAGACGGGAAGAAGAAGAAGACAAGGCGCATCAAGGAGATCCTCTACTACGACAGTGACGAATCTTCCTCTTCCCAAAAGGACGACGACGACTACGAGAAAAAGAAAACGGTCAATTCGAACTTTTCTTTTGATTACTCTCGTATTCCTCAAAGTACAAATGCTCATTTATTATCTATTCCACTTGGTAAACCTCCTCATTTTGATGGAGAGGACTACGGATTTTGGAGTCACAAAATGCGTAGTCACTTGTTCTCTCTCCATCCTAGTATATGGGAGATTGTAGAGAGTGGAATGCACTTTGATAGTACGGATAGTCCCATGTTCGTTAATGAGCAAATTCATAAAAATGCACAAGCTACTACTGTTCTTCTAGCTTCCTTGTGCAGGGATGAATACCACAAAGTGAGCGGCTTGGATAATGCCAAGCAAATTTGGGACACCCTCAAGATCTCTCATGAGGGGAATGACGTCACAATGCTCACCAAGATGGAGTTGGTGGAGGGCGAACTCGGGAGATTCGCTATGATAAGGGGAGAAGAGCCAACCCAAACGTACAACCGGCTCAAGACCCTTATCAACAAGATAAGAAGCTATGGAAGCATGCGATGGACGGACCATGACGTCGTCCGCCTAATGCTAAGGTCTTTTACTGTTTTTGATCCTCATCTTGTAAACAATATTCGTGAGAATCCTAGGTACACCAAGATGACGCCCGAGGAGATACTTGGAAAGTTCGTGAGCGGGCGAATGATGATCAAGGAAGCAAGATACGTGGACGACGCATTGAATGGTCCAATCAATGAGCCTCAACCTCTTGCTCTCAAGGCAACAAGAAGCAAGGAGACGCTACCTAGCAAGGTGGCACAAATCGAGGCTGCCGGACATAATGATGAAGAGATGGCTCTCATCATCAAGAGATTCAAGACGGCGCTAAAAGGTCGCAAGGGGCAGCCAAGCAAGACCAAGACAAAGGGGAAGCGCTCATGCTTCAAATGTGGTAAGCTTGGTCATTTTATTGCTAACTGTCCTGACAATGATAGTGATCAGGATCAAGGGAACAAGAGGGAGAAGAAGAAGAATTATAAGAAGGCAAAGGGCGAGGCACATCTAGGCAAGAAGTGGGATTTGGATTGCTCCTCTTCCGACTCCAACAATGAAGGACTCGCCGCCACCGCCTTCAACAAGTCATCCCTCTTCCCAAACGAGCGTCATACATGCCTTATGGCAAGGGAGAAGAAGGTATGTACTCGAAACTCTACTTATGCTTCTTCAAGTGAGGACGAATCTAGTGATGAGGATGAAATAGATTATTCTTGTTTATTTAAGGGCCTAGATAGAACCAAGGTAGATAAAATTAATGAATTGATTGATGCCTTGAATGATAAGAATAGGCTTTTAGAAAAGCAAGAGGATTTGTTGTATGAAGAACATGACAAATTTATAGAAGCACAAAAATCTCATGCTCTAGAAGTTAAAAGAAATGAAATGCTTTCTTGTGAATTATCTTCTTGCCATGAGACAATTTCTAACTTAAGGATCATTAATGATGATTTGAATGCTAAGTTAGAAATAACTAGTAAATCAACATCTTGTGTAGAAATTGTTGCAACGTGTAATAGGTGTAAAGATTTTGACATTGATGCTTGTAGTGAACACCTAGTTACAATTTCCAAACTTAATGATGAATTGGCTAGTCTTAATGCTCAACTTAAGACTAGCAAGAGTGAATTTGATAAGCTAAAATTTGTGAGGGATGCCTACACGATTGGTAGACACCCCTCAATTAAGGATGGACTTGGCTTCAAGAGGGAAGGCTCCTATGGCAAGTAGTACTAAAAACCATGCTTTTATGTATCATAATAAGAGACATGCTAGAAATGACTATAGAAGTTATGATTCACATGCTATGTTTGCTTCTAGTTCTTCTTATATGCATGATAGAGATATGTATAGGAGATATGTTCATCATGTGCCTAGAAAGAATATTGTTCATGTTTCTAGGAAAGTTATGGATGGTCCTTCTACAATATATCATGCTTTAAATGCTTCCTTTGCTATTTGTAGAAAGGATAGGAAGATAGTTGCTAGGAAATTAGGGGCAAAATGCAAGGGTGATAAAACTTGCATTTGGGTCCCTAAGACAATTGTGACTAACCTTGTAGGACCCAACAAGAGTTGGGTACCTAAGTCCCAAGCCTAAATTCGCCTTGCAGGTTTATGCATCCGGGGGTTCAAGCTGGATTATCGACAGCGGATGCACAAACCATATGACGGGGGAGAAGAAGATGTTCACCTCCTACGTTAAAAACAAGGATTCCCAAGATTCAATCATATTTGGTGATGGGAACCAAGGCAAGGTGAAAGGCTTATGCAAGATTGCAATTTCAAATGAGCACTCTATCTCTAATGTATTTTTAGTTGAGTCCCTTGGATATAATTTGCTATCTGTTAGTCAATTATGTAATATGGGATATAATTGTCTATTTACAAATGTAGATGTGTCTGTCTTTAGAAGAAGTGATGGTTCATTAGCTTTTAAGGGTGTATTAGACGGCAAACTTTATTTAGTTGATTTTGCAAAAGAGGAGGCCGGTCTAGATGCATGCTTAATAGCTAAGACTAGCATGGGCTGGCTGTGGCATCGCCGCTTAGCACATGTAGGGATGAAGAACCTTCACAAGCTTCTAAAGGGAGAACACGTGATAGGTTTGACTAACGTGCAATTCGAAAAAGATAGACCTTGTGCAGCTTGTCAGGCAGGTAAACAGGTGGGAGGAGCGCATCACAACAAGAATGTGATGACCACATCAAGACCCCTGGAGCTGCTACATATGGACCTCTTCGGACCCGTTGCCTATCTAAGCATAGGAGGAAGTAAGTATGGTCTAGTTATTGTTGATGACTTTTCCCGCTTCACTTGGGTATTCTTTTTGCAGGATAAGTCTGAAACCCAAGGGACCCTCAAGCGCTTCCTAAGGAGAGCTCAAAATGAGTTTGAGCTCAAAGTGAAGAAGATAAGAAGCGACAACGGGTCCGAATTCAAGAACCTTCAAGTGGAGGAGTTTCTTGAGGAGGAAGGGATCAAGCACGAGTTCTCAGCTCCCTACACACCACAACAAAATGGTGTGGTAGAGAGGAAGAATAGGACGCTCATCGACATGGCGAGGACGATGCTTGGAGAGTTCAAGACCCCCGAGTGCTTTTGGTCGGAAGCCGTGAACACGGCTTGCCACGCCATCAACAGGGTATACCTTCATCGTCTCCTCAAGAAGACGTCATATGAGCTTCTAACCGGTAACAAACCCAATGTATCTTACTTTCGTGTATTTGGGAGCAAATGCTACATTCTAGTGAAGAAGGGTAGAAATTCTAAGTTTGCTCCCAAAGCTGTAGAAGGGTTCTTGTTAGGTTATGATTCAAATACAAAGGCGTATAGGGTCTTCAACAAATCATCGGGTTTGGTTGAAGTCTCTAGAGACGTTGTATTTGATGAGACTAATACAAGAGAGCAAGTTGTTGATCTTGATGATGTAGATGAAGAAGATATTCCGACGGCCGCTATACGAACCATGGCGATTGATGATGTACGACCACAGGAACAAAAGGAGCAAGATCAACCTTCTTCCTCAACTATGGTGCATCTCCCAACTCAAGACGATGAACAGGTTCATCAACAGGAGGCGTGTGATCAAGGGGGAGCACAAGATGATCATGTGATGGAGGAAGAAGCGCAACCTGCACCTCCAACCCAAGTTCGAGCGATGATTCAAAGGGATCATCCCGTCGATCAAATTCTGGGTGATATTAGCAAGGGAGTAACTACTCGATCTGGATTAGTTAATTTTTGTGAGCATTACTCCTTTGTCTCTTCTATTGAGCCTTTCAGGGTAGAAGAGGCCTTGCTAGATCCGGACTGGGTGTTGGCCATGCAAGAGGAGCTCAAGAACTTCAAGAGGAATGAAGTTTGGACGCTGGTGCCTCGTCCTAAGCAAAATGTTGTGGGAACCAAGTGGGTGTTCCGCAACAAACAAGACGAGCACGGAGTGGTGACAAGGAACAAGGCTCGACTTGTGGCAAAAGGTTATGCCCAAGTCGCAGGTTTGGACTTTGAGGAGACTTTTGCTCCTGTGGCTAGGCTAGAGTCCATTCGTATTTTGCTAGCATATGCCGCTCACCATTCTTTCAGGTTGTTCCAAATGGATGTGAAGAGCGCTTTCCTCAACGGGCCAATCAAGGAGGAGGTGTACGTAGAGCAACCCCCTGGCTTCGAGGATGAACGGTACCCCGACCACGTGTGTAAGCTCTCTAAGGCGCTCTATGGACTTAAGCAAGCCCCAAGAGCATGGTATGAATGCCTTAGAGACTTTCTAATTGCTAATGCTTTCAAGGTTGGGAAAGCCGATCCAACTCTTTTCACTAAGACTTGTGATGGTGATCTTTTTGTGTGCCAAATTTATGTCGATGACATAATATTTGGTTCTACTAATAAAAAGTCGTGTGAAGAGTTTAGCTGGGTAATGACGTAGAAATTCGAGATGTCAATGATGGGCGAGTTGAACTACTTCCTTGGGTTCCAAGTGAAGCAACTCAAGGACGACACCTTCATCTCTCAAACGAAGTACACGCAAGACTTGCTGAAGCGGTTTGGGATGAAGGATGCCAAGCCCGCAAAAACTCCGATGGGGACCGACGGACACACCGATCTCAACAAAGGAGGTAAGTCCGTTGATCAAAAGGCATACCAGTCAATGATAGGGTCATTACTTTACTTATGTGCTAGTAGACCGGATATTATGCTTAGCGTATGCATGTGTGCTAGATTTCAATCCGATCCTAAGGAGTGTCACTTAGTGGCAGTGAAGCGAATCCTTATATATTTAGTTGCTACGCCCTGCTTCGGGCTCTGGTATCCAAAGGGGTCTACCTTTGACCTAATTGGATATTCAGATTCCGACTATGCTGGATGTAAGGTCGATAGGAAGAGTACATCGGGGACGTGCCAATTCTTAGGAAGGTCCCTGGTGTCATGGAATTCTAAGAAACAAACCTCCGTTGCCCTATCCACCGCTGAGGCCGAGTATGTTGCCGCAGGACAGTGTTGCGCGCAACTACTTTGGATGAGGCAAATCCTCAGGGACTTTGGCTACAATCTGAGCAAAGTCCCACTCCTATGTGACAATGAGAGTGTTATCCGCATGGCGGAAAATCCTGTTGAACACAGCCGCACAAAGCACATAGACATCCGGCATCACTTTTTGAGAGACCACCAGCAAAAGGGAGATATCGAAGTGTTTCATGTTAGCACCGAGAACCAGCTAGCCGATATCTTTACCAAGCCTCTAGATGAGAAGACCTTTTGCAGGTTGCGTAGTGAGCTAAATGTCTTAGATTCGTTGAACTTGGATTGATTTATAGCATACATGTGTTTATGCCTTTGATCATGTTCCTTATGCATTTTGTTGCTTAATAATGGTGCTCAAGTTGTACAAACACTCCCTGGACCTCACAAGTCCGTTGCAAAGTGATGCACATGTTTAGGGGGAGATGTGTTACAACTTGACCCTTTGAGACTAACCATGTGCTTGAGTTTGCTTGATTTAGTCTCAAAGGAGGATTGAAAGGGAAAAGGTGGACTTGGACCATGCAAGACTTCCACTGCACTCCGATGAGAGAGTAACTTATTCCAAGTTCATCTTTATGACCTTATTGCCTTAGTACTCTTATTTGAAGATTTTGGTGAGGCAATGGGGTTTAAGGGCCAAGATTGATCCCGTTTTGGTGCTTGATGCCAAAGGGGGAGAAAATAAGGCTAAAGCAATAAATGGATCAGCTACCACTTGAGAGATTTTGCAAATAGTAGAATAGAGCTTTTGGTTTGTCAAAACTCTTTTATTGTCTCTCTTGTCAAAAATTGGCTTTCTTGTGGGGAGAAGTGTTGATTATGGGAAAAAGGGAAGTTTTTGAAATCCTGAATCAATTTCTAGTGGAATGACTCTCTTTATGTCTTAACATATGTGTTTGACTTAGAGATAGAAATTTGAGCTTGATTTGCAAAAACAAACCAAGTGGTGGCAAAGAGTGATCCATATATGTCAAATTTGAATCAAAACAATTTGAGTTCTTATTTGAATTGATTTTGTATTTGTTCTATTTGTTTTATATTTTTGGCATAAATCACCAAAAAGGGGGAGATTGAAAGGGAAATGTGCCCTTGGGCCATTTCTAAGTATTTTAGTGATTTAGTGTCCAACACAAGTGCCTAAGTGTAAAATGGTGGACAAAATACAAATCAAGGATAAAGGTATGTTTTGCAGACTTAGTACATTGTTTTAGAGACTAATGTATTGTGTCTAAGTGCTGGAAACAGGAAAAATCGAATTGGAATTGTCTTGGCTCGAGGAACCAAGACTCTGCTCAGTCTGGGAGCATCGGACTGTCCGGTGGTGCACCGGACAGTGTCCGGTGCGCCAAGCTGGCTCGAGCGAACTGGCCGCTCTCGGGAATTCACTGACGACGTACGGCTATAATTCACCGGACTGTCTGGTGTGCACCGGACTGTCCGGTGGGCCAACGGTCGGCCGGGCCAACGGTCGGCCGCGCGATCTGCGCGGGACACGTGGCCGAGCCAACGGCTAGAAGGAGGCACCGGACTGTCCGGTGCGCCAACGGCTCCAAGGCTGCCAACGGTCGGCTTCGCCATAGAAGGAAAGAAATCGGGCACCGGACTGTCCGGTGCGCCAAGTGACAGAAGGCAAGAATTGCCTTCCCAGATTGCTCTCAACGGCTCCTAGCTGCCTTGGGGCTATAAAAGGGACCCCTAGGCGCATGGAGGAGTTAACCAAGCATTCCTAGAGCACTCTTGATCACTCACACTCCATTCCTGCGCACTTGTTCGACATTCTAGTGATTTGAGCTCCGTTCTAGTGTGCTAGTCTCTTGAGCTCAAGTCTGGGTCTTGTATGTGCGTATTTGCTGTGATCTTTGTGTCTTGTGTGAGTTGCTAATCCCTCTCTTGCTCCGTGCTTCTTTGTGAACTTCAAGTGTAAGGGCGAGAGGCTCCAAGTTGTGGAGATTCCTCGCAAACGGGATTAAGAAAAGCTAAGCAAAACACCGTGGTATTCAAGTAGGTCTTTGAACCACTTGAGAGGGGTTGATTGCAACCCTCGTCCGTTGGGACGCCACAACGTGGAGTAGGCAAGCGTTGGTCTTGGCCGAACCACGGGATAACCACCGTGCCATCTCAATGATTGACATCTTTGTGGTTACTGTGTTTTGTTGAGACTCCTCTCTAGCCACTTGGCGATTATTGTGCTAACACTTAACCAAGTTTTTGTGGCTTAAGTTTCAAGTTTTATAGGATCACCTATTCACCCCCCCTCTATGTGCCCTCAGTTAGTAGTCGAGCGGGTGGAGGAAGGACATACATATCCAGTACAACATCCGGTCTACTTCATCAACGAAGTTCTAGGACCCTCTAAAAAGAAATATCCCCAAGTTTAAAAACTACTATATGTGATACTTCTAACCGCTCGCAAGCTCTATCACTACTTCGACGACCACAAAGTCATAGTAGTCACCGGGTTTCCAATAGGGGATATCCTTCACAACAAAGAAGCCATCGAAAGAATAGCCAAGTAGGCCTGCGAGCTAGGAGCTCATGACATAGAGTTTCGGCCTCGCACAGCAGTAAAGACTCAAGCACTAGCTGACTTCGTATCAGAATGGACTGAGCATCAGGTTCCAGACAACCCAGAAGCTACTGAAGTATGGTGAATGTATTTCGATGGCTTGTTGAAACTACAGGGAGCAGGCGCAGGGATCCTCTTCATTGCTCCAGGAGGTGAACAACTCAAGTATGCACTTCAGCTATTATTCCCAGCATCAAATAATGTAGCAGAATATGAAGCACTGATCCACGGATTGATCATCGCCGTGTCACTGGGCATTAAGAGGTTGATGGTATACGGAGATTCACTAGTGGTCATAAGCCAGATAAATAAGGATTGGGATTGCTCGACTGATTCCATGGGCAAGTACTGTACAACCGTCCAAAAATGAGAAGACAAGTTTGAAGGGTTGGAGTTCCATCACGTGGAAAGAGACCGCAACGCATCAGCTGACGCGTTGTCAAAGTTGGGATCCAGTCAGGCCCAGGTCCCACCCGGAATCTTCGTCTAGGAAATATCACGTCTAAGTATTCTCTCAGATCAGACAGAAGAATGCAACACCTTGAACTAACCAGAATCAGACCCTAATGACTGGAGAGAGCTTATCATCAGGTACAAAAAGAATGAAGAAGAACTGGATGATAAGGCTGCAACGGAACGCATTGCAAGACAGTTGACCCACTACACCCTCATAGGGGGCACACTATACAGAAGGGGTGCGACGAGAGTCTTCATGAAGTGCGTATCCTCGACTACTAGGAAGCAGCTATTGGATGAAATCGACGCCGAACAGTGTGGAGTACACGCAGCATCCAGAACTCTAGTTGGAAAAGTTTTTAGGTCTGGTTTCTACTAGCCAACGGCGAAGAGTGATGCCGTCGAGTTAGTCCAGAGACGTGATGCTTGCCAATTCTTGTCAAAGCAACAACATTTACCGGCACAGCAGCTGCAGACCATCCCTGTAACATGGTCGTTCGCGTGCTGGGGGCTGAACATGATTGGACCCTTCAAAAAAGCTCAGGGATGCTATACTCACGTGCTGGTTGCCATTGACAAGTTCACCAAATGGATAGAGTACAAGCCTATTGCTTCTTTAACCTCAGCCAAGGCGGTGGAGTTCATACAAGACATAAGGTTTGGGATACCAGATAGCATCATAACCGACCTGGGATCCAACTTCACTAGCTCTGAATTCTTTGATTTATGCGAACAACGAAGTATCCAGATCAAGTATGCATCAGTAGCACACCCAAGAGCCAATGGTCAGGTGGAAAGGGCCAATGGAATGATACTGGAAGCACTCAGGAAGAAAGTGTTCGACAAAAATGAAAAGTTTGCAGGAAAGTGGATCAGAGAGCTGCCGTATGTGGTTTGGAGCTTGAGAACTCAACCTAGTCGAGCTCTACATGGAAATACCCTGTTCTTCATGGTCTATGGTTCGGAGACAGTGCTACTCGCCGACCTCAGGTTCGGGGCACCGAGGCTAGTCTTCGAAAGCATAGCTGACGCAGAAGCTACCAGGCTAGAGGATATTGATGTGCTGGAGGAAGAGTGATTGAACACAGTAATTCAGTCAGCCAGATACCAGCAGACCTTGAGGCACTATCATGATAAAGTCGTATGACACCGATCCTTTGTAGTGGGAGACTTGGTCCTTCGCCGAATTCTAACGGAGGAAGGACGACACAAGTTGTCACCACTATGGGAAGGGTCATTCATTGTATCAGAGGTCAAACGGCCAGGATCATACCGGCTTACTCAAATGGACGGCACGAAAGTGGGGAATTCATGGAACATAGAGCATCTTAGAAAGTTTTACCCTTAGCAAGGCCTCAAAGGCTATCGGAGCAACATTGTACTCTGTAATTGGAGAATCCATCATCAATAAAGTTTTCATTCTCAAAGGCATTCAAACTCTTGACTATCAGCTGACTTCGATTCGATTGGACTCGGAATCAACATGCTTACTCGACTTAGGGTGACCACTATACCCTACTAACGAAGCAATCGGCTTAAGTCGGCGACGACTTAAGACGGTGCGACATGCTCACACTCACTCGACTTAGGGTGACCACTATACCCTACTAACGGAGCAATCGGCTTAAGTCGGCGACGACTTAAGACGGTGAAACATGCTCACGCTCAAGCGACTTAGGGTGACCACTATACCCTACTAACGGAGCAATCGGCTTAAGTCGGCGACGACTTAAGACAGTGAAACATGCTCACGCTCACTCGACTTAGGGTGACCACTATACCCTACTAACGGAGCAATCGGTTAAGTCAGCGACGACTTAAGTCGGTGCAACATGCTCGCACTGACTCGGCTTAGGGGAACCACTATACCCTACTAACGGGGCAATTGACTCAAGTCGGCAATGACTTAAGTCAACACGATACGATCACATCTACCTATCTTAGGGCGACCACTATACCTTACCAGCCAGGAGATTGGCTTAAGTCAGGAAAAGTTTTAAAACCAGCACGCCACATTTACTTTCACAATTGTTCAGGGTGTCTGTTAGTCACAAAAAAAACAATCAGTACTCTAGGAAAACAGAATGTTATACTTATCAACACCAAGGACACGTTCTGGTGCCCTATCCTCAAAATATTCGAACACAACCATCACACGCATATAGAATTCATAGTACATCCTGTATCTCGCAGGATATCACTGCATCGAAACATCTCTGCTAGCAATGTTTTTTGCAGGAGCAATCGAGGAAGAAGGGCGACTTGAAGCATCAGGCGCAGCCTTGACGTCGACGACAATGTCATAAGGAACCACTACGTCGGGCCTCCTCATCAAGATCCGCCCCGCGCGAATGGCTTTGTCCATAGCCTTGTCGCGCTGAGCCCTTAGAACGGCGCAACTGTCCTCTGAAGCTTTGACAGCCAGTCGAGCAGTTTCTAGCTCATGTGTGACGAGTTTATTTGAAGCACGAAGATCTTTAATGGTCAAATCCTTGGCCGATAGCTGTTGTCCAAGCCGCTGAACTTCATCTTGAGATACTTGTAGCTCGTGACGATGATGGTCCAGGTCCGACATAGTGAAGTGGTGGCTCCTTTCCAAAATAGTCAAGGAGTTGCTAGAGTCACGATATAACCTGTCCAGATTATCACGAGCGGTCGCAAGTGCTCGTGTTTCCTCCTACGAACAAGAATCAACATTCAGCACCCAGTCAACAATAAGCATGGCAAAGTCAACCAAGGGAGTTTATCTCATGTGCCATCCTTTTCGAGCCAAGCTGAGCATTAAGAGAAGAGTTCAAAGAGCGCGCGTCATCTAGAGAAGCAGAAACTCGGGCCAGGTCGGCTTGACCTTGAGAATACTTCTCCTCAAGATCAGAGTACCGCTGGGTTAAGTCGGCTTGACTTCGAAGATATTTTTCCTCAAACTCGGAGCACCGCCGGGCCATATCTGACAATGCAGCTGAAAGGGGATACATGATTAAAAATAGGTTGATCAATAAAAACAACTAAGGAAGAAATGAGGTCACTAACCAGCGTTCGACGCCTTCAAGTCAGCAATCTGTTTTTGAACAGCAATGTGTTCCACTGCATTAGAGACAGAGCTCCTTTTGGGATAGTGGCACCATACGACCTCAGCTGGGCAGACATTCCATCAACTAAAGCTTGTGGTCGAAGACAAATAAGTATAAGAAATATAATTTACCAAGAGGAACAATAAAAGGCAAGTAGTTGACTCACCTGAAGATTGGAGAGGAATGATGGTAAACCCAAGTCAGGGGGAGCTATGTCATGGCTTGACGGAGGAAGATCGGCAGGAACAATTTGAAAGACGTTGTCAGGGGTGAGCTCAGCCCCGCCAGCAAATAATAGAATTCTCGCATCTAGCTCGCCGACCTCCAAGGCGACTTGTTTGTTCAAAGCTGTGGAAGCATGCATCGCCGTCGCCCCATCGGATGGAGGTGGAGACGACCCAACATGGACGTCCATGGAGGTATGGGAAGGAGAGCCCACCTGAAAACCCTCAGGGGCCGGGTCGCAACTTGCGCTACCCATCAGAGCCGAATCACTACCGGCAACACCCTCGGGGACTGGGTAACAGCCAGCACCACCCTCGGGGGCTGGGGTTTCTGCAGTAGCCACCCCCAAGGCTGAGGGCTCCTCTGTCACCTCTATGGGAGTCGTGCGACTCGGACAAACATCTTGACATTGAAGACTGCCTTCCAAAGTCGACAATGCACGAGATACTGCTCGAGATACCTCCAGCCCAACATCTGGAACCTCTGAACAAACAGCCATCACGTCATCGGCAATCGGCTCTAACCGCATATCCTCAGAGACGACTTCATCAAGGGCCTGATCAAAATCTGATATTGACAGTCCCTGAAGACTAACAAGAGCTGACAGAGCTGGAGAAGGAATATCACTCCCCCCTCAATACCTCTGTAATGCCGGCTGTTCTTACAGATCAGCGGGACTTCTTCTTCATCCTCATCAAATATACAGACATCAGCTGGTGCACGATCACAACCCTTGGCATCAACCTCAGGAAGGACCTCTGCTAGCACTTCATCACAAATCGGAGCAGAAGGACCTGCACCCTGGTCCAAGCATGACAGTCGCCGAAGCCGTTTCTTTTTCTTGTTTTCCTCAACAGGTGCAGGCGGGCGGCTAACTCGGCGGAGACGCTTTGGGCGGGCACCTTCAGGCTTCCAAATCTCCACCACTTTGCCAAGCTCTTGTCTAGCCGTGATAGCCATCAGTTCAGCATGGGTCGAGTCAGACGATTCCCCAGCCAGCATACTAAGCACAACATCTATCTCTACATCGTCTGTGCTAGCTGGCATCTCAAAATGAGTTTGCTTCTCATCACTGGGAAGATTCCGAAGAGGGGCAATCAGAGCCTCAATGTCCTCGGGAGATGGTCGCACTCTAAGACCCAGGCTACCATCACTAGCAGGAGGGTTGGACACAAATTCAGAAAACGACCTATGAGGTGGCAGATTCCAGGCAGAATAGGCAACAGGAGCACCAACATTTGACACTCTGCCCCTCAGGATCATATCCAGTCGGCTCACCAGATCTTCAGTGGGAATTCTCTTATTTGTAACCTGGGTAGAGTCATTGATGCCACTGTACAGATAAGCCGGGTATGCCCTGTCCTTCAAAGGATGAATATTCTTGAAGACAAAATCAGCGACCACAGCTTCAGCAGTCAGGCCTCTGTTTTTCAACAAGAAGACCTCAGTAAGCAGCACTTTTGCCTCCGTTATCTCCGAAGAGGTCGGAGATTCTACCCAGCTTGGAGTACGGACATCTGGTTGCCTCCCTGACCTAGGGGGTAGGGACTTGCAGTGGTTCTCCACAATGAACCACTTGAGGTGCCACCCCTTGATGCTATCCTTGAGGGGGATGTCGAGGTACTCTGTCTTCCTCCCGCGATGCAGCTCTAGACTGGTGCTGCCAACAAGTTGGTGCTGTCCCGTAGCCATCCCGGGCTGACAATGATACAGATACTTCCAGAGGCCGAAATGGGGGAGAATCCCGAGATAGGCCTCACACAGATGAATAAAAATGGAAACTTGCAAGATAGAATTAGGGTTCAAGTGGGTCAAGTTCAGATCGTAGAAATCAAGGAGTCCACGGAAGAAGGGAGAAACGGGGAGAGCAAGGCCGCGGATAAGGAAAGAAACATAGACAATGGACTCATGGGTGTCCTCCGTCGGAACAGTGACCCCGCGGCAAATCCGCCAAGAGCAGAGTTCTTTCGGAGGTAAAACCCCAACATCGACAAAGTGAAGAAGATCAGATTCTGAAATAACAGACATATGGTTACCCGCGAATGGGAACTGACTGTTGGGGTCGATGGACAGGATGACTACCACAACGGAGCTCTACCTCTTCCGTTTCAACGCCATCGCAATCTCGCCGGCGGAATGAACAGAAGCGGAATATCAGGGAAATAGAGGAGTGGTTCGAGGCGGAAATGTGAAGTTAGGGCTCAAAAATCAAAAGTGCACATCGACACGAGTATAAATGGGGGTTTCCCGGGTCGGGCGCCATTTCTAAAAGTGCCAAGTCATCGCTCGGGAAGGCGAAACTTCATACATAACTCGGCGGTTACCTCTAAAACGCTGACAATGTCAAGCACCACTCGGCGATTACCTCTAAAATGCCAACAGTGTCAAACACAGCTCGTCGGTTACCTCTAAAACGCCAGTGTCATCAGCTATCGATCGACGATTATTTCTAAAAACGCTGGCAGTGTTAGGCGCAAGGACGAACTATCGAGCGATTGTAAAGAAGGAGCGGCGAGAAAGCAAAAGTTCGCTCAGAACAACTGAAGCTTCTTCATTAAATAGTGGAAGGGATTTTTCACAAACTCAAAGACTGACCCATTATGAGTCAGCCTTTTTTCCCTTTTCTACTACATTACATTACTACATTACTCACATTAAACTATACTACTAACTACTACTACTGCTAGTACTAATTATCTATACTAATATTTAAGCCAGTGGCGCTTTGCCACTGGCCTTGTTGCTCCTGCTGATGCCGCCCTTGCCGTCGTCGTCGCCCCTCCTGTCGCCGCTGCCTCCACCACCGCCCTTGCCGTCGTCGTTGCCATCATCGCCGCCACCACTTCCACCGCTGCTGTCGCCTTTGTCGTCGTCGTCGCCGCCGCTCCCTTCCTCGGACGAGCCAGAAGAGTTCTCCTCGTCCGAGGAGACCTCCGACTCATCCGAGCCCTCGAGCCCGGCGCGCTCGACAGACCGGATGTACGTCCACACCTCAGCGACTATCCCCTAGGAATCGTCCGAGTCGTCGGACGACGCCGGGGGGAAGCGTAGACCGGCGATCCCTCAGACTCGGAGGAAAACTCCTCCTCCAAGTACTCGGAGTCACCGAAGTCCTCCGACGAAGGACTTGGCTCACGCTTCCGTTTGTCGCCGGAGCGACACGGCGAACCTTGACCTTTCTTTTCCTTGCCCATGGCCAGATGGAAGAGAAGAGGGAGTTGGAAAAGAAGCAACAGATGATTAGAGGATGTGTGAAGACAACAACGGGGCAAGTAGGCTATTTATAGGGACCGGAGGCAACTGTTCATCTCCTACCACGCTCACCGAACAGTCGCAGGTATTCAATAAGCAATTCAAATCTCCTGAAAGCAAGTCAGGCAACGGACGCCGCTTCGCACAACACGACACCATTTGTACTAAGGTCAACTGCTTGGGTGATATGATTACGCCCCGCGGTCACATCAAGTTGCTACTCCAGGACAGTGTGCTAAACGCTCTGCGTACCAAGACGTCCCTTGGTCACACCCATTGGGGCGGGACGACCAGGAATTTTCAATAGATTTTCTGAACAAGTCACATCCATACAGTATATGCAATGAATGTATTGAGACAGAAGGAAGATATAGATAGAGATCAAAGGAAAGCCAAATATAGCTACTGAACTGCAAGTCTAGTCAGCAGAAGCATTGAAGCACAAAGCGAAATGAAGACGAGCCAAGAGCCATCTACCAGACGTCCAATCTGTCGCCGATCAAATAAATTTCAAACCTAACAAGGCATGGGCAGACCATGTTGTTTGAATTTGCAAAAGCAGGAGATGAAGATAAAACGCTAATTTCTAAAGCATGAGATGAAGATAAAATGCTGATTTCTAAGGCATGAGACGAAGATAAAATGCTGATTTCTAAAGCATGAGACGAAGATAAAATGTTGATCCCTAAAGCATGAGATGAAGATCTTTGAGTGGATTATTTTCAACAATCCACTCAAAGCTCGGGGGCTACACCCATTGGGTGCACTTCCGGTGCGCCCAATGAATGATGAGGTCCGCCAGCAAATTTTGGATGAAGCACATCTTAGTCGTTATTCTATTCATCCCGGAAGCACTAAGATGTATCATGATCTGAAACAACATTATTGGTGGACAAAGATGAAGATTGAAATCGCACGCTATGTGGCAAGATGTGACACTTGTAGACGTGTCAAAGCCATACATATGAAGACTGCTGGTCCATTACAATCTCTACCTATACCAACATGGAAATGGGAAGATATAAGCATGGACTTTATTGTGGGATTGCCCAGGACTGCAAAGGGGTATGATTCTATTTGGGTTATAATTGATCGGCTTACGAAAATTGCTCATTTTATGCCAGTCAAGACATATTACCCGGTCCTCACATATGCGGAACTGTACATTGCTCACATTCTCAGTTTGCACGGTATACCGAAGACTATAGTGTCAGATCGTGGACCTCAATTTGTATCCAAATTCTGGGGAGAACTTCACAAATCCTTGGGTACTAAATTGCTCCATAGTTCAGCCTATCATCCTCAAACCAGTGGGCAGACTGAGAGGGTAAATCAGATACTTGAAGATATGTTGCGAGCATGTGTTCTGGAATTCCCACAGAAATGGGATGATTGTTTACCATTAGCGGAGTTCTTGTATAATAATAGCTATCAAGAAAGCATCAAAATGGCACCTTTTGAAGCCTTGTATGGACGACGGTGTCGTACTCCGTTAAACTGGTCTGAACCAGGCGAAAGAAATTTCTTCAGGCCTGATATGGTAAAGGAAACAGAAGAAAAGGTTCAAATAATAATTCATAACCTAAAAGAAGCCCAAGCTCGCTAGAAGAGTTATACAGACAAGCGACGACAACCCTTGTACTTTCTTGTTGGAGATTATATATACCTGAAAGTTTCGCCAATGAAGGGTGTATCACGTTTCGGGGTAAAAGGGAAGCTTGCACCACGGTATATTGGTCCTTTTCCTATCCTTGAAAGATATGGACCAGTGGCCTACCAACTCCAGTTACCTGAAACATTGTCTGCTGTACATAATGTGTTCCATGTGTCTCAATTGAAGAAGTGTCTTCGGGTTCCCGATCGAACCATTGAAGTAACGGATGTTGCCTTAGAACCAGACTTGACATATTCAGAGCACCCTATTCGAGTCTTGGATCAAAAGGACAGAATTACCCGACGGAAAACTCTCAAGTTTTACAAGATACAGTGGAACCAGCATTCAGGAGATGAGGCTACATGGGAAACTCATGACTTTTTAGAAAAGAATTTCCTAGGCTTTTTAGCCTCATGTAATTTTTTTAAGTGTATACAGTTGTTGTAATAAAGGAATGAGCCTCAGACCACCCCTGCCTTGTACCAAAAATAAGGAAATAAAGATGTGTTGTGTTTCCTTTTCCATTACTTGCCCTAGGACTTTTAATCTCGGGACGAGATTCTTTTATGGGGGAAAGGATGTAACACCTCTCGTGTTACTGCCACTAAAACTTGAGCATAACATCATAAGCATTGGCATATCATGTGTTTGTTACACCTAGAGTGCATTCACTAGGCAAAAAGTTCAAACAAGTTGTATTGATGTGGCATTTCATAAAGTTGTAGAGCCATTGTAGAAGAACAACTTTGCTACAGGTATTAAGTCTTGGTGCCATGAGGAATTTGGAGATAATATGATCCAAAGATGGGCTATCAGGCGATTTTTAACTAAAACTGGCGCACTGTTCATCGAACTTCAGAAAGATCTCACCGGCGATAAGAACGCCACCGCGGTTGGGGATGGGTCTACGACCACGGTAAAGATCATCCGCGATGTGGCATTAAAATGTTGCGGTGACACTGCCCGGTTAATCGGTGGTCACCAGACCATCGCCGTGGCTCTGCCCGCGCGGGTGAGCTCGCCAGCGCGGTTATAGCTCCGCGATTCTCATCCAATTCCGGCCAACGGCCTATAAATTGAGCTCGGATCCTGCTTCTTCACCACATCACGCACACAAGCACTTGAGCAATCGACTCAATTTCACCAGAAGAACTCACATAGTCCACAAAACCATTTCGCCCTGCTCTTCGCGCTGCCGTGAAGAACTCCTCCGTGGCCAGCACTCCTCGGGTCAGTAACTCCCCGATTGCTTCCTGTTCTAGCTTGTTTATAGCTTCCTATTGCTCTTGGAGCCGACCAGTTGAAGTTTGCCAGAGTCCCATCACCGGAACACTCCTCTGCTCCGTAGAACGCCGCCGCGACACCCTCTCTGTCGACCCGCTTTTCTACTCTTGCCTAGTCCAAATTCAAGCGTGTACATAACCTCTGGTGAACCTGTAAAGCTTCCCCAAGCTTCAATTTTGTCATCCATGCCATCGGTTGTTCGGAACACGTTTACCCATCCGATCATTCGCACTGTCGCTGTGAACCGGTTGATTCAAAGCCCCGCTGGTGAAATTGATTGAGGGGAAATGGGCGGGAGGGGGTCCAATCTAGTGTCTGTCGCACGGGAGCCCCAGCTGTTGCGGTATCCTGCCGGCATAGGCTCGACAGAGTTCGGCCTGTGTTGTTCACCGTCGTGGACCTCGGCCTGCGAAGAATTAGAACATGGGGGGTCCTTGTAAACTGTCAGCGACTCACAGAAATAGTGCAGGGCACCCCGTTCGAGTTATTCAAAACGCCAGGGGTCTATTCGCAAAGTCTGTGCGGTCGTGCTTCTGCCTGTAGTGGGCTGACTTGGGCCGCTTTCGGTCCAATATTGTTCATAGTTTTCCTTTTTCTTTTTCTACCAGAGCTAAAGAAATTCTAGAAAATTGTAGAAAAAATGATAAAAATACCAAACCAATTTTGCTTGGCTTCTAATTTCCTATAGAATTTAATAAAAATAGTTTCATGATTTTTAGTCCAAAAGGGAAATTATAGAGTATTTAAAACAGCCTAAGACCATGCTTCTGGATTTTTAGAGAATAAATAATAAATCCAAAATTCACTATATTTTTAGGGTAATCTCTAAATAATATTTAGAAGCCTTGGGTAGAGTTTGGTATGATTTGGACCATGTTTGCTACTTAGAACCCAAAACCCTAGCCCCTGCCCTTTGAACTTCACTATTGACTCCGGAAACCCTAAGTTCTCGGAGATCCGTGAAGGAAAGTTGTATTCAAGACCTTAGATAATAAACTTTTATTATCTTTGCATCTTCATGAGCATTCATTATTATACTTGGCTATATTTAGAAAACGAAGAGGAAGTTGAGGTTGAAGACATAAGGACTTCATCACCACCACCACCTGAGGAACATCAGGCAGGCAACTGTTTCTATTTTGATATGTGCGGAACAGAGCCTGATTCACCAGTAACACAAGGCAAGCCCCAGTGCATTTGCCACCTCCTTGTTCCTTTTAAAATATTTCTCACTTGCTTACTGCATTAGGTGATAGGAGTTGTGTGCTAAACCCATTCCTGCATTTCCTTCCTTGGATTTGAATACTTCTCCTTAAATCCCTATTTTACAAAAGGTTTTCTCATGCTTAGCTTTGCTCTTGCAAAACAAAATGTTTTGTTTTCACAAAAGATGATGTTGCAAAGTGAGAGGGATGTTTTCAAAAATAAAACTTAATGGTGGATCCATCATGGCCATGATGGGTTCAACATCGGAAAATATGTACCTCTGCCAGGTACCAAACTTTGGGTTTGAAATGATTAAGCTGAGACCAGGCGGGTGACTTGCACGAGAAGAGAGTCTCGGTGTAGTGTCTCCGTCTGAGTCGATTAAGGACCATCTCGATGTAGGCTTGATGATCGAAGACCCTTTAACTGGTCACATGCCTCGTCATGGGTAAGCTTTGCCTTGGGCAGACTAATACCAGAATAAGATAACACACAATGGGAGTGGAGAGATGGCGAGAGTAGCGTGTACCCTCCGTGGCAAGAGGCTGAACGATGGTGTATCTGTGCTCTCGGTTGGCGTGAACCTGATCTGGTATTAAGAACCCCGGTGGCAAGTTGACATATGCAAGGGTTAAGTGCTACATATGTCGTGTGATTGGAGATCCTCAGCTGAGTATAATCGATTCGGATCGCCGTAACTTCGTGGACATGAAGACTTGGTCACTGACCTACACGTAGCATTCCAGTGAATACGAAGGGTTGTTAAGAAATTGGCTAGTATAGGTCAAGTGATTGAACTAGGGTAGCAAGAACTATAGTTGCAGGTAATTTTACTTAACCTGACAAATAAAATTGGATTTTTAAGGATCCACTATTAGTAAGCATTTCTGCAAACAGAGTCATTGATTCTTGATAAGCCTTACCTTGACTCCCTTAAAGCCAGCATATCCTTGAGAGTCTTTTACTTTGTCGGGTAAGTCTTGCAAAAGTACACTTCGTACTCAGCGCTTTGTCCCATGTTGTTTTAGGTGAAGAAGCAACAAACTTTTGTTGCTTCTGTTCAAAGGTGGTACCCAAAGAAGAAAACCAAGACTAAAGCTGCGGGAGGGAAGGCCCTCCGTTAAACACTTTTTACTGCTTATTCGGGAGGAGTTTTTGCCTCCCTGTAATAATAATACTTAGCACTCATATATTATGTTCTGGTCTGTAACTATTTAACTCTGTCTTACTTTTTAATAAAAGTAAGTTATTGTAACTGCTTCCGCATTTCCGTATCTCCGATGAATTGTAATGTCTGCGTGACGGGTAAAACGCTCTTGGGAAGGTAAGGAATTCAGATACCGAACTTGTCAAGTGATCAGGTGCACCTGTAGGGTTGTCTGAGGTCCGTTGGACAAGGACAACTGTAGGTGGGCCTAATGACTTGGGAGGTTCTGTCACAGCTGGTATCAGAGCGAAGCCCATCTCTGCAGATATTATGAGACATTTTCAAAAAGAATTTTCAAATACTTATCTAGAAAATTTCTTTCCTTCTTATCCAATCCCCTTCTGAGATACTTATTTTAAAGACTAGATAGTAGAGTGCAATGTATAGAAGGTGTGAATCAACTCAGGTTGATTCTGTTATTATACATGCATCATGCTAAAAACTATGCTAATAAGATTTTCCCCTCATGGAGATATGCCACCGCGCACGAGAAAGACCGCGCGCAAGTCTACCGGGCCGATTGGCGTACCCCGCCATCAACTTGCCCCGAGGCATGAAGACAGTAGCAGTGGTAGCAACGATCCAATCGGGGATCTAGAAGCCCAAGTTGACCAGCTTCAATCAGAACTCCGTCACAGGAATGATAGATGGGTCGCGGATGGTGAAAGAATAAACGAATTGAGAACAGACATCCGCCACCTGCAAGACCAACTAGCGGAACGGGATCTAGCGCTCGACTGGGCTGTGAACTCTGTTCACTAGCTTGGGCAAAGGAAGCTAGAGCTCGAGCCCGCGTGGAAGAGCTTAGCTCAGTCGTGGATAACTTGCAGGTTTATTGTAATACACTACATGAAGAAGTTCATGTATTGTATTCACAACTGCACCCTAACGTCCCTGTGGATCCTGTCGGGATGGGAGCCAGACCATCTAGAGCAGCGGGTGAAGCCCTTGGAGGGGAACTAGACCTTTTCAAGCCTCCTCCTTCAATGAATTTGGTCGACGAATGGTCTCCTACACCTGACAGCGAGGCTACCAAAAGCAACAAGAAGCTAGAGTAGTATAGTATAGAAGTAGTAATAATGTGTAATAGGTAATGTAATCCTGTTGTAAATACGAGTCTGTAACATTACCCTTTTTAGTAATGTGAAATGGATGGTTTGTTTTGGCATATCACATTTCTTTAAATGTTTTTTTTGCCTCAGATGCCGTATAAGACTCGCGCACAGGATGGGGCAGGAAACTCCCGAGGGAGGGAGGCAACCCCGAATCCACCCCTAGTACCTCCAACATTAGCTAAGGCCATCGCCGCCTTAGTTAATGCCATAGCTGACAACACCCGCTTTCTGTGGGAAATGGCGGGGCAACAAATGCAGCAGCAAGGCGGGCGAGCGTATCCGCAAGGACCCTGCGAAACATCATATCTGGATTTTTCGGAGACACGTCCCCCATTGTTTGTCAAGGTGGAAGATCCTCTAGAAGCGGATGAGTGGATCCGCGTTATTGAACAGAAGTTCGGGCTTCTCCGATGTACGGAGACTCAAAAGCCCTTATTTGCGGCACAACAGTTGCGAGGCCCTGCCAGTACATGGTGGGGAAATTATGTTGTCATTCAGCCGGCCGGCCATCAAATTACATGGGACGAGTTCAAGTTGGCTTTCCGAGAACATTATATACCTGAAGGGGTCCTCCAAATGAAGCAAGAGGAGTTTATGAAGCTCAAGCAAGGTGGGGATACTGTCACTCGGTATCTCAATAAATTCAACCACTTGTCCCAATATGCTATCGATCAAGTCAACACAGATTTAAAGAAGAGGAATTGCTTCATGAGAGGCCTTAATGATCGAATGCAATGAAAGATGGCCACCTGCATTGATCTTTCTTAGGGAAGGGCTGTCAGCATGGCGCTGGCAGTTGAGGCCAAATATGCAGGCTCCGGAAAATCAAAGGGGAAAGGAGGCAACAGGCCCAATCAGGGGTCTGAGAAAAGACAAAGGTTGGTAATTCGACCATTTAATCAGAATCGTTCTTCATCGCGCCCACCCTCCTACCCTTTCAAGCAACCGATTTTTATCCGTCCTACCGCTGCCCCACCGCTACAAACCAGCTGGGTCCCCCTGGCACTGGTTTCCCTGCTCTCCCAAGCTCTTCAATAGGCTGCTTTAATTGTGGAAAGTCCGAACATTTTATCAAGGACTGTCCATACCCAAAGCAGAATCGATCAAATAATCAGCAGAGTTCTAGGAGTTCCGCTCAAGCCAAGAGAAATGCGGCAAACAATACCGCGGGCAAAAATACAAGGAAAACGAGACGGATTTATTATACTCAAGTGGCCACAACATCGGAAGGCGAACCGGTTATGATGGGTACGTTTCTCGTGGCCAATCACCCTGCCATTAATCTTTTTGATTATGGCACTTCACATACATTCATAAGCAAGAAATTTGTGGAGCAACATTTTATTCCATACCATGAATCAAGGGAAGGGTTTACTATTCATTCGCCCGGGGGACAAATATTTACTAAAGAGGTGGCTTACCAAGTGCCCGTAACATTGGCTGAATGGGACTTTCCTACAAACATGATTGTTCTAAAAGGCCAATACATAGATGTAATTTTGGGCATGAATTGGTTAGCCCAGCATAAAGCAATCCTCAACACTGATCTGAGAACCATCAGGTTGAGTTATGGCCAAGAAGTTCTTCTGTCTATCCCCGTAGCTATTCCAGCTAAACCATGTGGCAGAGTATATGAATCCATTATACCGGAGATCCAAGATATTCCGGTAGTATGTGAGTTCCCATACGTCTTCCCGGAAGATCTGCCCGGATTGCCTCCAGAAAGAGACGTAGAGTTTGTGATTGAGTTGAAGCCTGGTATGGCTCCCATTTCTAGAAGGTCGTACCGAATGCCTCCAAATGAGCTGGCATAACTCAAGACCCAATTACAAGATCTACTTGAAAAAGGATTTGTCCGACCAAGTACATCACCTTGGGGTTGTCTAGCCATCTTCGTCAAGAAGAAGGACCAAACACTGTGGATGTGCGTGGATTATCGACCCCTTAATGAGGTCACCATCAAGAATAAGTACCCTCTTCCTCGGATTGACATTCTATTTGATCAACTTACCGGAGCTCGGGTATTCTCCAAGATTGACCTCAGGTCGGGTTATCAGTAGATCTGTATCCGACCCGAAGATATACCAAAGTCCGCATTCACCACGCGGTATGGATTATTTGAATATCTGGTTATGTCTTTCGGACTGACAAATGCTCCTGTCCACTTCACATATCTAATGAACTCGGTATTTATGCCCGAGTTGGACAAATTTGTGGTGGTATTCATTGACGATATCTTAATATACTCCAAGAATGAAGAGGAGCATGCTCAGCACTTGCGGATCGTATTAACGCGCTTAAGGGAACATCAATTATATGCTAAGTTCAGTAAGTGTGCATTCTGGCTAGAGGAGATCCAATTTCTGGGACATGTATTATCTGCCAAGGGGATTGCGGTGGATCCCAGCAAAGTCAAGGATATTTTGGAGTGGAAACCCCCAACCACTGTACATCAAGTCCGAAGTTTCCTTGGGCTGGCTGGTTATTACCGCCGATTCATACCAGATTTTTCCAAGCTTGTGAAACCAATCACAAGTTTATTGAAGAATGATATGAAATTTAATTAGTCTTCAAAATGTAATGAAGCCCTTGAGCAGTTGAAAGTATTATTAACCACTGTTCCGGTATTGGCTCAACCGGACATTGAAAAGCCCTTTGATGTGTATTGTGACGCATCAGGCAGTGGTCTCGGCTGTGTTCTAATGCAAGAGGGCCGAGTAATAGCTTATGCTTCAAGGCAGTTGCGCCGGCATGAGGAACATTATCCAACTCATGACCTGGAGTTAGCTGCGGTGGTTCATGCCCTAAAAATATGGCGTCATTATCTGCTGGGGAATGTCTGTCACATTTATACATACCACAAAAGTTTGAAGTACATCTTTACCCAGTCAGAGCTTAATATGAGACAAAGGAGATGGCTTGAGCTGATCAAGGATTATGAATTAGAAATTCACTATCACCCAGGCAAAGCTAATGTAGTGGCAGATGCGTTAAGTCGTAAGGTTTTCTGTCATTGCCTTACCATGAAGACTTCTGACATTACGTTATGCCAAGAAATGGAGAAAATGAACCTGGGAATGATTCAGCATGAAACTTCAAATCACTTGAAGCTTGAGTCAGTCATCCTGCAAAGAATAATTGACGCACAAAGAAATGATGAGGGAATGAAGCACATTCATGAGAAAATAGAAGCTAGTAAAGCCAACTGCTTCAGAAGAGATAATCAAGGTGTTGTATGGTTTAACAACCGCATAGTTGTGCCTAAAAATGATGAGGTCCTCCAGCAAATTTTGGATGAAGCACATCTTAGTCGCTATTATATTCATCCCGGAAGCACTAAGATGTATCATGATCTAAAACAACATTATTGTTGAACAAAGATGAAGATTGAAATCGCACGCTATGTGGCAAGATGTGACACTTGTAGACGTGTCAAAGCCATACATATGAAGACTGCTGGTCCATTACAATCTCTACCTATACCAACATGGAAATGGGAAGATATAAGCATGGACTTTATTGTGGGATTTCCTAGGACAGCAAAGGGGTATGATTCTATTTGGGTTATAATTGATCGGCTTACGAAAATTGCTCATTTTCTACCAGTCAAGACATATTACCCGGTCCTCACATATGCGGAACTGTACATTGCTCGCATTCTCAGTTTGCACGGTATTCCGAAGACTATAGTGTCGGATCGTGGACCTCAATTTGTATCCAAATTCTGGGAAGAACTTCACAAATCCTAGGGTACTAAATTGCTCCATAGTTTGGCCTATCATCCTCAAACTAGTGGGCAGACTGAGAGGGTAAATCAGATACTTGAAGATATGTTGCGAGCATGTGTTCTGGAATTCCCACAGAAATGGGATGATTGTTCACCATTAGCGGAGTTCTCGTATAATAATAGCTATCAAGAAAGCATCAAAATGGCACCTTTTGAAGCCTTGTATGGACGGCGGTGTCGTACTCCGTTAAACTGGTCTAAACCAGGTGAAAGAAATTTCTTCAGGCCTGATATGGTAAAGGAAACAAAAGAAAAGGTTCAAAGAATAATTCATAACCTAAAAGAAGCCCAAGCTAGTCAGAAGAGTTATGCAGACAAGCGACAACAACCCTTGTACTTTCTAGTTGGAGATTATGTCTACCTGAAAGTTTCGCCAATGAAGGGTGTATCACGTTTTGGGGTAAAAGGGAAGCTTGCACCACGGTATATTGGTCCTTTTCCTATCCTTGAAAGATATGGACCAGTGGCCTACCGACTCCAGTTACCCGAAACATTGTCTGCCGTACATAATGTGTTCCATGTGTCTTAATTGAAGAAGTGTCTTCGGGTTCCCGATCGAACCATTGAAGTAACGAATGTTGCCTTCGAACCAGACTTGACATATTCAGAGCACCCTATTCGAGTCTTGGATGAAAAGGACAAAATTACCCGAAGGAAAACTCTCAAGTTTTACAAGATATAGTGGAACCAGCATTCAGGAGATGAGGCTACATGGGAAACTCAGGACTTTTTAGAAAAGAATTTCCTAGGCTTTTTAGCCTCATGTAATTTGTAAAGTGTATACAGTTGTTGTAATAAAGGAATGAGCCTCAGACCACCCCTGCCTTGTACCAAAAATAAGGAAATAAAGATGTGTCGTGTTTCCTTTTCCATTACTTGCCCTAGGACTTTTAATCTCGGGACGAGATTCTTTTATGGGGGAAAGGATGTAACACCTCTGGTGTTACTGCCACTAAAACTTGAGCATAACATCATAAGCATTGGCATATCATGTGTTTGTTACACCTAGAGTGCATTCACTAGGCAAAAAGTTCAAACAAGTTATATTGATGTGGCATTTCATAAAGTGAAACCCTAGGGTACAGTGTTAACCCTAGATTGGGGTTAAAGGGGTAACCAAAGCCTAAACAAGAGAAAACTTCAAAACTTGATGATAATGATCATAAAATACCATCATTAATGAATTTAAGGGATATCCAAACCCTAAGAGCACCAAAAACCCTAAAGAGAACCCTGGAAAGCCCTAGACTTAAACCCTAGGGGGCTAAGTGCAAAATTAGTGCACTTTTGGACTAAAGTGCAAAAATCATGGAAATAAGGTGTCTTTAGTCATATGGTCCACATACTTGGGGATTTGCAAATGAAACCCTAGGTTTTGGGCCTATTTGCAAAAAACCACTTTTGTGACCATATAGCTAAGTCTGAAAACAGTTGATCAGGGCTAACTTTGGAGCTCTGTAGATCGAGAAATTCAAAGAATTTGCCCCGGGTCAATGCAACAAAGTTGTAGAGCCATTGTAGAAGAACAACTTTGCTACATGTATTAAGTCTTGGTGCCATGAGGAATTTGGAGATAATATGATCCAAAGATGGGTTGTCAGGCGATTTGTAACTGAAACTGGCACACTGTTCATCGAACTTCAGAAAGATCTCACCGGCGATAAGAACGCCATCGCGGATGGGGATGGGTCTGCGGCCACGGTAAAGATCATCCACGACGTGGCGTTAAAATGTTGCGGTGGCACTGCCCGGTTAATCGGCGGTCACCGGACCATCGCCGTGGCTCTGCCCGCGCGGGTGAGCTCGCCAGCGCGGTTACAGCTCCGTGATTCTCATCCAATTCCGGCCATCAGCCTATAAATTGAGCTCAGATCCTGCTTCTTCACCACATCACGCACACAAGCACTTGAGCAATCGACTCAATTTCACCAGAAGAACTCACACTGTCCACAAAACCATTCCGCCCTGCTCTTCGCGCTGCCATGAAGAACTCCTTCGTGGCCAGCACTCCTCGGGTCAGTAACTCCTAGATTGCTTCCTGTTCTAGTTTGTTTATAGCTTCCTATTGATCTCGGAGCCGACCAGTTGAAGTTTGCCAGAGTCCCATCACCGGAACACTCCTCTGCTCCGTAGAACACCGCCGCGACACCCTCTCTATCGACCCGCTTTTCTACTCTTGCCTAGTCCAAATTCAAGCGTGTACATAACCTCTGGTGAAACCGTAAAGCTTACCCAAGCTTCAATTTTGTCATCCATGTCGTCGGTTGTTCGAAACACGTTTACCCATCCGATCATCCGCACTATCGCCGTGAACCGGTTGATTCAAAGCCCCGCTGGTGAAATTGATTGAGGGGAAATGGGCGAGAGGGGTCCAATCTAGTGTCTGCCGCACAGGAGCCCCAGCCGTTGCGATATCCGGCCGGCATAGGCTCGCCGGAGTTTGACCTGTGCTGTTCACCGTCGTGGACCTCGGCCTGCGAGGAATTAGAACATGGGGGGTCCTTGTAAACTGTCAGCGACTCACAGAAATAGTGCAGGGCACCCTGTTCGGGTTATTCAAAACGCCAGAGGTCTATTCGCAAAGTCTGTGCAGGCGCGCGCACGCGGGCGCGCTTCTGCCAGTAGTGGGCTGACTTGGGCCGCTTTCGGTCCAATACTGTTCATAGTTTTCCTTTTTCTTTTTCTACCAGAGGTAAATAAATTCTAGAAAATTGTAAAAAAATGATAAAAATACCAAACCAATTTTGCTAGGCTTCTAATTTCCTATAGAATTTAATAAAAATAGTTTCATGATTTTTAGTCCAAAAGGAAAATTATAGAGTATTTAAAACAGCCTAAGACCATGCTTCTGTATTTTTAGAGAATAAATATTAAATCCAAAATTCACTAAAATTTTAGGGTAATCTCTAAATAATATTTAGAAGCCTTGGGTAGAGTTTGGTATGATTTGGACCATGTTTGATACTTAGAACCCAAAACCCTAGCCCCTGACCTTTGAACTTCACTATTGACTCCGGAAACCCTAAGTTCTCAGAGATCTGTGAAGGAAAGTTGTATTCAAGACCTTAGATAATAAACTTTTATTATCTTTGCATCTTCATGAGCATTACATGAGCATTCATTATTATACTTGGCTATATTTAGAAAACAAAGAGGAAGTTGAGGTTGAAGAGACAAGGACTTCATCACCACCACCACCACCTGAGGAACATCAGGCAGGCAACTGTTTCTATTTTGATATCTATGGAACAGAGCTTGATTCACCAGTAACACAAGGCAAGCCCAGGTGCATTTGCCACCTCCTTGTTCCTTTTAAAATCTTTCTCATTTGCTTAATGCATTAGGTGATAGGAGTTGTGTGCTAAACCCATTCCTACATTTCCTTCCTTGGATTTGAATACTTCTCCTTAAATCCCTGTTTTACAAAAGGTTTTTCTCATGCTTAGCTTTGCTCTAGCAAAACAAAATGTTTTGTTTTCACAAAAGATGATGTTGCAAAGTGGGAGGGATGTTTTCAAAATAAAACTTGATGGTGGATCCATCATGGCCATGGGTTCAACATCGGAAAATATGTACCTCTGCCAGGTACCAAACTTTGGGTTTGAAATGATAAAGCTGAGACCGGGCGGGTGACTTGCATGAGAAGAGAGTCTCGGTGTAGTGTCTCCGTCTAAGTCGATTAAGGACTGTCTCGATGTAGGCTTGATGATCGAGGACCCTTTAACTGGTCACATGCCTCGTCATGGGTAAGCTTTGCCTCGGGCAGACTAATACCAGAATAAGATAACACGCAATGGGAGTGGAGAGATGGCGAGAGTAGCGTGTACCCTCCGTGTCAAGAGGTTGGACGGTGGTGTATCTATGCTCTCGGTTGGCGTGAACCTGATCTGGTCTTAAGAACCCTGGTGGCGAGTTGACATATGCAAGGGTTAAGTGCTACATATGTCGTGTGATTGGAGATCCTCAGCTAAGTATAATCGATTCGAATCACCGTAACTTCGCGGACATGAAGACTTGGTCACTGACCTACATGTAGCATTCCAGTGAATAAGAAGGGTTGTTAAGAAATTGGCTAGTATAGGTCAAGTGATTGAACTAGGGTAGCAAGAACTCTAGTTGCAGCTAATTTTACTTAACCTCACAAATAAAATTGGATTTTTAAGGATCCACTATTAATAAGCATTTCTGCAAACAGAGTCATTGATTCTTGATAAGCCTTACCTTGACTCCCTTAAAGCCAGCATATCCTTGAGAGTCTTTTACTTTATCGGGTAAGTCTTGCAAAAGTACACTTTGTACTCAGGGCTTTGTCCCATGTTGTTTTAGGTGAAGAAGTAGCAAACTTTTGTTGCTTCTGTTCAAAGGTGGTACCCAAAGAAGAAAACCAAGACTAAAGCTGTGGGAGGGAAGGCCCTCCGTTAAAAAACTTTTTACTGCTTATTCGGGAGGAGTTTTTGCCTTCCATGGTTTGTAATAATAATACTCAGCACTCATATATTATGTTCTGGTCTGTAACTATTTAACTTTGTCTTACTTTTCAATAAAAGTAAGTTATTGTAACTACTTCCGCATTTCCGTATCTCCAATGAATTGTAATGCCTACGTGATGGGTAAAACACTCTTGGTAATGTAAGGAATTCAGATACCGAACTTGTCAAGTGATCAGGTGCACCTGCAGGGTTGTCTGAGGTCCGCTGGATAAGGACAACTGTAGGTGGGCCTAATGACTTGGGAGGTTCTGTCACAGTACGGTGGTATTGTTCAACTATTTATAGGCACGGGATGCAGCCTGGGTAAAAATACATTTATGACCTTTACATTTGTTCATAACTATAACATAAATCATTTGGGACTAGTTAGTCTTTTCCTCCTCGGCTCAGCATCATGCTTGATCTTCGACATCACTTTAAGTCAAAGCTGCTACTCTTCGACTATAGCTTCGGCGTTCATTGTTGTCATTTTTGGGCCATATCTTCGTCTTGAAGACCTTCGGCGAAGGAGAAGGCTCCCATCAGGAACCTTTGTTTGTGACGAAGCTCCTGTAATACTCAACATTATGCTAGAAACAAATGGTTAGCTGTGTTTTTGAGGATCTTCGGAAGAGGAAGGTCCCCAAAAGATGATTTTGGTAAAACTAGTAGGATAACTGAGATGCCATCTAGATCCTATCATTGGTGGTTATTGAAAGCTTGGTGATGTCTTGATGGCATATGTGAGAGGTTCAAGGCTTGTTGTGAGCGGTTGTGGGCGATTCACTATGCCATAGTGGTGAATAATCATCCTATGGAGAACTAAGTGATAGGTTTTGATTTCATGAGAATTTTAGATTAACAAAAATAACCCCTTTAGGCATCTTGATCCTTTCAGGCATGTTGGATCCAGACAGGCAGGCCCAAATAATAGGGAGCAGGTGAGAGCAACAGTGCACGACAAAAATGTTTGGATGGGGAGCTCAAATGTCTTGTTAAGTGTGTTCCATCTGAGAGCAAGACAAGGGTATTTATAGTGTAACAAAGGTGCTAGGACCTAAAGTATATTCATACCTTTGGTTACCTCAACATTCTTGGAATATAATGTACAATAGGGGTAATTACAGAACAATATCGAATTAGGCCTAGTTACGCCAAGCATTGTACCGTGGGAGAGCCTGAAGTGTGGGACAACTTTACATGTAGAGGACCCACTAGGCCCTCGTCGTTTGCACATAGTTTTCTGATCTCAAGTAATGGAGGCCTTCGCCTTGGGGTCTTTGAGGTCGCCCAATGAACTTGGCTTATAATATGGCGTTGAGGTAGAATGATTGCCCTTCGCGTCGCTCAAGCCCTCATCCCGGCCTAGATGGACCGCGCTAGAGGAAAAAGGTCACTAGGAGCGAAGTCCTTGGGAACTTTGGCCTCTTGAGATGGAGCCTCTGATGTGGGTTAGGCCCTCGTCCCCCACAGACCCCGACTAGGATCTACAAACCCTTCATGTTTTATGAGGGGGACCTCGCATGCACGACGTAGTCCTCGTCCTTGGGACTTGCTGGCACCACATCGGTGTCTTGCATTCGTAGACAAGGTTAGTAAGCGATCGGCGTGAGACATGATCGAGGTTTGGTTCGACATTCGTCCCAATAAGGCACTACCATCAAAACTCTCCATCACTCCCTCTGAATATACACTAAGGTGTAACAACTTCTAATTTGGAATTTGAAGCTCAACTTCTTGTGTGTTAACCATGGTGGGGCACTAGCCTTTTATAGGCGCCAAGTCTGCCTAAAGGCAACAAATTAAAGGGGATGCCTTCACTCCATCCCCTAGGTAGTTTGGTGAAACCACCACCCCCTAAGGATTGATCGACCCCTTTGATCCAAATGTGGTGGATCTAATGGACAAGGATGCTTCTAGATGGTGATGAAGGGGTCACTAAGGCAATTGGGCTTGTTTGGGACCCATATGGGATTTCTCTATCCCCTAGTGGGCCAAGGATTGCCCCTTAGTGGTGGCCTTTAGGGCACAACTATGGTGGGTTGTCCCATGTTGAGGTTTTGTGCCTTAGTATGTTTCCTTGGTTCTGGATTGTATGGAGTGGTGTTGGTCTATTTGTCCATTCATGTACATATGCAGTGCACTTTAAAGTTTTGATTTTATGTATTCCACCACTTTGCACTTTGTTTGGGTATGTTTTATTGTATAATTTACCCACATACAAATATTCATGAATAATTGTGGAATTTGTTAGTTTGAAGCTCTATCTCTATGTTGCTTGTTGGCATTAGTTTCTTTTATGCAGGATTATCAATGGTGAAATGGTAATAAGCACCATAAATAGTTAGTCCATAATTCCTTCTCTTGCAAAATTCTAGCTCTAATACCGCTAGATACATACAGGGAGAGAGCACGCAAGTGGAGAAACAAGCCCAGTCAGAGCAGCTCCAAACTGAGGGACACCCGCACCAGGCGTCAGTCCGAGAAGGGCGAGAGAATGTGATTGCCTTCCCAGCACTGGACCTACCGAGGCGACACAACACCACCACCAACTGTGTAGCATATGCCGACTGCTGTCGTGCTACATGCCTTGGTTGTCCAATATCTAAGACCTAGACTCCTCATCGCCAAGATAACCTAAGTGTGGCAGGCGCCACCGTGTCCTCCTCGGCGGCACGCACAGAGAAAGGCCAGGAGCAAGACTGATTCGCCCATACCCGCATCAACGAGCGTTGGTCGGCTCGCGACTGCGACCGTGGGCAACAGGTTGGGGAAGAAGAACAAGGCGAAGGCCGGGAAGACGAACGGGATGTCCTACGACGGTGAAAACGGTGGTGCGCGCATGCTATGAAACGTCCTCGTGGACGTGCAATAGCCACCGCAGGTCGGTGTCGGGGTTGTTGTTGTTCGAATACGGGGAGGAGGCGCCTGCTCCCACGCCCTCTACCGAGAATGGGGTGGCGCAGAGGCAGAGACATGAAAGGAGAGAGAGAAAAGAAGCAGGATGGCGAACAAGGTGGTGCCAACTGAGGCGAGGACCATCATTATCGTGTGGAGGTATAGATGGCCAAATGGGGTCGTGTCTGGCAGGCCGGCTCGGAGCACGACCCATTTAATAGTTCCGAGGCCAGCCCGGCTCGAGCGTCGTGTCATGCTTGGGCTGTAGCCTCGGCCTATAGTGCTGGCTCGGACCAGCACGATTATATTTTTTTACAAAAAATCGTATATACATATGTACAATTTATATTAAATATTAAAAACATTTGAGCATGATGTTCTACTGGTTAGACGGCTTCACCCAGCTGCCCTTCTTCCATCAGGGCGTGGGGTCTAACCCCATCTCCTACATCACTTTTTAACATTTTACGCTGATTTAACTAAATGGCCCGACGGGCTAATGGGCCGAACTGACACAGTTAGGAGGCCGGTGTGCCGTGCCTGGATTGGAGTTGAGGTCGCGGGCGTCAGACCTAGTGGGCCTGTGCCGGTCGCGGATGGGGCGGGCGTGAGCGGGTTAATTTGAAATATATGTGAGGGGTTATTTGTAAAAACATGACGCAGAACGACCGTTGAAACTGATGCTTTAATATAGTAGAGATAGAGATATTTGACATTGACTCTTGAACATGGTATCCAGAATTATGATATATATATATACTTATTAAGGCAGTAAGGGGTAGGCTGCCATTCCGTGTTCTGCCATTCTCATTCCATGTTCTGCCTTTCCCATTCCCCCTCCCCACACAGTCCATCTTTCCCATTCCCCCTCCACACAGTTCATTCTCATGTTCTGCCACCATTCACTGTCTCATTCTTCGTTCTGCCTTTCTCATTCCCCCCTCCCCGCAAAGCTCATTCCCATTCCCACGTGCATCCCACGCCTAGCTAAAATTAAATTAAAAACACAAATGGTGAACCCACGATCCCTCAAGCAAATGTGCTGGTAGCTACCACTACACCACATGTGTGTTTATGTCTACATCTATTACAGTAAAAACATCTACTACATCTCTCACGAAGCCCACCTGCTACCCTTGCACAATGTGTAGTAGTAGATAATTATCACCGAGATTCTTGAATTATATTTTTGGATGGAGGGAGTAGTATTTAAAGAAGAGTTTTGCATGCAATTTATTTTGTTTGAATAATGTTTTCAACTTAAATTCCTTTTTTGCATGTGTGACATTTATTCTCCGTAATATTTTTCCATGGATCTGACTTGTGAGTCACTTTCATAAACCAAAGCCAAAGATGAATCCATGTTTCTTACTTGGAAACCCCGAACAAACACCACTAGCAGGAGGCGCTCGCGTTGGCATCACTCATCGACGACGAGAAGAAGCTTGGCGACTGCCAGTTCGACCTCTTGAAGCAGTCCTACATGGTCGCATGCGCCACTGTGTTCGGCAAGCTCCGGCGCAGCCGCCGCTTGGACGCGGTCCATAGCGGCTGCACCGCGCTGTCCATCGTTAAACAGGGGGACCTCATGGTCGTCGCCGACGCCAACGACTCTCGGGTCATTTTGGGCACCGCACCCGACGACGGCGCCATCACGTCGTCTAGCTCATCATCCACCTGAAGCCCAACCTGCCACGTAAGTCACTACTGACCCGCCATGAATTCTTGTGCGCTGGGACGATGGTCGTTGCTGATGTTGTGTGAGTGTCCTCAAACAAGATGTATGTAGAGGAGTAGCACATCCGGTGGTGCAACGGCCAGGTGTACTACCTCGCTGATGAGCCTGGGTGCACTTCGTTTGGCAGCCCAGCCAAGAGTCATCGGTACTCACCATGTCGCGCGCGTTCGATGACTACTATATCAAGGACGGTGGCATCATCTCGGCGCCGGAGGTGACGCAGAGGAGGACCGACTGCAATGACCACTCGCCATCGTTGGGGTAGCTTTTGTGTCGGCCTGCCTTTAATTCTCTTCCCAAACACACACTTGCCTTTTTGTTTAAGCAAGCGTGTATGGTGGTGCGTGCCTAATGACTGATGATGTACGAGGAAACTTCTACCGGGAGGTGTGGCATGTGCTCTCCAATGGTGAGACCATGCAAATCATGGTATATATTGAAGTCTGCATGATACTGATGGTTGCAATGTAGTAGTGAAACAACTAAATTAAAATAACAAAATTTATGTATGGCCAGGATCACAAATGGATTATGAAACATTTTCTTATAACAATATAAAACACATTTTATATATAAGTTATCATGGTATTATATATTCCCGTTGCAACGCACGGGCACTCACCTAGTATATATAAATTGTAACACCAATATGAGAATCATGTGTCGGGTACCTAAGAACGGAGTACCCGAAACAGGCCCATAAACCATTTTTTCGGACCAGCAAGCCAAAAGTCCTCACCGAGCAAGTTTGTGAGGTGGGGCGGACGACCAAGTCCCCCGACAAGCAAGTCTGCGAGGCGGGGCAGATGACCAAGTCCCCGCCGACCAAGTCTGCGAGGCAGAGCGGTCGACCAAGTCCCCCACGAGCAAGTCTACGAGGTGGAGCGGCCGACCAAGTCCCCTGTCGAGCAAGCCGGCTAGGTAGAACGACCGACCAGGCACCCGCCAAGTGAGCCTAAGCACTAGGACAGAGCTGCAAGCATACGTCAACCACAACAAAAAACGTCGCCAAGAGCCCACGCAATAGTCACAGGCACGATTGTATGCCCCTTTCTTATAATAAGCATACTACGCTGTCTGATGGGACGAAGCAGCCCCGGTAAGACGTGACCTCAGCACCGAAGCCTCCACAGTAGTTGGTATGTCAGAAGCGACAAGACAAGACGTCATACCGAATGGACGAATCCATGCGCACGGAAGGACAACGTAGGGCCCACGATGGCAGGAGAAAACTATGTTGTATCCACCGAGCCCTAAGGCAGAATCATGGGACCCGCCACACATCATCGCAAGGACGTTAGCCATGAACCCGCCACTAGAATGGGAGTGATGAGCGGCGCCATACCGGAAGCACTACTTTGCACAACCAGGGGAGGGGGGCCCACCACGACAACCAAAGGACTCTCTCTTTCTAAGAGAGACAACAATGTAAGGCATGTCCTTTGAGATATAAAAGGGAAGGTCCCTCTTCCTTTCGCACACAAGCACACCAGTTGTAAGCAATACTACGATCAACACTACACTGGAGTAGGGTGCGAACCCGAACCTGTATAAACCATGTGTCCCAAGTTCATTGTTCGAGTCCTAGAGAATCACCATTCAGAGCAAGTCTGCACTAGCACCCCTTCCAAACACAAATCTATTGTCCCCCCGATTTTTGAAACCATGACAATATGTCTTCCAAAATAATTATTAGAATCATGTGACATATTTGTAAGGAGTAGAATTGCATTGCAACACCTTGGTACTCATGATACTATTTGTTGAGTTTTGTAGGTGAGATAACCCTTGTGTATGAATTTTCTTATACGCACACTCATGGTGTTGGTACAACCATAAGAGTGTATCGAATCAAAAACTATGTTGCTTATTGAAAGAGAAATGGCCTCGACATTTCCTAGAATCAAATTTGGTGTTTGATGACCATCACAAACCTTATGGACTAACTAGTTTGCCCAGATTAATCATTTGTCAGGCGGATAAGTTCATCTACAACAATTCTAAGTCGGTTGTCCGAAATACCATAGATTATTTCGGACAGGAGAAGCTTTTTGGAAAACACCTATGCACGGACCGTCCAGGCCCTTGCGGCGGACCGTCCGCGACACCAGGGTGAGCCTCAGACAGGAACACTGCAAAAACACAAGTTAACACTATGGACCATCCGATGGAGAAGCGAGCACCATCCGAGACCAAGCACGGCCCGTCCGGCCTCAGGCGTGGACCGTCCGGTCGTTGAAGAACCAGAAAAACCCGAACGTGATGAGTTCAGTAAAATGCATTTTTAGCGTCCTCATGGACCGTCCGGGGTGCACGGCCGGACCGTCCATGACTGCTTTATCTGACATCTGACAACGCATTAAATGCACTATAGCCGTTGATATAGCTGTTACTACTGACCGTTGCGATTTCAGCCGTTGATGTGCATGGCGGACCGTCCGGACCAGGAGCGCGGACCGTCCGCGGTCGGTAGAAAAGGAGCAACGGCTAGGAAGTGGTTGGAGGCTATAAATACAACACCAACCACCTCCATTCACATCATCCAAGCCTCTCATTCACTCTCATTCAATACAAGAGCATTCACTTCAACCAAAGATGCATTCAAGCTTCCAAATCTCTCCAAATTCTATAATTGTGACCAGTGATCATTAGTGATTAGTGACTTGAGAGAGTGTGATTTTGTGTCTTTTCATATTGCTCTTGTTGCTTGGCTTTTAATCGTGCTTTCTTCATCTCTTTCTCAACCTTCTTAGTGAATTGTAAAGCAAGCAAGAGACACCTAATTGTGCGATGATCCTTGTGGGGTCTTAGTGACCTGCGTGATTAAGCAGAACCACTCAACTGGTCTAAGTGACCGATTGAGAGAGGGAAAAGGTTGGAATAGACCCGGCCTTTGTGGCCTCCTCAACGGGGACTAGGTTCTTTAGAACTGAACCTCGGTGAACAAGTCGTCGTGTTCATTTGTGTTAATCTCCACTCGATTTGTTTCCCCTCCCTTCCTCTCTCTAAAGTTCCCTTGCTCATATTGATTTGAGTTGGCTCCCTAAGTTATCCGCATTGATTGAGCAACTCTTAGCAAGGAGAACTATCTTCCACACTCTGAATTATTTCTAACACTAACCCCGGGCATAGTGCGTGTTCAAAGTTTGTAAATTTTAGGTTTCACCTATTCACCCCCCCTCTAGGCGACTTTCAATTGGTATCAGAGCCCGGTGCTTCATTAGAGTCTAACAACTCGAAGTGATATTGGGAGATCACGCCAAGAGGGAGATAGTCACCAGCGAAAAGCCCAAAGGCTCGGGAAGGAAGAACGATGAATGGACTCCATCAAAGGAGACAGGCGACAAGCATAAGGAGGAATTCGCTTCCTTCATCAAGTTTGTGTCTGATTTTTTGTAGCCATCCCGACCTGAACAGCTTCAGGTTGGTCTGCTTTCTAACGAGTGTGCCCTCCCTTTTATAGCCTAAGGGAGGGGCTTACATGGTGCATGAGCCCCAACAAATGGGCCTAGGGATATGAAGAGATCACATGGTAATGCTAGTGGATCAGGGTCTTCCCCGCCTGGTCTTGTCCTCTGCCCTGTCTTGTTGGCATGTGGGCAAAGGCTACGGGGTATGTTGCGGTGTAGGTGAGCATAGGGACAATACATATGGTGTCGTGTCATCCTATCCTATCCCCTTCGCTTGTTCCTTCACGCCTCGGTAACGTGTGAGAAATAGTAGTCATAATGAGGGGCTCCCAAGCGGCGCATTGAGTCAATGGTCTTGCCTTGGTAATGCACTGGCTTCTGATGTGGCACATGCCTTGTGACCTGCGCATGCCACATGCATTCAATGGGGGTGTGCACCACCTATCACTGGTGTCAACAACCATGCGCTTTGCATGCCTTAAATGCAGGTGGCCCCCTTCTGCCAGAGGACTACGTTAGGTTCTCCCGGATGGCATACATCATGGGGCATAAGACATGTGGTAACAAAGGGTCTTCTCCCGAGCATGGAGTAACTAGCCATGAGTGTATGTAGGCGTGGAAGATCCAGACCACACCCAGCTAGGGGTCCGAAATGTACTTGGAGGAGTTCGGGTCCCTCTAGCACAGGCCTGGACACGTGGTAGCATCGGACCTCTTAAAGTTGGAGGTCCGGGTAGCATACGCAGGTGTCCGGGATCATTTAAAGGAGGTTTGGCCCCTAGACATAACTGCAGGGAGTTCCCATGCTTGGGGCACGTGGTGGCTTCAGAGCCCTACTGTTGGGGATCTCGAGAGCCCTACATGGAAGCTGCCCCCCTCCTAAGGCCAGCGACCTTGTCAGATGGGCCCATATTTTGAACCAGGGTGGACCACCTGTGGCTATGCAACTAGGGATAGCCATAGGGGTCCCGCCTTGATCTAGTAGGACTGGGTACCCTAGTCTTGGGGTATTGATATTGGCCCCGGGCCTGCCTCGGGTGAGGCGGCGATCCCTCATGTGGGGCCATCTCTGAATCTTGTTCCCAGTGTGCTGATGAAGAGAGGTGTTACGCGTCTTCACGTCTATTGCCCACACGCCTGGTGGCACCTTGCCATAGCTGCAAAGACAAACTGAGAGCAAGTAATTCTCTTCAAAGATAAGTACGCTTGGAACGTATTAGGAAGCTCAGTGTCGGGGATAAGATCCCTGCCTCCCTGGTCCCTAGGGCCCATATGCCAGCTAGAGGAGAAAGGTAAAGTCTGTCCTGGAAGCACCCGCCCTCGGACGAGCCCCACAACATAGAGCTTGGGTCGGGCATGGAGGAACTAGATATGGAAGTCGGGCAAGCCGAAGGCTAACTACTCGACTGGATCCCTTGCCCGACCGGAGACTGACACATCATAAGTGACTGGTCGCATTAACTACATCTGGCGTTGAGCTACGGTAGAGTCGTCGGTCCGCCTCACACTCATGACCAATGAGCCGCTCGAGCTACGACATGCTCATAGCCTATAAACCCCTCGGATTGCGGAGCATTTATGACCCCCTCCTGACCTACGACACACTCATGATCTATTGGGACTAGTGTTGATATAGTTGTCAAATTGGCTGAATTTGATTCTCATATAGCTAATTTGCGCAAAGCCTTTGATAAGGTGCATATGTATGTTTCAAAAATAAACCCACGCAAGTGCGCTTTTGGGGTGTCGGCTGGCAAGTTCTTAGGATTCATTATTCATGAGCATGGCATAGAGATAGATCCCGGTCAAATTAAGTCCATTCGGAATGTGGAGACTCCGACATGCAAACTTGAAATGCAAAAGTTTCTTAACAAAGTGATTTTTTTGCAAAGGTTCATTTCTAACTTAGCCAGAAAAGTTGATGCTTTCACTCCTATTCTTCGTATTAAAAATAATGTCGATTTCGCTTTGGGGCAGAGCAGCAAGAAGCTTTTGATCTTATTAAAGACTATTTATCTTCGGCTCCAGTGTTGAAAGCACCAAAGATTGGAATACCTTTTAGATTATATATCGCTACCGAAGGTAAAGTTATTGGAGTTGTTCTGACTCAGATGGTTGAAGGAAATGAGCATGTTGTGACATACTTGAGTTGGAGATTGGTGGATGCTGAAACGAGGTAAACTTTTATTGAGAAATCATGCATATGCTTGTTTTATGCATGCACCAAAGTTAGATGTTGTCTACTGTGTAGTTCTTGCATCATTTCTTGTCAAACCGATGTGATTAAATATAAGTTGCAAACCCCAATCATGAGCGGTTGAATTGGAAAATGGGCTTATGCACTTATAAAATATGACTTGGCTTATGAACCATTAAAATCTATGAAAGGACAGGTTGTAGCTGGTTTTATTGTAGAACATCGGATTGATGATACTCATGAGCTAGACATATCATACCTTATCGTTGCTCCCTGCACTCTATATTTCGATGGATCAGTCTGCAATGAAGGGAAATGGATTGGCATCGTGCTTGTTTCACCAAGGAATACCACTTTTGAGTTTTCTAGCCTATTGAAAACTCACTGCACAAACAATTGAAGCTTGCTTGTTCGGTTTAGAACTCTTAGATTACATGGGAGTGAAACATGTGAAGGTATTTGGTGATTATTAGCTGGTCGTCCAACAAATTTTAGAGGAGTATCAATGTTTAAATGATACTTTAAATGGTTATCTTGAGAAGTTTTGGGACATAATCCGCTTCTTTGACGAATTTGGTATTTGGCATATATTTAGAGTTAAGAATTGCAGAGCTAACGTCTTGGCACAAAATGCATTGGATTATCGGATAAAGCGAGGAAAATTTCATAATTTTGAAATTCCGATGACAGGTGTTGGGCCAAGTACCAAGGTCATAGACCATCCAGTCTGGGTCATCGGACTGTCCGCAATACGGTTGGACCGTCCAGTGGCACAAGAGACATCAACTTAGTTAATTCGGCTGGCAATGCAGCCGATGCGGTTGACTGCAGGACGTCTTTAATCAACTACCTACGATATCCTAGTGTTAGGACAGATAGAAATGTTCAGCGTACAACTTTTAAGTATGTTTTAATTGATGATGAACTTTATCGCCAAAATCTTAATGAAGTCTTGCTTAAGTGCTTAAGCCCTAGTGATGCTATGTTAGCTATGGTCGAGGTACATGAATAGATTTGTGGTACTCATCAATCAGCTCCAAAGTTGAAGTGTCTATTGAGGAGATCTGACTTCAATTGGTCTGACATGATAGCTGATTGTTTTAAGAACTACAAAGGGTGTCAAGTGTGTCAGAAGTTCGGCGATCTACAATTAGTTCCTATAGCCGAACTGCATCCTATTATCAAACCTTGGCCCTTTTGAGGATGGGGTTTGAACTTTGTAGGAGAAATTCATCCTTCATCACCAAAATGGCATCTGTTTGTGTTGGTTCCCATATATTATTTCACCAAATGGACTGAGGTCGTTGCTCTGAAGAACATGACACATAGGGAAGTGATTGAGTTTGTAACTAAGCATATTATTCATAGATTCGACATTCCCCCAAACTTTAACCACCGATCAGGGGACTTCTTTTATGTCAAGAGAGGTATGTGAGTTTGTTGAACCATATAAGATCAAATTGTCCAATTCATCCCCATATAACATGTTGAGTCTAGTAATAGGACATTGATTAGCCTTTTTAAGAAGAAGATATCTAATCATCTTGAGTTGGCATAATGTTTTGTCCGGGGCTCTATGGGCTCATAGAATATCTAAGCACCATGCTACTAAGGTTTCTCCTTTTGAGCTTGTTTATGGACATAAATTTGTTTTGTCTGTAGAGATCAACTTAAATGCTATCAAGTTCACCAGGCAGAATGATCTATCTGTCTGTGATTACTTTGATCTTATGATGGATAATATTGATGAGGTGACCGACAAGAGATTGGTGGCTCTAAGGGAGATCGAGAAGGACAAGATCGTAGTTGCCAAAGCTTACAACAAGGGAGTTAAGGCTAAGATGTTCCAGGTTGGAAACCTAGTGTGGAAGACCATATTGCCGCTAAGAAGAAGAGACCGAAAGTTTGGCAACTGGTTCCAAAGCTGGGAAGGACCTTACAAAATCATACAGGTAATATGTGGTAATGCCTACATGTTTGTCACACCCGAATTTAAGGACAAATCCAGACGCATCTCAAATGTGTGCTAGGACCAAGTCTCACACATAAGATGACTCATGGTACAGAAATCAATGTCACATCTTTATTAAATAATAGGAATTCTGTACAAAACAACTAAATAAATTACACCATATGACGACAACGATCCTCCACAACCATATAAATCTAGAACACAATGGCCTAGACCCCTCCAAACTCATCGTAGCAACCTTCATGCTCCCCATCTTGTGGTACCTATTCTTAATCTGGTGTGATTATAGCAAGGGTGAGCTCCCATACGGTCATCTCTCAGCAAGTGTGGGGAATAATGTGTATGAGCTCTGTTGGGGGCCTTCGTCCTCCGAAGGTCCTCAAAAACATGATTTGACAATGTTTTCCGAGTGGATTATGTGAACAGGTATTTTCGAATCCAGAATTATGAATATGGAGCACGGCCAGGACGAAGCCTGAACCAGACGAAGGTCGAGTGCAGCCGAAGCTGTGCGCAGGGAAGCTTCGGCGCGATGGCAGAAGGGGGAACCGACTTAAAGATGAAAAGACTTCGGGGGCCTCGACAGATTTCCATAAGCCGTTAACAAATGTAATGGACATGGATGTAATTTTACGTGGGCTGCGTCCCGCGTCTATAAATAGATGAACAGTACTCCCGTACTGTTCACGCTGACTTGGCATTTACTTTTGCGTCACGCTTGTGCTTTTTATCTTCTCTCAGGACCGAAGGTACATTTGTAATCTAGAATCATTTCTATTTTTCCATGTCAATAAAATAGAAATGATTCTATGGTGATGCTTGTATTATATTTCATGCTTTATATGAATCCTTCGTCATTACTTGTTATGCTCACGAAGGTATGTCTCTTATGACCTTCGTCCGAAGCTCATTATTTCCCGAAGGGACATAATGCTTCGAAGGACGAAGGACTTTAACACTTAACACTTTTTATGTTGCCTTGTTCTTAACTCTTAGCATTTGAGAACAAGTCCCCAACATTGGCGCCCACCTCCGGTGAACTCACTTCCATCTCCTGAGCTTTTCGACACCTTCGGCAAGCATCAGCTTCGTCATGCCGCCGAAGAAGGCTTCAGCACCAGGGGCTGGCACGCTGCAGCCGCTGGACCCCAATCAAGACGTCCTTTCTCTCAGAGAGGCACGAAGCCAGAAGAGGAAGGCTACCAGTCCAACACATCCGGAGGATGATCTAGATCAGGAGATTCAGAATCTGGAAATCCTTCAGCAGCAGGTTCAACGCAGGAAGGAGAAGATGGCCAGGCTGGCTGAACTGCAGAGGCAGATAGATGAAGCCTCTGAAGAAGTTCGTCATCTTGCTCAGGATGAGCAACACCGAAGGCCTCAGCATCAAGACCTTCATCAGGAGGGCTTTCACAACGAAGACGACTGGTATGACAATTTCCATCGTGGGAATTTTGTTTTTGATGATACTTCTCCCCTGTCCGCTGAGTTACAGGCTACACCTTGGCCTCCGTCCTACAAGCCGCCTCAGCTCCCCGTATTTGATGGCCATTCAGACCCGAAGCAGTTCTTGATGAGCTACGAAGCAACAGTGTCTTCGTACGGTGGCAATGCTTCAGTCATGGCCAAATCTTTCGTTATGGCTGTCAGAAGTGTTGCTCAAACCTGGTATTCCTCCCTTCGACCAGGAACGATCACTTCATGGCAGAAGCTGAAGGATTTGTTGTTAACCAGTTTTCAAGGATTTCAGACGAAGCCGGTCACTGCTCAGGCTCTGTTCCAGTGCACTCAGGACCACGAAGAATACCTTCAGGCATATGTCCGAAGGTTTCTGCGTCTAAGGGCACAGGCGCCGACAGTGCCCAATGAGATTGTCATTGAGGCCATGATCAAGGGGCTTCGGCCAGGGCCATCAGCGCAGTATTTTGCCAGGAAGCCACCACAAACGCTGGAGAAGCTGCTCCAGAAGATGGATGAATATATTCGAGCTGACAATGATTTTCACCAAAGAAGGGAGGAGGCCTTCAGATTTTCTGAGATGACCAGGGGCTTCGGAGGAAGATTCTATCCGAAGCATGTCAGATCAATTCATAATTCCAATCAAAATGATGATAAGGGGAGCCAGCAGCAAAGGCCACAATACTCCTCACAGACTTCGGGGCAACAGCAAAGCTCCTTTCGACCACCAGCTCCAAGAGGCAGAGGCGCCAGGGGCTTCGGCGGAAGATTCGGGGATCAACCCAGAAGAATATTTTGCTTATTCTGTGGTGAAAACAAAGGTCATACTACCAGGATGTGTCATGTTACCATTCAGAAGCAAAAAGAGATAGCCGAAGCTGCCGCGCAACAGGCTCAGCCGAAGCAGGTCATGCACACTGCTTCGTATCATTCGCCCTACATCCCAGAATATGTGGGCAACCATCCTGTAGTCTCTGCTGCTTCGGCAAGTCAGCCTTCAGCTTCCTGGCAACAGCCCCCGCCTCCACCCCCGTTGCAACAAGGCCAGCAGCCAGAAGGGAGCCAATATGCTCCACATCAAAGGGACTTCAGAGAACAGTCCGAAGCTCGCACGGTCAACAGCACCGTGCCAGAGTCAAAACACATCTATTGACAAATATCCTACCTTAATAGCAATCTTTTTCATTCAGTTTTATTTTTTCTAATAAAGGACATTGTTTAGGTTTCATGTAATTAGTTTCGTTGATTCCTACAAGAAAAATATGTTTTCTTCACAGGTTTGTGATAATAAAAAGGACCTTCGGACTATCGAAAATCCTTCGAAGCAACAAAAAGTCGTTCTAAGGAACGCAGAGTAAGTCTGACGAAGTCACAAAAAGTCGTTCCGAAGGGAGCGCAGTGTAAGTTTTCTGCTCCAAAGTCGTTCCAAAAGGAATGCAGAGCATACAGCGAAAAGTCAACGCTGATACCGCCTAAGTAAAAGGCGAAGAAGCTCCAAAGACGTTCCTAAGAGAATGCAGAGCTTATACCGCCTAAGTAAAAGGCGAAGAAGCTCCAAAGACGTTCCTAAGGGAATGCAGAGCTTATACCGCCTAAGTAAAAGGCGAAGAAGTTCCAAAGACGTTCCTAAGGGGATGCAGAACTTACAGCGAAAAATAAACGCTGATTCCGCTGAAGTAAAAGGCGAAGAAGCTCCTAAGGGAGGCTTATAATGAAAAAGTCAGTATTGATACAAAAGATTGTGCCCCATTGCAGGAATGTGTGTATCTTCGGCACAAAATATCATTTCGCATAACATAACATCATCACATCATTTTGCATAGCATAATCATCATACATCATGCTGCATGTGGCACGAGAAGGGGGCATGTTATCGATCTTCGGAAAATGCTTTGAAAAGGGGTAAATCATGCCAAGTTACAGGGAGAAACAATATTGATTTTCGAGGTATGGCTTCGGAGATTATTTTTACGAAGCTTGGATATTTCTTATCAGAACACTATGGATATTGTCGTGATAAATGATAAATTCTTCTTCACGAAGCATGAAAAGAAGGGAAGGTGTTTTTTCGCCGAAGGCTCAAAAATGGTATGTACTTAATGTTTCATGCATCGTAAAGAATTCAATAATGAAAGGAGACTTGTATATTACATTCAAATGTACAAAGTGTTACATAGATTACATTTTAAATGATTTTTCCAAATAGCATCTAATCTTCTCTCAATACTGCTTCGGCGACCTCATTTACAAGTTGGTCAACAACCTTGTCCAAGATAGTTTCGGCCATTTGTTTAATTTCTTCATCGACATTTGATCCAGCAGTTTCTGAGGGAAGAGAACATTTCTTCATTACTTTTACAAACCTTGAGCAAAGATTGGAATAAAAATTACAACACAATAAGAGCGACTAATTGGTACCTAATTGCCTTTCGGGTTCTGTACTCCTTTCGGCAGCTTCTGCTACTTTTCTGGCGTCATGAATGCCTTTTTCGCTACTTTGGATGATCTCTTGCGCCATTTCTCGACCGCCGTCGTTCCAGATATCAGTAAAAAATTTGCCACCAACCACGCTTGCTTCGGCCGAGGGGTCCTTGATGTCTTCGGAAGATAAGGTAGCTTCGGATTGAGCTAAAAATTTTACATGCCCGCAACCTTTCTTCTCTAAGACAGAAGCAATTCCTCTGGCGCCCGAAAAAGCGCATATGTCGCCACGACTGTTCAGAATCTCTTCGAAGGCCTCTGCTTCGTGGCTAATCCATTCCAGCGGACCTTCGGGATTGCCTCGAGAGAAATTCTCTTCGCTGGAAAAGGCGCCTACGTTGGCGAAGCTGGATTTAATTTTATTCACACATTCTACAGATTTGACATAGCATTTCCCCTGAGATGTGCGAAGCTCCTTAACTCTTGATTCCAATTTGCTGACCATAAAATCACTAAGTTCTCGTTTCGTTTCCTCAAGCGTGCGCTCCTCTTTAGCTCTAGCCAGCTGTTTCTGAAGATCTTTAATCTCGCATTTTTGAGCTTCGGCCTGGGCTTTTGAAGCAGCTTCGTCTTTTTTCACTTTATCTACCAGTGTAAGCAGAATTTTATCTTTTTCCAAAGCTTCGTTTCTCAGTTTGATAACTTCGGAGCGTAAATTATTAAACGCAATTTCATAGCTTTCATCTTCGGCGCTCTTTTGGGCTCTTAGTGCGTTGCTTAGGATCAGGCCCTATACGAAAAAGAATTCATATAAGAAAAAAGGAATGAGTTGCGTAAAAAATAAGGGGGTTTTTCAAGCGTTTAATTCCCATACCTTCAGGCTGTTGTACGCAAGACTGTCTGCGAGATCTTCTTTCGTCATGGCGCTTAATCCAGATTCAAGCTTCGGGAAACCAATACTTCTGGCCATTTCTCGGCAGACAGATAGCTCTTTGTTGTCAGGCAGGCAGTATAAGAAGTCATCTTCATTCGTCCCATTGAATATTACTGCCCCCTTCGGATATTTTAGCTCCTTCGCATAATGGTTAGCTTCATGAGTTTCTTCTTCAGATAGTTTTTTCCCCGAAGCATGTCGAATGATGTAATCACACATGCTGGCAGGCGCTTCGGGGATGGCAGTATCAGTTTCTTCAACTAAAATTGGTTCTGATATTTTTATAGCTTCGGCTTCCAAAGTTTGCTCCTTGAAGGGCTCTGAAGGCCCAGCTTCAGCTTCAGCCTGTTGCGTCGAAGCTTCAGTAGAAGCTTCAGCAACTTCAACACTCTTTTTTGGAGTTGTGCTTGAAGACTTAATTGTCTCCAAGACATCTAGTACGTTTACCATTCTTTTCCTTTTTGGGGTCACTGTTGGACCCTTTTGGCTTTTTGCTGTTTCGGCATTTGCTGCAGGACTCAAAACTTCTGATGCTTTTTCCTTAGTCGGTTTTTTCACTTCTTCCATTTTTTCTGTGGATGGTGCTTCGGCCATCACTGCAATTTCTGGCAGCAAGGTTGGCTGTTCAGCTTCAGCGGCCGAAGATGCTTCTCCGGTAAACTCAGGCACCGAAGCTGGATCAATATGGCGTGGCCGGTGTGTGAGGACCTTTAACCTTTTTCCTTTCAGTTCTGGCTCGCTAGGAGCAGTTGCAGCTTCTTCTTTTTCAGAGGTTGTGTTTTTCCTTTTTTGCCCTCGGATGGGATAACGATAATCAGGGTAGAAGAACCCGACTGCATCAAACACCCGGTTGAGTCTCTTCTTTTTTCGGCCTCCGAAGGCTGCTGATAGTGCAGTATTTTCAGCCTTCGAATATGCCCCAAGTAGATCATCACTTAATGTTTCAATGCTTCTTAACCAGTCGTCGTCAGGTTCGACAAATTTGTCCCCATATTTGAATGTGTATTTTAATCTGACTAGTCCGCCTTCGTCGGATTCTTTGATGGTTTCCTTCGGCATTTCCCACTTTTCTGCAAGTGGCCATACCCTGAAGGCAATGTGTTCTTGGACCAAGTCCCTTGTCCCAATAAACGAGCAGACTACTCCGAAGGCCCTTTGGCATTCTTCGGCAGCTTCGTCCATTTCGACCTTCGGCCTTCGAGGACCGAAGCGTTGCCAGATTGGTCGCATAATGATACTCTTCACATTCTCTTGAGTCGTTAGGTCATTCTTTACATAAAACCATTCAGTCATCCAAGCTCCGGGCCACCTCTTCCGAAAGGTTGGCACAGGGCAGCTTGACCCGGAGCGGGCGCCGAAACTGTAGCACCCAAAGTTGTTGTGGTATTGCTCTTTTCCCCAGGGCTTCGTCTCGTATAATAACTCATGAATATTGCAGAAGCTTTTAGCGTCTGGTTCCAAACCTTGGCTTCTCGCAGCCCAGACAAACACTCCCATTCTTATGATGGCTTCGGGAGTAATTTGATGCAGGAAGATTTGAAATGTTTTCAGTACCTCAATAACAAAGTCGCTCAAGGGGAAACGAAGCCCAGCCTTGAGGAAGCTTCGGAAGATTACAACTTCATCTTCTTCGGGGGTGGGAGAAGTTTTTTCCCCAGCATCAGCTCTCACAATAGATATGTCTCGGAAATATCGCCCCCTCATATTATCAATGTGACTCTGCTTGATGGTCGTTTTTCCGAAAACCGCGTGACTTGGTCGCCACGGTCGATCTTCGGCCTCTTCCCCGCTACTTTCTACATCAAAACTGTCGCTGTCATCAGTGTCTTCGGACAGACCTTCAAGAATTTCCTTGGTGATTTTCTCTGTATTGGTCTCCGCCATCGCCATAATGAACCCCAGATTCTTCTCCTCCTCAAGACTCAGCTTCGTCTCAGCAGGGATCTTCTTGCCTTCAGACATCTTCGGAAACGCTAAAAAATTGTTCCCGAGGCCGAAGCTTCAAAATCAAAAAGACCAACAAATCTTAGTGCAAGAGCTAAAAATTTTAAGTGGGTCGAAGCAGAAGGCTAGTGTGCGTACCAAATGAGTTCGCGATGTGATCTTATTTATACGTCTAGGGCGGTGAAAATTGAAAGGCCCCGCTTGTCAGTGGATGTTGCTATTCTAGCAAAGGGAAGGTGTTTTTTCGGACCTTCGGCTCAAGGCCTTCGTCCATATCGCAATCTGAATTTATTATTTACAAATTAATATTGCGAGGGGCTACTGTTGGGGGCCTTCGTCCTCCGAAGGTCCTCAAAAACATGATTTGACAATGTTTTCCGAGTGGATTATGTGAACAGGTATTTTCGAATCCAGAATTATGAATATGGAGCACGGCCAGGACGAAGCCTGAACCAGACGAAGGTCGAGTGCAGCCGAAGCTGTGCGCAGGGAAGCTTCGGCGCGATGGCAGAAGGGGGAACCGACTTAAAGATGAAAAGACTTCGGGGGCCTCGACAGATTTCCATAAGCCGTTAACAAATGTAATGGACATGGATGTAATTTTACGTGGGCTGCGTCCCGCGTCTATAAATAGATGAACAGTACTCCCGTACTGTTCACGCTGACTTGGCATTTACTTTTGCGTCACGCTTGTGCTTTTTATCTTCTCTCAGGACCGAAGGTACATTTGTAATCTAGAATCATTTCTATTTTTCCATGTCAATAAAATAGAAATGATTCTATGGTGATGCTTGTATTATATTTCATGCTTTATATGAATCCTTCGTCATTACTTGTTATGCTCACGAAGGTATGTCTCTTATGACCTTCGTCCGAAGCTCATTATTTCCCGAAGGGACATAATGCTTCGAAGGACGAAGGACTTTAACACTTAACACTTTTTATGTTGCCTTGTTCTTAACTCTTAGCATTTGAGAACAAGTCCCCAACAAGCTCACTTATGGTTCGGGCTCTTGTGGTGTAAGGCTTACTAAGAAAAATGGTTAAAGCTGAGCATTGCTTTTAATTTTGTTGGTCAAATTTTTTTAGAAATTACTAAGTATAAATAAATACCATCCCAATTAAATAATAGATCATAATGAACAAAATCCCACAATGCAATGCAAATGAACGTTCAGTTAAGTTTTAGTTCCATCATTTAATCATGCGAGAATCATGAGCCACTCTTGACTGTGAGCATGACTGATATACTAGTTTTACACTCTACAATGGTTGCACATCTTTACCCACAAGACATGTTTTCCTTTTAGTCTGGGTTAGCTAGACCCTTAGACACTTCCAAGGTGAATGGCTAGGAATCCATTGCGAGGCCTTTACAAAGTTCCACTAGCTTGAGAAACCCCGCTATGGTTTTAGGACGAAGGAAGCATAGGCCTTTTTCCATGGTCTATAACCCAATCGCAGTAATTACAACCAGCACTATACTCTGCAGCGATGCCTTCTTGTTTGTCCCTTTCAGGTAAGTTAATCCCTCACTAGCTTTCGTAATTAATTGGCCAAGGGCGTCCCATTTCACCCTTGTGGTAGCACTATTTTCTCAGGTTAAGCTCCATGTTCCAATTAAAAGAATGATCTTATCATGTATCAGAAATAATGCATAAACAATCAACAATAGTAATAAGGCACGATAATAGTTCTGATACACCCAGCCTAGGTGGGGTTGGCTGAGGCCCAACAAATTAGGGTTGCTCGGAGCCCAACAGTTCATTAAGCACACCCAACTCAGGGAAAGGCCTAGTCATCCCAAAAGACTAGTCCAATGGGGGAAGGATGGCTCTCCCTTTTAAGGTGGCTTCCTCCTCCCAAGTTAAGCAAGGTGGGTAATTCTAAGGCTCACACGGTCACCGCTCGACTACAATTGGATCAATTGCGTCTTTGCCAACGAGTAATAGTGGAGGATATCCTCATCAGGTTCCTATAATATATAACACCCAAAACTAGGTAAAGCAATAGCACAACTACCCAACAATTCATTTGTATGCAAGGTGTATGGTAAACAAAGATAGGTAACCTATTAGTTCCCATCAAGTTTAACCTAACTACGCCACAACGATTAACAAAATATAAATATGATTAGATCAATGAATGTGATCATGGACACAACTTGCTATTTACTTGCGATAACAAGTTGTCCAGATGCTTTCTCAAAAGTTAGGCTTTAGATTCTTCGTAACCTTGCTTCTATGTGCAGCAATACATACAGATAGATATATAATAGGTAAAAATAACATTACACCAAAGATGGAAATAAACCACACAATAATATTCTACACGTCGCTAAGAGATCGTATGTTCAAGAACCACTAAACTCGGAGTTAAAACGTAGAATATATGATTTATCTAAGTTCTATGATTTATTTTTACACTATAAATCAGTTTATATTGATTTTATAATTATCTTGGAATTAATGGGTTGTGGCTACTATTTTGTAGAAGTTTGGGGTTAAAACCGTAAAAACTAGGACATATCTCTTATCATATTTTCACAGAGGTGGATTGTGGGTTGGTTTGCAACATGATCAAGGTCTCTTATGTAAAAGAGACGCACCGAAAGGGTATCGCTGCACATGTGTCATTGGATCGGGATCTGATGGAGGGGTAGTCCATTATGGTTCAGGTTGATGATGAGTGATTATCAATTGGTAGCACTCTAGGGTAGTCAGTGGACTGACTAGAGTGTGAGATTATGCTTGTGCAACCATGTCGGTCGGCTTGTGGTGTGCAGGTGTGGAGCATAGAGACGATGATCAATGGCTGAGGTGGTTATGCGGGCTCGTGCTAATGGACCGTGAGCGATGAAGGGCGAGTGTTGTGTCTTGACTGACGGACCAACCGTAGTAGCTGACACGTGGGACACGCACTCGCGTGAGGACGTGGTGGAGTGGACCATGTTGTCGGTGTGGTCGAGGACTCGTGGAACATGCGTCTGGTCGTGGACGACGCGCACGCGGTGCGGTACTCACGCGGGTTTGATGGTATGGGCCTAAAAACCAACCAGTACTATAGATGACAGGTTTTGCTGAGTTTGGGCCTCAAAACTCTGCAACGACACGTGGCATCACAACAAAGGGTGCATCAAGGCGAAGCAACTTCGTGTGGAGCATGTGGCCGTTGGATCAAAAACCCAGGAGTTGGTCCATTTTTGCCCCCGGTGGAGTGGATAGGCTCTATAAATAGGGCTAGTTTAGTACATGTAAATAACCCTCTATAAATAGAGGGGTAGGCTATTTAGTTTAGCATCACTTGACTGCCATTTGGTTTGGCTTAAGGTTTTAGCACTCACATTTCCCATCCCTAGACTACTCTAGTTTTAGCCAAGGATCCACAATGATTTTGTACTTTGATTGTGATTGAGTTCTTCAAGTTAAATCCAAAGAATGGTCACACGTATGGCCCACAGGTTTTGATCACTTCTTAGTTTTATTTTTGCACCTTTTGCTGGAATTTCTGAAGTTTAGTGTTCTTGGTTTCTCCCTTCCCCTTCTCTTGTGATTTTGTGGAGAAACTTTGAGTCCTTTTTATCACGGAACCTCCCAAGGTATTAGGCCCACCTACAGATGTCCTTGTCCTAAGGACCTCGGACAACCATGTAGATGCACATAATCACTCGACAAGTTCGGTCATCTATATCATCTTTAGATCGTCCAAGAGCGCTTCACCCATCACGCAGACATTACACACATATCCGGAGTAAAGAAATAGCGAAAGCGGATTACAATAACATAATTTACATTATCAAATATAGAGAGAGGGTACTTATTACAATATCGGGTGTTATGAGTGCATAACTTATTATTACAAAACAGGGAGGTAAAACATCCTCCCGCACACACGCTAAGTGTTTGAAACTGGGAGGCAACACATCCTCCCAAGCAGTTTACTGATTGGCCTCCTCCTTTGGCACCACCTTCGAGCAGAAACAGCAAAACTCTGTTGTTTCATCACCTACAACAACATGGGTTCGAAAACCCTAAGTACGGCATGTACTTTCGCAAGTCTTACCCGACAAAGGGAAAGACTCTCAAGGATATGCTGGCTTGTTGGATTCAAGGTAGAGCTGATCAAGAATCAAAGACTCTGTTTGCAGAAATGCTTACTAACAGTGGATCCTTAAAAATCCAGTTTTATTATCAGGTGAAGTCATTACCTGATCTAGAGTTCTTTATATCCTAATTCAAGCACTTGGCCTATACTAGCCGTCTTTTATAAACCCTTCACTTTACTGGATTGCTACGTGTAGGGCAGTGACCAAGTCTTCATATCCGAGAAGTAACGGCGATCCGAATCGATTAATACCCAGCTGGGGATCTCCAACCACACGACATATGTAGCACTTAACCCTTGCATATGTCAACTCGCCATCGGGTTTCTCAAGACCAGACCGGGTTCACGCCAACTGAGAGTACAGATACACCACCATCCAGCCTCTTGCCACGGAGGGTACACGCTACTCTCGCCATCTCTCCACTCCCATTGCGTGTTGGCCTTTCTAGTATTGGTCTGACCGAGGCAAAGCTTACCCATGACGAGGCATGTGGCCAGTTAAAGGGTCCTCAATCAGCAAGGCAACATCGACACCGTCCTTAATCGACTCAGATGGAGACACTACACCGAGACTTCCTTCTCGTGCAAGTCACCCACCCGGTCTCGTCTTTTTCATTTAAACCCAAAGTTTGGTACCTGACAGATGTGACAGAACCTCCCAAGTCATTAGGCCCTCCTACAGTTGTCCTTATCCAATGGACCTCAGACAACCCTGCAGGTGCACCTGATCACTTGACAAGTTCGGTATCTGAATTCCTTACCTTCCCAAGAGCGTTTTACCCGTCACTCAGACATTACAATTCATCGGAGATACGAAAATGCGGAAGTAGTTACAATAACTTACTTTTATTGAAAAGTAAGATAGAGTTAAATATTTACAGACCAGAACATAATATATGAGTGCTGAGTATTATTACTACAAACCATGGGAGGCAAAAACTCCTCCCGAATAAGCAGTAAAAAGTTTTTAACGGAGGGCCTTCCCTCCCGCAGCTCTAGTCTTGGTTCTCTTCTTTGGGTACCACCTTTGAACAGAAGCAACAAAAGTTGGTTGCTTCCTCACCTAAAACAACATGGGACAAAGCCCTGAGTACGAAGTGTACTTTCGCAAGACTTACCCGACAAAGTAAAAGACTCTCAAGGATATGCTGGCTTTAAGGGAGTCAAGGTAAGGCTTATCAATAATCAATGACTCTGTTTGCAGGAATGCTTACTAATAGTGGATCCTTAAAAATCCAGTTTTATTTGTCAAGTTAAGTACAATTACCTGCAACTAGAGTTCTTGCTACCCTAGTTCAATCACTTGACCTGCACTAGCCAATTTCTTAACAACCCTTCATCTTTACTGGATTTCTACGTATAGGACAGTGACCAAGTCTTCATATCCGCGAAGTTACGGTGATCCGAATCTATTATACTCAGCTGAGGATCTCCAATCAGACGACATATGTACCACTTAACCCTTCCATATGTCAACTCGCCACTGGGGTTCTTAAGACCAGATCAGGTTCACGCCAACCGAGAGCACAGATACACCACCGTCCAGCCTCTTGCCACAGAGGGTACACGCTACTCTCGCCATCTCTCCATGCCCATTGCGTGTTATCTTATTCTGGTATTAGTCTGCCCGAGGCAAAGCTTACCCATGACGAGGCAAGTGACCAGTTAAAGGGTCCTCGGTCAGCAAGCCTACATCGGCACGGTCCTTAATCGACTCAGACGGAGACACTACACCGAGACTATCGTCTCGTGCAAGTCACTCGCTCGGTCTCAGCTTAATCATTTCAAACCCAAAGTTTGGTACCTGACAGAGGTACATCTTTTCCGATGTTGAACCCATCATGGCCATGATGGATCCACCACCAAGTTTTATTTTCAAAAACATCCCGCCCACTTTGCAACATCATCTTTTGTGAAAACAAAGCATTTTGTTTTTCTAGAGCAACACTAAGCATAAGAAAAACATTTTGTAAAACAGGGGATCAAAGGAAGGTAATCAAATCCAAGGAAGGAAATGCAGGAATTGTTTTAGCACACAACTCCTATCACCTAATGCATCAAGCAAGTGAGAAAGATTTTTAAAAGGAACAAGGAGGTGGCAAATGCACCGGGGCTTGCCTTGTGTTACTGGTGAATCAGGCTTGGTCCCGCAGATATCAAAATAGAAACAGCTGCCTGCCTGATGTTCCTCAGGTGGTGGTGGTGGTGTCCTTGCTTCTTCTTCTACTTCCTCTTTGTTTTCTAGATATAGCCAAATACAATAATGAATGCTCATGTAATGCTCATGAAGATGCAAAAATAATAAAAGTTTGTTATCTAAAGTCTTGAGTACAACTTTCCTTCACGGATCTCCGAGAACTTAGGGTTTCCAGAGTCAATAGTGAAGTTCAAAGGGCAGGGGGTAGGGTTTTGGGTTCTAAGTAGCAAACATGGTGCAAATCATACCAAACTCTACCCAAGGCTTCTAAATATTATTTAGAGATTATCCTAAAAATTTAGTGAATTTTGGATTTATTATTTATTTTCTAAAAATCCAGAAACAAGGTTTTTGGCTATTTTAAATACTCTATAATTTCCTATTTGGACTAAAAATCAAGAAACTATTTTTATTAAATACTATAGGAAATTAGAAATCTAGCAAAATTAGTCTTGTATTTTTAGGATTTTTCTACAATTCTTTATAGATTTCTAAAGCTTCTTAGAAAAAGAAAAAGAAAACCCTTCAACAGTATTGGGCTGGATCTGACCCAATCGGCCCAGTCCGAATAGGAAATGGGGATGCGCCCGCGCGCGCCCGTGTGGACTTTGCAAATAGGTCCTGGACATTGCGAAAAACTGCAGGCGGGTTCGCAGTACTATTCATCGGAGTCACTGACAGCTTACGAACCCCCGCCCCCCCCGAGTTTCTATTCCTTCACGAAACGAGTCCCTGACGGCGAGCGGTGTCGCGCAGAGCTCCGACAAGCTCGTGTACCGACCAATTCACTCAAAGACCGGCGCCCTACTCTAGCCAAGACCGAATTCAAGATCTAATGAGCGTTTCCCCCCACTCAATTTCATGAACGGCTACCCAATTTGTTCTGGCCACGGTGACAGCGGGCATCGCGGACAGACAACCGCGTTCCTGGTGATCTAAGGGATCCTAGTTCAATCAAGTAGGTCGGGGAGCATCAGGGGAACTCTAGAACACTAAAATGAGAGGGCAGAGGGCATGTGCAGACCTGAATCGAGCTGGCCGCGGTGAGGATTCTTTCACGGTGGCGGAAACTCAGTTTGGGGGAAGTGAGCAATTCGTGGTCTCTGGTGGATAATTGGAGGCAAGCGTGGTGCGTTGGCTTCGTGATAATATGGCGCAACAGACCCGACCATCAATTTATAGGATCGCTAAGCGGTGGCCGGGGATTTGGACGAAGACACGCGACGGTCAGAGGAATAGGAGGTTACTAGCGATCGGGTTAGTGGCTTTCACCGTGGCAGTACACCGGCCATCCCCGTGCATGCGAGACATGATTTACAACGACGTGGTCTATGCTTCAGCACATGGCAGGCGATCGACGGGCAGCCAACACCGGTGAACTGATCTGCGCTGGCCGCAAGGCATGGGGGTACAGCGGCCAGCTACTGGAATTATCCCGAGGCGAAGATCTTTTGCCCCGAAGCGCTATCCGGTCACTAGTGAGCGCGAATCGTAACGGCGACGACGATCATGGCGCGGATTCATCGGCGGCGAGGGGGGTGAACCTGGGATCATGTTCAGGTTACTGTACCATGGTGTAGTCTACTCAGTTGACCTGACAGACCAACTTTGAGCGCGATTTTCTCCCGATTTCATGTAACAACCGGTTTAACTCTCTGTATCAAAGTTATAGCCTAATAAACCAGCTACAACTTTGCTACATTGTGCACCCACAAAAAGTTACAGGATCATGCTTAGAACTGAGTCATAAGTTCATGCAATCCCACTGTTGGTCTAAATTCAGACTTCGAGCAGTCTGACAGCACGACTTTGGGCACATTTTTCTTAAAATTTTTCATAACAACAATGTTTAATCCTTTAAACAAAGTTGTTCTCCTTTCATAGCTTTACAAACTTTATGTGGTGACTGTTGGGGGCCTTCGGCTTCCGAAGGTCCTCAAAAACATGATTTGACAATGTTTTCCAAGAGAAATATGTAAACAGGTACCTTCGAAGTTAGATTGCGGGTATACAGAAGTACGGTTGAAGACGAAGCTCGACCGGGACGAAAGGCGATCACGACGAAGGAAAAGACGATCACGAAGCTATGTGCAGAAAAGCTTCGGCATAACGGCAGAAAAGGAGAACCGACCTAAAGATGAAAAGCCAAATTAGACCTTGAAGAATTACTATAGAGTTATTGTTAAATGTAATGGGTATTAATGTAATTTTGCATGGGCTACGACCCGTGCCTATAAATAGGTGAACAGTATTCCCGTACTGTTCACGCTGACTTGGCATTTGCTTTTGCATCACACCTGTATTCACATTCCTTCAAGCCGAAGGTATATTTGTAACTTACCATTATATACATGAGTAATATAAGTAAAAAATAAATCAATAATAAAATTTATAGAGATTATGTTATTTCTTATATTCTGTGTTTAAATACTCTTTATCTTTTGTTATGTTCATGAAGGTTTGTCCTTCATGACCTTCGTCCGAAATTCATTATATCCGAAGGGAGATAATGATTCAAAGGACGAAGGGTTTTGATATTTAACATCTTGTGTTGCCTTGTTCTTGATTCATAGCATTTGAGAACGAGTGACCAACATTGGCGCCCACCTCCGGTGAACTCACTTCCATTTCTTGAGCTTTTGAACATCTTCGGCAAACATCACCTTCATCATGCCGCCGAAGAAGGCTTCAGCGACAGGGGCTGCCACTCTGCAGCCGCTGGACCCCAATCAGGACGTCCTTTCTCTTAGGGAGGCCCGAAGCCAGAAGAGGAAGGCCACCAGTCCAACGCTTCCGGAGGACGACTTGGACCAGGAAATCCAAAACCCGGAGATGCTCCAATAACAGGTGCAACGAAAGAAGGAGAAGATGGCTCGTCTAGCTGACCTTCAGAGGCAGATAGATGAAGCTTCGGAAGAGGTTCGTCATCTTGTTCAGGATGACCAGAACCGAAGGCCTCCGCGCAGAGAGCTCCATCAGGAGGGTTTCTACAATGAGGATGATTGGTATGAAGATTTCCATCATGGAAATTTTGCTTTTGATGATGCTTCTCCTCTATCAACAGAATTGCAGGCTACACCATGGCCCCAGTCTTACAAGCCACCTCAGCTCCCCATGTATGATGGTCATTCAGACCCGAAGCAATTTCTGATGAGTTATGAGGCAACCATATCTTCGTATGGTGGCAATACGACAGTCATGGCAAAGTCTTTTGTCATGGCCGTCAAGAGTGTTGCTCAAACTTGGTACTCTTCTCTTCGACCAGGGACAATTACTTCATGGCAAAAGCTGAAGGATATGTTGATAACCAGCTTTCAAGGATTTCAGACAAAGCCAGTCACCGCTCAGGCTCTATTCCAGTGTACCCAGGACCACGAAGAATATCTTCAGGCGTATGTCAGAAGGTTTCTGCGTCTGAGGGCACAGGTGCCAACAGTGCCCAATGAAATTGTCATTGAGGCCATGATTAAGAGACTTCGGCCGGGACCTTCAGCGCAATACTTTGCCAGGAAGCCGCCACAGACTTTGGAGAAGCTGCTCCAGAAGATGGACGAGTATATTCGAGCTGACAATGACTTTCGTCAAAGAAGGGAGGAAGCATTCAGGTTTTCTGAAATGACCAGGGGCTTCGGAGGAAGATTTCACCCAAGGCACGTCAGGTCAATTCATAATTCTACTCAAAATGACGATAGAGTGAGTCAGCAGCAAAAGCCACAATATTCTTCACAAGCTTCGGGGCAGCAGCAAAGCTCTTTTCGGCCGCCAGTGCCAAGGGGCAGAGGCGCCAGGGGCTTCGGGGGAAGATTTGGAGATCAGTCAAGAAAGATTTACTGCCTATTCTGTGGTGAAGACAAGGGCCATACTACCAGGATGTGTCATGTTACCATCCAGAAGCAAAAGGAGATAACAGAAGCTGCAGCACAACAAAGTCAGCCGAAGCAAGTCATGCATACTGCTTCGTATCATTCGCCTTACATTCCAGAATATGTAGGCAATCACCCTGCAGCTTCTGTTGCTTCGGCAAGCCAACCCCAAGCATCTTGGCAGCAGCCGCTGCCGCTACCACCAACACAAAGAGGCCAGCAGCCAGAAGGGAGTCAGCGCACTAACCCCCAGCGGGACTTCAGAGAGGAGTCAGAAGCTCGCACAGTCAATAGCACTGTGCCAGAGTCGAAGCACATTTACTGACAAATATCCTACCTCGACAGCAGTTTTTAGCATTTTCACATTCAGTATTGCTTTCTTTTTAATAAAGAACAATTAAGGGTAGTTTTAACGTCTTTTATCGCCTTTCAATTTCTTATAATAGTTTCGCTCTTTACTGTAATGAAAATATATCTTCTCCATAGGCCTGAGATGCCGAAGCATGAGAATTTATGATTGACAAGGAGGATTTTCGAAGTTATCAAAAATTTGTTCTAAGGAACGCATTGCAATTTATTCAAAGCAGCAAAAAGCCGTTCGTAAAGGAAGCGCAGTGTAAGTTTTCTGAGCCTACAGCGAAAAATAAGCGTTGATTCCGCCGAAAGTAAAAGGCGAAGAAGCTCCTAAGGGAGGCTTACAGCGAAAAATAAACGTTGATTCCGCTGAAGTAAAAGGCGAAGAAGCTCCTAAGGGAGGCTTACAGCGAAAAATAAACGCTGATTCCACTGAAGTAAAAGGCGAAGAAGCTCCTAAGGGAGGCTTACAGCGAAAAGTCAGCGCTGATATAAAAAGATTGTATGCTTTATTGCAGGGATGTGTGTACTTCCAGCACAAATATCATTTTGCATAACATAACATCATCACATCATTCAGCATAACATAAGCATCATACAACATATTGCATGCGGAACAAGAAGGGGATACACCATTGGTCTTCGGAGGGTGATTTGAAAAAGAGAAAATCGTGTTAAGGCACAAGATAAATCAAGAAGACGTATAGCTTCATTAGAGAGGCAACATAAAACAGCTTCGGAGAATATTTCACGAAGCTTGGATATTCCCCATTAGAGAAGTCTGCAAATTCTTGCGATATATAAAAGATTTTCTTCACGAAGCATGAAAAGAAGGGAAGGTGTTTTTTTGCCGAAGGCTCAAAAAATGGTATGTATGCAAAATTTCATGCATCGTAAAGAATTGAACTATAAATAGATTATATATTACATTCAAAGTTACAATGTATTACACATGTTACATTCCAAATGTTTCTACAATAGCATTTAATCCTCCTTAAGAACTATTTCTGCAGCTTCGTTTAGTAGCTGGTCGACAACCTTGTCCATGATGGCTTCGGCCATTTTTCTAATTTCATCGTCCCCCTTCGAGTGGGGGCCCGGAGATGCTTCAGCAGGGTCTGAGGGAGGAGAAGATACGACTATATTACTATTAGAAACCGTGAACAAAGTCTGGAATCAAAAATTACAATAGAATGAAAACCACTAATTAATACCTATTTGCCCTTTGGGCTCTGTACTTTTCTCAGCGGCCTCTGCTATTTTTCTAGCATCGTGGATGCCTTTTTCGCTCTTTTGAATAATTTCTTGGGCCATTTCTCGGCCGCCGTTGTCCCAGATATCGGTGAAAAATTTTCCGCCGATCATGCTTGCTTCGGCTGAGGGGTCTTTAATGTCTTCGGAGGACAAAGTAGCTTCGGATTGCGCTAAGGATTTTACATGCTCGCAACCTTTCTTCTCCAAAACAGTAGCAATTCCTCTAGCACCCGAAAAAGCACATATGTCTCCACGGCTATTCAGGATTTCCTCGAAGGCCTCAGCTTCGTGACTGATCCATTCCATCGGACCTTCGGGATTGCCCCTTGAGAAATTCTCTTCACTAGAGAATGCACCAACATTGGCGAAGCTGGATTTTATCTTCTGAACGCACACTATAGATTTATCATAGCATCTTCTCTGGGATGCACGAAGCTCTTTAACATTTATTTCTAAATGATTGGCCCATTGATCACTAAGCTCTCGTTTTGTCTCTTCAAGTATACGTTCTTCTTTAGCTCTGGCTAGCTGTTTCTGAAGATCTTTAATTTCGAGTTTTTGGGCTTCAGCTTGAGCCTTGGAGGTAGCTGCGTCTTCCTTTATCTTGTCCACCAATGTAAGCAGAATTTTATCTTTTTCCAAAGCTTCGTTTCTCAGCTTAATAACCTCTGATCGTAGATTGTTGAAAGCAATATCATAGCTCTCGTCTTCGGCATTCTTTTGCGCTCTCAGCGCGTTGCTCAATATTAAACCCTATATATATACAAGAATTAGTATAAGATCAAAAGAATGATTTGAAAATTATAAATTTTTAAATATATAGTTCTCATACCTTTAAGCTGTTATATGCAAGACTATCTACAAGATCGTCCTTCGTCATAGCGCAGAGTCCAGCTTCAAGTTTCGGAAACCCCATACTCCTAGCCATCTCCCGGCATACAGATAATTCTTTATTATCAGGGAGACAGTATAGGAAGTCATCTTCGTCTGTCCCATTGAACACTAGTGCCCCCTTCGGATATTTTAATTCTCTGGCATAGTGATCAGCTTCATAAATCTCTTCTTCAGATAATTTCTTCCCCGAAGCATGTCGCACAATGTAATCGCGTATGGAGGAAGGTGCTTCGAGGGCAGTAGTGTCAGTTTCTTCAACCAAAATTGGCTCTGACATTTTTTCGGCTTCCAAAGCTGCCTTTGTAGCTTTTTCTTCGGTTTCCAAAGGTTGTTCCTTGGTGGGCTCTGAAGGCCCAGCCTCAGCTTCAGCTTCAGGCTGTTGCTTTGAAGCTTCAGCAACAAAGGCTTCAGTAGACACTCCAGAAGTTTCAAGAGTTTTCTTTGGAGTTATGCTTGAAGATTTAATTGTCTCTAGAACATCTAACACATTAACCATCCTCTTTCTTTTCGGGGTCACTGTTGGACCCATCTAGCTTTTTCCTGTTTCAACCTTTGTCGAAGGAACTGAGACTTCTGATGTTTTTGCTTCTTCAGCCCTTGGTTCTTCCATCTTTTCTGTTGCTGGCACTTCGGCCAACTCTTTGATTTCTGGCAGCAGAGTTGAATCTTTAGCTTCGGTGGCCGAAGAGGTTTCACCGGCGAACTCAGGCACCGTGGCTGGTTCAATATAGCGTGGCCGGTGTGTGAGAACCTTTACCCTTTGTCTCTTCGGCGCTGGCTCGCTAGGAGCGGCTGAAGCGGTTTCTTTTGCAGAAGTTGTGCTTTTTCTTTTTTGACCCCGCGCTGGATAGCGGTAGTCGGGGTAGACAAACCCAATTGCGTCAAATACTCGGTTGAGTCTTTTCTTCTTTCGGTCTCCGAAGGACGCTGATAATGCAGTGTCTTCGGCCTTTGAGTATACCCCAAGCAATTCATCACTTACAGTCTCAATGCTCTTTAACCAATCATCATCTGGATCAACGAACTTGTCTCCGTACTTGAATGTGTACTTCAGCCTAACTAGTCCACCTTCGTCAGTTTCTCTAACAGTTTCTTTCGGCATTTCCCAGTTATCTGCAAGTGGCCTTACTCTGAAGGCAATATGTTCTTGTATTAAATCCCTTGTCCCTATAAAAGAGCAGACTACGCCGAAGGCCCTTTGGCACTCTTCGGCTACTTCATCCATTTCTACCTTCGGTTTCCGGAGTCCGAAGCGCTGCCAGATAGGACACATGATGATATCTTTAATATCTTCTCGAACCTTCAAATCATTTTTTACATAGAACCGTTCTTTCATCCATTCCCCGGGCCATCTCTTCCGAAAGGTTGACACAGGACAGCTTGATCCAGAACGAGCACCGAAGCTGTAGCAACCAAAGTTGTTATGATATTGCTCCTTACCCCAGGGCTTCGTCTCATATATTAACTCATGTATATTGCAAAAGCTTTTCGCACTTGGTTCCAGGCTCTGGCTCTTTACAGCCCAAACGAAGACTCCCATTCTTATTATTGCTTCAGGGGTAAGTTGATGAAGATAAACCTGATATGTTTTCAGAACTTCTACCATAAACCTGCTTAAAGGAAATCGTAGCCCAGCTTTAAAAAAGCTTCGGAAGATCACGACTTCATTATCTTCGGGAGTCGGCACAGTCTTCTCTCCGTCATCTGCCCTCACGATGGATATATCTCGAAAATATCTTCCCCTCATGTTTTCAAGATGACTTTGTCCAATAGTTGATTTTCCGAAGACCAAATGGCTTGGTCGCCATGGTCGATCTTCGGAATCCTCACCTCCACTGTCTGCGTCATAGCTATCACTTTCACCAGTATCTTCGGATAAGCCTTCCAAAATTTCCCTAGTGATTTTCTCTGTATTTGTTTTTGCTATTGATTCAATGAAGCCCAGATTTTTCTCCTCAGAAAGGCTCAACTTCACTCCGGCAACAACTTTCTTTTCCTGAGACATCCCTTCGGAAGTCCTTTGAAAACAAGGGCTTTTTGGTCCGAAGCTTAAAATCTAGAGAGGCAGTCAAATATTTGTGGACAGAGAGCTATTTGAGCAGGCACAACAAATGGTAAGATAGCGTGCCAAATAAACTTCTGGTGAGCTCATATTTATACACCCAGTAAGTCGAAAACTGGAGGGTCCCGCTTGTCAATGACTGTTGCTATTCTAGCAAAAGGAAGGTGTTTTTTCGGACCTTCGGCTCATAGCCTTCGTCCGTATCGCAATATAAACTTATCTTTACAGTAAATTAATATTGCGAGGGGCTACTGTTGGGGGCCTTCGGCTTCCGAAGGTCCTCAAAAACATGATTTGATAATGTTTTCCAAGAGAAATATGTAAACAGGTACCTTCGATGTTAGATTGCGGGTATACAGAAGTACGGTTGAAGACGAAGCTCGACCGGGACGAAAGGCGATCACGACGAAGGAAAACACGATCACGAAGCTATGTGCAGAAAAGCTTCGGCATAACGGCAGAAAAGGAGAACCGACCTAAAGATGAAAAGCCAAATTAGACCTTGAAGAATTACTATAGAGTTATTGTTAAATGTAATGGGTATTAATGTAATTTTGCATGGGCTGCGACCCGTGCTTATAAATAGGTGAACAGTATTCCCGTACTGTTCACGCTGACTTGGCATTTGCTTTTGCATCACACCTGTATTCACATTCCTTCAAGCCGAAGGTATATTTGTAATTTACCATTATATACATGAGTAATATAAGTAAAAAATAAATCAATAATAATATTTACAGAGATTATGTTATTTCTTATATTCTGTGTTTAAATACTCTTTATCTTTTGTTATGTTCATGAAGGTTTGTCCTTCATGACCTTCGTCCGAAATTCATTATATCCGAAGGGAGATAATGATTCAAAGGACGAAGGGTTTTGATATTTAACATCTTGTGTTGCCTTGTTCTTGATTCATAGCATTTCAGAACGAGTGACCAACAGTGACCTAGGGCCAAACCTTCATAACTTGGAAGATATGAAGCTTCAAAGTTGAGCCAATGTCACTGATTTCAGACTTAGCCATTTGAGTATAAGCATGTCTTTTTGCAAATAAGTCCAAAACTTAGGATTTAAGTTGAAAGTCCACATTCTTGTGAACCATATGACTTAAGATACTCTAATCTCATGGTTTTTGCACTTTAGTCCAAAAGTACTAATTTTGCACTTAGACCCCTAGGGTTTCAGTCTAAGGTTTTTCCAGGGTTTCTTTTAGGGTTTCTGATACTTCTAGGGTTTGAATACCATGTATGTCTATTCATGGTGACATTATATGGTTATTTCAATTGAGTTTTGAAGTGTTCTCCTATTTAAACCATGTTTGCTCAATTAAGCCCAATCCAGGGTTAGGTACTCTAGTCTAGGGTTTTATCCACAAAATGCCACATCAATACAACTTGTTTGAAATTTTTGCCTAGTGAATGCACTCTAAGTGTGACAAACACATGAAATGCCAATGCTTATGATGTTATGCTCAAGTTTTAGTAACAGTAACACCAGGGGTGTTACAACAGAGGTACATCTTTTCAGATGTTGAACCCATCATGGCCATGATGGATGTTGGGGCGAAGGCAAAGACGCCACCCTTCGCTCAGGGCCTTCGCTGCAGTCGCTGGTCCGACGGAGACAAAACGGGCAGGGACACCCTTCGCTTGTTACGGCATCAGACGAAGGCCTGCGACGAGGTCATCCCACCGTGCGGCCTCGTCCGGCTTAGAGGCCCACGTGTGATCTGGCCCATTGTAACGGGTCCTGCGTGGCCGCTGCGTGTTACGGGCCTAATTTGTAAAGGCATTCCTGTAATTACAGTCTGTAACACTGCTTTATGGGAATATTCTGGGGATAAACTAGGTGTCTGAGGGCACATGCGTCCTTAACACAAGGCGCTGGGCGCTCAGATACCTATAAATACCCCCGCACAGTGCCCGTGAGAGGCCAGATTAACAGAGCTATTGCCATCTCGCGTGAGAACCCTGTTAACGTCACTGTACACCCTTGTTGGCCCCACTTGCAACTGAGAGCAAGTTCCAACATTTGGCGCCCACCGTTCGTGCTACGAGAAAACCACCCGCGATGGCACCCAAGAAAGCTAACCCGAAGGCTGACGAGGCTGCGAAGGCAGCACTACTTGCTGCAAGAAAGGGCAAGGCCCTTGCCCTCACCCAATCCACCCACCAAGAGGCCACTGAAGACGACGTTCTCCGCACCTGCGAAGACGATACCCTCCGCACCTGCGGCCCTGAAGGACAATCGCAGCCACCCCTAGGCTTCGCCCCACTGGAGGGCGCGGACCTCACCGAGGACGGTGAAGTCCTCGGCGTCTCAGCGGAAGAACAGCTACAGCTGCGCGCCCTGCGCCTCAAGAACCGCAATCTCCAGAGGAAGAAAGAGATACTAGAGGCCAAGCGCCAGCGCGTGTCTGCATTAGCCAAAGTGCAGCAAATGATACGCGACGAAGAGCAGAAGGCCCAGGACCTCGAGCGGGAGATCGCGCTGATGCAGCGCGAAGGCCACCTTGGCCTGCAGCACGAGCCACCCCTCCAGCAGCGCGCACAACTGGAAGACACACGCGAAGGCCACCTCGGCCTGCAGCACGGGCCACCCCTGCAACAGCGCGCACAACCGGAAGGCCCGCGCTTCCCCCAGCGCGACCACACTTTCCCGCACGCCGCTCCATTCCAAGGGGTCAACTACCTCGACGAGCGAAGTCCCCTAGCGCCACACCTGCAAGTGACGCCTTGGCCAGCAAACTTCCGGGCAGGGACCTATCCCAAGTACAACGGCAGCACCGACCCAGCACAATACATAATGAGTTATCAGGTCGTCGTTGCATCTTCCGGAGGGGACGACGCCACAATGGCGAAGTCTTTCATCATCGCCCTAGAGGGCCTAGCTCTCACCTGGTTCACCAGGTTGCCTCCGCTGTCCATTGATTCCTGGAGAAGCCTCCGGGACAAGTTCCTGCTCAACTTCCAAGGGTACCGCCCAGACACCGACGCATTGGCCGAACTCTCGCTCTGCAAGCAGCTGGAAAAGGAGACTCTGCGAGAGTACTACCGCAAATTTTTAACACTCAAGTCACAGTTGCCTTCAGTCGATGACCAGATCGCTATCCACTACGCTATCAGTGGCCTTCGCGCCGGCGTCCTCTATAGCCACTGCATCAGAGATCCGCCCAAGAACCTCCAGGAATTATATCAGCTATTTGAAAAATACGCCAAATCCGAAGAGCTCCACCAGCGCAAGGTTGAGTCCCAAAGGAAGCCCAAAGATGCTCCGCAGTCCAGCCGCACATGGACGAGGACTCCGCAGCCAGACTCCGGCCGAGACGGCCGTAATCAACAGCAAGTGCACAACATCGCCAACCAGCACCCCGCTGCAGACGCCCCTCGTCGCCAGGAATATCCCCCCAGGGCCGCGGAAATGGAACTCGCGGTAGGGGTCAGGGGCGTGCGCAGCCGCCGCGCCGATTCTACTGCCTCTTCCATGGCGAAGACTGCGCCCACCAAACCAAAGACTGCCCAGAAACGAAGGCCACCCGAGACAGGATGGCACGGGCGCAGCCAGCCGACAACCCAAGAGTTGTCGCACACACTTACCAGCAACCCCCTCCACCATATATCCACGTCCCCGCCCCGCATCCACTTCACCACGCTTACCAACATCATCAGGAAGTACAAATCGTACCTCCCCCACCCCCACCACCACACCAGCAACATCAAAACATCCCCCACGCCCCAAAGCAGGAAGACTTCGCCGATCAGCCGTATCGCGGAGTCATTCACATGATAACTGGGGGGTCCAGCACTGACTTCGACACAAAGCGGCAGAAGCGGGACCACTACCGCAGCATCAACCACGTCGCCGTCACTGGCTCAGTCGTGCAGACAAAGTGGTCCCACATACCGCTAACCTTCGACGCACGAGACGTCGATCTGCGCAGCGCCCCCCACATCGATGCCATGGTTATCAATTGCAGCGTGGCAGGCTGGGACCTGCACAAAGTCCTAGTCGACAATGGCAGTCAGGCGGACATCATTTTCCTCCACGCCTTCGATCGCATGGCCATAAGCCACAGCCTGCTCAAGCCTTCGGACAACCCGTTGTATGGCTTCGGCGGCAAGGGCACCTTTCCTGTCGGCGAGATAGAATTGCCTCTCTCCTTCGGTGTAGCACCCAATGCCCGAAGTGAGCAAGTAACCTTTGACATTGTGGATATGGTGTATCCATACAATGCCATCATAGGCCGGGGCTCCATCAATAAGTTCGAGGCAGCCATTCACGGACTGTACCTATGTATGAAGATACCAGATCCGTTAGGCGTTATTTCGGTCTACGGCAACTAGCAGGCGGCGCGCAACATAGAGCGGGACTTCGTGCCCGGTTAGAGAAACGTACACTGCCTCACGACACAGCGCGAGGTCCCCGCGCCCGCCAGCCCAACCGATAAACAGCACGACAAGGCGCAACTGTAGAGCAACGATGGGACCAAGACTGTCCCCCTCGACCAGGCCACGCCCAAGCAGACAGTCACTATCAGCAAAGACCTCACTTCGCACGAAGAGGAGAAGCTCCTCTGCTTCCTGTCCAAGAACAAAGATGTCTTCGCCTAGTTAGCCCTCGACCTGGTCGGGGTCAGCCGATCAATAATTGAACACAGCTTGGGGATCGACCCTTCGGTGAGGCCGAAAAAACAGCGGCTCCGCAAGATGTCCGACGAGAAGACAGAGGCCGCCAAGGCAGAGGTGCACCGCCTCCTGGAAGCCAAATTCATCGAGCTGGTGGCTTACCCCACGTGGCTCTCCAACGTTGTGATGGTGCAGAAAAAGAGCGGGAAGTGGCGAATGTGCATCGACTTCACCAGTCTCAATAAGGCTTGCCCAAAAGACAACTTCCCGTTGCCGCGGATCGACAAAATAGTCGATAGTGCGGCCGGGTGCGAGGTCATGTCACTCCTCGACTGCTTCTCCGGTTACCACCAGATATACATGAAGGAGGAAGACAAGGCCAGCACCAGCTTTACAACACCCTTCGGCACTTATTGCTTCATCAGAATGCCGGAGGGACTCAAGAACGCCGGGTCCACCTTCTCCAGGCTTACCAAGACAGTGCTCGACGGACAAGTTGGCAGAAATATATTCACATATGTGGACGACATCGTCGTCGCCAGCAAGAGCAAGGAGGACCATCTCGCCGACCTCGCCGAGACATTCGCGAACATGCGAGACGCACGACTTCGCCTAAACCCGGAAAAGTGCGTCTTCGGCGTTCGCCAAGGCAAAATATTGGGCTACCTGGTATCACACCGCGGCATCGAGGCCAACCCAACCAAAATTCAGGCCATCATGAACATGACGCCTCCGCAGTCCGCCAGAGACGTCCAGCGCCTGACAGGCAGATTGGCCGCTCTCAACAGATTCATCTCCAGGTCCGCTGAGCGAAGTCTCCCCTTCCTCAAAACACTTCGTGGTGCAAAAGACTTCGCCTGGGGACCAGAGCAGGCAGCGGCCTTCGCCTCATTAAAGCAGTACCTGTCGGAGTTGGCCGTCCTCACAAGCCCCGACTCCTCGCTCCCCCTGTTGCTCTATGTTGCGGCTTCGCCGCACGCGGTCAGTGCGGCACTAGTGCAGGAGCAGACAGTTGAGGGCGTGGTCAGGCAGTGCCCAGTTTATTACGTCTCCGAAGTGCTGACACCGTCCCAAGTGTAACATGACAGAACTGGAGAAGATTGCCTACGCAGTCGTTATGTCTTCGCGCAAATTGCGCCATTATTTCGAAGCATTCAAGGTCCGAGTCACTTCAGATAGGGGACTCGGCGAATTGTTCAGAAACCTGGAGGCATCGGTGAGAATAGCCAACTGGGCGGCCGAACTCTCCGGCTACCACATCAACTTCGAGCCTAGGACAGCCATCAAGTCACAAGTCCTGGCAGACTTCGTCGTCGACTGGACTGGGCCAATAACACAGCCGGATCCGTCCGCAGAGAAGGTTTGGACGATAAATTGCGACGGCGCATGGTGCCATGCGGGGGCAGGCGCCGCTGCAGTCATCACCTCACCAGCCGGAATCAAGCACAGATATGCAGCACGCCTCAGCTTCGCTCTGGAATCTGACAGATGCACAAATAATATAGCAGAATACGAAGCAGTCATCCTCGGCCTCCGCAAGATGAGGGCCCTCGGAGTCACCACCTGCATCATCAAAACAGACTCCAAGGTAGTTGCCGGCCAAGTCGAGAAAGACTATGCAGCAAAGGACCCCGCACTTATGCAATACCTCATGGCCATCCGAAGTCTCGAGAGATAATTCAAAGGATTCACCTTGCAGCATGTGGACCGGGCCAAGAATGAAGAGGCCGACGCATTGGCCAAGGCCGCCGCCAGAGGCGAGTCCTTGCCCTCCGACGTGTTCTACCATGTCATCGGCACACCAGCCGTCTGGAGCCCCGAAGGGATCCAAATAACCAATGACAGCGAGGGCCACCGCATAGTTAACCTCATCATGACCGAAGACTGGCGGGCACCAATAACTCTGTTCCTACAGGGGTATTATCACCCAACCGACATCAACGAGGCCAAGCGCCTCAAGCATCGAAGCCGGGACTTCGCACTGATTGAGGGCCAACTCTACAAGAAGGGGGTTAGTCAGCCAATGCTCAAATGCGTCACCGAAACCGAAGGTGTCCAGATCCTACGCGAAGTCCACAGTGGTACCTGCGGCTCTCACGCAGGGCCAAGGGCCCTAGCTGCTAAGGTGATCCGCCAAGGTTTCTACTGGCCCGCAATGATATGCGCCGCAAATCGGGTCACAAAGTCCTGCGAAGCATGCCAGAAGTTTTCCCCTCGATCAGGCAGCCCTTCGCAGTTTACAAAGCTGATCACCCACACATGGCCTCTCCAGCGCTGGGGCCTAGACATCGTCGGGCCCCTGCCCACGGCTCAGGGGAACCTTAAATTCGCCTTCGCCGCCGTCGAATACTTCACCAAATGGATTGAGGCAAGGACTGTCTCCACAATAACATCAAAGACTGCCCAAAAATTCTTCTGGCAAAACATTGTTTGCCGCTTCGGAGTACCGTCCGAACTAACAGTCGACAACGGCAAGCAATTTGACAGCCAAGACTTCAAGGATTTTTGCTTCTCCATCGGCACCAAGCTTGCCTTCGCCTCAGTCTATCACCCGCAGTCCAACGGAGTTGTGGAACGCGCCAACAGAAAAATCTTCACAGCTGTCAAAAAGATGCTCCTCGACGAAAAAAGGGCAAGTGGGTCGATTTGTTACCCGAGGCGGTCTGGGCATTAAACACGACTGAGTGCAGGGCGACCGGGTTCACTCCTTTCCGCCTTCTATACAGATCGGAGGCCATGACCCCACAAGAAATAAAACATGGGTCCCCACGAACAGTTCCGTCAGCCGTCCCCGACGTGGACGAGCCAACTTCAAAGGATCTCATTGACGGAGACCGAGTCTTTGCCCTACAGGCCCTCAACAAATACCAAGCCCAGACAAAAGCATGGCGCGACCATGCAGTCATCCCGAGGGAATTCAGCGAAGGGGACCTCGTACTCGTCCGAACAGCTCGGACAGAGTCCAGGGGCAAGCTGGAGCCCAGGTGGGAGGGCCCCTTCATAGTCAAGATGAAAGCTTCCCCCAGCGCTTACAGGCTCACAATGCCAAACGGCGAAGACCTAGAGCACTCCTGGAACATCGACAACCTCCCCAAATTTTTTGTTTGACTCATTAGGGCTGATTCGCCCTTGTAATTCGCAAAAACAATCTTATTCTGGCCCGCACTCTTTTCCTCCCGGGGGGTGAGGTTTTTAACGAGGCGGAGCCATGTAATATATGTGCGAAAAATCCCCCGCAAAAACATGCGTCGAAAAAAGACCGCGACGACGGTCTTCGACATTCGACCAATACGAGGTCACCGCGAGGCTCAGCGCTAGCCACCCTCGCGTGCGACAAATCCGCGCAGAAGTCGCCTAAGGGTGCAGCCGGACTAGCACAACAAGTGCGAAAAACCGAAGTCTACCGCGAAGACTATCCGTGCAGAAGTCGCCCAAGGGTGCAGCCGGACTAGCACAACAAGTGCGAAAAACCTAAGTCTACCGCGAAGACTATCCGCGCAGAAGTCGCCCAAGGGTGCAGCCGGACTAGCACAACAAGTGCGAAAAACCGAAGTCTACCGCGAAGACTATCCATGCAGAAGTCGCCTAAGGGTGCAGCCGGACTAGCACAACAAGTGCGAAAAACCTAAGTCTACCGCGAAGACTATCCGCGCAGAAGTCGCCTAAGGGTGCAGCCGGACTAGCACAACAAGTGCGAAAAACCGAAGTCTACCGCGACGACTATCCGTGCAGAAGTCGCCTAAGGGTGCAGCCGGACTAGCACAACAAAAGCAAAAACGACCACACCAAATTGTCCGCGCCAAGACCGACTATATGCGCACCAGCACAGCATAACAAAATACACCAGACCAAGTACATAACGCCCTCGCAAGCATAGCCAAGTATGCGGGGGCACACAACCTCATCATACAAGCCTTTACACATGTACAAGCGAGGGCACCACACTCTACATCGGCTCAACCTTAGGAATAATTCCCATCTCCCTATAGTTAAATAACATTATCCTAAGCTCCTCACCCGCAAAAAGACTTCGCAATTCCCCTTCACCTATACTCGCGGCGGCTGGCAAAGACAACAGTTCCTGCCGGCCAGCCCTACTCACACGAAGCCGACCTCCCTCTGCCTCACTCACTCTACGCTTCGCAACCGCCCTTCGCCGCCGACGCCCGGTACTCGGACCAGGCACATCTTCTGTGTCCGCAGCGTGCGGTGAAGCCTCCGCCGCGGCCGCCACATCCAAGGCCGCAAAATAGTCCAAGTCCTCCTCCGACGACTCCTCAGTCCACTCAACCGAGCTCCCAGAGTCAGCAAAATCAGAAAACTCAGATGCAGACCCATCATATTTATTACCATCATCCACGGTCGAAGCTGCCAAAAAATTAGTAGTGGCGGTTGCGTGCGCAAGCCCAAAATCTTGAACCTGCGCAGCAACCAAAATTCAGCAACATATCCAAAATTATCTAACTATCCACACCCACTATGCCACCTGCGAAGACCCAGCCATCGCGGGAGCCTCCGTCGTTGCCTCCGCTGTCGCCTCCGCCGCCACCGTCGCAGGATCTTCAGCCCTCGGCGCAGCGGCTGCGGGGGCATCAGGCGCGCCTTCGGCGGTCTCTGGGGGCGGGTCTCCGCCGGCCGCAGCAGCTGCGGGGGCATCCGGAGCGCCTTCCGCAGTCTCCGGGGGCGGCTCCAGGGCGGCCCCGGACACGGCCTCCGCCGGGATCGGCTCCGGGTCAGGCAGCGCGCTGTTCAACGCCCCGAAGTCATCCACCCTCTCGCCACGCGCCGCCTAAGACACAGCACACAAATTCAGCAAACCCACACATAGCCCACATCCAGCAAACGCCAAACAAACACCAAACGTTACCTGAGCCCTCGCCGTCTCGGCCCGCTCCCTGACCACCTCGCGACCGTGCGGACCCCACATCCGGTCGTAGATGGCTCCGGCGGATTCCTTCACTATGGGGTCCTCAACCTTGTAGATATCTCACTCAAAATCTTCATCAGCTTGGTCGAAGACCTCAAAGTGCCGGCACCCTTCGCGAGAGAGCGCGTTCATCGCCCCCTCGCAGGTGACCAGGGAGGCATACGACATAAACCCCTCCACGATAGTGGGGAGTGCCTGCAGCTCCTCCTATACCCACTCCAGGCAGCGAAGTCCGGGCTCTCGGTCCGGCACTTCGAAGTCACCGGTCCGCGCGCCCAGCTCATGGTATGAATCCATAAGCTGTTTGCGCGTCCGCTCAGCCTCCGCGCGCGTCGCGGCCTCGGCCCTCTCCACACGGCTCTCCAGGGCGCTAAGCCGCTCCTGCAGCTGCTCAGCGCGCTCCCTGGCAAGATTGCCCTCCGCCCGCGCCAGATTGGCCTCCGCCTGCGCAGCCTGCGCCTTGGCGAGGGCCTCGTTGGTCTCCCTCCTCTCCCCCGCCAGTTGGCGCCGGAGGTCACTCTTCTCCCCCTCCAGTGCGGCCACCTTGTCCGCCAGCTTGCGGCACTTACTGTCGGCGGCCGATTTTCACGGACGGTGTAAGCATGTTGCGTCCGAAGTCTTTCGACTTCGGCAGACACAACTGCCGTGAGGGCCCCCGACGCTGTGCGGTCGGCGAAGTCAGCCGCCTGCAAAACACACGTAAGACCGCGGCCCCAGCAAAAAAACGAAGTCTAGCTCAACGGACCTGACTTAGTGCCTCCTTCACCTCCTTCAGCCGGCGGGACACAGCGCCCGCCTCATCCCTGACAGCCGCGAGTGCCGACATCTCGCCTCCGACACTAAGAGCACCGCCCTTCGCCTTCGGCACTACGGCAGCCGCCGTGGTCGCCGCGGCAGGCGCAACAATAGCAAGTTGGCCTTCGTCCGACCCTGTGACGTATCAACGAATTAAAAAAACGAGCCAACGTCTTACCACCAAGATAGTCGTCCACACTAATATCGGTGGCGAAGTCGACGACTCGCTTGCCGGACGACGGCAACGCTCGGGCCGCCTTCGCGACCTCCGGCACCGTGCTGGACGGCGGCACAGCCTTCGTCAATTTGGAACCACCGGCGCCTGACGCTGCCTCCGGCGCCTTGCTAGACGCAGGGACGCCCGACTTCGCCGCCAACGACGGCTTGCCTCCGCCGGGGGCCGCAGCCTTCGCAGCCCCCCGCTGCCTCTTCGGCCTGGCTTCATGAAGCCTGACAACCGCCTGGCGCTTCTGTGCAGCTCCCTGGCGATCCTTGTCCATCACTGCCGACACAACAGCAGCAATATTCCGCCCGTAAGGAAACACTTTCCATTCACGAACCATGCGAGATGTAAAAGAGTCTTCGCCGGCCGCGCGGGGGATAGGAACATTCCTAGGCCACCAACCCCCGGTAACCCTCAGCATCCGCGCCGAAGACTCCCGGAGCTCGGGCGAAGACATCCTTCCCCCCGGGGCCGCGCATGTCCTCATCAATTCTCTAGCAAAACCATCAGAAACCCCAAGTCCTCCCATAGCAGTACCTAATTTCCTCTTCTTAGAGGATGGGGCGACCGCCGGCGCAGGGTCGTCTCCAGTCTCTACCACCGGTTTCTTCCCACGGCGGTCCACATCGTCTTGGCCGGGATAGCCGTCATACGATAGTTGATTCAATTCAAAAACCCTGTTCAAACGGTCATTCGACCCGCGGATATCCCAGCTACGCTGGCCCTCTGTCCTCGGCACGTACCGACCAACGAGCCGCATCGCCCCATCCTCCGCCTCACGCACAAAGGCGGCCGAATCGCGGCTTTGCAGATTCAACGCGAAGGCAGGACTTCGCACCATCTTCCCACCATGGGAAGGCATCTGGCGAGGGCACACTTCGCCCAACGCCCAGCCATGCGTCAAGGGCCATACCCCGTACGCCACAAATTCTTCAACCAAATCGCGCCCACTGCTCAGGCCGGCGGCGCACCGAAGGGCCCCTTCGTCCGCATCCTCCTCCGCCACCTCAAAGGGCGGGTATGCTGAGTAAAAATGTGAACACATATCAGACACGGGGAGCCCCTCATGGTCTTCGACGGTACCCTCCGCGACGTAAAACCAAAACTCAGTCCAGATGCCCCATTTGTTGCGGGCGCAAGGAACCAACTCGACTACCTGCATCGTGGTCTTGCCGGTCTTCGGCGTAAACGTACAGGACCCAAATTGCGCAACTTCATCTCCTATCATCCTCTTCTGCCAGTGCAGGCAATAGTACTTCACAAAGACTTCGACTGATGGCTGTCCGCCGTACGAAGTCGTCGCCCAGACATACTTCGACAGAGCCACCACGGCATTCGGAGTCAGCTGATGTATCTGAACGTTAAACCTGCGCAGGACTTCGCCAACAAATCAGTGCGCAGGCAGGCGGAGACCAGCGGCGAAGAACACCTCGAACACAACCAACTCGCCTTCCGGCTCGGGGACTTCCTCCGTCCCCGGGACACGAGCAACTCCGCCGCCAAAGTAACCCAGCCGCTGCATATCTTGCACGCGGACCGACGACATCTGCGACACGCCAAAATCCACCGAATCGCCGGCGCGCAACTCCTCCGCCACCAAAGTACTCAGCGTCTCCTCAGACGAGGCGTCGGCCGGCGGCGTAGCGGCAGCAGAAGAAGAGGAGGTCGGCATCGCTACGTACCGTCGGCGGCGGCGGGCGGTCTGCTTCACTCGAGCCAGATCTCCGGTGAACAAGAGCAAGGCGGGCAGACGAGCAGCAAGACGGTGGAAAAGGCGGCTAGGGTTTTCACGGAGCGCGAAAAGTGAAGTTCAAAAGCGCCGACCCCCGCCCCCCTTTTATAGACAGGGCGCGGCTCTTCGGGAAACCCACAATCCAACAGGGCGCGGCGCTTCGGGAAACCCGCAATCCAACAGTACGGTGTCAATCAACGGTCATGTCAAAAACCCCCGCGGAACCACTTCGAGCGAGGGCAGCGTCTCCGCCATCTAGCGACGTCTTCGGCACCAGGTGACTTTGTCGAACTGGTCCCTCGGAGGGCAAATGTTGGGGCGAAGGCAAAGACGCCACCCTTCGCTCGGGGCCTTCGCTGCAGTCGCTGGTCCGACGGAGACAAAACGGGCAGGGACACCCTTCGCTTGTTACGGCATCAGACGAAGGCCTGCGACGAGGTCATCCCACCGTGCGGCCTCGTCCGGCTTAGAGGCCCACGTGTGATCCGACCCATTGTAACGGGCCCTGCGTGGCCGCTGCGTGTTACGGGCCTAATTTGTAAAGGCATTCCTGTAATTACAGTCTGTAACCCTGCTTTATGGGAATATTCTGGGGATAAACTAGGTGTCTGAGGGCACATGCGTCCTTAACACAAGGCGCTGGGCGCTCAGATACCTATAAATACCCCCGCACAGTGCCCGTGAGAGGCCAGATTAACAGAGCTATTGCCATCTCGCGTGAGAACCCTGTTAACGTCACTGTACACCCTTGTTGGCCCCACTTGCAACTGAGAGCAAGTTCCAACAATGGATTCACCATCAAGTCTTTTCTTTGAAAACTTCCCATCCCATATGAAGCATCATCTTTGTTTAAAACAAAACATTTTGTTTTCTAAGGCAAGACTAAGCATCAGAAAACTTTTGTATAAAACAGGTATCAAGGAATGGTAAACAGTTCCAAGGAAGGAAATGCAACAATTGTTTAGCATTCAACTCCTATCACCTAATGCATCATATAAGGTGATAAAGATTTTAAAACATAAGGAAAGGGATAATGCACCGGCGCTTGCCTTGTGCTGTAGGAGGCTCAGGATTTATTCCACAGATATAAAAATAGAAGTTGTTCTCGACAGGTGGAATTTCAGCTTGCGATGCAATCCCTCTAATCTCGTAGATTCTGTTGGGGAACGCCTAGGAACGGGATCCAGACCTCCCCTTATATATTAGAAGGGGAATGGTCGATTGAGCCCTTAAACAATCGAATCAAATCAATATAGCTTTCGATCCTTTACCTTTGAGTAGATAATAACTTAGCCTTCTTCACCTCAATCTCCACCTCTCTTCGACTCTACGTCGTCTGGAGGCATCTTGGGTGGCCTATCGATTCTAAGACAAACCCTAGGATCTCTCCTCCTTGATGGGGTCCCTCCTAAGGGGCGAAATACAGGTGTCGTTGGCAAACGCCGCCACTCTGCGCACACGCGAACCACCCGGCCACGAGGCGTGGACCGTCTGGCGCAGCGCAAGAAACCCGCTCCTGCTTTCAGGTCGCGGACTGTCTGGCCCTAAGCTATGGACCATCCGCATCGCCGTAGAGAGCCCACCGAGTGAAACAACTCCCAGGTGTTTGGTGCCCGGATCGACGCCAACATTGTCAATCCACTAAGGCTAGAGTGTGAAGAATGTCGAGAGTGTTCCTTGCTCTGCATGTGAAGAACTAAGAGGAGCAGGACTTTGTCATGTGTGGAGGTCTGGAGGATGATGAAGGGAGTTGGTGGCTTGGTAAGCTCAAGGCAATGGTGGTGAACTCGTTAGAGGGCCATTTTATGAACCGAGTAGGGTAGCGGTGCGCCCGGTAGCTTGATTCTTGCCATCAATGGTGATGGTACACCCAAGGAGTGAAGTTTGATAGGACAATGGTGAGACGCTAGGTCATACGAAATAGTTGGTTGGTGACGTGGAGGAATAGGATGAGCAACGAGCGACGCTAGACGACGAAATCATAGTGTTAAAACGTAGCTCTCTCATGCGATGAATGTGTGTGTGCGTAGCTTGCCGTATGAGGGAGGAAGAGAGGGTTGTTTTTGGTACATAATTTAATGGAGATTTTAAGTGTATATTAGAAAATGATTTCTATGGTGAAATTTAAATGAGTAAAATTTTAGTGTGTTACAACTAGGGGGAAGCGTGAGTGTCAGTGTTCCGAAAACACCGACTAGTAATCTTAAGTGCTTTGCGCGTCCGATGCAGATGGTGTGCAAGGGAGACATAAGTATTTTACACTAGTTCAGAGGAATGTTCCTACATCCAGTTGGGTAACTTGCGTACCCTACACTATGTCTATAATGGGAATGGATTACAAACTTGGTAAAGGGAGAGCTCGTTGCCCAAGCCTCTGGTGTGGAGTGCAAGTGACGTAAAGTGCTCGGTGCAGATACAGGTGTTGGCCACTTGTGCTGGCTTGTTGCATGTGTCCTTCGACTGTGATCCTCCTCTTCTTTTTATAGACCAAGGAGAGGGGAAGCCTTTGTAAGGAAAACGGACCCCAACTGAAAGTCGCCTAGAGGGGGGTGAATAGGCAAAACCTGAAAATTATAAACTTTGACCACGCACTTCACCCGAGGTTAGGGTTAGAAATAAATAATAGTGAATTTAGAGTGCAGAAGATAGTTCTTCTTGCTTATGAATTGCTCAATCAATGCGGGTAACTTTGGGAGCAAACTCAAAATGATGTAAGCAAGAGAACTTTAGAGAGAGATGAAAGGGGAGAAACAAATAGAATGGTGAAGATCAACACAAGTGGACATGACGATTTGTTTCCCGAGGTTCAGTTCCAAAGAACCTACTCCCCGTTAAGGAGGCCACAAAGGTCGGGTCTATTTCAACCCTTTCCCTCTTTCAATCGGTCACCTAGACTGATCGGGTTCTCCTTCTTAATCTCACGGGTCACTAAGACCTCGCAAGGATCACCACACAATTAGGTGTATCTTGCAAGCTTTACAAATCATTTGGAAAGATTAGAGAGAAATGAAGACAGCAACCAAGCAACAAAAGAAACACAAATCACCCTTTCTCAAGTCACTAAACACTTTTGATCACTTGACTTGATTTTGGAACTTGGATAGGATTGAAGGCTTTGATTGTGTCTTTGGAGTATATTCTTTGCTCTTGTATTGAATGAAGAGAGTGGAATGCTTGGATGGATTGAATGGTGGTGGTTGGGGGTATTTATAGCCCTAATCACTATTCTAGCCGTTGGCTGACTGCTCTGTCGATGGGCACATCGGATAGTCCGGTGCATGCTACGTCAGCCGACCATTAGGGTTTGGAGTTGTTGACCGTTGAAGACTTTTGTCCTTTTGGTGCACCGGACAGTCCGGTGCGATCTGACATTGCAGACATCTTCTGACTTCTGACGGTCAGACTGCCACGCAGTCGACCATTGGCGAAGATGACCGTTGCTTCGTGGTCTCACCGGACAGTCCGATGGCGCACCAGACAGTCTGGTGATTTTTAGCCGAGGAGCGCTTTGATTTCCCGAGAGCGGCTAGTTCGCGAAGTGCTCAGCCAGGGCACCGGACACTGTCCGGTGCACCACTGGATACAGCAAGTATCTTTTGCTCCAAACTTGTAGAATTGTCCCACGGTCATTTTCTTTGTATGCGTATATGAACTTTATACACCTGAGAAAAATATTAACTAGGCAAACTAGTTAGTCCACATGGTTTGTGATGGACGTCAAACACCAAAAACGATTATAGGAAATGTTGAGGCCATTTCCCTTTCAATCTCCCCCTTTTGGTGATTGATGCCAACACAAACCAAAGCAAATATAAAGTGTAGAAATGTAACTAGTTTGCATTTTGGCAGATGTGCATAAGTTATTAGGAAATGAAAGCAGTTTTAAGCATATATGGTTGTTTTGATTTATTTAACATTTCGGACCACAATTGCACCACTTAACTAGTTTTTGCAAATCTTTTGGAAAGTATTTTCAAATTCTTTTGCAATTAGCCAATAGTATAAGAATATGATTTCTAAAAGCATTTTCAAGTTTTGAAAGATTCTCCCCCTATTTCAAATGCTTTTCTTTTGGCTAAATAAAAGCTCCCCATGAAGAAGTTCTCCCCTTAGCTGTCAAGGGGGTTTTTGCAAATGCCTATTAATTTCTCCCCTTATTGAAAAGGTTTTTAGAAAACAGGGTGGTGGTGCGGTGTGGTCCTTTTGCTTTGGCCTAATACTTTCTCACCCTTTGGCATTAAGCGCCAAAAATGAAGAAAGCTAGACGCCTTCAATAAGAAAGATATGAATGTATATACATGAGTAGGGCAAAGGGTATATGATACCGACAGAGTCATAGTGGAAGCCTTTCCTTTGCCTATTACTCCATTTCCCTTTCAATCTAAGACTAAGCATGAAAATACTCTTGGAAACATATTAGTCTTAGCTTCGGCACAAGAAGAATAAGAAATATGCATTTGTACCAAATGAAAGAGATATGTCATGATCAAAGGTATAAAATGAGCAATGTGTGCAAGATTTCAATCAAATTTCCGAGAATCTAGGATACTGAGTTCATTTCTAAGCTTGCTAAAAGTCTTTTCATCTAGGGGCTTGGTGAAGATATCGGCTAATTGGTTGTGGGTGCTAACATAAGCAATTTCGATATCCCCTTTTTGCCGATGATCTCTCAAAAAGTGATACCAGATGTCTATGTGCTTAGTGCGGCTATGTTCAACGGAATTATCCGTCATGCGGATTGCAATCTCATTGTCACATAGGAGAGGGACTTTGCTTAACTTGTAGCCATAGTCCCTAAGGGTTTACCTCATCCAGAGTAATTGTGCACAACAATGTCCTACATCAATATACTCGGCTTCAACAGTTGATAGAGCTACGGAATTTTGTTTCTTTGAATCCCAAGACACCAGGGATCTACCCAAAAACTAACAAGTCTCTAATGTACTCTTTCTATCAATTTTACATCTGGCATAGTCGGCATCAGAATACCTGATTACATCAAAGGTAGATCCCTTGGGGTACCATAGCCCAAACTTAGGAGTATAAACTAAATATCTCATGATTCTTTTCACGGCCCTAAGGTGGATTTCTTTAGGATTGGCCTGGAACCTTGCACACATGCATACTAAAAGCATAATATCTAGTCGTGAAGCACATAAATAGAGTAGAGATCATATCATCGTCCGGTATACCTTTTTGTCACACCCGGATTTTAGAGGGTCCAAAACCCAGGCGTGAAATAATCACCAAGTGTGCTAGGACCAAGTCTTACACATATGATGACTCATGGTACAGAAACGAATGTCTCAACATTAATATATAACGAGGTTTTGTACAAAATAGTTAAATAATTACATCATATGACGACAACGATCCAGCAACCAAAGTTGACTGGGAGACGACGGCCTATACCTCTCACGATCTCATCGCAGCATCCTCCATGCACCTCATCTTGTGGTACCTGATCTTGACCTGGGGGGAGTGTGAGTACAGCAAGGGTGACCTCACATACGTTCATCGCTCAACAAGTTGTGGGGAATAACGTGCTTGAACTCAGCAAAGGTGGGAGCTCATGCGAAGTTTAAGGCTTACTAAAGAGGATGGTTAAAGTCGAGCATTGCTTTTAAAGTTGGTCATAATTTTATTAGTAGTTACTAAGTATAAGTAGATACCAACCCAATTAAATAAGAGATTAATATTAATAACAACACTCACAATGCAATGCAAATGACAAATTGAATTTAATTCCATAAGTTAATCATGTGAGGGTCCGAGCCGCTCATGACCGTGACCACGACTAATATACCAGTTTTACACTCTGCAGAGGTTGCACATCTTTACCCACAAGTCGTGTTACACATTTGCCACGGGCTTGATAAGACCACATACGCCTCTACCAAGGAAGCGAGGCAAGGTACCACTACGAGGCATTTACAAAGTTCCACTAGCCTTAGAAAACCCGCTACAATTTTTAGGGAGCGCAGCATTGGAATCCCCCGTCTGAAAAGCCATCACAGCAAAATCAGCCCGAGAACCTCCCTATACCGACCACTCCCCTACTGCCCTTGCCCCTTTTGGGTAAGGTAGTCCTCTACTAGCTTTCCTAATTAGTGAGCCAAGGGCATCCCATACCACCCTTGTGGTAGCACTGTTTTCCCGAGTGGTCGCTCCATGTTCCAATTAACAATATGATCTTATCATGAACCATAATTAAACAACAACATAATTGAAACACGATCATAATAAATCATTAGTTTACCAAAACCAGCTAGAGCAATAGCAAATCTACCCAATAATTCATTTGTTTGTAAGGTGGGGGATAAAAAATGCTAGGGAAACCTATTAGGTCCCATCAAATTAACCTTAGCATGTCACAGTGACTAACAGGAACATTATTATGTAAAAAGGAATGATCAAGGGCACAACTTGCCTGAGACTCAAGATTCCCAGGTACCAACTTGCTCTTCAGGTGGCTCGCAACCTCGCTGATAGTTGTAGCAATACACACAAACATGGTATAGGCAAAATTAACATCACACCAAACATCAGAACAAACTGCATAATAATGTTCTATGCGTCGCAACTAGACCTTGGGTTCGAGAACCACCAAATTCGGAGTTACGGTTACAAAGATATGATTCTCCGAAGATCTACTATATTATAAATTGGTTAATATACAGTATATGAGAAAATATATTCTAAATAACTAATCCAACTCTAATCTAGATTATAATTTGATTAGGGATTACATTTTACTCAAATTATAATTATAGAGAAATTAACCTAGATTAGTAGAGTTAATCTACTGAATATGGATTGAACACTTATCTAATTATAAATATATGGAATATGGTACATGAAAGGGAAATGGGCTTAATCATTTCCTATAATCGATTTTGGTGCTTGACGTCCATCACAAACCACGTGGACTAATTAGTTTGCCTAGATGTCTTTTATCTCAGGTGCATAAGGTTCAACACAAGCCATGAAAGAAATTAAGTTGGGGACTCAAATAAATTTGGAGCAAAGACTTGATGGAGTGCTGCAAGTGGCGCACCGGACAGTGTCTGGTGCCCCAGGCCGAGCACCAAGGGAACATGCCACTCTAGGGTTTTGCCAAGGGTCACTCCGCTATAATTCACCAGACTGTCTGGTGTGCACCGAACATGTCTGGTGAGCCAACGAAGCAACGGTAACCTGCGCCAACGGTTGACTGCCAAAGGTAAAGAGTGCGCGTCAGAAGTAAGAGCAGAGATTGCACCGGACTGTCAGGTGCAACTACAGGACAAAGGACTCCAATGGTCAACCGCTCCAAACCCCAACAGCGTGCTGACGTGGCACGCAATGGACAGTGAACAGTGCCCTATCTGGTGTGCCCATCGACAGCAAAAACAACCAACGGCTAGGAAGTGGTTGGAGGCTATAAATACCCCCAACCACATCCTTCAATGGTATCCAAGTTTTCTGAACTCAACATTCATTGCAAAAGCAAAAGACTTCACTCCAAGACACATTCAATAGATCAAATCCTCTCCAAGCCTCTAAATCAACTCAATTCATTAGTGACTTGAGAGAGGGTGTTTTGTGTTCTTTTGTTGCTCTTGTTGCTTGGATTGCTTTCTCCTTCTCATTCTTATTTCTCTAAGTGCTTTGTAAAGCTAGCAAGAGACACCTAAGTGTGTGGTGATCCTTGTGGGGTCTTAGTGACCCATGTGATTAAGGAGAAGCCTCGATCGGTCCGTGTGACCGATTGAGAGAGGGAAAGGGTTGGAATAGACCCGGCCTTTGCGGCCTCCTCAATGGGAACTAGGTTCTTTGGAACCGAACCTCGGTAAAACAAATCATCGTGTTCACTTGCATTGATCTTCACTTGATTTGTTTTTCCCTCTTTCCTCTCTCTAAAAGTTTCCTTGCTAATATTGATTTGAGTTTGCTCCCGAAGTTATACACATCAATTTGAGCAACTCATAGCAAGAGAAACAATCTTCCGCACTCCGATTTAATTCTAACGCTAACCCTGACCTTAGTGCGTGTTTTTAGTTTATAAATTTCAGGTTTCGCCTATTCACCCCCCTCCTCTAGGTGACTTTCAATTGGTATCAGAACCAGTGCTTTATTAAGAGTCTAACAAACTCGAAGTGATGTCTGGAGATCACGCCAAGAGGGAGATTGTCAAGGGCGACAAGGCCATAGGCTCGGGAAGGACTCTATCAAGGGAGTCCGGCGATAAATACAAGGAGGAATCCTCTTCCTCCATCAAGTCACATAGGAAGGGTGACAAGAAGAAAAAGAAAATGAAGAAGGTGGTCTACTACGAGACCGACTCTTTGAAAGGGAAATGTGCCCTTGGGCCATTTCTATAATGTTTTGGTGATTAAGTGTCCAACACATAGTGAGTGAGTGGCTATGTGTTAAACAAGAAAGAAGTGCAAATCATATAACAAGGTATGTTTCTAGACTTAGTAATTAGTTTTTGTATACTAATGTATTTGTCTAAGTGTTAGAAACAGAGCAGAGAAGAAAAGAAACAAATTGGAAAAGACTTGGCTGTGTGCAGCCAAACAGCAACTCTCGTCAGGTGCACCGGACTATCCGGTGCGCCAGGCTGGTTCGTGGTGAACTCGCCGCTCTCAGGATTCGACGGCGGCGTACGGCTATAATTCACCGGACTATCCGGTGGTGCACCAGACTGTCCGGTGAGCCAACGGCCACCAGCGTCAACGGTCGGCCGCACAATCTTCACGCGACACGTGGTCGTGCCAATGGTCGGTTGACACCGAATTGTCCGGTGCGCCAACCGACCCAGAGGACCAACAGTCGGATGCGCCGAAATTGGAAGGAAATCGTGCACCGGACAGCTACAGTGATTGTCCGGTGGTGCACCGGATAGTCCGGTGCACCACCCGACAGAAGGCAAGTTTGGACTTCCAAGTTAGTCTTCAACGGCTCCTAGCTGCCTTGGGGCTATAAAAGGGACCCCTAGGAGCATGGAGGAGCAACCCAAGCATTCTCTAAGTATTCTCAAGCATCCAGACTCCACTCTCGCGCATTCGCTTCATTGTGTTAGTGATTTGGGCTCCATTCGAGTTGTGCACTCCCTGAGTTGTCATTTGAGCTCAAGTCTTCACTTGTGTGTGTGGTTGTGCTGCGTATTTGGGTCTTGTGTGTGTTGCTTTTCCCAACCTTACTCCATGCTTTCTTTGTGATCTCCTTTGTAAGGGCGAGAGACTCCAATTTGTGGAGATTCCTCGCAAATGGGAACAATACTCTAAAGGAAAAACTGTGGTATTCAAGTTGATCATCGGATCACTTGAAAGGGGTTGAGTGCAACCCTCGTCCATTGGGACGCCACAACGTGGAAGTAGGCAAGTGTTACTTGGTCGAACCACGGGATAAAAATCGTGTGTCTTGTGTTGCTTTCTCTGTGATTGTTTGTATTCACAAGAACTCGCTTCAAGCCACTTAGTCGTACTAACACTTATAACTAAGTTTTGTGGCTATTAGTGTTTTATTTTTACAGGATCACCTATTGACCCCCCCCCCCTCTAGGTGCTCTCAATTGGTATCGGAGCCGTACTCTTCATCTAAGGGACTAACCGCCCGAAGAGATGGATCCTAAGGGAAAGGGGATGGTGGTCAACGACAAGGAAAAGGAGTCCGTCCTCAACGAGCCAAGAGACGACAAGCCTACTGACTTAGGCTCGAGTCAAAGAAGAGAAAAGGGAAGAAGAAGAGGCGCATTAAGAAGATCATCTACTACGACAATGATGCCTCGTCTTCTTCACCACATGACGACGACAACGAATCTTCAAAAAGGAAAATGGTCAATCAAAACTATTCATTTGATTACTCCCGTCTTCCATTTAATTCAAATGCTCATTTGCTATCAATTCCACTTGGGAAACCTCATCACTTTGATGGAGAAGACTATTCTTTCTGGAGTCATAAAATGCGTAGTCATTTATTTTCTCTTCATCCTAGCATCTGGGAGATTGTTGAAAACGGAATGCACTTTGATAGTACTGACAATGCCGTTTTTATAAATGAGCAAATTCATAAGAATGCCCAAGCTACTACTGTGTTGCTAGCATCTCTTTGCAGGGATGAGTACAATAAGGTGAGTGGCTTGGACAACGCCAAGCAAATCTGGGACACCCTCAAGATATCTCATGAGGGAAACGACGCCACCATGATCACCAAAATGGAGTTGGTGGAAGGCGAGTTGGGAAGATTTGCAATGATTAGGGGAGAGGAGCCAACACAAACCTACAACAGGCTCAAGACCCTCATCAACAAGATCCAAAGCTATGGAAGCACAAGATGGACGGATCATGATGTCGTCCAACTCATGCTAAGGTCATTTACTGTAATTGACCCCCATCTTGTCAATCTTATTCGTGAAAACCCCAGGTACACCAAAATGATGCCCGAGGAGATACTCGGAAAATTTGTGAGTGGGCGCATGATGGTAAAGGAGGCACGATACGTGGATGACGCCTTGAACGGTCCACTACCCATCTACGAGTCGTAGCCCGTTGCTCTCAAATCAACAAGCAGCAAGGAGGCGCTACCAAGCAAGGTAGCTCAAGTGGAAGCTGTCGGACTTAATGAAGATGAGATGGCACTTATCATCAAGCGCTTCAAGACCGCGCTCAAAGGACGCAAAGAATACCCCTCCAAGAATAAAACAAGGGGAAAGCGCTACTGTTTCAAATGCGGTAAGACTGGTCATTTTATAGCTCAATGCCCCGATAATGATAATGACCAGGAACGAGAAAAGTATGGGAATAGGGAGAAGAAGAAGGTTTACAAGAAGGCGAAGGGTGAGGCACACCTTGGAAAAGAATGGGATTCATACTGCTCTTCATCCGACTCCGACGATGAAGGACTGGCAGCCTCGGCCTTCAACAAGTCTTCGCCCTTCCCCAACGAACGTCACACCTGCCTCATGGCTAAGGAGAAGAAGGTACGTATTCAAGATTCCCCGAAATACTCTTCTTCTAGTGATGAGGATTCCGATGATGAAGTAGATTACTCTAGTTTATTTAAAGGTTTAGATAGAACCAAAGTAGAGAAAATTAATGAATTAATTGATGCTCTAAATGAAAAAGATAGACTGCTAGAAAAACAAGAGGACATTTTGTATGAGGAACATGACAAATTTGTTAGTGTACAAAAGTCTCTTGCTTTAGAAACTAAGAGAAATGAAATGATATCTTCTGAGTTATCTGCTTGCTATGAATCTATATCTAGTTTAAAGAATTTAAATGATGATTTAAATGCTAAGCTAGAGGAAGTTAGTAAAATAAATTCATGTGTAGAGCATGTTAGTATTTGTAATAGATGTAAGTACTTTGATGTTGATGCATGTAATGAACATCTTATTTCTATTACTAAGTTGAATGATGAAGTGGCAAGTCTTAATGCTCAACTTAAGACTTGCAAAAATGATTTTGATAAATTAAAGTTTGCTAGGGATGCCTACACTGTTGGTAGACACCCCTCAATTAAGGATGGACTTAGTTTTCAAAGGGAAACCAAGAACTTAACAAGCCAAAAGGCTCCCATTCTCAACAAGGAGAAAGGGAAGGCCCCTATGGCAAGTAGTTCTCAAAGGAACCATGCTTTTATTTATGATAGGAAAATTGCTAATCGTGCTCATTATAATAGGAGTTATGATCATGATGCTTTTAATTCACATGCTATGTTTGCCTCTAGTTCTACTTTTGTTCATGGTAGAAGTATGCCTAGGAGAAATCATGTTGTGCATCATGTGCCTAAGAAAATGTGTAATGAACCTACTACTGTTTTTTATGCTTGCAACACTTCTTTTGTACTTTCATGTAAGAATGAAAGAGTGGTTGCTAGGAAGTTGGGATCCAAATGCAAGGGAGACAAGACTTGTATTTGGGTTCCAAAAATTATTGTAACTAACCTTGTAGGACCCAACAAGAGTTGGGTACCTAAAACCAAGCTTAAATTCCTTGCAGGTTTATGCATCCGGGGGCTCAAGCTGGATTATCGACAGTGGATGCACAAACCACATGACGGAGGAGAAGAAGATGTTCACCTCCTACGTCAAGAACAAAGATTCCCAGGATACGATCATCTTTGGAGATGGGAACCAAGGCAAGGTCAAAGGCTTGGGCAAGATAGCCATCACCAACGAGCACTCCATATCGAATGTATTTCTAGTAGAGTCGCTTGGTTACAACCTTCTGTCTGTAAGTTAATTGTGTCACATGGGTTACAATTGCCTTTTTACAAACGTTGATGTATCTGTCTTTAGAAGGAGTGATGGTTCATTAGCTTTTAAGGATGTATTAGATGGTTGTCGGTGTTTTGGGTCCGACCGCACACCCGGGGTTGCCCCTCAAGGTGTTTTAGGAGTAGGACGGTGTCGCCGACTGTAGCTAAATGGTTCGTGCCAGATGCACGAGGAACAATGGACAGTGTTTACAGGTTCGGGCCGCTTTGAGATGCGTAACACCCTACGTCCTGGCGAGTATGCTTTGTGTAATGGGTTACAAGGTAGCTCTCTAAAGCGAGAACATAGAGAGTTGAGGTGGATGGCTGAGTAGTGGGATCGATCGTTCTGAAGGGGTGCCCCCTAGGCCTTATATATTCGACCGTGAGGCAATACATGTGGATATGATAACAATGTGCACCTAAAAGATAGTGAACCGTTTTAGTCTATCTTCCTATGATTCTGCCGACTTATCCTTGCCTGGTTCCGTCGTACGGAGCTCCAGCGCGGGAAAGTCGGATCTTCTGTTGCGGTCGCTTGCTCAACGTTGTGGGGCCGTCCGGGTTTGCACCAACCCGGCCTTATGTCGATCTGCTTCACTGGTCGTTCCTCCCCAGGCCCATGAAGGAGTGACCTTACGATTTATTGGGCTCTTGGGCCTTTCGTGAGGTCTTTTATCCTTCCAGTGGACCCGGGGGATATCTGTCCCCCACAAGCCCCCGATCTTCGGGCTGATTTTGAGATAATCAGCCCAAAGATCCTAGGTCCAGCTTGCGGTCTTTGTTTATGATAAGAAATGCTTTCCAAGCAGTCTGGTAAAAATAATTTTTTATTGTCTCCTTCTGCTTTGATCACTCGTAAACTGGAGCCTTGTTTCATGCTTGTGCCTTAGAGGTCGGCATTTCATATTGTAGGACCCTGAACTTCATTGGGTGCAACGGAGGTGCACCCAATGGGTGTAGCCCCCGAGCTTCGAGTGGATTTTGGAAAATAATCCACTCGAAGGTCTTCATCAGAAATTACTTTTATTTTCCACTTGCACTTTGGTTGGGGGTCAATCTTGCCTTCAATCTTGCCTTAGAAGTTGGTGTTGTCTTCTCTTGAAATGGTGATTCATTGGGTGCCCCGGAGGTGCACCCAATGGGTGTAGCCCCCGAGCTTCGAGTGGATTTTTGAAGATAATCCACTTGAAGGTCTTCATTTCGTGTCTTTTTACTGAGGGTCATCTTTTCTTTTTTCGAATGCCTTAGAAGTTGGCATTATGTCATCAATATTATGCTTTAGAGGTCAGCATTATGTCATCAATATTATGCTTCAGAGGTCAGCATGTATTTTGTCTTTTGCAGCCGAGTTCGTGATCTGCCCATATCTTGCTAGGTGGTGTAATTTATTTGCTCTGCGACTGATTGGACATTTGATGGACGTTCCCTGGCTAGTCTTCACGTCGCTTCTATCGGTCAGATTTTGTACTTCACCGGCTATATTTGGCTTTCCTTTGATCTTTACTGATATCTCATTTTTGTCTTGAGGTATTCATTGCATGCCCTGCACGGATGTGACAGTTTTGAAAAATATACTGATAATTTCTGGGCGTCCCCCCCCCAATGGGTGTGGGCAAGGGACGGCTTGGTATGCTGAGTGTTTTAGCCGGCTGCTTCTGAGTGGTAATGTGATGTGACAGTGGGTGTAATCATATCGCCCGCGCGGTTGACTGGAGTCCCAATGGGTGTTGCGATGCGTGAAACGGCGTTAGCCGCCTGACGTATCTTCAGACGGGTTGAAGTGTGTATTGAATGCTTTGCGACTGTTCAGTGACCGTGGTTGGAGGTGAGCGGTTGCCTTCTTCTTCTATAAATAGTGCCTTTGCCTCTCTGGTTTTTTCACATCTCTTGTTGTTCTCCGCTGCTTGCTTTCTTCCTCTCCTTGCATTTCCACCATGGGCAAGAGCAACAAACGCAAGCGCGAGCCGACTCCTCCATCGGAGGACTTTGGCGACTCGGAATACTCGGAGGAGGAGTTCTCCTCTGAGTCCGAGGGGTCTCCAGCTCCTGTCTCTCCCCTAGCATCGTCCGATGACTCGGACGACTCTCAAGGGATTGCCGCGGAGGTCTGGACTAACATCCGGGCCATCGAGCGCTCCGGGCTCGAGGGCTCGGATGGGTCGGAGTACTCCTCGGACGAGGAGGACTCGCCCGAGGAGGACGGCGATGATGACGACGACGACGATGACGACGGAGGCGACGGCGGCGATGACGGTGACGGCGGCGGCAGGGGCAACAACAGCGGTAGGGGCGGCAACGGCGACGACAAGGGTGGCAACGGCGGCGGCAGCAGGGGCAGCAACGGCGGCGGCAGCAGCAAGGGCAGCAACAAGGCCAGTGGCTAGATGCCACTGGTTTTTAGATGTTAGTATAGTATAATGAAATAATGTAGTAGTATTAGTAGTGTAGAGTAGTATAGTGCAGCGTAGTAGTAGTAGTAGCAGCAGCAGTAGGGAAGTATCAACTCATAATGAGTTGATTTGTAAGTATTGTTACTTCCCTTAATGAAGAATGACTTTGTCTCCTCCTGTACCAATTACTTTGCTTCGTAGTAAGTTGATCTCTTATTTGTGAAGTTGATTCATTTGGAATAGTAACTAAATAACTCGGGCACCATATCGCCGCTTCGGGGGTGATGGCCGAGCTACTATTGTCAACATTTATGCATTTGAAATAGAGTCTGAGTGATGACGAAACCATGTCAGTGTCGGAATGACTGTTGACCACGTCGGCGCTCTTAGAGGTGACAGCCGAGTGACTTGTGACGACGCCAGCGTTTTTTAGAGATAACCGCCGAGCGACTGAGGACATCGTCGACACTTTAGAGATAGCCGCCGAGCGACTGAAGACATTGTCGGTGCTTTAGAGATAGCCGCCGAGCGACTGAAGACATCGTCGGCGCTTTAGAGATAAATGCCGAGCGACTGGTGATAACGTCGGCATTTTAGAAATAACAGCCGAGTTAGAACGGGCCGTGTTGGCCACTTTGAGGATAACAGCCGAGTGACGATGTGGCACACCGGGGTTTTAGAAGTAGCTGCCAGGTGACAACATGGCACGCCGGTGTTTTTTAGAAGTAACTGCCGGGTGCTGACTGGGCGCTTTTGGAAATGGTATCTGACTCGGGAATATCCCACATATACTGCGCTTTCAGCCGCCTCTGCTTTCCGTGCCCTAGTTCTTGCTTTCCTGCATCCAGATCCTCTCTGCAATTTGGCTCCCGCTCTGTTCGCCAGTAGAGTTGAGATGGCGCCCAAGAGAAAGGCCTCGAGTTCATCCGCTGCGGTGATTCCCCCCATCAACCCCAACAGCCAATTGCCTTTCGCAGGTAACCATATGTCTGTTGTCTCCGAGCCTGACCTTCTCCACCTCGTGTCCATCGGGGTCCTTCCCCCGAGGGAGCTTTGTTCTTGGCGGATTTGTCATGGGGTCACTGTCCCGACAGAGGATACCCATGAATCCGTGATTTACGTTCCTTTTCTTCTCCGCGGTCTCGCTCTCCCCATTTCTCCCTTTTTCCGCGGCCTCCTTGATTTCTATCGTCTTAACTTGACCCATCTGAATCCCAATTCCATTCTGCAAATTTCTATTTACGTTCATTTGTGCGAAGCTTTTCTTGGTGTCCTGCCACATTTTGGACTGTGGAAGTATCTGTATCACTGTCGCCCTGGAATGGCTGGGGGGCAGCATCAGCTGGTTGGGGGCGCTAGTTTGGAGATGCGCCGTGGGAGGAAGACTGATTATCTTGAAATCCCTCTCAAGGACAATATTAAGGGATGGCGCTTGGAGTGGTTTATTGTTGAGAACCACGGAAATTCTCTCCCCCTACGGTCGGGGAGACAGCCGGACGTTCGCACCCCGAGTTGGACCGAGTCCCCCACAGATCAGGAGGTGGCTGAGGCAGGGGCTTTGCTAGCTGAAGTTGGACTGCTGAAGGAGAGTGGTCTGACTGCTGAGGTTGTGGTTGCTGATTTTGTCTTTAAGAACGTTCAGCCGTTGAAGGATAGGGCATACCCGGCTTATCTGTGCCGAGGTCTAGCTGACTCGACCCGGGTTACCAACAGAAGTATTCCCGCTGCAGATTTGGTGAACCGACTTGAAATGATTCTTAGAGGCAAGGTATCAAATGTTGGTGCCCCAGTGGCATACTCGGCCTGGAACCTGCCTCCTACCAAAGCCTTCACTCATTTTGTGTCGAATCCACCTGTCACTGATGGCGGTTTGGGCCTTAGAGTGCGACCCTCTGCCGAAGAAGTTAGCGCTTTGGTTGCCTCGCTCGGGGAAATTCCTGATGATGAGCGGCAGGTCCACTTTGAGGTGCCTTTGGATCCTAGTGACGCAGAGATAATTGCTATGCTTGATTTGCTGGCTGAGGACTCTTCTGATGCTGCTCCTGCTGGGACATTGGTGGTGGCGCCTCTCCCAAAAACTGATACAACCTTGGATATTCAGAGACCTGTCAGTGTTTGCCCAAAATGCCCTTGCCGAGCCAATCCACTTGATCCTTCTGCTGATGAGCAGAAAAAGAAAAAGAGACGTCTTCGGCGAGTATCTAGTTTGGATCGGGACGTTGGTCCTTCAGTTCCTGCTGCTGAAGAAGTGCTTGTGCCTGAATTTACTAATGTTGACCCCAATGGGTGTGCTCCATGTGCTGCTGACCCCAATGGGGGTGCTCCATCTGCTGCTGACCCCAATGGGGGTGCTCCATCTGCCGCTGACCCCAATGGGTGTGTTGTCTGTGTTGCTGATGAAAACGACGGGGAGGAAGAAGTGAGGTTCCTTTGACTCGGAAGAACAGTCGGCAGTATGTCGCCAGTGGGGAAAGTAGTGGAGTTCCTTCTCCTGCTCTGTCTGCCCTCATTTGTGGCGGAACCGCCCGAATTATTCCAGCTTAAGTGCCCAAGTCGCACCCTTAAGGGCAACAACACACTTAAACAGGAATAACCCGTCAGTCCCTCGGATCTAGTCCGATAAAGCCACTTACCAGGATCGAATACCACTAGCTCACACGAAGGTGAGGCACAAAGAAATACAATAAAACATAATACCACAAATTTAATAAGTATCATTAATGATTACATTGTCGGAGTTTCAGAAATAATAATCATAAATTTTAATGCAGCGGAAATAACTAACGGAGAAAACCGAGTAACATGGCGAAGCCTGGCCACGCTACTCCTCCTGGTCCTCTCCTGCAGAAGCAGTAAACCACTCGACCGTCTATCCCGGTGGCAGGGATGGAGGCCAAGTCACACCATCAACCAAATCAAGGAGATACTTGCAAAAATTATGCCACAAGCAAGGCTGAGTATACTAATACTCAGCTAGACTTACCCGGTGTGAGGAGTCTACTCCTCTACCTCTAGACATGCAGCTGTTTGGCTGAGGGGTTTGGTTGCCAAAAGCACTAGCTGAGTCTAAAATCATGTTTTAGCTTTTCAAGTTTTAGTATGATCCTTTTTAAACTAGATGAGTACCTAGCTACTCATACATGATATCAAACATTTTTAAGCAATCAACCTTTTTGCCAGTCAACTCATTTCCACTTATTACTCAATGTAGCAGCATGGATCAAGCAGTCTCATTAGCTGCGAGAAGCAGACGATTCGAATCGAGTTTTTATCCTTGCAAGGTAAACCTAAACACACGACATGCAGGGGCACTCCGTCCCCACACACATCAACCGTCCCCATCGATTCCCCGTCAGCAGAACAGGGCTCACCGCCTTGGCGTACAATGCCTCACTGACCCCGACTGGCCGTCGTCTAGTGACCGCACTTGTACCCACCATAACCGGAATGGGAGACCTCATCTTAGGTCGCGTGAGGGGCAAAGTCTACTGCCAGGTTCAATCAGGTACTAGGCTTACCGATTTACCATATTTCTCGGTATGTGTTTAGTACGTTCAAACGCTTGACACACGGTACCACACCTTAATCCTTATTCCCATTTTTACCTTGTAAACAACCAATCCCCATGGATTGTTGTCCACCAACTAGTATCATGACAATGTGAAAGTGGGTACAATCAATTTCCTGATCTCGCGAGAGTGCTAGAAAAATCACTCGTCTTCTACCGAGATCCTAATTAGCAAAGCAGCTACTCGACCTAGCATACTAGTATCCATCTCAAAGGTATCCTGAGTTCATGCAACTAGGGTTTCAGGCAACTCCTACCCTTAAGTGCACAGTACAAGCCTACAAACATTAAGTGCAGTAAAATAGCATATATAACGGTTATGCATAAACCGGGGCTTGCCTTTAATTTTTAACACTTAGATAGTGTTTGCTGGGGGGAGGTACTCGTTTGGCGAGCATCCACTGGTTATGTCCATCCTTCCTTGGGTCGTCCACCGACTGCATCTTGTGGGTGGCACCACATCACTTGCACGATCGTCATCTCTCGGTCCTAAATGAGGTGCAAGATGCATATGTATGAATATAATGAAAGTAGCACAAAAATAGCACAAGGTATATCAAGACACAGTGGCGAACTAAACATTAATTAGTAAGACACTGCAACGACTACACGTAAGCGCTAGCTATTCGTACGTCATCAACGTTTGTCATTAACACCATTAACAAGACGACCACATTTTGTTTATTTACGCAACACAATTACAACATCACAAGCACGCACATTAATTATGGAACACATGTTAACCTAAGTTTAGCCAGCACAAGTCTATGTCCGTTAAGTGCTAACTAAGCATTTTTAGCCAAAATGGTGAACTAAACATTCAATTGAGCACGTGCAGATTTTTAGGACAGCAGCACAGCAGTTACTTATTTTAATCATAACTTTTCAAATATTAGTCCAAAAATAGCAAACTAGAACTTTCTGGAAAGCTTAAAAAGTGCTCTACAACTTTGGTATTTTCACCTAAACAAGATTCAACACTTAGCAAGGTTAAAAGTGCTAACACAACAGATCTGTCCAGATTTGGACAGATTCAGACTTGTGACTTTAAAAATTCATAACTGAAGATTCAGACATCCAAACAAAGTGATCTTAGACTTTCTGGAAAGCTAATCAAAGGTTCTACAAATTATTTATAAACGTCACTGGCTGGTTTAACATGTATCAAGGGTGAAATACACTATGAAGGCTGTGCTGTCCAGAATTGGACAGATTCAGTCTTCAGACTTTAAACACATGTAACTTAATCTTCAGACCACCAAAAATAGTGATTCAAGACTTTTTGGAAAGCTTGGCAAAAGCACTACATAACTTTTATAATCACCAAGAAGTGATTCTAGGTTTAACTAAATCAAACAATACAGTTTTCAAAATCTGTTCTGACGGTGGACAGAACACAGCAACCCAGTTGTAAAATTCATAACTCTTAAACTATCAGGCCTGTGTTTATGAAATTTTAACACAAGCAATATCAGAAAAGCATCTACAACTTTCTTATAATGACCGTGAACAGATTATAACATTAAATTAGGCAAACAATGCAGTTTCTGAAATCTGTACAGAATTTGGACAGATTCAGTTACTGAATTTGTAAAAAATCCTAACTCCTAAACCGTCAGACCTATGGCTGTCAAATTTTAATACCAGCAAGATAATAAGGTTATCTACCACTTTTCTATAGCACATATCTACAGAAAACACAATTTGGTTAATCAAACATACAGCACACCGAAAACAGTACGTGCAGTCCAAAACAGCAATCAATACATTTCAGCTTCTATACAATTCAAGAATTGCCGCGTTCTAGAGACTTGAATTATTCTAACACTTTACCAATTGTTAGAGTTAACATAATCATATGAGGACTAACAAGTAGACTCACTAATTTTCATCCAAGTTATTTAGTGCACTAAAATTACCACATTCAGTTAACAAACGCATTCACCACAATCATCAAATCCGGCATATACTTATATCTAAGCGCTTTTCACCCACTAGTCCGCATTTTAGTTTAGACACCACATGAGCATTACAGATTTTTACCCGCGACCATAAACATACACATTTAGACCACAACAAGCAATTCATCGCGACTACAAACTTAACCAAAGCCGTCTAAGAAGTCGGCTAGCCAGAGTAACAATCTAGGCCGCTACACATCTTACACGTCGGCTTGCATATTATCACAATCTGAGACAACACATATATAACAAACACTTAACGAAATAGACTCCTACTTAATATTAGTTGGCTAACGCAGTATAAGACTTAGCAAACCACTTTAGACATTGCAATTCAAAAACATGGGTTGTAGCAGATTAGTCAGCTTTTCTTAACCATTTCTCAACTTAATTTAGTTAACATATCAGTCACCTAAAATAGCATATTGTTGGGGTCTGACATAGAGGCATTTACACATGGCGTAAAACACCATAAGACTACATTGGCTACTGAGGGACCTAAAGCACTTATGTGTATGTCTTAGCGGATTGTTCTTCAATTTTAGCAAGGACTGACTCATGAACGCTACTCGCCTCCAATAATTATTGGGCTGCGATAACGCTTGTATGAGACCTCTAATCAACCAACAAGATATTTATTTATCCCACGGGCATAGAATGTATTGATTGATAAAGCGAAGCATCACATTGCCACACCACAAAAATCATGACAACGCCGATAGAGGCTAGCAACTAACCATGTAAAAAAAATACTAAAGTTACTTCTCGCCTGCCACTACATCACTCCTTAATCACATAACCCTCACGAGCATCCTTCGCACGATTATATAATAGCGACCTAAACGTCGTGTTACACAATACATACATCCTTCCTCGTCGCGAGTATAACCATATTACGGCATATACCCGCGCACCTCAAATAAATATCTCACGCCACCACTACTATATCACACCACGGCACACACACCTACGTGCACTAATTAAATCCTCGCATCCCTTGTATTACCAGACTTACTTATCACATAAAACAAGAACGACACATTTGTTTACCAAAACGTGAAAGCGACCTTGCCACTGCATATAACCAAAACATTTTATACCCACATATAGTCAAACACCAATGTACATCACATCGACTAAAATATAATTGTACAACTACAAATCGCACATTCGCACACATCAAACAACACATCGCATATATTCCTATCTAGTCCCTCGCCACGAACTTCAATCCATACAAATACATTTTCTTACACATGCACAACATCGACCAAAGCTTAAATAGATTAATCCACAAAATACCAAGTGAACAACCTGGACGAACCGAGACTAGTCACATAGGTTGTCCACACAGCTCGGTGTTTTGTTGAACGGGCAAAGCGCGAAGCGCGGCGTCGACCACTAGCTGCGATAACACAAAACATTATTGATGACCGTTCCTTGAACATCATAAACGCCGGAAAAACAGCGAGGACAACGGGGTTCTCACCGAGGGTCGACGACATCACGGACGGGGCTGCGCACAACACATTATTTCTCACGGGTATTCCGTCGAACAGCCAAGGGGCATTGAAGAGAACAGCAAGGGCGCTCAGCTATGGGATGGAAGCAGGGGCGCCAGGGAGGTCGCTGCCGCTGCTTGGTGTTTTGGAGGGTGGGCTGCTGTGCGCCAAGGAAGTTGCAAAGGGGAACTCGACGGGGTGGCTGGGACAGCAGGCATGGTGTTGTGCTGCGCATTGCTGGCTGCTGGCCGGAAAGCAGGGCATCGGCCATGGGCGACGGCGGCCTCACCTGCTCGAGCTTGGATCAGAGGGTGTGCCGCACCATGGCTGGAACAGAGGGGAGGACGGGCGCCGTGCACAGGGATGGATGGCGGGCGCGCTGGGCACGTCACAGAGGTGCGACGGAGAAGCTCGACGCCATGGGGAGGAGATAGCAGGGGCGCTGGTCTGGAGATGGGACCTCGCTGGATTTTTTTTTTTTGGGCAGGGAGCGGGGAAAACAGGGAGGGCGCAGGAAGGGTCGAGCCCATGGAGGAGCAGGGCGTCGCGCCCTGGCTGGAGAGCGCCTGCTCCAAGGGAGCTCGGCCATTTGCAGCAGTGGCAGGGGGCGGCGCCATGGGCAAGGAGAGGGAGGGAGCTCGCCCACGCCATGGATAGCAGGGGGAATGCTGGGGAGCTCGACCACGAGGTTGCTGGCCGACCATGGAGACAGGGAAACAGGGAGCCGAGGGAAGGAGCACCAAGCACAGGGGGCAGAGGGAGGCGCTCGACATCTGCTGGACAGCCGACACCGGAGGGAAGCTGGGCGGCCATGGGAGGGGAGGAAGCTCCCTGCGCGCCGGCGTGCTGCGCGTAGGAGAAAGCAGCCAGGGAGAGAAGAATGGTTGTGGCGGCTGGGAGAAAATGAGGGGTGGGAGTGCAAAAATGCATCCACTTGCTAGGAGAGGGCTGCTATTTATAGAGAGGCACTAGGGCTAGGGTTTTCTTAGTGGGCTGGGCCGGGCTGGAATGGGCTTGGCCCAAAACATGAAATCGGGTCGCGCTAATTTATTTTCCCGAATAAAAACGTTCCCGCGGAATTCGTTTCTACAGATAACAGAGCGAATTAGAGTTTCGGCGAACGGATGATTGAGCGATTAATTCGACCGAGAGTTTGATTTGAATTTTGCTCAGAACTAATTCCCTACGCGTGATTCGGAAATAAATCGCCCTGAGATTTGATCGGCTTTGGAATTTAGTCGGAGAAGGCGAATCGTGATATTTTAAAATCGCTGTCGATGCAGGGTTTTGAATTTGGTTTGGACATAGAGATATTTGGCCGAGTCGAGTAAGAAATAATTAAAGGACGACGTACTAAGTATTCCGTGTGAGAGTACGGACTCAGATCAAAATAATCGGACATCGATCGGGGTTCGAGGAATTAGACTCGGGCTTAGATCAGATAACAATCGTCGAGAGTTTGATTTAAAGAGCTTCGGATGAGATTTATAATTCGAGAATGATCTTCGAGTTTGCATTCGTTCCGAGAGATAAAAGTTTTAACACGCTCCGAAATGGGTTGTTTCTCGAGATCGAATAACTCTGAATTCGGTGAACTTCCAAGAGAAGGCCTGATAAACAGAGATAGGCACGATCGAGAAATAGAAATTTTCACCGAGCATCCGAGATTAGGATAAATCTCCCGACGTAACACGAAACTGACACCTGGGGTGTCACAGCCTTCCCCCCTTAAAAAGAATCTCGTCCCGAGATTCGAATGAGGACATTTAAGGGTGGAGAAGCATGTAACTCCCAAGCTGAAGATAGATGCAAATTCATGAGATGTGAGGTGACAAGATACTGAAGATAGATTTGGGTAGAATATCGCGACATATCGAGACAAAATGCAGCGATCATTCTGAGAGAATGTCCACAAAAGACAGCACATCAGTATAGTCTCGCAATGGATCACGACTATTAACCGTGATACCAGCGCGTGCCGAGCAGCTCAACCATGTGTGCACCATAGTAGGCTCTCGGTCTCGTCGCGACACCATCAGTCCTTAGTCGCACACCATTACTAACATAACCAATGAGAAAACCACGTGACACAAATAGATGGAGCCCATGAGAGTATGGCTCAGAAAATAAGAATGTGATCGGAGTTGGAGCAGAGATTGCCGGCAAAAAGAGCATCACATGAGAATTCTTCTTCAACTCGGAGAACTATTTTATGATCAACATGGGGATTATCAGATCAGATATTAGCACGAGATTTAATATGAGGATGAACCGACCATGAGATCAAAATAGATTGTTGATCTTTTAGAGACATGAGAGAACCAAGGACAACAATGAAATCCATTGAACCAAATGGATACACTGCTTAGAGATAGAATCGATAAAATGGTGTCATGATTCTTGGAGGAAGAGCATGAGATCAACCAGAATTGAGAGATTTAGGCAAGATCAACATCCGATACTTGAGAACGGGATATAGCAGATAACCAGATAACTAGGCAGAATTAATGAAGGATCCAGAGATTTAGATGATAAGGCCAACATGATTCACAAGGAAAGAGAGTACTAGATCCAGGTGAAAAGAGAGGTCATCAACAAGATCAGCTGGATGATCAACAGGAATGTTATGATGTTTTAGGGGTAAGGACTTATGGAAAGAAATATGGCCTTGATAGGGGTTGCGCAACTAGACACCAAACGATTTTTTTTGACACAACAAGTGCAGAAGAAGACTTGGGTTGGTCTAGCGGTCAAGCTGTGGGGGTCTATAAGCTGTGCAGGTGTAACTTTATGGGTAAAACACACAAGGGTTAGAAAATACCCACACAAGCATGAAAATATATTTTTAAGAGGTTTCACTTGTTAAGCTCAAGGTTGTCTGGAGGGGGTCTTTTTATGGGCCAAACAGGCAACATTTTTTTTTGGTTAGAGGCAAAATGGACTGAACAACTATCGTACCTTCTAGAAAGCAAGGCAAGAGAAACACATATCACGACCTAGTCAAGACTTACCAATCCGACACAAGGTAAAGCATTTCTAACATAGCAGCACATCACATTATTCACAAGTTCTTATTATTTGAATAAAGGTGAGAGAAGCATGTTGATGCACAAGAGACAATGATGCGACAATCATGATGCATGCTCATTCTAGTCGTCTTCTCAGACCTAACTAATTTTTCGGGTGCTTGCTATAGCATCCTTCCTAATAGTAGTAGTCGCCTTTATGGCCTAAATAACTAGCCACCTAGCTACCCATCTATTCCTAGGGCTTCACGTCCTAGGTCTATCCTTATCGTCCTGATATCTGTCCAACTTTGGTTTCTAGCAAGTTTTACTTTAGAAAAGGTTGGTAATCATGACTTATTGACTTCTCTGTGATGGTATTCGCTCCGATACCAGCTGTGGCGGAACCGCCCGAATTATTCCAGCTTAAGTGCCCAAGTCGCACCCTTAAGGGCAACAACACACTTAAACAGGAATAACCCGTCAGTCCCTCGGATCTAGTCCGATAAAGCCACTTACCAGGATCGAATACCACTAGCTCACACGAAGGTGAGGCACAAAGAAATACAATAAAACATAATACCACAAATTTAATAGGTATCATTAATGATTACATTGTCGGAGTTTCAGAAATAATAATCATAAATTTTAATGCAGCGGAAATAACTAACGGAGAAAACCGAGTAACATGGCGAAGCCTGGCCACGCTACTCCTCCTGGTCCTCTCCTGCAGAAGCAGTAAACCACTCGACCGTCTATCCCGGTGGCAGGGATGGAGGCCAAGTCACACCATCAACCAAATCAAGGAGATACCTGCAAAAATTATGCCACAAGCAAGGCTGAGTATACTAATACTCAGCTAGACTTACCCGGTGTGAGGAGTCTACTCTACCTCTAGACATGCAGCTGTTTGGCTGAGGGGTTTGGTTGCCAAAAGCACTAGCTGAGTCTAAAATCATGTTTTAGCTTTTCAAGTTTTAGTATGATCCTTTTTAAACTAGATGAGTACCTAGCTACTCATACATGATATCAAACATTTTTAAGCAATCAACCTTTTTGCCAGTCAACTCATTTCCACTTATTACTCAATGTAGCAGCATGGATCAAGCAGTCTCATTAGCTGCGAGAAGCAGACGATTCGAATCGAGTTTTTATCCTTGCAAGGTAAACCTAAACACACGACATGCAGGGGCACTCCGTCCCCACACACATCAACCGTCCCCATCGATTCCCCGTCAGCAGAACAGGGCTCACCGCCTTGGCGTACAATGCCTCACTGACCCCGACTGGCCGTCGTGCAGTGACCGCACTTGTACCCACCATAACCGGAATGGGAGACCTCATCTCAGGTCGCGTGAGGGGCAAAGTCTACTGCCAGGTTCAATCAGGTACTAGGCTTACCGATTTACCATATTTCTCGGTATGTGTTTAGTACGTTCAAACGCTTGACACACGGTACCACACCTTAATCCTTATTCCCATTTTTACCTTGTAAACAACCAATCCCCATGGATTGTTGTCCACCAACTAGTATCATGACAATGTGAAAGTGGGTACAATCAATTTCCTGATCTCGCGAGAGTGCTAGAAAAATCACTCGTCTTCTACCGAGATCCTAATTAGCAAAGCAGCTACTCGACCTAGCATACTAGTATCCATCTCAAAGGTATTCTGAGTTCATGCAACTAGGGTTTCAGGCAACTCCTACACTTAAGTGCACAGTACAAGCCTACAAACATTAAGTGCAGTAAAATAGCATATATAACGGTTATGCATAAACCGGGGCTTGCCTTTAATTTTTAACACTTAGATAGTGTTTGCTGGGGGGAGGTACTCGTTTGGCGAGCATCCACTGGTTATGTCCATCCTTCCTTGGGTCATCCACCGACTGCATCTTGTGGGTGGCACCACATCACTTGCACGATCGTCATCTCTCGGTCCTAAATGAGGTGCAAGATGCATATGTATGAATATAATGAAAGTAGCACAAAAATAGCACAAGGTATATCAAGACACAGTGGCGAACTAAACATTAATTAGTAAGACACTGCAACGACTACACGTAAGCGCTAGCTATTCGTACGTCATCAACGTTTGTCATTAACACCATTAACAAGACGACCACATTTTGTTTATTTACGCAACACAATTACAACATCACAAGCACGCACATTAATTATGGAACACATGTTAACCTAAGTTTAGCCAGCACAAGTCTATGTCCGTTAAGTGCTAACTAAGCATTTTTAGCCAAAATGGTGAACTAAACATTCAATTGAGCACGTGCAGATTTTTAGGACAGCAGCACAGCAGTTACTTATTTTAATCATAACTTTTCAAATATTAGTCCAAAAATAGCAAACTAGAACTTTCTGGAAAGCTTAAAAAGTGCTCTACAACTTTGGTATTTTCACCTAAACAAGATTCAACACTTAGCAAGGTTAAAAGTGCTAACACAACAGATCTGTCCAGATTTGGACAGATTCAGACTTGTGACTTTAAAAATTCATAACTGAAGATTCAGACATCCAAACAAAGTGATCTTAGACTTTCTGGAAAGCTAATCAAAGGTTCTACAAATTATTTATAAACGTCACTGGCTGGTTTAACATGTATCAAGGGTGAAATACACTATGAAGGCTGTGCTGTCCAGAATTGGACAGATTCAGTCTTCAGACTTTAAACACATGTAACTTAATCTTCAGACCACCAAAAATAGTGATTCAAGACTTTTTGGAAAGCTTGGCAAAAGCACTACATAACTTTTATAATCACCAAGAAGTGATTCTAGGTTTAACTAAATCAAACAATACAGTTTTCAAAATCTGTTCTGACGGTGGACAGAACACAGCAACCCAGTTGTAAAATTCATAACTCTTAAACTATCAGGCCTGTGTTTATGAAATTTTAACACAAGCAATATCAGAAAAGCATCTACAACTTTCTTATAATGACCGTGAACAGATTATAACATTAAATTAGGCAAACAATGCAGTTTCTGAAATCTGTACAGAATTTGGACAGATTCAGTTACTGAATTTGTAAAAAATCCTAACTCCTAAACCGTCAGACCTATGGCTGTCAAATTTTAATACCAGCAAGATAATAAGGTTATCTACCACTTTTCTATAGCACATATCTACAGAAAACACAATTTGGTTCATCAAACATACAGCACACCGAAAACAGTACGTGCAGTCCAAAATAGCAATCAATACATTTCAGCTTCTATACAATTCAAGAATTGCCGCGTTCTAGAGACTTGAATTATTCTAACACTTTACCAATTGTTAGAGTTAACATAATCATATGAGGACTAACAAGTAGACTCACTAATTTTCATCCAAGTTATTTAGTGCACTAAAATTACCACATTCAGTTAACAAACGCATTCACCACAATCATCAAATCCGGCATATACTTATATCTAAGCGCTTTTCACCCACTAGTCCGCATTTTAGTTTAGACACCACATGAGCATTACAGATTTTTACCCGCGACCATAAACATACACATTTAGACCACAACAAGCAATTCATCGCGACTACAAACTTAACCAAAGCCGTCTAAGAAGTCGGCTAGCCAGAGTAACAATCTAGGCCGCTACACATCTTACACGTCGGCTTGCATATTATCACAATCCGAGACAACACATATATAACAAACACTTAACGAAATAGACTCCTACTTAATATTAGTTGGCTAACGCAGTATAAGACTTAGCAAACCACTTTAGACATTGCAATTCAAAAACATGGGTTGTAGCAGATTAGTCAGCTTTTCTTAACCATTTCTCAACTTAATTTAGTTAACATATCAGTCACCTAAAATAGCATATTGTTGGGGTCTGACATAGAGGCATTTACACATGGCGTAAAACACCATAAGACTACATTGGCTACTGAGGGACCTAAAGCACTTATGTGTATGTCTTAGCGGATTGTTCTTCAATTTTAGCAAGGACTGACTCATGAACGCTACTCGCCTCCAATAATTATTGGGCTGCGATAACGCTTGTATGAGACCTCTAATCAACCAACAAGATATTTATTTATCCCACGGGCATAGAATGTATTGATTGATAAAGCGAAGCATCACATTGCCACACCACAAAAATCATGACAACGCCGATAGAGGCTAGCAACTAACCATGTAAAAAAAATACTAAAGTTACTTCTCGCCTGCCACTACATCACTCCTTAATCACATAACCCTCACGAGCATCCTTCGCACGATTATATAATAGCGACCTAAACGTCGTGTTACACAATACATACATCCTTCCTCGTCGCGAGTATAACCATATTACGGCATATACCCGCGCACCTCAAATAAATATCTCATGCCACCACTACTATATCACACCACGGCACACACACCTACGTGCACTAATTAAATCCTCGCATCCCTTGTATTACCAGACTTACTTATCACATAAAACAAGAACGACACATTTGTTTACCAAAACGTGAAAGCGACCTTGCCACTGCATATAACCAAAACATTTTATACCCACATATAGTCAAACACCAATGTACATCACATCGACTAAAATATAATTGTACAACTACAAATCGCACATTCGCACACATCAAACAACACATCGCATATATTCCTATCTAGTCCCTCGCCATGAACTTCAATCCATACAAATACATTTTCTTACACATGCACAACATCGACCAAAGCTTAAATAGATTAATCCACAAAATACCAAGTGAACAACCTGGACGAACCGAGACTAGTCACATAGGTTGTCCACACAGCTCGGTGTTTTGTTGAACGGGCAAAGCGCGAAGCGCGGCGTCGACCACTAGCTGCGATAACACAAAACATTATTGATGACCGTTCCTTGAACATCATAAACGCCGGAAAAACAGCGAGGACAACGGGGTTCTCACCGAGGGTCGACGACATCACGGACGGGGCTGCGCACAACACATTATTTCTCACGGGTATTCCGTCGAACAGCCAAGGGGCATTGAAGAGAACAGCAAGGGCGCTCAGCTATGGGATGGAAGCAGGGGCGCCAGGGAGGTCGCTGCCGCTGCTTGGTGTTTTGGAGGGTGGGCTGCTGTGCGCCAAGGAAGTTGCAAAGGGGAACTCGACGGGGTGGCTGGGACAGCAGGCATGGTGTTGTGCTGCGCATTGCTGGCTGCTGGCCGGAAAGCAGGGCATCGGCCATGGGCGACGGCGGCCTCACCTGCTCGAGCTTGGATCAGAGGGTGTGCCGCACCATGGCTGGAACAGAGGGGAGGACGGGCGCCGTGCACAGGGATGGATGGCGGGCGCGCTGGGCACGTCACAGAGGTGCGACGGAGAAGCTCGACGCCATGGGGAGGAGATAGCAGGGGCGCTGGTCTGGAGATGGGACCTCGCTGGATTTTTTTTTTTTTGGGCAGGGAGCGGGGAAAACAGGGAGGGCGCAGGAAGGGTCGAGCCCATGGAGGAGCAGGGCGTCGCGCCCTGGCTGGAGAGCGCCTGCTCCAAGGGAGCTCGGCCATTTGCAGCAGTGGCAGGGGGCGGCGCCATGGGCAAGGAGAGGGAGGGAGCTCGCCCACGCCATGGATAGCAGGGGGAATGCTGGGGAGCTCGACCACGAGGTTGCTGGCCGACCATGGAGACAGGGAAACAGGGAGCCGAGGGAAGGAGCACCAAGCACAGGGGGCAGAGGGAGGCGCTCGACATCTGCTGGACAGCCGACACCGGAGGGAAGCTGGGCGGCCATGGGAGGGGAGGAAGCTCCCTGCGCGCCGGCGTGCTGCGCGTAGGAGAAAGCAGCCAGGGAGAGAAGAATGGTTGTGGCGGCTGGGAGAAAATGAGGGGTGGGAGTGCAAAAATGCCTCCACTTGCTAGGAGAGGGCTGCTATTTATAGAGAGGCACTAGGGCTAGGGTTTTCTTAGTGGGCTGGGCCGGGCTGGAATGGGCTTGGCCCAAAACATGAAATCGGGTCGCGCTAATTTATTTTCCCGAATAAAAACGTTCCCGCGGAATTCGTTTCTACAGATAACAGAGCGAATTAGAGTTTCGGCGAACGGATGATTGAGCGATTAATTCGACCGAGAGTTTGATTTGAATTTTGCTCGGAACTAATTCCCTACGCGTGATTCGGAAATAAATCGCCCTGAGATTTGATCGGCTTTGGAATTTAGTCGGAGAAGGCGAATCGTGATATTTTAAAATCGCTGTCGATGCAGGGTTTTGAATTTGGTTTGGACATAGAGATATTTGGCCGAGTCGAGTAAGAAATAATTAAAGGACGACGTACTGAGTATTCCGTGTGAGAGTACGGACTCAGATCAAAATAATCGGACATCGATCGGGGTTCGAGGAATTAGACTCGGGCTTAGATCAGATAACAATCGTCGAGAGTTTGATTTAAAGAGCTTCGGATGAGATTTATAATTCGAGAATGATCTTCGAGTTTGCATTCGTTCCGAGAGATAAAAGTTTTAACACGCTCCGAAATGGGTTGTTTCTCGAGATCGAATAACTCTGAATTCGGTGAACTTCCAAGAGAAGGCCTGATAAACAGAGATAGGCACGATCGAGAAATAGAAATTTTCACCGAGCATCCGAGATTAGGATAAATCTCCCAACGTAACACGAAACTGACACCTGGGGTGTCACATCATTGGTCTACAAGAATTGTCCCTGGCAAACTTTGATCAGACTCTTGAAGATATGGTTCCATAAGACCTGTTATCAGAGCCAGCGGATGATGGTGTGATGGGGGTTTGTGCTGATGTGCTCGACGCTGGGTTGGGGTCATCCCGGGCAGCGTCCCACGCCTCATCGACCTTAGAGCGCGGTCTTGAGGGTCAGGAAACTGACTTGGATCGTCTTGCTCTCATGGAAGTAATTGAGGGACCCTCAGCCTTAGAGGCGGCTACTGCAGAGAACTTGGTCCTCAAGGATGGTGCTGACACCTACCCAGCCCCCGAGGATGTTGCCGGGGATGATTCGGCTCGTGCTGGAAACCCAAGCCACTGCCCAGCCCCCGAGGGTACTGCCGGAGGTGATCCGGCTCAAGTGGGTAGCGCAAACTATGGCCCAGCCCCCGAGGGTGTCCGAGCGGGGTCTCCCTCTTGTACTTCCATGGATGTTCACGCTGGATCTCCTCCACACTCTGGTTGCATGGTGGTAGCCCAAGCTTTGAGCCAGGGAGTCACTTTAGAGGTTAGTGTTCCCGCCGACCAAGTTTTGGGCTCCGTTGATGGCACTGAGTTGGTTCCTGCTGGTTCGTTGCGAGCTAATTCGGGTGATGGCCCTATGCCGAGTCATCAATTGATCTCTCACGATTTGGGAGTCCCCTCGTTCTTCTCCAACCTCCAGGTACTGTGATATATCCTAGCCTGACTTTTACACCATATAAACTGCTGTCATTACACTCATCTGTTCTCCATATCAGGCATTGGTGGATGGGATGGCTAGTCAGCTGAGGTTGCGAGGTGCTTCTGTTCTAGAAGGGGTTTCGTCTCTGGCACGTTGGAATCTGGTATTGCTTCAACATCGTGTCTCTGACTTGGAGGCGACAAATGCTGGTTAGTGCTCTTTTGCTTCTCTTCGTCCACCTTGCTGAACTGCCTTACACTTTGACCCTTTTTGCTTGATTGTCTCTCGCTAGATATGGCTCGGCAGATTTCCACTCTTGAAGAAAAACATTCTCAAGGTCAGGCCGAACTGGTCCGGCGGTGTTCTGATTTTGAGGAAAAGTATTCTCAAAGCCAGACTGAACTGGCCCAGGTCTCTGCTGCTCTAAATGACGCTAAGACGTTGAACTCTACTCTTCGCGCTCAGCTTGATTCTGAAAAGGTGACTTATTAAATTGTGCCTTGTATTGTTGTGTTCTTATTGCTTGCATGATGTTTGAAGGAGTTGATTCTTGTTTGCAGGAAGAAAAAAGTGCCCTTGTTGCTTCTCGCGATAATCTTGACAGACTGTATCGTGATTCTAGCAACTCGTTGACCATCCTGGAGAGGAGCCATCGCTTTACCATGGAGGAATTAGACAATCATCGTTGTAAGCTGCAGGAATCCGCGGATGATGTGATCCGTCTCAGGCAGTTGATATCGGCTAAGGATGCTGCTATCAAAGAACTCCGTGCTTCCAAGAAATCCATCGCCCAAGAGCTAGAGACCGCTCAATTGGCTGTCAAAGTTGTTGAAGAAACTTCCATTACTCTGAGGGCCCAGCGCGACAGAGCCATGGATAAAGCCATTCGCGCGGGGCGAATCTTGATGAGGAGACCCGGCGTGGTTGTTCCTGATGATATAAGGGCTGACGTGAACGCTGCTCCTGATTCCTCGAGTCGCCCTTCTTCGTCGGTCGCTCCTGAGAAAGATATTGCGAAATAGAGAAATGTTTTGCGTGCTTTGAGCGCGCGGTTAGCATGATCGAATATTTGTTAGAGGACACCAGTTCAGCATTTGAATGATATTGTTACTCTCCTATTGTTTTAGAATTCAACAGTACGTAAGTTTGCAGTAGTAAAATGTTGTGTGATGGTTTTGAAACTTGTTTACGGGATATAGAAGTCACCCCTATATGAGTATTCGTAAGCATGCGAAATCGCCTTAAGTCGTTGCTGACTTAAATCGATTGCTTTTGTTAGTAGGGCATAGTGGTCACCCTGAGTTAAGTAAGCGCGAGCATGTTGCACCGTCTCAAGTCGTTGCCGACTTAAGCCGATTGCTTCGTTAGCAGGGCATAGTGGTCACCCTGAGTTAAGTAAGCGTGAGCATGTTGCACCATCTTAAGTCGTTGCCGACTTAAGCTGATTGCTCTGTTAGCAGGGCATAGTGGTCACCCCGAGTTAAGTAAGCGCGAGCATGTTGCACCGTCTTAAGTTGTTGCCGACTTAAGCCGATTGCTCCGTTAGCAGGGCATAGTGGTCACCCCGAGTTAAGTAAGCGCGAGCATGTTGCACCGCCTAAAGTCGTTGCCGACTTAAGCCGATTGCTCCGTTAGCAGGGCATAGTGGTCACCCAGAGTTAAGTAAGCGCGAGCATGTTGCACCGCCTGAAGTCGTTGCCGACTTAAGCCGATTGCTCCGTTAGCAGGGCATATTGGTCACCCCGAGGTAAGTAAGAATGCAAGTCAATCATGAACAAACTGAGTATTCTTGAAGCCTTTTTTATTGATGACATATTTCCCATTTTACAGAGTACATCGTTGTCCCGATAGCTTTTGAAATACAGCTAGGGATAAAACTTCCTGAGGTGTTCTACATTCCAGGAGTTCCCAATTTCTGTGCCGTCCATTTGAGTGAGACGATATCATGCCGGCCGAGTGACTTCTGCTACTATGAATGGTCCTTCCCATAAGGGCGATAACTTGTGCCGTCCCTCCCCCGTTAGAATTCGGTGGAGGACGAGATCTCCTACTGAAAAGGATCGTTGTCGCACGGCCTTGTCGTGATAGCGTCTCAGAGTCTGTTGGTACTGTGCCGATCGAATTACTGCGTTCAGCCGCTCTTCTTCGAGTACATCAACATCTTCCAGCCTAGTTGCTTCGGCCTCTGCTATGCTTTCAAAGATCAACCTTGGCACCCCAAACTTGAGATCAGCAGGCAGTACTGCCTCTGACCCATAGACCATGAAGAAAGAAGTGTTTCCGTGCAGAGCTCGACTAGGTTGGGTTCTTAGGATCCAAACGACGTAGGGCAATTCCCTTATCCACTTTCCTGCGAACTTTTCATTTTTATCGAAAACCTTTTTCCTGAGTGCCTCCAATATCATCCCGTTAGCTCGTTCAACCTGCCCGTTGGCTCTCGGGTGTGCTACCGAAGCATACTTGACCTGAATGCTTTTTCGCTCGCAGAAATCAAAGAACTCTGAACTTGTGAAGTTGGATCCTAGGTCGGTTATGATACTGTTCGGTATTCCGAACCTGAAAATTATGTCTTGTATGAATTCCACGGCTTTAGCTGAGGTTAAAGAAGCAATGGGTTTGAACTCTATCCATTTAGTGAATTTGTCGATTGCTACCAGCACGTGGGTGTATCCTCCTTGAGCTTTCTTGAAAGGTCCAATCATATCTAGCCCCCAGCATGCGAAGGGCCAAGTCACCGGTATGGTCTGCAGTTGCTGTGCTGGTAGATGTTGTTGCTTTGACAAGTACTGGCAAGCTTCGCACCTCCGAACTAACTCGGCAGCATCACTTTTCGCCGTTGGCCAATAGAATCTCGACCTGAAGACCTTCCCGACCAGTGTCTTGGACGCTGCGTGTATTCCACATTGTACATCATGGACCTCATCTAGAAGTCGCTTCCCAGTAGATGAGAGGATGCATTTCATGAAGATGCCTGATGCGCCCCTTCTGTATAGTGTCTCCCCAATGAGCGTGTAGTGAGTTGACTGTCTAGCGATGCGCTCGGCTGCATTTTTATCGTCTGGTTCCTGTTCATTCTTTATATTGAAAGGGAAATGTGCCCTTGGGCCATTTCTAAGTGTTTTGGTGATTTAGTGTCCAACGCAAGTGCCTAAGTGTCAAATGGTGGACAAAGTACAAATCAAGTATAAAGGTATGTTTCTCAGACTTAGTACATTGTTTTAGAGACTAATGTATTGTGTCTAAGTGTTGGAAACAGGATAAAACAAATTGGAGAGAGATTGCTTTGTTCAGCCAAAGCCAGTTATGTCTGGGTGCACCGGACAGTGTCCGGTGGTGCACCGGACAGTGTCCGGTGTGACAGGCTGGCTCAGGCGAACTTACCGCTCTCGGGAATAAATTAACGGCGTACAGCTATAATTCACCGGACTGTCCGGTGTGCACCGGACTGTCCGATGAGCCAACGGTCGGCCGGGCCAACGGTCGGCCGCGCGATCCGCGCGGGACACGTGGTGGAGCCAACGGCTAGTATGGGGCACCGGACTGTCCGGTGTGCACCGGATAGTGTCCGGTGCGCCAACGGCTCCAAGGCTGCCAACGGTCGGCTTCGCCAAATAAGGAAGGAAATCCGCACCGGACAGTGTCCGGTGGTGCACCGGACTGCCCGGTGCGCCATGCGACAGAAGGCAAGAATTGCCTTCCCTGATTGCTCTCAACGGCTCCTAGCTGCCTTGGGGCTATAAAAGGGACCCCTAGGCGCATGGAGGAGTATACCAAGCATTCCTTGAGCACTCTTGATCACTCACACTCCATTCTTGCGCACTTGTTCGACATTCTAGTGATTTGAGCTCCGTTCTAGTGTGCTAGTCTTTTGAGCTTAAGTTTGGGTCTTGTGTGTGCGTATTTGCTATGATCTTTGTGTCTTGTGTGAGTTGCTAATCCCTCCCTTACTCCGTGCTTCTTTGTGAACATCTTTGTAAGGGCGAGAGACTCCAAGTTGTGGAGATTCCTCGTGAACGGGATATAGAAAAGAAAAGCAAACACCGTGGTATTCGAGTGGGTCTTTGGACCGCTTGAGAGGGGTTGATTGCAACCCTCGTTCGTTGGGACGCCACAACGTGGAAGTAGGCAAGTGTTGTACTTGGCCGAACCACGGGATAAACCACTGTGTCTACCTGTGTTGATTCTCTTGTGGTTATTGTGTTTCGCTAAGACTCTTCTCTAGCCACTTGGCAATATTGTGCTAACGCTTAACGAAGTTTTTGTGGCATTAAGTTCAAGTTTACAGGATCACCTATTCACCCCCCCCCTCCCCCTCTAGGTGCTCTCAATTGGTATCGGAGCCGTTCTCTTCAAGAAAGGGACTAACCGCCCGAAGAGATGGATCCTAAGGGGAAGGGAATCGTGATCAATGATAAGGAGAAGGAGTCCTTCGTCAACGAGCCGAAGGATGACAAGCCTACCGGCTCAGGCTCGGGCCACAAACGAAAGGATGGGAAGAAGAAGAAGACAAGGCGCATCAAGGAGATCGTCTACTACGACGACAGCGACGAGTCCACTTCTTCCCAAAAGGACAACGACGACAACGATTACGAGAAAAGGAAACCGGTTAATTCGAACTTTTCTTTTGACTACACTCGTATTCCGCAAAGTACAAATGCTCATTTGCTCTCCATTCCACTTGGCAAACCTCCTCACTTTGATGGAGAGGACTACAGATTTTGGAGCCACAAAATGCGTAGTCACCTGTTCTCTCTCCATCCGAGCATATGGGAGATTGTGGAAAGTGGAATGAAATTTGATAGCTCGGATAGTCCTATGTTTATCAATGAACAAATTCATAGAAATGCACAAGCTACTACTGTGTTGTTAGCCTCTTTGTGCAGGGACGAGTATCATAAGGTGAGTGGCTTGGACAATGCCAAGCAGATCTGGGACACCCTCAGGATCTCACATGAGGGGAACGACGTCACCTTACTCACCAAAATGGAGTTGGTGGAGGGCGAGCTTGGAAGATTTGTGATGATCAGGGGAGAGGAGCCAACCCAAACATACAACTGGCTCAAGACCCTCATCAACAAGATAAGGAGCTACGGAAGCACACGATGGACAGACCACGACGTCGTTCGTCTAATGCTAAGGTCCTTTACTGTACTTGATCCACATTTGGTGAACAATATCCATGAAAATCCTAGGTACACCAAGATGTTGCCCGAAGAAGTTCTTGGGAAATTTGTAAGCGGGCGAATGATGATCAAGGAGGCGAGATATGTCGACGACGCATTGAACGGTCCAATCCATGAGCCTCAACCCATTGCTCTCAAGGCAACGAGGAGCAAGGAGACGCTACCTAGCAAGGTGGCGCAAGTTGAGGCGGCCGGGCTCAATGATGAAGAGATGGCCCTCATCATCAAGCGCTTCAAGACGGCGCTAAAGGGTCGCAAGGGGCAGCCAAGCAAGACCAAGACAAAGGGGAAGCGCTCATGCTTCAAATGTGGTAAGGTTGGTCATTTTATTGCTAACTGTCCCGACAATGATAGTGACCAGGAACAAGGGAACAAGAGGGAGAAGAAGAAGAACTATAAGAAGGCAAAAGGCGAGGCACATCTTGGCAAGGAGTGGGACTCGGATTGTTCGTCGTCCGACTCCGACAACGAAGGACTCGCCGCCACTGCCTTCAACAAGTCATCCCTCTTCCCCAACGAGCATCACACTTGCCTCATGGCAAGGGAAAAGAAGGTAAGCGCTCGTAACACTAGTACTTATGCTTCTTCAAGTGAGGATGAGTCTAGTGATGATGATGAAATAGATTATTCATGTTTATTCAAGGGTCTAGATAGAACCAAGGTGGATAAAATAAATGAATTGATTGATGCTTTGAATGATAAGAATAGATTACTAGAAAAGCAAGAGGATCTCTTATATGATGAACATGATAAGTTTGTAGAAGCTCAAAAATCCCTTGCTTTAGAAATAAAGAGGAATGAAATGCTTTCTTGTGAATTGTCTACATGCCATGACTCCATTTCTAGTTTAAAAAGCATAAACGATGACTTGAATACTAAGTTAGAAATAGCTAATAAATCAACATCTTGTGTAGAACATGTTGTGGTTTGCACTAGGTGTAAAGATTTTAATGTTGATGCTTGTAGTGAACACCTAGTTTCAATTTCTAAATTGAATGATGAAGTGGCTAGTCTTAATGCCCAACTTAAGACTAGCAAAAGCAAATTTGATAAGTTAAAATTTGCAAGGGATGCCTACATGATTGGTAGACACCCCTCAATTAAGGATGGACTTGGTTTCAAGAGGGAAGCCAAGAACTTATCAAGCCATAAGGCTCCCATTCCCGCCAAGGAGAAAGGGAAGGCCCCTATGGCTAGTAGTGCTAAAAAGAACCATGCTTTTATGTATCATGATAGGAGACATGCTAGAAATGCAAATAGAAGTTATGATGCTTTTGATTCACATGTTTATGATTCATATGCTATGTTTGCTTCTAGTTCTTCCTGTATGCATGGTAGAAATGTGCCTAGGAGAAATGGTGTTAATGTTCCTAGGAAAATTAATGAACCTTCTACCATATATCATGCTTTAAATGCTTCCTTTGCCATTTGTAGAAAGGATAGGAAGATAGTTGCTAGAAAATTAGGGGCAAAATGCAAGGGAGACAAAACTTGCATCTGGGTCCCTAAGACAATTGTGACTAACCTTGTAGGACCCAACAAGAGTTGGGTACCTAAGACTCAAGCCTAAATTTGCCTTGCAGGTTTATGCATCTGGGGGTTCAAGCTGGATTATCGACAGCGGATGCACAAACCATATGACGGGGGAGAAGAAGACGTTCACCTCCTACGTCAAAAACAAGGATTCCCAAGATTCAATAATATTCGGTGATGGGAATCAAGGCAAGGTAAAAGGGTTAGGTAAAATTGCTATTTCATCCGAGCACTCTATATCTAATGTGTTTTTAGTTGAGTCTCTTGGATATAATTTGTTATCTGTTAGTCAATTATGCAATATGGGATATAATTGTCTATTCACAAATGTAGATGTGTCTGTCTTTAGAAGAAGTGATGGTTCACTAGCTTTTAAGGGTGTATTAGACGACAAACTTTACTTAGTTGATTTTGCAAAAGAGGAGGCCAGTCTAGATGCATGCTTAATTGCTAAGACTAACATGGGCTGGTTGTGGAATCGCCGCTTAGCACATGTGGGGATGAAGAACCTTCACAAGCTTCTAAAGGGAGAACACGTGATAGGTTTAACTAATGTGCAATTCGAAAAAGATAGACCTTGTGCAGCTTGTCAAGCAGGCAAACAGGTGGGAAGCTCTCATCACACCAAAAATGTGATGACCACATCAAGACCTTTGGAGATGCTTCACATGGACCTCTTCGGACCCGTCGCCTATCTAAGTATAGGAGGAAGTAAGTATGGCCTTGTTATAGTTGATGACTTTTCCCGCTTCACTTGGGTATTCTTTTTGCAGGATAAATCTGAAACCCAAGGGACCCTCAAGCGCTTCCTAAGGAGAGCTCAAAATGAGTTTGAGCTCAAGGTGAAAAAGATAAGGAGCGACAATGGGTCCGAGTTCAAGAACCTTCAAGTGGAGGAGTACCTTGAGGAGGAAGGGATCAAGCACGAGTTCTCCGCTCCCTACACACCACAGCAAAATGGTGTGGTAGAGAGGAAGAACAGGACGCTTATAGACATGGCAAGGACGATGCTTGGAGAGTTCAAGACCCCCGAGCGCTTTTGGTCGGAAGCCGTGAACACGGCTTGCCACGCCATCAACAGGGTCTACCTTCATCGCCTCCTCAAGAAGACGTCGTATGAGCTGCTAACCGGTAACAAACCCAATGTTTCGTATTTTCGAGTTTTTGGGAGTAAATGCTACATTCTAGTGAAGAAGGGTAGGAATTCCAAATTTGCTCCCAAAGCCGTAGAAGGGTTTTTGTTAGGTTATGACTCAAATACAAAGGCATATAGAGTCTTCAACAAATCATCGGGTTTGGTTGAAGTCTCTAGCGACGTTGTATTTGATGAGACTAATGGCTCTCCAAGAGAGCAAGTTGTTGATTTTGATGATGTAGATGAAGAAGAAGTTCCAACGGCCGCAATACGCACCATGGCGATTGGAGATGTGCAGCCACAGGAACAAAATGAACGAGATCAACCTTCTTCCTCAACAATGGTGCATCCCCCAACTCAAGATGATGAGCAGGAGGCGTGTGATCAAGGGGAGCACAAGATGATCATGTAATGGAGGAAGAAGCGCAACCGGCACCTCCAACCCAAGTTCGAGCAATGATTCAAAGGGATCATCCCGTTGACCAAATTTTGGGTGATATTAGCAAGGGAGTAACTACTCGATCTCGATTAGTTAATTTTTGTGAGCATTACTCCTTTGTCTCTTCTATTGAGCCTTTCAGGGTAGAAGAGGCCTTGCTAGATCCGGACTGGGTGTTGGCCATGTAGGAGGAGCTCAACAACTTCAAAAGAAATGAAGTTTGGACACTGGTGCCTCGTCCCAAGCAAAATGTTGTGGGAACCAAGTGGGTGTTCCGCAACAAACAAGACGAGCACGGGTGGTGACAAGGAACAAGGCACGACTTGTGGCAAAAGGTTATGCCCAAGTCGCAGGTTTGGACTTTGAGGAGACTTTTGCTCCTGTGGCTAGGCTAGAGTCCATTCGTATCTTGCTAGCATATGCCGCTCACCATTCCTTCAGGTTGTTCCAAATGGATGTGAAGAGCGCTTTCCTCAACGGGCCAATCAAGGAGGAGGTGTACGTGGAGCAACCCCCTGGCTTCGAGGATGAACGGTACCCCGACCACGTGTGTAAGCTCTCTAAGGCGCTCTATGGACTTAAGCAAGCCACAAGAGCATGGTATGAATGCCTTAGAGACTTTTTAATTGATAATGCTTTCAAGGTTGGGAAAGCCGATCCAACTCTTTTTACTAAGACTTGTAATGGTGATCTTTTTGTGTGCCAAATTTATGTTGATGACATAATATTTGGTTCTACTAACCAAAAGTCTTGTGAAGAGTTTAGCAGGGTGATGACTCAGAAATTCGAGATGTCGATGATGGGCGAGTTAAGCTATTTCCTTGGGTTCCAAGTGAGGCAACTCAAGGATGGAACCTTCTGTCGGTGTTTTGGGTCCGACCGCACACCCGGGGTTGTCCCTCAAGGTGTTTTTAGGAGTAGGGCGGTGTCAACGACTGTAGCAAAATGGTTTGTGCCGATCGCACGAGGGACAGTGGACAAGATTTGCAGGTTCGGGCCGCTTAGAGATGCGTAACACCCTACGTCCTGGTGAATATGCGAGTGTGGTTACAAGAGGGCTCTCTGGATTGAAGGCACCGAGAGTTTACGTGGGTGGCCTAGTAAGATAGGGTCGATCAATCTGAAGGGGTGCCCCCTAGGCCTTATATACTCGACCGTGGGGCTGTACACGTGGATATGATAACAACAAGTAGCTGAAAGGTAGTGAACCTCTTGAGTTTATCCCTACGTAACCCTCGCCGACTTATCCTCGCATGGCTCCATTGCATGGGGGCTTCAGCGCAGGAAAGTCGGGTCTCTGTTGCAATTTACTCGTTCGACGTTGTGGGCCGTCCGGGTTTGCTCCAATCCGGTCTTACGTCTTCTCTGCTTTGTTGATTGTCTTTCCCCAGGCCCACGAAAGAACGACCTTATGATTTATTGGGCCCTTGGGCCTTTCGTGAGGTCTTTTACTTCTTTAGTGGACCCGGGGGATATGTATCCCCCACAAGCCCCCGATCTTTGGGTTGATTTAGAGGTAATCAACCTAAAGATCCAAGGTCCAAAAAATGACTTCCTGCTGTCTTCTCTTGCTCCGATCACTCGTTCGACCGAAGTTTAGTTTTGTGCTTGTGCCTTAGAGGTCGGCATTTTGATTTGTAGGATTCTGGACTTCGTTGGGTGCACCGGAGGTGCACCCAATGGGTGTAGCCCCCGACCTTTGAGTAGATTTTAGAAGATAATCCACTCGAAGGTCTTCCCCAGAAACTATCTCCATTTGCGCTCCTGCATCTCGGTTGAGGATTGGTCTTTTTAATCTTGTCCCACGCCTTAGAAGTCGGCACTATCTCGGTTTGGAATGATAATCCATGGGGTGCACCGGAGGTGCACCCAATGGGTGTAGCCCCCGACCTTCAAATGGATTTTTCTAAGGATAATCCATTCGAAGGTCTTCCTTTTGCTTGTAAGAATTGGCATGAAGCTATTTGCATTATGCTTTGGAGGTCAGCATTATGTCATCAATATTTTGCTGCAGAGGTCAGCATATATTTTGTCTTTAGCAGCCGAGTTTGCAATCCATCCATATCTTGCTAGGTAATGCAATTTATTTGCTTCTGCGACTTGATTGGACGTTTGATGGACGTTCTCTGTCTAGTCTTTGCGTCGCTTCTGTCGGCCATATCTTGTACTTTGCTGGCTATATTTGGCTTTCCTCTGATCCTTACTAATATCTCATTTTTGTCTTGAGGTATTTACTGCATGCCCTGCACGGATGTGACCGTTTTGAAAAATATACTGATAATTCCTGGGCGTCCCCCCCAATGGGTGTGGGCAAGGGACGGCTTGGTACGCTGAGTGTTTTAGTCGGCTGCTTCTGAGTAGTAATGTGATGGGACGGCTAGTGTAATCATATCCTTTGCGCTGTTGACTGGAGTCCCAATGGGTGTAGTGTTGCATGAAACGGCGTCAGCTGTCTGACGTGTCTTCGGATGGGTGGGAGTGCTTATTGAATGCTTTGCGACTGTTCAGTGACCGCGGTTGGAAGTGAGCGGTTGCCTTTCCCTTCTATAAATAACGCCCTTGCTCCTCTGGTTTTTTCACATCTCTTTGCTGTTCTTTACTGCATCCTTCTCCTCCCTTCTGTCTGCTTCCGCCATGGGCAAGAGTAACAAGCGCAAGCGCGAGCCGACTCCTCCGTCGGAGGACTTCGGCGACTCGGAATACTCGGAGGAGGAGTTCTCCTCCGAGTCCGAGGGCTCTCCGGCTCCCGTCTCTCCCCCGGCATCGTCTGATGATTCAGACGACTCCCAGGGGATTGCCGCGGAAGTCTGGACGTACATCCAGGCCGTCGAGCGCTCCGGGCTCGAGGGCTCGGATGAGTCGGAGTTCTCCTCGGAGGAGGAGGACTCGGACGGCGGCGAGGGCGAGGACGACGACGACGACGACGACGGTGGCGACGGCGATGGCGACGGCAGCGGCAGCGGCGGCGGCGGCGACGGGAGCAAGGGCAGCACCAGAGGCGGCAGCAGCACGGGCAGCACCAGAGGTGGCAGCAGCAAAGGCAGCACCAGGGGCGGCGGCGGTGGCAGCAGCAGCAAGGCCAGTGGCTAAGCGCCACTGGTTTTTAGATATTATTATAGAGTAGTTAGAATAATGTAGTAGTAATGTAGAGTAGTATAGTAGTAGTAGTAATGTAATGTAGTAGTAATATAATGTAGTAGTAATAGGGAAGCACCAACTCGCGAAGAGTTGGTTTGTAAGCTTTTTATCTTCCCTTTGAAAAAATGACGTTGGCCCCTTATCGATGACTTGCTTTCCCTTATTATAGAACTGATTCTTTTGAGACAGTAGATGAATAACTTGTGCATCATACTGACGCTTTCAGAAGTAGCTGCCGAGTAGTCTTGCGGTCGACATCGGTGTTTTAGAAGCAACGCCGAACGATTGAAGGTCGACGTCAGCATTTTAGAAGTAATACCGAGCAATCGAACACGAGATCAGCGTTTTAGAGGCAACGCCGAGTGAGTGAAGGTCGACACCGGCATTTTAGAAGTAATGCCGAGCGATTGAATACGAGGTCAGCGTTTTAGAGACAACGCCGAGTGATTGAAGGTCGGCGTCGGCATTTTAGAAGTAATGCCGAGCGATTGAATACGAGGTCGGCGTTTTAGAGACAACGCCGAGTGGTTGAAGGTCGACGTCGGCATTTTAGAGGTAATGCCGAGCGATTGAATACGAGGTCAGCGTTTTAGAGACCACGCCGAGTGGTTGAAGGTCGACGTCGGCATTTTAGAGGTAATGCCGAGCGATAGAGCACGGGGTCAGCGTTTTAGAGGCAACGCCGAGTGATTGAAGGTCAGCGTCGGCATTTTAGAAGTAATGCCGATCGATTGAATACGAGGTCAGCGTTTTAGAGGCAACGCCGAGTAATAGCCGGTCGCACGGGTTATTTTGAGGATAATAACCGAGTGATGAAGTGGCACGTCGGCTTTTTTGGAAATAAATGCCAGATGTCCACGTGGCATGCTGGGGTTTCGGAAATAACCGCCGGGTGATGACTGGGCACTTTTTGAAACGGTATCTGGCTCGAGAATATCCCATAAGAGTTGCGCTTTTAGCCGCCTTTGCTTTCCGTGCCCTAGTTCTTGCATTCCCGCATCTGAATCTTCTCTGTCACTCGCCTCCTACTCTGTTCACTGGTGAAAAGCAAGATGGCGCCCAAGAGGAAAACTGCGAACTCGTCTGCTGTGGTGATCCCTGCAATCGACCCCAACAGTCAGTTACCCTTCGCAGGTAACCATATGTCCGTTATTTCCGAAGCTGAGCTTCTCCGCCTCGTCTCCATCGGGGTTCTTCCTCCGCGGGAACTCTGTTCTTGGCGGATTTGCCACGGGACTACTGTCCCAACAGAGGATACCCACGAGTCTGTAGTTTACGCTCCTTTTCTTCTCCGCGGCCTCGGCCTTCCCATCTCTCCTTTTTTCCGCGGCCTCCTTGATTTCTATCATATCAACTTGACCCATTTGAACCCTAATTCCATTCTGCAAATCTCCATTTTCGTTCACCTATGCGAAGCCTATCTCGGCGTGCTGCCGCATTTCGGTTTATGGAAGTATCTGTATCATTGTCGCCCTGGGATGGCCGGGGGACAACATCAGTTGGTCGGAGGTGCCAGTTTGGAGATGCGCCGTGGGCGGAAGACTGAGTATCTTGAGATTCCCCTCAAAGATAGCATTAAGGGGTGGCGTCTAGAGTGGTTTATAGTTGATAATTATGGAAATTCTCTCCCCTCCCGGTCGGGAAGACAGCCAGACGTTCGCACTCCGAGTTGGACTGAGTCTCCCATAGATCAGGAAGTGGCTGAGGCAGGTGTGTTGCTGGCTGAAGTTGGACTGCTGAAAGAGAGAGGTCTAACTGCTGAAGCGGTGGTCACTGACTTTGTTTTTAAGAACATTCAGCCACTGAAAGATAGGGCCTATCCGGCATATCTGTATCGAGGGCTGGCCGACTCAACCCGGGTTACCAATAGGAGAATTCCTTCTGTAGACTTGGTAAGCCGACTTGAAATGATCCTCAGGGGTAAGGTTTCAAATGTTGGTGCTCCAGTGGCATACTCGGCCTGGAACCTACCTCCTCCCAAAGCTTTCACCCTTTGTGTCAAATCCGCCTGTGATTGATAGCAATTTGGGCCTTAGAGTGCGACCCTCTGCTGAAGAAGTCAGTACTTTGGTTGCTTCGCTCGGGGAGATTCCTGATGATGAACGGCAGGTTTATTTTGAAGTGCCTCTGAACCCTAGTGATGCAGACATAAATGACATGCTTGATCTGTTAGCTGAGGATTCATCCGATGCTGCTCCTGATGGTACGTTGGCAGTGGTGCCCATTCCAGAGGTTGATACAACTTTGGATGTCCCGAAACCTGTCAGTACTCGCCCGAGGCGCCCTAGCCGAACCAGTCAGCCCGAGCCTTCTGCTGATGAGCAAAAGAAAAAGAGAAGATGCCTCCGGCGAGTATCCAGTTTTGATGAAGACGCCGGTACCTTAGCTCCTGCTGCTGAAGAAGTGCCTGCAACTGGCCTTACTGACACCGACCCCAATGGGTGTGCCCAAACTGCTGTTGAACCCAATGGGTGTGCTGCTTGCGTGGTTACTGTGGAAGATTGAGGAGGAAGAAAATGAAGCTCCTTTAACTCGGAAAAACAGTCGGCAGTTCATCGCCAGCGGTGGAAGTAGTGGAGTTCCTTCTCCTGCATTGTCTGCCCTTATTGGTCTGCAAGAACTGTCCCTGGCCAACTTTGATCAAACTCTAGAGGATATGGTCCCAGAGGACTTGTTGTCAGAGCCTGTGGATAATGATGCAACAGAGACTTGTGCTGCCGTGCCTGATGCTGGGTTGAGGTCATCCCGTGCCTCGTCGACCTTAGAGCACGATCTCGAGGGTCGGGATGTTGACTTGGATTGTGCTGGTCCCATGGAAGTAGCTGAAGGCCCGTCAACCTTAGAGGTGGTTACTACAGAGAGCCTGGACCCCAAGAATAGTGCTGACACATGCCCAGCCCCCGAGGGTGTCGTCGGGGAAGACTTAGCTCGGGGGAAGAGTATAAGCTACTGCCCAGCCCCCGAGGGTGTTGTCGGGGATGATCCGGCTCAAGTGGGCAGTGCCAACTGTGACCCAGCCCCCGAGGGTGCCCGAGCAAGGTCTCCTTCCTGCACTTCCATGGACGTTCACGCGGGTTCACCTCCACATTCTGGCGGCATGGTGGTGGCCCAAACTCTGGATCAGGGAGTCGCTTTAGAGGGCAGCGTCCCCGCTGGTCTGGCGTTTGGCTCTGTTGAAGGCACTGAGCTCATTCCTACTGGTCTGTTGCAAGCTGCTTCGGGTGGTGGTCTGGCATCTGGTTATCAGCTGATTTCTCCTGATTTGGGGATCCCTTCGTTCTTTTCCAACCTCCAGGTACTGTGCTGTACTTTTAGCTTGATCTTTGCGTTGCATGAGCTTTTGTCATTATGTTCATCTGTTCTTCTTATCAGGCTTTGGTGGATGGGATGGCCAGCCAGCTGAGATCGCAGGGTGCTTTCATCCCAGAAGTCGCTTCGTCTCTTGAGCATTGGAATCCAGTGTCGCTTCATCGTCGTGTATCCGAGTTGGAGGCAACTAACGCTGGTTAGTGCCCTTTTTCTTCTTCTTCTTTGCCTTTGTTCGTGGACTGTTTTACCTTCTGACCTCGGTTTGTTTGATTGCTTCTTGCTAGGAATGACTCGGCAGATTGCAATTCTTGAAGTAAAACATTCCCGAGATCAGGCTGAAATGGCTCAACGGTGCGCTGACTTCGAGGAGAAGTATTCTCAGAGCCAGACTGAACTAAATCAGGTCTCCGCTGCTTTGGATGACACCAACGCTCTGAGTTCTTCTCTTCATGCTCGGCTTGACTCTGAAAAGGTAACTTACAACACCGTGCCTCGCCTTGCTATGCTCTTGTTACTTGCTTGGATTCTGAAGGAGTTGATTTTTGTTTGTAGGAAGAAAAATGTATCCTTGCTGCTTCTCGCGACAATCTGGACAGATTGTATCGTGATTCTAGCAACTCGCTGACCATCTTGGAGAGGAGTCACCGCTTTACAATGGAAGAACTGGACAATCAGCGTTGTAGGCTGCAAGAATCTGCGGATGAAGTGACCCGCCTTAAGCAATTGATATCAGCAAAGGATGCCACCATCAAGGGACTCCGAGCTTCTAAGAAATCCATTGCTCAGGAGTTAGAAACTGCTCAGCTGGCTGCTAAAGTTGCCGAAGAAACTGCTGTTACTCTCAAAGCCCAGCGCGATAAAGCCATGGACAAGGCTATTCGGGCGGGACGAATCTTGATGAGGAGACCCGGCGTGGTTGTTCCTGAAGACATAAAAGCCGACGTGAATGCTGCCCCCGATTCTTCAAATCGCCCTTCTTCGTCGGTCGTTCCTGAGAAAGACATTGGAAAATAGAGAAACATTTTGCGTGCTCTGAGCGCGCGGTTAGCATGATCAAGTATTCGTTAGAAAACATCAGCTTATCATTCAAGTGGCATAATTACTCTCTTATTGTATCAGAATTTATTGGTTCGTAAGTTTGTGGTAACGCCGCATGTTGATTATGAAGTTTGTTTGCGGGATATGGAAGTCATCCCCTGAATTGCGTAAGCGCGAGTATGCTGCACCGGCTTAAGCCACCACTGACTTTAGTCGATAGCTCCATTAGTAGGGCATAGTGGTCACCCTGGGTTAAGTAAGCGTGAGCATGTTGCACCGCCTTAAGTCGTTGCCGACTTAAGTCGATTGCTCCGTTTGTAGGGCATAGTGGTCACCCCAAGTTAAGTAAGCGCGAGCATGTTGCACCGCCTTAAGTCGTTGCCGACTTAAGTGGATTGCTCCGTTTGTAGGGCATAGTGGTCACCCCGAGTTAAGTAAGCGTGAGCATGTTACACCGCCTTAAGTCGTTGCCGACTTAAGTCGATTGCTCCGTTTGTAGGGCATAGTGGTCACCCTGAGTTAAGTAAGCGTGAGCATGTTACACCGCCTTAAGTCGTTGCCGACTTAAGTCGATTGCTCCGTTTGTAGGGCATAGTGGTCACCCTGAGTTAAGTAAGCGTGAGCATGTTACACCGCCTTAAGTCGCTGCCGACTTAAGTCGATTGCTCCGTTTGTAGGGCATAGTGGTCACCCCGAGTTAAGTAAGCGTGAGCATGTTACACCGCCTTAAGTCGTTGCCGACTTAAGTCGATTGCTCCGTTTGTAGGGCATAGTGGTCACCCTGAGTTAAGTAAGCGTGAGCATGTTACACCGCCTTAAGTCGTTGCCGACTTAAGTCGATTGCTCCGTTTGTAGGGCATAGTGGTCACCCCGAGTTAAGTAAGTATGCAAGTCAATCGTAAATAAGCTGAGAATCTTTGTAATCTCTCTTTATTGATGACACATTTCCACTTTACAGAATACATTATCGTCCCAGCAGTTTTGAAATACAGCCTAGGGATAAAACTTTCTGAGGTGCTCTATGTTCCAGGAGTTCCCAACTTCTGTGCCATCCATCTGAGTGAGGCGATATGATCCGGGCCGAGTGACTTCTGCCACTATGAAAGGTCCTTCCCATAAGGGTGATAACTTGTGCCGTCCCTCTCCCGTTAGAATTCGGCGGAGGACGAGGTCTCCTATCGAAAAGAACCGTTGCCGCACAGCCTTGTCGTGATAGCGCCTTAGAGTCTGCTGGTACCGTGCTGATTGGATTACTGCATTCAATCGCTCTTCCTCAAGTACATCAACGTCCTCCAGCCTGGTGGCCTCGGCTTCTGCTATGCTTTCGAAGATCAATCTTGGCGCCCCAAACTTGAGATCAGCAGGTAGCACTGCCTCCGATCCATAGACCATGAAGAAAGGAGTGTTTCCATGCAGGGCTCGGCTAGGTTGGGTTCTTAAGCTCCAAACGACATAAGGCAGTTCTCTTATCCATTTTCCTGCGATTTTTTCATTCTTATCGAAGACCCTTTTCCTGAGTGCCTCCAATATCATTCCGTTGGCTCGCTCAACCTGCTCGTTGGCTCTTGGATGTGCTACAGAGGCGTACTTGATCTGAATGCTCTTTTGTTCGCAGAAGTCAAAGAATTCTGAACTGGTGAAGTTGGATCCCAAGTCAGTGATGATACCGTTTGGTATCCCGAATCTGAATATTATGCCTTGTATGAATTCCACTGCTTTGGCAGAGGTCAGAGAAGCAATGGGCTTGAACTCTATCCATTTAGTGAATTTGTCAATCGCCACCAATACATGGGTATATCCCCCTTGAGCTTTCTTGAAAGGTCCAATCATATCCAGTCCCCAGCACGCGAAAGGCCAGGTCACTGGTATGGTCTGTAGCTGCTGTGCTGGCATGTGCTGTTGCTTTGACAAGTATTGGCAAGCTTCGCATCTATGAACTAACTCGGCTGCATCGTTCTTCGCCGTCGGCCAATAGAATCCTGACCTGAAAACCTTCCCGACTAGTGTTCTGGATGCTGCATGTATCCCACATTGCCCTGCATGGACTTCCTCCAGAAGTTGTTTCCCGGTGGACGGGAGAACGCACTTCATGAGGATGCCTGACGCGCCCCTTCTGTACAGTTCCTCCCCAATGAGTGTATAGTGAGCCGACTGCCTGGCAATGCGCTCTGCTGAGTTTTGTCGTCTGGTTCTTCTTCATTCTTTATATACTTAATAATCGGTCTTCTCCAGTCGTCAGAATCTGACTCGAGTTGATTTATGATGTTGCACTCTTCTGTTTGATCCATTGAGATACTTGGCTGCAGAATTTCTTGCACGAAGACTCCGGGTGGGACCTGAGTTCGACCGGATCCGAGCTTGGACAGTACATCGGCCGCCATGTTCCGATCTCTTTCTATATGATGAAATTCCAGACCCTCGAATTTATCTTCCAGCTTTCGGACGGCAGCACAGTATTTTCCCATTGAATCACTGGAACAATCCCATTCCTTGTTTATCTGGCTGATGACTACCAGTGAATCTCCGTATACCATCAATCTCTTGACGCCCAGTGACATGGCGATGTTCAATCCGTGTATCAAAGCTTCATATTCGGCTGCATTGTTAGAGGCCGGGAATAGCAACTGGAGAGCGTACTTGAGGTGCTCGCCTCCAGGTGCGGTGAAGAGAATCCCTGCTCCTGCTCCCTGCAGCTTCAGCGAGCCATCAAAATACATTCGCCATACTTCTGCAGTTTCTGGATTGTCTGGTACTTGCTGTTCTGTCCACTTTGATACGAAATCAACCAGTGCTTGAGTTTTGATGGCAGTGCGAGGTCGGAACTCGATATCGTGGGATCCCAGCTCGCAAGCCCACTTGGCTATTCGGCCAATGGCTTCCTTGTTATGAAGAATGTCCCCTATTGGAAAACCAGTGACTACTATGACTTTGTGGTCGTCAAAGTAGTGACGCAGCTTGCGGGCAGTTAGAAGTACTACATATAATAGCTTCTGAACCTGAGGATACTTTTTCTTCGAGGGGCCTAGAACTTCACTGATGAAGTAAACAGAATGTTGTACTGGATAGGCATGTCTTTCTTCTACTCGCTCGACTACCAACGCGGTGCTTACCACGTGAGTCGTGCAAGAGATATACAGCAACAAATCTTCAGCTGGTTGAGTCGGCGTAGCTCGCCGGGGTGGTTTCAGTACTGGTGGTGTTGTCAAGAATTTCTTCAGTGCATCTAGAGCTTCTTGTGCTTCTGAAGTCCATTGAAACTTATCCACCTTCTTGAGTAGCTTGTAAAATGGCAAACCTTTTTCTCCCAGCCTGGATATAAATCTGCTCAGAGCTGCCATACATCCAGTGAGTCGCTGAACCTTCTTTTGTGACCGAGGAGCTTCCATCTTCATGATAGCTTCAATCTTATCTGGATTAGCCTCAATTCCCTGGTGGCTGACGATAAACCCGAGCAACTTTCCTGCTGGTACCCCGAAAACACATTTTTCAGGATTGAGCTTCCATCTATATCTTCTCAGGCTGTTGAAAACCAGCTGTAAATCTTCGATGAAGTTTTCCGAATTCTCCGTTTTGATCACCACATCATCTATGTAAGCCTCCACACGCTTGCCCCAGTGATCGGCTAAGCATGTTTGAATGGCTCTCTGATAAGTCGCTCCAGCGTTTTTGAGGCCGAACGGCATGGAGGTATAACAGAAAGCACCAAACAGAGTGATGAACGCCGTTTTTTCCTCGTCTTCTTTTGCCAAACTAATCTGATGATACCCGGAATAGCAATCTAAGAAAGACAGCACAGAACATCCAGCGGTGGAATCCACCACCTGATCTATCCTCGGGAGCCCGAAGGGATCCTTCGGACAGTGTTTGTTGAGATCAGTATAGTCGACGCACATGCGCCAATCCACTTTATTCTTTTTGAGTACAAGAACAGGGTTGGCTAACCACTCGGGGTGTAATACTTCTCTAATAAATCCAGCCGCGACCAAGCGAGCTAACTCGGCACGGATGGCCTCTCTCTTGTCGGGCGTGAAACGACGTAGCTTTTGCCGGATCGGCCTCGCCTGGGGATAGACTTTCAATTTGTGCTCGGCCAGTTCTCTTTGGACTCCCGGCATATCCGCAGGTTGCCATGCGAATACGTCTCGGTTATCTTGCAGGAACTGGACGAGCGCGCTTTCCTATTTGTCGTTCAAACTAGAGCTGATGATGGTCGTCTTGCGCTCATCAGCGAACCCCAGGTTGATTCGCTTGGTTTCTTCAGTCGGCCGCATAGAGGTCGCGGCCTGGGCTTCGTTTGCCGGTACTGCGAGGTCCTCCTCAGGCTTAGAGTTCGCCAGTGTAGAAGGAACCGTTGACGGCTTGGTGGTGAGGGCTGCTTGGATGGCCACTCGGAAACATTCTGCGGCGCCTTGGAAGTCGGCGCGCACAGTTATGATTCCTTGCGGTCCTGGCATCTTCAGTATCATGTATGTATAGTGCGGAATGGCCATGAGTTTGGCCAGTCCCGGCCTCCCGATGATGGCGTTGTACCCGCAGTCGAAGTTCGCTACCTCGAACCTCAGGAACTCGGTTTTGTAGTTCTCCGGAGTTCCGAAGGTGACCGGCATGTAGATGTGGCCCAGCGGGTATTCCCCTTCCGTCGGCACGATGCCGAAGAAAGGAGTGTCCGACTCGTGGAGCTCTTTGAGGTGAACTCCCAAGCCTTGGAGTGTCCGGGGGAAGGTGACGTTGATGCTGCTCCCCCCGTCCACTAGCACCTTCTTTACCCGGCTCTCTCGGATCACCGGATCGACGAGGAGCGGGTATTTGCCTGGATGGTCGAAGTTGAGCCATTGATCCTCCCGAGTGAAAGTGATTGGGTGCTCCGACCACCGGTATGGGGCGGGAGGACCGGTGGTCGCCACCAGTATCTGGCGGTCGTTGAGCTTTTGTTGTCTTTTGTTCTCCTGCGACCCATGTCCGCCGAAGATGACGTTGACCTCCCTGTCAACGCGTGGGAAGGCTCCTCCTCCCCCCTCCTCCTGCTGATGGGGCTGTCGTGGTTCATCTGGTCCTCCCCTCGGCGGAGGAGGCGGTAGAGGTTGGAAGGGTCGGCCGTGCCCGACGGAGTGCTTGAAGTCCCGGCAGTTACGAAGAGTGTGGCGCATGTCCTTGTGGTACGGGCACTGGGCGTCGAGGATGTCGTCCAGCGTGCGCTCGCCTCCACGAGGTCCTCCTCGGGCGCGAGAGGCGGGCGGTCCGGCGGCGTGTACTTCTTCACGAGGTCTCTTCTCCCATCGTTTGTCGGGTGGTTGGTTCGCGTTACGTCGTGGTGCTGCTGGTGCAGGCTTTGCTCCTCCGATGAGATCCTGGGCCCGCTCGTCGGCGGTGATGTAGAGGTCGGCTTCCTGGAACAGCTCCTCGGAGGTAGTTGGCGCCTTTTGTAGTATGGCTCGGACGAAAGCCGAGTCATTGGATCCTCTGTAGAAGTCCTCGATCACGGCCGCCTCCGTGACCTCGGGGATGCGGTTTCTCATGGTCTGGAACCTTTTGAGGTACGACCGGAGAGTCGCATCCCCCCGGCGCTTGATGGATTTGAGGTCCCATGGTTGCGCTGGCTTGTCGGAGAGGGACTGGAAGTTGGCGGTGAAACGTCGACTGAAGTCTCCCCAGTCGTCGATGCAGTGTCGGGGTAGATGTCGTAGCCACTGTAGCGCATCTTGCCCAAGGACGATGGGCAGATACGCGGTCATGACGTCCTCAGATGCCCCGGCAGCCCGAGCGGCGGTGGTGTAGACGGCTAGCCAACCCCCCGGATCCTGCTTAGGTTCATATTTGTCGACATTGGATACCTTGAAGTTGGGAGGCCATTGGATGGCCCTAAGGCGCGGAGTAAGAGCGGATACTCAGCACGTGTCCTCCTGTCGTCGGGGACGATGTCTGTCCCGGGGAGGGGAGTGGTGGTTGTGGTTCCTCGACCGTCCCCGGGTGGTACCGCCAGTTGAAGCTGTTGCCGACTCAGTCCTGGTGGCCTGGCTTTGAGTCGGGAAGCCATGATCTCGGTCATACTCCTCCCGACGGCGAATTTCGTTTTCATGCCGCCGTTCGCGCGAAGCATTGATAGAGCTTCGTGCGTCTCGGCGACTGTTGATGGTGTGTCGTAGATCGTTCGCGGGTAAGCGAGCGGTAGAAGATGGTTGGCCGCCTGAGTGAACAGGCGTCGGTATCCCTCGGCGTCGGGAGTCCGAGGAAGTCCGTCAGCTATCCGAGCTAGTACGCCTCTGACTTCGCTTGGCGTGTTCATAGCTCGGGCGAAGTTGGGGTTCAGGTTGCGCCCGAAGAGCGGATTCTCCCGGCGTTGCCTTGCATCTTGCTCGGCTTGCTCCTGAGTCCGTCGGCGATCACGTCGCCGGGAGTTCCTTCGTTCTCTGAAGACGCGTTCTTCCGGAGTTTCTCCTATCTCCGAGACCTCGTCTCGCGAGACAGGCTGCTCCGGATCCCGTTCTCCGGCCGCGTGATGTCGTCGAACGTTCCTGCGTCGGTTCCTCCGTCGGCCGGATTCTCGTTGAGGTGGTTCTTCTCCAGGCACGGTCGGTTCGTCGTCAGAGATGGCGGGCGACTCCACTGTCCCGATGAAGAGGACGTCGGGGTAGAATGGTGCTGCTGTCGTGGCGACTTTCTTCCCGTTCTCCTTTGAGGCCGGAGGAACGGAAAGAACGACTTGCTTTTCCCTGGTCTCCTTCTTTCTCGTGATCCGCGTCCATTCTTTCATTGGGGAAGTAGACAGCGGAGTCTTCCGGGTTAGCGAGCTTTCAGCTCCAGCCTTTCCGGAGACGATCTTTTTCCGAAGAGCCGGAGGTTGCGTCTCTCCAGCATTTTCGGAGTTCGTTGGAGGAGACTTCTTTTCCGGCGGGTCCGCGATGCGGTGTAGAATTCCCTCTTCATCCGCTACAGATGAGATTGTCCCGAAGCAGAATACGGATCTGGGACGCATGGTGATCTTGCTGTGGAAGGTGACGGCCATTGAGCTAGCTTGGATCGTCGACACACCCCCTACCTGGCGCGCCAGCTGTCGGTGTTTTGGGTCTGACCGCACACCCGGGGTTGTCCCTCAAGGTGTTTTTAGGAGTAGGGCGGTGTCAACGACTGTAGCAAAATGGTTCGTGCCGATCGCACGAGGGACAGTGGACAAGATTTGCAGGTTCGGGCCGCTTAGAGATGCGTAACACCCTACGTCCTGGTGAATATGCGAGTGTGGTTACAAGAGGGCTCTCTGGATTGAAGGCACCGAGAGTTTACGTGGGTGGCCTAGTAAGATAGGGTCGATCGATCTGAAGGGGTGCCCTCTAGGCCTTATATACTCGACCGTGGGGCTGTACACGTGGATATGATAACAACAAGTAGCTGAAAGGTAGTGAACCTCTTGAGTTTATCCCTACGTAACCCTTGCCGACTTATCCTCGCATGGCTCCATTGCATGGGGGCTTCAGCGCGGGAAAGTCGGGTCTCTGTTGCAATTTACTCGTTCGACGTTGTGGGTTGTCCGGGTTTACTCCAATCCGGTCTTACGTCTTCTCTGCTTTGTTGATTGTCTTTCCCCAGGCCCACGAAAGAACGACCTTACGATTTATTGGGCCCTTGGGCCTTTCGTGAGGTCTTTTACTTCTTTAGTGGACCCGGGGGATATCTATCCCCCACACCTTCATCTCCCAAACGAAGTTCACACAAGACTTGATCAAGAGGTTTGGAATGAAGGACGCCAAGCCCGCAAAGACTCCGATGGGAACCGACGGACACACCGACCTCAACAAAGGAGGTAAGTCTGTTGATCAAAAAGCATACCGGTCTATGATAGGGTCTTTACTTTATTTATGTGCTAGTAGACCGGATATTATGCTTAGCGTATGCATGTGTGCTAGATTTCAATCCGATCCTAAGGAGTGTCACTTAGTGGCTGTGAAGCGAATTATTAGATATTTAGTCGCTACGCCTTGTTTCGGGATCTGGTATCCAAAAGGGTCTACCTTTGACTTGATTGGATATTCAGACTACGACTATGCTGGGTGTAAGGTCGATAGGAAGAGTACATCGGGGACGTGCCAATTCTTAGGAAGGTCCCTGGTGTCATGGAGTTCTAAGAAACAAACCTCTGTTGCCCTATCCACCGCTGAGGCCGAGTATGTTGCCGCAGGACAGTGTTGCGCGCAACTACTTTGGATGAGGCAAACCCTCAGGGACTTTGGCTACAATTTGAGCAAAGTCCCACTCCTATGTGATAATGAGAGTGCTATCCGCATGGCGGATAATCCTGTTGAACACAGCCGCACAAAGCACATTGACATCCGGCATCACTTTTTGAGAGACCACCAGCGAAAGGGAGATATCGAAGTGTTTCATGTTAGCTCCGAGAACCAGCTAGCCGATATCTTTACCAAGCCTTTAGATGAGCAGACCTTTTGCAAGTTGTGTAGTGAGCTAAATGTCTTAGATTCGCGGAACTTGGATTGATTTATAGCATACATGTGTTTATGCCTTTGATCATGTTCCTTTTACATTGTGTTGTTTATTTTTGGTGCTCAAGTTGTACATGCACTCCCCGGACCTCACAAGTCCTTTGCAAGTGATGCACAAATTTAGGGGGAGATGTGCTACAACTTGACCCTTTGAGACTAACTGTGTGCTTGAGTTTGTCTGATTTAGTCTCGAAGGTGGATTGAAAGGGAAATGGTGGACTTGGACCATGCAAGACTTCCACTGCACTCCAATAAAAGAGTAACTTCTTCCAAGTTCACCTTTGTACTCGTATTGCCTTTTTACTCTAAGTTGAAGATTCTGGTGAGGCAATGGGGTTAAAGGGCCAAAATTGATCCCGTTTTGGTGCTTGATGCCAAAGGGGGAGAAAATAAGGCCAAAGCAATAAATGGATCAGCTACCACTTGTGAATTTTGAAAATAATAGAGTTAGAGTTTTTGTTTGTCAAAATACTCTTAATTGCTCTTATTGTCGAAAGTTGGTCTCCTGTGGGGAGAAGGTTTAATTATGGTAAAAGGTTTAATTATGGTAAAAAGGGGGAGTTTTTGAATCCTTGATCAATTTTTCGTGAAATATCTCTCTTTATGTTTCAACATGTGTGTTTGACTTAGAGATAGGAAATTGAGTTTGATTTGCAAAAACAAACCAAGTGGTGGCAAAGAATGATCCATATATGCCAAATTTGATTCAAAACGAATTTGAGTTCTTATTTGAATTGATTTTGTACTTGTTCTACTTGCTTTATGTTGTGTTGGCATAAATCACCAAAAAGGGGGGAGATTGAAAGGGAAATGTGCCCTTGGGCCATTTCTAAGTGTTTTGGTGATTTAGTGTCCAACGCAAGTGCCTAAGTGTCAAATGGTGGACAAAGTACAAATCAAGTATAAAGGTATGTTTCTCAGACTTAGTACATTGTTTTAGAGACTAATGTATTGTGTCTAAGTGCTGGAAACATGAGAAAACAAATTGGAGAGAGATTGCTTTGTTCAGCCAAAGCCAGCTATGTCTGGGTGCACCGGACTGTCCGGTGGTGCACCGGACAGTGTCTGGTGTGACAGGCTGGCTCAGGCGAACTTACCGCTCTCGGGAATAAATTAACGGCGTACGGCTATAATTCACCGGACTGTCCGGTGTGCACCGGACTGTCCGATGAGCCAACGGTCGGCCGCGCGATCCGCGCGGGACACATGGCCGAGCCAACGGCTAGTAGGGGGCACCGGACTGTCCGGTGTGTACCGGACAGTGTCCAGTGCGCCAACGGCTCTAAGGCTGCCAACGGTCGGCTTCACCAAATAAGGAAGGAAATCCACACCGGACAGTGTCCGGTGGTGCACCAGACTGTCCGGTGCGCCAGGCGACAGAAGGCAAGAATTGTCTTCCCTGATTGCTCTCAACGGCTCCTAGCTGCCTTGGGGCTATAAAAGGGACCCCTAGGCACATGGAGGAGTATACCAAGCATTCCTTGAGCACTCTTGATCACTCACACTCCATTCTTGCGCACTTGTTCAACATTCTAGTGATTTGAGCTCCGTTCTAGTGTGCTAGTCTTTTGAGCTTAAGTCTGGGTCTTGTGTGTGCGTATTTGTTGTGATCTTTGTGTCTTGTGTGAGTTGCTAATCCCTCCCTTACTCCGTGCTTCTTTGTGAACATCTTTGTAAGGGCGAGAGACTCCAAGTTGTGGAGATTCCTCGTGAACGGGATATAGAAAAGAAAAGCAAACACCGTGGTATTCGAGTGGGTCTTTGGACCGCTTGAGAGGGGTTGATTGCAACCCTCGTCCGTTGGGACGCCACAACGTGGAAGTAGGCAAGTGTTGTACTTGGTTGAACCACGCGAACTCGGAATTCTTGTTTCTCGCTTCCGAAGCTTAAAACTAGGGAGGCAACAAAATATTTGTGGGCAGAAAGCTATTTGAGCAGACAAAATAGATGGCAAGGGAGCGTGCCAAATAAATTGTGGCGAGCTTGTATTTATACACTCATTATGTCGAAAACTGGAGGGTCCCGCTTGTCAAGGACTGTTGCTATTCTAGCAAAGGGAAGGTGTTTTTTCGGACCTTCGGCTCGAAGCCTTCGTCCATATCGCAATATAAATTTATTATTCCAGCAAATTAATATTGCGAGGGGCTACTGTTGGGGGCCTTCGGCTTCCGAAGGTCCTCAAAAAAAACATAATTTGACAATGCTCTCTAAGTATGCGAGCAGGTATCTTCGGAATAGGAAATCAGGTTGCGGGTATACAGAAGCATGGTCAAGACGAAGCTTAACTGGGACGGAGACGATCACGAAGCGATATGTGGAAGAGCTTCGGCATCACGACGGGAAGGGGAAACCGACTTAAAGATGAAAAGCCAAACTAGACCTCGAAGAATTACTACCATTGATAAATGCAAAGGGCATTAATGTAATTTTGCATGGGATGCGACCCTTGCCTATAAATAGGTGAACAGTATCCCCGTACTGTTCACGCGGATTTTTGGCATTGTCATACTTGTACTTTTACCTTATCACGAGCTGAAGGTACATTTGTAATTTGATATCATTTCTATTTTTTCATCATGATAAAATGGGAATGAGTTGACAATAGTATACAACTGTTTATGTTATTTTCTATGATTTATACAATTCCTTCTTCATTATTGTGTTTTGTTCTTATGAAGGTATGTCCTTCATATCCTTCGTCTGAAAATCATTATATCCTTAGGGAAATAATGCTTCGAAGAACGAAGGATATTAATATTTAACACTTTATGTTGCCTTGTTCTTGATTCATAGCGTTTGAGAACAAGTCCCCAACATTGGCGCCCACCTCCGGTGAACTCACTTCCATTTATTGAGTCTTGAACACTTTCGGCAAGCATCACCTTCGTCATGCCGCCGAAAAAAGCTTCAGCGACAGGGGCTGGTACTTTACAGCCGCTGGATCCCAATCAGGATGTCCTTTCTCTTAGAGAGGCCCGAAGCCAGAAGAGGAAGGCTGTCAGTCCAACACCTCCGGAGGATGACCTGGATCAGGAAATCCAAAACCTGGAGATCCTTCAGCAGCAAGTGCAACGCAAGAAGGAGAAGATGGCTCGTCTAGCTGATCTTCAGAAACAGATAGATGAAGCTTCTGAAGAGGTTCGTCATCTTGTTCAAGATGATCAAAGCCGAAGACCTCCACGCAGAGAGCCTCATCAGGAAGGCTTCCACAATGAGGATGACTGGTATGAAGATTTCCATCACGGAAACTTTGCTTTTGATGATGCTTCTCCTCTTTCAACAGAATTGCAGGCTACACCATGGCCACAGTCTTACAAGCCACCCCAGCTCCCCATGTATGACGGTCATACAGACCCCAAGCAATTCCTGATGAGCTACGAAGCGACCATATCTTCGTACGGTGGCAATACGGCAGTCATGGCAAAATCTTTTGTCATGGCCGTCAGGAGCGTTGCTCAGACTTGGTACTCTTCTCTTCGGTCAGGGACAATCACTTCTTGGCAGAAATTGAAGGATATGCTGGTAACTAGCTTCCAAGGGTTTCAGACGAAGCCAGTCACCGCTCAGGCTCTCTTCCAGTGTACCCAGGACCATGAAGAGTACCTTCAGGCGTATGTCCGGAGGTTTCTGCGCCTGAGGGCACAAGCACCAACAGTGCCCAATGAAATTGTCATTGAGGCCATGATTAAGGGGCTTCGGCCGGGGCCATCAGCGCAGTACTTTGCCAGGAAGCCACCACAAACGTTGGAGAAGCTGCTCCAGAAGATGGACGAATACATTCGAGCTGATAATGACTTCCGCCAAAGAAGGGAGGAAGCATTCAGGTTTTCTGAAATGACCAAGGGCTTCAGAGGAAGATTTCACCCGAGGCATGTTAGGTCAATCCATAACTCTGCTCAAACTGATGATCGAGGAAGCCAGCAGCAAAGGCCACAACACTCTTCACAAGCTTCGGCCCAATAGCAGAGTTCTTTTCGGCCGCCAGCGCCAAGGGGCAGAGGCGCCAGGGGCTTCGGGGGAAGGTTTGGAGACCAGCCAAGAAAAATATATTGCCTATTCTGTGGTGAAGACAAGGGCCATACTACCAGGATGTGCCATGTTACCATCCAGAAGCAGAAGGAAATAGCGGAAGCAGCAGCGCAACAGAGTCAGCCGAAGCAGGTCATGCATACTGCTTCGTATCACTCACCTTATATTCCAGAATATGTAGGCAACCACCCTGCAGCTTCTGTTGCTTCGGCGAGCCAACCCCAAGCATCCTGGCAGCAACCTCCACCACCACTGCCGATCCAAAGAGGTCAGCAGCCAGAAGGGAGTCAGCGCACTAACCTTCAGCGGGACTTCAGAGAAGAGTCCGAAGCTCGTACAGTCAATAGCACTGTGCCAGAGTCGAAGCACATTTACTGACGAATATCCTACCTCAACAGCAGTTCTTTTGAATTTTCTACATTCGCTATTACCCTTTTGTTAATAAGGAACAATCATGAAGAGTTTAAATGTCTTTAGATGAATTTCAATTTCTTGTAATACTTCCGTCTTTTACCATAATAAAAATATGTTTTTTCTATAGGCTCGAGTTGCCGAAGCATACAAACTTATATTGTTTTGAAGGTCCTTTGTATTATCAAAAATTTAATCTAATGGACACAGTACAAATTGTTCGAAGCAGTAAAAAGTCGTTCCTAAGGGAGTGCAGAGTAAGTTTTCTAAACATACAGCGAAAAATAAACGCTGATTCCGCTGAAAGTAAAAGGCGAAGAAGCTCCTAAGGGAGGCTTACAGCGAAAAATAAACGCTGATTCCGCTGAAAGTAAAAGGCGAAGAAGCTCCTAAGGGAGGCTTACAGCGAAAAATAAACGCTAATTCCGCTGAAAGTAAAAGGCGAAGAAGCTCCTAAGGGAGGCTTACAGCGAAAAGTCTGATATAGAAAGTGTGTGTGCTTTATTACAGGGATATGTATCTGCGGCACAAATATCATTTTGCATAACATAACATCATCACATCATTTTTGCATAGCATAAGCATCATACAGCATAATGCATCTGGAACAAGAAGGGGATACAGTATTGACCTTCGGAATATATTTTGGGAAAGAGAAAATCGTGCTAAGGCACAAGGCAAATCGAGATGAAGTGTAGTCTCATCGGAAAAGCAACACAAAACTTTTTTATAGCTTCAAAGAATATTTCACAAAGCTTGGACATTTTTTATCAGAGAAGTAAGCAAATTCTTATGATATAGAAAAGATTTTCTTCACGAAGCATGAAAAGAAGGGAAGGTGTTTTTTCGCCGAAGGCTCAAAAACTGGTATGTATGCAAGGTTTCATGCATCGTAAAGAATTAAACTATAAATAGATTGTATATTACATTTAAAGTTACAATATATTACACATTTTGACATTTCAAATGTTTCTACAATGGCATTCAATCCTCTTTAAGCACTATTTCTACAGCTTCGTTTAATAGTTGGTTGACAACCTTGTCCATAATGGCTTCGGCCATTTTTCTAATTTCATCGTCCCCCTTCGGGTGGGGGCTCGGAGATGCCTCAGCAACTTCTGAGGGAAGAAAAGATACGGCTATATTACTATTACAAACCGAGAATGGAGTTTGAAAATAAAAATTACAGCATGATAAAAACCATTAATTAATACCTATGTGCCCTTCAGGCTCTGTACTTTTTTCGGCAGCTTCCGCTACTTTTCTAGCATCGTGGATGCCTTTTTCACTCCTTTGAATAATTTCTTGCGCCAGTTCTCGGCCGCCGTTATCCCAGATATCGGTAAAGAATTTTCCGCCGACCATGCTTGCTTCGGGTGAGGGGTCTTTAATGTCTTCAGTAGACAAAGTAGCTTCGGACTGCGCTAAGGATTTTACATGCTCGCAGCCTTTCTTCTCCAAAACAGTAGCAATCCCTCTAGCACCCGAAAAAGCGCAGATGTCGTCGCGGTTGTTCAGAATTTCCTCGAAGGCCTCTGCTTCGTGACTGATCCATTCCATTGGACCTTTAGGATTGCCTCTTGAAAAATTCTCTTCACTAGAGAACGCGCCAACGTTGGCGAAGCTGGATTTTATCTTTTTGACGCATTCTATGGATTTAACATAACATTTCCTCTGGGATGCACGAAGCTCCTTAACACTTATCTCCAAATGATTGGCCAATTGGTCACTAAGCTCTCGTTTTGTCTCTTCAAGTATACGTTCTTCTTTAGCTCTAGCTAGCTGTTTCTGAAGATCTTTAATTTCACGTTTTTTAGCTTCGGCCTGGGCCTTCGAAGCAGCTTCGTCCTTTCTTACCTTGTCTATCAATGTAAGCAGAATTTTATCTTTTTCCAGAGCTTCGTTTCTCAGTTTAATAACTTCTGATCGTAGATTGCTGAACGCAATTTCATAGCTCTCGTCCTCGACACTCTTTTGTGCTCTCAATGCGTTGCTTAGAATTAAACCCTATATGAAAAAGAGTTTGTATAAGAATAAAAGAATGAGTTATGAACTATAAAGTTTCCAAACGACTAATTCCCATACCTTCAGGCTATTGTATGCAAGGCTATCTGCGAGATCTTCTTTCGTCATAGCACTTAAGCCAGCTTCGAGCTTCGGAAACCCCATGCTTCTAGACATCTCCCGGCAGACGGATAATTCTTTATTGTCTGGGAGGCAGTATAGGAAATCCTCTTCATCCGTCTCATTGAACACTAGTGCCCCCTTCGGATATTTCAGTTCTTTAGCATAGTGGTTAGCTTCAAAAATCTCTTCTTCCGATAACTTTTTCCCCGAAGCATGTCGCATGATATAGTCATAAATTTTCGAAGATGCTTCGGGGACGGCGGTATCAATTTCTTCGACCGAAGCTGGCTCTGACATTTTCATTTCTTCGGTTGCCTTTGCAATCGTTACTTCTTCTACTTCTAAAGGTATTATCTTGGTTGGTTCTGAAGGCCCAGTTTCAACTACAGTCTGTTGCTTCGGAGCCTCAGCAGCGGACACTTCAGCAAGCGCCTCAGAAGTTTCAGCAGTTTTCTTTGGGGTTGTGCTTGGAAGTTTAATTGTTTCCAAAACATCTAATACATTAACCATTCTTTTCCTTTTTGGGGTCACTGTTGGCCCCTTTTTAATTTTGGCTACTTCAATTTCTACTGAAGGACTTAAAATTTCTGATATTTTTGTTCCCTCAGTTGATGCTTTTGCTTCTTCCATCTTTTCTGTCGATGGCGCTTCGGCCGTCTCTTTGGTTTCTGGTAGCAGAATCTTTGGTTCCTCTAACTCTTTTGTTGTTGGCGCTTCGGCCATTTCAGCGACTTCTGACAGCAGGGTTGGCTCTTCAGCCTCGGTGGCCGAAGAGGTCTCTCCGGTGAATTCAGGCACCGTGGCTGGTTCAATATAGCGTGGCCGATGTGTAAGAACTTTTACCCTCTTTCTCTTCGGTGCTGGCTCACTAGGAGCAGCTGCAGCTTTTTCTTTCGCAGAAGTTGTGTCTTTTCTTTTTTGCCCTCGAATTGGATAGCGGTAGTCGGGGTAGACGAACCCGATTGCATCAAATACCCGGTTGAGTCTTTTCCTTTTTCGGCCTTCGAAGGCCGCCGACAAAGCAGTATCTTCGGCCTTCGAATATGCCCCAAGCAATTCATCACTTACAGTCTCAATGCTCTTTAACCAATCATCATCTGGTTCAACGAATTTGTCTCCATACTTGAATGTGTACTTCAGCCGGACTAGCCCACCTTCGTCAGTTTCTTTAATAGTTTCTTTCGGCATTTCCCAATTATCCGCAAGAGGCCACACTCTGAAGGCAATATGTTCTTGTGTTAAATCCCTCGTCCCAATAAAAGAGCAAACAACTCCGAAGGCTCTCTGGCATTCTTCGGCTGCTTCATTCATTTCCACCTTCGGCCTTCGTAGGCCGAAGCGTTGCCAAATGGGATGCATAATGATCTTCTTTATATCTTCTCGAGATTTCAAGTCATTTTTTACGTAAAACCATTTCGTCATCCAGTCGCCAGGCCACCTCTTGCGAAAGGTCGGCACTGGGCAGCTTGACCCAGAACGAGAGCCGAAGCTATAGCAGCCAAAGTTGTTGTGATATTGTTCCTTACCCTAGGGTTTTGTCTCGTATAACAATTCGTGTATATTGCAGAAGCTCTTTGCATCAAGTTCCAAGCCTTGGCTCCTCACAGCCCACACGAAAATATTCATCCTTATGATCGCTTCGGGGATAAGTTGGTGAAGGTGGATTTCAAATATCTTCAACACCTCCACAACAAAACGGCTCAGGGGAAATCGTAGTCCAGCTTTCAAGAAGCTTCGAAATACTATAACTTCATTTTCCTCAGGAGCTGGGCAAGTCTTCTCTCCCTCGTCGGCCCTTACAATAGATAAATCCCGGAAATATCTTCCCCTCATGTTGGCAAGATGACTTTCTTTAATACTTGATTTGCCGAAAACCGCATGGCTTGGTCGCCAAGGTCGATCTTCGGAGTCTTCGCCATCGCTATCCGCATCATAGTTGTCGCTATCACCAGTATCTTCAGATAAACCTTCCAAAATTTCTTTAGTGATCTTCTCTGTATTAGTCTTCGACATAGATCGAAGAAAACCCAGATGCATCTCTTCAGAAAGACTCAGCTTCATTTCGGCAACAACCTTCTTCTCCTCAGACATCTCTTCGGAATTCTTGTTTCTCGCTTCCGAAGCTTAAAACTAGGGAGGCAACAAAATATTTGTGGGTAGAAAGCTATTTGAGCAGACAAAACAGATGGCAAGGGAGCGTGCCAAATAAATTGTGGCGAGCTTGTATTTATACACTCATTATGTCGAAAACTGGAGGGTCCCGCTTGTCAAGGACTGTTGCTATTCTAGCAAAGGGAAGGTGTTTTTTCGGACCTTCGGCTCGAAGCCTTCGTCCATATCGCAATATAAATTTATTATTCCAGCAAATTAATATTGCGAGGGGCTACTGTTGGGGGCCTTCGGCTTCCGAAGGTCCTCAAAAAAACATAATTTGACAATGCTCTCTAAGTATGCGAGCAGGTATCTTCGGAATAGGAAATCAGGTTGCGGGTATACAGAAGCATGGTCAAGACGAAGCTTAACTGGGACGGAGACGATCACGAAGCGATATGTGGAAGAGCTTCGACATCACGACGGGAAGGGGAAACCGACTTAAAGATGAAAAGCCAAACTAGACCTCGAAGAATTACTACCATTGATAAATGCAAAGGGCATTAATGTAATTTTGCATGGGATGCGACCCTTGCCTATAAATAGGTGAACAGTATCCCCGTACTGTTCACGCGGATTTTTGGCATTGTCATACTTGTACTTTTACCTTATCACGAGCTGAAGGTACATTTGTAATTTGATATCATTTCTATTTTTTCATCATGATAAAATGGGAATGAGTTGACAATAGTATACAACTGTTTATGTTATTTTCTATGATTTATACAATTCCTTCTTCATTATTGTGTTTTGTTCTTATGAAGGTATGTCCTTCATATCCTTCGTCTGAAAATCATTATATCCTTAGGGAAATAATGCTTCGAAGAACGAAGGATATTAATATTTAACACTTTATGTTGCCTTGTTCTTGATTCATAGCGTTTGAGAACAAGTCCCCAATAGCCGTGTTTTGATCTCTTTCTACATGATGAAATTCCAGACCTTCAAATTTATCTTCTAGTTTTCGGACGGCCGTGCAGTATTTTCCCATTGAATCATTCGAACAGTCCCATTCTTTGTTTATCTGGCTTATGACTACCAAAGAATCTTCGTATACCATCAGTCTCTTGATGCCTAATGATATGGCGATGTTCAGTCCATGGATCAAAGCTTCATACTCGGCTGCATTGTTAGAGGCTGGAAATAGCAGCTGGAGGGCATATTTGAGGTGCTCGCCTCCAGGTGCGATGAAGAGAATCCCCGCGCCTACTCCCTGCAGCTTCAGCGAGCTATCAAAATACATCCACCATACTTCTGCAGTTTCTGGGTTCTCTGGTACTTGTTGTTCAGTCCATTCTGATACGAAGTCAACCAATGCTTGAGTTTTGATGGCAGTGCGAGGTCAAAATTCGATGTCATGAGATCCCAGTTCACAGGCCCACTTGGCTATTCGGCCAATGGCTTCCTTGTTGTGAAGAATATCCCCTATCGGAAAACCAGTGACTACTATGACTTTGTGGTCGTCAAAGTAGTGACGTAGCTTGCGGGCAGTTAGAAGTACTGCATATAATAGCTTCTGAACTTGAGGATACTTTTTCTTCGAGGGACCCAGAACTTCACTGATGAAATAAACAGGATGTTGCACTGGGTAGGCATGTCCTTCTTCTGCTCGCTCGACTACCAACGTGGTGCTTACCACGTGAGTCGTGCAAGAGATATACAGCAGCAGATCTTCAGCTGGTTGAGTTGATGTGGCTCGCCGTGGCGGCTTCAGTACTGGTGGCGTTGTCAAGAATTTCTTCGGTGCATCTAGGGCTTCCTGTGCTTCTAAAGTCCACTAAAACTAATCCACTTTCTTGAGTAGCTTGTAAAATGGTAAACCTTTTTCTCCCAGCCTGGATATAAATCTGCTCAGGGCTGCCATACATCCGGTAAGTCGCTGAACCTTCTTTTGTGATCGTGGTGCTTTCATCTTCATGATAGCTTCGATCTTATCCGGATTAGCTTCAATTCCCCGGTGGCTGACAATAAATCCGAGTAGCTTTCCTGCTGGTACCCCAAAGACACATTTTTCGGGATTGAGCTTCCATCGATATCGCCGTAGACTATTGAAAACCAGCTGTAAGTCTTCGATGAAGTTTTCCGAGTTCTCTGTTTTGATTACCACGTCATCCACGTAGGCTTCCACACGCTTGCCCCAGTGATCGGCTAAGCATGTTTGAATGGCTCTCTGATAAGTCGCTCCAGCGTTTTTGAGGCCAAACGGCATGGAGGTATAGCAGAAAGCACCGAATGGAGTGATGAACGCTGTTTTTTCCTCGTCTTCCTTTGCCAAACTGATCTGATGGTATCCGGAATAGCAGTCCAGAAAAGACAGCACATAACATCCAGCGGTGGAGTCTACCACCTGATCTATCCTGGGGAGCCTGAAGGGATCCTTTGGACAATGTTTGTTGAGAATCTGTATAGTCGACGCACATGCGCCAATCCACTTTATTCTTTTTGAGTACAAGAACAGGGTTGGCTAACCATTCGGGATGTAACACCTCTCTAATAAACCCAGCCGCGACCAAGCGAGCCAACTCAGCGCGAATGGCCTCTCTTTTGTCGGGCGTGAAGCGACGTAGTTTTTGCCGGATCAGCCTTGCCTGGGGGTAGACCTTCAGTTTGTGCTCGGCCAGTTCTCTCGGGACTCCCGGCATATCCGCAGGTTGCCATGCGAATACGTCTCGGTTGTCTTGCAGAAACCGGACGAGCGCGCCTTCCTATTTATCGTCCAGGCTGGAGCTGATGATGGCAGTCTTGCGTTCATCAGCAAACCCCAGGTTGATCCTTTTAGTTTCTTCAGTCGGTCGCATAGAGGTCGCGGCTTGAGCTTCGTTCGCCGGTGCTGTAAGGTCTTCCTCAGGCTTAGAGTTCGCCTGCGCTGAAGAAGTCGCCGACGGTTTGGTGGTGAGGGCCGCTTGGATGGCCACTCGGAAACATTCTGCGGCGCCTTGGAAGTCAGCACGCACAGTTATGATTCCTTGTGGTCCTGGCATCTTCAATATCATGTACGTGTAATGCGGGATGGCCATGAATTTTGCCAATCCCGGCCTCCCGATGATGGCGTTGTACCCGCAGTCGAAGTTTGCCACCTCGAGCCTCAGGAACTCGGTTCTGTAGTTCTCCGGAGTTCCGAACGTGACATGCATGTAGATGTGGCCTAGCGGGTATTCCCCTTCAGTCGGCACGATGCCGAAGAAAGGTGTGTCTGACTCGCGGAGCTCTTTGAGGTGAACTCCCAAGCCTTGGAGTGTCCGGGGGAAGGTGACGTTGATGCTGCTCCCCCCGTCCACTAACACCTTCTTCACCCTGCTCTCTCGGATCACCGGATCAACGAGGAGCGGGTATTTGCCTGGGTGGTCGAAGTTGAGCCATTGATCTGCCCGAGTGAAGGTGATCGGGTGCTCCGACCACCGGTACGGAGCGGGAGGACCGGTGGTCGCCACCAATATCTGGCGATCGTTGAGCTTTTGTTGTCTTTTGTTCTCCTGCGATCTGTGTCCGTCGAAGATGACATTGACCTCCCTGTCAACGTGTGGGAAGGCTCCTCCTCCTCCCTCCTCCTGCTGCTGGGGTTGTCGTGGTTCTTCTGGTCCTCCCCGCGGCGGAGGAGGAGGTAGAGGTTGGAAGGGTCGGTCGTGTCCGATGGAGTGCTTGAAGTCCCTGCAGTTCCGAAGGGTGTGGCGCATGTCCTTGTGGTATGGGCACTAGGCGTCAAGGATGTCGTCCAGCGTGCGCTCGCCTCCGCGAGGTCCTCCCCGGGCGCGAGAGGCAGGTGGTCCGGCGGCGTGCACTTCTTTGCGCGGTCTCTTCTCCCAGCGTTTGTCGGGTTGCTGGTTCGCGTCACGTCGTGGTGCTGCCGGTGCGGGCTTCGCTCCCCCAATGAGGTCTTGAGCTCGCTCGTCGGTGGTGATGTAGAGGTCAGCTTCCCGAAATAGCTGCTCGGAGGTAGTCGGCGCTTTCTGCAGTATGGCTCGGACGAAGGCCGAGTCATTGGATCCTCTGTAAAAGTCCTCGATCACGGCCGCCTCCGTGACCTCGGGGATACGATTTATCATGGTCTGGAACCTTTTGAGGTACGACCAGAGAGTCTTGTCCCCCCGGCGCTTGATGGATTTGAGGTCCCATGGTTGCGCTGGTTTGTCGGAGAGGGACTGAAAGTTGGCGGTGAAGCGTCGACTGAAGTCGCTCCAGTCGTCGATGCATTGTTGAGGTAGATGTCGCAGCCATTGCAGTGCGTCTTGCCCGAGGACAATGGGTAAGTACGCACTCATCATGTCCTCGGATGCTCCGGCGGCTCGGGCGACGGTGGTGTAGACGGCCAGCCAGCCTCCTGGATCCTGCTTAGGTTCATATTTGTCGACATTGGATACCTTGAAGTTAGGGGGCCACTGAATGGCTCTAAGGCGTGGAGTAAGGGCTGTCACTCCACACGTGTCCTCCTGTCGTCGGGGATGATGTCTGTCCCGGGGAGGGGAGTAGTTGTTGTGGTTCCTCGACCGTCCCCGGGTAGTACCGCCACTTGAGGTCGTTGCTGACTCGGTTCTAGTGGCCTGACTCCGAGCTGGGATGCCATGATCCCTGTCGTACTCCTCCCAGTGGCGGATCTCGTTCTCATGTCGTCGTTCACGCGAAGCATTGATGGAGCTTCGTGCGTCCCGGTGACTGTTGATGGCGTGTCGCAAATCGTTCGGCGGGTGAGCAAGAGGTAGAAGATGGTTGGCTGCTTGGGTGAACAGTCGGCGATAGCCCTCGGCGTCGGGAGTCCGAGGGAGTCCATCAGCTATCCGAGCTAGTACTCCTCCGACTTCACTCAGCGTATTCATGGCTCGGGCGAAGTCGGGATTCAGGTTACGCCCGAAGAGTGGATTTTCCCGGCGTTGCCTTGCGTCATGCTCGGCTTGTTCCTGAGTTCGTCGGCGATCACGCCGTCGGGAGTTCCTTCGTTCTCTGAAGACGCGTTCCTCCGGAGTTTCTCCTATCTCCGAGACCTCGTCTCGCGAGACAGGTTGCTCTGGGTCCCGCTCTCCGGCCTCATGATGTCGCCGGATATTTCGGCGTCGGTTCCTCCGTCGGCGGGATTCCCGCTGAGGAGGTTCTTCTCCGGGCACGGTCGGCTCGTCGTCGGAGACAGGAGGCGACTCCACTCTCCCAATGAAGAGGACGTCGGGGTAGAATGGTGCGGCGGTCGTGGCGATCTTCTTTCTTGCGATTTGTGTCCATTCTTTCGTCGAGGAAGTAGACAGTGGAGTTCTCCGGGTCCGCGGGCCCTCGGCCCCTGGCTTGCCGAAGGCGATCTTTTTTCGGAGCGCTGGAGGTTGCGCTTTTTCCTTCCTCACCCCGATATTCTCGGAGCGTGTTGGAGTGGACTTCTTCTTTGACGGATCGGCGATGCGGTGTAGAGTTCCCTCTTCATCTGCTATGGACGAGATAGTTCCGAAGCAGAACACAGATCCGAGACGGAGGGTGATCTTGCGGTGGAAGGTGACGGCCATTGAGCTAGCTTAGATCGGCGACACACCCCCTACCTGGCGCGCCAGCTGTCGGTGTTTTGGGTCCAACCGCACACCCGGGGTTGCCCCTCAAGGTGTTTTAGGAGTAGGACGGTGTCGCCGACTGTAGCTAAATGGTTCGTGCCAGATGCACGAGGAACAATGGACATTGTTTACAGGTTCGGGCCGCTTTGAGATGCGTAACACCCTACGTCCTGGCGAGTATGCTTTGTGTAATGGGTTACAAGGTAGCTCTCTAAAGCGAGAACGTAGAGAGTTGAGGTGGATGGATGAGTAGTGGGATTGATCATTCTGAAGGGGTGCCCCCTAGGCCTTATATATTCGACCGTGAGGCAATACATGTGGATATGATAACAATGTGCACCTAAAAGATAGTGAACCGTTTTAGTCTATCTTCCTATGATTCTGCCGACTTATCCTTGCCTGGTTCCGTCGTACGGAGCTCCAGCGCGGGAAAGTCGGATCTTCTATTGCGGTCGCTTGCTCAACGTTGTGGGGTCGTCCGGGTTTGCACCAACCCGGTCTTATGTCGATCTGCTTCACTGGTCGTTCCTCCCCAGGCCCATGAAGGAGTAACCTTACGATTTATTGGGCTCTTGGGCCTTTCGTGAGGTCTTTTATCCTTCCAGTGGACCCGGGGGATATCTGTCCCCCACAACAGCAAACTCTACTTAGTTGATTTTTCGAAAGAGGAGGCCGATCTAGATGCATGCTTAATAGCTAAGACTAGTATGGACTAGCTATGGCATCGCCGTCTAGCACATGTTGGGATGAAGAACATTCATAAACTTCTAAAGGGAGAACATGTGTTAGGACTAACCAATGTTTGTTTCGAGAAAGATAGGCCTTGTGTAGCATGTCAGGCAGGGAAACAGGTGGGAAGCACTCATCACAGCAAGAATGTGATGACAACATCAAGACCACTAGAGCTTCTTCACATGGACCTCTTCGGACCCGTCGCCTACCTTAGCATCGGGGGAAGTAAGTATGGTCTTGTAATTATTGATGACTTTTCCCGCTTCACTTGGGTGTTCTTTTTGCAGGATAAATCAGAAACCCAAAGGACCCTAAAGCGCTTTCTAAGGAGGGCTCAAAACGAATTTGAGTTAAAGGTGAAAAAGATAAGAAGCGACAACGGGTCCGAGTTCAAGAATCTGCAAGTGGAGGAGTATCTTGAGGAGGAAGGCGTCAAGCACGAATTCTCCGCTCCCTACACATCACAGCAAAATGGTGTGGTAGAGAGGAAGAACGGGACGCTTATCGACATGGCGAGAACGATGCTTGGAGAGTTCAAGACGCCCGAGCGGTTTTGGTCGGAAGCTGTGAACACAGCTTGCCACGCCATAAACCGGCTCTACCTACATCGTCTTCTCAAGAAGACCTCGTATGAACTCCTTACGAGTAACAAACCTAACGTTTCTTACTTTCGCGTATTTGGGAGCAAATGTTACATTCTGGTGAAGAAAGGTAGACATTCTAAATTTGCTCCCAAGGCAGTAGAAGGGTTTTTACTAGGGTATGACTCAAATACAAAGGCGTATAGAGTCTTCAACAAATCATCGGGTTTGGTTGAAGTCTCTAGCGACGTAGTATTTGATGAGACTAATGGCTCTCCAAGAGAGCAAGTTGATCTTGATGACATAGATGAAGATGATGTTCCGACGGCTGCAATGCGCATGATGGTGATAGGTGATGTGCGACCACAGGAACAACAAGAGCAAGATCAATCATCTTTCTCCACAATGGTGCATCCTCCAACTCAAGACGGTGAACAGGTACCTCAAGAAGAGGGACATGATCAAGGGGGAGCACAGGAAGAACAAGTGATGGAGGAAGAAGCACCATGGGTCCCTCCAACTCAAGTCCGAGCGACGATCCAAAGAAATCACCTTGTCGATCAGATTCTGGGTGACATAAGCAAGGGAGTAACAACTCGCTCATGTTTAGCTAATTTTTGTGAGCATTACTCGTTTGTCTCTTCTATTGAGCCTTTCAGGGTAGAAGAGGCCTTGCAGGATCCGGACTGGGTGTTGGCCATGCAGGAAGAGCTCAACAACTTTAAGAGGAATGAAGTTTGGAGCCTGGTGCCATGTCCAAAGCAAAATGTTGTGGGAACCAAGTGGGTGTTCCGCAACAAGCAAGACGAGCACGGGGTGGTGACAAGAAACAAGGCTCGACTTGTGGAAAAAGGTTATGCCCAAGTCGCAGGTTTGGATTTCGAGGAGACTTTTGCTCCTGTGGCTAGGCTAGAGTCTATTCGAATTTTATTAGCCTATGCCGCTCACCACTCTTTCAGGCTATTTCAAATGGACGTGAAGAGTGCTTTCCTCATTGGGCCAATAAAGGAGGAGGTATACGTAGAACAACCCCCTGGCTTTGAGGATGACAGGTACCCCGACCATGTGTTTAAGCTCTCTAAGGCGCTCTATGGACTTAAGCAAGCCCCAATAGCATGGTATGAATGCCTTAGAGATTTCTTAATTGCTAATGCTTTCAAGGTTGGGAAAGCCGATCCCACTCTTTTTACTAAGACTTGTAATGGTGATCTTTTTGTGTGCCAAATTTATGTCGATGACATAATATTTGGTTCTACTAATCAAAAGCCTTGTGAGGAGTTTAGCAGGGTGATGACTCAAAAGTTTGAGATGTCGATAATGGGCGAGTTGACCTACTTCCTTATGTTCCAAGTGAAGAAACTCAAGGACGGCACCTTCCTCTCCCAAACAAAGTACACTCAAGATCTTCTCAAGAGGTTTGGGATGAAGGACGCCAAGCCCGCGAAGACACCGATGGGAACCGACGGGCATGTCGACCTCAACAAAGGAGGTGAGTCCGTTGATCAAAAGGCATACCGGTCTATGATAGGGTCATTACTTTATTTATGTGCTAGTAGACCGGACATTATGCTAAGTGTATGTATGTGTGCTAGATATCAATCTGACCCCAAGGAATGTCACCTTGTGGCCGTTAAGCGGATTCTTAGATATTTAGTTTCTACGCCTTGCTTCGGGATCTGGTATCCAAAGGGGTCTACCTTTGACTTGATTGGATACTCAGACTCCGACTATGCCGAGTGCAAGGTTGATAGGAAGAGCACATCGGGGACATGCCAATTTCTAGGAAGGTCCCTGGTGTCCTGGAGTTCCAAGAAACAAACATTTGTTGCCCTATCCACCGCTGAGGGCGAGTATGTTGCCGCAGGACAGTGTTGCGCGCAACTACTTTGGATGAGGCAAACCCTCCGGGACTTTGGCTACAATCTGAGCAAAGTCCCACTCCTATGTGACAATGAGAGTGCAATCCGCATGGCGGATAATCCTGTTGAACACAGCCGCACTAAGCACATAGACATCCGACATCACTTTCTAAGGGACCAGCAGCAAAAGGGAGATATCGAGGTGTACCACATTAGCACCGAGAACCAGCTAGCTGATATCTTTACCAAGCCGTTAGATGAGAAAACCTTTTGCAGGTTGCGTAGTGAGCTAAATGTCTTAGATTCGCGTAACTTGGATTGATCTATAGCATACATGTAGTCTATGCCTTTGATCATGTTACTTTGAGCATTTACATGATTTGTTGCTTATTTATGGTGCTCAAGTTGTGCAAGGGATCCCCAGACCTCACAAGTCCATATATGAATGATGCACATATTTAGGGGGAGATGTGCTACAACTTGACCCTTTGAGACTAATCTGTTTGTTTGAGTATACTTGTTGTAGTCTCAAAGGTGCATTGAAAGGGAAATGTGAACTTGGACAATGCAAAGACTTCCACTGCACTCTGGTATTAGTGTACTTAACTCCAAGTTCATACTTATGATCTCCTTTGCCTTTTGCTCTTAATTGACATTTTTTGGTGAGGCAATGGGGTTAAAGGGGCAAAAATGATCCCGTTTTGGTGCTTAATGCCAAAGGGGGAGAAATTAAGGCCAAAGCAACTGGATCAGCCAACCACTTGTGAATTTTGAAAACAATAGAGTTAGAATTTTTGACTTGTCCAAAATACTCTTATTGCACAATTTGGTCTCTTGCGAGGGAGAATTTTTTATTATGGGAAAAGGGGGGAGTTTTTGGTACTTGATCAAATTTTCCATTGGAATATCTCTTGATCTGCCCAAACAAGTGTGTTTGACTTAGAGATAGGAAAAATGATTTGATTTACAAAAACAAACCAAGTGGTGGCAAAGAATGATCCAAATATGTCAAAATCTTGTGCAAAAACTATTTGGTCTTCAATTGCATTGATGTTGTACTTCTTTTGTTGCTTTTTGATGTGTTGGCATAAATCACCAAAAAGATTGAAATGGAATGTGCCCTTGGGACATTTCTATAATGTTTTGGTGATTAAGTGTCCAACACATAGTGAGTGAGTGGCTATGTGTTAAACAAGCAAGAAGTGCAAATCATATAACAAGGTATGTTTCTAGACTTAGTAATTGGTTTTTGTATACTAATGTATTTGTCTAAGTGTTAGAAACAGAGCAGAGAAGAAAAGAAACAAATTGGAAAAGACTTGGTTGTGTGCAGCCAAACAGCAACTCTGGTCAGGTGCACCGGACTGTCCGGTGGTGCACCAGACAGTGTCTGGTGGTGCACCGGACAGTGTCCGGTGCGCCAGGCTGGTTCGCGGTGAACTCGCCGCTCTCGGGATTCGACGGCGGCGTACGACTATAATTCACCAGACTGTCCGGTGAGCCAACGGCCGCCAGCGCCAACGGTCGGCCGCGCAATCTTCGCGCGACACGTGGTCGCGCCAACGGTCGGTTGGGCACACCGGATTGTCCAGTGTGCACCGGACAGTGTCCGGTGCGCCAACCGACCCAGAGGACCAACGGTCGGATGCGCCAAAATTGGAAGGAAATCGCGCAACGGACAGCTACAGTGACTGTCCGGTGGTGCACCGGACTGTCCGGTGCACCACCCGACAGAAGGCAAGTTTGGCCTTCTAAGTTGGTCTTCAACGGCTCCTAGCTGCCTTGGGGCTATAAAAGGGACCCCTAGGTGCATGGAGGAGCAACTCAAGCATTCTCTAAGTATTCTCAAGCATCCAGACTCCACTCTCGCGCATTTGCTTCATTGTGTTAGTGATTTGGGCTCCATTCGAGTTGTGCACTCCCTGAGTTGTCATTTGAGCTCAAGTCTTCACTTGTGTGCGTGGTTGTGCTGTGTATTTGGGTCTTGTGTGTGTTGCTCTTCCCAACCTTACTCCGTGCTTTCTTTGTGATCTCCTTTGTAAGGGCGAGAGACTCCAATTTGTGGCGATTCCTCGCAAACGGGAACAATACTCTAAAGGAAAAAACCGTGGTATTCAAGTTGATCATTGGATCACTTGAAAGGGGTTGAGTGCAACCCTCGCCCATTGGGATGCCACAACGTGGAAGTAGGCAAGTGTTACTTGGCCGAACCACGGGATAAAAATCGCGTGTCTTGTGTTGCTTTCTCTGTGATTGTTTGTATTCACAAGAACTCGCTTCAAGCCACTTAGCCGTACTAACACTTATAGCTATGTTTTGTGGCTATTAGTGTTTGATTTTTACAGGATCACCTATTCACCCCCCTCTAGGTGCTCTCACTCTTCATCACCTTCCACATCCGGCGCCAAGTCTACAACTTCGAAGCGTCACAAGTGTAAGAAGTATAGTAATATGCCTCTATGCTACCTCGCATTCCTAAACACGCTCCATAACTTTCGGTGCCCCTAGGAAAACCACCATATTTTGATGGTGAAGATTATTGCATGTGGAGTGATAAAATGAGGCACCATCTAACCTCACTCCACGAAAGCATATGTGATATTGTTGAGTTTGGAGCGCAGGCACCACAGGTGGGCGATGAGGACTACGACTCGAACGAGGCTGCCCAAATTAGGCATTTTAACTCCCAAGCAACTTCTATAATCCTCGTCTCCTTGTGTCGAGAGGAGTATAATAAGGTGCAAGTGTTGAAAATGCCAAAGAAATTTGGGACGTCCTTAAGAGGTGCACGAAGGGGACGAGGTGACCAAGATCACCAAACACGAGACGATCGAGGAGAACTCGATCGATTCGTCCTCAACAAAGGAGAGGAGCCGCAAGCAATGTACAACTGGCTCAAGACTATGGTCAATCAAGTGTGCAACCTCGGGAGCACCAAATGGGATGACCATGAAATGGTCAAGGTTATTCTAAGATCTCTCGTTTTTCGTAATCCTACTCAAGTTCAACTAATCTGTGGAGATCCTAGATACAAACTAATGTCCCCTGAGGAGGTAATTGGCAAGTTTGTGAGCTTTGAACTCATGATCAAAGACTCCAAACATACTGTTAACTTGGAACAAGGCGCCACCTCCACACCCAAGGTACAACCCATTGCATTCAAAGCAACGGAAGAAAAGAAGGAGTCTACACCAAATAGACTTCCAATCGACGCCTCCAAGCTCGACAATGAGGAGATGGCTCTTATCATTAAGAGCTTTCGGCAAATCCTCAAACAAAAGAAGGGAAGGACTACAAGCCCTGTTCCAAGAGAATGTGCTACATGTGTGGTAAGTCCGGTCACTTTATTGCTAAATGTCCATATACAAGTGACAGTGACCGGGACGATGACAAGAAGGGGAAGAAAAATATGGAGAAGAAGAAGTATTACAAGAAGAAGGATGGCGAGACGCATATGGGTGGGAATGGGACCCCGATGAGAGCTCCACCAACGAGGACGCCGCCAACATCGCCATCAACAAAGGCTTCCTCTTCCCCAACATCGGCCACAAGTGCTTAATGGCTAAGGACGGCAAAAAGAAGAAGGTACATTCTAGAGATACCCCCAAATATACTACATCCGATGATGAGGGTAGCTCTAGTGATAATGAAGATGATTTAACTTCTCTTTTTGCTAACCTAACTAAAAATCAAAAGCAAAAGATTAATGAATTAATAGAATCCATTAATGAGAAGGATGATCTCTTGGAATGCCAAGAGGACTTGCTCGTTAAAGAAAATAAGAAATTTGTTAAGTTGAAAAATGCTAATGCTCTAGAGGTAGAAAAATGTGAAAATTTATCTAAAGGGCTTAACATTTGCAATGATTCAATTTCTTGTCTTAGAGATGAGAATGCTAGTTTGATTGCTAAGATTGATGAATTGAATGTTTTCAAACCATCTACATCTACTGTCGAGCATGTCACCATTTGCACTAGCTGTAGAGATATTAATGTTGAAGCTGTTGATGATCACCTTGCCATGATTAAAGAACAAAATGATCACATAGCTAAATTAACTGCTAAAATTGCCGAGCATAAATTAGAAAATGAAAAATTAAATTTTCTCGAAGCATGCTTTATAATGAGAGACGTCCTGGCATTAAGGATGGGAATCATGAGATATTTAGTCTACACTCCTAAGTTTGGGCTTTGGTACCCCAAGGGATCTACCTTTGATCTAATTGGGTATTCTGATGCCGATTATGCCGGATGTAAAATTGACAGGAAGAGCACATCAGGGACTTGTCAGTTTCTGGGGAGATCCCTGGTGTTGGGTCTATGCTTCGTCGCCGAAGGTCTTATAGAAAGAAGTGGTCCTCGGATGAAGCTATTTGTATAAGATAGCCGAAGGTTCCTCTTCGTAAAGCTTCGGCATTACAAACCGACTTAAAGATAGAATGACCTTTTAGTCCATAAAGGTCTGAGTCAATGTTGTAAGTTTTTATAAGGGGCATACTTGTAATTCCTCACAGGCTGCGTCATGTGCCTATAAATAGTGAACAGTATTCCGTTACTGTTCGGGCTTTCGATTAATTGCAATCGCATTTCTCGGAATCCAACTCTTTGCCAAGGCAAAGGTATTATTGTATTCAATGGTTCAATATATTAAGAAAATACAATGTAATTCATCTATAATGTACTTATTCCTTTTATACCTTTTACTTTATGTCATTTTATAATTTTTACTGAAATTTTATTACGAAGATTCGAGCTTCGTAATTATGCTTTTATCAACCTTCGTCCAGGATCCATTATTCTCAAAGAGAATAATGTTTCATAGACGAAGGACATTAACATTTAACATTTTATGTTGCCTTGTTCTTGATTCTAAGCATTTGAGAACAAGTCCCCAACATTGGCGCCCACCTCCGGTGAACTCACTTCCACTTTTTGAGCCGATGGCTTCGTTCAACGACCAAGCTGGAGCTGCTTCGGACCCGAAGCTGGTACTCCCGATCACAGGTGGTTCGTCCTCAGAGCCAGCCAACAAGAAACAAAAGAAGGAAGCACAGAGAAGGGTACAGCATGTTGGGGTGCAAGGACCCTTCATCAAGTCAAGATGGTCTCACATTCCTATTACCTTCTCCCAAGAGGACCTTCAGCTCAAAGATTACCCACACAACGATGCCATGGTTATCTCTTGTGTTATCAAAGGATTTCTGGTCCACAATGTCTTGGTTGACACAGGCAGTGCAGCTGACATCATATTTGCTAAGGCCATCAGACAGATGCAAGAGCCAGAAGATAAGATTCATGATGCTACACATCCTCTCTGTGGCTTCGGAGGAAGACAGATTGTAGCACTGGGCAAGATCACCATGTCAGTGACCTTCGGGTTCATCAACAACACTAGAACTGAGCAAGTTGTGTTTGACATTGTTGACATGGAATACCCTTACAATGCAATTATTGGTCGTGGTACTCTCAATGCCTTCGAAGCAATCCTTCATCCTGCCTATCTTTGCATGAAGATACCTTCGGATCAGGGACCCATTGCTATCCATGGAAGTCAGGAAGCTGCAAGAAGGGCCGAAGGTAATTGGACTGACTCAAAAGCAATCCATAACATAGATGGAGCTGAAGCTTGTGAACAGTACAAATTCAGAAGGGAGAAAGCAGCTTCAGCGGATCAGCCGAAGCCTATGCTCTTATGTGAGGACATAGCAGAGCAGAAGGTGCTGTTAGGCTCTCAATTATCCGAAGAGCAGGAGAAGACCTTGATAAGGTTTTTGTTCAATAACAAAGATGTTTTTGCTTGGTCAGCCAATGATCTATGCGGAGTTAATAGGGATGTTATTGAGCACTCACTCAATGTCGATCCATCCTTCAGACCCAGAAAGCAAAGGCTTCGGAAAATGTCAGATGATAAGGCCGAAGGTGCTCGTAACGAAGTCAAAAGACTCCTCAGTGCAGGAGTTATCAGAGAAGTGAAGTACCCAGAATGGCTAGCTAACACTGTTATGGTAAAAAAGGCCAATGGCAGGTGGCGAATGTGCATCGATTTTACAGATCTTAACAAGGCTTGTCCGAAGGATGAATTCCCACTACCAAGGATAGACTCTTTAGTTGATGCAGCAGCTTCTTCAGAGCTCATGAGTCTGTTAGACTGTTATTCAGGCTATCACCAAATTTGGATGAAGAAGGAAGATGAGCCGAAGACTAGCTTCATAACTCCAAGTGGCACATATTGCTATCTTCGGATGCCTGAGGGGCTCAAAAACGCTGGAGGAAGTTTCAGCCGAATGACTGCGAAGGTTCTCCAATCTCAAATAGGCAGAAATGTGCTAACTTATGTTGATGACATCATTGTCAAAAGCACGAAGCAGGAGAATCATATTGCTGATCTGCAGGAAACCTTCGCCAGTTTCAGGCAAGCTGGTTTAAAGTTAAATCCAGAAAAATGTGTCTTCGGGGTGAAGAAGGGGAAATTTCTTGGATGCTTGGTCTCAACAAAGGGAATTGAAGCTAATCCAAGTAAAATTGAAGCTATACTTCGGATGGAGCCACCAACTACAAAGAAGGGAGCTCAAAGGTTGACAGGAAGATTGGCATCTCTCAATAGATTCATATCCAGATCAGCAGAGAGAAACTTACCATTCTTCGAAGTGCTGAAGTCAGCCGAAGTCTTTCAATGGGGACCAATCCAGCAGAAGGCTTTTGAAGAGCTAAAACAGTATTTAATAGATCTAACAACATTGACTCCACCAATGCCAGGGGCTCCTTTGTTATTATATGTGGCAGCTTCGCACTCAGCGGTAAGTGCAGCGCTTGTCCAGGAGAAGCTTGATGGTCAAGTCAAGAGGCAGGCCCCAATATATTTTGTATCCGAGGTTCTTAGCTTGTCAAAGAAAAATTATACAGAGTTGGAGAAGGTATTGTATGCTGTCTTGATGGCTTCCAGGAAGCTTCGGCACTATTTCCAAGCTTACAACATAATTGTTCCTTCATCACAACCTCTGAAGGATATTATGAGGAACCGAGAAGCTACTGGAAGGATTGGAAAATGGGCTGCAGAGCTCAATGAATTTTGTATTGAATATGTTCATAGATCTTCGATTCAGTCACAGGCGCTAGCAGACTTTATTGCTGATTGGACGCCAGGGGCTCAGGAGGAGGAAACGAATAAAGACAACGAAGCCTGGACAGTGTTTTGTGATGGATCTTGGGGAACCTTCGGAGCAGGAGCGGCTGCTGTGTTGGTTTCACCTTCCAAAGTCAAAACTTGTTATGCGGCAAAGCTTGATTTTAATTGCACAAATAACATTGCTGAGTACGAAGCATTGATTCTAGGTCTTCGGAAGTTAAAAGCAATGGGAATCAGAAGGGCCATACTTAAAACTGATTCCCAGGTTGTTTCGGGTCATATTGACAAAAGTTGCTGTAGGATTACGGGGAGGCTACGCTAGCGCAAAACAAAAATTTTCATCCCCATAATACCAAGAACTACTGCGGTTATAGGTCATGGAATTACCACTAGACGCGCAGAGCAGCGGAAGACGTCTCGATGTAGACGAACGCGTCGAGCAGTGCCGTGCAGTCGCCGGCGTCCTTCACGTCCTCGCACGGTTCGTCCAAGTGCTCCAGATGTAGCACCTCCGAGGTATCCACACGTACAGGGAGGAAGCGCCGCGTACCGAACTGCTAGGTTCGCGACGGCGGCTTGGCGAGGGCGAGAGGTGGGCGGCGGCTGTTAGTTCGCTGGTGGCGAATTAGGTTATACTTAACCGCGCCCCCGCCCCTCATTATATAGGCGTTATGGTGGGCTTCTGACGCCGAGGCCCATCATTAACCCTAAAGCCCAGTCTAATTTCGGATCTAATCCGAATTAGGCTTCCTTCCCCTTAAGTGTGTGACCCTATAGGTTCACGTACAAATAGACATAGGCCGAGTACTCTTACTTGGCCCAATAATTGACAGCGGCCTCTAGCAAGACATGTCAACTCCTATGTGTACGTAAAGATCATATCAGACGAACCATTGCGACATTACGTACATGCTGTTCCCTTTGTCTCACGATATTTGGTCTGGCTCTAAGCTGACCTCTCTTTCTCGATACTGTGAATTGGAATCCTTTCAATGGTTAACTCTTAACCCTAGCACGGCCATGCATTTCTTGATCCAATCACTCGAGGGGCCCAGAGATATCTCTCTCACAAAGAGAGGGACAAATTCCATCTTGACTGACCATGCCTCATAGCATGCTTCCTGACAAACCCAAAACTACCTTTATAACTACCCAGTTACGGGATAGCGTTTGATAGTCCCTAAGTAAGTCAATTCACATCTTGAGAACATGCGACAATCTCAGGTCTAAGGATACAGTATTCATGTTGCAAGAAGAGAACTATATTACAATATCTCACGTTGGGTCGGTCCAGCCTCATGTCATACATGCGCCCACATTATTAGTTTAACATCTCCATGTTCATGACTTGTGAAATGTAGTCATCAACTAATACATGTGCTAGTCATCGACTCTGACTAGGGACATCATTTAGAATAACCATATAAGTAAAGAATCTCACAAACAATTCACATAATTGCTAATCAATACAAGGTGCCTTCCATGGATATTCAATTAAGCAATATATATATCATGGATACAAAGAAATATGCTCATCTCTATGATTATCTCTAGGGCATATTTCTAACAGTTGCAAGGCTAAGGATCCGAAGCTTGAAAAATATCTGGATATGGTTCGAAGAGTTGAAGCTTCCTTCGAAGGGTTTTCTGTCAAAAATATCCCTCGAGGACAAAATGAGCATGCTGATCTGCTAGCTAAGTCAGCAGCACAGGGGCTGCCTTTACCTTCGGATGTGTTCTTCGAAACAATAAAAGCACCTTCGGTGGAACTTCTTGAAAGAGCAGTTCTTAATATATCTCCTGTTTTTAGCGAAGATTGGAGAACCGAGATCATCTCTTACCTTCAGGGTAAATTCCTTTCAGATGACGAAGCTTATAACAAGAGGATAGAGGCAAGAGCTCGTCCATATGTCATGATAGAAGGGGAGTTGTACAAACATGGAGTTTGTGCTCCGCTCCTCAAATGTTTATCCAGAACCGAAGGTATAGAGTTAATGAAAGAAATACATGCAGGCCTGTGTGGATCTCACATCGGATCTAGGCCGTTACTTGGAAAAAATTTCCGCCAAGGGTTTTATTGGCCGAAGGCAGCTTCGGATGCAGCAGAATTAGTTCAAAAGTGCGAAGGTTGTCAGAAATGTGCAAGAGATCAAAAACAACCTTCGTCCTTAACACAGCTCATACAACCCACTTGGCCATTGCAGAGGTGGGGCCTTGACTTGTTAGGTCCGTTACCACCGGCCCAAGGGAACCTGAGATATGTTGTAGTAGCTGTGGAATATTTTTCTAAATGGATTGAGGCGAAGCCTTTAGCCACAATAACTTCGGCCACCGTCCAAAAGTTTTTCTGGCAGAATATTGTTTGTCGTTTCGGGGTGCCAAAGGCCATCACTGTGGACAATGGGACACAGTTTGACTCCGAAGCTTTCAGGGACTTCTGTAACCAAATTGGTACGAAGATTCATTTTGCATCAGTCAGGCACCCGGAGTCAAATGGACTCGTTGAAAGAGCCAACGGCATTATAATGACAGGAATAATGAAGCTAATCTTCAATCAACCCAGAGGAAAATGGCCAGATCAGTTAACCAAAGTGGTGTGGAGCCACAACACGACAACATCAAGGTCTACAGGCTTCACTCCATTCAAGTTGTTATTCGGTGACGAAGCAATAACTCCAGAGGAAGCTAAAACCGGATCAATAAGGATAGTAGCTTCGGCAGAATCAGATTCCGAAGCTGCTTATTCTATAGAAAAAGATGCTTTAGAAGGGATCAGACTGCAAGCCGTGGAGAATATCAATAAATATCAAGCTGAAACAGTCAAATGGCGGGATAGAAAGGTTCGGCTAAAAAATATTGAGCCAGGGCACTTGGTGCTTCGGAGGGTGGCCAACCCAGAAACAGTGGGCAAATTGCAGTTGAAATGGGACGGACCTTTCTTAGTAGCATCTTCGTCAAGACCTGGTTCATACAGATTGAAGGATATGGACGGCAATGACATTCCTAGGTCTTGGAATGCGGATGAGCTTCGGCGATATTATGTATAATTCGATGTAATTTTTCATATTTTTTATTTTTTCTTTCATGGCACCCTTTTCCTTTCCAAAGGGGGAGAAAGGTTTTTAATGGGGCCAGCATATGTAATTTCCTTTTTTAGTTCTATAAGAGCAAAATCCCCCAAAGAATGTAAATGTAAAAGCTGACAGCGCACCATCGAGTGCCAAAAAGTAAAGGCGAAGAAGCTCCAAAGTCGTTCCTAAGGGAATGCAGAGCTTACAGCGAAAAGTCAACGCTGATTCCGCCAAAAGTAAAGGCGAAGAAGCTCCAAAGTCGTTCCTAAGGGAATGCAGAGCTTACAGCGAAAAGTCAACGCTGATTCCGCCAAAAGTAAAGGCGAAGAAGCTCCAAAGTCGTTCCTAAGGGAATGCAGAGCTGAGGTGTGATTGTTTTTAAGAAAATAATGGCTATGAATATGGCTTCGGATACGTGTTTGGCCATTCATTTGCACATCACATTACATCATAACATTTGCATTCATAAACATTCATCTAGGCATATGTAGGATAATCATCTTCATCACATAAATGGTTGCTTCGGCAAAAAGAGAAAAAAGAAAGGGAAAAAAAGAGCTTCGTGCACAAAGAAGAAAGCAAAATGTTGTTGTCTATGCTTCGCTGCGTACGAAAAGAAGGGAAGGTGTTTTTTCGCCTTCGGCTCAAAAGAAAATTTCGTCCACATCAAAGCATTTCTCATACATCAATGGAAAGATAAGGATATATAACAAGGTATGAACAGAATTCATTAAAGACAAGTTTTGGCTACATTTACAAAAGTTATCTCAAAAGTTTTTCAAGTACTGTCTACAGTCTACTATCTAAATCTCCAAGGAGCTTCGGCTTCGGCGTTATTTTTTATCATCAGCTTCGGCTTCGTCATCCTACATGAATAAGGTCGTTGGAAGTCAAAATCAAGTTTACAGGAAAAGGTAAACACAAGGTATGGTTTCTTACTGAATCAAGGTGGCTACGAGCTTCGTCTCCAGCTTTCTCTCGACCACCTTTTGTCCATATCATTTTTACAAATCGATTCGAGATGCTTCGGGCGAGATCAGGGATGTCATCCAGGATTGATGGTGACAAAGTGAAATTTGGCCTATTGACAATCTTCCCATGATCACAGCCAGCCTTCAGGAAGGCTGCAGCAGTCCCTCGAGAAGCCACCCAGGCACAGAAGTCACCATGCCCAGCTATGACTTCGTCGAGCTCGTCAATCTCCCCCTCAATATGTTCGAAGGTTTTCGGTAGATCTTCAGCTGAGGGGGTGAATTTTTCACTGCTGGCTCCAACTGAGTAAAAAATCTTTCTTAATCATTGAATGCATTTGTTGCTAAATTCCAAGCATTTTTCTTGAAGACTTGTCAGTAGTTTTCTCAAATCTGAATTTTGCTGAGCTTCGGCTTCAAGTTTTGCATTAAGATCTTGTTTTTCTCGTTCGAACTGCTCAGACTGGCGGAGAAGCTTCATGTTCAGTTCTGATATTTTTGCTTCAGCTTCCGCCAATAAACCTTCGGTTGCCTGGAGCTCAAAGTTCTTTTTCTCAAAAGCATCTGATTGCTCCTTTATTTTGTTTTCCAAATTTCCAATTATAACTTCATGCTTTTTATCTTCAAGATCTTGCTGCATTTGCAAGGCTTTGCTCAATAGCATACTCTACACGAACACAACCTTCGTCAGACATGTTTTTATTAGAAGCAATAAAAGTTAAGGGACAAGTTATTCACCTTGAAGTTGGAGTAAAATAAACTACCAACGACATGTTGTCGTCGGTAGCGGCTGATGTCTGTTTCTAGCTTCGGGAATCCAATACTCTTGGACAGAGTACTGATAACTTTGGCCCCTGTTTGGTCTCGAATACACTCTAATTTCTCATCATCAACGCCTCCGAAGAGGAGTGCCCCAGGTTTGTATCCACAGGATTTGGCATACTCTTTAAGCTCTTCTATTTCAGCTTTTGATAGATGTTCTCCAACTAAGTTTTGGAACGCGAAGGCTTCGTTTTCTGAAGCTTCATTAGCAATTTCTTTTCCTTTCTTTGACGCTGCGGTCACGGCCTCTTCGGCAGCAGTGGTAGCTTCTTCTGCAGCCATGTCTAGCAGTATTTGGTCAATATGTTCAATTGTGCTCTCCAAATTCAAATCTTCAGCTGAGGCAGCTTCGGCAGCTGCGGCCTCCGAAGGTGCAATTTCAATATCTGCCCCCTCTGCAGCCGCTCGTGTTTTTTGGGCCGAAGCTCTTGGCGGCGTTTTGTCAATTACCTCTGTCACGGTAATGATTCTTTGTTTCTTTGCCTTTATTGTTTTCCTTGATTTCTCGGGCTCCTTGTCCTTCTGAAAAAACTTTGTCAGTTGAGGACCCAGTGGACTTAGCTTCGCAGGTAAGGATTCAGTCATTACCTTCAGAATTTCCTCAACAACAGCAGCAGAAGGTGATGCGGGGGTTTCTTCTGCTTCGGATATTTGTTGCTTCGGAGAAGAAGCTTTCCTTTTCTTCGGAATTTTCTTCTTTATTGGCTCTTTTTCACCTTCAACTAAGGCTTCAGTTACCCTTTTCCTTTTTTGGCCTCCGACACCTTTGTTCAGATTTTCGTAGTCTGGGTATTCGAAACCCAAGGCGTCCAGCACTCGATTTAGCCTTCGTTTCGGACGGGTGCCGAAGGCTGCGGTCATCAATTGATCTTCTTTTTTGGAATAATTGCCAAGTATCTCGTTGCACATCACTTCAATCGTATCCAGCCACTCTTGGCAAGGAGTTTTAAAATATTTCTTAAATTTGAAGTAGTAAGGTAAACATACAAGTTCACCTTTTTTCTTCTCCCCCTCCAGCTTCGGCATTTCCCACTCTTTTACACTAGGAAAAACCTTGAAGGCCAAAAACTCCTGGACCAGGTCCCTTGTACTGATGTGCTCTGCAATTATTTTGAATTCATACATTGCTTTTTGAGTCGGACCCTCTGGTAACATGTGGCACTGGGGGCGGGTTTCTCCGAAGATTAGTTCAAGTGGACTTTGCACAAGCTTTTCCTTATCGTCATCAACCTTGACATAGAACCATTCCGATTTCCACCCTGCTGCCCATTTGCTTCGGTAGCTGATCACAGGATACTTCGTAGTTTTCCGATAAGCAAAATTATAGCAACCAAAATTGTCATGTAATCCATCCTTTCTAGCCTTTGTTTGATAGTGCAGTTCGTGAACTCGGCAAAAGCTGTCCGCAAACGGTTCCACCGCCTGGCTTCGGAGTGCCCAGATATAAACACTAAGCCTAACGATAGCGTTAGGGGTTAGCTGGTGAAAATAGATTCCGAAATTCTTCAATATCTCTGCAATAATTCCATGAAGGGGGAATCTTAATCCAGCCTTTAGGAAGCTCTTAAAAATAACAATCTCATCTTTCTCCGGCTTTGGGGTAGTCTCTTCTCCCCCGAAGCGTAATAGCTTCTTTTGATTTTCAGTAAAATAGCCTGACTTTACCATCTTGGACAGATCAGCCTTCGAAACAGTAGATTTCCCGAAGTCCAAATGGCTGGGTTTGCTTGGCGTGGCAAGGTGATAATCATCTTCGGGGTCAGCTTCCTCAGTATCTTCTCCTTCTGCTTCAGCGATTGCTTGTTCCGCATCATCACTAGGAATCTTTTCCGAAGTCACTAGCCCGGATCGTTGCATGGCTTCGGAGATAGGGACAGTCTCCGAAGCTTCAGTTTCGTCCCCCTCACGCTCAACCCTGGCGGTAGAACGGACTCTGGCCATTAAACTATGAACTTGTGAAACTTTAATACTTTTTTCCTCCGAAGCAGGCTTCAAGATGGAGCTTCGTTCGATTCCGACAAACAAGCTTCGGTGACGGTTAAAAATTTTGGCAGCGAAACAGTGCAAATAGCAGTAAATGCTGTGGTAACTTCACACCTACTCGTCTGTTTATATAGTGCTGCAGGTAAGAAGGCGAAGCGCCAGAAGTTTTACACCAGGCGGACACCCGCTCGCACTCGCTGTACGGTGGACCGCAGAGACCGAACAGTAACTCTGCAAGGTGGGGCCGCTACGCGCAGGGAGATTGAATCGTTTCTCGACAACGAGCTCAGGGAAGGTGTTTTTGAGACCTTCGGCGCTCCGAAGCCTAAGAAACTTTTTTCACGGATCAAGCTCGTTACGAAAAACGATCTAGCACCGCGAAAGGGGCTACTGTTGGGTCTATGCTTCGTCGCCGAAGGTCTTATAGAAAGAAGTGGTCCTCGGATGAAGCTGTTTGTATAAGATAGCCGAAGGTTCCTCTTCGTAAAGCTTCGGCATTACAAACCGACTTAAAGATAGAATGACCTTTTAGTCCATAAAGGTCTGAGTCAATGTTGTAAGTTTTTATAAGGGGCATACTTGTAATTCCTCACAGGCTGCGTCCTGTGCCTATAAATAGTGAACAGTATTCCGTTACTGTTCGGGCTTTCGATTAATTGCAATCGCATTTCTCGGAATCCAACTCTTTGCCAAGGCAAAGGTATTATTGTATTCAATGGTTCAATATATTAAGAAAATACAATGTAATTCATCTATAATGTACTTATTCCTTTTATACCTTTTACTTTATGTCATTTTATAATTTTTACTGAAATTTTATTACGAAGATTCGAGCTTCGTAATTATGCTTTTATCAACCTTCGTCCAGGATCCATTATTCTCAAAGAGAATAATGTTTCATAGACGAAGGACATTAACATTTAACATTTTATGTTGCCTTGTTCTTGATTCTAAGCATTTGAGAACAAGTCCCCAACACCTGGTGTCTTGGGCTTCAAAGAAACAACATTCAGTAGCTCTATCCACCACCGAAGCCGAGTATATTGCTGCAGGACATTGTTGCGCACAATTACTCTGGATGAGGCAAACCCTTAGGGACTATGACTACAAGTTGAGCAAAGTCCCTCTCCTATGTGATAATGAGAGTGCAATCCGCATGGCGGATAATCCCGTTGAACACAACCGCACTAAGCACATAGACATCTGATATCACTTTCTGAGAGATCACCAACAAAAAAGGGGATATCGAAATAACTTATGTTAGCACCCACAACCAATTAGCTGATATCTTTACCAAGCCCCTTGATGAAAATACCTTTAGCAAACTTAGGAATGGACTCAATATTCTTGATTCTCGGAACTTTGATTGAAATCTTGCTCACATTGCTCATTTATATATCCTTGATCATGTCTCTTTCATTTGGTACAAATACATATTTCTTATTCTTCTTGTGCCAAGGCTAAGACTTATGTTCTTTCAAGTGTACTTCTATGATTAGTCTTATATTGAAAGGGAAATGGAGAATTCGGTAAAGGCAAGGCTTCCACTCCAACTCTATCGGTATCATTTACCCTTTGCTTTACTCATAAACTCTCAATTGGTATAAACTTTCACTCATATCCTTTATTTTCCAAAGGGAGAGAAAATAGGCCCCAAAGGGGGAGAATTGTAAGGCCTCTTAAGATTCTTCATTTTTGGCGATTAATGCCAAAGGGGGAGAATTTATAGGCCCAAAGCAAAAGGACCACACCACCATTTTTAAAGGAAGAAATTATTTCAACTGGTATCAGTTTCACAAAGAGGAAGAAATCATTTCAATTGCAAAATCCCTCTTGACAGCTAAGGGGAGAATTTCTTCAGGGGGAGCTTTTATTCAGTTAAAGGAAAAGCATTTGAAACAGGGGGAGAATTTTCAAAATCTTGAAAACACTTTTTGGAAATCATATCCTTAGACCTTTGGCTATTTGCAAAAGAATTTGAAAATACTTTTTCAAAAGATTTGCAAAAACAAGCAAAGTGGTGCAAATGTGGTCCAAAATGTTATAATAGAAGAAAGCAATCACATTTACTTAGACATTTGTAGGAATCCTTTCAATTGGTTTAAATTCAAAGTAACTTATGCATATCTGTCAAAATTGCAAACTAATTACATTCCTACACTTTATATTTGCTTTGGTTTCTATTGGCATCAATCACCAAAAAGGGGGAGATTGAAAGGGAAATAGGCTTAATCATTTCCTATAACCGATTTTGGTGTTTGACGTCCATCACAAACCACGTGGACTAACTAGTTTGCCTAGTTGATTATTTCTCAGATGCATAAGTTCATCTACAATGATTCTAAGTCGACTGTCCGGAATACCGTAGATTATTCCGGACACGAGAAGTTTTTTTAGAAAAACACCTATGTGCGGACCGTCCGGGCCCTTGCGGCGGACCGTCCACGACACCGGAGTGAGCCTCGGACAGGAACACTGCAAAAACATACGTTAACACTACAGATCGTTCGATGGAGAAGCGAGCACCGTCCGAGACCAAGCGCGGACCGTCCGGCCTCAAGCGCGGACCGTCCGGTCGTTGAAAAACCAGAAAACCCCGAAGGTGACGGGTTCGGTAAAATGCATTTTTAGCATCCTTGCGGACCATCCGGGGTGCACGTCCGGACCGTCCGCGACTGCTTTATCTGACATCCGATGATGCATTAAATGCTCTGTTGCCGTTGATATAGCCATTACTGCTGACCGTTGCGATTTCAGCCGTTGATGTGCAGGGGCGGACCGTCCGGACCAGGAACGTGGACCGTCCGCGGTCGGTAGGAAAGGAGCAACGGCTAGGAAGTGGTTGGAGGCTATAAATACAACCTGAAAGTCGCCTAGAGGGGGGGTGAATAGGCGGAATCTGAAAATTATAAACTTAAGCACACACTACAAGCCGGGGTTAGCGTTAGAAATGAATCCGAGTCCGAAAGAGAGGGGAAAAAATAAACCAAGAAATAAAGCGGATGAACACGGTGATTTGTTTTACCGAGGTTCGGTTCTAAAGAACCTAGTCCCCGTTGAGGTGGTCACAAAGACCGGGTCTCTTTCAACCCTTTCCCTCTCTCAAACGGTCACCTAAACCGAGTGAGCTTTCTCCTTAATCAAACGGGTCACTTAGACCGACCCTGCAAGGATCACCACACACTTGGTGTCTCTTGCTTTGATTAGAAGTCACTTGAGAACAAGAATGAGGAAGGAAGAAAGCGATCCAAGCAACAAGAGCACAAAGAACATGAACAAAACTCTCTCTCAAGTCACTAAGTGGTTGGAGTGGATTTGGCACTTGAAGAGGCTTTGATTCTTTTGATTTGTGTCTAGGAGTGAATGCACTAGCTCTTGTATTGAATGAGAAACTCAGAAAACTTGGATGCTTGGAGTGGTGGTGGTTGGGGGTATTTATAGCCCTCAACCACCAAACAACCATTGGGGGTGGCTGCTGTCGATGGGCGCACCGGACACTGTCCGGTGAGCCAGCCACATCACCCAACCGTTAGGGTTCGGGAGCTTCTGACCGTTGGAGGCTTTGTCCTTTAGTGGCACCGGACAGTCCGGTGCCGCACCGGACTGGTACTGTTCACTGTCTGGTGCGCCTCTAACGACTGCTCTGACTTCTGCGCGCACTGTAGCGTTGCAAGGTGTTCGTTGCAGTCGACCGTTACACTGGATAGTCGTTACTCCGCTGGTGCACCGGACAGTCCGGTGAATTATAGCGGAGTGCGCTGGCGAAAACCCGAGAGTGGCTGGTTTGGGATTGTACGGTCCTGGTGCAACGGACACTGTCCGGTGGCACACCGGACAATCTGGTGCGCCAGACCAGGGCACACTCAGTTTCTTGCTCCTTTGTATTTGAACCCTATCTTCAATCTTTTATTGGTTTGTGTTGAACCTTTTTGCACATGTAAAACATATAATTTAGAGCAAAACTAGTTAGTCCAATATTTGTGTTGGGCATTCAACCACCAAAATTAATACTGGGAAAAGGTTAACTCTATTTCCCTTTCAATCTCCCCCTTTTGGTGATTGATGCCAACACAAACCAAAGCAAATATATAAGTGCAGAAATGAACTAGTTTACATATGGTAAGTGCATAGGTTACTTAGAATTAAACCAATTTATAATCTTACTAGATATGAATGGATTGCTTTCTTTTGTTTAACATTTTGGACCACGCTTGCACCACTTGTTTTGTTTTTGCAAATTCTTTTTGAAAATCTTTTCAAGATCTTTTTGCAAATAGTCAAAGGTATATGAATAAGAATGCAAGAAGCATTTTCAAGATTTGAAATTTCTCCCCCTATTTCAAATGCTTTTCCTTTGACTAAACAAAACTCCCCATGAATGAAATTATCCTCTTAGTTTTCAAGAGGGTTTTATTAATTTTTGAAAATACTAACCAATTTTTTTCGAAAGGTGGTGGTGCGGTCCTTTTGCTTTGGGTTTAATACTTTCTCCCCATTTGACATTAATCGCTAAAAACGGAGACTTTGTGAGCCCTTGTTGCTTTCTCCCCCATTGGTATAAGTAAATATGAGTGAAAGATAATACCGGTTTGAGAGTGATGTGGAGTGACGACGAAGCGTAAATGATACCGTAAGAGTGGAGTGGAAGCCTTGTCTTCACCGAAGACTCCATTTCCCTTTCAATCTATGACTTAGTATAGAAATACACTTGAAAGCACATTAGTCGTAGTCATGAAAGAGATATGATCAAAGGTATACAAATGAGCTATGTGTGCAATGTTTCAATCAAAAGTCCGAGAATCAAGAATATTTAGCTCATTCCTAAGTTTGCTAAAGGTTTTCTCATCTAATGGCTTGGTAAGGATATCGGCTAATTGTTCTTTTGTGCTAACATAAGCTATCTCGATATCCCTCCTTTGTTGGTGATCCCTCAAAAAGTGATACCGAATGTCTATGTGCTTAGTGCGGATGTGTTCAACGGGATTATCCGCCATGCAGATTGCACTCTCATTGTCACATAGGAGAGGGACTTTGCTCAATTTGTAGCCATAGTCCCTGAGGGTTTGCCTCATCCAAAGTAATTGCGCACAGCAATGGCCTACGACAATGTACTCGGCTTCGGCGGTAGAAAGAGCTACTGAGTTTTGTTTCTTTGAAGCCCAAGACACCAGGGATCTCCCCAGAAACTGACAAGTCCCTGAAATGCTCTTTCTATCAATTTTACTGTAACACCCCAGGTGTTGGCATGGCTGGAACACACCTTGGCACTCAAGACTATGATCACATGTGGAAGAACCTAAGGAACAAAAGTATAAGGGGCTTTGGAAACTAAGTTTTTACCAAGAGTTGGGAATGACCAAAGGCTTTACCCTAATTGTGTGCAACTATCACCTTGGGAGAGGGAGAAAGAACCCTAGGCCTCTCTTAAACCCTATCTCCCAAAACCATGGATAAGAGGGGAAAGAGAGTGAGCAAATGTGCAAAACATGGGTAACCTTTACCCAAACCCTAAGCAACTTTATAACCATCAATTAGGGGGGGAATAATTGCAAAAAGGCCCCTAGGGAAACCCCATTTCAAATCTCCAAGTGGAGAGAGAGCTAGAGCTCTCTAATTCCCTCTAAGTCCCTTTTTAGCCCTAAATCAAAGATCAACCGTGTTCACTTCAAAAATGGCGCCAAAACCACTTGGGTTCTATACCAAAAATGTGCAATACCACTTAGGGCACCCACTGGAAAAAGTTGAGCTCGAGACGCGGACGTTTGACATGCCATGGCATGGCTTTTGTCGTGTTATGCTCAGTATGACACACCTGTTTTGGCACCCGAAGATCTTCCTCCCTAGGCCGTATCTGCCCCGGCGTCTCACAGTCGAGTGACAGCCCTAGGTGCCAGGAAGAGGTCTGCGGCGGACTTTTGCAAAGATTCGCACGTATGCGACCTCTGGCGACATTTGAACACTGGAAGAAACAAACCGCCACGTGTTCGACGCCGTCTGCCGCGCCAGAGCACGCCCGCGCGCGCGCCCGCGCCGCGCCCAAGCCGAGCCAGCGCCCTGGTCCGCGTCCGCGGCTATAAAACGCCCAGGAGCCTTGGTCGTACCCCTCCGCACGCACTCAAGCCTCACCGGAGCTCAGTTCGCCGCCGGTTGCCCATACGCGACGCGCCCGCGGCCACCCGAGCCCCTGCCGCCGTAGACCGGCCAGCCCAGCCATTCCCAGCCCCGTCCAGCCCTCGGAGAGGACTGTGCGCGTCTCCGTGAAGCTCCCCGAGCAAGGAATCGGGCTCTGCTTCACCGGAGAGGCCGGCCCAAGGTCACCGGACTTCAACCGACCGCCGGCAACCGTCGACCGAGGTACACCGTGCACCTCTCTTCGATTCCTTGCACGGTTAGACTCCTTAGACCTCCACGAAGCTCCCTATGCCCTTGGATTGAACTGTGCCGTCGTGGATAGGCCGGAGCACACGCCGCCGACGAGCTCGCCCGCCTGCTCACGTGGACCGGGCGATTCCGGCCATCCCCGACGACGAGCCGTACCTCGACGTGATCGCCAGACCCTCCCCGAGCCAACCCTACACTTCGCCGGAACTCCCTCGCCGCCGGTAAGCCGCGCCGCCCTTTCTTTTTCCGCGGCGACTGTTTCAGTTGAGGGAGGGACTGCGGGTGAGAGGGAGAGAAACCCAGGGGGTTAAGTGAAAGGTCAGAGACTCAAGTGAATAGTGCCTTAAGGGTAGATCTGCGAGGTTTGAATTGTTTTAAATCCAGGGGCCTCGGCGCAAACTGTTTTTCCAGGCAAACTTAATTAAAACCTAATTTAAATTCAAACAGAAACTTTAAAAACCCATAACTTCTGTTTGGTTTATCCAATTTTGGTCAAACCAATTTTGCCAGACTCTAAATCATGTAACCTATTTAGGAAAAATATAAAACCCCTTGGTGCTGTGGAAAACTTAAAAGTTCTGATTTAATGTTAACTTTGGCCAAAAGCTAAATAATAGTAAGAAAAATAGTTAGGCTATTTGACTAAGGTTAGGAAAATTTGGAGAAGTTTATATTCACCTCCTAACCTGTTTAAAAATGTTAAACCCCTCTGTCCAATACATTAAGTTAGTTTTAACCCCTTATTCCAAATATGCTTAAAGTTTAAGAAAAATAGGAAAAGTGACACAAATAGTGAACCAGAGGGCACCCCTATTTTTGTTAAGATACTTAGTTAATGTAGTTCACTAGAAAAATATATCATACCCTGTTTTAGTGTAAAATAATTAAGATCTCTTTTATTTTAATAAAACAAGGATAACCTAGAAAAACTCCACAAAAATGACCCCAAGGTGAAAACACCCCCACCCTTGGGATAACTATTGTTTTATTAGAAAGAACCTAAGAAAAATATGAAATCTGCTGTTTGACATTTTTCAAATAATAAGGTAGTAGAAAGTGCCTTTTTGACATTAAACTTGGGAAAATCATAGCTAATTAACCACCCCTTAGTTTCCTGTGATTTTTAGCACAAAGACCTATCATTACCAGAGGATGCCAACAAAAATGACCTTTAGGACAGAACCTACCCCTAACTAGGAGGAGTAGTGTAAAGTGCCCCTTTTTGCCTAACTTTTGTTATTTTTGTTTAAGGCCTAACTTTTATACCTTAAGCCTCAAATTCTTAAAACAAGCTAAAATAGCCAGTGGCAACCCACTGTAATTTTTTCAAAATTTTTGGAAATTATTAAAACCCTGTTGTAGTTCAAACCTACCCTAGCAAACCTAAAGGGAAATTAAGGGAAGAGAAATAAAAGATATGAATAAAGGTTGTCCCTAAAAACTTTATTGCTGTCCACTCAAAGGTATCAAGGCAATACAAATCCACTATGTTATCCTAAAGGAAAACTTAAGTCCAAAGAGTAATAAGTCTATCTATGTACCACTAGAAGCCCCGCATAACTGAGAAAACCCTAAGTTAATTCTTAACTTAGTTTCTTTAACTTAATGTTCTTAAATCATGCATAATCATGACATACATGTTCATTGCATTTCGATAGACTGTAATCTTGCTGACAGAGAGTACATCCTCGTGCCGGAGCAAGGAGCTGCTCAGGAGGTAGCCCCAGATCCAGCACCAGAGCCAGCACCAGAGGACCTGCCTGCCACTGCTTTGGAAGGCAAGCCCCGGTTTTATGCATAACCTATTATTTATGCTATTTTACTTCACTTAATGATTGTAGGATTGATTGTGCACTTAGGTGTAGGAGTTGTTTGAAACCCTAGTTGCATGATCTCAGGAATCCTTTTGAAATGAATACTAGTATGACAGGTCGAGTAGTTGCTTTAATTAAATAGGATCTCGGTAGAAGACGAGTGATTTTTCTAGCACTCGCGCGAGATCAGGAAATTGATTGTACCCACTTTCACACTATCATGATACTAGTTGGTGGACAACAATCCATGGGGATTGGTTGTTTACGAGATGGAAAATGGAATAAGGATTAACGTGCGGATACCTGTGTCAAGCGTTTGAACGTACTAAACACATACCGAGAAATATGGTAAATCGGTAAGCCTAGTACCTGAGTGAACCTGCCCGCAGACTTTACCCCTCACGCGACCTGAGACGAGGTCTCCCATTCCGGTTATGGTGGGTACAAGTGCGGCCACTGCACGACGGCCAGTCGGGGTCAGTGGGGCATTGTACGCCAAGGCGGTGAGCCCTGATCTGTTGCCAGGGAATCGATGGGGACGGTTGATATGTGTGGGGACGGAGTGCCCCTACATGTCGTGTGTTTAGGTTTACCTTGCAAGGATAAAAACTCGATTCGAATCGTCTGCTTCTCGCAGCTAATGAGACTGCTTGATCCATTGTACTGCATTGAGTAATAAGTGGAAGTATGATGAGTTGAGATAAGATGTTGACTGCTAATACTGCTTGCTACCATGTATGAGTAGATAGTTCACTTTTAGCCTTAAGAGAGTCACACTTAACTTTGATTAAGTTAAAATCTTGATTTAGAAACTCAGCTAGTGCTTTTGGCAACCAAACCCCACAGCCAAACAACTGCATGTCTAGAGGTAGAGGAGTAGACTCCTCACACCGGGTAAGTCTAGCTGAGTATTAGTATACTCAGCCTTGCTTGTGGCATAATTTTTACAGGTTCTCTGGAGGAGATGGTTGCTGGGATAACTTGGCCGACCACCCTGCCACCGGGTTGGACTGTCGAGTGGGACCCTGCCTCGGCTGAGGAGGAGCATGAGGAGTGATGGGACAGGCTTCCCCATCTCTCTGTTTTATTTACCGTTAGTTTATTCCGCTGCACTTCGAACAATGATGGATACTTTTGCAAAAACTCCGATGATGATGATGGTGATGTAATAACTTAACCTTATGACATGTATGGTTTTATGCTTTATTGTATTTGCTCTGTGACTCACCTTCGAGTGAGATTGTGGTACTTGATCCTGTCAGTGGCCGTGTCGGACTAGATCCGAGGGATTGACGGGTTATTCCCATTTAAGTGTGGTCTAGCCTCTAAGGCGGGACTTGGACACTTAAGTTGGAATAATTCGGGCAGTTCCGCCACAGCTGGTATCGGAGCTTGTACCACCACAGAGGAATCAATAAAATGTAAATACCATCAATTTTCTAAATAAAACTTGATAGAAACAAGTTGGATAGATAGCAGGACGAGCAGGATAGACCTAGGACGTGAAGCCTTAGGTTAATAGAAGGGTAGCTAGGTGGCTAAGTAACTAGGCCCTACAGGCCACTTTTACAGGATGGGAGTTCCTCCCTATTCCTTTTATTTTGTTGTGAGGCCGTTCAGGACGAGCATGCATGCATTCATAATTAAGCAATGGATAACTGAGTAAAAGACTTAAAAACAAGATAACAACCAGCTAGGTCCTTAGTGCCTTTTTATTTAACTAGAGAGAGGCTGAGTTTTATTTTTCTTGTTCTTTTTATAATTCTTTTCTTTTACTTACGCTTAACCGTACACAGATGACTTCCCATGGATCCTCCGATGACGGAAATGCACTGACCCACACAGACGGACTTGCACGAGAGGGTTTTCCACGCATTTTGTGGGAGGTACTTCAGGGGGCTGGATACACGACACCCCCTCAGTATGCGGTGCAGCAGTTCGAGAAGCACCGGGTGCCCCGCTGTAGGGTGAGGATGACCTTGGAGCCTCATCCCCTGCAGCCAGGCTGGCGCTCCTTGGACTCAGAGTCCTTCGGATACCGAGCGGAGGACACGATCGAGGCGATCGCGCTGCATGGATTGACTACCTTCTGCGGGTTCCATCCCTTGGAGCTGGCTACCCATCCCATTGGCTTGTTCCCCGCTGAAAAGGAGGACGACCCAATGTGGAAGGATCGGGTGGAACATGCCAAGGACATCTGGGCCATCTACCCAGGACAGACCGCACACTTAACAGTACGGTGCATGAATGCTCTGTACCGTCTGCAGGTAATGCGCGGTGAGGCCATGTCCCATCTGATGGCACTGCTGGAGGCCACCAAGATCACATTGGATAACCGAGAAGAGCTTGTGGTCGACTTGTCTCAAGAAATGGTAGAGAAGGATTTGCAAGTGGAGCAGCTGTCTGATGAGATTCATGAGTTGGAGGAGCTAGTGGGCACCCGGGAGAACACCATTGAGGTCCTAGAGGATCAGCTCCTCAACACTCAGCAGCAGCTGGCAGAAGCAAATGAGCACCTAGACATGCATCACCAGGAGATCCAGGACCAGGAGGACGACGAGGACGTCGACATTGAGGGAGGAGATGAGCCTGCCTCCAGTGTAGACACTGCTGGCTCGGGAAGACCACCTTCCCCCGAGTCCAGTGTTGCTTCGTTCGCTCACTAGGTGTCCAGGGTAGGCTTAGAAGTCGGACAGTCGGACTCCTCGCCACTAGCTTAGCTTTTGCACCCTTGGGGTACTAGGCTAGATAAGAGTTGAGTCATTTTGGAACAATTTGATGTAACCGTGTTAAACTATCTTGGGAGCTTGCTTGATGGATGCTATTATCAGTTTAATTTGGAAGGAAGAATTTATATCTCTTAAAGAACCCCTTTTTGTTGAAGTTAGATCTTTCATGCTGTTTTTAACTTTTTCCCCGTGTTGAAATCTTGAAATTGGAACTGTGGTGTTAAGTAAGTATGTGGTTTTTCAGATGGCTGGGAGGCAGCGTCGTGGCCAGAACGAGCACGTTCCACCGCCACCACCACCTCCCACTCTGCAGGAGCTCATGGCTCAGCAGAATGAGATCCTGAGACAGCTGGCTCAACGTCAGCCACCACCCCAGCATTATGGTGGTGGAGACCACCAACGTCACCCCGCGGTGGCCACCTATCAGGAATTCCTCAGCACCCAGCCTCCACTGTTCACACGGGCAGAAGACCCACTTGACGCAGATGTGTGGCTGCGAGTGGTGGAGTTCAAATTTCCACTGCTCCATGGAGTTTGCTCAGAGGTCACCAAGGTCAGGTTCGCCACCCAGCAGCTTCGCGGACCTGCAAGGACTTGGTGGGATCACTTTCTGGCTATGCAGCCAGAGGACCGAGAGGTGGAGTGGAGGGAGTTTAAGGCAGCTTTTAGAGGACACCATATACCAGCCGGGATCATGGACAGGAAACTCAATGAGTTCTTGGCACTCACTCAGGGCAACAGGACAGTGTTGCAGTATGCCCAGGCCTTTAATGACTTGTGCCAGTATGCGGGATATCATGCGGATACAGATGAGAAGAAGAGGGACAGATTCAGAAGGGGGCTCAGCACTAAGCTCCGGGATCGTCTCAACACCGTCAGGGCCAACAGCTACAATGAGTTGGTCAACATGGCAATCTCCCAAGAGGACTGCATTACCGCTAGGCAGGCAGAGAAAAAGCGGAAGACCCCTGTGGCAGGACCCTCAGCTCAGCCACAGCGTTTCAGAATTGTGTCCGACACCCAGGGCAGGGGACCCCAGCAGCAGCAAGGGCGATGGGTAATCCGACCTCAGCAGCAGCAGCAACAGGCACCCAACCGCAACCAGTTTCCAGCACAGCGGAATAATCAGCAGCAGCAGTACCGCCAAGCCAATGATAACAGATGTTTCACTTGTGGCAACACTGGGCATTATGCCAAGAATTGCCCCAGGAACCAGCAGAGGCAGGGGCAGAATGCAAATCAGAACCAAGGCAAGAGACAGAAGGTGCAAGTGAGGCAGGGCAGGCTGAACTTCACCACCATGGTTGATATCCCAGAGGGAGCACCCGTCTTGACTGGTATCTTTACAGTATTAAATTTTCCTGCTATTGTTCTTTTTGATTCCGGTGCTTCACATAGTTTTATCAGTACTAATTTTTGTTCCAAGTGCCAATTGCCTTTCCACCACACCAATGGGGGTATTACAATCTCAACACCGGGAGGCAGGGTTGCCTCCTATCAGATCTGTAGGCACGTACCAATTAAGCTGGGTAGTCTCATAATCAAATCTACCCTAATGATAATGGGGTTGGATAGTGTGGATATTATATTGGGAGCTGATTGGTTGACCAGGCACCAAGCAGTTATGGATATTGCAGCCAGAGCCATTGAGGTGCACTCACCAACCTGTGGTGAGACCACACTATTTTTGCCTGGCCAGGGTTGTACCCGATCTTGTGCCTTTGCTATGATAGAATCCCTGGTGGAAAAGATCCCAGTGGTCTGTGACTATCCAGATGTTTTTCCGGATGAATTGCCAGGAATGCCACCTGACCGAGACATTGAGTTCGCAATTGAGTTGCAACCCGGGACTGCTCCGATCTCCAAGAGACCCTATCGGATGCCTCCCGCGGAATTGGCAGAATTGAAGAAGCAATTACAAGAGTTGTTGGACAAGGGGTTTATTCGTCCAAGCACTTCACCATGGGGATGTCCAGCCTTATTTGTGAAGAAAAAGGATGAGAGTTTGAGGATGTGTGTTGACTACCGTCCTCTCAATGCGGTGACTATTAAGAACAAATACCCGTTGCCTCGCATTGACGTTCTGTTTGATCAATTGGTTGGAGCCAAGGTATTCTCCAAGATAGACCTTCGCTCAGGATACCATCAAATCAAGATCCGTGCTAGTGATATTCCTAAGACGGCTTTCTCTACCAGATATGGACTGTATGAGTTTCTGGTGATGTCTTTTGGGCTGACCAATGCCCCGGCTTATTTTATGTACTTGATGAACTCAGTATTCATGCCAGAGTTAGACAAGTTTGTGGTCGTTTTCATTGATGATATACTGATCTATTCCAAGAATGAAGCCGAGCACACCAAACACTTGCATACTGTACTTCAGAGACTGTGTGATCATCAGTTGTATGCTAAGCTGAGTAAGTGTGAGTTCTGGCTGAAGGAGATCAAATTCTTGGGTCATACCATTTCTCAGGATGGGGTATCAGTTGATCCTGAGAAGGTGCAAGAGGTGATGGATTGGAAACCCCCGACCACAGTAAAGCAAATTCGGAGTTTTCTGGGATTGGCAGGGTATTATCGACGATTTATTCCAGATTTCTCCAGAATTGCCAAACCAATGACTGAACTGTTGAAGAAGGGAGTCAAATTTGAGTGGAGCCAAAAGTGTGAAGATGCCTTTCATACCTTGAGACAGCATTTGACAACAGCCCCAGTGTTAGCTCAACCTGACAACACCAAGCCGTTTGAGGTTTATTGTGATGCCTCTGGTACTGGTTTGGGATGTGTCTTGATGCAAGAGAACAGAGTGATTGCTTATGCTTCTCGGGCACTCAGGCCCCATGAGCAGAACTACCCTACACATGATCTAGAGTTGGCAGCTGTAGTTCATGCTCTTAAGATTTGGAGGCACTACCTGATGGGGGCTCACTGTAACATCTACACTGATCACAAGAGCCTCAAATACATCTTCACTCAGGCAGATCTGAACATGAGGCAAAGGAGATGGTTAGAGTTGATTAAGGACTATGATCTGGAGGTGCATTACCACCCTGGTAAGGCCAATGTTGTGGCAGATGCCTTAAGCAGAAAGGCCCAGTGCTATTGCATGAGCATGGATGTGGGAGTGACCACCCTGTGTGATGAATTGTGCAAACTAAACCTGGAAGTTGTTTCTTCGGGTAACCTAAGCTATATCTCGGTGGAGCCCACATTGCAAGAACAGATAGTCAGGGCACAAGTTGAGGACAAGGGTGTTCAAGTTATCAAGGATATGATCAAGCAAAAGGCAGAAAAATACAAGTGTTTCTGACAGGACAGCAAGGGAATTCTATGGTTTGGAGATCGATTGGTTGTCCCTAAGGACCCTGAGCTCAGAAAGAAGATACTGGACGAAGCTCACCTTTCCAAATTCTCCATGCACCCTGGTAGCAACAAGATGTATCATGATCTCAGATCTTTATATTGGTGGACTAGAATGAAAAGGGAAATTGCCAAGTACATATCCGAGTGTGATACTTGTCAGAGGATAAAGGCTAGTCACTTGAAGGCAGCAGGCCCTCTGCAACCCCTTCCCATACCATCTTGGAAATGGGAGGACATTTGCATGGACTTTATAGTGGGATTACCCAATACCTCCAGACACCATGATTCTATTTGGGTTATCGTGGACAGATTGACCAAGACGGCTCACTTCTTACCAGTGCACACCACCCACAAGACTGAGAAGTATGCTGAAATTTATGTTGATGAGATAGTGAGATTGCATGGTATTCCCAAGACCATTATATCTGACAGAGGAGCACTGTTTGTGGCACGCTTTTGGGAGAAACTGCAAGAATCACTTGGGACCCATGTCATCCGAAGCTCAGCATACCACCCACAAACCGATGGCCAAACAGAAAGGGTGAATCAAATTTTGGAAGATATGTTGCGAGCCTGTGCACTACATTATGGAAAGGATTGGGACAAGTGTCTGTCTTTGGCAGAGTTCTCTTACAACAATAGCTATCAGTCCAGTTTAAAGATGGCACCTTTTGAGGCATTATATGCACTACAGGAAACGCCTAAATTTTCGTGGGCCAGACTATTTTCGTCGGCTGGCCCACGAAAATACAATGTTATTTTCGTCGGCAAGAGTGACCGACGAAAATGTGTCCTATTTTCGTGGGCCAGCGAAGATTTTCGTCGGCAGGCCCACGAAAATACGAAAGGTATTTTCGTCGGCCTCGGGGACCGACGAAACTGTGTGCTATTTTCGTCGGCCGTAGCTAGGCCGACGAAAATAAGTGGCGTATTTTCGTCGGCCGCATCCAGGCCGACGAAAATTAGTCATTAACCGGCCTGTATTTTCGTCGGCCTCATTAAGGCCGACGAAAATAAAGGCCCGTTAACCTCCATCCGGCTTCAGCGCGCATCTTCTCTCTCGCTCACTCGTCTCTAGAAGCGCTGCCGCCGCCCGCCGTCGCCGCGCTCGCCCCGCCGTCACCGCGCCCGCCTCGCCGCGCCGCGCCCGCCCGCCATCGCCGCGCTCGCCGGAGCGCCCGCGCTCGCCGCGCCGCCGGAGCGCCAGCGCTCGCCGCACCGCCCTCGGCCCGCGCTCGCCGCGCCGCCTGAGTGCGCCCGCCCTCGCCGAGCAGCCCGTGCCCCGCCTGCGCGCGCCCTCGCCCGAGCCGCCCGCCCGCCGCCTGAGCGCGCCCGTCCGCCCTCGCCGAGCCGCCCGCGCCCCGCCTGAGCGCGCCCTCGCCCGAGCCTCTCACTGCCCGCCTGAGCGCGCCTGCCCGCCCTCGCCGAGCCGCCCGCCCGCGAAGAAGGGAGCACGCTGCCGCACGCAGCCCGCGCGCCCTCGCCGCGCTCGACGCGCCGCCCGCCCGTGAAGAAGGGAGCTCGTGGCCGCCGTCGCGAAGAAGGGAGTCTGCCGTCCGTCCACGCCGCGCTCGCCATCCGTCGACGCCGCCCTCGTTCCCCGCGGTGAGCCTCCCCGTCTCCCTTCTTAATTTGATGCACATGGCGGCCGTGGCGTGCCGTGCGCGCGGCCGTGGCGGTCGTGGCGGCCGTTAACCGTTATACAGATTGTTAAGGCGGTGGTGAATTGGTTTTGTATAGTGAAGAGTGCATGCTAGATCAGTGGTGATCAGTAATCATCAGTGATCAGTGCCTCATTATCCTCAATATCTCATTCTATTATCTTAATTTTAGAGTTTAGTTTAATGTTTAGAGTTTAGTTTTGATCGTTAACCGTAGCGAACCGTATGCGTCACCCGTTCGGGAACGGCGAACGTCACATTGGCTTGTGAGGTTCGTCGTTCCGGAATTGTCCACGTATTTTGGACAGCCTGAGAGTGTAGGCCGATGCTTGTGATTTGTGACATGTGCCTTATGATTTACGCGGAATTTCGGTTGTGTAACCCAGTTGTTCTCCAACACACCATGTTCAGGCGTGTGCTTGGAGAGCAGCGAGGTTATGCTGCCGAAATTTCGCGGCAATCGTAGGATACATGTCACAAATCACAAGCATCGGCCTACACTCTTGGGTGGGTTTAGGGCCTTTACCTAATAGGGAGTTCACCTAAGCCACAGACGATCGTTGATGTTCTTTGTGTTTTGTTTAGCCTTTGAAATGGACGGTGATCGGAGGGTGATGTATGACGGGTGGAGAAAGGATGGGGCACATTCGAATGAATGGATGGGTGTAACAAAGGCTTTTCTTGAGCACGCTTTCAAAGATGCAACTGGTCGTCTAGTGAAGTGTCCTTGCAATCGCTGCGAGAACAAGTGGCCTCAGAAGAAGGAAGAAATGGAGAAACACCTTTGCAAAAGTGGGTTTATGCCGAACTACCTTGTATGGTACCGGCATGGAGAGTCTATTAAACACGTTGACGCGGAGGTGGAACTTGATGACGATCATGATAGGATGGACGACATGTTGCATGATCTTGGTAGGGATGTTGAAATGAACGCTGAGGAGCCGGGGCAGCTTCCACGCGATGCTCAGGAATTCTTCAGGCTACTCGCCGCGGGGGAAGAGAGACTGCACGAGCACACTCAGATGTCAGTTCTTGGGACTCTCACAAGACTAATGGCGATAAAGTCGAAGCACAACATTTCAAACAGTGCTTACAACGACATCGTCCAACTGATGGGCGAGGTTCTCCCGGAGAATCATAAGTTGCCAAAGAATATGTACTTCGCAAAGAAGATGTTGGCTGGTCTTGGGATGACATATGAGAAGATCGACGTGTGTCCCAACAGTTGCATGCTATTCTTTGAGGAGGATGACAAGCTGGACCGTTGTAAGCATTGTGAAGCTTCTAGATATGTCGAGGTGACAAATGATGAGGGTGAATTGGTAGTTACGAAGGTCGCAGCTAAGCAACTTCGTCGGTTGCCCATCATTCCTCGGCTTTCAAGGTTGTTCCTCAACAAGGAAATAGCTCTGCATATGACATGGCCAAAGAATGGTGTACGTCTCGTCACTGATCCAGACATAATGGTCCATCCGTCGGACGGTGATGCGTGGAAGGCAATTGACGAGTTTGATCCCGAATTTGCAAACGACCCTAGGAGTGTACGGCTTGGTCTATCGACGGACGGATTCACACCTTTCAATACCAGTGCAAGCCCTTACTCGTGTTGGCCTGTCTTCATTGTGCCATATAATCTTCCTCCTGAGTTGGTCAATAAAGAAGAGTTCATGTTCCTTGCACTAGTCATCCCAGGCCCCGAGCATCCAGGGCCAAAGCTGAATATGTTTGTTCGCCCTTTAATTGAAGAGCTGAAACAATTGTGGAGAGGTGTGAAGGCTTATGACAGCCATACTGAAAAGGAGTTTACCATGCGCGCTGCTTATTTGTGGTCAGTGCATGATCTGCTGGCGTATGGAGATTGGTCTGGATGGTGTGTTCATGGTCGGTTGTGCTGTCCCATATGTATGAATGATACGGATGCATTCAGATTGAAGCATGGTGGGAAAGTGTCATTCTTTGATGCTCATCGACGTTGGACTCCATTCAAGCATGATTTCAGGAATTCGCTTACTGCATTCAGAAGTGGAGCCAAAATCAGAAATGGGCCACCAAAGAGGCAAACTGCACCGCAGATAATGGCATGGCATGCTTGTCTGAAGCAAGGAGAAAATGATAGGTTTCAAGGCTACGGGGAGGACCACAACTGGACCCATATTTCATCAATATGGGACCTTCCGTATGCAAAAGCCTTGATCATGCCGCACAACATAGACTTGATGCACCAAGAGCGTAATGTTGCTGAAAGCATCATAAGCACATGTTTCGATGTGACTGATAAAACGAAAGATAATATGAAGGCAAGAAAAGACATGGCTGAAATTTGTAAGAGACCGATGCTCGAGTTGAAAGTAAGCGATAAAGGGCATGAGAGTAGGCCGCGAGCTGATTACTGCCTCAAGCCAGATGAAAGGAAAGAAATATTTAAGTGGTTGAAGAATCTGAAATTTCCAGATCGATATGCGGCAAATCTGAAACGGGCAGTCAATCTGAAGACCGGTAAATTGATCGGTTTGAAAAGCCATGACTACCATATTATTATGGAGAGGCTGATGCCCGTGATGTTTCGAGGCTATTTTAAGGATGAGCTTTGGAGCATATTTGCAGAGCTGAGTTTCTTCTATAGGGAAGTATGCGCAAAGACGGTATCGAAGAGGTTGATGCAGAAATTTGAGAAAGAAATTCCAATTCTTATTTGTAAATTTGAAAAGGTTTTCCCGCTAGGATTCTTCAATGTGATGCAACATCTAATTGTGCATTTGCCTTGGGAAGCTTTGGTAGGCGGACCAGTGCAATTCAGGTGGATGTATCCTATAGAAAGGGCGTTGAAAAAGCTTAGGGCGTCTGTTCGCAACAAGGCTAGAGTCGAAGGGTGTATTGCGGAGGCTTTTGCCCTTAAGGAGATATCTCAATTCTCAACCAGGTATTTCGCTCGAGCCAACAATGTGTTTGCTCCTTCAGTGCGACTTCATGTCGAAAATGAATCGCCCCAAAGCACCCTTCAAATTTTTGCGAATCCGGGTAAAGCAGTTGGAAAAGGGAGTGTACGTCACATTGAAGGATCAGATTTGAACACGCTAATGCTATATATGTATAGCAATATTGACAGCACACAGGAGGCGTTCGAGTAAGTTTTCCTCATAGTTACTTCCATTTTCTCATCTCATAATTTCTATAGTGTGTAATCTCCATGTTTCTAATATGTCCAGCATGTTTGATGAAGAATGTTGGAAATCTACTAGTAAACCTACGGCCATCCAATTAGAAAATCTTCGACGTGATGGGTTGAAAGGTGGACCAAACTTCGTGCAGTGGTTTCGTAATTATGTTAGTAATTGTCGTTCTCTCATTGTCCATACTTAAACTTTGAATTTTGGACTTCGAAGATATAATGCATATACTAATTCCTTGTATAGGTTTCCAAAAACTCTGTGCACCCGGACTTGCAGCAAATGGCACATACCTCTGTGTCCGTCCGGAACTATACTCGCTATGATGTAAATGGATATCGCTTCCGAACCGCGAAATTGGAGAAGAGTCGACCATTGGCAGCCACAACCAATAGTGGTGTGTTGGCAAGTTCATATGTTGACGATGACAAAGTAGTGGACTATTACGGTGTTCTTCAAAACATTGTAGAGTTGATTTTCGATGGCCCCAAGGAACTTAAAGTCGTGTTTTTCGAGTGCGACTGGTTTGATGCTCATAGTGGGACTCGTGTCGACAAGTATGGTAATGTCGAGGTGAAGCATAGCTCTAGGATTCCGAGCAGTATGAGCGATGTTGTCCTTGCAAATCAGGCAAAACAAGTGTACTACCTGCCATATCCTCACCCAAGCCTTAGGGCTTGGTGGGTTGCAATCAAAGTCAACCCACAAGTCGTCGCTCCAGAGAGTGCTGACTACGTGAATACGAGCAGGGACAACGATGACGCTGTTTTTCAACCAGAAGCGGTGTCGAATCAAGACATAGCTCACCGATTCCATGTGACCAATGGAGAAGGCCTTGAAAATCTCTGTTACAATTCAAGCGACTTAATTGAAGAACCTAGGTCAAAGCGCAAACGACCTGTCGTCGTTAGAAGATCAGTAAGGATCCAAAGAAATCAAGAGCGTATGAATAAACAACGAGCCGAAGAAGCATCATCGGATGCGGATGACTTTTGATTAGTATGTTTCTTTTATTTAATCAATTAAGCTATGTATTCCAATTTTCACATTATTAATTTTCATATTATTTGTTTCATATACTGTGGTTTGACATTAATTTATCTACAGTTGAACATGTTCAAGCATAGGAGATCGAGGAGGAGTGGGGGCAGCGCGGCCAGCGAGGACAGCTCGGGCAGTGGGCTTTTTCAGGGCACCTCACAGAGCCGACAGAGGCAGCAGCAACTTCTCGACTGTCTAGATGAAGTGCATGGTGAGGAGGGTGAGCAGGAGGCTCCTCAGCAGGATGAGGAGGGTGAGCAAGATGAGGAGGGTGAGCAGGATGAGGAGGGTGACCCTATGGGGGCAGGCAGCGCGGGCGACGCGTCAGATGGTTCTACATCCTTCAGGTATTATTATGCATATTAGTTTAATTGATATTAATTTTAAATCATTTCATCATATTTAATTTACTTGTATACTTAGGTATAAGAAGAGCAATGCGCTTGGTCCGAGGCCTGCTGAGAGGAGGCTCATCCGGCCGCATGGAGAATGGTGGGGCTTATTTCTGTTGTGTTAATTTTTTAATATGAACGTGATTGCACTGGTTTACTTGTTTTATTAATGTTTGTAGGTCATGGGAAGACTTGACTTGGGACGGTACAGGCAGACGTCCCAAGGTGAACGCGGTGTTGGGTAGCCTCTGTCGCTTCTACTACCCTGGCATGGTGGAGCTCAATGGCGAGAGGTTCGCGGCTATGCAGTGGGCCGACTGGGGTCTGAAGGACTATGTCCAGCCAGGGGAAAGCAGTAGCGGAGGGGGAAGTTCAGAACAAAAACCAAGGACTTGTCAGGTGGCTGTGTGGGACGAGTTCTGGGTGAGTTTACTTTCGTATATAAGCAATTCACTGCATTATTGCTTCTCCTAATCTTACTTTAACTTAACTTCTCCATTGATATGTAGGGGAGGTTCCAATTGCCGGATGACATCGAGGCGGATCAGCCTCAGTGGGCACGTGTGAAGAGACACTTTCGGAAGTGCGCTGATAAGGTCATCAAGGATGCCATGTACAATGCTCGCATCGCGGCCGTCAACTACTACTACAAGAAGATAAAGGGGCAGAAAATGAGCAAAGCATTAGGGGCCAATGAGATCTACCTCACAGAGGAGCAGTACTTGGAGAGCGTTGTGGATTGGCTGGCGAAGGACATGGAAGCCTGGAGGTGGTTGGCTAAGAGATGGGCGTCGCCTGAGTGGATTGCAGAGTCCAACAAGCACCGTGCCAACCGTGGCACTGAAGGACCGGGGCATAGGTACGGCGCCGATGGACACCTTGGTACCGCACGCCGCATGGTAAGTGTATAAATCAAACTTGTATGTTACATCTATTACAATTCTATGGTTTAACTCTTCTTTTTCATGCAGGAAGCTGAAAGTGGAGTTGCTCCAAGTTTTATGGAGGTTTACGTCCGTGGTCACCGTGGGCCTGATCCAGCGAACCCGGATGAGCTATGCAGCGAGGCGGCAAGGGAGAAAATGGTAAACAAGTTTGTATTTACGAATTAAATTGCATGATTTGTGTCTAACTCCAACTCTAACTTTCTTTGCAGAATGCATATGGGGAGGAAATGACTCAACGCCATGGGCCTGATTTCGACTGGATGCATTCAGACTTAGATGCCTCGGCGTTGTACCACAGTGGTGGGGGTAGAAAGCATGGCAGGTGAGGTGGTTGTCTTTGATTCGACAATTTCATTAACAAGAATGTGTCCACTTAATGGCTCAACTATGTGTATCATGCAGGTTTGCCTTTGGCACCGGCGTTGTGGAGTACAACAGGACCATAGGTCAAGGGAAGGCATCGTCTTCGGCAGGGAGTTCTCGCTCCAAGTCTGCTCGAGAGGCTCAGCTGGAGGAGGAGACTCGGGCAGCACAGGAGCAGGCTCGACTCGCACAGGAGCAGGCTCGAGCAGCGCAGGAGCAGGTCGGACAGCTGACGCAGTATATGACTTCTTATTTTCAGGTAATTCGTCTATCTCATCACGTGTCATTGAATTCAAAGTATAGTGTTGCGATTCTAACGTTTCATCCATTTGCAGGAAATGACTACTCGACTCGGCCCTGATATGAACTTGCCCGCTTTTCGCCCTCCCCAGGTAACACTATCTGAACACTTCAATTCCATAGCAACTCTTTTTTTATTATCAAAAATGGATCGCAGGCACAAGGATGGGGACAATGGCCAGGACAAGCTCCAGCGTCGCAGCCACAGTGGACCGGTGTTGGGTGGACGCAGGCACCTCCAGGCACTTGGACGCCTCCACCACCCCAAGGATCGCAGCCATTTCAAGCGTGGATGGCACCGCCACCGACGGGGTGGGTGCCACCACCTCAGGGGTGGCCAGCACAACAGTACCCGTGGATGCATGCACAGCCTCCTTATCACCATGGATCACAGGTGACGTTCCATGTTTAGTTTTATGCAAATAGTGACCAAACATAGCCAGTATAGGTATAGGGATAGCAAAACACAGCCTTATTTGAATGATTGATGAATTGCAGGGTTCAGCGTCACATGCTCAGGAGGGTGCTGCTGTCAACGTCCACGACTTCCTCGTCCATGGTTCTGGAGGGAGTGGCCACCTTCCTGGTGGTGGAGGAGGGAGTGGCCAAAACTCTCATAGCCCGCAGGAGTGATTAGTGAGTAGTGAGTTTGTTTGAAACTATGGACTTATGGTATTGAAACTATGTATGGACTATGGACTTATGGACTATGGACTATGGACTATTTATGTATATGTGAATGTGTTTTGTGATATGTATATGTCAATGTGTTTTGTGATATGTATATGTGAATGTGTTTTGTGAATTATGTATTTTGATTGTGAATCTGTATATATGTGAATTGTGATATTGTGTATTTTGCTGTGAATTATTAATAGGTGCAGAAAAATCTGTTTTGGGGGGGGAACCATCAATTTTCGTCGGCCTCGCTGGTGGCCGACGAAAATATTCTGGGAACATATTTTCGTCGGCCATCAGCGGGCCGATGAAAATATCGGGCATGTATTTTCGTCGGCCCCACCTGGCCGACGAAAATAGCCTGGGCGGCGTATTTTCGTCGGCTTTCCCAAGGCCGACGAAAATAGTCAGTCCGACCAATTATTTTCGTCGGCCTTGGGAAAGCCGACGAAAATAGGTATTTTTCGTCGGTACCGACGGAAATAGGTGCCTATTTTCGTCGAACTTATTTTCGGCGGCTATTTTCGTCGGTCTGCCGACGAAAATAGTCTATTTTCGTCGGTTTAGGCTTATTTTCGTGGGCTTTTGGCCCACGAAAATTTAGGTGTTTCCTGTAGTGATGGGAGAAGGTGTAGGACCCCACTGAATTGGTCTCAAGCAGGAGAAAGGGAAATTTTTGGACCAGACCTAGTACTCGAGGCAGAGGCAAAGGTCAGAGTCATTACCAAGAACTTGGAAGCTGCTCAGGCTAGGCAAAGGAGCTATCATGATAAGAGGCGGAAGCCTCTACAGTTTGAGGTGGGAGATCATGTCTATCTTAAGGTATCACCCACCAAGGGTGTTCAGAGATTCGGGATCAAGGGCAAGTTAGCTCCTCGCTACATTGGACCCTATGAGATCAAGGCAAGTTGTGGACCCGTGGCCTATCAAGTGGAATTGCCACCTCACATGTCAGCAGTTCATAATGTGTTCCATGTATCTCAACTGCGGAAATGCGTTCGTCTACCCACTGAAGTGCTCCCGGAACCGGACATTGAGATAGAACCAGACTTGTCCTATCAAGAGTACCCCGTCAAGATGTTAGATCAAAAGGAGAGATCAACTCGGGCAAGGTCGGTCAGAATGTATAAGGTTCAGTGGAGTCACCATTCAGCAGAAGAAGCTACATGGGAGACTGAGGATTTTCTACGCTCTCGCTTCCCCGACTTTCTACCCAAAGGAGTCGGTATGTAACCTCAGAACCCCACCCCCACCTGCCCTTTGAATCCAATTATAAGAAAAACTTAGATAACAAGGATAGTCTAAGTAGTGGATTTAACTTAAGAAGGGCTTCCTTCTGAAGTTGCAAAGAGAATGACATTCGAAGAGCAGTTAACAAGAGAAACTTGAGTATAAAGAAAGAGTAGCACCAACACACCTTCCAGCACCCTCCAAGGGACTCTACCTAAAATCTTGGGACGAGATTCCTTTAAGGGGGGAGGGCTGTAACACCCCAGGTGTTGGCATGGCTGGAACACACCTTGGCACTCAAGACTATGATCACATGTGGAAGAACCTAAGGAACAAAAGTATAAGGGGCTTTGGAAACTAAGTTTTTACCAAGAGTTGGGAATGACCAAAGGCTTTACCCTAATTGTGTGCAACTATCACCTTGGGAGAGGGAGAAAGAACCCTAGGCCTCTCTTAAACCCTATCTCCCAAAACCATGGATAAGAGGGGAAAGAGAGTGAGCAAATGTGCAAAACATGGGTAACCTTTACCCAAACCCTAAGCAACTTTATAACCATCAATTAGGGGGGGGGGAATAATTGCAAAAAGGCCCCTAGGGAAACCCCATTTCAAATCTCCAAGTGGAGAGAGAGCTAGAGCTCTCTAATTCCCTCTAAGTCCCTTTTTAGCCCTAAATCAAAGATCAACCGTGTTCACTTCAAAAATGGCGCCAAAACCACTTGGGTTCTATACCAAAAATGTGCAATACCACTTAGGGCACCCACTGGAAAAAGTTGAGCTCGAGACGCGGACGTTTGACATGCCATGGCATGGCTTTTGTCGTGTTATGCTCAGTATGACACACCTGTTTTGGCACCCGAAGATCTTCCTCCCTAGGCCGTATCTGCCCCGGCGTCTCACAGTCGAGTGACAGCCCTAGGTGCCAGGAAGAGGTCTGCGGCGGACTTTTGCAAAGATTCGCACGTATGCGACCTCTGGCGACATTTGAACACTGGAAGAAACAAACCGCCACGTGTTCGACGCCGTCTGCCGCGCCAGAGCACGCCCGTGCGCGCGCCCGCGCCGCGCCCAAGCCGAGCCAGCGCCCTGGTCCGCGTCCGCGGCTATAAAACGCCCAGGAGCCTTGGCCGTACCCCTCCGCACGCACTCAAGCCTCACCGGAGCTCAGTTCGCCGCCGGTTGCCCATACGCGACGCGCCCGCGGCCACCCGAGCCCCTGCCGCCGTAGACCGGCCAGCCCAGCCATTCCCAGCCCCGTCCAGCCCTCGGAGAGGACTGTGCGCGTCTCCGTGAAGCTCCCCGAGCAAGGAATCGGGCTCTGCTTCACCGGAGAGGCCGGCCCAAGGTCACCGGACTTCAACCGACCGCCGGCAACCGTCGACCGAGGTACACCGTGCACCTCTCTTCAATTCCTTGCACGGTTAGACTCCTTAGACCTCCACGAAGCTCCCTATGCCCTTGGATTGAACTGTGCCGCCGTGGATAGGCCGGAGCACACGCCGCCGACGAGCTCGCCCGCCTGCTCACGTGGACCGGGCGATTCCGGCCATCCCCGACGACGAGCCGTACCTCGACGTGATCGCCAGACCCTCCCCGAGCCAACCCTACACTTCGCCGGAACTCCCTCGCCGCCGGTAAGCCGTGCCGCCCTTTCTTTTTCCGCGGCGACTGTTTCAGTTGAGGGAGGGACTGCGGGTGAGAGGGAGAGAAACCCAGGGGGTTAAGTGAAAGGTCAGAGACTCAAGTGAATAGTGCCTTAAGGGTAGATCTGCGAGGTTTGAATTGTTTTAAATCCAGGGGCCTCGGCGCAAACTGTTTTTCCAGGCAAACTTAATTAAAACCTAATTTAAATTCAAACAGAAACTTTAAAAACCCATAACTTCTGTTTGGTTTATCCAATTTTGGTCAAACCAATTTTGCCAGACTCTAAATCATGTAACCTATTTAGGAAAAATATAAAACCCCTTGGTGCTGTGGAAAACTTAAAAGTTCTGATTTAATGTTAACTTTGGCCAAAAGCTAAATAATAGTAAGAAAAATAGTTAGGCTATTTGACTAAGGTTAGGAAAATTTGGAGAAGTTTATATTCACCTCCTAACCTGTTTAAAAATGTTAAACCCCTCTGTCCAATACATTAAGTTAGTTTTAACCCCTTATTCCAAATATGCTTAAAGTTTAAGAAAAATAGGAAAAGTGACACAAATAGTGAACCAGAGGGCACCCCTATTTTTGTTAAGATACTTAGTTAATGTAGTTCACTAGAAAAATATATCATACCCTGTTTTAGTGTAAAATAATTAAGATCTCTTTTATTTTAATAAAACAAGGATAACCTAGAAAAACTCCACAAAAATGACCCCAAGGTGAAAACACCCCCACCCTTGGGATAACTATTGTTTTATTAGAAAGAACCTAAGAAAAATATGAAATCTGCTGTTTGACATTTTTCAAATAATAAGGTAGTAGAAAGTGCCTTTTTGACATTAAACTTGGGAAAATCATAGCTAATTAACCACCCCTTAGTTTCCTGTGATTTTTAGCACAAAGACCTATCATTACCAGAGGATGCCAACAAAAATGACCTTTAGGACAGAACCTACCCCTAACTAGGAGGAGTAGTGTAAAGTGCCCCTTTTTGCCTAACTTTTGTTATTTTTGTTTAAGGCCTAACTTTTATACCTTAAGCCTCAAATTCTTAAAACAAGCTAAAATAGCCAGTGGCAACCCACTGTAATTTTTCAAAATTTTTGGAAATTATTAAAACCCTGTTGTAGTTCAAACCTACCCTAGCAAACCTAAAGGGAAATTAAGGGAAGAGAAATAAAAGATATGAATAAAGGTTGTCCCTAAAAACTTTATTGCTGTCCACTCAAAGGTATCAAGGCAATACAAATCCACTATGTTATCCTAAAGGAAAACTTAAGTCCAAAGAGTAATAAGTCTATCTATGTATCACTAGAAGCCCCGCATAACTGAGAAAACCCTAAGTTAATTCTTAACTTAGTTTCTTTAACTTAATGTTCTTAAATCATGCATAATCATGACATACATGTTCATTGCATTTCGATAGACTGTAATCTTGCTGACGGAGAGTACATCCTCGTGCCGGAGCAAGGAGCTGCTCAGGAGGTAGCCCCAGATCCAGCACCAGAGCCAGCACCAGAGGACCTGCCTGCCACTGCTTTGGAAGGCAAGCCCCGGTTTTATGCATAACCTGTTATTTATGCTATTTTACTTCACTTAATGATTGTAGGATTGATTGTGCACTTAGGTGTAGGAGTTGTTTGAAACCCTAGTTGCATGATCTCAGGAATCCTTTTGAAATGAATACTAGTATGACAGGTCGAGTAGTTGCTTTAATTAAATAGGATCTCGGTAGAAGACGAGTGATTTTTCTAGCACTCGCGCGAGATCAGGAAATTGATTGTACCCACTTTCACACTATCATGATACTAGTTGGTGGACAACAATCCATGGGGATTGGTTGTTTACGAGATGGAAAATGGAATAAGGATTAACGTGCGGATACCTGTGTCAAGCGTTTGAACGTACTAAACGCATACCGAGAAATATGGTAAATCGGTAAGCCTAGTACCTGAGTGAACCTGCCCGCAGACTTTACCCCTCACGCGACCTGAGACGAGGTCTCCCATTCCAGTTATGGTGGGTACAAGTGCGGCCACTGCACGACGGCCAGTCGGGGTCAGTGGGGCATTGTACGCCAAGGCGGTGAGCCCTGATCTGTTGCCAGGGAATCGATGGGGACGGTTGATATGTGTGGGGACGGAGTGCCCCTACATGTCGTGTGTTTAGGTTTACCTTGCAAGGATAAAAACTCGATTCGAATCGTCTGCTTCTCGCAGCTAATGAGACTGCTTGATCCATTGTACTGCATTGAGTAATAAGTGGAAGTATGATGAGTTGAGATAAGATGTTGACTGCTAATACTGCTTGCTACCATGTATGAGTAGATAGTTCACTTTTAGCCTTAAGAGAGTCACACTTAACTTTGATTAAGTTAAAATCTTGATTTAGAAACTCAGCTAGTGCTTTTGGCAACCAAACCCCACAGCCAAACAGCTGCATGTCTAGAGGTAGAGGAGTAGACTCCTCACACCGGATAAGTCTAGCTGAGTATTAGTATACTCAGCCTTGCTTGTGGCATAATTTTTACAGGTTCTCTGGAGGAGATGGTTGCTGGGATAACTTGGCCGACCACCCTGCCACCGGGTTGGACTGTCGAGTGGGACCCTGCCTCGGCTGAGGAGGAGCATGAGGAGTGATGGGACAGGCTTCCCCATCTCTCTGTTTTATTTACCGTTAGTTTATTCCGCTGCACTTCGAACAATGATGGATACTTTTGCAAAAACTCCGATGATGATGATGGTGATGTAATAACTTAACCTTATGACATGTATGGTTTTATGCTTTATTGTATTTGCTCTGTGACTCACCTTCGAGTGAGATTGTGGTACTTGATCCTGTCAGTGGCCGTGTCGGACTAGATCCGAGGGATTGACGGGTTATTCCCATTTAAGTGTGGTCTAGCCTCTAAGGCGGGACTTGGACACTTAAGTTGGAATAATTCGGGCAGTTCCGCCACATTTACACCCTGCCCAATCAGCATCTGAATATCCTAATAAATCAAAAGTGGATCCCTTGGGGTACCAAAGTCCAAACTTAGGAGTGTAAACTAAATATCTCATGATTCTTTTCACGGCCCTAAGGTGAACTTCCTTAGGATCGGCTTGGAATCTTGCACACACACATACGGAAAGCATAATATCCGGTCGAGATGCACATAAATAGAGTAAAGATCTTATCATCGACCGGTATACCTTTTGATCTACGGATTTACCTCCCGTGTTGAGGTCGAGATGCCCATTGGTTCCCATGGGTGCCTTGATGGGCTTGGCATCCTTCTTGACTTGATATCCTAGGAAATATTTCAACTCCCCCATCATAGACATCTTGAATTTTTGTATCATGATCCTACTAAACTCTTCACAAGTAGATTTGTTAGTAGACCCAAATATGATATCATCAACATAAATTTGGCATACAAACCAATCTTTTGCAATAGTTTTAGTAAAGAGTGTAGGATCGGCTTTACCGACTTTGAAGCCATTAGTGATAAGGAAATCTCGCAGGCACTCATACCATGCTCTTGGGGGTTGCTTGAGCCCATAAAGCGCCTTTGAGAGTTTATACACATGGTTAGGATACTCACTATCTTCAAAGCCGAGAGGTTGCTCAACATAGACCTCTTCCTCGATTGGTCCATTGAGGAATGCACTTTTCACGTCCATTTGATAAAGCTTAAAGCCATGGTAAGTAGCATAGGCAAGTAATATACGAATTGACTCAAGCCTAGCTACGGGTGCATAAGTTTCACCAAAGTCCAAACCTTCGACTTGTGAATATCCTTTGGCCACAAGTCAGGCTTTGTTTCTTGTCACCACACCATGCTTATCTTGCTTGTTGCAGAATACCCACTTGGTACCTACAACATTTTGGTTAGGACGTGGAACTAAATGCCATACCTCATTCCTCGTGAAGTTGTTGAGCTCCGCTTGCATAGCCAGCACCCAATCCGAATCTCTTAGTGCATCCTCTACCCTGTATGGCTCAATAGAGGAGACAAAAGAGTAATGTTCATAGAAATGAGCAACTCGAGATCTAGTAGTTACCCCCTTATGGATATCACCGAGAATGGAGTTCACGGGGTGATCTCTTTGAATTGCTTGGTGGACTCTTGGGTGAGGCGGTCTTTGACCCTGTGTCTCTTGATCATCTTCCTTGTCTTGATCAACTTCATATCCCCCTTGATAATTGTCCTCCTCTTGAGATGGCTCATCCTCTTGATCTTCATTTTCATCATCTTAAGCCTGTTCCTCATCTTGAGTTGGTGGAGATGCTTGCATGGAAGATGACGATTGATCTTGTGCTTGTGGAGGCTCTTTGGATTAGGACACACATTCCCAATGGACATGTTCCTTAGCGCGACACATGGAGCCTCTTCATCATCTAATTCATCAAGATCAACTTGCTCCACTTGGGATCCATTAGTCTCATCAAACACAATGTCACAAGAAACCTCAACTAATCCAGTGGATTTGTTGAAGACTCTGTATGCCCTTGTGTTTGAGTCATATCCTAGTAAAAAGCCTTCTACAGCCTTAGGATCAAATTTAGATTTTCTTCCTATTTTAACAAGAATAAAACATTTGCTACCAAAGACTCTAAAATATGAAACAATGGGCTTTTTACCGTGAGGAGTTCGTATGATGTCTTCTTGAGTATTCGGTGAAGATAGAGCCGGTTGATAGAGTAGCAGACGATGTTAATCGCCTCAGCCCAAAACCGGTCCGGAATTTTGTACTCATCAAGCATGGTCCTTGCCATGTCCAGTAGAGTTCTATTCTTCCTCTCCACTACACCATTTTGTTGAGGTGTGTAGGGAGAAGAGAACTCATGCTTGATGCCCTCGTCCTCAAGAAAGCCTTCGATTTGAGAGTTCTTAAACTCCGTCCCGTTGTCGCTTCTTATCTTCTTGATTCTTAATTCGAACTCGTTTTGAGCCCGTCTCAAGAATCCCTTTAAAGTCTCTAGGGTTTGTGATTTTTCCTGCAAAAAGAATACTCAAGTGAAGCGAGAATAGTCATCCACAATTACTAGACAATACTTACTTTCCTGCTTGAATAAATCCATGTGGAGTAACTCCAGTGGCCTGTCCGTTATCATTATGTTCTTGTGTGGATGGTGGGTACCAACTTGCTTTCCTGCTTGACATGCGCTACAAACCCTATCTTTCTCAAAATGAACATTTGTTAGTCCCAAAATGTGTTCTCCCTTTAGAAGCTTGTGAAGATTCTTCATTCCAACATGGGCTAGTCGGCGATGCCAGAGCCAACCCATATTAGTCTTAGCAATTAAACAAGTGTTGAGTTCAGCTGTGTTCTCATTAAAATCAACTAAATATAGCTGACTCTCTAACACTCCCTTAAATGCTATTGAATCGTCACTTCTTCTAAAGACAGTAACACCTACATCTGTAAAAAGACAGTTGTAGCCCATTTTGCATAATTGAGAAATAGAAAGCAAATTGTAATCTAAAGAATCTACAAGAAAAACATTGGAAATAGAGTGATAAGGTGAAATAGCAATTTTACCAAGTCCTTTGACCAAACCTTGATTTCCATCCCCGAATGTGATAGCTCTTTGGGGATCTTCGTTTTTCTCGTAGGAGGAGAACATTCTTTTCTCCCCTGTCATGTGGTTCGTGCATCCGCTATCAATTATCCAACTTTAGCCCCCGGATGCATAAACCTACAAAACAATTTAGGCCTTGTTCTTAGGTACCCAAACAGTCTTGGGTCCTTTGATGTTAGAAACAAGCACCTTGGGTACCCAAACAAAAGTCTTGGAGCCCTTGTGTTTGCCCCCAACATATTTGGCAACTAATTTGCCTGATTCAAGCTTTATGCACCTGTAGAACATATAATCTAGAGCAAAACTAGTTAGTCTAATATTTGTGCTGGGCATTCAACCACCAAAATTAATACTGGGAAAAAGGTTAACCCTATTTCCCTTTCACAACCTCAACCACCTCCATTCACTACATCCAAGCCTCTCATTCACTCTCATTCAATACAAGAGCATTCACTTCAACCAAAGACACATTCAAGCTTCCAAATCTCTCCAAGTTCCATAATTGTGACCAGTGATCATTAGTGATAGTGACTTGAGAGAGTGTGATTTTATGTCTTTTCATATTGCTCTTGTTGCTTGGCTTTCACAATCGTGCTTTTTCATCTCTTTCTCAACCTTTTAAGTGAATTGTAAAGCAAGCAAGAGACACCTAATTGTGTGGTGATCCTTGCGAGGTCTTAGTGACCCGTGTGATTAAGAAGCACTCGACCGGTCTAAGTGATTGATTGAGAGAGGGAAAGGGTTGGAATAGACCCGACCTTTATGGCCTCCTCAACGGGGACTAGGTTCTTTAGAACCGAACCTCGGTAAACAAATCGCCGTGTTCATTTGTGTTGATCTCCATTCGATTTGTTTATCCCCTCTCCTCTCTTTAAAAGTTCCCTTGCACATATTGGTTTGAGTTGGCTCCCAAAGTTATCCGCATTGATTGAGCAACTCTTAGCAAGGAGAACTATCTTTCGCACTCCAAATTATCTCTAAAACTAACCCCGAGCATAATGCATGTTTAAAGTTTGTAAATTTGAGATTTCGCCTATTCAACCCCCTCTAGGCGACTTTTAGATGAATTCTAGTTGTGTTAGTGGCAAACCCCCTAGCCAGCTGCCTGTGATGGCCTTATCTGCTACGTTTCGTATTCCGCATTTTGATCACATTAATGACTATGTTATGTTAATGACTCTATGGATGTCTTGGACATCTTGATGTAATAAAGTACCTTTTCCGCTATTTATTTGAGCAATGTGTAATGATGTCCTATTATGTTATCGCTGTGTACGTGAGTTTCTGATCCTGACACGTACATGGTTCGCATTCGGTTTGTCTTCTAAAACCGGGTGTGACACACGCGGACTGTCCGACCCTGTACGTAGATTGTCCATGTGTGTATGTTCGGGTTCACGCGTCATACAACGACCCTAGCATGGATTTTGGTGGTTCGATTCGAAAAACGGGGTCAGTCACCCGTTGGTTCGGACGGTCCGTGCTCATGCGCGGACGGTCCGGCTGTACGCCACCGATATGTGTAGAAAGCTATGGTTGTTTAGGAGATGTGTTTATCGGAATCCCATAAAGTGGTTGGGATTGGTCGTGCCGATTTGCAGTCGATGAATCACATGTATTTTCCTTAGTTTCAACCTCGTGCGAAGGAAAACTAGCAACATCAGATTTATCAAATGCACGTGCTAGCCTTTTGTAATCATCTTGCATACCCCTATTATTTGTTGCATCTGTTCTCGTTGTTCATCTATGTAGGATCTAGGAGCTTGGATTTTATTTGTTTAACTTACCTTGGTGTAGCTACAGTATGTCGTTGCGAAGCTAGGTTAGTTGCCCATTGTCGGACGACCTTATAATTCGTGTCCACCTTGAAGTTGGTCAGGAATTTGGCCTGAGCCTCCTTAATCAACTGTTCTTTATGCTCCTCGAATTCCTGTTGATCTGCAGCCGACAAAATCTCCATAGTCGACTCGATAATGTTACCGGGAGAGACATTGAAATGATCTCTTGAACCGGCCATTGAGGGCCCGATCTGATAGATCCTCATGCCTTGTCCCCAACGGAGTCGTCAAAAAATATGTTACGCTGATCTGGGCGCCAATCACGGCGAGGTATACCTATGGTGCTCTCCGCGGCAGGGCCAACGGTCTGCGACCTAGGGCCAACGGTCTGCGACCTGCGGTAGGAACAGAGTCTTCTCGGCGTCGAAGCCAAACAGTTCGCGCGTGCGCAGAGACGACGACGTTTGCCAACAACACTACCAACACTTGGATCTTTACCATCGGGATTCTGTCAGGGATGATAGATTCGTCAAAATCAAACATGCCTTCACCACGGCGATGAAGAGATAGCCTCGTCTTTCGATAAAGCTCCCGACGGCACAGCGCGCAGGCCCATTACCAACCCTACCCTGTCCTTCGTTGCGCCTCCCATGGCGTCGTCACTCGCTGCCTTCCACCCCACTCTTTCCCCGGACCAACCCATAACCCATCCGCATCGCTGCCCTGCGCGCCCCAACCCCACCACCGGTCTCCTCCGCCTCCTCCCGCCCTGCCGTCGCGCTCGTGCTCCCGCGCTCGTCCGCCTCGCCGTTTCTGCCTCCTCCACCTCTGCCCCGCTCCCATCGGCCGATCGGTCGGAGGCCGCGTCGTCGCTTGAGAGATGCCTCTTGTTGACGGGGGCGGGGATGGAAACGGGGGCGATGCCACCAGCCTCGGCCCCGCCGCGCGCCGCGCCAGTGATGAAGGGGGGACGGAAGCAGCGCAGCACATTAGGAGCCGTCACGCTCGAGAAGGCCAAGCTCGATCTCTCCCAGCGTCGCAAGAAGATCATGCCCGAGGTTGTTATCTAATCCTAATCCTCTCGCAGGTTTGCGTAATTTTTGCTGGAGGAAGGGGCATTCCGAAATAAGGTTTAGAATTTTAGGGATAATAAGCCTTTAGAGTGCGGAATTTTTGCTGGATGCAATAGAGTGCGGAGTACCCATGTTTGGCACAGTGGTGACTACAGTGATCGAGTGCCAAGGTATTGGATAAGGTATGCAGGGCAGAAAGCGGGTGATGGTAGAATAGTTGTATGGAAATCATGGAAAAGATGTGCTTGTATTGTGTAACATGCTCTGTTTAGACTTGCTACTCGGCATGGATATTTGCTTCAAAATTTTTCTGATTACATCTTCAAAACAGAGAGTTTCCTATGCATTTTTCCATCCAAAGGTGTGTGCCTGAACGTGTCTTGCTACCGGTGGTGGAGGACACAAAGAAAATTAGGTGTGGCTTGATATATAGTAGAAAAAAGGAGACTACGATGCATATTACAGGAATTGAATACACAACCTGAACAACACAGTGCCAAGGTGTTACCACCACACCACAATGCCTTAGTTTCTGTATGGAAGCATATAACGGTTTTAATCGTTTAGGTATGGCGCCAGCCACACTGCGCCGTAATGAGTCCTCTGCCACTGCTTGCTACTGCGGATTCCATATTCTTTTAACAAATGCGCATGTTGTCTGGTGTTTGCTTTGCTTATACTATTTCTCCCATGCCATAGGGAATAGGCATTCTGAAAAGGGTCAGAACTACTCCTTTTAGTTATAAAGGGGCAGAACAAAGTGTCATGCACATAAGGCGACTGGGTGTTGCCTTACCCCTAAGGCGATCATGACACTTTGTTCTTGCAATCTTAGCTTGTTTATCCCTATGGACACGAACCTGAAAACAAAAGACCGTCATCACAAGCTTATGTTGACAGGCAACACACTCCCTAGGTCACCTTACAATCCAAGCATGCTCATTTATCCTCCCTTCTTGTGAGGACAAAGTCAACCTGACTAGAGTGTTGGCAACTAGTATAGATCACTAAATGGGAATCTCTCTTCCAAAAGGTGTTGGCTATCAATCATAGTTATTAAAACGGTAAGGCGACATAAGGCGCTTGACCCCCTTTTTTAACTTTGAAGTGTAAAGCGTAAGGCGAGGCGATGCCTTAATTATATTGATAAATATAAAAGTTAGAGGCTAATAAGCAAATAGCACAACTGTAAGGCCTTCTTGTAGGCCCATTCTAGCCTAGTCGAAAATAAATACATGAAAAAGAAAAAGAAAAAAGAAAGAAGCCCAACCAAGTAGTCCAACACCACACTTTTAGGTTATCCTCACCCCAGTCCCCAGCCGACTCCTAGCAGCCGCTAGTTCTCACGCACGACTGCTTCTTTGCCGTTGAAACCTGCACTTGCTGTACCTACATGCCCATTGAGGTCTGCTCCTATGAAAAGCTTCTCACTAATAGGTATAACCTAACCAAGCCTTCCTAGAAAAGTCACTTAGCACTCTCAATGTGGCCTACGTAGGGGGCTTACACACTAATTACGTTCAATTACAAAATCACCCACGACACGCTTAACTAAGATAATCCTATCTCCTTGCCTCCTCACAATCACCACACCATTCTTGAGACCAATGTTTTCAAGTCGTCTGATTAATTGCGATTAATCGTTCAAGTCGGTTTGGACCAATCACGACTAATTGCCAAGTCGTTCGACTAATCGTGATTAATCGCCCAAGTCGGTCAGCCAGAACGACCAACAAGTCGTCTAACTTGAAAACATTGCTTGAGACTCTTATCAATCAAAACTCCTACCCCGTTTCTATTTGCAGCTGTCCTGGTGTACCAAAGCTTGAAGCTGGTATTGTCCACCTTCTTCGCTTTCTGCCCCTTTCATTTAATCTCTTGAACGCCATAAGATATTTACATGCCTCCTAGTCGTTGTCTCAACTAACTCTTTTAACTTACCTGTAAGCAACCCTCCATTCCAACTACCTAAACGGATCTTAGTTGGTTCCATAGTCAAAAAGTTCTCGGATCGATAGGGTTGAGGAACGGGGTTGGTGAACGTGGTACGCTACATGTGAGATATTTTTACATGGTGATAACGAAAATGACCGGGGACTTTTTCGGGTCGAGGGTCGCTACTAGTGTACCTGTTTCTTGTGACTATGGTTAGTTCAACTAGCTACTTTATCCTTCGCACCCATCGGTGATGTGAAGGCCCTTGCACATTTTTTACTAGATCCGAGCGTTGATGTAGTGACCTGATCCTTGGTCAGTTGACACCATGCCTAGACCGTGGCACGACACGTCGCCAAGAGGGTGCTGACTCGGTCCTTGCCCATTTAACATCATACTCAGGTTCCAATATGGTGCGTTGCTAAGAGGGTTATGTCCCAACGGATTTCTTTCGAGTTTCATCTCTATTTGAATGGCTAGGTTTAATGTTGGCTCGCCAAGCCTAACACAACCCTCCTCTTTTACCATGGCTTGGGGCCTGCTAATGTTGAGGCAACATAAGCGAAGTTTTACACGTTCCATGTGGCATCACGAAGAAAACTAGTGATGGATTGTTTTGTGTGGAGTTATGGAGCCGTTCATTGGTAGTATAAGATTTAGTTAATGTTGACATCATAGCCTATCTGATCTAGTCATGATTATGGATGGCAATAAGTTTGAAACCCACGGGTAGAGGGTTTTCAAACCCGCAACCCGCACTCGTACCCGTTTCCCGCGACAGGTATAACCCACGAGTGCCACGAACCAGTGGGTATATCCGCGGGCACATAATTATACACACACACATATATATATACATATATTTATACACACACATATAAATATAAATATACAAATATGTATATATATAAATATAATACACACACATATATACATATACATATACATATATATTCATGGCGAGTACGTGGGTTTGCGGGCACGGGTATAACATTTTCATACTCGCGAGAAAAAACCCATCGGGTTGAGAATCAAACTCGCACTCGTAACCGCGGGTGCAAACTCACACCCAAACCCGCACCCTATAGGGTTTTTACCCGCGGGCACGCAGGTAAAATGTGCCCGTTGCCATCCCTAGTCATGATTATGTATCTTGTAGAGTTGCATGGAAATTTAGAGACTATTCGGTGATGAGCTGCCATTTATACAACTGATTTAAGTTTTTATTGAGCACACATGGCTAGATAAATGGCTGGATTTAGTTGAAATCTAATATCTTTTGTTATAATCTGCTTGTTTTACCTTAAATGTTATGGTTAAGTAACAAATTGTGATGGTCGTCTGCATTGTTAAGTCCCTAGCTGCATTTACTAATCACAAATTTCCTTTCAAAATTCAGCTAGCAACCGGTGGTGGCGGTGGAGATGTTGGAAAAAGGATCGGTCATGGTGGGGGTGATGGTGGTGATGATGATGGTGATGATGATGATTACTTTGATGATTTTGATGATGGAGAGGAAGAAGAAGGTGGGCTTTTCAGGAGGCATATTGTTGTACAAGAGGTGGGATTGCAAATATTTTGAATTCAAATAAAATTGTGTCCATGTCCTGATAAATGCTGAGACTTGTGAGTTAAAGTGCTTCTTTTCTTGAGGCAGCTATTCAATAGAGAGTTTGTAGAAACTGTGTTGCAAGAATGGTGCAAGACGATGAGTAATTTGCCTGCTGGTCTCCACCAAGCTTGTGAGATGGTAAAATTTGACCATCCCTTTCATATTTCTTACTTTAGTTTTAGTATGATAGTTGAACAACATGAATTTACATGATATATATGTCTGGTCACAGGGTTTGGTGAGTTCTGCACAGATGGTACGTTACTTGTCAATATTTGCAAGACCTACAAACACTAGGTCCTTCTCAAGAGCTCTTCCAGGTTGGCTTTCCAAAGGTCTTGTTGGAAGGTAACTTCCAGAATCATGTGCTTGTTGACACCGTTATTTGGTTAAGGTAGATTGCTACCATAATTTTAGAATTTAGTTCAAAGTTGAGTTGCATGAATTCAGACAAATTAGACCTAAATGATTATGCCTTTTGCATATATACTGCTGGTATGAAGTTTGATAATAATCATTATTCGATATCTAGTTTCTTGCTAGGGTGACCATGGTAGAATACTAAGAATAGGCATGGCACATGCATTGCATTGTTAGGATATTGACTGTTTCAACTTTCAATAAATAGTATATGCAAAGAACACTGCCAATAAAATAGGTTTCATAATTGTTCTTTCCTAGTCGGAAGGGTCATAAGGTTTCCTTCTCATTGATCTAAACGGACATTCGAGTGTTGGAGCCGCCGGCGGAAATGCCGCCAACCTGCGACTGCCCGCGACCGCCACTTCCTCCCTTCCTAAGATGCAGCTAGCCCTAGGGCAGCCATTCCCCTCCTCTAACCACCCTAATTCCTCCAACTGTTCCATCAAATCCCTCTCTCACGTGCTTACCAGAGCAGAACCATGACACACACACACCACTCTACAGGTAGCATTTGCGGAGGATCCACCTGCTGTAGACACGTTTTTTTTGGGAGTAGGGACTGAATTATTAAGAATGTGATTTTGTGAGATCTTACTGAAATAAAACCTGTGTTTTGTGCTACTATTTTGGTCAATAAGAACTATGGTTTCCTCCTTTAAATTCGAGAAAAATAAACAATGCAGGTTGTTTTTTTTGCAAACAAATATGCAATATATTCTGTTTCTTGCAGGACACTTGCAGATCCATCATTCCCACATAAGATGGGTTTGGAGTTTGTGGCTACCTTTTCCTCATCTATTTGGTGGGAAATGAATATTCGTAAGGAGAGGTATGTTTTACCTTTTCAAGAGCTATTCAACAATCTCACCTAATTACATCATTAAACCATTTCACACTTTTGTGAAATCAGGTTTAAACAAGAATGGGACTTAGTGATTGTGAATGCTTTGACTGCATCGTGTTGCAACTTGATGGTTCTTGGGCTTTTGGCGCCATGCCGTTCATATGGGAGTACATCTCGATTTGAGTTCCAAAATGCAATTGAGAAACTTCCAAGCAACATATTCGAGAAGAGCTATCCTTTGAGAGAGTTTGATCTACCAAAACGAATCAGTGCATTCTTTTATAAAGCTGCTGAGCTTAGTCTTGTCGGGTTTGTGGCCGGCTCTGTTCAAGGTGGTATGTCCAAAGTCTTGTCTGTAAGAAAAGAAAGGAGGTGTGTTTATCATATTACTCAAAGTCATATAAAAGCATCCTTCTAAGGCTTCTCTGATGCATCCTTTTAATTATTATATTGCTACCCTTCAATTTAGGTTATCGGTGACTATTCCCTCTATCAGCACCAATGCTCTTGGTTACGGAGCTTTCCTAGGGCTCTATGTGAACTTGCGATATCAATTGCTCTGTGGACTAGACCAATATATGGTCAAGCGCTTTGACGTTTTGGGTGTGGCAATCTTCTTTAGCACAGCAGCAAGGTAAATCTGTATTGATGTTTCGTCTTAATACATTAGTGTTTCATGGAATAAGTTATTAGTGTGGTTCATTGTGCATAATAAGCAGAATTGAGCTGAATGCGAACTATTTTTTGAGGACATTAGGAGCATCATGAGGCATCCATGACATAATTCGAAGGGCCTCTAGTTGAGTTGGTTACATGGTCAGAGTAGCACTCGTCAAATCCTAAGTTTGACTCCCCGTGGGAGCGAATTTTAGGATTTGGTTAAAAAAATCTCCTCGTCTGTCCCATGCCAAAACACAAGTCTAAGGCTTGGTCCTGGTCGTGGCCATTCTCACATGGGTTACGGTACCACTATGTATAGGAGGGGCAGGGGTTCGGGGGTTTTCTTGACTTGTGTGAGAAAGTCTTCGTAATACAATATCTCTGGAGTTGTCTTACCCCCGCAGGTCGAGTTTTTTAACATCTTAGGATTAAAGTCCTTCTAATAGAAATGAAATGACATAATTTTGGGTCTTCTAAGACATAATTTGTTGTTTGACTTTGAACTGGTAACATGGATAGCAATAAAGCATTTGGTAATAGAAATGAAATTGTCAAACAAAACACTGAAAATCGAGAACTTATCAAACCTGGTGAACACCTTATAATTTCCGTAAAATTGACTGAAATTCGTTTTAGATGGCTTATTATAATAAACTGTTACTTCCTGCACATGAGTGTGGCTCCACACACACAAACACACACACACACACACATATATATATATATATATATATATATATATATATATATATATATATATATATATATATATATATATATAGGCCCTACACCAAAAGCTGGACCATAGAATTTAAAATTTTGCATTCACACTTCAAAATTTCAGCGAATTTAACTGAAATTTGTTGTAGTCGGTACCTTTTGTAAATTACTGGAGTAAGATCAACATGTGGGTCCCACATTAGAAACCTAAAACTATAACAAACCTTGTTACCTGATCCACCCATTTCTACTAATAAATTATTAATTGAACTAAATACTTACCCATGGATAATCCCCATACTCTGTACTACCTATTTCTATTGAATATTAATTTACTCATAACCTGCCCTAATGAGATTGTCACACCCGGTTTTAGGGGCAAAACCGAATGCATAGCATATGTGTGCCAGGATTCATTTTCCACACATATGTTGACGTCACAAGTGTAATATATCATAAGACAATGCAATAAAGGCCACGTCTTCTCCTAAAGCTTGATATTACTAAAGCTTTTGACTCGGTTTCTTGGCCTTTCCTCATCGAAGTTATGAAGTATCTTGGCTTTGGACAGAGTTGGAGGGACATCATTTGTGGGCTTCTTTCCTCCTCTAGCACTCAGGTGCTTCTGAATGGCATTCCAGGAGGACATATTGAGCATCGGAGAGGACTCCGACAAGGGGATCCTCTCTCCCCCATGCTTTTTATTCTAGTAATGGATGTTCTTGGTCTACTGTTTTCTAGAGCTGAACACGCAGGTCTGCTCAAGGATCTTTCCCCCAGAAAACCTCTGCATCGAGTATCTATGTATGTAGATGATGTGGCACTTTTATTACACCCTTCGACAGCGGATATTACTATCACTCTAGATATCTTACATCTTTTTGGTGAAGCGTCAGGTCTCCGCAACAATGAACAAAAGTCTAGTGTTTATCCCATTCAGTGTGGGGATGTGAGTTGGAAATGGTTCATGATCTTCTCCCATGTGGCAACTCAACTATTCTTTGTAAATACCTGGGGCTACCTTTGTCCCTGAAAAATCTCACCAAGGATCAGGTGCAACCTATTGTGGATAGAATTGCTGATCAACTCCCGGGTTGGAAAGCAGATTTGATGACAAGAGCAGGCCGAAAAGTGCAAGTTCAGCATGTGCTGACCGGAATGCTTATTTATCTTGCTATGGCTGTAAATATTCCCCCTTGGGCTATCAAGGCCATTGACAAGATTAGAAGAGGCTTTCTACGGAGGGGGCGTAAGGAGGCCAGAGGTGGTCACTGTCTGGTTGCCTGGGGCAGAGTCTATAGACCCCTCCACCTGGGCGGTCTTGGCATTTCTAGTCTCAAGGAACTTATCTGGGCCCTGCTCATGAGATGGCTTTGGCTCCAAAAGACTGAGCCTAACCGACCTTGGTGCAGCCTACCTATCCAAGTTCCAGATAAGGCAAGGGCTTTCTTCTCGATGGTGTTGACTTCAAAGGTTGGTAATGGGGCTAATACTTTGTTCTGGACTGATAAATGGATTCATGGGCAGAAAATTGCAGATATGGTTCCTAGAATATCATTCCGAAAAGAATCACTAACAGAAGAACGGTTCAGGAGGCGTTGACAGATAGAAGATGGATTTTAGATATTACAGGATCACTCTCGGTGGGAGTCTTAGTGGATTATCTTCATCTCTGGAATTTGATTTCAGATTTTGAGCTGCTGCCAGATACGGAAGATAAACATACATTCAATATTGCTGCAAATGGGGCTTATTCATGGTTATTAAAGCGGTAAAACGTTAAAACGTTATGAACCAACTTTTTAACTTTTAAACGTTTAAACGAATGTTGAAACGTCTTTTCAGACTAGACATAGAAATTCAAATATAGAATAAGTTCACACATAAGCCTTCGTGACTGATCTTTGAGTTGGTCTTGTAGAGTGGCCGCAGAGGTGAGGCGCAACGTAGAGGCCGACGGTCTACGACGCAGTGGGAAGTGGCTGGGACCCCTTACTCCCAGTCCCAGCCGCAGAGGTGATTCACTGTGAGGGGCAGCGAGGGTAGCAGATGGATCTGGGCCGTCGAGGGCAGCAGCAGCAAGTGGATGCGGCGGCGCACTGGAGCTTGGCGGGGCAAGTGGATGCAGCGGCAACAAGTGGACACTGGAGTAGTGGAGCTTGGCCGGGCAAGTGGATGCAGCGGTAGCAAGTGGGCACTGGGCAGTGGCACGACGGCGCACTAGCCTGTGGGCGGACTGGCGGAGGGAAGAGGGAGGAGGGGGCTCGGCGGCGTACCTGGGGGCAGGAGGGCGGTCGCACTGTCGCAGGCGCGGCTGGGCGGCCGGCAGGGAGATCTCCAGCGCTGGCTGAGGAGTGAGGAGGCGCGGCTGGACGACCTCCAGCGCTGGTTCGAAGCGAAAGCGAGTAACCGAGGACCTAAAGCCCAAGAAGGCACACTAGTAACTAGAACGTCCTCAGAACATCTAAAACGACATAAAACGTGTTTTGGACGTTTAAATGACGATTAAACGTCCAAAACAGACGTTCTACGCTGATTTTTTGGAACGTTCGGGCGTTTTAGTTTCTAATAACGTTTTACCGGCGTCGTTTAAGCGACGTTTTAATTACCATGGGCTTATTCTGCTAAGGCTGCATATGATGGGCTGTTCACAAGGTCTGTTCATTTCGGTCACTATGAAAGAGTTTGGAAAACTTGGGCCGCCTCTAAATGCCACTTCTTCCTTTGGCTGACGGTGCTAAATAGGTGCTGGACAACAGATAGGTTGGCAAAGAGAGGACTCAACCATCTGGAGAGGTGTCCGCTTTGTGACCAGGAGTCTGAAACTTTGGATCACATTTTGGTTTCTTGTGTTTTTGCGAGGGAATTTTGGTTCCTGCTGATGCGCCATTTCAGACTACAAACTCTGGCTCCTATCCCTAGTACTGCGTCTTTTATGGGATGGTGGGAGATGATTGACAATGGTTCTGGAGATATGGCTATGAGGGGTGTCAACTCTCTTATTGCCTTGAGAGCCTGGATTCTCTAGAATCATCGGAATCGAATTGTCTTTGATGGAATTTCCCCTAGTGTTTCCGCAACTCTTTGTCAGTCAAGGGAGGAACAACAGTTGTGGGAAATGACAGGAGCTAAGGGTCTCTCCTTTCTTGCCGCAACCATCAGGGGCACCTAGTTGCAGGGTTGTATTTGTTTATTATGGATTGTTTTCTTTTCCTTTGTTTTAAACCTCCTTAGGGGAGTTTTTTTGTACTGCGGTCTATTTTGGACCTTTTTTCCTTCTACTTAATATAATGATGCGCAATTATCCTGCGCTTTCGAGAAAAAAATGCGTAAAGAGAGTATAATAACTTTATTACATCATCCAGACATAAATGTATTAAATACTTTCATCATCAAAGTACAATAGAAATATTAGGGGCCGGCGCGTCGCTAGACTCAGTATTTGTCCATAACTCCATATCCTCGTCAAAATCTTCCTCATCAGCTTCTGATCAAAATATTAGCAATGGGTGAGCTCACTTATGGTGGGGGCTTAGCAAGTGGGAGGAGTTATGCAAGGTTAACAAGGTAGGCTATGGTTAAGCGGTAAGCATTTTAGTTGGTGAATATTTTATTAACAACGCCTAACTTACTAATTGTAAGTGTATCCCAAAATATCCCAATTAATAATAAGCATATGATTATATCAATGTTTTTTTCTTTTTTTTTTCTGCTTAATATATAATGGGGCGTAGTTCTCTTGCGCGTTCGAGAAAAAAAGAAACCACTTAAGAAAACCATTTATAAATCATCGGATCACGATTTATTCTCCATCTTTGAGTTTACTTATCATGTGAGGGTCCTGGTTGCTCTTAACCATGAGCACGACTGACATATCAGTTTTACACTCTGCAGGAGTGGTACAACTTTACCCACAAGCCATGTATCCCATCTAGCCTGGGTTGTACGGACCCGTAAACACTGCCGAGGTGAATGGATAGGGATTCATTATGAGGCTTTCACAAAATATCCTTAGTACAAAGCCACCCGCTAAGGTTTCCACGTCAGAATTAATGGCCCTCTGGGCGAGGTAACTTAGCCAAGGCTACCACCCCATGTTAACATGAGCTGTCACCAAACCACTGCCATCTTTCAGGTAGGGTTGCTAAGCACTAAGTCTATAGAGTTAATTACCAAAGCCAGAGCCATTATAGCACTCGTGGTTGCACTGTTATCCTGGGTGGTCACTCCACGTTCCATTTAATACGAAATGATCTTGTTTAACCATCGGGTTAACATCATAATATAAACTTCATTTCCGGAACAATAGAATCATTAAAGAGTGACATCATATTTATCAAGTTGAACGGTAGCACAAATTGCTAAGCATAGTATTTATTCCAGGGTAATCAAGGAATAGGGTTGGTAATTCTAGGAAATCCTATTTAGGTAAATCCCATCAAATTATGCAAATATCTGAAAAGTAAACATTATTATATGCATTACTTGGGTACAAACAGAAATGCAGAGGGAGAATCCACTTGCCTTGTTCAAACGTGTCTTGCGGGTCATCTTCGAACATATTCGATTCTTCTACCACATAGCCCGCTTCTAATATAGATTCACATATCGTACATACAAAAGAAAACATACACCAATAAATAAACATACACTATTACATAAACATACACATTACAAAATAAACATACACAATACAAATCATACTTATAAAGGAAAATCGTCTGAAATAGGACCTGATTTGTAACTATAATACAAGTCTACTCACATCGACGTTCATCTCATTTGCTATGACATAATATACTAATTTTGTTTCGAGAATTCACTAGTGAAAACTATATGGCAAATAAATTATGGAAACACATGCTATATAAAAATTCATTTAAAATAACATAGATACAACACTAAACCAAATTCTACAGTACTAGTTTAATTACTTACTAATTGTTCCTATCATAAAACACGAGTCAAAGTTTTAGTTTTATTCTTTAAATCTTAAATGGAAATTATACGTATCGTTACAATGTTATTTATAAATCACATAACCTTACTATTTTAAAACTAATGTAAACTACTAACTTGGACTATAGTAAACATAATCATGGCTATATTATTTCGACATAAATAGAGATTCTACTACTTCGTAGTGAATAAGCAATATGCGTATGAACACATGTATCATGACTAGCAAAAATCTAAACCTTAACCTGACGAAGAAGATGTGGCCTAGTGCCCCTTTCAATTTCTTATCTACAACACTACACTTAACAACTACTAACATAATATTATTTCATGCGTTAAAACGAGAAGTTAATTGCAAATGTTTCTAGTACTAGATTACGAAGTTAATAAATCATAACATAACTTATTTATATTCGAAATATAAAATGCCCATATCGAAATATTGCTGCAGGTGCTGGTTCACAATTAAACGTATACATCAGGGAGTAGCAAGAAAGAAACATGGATCTCTTTTTAATGGTTTCTGAACTGAAAAATACCTGAACAAGATCTACACAAAGCCAGGGACTAAAACACAAAATGTTCATCTTCTACCTCTGGCTAGCTTTTGTGCGCAAGGAGCTCGGCGAGTGGGAGCGGGACGGCCGAACAAGGGGCATGGGCAGTGGTGGTCACCGGGGTCGCGGCTTCAACGATGCGGTGGTGAACGACACTCTGGCTCCGGTCGGCGGTGAAGGGCACGGCGGGGCTCTGTCGGCGAGCTACACAGCGAGAGAGGAGAGCGCGAGGTGGCTGTGGTTAGGGCAAGGCTCCAAGGGCGCGACCGGGGTTTTATAGAGTGGGGAGGAGAGAAGACGCTGGGAAGGGATGAATGGCGGCTGACAACCATCAAACGCCATTAATGGCGTTGGCCATTACTACGACCGTTACCGGCCTGGAGAAGAGGGGAGTGGGGAGGAGAGGAAGATGGAGGGTCGACGCTGGGGATAGAGATGGCCGGGGAATGGGAAGGAGCACCGGCGTCTGCCCTGGCCGTTCTTCGAACAGCCGCGGAAGCCGAGGTGTCGGCGGCGCGTCCGAGCGCGCCTGCGTGGCTGTGAGCGCGCTCGTGCGGCCGTGAGCGCGCTCGCGCGACCGTGAGGCCCCACCTGCCGGAGAGAGGGGAGTGGGTTAAGGCGGCGCGACGACTAGCCTTGAGATGGGCCCTGGTGGGCCGAAAAGATTAGGGTTTCCGATTTTCTTTTTCTTTTATCCTTATTTCCCAGAAATATAAATAAATATATTTTAAATATCTCTAAAATTTCATAATAATTAAACCAACAATATTTATCATTAAAGAATTTATTTTTGGACCAAAGTTCTCATATTAATTAATTGAATTCTCAATATAAAAGAAATTTTATAAAAACAAACATCAATCAAACATGAGCAAACAAAAATCATTCTAAAGATAAATAAAGTAAAACACTTGATTAAAAAAAATTCTTTATGAAACTGTCTACTATAATTTAAATGCATTATTTTTAATTGATGGTTTTGAGGTGTTACAGAGATGGGTAAGTGTTTGAATATGGGCAATTGATACCCACTAACTGGTATACATGATACCATATGCTAGTACATCATAGAACGGTTGTTTACCTTCTTACTGGTGTTTCTTATCTGTGCGGTATGATTCTGTACTTATTGAGTTAGTCTCAGGTTCATTATGTTGGTCCCTTCAAAACTTCTCCATGATTTATGGTTTACAAAATCTCATCATGAGGAATTTCAGTTGAATTGCATTATTTTGGGATATACATACTTTATAAAGATTGAAGTATTGAATTTGTTGGGTTCCGAAATGGTTACGGCTTATTCCTTTATTCTCCATCTTCTCTATCCACTTGCTGGTCGAGATTGCAGAAGTTATGTACTTAGCACGGAAAGACCACCAAAATCGTAAAATACCATCGAAAGTTCGAGCCAACTTAAAAAACCACTGAAAAGTCCAAGAACTATCTAGTTCCTTTCATGTTGATGACGTCAATTAAGACATTAGACTCAGTATTCTGTGCACAAGTGTTTTTGACTTGTTTGTGCACATCGAAAGTTCAAGCTAACTTAAAAAACCACTGAAAGATCCAAGAACTACCCAGTTTGAGGCTTTGAGCACTCTGTTACCTTTCACGTTGATGATGTTAATTAAGACATTAGACTCAACATTTTGTGCACATGTGTTTTTGACTTGTTTGAGCACATATATGCTTAAAAAATGCTATTTCACCACAGATTTGAAGATCCAAAGGCAATGAGCCACCCAAAAGGCCGGGATTACAATCAATCCTAAACCAACCATATCAGGAGTTGCCTAATATACTCTAACATGCCTGATATACTCTAACACCTAGGCGCCATCCAAACACGCCCCTAATTTCCAACAAACAAGCACATAAAAGTGCCATTCATAGTCTTTGGCCCAACCGCCCAACAAATTCTAGCCTAATTAATGGTGAGCCTTGTAGCAATGCCACCTAAGATATTTCTTGTGATGCTGCCCTGCTTTTGGTAGTATGTCTTGTAGTGACTTGGAGTTGAATTTGTTGTTGCCATACTTGTTATACAGGACTAACTAACAAATGACAATTGTTACTAACCTTAGGATTGATGGATGATTCGTGGTTCATAGAACTGTGTAATAGATATAGCAAATAATAGTGGGTCGTGTGGGCCTTAACACCCCCTAAAACTCAAGGTGGAAGTGGAGGATCCGAAGCATTGAGTTTGATCAAGTGAAATTGATGTTGTGCTCTGGTTTGCGCTTTTGTGAAGAAGTCGGCCAATTGAGATTCCGAGGGCACATATTGAAGACCAATAGTCTTTTGATGACAATGGGACCGAATGAATGATGCATCAACACCAATGTGTTTGTTAGACTACCCGTCTAGGTTTCTAGGGTTTGGGGTGTTCCCCATGTAATTACCGTCTCACCCCTCACTGTAATGGGCCTGGCCCAGTTATGGAGTCTATTAATACTACTCCCCATCCCTGGTTAGGGTTATGGGTTCCTATTCTAATATGGTATCAGCTTAGTTTAGGTTTAGGTCCTCTCCCTGCCCAGCCGCCAGCCGCCAGGGGCTCCTCCCTGCCGCCGCCGACTCCCTGCCCAGCCGCCGCCGGGCTTTCTTCCCCAGCCGCCGGAGCTCCCTGCGCCGGCCTCTCCTCCCGCTCCCTCCCTGCTGCATCGCCGGTTCCGCGCGCCCCTCTCCCCTGCGCCGCCGCCGCCGGTCCCCTGCTCCCTCTCTCCGGCCGCGCCCCCTCCTTCTCCGGCGTGCACAGGTCCGCGCGCTCCCACCCTCTCTCCTCCCTGCTTCTCTGCCGTGCGCCCACCGCCGCCCAGCCCCGCTCGGCCACGTCGCTGCAGCGCGTGCCGCCGCTCCCGTGCCTGCCGCGCCCTGCGCACACCCCGCGCCGCGCGTGCCCGTGCCGGCTTCCCTTCTCCCCCTTCGCCGCAGTTCCCTGCTGCCAGCCGCCGCCCTTCCTGCACATGGCGGACCTTCCCCAGGACGCGCTCACCACCAGCCTGGCACACCCGCCCCTGACCGCGGGCCTGGGCGCGGCCCCCACATCCCTGGCCGCCGGCGTCACCTCCCTGGGCCTCCCTGCTGCCGGCCAGACCCACCCCATGGGCCCCGGCCGCTCCGTGGCAGATGCCGAGGCTCCCTACATCGTCGGCCTCCGGCCCCTCCGCGACGCCCCTTCCCCGGCCCACCGTCGTGGCTCTCCACCGGGGTTTCCTGCCCTCGCGGCACCCCCCGGTACCGACTCCACACTCGGCGACCCCTTCGCTACGATCCAGGCGGCTGTGATGGCCTCGCGGGAGCGTGAGCGCGCCGCCTCCCTCGCCCTGGAACGTGAGCGGGCCCTGGGTGCCGCTCTGACCACCCAGATGGTCACCACGCAGCGTCTCCTCGGCCGCCCACCGGTCGCCCCTGTGGACCACCCGGAGGACCCCCGCGACTCTGACCTCGACACCGACCTCATCGCTGCTCTCCATGCTCAGGCCGCGGGTCTGCACAACATCCGGGCCCTCGTGTCCGTGGTGCTGGATCCGGCGTCCTCCCACTACCCACGCTGGCGCGGACAGGTCCTTCTCACGCTGCGGCGGTTCGTCCTCGACGACCACGTCCTCGTCGACCACGACGCTCCTCCGCCTCGCTCCTGGTGCCTCATGGACAGCGTTGTCCTCTCGTGGCTCCACGGCACCATCACCGTTGAGCTGCAGGACATCATCCGCGATCAGGCGGACACTGCTCGCCAGGCGTGGCTCGCTCTCGAGGACCAGTTCCTCGGGAATCGAGATGCGCGGGCGCTCCACCTCGACGCTCAGTTCCACCTGTTCTCTCAGGGGGACCTCTCTGTGGGAGAATACTGCCGCCAGATGAAGGGTCTGGCTGACTCTCTCCGCGATCTCGGCGAGCCAGTTGCCGATCGTACCCTGGTGCTGAACCTCCTGCGTGGCCTCAGCCCCCGCTACGGCCACCTGAAGGCTCTCATCAAGCGGAGCGTACCCTTCCCCACCTTCCACGCCGTGCGGAACGAGCTTCTCCTCGAGGAGCTCACCCTGGCGCATGAGGCACCCACCCCTGCATCGGCCCTCTACAGCGCTCCTACCAGTGGTCAGCCGCCCTCAGGGGGTCAGGCCACCCGTCCTCCCTTGACCGGGGCTCCCACCCGCCCCCCACCTGCCGTCCCGACGGCCCCTCGTCCGACTTCCACGACCGACGGGGGTCGTCGCTCCCGCAAGGGCGGCCGTGGGAGCGGCGACTCCTCTCGTGGCGGTCCCTCCGGCCGGGGTGGCGGCCACGCGTGGCCGTCATTCTACAACCCCTGGACCGGGACCATCGCCATGTGGCCGGGCCAGGCACCGAGTGCCCCCCGTCCTCCGGCGCCAGCCCTCCTGACTACACCTCACTACGGCGCACCTCCTTATGGTGTTCCCGTCGTGCCCCAGGCTCCGCCCGCGCTCCTGCCCCCGGGGACCCCCACCTCGACGCCTTGGTCCCCGCCGGCCGGTGGTTGGGACAGCGCCTCCCTCGCTGCTGCCTTCAGCACCATGGCGATGACCCCCCCCTCCGACTGGGTGATCGACTCCGGGGCCTCGTACCACACCACTCCCACGGCAGGCACGCTCTCTCGCTCTCATCCCCCCTCCCCTCTCACCCATCCTCGATCGTCGTTGGAAACGGTTCCACTCTGCCAGTCACCTCAGTAGGTGCCTCGGTTCTCCCTGGGCCGTTTTACCTCAACGATGTTCTCGTAGCTCCCCACATCACCCACAATCTTCTTTCTGTTCGTCGATTCACCACTGACAACTCCTGTTCCATTGAGTTTGACCCCTCTGGTTTTTCTGTGAAGGATCTGGCCACCAGGACCCTTCTCGCCCGCTGTGACAGCTCGGGGCCTCTCTACACGCTCCAGCCCTCCACCGCCGGCGTGTCTCCACCTCCTGCCCTGGTCTCCACCACCTCCTCCACCACATGGCATCGACGTCTCGGCCATCCTGGACCCGACGTCATGACCAAGATTACCAGTAGTCTCGATCTTTCATGTAGTAGGGGACATTTTGAGGGTCTCTGTCATGCTTGTCAGTTAGGCCGACATACTCGTCTCCCATTTACTACTTCTTCTTCTCGGGCTGAGCAGGCTTTTGACCTGGTTCATTGTGACCTTTGGACCTCCCCTGTACTCAGTCTTTCTGGTTATAAATATTATCTGGTGATTTTGGATGATTTTTCCCATTTTCTCTGGACCTTCCCGCTTCGGTTGAAGTCGGACACATTCACCACCCTCACACACTTCTTCACCTGGGTATCCACTCAGTTTCGTCGCCCGGTCCGTGCTCTGCAGTGTGACAATGGCCGCGAGTTCGATAACAACGCCTCTCGCTTCTTCTTCCTCACTCATGGCGTCCAGTTGCGTCTCTCGTGCCCCTACACTTCTGCACAGAACGGCCGAGCCGAACGCATGATCCGCACCACCACTAATATGCTCCGCTGTCTCCTCTTCCAGGCGTCTCTCCCTGCCAGCTACTGGGCAGAGGCCCTGCATACTGCCACCCACCTCCTCAACCGTCTTCCCTCGAAGGCGGTACGCCACCCTACCCCCCACTTCGCCCTTTACGGCACAACCCCTTCCTATGACCACCTTCGCGTGTTCGGCTGTGCCTGCTACCCTAACACTTCCGCTACCGCTCCACATAAGCTTTCTCCTCGCTCCACCCGCTGTCTATTCCTTGGCTACTCCCCTGACCACAAGGGGTACCGGTGTCTGGACCTCACCTCCCACCGCATCATCATCTCTCGTCATGTCGTCTTTGACGAAGATGTGTTTCCCCTTGCTGGCTCCACCCCACCCACCGATCTTGACTCCCTCCTCGAGTCCGATCCGATTCCTTCCCCACCTTCGGCTCCCCGCCTTGCGCCGTTACCTGCTCCTCGTGCGGCCCCCACGACCTCTTCCACGCCACGCGCGGCCCCGTCGACCCCGCCTGCGCCACGCGCGGCCCCGCCGACCCCGCCTGCGCCACGCGCGGCCCCGTCGATCCTGCCTGCGCCACGCGCGGCCCCGTCGACCCCGCCTGCGCCACGCGCGGCCCCGTCGATCCTGCCTGCACTACGCGCGGCCCCGTCGACCCCGCCTGAGCCACGCGCGGCCCCGTCGACTCCGGCTCGATTTGCCAACCCCGCCCTCGTCTACCATCGCCGCGGCCACGCCACTACCTCGGCGCCCCCCGACTCGGGCCCGTCGACGAGCGCGGCCCGTTTCGCCGACCCCGCCGACGTCTATCACCGCCGTGAGCCGGCCCCACCAGCCGCTCCCGACGTTCCGGCGGCTCACTCCGAGTCGTCTGTATACCACCCGGTCGCCATCCACCGCGACCCCGGGCACGTCCACCCGATGGTGACTCGGCGCGCTGCTGGCGTTCTCCGCCCCGTCGACCGGCTCATCCTGGCAGCCGCCACGACTAGCACTCCACCCGACGCTTCCCCGGTACCCTCCTCCGTTCGCACTGCCCTCGCCGACCCACATTGGCGTCGCGCTATGGAGGAGGAGTACGCGGCCCTCTTGGCCAACCACACCTGGGACCTGGTGCCGCGTCCACCAGGCACCAACGTGGTCACCGGCAAGTGGCTATTTCGCCACAAGCTGACCTCGGACGGCTCCCTCGACCGCTACAAGGCCCGTTGGGTCCTTCGGGGCTTCACCCAGCGCCCCGGAGTGGACTACGACGAGACCTTCAGCCCTGTCGTCAAGTTCGCCACTGTTCGCGCCGTCCTCTCCCTCGCCCTCTCCCGCGACTGGGCGATCCATCAGCTCGATGTCAAGAATGCCTTCCTCCATGACACTCTGACGGAGACTGTCTACTGCAGCCAGCCCACCGGCTTCGTCGACGCTGACCGTCCGGACCTGGTTTGCCGGCTGAACCGGTCCCTGTACGGCCTCAAGCAGGCGCCACGGGCTTGGTACAGTCGCTTCGCCTCCTACCTGGCCTCCGTCGGCTTTGTCGAGGCCAAGTCGGACACGTCCCTGTTCATCTACCGGCGCGGCGACGACACCGTCTACCTCCTGCTCTACGTCGACGACATCGTGCTCACGGCGTCCACCGCCGACCTCCTACACCGCACGATCGTCGCCCTTCAGCGGGAGTTCGCGATGAAGGACCTGGGGCCCCTCCACCACTTCCTCGGCATCACCGCCGAACGTCGGCCTCAGGGTCTCTTCCTCCACCAGCGCCAGTACGCCATCGACATCCTGGAGCGGGCTGGCATGTCTGACTGCAAGCCCTGCTCCACGCCTGTCGACACTCAGGCGAAGCTCTCTGAGGATGACGGGCCTCCGGTCACCGACGCGACGTCATACCGGAGCCTCACCGGCGCGCTCCAGTACCTCACGTTCTCCAGGCCCGACATCGCCTACGCCGTCCAGCAGGTGTGCCTGCATATGCACACTCCGCGGGAGCCCCATCTCACTGCGCTCAAGCGGATTCTACGCTACCTCCGCGGCTCCCTCGACTACGGCCTCCTACTACGCCCATCCCCGACGTCGGAGCTCGTGGTCTACACCGACGCTGACTGGGCTGGCTGTCCCGACACGCGCCGGTCCACCTCCGGCTACGCCGTCTTCCTGGGCGCCAACCTCGTCTCTTGGGCCGCCAAGAGGCAGCCCGTCGTCTCGCTCCAGCGCTGAGGCCGAGTACCGCGCCGTGGCCAACGGTGTGGCCGAGGCCTCCTGGCTGCGCCAGCTCCTCCACGAGCTCCACAGTCCTCTTCAGCGCGCCATACTCGTCTACTGCGACAACATCAGTGCGGTCTACCTCTCCACCAACCCCGTGCAGCATCAGCGCACAAAGCACATAGAGATCGACCTACACTTCGTCCGCGAGCGTGTCGCTGCCGGTGACGTTCGGGTTCTAAGCGTCCCCACCACGCTGCAGTTCGCCGACATCTTCACCAAGGGACTGCCGTCGAGTGTATTTCTAGACTTCCGATCCAGTCTCAACATCTGTACAGGATAGAGTTGTGACTGCGGGGGGGTGTTAGACTACCCGTCTAGGTTTCTAGGGTTTGGGGTGTTCCCCATGTAATTACCGTCTCACCCCTCACTGTAATGGGCCTGGCCCAGTTATGGAGTCTATTAATACTACTCCCCATCCCTGGTTAGGGTTATGGGTTCCTATTCTAATAGTGTTTAGTGAATTCATGCTTCACATGACCATGAGAAATTTACATAGCCCCCATGTTATCACATAAAAGAGGTGTAGGAGTGTCACAAGAGACACCAAGTATTAGAGTATATTAGGCATGTTAAAGTATATTAGGCAACTCCTGATATGGTTGGTTTATGATTGATTGTAATCCCGGGATAACCTTCCTTATCTCTAGGATAGACTTCCTGCCCTCCAAATCATGTACTCCTATATATTCTCCCTAGAGGTTCAATGCAATATCATCCCACACATTATACATAATCTGTACTTCCTACATGGTATCAAAGCCAAAGGTCTCAAGTTCGAATCCTGACAGAGGCTTTATTTGTGCCTCCACTCATTTATTTCCACGTTTGCGCTTTTCTCTCTGGCTGTGTTTGCGCCTTTCTCTCTAGTTGCACGTGAGTGGGGGTGTTGAAGTGTATAAGTGGATTGCCTACCTTCTCCTAACAACTTAAGCTTTTGAGTTGAATTGGTTAGTGCGTTTACTCTAACATGGTATCACGAGTTTAGGTTAAGCCCTAGTCTCCCTTCCGCTGCTGTCGCCGTGCCGCCCTCGGGGAGATCTCTCTTCGTTAGGGGTAGCGCCCTCGTAGGATGCGCCACAGATCCATCTGATCCACTGCGTTCGTCAAGCACAACACCAGACTAGAACTCACCATCAAGGCTCCGTCGACGGCCTCTATCCACCTTCCCATCGACTAGCCCAGCTGGATCTGGCCCATTGTACGTCATCGTGGCAGCGGCTGTGATAAGGCTGTATCCCTGCCGTCGGCAACATTGCACGCCGCCATGTAGGCGGATGCAACCTCCGCTGTCGGCTGGACCGTGGCTGGGTAGTCATCGGGATTGACACGTCGTGGGGAGGACGGGCCGGGTCTCGCTCCGCCCCATGTTTGCGTCGCCATACCGGTCCTCTTCCGCAGGCGCACGTGCCGTCCCAGTCTTCTTCCACAGTAGCGCGCGGGTGCGTGGCCCCTTCCTGTGTGCACCACCCTTCCTGGTTCGTGCAAGCCTCAACGGGAGCCACGTCATGTGAGTGTCCTCCTGAGCGCCGCTGCGCTGGCCTCTGTTGGGCTCACGTTGCTAGCTCCCTCACCAAGGCAAGGTCGGAGGGCATATGCTCGGTGTGCTTGTCAGAGCTGGTTGATGGTGAGGAGGCACAAAGGAGCAGGGTACTTGGTAATGTACCAAACAATCTGCTGTTGCTGCTACACATTTTTTATCTTTTTCCTGGCTAGAGATCGGGTTTGTGTCTCCACATCGGCTCCTTCATCTTCTCCAACTGTGCCGCATGGCGTGGCTAGCAGTGTGCCAGGGGACACCCACATGCTATTTCTGTGCCTCTTTGTTGGCACGTTGATCTCCGCCGGTTCATCGTCGCCAATACTGGCCGGGAGGTTCTACCATCGCCATTGTCATCATCGTCTTCGCCTTGCACGCTGTCGGTCTGGCCAATCGATTGCGTGCGCGACCTCTCTCCCGTGACGTCTGTCTTCTGTCGCGAGTTTCTTAACCAAGCACAAGGGTTACCGCTGCGTCGCCTCTTTGGGCAGCAGCGTCGCTGTTCGTCATCGACCCCGCCGTTGCATCTACATCGTCGTTGACTCTGTCGGTGCGTGTCTCCTGCGCACGGTCTACGAGCTGTTCGACACCTGCGAGTTCTTCACCGACAAGTACCACTCGCGCTCCACTGGCGCCGTCGAGTCTCTTCTTCCTGTGTGTCGTGGCTCTCGTTGCCGTGACTCCAGGATCCTCGATGCGTCGCCACGTCTACCTCTTCGCCTTCTTCTAGCACAACCTTGTTGCCAGTGTCGTCGTCTCATCCTCGACTACTTCGTGTACTCCGCTCTGACAACCGTGAGTTGCGACGGCAATCCCGTCATATCGCACCACAACCGTCGTGGATGTCTTCTCTGTTGGCACCTCGACAATGGCTTGACTTCCTTGCACTCGGCTATCTCGACATAATCGGCACAAAGGGCTATCCTATGCATGGGCTACTGCAGTTGCAGCATTCGCACCGGCGTTCCGACTATGGGGGGATATCTCCATTGTTCTCCAGTCTGTCCGTTCGTGTTGCTAACGCTATGACTGGGGGGGTGTTAGAGTATATTATGCAACTCCTGATATGCTTGGTTTAGGATTGATTGTAATCCCGAGATAACCTTCCTTATCTTTAGGATAGGCTTCTTTCCCTCCAAGTCATGTACTCCTATATACTAGAGGCTTAATGCAATATCATCCCACACATTATACGTAATCTCTACTTTCTACACCAAGGTCTGCTAAGAGCCAACACATTCAAATAATTTCAGCAGTAGTAGTGGCAGGGGCTCAAAGTTCTGATTTAGTACTAGATTGAGAGATGGCAGCCTACTTCTTGGATTTCCATGCAATAGGAGAGGATCCAAGAAGGATACTCTAACCTGTAATAGGGCGAGGTTCAGTGGGATCACTCACCCAAGTGGCATTGGAGTAAGCATGAAACTGAAGGGGGCTGTTTGAAGCATTAGAGTAAACATCTGTAGCTTGTCCCTTGTAAATAACTCAACACATGAAGCAAATGACCATAATGAACAGAGGTAGGTGTAGATACAAATTGACTCAAAATGTGAACAACATGAGCAATATCAGGTTTGGTGATATTGGAAGGTGGTGTGATAGGAATGGGGACATCAGGTGTGGATATAATAGATGATGGTGGCACAAATGGAGGTTCAAGAATGGGAGAAAGACACATGAAAGAGGTGGACTCTGGGAAAATATGAGTGGATGGGCGAGTAGTAAAAGAAGGGTCGAGTTTCATTAAAACTCACATCTTGTGAAATACGAATGCGACTAGAAGATGGATCATAACATCGATAATTTTTATGTTCAGGACTATCCAAGAAAAATGCATTCAACAGATTGATCAGTCAATTTAGTCCGCTCGTCGAGTGCTAACAAAACACAACATGTACATCAAACAATCGAAGATCATACCATGGAGGAGTCCTAAAAAGGACTTTACTATGTGTTTTGCCAGAGAGTTTTGATGACGGTTGTCTATTGATGAGATAAACAACATTAGAGATAGCTTCACCAAAAATACAAGGAACAAAATAAGATATTAGAAGAGTGCGTGCAGTCTCAATGATATGACGACGTTTGCGTTCAGCAACACCGTTTTATGCATCACTACTAGGACAAGAAAGCCGAGTAAGAGTACTCTATGAGGTAAAAAACTAGTGAAAATTATCAGATAAAAATTAACCACCAGAATCAGAACGAAAAAATTTAGTAGAAAACTGGGCGTGAGCCATGGGAGAATCACTAGGCTAATATGGAAGTTGTATTTCAGGAGCAGTAGAGGAACATGCACATCAGAGCTAGGGTTCAAGTACTACCCTTAAGGGATCTCAAATCGATGCATATGAAGAAGGTCTGCGCTATGGGGTTTACGAAGAACAACACTGGAAGACCAAAATTTAGCCTGGGAAGTGGCCCTTGCACAATGGCCGACTGGCGTCCCATGCCATGGCTGCCGGGTGGGTGGGTGGCCCTCATCACGAGCATTGGTGTGGGTGGCCCTCATTGGGCCCCCATCGCGGGCATTGCTATGGGTGCGCCTCGTCGGGCAAAACATGCCTCTGGCCTTTGACGGCGGCGCATGGGTAGGTGGAAGCAGAGTGGCGGCGCATGGGCGGGCGGAGCGGCGGTGCAGTCTGCGTGGTGTGTGTGCTCAAGACTTCAAAGACTGCGTGGTGTGGATAGGATAAGACTGAGGGTATAATGGACATTTCATGTGCCATTTTACTCATCAAAGATACTAAAATACATTTTCGGTGCAAAAATTATAACAGACTGCTAAATCCAATTTAACGTTCGAACCTTTTAGTGGTGTTTTACCTTAGCTCGAACTTTTGATGGTATTTTATGATTTTGGTGATCTTTCAGAGCTATAGAACCAATTTTCCCTAACTCCACTCGGTGGGATGGCCCGTGCTAACATGTCAGAGACATCAGTGGCCTCTGGTCAGCATACGTAGTTCAGTGGCATATAACATATAATATAAGGAACCACCTGGGCAGTGCTTTTGTTGTCCATATGTTAAGTTCTCAGCATTTCAATGGTTTAGGAACATTGTTTTGATCTTATTATGAACCAATATTTTTTGTACTCTTTCATTCTTATATTTACTTTGGCTGTTTCAACGTTATTCACATTTCAATGGCCTCCTTATTTGTGGTTCTTTGTGTCTCATCTTTGACCTATTATTCGTGTAATCTTAATCTGCATTTCCATGCTCAGCAACTATGAACTCGGCCCATTTTTATATTACACAGAATAATAGAACTGCTCTTTGTTCTATGAGTGCTTATTCGAGCACTAACACAATGGTACTATATTGCAGACTGTTGAATATTCAGATTGGTGAGGCATCAAGGCGAGCATGGCTTGGCGAGGAAGCTGATCCACAGTACTCAGATCGACTGCTCAGACCATACAAGAGGCCCGTGGAGGTTTATATGGACCAACAGGATTCAAGGTGGTTTATATCCAAGGATGCAATTGTATCTGGCCTTGGTCTTCTAGGCATCAAGCAGGGTGGACCTGAGACAACGTTGTCTAAGCCTCGTCGAAAGAGAGTCGTCCGCAAAAAGGTCGCTTCAGGTTGAGTTTAGTGGATTTGGCAGCAATGCTGGAACGATTTTGCTCCTGTTCCACTATGCCAGAGGGAGGTCTACCCAAATAATGGTAAATGAGAAAAACTACAAACGTCAACCAGCACAGCACGTGGTCAATAGGCGAAGGCATCAAAGGGGGTTGTGCTGGGAAGCGTTGGTCAAAAGGTGCCCTTTACTATTTTCTAATTCAAGTGCAGTGGTTTCTTTATTTTTTGGTAAGAATAATATGTTGGTTTCTTGTATTGCTGTGAGGAAAATAGACACGTTTAGTGGTAGTTCTGTAAGTTTGTTAATGTACTGACTTTAACATGAGATGGATTCTGCATTTTTGTATAGATCAAATAGCTGCCGCATGCATGTATCTATCTTTTGAGGTCAATCAGGCCAGGGTTCCTGCTTTGGTGCAGGATTGAAAACTTATCTCTACTATTTATTAAGGCGGTAAGGGGTAGGCTACCATTCCGTGTTCTGCTATTCCCATTTTCCCCTCCCCACACTGTCTTTGTCTTTCTCATTCTTCTCTCACCGTAAAGCCCATTTCCATTCCCGGCTGCCATTCCATGTTCTGTACTTCTGTCAGTGTTCTACCATTTCCATTACCTCCTCCCCGCACTGTCTTTCTCATTACCCCCTCTCCGCAAATCCCATTCTCATTCCCACGTGGATCCCACGCCTAGCTAAAATTAAATTAAATAAAAAAACACAAATGTGGCTCCAATGAGAGTCAAACCTGCGACCTCTCAAACAAATGTGCTCGTAGCTACCACTACACCACATGTATGTTTATGTCAATATTTGTTATAGTAAAAATATTTACTACATCTCTTTCAAAGCACACCTGCTACCTTTGCATAATGTGTAGTAGTAGTGTCACACCCGTTTCTCAAGGGCAGAGCCGGGTGCATAGCATATGTGTGCCAGGATCTATTTCCACACATATGTTGACGTCACAAGTGTAATATATCAAAAGAACAATGCATAAAAGCGTAAATAACGATTATATTAACATATTACACTTCGAACAGACATAATGTCTTAACCTTTATTCATCAAAGTACAGCGAAACAAGGACATCCATCCACAGGAAGATGACCGGGGGTATCACTAGACTAGCATCCACGGAGTTCAGCATCATATCTTCATCTGCAAGCTTCTGATCAAAATTAAGCAAGGGTGAGCTCACTTATGGTCGGGGCTCAGCAAGTGGGGGAAAAACTAATGCAAGTCTAACAAGGTGAGGCTGAGGTTGAGCAGTAAGCATTTTAGTTGGTCAACATTTTATTAACAACACCTGTCTTACTAATAAGTGTGATTCCCAAGTATTCCCATTAAACAAAGGTACAAGAGTATATAAAAAAACACTTAAGTGAAACCACTTAAGCAAACCATTGGCAGATCATCAGATCTCGATTTATTTTCATCTTCAAGTTCAATTATCATGTGAGGAGTCCAGGCCGCTCATAACCGTGAGCACGACTGATATATCAGTTTTACACTCTGCAGAGGTGGCGCATCTTTACCCATGAGCCGCGATTCCCTTCTAGCCCGGGTTAGCTAGACCCGTATTCACTTCCGAGGTGAATGGACAGGGTCTCACTACGAGGCTTCTCCCTAGAGTCCTCATTACGCAAATGCTGGAAATGGTCAAACTGCATAAGGCACACCTACCGTAACCAACTTATAGTCCAGACTACAGGGTAAAGCTTTGGGAACTATGCCCGTATCCAATCTGTCTGAGCCGGAACTATAAGAGCTTGCCAGATGCCCCCGTTCCTGTCGACCACGACCAGCACGCAACATAAGACTTCCCTAGTTATTTAGCCAAGACCAGAGCCATGATAGTTCTCATGGTAGCACTGTTTTCCCGGGTGGTCACTCCATGTTCCAATTAATATGCAATAATCTTGTTTAACCATCGGGTTAACAACAATAATGTAAACTTACCATTTGGAACATTAATATCATAAGCAGGAGTGACTGCATAAAGTTAACTTGTAGCAATAGCATAGCTACGAAGGTAAAGTATAATTCCCAGGTTTGATCAAGGAATAAGGTTGGAAAGGTTATCTAAATAGGTAACCCGTCAAATTATGCATATATATCCAAAAGAATAAACTTTATTAAATGTATTGTTTGGGATCAAACAGAGTATGCAGAGGGAGAAGTCCACTTGCCTTGCTTATTGAAAACTCGAGGTTCTTCCACAGAATATATCTTGATTCTCAACTACTAGATCAACCACTGAATATCACACAAACAAACAAGAAGAACAAACACCACTCAATAACATACAACATTCACCATACGTAAAGCTAAAAGAAAGTTTAACGAAAAGAGTGTTTGCTTTTCAAAAACGTCGCAAGTAATGGTTATAATAAGAAGGTATTCCTTTTAAAAATGTGTGACCTATAATTTATAAAACAAGACATGAGCTTAAAAATATCTTAATTAAAATATACAAATATTGGGTTCATCAATTTTAATCTTTTATAAAACGTCATACATGATACGTCTAAGATAAAAGGTTAATAAGATGATAAAACACTTAATAACGATATTAAACATTTTTAACCTTTTAGAATAGATATAAGTTATATATATGTAAAGTTAATGGGCTACTAATCGCGTTATTAATTTTAGAAGCATTATGAAGCATTTTTATAAATATTGTTAACCAATTACTTATGACAAATTAAGATATAAGTTTAAATAGGTTTTATGTGAAAAAGGTAATTATTATTATTAAACACCTATTTATGGAAAGTTATGGTATATGCCTTAAATGAACTTTTATGTAAAAGACAATGAACAAACAACTATCTTTTAATTTCATTTGAAAACACATAGGCTATATTATTATATTCGAAGTCAATATTAAATAACATTTTAAGTTATAAAGGAACTTAAACTCCTATTACTTTATTTTATCCTTTAGAAAAAGCTAAGTGATTCGTATATAATGTGGATTAAATTCTATGAAATCATTAATCCTGCCATAAATCTAGTTAAGAACAAATTGACTACCGGTTTGAGTATGATAAAGGATAATTAGAATGAATGCTATATTTATTGGTATTAACTATCATTTTAGTTATGTGAGTACTTAATTAAGCCATTATATCATTATTAGAAAAGTTATATGACATATTACCATTTAGTACGGCTATACTTAAACATCTATAACGAATCTTATTAAATCAAAATCTTGATGTCTATTAAAAGGTCGTTTTACAGTTAGAAATAAATTCTCTAATTCTTTAGTAAGAAACCTATATTTATCAACATATTATAATTTTCTTTATTAGGAAAGTATAAGCGCCTAATCAAGTTATTTTAATAAAATTCTATTATTTCAGTTTTCTCCTTTCTTTCTTAAATAGAAATTATGCGCGTGGCTAAAATTGTTTACTTAATTCTTATAACATTAATATTCTAAGAATTGATTGTAAATTACTAAATGGGACTTTTAATAACCTATTCATGGTTATTATGACATGAATAAATAGCTTACTAATTTTAAATAATTAAGAGATATACTTATTAATACATTTATCGTGAATAGTAAAATATATATTTTCATTTGACCGAAAATACGTGGCTTAGCATGTCTTCTATTATCTTCATGCAAATAAGTTTACACTTAAAATACTACTAACAATTATTATTCTACACACTAAAGCGAAATCAAATTTGTAAACGTTTTCTAGTATGAAATCACGGAAGTAGTGAATAGTGACTATACTCATTTTTAAAATTATAAAATTATACACATATTCAAAGTATTGTTGCGGGGTTTGATTTTGGCTACACGTATACATCGCATCTCTAAAATCAAACACGTGAATCACATCGATAATACCACGATAAATCATAAGATCCATAAAGTAATTTAAAACAAGATTTAGAAAATACATCAACAATTTGGGGTTGCCTTCAACCTTGAGTTTGCTCATGTGCAGGAGGAAGGGCAGGGTGGTCTCGGCATAGGTGCTGCGTGGACGGCGAGGTACGCTCCGGCGAGGCTCCACGGGCGGTCCGAGCACTGCAGGGCAGTGGATGGTCCAGCGTCGGCGAAGGCGCGGACGACGGAACGTGCTCTACTGCGAGAAGGAGGAAGGGGCAAGGTGGCTGGGGTTGAGTGCGGATGACGGGGCACGAGCTCCGACGAGCTACGTACGACGGCCGACGAACACGTCCGGGCGAGGTAGCGATGGAGAAAAGCTTGGACAGGGGAGGGAGAAGACAGAGGAGCTCGGCGGATTTTATAGAGAGAGGGAGAGAGATGCAGGGTCGGACGGGGTGCTTCATGGCCAATAATGGCGTCGACATCAATGGAGAGAGGAGTAATGGCGCCAATAACTCGGAGAAATGCTCGGTTGACGCTCCATTACACAGGTGAGGAACGGACGCGCGACACTTGGGGTCGCTTGGTCTTCTGTTGTTGCTCGATGGCTCGGCTTCATGGCAGCGAGGCACAGGGGCGCGGGGTCGGGTGCACGGCGTCGCACTGGTTCCTGGCGGCGCGGTCAGCGCGGTCGAGGTTGGCCGGCTGGCGCGTCGGGGGAAGCTGCAGGGGCGCCGGGGCGGCTCGAGGTCCTGGGCGCAGGGTGTCGCGCCCGGCTGCTCGGCGCGGTCGGGGCTGGGGCGCTCGGCCGGTGCCCTGGCAGCGCACCTGGGAGAGAGAAACGAGGGGGAGGAGAGAGAGGAGAGAGAGGCGGCGGCTGGCTGGGAGAGGGCGTGCGCGGCAAGCTCACCAGCCAGGGAGCGGCGGCTGTGAGAGGAGCAGGGGCGGCGCTAGGTTTAGGTGTTGGGGATGTTGGGCCCTGGTGGGCTTTAGGGTTAGTTTTTCTTTTTTTCTTTTTTTTTCTATTTATTTTCTAAATTCGAAATATAATTTTAAATAACTCTAAAATTCATAATAACTAAACCAAAATTATTTATAAATAAAATATTAATTTTTGGACTAATATTATTATATATATTATTTACTAGGATTTTTATTTAAAACGAAATGCTATTAAATGACCAAAATCAATCATGAGCATCCAAAAAATCATTCCAAAGGCAAATAAATGACACACGCTTAAAAGAAAATTCATTACCATTAATATCATTATTAACTAAATTCATTATTTTATTTAATGATTTTCATAGTGTTACAAATCTACCCCTCTTAAAAAGAATCTCGTCCTCGAGATTAAGAAAGGCTAGCACGAAAGCAAAGGAGATACATGGTTTATTTGTAGGTTCTTAGTTCTCATTGAACTCCTCCAAACTTAAGGAACTTCCTTACTTCTTTGCTCCAAAATGTATACTAATCAAGCGACCTTCATCATCATAGTTATAAAATGGTGGGTCTTCTGAACTATTGCTTAGGTCATGCTTGGCAGCTTTCTTCTCTAGTCGGTCTAGACGCTTCTTGGGGCATTCACGAATAAGATGTCCTTCGTTTTTGCAGTAGTAGCAAGCACCTCTTGCTTTGAGTTCTTTGCGAGTCAACTTTGCTTGACCAATAGGGGGTGAGGGTTGACCGGGTGTCTGTATCTCATGTAGCTGAGCCTGACTTGATTCTTCTGTTTGGGTATCCATGTGTTTCGGGGCTTTTGCTTGTGGTTGAGGTGGACTAATCATGTATCCAAACATTTTTCTATTCCTTTTGTTGTTCTTCATTCCATTCATCGAATATCTCTGTGACTCATTTTTCTCGTTCATAGTTGTTAAGGTAGGAATATTGTCGTTGGCATCATTTACTTCATTTCCATTGGGGTTCATCATCTAGTCAGAGGGTAAAAGAGTTAGTGAGACAGATTGCATAAGAGGCTTACATGACATTAAGATAAAGATCTAACACAACTTTTTGATTTCCAAGATTGGTCAAGGAACAAGGGTGGTTTCATATTTCTCCTAGCTTCATCATACTACAAGAGCGTACAAGTGTTATAATCCTTAGCATAGATCCTTTTGAACCTTATAAGTTACAGAGCATGATATCCAAATAATCTTTTTGATCCAAGAGTATTTCTTTGAGCACAATTTGAGAGAAAGACTTGAGCGGGTACTTTAGGGCAACTAGAGTATCACATTGTTTGCATATAGCAGATGACACCATACTTTATTCTCTTATAAAGAGGCAAAACACAATAAGTGCGAAAGATTCTCCAAATTTATTCATATATCACTTAGCACAAATACAAATCTTGAAAGGGCAACACTTTAACATTTTTTTTCGTGAGACATACTCCTTCTTCTAGCTAAACGATATATTATTCTTCCTTGTCAGATGTACCAATCTGAGCTGGAGGTCGGTTGTCTTCAACTACTATTGTTTCTCCAGACGTAGTTTCCAAGCACATGGTTTTCTCAGTATGTAGGATTACCGCCTTAGTTCTTTGTAACCAATTCTTTCCAAGAATCACATCCTTTCCCATTGATTCTATCACTAGGAGATCAGCTGAAAAATCTATCCCGTTGATTTTAATACTTACTTTCGGACATATGTAGTTCGCTAACACTTTCCTTTCAGGTGTACTGATGGTCTTTCTTGATCTTAAGGGGCACTTAAAGATACCATACTTTGTTGCAAACTGGGCACTGATAAAAGAATGTGTTGTACGAGGATCATACAACACGGTGGCGATAGTTGTGTGAATGACTAGTGTTCCAAAAATTACTGCATCGTCATATGGAGTGGTTCCTGTCACTGCATAACTTATCTTTCCTGTTGTCTCTTTCCGTTGTTTATTCTTTGTTGATGCATGGGTTTGAGGGTGTTGTCTTTTCTTTTGGACCTTATTGATCTCCACATCTTTCTTAGGACAACCATTAACAAGATGGCCGGTATCACCACAGCCAAAGCAAGCACGACTTGATAAGTTACATGGTGGAGTTGTCTTTACGGTGTTGTTAGAAGTTTCTGTGCATTTTTGTTCATATTCCATGTCTGAAGACTGAGATAGCTTTATCTCAGAGGTGATCTGTAGTGAACTCTTCTCAGGACAGTTACGGAAGTAATGACCTTCACGTCCGCATTGATAGCAAGCTTTTCTTGAAGTTATTTCTTGACTTTTTCCACGTTTCCCTTTTTGTTTCTTGGATCTGATGCGACCATGAGGCTGAAACTGTGTGCAAGTAATAGTCCATCCATCAATGTAACACTCATGTGTTTCTTCTTGGGGCTGGGCATCCTTGTGATGTTTCCTTTTTGGAAAACTTTGCAATTCATCAACTGGCAGTGCATTAGGTATGCGAGAATCTACTATTAGTTGTTCTTGGGGAGACATTTGTCTGTTTATGCCAGAAAATAAAATCTGGTTCTTCTGTTTTGTAGTTTCACTTTCGTTTGTACTGATTTGGCGAGAAGGAATTCCATAGTACTCACAACAACAACATGTTCCAAGGTCACTTGTTTGTTGGTTTGGTTGTGCATCCTTTTGGGTCTTGAATGTCTGTTCATCAACTATTGTATTTATAGTGTTGTTTTGACTTGCTAACACACCACATTCTTTGCATTTAGTGACAACACTTGTAGTTGACATTCCAAGGTCTGACATCTGTATGGGTATGGAAGAATGGAAGGGACGAAAGGGTTGAGCAAAGACAGATTATAGAGAGCAGAGAAAACCCATCTATCTAAGGTTTTACCTAGCTAACTGATGTCATTGTGGACAAAAGTCACACAATACACCAACAATCATTTCAAAGAAGCAAATCAAACATGAACACAAAGGACAATGAACTCAAACATACCAGCACAACACAATCCAATTCTACTCATTCAACCAAAACAAACAGTGAGATAAGGTTTGGAATAAGAAAGATATTATAAAGTCAAGGAGTTGGGTAAGAATTATCAAGGAGTTAGACAAGACATATTTGTTGGTGGCCAATAGTGAAATAAGATAATCATGAACTATTAAAGTTAGGATAAATGATACAACCAAGGATATAAAGTGAGTTAGGGAGAAAGCTTTATCAAGGAGACAAAATAGAGAGGCATTTTCAAGTAGGAGTAGGGAGACAAAGAATTCAATATATCAAGGTAGATATTGTGCAAGGGTGGCAATACAATGGCAAGAAAACAAAAGTATAAGAATTCAATAGGGAGAAAGCATTATTAAGGAGAAAAGTAGAGAGGCAAAAGTTTAATATATCAAGGTAGATATTGCACAAGGGTGGCAATAATGGCAAGCAAACAAAAGTATAAGGAGTCAAGGGTTATATAGCAATATTAGGGATTAGAAAACCACTTATAATATAATATAATATCGCCATTACCGATCTAGTTGAAAATCTTAATACTAAAGAACAATCCTATCAACCTAACCAAGAAGATTGGCAATAGATCCAAGAGATCTGTAACGAAAACTTCTTGCGGGGCAGGGATAAGACAGAGAATGAGGCATCTTCAATAGCTTCTAAAAGGTTCCTTCAGGCAAACTTCGCTTCAAGTTCCGCAATCCTAGCTTGATCATCTTGCAATGCTTCTCATTAGAACCTTCTGATAGACGAAGAATCGGACAAGAAGAGTTGAAAATAAAAGGGACGAGTTTGATATAAAGTAAATTTTTATGAAGGAAAATATATCAAGCTTTGAAAGACTGACTGAGCTTTCCATTTCTAACTAATCTAGCGACCTACGGTCACATTGCTTTGATACCACTTCTGTCACACCCGTTTCCTAAGGGCAGAGCCGGGTGCATAGCATATGTGTGCCAGGATCTATTTCCACACATATGTTGACGTCACAAGTGTAATATATCAAAAGAACAATGCATAAAAGCGTAAATAACGATTATATTAACATATTACACTTCGAACAGACATAATGTCTTAACCTTTATTCATCAAAGTACAACGAAACAAGGACATCCATCCACAGGAAGATGACCGGGGGTATCACTAGACTAGCATCCACGGAGTTCAGCATCATATCTTCATCTGCAAGCTTCTGATCAAAATTAAGCAAGGGTGAGCTCACTTATGGTCGGGGCTCAGCAAGTGGGGGAAAAACTAATGCAAGTCTAACAAGGTGAGGCTGAGGTTGAGCAGTAAGCATTTTAGTTGGTCAACATTTTATTAACAACACCTGTCTTACTAATAAGTGTGATTCCCAAGTATTCCCATTAAACAAAGGTACAAGAGTATATAAAAAAACACTTAAGTGAAACCACTTAAGCAAACCATTGGCAGATCATCGGATCTCGATTTATTTTCATCTTCAAGTTCAATTATCATGTGAGGAGTCCAGGCCGCTCATAACCGTGAGCACGGCTGATATATCAGTTTTACACTCTGCAGAGGTGGCGCATCTTTACCCATGAGTCGCGATTCCCTTCTAGCCCGGGTTAGCTAGACCCGTATTCACTTCCGAGGTGAATGGCCAGGGTCTCACTACGAGGCTTCTCCCTAGAGTCCTCATTACGCAAATGCTGGAAATGGTCAAACTGCATAAGGCACACCTACCGTAACCAACTTATAGTCCAGACTACAGGGTAAAGCTTTGGGAACTATGCCCGTATCCAATCTGTCTGAGCCGGAACTATAAGAGCTTGCCAGATGCCCCCGTTCCTGTCGACCACGACCAGCACCCAACATAAGACTTCCCTAGTTATTTAGCCAAGACCAGAGCCATGATAGTTCTCATGGTAGCACTGTTTTCCCGGGTGGTCACTCCATGTTCCAATTAATATGCAATAATCTTGTTTAACCATCGGGTTAACAACAATAATGTAAACTTACCATTTGGAACATTAATATCATAAGCAGGAGTGACTGCATAAAGTTAAGTTGTAGCAATAGCATAGCTACGAAGGTAAAGTATAATTCCCAGGTTTGATCAAGGAATAAGGTTGGAAAGGTTATCTAAATAGGTAACCCGTCAAATTATGCATATATATCCAAAAGAATAAACTTTATTAAATGTATTGTTTGGGATCAAACAGAGTATGCAGAGGGAGAAGTCCACTTGCCTTGCTTATTGAAAACTCGAGGTTCTTCCACAGAATATATCTTGATTCTCAACTACTAGATCAACCACTGAATATCACACAAACAAACAAGAAGAACAAACACCACTCAATAACATACAACATTCACCATACGTAAAGCTAAAAGAAAGTTTAACGAAAAGAGTGTTTGCTTTTCAAAAACGTCGCAAGTAATGGTTATAATAAGAAGGTATTCCTTTTAAAAATGTGTGATCTATAATTTATAAAACAAGACATGAGCTTAAAAATATCTTAATTAAAATATACAAATATTGGGTTCATCAATTTTAATCTTTTATAAAACGTCATACATGATACGTCTAAGATAAAAGGTTAATAAGATGATAAAACACTTAATAACGATATTAAACATTTTTAACCTTTTAGAATAGATATAAGTTATATATATGTAAAGTTAATGGGCTACTAATCGCGTTATTAATTTTAGAAGCATTATGAAGCATTTTTATAAATATTGTTAACCAATTACTTATGACAAATTAAGATATAAGTTTAAATAGGTTTTATGTGAAAAAGGTAATTATTATTATTAAACACCTATTTATGGAAAGTTATGGTATATGCCTTAAATGAACTTTTATGTAAAAGACAATGAACAAACAACTATCTTTTAATTTCATTTGAAAACACATAGCCTATATTATTATATTCGAAGTCAACATTAAATAACAGTTTAAGTTATAAAGGAACTTAAACTCCTATTACTTTATTTTATCCTTTAGAAAAAGCTAAGTGATTCGTATATAATGTGGATTAAATTCTATGAAATCATTAATCCTGCCATAAATCTAGTTAAGAACAAATTGACTACCAGTTTGAGTATGATAAAGGATAATTAGAATGAATGCTATATTTATTGGTATTAACTATCATTTTAGTTATGTGAGTACTTAATTAAGCCATTATATCATTATTAGAAAAGTTATATGACATATTACCATTTAGTACGGCTATACTTAAACATCTATAACGAATCTTATTAAATCAAAATCATGATGTCTATTAAAAGGTCGTTTTATAGTTAGAAATAAATTCTCTAATTCTTTAGTAAGAAACCTATATTTATCAACATATTATCATTTTCTTTATTAGGAAAGTATAAGCACCTAATCAAGTTATTTTAATAAAATTCTATTATTTCAGTTTTCTCCTTTCTTTCTTAAATAGAAATTATGCGCGTGGCTAAAATTGTTTACTTAATTCTTATAACATTAATATTCTAAGAATTGATTGTAAATTACTAAATGGGACTTTTAATAACCTATTCATGGTTATTATGACATGAATAAATAGCTTACTAATTTTAAATAATTAAGAGATATACTTATTAATACATTTATCGTAAATAGTAAAATATATATTTTCATTTGACCGAAAATACGTGGCTTAGCATGTCTTCTATTATCTTCATGCAAATAAGTTTACACTTAAAATACTACTAACAATTATTATTCTACACACTAAAGCGAAATCAAATTTGTAAACGTTTTCTAGTATGAAATCACGGAAGTAGTGAATAGTGACTATACTCATTTTTAAAATTATAAAATTATACGCATATTCAAAGTATTGTTGCGGGGTTCGATTTTGGCTACACGTATACATCGCATCTCTAAAATCAAACACGTGAATCGCATCGATAATACCACGATAAATCATAAGATCCATAAAGTAATTTAAAACAAGATTTAGAAAATACATCAACAATTTGGGGTTGCCTTCAACCTTGAGTTTGCTCATGTGCAGGAGGAAGGGCAGGGTGGTCTCGGCAGAGGTGCTGCGTGGACGGCGAGGTACGCTCCGGCGAGGCTCCACGGGTGGTCCGAGCACTGCAGGGCAGTGGATGGTCCAGCGTCGGCGAAGGCGCGGACGACGGAACGTGCTCTACTGCGAGAAGGAGGAAGGGGCGAGGTGGCTGGGGTTGAGTGCGGATGACGGGGCACGAGCTCCGACGAGCTACGTACGACGGCCGACGAACACGTCCGGGCGAGGTAGCGATGGAGAAAAGCTTGGACAGGGGAGGGAGAAGACAGAGGAGCTCGGCGGATTTTATAGAGAGAGGGAGAGAGATGTAGGGTCGGCCGGGGTGCTTCATGGCCAATAATGGCGTCGACATCAATGGAGAGAGGAGTAATGGCGCCAATAACTCGGAGAAACGCTCGGTTGACGCTCCATTACACAGGTGAGGAACGGACGCGCGGCACTTGGGGTCGCTTGGTCTTCTGTTGTTGCTCGATGGCTCGGCTTCATGGCAGCGAGGCACATGGGCGCGGGGTCGGGTGCACGGCGTCGCACTGGTTCCTTGCGGCGCGGTCAGCGCGGTCGAGGTTGGCCGGCTGGCGCGTCGGGGGAAGCTGCAGGGGCGCCGCGGCGGCTCGAGGTCCTGGGCGCAGGGTGTCGCGCCCGGCTGCTCGGCGCGGTCGGGGCTGGGGCGCTCGGCCGGTGCCCTGGCAGCGCACCTGGGAGAGAGAAACGAGGGGGAGGAGAGAGAGGAGAGAGAGGCGGCGGCTGGCTGGGAGAGGGCGTGCGCGGCAAGCTCACCAGCCAGGGAGCGGCGGCTGTGAGAGGAGCAGGGGCGGCGCTAGGTTTAGGTGTTGGGGATGTTGGGCCCTGGTGGGCTTTAGGGTTAGTTTTTCTTTTTTTCTTTTTTTTTTCTATTTCTTTTCTAAATTCGAAATATAATTTTAAATAACTCTAAAATTCATAATAACTAAACCAAAATTATTTATAAATAAAATATTAATTTTTGGACTAATATTATTATATATATTATTTACTAGGATTTTTATTTAAAACGAAATGCTATTAAATGACCAAAATCAATCATGAGCATCCAAAAAATCATTCCAAAGGCAAATAAATGACACACGCTTAAAAGAAAATTCATTACCATTAATATCATTATTAACTAAATTCATTATTTTATTTAATGATTTTCATAGTGTTACAAGTAGATAATTATCAACGAGATTCCTGAATCATATTTTTGGATGGAGGGAGTAGTATTTAAAAAAGAGCATTTGTCGGCGTTTCGAGACAGGGGGGTCCCTAAGCCGACGAGTGAGTGTGCTGCGTGCCCCAGCCCAGATGGGTCGAGCGCGTGGGCGAGCGCGAAGGGGGGAGAGGCGAGGCGGCCGGAGCCGAGCGTGAGAGAGGTGGAAGTCCCGCGGCCTTCGTGTTCGTCCCGCGCCCAGGTCAGGTGCGCTTGCAGTAGGGGGGTTACAAGCGTCCACGCGGGTGAGGGAAGCGAGCGGCCCCAAGAGAGCGCCTGTCCCGTCCTCGGTCCCGCGCGGCCGACCCTCTCTGAGAAGGCCCTGGTCCTTCCTTTTATAGTCGTAAGGAGAGGATCCAGGTGTACAATGGGGATGTAGCAGAGTGCTACGTGTCTAGCGGAGGGAGAGCTAGCGCCCTAGGTACATGCCAATGTGGCAGCCGGAGAGATCTGGGCACCCTGCTGGCGTGATGTCGTGGCTGTCGGAGGTGCGGCGGAGCCTGATGGAGGGACAACTGTTGGAGCGGTCGAGTCCCTGCTGACGTTGTCCTGCTTCCGTAAGAGAGCTGGGGGCCGCCGTCGTCATAGAGCTTGTGGAGCGCCATCATTGCCCCTCTGGCGGAGCTGGCCGGATGAGACGCCGGTCTTGTTCTCCGTGACCCCGGTCGATTCGGGGTGGGATGATGATGGCGCCTCCTGTTGACGTGGCGGTCTGTGCCCCAAGCAGGGCGACGTGGGGGTTCCTCCGAAGCCGAGGTTGAGTCTGCCTTCTGTTGCCGTGGCCGAGCCCGAGCCGAGGGGTCGGGCGAGGCGGAAGTTGTTTGGCCGAGGCCAGGGCGGAGTCCGAGCCCTGGGGTCGGGCGAGGCGGAGTTTCGTCGTCTTCCGGGTCTTAGCCCGAGTCCGAGCCCTGGGGTCGGGCGGAGCGGAGTTCGCCGTCTTCCGGGTCTTAGCCCGAGTCCGAGCCCTGGGGTCGGGCGGAGCGGAGTTCGCCGTCTTCCGGGTCTTAGCCCGAGTCCGAGCCCTGGGGTCGGGCGGAGCGGAGTTCGCCGTCTTCCGGGTCTTAGCCCGAGTCCGAGCCCTGGGGTCGGGCGGAGCGGAGTTCGCCGTCTTCCGGGTCTTAGCCCGAGTCCGAGCCCTAGGGTCGGGCGGAGCGGAGTTCGCCGTCTTCCGGGTCTTAGCCCGAGTCCGAGCCCTGGGGTCGGGCGGAGCGGAGTTCGCCGTCTTCCGGGTCTTAGCCCGAGTCCGAGCCCTGGGGTCGGGCGGAGCGGAGTTCGCCGTCTTCCGGGTCTTAGCCCGAGTCCGAGCCCTGGGGTCGGGCGGAGCGGAGTTCGCCGTGGCGCCTTTGGCAAGGCTCGATTGCCTGTCAGACTCACTCTGTCGAGTGGCACTGCAGTCGGAGCGGCGCAGGCGGCGCTGTCCTTCCGTCAGACTGGCCAGTGGAGCGGTGGAGTGACGGCGGTCACCTCGGCTCTGCCGGGGGCGCGTGTCAGGATAGAGGTGTCAGGCCACCTTTGCGTTAAATGCCCCTGCAATTTGGTCAGTCGGTGTGGCGATTTAGTCAGGGTTGCTTCTGAGCGAAGCCAAGGCCTTCGGGCGAGCCGGTGATGTGTCCGCCATAAAAAGGGGGGCCTCGGGCGAGACGGAAGTCTCTCGAGGTCGGCTGCCTTTGGCCGAGGCTAGGCTCGGGTGAAGCGTGATCGAGTCACTCGTGTGGACTGATCCCTGACTTAATCGTGCCCATCAGGCCTTTGCAGCTTTATGCTGATGGGGGTTACCAGCTGAGAATTAGGCGTCTTGAGGGTACCCCTAATTATGGTCCCCGACAGTAGCCCCCGAGCCTCGAAGGGAGTGTTAGCACTCGCTTGGAGGCTTTTGTCGCACTTTTTTGCAAGGGGACCAGCCTTTCTCGGTTGCATTTCGTTCCGGTGGGTGCGCGCGAGCGCACCCGCCGGGTGTAGCCCCCGAGGCCTCGGAGGAGTGGTTACACTCCTTCGAGGTCTTAATACTTCGCTTAACGCTTCGGCTGGTCTGGTCGTTCCCTCATGCGAACTGGCCGTAGCCCGGGTGCACGGTCGGGGCCCAAGCTCTCGGGCTGGTATGTTGACGCTGTCAACGATTTGGCCGGAGCCGGTTTTTGCGAGAGCAGCCCCCGAGCCTCTGCACAGGGCGAGAGGACGATCAGGGACAGACTCGGCTTTTTACATACGCCCCTACGTCGCCTTTCCGCAAGGAGGAGGGGGGGAGTGCGCCATGTTACCCTCGATGGGCACCGAACATGGTGTCTCCGGTGAGCTGCAAGCGGGTAATCCGAGTGGACGTCCGTGCCCCGTTCGTTGGGGGTCGGCTAGGGGCCTAGAGGCACGCCCAAAAGTACCTGCGGGTGATTTGCCGGACCCGGTCCCCTGGCGACGGGGTCCGAGGGCTCGATGCCTCCCTCCGATGGGATTCCGTTACAAGATCGTTCCCGCTGGTCTCGGAAATGTCCTAGGGTACCTCGGGAGCGCAGCCCGAGCCTTGGTTATGTATCGAACGTACCCCTGGTCATCCCTCGCTCGGTGTCTGAGGCGACTATGAACCCTTCGGGGGCCAGCCTTCGAACCCCTGATCAGTAATGGGCGCGGAGCCCGAGTAGCCTGAGGCGGCCATGGAGCCCTTCGGGGGGCTGGCCTTCGAACCCCTGACCAGTAGTGGGTGTCGGGCTCACGCGATCTGAGGCGACTGTTGAACCCTCGGGGGGCCAGCCTTCGAACCCCTGATCAGTAGTGGGGGGCTCGGAGCCCGGTTCCTTCGCGGAGAAGGATCCCTTTCGGGGTATCCCCCTTTCCCGGTCCCTGTTGCAAGAGGTAGAGAAAGAGGAAAACGGAAAAGGATACGAAATCGGACGACGTGGCGTACCTTTTCTGAAGCGGTTATACGGCGAAGGTGAAGCGTCGCGCGCTCCTCCTGCCAGAAGCGCCGCATGTCCCGCCGCGGAGTTAATGCGACGGGGCGAGTGGTTGGCGGGGCGGCCGTTGCGCGCGTGCGATCCGTTCGAGGAACGGGTCACGGGTGCACCGTCTTCACACCGTGAGAGGAGGCTCTCTTGCTGTCTCAGGATGGGACGTGAGCCTGGCTGACGACGTGACCGCTGCGCCCGCCGCCTGCCACCGCTATTACTGCCGGCCCCCTTTCGGTCGCTTTGACCGACGCGTGGGCCTGGGTTCCAAGCTGGCGTGTCAGAAGTCGGAGAAGCGCGTCCATCTGGCGCGGCTGCATGCCGCCTGCATGGCTACCCGCCCCTTCTGCCCGTTGGTCTGGGCGAAAATGGGGGGTCGCCTGTAACCGCTGGACGGTCGTGCGCACCACGCGCGGCGGTTTGGCTTCTTCTGCCCTGAGCCGGCTTGCATGATATGTGGGACCCAGCCCCCGAGTCGCAGGGGAGGGCCTTGGAGCGTGTTGGAGAAGACTCGGCCCGCGGCGCCTAGGGGCGCACGCAAGGGGAGTTGCCTTTAAAAGGAGGGAGGCTCCTTTCGTATGGCAACCATGTCTTCTTCCTCTCTTGAGCGTCGGGCCTTCCCGTCTTCCAAGCCCCCGGATGGGGGGTATCCGCCGCCTTTCCGCCTCCTCGTTGGAGGAACGCAACTCCATGGGAGTTGGTACCTCTCAGCCATCGTTCGGCTTCAAGGATTTTCATCAGCCGGCCCGGCCGTACCCCCATGCCGACGATCACCCAGGATGGTGACCGCCGGTTTCTAGGTGGGGAAGAGCAAGCCAGGCTGCGATCTTGGTCCCACCCTCAGCTTCAAGGATGTTCATCATCCCCGCTGGGGCGGGAGCCATGCTGAGCCGGCGCTCTACCTTCCGCGCGGGTCCGCGGGTCGCCCTTTCCCGCGGCGTTTGGGGGTGGAGGCGCTCGCTGGCCCTGCGGACGGCGCGGACTTCGATAACGAGGGGCTGAACGACGGCGGGCGTCGTCACCTCCAGCGTGTCGGAGTCGTCGGCCGGGCTTCCGGCGGCCCCTCCTGCCGGAGGGTGGCCGCCGCATCGTGTGCATAGGAGGACCACCCAGGATTCCGCGCGCCGTTAGGGCGGCGTTCGTGTTCTGGGGTGGTCCTGCTTTTGCACTGGGACGACGCCCTTGCGCAGAGGCCGGCGCCCCACTCGTCTGGGAGGATTTGAGTGGGGATCTGCCGGGGGGCTGGTGTCCCCTGCCATCGGCGCCGGTGCGGAGGCGGCTCGAGAAGTCCTCGTCACCGACGGGATCACTGCCACCGCCCGCGCCCCGGGCCATCGCGCCGGCGTGCTTGTCCTCGCCCCTCGAGCGTCGGCGGGGGCGGGGGCAAGATCGCAGCAGCGCCGACCCACTGTTTGCCGTAGTCAGGACGGGCGGCGGCGAGCCGGCCATCGGTCTTCTGTGGCTCCGCAGGCCTTCCCCATGGAGTGGGGTCGTTCGTACCTGCGGAGGGGGGAACCGGAGTTCCGTTGGTAGTGGCATCTCGTATGCCAGTGAGTTCGTTCATTGTGGCTGTCGAGGCCTGAACGTGTATGTAATTTTGGCACGGAGCCGTGTTTTTTCCTCATTTTCGAGCACTAAGTCTCGCTTGTTGATTATCTGAACCGCTTCACCAAGCATGAGTTGCCCCGTGTCAAGGTGACGGGTGAGGTATCCGTATCCCGGAGGCGTAGGAATCCCTCGGCCCGTTCGGCCTTGTTGTCTGGGGCTCCTCTAGCTTAGTTAAAGAGACCCCCCGGCTGCCCTTCGGCGGACCGAGGCCAGGGGTAGCGATATCAGTATGAACAGAGGCGGAGTTGGCTCGAGAATGGGAACCTGGTTGGCCGGAGCCTAGCCACGTTGTCCGTCAGCGGAGCCGACGCCAAAGTCGATCAGCCGAGGCCTCGGGTCGGGCTGGCGCCCTTGGAAGCCGGTTGTCCGAGGCCCCAGGGGTGTCCGGCTGAGCCGCCTGCTCGGGCCGGATTCCCGGAGGAGTCCCTGGACCGCGGCGCCGCCCGAGGCTGGGTCGGGCTTTGCTGAAGACGTCGTCGATGCCGAGGGTGCTACGGCTCCCTTCGGCGTGAAGACCCGAGCCTGCAGGATCAGATCATCTTGTAGCGTGTGCTTTCTGCGACCGCCGAGGCCAGAAGAACACACCCTCGCTGCGCTTGCGAAGCTGCGTCTTTTTTCCTCCTGTTTCGAGCATCTGGACTCTGTCGGTAACAGGGATGTTTGTGTGAGCGAGAGTTGCTTCTCGCGGAAGGGACGAGTGAGGTATCCGTATCCCAGAGGCGTGGGAATCCCTCGGCTCGGTCGGCCTTGCCGCTTACGCGTACTTTCACCCGTCCATGAGGCCCTGTCCCCGACTTTAGTCGAGGAAGCTTGAAGGACTGCTTCGGCAGGAGAGCTTCCGAACGTGATGACTCGTTCGGTCCACGGAGTCGCTTTATCCGAGCGCGAGTTACTTATCGCAGAAGGGGACGAGTGAGGTATCCGTATCCCGGAGGCGTAGGAATCCCTCGGCTCGGTCAGCCTTGGCTGCTTACGTGTACCTCGTCGTTTCCAGGATCCGCTTTCCGAAGTAGTCAAGAAGCACGGAAGAAATCCTGCTAAAAAGAGATCCTTTTTCGAGGAAAAATTCGACGCAGAGGGGGTCTCCCCCCTTTTAGCCCCCGAGGGAGGGTCGGGCTTTGCCGAGGTTAGGCCGACCCTTCCTTGACGACTAAACTTTGCGTAGGTGCGAGGTATATGAACAACTTGAAAACATCTTAAGGGTAGAAGCGACGTAGCTGTTTGATGTTCCAAGCGTTGCCGTAGATCTCGCCTTGATTGTTGGCCAGCTTGTATGTTCTGGGCTTCAGAACTTTGGCGATGACGAATGGCCCTTCCCAGGGGGGCGTGAGCTTGTGCCTCCCTCGAGCGTCTTGTCGCAGCCGAAGCACCAGGTCGCCCACCTGGAGTTCTCGGGACCGGACCCCTCGGGCGTGGTAGCGTCGCAGGGACTGTTGGTACCGCGCCGAGTGTAGCAAGGCCCTTTCCCGAGCTTCCTCTAGCTGGTCCAGCGATTCCTCACGGCTAGCTTGGTTGCTTTGTTCGGTGTAGGCCCTCGCCCTCGGGGAGCCGTATTCCAGGTCAGTGGGCAAGATAGCTTCAGCCCCGTAGACCAGAAAAAACGGCGTGAAGCCCGTGGCACGACTCGGCGTCGTCCTTAGGCTCCAGACCACCGAGGGGAGTTCCTTCATCCATCGCTTGCCGAACTTGTTGAGGTCGTTGTAGATCCGAGGCTTGAGCCCTTGTAGAATCATGCCATTGGCACGCTCTACTTGCCCATTCGACATGGGATGAGCCACGGCGGCCCAGTCCACCCGGATATGGTGATCCTCGCAAAAATCCAAGAATTTTTTGCCGGTGAACTGGGTGCCGTTGTCGGTGATGATGGAGTTCGGGACCCTGAAGCGATGGATGATGTTGGTGAAGAATGCCACCGCCTGCTCAGACCTGATGCTGTTCAGAGGTCGGACCTCGATCCACTTGGAAAATTTGTCGATGGCGACCAGCAGGTGCGTGTAGCCCCCGGGCGCCTTCTGCAAGGGACCGACGAGGTCCAGACCCCATACAGCGAAGGGCCAGGTGATGGGTATTGTCTGCAGAGCCTGAGCGGGCAGGTGTGTCCGCTTCGCATAGAATTGGCACCCTTCGCAGGTGCGGACAATTCTAGTGGCGTCAGCCACCGCCGTTGGCCAGTAGAAGCCTTGCCGGAAAGCATTTCCAACAAGGGCTCGGGGTGCTGCGTGGTGGCCGCAAGCCCCCGAGTGTACTTCTTGCAGCAGTTCTCGACCTTCGGCGATGGAGATGCATCGCTGGAGGATGCCCGAGGGGCTGCGATGGTAGAGCTCCTCTTCGTCGCCCAGCAAGACGAATGACTTGGCGCGTCGCGCTACCCGCCGAGCCTCGACTTGGTCGAGGGGTAGCTCTCCTCGACGGAGATATTGCAGGTACGGGGTCTGCCAATCCTGGTCTGGCGTGGCCCCGCTCTGCCCTTACTCGACGTTCAATGCCCCGCCCTCGGGGGCCGAGGGTGGCTCGGGCTGAACCGAGGGTACCTCGGGCTGAGCCGAGGGTACCTCGGGCTGAGCCGAGGGTACCTCGGGCTCGGGCGCGTCGTCGAGCTTGACGGAGGGTTGATGCAGATCCCGGGAGAAGACGTCCGGGGGGACTGTCGTTCGCCCCGAGGCTATCTTGGCCAGCTCGTCTGCGGTTTCGTTGTAGCGCCGAGCGATGTGGTTGAGCTCGAGCCCGAAGAACTTGTCTTCAAGGCGCCGAACCTCGTCGCAGTAGGCCTCCATCTTCGGGTCGCGGCAGTGGGAGTTCTTCATGACTTGGTCGATGACGAGCTGCGAATCACCGCGGGCGTCGAGGCGTCTGACCCCTAGCTCGATGGCGATCCGCAATCCGTTGACCAGAGCTTCGTACTCGGCCACATTGTTGGACGCCGGGAAGTGGAGGCGCAGCACGTAGCGCAAGTGCTTTCCGAGGGGCGAGATGAAGAGCAGGCCCGCGCCGGCCCCCGTCTTCATCAGCGACCCGTCGAAAAACATGGTCCAGAGCTCCGGTTGGATCGGAGTCGTCGGCAGTTGGGTGTCGACCCATTCGGCCACGAAATCCGCCAACACTTGGGACTTGATGGCCTTCCGAGGGGCGAACGAGATCGTTTCGCCCATGATCTCCACCGCCCACTTTGCGATCCTGCCTGAGGCCTCTCGGCACTGGATGATCTCCCCCAGGGGGAAGGATGACACCACAGTTACCGGATGGGACTCGAAGTAGTGTCGTAGCTTCCGCCTTGTCAGGATCACAGCATACAGCAGCTTTTGAACTTGTGGGTAGCGGATCTTAGTCTCGGACAGCACTTCGCTGATGAAGTAGACCGGCCTCTGAACGGGCAATGTATGCCCTTCCTCCTGCCTTTCGACCACAATCGCGGCGCTGACCACCTGAGTGGTCGCGGCGACGTAGACCAAGAGGGCTTCTCCGTCCGCCGGCGGCACCAAGACATGCGCCTTTGTAAGGAGCGCCTTCAGGTTGCCGAGGGCTTCCTCGGCCTCAGGGGTCCAAGCGAAACATTCGGCCTTCCTTAAGAGGCGGTACAGAGGCAGACCTCTTTCGCCGAGGCGTGAGATGAAGCGGCTCAGGGCCGCGAGGCATCCCATGACCCTCTGTACCCCTTTTAAGTCCTTGATGGGTCCCATGCTGGTGATGGCCGCAATCTTCTCCGGGTTGGCTTCGATGCCTCGCTCGGAGACGATGGACCCTAGGAGCATGCCTTGGGGAACCCCGAAGACACACTTCTCAGGATTAAGTTTGACTCCTTTCGCCTTGAGACACCGGAATGTCACTTCAAGGTCGGAGAGGAGGTCGGAAGCCTTCCGTGTCTTGACTACGATGTCATCGACGTAGGCCTCGACTGTGCGACCGATGTGTTCGCCGAACACATGGTTCATGCACCGCTGGTACGTCGCGCCTGCATTCCTCAAGCCGAACGGCATGGTGACATAGCAGTACATGCCGAACGGCGTGATGAAAGAAGTCGCGAGCTGGTCGGACTCTTTCATCCGGATCTGGTGATACCCCGAGTAGGCATCGAGGAAGGACAGGGTTTCGCACCCAGCAGTGGAATCCACGATTTGGTCGATGCGAGGCAGAGGGTAGGGAACCTTCGGACATGCTTTGTTGAGACCAGTGTAGTCTACACACATCCGCCATTTCCCCCCTTTCTTCCTCACAAGCACAGGGTTGGCAAGCCATTCGGGATGGAATACCTCTTTGATGAACCCTGCCGCCGTTAGCTTGTGGATCTCTTCGCCAATCGCTCTGCGCTTCTCCTCGTCGAATCGGCGCAGAGGCTGCCTGACGGGTCGGGCTCCGGCCCGAATATCCAGCGAGTGCTCGGCGACATCCCTCGGTATGCCGGGCATGTCCGAGGGACTCCACGCAAAGACGTCGGCGTTTGCGCGGAGAAAGTCGACGAGCACTGCTTCCTATTTGGGGTCGAGCACGGAACCGATCCGAATCTGCTTGGTGGTGTCGCCACTGGGATCGAGGGGGACGGCCTTGACCGTCTCCGCTGGCTCGAAGTTGCCGGCATGGCGCTTCACGTCTGGAACCTCCTTGGAGAGGTTCTCCAGGTCGGCGATGAGGGCCTCGGACTCGGCGAGGGCCTCGGCGTACTCCACGCACTCCACGTCGCATTCGAACGCGTGTTTGTACGTGGGGCCGACGGTGATGACCCCGTTGGGGCCCGGCATCTTGAGCTTCAGGTAGGTGTAGTTGGGGACGGCCATGAACTTCGCGTAGCATGGCCTCCCTAGCACGGCGTGGTAGGTTCCTCGGAACCCGACCACTTCGAACGTCAGGGTCTCCCTTCGGAAGTTGGAGGGTGTCCCGAAGCAGACTGGGAGGTCGAGTCGCCCGAGGGGCTGGACGCGCTTCCCAGGGATGATCCCATGGAAGGGCGCAGCGCCTGCTCGGACGGAGGACGGATCGACGCGCAGAAGCTTGAGGGTCTCGGCGTAGATGATGTTGAGGCAGCTGCCCCCGTCCATCAGGACCTTGGTGAGCCTGACATCGCCGACAACGGGGTCGACGACGAGCGGGTATTTCCCCGGGCTCGGCACATGGTCGGGATGGTCGGCCCGGTCGAAAGTGATGGGCTTGTCGGACCAGTCTAGGTAGACTGGCGCCGCCACCTTCACCGAGCAGACCTCCCGGCGCTCTTGCTTGCGGTGCCGAGCCGAGGTATTCGCCGCATGCCCTCCATAGATCATGAAGCAGTCGCGGACCTCGGGGAACCCCCCTGCTGGGTGATCTTCGTTCTTGTCGTCGTCGTGGGCCCTGCCACCCTCGGCGGGTGGCCCGGCCCTGTGGAAATGACGCCGAAGCATAACGCACTCCTCGAGGGTGTGCTTGACGGGCCCCTGATGGTAGGGGCACGGCTCCTTGAGCATCTTGTCGAAGAGGTTTGCACCTCCGGGGGGCTTCCGAGGGTTCTTATACTCGGCGGCGGCGACAAGGTCCGCGTCGGCGGCGTCGCGCTTCGGTTGCGACTTCTTCTTGCCTTTCTTCTTGGCGCCGCGCGGAGCTGACGCCTCGGGAGCTTCTTCCGATGGGCGACCCTGGGGCTGCTTGTCCTTTCGGAAGATAGCCTCGACCGCCTCCTGGCCAGAGGCGAACTTGGTGGCGATGTCCATCAGCTCGCTCGCCCTGGTGGGGGTTTTGCGACCCAGCTTGCTCACCAGGTCGCGGCAAGTGGTGCCGGCGAGGAACGCGCCGATGACATCCGAGTCGGTGATGTTGGGCAGCTCGGTGCGCTGCTTCGAGAATCGCCGGATGTAGTCCCGGAGCGACTCCCCCGGCTGTTGCCGGCAGCTTCGAAGGTCCCAGGAATTCCCGGGGCGCACGTATGTGCCCTGGAAATTGCCAGCGAAAGCCTGGACCAAGTCGTCCCAGTTGGAAATCTGCCCCGGAGGCAGGTGCTCCAACCAGGCGCGAGCGGTGTCGGAGAGGAACAGGGGGAGGTTGCGGATGATGAGGTTGTCGTCGTCCGTTCCACCCAGTTGGCAGGCAAGGCGGTAGTCCGCGAGCCACAGTTCCGGTCTCGTTTCCCCCGAGTACTTTGTGATAGTAGTCGGGGGTCGGAACCGGGTCGGGAATGGCGCCCGTCGGATGGCCCGACTGAAGGCCTGCGGACCGGGTGGTTCGGGCGAAGGACTCCGATCCTCCCCGCTGTCGTAGCGCCCCCCACGCCTGGGGTGGTAGCCTCGGCGCACCCTTTCGTCGAGGTGAGCCCGACGGTCGCGTCGATGGTGCTCGTTGCCGAGGTGGCCCGGGGCCGCAGGCGCGGTGTTGCGCGTGCGCCCGGTGTAGACCGAGGCTTCCCGCATGAATCGGGAAGTCGTGGCATGAGGTTCCGAGGGATATCCTTGCCTCCGGGATGCAGTGCTCTCGGCCCGCCGGGCCGCAGCGCCTTCCAGGAGATTCTTGAGTTCTCCCTGGATTCGCCGACCCTCGGTGGTTGACGGCTCCGGCATCGCGCGGATGAGCATTGCCGCGGTTGCCAGGTTCTGACCGACCCCGCTGGATGCGGGGGGTGGCCTGATCCTAACATCGTTGGCGACGCGGTGCTGGAGACCTTGGGGCAGATGACGTATTTCTCCGGCCAGGGGTTGGCCCACCCATGCCTGTCCGACGTCCCGACGGATCGGCTCAAGCGCTCCTGTTCCCTCGTTGAGCCTGGCCTGTGCCTCGTGGACTTGCTCGAGTTGTGGGTCGTAACCCCCCGCCGGAGCGGGGACCACAGCTAGCTCCCGTGGGATGTCGGCGCGAGGCACCGGCCTAGGGAGATCACCATCCTCCGGCATGCCAAGATGGTTGCCTTCGGTGGGATCCCCTAGCTCAATGTGGAAACATTCGCGGCTTGGGCCGCAGCCCTCGTCGCCAAGGCTGCGGCTTCCATCGGAACAGTCGGATAGACAGTAGTCACATGCGGTCATGAAGTCCCGCACGGCACTGGGGTTGCCAAGTCCGGAGAAATCCCAACCGATGCTGGGATCGTCATCTTCCTCGGACCCAGAGGGCCCGTAGGTCGAGACGTCCGTCAGTCGGTCCCAAGGCGACCGCATACAGAACCTCAGTGGGGTTGCATTCGCCTCAATGAGAGCGCCCGCCAAAACAAGGTCGTTTGGCGGGTTGAGGCCGAGTCGAAATGACGCAAGATGGGAGTTAGTCGTTACCTTTTGGTCGACGAGGAGCGACGTAGTCGCATCGGGGACTGGTTGTGCCGTCATCTCTGGTTCGAGGGCGACGTCCTGCAGGCTTTCCGCGAGCGCGCCGGCGTCGTCTTCTTGCTCAAGGTCAGCGTGCCGCGGGGGGGGGGGGGGCGGCGCTTGCCTCCGTCTCGAACGCAAGGTCGACGTCCGGCGTGCCTTCCGTCGGGGCGTCGGGGGCGTCGATTCGCTCGACGGCCGACGAAGCGCGGCCTCCCGCCTGGCCTTGTCGGCTCCGCCTCCTCCTCCGTTGGCGGGGGAGAGAACGGAGCGAGCCCGAATGTTGCTCTTCCACCACGCGGGGAAGACGTCGTCGATTCCGCCGCCGGCGGGCGGGTTGTCGGCCGCCATTGTCGTAGTCGCGCGGCGGTGGAAGAAGTGTCATGTCGTAGCTGCCGTCGAAGGACATGAACTCAAGAGTCCCGAAACGAAGCACCGTCCCAGGCCGGAGAGGTTGCTGGAGACTGCCCATCTGGAGCTTGACGGGGAGCTGTTCGTCAGCACGCAGCAGGCCCCTACCTGGCGCGCCAACTGTCGGCGTTTCGAGACAGGGGGGTCCCTAAGCCGACGAGTGAGTGTGCTGCGTGCCCCAGCCCAGATGGGTCGAGCGCGTGGGCGAGCGCGAAGGGGGGAGAGGCGAGGCGGCCGGAGCCGAGCGTGAGAGAGGTGGAAGTCCCGCGGCCTTCGTGTTCGTCCCGCGCCCAGGTCAGGTGCGCTTGCAGTAGGGGGGTTACAAGCGTCCACGCGGGTGAGGGAAGCGAGCGGCCCCAAGAGAGCGCCTGTCCCGTCCTCGGTCCCGCGCGGCCGACCCTCTCTGAGAAGGCCCTGGTCCTTCCTTTTATAGTCGTAAGGAGAGGATCCAGGTGTACAATGGGGATGTAGCAGAGTGCTACGTGTCTAGCGGAGGGAGAGCTAGCGCCCTAGGTACATGCCAATGTGGCAGCCGGAGAGATCTGGGCACCCTGCTGGCGTGATGTCGTGGCTGTCGGAGGTGCGGCGGAGCCTAATGGAGGGACAGCTGTTGGAGCGGTCGAGTCCCTGCTGACGTTGTCCTGCTTCCGTAAGAGAGCTGGGGGCCGCCGTCGTCATAGAGCTTGTGGAGCGCCATCATTGCCCCTCTGGCGGAGCTGGCCGGATGAGACGCCGGTCTTGTTCTCCGTGACCCCGGTCGATTCGGGGTGGGATGATGATGGCGCCTCCTGTTGACGTGGCGGTCTGTGCCCCAAGCAGGGCGACGTGGGGGTTCCTCCGAAGCCGAGGTTGAGTCTGCCTTCTGTTGCCGTGGCCGAGCCCGAGCCGAGGGGTCGGGCGAGGCGGAAGTTGTTTGGCCGAGGCCAGGGCGGAGTCCGAGCCCTGGGGTCGGGCGAGGCGGAGTTTCGTCGTCTTCCGGGTCTTAGCCCGAGTCCGAGCCCTGGGGTCGGGCGGAGCGGAGTTCGCCGTCTTCCGGGTCTTAGCCCGAGTCCGAGCCCTGGGGTCGGGCGGAGCGGAGTTCGCCGTCTTCCGGGTCTTAGCCCGAGTCCGAGCCCTGGGGTCGGGCGGAGCGGAGTTCGCCGTCTTCCGGGTCTTAGCCCGAGTCCGAGCCCTGGGGTCGGACGGAGCGGAGTTCGCCGTCTTCCGGGTCTTAGCCCGAGTCCGAGCCCTGGGGTCGGGCGGAGCGGAGTTCGCCGTCTTCCGTGTCTTAGCCCGAGTCCGAGCCCTGGGGTCGGGCGGAGCGGAGTTCGCCGTCTTCCGGGTCTTAGCCCGAGTCCGAGCCCTGGGGTCGGGCGGAGCGGAGTTCGCCGTGGCGCCTTTGGCAAGGCTCGATTGCCTGTCAGACTCACTCTGTCGAGTGGCACTGAAGTCGGAGCGGCGCAGGCGGCGCTGTCCTTCCGTCAGACTGGCCAGTGGAGCGGTGGAGTGACGGCGGTCACCTCGGCTCTGCCGGGGGCGCGTGTCAGGATAGAGGTGTCAGGCCACCTTTGCGTTAAATGCCCCTGCAATTTGGTCAGTCGGTGTGGCGATTTAGTCAGGGTTGCTTCTGAGCGAAGCCAAGGCCTTCGGGCGAGCCGGTGATGTGTCCGCCATAAAAAGGGGGCCTCGGGCGAGACGGAAGTCTCTCGAGGTCGGCTGCCTTTGGCCGAGGCTAGGCTCGGGTGAAGCGTGATCGAGTCACTCGTGTGGACTGATCCCTGACTTAATCGTGCCCATCAGGCCTTTGCAGCTTTATGCTGATGGGGGTTACCAGCTGAGAATTAGGCGTCTTGAGGGTACCCCTAATTATGGTCCCCGACAGCATTGCATGCAATTTTTTTTGTTTGAATAATACTTTCAACTTAATTTTTTTATATGTGTGACATTTATTCTCCGTAATATTTTTTCTATGGATCTGACTTGTGAGTCATTTTCATAACCAACGCCAAAGATGAATCCATGTTTCTTACTTAGAAACCCCAAACAAACACCACTGGCAGGAGGCGCTCGCGTTGGCGTCGCTCATCGACGACGAGAATAAGTTTGGCGACTGCCAGTTCGACCTCTAGAGCAGTACTACGTGGCCGCATGCGTCGCTGTGTTCGGCAAGCTCCGGTGCAGTCGCCGCTTGGACGTGGTCCAGAGCGGCTGCATCGTGATGTCCATCTTCAATTAGGGGGACCTCATGGTCGTCGCCAACGCCGGCGACTCTCGGGTTGTTCTGGGCACCGCATCCGACAACAGCGTCGTCACACCGTCCAGCTCATCATCCACCTGAAGCTTAACCTCCCACGTAAGTCACTACTGATCGGCCATGAATTCTTGTGCGCTGGGACGACGGCCGTTGCTGACGTTGTGTGAGTGTCCTCGAACAAGATTTATGTAGAGGAGTAGCACATCTAGTGGTGCAACGGCTAGGTGTACTACCTCGCTGATGAGCCCGGGGTGCATTTCGTTTGGCAGCGCAGCCAAGAGTCATCGGTACTCGACATGTCATGCACGTTCGACATTATATACACATTTTGTATATAAGTTATTATATTATTATATGTTCCCGTTGCAACGCACGGGTACTCACCTAGTTTAAGTACTAAGACCAGTCTCGCCTCAGTGGAAGTTTTATTTTGCTATTTCCAAGAGAAACGAAACAATACCTAGTAGAATGTTTCATTTCACATTTTTATATACTAGTCGTACCATTACAAAGACAACTCATTTGATAAATAAAATATCATCAAGAGAACATAGATTAATCTGCTTCAGTATCCAGCTGATTGGTTAGGCTGCCTGCACTGGCAGCAACGGTACAAACGCGCTAGAGATAGGGTGCACTATAGCGTAGATATTTTGCTGCAGCGGGAACCCTGTCCGGCCACGCTAAAATAAGGACAGGCCCAAAAAACGTCATATACAGAGTTTTGTTGCCTTTACTGCATCTCTCTCCTCTCCGTGCATGTGATAGCTAGTGCATGCGGCGACAGCAGCACGTGCAACAACGTAAACAATATGAAAATTAAATGATATAATATACGGTAGTTGGTATAGAGTTAAAATATAGAATAAATATGACTACCTAGTATTGTAGTATAGGGTAAAGAATTTTGTGGACAAGGGCAGAACATTCCTTTTATAATAGAAATTTAGAGTTCTATGAGTGTGTATAGCCTTAGTCTACGCTCTAGCCACGCCCGTGTGAGCTTGTCTCGTCAGATACGGTCGTTTTCTGCGTATCTGTGGATACAACCAAAATGGCTTGTTTTGCACTCACTCGTGCAATCTGTGTTTCCCGTGTGCAGACAATTAAACATACGCTCAGACGGAGTTAACACACGTAATAGTGCAGGATGAGATGGTGCAACCAACCAATCAGACGATATCAGTACCATATGAAATAAACCTCATATACGACACTTGGCACTTTAGAAAGCTACAACTCTATTCATTCTAAATTCTAGGTTGTTGTAGCAAGGACACCTAGTACTAAGAATACTAGACAAAGATAACAAAGAGAGCAGAGAGTTCTGGCATATAGAGTATGCCTATAAGGTTATGAGATCATGGCATCAGTGGTTTTATATAGGTTTGAGCTGTAGTATGTGTAATATCCTATTTCCTTTTGTTGATCATGTATAAGGAGACTGTAGGACCACCGACGTGAGTGTCGTGGAGAGCTAGGTCACCTCTAAATGTAGTTGTCTTGGTTGGATTAAATTTACCACATTTGGCCAATGTTTGATGGAGAATGGAATATAAATGGAACCTAAGGAATATAAATGGAACCTAAGTGAAATCGAATGGTGATTGTATGAGGTGAATCAACCTAAATTACATGTATGCACTACTCGTGGGCCTTACCTATCATCGGGTCAACTGCCCTTGTCTTTTCCTAATCCCTACTACTAATTAAGCACCTAACGTGGGCGCTAGGCGCGTCCATGCCCCCGCCTCTCTTTCACTGCCATATTGCCCCCACCGTACGCGCGTCCAATCCTGGCAGGCAATCAGCGATCGACAATCAGCACCTCTCCTCAAATTTAAGTTATTGCACTGCGATGAACCTGATTGGTATACTGCTAGCTTCTGGTCCAATTCATTGAACAGTTATATGGAGTTCGAATATCTAATATAAAATCGGAGAGAAACACTGTATAGCAAAAGATATCAATGTCGATGTATTCATATAGTCGTCGTGCAATTTATGGGTCGTCGCAACGCACGTGTATTATTTAATCACGAATTTTGCCATAACTATTATACTCATGCCGTCCGTCGTCAGGGCCGTGAGCCATTGGAGGTTCATCAATTTGTGTGCCGTCGCAACGCACGGGCACATACCTAGTCATGTATAATGACAACCATCTACTATATAGTCATGCTATGTAGATCGGGTGTGCATCAATGTAATGTGTTGAAGTGACCCTCCTAGGCCCAACCTAGAGCGAGGACGAGCACCTTAATGGTGTTCAGTATGGTTGCCTATATCTTTTATTATATTATTGTGCCTTCATATTTCCTAGTCATGGCTACAATGATTTTTCATTTCTTGGAAGTCGACTATGATTGCCTAATCAGATATGGTCTTAGATGTAAGGGCACACCTGCATAGTGGTGTCGGGTACACCTATCCCTGAGCATGTGTCCAGGTGAATGTGGACTATAAGGTCATGTATCATATTTAATACGATACACGGGCTTGGTTGTAGTATTTATTTTTTGAGGTCACAACCAAACCTACTATTGGAGCGAAGGCCGTCCACCCCCTCGTTTAGTTTTCTTTAACATAGATTGAATAGGTTCTATCCTAGACACAGGAGGCGAAGGGTACTTCGACCCTTACTGTCGGTGTTCGGACTAACGGACCTAACCAACTAGTAAAATGATGCCGCGCGCCCAGAATCTAGATGGTGTGCGAGTTGACACAAGCAATTTATCTTGGTTCGGGTAATGCAAGGACCTACTTCCAGCAGAGGGGGATGAAGCTTATATTACTCGCACCAAGGTGTCTGCAGTAGGGATTACAAGAACGTCGGGAGAGGGAAAGTCCCCAAGTCCCTAGAACTGATTGAGGCAAGTGCTAATACCGAAAGACTTGGAGGAAAACTACTGAGTGTTCGCCTGCCCCTTGGAGGAACTACCACTGGCCTATTTCTACACCTAGGAGATGTATGCTGTTGAGCCGGGGGCCATCGTATTTCCAGAGGAGGAGTCTTGGTGTCCTGTGGGTGACATGATGGTGCACTACGTTGTTGACTTGCGCTTGTTGTTTTCCTGCTGAGAGCCGAGGCCGAGGTCGAGGGGTTGCCCGTACGCCCGAGCCCCCAGGGGAGTGGTTGTCCATACCGTAGTTGTTGTAACAGGACTTTGATATGGGTAAAAGGCATACTTACGAGATGCGTCAGTGTCCCTGTGCTAGGTGACGTTGGGATTCCTTCGCTGCAGATACCGAGGTCAGAGCCCTGCTCGGGCGAGACAGAAGTCTTCTCGAGGCGATGGTCAAGCTTTTCCTTACATGTGCCACAGTTGGCGGAGTGGTCGCTTGCGGGATTTGCGGTGGAGCAGGCAACCAAAGCCGAGCTCGGGTGAGGCGTAGACATCACCCGAGGCCGAGGTCAGCGTCGGGCAAGACGGAGATTGCGCCCGAGGGCGAGCCCAGCGTCGGGCGAGGCGGAGATTTGCGCTCGGGGACCGGTCTGCTTCTCATGTTGTATTAGATGTCCCATCGTGGGGATGGTAGGTGGCATGCGTGCACAGTGGCGTGACCGTAATCATGTTGTTGCGCTTGGACGTGACTGTTGTCTTGCTGCCACTTCGCTCCTGTGCCTCTGCGAGGGGTAGGTGTGCGCATTAAATGTGAGTGTCCCCTGCTGGACTTCGGGTGCCCTTGTCCTCTCTGCCTGAGACCGGCTCGGTCGGGAGGGATGGAGCGCTGGTAGGGCTAGGTGACTTCGGGCGAGGCGGAGATGGGAGGCGTGAGCTTGTGAGAGGGCTCGGGTGAGACGGAGATTTGCCTGAGGCGGAAGACCCTCGGGGAGGGGTCTCGGGTAAGGAGGTGACTCGACCTCGTTCCTTCGGGGGTTATGTCTTAACCTTTCCTGTGTGCGTTTTAGAGGGATAATCTGGGTACCCCAAATTATCACACCCGACACTTACCGAAGCCAAGGTCTTGGTCGGAGAACTGTTGAAGGCTTGGAGGCGAAGGGACCTACCGTTTAAAGCGGGGGCTCCTTAGGACTTCACTCGGTATCACCACCAGCTTGGGTGGTTCCAAGTCACAGCCTTGGCAAGGATCGAAGACCCGTCGCCCCAGAGCGAAGAGTGTCGCGTCCCAGCAAGGACCGCGCCGTCCATTGGCAGGGCCCATGCAGCACCCCTGCTGGCCATTCGGGCCCATTTGTAAGCCGCTTCCTGGGGCAGGGATTGTCGTGTATTTAATCAGGATGTACTTAATCTCATTGTAATTACCTGTAATGACCCCCAAGGGGAAATATTCCAGGGTTGTAGCAGGTAACCGGGGGCATAATTGTACTAAGAAGGGCATGCCTACCCACCTGGTTACCTATAAATACCCCCACATTGTATATTGATGGGACACGCTTAACAAGATGCTACAAATCTCTGCCTACTATTTTGTTGAGCACCTGAACATTCCCACATCCTAGTGCTTGGGCCCACTCGACCACGTGTCAGTCGGTTCCAACATTTGGCGCCCACCATTCGTGCTTCGACAAAGCAATCCCGCGATGGCTCCCAAGAAAGCAACTTTGAAGGCCACCACCTCTCTATATGATGCGGTGAAGGCAGCCCTCGCCGAGAAGAAATGCAAGGCAGCCCTTGTCGGTGAAATTATTCAAGAGGCACCCGAGGATGGAGCAGTCAACAACAAGCGACCTCACACAGAGAACCCACCCCCGAAGGCACCGTTCGCACGTGCAGTTCATATGACCTCCCTCGGAACCCTCTGCCAGGCTTTACCCCCGGAGGCTGACGATATTATCTAGGATGGCGAGGTCCTAGGCATCTCAGCTGAAGGCTAACTAAAATTGCGTGCGCTCCGCATAAAAACAACCACCTATAGAAACAAAAGGAAATACTTGCGGCCAAGCGCCAGTGCATCAACATGCAAGCCAAAGTCAAGCATATGAGCTTAGACGAGGAGCAAAGAGCTGGAACAACAAATCGCAGAAATGCAGGACGAGGACCCCTTTCACCAACAACAGGACCTTGCGCTCTACATAAAATCTCAACACCTCCACATTCCAGTCCTCGCACCAGCTGCCTTCCAAGGGTTAAATTACCTTGATGAACGAAGCCCTCTTGTACCACAGCTCCAGGCCTCCCCTGGCCGCAAAACTTCAGAACAGGCACCTACCCAAAGTACAATGGCAGTGCAGACCCAACTCAGTACACCATGAGCTATCAGGTTGCAATCACATCATCTGGGGGGAACAACGCCACCACGGCCAAGTCATTCATCATAACACTTAATTAATTTAATAACATCGATTGATTATAAAAAAACAAGGATCTCAATAATTTTCCAAGGTTTCAAGGATTCCCAAATTAAAATAAATATATTTGTTTATTTATTTTATTATTATTATCATTTTTACCAAATTTGGGCTTTACAAATGACCACAATAAGGACAAGTACCAATGATGGGGACTTCGTTGCGTATGCGAAGTTCCCCTCGCATGGCGAGAAAGGGTCCAAAGATCCCAACCTAGATCTGTGGGCAAGGAGGGCCAGATCCATAGCGGGGGTTTAGGCCTAAGAGACCAAAGGCCTAGAGGTCCTCGGTCCTGATGGTCCCCTTCCTCCAACGTGTTTCGCGAAAGCTGAGGCAAGGACCCGGGGGTGAAGGGAAGGGTAAACATTTTTCCTCAGTATCGCGTTAGAAGATGCGGTGGAGCGACCCTGAAAGTGAAATGGCCTAAAAACCATTTCTATATTTATTTTGGTTCTTGATGACCAACACAACCAATTGGACTAACTAGTTTGCCAAGTTTAAGGTTTACATGTTCAGAATATCAAATTCCAAGTCTCTAAGACCAAAACAACTCAAATCCAGCCTTAAGTGTAGAATATGGAAAAGATGAACCTGCAATAGTTCAACACTTTTGGAGCTAGTTTGAGCCAAAACAAGAATATGAGTTAGAGAGATCAAAATAAGCAAAATCCATGACTTAGACTAATTGGCTAGTCACTAGATATGTTTGTCTAAGTCATAGGTACACTCTCAAGAACAACCAAAACAAGTTAATGAAGAATTAAAGAAGATTACATAAAAATATGTTGAACTAGGAGGCTCTGGATCACATTACCATATGGCTCTACAGAGGCTATTCTCAAGCTGGGCATCAGACCTTGGGTCCATGCACACCGACCCGACCCGGTTAGTTTTTGGCTACTAGAGAGTTGGCGCAACGACCCGGTCCTGTGGCGCACCGAACCGTTCGAGTCCAACAACTGTATTTCAAATTCCAACGGCTATGCTGACATGACAGAGGTCTGATGGCAACAAACTAGTCTGGTGCCCCTGATAAGACCTGCCCCCGTCAAGACAGCTCCCTACTACAACAATTCGCCACAGGTCCGATGCACTATCATTGTTCAAGGTCCAGTGCGACCCTGAAATGTGCAGTTTTCTCCTCTTCACTCCAACGGCTATATGGGGTGGTTGGTCTATAAATACACCCAACCAGCACATTGAAGACACAAGAGCTACACCAAACATCACCACACTTAGTGCAACTACTTCCAAGCATTCAATAGCCTCCAAGTGCCGCATCTGAGTGAATTGAGCTAGAAAAGAGTTAGTGCCTTGAGAGAGTGCTTCACTTGAGTTGTTGCCAAGTTATTGTGCTCTTGATTATGTTTCATTCTCATTCCCAACCTCATTCTCTCACTTTATAGAGCTAGCAAGTTATGTCGAATTGTGTGGTGATCCTTGCGGGAGACATTCTCTTTGAGATTGAGAAGAAGCACTCAAACGGTCTAAGTGGCCACTTGAGAGAGGGAAAGGATTGAAAGAGACCCGTCCTTAGTGGACTCCTCAATGGGGATGTATGTTCTTCGGAGCTAAACCTTAGGAAACAAATTGCCCATGTTCTTTGTGAATGATTCTTGATTGTGATTTGTTTCTTCCTCCCCCTCTCTCTAGTTCCCTTGCTTGCATTTGATCCCATATCTTTTGAGTTGCTCCCTAAGTAATTTCACAAACATTTGAGCAACTCTATCAAGAAGAAGAACTCTTCCTCACTCCAATTGATTCTCGTTCTAACACCTATCTAGGATTCTAGTTTTTGTAATTTGTTATAAAGTTCAGGTTTCACCTATTCACCCCCTATAGGTGACTTTCAATTGGTATTAGAGCACAATACTTCATTAGAGTTTAACAACTCGAAGTGATGTCGGAAGAAGTCATCGGCAAGAGCGAGAAGTTGCATGCGAGAGAGAAATACAAAGAGAAAGTACCATCGGGAGAAAAGCTCGAAGGAAACAACAAGTAAAAGGTGCCATCCAGAAAGAAGAATAAGCAGAAAGGAGAATCTCAATGTTGTTCAAAGTCCCACAAGGGACTTCGGCCATTTCGGCAAGGAAATTCCTTTCCATTATCAAGCAAGGATCTACTCATTGTTGAACATGATAAATTTGTCAAATCATAAAAGGCCCTAGCTCATGAAACTGAGAAAAATAAAATCCTAATAAATGAGCTAAAACTTGCTATGATTCAATTTCTTTTAAGAGAGTATTAAAAGGGAAGCTCTATCTAGTAGAATTTTCGATTGATAAGGCCAAACTTGACACTTGTTTAATAGCTAAAACCTATATGGGTTGGTTATGTCACAACCGACTTGCCTATGTTGGGATGAAGAATCTTCATAAGCTTCTAAAAGGGAGCACATTTTAGGAGTAACCAATGTGAATTTTGAGAAAAATAGGACATGTAGCACATGCCAAGCAGGGAAGCAAGTTGGGACACATCATCCATACAAGAACATCATGACAACGGAAAGACCATTGGAGCTCCTAAATATGGATTTATTTGACATGGTTTCTTAGATAATTAAGTTATTATGGATGATTATTCTCGCTTCACTTAGGTGTTCTTTTTGCATGATATATCCGAGACCCAAGGGATCTTGAACAGATTCTTAAGAATAGTTCAAAACAAGTTTGGCTTAAGAATCAAGAAGACTAGAAGCGACAACAGAACAGAGTTCAAGAATGCACAAATTGAAGATTTTCTTGATGAGTAGGGGATTAAGCAATCTAAAGTCTTGTATTCCTGAAGCATGGTCCTTGCCATATCCATTAGAGTTCGACTCTTCCTCTCATCAACATGGCTTGCTACGCCATCAACTAGTTATATCTCCACCAAATCCTCAAGAAAATATCATATGAACTCCTTATCAATAAAATGCCCAGTGTTTTAATTTTTAGAGTCTTTGGGAGTAAATTCTTTATTCTTGTCAAGAAGGGAAGAAACTCTGAATTTGCTCCTAAAGTCTTATAAGGCTTTTTACTTGGTTATGACTCAAACACAAGGGATTATAGTCTTCAACAAATCTATCGAATTAGTTGAAGTTTCTTGTGACATTGTGTTTGATGAGACTGTCGGTACCACAGAACTGCGGAACCCCTTACTATTGTATCAAAACACAGTACCGACATGGTTATCTCTAATCATGTGCTAAGGAACTATGTAGCTCGACCCAAGCCACGACTCGCCCGAGGCCAACCCCGAGCGAGGGACCCAAGTCACGACTCGCCCGAGGCCAGCCCTGAGCAAGGGACCCAAGTCATGACTCGCCCGAGGCCACCCCGAGCGAGGGACCAAAGTCATGACTCACCCGAGGCCACCCCGGTGGGAGACAAAGTCGCGACTCGCCCGAGGCCAGCCTTAGGCAGGGAACACATTCCCAACTCGCCCACTCCAGCCTCGAGCAAGAAGCACATTTCTGATTCGCCGAGGGCGTCTCAGTCAATGCTCCAGGAGCTACCCGCCTCGGCCAAACACTTTGATTCCGGAACGGCGCCTGTCCCCGCCTTATGGGTAGGACTGGTGCTGCCACGTGTCTAGGGAGGGGATATGCTAAGGGGATTCTCCAATGAGTTTGGACCCCCATGGGTGGGTCCAGGACCCCATGTACGCAATCTAGAACCCCTGGAAGGTCCAGGACCTCCACGTATACAAACCGGACCCGAGTAGGGATCCGAACCCCCCTATATTGGGTCTGGGTCGCCAACAAGGGCTCTAGGACAAAACATGTCCCCAAGCCCTACTCTGGACCTAGGTAGGGGTCCAACGACGCCACGTGGTCGCTGGACGCATGGTGCAAACCTTCGCATGGAAGCAAGGCATCAACCCACATTAAATGCAAGGCGAACAAGGTGTGCTCTGACCAAGCGCAGTGCATGTGCAGGCCCATGACTTGTCACACCCGGTTTTTGGAAGGAAAACCGAATGCGAACCATGTACGTGCTAGGATCAAAAACTCACGTACACAACAATTACATAGTTGGACATCATCACACATTGCTCAAAGTAAATAGCGAAAATAATACTTTATTACATCAAGACGTCCAAGACATCCATAGATTCAATAACTTAACATAGTCATTAACATAATCAAAGTGCGGATACGAAATGTCGAAAATAAGGCCTTCACGGGCAGCTGACTGGGGGTTGCCACTAAACATAAATAGAACTCATCATAGTCCTGAAACTCCTAAAAGTCCTCCTTGTTGCCTTCATCTCCTCCTGAACACTGATTGCAATGGGGACAACCTGGGGTTGGGGGTTTAAAGCAAGGGTGACTACACATCAACGTACTCAACAAATGTCCCATTTGGCTAAAGTGGACTAGCTGTATATGGGGTTAAGGTTAAGCAGTTGCTTTTAGTTGGTCAGGTATTTATTTCTAGCAGTAAACCAAGTTTTAGTAATAAACCCAATTGTTACCCAAAAGTACTCCCTCCAATAGGAAATACCAGAAACCATTGTTATAACCATCACCATTAACCATAATTATAAAAGTATCCAAAGTAATTCTAATCAAAGAAGATCCCAAGGCTGCTCTTAACCGTGAGCATGGCTGATATACCAGTTTCTAACGCTCTTCAGAGGTTGCACACTTTACCAACGAGTTGTGATCCCTTTTTGCCTCGGGTCGATCAAACCCTCAAACACTACCAAGGTGCATAGGCAAGGTTTCACTACATAGCCTTTACAAAGATTCCCCTGGTGTGCAGTTGCTCGCTAGGTTTCGCCAGTCGTACAAACACAGTACTCCTCCGTAAGGTGGGTGATTAACAAAATTGAATCGAATAAACCTCATCACCCACCCTTAGCAGAGCAAGTACTATGCCCCAGCCCCCATTGATGGCCCTCCGGCAAAGTCAACTACACCCCAAGTTCATCTAATTAATCAGCAAAGGGCGTCCCATTCCACCCTCATGGTTGTACTGTTATCCCGGGTGGTCTCTCAACGAACAGGTACTTACGGAGAGGTATTTAGGAAACAGTCTGCGTCCCCTAAAGTATAAAACAAGTTCATCATCATAATCAAGATAACATCATTGTATCATAAATGTTCTCATCATGTTCATTGATTAAAATAAAGCAATAGCATGGAGATAACTATAATAACCCAAAAGGTAATCAAGGACAAGGTAAATACAAAGCTAGTCAATCCTTAAGTTTCAATTAAGTAATGCGGGACAGTGAATTAGAAAGTAAGTAGGACATAATGGGTCATAGGACACTTCCCTTCACTAGGTTGCTGCTCAGGGAAGTCCTCTGCAACACACTCGGAAACCTCGGACTGCTCGTTGTCTACGCAAAGCAATCATTCATTCAACACATTTGGGAAATGATAAAGGAACAGTACACCAAACATATGCAATCAAGTGACACAAGTTCAACAGAAAAGTACAAACAACAGAGTGAAATCTAGATTCTAGGGTAAACAAATATACTCAGGGGTTTGTGGTGCTCTAGGTATTGCTTATCTCAGTGGGTTACATAACTTACTATAGTCATCTTAATGGATTACTAAAATTATACCAGGGATGGGTTCATACATAACATCATATTAACTTCACCAAGTTCATCACTTATTTATCATTAGTGTTTCCCTTTTAATTTCTTTTTAAAGAATAAAACATCACCTTAAATGCACTTATAGCCTAGATATAAAATTAATGCATGCAAACAGTGATAGATACTAATTTTAACAGATAGAGAATAATTTTATGAACATTTTGCAATTTGAACCACCCCATTTGGAGTTCATATGCAAAAGATAAGAAATAAACAATTTTTTGAATTCAATTACAAAATTAGACCTATTTCTGTGATAAAAATAAAGTCCAGGGGCTTCTCTACAAGAAACCAGGGGTCTGCGCGCAAGAACCAGGGATGGCAGGTTGTTTTCTAAAAAGCCGAGAGTCTCTTTAACAAAAAGACCACGCGAAGGGTTACGAGGTGTTCTCAGCCATCCGATCAGGAGACCGAGATCAGATCTGAGTGCGAGCGTGCGCGCGGACACGCGGACGAGCGCTGACAAGCAGGCCAGGGAAGTCAGCGACTGGGGGTAACGGCGGGCTGACCAGTCGGGCCTAGTGCTAGGGGCACAGGCAACCAACAGGTGGGGCCTAGGGGCAGGGCGTTGTTGGGGGTATGCTTCGTTGCCGAAGATCCTAAAGCAAGAGAACACCTTCGGCAGATCCTCTCAGAAGCAGCGCCAAAGCTATCACCTATAAAGCTTCGGCACAGTGACAGATCCCAAGACGAAGGGGTGAACCGACTTAAAGATGAAATGACTTAAAGACCCATGATGTTTTGTGTCATTATTGTAGTCGATTGTAAGGGGCATAAATGTAACTTTACACAGGCTGCGCCCTGTGCCTATAAATAGATGAATAGTACCCCTGTACTGTTCACGCAATCTTGTAATCACTGACACATTACGCTGGAATTATCGTTTTCTGCCAAGACGAAGGTATAAATGTACCTAAATATTATGTTTTAATATTTAGGTTTGTATAGTAAAATATGTGAATAATATTACCTATCTTTGGTATATCTTTCTTTAATGTTTTATATTTTTCATTTTTCATTGTCTTATAAATCAGATCACGAAGGTATGACCTTCGTGATATTTTGCTCAAGGCCTTCGTCCAAAGTTCATTAAATCCTCGGGGAGATTATGCTTCAGCGGACGAAGGACATTAACATTTAAAATTCTATGTTGCCTTGTTCTTAATTCATAGCATTTGAGAACAAGTCCCCAACATTGGCGCCCACCTCCGGTGAACTCACTTCCACTTTTTGAGCTGATGGCTTTGTTCAACAACCAAGCTGGAGCTGCTTTGGCTCCGAAGCTCGTACTCCCGATAACAGGCGGTTCATGCTCAGAGCCGGCCAATAAGAAGCAGAAGAAGGAGGCACAGAGAAGGGTACAACATGTCGGGGTGCAAGGACCCTTCATCAAGTCAAGATGGTCCCACATCCCAATTACCTTCTCCCAAGAGGACCTCCAGCTCAAGGATTACACTCACAATAATGCTATGGTTATTTCTTGTGTTATCAAAGGGTTTCTGGTCCACAATGTTCTGGTTGATACAGGCAGTGCAACAGATAGTATATTTGCTAAGGCCTTCAGACAGATGCAAGTGTCAGAGGATAATATTCATGATGCTACACATCCTCTTTGTGGCTTCAGAGGAAGGCAGATTGTAGCGCTCGGCAAGATCACGATGCCAGTGACCTTCAGATATGTCAACAATACAGGACTGAGCAAGTTGTGTTTGATATTGTCGACATGGAGTACCCCTACTGTTGGGGGCCTTCGGCTTCCGAAGGTCCTCAAAAATATGATTTAACAATGTTTCTGGAGTATGATACATGAACAGGTACCTTCAGACTTAGGTCAAAACTACAGTGTGAAGAAGCACAAAGAATACGAAGGATGGCGCAGAGCCGAAGCTATGCGCAGGGGAGCTTCGGCGTGATAACAGAAAAGGGAACCAACTTAAAGGGGAAAAGGCTATTTAGACCTCGATGGATTATTATAGAGTTATTAGCAAATGTAAAGGGCATGGGTGTAATTTTACATGGGCTGCGTCCCGTGCCTATAAATAGATGAACAGTGCTCCCGTACTGTTCACGCGGACTGGGCATTTGCTTTTGCGTCACGCTTATACTTTTATCTTCTTTCAAGCCGAAGGTACTTTTGTAATTTGTTATCATTTATATTTTTCCTTAATAACAAAATAGAAATGAGTTGATGGTAATAAATAACTGTTGGTATTGTATTTTATATATTCCATATGTTTCTTTCCTCGTTTATATGTTGCTTTGACGAAGGTATGTCCTTCACAACCTTCGTCCGAAAATCATTATCTCTCAAAGGGAAATAATGTTTCGAAGGACGAAGGATTTTAATGTTTAACATTCTCTGTGTTGCCTTGTTCTTGACTCATAGCATTTGAGAACAAGTCCCCAACATTGGCGCCCACCTCCGGTGAACCCTTTTCGACCACTTTCGGCAAGCATCGACCTTCATCATGCCGCCAAAGAAAGCTTCAGCAACAGGGGCTGCCGCTCTGCAGCCGCTGGACCCGAACCAGGAGACCATTTCTCTTCGGGAGGCCCGAAGCCAGAAGAGGAAAGCCACCAGTCCAACGCCTCAGGAGGACGACTTGGACCAAGAGATCAGGAATATGGAGATGCTTCATCAGCAAGTGCAAAGGAAGAAGGAAAAAATGGCTCGGCTAGCTGACCTACAAAGGCAGATAGACGAAGCCTCTGAAGAAGTTCGTCATCTTGCTCAAGATGAGCAAAACCGAAGGCCCCAGCACAGAGAGCTTCACCAAGAGGGCTTCGTCAACGAAGATGACTGGTATGGGGATTTCCATCATGGAAATTTTGCCTTTGATGATGCTTCTCCTCTATCAGCAGAACTGCAGGCTACACCTTGGCCCCCGTCTTACAAACCACCTCAGCTCCCCATGTATGACGGACAATCAGATCCGAAGCAATTTCTGATGAGCTACGAAGCAACCATATCTTCATATGGTGGCAACACCGCAGTCATGGCGAAATCCTTCGTCATGGCAGTCAAAAATGTTGCACAAACCTAGTACTCCTCTCTTCGGCCAGGAATAATTACATCATTGCAGAAGCTGAAGGACATGCTGATCACTGGTTTCCAAGGGTTTTAGATGAAGCCAATTACTGCTCAAGCTTTGTTCCAGTGCACGCAGGATCACGAGGAATACCTTCAGGCGTATGTTCGAAGGTTCTTGCGTTTGAGGGCACAAGCGCCAACAGTGCCCAATGAGATTGTTATTGAGGCCATGATCAAGGGGCTTCGGCCAGGACCTTCGGCCCAATACTTCGCCAGGAAACCCCCTCAGACCTTGGAAAAATTGCTTCAGAAGATGGATGAATACATCCGCGCTGATAATGACTTTCGTCAAAAAAGGGAGGAAGCTTACAGGTTCTCCAAAATGACCAGGGCTTCGGAGGGAGAGTCCACCCTAGGCACGTCAGATCAATTCATTCCACTCAGAATGACGACAGGGGAAGTCAGCAATAAAGGCCGCAATATTCCTCCCAGGCTTCGAGGCAGCAACAGAGCTATCCTCGACCCCTAGCTCCAAGGGGCAGAGGCGCCAGGGGCTTCGGAGGAAGGTTTGGGGATCAGCCTAGGAAAATTTATTGCCTATTCTGCGTGAGGACAAGGGCCATACTACCAGGATGTGCCATGTCACCATCCAGAAACAAAAAGAGATAGCAGAAGCTGCAGCCCAACAGAGCCAGCCGAAGCAAGTTATGCATACTGCTTCGTACCATTCACCATACATTCCAGAGTATGTGGGTAACCATTCTGCAGCTTCTGTTGCTTCGGCAAGCCAATCTCAGGCATCTTGGCAACAGCTTCCACCTCCACCACCAATACAACGAGGCCAGCAGCCAGAAGGGAGCCAGCACACTCATCAACAACGAGACTTCAGAGAGGAGTCCGAAGCTCGCACAGTCAACAGTACTGTACCAGAGTCGAAGCACATCTACTAGAAGATATCCTGCTGCTGAAATAGTTCTTGCATTCGTTATCATTTTTCTTTTTAATAAGGAACAATCATTGAAAGCCTAAGTTTTTCTTGTCGTTTTCAATTTCTTGTAACAACTTCATTTTTGCCATAGTGAAAATATATCTTATACACAGACTTACGGAATCCAAAAAGTTGCTGAAGCATAAAAACTCGTTCTTAAGAGCTCGTGGCTACAGAAAGTATCTCCGAAGCTACAAAAAAGATGTTCTTCGGAACACAGCGTAAGTTTGCTGAAGTTACAAAAAGTCGTTCCTAAGGAAGCGCAGCGTAAGTTTTCTGCTCAAAAGTCGTTCCAAAGGGAATGCAGAGCTTACAGCGAAAAATAAACGCTGATTCCACCGAAGTGTAAGGCGAAGCGCGAAAAGTCAACGCGAATACCGCCGAAGTAAAAGGCGAAGAAGCTCCTAAGGGAGGCTTACAACGAAAAGTCAGCGCTGACACACCGAAAAATAAGCGGTGAAGCCGAAAAATAAACGGCAAAAAGTTTGTGTGCTCTACTGTGGGAATGTGTGTGTATCTTCGGCACAAATATCATTTTGCATAGCATAACATCATCACATCATTTGCATGGCATAACATCATACATCATATTGCATCAATGGCACAAGAAGGGGATACAATGTTGATCTTCGGAGATTGTTTCGAAGAAGCAGTGCCAAGGCACAAAATAAGTTTTTGAAGAAGTACCGCTTCGTCAACTCTAATATGAAAAGGAGATCTATTGCTTATGAAGCATAATGTTTTTACGGAGATTAGATGTTTTTACGAAATATGGATATCCTTCACGAAGCATGAAAAGAAGGGAAGGTGTTTTTTCGCCGAAGGCTCAAAAACGATATGTATGTAAAGTTTCATGCATCGTAAAGAATTGAATTACAAACAGCTTATATATTACATTCAAAATTATAAAAATACTACACACTTTGTTCAGAAAATATTACATTCCAAATGTTTTTACAATAATAGCTATTCTTCTTTTAAAACTACTTCCGCAGCTTCGTTTAACAGTTGAGAAATAGCTTCATCCAAAATAGCTTCGGCCATTTTAGTGATTTCTTCCTCTCTCTTTGCTTCTGGGTCGGCCGTTGGCTCGAAGGGCTCCGGGGGAGGAGATAGTTCAGCCGCGATACAAAACATAAATAAGTTCGAAGTCACAAAAATAAAACACAAAGTCAAAAGCAATTAAGCAATACCTATCCGCCTTTCGAGTTCCGCGGCTTCCTCAGCTGCCTTCGTCGCTTCCTTTGCATCATGAGAATCTTTTTCACTCTTTTTTATTATCTCGTGCGCCATCTCTCGGCCGCCATTTTCCCAGATGTCAGTGAAGAATTTCCCGCCAACTAAGCTTGCTTCGGCCGAGGGGTCTTTTGTATCTTCAATAGATAAGGTAGCTTCGGTTTGGGCCAAAGCTTTCACGTGGTCACAGCCTAGTTTCTCCAAAATAGCCACGATTCCCCTGGCACCTGAGAAGGCGCAGACATCCCCGTGACCACTCAAAGCTTCTTAAAAGGCTTCAACTTCGTTGCTGATCCAATCAATTGGGCCTTCAGGATCGCCCCTTACGAAGTTGTCCTCACTAGAGAATGCGCCAACATTGCCGAAGCTAGATTTTATTTTTTGCACACATTCTATAGATTTTTCGTAACATTTCTCTTTTGAAGACTGAAGTTCTACAACTGTCTTCTCCCAATAATTTTTCCAATAGTTACTGGCATCTCGGTCAGCTTCGGCAATTGCACACTTTAACTTCGCTTCAGCCAGCTGTTTCTGAAGATCTTCAATTTCGCACTTCTGGGCTTCAACTTGGGCTTTGGAAGTAGCTTCGTCTTCTTTTATTTTATTTAGCAATGAGTTTAATATTTTATCTTTCTCAAGACCTTCGTTCCTTAGTTCGATTACTTCGGAACGAAGGTTGTTCAAGGCCATGGTACATCCCTCGTCTTCAGCGCTTTTTTGCGCCCTGAGGGCGTTGCTAAGAATAAGGCCCTGAAAAAGGAATACGATATTAAGTATATGCAAATGGAAAATTTTTGCTTTTCAGTAAAATTCATTTTCTCACCTTTAAGCTATTGTATGATAAGTTGTCGGCTAATTCATCTTTTGACAGCACCGAGAGCCCGTCCTCTAGTGTTGGGAATCCGAAGCTTTTGCTCATCTCCCGGTAGACAGAAATATCCTTGCTGTCTGGGAGACAATACAAGAAGTCTTCTTCTCCGCTGCCGTTGAAAATCAATGCCCCCTTCGGATATTTCAATTTTTTGGCATAGAACTGAGCTTCTCGCTTTTCTTTTTCAGTCAACTTTTTCCCCGAAGCATGCCGTAAAATATAATTGAGAGCTTCGAAAAATGCTTCGGGGGTGGCAGTGGCAGTTTTTTCAGCCAAAATTTGCTCTGCCGCTTCTGTTTCTTTTTCTCTGGTTTCCAAGGATTTCTCCTTGGCGGGCTCTGAAGGCCCAACTTCGATCTCAGCCTGGCGCTGTGTAGCTTCGGCTTCAGAGGTTGTTGTCTCAATTTGCGTTTTTGGAGCTTCGGCAATTTTCCTCGGAGTAGAGCTTGAAGACTTTATTGTCTCCAGTACATCTAGAACATTAACCATCCTTTTTCTTTTGGGGGTCATTGCTAGACCTTTTTGGGTTTTTGGCACTTCAACTCCTACCGAAGGACTTAAAATTTCTGATGTTCTTGTCCCTTCAGCTCTCGGCTCTTCAATTTTTTCAACCTTCGGCGTTGCAGTCAGCTCTTCAGTTTTCTGCGCAAGCGTAGGTTCTTTGGTTTCAGTAGCCGAAGAGGTCTCACCGACAAACTCGGGCACTGTGGCCGGTTCGATAAAGCGCGGTCGGTGAGTAAAGACCTTCACCTTTTTCCTCTTCGGCGCAGGCTCGCTTGGAGCAGCTGAAGCATCATCTTTACCGGAAGTTGCACCTTTTCTTTTTTGCCCCCGTAACGGGTAGCGGTAGTCAGGATACATGAACCCAATAGCATCAAAAACTCTATTGAGTCTCTTCTTTTTCCGGCTTCCGAAGGCCGCTGATAGTGCATTATCTTCTGTTTTGGAGTACGACCCAAGCAGTTCATCACTTGTAGCTTCGACACTCTTCAGCCAATCATCGTCTGGCTCGTCAAATTGGTCTCCAAATCTGAAGGTGTATTTCAGTAGAACTAAACCACCTTCGTGGGGGTTGTTGATAGTTTCCTTTGGCATCTACCAGTTGGCTACCAATGGCCATATCCTATAGGCCACATGCTCTTGAACTAAGTCCCTTGTCCCGATGAAGGAGCAAACTATGCCGAAGGCCTTTCGGCATTCTTCGGCTGCTTCGTCAATTTCCACCTTCGGCTTCCGGAGGCCGAAGCGTTGCCAGATAGGGCGCATTATAATCTCCTGAATATCCTCTCGTGCCTTTAAATCATTTTTCACATAGAACCATTCCTTCATCCAATCCCCGGGCCATCGCTTCCGGAAGGTCGGCACAGGGCAGCTTGACCCAGAGCGGGCAACGAAACCATAGTAGCCAAAGTTGTTGTGATACTGCTCTTTACCCCAGGGCTTCGTCTCATACAAAAGTTCGTGCATGCTACATAAACTTTTAGCATTTGGCTCCAAGCCCTGACTTCTCACAGCCCACACGAATACTCCCATCCTTATAATGGCTTCGGGAGTAATCTGGTGAAGAAAAATCTAGAATATCTTCAAAACCTCAACCACGAAACTACTTAGAGGGAACCGAAGCCCAGCCTTCAAAAAGCTTCGGAAGATCACGACTTCATTTTCTTCAGGAGTAGGACAAGTCTTGTCTCCGTTGTCAGCTCTCACAATAGACATATCCCAAAAATATCTTCCCCTCATATTGTCAAGATGGCTCTGTTTAATAGTTGATTTTCCAAAAACTGCATGGCTTAGTCGCCAAGGTCGATCTTCGGAGTCTTCCCCGCCGCTTTCCACATCATAACTGTCACTATCACCAGTATCTTCAGATAAACCTTCTAAAATCTCCCTTGTAATCTTCTCCATATTCGTCTTTGCTATTGACTCATAAAAGCCAAGATTCTTCTCCTCAGAAAGGCTCAGCTTCGTTTCAGCAACAACTTTTTTATCTTCAGACATCTTCGGAAATGCTAAAAAACTGCTCTCAAAGCCGAAGCTTAAAAAACCTAAAAAGCCAAGCAAGTGTTGATGCGCAAAAGAGCTAAAAGTTGAGTAAGCAAGAGCAGATGGCAAGAAAGCGTGGCAGATGTGCTCGCGGTGTGCTCTTATTTATACGCCCAGTGCGTTGCAAGTGGGAGGGCCCCGCTTGTCATTGACTGATGCTATTCTAGCAAAGGGAAGGTCTTTTTTCGGACCTTCGGCTTAAGGCCTTCGTCCATTTCGCAATCTGAATTTATCATTCTAACAAATTAATATTGCGAGGGGCTACTGTTGGGGGCCTTCGGCTTCCGAAGGTCCTCAAAAATATGATTTAACAATGTTTCTGGAGTATGATACATGAACAGGTACCTTCGGACTTAGGTCAAAACTACAGTGTGAAGAAGCACAAAGAATACGAAGGATGGCGCAGAGCCGAAGCTATACGCATGGGAGCTTCGGCGTGATAACAGAAAAGGGAACCAACTTAAAGGGGAAAAGGCTATTTAGACCACGATGGATTATTATAGAGTTATTAGCAAATGTATAGGGCATGGGTGTAATTTTACATGGGCTGCGTCCCGTGCCTATAAATAGATGAACAGTGCTCCCGTACTGTTCACGCGGACTGGGCATTTGCTTTTGCGTCACGCTTATACTTTTATCTTCTTTCAAGCCGAAGGTACTTTTGTAATTTGTTATCATTTCTATTTTTCCTTAATAACAAAATAGAAATGAGTTGATGGTAATAAATAACTGTTGGTATTGTCTTTTATATATTCCATATGTTTCTTTCCTCGTTTATATGTTGCTTTGACGAAGGTACGTCCTTCACAACCTTCGTCCGAAAATCATTATCTCTCAAAGGGAAATAATGTTTCGAAGGACGAAGGATTTTAACGTTTAACATTCTCTGTGTTGCCTTGTTCTTGACTCATAGCATTTGAGAACAAGTCCCCAACACCTACAATGCAATCATTGGTCGTGGGACACTCAATGCTTTTGAAGCAATTCTTCATCCAGCATATCTTTGCATGAAGATACCTTCAGATCAAGGGTCTATTGCTATTCATGGTAGTCAGGAAGCTGCCAGAAAGGCCGAAGGAAACTGGACAGATTCAAAAGCAATCCATAATATAGATGGAGCCGAAGCTTGTGAGCAATACAAATACAGAAGGGAGAAGGCTGCTTCGGTCGATCAGCCGAAGCCCATGCTCTTATGTGAAGATATAGCAGAGCAGAAGGTATTGCTGGGATCTCAATTATCTGAGGAACAGGAGAAAAACCTAACAAGGTTTCTGTTCAACAACAAAGATGTCTTTGCATGGTCCGCCAACGATCTCTGTGGTGTCAACAGGGATGTCATTGAACACTCTCTCAATGTCGATCCATCCTTCAGACCTAGAAAGCAGAGGCTTCAGAAAATGTCTGATGACAAAGCCGAAAGTGCTCGGAACGAAGTGAAAAGACTTCTTAGTGTTGGAGTCATCGGAGAAGTAAAATACCCAGAATGGCTAGCTAACACTGTTATGGTGAAGAAGGCCAATGGCAAATGGAGAATGTGCATTGATTTTACTGATCTCAACAAGGCTTGTCCGAAGGATGAGTTTCCATTACCAAGGATAGATTCTCTAGTGGATGCAACAGCTTCGTCAGAACTCATGAGTCTACTAGATTGTTATTCAGGCTACCATCAAATCTGGATGAAGAAGGAAGATGAGCCAAAAACCAGCTTCATAACCCCTAGTGGTACATATTGCTACCTTCGGATGCCTGAGGGGCTCAAGAATGCTGGAGGAAGCTTCAGCAGAATGACAGCGAAAGTCCTTCATTCTCAGATAGGCAGAAATGTGCTAACATATGTTGATGATATCATAGTCAAAAGCACGAAGCAAGAAAATCACATTGCTGATCTACAGGAAACATTTGCCAACTTTAGGCAAGCTGGCCTGAAGTTGAATCCAGAAAAATGTGTCTTTGGAGTAAAGAAGGGAAAATTCCTTGGTTGTCTAGTTTCAACAAAAGGAATCGAAGCTAATCCGAATAAAATCGAAGCTATCCTTCGGATGGAGCTGCCAAGTACAAAGAAGGGAGCTCAGCGGTTGACAGGAAGACTGGTATCTTTGAACCGATTCATATCTAGATCAGCAGAGAGAAATTTACCATTCTTCGAAGTGCTAAACTCAGCCGAAGTATTTCAATGGGGATCAACTCAGCAGAAAGCCTTCGAAGAGCTGAAGCAGTATCTGATAGATCTAACGACGCTAACTCCACCAGCGCCAGGGGCTCCTCTGCTGCTGTATGTGGCAGCTTCGCACTCTGCAGTAAGTGCGGCGCTTGTCTAGGAGAAGCTTGAAGGACAAACTAAAAAGCAAGCCCCAGTATACTTTGTCTCCGAAGTCCTCAGTTTATCAAAGAAAAACTATACAGAATTGGAGAAGGTGCTATATGCTGTCTTAATGGCCTCCAGGAAGCTTCGACACTACTTTCAAGCATACCATATAATCGTTACCTCGTCACAGCCTTTGAAGGATATTATGAGGAACAATGAAGCTACTGGAAGGATTGGAAAGTGGGCTGCGGAACTCAACGAATTCAGCATTGATTATGTGCATAGATCCTTGATTCAGTCCCAGGCGTTAGCAGACTTCATCGCTGACTGGACGCCAGGGGCTCAGGAAGAAGAAGCAAGTAAGGATGCCGAAGCTTTGACAGTGTTCTGCGACAGTTCCTGGGGAACCTTCGGGGCAGGTGCAGCCGCTGTTTTAGTTGCACTTTCCAAAGTTAGAACATACTATGCAGTGAAACTTGATTTCAGCTGCACAAATAATATTGCTGAATACAAAGCTTTGCTTTTGGGGCTTCGGAAGTTAAAGGCAATGGGGATAAGAAGGATGGTTCTCAAAACCGATTCCCAAGTTATTTCTGGTCATGTTGACAATAGTTGTAAAGCAAGAGATCCGAAGCTCGAGAAATATTTGGATACAGTTCGAAGGCTTGAAGCTTCTTTCGAAGGGTTTTCTGTCAAGAATATTCCACGAGGAGAAAATGAGCATGCTGATCTGCTAGCCAAGTCAGCGGCACAGGGGCTGCCTTTACCTTCGGAAGTATTCTTTGAGACAATAAAAACACCTTCGGTGGAACTTCTTGAAAGAGCAGTGCTCAATATATCTCCTGTTCATAGTGAAGATTGGAGAATCGAGATTATATCTTTTCTCCAGGGCAACTGCCTTTCAGATGACGAAGCTTATAACAAGAGAATAGAGGCAAGAGCCCGACCATATGTAATAATAGAAGGGGAGTTATACAAACATGGAGTCTGGTCTCCATTGCTCAAATGTTTATCCAGAGCTGAAGGTATAGAATTGATGATGGAAATACACGCAGGCCTTTGTGGATCTCACATTGGATCTAGGCCCTTGCTGGGAAAAGTTTTTCGTCAAGGATTTTATTGGCCGAAGGCAGCTTCGGATGCAGCAGAATTAGTCCAAAAATGCGAAGGCTGTCAAAAATGTGCAAGAGATCAAAAACAGCCTTCGTCTCTGACTCAGTTAATACAACCCACTTGGCCGTTTCAAAGGTGGGGCCTTGATTTGCTAGGCCCCCTTCCACCAGCACAAGGAAATTTAAAATATGTTGTGGTGGCAGTAGAATATTTTTCCAAATGGATTGAGGCGAAACCTTTAGCCACAATAACTTCGGTCACTGTTCAGAAATTTTTCTAGCAAAATATTGTTTGTCGCTTCGGAGTGCCGAAGGCTATTACTGTGGACAACGGAACACGGTTTGATGCCGAAGCTTTTAAAGAGTTCTGTGAGCAAATTGGCACGAAGATCCATTTTGCATCTGTTAGACATCCGGAGTCAAATGGACTTGTCGAAAGAGCTAATGGCATTATAATGACAGGAATAATGAAGTTAATTTTCAATCAGCCCAGGGGAAAGTGGCCAGATGAATTGATCAAAGTGGTGTGGAGCCACAACACAACGATGTCAAGGTCAACAGGCTTTACACCATTCAAATTACTGTTTGGTGATGAAGCGATAACCCCGGAAGAAGCTAAAGCAGGATCAATAAGAACAGTGGCTGCGGCAGAGGACGAAGCTGATTATTCTGTGGCAAAAGATGCTATAGAAGGAATCAGGCTTCAGGCTGTGGAAAACATCAATAAATATCAAGCCGAAACAATAAAATGGCGTGACAGAAAAGTTCGATTAAAAAATATCAGGCTAGGGCACTTGGTACTTCGGAGAGTTGCCAACCCAGATACAGTAGGCAAGCTACAATTGAAGTGGGAAGGACCTTTCCTGGTAGTATCTTCGTCAAGACCCGGTTCTTACAGATTGAAGGATATGGACGGTAACGACATTCCTAGATCTTGGAATGCGGATGAGCTTCGGCGATATTATGTGTAGCTTGATGTAATCTTTTTATTTTTTCTATGGCACCCTTTTCCTTTCCAAAGGGGGAGAAAGGTTTTTAATGGGGCCATAGCATGTAATTTCTCTTTTTCTTATTTCAGCTCTACAAGAGCAATATCCCCCAAAAAATGTAAATGTAAAAGCTGAGCATGCACCATCGAGTGCAAAGAGAAAAGAAAAAAATAGGGAGAAGCTCGAAAGACGTCCCTAAGGGGATGCAGAGCACGACGAAGCTACAAAAGCCGTTCCTTAGGGAGCGCAGCGTAAGTTTTCTGCTCAAAAGTCGTTCCTAAGGGAATGCAGAGCTTACAGCGAAAATTCAACACTGATTCCGCTGAAATATAAGGCGAAGCGCGAAAAGTCAACGCGATACCACCGAAATAGAAGGCGAAGAAGTTCAAAAGACATTCCTAAGGGAATGCAGAACTTACAGCGAAAAGTCAGCGCTGATACACCGAAAAATAAGCGGTGAAGCCGAAAAATAAACGGCAAAGAGACTTTGATTATTCCTAAGGGAATAAAGGCTTTGGTTGTGACTTTGTATATGTGTTTGGACATTCATTTGCACGGTACATTACATCATACATTTGCATTCATAAACATTCATTTAGACATACATAGGATCATCATCATCATAACACAGGCAGTTGCTTCGGCTCTAAAGACAAAGCTTCGGAAAAAAAGATAAAGAAGCAGTTTTATGCTTCGCTGTGTACGAAAAGAAGGGAAGGTGTTTTTCGCCTTCGGCTCAAAAATGCTAATTTCGTTCACACCAAAGCATTTTATACATTGATGGAAAGACATCTATTCAAGCTTCATCAGTATCCAAGGAGCTTCGGTTTCGGCTTCGTCATCCGTTAAGCTTTGGCTTCGTCTCCTTACTCCTCAGCTTCGGCCTCGACTTCATCATCCTGTATGAATCAAAGTATGGTAAGCAAAGTTTAAGCTTGAAGGAAGAGGTAGGCACAAGGTATGATTTTGTTACCGACTTAAGATGACTTCGAGTTTCATCACCAGCTTTGCTTCGTCCACCCTTTGTCCATACCAATTTTATAAATCTATTTGCTATGCTTCGGGCAAGGTTGGGAATGTTATCCAAATCTGCTGGTGATAAGCTGAAATTGGGTCTATTGATAACCTTTCCGTGTTCGCAGCCAGACTTCAGGAAGGCAACAACTGTGCACCGAGAAGCTACCAGGGCACAAAAGTCACCATGTCCAGCTATAACTTCGTCAAGGTCATCAATTTCACCTTCGATATTTTCGAAGGCCCCTGCCAGGTCTTCAGACGAAGGATTAAATTTTTCGTTGCTGGCTCCAACCAAATAGAAGACCTGCTTCAGCCGTTGAACACATCGATTACTGAATTCCAAACATTTGTTCTGAAGGCTTGTCAATGATTTTTTCAAATCTGAATTTTTCTGGACTTCGGCCTCAAATTTTGCATTAAGCTCTTGCTTTTCTTTGTTCAAAGTGTTCTGATTGGCAGAGAAGTTTCGTACTTAATTCTGCTATTTTAGCTTCAGCTTCTGCCAATAAGCCTTCGGTTGTCTGAAGCTCGAAGTCTTTCTTTTCAATAGCAGCTGATTGCTCCTTTATTTTGCTCTCTAAATTCTCAATTATAACCTCGTGTTTTTTATCTTCCAAATCATGCTGCATTTTCAAAGCTTTGCTCAGCAGCATACTCTGCACATAAACAACCGTCGTTAGAAAACATCTTTGTTATTAAAAACAATAAAAGTCAGAGAAAAGTCGTTTACCTTGAAATTGGAATAAAATAAACTACCAACGATGTGATGTCATCGGTAGCGGCTGATATCTGTTTCAAGCTTCGGGAAGCCGATACTCTTTGATAGAGTACCGATAACCTTCGCACTGGTCTGATCCCGGACGCAGCCCAACCTTTCGTCATCAATACCACCGAAGAGAAGTGCTCCCGGCCGATATCCGCAAGATATAGCATATTCTTTTAGCTCTTCTTTTTCAGCCTTTGTCAGTTCCTGACCAACTATGTTTTGAAAGTTAAAAACTTCATCTTCCGAAGCGTCTTCGGCTATCTCTTTCTCCTTCTCAGGCTCTGGGGCCGTAGTCTCTTCGGTGGCCGCGACAGCTTCTTCTGCGGCCATGTCTAGCAGTATTTTATCTATATCAGCAATCGTGCTTTCTAAATGAATATCTTCGGCTCTGGTAGCTTCGGCATTTGTGGCTTCCGAAGGTGCAGCTTCAGTAGCTGTCGTGCTTTCAACAGTCGGCGCCTTCGGAGCTGAAGCTCCTGGTGGTGTCCCTTCGATGACTTCTGTCACTGTAATGATTCTTTGCTTTTTTGGCCTAGCTGCTTTCTTCGTTATCGCGAGCTCCTTTTCCTTCTGAAAAAGCTTCGTCAGTTGTGGCCCGAGTGGACTTAGCTTGACAGGCAAAGATTCAGTCATTACCTTTAAGATTTCCTCTACTTCGGTAGCAGAGGGTGTTGCAGCAGATTCTTCTTCCTCATCAATTGCTTTATGCTTCGGAGCTGTAGCTTTTCTCTTCTTTGAAACACCAGTTTTCGGCTCAGGCTCTAACTTTTTCTTCTTCGGTTGTTCTTCATCATCTTTATTCAGAGCACCAGCTACTCTTTTCCTCTTTTGACCTTCGACATCCTTGTCTAGCCGCTCGTAGTCGAGGTACTCAAAATCCAGAGCATCCATTACACGATTTAACCTCCGCTTCGGACGGGTGCCGAAGGCTGCAGTCATCAATTGATCTTCTTTTTTAGAATAATTGCCGAGTATTTCATTGCACATTACTTCAATTGTGTCCAACCACTCTTGGCAAGGCACTTTGAAATGTTTCTTGAATTTGTAATGGTAAGGCAATCAAACAAATTCCCCCTTCAGCTTCGGCATTTCCCACTCCTTCAAAGTTGGGAACACTCTGAAGGCCAAAAAATCTTGCACTAAGTCCCTAGTGCCGATATGATCTGCAATAACTCAAAATTCAGCCAGGGCGATTTGGCTCGGACTCCCTGGTGTCATGTCGCATCGTGGTCTGGTCTCTCCGAAGATCAATTCCAACGGACTCTGGACTAGCTTCTCCTTCTCTTCATCAACTTTGACGTAGAACCACTCAGACTTCCAGCTAGCTGGCCACTTGCTTCGGTAGCTAATCACTGGAAATTTTGTAGTCTTGCGATAGGCAAAGTTGTAGCAGCCGAAATTTTCATGTAGCCCATCTCCTCTAGCTTTTGTCTGGTAATGGAGCTCGTGCACTCGGCAGAAGCCTTCACCAAATGGCTCCACCCCTTGGCTTCGGAGAGCCCAGATATAAACACTAAGCCTAACGATAGCGTTAGGAGTTAGCTGATGAAGGTAGATCCCAAACTTATTCAATACATCAGCAATCATCTTGTTCAAAGGAAACCTTAAACCAGCTTTAAAGAAACTTTTAAAGACCACTACTTCGTCCTTTCCTGGCTTCAGAGTAGTCTCTTCCCCACCAAAATGAATCAGCTCTTTCTTTGCTTCATTAAAATAGCCCAAATTCAACATCCTAGGCAAATCATCTTCGGAGATGGTGGATTTCCCGAAGTCCAGGTGGCTGGGTTTACTTGGCACCGCGCTGTAATCATCTTCAGACTCAGTCTCAACATCAACCTGCTCTGCTTCAGCGGCAGGTACATCTTCCGATGTTACCAGCCCTGAGCGCTGCATCACTTCGGAGATTGGGGCAGTTTCAGCACCTTCGGCATCCTCTCCGTCGTGCGTAACTCTAGCTGTGGAACGCACTCTGGCCATTTGATGATTGAGTTTCTTGTTTTTTGAATGAAGTTGAAAATTTTTCTTTACTTTGTCGAAGGTCTTTCGTTTTACGAAGCTTGAGCAAAGAAAATAGCTTCGGCTTTGGTCAATATTTTGTCAGCAAAATAATGCAATAGCAATGAATGCTGTGGTAACTTGTCACACCCGGTTCCAGGGGGTAGAACCGAGCGCATACCATATGTGTGCCAGGATCCATTTCCACACATATGTTGACGTCACAAGTGTAATATATCAAAAGACAATGCAATAAAGGCGTAAAAAGACTATAATACTTTATTACATCATCTGAACATTGTATCTTGAACAAGTATCACATCAAAGTAAAGCGGAAATAAATAACAGGGGCAATCTCCCACAGGAAGATGACCGGTGCATCGTTAGACTTAGAATTCGTCGTCGTTAAAATCTCCATCAAAGCCTCCTGCATCACCCTCTGATCAAAATATTAGCAAGGGTGAGCTCACTTATGGTCGGGGCTCAGCAAGTGGGGGAAAAATTAATGCAGGTATAACAAGGTGAGGCTAAGGTTGAGCAGTAAGCATTTTAGTTGGTCAACATTTTATTAACAACACCTGTCTTACTAATAAGTGTGAATCCCAAATATCCCATTTAAACAAAGGAATATGAATATAACAAAAACACTTAAGTGAAACCACTTAAGCAAATTATTGGCAGATCATCGGATCTCAATTTAATTCCATCTTCAAGTTCAATTATCATGTGAGGAGTCCAGGTCGCTCATAACCGGGAGCACGACTGATATATCAGTTTTACACTCTGCAGAGGTGGTACAACTTTACCCACAGGCCATGTATCCCATCTAGCCTGGGTTGATCGGACCCTTAGACATTGCCGAGGTGAATGGCTAGGGATCCATTATGAGGCTTTCACAAAATACGCTTAATACGAAGCAACCCGCTAAGGTTTCTAAAGACAATGGTGGTGGCCCCCTGGGCGAGGTACCTTAGACAAGAATACGTCCCCATGTTAACGTGGGCTGCCAGCACCTACCGCTCCCCCTCTTGCCCATATTTCAGGTAAGGTTGCTAAGCACTAAGCATATAGAGCTAATTACCAAAGCCAGAGCCATGATAGCACTCGTGGTTGCACTGTTATCCTGGGTGGTCACTCCATGTTCCAATTAATTTGAAATAATGTTATCTTAACCATCGGGTTAATGTCATAATTGCCAATTAAATTTTGGAACATCAATACCAATTAATGAGTGACATTAATATCGTTAAGTTGAGCGGTAGCACAAATTTTGCACAGCTTAATAATTTTCCCAGGTTAAACAAGGAATACAGGTAGTAAATCTAGGAAATCCTTAATTAGGTTAACCCATCAATCTATGCAATATATCAAAAAGTAAACATTATTATATGCAATGAGTAGGTACAAACAGAATATGCAGAGGGAGAATCCACTTGCCTTGCTCAAGCGAGTCCTGTGGATCATCCTCAAACAAATTTGGATCTTCTACCACACAATCGGCTTCTATTATAGTCGCACATCGCACATACAAAAATAAAACATACACAAATAAATAAACATGCTTCATCACATAATCATACACCATTACATTAACACGTCGTAAAAGAAAAACATTCCAAAAAGAAAACTTAATTTGTAACTATAATATAAAATAAAACACATCAACGATCATTTCATTTGCTACGACATACTATTTATTTTGTTTGCATAATTCACTAGAGAGATCTATATGGCAAATTTGACTATGAAAGTGTGTACTATATAAATTCATTAATATATATATCGTGCTAAACCAAACTCTATGGAGTAAGTTTAATTAGCTAATCAATTATTTCTACCGGATAGTACGTGGAGTATATTTTATTATTTCTTTCTAAAAGAAAATTATAGTAGACGTTACAATATTATTTAATAGTCACTTAACCTTGATATTTAGGAGAACTAAATTAACCTACCAATATAATTCTACTATTTAGTTTACAGTAGTCATAGTAGCTATACTATTTAATACTAATCGAGACTCTAACACGACTTAGTGAAGAAGCAATTTATTTATAATCGCACATACGAACACATGTAATTTGACTAAAAATCTACAGTTCATCCCGAGCATAAATAACCGTAGAATTATTCATATAGTATTTTTATTAAAAAGATATGGTCTACTCTATTCCAAAATTCTTCACTCTAGAAAATTATATTTAATTTAATTTCAACCGACATAACCAAACTAAGTTGTAAACATGGAAAATGGCATAAACACTATTTGAAATAGCTCAACATATACACAGGAGATCAATCATTCAATTTACACGTGATTCGAACTATGAAATTTACAAATTTAAAACAACAAAACACTGCAGGGATAGAATACAATACGCTCGTCTTCTACCTTTCTATGTTTCCTATGCGCAGAACAATGGGTGAGCAGGGACGGTCGTCGAGCAGAGGGTTTTGGCCGGTGGTGGTCGCCCGGGGTCGCGGCTTCACTTGGTTCAACGACGTACGACGCCCTGGCTCCAGGGGTCAGCGACCAGGGAAGCTTCGACGATGACGAACTCCGACGAGCAGGGTGCGTGGTGGCGAGCAGTGTGCAGCAGAGAGAGGAGAACACAGGGTGAACGTGTACTGCTCCACGGGACATGAGCTCGCGTTTTATAAAGAGCAGGGGTAGAGAGAAGATCGGCGTCTTCAATGGCCATCGATGCGTCAGTTACCAGAGAATAACGAGGGAGTAAGAAACAGCTGCTTTGACGTTCCATTACGCAGGGAGAACAACGGACGGTCGCGGCGGTTTTCGCTCGGCTTGGGGCGCGCGCATCGCGCGGCTGCGCGCAGGGTCGGGCTCGCGCTCGGGCGCTGTGATGGCGCGACAGGGAGCGCAGGCCGGCCAGGGTTCGCGCGCGCGGCGCGGCTTCTGGGCGGCTGCGCGCTCGGCGAGGCTCACGCTCGTTGGAGAGAGAGAGAGAGCATGGGAGAGAAGAGAGGAGGAGGGAGAGAGAGAGAGCGGCGGCGGCTGCTTGCGCTGGCTGGCTAGGAAGCGCGCGTGGCGTCTGTAGTTTAGGGTTTGGGGTAATGGGCCCCTAGTGGGCCGGTTTAGTTTAGGTTTAGCTTTTTTTCTTTTTTTTCTCTTTTTTTTCTAATTCCGAAAGGCATTTTTAAATAGCTCAAAATTCATAAAAAATACACCAAAACTATTTATAAATAAAATACTTGTTTTTAGACTAATAATTATTATATTATTTACTTATTATATTAATTACTAGGTTTTTCTTTAAAAAGGAGTTGATAATAAACATTCCGATAAGCAATCAATCGCATGCAAAGAAAACGATCAAAATGCAAATAAATAATTAAACACTAAAAAAATTATTACCCTAATTATTATAATAACTAAATTCATTATTTTTAATTGATGGTTTTTATGGTGTTACAAACCTACCCCTCTTAAAAAAGAATCTCGTCCTTAAGATTAAGAAACTTCCGAGAATAACTGGGGGAATTCTGCTCTGAGCTCATCTTCTCTTTCCCAAGTGGCCTCATCTTCCGAATGATGACTCCACTGAACCTTGCACATGTTAATGACTTTACTCCGTGTAATTCTGCGAGATGTTTCCAGAATTCTGACCGGGTACTCCGAATAGGTCAAATCCTCATTAACATTCAGTTCTTCCATGGGTAACTGTTCTTCTGGTACTCTTAAGCACTTCTTGAGTTGTGATACGTGAAATACGTCATGCACATCCGATAAACTATAAGGTAGCTCTAACTGGTAGGCTACATCACCTTTTCTTTCCAAAATCTTGAATGGACCAATATAGCGAGGTGATAATTTTCCTTTAACCTTAAACCTTTTCGTTCCTCTCATTGGTGAAACTTTAAGGTAGACAAAGTCTCCTACTTCAAACATCAACTCTCTTCTTCTATTATCAGCATAGCTTTTCTGTCTTGACTGTGCTGTCTTCAAGTTTTCTCTGATAATCTGCACTTGCTTTTCCGCTTCTTGGAGAATTTCTGGACCAAATACCTCACTTTCTCCAGTCTGATTCCAATAAAGCGGTGTTCTACACTTTCGTCCATAAAGTGCTTCAAATGGTGCCATTTTTAGACTTGCCTGATAACTATTGTTATACAAGAATTTTGCATAAGGCAGACTTTTATCCCAGCTTCTACCATGCTTTAGAGCGCATGCTCTTAGCATATCTTCTAACACTTGGTTTGTTCTTTCTGTTTGCCCATCCATTTGCGGATGATAAGCTGAACTAAAATTTAGCTTGGTATCCATGGACTCATGTAATCTTTTCCAAAATCGCGAGGTAAACTGGGTTCCTCGATCTGATACGATCTTCTTCGGTACTCCATGCAGACAAACAATCCTCGACATATATAACTCTGCTAATTGGGCTCCTGAGTAAGTTGTCTTCACAGGTATAAAGTGTGCCACTTTGGTCAACTTGTCTACTATGACCCATATTGAATCATAGCCATCTCGAGTACGGGGTAGTCCAACTATGAAATCCATACTGATTTCTTCCCATTTCCATTCCGGTACCTTGAGAGGTTGTAACAATCCTGCTGGTCTTTGGTGTTCGGCTTTAACTCGCTGACACACGTCACATAATGCAACATGAGTAGTGTTGGGGGCCTTCGGCTTTCGAAGGTCCTCAAAAACGTGATTTGACAATATTTTCTAAGTATGCAAGCAGGTATCTTCGGAATCAAGTTGCGGGTATACAGAAGCATGGTCAAGACGAAGCTTGACTGAAATGGAAGACGATCATGACGAAGGATGAAACAATCACGAAGCTATGTGCAGAGGAGCTTCGGCATGACAGCAGAAAGGGGAAACCGACTTAAAGATGAAAAGCCAAATCAGCCCTCGAAGAATTACTATAGAGTTATTGATAAAAGTGAAGGGCATTAATGTAATTTTATACGGGCTGCGTCCCGTGCCTATAAATAGATGAACAGTATTCCTGTACTGTTCACGCTGACTTGGCATTGGCATCACGCTTGTACCCTTACTTTCCTTCAAGCCGAAGCATTTGAGAACAAGTCCCCAACATTGGCGCCCACCTCCGGTGAACTCACTTCCATTTCTTGAGCTCTGAACACCTTCGGCAAGCATCACCTTCGTCATGCCGCCGAAAAAAGCTTCAGCGACAGGGGCTGCTACTTTGCAGCCGTTGGATCCCAATCAGGACGTCCTTTATCTTAGGGAGGCCCGAAGCCAGAAGAGGAAGGCTGCTAGTCCAACGCCTCCGGAAGATGACTTGGATCAGGAGATCCAAAACCTGGAGATCCTTCAGCAACAGGTGCAACGAAAAAAGGAGAAGATGACTCATTTAGCTGACCTTCAGAGACAGATAGATGAAGCTTCCGAAGAGGTTCGTCATCTTGTTCAAGATGACCAGAACCGAAGGCCTCCGCGCAGAGAGCTCCATCAGGAAGGCTTCTACAATGAGGACGACTGGTATGAAGATTTCCATCATGGAAATTTTGCTTTCGATGATGCTTCTCCTCTATCAACAGAATTGCAGGCTACACCATGGCCCCAGTCTTACAAGCCACCCCAGCTCCCCATGTACGACGGTCATACAGACCCGAAGCAATTCTTGATGAGCTATGAAGCAACCATATCTTCGTATGGTAGCAATACTGCAGCCATGGCAAAGTCTTTTGTCAAGGCCGTCAAGAGTGTCGCTCAGACCTGGTACTCCTCTCTCCGACCAGGGACAATCACCTCTTGGCAGAAGCTAAAGGATATGTTGATAACCAGCTTCCAAGGGTTTCAAACGAAGCCAGTTACTGCTCAAGCTTTATTCCAGTGTACCCAGGACCACGGAGAATACCTCCAGGCGTATGTCCGAAGGTTTCTGCGTCTGAGGGCACAAGCGCCAACAGTGCCCAATGAAATTGTCATTGAGGCCATGATTAAGGGGCTTCGGCCGGGACCTTCAGCGCAATACTTTGCCAGGAAGCCACCACAAACTTTGGAGAAGCTGCTCCAGAAGATGGACGAGTACATCCGGGCCGACAATGACTTCCGCCAAAGAAGGGAGGAGGCATTTAGGTTCTCTGAAATGACCAGGGGCTTCGGAGGAAGATTTCATACGAGGCATGTCAGGTCAATTCATAACTCCACTCAAAGTGATGATAGAGGGAGCCAACAGCAAAGGCCACAATACTCTTCGCAAGCTTCGGGACAACAGCAAAGCTCTGTTCGGCCGCCAGCGCCAAGGGGCAGAGGCGCCAGGGGCTTCGGGGGAAGATTTGGGGATCAGCCAAGAAGAATTTACTGTCTATTATGTGGTGAAGACAAGGGCCATACCACCAGGATGTGCCACGTCACCATCCAGAAGCAAAAGGAGATAGCAGAAGCTGCAGCACAACAGAGTCAGCCGAAGCAGGTCATGCACACTGCTTCATACCATTCGCCTTACATCCCAGAATATGTAGGCAATCACTCTGCAGCTTCTGTTGCTTCGGCAAGTCAACCCCAAGCATCTTGGCAACAGCCTCCACCACCACCTCCAACGCAGCGAGGACAGCAGCCAGAAGGGAGTCAGCACACTCACCTTCAGAGGGACTTCAGAGAGGAGTCCGAAGCTCGCACAGTCAATAGCACTGTGCCAGAGTCGAAGCATATTTACTGACAAATATCCTACCTCGACAGCAGTTTTTTCGCATTTTTACATTCAGTATTACTTTTTTGTTAATAAGGAACAACTATGGGAAGTCTAAGTGTCTTTTATTGTTTTTCAATCTCTTGTAACAGCTTCGTCTTTTACCGTAATAAAAATATGTCTTCTCCATAGGCTTGAGTTGCCGAAGCATACAAATTTATGGTGGCATGAAGGACCTTTGTATTATCAAAAATTTATTCTAAGGGACACAGTGCAATTTATTCGAAGCAGTAAAAAGTCGTTCCTAAGGGAGCGCAGTGTAAGTTTTCTGAGCTTACAGCGAAAAGTCAACGCTGATTCCGCTGAAAGTAAAAGACGAAGAAGCTCCTAAGGGAGGCTTACAGCGAAAAGTCAACATTGATTCCGCTGAAAGTAAAAGGCGAAGAAGCTCCTAAGGGAGGCTTACAGCGAAAAATAAACGCTGATTCCGCTGAAAGTAAAAGGCGAAGAAGCTCCTAAGGGAGGCTTACAGCGAAAAGTCAGCGCTGATATAAAAAGATTGTGCGCTTTATTGCAGGGATGTGTGTATTTTCGGCACAAATATCATTTTGCATAATATAACATCATCACATCATTTTGCATAACATAAGCATCATACAACATATTGCATGTGGAACAAGAAGGGGATACAGTATCGATCTTCAGAGAATGTTTTGAAAAAGAGAAAATCGTGCTAAGGCACAAGATAAATTGAGAAGAAGTGTAGCTTCATTAGAGAGGCAACATAAAACTTTTTTATAGCTTCGGTGAATATTTCACGAAGCTTGGATATTCTTCATCAGAGAAGTATGGAAATTCTTGTGATATATAAAAGATTTTCTTCACGAAGCATGAAAAGAAGGGAAGGTGTTTTTTCGCCGAAGGCTCAAAAAATGGTTTGTATGCAAAATTTCATGCATCGTAAAGAATTGAACTATAAATAGATTATATATTACATTCAAAGTTGCAATGTATTACACGTTACATTCCAAATATTTTTACAATAGCATCTAGTCCTCCTTAAGAACTATTTCAGCAGCTTCGTTCAGTAGCTGATCGACAACTTTGTCCATGATGGCTTTAGCCATTTTTCTAATTTCATCGTCCCCCTTCGGGTGGGAGCCCGGAGATGCCTCAGCAGTTTCTGAGGGAGGAGAAGATACGACTATATTACTATTACAAACCGCGAGCAAAGTCTGGAATCAAAAATTACAACAGAATAAAAACCACTAGTTAATACCTATTTGCCCTTCGGGCTCTGTGCCTTTCTCAGTAGCCTCTGCTATCTTCCTAGCATCATGAATGCCTTTTTCGCTTCTTTGAATGATCTATTGAGCCATTTCTCGGCCGCCATTGTCCCAAATGTCGGTGAAATTTTTTCCACCAACCAGGCTTGATTCGGCCGAGGGGTCCTTTATGTCTTCGGTGGACAAGGCAGTTTCGGTTTGTGCTAAAGATTTCACATGGTTATAACCTTTTCTTTCCAACACAGTAGCAATCCCTCTAGCGCCCGAAAAAGCACATATGTCTCCGCGGCTATTCAAGATTTCTTCGAAGGCCTCAGCTTTGTGACTGATCCATTCAATCGGGCCTTCTGGATTTCCCCTTGTGAAATTCTCTTAACTAGAGAATGCGCCAACGCTGGCGAAGCTGGATTTTATCTTCTTAACACACTCTATGGATTTATCATAGTATCTTTTCTTGGAAGCACGAAGCTCTTCAACATTTACTTCCAAATGATTTGCCCATTGATCACTAAGTTCTCGTTTTGTTTCTTCTAGTATGCGTTCTTCTTTAGCCCTAGCCAGTTGTTTCTGAAGATCCTGAATTTCGCGTTTTTGGGCTTCAGCTTGAGCCTTAGAGGTAGCTTCGTCTTCCTTTATTTTATCCACTAGTGTAAGCAGAATTTTATCTTTTTCCAAAGCTTCGTTCCTCAGCTTGATAACCTCTGCTCGTAGGTTGTTGAAAGCAATATTATAACTTTCATCTTCAGCATTCTTTTACGCTCTCAAAGCGTTGCTTAGTATTAAACCCTATATGAAAAAAGAATTACTATAAGAATAAAAGAATGACTCAAAAATTGTAAATTTCCAAATATACAATTTTCACACCTTCAGACTATTATATGCAAGGCTATCCGCAAGATCGTCCTTCGTCATAGCGCAGAGTCCAGCTTCAAGCTTCGGAAACCCCATGCTTCTAGCCATCTCCCGGCAGACGGATAATTCTTTGTTGTCCGGGAGGCAGTATAGGAAGTCATCTTCGTCTGTCCCATTGAACACTAGTGCCCCTTCGGATATTTCAATTCTCTGGCATAGTGATTAGCTTCAAAAATCTCTTCTTCGGATAATTTCTTCCCCGAAGCATGTCGCACAATATAATCGTATATTTTGGAAGGTGCTTCGGGGGCAGCAGTGTCAATTTCTTCAACCAAAATTGGCTCTGACATTTTTATTTTTTCGGCTGCCTCTGCAATTTTCGTTTCTTTGGTTTCCAAAGGTTTAACCTTGGTGGGCTCTGAAGGCCCAGCTACAGTTTCAAATTGTTGCTTCGAAGCTTCAGCAACAAAGGCTTCAGTAGACACTTCAGAAGTTTCAACAGTTTTCTTTGGAGTTATGCTTGAAGATTTAATTGTCTCCAAAACATCTAACACATTAACCATCCTTTTTCTTTTCGGGGTCACTGTTGGACCCTTCTGGCTTTTTCCTGTCTCAATCTTTGCTGAAGGACTTAAAACTTCTGATGTTTTTGTTTCTTCTGTCCTTGGCTCTTTCATCTTTTCTGTTGCTGGCACTTCGGCCAACTCTTCGATTTCTGGCAGCAGGGTTGATTCTTTAGCTTCGGTGGCCGAAGAGGTCTCACCGGCGAACTCAGGCACTGTGGCCAGTTCAATATAACGTGGCCGGTGTGTGAGAACCTTTACCCTTTTCCTCTTCGGCGCCGGCTCACTAGGAGCGGCTGAAGTAGTCTCCTTCGCAGAGGAAGTATTCTTTCTTTTTTGACCCCGCACTGGATAATGGTAGTCGGGGTAGACGAACCCAATTGCGTCAAATACTCGGTTCAGCCTCTTCTTCTTTCGGCCTCCGAAGGCTGCTGACAATGCAGTATCTTCAGCCTTTGAATATACCCCAACCAGTTCATCACTTACAGTCTCAATGCTTTTTAGCCAGTCGTCATCTGGCTCAACGAATTTATCTCCGAACTTAAATGTGTATTTCAGCCTGACTAGACCATGTTAGTCTCTTTAATGGTCTCCTGTGGCATTTCCCATTTTTCCACAAGTGGCCATACTCTGAAGGCAATGTGTTCTTGCACCAAATCCCTCGTCCCAATAAAAGAGCAAACAACACCGAAGGCTCTCTGGCATTCTTCGGCTGCTTCATTCATTTCCACCTTCGGCCTCCGCAGGCCGAAGCGTTGCCAGATGGGGCGCATAATGATTTTCTTTATATCTTCTCGTGATTTCAAGTCATTCTTCACGTAAAACCATTCCGTCATCCAGTCGCCAGGCCACCTCTTTCGAAAGGTCGGCACGGGGTAGCTTGACCCAGACCGGGAGCCGAAGCTGTAGCAGCCAAAATTGTTGTGATACTGTTCCTTACCCCAGGGTTTTGTTTCGTACAACAATTCATGTATGTTGCAGAAGCTTTTCGCATCAGGTTCCAAGCCTTGGCTTCTCACGGCCTACACGAAGATATTCATCCTTATGATTGCTTCGGGGGTAAGTTGGTGAAGATAGATTTCAAATATCTTCAGCACCTCTACAACAAAGCTGCTTAAGGGAAATCGTAGTCCAACTTTCAAGAAGCTTCAGAATACCACGACTTCATTTTCCTCAGGAGTTGGACAAGTCTTCTCTCCTTCATCAGCCCTCACAACGGACAAGTCCCGGAAATATCTGCCCCTCATGTTGACAAGATGATTTTCTTTAATACTAGATTTGCCAAAAACCGCATGGCTTGGTCGCCAAGGTCGATCTTCGGAGTCTTCACCACCACTATCCACATCATAGCTGTCACTGTCACCAGTATCTTCAGATAAACCCTCCAAAATTTCTTTAGTAATCTTCTCTGTATTAGTCTTCGACATCGATTGAAGAAAACCCAGATGCATCTCTTCAGAAAGACTTAGCTTCGAATCACCAACAGCTTTTTTATCTTCAGACATCCTTGCAAACATTGAGAAAGTGCTCTCTAAACCGAAGCTTTAAAATCTAAAAGGCCAAGCAAGTGTTGTTGCGCGCAGGCTAAAAGTTGGGTGAGTAAAAAGCAGTTGGCAAGAGAGCGTACCAAATAAACTCGGGATGAGCTCTTATTTATACGCCCAGAGCGTTGAAACTGGAGGGTCCCGCTTGTCAAAGACTGTTGCTATTCTAGCAAAGAGAAGGTGTTTTTTCGGACCTTCGGCTTAAGGCCTTCGTCCATATCGCAATATGAATTTATCATTGCAGCAAATTAATATTGCGAGGGACTACTGTTGGGGGCCTTCGGCTTCCGAAGGTCCTCAAAAACGTGATTTGACAATATTTTCTAAGTATGCAAGTAGGTATCTTCGGAATCAAGTTGCGGGTATACAGAAGCATGGTCAAGACGAAGCTTGACTGAAATGGAAGACGATCATGACGAAGGATGAAACAATCACGAAGCTATGTGCAGAGGAGCTTCGGCATGACAGCAGAAAGGGGAAACCGACTTAAAGATGAAAAGCCAAATCAGCCCTCGAAGAATTACTATAGAGTTATTGATAAAAGTGAAGGGCATTAATGTAATTTTATACGGGCTGCGTCCCGTGCCTATAAATAGATGAACAATATTCCTGTACTGTTCACGCTGACTTGGCATTGACATCACGCTTGTACCCTTACTTTCCTTCAAGCCGAAGCATTTGAGAACAAGTCCCCAACAAGTAGCAACATCTCTTTTCAAACCGTACCACCAATACTTTTCCTTAAGATCCTGGTACATCTTTGTACTACCAGGGTGAATAGAGTAAGCTGAATCATGGGCTTCTCTCAAAATAAGTTGGCGCAGGTGTTCGATTTCGGGTACACAGATTCTCTTCTTAAACCATATTGTGCCTTGATCATCTTCCGTGAAATCTAGGGCTTTACCCAAACTAATTTGCGTCTTAATTTCTTTGATTTTCTCGTCAGACTCTTGTCCTTTACGAATCTCTTCTTCCAAAGTAGATTCAACTTCCATAACCGTTGCTTCTACATTATTGAGCATACCAAGGTTGAGTTGTTCCATTTCCCAGCACAATTCCTGTGACATCAAATGAGTAGTGATGTTATTCACTTGACCCTTACGGCTCAAAGCATCAGCCACTACATTTTCTTTTCCGGGGTGATATTGTATTTCCAAATCATAGTCCTTAATCAACTCAAGCCATCTTCTCTGTCTGAGGTTGAGTTCTTTCTGAGTGAATATGTATTTCAAGCTTTTGTGATCCGTGAAGATCTTGCACTTGTTTCCAATCATATAATGCCTCCAAATCTTCAAAGCATGCACTATGGCAGCTAGTTCCAAATCGTGCGTAGGATAATTCTTCTCATGCTTTCTCAACTGCCTTGAGGCATAAGCTATTATTTTTCCTTCTTGCATTAGCACACATCCAAGTCCAAGGTGTGATGCATCGCAATATACATCAAATCCCTTGTGGATGTCTGGCATTACCAATATTGGTGCAGTGGTTAACCTTTTCTTGAGTTCTTCAAAACAATTCTGACAAGCTTCATCCCACTTGAACTCTTTACCTTTCTCCAGTAGAGAGGTAAGTGGTTTCACTAACTTGGAAAAACCTTCAATAAATCTTCTATAGTATCATGCCAATCCAAGAAAACTTCTGATCTTGGACGCATCCTTTGGTTGCTTCCAATCTAGTATTTCACTTATCTTTCCTGGGTCCACTTTAATTCCACCATCGGTAACAATATGTCCTAAGAAAGCAACTTCCTTCAACCAAAAATCACACTTCGAGAATTTTGCGTACAGTTGGTTGTCACGAAGCTTTTGTAGGACTAGCCTTAGATGATCTTCATGTGTTTCTTCATTCGGAGAGTATATCAGTATGTCGTCAATGAATACGACCACAAACTGATCCAGATATTCCATGAATACTTTATTCATCAAGTTCATAAAGTATGCTGGTGCATCAGTCAGTCCAAACGACATGACCAAAAACTCATATAATCAAAATCTTGTCGTGAAGGCTGTCTTGGGTACATCTTCTGCCCGAATCTTTAACTGATGATATCCCGATCTCAGATCTATCTTCGAGAATGTTGGGACCATGCTTCGTCGCCGAAGGTCCTGCAGAAAGAGACAGCTTCGGCTGAAGTTGCTCGTATGTGACGCCAAAGGCAACATTCATGAAGCTTCGGTATTACAGCATATCCGAAGATGAAGGGTCGAACCGACTTAAAGATAGAATGACCTTTTAGTCCATAAGGGTCTGACTCATTGTTGTAAATTTTTATGAGGGGCATGATTGTAATTTCTCACAGGCTGTGTCCTGTGCCTATAAATAGTGAACAATATTCCTTTACTGTTCACGCATTCCTGTAATTGCTTACACATCACTCGGGAATTATTTGTCAAGGCAAAGGTATAAATGTAATTAACCGTTGTATTCAAATATCTTAAATTCATATAATAAAATATGCGAATGAGGTCATTTGTTTTTAATATACTTACTTTTAATATTTCATGTTCTAACTTCACTTTGTATTAATCTTTATATGTTTAATTACGAAGATAAAACCTTCGTAACATTTATGCTCGTAACCTTCGTCCGAAGTTCATTAAATCCTTGTGGAGATAATGTTTCGGCGGACGAAGGGCATTGATATTTAACATTTTATGTTGCCTTGTTCTTAATTGTCACACCCGGCTTTAAGGAACAAAGCCAGGTGCATCTCATACATGCGCCAAGAAGACAACATATATAATAACAGAGTGTATAGAGATAAATGTCATAAAACATCAGAGTATTTATTACATAGCGGAAGACTTATTACAAAATAAAATAATGAATATAAAACGAACTAAGGATCGTCGGCGCCAATGTCAACTGAGAAACGCCACCTAGATCATATCATACTCCTCGCCTTGTGGCTCCTCCTGAACCACCTGTTCTTCTCCTGTGGGGGGGTGTGAGACAGCAAGGGTGAGCTCACATACGTTCATCGCTCAACAAGTCGTGGGGAATAATGTGACATGAACTCACCAAAGGTGGGAGCTCATGGAGTGTAAGGCTTATCAAAGAGAATGGTTAAAGCTGAGCATTGCTTTTAAGTAGTTGGTCAAAATTTTATTAGCAATTACTAAGTGTAAGTAGATACCAAACCTTAAATAAAGTAATAGAACAAATTAATAATAAACCCATGCATATGCAAATGACAAAATTGAATTTAAGTTCCATAATTTAATCATCAGAGAGTCCTGAGCTGCTCATGACAGTGAGCTCGGCTAGTATACCAATTTTACACTCTGCAGAGGTTGTACCCTTTACCCACAAGTCATGTTACCCATCTGCCAAGGGGTCGCGAATCCCATACACCTCTACCTAGGAAGCACGACAGGGCAACACTACGAGGCCTTTACAAAGTTCCACTAGCTTCCGAAAACCCGCTACAGTTTATAGGAAGTTCCAATGCAGGGTTCTCGGCTGACTGCCATCGCAGCAAAATCAACCAAGGACCTCCCTACACTGACCACTCCCCTACTGCCCTTGCCCCTTTCGGGTAAGGTAGTCTTCCACTAGCTTTCCTAATTAGTCAGCCAAGGGCGTCCCATTAAACCCTTGTGGTGGCACGTGGTTCTCAAGTTAAGCTCTATGTTCCAATTAACATTAATGAACTTGACATGAACATAAATAGAATAACAAGAATAATTGGAACATAGATATAATAAATGATTATCCCAAAACCATGTAAAGCAATAGCAAACTACCCAAGTGATTTAGGGGTAAACAAGGTAATGAGATAACAAATCTAGGGTGACCTATTGGGTCCCAGCAAAATTAACCTATGCATGAATAAGTGACATTAAAGAACATTATTGGGTAACAAAAGTGAATCAAGGGCACAACTTGCCTTCAATGAGCTCCTGCTCAGCTACTTCTACTTGTTGAACCTCAGATTCCACAGTGGCTTGCTCGTCTACTCGCATCAACACAATACATACATAGTATAGCAAAAATTAACATTGCACCAAACATGTAAATAAAATACACAGTAAAAATCTACACATTAAAATGAAATCATAGGAACTGGAATCACTAAATTTGGATTTATAGAATTCAAGTTATGAATTTCCTAAGGTTTAATGTGATTAAAATAGGATTAGATGAGAAATTAATTTTCTAACTGAGTTCATGTCAAAACAGCGACACTAAATGATAGAGAATATTATTACAAGATTTTAGAAATTGGAATGGTTCAATTTGGACCAAAAATGGAATTTCTATGAATTTTACAAGTTTCTAGATTTGTTTTTGTATTAAAAATGAATTTTTATAATTATTTCTCTGTTTTTAAACATCTCTGGACTGGGCCTCATTTTTCAAAAAAAGTCCAGGGGCTAGCGCAGAAAATTCCCTAGACTCAGTCTACTGTTAATGAGGACGGCGGGTTGAATCTAGAAAACCAGAGGGTCTCTTTTGCATATTCGCTTGCTGAAGGGGTATAGATAACTACTGGCCGCTGGATTTCGACCGAGCGGTGCAGATTAGATCCGGTCGTAATTGAACCGGTACGCAGGGGCAGCCACAGGATCGGAATCCGACGACCCTGATTTTATGAAGCTTGATCCTCTCCGAACCGTCCGATCAAAGGCGAACGACTTGGATTCAATCACGTTGAAGCGTTAAGCAACTCTAATCCTAGCCGTTGAATACCAGATCGACGATCAGGGCACCCCTTCACGCGTTCCTGTCTTCCCTGCTCACTCCGGCCGGTGGTGAACCCAATTTTGCGGCGGCGCCATTACTGCGAGCTTCAAACCCGCCCCAGTTACCCAAACCTGGTGCTATCCTACGCATACGAAGGCTTAGGCGACGTATAACAATAGGGTTAGCAACTTACAGGTCAACGCGCCGCCATAAGTCCCAGTTTCATCGGTGGCGACTTCCTGTTCTTGCGATCCGATGAAGAGCACTCCATGGTGATGGGCGAGGAGGGCAACCGGCGAGGATCCCCACGGTTGGCGGCGCCCTCTGACTCATCCCCGGCACGACACTCGCCCCTCATCTACTCTACCTCCTCCGCTCCATATCCGACCTCCGAACGGCGCGACACGGCGTAGAGAGAATTCGAGCACGGGGAGGGAGAAGTGGGGGATGAATAGATATGAGAAGGCTTTATCCGGCTGAGAGGAGAGTAGCCCAGGGCGCATTTGGTGAGGCAAAACCCAGGAGATTTTCGGCTGGGTTGTTACAGTGGGCGTGAAGGAGTCTGCCATCCGTTAGCGCACGAAGCGGAGAAAAGATAGGGAGGGGAGAAGATAAATCTGACTGGTGGGGCCCGGCATCAGTCACCACCCACGTCCTCGCACGCAAGGACCTAGAGTCTGGTCAAAGTGACCCACCAGGCAGTGAGTGACCGAGAGGTCCGAGACGCGTCGTGAGCGTGAGGCCTGGCGCGAATGCAGGAGACCAGGATGGCGCATGGACTGAATTTCTGGTCAGAGGGGCCCACATGGAAGCGAGTGACCGTGTTAGGGCGCTGGGCCGTGCGGTAAGAATGAAATGGCTTACTGGGCCCAGGAGAGGAGATTAGAGTTGGGCCCAGGCGCAATTCTCTACTCTATTCTTTTCCTTTTTCTGGTTTTTCTTTTCCTTTTTATTTTTAAATTCATAAATTTAAATTCCAGTTTAAATTCAAACTTTGACTAATTTATTCTTAGATTATATTGTGCCCTAACATGTTCCAATTTGGAGATATATTTATATATATCATTTATATTTTTATACTACATAATTTTTGTTCGCTTCTCTTTTCTAAATTCTAGAATCTCTTTTATGCTTTAAATTCCACTTTGGGCTTTTTTTTAAATTATTCCTTGTCACATTATTATTTTATTTTGTCACAATATGCTCACAAAATACAAAATCCAGCATGATGCATAATTTAGTGGCATACATTTTATTAATTATTTGTTTTTGAATATGGTGTTCACATGTGATGATGTCTAAAGGTCAAACTCACATAAGGAGAAATTGTTTCTCTATTTATATTATTCCTAACAAATTACAAATTGGGTATTACATTAATTCATAGCATTTGAGAACAAGTCCCCAACATTGGCGCCCACCTCCGGTGAACTCACTTCCACTTTTTTGAGCTGATGGCTTCGTTCAACATTCAAGTTGGAGCTGCTTCGGCTCCGAAGCTGGTACTCCCAATAACAGGCGGTTCGTGCTCAGAGCCAGCCAACAAGAAACAGAAGAAGGAGGCACAGAGAAGGGTACAACATGTCGGGGTGCAGGGACCCTTCATCAAGTCAAGATGGTCTCACATTCCAATTACCTTCTCTCAGGAGGATCTTCAACTCAAGGATTACCCACACAATGATGCTATGGTTATCTCTTGTGTGATCAAAGGATTCCTGGTCCATAATGTTTTGGTTGATACAGGCAGCGCAACTGATATTATATTTGCTAAGGCCTTCAGACAAATGCAAGAGCCCGAAGACAAAATTCATGATGCCACGCATCCCCTTTGTGGCTTCGAAGGGAGGCAGATTGTAGCACTCGGAAAAATCACAATGCCAGTGACCTTCGGATTTGTCAACAACACAAGGACTGAACAAGTTGTGTTTGATATTGTTGACATGGAATACCCTTACAATGCAATCATTGGTCGAGGCACTCTCAATGCCTTCGAAGCAATTCTTCATCCAGCTTATCTTTGCATGAAGATACCTTCGGACCAAGGGCCCATTGCTATTCATGGAAGTCAGGAAGCTGCCAGAAGGGCCGAAGGAAATTGGACAGACTCAAAAGCAATCCATAATATAGATGGAGCTGAAGCTTGTGAGCAATACAAGTTCAGAAGGGAAAAAGCTGCTTCGGCTGATCAGCCGAAGCCCATGCTCTTATGTGAGGACATAGCAGAGCAGAAGGTGCTATTGGGATCTCAACTATCCGAAGAACAGGAGAAAACCTTGATAAGGTTTTTGTTCAACAACAAAGATGTTTTTGCTTGGTCAGCTAATGATCTTTGCGGAGTTAACAGGGATGTTATTGAGCACTCGCTCAATGTCGATCCATCCTTCAGACCAAGAAAGCAAAGGCTTCGGAAGATGTCTGATGACAAGGCCGAAGGTGCTCGGAACGAAGTGAAAAGACTCCTTAGTGCCGGAGTTATCAGAGAAGTAAAATATCCAGAATGGTTGGCTAACACTGTTATGGTAAAGAAGGCCAATGGTAAATGGAGAATGTGTATCAATTTTACCGATCTCAACAAGGCTTGTCCGAAGGACGAGTTTCCATTGCCAAGGATAGATTCCTTAGTCGATGCAGCAGCTTCATCAGAGCTTATGAGTTTGCTGGATTGCTATTCAGGCTATCACCAAATCTGGATTAAGAAGGAGGATGAACCGAAGACCAGCTTCATAACCCCCAGTGGAACATATTGTTACCTTCGGATGCCTGAGGGGCTTAAGAATGCCGGAGGAAGTTTCAGCAGAATGACAGCGAAGGTCCTCCATTCTCAGATAGGCAGGAATGTGCTAACTTATGTTGATGATATCATTGTAAAAAGCACGAAGCAAGATAATCACATTGCTGATCTGCAGGAGACCTTCGCTAATTTTAGACAGGCTGGTTTAAAGCTGAATCCGGAAAATGTGTCTTCGGAGTGAAGAAGGGGAAATTTCTTGGTTGCCTAGTTTCAACAAAGGGAATTGAGGCTAATCCAAGCAAAATCGAAGCTATACTTCGAATGGAACCACCAAATACAAAGAAGGGGGCTCAAAGATTGACAGGAAGGCTGGCATCTCTCAACAGATTCATATCTAGATCAGCAGAGAGAAATTTACCATTTTTTGAAGTGATGAAGTCAGCCAAAGTTTTTCAATGGGGACCAGTCCAGCAGAAAGCCTTTGAAGAACTGAAGCAATATTTGATAGATCTAACAACATTAACTCCACCAACGCCAGGGGCTCCTTTGTTATTATATGTGCCAGCTTCGCATTCAGCGATAAGTGCAGCACTTGTCCAGGAGAAGCTTGAAGGCCAAGTCAAGAAGCAGGCCCCAATATATTTTGTATCCGAAGTTCTTAGTTTATCAAAGAAAAATTATACAGAATTGGAGAAAGTACTGTATGCTGTTTTGATGGCCTCCAGGAAGCTTCGGCATTATTTTCAAGCTTATAACATAATTGTTCCTTCTTCACAACCTTTGAAAGATATTATGAGAAACCGAGAAGCTACTAGAAGGATTGGAAAATGGGCTGTAGAGATCAATGAATTTTGTATTGATTATGTCCACAGATCTTCGATTCAGTCCCAAGCGTTGGCAGACTTCATTGCTGACTGGACGCCAGGGGTTCAGGAGGAAGAAATGAATAAAGATGCCGAAGCATGGACAATGTTTTGCGACGGGTCTTGGGGACCCTTCGGAGCAGGAGCAGCTGCTGTGTTGGTTTCACCTTCCAAAGTTAAAACTTGTTATGCGGCAAGACTTGATTTCAGTTGCACAAACAATATTGCTGAATACGAAGCTCTGCTCTTGGGTCTTCGGAAGTTAAAGGCAATGGGGATCAGAAGGGCCATTCTTAAAACTGATTCCCAAGTTATTTCTGGTCATGTTGACAAGAGTTATAAAGCAAGAGATCCGAAGCTTGAAAAATATCTAGATACAGTCCGAAGGATCGAGGCTTCCTTTGAAGGATTCTCTGTTAAAAATATTCCTCGTGGAGAAAATGAATATGCTGATCTATTGGCCAGGTCAGCAGCACAGGGGCTGCCTTTACCTTCGGAAGTATTTTTCGAAACAATAAAAGCACCTTCGGTCGAGCTTCTTGAAAGAGCGGTCCTCAATATATCCCCTGTCTATAGTGAAGATTGGAGAACTGAAATCATCTCTTTCCTTCAGGGTAATTTTCTTTCAGAGGACGAAGCTTACAACAAAAGAATAGAAGCAAGAGCTCGACCATATGTCATAATAGAAGGGGAGCTGTACAAGCGTGGGGTCTGTTCCCCGTTGCTCAAGTGCTTATCCAGATCCGAAGGTATAGAATTAATGAAGGAAATACACGCAGGCCTGTGTGGATCTCACATTGGATCTAGGCCTTTGTTTGGGAAAGTTTTTCGTCAAGGATTTTATTGGCCAAAGGCAGCTTCAGATGCAGCGGATTTAGTCCAAAAGTGCGAAGGTTGTCAGAAATGTGCAAGAGATAAAAAACAACCTTCGTCTTTAACTCAATTAATACAACCCACTTGGCCGTTGCAAAGGTGGGGCCTTGATTTACTAGGTCCATTACCACCAGCACAGGGAAACTTAAGATACGTTGTAGTGGCAGTGGAATATTTTTCCAAGTGGATTGAGGCAAAGCCGCTAGCCACAATAACTTCGGTTACTATTCAAAAGTTCTTTTGGCAAAATATTGTTTGTCGCTTCGGAGTGCCGAAGGCCATTACTGTGGATAATGGGACACAATTTGATTCTGAAGCTTTCAGAGAATTTTGTGATCAAATTGGCACGAAGATCCATTTTGCATCAGTTCGACATCCGGAGTCAAACAGACTTGTCGAACGAGCTAACAGGATCATAATGACAGGAATAATGAAGTCAATCTTCAATCAGCCTAGGGGAAAGTGGCCAGACGAGTTTATCAAAGTGGTGTGGAGCCATAACACAACCATGTCAAGATCAACAGGCTTTACGCCTTTCAAACTATTGTTTGGGGATGAAGCAATAACCCCGGAAGAAGCCAAAGAAGGATCAATAAGAATAGTAACTTCGGCAGAAGGTGAAGACGAAGCTGATTGCTCTGTGGAAAAAGATGTTATAGAAGGGATCAGACTTCAGGCTGTGGAAAACATCAATAAATATCAAGCCGAAACAATAAAATGGCGTGATAGAAAGGTTAAGCTGAAGAACATTGAACCAGGACATCTGGTGCTTCGAAGAGTAGCCAACCCTGAAACAGTAGGCAAATTACAGCTGAAGTGGGAAGGACCCTTTTTGGTAGTATCTTCGTCAAGACCCGGTTCCTATAGATTGAAGGATATGGACGACAACGACATTTCTAGGTCATGGAATGCGGATGAGCTTCGGCGATATTATGTTTAGTTTGATGTAATTTTTCCTATTTTTTTGTGGCACCCTTTTCCTTTCCAAAGGGGGAGAAAGGTTTTTAATGGGGCCACAACATGTAATTTTCCTTATTTCCATTCTATAAAAGTGATATCCCCCAAAGTATGTAAATGTAAATGCCAAGGGAAAAGAAAAGAAAACAGGAAGAAGCTCAGAAGTCGTTCCTAAGGGAATGCAGAGCCTACAGCGAAAAGTCAACGCTGATTCCGCTGGAAGTAAAAGGCGAAGAAGCTCCTAAGGGAGGCCTACAGCGAAAAGTCAACGCTGATTCCGCTGAAAGTAAAAGGCGAAGAAGCTCCTAAGGGAGGCTTACAGCGAAAAGTCAGCGCTGATATATCAAAAAGTAAATGATGAAGTTGAAAAGTAAAAAGATTTGAATCATTCCCAAGGGGATGAAGGACTATGATTATGGTTTTCGAGCATGTGTCCCCATATTCATTTACACAATGCATTTCATCATGTCATTTGCATTCATAAACATTCATTTAGACATATATAGAATCATCATCATATCACACAAAAAGATAGGTGCTTCGGCAATGAGAAAAGACTTCGAAGAAGGGAATTTTTATGCTTCGTTGTGTACGAAAAGAAGGGAAGGTGTTTTTCGCCTTCGGCTCAAAAAAGAAGTTTCGTCCACAGCAAAGCGGATTGTACACAGTTAGCGGGAATAAAATATATTACAAGGTATGTACAAATTTACATAAGTTTTTCCATAATTATATTACAAAAGTCTCTCCAGAATTTTTGCAGGAAAGAATATTGTAGCAACTATCAAGCTTCAGGTCGTCATATTTCAGCTTCGTCATACTTCAGCTTCGTCATCCTACGTATATTGAAGAACAGAATAAGGTGCAAATTTTAAGAAGAAGGTAAAAGTAATAAATATAAGTTTCTTACCGGCTTAAGATGACTTCGAGCTTCGTCACCTGCCATTTTCCGCCCGCCATTTACCCAAATCTGGGTCATAAATCTATTTCCGATACTTCGGGCTAGGCATGGAATATCTATCAGATCTGATGATGATAAGCTGAAGTTTGGTCTATTCACAATTTTTCCATGCGTGCAACCAGCCTTGAGAAAAGCGGTAGCTATGCTCCGAGAAGCTACCAGGGCGCAGAAGTCAGCATGGCCACCAATAACTTCGTCAAGAGCGTCAACCTCGCCTTCGATATATTCTAATGTGCTGGGCAGGTTTTCAGCTGAAGGTGTAAATTTTTTAGAGCTGGCTCCGATAGAATGAAACACATCCTTCAGCCGTTGCACGCATCGACTGCCGAAGCCTAGACATTTCTCTTGAAGCTTTTTCAAGGATTTTTGCAAATTTGAATTCTTCTCCATCTCAGTTTTAAGACTTGCTTCAAGATGTTTCTTTTCCTGCTCAGATTTTTCTGATTGTTTGAGCAATTCATTCTTTAAACTGTTATTCTCGGCTTGGACCTCAGCCAAGGAGCCTTCCATAGACTGAATAACAAAGTCTTTCTTCTCTAATGCACCTTCATGTTCTTTAACCATGATTTCAAGGTCCTGGATGGCGAAGTCCTTCTTTTTCAGAGCAGCTTCGTAATTTTCAACTTTTTCTTCCAAATCTTTGATGATAGTTTTGTTCTTCTCCTCTTCGAGATCTTGTTGCATTTTCAGAACCTTACTTAATAGTATACTCTGCCAAAACAATCTTCGTCAGTAAATGACCTAAAAATAAATAAAATAATAATAATAAAATTTCTTACCTTAAAATTAGCATAGAGCAGGCTTCCGGCGATATGGTGTCGTTGATATCTGCAGAGGTCAGCTTCTAGTTTCGGTAGGCCAACGCTTTTGGAGAGGGTTCTAACAACTTTGGCCTCGGTGCGGTTCCGAAGGCATCTTAGCTTCCCTTCGTTGACCCCACCAAACGGTGTAGCCCCTGGCTTATACCCGCAAGATATGGCATATTTTTCAGCTCTTATTTTTCGGCGCCTGTTAGCTCTTGTCCAAGCAAATCTTGAAAGTTAAAGTTTTCTTCTTCTAAAATGTCATCGATCTGCTTTTTTCCCTTTTCAGTTGTCGTGTTTACCGCAGCCACAGCAGCTTCTTCTTCATCCATTTTCAGTAGAATATTGTCAATAACTTCAAGAGTGGTTTCCAGATTCGAACCTTCCGTGGTCCCGACTTCGGCCTCAGCAGCTTCGGCTTCGCCGGTTTCAGCTTCGGCGGTTTCCACTCTGGAAGCTTCGGCTGCGGCGCCTTCGGCTTCTGCGGTCTCGGCAAAAACATGTTTTGACACTGTCGCCAGTGGCGGCGTCTGATGAATCACATCTGCTATTTGAATAATTCTTCTTTTTTTCGACAGTGCAGGACTTTCTGCTGCCGAAGCTTCTTTGTCCTTCTGAAAAAACTTCGTCAGTTCCGGCGCCAGCGGACTTAGCTTGACAGGCAAGGGTTCAGTCATTACCTTCAGTATCTCTTCTACTTCGGCAGCAGAAGGTGTCGCAGGAGTGTCTTCTTCTTGAACCAACGTTTTTGGTTCTGGGGATGCAGTTTTCCTTTTTCTTGCAGCAACCACCTTCGGCTTAGGGCTCAACTTTTCAGGGTTCAGCTTTTCAGAAATCTCCTTTTTCTTTTTTGTCACTTTGGTGCTCTCTTCGTCAACGGCGCTGGCAATTCTTTTTCTCTTCGGCCCTCCAGCATCTCCGCCCAGTCGCCCATAATCAGGACATTCAAAGCCTATAGCATCAAGTACTCTGTTTAGCCTTCGTTTTGGCCGGGTGCCGAAGGCTGTTGTCATCAATTGGTCCTCTTTTTTAGAGTAATTTCCAAGAATTTCAGTACTCATTATTTCGATTGTTTCAAGCCATTCTTGGCAGGGTGCCTTGAAATATTTCTTGAATTTATAATGATAGGGCAATCGGATAAGCTCCCCCTCTTTCTTCTCTCCTTTAAGCTTCGGCATAGCCCATTCCTTCATGGTGGGAAATACTTTGAAAGCCAGAAATTCTTGCACCAAATCCCTAGTGCCAATGTGCTCCGCAATAATTCTGAATTCAGCCAACGCCGTGTGGGTTGGACCGTCTGGTGTCATGCGGCACTAGGGTCGGGTTTCTCCGAAGATTAGTTCAAGCGGGCTCTGTACAAGCTTCTCCTTGTCGTCATCAACTTTGACGTAGAACCATTCCGATTTCCAGCCTGCCGGCCACTTGCTTCGATAGCTGATCACAGGAAATTTTGTAGTTTTCTGATATGCAAAGTTGTAACAACCAAAATTTTCATGTAGCCCATCCTTTCTGGCCTTAGTTTGGTAGTGTAGCTCGTGTACTCGGCAGAAACCTTCGGCAAATGGCTCCACTGCTTGGCTTCGGAGAGCCCAAATATAAACACTAAGCCTAACAATAGCGTTAGGAGTTAGTTGGTGAAAATAAATCCCAAATTTCTTCAGCACATCGGCAATCATCCTGTTCAAAGGAAATCTCAAACCAGCTTTGAGGAAACTCTTAAAAATCACTATTTCATCTTTTTCTGGCTTCGGGGTAATCTCTTCTCCACCAAAGCGAATCATCTTCTTCTCATCTTCGCTGAAGTAGCCCGACTTCACCATCTTTGGGAAATCAGCCTTCGAGATAGTCGACTTCCCGAAGTCCAGATGACTAGGCTTGCTCGGTACTGCGATATAATCATCGTCAGTACCAGCCTCCTCAATATCTGCTTGATCTGCTTTAGCAGCAGGGGCATCTTCTGATGTCATCAATCCAGATCGCTTCATTGCTTCAGAGATAGGAAGAGTTTCCGCACCTTCGGCTTCGTCCCCCTCGCGCTCAACTCTGGCAGTAGAGCGCACTCTGGCCATTTAATTTCGAATTTCTTGAAAAATTTCTTGGAAAATAATAACCTTCTCTTCCTAAGCTATTTCTCTGACGAAGAAAACACCAAATTGGAGCTTCGTTCGAATGCGAAAATCAAGCTTCGGCTATGGTTAGAAATTTTGGCAGCAAAACAATGCAATAGCAATGAATGCTGTGGTAACTTCACACCTACCCGTTTGTTTATATAGTGCTGCAGGTAAGAAGGTGAATCGTCAGGATTTTTACACCAGGCAAACAGTTGCTCGCACCCGCTGAACGGTGGGCCGCAAAAATCAGAACAGTGAACCTGCATGGTGGGACTGCTACACGCTCGAAAGCTGTATCGTTTCTCGACAACGAGCTCAGGGAAGGTGTTTTTCGGACCTTCGGCTTCCTGAAGCCTAAGAGACTTTTTTTTCACGGATCAAGCTCGTTACGGAAAACGATCTAGCACTGCGAAGGGGCTACTGTTGGGACCATGCTTCGTCGCCGAAGGTCCTGCAGAAAGAGACAGCTTCGGCTGAAGTTGCTCGTATGTGACGCCGAAGGCAACATTCATTAAGCTTCGGTATTACAGCATATCCGAAGATGAAGGGTCGAACCGACTTAAAGATAGAATGACCTTTTAGTCCATAAGGGTCTGACTCATTGTTGTAAATTTTTATGAGGGGCATGATTGTAATTTCTCACAGGCTGTGTCCTGTGCCTATAAATAGTGAACAGTATTCCTTTACTGTTCACGTATTCCTGTAATTGCTTACGCATCACTCGGGAATTATTTGTCAAGGCAAAGGTATAAATGTAATTAACCATTGTATTCAAATTTCTTAAATTCATATAATAAAATATGCGAATGAGGTCATTTGTTTTTAATATACTTACTTTTAATATTTCATGTTCTAACTTCACTTTGTATTAATCTTTATATGTTTAATTACGAAGATAAAACCTTCGTAACATTTATGCTCGTAACCTTCGTCCGAAGTTCATTAAATCCTCGTGGAGATAATGTTTCGGCGGACAAAGGGCATTGATATTTAACATTTTATGTTGCCTTGTTCTTAATTCATAGCATTTGAGAACAAGTCTCCAATAGAGAATATCTTAGCTCCTTTCATTTGATCGAATAAATCTTCAATCTGAGGTAATGGGTACTTATTCTTGATGGTTACTTCATTCAAACTTCTATAATCAACGCACATTCTCCTCGAACCATCCTTCTTGTTCACAAATAGCACTGGGGCTCCCCAAGGGGATGAACTTGGGCGAATGAAACCTTTTTCTAGTAATTCTTCTATTTGTTTCTTCAGTTCTACTAAATCTTTGACATCCATTCTATATGGTCTTTTCGAGATAGGTGCGGTTCCGGGTAATAATTCAATAGAAAACTCTATATCACGGTCAGGTGGCATACCTGGTAATTCCTCCGGAAATATGTCTGGGTACTCACACACTATCTTGATATTTTCCAAGGGCTTTTCTTCCAAGTGATTGATCACTGTCTTCCCTTTTGCATTTGTTGACTTGTCTATGTTGACTTGGATTCTTTCACCTTGAGGACTTGTCAACATAATTGTTCCATTGGCACACTGTATCACTCCATCACAACTTTTCAACCAGTTGCATCCAAGAATCACATCAATACCGTTGGATCCTAGGACCACTGGGTTGACTGAAAAATCTATTCCTTGAATCTTGATATTAACATGGGGGCATGAGTGTGTGGCCTTCATGTCACCTCCCGGTGAACTAATGTGTAATATCTTCTTAAGAGGATACTTAGGTATATTGTGTTTTTCCACAAATGACTCAGTTATAAACGAATGCGATGCTCCAGAGTCAAATAAAACTGATGCATGTATGGAGTTTACAAGGAACATACCATACACTATGTCGGCATCCTCATGCACTAATTCCGCGGTGACGTGATTGACCCTTCCTCTGCTCTGGTTCTGCGGAGTCTTGTTCTGAGAAGATCCACGAGCGGGGGTGTTCTGGTCATTCCTCTGATTATTGCCTTTCTAGGGTGTCTGCTGGTTGCGCCTTGGGCAGTTGTTGGCATAGTGGCCTAGCTCACCGCACTTGAAGCAGCCATTGGGTTGGACAGGTGCGTAGCTTCTGGCCTGCGTGTTACTAGCGCCACCTTGACGGTTCTGTGAATTTCCACCAGCCCTCTGGTTGGTCTGGGAGTTGCTCCTTTGCTGGTTCTGACTCTGATTATTTATCTGGCTTTGCTATCCAGAGCGTTGCACTTGATAATTGTTTCCACCCTGATTTCCAGAGTGGAACTGCGAACCTTGAGTGTTGTTTGGCCGGGTGTTCCTGCTGGACTGACCTTGAAACTTCCTTTTATGGTCAGATAATTCCTTTCTTTTACTCTCAAGGCCAATTGCCTTGTTCAACAGTGTCTGGAAGTTGGGAAAAGTGTGACTCTGAAGTTGATAGTTCAGAGGTCCAATTAGTCCTTCCAGGAAACGCTCTTGGCGCTTCTCATCTGTATCCACTTCTTCAGGTGCGTAATGTGAAAGTTGAGTAAAGCGATCACGATACTCACTGACAGACATAGTCCCTTGAGTAAGGGAAAGGAATTCCTTTTTCTTCAACTTCATGATTCCCGAGGGAATATGGTGAGGGCGGAAGTTCGCTTGGAACTCCTGCCAGGTTATAGTATCCACGTTGGGGTGTGCCGCTGTGAAGGCATCCCACCAATCGGACGCAGCTCCCTCGAGTCTTCCCGAGGCGTACAAGACCTTTTCCTGGTCGTTGCACTGGGTGATGTCAAGCTTCTTTCCAATGACTTTGAGCCAGTCATCGGCATCCAGAGGATCAACCGCATGAGAAAATGTTGGCGGGTGATGACTCATGAAATCCCGGTGCTTATCTCTGGCCGGGGGTGCATACTGCTGCTGCTGCTGATTCTGCTGGTTCTGTTGAATCTGCTGAACAGCCGTAGTGATTCCTTGCAGAATTTGCATCTGGGCGGCAATGAACTGCTCCATGTTGGGATTCGGTGGGGGTGGTGGTGGTACTTGTTGACCACGCTGGTTCCGGTTGTTGTTGTTAGGTCCTTGGCGTGCGTTCACCATCTCATTGGTTAGAAAGTGAACCTCTTAGAGGAGTGAAGAGTAGAAAAGATTCTAGAGGGGAATATCCTAAGTTTATTATTATTTTTTTGTTATATGATCTTATGGCCATCATTCCATAAGACCATGGCACTCAAACAAAGATCCAAATCAAACATTTCAACCAATCACCATCACATGGTTGTTATTTATTAATATGATAACTTAAAAAGGTGTTCATCGTATAACACGAAGACTAACTTATTACATCATAGCTCAAAATACTTAAAGCAGCCTAGTGACGGATCCGGGCTCTCCATAGCGCAGCCTCTTGCGGGGAGGAGACAACGCCATGGCGGGGACCTGAGCTTCGGGTGGATCCAGTCCTTGCAGTTGGGCTTCCAGGGCTGCAATCCTGGCGTGGGCATTCTCCAGCTCCAAGTGCACCCTATAGAGATCCAGGGTGGCACTGTCCAGGTCGGTGTTGAGACCGGCCACTACACCAGCTAGGGTGTTGAGGCGATCCTCACCGGCTTCTCCTGGGACGATGTTGGTCTGGCTTCCTCCACGCAGATGCTGAGGAAGATGCCTGAACCTCGTGTTCTGTAGCTGCTGCCGGTAGGTGTGGCTGAGCGACCACAGGGTCCGACAGGCAGCATCGCTGACTGAGGCAGCGTAGGTGGACAGTGGTGTCAGGGACTCGTGAGCAGACAGAGTCCTGAATCCCCTGTCACTTGCATCCATCACCCTAACGTGGATGCGAGTGATGTAATAGCAAGCCCGGGGAGGCTCGCTCACTCGCCTTGTTTCGTACAGGGGGCGGACGTAGGTGCCTAGCGCGTGCAGCACTTCTTGCAGCAGGTTGGGGAAGTGCCCCGTCTCAAACATTGATGTGTAATGTTCGACAACAGGACCAACCCCATGAAGTTGTCCTGCTGGGCGTAGTCAGCTTCCTCATGGACGTGTTCGTCTCCACCTTCTTCGTCATCGTCATCCTCGTCATCGTCGTCTCCGGAGTCGTCGGGGTCGTTGCCTCCGGGTGCAGGTGCTTGGAAGGCTGGTGCAGACGGTGCTGACGTCGATGACCTAGCTGCGAAGGCCAGGGACTCTGCCAACGGGGTGGGGGTCGGCAGCTGCTCCTCCGAGTTGTCCTCCAGGTTGACTACATTCTCCACTCGGATGGGAGGGAGATCCGCCGGAACTTCCTCGACTACCACTGGGTAGACCGGGATCTGCCGGGGCTGAGGGGCGTAGCTAGGGCTGGAAACGAGCCGAGCCGGCTCGGCTCGGCTCGGTGCGGCTCGGTGTCTGAACGAGCTCGGCTCGGCTCGGCTCGTCCATTCCACGAGCTGGTGAAAGAGGCTCGGCTCGGCTCGACCTTGGCTCGCGAGCCATATTTTGATACTTTTCGTTGCATTATTTGGTGAATTAACATTATATAAATTTGAAATATAGAATCATCATTCTACATTATGAGTAAATTAAATTATAACTTGTAATATATTCATCATCAAAGACTAAAAAATGAGCTATTATCCATAAAATTATCTAATATTCATTATTATTCCATAAATTGACCATTTTTGCAAGGCTCACGAGCTGGAACGAGCCAGCTCGGCTCGGCTCGCTGCAAAAACGAGCTCGAAGAAGAGGCTCGGCTCGGCTCGTTCGAGGCTCGCGAGCCGCTCCGAGCCGAGCCGAGCCGCTCCGAGCTCGAGCCGGCTCGCGAGCCTCGAGCTAATTTTCCAGCCCTAGGCGTAGTTGGTGTTGATGTGGGTAGTTTGGAGAGTGCGAACCATCTACAAGAGAAGTGTCAACTCAGTTGAATTTCAAAGAGGTAAGACTGATAAAGGAATTTATAGGAATGAAATTAGCAAGTTTTGAACAACTAGATTTTCCATTTCTAACTAATCTAACGACCTAGGGTCAGCATAGCTTTGATACCACTTCTGTCACACCCGGTTCCAGGGGGTAGAACTGAGCGCATACCATATGTGTGCCAGGATCCATTTCCACACATATGTTGACGTCACAAGTGTAATATATCAAAAGACAATGCAATAAAGGCGTAAAGAGAGTATAATACTTTATTACATCATCTGAACATTGTATCTTGAACAAGTATCACATCAAAGTAAAGCGGAAATAAATAACAGGGGCAATCTCCCACAGGAAGATGACCGGCGCATCGTTAGACTTAGAATTCGTCGTCGTTAAAATCTCCATCAAAGTCTCCAGCATCACCCTCTGATCAAAATATTAGCAAGGGTGAGCTCACTTATGGTCGGGGCTCAGCAAGTGGGGGAAAAATTAATGCAGGTATAACAAGGTGAGGCTAAGGTTGAGCAGTAAGCATTTTAGTTGGTCAACATTTTATTAACAACACCTGTCTTACTAATAAGTGTGAATCCCAAATATCCCATTTAAACAAAGGAATATGAATATAACAAAAACACTTAAGTTTTACACTCTGCAGAGGTGGTACAACTTTACCCACAAGCCATGTATCCCATCTAGCCCGGGTTGATCGGACCCTTAGACACTGCCGAGGTGAATGGCTAGGGATCCATTATGAGGCTTTCACAAAATACGCTTAATACGAAGCAACCCGCTAAGGTTTCTAAAGACGATGGTGGTGGCCCCCTGGGCGAGGTACCTTAGACAAGAATACGTCCCCGTGTTAACGTGGGCTGCCAGCACCTACCGCTCCCCCTCTTGCCCATATTTCAGGTAAGGTTGCTAAGCACTAAGCATATAGAGCTAATTACCAAAGCCAGAGCCATGATAGCACTCGTGGTTGCACTGTTATCCTGGGTGGTCACTCCATGTTCCAATTAATTTCAAATAATGTTATCTTAACCATCGGATTAATGTCATAATTGCCAATTAAATTTTGGAACATCAATACCAATTAATGAGTGACATTAATATCGTTAAGTTGAGCGGTAGCACAAATTTTGCACAGCTTAGTAATTTTCCCAGGTTAAACAAGGAATATAGGTAGTAAATCTAGGAAATCCTTAATTAGGTTAACCCATCAAATTATGCAATATATCAAAAAGTAAACATTATTATATGCAATGAGTAGGTACAAACAGAATATGCAGAGGGAGAATCCACTTGCCTTGCTCAAGCGAGTCCTGCGGATCGTCCTCAAACAAATTTGGATCTTCTACCACACAATCGGCTTCTATTATAGTCGCACATCGCACATACAAAAATAAAACATACACAAATAAATAAACATGCTTCATCACATAATCATACACCATTACATTAACACATCGTAAAAGAAAAACATTCCAAAAAGAAAACTTAATTTGTAACTATAATATAAAATAAAACACATCAATGATCATTTCATTTGCTACGACATACTATTTATTTTGTTTGCATAATTCACTAGAGAGATCTATATGGCAAATTTGACTATGAAAGTGTGTACTATATAAATTCATTAATATATATATCGTGCTAAACCAAACTCTATGGAGTAAGTTTAATTAGCTAATCAATTATTTCCACCGGATAGTACGTGGAGTATATTTTATTATTTCTTTCTAAAAGAAAATTATAGTAGACGTTACAATATTATTTAAAAGTCACTTAACCTTGATATTTAGGAGAACTAAATTAACCTACCAATATAATTCTACTATTTAGTTTACAGTAGTCATAGTAGCTATACTATTTAATACTAATAGAGACTCTAACACGACTTAGTGAAGAAGCAATTTATTTATAATCGCACATACGAACACATATAATTTGACTAAAAATCTACAGTTCATCCCGAGCATAAATAACCGTAGAATTATTCATATAGTATTTATATTAAAAAGATATGGTCTACTCTATTCCAAAATTCTTCACTCTAGAAAATTATATTTAATTTAATTTCAACTGACATAACCAAACTAAGTTGTAAACATGGAAAATGGCATAAACACTATTTGAAATAGCTCAACATATACACAGGAGATCAATCATTCAATTTACACGTGATTCGAACTCTGAAATTTATAAATTTAAAACAACAAAACACTGCAGGGGTAGAATACAATACGCTTGTCTTCTACCTTTCTCTGTTTCCTATGCGCAGAACGATGGGTGAGCAGGGACGGTCGTCGAGCAGAGGGTTTTGGCCGGTGGTGGTCGCCCGGGGTCGCGACTTCACTTGGTTCAACGACGTACGACGCCCTGGCTCCGGGGGTCAGCGACTAGGGAAGCTTCGGCGATGACGAACTCCGGCGAGCAGGGTGTGTGGTGGCGAGCAGTGTGCAGAAGAGAGAGGAGAACACAGGGTGAACATGTTCTGCTCCACGAGACATGAGCTCGCGTTTTATAGAGAGCAGGGGTAGAGAGAAGGTCGGCGTCTTCAATGGCCATCGATGCGTCAGTTACCAGAGAATAACGAGGGAGGAAGAAACAATTGCTTTGACGTTCTATTACGCAGGGAGAACAACGGACGGTCGCGGCGGTTTTCGCTCGGCTTGGGGCGTGCGCATCGCGCGGCTGCGCGCAGGGTCGGGCTCGCGCTCGGGCGCTGCGATGGCGCAGTAGGGAGCGCAGGCCGGCCAAGGTTCGCGCGCGCGACGCGGCTTCTGGGCGGCTGCGCGCTCGGCGAGGCTCGCGCTCGTTGGAGAGAGAGAGCATGGTAGAGAAGAGAGGAGGAGGGAGAGAGAGAGAGCGGCGGCGGCTGCTTGCGCTGGCTGGCTAGGAAGCGCGCGCGGCGTCTGTAGTTTAGGGTTTGGGGTAATGGGCCCCTAGTGGGCCGGTTTAGTTGTTTTTCTTTTTTTCTAATTCCGAAAGGCATTTTTAAATAGCTCAAAATTCATAAAAATACACCAAAACTATTTATAAATAAAATACTTGTTTTTAGACTAATAATTATTATATTATTTACTTATTATATTAATTACTAGATTTTTCTTTAAAAAGGAGTTGATAATAAACATTCTGATAAGCAATCAAGCGCATGCAAAGAAAACGATCAAAATGCAAATAAATAATTAAACACTAAAAAAATTATTACCCTAATTAATATAATAACTAAATTCATTATTTTTAATTGATGGTTTTTATGGTGTTACATAACTTCACACCTACTCGTCTGTTTATATAGTGCCGCAGGTGGGAAGGTGAATCGTCAAGGCCTTCCGCACCGGACAAACAGTCACCCGCACTCATTGAACGGTGGGCCACAGAGTCCGAGAAGGTGAATCGCCAGGGCGTGTGTAATTGCTGCAAGATGGGGCCACTCCGCCCGCGGATTATTTTAATCGTTTCTCGCCAACGAGCTCAGGGAAGGTGTTTTCGGATCTTCGGCATACCGAAGCCTAGAAGACTTTTTCACGGATAAATCTCGTTATGAAAAACGATCTAGCACCACGAAGGGGCTACTGTTGGGGGTATGCTTCGTAGCCGAAGATCCTAAAGCAAGAGAACACCTTCGGCAGATCCTCTCACAAGCAACGCCGAAGCTATCACCTATAAAGCTTCGGCACAGTGACAGATCCCAAGAGGAAGGGGTGAACCGACTTAAAGATGAAATGACTTAAAGACCCATGATGTTTTGTGTCATTATTGTAGTCGATTGTAAGGGGCATAAATGTAATTTTACACAGGCTGCGCCCTGTGCCTATAAATAGATGAACAGTACCCCTATACTGTTCACTCAATCTTGTAATCGCTGACACATTACGCTGGAATTATCGTTTTCTGCCAAGACGAAGGTATAAATGTACCTAAATATTATGTTTTAATATTTAGGTTTGTATAGTAAAATATGTGAATAATATTATCTGTCTTCGGTATATATTTCTTTAATGTTTTATATTTTTCATTTTTCTTTGTCTTATAAATCAGATCACGAAGGTATGACCTTCGTGATATTTTGCTCAAGGCCTTCGTCCGAAGTTCATTAAATCCTCGGGGAGATAATGCTTCAGCGGACGAAGGACATTAACATTTAACATTCTATGTTGCCTTGTTCTTAATTCATAGCATTTGAGAACAAGTCCCCAACAGGCGTGCTCGCGCATACCCGGGGATCCGGATCGTTGGACCGAGATCGGACGGTCGAGATCAAACACTGGGATCAACGGATACGAGCGGCGCTGCTCCTGCCCATGGCGGTGATGTCTCCGGAGTTGGGGCGGGTGCATGCTCTAGGGGGTATGAGGTCACCGGAGTTAGGCAGGACCGGCGAGAAGGGCCCGACAAACTCACTGGTGGGACTCCGGCCATGAGACCGGGACAGGAGACGAGAGAACGGCGAAGGGAATGCTCCGGGCGGGTCGGGCTGATTCCGGCGAGGAATCCCAGCCACGAGGAGGGGCAATCGGGCGTGTTAAGGCTCGGACTAGCTCTGGCAAAGGAAGGGGAACACCATGGATCACAGCAGGTGCTCGAGATGGGGCCAATTTAGCCAGACACCGCGCGAATGCGATGAGCTGGCGTGGCCGAGCTCCGGCGAGGGCGAATTAGCTAAAGCAGGGCGGAAATAAGGGAAACCGACCATGGGAGCGAGTTCCTCACCTCGGGACGGTGCTCGGGAAGGCCGGGCGCGACTCTTGGCGACTTGGACGGACGGCACAACGGACGCAGGTCTCCGGCAGGCTCTGGCGATGGCGGTAGAGCGCGAGAGAGAGTGGGCGGGGTGAAATGAGGCAGGGGAGAGAGCGGGTGCAGGCGGTGCTCAAAACAGGAGCTGGGGCACGTGCGCAGACAACATGGCCTGAGTTCTCGGCGTGCGTGCGCGCTGGTCCATGGCATTTTGCCGGGAAGGCAGAGTTGACGGGGAGCCCACGGCGCAGCGAGAGAGAGCGAGGGCGCGAAGGGAATGGTTCGCATCGCTGATGGGTCGGGCTCGTGGGACAGAGAATGTGTGGGCGCACGGACGAAGGAAACCGGCGCCGACAGACCGGCCCCACCGGGTAGAGGGAGAAAGGGAGTTAGAGCGCACGGGCGTGAGCGTGGCGCCGACAGGCGGGGTCCGCCTGTCAGCGAGGGCGGGCACGTGCGCGACTGAACTGGGTCGAGCTGGGCTGCTTTGGGCCAGAATGGCTTTTCCTTTTTCTTCCAAATTTCTAAATGCTTTTCTTTTTATTTTCTCAAGGGATTCAAACCAAATCAAACCACAATTCAAATTCAAATATTTCAAACATGTGCATCAACCAAAAATAAAGGTTAAGCTCAGCATGATGCAAACATTCATTTCTCCCCTAGGCTTTAATATTCCAAAGAAAATAATACGCCTTTAACATAATTAACCCAAAAACCCCATTAAAGAGAATAGAAAAGAAAAACTATAGAGGTGAGAAAAGAAGTAACACCTGAATTTGCTAGGTATTAGAGAAAAAAATTTATACCCCAAATTCAGGGTGTTACATGATAGGTCTCTATAACCGCCCCGCGTGTCACCGAGGTGCAATGTAGCATGGTAGTGTCGCACGCATTAAATGTCCGCTCATATCTCCGTGTGTTACCGAGGCCGCTGTGCCATGCGTGTGGAAGACACCATCATGAAGCGTCGTTGGATCAGGTAATGTGTCTGTTACAGTGACTGCCGAACGTGACAGCACAGGCGACTGCACACACTCCTACACATGTCAGTGTGCCAGTCTACGCTGCAACCAATACCAAATCCTTCGCCCATACACTGACAAGACATGGCGAAGGAGAGGCTGGTCAAGAAATCCTCATGATGGCCAAGAGACGATCTATGAAGGAGAGGCTGGTCAAGAAATCCACACGGTGACCAAGAGAAGATCTTTGTCCGCCAATGACATTAATTGTTCCATGTAATATGTTTTTGTTACTCTATTCTTGGGTCCGCCTGTCGGGGCTAGGCTTCCTTGTACGTGCCCCTTGAGCTATAAAAGGGAGCGCACATAATGTTACATAGGACCCACATAGACTCATGTTCCTCTTGCAATACAACTCATAGTTGATGTAGGGTATTACACTCCGGTGGCCCAAACTGATAGTAGACGCGGCCCGATCTTCCGTGAGATACGATAATTTGATTGAGTGGAGATCTCGACGTTGATGATCCAAGGCTCCGAGCGAACGGTTCCTCGCAATCACTACACCACGGCTCCGTTGGTTATCACCCGTGACACACGAATGACCTCGCCACAAAGGCTTATCCCTGCAAGCGCAATCAAGAACACAAGCAAGAACAGGAAAGAAACGCAACCAAACTTGTATTGATTACGGGAGGGGGGGTCTCACAAGCCGATGGCGGCGACACTGTTCGATGACAGAATTGATCTAAGCAAAACCCAACCCTAAATGTGGCAGCGGCTGCTGAATAAATAGAGTATTAGGGCGTGCGTAGCCCTGGACTCGCCCCTAATGGGCTCCGACGCGATACACGGCCCAACAGACGGTGTCGCAGCACCAAAACAGAATCTGAACGCTGACTTGTTTCGACGATTCCTGTTGACTCTGGATGAATTTTAGGGTGGAACCAGTTGGTTTGGTTAGATAATCTCGTTATCTTTCCAACCGTATCCAGTCCGTCGCAATCGGAGTCCGGATGCATCTTGGGCGTCCATTTTAGTGCAGACTGGTCCTGGAACCCGAGATAGAGTCGCAGCCGACTCGGACTTGATCTCCTTCCTGTTGTGGACGCCCTTGCTGCTCCTCCTCAACACCTTGGCCTTTCCCAAGTCCTTGCTGGTCCTCTCCAAGGTACCTAATCATCAAAACATCCATGGCCCCAAGCGTAAGCTCTGAAACACAATTGACTAGGGTAGAACGTACCTGGAGATTTAGCTGTCGTGCACGAGATCGTGTTATCGGTCCATTCATTGTATATATAGAAGTGATGTCCTCATCACAAACCACTCTAACCCTTGTGTTCTCGAGTTCATCCATCTGGTCAGAAAAATTAGAGGCCAAATCAACTGGATTGACCACCACTTGAGTTTTAAAAATGTTTTGAGCTTTAAACTTGTCTTTTGATTCAAAACCTCTTGATAGAAAAGAGAAGCTCTCTCATTGTAAAATATGAAGTTCTCTTATGGGGGAGAAATTATTCTTGTGAAAAAATGGGGAGAAATTTGTGTATGATCAAAACAAGTTAGTTTGAGTCAAAGCTGATTTGATTTGCAAAATTCAAGTGTGTTTGACTTAGACGTAAGAAAAGGTTGAAACAGGACCTTTGTTTGCAAAATCGAATCCAAGTGGTGGCTAAATGATCCAAATATGTCGAATCTTTGAAAAACTTCATTTGTTTGAGTTTAAACTTCAAAATTCAACTTTTATCTGATATTGCTTTTGAGTTAGTCAAATTCTAATTGCTTTAGGTGTGTTGGCATAAATCACCAAAAAGGGGGAGATTGAAAGGGAAATGAGCTAGATAGCCATTTTTACTTATTTTGGTGATTAAGTGTCCAACACACCATCATGGCCTAACTTGTTTGCTATGAGTATGAGCACATGTTCACTTGTACACAATTTGAAGGTGCTAAGTCCAAAAGTGCAACTTTAGGTAAAATTGTAAAACCATGAGCTTTGAACACTTAGATAAGTTGCATATGCGTAATACTATGTTTCTAGCACTTTGATTTGATATCTAACTCAATTCTGTGAGAAAAGTGCATTTTAGGCTTCGGTTGAGCTAAACTGCAAATATGTGTGAAAGCTTGAGTAGAAGATGAGATTTCTACACTTAGTCAATTTGGTTATGTGATAACAATGTTTTTGTATAAGTGGTAGGAAAGCTCACAAGAAAGTCCAAGTAAATTGGAGAAGAATTGCAGAAAAAAGACTTATTAGGCTAGTCTGCGGTTCACCGCACCAGTCCGATGGTGCACTGAACCACCTCCTTTAGGACAGGCGATCTCGGGTTTTTTATTATAAAAATCACTAGGCCGTCAAAAGTAACCGGTCTGGTGGTTCATCGGAGCACTGGTAACGACTACTTGCGGGCGTGTGCTGGCCAACGACTAGCTGACGTGTGCGTTGGACAACGACTGGTTTACCAAGTTATAATTTCAGGAACTCAAAAAATACTTCAAGAAAAGTCAAGCCTCAAAACAACACATCGCGGACCGTCCGAGCCTCTAAAAAAGACTGTCTAGAATAACGTATATTTTTCCGAATAGGAGCTCTTTGCCTCTTTTTGGAAATATCACCTGTGCGCGGACCGTCCAGGCCATTCTGGCGGACCGTTCGCGACACTTCGATGCATTTCAGACAGGAACTATGCCAAAAGAACATTTCTAGTATGGACCATTCGGAAGATAAGTGGAGACCGTCCGGCACCATGTGTAGACCGTCCGACCTCAGGCACGGACCGTCCGCCCATTGATATCTAGAAAAACCCGAAGGTGCCGGGTCCGGTAAAATGAATTTTAGTGTCCACACATTTAATGCAATTATAGTGTTTGACATAGCCGTTACTGCTGACCATTGCAAATTTAGCCATTGATGTGCAGTGGCGTACTGTTCGTGTGTGGCAGGTTGATGGCAATGACTATGTAGTGGTTGAGGGCTATAAATACCACCCCAACCACCCCATTCAACACATCCAAGCAATCCAAGTCCCACATTCATTGCAAAGAGCTAGTCTTCACTCCAAAGCCTCACACAAGTATCAAATATCCTCCAAGTGCAATAATTGTCATTGTGTTCATTAGTGACAAAGTGCCTTGTGAGATATTCTAGAGAGTGTGAGCTAGTGTCTCATTTGTCGCACTTAGTTGCTTGGTTTCTTGATTGTGCTTTCTTCCTCTCCTTCTAAATTATCATTGACTTGTATATATATCAAGAGACACCTAATTGTGTGGTGATCCTTGCGAGGTCTAAGTGACCCTCAAGATTAAGAAGAAGCACTCATCTTGTATAAGTGACCGTTTGAGAGAGGAAAAGAGTTGAAAAGACCCAGCCTACGTGGCCTCCTCAATGGGGAGTAGGTTCCTCAAAACCGAACCTTGGGAAACCAATTATTTGTGTCTTTGTGTTAATCTTGCATTGTTATTTGATTCTTCCTCTCCCCTCTCTCTAAGTTCTCTTGCTTACGATTGTTTCGAATTAACTCCCAAAGTTATCTGCATTGATTGAGCAACTCGTGGCAAAACTATCTTCTGCACTCTGATTTCATTATTACTCATTCTAACGCTTACCTCGAGTGAAGTTTGTGTTCAAAGTTTATAATTTTAGGTCTCGCATATTCATCCCCCTCTTAGTGACTTTCAATTGGCATTAGAGCATGACACTTTATTAGAGTCTAACAACTCAAAGTGATGTCGAGTGAACACTATAAGAATGAGAAGATGCCGACATGATCCAAGCCCGAAGGCAAGGTGTTGTCGGATGACATCAAGAAATTCGAAGACAAGGACAAGTACAAGGAAGAGTCAGTCGACTCCACCATGTCACAAAGAAGAAAGGTGACAAGAATAAGAGGATGGAGAAAGTGGTCTACTACGAAACTGACTCCACCGTTCCATCGGCATCAGACGCCGAATCAACATCCTCCAAGAGCAACGTGCGCAAAAAGAGTAACCAAATTCCTTTGTGTTACCCTCGCATACAAAAACGTACGCAATTACTTCCGGTACCATTAGGAAAACCACCTCAATTTCATGGATATGATTATGCTATGTGGAGTGATAAAATGAGGCATCATCTAACCTCACTCCACGAAAGTATTTGTGATATTGTTGAGTTTGGTGCACAGGGTCCATAGGTCGGAGAAGAAGGCTATGATTCGGATGAGCTCCCCCAAATCCGACATTTTAACTCCCAAGCCACCACAATACTCCTTGCTTCCTTATGTAAGGAAGAGTATAATAAGGTGCAAGGATTGAAGAGCACAAACGAGAGTTGGGACATGCTCAAGACAGTGCCCGAAGGTGACAAGATCACCAAGAGTGAGATGATCGAGGGAGAACTCAGACGATTCATCCTCAACAAAGGAGAAAAGCCACAGGCCATGTACAACTGGCTCAAGACGAAGGAGAACCAAGTCCACAACCTCGAGATCACCAAGTAGGACGACCACGAAGTCGTCAAGCTCATTCTAAGGTCACTTCTTTTTCGTAATCCTACACAAGTTTAATTAATTCATGAAAATCCTAGGTACAAAAGGATGTCTCCCGATGAGGTGATTGGTAAGTTTGTGAGCTTGGAACTTATGGTTAAAGACTCCAAACACATTAGGAAGATGAATCATGGTGCCACCTCCACTCCCAAGCTACCACCCATTGCATTCAAAGCAATGGAGGAAAAGAAGGAGGAACTACAACAAGCAAGGGGCTCCAAATCGACACCTCTAAGCTTGAAAATGCGGAAATGGCTCTAAACTTCAATAGCTTTCGCTAAATCCTGAAGCAACAGAAGGGGAAGGAGTACAAACCTCATTCCAAGAGGGTTTGTTATCGGTGTGGTAAGTCCGGTCACTATATTGCAAAATATTCATATCCTAGTGATAGTGATAGGGACGAGGACAAGAAGGGAAAGAAGAAGACAGAGAAGAAGAAGTGCTACCACAAAAAAAGGGCGGCGAGGCGCATGTCGTGAGAGAGTGGGACTCCGACGAGAGCTCCACCCACTCCTCCAACGAGGACGCCGCCAACATTGCCATCAATAAGGGACTTATCTTCCCCAACATCGGCCACAAGTGTCTCATGGCCAAGGAGGGAAAAAGGAAGGTAAAAACTAGAACCACCTCTAAATGCACTACTTTCGATGATGAGAGTGATTCTAGTGATAATGAAGAAAACCTATCCGAGCTTTTCAAAGGCCTCAATCCCAAGAAAATTGAGAAAATTAGAGAATTAGTGATCTCTATCAATGAAAAATATGATGTCGTAGAATGTCAAGAAGAGTTGCTCACTAAGGAACATGATAAATATGTTAAGCTTAAGAAGGCCTTAGCTCATGAAAAGGGAAAATTCAAAAACTTGACTAACGAGCTAAAATCTTACAATGATTCAATTTCATGTCTTAAATATGAGAATATGAATTTGATTACTAACATAGAGGAATTGAATGCTAGCCATGTTTCTACATCTACCGTTGAACATATATTTTTTGCACTAGACGTAGAGATATTTATGTTGATGCTATTAGTGATTGCCTTGCTTTGATTAGAGACCAAAATGATCACATAGCTAAGTTGGATGCGAAAATTGCTGAGCATGAGCTTGAAAATGACAAATTTAACTTTGCTCGTAGCATGCTTTATAATGGGAGACACCCTGACATTGAGGATGGTGTTGGCTTCCAACCTGGGAGCCAAGACAACACTAAACTTAAATCCCATAGGAACAAGATTTCCAAATTTTTGAAGGGCAAGGCTCCTGTGGTGCAAGATAGAGAAGGTTATATTTTATATCCTGAGAACTATCCTGAGTATAAGATTAGAAGAATTTATGCTAGAAAATCTCGTTATGTTGTTCATCATGTTTATATTTACAAAAATAAGGCATCTAGCTCTAGGCATTCTATTTCTCATGCACAAACTGCTAAAAAGCCTAAGAAAAAAATTGCTGATGCATCTCATGAGCCTAAGTTGTCTTTTAAGACCTTTGATGCATCTTATGTGCTTACTAGCAAATCTGGCAGGGTTGTTGCCAAATATGTTGGGGAAGACATAAGAGTCCAAAGACTTATGTCTGAGTATCCAAGGTGATTATTTCTAATGTGAAAGGACCCAAGACCATTTGGGTATCTAAGGACAAGGCCTAAATCTGGGTTGTAGGTTTATGCATTTGGAGGGACAAGTTGGATAATCGACATCGGGTGCACACACACCATATGGCAGGGGAGAAGAAGATGTTCTCCTCATATGTGAAAAATGACGATCCCCAAAACGCAATCACATTCGGGGATGGAAAACTAAGTATGGTCAAAGGTCTGGGTAAAACTGCTATATCTCCTGACCATTCGATTTCTAATGTTTTTTCTTGTAGAATCATTAGGTTACAATCTGCTTTCTGTATCCCAATTATGCAATATGGGCTACAACTGTTTATTTAATGATGTTGATGTTACCGTCTTTAGAACAAGTGGTGATTCAGTATCTTTTAGGGGAGTGTTGCAGGGATAGCTAAATTAGTTGATTTTACTGATGACAAACCCAAACAGGACACTTGCTTGATTGCTAAGACAAATATGGGTTGGCTTTGGCATCGCCAACTTGCCCATGTTGGGATGAAGAATCTTCACAAGCTTCTAAAGGGGAACACATTTTAGGACTAACCAATGCTCATTTTGAGAAAGACACGATTTGTAGCGCATGCCAAGCATGGAAGCAGGTTGGAGTTCATTATCCACCCAAGAACATCATGACGACTGAGAGGCCACTTGAGTTACTCCACATGGATCTATTTGGCCTGATTGCTTACATAAGCATCGGTGAGAGTAAGTATTGTCTTGTTATTGTGGATGACTATTCTCGCTTCACTCGGGTGTTCTTTTTGTAGGAAGAATCACAGACCTAAGAGACTTTGAAGAAATTCTTAAGACGAGCTCAAAATGAGTTCGGATTGAGAATCAAGAAAATTAGAAGCGATAATGGAATGGAGTTTAAGAACTCTCAAATTGAAGGATTTCTTAAGGAGGGCATCAAGCATGAGTTCTCTTCTACATAGACACCTCAGCAAAATGGTGTTGTGGAGAGAAATAATAGAATTCTAATGGATATGGCGAGGACCATGCTTCAAGAATAAAAGACATCAGATCGGTTTTGGGTGGTGGCGATTAACACCGCCTGCTACTCCAACTGGCTCTACCTTCACCGAATCCTCAAGAAAACATCATATAAGCTCCTCACTGGTAAAAAGCCCAGTGTCTCTTATTTTTGTGTATTTGGGAGCAAATTCTTTATTTTAGTAAAAAGAGGTAGAAATTCCAAATTTACTAGGCCTTTTACTTAGTTACGACTCAAACACAAGGGCATATAGAGTATTCAACAGACATATAGAATATTTAGCTATTATTCTTGTTGTGGATAAGTGGAGACAATACTTGAAACGTTCAGAGTTTGTCATATATTTTGATCATGAAAGTTTGTCTCATCTGACGGAGCAGAAACTACATACACCATGGCAATAGAAAATGTTTTCTAAACTACTTGGCCTCCAATATTGTATTGTGTACAAAAAGGGATTGACAATGGTGCTACTGATGCATTATCGAGAAGGCCTTCAACTGATGCTACCTTGTTCAATATATCTTGTACACCTGTTGGGGGCCTTCCTCCTCTGAAGGTCCTCAAAAACACAACTAATCATTTGTTTCTAGTGTACTATTGAATACTACAGGAGCTTCGTTGTAAAGGTTCGTGATGGGAGTCTCCTTCTGCGCCGAAGGTCCTTAAGACGAAGTGAAAGTCGCCTAGATGGGGGTGGATAGGCGGAAACTGAAATTTACAAACTTTAAGCACACTTCAAGCCGGGGTTAGCGTTAGAATAAATGTTAAGTCTGGGAGAGAGGGGAAAAACAAATCAACCAAGAAAATAAGGCAGATGACACAGTGATTTATTTTACCGAGGTTCGGTTCCAAAGAACTGAAAGGGAAATGTGCCCTTGGGCCATTTCTAAGTATTTTGGTGATTGAGTGCCAACACAAGTGCTTAAATGTGAATTTATGCTCATGGATGGACAAAGTGCAAATCAAGAGTAAAGGTATGTTTCTAAGCCTTAGTACATTGGTTTTGTGTACTAATATACTTGTCTAAGTGTTAGAAACAGAAAGAAGAAGAAAAGAAAAGAGGTGAAAAAGGCTTGGCTGTGTACAGCCAAGACTCAGCTCAGTCTGGCACACCGGACTGTCCGGTGGTGCACCGGACAGTGTCCGGTGCGCCAGGCTGACTCGGCGTGAAGCGGCCGCTCTCGGGAATTCGCCGACGGCGTACGGCTAAAATTCACCGGACTGTCCGGTGTGCACCGGACTGTCCGGTGAGCCAACGGTCGGCCGGGCCAACGGTCGACCGCGGAATCTGCGCGCGACACGTGGCCGGGCCAACGGTCGGAAGGGGGCACCGGACTGTCCGGTGTGCACCGGACATGTCCGGTGCGCCAACGGCTCCCAGATCTGCAACGGTCGGTCGCGCCGTTTGAGGAAAGAAATCGGGCACCGGACAGTGTCTGGTGTGCACCGGACTGTCCGGTGCACCAGTCGACAGAAGGCAAGATCAGCCTTCCAGATTTGCTCTCAACGGCTCCTAGCTGCCTTGGGGCTATAAAAGGGACCCCTAGGCGCATGGAGGAGAACACCAAGCATTCCTACAACATTCCTAAGCACCAAGACATCGATTCCGCACATTTGGTTCATTGTGATAGCATCTAGAGCTCTTGTTGAGTTGTGAACTCATTGAGTTGTGTTGCGAGCTCTTGTTGCGACTTGTGTGCATGTTGTTGCTCTGATTTTTGAGTCTTGTGTGCGTTGTTAGTTCCTCCCTTACTCCGTATTTCTTTGTGAATCTCAAGTGTAAGGGCGAGAGGCTCCAAGTTGTGGAGATTACTCGCAAACGGGATATTGAAAAGTAAAGCAAAACACCGTGGTATTCAAGTTGGTCTTTGGACCGCTTGAGAGGGGTTGATTGCAACTCTCGTCCGTTGGGACGCCACAACGTGGAGTAGGCAAGCGTTGGTCTTGGCCGAACCACGGGATAAACCACTGTGTTTGATCTCTTGTGGTATTGTGTTTTGTTGAGACTCCTCTCTAGCCACTTGGCGATTATTGTGCTAACACTTAACAAGTTTTTGTGGCTACAAGTTTAAGTTTCACAGGATCACCTATTCACCCCCCCTCTAGGTGCTCTCAATTGGTATCAGAGCCGTTCTCTTCACAAAGGGACTAACCGCCCGAAGAGATGGATCCTAAAGGGAAGGGAATCGTGATCAACGACAAGGAGAAGGAGTCCTTCGTCAACGAGCCAAGGGATGACAAGTCCAACGACTCGGGCTCGGGCCACAGACGCAAAGATGGGAAGAAGAAGAAGACAAGACGCATCAAGGAGATCGTCTACTACGACAGCAATGAGTCTACTTCCTCCCAAAAGGACGACGACCACAACGAATACGAGAGAAAGAAACCGGTCAATTCGAACTTTTCTTTTGATTACTCTCGTATTCCTCAAAGTACTAATGCTCATTTATTATCTATTCCACTTGGTAAACCTCCTCATTTTGATGGAGAGGACTACGGATTTTGGAGTCACAAAATGCGTAGTCACTTGTTCTCTCTCCATCCTAGCATATGGGAGATTGTAGAAAGTGGAATGCACTTTGATAGTACGGATAGTCCCATGTTTATTAATGAACAGATTCATAAAAATGCACAAGCTACTACTGTGTTGCTAGCCTCTTTGTGCAGGGACGAGTACCATAAGGTGAGCGGCTTGGACAATGCCAAGCAGATCTGGGACACCCTCAAGATCTCTCATGAGGGGAATGATGTCACCTTGCTCACCAAGATGGAGTTGGTGGAGGGCGAGCTTGGACGGTTCGCAATGATAAGGGGCGAGGAGCCAACTCAAACATACAACCGGCTCAAGACCCTTATCAACAAAATAAGGAGCTACGGAAGCACGCGATGGACGGATCACGACGTCGTCCGCCTAATGCTAAGGTCCTTTACCGTTCTTGATCCTCATTTGGTGAACAATATTCGTGAAAATCCTAGGTACACCAAGATGTCGCCCGAAGAAGTTCTGGGGAAGTTCGTAAGCGGGCGAATGATGATCAAGGAGGCAAGATATGTGGACGACGCGTTGAACGGTCCTATTCATGAGCCTCAACCCATTGCTCTCAAGGCAACGAGGAGCAAGGAGGCGCTACCGAGCAAGGTGGCGCAAGTTGAGGCGGCCGGGCTAAATAATGAGGAGATGGCCCTCATCATTAAGCACTTCAAGACGGCGCTTAAAGGTCGCAAGGGACAACCAAGCAAGACCAAGACAAAGGAGAAGCGCTCGTGCTTCAAATGTGGTAAGATTGGTCATTTCATTGCTAACTGTCCCGATAATGAAAGTAACCAGGAAAAGGGGAACAAAAGTGAGAAGAAGAAGCATTACAAGAAGGCCAAGGGCGAGGCACATATCGGAAAGGAGTGGGATTCGGATTGCTCCTCCTCCGACTCCGACAATGAAGGACTCGCCGCCACCGCCTTCAACAAGTCATCCCTCTTCCCCAACGAGCGTCACACTTGCCTCATGGCAAGGGAGAAGAAAGTAAGCACTCATGATACTAGTACTTATGCTTCTTCAAGTGAGGATGAGTCTAGTGATGATGATGAGATAGATTACTCATGCTTATTCAAGGGATTAGATAGATCTAAAATTAATAAGATTAATGAGTTGATTGATGCTTTGAATGACAAGAATAGATTACTAGAAAAACAAGAGGATCTCTTATATGAGGAGCATGATAAATTTGTTAGTGCACAAAATTCTCTTGCTCTAGAAATTAAGAGAAATGAAATGCTCTCTAGTGAATTATCTACTTGTCATGAATCCATCTCTAAATTAAAAAGTGTTAATGATGATTTGAATGCTAAGTTAGAAATAGCTAATAAATCAACATCGTGCGTAGAAATTGTTGAAACTTGCAATAGGTGTAAAGATTTTGACATTGATGCTTGTAGTGAACACCTAGTTTCAATTTCCAAACTTAATGATGAATTGGCTAGTCTTAATGCTCAACTTAAGACTAGCAAGAGTAATTTTGATAAGCTAAAATTTGCAAGGGATGCCTACACAATTGGTAGACACCCCTCAATTAAGGATGGACTTGGCTACAAGAAGGAAGCCAAGAACTTGACAAGCCATAAGGCTCCCATCTCCGCCAAGGAGAAAGGGAAGGCCCCTATGGCTAGTAGTGTGCAAAAGAACCATGCCTTTATGTACCATGATAGGAGACAATCTAGAAATGCTTATAGGAGATGTAACACATATGATGCTTTTGATTCTCATGACATGGTTGCTTATAGTTCTTCTTATGTGCATGATAGAAATGTTGGTAGGAGAAATGTTGTTCATAATATGCCTAGGAGAAATGTTGTTAATGTTCCTAGGAAAGTAATGAATGAACCCTCTACAATTTATCATGCTTTAAATGCTTCCTTTGCTATTTGTAGAAAGGATAGGAAAATAGTTGCTAGAAAGTTAGGGGCAAAATGCAAGGGAGACAAAACTTGCATTTGGGTCCCTAAGGATATTTGCACTAACCTTGTAGGACCCAACATGAGTTGGGTACCTAAGACCCAAGCCTAAATTTGCCTTGCAGGTTTATGCATCCGGGGGTTCAAGCTGGATTATCGACAGCGGATGCACAAACCATATGACGGGGGAGAAGAAGATGTTCACCTCCTACGTCAAGAATAAGGATTCCCAAGATTCAATTATATTCGGTGATGGGAATCAAGGCAAGGTAAAAGGGTTAGGTAAAATTGCAATTTCTAATGAGCACTCTATCTCCAATGTGTTTTTAGTAGAGTCTCTTGGTTACAATTTGCTATCTGTTAGTCAACTATGCAATATGGGATATAATTGTCTTTTTACAAATGTAGATGTGTCTGTCTTTAGAAGAAGTGATGGTTCACTAGCCTTTAAGGGTGTATTAGACGGCAAGCTTTACTTAGTTGATTTTGCAAAAGAAGAGGCCGGTCTAGATGCATGCTTAATTGCTAAGACTAGCATGGGCTGGCTGTGGCATCGCCGCTTAGCACATGTGGGGATGAAGAACCTTCACAAGCTTCTAAAGGGAGAACACGTGATAGGTTTAACTAACGTGCAATTCGAAAAAGATAGACCTTGTGCAGCATGTCAAGCAGGTAAACAGGTGGGAGGAGCGCATCACATCAAGAATGTGATGACCACATCAAGACCCCTGGAGCTGCTACATATGGACCTCTTCGGACCCGTCGCCTATCTAAGCATAGGAGGAAGTAAGTATGGTTTAGTTATTGTTGATGACTTTTCCCGCTTCACTTGGGTGTTCTTTTTGCAGGATAAGTCTGAAACCCAAGGGACCCTCAAGCGCTTCCTCAGGAGAGCTCAAAATGAGTTTGAGCTCAAGGTAAAGAAGATAAGGAGCGACAACGGGTCCGAGTTCAAGAACCTTCAAGTGGAGGAGTTTCTTGAGGAGGAAGGGATCAAGCACGAGTTCTCCGCTCCCTACACACCACAACAAAATGGTGTGGTAGAGTGGAAGAACATGACGCTAATCGATATGGCGAGGACGATGCTTGGAGAATTCAAGACCCCCGAGCGTTTTTGGTCGGAAGCCGTGAACACGGCTTGCCACGCCATCAACAGGGTCTACCTTCATCGCCTCCTCAAGAAGACTTCGTATGAGCTACTAACCGGTAACAAACCCAATGTATCTTACTTTCGTGTATTTGGGAGCAGGTGCTACATTCTAGTGAAGAAGGGTAGAAATTCTAAATTTGCTCCCAAAGCTGTAGAAGGGTTTTTGTTAGGTTATGACTCAAATACAAAGGCGTATAGAGTCTTCAACAAATCATCGGGTTTGGTTGAAGTCTCTAGCGACGTTGTATTTGATGAGACTAATGGCTCTCCAAGAGAGCAAGTTGTTGATTGTGATGATGTAGATGAAGAAGATGTTCCGACGGCCGCTATACGAACCATGGCGATTGGAGAAGTGCGGCCACAGGAACAAGATGAACGAGATCAATCTTCTTCCTCAACAACGGTGCTTCCCCCAACTCAAGACGATGAACAGGTTCATCAAAAGGAGGCGTGTGACCAAGGGGGAGCACAAGATGATCACGTGATAGAGGAAGAAGCGCAACCGACACCTCCAACCCAAGTTCGAGCGGTGATTCAAAGGGATCATCCCGTCGACCAAATTTTGGGTGACATTAGCAAGGGAGTAACTACTCGATCTCGATTAGTTAATTTTTGTGAGCATTACTCCTTTGTCTCTTCTATTGAGCCTTTCAGGGTAGAGGAGGCCTTGCTAGATACGGATTGGGTATTGGCCATGCAGGAGGAACTCAACAACTTCAAGCGCAATGAAGTTTGGACACTGGTGCCTCGTCCCAAGCAAAATGTTGTGGGAACCAAGTGGGTGTTCCGCAACAAACAGGACGAGCACGGGGTGGTGACGAGGAACAAGGCTCGACTTGTGGCAAAAGGTTATGCCCAAGTCGCAGGTTTGGACTTTGAGGAGACGTTTGCTCCTGTGGCTAGGCTAGAATCAATTCGTATCTTGCTAGCATATGCCGCTCACCATTCTTTCAGGTTGTACCAAATGGATGTGAAGAGCGCTTTCCTCAATGGGCCAATCAAGGAGGAGGTGTACGTGGAGCAACCCCCTGGATTCGAGGATGAACGGTACCCCGACCACGTGTGTAAGCTCTCTAAGGCGCTCTATGGACTTAAGCAAGCCCCAAGAGCATGGTATGAATGCCTTAGAGACTTTTTAATTGCTAATGCTTTCAAGGTTGGGAAAGCCGATCCAACTCTTTTTACAAAGACATGTGATGGTGATTTGTTTGTGTGCCAAATTTATGTCGATGACATAATATTTGGCTCTACTAACCAAAAGTCTTGTGAAGAGTTTAGCAGGGTAATGACGCAGAAATTCGAGATGTCAATGATGGGAGAGTTGAACTACTTCCTTGGGTTTCAAGTGAAGCAACTCAAGGACGGCACCTTCATCTCCCAAACAAAGTACACGCAAGACTTGCTGAAGCGGTTTGGGATGAAGGACGCCAAGCCCACAAAGACTCCGATGGGGACCGACGGACACACCGACCTCAACAAAGGTGGTAAGTCCGTTGATCAAAAAGCATACCGGTCCATGATAGGTTCTTTGCTTTATTTATGTGCTAGTAGACCGGATATTATGCTTAGCGTATGCATGTGTGCTAGATTTCAATCCGATCCTAAGGAATGTCACTTAGTGGCCGTGAAGCGGATTCTTAGATATTTAGTTGCTACGCCTTGCTTCGGGATCTGGTATCCAAAGGGGTCGAGCTTTGACTTGATTGGATATTCAGATTCCGACTATGCTGGATGTAAGGTCGATAGGAAGAGTACATCGGGGACGTGCTAATTCTTAGGAAGGTCCCTGGTGTCATGGAATTCTAAGAAACAAACCTCCGTTGCCCTATCCACCGCTGAGGCCGAGTATGTTGCCGCAGGACAGTGTTGCGCGCAACTACTTTGGATGAGGCAAACCCTCAGGGACTTTGGCTACAATCTGAGCAAAGTCCCACTCCTATGTGATAATGAGAGTGCTATCCGCATGGCGGAAAATCCTGTTGAACACAGCCGCACAAAGCACATAGACATCCGGCATCACTTTTTGAGAGACCACCAGCAAAAGGGAGATATCGAAGTGTTTCATGTTAGCACCGAGAACCAGCTAGCCGATATCTTTACCAAGCCTCTAGATGAGAAGACCTTTTGCAGGCTGCGTAGTGAGCTAAATGTCTTAGATTCGCGGAACTTGGATTAAATTGTAGCATACATGTGTTTATGCCTTTGATCATGTTCATTCTGCATTTTGTTGCTTATTATGGTGCTCAAGTTGTACAAGCACTCCCCGGACCTCACAAGTCCTTATGCAAGAGATGCACATATTTAGGGGGAGATGTGTTACAACTTGACCCTTTGAGACTAACCATATGCTTGAGTTTGCTTGATTTAGTCTCAAAGAAGGATTGAAAGGGAAAAGGTGGACTTGGACCATGAAAGACTTCCACTGCACTCCGATGAGAGGGTAACTTATTCCAAGTTCATCTCATAAACTCTTATTGCCATTTGCTCTTAATTGAAGATTTTGGTGAGGCAATGGGGTTATAAGGCCAAGATTGATCCCGTTTTGGTGCTTGATGCCAAAGGGGGAGAAAATAAAGGCCAAAGCAATAAATGGATCAGCTACCACTTGAGAAATTTTGAAAATAGTAAAATAGAGCTTTTTGTTTTGTCAAAACTCTTGCATTATCTCTTTTTTCAAAAGTTGGCCTCTTGTGGGGAGAAGTGTTGATTATGGGAAATAGGGGGAGTTTTTGAAATCCTTGATCAATCTCTTTTGGAATGACTCTCTTTATGCTTCAACATGTGTGTGTGACTTAGAGATAGAGATTTGAGTTTGATTTGCAAAAACAAACCAAGTGGTGGCAAAGGAGGATCCATATATGCCAAAATTGAATCAAAATAAATTTGAGTTTTATTTGAAGTGATATTGCACTTGTTCTAGTTGCTTTATGTTGTGTTGGCATAAATCACCAAAAAGGGGGAGATTGAAAGGGAAATGTGCCCTTGGGCCATTTCTAAGTATTTTGGTGATTGAGTGCCAACACAAGTGCTTAAATGTGAATTTATGCTCATGGATGGACAAAGTGCAAATCAAGAGTAAAGGTATGTTTCTAAGCCTTAGTACATTGGTTTTGTGTACTAATATACTTGTCTAAGTGTTAGAAACAGAAAGAAGAAGAAAAGAAAAGAGGTGAAAAAGGCTTGGCTGTGTACAGCCAAGACTCAGCTCAGTCTGGCACACCGGACTGTCCGGTGGTGCACCGGACAGTGTCCGGTGCGCCAGGCTGACTCGGCGTGAAGTGGCCGCTCTCGGGAATTCGCCGACGGCGTACGGCTAAAATTCACCGGACTGTCCGGTGTGCACCGGACTGTCCGGTGAGCCAACGGTCGGCCGGGCCAACGGTCGACCGTAGAATCTGCGCGCGACACGTGGCCGGGCCAACGGTCGGAAGGGGGCACCGGACTGTCCGGTGTGCACCGGACATGTCCAGTGCGCCAACGGCTCCCAGATCTGCAACGGTCGGTCGCGCCGTTTGAGGAAAGAAATCGGGCATCGGACAGTGTCCGGTGTGCACCGGACTGTCCGGTGCACCAGTCGACAGAAGGCAAGATCAGCCTTCCAGATTTGCTCTCAACGGCTCCTAGCTGCCTTGGGGCTATAAAAGGGACCCCTAGGCGCATGGAGGAGAACACCAAGCATTCCTACAACATTCCTAAGCACCAAGACATCGATTCCGCGCATTTGGTTCATTGTGATAGCATCTAGAGCTCTTGTTGAGTTGTGAACTCATTGAGTTGTGTTGCGAGCTCTTGTTGCGACTTGTGTGCGTGTTGTTGCTCTGATTTTTGAGTCTTGTGTGCGTTGCTAGTTCCTCCCTTACTCCGTATTTCTTTGTGAATCTCAAGTGTAAGGGCGAGAGGCTCCAAGTTGTGGAGATTCCTCGCAAACAGGATATTGAAAAGTAAAGCAAAACACCGTGGTATTCAAGTTGGTCTTTGGACCGCTTGAGAGGGGTTGATTGCAACCCTCGTCCGTTGGGACGCCACAACGTGGAGTAGGCAAGCGTTGGTCTTGGCCGAACCACGGGATAAACCACTGTGTTTGATCTCTTGTGGTATTGTGTTTTGTTGAGACTCCTCTCTAGCCACTTGGCGATTATTGTGCTAACACTTAACAAGTTTTTATGGCTACAAGTTTAAGTTTCACAGGATCACCTATTCACCGAAAAATTTGCTATTTTAGCCTTTTTAACGTGGGCTAAATGCTATTATGTGACCCTCTGTCTATGACTTATGGGACCATCTGTGTCTATGATTTGTGGGCCTGGGTCTAAAATAGAGAAGTTCACAACTGAGAGTGACAAAATAGCAAATTTCCCCCTATTCACCCCCCCCTCTAGGTGCTCTCAAGAACCTAGTCCCCATTGAGGTGGTCACAAAGACCGGGTCTCTTTCAACCCCTTCCCTCTCTCAAACGGTCACTTAGACCGAGTGAGCTTTCTTCTTTGATTTCTCGGGTCACTTAGACCCCGCAAGGACCACCACATGTAACACCCTAAAATCTTGATTTTGTGATTAGTAGATTTTTTGTAACGGAATCAAACTAATGTGTATTATAAATTTTTATGAATGAAACTAGTTTCCTAAAGTTAAATAAGTAGTAAAAAATAAATTTTGGTTATGTACGTAAACTATTTTACATGATTTATTCACATAAAATTATATATACTTAGGGGCATTTGTCTAAATGAAATAAAGAAATAAATATTGTAAATACATGTGATGCATGCACGTAGGTTTTGATTGTACATGTAATTTGAAACTCAAACTTCGGTTGAAATTTAGAATTTGTGAATCAAGCTTGAAAAAAAACCAAAATAGGAAAAAAATGAAAATAGGAATATAGAACTCACGGAAGCCCTACTTGTAGCCTGGCTCTCGGACCTGATCCTCGATGTCCAACAAAACACGATAGTTTCGTTACTTTATCCACTACTGCCAAAAAGAAGATAGCAGAGGGAGAGAAAGAATAGAAGCCACCGATAAAATCGCAGCCGTCAATAGAGAAAGATCCGCCTGGGCGCGCTGGCTTGTATCCTGTGTAGCAGCCGATGTGCGGGCCCCGTTGGTCAGGGGCTTCTTCCACAACAAACACCGCCGAGCTGGTCGCATATCCCCAAAGAAAATCCGGACGCCGGGGAGCAAAAATCCCAACAACATCCATGGATACCACGTAATCCAGTTTGATTTGCACCCTTCCGCGCGGACTCTTCCAACCGGATTCTCCTCTTTTCCCCCTCATCTATCCGATGCAGCGAACCCCAACAAATTCACAGTTTTTCCGTTCGAATCGATGGGATAACCTCAAGCTCTCTGATGTTGCCTACCCTTGTGCCTATAAAACCGAGCGCCGCGCATCTCCTCGTCCCATCGACAGAGCTGATCGAAGTTGATGGCTGTAGCACTTCGCGCGCGCAGATGGAAATGTGTGTCGTGATCCGCCGCGGGAGTTCCATGCGCCGTAAGCCAAAATATGGTGAGCTCCATCACTCCTGTATGGGCGCGTAGCCTTAGAGCATCACGAGATCAATCCGAACGTGTTCATCGCGGTGGCAAGCTCATACGATGGCAGGCTTGGCGCGAATTACTCACCGGTGTTCGTTCCCACTGCCTAGCCACACCACTTCGTGGCTGAATATCCCTGACGCATGAAAGACGGTAAGAAACCCCCTCACACGTTCATTGTTGGCTTCTTAACGGGTAGATTTGATTCAATTTGGGGTCGAATCGCTGGCCGGTCGGGTTGCCCCGATGCTGTCAACGGCACCGCCGTGGGCGCACAGTGGCGCCGCCCAGAGTCGTCGTGGGAGGAAGAAACCCGGCCAGCCGTTGGATCATGAGCATGTGGCCACGATTAGATATGGATGCCGGTTCGCCCAGTTTGGTTATGAGCCATTTGATCTCGATCGGGCGATTCTGGGCGGGTTGGAGTATTTTAAATCCGCGTCGTCGGTCGTCGATCGGACGGATGTGATCGCGTACTGGTTCGTTGGGGGCAGATCTAATCTGGACCGTCGCTATCTGATCTCGTGGCTCAGAATTAACCATACCCCTTCGCTGTAGGCGTTTTACACAAGAGACCCTGAGAAATATAAGAATCAACCCGCCGTCCTATCCTAGTATAAAGTAATTGCGGTTGGGCCCTGATTTCTTATAAAATAGCCCCTATAGTTTCTGATAATTAGGCGCACAGTCCAATGAGTTGGAAAAATTAGAAAATAAATATAGAAATGATTTTTTTAATGAAGAAATAAATGGTAGAATTGGTTTAATCCATAGAAAATCCATATTAAGTCCAAATTAGTCCATTCCAGTTCCTATAACTTTGTAATATTATTGTTTATAATTTTGTGCCTCTGTTTTGACATAAAAGCCATGTTAAAATTGTTATCTTAAGTAATCTTGTACAAAGCACATAAAATCTTAAGAAATCCATAACTTAAAATCTATAAATCCAAAATTAATAATTCCTGTTCTTGTGATCTTATTTCAATATGTAGATTATTAATATATATTTTGCATATATGTTTGGTGTAATGTTTATTTTGCCTATACACTGTTTGTTTGTAATGCTACGACTAGCGCGAGGCCACGAGTTATCTGAAAAGCAAGTTGGTACCTGGAATTTCAAGTCCCAGACAAGTTGTGCCCTTGATCACTTCTTTTTACCCACTCATGTTCTAATTAATCATAATGATCTGCATAGGTTAATTTTGATGGGACCCAATAGGTTACCATAGTTTGTCTATCTTTATACCTTGTTTACCACTGAACTTTTTGGGTAGTACTTGCTAGTGCTTTATGTGGTTTTGGGTATGAAGATACATTATTCATGATCACACTTTTATTATCTGTTTATTATTACTGTTCATGATAAGATCATTATGTTAATTGGAACATGGAGGGACCACCCGGGGAAGCAGTGCTACCACAAGGGTTTAATGGGACACCCTTGGCTGATTAATTAGGAAAGCTAGTGGAAGACTACCTTACCCAAAAGGGGCAAGTGCAGTAGGGGAGTGGTCAGTGTAGGGAGGTCCTTGGGATGATTTTACTGCGATGGCGGTCATGCGAGGGGTCCCTGCGTTGGAGCTTCCTATAAACTGTAGCGGGTTTTCTGAAGCTAGTGGAACTTTGTAAAGGCCTCGTAGTGTTACCCTGCCTCGCCTCCTCGGTAGAGGTGTATGGGAAGTCGCGATCCCTTGGCAGATGGGTAACATGACTTGTGGGTAAAGATGCACAACCTCTGTAGAGTGTAAAACTGGTATACTAGCCGTGCTCACGGTCATGAGCAGCTCGGACCCTCACATGATTAATTTATGGAACTAAATTCAATTTGTCATATGCATTGCATCGCATGTGATGTTATTACTTTTCTTAATTGGGTTGGTATTTACTTATACTTAGTAACTGCTAATAAAATTTTGACCAACTTTAAAAGCAATGCTCAGCTCTAACCATCCTCTTTGGTAAGCCTTACACTTCACGTGAGCTCCCACCTTTGGCGAGTTCATGCACATTATTCCCCACAACTTGTTGAGCGATGAACGTATGTGAGCTCACTCTTGCTGTCTCACACCCCCCACAGGTCAAGAATAGGTACCGCAGGATGAGGCGCTTGGAGGATGCTATGATGTGTTCGTGAGAGGTCTAGGCCGTCGTCTCCCAGTCAACTTTGGGTTGCTGGACTGTTGTCTCCTTGTAATATAATTATTTATTTATTTTGTATAGAACTCCTATTATATAGTAAAGTTGTGACATTCGATCCTGTGCCATGATTCATCATATGTGTGAGACTTGGTCCTAGCACACCTAGTGATTATGTTTACGCCCGGGTCTTGGTGCCCTAAAACCCGGGTGTGACACCACACAATTGGTGTCTCTTGCTTCACTTACAAGGCTTTGAGAGTAAGAATGAGAGAAAGAAGAAAGCCAACCAAGCAACAAGAGCAACAAAGAAACACAAGACGATCTTCTCACAAGTCCTAAAATACTAGAGTTGAATTATGGACTTTGATTGGATCGGAGGCTTTGATTTGTGTCTTGGAGTGTTGTGTATTGCTCTTGTATTGAATGAGGAGTAGTGAATGCTTGGATGGTTGGAGTGGAGGTGGTTGTGGGGTATTTATAGCCCCCAACCACCAATTCAACCGTTGGGGCAGGCTGCTGTCGATGGGCGCACCGTACAGTCCGGTGCGCCACCGGACAGTGTCCGGTGTGCCAGCCACGTCACCTAACCGTTAGGGTTGTGACAGTTTTGTAGGTGTCAGTTGCAGTCGACCGTGCACTGTAGCACTTTTGTAGGTGTCCGTTGCAGTCGACCGTTGCGCTGGAGCCGTTGCTCCACTGGCACACCGGACAGTCCGGTGAATTATAGCGGAGCGGCTCTTTTGAAACTCGAAGGTGGCAAGTTCAGACTCGTACGACCCTGGCGCACCGGACACTGTCCGGTGGCACACCGGACAGTCCGGTGCACCAAACCAGGGTTCTCTTCGGTTTCTTTTGCTCCTTTCTTTTTGAACCCTAACTTGATCTTTTCATTGGTTTGTGTTGAACCTTTAGCACCTGTAGAATATGTAATCTAGAGCAAACTAGTTAGTCCAATTATTTGTGTTGGGCATTCAACCACCAAAATTATTTATATGAAAAGGTTAAACCCTATTTCCCTTTCAATCCCCCTTTTTAGTGATTGATACCAACACAAACCAAAGCAAATATATAAGTGCAGAATTGAACTAGTTTGCATAAGGTAAGTGCAAAGGTTGCTTGGAATTAAACCAATTGTTACTTCTAATAGATATGCATGGTTTCTTTCTTTTATTCAACATTTTGGACCACATTTGCACCACTTATTTTGTTTTTGCAAATTCTTCTGGAAAAATGTTTTCAAGGTCCTTTTGCAAATAGTCAAAAAATTGTTAGAAGCATTTTCAAGATTTGAAATTTTCTCCCCCTATTTCAAATGTTTTTCCTTTGACTTAAAACAAAACTCCCCCTGAATGAAATTCTCCTCTTAGTGTTCAAGAGGGTTTTACCAATTTCGTAAATACAAATTGAAAAATATCAAATACATTTAGATACCAATTTGAAAAATTCTTGAAAAATTTGACATTGGTGGTGCGGTCCTTTAGCTTTGGGCTTAATATTTCTTCCCCTTTGGCATTAATCGCCAAAACGGAGTCTTTTGAGAGCCCTTTTACTTTCTCTCTCATTGGTACAAATAAATATGAATGGAAGATTATAACAATTTGAGAGTGATGTGGAGTGACGGCGAGGGTAAATGATACCGATAGAGTGGAGTGGAAGCCTTGTCTTCGCTGAAGACTACATTTCCCTTTCAATCTACGACTTAGTATAGAAATACACTTGAAAACACATTAGTCGTAGCATAAGAGAGATATGATCAAAGGTATATCAATGAGCTATGTGTGCAAAGTGTCAATCAAAGTTCCGAGAATCAAGAATGTTTAGCTCATTCCTAAGTTTGGTAAAGGTTTTCTCATCTAATGGTTTGGTGAAGATATCAGCTAATTGTTCTTTGGTGCTAACATAAGTTATCTCCATATCCCCCCTTTTGTTGGTGATCCCTCAAAAAGTGATACCGAATGTCTATGTGCTTAGTGCGACTGTGTTCAACGGGATTATCCGCCATGCGGATTGCACTCTCATTGTCACATAGGAGAGGGACTTTGCTCAATTTGTAGCCATAGTCCCTGAGGGTTTGCCTCATCCAAAGTAATTGCACACAACAATGGCCTGCGGCAATATACTCGGCTTCGGCGGTAGAAAGAGCTACTGAGTTTTGTTTCTTTGAAGCCCAAGACACCAGGGATCTCCCCAGAAATTGACAAGTCCCTGATGTGCTCTTCCTATCAATTTTGCACCCTGCCCAATCAACATCTGAATATCCTATTAAATCAAAAGTGGATCCCTTGGGGTACCAAAGACCAAACTTAGCAGTATAAACTAAATATCTCATGATTCTTTTCACGGCCCTAAGGTGAACTTCCTTAGGATCGGCTTGGAACCTTGCACACATGCATACAGAAAGCATAATATCCGGTCGAGATGCACATAAATAGAGTAAAGATCCTATCATCGATTGATATACCTTTTGATCTACGGATTTACCTCCCGTGTCGAGGTCGAGATGCCCATTTGTTCCATGGGTGTCTTGATGGGCTTGGCATCCTTCATTCCAAACTTGTTGAGTATGTCTTGAATATACTTAGTTTGGCTGATGAAGGTGCCCTCTTGTAGTTGCTTGACTTGAAATCCTAGGAAATACTTCAACTCCCCCATCATAGACGTCTCAAATTTTTGACTCATGATCCTACTAAACTCTTCACATGTAGATTTGTTAGTAGACTCAAATATTATATCATCAACATAAATCTGGCATACAAACAAGTCTTTTGCAATAGTTTTAGTAAAGAGTGTAGGATCAGCTTTTCCGACTTTGAAACCATTTGTGATAAGGAAATCTCTCAGGCATTCATATCATGCTCTTGGGGCTTGCTTGAGCCCATAAAGCGCCTTTGAGAGTTTATAAACATGGTTAGGGTACTCACTATCTTCAAAGCCGGGAGGTTGCTCAACATAGACCTCTTCTTTGATAGGTCCATTGAGGAAGGCATTTTTCACGTCCATTTGATAAAGCTTAAAGCCATGGTAAGTAGCATAGGCAAGTAATATACGAATTGACTCAATCCTAGCTACGGGTGCATACCGAAATCCAAACCTTCGACTTGTGAATAGCCCTTGGTCACAAGTCGGGCTTTGTTCCTTGTCACTACACCATGCTCATCTTGCTTGTTGCGGAATACCCACTTGGTTCCTACAACATTTTGGTTAGGACGTGGAACTAAATGCCATACCTCATTTCTCAAGAAGTTGTTGAGTTCCTCTTGCATTGCCAACACCCAATCCGAGTCTCTTAGTGCATCCTCCACCCTATATGGCTCAATAGAGGACACAAAAGTGTAATGTTCACAAAAATGAGTGACTCGAGATCGAGTGGTTACCCCCTTATGAATATCGCCGAGGATGGAGTTCACGGGGTGATCTCTTTGAATCGCTTGGTGGACTCTTGGGTGTGGCGGTCTTTGACCCTGTATCTCTTGATCATCTTCCTTGTTTTGATCAACTTCATCTCCCCCTTGATCATTATCCTCCTCTTGAGGTGGCTCTTCCTCTTGATCTTCATCTTCATTGTCTTCAGCCTGATCCTCACCTTGAGTTGGTGGAGATGCTTGCATGGAAGATGACAGTTGATCTTGTGCTTGTGGAGGCTCTTCGGATTCCTTAGGACACACATCCCCAATGGACATGTTCCTTAGTGCGACGCACGGAGCCTCTTCGTCATCTAGTTCATCAAGATCAACTTGCTCCACTTGGGAGCCATTAGTCTCATCAAACAAAATGTCACAAGAAACCTCAACTAATCTAGTGGATTTGTTGAAGACTTTATATGCCCTTGTGTTTGAGTCATAACCAAGTAAAAAGCCTTCTACAACCTTAGGAGCAAATTTAGTTTTTCTACCTCTTTTAACAAGTATAAAGCATTTGCTACCAAAGACTCTAAAATATGAAACATTGGGCTTTTTACCAGTGAGGAGTTCATACGATGTTTTCTTGAGGATTCGGTGAAGGTAGAGCCGGTTCATGGAGTAGCAGGCGGTGTTAATCGCCTCAGCCCGAAACCGGTCCGGAGTCTTGTACTCATCAAGCATGGTCCTCGCCATGTCCAATAGAGTTCTATTCTTCCTCTCCACTACACCATTTTGTTGAGGTGTGTAGGGAGAAGAGAACTCATGCTTGATGCCCTCCTCCTCAAGAAAGTCTTCAATTTGAGAGTTCTTGAACTCCGTCCCATTATCACTTCTTATCTTCTTGATTCTCAATCCGAACTCATTTTGAGCCCGTCTCAAGAATCCCTTCAAAGTCTCTTGGTTTGAGATTTTTCTTGTAAAAAGAACACCCAAATGAAGCGAGAATAATCATCCACAATTACAAGACAGTACTTACTCCCGCCGATGTTTATGTAAGCTATCGGGCCAAATAAATCCATGTGGAGTAGTTCCAGTGGCCTGTCCGTTGTCATGATGTTCTTGTGTGGATGGTGGACGCCAACTTGCTTTCCTGCTTGACATGCGCTACATACCCTGTCTTTCTCAAAATGAACATTTGTTAGTCCCAAAATGTGTTCTCTGTTTAGAAGCTTGTGAAGATTCTTCACCCCAACATGGGCTAGTCGGCGATGCCAAAGCCAACCCTTATTAGTCTTAGCAATTAAGCAAGTATCGAGTTCAGCTCTATTAAAATCAACTAAGTATAGCTAACCCTCTAATACTCCTTTAAATGCTACTGAATCATCACTTCTTCTAAAGACAGTAACACCTATATCCGTAAAAAGACAGTTGTAGCCCATTTTACATAATTGAGAAATAGAAAGCAAATTATAATATAAAGAATCTACAAGAAAAACATTGGAAATGGAGTGTTCAGGTGATATAGCAATTTTACCAAGTCCTTTGACCAAACCTTGATTTCCATCCCCGAATGTGATAGCTCGTTGGGGATCTTTGTTTTTCTCGTAGGAGGAGAGCATTCTTTTCTCCCCTGTCATGTGGTTTGTGCATCCGCTATCAATAATCCAACTTGAGCCCCCGGATGCATAAACCTGCAAAACAATTTAGGCCTTGTTCTTAGGTACCCAAACGGTCTTGGGTCCTTTCACATTAGAAACAAGCACCTTGGGTACCCAAACACAAGTCTTGAAGCCCTTGTGTTTGCCCCCAACATATTTGGCAACTACTTTGCCAGATTTGTTAGTTAAAACATAAGATGCATCAAAAGTCTTAAATGAAACATTAGGCTCATTTGATGCAGTAGGAGTTTTCTTTTTAGGCAATTTAACATGGGTTGATTGCCTAGAGCTAGAAGCCTCATTCTTATACATAAAAGCATGGTGTGAAACATTATGAGGTTTCCTAGCATGAATTCTCCTAATCTTATGCTCAGGATAACCAGCAGGATATAAAATGTAACCCTCATTATCCTGAGCCATGGGAGCCTTGCCCTTTACAAAGTTAGACAATATTTTAGGGGCATTTATTTTGACATTGCTTCCCTGTTGGAAACCAATGCCATCCTTAATCCTAGGGCGTCTCCCACTATAAAGCATGCTTCTAGCAAATTTAATTTTTTCATTCTCTATTTCATGCTCATTAATTTTAGCAGTAAGTTGAGCTATGTGATCATTTTGTTGTTTAATTAAAGCAAAGTGATCATGGATAGCATCAACATTAATGTCTCTACATCTAGTACAAATAGTGACATGATCAACACTAGATGTAGAGGTTTTGCAAGCATTTAATTCATCAATCTTTGCATGTAAAATAGCATTCTCATTTCTAAGATTGGAAATAGAAACATTGCAAACATTTAAATCTTTATCCTTAGAAATTAACTTATCATTCTCAGTTTTAAGGCTAGCAATTGATTCATTCAATTTATCAATCTTAGCAATTAAACTAGCATTTTCATTTCTAAGATTGGTAATTGAATCATAACAAACATTTGATTTTTCAACCTTGGCACTCAATTAACATTCTCAGTTCTAAGGTTGGAAATGGTGTTATGGCAAATGCTAAGCTCTTTAGTCAAATTTTCATTTTTCTCCATTTCCTGAGCATAAGCATTCTTCACCTTAACATGCTTCTTATTTTCCTTAATAAGAAATTCCTCTTGGCTATCCAAGAGTTCATCCTTATCATGAATAGCTCCTATCAATTCATTTAACTTTTTTTTGTTGCATGTTAAGGTTGGCAAAAAGACTAAGCAAATTATCCTCATCTTCACTAGAGCTACCCTCATCACTAGATGTTGTATATTTAGTGGAGGCTCTAGATTTTACCTTCTTCCTTTTGCCATCCTTTGCCATGAGGCACATGTGGCCGATGTTGGGGAAGAGAAGACCCTTGTTGATGGCGATGTTGGCGGCATCCTCGTCGGAGGAGGAGTCGGTGGAGCTCTCATCGGAGTCTCATTCCCGACAAACGTGGGCATCGCCGACCTTCTTCTTGTAGTACTTCTTCTTCTCCTTCTTCTTTCCCCTCTTGTCGTCGCCCCTGTCACTATCACTAGACATAGGACATTTTTGCAATAAAATGACCGGGCTTACCACACTTATAGCAAACCTTCTTGGAGCGGGGTTTGTAATCCTTCCCCCTCCTTTGCTTGAGGATTTGGCAGAAGCTCTTGATGATGAGCACCATTTCCTCGTTGTCGAGCTTGGAAGCATCGATGGGGAGCCTACTTGATGTAGACTCTTCTTTCTTTTCCTCTGTCGCTTTGAATGCGACGGGTTGCACCTCGGGTGTGGAGGTGCCTCCTTGCTCGATGATTTGTTTGGAGCCTTTGATCATCAACTCAAAGCTCACAAACTTCCCTATAACCTCCTTGGGAGACATTAGCTTATATCTAGGATCACCACGTATTAATTGAACTTGAGTGGGATTACGAAATACGAGTGATCTAAGAATAACCTTTACCATTTCATGGTCATCCCATTTTGTGCTCCTGAGGTTGCGCACTTGTTTCACCAAGGTCTTGAGCCGGTTGTACATGGCTTGTGGCTCCTCTCCTGGGTTGAGGACGAATCGACCGAGCTCCCCCTCGATCGTCTTCAGCTTGGTGATCTTGGTCACCTCATCTCCCTCGTGCGCGGTCTTGAGCACGTCCCAGATCTCCTTGGCGCTCTTCAACCCTTGCACTTTATTATACTCCTCTCGACATAGAGAGGCGAGGAGTATAGTAGTAGCTTGGGAGTTGAAGTGCCGGATTTGGGCGACCTCATCCGAATCATATCCTTCATCCCCTACGGATGGTACCTGCGCTCCAAACTCAACAATATCCCATATGCTTGCGTGGAGTGAGGTTAGGTGATGCCTCATTTTATCACTCCACATACAATAATCTTCACCATCAAAAACCGGTGGTTTGCCTAATGGGACAGAAAGTAAAGGAGTGTGTTTGGAAATGCGAGGATAGTGTAGGGGGATCTTACTAAACTTCTTGTGCTCATGGCGCTTAGAAGTGACAGATGGAGCGTCGGAGCCGGAGGTGGAGGGCGACGAAGAATCGGTCTCGTAGTAGACCACTTTCTTCATTTTCTTCTTCTTGTTGCCACTTCGGTGCGACTTGACATGGGGAGGTGATTCCTCCCTTTGGCGCCGGACTTCCTTGATGGAGCCTTCCCGTGGCTTGTGCCCGTTTCCATCTCCCTCTTGGCGGATCCTCCCGACATCACTTCGAGTGGTTAGACTCTAATAAAGTACTGGGCTCTGATACCAATTGAAAGTCGCCTAGATGGGGGTGGATAGGCGGAAATTGAAATTTACAAACTTTAAGCACACTTCAAGCCGGGGTTAGCGTTAGAATTAATGTTAAGTCCGGGAGAGAGGGGAAAAACAAATCAACCAAGAAAATAAGCCGGATGACACGGTGATTTGTTTTACTGAGGTCCGGTTCCAAAGAACCTAGTCCCCGTTGAGGTGGTCACAAAGACCGAGTCTCTTTCAACACTTTGTCTCTCTCAAACGATCACTTAGACTGAGTGAGCTTTCTTCCTTGATTTCCCGAGTCACTTAGACCCCGCAAGGACCACCACACAATTGGTGTCTCTTGCTTCACTTACAAGGCTTTGAGAGTAAGAATGAGAGAAAGAAGAAAGCCAACCAAGCAACAAGAGCAACAAAGAAACACAAGACGATCTTCTCACAAGTCCTAAAATACTAGAGTTGAATTGTGGACTTTGATTGGATCGGAGGCTTTGATTTGTGTCTTGGACTGTTGTGTATTGCTCTTGTATTGAATGAGGAGTAGTGAATTCTTGGATGGTTGGAGTGGAGGTAGTTGTGGGGTATTCATAGTCCCCAACCACCAATTCAACTGTTGGGGCAGACTGTTGTCGAAGGGTGCACCGGACAGTCCGGTGTGCCACCGGACAGTGTCCGGTGTGACAGTCACGTCACCCAATCGTTAGGGTTCTGACGGTTTTGACCGTTGGAGCTTTGTCTTCATGTGGCACCAAACAGTCTAGTGCCGCACTTGACAGATACTGTTCACTGTCGGGTGCGCCTTCTGGCGGCTGCTCTGACTCTGCGCGAACTATCCACGCACTATAGCACTTTTGCAGGTGTCCGTTGCAGTCGACCGTTGCGCTGGAGCCGTTGCTCCGCTGGTGCACCGGACAGTCCGGTGAATTAAAGCGGAGTGGCTCTTTTGAAACCCGAAGGTGGCAAGTTTAGACTCGTACGGCCCTGGCGCACCGGACACTGTCTGGTGGCACACTGGACAGTCCGGTGCGCCAAACCAGGTTCTCTTTGGTTTCTTTTGCAACTTTCTTTTTGAACCCTAACTTGATCTTTTCATTGGTTTGTGTTGAACCTTTAGCACCTGTAGAATATGTAATCTAGAGCAAACTAGTTAGTCCAATTATTTATGTTGGGCATTCAACCACCAAAATTATTTATAAGAAAAGGTTAAACCCTATTTCCCTTTCATGAAGACATTGCTTGAAAATGACAACGATGAATACCGAAGCTATAGCCGAAGAGCAACAGCTTCGGCTTAAAGTGACAACGAAGATCAAGCATGATGCCAAGCTGAAGAGGAAAAGACTAGTTAGTCCCTAATGATTTATGTTACAATTATGAGTAAATGTAAAGGTCATAAATGTATTTTTACTCGGGTTGCATACCATGCCTATAAATAGATGAACAGTACCCCCATATTGTTCACGCTGGAGTGTAATTGTTCTCGCGTCAACACCCTCGATCAAGCCGAAGGTATTAATGTAATATAAGTTATGTTAATGTCCATGTACATATGTTATGAAATAAATATATGAATGAATGAATGAATGACATATATTATCTCCATAAATTCTTATTCTCATAAAATGATGAAGGTCTGTCCTTCATGACCTTCGTCTGAAGATCATTATATCCAGAAGGAGATAATGCTTTGGAGGACGGAGGTCCTTAATCTTTAACAATTGTGTTGCCTTGTTCTTGATTCACAGCGTTTGAGAACAAGTGACCAACATTAGCGCCCACCTCCGATGAACTCAAACGACCACCTTCGACACCAGGAGCTTAAGCAACCACCTTCGTCATGCCGTCGAAGAAGGCAATAGCGCTAGGGGCTGCCCTTGCACCACTGGACATCAACCAAGAAGGGCTCCCTTTGAGAGAAGCCTGAAACCAGAAAAGGAAGGCCATCAGCCCAACACCATAAGAAGAGGACTTAGACCAAGAGATCAGAGACCTAGAGGCCATCCATCAACAAGTGGAGAGAAAGAGAGAGAAAATGCTTCGGCTAGCTGAACTTCAGAAGAAAATTGATGAAGCTACCAAAGAGATGTGCCATATCACGCAAGACGAGCAAGGACGAAGGCCACAACAGAGAGAGCTTCGTCAAGAAAGCCTAAGCTATGATGATGTATGGTATGATGATTTCCATCATGATAACTTTTCTTTTGATGATGCTTCTCCTCTAGCAGTAGAGTTGCAGGCTACCCCATGGACACCATCATACAAACCATCACAACTCCCCATGTATGACGGGCATTCTAACCTGAAGCAGTTCCTTATGAGCTACGAGGCGACCATATCATCATATGGTGGCAACACTGCTATCATGGCGAAGTCCTTCGTCATGGCAGTCAGGAGTGTGGCTCAAACGTGGCATTCTTCCCTTCGACCGGGAACAATCACGTCATGGCAGAAGCTGAAGGGCATGCTGGTAAGCAGCTTTCAGGGTTTCCAGACGAAGCCAGTGGCTGCTCAAGCTCTGTTCCAATGCACAAAGGATCATGAGGAATACCTGCAGGCGTATGTCCGAAGGTTTTTGTGTCTCAGAGCTCAGGCGCCAAAGGTGCCAAATGAGATTGTTATTGAGGCTATGATCAAGGGGCTCCGACTAGGACCAACAGCGCAGTATTTTGCCAGGAAGCCCCCAAAAACTTTGGAGAAGCTTCTGCAGAAAATGGATGGGTACATCAAGGCCGACAAAGACTTTCGACAGAGAAGGGAAGAAGCCTATAGATACTCCGAGATGACGAGGGGCTTCGGAGGAAGACTCCACCCTAGGCATGTCAGGGCGATCCATAATCCTAGCTCCAGCGACGATAGAGAAAATCAAACTCAAGGGCATCAGCACATCTCTCAATCTTTAGGGACACAACAAAGCTCTTTCAGGCCACCAGCTCCATGAGGCAGATGAGGTAGAAGCTTTGCTAGAAGATTTAGCTCCCAACCAAGAAGGTTGTTTTTGTATTCTGTGGAGAAGATAAGGGGCATACAACAAGGACATGCTAAGTCACGATTCAGAAGCAAAAGGAAATAGCTAAAGCCAAAGCACGTCATAATCATCCGAAGCAGGTACTGCATACTTCTATGTGTTATTCCCCATACATCCCCAAGTATGTGGAAAACCAACAACCCACAGCATCAGTTGCTTCAGCAAGCCACTCACAAGCTGCATGGGCCCTGCTACCACCACCACCACTCATGGCTCCAACCTCGTCTCACAACCAATAGCCATAAGGGCACCGCTAGGTACAATAACAATGTGATGCGCACAAAGAGTCTGAAGGTCGGATAGTCAACAGCACTGTACCAGAGTCGAGGCACATTTACTAAAGCAATCAGGGGCTCAATCAAAAAATCATACATACTCAATGTAATCTTTGTTTCTCTTGCTTTTATGAGTTTACCCAAAGACAATATAAAAAGGTACAACCTTTGACCTATTGTAATAAATCTGGGGTTACACCATCGAGTGTAACAGAAAAAGTCACGAAGCTCCAAAGTCGTTCCTATGGGGATGCAGAGCTAAAATGTCATCTAAGTAAAAGGTGAAGAAGCTCCAAAGTCGTTCCTAAGGGGATGCAGAGCTTAGCTCCAAAGTCGTTCCTATGGGGATGCAGAGCTAAAATGCCACCTAAGTAAAAGGTGAAGAAGCTCCAAAGTCGTTCCTAAGGGGATGCAGAGCTTAGCTCCAAAGTCGTTCCTACTGGAATGCAGAGCTAAAATGCCACCTAAGTAAAAGGTGAAGAAGCTCCAAAGTTGTTCCTAAGGGGATGCAGAGCTTAGCTCCAAAGTCGTTCCTATAGGGATGTAGAGCAAAAATGCCACCTAAGTAAAAGGTGAAGAAGCTCCAAAATTGTTCCTAAGGGGATGCAGAGCTTAGCTCCAAAGTCGTTCCTACGGGGATGCAGAGCTAAAATGCCACCTAAGTAAAAGATGAAGAGACTCCAAAGTCGTTCCCAAGGGAATGCAGAGTCCTACTTTTATGAAGCATTCATGCATTAACATCAATTGCATCATATCATCATATCATATAGCATAGCATCACATCATTCATTAACTTGCATCAACCAAAACAGTGGAAAAAGAAGGGAAATCTCTCCTTCAAACATACTGGCTAACCCATGAGGTTAAGTCTATCTTCGGCAAAGAGTTATGAAAGGACGTATCAATAATGCAAGATTAATGCCTTCGACAGCGGTATTTTTATACAAGATTTATGTGTTCGACAACGGTAGTCATGCAATATCTATGGCAAGACCTTCGATTCCAATAAGCTGCTTTGGCAAGAAAGGGGATTTTTATCTTTATGAAGCGTGAAAAGAAGGGAAGGTGTTTTTTGCTTGTGGCTCAAAAAACGGTACGTACGAAGGTTTCACACTCCACAAAGAAGTATACTGCATCATTAAATACATAGTTGATAATTGTTTCTTACATAAGAAAACTGCATACAAAAATTCTACAATTGTTAAAATAAACAAGGTCTAATCATCCTCTTTCAGAACTTTATCAGTGGCTTCGTTTAGAAGCATATTCATATTCTAATTAAATCAAGAGCCCCCTTCGGAGCTGGATCGGCCTCAGGATCATACGGCTCCGGAGGGAGAGAAAGTTTGGCTGCACCATAGTATAAGTGTTTGTTAGTTACAAAGCTAAAACAATTTATGAAGCTAAATCACGACAAAAATACCTATAACCCTTTCACGCTCTGCAGCTTCTTCAGTTTTCCTTGTCTCTTCTAAAGCAGTATGAGACTCCTTCTCATTTTTCTAATAGCCTCGTCTGTTATATCTCGGCCACCTTCCAACCAGACTTTAGAATAAAATTTTCTGCTCAGCGCAGTGGCTTCAGCTGAAGGGTTATTTATGTCACTAGATAAGATCGAGAATTATGGCTGAATTACAGCCTTTGCGTGCTCGTAGCCAGCTTTCTCAGGGAGTGAGACGGCTCCTCGGGCGCCGGCAAAGGCGCAAAAATCTCCTCTATCACTAAGAATTTCATCGAAAGCTTCGGCTTCGCTACTAATCCACCGGATAACCCCATCAAGATCATCACGGATAAAACTTTGCTCCGTAGAGAATGCACCAACTTTGGCAAAACTATTTTTCAACTTGTTGCAACAACCCATAGCGACATTGTAGCATTCCTCTTTCGCTTCACGAAGCTCCTCGACATTTTTCTGAACCCTTAACCATTCAATATCAGATATTTCACGTTTTACTTGTTCGACATTAAAATTTTCAGTTAATTCATCGAGCTCTTCTCCAATCCTTGCACTTTCGATCTGTGCAATCCCACCTGAATAGATAGTGCATATTCTAAATCAGCAATACGCTTCGCATCTTTATTTTGCTTCTTTTCAAACTCCTTGATCTTTTGTTCTTCTTTGGAAAGGCTAGACGGTCTAGCTTCGCTAGACTTTAACCTCTCAACTAAGGAGATCAGGATTTTGTCTTTCTCAAGGGCTTCATTCCGAAGCGTTATGACTTTCGAACGCAGGTTCCCGAAAGCCATTTGAGTGCTTTTGTCTTCTGCATCCTTCTAGGCTTTCAAAGCTTTGCGGAGGATAAGACCCTGACAAACAAAAAAATATACAAATGTTAATAAGTATTACCACAAATCGTTTGCTGAAATAAAAATATACAAACCTTCAAGCTGTTATAGGCAAGACCGTCTGCAAGTTAGTTGTTTGTCATTGCAGATAGGCCAAGTTCGAGCTTTGGATATCCCATGTTATCCATCATCTCCCGACAGACATTTATCTCCTTGCTGTCTGGTAGACAGTAAAGGAAGCCATCTTCGTCGTTTCCTCCATATACCAAGGAGCCTCGGAGGTACTTTAGGTCCTTTGCATAATGTTGTACTTTGACGATTTGCTCTTCTGATAGTTGTTTCCCTGAAGCATGTCGACCAATATGTTCTAAATCACCTTGAGAAGATGCTTCGGGTATAAGCGATGTTGGCTTTTCCGGAAGACTTTCCTTCACTAGCTTTACTGGCTTAGATCCCAAATGTCCAGCTTCAACGTGAATATGAGAAGCGCTTGCAGCGGCTACTTCTCTTAGATCTTCAATTTTGTCCTCGCGGGCTTCAGTAGAAACAGGAGTTGGCATCTTCGTAGATTTCAAAACGACATCCAAAACACTGGCCATTCTCCGTTTCCTAGGAGTCATTGTTGTAGCAGTTGTTAGCTTAGGCAACCCTGTAGTGGTTGGGGGACTCAACAGTTTCGGATGCTCCTCTGCCTCTAAGCTTTTTGTTCTCGTCTCTTCTACCGGACCGACACTAGCTTCGACCGTCACAACAGGAATTGTTTTCGGAGCCAAGGGGATGGCTGCGGTGTGTTCAGCAATCTCCATCTTCTCTGTATCAAGCATTGCAGCTATCCTTTCTAAAGAATGTGGCTTCGGCCTATGAGTCAAAACCTTAGCTCTCTTCGGCTTAGGCATGGTGGAAGAAGACGAAGTTTCCATTTTTCTTTTCGATCCTTGTTTTCAAGCAGGAAAGCAGTAATCAGGATAAAAAATTACGATCACATCAAAAACTCTGTTCAGTCTCCTCTTGTCGCGAGCATCGAAGGCAGTGGTCATGGCTTCGTCCTCTGCCTTCGTATAAGCTCCCAACAACTCGTCACTGGTAGCCTCAACAGCCTCAATCCAGTCATCATTCGGCTCGTCAAATTGAGTTCTATAGAGATAGGTGTATCTAAATAAACTAGACCACCTTCGTTGGAGCCAGCAGTAGTCTCCTTCGGCATCTCCCAGTCATTAACAAGCGGCCACACCTTATAGGCAATATGCTCTTGAACTAAATCACTGGTGCCAATGTAAGTACACACTGTGTTGAAGGCCATCAAGCATGCTTGCACTTTGTTCCCACTCGCGATAGATGGCCTTTTGATGCCGAAGCGTGACCGTATAGGGCGCTGGATTATACCCCTCACATCTTCCCTCTCACTTAGATCATTCTTGACATAAAACCATTCCTTCGTCCAAGAGTCCGACCATTTCTTTCGGAATGTTGGCATAGGATAGCTCACATCAGAATGGTGCACAAAGCTATAACATCCGAAGTTGTTATGATACTGCTCCTTTCCAATTGCCTTCGTCTGGTAGGATAATTCATGAATGTTGCAGAAGCACTTGGCATTTGGCTCCAGCCCTTGGCTTCTCATAGCCCAAATAAAAACTCCAACTTTAATTAAGGCTTCAGGAGTAAGCTGATGAAGGTATATCTCTAATGTCTTTAGCACTTCGACCAACATATTGTGCAAGGGAAAACAAAGTCTAGCCTTCATAAAACTTTTAAATACTACCACTTCATCTGCTTCAGGAAGAGGAACAATGCTTTCTCCTCCAGCCCCCACTATGGATATATCATGGAAATATCTGCCCTTCATCGCTTCAATTTGCCATTGTTTGATAGTTGATTTCTCGAAAACAACATGGCTTGGCCTCCACGGCCTATCTTCGGCATCTTCGTTCTCACTTTCAACATCAAAGCTCTCGTTGTCGCTGGAATCCCCAGATAGTCCAGCTAACATTTCATCAGTGATCTTCTCAACGTTGGTTCTCTCCATGGCTTCGTACAAACCAACGAGCGCGGAGTCTACGCTTTTCTTATTGGCCATTTCGGTGATGATCACAGCAGAAATCCGAAGCTCAAAAAACAATTGCGCTCACAGAAGAAGAAAGCTAAAACAACAATCACAACACAAAAACTAGATAGCATGAAAAAATATTCTCAGCGCAAGCCCCTGTATATATATACACAAAGCCCCACTGAGCGGTGGGGCCCATGATACAGAATGATTCGCTATTCTAGCGAAGAGAAGGTGTTTTTTCAGACCTTTGGCTAAAGTGAGAGCACCTAGAGGGGGCTGAATAGGTGATCCTGCAAAAATTCAATACTAAATAGCCACAAGCTTGGTTATAAAGATGTTATTGCAATAGAACCAAGTGGCTATAGAGCGAGCTCTTGCGAATCACAATAATCATAGAGAAAGACAACACAACAGACACAGTGGTGTATCCCGTGGTTTGGTCAAGTATAACACTTGCCTACCTCCACGTTGTGGCGTCCCAATGGACGAGGGTTGCACTCAACCCCTTTCAAGTGATCCGATGATCAACTTGAATACCACGGTATTCTTCCTTATAGTTTTCTTCCCGTTTGCGAGGAATCTCCACAAGTAGGAGCCTCTCTCCCTTACAAGATTGATCACAAAGAATGCACAGAGTAAGGTTGGGAAGAGCAACGCACACTAGAATTAAATCCACACCGCAAACATGCACACAAGTGAGAAGATGAGCACACAAAACATGCGCGGAGAGTTTGCAACTCGAAAAGTGCTGCAATCTCAAGAACGATGAACGATTGCAAGAAAGTGAGGACTAGAAGTCTTGGAATGCTTAGAGTGTGCTTGGGTTACTCCTCCATGCGCCTAGGGTCCCTTTTATAGCCCCAAGGCAGCTAGGAGCCGTTGGAGGCCAACAAGGAAGGCTATCATTGCCTTTTGTTGGGTGGCGCACCGAAAAGTCCGGTGCACCACCGGACAACCACTGTTCATGTCAGGTGCATGATCTCCTTCCTATTCTGGCGCAGACGACCGTTGCAGAGACGTGGCAGTTGGTGCATCGTACAGTCCGGTGCCTCCTGCCGACCGTTGGCGTGGGCCACACGTCGCCCATGGATTGCGCGGCCGACCGTTGCGCTGGCGGCCGCTGGCTCACCGGACAGTCCGGTGAATTATAGTCGTACGCCGCCAAATTCTCTCGAGAGCGGCCTATTCACCAGAGTCCAGCCTGGCGCACCGGACACTGTCCGGTGCACCACCGGACAGTCCGGTGTGCCAGACTGAGCAGAGATTAGGCTGCACCAAGCCAAGTCTTTTGGTTCTTTTCTTTTCTCTGTTTCTAGCACTTAGACAGAATATGTTAGTACTCAAAACAATGTACTAAGTCTAGAAACATACCTTGTTACATGATTTGCATCTTTTGCCTGTTTGGCACATAATATTTCACTCACCATGTGTTGGACACTTAATCAGCAAAACACTATAGAAATGGCCCAAGGGCACATTTCCCTTTCAATCTCCCCCTTTTTGGTGATTTATGCCAACACATCAAAAGGCAATGCAAAACATGCAACATCGATTCAAATTGAAGACCAAATTATTTTTTACTCTAATTTGGCATATTTGGATCATTCTTTGCCACCACTTGGTTTGTTTTTGCAAATCAAATTCATTTTCCTATCTCTAAGTCAAACTCACTTGTTAGGGCATAAAGAGAGATATTCCAAAAGTGAAATTGAACACGATCCAAAAACTCCCCCTTTTCCCATAATCATAGAATCTCCCCACAAAATACCAAATTTTGCAATAAGAGTATTTTGACAAATCAAAAATTCTAACCCTACTATTTTCAAAATTGATAGCTGATCCATTTGCTTTGGCCTTAATTTCTCCCCCTTTGGCATCAAGCACCAAAATGGGATCATTTTTGGCCCTTTAACCCCATTGCCTCACCAAAATAGTCAATTAAGAGCAAAAGGCAATAAGATCATAAGTATGAACTTGGAGGTGAGTACACTAGTACCGGAGTGCAGTGGAAGTCTTTGCATGGTCCAAGTTTACCTTTCCCTTTCAATTCACCTTTGAGACTACATCAAGTACACTTAAACACAAAGGTTAGTCTCAAAAGGTCAAGTTGTAGCACTTCTCCCCCTAAATATGTGCATCATTCACACATGGACTTGTGAGGTCCGGGGATCCCTTGCACAACTTGAGTACCAAAAATAATCAACAAATTGCATAAAGTAACTTGATCAAAGGCATAAAACACATGTATGCTATAGATCAATCCAAGTTACGCGAATCTAAGACATTTAGCTCACTACACAACCTGCAAAAGGTCTTCTCATCTAATAGCTTGGTAAAGATATCGGCTAGCTGGTTCTCGGTGCTAATATGGAAAACCTCGATATCTCCCTTTTGCTGGTGGTCTCTCAAAAAGTGATGTCGGATGTCTATGTGCTTAGTGCGGCTGTGTTCAATAGGATTATCCGCCATGCGGATTGCACTCTCATTGTCACATAGGAGTGGGACTTTGCTAAGATTGTAGCCAAAGTCACGGAGGGTTTGCCTCATCCAAAGTAGTTGCGCGTAACACTGTCCTGCGGCAACATACTCGACCTCAGCGGTGGATAGGGCAACAGAGGTTTGTTTCTTTGAACTCTAAGACACCAGGGACCTTCCTAGGAATTGGCACGTCCCTGATGTACTCTTCCTATCAACCTTGCATCCAGCATAATCGGAGTCTGAATATCCAATTAAGTCAAACGTAGACCCCTTTGGATACCAGATCCCAAAGCAAGGCTGTCGGGGACCATAATTAGGGGTACCCCCCAAGACTCCTAATCTCAGCTGGTAACCCCCATCAGCACAAAGCTACAAAGGCATGATGGGCGCAATTCCGGTCAAGGCTCCGTCCACTCAAGGGACACGATCTCGTCTCGCCCGAGCCCAGCCTCGGGCAGGAACAGTAGACCAAGGCAGATTCACGCCTCGCTCGAGGGTCTCCTCAAGCAACGGGCGCACCTTCGACTCGCCCGAGGCCCAGCTCGAGCAGGCTTCGCGGAGAAGCAACCATGGCCAGATCGCCACGCCAACCGACCGTATCGCAGGAGCAATCAATGCAAGGATCGCCTGACACCTTATCCTGACGCACGCTCCTCAGTCGACAAGGCCGCAGTGACCACAGTCACTTCGCCGCTCCACTGACTAACCTGACAGGAAAACAGCGCCGCCTGTCCTGCTCTGACTGCTGTGCCACTCGCTAGAGTGAGGCCAACAGCAGCTAAGTCCAGCCTCGGGCGCAATAGGAAGCTCTGCCTCGCCCGACCCTAGGGCTCGGCCCCCGTCTCGGCCTTGGAAGACGGACTCCGCCTCGCCCGACCCCAGGGCTCGGACTCAACCTCGACCTCGGAAGATGGACTCCGCCTCGCCCGACCCCAGGGCTCGGACTCAACCTCGACCTCGGAAGACGGACTCCGCCTCGCCCGACCCCAGGGCTCGGACTCAGCCTCGACTCCGGAAGATGGTCTCCACCTCGCCCGACCCCAGGGCTCGGACTCAGCCTCGATTCCGGAAGACGGTCTCCGCCTCGCCCGACCCCAGGGCTCGGACTCAGCCTCGACTCCGGAAGACGGTCTCCGCCTCGCCCGACCCCAGGGCTCTGACTCAGCCTCGACTCCGGAAGACGGTCTCCGCCTCGCCCGACCCCAGGGCTCAGACTCAGCCTCGACCTCGGAGGAGTCACCGCCTCGCCCGACCTCGGGCTCGGACCGACCATGTCACAGGGGGGCCATCATTACCCTACCCCTAGCTAGCTCAGGCTACGGGGAACAAGACTGGCGTTCCATCTGGCTCGCCCCGGTAAAACAAGTAATGATGGCACCCAGCGTGCTCCATGACGACGGCGGTTCTCAGCCCCTTACGGAAGCAAGGAAACATCAGCAAGGATCTGACAGCCTCGACAGTTGCACTTCCACAGGGCTCAAGCGCTCCTCCGACAGCCACGATATCACATGAACAGGGCAGCAACACCTCTCCGACAGCCATGACGGCATGTACATAGGGCTCTGGCTCCCCTTTGCTAGACACGTTAGCACATTGCTACACCCCCATTGTACACCTGGGCCCTCTCCTTACATCTATAAAAGGAAGGTCCAGGGCTCTCGTACGAGAAGGTGGCCGCGCGGGAGAACGGGCCGACGCACAAGGCTCGCGCTCTCTCTCTCTCTCCCTCGCGAACGCTTGTAACCCCCTACTGCAAGCGCATCCGCCCTGGGCGCAGGACAACACGAGGCCATGGTTTCCCCTTACTGTTTTCCCCCTTGTGTTCCGTCTCGCGCCGATCCATCTGGGCTGGGACACGCAGCGACAATTTACTCGTCGATCCAGGGACCCCCCGGGGGTCGAAACGCTGACAGTTGGCGCGCCAGGTAGGGGCCTGCTACGTGTTGACGAACAGCTTCCCGTCAAGCTCCAGATGGGTAGTCTTCAGCAACCTCTCCAACCCGGGACGGTGCTCCGTTTCGGGAGCCTTGAGTTCATGTCCCTCGACGACAGCTACGACATGATAATCCTTCCTCCGCCGCGCGACAACGACAATGGCAGCCGTGAGCCCGCCCGCCGGCGGCGGAATCGACGACGTCTTCCCCTCGTGACGGAAGAGCAACATCCGAGTTTGTCCTGTCACCTTCCCCGCCGACGGAGGAGGAGGCGGGGCAACCATGGCCAAGCAGGAGGTGGCACCTCGTCGGCTGTCGAGCGAGTCGACGGCGCCGGCGCCCCAGCGGGGGACACGTCGGGCGTTGACCTCGCGTCTGAGACGAAGACGAGTGTCGTTTCCCCGCAACACGCCAACCCCAAGGAGACGGATGACGCCGGCACGCTCGCGAAGGACTTGCTAGGCGTTAGCCTCATACCTGAGATAACGGTGTAGTCCGTCCCCGACGCGACTTCGTCACCATCCGTCGATCAAGAGGTACCGTCCGTTTTTCATCCTATGCCTTTTAGATTGAGCTTCGACCCACCAAGCGATCCCGCTTCGGTGGACGCTTTCATAAAGGCATATCCGAACCTTCCGGGGTATCATATGCGGTCAACCTGGGACCGACTGACGGCCGTCTCGACCTACGGGCCCCCGGGTTCCGAGGAAGATGACGAGCCCGACTACGGTTGGGATTTCTCCGGGCTCGGTAACCCTAGTGCCATGCGGGACTTCTGACCGCATGTGACTACTGCCTCTCCGATTGCTCCGATAGTAGCCACAGCCTCGACGACGAGGACTGTGGCCCAAGTCGCGAATGTTTCCACGTCGATCTAGGGGGTCTCGACGAAGGCAACCACCTTGGTATGCCGGAGGACGGCGATCCCCCTAGGCATGCGCCTCGCGTTGACATCCTTCGGGAGCTAGCTGTGGTCCCAGTCCCTGCGGGGGGTCAGGACGCACAGCTCGAGCAAATCCGCGAGATGCAGGCCAGGCTCGACGAGGAAGCAGGACAACTTGTGCAGCTCCGGCAGAATATCGGGCAGGAGTGGGCAGGCCGAGCACCGGCCGGAGAAGCGCATCGTCTGGCCCAGGACGTCCAGCACGCATCGCCAACGATGCCAGGGCAAGGCTGCCCCCGGCTTCCAGTGGGGTCGGCCAGAACCTGGCTGCAGCAGCAATACTACTCCGAGCGATGCCGAAACCATCCACCACCGAGGGGCGGCGTATCCAGGGAGAGCTCAAGAATCTCCTACAGGATGCCACGGTCCGACGGGCCGAAAGCTCTGCCTCCCGAAGGCAAGGGTACCCCCCGGAGCATCGCGCCGCGACTTCCCGATTCATGCGGGAAGCCTCGGTCCACACAGGGCGCACGCGGGACACAGCGCCTGCGGCCCCGGGTCCCTTCGGCAACGAGCACCACCGCCTCGACGATAAGGTGCGCCGAGGCTACCACCTCAGGCGTGGGGGACGCTACGACAGCGAGGAGGATCGGAGCCCCTCGCCCGAACCACCCGGTCCGCAAGCTTTCAGTCGGGCCATACGACGAGCGCCGTTCCCGACCCGGTTCCGAACCCCGACTACCATCACCAAGTACTCGGGGGAGACAAGGCCGGAACTGTGGCTCGCAGACTACCGGATGGCCTGCCAGCTGGGTGGAATGGACGATGACAACCTCATCATCTGCAACCTCCCCCTGTTCCTCTCCGACGCCGCCCGAGCCTGGCTGGAGCATCTGCCCCCTGCGCAGATCTCCAACTGGGACGACCTGGTCAAAGCCTTCGCCGGCAATTTCCAGGGCACATACGTGCGCCCTGGGAACTCCTGGGATCTCCAAAGCTGCCGCCAGCAGCCGGGAGAATCCCTCGGGGACTACATCCGGCGATTCTCGGAGTAGCACACCGAGCTGCCCAACATCACCGACTCGGATGTCATCGGCGCGTTCCTCGCCGGCACCACTTGCCGCGACCTGGTGATCAAGCTGGGTCGCAAGACTCCCACCAGGGCGAGCGAGCTGATGGACATCGCCACCAAGTTCGCCTCTGGTCAGGTGGCGGTCGAGGCCATCTTCCGGAAGGACAAGCAGCCTCAGGGGTGCCAGCCGGAAGACGTCCCCGAGGCGTCCGCTCAGCGCGGCACCAAGAAGAAGGGCAAGAAGAAGTCGCAAGCGAAACGCGACGCCGCCGACACAGACCTTGTCGCCGCCGCCGAGCACAGGAACCCTCGGAAGCCTCCTGGAGGCGCCAACTTGTTCGACAAGATGCTCAAGGAGTCGTGCCCCTATCATTAGGGTCCCGTCAAGCACACCCTTGAGGAGTGCGTCATGCTTCGGCGCTACTTCCACAAGGCCGGGCCACCGGCGGAAGGTGGCAGAGCCCACGACGACGACAAGAAGGAGGGCCACAAGGCAGAAGAGTTCCCCGAGGTCCATGACTGCTTCATGATCTACGATGGGCAAGTGGCGAACGCCTCGACTCGACACCGCAAGCAAGAGCACCGGGAGGTCTATTCGGTGAAGGTGGCGGCGCCAGTCTACCTACACTGGTCCGACAAGCCCATCACCTTCGACCAAGGAGACCACCCCAACCGCGTGCCGAGCCCGGGAAAGTACCCGCTCGTTGTCGATCCCGTCATCGACAACGTCAGGCTTACCAAGGTCCTCATGGACGGAGGCAGCAGCCTCAACATCATCTACGCTGAGACCCTCGGGCTCCTGCAGATCGATCTGTCCACGATCCGGGCCGCCGCGGCGCCCTTTCATGGGATCATCCCCGGGAAACACGTCCAACCCCTTGGGCAACTCGATCTGTCCGTCTGCTTCGGGACTCCCTCCAACTTCCGAAAGGAAACCCTCACGTTCGAGGTGGTCGGGTTCCGAGGAACCTACCACGTGGTGCTGGGGAGACCATGCTACGCCAAGTTCATGGCCGTCCCCAACTACACCTACCTCAAGCTCAAGATGTCGGGCCCCAATGGGGTCATCACCGTCGGCTCCACGTACCGACACGCGTACGAATGCGACGTGGAGTGCGTGGAGTACACCGAGGCCCTCGCCGAATCTGAGGCCCTCATCGCCGACCTGGAGAACCTCTCCAAGGAGGTGCCAGATGCGAAGCGCCACGCCGGCAACTTCGAGCCAGCAGAGGCGGTTAAGTTCGTCCCTCTCGACAAGGCGGTTAAGTTCGTCCCTCTCGACTCCAGCAACGACGCCTCCAAGCAAGTCCGGATCGGCTCCGAGCTCGACCCCAAATAGGAAGCAGTGCTCGTCGACTTTCTCCACGCAAACGCCGAGGTTTTTACGTGGAGTCCCTCGGACATGCCTGGCATACCGAGGGATGTCGCCGAGCACTCGCTAGATATCCGAGCTGGAGCCCGACCCGTGAAGCAGCCTCTACACCGATTCGACGAAGAAAAGCGCAGAGCCATAGGCGAGGAGATCCACAAGCTGATGGCTGCAGGGTTCATCAAAGAGGTATTCCATCCCGAATGGCTAGCCAACCCTGTGCTTGTGAGAAAGAAAGGCGGGAAATGGTGGATGTGTGTAGACTACACTGGTCTAAACAAAGCATGTCCGAAAGTTCCCTACCCTCTGCCTCGCATCAATCAAATCGTGGATTCCAATGCTGGGTGCGAAACCCTGTCTTTCCTCGATGCCTACTCAGGGTATCACCAAATCAGGATGAAAGAGTCTGACCGGCTCGCGACTTCTTTCATCACACCTTTTGGCATGTACTGCTACATTACTATGCCATTCGGTTCGAGGAATGCGGGTGTGACATACCAAAGGTGCATGAACCACGTGTTCGGAGAGCATATTGGTCGAACGGTCGAGGCTTACGTCGATGACATTGTAGTCAAGACGAGGAAAGCCTCCGACCTCCTCTCCGACCTCGAAATGACATTCAAGTGTCTCAAGGCGAAAGGCGTAAAACTCAATCCCGAGAAGTGTGTCTTCGGAGTCCCCCGAGGCATGCTCCTGGGGTTCATCGTCTCCGAGCGGGGCATCGAGGCCAACCCGGAGAAAATCGTGGCCATCACCAACATGGGCCCCATCAAGGACTTGAAAGGAGTACAGAGGGTCATGGGATGCCTTGCGGCTCTGAGCCGTTTCATCTCGCGCCTCGGTGAAAGAGGCCTACCTCTGTACCGCCTCTTAAGGAAAATCGAGCGCTTCACTTGGACCCCCGAGGCCGAGGAAGCCCTCGGGAACCTAAAGGCGCTCCTTACAAGCGCGCCCATCTTGGTGCCCCCCGCTACCGGAGAAGCCCTCTTGATCTACGTCGTCGCTACCACTCAGGTGGTCAGCACCGCGATCGTGGTCGAGAGACGAGAAGAAGGGCACGCATTGCCCGTCCAGAGGCCGGTCTACTTCATCAGTGAAGTACTGTCCGAAACCAAAATCCGCTACCCGCAAATTCAGAAGCTACTGTACGCGGTAATTCTGACGTGACGAAAGTTGCGACACTACTTCGAGTCTCATCCGGTGACTATGGTGTCATCCTTCCCCCTGGGGGAGATCATCCAGTGCCGAGAGGCCTCGGGTAGGATTGCAAAGTGGGCGGTGGAGATCATGGGCGAGACAATCTTGTTCACCCCTCGGAAGGCCATCAAGTCCCAAGTCCTGGCGGACTTTGTGGCTGAATGGGTCGATACCCAGCTTCTAGCAGCTCCGATCCAACCGGAACTCTGGACCATGTTTTTCGACGGGTCGTTGATGAAAACAGGAGTGGGCGCGGGCCTGCTCTTCATCTCGCCCCTCGGGAAGCACCTCCGCTACGTGTTGCGCCTCCATTTCCCGGCGTCCAACAACGTGGCCGAGTACGAGGCTCTAGTTAACGGGTTGCGCATCGCCATCGAGCTAGGGGTCCGGCGCCTCGACGCTCGGGGCGACTCGCAGCTTGTCATCGACCAAGTCATGAAGAACTCCCACTGCCACGACCCGAAGATGGAAGCCTACTGTGATGAGGTTCGGTGCCTGGAGGACAAGTTCTATGGGCTCGAGCTCAACCACATCGCCCGACGATACAACGAGACTACGGACGAGCTGGCTAAGATAGCCTAGGGGCGGACAACAGTTCCTCCGGACGTCTTCTCCTGAGACCTACATCAACCCTCAGTCAAGACCGACGACACGCCCGAGCCCGAGAAGGCCTCGGCTCAGCCCGAGGCACCCTCGGCCTAGCCCGAGGCACCCTCGGTCCCCGAGGGTGAGGCACTGTGCGTCGAGGAAGAGCGGAATGGGGTCACGCCTAATCAAAACTGGCAGACCCCGTACCTGCAATATCTCCACCGAGGAGAGCTACCCCTCGACAGATCTGAAGCTCGGCGACTAGCGCGGCGCGCCAAGTTGTTCGTCTTGCTGGGTGACAGAAAGGAGCTCTACCACCGCAGCCCCTCAGGCATCCTCCAGCGATGCATATCCATCACCGAAGGTCAGGAGCTATTACAAGAAATACACTCGGGGGCTTGCGGTCATCACGCAGCGCCTCGAGCCCTCGTTGGAAACGCCTTCCGACAGGGTTTCTACTGGCCAACCGCGGTGGCCGACGCCACTAGGATTGTACGCACCTGCCAAGGGTGTCAATTCTACGCAAGACAGACGCACCTACCCGCTGAGGCCTTGCAAACAATACCCATCACCTGGTCGTTTGCTGTGTGGGGTCTGGACCTCGTCGGTCCCTTGCAGAAGGCACCCGGGGGCTACACGCACCTGCTGGTCGCCATCGACAAATTCTCCAAGTGGATTGAGGTCCGACCCCTAAACAGCATCAGGTCCGAACAGGCGGTGGCGTTCTTCACCAACATCATCCATCGCTTTGGGGTCCCGAACTCCATCATCACCGACAACGGCACCCAGTTCACTGGCAGAAAGTTCCTGGACTTCTGCGAGGACCACCACATCCGAGTGGACTGGGCCGCCGTAGCTCACCCCATGACGAATGGGCAGGTAGAGCGTGCCAATGGCATGATTCTGCAAGGACTCAAGCCACAGATCTACAACGACCTCAACAAGTTCGGCAGGCGATGGATGAAGGAACTCCCCTCGGTGGTCTGGAGTCTGAGAACGACGCCAAGCCAAGCCACGGGCTTCACGCCGTTCTTTCTAGTCTATGGGGCCGAGGCTATCTTGCCCATAGACTTAGAATACGGAGCCCCGAGGACGAGGGCGTACGATGACCGAAGCAACCGGACCAACCGAGAAGACTCACTGGACCAGCTGGAAGAGGCTCGGGACATGGCCTTACTACACTCGGCGCGGTATCAGCAGTCCCTGCGACGCCACCATGCCCGAGGGGTTAGGTCTCGAGATCTCCAGGTGGGTTACTTGGTGCTTCGGCTACGACAAGACGCCCGAGGACGCCACAAGCTCACGCCTCCTTGGGAAGGGCCGTTCATCATCGCCAAGATTTTGAAGCCCGGAACATACAAGCTGGCCAACAGTCAAGGCGAGGTCTACAGCAACGCCTGGAACATCCAACAGCTACGTCGCTTCTACCCTTAAGATGTTTTCAAGTCGTTCATACACCTCGTTTACATACGCAAATAAAGTCTAACCGTCAAGGAAGGGTCAGCCTTGCCTTGGCAAAGCCCGACCCTCCCTCGGGGGCTAGAAGGGGGGAACCCCCTCTGCGTCAAAATTTTCCTCGAAAAAAGTCTTCCACCAAAGCGACTTTCGTGTTTCCCGACTATATCAGTAACAGAACCCCGAGAAACGAATAAGAGTGCATGTAAGTGGCAAGGCCGACCGAGCCGAGGGATTCCTACGCCTCCGGGATGCGGATACCTCACTCGTCACCTACCGCGAAAAATAACTCTTACTTGGGTAAGCAATCCTGCTACTGATGAACGAGTCCGGATACGTGAAACAGGAGGAAAAGAGACACAGCTTTATATCATGACGGCGAAGTGTTCAGGCCTCGGCGACAACGAAAGACACATACATATTCGAAATAAACTGCTCCGGCAGAATCAGGCATCGCCCGGGGGAGGAGCTGCACCCTCGGCTTCGTTTCCACCCTCGGCGAGATCCGCCCCGCCCTCGGACGGCGGCGCAAGCGGAAGGATCTCCGCCTCGAAAGTGGACGCCAACACCACACTTGGGCACGCGGCGGCCGCATCAAGCCTCTCAACTTCGGCCAGGGCAGCTTCATCTTTGTCGGGAAGGCAGTACCCCTCGCTGACCCGCTCCAGATCCACATCGTAGTGGGAAGCGAGCACGGCGAAGGCCCGCCTAACGCCGTGACATAGCGCCTCGCGGAGTCAGCCGCGCGCGTGGTCACCCAAGGCCTGCAGGTGACTCTGGGGGGAGCTCCCCGAGGGGACGTCGTCAAGTCCAAAGATCTGGCAGAAGGCCGAGACAGCCTCGGACATGGCCACGCGGTCGGCCTCCTTCTGCTCAGCCGTCTGGGCAAGTGCCTTGGCGGACTCGTTGAGGGCAGACTCGAGCTCTGCAAACAACCAAAGCAAAGTCTTCAAACACGAGTTGAAGAATGAAGCTGAATCAAAATCTCAAAACAGCCACGACATACCTTCGGCCCGGGCACGCTGCTCCGAGGTTGTGGCTTGAGCGGACTGAGTAGACCCGACGGCCACGACCAGGTCCGCCGCAAGGGCTCCGGCCCGAGCAGACGCCTCGGCTAGCTGGCCTCCAAGGGCCTCAGTACGGCTTTCAGCCTCGGCGGCCTGGCCCCGAGATTGGTCCCGCTCACCGATGACCTGGCCAAGCTCCAACTGTCATCGTTGCGCCTCTGCGCGCGCCGCCACTGCATCTGCCCCCAGCTCGTCACAGAGCAACCGAAGGTCCACCGCCTCGGTGCTCCGTTGGGAGAGGCGCTCGGTAGCCTCGGCAAGCGTGGTCCTCAGGAACCGCAGCGAACCCTAGACGTCGGCCTCGCGGCGGATGAACGACGACTTGGCGGTGCTCAGATCCGTCAGAACCTGAGGAAGGGAAGCGGGGCGTCACAAAGAATGCCTTGACCACATAAAAGGTATGCCTGACATTCTTACCTGGAGGATCCTGGGAACATCCCTGGAAAGGACCTCCAGGGTCGACCAAAGCGACCCCACCGTTGCCTCGGCACACTCACGAAGCTCGTCCCAAGCCTGCTCCTCTTGCTCATCGTCAAGAACAAAGAGGGGTTTCAAGGCACCACGGGTCCAGAACCGGAGCCTCTTCCCATACCGTTCATTGGGACCTCGCCGCGCGAGGATGAGGTCGCCGCTCCCCAGGACGGGCCGCGGTTCTGCGCCCTCCTCCTCCAAGGCGTCGGCACCCCCTGCGGTCGGCGCATCAAGTACCTCCTCGACTAAGGGGGCAGGCCTCCGATCACCGGCCTCGGGTAGCGGCACCTCAGCCATCTCAGCATCGACGGCGACGGATGGCCCCACGGGCAGAACGGCAACAGCCTTGGCCGAGGCTGGTGCCGGCGTCGACAACACGTTAGGTGGTGTGAAGGCTGGGGCCGCGCCAGTAGTCTCCCCCGGCACGACGGCCGCCTTAGCAGAGGGGTCAGCCTGAGGAGCCCGTCCCACGACAACTCGTGCCGCCTGAGCCCCTCGCTTTGGGGCATCTTGTGAGGAGGTTAGCCGGTCAGCGAGGCCCGATGCGGCACTGGCTGCAGAAGCCGACGTCGTCTTGAGGACCTTCCGGGGAGCCAGACCGGTCGAGCCGTGCCTCCGTTTGCTGGGAGGAAAAGGAAAGGCAGGATCAAGACACACGAAGGAGGAGCCGGAACAGAGGTATCCTCAGATACTTACCCACTCCGAGCCACAACCAATCGTGCCTGCGGGGAGGCCCTTCGAGCCTCGGTCCCCGCGGGCACCACCATAGTTTGCCCCGCTGCCGGCTTCGGCACCATCCCTGCCTCGGGCGCCTGGAGCGCCGAAGGGATGGTCCGCCCAGGCGTAGACACGGCGACCTGGGGATCAGCCTCCCGTGCTGCCGGCACGGGCAACGACTTTTCGGGGATAGGCGGGTCGGCCCGACTTCCCGGGGCCACCTCAACCACCTCGGCCAAGGGGTCAAGTACCCCCTCGGTCTGCCCCTATTCTTCGGACCGAGACCCTGATGTCCCGGCCCCGGATACCGACGGCGCCAGCCCACACGGGGGCTGGCTCGACGACCCCTGGCCCAGCCTCAGATCCGGGCTGAGGCCAAGGCGGGCTGCCATGTCGTCGTCTTCGTCATCATCGTCATCATCATCGTTGTAACACCCCAGGTGTTACCTTGGCTAGAGCCACTTTGGCACTAGAAGCTGTGTCACAAGGGTAAAGACTTAGGGCACCACATAAGAACCTTGGAGATCATGTGCTAATCAAGTTGCCAATGACAAAGGAAGCATTACTCTACTCCTTGCACACTTACTACCTTGGATAATAGGGGGAGAAGAACCCTAGACCTCTCAAAAGCCCTACCTTCCAAAACCCTAAGTAAGGGGGGGGGGAAAGAGAGTGAGCAAGTGGGCAAAACATGTGTAACTTTTACCCAAACCCTAAGCAACATTGTAACCATCAATTGAGGGAGGGAAATATTGCAAAAAGGCCCCTGGAGAAACCCCATTTCAAATCTCCAAGTGGAGAGGGAGCTAGAGCTCTCTATTTCCCTCTAAGTCACATTTTAGCCCTAATCCAAAGACCACCTGTGTTCACTTTGAAGATGGCGCCAAAACCACTTGGGTTCTATACCAAAAATGTGCTATACCACTTAAGGCACCCCCTGGAAAAATTTGAGACCGAGACTCAGACGTTTGACAGCACTTGACATCAGTTTTGTCGCTGAGCGGGCAGTGAGACAAGCCAGATTTGGCGCCCGTCTATCTCCCGATCTAGGGCGTATCATCCCTTGGAACTCACACATGTGAGATAGCCCTAGGTGCCAGGAGGAGGTCTGCGCCGGATTCATGGCGAGATTCGCACGTTTGCGATCTCTGGAAGCGTTTGAACATTGGAAGAAACTCACCGCCACGTGTTCGACGCCTTCTGCCCGCGCCAGAGCACGCTCGCGCGCGTCCCCGCATGCCCCGCGCCGCGCCCGAGCCAAACCCGCGCTGTGGCCCGCGCCCGAGCTTATAAAGCCCTCCCAGGCTTCGACTACACCCTTCCGCGCACCCTCCACACCTCACCGGAGTTAGCTCGTCGTCGTTTGCCCGTGCGCAGCGAGTCCGCGGCCGCCCAACCCCTCTGTCACCGTAGACCGGCCAGCAGAGTAATCCCCAACCCTGTCCTGCCCTCGGAGAAGCTTGTGCACACCTCCGTGAGGCTCCCCGAGCAAGGAATCGGAGTTTACTTCGCCGGAGAAGCCAGTCCACGCTCGCCGGAGCTCTCGCCCCCGTCGGAGTACGTGGACCGGGTAAACCACTCCACCACCCTTCGATTCCTTGCGCACACAGTCGCTGTGTGACCCCATGATGCTCACCGTGCCCTCGGATTGAACCAGTTCGCCGTGGTTTGGCCGGTATACTCGCCGCCGACGAGGACACCCGCCTGCACGCGTGGACCGGGCGATTCCGGCCACCTCCGACGCCGAGCCGTACCTCGACGTGACCGCCAGAGTCTCCCCGAGCCAACCCCACCCTTCGCCGGACCTCCCTCGCCGCCGGTAAGCCGCGCCGCCCTTTTCTTTCCCGCGGTTACTGTTTCAGTGAGGGGAGGGACTGCGGGTGAGAGGGAAGAAAGGTCAGGGGGTTTTGTGTAATGTCAGAGACACAGGGGAATAGTGGCGTGGGGGTAGATTTGTGAAGGTGGATTTAGTTTAAACCCAGGGACCTCGGTGTAAACTGTTTTTCCAGAAAACCTTAATTAAATCTGTTTTTAAATTGGACAGCAACTTTGAAAATGCATAACTTCTGTTTAAATCATCCAAATTTGGTCAAACCAATTTTGTCAGACTCCAATTAATGTAACCTATTTAAGAAAAATATAAAACCCCTTGGTGCTGTGGAAAACTTAAAAGTTCTGATTTAATGTTAGTTTTGGCCAAAAGCTAAATAATAGTAAGAAAAATAGTTAGGCTATTTGACTAGGGTTAGGAAAATTTGGAGAAGTTTATATTTACCTCCTAACCTGTTTAAAAATGTTAAACCTCTCTGTCCACTCCATTTAAGTTAGTTTTACCCCTTATTCTATAATATGCTTAAGGATAAGGAAAATAGAAAATGTAATTTAATTAATGAACCAGAGAGTACCTCTATTTTTGATAGGTTACTTATTCAATGTAGTTCACTGGAAAAATATAGCATACCCTGTTTTAGTGTAAAATAAGCAAGATCCCTTTTGTTCTAATAAAACAAGTGAAACTTAGAAAAACTCTACAAAAATAACCCCAAGGTAAAAACACCTCCACCCTTGGGATAACTATTGTTTTATTAGAGAAAACTTAAGAAAAATATGAAATCTGCTGTTTGACATTTTTCAAATAATAATGTAGTAGAAAGTGCCTTTTTGACATTAAACTTAAGAAAATCATAACTAAATAACCACCCCTTAGTTTTCTGTGATTTTTAGCACATAGGCCTATTATTACCAGAGGATGCCAACAAAAATAACCTTTAAGACAGAACCTACCCCTAACTAAGAGGTGTAGTGTGAAGTGGCCCATTTTGCCTAACTTTTGTTATTTTTGTTTAAAGCCTAACTTTTATACTTTAAGCCTCAAATTCTTAAAACAAGCTAGAATAGCCAGTGACAACCCACTGTAATTTTTACAGAATTTTTGGAAATTATTAAAACCCTGTTGTAGTTCAAACCTACACTAAAAGCCCTAAGTGGAAATTAAGGAAAGAAGAATGAAGGATGTGAATAAATGTTGTCCTAAAAACTTTGTAATCTGTCCACTAAAATATATCAAGGCAATACCAAACCACTATGTCATCCTAAAAGAAAACCTAAGTTTAAAGGGTCATAAGTCTATGTATCTATATATATATACCACTAGAAGCCCGCGTGACTAAGAAAACCCTAAGTTACTCTTTAACTTAGTTTCTTTAGCTTAATGTTCTTAAATCTTGCATAATCATGACATACATGTTCATTGCATTTCGATAGACTGTAATCTTGCTGACGGAGAGTACATCCTCGTGCCGGAGCAAGGAGCTGCTCAGGAGGTAGCCCCAGACCCAGCACCCGAGCCTGCACCAGAGGACCTGCCTGCCACTGCTTTGGAAGGCAAGCCCCGGTTTTATGCATAACCTGTTATTTATGCTATTTTACTTCACATAATGATTGTAGGTTTGATTGTGCACTTAGGTGTAGGAGTTGTTTGAAACCCTAGTTGCATGATCTCAGGAATCCCTTTTGAGATGAATACTAGTATGACAGGTCGAGTAGTTGCTTTATTTAATTAGGATCTCGGTAGAAGACGAGTGATTTTTCTAGCACTCGCGCGAGATCAGGAAATTGATTGTACCCACTTTCACACTGTCATGAAACTAGTTGGTGGACAACAATCCATGGGGATTGGTTGTTTACGAGATGGAAAATGGAATAAGGATTAACGTGCGGATACCTGTGTCAAGCGTTTGAACGTACTAAACACATACCGAGAAATATGGTAAATCGGTAAGCCTAGTACCTGAGTGAACCTGCCCGCAGACATATCCCCTCACGCGACCTGAGACGAGGTCTCCCATTCCGGTTATGGTGGGTACAAGTGCGGTCACTGCACGACGGCCAGTCGGGGTCAGTGGGGCATTGTTCGCCAATGCGGTGAGCCCTGATCTGTTGCCAGGGAATCGATGGGGACGGTTGATGTGTGTGGGGACAGAGTGCCCCTACATGTCGTGTGTTTAGGTTTACCTTGCAAGGATAAAAACTCGATTCGAATTGTCTGCTTCTCGCAGCTAATGAGACTGCTTGATCCATTGTACTGCATTGAGTAACAAGTGGAAATATGATGAGTTGATATAAGATGTTGATTGCAAATAATGATTGTTACCATGTATGAATAGATAGTTCACTTTTAGCCTTAAGAGAGTCACACTTAACTTTGACTAAGTTAAAATCTTGATTTAGAAACTCAGCTAGTGCTTTTGGCAACCGAACCCCACAGCCAAACAGCTGCATGTCTAGAGGTAGAGGAGTAGACTCCTCACACCGGGTAAGTCTAGCTGAGTATTAGTATACTCAGCCTTGCTTGTGGCATAATTTTTCACAGGTTCTCTGGAGGAGATGGTTGCTGGGATAACTTGGCCGACCACCCTGCCACCGGGTTGGACTGTCGAGTGGGACCCTGCCTCGGCTGAGGAGGAGCATGAGGAGTGATGGGACAGGCTTCCCCATCTCTCTGTTTAATTACCATTAGTTTTATTCCGCTGCACTTCGCACAATGATGGTTACTTTTGCAAAAACTCCGATGATGATGATGGTGATGTAATAATTTAATATTCTGACATGTACGGTTTTATGCTTTATTGTATTTGCTCTGTGACTCACCTTCGAGTGAGATTGTGGTACTTGATCCTGTCAGTGGCCGTGTCGGACTAGATCCGAGGGATTGACGGGTTATTCCCATTTAAGTGTGGTCTAGCCTCTAAGGCGGGGCTTAGGCACTTAAGTTGGAATAATTCGGGCAGTTCCGCCACAGCTGGTATCGGAGCTTGTACCACCACAGAGGAATCAATAAAATGTAAATACCATCAATTTTCTAAATAAAACTTGATAGAAACAAGGTTGGATAGATAGTAGGATGAGCAGGATAGACCTAGGACGTGAAGCCTTAGGTAAATAGAAGGGTAGCTAGGTGGCTAAGTAACTAGGCCCTACAGGCCACTTTTACGGGATGGCAGTTCCTCCCTACTTCTTTTATATTATTGTGAGGCCGTTCGGGACGAGCATGCATGCATTCATAATTAAGCAAATGGATAACTGAGTAAAGGACTTAAAAATAAGATAACAACCAATTAGGTCCCTAGTGCCTTTTCATTTAACTAGAGAAAGGCTGAGTTTTATTTTCCTTGTTCTTTTTATAATTCTTTTTCTTTTACTTACGCTTAACCGTACACAGATGACTTCCCACGGATCCTCCGATGACGGAAATGCACTGACCCACACTGACGGGCTTGCACGAGAGGGCTTTCCCCGCATTTTGTGGGAGGTACTTCAGGGGGCTGGATACACGACACCCCCTCAGTACGCGGTGCAGCAGTTCGAGAAGCACCGGGTGCCCCGCTGTAGGGTGAGGATGACTTTGGAGCCTCATCCCCTGCAGCCAGGCTGGCGCTCCTTGGACTCAGAGTCTTTCGGGTACCGGGCAGAGGACACGATCGAGGCGATCGCTCTGCATGGATTGACTACCTTCTGCGGATTCCATCCCTTGGAGCTGGCTACCCACCCCATTGGCTTGTTCCCCGCTGAGAAGGAGGACGACCCAATGTGGAAGGATCGGGTGGAGCATGCCAAGGACATCTGGGCCATCTACCCAGGACAGACTGCGCATTTGACCGTACGGTGCATGAATGCACTGTACCGTCTGCAGGTAATGCGCGGTGAGGCATTGTCCCATCTGATGGCACTGCTGGAGGCAACAAAGATCACGTTGGATAACAGAGAGGAGCTCGTGGTTGACTTGTCTCAAGAAATGGTGGAGAAGGACTTGCAGGTGGAGCAGCTATCCACTGATATTCAGGAGTTGGAGGAGCTGGTGGGCACCAGGGAGAACACCATCGAGGTCCTAGAGGATCAGCTCATTAACACTCAGCAGCAGCTTGCTGAGGCTAACGAGCACCTGGATATGCATCACCAGGAGATCCAGGACCAGGAGGCCAACGAGGACGTCGACATTGAGGGAGGAGATGAGCCTGCCTCCAGTGTGGACACTGCTGGCTCGGGAAGACCACCCTCCCCCGAGTCAAGTGTTGCTTCATTCGCTCACTAGGTGTCCAGGGTAGGCTTAGAAGTTGGATAGTCGGACTCCTCGCAGCTAGCTTAGCTTTTGCACCCTTGGGGTACTAGGCTAGATAGAGTTGAGTCATTTTGGAACGAATTGATGTAATCGTGTTAAAACTCTCTTGGGAGCTGGTTTGATGGATGCTATTATCAGTTTAGATTTGGAAAGAGAAATTTATGCCTCTTAAAATCCCTTTTGTTGAAGTCGGAGTCTATCATGCTGTTTTAACTTTTCCCCCGTGATGAAATCTTGAAATTGGAACTATGGTGTTAAGTAAGTCTGTGGTTTTTCAGATGGCCGGGAGGCAGCGTCGTGGCCAGAACGAGCGCGTTCCTCCACCGCCGCCACCACCTCCCACTCTGCAGGAGCTCATGGCTCAGCAGAATGAGATCCTGAGGCAGCTGGCTCAACGTCAGCCCCCACCCCAGCATTATGGTGGTGGAGACCACCAGCGTCACCCCGCGGCGGCCACCTATCAGGAATTCCTCAGCACCCAGCCTCCACTGTTCACAAGGGCGGAAGACCCACTTGACGCAGATGTATGGCTGCGAGTGGTGGAATCCAAATTCCCACTGCTCCATGGAGTTTGTTCAGAGATCACCAAAGTTAGGTTCGCCACCCAGCAGCTTCGCGGACCCGCAAGGACTTGGTGGGATCATTTTCTTGCTATGCAGCCAGAGGACCGAGAGGTGGAGTGGAGGGAGTTCAAGGCAGCTTTTAGAGGACACCATATACCCGCCGGGATCATGGACAGGAAACTTAATGAGTTCTTGGCACTCACTCAGGGCAACAGGACAGTGTTGCAGTATGCCCAGGCCTTTAATGACTTGTGCCAGTACGCGGGATATCATGCAGATACAGATGAGAAGAAGAGGGACAGATTCAGAAGGGGGCTCAGCACTAAGCTCCGAGATCGTCTCAACACCATCCGGGCCAACAGCTACAATGAGTTGGTCAACATGGCTATCTCCCAAGAGGACTGCATTACAGCTAGGCAGGCAGAGAAGAAGAGGAAGACCCCCGTGGCAGGACCCTCAGCTCAGCCACAGCGCTTCAGGATTGTGTCCGACACCCAGGGCAGGGGACCCCAGCAGCAGCAAGGGCGATGGGTAATCCGACCTCAGCAGCAGCAGCAGCAGGTACCCAACCGCAACCAGTTTCCAGCACAGAGGAATAACCAGCAGCAGTACCGCCAGGCAAATGACAACCGATGCTTCACTTGTGGCAACACTGGGCATTATGCCAAGAATTGCCCCAGGAACCAGCAGAGGCAGGGGCAGAATGCTAATCAGAACCAAGGCAAGAGGCAGAAGGTGCAAGTAAGGCAAGGCAGGCTGAACTTCACCACCATGGCTGACATTCCAGAGGGAGCACCCATCATGACTGGTATCTTTACAGTATTAAAATTTCCTGCTATTGTTCTTTTTTATTCCGGTGCTTCGCATAGTTTTATCAGTGCAAGGTTTAGTGCCAAATGCCAGTTGCCCTTTCACCACACCGATGGGGGCATTACAATTTCAACCCCAGGAGGCAGAGTTGCCACTTACCAAATTAACAAGAATGTGCCTATAAAGTTTGGTAGTCTGATAATTAAAGCCAGCCTTCTCATTTTGGGGTTGGAGAGTGTGGATATTATATTGGGAACTGACTGGTTGACCAGAAATCAGGCTGTGATGGATATTTCGGCTAGAGCCATAGAGGTGCACTCACCAACTGGTGGTGAGACCACACTATATTTGCCTGACCAGGGTTGTACCCGATCGTGTGCTTTTGTTATGTTAGAATCCCCAGTGGAAAAGATCCCAGTGGTCCGTAACTACCCGGATGTTTTTCCGGAGGAATTGCCAGGGGTGCCACCTCACCGGGATATTGAGTTCGCCATCGAATTGCAACCCGGGACTGCTCCTATCTCCAAGAGACCTTATAGGATGCCTCCCGCTGAATTGGCAGAATTGAAGAAGCAATTGCAAGAGCTGTTGGACAAGGGGTTTATTCGTCCAAGCACTTCACCATGGGGATGTCCAGCATTATTTGTGAAGAAAAAGGATGAGAGTTTGAGGATGTGTGTTGACTACCGCCCTCTCAATGCGGTGACTATTAAGAACAAATACCCACTGCCCCGCATTGATGTTCTGTTTGATCAGTTGGTAGGAGCCAAGGTATTCTCCAAGATAGACCTTCGCTCAGGGTACCATCAAATAAAGATCCGTGCCAGCGATATTCCCAAGACGGCTTTCTCTACCAGATATGGACTGTATGAGTTTCTGGTAATGTCTTTTGGGCTGACCAATGCCCCGACTTATTTTATGTACTTGATGAACTCAGTATTCATGCCAGAGTTAGACAAGTTCTTGGTCGTTTTCATTGATGATATACTGGTTTATTCCAAGAACGAAGCCGAGCACACTAAACACTTGCATACTGTACTTCAGAGACTGCGTGATCATCAGTTGTATGCTAAGCTGAGTAAGTGTGAGTTTTGGCTGAAGGAGATCAAATTCTTGGGTCACACAATTTCTCAAGATGGGATATCAGTTGATCCTGAGAAGGTGCAGGAGGTGATGGATTGGAAACCCCCGACCACAGTAAAGCAGATTCGGAGTTTTCTGGGATTGGCAGGGTATTATCGACGATTTATTCCGGATTTCTCCAGAATTGCCAAGCCAATGACTGAACTGTTGAAGAAGGGAGTCAAATTTGAGTGGAGCCAAAAGTGTGAAGGTGCATTCCATACCTTGAGGCAGCATTTGACAACAGCCCCAGTGCTAGCTCAACCAGACAATACCAAGCCATTTGAAGTTTACTATGATGCTTCTGGTACTGGTTTGGGATGTGTCTTGATGCAAGAGAGCAGAGTGATTGCTTATGCTTCCCGGGCACTCAGGCCCCATGAGCAGAACTACCCTACACATGATCTAGAATTGGCAGCTGTAGTTCATGCTCTTAAGATATGGAGACACTACCTGATGGGAGCTCACTGTAACATCTACACTGATCACAAGAGTCTCAAATACATCTTCACTCAGGCAGATCTGAACATGAGGCAAAGGAGATGGTTGGAGTTGATCAAGGATTATGATTTAGAAGTGCATTACCACCCAGGTAAGGCCAATGTCGTGGCTGATGCCTTGAGCAGAAAGGCCCAGTGTAATTGTATGAGCATGGATGTGGGAGTGACCACCCTGTGTGATGAGTTGTGCAAGCTGAACCTGGAAGTTGTTTCTTCAGGTAACCTAAGCTATATTTCGGTGGAACCCACGTTGCAAGAGCAGATCATCAGGGCACAGGTTGAGGATAAGGGTGTTCAGGTTATCAAGGATATGATCAAGCAAAAGGCAGAAAAATACAAGTGTTTCCGACAGGACAGCAAGGGAATTCTATGGTTTGGAGATCGATTGGTGGTTCCCAAGGACCCTGAGCTCAGACAGAAGATACTGGATGAAGCTCACCTTTCCAAATTCTCCATGCACCCTGGTAGCAACAAGATGTACCATGATCTCAGATCTCTATATTGGTGGACTAGAATGAAAAGGGAAATTGCCAAGTACATATCCGAATGTGACACCTGCCAGAGAATTAAAGCTAGTCACTTGAAGGCAGCAGGCCCTTTGCAACCCCTTCCCATACCATCTTGGAAATGGGAGGACATTTGCATGGACTTCATAGTGGGATTACCCAATACCTCCAGGCACCATGATTCTATTTGGGTTATCGTGGACAGATTGACCAAGACTGCTCATTTCTTGCCAGTGCACACCACCCACAAGACAGAGAAGTATGCTGAAATTTATGTTGATCAGATAGTGAGATTGCATGGTATTCCAAAGACCATTATATCTGACAGAGGAGCACTGTTTGTGGCACGCTTTTGGGAGAAACTGCAAGAATCACTTGGGACCCAAGTAATCCGAAGCTCAGCATATCACCCACAAACAGATGGCCAGAAAGAAAGGGTAAATCAGATTTTGGAAGACATGTTGCGAGCATGTGCACTACATTATGGAAAGGATTGGGACAAGTGTCTGTCTTTGGCAGAGTTCTCTTACAACAATAGCTATCAGTCCAGTTTGAAGATGGCACCTTTTGAGGCATTATATGGGAGAAGGTGTAGGACCCCACTAAATTGGTCTCAAGCAGGAGAAAGGGAAATTTTTGGGCCAGACTTGGTACTCGAGGCAGAGGCAAAGGTCAGGGTTATTACCAAGAACTTGGAAGCTGCTCAGGCCAGGCAAAGGAGCTATCATGATAAGAGGCGGAAGCCTCTACAGTTTGAGGTGGGAGATCATGTCTATCTTAAGGTATCACCCACCAAGGGTGTCCAGAGATTCGGGATCAAGGGCAAGTTAGCTCCGCGCTACATTGGACCCTATAAAATCAAGGCAAGCTATGGACCCGTAGCCTACCAATTGGAATTACCACCTCACATGTCAGCAGTTCATAATGTGTTCCATGTATCTCAGCTGCGGAAATGCGTTCGTCTACCCACTGAAGTGCTACTGGAACCAGACATTGAGATAGAACCAGACTTGTCCTACCAAGAGTACCCCGTCAAGGTATTAGATCAAAAGGAGAGATCAACTCGGGCAAGGTCGGTCAGAATGTACAAGGTTCAGTGGAGTCACCATTCAGCAGAAGAAGCTACATGGGAGACTGAGGATTTTCTACGCTCTCGCTTCCCCGACTTTCTACCCAAAGGAGTCGGTACGTAACCCCCGAACCCCACCCCACCTGCCCTTTGAATCCAATTATAAGAAAAACTTAGATAACAAGGATAGTCTAAGTTGTGGATTTAACTTAAGAAGGGCTTCCTTCTGAAGTTGCAAAGAGGATGACATTCGAAGAGCAGTTAATAAGAGAAACTTAAGTGTGAAGGAGAAACAACACCAGCACACCTTCAAGCACCCTCCAAGGGACTCTACCTAAATCTCGGGACGAGATTCCTTTAAGGGGGGAGGGCTGTAACACCCCAGGTGTTACCTTGGCTAGAGCCACTTTGGCACTAGAAGCTGTGTCACAAGGGTAAAGACTTAGGGCACCTAAGTAAGAACCTTGGAGATCATGTGCTAATCAAGTTGCCAATGACAAAGGAAGCATTACTCTACTCCTTGCACACTTACTACCTTGGATAATAGGGGGAGAAGAACCCTAGACCTCTCAAAAGCCCTACCTTCCAAAACCCTAAGTAAGGGGGGGGGGAAAGAGAGTGAGCAAGTGGGCAAAACATGTGTAACTTTTACCCAAACCCTAAGCAACATTGTAACCATCAATTGAGGGAGGGAAATATTGCAAAAAGGCCCCTGGAGAAACCCCATTTCAAATCTCCAAGTGGAGAGGGAGCTAGAGCTCTCTATTTCCCTCTAAGTCACATTTTAGCCCTAATCCAAAGACCAGCCGTGTTCACTTTGAAGATGGCGCCAAAACCACTTGGGTTCTATACCAAAAATGTGCTATACCACTTAAGGCACCCCCTGGAAAAATTTGAGACCGAGACTCAGACGTTTGACAGCACTTGACATCAGTTTTGTCGCTGAGCGGGAAGTGAGACAAGCCAGATTTGGCGCCCGTCTATCTCCCGATCTAGGGCGTATCATCCCTTGGAACTCACACATGTGAGATAGCCCTAGGTGCCAGGAGGAGGTCTGCGCCGGATTCATGGCGAGATTCGCACGTTTGCGATCTCTGGAAGCGTTTGAACATTGGAAGAAACTCACCGCCACGTGTTCGACGCCTTCTGCCCGCGCCAGAGCACGCTCGCGCGCGTCCCCGCATGCCCCGCGCCGCGCCCGAGCCAAACCCGCGCCGTGGCCCGCGCCCGAGCTTATAAAGCCCTCCCAGGCTTCGACTACACCCTTCCGCGCACCCTCCACACCTCACCGGAGTTAGCTCGTCGCCGTTTGCCCGTGCGCAGCGAGTCCGCGGCCGCCCAACCCCTCTGCCACCGTAGACCGGCCAGCAGAGTAATCCCCAACCCTGTCCTGCCCTCGGAGAAGCTTGTGCACACCTCCGTGAGGCTCCCCGAGCAAGGAATCGGAGTTTACTTCGCCGGAGAAGCCAGTCCACGCTCGCCGGAGCTCTCACCCCCGCCGGAGTACGTGGACCGGGTAAACCACTCCACCACCCTTCGATTCCTTGCGCACACAGTCGCTGCGTGACCCCGTGATGCTCACCGTGCCCTCGGATTGAACCAGTTCGCCGTGGTTTGGCCGGTATACTCGCCGCCGACGAGGACACCCGCCAGCACGCGTGGACCGGGCGATTCCGGCCACCTCCGACGTCGAGCCGTACCTCGACGTGACCGCCAGAGTCTCCCCGAGCCAACCCCACCCTTCGCCGGACCTCCCTCGCCGCCGGTAAGCCGCGCCGCCCTTTTCTTTCCCGTGGTTACTGTTTCAGTGAGGGGAGGGACTGCGGGTGAGAGGGAAGAAAGGTCAGGGGGTTTTGTGTAATGTCAGAGACACAGGGGAATAACGGCGTGGGGGTAGATTTGTGAAGGTGGATTTAGTTTAAACCCAGGGACCTCGGTGTAAACTGTTTTTCCAGAAAACCTTAATTAAATCTGTTTTTAAATTGGACAGCAACTTTGAAAATGCATAACTTCTGTTTAAATCATCCAAATTTGGTCAAACCAATTTTGTCAGACTCCAATTAATGTAACCTATTTAAGAAAAATATAAAACCCCTTGGTGCTGTGGAAAACTTAAAAGTTCTAATTTAATGTTAGTTTTGGCCAAAAGCTAAATAATAGTAAGAAAAATAGTTAGGCTATTTGACTAGGGTTAGGAAAATTTGGAGAAGTTTATATTTACCTCCTAACCTGTTTAAAAATGTTAAACCTCTCTGTCCACTCCATTTAAGTTAGTTTTACCCCTTATTCTATAATATGCTTAAGGATAAGGAAAATAGAAAATGTAATTTAATTAATGAACCAGAGAGTACCTCTATTTTTGATAGGTTACTTATTCAATGTAGTTCACTGGAAAAATATATCATACCCTGTTTTAGTGTAAAATAAGCAAGATCCCTTTTGTTCTAATAAAACAAGTGAAACTTAGAAAAACTCTACAAAAATAACCCCAAGGTAAAAACACCTCCACCCTTGGGATAACTATTGTTTTATTAGAGAAAACTTAAGAAAAATATGAAATCTGCTGTTTGACATTTTTCAAATAATAATGTAGTAGAAAGTGCCTTTTTGACATTAAACTTAAGAAAATCATAACTAAATAACCACCCCTTAGTTTTCTGTGATTTTTAGCACATAGGCCTATTATTACCAGAGGATGCCAACAAAAATAACCTTTAAGACAGAACCTACCCCTAACTAAGAGGTGTAGTGTGAAGTGGCCCATTTTGCCTAACTTTTGTTATTTTTGTTTAAAGCCTAACTTTTATACTTTAAGCCTCAAATTCTTAAAACAAGCTAGAATAGCCAGTGACAACCCACTGTAATTTTTACAGAATTTTTGGAAATTATTAAAACCCTGTTGTAGTTCAAACCTACACTAAAAGCCCTAAGTGGAAATTAAGGAAAGAAGAATGAAGGATGTGAATAAATGTTGTCCTAAAAACTTTGTAATCTGTCCACTAAAATATATCAAGGCAATACCAAACCACTATGTCATCCTAAAAGAAAACCTAAGTTTAAAGGGTCATAAGTCTATGTATCTATATATATATACCACTAGAAGCCCGCGTGACTAAGAAAACCCTAAGTTACTCTTTAACTTAGTTTCTTTAGCTTAATGTTCTTAAATCTTGCATAATCATGACATACATGTTCATTGCATTTCGATAGACTGTAATCTTGCTGACGGAGAGTACATCCTCGTGCCGGAGCAAGGAGCTGCTCAGGAGGTAGCCCCAGACCCAGCACCCGAGCCTGCACCAGAGGACCTGCCTGCCACTGCTTTGGAAGGCAAGCCCCGGTTTTATGCATAACCTGTTATTTATGCTATTTTACTTCACATAATGATTGTAGGTTTGATTGTGCACTTAGGTGTAGGAGTTGTTTGAAACCCTAGTTGCATGATCTCAGGAATCCCTTTTGAGATGAATACTAGTATGACAGGTCGAGTAGTTGCTTTATTTAATTAGGATCTCGGTAGAAGACGAGTGATTTTTCTAGCACTCGCGCGAGATCAGGAAGTTGATTGTACCCACTTTCACACTGTCATGAAACTAGTTGGTGGACAACAATCCATGGGGATTGGTTGTTTACGAGATGGAAAATGGAATAAGGATTAACGTGCGGATACCTGTGTCAAGCGTTTGAACGTACTAAACACATACCGAGAAATATGGTAAATCGGTAAGCCTAGTACCTGAGTGAACCTGCCCGCAGACATATCCCCTCACGTGACCTGAGACGAGGTCTTGAAAGGGAAATGTGCCTTTGGGCCATTTCTAAGTATTTTGGTGATTGAGTGCCAACACAAGTGCTTAAATGTGAGTTTATGCCCATGGATGAACAAAGTGCAAATCATGAGTAAAGGTATGTTTCTAAGCCTTAGTACATTGGTTTTGTGTACTAATCTACTTGTCTAAGTGTTAGAAACAGAAAGAAGAAGAAAAGAAGAGAGGTGCAAAAGACTCGGCTGTGTACAACCAAGACTCAGCTCGGTCTGGCACACCGGACTGTCCGGTGGTGCACCGGTGCGCCAGGCTGACTCGGCGTGAAGAGGCCGCTCTCGGGAATTCGCCGACGGCGTACGGCTATAATTCACCGGACTGTCCGGTGTGCACCGGACTGTCCGGTGAGCCAACGGTCGGCTGAGCCAACGGTCGGCCGCGGATTCGGCGCACGACACGTGGCCTGGCCAACGGTCGGAAGGGGGCACCGGACTGTCCGATGTGCACCGGACATGTCCGGTGCGCCAACGGCTCCCAGATCTGCAACGGTCGGCTGCGCCGTTTAAGGAAAGAAATCGAGCACCGGACAGTGTCCGGTGTGCACCGGACTGTCCGGTGCACCCGACGACAGAAGGCAAGAATGGCCTTCCAGATTTGCTCTCAACGGCTCCTAGCTGCCTTGGGGCTATAAAAGGGACCCCTAGGCGCATGGAGGAGACATACAAGCAACCTTAGAGCATTCTTGATCATCCACACTCAGTCTTTGCGCATTCGTTTTTCATTCTAAGCGATTCGAGCTCCGTTCTAGTGAGAACTTTGAGATAGTCCTTTGAGCTCGATTCTTGGCCGTGTGTGTGCGCATTTTGCTGTGGATTTGTGTGTGTTGCTTCTCTCCCTTACTCCGTGCTTCTTTGTGAACTTCAATTGTAAGGGTGAGAGACTCCAAGTTGTGGAGATTCCTCGCGAACGCGATAAGAAAAGAAAAGCATAACACTGTGGTATTCAAGTTGATCATTGGATCACTTGAGAGGAGTTGAGTGCAACTCTCGTCCGTTGGGACGCCACAACGTGGAGTAGGCAAGTTTTGTACTTGGCCGAACCACGGGATAAATCACTGTGTCTTCTCTGTGTTGAATTCTTTGTGGTTATTGTGTTTTGGCTCCTCTCTAGCCACTTGGCAATTATTGTGCTAACGATTAACCAAGTTTTTGTGGCTATAAGTTTAAGTTTTATAGGATCACCTATTCACCCCCCCCTCTAGGTGCTCTCAATTGGTATCAGAGCCGTTCTCTTCAAGAAGGGACTAATCGCCCGAAGAGATGGATCCTAAGGGAAAGGGGATGGTGGTCGACAACAACGAGAAGGAGTCTATCTTCAACGAGCCGAAGAATGACAAGTCTACCGACTTGGGCTCAAGCCACAAGCGCAAAGATGGGAAGAAGAAGAAGACAAGGCGAATCAAGGAGATCGTCTACTATGACAGCGACGAATCCTCCTCCTCCCAAAAGGACGACGACAACGACTACAGGAAGACGGTCAATTCGAACTTTTCATTTGATTATTCTCGCATTCCAAATAGTTCGAATTCGCATTTACTTTCCATTCCTCTTGGCAAACCTCCACACTTCGATGGGGCGGACTACGGATTTTGGAGTCACAAAATGCGTAGTCACTTATTTTCTCTCCATCCAAGCATATGGGAGATTGTAGAGAATGGAATGAAATTTGATAGCTCGGATAGCCCTATGTTTATTAATGAACAGATTCATAAAAATGCACAAGCTACTACTGTATTGCTAGCCTCTTTGTGCAGGGACGAGTACAATAAGGTGAGCGGCTTGGACAATGCCAAGCAGATATGGGACACCCTAAAGATTTCTCACGAGGGGAACGACATCACCATGCTCACTAAAATAGAGTTGGTGGAGGGCGAGCTTGGAAGATTTGCGATGATAAGGGGCGAGGAGCCAACCCAAACATACAATCGACTCAAGACCCTTATCAACAAAATAAGGAGCTATGGAAGCACGCGATGGACGGACCATGACGTCGTCCGACTATTACTAAGGTCTTTTACCGTTCTTGATCCTCATTTGGTGAATAATATTCGTGAGAATCCCAGGTACACCAAAATGTCGCCCGAAGAAGTCCTAGGAAAGTTTGTCAGCGGGCAAATGATGATTAAGGAAGCAAGGTACGTGGACGACGCCTTGAATGGACCGATCAACGAGCCGCAACCTCTTGCTCTCAAAGCAACAAGAAGCAAGGAGGCGCTACCTAGCAAGGTGGCACAAATTGAGGCGGCCGGACTTAATGATGAAGAGATGGCTCTCATCATCAAAAGATTCAAGACGGCGCTTAAGGGTCGCAAGGGACAACCAAGCAAGACCAAAGCCAAGGGGAAGCGCTCATGCTTCAAATGCGGTAAGCTTGGTCATTTTATTGCTAACTGTCCCGACAATGATAGTGATCAGGACCAAGGGAACAAAAGGGAGAAGAAGAAGCATTACAAGAAGGCCAAGGGCGAGGCACATATCGGAAAAGAGTGGGATTCGGATTGCTCCTCCTCCGACTCTGACAATGAAGGACTTGCCGCCACCGCCTTCAACAAATCAACCCTCTTCCCCAACGAGCGTCACACATGCCTTATGGCAAGGGAGAAGAAGGTGAGTACTCAAGACACCACTTATGTTTCTTCTAGTGATGATGAGTCTAGCGATGAGGAAATAGATTACTCTAGCTTGTTCAAGGGATTGGATAGAAATAAGATTGATAAAATCAATGAATTGATTGATGCCTTGAATGAGAAGGATAGGCTCTTAGAGAAACAAGAGGATTTATTGTATGAAGAACACGATAAATTTGTAGAAGCACAAAAATCCTATGCTTTAGAAGTTAAAAGAAATGAAATGCTTTCTTTTGAACTATCTACTTATCATGAAACCATTTCTACTTTAAAAGGTGTCAACAATGATTTAAATGCTAAATTAGAAGTAGCAAATAAATCCAATTCTTGTGTAGAACATGCTGTAATTTGTACTAGGTGTAAAGATTTTGACATTGATGCTTGTAGTGAACACCTAGTTTCAATTTCCAAGCTTAATGATGAATTGGCTAGTCTTAATGCTCAACTTAAGACTAGCAAAAGTGATTTTGATAAGTTAAAATTTGCAAGGGATGCCTACACGATTGGTAGACACCCCTCAATTAAGGATGGACTTGGCTTCAAGAGAGAAGCCAAGAACTTAACAAGCCATAAGGCTCCCATCTCCGCCAAGGAGAAAGGGAAGGCCCCTATGGCAAGTAGCACTAAAAGGAATCATGCTTTTATGTATCATGATAGGAGACAAACTAGAAACGCTTATAGGAGTTATAATGCTTATGATGATTTTGACTCTCATGCCATGTTTGCTTCTAGTTCTTCCTATATGCATGGTAGAAATATGTCTAGGAGAAATGCTATTCATCATGTGCCTAGAAAGAATATTATTCATGCTCCTAGGAAAGTAGTGAATGAACCTTCTACAATTTATTGTGCTTTAAATGCTTCCTTTGCTATTTGTAGAACGGATAGGAAAGTAGTTGCTAGAAAGTTAGGGGCAAAATGCAAGGGAGACAAAACTTGCATTTGGGTCCCTAAGGATATTTGTGCTAACCTTGTAGGACCCAACATGAGTTGGGTACCTAAAACCCAAGCCTAAATTTGCCTTGCAGGTTTATGCATCCGGGGGTTCAAGCTGGATTATCGACAGCGGATGCACAAACCATATGACGGGGGAGAAGAAGATGTTCACCTCCTACGTCAAGAATAAGGATTCCCAAGATTCAATTATATTCGGTGATGGGAATCAAGGCAAGGTAAAAGGGTTAGGTAAAATTGCAATTTCTAATGAGCACTCTATCTCTAATGTGTTTTTAGTAGAGTCTCTTGGATATAATTTGCTATCGGTTAGTCAATTATGCAATATGGGATATAACTGTCTATTTACTAATGTAGATGTGTCTGTCTTTAGAAGAAGTGATGGTTCACTAGCTTTTAAGGGTGTATTAGACGGCAAACTTTATTTAGTTGATTTTGCAAAAGAAGAAGCCGGTCTAGATGCATGCTTAATAGCTAAGACTAGCATGGGCTGGCTGTGGCATCGCCGCTTAGCACATGTGGGGATGAAGAACCTTCACAAGCTTCTAAAGGGAGAACACGTGATAGGTTTGACTAACGTGCAATTCGAAAAAGATAGACCTTGTGCAGCTTGTCAAGCAGGTAAACAGGTGGGAGGAGCGCATCACAGCAAGAATGTGATGACCACTTCAAGACCCCTGGAGCTGCTGCATATGGATCTCTTCGGACCCGTCGCCTATCTGAGCATAGGAGGAAGTAAGTATGGTCTGGTTATTGTTGATGACTTTTCCCGCTTCACTTGGGTGTTCTTTTTGCAGGATAAGTCTGAAACCCAAGGGACCCTCAAGCGCTTCCTCAGGAGAGCTCAAAATGAGTTTGAGCTCAAAGTGAAGAAGATAAGGAGCGACAACGGGTCCGAGTTCAAGAACCTTCAAGTGGAGGAGTTCCTTGAAGAGGAAGGGATCAAGCACGAGTTCTCCGCTCCCTACACACCACAACAAAATGGTGTGGTAGAGAGGAAGAACAGGACGCTCATCGATATGGCGAGGACGATGCTAGGAGAGTACAAGACCCCCGAGTGCTTTTGGACGGAAGTCGTGAACACGGCTTGCCACGCCATCAACAGGGTCTACCTTCATCGTCTCCTCAAGAAGACGTCGTATGAGCTACTAACCGGTAACAAACCCAATGTATCTTACTTTCGTGTATTTGGGAGCAAGTGCTACATTCTAGTGAAGAAGGGTAGAAATTCTAAGTTTGCTCCCAAAGCTGTAGAAGGGTTTTTGTTAGGTTATGACTCAAATACAAAGGCGTATAGAGTCTTCAACAAATCATCGGGTTTGGTTGAAGTCTCTAGCGACGTTGTATTTGATGAGACTAATGGCTCTCCAAGAGAGCAAGTTGTTGATTGTGATGATGTAGATGAAGAAGATGTTCTGACGGCCGCTATACGAACCATGGCGATTGGAGAAGTTCGGCCACAGGAACATGATGAACGAGATCAACCTTCTTCCTCAACAACGGTGCATCCCCCAACTCAAGACGATGAACAGGTTCATCAACAGGAGGCGTGTGATCAAGGGGGAGCACAAGATGATCATGTGATGGAGGAAGAAGCGGAACCGGCACCTCCAACCCAAGTTCGAGCGATGATTCAAAGGAATCATCCCGTCGACCAAATTCTGGGTGACATTAGCAAGGGAGTAACTACTCGGTCTCGATTAGTTAATTTTTGTGAACATTACTCCTTTGTCTCTTCTATTGAGCCTTTCAGGGTAGAAGAGGCCTTGCTAGATCCAGACTGGGTGTTGGCCATGCAAGAGGAGCTCAACAACTTCAAGAGGAATGAAGTTTGGACACTGGTGCCTCGTCCCAAGCAAAATATTGTGGGAACCAAGTGGGTGTTCCGCAACAAACAGGACGAGCACGGGGTGGTGACAAGGAACAAGGCTCGACTTGTGGCAAAAGGTTATGCCCAAGTCGCAGGTTTGGACTTTGAGGAGACTTTTGCTCCTGTGGCTAGGCTAGAATCAATTCGTATCTTGCTAGCATATGCCGCTCACCATTCTTTCAGGTTGTACCAAATGGATGTGAAGAGCGCTTTCCTCAACGGGCCAATAAAGGAGGAGGTGTACGTGGAGCAACCCCCTGGCTTCGAGGATGAACGGTACCCCGACCACGTGTGTAAGCTCTCTAAGGCGCTCTATGGACTTAAGCAAGCCCCAAGAGCATGGTATGAATGCCTTAGAGATTTCTTAATTGCTAATGCTTTCAAGGTTGGGAAAGCCGATCCAACTCTTTTCACTAAGACATGTGATGGTGATTTGTTTGTGTGCCAAATTTATGTCGATGACATAATATTTGGTTCTACTAATAAAAAGTCTTGTGAAGAGTTTAGCAGGGTGATGACGCAGAAATTCGAGATGTCAATGATGGGCGAGTTGAACTACTTCCTTGGGTTCCAAGTGAAGCAACTCAAGGACGGCACCTTCATCTCTCAAACAAAGTACACGCAAGATCTGCTGAAGCGGTTTGGGATGAAGGACGCCAAGCCCGCAAAGACTCCGATGGGAACCGACGGACACACCGACCTCAACAAAGGAGGTAAGTCCGTTGATCAAAAAGCATACCGGTCAATGATAGGGTCATTACTTTACTTATGTGCTAGTAGACCGGATATTATGCTTAGCGTATGCATGTGTGCTAGATTTCAATCCGATCCTAAGGAGTGTCACTTAGTGGCAGTGAAGCGAATCCTTAGATATTTAGTTGCTACGCCTTGCTTCGGGCTCTGGTATCCAAAGGGGTCTACCTTTGACTTGATTGGATATTCAGACTCCGATTATGCTGGATGTAAGGTCGATAGGAAGAGTACATCGGGGACGTGCCAATTCTTAGGAAGGTCCCTGGTGTCATGGAATTCTAAGAAACAAACCTCTGTTGCCCTATCCACCGCTGAGGCCGAGTATGTTGCCGCAGGACAGTGTTGCGCGCAACTACTTTGGATGAGGCAAACCCTCAGGGACCTTGGCTACAATCTGAGCAAAGTCCCACTCCTATGTGATAATGAGAGTGCTATCCGCATGGCGGAAAATCCTGTTGAGCACAGCCGCACAAAGCACATAGACATCCGGCATCACTTTTTGAGAGACCACCAGCAAAAGGGAGATATCGAAGTGTTTCATGTTAGCACCGAGAACCAGCTAGCCGATATCTTTACCAAGCCTCTAGATGAGAAGACCTTTTGCAGGCTGCGTAGTGAGCTAAATGTCTTAGATTCGCGGAACTTGGATTGAATTGTAGCATACATGTGTTTATGCCTTTGATCATGTTCATTCTGCATTTTGTTGCGTATTGTGGTGCTCAAGTTGTACAAACACTCCCTGGACCTCACAAGTCCGTTGCAAAGTGATGCACATGTTTAGGGGGAGATGTGTTACAACTTGACCCCTTGAGACTAATCATATGCTTGAGTTTGCTTGATTTAGTCTCGAAGGAGAATTGAAAGGGAAAAGGTGGACTTGGACCATGAAAGACTTCCACTTCACTCCGATGAGAGGGTAACTTATTCCAAGTCCATTTCATGAACTCTTATTGCCATTTGCTCTTAATTGAAGATTTTGGTGAGGCAATGGGGTTAAAGGGCCAAGATTGATCCCGTTTTGGTGCTTGATGCCAAAGGGGGAGAAAATAAAGGCCAAAGCAATAAATGGATCAACTACCACTTGAGAGATTTGAAAATAGTAGAGTAGAGCTTTTGGTTTGTCAAAACTCTTTCATTGTCTCTTTTGTCAAAAGTTGGCTTCTTGTGGGGAGAAATAGTGATTATGGGAAATAGGGGGAGTTTTTGAAATCTTTGATCAATCTCTTTTGGAATGACTCTCTTTACGCTTCAACATGTGTGTTTGACTTAGAGATAGAGATTTGAGTTTGATTTGCAAAAACAAACCAAGTGGTGGCAAAGGATGATCCATAAATGCCAAAATTGAATCAAAATGAATTTGAGTTTTATTTGAAGTGATTTTGCACTTGTTCTAGTTGCTTTATGTTGTGTTGGCATAAATCACCAAAAAGGGGGAGATTGAAAGGGAAATGTGCCTTTGGGCCATTTCTAAGTATTTTGGTGATTGAGTGCCAACACAAGTGCTTAAATGTGAGTTTATGTCCATGGATGAACAAAGTGCAAATCATGAGTAAAGGTATGTTTCTAAGCCTTAGTACATTGGTTTTGTGTACTAATCTACTTGTCTAAGTGTTAGAAACAGAAAGAAGAAGAAAAGAAGAGAGGTGCAAAAGACTCGGCTGTGTACAGCCAAGACTCAGCTCGGTCTGGCACACCGGACTGTCCGGTGGTGCACCGGACAGTGTCCGGTGCGCCAGGCTGACTCGGCGTGAAGAGGCCGCTCTCGGGAATTCGCCGACGGCGTACGGCTATAATTCACCGGACTGTCCGGTGTGCACCGGACTGTCCGGTGAGCCAACGGTCGGCTGAGCCAACGGTCGGCCGCGGATTCGGCGCACGACACGTGGCCTGGCCAACGGTCGGAAGGGGGCACCGGACTGTCCGGTGTGCACCGGACATGTCCGGTGCGCCAACGGCTCCCAGATCTGCAACGGTCGGCTGCGCCGTTTAAGGAAAGAAATCGGGCACCGGACAGTGTCCGGTGCACCCGACGACAGAAGGCAAGAATGGCCTTCCAGATTTGCTCTCAACGGCTCCTAGCTGCCTTGGGGCTATAAAAGGGACCCCTAGGCGCATGGAGGAGACATACAAGCAACCTTAGAGCATTCTTGATCATCCACACTCAGTCTTTGCGCATTCGTTTGTCATTCTAAGCGATTCGAACTCCGTTCTAGTGAGAACTTTGAGATAGTCCTTTGAGCTCGATTCTTGGCCGTGTGTGTGCGCATTTTGCTGTGGATTTGTGTGTGTTGCTTCTCTCCCTTACTCCGTGCTTCTTTGTGAACTTCAATTGTAAGGGTGAGAGACTCCAAGTTGTGGAGATTCCTCGCGAACGCGATAAGAAAAGAAAAGCATAACACTGTGGTATTCAAGTTGATCATTGGATCACTTGAGAGGAGTTGAGTGCAACTCTCGTCCGTTGGGACGCCACAACGTGGAGTAGGCAAGTTTTGTACTTGGCCGAACCACGGGATAAATCACTGTGTCTTCTCTGTGTTGAATTCTTTGTGGTTATTGTGTTTTGGCTCCTCTCTAGCCACTTGGCAATTATTGTGCTAACGATTAACCAAGTTTTTGTGGCTATAAGTTTAAGTTTTATAGGATCACCTATTCACCCCCCCCCCCTCTAGGTGCTCTCAGGTCTCCCATTCCGGTTATGGTGGGTACAAGTGCGGTCACTGCACGACGGCCAGTCGGGGTCAGTGGGGCATTGTACGCCAAGGCGGTGAGCCCTGATCTGTTGCCAGGGAGTCGATGGGGACGGTTGATGTGTGTGGGGACGGAGTGCCCCTACATGTCGTGTGTTTAGGTTTACCTTGCAAGGATAAAAACTCGATTCGAATCGTCTGCTTCTCGCAGCTAATGAGACTGCTTGATCCATTGTACTGCATTGAGTAACAAGTGGAAATATGATGAGTTGATATAAGATGTTGATTGCAAATAATGATTGTTACCATGTATGAATAGATAGTTCACTTTTAGCCTTAAGAGAGTCACACTTAACTTTGACTAAGTTAAAATCTTGATTTAGAAACTCAGCTAGTGCTTTTGGCAACCGAACCCCACAGCCAAACAGCTGCATGTCTAGAGGTAGAGGAGTAGACTCCTCACACCGGGTAAGTCTAGCTGAGTATTAGTATACTCAGCCTTGCTTGTGGCATAATTTTTCACAGGTTCTCTGGAGGAGATGGTTGCTGGGATAACTTGGCCGACCACCCTGCCACCGGGTTGGACTGTCGAGTGGGACCCTGCCTCGGCTGAGGAGGAGCATGAGGAGTGATGGGACAGGCTTCCCCATCTCTCTGTTTAATTACCGTTAGTTTTATTCCGCTGCACTTCGAACAATGATGGTTACTTTTGCAAAAACTCCGATGATGATGATGGTGATGTAATAATTTAATATTCTGACATGTACGGTTTTATGCTTTATTGTATTTGCTCTGTGACTCACCTTCGAGTGAGATTGTGGTACTTGATCCTGTCAGTGGCCGTGTCGGACTAGATCCGAGGGATTGACGGGTTATTCCCATTTAAGTGTGGTCTAGCCTCTAAGGCGGGGCTTAGGCACTTAAGTTGGAATAATTCGGGCAGTTCCGCCACAATCGTCGTCAGGCGTCTTCGGCGACGGCTCCCTCGGGAGCCCGTCCCTCTCTTGCTTCCGACGACGCCTCTCCAAGGCGTCCCGAGCCCGCATTCGCTCGCGGGCCCGAGCCTTTTCTGCGTCCTTCTTCTCCTTCCTCTTCTCCGCAGCAACCCTCCGCGTGGCTCGGTCCACCGCGTCCTCCGGGACCGGTGGTAGGGAAGGCTTGTGAAACCCCACCTTCTGGAGACGGACGAAAAGTCTCGGCTGTGAGAACCAAGGGCAATCTGACACAAGAAGGAAGAAGGAGCGGACACTCACCAGGGACATACACCCGTGCTTGGGACGCATCGGGAGCTGGGTAAGGGCGCCGGCGTCTAGCCTCCCTACCGTGCCAGCTACCCGCCTGTGGAGGTCATCGGCGGGGAGGGGGACCGAGGACATCTGTGAACCCTCCGAGTCGACCCCCGGCGCCATCTCCGAAAGCAGCAGCTGCCGCTCTATCAAGGGGAGCACCCTCCGGCGATGGATGGCGGCTACCACCCCCGCGGCGGTGAGCCCTCCGTCTCGCAGCTCCTGCAAGGCCTCTAGAAGGGGCTGGAGATTCTTCTGTCTCTCGCGCGGGGCTCCATAGCGCCAGTTGCTGTCGGCGGCGATCACCACTCGTTGAGAAAACGATGGGAGCCTCCCATCATAGTTCCGGAGGTAAAACCACCGGCGCTGCCACCCCTTGTTCGAAGACACAAGGATGGCGGGGATGTACTATTGCGCACGCGCCTGCCTCAACTGGAGGATGCAGCCACCGACCCGCACCACCATGCGAACTCTCCTTTCCCCCGTCGTCAAGGCAAAAGGCTCCGCGGAGAAGAGATGGGTCCATAGATCCCAGTGGGGGTCAATCCCCAAAAACCCTTCGCAAACCGCCACGAAGATGGCTGCTTGCGCGATGGAGTTGGGGTTGAGATTGTGCAGCTCCACCCCATAGAAATGCAGCAATAATTTGAAGAATGTGTCCTTTGGTCAAGCACTTCTTCGGGATGAAACAATTGACACATTCAGGTTGCTTTTTGAGACCTTTAAATGTTGCATGGGTGGTCAGCAGCCTTTTGTGATTCTTACAGGTATGATTTGGGCAAAAACACTTATGCTTTGGCTGCAAAAAATGCTTGTCACATAATTACTGCTGTGTAGTTGCAACTGTATCTTTGAAGATGATTGCAACATTTTATACTGCTTGGTTGCAAACCTATTGGGGTTTTTTTGCTGATTTTTATTTTTGACACACAGATGAAGATGCAGCGATGAAGGAAGCGATAAGGATTATGTTTAACAAGACACAACACCGAAATTGCCGATGGCACATAACTAGGACATGGGATTACGAGCTCGAGGAGCTGTACAAATTGCACAATGATAATAATCTAAAGGAGAAGTTGTAGTCCCTGATAAACTATCCTCTAGGGCTCACACAGTTTGAGGTGGAGTGGAATAAGCTGGTGGATGAATGTGGCATAAGAGAACACACTGCAATTGTTGCATTGTGGCAGAAAAGGAAGAGATGGATAGCAACATATTTCAAAGGCATGTACAGTGGGCGAATGACTTCCACCCAGAGATCTGAGAGCCAAAACAGGGTTTTGAAAGATGGTTATGTTAACAATGTGACAAGCCTGCATATATTTGCAAAGAGGGTGCTTGACTCGATTCAGCACACAGACCACATGGATGCTGGGGAGTCACACTACTCACAGGTATTTGCCCACCCCCTGTATTTTTTGTCTGATTGTAAAAAACCTGTTAAACAAAAATGATTCCAACTGCTGGTGTGGTGTGATTGCAACCCCACATTAGGTGTGATTGCAACTGTTGTATAATTCTACCCAAATATCTGTTAAAAATGTAAACAAAATGATTGCAACTGCTGGTGTGTTGTAATTGCAACTGCTGGTGTGGTGTGGATGCAACTGCTGAGTTGCTCTGATGTGATTGGAAGTACTGAATAACTCTGGGAAATTTTGTTAAAAAAATATGATTGCAACTGTTGGTCTGGTGTAATTGCAACTGCTGGTATGGTATGATTGCAACTTCTATATAACTATGTCCAAAAATCTGTTAAACAAACAATGATTGCAACTGCTGTCTGGTGTAATTGCAACCGTTAGTCTGGTGTGATTGTAACTTCTATATAACTATGTCCAAAAATCTGTTAAACAAACAATGATTGCAACTGATGTCTGATGTAATTGCAACTGCTGGTCTAGTGTGATTGCAACTTCTATATAACTACGTCCAAAAATATGTTAAACAAATAATGATTGCAACTGCTGTCTGGTGTAATTGCAACTGCTGGTCTGGTGTGATTGCAACTTCTATATAACTATGTCCAAAAATCTGTTAAACAAAACAATGATCGCAACTGCTGGTCTTGGTGCAGACTGAAGTTGTGAGGGCCTGCAAATCACGATTTGATGAGCAACTCAGCAGGGTGTACACCAGGGCTGTGTACAATGAATACAAGAGGGAATATATTAACAACACAGCTTTTGTGATAGAGCCTGATCCAGGAATGGAATGCGGTTACTTGGTGAAACATGAGAAAAGCAATGGGACATTTTGCTGGGCACAACACGCATTCAAGGTGGTGGCTGACAAAGCAGCAGGCGTGTATAAATGCGAATGCATGCAGTGGGAGCATACAGGTGAGATGAATTGCAACCTCGTTACATTAAAAAAATTACACATTGATGTTCCTGCATATTTACGTCCAAATTGCAAAAAAAATGCAGGTCTGTTCTGCATGCACATAATAAAGGCATTCACCCACCTCCAAGTCCAAAACATACCTGAAAAGTACATTCTGAAGCGATATACACGTAATGCAAGATCTATGGTTCCGTGGGATCGGCACGATGTGAGTGTTGGTGGTTAGAATGAGACAGAGCAGTCGAGGTTGTCAAAATTGCTGCCAAAGTTAATGCGCCTGGGAAGAGCGGGAAGCAAATCTGATAGAGCATACACTGGAACTATCAGGCACATCGACATGATAACTCCTGGGATTGAGCTTCTACGAACAGCGGAGATTGGTCCGGATGAAGCAACAAATACTGAGTTGCAGCAAGATGTAGATGGACGGCGGAATATTGGTCCCATTGCACCAACACAACAAAGTTCTGAAAACAATATGGAACCTGTTGTGATGCCCACTGGTCCTACACCACCACCAGAATCGGGCCTCAATCTAGGTTCTGCAAACTTCCTCGCTGATCTAACATTGACTGAACCGCCAGTGTCGCGCACGAAGGGTAGGAAGTCTGCCAGTGGGGCTAAATGTGCTAAAAATAGTGTGGAACCTGCTAATCCATACAACACATACAGTGGGGGTTAGGGCATAAGAGAATGCCAAACCTGCCATGTTAGGGGGCACTATAGCACAACATGCCCTCAGAACTCAAACAGAAGTAGAGCGGCCAAGAACAAGGACAAAAAGAGAAGTGCCAAAACTGTAGGTTGGACTCCACGAAAAAGAGGTCGTCCAACAATAAAAAAGGACTAGATGGGAATCAAGATGAGGAGCATAGTGTGGGGGATGAGACACAACAATCTGGGTGCACTATGGCCGTGGAGGAGTTAGTAGCACAAGCGGTGATTGCAAGAATTAGGAGGGCGACAACTTGCCATGTTAATTACCAGGACAAAAGTTATTCTGAATGACTATGAATCTGACTGAATCTCCAATGTAATATTTCAATTTTATCTTATTTTATAACTCTGTGTAAGTTAAACTCAATAATGACTGTGTGACTGTTCTGAAAACACTAGACACACATGACCAACCAATTGCAACATCGTAGTTGTGCTGGTTGCAACTGTATGTATACATTGGATAATATATGAATCTGTGTTATCTGTTTACGTCTAGATATATAATTAAAATCTATCTTGTTTTATTATCATATAACAGTTGCTACTACTCATATACGGGTTTGCAAAGTTCGCCATCATGCTGGTTACACACATAGAAATAAAAGGAGAGTGGTGATGGTCAGTTGCAACTACGATTACAATTTCAGTTGCAACTGTAACATATACGCTGGTTGCAACTGCGAGCGGGCCCCACCTCGTCCGGGTGGCTCCTGCCTCACCTGGGAGGGCTCCACGTCGCCGGTGGGTACAGAACACCAACATATACACTGGTTGCAACTGCAAACCATACATTGTTTGCAACTACGATTATAATCCAGTTGGAACTCTAAAACATACACTGGTTGCAACTGCAATGACTGAGATTTTTCAAACAATATTGGAAACTGCAGTTTAGAGTACGATAACAACTAGATGAATAGACCAGTTGCAAATGGAACCAGTGCGCTAGTTGCAACCTAAACAACATTACTAGAGTGTGCTTCCTACAATACTGATATACAGAACCAAAACACAACATTAAAAGTTTATGGCTACTGCATAACACAACTGATTGTTTTTGCATGAATCTAATTGTTCGACTGATGTCGGCGTTTCGACCCCGGGGGGTCCCTGGACTGACGAGTAAATTGTCGCTGCGTGTCCCAGCCCAGATGGGTCGGCGCGAGATGGAACACAAGGGAGGGGGAAGGGAACCGCGGCTCGTGTTATCCTGCGCCCAGGGCGGATGCGCTTGCAGTAGGGGGTTACAAGCTTTCGCGAGAGAGGGAGAGAGCCTGCTCGTTAGCCCGTCCTCCCGCGCGGCCACCTTCTTGTGCGAGGGCCCTGGACCTTCCTTTTATAGATGTAAGGAGAGGGCCCAGGTGTACAATGGGGGGTGTAGCAATGTGCTAACGTGTCCGGCAGAGAGGAGCCAGAGCCCTATGTACATGCCGACGTGGCTGTCACAGAGGTGTTAGTGCCCTGTGCATGTGATGTCGTGGCCGTCGGAGGAGCGCTTGAGCCCTGTAGAAGCACAGCTGTCGGGGCTGTCGGGACCTTGCTGACGTCTCCTTGCTTCCGTAGGGGGCTGAGAACCGCCGTCGTCATGGGAGTATGCGGGGTGCCATCATTACTTGTTTACCGGGGCGAGCCAGATGGGACGCTGGTCTTGTTCCCCGTAGCCTGAGCTAGCTAGGGCTAGGGTAATGATTTACCCCCCTGCAACGTGGTTGGTCCGAGCCCAAGGTCGGGCGAGGCGGTGACTCCTCCGAGGTCGAGGCTGAGTCCGAGCCCTGGGGTCGGGCGAGGCGGAGACCTTCTTCCGAGGTCGAGGTTGAGTCCGAGCCCTAGGGTCGGGCGAGGCGGAGACCGTTTTCCGAGGCCGAGTCGGAGGCCGAGCCCTGGGTCAGGCAAGGCGGAGACCGTCTTCCGAGGTCGAGGCGGAGGCCGAGCCCTGGGTCGGGCGAGGCGGAGCTTTCTATGGCGCCTGAGGCTGGACTCGGCTGCTGTCAGCCTCACCCTGGCGGGTGGCACAGCAGTCGGAGCAGGGCAGGCGGCACTGTTTTCCTGTCAGGTCAGTCAGTGGAGGGGCGAAGTGACTGCGGTCACTTTGGCCCAGTCGACTGAGGAACGCGCGTCAGGATAAGGTGTCAGGCGATCCTTGCATTGAATGCTCCTGCGATACGGTCGGTTGGCGAGGCGATCTGGCCAAGGTTGCTTCACTGCGAAGCCTACCCGAGCAGGGCCTCGGGTGAGTCGAAGGTGCGCCCGTTGCTTGAGGAGGCCCTCGGGCGAGGCGTGAATCCGCCTGGGTCTACTGTTCCTGCCCGAGGCTGGGCTCGGGCGAGGCGAGATCGTGTCCCTTGAGTGGACGGAGCTTTGACCTGTATTGCGCCCATCAGGCCTTTGCAGCTTGTGCTGATGGTGATTACCAGCCGAGTTTAGGAGTCTTGGGGGTACCCCTAATTATGGTCCCCGACAGTAGCCCCCGAGCCTCAAAGGGAGTGTTGGTACTCGCTTGGAGGCTTTGTCGCACTTTTTTTGCAAGGGGACCGGCCTTTCTCGGTTACATTTTGTTCCGGTGGGTGCGCGCGAGCGCACCCGCCGGGTGTAGCCCCCGAGGCCTCGGAGGAGTGGTTTGACTCCTCCGAGGTCTTAGCGCCTTTCGTGACGCCTCGACCGGTCTGGTTGTTCCCTCATGCGATCTGATCGTAGCCCGGGTGCATGGTCAGGTTCCGATTTCTCGGGCTGGTATGTTGACGCTGTCAACGGTTTGGTCGGAGCCGAGTTTGCGAGAGCAGCCCCCGAGCCTCTGCACAGAGCGAGAGTACGGTCAAGGACTGACTCGGCTTTTATCATACGCCCCTTCGTCGCCTTTCCGCAAGGAGGAGGGGGGAAAGCGCCATGTTGCCCTCGAAGGGCACCGAACATGGTGTCTCCAGTGAGTTGCTAACAGGTGATCCGAGTGGACGCCCGTGCCCCGTTCGATAAGGGTCGGCTAGTGGCCCAGAGGCGCGCTCCAAAAGTACCTGCAGGTGATTTGCCGGACCCGGTCCCGTTTGATAGGGTCCGAGGGCTCGATGCCTCCCTCTGATGGGATTCCGTTACAGAATCACTCCTGCTGGTCTCAGAAATGTCCTAGGGTACCTCGGGAGCGTAGCCCGAGCCTCGGCCATGTATCGAACGTACCCAGAGTCATTCCTCGCTCTGCGTGTTCTGGGGCGGCTGTCGAACCCTTCGGGGGGCCAGCCTTCGAACCCCTGATCAGTAGTGGGCGTGGAGCCCGAGTGCTCTGAGGCGGCTGTCGAACCCTTCCGAGGGGCCAGCCTTCGAACCTCTGATCAGTAATGGGCGCGGAGCCCGAGTGCTCTGAGGCGGCTGTCGAACCCTTCCGAGGGGCCAGCCTTCGAACCTCTGATCAGTAGTGGGCGCGGAGCCCGAGTGCTCTGGGGTGGCTGTCGAACCCTTCCGAGGGCCAGCCTTCGAACCTCTGATCAGTAGGAGGGCTCAGGGCCCGCTTCCTTTGCAGAGAAGGATCCCTTTCGGAGTATCCCCTTTCCCGGTCCCTGTAGCAAGAGAGAGAAAGGGGAAGAGGAAAAGGATACGAAATTTAACGATGTGGCGCAACTTTTTTGATGTGGTCATCATGGCGGAGGTGAAGCGTCGCCCGCTTCGCCTGCCAAAGGTGTCGCCTGCCCTGCCACAGAGTTAATGCGACGGGACGAGTGGTTCGCGGGGCAGCCATTGCGCGAGCCGTTCGAGGGACGGAACACGGGCGCGTCGTCTTCACGCCATGAGAGAGGGCTCCCCTGCTGCTCCAGGAGGGAACATGAGCCTGTAGACGATTTGACTGCTGCTTCCGCCCGCCTGCTGCCGCCATTACTGCCGGCCCACTTTTGGCCATATCGACCGTCGCGCCTTCTCCCGCGGCTGACTGACCTGTGACTGATGTGCTTGGTTGGCACCGTTGGGCCATGCGTAGGGTTGCCTCGAGTCGCGGCACCGGTTCCGCAGTCGAGAAGGTGCGGCATTGGCGTAAGTGGTGGTGCAGTTTTTCGCATGTAGTAACTGGCGCGCTGGTTACATGACGTGTGGGCCTGGGCCTCCGCGCTGGATGCGTCGAAGTCGAAAGGGTGCATCCTCGTGGTGCAGTTGCATGCCGCCTACATGCGGTCCGCCCTTTCACCTGTTGATTTAGGCGAAGATGGAGGAGTGCTTGTAACCGCTGGGCGGTTACACACTCCGCGCGCGGCGGTTTGGCTTCTTCTGTCCCGGGCCAGCTTGCATGACGTGTGGGACCCAGCCCCTGTGTCATAGGGGGGGGACCCTGGAGCGCGTTGGTGAAGACTTAGTCCGTGACGCCTGAGGACGCGAGTGGGAAGAGTCGCCTTTAAAAAGGGATCGACCCCCTGGGTGGTAGCCACGCCTTCACACTCCCCTCATGCATTGCGCCCTTCCACCCTCCGAGCCCCCGGATGGGGAGCGCCCGCATTGCTTTCGTCTTGCTGCTGTTGGAGGAACGCAACTTCGCGGAGGTTGACACCTTTCAGCCATTGCTCGGCTTCAAGGATTTTCATCAGGCATCCCGGCTGCATACCCTCACCAATGGTCACGCAGGAGGGTGACCACCGGTTCGATGGTGGGGAGAAGCAAGCCGGGCTGCGGCCTCTGCCCTGCCCTCAGCTTCAAGGATCTTCATCAACCTTGCTGGGGCGGGGAGCGAGCCGGGGCCTGCTTTCGCGTGGGCTGGCGTCCCGCTTCTTCCTCCGGCATCTGGGGGTGGAAACCATCCTCTAGCTCTGCGGAGGAGGTGTCCTCCAGCCATGCGGGGGGAAGGCGAACTGCTGCTGCCCGGCCAGGGTGCAGCATTCCGTCCTCTACCGGGTGACTGTGGCCGGCCGCACCGGAGGGTCTCACAACACGTCGTATGCCGCGAGGGCGGTACACGTGTTCTGGGACGGTCACGTTCTCGTTTTCGTGGCGAGAACGGGGGTGAGGTCCTGCCGGTGCGCTTTGGGGCGGTCGGTGCTCGCTGGTGCGGTGTTGGTGGGCAGGTGGACGCCGCCGTCGGTGCTGAGGTGGTGGCAGCTGGAGAAAGCTTCTCCGCCGACGAGATCGTTGGCGCCATCTGCGCTCCGGGCCTCCGGCTCTTTGGCTTTAATATCTGGTTCTCGTCCCCCGCGAGGGGACGCGAACGAGAGCCTTCCAGCTGTAGCGTTCGCCCTGGGACCCTCGCTGCTGCTGTAGAGGTCACCAGCGAGTCACCCGGAGTTTGTCGTCCCGCAGGCCCTCTGATGTGGAGGTTGTTCGTACCCGCGGGAGTGGAACTGGAGTTCCGTTTGTAATGGCACCTGGAGTGCCGGTGTCTGTTCATTGTGGCTGTCGGGGCCTGAACATCTAGGTATTTGAGTGCAATACCGTGTTTCTTCCTCATTTCGAGCACCAGGACTCGCCTGTCGGCTAGCTGGACCGCTTAACCAAGTGTGAGTTGCCCTGTGCGGAAGGTGACGAGTGAGGTATTCGTATCCCGGAGGCGTAGGAGTCCCTCGGCTCGGTCGGCCTTGCCCACAAAGGCTTCTCTTGCTTAGTTAAAGAAACCCTCGGCCGCTCTACGATGAGCCGGAGCCGGAGGCAGCGGTGTCAGAGTGGACAGAGGCGGAGTCGGCTCGAGAAGAAGCTTCGTCGGCCCAGGAGCAGGGGACTTCATAGGCCGAGGAGGCGTAGCAGCGGCGGCTGGAACCTGGCCAGGTCGTCCACTGGCGGGACCAACCCCGGAGTCGTGTTGCCGAGGCCATGAGCCGGGTTGATGTCCTCGAGGGACAGCTGGCTGAGGCTACGGAGCAGCCGGTCAAGCCGTCTGCTCGGGCCGGGTCCCTGGAGGAGACCCTGGCAGCGATGGCCCAGGCGTGGTGCTGACATCTTCCTTCGAGGTGGATATCCTCCGACCATGTCGTCGTCCGAGGCCGAGCCAGATTCTGCCGAAGGAGAGAGACGATGCCGAGGGTGCTGCTGCTCCCTCTATTGATGTCTGAACCTGCAGGAACAGTTTGTATGTAGTGTGTGTATGTTTTTTGCGGCCACCGAGGCCCAAACTTATCATTGTCGTGTTATAAAGCTGCGTTTCTTTTCCTCTTGTTTCGAGTATCCGGACTTGTTCGTCAGTAGCAGAATCGCTTATCCGAGTAAGAGTTATTTTTCGCGGAAGGTGACGAGTGAGGTATCCGTATCCCGGAGGCGTAGGAGTCCCTCGGCTCGGTCGGCCTCGTCGCTTACGTGTACTCTTACTCGTCCGCGGGATTCTGTTATCGATATAGTCGAGAAACACGAAAGTCGTTTTGGCAGAAAGACTTTTCGAGCGTTAAGACTTGTTCGGTTAGCAGAACCGCTTATCCGAGCGTGAGTTACTTATCGCAGAAGGTGATGAGTGAGGTATCCATATCCCGGAGGCGTAGGAGTCCCTCGGCTCGATCGGCCTTGCCGCTTACGTGTACTCCGTCGTTTTCAGGATCCCGCTATCGAAGTAGTCGAAAAGCGTGAAAGATGTTCTCGCAGAAAGACTTTTTCCGAGGAAAAATTTGACGCAGAGGGGGTTCCCCCCTTCTAGCCCCCGAGGGAGAGTCGGGCTTTGCCGAGGCAAGGCTGACCCTTCCTTGACGGTTAGACTCTATTTGTGTATGTAAAGAGAACGAAGTATATGAACGACTTGAAAACATCTTAAGGGTAAAAGCGACGTGGTTGTCGGATGTTCCAAGCGTTGTTGTAGACCTCACCTTGACTGTTGGCCAGCTTATATGTTCCGGGCTTCAAAATCTTGGCGATGATGAACGACCCTTCCCAGGGAGGAGTGAGCTTGTGGCGCCCTCGGGCGTCTTGTCGTAGCTGAAGCACCAAGTCCCCCACCTGGAGGTCTCGGGACCGAACCCCTCGGGCGTGGTAGCGTCGCAGAGACTGCTGATACCGTGCCGAGTGTAGTAAGGCCATGTCCCGAGCCTCTTCCAGCTGGCCCAGTGAGTCTTCTCGGCTGGTCTGGTTGCTTCGGTCGTTGTACGCCCTTGTCCTCGGGGAACCGTATTCTAAGTCTGTGGGCAAGATAGCCTCGGCCCCATACACTAGAAAAAACGGCGTGAAGCCCGTGGCACGGCTTGGCGTCGTCCTCAGACTCCAGACCACTGAGGGAAGTTCCTTCATCCATCGCTTGCCGAACTTGTTGAGGTCGTTGTAGATCCTCGGCTTAAGTCCCTGCAGAATCATGCTGTTGGCACGCTCTACCTGCCCATTCGCCATGGGGTGAGCTACGGCGGCCGAGTCCACCCGGATGTGGTGGTCCTCGCAGAAGTCCAGGAACTTCCTGCCAGTGAACTGGGTGCCATTGTCGGTGATGATGGAATTCGGGACCCCCAAAGCGATGGATGATGTTGGTGAAGAACGCCACCGCCTGCTCAGACCTGATGCTGTTTAGGGGTCGGACCTCGATCCACTTGGAGAATTTGTCGATGGTGACCAGCAGGTGCGTGAAGCCCCCGGGTGCCTTCTGCAAGGGACCCACGAGGTCCAGACCCCACACAGCAAACGGCCAGGTGATGGGTATTGTTTGCAGGGCCTGAGCGGACAGGTGTGTCTGTCTTGCGTAAAATTGACACCCTTGGCAGGTGCGTACAATCCTAGTGGCGTCGGCCACCGCGGTTGGCCAGTAGAAACCTTGTCGGAAGGCGTTTCCAACGAGGGCTCGAGGTGTTGCGTGATGACCGCAAGCCCCCAAGTGTATTTCTTGCAATAGCTCCTAACCTTCGGCGATGGATATGCATCACTGGAAGATGCCTGAGGGGCTGTGGTGGTAGAGCTCCTTTTCGTCACCCAGCAAGACGAACGACTTGGCGCGTCGCGCCAGTCGCCGAGCTTCGGCTCTGTCGAGGGGTAGCTCTCCTCGGTGGAGATATTGCAGGTACGGGGTCTGCCAGTTTCGATTAGGCGCGACCCCATTCCGCTCTTCCTCGACGTGGAGTGCCTCACCCTCGGGGGCCGAGGGTGCCTCGGGCTGGACCGAGGCCTCCCTGGGCTCGGGCGTGTCGTTGGTCTTGACGGAGGGTTGATGTAGGTCTCGGGAGAAGACGTCCGGGGGAACCGTTGTCCGTCCCGAGGCTATCTTAGCCAGCTCGTCCACAGTCTCGTTGTATCGTCGAGCGATGTGGTTGAGCTCGAGCCCGTAGAACTTGTCTTCCAGGCGCCGAACCTCATCGCAGTAGGCCTCCATCTTCGGGTCACGGCAGTGGGAGTTCTTCATGACTTGGTCGATGACAAGCTGTGAGTCGCCGCGAGCGTCGAGGCGCCGAACCCCTAGCTCGATGGCGATGCGCAACCCGTTAACCAGAGCCTCGTACTCGACCACGTTGTTTGACGCTGGGAAATGGAGGCGCAACACGTATCGGAGGTGCTTCCCGTGGGGTGAGATGAAGAGCAGGCCCTCACCCGCTCCTGTTTTCATCAGCGACCCGTCGAAATACATGGTCCAGAGTTTCGGTTGGATCGGAGCTGCTGGAAGCTGGGTGTCGACCCATTCAGCCACAAAGTCCGCAAAGACTTGGGACTTGATGGCTTTCCGAGGAGCGAACGAGATTGTATCGCCCATGATCTCTACCGCCCACTTTGCAATTCTACCCGAGGGCTCTCGACACTGGATGATCTCCCCCAGGGGGAAGGATGACACCACAGTCACCGGATGAGACTCGAAGTAGTGTCGCAACTTTCACCGCGTCAGAATTTCCGCGTACAGTAGCTTCTGAATTTGCGGGTAGCGGATTTTGGTCTCGGACAGTACTTCACCGATGAAGTAAACCGGCCTCTGGACGAGCGATGCATGCCCTTCTCGTCTCTCGACCACGATCGCGGCGCTGACCACCTGAGTGGTTGCGGCTACGTAGATCAAGAGGGCTTCTCCGGCAGCGGGGGGCACCAAGATGGGCGCGCTTGTAAGGAGCGCCTTTAAGTTCCCGAGGGCTTCCTCGGCCCCGGGGGTCCAAGTGAAGCGCTCGGTCTTCCTTAAGAGGCGGTACAGGGGTAGGCCTCTTTCGCCGAGGCACGAGATGAAGCGGCTCAGAGCCGCAAGGCATCCCATGACCCTCTGTACTCCTTTCAAGTCCTTGATAGGCGCCATGTTGGTGATGGCCGCGATTTTCTCCGGGTTGGCCTCGATGCCCCGCTCGGAGACGATGAACCCCAGGAGCATGCCTCGGGGGACTCCGAAGACACACTTCTCAGGATTGAGTTTTACGCCTTTCGCCTTGAGACACTTGAATGTCGTTTCAAGGTCAGAGAGGAGGTTAGAGGCTTTCCTCGTCTTGACTACGATGTCATCGACGTAAGCCTCGACCGTTCGGCCAATGTGCTCTCCGAACACGTGGTTCATGCACCTTTGGTATGTCGCGCCTGCATTCCTCAAACCAAATGGCATAGTAATATAGCAGTACATGCCAAAGGGTGTGATGAAAGAGGTCGCGAGCTGGTCGGACTCTTCCATCCTAATTTGGTGATACCCTGAGTAGGCATCGAGGAATGACAGGGTTTCGCACCCAGCTGTGGAATCCACGATTTGATCGATGCGAGGCAGAGGGTAGGGAACCTTCAGACATGCGTTGTTTAGACCAGTGTAGTCTACACACATCCTCCATTTCCCACCTTTCTTTTTCACATGCACAGGGTTGGCTAACCATTCGGGATGGAATACCTCTTTGATGAACCCTGCAGCCATCAGCTTGTGGATCTCCTCGCCTATGGCTCTACGCTTTTCTTCGTCGAATCGGCACGGAGGCTGCTTCACGGGTCGGGCTCCAGCGGTATGCCAGGCATGTCCGAGGGACCCCACGCAAAAACCTCGGCGTTCGCGTGGAGAAAGTCGACGAGCACTGCTTCCTATTTGGGGTCGAGCTCGAAGCCGATCCGGACTTGCTTGGAGGCGTCGTTGCTGGGGTCGAGAGGGATGGACTTAACCGCCTCTGCTGGCTCGAAGTTGCCGGCGTGGCGCTTCGCATCTGGCACCTCCTTGGAGAGGCTCTCCAGGTCGGCGATGAGGGCCTCGGATTCGGCGAGGGCCTCAGCGTACTTCACACACTCCACGTCGCATTCGTACGCGTGTCGGTACATGGATCCTACGGTGATGACCCCGTTGGGGCCCGACATCTTGAGCTTAAGGTAGGTGTAGTTGGGGACGGCCATGAACTTGGCGTAGCATGGTCTCCCCAGCACTGCGTGGTAGGTCCCTCAGAACCCGACCACCTCGAACGTGAGGGTTTCCTTTCGGAAGTTGGAGGGAGTACCGAAGCAGACGGGCAGATCGAGTTGCCCAAGGGGTTGGACGCGCTTCCCGAGGATGATCCCGTGAAAGGGCGCCGCACCGGCCCGGATCATGGACAGATCGATCTGCAAGAGCCTGAGGGTCTCGGCGTAGATGATGTTGAGGCTGCTGCCTCTGTCCATGAGGACCTTGGTAAGCCTGACGTTGCCGATGATGGGATTGACAACGAGCGGGTACTTCCCTGGGCTCGGCACGCGGTTGGGGTGGTCGCCTTGGTCGAAGGTGATGGGCTTGTCGCACCAGTCTAGGTAGACTGGCGCCGCCACCTTCACCGAGCAGACTTCCCGGCGCTCCTGCTTGCGGTGCCGAGCCGAGGCGTTCGCTACTTGCCCACCATAGATCATGAAGCAGTCGTGGACCTCGGGGAACTCCTCTGCTTTGTGGCCCTCCTTCTTGTCGTTGTCATGGCCTTTGCCACCTTCTGCCGGGGGCCCGGCCTTATGGAAGTAGCGCCGAAGCATGACGCACTCCTCAAGGGTGTGCTTGACGGGACCCTGATGATAGGGGCACGACTCCTTGAGCATCTTATCGAACAGGTTGGCCCCTCTGGGAGGCTTTCGAGGGTTCCTGTGCTCGGCGGCGGCGACAAGATCTGCGTCGGCGGCGTCGCGTTTCGCTTGCGACTTCTTCTTGCCCTTCTTCTTCGTGCCACGCTGAGCGGACGCCTCGGGGACGTCTTCCTGCTGGCGTCCCAGAGGCTGCTTGTCCTTTTGGAAGATGGCCTCGACCACCTCCTGGCTAGAGGCGAACTTGGTGGCGATGTCCATCAGCTCGCTTGCCCTGGTGGGAGTCTTGCAACCCAGCTTGCTCACCAGGTCGCGGCAAGTGGTGCCGGCGAGGAACGCGCCGATGACATCTGAGTCGGTGATGTTGGGTAGCTCGGTGCGCTGCTTCGAAAATCGCCGGATGTAGTCCCACAGGGATTCTCCTGGCTGCTGGCGGCAGCTTCGGAGATCCCAGGAGTTCCCAGGGTGCACGTATGTGCCCTGGAAGTTTCTGGCGAAGGCTCTGACCAGGTCGTCCCAGTTGGAGATCTGCGCAGGAGGCAGATGCTCCAGCCAGGCCCAGGCGGCGTCAGAGAGGAACATGGGGAGGTTGTGGATGATGAGGTTGTCATCGTCCGTTCCACCCAGCTGGCAGGCCAGCCGGTAGTCCGTGAGCCACAGTTTCGGCCTTGTTTCCCCCGAGTACTTGGTGATGGTAGTCGGGGCTCGGAACCAGGTCGGGAACGGTGCCCGTCGTATGGCCCGACTGAAAGCTTGCGGACCGGGTGGTTCGGGCGAGGGACTCCGATCCTCCCCGCTGTTGTAGCGTCCCCCACGCCTGGGGTGGTAGCCTTGGCGCACCTTCTCGTCGAGGTGGGCTCGACGGTCATGGCGGTGGTGCTCGTTGCCAAGGCGACCCGGGGCTGCAGGCGTTGCGTCCGCGTGCGCCCGGTGTGGATCGAGGCTTCCCGCATGAATCGGGAAGTCGCGATGCGATGCTCCGGGGGGTACCCTTGCCTTCGGGAGGCAGAGCTTTCGGCCCATCGGACCGCGGCATCCTCCAGGAGATTCTTGAGTTCTCCCTGGATACGCCGCCCCTCGGTGGTAGATGGCTCCGGCATCGCTCGGAGTAGTATTGCTGCTGTAGCCAGGTTCTGGCCGACATCATTGGAAGCCGGGGGCAGCCTTGCCCTGGCATCGTCAGCGATGCGGTGCTGGACGTCCTGGGCCAGATGACGCGCTTCTCCGGCTAGCGCTTGGCCTGCCCACTCCTGCCCGATGTTTTGCCGGAGCTGCACAAGTTGTCCTGCTTCCTTGTCGAGCCTGGCCTGCATCTCGCAGATTTGCTCGAGCTGTGTGTCCTGATCCCCCGTAGGGACTGGGACCACAGCTTGCTCCCAAAGGATGTCAACGCGAGGTGCAGGCCTAGGGGGATTGCCGTCCTCCGGCATACCAAGGTGGTTGCCTTCGTCGAGACCCCCTAGATCGACGTGGAAACATTGCGACTTGGGCCACAGTCCTTGTCGTCAAGGCTGTGGCCACCATCAGAGTAATCGGAGAGGCAGTAGTCACATGCGGTCATAAAGTCTCGCATGGCACTCGGGTTACCGAGCCCGGAGAAATCCCACCCAGAGTTGGGCTCGTCATCTTCCTCAGAACCCGGGGGGCCCGTAGGTCGAGACGGCCGTCAGTCGGTCCCAGGTTGACCACATATGGTACCCCGGAAGGTTAGGATATGCCTTTATGAAAGCGTCCACCAAAGCGGGGTCGCTTGGTGGGTCGAAGCTGAATCTAAAAGGCACAGGGTGGAAAACGGACGGTACCTCTTGATCGACGGATGGTGACGAAGTCGTGTCAGGGACGGACTGCACCGTTATCTCAGGTACGAGGCTAACGCCCAGCAAGTCCTTCGCGAGCATGCTGGCATCATCCGTCCGCTTGGGGTTGGCGTGTTGCGGGGAAACGACGCTCGTCTCCATCTCAGACACGAGGTCAACGCCCGACGTGTCCCCCGCTGGGGCGCCGGCGTCGTCGACTCGCTCGACAGCCGACGAGGTGTCGCCTCCTGCTTGGCCATGGTTGCCCCGCCTCCTCCTCCTGCGGCGGGGAAGGTGACGGGACAGGCCCGGATGCTGCTCTTCCGCCATGGGGGGAAGACGTCGTCGATTCCGCCGCCGTCGGGCGGGCTGACGGCCGTCGTTGTTGCGCGGCGGAGGAAGGAGCACCATGTCGTAGCTGCCGTCGAGGGACATGAACTCGAGACTCCCGAAACGGAGCAGCGTCCCGGGCTGGAGAGGTTGCTGGAGACTACCCATCTGGAGCTTGACGGGAAGCTGTTTGTCAACACGCAGCAGGCCCCTACCTGGCGCGCTAACTGTCGGCGTTTCGACCCCGGGGGGTCCCTGGACCGACGAGTAAATTGTCGCTGTGTGTCCCAGCCCAGATGGGTCGGCGCGAGATGGAACACAAGGGGGGAAAGGGAACCACGGCTCGTGTTATCCTGCGCCCAGGGCGGATGCGCTTGCAGTAGGGGGTTACAAGCGTTCGCGAGAGAGGGAGAGAGCCTGCTCGTTAGCCCGTCCTCCCGCACGGCCACCTTCTCGTGCAAGGGCCCTGGACCTTCCTTTTATAGATGTAAGGAGAGGGCCCAGGTGTACAATGGGGGGTGTAGCAATGTGTTAACGTGTCCGGCAGAGAGGAGTCAGAGCCCTATGTACATGCCGACGTGGTTGTCACAGAGGTGTTAGTGCCCTGTGCATGTGATGTCATGGCCGTCGGAGGAGCGCTTGAGCCCTGTAGAAGCACAGCTGTCGGGGCTGTCGGGACCTTGCTGACGTCTCCTTGCTTCCGTAGGGGGCTGAGAACCGCCATCGTCATGGGAGCATGCGGGGTACCATCATTACTTGTTTACCGGGGCGAGCCAGATGGGACGCCGGTCTTGTTCCCCATAGCCTGAGCTAGCTAGGGGTAGGGTAATGATGTACCCCCCTGCAACGTGGTCGGTCCGAGCCCAAGGTCGGGCGAGGCGGTGACTCCTCTGAGGTCGAGGCTGAGTCCGAGCCCTGGGGTCGGGCGAGGCGGAGACCTTCTTCCGAGGTCAAGGTTGAGTCCGAGCCCTGGGGTCGGGCGAGGCAGAGACCGTTTTCCGAGGCTGAGGCGGAGGCCGAGCCCTGGGTCGGGCGAGGCGGAGACCGTCTTCCGAGGTCGAGGCAGAGGGCGAGCCCTGGGTCGGGCGAGGTGGAGCTTCCTATGGCGCATGAGGCTGGACTCGGCTGTTGTCAGCCTCACCCTGGCGGGTGGCACAGCAGTCGGAGCAGGGCAGGCGGCGCTGTTTTCCTGTCAGGTCAGTCAGTGGAGGGGCGAAGTGACTGCAGTCACTTCGGCCCTGTCGACTGAGGAACGCGCGTCAGGATAAGGTGTCAGGCGATCCTTGCATTGAATGCTCCTGCGATACGGTCGGTTGGCGAGGCAATCTAGCCAAGGTTGCTTCACTGCGAAGCCTGCCCGAGCAGGGCCTCGGGCGAGTTGAAGGTGTGCCCGTTGCTTGAGGAGGCCCTCGGGCGAGGCGTGAATCCACCCGGGTCTACTGTTCCTGCCCGAGGCTGGGCTCGGGCGAGGCGAGATCGTGTCCCTTGAGTGGACGGAGCTTTGACCTGTATTGCGCCCATCAGGCCTTTGCAGCTTGTGCTGATGGTGATTACCAGCCGAGTTTAGGAGTCTTGGGGGTACCCCTAATTATGGTCCCCGACAACTGACTACTATCCCATTCAATTGGCACCGGACGACCACCAATTCTAAACTTATCCAGTGATGCAGGAATTTTAGCTTGGTTCATAGGGTGGAAGATCTGGTAATGCAACAACTCACATCTGTATATTGGGCCCTTGAACTGCAATGGCATAAAAAACATAATGGTCAGTGACTATATTATGATGCACACATAGAAAACACGCAAAAAAGCACAAAAATAGATAGAAAATCAGTTGACAGCATGGCTCACCGGATTGATTTCCTTGGTCATTTTGTCCCCGCCGTAATATTCCATGTACTTCCATACAAAAAAAAGACAATCGCTTTGACATGCTTGCTTTGGCACATCAATAAAAGGATGCCTCCACTTGCTAACTCTCGGTAACTTGAGGTTGGAAACTTTCTGGAAGGCTGCATCGATGATTGGGATTTTGGCAAAGACAGCCTTGTGTTGTTCTTCCTGATTAGAACAATTCAGGAAGTAGTCGTTCGAGTCCAGCACATCAATACGCTTATGGATAAAATTGAAGCAATATACAAAATAGTGAGCACCATCTTTGATAGGGACGAAAACCTGTTGCAAGAAGGAGTAGAAAACTAATTACGAAAAAATGGAAAACATATATGAAAAAAGAAGTTGCAAGAAAAAAGCATATACAGTTGCAAAGTATGTGTACTGGTGATTGCAACTGCTGATGATAACATATATGAAAGTTAAAAATTGTATGTATGAAAAAGTGGGTTCAAAAAACAGAGTGGGTTGGGGAAAAGGTCTGCTAACCAATTTTGCTCTTGACAAATCATAGTTTTCGCACTCAGACATCAGATGATTCCATACATATATGAAGTCTTGTGTCTCAGATTTCTTAGCGTTGAGTACTGCTTCACACGTTGAGACATTGAACTGTATGTGTTTTCCAGTTTGGAGAATAAAGAAAAAAGAGAAATGATAAATGATTAAATTAGTTTAAACACATAAAAGCAAGACAGTATACAAAAAAATACATGGTTTTGGAGAAGAAACTTACATAAAAACCAGTGGTCAGAAACACTCTGTATCCACAAGAATCGACCTTGTGCACAATATCATCATGTCGCATGCAGTGCACGAAAAAGTCTATGATTCCTGACTCACCAAGGGTGTCATTAGAAAAAGAGGTTAAAATTTTCTTGCCAGTGAGTCCAACAAGAAAGCCAAACTCCAACAAAATTCTCCTGTAGCAACAAAAAAAAAGAAAAAACAGATGGATTAGTGAGAAGAACAGGAGGATGTGTAACTGCTGGTGTGTTGTGATTGCAACTGCTGGTCTAGTGTGATTGCAAAGTACTGAATAACTCTGGGAAATTCTGTTAAACAAATATGATTGTAAACTGCTGGTGTGGTATAATTGCAACTGGTGTGTTGTGATTGCAAGTACTATATAACTATGGGAAATTCTGTTAAACAAAAATGATTGCAACTTCTAGTATGGTGTGATTGCAACCACGCATTAGGTGAGATTGCTACTGCTATATATAAGTAACTAATTGTTCAAGAAAAATGATTGCAACTTGGTTCGAATTGCAAAATAAAAAGTAAATAGCAGTTGCAACTTGGGAAAACAAAAAAAACCTTTTCAGCTCAGGATCAGAGGCGATCTTCCGCCTAAGTGCAACAGCCTTGGCCAGGGGTATCTCAGGTCGATTACGAGGGATCTTGAACGGGGATATGTACTCCCTAGGCTTTTTTAGCACTCTATCACCTAGGCGCTTGAATATCATCCTTTGAAACTCGCTGAAATCAGCCTGGCCTACTGAGACTTCGTCTTGAGAAAGTCGGATTGGTTGGGTCAAATTGTTGATATCATCATCGGACTCCGCAGGGAACTGGATATCATCAAATGATGAGCTGGATCCTGCCTGGCCATCAATGTTGTTCTCCAAACTGTCAATCTCAGCTTTGGCCTCCTGACGAAGCATGTTCAACCTATCCTCGTACTGTTAGCACTGCTAAGCATATTATTTTGACATTTGTAACTGGAACATCTTCTTTACCTTGGCAGCAGGCACCGACTTTTTCAAAGCTTTGATGTTGTCCTTCAGCTGTTTCTAGATTGCAACCTGTATCCTTTTCTCCTCCGCTTCAACCTTCTTATCGGCATCAGCCTTCTTCTTCACAGCTTCTTCAGCTGCAGCCTTGAAAGTCGCCTAGAGGGGGGTGAATAGGCAAATCTGAAATTTATAAACTTTAAGCACAACTACAAGCCGAGGTTAGCGTTAGAATTAAATTCGAGTCCGAAAGAGAGGGAAAACAAATCAACAAAGAAATAAAACGGATGAACATGGTGATTTGTTTTACCGAGGTTCGGTTCTTGCAAACCTACTCCCCGTTGAGGTGGTCACAAAGACCGGGTCTCTTTCAACCCTTTCCCTCTCTCAAACGGTCACCTAGACTGAGTGAGCTTCTCTTCTTAATCAAACGGGACACAAAGTCCCCACAAGGACCACCACAACTTGGTGTCTCTTGTTTTGATTACAAGTGAGTTGAACACAAGAATAGAGGAAGAAGAAAAGCGATCCAAGCGCAAGAGCTCAAAAGAACACAAAAGTCTCTCTCTCTAGTCACTAATTTGTTTGGAGTGATTCCGGACTTGGGAGAGGATTTGATCTCTTTGTTTGTGTCTTGGAATGAAGTCTAGAGCTCTTGTATGAGGTTTGATGGCTGAAAACTTGGATGCATTGAAGTGTGGTGGTTGGGGGTATTTATAGCCCCAACCACCAAAATGACTGTTGGTGAAGGCTTCTGTCGTATGGCGCACAGGACAGTCCGGTGCGCCACCGGACACTGTCCGGTGCGCCAGCCACGTCACTAGGCCGTTGGGTTCCGACCGTTGGAGCTTCTGACAACAGGGCCACCGGACAGTCCGGTGGTGCACCGAACAGTCACTATTCACTGTCCGGTGCGCCTTCTGCGCCTGCTCTGACTTCTGCGCGCGCAGTCGCGCACTGTAGCGTTTCACTGTTCCTTTGCAGACGACCGTTGGCGCAGACGACCGTTGCTTTGCTTGGCACACCGGACAGTCCGGTGTTACACTGGACAGTCCGGTGAATTATAGCGGAGTGGCTTCCCAAATTCCCGAAGCTAGCGAGTTGGAGAAAATCCACCCTGGTGCACCGGACACTGTCCGGTGGCACACCAGACAGTCCGGTGCGCCAGACCAGGGCTGCCTTTGGGTTGTCTTTTGCTCTTTTTATTTGAACCCTTTCTTGGACTTTTTATTGGTTTGTGTTGAACCTTTGGCACCTGTAAAACTTATAATCTAGAGCAAAGTAGTTAGTTCATTTATTTGTGTTGGGCAATTCAACCACCAAAATCATTTAGGAAAAGGTGTAAGCCTATTTTCCTTTCAATCTCCCCCTTTTTGGTGATTGATGCCAACACAAACCAAAGCAAATAAATAAGTGCAGAATTGAACTAGTTTGCATGATGTAAGTGCAAAGGTTACTTGGAATTAAACCAATATACATTTCAAAATATATGCATGGATGCTTTCTTCATTTTTAACATTTTGGACCACGCTTGCACCACTTGTTTTGTTTTTGCAAATTCTTTTCAAAGTCTTTTGCAAATAGTCAAAGGTGAATAAATAAGATTTTGAGAAGCATTTTCAAGATTTGAAATTTTCTCCCCCTGTTTCAAATGCTTTTCCTTTGACTAAACAAAACTCCCCCTCAATGAAATTCTCCTCTTAATGTTCAAGAGGGTTTTAGATATTAATTTTGAAAGGGGTAATACCAATTTGAAAATTCTATCAAAAATAAGATACCAATAGAAAAACTTTCATTTAATATAAATTTGAAGGATTACATTTTTGAAATTGGTGGTGGTGTGGTCCTTTTGCTTTGGGCTAATACTTTCTCCCCCTTTGGCATGAATTGCCAAAAACGGATACTTGTGAGTGAAATATAAGCCCTTGTTGAAACTTTCTCCCCCTTTGGTAAATAATATAGGAGTGAAGATTATACCAAATTGGAGAGCGGTGTGGAGCGACGGCAAAGGATGAATAATTCGATGGAGTGGAGTGGAAGCCTTGTTTTTGCCGAAGACTCCATTTCCCTTTCAATCTATGACTTAGCATAAAATACACTTGAAAAACACATTAGTCATAGCATATGAAAGAGATGATCAAAGGTACATAAATGAGCTATGTGTGCAAGGGATCAATCAAAGTTCCTAGAATCAAGAATATTTAGCTCATGCCTAAGTTTGGTAAAAGTTTTCTCATCTAGTGGTTTGGTAAAGATATCAGCTAATTGTTCTTTGGTGCTAACATATGCAATCTCGATATCCCCCCGTTGTTGGTGATCCCTCAAAAAGTGATACCGAATGGCTATGTGTTTAGTGCAGCTGTGCTCAACAGGATTATCCGCCATGCAGATTGCACTCTCATTGTCACATAGGAGAGGAACTTTGGTTAATTTGTAACCATAGTCCCTAAGGGTTTGCCTCATCCAAAGAAATTGCGCGCAACAATATCCTGCGGTAATGTACTCGGCTTCGGCGGTAGAAAGAGCTACAGAATTTTGTTTCTTGGAAGCCCAAGACACCAGAGATCTTCCCAAGAACTGGCAAGTCCCTGATGTGCTCTTTCTATCAATCTTACACCCTGCCCAATCAGCATCTGAATATCCAGTTAAATCAAAAGTGGATCCCCTGGGGTACCAAAGGCCAAACTTAGGAGTATAAACTAAATATCTCAAGATTTGTTTTACGGCCCTAAGGTGAACTTCCTTAGGATCGGCTTAGAATCTTGCACACATGCATACAGAAAGCATAATATCCGGTCGTGATGCACATAAATAGAGTAAAGATCCTATCATCGACCGATATACCTTTTGATCTACGGATTTACCTCCCGTGTCGAGGTCGAGATGCCCATTGGTTCCCATGGGTGTCTTGATGGGCTTGGCATCCTTCATTCCAAACTTGGTGAGTATGTCTTGAATATACTTGGTTTGGCTGATGAAGGTGCCCTCTTGGAGTTGCTTGACTTGAAAGCCTAAGAAATACTTCAACTCCCCCATCATAGACATCTCGAATTTTTGAATCATGATCCTACTAAACTCTTCACAAGTAGATTTGTTAGTAGACCCAAATATGATATCATCAACATAAATTTGGCATACAAACAAATCATTTGCAATTGTTTTAGTAAAGAGAGTAGGATCGGCTTTTCCGACTTTGAAGCCATTAGCAATATGAAAATCTCTTAGGCATTCATACCATGCTCTTGGGGCTTGCTTGAGCCCATAAAGCGCCTTAGAGAGTTTATAAACATGGTTAGGGTACTCGCTATCTTCAAAGCCAGGAGGTTGCTCAACATAGACCTCCTCCTTGATTGGTCCATTGAGGAAGGCATTTTTCACGTCCATTTGGTAAAGCTTAAAACCATGGTAAGTAGCATAGGCAAGTAATATATGAATTGACTCAAGCCTAGCTACGGGTGCATAGGTTTCACCGAAATCCAAACCTTTGACTTGTGAATATCCTTTGGCCACAAGACGGGCTTTGTTCCTTGTCACCACACCATGCTCATCTTGTTTGTTGCGGAAGACCCACTTGGTTCCTATAATATTTTGGTTAGGACGTGGAACAAGATGCCATACCTCATTCCTCATGAAGTTGTTGAGTTCCTCTTGCATCGCCACCACCCAATCCGAATCCCTTAATGCGTCTTCCACCTTGTATGGCTCAATAGAAGACACAAAGGAGTAATGTTCACAAAAATGAGCAACACGAGATTGAGTGGTTACCCCCTTATGAATATCGTTGAGGATGGAGTTCACGGGGTGATCTCATTGTATTGCTTGGTGGACTCTTGGGTGTGGCGGTCTTGGACCCTCATTATCTTCCTTGTCTTGATCATGGGCATCTCCTCCTTGATCATTGTCCCCTTCTTGAGGTGGCTCATCTTCTTGATCTTCATGTTCATCCTCTTGAGCTTGATCCTCATCTTGAGTTGGTGGAGATGCTTGCATGGAGGAAGATGGTTGATCTTGTGCTTGTGGAGGCTCTTCGGATTCCTTAGGACACACATCCCCAATGGACATGTTCCTTAGCGCGACGCACGGAGCCTCTTCATCATCTAGCTCATCAAGATCAACTTGCTCTACTTGAGAGCTGTTAGTCTCATCAAACACAATGTCACAAGAAACTTCAACTAGTCTAGTGGACTTGTTAAAGACTCTATATGCCCTTGTGTTCGAATCATAACCAAGTAAAAAACCTTCTACAGCCTTAGGAGCAAATTTAGATTTTCTACCTCTTTCAACAAGAATAAAGCATTTGCTACCAAGGACTCTAAAATATGAAACATTGGGCTTTTTACCGATTAGGAGTTTATATGATGTCTTCTTGAGGATTCGGTGAAGGTAGAGACGGTTGATGGCGTAGAAGCAGTGTTGATTGCTTTTGCCCAAAACCGGTCCGAAGTCTTGTACTCATCAAGCATGGTCCTCGCCATGTCAAGTAGAGTTCTATTCTTCCTCTCCACTACACCATTTTGTTGTGGTGTGTAGGGAGAAGAGAACTCATGCTTGATGCCCTCAACCTCAAGGAAGCCTTCAATTTGAGAGTTCTTGAACTCCGTTCCATTGTTGCTTCTAATCTTTTTGATCCTTAAGCCGAACTCATTTTGAGCCCGTCTCAAGAATCCCTTTAAGGTCTCTTGGGTTTGAGATTTATCTTGCAAAAAGAACACCCAAGTGAAGCGAGAATAATCATCCACAATAACTAGACAGTACTTACTCCCGTCGATGCTTATGTAAGCGATCGGGCCGAATAGGTCCATGTGGAGTAGCTCGAGTGGCCTATCAGTCGTCATGATGTTCTTGTGTGGATGATGAACACCAACTTGCTTTCCTGCTTGACATGCGCTACAAACCCTGTCTTTCTCAAAATGAACATTTGTTAGTCCTAAAATGTGCTCTCCCTTTAGAAGCTTGTGAAGATTCTTCATCCCAACGTGGGCTAGTCGGCGATGCTAGAGCCAACCCATGTTAGTCTTAGCAACTAAGCAAGTGTCGAGTTCAGCTCTATTAAAATCAACTAAGTATAGCTGACCCTCTAACACTCCCTTGAATGCTATTGAATCATCACTTCTTCTAAAGACAGTAACACTTGTATCCGTAAAAAGACAGTTGTAACCCATTTTGCATAATTGAGAAACAGAAAGCAAGTTGTAATCTAAAGAATCTACAAGAAAAACATTGGAAACAGAATGGTCAGGAGATATAGCAATTTTACCAAGTCCTTTGACCAAACCTTGATTTCCATCCCCGAATGTGATAGCTCTTTGGGGATCATGGTTTTTCTCATAGGAGGAGAACATCCTTTTCTCCCCAGTCATTTGGTTTGTGCACCTGCTATCAATGATCCAACTTGAGCCCCCGGATGCATAAACCTACAAAACAAGTTTAGGTCTTGTTCTTAGGTACCCAAACGGTCTTGGGTCCTTTCACATTAGAAACAAGCACCTTGGGTACCCAAACACAAGTCTTTGACCCCTTGTGTTTGCCCCCAACGTATTTGGCAACTACTTTGCCTGATTTGTTAGTGAGCACATAAGATGCATCAAAAGTCTTAAATGAAATATTAGGTTCATTTGATGCAATAGGAGTTTTCTTCTTAGGCAATTTAGCATGGGTTGATTGTCTAGAACTAGATGCCTCACTCTTATACATAAAAGCATGATGAGAGCCAGAGTGAGACTTCCTAGAATGAATTCTCCTAATTTTGTGTTCGGGATAACCGGCAGGGTATAAAATGTAACCCTTGTTATCCTGAACCATGGGAGCCTTGCCGTTAACAAAGTTGGACAATTTCTTAGAGGCATTGAGTTTGACATTGCCTCCCTGTTGGAAGCCAATGACATCCTTAATGCCAGGGCGTCTCCCACTATAAAGCATACTACGAGCAAATTTAAATTTTTCATTCTCTAATTCATGCTCGGCAATTTTAGCATCTAGTTTTGCTATATGATCATTTTGTTGTTTAATCATAGCAATGTGATCATGAATAGCATCAATATTGACATCTCTACATCTAGTGCAAATAGTAACATGCTCAACGGTAGATGTAGAGGGTTTGCAAGTATTTAATTCAACAATCTTAGCATGTAAAATAGTGTTCTCATCTCTAAGATTGGAAATAGAAACATTGCAAACATTTAAATCTTTAGCCTTAACAATTAATTTTTCATTCTCAATTTTAAGGCTAGAGAGAGATGCATTCAATTTGTCAATCTTAGCAATTAAACTAGCATTATCATTTCTAAGATTAACAATTGGATCATCACAAACATTTGATTTCTCAACCTTAGCAATTAATTTGACATTTTCATTTCTAAGGCTAGAAATAGTGTCATGGCAAGTGCTTAGCTCACTAGTCAATTTTCACATTTTTCTACCTCTAGAGCATAAGCATTTTTAACCTTAACATGCTTTTTATTTTCTTTAATTAGGAAGTCCTCTTGGCTATCCAAGAGTTCATCCTTCTCATAAATAGCACTAATCAATTCATTTAATTTCTCTTTTTGTTGCATGTTAAGATTAGCAAAAAGAGTGAGCAAGTTATCCTCATCATCACTAGAATTATCCTCATCACTAGAAGTTGCATACTTAGTGGAGGATCTAGATTTTACCTTCTTCTTCTTGCCGTCTTTTGACATGAGGCACTTGTGGCCGACATTGGGGAAGAGAAGACCTTTGGTGACGGTGATGTTTGCGGCGTCCTCGTCGGAGGAGGAGTCGGTGGAGCTCTCGTCGGAGTCCCACTCCCGGCAAACATGGGCATCACCGCCCTTCTTCTTGTAGTACCTCTTCTTTTCTCTTCTCTTTCCCTTCTTGTCGTCGCCCCTGTCACTATCACTAGATAATGGACATTTAGCAATGAAATGACCGAGCTTACCACACGTGTAGAAAACTTTCTTGGAGCGGGGCCTGTAGTCCTTCCCCCTCCTTTGCTTGAGGATTTGGCGAAAGCTCTTGATGATGAGCGCCATCTCCTCGTTGTCGAGCTTGGAGGCATCGATGGGGAGCCTACTTGATGTAGACTCTTCCTTCTTCTCCTCCATCGCTTTGAAGGCGACGGGTTGCACATCGGGTGTGGAGGAGACGCCTTACTCGATGATTTTCTTAGAGCCTTTGATCATCAATTCAAAGCTCACAAATTTTCCTATCACTTCCTCGGGAGACATTAGTTTATATCTAGGATCACCACGAATTAATTGAACTTGAGTAGGATTAAGAAATACAAGTGATCTTAGAATAACCTTGACCATTTCATGGTCATCCCATTTGGTGCTCCCGAGGTTGCGCACTTGGTTCACCAAGGTCTTGAGCCGGTTGTACATCGCTTGTGGCTCCTCCCCTTGGTGAAGCATGAATCGACCGAGCTCCCCCTCGATCGTTTCCCGCTTGGTGATCTTGGTCACCTCATCTCCTTCGTGCGCGGTCTTGAGCACGTCCCAAATCTCTTTGGCACTCTTCAACCCTTGCACCTTATTATACTCCTCTCGACTTAGAGAGGCGAGGAGTATAGTAGTGGCTTGGGAGTTGAAGTGTTGGATTTGTTCGACCTCCTCCGAATCATAATCCGTGTCCCCCTTCTTTGGTACCTGCGCTCCATACTCAACAATATCCCATATGTTTTTGTGGAGTGAGGTTAGGTGATGCCTCATTTTATCACTCCACATAGAATAATCTTCACCTTCAAACATTGGTGGTTTGCCTTATGGGACGGAAAGTAATGGAGTGTGTTTTGAAATACGAGGCTAGTGAAGGGGCATCTTACTATACTTCTTGCGCTCATGGCGCTTAGAAGTGGCGGATGCCGATTCCGAGCCGGAGGTGGAGGGTGACGAAGAGTCGGTCTCGTAGTAGACCACCTTCTTCATCTTCTTCTTCTTGTCACCCTTCCGATGGGACTTGATGGAGGAAGAGGATTCCTCCTTGTGCTTGTGGGCGGACTCCCTTGAGTGTGTTCTCCCTGAGCTTGCGGACTTGTCGCCGGTCCCGATCTCCCTCATGGCGGATGCTCCCGACATCACTTCGAGCGGTTAGGCTCTAATGAAGTACCAGGCTCCGATACCAATTGAAAGTCGCCTAGAGGGGGGTGAATAGGCAAATCTGAAATTTATAAACTTTAAGCACAACTACAAGCCAAGGTTAGCGTTAGAATTAAATTCGAGTCCGAAAGAGAGGGAAAACAAATCAACAAAGAAATAAAACAGATGAACACATTGATTTGTTTTACCGAGGTTCGGTTCTTGAAAACCTACTCCCCGTTAAGGTGGTCACAAAGACCGGGTCTCTTTCAACCCTTTCCCTCTCTCAAACGGTCACCTAGACCGAGTGAGCTTCTCTTCTCAATCAAACGGGTCACAAAGTCCCCACAAGGACCACCACAACTTGGTGTCTCTTGTTTTGATTACAAGTGAGTTGAACACAAGAATAGAGGAAGAAGAAAAGTGATCCAAGTGGAAGAGCTCAAAATAACACAAAAGTCTCTCTCTCGTCACTAATTTATTTGGAGTGATTCCGGACTTGGGAGAGGATTTGATCTCTTTGTTTGTGTCTTGGAATGAAGTCTAGAGCTGTTGTATGAGGTTTGATGGCTGAAAACTTGGATGCATTGAAGTGTGGTGGTTGGGGGTATTTATAGCCCCAACCACCAAAATGACCGTTGGTGAAGGCTTCTGTCGTATGGCGCACCGGACAGTCCGAGCGCCATCGGACACTGTCCGGTGCGCCAGCCACGTCACCAGGCCGTTGGGTTCCAACTGTTGGAGCTTCTGACAACGGGGCCACCGGACAGTCCGGTGGTGCACCAGACAGTCACTATTCACTGTCCGGTGTGCCTTCTGCGCCTGCTCTAACTTCTGCGCGCGCAGTCGCGCACTGTAGCGTTTCACTGTTCCTCTGTAGACGACCGTTGGCGCGGACGACCGTTGCTCCGCTTGGCACACCGGACAGTCCGGTGTTACACCGGACAGTCCGGTGAATTATAGCGGAGCGGCTTCCCAAATTCCCGAAGCTAGCGAGTTGGAGAAAATCCACCCTGGTGCACCGGACACTGTCCGGTGCGCCAGACCAGGGCTGCCTTTGGGTTGTCTTTTGCTCTTTTTATTTGAACCCTTTCTTGGACTTTTTATTGGTTTGTGCTGAACCTTTGGCACATATAAAACTTATAATCTAGAGCAAACTAGTTAGTTCAATTATTTGTGTTGGGCGATTCAACCACCAAAATCATTTAGGAAAAGGTGTAAGCCTATTTCCCTTTCAAGCCTTTCTCTTAATCTCAGCTTCTTCCGCCTCAGCCTTTCTCTTATTCTCAACTTCTTCTGCCTTCTTCTTCTCGGCATCAGCCTTATTCTTCTCAGCTTCTTCAGCTGTAGCCTTTCTCTTAATCTCAGCTTCTTTGGCCTCAGTCTTTCTCTTATTCTCAGCTTCTTCTGCCTTCTTCTTCTCGGCATCAGCCTTCTTCTTCTCAGCTTCTTCAGCTGCAGCCTTTCTCTTAATCTCAGCTTCTTCTTGAAAGGGAAATGTGCCCTTGGACCATTTCTAAGTATTTTGGTGATTTAGTGTCTAACACAAGTGCTTAAATGTAAAATGGTGGACAAAGTACAAACCAAGGATAAAGGTATGTTTCTCAGACTTAGTACATTGTTTTATGGACTAATGTATTGTGTCTAAGTGCTGGAAACAGGAAAAATCCAATTGGAAATGTCTTGGCTCGAGCAGCCAAGAATTTGCTCAGTCTGGGAGCACTGGACTGTCCGGTGGTGCACCGGACAGTGTCCGGTGCGCCAGGCTGGTTTGAGCGAACTGGCCGCTCTCGAGAATTCAAAGACGACGTACGGCTATAATTCACCGGACTGTCCTGTGTGCACCGGACTGTCCGGTGAGCCAACGGTCGGCCGGGCCAACGGTCGGCCACGCGATCTATGCGGGACACGTGGCCGAGCCAACGGCTAGAAAGGGACACCGGACTGTCCGATGTGCACCGGACATGTCCGGTGCGCCAACGGCTCCAAGTCTGCCAACGGTCGGCTTCGCCATTTAAGGAAAGAAATCAGGCACTGGACAGTGTCCGGTGCGCCAGACGACAGAAGGCAAGAATTTCCTTCCCAGATTGCTCTCAACGGCTCCTAGCTGCCTTGGGGCTATAAAAGGGACCCCTAGGCGCATGGAGGAGTACACCAAGCATACTAAAAGCAATCCTAAGCACCGAGACTTCGATTCCACGCATTTGGTTCTTTGTGATAGCATCTAGAGCTCTAGTTGAGTTGTAAACTCATTGGGTTGTGTTGCGAGCTCTTGTTGCGACTTGTGTGCGTGTTATTGCTCTGATTTTTGAGTCATGTGTGCATTGTTCATCCCTCCCTTACTCTGTGTTTCTTTGTGATCATCTAAAGTGTAAGGGCGAGAGGCTCCAAAGTGTGGAGATTCCTCGCAAACGGGATATACTAAAGCAAGCAAAACACCGTGGTATTCAAGTGGGTCTTAGGACCGCTTGAGAGGGGTTGATTGCAACCCTCGTCCGTTGGGACGCCACAACGTGGAGTAGGCAAGCGTTGGTCTTGGCCGAACCACGGGATAAACCACTGTGTCATCTCTGTGATTGTTCTCGTGTGGTTATTGTGTTTTGCTAAGACTTCTCTCTAGCCACTTGGTGATTATTGTGCTAACACTTAACCAAGTTTTGTGGCTTAAGTTTTAAGTTTAACAGGATCACCTATTCACCCCCCCCTCTAGGTGCTCTCAATTGGTATCGGAGCCATTCTCTTCAAGAAAGGGACTAACCGCCCGAAGAGATGGATCCTAAGGGGAAGGGAATCGTGATCAACGACAAGGAGAAGGAGTCCTTCGTCAACGAGCCGAAGGATGACAAGCCTACTGACTCGGGCTCGAGCCACAAACGTAAAGATGGGAAGAAGAAGAAGACAAGGCGCATCAAGGAGATCGTCTACTACGACGACAGCGATGAGTCCACTTCTTCCCAAAAGGACAACGACGACAACGACTGCGAGAGAAGGAAACCGGTTAATTCAAACTTTTCTTTTGACTACTCTCGTATTCCGCATAGTACAAATGATCATTTATTATCCATTCCACTTGGTAAACCTCCTCACTTTGATGGAGAAGACTACGGATTTTGGAGTCACAAAATGCGTAGTCATTTGTTCTCTCTCCATCCAAGCATATGGGAGATAGTTGAGAATGGAATGCATTTTGATAGTAGTGATAGTCCCATGTTTATCAATGAGCAAATTCATAAAAATGCACAAGCTACTACTGTTCTTCTAGCTTCCTTGTGCAGGGATGAATACCACAAAGTGAGCGGCTTGGATAACGCCAAGCAAATTTGGGACACCCTCAAGATCTCTCATGAGGGGAATGATGTCACAATGCTCACCAAGATGGAGTTGGTGGAAGGCGAACTCGGGAGATTCGCTATGATAAGGGGAGAAGAGCCAACTCAAACGTACAACCGGCTCAAGACCCTTGTCAACAAGATAAGAAGCTATGGAAGCACGCGATGGACGGACCACGACGTCGTCCGCCTAATGCTAAGGTCTTTTACTGTCCTTGATCCTCATCTTGTGAACAATATTCGTGAGAATCCTAGGTACACCAAGATGACGCCCGAGGAGATACTTGGAAAGTTCGTGAGCGGGCGAATGATGATCAAGGAAGCAAGATACGTGGACGACGCATTGAATGGTCCAATCAATGAGCCTCAACCTCTTGCTCTCAAGGCAACAAGAAGCAAGGAGACGCTACCTAGCAAGGTGGCACAAATTGAGGCTGCTGGACTTAATGATGAAGAGATGGCTCTTATCATCAAAAGATTCAAGACGGCGCTAAAAGGTCGCAAGGGGCAGCCAAGCAAGACCAAGACAAAGGGGAAGCGCTCATGCTTCAAATGTGGTAAGCTTGGTCATTTTATTGCTAACTGTCCCGACAATGATAGTGATCAGGATCAAGGGAACAAGAGGGAGAAGAAGAAGAATTATAAGAAGGCAAAGGGCGAGGCGCATCTAGGCAAGGAGTGGGATTCGGATTGCTCCTCTTCCGACTCCGACAATGAAGGACTCGCCGCCACCGCCTTCAACAAGTCATCCCTCTTCCCCAACGAGCGTCACACATGCCTTATGGCAAGGGAGAAGAAGGTATGTACTCGAAACACCACTTATGCTTCTTCAAGTGAGGACGAATCAAGTGATGAGGATGAAATAGATTATTCATGTTTATTTAAGGGCCTAGATAGAACCAAAGTAGATAAAATTAATGAATTGATTGATGCCTTGAATGATAAGAATAGGCTTTTAGAAAAGCAAGAGGATTTGTTGTATGAAGAACATGACAAATTTGTAGAAGCACAAAAATCTCATGCTCTAGAAGTTAAAAGAAATGAAATGCTTTCGTGTGAATTATCTTCTTGCCATGAGACAATTTCTAACTTAAGAAGCATTAATGATGATTTGAATGCTAAGTTAGAAATAGCTAGTAAATCAACATCTTGTGTAGAAAATGATGTTATTTGCAATAGGTGTAAAGATATTGATATTGATGCTTGTAGTGAACACATAGCCTCTATTGCAAAATTAAATGATGAAGTCGCTAGTCTTAATGCCCAACTTAAGACTAGCAAAAGTGAATTTGACAAATTAAAATTTGCAAGGGATGCCTACACAATTGGTAGACACCCCTCAATTAAGGATGGTCTTGGCTTCAAGAGGGAAGTCAAGAACTTAACAAGCCATAAGGCTTCCATCTCCACAAAGGAGAAAGGGAAGGCCCCTATGGTGAGTAATGCTAAAAAGAACCATGCCTTCATGTACCATGATAGAAAATTTTCTAGAAATGTTCATGATGATAGGAGTTGTAATGCTTATAATGCTTTTGATTCTCATGCCATGTTTGCTTCTAGTTCTTACTATATGCATGGTAGAAATGTGTTTAGAAGAAATGTTGTTCATCATATGCCTAGGAGAAATGTTGTCAATATTTCTAGGAAAGTTAATGAACCTTCTACAATTTATCATGCTTGTGATGCTTCCTTTGCTATTTGTAGAAAGGATAGGAAGATAGTTGCTAGGAAATTAGGGGCAAAATGCAAGGGTGATAAAACTTGCATTTGGGTCCCTAAGACAATTGTGACTAACCTTGTAGGACCCAACAAGAGTTGGGTACCTAAGTCCCAAGCCTAAATTTGCCTTGCAGGTTTATGCATCCGGGGGTTCAAGCTGGATTATCGACAGCGGATGCACAAACCATATGACGGGGGAGAAGAAGATGTTCACCTCCGACGTCAAAAACAAGGATTCCCAAGATTCAATAATATTCGGTGATGGGAATCAAGGCAAGGTAAAAGGGTTAGGTAAAATTGCAATCTCAAATGAACACTCTATTTCTAATGTGTTCTTAGTTGAGTCTCTGGGATATAATTTACTATCTGTTAGTCAATTATGCAATATGGGATATAATTGTCTATTTACAAATGTAGATTTGTCTGTCTTTAGAAGAAGTGATGGTTCACTAGCTTTTAAGGGTGTATTAGACGACAAACTTTATCTAGTTGATTTTGCAAAAGAGGAGGCCGGTCTAGATGCATGCTTAATTGCTAAGACTAGCATGGGCTGGCTGTGGCATCGCCGCTTAGCACATGTGGGGATGAAGAACCTTCACAAGCTTCTAAAGGGAGAACACGTGATAGGTCTAACCAATGTTACTTTCGAAAAAGATAGACCTTGTGCAGCTTGTCAAGCAGGTAAACAAGTGGGAGGAGCGCATCACAACAAGAATGTGACGACCACATCAAGACCTCTGGAGCTACTACATATGGACCTCTTCGGACCCGTCGCCTACCTAAGCATAGGAGGAAGTAAGTATGGTCTAGTTATTGTTGATGACTTTTCCCGCTTCACTTGGGTGTTCTTTTTGCAGGATAAGTCTGAAACCCAAGGGACACTCAAGCGCTTCCTAAGGAGAGCTCAAAATGAGTTTGAGCTCAAGGTGAAGAAGATAAGAAGCGACAACGGGTCTGAGTTCAAGAACCTTTAAGTGGAGGAGTTCCTTGAGGAGGAAGGGATCAAGCACGAGTTCTCCGCTCCCTACACACCACAACAAAATGGTGTGGTAGAGAGGAAGAACAGGACGCTCATCGATATGGCGAGGACGATGCTTGGAGAATTCAAGACCCCCGAGTGTTTTTGGTCGAAAGCTGTAAACACGGCTTGCCACGCCATTAACCGGGTCTACCTTCATCGCCTCCTCAAGAAGACGTCGTATGAGCTTCTAACTGGTAACAAACCCAATGTATCTTACCTTCGTGTATTTGGGAGCAAATGCTACATTCTAGTGAAGAAGGGTAGAAATTCTAAGTTTGCTCCCAAAGTTGTAGAAGGGTTTTTGTTAGGTTATGATCAAATACAAAGGCGTATAGAGTCTTCAACAAATCATCGGGTTTGGTTGAAGTCTCTAGCGACGTTGTATTTGATGAGACTAATGGCTCTCCAAGAGAGCAAGTTGTTGATCTTGATGATGTAGATGAAGAAGATGTTCCGACGGCCGCTATACGAACCATGGCGATTGGTGATGTACGACCAAGGGAACAAAAGGAGCAAGATCAACCTTCTTCCTCAACCATGGTGCATCCCCCAACTCAAGACGATGAACAGGTTCATCAACAGGAGGCGTGTGATCAAGGGGGGGCACAAGATGATCAAGTAATGGAGGAAGAAGCACAACCAGCACCTCCAACTCAAGTCCGAGCGATGATTCAAAGGGATCATCCCGTCGATTAGATTTTGGGTGACATAAGCAAGGGAGTAACTACTCGGTCTCGATTAGTTAATTTTTGTGAGCATTACTCTTTTGTCTCTTCTATTGAGCCTTTCAGGGTAGAAGAGGCCTTGCTAGATCCGGACTAGGTGTTGGCCATGCAAGAGGAGCTCAACAACTTCAAGAGGAATGAAGTTTGGACACTGGTGCCTCGTCCTAAACAAAATGTCGTGGGAACCAAGTGGGTGTTCCGCAACAAACAAGACGAGCACGGAGTGGTGACAAGAAACAAGGCTCGACTTGTGGCAAAAGGTTATGCCCAAGTCGCAGGTTTGGACTTTGAGGAGACTTTTGCTCCTGTGGCTAGGCTAGAGTCCATTCGTATTTTGCTAGCATATGCCGCTCACCATTCTTTCAGGTTGTTCCAAATGGATGTGAAGAGCGCTTTCCTCAACGGGCCAATCAAGGAGGAGGTGTACGTAGAGCAACCCCCTGGCTTCGAGGATGAACGGTACCCCGACCATGTGTGTAAGCTCTCTAAGGCGCTCTATGGACTTAAGCAAGCCCCAAGAGCATGGTATGAATGCCTTAGAGACTTTCTAATTGCTAATAATTTCAAGGTTGGGAAAGCCGATCCAACTCTTTTCACTAAGACTTGTGATGGTGATCTTTTTGTGTGCCAAATTTATGTCGATGACATAATATTTGGTTCTACTAATAAAAAGTCTTGTGAAGAGTTTAGCAGGGTGATGATGCAGAAATTCGAGATGTCAATGATGGGCGAGTTGAACTACTTCCTTGGGTTTCAAGTGAAGCAACTCAAGGACGGCACCTTCATCTCTCAAACGAAGTACACGCAAGACTTGCTGAAGCGGTTTGGGATGAAGGATGCCAAGCCCGCAAAGACTCCGATGGGGACCGACGGACACACTGACCTCAACAAAGGAGGTAAGTCCGTTGATCAAAAGGCATACCGGTCAATAATAGGGTCTTTACTTTACTTATGTGCTAGTAGACCGGATATTATGCTTAGCGTATGCATGTGTGCTAGATTTCAATCCGATCCTAAGGAGTGTCACTTAGTGGCAGTGAAGCGAATCCTTAGATATTTAGTTGCTACGCCTTGCTTCGGGCTCTGGTATCCAAAGGGGTCTACCTTTGACCTAATTGGATATTCAGATTCCGACTATGCTGGATGTAAGGTCGATAGGAAGAGTACATCGGGGACGTGCCAATTCTTAGGAAGGTCCCTGGTGTCATGGAATTCTAAGAAACAAACCTCCGTTGCCCTATCCACCGCTGAGGCCAAGTATGTTGCCGCAGGACAGTGTTGCGCGCAACTACTTTGGATGAGGCAAACCCTCAGGGACTTTGGCTACAATCTGAGTAAAGTCCCACTCCTATGTGATAATGAGAGTGCTATCCGCATGGCGGAAAATCCTGTTGAGCACAGCCGCACAAAGCACATAGACATCCAGCATCACTTTTTGAGAGACCACCAGCAAAAGGGAGATATCGAAGTGTTTCATGTTAGCACCGAGAACCAGCTAGCCGATATCTTTACCAAGCCTCTAGATGAGAAGACCTTTTGCAGGTTGCGTAGTGAGCTAAATGTCCTAGATTCGCGGAACTTGGATTGATTTATAGCATACATGTGTTTATGCCTTTTGATCATGTTCCTTCTGCATTTTGTTGCTTAATAATGGTGCTCAAGTTGTACAAACACTCCCTGGACCTCACAAGTCCGTTGCAAAGGATGCACATGTTTAGGGGGAGATGTGTTACAACTTGACCCTTTGAGACTAACCATGTGCTTGAGTTTGCTTGATTTAGTCTCAAAGAAGGATTGAAAGGGAAAAGGTGGACTTGGACCATAAAAGACTTCCACTGCACTCCGATGAGAGGGTAACTTATTCCAAGTTCATCTCATGTACTCTTATTGCCTTTGTATTCTTATTGAAGATTTTGGTGAGGCAATGGGGTTCTGGGGCCAAGATTAATCCCGTTTTGGTGCTTGATGCCAAAGGGGGAGAAAATAAAGGCCAAAGCGATAAATGGATCAGCTACCACTGTAAAGATTTTGAAAATAGTAGAATAGAGCTTTTGTTTCGTCAAAAATCTTTTATTGTCTCTCTTGTCAAAAGTTGGCTTCTTGTGGGGAGAAATGATGATTATGGGAAAAAGGGGAGTTTTTGAAATCTTGAATCAATTTCTCTTGGAATCACTCTCTTTATGTCTTAACATGTGTGTTTGACTTAGAGATAGAAATTTGAGTTTGATTTGCAAAACAAACCAAGTGGTGGCAAAGGGTGATCCATATATGTCAAAATTGAATCAAAACAATTTAAGTTCTTATTTGAATTGGTTTTGTATTTGTTCTACTTGCTTTATATTGTGTTGGCATAAATCACCAAAAAGGGGGAGATTGAAAGGGAAATGTGCCCTTGGGCCATTTCTAAGTATTTTGGTGATTTAGTGTCTAACACAAGTGCTTAAATGTAAAATGGTGGACAAAGTACAAACCAAGGATAAAGGTATGTTTCTCAGACTTAGTACATTGTTTTATGGACTAATGTATTGTGTCTAAGTGCTGGAAACAGGAAAAATCCAATTGGAAATGTCTTGGCTCGAGCAGCCAAGAATTTGCTCAGTCTGGGAGCACCGGACTGTCCGGTGGTGCATCGGACAGTGTCCGGTGCGCCAGGCTGGTTTGAGCGAACTGGCCGCTCTCGGGAATTCACCGACGACGTACGACTATAATTCACCGGACTGTCCGGTGTGCACCGGACTGTCCGGTGAGCCAACGGTCGGTCGGGCCAACGGTCGGCCGCGCGATCTGCGCGGGACACGTGGCCGAGCCAACGGCTAGAAAGGGACACCGGACTGTCCGGTGTGCACCGGACATGTCCGGTGCGCCAACGGCTCCAAGTCTGCCAATGGTCGGCTTCGCCATTTAAGGAAAGAAATCAGGCACCGGACAGTGTCCGGTGCGCCAGACGACAGAAGGCAAGAATTGCCTTCCCAGATTGCTCTCAACGGCTCCTAGCTGCCTTGGGGCTATAAAAGGGACCCCTAGGCGCATGGAGGAGTACACCAAGCATACTAAAAGCAATCCTAAGCACCGAGACATCGATTCCACGCATTTGGTTCTTTGTGATAGCATCTAGAGCTCTAGTTGAGTTGTAAACTCATTGGGTTGTGTTGCGAGCTCTTGTTGCGACTTGTGTGCGTGTTATTGCTCTGATTTTTGAGTCGTGTGTGCGTTGTTCATCCCTCCCTTACTCCGTGTTTTTTTGTGATCATCTAAAGTGTAAGGGCGAGAGGCTCCAAAGTGTGGAGATTCCTCGCAAACGGGATATACTAAAGCAAGCAAAACACCGTGGTATTCAAGTGGGTCTTAGGACCGCTTGAGAGGGGTTGATTGCAACCCTCGTCCGTTGGGACGCCACAACGTGGAGTAGGCAAGCGTTGGTCTTGGCCGAACCACGGGATAAACCACTGTGTCATCTCTGTGATTGTTCTCGTGTGGTTATTGTGTTTTGCTAAGACTTCTCTCTAGCCACTTGGTGATTATTGTGCTAACACTTAACCAAGTTTTGTGGCTTAAGTTCTAAGTTTAACAGGATCACCTATTCACCCCCCCCCCCCCTCTAGGTGCTCTCACTTCTGCCTTCCTCTTATCAGCTTGTTCGGCTTCAGCCTTTCTCTTCTCAGCCTCCTCAACTTCAGCATTCTTCTTCTCCATCTCAGCATTCTTCATCTCGATCTCAGCTTTCTTCTTCTCAGCCTCTGCCTACTGTGTGTTAGCAACTTGAATGACCCTATCGCTCCTCCTTGAGTAAATTATATGATCCTGGTGCAGTTGAGTAGAATAGTCAAATTAACATATTTGTATTATGAAAGTGAATCATTTATATTATAAAAAATACACGAATTGCATGAACATACTTGGGCAGTAGGATGCTGCATCCCAGTGTCCCTGCTCAGAGGCTCCTTTTCTGTCTCAGGTGCTCCGTGTTCAGAATCTATGATTAATTGCAAGTTGGCAGAGGCTATGATTACTACAGTGGGTGGGGGCCGATTGCAACTAGGGTCTGCTTTCTCTTGGGTGTCAGAGGAGCTTACCACAGGCCGTTGATCATTGCTAGGGGGGTTTGAGGAAGCCTTCCTCTTGCGAACAGTAAGTCGTGGTGCACGAGTCTACTGGCTATTGGGAGGGGACTGCAATTGTAGAAGAAGGAAAAAAGCATAATATTAATCAGAAAAAGGAGTTGATGGTAATAAAAAAACACAATAAACTAACCTTGCCATCAATGCTGGCAGAGTCCTGTGGGGAATCAGTCAACACTTGGTAATCCATCATTTGCAAGATATCATCAACACTTCGGAATGCCCCACGTAAATCAGGAGGTGCTGCCAGGGGGAAGAATAAAAAATATAATTAAAAAATGGGAATAATCAAGATGAGAGAAAACATTTTTTTTAAGCATGGAAGACATAGGTAGGCTTAATTCTATTCAAATTTCCCTCTTGCAGATCAATGTCATGACCACACGATGGGGTTCTCATAAAATCTCTGCTGTCATCAAGATCTCCGCCACTGTGATCCAACTGGATTTCTTCACTATCACCTCCTCCAGATTGGTCTTCCGGTACATTTGAAGTAGTTCCTGATCCTGCATACAAATTTTAAAAAGTTATTGAAAGCACAGAGTGATGTGTATGGACAAAATTGCAACTTGTATGGTGGGTGGTTGCAACAATAATATTATGTTGTATGCAACAAAAAATACCTGCTCCTGCTCTAGTGTCAATTGCAACGGGACTCCGTATAATTTCTTCACTATCACCTCCTCCAGATTGGTCCTCCGATGCAATTGAAGTAGTTCCTGATCCTGCATACAATTTTACAAAATGATTGAAAACACAGATTGATGTATGTGGGCAAATTGCAACTTGTATGGTGGGTGCTTGCAACAATAATATTATGCTATATGCAACAAAAAATACCTGCTCCTGCTCTAGTGTCATTGTTCACCTTCCTCCTGCGCTCTTTGGCAGCTCGCTTCTCAGCGATAGCGTCAGCGATAAGCTTCTGAATGCCAATGTAGCACTCGTGGTGAGCTTTTGCCATAAGGTCGCGGGATATTGTTGAATACTTGGCAGCCTTCTGTGCGTACGACTGAGCTTCCCTAGTGCTTTCATCAAAAGCCTTCAAGATGTTCAGCGCATCTGACTTCCTACTCCTTCCAACTAAATCGATAATGCTCTGACCAAAAGAAGAACTGAAGCTAGGGTACTGGTAGAAGACTGGGGGTTGGATATTGAAGGAAGCATGACCGCCGGGATCATGGGATGTGCCAAGCACATCAGCAGATGTGCCAGTAGCAGTGGGTGTTGCTGCTACTAGGGCAGATGCTGCTGCTCCTGGGTTAGGTGCTACTGTTGGGTTAGGGTCTGCTACTAGGGCAGGTGTTGGTACTAGAGCATGTAATATTGCTAGAGCACCAATGGGGACGCCGTAGCACATGTCAGCGATACTTCTCAGCTGAAAGTAAAAAAATGATAAAATGATAAATGAATAACAAATTGCAACTCTTGCGGATTAGCATTTGCAACAGTTAAACACAATATGTTTGCAACTTACCCTGAGGTGTCCAAACTCGGTGGTGCCAGGAGGAACATCTCCCCTGAGATCCTTATTTGCTATCGCATCAATCGTCTTCGAGTCCAAGAAATTACATCGAGGGATCGAAAAGGGACTTGTGTCAAATCCATGTTGCAGGTTGTCGACGTAAAGCATCTGCATGTTTTTAACATTAGGTAAAAGACACATGGGTATTTTAGTTTGAATTCAGATAATGAAAAAAAAGTAAACCAAATTGGCACAGGTGCAATAAGCCAGTTGCAATAGAAAATACTAAAATTATTGCTACTTTGTGTACAACATAAATTACAAAATACATGTGAATGTGTGAACTAAGCTATCATAAAAAAATCAAAAAAGTAAATCAAATTGCAACTTGTAACAAATGACAGTTGTAACAGTAAACATAAAACAATTACTACTTGTGCAATTGGAAGAGTAAGTTGCAAGGGCAAAAATTGAATGTGTGTGTTGAGCTTACAGCTACGAAGATCCCGCATCCACTGATGGGTGCGTTGATGCCTTTCTCCGCAAAATCTTTTTTATAAAGACGAGCAGCTATGTTGAGCCTGTCAACTACCGCTTTGCACCAGTTCTTGTTGGCCATGTTCTGGATGTCCTGAGTATACTTTACATCATCAATCCTGATGCGAGTGTCAGTGTTGGAGAATAGCAGACACTGAAATGCAGCCATGAAAAAGGCTCTCAGGCCCAGCTCCCCAGTGAGAATCCTCTTCTGCAGTCGATCAGTGATAACAGATAGATTGATACCAGATATGCGTCTATAAGAGTTGCCACAAATTTGCTCTCCCAGCTCGTCCCGCAAGGCACGAGCATCTGCATCAGACATGGGGGGCGGGTCACGGCCAATGTTTGGTAATTGCAAAACACACCAAACACTATGCTCAGTGATTGGAATCTCTTTTCCACCACCAATCTCTAATTTCATCGTCTCTGGGTTAAGCTTCCGCATCAGCCAGCTGAGCAATTTTCTGGACAATTAGTGCGGCTTGAATCTCAACAGGCCGCCAAACCCCTTGGCAACTACTTCACCTTTCAATTCATCAGAGAGAGCATTCACGAGCTTTATGAACTTCCCAGGTGAGCACAGTATAGCTCGCGTCTTAGTTTTACCCTAATTCTCATCGCCACCAACAATAACAACATTGTCGTCGCGAGAACCATCGCCGGCAGGAGCAAACTCTAGGTCTTGTTCATCATCACTTTCTTCATCTTGAATAGGATACAAGGGGACTTTCAACCTTAACCTCTTCCTCCTTTCCTTCAATTCATTTTTATCTAATTCCTTTCTCTTGTTTTGTACACGAGGAGAGGGCGGACAGTGTCAGCGCCTTGCTGGCCTGTGACATTCTGTTCTTGATCCATTATAAAAACCACTGAAAAAATGGGAATGAAAAAACGTGAGGGCACAAACACATGGTACAGAATTGCCACATGCGCCATAAGCCAGTTGCAACAAGACTGCTAAAATAATTACTACTAAGACAGTTGCAATAGTGAATTTAAACCAATAACTAGTTGTATATGAGCACAGTTGCAAAAGACAGGAATGATGTCTGTGGGTTGAAAGTTAAAATTATACAGTTGCAACTTATGTGATGGACCAGTTGCAAAAAAAGGTACACTGCAGTGGCAAAAAGTGGAAACATCTGAGTTGATAATCTAGAACACAAACAGCTTATTCAAATGAAATGTATCCGCACAAAATACAACAATTACTAATTGCAATCAACGGATAATACTAGTTGCAACACTTGGGGAAAAATGGGGATTACCAGTCTATTACCGAAGATAACAAAACAAATCCAAAAATGGGGACAGAGAAACGGGAGAGGGGCGGATGTGCTTGCACGGCGGCCGCGGGCGCGCGCGCAACGGCTCCAGCGCGGGCTACGTCGCCGGGGAAGTGAAGAGGTTCCGTCGGGAACCGTTCGCGGAGGAGCCGTTCGCGGAGAAGTGGGGCGAGGGCAGGAGCGTGTGGGAGGGACGAAGACGAGCGCGCAACGGCTACGGCGCGAGCTACGTCGCTGGGGAAGAGAAGAGGTTGAGCCGTTCGTGGAGAAAGAGGGGCGGGGAAGTGAAAAGGTTCTGTCGGGAGCGTGCAGGAGGGACGAAGACGAAGCGCCGGTTCGGCCTGGGTGGGGCGGTTGGCTCGGACCAGATGCTCCTTGAAAGGGAATTAGGCTTACACCTATTTTCCTAATTGATTTTGGTGGTTGAATTGCCCAACACAAATAATTGGACTAACTAGTTTGCTCTAGTCTATAAGTTATACAGGTGCCAAAGGTTCACACTTAGCCAATAAAAAGACCAAGAACTGGGTTCAACAAAGAGAGCAAGGGATAACCGAAGGCAGCCCTTGTCTGGCGTACCGGACTGTCCGGTGTGCCACCGGACAGTGTCCGGTGCACCAGGGGACTTCACGCTGAACTCTTCACCTTCGGGAAAATCGAGAGGCGCTCCGCTATAATTCACCGGACTGTCCGGTGCCCCAGAGGAGAGCGACTCTGGAACTCGCCAGCTTCGGGAATTCGCTCCGCTATAATTCACCGGGCATGTCCGGTTCACACCGGACTGTCCGGTGAGCCAGCGGAGCAACGGCTACTTCGCGCCAACGGTCACCTGCAGAAGCATTAAATGCGCGCCAGAGCGCGCAGAAGTCAGGCACGCGCGAAGTGGCGCACCGGACACCCTACAGTACATGTCTGGTGTGCCACCGGACATCAAGGCGGGCCCAGCAGTCAGAGCTCCAACGGTCGGAACCCAACGGCCTAGTGACGTGGCTGGCGCAACGGACACTGTCCGGTGTGCACCGAACTGTCCGGTGCACCATGCGACAAACAGCCTCCACCAAACGGCTAGTTTGGTGGTTGGGGTTATAAATACCCCCAACCACCCCACATTCAAGATATCCAAGTTTTCACACTTCCAACCACTTACAAGAGCTAGGCATTCAATACAAGACACACCCAAGTGATCAAATCCTCTCCCAATTGAAAGAGAAATGTGCCATTGGGCCATTTCTAAGTGTTTCGGTGATTTAGTGTCCAGCACAAGTGCCTAAGTGTCAAATGGTGGACAAAGTACAAATCAAGTATAAAGGTATGTTTCTCAGACTTAGTACATTGTTTTAGTGACTAATGTATTATGTCTAAGTGCTGGAAACAGGAGAAATCGAATTGGAGAGAGATGGCCTTGTTCAGCCAAAGCCAGCTCTGTCTGGGTGCACCGGACTGTCCGGTGGTGCACCGGACAGTGTCCGGGGTACCAGGCTGGCTCAGGCGAACTTGCCGCTCTCAGGAATAAATTAACGGCGTACGGCTATAATTCACCGGACTGTCCGGTGTGCACCGGACTGTCCGGTGAGCCAACGGTCGGTCGCGCGATCCGCGTGAGACACGTGGCCGAGCCAACGGTCGGGAAGGGGCACCGGACTGTCCGGTGTGCACCGGACAGTGTCCGGTACGCCAACGGCTCCAAGGCTGCCAACGGTCGGCTTCGCCAAATAAGGAAGGAAATCTGCATCGGACAGTGTCCGGTGGTGCACCGGACTGTCCGGTGCGCCAGGCGACAGAAGGCAAGAATTGCCTTCCCGGATTGCTCTCAACGGCTCCTAGCTGCCTTGGGGCTATAAAAGGGACGCCTAGGCGCATGGAGGAGAACACCAAGCATTCCTTGAGCACTCTTGATCGCTCACACTCAATTCTTGCGCACTTGTTCGACATTCTAGTGATTTGAGCTCCGTTCTAGTTTGCTAGTCTTTTGAGCTTAAGTCTGGGTCTTGTGTGTGCGTATTTGCTGTGATCTTTGTGTCTTGTGTGAGTTGCTAATTCCCCCCTTACTCCGTGCTTCTTTGTGAACATCTTTGTAAGGGCGAGAGACTCCAAGTTGTGAAGATTCCTCGCGAACGGGATATAGAAAAGAAAATCAAACACCATGGTATTCAAGTGGGTCTTTGGACCGCTTGAGAGGGGTTGATTGCAACCCTCGTCCGTTGGGACGCCACAACGTGGAAGTAGGCAAGTGTTGTACTTGGCCGAACCACGGGATAAACCACTGTGTCTACCTGTGTTGATTCTCTTGTGGTTATTGTGTTTCGCTAAGACTCTTCTCTAGCCACTTGGCAAAACTGTGCTAACGCTTAACCAAGTTTTTTGTGGCATTAAGTTCAAGTTTTATAGGATCACCTATTTGTAACACCCCAGGTGTTACCCTGGCTAGAGCCACTTTGGCACTAGAAGCTGTGTTCACAATGGTGAAGACTTAGGGCACCACATAGGAACTTTGGAGCTCATGTGCTAATCAAGTTGCCAATGACATAAGAAGCATTACTCTAATCCTTGCACACTTACTACCTTGGATAATAGGGGGAGAAGAACCCTAGACCTCTCCAAAGCCCTACCTTCCAAAACCCTATGTAAGGGGGAAAAGAGAGTGAACAAGTGGGCAAAGCATGTGTAGCTTTTACCCAAACCCTAAGCAACATTATAACCATCAATTAAGGGGGGAGAATATTGCAAAAAGGCCCCTGGAGAAACCCCAATTCAAATCTCCAAGTGAAGAGAGAGCTAGAGCTCTCTATTTCCCTCTAAGTCACATTTTAGCCCTAATTCAAAGACCAGCCGTGTTCACTTTGAAGATGGCGCCAAAACCACTTGGGTTCTATACCAAAAATGTGCTATACCACTTAAGGCACCCCCTGGAAAAATTTGAGACCGAGACTCAGACGTTTGACAGCACTTGGCATCAGTTTTGTCGCTGAGCGGGCAGTGAGACAAGCCAGATTTGGCGCCCGTCTATCTCCCGATCTAGGGCGTATCATCCCTTGGAACTCACACATGTGAGATAGCCCTAGGTGCCAGGAGGAGGTCTGCGCCGGATTCATGGCGAGATTCGCACGTTTGCGATCTCTGGAGACGTTTGAACACTGGAAGAAACTCACCTCCACGTGTTCGACGCCTTCTGCCCGCGCCAGAGCACGCTCGCGCGAGTCCCCGCATGCCCCGCGCCGCGCCCGAGCCAAACCCGCGCCGTGGCCCGCGCCCGAGCTTATAAAGCCCTCCCAGGCTTCGACTACACCCTTCCGCGCACCCTCCACACCTCACCGGAGTTAGCTCGTCGCCGTTTGCCCGTGCGCAGCGAGTCCGCGGCCGCCCAACCCCTCTGCCACCATAGACCGGCCAGCAGAGCCATGCCCAACCCCGTCTTGCCCTTGGAGAAGCTTGTGCACACCTCCGTGAGGCTCCCCGAGCAAGGAATCGGAGTTTCCTTCGCCGGAGAAGCCAGTCCACACTCGTCGGAGCTCTCGACCCCGCCGGAGTACGTGGACCGGGTAAACCACTCCACCACCCTTCGATTCCTTGTGCACACAGTCGCTGCGTGACCCCGTGATGCTCACCGTGCCCTCGGATTGAACCAGTTCGCCGTGGTTTGGCCGGTATACTCGCCGCCGACGAGGACACCCGCCTGCCCGCGTGGACCGGGCGATTCCGGCCATCTCCGACGTCGAGTCGTACCTCGACGTGACCGCCAGAGTCTCCCCGAGCCGACCCCACCCTTCGCCGGACCTCCCTCGCCGCCGGTAAGCCGTGCCGCCCTTTTCTTTCCCACGGTTACTGTTTCAGTGAGGGGAAGGACTGCGGGTGAGAGGGAAGAAAGGTCAGGGGGTTTTGTGAAATGTCAGAGACACAAGGGAATAGTGGCATGGGGGTAGATTTGTGAAGGTGGATTTAGTTTAAACCCAGGGACCTCGGTGTAAACTGTTTTTCCAGAAAACCTTAATTAAATCTGTTTTTAAATTGGACAGCAACTTTGAAAATGCATAACTTCTGTTTAAATCATCCAAATTTGGTCAAACCAATTTTGTCAGACTCCAATTAATGTAACCTATTTAAGAAAAATATAAAACCCCTTGGTGCTGTGGAAAACTTAAAAGTTCTGATTTAATGTTAGTTTTGGCCAAAAGCTAATTAATAGTAAGAAAAATAGTTAGGCTATTTGACTAGGGTTAGGAAAATTTGGAGAAGTTTATATTTACCTACTAACCTGTTTAAAAATGTTGAACCTCTCTGTCCACTCCATTTAAGTTAGTTTTACCCCTTATTCTATAATATGCTTAAGGATAAGGAAAATAGAAAATGTAATTTAATTAATGAACCAGAGAGTACCTCTATTTTTGTTAGGTTACTTATTCAATATAGTTCACTGGAAAAATATATCATACCCTGTTTTAGTGTAAAATAAGTAAGATCCCTGTTGTTTTAATAAAACAAGTGAAACTTAGAAAAACTCTACAAAAATAACCCCAAGGTAAAAACACCCCACCCTTGGGATAACTATTGTTTTATTAGAGAGAACTTAAGAAAAATATGAAATCTGCTGTTTGACATCTTTCAAATAATAATGTAGTAGAAAGTCCTTTTTTGACATTAAACTTAAGAAAATCATAACTAAATAACCACCCCTTAGTTTTCTGTGATTTTTAGCACAGAGGCCTATTATTACCAGAGGATGCCAACAAAAATAACCTTTAGGACAGAACCTACCCCTAACTAAGAGGTGTAGTGTGAAGTGGCCCATTTTGCCTAACTTTTGTTATTTTTGTTTAAAGCCTAACTTTTATACTTTAAGCCTCAAATTCTTAAAACAAGCTAGAATAGCCAGTGACAACCCACTGTACTTTTTACAGAATTTTTGGAAATTATTAAAACCCTGTTGTAGTTCAAACCTACACTAAAAGCCCTAAATGGAAATTAAGGAAAGAAAAATGAAAGATGTGAATAAATGTTGTCCCAAAAACTTTGTAATCTGTCCACTAAAATATATCAAGGCAATACCAAACCACTATGTTATCCTAAAAGAAAACCTAAGTTTAAAGGGTCATAAGTCTATGTATCTATATATATATACCACTAGAAGCCCCGCGTGACTAAGAAAACCCTAAGTTACTTCTTAACTTAGTTCCTTTAGCTTAATGTTCTTAAATCTTGCATAATCATGACATACATGTTCATTGCATTTCGATAGACTGTAATCTTGCTGACGGAGAGTACATCCTCGTGCTGGAGCAAGGAGCTGCTCAGGAGGTAGCCCCAGATCCAGCACCCGAGCCTGCACCAGAGGACCTGCCTGCCACTGCTTTGGAAGGCAAGCCCCGGTTTTATGCATAACCTGTTAATTATGCTATTTTACTTCACTTAATGATTGTAGGATTGATTGTGCACTTAGGTGTAGGAATTGGTTGAAACCCTAGTTGCATGATCTCAGGAATCCTTTTGAGATGAATACTAGTATGACAGGTCGAGTAGTTGATTTATTTAATTAGGATCTCGGTAGAAGACGAGTGATTTTTCTAGCACTCGCGCGAGATCAGGAAATTGGTTGTACCCACTTTCACACTGTCATGATACTAGTTGATGGACAACAATCCATGGGGATTGGTTGTTCACGAGATGGAAATTGGAATAAGGATTAACGTGCGGATACCTGTGTCAAGCGTTTGAATGTACTAAACACATACCGAGAAATATGGTAAATCGGTAAGCCTAGTACCTGAGTGAACCTGCCCGCAGATTGCCCTCCTCACGCGACCTGAGACGAGGTCTCCCATTCCGGTTATGGTGGGTACAAGTGCGGTCACTGCACGACGGCCAGTCGGGGTCAGTGAGGCATTGTACGCCAAGGCGGTGAGCCCCTTTCTGTTGCCAGGGAATCGATGGGGACGGTTGATATGTGTGGGGACGGAGTGCCCCTGCATGTCGTGTGTTTAGGTTTACCTTGCAAGGATAAAAACTCGATTCGAATCGTCTGCTTCTCGCAGCTAATGAGACTGCTTGATCCATTGTACTGCATTGAGTAATAAGTGGAAGTATGATGAGTTGAGATATGATGTTGACTGTTAATGATGCTTGCTACCATGTATGAGTAGATAGTCCACTTTTAGCCTTAAGAGAGTCACACTTAACTTTGATTAAGTTAAAATCTTGATTTAGAAACTCAGCTAGTGCTTTTGGCAACCAAACCCCACAGCCAAACAGTTGCATGTCTAGAGGTAGAGGAGTAGACTCCTCACACCGGGTAAGTCTAGCTGAGTATTAGTATACTCAGCCTTGCTTGTGGCATAATTTTTACAGGTTCTCTGGAGGAGATGGTTGCTGGGATAACTTGGCCGTCCACCTTGCCACCGGGTTGGACTGTTGAGTGGGACCCTGCCTCGGCTGAGGAGGAGCATGAGGAGTGATGGGACAGGCTTCCCCATCTCTCTGTTTAATGACTGTTAGTTTTATTCCGCTGCACTTCGAACAATGATGGATACTTTTGCAAAAACTCCGATGATGATGATGGTGATGTAATAATTTAACATTGTGACATGTATGGTTTTATGCTTTATTGTATTTGCTCTGTGACTCACCTTCGAGTGAGATTGTGGTACTTGATCCTGTCAGTGGCCGTGTCGGACTAGATCCGAGGGATTGACGGGTTATTCCCATTTAAGTGTGGTCTAGCCTCTAAAGCGGGACTTGGGCACTTAAGTTGGAATAATTCGGGCAGTTCCGCCACAGATGGTATCGGAGCTTGTACCACCACAGAGGAATCAATAAAATGTAAATACCATTAATTTTCTAAATAAAAACTGGATAGAAACAATGTTGGATAGATAGTAGGACGAGCAGGATAGACCTAGGATGTGAAGCCTTAGGATGATAGAAGGGTAGCTAGGTGGCTAAGTGATTAGGCCCTACAGGCCACATTTACAGGATGGGAGTTCCTCCCTATTCCTTTTATCTTGTTGTGAGGCCGTTCAGGACGAGCATGCATGCATTCATAATTAAGCAAATGGATAACTGAGTAAAGGACTTAAAAATAAGATAACAACCAATTAGGTCCCTAGTGCCTTTCTACTTAACTAGAGACAGGTTGAGTTTTACTTTTCCTTATTCTTTTTTATAATTCTTTTTTCTTTTGCTTACGCTTAACCGTACACAGATGACTTCCCACGGATCCTCCGATGACGGAAATGCACTGACCCACACTGACGGGCTTGCACGAGAGGGCTTTCCCCGCATTTTGTGGGAGGTACTTCAGGGGGCTGGATACACGACACCCCCTCAGTACGCGGTGCAGCAGTTCGAGAAGCACCGAGTGCCTCGCTGTAGGGTGAGGATGACCTTGGAGCCTCATCCTCTGCAGCCAGGATGGCGCTCCTTGGACTCCGAGTCTTTCGGGTACCGGGCAGAGGACACGATCGAGGCGATTGCTCTGCATGGATTGACTACCTTCTGCGGATTCCATCCCTTGGAGCTGGCTACCCACCCCATTGGCTTGTTCCCCGCTGAGAAGGAGGACGACCCAATGTGGAAGGATCGGGTGGAGCATGCCAAGGACATCTGGGCCATCTACCCAGGTCAGACTGCGCACTTAACAGTACGGTGCATGAATGCTCTGTACCGTCTGCAGGTGATGCGCGGTGAGGCAATGTCCCATCTGATGGCACTGCTGGAGGCAACAAAGATCACGCTGGATAACAGAGAGGAGCTCGTGGTTGATTTATCTCAAGAAATGGTGGAGAAGGATTTGCAGGTGGAGCAGCTATCCACTGATATTCAGGAGTTGGAGGAGCTGGTAGGTACTAGGGAGAATACCATCGAGGTCCTCGAGGATCAGCTCATTAACACTCAGCAGCAGCTTGCTGAGGCTAACGAGCACCTGGACATGCACCACCAGGAGATCCAGGACCAGGAGGCCAACGAGGACGTCGACATTGAGGGAGGAGATGAGCCTGCCTCCAGTGTGGACACTGCTGGCTCGGGAAGACCACCCTCCCCCGAGTCAAGTGTTGCTTCGTTCGCTCACTAGGTGTCCAGGGTAGGCTTAGAAGTTGGACAGTCGGACTCCTCGCAGCTAGCTTAGCTTTTGCACCCTTGGGGTACTAGGCTAGGTAGAGTTGAGTCATTTTGGAACAATTTGATGTAATCGTGTTAGACTCTCTTGGGAGCTTGTTTGATGGATGCTATTATCAGTTTAATTTTGGAAGGAAGAATTTATGCCTCTTAAAAAAATCCCTTTTGTTGAAGTCGGAGTCTATCATGCTGTTTTAACTTTTCCCCGTGATAAAATCCTGAAATTTGGAACTATGGTGTTAAGTAAGTATGTGATTTTTCATATGGCCGGGAGGCAGCGTCGTGGCCAGAACGAGCACGTTCCTCCGCCGCCGCCACCACCTCCCACTCTGCAGGAGCTCATGGCTCAGCAGAATGAGATCCTGAGGCAGCTGGCTCAACGTCAGCCACCACCCCAGCATTATGGTGGTGGAGACCACCAGCGTCACCCCGCGGCGGCCACCTATCAGGAATTCCTCAGCACCCAGCCTCCACTGTTCACAAGGGCGGAGGACCCACTTGACGCAGATGTATGGCTGTGAGTGGTGGAATCCAAATTCCCACTACTCCATGGGGCTTGCTCAGAGGTCACCAAAGTCAGGTTCGCCACCCAGCAACTTCGTGGACCCGCAAGGACTTGGTGGGATCATTTTCTTGCTATGCAGCCAGAGGACCGAGAAGTGGAGTGGAGGGAGTTCAAGGCAGCTTTTAGAGGACACCATATACCCGCCGGGATCATGGACAGGAAACTCAATGAGTTCTTGGCACTCACTTAGGGCAACAGGACAATGTTGCAGTATGCCCAGGCCTTTAATGACTTGTGCCAGTACGCGGGATATCATGCAGATACAAATGAGAAGAAGAGGGACGGATTCAGAAGGGGGCTCAGCACTAAGCTCCGGGATCGTCTCAACACCGTCAGGGCCAACAGCTACAATGAGTTGGTCAACATGGCTATCTCCCAAGAGGACTGCATTACAGCTAGGCAGGCAGAGAAGAAGAGGAAGACCCCCGTGGCAGGACCCTCAGCTCAGCCACAGTGCTTCAGGATTGTGTCCGACACCCAGGGCAGGGGGCCCCAGCAGCAGCAAGGGCGATGGGTAATCCGACCTCAGCAACAGCAGCAGCAGGTACCCAACCGCAACCAGTTTCCAGCACAGAGGAATAACCAGCAGCAGCAGTACCGCCAGGCAAATGGCAACCGATGCTTCACATGTGGCAACACTGGGCATTATGCCAAGAATTGCCCCAGGAACCAGCAGAGGCAGGGGCAGAATGCAAATCAGAACCAAGGGAAGAGGCAGAAGGTGCAAGTAAGGCAAGGCAGGCTGAACTTCACCACCATGGCTGACATTCCAGAGGGAGCACCCGTCATGACTGGTATCTTTACAGTATTAAATTTTCCTGCTATTGTTCTTTTTGATTCCGGTGCTTCACATAGTTTTATCAGTGCCAAGTTTAGTGCCAAATGCCAGTTGCCCTTTCACCATATCGATGGGGGCATTACAATTTCAACACCAGGAGGCAGAGTGGCCACTTATCAAATCAACAGGCAAGTGCCTATAAAATTTGGTAGTCTGGTGATTAGAACCACCCTTCTCATCTTAGGATTGGATAGCGTGGATATTATTTTGGGAGCTGACTGGTTGACCAGGCATCAGGCAGTATTGGACATTGCAGCCAGAGCCATTGAAATCCATTCCCCTGCTTATGGCGAGACTGTTTTGTATTTACCCAACCAGGGTTGTACCCGATCTTGTGCCTTTGTTATGTTAGAGTCCCCAGTGAAAGAGATCCCGGTAGTCTGTGACTACCCGGATGTGTTTCCGGAAGAATTACCAGGGATGCCACCTGACCGAGACATTGAGTTCGCAATTGAGTTGCAACCCAGGACTGCTCCGATCTCCAAGAGACCCTATAGGATGCCTCCCGCGGAATTGGCAGAATTGAAGAAGCAATTGCAAGAGTTGTTGGACAAGGGGTTTATTCGTCCAAGCACTTCACCATGGGGATGTCCAGCATTATTTGTGAAGAAAAAGGATGAGAGTTTGAGGATGTGTGTTGACTACCGCCCTCTCAATGCGGTGACTATCAAGAACAAATACCCACTGCCCCGCATTGATGTTCTGTTTGATCAGTTGGTAGGAGCCAAGGTATTCTCCAAGATAGACCTTCGCTCAGGATACCATCAAATAAAGATCCGTGCCAGCGATATTCCCAAGACGGCTTTCTCTACCAGATATGGACTGTATGAGTTTCTGGTGATGTCTTTTGGGCTGACCAATGCCCCGGCTTATTTTATGTACTTGATGAACTCAGTATTCATGCCGGAGTTAGACAAGTTCGTGGTCGTTTTCATTGATGATATACTGGTTTATTCCAAGAACGAAGCCGAGCACACTAAACACTTGCATACTGTACTTCAGAGACTGTGTGATCATCAGTTGTATGCTAAGCTGAGTAAGTGTGAGTTTTGGCTGAAGGAGATCAAATTCTTGGGTCACACAATTTCTCAAGATGGGATATCAGTTGATCCTGAGAAGGTGCAGGAGGTGATGGATTGGAAACCCCCGACCACAGTAAAGCAGATTCGGAGTTTTCTGGGATTGGCAGGGTATTATCGACGATTTATTCCGGATTTCTCCAGAATTGTCAAGCCAATGACTGAACTGTTGAAGAAGGGAGTCAAATTTGAGTGGAGCCAAAAGTGTGAAGGTGCATTCCATACCTTGAGGCAGCATTTGACAACAGCCCCAGTGCTAGCTCAACCCGACAATACCAAGCCATTTGAAGTTTACTGTGATGCTTCTGGTACTGGTTTGGGATGTGTCTTGATGCAAGAGAGCAGAGTGATTGCTTATGCTTCCCGGGCACTCAGGCCCCATGAGCAGAACTACCCTACACATGATCTAGAATTGGCAGCTGTAGTTCATGCTCTTAAGATATGGAGACACTACCTGATGGGAGCTCACTGTAACATCTACACTGATCACAAGAGTCTCAAATACATCTTCACTCAGGCAGATCTGAACATGAGGCAAAGGAGATGGTTAGAGTTGATCAAGGACTATGATTTAGAAGTGCATTACCACCCAGGTAAGGCCAATGTTGTGGCAGATGCCTTGAGCAGAAAGGCCCAGTGTAATTGTATGAGCATGGATGTGGGAGTGACCACCCTGTGTGATGAGTTGTGTAAGCTGAACCTGGAAGTTGTTTCTTCGGGTAACCTAAGCTATATCTCGGTGGAGCCCACATTGCAAGAACAAATAGTCAGGGCATAGGTTGAGGATAAGGGTGTTCAGGTTATCAAAGATATGATCAAGCAAAAGGCAGAAAAATACAAGTGTTTCTGACAGGACAGCAAGGGAATTCTATGGTTTGGAGATCGATTGGTTGTTCCTAAGGACCCTGAGCTCAGAAAGAAGATACTGGATGAAGCTCACCTTTCCAAATTCTCCATGCACCCTGGTAGCAACAAGATGTATCATGATCTCAGATCTCTATATTGGTGGACTAGAATGAAAAGGGAAATTGCCAAGTACATATCCGAATGTGACACCTGCCAGAGAATTAAGGCTAGTCACTTGAAGGCAGCAGGCCATTTGCAACCCCTTCCCATACCATCTTGGAAATGGGAGGACATTTGCATGGACTTCATAGTGGGATTACCCAATACCTCCAGGCACCATGATTCTATTTGGGTTATCGTGGACAGATTGACCAAGACTGCTCATTTCTTGCCAGTGCACACCACCCACAAGACAGAGAAGTACGCTGAAATTTATGTTGATCAGATAGTAAGATTGCATGGTATTCCGAAGACCATCATATCTGACAGAGGAGCACTATTTGTGGCACGCTTTTGGGAGAAACTGCAAGAATCACTTGGGACCCAAGTAATCCGAAGCTCAGCATATCACCCTCAAACGGATGGCCAGACAGAAAGGGTGAATCAGATTTTGGAAGACATGTTGCGAGCATGTGCACTACATTATGGAAAGGATTGGGACAAGTGTCTGTCCTTGGCAGAGTTTTCTTACAATAATAGCTATCAGTCCAGTTTGAAGATGGCACCTTTTGAGGCATTATATGGGAGAAGGTGTAGGACCCCACTTAATTGGTCTCAAGCAGGAGAAAGGGAAATTTTTGGGCCAGACTTGGTACTTGAGGCAGAGGCAAAGGTCAAGACTATTACCAAGAACTTAGAAGCTGCTCAGGCCAGGCAAAGGAGCTATCATGATAAGAGGCGGAAGCCTGTACAGTTTGAGGTGGGAGATCATGTCTATCTTAAGGTATCACCCATCAAGGGTGTCCAGAGATTCGGGATCAAGGGCAAGTTAGCTCCTCGCTACATTGGACCCTATGAGATCAAGGCAAGTTGTGGACCCGTGGCCTATCAAGTGGAATTGCCACCTCACATGTCAGCGGTTCATAATGTGTTCCATGTATCTCAGCTGCGGAAATGCGTTCGTCTACCCACTGAAGTGCTACCAGAACCAGACATTGAGATAGAACCAGACTTGTCCTACCAAGAGTACCCCGTCAAGGTATTAGATCAAAAGGAGAGATCAACTCGAGCAAGATCGGTCAGAATGTATAAGGTTCAGTGGAGTCACCATTCAGCAGAAGAAGCTACATGGGAAACTGAGGATTTTCTACGCTCTCGCTTCCCCGACTTTCTACCCAAAGGAGTCGGTACGTAACCCCCGAACCCCACCCCCACCTGCCCTTTGAATCCAATTATAAGAAAAACTTAGATAACAAGGATAGTCTAAGTTGTGGATTTAACTTAAGAAGGGCTTCCTTCTGAAGTTGCAAAGAGGATGACATTCGAAGAGCAGTTAACAAGAGAAACTTAAGTGTAAAGGAAAAACACCACCATCACACCTTCAAGCACCCCTCCAAGGGACTCTGCCTAAATCTCGGGACGAGATTCCTTTAAGGGGGGAGGGCTGTAACACCCCAGGTGTTACCCTTGCTAGAGCCACTTTGGCACTAGAAGTTGTGTTCACAATGGTGAAGACTTAGGGCACCACATAGGAACTTTGGAGCTCATGTGCTAATCAAGTTGCCAATGACATAAGAAGCATTACTCTAATCCTTGCACACTTACTACCTTGGATAATAGGGGGAGAAGAACCCTAGACCTCTCCAAAGCCCTACCTTCCAAAACCCTATGTAAGGGGGAAAAGAGAGTGAACAAGTGGGCAAAGCATGTGTAACTTTTACCCAAACCCTAAGCAACATTATAACCATCAATTAAGGGGGGGGATATTGCAAAAAGGCCCCTGGAGAAACCCCAATTCAAATCTCCAAGTGAAGAGAGAGCTAGAGCTCTCTATTTCCCTCTAAGTCACATTTTAGCCCTAATTCAAAGACCAGCCGTGTTCACTTTGAAGATGGCGCCAAAACCACTTGGGTTCTATACCAAAAATGTGCTATACCACTTAAGGCACCCCCTGGAAAAATTTGAGACCGAGACTCAGACGTTTGACAGCACTTGGCATCAGTTTTGTCGCTGAGCGGGCAGTGAGACAAGCCAGATTTGGCGCCCGTCTATCTCCCGATCTAGGGCGTATCATCCCTTGGAACTCACACATGTGAGATAGCCCTAGGTGCCAGGAGGAGGTCTGCACCGGATTCATGGCGAGATTCGCACGTTTGCGATCTCTGGAGACGTTTGAACACTGGAAGAAACTCACCTCCACGTGTTCGACGCCTTCTGCCCGCGCCAGAGCACGCTCGCGCGCGTCCCCTCATGCCCCGCGCCGCGCCCGAGCCAAACCCGCGCCGTGGCCCGCGCCCGAGCTTATAAAGCCCTCCCAGGCTTCGACTACACCCTTCCGCGCACCCTCCACACCTCACCGGAGTTAGCTCGTCGCCGTTTGCCCGTGCGCAGCGAGTCCGCGGCCGCCCAACCCCTCTGCCACCATAGACCGGCCAGCAGAGCCATCCCCAACCCCGTCTTGCCCTCGGAGAAGCTTGTGCACACCTCCGTGAGGCTCCCCGAGCAAGGAATCGGAGTTTCCTTCGCCGGAGAAGCCAGTCCACGCTCGCCGGAGCTCTCGACCCCGCCGGAGTACGTGGACCGGGTAAACCACTCCACCACCCTTCGATTCCTTGTGCACACAGTCGCTGCGTGACCCCGTGATGCTCACCGTGCCCTCGGATTGAACCAGTTCGCCGTGGTTTGGCCGGTATACTCGCCGCCGACGAGGACACCCGCCTGCCCGCGTGGACCGGGCGATTCCGGCCATCTCCGACGTCGAGCCGTACCTCGACGTGACCGCCAGAGTCTCCCCGAGCCGACCCCACCCTTCGCCGGACCTCCCTCGCCGCCGGTAAGCCGCGCCGCCCTTTTCTTTCCCGCGGTTACTGTTTCAGTGAGGGGAAGGACTGCGGGTGAGAGGGAAGAAAGGTCAGGGGGTTTTGTGAAATGTCAGAGACACAAGGGAATAGTGGCGTGGGGGTAGATTTGTGAAGGTGGATTTAGTTTAAACCCAGGGACCTCGGTGTAAACTGTTTTTTCCAGAAAACCTTAATTAAATCTGTTTTTAAATTGGACAACAACTTTGAAAATGCATAACTTCTGTTTAAATCATCCAAATTTGGTCAAACCAATTTTGTCAGACTCCAATTAATGTAACCTATTTAAGAAAAATATAAAACCCCTTGGTGCTGTGGAAAACTTAAAAGTTATGATTTAATGTTAGTTTTGGCCAAAAGCTAAATAATAGTAAGAAAAATAGTTAGGCTATTTGACTAGGGTTAGGAAAATTTGGAGAAGTTTATATTTACCTACTAACCTGTTTAAAAATGTTAAACCTCTCTGTCCACTCCATTTAAGTTAGTTTTACCCCTTATTCTATAATATGCTTAAGGATAAGGAAAATAAAAAATGTAATTTAATTAATGAACCAGAGAGTACCTCTATTTTTGTTAGGTTACTTATTCAATATAGTTCACTGGAAAAATATATCATACCCTGTTTTAGTGTAAAATAAGTAAGATCCCTGTTGTTTTAATAAAACAAGTGAAACTTAGAAAAACTCTACAAAAATAACCCCAAGGTAAAAACACCCCCACCCTTGGGATAACTATTGTTTTATTAGAGAGAACTTAAGAAAAATATGAAATCTGCTGTTTGACATCTTTCAAATAATAATGTAGTAGAAAGTCCTTTTTTGACATTAAACTTAAGAAAATCATAACTAAATAACCACCCCTTAGTTTTCTGCGATTTTTAGCACAGAGGCCTATTATTACCAGAGAATGCCAACAAAAATAACCTTTAGGACAGAACCTACCCCTAACTAAGAGGTGTAGTGTGAAGTGGCCCATTTTGCCTAACTTTTGTTATTTTTGTTTAAAGCCTAACTTTTATACTTTAAGCCTCAAATTCTTAAAACAAGCTAGAATAGCCAGTGACAACCCACTGTAATTTTTACAGAATTGTTGGAAATTATTAAAACCCTGTTGTAGTTCAAACCTACACTAAAAGCCCTAAATGGAAATTAAGGAAAGAAAAATGAAAGATGTGAATAAATGTTGTCCCAAAAACTTTGTAATCTGTCCACTAAAATATATCAAGGCAATACCAAACCACTATGTTATCCTAAAAGAAAACCTAAGTTTAAAGGGTCATAAGTCTATGTATCTATATATATATACCACTAGAAGCCCCGCGTGACTAAGAAAACCCTAAGTTACTTCTTAACTTAGTTCCTTTAGCTTAATGTTCTTAAATCTTGCATAATCATGACATACATGTTCATTGCATTTCGATAGACTGTAATCTTGCTGACGGAGAGTACATCCTCGTGCCGGAGCAAGGAGCTGCTCAGGAGGTAGCCCCAGATCCAGCACCCGAGCCTGCACCAGAGGACCTGCCTGCCACTGCTTTGGAAGGCAAGCCCCGGTTTTATGCATAACCTGTTAATTATGCTATTTTACTTCACTTAATGATTGTAGGATTGATTGTGCACTTAGGTGTAGGAATTGGTTGAAACCCTAGTTGCATGATCTCAGGAATCCTTTTGAGATGAATACTAGTATGACAGGTCGAGTAGTTGCTTTATTTAATTAGGATCTCGGTAGAAGACGAGTGATTTTTCTAGCACTCGCGCGAGATCAGGAAATTGATTGTACCCACTTTCACACTGTCATGATACTAGTTGATGGACAACAATCCATGGGGATTGGTTGTTCACGAGATGGAAATTGGAATAAGGATTAACGTGCGGATACCTGTGTCAAGCGTTTGAATGTACTAAACACATACCGAGAAATATGGTAAATCGGTAAGCCTAGTACCTAAGTGAACCTGCCCGCAGATTGCCCTCCTCACGCGACCTGAGACGAGGTCTCCCATTCCGGTTATGGTGGGTACAAGTGCGGTCACTGCACGACGGCCAGTCGGGGTCAGTGAGGCATTGTACGCCAAGGCGGTGAGCCCCTTTCTGTTGCTAGGGAATCGATGGGGACGGTTGATATGTGTGGGGACGGAGTGCCCCTGCATGTCGTGTGTTTAGGTTTACCTTGCAAGGATAAAAACTCGATTCGAATCGTCTGCTTCTCGCAGCTAATGAGACTGCTTGATCCATTGTACTGCATTGAGTAATAAGTGGAAGTATGATGAGTTGAGATATGATGTTGACTGTTAATGATGCTTGCTACCATGTATGAGTAGATAGTCCACTTTTAGCCTTAAGAGAGTCACACTTAACTTTGATTAAGTTAAAATCTTGATTTAGAAACTCAGCTAGTGCTTTTGGCAACCAAACCCCACAGCCAAACAGCTGCATGTCTAGAGGTAGAGGAGTAGACTCCTCACACCGGGTAAGTCTAGCTGAGTATTAGTATACTCAGCCTTGCTTGTGGCATAATTTTTACAGGTTCTCTGGAGGAGATGGTTGCTGGGATAACTTGGCCGTCCACCTTGCCACCGGGTTGGACTGTTGAGTGGGACCCTGCCTCGGCTGAGGAGGAGCATGAGGAGTGATGGGACAGGCTTCCCCATCTCTCTGTTTAATGACCGTTAGTTTTATTCCGCTGCACTTCGAACAATGATGGATACTTTTGCAAAAACTCCGATGATGATGATGGTGATGTAATAATTTAACATTGTGACATGTATGGTTTTATGCTTTATTGTATTTGCTCTGTGACTCACCTTCGAGTGAGATTGTGGTACTTGATCCTGTCAGTGGCCGTGTCGGACTAGATCCGAGGGATTGACGGGTTATTCCCATTTAAGTGTGGTCTAGCCTCTAAAGCGGGACTTGGGCACTTAAGTTGGAATAATTCGGGCAGTTCCGCCACACTATTCACCCCCCTCTAGGTGTTCTCTATTGGTATCAGAGCCGTTCTCTCAAGAAAGGGACTAATCGCCCGAAGAGATGGATCCTAAGGGCAAGGGGATCGTGATCAATGATAAGGAGAAGGAGTCCTTCGTCAACGAGCCTAATGATGACAAGCCTACCGACTCGGGCTCGGGCCACAAACGCAAAGATGGGAAGAAGAAGACAAGGCGCATCAAGGAGATCGTCTACTACGACGACAGCGATGAGTCCACTTCTTCCCAAAAGGACAACAACGACAACGACTACGACAAAAGAAAGACGGTTAATTCGAACTTTTCTTTCGATTACTCTCGTATTCCGCATAGCTCAAATGCACATTTGCTTTCCATCCCTCTTGGCAAACCTCCACACTTTGATGGGGAGGACTACGGATTTTGGAGTCACAAAATGCGTAGTCACATGTTCTCTCTCCATCCAAGTATATGGGAGATTGTTGAGAATGGAATGAAATTTGATAGCTCGGATAGTCCTGTATTTATTAATGAACAGATTCATAAAAATGCACAAGCTACCACTGTGTTGTTAGCCTCTTTGTGCAGGGACGAGTATCATAAGGTGAGCGGCTTGGACAATGCCAAGCAAATCTAGGACACCCTCAAGATCTCTCATGAGGGGAACGACGTCACCTTGCTCACCAAGATGGAGTTAGTAGAGGGTGAGCTCGGGAGATTTGCAATGATAAGGGGCGAGGAGCCAACCCAAACATACAACCGGCTCAAGACCCTCATCAACAAAATAAGGAGCTACGGAAGCACGCGATGGACGGACCACGACGTCGTTCGCCTAATGCTAAGGTCCTTTACTGTACTTGATCCACATCTGGTGAACAATATTCGTGAAAATCCTAGGTACACCAAGATGTCGCCCGAAGAAGTTCTTGGGAAGTTCATGAGCGGGCGAATGATGATCAAGGAGGCGAGATACGTGGACGACGCATTGAATGGTCCAATCAATGAGCCTCAACCCTTTGCTCTCAAGGCAACAAGAAGCAAGGAGGCGCTACCTAGCAAGGTGGCACAAGTTGAGGCAGCAGGGCTAAATGATGAAGAGATGGCTCTCATCATCAAGCGCTTCAAGACGGCGCTAAAGGGTCACAAGGGGCAGCCAAGCAAGACCAAGACAAAGGGGAAGCGCTCATGCTTCAAGTGTGGTAAGATTGGTCATTTTATCGCTAACTGCCCCGATAATGATAGTGACCAGGAACAGGGGAACAAGAGGGAGAAGAAGAAGAAGAACTATAAGAAGGCAAAAGGCGAGGCACATCTTGGCAAGGAGTGGGACTCGGATTGTTCGTCGTCCGACTCCGACAACGAAGGACTCGCTGCCACTGCCTTCAACAAGTCATCCCTCTTCCCCAACGAGCATCACACTTGCCTCATGGCAAGGGAAAAGAAGGTAAGCGCTCGTAACACTAGTACTTATGCTTCTTCAAGTGAGGATGAGTCTAGTGATGATGATGAAATAGATTATTCATGTTTATTCAAGGGTCTAGATAGAACCAAGGTGGATAAAATAAATGAATTGATTGATGCTTTGAATGATAAGAATAGATTGCTAGAAAAGCAAGAGGATCTCTTATATGATGAACATGATAAGTTTGTAGAAGCTCAAAAATCCCTTGCTTTAGAAATAAAGAGAAATGAAATGCTTTCTTGTGAACTATCTTCCTGCCATGAGACAATTTCTAGCTTGAGGAGCATAAATGATGATTTGAATGCTAAGTTAGAGATAGCTAGTAAATCTAACTCTTGTGTAGAACATGTTACGATTTGCAATAGGTGTAAAGATTTTGACATTGATGCTTGTAGTGAACACCTTGTTACAATTTCCAAATTGAATGATGAATTGACTAGTCTTAATGCCCAACTTAAGACTAGCAAGAGTGATTTTGATAAGCTAAAGTTTGCAAGGGATGCCTACACGATTGGTAGACACCCCTCAATAAAGGATGGACTTGGCTTCAAGAGGGAAGCCAAGGACGTAACAAGCCATAAGGCTCCCATCTCCGCCAAGGAGAAAGGAAAGGCCCCTATGGCTAGTAGTGTTAAAAAGAACCATGCTTTTATGTACCATGATAGAAGACAGTCTTATAGGAGTTGTAATGCTTATGATGCTTTTGACTCTCATGCCATGTTTGCTTCTAGTTCTTCCTATATGCATGGTAAAGATATGTCGAAGAGATATTTTGTTCATATGCCTAGGAGAAATGTTGTTAATGTTCCTAGGAAAGTTAATGAACCTTCTACAATATATCATGCTTTAAATGCTTCCTTTGCTATTTGTAGAAAGGATAGGAAGATAGTTGCTAGAAAATTAGGGGCAAAATGCAAGGGAGACAAAACTTGCATTTGGGTCCCTAAGACAATTGTGACTAACCTTGTAGGACCCAACAAGAGTTGGGTACCTAAGACCCAAGCCTAAATTTGCCTTGCAGGTTTATGCATCCGGGGGTTCAAGCTGGATTATCGACAGCAGATGCACAAACCATATGACGGGGGAGAAGAAGATGTTCACCTCCTACCTTAAAAACAAGGATTCCCAAGATTCAATAATATTCGGTGATGGGAATCAAGGCAAGGTAAAAGGGTTAGGTAAAATTGCTATTTCATCCGAGCACTCTATATCTAATGTGTTTTTAGTTGAGTCTCTTGGATATAATTTGTTATCTGTTAGTCAATTATGCAATATGGGATATAATTGTCTATTCACAAATGTAGATGTGTCTGTCTTTAGAAGAAGTGATGGTTCATTAGCTTTTAAGGGTGTGTTAGACGGCAAACTTTACTTAGTTGATTTTGCAAAAGAGGAGGCCGGTCTAGATGCATGCTTAATTGCTAAGACTAGCATGGGCTGGCTGTGGCATCGCCGCTTAGCACATGTGGGGATGAAGAACCTTCACAAGCTTCTAAAGGGAGAACATGTGATAGGTTTAACTAATGTGCAATTCGAAAAAGATAGACCTTGTGCAGCCTGTCAAGCAGGCAAACAGGTGGGAAGCTCTCATCACACCAAAAATGTGATGACCACATCAAGACCTTTGGAGATGCTTCACATGGACCTCTTCGGACCCGTCGCCTATCTAAGTATAGGAGGAAGTAAGTATGGTCTTGTTATAGTTGATGACTTTTCCCGCTTCACTTGGGTATTCTTTTTGCAGGATAAATCTAAAACCCAAGGGACCCTCAAGCGCTTCCTAAGGAGAGCTCAAAACGAGTTTGAGCTCAAGGTGAAAAAGATAAGGAGCGACAATGGGTCCGAGTTCAAGAACCTTCAAGTGGAGGAGTACCTTGAGAAGGAAGGGATCAAGCACGAGTTCTCCGCTCCCTACACACCACAGCAAAACGGTGTGGTAGAGAGGAAGAACAGGACGCTTATAGACATGGCGAGGACGATGCTTGGAGAGTTCAAGACCCCCGAGCGCTTTTGGTCGGAAGCCATGAACACGGCTTGCCACACCATCAATAGGGTCTACCTTCATCGCCTCCTCAAGAAGACGTCGTATGAGCTACTAACCGGTAACAAACCCAATGTTTCATATTTTCGAGTTTTTGGGAGTAAATGCTACATTCTAGTGAAGAAGGGCAGGAATTCCAAATTTGCTCCCAAAGTCGTAGAAGGGTTTTTGTTAGGTTATGACTCAAATACAAAGGCGTATAGAGTCTTCAACAAATCATCGGGTTTGGTTGAAGTCTCTAGCGACATTGTATTTGATGAGACTAATGGCTCTCCAAGAGAGCAAGTTGTTGATTTTGATGATGTAGATGAAGAAGAAGTTCCAACGACCGCAATACGCACCATGGCAATTGGAGATGTGCGGCCACAGGAACAAGATGAGCAAGATCAACCTTCTTCCTCAACAATGGTGCAACCCCCAACTCAAGATGATGAACAGGAGGCGTGTGATCAAGGGGGAGCACAAGATGATCATGTAATGGAGGAAGAAGCACAACCAACACCTCCAACCCAAGTTCGAGCAATGATTCAAAGGGATCATCCCGTCGACCAAATTTTGGGTGATATTAGCAAGGGAGTAACTACTCGATCTCGATTAGTTAATTTTTGTGAGCATTACTCCTTTGTCTCTTCTATTGAGCCTTTCAGGGTAGAAGAGGCCTTGCTAGATCCGGACTAGGTGTTGGCCATGCAGGAGGAGCTCAACAACTTCAAAAGAAATGAAGTTTGGACACTGGTGCCTCGTCCCAAGAAAAATGTTGTGGGAACCAAGTGGGTGTTCCGCAACAAACAAGACGAGCACGGGGTGGTGACAAGGAAAAAGGCACGACTTGTGGCAAAAGGTTATGCCCAAGTCGCAGGTTTGGACTTTGAGGAGACTTTTGCTCCTGTGGCTAGGCTAGAGTCCATTCGTATCTTGCTAGCATATGCCGCTCACCATTCCTTCAGGTTGTTCCAAATGGATGTGAAGAGCGCTTTCCTCAACGGGCCAATCAAGGAGGAGGTGTACGTGGAGCAACCCCCTGGCTTCGAGGATGAACGGTACCCCGACCATGTGTGTAAGCTCTCTAAGGCGCTCTATGGACTTAAGCAAGCCCCAAGAGCATGGTATGAATGCCTTAGAGACTTTTTAATTGCTAATGCTTTCAAGGTTGGGAAAGCCGATCCAACTCTTTTTACTAAGACTTGTGATGGTGATCTTTTTGTGTGCCAAATTTATGTCGATGACAAAATATTTGGTTCTACTAACCAAAAGTCTTGTGAAGAGTTTAGCAGGGTGATGACTCAAAAATTCGAGATGTCGATGATGGGCGAGTTAAGCTACTTCCTTGGGTTCCAAGTGAGACAACTTAAGGATGGAACCTTCATCTCCCAAACGAAGTACACACAAGATTTGATCAAAAGGTTTGGGATGAAGGACGCCAAGCCCGCAAAGACTCCGATGGGAACCGACAGACACACCGACCTCAACAAAGGAGGTAAGTCCGTTGATCAAAAAGCATACCGGTCTATGATAGGGTCTTCACTTTATTTATTTGCTAGTAGACCGAATATTATGCTTAGCGTATGCATGTGTGCTAGATTTCAATCCGATCCTAAGGAGTGTCACTTAGTGGCTGTGAAGCAAATTCTTAGATATTTAGTCGCTATGCCTTGTTTCGGGATCTGGTATCCAAAGGGGTCTACCTTTGACTTGATTGGATATTCAGACTCCGACTATGCTGGATGTAAGGTCGATAGAAAGAGTACATTGGGGACGTGCCAATTCTTAGGAAGGTCCCTGGTGTCATGGAGTTCTAAGAAACAAATCTATGTTGCCCTATCCACCGCTGAGGCTGAGTACGTTGCCACAGGACAGTGTTGCGCGCAACTACTTTGGATGAGGCAAACCCTCAGGGACTTTGGCTACAATCTGAGCAAAGTCCCACTCCTATGTGATAATGAGAGTGCTATCCGCATGGCGGATAATCCTGTTGAACACAGCCGCACAAAGCACATAGACATCCGGCATCACTTTTTGAGAGACCACCAGCAAAAGGGAGATATCGAAGTGTTTCATGTTAGCTCCGAGAACTAGCTAGCTGATATCTTTACCAAGCCTTTAGATGAGCAGACCTTTTGCAAGTTGCGTAGTGAGCTAAATGTCTTAGATTCACGGAACTTGGATTGATTTATAGCATACATGTGTTTATGCCTTTGATCATGTTTTTTATGCATATTGTTGTTTATTTTTGGTGCTCAAGTTGTACAAGCACTCCCCGGACCTTACAAGTCCATTTGCAAGTGATGCAAAAATTTAGGGGGAGATGTGCTACAACTTGACCCTTTGAGACTAACTGTGTGCTTGAGTTTGCTTAATTTAGTCTCAAAGGAGGATTGAAAGGGAAAAGGTGAACTTGGACCATGCAAGACTTCCACTGCACTCCGATGAACGAGTAACTTCTTCCAAGTTCATCTTAGTACTCTTATTGCCTTTTACTCTTAGTTGAAGATTTTTGGTGAGGCAATAGGGTTAAAGGGCCAAAATTGATCCCGTTTTGGTGCTTGATGCCAAAGGGGGAGAAAATAAGGCCAAAGCAATAAATGGATCGGGATCGGCTACCACTTGTGAATTTTGAAAATAATAGAGTTAGAGTTTTTATTTGTCAAAATACTCTTAATTGCTCTTATTATCGAAAGTTGGTCTCCTGTGGGGAGAAGGTTTAATTATGGTAAAAAGGGGGAGTTTTTGAATCCTTGATCAATTTTATGTTTCAACATGTGCGTTTGACTTAGAGATAGGAAATTGAGTTTGATTTGCAAAAACAAACCAAATGGTGGCAAAGAATGATCCATATATGCCAAATTTGATTCAAAACAAATTTTGAGTTCTTATTTGAATTGATTTTGTACTTGTTCTACTTGCTTTGTGTTATGTTGGCATTAATCACCAAAAAGGTGGAGATTGAAAGGGAAATGTGCCCTTGGGCCATTTCTAAGTGTTTTGGTGATTTAGTGTCCAACACAAGTGCCTAAGTGTCAAATGGTGGACAAAGTACAAATCAAGTATAAAGGTATGTTTCTCAGACTTAGTACATTGTTTTAGAGACTAATGTATTGTGTCTAAGTGCTGGAAACAGGAGAAATCGAATTGGAGAGAGATGGCCTTGTTCAGCCAAAGCCAGCTCTGTCTGGGTGCACCGGACAGTGTCCGGGGTACCAGGCTGGCTCAGGCGAACTTGCCGCTCTCGGGAATAAATTAACGGCGTACGGCTATAATTCACCGGACTGTCCGGTGAGCCAACGGTCGGCCGCGCGATCCGCGCGAGACACGTGACCGAGCCAACGGTCGGGAAGGGGCACCGGACTGTCCGGTGCGCCAACGGCTCCAAGGCTGCCAACGGTCGGCTTCGCCAAATAAGGAAGGAAATCTGCATCGGACAGTGTCCGGTGGTGCACCGGACTGTCCGGTGCGCCAGGCGACAGAAGGCAAGAATTGCCTTCCCGGATTGCTCTCAACGGCTCCTAGCTGCCTTGGGGCTATAAAAGGGACCCCTAGGCGCATGGAGGAGAACACCAAGCATTCCTTGAGCACTCTTGATCACTCACACTCAATTCTTGCGCACTTGTTCGACATTCTAGTGATTTGAGCTCTGTTCTAGTTTGCTAGTCTCTTGAGCTTAAGTCTGGGTCTTGTGTGTGCGTATTTGCTGTGATCTTTGTGTCTTGTGTGAGTTGCTAATTCCCCCCTTACTCCATGCTTCTTTGTGAACATCTTTGTCAGGGCGAGAGACTCCAAGTTGTGGAGATTCCTCGCGAACGGGATATAGAAAATAAAAGCAAACACTGTGGTATTCAAGTGGGTCTTTGGACCACTTGAGAGGGGTTGATTGCAACCCTCGTCCGTTGGGACGCCACAACGTGGAAGTAGGCAAGTGTTGTACTTGGCCGAACCACGGGATAAACCACTGTGTCTACCTGTGTTGATTCTCTTGTGGTTATTGTGTTTCGCTAAGACTCTTCTCTAGCCACTTGGCAAAACTGTGCTAACGCTTAACCAAGTTTTTTGTGGCATTAAGTTCAAGTTTTACAGGATCACCTATTCACCCCCCTCTAGGTGCTCTCACCAATTCCACAAAAGCTTTAGTGACTAGTGAGAGTGATTTGTTGTGTTCTTTTGAGCTCTTGCTCTTGGATTGCTTTCTTCTTTCTCATTCTTTCTTGAGATCAATACTCACTTGTAACCGAGGCAAGGGACACCAATTGTGTGGTGGTCCTTGCGGGGAAGTTTTGTTCCCGGTTGATTTGAGAAGAGAAAGCTCACTCGGTCCGAGGGACCGTTTGAGAGAGGGAAGGGGTTGAAAAAGACCCGGCCTTTGTGGCCTCCTCAACGGGGAGTAGGTTTGCGAGAACCGAACCTCGGTAAAACAAATCTGCGTGTCACACTTCTTATTTTCTTGCGATTTGTTTTTCACCCTCTCTCGCGGACTCGATTATATTTCTAACGCTAACCCGGCTTGTAGTTGTGATTAACTTTGTAAATTTTAGTTTCGCCCTATTCACCCCCCTCTAGGCGACTTTCAATTGGTATCAGAGCCCGGTGCTTCATTAGAGCCTAACCGCTCGAAGTGATGTCGGGAGATCACGCCAAGAAGGAGATGGAGACCGGCGAAAAGCCCACTACAAGCCACGGGAAGGCTTCATCGGAAGAGTCCCGCAAAAAGGGAAAGGGGAAGGAGAAGAAAGCTTCTTCCCACAAGTCGCATCGGAGTGGGGACAAGAAAAAGAAGATGAGGAAGGTGGTCTACTACGAGACCGACACCTCATCGCCATCTACCTCCGGCTCCGACGCGCCCTCCGTAACTTCTAAGCGCCATGAGCGCAAGAAGTTTAGTAAGATCCCCTTACACTATCCTCGTACTTCTAGACATACTCCATTACTTTCCGTTCCATTAGGCAAACCGCCAACCTTTGACGGTGAAGATTATGCTAGGTGGAGTGATTTAATGAAATATCACCTAACCTCACTCCACAAAAGTATATGGAATGTTGTTGAGTTTGGAGCACAGGTACCATCCGTAGGGGATGAGGATTATGATGAGGACGAGGTGGCCCAAATCGAGCACTTCAACTCCCAAGCCACAACCATACTCCTCGCCTCTCTAAGTAGGGAGGAGTACAACAAGGTGCAAGGATTAAAGAGCACCAAGGAAGTTTGGGACGTGCTCAAGACCGCGCACGAGGGTGATGAACTCACCAAGATCACCAAGCGGGAAACGATCGAGGGGGAGCTTGGTCGCTTCCGTCTTCGCCAAGGGGAGGAGCCACAAGACATGTACAACCGGCTCAAAACCTTGGTGAATCAAGTGCGCAACCTCGGGAGCAAGAAATGGGATGACCACGAGGTGGTTAAGGTTATTCTAAGATCACCTATTTTTCTTAACCCTACTCAAGTACAATTAATTCGTGGCAATCCTAGATACACACTAATGACTCCCGAGGAAGTAATCGGGAATTTTGTGAGCTTTGAGTTTATGATCAAAGGCTCAAGGAAGATCAACGAGCTTGACGGCCCCTCCACGTCCGAAGCACAACCGGTCGCATTTAAGTCGACGGAGGAGAAGAAGGAGGAGTCTACACCGAGTAGAACACCCATCGACGCCTCCAAGCTCGACAACGAGGAAATGGCGCTCGTCATCAAGAGCTTCTGCCAAATCCTCAAGCAAAGGAGGGGGAAAGATTACAAGCCCCGCTCCAAGAAGGTTTGCTACAAGTGTGGTAAGCCCGGTCACTTTATAGCAAAATGTCCTATTTCTAGTGACAGTGACAGGGGCGACGACAAGAAGGGGAGAAGAAAGGAGAAGAAGAGGTACTACAAGAAGAAGGGCGGCGATGCCCATGTTTGTCGCGAGTGGGACTCCGACGAAAGCTCTAGCGACTCCTCCTCCGACGAGGACGCCGCCAACATCGCCGTCACCAAGGGACTTCTCTTCCCCAACATCGGCCACAAGTGCCTCATGGCAAAGGACGGCAAAAAGAAAAAGGTTAAATCTAAATCCTCCACTAGATATGAATCCTCTAGCGATGATAATGCTAGTGATGAGGAAGATAATTTGCGTACTCTTTTTGCCAACTTATACATGCAACAAAAAGAGAAATTAAATGAATTAATTAGTGCCATCCATGAGAAGGATGATCTCTTGGACTCCCAAGAGGACTTCCTAATCAAGGAAAACAAAAAGCATGTTAAAGTTAAAAATGCTTATGCTCTAGAAGTTGAAAATGTGAAAAATTATCTAGTGAGCTAAGCACTTGCCATGAGACTATAGACAACCTTAGAAATGAGAATGCTAATTTGTTAGCTAAGGTTGATTCCATTGCTTGTAATGTTTCAATTCCCAATCTTAGAAATAATAATGATGATTTGCTTGCTAAGATTGAAGAATTGAACATTTCTCTTGCTAGCCTTAGAGATGAAAATGAAAAATTGTTTGCTAAGGCTAAAGATTTTGATGTTTGCAATGCTACCATTTCCGACCTTAGAAGTAAAAATGACATATTGCATGCTAAGGTTGTAGAATTAAAATCTTGCAAACCATCTACATCTACCGTTGAGCACACTACTATTTGCACTAGATGTAGAGATGTTAACATTGATGCTATTCATGATCACATGGCTTTAATTAAACAACAAAATGATCATATAGCAAAGTTAGATGCTAAAATTTCCGAGCATGACTTAGAAAACGAAAAGTTTAAATTTGCTAGAAGCATGCTTTATAGAGGGAGACGCCCTGGCATTAAGGATGGCATTGGCTTCCAACAGGGAGGCAATGTCAAGCTTAATGCCCCTCCTAAGAAATTGTCTAATTTTGTTAAGGGCAAGGCTCCCATGCCTCAAGATAATGAGGGTTACATTTTGTACCCTGCCGGTTATCCTGAGAGCAAAATTAGGAGAATTCACTCTAGGAAGTCTCACTCTGGCCCTAACCATGCATTTATGTATAAGGGTGAGACATCTAGTTCTAGGCAACCAACCCGTGCTAAGTTGCCTAAGAAGAAAACTCCTAGTGCATCAAATGATCATGACATTTCATTTAAAACTTTTGATGCATCATATGTTTTAACTAACAAATCCGGCAAGGTAGTTGCCAAGTATGTTGGGGGCAAGCACAAGGGGTCAAAGACTTGTGTTTGGGTACCCAAAGTTCTTGTGTCTAATGCCAAAGGACCCAAAACCATTTGGGTACCTAAAGTCAAGAACTAAACTTGTTTTGTAGGTTTATGCATCCGGGGGCTCAAGTTGGATCATCGACAGCGGGTGCACAAACCATATGACAGGGGAGAAGAAAATGTTCTCCTCCTATGAGAAAAACCAAGATCCCCAACGAGCTATCACATTCGGGGATGGAAACCAAGGTTTGGTCAAAGGATTGGGTAAAATTGCTATATCACCTGACCATTCCATTTCCAATGTTTTTCTTGTAGATTCTTTAGATTACAATTTGCTTTCCGTTTCTCAATTATGTCAAATGGGCTACAACTGTCTTTTTACTGATGTAGGTGTCACTGTCTTTAGAAGAAGTGATGATTCAATAGCATTTAAGGGAGTGTTAGAGAGTCAGCTATACTAGGTAGATTTTGATAGAGCTGAACTCGACACTTGCTTAATTGCTAAGACTAACATGGGTTGGCTATGGCACCGCCGACTAGCACATGTTGGGATGAAGAATCTTCATAAGCTTCTAAAGGGAGAACACATTTTAGGACTAACAAATGTTCATTTTGAGAAAGACAGGATTTGTAGCGCATGCCAAGCAGAAAAGCAAGTTGGTGCCCATCATCCACATAAGAACATCATGACGACTAACAGGCCACTGGAGCTCCTACACATGGACCTATTCGGCCCGATTGCTTACATAAGCATCGGCAGGAGTAAGTACTGTCTAGTTATTATGGATGATTATTCTCGCTTCACTTGGGTGTTCTTTTTGCAGGAAAAATTTCATACCCAAGAAACCTTAAAGGGATTCTTGAGACGGGCTCAAAACGAGTTCGGCTTAAGGATCAAGAAAATAAGAAGCGACAACGGGACGGAGTTCAACAACTCTCAAATTGAAGGCTTCCTTGAGGAGGAGGGCATCAAGCATGAGTTCTCCTCTCCCTACACGCCACAACAAAATGGTGTAGTGGAGAGAAAGAATCGAACTCTATTGGACATGGCTAGAACCATGCTTGATGAGTACAAGACATCGGATCGGTTTTGGGCCGAGGCGGTCAACACTGCCTGCTACGCCATCAACCAGTTATATCTACACTGAATCCTCAAGAAGACATCATACGAACTCCTAACCGGTAAAAAGCCCAATATTTCATATTTTAGAGTCTTTGGTAGCAAATGTTTTATACTTGTTAAAAGAGGTAGAAAATCTAAATTTGCTCCTAAGACTGTAGAAGGCTTTTTACTAGGATATGATTCAAACACAAGGGCATATAGAGTCTTTAACAAGTCCTCTGGACAAGTTGAAGTTTCTTGTGACGTTGTGTTTGATGAGACTAACGGCTCTCAAGTAGAGCAAGTTGATCTTGATGAGATAGGTGATGAAGAGGCTCTGTGCATCGCGCTAAGGAACATGTCCATTGGGGATGTGTGTCCTAAGGTATCCGAAGAGCCTCCAAATGCACAAGATCAACCATCCTCCTCCACGCAAGCATCTCCACCAACTCAAAATGAGGATGAGGCTCAAGTTGATGAAGGAGAAGATCAAGCAAATGAGCCACCTCAAGATGACGACAATGATCAAGGGGGAGATGCAAATGATCAAGACAAGGAGGATGAAGAACCAAGGTCGCCACACCCAAGAGTCCACCAAGCAATCCAACGAGATCACCCCGTCGACACCATCCTCGGCGACATCCATAAGGGGGTAACCACTAGATCTCGTGTTGCACATTTTTGTGAGCATTACTCTTTTGTTTCCTCTATTGAGCCACACATGGTAGAGGAAGCACTACAAGATTCGGATTGGGTAGTGGCGATGCAGGAGGAGCTCAACAACTTCACTAGGAACGAGGTATGGCATTTGGTTCCACGTCCTAATCAAAATGTTGTAGGAACCAAATGGGTGTTCCGCAACAAGCAAGACGAGCATGGTGTGGTGACAAGGAACAAAGCCCGACTTGTGGCCAAAGGATACTCCCAAGTCGAAGGTTTGGATTTCGGTGAAACCTATGCATCCGTAGCTAGGCTTGAGTCAATTCGTATATTATTAGCCTATGCTACTTACCATGGCTTCAAGCTTTATCAAATGGACGTGAAGAGTGCCTTCCTCAATGGACCAATCAAGGAAGAGGTCTATGTTGAGCAACCTCCCGGCTTTGAAGATTGTGAGTACCCTAACCATGTATATAAACTCTCTAAGGCGCTTTATGGGCTCAAGCAAGCCCCAAGAGCATGGTATGAATGCCTTAGAGATTTCCTTATAGATAATGGCTTCAAAGTTGGAAAGACCGATCCTACTTTATTCACTAAAACTCTTGAAAATGACTTGTTTGTATGCCAAATTTATGTTGATGATATTATATTTGGGTCTACTAACGAGTCTACATGTGAAGAATTTAGTAGGATCATGACACAAAAAATCGAGATGTCTATGATGGGGGAGTTGAAGTATTTCTTAGGATTTCAAGTAAAGCAACTCCAAGAGGGCACCTTCCTAAGCCAAACGAAGTATACTCAAGATATTCTAAGCAAGTTTGGGATGAAGGATGCCAAACCCATCAAGACACCCATGGGAACCAATGGGCATCTCAACCTCGACGAGGGAGGTAAGTCCGTGGATCAAAAGGTATACCGGTCGATGATAGGTTCTTTACTCTACTTATGTGCATCTCGACCGGATATTATGCTTTCCGTATGCATGTGTGCAAGATTCCAAGCCGACCCTAAGGAAGCTCACCTTACGGCCGTAAAACGAATCTTGAGATATTTAGTTTATACTCCTAAGTTTGGGCTTTGGTATCCTAGGGGATCCACTTTTTATTTGATTGGTTATTCGGATGCCGATTGGGCGGGGTGTAAAATCAATAGAAAGAGCACATCTGGGACTTGTCAGTTCTTGGGAAGATCCTTGGTGTCTTGGGCTTCAAAGAAGCAAAATTCCGTAGCTCTTTCTACCGCCGAGGCCGAGTACATTGCCGCAGGACATTGTTGCGCGCAACTACTTTGGATGAGGCAAACCCTTAGGGACTACGGTTACAAATTAACCAAAGTTCCTCTCTATGTGACAATGAGAGTGCAATCCGCATGGCGGATAATCCCGTTGAGCATAGCCGCACTAAGCACATAGCCATTCGGTATCACTTTTAAGGGATCACCAACAAAAGGGAGATATCGAGATTTCATATATTAACACTAAAGATCAATTAGTCGATATCTTTACCAAGCCACTAGATGAACAAACTTTTAACAAACTTAGGCATGAGCTAAATATTCTTGATTCTAGGAACTTCTTTTGTTGATTTGCACACATAGCTCATTCATATACCTTTGATCATGCCTCTTTCATATGCTATGACTAATGTCTTTTCAAGTCTATTTCAAACCAAGTCATAGGTATATTTGAAAGGGAATTGGAGTCTTCGGTGAAGACAAAGGCTTCCACTCCGTAACTCATCCTTCGCCGTTGCTCCGGGCAACTCTCCATCTTTGGGGGAGCGAGCAGGAGTCCAAAGCAAAAGGACTCCGTCTTTGGTATAATCTTCACTCATGTGTTCTATTTGCCAAAGGGGAGAAAATTGTTTAAAGAGGGCTCTAATGACTCCGTTTTTGGCGATTCATGCCAAAGGGGGAGAGAGCATGAGCCCAAAGCAAAAGGACCGCACCACCACCTAATTTTAAAAAGAGTTTTTCACTTGATATGATTTTCAATTTGGTATCTCCTTGTGTTCAAAAAGAGGAGAGAGTAATATTTTCAAAATCAAATCTTAAAACCCTCTTGAACACTAAGAGGAGGAATTTATCAAGGGGGAGTTTTGTTTTAGTCAAAGGAAAAGCATTTGAAACAGGGGGAGAAAATTTCAAATCTTGAAAATGCTTTGCAAAATCTTATTCATTTACCCTTGACTATTTGCAAAAGGACTTTGAAAAGGATTTACAAAGAATTTGCAAAAACAAAACAAGTGGTGCAAGCGTGGTCCAAAATATCAAAAATTAAAGAAACAATCCATGTGTATCTTATAAGTATTTATATTGACTCAATTCCAAGCAACCTGTGCACATACATTATGCAAACTAGTTCAATTATGTATTTCTATACTTGCTTTGGTTTGTGTTGGCATCAATCACCAAAAAGGGGGAGATTGAAAGGGAATTAGGCTTACACCTATTTTCCTAATTGATTTTGGTGGTTGAATTGCCCAACACAAATAATTGGACTAACTAGTTTGCTCTAGTCTATAAGTTATACAGGTGCCAAAGGTTCACACTTAGCCAATAAAAAGACCAAGAACTGGGTTCAACAAAGAGAGCAATGGATAACCGAAGGCAGCCCTGGTCTGGCGTACCAGACTGTCCGGTGTGCCACCGGACAGTGTCCGGTGCACCACCGGACAGTGTCCGGTGCACCAGGGGACTTCACGCTGAACTCTTCACCTTCGGGGAAATCCAAAGGCGCTCCGCTATAATTCACCGGACAGTGTCCGGTGCCCTAGAGGAGAGCGACTCTGGAACTCGCCATCTTCGGGAATTCGCTCCGCTATAATTCGCCGGACATGTCCGGTGCACACCGGACTGTTCGGTGAGCCAGCGGAGCAACGACTACTTCGCGCCAACGGTCACCTGCAGAAGCATTAAATGCGCGCTAGAGCGCACAGAAGTCAGGCACGCGCGAAGTGGCGCACCAGACACCCTACAGTACATGTCCGGTGTGCCACCGGACATCAAGGCGGGCCCAGCAGTCAGAGCTCCAACGGTCAGAACCCAACGACCTGGTGACGTGGCTGGCGCACCGGACACTGTCCGGTGCACCATGCGACAGACAGCCTCCACCAAACGGCTAGTTTGGTGGTTGGGGTTATAAATACCCCCAACCACCCCACATCCAAGATATCCAAGTTTTCACACTTCCAACCACTTACAAGAGCTAGGCATTCAATACAAGACACACCCAAGTGATCAAATCCTCTCCCAATTCCACAAAAGCTTTAGTGATTAGTGAGAGTGATTTGTTGTGTTCTTTTGAGCTCTTGCGCTTGGATTGCTTTCTTCTTTCTCATTCTTTCTTGAGATCAATACTCACTTGTAACCGAGGCAAGGGACACCAATTGTGTGGTGGTCCTTGCGGGGAAGTTTTGTTCCCGGTTGATTTGAGAAGAGAAAGCTCACTCGGTCCGAGGGACCGTTTGAGAGAGGGAAGGGGTTGAAAAAGACCCGGCCTTTGTGGCCTCCTCAACGGGGAGTAGGTTTGCGAGAACCGAACCTCGGTAAAACAAATCCGCGTGTCACACTTCTTATTTGCTTGCGATTTGTTTTTCACCCTCTCACGCGGACTCGATTATATTTCTAACGCTAACCCGACTTGTAGTTGTGATTAACTTTGTAAATTTCAGTTTCGCCCTATTCACCCCCCTCTAGGCGACTTTCACTCCTGGTGCGTAGGTTCGGCCTGGACCCGTTTCTAGACGCATCCCAACAGATTCACGTGTGATTAGCCGGATAAGCACGAGCGGGATAAGGACTCTCGCGAGAGTTAATCTAATCACGGACCGTCTGGAGCGCTGTTTGGGCCACTTGACCGGACCGTCCGGCCGTGCTCAGGTGCCAAATCTGGTGTTTAACACATGAGATATGTAGCTTTAATATCTTTATTTGATACTTTTGTGATTAAAATAATCATGTCTACTAGAATATCGGAGGGTATGAGTTTCCAATGGTATCCACTAGCCATGATTTATGAGGTAATTTTATATCCATGATAATTAGTGGGTATAGATAGTGTGGTATTTTTTCTTTAATGGGTATAGACACAGGGGGCGAAGCTAGGTAGTGAGAAGTGGGTGCACATGCCCCACGAAAATTTGTAAATCCCACACTACCTCCAAATTATTAGTACTATGCACTCTTTAAGGTAAATGCACCATTTCTTGATCCACTTTAGGTCTTACTCTGTTATTCCAATACCATGTGGATTGGAGTGTATTGGAATAGATTAGGATGAATTTTGACTTGCTATAGATTTAAACCGACTCAATACTATCCAAGCTACATGGATTAATGGTAAAACGAACAAGCCCTTAGCTTGGCCATTGTATAGATATGACATTGTGTATCCAATCCGTTGCCATCCAGCGGCGACGGACGGAGGCTTCGAGCAGAAGGGAGAAACAATTTTGCAAAATAGTGTCATACGCGTGAATATCCGCAACGCGAGCGTGACTACGACATTTTCCACAATCATGTCTGTGGCCAGGGCCCACTCTGAGCGTAGGACCGCCTGGGCGGCCGCCCTAGGCCCCCAAATCCTAGGGGCCCATATCTTACAGTAATTGTATAGATAACAAGATATCTAATATTGAGTTAAATACTCTAATCTCTAAGTTGAGAGTTTTGAAGTTAAATTTGCCATAACCACTTATGTCTCCTATGAAGATATTTGAGTATGTCAATAACATGGATTCCTATCCTAATGTTTCTATAGATTATCAAATATTATTTACTATACCTGTTATGGTGGCATTAAATAAAAGGAGTTTTTCGATGTTGAAATAATTGAAGAATTATTTAAGTTCTAGAATCTCTCAAAAACGATTGAATCATTTGGCTACCTTACATATTGAGAAAAAAATATTAGATAAGATTGATATCAACATAATCATTGATGACTTTGCCTAAAAAAGTCAGAAGAAACTTTTGAAGTATTGTAAAATTTATTTAGTACAATATTTTGATATCATGTTAAGTATTATCGATATAATATATACACGTACATAAAAAATATTATACTTAAATATAAGGCTTAATTTTTACGTTCGTTCTAAGCTAAATCTTAGCTCCGGCCGTCTGTGTGGCATGCTGCTGGGAGTACGAATAGTAGTGCAATTTTTTGAGTTAATCCTTTATTTGCCCTTGTTTTTGGACGCCATCCCTTATTTACCTTTGACTAAACATGTTTTCCCTACATGTCCAGAGTTTCAAATCCTTTCCCTTTTGTACCCTTTTTCTGTTACTGTGGCTGCTTTTTACCATTTGGACATGCATGCCCTTAGCAGCATATCCCTTATTTGTCCCTGTGTACACTTTAAATATGAGTTTTTTTATGACCGAACATGACAATTTTATCAATATTTTTTTGACAACATAATATTATGCAAACAAATTATTGGAGTATGGATCAAGCAAATTTGACATCTAGCAAGTTCAAATTTCGATTACATTCCATCCAGCAAGTAGTGTTGGAACAAAATAGAGCTTAGCACATTCCTTCCATGAAGTAGTTTTGGAGCAAAATAAAATTCACTACACCCAACAAGACTTTTAATTCTGCCACATCCCTTCCATTGACCAATTTTGGAGCAAAATAAAATGCAGACACTCAACACATATTAGACTCTTGACGCATCAAGCACCCTCTAACGTATTGGAGGCATCTACATTCGATTCAACAACTTGTAACTGATTAGATTCAGCAACATTTGATGTCCCACCCTCCAATTGATTTGAGACAACACTTGATGTCTTCTTGTTTCTCCTCCTATGTGCAACACAGTAAAAGGTAGTTGAGAAAAAGTATAAGCACACCTCATCATTGCAAATTCACTAGGAAGCAAAGGGCAATTTAGCCATTTTGAATTTTTTAACGGAGAGACTAACTTGACGGATGGAGTAAGCTGACGTGACAGACTTAATAGGGTATAAAAGGGATGAACATTGAGAATCTGAATATAAACGGGAACTATACTAGGGGGAAATAAGGGATGACGTCCAAAAACAGGGGCAAATAAAGGATCAACTCCAAATTTTTTTACCTGAAATGCGCGTCGCGGTCGCCTCTGCTGAAGACAACCTGAGGAGTGTTTTTGTTTTTGGCGACGCGATTGACGGATCACGGGATCAGGCATATGAGCTTTTTCCGCGTTCGGCGTCTGCTGGCCTAAAACAGCCACGGAAACGACGTCCACACGTTCCGTTGCCAACACCGTCCTTCTCGCGCCCCGTCCCGCCCCGTGCCGTGACCGTCTCCTCTATATCTCAAAGTCGCCCAGTTTGGGACAAGCGAGGCGACACCCGCCTGTTCGTCGGATTGCGGCCGAGGAGGATTAGGACGAAGACTGATGACGTCGCTGCGACCGTTCGACCCCTCGCTCGCCGTGGCGGCGGCCTCCTCGAGGCCGTGGCGCGGGCTCGGCGGAGCCTTTGCTGCAGCCGTTGTACGGCGCCGCGGCCGGGTCGCTGCCCCGTGGAGACGCGCGTTCTCATGCCGTGCGGGATCCGCCGCTTCGGCTACAAAGAGGTCAACATTTTGTTCGCTTTTCTGCTTAATTAGCCTCTCGGGAGACTTTGTGTGGGACCTTATTGGAACGTGTGGTTCATTACGGTAGGTCACAAACGGGTTTATTAGATTTATTGGAAATCTATGGCTTTGTCGTTTTCTTCTCGGGCAGGATAACACACAGGTTATGTCCAAACCATCTAACATTGAAAAGTACATATATAATAATATCTGTAGGTAATCTCCTACAACGGTGCAAATTTTATTAAAAGATAAACAAAAGAAACGGGAGAGGACTGCACAAACAATGGTAGAGAAAGGAAAAGAGAAGGCTAAACCAAACCGGACTTACCTAGTAAGTAAGGGAAGGAGAAGAAAGGGAAGCAAAAACAAAACCCATAAACCACAAGCCGAGCAACTTCCACGGGTTTTAGCAACTTCTCAAGATGACTTTTAATAATGATTCTAAAGTTCCATTCCTGAATATACAGAGGTCTACACTCTTCCAGCTTGTCCATAATTTGAAGAACTTCATTATTCTGTTGTATCAAGGAATTAAGATTGGAGAGCTTCATGCTCCAAATCCTGAGAGCATTTCTGACATTCTTAAGTTTGGCAATAATTCTAGATGCATTGGACGTTAGTCTGACGTCTTTATTCCATTTTTGCTGGACTAAATCAAAGAAACCCGGATGATGAACCCAGAAGTTCTCAAATCTGAAAAGATTAGCTTTTGGGATTCTAGCTTCAATTTGGGCCACACAAGGAACGTGATTGTTAGAACTAATTTGTGTGTTCTTGTGCTTAATATACTAGAGTAGTATAGAGGTGTCTTTAGAGTTCTAGAAAGTCAGCTGTAGCTGACAGCTAGGTAGTAGCAGCAGCAGCAGTCTTACTGTAGCAGACGCCTACTGTAGTGCCGGCATATTGTAGCAACCGACCTACTATAGCAAACCGTCCTACTGTAGCAGCGTCCTTGCATGATCTATAAGTAGGGATGTAACCCTCTCTTGTAAGCTAAGCCTGGGAATAAAGCTTCTACTTCATATCAGTTCTACTCTTCATCAAAAACAATGTGTGTGAGTGGTGTGGCTGAGGGGAGAAGGTGCTGGTTTTGTTAACAGTGGCATCGAAGCCTGGTTTGAAGCCTCGGTTCCTGAGGAGATGTCGCGTGTGACGAGGTCCTAGTCCCCTAGATGCCGGGAGCGGCAAGGATCCAACTCGCCGGGGCACAACCGCGGTGGCGGAGGCAGTGCTCTGGTCATCCAGCGAAGGATGCAGGATGTTGGAGGCGGAGCACCATACCCTATGCTCACCCGCACCAACTACGACAACTGGGTGGTGATGATGAAGGTCATGATGGATGCGTGTGGACTGTCGAAGGCAGTCGACACTGGCAACGTTGAGCGCAACGAGGATCGGTGGGCTATGGAGACGATCCTACGAGTGGTTCCTCCAGAGATGCACCAGTCCTTGGGGGTGAAAGCGACGACAAAGGAGGCCTGGGACATCCTGAAGACGATGCGAACCGGTTCAGGGCTGGTGAAGCGGACCAAGATGTGAACCGACATCCTGAAGACGAATGAACCGGATAGAAATTCCATCAGCATCATGTAAGTTGCCGGCGATGAGTCTGTCCCTTTGGTAAAGACTAGCAAGCTCGAAAGCCTCAATGCCAAAAGGGTGTCTAGAAGCACTGACAACCTTAAGATGCAACTCGTACTAAACAAAGTCTCGAATCTGCTGGACAAACATACCTAGATCACTCGGAGCAAGAACACCATCCACATCTTCTACAATGACGAACTGCTCAGCTTTGACTTCAAGCAAGTCCACCATATGAACCCGAGCCCTCGCCCGACGCAGCGGACCTCCATCCTCCATTATCATCTCCGGAGGGAGAAAGGGTCTTGGATCAGCGACGTAGTTGGCCATTTCGATCGTCAAAGGCCGAGCCAGGGAGGAAGAGCGAGCGACGAGAAACGGCGCGGGGGGCAAAGAGGGAGAAGGCAGGGCAGATTGCACTAGAGGCACACGATCAGGTCATGAGGCTAAGAGACCGAAGACGGAGCGACGGGAACAACTTCCAAAGCAACTTCCATACTATCACTATTTGCGCTGACTCATTAATGAGGTGTACCTTGGGCCTCCAGTGTAGTTTTGTCAAAGGTTGCACTTGCTATTGTTACAATATTTTTCAAAATGGCATAGCGATAGTCAGCAGCGATATCTAACCGGGCTCGTACAGTTCCTGATGAGGTGGAAGCATGAAAAACATCGGTAGCAGAATTTGTCATGAATGGCCCTAGTCCCAAGGCTAGAAGTCACAACCATCGTGGAATGCGCCTGCGACGTAAGAATACGACTTGTTGGCAAAGAGAGCTTTTTGCACGTCACCCCAAGGGAAACAACCCTGTCCAAATCACGTGTAATCCAAGAAATGATAGTCGGAACAGGGACCAAAGAAGGGGCAGGCGCCCCGGTGCTCACGTCAGAACCAAACCGAAGACTCAAATTTGAATTTAAATTTGAATTGAAACTAGGGTTTGGAACAAAGCATTTGAACTCCCCTACTTGCACAAAATCAATCTGGCAATTATCATCAGAAATACCACGAAAAACAAGCTTCTTCTTTATAGCCGATCTAGAACCAATCCTCCTAAGAAGATCCAAAGGACGATGTTTCTTGATTGGTGAGTCTTGCATCAAATTCTTCGCGAAAAAGACCAATCTCCATTTTTTTTAGAATTTCTGTGTTTAACAACAGTCCATTGATCATCCTCCTCTCTACACCAAAGCGCATACTCCTTCCTCCAATTGGGGCCGCCATTCCTCTAAAGATGGAAGTAAACATCAAAGCTCTTAGAGATGATGCGCTTTAGGTCAAGCACCATGAAACCCACTTTTTTGGAGGCCACCGAGAATCAAAAGTGTTTGTTCGATTCCTCAACAACATGAAAACCCACCGGAGAGCCACCGAGAACCGAGTGCAAAGCTTTTCCAGAATCGAAAGTTGGAACGCTTTTCCAGAAGAACAATTCAAGTCACCAGCCAGCAACCTGCCTCGATCATCCCACCTTATGGGGGAAGCCATCGAGCAGGAACCAAAACGAAAACCCCCAACTGCCACGAAGAGAGGAGGCAGCAGGCACCCCAAGCTTGCTGCGATAGGGCCTAAGCCGCGAGGAAGCTAGGGAAGCAGCGGGAGCATGGCGGCGGACGGAGGAGGCGAGAGTGGGAGCAGAAACGGGGCCCAGAGCGAGAGGAGCCATGCTGTTTCTTCAGAATATCACTTTTCACCTGACACGATGTTCTTCACTTCCATACAATTCATTAGATTCACAGTTCCAACTATTACAAGTTCAAAGGGAATTAAACTAACTTAAAAGTAGTCCATATACATAATCAATATTCCCAAATACTACATACATGATACATCCACGCAATCCATTGGATTAATGGTCCAAAGTATTGCTTTCGTCTTAATATATAAAAGGCGCAGTTCTCCTGCGTTTTCGAGAAAAAAAAACAGTCCAAAGTATTACAAGTTCAAAGGGAATTAAACTGACTTAAGAGTACATGTCCATAATCCAATAGTCCTTCGTATTACAAGTATTGAAGGCTTGAAGCTTCCATTTGCTTATCATTCAAAATTAAAAATTCTTTAATATGAAGAGTATAACTCATGGACAGAAATAGAACCTATGATCTGAATTCAGACCTGTAACTGCGATAAATTAGCACATAAGCTATCGAAGGTGTTAGACTGTGTGTGTGAGTGAGCCGGCACCACTGTTGGGCTGCCGACCCATTAGGGTTAGGGTTGTGAGTCTATATATTGTACCCCATCTCCTATCAATACATCAAGCAATGCAATTTCCTACATGGTATCAGAGGTTAGGGTTTTACCCAGCCGCCACACACCCCCAACAGCCGCCGCTAGCGGCTGCCCAACGGCTTCCGCGCCGCTGCCCCCGGGAGGCTCAACCTTCCCTCTCGGGGGCGGCCTCTAACCTCCCAGCCGCCAGCCTCAGTCGTCCGCCTCCTCTCTCTCCTCTCCCAGCCGGCAGCCATGCTCGGCGGCCGTGCCACGCCAGGCTTGCTCCACGCCGGCCACGCGGAGGGCTCGCGCCGCGCACGTGCTTCGTCGGCCACGTCGCGTCGCGCCTTTGCCAGACCGCGCCAGGCCGCTTTGAGGCCAGCCGCGCCGGGTCGCGTTGTGGCCGGGCGTCCCACGCAGAGACCAGCCGCGCCCGCCGCCCTCCCCCGGTGGCCACTCCCCTCTACTCTCGGCCGCGCCCGACGGCCCCTCCCCGGTGTCCGCGCCCCCACGCGCAGGCCCCCCCTCGGCGCCCGCGCCCCTCTCCCCTCCCTCGCCAGTAGCATGGCGCCCCTACCCTGCTCGGCGCCCGCGCTGCGCCCTCGCCTACAGTTTGCCGGCGCCGCCCTAGAGGCGCAACCGTCCTTCCCAGCGCACTCGCGCCACCCTTTCCCTTCCCTGGCGACGTCCCAGCGCTAGCCCCTACCCTGGCGCCCCACTCTTCTTCCTGCTTCTCTGCGGCGTGGCCACAAACCCTCCCCCGGCGGCTCAGATCCGCCACTAGCCCTCCTCTGCTACGTCGCCAACCTCACGGCGTGCCTCCCAACGCCGTCGGTCGCCTAATCCGCCGCCGCCGTGCCTCCTAGCACCGCTGGCCACCTGATTTGCCGCCGACCGGCCAAAAGGCCGCTCCCTTTCTCTCTTCTGCAGCCCGCCTCTCCCTTTGCGCTTCTTTCACCGCTGCCGTCAACACCCCCTGCCAGGCCCGGCTGGACCCGCTCTGCCAGCCACCCCTTCATCGCCTTCGTTGGATCCGTCGCTGCCGCAGCCTTCCGGTCGGATTCAATATTGCTGCAACCTTCTCGGCTTGATCTGCCGTCCCTTTGGCCGGATCGCGCCTTCCCGTCCGGATCCGTCGCTGTCGTGGCCTTCCCGGCCGGATCCGTCGTTACCCCTTCTATTCTGCTGCGGGCGCGGACACCATGACCGGCGCAGACGCGTGCACTCCCGTCGGCCTCCTCTGGCGGGGCTCCTCGATGTCCGGACGATCGAAGAAGCAAGAAGGTCGGCCTGCTAGTGCTCTTTTGTTGTGTCGCCCTGTCGATCGTTGACGCTTGAATGTCGCCCCTCCCGAAGAACAGGCTTCTGTTGCGTGTCTCCCAATCTGCCAATCATGACCACCTCGACTTCGGCTACCTCGGCATCTAGGGGCTATCGTCTTGGCGCACACACTGGTCTCTGCTCCAGCCGCAACATTCACATCCTCACGACGCTGCGACCGCGGGGGGATTTCAACCCGTTGGCTCCTACTTTCAGCTTCTACTCTAGTCTCTTCGTGTGTGGTGTCCCCGTTGCGACTGTGGGGGAATGTTAGACTGTGTGTGTGTGAGTGGGCCGGCACCACTGCTGGGCTGCCGACCCATTAGGTTAGGGTTGTGAGTCTATATATTGTACCCCATCTCCTATCAATACATCAAGCATTACAATTCGAACGTATCTAAGATTTGATACGCTTAGCTTAATTAAGAGCCATATTTGCCTAGTATTGTACTATCCAATACAATATTTTCCATTGAAAAATAACAATTGTTATGACTTTGCAAAAAAACATTATTATGAGTTTGACCTCCATTAGATTCTTCACCACGACTAGGCTTACTAGCACCACCAGCATTGCCACAAGAACCACCAACATCACCATCACCTTTGATGAATAATTTTTCAACAAAAACACATTACACTGAAAAAACCTATATGACAGTATATATGCATAAAATACTCAAAAGATAAAACATACCATTGCCTTCATTGTCATCAGAGCTGCTGTCTCATGATTCCACAAAAGTTGGGATACCTTGCTGATTCGAATCTGATTCAAAATCATCCTGTTTTCCTGGTTTTTGAGAGTTCGGGGACCTAAATGACACATCATGCCAAGTTCTGGGACCCGCTGATGCATTCAAACATCTGGAGTTAATCTCGCAAGAATATACTTATTGGAACTCATTTGATTTGATGGAGTATTGTTCTTCAATTCAATGCTGGTTCATTGTGTTAGAATACCCGTTTAGGGTTTGGGGTTGTTCCCTAAGTAATTACTGTCTCGCCCTTCTGTAATGGGCCTGGCCCAGTACTCAAGTCTATTAATACACCACCAACCCCTGTTAGGGTTTACTATTCCAATATGGTATCAGAGCAAAATTAGGTTTCTGCTCCCAGCCGCCAGCTCCTCCCCCGCTGGCCGCCGCCCCTTCCCCTCCACCTCCGACCACCTCAGGCGCCGCCGCCCCCTGCAGGTCGCGCCCCAGCCGCCGCCCCCTGCAGGCCGCATCCGCCAGCCGCCATCCCACCTTCCTCTCTCCTCTCTGCTCTCTTCACCGCGCGAAGCCGCCAAGGACCGCGCCCCTGCCCAGCCGCTCGCCGAGCCGGCCGCCGTGCACCCGCGACCTCGCCGGTGCCCTGCCCCGCGGCCGAGCCGCTCGCCCAAGCCGAGCCGCAGCCGCAGCGACCCCTACCCCACGGCCACCCCGCCGTCCCACGGTCGATTCCCTCGCCGCGCTGCGCCATCACCCGGCCTGGCCCTCACTGCTCCTGCTGGCGTCCCCGCTGCTTGGCAGCCTTCTCCTCCCTGCTTCACCCGACCAGGAGCACCCGCCCGGAGGACCCGCGCCCCTGCTGTTCCACGTCACGCAGCACCCCTGCTGTCCCGTGCCGTGGACGCCCGACGTCGAGCACTCAGCCGCCCCTGCTGTTCCGCGCCCGGCTGTCCAGTCCGCGCCTCCCTGCGCCGGCCTGCACCGGTCGCCATGAGCTTTACCTCGCCCGCCGCTCTCGTGACTGTGCGTGTCCTCCACGACGGCCAGCTCATCCGGGGCATGTTCGTGTCCTTCGATCCAGTCTGGAACCCTATTCTTCGGGACTGCGTCGAGGTCCACCCTCAGGCGGGCCGTCACGTGCCTGACCGCTTGTCTTCCCACGTGCTGCGATCGCCTCCCTAGCGGTTGAGCCCGTGTCATCTCCCTCCCTTCCTAGTGCCTCTGTCGGGGCACCTTCTTTGGCCCTCTCCGCTCACACCGTACCTTCGCCACTTCCACCTCCCCGAACCACCACCGATTGGGTGGTTGACTCCGGGGCCTCCTTCCACACTACCCCCACCACTACTTCGTTACTCCACTCCCATCCACCTCACCCCTCACATCCTACCTCCATCGTCGTCGGCAACGGTTCCACCCTCCCGGTCACCTCATTAGGTACATCGGCTCTTCCAGGACCATTCTGCCTTAACGACGTCCTTGTTGCTCCCGGACTAACTCATCCCCTCCTCTCGGTTCGTCGCTTCACTAGTGACAACCAGTGCTCTATGGAGTTCGACCCCTGGGGCCTCACCATACGCCACCTTCCCACACATGCTGTGCTCGCTCGCTGTGACAACTCCGGCCCCCTCTATTCTCTTCACTTGCCCTCCACTCCCCACACCAGAGTAGCCTCATCTCCTGTACTTACTACTACCACCACATCTCATGCTCTTGCTACTACCACCACCTCCTCCGCCATTTGGCACCGTCGCCTCGGGCACCCTGGACCTGACGTCATGTCCCAGCTTTCCGGCCACTCCGACATATCATATACTCGGGGCTCTTCTGAGCACCTCTGTCATGCTTGTTAGCTCGGCCGTCACTCCCGTCTTCCTTTTAATACTTCCACGTCCAGGGCTGTTCAGGCCTTTGATCTTGTCCACTGTGATCTCTGGGCATCTCCTGTCCTTAGCCTCTCCGGCTACAAATACTACTTGGTCATTCTGGATGACTACTCCCATTTCCTTTGGACTTTCCCCCTTCGGCTGAAGTCCGACACGTTTACCACCCTCACTCACTTTTTCGCCTGGGTATCCACCCAGTTTTGGCGCCCGGTCCGTGCCCTGCAGTGCGACAATGGCCGCGAGTTCGACAACAACGCCTCCCGCTCTTTCTTCCTCACTCATGGCGTCCAGTTGCGTCTCTCGTGTCCCTACACCTCTGCTCAGAACGGCCGGGCCGAGCGCATGATTCGCACCACCACCAACATGATCCGCTGCCTTCTCTTTCAGGCGTCTCTCCCTGCCACCTACTGGGCAGAGGCCCTTCATACTGCCACACATCTCCTCAACCGTCTTCCCTCGAAGGCGGTGAGCCACCCTACACCTCACTTCGCCCTGTACGGCACAACCCCTTCCTACGACCACCTGCGCGTGTTCGGCTGTGCCTGCTACCCTAACACTTCCACTACCGCCCCTAACAAGCTTTCTCCTCGCTCCACTCGCTGCCTCTTCCTCGGCTACTCCCCTGACCACAAGGGGTATCGGTGCCTGGACCTCACCTCCCACCGCATCATCATCTCTCGTCACGTCATCTTCGACGAAGATGTGTTTCCCCTTGCAGGCTCCACCCCACCCACCGATCTAGACTCCTCGAGTCTGATCCGGTTCCCCCCCACCCCCTGCGCCCCGCCTCGCGCCCATTCCTGCGCCACGCGTGGCCCCGTCGATCACGCCTGCGCCACGCGCGGCCCCGTTGATCACGCCTGCGCCACGCGCGGCCCCGACGACCCCGCCTGCGCCACACGCGGCCTCGTCGATCACGCCTGCGCCACGCGCGGCCTCGACGACCCCGCCTGCGCCACGCGCGGCCTCGACGACCCCGCCTGCGCCACGCGCGGCCCCGTCGATCACGCCTGCGCCACGCGCGGCCCCGTCGACCCCGACTCGCTTCGCCGACCCCGCGCTCGTCTACCACCGTCGCAGCCACGCCGCCACCTCGACGCCTGCCGACTCGGGCCCGTCGACGAGCACGACCCGCTTTGCCGACCCCGCCGTCGTCTATCACCGCCGCGAGCCGGCCATACCCGCCGCTCCCGACGTTCCGGCGGCCCGCTTCGAGTCGTCAGTGTACCACCCGGTCGCCATCCACCGCGACCCCGGGCACGTCCACCCGATGGTGACTCGGCGCGCCGCTGGCGTTCTTCGCCCCGTCGACCGGCTGATCCTGGCAGCGGATACGACCTGCACTCCTCCGGACGCATCCCCTGTGCCCTCCTCCGTTCGCGCTGCCCTCGCCGACCCACATTGGCGTCGTGCTATGGAGGAGTAAGCGACCCTCTTGGCCACCCACACCTGGGACCTGGTGCCGCGTCCACCAGGCACCAACGTGGTCACCGGCAAGTGGCTATTTCGGCACAAGCTGACCTCGGACGGCTCCCTCGACCGCTACAAGGCCCGTTGGGTCCTTCGGGGCTTCACCCAGCGCCCCAGAGTGGACTACGACGAGACCTTCAGCCCCGACTGGGCGATCCACCAGTTCGACGTCAAGAATGCCTTCCTCCATGACACTCTGACGGAGACTGTCTACTGCAGCCAGCCCCCGGCTTCGTCGACGCTGACCGTCCGGATCTGGTCTGCCGGCTGAACCGGTCCCTGTACGGCCTCAAGCAGGCGCCACGGACATGGTACAGTCGCTTCGCCTCCTACCTGGCCTCCATCGGCTTCGTCGAGGCCAAGTCGGACACGTCCCTGTTCATCTACCGACGCGGCGACGACACTGTCTACCTCCTGCTCTACGTCGACGACATTGTGCTCACGACATCCACCGCCGACCTCCTTCACCGCACGATCGTCGCCCTTCAGCGGGAATTCGCCATGAAGGACCTGGGGCCCCTTCACCACTTCCTCGGCATCACCGCCGAGCGCCGGCCTCAGGGTCTCTTCCTCCACCAGCGCCAGTACGCCATCGACATCCTGGAGCGGGCTGGCATGTCTGACTGCAAGCCTTGCTCCACGCCTCTCGACACCCAGGCGAAGCTCTCTGAGGACGACGGGCCTCCGGTCGCCGACGCGACGTCTTACCGGAGCCTGACCGGCGCGCTCCAGTACCTCACCTTCTCCAGGCCCGACATCGCTTACGTCGTCCAGCAGGTGTGCCTGCATATGCACACTCCGCGGGAGCCCCATGTCACCGCGCTCAAGCGGATTCTGCGCTACCTCCACGTCTCCCTCGACTACGGCCTCCTACTCCGACCATCCCCGACGTCGGAGCTTGTGGTCTACACCGATGCTGACTGGGCTGGCTGTCCCGACACGCGCCGGTCCACCTCCGGTTACGCCGTGTTCCTGGGCGCCAACCTCGTCTCTACGGCCGCCAAACGGCAGCCCATCGTCTCTCGCTCCAGCGCTGAGGCCGAGTACCGCGCCGTGGCCAACGGTGTGGCAGAGGCCTCCTGGCTACGACAACTCCTCCACGAGCTCCACAGTCCCCTTCAGCGCGCCACCCTCGTCTACTGCGACAACGTCAGCGCGGTCTACCTCTCCACCAATCCCGTGCAGCATCAGCGCACGAAGCACGTGGAGATTGACCTGCACTTCGTCCGCGAGCGTGTCGCTGCCGGTGACGTTCGGGTTCTCAGCGTCCCCACCACGCTGCAATTCGCTGACATCTTCACCAAGGGGTTACCGTCGAGTGTATTTTTAGACTTTCGCTCCAGTCTCAACATCTGTACAGGATAGAGTTGTGACTGCGGGGGGGGGGGGGGGTGTGTTAGAATACCCGTTTAGGGTTTGGGGTTGTTCCCTAAGTAATTACTGTCTCGCCCCTCTGTAATGGGCCTGACCCAGTACTCAAGTCTATTAATACACCACCCAACCCCTGTTAGGGTTAGGGTTTACTATTCCAATACATTGCACATTTTGATCAGTTTATATATATTTTTTCAATTAATACAGATGACTCTAAATGAAATTCCATGTCTAGCTTTCCACTTACTACTTAATGTGATGTCTTGTACACATATGCATTGATGTATGACAAGTAGACCACCTTTTATGAACTTGTCACAGTTATTTCGTTACAATATATTTTTCTTCTCTGGCCTATGGTCATTATACAGCAGAAAAGATGAAGCAGTTACTTGCAAATTCTGCTCTTACATGCATGCAACTCTCTGAGTTCTGAAAGTCTGATTTCTAGTAGAGTTTATTGGCTACACTGACTTTTTTTATTCTACAGAACAAAGGAGAAAAAACAAACGGATCCTTTAAAGCAGGATATAGTGCGTCTTCATGTTCGTCTGGATCACCAGGTTATGTTTGGTGAGCATGTTGGCATTATTGGTTCGACAAAAGAGCTTGGCTCATGGAAGAGTCAGGTTGATATGGATTGGACACCAAATGGTTGGGTCTGCCAGCTTGATGTCCCTGGGGAAGCACTTCTGGAGTTCAAGTTTGTGATAATTTTGAATAAAGGCAAGGACAAAATATGGGAGGATGGTGATAACCGTGTAGTTAATTTGCCAAAAAATGGTTCATTTGATATGCCATGCCACTGGAATAAGACAAAAGAGCCTTTAGATCTTTTAGGATCATCAGAGATTAAGTTGTCTGGAGATACTGAGGTGATAGGTGAAGATGCTAAACTATCTGAAAATATTGCTCTAGAAGAGATGGGGAGTATCTGCAACGCTGGGGTTGGCGATCTGACACCAAAACACGAGTCAAGCACACTTGGTGGCCAATGGCAAGGTAGTGATACAGTTTTCATGCGGTCTAATGAGCATCACAATACTGAGAATTGTAGGAAGTGGGACATGACTGGGCTTGATGCAGTATCGCTGAAATTGGTGGAGGGTGATAAAGCATCAAGAAACTGGTGGCGGAAGGTTTGTTGGTTTAGTTCCCTATTTTTTCTTGTGGAATGGGTACAATATTCCATGTGGGTGTATTCTTTCGATCTTAACACCTGACTGTTTACCTTTTGGTAGTAGTAGTTATTAGTTGTAATTCATAATGGAGTAGTTGTTAACTGTGATAACTGGGATCTCTTGTGAAGCTATTACCTAGAAGTATAGTGTTTATTTCCCAGATCTTTTTTCTTAAAGGACCTAAAGCTAGTGCTATCCTTTTTTTGGTATTATCTAACATATACTGAAAATTTTAGATTCCATTTGTAGAATTTGTAAAGCTTTCAACCGAGATTAATTTAAAGCTGAATGGTCTTCATTTACTAAGTAATATAAAACCACGGTATTGCTCAAACTTACTTCTGGAGAAAGAAAACTAATTTGATCTACTGGACTATTTATGCCAATTCACTTTGCTATGTTTCTGCAGTTGGAGCTTGTCCGTGTGCTCTTGTCTGAATATGTTCAAGATCAGAGTCACTTGGAGGCTCTTACATATTCTGCTATATATCTAAAGGTCCTCCCTCTTGCACCTTACTGTGCTGTTAGTCAATAGGTGCCACAGATATCCAGATATTCCCCTATGAGCTTTGTTGTCTGGAGACAATGATATCGATGAAATGGTTTTGGTAACATTCTCAATATGACAATATCTTCTCTTGATTGCAGTGGATATATACTGGTCAAATACCATGCTTTGAGGATGGTGGTCACCATCGACCCAATAAACATGCTGAGATATCTAGGCAAATTTTTGGTGAAATTGAAAGGATATACTATGGAAAAAACACATCGTCTCAGGTTGATTGCTTCATTCCTCATAGTAGTTGTGAAATCAACATTGTCCTTCAATTATTTTATTTATATCACTAATTTCTATAAAAAACTTGACTGATGGGGCAAAGAGCCCATGACTTTGCACTAAGAAGAAACCTCGTCGAAACTACCCATGAACCTGGCGAAGATAGACCATGTTTTCTGCACTACTAGTTGGGAGGATTCCTTTCCTGACTGTCTGCTTTATAGCAATGCCTCTGAATCCTCTGATCACTGTCCCTTAACACTCAAATTCAGGGAGGATTGTAGGGGAAAGCGCAGATTTCACTTCGAGGTTTCTGGCCTAAAATTCCTGGATTTTTGGATGTGGTAGCTGCCTCTTGGAACCAACCAATTTAGGCCTCCTGTCCTATGGAGAGGTTGTCGCTAAAGCTTAAAAGTCTGGCTAAAAATTTGCAGTCTTGGGGGCATAAGGAAGTGGGTAATTTAAGGAACCAGTTGGAGCTTGCTCGGGAAGTGATGCATAGGCTGGAAACGGCTTAGGACAGCAGAGTTTTGTCGGGAGAAGAGCTTTGGTTGTTAAGAAAAGTGCAGCAGCACTGCCTAGTTCTTGCTTCTCTAGAAAGAACTATTGCACGTTTGAGATCCAGAATCCAATACTTGAAAGAACGAGATGCTAATTCTAAGTTCTTCCATATGCAAGCTTGCTTTCGAAAGAAAAGGAATTTACCAAACTAGAGGAGGAAGGAAGGGTGGTTATATACATGAAGTGTTAGATGGGTTTTTTTCCAACTTGTTTGGTGCTGGTTTTCAGAGACAGTATACAATTGATTTGATGAATTGTCACAGAGATGCAGTTGATCTCAGTGCCCTGGATTGCCCTCTCTGAAAAGGAAGTGATGGACACTATTGCATGCCTCCCATCCGACAAAGCTACCGGGCCTGATGTGTTTACTGGGAGGTTTTATAAAACCTGTTGGAACATTATTAAGGTGGATCTAAGAGGTTTTATAAAACCTGTTGGAACATTATTAAGGTGGATCTAATGGAGGCTCTGGCTGTCCTTCATCAAGGCAATGCTCAAAAGCTTTGGCAGCTGAATTCGTCCTATCTCATTTGATCCCTAAAAAGATGGATGCTTCTTCGCTTGGTGATTTCAGACCTATTAGCCTAAATTGGTCACAAAATTGCTTGCTAATCGGCTGGGCCCTCGCCTGCATGAGTTGGTTGCAGCTAATCAAAGTGCTTTTGTCAGAGGAAGGTCAATTCATGATAATTTTATGCTAGTTCAACAATCAATTAAGTCTCTTCACAAAAAGAAAGTCGCTAGTCTGTTTTTGAAGCTGGATATTTTCAAGGCCTTTGATTCAGTTTCATGGGCTTTTCTCCTTGACGTATTATCTCATCTTGGTTTTGGTCCTATTTGGCACAATCTGATTTCAAATCTGCTGGCGTCTTCTTCTACGCAAGTGTTGCTGAATGGGTTTCCTGGGAATCATATTAGGCATCGAAGAGGCCTTCGGCAGGGGGACCCTTTTTCTCCTATGCTGTTTGTGTTGATTATGTATGTTCTTAGCAACATCTTTAGACTCTCTCCAGCAACGGACGCTAAAGCGTCCGGTACGCTAAATTTAGCGTCTGTTAACGTCCGCAAGGCGTCCAACAACGCTCGCTATCGCGTCCACTAAGATAGCGTTCGTCCCTGGCTGCCACTAAATGTAGTGGTTCACTGTGCGTCCTCTATCCACACAGCGGCACACTATTCCTCTTCGAATCGCTTCACCGTTCCGAGTTTTGACTGCCACTTGCTGGTCATCTTCTCCACGGCCGTTCACTTCGCCGAGTCACCGACTACACGAGCTCACGTATGCACGATGGAGCACTGGTATGGAACGCGGTCGCGGTCATTACGTCAGCTTCTTCCTATGCGCAGGGGAGCAGCCGAGGACGCCCCAGACCGCACAGTCGCCGCCGCCGCCGCTCGCCATCAAAGTCGTGCTCCATCTCCTCATCCTCCGCTATGCTCTCCTGACTTGAAGAAGCCAATCATGCAACAGATCAAGTGTGGCAACTAGTGGAGACGATGCTAGAGACGACGTGCATAGAAGGTGTTCGACGATATGCTCAAATCAGCTTGCAGCAACCCTGTTGTGGATGTCCTGCTTAAACAACAAGAGTAGCCCCGTACTGATGTTAAGCCCTTTGTTTAATATTATAAGTTTATTTAAAAAATATTTTGTTATAGAGGATGGGATATAGATGATGAAATTTAGAGAACACTTAAAAAATAGTGTAGATTATTGAAATTTGGTAACACTGTAGATATAGAGAACCAAATTTAGGGGACGTTGCTGGAGACGAAGAAAATATAGAGAGTAGAATCGTTTAGAGGGTGCTGTAAAGGACAAAGAATATTCCTTTAGAGGATGAAATTTAGGGGACGCTGCTGGAGACAGCCTTAGGGCGGCTGAAAGCAGGGGGCTGCTGCATTGGTTGGAAGGAGCAAGTGTCTGAAACAGGCTTTCTATCTATGCTGATGACGTGGTCCTCTTTGTTAAACCCATTGTGGATGATCTAAATTGTGTTAGATTGATTTTGAATTGCTTTGGGCCGGCTTCAGCGTTGGTTACTAATCCATTTGGGAGGTTTGGGATTTCTAGTTTGAAGGAATTATGCTGGGCTCTTCGTATGAGATGGTTGTGGCTACATAAAATTGATCCAGGCAGGCCTTGGGCAAACCTCACTATGCAAGTCCCTAAGAAGGCAAGGTCTTTCTTCTCCACTGTTTTGGTTTCAGAAGTGGGAAATGGAGCACGCACTCTGTCCTGGACTGATAAATGGCTCTTGGGTCAGAATGTGAGCAATCTGGCTCCTAGGTTATTTGCCATCATTCCTAAAAGGATTGCTAATAGGAGGACCGTCCTCGAGGCTCTAGCCAACATAAAATGGATATCTGATATAAAGGGTGCCTTGTCTGTTGGAGCTATAGTGGACTACTTGAACCTTTGGGAGATTCTATCAGACATAGTGTTGCATCCTGTAGTGGAAGATAAACATGTATTCAGCATTGCCGCAGATGGCAAATATTCGGCTAAGTTGGCTTATGAAGGTCTTTTTGTTGGTTCAACATCCTTTGGTCATTACCATCTGGTGTGGAAAACCTGGGCACCTCCAAAGTGTCAGTTTTTCCTTTGGTTGGCTACAAACAAGAGATGCTGGACTGCTGATAGGCTTGCTAAGAGAGGTTTGTTTCACCCAGCTAGGTGTCTCTTATGTGATCAGGAAGCTGAAACTCTTGACCATATCCTTGTCTCTTGTGTGTTCACAAGAGTGTTCTGGTTTAACCATCTGAAACCTTTTGGTTTTGAAAGATTGACTCCTCAGCTAGGTCTTACATCCTTCATGATTTGGTGGGAGCAAATCTCAGAAATGGTCAGTGGTCTATCTGGAAAGGGTCTCAACTCCCTTTTTTTTCTCGAACACGCAGGAGATCTGCGTATCATTCCATTAATAGATAGAAGAAGGTACAACACAACACAACACACAGAACTCAACCCACACGACACAACACAGCCACCACACACAACCACTCTGAACAAGGCACTAGGTTATCACCCTGGGTCAAGCATAAACACTAGAGTTGAAAGCAAGTTCAACCCTTTAGCTCCGGCACGACACCACATCCTAAGCTCATCACTAGCGAGGGTGAGAGCACTTGCTAGGCTTGGCGACCTCCCATTGAACACACAGTCGTTGCTATGACGCCAAAGGCTCCAAGCGCCAAGAATAGCTAGAGAATTGAAGTCTGATTGGAGATCTCGAGGAATCTTCTCCACACCCCTGCTCCATCAGTCTTCTAAGCTGCAAAGAGCATTGTCCGGTGAAAGATTAGGCAACCCGGACCTGCGCAGCAAGAGGTACCAGAACTGTCTTGCAAAGACGCAAGAGATGAGAAGATGCTGTATTGTTTCCTCTTCTTGGTCGCAAAGGGGACACGCACTGGGGTGGGGTAGTCCTCTTTTAGCAAGACGATCTGCGGTCCAACATCTATTGTGCATGGCAAGCCAAAGGAAGAAACTGCACTTTGAAGGTGCCCAAGACTCCCAAACACGCTCAAAGGCTCCAAAAGAAGTGGATTCTAGGAATAGCATATCATAAGCCGACTTTGAAGAGTATTGGCCGGACGAGGAAAATCTCGAGATATGCTTGTCTGGCACTCCATCACTAAGGGAGAAATCTGCAATAACTTCACTAAGAGTCAAAAAATCAGAGATGACAGCCCAAGTGATGGTGCCTCTCAGGTCTCAGATCCAAGCCATCTCCACAATTCCTTCTGCCACCGTTCTCCTGTTGGCAATCCTAGTCGGGACGAGGGCGAAAATATGAGGGGTTAGGTCCTCAATCCTCTGTCTCATCAACCATCTGTCCCTCCAAAATAAGGTGTTACGACGATCACCCACCTCTGTAATCATAGCTGTAGAGAGGATAGATTTCAGTATGTTGGAACTCTGGAGAGGTAAATCAGCCCAAGACTTCGAGGGGTCTGTTTTTTTCCAACCACAACCATCTTACCCGTATGGCCCAAATCAGTTTTTGTAAATCAGAGATGCCAAGCCCACCAAGCTCCTTTGATCGTGTCACTTTGCCCCAAGCAACTAAGCAGTGACCACCGAGCACATCCATTCGTCCTTTCCAAAGAAAGCCACGTCTAATTTTGTCAATGGCTTTGATAGCCCATTTAGGTAAATCCAAAGTCATGGCGTGATATATAACTGTTGCCGTGAGTACATATTGCTCTTGGATAGCTCTTCCAGCCTGAGTCATCAAGTCGGCCTTCCAATTAGGTAAGAGGTCCGCAAGCCTATCAATTAGGTAAGAGGTCTCAACTCCCTTGTTGCCTTGGGGGCATGGACAATTTGGAAGCTCCGAAACATTTGTGTTTTTCATGGTTGTACTCCTAGTTTGGCCTTGTCCCTTAGGTTAGCTAGGGAGAAGCAGTTTTGGGAAGTGGCTGGGCTAAAGGCCTTTCATGCCTTGCTGCCCTCCTTCGTGAAAACTAGAGGTTGTTGCTTGGGTGAGTTTGATGGATTTTTTTGTGTTTTTGGCCTCCTTAAGGAGACCTTTGTATCAGGTCTCTTTGACCTTTATTTCTTTCTTCTTCTTAGGGCCTCTTTCGAACCACCCAATTTTTAAGAAATTGGTTTATGGAAACTAAGGTGGTTCCAAAAAATACCAGTTTATGCCTCAATTTTTATAAATTGGTTTCACAGTTTCTTAAAAACCAAGAAGCTAGCCTCTCCTAGCTAAAAAATAAAAACTGGTTTCTTAAAAACTGGGTTGCTTCCAAACATGACTTTAATATATTGAGGTGCAGTTCTCATGCATTTTCGAGAAAAAAATAAACTTATTCATGCAGATTACTATGAAGAAAAACATTTTTGACATCCATCTGAGAGAGTTTAAGAGGATGAGGCTCAACTGCAATCAAAGTACGAACAATAGTCATATGGGCAACTGGTGCAAAAGTTTCAGCATAATCATGCCCTTGAGTCTGTTGGAAACCACACGTCCATTGTCACATTGCACATCTTTAATGGTGATGCCAAACTGTGTTTTCACATAGGCGAAAAACTGAGTGAGGGTCGGGAAAGTATCCGATTTCAGGCGTAAAGGAAAAGTCCATAAGTAATGGGAGTAATTATCAAGAATGACTAAATAATATTTGTAGCCCGAGACACTTAAAATAGGGGACGTCCACGAATCACAGCGAATGAGATCGAAATTGTTAACCGCACGAGAAGTAGACGTACGGAACGGAAGATGAACACGACGACTCAACTGACAGGCATGGCATAAAGTGGATCTAGCATCCTTATTACACATAGCAATGACTGATGCGAGCTTGGATAGGGTCTCGTGACCAGGATGGCCAAGACGACGATGCCAAAGTGGAGTGGAGCTGGCGACGAAGCTGTGTGCAGCAGGGAGGCACATGGGTTATAGCGGCCCGGAGCTATTGCACCTGACGATCACGTTTCGAGACAACATATCCTTCACAGAGCAACCAGAGGGATCAAATTCAATGGAACAATTATTATCAGTGGTAAACCGGCGAACAGAAATCATGTAAAGTGGTGGAGCCAGTGGAAATGACTGGAAGAAGGGAGCCGTCACCGACAATCACGGAGGAAGGTGTAGTAAGAGAGGGAGTTGAAGTGTTTGATAGGGTACCGGCGTTTGAGGTCATGTGGGAGGTTGCACCTGTGTTGAAGTACCAGCCGATCTGCTGGGGCGGAGTCAGGGACACGGTGCTGAAGGGACTGGGCACCCAATATGGAGTGGCCGACTATCCCAGGATGCCATAGGGAACCTGGGAAATACCTCCCTGCAGAGCGTCGGTCTGCAGGTTGTGCTGCAGTGGGGCACCTTCCTGTCCTTGTAGAGTGCCATGAACATACTGTTGGGTCTGGTGGGCCAGCAGTGCATGGTGTGGGGCGATGGAGGCCGGAGCAGCGTAGATGACCTGTTACTGCTGGGCCGGCGGAGCCAGCAGGGCCTGGTGCTACGCCAGGAGAGCCTGCTATTGTTATGGAGTCGGCGCTCGTGGACCGGACCACATTTGAATGGCCCTAGTCCAGGGGTTTTGGAGGGAGGGCCATAGGCCGGAGGTGCCCCCATGCTGAAGAGTGACTGGGCCGCCGGGACCAGTTGCCGGGGTTGGAAGAAGGCCCTGGCGGCCTTGGCCACCTCTCTTGCTACGACGGTTCTTGAACTGGTTGGTGTTTCCCGAATGTGGAGGAGGCTGTGGCGCCTTGCTGGAGGCCGACGAGGTCCCACCTTGCTAGGGCTTGGTGGAGGCAAGGAGGGCGGCGGACGTAGCAGATGCACGGTGAGCCATCGTGAGCTCTTCCAACAGAAGAGTGGCACGGACGTTGAGGAACATGGGGAAGGGGCGACCGAGGCGAAGATGGCGGCCGATGTTGGAGAAATGGTTGCTGAGGCCGCGCAAAACATTGAGGACCAATGTTCGACCGGAGACTGGTTCGCCAAGGTCGCCGAGAGCATCTGCCATAGTTTTGAAACGACGATAGTTGTTGGAGATGGATAGATCACCTTGGATGAAGTGCTGGAACTGGGCGTCGAGATGGAGGGCGCGAGTCTCCCGATTGCTGAGAAACTGGTTCTCAAGGGAAAGCCAGGCGATGCGGGCAGTGGTGCCACGTTGCATGACCATCTCAGCAAGTTCCGGGAAGATGGAACCGGAGATCCACGACTTGACAATGCAATCCTTGCGTGCCTAGTCGGGGAAGGTAGGCGAGGGAGCATCGTCGAGGATGTGGCTGTCCAGGGAGTACTTGCCGACGACGAGGAGAATCTCATTGCGCCAATGAGAGTAGTTGTTGGAGGCGAGGTCGAGGGTGACGTGGACGAGACTCCGGATGTTCTGGACAGCGACAACCTGTGAGTGAAGGTTGACGATGGCAGCAGCCTCGTGGAGAAGGATGGCGTCACGAAGACCCTTGGCAGCATCACCTGTTGGCTCAGAGATGTGGAACTGAGCGTCGTTGTCGTTCGGGATGTCATTAGTGGCATCCTGAGCAGCGAGGGCGCGAGCACAATCAGCGCGTGCGAGGGCGGCGCGAACGCGTTCGGCAACCACGTCGCACTCCTGGGCAGCGGTGGCCGCCTCCTGCTCTGCCTGGAGAGCTTGGGCGAGGGCGCGTGCTTAGCTACGGTCAGCGCAGTGGTGTCGTCGACGGTGGGTGGGGTGGCAGATCTGAAGGAGCCATGGCCAGAGGAGGGCGCGGCCGGGTGATGTCGCGCAGGGAGATGGCGCGGCCTGGGGTCGACGCGCAGAAGGGCGCAGCCTAGTTGTGGCATGTAGGGGAAGGGTGGTGGCACAGGCTAGATGAAGCGCCTAATGCAGCGGAAGGGTGAGATGGATCGAAACCCAAACTCGTGATACCATGTAAGAAAGGGATAAGAAGAGAATAGCAGACCAGCTGTTGTATTTCATATATTGCAAAGGGGACCAGAAGTACATATATATAGGCACAGGGAAGGGGGAGATCTCAGGTTTATAGAAACAGTACCCGTGAGATCTCCCTGATTGATCACTATCCCAGATTGGCAGGATCCTATCTATCCTATCCCCAATCAGTGGGATCAGATCCCCTCTAGCCATGTACGCTAGGCACATGCCAGAGGCGTCTGCAGTTACCTTTGCTAACAACATGAATGAGGTGGACTCTGTGGGAAAGTATGAGGAGTGGATGGACGAGTTGTGGAAGAAGGGTCGATTTTCATTAAAGCTCACATCTTGGGAAATACGAATGTGACGAGTAGATGGATCATAACACTGATATACTTTATGTTTAGAACTGTAGCCAAGGAAGAGACTCAACAGATTGAGCAGCCATTTTAGTCCGTTCCTTGGCTACAGTTCTGAACATAAAGTCTATCAGTGTTAAGGACATAGCTCCTGCATTGTTTGTTTTGGTGCCCTTGCGTCTTGCCAACAAACGGTTGGTCAAAGATGCTCTCCCTAATTTCCATTGGCTCTCCGATGTGCAAGGGGCAATCTCAGTCAGAGTCATTGCTGAATTCTTGGAACTTTGTGAAGTGCTTGATGCAGTTGTGCTCCAGCCTGGAATAAGGGATCGACATTTATGGAAATTCAGCGCTTCAGGTGATTATACATCTAGTTCTGCTTATAATGCTCTCTTCCTTGGTTCAGTTCAGTTCGAACCAGCAGAGCGGGTGTGGAAATCTTGGGCTCCTGGGAAGTGCAAGTTCTTTATATGGCTTGTGGAACATAATAGGTGCTGGACTGCTGACAGGCTCAGAAAAAGAGGGCTAGACCGACCAGAGCAGTGCCCCTTGTGTGACCAAGAGGCTGAAACCATAAATCATTTGCTGGTCAAGTGTGTTTTTGCTAAGCAGTTCTGGTTTGATTTCCTTAATTCAGTGGGGCTGCGGGATCTGTATCCAGCTCATGAGGAATCCTTTGAGTCGTGGTGGAAATCTAGCAGCTCCCGGGCATCGGATCTTGTGAGAAAAGGTTTCAATTCTGTAGTGATCCTAGGTGCTTGGACCATTTGGAAGTATAGGAATAGGTGTGTTTTTGATGGTTGTAATCCCAGCTTGGTCACGGCCCTTAGGATGGCTAGGGAAGAGGCGGTGCTCTGGTCCATGACTGGTGCCAAGGCCTTGCCCTTCCTCCAAGTCGATGAGTTGCTGGCTTAAAACAGCGGTGTGGGTCGTGTTTCCTCCATGTTTTAGTCGGTGATCCGTAGTTAGTCTCTAGTGGTGTGTGTGCTGTATTGGGGTTCTCTCCCCCCTCTCTTTTCTTCTATTAATACAAAGATGCGCAGCTCTCCTGCGTATTCCAGAAAAATTTTAGTCCGTTCGCGGGGTGCTAACAAGACATAACATGTGCATCCAAAAACACGAAGATTATCATATCATGGAGAAGTCCCCAAACGAACTTCACCATGTGTTTTACCAGGGAGTTTTAATGACGGTTGTCTATTGATGAGATAGACCGCCGTAGAAACAACTTCACCTCAAAAATGCGAAGGAACATGCCCCACATTTTTCTGGCTTCAACTCTAGGAATGATCAACTTGTTGTCGCCCATCTAATCAAGGAGGATGTCTTACAATACAGTGCGACTTATGCTATCTTTTGATCAGAGTTCTCTAGTGGTTGTTTTTAGGGGTTTTTCTTTCATTTTTTATCCAACGAAGACCTGAAGAGGCACCAGTGCATATCGGAATAATTAGGCGTCCCGAGAATGTGAAGAGAGGTAGAGGTCGACCAACCTTGACGTGGACAGAGGCTGTGAAGAGGGACCTGAAGGAGTGGAATATTGATAAAGAGCTCGCCGTGGATAGGAAGGGGTGGAAGTGTGCAATTCACGTGCCAGAACCTTGATTTATAGTTTCGCTTTTCCTCCTTAATCGTTTGACCTTTTCTTGTGCCCATTTAGACCTTGCTGGTTCTTGTGGGTTTTATCTCTTTTATGTGTTCCCCCGTTTCGTCGTTTTCGGTTCTCCTTTGCCTTTGTTTCCCCTTTTTTCTTTGGGGGTTGAGCTCTGAGGTTTTCATACGGGGTTTCATCTCTAGCCTACCCCAACGTGCTTGGGACAAAAGGCTTTGTTGTTGTTGTTGTTGTTGTTGTTGTTTTATGCAGTGGTTGTAGTTGGGGCTTTGGTGGCCAGTAGTCCCTGTAATTGGTTATTTGTACTGATACTCCTTTATATATATTCGGCAATCCTCTTGCCGTCCTTTCGAAAAAAAACTCTGCAGCCGCCGTGCCGTGGCTTTGAATTTTCTGGCCAATGTGTCAAAGGGACAGGAGGAAATTGAAACTGAATTCTAGACTTCCGCAACCACCTGCTGGAAATCTTCAACCTTTGGCCAATATGATTCAAATTTAAACCTCTGTTTTCCATGTTTGTTGTCATTGAGAATCTGCTGATAGAGGCCGACGCAATGGAATTCAATCCCAATCTTTGGAAGGTTTTGTACCATACTTTCTGGCATAGGCTGATTTGATTCTTCTGCTTGATCACAAAGTGGGCAAGCAGCCAGATAAGGAAGTCCTCTCTTGGCAAGATGAGCGTCTGTCCAACAACAGATGTTCATTGCAAGCTAAATGAACTCTCAGTGAGTAGGAGCTCATGATTTCCAGATTCTATTCCACAGAGCAAAATGAATGGATCCAAGAAAGAAAGCATTTTGAGTAGTTTCGCCGAATCTTTTCTAGAATATATTGTAAGTTGGGAAAAATATGTATACTAGTAGATTGTATTAAAGCTTGAACATGCTCAAATGTTTCATTTATATAACAACCAGGATTACAGGGGAGCTAGAATGCAACGCAATATACAGGTTTGCCGGATTTAAGCGTCCAAGGCAACACAGCTAAATCAGATGGCCAACTGGGCTAGGGCCACATGGCCAGCCCAAACCCATATTGTCTAACATATATGTCTTAAACTCTTAATGAAGATAAATATTATTCTATTTTGTAATTCTGACCATTTACATTTTGATTTATATTAATACAGGATTTGCTTGTGATACGCAAGATTCATCCTTGTTTACCTTCATTTAAATCAGAATTTACTGCCTCCGTTCCTCTAACACGAATTCGTGATATTGCTCATCGTAATGACATACCACATGATCTCAAGGTGATCACATTTCAAAATTTGGGATAACTTCCTCATTGGAATTCTTGCTCAGTTGTCTTCTATTATCAACAGCAAGAAATCAAGCATACTATACAAAACAAGCTTCACCGGAATGCTGGCCCTGAGGATCTTATTGCTACTGAAGCCATGCTTGCTAGGATTACTAAGACTCCTGGAGAGTACAATGAAGCTTTTGTTGAACAATTCAAGATATTTTATAGTGAACTAAAAGATTTCTTTAATGCTGGCAGGTTGTCTAATTCCTAATTTGCCCACATTTTCTGCATTCATAATTTTCATTTCACTGTTTGCTATAATAAACTGCTCCTATTAGTACTATTCTTTCAATCATGCTAATCCTGACATCTTATATCCTGTGCCTAAGTTAGCCATGATGTCCTTGGTCTCTAGCCACGGTCCTGTGGCCCAGCCACACCTTCTGGTCATGTGCAGCCCTCTTATGCTGCCATCTGTAGGTGCACCGTCACGTGACAAAGATAGTAACATCAGTTTTGAGTTCCTATTTATAACTGTTAGACTACCCGTCTAGGGTTTGTGTTATTCCCCTTGTAATGACCGTTATACCCCCTGTGTAATGGGCCTGGCCCAGTTACTCACTCTATTAATATCACTCCCAACCCCTGTTTAGGGTATGGGTTCCTATTCTAACATGGTATCAGCTAGGTTTAGTCTCTTCTCCTCTTCCCACGCAGCCACAGCCGCCAGGGGGCTTTCCCCTCCCCTGTAGCCGCCGCCGCCTTCCTCCAGGGGTTCTTCCCCTTCCCTGGCGCCGTCGGCCCTCTCCCTCCCTCCCTCGGCCGTCGGCCTCCACCCTTCCCCGGCGCTCCTCCCGCCGCCGGAGCCGTCGGTCGAGCGCTGCGCGCGCTGCTCTACGGACGCCGCGCGCCGTTCGCGGGAGCGCTCCTGCTTTTCTGCATCGGCGCCGTCAGCGCTGCGGTCGCCACCGCCGCTGCGTGGCTCTCCCTCCCTGGATCCGCGAGCACCCTGCACGTGCGCCCTGCAGTGCTGCCTCCCACGGATCCGCCGCGGGCCCGCGCCATCGGCCCCTCGCCTGCGGCTCGGTTTCACTACACGGTGGTCGGCGGCGGCTTCACCTCCGGCTTCCACCGCCCGTCCACCACAGTGCCGCCTCCTGCGCTCCAGTCTGCAGCCTCGTCGGCCTCCACCAGCGCTGTCTTGCAGCAGCAGCCTCCGTCGCCGATCCGGACGCCTGCTCGCCGCTGTCGCCTGTCCGGCCGCCTGCGCACCGACCAACAACCCTCCATCGCTCCCCTGCGTCGGTCCGGTCGCCTGCGCGCCGCCGGCTGCCTACCCTGCGCCCCTGCGCAGCCAGCCGTCGACGACCATCTCCCCTAGGCCCGGCCGCCGCCTCCTGTTGGCGTCCCCGCTGCTCGACAGCCTTCTCCTTCCTGCTGTTCCTGTCTCGCCGCGCCCCTGCTGTCCCGTGCCTTGGACGCCCGACGCCGAGCAATCTGCCGCCCCTGCTGTTGCGCGCCCGGTTGTCCAGTCCGCGCCTCCCTGCGTCGGCCTGCACCGGTCGCCATGAGCTTTACCTCGCCCGCTGCTCTCGTGACTGTGCGTGTCCTCCTCTACGACGGCCAGCTCATCCGGGGCATGTTCGTGTCCTTCGACCCAGTCTGGAACCCTATTCTTCGGGACTGCGTCGAGGTCCACCCTCAGGCGGGCCGTCACGTGCCTGGACCGCTTGTCTTCCCACGTGCTGCGATCGCCTCCCTAGCGGTTGAGCCCGTGTCATCTCCCTCCCTTCCTCGTGCCTCCGTCGGGACACCTTCTTTGGCCCTCTCCGCTCACACCGTACCTTCGCCACTTCCACCTCCCCGAACTACCACTGATTGGGTGGTTGACTCCGGGGCCTCCTTCCACACTACCCCCACCACTACTTCGTTACTCCACTCCCATCCACCCCACCCCTCACATCCTACCTCCATCGTCGTCGGCAACGGTTCCACCCTCCCGGTCACCTCAGTAGGTACATCGGCTCTTCCAGGACCATTCTGCCTTAACGACGTCCTTGTTGCTCCCGGGCTTACTCATCCCCTCCTCTCGGTTCGTCGCTTCACTAGTGACAACCAGTGCTCTATGGAGTTCGACCCCTGGGGCCTCACCATACGCCATCTTCCCACACATGCTGTGCTCGCTCGCTGTGACAGCTCCGGCCCCCTCTATTCTCTACACTTGCCCTCCACTCCCCACACCAGAGTAGCCTCATCTCCTGTACTTGCTACTACCACCACATCCCATGCTCTTGCTACTACCACCACCTCCTCCGCCATTTGGCACCGTCGCCTCGGGCACCCTGGACCTGACGTCATGTCCCAGCTTTCCGGCCACTCCGACATATCATATACTCGGGGCTCTTCTGAGCGTCTCTGTCATGCCTGTCAGCTCGGCCGTCACTCCCGTCTTCCTTTTTCTACTTCCACGTCCAGGGCTGCTCAGGCCTTTGATCTTATCCACTGTGATCTCTGGACATCTCCTGTCCTTAGCCTCTCCGGCTACAAATACTACCTGGTCATTCTGGATGACTACTCCCATTTCCTTTGGACTTTCCCCCTTCGGCTGAAGTCCGACACGTTTCCCACCCTCACTCACTTTTTCGCCTGGGTATCCACCCAGTTCCGGCGCCCGGTCCGTACCTTGCAGTGCGACAATGGCCGCGAGTTCGACAACAACGCCTCCCGCTCTTTCTTCCTCACTCACGGCGTCCAGTTGCGTCTCTCGTGTCCCTACACCTCTGCTCAGAACGGCCGGGCCGAGCGCATGATTCGCACCACCACCAACATGATCCGCTGCCTTCTCTTTCAGGCTTCTCTCCCTTCCACCTACTGGGCAGAGGCCCTTCATACTGCCACGCATCTCCTCAACCGTCTTCCCTCGAAGGCGGTGAGCCACCCTACTCCTCACTTTGCCCTGTACGGCACAACCCCTTCCTACGACCACCTGCGCGTGTTCGACTGTGCCTGCTACCCTAACACTTCCGCTACCGCCCCTAACAAGCTTTCTCCTCGCTCCACTCGCTGCCTCTTCCTTGGCTACTCCCCTGACCACAAGGGGTACCGGTGTCTGGACCTCACCTCCCACCGCATCATCATCTCTCGTCATGTCATCTTTGACGAAGATGTGTTTCCCCTTGCTGGCTCCACCCCACCCACCGATCTTGACTCCCTCCTCGAGTCCGACCCAATTCCTCCCCCACCTTCGGCTCCCCGTCTTGCGCCGTTACCCGCTCCTCGCGCGGTCCCGTCGGTCCTGCCTGCGCCACGCGCGGCCCCGTCGCTCCTGCCTGCGCCACACGCGGCCCCGTCGACCCCGCCTGTGCCTCGCGCAGCCCCGTCGACCCCGCCTGCACCACGCGCGGCCCCGTCGGTCCTGCCTGCGCCACGCGCGGCCCCGTCGGTCCTGCCTGCGCCACGCGCGGCCCCGTCGACCCCGCCTGCGCCACGCGCGGCCTCGTCGACCCCGCCTGCGCCCCGCGCGGCCCCGTCGACCCCGCCTGCGCCACGCGCGGCCCCGTCGACTCCGGCTCGGTTCGCCAACCCCGCCCTCGTCTACCATCGCCGCGGCCACGCCACTACCTCGGCGCCCCCCGACTCGGGCCCGTCGACGAGCGCGGCCCGATTCGCCGACCCCGCCGTCGTCTATCACCGCCGTGAGCCGGCCCCACCAGCCGCTCCCGACGTTCCGGTGGCTCACTCCGAGCCGGCCGTATACCACCCGGTCGCCATCCATCGCGACCCCGGGCACGTTCACCCGATGGTGACTCGGCGCGCTGCTGGCGTTCTCCGCCCCGTCGACCGGCTGATCCTGGCTGCTGATACGTCCAGCACTCCCCCCGGCGCTTCCCCGGTGCCCTCCTCCGTTCGCACTGCCCTCGCCGACCCACATTGGCGTCGTGCTATGGAGGAGGAGTACGCGGCCCTCTTGGCCAACCACACCTGGGACCTGGTGCCGTGTCCACCAGGCACCAACGTGGTCACCGGCAAGTGGCTATTTCGCCACAAGCTGACCTCGGATGGCTCCCTCGACCGCTACAAGGCCCGTTGGGTCCTTCGGGGTTTCACCCAGCGCCCCGGAGTGGACTACGACGAGACCTTCAGCCCCGTCGTCAAGTTCGCCACTGTTCGCGCCGTCCTCTCCCTCGCCCTCTCCCGCGACTGGGCGATCCATCAGCTCGATGTCAAGAATGCCTTCCTGCATGGCACTCTGACGGAGACTGTCTACTGCAGCCAGCCCACCGGCTTCGTCGACGCTGACCGTCCGGATCTGGTCTGCCGGCTGAACCGGTCCCTGTACGGCCTCAAGCAGGCGCCACGGGCATGGTACAGTCGCTTCGCCTCCTACCTGGCCTCCATCGGCTTCGTCGAGGCCAAGTCGGACACGTCCCTGTTCATCTACCGGCGCGGCGACGACACCGTCTACCTCCTGCTCTACGTCGACGACATTGTGCTCACGGCATCCACCGCCGATCTTCTACACCGCACGATCGTCGCCCTTCAGCGGGAGTTCGCGATGAAGGACCTGGGGCCCCTACACCACTTCCTCGGCATCACCGCCGAGCGCCGGCCCCAGGGCCTTTTCCTCCACCAGCGCCAGTACGCCATCGACATCCTGGAGCGGGCTGGCATGTCTGACTGCAAGCCCTGCTCCACGCCTGTCGACACTCAGGCCAAGCTCTCTGAGGACGATGGGCCTCCGGTCGCCGACGCGACGTCCTACCGGAGCCTGACCGGCGCGCTCCAGTACCTCACCTTCTCCAGGCCCGACATCGCATACGCCGTCCAGCAGGTGTGCCTGCATATGCACACTCCGCGGGAGCCCCACCTCACTGCGCTCAAGCGGATTCTGCGCTACCTCCGCGGCTCCCTCGACTACGGCCTACTTCTCCGACCATCACCAACGTCAGAGCTCGTGGTCTACACCGACGCTGACTGGGCTGGCTGTCCCGACACGCGCCGGTCCACCTCCGGTTACGCCGTGTTCCTGGGCGCCAACCTCGTCTCTTAGGCCGCCAAGCGTCAGCCCGTCGTCTCTCGCTCCAGCGCTGAGGCCGAGTACCGTGCCGTGGCCAACGGCGTGGCAGAGGCCTCCTGGCTGCGCCAGCTCCTCCACGAGCTCCACAGTCCCCTCCAGCGCGCCACCCTCGTCTACTGCGACAACGTCAGCGCGGTCTACCTCTCCACCAACCCCGTGCAGCATCAGCGCACAAAGCATGTGGAGATCGACCTGCACTTCGTCCGCGAGCGTGTCGCTGCCGGTGACGTTCGGGTTCTCAGCGTCCCCACCACGCTGCAGTTCGCCGACATCTTCACCAAGGGACTACCGTCGAGTGTATTCTTAGACTTTCGTTCCAGTCTCAACATCTGTACAGGATAGAGTTGTGACTGCGGGGGGGTGTTAGACTACCCGTCTAGGGTTTGTGTTATTCCCCTTGTAATGACCGTTATACCCCCTGTGTAATGGGCCTGGCCCAGTTACTCACTCTATTAATATCACTCCCAACCCCTGTTTAGGGTATGGGTTCCTATTCTAACAATAACGACTTGTCACCAGAAGTACCAATACAGACATGGATTGGTGATGGTGATGAAGGCAAAAATGTTAAACCAAAAAAATCAAGGTCATTGGAGTGGATCTTTGTTTTCTTAGAATAACTTCCCTAAAAGCCTGGTTTTTGTGCAAAACTAAGAAAGATGAATCTAGAATAATTAAATATTTAGAGTAGTTAAGAGAATAAATCCACCGTATGTCTCCATTGTTCTCCAGTATTATCGTTTGTGTTGCTAACGCTACGACTGCGGGAGGATGTTAGAGTATATTAGGCAACTCCTGAATCCTGATATGGTTAGTTTAGTATTGATTGGATTGATTGTAATCTCGGGATCAATGTTTTCAAGTCGTCCGATTAATCGCGATTAATCGTCCAAGTCGGTTTGGGAAAATCATGATGAATCGCCAAGTCGTCCAACTAATCGTGATTAATCACGATTAATCGCCCAAGTCGGTCCGCCAGAACGACCAGCAAGTCTTCTGACTTGAAAACATTGCTCGGGATAACCTTCCATCTCCAGCCATGTACACCTATATATTTATCCAGAGGCTCAATGCAATATTATTAGACGCATTACAAACAATCTCTCCTTCCTTCACTCAAGCATGCAGGAGAGCTGCGTATCTTTGTATTAAGACATAATTCTGTGGATAATATAAAAGAAGATTTTATGCTTCATCATATTTTCTTTGTACTCTAGTGGTGAAATACTTTTTGAAATAATTATGTGATACTGTAATATGGGCTTTGCAGTCTACTGGAGCAACTGGAATCTATTGAGCAATCTTTGAATGAGTCTGGCTTAGAAGCTCTCTCATCCTTTCTGAAAACCAAAAAGGTTAGTTTTTTTTATGTGAATTTGCTCTTCACTGCCTAACATAGACAAGTACAATAAGTTTGGAGATATTAATTTGTGCTACCAACACGTATTTGCTATTTCTATGTTTTGGCAACTCAACTCCATAGAATAGGTATAACCTCATCTTTGCTGATGTACTTAAAATCTGTTAGTATTCATGCCTTGCTAGGTTCGATGCTATGTTTAGTTGGATAATGTTATTGGCCCTGGTGTACACCCTGCAACCCAAATTCAAGTCCCTTTTAACTTGAATTTGGGAGCCTATACTTAGTATCTGATTAAGTTCATTCTAGTGTGAGTTTTTTTTTAATAAGTAAACAGCTGTTACCACTTATCTTTAACCAGTTTACTGAGCGATGAACCTGATGCTCACCAGTGTAATGGCCATTTTATACGTGTATATGTGATTCTATTGATTATTTCAGAATTTAGACCAACTGGAAGATGCAAAAGATTTGGATGAAAATGGCGGCGTTCACGTTTTGCTGAAGACCTTGCTGTCATTATCTTATCTAAGATCAATTCTAATGAAGGGTCTGGAAAGTGGCCTTAGAAATGATGCTCCAGATAGTGCTATTGCAATGCGACAAAAGGTTATTTTGTCAAAACACAATTGAGAAAGTATGTGTTGAAATTGGATGCATGTATTTCAATTAAATTCATTGTCGAGGTTTTGCAGTGGCGTCTTTGTGAAATTGGGCTTGAGGATTATTCGTTTGTATTGTTAAGTAGGTAATAACATAGTTAAAAATAAATTTGTTTCTTTTTCAACTATGATGCTTCCAACATACTTGGTTTCTCATGGAAGCACTGTGTTTTTATTTTTGTTGCTATGGTACCATAACAGATACATCAATGCTCTTGAAGCTTTAGGTGGATCAGCTTCACTTGCAGAGGGTCTTCCTACAAATACAAGTCTATGGGATGATGCCCTTGATGCCCTTATCATTGGCATAAATCAAGTTTGCTTTTCAGGTTGGAAACCAAATGAGTGTTCTGCAATAGTGAATGAGCTTCTTTCTTGGAAGCAGAAAGGTCTATCTGAATTTGAAGGTACAACTTCTCCTTTTATATATGTCATGCATGAATATGTATCCCTACTTGTGTGCTCATTGTGGTGAGGAGTACCCTTCAACTACTGTTGTCATGTACATAGGCAATGAGGATGGAAAGTATATTTGGGCACTGAGACTCAAAGCCACTCTTGATAGAACAGGAAGACTAACAGAAGAATACTCTGAAGCACTTCTTTCAATATTCCCTGAAAAAGTCAAGGTGAGTTTACCAAATGAAGAGTAGATGAGTCCTGTAATCGTAAGTTTATCACATCCTATTCTGCTCTCCACCTACCCCCCCCCCCCCCTTTGAGTATGTTATTAACCTTGGGGATCTGAGACGTTGAACACTTCAGTAGTAGTGGGGACGGCTGTTACTAACCTTGGAGATTTGAGAAGTGAGTACTACAGTAGGGAGATGACTATATATATAGGAGCCTCATGGACCATATAGTAGATGGACCTTCAAACACTTTAACACTTCTCATGAAGTTTGCTAGCCCTAGCTGACTCAAGCCCTTAGCGCCAGCCAAGATCCAGCAAGCAAGTTCATCACTGAAATGCTGCTGCATTTTCTGAATGGAGGGATGATCCCCATAAAAAACAGTTCTATTCCTCTGCAGCCAAAAGCACTAAGCACCCAAAATGATGGCAATGTTGATCCGTTTTCTCCTGTCTTTCCTTATGCATTGGATGGTCCTCCACCATTCCGCAAACGAATCATCATCAGCCCTAGGGGAGAGGTGACACATCCCAAAAGAAGCAAAGAGATGGTACCAGAACTGGCGGGCGAAGACACAATTAGTGAGGATGTGTTGCACCGTTTTGCTTTCCTGGTCACACAAGGGGCAACTGTCTGGGTTCTGCTGGAAAAACTTGCATTTCTCATTTCTAACCAAAGGAAAAACTTGCATTTCTGCGGAGCCCAAGACCTCAAAGTCTTTTCTAGGTTTCAAAAGTGATAGACCCCCTGAAGAAGGCCTGATAACATGATTTGGAGGAAATGGTCCCAGAAAAGGTATGCCTCCATAGATATTGATCATCTTTAGCAATGAGGACTGAGGAGACATTCTCCAATAAATTCCAAAGGAGAAGACACTGTTGGATACCTGTTATGGAAAGCACCTGTTTGATATCACCGACCCAACCTTTGTTAGGGATGGCTTTAAGCAACTGTTCTAGAGCTAGCCACCTTAGGAGCAACCACAACAACCACTTCCGGAGCCATATTAGTAATGGTGCAACCATTTAGCCATCGATCCTTCTTGAAAATCGTGTTTTGTCCATTACCAACGAAGTTCACCATTGAGATGGCAAAGAAGTCACATGTTTTTTTTTCTAAAACGCGCAGGAGAACTGCGCATTAGATATATTAAGATAGAAGAAACACCAATGGTCTAAAGAAGACCAGAGTACAGAGAAACAACAAAAATAAAAATAAAATAAAATAAAAATAAACATCCATCTAGAAGACAGCCAAAGCTGCCCCTAAACTAAGGCCAGATGGTGCCCAGATCTTTGGCACCCGCGAGACACCACCTCTAAGCATCGTCTTTGATGTTCTGAATAATCTGGTTGCCACTAGGAACATCCCCCTCAAACATACATTTATTCCGCTGTTTCCAAAGCCACCATGCCACCAACATCACAAGGGAGTTAATCCCTTTGCGCAGCGCATAAGGGACCTTATCCTCCAAATTAGCCCACCAATCTTGGAAAACCAAATCAGCCCTTGCGGGGGAGAACTGCCGCAGATTAACCAGGGAGAAAATCCTAAACCACACTTCCCTAGAGAAGACACAAGAAATTAAAAGTGATGGAATAAGTCTTGAGCATCTAGAGGACAACAGTCGCTTTTTACTGTCCTCTGTAGTCCTTTAGCATCTAGAGGACAGCTTGACTGTCCTCTGTAGTCTCTTTAGCATCTAGAGGACAGCAGTCGCTTTTTGACTGTCCTCTGTAGTCGCTTTAGCATCTAGAGGACAACAGTCGCTTTTGACTGTCCTCTATAGTCTCTTTAGCATCTAGAGGACAATCCTGTTGTGTAGTGTGTGTGAGAAGGTGTGGTAGTGCAGCCTCTAGGGCTATAAATATGGGTCTCCAACCCTTAGATGGGTATGGCATTGTGTAGTGTTTGAGGAAATAAACAGAAAATTGCCTCAACTCATAGTGTCATCCTCTTGATGAGAGTTAGAGTCCCTCTACTTACAATTGGTATCAGAGCCAAACTATCCTGCAGCCTAAACATCTCGTGCTCATCTGCTTCCCGCGCCTCTCCCCACACTCAGTCGGCAGCAAGAGCTCCAACTGTTCCTTCCTCCCCTGTTCAGACGAGCAGCCTTTCGTCTGAGACAGCCTCTTCCACACGCAGCGACCCCTCACTAGCCCACCATGTCCCTACACTCGGCCACTTCGAGTGCGCGGCGCCAGCAGGAGGCCGAGGTCGCCGCGGCACAAGAACGCGATCGAGCAGCAGCAGCGGCTGCAGCGACAGCGGTGAGGGCAGCACGGTTGGCGGCGGCGGAACTGGCAGCGGCGAGAGCGGAAGTAGAAGCAGCGGAGGCGGCGAATGCTGCACGTGCGGCGGCAACAGAGCTCGAGGTTCTGCGCGGCAGTAGAGCTGGCAGCTCTGCTTCTGTCGACGACAACACCGACGAAGAGCTCAGGCTGGCGAGGGAAGCAGCGAGAGAGCAGGCGGCACAGTGGGCAGCCGCGCATCCCCATGGGGGCGCGCGTGGCGGCATCCCAGATAGGCGCCGACGCGCTGACGGCGCTCCAGGCGAGGGCGCACGCGGCGGCAGCCCAGACGGGCGTAGACGCGCCGGCGGTGCTCCCGGCGGCGGCGACCGAGTCGACGGAGATCGCGGCCTCTACAGGCGGCGCGGTTCTCCCTCCCCGGATCGGTACCATGGTCGCCGCATGGCCCAGGCCATTGTCAGGGACATCGGTCCCGGCGGTGGGTGGCGTACCCTCACCAAGACCAACTACGTCGAGTGGGCCGCGGTGATGAGGGTACGACTCCAGGTTCGCCACATGTGGGAAGCAGTTCGTTACGACGACGTCGACTACCACGAGGATCGGCGGGCGCTGGATGCCCTCATTGCTGCAGTCCCGCCCGAGATGCAGTTTTCGCTTTCCCAGAAGCGGACTGCCAAGGAGGCCTGGGACGCCATCGCTGCGACCCGCATCGGCAACGATCGTGCCCGCAAGACCACACCGCAGGCACTTCGCAAGGAGTGGGAGAACCTGGCCTTCAAGCCAGGTGAGGATGTTGATGACTTTGCTCTCCGCCTCAACACTCTGTTGCAGAAGATGGTGCAGTTCGGCGACGACACCTACGATGAGGAGAGAGCTGTTGAGAAGCTCTTCCGTTGCATCCCCGAGAAGTACAGGCAGATTGCTCGCTCGATCGAGTCTCTGCTAGACCTCTCCACGATGACGATCGAAGAGGCGATTGGTCGCCTCAAGGTGGTCGACGGCGACGAACCACAGGCTCTCTCTGGGCCTATCACTATCAGCGGGAAGCTACATCTCACTCGGGAGCAGTGGGAGGCCTGCCAGGGTGACAAGAAGAAGGGGGAGTCCTCCTCGACACGAGGCCGCAAACGCGGCAAGCCGCGCAAGGCGCGTGGAGGCGCCCAGGCCGGGGCGCGAGGACATGCTGAGGGTGGTGCCCGTGGAGGTGCCCAAGGCGGCATCGTCGGCAACAAGAAGCCGGCACGAGACGACGGCTGTCACAACTGCGGCAAGCTTGGCCACTGGGCCAGGGATTGTCGGCAGCCACGACGTGGCCAGGCCAACGTCGCACAGGCGGAGGCGGAGGAGGAGGCCCTGCTCCTGGCACATGCAAGCATCGAGCCATCTCCAGCGGCACCGGCCACAGCGGCACTCCTCCACCTTGATGAGTCGAAAGCACGCGCTTTCCTCGGCGACGGCTCCAACAAGGACATGATCGAAGGATGGTGCCTCGACACCGGGGCCACTCATCACATGACCGGCCGACGGGAGTTCTTCACCGAGCTTGACTCTAGCGTCCGAGGCTCCGTCAAGTTTGGGGATGCCTCCGGCGTAGAGATCAAGGGCGCCGGCTCAGTCGTCTTCACCGCCGCGTCTGGTGAGCACAGGCTGCTCACCGGAGTCTACTACATCCCCGCGTTAAGGAACTCTATCATCAGCTTGGGACAGCTGGATGAGAACGGTTCGCGCGTGGAGGTCGAGCACGGAGTCATGAGGATCTGGGATCCCTCTCGTCGCCTTCTTGCCAAGGTACGCAGGAGTCCAAATCGGCTATACATCCTCAATGTGAAGGTGGCACAACCTTGCTGCCTTGCTGCTCGTCGAGACGACGGGGCATGGCAGTGGCACGAGCGCTTCGGGCACCTTAACTTCGAGGCCCTGAAGCGGCTCAGTGCCAAGGAGATGGTACGAGGCCTGCCGTGCCTTGACCATGTGGAGCAATTCTGCGATGTCTGCGTGTTGACAAAGCAGAGACGACTCCCCTTTCCCCAGCAGTCGAGCTTCCGAGCCAAGGAGAGGCTCGAGCTCGTGCATGGGGACTTGTGTGGCCCGGTGACACCAGCCACACCAGGAGGACGACGCTACTTCTTGCTGCTCGTCGACGATCTCTCCCGCTATATGTGGGTGATGATCCTTGGCAGCAAGGGAGAGGCTGCGAATAGGGATGAAAACGGTCGGGAACGGTCGGAAAAATACCTCATATTTAACTTGCGGGACGAAAACGAAAACGGGATATATCGGTAACGAAAACGAACGGGATAAATACAGGAATCGAAAAACGATAGGATCCGGTCGGTTAAACGTCGAAATCGGACGGAAACCGGTATTTTTGTTCGGTAAAATCACATCATGAAACCATATATTCAAAACTTAACAAAAAATTCTAGTGCACGCATAGACTTACACCCAATGCTTATTTGCTCACATCTCTAAATAAACATAAGACACATTGCTCATGGAGAGGAGTCACTTGCTACATCTTCGTTATTCTAAAAAAATTCTAGTGCGTCTTCATCCTATTAATGCACAAAAAAAGTCAGCTAGAAAATTCTAGTGCGGCACCTTCATTATTGTCAACATCCTATTAGTGCGTCTTCATCAATTTAGAAAATTCTAGTGCTGCATCTTCATTATTCTCAACATCGTATTAATGTGTCTTCATCCCTGGAGGCCTGGACGGTGGAGGCTAGCAGCCCCTAGAGGTCTGGACGGCGGAGGCCTGGTCACCTGGACGGCGGAGGTTGGGTGCCGTGTTGCCTGCTGGTGCAGTGGTGCAGCGAGGAGCCGTCGACAGCAGAGCAGACTCTGCACGACGGAGGGCAGAGGGAGAGGTCAGAGGGAGAGGGACGGCGGACTTGGGAGAGGGATGTGCTGCCCTGCTGGGACGGCGGAGGGCCGGTGGGCCGGACCGCCGGAGGCTGGGACCTGGTACTGGGAGAGGAATGTGCTGCCGACCTGTCCTGCTGGGCGACGGGCGTTTGGACTTTGGAGAGAGGGCGGCGGCGTGTGGAGAGCAGGAGGGACGGCGTGTGGAGGACTGGAGGCTGCCAGGCACTAGGTTAGCTGGTTAGATTTGGGCTTAGATGGGCTGAGCCTAGTGCTCCCGAATTACAAAATACGGTAACAAAACGGGATCATCCCGATTAAAAACGGGATCCTGGTTAAACGGTCGGGAAAACAGCTCTACCGTTTCCGTTTCCGTTTACCGTTTTGTATATCCCGTTTTCGTTCCATTTTCGTTTTTTACATCGGGTTCGAAATCGATCGGGACAAAAATAACAAAATCGGTTATACGATAACGGTCGGTTCGGGATTTTCCCATCCTACTTTCATCCCTAGCTGCGAACACCATCAGGCGTGTGTAGGTCGCTGCGGAGGCGGAGTGCGGCCGCAAGCTGCGCTTGCTGCGCACCGACAACGGCGGCGAATTCACGGCGTCTGAGTTCGCGTCGTACTGCGCGGATGAGGGCGTTCAGCGCCACTACTCCGCGCCGTACAGCCCGCAGCAGAACGACGTCGTCGAGCGGCGCAACCAGACGGTTGTGGGGATGGCTCGGGCTCTCCTCAAGCAGAGAGGAATGCCAGCTGTCTTCTGGGGAGAGGCGGTGGTGACAGCGGTTTACATCCTCAACCGCTCGCCCACCAAGGCTCTCAACGGGATGACACCGTACGAGGCTTGGCATGGGCGCAAGCCGGCGGTCTCTCACCTACGGGTCTTCGGCTGCCTCGCGTTCACCAAGGAGCTTGGCCACATCAGCAAGCTCGACGATAGGAGCACCCCGGGGGTGTTCATTGGCTACGCGGAGGGCTCGAAGGCCTACCGCATCCTTGACCCAAGAACACAGCGTGTGCGCACGGCGCGCGATGTAGTGTTCGACGAAGGGCGAGGATGGGCGTGGGACAAGGCGGTGGACGACGACACGACTCCGACGTACGACTTCACCATCGAGTACGTCTACTTTGAGGGAGCTGGGGGAGTAGACAACTCTTCTCCGAGCAGGTCTACCCCAGCCCCCAAGTCTCCACCGACTCCAGCGCCAAACTCTCCAGCTCCTGCTACAACGAGCTCTTCACCACCACGCACTCCAGCCACGACTCCGGCTACAGCAAGCTCTTCGCCACCACGTACTCCAGCACCGACGGTACCCTCTCCGGGAACGTCCTCTTTGACACCAGCTCGTGTCGAGGACGACCCAGTGGAGCTCGTGACCCCTCTGTCCCGCGACGAGGAGCGCGTCGATGCGTGCTACGACGACGAGCCGTTGCGGTATCGAAGGGTGGAGGGCCTTCTCATCGACCCGTCGGTGCCAGGCCCTGCATCTCGCATTCTGGCAGGAGAGTTGCATCTTGCATGCGACGATGGTGAGCCTCGGTCTTTCGCGGAGGCCGAGAAACATGCGGCTTGGCGTGCCGCGATGCAGTCGGAGATGGACGCGGTTGAGACGAACCGCACCTGGGAGCTCGCTGATCTCCCTCATGGTCATCGCGCGATCACCCTTAAATGTGTGTTCAAACTGAAGAGGGATGAAGCCGGCGCCATCGTCAAGCACAAGGCTCGCTTGGTGGCACGCGGTTTCCTATAGCAGGAGGGGATCGACTTCGACGATGCTTTCGCCCCCGTGGCACGGATGGAATCCGTGCGACTCCTCCTTGCGCTGTCAGCCCAGCATGGCTGGCACGTTCATCACATGGATGTCAAGTCGGCGTTTCTTAACGGCGACTTAAAGGAGGAGGTCTACGTACACCAGCCGCCAGGTTTTGCGATCCCTGGCAAGGAGGGCAAGGTGTTGCGCCTGCGCAAGGCTCTCTATGGCCTGCGACAGGCACCGAGGGCGTGGAATGCCAAGCTGGATTCCACGCTCAAAGGAATGGGTTTCACGCCAAGCCCGCACGAGGCGGCCATCTATCGGCGGGGCAATGGAGGAAGTGCCCTGCTGGTGGGTGTCTACGTCGACGACTTGGTGATCACCGGCGCCAAGGATGCAGAGGTGGCAGCGTTCAAGGAAGAGATGAAGGCCACCTTCCAAATGAGTGACCTGGGGCATCTCTCCTTCTACCTGGGGATTGAGGTGCACCAGGGAGACTCCGGGATCACACTTCGCCAGACCGCCTACGCCAAGCGCATTGTTGAGCTGGCTGGGCTCACCGACTGCAACCTAGCTCTCACTCCGATGGAGGAGAGGCTGAAGCTGAGTCGCGACAGCACGACAGAGGAGGTGGATGCTACACAGTATCGGCGTCTTGTGGGGAGCCTTCGCTACCTCGTCCACACACGACCTGACTTGGCATACTCCGTCGGCTACGTTAGTCGGTTCTTGCAGCGACCGACGACGGAGCATGAGCAGGCTGTGAAGAGGATCATCCGCTATGTTGCGGGGACACTCGACCACGGTCTCTACTACCCGAGGTGCCCTGGGGAGGCACACCTTGTCGGGTACAGCGACAGCGACCACACCGGTGACATCGACACTAGCAAGAGCACAAGCGGGATCCTCTTCTTCCTCGACAAGTGCCTAATTAGCTGGCAGTCGGTCAAGCAGCAGGTGGTGGCCATGTCCAGCTGCGAGGCCGAGTACATAGCGGCGTCCACTGCTTCGACTCAGGCGCTCTGGCTGGCTCGACTGCTCGGTGATCTCCTCGGGAGAGACACTGGAGCGGTGGAACTCAGGGTGGACAGCCAGTCCGCTCTGGCATTGGCCAAGAACCCCGTGTTCCATGAACGGAGCAAGCACATCCGGCTGAGATACCACTTCATCCGAGACTGCTTGGTAGAAGGGAGCATCAAGGCGCGTTACATCAACACCAATGATCAGCTTGCAGACCTACTCACCAAGCCCCTTGGGAAGATCAAGTTTGTTGAGCTTTGCTCCAGGTCCGGGATGACCCAACTTTCTCACAAGACGACGCCCAAGACTTAGGGGGAGAGTGATGGAATAAGTCTTGAGCATCTAGAGGACAACAATCGCTTTTGACTGTCCTCTGTAGTCCTTTAGCATCTAGAGGACAACTTGACTGTCCTCTGTAGTCTCTTTAGCATCTAGAGGACAACTGTCGCTTTTTGACTGTCCTCTATAGTCGCTTTAGCATCTAGAGGACAACAGTCGCTTTTGACTGTCCTCTGTAGTCTCTTTAGCATCTAGAGGACAATCCTGTTGTGTAGTGTGTGTGAGAAGGTGTGGTAGTGCAGCCTCTAGGGCTATAAATATGGGTCTCCAACCCTTAGATGGGTATGGCATTGTGTAGTGTTTGAGGAAATAAACAGAAAATTGCCCCAACTCATAGTGTCATCCTCTTGATGAGAGTTAGAGTCCCTCTACTTACAAAAAGATGATGCACCGTTTCATCCTCTTGATCACAAAGGGGGCATTGAACAGGATGGTCCAAACCCCTCTTCGCCAAACGATCTGCAGTCCAGCACCTATCTCGAGTCGCGAGCCAAAGAAAGAACTTGTTTTTGGACAGGAAACTTCAATCCGTTCCGGGGTTAGAGGGGTCTGTTTTTTAAACCAAAGCCATCTAAGCTGCAAGGCCCAATCCATATAACAAAGATTCGGGACACCTAAGCCTCCAAGGCTTATGTCACACCCGGTTTTAAGGGCAAAACCGAATGCGTAACATATGTGTGCCAAGATCTTTTTCCACACATATGTTGACATCATAAGTGTAATATATCAAAAGAACAATGCATAAAAGCGTAAATAAAGATTATATTAACATATTATACTTCAAACAGACATAATGTCTTAACCTTTATTATTCATCAAAGTATAGCAGAACATGGACATCCTTCCACAAGAAGATGATCGGGGGTATCACTAGACTAGCATCCATCGAGTTCACCATCAAAATCTTCATCTGCAAATTTCTGATCAAAATTAAGCAAGAGTGAGCTCACTTATGTTCGGGGCTCAGCAAGTGGGGTGAAAATGCAAGGTTAACAAGGTAAGGCTAAAGTTTAATGCGGTTAGCATTTTAGTTGGTCAACATTTTATTATCAACACCTAATTACTAAGTATAAGTATATACCAAACCCAATTAAGAATAATTCATAATCAACATAAGCTCAAACCACTTGAGCAAGTACCATAAACATAAAGCTCAACCTCTTGAGCGAACCTCTTAAGCATATCGCTTAAACAAAACCGATCACGATTTATTTCCATCTTCAAGTTTAATTATCATTTGAGGGTCCAGGCTGCTCTTAACCGTGAGCACGACTGATATATCAGTTTTACACTCTGCAGAGGTGGTACAACTTTACCCACAAGCCGTGTATCCCCCTCTAGCCTGGGTCAGCCAAACCCGTAAACACTTCCAAGGTGAATGGTTAGGGATCCACTATGAGGTAAGGTTTCCAAGTCGGAGTGGAGGCCCTCTTGGCGAGGTAGCTTAGCCAAGACTAGGTCTCCATGTTAACGTGAGCTGCCAACATCAACCGCTCCCCCTCTTGCCCATATTTCAGGTAAGGTTGCTAGGCACTAAGCATATAAAGCTAATCACCAAAGCCAGAGCCATGATAGCACTCGTGGTTGCACTGTTTTCCTGGGTGGTCACTCCATGTTCCAATTATCACAATATGATCTTGCTTAATCATCAGATTAACAACAATAATGTAAACTTACCATTTGGAACATTAATATCATCAGTAGGAGTACCAGCTTAAAGTTAAAGTTGTAGCAATAGCATAAGGAATAAGGTTGGAAAGGTTAGGTGTATCTGAATAGGTAACCCATCAAATTATGCACATATCCAAAAGTAATCTTTATTGAATGTATTGTATGAGATCAGACAGAATATGCAGGGGAGAAGTCCACTTGCCTTGCTTATAGAAAACTCGAGATTCTTCCACGAAATAGATATTGATTGTCAACTACTGGATCAATCTCTAAACATCACACAAACAAACAAGAAGAAACAAACACCACTCAATAACATACACCATTTACCATAGACAAAGCTAAAAGCAAGTATAACGAAAGGATCATTTGCTTTCAAAAACACCACAAGCAATGATTATAACATAAGGATGCTCTTTTTGAAAAAGGTTTGATTTATATTTATAAAACAAGACCTAAGCTTGAAAATATCTTAATTACAAATATACAAATATTAGGTTTACCATTTTAATCTTTTATAAAAGACATGTGTGTTATGTCTAAGATTAAGGGTTCATAAGACGATAAAACACATTATAATAATATTAAACCTTTTTAACCTTTTAGAAAAGATATATGTTATATATCTAAGATTGATGAGCTACGAAACACATTATTAATTTTTGAAGCATTATGGAACATATTCTAAAACATTTATTTATAAAGAACTTTAAGATATAAGCCTAACCATGGTTTATGTGAAAATGTGACTAAACCAAATATTATCTTTATATTTTTATTAAGAAACATATGGTCTACATATTTTTTTTAAATTTCTATTTAAGGCGGCTGTACTTAAAGATCTATAATGAACATTGTTAAATTATGAAAACATGATATTCATTGAAAAGGCCAATTTAATACTTCTTGTATAACAACCATAATTCAAATTCAACTATGAAAGTACATGAACTATTGAAAACACTAATTAAAATGCTTATCGCATAATTAATGAAACTAACAAAACCATTTATAATTTATTTAGGTTCCAATATACATGTTATTAACAAAAACTGTAATAAGGATCAAAACATAATTAAAGGTAGACTAGGAGGGGTAGTTAATACATTTACACTTTTTTTATATAGATGTCATTATACATAACTATTTCTCTTTTTTTATTATAAAAACAAGAGAACTAATCAAAGGCTATTTTAATATGGTTACCACATAAATTATGGAGTTAACAAACCTTTATTATTTTTTATTTGGATTTGACACATATTTTATAATTGAAATCAAGTCGCATGAATTTATACGGTATTAACCATATACACTAGTGGTAGCATATAAAATTTACTTGTGTTCTACCTTCCGACAGACGATGAGCAGAGCGGGGAAAGAGCAGGGAACGAGCGATTGCGGGCTCGTTGGGCAAGCTCGAGCGCAGCGATGACGAACGGTGACGACGTCATGGCTTCGCGAATAATGCTCCGGTGAGGGAATTTCACGAACAGCAGGGCGTCGTGGCAAGGAGTCTCCGACGAGTAGCGCGTGCAGCAAGGAGCAACAACACCGATTAGAGACACGGTGCGGCGAACCCGGAACAGGGCAAGCTAGGCGCAGGGGCGGATCTCCTGGCGGTGACGACGACGTACTTAGTAAGGCGCGAGTAGCAGCTTCAGCTGGCGAGGGACGGGTCGACGGCGCGAGGTCCTGACGATGTGCACAGGGCTCCGGCGAGCTGCGAAGATGGCTGGCGACGAATGGCGCCTGGTGCTGGTGGGATCGAGATTGGGCAAGTAACCGACACGACGACACACTCCAGAGAGGGGACTCGTAGACGTAGAAGGCTTCGGCGAACTTGGCACAGCGGTAGGAGTCAACAGCGTCAGCGGCGAGAACAGATGATGACGCAGTGCATGCAGGCAGCTCGAGCGAGAGAAGGAACGGGCGAGTAGAGACATGAAGGGCCGAGCAGGGGTGAGGCGAGGTGAGAAGTGTGGGCGGAGGTCTGCTCTTATAGGCGAGGGGAGGGAGGAGAAATTAATCGGCGTTGATGGCCAACGTTGATGGCCATTAATATTGGCATTCAACGAACAAAAAACGGCTGCGGGAATGGGAAACAGGTGAGGCGTAGCGAGATGAGCGCGACTGCGGGCGCATCGTAGCGTGGGTGGCAGTGACGCAGCGCGGTGCGGGCAGGTTGGATGCGCGGGCGCAGAGGAGAGTGATCAAGGGAACATGAGAAGAGTTCGACGTGTCCATAAATAGCCCAGGGAGAAGGAATGGCGACCTCGGAAACGTCTGCACGAACCAAATACTATTAATGACCGCCATCGAGCAGACGTGAATGCGGGAGGGAAAACGACGACGCGGTCAGTGAGGAGAGGAAACGGACAGGTGCGGGCATAAGGCTGCTCTACTCGCGGCTAGGGCAGGGAGGCGTAGAGGTGGCCGCGCAGAGCCAAAAGGGTACGACAGCAGACGTCCCGACGGCGGCTGCGCTGTCCTTGCGTGCGGGTGAGGAGCCGGAAGACGACCAGTGCTGGGAGGGGTGAGTGGGGTCCACATGCCAGGAATGAGGGAGGGAGGCGCGTGGCGTGATGGGCTTGCATGTGCTGGACGTGCGTGAGCATGATTTTTTTTATTTTTTTTTAGTTTCCATTTCCAAAATATACATACATACATACATACATACATACATATATATTCCAAAATTAGGATAAACTCAAGTTTATTATGAACAAATCAAAATACATACTTACCAAATTTATTATTTTAATAATTCATTATTATTTGAACAAATGAGATTCTCTTCACAAGATTAATTCCAAAAATTGGATTCAAAATTCACATCAATCAAAACACATGTTTCAGAATGAATGCATCAAACACTTGATAAATTTTATTGCTAAAAAATTACTTATCTTTGTTTATATGACTATGTTATTATTTGAAAACATAAATGTTTTCCTTTCCACTGAAAATTAATAATATAAACTAAGTTATCTTTAATTGATGGATTTAGGGTGTCACAGCTTAAAGGCCTAGACACCTTATCCCAAGCCACCAAACAACTACCTCCATTGACCCCCTTTCTTTCTAAAGGAATGCCCTTCAGACTCTTTGATCACCCAATTGGGAACATTCAAAGCAATTAACAGGTATACCGAAATGGTTGATAAAACAGATCTAACTAGGGTTGTTCATCCAGTAAGATTAAGAGTAGCCTTCTAGCTAGGAAGTCTATCAACAATTTTCTCCACCTAGTCCAAGAGGTTCGATCTCCTTAGCTTCAGGTTTGAGATGGGGAGCCCAAGATAGAAAGTCACAACCCTTTTCATGGATGTCTAGTGCCTAGCCTAGTGGTCGTTTGGTTTATTCCTTAATTGGGCCTTTCTTTTTTTTTGTTTCTGGCCACCTTGAAATGGTCGGCTCACTTTGGACCTGGTACTACTGCTTCTACTTAATATAATGATGCGTAGTTCTCTTGCGCATTTGAGAAAAAATTGAGAACTGTTAGGAGGATGAAACCCTAACCCTAACTAGGTTAACTAGGGTTGAGCTGCTATATTAATAGATGAAATAGTATATAAGTGGGCCTAAGCCTGTTACAGTTAAGGCACACACATGTCTAACACCCCCGTAGTCGCAACTCTAGGCATTACAAATGTTGAGATTGGATCAAAACTCCGAGAACACCGTAGACTTGTAGAGGGGAGCCCCTTGGTGAAGATGTTGGCGAACTGCGAAGTGGTCGGTACGTGGAGGACGCGTACATCGTCAATGACGACACGCTCATGGACAAAGTGGAGGTTGATCTCTACATGCTGCACGGGGTTGGTGGAGAGGTGTACCACGTTGACATTTTTTATCGAAAAAACTGTGGGGGAGGTTCCCATAATGAAATTTTAATCAAAAGAGATAAAAAGATACTTATAGCTAACAACTTAGCAATATTCACCACGATCTCCCACCAGAAAGGAGAGAGAACCGAAATAAAAAAGAAAAGAAATGAAGATCCGATAAGCGAGATCTCAAAAATAAGATTACATGTTGTCTAGCCATGATAGAAAGGTGGGTTGATAAATTTCTCTAAATCTTGGACTTTGTAGACGAGCTTCTTTTTTAAAACATAGAGCCCAGAGGCTGAGGGAGTCTTCATTGCTGTAAAAAATCTTTCTGTTTCTCATTTTCCATAGCTCCCATAAGGTCAAAAGAAGTAGAAATATACTGCATGTCTGCACTAACCGTTGGTGAATAAAAAGCCTAACATCGCATCGGATATTAAGAAGCCTCCAACATCGAGTTACGAAGCCGCAGGTAAAAAAAGATGATCAATGTCCTCATCCTCATCCCGACACATAACACAATGGGAATTATGTTCTTGCAGCAGATTTTTCCTGAGCAACATAACGCTGGTATTAAGTCTGTTCATGAGCAGTAGCCAACCGAAAAACTTGATTATCATTCTACATTTGCACTTCCAAAACTTTGAGAATACCCTAGAAACCTGGGAAAGTGGGAAGTCTTATGTTTGATTTTGTAGTATTTCCTGACAAAGAACTTTGTTATACCATTATTCGAAATCCAAATATCCTTTTGGGCATCTAGCAACCACAACACGAGTGGTAAGGTCTCGTATGGTGAGCCCCCAGGGACCGAACTCCACAGAATAGTGGTTGTTAGTGGTGAAGCAACGAATCAAGAGAAGGTTCTAGATGATGTTGTATGGTGAGCCCCCAGGGACCGAACTCCATAGAATAGTGGTTGTTAGTGGTGAAGCAACGAATCGAGAGAAGGTTCTAGATGATGTTGGGGGGCAACAAGGATGTTGTTGATATACAATGGACTAGGAAGAACCGTGTCACCTACTAACTACTAAGGTAACAAACATAGTCGACCCATTATCGATAATGATGGAAGAAGTTAAAGTGGGGATAGGGGAATGAGGTAAAGAAACAATATTGTGGTCAGGAGTGGTGTGGTATGAGGCGTCGAAGTCAGCAACCCAATTGGTGGGAGTAGGAGTGGGCGGCGATGACATTGGGGAATGAGGAGAGAGGTACCAGAGGCACCCCCACAGAGCAACCGGGAGGGGCGCTGGGGCCTCCTATGGCGAGCATGATGACACCGAACATGGGTTGTGAAGACAATCGCGGAACTGCGAAACACTAACAACCCAGTAGCGTGGTGGCCCTCTTGAGGGTGGGTGGAGGCTGGAGGGTGGTGAAGCTCGATGTAGTCATGGAACACAGGGTTCATGACCCGATCAAAGACCACAAAGGTGCCTCGGAGAAGCTGGCTGTCGTGAAGGGAGACGCGCACACAATAGGGAGGCATGTGGATTCTGGCATGGCGAAGGACGGGCGTCAACAGAGCAGGTGCGAGAGCGGACATGTCGCTGCCAGGAAAGTGCCCTACGCGTGTGCCGGGGTGGGGTTAGGGAAACCGAAGTTTAACAGTGCTGGGGAAACCGTTGGGCACAACGGGCGTCACTGCGGTCGCGAGGAGCAGTGGAGGCCGACAATTGTTGGGGAGAGGCCAACCACCAAGCCGGGCGTCGTGAAGAAGCTGGGGAGCATCGCCGCAATCGAAGGAGGACATAGGGTGCTGCGGGTGCCACGACTGCAGCTAGGATAACGTTTGACCGCACCGGCGAAGCAGGGAGCAACGTCGCCTGAGAAGAGGTGAGTGACTGCGCGTGTGGCGCTGCAGGCGTAGGGAAGGAAGCGGACACCGAACAAACCTGATGAGGGCGTCGCGACCGATGCAGAGGTATAAAGGACCGACGTGGAGCTGCTGATGGCCAGAGTGGAGATGTAGGGACTTCCCATGACTAGGGAACACCGTCGAGTGGGTCAGCGTGGTTGCTGGTGGACGGAGTGTGGGCGCAAGGTGGGAGGCAGCGTGGTGAGCGAGGAGATGGATGTGGGCTTGCTGTCATGAAGAGACGACGGAGAAGACGACAGTGGCCGTCGAGACCAGGGGTCCTGACTAAGGGAGGTGGAAAGAAGGCTGGAAGACGAGGTAGGCACGGAGCGGTGTGAAGGGTCCAGGAGCCGCACGCGGGATCGACACCAAGACGCAGAGATGAGGCATGAGTTCGACGAGGAAGGGGATGAGGAGGCGTGTCCGAGCCATTGTTGAAGCTGGTGGCGTCGATCGAGGAGTTGGTCGTCGTCGGAGAAGAGACCTAGGGGAGCCGCCGTAGGCAGGGGATGAGGTGGCGCGCAGGCGAAGTAGGGCAGGGGAGGAGCGCGCACAACTGTGCGGTGGTGGAGAGATGGCCCCCCTGCGTAGCAGGGGGTCGTCGGTCGCCCGCGCAGCAAGGGAGGTGAGAGGCGTGCAGAGTGAAGGGGAGGTAGTGGCAGCGCGACCACAGGTGTCCGCGACGGCTGGGGAAGGGTCCACGACGGCTGGGAGAGTGGAGGCGCAAGCTGTTCAGGCATCAGCGGCGGCGGCAGCCGCAACTATGTCTGGCAGAAGAGGCTTGCCGACGGGAGGGGGTCGCTGGCGGGGAGGGTAGAAGACCGGCAGTTAGGGGAGGGAGAAGGCAGGAAAGAGGAGGCTCTATACCATGTTGGGGAGTGAAACCCCAAACTCTAATTGTGTAGGGGACATATTATATGTCTAGGAATGTGGGCTAAGGCCCATTACAATATACATGACACACTAACACTCAGGTCTTGGGTTCGACTCCCTATGGAAGCGAATTTCAGGCTGTGGATAAAAAAACCTCTAGTTGTCCCACGCCAAAGCAAAGGTCTAAAGCCCGGCCCCAGTCGTGGTCGTTCTCACATGGGCTACGGTGCCGTTGTGTATGGGTGGGGTAGGGGTTCAGGATTTTTCTCGACTTGTGTGAGAATGTCTTCTTAATATAATACCATGGGGGCAATCTTACCCCCACAGGTCAAGTTGTTTTTATATGAGGAATTCCAAAAAAAATAAAGTACAAAAAAACTAGAGACCAATTTCAACACTTTAAGCAAATATTTCCATTTATGCTGACACTCTAAGATTTCTTGTGAATTGTGGGTAAATTTTCAGATTAATTGTCTACGTGTGTAGGTTCTTGGGAAAGCCCTTGGAATACCCGAGAACAGTGTCAGAACATACACTGAGGCTGAAATTCGTGCTAGGTAATGTTTTCTTTGGAGCAACATAAGAGCACTGAGTGTTCCTGCACATTGTTTGGACGATACTGATATTAAGATTAACATCAATCTGATTCATGTGAATCTAACTATTTAGATTTGTTTTAGTGTTATTTTTCAGGTCTCGAAACTTTGCACTGTACTTTTAAAAGCAACTCGAGCAGTTCTTGGGTCGTCTGTGTGGGATGTTCTTGTTCCTGGAGTGGCCCATGGAGCCTTGATACAGGTGTGGGCAACTTCTATTCGCTCCTTTTGCCCTATTGTTGTGTTCTTACCAATGATTTCAAGTCGTCCGACTAATCGCGATTAGTCGGGCTGGTCAGCAATTAGGACACGATTTGCTGGACGACTCGACTAGAAGACCTAGTCGTCCGACTAATCGTCGACTAGGGCGACTAGTCGTTTGAGTTATGTGTCCTAGTCGTCCCGGCTAGGGTTTGGTTATTGGGCCTTTTTAGCCCATCTACAGTCTAATTTAGAGTACCCTCTCTTCTCCTATTCTAACCTAGCCGCCAACAGTCTCCAACTTGCACGTTTCTTCTCTCCTCTCTTGGCACCGCCCCTCCAGTCCTGGACTGCTGATTGTCGGCGGCTACACCGGCGGCCACAACACCCTGCGTCCCCTGCCCCTTCTCCTGTATCCTGCTCACCTGCTGCACTGTTGTAGTCTCCAACCGGCGGTGGCTGCGAACCAGTGACGAGATGAGCATGTCATCTGAAGGTCCCTCCTGCTCCCCCACTTCTCCCCCTTCTCTGTACTCCATTGGGATGTCACATGTCACATGTCAGGTTCAGGTAAGTCACAAATCACAATGAAACAATATGTTACTTTGTTATCCTAGTTGTTTGTTCTAACTTATATGATGTATACATGTATATTTATATATATACCTATATAAGTATAACTACTAGTCTAGGACGACCAGGGACCGACTAGGACCGACTAGGGGTCGACTAGTCGTCCTAGTCGTCGCCTAATCGTGACTAGTCGCCTGGTCGGTCCCAGGGTTCGACCAGGCGACTAGGCGACTTGAAATCATTGGTTCTTACTATAATCAATGTAAGTTTTTTTTGTGAATCCCACACCATGCCCACAAAAGAAAAATGACAATTTGCCCTTCATTTTTTAATGAGATGTAATTCAAAACATGTTGCAATATGACAAGATCAAACATATTTATCATTCAAATGATCAGCTTATATACTGAATAGTTGTCAAACACACATGATGGGTTTATGCATGCCTTAAGCTTCATCAAATGATTAAAAAGAGGCAAAGAGCTAAAATTTAGATTTGATGATAATTCATAATAATTCATTTATGTAAATCGTTGTAGAAAACTGAAGCATATACCATAAGGCAGGTTTCTGTCATACTAGGATATTTGATGTTATCATTATTTCAGTTATGATTCATGAGTGGCGTTGACCATGATCCTTTAAAAATTCTGGCCTACTCTTGAGTCTTCAAAAAATTAGACCGTGTAGGATGAGACATCTCCTGAGCATTTTAATTAGAACAAACCCTAGACCCTTACTAGGGATGGCAGTGGGGTGGGTTCGGGGCGAGTGCAACTTCTGCGGACCCGAACCCGAAACCTAAACTAAAAACCCGACCAGCACCCGAACCCCATGGCGGGGGGAAATTTGTCCCCGCACCTAAACCAGATGGGGACCCGAAAACCGAGACATGCAAACTCACTTAACACAAACACCATTTAATTCAATGCTCCACCACGAGAACAGACGTCTCACCTCGGGGCGAAGCTCGGAGTGGCTTGGCGCGGCTTCCGACGGGCTGGGTGGCCGGCACGGCGGGCGCAGGTCTCTGGCGAGCGCGAGCGGCGAGAGCGGAGCGAGAGAGAGAGTGGGCTTGCGCGGAATGAGACAGGGGAGCGAGTGCGGGTGCGGGCGGTGCTCAAAAGGAAGCTGGGGTGCGTGGGCAGGCGACGTGGGTGGGGATCTCGGCGTGCATGCGCGCTGGTCCACGGCGGTTCGCGGGGAAGGCGGAGCTGATAGGGCGGCCCCACGACGCAGAGAGAGAGCGGGCGTGCGGAGAAACGGTTCATCGTGCTGACAGGACGGGCCCGCGAGGCAGAGAGGGAAAAGGGCGCGAGAGCGAGGGCGACTGGTGCCGACAGACCGGCCCCACTGGGCAGAGGGAGAGGGGAAGGGAGCGCGCGCGGAGAGAAACAACCGCGGAGACAAACCAGTCAGGCGACGCTGGCGCGCGACCTGGCTGGGCCGAGCTGGGCCGGCTGGGTTGAATTGGTTTTTCTCTTTTTCTGGAATTTCTAATGCCTTTTCTATTTTATTTTCTCTAGGGTTTTCAATTCAAATTCAAACCAAGTTTCAAATTCAAAGCAAATCAAACATGTGCATCAATTCAAAGAATATTTTGGACTCAGCATGATGCAACAATTCATGACTTACATTGTTTTAACAAAATAAATAATTAACTCCTCTCCTAATTAACCTAATTCTAGCCAAAAGAAAGAGAGAGAGAGAGAGACAAGAGTAACACCTGAATTTGGTAGATATTTAGAAAGAAATTTTATACCCCCAAATTCGGGGTGTTACAGTGTCCATGGCTGTTGCTGCCCCTATCTTTGTCGGCGTTGCAGAACGACATCAACCCTCGTGTGCTCCACTTCCTCCTCCTAGTGTACTATCGTCCGCCCCTGCCTCCGCCACCTGCGTTGGTGTGGCGCCATGCTTGGTTGCGCCAAACCCAATCTCCACTCCTGGCACACCACCGCCCACCCTTGCCTCCTCTGCTGCTAGCGTGATGCCCCACCTAACCGCGCCGCCGCCGCTGGTCACGTCGCCGCTCGCCCCTATCCTAGTCTCCCTGATGCCGGCGCTGGTGCATGGACCAGTCTCCCCCGCCATCATCCCTGATGCCTCGTCGGTGTCTCGTCGGTCTCTAACGCGCTGGGTGGTCTAAGCCTCACTAGTTTTGGCATCCTAGGCCTCGTCAACTTTGGCACTGCCGCTGGTGCCCTAGGCGTGGGCGGCCTAACTCCTGTTGGTCTCGGCTCTGCTGCCTTGGCTGTTGTTGGCATGCGCGTCCCAACCCTTGCCGTTTCTGGATTGGTCCTAGGCAACCCTGGCACATGGGTCCCCTTCCATCTGCCCTCCCGATTATGGCTCCACTACTGCTAATCTTTCCGATCACGAGACGACTGGTCCTCCTCCCCACGACATTGTTGCTGCTCATTCTACGCTCGCCGCTGGCCTCGCGGTCGCTAATGAGCGAGTCGTGAACCTCACTTGGGAGCAAGAAGGTACTACTGTGTATGCCCTTGTTCTTCAACTTGTGGAGGACGAGCACCATTTCGGTGGTCCTTATATCAATCCACCCCAGCTTTCTCGATAGTTGAGACCGTGTCGGCATTCGAGGCTTTCGTCCCCATGCCCAAGCGATGGTGTCCTCTATGCACTAATGAGGTTGCTAATCGCAAGATGAACACTTCTCTAATCTCCTCACTATACAAAGGGTTATCTTATCTCTTAGAAGGTTGCCATATTTGTTGGAGGGGACAAAACATCATGTGGACCTGATATGAGGGTTTGTATATAGCCTCAAAGGGCCAAACTAGCTGTTATAAATGCACTCAGAAATTTCGTGTGCACCAGATGTGTCCGATGCAAAATTTCAGAGCACAGAACACCCCGATGCCACTCCAATGACTAGTTCTAAAACTACTTGTACTGTGCCAGATATCTGGTGTCAGCACCAGTGTCACACTGGAGTCAGTATCACTGGATTCTAACATGCTCTCTAAGTACCCTATCTAGGGCCACATCTGGTGGCACACAACTACACAAGGCACATTCGGTGAGTACTCGACTGTTGTGCACATTTTGCAGGCTTTCTGGGTGCCTTGTTCGGTGTGGTATCTGGTGCCACACCGGACACAACAGTGAGTACAAACGTGAAACTACTATTTAGAAGCTCTCTGAGTGCCATATCTGGTGTGGCATCTAGTGCCACATGGGATACGCTAGTGATTTCAAATATGTTTCAGCACAATTTGCAACCTTACTGGGTGCTTGGTGCTTGTTCAATGTTGTTCATCCGGTGCACACTGATCGTGCCAGTGCAACTTAGATTTAGCACAAGGCCAAACTCGTATCCAATGCAGCATCTGGTGGAGTACCAAACATTTTCAGTGCTACTGCAGACTCTGTGAAACATGGTTTTTGTTTGTTATTTGATTTGGTTTTTCCTCCAAAATTTTTGTGGGTTCTCTTGGGTTATCTAGCACTAGTTTTATGCAATTGTATTGTACATCACCACACCTAACTAAACTTGACTATGTCAAGTTACCCAACTCATGCCCTTTTTTTTCTCGAAAGCGTAGGAGAATCTCATGCCCCTCTTTACAGTACAACTAAAAGAAAATAGAAGTTCTATCACTAATCTAAGTGTCCAACATCTCCATTGATACCTAGAACTGAGAAATTTCATTATTTGGGTTTCAATTCGTCTGCCTGAGTTCTTTAGGGACTCAATTCGCTTGCCTTTTGTTATTTGGCACTCAGGCACTCCAACTTTTCTGTCTAGGTCTTTCTTGGACGTTTATTGATTTTGATTCATTTTATCGTGTACGCATTCCTTGGGGATAACCTCATCTCCTGGACCTTCAAGCGTCAGCCCATGGTCCCCCGCTACAGCGTCGAAGTTGAGTACCACACCATCCCCAATGGTGTTGTTGAGGTGTGTTGGCTCCGTCAGCTCCTAAGGAGCTTCACAACCCACTTACCAGGAGCATACTCATCTATTGCGACAACATCAGAATCGTCTACCTCTCCATCAACCCAGTCCAAAACCCACACACAAAGCATGTTGATATGGATCTTCATTTCGTCTGTGAGCCTGTGGCGGTCGAGGACGTTCGTGTCCTCCACATCCTGATGACCTCACAGTTTGCTGACATCTTCACCATGGGATTTTCCATCCTTGGTGTTCTCGGAGTTTTGGTACAATCTCAATATCTGTCGTGGCTAGAGTTTTGACTATGGGAGCCTTAGACTGTGTATTAGCCATGTGTGGCTGGGAGTGTTATGGGACTAGGGCCCAACCCATGTATATCCTGTTAGGGTTAGGGGAAACCCTAGATAGGTTTATATACATTGTAAACATTACCATCTATTGGGTTATTTGTAAACATTATCAGGTTGAAAGAATAGCTCCTGGATCATTGCCGTCATCCATGAAAGAACCTGTCGTGCTAGTTGTAAACAAGGCAGATGGAGATGAAGAGGTATCTATAAACAATTAAATTCTTGGTTTGTTATTCTTGTCTTGATAACTTCATGATATCACAAAGCCTTGGCTCCTCATTTGACAGGTCAAAGCTGCTGGGGATAACATAGTGGGCGTTGTTCTTCTACAAGAATTACCTCACCTATCACATCTTGGTGTTAGAGCTCGTCAAGTTCGTACCAAAAGCCTCATTTTATTTAAATACTGTTTCGTTTTTAATGAATTCCACTGCATTTTTTTGGAAAAGAAAAAAAGAATGCTACTTACATATGTTTCCAGGAGAAAGTTGTATTTGTAACTTGTGAAGACGATGACACGATTAAAAACATGAGGTTACTTGAGGGAAAACATGTCAGGTTAGGTTCTATTTTACTAACATTTCATTCCATTCTGATATGGACTGTGTTGGCTCGCATGTCCTGAAAAAACATTAAATGAACATATTTATTTATGGCCACTGTATGAGAAAAAAACAGGAAAGATGGCCCCCTCATAGTAAACCTGACTGCTAATTAAGCACCACTTAGTGGTATTGTAGTAGCATGCTACTCCTATGCACCCTCTACGTGAATTTATTTAGTGAGTTTTTGTGTTTCTTTTTCAGGTTGGGTGCATCATCCAATAATGTTGATCTTTCAGTTGTATCAAACAAAGATGACTGTGCTGCCATGTCTTCAGAGCCATCCGCTGGAGGAGATCTATTTGCACAGCAATTCTCACTATTGACTACAGACAAGAAGTTAGAATTGTCTGAGGTTAACTTTCTTTTGCCTCAAATCATGTAATCAAAGCATGCCAATCCACCACATCTTGCTAACTACATGTTACAACACATGTTTTTATACTTGCTCCTACTTTTTTTCTTTTCCCTAACTCTAAGGGACCTTCACTTCAGCAAAAGAGCTATACTTCCGTAGCAAATGGTATGTCTGGTGTGCTCGAGCTTTCAGAGGCATCGATTGAATCATCTGGTGCAAAAGCTGCTGCATGTGGAACTCTTTCGGTTCTTTCCTCAATGTCAAATAAAGGTACCGATTCCAGTTGTAATATCCATCAAATTCATGTCGATTTGTGTTACCTACTGTGTTGTGAATCAAGGTAGTTATCATTTATACAACCAGTTAATTTGCCTGGATGTTATTAGTATGTTGCTGGTTATTAACAGAGAAGTATTAAACAGGGCAGATAACTTGCATTCCACCCATCCATATTTGTAGAATATATGCACCGATGGTATCATTCAAAGCATGTAAATCTAGCTCATAATGCTGTACACTCCTTTAATGAATAACAAATGATTAAATATAGTGTTTAACCAAGGTGATCAAGAATAAGCCTAGTTTTCATGTAACAATAACTAAGAACGTTGTGATAGCTTTTTATGTGCTAGAATGGAAAAAAAAAAGATACTGTTAAGGTCGTTTTTGTAGATTGTGGCACAAATCTAGCCTAGTTCCTGGCGTGTGGTGTGTCTATGTTCGTTCTACTTGGGTTTGGGTTCTACTAGACTCTTGTACTACATTTTTCTACGTTAATAAAATGACGCGCAGCTCTCCTGCATAGTTCGAGAATAAAAGGTCGTTTCTGCTGTATGATTGTGTTTATGGATCCATAGACCTTGTACATTATGTACATTAAGATAAGAAAAAACTTATATGAGTACAACAGAACTGCAAGCTTATAGTAGTACGGTAGAACTGCTTTCTTGAAAATCTTATGTTTCATTTCCTATTATCTTACATTTTTCATTGATTATTGGGCAGTTTACAATGACCAAGGAACTCCAGCAGCATTCAGAGTTCCTGCAGGTGCTGTGATTCCTTTTGGATCCATGGAGGACGCCTTGAAGAAAAGTGGATCACTCAAATCCTACACTAATCTTCTAGAGAGGATCGAAACAGCTCAAATTGAAAATGGTGAACTTGATAGCCTATCCTCGAAGCTTCAAGCAACTGTTTCACTTCTTTCTCCATCGGAAGAAATCATTGAATCTTTGAAGAAAACATTTGATCAGAATGTTCGACTAATTGTGAGATCTACTGCTAATGTGGAGGATTTGGCTGGAATGTCTGCTGCTGGACTCTATGAATCAATTCCTAATGTCAGTCTCTCTGACCCTAGATCCTTTGGAGCTGCGGTTGGACAGGTTTGGGCATCATTATACACAAGGAGAGCAATCCTTAGCCGTCGAGCAGCCGGTGTACCTCAGAGAGACGCAAAGATGGCGGTTCTCGTGCAGGAAATGCTGCAGCCAGATCTCTCTTTTGTGCTTCATACAATTAGCCCAGTTGACCATGATCCCAAATTAGTAGAGGCTGAGGTTGCCCCTGGTCTTGGAGAAACCCTCGCTTCTGGTACCCGTGGCACTCCATGGAGACTCTCATGTCACAAGCTTGATGGCAAAGTCACAACTCTAGCTTTTGCGAATTTCAGTGAAGAGCTTATGGTGCTCAACTCTGGCCCTACCGATGGTGAAATGAGTCGTAGGACCGTAGACTACAGCAAGAAGCCGTTATCTGTTGATGCAACCTTTAGGGAGCAGTTTGGTCAGCGCCTTGCCGCCATTGGACAGTATCTGGAACAGAAGTTTGGAAGTGCCCAAGATGTGGAAGGTTGCCTGGTTGGCCCCGATATATTTATAGTTCAGAGCAGGCCACAACCACAATAAACAAAAAGTTTTGTGTGGTTACCTGGCTAGCTGAATAAAAATGGATACTGGCTGAAGAAATATATGGACTTCGTAGCACGCGTAGCAGTGATCGAGTCTTTTTTAATATGCTATCTCAGGTAAAATAATAATTTATTGGCACAGGTTTAGCCATTCACTAACTTGTATCAATTTTGTGAACTAAAGAACTTACTATTACATGTGGGAGCCACATGCTATTCTATTTCGATGGTACCTATTTTTTCGACTGTTTGAAAATCTATATGACGTATAGGCCTGTTTGTTTTAGCTTCTTGGCCGCTTCTGCCCACCAGAATTGGATTCTCGTAAACAACCGCCCGGCGGCCGAAGCGATTGTGGGGGAGCAGCCTTTCAACCGCAGCCGAGAAGCGGCTAAGAGGCCGTGGCCGATGGAAGCGGAAAGGATTCTTCGGAGAACGTTAGTTTGTGTTCGGTTTGATTTTTGACCTTGGCTTTTTTCCCTTAAAAGCTACTAAAAGCCAAACTAATATAAACCAGCTTTTTATTTTTTTATAAAGGAAGCTTTATTAAATTTTCAAGTTCATATATCAAGGTTATATAAAGTCTGAAAAAACACTTTATAAAACTGAAAGCATTTAGAAAGCAGCTTTTCTAAAAGCCGACTTTCTCACGGTGTAAAACTAAAAGCACCTTAGGATCTGTTTTTAGTGGTTTTAGGATAGAACTATGAAATATATATGAAATAATTTTTAATGATTTTTAGTGGTTTTCACCAAACGATTTTTTGTTTTTTAACAGTTCACAGCCACAACAGTTATTTTCATAGCTAATAGTCCAAATTAGCTTTTTCACGGTCACAACCTAACTAAACACACGATGAGTTTCCATGGCCTGTAGAAGGAGAAAGGATTCTTTGGAGAACATGAGAGTCAAAGAAGCTTCCACTTTTTTTGTGTAAAGTCAGGACCGTGGTCGTCTGACTCTTTCAATAAAAAGGAATAGCCAAATCTATCGAGCTGGCTGGTCAATCCCAGTGATCTTATCAGCCAGCAAAGTGGAGCCAGACGACCACAGTCCCGACTTTACCAGAACCGTAGGTTTACTGATCAATGAATTCAAAAGCATCAAACCTCTCGTTTTCGAAAGAATCGAAACACATTGAAATGGTACTAGGCGTACTTAAAAATAGAAGGATTTGGTAAAATTGTCCCTCCTAAAAAATATTCTAGAATAAATGGGCATTAGTTAGGAGAGGTGCCCGACGGCAAGAAGCAATGTTATTAGATACAGAAGGAAAGCTTGGCTAGAACCGCACGTGCAAGTCTGTGATAACTTCTTCAGGTTTGTGTGAACTAGTGGATCGATCACTAAGTGGTTAGTACCTCCAGCATGAGCAAACCTTTTTTGAACTGATTAGGAATGGGCGCCACTATCCTAGCTCGGATCTAGCCGAGTTCTATTGATCATGTCTACATCCCAACTAAAAATCCTTTATCCTCTCCCTAATCCTCCATTCCTGAAAGGAAGAACGTGGCATTCTTTTTTTTTCTTTCTGCAGGGACCAGGATATTGGATCTAGCCATAAGAGGAATGCTTGGTATAAATAAGCCACTTCTTGGTTTCGACCCCTTAAGTCACTACGAGCGCCCCCGATCAGTTTAATGCGATGTGACTATTTATCTATCTCTTGACTCGAAATGAGAGTAGAGCAGGTTTGATAAAGGATCTTAGATTGTCTAGGGTTAGGTTAGGTTCAAATCTAGGTGTCGGTTGACTCATCTTGGACTAACTTGTGTACTAAGTGTATGAATACATGTTCACTAAATGCAATTTGAAGATGCTTAAGTCCAAATGAGCTCAAAAGAGGCCAGGAATTGCAACTTTGTGTAAAAGGGTAAAACTGTGAGGTTTGAACCCTTAGGTATGTTACATATGGATATTACAATGTTTCTAGTACTTGTGTTTGCACTCTAACTCATTTTGTAGAGAAAAGTGTTTTTTGGACTTAGTTTGGGCAAAACTGAAATCCTTGTGAAAACTTGAGAAAGTGGTGAGTTTCTGAAAGGGAAATAGGGTCAAACCTTTTCCTAAATGATTTTGGTGGTTGAATTGCCCAACACAAATAATTGGAATAACTAGTTTGCTCTAGATTACATGTTCTACAGGTGCCAAAGATTCAACACAAACCAATAAAAAGTTAAAGTTTGGGTTCAAAAAGAAAGGAGCAAAACCAACCGAAGGCTGCCCTGGTATGGCGCACCGGACTGTCCGGTGTGCCACCGGGCAGTGTCCGGTGCACCAGGGAGATCAACTCTGAACTGCTCAGCTTCGAGTTTTTGGAAATGCCACTTCGCTATAATTCACCAGACTGTCCGGTGCTGCACCAGACTGTCCGGTGTGCCAAGCAGAGCAACGATTACTGCGCCAACGGTCGTCTGCAAAAGGTGAACATTGTGTGAACAGTGCGCGGACAGTTCACGCAGAAGTCAGAGCAGCGCCATAAGGCGCACCGGATAGTGAACAGTGACTGTCCAGTGGCCCCATATGTTAGCGCTCCAACAGTCGAACCCTAACGGTTGGGTGACGTGGCTAGCGCACCGGACTGTCCGGTGCGCACATCGACAGACAGCCTCCCCAACGACCATTTTGGTGGGTGGGGCTATAAATACCCCCAACCACCACCACTTCAAGGCATCCAAGTTTTCAGCCATTACATTCAATACAAGAGTTCTAGACTTCACTCCAAGACACAAACAAGAGATCAAATCCTCTCCAAGTCCAAATTCACTCCAAACATTTAGTGGCTAGTTGAAGCGCCCCGATCCTTTGAGACTCAAATGTGATACAATTACTAGTCTCAGGAGGCTAGTAACCACATTCCTTACTTCAAATAGTACATAGTTCGAATAAATGTTATTACAATACCAGAGTACAAGTTCGAGAGAGCCAGAAATACAAAGCGCAGTAGAAGATAAACTAGCCCAAGCCACAGGCAGAACTGGGTGAAGACACAACCCCCTCAATCAAGCATAGCAGAAAAGAAGTCTTCAGCTGCTGAAAAACATAAATAAATCTGGGTGAATACACTAGGTATTCTGCAAGCCCACCCCGCTCCCATAAAGAGAAAGGGACCTATATCATACATGCTTTATATGGTGGAGTTGAAGTCACTCTTCTTTTTCTCAGAGAAAGACTGTACTTTTTAGGGTTTTCCCAAAGAAATAGAAATAACACGTTGCTTAACCACCACTGAGCTTCCCGCTCCCGTGGCACCATTTTCTCTTCCAAAGACACACTCACACATTTCCTTGTTCACGAAGGTTGTAAAAACACTAATTGTCATACCACGCCAGACTCGTCCATTCCAGTGGACACGGACTATTCGAATAGGTTTGAACTCTGCGCAGAGGGGTACACTTTACCCACTAGTCCGGCTCTGCGATCTCATGGCCAATGAGATCCGAATCCGAATATCTTTCCTTACTCGCACGTCCTAACCTTAACGGTTATACCGGAAGGAGTCAGGCCACCGCCATGTCCAAACCGGACAAAACATTCCCCCTCCTTATCCTCCCGGTGCTCCCCAGCCTTCATAACCCTGGGGTTGGACCATACGAGTTCAGATTGAGTGACTGCTCACACAGCCTAGAGTGGTTGTACTTTTCATGAGTACAGGTAGTGAAGGATGACAAATCGGTCCTTATATGAGGGGACAATCCTTCTGCTCACACCTAAACCAGCTGAGCCATCACCTTAGGCCCTCCCCTAAACCAGGGAGTCCCTGATCATCCCACTCACCAGGTGATGAGGGTGAATACCCTTCATCGCACACTTTTTTGAAAACATCATTTGGTCAAAATCATTGCCCCTTTTTCCCATCCCATATTTTGTGCTCAAAAGATGTTTGTTAATGCGGGGCTATCTCTCTGCTCACAATGCAATTATTCCATCCCTTAATCCCGGCTTAAGTAGTGGTAGAGAGAATAGGTAAATTATGCATCAAGGGAAGGATGGACTTGCCTTCGTCGAAGCTTTCCTAGCACAAAAGATTTATCTCGGAGGGGTCGGGTTCCTGCCCTTCTTCCGGAGCTATAAATTCCGGAGGATCGGATCCCTCTTCCGCTAACAAACACAGATAAGGAACAATACATCAATCATGGTGACTTGGTGGGGTGTGCCAATTATTATACCTTATTATTTTTGTGGCCTATAATTTATTTAAACTATTTTTGGTGCATAAAATATCAGCATATAAATATATATGTGAAAATGGGAAAAAGAAATGGGAAAAGGAAAAAGAAAAGGAATTCTAGGTTAACCGGGCCGGGGGGGGGGGATTTTGGCCTGGTCGGGCGCGGGCGCGCGGTGTCGCGGCCAAATGGGCCCAGACAACCCACGAAGAGCGGGGACGGCGCGGCGGACACCGTGGGCGCGGGCCCACGCGCCAGAGAGGGAGAGGGGAGACGACGTCAGGGGGGAAGGAGAGCGGTCCGCGGCGGGGGAGAACCGGTCGCCGGTGAACCTGACGGCGGTTCCTCGCCGATGGTCCGGTTCTGGGTGGACGGGGTGGTGGCCAAGCACGAGCGGGGGTAGGGGGTCACGGAGGTGGGGTCAATTTGATCGGTGGAGGCCTGGGGTGGTCGGTCCACGGTGGGTGGCGGGCGCTCGCGGCGGTGAAGTCGCCGGCGAGGCCACTGGACGCAATAGGCGACGAGCAGGTGTGCGCTAGGCTTGCGACAGAGAGACAGACCTTAAGAGCTAGAGCAATTTGATCATACTCCACTAGAGAGAGGAGGACGGAGCTCACCGGAGAGGGGAGGGGCGACGACGCCGAGTTCGATTGGGCCCGAGGGAGGGAGGTGGAGTGGCTGAGGCCTGGTGTGGTGGAACAAGGGGCTCGGGGCGGTCCTTTTATAGGTGGCCGGGGAGGGGGAAGGGAGGAGGAGCGGCGAGCACCGGCGAGCTCGCCATGACGATGGTGATGGCGCAAAATGGCGACGGGACGGCTCGGGTAGGCGGGGGGGGGGGGGGTGAGGGGACGGCTCGGGCACAGTGCGCGGGGGCGCATGGCGCCAACCGAGCTGGTGAGCGCGTTAATGGCTAGGGGATGGGGCGGATGGTGGCCGGCGGTGAACGCACTGGTGGCCTGGTCACGGGCGAGGGGAGGGAGAAGCTGACAGGTGGGGCTGGGCTGCCAGGGGGAGCGTGGCTGACGGGTGGGGCCGGGGTGTCAGGCGCGGGCGCAGGCGCGTGATGCTGGGCTGCTTGGGCCGCGGGAGGGAGAGGGGGGAAGGGGCGGGCGCGCGAGAGGGGGGTGGCTTGGGCCGGAAGCGGCCCAGCCGAGGGGGGTTTCTTTCTCCTTTTTCTTTTCCTTTTTCTATTTCTTAATCCTATTTTCTATTTCTAATTCTTTTATCTCCTTTTCTCTTGAACAAATAATTAGCAAAATAATCTTAGGTGCTAAAAATAATCTATGTGAGGTGCTTCTAACAATCAAAGTGTATGCATATGATGAGATGACCTATGGGATGGAGTTTAGGGAGACATAAAAAAAGTTTAGGAGATTAGGGTTCCAAATCTTGGATTGAAATTTTGGGATGTTACAAACCTACCCCACTTAAAGGAATCTTGCCCTCGAGATTTAGACTGGATTTGAGAAAAGGTAAGGGTATTCCCTCCTCAAAGAGTCCTCACTCTCCTAGGTAGCTTCCTCTTCTCCTTCTCTGCTCCACTGAACTTTACAGAGTCTCACTTCTGAGTTGCGAGTCTTCCGGACTGCTGAGTCAAGAATCTTTATTGGCTTCTCTCGGTACTGAAGATCTTTCTGAATCTGGATTGCCTCTTCTTCGATGTGACCTTCTGGTACTTGCAGGCATTTGCGGAGCTGGGACACATGAAATACATTGTGAATATCGGACATGGACTCTGGTAATTCAAGACGGTATGCTGCGGGTCCCACTCTGCCAATGATGGGATAGGGGCCGACGAATCGCGGTGCTAGCTTTCCTTTCACTTGAAACCTTCTGACACCACGCATCGGGGAGACCTTGAGGTAGACGAAGTCTCCTTCCTCAAATCTGAGTTCTCTCCGCCTGTTGTCCGCATAACTTTTCTGCCGACTCTGAGCTTGAAGTAATCTTTTGCGGATCAGGGTAACTTTCTCTTCAGCCTCTTTAACAAAGGTAGGCCCTTCCAGTGTCTTTTCCCCTACGTTGGACCACATGAGAGGGGTCTGGCATTTTCGTCCATAAAATGCTTCGAACGGTGACATCTTGATACTGGATTGATGGCTGTTGTTATACGAGAACTCTGCATAAGGCAAACTGGATTCCCAGTTCCTATCGAACGTTAACACACAGGCTCTTAATAAATCTTCGAGGACCTTGTTGACCCTTTCTGTCTGACCATTTGTCTGGGGGTGATAGGCGGTGCTGAAGTCTAGCTTGGTGCCCATAGCTTTCTAGAGGCTCGTCCAAAATTTGGAGGTGAACTGGGTTCCTCTATTTGACACTATCTTCCTTGGGATGTCATGGAGTCTGACTATCTCTTTAAGATAAATCCGTGCAAGGGTGGCTCCTCCAAAGGTAGTTTTCACTGGGATGAAGCGGGCTACCTTGGTAAGACGGTCTATTATTACCTAGATAGAGTCGTTCCCTTTTTGCGTCTGGGGTAGTCTGGTTACAAAATCGATGCCTATTTCCTCCCACTTCCATTCGGGCACTGGAAGGGGTTGCAATAGGCCTGCAGGCTTCTGGTGCTCGGCCTTCGTTCGCTGGCAAGTGTCGCACCGGCCCACATACTGTGCTATCTCTTTCTTCATCCCTCTCCACCAGTATCTGGTTTTGAGGTCTAGGTACATCTTGGTGGTTCCTGGGTGGATGGAGTAGGCTGAGTTGTGAGCTTCATCGAGCAGGACTTCTCGTGCCTCCCCTTTTGGTACACACAGATGGTTCTTGAACCAAAGGACTCCTTGTTCATCTGTCCTGAGGTCCGGAAGTTGTTCTTTGCAAGATTTTTCCATAAGTCTTGCTGTCTCTGAGTCCAGGCGTTGAGCTTTGCATATGGGGTCTTCTAGCATTGGTTTGACTTCTAGGCTGCCGTTGTTTCCCAAACATGCATTCAGCTGAGCTGATTCCTTCTTCCAATCTTCTAAAAAGTTGGTTCCCTTTATCCCGAAAGGTTTTCGGCTGAGGGCGTCTGCTACCACGTTGGCCTTTTCGGGGTGATAATGAATCTCAAGGTCATAATCTTTGATCAGTTCCAGCCATCTTCTCTGATGGAGGTTGAGATCTGGCTGAGTGAAGATATACTTCAGACTCTTGTGATCGGTGAATATGTGACATTTGTTCCCAATTAGGTAGTGCCTCCATATTTTCAGGGCATGCACTATGGCTGCCAATTCCAAATCATGGGTGGGATAATTCTGCTCATGTGGCTTGAGTAGGCGTGATGCATAAGCAATGACTTTCTCGTTTTGCATCAGAACACACCCTAAGCCTTGCCTTGAGGCATCACAGAAGACGACGAATTCCTGGTGTATATCCAGTAGTGTCAAAACGGGTGCGGTCGTGAGCTTCTCCTTTATGATCTAGAAACTTTCTTCACACTTCAGGGTCCACACAAACTTATTGTCTTTCTTGAGGAGCCCGGTCATAGGTCTTGCTATGCTGGAGAATCCCTTGATAAAGCGGCGGTAATATCCCGCCATTCCCAGAAAGCTTCGAACTTCAGTGACGTTGGATGGCTGCTTCCATTTTGATACTGCTTCTACCTTGGACGGGTCTACTTTTATTCCTTTTACAGTCAAGATATGCCCAAGGAAGGCTATCTTTTCTAACCAGAATTCACATTTGCTGAGCTTAGCATAAAGTTGGTGTGCCCTGAGTCTTCCGAGGACGACCCGGAGGTGACGCTTATGGTCTTCGCGGTTCTTGGAGTAGATAAGGATGTCGTCAATGAAGACTACGACAAACTTATCCAGCTCTTCCATAAATACTTTATTCATGAGGTTCATGAAAAAGGCGGGTGCGTTTGTCAGTCCGAAAGGCATGACTGTGAATTCATACTGTCCGTACCGGGTGACAAAAGCAGTCTTTCTGAATATTTGCTTCCTTGATTCTCAGCTGGTGATAACCAGACCTTAGGTCTATCTTGGAGAAGTATTTGGCCCCTTGAAGCTGGTCGAAGAGGTCACCGATTCGAGGGAGTGGATACTTGTTTTTAATTGTAACCTCATTTAAAGATCGGTAATCAATACACATTCTCATACTTCCATCCTTCTTAGTGACGAAAAGGACTGGTGCTCCCCAAGGGGATGAGCAGGGACGGATGTACCCTTTTTGTTGAAGATCTGTGATTTGGAGCTTTAATTCTGCTAACTCGGTAGGAGCCATGCGGTATGGTCTCTTTGCGATGGGCGTCGTACCAGGAATCAGATCTATGTAGAATTCCACTTCTCTTTCTGGTGGCATGTCTGGAAACTCTTCTAGGAATACATCCATGAATTCTTCTACCACTGATATGCTTTCTGTTGCTAGATTAAACATCATTGGATCATTGGCGGGTGGTTGAGCCTGACATGAGACTGACTTTCCTTGGTGGTCTGTGAGAAGGACTGTCTTGTTTGCGCAACTTATGATACCTTTGTGCTTGGTTAACCAATCCATTCCTAAGATCACATCAATCCCTTGGGATGGCAAGACGGTTAAGTCTGCCAAGAAAACTACCCCACTTAAAAGAATTCTGACTTGGGAGCATTTGAGTTGGCATAGAAGGTCTGACCCTGGGGTTCGGGTGACCAAGGGAATCTCTAGAGGGGTAGAGGGGATGCCATGCTTTTCCACAAAACTAGTGGCTATAAAAGAATGGGATGCTCCTGAATCAAAAAGTACAGTAGCGGGAGTAAATTCAATAAGGAACTCACCGAGCACTACTCCCGGAGCTTGCTGAGCCTCCTGAGCATCGACGTGATTTACTCATGCCCTTCCTTGATACTGGGTCTTGTTATGCTGGCTGATGGAGGAGGGTGCCTTGGGGCGGGTGTTGAGGTATTCTTGGGGCCATTCACCGAGTTGGAGTAAGCAGGTCCTGATGCCTTCAACTGGGGGCAGTTGTTCTTGAAGTGACTGGGGTCTCCGCAGTGCCAACATGCATTTGCTGGCAGTTGGTTACTTGCAACCGAGGGGGCATGAAAGGAGCTCTGACTCTGCCGACTGAAACGTGACGGAGTGGATCCAGCTGGTCTAATGAAACTTGGTCCCTTGGGTGGAAACCCAAAGGATCGAGTTCTCTGGTGCCGGTCTTGCTGCTGAGCCCGGAGGACTTGGAATTTCCTCTTGAGGTGACCTTTTTCTTCTTCCCTTGCCCTTTCCACTTGTATGGCTTTGTTTGAGAGGTGCGAGAAGCTGAGGAAATCTTGGCTGGCTAGGATGGTCTTGAGTTCTGGTCCGAGCCCCTTCAAAAAGCGGGCCATCTTCTTGACTTCGGTGCTAACGTCATCCGGCGCGTAGCGGGCCAATTCTGTGAATTTGTGCACGTATTTACTGACCGATCTTCCATCTTGAGTTAGTTCCCGGAATTTATCTTCCTTGAGTTGAACGATCCCTTGGGGCACATGGTGCTCTCGGAAAGCAGTTTCAAACTCTGTCCAGGTAGCATCTCTGATGGCAGCATTGAAGGTATCCCACCAAGCTAAGGCCATTCCGGAAAGTTGATGAGCAGCCAATTGAACACGCTGATTCTCTGGGCATCCGATGGCTTCTAACTTCCTTTTAATCGTGCGCAGCCAATCATCAACATCGAGGGGATTGCTAGATCCAGCGAATGTGGGAGGCTTGAGCCTCAGAAAATCTCCCATCCTGTCTTGTGGTCTTCCACCATTCGGGCGTTGATTCTCCAAACTTCTAGTGAGGGCCTCAATGAGTCGGGTTTGGTTGGCTAGAAATTCGGCTAAATCTAAGGGTAGCTCTGGAGGTGCGGGGAGGTGGGTCTCACTCCCTTCTCCATCAGCTTCTCCCTCAGCTCTTAGGGGAAACCCTGCTCCAATCCCGGAGGCGGTAGGCGTGGTTTTATCCGAAGCCATCTGCCAGGGGGAGAGAGTTACTATTATGCATATGCCAATTTTTTTCATTTATTCATTACACCAGTTCATTACAAGCATACAACTACTAGAAGTCGCACTACACGCGAGCGCTCTCTGAGGTACTTCCGAACTCTTTTTTCTAAAGTGTCCCCAAATTCCTTGAGAAGGTCATCAAGGCTAGCTAGGGACATATCCTCGACGTCGGACAAGTTCTCTATCCTGGGGGGAGGTGGTGCTGGAGGGGCTTTCTTCTTCCGCTCAGTCTGGCATCCTTGGCTCTTGGTCTTCTTTTGGATTTTCTTCGTGGGGGCGAGCTTCTTTAGCTTCTTATCGTAATCCATCTTCAGGGTTTGGTAGGCTTCACGAGTGTTGGCCTCCTCGCCTTCTACTATATCGAGACACTCTTGGAGGGATGCCTTCTCCTTTTTAAGTTCCTTGACCTGCTGCTCTAGGCTTTCCACCCGGGAGTTTAGGTGGATCCAGTGGGAGGAGAGGTCATCGTAGTGGTTATCGAGAGTGTGGAGATATCCGGCCATGTAGACGATGGGGGGGGGGTCATCCTCGGTAGGATCTCTCCCTGATAGGGCCTAAAGTCTTTTCCTCCAGGTGGGGGTATTTTTGTTGCTAGGTGGAAAGTAACGAAGGGGGGTTTCAAAAACCTCTCTGCTGTAGTTTTGGCATAGCTGTTTAAGGGCTTTTCAGGCAACATTTTGTAACACCTCAGGTGTTACCAAGACACTGGCTGGCTTCATACTTGCACTGATGACTTGTTATCACATGTGGTTAATTGGAGGAGAAGGAGCACCTAAAACCTTGGAAACATGGGTTAGCTAAGAAATGTTAATGAAAAAAGCTTTACCCAAACATTTTGAACAATTTTCATCTTGAGCCAAAGAGGTTAAACCCTAGACCCCCAAGGGCACTAGACTTCCAAGCAAGGGATCAGTGGCTAAGTTAATCAAGTGGCCAAATCTTGATTCTAATCTTTAACCAAAGTTTAAGTACACACTAAAACCTATAAAATGCACAAGGGAAACATTACAAAAAGGCCCCTCAAAGACCCCAAATCCACTCCTTAAGTAGAGAGCACACTAGAGCTCTCTAATCTTCTCTAAGTCAAAATTTAACCCTAATCTAAAGATCAGACGTGTTCACTTAGTAAATGGCACCAAAACCACTTGGTCCGAATATCGAAATGGTGCCAAACTACCTAAGGAAACCACTGGAAAAATTTGAACCCGAGCCAAAACCATTTGACATGATTTGACATCACTTTTGTCTCGGGGTGGATAGTGAGACAACCCAGATTTGGCGTCCGCAAATCTTCTCACCTAGGGCTTATCTCCCCTTGGAACTCACATACAAGAGATAGCCATAGGTGCCAGGAAGAGGTCTGTGCCGGATTTTTGCCAAGATTCGCATGTTTGCGATCTCAGCAGGCGTTCGAACAAGGGCAGAAACACACCTCCACCTGTTCGACGCGCCCTGACCTTGCCAGAGCACGCCCGGCGCCCGAACCTGCGGGCCCCGTGCCACGCCAAGCCACGCCCGTGTCCCCTGCCCGCGCCTGCTCCTATAAAGCCAGCCAAGGCTTTAGCCATACGACCCCGCGCGCTCTCGACCTCACCGGAGCACGAGATCGCCGGAGTTTGCCCTGCACACGGCGTGCCAGCGGTCGCCCGAGCACCCGCCACCATAGGCAGGCCAAACGAGCCATTCCCAGCCCCGTCCCACCCTCGAGAGAGACTCTACGTGCCTCGGTGAAGCTCCCAGAGCGAGGAATCGAGCTCTGCCTCGCCGGAGACGCCGGATCAAGGTCACCGGACTTCACCCGCCCGCCGGCGAACGTAGACCGAGCTCCACGGTGAGTTATTCTTCGATTCCTTGCACGGGTCGACTCATTAGCACCCCGTGAAGCTCCCCGTGCCCTTGGATTGACCTATATCACCGTGGATAGGCCGGAGCACACGCCACCGACAAGCTCACCCGCCTGCGCTCATGGATCGACTGATTCCGGCCACCACCGACGGCAAGCCGCACCTCGTCGTGACCGCAAGAACATCCCGGAGCCCACCCCACCCTTCGCTGGACCTCCCTCGCCGTCGGTAAGCCTCGCTGCCCTATTTCCTTCCGCGAGTACTATTCAAAAGGGGGGAGGGACCTCAGGGAAGAAGGAATAGATGTCGGGGGGGGGGGTTTGAATTGTCAGAGACTTAGATGAATAGTTGCGCAAGGGTATAAGTTAAATAATTGTTTTATGAAAAGCCCAGGGTCCTCAGTGTAAACTGGTTTTCCAGAAAACCTTTTAAACATTTCTCATTTAAATACAAATAGAGATTGTAAAATTCATAACTTCAGTTTTATTCAACCAAATTGTGTCAAACCAATTTTGCTAGGTTTCGAATAATGTGAACTACTTAGGAAAAATACAAACCCCCCTAAGTGTTGTAGAAGAATTTAAAGTTTTGAATTAAATAGTGTTCTGGCCAAAAGCTAAATAAAAGAGGGAAAAATAATTACACTGTTAGACTAGGGTTAAGAAAAATCAGAGAAGTACTTAATCAGTCCCTAATCTGTTTAAAAATAATAAACCCCTCAGTGCACCAAAGTAAGGAATGGTTTACCATGTAAAGTGATTTTAGCCTAAAGTTAAAGAAAATATGAAAGGTAGTTTAAAATAATAACCAAGGGGCAACCACATTTTTGCTAGCTCACTTAATGAACATAATTCACTGGAAAATTTTTGTCGGCGTTTCGACCCCGAGGGGTCCCTGGACCGACGAGTAAATTGTCGTTGCGTGCCCCAGCCCAGATGGGTCGGCGCGAGATGGAACACAAGGGGGAAAAAGGGAACCGCGGCTCATGTTATCCTGCGCCCAGGGCGGATGCGCTTGCAGTAGGGGGTTACAAGCGTTCATGAGAGAGGGAGAGAGCCTGTTCGTCAGCCCGTCCTACCGCGCGGCCACCCCCCCGTACGAGGGCCCTGGACCTTCCTTTTATAGATGTAAGGAGAGGGTCCAGGTGTACAATGGGGGGTGTAGAAATATGCTAACGTGTCCGGCAGAGAGGAGCCAGAGCCCTATGTACATGCCGACGTGGCTGTCGGAGAGGTGCTAGTGCCCTGTGCATGTGATGTCGTGGCCGTAGGAGGAGCACTTGAGCCCTGTAGAAGCACAGCTGTCGGGGCTGTCGGGACCTTGCTGACGTCTCCTTGCTTCCATAGGGGGGTGAGAACCGCCGTCGTCATGGGAGCACGCGGGGTGCCATCATTACTTGTTTACCGGGGCGAGCCAGATGGGACGCCGGTCTTGTTCCCCGTAGCCTGAGCTAGCTAGGGGTAGGGTAATGATGTACCCCCCCTGTAACGTGGTCGGTCCGAGTGCAAGGTCGGGCGAGGCGGTGACTCCTCTGAGGTCGAAGTTGTGGCCGAGCCCTGGGGTCGGGCGAGGCGGAGACCGTCTTTCGAGGTCGAGGTTGAGGCCGAGCCCTGGGGTCGGGCGAGGCGGAGACCGTCTTCCGAGGTCGAGGCGGGGGCCAAGCCCTGGGGTCTGGCGAGGCGGAGACCATCTTCCGAGGTCGAGGCGGGGGCCGAGCCCCGGGGTCGGGCGAGGCGGAGCTTCCTATGGCGCCTGAGGCTGGACTCGGCTGCTGTCAGCCTCACCCTGGCGGGTGGCACAACAGTCGGAGCAGGGCAGGCGACGCTGTTTTCCTGTCAGGTCAGTAAGTGGAGGGGCGAAGTGACTGCGGTCACTTCGGCCCTGCCGATTGAGGAACGCGCGTCAGGATAAGGTGTCAGGCGATCCTTGCATTGAATGCTCCTGCGATACGGTCGGTTGGCGAGGCGATCTGGCCAAGGTTGTTTCACTGCGAAGCCTGCCCGAGCTGGGCCTCAGGCGAGTCGAAGGTGCGCCCGTTGCTTGAGGAGGCCTTCGGGCGAGGCGTGAATCCGCCTGGGTCTACTGTTCCTGCCCGAGGCTGCGCTCGGGCGAGGCGAGATCGTGTCCCTTGAGTGGACGGAGCCTTGACCTGAATTGCGCCCATCAGGCTTTTGCAACTTGTGCTGATGGTGATTACCAGCCGAGTTTAGGAGTCTTGGGGGTACCCCTAATTATGGTCCCCGACAGTAGCCCCCGAGCCTCAAAGGGATTGTTGGTACTCGCTTGGAGGCTTTTTCGCACTTTTTTGCAAGGGGACCGGCCTTTCTCGGTTACATTTTGTTCCGGTGGGTGCGCGCGAGCGCACCCGCCGGGTGTAGCCCCCGAGGCCTCGGAGGAGTGGTTTGACTCCTCCGAGGTCTTAATGCCTTTCGTGATGCCTCAGCCGGTCTGGTTGTTCCCTCATGCAATCTGATCATAGCCCGGGTGCATGGTCAGGTTCCGAGTTCTCGGGCTGGTATGTTGACGCTGTCAACGGTTTGGCCGGAGCCGGGTTTGCGAGAGCAGCCTCCGAGCCTCTGCACAGAGCGAGAGGACGGTCAAGGACTGACTCGGCTTTTATCATACGCCCCTTCGTCGCCTTTCCGCAAGGAGGAGGGGGGAAAAGCGCCATGTTGCCCTCGGAGGGCGCCGAACATGGTGTCTCCAGTGAGTTTCTAACGGGTGATCCGAGTGGACGCCCATGCCCCGTTCGATAAGGGTCGGCTAGTGGCCCAGAGGTGCGCTCCAAAAGTACCTGCAGGTGATTTGCCGGACCCGGTCCCGTTTGATAGGGTCCAAGGGCTCGATGCCTCCCTCTGATGGGATTCCGTTACAGAATCGCTCTTGCTGGTCTCGTAAATGTCCTAGGGTACCTCGGGAGCGTAGCCCAAGCCTCGGCCATGTATCGGACGTACCCAAAGTCATCCCTCGCTCTGCGTGTTCTGGGGCGGCTGTCGAACCCTTCGGGGGGCCAGCCTTCGAACCCCCGATCAGTAGTGGGCGCGGAGCCCGAGTGCTCTGAGGCGACTGTCGAACCCTTCCGAGGGGCCAGCCTTCAAACCTCTGATCAGTAATGAGCCTGAAGCCCGAGTGCTCTGGGGCGGCTATCGAACCCTTCCGAGGGGCCAACCTTTGAACCCCTGATCAGTAGGAGGGCTCGGGGCCCGCTTCCTTCGCGGAGAAGGATCCCTTTCGGAGTATCCCCTTTCCCGGTCCCTGTAGCAAGAGAGAGAAAGGGAAGGAGAAAAGGATATGAATTTAAATGATGTGGCGCACCTTTTTTGACGCGGTCATCATGGCGAAGGTGAAACGTCGCCCGCTTCGCCTGCCAAAGGTGTCGCCTGCCCTGCCGCGGAGTTAATGCGACAGGACAGGTGGTTCGCAGGGCAGCCATTGTGCGTGCGCGAGTCGTTCGAGGGACGGAGCACGGGCGCGTCGCCTTCACGCCGTGGGAGAGGGCTCCCTCGCTGCTCCAGGAGGGGACGTGAGCCTGCAGACGATTTGATTGCTGCTTCCGCCCGCCTGCTGCCGCCATTACTGCCGGCCCACTTTTGGCCATATCGATCGTCTCGCCTTATCCCGCGGCTGACTGACCCGTGACCGATGCGCTTGGTTGGTACTGTTGGGCCATGCGCAGGGTTGCCTCGAGTCGCGGCACCGGTTCCGCAGCCGAGAAGGCGTGGCATTGGCGTAAGTGGCGGTGCAGTTTTTCGCACGTAGTAACCGGTGCGCCGGTTACATGACGTGTGGGCCTGGGCCTCCATGCTGGATGCGTCAAAGTTGAAAGGGTGCATCCCCGTGGTGCAGTTGCATGCCGCTTGCATGGCGGTACGCCCTTTCACCCGCTGGTTTAGGCGAAGATGGAGGAGTGCTTGTAACCGCTGGGCGGTTACATGCTCCGCGCACGGCGGTTTAGCTTCTTCCGTCCCGGGCCAGCTTGCATGACGTGTGGGACCCAGCCCCCGTGTCGTAGGGGGAGGACCCTGGAGCGCGTTGGTGAAGACTCAGTCTGCGACGCCTGAGGACGCGAGTGGGGAGAGTCGCCTTTAAAAAGGGACCGTCCCCCTGGGTGGTAGCCACGCCTTCGCACTCCCCTCATGCGTTGCGCCCTTCCACCTTCCGAGCCCCCAGATGGGGAGCGCCCGTGTTGCTTTCGTCTTGCTGTTGTTGGAGGAGCACAACTTCGCGGAGGTTGGCACCTTTCAGCCATTGCTCGGCTTTAAGGATTTTCATCAGGCAGCCCGGCTGCATCCCCTTACCAATGGTCACGCAGGAGGGTGACCACCGGTTCGATAGAGGGGAGAAGCAAGCCGGGCTGCGACCTCTGCCCCGCCCTCGGCTTCAAGGATCTTCATCATCCTTGCTGGGGCGGGGGGCGAGCCGGGGCCTGCCTTCGCGTGGGCTGGCGTCCCGCTTCTTCCTCTGGCATCTGGGGTGGAAACCGTCCTCCAGCTCTGCGGAGGAGGCGTCCTCCAGCCATGCGGGGGGAAGGCGAACTGCTGCTGCCCGGCCAGGGTGTAGCATTCCGTCCTCTATCCGAGCGACTGTGGCCGGCCGCACCGGATGGTCTCACAACACGTCGTACGCCGCAAGGGCGGTACTCGTGTTCTGGGACGGTCCCGTTCTCGTTTTCGTGGCGAGGACGGGAGTGAGGACCTGTCGGTGCGCTTTGGGGCGGCCGGCGCTCGCTGGTGCGGTGTTGGTGGGCAGGTGGACGCCGTCGTCGGTGCTGAGGTGGTGGCAGCCGTAGAAGGTTTCTCCGCCGACGAGATCGCCGGCGCCATCTGCGCTCCGGGCCCCAGGCTCTTTGGCTTTAATATCTGGTTCTTGTCCTCCGCGAGGGGACGCAAGCGAGAGACTTCCAGAGGTAGCGTTCGCCCCGGGACCATCACTGCTGCTGCAGAGGTCGCCGGCGAGTCACCCGGAGTTTGTCGTCCCGCAGGCCCTATGATGTGGGGGTTGTTCGTGCCCGCAGGAGTGGAACCGGAGTTCCGTTTGTAATGGCACCTTGAGTGCCGGTGTCTGTTCATTGTGGTTGTCGGGGCCTGAACATCTAGGTATTTGAGTGCAATATCGTGTTTCTTCCTTGTTTCGAGCACCAGGACTCGCCTGTCGGCTAGCTGAACCGCTTAACCAAGTGTGAGTTGCCCTATGCGGAAGGTGACGAGTGAGGTATCCGTATCCCGGAGGCGTAGGAGTCCCTCGGCTCAGTCGGCCTTGCCACCCGAGGCTTCTCTTGCTCAGTTAAAGAAACCCTCGGCCGCTCTGCGATGAGCCGGAGCCGGAGGCAGCGATGTTAGCGTGGACAGAGGCGGAGTCGGCTCGAGAAGAAGCTTCGTCGGCCCAGGAGCAGGGGACTTCCCAGGCCGAGGAGGCGTAGCAGCGGCAGCTGGAACCTGGCCAGGTCGTCCACTAGCGGGACCAACCCCAGAGTCGGGTTGTCGAGGCCATGAGCCGGGCTGATGTCCTCGTGGGACAGCTGGCAGCGGCTACGGAGCGGCCAGCTGAGCCGTCTGCTCGGACCGGGTTCCTAGAGGAGACCCTTGCGGCAATGGCCCAGGCGCAGTGCTGACATCTTCCTTCGAGGTGGAGATCCTCCGCCCGCGTCGCCGTCCGAGGCCGGGCCAGATTCCGCCGAAGGTGGAGACGATGCCGAGGGTGCTGCTGTCCCCCTATTGATGTCTGAACTGTCGGATGTTCCAAGCGTTGTTGTAAACCTCGCCTTGACTGTTGGCCAGCTTGTATGTTCTGGGCTTCAAAATCTTGGCGATGATGAACGACCCTTCCCAGGGAGGAGTGAGCTTATGGCGCCCTCGGGCGTCTTGTCGTAGCCAAAGTACCAAGTCCCCCATCTGGAGATCTCGGGACCGAACCCCTCGGGCGTGGTAGCGTCGCAGAGACCGCTGATACCATGCCGAGTGTAGTAAGGCCATGTCCCGAGCCTCTTCCAGTTGGTCCAGTAAGTCCTCTCAGCTGGTCTGGTTGCTTCGGCCGTCGTACGCCCTTGTCCTCGAGGAACCGTATTCTAAGTCTGTGGGCAAGATAGCCTTGGCCCCATAGACTAGAAAAAATGGCATAAAGCCCGTGGCTTGCCTTGGCGTCGTCCTCAGACTCCAGACCACCGAGGGGAGTTCCTTCATCCATCGCCTGCCGAACTTGTTGAGGTCGTTGTAGATCCTCGGCTTAAGTCCCTGCAGAATCATGCCGTTGGCACGCTCTACCTGCCCATTCGTCATGGGGTGAGCTATGGCGGCCCAGTCCACCCGGATGTGGTGGTCCTCGCAGAAGTCCAGGAACTTCCTGCCGGTGAACTGGGTGCCGTTGTCGGTGATGATGGAGTTTGGGACCCCAAAGCGATGGATGATGTTGGTGAAGAACGCCGCCGCCTGCTTGGACCTGATGCTGTTTAGGGGTCGGACCTCAATCCACTTGGAGAATTTGTCGATGGCAACCAGCAGGTGCGTGAAGCCCCGGGGTGCCTTCTGCAAGGGACCGACGAGGTCCAGACCCCACACAGCAAACGGCCAGGTGATGGGTATTGTTTGCAGGGCCTGAGCGGGCAGGTGTGTCTGCCTTGCGTAGAATTGACACCCTTGGCAGGTGCGTACGATCCTAGTGGCGTCGGCCACCGCGGTTGGCCAGTAGAAACCTTGTCGGAAGGCGTTTCCAACGAGGGCTCGAGGTGTTGCATGATGACCGCAAGCCCCCGAGTGTATTTCTTGCAATAGCTCCTGACCGTCGGCGATGGATAGGCATCGTTGGAGGATGCCTGAGGGGTTGCGGTGGTAGAGATCCTTCTCGTCACCCAGCAAGACGAACGACTTGGCACGCCGCGCCACTCGCCGAGCTTCGGCTCTGTCGAGGGGTAGCTCTCCTCGGTGGAGATATTGCAGGTATGGAGTCTGCTAGTTTCGATTAGGCGTGACCCCATTCCACTCTTCCTCGACGCGCAGTGCCTCACCCTCGGCGGCCGAGGGTGCCTCGAGCTGGGCCGAGGCCTCCCTGGGCTCGGGCGTGTCGTCGGTCTTGACGGAGGGTTGATGTAGGTCTCGGGAGAAGACGTCCGGGGGAACCGTTGTCCGTCCTGAGGCTATCTTAGCCAGCTCGTCCGCAGTCTCGTTGTACCGTCGAGCGATGTGGTTGAGCTCGAGCCCGTAGAACTTGTCTTCCAGGCGTCGAACCTTGTCGCAGTAGGTTTCCATCTTCGGGTCACAGCAGTGGGAGTTCTTCATGACTTGGTCGATGACAAGCTGCGAGTCACCACGAGCGTCGAGGCGCCGAACCCCTAGCTCGATGGCGATGCGCAACCCGTTAACCAGAGCCTCGTACTCGGCCACGTTGTTTGAAGCCGGGAAATGGAGGCGCAACACGTAGCGGAGGTGCTTCCCGAGGGGTGAGATGAAGAGCAGGCCCGCACCCGCTCCTGTTTTCATCAGCGACCCATCGAAATACATAGTCCAGAGTTCTGGTTGGATCGGAGCTGCTGGAAGCTGGGTGTTGACCCATTCAGCCACAAAGTCCGCCAAGACTTGGGACTTGATGGCCTTCCATGGAGCGAACGAGATTGTCTCGCCCATGATCTCCACCGCCCATTTTGCAATCCTTCCCGAGGCCTCTCGGCACTGGACGATCTCGCCCAGGGGGAAGGATGACACCACAGTCACCGGATGAGACTCGAAGTAGTGTCGCAACTTTTGCCGCGTCCGAATTACCGCATACAGTAGCTTCTGAATTTGCGGGTAGCGGATTTTGGTCTCGGACAGTACTTCACTGATGAAGTAGACCGGCCTCTGGACGAGCAATGCATGCCGTTCTTCTCGTCTCTCGACCACGATTGCGGCGCTGACCACCTGAGTGGTTGCGGCTACGTAGATCAAGAGGGCTTCTTCGGCAGTGGGGGGGTACCAGGATGGGCGCGCTTGTAAGGAGCGCCTTTAAGTTCCCGAGGGCTTCCTCGGCCTCGGGGGTCCAAGTGAAGCGCTCGGGCTTCCTTAAGAGGCGATACAGGGGTAGGCCTCTTTCGCCGAGGCACGAGATGAAGTGGCTCAGAGCCGCAAGGCATCCCATGACCCTCTATACTCCTTTCAAGTCCTTGATAGGCCCCATGTTGGTGATGGCCGCGATTTTCTCCGGGTTGGCCTCGATGCCCCGCTCGGAGACGATGAACCCCAGGAGCATGCCTCAGGGGACTCCGAAGACACACTTCTCGGGATTGAGTTTTACGCCTTTCGCCTTGAGACACTTGAATGTCGTTTCAAGGTCAGAGAGGAGGTAGGAGGCTTTCCTCATCTTGACTACGATGTCATCGACGTAAGCCTCGACCGTTCGGCCAATGTGCTCTCCGAACACGTGGTTCATGCACCTTTGGTATGTCGCGCCTGCATTCCTCAAACCAAATGGCATAGTAATATAGCAGTACATGCCAAAAGGTGTGATGAAAGAGGTTGCGAGTTGGTCGGACTCTTTCATCCTGATTTGGTGATACCCTGAGTAGGCATCGAGGAATGACAGGGTCCCGCACCCAGCAGTGGAATCCACGATTTGATCGATGCGAGGCAGAGGGTAGGGAACCTTCAGACATGCTTTGTTTAGACCGGTGTAGTCTACACACATCCTCCATTTCCCACCTTTCTTTTTCACAAGCACAGGGTTGGCTAGCCATTCGGGATGGAATACCTCTTTGATGAACCCTGCAACCATCAGCTTGTGGATCTCCTCGCCTATGGCTATGCGCTTTTCTTCGTCGAATCGGCGCAGTGGCTGCTTCACGGGTCGAGCTCCAGCTCGGATATCCAGCGAGTGCTCGGCGACATCCCTCGATATGCCAGGCATGTCCGAGGGACTCCACGCAAAAACTTCGGCGTTCGCACGGAGAAAGTCGACGAGCACTGCTTCCTATTTGGGGTCGAGCTCGGAGCCGATCCGGACTTGCTTGGAGGCGTCGTTGCTGGGGTCGAGAGGGACGGACTTAACCGCCTCTACTGGCTCGAAGTTGCCGGCGTGGCGCTTCGCATCTGGCACCTCCTTGGAGAGGCTCTCCAGGTCGGCGATGAGGGCCTCGGATTCGGCGAGGGCCTCAGCGTACTCCACACACTCCACGTCGGATTCGTACGCGTGTCGGTACGTGGATCCGACGGTGATGACCCCGTTGGGGCCCGACATCTTGAGCTTGAGGTAGGTGTAGTTGGGGACGACCATGAACTTGGCGTAGCATGGTCTCCCCAGCACTGCATGGTAGGTTCCTCGGAACCCGACCACCTCGAACGTGAGGGTTTCCTTTCGGAAGTTGGAGGGAGTCCCGAAGCAGACAGGCAGATCGAGTTGCCCAAGGGGCTGGACGCGCTTCCTGGGGATGATCCCGTGAAAGGGCGCCGCACCGGCCCGGATCGTGGACAGATCAATCTGCAAGAGCCCGAGGGTCTCGGCGTAGATGATATTGAGGCTGCTGCCTCCGTCCATGAGGACCTTGGTAAGCCTGACGTTGCCATTGACGGGATCGACAACGAGCGGGTACTTCCCTGGGCTCGGCACGCGGTCAGGGTGATCGCCTTGGTCGAAGGTGATGGGCTTGTCGGACCAGTCTAGGTAGACTGGGCCGCCACCTTCACCGAGCAGACCTCCCGACGCTCCTGCTTGCGATGCCGAGCCGAGGCGTTTGCCACTTGCCCACCGTAGATCATGAAGCAGTCGTGGACCTCGGGGAACTCCTCTGCTTTGTGGCCCTCATTCTTGTTGTTGTCATGGCCTTTGCCACCTTCCGCTGGGGGCCCGGCCTTATGGAAGTAGCACCGAAGCATGACGCACTCCTCAAGGGTGTGCTTGACGAGACCCTAATGATAGGGGCACGACTGCTTGAGCATCTTGTCGAACAGGTTGGCCCCTCCGGGAGGCTTCCGAGGGTTCCTGTGCTCGGCGGCGGCGACAAGATCTGCGTCGGCGGCGTCGCGTTTTACTTGTGACTTCTTATTGCCCTTCTTCTTCGTGCCGCGCTAAGCGGACGCCTCGAGGACGTCTTCCTGCTGGCGTCCCTGAGGCTGCTTGTCCTTCCGGAAGATGGCCTCGACCGCCTCCTGACTAGAGGCGAACTTGGTGGCGATGTCCATCAGCTCGCTCGCCCTGGTGGGGGTCTTGCGACCCAGCTTGCTCACCAGGTCACAGCAAGTGGTGCCAGCGAGGAACGCGTCGATGACATCTGAGTCGGTGATGTTAGGCAGCTCGGTGCGCTGCTTCGAAAATCGCTGGATGTAGTCCCGCAGAGATTCTCCTGGTTGCTGGCGGCAGCTTCGGAGATCCTAGGAGTTCCCAGGGTGCACGTATGTGCCTTGGAAGTTCCCGGCGAAGGCTTTGACCAGGTCGTCCCAGTTGGAGATCTGCGCAGGAGGAAGATGCTCCAGCTAGGCTCCGGCGGTGTCGGAGAGGAACAGGAGGAGGTTGCGGATGATGAGGTTGTCATCGTTCGTTCCACCCAGCTGGCAGGCCAGCCGGTAGTCCACGAGCCACAGTTCTAGCCTTGTTTCCCCCGAGTACTTAGTGATGGTAGTCGGGGCTCGGAACCGGGTCGGGAACGGCGCCCGTCGTATGGCCCGGCTGAAAGCTTGCGGACCGGGTGGTTCGGGCGAGGGGCTCCGATCCTCCCCGCTGTCGTAGCATCCCCCACGCCTGGGGTGGTAACCTTGGCGCACCTTCTCGTCGAGGTGGGCTCGACGGTCGCGGCGGTGGTGCTCATTGTCGAGGCGACCCGGGGCTGCAGGCGTTGTGTCCTGCGTGCGCCCGGTGTGGACCAAGGCTTCCCGCATGAATCGGGAAGTCGCGGCGCGATGCTCCGGGGGGTACCCTTGCCTTCGGGAGGCAGATCTTTTGGCCCATCGGACCGCGGCATCCTCCAGGAGGTTCTTGAGTTCTCCCTGGATACGCCGCCCCTCGGTGGTGGATGGCTCCGGCATCGCTCGGAGTAGTATTGCTGCTGCAGCCAGGTTCTGGCCGACCCCACTGGAAGCCGGGGGCAGCCTTGCCCTGGCATCGTCAGCGATGCGGTGCTGGACGTCCTGGGCGAGATGACGCGCTTCTCCGGCTGGTGCTCGGCCTACCCACTCCTGCCCGATGTTCTGCCGGAGCTGCACAAGTTGTCTTGCTTCCTCGTCGAGCCTGGCCTGCTTCTCGCGGATTTGCTTGAGCTGTGTGTCCTGACCCCCGCAGGGACTGGGACCACGGCTAGCTCCCAAAGGATGTCAATGCCAGGCGCAGGCCTAGGGGGATCGCCGTCCTCCGGCATACCAAGGTGGTTGCCTTCGTCGAGACCCCCTAGATCGACGTGGAAACATTCGCGACTTGGGCCACAGTCCTCGTCGTCAAGGCTGTGGCCACCATCGGAGTAATCGGAGAGGCAGTAGTCACATGCGGTCATGAAGTCTTGCATGGCACTGGGGTTACCGAGCCCGGAGAAATCCCAACCAGAGTCGGGCTCGTCATCTTCCTCGGAACCCGGGGGCCCGTAGGTCGAGACGGCCATCAGTAGGTCCCAGGTTGACCACATATGGTACCCCGAAAGGTTAGGATATGCCTTTATGAAAGTGTCCACCGAAGCGGGGTCGCTCGGTGGGTCGAAGCTGAATCTAAAAGGCACAGGGTGGAAAATGGACGGTACCTCTTGAACGACGGATGGTGACGAAGTTGCGTCGGGGACGGACTGCACCGTTATCTCAGGTACCAGGCTAATGCCCAGCAAGTCCTTCGCGAGCGTGCTGGCGTCATCCGTCCGCTTGGGGTTGGCGTGTTGCGGGGAAACGACGCTCATCTTCGTCTCATAAGCGAGGTCAACGCTCGACGTGTCCCCCGCTGGGGCACCGGTGTCGTCGACTCGCTCGACAGCCAACGAGGTGCCACCTCCTGCTTGGCCATGGTTGCCCCGCCTCCTCCTCCTGCGGCGGGGAAGGTGACGGGACAGACCCGGATGCTGCTCTTCCGCCATGGTGGGAAAACGTCGCCGAGTCCACCGCCGTCGGGCGGGCTGACTGCCGTCGTTGTCGTTGTCGCGCGGCGGAGGAAGGAGTACCATGTCGTAGCTGCCGTCGAGGGACATGAACTCGAGACTCCCAAAACGGAGCAGCGTCCCAGGCTGGAGAGGTTGCTGGAGACTACCCATCTGGAACTTGACGGGAAGCTGTTCGTCAACACGCAGCAGGCTCCTACCTGGCGCGCCAACTGTCGGCGTTTCAACCCCGGGGGGTCCCTGGACCGACGAGTAAATTGTCGTGGTGTGCCCTAGCCCAGATCAGTCGGCGCGAGATGGAACACAAGGGGAAAAAGGGAACCGCGGCTCGTGTTATCCTGCGCCCAGGGCGGATGCGCTTGCAGTAGGGGGTTACAAGCGTTCGCGAGAGAGGGAGAGAGCCTGTTCGTCAGCCCGTCCTCCCGCGCGGCCACCCCTCCATACGAGGGCCCTGGACCTTCCTTTTATAGATGTAAGGAGAGGGTCCAGGTGTACAATAGGGGGTGTAGCAATATGCTAACGTGTCCGGAAGAGAGGAGCCAGAGCCCTATGTACATGCCGACGTGCCTGTCGGAGAGGTGCTAGTGCCCTGTGCATGTGATGTCGTGGCCGTCGGAGGAGCACTTGAGCCCTGTAGAAGCACAGCTGTCGGGACCTTGCTGACGTCTCCTTGCTTTCGTAGGGGGCTGAGAAACGCCGTCGTCATGGGACCACGCGGGGTGCCATCATTACTTGTTTACCGGGGCGAGCCAGATGGGACGCCGGTCTTGTTCCCTGTAGCCTGAGCTAGCTAGGGGTAGGGTAATGATGTACCCCCTTGTAACGTGGTCGGTCCGAGCCCAAGGTCGGGCGAGGCGGTGAATCCTCTGAGGTCGAAGTTGAGGCCGAGCCCTGGGGTCGGGCGAGGCGGAGACCGTCTTCCGAGGTCGAGGTTGAGGCCGAGCCTTGGGGTCCATCGAGGCGGAGACCGTCTTCCGAGGTCGAGGCGAGGGCCGAGCCCTGGGCTCGGGCAAGGCAGAGACCGTCTTCCGAGGTCGAGGCGGGGGCCGAGCCCCAGGGTCGGGCGAGGCGGAGCTTCCTATGGCGCCTGAGGCTGGACTCGGCTGCTGTCAGCCTCACCCTGGCAGGTGGCACAGCAGTCGGAGCAGGGCAGGCGGCGCTGTTTTCCTGTCAGGTCAGTCAGTGGAGGGGCGAAGTGACTGCGGTCACTTTGGCCCTGCCGACTGAGGAACGCGCGTCAGGATAAGGTGTCAGGCGATCCTTGCATTGAATGCTCCTGCGGTACGGTCGGTTGGCGAGGCGATCTGGCCAAGGTTGTTTCACTGCGAAGCCTGCCCGAGTTGGGCCTCGAGCGAGTCAAAGGTGCACCCGTTGCTTGAGGAGACCCTCGGGCGAGGCGTGAATCCGCCTGGGTCTACTGTTCCTGCCCGAGGCTGGGCTCGGGCGAGGCGAGATCGTGTCCCTTGAGTGGACGGAGCCTTGACCTGAATTGCGCCCATCAGGCTTTTGCAGCTTGTGCTGATGGTGATTACCAGCCGAGTTTAGGAGTCTTGGGGGTACCCCTAATTATGGTCCCCGACAATTTTAATAGACCCTCTGTTAGTACAAAAGAAATGCACTACCTTTTATTTCATGAAAACAAGGAAAACTTAGAAAAATCCTAGAAAAATAACCCTGAGGATAAAACACCCCAAACCTTGGGATAACTAATAATATGTTATTATGAATCTAGGAAAGATGTAAGTTTTGTTGTTTGATATTTTTCAAATAACAAGTTAGTTGTAAGTACCTTTTTGGCATTAAACTTTAGAAAATCACAACTAAATATCCAATAGGTCTTTTTCTGTGGTGTTTAACATAGAGGCCTATATTCACCTATGTATGTTGACAAAATAAAATTTGGTATAGAGACCTCACTTAAATCATAGCTATAGTGTAAAATGCCCTTTTACACTTGTTTTGTTAATTTTGCACAAGTAGTATCTGAATTAATCTCCACCTCAAATTTTTAGGAGAACCCACAAATGTCAATATTTACCCACTGTAATTTTTATAACATTTTTGGAAAATGTTAACTAACCCTGATAGTTCAAAAAAAATGCTTAATAAGAAGCAATAAAAAGAGTAAGGGAAACTTTGGGAGAAACAGATGAAAATACAAAACCCTTAAGTATATCCAAAAAGAAACCCTAGAGAAACACTAAAACTTAATATAGTTTTACTATGCATAACCTTTCCAAATGTTCATATCATTTTTATGCATATATCTTATGCATTGCATTCGATAGACTGTAATCTCACTGACGGGGAATACATCCTCGTGCCGGAGCAAGGAGTTGCTCAGGAGGTAGCCCAGGATCCAGCACCAGAGCCTGCCATCGAGGACCTGCCTGCCCCAGCTTTGGAAGGCAAGCCCCGGTCTTATGCATAACCTACTTATTATGTTATTTTACTGCACTTATTGTTTGTAGGTTTGAATGTGCACTGAAGTGTAGGAGTTGTTTGGAACCTTAGTTGCATGAACTCATGTTTTTTCCCTTGTGATGGATACTAGTATGCTAGGTCGAGTAGCTGCTTTGCTAACTAGGGATCTCAATAGAAGTCGAGTGATCTTTCTAGCACTCGCGCGAGGTCAGGAATTGGTTGTATCCATTTTCATATCATATTGATGATGGTCTGTGGACAATGATCCATGGGGATTGGTTGTCTACGAGACGGAAATTGGAATAAGGATTAAGGTGTGGTACCGTGTGTCAAGCATTTGAACGTACTAAGCACATGCCGAGAAATATGGTAAATCGGTAAGCCGAGTACCTGAGTGAACCTGGCAGCAGACTTTGCCCCTCACGCGACCTGAGACGTGGTCTCCCATTCCGGTTATGGTGGGTACAAGTGCGGTCACTGCACGATGGCAGTCAGGGTCAGTGAGGCATTGTACGCCAAGGCGGTGAGCCCTGTTCTGTTGACGGGGAATCGATGGGGACGGTTGATGTGTGTGGGGACGGAGTGCCTCGCCACGTCGTGTGTTTAGGTTTACCTTGCAAGGATAAAAACTTGATTCGAATCGTCTGCTTCTCGCAGCTAATGAGACTGCTTGATCCATGCTGCTACATTGAGTAACAAGTGGAAATGTGTGTGGCAAAAGTTGTTGATTGCTAAATGCTTGATATCATGTATGATTAGACAGGTACACCTTTAGTCTTAAGAGAGTCACACTAAAACTTGAAAGGCTAAATTTGATTTTAGACTCAGCTAGTGCTTTTGGCAAACCAAACCCCTCAGCCAAACAACTGCATGTCTAGAGGTAGAGGAGTAGACTCCTCACACCGGGTAAGTCTAGCTGAGTATTAGTATACTCAGCCTTGCTTGTGGCATAATTTTACAGGTTCTCTGGAGGACATGGTTGCTGGAGTGACTTGGTCGTCTATCTCGCCACCGGGCTGGACAGTCGAGTGGGACCCTACCTCGGGAGAGGAGGAGCATGAGGAGTGATGGGACAGGCTTCCCCATCTCTCCGTTTATTTATCGTTAGTTTTATTCCGCTGCATTTCGAACACCGATCACTGTTTTCGTTAACACTCCGATGATGTTGTAATAAATTTAATACTCCTTAATGTATGGTTTTATGCTTTATTGTATTTGCTCTGTGCCTCACCATCGAGTGAGTACGTGGTACTTGATCCTGTTAGTGGCCTCGTCGGACTGGATCCGAGGGACTGACGTTTTATTCCTATTTAAGTGTGGTCTAGCCTTTAAGGTGGGACTTAGACACTTAAGTTGGAATAATTCGGGCGGTTCCGCCACACATTTTGGCAAGTGTCTGGGAAGCGGTGCCCGATGAAGGTGACTTGGAAGGGAGGGTGGTTTGGGTAGCTTTGGCTTTCTCCCAGGTAGACTGCCATAGAGCACTTCTTAACTCCGTTTTTGTGGTATTCTTTCCAGACATATTCCGGCTTCTTGCGGATGCCCATGCGTAGCGCGCAACTCCGTAAGAGATGAGGGAATCCTTCCTCCTCTAAGCAGTAGGATGTCCTAATGACCCAAGAGCCTTCCATCTGGTAGAATAAAAGAAGGGCCCGTTAATATCGGGGAAAGGAGAGAAGGTTTTTCTTAGGGGTAAGAGGTGTTTTCTTGTTAAGGCAACTTTTAAGGTCAGGGCTACGATTTACGGCCAGTCCTATGGCTCTGATACCACCTGATGCGCCCCGATCCTTTGGGACTCAAATGTGATACAATTACTAGTCCCAGGAGGCTAGTAACCACATTCCTTACTTCAAATAGTACAGAGTTCGAATAAATGTTATTACAATACCAGAGTACAAGCTCGAGAGAGCCAGAAATACAAAGCGCAGTAGAAGATAAACTAGCCCAAGCCACAGGCAGAACTGGGTGAAGACACAGCCCCCTCAATCAAGCATTGCAGAAAAGAAGTCTTCAGCTGCTGAAAAACATAAATAAATATGGGTGAATACACTAGGTATTCTGCAAGCCCACCCTGCTCCCGTAAAGAGAAAGGGACCTATATCATACATGCTTTATATGGTGGAGTTGAAGTCACTCTTCTTTTTCTCAGAGAAAGACTGTACTTTTTAGGGTTTTCCCGAAGAAATAGAAATAACACGTTGCTTAACCACCACTGGGCTTCCCGCTCCCGTGGCACCATTTTCTCTTCCAAAGACACACTCACACATTTCTGAGAGCACCTAGAGGGGGGGGGGGTGAATAGGTGATCCTGTAAAACACTTGAAACTTAATACACAAAACTTGATTAGGAGTTAGCACGATTAAGCCAAGTGGCTAGAGAGGAGAACTTGCACAACACTATGACCACAAAGAGATCAACACAGAGATGGCACAGTGGTTTATCCCGTGGTTCGGCCAAGTCAACACTTGCCTACTCCACGTTGTGGCGTCCCAACGGACGAGGGTTGCAATCAACCCCTTTCAAGCGGTCCAAAGACCCACTTGAATACCACGGTGTTTTTCTTTGTTTACTATATCCCGTTCGCGAGGAATCTCCACAACTTGGAGCCTCTCGCCCTTACACTTTGATGTTCACAAAGAAGCACATAGTAAGGGAGGGATGAGAAACGCACACAAGACACAAAATTAGAGTACCAACACGCACATAAGTCACAACAAGAGCTCACAACACAACCCGGCGAGTTCAAAACTCAAATGAAGCTCTAGTTGCTATCACAAAGAATCAAATGCGCGGAATCGAAGTCTTGGTGTTTAGGAATGCTTAGAGAATGCTTAGGTGTCTCCTCCATGCGCCTAGGGGTCCCTTTTATAGCCCCAAGGCAGCTAGGAGCCGTTGAGAGCATTTCAAGAAGGCAATTCTTGCCTTCTGTCGCCTGGCGCACCGGACAGTCCGGTGCACCACCGGACACTGTCCGGTGCACCACCGGACACTGTCCGGTGCGGATTTCTTTCCTTATTTGGCGAAGCCGACCGTTGCAGTCTTGGAGCCGTTGGCGCACCGGACACTGTCCGGTGCACATCGGACAGTCCGGTGCCCCTTCTGACCGTTGGCACTTGCCACGCGTCACGCGCGGATTCCTCGGCCGACCGTTGGCCCGGCCGACTGTTGGCTCACCGGACAGTCCGGTGCATCACCGGACAGTCTGGTGATTTATAGCCGTACGTCGCCGACGATTTCCCGAGAGCAGCAAGTTTGCCTGAGTCAGCCTGGCGCACCGGACACTGTCCGGTGCACCACCGGACAGTCCGGTGCACCCAGACTGAGCAGACTTTGGCTGAACAAGCCAAGTTATCTCCAAATGGATTTCTCCTGTTTCCAGCACTTAGACACAATACATTAGTTCTCAAAACAATGTACTATGTCTAGAATCATACCTTTAGACTTGATTTTCACTTTGTCCATCAATTGGAATAGATTTTCACTTAAGCACTTGTGTTGGCACTTAATCACCAAAATACTTAGAAATGGCCCAAGGGCACATTTCCCTTTCAATCTCCCCCTTTTTGGTGATTTATGCCAACGCAACAAAAAGCAACTAAAAGAAGTGCAACATCAATACAGATGAGAACTCAAAATTGTTTTGATTCAACATTGGCATATATGGATCATTCTTTGCCATCACTTGGTTTTGTTTTTGCAAATCAACCTCAATCTCCTATCTCTAGTTCAAACACAATTGTAGAGACATAAAGAGAGTTGTTCCAAGAGAAATTGATCAAAGATTTCAAAAACTCCCCCTTTTTCCCATAATCAAATATTCTCCCCACAAGAAGCTAACTTTTGACAATAGAGACAACAAGAGAGTTTTGACAAACCAAAAGCTCTATTCCACTGTTTTCAAAATTTCTCAAGTGGTAGCTGATCCATTTATTGCTTTGGCCTTATTTTCTCCCCCTTTGGCATCAAGCACCAAAACGGGATCAATGTTGGCCCTGAAACCTCATTGTCTCACCAAAATCTTCACATAAGAGTACAAAGGCAATAAGGAGATGGGAATGAACTTGGAATGAGTTACCCTCTCATCGGAGTGCAGTGGAAGTCTTGCATGGTCCAAGTTCACCTTTCCCTTTCAATCCACTTTTGAGACTAAATCAAGTAAACTCAAGCACACCGTAAGTCACAAAGGGTCAAGTTGTAGCATGCCTCCCCCTAAATAAGTGCATCACTTGCAAATGGACTTGTGAGGTCCGGGGATTATGAGTACAACTTGAGCACCATAAATAAACAACAAAATGCATAAGGGAACATGATCAAAGCATAAGACACATGTATGCTACACATCAATCCAAGTTCCGCGAATCTAAGACATTTAGCTCACTACGCAGCCTGCCAAAGGTCTTCTCGTCTAGAGGCTTGGTAAAGATATCAGCTAGCTGGTTCTCGGTGCTAACATGAAACACTTCGATATCCCCCTTTTGCTGGTGGTCTCTCAAAAAGTGATGCCGGATGTCTATGTGCTTTGTGCGGCTGTGTTCAACAGGATTATCCGCTATGCGGATAGCACTCTCATTATCACATAGGAGTGGGACTTTGCTCAGATTGTAGCCAAAGTCCCTGAGGGTTTGCCTCATCCAAAGTAGTTGCGCGCAACACTGTCTTGCGGCAACATACTCGGCCTCAGCGGTGGATAGGGCAACAGAGGTTTGTTTCTTAGAACTCCACGACACCAGGGACCTTCCTAAGAATTGGCACGTCCCTGATGTACTCTTCCTATCGACCTTACATCCAGCATAGTCGGAGTCTGAATATCCAATTAAGTCAAAGGTAGACCCCTTTGGATACTAGATCCCGAAGCAAGGTGTAGCGACTAAATATCTAAGAATTCGCTTCACGGCCACTAAGTGACACTCCCTTGGATCGGATTGAAATCTAGCACACATGCATACGCTAAGCATAATATCCGGTCTACTAGCACATAAATAAAGTAAGGACCCTATCATAGACCGGTATGCCTTTTGATCAACAGACTTACCTCCTTTGTTGAGGTCGGTGTGTCCGTCGGTTCCCATTGGAGTCTTTGCGGGCTTTGCGTCCTTCATCCCAAACCGCTTTAGCAAGTCTTGGCGTGTACTTCGTTTGGGAGATAAAGGTGTCGTCCTTGAGTTGCTTCACTTGGAACCCAAGGAAGTAGTTCAACTCGCCCATCATCGACATCTCGAATTTCTGAGTCATCACCCTGCTAAACTCTTCACAAGACTTTTGGTTAGTGGAACCAAATATTATGTCATCAACATAAATTTGGCACACAAAAAGGTCACCATCACAAGTCTTAGTAAATAGAGTCGGATCAGCTTTCCCAACCTTAAAAGCATTAGCAATTAAAAAGTCTCTAAAGCATTCATACCATGCTCTTGGGGCTTGCTTAAGTCCATAGAGCGCCTTAGAGAGCTTACACACGTGGTCGGGGTACCGTTCATCCTCGAAGCCTGGGGGTTGCTCCACGTACACCTCCTCCTTGATTGGCCCGTTGAGGAAAGCGCTCTTCACATCCATTTGGAACAACCTGAAAGAATGGTGAGTGGCATATGCTAGCAATATACGAATTGACTCTGGGACTTGGGCATAACCTTTTGCCACAAGTCGAGCCTTGTTCCTCGTCACCACCCTGTGCTCGTCCTGTTTGTTGCGGAACACCCACTTGGTTCCCACAACGTTTTGCTTGGGACGCGGCACCAGTGTCCAAACTTCATTTCTCTTGAAGTTATTGAGCTCCTCTTGCATGGCCAACACCCAGTCCGGATCTAGCAAGGCCTCCTCTACCCTGAAAGGCTCAATAGAAGAGACAAAGGAGTAATGCTCACAAAAATTAACTAATCGAGACCGAGTAGTTACTCCCTTGCTAATGTCACCCAAAATCTGGTCGACGGGATGATCCCTTTGAATTATCGCTCGGACTTGAGTTGGAGGTGTCGGTTGCGCTTCTTCCTCCATTACATGGTCATCTTGTGCTCCCCCTTGATCACATGCCTCTTCTTGATGAACCTGTTCATCACCTTGAGTTGGGGGATGCACCATTGTTGAGGAAGAAGGTTGATCTTTCTCCTTTTGTTCCAGTGGCCTCACATCTCCAATCGCCATGGTGCGCATTGCGGCCGTTGGAACGTCTTCTTCATCTATATCGTCAAGATCAACAACTTGCTCTCTTGGAGAGCCATTAGTCTCATCAAATACAACGTCGCTAGAGACTTCAACCAACCCCGATGATTTGTTGAAGACTCTATATGCCTTTGTATTTGAGTCATAACCTAACAAAAACCCTTCTACAACCTTGGGAGCAAACTTAGAATTTCTACCTTTCTTCACTAGAATGTAGCATTTGCTCCCAAATACACGAAAGTAAGACACATTGGGTTTGTTACCGGTTAGAAGCTCATATGATGTCTTCTTGAGGAGGCGATGAAGATAGACCCGGTTTATGGCGTGGCAAGCCGTGCTCACGGCTTCCGACCAAAACCGTTCGGGCGTCTTTAATTCACCAAGCATCGTCCTCGCCATGTCTAGTAGCGTCCTGTTCTTCCTCTCTACCACACCATTTTGTTGTGGTGTGTAGGGAGCGGAGAACTCGTGCTTGATTCCTTCCTCCTCAAGATACTCCTCCACTTGAAGATTCTTGAACTCGGACCCATTGTCGCTCCTTATCTTCTTCACCTTGAGCTCAAACTCGTTTTGAGCTCTCCTTAGGAAGCGCTTGAGGGTCCCTTGGGTTTCAGATTTATCCTGCAAAAAGAATACCCAAGTGAAGCGGGAAAAATCATCAACTATAACAAGACCATACTTACTTCCTCCTATGCTTAGATAGGCGACGGGTCCGAAGAGGTCTGTATGAAGTAACTCCAGGGGTCTTGATGTTGTCATCACATTTTTGGCATGATGAGAGCTTCCCACCTGTTTCCCTGCTTGACAAGCTGCACAGGTGTAAAGCCCAAAATTGGTATAAAAAATTATAATAAAATGAATAGATAAATAAATTTATAAAAGGGTGTTTGGGGATTTCTTGAATTTCTTTCTATTTCTCTCTGCATACTCAACTAATGGCATTAAAATTATGCAAATAACAAACAAACACATAAATAAATAAAAATGTATCTCATGCTGATGTTATTTTTGTGATGCACTTTATTTGAATCAAGGAATCATAAATTAAATTGACCTCATCTCATAAAGGAAAATATAAAATAGAAAATAAGAAAGGGAATCCTAATAAAGCCATTTATAATTTAAAAAAATAGGTAAAATAATAAATAATAATGGAAACATGATTCACCTTTACATTAGAATTACATATTGAAAATTTGAAATTCGAAACCAGGATTTGAAATTAGTTTGGATATTTCAAATTGGAAAAGAAAATAGAAAAAAATAGAAGAAAACCTTAATTGAGCCATACTGTACCAATTTGGCCCACCAGGGCATTCATTCTGCGCGGCCCAACTTCACCACCAGCCACACCTTTGCCGTCACTGCCACATGGGACCCAGCTGTCAGCAACTCGGTGGTCGTTCTTCACACACGCGCCCGCCCTCGCCTCGCTTTGATGTGGGCCCGTTCGGCTGTGGTGTCGTCTTCACGGAATCCCACCCGGTCAGGCTCTCAGAATTAGGCTCACTCACTGGCGCGTGGGACCGGCTTGTCAGGAGCATCCTTCTCAACCGAACGCAACAGGGCTGCGCCGTTCTTTCGCCTGGAATTTCGGCCGCGCAGCAATCCATCTCAACTGAACGCCGCGGACTCGTTCCTCTCGGTATAAAGATAACCGTAAACCCCCTCTCTCGCAAAAATACCCGAGCTCAATCGTGTGGCAATCTGCGCATCAGACCCATTGGCGGTAGCGGAGGTTCTTCTCTGGTCGACCTCGTCGCCGCCGCTCGGGGGCTAGCTCGGCCCATCACCGTCAATCATTGAGTGCTGGCTAGGAATAGGGGTGTCTTCGAAAACCGCATGTTGTGGTGACCCTCCTGGGCGATAGTATTGGCCGGGGCATCGTCGATCGCTCGTCGGTGCTGTAACTCCGCCGCAGATCCGCGCCGCGCCGTGGCCAAGACTTTTGGCTGCACAGGGTCACCGGCAGGGTGTTGCGGGGGATCCTCCGAAGCACGCCGTGACGGTCTCGAGTCTCGCCGGGGAAGGCCGTCGGCCAGGCCACGGGGAATTCCTCGCCGGACTTCGACCTGGGTTGTGAATCTACTGTCCGCCGTGGGCACTCGTCGGTGGGTCACCTCCCGCGCTGGTAAGTCCATTATTTGGTTCGTGGAGTCCGTAGCATCGTGTAGCTAGCTTGAGTTAGGATGGTGTGGTGCCCGGGCAGTGAGTCGAGAAGTACCAGTCATGGCGCCGCCGTGCTTCTGTTTTACGCCGTCGGGCTGACGCCGGTGAGAGAGAAGGGTAAGGGAAGGGGCTCTCTGACTGTCGATTCACAATTGGAGGGTGGCGATTAGATGATGCGAATCGTTTCGGCCAGAGCTATCCGGGTCGTTCGTTGGCGATCGTAGGGATTTTGGGTGATCACAGATACTTTAGATCATGACCATCGATTGCTCGATCGACGATTCTCGGTGCACACCGATTCATTATGGGGCCAGATCTAATCTGGGCTGTTTATTTTTAATCAGACGACCGTAATATACCGATACCCCTTCGGCCGTTGCTTTTTGCTAAAGAGACCCTGGGGAAAGACATAATAAACCCGTCGTCCCTCGCTACTGTGCTCTGAGTCTTAGGTTTATTTGCGCAGAGGCCCCTCTAGTTTTCTGTTTTTATGCGCGCGAACCAGAGACCCGAGTAAATCAATAAATAAATTTAGAAATTGATTTTTAATGTATAAATAATTCCTAGATATTGTTTAATTCCTAGAAAATTCATATTAAGTCCGTTTTGATCCATTCCAGTTGCATTAGTCTCACAATAATATTTATTATCATCTGGCAACTTTGTTTTGTCATGGAATAGAGGTTAAAATGTTGCACTTAGGCTATTCCATATTTAGCAGTGGATCTTTGGAAAACCATAACTTCTTAACCGTAACTCCGAATTTAGTGGTTCATGTTCCCACGATCTCGTTACGATGCATAGATTATTATTACATAGTTTATTCTTATGTTTGGTGTGATGTTAATTTTGCCTATACATGTTTGTCTGTATTGCTACGTTTAGCGGTGAGGACACGAGTCATCTGAAAAGCAAGTTGGTACCTGGAATCTCAAGTGCCAGGCAAGTTGTGCCCTTGATCACTTCTTTTTACCTACTCATGTTCTGATTAATCATAATGATCTGCATAGGTTAATTTTGATGGGACCCAATAGGTTACCCTAGTTTGATTATCTTTATACCTTGTTTACCACTGAACTTTTTGGGTAGTACTTGCTAGTGCTTTATGTGGTTTTGGGTATGAAGATATATTATTCATGATCACACTTCTATTATCTGTTTATTATCACTGTTCATGATAAGATCATTATGTTAATTGGAACATGGAGCGACCACCCGGGAAAACAGTGCTACCACAAGGGTTTATGGACGCCCTTGGCTGATTAATTAGGAAAGCTAGTGGAGGACTACCTTACCCGAAAGGGGCAAGGGCAGTAGGGGAGTGGTCAGTGTAGGGAGGTCCTTGGTTGATTTTGCTGCGATGGCGGTCAGGCAAGAACCCTGCATTGGAGCTTCCTATAAACTGTAGCGGGTTTTCTGAAGCTAGTGGAACTTTGTAAAGGCCTCGTAGTGTTACCCTGCCTCGCCTCCTCGGTAGAGGTGTATGGGAAGTCGCGATCCCTTGGCAGATGGGTAACATGACTTGTGGGTAAAGATGTGCAACCTCTGCAGAGTGTAAAACTGGTATACTAGCCGTGCTCACGGTCATGAGCAGCTCGGTCCCTCACATGATTAAATTATGGAACTAAATTCAATTTGTCATATGCATTGCATCGCAGGTGATGTTGTTACTTTTGTTCTACTGCTTAATTGGGTTGGTATTTACTTATACTTAGTAATTGCTAATAAAATTTTGACCAACTTTAAAAGCAATGCTCAGCTCTAACCATCCTCTTTGGTAAGCCTTACACTTCACGTGAGCAACCACCTTTGGCGAGTTCATGCACATTATTCCCCACAACTTGTTGAGCGATGAACGTATGTGAGCTCACTCTTGCTGTCTCACACCCCCCACAGGTCAAGAACAGGTACCGCAGGATGATTCGCATGGAGGATGCCGTGGCAAGTTCGTGAGTGGTCTAGGTCGTCGTCTCCCAGTCAACTTTGGGTTGCTGGACCGTTGTCTCCTTATAATGTAATTATTTATTTTGTATAGAATTCCTGTTAAGTAGTAAAGATGTGACATTCGATCCTGTGCCATGATTCATCATATGTGTGAGACTTGGTCCTAGCACACCTGGTGATTATGTTCGCGCCCGGGTTTTGGACCCCTGAAACCCGGGTGTGACAGAAGTGGTATCAGAGGAATGTTGACTGTAGGACGAAACCTAGATAGAACTGGACAACCAATATTTACTTACCTCTGCTACTCCGATTCTTTCTAAACTTTTCTTAATCTATTCTCATCTATTTCCGCTTTACTCTGATTATTCTTACCTTTTCTTTCTAAAGACAAATGTGGATTTCTCACTTTGAAATCCTGTGCCTAAAGTGACTTTAGGACTAGGAGACCTAATCTTAGGAACAAAAAAAAATCAAAACTATTTTCATAAATATTGATATGCTTGAGTGTTTGTTCTTATGATACTTGTTTGATTTGGATCTTTGATTGAGTGTGATGAGTTGTGGAGTAATATCCACAATTACATCTGCATATACATAGAAAAAAATGCTTATAAAAATAACTAGATAAACTAGATTATCCCTCATTAAAATATCTAGCCTAACAATATCCATCTCATCTGGAAAAAAATTCTATCCTACACTCATAGATCCATCTTAACTTAAAAAGATATTCATCTTATCTTGAAAAGATCTTATGTCACCCTAATAGATCTAACTGACCTCAAAAGATTCTACATTATCCCTATAGATTCATCTTACCATAGTTAATATATTTATCCCAGTTTAGAATAACAACCATGATCTAATTAATGAAATCTTATCAAGTCTATCTAGTCATATCCAATCTAATCTAGATTTTATCTAATCTATTATGATCTAATCTAGGGTAAGTTACTTAATGCTGGTACAAAAGATAAGGCCATATCCCTCATACACTTAAAACTAAACTGGTGCCTTAAACCAACTCAGCCACATGCATGAGATCTGACCCAACCAATAAAGTCATGAAGAATTGTGTAATCATTCCCCACCTAGCGTCAAACCAACTTCTAAACTACATCATGTAGTTTATCTCACCTATATCTATCTTAACCATATTCCCCCAACTTCGATGATATACACTGACCCGACTCAATGAGACAAAGACCGGAAAAGGATAATATCAACCTCGTCAAGGAAGGAGAGAAGTCAAACTCAATCTTCAGATGCATTACCGCCCAACACGGAATTCTTTCCTACCATAAACTTTCTTACCCCTAGCTATTCTTGCCCTAACCTATCCATCTCTTATATCCTACATAATAAGTAGCTGGATACCCATGTTCTCCTAATCACTCACTAATAAAAAAAGAGGCTTTTGATTTTTGAACTAACTAGAAACTGAAATATAGACTACAAACTAAATTTGTTGTATCCTCTTCCTTACAAATCTCGAGGACGAGCTTATTTTTAAGAGGGTAGGATTTGTAAAGCCAAAAATTGGTATAAAAAAATATAATAAAATGAATAGATAAATAAATTTATAAAAGGGTGTTTGGGGATTTCTTGAATTTCTTTCTATTTCTCTCTACGTACTCAACTAATGGCATTAAAATTATGCAAATAACAAACAAACACATAAATAAATAAAAATGTATCTCATGCTGATGTTATTTTTGTGATGCACTTTATTTGAATCAAGGAATCATAAATTAAATTGACCTCATCTCATAAGAGCAACTCCAATAGTTATGTAAATTTTAGCTCTCTAAATCACAGATTTAAGAAGTTTTTAAATGGCTTTTAGAGTAAAAAAATGTGAGTTCTCCAATAGTTCTCTAAATATAGGTTGTAATTTTGTTTTTTATTTATCCACATAAAAATAAGTCATAAAAACTATATAATGCAGTCAACATTTTTGTTTAGTGAGTTGTTAAATGGTTGCCAAATGTAGAGAGCAAATGAGATTAGATGACAAGTTGTTAAATTTAGAAAGTTCATTTAGAGAACGGTTGGAGAATAGTTTTCATATAAACTACCTAAATTATTGATTTAGGAAGTCTTTTGGAGAACTACTGGAGTTGCTCTAAAGGAAAATATAAAATAGAAAATAAGAAAGGGAATCCTAATAAAGCCATTTATAATTAAAAAAAAAGGTAAAAGAATAAATAATAATGGAAACATGATTCACCTTTACATTAGAATTACATATTGAAAATTTGAAATTCGAAACCAGGATTTGAAATTAGTTTGGATATTTCAAATTGGAAAAGAAAATAGAAAAAATAGAAGAAAACCTTAATTGAGCCATACTGCACCAATTTGGCCCACCAGGGCATTCATTCTGCGCGGCCCAACTTCACCACTAGCCACACCTTTGCCGTCACTGCCACATGGGACCCAGCTGTCAGCAACTCGGCGCTCGTTCTTCACACACGCGCCCGCCCTCGCCTCGCTTTCATGTGGGCCCGTTCGGCTGTGGTGTCGTCTTCACGGAATCCCACCCGGTCAGGCTCTCAGAATTAGGCTCACTCACTGGCGCGTGGGACCGGCTTGTCAGGAGCATCCTTCTCAACCGAACGCAACAGGGCTGCACCGTTCTTTCGCCTGGATTTTCGGCCGCACAACAATCCATCTCAACTGAACGTCGCGGACTCGTTCCTCTCGGTATAAAGATAACCGTAAACCCCCGCTCTCGCAAAAATACCCGAGCTCAATCGTGTGGCAATCTGCGCATCAGACCCATTGGCGGTAGCGGAGGTTCTTCTCTGGTCGACCTCGTCGCCGCCGCTCGGGGGCTAGCTCGGCCCATCACCGTCAATCATTGAGCGATGGCTAGGAATAGGGGTGTCTTCGAAAACCGCATGTTGTGGTGACCCTCCTGGGCGATAGTATTGGTCGGGGCATCGTCGATCGCTCGCCGATGTTGTAACTCCGCCGCAGATCCGCGCCGCGCCGTGGCCAAGACTTTTGGCTGCACAGGGTCACCGGCAGGGTGTTGCGGGGGATCCTCCGAAGCACGCCGTGACGGTCTCGGGTCTCACCGGGGAAGGCTTTCGGCCAGGCCACGGGGAATTTCTTCGCCGGACTTCGACCTGGGCTGTGAATCTACTATCCACCGTGGGCACTCGTCGGTGGGTCACCTCCCGCGCTGGTAAGTCCATTATTGGGTTCGTGGAGTCCGTAGCATCGTGTAGCTAGCTTGAGTTAGGATGGTGTGGTGCCTGGGCAGTGAGTCGAGAAGTACCAGTCATGGCGCCACCGTGCTTCTGTTTTACGCCGTCGGGCTGACGCCGGTGAGAGAGAAGGGTAAGGGAAGGGGCTCTCTGACCGTCGATTCACAATTGGAGGGTGGCGATTAGATGATGCAAATCGTTTCGGCCAGAGCTATCCGGGTCGTTCGTTGGCGATCGTAGGGATTTTGGGTGATCACGGATACTTTAGATCATGACCGTCGATTGCTCGATCGACGGTTCTCGGTGCACACCGATTCATTATGGGGCCAGATCTAATCTGGGCCGTTTATTTTTAATCAGACGACCGTAATATACAGATACCCCTTCGGCCGTTGCTTTTTGCTAAAGAGACCCCGGGGAAAGACATAATAAACCCGCCGTCCCTCGCTACTGTGCTCTGAGTTTAGAAGAAATGTGTTTAGAAGAAATGTTGTTCATCATATGCCTAGGAGAAATGTTGTCAATATTTCTAGGAAAGTTAATGAACCTTCTACAATTTATCATGCTTGTGATGCTTCCTTTGCTATTTGTAGAAAGGATAGGAAGATAGTTGCTAGGACAATTGTGACTAACCTTGTAGGACCCAACAAGAGTTGGGTACCTAAGTCCCAAGCCTAAATTTGCCTTGCAGGTTTATGCATCCGGGCGTTCAAGCTGGATTATCGATAGCGGATGCACAAACCATATGACAGGGGAGAAGATGTTCACCTCCTACGTCAAAAACAAGGATTCCCAAGATTCAATAATATTCGGTGATGGGAATCAAGGCAAGGTAAAAGGGTTAGGTAAAATTGCAATCTCAAATGAACACTCTATTTCTAATGTGTTCTTAGTTGAGTCTCTGGGATATAATTTACTATCTGTTAGTCAATTATGCAATATGGGATATAATTGTCTATTTACAAATGTAGATGTGTCTGTCTTTAGAAGAAGTGATGGTTCACTAGCTTTTAAGGGTGTATTAGACGACAAACTTTATCTAGTTGATTTTGCAAAAGAGGAGGCCGGTCTAGATGCATGCTTAATTGCTAAGACTAGCATGGGCTGGCTGTGGCATCGCCGCTTAGCACATGTGGGGATGAAGAACCTTCACAAGCTTCTAAAGGGAGAACACGTGATAGGTCTAACCAATGTTACTTTCGAAAAAGATAGACCTTGTGCAGCTTGTCAAGCAGGTAAACAAGTGGGAGGAGCGCATCACAGCAAGAATGTGATGACCACATCAAGACCTCTGGAGCTACTACATATGGACCTCTTCGGACCCGTCGCCTACCTAAGCATAGGAGGAAGTAAGTATGGTCTAGTTATTGTTGATGACTTTTCCCGCTTCACTTGGGTGTTCTTTTTGCAGGATAAGTCTGAAACCCAAGGGACCCTCAAGCACTTCCTAAGGAGAGCTCAAAATGAGTTTGAGCTCAAGGTGAAGAAGATAAGAAGCGACAACGTGTCTGAGTTCAAGAACCTTCAAGTGGAGGAGTTCCTTGAGGAGGAAGGGATCAAGCACGAGTTCTCCGCTCCCTACACACCACAACAAAATGGTGTGGTAGAGAGGAAGAACAGGACGCTCATCGATATGGCGAGGACGATGCTTGGAGAATTCAAGACCCCCGAGTGTTTTTGGTCGGAAGCTGTAAACACGGCTTGCCACGCCATTAACCGGGTCTACCTTCATCGCCTCCTCAAGAAGACGTCGTATGAGCTTCTAACTGGTAACAAACCCAATGTATCTTACTTTCGTGTATTTGGGAGCAAATGCTACATTCTAGTGAAGAAGGGTAGAAATTCTAAGTTTGCCCCAAAGCTGTAGAAGGGTTTTTGTTAGGTTATGATTCAAATACAAAGGCGTATAGAGTCTTCAACAAATCATCGGGTTTGGTTGAAGTCTCTAGCGACGTTGTATTTGATGAGACTAATGGCTCTCTAAGAGAGCAAGTTGTTGATCTTGATGATGTAGATGAAGAAGATGTTCCGACGGCCGCTATACGAACCATGGCGATTGGTGATGTACGACCAAGGGAACAAAAGGAGCAAGATCAACCTTCTTCCTCAACCATGGTGCATCCCCCAACTCAAGACGATGAACAGGTTCATCAACAGGAGGCGTGTGATCAAGGGGGAGCACAAGATGATCAAGTAATGGAGGAAGAAGCACAACCGGCACCTCCAACTCAAGTCCAAGCGATGATTCAAAGGGATCATCCTGTCGATCAGATTTTGGGTGACATAAGCAAGGGAGTAACTACTCGGTCTCGATTAGTTAATTTTTGTGAGCATTACTCTTTTGTCTCTTCTATTGAGCCTTTCAGGGTAGAAGAGGCCTTGCTAGATCTGGACTGGGTGTTGGCCATGCAAGAGGAGCTCAACAACTTCAAGAGGAATGAAGTTTGGACACTGGTGCCTCGTCCTAAACAAAATGTCGTGGGAACCAAGTGGGTGTTCCGCAACAAACAAGACGAGCACGGAGTGGTGACAAGAAACAAGGCTCGACTTGTGGCAAAAGGTTATGCCCAAGTCGCAGGTTTGGACTTTGAGGAGACTTTTGCTCCTGTGGCTAGGCTAGAGTCCATTCGTATTTTGCTAGCATATGCTGCTCACCATTCTTTCAGGTTGTTCCAAATGGATGTGAAGAGCACTTTCCTCAACGGGCCAATCAAGGAGGAGGTGTACGTAGAGCAACCCCCTGGCTTCGAGGATGAACGGTACCCTGACCATGTGTGTAAGCTCTCTAAGGCGCTCTATGGACTTAAGCAAGCCCCAAGAGCATGGTATGAATGCCTTAGAGACTTTCTAATTGCTAATAATTTCAAGGTTGGGAAAGCCGATCCAACTCTTTTCACTAAGACTTGTGATGGTGATCTTTTTGTGTGCCAAATTTATGTCGATGACATAATATTTGGTTCTACTAATAAAAAGTCTTGTGAAGAGTTTAGCAGGGTGATGATGCAGAAATTCGAGATGTCAATGATGGGCGAGTTGAACTACTTCCTTGGGTTCCAAGTGAAGCAACTCAAGGACGGCACCTTCATCTCTCAAACGAAGTACACACAAGACTTGCTGAAGCGGTTTGGGATGAAGGATGCCAAGCCCGCAAAGACTCCGATGGGGACCGACAGACACACTGACCTCAACAAAGGAGGTAAGTCTGTTGATCAAAAGGCATACCGGTCAATAATAGGGTCGTTACTTTACTTATGTGCTAGTAGACCGGATATTATGCTTAGCGTATGCATGTGTGCTAGATTTGAATCCGATCCTAAGGAGTGTCACTTAGTGGCAGTGAAGCGAATCCTTAGATATTTAGTTGCTACACCTTGCTTCGGGCTCTGGTATCCAAAGGGGTCTACCTTTGACCTAATTGGATATTCAGATTCTGACTATGCTGGATGTAAGGTCGATAGGAAGAGTACATCGGGGACGTGCCAATTCTTAGGAAGGTCTCTGGTGTCATGGAATTCTAAGAAACAAACCTCCGTTGCCCTATCCACCGCTGAGGCCGAGTATGTTGCCGCCGGACAGTGTTGCGCGCAACTACTTTGGATGAGGCAAACCCTCAGGGACTTTGGCTACAATCTGAGCAAAGTCCCACTACTATGTGATAATGAGAGTGCTATCCGCATGGCAGAAAATCCTGTTGAGCACAGCCACACAAAGCACATAGACATCCGGCATCACTTTTTGAGAGACCACCAGCAAAAGGGAGATATCGAAGTGTTTCATGTTAGCACCGAGAACCAGCTAGCCGATATCTTTACCAAGCCTCTAGATGAGAAGACCTTTTGCAGGTTGCGTAGTGAGCTAAATGTCCTAGATTCGCGGAACTTGGATTGATTTATAGCATACATGTGTTTATGCCTTTTGATCATGTTCCTTCTGCATTTTGTTGCTTAATAATGGTGCTCAAGTTGTACAAACACTCCCTGGACCTCACAAGTCCGTTGCAAAGGATGCACATGTTTAGGGGGAGATGTGTTACAACTTGACCCTTTGAGACTAACCATGTGCTTGAGTTTGCTTGATTTAGTCTCAAAGAAGGATTGAAAGGGAAAAGGTGGACTTGGACCATAAAAGACTTCCACTGCACTCCGATGAGAGGGTAACTTATTCCAAGTTCATCTCATGTACTCTTATTGCCTTTGTATTCTTATTGAAGATTTTGGTGAGGCAATGGGGTTCTGGGGCCAAGATTAATCCCGTTTTGGTGCTTGATGCCAAAGGGGGAGAAAATAAAGGCCAAAGCGATAAATGGATCAGCTACCACTGTAAAGATTTTGAAAATAGTAGAATAGAGCTTTTGTTTCGTCAAAAATCTTTTATTGTCTCTCTTGTCAAAAGTTGGCTTCTTGTGGGGAGAAATGATGATTATGGGAAAAAGGGGAGTTTTTGAAATCTTGAATCAATTTCTCTTGGAATCACTCTCTTTATGTCTTAACATGTGTGTTTGACTTAGAGATAGAAATTTGAGTTTGATTTGCAAAAACAAACCAAGTGGTGGCAAAGGGTGATCCATATATGTCAAAATTGAATCAAAACAATTTAAGTTCTTATTTGAATTGGTTTTGTATTTGTTCTACTTGCTTTATATTGTGTTGGCATAAATCACCAAAAAGGGGGAGATTGAAAGGGAAATGTGCCCTTGGGCCATTTCTAAGTATTTTGGTGATTTAGTGTCTAACACAAGTGCTTAAATGTAAAATGGTGGACAAAGTACAAACCAAGGATAAAGGTATGTTTCTCAGACTTAGTACATTGTTTTATGGACTAATGTATTGTGTCTAAGTGCTGGAAACAGGAAAAATCCAATTGGAAATGTCTTGGCTCGAGCAGCCAAGAATCTGCTCAGTCTGGGAGCACCGGACTGTCCGGTGGTGCACCGGACATTGTCCGGTGCGCCAGGCTGGTTTGAGCGAACTGGCCGCTCTCGGGAATTCATCGACGACGTATGGCTATAATTCACCGGACTGTCCGGTGTGCACCGGACTGTCCGGTGAGCCAACGGTCGGCCGCGCGATCTGCGCGGGACACGTGGCCGAGCCAACGGCTAGAAAGGGACACCGGACTGTCCGGTGCGCCAACGGCTCCAAGTCTGCCAACGGTCGGCTTCGCCATTTAAGGAAAGAAATCAGGCACCGGACAGTGTCCGGTGTGCACCGGACTGTCCGGTGCGCCAGACGACAGAAGGCAAGAATTGCCTTCCCAGATTGCTCTCAACGGCTCCTAGCTGCCTTGGGGCTATAAAAGGGACCCCTAGGCGCATGGAGGACAAAACCAAGCATACTAAAAGCAATCCTAAGCACCGAGACCTCGATTCCACGCATTTGGTTCTTTGTGATAGCATCTAGAGCTCTAGTTGAGTTGTAAACTCATTGGGTTGTGTTGCGAGCTCTTGTTGCGACTTGTGTGCGTGTTATTGCTCTGATTTTTGAGTCGTGTGTGCGTTGTTCATCCCTCCCTTACTCCGTGTTTCTTTGTGATCATCTAAAGTGTAAGGGCGAGAGGCTCCAAAGTGTGGAGATTCCTCGCAAACGGGATATACTAAAGCAAGCAAAACACCGTGGTATTCAAGTGGGTCTTAGGACCACTTGAGAGGGGTTGATTGCAACCCTCGTCCGTTGGGACGCCACAACGTGGAGTAGGCAAGCGTTGGTCTTGGCCGAACCACGGGATAAACCACTGTGTCATCTCTGTGATTGTTCTCGTGTGGTTATTGTGTTTTGCTAAGACTTCTCTCTAGCCACTTGGTGATTATTGTGCTAACACTTAACCAAGTTTTGTGGCTTAAGTTTTAAGTTTAACAGGATCACCTATTCACCCCCCCTCTAGGTGCTCTCAATGTGGTTTGTGCATCCGCTGTCGATAATCCAGCTTGAGCCCTCGGATGCATAAACCTGCAAGGCAAATTTAGGCTTGGGTCTTAGGTACCCAACTCTTGTTGGGTCCTACAAGGTTAGTGACAATATCCTTAGGGACCCAAATGCAAGTTTTATCTCCCTTGCATTTTGCCCCTAATTTCCTAGCAATCACCTTTCTATCCTTTCTACAAATTGCAAAGGAAGCATTGCAAGCATGATAAATTGTAGAAGGTTCATTAGTCTTCCTAGGAACATGAGCAACATTTCTCCTAGGCACATCTCTACCATGCATATAGGAAGAACTTGAAGCAAACATTGCATTTGGCTCATAAGCATTACAACTCCTAAAAGCATTCCTAGAATGTCTCTTATCATGATACATGAAAGCATGGTTCTTATGAGCACTATTAGCCATAGGGGCCTTTCCTTTCTCCTTGGCGGAGATGGAAACCTTATGGCTTGTTCAGTTCTTGACTTCCCTCTTGAAGCCAAGACCATCCTTAATTGAGGGGTGTCTACCAATCGTGTAGGCATCCCTTGCAAATTTTATTTTATCAAGTTCACTCTTGCTAGTCTTAAGTTGGGCATTAAGACTAGTCACTTCATCATTCAATTTAGAAATTGAAACTAGGTGTTCACTACAAGCATCAACATCAAAATCTTTACACCTATTGCAAATTGTAACATGTTCTACACAAGATGTTGATTTATTTGCTATTTCTAACTTAGCATTCAAATCATCATTTATGCTCTTTAAGCTAGAAATAGAGTCATGGCATGTAGACAATTCAAAAGAAAGCATTTCATTCCTTTTAATTTCTATAGCAAGGGATTTTTGTGCCTCTACAAACTTATCATGTTCTTCATACAAAAGATCCTCTTGCTTTTCTAATAGCCTATTCTTATCATTCAAGGCATCAATTAATTCATTAATTTTATTAACCTTGGTTCTATCTAGGCCCTTGAATAAGCATGAATAATCTATTTCATCATCATCACTAGATTCATCCTTACTTGAAGAAGCATAAGTAGTATTCCGAGTACATACCTTCTTCTCCTTCGCCATGAGGCATGTGTGACGCTCGTTGGGGAAGAGGGCCGATTTGTTGAAGGCAGTGGCGGCGAGTCCTTCGTTGTCGGAGTCGGACGACGAACAATCCGAGTCCCACTCCTTGCCAAGATGTGCCTCGCCCTTAGCCTTCTTGTAAGCTTTCTTCTTTTCCCTCTTGTTCCCTTGTTCCTGATCACTATCATTATAGGGACAATTAGCGATAAAATGGCCAATCTTACCACATTTGAAGCATGAGCGCTTCCCCTTCGTCTTGTTCTTGTTAGGTTGCCCCTTGCGACCCTTTAGCACCGTATTGAAGTGCTTGATGATGAGGGCCATCTCTTCATCATTAAGCCCGGCCGCCTCAACTTGCGCCACCTTGCTAGGTAGCGCCTCCTTGCTCCTTGTTGCCTTGAGAGCAATAGTTTGAGGCTCTTGGATTGGGCCATTCAACGCATCGTCGATGTATCTTGCCTCCTTGATCATCATCCGCCCGCTTACAAACTTTCCAAGGATCTCCTCGGGCGTCATCTTCGTGTACCTAGGATTCTCACGAATATTGTTCACAAGATGTGGATCAAGGACGGTAAAGGACCTTAGCATTAGGCGGACGACATCATGGTCCGTCCATCGCGTGCTTCCATAGCTCCTTATTTTGTTGACGAGGGTCTTGAGCCGGTTGTACGTTTGGGTTGGCTCCTCGCCCCTGATCATTGTGAATCTCCCAAGTTCGCCTTTCACCAATTCCATCTTGGTGAGCATGGTGACGTCGTTCCCCTCATGTGAGATCTTGAGGGTGTCCCAGATCTGCTTGGCGTTATCCAAGCCGCTCACCTTATGGTATTCGTCCCTGCACAAGGAAGCTAGAAGAACAGTAGTAGCTTGTGCATTTTTGTGAATTTGCTCATTGATGAACATGGGACTATCAGTACTATCAAATTTCATTCCACTCTCGACTATGTCCCATATGCTTGGATGGAGAGAGAACAAGTGACTACGCATTTTGTGACTCCAAAATCCGTAGTCCTCTCCATCAAAGTGAGGGGGTTTGCCAAGAGGAATGGAAAGCAAATGTGCATTTGAACTATGCGGAATACGAGAATAATCGAAAGAGAAGTTTGAGTTAACCGTCTTCTTTTTCTCGTAGTCGTTGTCGTCGTCCTTTTGGGAAGAGGAAGATTCGTCGCTGTCGTCGTAGTAGACGATTTCCTTGATGCGCCTTGTCTTCTTCTTCTTCCCATCTTTTCGTTTGTGGCCCAAGCCCGAGTCGGTAGGCTTGTCATCTTTCGGCTCGTTGACGAAAGACTCCTTCTCCTTATCCTTGATAACAATCCCCTTGCCCTTAGGATCCATCTCTTCGGGCGATCAATCCCTTTGTGAAGAGAACGACTCCGATACCAATTGAGAGCACCTAGAGGGGGGGGGGGGGGGTAAATAGGTGATCCTGTAAAACACTTGAAACTTAATACACAAAACTTGATTAGGAGTTAGCACGATTAAGCCAAGTGGCTAGAGAGGAAAACTTGCACAACACTATGACCACAAAGAGATCAACACAGAGATGGCACAGTGGTTTATCCCGTGGTTCGGCCAAGTCAACACTTGCCTACTCCACGTTGTGGCGTCCCAACGGACGAGGGTTGCAATCAACCCCTTTCAAGCGGTCCACCCACTTGAATACCACGGTGTTTTGCTTTGTTTACTATATCCCGTTCGCGAGGAATCTCCACAACTTGGAGCCTCTCGCCCTTACACTTTGATGTTCACAAAGAAGCACGGAGTAAGGGAGGGATGAGCAACGCACACAAGACACAAAATCGGAGTACCAACACGCACACAAGTCACAACAAGAGCTCACAACACATCCCGGCGAGTTCAAAACTCAAATGAAGCTCTAGTTGCTATCACAAAGAATCAAATGCGCGGAATCGAAGTCTTGGTGTTTAGGAATGCTTAGAGAATGCTTAGGTGTCTCCTCCATGCGCCTAGGGGTCCCTTTTATAGCCCCAAGGCAGCTAGGAGCCGTTGAGAGCATTTCAAGAAGGCAATTCTTGCCTTCTGTCGCCTGGCGCACCGGACAGTCCGGTGCACCACCGGACACTGTCCGGTGCGGATTTCTTTCCTTATTTGGCGAAGCCGACTGTTGCAGTCTTGGAGCTGTTGGCGCACCAGACACTGTCCGGTGCACACCGGACAGTCCGGTGCACACCGGACAGTCCGGTGCCCCTTCCGACCGTTGGCACTTGCCACGCGTCGGGCGCGGATTCCTCGGCCGACCGTTGGCCCGACCGACTGTTGGCTCACCGGACAGTCCGGTGCATCACCGGACAGTCCGGTGATTTATAGTCGTATGTCACCGACGATTTCCCGAGACTTCTTCCGGAGCTATAAATTCCGGAGGATCGGATCCCTCTTCCGCTAACAAACACAGATAAGGAACAATACATCAATCATGGTGACTTGGTGGGGTGTGCCAATTATTATACCTTATTATTTTTGTGCCCTATAATTTATTTAAACTATTTTTGGTGCATAAAATATCAGCATATAAATATATATGTGAAAATGGGAAAAAGAAATGGGAAAATGAAAAAGAAAAGGAATTCCAGGTTAACCGGCCGGGGGGGATTTCGGCCTGGTCGGGCGCGGGCGTGCGGCGTCGTGGCCAAATGGGCCCATACGGCTCACGAGGAGCGGGGACGGCGCGGCGGACGCCGTGGGTGCGGGCCCACACGCCAGAGAGAGAGAGGGGAGACAGCGTTAGGGGGGAAGGAGAGCAGTCCGCAGCGGGGGAGAACCGGTCGCCGGTGAACCCGATGGCGGTTCCTCGCCGGTGGTCCAGTTCTTGGTGGACGGGGTGGTGGCCAAGCACGAGCGGGGGGTAGGGGGTCACGGAGGTGGGGTCAATTTGACCGGTGGAGGCCTGGGGTGGCCGGTCCATGGTGGGTGGCGGGCGCTCGCGGCGGTGAAGTCGCCGGCGAGGCCACTGGGCGCAATAGGCGACGAGCAGGTGTGCGCTAGGCTTGCGACAGAGAGACGGACCTTAAGAGCTAGAGCAATTTGATCATACGCCACTAGAGAGAGGAGGACGGAGCTCACCGGAGAGGGGAGGGGCGACGGCGCCGAGCTCGAATGGGCCCGAGGGAGGGAGGTGGAGTGGATGAGGCCTAGTGTGGTGGAACAAGGGGCTCGGGGCGGTCCTTTTATAGGTGGCTAGGGAGGGGGAAGGGAGGAGGAGCGGCGAGCACCGGCGAGCTCGCCATGACGGTGGTGATGGCGCAAAATGGCGACGGGACGACTCGGGCAGGCAGGGGGGTGAGGGGACGGCTCGGCCACAGTGTGCGGGGGCGCATGGCGCCAACCGAGCTGTTGAGCGCGTTAATGGCGAGGGGATGGGGCGGACGGTGGCTGGCGGTGAATGCGCTGGTGGCCTGGTCATGGGAGAGGGGAGGGAGAAGCTGATAGGCGGGGCCGGGCTGCCAGCGGGAGCGGTGCGTGGGAGGGGAGCGCGGCTGACGGGTGGGGCCGAGGTGTCAGGCGCGGGTGGGGGCGCGTGATGCTGGGCTGCTTGGGCCGCGGGAGGGAGAGGAGGGAAGGGGCGAGCGCGCGAGAGGGGGGTGGCTTGGGCCGGAAGCGGCCTAGCCGAGGGGGGGTTTCTTTCTCCTTTTTCTTTTCCTTTTTCTATTTCTTAATCCTATTTTCTATTTCTAATTCTTTTATCTCCTTTTCTCTTGAACAAATAATTAGCTAAATAATCTTAGGTGCTAAAAATAATCTATGTGAGATGCTTCTAACAATCAAAGTGTATGCATATGATGAGATGACCTGTGGGATGGAGTTTAGGGAGAGATAAAAAATGTTTAGGAGATTAGGGTTCCAAACCTTGGGTTGAAATTTTGGGATGTTACACTAGTGAGAGAGAGATTTTCGTGTGCATTTGAGTTCTTGTCGCTTGGATCGCTTTTCTTCTTTCCCATTTCTTGTTCTCAACACCTTTGTAATCAAAGCAAGAGACACCAAGTTGTGGTGGTCCTTGTGGGGTCTAAGTGACCCATTTGATTGAGGAGAAAAGCTCGCCAGTCTTAGTGATCGGTGGAGAGAGGGAAAGGGTTGAAAGAGACCCGATCTTTGTGACTACATCAACGGGGAGTAGGTTTGCAAGAACCGAACCTCGGTAAAACAAATCACCGTGTCATCCGCTTTCATTTGCTTGTGATTTGTTTTCACCCTCTCTTTCAGACTCGGTTTTATTTCTAACGCTAACCCCGGCTTGTAGTTGTGCTTAAAGTTTATAAATTTCAGATTTGCCTATTCACCCCCTCTAGGAGAATTTCAATTGGTATCGGAGCCCGGTACTTCATTAGAACCTAACCGTTCGAAGTGATGTCGGGAGATCACGCTAAGAAGGAGATGGTGACCAGCAAGAAGCCCGCCACAAGCCACGGGAAGGCTGCATCAAAGGAGTCCGGCAACAAGAATAGGGAGGAATCACCTCCCCGCGTCAAGTCGCACCGGAGTGGCGACAAGAAGAAGAAAATGAAGAAAGTGATCTACTACGAGACCGACTCTTCGTCGCCATCCACCTCTGGCTCCGACACACCGTCCGTCACTTCTAAGCGCCATGAGCGCAAGAAGTTTAGTAAGATGCCCTTACGCTATCCTCGCATTTCCAAACGCACTCCTTTACTTTCCGTCCCACTAGGCAAACCACCGGTTTTTGACGGTGAAGATTATTGTATGTGGAGTGATAAAATGAGGCACCATCTAACCTCACTCCACGCTAGCATTTGGGACATTGTTGAGTTTGGAGCGCAGGAACCATTCGTGGGGGATGAAGGCTATGACTCGGATGAGGTAGCCCAAATCCAGCACTTCAACTCCCAAGCCACTACTATACTCCTCGCCTCTCTAAGTCGAGAGGAGTATAATAAGGTGCAAGGGTTGAAAAGTGCCAAAGAGATTTGGGACGTACTAAAGACCACACACGAAGGAGATGAGGTGACCAAGATCACCAAGCGGGAAACGATCGAGAGGGAGCTCGGTCGATTCATGCTCAACCAAGGGGAGGAGCCACAAGCCATGTACAACCGGCTGAAGACCTTGGTGAACCAAGTGCGCAACCTCGGGAGCACAAAATGGGATGACCATGAAATGGTCAAGGTTATTCTAGGATCACTTGTTTTTCTTAATCCTACTCAAGTACAATTAATTCGTGGTGATCCTAGATACAAACTAATGTCTCCCGAGGAGGTTATAGGAAAGTTTGTGAGCTTTGAGTTGATGATCAAAGGCTCCAAACAAATCATCGAGCGAGGCGCCACCTCCACACCTGAGGTGCAACCCGTCGCATTCAAAGCGACGGAGGAGAAGAACGAAGAGTCTACGTCAAGTAGGCTCCCCATCGACGCCTCCAAGCTCGACAATGAGGAAATGACGCTCATCATCAAGAGCTTCCGCCAAATCCTCAAGCAAAGGAGGGGGAAGGATTACAAGCCCCGCTCCGAGAAAGTTTGCTACAAATGTGGTAAGCCCGGTCATTTTATTGCTAAATGTCCATTGTCTAGTGATAGTGACAGGGGCGATGACAAGAAGGGAAAGAGGAAGGAAAAGAAGAGATACTACAAGAAGGGCGGCGATGCCCACGTATGTCGGGAATGGGACTCCGATGAGAGCTCCACCGACTCCTCCTCCGACGAGGACGCCGCCAACATCGCCGTCAATAAAGGCCTCCTCTTCCCCAACATCGGCCACAAGTGCCTCATGGCAAAGGACGACAAAAAGAAGAAGGTAAAATCTAGTGCTTCCACTAAATATGCAACATCTAGTGATGAGGCTAGCACTAGTGATGATGAGGATGATTTGCTCACACTTTTTGCCAACCTAAACATGCAACAAAAGGAAAAATTGAATGAATTGATTAGTGCTATTCATGAGAAGGATGAACTCTTGGATAGCCAAGAGGACTTCCTTATTAAGAAAAATAAGAAGCATGTTAAGGTTAAAAATGCTTATGCTCAAGAAGTAGAAAAATGTGAAAAATTGACTAGTGAGCTAAGCACTTGCCATGACACTATTTCCAACCTTAGATTTGAGAATGCTAAATTGATTGCTAAGGTTGAGAAGTTAAATGTTTGTGATGATTCTTTTGCCAATCTTAAAAATGATAATGCTAATTTACTTGCTAAGATTGACAAATTAAATGAATCAATTTCTTGCCTTAAGATTGAGAATGATAAATTAATTTCTAAGGCTAAAGATTTAAGTGTTTGCAATGTTTTGATTTCCAATCTTAGAAATGAAAATGAAATGTTACATGCTAAGATTGATGAATTAAATGCTTGCAAACCATCTACATCTAGTGTTGATCATGTTACTATTTGTACTAGATGTAGAGACATTAATGTTGATGCTATCCATGATAACCTAGCTTTAATTAAACAACAAAATGATCACATAGCTCAACTTAGTGCTAAAATTAATGAGCATGACTTAGAAAATAAAAAAATTAAATTTGCTAGAAGTATGCTCTATAGTGGGAGACGCCCTGGCATTAAGGATGGCATTGGCTTCCAACAGGGAGACAATGTCAAGCTTAATGCTCCTAAGAAATTGTCTAACTTTGTTAAGGGCAAAGCTCCCATGGTTCAGGATAACGAGGGCTAAATTTTATATCATGCTGGTTATCCCGAACACAAAATTAGGAGAATTCATTCTAGGAAGTCTCACTCTGGCTCTCATCATGCTTTTATGTATAAGAGTGAGGCATCTAGTTCTAGGCAATCCACTCATGTTAAATTGCCTAAAAAGAAATCTCCTATTGCATCAAATGAACCTAATATTTCATTTAAGACGTTTGATGCTTCTTATGTTTTAACTAACAAATCAGGCAAAATAGTTGCCAAATATGTTGGGGCCAAATACAAGGGCTCAAAGACTTGTGTTTGGGTACCCAAGGTGCTTGTCTCTAATGTCAAAGGACCCAAGACCGTTTGGGTACCTAAGAACAAGGCCTAAATTTGTTTTGTAGGTTTATGCATCCGGGGGCTCAAGTTGGATCATTGATAGCGGGTGCACAAACCACATGATAGGGGAGAAAAGGATGTTCTCCTCCTACGAGAAAAATGAAGATCCCCAAAGAGCTATCACATTCGGGGATGGAAATCAAGGTTGGTCAAAGGACTTGGTAAAATTACTATATCTCCTGACCATTCTATTTCCAATGTTTTTCTTGTAGATTCTTTAGATTACAATTTGCTTTCTGTTTCTCAATTATGCAAAATGGGCTACAATTGTCTTTTTACGGATATAGGTGTTACTGTCTTTAGAAGAAGTGATGATTTAGTAGCATTTAAGGGAGTATTAGAGGGTCAGCTATACTTAGTTGATTTCAATAGAGCTGAATTCGATACTTGCTTAATTGCTAAGACTAATATGGGTTGGCTCTGGCATCGCCGACTAGCCCATGTTGGGATGAAGAATCTTCACAAGCTTCTAAAGGGAGAACACATTTTGGGACTAACAAATGTTCATTTTGAGAAAGACAGGGTTTGTAGCGCATGTCAAGCAGGGAAGCAAGTTGGTGTTCATCATCCACATAAGAACATCATGACGACCGACAGGCCACTTGAGCTACTCCACATGGATCTATTCAGCCCGATCGCTTACATAAGCATCGGTGGGAGTAAGTATTGTCTTGTAATTGTGGATGATTATTCTCGCTTCACTTGGGTGATCTTTTTGCAGGAAAAATCACAAACCCAAGAGACCTTAAAGGGATTCTTGAGACGGGCTCAAAATGAGTTCGGCTTAAGGATACAAAAGATTAGAAGCGACAATGGGACGGAGTTCAAGAACTCTCAAATAGAAGGCTTTCTTGAGGACGAGGGCATCAAACATGAGTTCTCTTCTCCCTACACACCACAACAAAATGGTGTAGTGGAGAGGAAGAATAGAACTCTACTTGACATGGCGAGGACCATGCTTGATGAGTACAAGACTTCAGATCGATTTTGGGCAGAAGCAATCAACACCGCTTGCTACGCCATCAACTGTCTCTACCTTCACCGAATCCTCAAGAAGACATCTTATGAACTCCTCACTAGTAAAAAGCCCAATGTTTCATATTTTAGAGTCTTTGGTAGCAAATGTTCTATTCTTGTTAAAAGAGGTAGAAAATCTAAATTTGCTCCTAAGACTGTAGAAGGTTTTTTACTTGGTTATGACTCAAACACAAGGGCATATAGGGTCTTTAACAAGTTCACTGGACTAGTTGAAGTCTCTTGTGACATTGTGTTTGATGAGACTAACGGCTCTCAAGTAGAGCAAGTTGATCTTAATGAGGTAGATGATGAAGAGGCTCCATGCGTCGCGCTAAGGAACATGTCCATTGGGGATGTGTGTCCTAAGGAATTCGAAGAGCCTCCACAAGCACAAGATCAACCGTCATCTTCCATGCAAGCATCTCCACCAACTCAAGATGAGGATCAAGCTCAAGATGATGAGAATGAGCATCAAGAAAATGAGCCACCTCAAGAGGAGGACAATGATCAAGGGGGAGATGCCAATGATCAAGACAAGGAAGATGATCAGGGTCTAAGACCGCCACACCCAAGAGTCCACCAAGCGATACAACTAGATCACCCGGTGAACTCCATTCTCGGTGACATTCATAAGGGGGTAACCACTCGATCTCGTGTCGCTCATTTTTGTGAACATTACTCTTTTGTGTCTTCTATTGAGCCATACAGGGTGGAAGATGCATTAAGAGATTCAGATTGGGTGCTGGCTATGCAAGAGGAACTCAACAACTTCACGAGGAATGAGGTATGGCATTTAGTTCCACGTCCTAATCAAAACGTTGTAGGAGCCAAGTAGATTATCTGCAACAAGCAAGATGAGCATGGTGTGGTGACAAGGAACAAAGCCCGGCTTGTGGCCAAGGGATATTCACAAGTTGAAGGTTTGGATTTCGGTGAAACCTATGCACCCGTAGCTAGGCTTGAGTCAATTCGTATATTACTTGCCTATGCTACTTACCATGGCTTTAAGCTTTACCAAATGGACGTGAAAAGTGCCTTCCTCAATGGACCAATCAAGGAAGAGGTCTATGTTGAGCAACCTCCCGACTTTGAAGATATTGAGTACCCTAACCATGTGTATAAACTCTCTAAGGCCCTTTATGGGCTCAAGCAAGCCCGAAGAGCATGGTATGAATGCTTAAGAGATTTCCTTATCACTAATGGCTTCAAAGTCGGAAAAGCCGATCCTACACTCTTTACTAAAACCATTGCAAATGATTTGTTTGTATGCCAAATTTATGTTGATGATATCATATTCGGGTCTACTAACAAATCTACTTGTGAAGAGTTTAGTAGGATCATGGTACAAAAATTCGAGATGTCTATGATGGGGGAGTTGAAGTATTTTCTAGGATTTCAAGTAAAGCAACTCCAAGAGGGCACCTTCATCAGCCAAATGAAGTACATTCAAGACATACTCACCAAGTTTGGAATGATGGATGCCAAGCCCATCAAGACACCCATGGGAACCAATAGGCATCTCGACCTCGACACGGGAGGTAAATCCGTAGATCAAAAGGTATACCAGTCGATGATAGGATCTTTACTCTATTTATGTGCATCTCGACCGGATATTATGCTTTCCATATGCATGTGTGCAAGATTCCAAGCCGATCCTAAGGAAGTTCACCTTAGGGCCATGAAACGAATCTTGAGATCTTTAGTTTATACACCTAAGTTTGGTCTTTGGTACCCCAAGGGATCCTCTGATTTAATAGGTTATTCAGATGCTGATTGGGCTAGGTGTAAAATTGATAGAAAGAGCACATTAGGGACTTGTCAGTTCTTGGGAAGATCCCTGGTGTCTTTGGCTTCAAAGAAACAAAACTCAGTAGCTCTTTCAACCGTCGAAGCCGAGTATATTGCGGCAGGCCATTGTTGTGCGCAATTGCTTTGGATGAGGCAAACCCTTAGGGACTATGGTTACAAATTAACCAAAGTTCCTCTCCTATGTTATAATGAGAGTGCAATCCGCATGGCGAATAATCCAGTTGAACACAGCCGCACTAAGCACATAGTCATTCGGTATCACTTTTTAACGGATCACCAACGAAGGGGGGATATCGAGATTGCTTATGTTAGCACCAAAGAACAATTAGCCGATATCTTTACCAAACCACTAGATGAGAAAACCTTTACCAAACTTAGGAATGAGCTAAACATTCTTGATTCTAGGAATTTTGATTGATACTTTGCACACATAGCTCATTTCTAAACCTTTGATCATATCTCTTTCATGTGATAAGCCTAATGCGGTTTTCAAGTATATTTCATGCTAAGTCATAGATTGAAAGGGAAATGGAGTCTTCGGCGACAACAAGGCTTCCACTCCACTCTACCGGTATTATTTACCCTTCGCCGTCACTCCGCATCGCTCTCCACATTGGTATAATCCTTCACTCATATATTGTTTGCCAAAGGGGGAGAGAATTTAAGAAGGGCTCTAAAGACTCCATTTTTGGTGATTAATGCCAAAGGGGGAGAGAGTATTAGCCCAAAGCAAAAGGACCGCACCACCACACCCAAAGCAGAAGGACCGCACCACCACGCCAATTTCAAAAATTTTCGAAACAAAGTTGTTTTCAATTGGTATCTTTGAAATTAGTATTCCTCTAAGAAATTCTATCTCATTTGGTATCTATATTTTAAGAGGAGTTATTCAAAAATTGGTATCTAAAATATTTGATCTTCTTTCAATCTGTAAAACCCTCTTGAACACTAAGAGGAGAATTTCATTAAGGGGGAGTTTTGTTTAGTCAAAGGAAAATCATTTGAAACCAGGGGAGAAAATTTCAAATCTTGAAAATGCTTCTCGAAATCTTATTCACATACCTTTGACTATTTGCAAAAAGACTTTGAAAACGAATTTCCAAAAACATTTGAAAAAACAAAACAAGTGGTGCAAGCGTGGTCCAAAATGTTAAAATAAGAAAAAGCAATCCTTGCATATCTTATGAAAGTATAAATTGGTCTAATTCCAAGCAACCTTTGCACTTACCTTATACAAACTAGTTCAATTCTGCACTTATATATTTGCTTTGGTTTGTGTTGGCATCAATCACCAAAAAGGGGGAGATTGAAAGGGAAATAGGGTCAAACCTTTTCCTAAATGATTTTGGTGGTTGAATTGCCCAACACAAACAATTGGACTAACTAGTTTGCTCTAGATTACATGTTCTACAGGTGCCAAAGGTTCAACACAAACCAATAAAAAGTTAAAGTTTGGGTTCAAAAAGAAAGGAGCAAAATCAACCGAAGGCTGCCCTTGTATGGCGCACCGGACTGTCCGGTGTGCCACCGGATAGTGTCCTGTGCACCAGCGAGATCAACTCTGAACCGTTCAGCTTCGGGTTTTTGGAAATGCCACTCCGCTATAATTCACCGGACTGTCCGGTGCTGCACCGGACTGTCCGGTGTGCCAAGCGAAGCAACGGCTACTGCGCCAACAGTCGTCTGTAAAAGGTGAACAGTACGTGAACAGTGCACGGACAGTTCGCGCAGAAGTCAGAGCAGCGCCAGAAGGCGCACCGGACAGTGAACAGTGACTGTCCAGTGCACCACCGGACTGTCCGGTGGCCCCATATGTCAGAGCTCCAACGGTCGAACCCTACCGGTTGGGTGACATGGCTGGCGCACCAGACAGTGTCCGGTGGCGCACCAGACAGTGTCCGGTGGCGCACCGGACTGTCCGGTGCGCCCATCGACAGACAGCCTCCCCAACAGCCATTTTGGTGGGTGGGGCTATAAATACCCCCAACCACCACCACTTCAAGGCATCCAAGTTTTCAGCCATTGCATTCAATACAAGAGCTCTAGACTTCACTCCAAGACACAAACAAGAGATCAAATCCTCTCCAAGTCCAAATTCACTCCAAACATTTAGTGGCTAGTGAGAGAGAGATTTTTGTGTGCATTTGAGTTCTTGTTGCTTGGATCGCTTTTCTTCTTTCCCATTTCTTGTTCTCAACACCTTTGTAATCAAAGCAAGAGACACCAAGTTGTGGTGGTCCTTGTGGGGTCTAAGTGACCCATTTGATTGAGGAGAAAAGCTCGCCGGTCTTAGTGATCGGTGGAGAGAGGGAAAGGGTTGAAAGAGACCCGGTCTTTGTGACCACCTCAACGGGGAGTAGGTTTGCAAGAACCGAACCTCGGTAAAACAAATCACCGTGTCATCCGCTTTCATTTGCTTGTGATTTGTTTTCGCCCTATCTTTCGGACTCGGTTTTATTTCTAACGCTAACCCTAGCTTGTAGTTGTGCTTAAAGTTTATAAATTTCAGATTTGCCTATTCACCCCCCTCTAGGCGACTTTCAGTTTCCTAAACTTAGTTCAATTGATTATGCACTAAAAATATTTGTCTGGTCCTCACTAGACTGCGTACAAAGAGAGCCCATACTTAGGCTTCGTGGGGCTTGGTGCAGTAGACCAGTCCTGTGGTGCACTAAACCCCCATTCGTACATACTCGTCAGTCTCGGGAATTTTGTTAAAAAATCATCGAACCATCTACAGTGGAGGGTCTGGTGGTGCACTGGACCTCGGCTACTTGGCATGCAACGACTACTTCAACGGTCAGGTGACATGTGGCGATCCGGTGGTGGACCCGATCGGTCCAGTGTCAGCCCGACAAGGAAGGTCTGAGTCAAGATCTCGGAGCAGCTGCCATAGGACTCAGCCCAGTGGTGCACCGAACAGGTCTGGTGCGCCAACTAAGAGCTAGATTTCAGCAGGTTTTTGGAGGAAGGCTGTGGGAGATGGATATCTGAAACACCCAGTTGGTAATACATAATAAAAGAGGAGAAAAGTCATTCCCTATATTTTATGTGTGTGTTGAAATTACTTATCATCACATGTGAACACCATATTCAAACAACAAACAAATAATAAAAAGATATACCCTTCAATTATGCATCATGCTGGTATTCTATTTTGTGTGCATTTTGTGACAACATAGAATCATATGAAAAGAAAATATTAAAGTCTCAAGTGGAATTTAGAATATACAAGAGATGTTAGAATTTAGAAAAGAGAGAGAGAAATATTGGCCAATACCAAATAAAATCCTTAGAGAAATAAATTCATTTCACCATGGCATGTTTGAATCATACCCTCAAATAGTTGAGTACAAATTTGTCACAAAATTTGAAATCCAAAATTTGGATTTCAAAATAAAAAGAAAACAAAAGCAAAAGAAAAAGAAAAAGGGAAACCCTAACTGGGCCTCTGTAACCAATTCGGCCCACTCCCTTCACGTTGGTCGCGCGGCCCAGCTCTGATAAAATCGTGCCGACACCTGGCCCCCACTCGGCAGCTTCACACGCTCGCTCGGTTTATCGCTGACGTGTGGGTCCCCCATCCGCCAGTCGTTGTCTCCGCGAAAAGGGCGCCGCGTGAACGGATTTCACCGCTTCTTGCGTGGAGCCTCCGTCAGTCCGCGCCTGCAGGGTCTTGGGCGCCTGGCTATAAACTCGGCGGCCGCCTTACTCCGTCCCAACCCACCTTTGAACTAGTTCGCCGAGAGCTCTGCATTTATTTTACCCGTGGTCGCCACCATTGACACCGAGAGAAATTTGCAGCGCCGTCGTCGAGGCTATCTCGATTGAGCACTCCAGTGCTTGGGCCGCAGCATTGGGAAGCTTCGACGACTCAGGGCGGAACCAATCGTGCCGTCAATTTGAGTTGTGTACCACCGGAAGTCGAGTAATCGCTCGCCGGAGCAGGGAGCGCCACTGTCGTCCGCCTCCTTCCGTGGACAGACCACACCATAACGCTTTCATCAGTGAGTCCTTAACCATTCTATTCTCCTCGTTCTACTCAACGTGTTGAACCAGTCGCCCATTGGGTTTGGTCTCCCTGGCGTCTATAGCGTGAGTCATCGGAGTGCGCCGCCGCGCGGAGTACTCGCGCCGCCGTGACCTGACTGGATGTAGACGAAGTGCTCGGGTCCATTGGATTTGGGCGGGACGGTGTAGATTAGATCCAGAATACTGGTTCGACGTAATCGACTCAGGACGTCGATATGCGATTGAACGGCTCGGATCACTCCGCGTTAACAATCAATGTGGACCACTGGTTAACGATCCGATGGCCCAGAATGCATATAGCCTAGTTACCCTAGTAGTCTAATCATGGTGCTTCGTTTGGGATCGAACGGTGGATAGCGTTGCGTACGCCTTCACTACGCCACATTTGCTAAAAAGTCCTTCTGCTTAATTGAAATAAACCCGCAGTACACCCAGGGGCGCTCTATGTCTTAAGAAATATTATACCGAGACCCCTGTATTTTCTGCAAATAATACGCCCAGTCTAGAGCTCATTTAAATGTTATAAATGAATTAGAAATTGAATATTTAATATGAAAATAAATGGTAGAACTTATAAAATTCATATAAATTCCATTTTTAATCCAAATTGATCCATTTCAATTTCTAAAATTTTGTAATTTTATTCTCTATCACCTAGAGTCTCTGTTTTGACATGACAACAGTAAGAAAATTAATTCCACACTTAATCCTATTTTAAGCACATAAAACCTTTGGAAATTCATAACTTAAAATCTATAACTCCAAAAAAAATTATGATTCCTGTTCCTAGGATTTTATTTTAATGTGTAGATCATTACTGTGTATTTTGTGTACATGTTTGGTGTGATGTTAATTTTCTCTATATACTGTGCTTGTTTGTATTGTGGCGAGTAGAAGAGACAGTGACTGAGGATCCTGGTGAGCACCAGATAGAAGTAGCTGAGCAGGAGCTCATTGAAGGCAAGTTGTGCCCTTGACCTCTTTTTACCCAATAATGTTCTTTAATGTCACTTAATCATGCATAGGTTTAATTTTGATGGGACCCAATAGGTCACCCTAGATTGTTTATCTCATTTCCTTGTTTACCCCTGAATCACTTGGGTAGTTTGCTATTGCTTTACATGGTTTTGGGATAATCATTTATTATATCTATGTTCCAATTCTTTTGTTATTCTATTTATGTTCATGTCAAGATCATTAATGTTAATTGGAACATAGAGCTTAACTTGAGAAACACGTGCCACCACAAGGGTTTAATGGGACGCCCTTAGCTGACTAATTAGGAAAGCTAGTGGAAGACTACCTTACCCAAAAGGGGCAAGGGCAGTAGGGGATTGCATGCAAGGAGGTTCTCGGGTTGATTTAGCTGCGATGGCGGTCAGACGGGGGATTCTTGCAAGTGCTCTTCCCATAAACTGTAGCGGGTTTTCGGAAGCTAGTGGAACTTTGTAAAGGCCTCGTAGTGTTGCCCTGCCTCGCTTCCTAGGTAGAGGTGTATGGGAGTCGCGACCCCTTGGCAGATGGGTAACATGACTTGTAGGTAAAGGGTACAACCTCTGCAGAGCGTAAAATTGGTATACTAGCCGAGCTCACGGTCATGAGCAGCTCAGGACTCTCTGATGATTAATTTATGGAACTTAAATTCAATTTTGTCATTTGCATATGCATGGGTTTATTATTAATTTTGTTCTATTACTTAAGGTTTGGTATTTACTTACACTTAGTAACTGCTAATAAAATTTTGACCAACTACTTAAAAGCAATGCTCAGCTCTAACCCCTATCATTGATTAGCCTTACACATCACATGAACTCCCACCTTTGGTGAGTTCATGCCACATTATTCCCCACAACTTGTTGAGCGATGATCATGTGTGAGCTCACCCTTGCTGTCTCACACCCCCCACAGGAGAAGAGCAGGTGGTTCAGGAGGAGCCACAAAGCGAGGAGTTTGATCTGATCTAGGTGGCGTTTCCCCAGTTGACTTTGCGCCAAGGACGATCCTTAGTTCGCTTTATATTTATCACTTATTTTGTAAGACTTCCGCTATGTAATAAATACTCTGATGTTATTGTGACATTTATCTCTATACACTCTGTTGTTATATATGTTGTCTTCTTTGGCGCATGTATGAGATGCACCCGGCTTTGTCCTTTAAAGCCCGGGTGTGACAGAAGTGGTATCAGAGGAAATGTTGACTGTAGGACGAAACCTAGATAGAAATGGACAAACCCTTACCTACTTACCTTATTCTGATTCTTTCTATACTTACCTTACTCTGATTCTTTCTATACTTATCTTGACCCTGTCTCACCTTCTACTGTTCTACTCTGACCATTCTTATCTTTTCTACTCTAAGACAAGAAGGATTTCACACCTTGGAATCCTACATTTATAACCTTTTTAAGAGATATGAGACCAAAAAAGAAAGAAATTAAAAATTATTTTCTCTATTAAAATTGTTGGTTGATTGTTCTGATGATCAATGTCTGATTTGCTTCTTTGGTTGATTGAAATAGTATAGACGGGCATCTTAGCATGTACCACCATAAGGTAATGTATTAGCGTTAGTAGGTGACACACTAATCTACTTAGCTAATAAATCTCCCAAAGTAACATGATTCGTAACTACCTGCCTTGTCTACTATTCTCTCTTACCATATATTTCTAACTCAGATGGTCAATACCAGGAAGGGTGGTGGAATTGATTTACCTCCCAATCGACACACTCGGAGGATATTTAGACAACCCCAGCCACAACCAGCAGAGATGAATCCTCCTAATCCTCCACCAGACGGAGTTGACCCACTAATTGTAGCTCAGATGAGGATGATGCAACAAATGGCAGACACTATGGCAGATATGCGTGCTCAGATGCAGCAAGAACGCCAGGAGATGCGCCAGGAAAGAGAAGAGATACGCCAGGAATTACGCCAGGAGCGAAAAGAGATACGCCAGGAGAGAAGGGCGCAACAGCAATTTCAACAACAACAACAGCAACAGCAACAAGTACCATTGCCTCCACCACCACCACCAGTTCCACCCCGAGATAAGCACCGGGAGTTCATGAGCCATAAGCCACCGACGTTTGCAAGTTCTCCTGATCCACTGGACGCGGATGATTGGCTGAAGTCCGTAGAGAAGATGTTGAACATTGCTCAATGCACTAACCGGGAGAAGGTTTTATATGCCTCTGGACGTCTGACAGGTCCTGCTGCTGATTGGTGGGATTCATATACTGCTGCCCACGATGCTGCTGACACTATCACATGGGTGGAGTTCAGTACACAGTTCAGGAACTATCATATACCAGCTGGATTGATGAAGATTAAGAAGAAGGAATTTTTATCGCTGAAGCAAGGAAGTATGTCAGTCAGCGAGTACCGCGACAAGTTTATCCAGCTATCCAGATATGCTCCAGATGAAGTTGTTGAGGATGAGAGGAAGCAAGAGCATTTTATTGAAGGGCTTAATGGACCTCTACAGTATGCTCTGGTGGCACATACATTTCCATCATTTCAGAGGCTGCTTGATAAGGCTCTAGCTATTGAACACAAGCGCGTTCAGCTAGGAGGTTTGAAGAGGAAAGCTATATCTCAGGGACAAGGAAGCAGCAGTGTTTGCCCACGCTACAGTCACCCCAGGGTACATCAGTAAGCACTGGCGGAGGCCAGCGCCTAGTTCAGCAATCACCTCAGAGGACTCCATCGCCTCGTCAGGCTACCCCCACTGGTACCCCGACGAAATTCTCAGGACAGAGTGCAGGCACTACTTGCTACAAGTGTGGGAAGATTGGACATTATGCAAATGTTTGCCCACAGAGGATTGCTACTACTCCAATTCAGAATAAGCAGCAGACTCCAGGATCTGGCAAGGGATTCTCTATTGCCAGGGTTAATCAAGTCAGCGTTGACGCTACTCCTAATGGTGCTGACATCGTACTTGGTATGTTTTACATTAATGCAATTCCTGCAACCATATTATTTGATTCTGGTGCTACACATTCATTTATGTCTGCTTGACATGCCAACACAAAAGAAATACCACTGCTAAATATGAGAAAACCAATGATAGTAATTACACCTAAAGGGCCTGTTGAGGCAAATCAAATGACACGTAGATTGACATTAACAATTATGGGAAGAGAATTTGGAGCTACCGCTATAATATTAGAGGCAAGCAGTATAGATCCGATCCTTGGTATGTCATGGTTAAGAAAGGCAAAGGCCATTATAGCATGTGGTAGAGGTACCGTAGAACTCACCAGCCCTAAAGGAGAAAGATTCCAAGTTAATATTGCAGTAACCACCTCATCCAAACGTGCAATGTTCTTTATACCGGAGGAGTTTGTTGGTGACAACATCCGTGTGGTTAGAGATTTCCCGGATGTCTTTCCGGAGGAGTTACCAGGGATGCCACCAGATAGGGAAGTTGAGTTTGTTATTGATCTCTTACCTGGAACTGTCCCTATTTCTAAACGGCCATACAGGATGTCTGTAGAAGAGTTAAAGGAACTTAAGAAACAGTTAACGAAGTTGCAAGAGGCTGGGTACATTCGTCCGAGTTCCTCACCTTGGGGAGCACCGGTTCTGTTTGTACAGAAGAAGGATGGATCACAACGGATGTGTGTGGATTATAGATCACTTAATGATGTTACTTTGAAGAACAAGTATCCGTTACCCCGTATTGAGGATTTATTCTATCAGATGAGAGGTGCAAAGGTATTCTCGAAGATTGATCTCCGATCGGGTTACCGTCAGATGAGGATTAAACCATCAAATATTCCCAAGACAACATTTTCGACTCGATATGGATTATATGAGCTCACTGTTATGTCATTTGGACTAACTAATGCACCAGCTTATTTTATGAACTTGATGAACAAGGTGTTTATGGAGTATTTGGACAGATTCGTCGTAGTATTCATCGACGATATTCTTATCTATTCCAAGAGTGATAGCGATCATGAGGAACATCTGAGATTGGTGCTACAGAAGCTAAGAGATAATCAACTCTATGCCAAGTTTAGCAAGTGCGAGTTTTGGATTGGCGAGGTGCCATTTCTTGGTCATATTATTTCTAATGGAGGAATATCAGTGGATCCTGCTAAGGTTAAGGAGATAATGGAGTGGAGAGTACCCACTACAGTTACTGATATTCGGAGTTTCTTGGGACTAGTAGGATATTATCAGAGATTTACTGAAGGATTTTCTAAGATTTCTAAGCCTATGACCTCGCTTCTGGAGAAGGACAGAGAATTTAAGTGGGACGAGAAGTGCCAAGAAAGCTTTGATCAATTAAAGAAGAGGTTGATGTCTCCACCAGTGTTGGTTATGCCAGGCCTACAGAAGGGATTTGATATTTATTGTGATGCATGTGGCCAAGGCTTAGGATGTGTGCTCATGCAAGAGGGACATGTGATTGCCTATGCGTCTCGTTAGTTATGGAAACATGAATTGAACTACCCCACTCATGACTTAGAACTGGCAGCCGTTGTGCACGCGCTTAAGATTTGGAGACATTATATTATGGGGACCAAGTGTCAAGTATACACAGATCATAAGAGTTTCAAGTATATATTCACTCAGAAGGATCTCAACCTTAGGCAACACTGTTGGTTGGAGCTTATTAAGGACTATGATTTGGAGATTCACTATCACCCGGGAAAGGCAAATTTGGTTGCAGATGCCTTGAGTCGAAAGGAGCATGATCATTCAGCTGTGGTTACCCAGCTACCCGATGAGATTGTTGAGGATTTCAGGAGACTTAACCTGGGGATAGTTGCTCACACTGAAGGAGTTATTATTGATGTGGAACCTACCTTGGAGCAAGAAATCCACAGAAGGACAGATTGGTGATGCTAAGATACAAGAGATTAGGGATCTGATTACTGAAGGTCGAGGTCCGGAATTCATGGAAGATGAGCAAGGCACCATATGGTTCAAGGACAAGATATGTGTTCCTGATATCGAAAGCCTTCGTGAGACTATTTTAAAGGAGGCCCATGACTCGGATTATTCTATTCATCCTGGTAGTACCCAGATGTACCAGGATTTGAAGTAGAAATATTGGTGGTATGGATTGAAGAGAGAAGTGGCTGTACATGTGGCTATGTGCGATGTATGTCAAAGAGTCAAGGCTGAACACCAGAGGCCAGCTGGACTCCTGCACCCACTGAAGATACCCGAGTGGAAGTGAGAAGAGATTGGTATGGATTTCATTACTGGATTGCCTCGCACCCAGAAAGGATATGATGCTATATGGGTGATTGTGGATAGATTGACTAAAGTGGCTCATTTCATTCCGGTCAAGACTACTTATAAAGGTTCTCAACTAGCGGAGTTATATATGGCTTGGATTGTGTGTTTACATGGAGTACCCAAGAAGATCGTGTCTGATCGAGGTTCACAGTTTACCTCAAGATTCTGGAGAAGCTTTCATGAGAATATGAACACTAAGCTAAATTTTAGTACGACTTATCACCCTCAGACGGATGGACAGACCGAAAGGACTAATCAAGTATTGGAAGATATGTTGAGAGCTTGTGCTCTTCAGCATGGAGGAAGTTGGGATAAGAGTCTACCATATGCTGAGTTCTCATATAATAATAGTTATCAGGCCAGTCTGAAGATGTCACCTTTTGAAGCTTTATATGGGAGGAAGTGCAGGACTCCTCTACATTGGGATCAGACTGGAGAAAGACAGTTCTTTGGGCCTGAACTGATTCAAGAAGCAGAAGAACAAGTCCGTATCATTCGAGAGAATTTGAGGGTAGCTCAAACCAGACAAAAGAGCTTCGTAGATAATAGAAGACCACTGGAATTCGAGGAAGGAGATTATGTGTACCTCAAGGTGTCACCACTTCGTGGAATGAGGAGATTCAAAGTTAAGGGCAAATTGTCCCCGCGCTATATTGGACCATTCTTGATTTTTAGGCGAGTTGGGGAGATGGCATACCAACTCGAGCTACCTGCTAGTCTATCAGATGTGCATAATGTGTTCCACGTGTCTCAGCTCAAGAAGTGTCTCCGTGTCCCTGAGGAACAGTTACCAATGGAAGAGCTCAGTGTTCAGGGTGATTTGACTTACATGGAGTACCCGATCAAGATTCTTGATACATTGACTCGAGTTACAAGAAATAAGGTGATAAAGATGTGTAAAGTACAATGGAGTCACCACGGAGAAGATGAAGCTACGTGGGAAAGAGAAGAAGAGCTTCACATAGATTTTCCCCATCTTTTCTCTAGTTCTTCTTAAATCTCGAGGACGAGATTATTTTTAAGGGGGGTAGGATTTGTAACACCCAGTTGGTAATACATAATAAAAGAGGAGAAAAGTCATTCCCTATATTTTATGTGTGTGTTGAAATTACTTATCATCACATGTGAACACCATATTCAAACAACAAACAAATAATAAAAAGATATACCCTTCAATTATGCATCATGTTGGTATTCTATTTTGTGTGCATTTTGTGACAACATAGAATCATATGAAAAGAAAATATTAAAGTCTCAAGTGGAATTTAGAATATACAAGAGATGTTAGAATTTAGAAAAGAGAGAGAGAAATATTGGCCAATACCAAATAAAATCCTTAGAGAAATAAATTCATTTCACCATGGCATGTTTGAATCAAACCCTCAAATAGTTGAGTACAAATTCGGCACAAAATTTGAAATCCAAAATTTGGATTTCAAAATAAAAAGAAAACAAAAGCAAAAGAAAAAGAAAAAGGGAAACCCTAACTGGGCCTCTGTAACCAATTCGGCCCACTCCCTTCACGTTGGTCGCGCGGCCCAGCTCTGATAAAATCGCGCTGACACCTGGCCCCCACTCGGCAGCTTCATGCGCTCGCTTGGTTTATCGCTGACGTGTGGGTCCCCCATTCGCCAGTCGTCGTCTCCGCGAAAAGGGCGTCGCGTGAACGGATTTCACCGCTTCTTGCGTGGAGCCTCCGTCAGTCCGCGCCTGCAGGGTCTTGGGCGCCTGGCTATAAACCCGGCTGTTGCCTTACTCCGTCCCTACCCTCCTTTAAACTAGTTCGCCGAGAGCTCTGCATTTATTTTACCTGCGGTCGCCACCATTGACACCGAGAGAGAGAGGGAGAGAAATTTGCAGCGCCGTCGTCGAGGCTATCTCAATTGAGCACTCTAGTGCTCGGGCCGCGGCATTGGGAAGCTTCGGCGACTCCGGGCGGAACCAATCGTGCCGTCAATTTGAGCTGTGTACCATCGGAAGTCGAGTAATCGCTCGCCAGAGCAGGGAGCGCCACCGTCGTCCGCCTCCTTCCGTGGACAGACCACACCATAACGCTTTCATCGGTGAGTCCTTAACCATTCTATTCTCCTCGTTCTACTCAACGTGTTGAACCAGTCGCCCATTGGGTTTGGTCTCCCTGGCGTCTATCGCGCGAGTCATCGAAGTGCGCCGCCGCGCGGAGTACTCGCGCCGCCGTGACCTGAGTAGATGTAGACGAAGTGCTCGGGTCCATTGGATTCAGGCGGGACGGTGTAGATTAGATCCAGAATACCGGTTCGACATAATCGACTCAGGACGTCGATATGCGATTGAACGGCTCGGATCACTCAGCGTTAACAATCAATGTGGACCACTGGTTAATGATTCGATGGCCCAGAATGCATATAGCCTAGTTACCCTAGTAGTCTAATCCTGGTGCTTCGTTTGGGATCGAACGGTGGATAGCGTTGCGTACCCCTTCGCTACGTCACATTTGCTAAAGAGTCCTTCTGCTTAATTGAAATAAACCCGCAGTACACCCAGGGGCGCTCTGTGTCTTAAGAAATATTATACCGAGGCCCTGTATTTTCTGCAAATAATACGCCCAGTCCAGAGCTCATTTAAATGTTATAAATGAATTAGAAATTGAATATTTAATATGAAAATAAATGCTAGAACTTGGTAAATTCGTATAAATTCCATTTTTAATCCAAATTGATCCATTTCAATTTCTAAAATTTTGTAATTTTATTCTCTATCACCTAGAGTCTCTGTTTTGACATGACAACAGTAAGAAAATTAATTCCACACTTAATCCTATTTTAAGCACATAAAACCTTTGGAAATTTATAACTTAAAATCTATAACTCCAAAAAAAATTATGATTCCTGTTCCTAGGATTTTATTTTAATGTGTAGATCATTACTGTGTATTTTTTGTACATGTTTGGTGTGATGTTAATTTTCTCTATATATTGTGCTTGTTTGTATTGTGGCGAGTAGAAGAGATCGTGACTGAGGATCCTGGTGAGCAGCAGATAGAAATAGCTGAGCAGGAGCTCATTGAAGGCAAGTTGTGCCCTTGACCACTTTTTACCCAATAATGTTCTTTAATGTCACTTAATCATGCATAGGTTTAATTTTGATGGGACCCAATAGGTCACCCTAGATTGTTTATCTCATTACCTTGTTTACCCCTGAATCACTTGGGTAGTTTGCTATTGCTTTACATGGTTTTGGGATAATCATTTATTATATCTATGTTCCAATTCTTTTGTTATTCTATTTATGTTCATGTCAAGATCATTAATGTTAATTGGAACATAGAGCTTAACTTGAGAAGCACGTGCCACCACAAGGGTTTAATGGGACGCCCTTGGCTGACTAATTAGGAAAGCTAGTGGAAGACTACCTTACCCGAAAGGGGAAAGGGCAGTAGGGCATTGCATGCAAGGAGGTTCTCGGGTTGATTTAGTTGCGATGGCGGTCAGACGGGGGATTCTTGCAAGTGCTCTTCCCATAAACTGTAGTGGGTTTTCGGAAGCTAGTGGAACTTTGTAAAGGCCTCATAGTGTTGCCCTGCCGCGCTTCCTAGGTAGAGGTGTATGGGAGTCGCGACCCCTTGGCAGATGGGTAACATGACTTGTGGGTAAAGGGTACAACCTCTGCAGAGTGTAAAACTGGTATACTAGCCGAGCTCATGGTCATGAGCAGCTCAGGACTCTCTGATGATTAATTTATGGAACTTAAATTCAATTTTGTCATTTGCATATGCATGGGTTTATTATTAATTTTGTTCTATTACTTAAGGTTTGGTATTTACTTACACTTAGTAACTGCTAATAAAATTTTGACCAACTACTTAAAAGCAATGCTCAGCTCTAACCCCTGTCATTGATTAGCCTTACACATCACATGAACTCCCACCTTTGGTGAGTTCATGCCACATTATTCCCCACAACTTGTTGAGCAATGATCATGTGTGAGCTCACCCTTGCTGTCTCACACCCCCTCACAGGAGAAGAGCAGGTGGTTCAGGAGGAGCCACAAAGCGAGGAGTTGATCTGATCTAGGTGGCGTTTCCCCAGTTGACTTTGCGCCAAGGACGATCCTTAGTTCGTTTTATATTTATCACTTATTTTGTAAGACTTCCGCTATGTAATAAATACTCTGATGTTATTGTGACATTTATCTCTATACACTCTGTTGTTATATATGTTGTCTTCTTCGGCGCATGTATGAGATGCACCCGGCTTTGTCCTTTAAAGCCTGGGTGTGACAATATCCCCCGGGTCCACCCAAGGGTGAAAACTTCGCTCGGGGCCACGTGGCAGTTGCCCCTCTGAGGCATCTCGTCATGGGCCAGGCAAACGGAAACAATGGAAGCAGGTCGACCCAGAGGCGAAAGAGGCCCACGTCCGAGCTAGTTGTGGCATAGGCATGAATATGTCGGGCATGTTTGTTCTTGCGCCCGACATCCTAAAACACTTGGGATAGCTCGGCATGGAGGCACCAGATTTTCCTTGGAATAGTGAAAGTTGTTTGCTACTAACTAGGAGATAAGTAGGAAGATTGTGATCAATAGTTGTGCGGGAAGCCCCCACGGGTGTGTGTATATAAGGCCAAGGGGGACCACTCCATTTGCATCTCATTAGCATCCCCACAGTTTAGTAGACACCACCTGTAATGTAACCCATATACAAAGCCACCCCAGGAATGTCACACCCGGATTTAAGCGATAAAGCTGGGTGCGTCTCATATGTGTGCCAAAAAAGAACATCACATATAATGACAAAGTGTATAGAGATAAATGTCACAAGTATCATTATTACATAGCGGAAGTCTTACAAAAATAAATGATAACAATAAAGCGAACTAAATATTATTCCTTGGCACCATGAAGCTGACTGGGAGACGCCACCTAGATCAACTCGTACTCTTCATTATAGGGCTCCTCTTGGACCACCTGCTCTTCACCTATGGGGGGGTTATATATCACAAGAGTGGGCTCCCAAAAGATCATAGCTCAACAAGTTGTGGGGAATAATGTGCATGAACTCACCAAAGGTGGGAGTTCATGTGAAGTGTAAGGCTGATCAACAAATAAGGGTAAAAGCTGAGCATTGCTTTTAATAAGTTCGTCAAATTTTATCAACAGTTACTAAATGTAAGTAAATACCAAACTAGAGTAATAAATAGATCAAATTAATAATAAACCACAATGCAATGCAAATGACAAATTGAATTTAATTCCATAAATTACTCATGTGAGGGTCTGAGCTGCTCATGACTGTGAGCATGGCTGATATACCAGTTTTACACTCTGCAGAGGTTGCACATCTTTACCCACGAGTCATGTTACCCATTTGTCAAGGGATCGCGGCTTCCCATACACCTCTACCAAGGAAGCAAGGCAGGGTAACACTACGAGGCCTTTACAAAGTTCCATTAGCTTCAGAAAACCCGCTACAGTTTCTAGGAAGTCCGATTGCAGGGATCCCTCGCCTGACCGCCATCGCAACAAAATCAACCTGAGGACCACCCTACACTGACCACTCCCCTACTGCTTTTGCCCCTTTTAGGTAAGGTAGTCATCCATTAGCTTTCCTAATTAGTCAGCCAAGGGCGTTCCATACCACCCTTGTGGTAGCACTGTTTTCCCAGGTGGTCGCTCTATGTTCCAATTAACATAATGATCTTATCATGAACAGTAAATAACAAACTGATAATAAAAGTATGATCATGAATAATGTGTATCTCAATACCCAAAACCACATAAAGCAATAACAGGTACTACCCAAAAGTTCAGTGGTAAACAAGGTATAAAGATAGTCAAACTAGGGTAACCTATTGGATCCCATCAAAATTAACCTATACAGATCATAATGATTAACAGTAACATTATTGGGTAAATAGAAGTGATCAAGGGCACAACTTGCCTTCAACGTGCTCCTGCTCAGCAGTCTCCACCTATTGAACCCCTGGGTCCTCAGTGGCTTGCTCGTCTACTCGCAGCAATACAAACAAACATGGTATAGGAGAAATTAACATTACACCAAACAACATAAAATAATGCATGATAATATTCTTCGCATCGTAACAAGATCGTAGGAACAAGAATCACTAAATTTGAAGTTACAGTTATCGAGTTATAAATTTGCAAAGTTTTTAAGTGTCTAGTATAGAATAAATCAAGTGAATAATTTTAGTCTATGTTTCATGGCTAAACAGAGTTACTAGGTGATAAACAATATTAAAACAAAATTATTGGAACTGGAATGGATTCAAAAGGAGTTAAATGCACCAAGTTATGAATTTTCTAAGTTTGGGACATTATTTTTGCACTAAAAAGAATTTTTGTATTTAATTTAATGAATTCCTGAGTTGCTTGGACTGCGACCACAAATACAGAAAAGATTAGGGGTCTAAATCAAAGAATTCAGGGTCGTTCTGCAATTTCTTAACACGTAGTGTGGACGACGGGTTGATTTGATAGAAACAGAGGGGCTCATATGAAAATGTGTATTCACGATGGGGTATGTGTGAATCTCGGTCGTCCGATTAGCGCAGACGGACCAGATTAAATCACGCGCATCACATAACGTATTGCCCTCCGCAACTGCCCGATCTAGCATCGACAGATGAAGGGCGATTAGATCCCAGCCACCCGATACCGAGCCTACGCGCCAGATTTAATATTGCGAAGAGGTATCCTAAGATCTAATCATAGCCGTTCATCTGGATCTCAACTGTTACCATGCATCCTCCCTCCCCTAGTTGAACTCCGGCGACGACGCAGAGTACCACGGCGGTGCCATCGCCGGCAACAGCCCAAACGCGATTCGCGTGCTAAAGCACCTATCCGAAGGTAATTACGGGTAGTAGGAACGGTAAGATACGCTCTAGGAAGGTGCTTACCAGGAATTAAGGGCCGAGCAGAGACGTCCGCGGTGCACAGCGGGATCCGACAATGGCTAGAAATTCCGGGCACTTAGACGAGCCTCTGGGCTTAATACTTCACACAAGCGATCCACACACGCTGATGAACGCTCCCGACTCCTCACCAGCCTTCGATCGTTGGTACAAGCACGAGCTCTCGGCGGCAGACGACGGTCCTCCCTTGATGCGTGGTTTTCGGAATGTCAGGGAGGGACGTCAGGTCTCGTGAGGGCGTAGGGGTTCTAGGGTTTGTGGACGCCCGCGTTTGTACCAGCCGACCCGAGGTTCGTGCCATCGGCGAAGTCGGCACGCTTGTTGGCGCTCCTGAGCTCGCGACATGGGCAGTTGGGCTAACGAAGCGGGCCCAGTCACTAGCCACACGGGCGCATCCCCCCGCGTAGCATGAGTGGCTGATACGTGGGGTCCAGCTGACAGCCGTTCACGCATCCGACCGGCTGACGGAGCAGGGCCACCAACCAACGACGGATGTGCACGCGACTGACGGATGGGTCCAGGGTGTCGGTGCTCCGTTGTGAGCGGCGGTCCGGCTGGGCCGGGTGGGCCTCGGACGAGCACAGGAAGTGGGCCGCACACGGGGTTTAGGCATAACATAGGAGAATTTCTTTCTTTTTTTTTCTTTTCTTTCCTTTTTCCTTTGTTTTATTTCCCTTTTATTTTTGAATCTCAAATTTGAATCCTAACCTTTGTTGTGAATTTTGCACTTTCTACTAAACACTTACATCAAAATGTCGGTATGAAGTAATATCTTTATTTATATATTTTCCTTTATTTTGCATCTAAGGTTTTCCTTTCTCACTTCTCTTTCCTTTTCCATTTTATTTCCAAATCCTAGGATTTAAATTAGGCTTAATCCCTAATTCTCATTATTAATGTGTCGTTATTATTATTATTATTATTATTATTATTATTAAATGCATAAACAGTTAACTCCAACATGATGCACCATTTAATATAATTGCTGCAAAAATGAGAAAATCATCACAAGTAGTCAATTAAACCTTTTTATATTTTCCCAATTTCTATACATTCTATTCCCTCCAATACTTGGGTATTATAAATCCTACCCCCTTAAAAGGAATCTTGTCCTCAACATTAGGATGAACTAGGAAAGAGGTGGGGAAATTTTATTCGTAGCTCTTCTTCTCTCTCCCAAGTAGCTTCATCTTAACTGTGATGACTCGATTGCACTTTGCAAATTTTGATCACTTTACTCCTTGTAACACAAGTCAAAGTGTCAAGGATCTTGATAGGATACTCAGTATAAGTCAGATCATCTTGAACACTAAGATCCTCCATAGGTAGCTGCTCTTTGGGTACCCTGAGGCACTTCTTCAGTTGGGACACATGGAAGACATCATGTACATCCGCAAGATGGTCGGGTAATTCCAGTTGATAGGCAACTTCCCCACTCGCTTTAGGATCAAGAAGGGCCCAATAAAGCGAGGGGACAACTTCCCTTTAACTTTAAACCTTCTCATACCCCGGAATGGTGACACCTTCAGATACACATGATCACCCTCATTAAACTCTAATAGTCTTCTCCGGGTATCTGCATAGCTTTTCTGCCTTGACTGTGTAGTTCTTAAGTTCTCCCATATCAAGCGTACTTTCTCTTCTACTTCTTGTATCATTTCTGGCCCAAAGAACTGCCTTTCACCAGTTTGGTCCCAATATAAAAGAGTCCTGCATTTTCTGCCATATAAAGCCTCAATCGGTGACATCTTCAAACTAGCCTGGTAACTATTATTTTAAGAGAACTCCACATATGGTAAACTCTTATCCCAACTGCCACCATGTTTAAGAGCACATGCTCTTAGCATATCTTCTAACACTTGGTTGGTTCTCTCAATCTGCCCATCAGTTTGAGGATGGTAGGCCGAGCTGAAATTCAGTCTTGTATCCAAGCATTCATGCAACTTCTGCCAAAACCGAGAAGTAAACTGAGATCCTTGGTCTGACACAATCGTCTTAGGTACCCCGTGTAGACAAACTATACGTGCCATGTACAACTCTGCTAGCATGGTGCCCGAGTATGTGATATTCACTGGGATAAAGTGGGCTACCTTGGTTAGCCTATCCACAATCACCCATATAGAGTCATACCCGGTAGATGTGCGGGTTAGACCTACAATGAAGTCCATGCCAATCTCTTCCCACTTCCACTCAGGTATCTTAAGCGGGTGCAGTAAACCAGTAGACCTTTGATGTTCAACTTTCACCCTCTGGCAAACACCACACAATGACACATGTGAAGCAACATCCTTCTTTAGTCCATACCACCAATACTTCTGCTTCAAGTCCTGGTACATCTTGGTACTGCTCGGATGGATGGAGTAAGCTGAGTCATGTGCTTCCTTCAATATGGTTTCATGAAGACTGTCAATTTCAGTAACACAAATCATGTTCTTGAACCAGATTGTGCCCTGCTCATCTTCCGTGAAGTCTGGACCTCTACCTTCTGTTATCAGATCTTTGATCTCTTGAAGTTTGACATCACCGATCTGACCCTTTCGTATTTCTTGTTCTAAGGTAGGTTCTACTTCTATGGTAATTCCGTCAGTATGAGCAACTATCCCCATATTGAGCTTCTCAAAGTCTTTTGCTAACTCATTGGGTAACTGGGCTACAATAGCTGCATGAACATGCTCCTACCGACTCACGATATCCGCAACCAGATTCGCCTTGCCCGGATCATAGTGAATCTCGAAGTCATAGTCTTTGATGAGCTCCAACCAACAACGTTGCCTAAGGTTGAGATCCTTCTGAGTGAAGATATACTTTAAGCTCTTGTGATCAGTATAGACTTGACACTTAGTCCCCATAATATAATGCCTCCAAATCTTGAGAGCATGCACTATGACTGCTAGTTCTAAGTCATGAGTGGGGTAGTTCAACTCATGTTTCCGCAACTGGTGAGACTCGTAGGCGATAACATGTCCTACCTGCATAAGCACACATACCAAGCCTTGGCGGCACACATATCAATATATGTCAAATCCCTTCTGCAGATCTGGCATAATCAACACTGGGGGCGACATTAACTTAAACCTCAGTTGTTTGAAACTCTCTTGGCATTAATGAGTCCACTAAACTCTTTCCCCTTCTCTAATAGTGAGGTCATAGGCTTCACGATCTTGGAGAATCCCTCAATAAAACGTCGGTAATAACCCACGAGCCCCAGGAAACTCCGAACCTCAGTGACTGTTTTTGGTATCTTCCAACCCACTATCTCCCTTACTTTAACTGGATCCATTGAGATTCCACCTTTGGAGATGATATGCCCAAGGAATGGTACTTCATCAAGCCAGAACTCACACTTGCTAAACTTGGCATAGAGTTGATTATCCTGTAACTTTTGTAGCACCATCCGTAGATGTTCCTCATGATCACTATCATTCTTGGAATAAATGAGAAAGTCGTCGACGAATACCACAACGAATCTATCAAGATAGTCCATGAACACCATGTTCATCAGATTCATGAAGTAGGCTGGTGCGTTAGTCAAGCCAAACGACATGACTGTGAATTCATATATACCATATAGGGTAGAGAAAGCCGTCTTGGGAATATCAGATGGCCTAATCTTCATTTGATGATAACCCGACCTGAGGTCGATTTTAGAGAACACCCTAGCACCTCTCATTTGATCAAATAAATCTTCAATGCGAGGTAAAGGATACTTGTTCTTGATTGTTACATCATTAAGCGATCTATAATCAACACATATTCTTTGTGAACCATCCTTCTTCTATACAAACAGAACCGGTGCTCCCCAAGGTGAGGAACTCGGACAAATGTACCCTGCCTCTTGCAACTCTGTTAATTGTTTCTTAAGTTCTTTTAATTCTTACACTGACATCCTATATGGTCTTTTTGAAATAGGAGCGGTTCCAGGTAAGAGATCAATGACAAATTCAACTTCCCTATTCGGTGGCATCCCGGGTAACTCCTCTAGAAAGACATCTTGAAAATCTCTAACCACACGGATGTTTCTATCCACAAATTTTCCATCTACTAGATATATGGCGGGTCTGGTAGAGGCAGTTATAGTAATCTTGACTTTGAATCTTTCCCCTTTGGAATTGGTGAGTTCTATGCCTTTGCTTTCCTTAACGAGGACATACCAAGTATCAGATCTATACTGCTTTCTTCTAATACTATAGGTGTAGACAAGAATTCTCTTCCCATAACTCTCAGTGTTAATCTATGTGTCATATAATTTGCTTCAACGGGCCCTTTCGGGGTAATCACTATCAGTATTTTTTGCATATTTTGAAGTGGTAACTCATTTGTGGTGGCATAGCGAGCAGAAATAAATGAATGCTTAGCTCCATAATCAAATAATATGGCTGCAGGAATTGAATTAATGTAAAACATACCGATAGTGATGTCAGCTCCATCAGCAGTAGCCTCAGCTCTGACTTGGTTAACTCTAGCAATGTTGAATCCCTTGCCAGATGTTGGAGTCTGTAGCTTGCCCTGGACGGGTGTGTTGGGATTCCTCATCGAACAAGCATTTGCATAGTGCCCAACCTGACCACAATTGAAGCATGTGGTGACTATACTCAGTCCTGCAGGTCTCACCGGGGTGCCAGTGGGGGCAGCCTGACGAGTGTGTGGCGTCTATGGAGTCCCCTATGGTGCGTACTGAGCTGGGCGCTGTCCTCCTCTAGGACGAGCTAGTGTACCCTGGGGCGGAACATAGCTAGGACGAATGTTGCTGCTCCCCTGCCCCTAGGTAATGGCCTTCCTCTTCATTTCACCCAGCTGAACACGCTTGTGTTCAATAGCTAGTGCCTTGTCTAGTGTCACACTCGGTTTTAGAAGGCAAACCGAATGCGAACTATGTACGTGCCAGGATCAGCAATTCACGTACACAACAGTTACATAACCGGACATCATCAAATAGTGCTCGAATAATAACATAAAAGAGGGTAATAGTTGATTACATCATGATGTCCGAGACATCCACATAGTCATTAACATATATCAAAGTGCGAAAAACGAAACGTAGCTAAACACGGCCTTCATAGGTAGCCGGCCGGGGGTTTGCCGCTAACCCAAACCTAGAACTCATCGTATTCTTGGAACTCCTGGAAATCCTCCACCACAACTTCATCTTCTTCTGAGTAGTGGTTGCAACGTGGACAACCTGGGGGTTTGGTGTGTAAAACAAGAGTGAGTACACATCAACATACTCAGCAATTGTCCCATTTGGCTGTAGGGGACTAGCTTTATGTGGGGTTAAGGTCAAGCAGTTGCTTTTAGTTGGTCAAGTAATTATTACTAACAGAGAGCCAAGTTTTAACATTAACCCAAGTTGTTAACCAAAAGTACTCTTTCCAAACGGAAAGAATACCAGAAACCATAATTGAAAGGGAAATAGGGCTTAAACCTTTTCCTAAATGATTTTGGTGGTTGAATGCCCAACACAAATAATTGGACTAACTAGTTTGCTCTAGATTATATATTCTACAGGTGCTAAAAGGTTCAACACAAACCAATAAAAAGATCAAAGTTAGGGTTCAAAAGAAAGGAGCAAAAGAAACCGAAGAGAACCCTGGTCTGGCGCACCGGACAGTGTCCGGTGCCCAGGGCCGTACAACTGCGATCTCCTCACCTTCGGGTTTTTCAGGGCACACTCCGCTATAATTCACCGGACCGTCCGGTGTGCCAGCGGGGTAACGGCTATCCAGCGCAACGGTCGTCTGCAAAAGCATGAACAATGCGTGAACAGTGCGCGCAGAAGTTAGAGCAGGCTCAGCACCTGTTCGGTGCCGCACCGGACAGTGAATAGCACCTATCCGGTGCCGCACCGGACTGTCCGGTGCAACATGAAGTTAGCGCTCCAACAGTCAGAATCTTCAGAACCCTAACGGTTGGGTGACGTGGCTGGCGCACCAGACATTGTCCGGTGGCGCACCAGACTGTCCAGTGCTGTTGGGGACTTGTTCTCAAATACTACGAATTAAGAACAAGGCAACATAGAAAGAAGTTAACGGTTAATGCCCTTCGTCCTTCGAAGCATTATTTCCCTTAGGGTATAACGATCTTCGGACGAAGGTTATGAAGGGCATACCTTCATCATCACATTTTACATTGATGAAAGGAGAAGCATATGAAACATGAGAAAATAACATGAATAATTATATAACATTATTTTCATGTCCTTATTATATAATCATAGATGAATAAGAACAATATTACATTTATACCTTCGTCTTGACAGAAGGCAAAAGTACAAGCGTGACGCACGAGCGAGTACAAGTCAGCGTGAACAGTACGGGGGTATTGTTCATCTATTTATAGGCACAGGGCACAACCTGTGTGAAATTACATTCATGCCCTTCATGTTCACTATTGGCTTAAGGACAATTTATGGAGGACTAAATAGCCTTTTCCTTCTTAAGTCGGTTCCTTTTTCTGCTACTGAGCCGAAGCTCCCTTTCGCACAGCTTCAGCACTGGTTCAACCTTCGTCCCGACCCTGCTTTCCATATTGTGTACAACTTCATCCCGAGTCCGAAGATTCCTGTACATATATTACACTTGGGAAACATTGTTAAATCATGTTTTTGAGGACCTTCGGAAGATGAAGGCCCCCAACAGTAGCCCCTCGCAGTATTAATTTGTTGTAACAACGAATTCAGACTGCGACATGAACGAAGGCCTTAAGCCGAAGGTCCGAAAAAACACTTTCCCTTTGCTAGAATAGCAACAATCAATGATAGATGGGCCCCCTCCAAGTTGCAGCGTGTTAGGTGTATAAATATGAACTCACACCAGCAACACTTGATACGCTGTTTTTGCCATTTGCATTATTTTCTCAAACTTTTAGCTCTTGCTCACTAGCGCTCGCTAGATTTTCAAGTTTTTTGAGCTTCAGTTTAATAGACATGTTTTCACCATGCCTGGGGAAAAAATGACTGAGAAGGAGAAGCTGACTGAAAAGACGAAGCTGTTTGAGGAAAAGAAGGCTGCAGATCCTTATATTGCTGGATTTATTGAGTCGATGGCAAAGACAAACACAGAGAAGATTACGAAGGTTTATCTGAAGATACTGGTGACAACGATAGCTATGATGTGGAAAGTGGGGATGAAGATTCTGAAGATCGACCCTAGCGACCAAGCCATGCTGTCTTCGAAAAATCAACCATTAAACAGAGTGATCTTGAGAACATGAGAGGAATGTACTTTCGGGACATGTCTATCGTGAGGGCTGGTGGAGACAACAACGTCCATGCTCCTGAAGCCTTTTTAAGGCTAGTCTTCGGTTTCCTTTGAGCAAGTTTGTAGTTGAAGTGCTGAAAATCTATCAGATCTTCCTTCATCAGATCACCCCCGAAACTATAATGAGGATGGGGATTTTTGTCTGGGCTATAAGGAGTCAGGGGCTAGAGCCAAGCACGAAGTGCTTCTGCAGTATGCATGAACTCTTATATGAGATGAAGGCTACTGGCAAAGAACAGTACCACAACAACTTCGGTTGTTATGGATTTATTGCTCGCCCTAATGCAAGCCACCCAGTGCCAACATTTCGGAAGAGATGGCCCGGGGCCTGTATGGAAGAGTGGTTTTATGTGAAGAATGATTTAAAGGCAAGGGAATACATTAAAGAAATCATCATGCGCCCCATCTGGTCCCGCTTCGGCCTCCGAAGGCCGAAGGTGGAAATTGATGACACTGTCGAAGCGTGTCAGAGGGCTTTCAACACTGTTTGCTCCTTCATTGGCACAAGAGATTTGATTCAAGAACATATAGCCTTCAGGGTATGGCCGCTTGTGGAAAGCTAGGAGATGCCGAAGGAGACTACCATTGATTCTAGTGATGGTGGTCTGGTCCGACTGAAATATACCTTCAGATTTAGGGAGAAGTTTGATGAGCCAAATGACGATTGGCTGAAGTGTATTGAAGCTACCAGCAATGAGTTGCTTGGAGCTTACTCCAAGGCCGAAGATAATGCTCTGTCTGTAGCCTTCGGAGGTCGGGGGAAGAAAAGACTAAACATGGTTTTTGATGCGATCGGCTTCATGTACCCTGATTATCGCTACTTTGGTCACCCCAGCTGAGCCTGCGCCGAAGAGCAAAAAGGTGAAAGTTCTGACCCACCGGCCACATTATATTGAACCGGCTGTAGTGCCTGAATTCGGCGCAGGGTCCTCCTCAGCAGCCGAAGCAACAGAAACTGCTCTGATTGCACAGAGCACTGAAGAGGCGACCGTAATGCCGAAGGTACCCATAGCCAAGCCAGTCAAAGATAAGGTTGATAAGGCTGAAGAATCAAAGGCCGAAAAAATAATGCAAGTGCCAAAAATTTTGAGCCCTCCGATAGAGGCAACACTATCGAAGGTGCAAAAGGTTGCTGCTGCAACTCCCAAGAGAAGAATGGCCAACGTGCTGGACGCTGTGCTGGAAACCACGAAGGTTTTAAGCCTTGCTGCTACAAAGAAAGTTGTTGAAACTACAAAAACGCAGGCCAAAGCCAAAACTAGGCAAGCAGACACTGAAGCTGCGCAAGCTCAAACTGAAGCCAAAGCTGGGCCTTCAGTGCCCACCGAGATGGAGCCTGCTGATCCTAAGGAAAAAAACGACAGAGCGGATTGCATCTGAAAAGATCGAAGCTCCTGCTCCCGAAGCTTTGAACAAAATCATTGACTACATTATTCGTCATGCTTCGGGAAAAGAACTATCCCAAGAAGAAATGCTAGAAGCACGACACTACGCCCAAAAATTGAAATATTCGAAGGGGGCGTTAGTGTTCAATGGTAGTGACGAAGAAGATTTTATGTACTGTCTCCCGAATAACAAAGAAATATCTGTTTGCCGGGAGATAGGTAAAAGCATCGAATTCCCAAAGCTGGAAGACGGCCTATCGATTTTATCAAAGGATGAACTTGCTGACAGCCTAGCATACAATAGCATAAAGGTATAAAAGTTAACTTTGAATTTGAAAATGAGGTATTTCATTTGTCATACTCAATTCTTTCCTCCTCTTGCAGGGCTTGATTCTTAGTAATGCCCTTAGGGCGCACAAAAATATTGAAGACGAAGGGTATACGATGGCTCTGAACAACCTTCGTTCAGAGGTGATTGAATTGAGAAACGAAGGTCTTGAAAAAGACAAAATCTTAATATCTCTAGTTAACAAAGTGAAAGAAGACGAAGCTAGTTTCAAAGCTCAGGCCGAAGCCCAAAAGATTGAAATTGAAGACCTTCGGAGGCAACTGGCCGAAGCTAAGGAAAAATGCGCACCCGCAGAAGCTAACCAAGAAATCAGCGAATATTGGAAAAATCATTTAGAGAAAAATGTTGAAGAACTTCGCACATCCAAGGAAAGGTGCTTTGAAAAATCCTTGGATTGTGTGAAGAAAATAAAAGCTAGTTTCACCAAAGTGGGTGTCAATTCTGCCGAAGAAAACTTTATACGAGGTGACCCCGAAGGCGTTATTGATTAGATAAGTGGAGTAGATGAAACCTTCGAAGAAATTTTAAGTGATCGCGGGAATGTTTGCGCGTTTTCCGGTGCGCGGGGAATTTCAGCCATCTTAGAGAAGGCGGGATGCGACCATATTAAAACCATGGCCCAGACCGAAGCTGCCTTCTCCATAGATGATACGAAGGATCCTTTAGCTGAAGCAACCTTGATGGGTGGAAAATTCTATAATGATGTCTGGGTGAATGATGGCCGAGAGATGACCCAAATTATAAAGAAAAGTGAAAAAGACACCCATGACGCCCGAGTAGAAGCAATACAAGCTGAAGAAGCTGCAGAGCGCGAAAAGCGTATAGGTATTATTTTTTAGTTTTTAGCTTTCGTGGCTTCGGACTAACTAATTTTTCCTACTTTAGCTGAATTATCTCCTCCACCGGAACCGTTCGATCCCCTAGCCGATCCGGAAATGAAGGAAGCGTTGGACATTATAAACATGGCTGAATCTATTGTCGACGAAGTCGTCAATAAATTGCTAAATGAAGTTGTGGAGAAAGTCCTTAAAGAGGAATATCACTTATTGTAAAAACATTTTGAAATGGTCAATGTAAGAGACACTAGAATGGACATTATGCTTTTATTGTAACAAAGTTGTAATATTTGATGTGTGTAACTTTGAATCGAATATGTAAATTATTGTAATTTATTTCTTTGCGATGCATGAAACTTACATACATACCGTTTTTTAACCTTCGGCGAAAAAACACCTTCCTTTCTTTTCATGCTTCATAAAGAAAAAGGTCCATGCTTCATAAAGGAAAAAGATATCCATGCTTCGCAAAGAGAGATCCCCTCTTTGTGTCCAGGCTGACGAAGCTATAATTCCTGAAGCTTACTTCGTGCCTTAGCACTTTTTCATTTTAACGAAGCATTTGCCGAAAATCAGCTCCGTATTCAATTCTCGTGTCATTGATGCGATATGATGTATGATGTGATGTTATGCGAAATGATGTGATGATTTGATGCAAAACGATGATGATGGAGCCACACATCCATACACCCACACTGGAACACACAAGCTCTGCATCCCCATAGGAATGACTTTGGAGCTTCTTCACCTTATATTTCGGTGATATAAGTTCTGCATCCCCTTAGAAACGTCTTTTGAACTTCTTCGCCTTCTATTTCGGTGGTATAAGTTTTGCATCCCCTTAGGAATGACTTTTGAACTTCTTTGCCTTATATTTCAGCGGTATTTGGCTCTGCATTCCCTTTGGAACGACTTTTGAGCAGAAAACTTACGCTGCGTTCCCTTAGGAACGACTTTTTGTAGCTTCAGCAATTTTAGCTCTGCATTCCCTTAGGAACGACTTTTGAGCAAAACACTTACGCTGCGCTCCCTTAGGAACAACTTTTGAGCTTCGTAAATTTTTGAGCTTCGTAACTTTTGAGCTTCGTAAGTCTGTGAAGAAGATATATTTCATTCTGATAGAAGCAAAGTCATTACAAAAATAAAACTAAGTTTTCATTGCTTGTTACTTATTCAAAAACAAAATAACCTAGAATATAAAAGCATTTAGGAAGTAGGATATTGCTTAGTATATGTGCTTTGATTCCGGTACAGTACTATTGACTGTACGAGCTTCGGACTCCTCCCTAAATTCACGTTGTTGTTGGGAGTGCTGGCGCCCTTCTGGCTGCTGGCTTCAGGAATATGTAGGCTGCAGTGGTGGTGACGGTGGGAGCTGAGGCCAGGAAGCCTGTGAATGGCTTGCCGAAGCAACAGAAGCTGCAGGTTGGTTGCCCACATATTCTGGTATGTAAGGAGAGTGGCACAAAGTAGTATGTAGGACTTGCTTCGGCTGATTCTGCCGAGCTTCTGCTTCAACAATCTCCTTTTGCTTCAAGATGGTGATTTGACAGGTTCTTGTAGTGTGACCTTTGTCCTCTCCATAGAATAAGCAATAGATTTTCTTGGGCTGATCCCCATATCTTCCTTCGAAGCCCCTGGCGCCTCTGCCCTTTGGAGCTGGCGGCCTGAAGGAGCTTTGCGGTTGTCCCGAAGACTGTGAAGTGTGTTGTGGCCTTTGAAGCAGGCTTCCTTTGTCATCATTCTAGCTGGAGCTATGGATTGATTTGACATGCCTAGGGTGGACTCTCCCTCCAAAGCTCCTAGTCATCTCAGAAAATCTGTAAGCTTCCTCCCTTCTTTGTCGGAAGTCATTATCAGCCCGGATGTACTCATCCATTTTCTGAAGCAACTTCTCCAGAGTTTGGGGAGGTTTCCAGCGGAAGTATTGTGTTGTGGGTCCTGGCCGAAGACACTTGATCATGGCCTCAATGACAATTTCATTGGGCACTATGGGCACTTGTGCTCTCAGTCGCAAGAACCTTCGGACATACTCCTGCAGGTATTCCTCATGGTCTTGTGTGCACTGGAACAAATCTTGAGCTGTGATTGGCTTCGTCTGAAAGCCCTGAAAACTGGTAACCAGCATGTCCTTGAGCTTCTGCCATGGCGTGATTGTCCCTGGCCGAAGAGAAGAGTACCATGTCTGGGCCACGTTTCGGACCGCCATGACGAAGGACTTTGCCATAACAGCTGCATTGCCTCCATATGAGGAAATTGTTGCCTCATAGCTCATCAAAAATTGCTTTGGGTCTGAGTGCCCATCGTACATGGGTAGTTGAGGTGGCTTGTAGGATTGTGGCCATGGGATAGCCTGCAATTCTGCTGCCAGGGGAGATGCATCATCAAAAGCAAAGGTACCGTGATTAAAATCACCGTACCATTCATCTTCGTTGAATGAGCCCTCTTGACGAAGCTCCTGATATTGGGGCCTTCGGTCGTGATCATCTTGAGTAAGATGACGCAATTCTTCAGTAGCTTCGTCGATCTTCTTCTGAAGGTCGGCCAGTCGAGCCATCTTCTCCTTTTTCCTTTGCACCTGCTGGTGAATGATTTCTAGATCCCTGATCTCCTAGTCCATCTCCTCCTCCTGAAGTGTTGGACTGGTGGCCTTCCTCTTTTGGCTTCTGGCCTCTCGGAGAGAGAGTGTCTTGGTTTGTGTCCTATGGCTGCAGTGCAGCCCCTGGCGCTGTTATCTTCTTCGGCGACATGACGAAGGTTGATGCTTTACCGAAGGTTGTGGAAGTGAGTACACCGGAGGTGGGCGCTAATGTTGGGGACTTGTTCTCAAATGCTACGAATTAAGAACAAGGCAACACAGAAAAGAAGTTAATGGTTAATGCCTGTTGGGGGCCTTCGTCCTCCGAAGGTCCTCAAAAACATGATTTAACAATGTTTTCCAAGTGTGACATATGAACAGGTACCTTCGGTCTCGGGTTAAAAGCATAAACGGTATGGAAAGCAGGATTGGAACGAAGGATTGAACCAGCGCCGAAGCTGCGCGCGAGAAAGCTTCGGCTCATTAACAGAAAGAGGAACCGACTTAAGAAGGAAAAGGCTATCTAGTCCTCGACAGTTTGTTATTAAGTCAATAGTGAATATGAAGGGCATGAATGTAATTTTACACAGGCTGCGTTCTGTGCCTATAAATAGATGAACAGTACCCCGTACTTTTCACGCTGACTTGTATTCACTTTTGCGTCACGCTTGTACTTTTACCTTCTGTCGAGCCGAAGGTACATTTTGTAATTTAATATTGTTTCTGTCTTTCCAGGATAGGATAATGAGAATGAATAAATAATGTTATATGATTGTTTATGTTGCTTCTCATATTTCATATGCTTCTTCTTTTATTAACATATATTGCATTAATGAAGGTATGTCCTTCATAACCTTCGTCTGAAGATCATTATGTCCTAAGGGAAATAATGCTTCGAAGGACGAAGGATATTAACATTTAACATTTTGTGTTGCCTTGTTCTTAACTCATAGCATTTGAGAACAAGTCCCCAACATTGGCGCCCACCTCCGGTGAACTCTTTCGACCACCTTCGGCAAAGCACTGACCTTCGTCATGCTGCTGAAGAAAGCTTCAGCGCTAGGGACTGGTGCACTGCAGCCGCTGGACCCAAACCAGGACTCTTTCCCTTCGGGAGGCTCGAAGCCATAAGAGGAAAACCACCAGTCCAATACTCCAGGAGGAGGAGATGGACCAAGAGATCAGGGACATGGAAATAATCAATTAGCAAGTACAAGGGAAGGAGAAGATGGCGCGACTGGCTGATCTTCAAAGGAAGATCGACGAAACTACTGAAGAAGTGCGTCATCTTGCTCAAGATGAACAAGATCGAAGGCCCCAGCACAGGGAGCTTTGTCAAGAAGGCTTGTTCAACGAAGATGGATGGTATGATGATTTTAATCATGATACCTTTACTTTTGATGATGCTTCTCCCTTGGCAGCAGAACTGCAGGCTACCCCATGGCCCCCGTCATACAAGCCACCTTAGCTTCCCATGTATGATGGGCACTCAGATCCAAAGCAGTTTCTGATGAGCTACGAAGCAACTATATCTTCGTATGGTGGCAATACCACAGTTATGGTGAAGTCCTTCATCATGGCAGTTCGGAATGTAGCCCAAACATGGTATTCTTCTCTACGACCAAGGACTATTACGTCGTGGCAGAAGCTTAAGGACATGCTGGTTACCAGCTTCCAAGGCTTTCAAACGAAGCTGGTCACAGCCCAGGCTCTCTTCCAATGCACGCAAGATCATGAAGAATACCTTCAGGCATACGTACGAAGGTTCTTGCGACTGAGGGCACAAGCACCTATAGTGCCCAATGAAATTGTCATTGAGGCCATGATCAAGGGTCTAGGCCAGGACCTACTGCTCAATACTTCGCCAGGAAGCCCCCACAAACTCTGGAGAAACTGCTTCAGAAGATGGATGAGTATATCCGGGCAGACAACGACTTCCGCCAAAGAAGGGAGGAAACTTACAGATTCTTGGAAATGACCAGAGGCTTTGGAGGAAGAATCCACTCGAGGCATGTCAGGTCAATCCATAATTCCACTCAGAGTGACGACAAAGGAAGTCAGCCTCAGAGGTCGCAATACACCTCACAATCTTCGGGGCAACAGCAAAGCTCTTTCAGGCCACCAGCTCCAAGGGGTAGAGGCGCCAGGGGCTTCGGGGGAAGATTTGGTGATCAGCCTAGAAAGATCTACTGCTTATTCTGTGGTGAGGACAAGGGCCATACTACAAGAATGTGCCAAATCACTATTCAGAAGCAAAAGGAGATAGCAGAAGCTGAAGCTTTGCAGAACCAGCCGAAGCAGGTCTTGCACACCGCTTCGTGCCACTCTCCCTACATACTAGAGTATGTGGGCAATCATCCCACAGCTTCTGCTGCTTCGGCTAGCCACTCCCACCCCCACCACCGCTACAGCCGACCTATTCTCGAAGCCAGCTAGAAGGGCGCCAGTATTCTCAGCAGCAACGAGAAGTCAGGGAGGAATCCAAAGCTCGCACAGTCAATAGTATTGTGCCAGAATCAAAGCACATTTATTGAGCGATATCCTACCCCTGAAGTATTTTTATGTTCTATGTCATTTTGTTTTTCAATAGGGAACAAACAATGCAGAACTAGTTTTAATTTCTTGTAATAGTTTCACTTTTATCTGTATGAAATATATCTTCTTCAAATAATTATGAAGCTCAAAAAATACTGAAGCTCAAAAGTCGTTCCTAAGGGAATGTAGAGCTAAAAATCACAGCCAAAGTTTCACCAAAGCTACAAAAAGCCGTTCCTAAAGGAGCGCAGCGTAAGTTTTGCCGAAGCTACAAAAGTAGTTCCTAAGGGAGCGCAGTGTAAGTTTTCTGCTCAAAAGTCGTTCCTAAGGGAATGCAGAGCCAAATACCGCCGAAATATAAGGCGAAGAACTTCAAAAGACGTTCCTAAGGGAATGCAGAACTTATACCGCCGAAATAGAAGGCGAAGAAGTTCAAAAGACATTCCTAAGGGAATGCAAAACTTACACCGAAAAATAAGCGGTGAAGCCGAAAATAAACGACAAAAGAGATTTTGATCGTTCCTAAGGGGACGTAGAGATTGTGTGTTTTAGTGTGGGCGTATGGGTGTGAGTCTTCGGCATTGGCATCATTCTTTGCATCATATCATCACATCATCTCGCATAGCATCACATCATACATCATATCGCACCTATGACGCGAATTGACTACAAAGTCGATCTTCGGAGAATGCTCTGTAAAAATGAAAATATGCCAAGGCACAAAGCCGAAAAATACAGCTTCGTCAGCTCTGTTGCAAAAGAAGGGATTCCTTGTTTAACGAAGCATGGATGTTTTTACGAAGTATGGAAATTTTTACAAAGCATGATTGTTTTTACAAAGCATGGATATTCTCACGAAGCACGGATGTTTTTCTTTACGAAGCATGAAAAGAAGGGAAGGTGTTTTTTCGCCGAAGGCTCAAAAACGGTATGTATATAAAGTTTCATGCATCGCAAAGAACTGAATTACAAAATAATTTACATATTAGATTCAAAAACATGCACATCGAATATTATAGTTTTGTTACAACAAAGCTGCATTGATCATCTAAAAATGTTTTTAAAATAAGTATTAATCCTCTTTTAGGACCTTCTCCGCAACTTCATTTAACAACTTGTTAACAACTTCGTCAACAATAGATTCGGCCATATTGATGATCATTATTGCTTTCTTCATTTCTGGGTCGGCCAGGGGGTCGAATGGTTCCGGTGAAGGAGATAGTTCAGCTACAGTAGAAAAAGTTAATTAGTTCAAAGTCAAGAAAACAAACGACGAAGCTAAAAGGCCACAAAACAATACCTATTCGTCTCTCGCGTTCTGCAGCTTCCTCAGCTTTTTTCGCTGCCTCTCGAGCATCATGAATATCTTTTTCACTTTTCTTCATAATTTCGTGAGCCATTTCTCGGCCACCATTTGCCCAGATATCAGTATAAAATTTTCCGCCCATTAAACTTGCTTCGGCTGAGGGATCTTTTGTATCATCCACGGAGAAGGCAGCTTCGGCCTAGGTCAGGGTTTTGACATGATCACAACCCGCCTTCTCTAGGATGGCTGAAATTCCTCTTGCACCGGAGAACGCGCAGACATCCCCGCGATCACTTAAAATTTCTTCAAAAGCTTCAGCCTCTCTGCTTATCCTTTCGATAACACCTTCAGGGTTGCCTCGTATAAAGTTATCTTCGTTGGAATAGGCGCCCATGTTGGCGAAGCTAGCCTTTATCTTCTCCACGCAGCCCAGGGATTTTTTGAAGCATCTTTCTTTAGATGTGCGAAGTTCTTCAACTGTTTTTTCTAAATAGTTTTCCAATATTCACTAATATCTTGATTGGCCTCTGCGAGACCACATTTTTCTTTGGCTTCGGTCAGCTGTTTCTGAAGATCTTCGATCTCATTCTTTTGAATTTTAGCTTGAGCCTTGAAATTAGCTTCATCTTCTTTTACTTTCCCACCAATGAAAGTAGAATTTTGTCTTTTTCCGTGGCTTCGTTTCTCAGCCTGATAACCTCTGTTCGAAGGTTATTAAGAGCTATAGTGCAACTCTCATCTTTAGCATTCTTTTGCGCCTTTAGGGCGTTGCTAAGTATTAAGCCCTGCAAGAAAGAATAAAAGGATTAACATGAGAATAAAAGACTTCATTCCAGAGTTCATAAGCTTAAAAATTCACAATTTATGTACCTTCATACTATTGTATGCAAGACTATCTGCGAGATCGGCCTTCGTCATGGCGCAAAGGCCAGCTTCGAGCTTCGGGAAACCCATACTTCTGGCCATCTCCCGGCAGACGGATAATTCTTTGTTGTCTGGGAGACAGTACAAGAAATCATCTTCGTCCGTACCGTTAAACACTAAGGCCCCCTTCGGATACTTTAGTTCCCGGGCATAGTGTTTGGCTTCAAAATTTTCTTCTTTGGATAATCTTTTTCTCGCAGCATGTCCAATAATATAATCAAGATCTTCGGGGTGTCTTCGGGGGTAAGGGATTCGGCTTCTTTTGCCGCACTTATCTCAAAAGCTATATTAGTATCTAGAGTTATTCCTTCGGCCCCTTGCTCAGTTGTGGCAAGCTTCGTCTCAGCAGGCACTGTGGGCCCTGCCTCGGTTTCAGCCTAGGTTATTGTAGCTTCAATTTCTATTTGCTTAGTATCAGCCTTGGGTTGCGTTTTGTCAGCTTCGACAACCTTCCCTGTGGGAGCGAGACTTATGGAGTCGGTTGTTTCTAATACATGTAATACATTTACCATCCTCCTTCTCTTAGGAGTTGTGGCAGAACTCTTCTGTGCCTTCAGCGCTGTTGCTTCTGTTGAAGGACTTAAAATCCCTGACATCTTTATTACTTCTTCAGATTTTGACCTTTCAGCCTTATCTTTGTCAACCTTCGTTTCAACTAGCTCAACCGAAGGTTCCTTCGGCACAGTAGCAGACTCTTCAGTCCTCTGCTCGGGAGGAACGGTTTCCTTTGTCTTGGTAGATGAGGAGGTCCCTTCGCCAAGTTTAGGTATCATAGCTGGTTCAATGAAACACGGCCGGTGGGTAAGTACCTTAATCTTTTTGCTCGCAGCCTTCGGCACAGGCTCGGCTGGGGCGGCCAAAGCATCAGCCTTTCTTTTCTTCCCCTGTCCCCGCAGCGGGTAGCGGTAGTCGGGGTAGACGAAGCCAATGGTATCAAAAACTCTATTTAATCTCTTCTTCCCCCGACTTTCGAAGGCTGTGGATAATGCATTATCTTCTGCCTTGGAATATGATCCAAGCAGTTCATCACTTGTAGCCTCGATGCATTTTAGCCAGTCATCGTTTGGATCATCGAACTTATCCCCATACCTGAATGTATACTTCGGCCGGACCAGTTCACCTTCGCTAGACTCGGTGATGGTCTCCTTCGGCATTTCCCAGCTCTCTACAAGCGGGCATACTCTGAATGCTTTATGCTCTTGAATTAAATCTCTTATACCAATAAAGAAGTAGACAGTATCAAACGCCTTCTGACACGCTTCGACGGCGTCATCAATTTCAACCTTCGGCTTTCGGAGACCGAAGCGGGACCATATGGGGCGCATTATAATCTCCTTGATGTCCTCCCTCGCTGTCAAATCATTCTTCACATAAAACCATTCTTCCATCCAAGTTCCGGGCCATCTCTTTCAAAATGTTGGCACTGGGTGGCTTGCGTTGGGACGAGCGATAAATCCATAACAACCGAAGTTGTTGTGATACTGTTCTTTACCCATGGCCTTTGTCTCATACAGAAGTTCGTGCATGCTGCAGAAACACTTCACGCTTGGCTCTATCCCTTGGTTTCTTACTGCCGAGACAAAGACTCCCATCCTCAATATGGCTTCGGGGGTCAACTGATGAAGGAAGATTTGGTAGGTTTTCAGCACTTCAACTACAAACCTGCTCAGTGGGAACCGAAGCCCAGCTTTGAAGAAGCTTCGGTAAATCACAACTTCATTTTCCTCGGGGGCCGGAACATTGTTGTCTCCACCAGCCCTTACAATAGACATATCCTGAAAGTATGTTCCTCTCATGTTCTCAAGATGACTTTGTTTGATGGTTGACTTTCCGAAAATCGAATGACTTGGTCTCCACGGCCGATCCTTAGAATCTTCGCCCCCACTTTCCGCATCATAACTGTCACTGTCACCAGTATCTTCAGACAGACCCTCCAGTATCTCCTTAGTAATCTTCTCTGTATTTGTTTTTGCCATTGACTCGATAAATCCAGCAATGTAAGGATTTACAGCCTTCTTCTCCTCAAAAAGCTTCTCCTCTTCAATTAGCTTAGTCTCAGCAACAACCTTCTTGTCTTGAGACATTTCTCCTTCAGAGATGACAAAAATGCATCTTTTTAACCGAAGCTCAGAAAGCTTGAAAAACTAGCAAGCGTTAGTGAGCAAGAGCTATGAAATTGATAAAATAAAGCAAATAGCACAAGCAGCGTATCAAATGTGGTTGGTGCGAGTTCTTATTTATACGCTCAGCACGCCCCAAATTGGGGGGGGGGCGTCCGTCATTGACCGTTGCTATTCTAGCAAAGGGAAGGTGTTTTTTCGGACCTTCGGCTTAAGGCCTTCGTCCATGTCGCAGTCTGAATTCGTTAATTTAAACAAATTAATACTGCGAGGGGCTACTGTTGGGGGCCTTCGTCCTCCGAAGGTCATCAAAAACATGATTTAACAATGTTTTCCAAGTGTGACATATGAACAGGTACCTTCGGTCTCGGGTTAAAAGCATATACTATATGGAAAGCAGGATTGGAACGAAGGATTGAACCAGCGCCGAAGCTGCGCGCGAGAAAGCTTCGGCTCATTAACAGAAAGAGGAACCGACTTAAGAAGGAAAAGGCTATCTAGTCCTCGACAGTTTGTTATTAAGTCAATAGTGAATATGAAGGGCATGAATGTAATTTTACACAGGCTACGTCCTGTGCCTATAAATAGATGAACAGTACCCCCATACTGTTCATGCTGACTTGTATTCACTTTTGCGTCACGCTTGTACTTTTACCTTCTATCGAGCTGAAGGTACATTTTGTAATTTAATATTGTTTCTGTCTTTCCAGCATAGGATAATGAGAATGAATTAATAATGTTATATGATTGTTTATGTTGCTTCTCATATTTCATATGCTTCTTCTTTTATTAACATATATTGCATTAATGAAGGTATGTCCTTCATAACCTTTGTCTGAAGATCATTATGTCCTAAGGGAAATAATGCTTCGAAGGACGAAGGATATTAACATTTAACATTTAACATTTTGTGTTGCCTTGTTCTTAACTCATAGCATTTGAGAACAAGTCCCCAACAATGCCCTTCGTCCTTCGAAGCATTATTTCCCTTAGGATAAAACGATCTTCGGACGAAGGTTATGAAGGGCATACCTTCATCATCACAGTTTACATTGATGAAAGGAGAAGCATATGAAACATGAGAAAATAACGTGAATAATCATATAACATTATTTTCATGTCCTTATTATATAATCATAGATGAATAAAAACAATATTACATTTATACCTTCGTCTTCACAGAAGGCAAAAGTACAAGTGTGATGCACGAGCGAGTACAAGTCAGCGTGAACAGTACGGGGGTACTGTTTCATCTATTTATAAGCACAGAGCGCAGCCTATGTGAAATTACATTCATGCCCTTCATGTTCACTATTGGCTTAAGGACAATCTATTGGGGACTAAATAGCCTTTTCCTTCTTAAGTCGGTTCCTTCTTCTGCTACTAAGCCAAAGCTCGCTTTCGCGTAGCTTCGGCACTAGTTCAACCTTCGTCCCTACCCTGCTTTCCACATTGTGTACATCTTCATCCCGAGTCCGAAGATTCCTGTACATATATTACACTTGGGAAACATTGTTAAATCATGTTTTTGAGGACCTTCGGAAGACGAAGGCCCCCAACAGGTGCGCCCATCGACAGACAGCCTCCCCAACGGCTATGTGGTGGTTGAGGGCTATAAATACCCCCAACCACCACCACTTCAAGCATCCAAGTTTTTCAGACATCTCATTCAATACAAGAGCTAGTGCAATCAATACAAGACACAATTCAAAAGAATCAAAGCCTCTCCAAGTCCCAAATTCACTCCAAACTCCTAGTGACTAGAGAGAGAGTTTTTGGCTCGTGTTCTTTGAGCTCTTGTTCTTGGATCGCTTTCTTCTTCCTTATTCTTGTTCTCAAGACACTTGTAATCAAAGAAAGAGACACCAAGTGTGTGGTGGTCCTTGTGGGGTCTAAGTGACTCGTTTGATTAAGGAGAAAGCTCACTTTTGGTCTAGGTGACCGTTTGAGAGAGGAAAAGGGTTGAAAGAGACCCGGTCTTTGTGACCACCTCAACGGGGACTAGGTTCTTTGGAACCGAGCCTCGGTAAAACAAATCACCGTGTTCATCCTCTTTATTTCTTTGTTGATTTGTTTTCCCTCTCTTCCAGACTTAACTTTTATTCTAATTCTAACCCTGGCTTGAAGTGTGCTTAAAGTTTGTAAATTTCAGTTTCCGCCTATCCACCCCCTCTAGGCAACTTTGAATTAGTATTGGAGCCCGGTACTTCATTAGAGTTTAACCACTCAAAGTGATGTCGAGAGGATCCGCCAAGAGGGAGATGGAAACGGCCACAAGCCACGGAAAGGCTCCATCAAGGGAGTCCGGCGCCAAAGGAAGGGAGGAATCACCTCCCCACGTCAAGTCGCACCAGAGTGGCGACAAGAAGAAGAAGATGAAGAAAGTAGTATACTACGAGACTGATTCTTCGTCACCCTCCACCTCCGGCTCTGACACTCCATCCGTCACTTCTAAGCGCCATGAGCGCAAGAAGTTTAGTAAGATCCCCTTATGATATCCCCGCATTTCCAAACGAACTCCTTTACTTTCCGTCCCATTAGGCAAACCACCGGTTTTTTACGGTGAAGATTATTGTATGTGGAGTGATAAAATGAGGTATCATCTAACCTCACTCCATGCTAGCATTTGGGACATTGTTGAGTTTGGAGCGCAGGTACCATCTGTGGGGGATGAAGGCTACGACTCGGACGAGGTCGCTCAAATCCGGCACTTCAACTCCCAAGCCACTACTATACTCCTCACCTCTCTATGTCGAGAGGAGTATAATAAGGTGCAAGGGTTGAAGAGTTCCAAAGAGATTTGGGACGCGCTAAAGACCGCGCACGAAGGGGATGAGGTGACCAAGATCACCAAGCAAGAAACGATCGAGGGGGAGCTCGGTCGATTCATCCTCAACCAAGGAGAGGAGCCACAAGCCATGTACAACCGGCTCAAGACCTTGGTCAACCAAGTGTGCAACCTCAGGAGCACCAAATGGGATGACCATGAAATGGTCAAGGTTATTCTTAGATCACTCGTATTTCACAATCCTACTCAAGTTCAATTAATACGTGGTGATCCTAGTTATAAGCTAATGTCCAGTGATAGGAAAGTTTGTGAGCTTTGAATTGATGATCAAAGGCTCCAAACAAATTGTCGAGCAAGGCGGCACCTCCACACTCGAGGTGCAACCTGTCGCATTCAAAGCGATGGAAGAAAAGAAAGAAGAGTCTACATCAAGTAGGCTCCCCATCGACGCCTCCAAGCTCGACAAAGAGGAAATGGCACTCATCATCAAGAGCTTCCGCCAAATCCTCAAGCAAAGGAGGGGAAGGATTACAAACCCCGCTCCAAGAAAGTGTGCTACAAGTGTGGTAAGCCCGGTCCTTTCATTGCTAAATGTCCTATGTCTAGTGATAGTGACAGGGGCGACGACAAGAAGGGAAAGAGGAAGGAAAAGAAGAAGTACTACAAGAAGAAGGGCGGCGATGCCCACGTATGTCGGGAATGGGACTCCGACGAGAGCTCCACCGACTCATCCTCCGATGAGGATGCCACCAACATCGCCGTCAACAAGGGTCTCCTCTTCCCCAATGTCGGCCACAAGTGCCTCATGGTAAAGGACGACAAAAGGAAGAAGGTAAAATCTAGAGCCTCCACTAAATATACAACATCTAGTGATGAAGGTAGCTCTAGTGAAGATGAGGATAATTTGCTTAGTCTTTTTGCCAACCTAAACATGCAACAAAAGGAAAAACTAAATGAATTGATAGGTGCCATTCATGAGAAGGATGAACTCTTGGACAGCCAAGAGGAATTCCTTATTAAGGAAAATAAAAAGCATGTTAAGGTAAAGAATGCTTATGCTCAGGAGATAGAAAAATGTGAAAACTTGACTAGAGAGCTTAGCATTTGCCATGACACTATTTCCAACCTTAGAACTAAGAATGTTAGTTTAATTGCTAAGGTTGAGAAATCAAATGTTTGCCATGATTCAATTGACAATCTTAGGAATGAAAATGCTAGTTTAATTGCTAAGATTGATAAATTGAATGAGTCAATTTCTAGCCTTAAAATTGAGAATGCTAGTTTAATTTCCACGGCCAGAGATTTTAATGTTTGCAATGATTCTATTTCCTGTCTTAGAGATGAGAATGCTACATTACATGCTAAGATAGAAGAATTGAAATTATGCAAACCCTCTACATCTACTGTTGATCATGTCACCATTTGTACTAGATGTAGAGACATTAATGTTGATGCTATTCATGATCACCTAGCTTTAATTAAACAACAAAATGATCACATAGCTCAACTAACTAGTAAAATTAATGAGCATGAAATTGAGAATGAAAAAAATAAATTTGCTAGAAGCATGCTCTATAGTGGGAGATGCCCTGGCATTAAGGATGTCATTGGTTTCTAACAGGGAAGCAATGTCAAGCTTAATGCCCCTAATAAATTGTCTAGCTTTGTTAAGGGCAAAGCTCCCATGGCTCAGGATAACGAAGGTTACATTTTATATCCTGCTGGTTATCCTGAGCACAAGATTTGGAGAATTCATGCTAGGAAGTCTCATTCTATTTCCCATCATGCTTTTATGTACAAGAATGAGGCATCTAGCTCTAGGCATTCCACTCATATTAAAATGCCTAAAAGGAAATCTCCTACTACATCAAATGAATCTAATATTTCATTTAGGACTTTTGATGCTGCTTATGTGCTTACTAACAAATCAGGCAAAGTAGTTGCCAAATATGTTGGGGGCAAACACAAGGGCTCCAAGACTTGTGTTTGGGTACCCAAGGTGCTTGTTTCTAATGTGAAAGGACCCAAAACCGTTTGGGTACCTAAGAACAAGGCCTAAATTGTTTTGCAGCTTTATGCATCCGGGGGCTCAAGTTGGATAATTGATAGCGGATGCACAAACCACATGACAGGGGAGAAAAAGATGTTCTCCTCCTACGAGAAAAACGAAGATCTTCAAAGAGCTATCACATTCGGGGATGGAAATCAAGGTTTGGTCAAAGGACTTGGTAAAATTGCTATATCACCTGACCACTCCATGTCCAATGTTTTTCTTGTAGATTCTTTAGATTATAACTTGCTTTCAGTTTCTCAATTATGCAAAATGGGTTACAACTGTCTTTGTACGGATATAGGTGTTACTGTCTTTAGAAGAAGTGATGATTCAGTAGCATTTAAGGGAGTACTCGAGGGTCAACTATACTTAGTTGATTTTAATAGAGTTGAACTCGATACTTGCTTAATTGCTAAGGCTAATATGGGTTGGCTCTGGCATCGCCGACTAGCTCATGTTGGAATGAAGAATCTTCACAAGCTTCTAAAGGGAGAGCACATTTTGGGACTAACAAATGTTCATTTTGAGAAAGATAGGATTTGTAGCGCATGTCAAGCAGAGAAGCAAGTTGGTACCCACCATCCACACAAGAACATCATTACGACCGATAGGCCGCTTGAGCTACTCCACATGGATTTATTCGGCCCAATCGCTTACATAAGCATCGGCGGGAGTAAGTATTGTCTTGTAATTGTGGATGATTATTCTCGCTTCACTTGGGTATTCTTTTTACGGGAAAAATCTCAAACCCAAGAGACCTTAAAGGGATTCTTGAGACAGGATCAAAATGAGTTCGGATTAAGGATCAATAAAATAAGAAGCGACAATGGGACGGAGTTCAAGAACTCTCAAATTGAAGGATTTCTTGAGGAGGAGGGCATCAAGCATGAGTTCTCTTCTCCCTACACACCCCAACAAAATGGTGTAGTGGAGAGGAAGAATAGAACTCTACTGGACATGGCGAGGACCATGCTTGATGAGTACAAGACTCCGGACTGGTTTTGGGCGGAAGCAATCAACACTGCTTGCTACTCCATCAACCGGCTCTACCTTCACCGAATCCTCAAGAAGACATCTTATGAACTCCTTACCGGTAAAAAGCCCAATGTTTCATATTTTAGAGTCTTTGGTACCAAATGTTTTATTCTTGTTAAAAGAGGTAGAAAATCTAAATTTGCTCCTAAGGATGTAGAAGGCTTTTTACTTGGTTATGACTCAAACACAAGGGCATATAGAGTCTTCAACAAATCCAATAGATTAGTTGAGGTTTCTTGTGACATTGTCTTTGATGAGACTAATGGCTCTCAAGTAGAGCAAGTTGATCTTGATGAGCTAGATGATGAAGAGGCTCAGTGCGTCGCGCTAAGGAACATGTCCATTGGGGATGTGTGTCCTAAGGAATCCGAAGAGCCTCCACAAGCACAAGATCAACCATCATCTTAAAATCAAGCATCTCCACCAACTCAAGATGAGGATCAGGCTCAAGACAATGAAGAAGAAGATCAAGAAGATGAGCCACCTCAAGAGGAGGACAATGATCAAGGGGGAGATGACAATGATCAAGACAAGGAAGATGATCAAGAAGAACAGGGTCAAAAACCGCCACACCCAAGAGTCCACCAAGCGATTCAAAGAGATCACCCCGTGAACTCCATTCTCGGTGACATTCATAAGGGGGTAACTACTCGATCTCGAGTCACTCATTTTTGTGAACACTACTCTTTTATGTCCTCTATTGAGCCATATAGGGTGGAGGATGCACTAAGAGATTCGGATTGGGTACTGGCAATGCAAGAGGAACTCAACAGCTTCACGAGGAATGAGGTATGACATTTAGTTCCACGTCCTAATCAAAATGTTATAGGTACCAAGTGGGTATTCCGCAACAAACAAGATGAGCATGGTGTGGTGACAAGGAACAAAGCCCGACTTGTAGCCAAGGGATATTCACAAGGCGAAGGTTTGGATTTCGGTGAAACCTATGCACCCGTAGCTAGGCTTGAGTCAATTCGTATATTACTTGCCTATGCTACTCACCATGGCTTTAAGCTTTACCAAATGGACGTGAAAAGTGCCTTCCTCAATGGACCAATCAAGGAAGAGGTCTATGTTGAGCAACCTCCCGGCTTTGAAGATAGTGAGTACCTGTCGGCGTCTCGAGACCGGGGGGTCCCTAAGCCGACGAGTGAGTGTGCCGCGTGCCCCAGCCCAGATGGGTCGAGCGCGTGGGCGAGCGCGAAGGGGGGAAAGCGAGGTGGCCGGAGACGGGCGTGAGAGAGGTGGAAATCCCGCGGCCTTCGTGTTCGTCCCGCGCCCAGGTCGGGTGCGCTTGCAGTAGGGGGTTACAAGCGTCCACGCGGGTGAGGGAAGCGAGCGGCCCCAAGAGAGCGCCTGTCCCGTCCTCGTCCCCGCGCGGCCAACCTTCTCTAAGAAGGCCTTGGTCCTTCCTTTTATAGGCGTAAGGAGAGGATCCAGGTGTACAATGGGGGTGTAGCAGAGTGCTACGTGTCTAGCGGGGGAGAGCTAGCGCCCTAAGTACATGCCAATGTGGCAGCCGGAGAGTTCTTGGCACCCTGCTGGTGTGATATCGTGGCTGTCGGAGGAGCAACGGAGCCTGGCGGAGGGACAACTGTCGGAGCGGTTGAGTCCTTGCTGACGTCCCCCTGCTTCCGTAAGGGAGCTGAGAGCCGCCGCCGTCACAGGGCTTGCGGGGCGCCATCATTGCCTATCTGGCGGAGCTAGCCAGATGGGACACCGGTCTTGTTCTCTGCGGCCCGAGTCGGCTCGGGGTTGGGTGATGATGGCGCTTCCTGTTGACGTGGCGGGCCTGCGCCCTAGGCTGGGCGTCGTGGAGGCTCCTCCGAAGCCGGGGTCAAGTCTGTCTTCCGTGGCCGAGGCCGAGTCCGAGCCCCTGGGTCGGGCGAGGCGGAGGTCGTTCGGCAGAGGCCGGGGCGGAGTCCGAGCCCTGGGGTCGGGCGAAGCAGAGTTTGCCGTCTTCTGGGGCTGAGCCCGAGTCCGAGCCCTGGGTCGGGCGGAGCGGAGTTCGCCGTCTTCCGGGACTTAGCCCGAGTCCGAGCCCTGGGGTCGGGCAGAGCGGAGTTCGCCGTCTTCCAGGACTTAGCCCGAGTCCGAGCCCTGGGTCGGGCGGAGCGGAGCTCGCCGTCTTCCGGGGCTTAGCCCGAGTCCGAGCCCTGGGTCGGGCGGAGCGGAGTTCGCCGTCTTCCGGGGCTTAGCCCGAGTCCGAGCCTTGGGTCGGGCGGAGCGGAGTTCGCCGTCTTCCGGGGCCTAGCCCGAGTCCGAGCCCTGGGTCGGGCAGAGCGGAGTTCGCCGTCTTCCGGGGCCTAGCCCGAGTCCGAGCCCTGGGTCGGGCGGAGCGGAGCTTCCTATGGCGCCTTTGGCAAGGCCTGACTGCCTGTCAGTCTCACTCTGTCAAGTGGCACTGCAGTCGGAGTGGCGCAGGCGGCACTGTCCTTCTGTCAGACCGGTCAGTGGAGCGGCGAAGTGACGACGGTCACTTCGGCTCTGCCGGGGGGCGCGTGTCAGGATAAAGGTGTCAGGCTACCTTTGCGTTAAATGCTCCTGCGACTCGGTCGGTCGGCGCGGCGATTTAGTCAGGGTTGCTTCTTAGCGAAGGCAAGGCCTCGGGCGAGCCGGAGATGTGTCCGCCGTTAAAGGGGGGCCTCGGGCGAGACGGAAATCCCTCGGGGTCAGCTGCCCTTGCCCGAGGCTAGGCTCGGGCGAGGCGTGATCGAGTCGCTCGTATGGATTGATCCCTGACTTAATCGCACCCATCAGGCCTCTGCAGCTTTATGCTGATGGGGGTTACCAGCTGAGAATTAGGCGTCTTGAGAGTACCCCTAATTATGGTCCCCAACAGTAGCCCCCGAGCCTCGAAGGGAGTGTTAGCACTCGCTTGGAGGCTTTCGTCGCACTTTTTTGCAAGGGGACCAGCCTTTCTCGGTTGCATTTTGTTCCGGTGGGTGCGCGCGAGCGCACCCGCCGGGTGTAGCCCCCGAGGCCTCGGAGGAGTGGTTTCACTCCCCCGAGGTCTTAATGCCTTGCGTAATGCTTCGGCTGGTCTGGTTGTTCCCTCATGCGAACTGGCCATAGCCCGGGTGCACGGTCGGGGCCCAAGTTCTCGGGCTGGTATGTTGACGCTGTCAACGGTTCGGCCAGAGCCGGGTTTGCGAGAGCAGCCCCCGAGCCTCCGCACAGGGCGAGAGGGCGATCAGGGACAGACTCGGCTTTTTTACATACGCCCCTACGTCGCCTTTCCGCAAGGAGGAGGGGGGGAGAGCGCCATGTTACCCTCGATGGGCACCGAACATGGTGTCTCCGGTGAGCTGCAAGCGGGTAATCCGAGTGGACGTCCGTGCCCCGTTCGTTGGGGGTCGGCTAGGGGCCCAGAGGCACGCCCAAAAGTACCTGCGGGTGATCTGCCGGACCCGGTCCCCTGGCGACGGGGTCCGAGGGCTCGATGCCTCCCTCCTATGGGATTCCGTTACAAGATCGCTCCCGCTGGTCTCGGAAATGTCCTAGGGTACCTCGGGAGCGCAGCCCGAGCCTTGGTTATGTATCGAACGTACCCCTGGTCATCCCTCGCTCGGCGTCTGAGGCGACTGTGAACCCTTCGGGGGCCAGCCTTCGAACCCCTGATCAGTAATGGGCGCGGAGCCCGAGTAGCCTGAGGCGGCCATGGAGCCCGTCGGGGGGCCGGCCTTCGAACCTCTGACCAGTAGTGTGTGTAGGGCCCACGCGATCTGAGGCGACTGTTGAACCCCTCGGAGGGCCAGCCTTCGAACCTCTGATCAGTAGGGGGGGCTCGGAGCCCGGTTCCTTCACAGGGAAGGATCCTTTTCGGGGTATCCCCCTTTCCCAGTCCCTGTTGCAAGAGATAGAGAAAGAGGAAAAGAGGAAAAAGGATACGAAATCGAACGACGTGGCGTACCTTTTTTGGCGCGGTTATTACGGCGAAGGCGAAGCGTCGCCCGCTTCTCCTGCCAGAAACGCCGTCTGTCCCGCCGCGGAGTTAATGCGACGGGGTGAGTTGTTGGCAGGGCGGCCGTTGCGCGTGCGCGAGCCGTTCGGGGAACGGCTGTTTCGCTTCGCGTTTTTTGAATCCCGCGTCCGGTCCGGGCGGAGCGCTGGAAACGGTCTCGCCCTGGTCTTTATATACCCGGGAGAGGGTCTGGTGACGGTTCTTCGCTCCGCTTCCTGCCTCTTCCTTTAGGTTTTCGCAACCCGAGAAACTTTAGCCAGAGAAGAGGAAACCGCCCTTCCTGCCCCTTGCGCCGCCATCCCTTCCGTTTTGGTGATGGCTGATCGGGTGACCATAATCTCCCCGCGCGATCCGTGGCCCTTTTCCACGGTGACGGCGAGCGATCTGAAAGAGCTGGTCGGCGAGGGTTTGCTTCGCCCTCTCACCGATGAGCAGCGACCAGAATGGATTCCTCCCATGGGCGGAGTCGCTCCATCCCCACCGCCGGGGTACGTCGTGAGCTTCGTCTCCTTCCACGAGCGGGGATTCGGTGTGCCGACGGGCCGCTTTATGCGGGCAATCCTGTTCCACTATGGGGTGGAGTTGCATAACCTCACCCCCAACTCCATCTCGCAGGCCGCTATCTTCGTAGCGGTGTGCGAAGGGTATTTGGGGATCGCCCCCCATTGGGATTTGTGGACTCATCTCTTCTTCGCCGAGCTTTTTGCCTTGCCGACGGGGGAGAGGAAGGTCCGTGCAGCGGTGCGGGCCGGCGGCTGCACCCTCTTGCTGAGGCAGTCGCGAGCGTCGCAGTACATTCCTGCCATCCTCGCGTCCTCGAACAAGGGGTGGCAGCGCCGGTGGTTCTACCTCCGGAATGACGGTGAGTTGCTCCCGCCATTCTCCCAGCGAGTAGTCACCGCCGCCACCGACGCCTGGCGTCATGGGACCCCGCACGAGAGACAGAAGAACCTCGAACCCCTTCTCCAGGCCCTGAAGGCGTTGCGGGAGGGGGGACTCACCGCTGCGGGAGTGGTTGCCGCCATCCACCGTCGGAGGGTGCTTCCCTTGGCGGAGCGGCGGCTGCCGCTTTGGGAGATGACCCCGGAGGCTGACTGGGAGGGCTCACGAATGTCCCCTGATCCTCTTCCCTTCGACGCCCTCCAATGGCGGGTGTCGGCTGCGATGGGGAAGCCGGACTCCCACGCCTTCTCCCAGCTTCGGATGTGCCCCGACCAGGGGTGCGTAACTCTGGTGAGTGTTCGCTCCTTCCTTCTTCATACATCGGGTTGCTCCTGGTTCTTACGATCGGGTTTCTTTCCCCCTTCTTTAGGAGGTGGGGTGGAACAAGCCCTCCCTGCCACGGGTCCCGGAGGACGCGGTGGACCGAGCAGCGCGGCGGGTCGCCGCGGAGGAGAAGAAGAAGAAGGACGCGGAGAAGGCCCGGGCCCGCGAGCGGAGGCGGGCTCGGGACGGCTTGGAGAAGCGCCGTCGCCAGCAAGAGAGGGAAGGACTCCCAAGGGAGCCGTCGCCAGAGACGCCCGACGACGACGATGACGACGATGATGAGGAGGAGGACGACATGGCCGCCCGTCTCGGCCTCAGCCCCGGCTTGGGGTGTGGCCAGGAGCCGTCGAGCCAGCCCCCGAGCGGGCCGACACCGTCAGTCCCCAGAGTTGGGGCGTCGGGGTCCCGGCCCGAGGCACGGGGGCGACCCGAGAGGTCACCTGACCCCTCGGCTGGAGGAGCTGAGGTGGCTCCGGAGGGCCAGGTCAGGGCGTCTGCTCCCCAGGGGCCGCCGCTCGTACCGGCAGCACATGGGGGTGACCCTCAAGTCATCGCGACCGTGCCCGGGCAATCTGCTCCCCGGGCGTCCAAAGCAAGGGTGGCGCCGAAGTTGCCGGCGAAGCGTACCTCGGCGGCTGTTTCGGGAGCCGGGATCCAAGAAACCTCCCCCAGGCGCGGTGGATCATGGCCCGAAGTGGGTAAGTATCTCGGAATGTCTTCGTCTTGGCTTCCCATTCATATGTCTCGGCCGTGATTTTCCTTTTCTTGTTTTTCTTTTTTTTATTCAGCAAGCGAAGCCATGGCCAGACCGACCTGGCACCCCGGAAGGCCCTTAAGATGGCGCCGGTCTGTGCGGCCAGCGCCGCCCCGGGCCTTGTCGTTCAGCCGACCCTTTCGCAGGGCGTTTCACCACAGGGGGCTCGGGCGTCGCCTGTCTCTGGGGAGCAGGTTCCCGAGGCTGGCTCTTCTGCCGAGGCGGCCATCGTGATAGGGGAGGCGGCTGACGCCGACGTGGTCCCGAGCCCGCCTGTCGTGCCGGCCATGCTGGCGCCTGCCGCTACCGAAGTCGCCGCCGTCCCAGTCGGAGAGCGACCGGTTGCTGCCAGCGTCGGGATGGCTGATGCGTCGGCGCCCAGTGCCTCGGAAGAGGTGGGCGTGGACGCGCGATCCGTCCAGCCGGGCGGCAGCCTCATCGCTGTGCGGCGGAGCCCCGAGGCCCAGCGCCAGTTGCTCCGATTCCGGACCCGCGAGGCCTCGGACCCTGTCTTCGTTCTCGACGATGAACAGGAGGACCAGTCCTGGGATGAGCTCCGCGAGCGTGCTGAAGCAACGGTGGGGTCGCTCCGGTCGTCGCTGGAGGTTTTCTGCAGGGACGTCCCCAAAATCCTCCAGGTAACGGTTTCAGGCATACCTTTTCCTTTCTGTGAGCGAGGCGTTCGTCGTGACGCCCTGTTTCCTTCCCCCAGGATCTGACGGATCGGAGCGCCGCCAAGTCGTCGTTCATCCGCCGCGAGGTCGATGTCTGGGGCTCGCTGCGATCCCTGAGGACCTCGCTCGCCGGGGCTACTGCGCGCCTTTCTCAGCAGGATGCCAAGGTAGCGGACCTCCAGTTGCTCTGCGCTGACCTGAGAGCCGAGGCGGCAGCAGCGCGCGCGGAGGCGCAACGGCAGCGGTCGGAGTTCGTCCAGGTCGTCGAGGAGCGGGACCAATCTTGGGGCCGGGCTGCCGAGGCCGAAAGCCGGGCTGAGACCCTCGCGGCCGACCTAGCCATAGCCCAGGTCGCGGCCTCGGAGCAGCGTGCCCGAGCCAGAGGTACGCCTTGGCCGTCCCTGGTTCTTGTTCTTGTTCTTGTCTGTTTCCTCTGCTTGTGCTTGAGGTCTTTCTTCTGGTTGTTCGCAGAGCTCGAGTTCGCCCTTGACGAGTCCGCCAAGGCGCTCGCCGAGGCGCTTGCCGGAGCTGCCGAGCAGAGGGAGGCTGACCTCGCGGCCATGTCCGAGGCCGTCTCGGACGTTTATCGGATCCTTGGCTCCGGCGACGTCCCTTCAGGAAGCTCCCCTCAAAGCCGCCTTCAAGCCTTGGGTGATCACGCGCGCGGCAGAGTCCGCGAGGCGCTACACCACGGCGTCAGGCGGGCCTTCGCCGTGCTCGCTTCCCATTACGTTGTGGACCTGGAACGGGTTAGTGAGGGGTATTGTCTTCCTGACGAAGACGAAGCTACCCTGGCAGAAGTTCAGCGGCTCGACGCGGTCGCCGCGGGTCCGAGCGCGGCGCTGGCGACCACCTTTGAGGCGGAGATCCTTCCCCCTGCGCCGTCGCCGGAAGCCGAGATGGACCTTACCGACGGCGGGGACGGAACTGAGGGCACGGCTCCTTCCCAAGGCGGCGCCTAACTCTTGTTGGAACAGTTTCTGTTGGATGTGCGTCTTACCGCGGCCGCTGAGGCCTGAACACTTTGTTTTTCTTGCATGAAGTCGTACTCTCCTTTCTTTCAATTTGCGTGTCCGGCCTAGCTTGTCAATAATAGGGTGGCTTCCCGAGTTGGGTCATTTTTCGTGGCAGGTGATGAGTGAGGTGTCCCTAACCCGGAGGCATAGGAGTTCCTCGGCTCAGTCGGCCTCGCCACTTACATGTACCCACGTTCGCTCCTCGGGACCCTGCTTCTGACATAGCCGGGAGAACGCAAAAGCCCCTTTTTGATCGAAAATTTTTGATGCGGAGAAGTACACCCAATCTTGACGCAGAGGGGTTCCCCCTTTTTAGCCCCCGAGGGAGGGTCGGGCTCTGCCGAGGCGAGGCCGACCCTTCCTTGACGACTGATACTTGTGTATGAGCGAGGTATACGAACAGCTTGAAAACATCTTAAGGGTAGAAGCGACGTAGCTGTCGGACGTTCCAAGCGTTGTCGTAGACCTCGCCTTGACCGCCGGCCAGCTCGTACGTTCCGGGCTCCAGAACGTCGGCGATGACAGGCGGCCTTTCTCGGGGGTGTGTGCAGCCCCCGGGTACCCCCAGCAAGGGCTCGGGGTGCCATGCGATGGTCGGGGTTTTCTCCTGGTTGGCTTCGATGCTCCGTTTGGAGATAATGAACTCCAAGACCGTGCCCTGGGACGCCCCGAGGACTCGTCTTTCAGGGCTGAGCTTGACACTTTTCGCTTCTTTTAGCTTGTGGATCTCCTCGCCTATCACTCTGCGCTTCTCCTCGTCGAATCGGCGCAGAGGCTGCCTGACGGGTCGGGCTCCAGCCCGAATATCCAGCGAGTGCTCGGCGACATCCCTCGGTATGCCGGGCATGTCCGAGGGACTCCACGCAAAGACGTCGGCGTTTGCGCGGAGAAAGTCGACGAGCACTGCTTCCTATTTGGGGTCGAGCCCAGAACCGATCCGGATCTGCTTGGAGGTGTCGCCACTGGGGTCGAGAGGGACGGCCTTAACCGTCTCCGCTGGCTCGAAGTTGCCGGCATGACGCTTCACGTCTGGCACCTCTTTGGAGAGGTTCTCCAGGTCGGCGATGAGGGCCTCGGACTCGGCGAGGGCCTCGGCGTACTCCACGCACTCCACGTCGCATTCGAACGCGTGTTTGTACGTGGGGCCGACGGTGATGACCCCGTTGGGGCCCGGCATCTTGAGCTTCAGGTAGGTGTAGTTGGGGACGGCCATGAACTTCGCGTAGCATGGCCTCCCCAGTACCGCGTGGTAGGTTCCTCGGAACCCAACCACCTCGAACGTCAAAGTCTCCCTTCGGAAGTTGGAGGGCGTTCCGAAGCAGACGGGAAGGTCGAGTCGTCCGAGGGGCTGGACGCGCTTCCCAGGAATGATCCCGTGGAAGGGCGCAGCGCCTGCTCGGACGGAGGACAGATCGGCGCGCAGGAGCCTGAGGGTCTCGGCGTAGATGATGTTGAGGCAGCTGCCCCCGTCCATCAGGACCTTGGTGAGCCTGACGTCGCCGACGATGGGGTCGACGACGAGCGGGTATTTCCCCGGGCTCGGCACGTGGTCGGGGTGGTCAGCTTGGTCGAAGGTGATGGGCTTGTCGGACCAGTCTAGGTAGACTGGCGCCGCCACCTTCACCGAGCAGAGCTCCCGGCGCTCTTGCTTGCGATGCCGAGCCGAGGCATTCGCCGCATGCCCACCGTAGATCATGAAGCAGTCGCGGACCTCGGGGAACTCTCCTGCTTGGTGATCTTCCTTTTTGTCGTCGTCGCAGGCCCTGCCACCCTCTGCGGGTGGCCCGGCCCTGTGGAAGTGGCGCCGAAGCATGACGCACTCCTCGAGGGTTTGATTGACGGGCCCCTGATGGTAGGGGCACGACTCCTTGAGCATCTTGTCGAAGAGGTTAGCACCTCCGGGGGGCTTCTGAGGGTTCTTGTACTCGGCGGCGGCGACAAGGTCCGCGTCGGCGGCGTCACGTTTCGCTTGCGACTTCTTCTTGCCTTTCTTCTTGGCGCCGCGCGGATTAGACGCCTCAGGAGCCTCTTCCGATGGGCGGCCCTGGGGCTGCTTGTCCTTTCGGAAGATAGCCTCGACCGCCTCCTGGCCAGAGGCGAACTTGGTGGCGATGTCCATCAGCTCGCTCGCCCTGGTGGGGGTCTTGCGACCCAACTTACTCACCAGGTCGCGGCAGGTGGTGCCGGCAAGGAACGCGCCGATGACATCCGAGTCGGTGATGTTGGGCAGCTCGGTGCGCTGCTTCGAGAATCGCCGGATGTAGTCCCGAAGAGACTCTCCCGGCTGTTGCCGGCAGCTTCGGAGGTCCCAGGAATTCCCGGGGCGCACGTACGTGCCCTGGAAATTGCCGGCGAAGGCTTGGACCAAGTCATCCCAGTTGGAGATCTGCCCCGGAGGCAGGTGCTCCAACCAGGCGCGAGCAGTATCGGAGAGGAACAGGGGGAGGTTGCGGATGATGAGGTTGTCGTCGTCCGTTCCACCCAGTTGGCAGGCCAGGCGATAGTCTGCGAGCCACAGTTCCGGTCTCGTTTCCCCCGAGTACTTTGTGATAGTAGTCGGGGGTCGGAACCGGGTCGGGAACGGCGCCCGTCGGATGGCCCGACTGAAGGCCTGCAGACCGGGTGGTTCGGGCGAGGGACTCCGATCCTCCCCACTGTCGTAGCGTCCCCCACGCCTGGGGTGGTAGCCTCGGCGCACCCTTTTGTCGAGGTGGGCCCGACGGTCGCGATGATGGTGCTCGTTGCTGAGGTGGCCCGGGGCCGCAGGCGCGGTGTTGCGCGTACGCCCGGTGTAGACCGAGGCTTCCCACATGAATCGGGAAGTCGCGGCATGAGGCTCCGAGGGGTATCCCTGCCTTCGGGAGGCAGAGCTCTCGGCCCGTCGGACCGCAGCGCCTTCCAGGAGATTCTTGAGCTCTCCCTGGATTCGCCGACCCTCGGTGGTTGACGGCTCCGGCATCGCGCGGAGGAGCATCGCTGTGGCTGCCAGGTTCTGACCGACCCCACTGGATGCGGGTGGCGGCCTGACCCTGGCGTCGTTGGCGACGCGGTGCTGGAAACCCTGGGGCAGGTGACGTATTTCTCCGGCCGGGGGTTGGCCCGCCCATACCTGCCCGACGTCCCGGCGGATCGACTCAAGCGCTCCTGCTCCCTCGTCGAGCCTGGCCTGCGCCCCGCGGACTTGCTCGAGCTGTGGGTCGTGACCCCCCGCCGGAACGGGGACCACAGCTAGCTCCCGCGGGATGTCAGCGCGAGGCACCGGCCTAGGGAGGTCACCGTCCTCCGGCATGCCGAGATGGTTGCCTTCGGAGGGATCCCCTAGCTCGACGTGGAAACATTCGCGGCTTGGGCCGCAGTCCTCGTCGTCAAGGCTGCGGCTACCATCGGAACAGTCGGAGAGGCAGTAGTCACATGCGGTCATAAAGTCCCGCATGGCACTGGGGTTGCCAAATCCAGAGAAATCCCAACAGATGCTGGGATCGTCATCTTCCTCGGACCCAAAGGGCCCGTAGGTCGAGATGTCCGTCAATCGGTCCCAAGGCGACCGCATACGAAACCCCAGAGGGGTTGCACTCGCCTCAACGAGAGCGCCCGCCAAAGCAAGGTCGCTAGGCGGGTTGAGGCTGAGTCGAAATGACGTAGGATGGGAATCAGTCGGTACCTTTTGGTCGACGAGGAGCGACATAGTCACATCGGGGACTGATTGCACCGTCGTCTTAGGTACGAGGGAGACGTCCTGCAAGCCCTCCGCGAGCGCGCTGGCGTCGTCCACTTGCTCGGGATTGGTGTGTCGCGGGGGGACGGCGCTCGCCTTCGTCTCAAACGCGAGGTCGACGCCCGACGCGCCCCCCGTTGGGGCGCTGGGGACGTCGATTCGCTCGGCAGCCGACGAAGTGCGGCCTCCCGCTTGGCCTTGGTTGCCCCGCCTCCTCCTCCGTTGGCGGGGGAGAGGACGGGGCGAGCTCGAATGTTGTTCTTCCACCACGCGGGGAAGATGTCGTCGATTCCGCCGCCGGCGGGCGGGTTGTCGGCCGCCATTGTCGTTGTCGCGCGGCGGTGGAAGGAGTATCATGTCGTAGCTGCCGTCGAAGGACATGAACTCAAGACTCCCGAAACGGAGCACCGTCCCGGGCCGGAGAGGTTGCTGGAGACTGCCCATCTGGAGCTTGACGGGAAGCTGTTCGTCAGCATGCAGCAGGCCCCTACCTGGCGTGCCAACTGTCGGCGTCTCGAGACCGGGGGGTCCCTAAGCTGACGAGTGAGTGTGCCGCGTGCCCCAGCCCAGATGGGTCGAGCGCGTGGGCGAGCACGAAGGGGGGAAAGCGAGGTGGCCGGAGACGGGCGTGAGAGAGGTGGAAATCCCGCGGCCTTCGTGTTCGTCCCGCGCCCAGGTCGGGTGCGCTTGCAGTAGGGGGTTACAAGCGTCCACGCGAGTGAGGGAAGCGAGCGGCCCCAAGAGAGCGCCTGTCCCGTCCTCGTCCCCGCGCGGCCAACCTTCTCTAAGAAGGCCCTGGTCCTTCCTTTTATAGGCATAAGGAGAGGATCCAGGTGTACAATGGGGGTGTAGCAGAGTGCTACGTGTCTAGCGGGGGAGAGCTAGCGCCCTAAGTACATGCCAATGTGGCAGCCGGAGAGTTCTTGGCACCCTGCTGGTGTGATATCGTGGCTGTCGGAGGAGCAACGGAGCCTGGCGGAGGGACAGCTGTCGGAGCGGTTGAGTCCTTGCTGACGTCCCCCTGCTTCCGTAAGGGAGCTGAGAGCCGCCGCCGTCACAGGGCTTGCGGGGCGCCATCATTGCCTATCTGGCGGAGCTAGCCAGATGGGATTCCGGTCTTGTTCTCTGTGGCCCGAGTCGGCTCGGGGTAGGGTGATGATGGCGCTTCCTGTTGACGTGGCGGGCCTGCGCCCTAGGCTGGGCGTCATGGAGGCTCCTCCGAAGCCGGGGTCGAGTCTGTCTTCCGTGGCCGAGGCCGAGTCCGAGCCCCTGGGTCGGGCGAGGCGGAGGTCGTTCGGCAGAGGCCGGGGCGGAGTTCGAGCCCTGGGGTCGGGCGAAGCGGAGTTCGCCGTCTTCTGGGGCTGAGCCCGAGTCCGAGCCCTAGGTCGGGCGGAGCGGAGTTCGCCGTCTTCCGGGACTTAGCCCGAGTCCGAGCCCTGGGGTCGGGCGGAGCGGAGTTCGCCGTCTTCCGGGACTTAGCCCGAGTCCGAGCCCTGGGTCGGGCGGAGCGGAGCTCGCCGTCTTCCGGGGCTTAGCTTGAGTCCGAGCCCTGGGTCGGGCGGAGCGGAGTTCGCCGTCTTCCGGGGCTTAGCTCGAGTCCGAGCCCTGGGTCAGGCGGAGCGGAGTTCGCCGTCTTCCGGGGCCTAGCCCGAGTCCGAGCCCTGGGTCGGGCGGAGCGGAGTTCGCCGTCTTCCGGGGCCTAGCCCGAGTCCGAGCCCTGGGTCGGGCGGAGCGGAGTTCGCCGTCTTCCGGGGCCTAGCCCGAGTCCGAGTCCTGGGTCGGGCGGAGCTTCCTATGGCGCCTTTGGCAAGGCCTGACTGCCTGTCAGTCTCACTCTGTCAAGTGGCACTGCAGTCGGAGTGGCGCAGGCGGCACTGTCCTTCTGTCAGACCGGTCAGTGGAGCGGCGAAGTGACGACGGTCACTTCGGCTCTGCCGGGGGGCGCGCGTCAGGATAAAGGTGTCAGGCTACCTTTGCGTTAAATGCTCCTGCGATTTGGTCGGTCGGCGCGGCGATTTAGTCAGGGTTGCTTCTTAGCGAAGGCAAGGCCTCGGGCGAGCCGGAGATGTGTCCGCCGTTAAAGGGGGGCCTCGGGCGAGACGGAAATCCCTCGGGGTCGGCTGCCCTTGCCCGAGGCTAGGCTTGGGCGACGCGTGATCGAGTCGCTCGTATGGACTGATCCCTGACTTAATCGCACCCATCAGGCCTCTACAGCTTTATGCTGATGGGGGTTACCAGCTGAGAATTAGGCGTCTTGAGGGTACCCCTAATTATGGTCCCCGACAGTACCCTAACCATGTGTATAAACTCTCTAAGGCGCTTAATGGGCTCAAGCAAGCCCCAAGAGCATGGTATGAATGCCTAAGAGATTTCCTTATCACTAATGGCTTCAAAGTCGGTAAAGCCAATCCTACTCTATTTACTAAAACTATTGCAAAAGATTTGTTTGTATGCCAAATTTATGTTGATGATATCATATTTGGATCTACTAACAAATCTACTTGTGAAGAGTTTAGTAGGATCATGATTCAAAAAATCGAGATGTCTATGATGGGGGAGTTGAAGTATTTCTTATGATTTCAAGTCAAGCAACTCTAAGAGGGCACCTCCATTAGCCAAACCAAGTATATTCAAGACATACTCAACAAGTATGGGATGAAGGATGCCAAGCCCATCAAGACACCCATGGGAACTAATGGGCAACTCGACCTCGACACGAGAGGTAAGTCCGTAGATCAAAAGGTATACTGGTCGATGATAGGATCTTTACTCTATTTATGTGCATCTCGACCGGATATTATGCTTTCCGTATGCATGTGTGCAAGATTCCAAGCCGATCCTAAGGAAGTTCACCTTAGGGCCGTGAAAAGAATCATGAGATATTTAGTTTATACACCTAAGTTTGGTCTTTGGTACCCCAAGGGATCCACTTTTGATTTAATAGGCTATTCCGATGCCGATTGGGCAGAGTGTAAAATTGATAGGAAGAGCACATCAGGGACTTGTTAGTTTCTGGGGAGATCCCTGGTGTCTTGGGCTTCAAAGAAACAAAACTCAATAGCTCTTTCTACCGCCGAAGCTGAGTATATTGCCGCAGGCCATTGTTGTGCGCAATTACTTTGGATGAAGAAAACCCTCAGGGACTATGGCTACAAATTGAGCAAAGTCCCTCTCCTATGTGATAATAGAGTGCAATTCGCATGGCGGATAATCACATTGAACACAGCCGCACTAAGCACATAGACATTCGGTATCACTTTTTGAGGGATCACCAACAAAGGGGGGATATCGAGATTGCTTACGTTAGCACCAAAGAACAACTAGCCGATATCTTTACCAAACCATTAGATGAGAAAACCTTTACCAAACTTAGGAATGAGCTAAACATTCTTGATTCTCGGAATTTTGATTGAAACATTGCACACATAGCTCATGTATATAGCTTTGATCATATCTCTTTTATGCCTATGACTAATGTGTTTTCAAGTGAATTTCTACTAAGTCATAGATTGAAAGGGAAATCGAGTTTTCGGCGAAGACAAGGCTTCCACTCCACTCTATCGGTATCATTTACCCTTCGCCGTCACTCCACACCACTCTCCACTTTAGTATAATCTTCACTCATATTCATTTGTACCATTGGGGAGAAAGTAAGAGGGCTCTCAAAAGACTCTGTTTTTGGTGATTAATGCCAAAGGGGGATAGATATTAAGCCCAAAGCAAAAGGACCGCACCACCACCAATGTCAAAATTTTCAAGAATTTCTTAAATTGGTATCTAAATGTATGATCTTTTTTAAAATTGGTATGTTTTCAATTGGTTAGTATATTCAAATTGGTATCTAAAATATATCTCCAATTGATATTCATTAAAACCCTCTTGAAAGCTAAGAGGAGAATTTTATTCAGGAGGAGTTTTGTGTAGTCAAAATAAAAGCATTTGAAACAGGGGGAGAAAATTTCAAATCTTGAAAATGCTACTCGAAATCCTATTTATATACCTTTGACTATTTGCAAAAAGGACTTTGAAAATGTTTTCCAAAAGATTTGCAAAAACAAAACAAGTGGTGCAAATATGGTCCAAAATGTTAAATAAAAGAAAGCAACCATGCATATCCTATGAAACTATAAAATTGGTTTAATTCCAAGCAACCTTTGCACTTGCCTTATGCAAACTAGTTCAATTCTGCACTTATATATTTGCTTTGGTTTGTGTTGGCATCAATCACCAAAAAGGGGGAGACTGAAAGGGAAATAGGGCTTAAACCTTTTCCTAAATGATTTTGGTGGTTGAATGCCCAACACAAATAATTGGACTAACTAGTTTGCTCTAGATTATATATTCTACAGGTGATAAAAGGTTCGACACAAACCAATAAAAAGATCAAAGTTACGGTTCAAAAGAAAGGAGCAAAATATACCGAATAGAACTCTGATCTGGCGCACCGGACTATCCAGTGTGCCATCGGACAGTGTCCGGTGCCCAGGGTCGTACAGATGCGAACTCCTCACCTTTGAGTTTCTCATGGCACACTCCGCTATAATTCACCGGACCGTTCGGTGTGCCACCGGACTGTCCGGTGTGCCAGCGGGGTAACGGCTATCCAGCGCAACGGTCGTCTGCAAAAGCATGAACAGTGCGTGAACAGTGCGCGCAGAAGTCAGAGCAGGCGTCAGAGACGCACCAGACAGTGAACAGCACCTGTCCGGTGCCGCACCGGACTGTCCGGTGCGCCCATAGACAGACAGCCTCCCCAACGGCTATGTGGTGGTTGAGGGCTATAAATACCCCCAACCACCACCACTCCAAGCATCCAAGTTTTTCACATATCTCATTCAATACAAGAGCTAGTGCAATCAATACAAGACACAATTCAAAAGAATCAAAGCTTCTCCAAGTCCCAAATTCACTCCAAACTCCTAGTGACTAGAGAGAGAGTTTTTGGCTCGTGTTCTTTGAGCTCTTGTTCTTGGATCGCTTTCTTCTTCCTTATTCTTGTTCTCAAGACACTTGTAATCAAAGCAAGAGACACCAAGGTGCCGTTTGGTTCACAAATTTGTAACATAATGGGTAACTGATAACATTAAATCATGTTTGTTTTAGTCCAACCGTAATCAGATACCACACTAAAAATTGATACCAGCATATTCAAATTTGTTACCGCCAGTAATCGAACGTAAACCATTACCATTACCATTTGCGTTACATTTCTTGAACCAAACAGCACCCAAGTGTGTGGTGGTCCTTGTGGGGTCTAAGTGACCCGTTTGATTAAGGAGAAAGCTCACTCGGTCTAGGTGACCGTTTGAGAGAGGAAAGGGTTGAAAGAGATCCGGTCTTTGTGACCACCTCAACGGGGACTAGGTTCTTTGGAACCGAACCTCGGTAAAACAAATCACCGTGTTCATCCGCTTTATTTCTTGGTTGATTTGTTTTCCCTCTCTTCTGGACTTAACTTTTATTCTAACGCTAACCCCGGCTTGAAGTGTGCTTAAAGTTTGTAAATTTCAGTTTCCGCCTATCCACCCCCCTCTAGGCGACTTTCAATAATCATAATCACAATAGAAACCAGCATTATCCTCATCATCATCTGTAAACAAAGTATCTATGATCAATGTGTCTCTAATCAATGGAGCTGCCAAGGCCGCTCATAACCGTGAGCACGACTGATATATCAGTTTCATAACACTCTGCAGAGGTTGCATACTTTACCCACGAGCCATGATTCCTTTTTGCCTCGGGCCGATCAAACCCTTAAACACTACCAAAGTGAATAGGCAAGGTTTTGCTACATAGCCTTTACAAAGATCCCCTAAGGTTGTAGTCGCCCGTTAGGTTTCCTAAATGTACCGTACTCCTCCCCAAGGGGCAAACCACCCTCGGCAGAGCGAGCCGCATACACCGAGCCCCATTTATGGCACGATGGCGAAGCGAACTACACCTCAGTTCCTTAAATTATTCAGCTAAGGGCGGCCCATACCACCCTCATGGTTGTACTGTTTTCCTGGGTGGTCATCCAACGAGGCAGTCCTTACGGAGAGGCACTCGAGAAACCCTCTCGAGTCCCCTTAAATGTCACAATATCATCATCATAATCAAAAGGGAAAACAGCGTATCATAAATAATCTCATCATGTTCATTGATTAGGGTGAAGCACTAGCATAGAGCTAAACCAAAATGATCCAACCCACATAGGTAAACAAGGACAGGATAAACAAAGCTAGTCAATCCTTCGGAATAAATTGTGTAAATGCGGGGACTGAATTATAAAATAAGTAGGACATAGATGGGTCAAAGGACACATGCCTTCACCAACCAGCTGCTGCTCAGGGTCTTCACCTGCAACTCCTTCAGACTCCGCCAATGGACCTTTATCTATACAAGTTCAAACATACATTCCACAAACTTAATATAAAAAGAGCAATACACCACGCAGTAGAGTACAACAAATAAGCAGACATTTGCGCAGGGTTCGAATCTACGACTATGCGAGAAAGAGAAAACAACGGTCGAGGCTACGGTTCAAAGGCGATTACGTTAAGCAGCTGTGGATTACAATACTTGTCTAAACATAACCATAATAATTTAACAATCGCGCTATGCATAGAATAAAGTTATGTTACATGCTTATTTGTTATAAACAACTCAAGGTAAATTTAAAATGATTTTCGCGCGGCGAAACGGACGACGGCGCACGCGAACTAAACTGAAAATTGGGATGAGGTGTCGCGCGACAAGGCGCGCGACAGCACGCACGAATTAAGCTGAAATTAAAATGAATCATCGTGCGACGAAGCGTGCGACGCAACACTTGAATTAAATATGAAAATAACGTGAAGCATCACGCGACGAAGTGCATGACGGCATACACTACTTGAACTAAATTTAAAATAAAACATAAATTAAAATAATCTGAAGTTAAGATGAATCGTCGCGTGACAAAGCGCATGACGCAGCACACTAATAAATCTGAATTAAAAATGGATCGTCGCGCGACGCAGCACATAATTAAACAATTTAAAATTGTATTCAAACTGAATTTAAACGTTACGAGCGCTAGGGCTGCACGCTGGAACGGGACTACGTGCACGGGGCTGGGGAGGCCGCCAGGGGCGCGTGATAGGGGGCGCGACCAGGGAGGCGCAACCAAGGGGCACGGCCAAGGGGCGCGCGGCTAGGGGGCGCGGCTAGGGAGAGGTAGAGGAGAGGGGAAGAGAGAGGGGGGAAGCTCACCTCGGGGTTCGACGATCGGCGACAACCGCTCACCGGGATCACACCTAGGGCAAGGGAGATGGAAGAGAGGTGGAAGAGAGGGAGAGGGAAGTTGCTACGTGGGAAAAGAAAATGAGAGAGGGAGGGGTGGGGGCACGCGCATGGGGGGGGAGGACGATAGGGGGCGCACCAGGGGCCAGGCCAGACCGCGGGCTTGGACGGAAACTCACTGCTCGCACTAACCTCTAATCGAAATTAAATTGCGAATCAAAAAGCCAAACGAGACGACCGCGCGATTAGACACGACATCAGACAAAAGAATTATGCTTCGGCATGATGCAACACCCATGTCAACTTAGGTTTTTGTTTACATGCAATACGGACACCAGTCTCTGTACTGCTTTAAAAATTGGAAGAAGGAGCGAAACGGGAAGAGAAAAGAGAGTAATGCCTGAATTTGGTGAGTATCAGAGAAGAAAATTTATACCCCCCAAATTCAGGGCGTTACATCTAGGATCCTCTGGAATGATGGAAAGGTGTGAGCAACCAGTGAATACTGAAGTGGTCCATTAAGTCCCTCCATGAAGTGCTCATGTTTCCTTTCATCATCTGCCACTTTGTCTGGAGCATACCGTGATAGCTAAATAAATTTGTCACGGTATTCACTAACTGACATATTGCCCTGCTTTAGTGACAGAAATTTCTTCTTCTTAATCTTCATCAGTCCAGTAGGAATGTGGTAATTTCTGAATTGTGTAGTGAATTGTGCCCAGGTGATAGTATTAGCAGCATCATGGGAAGCAGTGTAAGAATCCCACCAATCAGCAGCGGGTCCAGTAAGACGACCAGAAGCATAAAGCACCTTCTCCCGGTTAGAGCATTGAGCAATATTCAACATCTTCTCCGCTGACTTTAACCAATCATCAGCATGTAATGGATCTAGGGAGCTGGCGAATGTCAGTGGCTTGTGACTCATGAACTCCCGGTGCTTGTCCCAGGGTGGAACTGGTGGTGGTTGTTGTTGTTGTCGCACCATTCTCTCTTGCCTCATTTCCTCCTGCATCTCTTGCCTCTCTTGGCGCATCTCTTGACGTTCCTGTCTCATCTGAGCTTGCATTTCCGTCATAGTATTTGCTATCTGTTGCAGCATCTGCATCTGAGCTGCAACCACTGGATTTGTCCTGGCCGGTGGAGGATTTGGAGGATTCATTTATGTTTGATGTTGTCTAACAATCCTCCTGTTGTGGGGGATGGCAGGTAGATTGATTCCGCCTCCCTTCCTGGTATTGACCATCTGGGTTAGAAATACATGGTAAGATAGAATTATAGATAAGACGAGTAATTGCGAGGCAGAATCTTTTGGGGGGTTTTATTAGCTAAGTAGATTAGTGTGTCACCTACTAATACTAATACATTACCTTATAGTGGTACATGCTAGAATGCCCGGCTATACTATTTCAATCATTCAAAGAAGCAAATCAAGCATTTACCATCTTAACAAACATCCAATTACTTCAAGTAGAGAAAATAATTTAAATTTGTCTTAGGTCTCCTATCTCTTTAGAGGGTCATAAATGTAGGATTCCAAAGTGTGAAATCCTCCTTGTCTTAGAATAGAAAAGGTAAGAGTAATCAGAGTAGAACAACAAAAGGTGAGATAGGATCAAGATAAGTATAGAAAGAATCAGAGTGAGGTAAGCAGGTAAGGGTTTTGTCTAGTTCTATCTAGGTTTCGTCCTACAGTCAACATTTCCTCTGATACCACTTCTGTCCCACCCGGATTTAAGGGATAAAGCCATGTGCGTCTCATATGTGCGCCAAAGAAGAACATCACATATAATGACAAAGTGTATAGAGATAAATGTCACAAGTATCATTATTACATAGTGGAACTCTTATAAAAATAAATGATAACAATAAAGCAAACTAAATATTATTCCTTGGTGCCATGAAGCAGACTGGGAGACGCCACCTAGATCAACTCGCACTCCTCATTATAGGGCTCCTCTTGGACCACCTGCTCTTCACCTGTGGGGGTGTTTATATATTGCAAGAGTGAGCTCCCAAAAGATCATAGCTCAACAAGTTGTGGGGAATAATGTGCATGAACTCACCAAAGGTGGGAGTTCATGTGAAGTGTAAGGGTGATCAACAAATAAGGGTAAAAGCTGAGCATTGCTTTTAATAAGTTCATCAAATTTTATCAGCGGTTACTAAATGTAAGTAAATACCAAACCAGAGTAATAAATAGATCAAATTAATAATAAACCACAATGCGATGCAAATGACAAATTGAATTTAGTTCCATAAATTACTCATGTGAGGGTCCGAGCCGCTTATGACCGTGAGCACGACTGATATACCAGTTTTACACTCTGCAGAGGTTGCACATCTTTACCCACAAGTTATGTTACCCATTTGCCAAGCGATCACGACTTCCCATACACCTGTACCAAGGAAGCGAGGTAGGGTAACACTACGAGGCCTTTACAAAGTTCCACTAGCTTTAGAAAACCTGCTACAGTTTCTAGGAAGTCCCAATGTAGGGATCCCTCGCCTGACCACCATCGCAGCAAAATCAACCCGAGGACCTCCCTACACCGACCACTCCCCTACTGCCCTTGCCCCTCGGGTAAGGTAGTCATCCACTAGCTTTCCTAATTAGTCAGCCAAGGGTGTCCCATACCACCCTTGTGGTAGCACTGTTTTCTAGGGTGGTTGCTCCATGTTCCAATTAAAATAATGATCTTATCATGAACAGTAAATAACAATCTGATAATAAAAGTATGATCATGAATAATGTGTATCTCAATACCCAAAACCACATAAAGCAATAGCAGGTACTACCCAAAAGTTCAGTGGTAAACAAGGTATAAAGATAGTCAAACTAGGGTAACCTATTGGGTCCCATCAAAATTAACCTATGCAGATCATAATGATTAACAAGAACATTATTGGGTAAATATAAGTGATCAAGGGCACAACTTGTCTTCAACGAGCTCCTGCTCAGCTGTCTCCACCTGTTGAACCCCTGGGTCCTCAGTGGCTTGCTCTCTACTCGCAGCAATACAAACAAACATGTTATAGGAGAAATTAACATTACACCAAACAGTAGAACATAATGCATGATAATATTCTACACATCGTAACGAGATCGTAGGAATAATTTATTTCTATGTTATTTCTAAATCCTAGGATTTAAATTAGGTTTAATTCCTAATTCTCATTATTAATGTGTCCTTATTAATATTATTATTATTAAATGCACAAACAATTAACTCCAATATGATGCACCATTTAATATAATTGATGCAAAAATGAGAAAATCATCACAAGTAGTTAATTAAACCTTTTATATTTTCCCAATTTCTATACATTCTATTCCCTCCAATACTTCGGTATTACAAGGAAGAAGGTTATTACGCTCCTCAAAGCAGCCCAAATCTGCTGAAATCTGATTCTCTCAATCTCCCTCTCTCTCTCTCTCTTGTGCCTGAGCGTGAACCATCGAGTTACGATCTGCAATATCGTCCTACCCAAAAGCACCATGAGGCTAACCCCGGGTGTGCGGTCGGACACAAACACCGATAGCTGGCGCTCCAGGTAGGGGTGTGTCGTCGATCAACGCTGACTCCATGGCCATCATTTTCAAGAGCAAGATCACCTTCATCCTAGGAGCAGTTTTCTGCTTCGGGACCATCTCCTGCTTGGCGAATGTAGAGGAAACTCTGCACCGCATAGCAACTCCGCCCGAGAAGAAATCCTCCTTAGGAACACCAAAGGGAGCTACAGCGAAAGCGCGAACCACGCCACCGCTAACAGCGTGACGGGGCATGGTCCCGCACGAGGCTAGGCTCGGGATCCCTCAGAGGGTAGAAGGCTAGTCAACCACGGCCTCCCCAACCCGATGAACTCCGTTGTCCACCTCACCTACTGACGAGCACCTGGTAGAAGAAGATGAACATTTCGAACTAGGGCAGAAAAGCACAATGAACGATCACCCCGATTCCACCACCCTCAAAGGAGGACAGGAAGAAGCACACCACTGCACCTACTCCTTTCTTCCCCGACATCCTCTTCATTCAGGGGAAACTGGAGTCATTGCCCATCTCTGACAATGAACCCACCAACGCACAACAACAAAGAAACATGCGCTAGAACGTGCGACGACACCATGAAGCCGGAGAACGGGACTTGACTCAACCCGTCTCTCGGGACAAAGCCTCAGAAATGGGGGAGACCCTTGATGAAAGAACACATCGAGAACAGCGCAACTCCCACCACCGCGACCGTCGTCAATCTCAGGAACACGAGCGGGAGCAAGCTAAACAAGATGCTAGGCTCCGACGTGAGAATCCGCTCCTCGCCCGAGACCTGTACCCCGACTTCGCCCAAGCATTGAACACGCGAAGCGAAGTTGGAGGGGTCTTGGCGCAGATAGCCAATGGCCTCCCGTGAACCCTAGACGTGGAGGGCTATCAGCGGGTGCTCACTCAGGCGACCAATCATCTTCTACCTCTCACCCACCCACCAAACGATCTGTGTCATGCCATCAACAGCCGACAGGACGCGTGGAGCAACATCAGTGCTGCACGCGATCATCGACATGAAAATGAAATAAGGCGTCGAGAGGAATACGACCGAGATCATGGTGTATGGGCACACAGCCGAGCAACCAGGATCGAGTCAGCATCAGCCTCTACTAACAGTCTGGTCCGGGGACAGTTGAGGCGACCTAATACTCGCTCCCCTCCCCAGGATCAACGACATGATCATCGAAGGAGGAGACGTGCGGGGTCTCCGCGCTCACCCCTCGCCTCCGGGCCATCCAATGGCCCCCAATTCCAAAGTCTCCAACATTGACAAATACGGACCCAAGCAGGACCTGGGGGTTGGCTGGTCGTCTACACTACCACCGCCCGGGCTGCTGGGGCAACAGAGGACATCATGACAGCGTACATGCCCATGGTTCTGGGGCAGGACGCACTACAATGGCTCCGGCATCTGCGTCGACATTGTATTTATGATTGGGGAGATTTCAGCCACCGGTTTTTCGCGAACTTCCAGCCCTCTTCGATAAGCCGGTGCAGCCGTGGGATCTCAAATCCATCAGGTGATAGAATGATGAAACTCTTCGTTTGTTCCTCAGAAGATTTCAAACAATGAGAAACCGTATCCCTGAGGTTGCTAAGGCAGCTGTGATCGAAGACTTCTATCGGGGATCCAATGATCCGGTTTTCGTTCGAGCCATACTTCAAAAGGCACTCGCCACCTCTAAACAACTATTTAGGGAGGCAAACGTCTACATCACCACGGATGAGCGGGCTCAAGACCTCATTGGAGGCGCAAAGCCCATACCACCAGCACCGCTAAGGGACACGAACCAGCAACCAGACAAACGTTGTAGGAAGATGCCCAGGGAGGAAGTACACACCGCCGGGCCACCTGTGGCTCGAGCCCGCAGCGCACCCCGTGGAGGGGTAAGGACACTGGATGAGATTCTCGACTCCCAGTGCCCGTACCACAAGGACATGCGGCACACCCTGTGGAACTGCAGGGATTTCAAAAACTTTGTCGGACATGGTCGACCATTCCAGCCACTACCGCCTCCCCCACCTCGAGGAGAGCTAATGAGCCTAGGCAGCCTCAGCAGCAGGATGGGGGTAGAGGCGGAGCCTTCCCACGCATCAAGAGGGAGGTCAATGTCATATTCGGGGGGCACGGGGCACAAGAAAGCAACAGGCAACAGAAACTCAATGATCGGCAAGTTCTAGTGGCCACGAACAGCGCTCCAACCCCTTACCAATGGTCGGAGCACACAATATCCTTCAGCCGAGTCGATCAATGGCTTAACTTCGACCACCCTGGTAAGTACATGCTACTTGTTGACCCTGTGATCTGGGAAAGCCGGGTTAAGAAGGTGCTGGTGGATGGTGGCAGCAGCATCAACGTCACCTTTCCCCGAACACTTCAGGCTCTAGGGGTTGCCATCGCCGACCTCACTCAGTCGGATACCCTTTTCTTCAGCATCGTGCTGACCGAAGGAGTACCCACTAGGTCACATCTACATGTTTGTCACCTTTGGAACCCCAGAGAACTACGGAACTGAGTTCTTGAGGTTCGAGGTGGCGCGTTTCGACTGTGGGTACAATGCCAATATTGGGAGAAAGTGATTGGCAAAATTCATGGCCATCCCGCACTACCCATATATGATACTCAAAATGCCAGGTCCTGAGGGGATCATCATCGTATGTGCTGACTTCCAAGGCGTCGCCGAATGCTTCTGAGGTGCCATTCAGACGGCTCTCACTGTCGGGCCCTCAGTAGCCCTTCCCGTACAGGTTGATGGCAAGTCAGTGGAAGAGGATTTTACAATCCCTTTGAATGAAGCACCGACCGCGACCTCTATGCGGCCGACTGAAGAAACTAAAAGAATCAACCTCGGATTCTCTGATGAACGCAAGACTGCGATCATCAGTTCCAGCCTCGACGACAAATAGGAAAGCGCGCTCATTCATTTCCTGCAAGACAATCGGGACGTATTCGCATGGCAACCTGCGGACATGCCGAGAGTCCCAAGAGAGCTAGCCGAGCACAAACTCAAAGTGTACCCTCAGGCAAGACCGATCTGACAGAAGCTATGCTATTTCACGCCCGACAAAAGAGAGGCTATACGGGCAGAATTAGCTTGCCTAGTATTAGCAGGTTTCATTAGAGAAGTACTACACCCTGAGTGGCTAGCGAATCTTGTTCTTGTACTAAAAAAAATAAAGTTGATTGGTGCATGTGCATTGACTATATCGATCTCAACAATCATGGCCCAAAAGATCCTTTCGGACTCCCTAGGATAGATCAGGTAGTCAATTCCACCGCTGGCTGCTGTGACACTATGAAAATCATTAAATAAAAATAATACATTTAGTTAATAATGATATTTATGGTAATTAATTTTCTCTCAAGTGTTCGTTATTTATTTGCCTTTGGAATGATTTTTGAATGCTCTTGATTGATTTTGAATATTGAATATCATTTCTTCTAAAATGAAAATTCATATAAATAATATAATAAATATTAGTCCAAGAATTAATATTTTATTTATAAATAATTTTGGTTTGATTATTATGAATTTTATGATTATTTAAATATGTATTTCGAAATTTAAAAAGGAATTAGAAAAAAAAGAAAAAGAAAACTAACTAACCTAACCCTAACCGGCCCAATTAGGCCTAAGAAGCAAGCCGCGCCCTGCTCGCTGACTTATCTAGCGCGCGCCCTTCCTCTTCATGTGCCAGCCGCCGCCAGGCTTCTTCTTCCTCTCTCCGCACTCTCTCTCCCCTCCCCTCGCTTCCCTCTCCCCGGCCGCAAAAGCCAGCCGCGTGCGCGACTCCAGCCGGCCGAGCACCCATCTCGACCTGGCCGCGCGAGCCCCTGCGCCCATCGAGTCCGCCCGCGCGCCTCAAGCCGAGCAAGCCAGCGACCCGCGTCGAGGATTCTGTCCAGCCGCGCCCAGAAGCAGCGCCGCGCACCCGAGCGAAGCCCAGACCGCACGCACCGTGCAACGTGCCCCAGCGCCCTGCCCCGATGCCGCACGACCCCAACGTCCGTGCCCTGCGCAGCGACCGAGCCCGACGCGACCTCGCGACCCGGCCGGACCTGAAGCCGAACAGCCCCAACCCGACGTCCGCGCTCAGGAATCCGAAGCCGCGTGTAATGGAATTAATGGAGCGTCAATCGACCGTTTATCCGAGTTATTAGCGTCGTTTCTCCTCCCCAATTACTCCCTCTCTCCATCAATGGTGCCTTTAAGCCATGGCCGCCATTTCTCTTCTCTCCCCAGCGCCTCCTCCCTATAAAATCCGTCGAGCTCCTCTCTTCTCCTCCCTCCCCGAGTTCACTCTCTCTCTCACGCGCTCCCCACTCTCTAGTTCGTCCCCACCATCACCGTCGTCACCGGAATCCGTGGAGACTCGCCGGAGTTTGTACCTCGCTGTCCACCGACGACCGCGCTCGTTCCCCTGCTCGCCGGAGACGTCCCCGAACCCCGTCCAAACCTCGTCGTTACCTGCCCGTCAAACCACTCCCTCTCGTCGACGTTCATCACTCCCTGCGCAAGAACGAGAACTCAAGGTTGAAGACAAACCCAACTCGTTAATGTATTTTCTAAATCATGTTTGAATTACTTTATTGATCTTATGAATTATTGTTGTAATATTGATGCGATTTGGCGATTCTCGTGTATGATTTTAGAGATCCCGATTTATACGTGTTGCCAAAATCGAACCCCGTGAAAATACTTTGGAAATGCGTGTGAGTTTATAATTCTAAAAATGAACACAATCACTATTCACAACGTCAGTGATTTTCATACTAGAAATGTTTATAATTAATTTCGCTTTAGTGGTGGAGCGATAATCGGTTAGTATTGATATAAGTATAATTTCAGTGATATAATAAATTGAAATAAGAATTTAAGCCACGTATTTTTGGTCAAATAAAAATATAGATTTTACTATTCATGATATATCTATTCATAAGTATAGCACTTAAATTACTTAAAATTACTAAACTACTTATTTATGTCAAAATAACCATGAATATGTTATTAAAAGTCTCATTTAGTAATTTACAATTAACTCTTAGTATATTAATGTCAGAAGAATTATAAATAAACAATTTTTAGTTACGTATAAATTCTATTTAGAAAAGAAAGAAGAAAACTGAAGGATAGAATTTATAATAATGTTAAAATGACTTAATTAGACGCTCCTAATAAAGAAAATGATAGTATGTTGATAAATATATGTTTCTTACTAATGAAGTAGATAATTTGTTTCTAATTTTAAAATGACCTTTTAATAAATATCATATTTAACAAGGTTCATTATAAATGTTTAAGTATAGCCGTATTAAATAAAAACTTAGAAGAACATGTAGACCATATGTTTCTTAATAAAAATAGAAGATAAAAATATGACCAATTAATAGATTATTTATATTTTCTTAATTAAAAGATAACAAGAGTCAGTGCTCTTATAAACTAAAATGATAGTCTATACTTTTTCCTTTGAAATGATTTAGGTCATATGTTCCTAAATTGAAACTAAATATAATAATAGATTATTTATATTTTCTCACAATTTAATAATTAGACTTACATTTTAATTTGTCCATAACTAGTAATGTACACGTGATTAATCCGTTCATCACATTGAATCCATATTATTTATATATATCATTTAGTGGTCCCTAAAGGATAAAATAAAGAAAACTAGCGTTCATGTCCTTTTTATAATTAAAATGTTAGTTTACATATTTGTTTTGTATACAACTTTCTTAACAAAGAATATAGGACATGTACTTTCTAATAAAAATAAAATATAATTATTTGTTCATTGTCTTTTACATAAAAGTTCATTCAAGGCATATATCATAACTTTTCATAAATAGGTGTTTAATAATAATGATCTTTTCACATAAAACCTATTTAGACTTATATCCTAGTTTATTGTAAGTGAATATTTAACAATGATTTATAAGATGTTCCATAATGCTTCTAAAATTAATAACGCGTTTCGTAGCTCATTAACCTTAGATATATAACTTATATCTTTTCTAAAAGGTTAAAAAGTTTTAATATCGTTATAACGTGTTTTGTCATCTTATAAACCCTTAATCTTAAACATATCACATATGACGCTTTATAAAAGATTAATTTGGTGAACCAAATATTTGTATATTTTAATTAATAAATTTTAAGCTCATGTCTTGTTTTATAAAGTATAGATCACACCTTTTTGAAAAGAATATCTTTTTATTATAACCCTTGCGACGTTTTTGAAAAGCAAACGCTCTTTTTGTTAGGCTTTCTTTTAGCTTTACGTATAGTGAATGTAATATGTTATTGAGTGTTGTTTGTTCTTCTTGTTTGTTTGTATGATATTCAGTGGTTCATCTAGTAGTTAAGAATCAAGATCTATTCAGATCCGTGGAAGAGTCTCAAGTTTTCAATAAGCAAGGCAAGTGGACTTCTCCCTCTGCATATTCTGTTTGATCCCAAACAATACATTTAATAAAGTTTATTCTTGGATATATATGCATAATTTGACGGGTTACCTATTTAGATACCCCTAACCTTTCCAACCTTACTCCTTGTTTAACCTGGGATTATGATCTAATCATGTAGCTATGCTATTGCTACAACTTAACTTTATGCAGTCACTCCTGTTTATGATATTAATGTTTCAAATGGTAAGATTACTTTATTGTTGTTAACCCGATGGTTAAACAAGATTATTGCATATTAATTGGAACATAGAGTGACCACCCGGGAAAACAGTGCTACCATGAGAACTATCATGGCTCTGGTCTTGGCTAAATAACTAGGGAAGTCTTATGTTGGGTGCTGGTCGTGGTCGACCGGAACGGGGGCATCTGGCAAGCGCTTATAGTTCTGGCTCAGACAGATTGGATACGGGCATAGTTCCCAAAGCTTTACCCTGTAGTCTGGACTATAAGTTGGTTATGGTAGGTGTACCTTATGCAGTTGATCATTTCCAGCATTTGCGTAATGAGGACTCTAGGGAGAAGCCTCGTAGTGAGACCCTGGCCATTCACCTTGGAAGTGAATACGGGTCTAGCTAACCTGGGCTAGAAGGGAATCGCGACTCATGGGTAAAGATGTGCCACCTCTGCAGAGTGTAAAATTGATATATCAGCCGTGCTCACGGTTATGAGCAGCCTGGACTCCTCACATGATAATTGAACTTGAAGATGGAAATAAATCGAGATCCGATGATCTGCCAATGGTTTGCTTAAGTGGTTTTCACTTAAGTGTTTTTGAAATACTCTTGTACCTTTGCTTAATGGGAATACTTGGGATTCACACTTATTAGTAAGACAGGTGTTGTTAATAAAATGTTGACCAACTAAAATGCTTACTGCTCAACCTCAGCCTCACCTTGTTAGAGTTGCATTAGTTTTTCCCCCACTTGCTGAGCCCCGACCATAAGTGAGCTCACCCTTGCTTAATTTTGATCAGAAGTTGCAGATGAAGATATGATGCTGAACTCCATGGATGCTAGTCTAGTGATACCCTCGGTCATCTTCCTGTGGATGGATGTCCTTGTTTCGCTGTACTTTGATGAATAAAGGTTAAGACATTATGTCTGTTCAAAGTGTAATATGTTAATATAATCGTTATTTACGCTTTTATGCATTGTTCTTTTGATATATTACACCTGTGACGTCAACATATGTGTGGAAATAGATCCTGGCACACATATGCTATGCACCCGGCTCTGCCCCTTGGAAACGGGGTGTGACAGAAGTGGTATCAAAGCAATGTGACCGTAGGTCGCTAGATTAGTTAGAAGTGGAAAGCCCAGTCAGTCATTCAAAACTTGACTTAATTGTCTCCATAAAAACTTACTTTATACAAAAACTCGTCTCTTTTATATTCAACCCTTCTTGTCTGATTTTTGGTCTATCCGAAGGTTCTAATGAGAAGCATTGCAAGATGATCAAGCTAGGATTGCGAAACTTGAAGCGAAGTTTGCCAGAAGAAACCCTCTCAAAGCTATCAACGATGCCCTATTCTCTGTCTTATCCCCACTCCACAAGAAGTTTTGTTATGGATCCCCTGGATCTATTATTTGACTTCTTGGCTAAGGTGATAGGATTGTTCTTTAGTATTAAGATTTTCGACTAGATCGGTAATGGTGATATTATATTATATTATATTATAAGTAGTTTTCTAATCCCTAATATTGCTATATAACCCTTGACTTCTTATACTTTTGTTTTCTTGCCATTGTGTTGCCACCCTTGCGCAATATCTACCTTGATACATTAAAATCGTTGCCTCTCTACCTTTCTCCTTGATAATGCTTTCTCCCTAACTCATTTCATATCCTTGGTTATATCATTTATCCTCACTTTAATAGTTCATGGTTATCTTATTTCACTCTTGGCCACCAACAAATATGTCTTGTCTAACTCCTTGATAATTCTTACCCAACTCCTTGATGTTATAATATCATTCTTATTCCAAAACCTTGTCTCACCTTTTATTTTGGTCGAATGAGTAGAACTGGATTATGTTGTGCTGGTATGTTTGAATTCATTGTCCTTTGTGTTCATGTTTGATTTGCTTCTTTGAAATGATTGTTGGTGTATTGTGTGACTTTTGTCCACAATGGCATTAGTTAGCTAGGTAAAACCTTAGATAGATGGGTTTTCTCTGCTCTCTATAATCTGTCTTTGCTCAACCCTTCCGTCCCTTCCATTCTTCCATACCCATACAGATGTCAGACTTTGGAATGTCAACTACAAGTGATGTCACTAAGTGCAAAGAATGTGGTGTGTTGACAAGTCAAAATAACACTATAAATAAAATAGCTGATGAACAGACATTCAAGACACAAAAGGATGCACAACCAAACCAACAAACAAGTGACCTTGGAACATGTTGTTGTTGTGAGTACTATGGAATTCCTTGTCGCCAGATCAGTACGAACGAAAGTGAAACTACAAAACAGAAGAACCGGATTTTATTTTCTGGCATAAACAGACAGATGTCTCCCCAAGAACAACTAATAGCAGATTCTCTCATACCTAATGTATTGCCAGTTGATGAATTGCAAAGTATTCCAAAAAGGAAACATCACAAGGATGCCCAGCCCCAAGAAGAAACACATGAGTGTTACATTGATGGATGGACTATTACTTGCACAAAGTTTTAGCCTCGTCGTCGCATCAGGTCCAAGAAACAAAAAGGGAAACATGGAAAAAGTCAAGAAATAACTTCAAGAAAAACTTGCTATCAATGTGGACGTGAAGGTCATTACTTCCGTAACTGCCCTGAGAAAAGTTCACTATAGATCACCTCCGAGATGAAGCTATCTCAGTCTTCAGACATGGAATATGAACAAAAATGCAAAGAAACTTCTACCAACAACATAAAGACAACTCCACCTTGTAACTTATCAAGCCGTTCTTGCTTTGGCTGTGGTGATACCGACCGTCTTGTTAATGGTTGTCCCAAGAAGAATGTGGAGATCAATAAGGTCCAAAAGAAAAGACAACACCCTCAAATCCATGCATCAACAAAGAATAAACAACGGAAAGAGACCACGGGAAAGATAAGTTATGCAGTGACAGGAACTATTCCATATGATAATGCAGTGATTTTTGGAACACTAGTCATTCACAAAACCATCGCCACCGTGTTGTATGATCCTCGTACAACACATTCTTTTATCAGTGCCCACTTTGCAACAAAGTATGGTATCTGTAAGTGTCCCTTGAGATCGAGCAAGACCATCAGTGCACCCGAAGGAAAAATGTTAGTAAACTACATATGTCCAAATGTAAGTGTTAAAATCAACGGGATAGATTTTCCAGCTGATCTCCTAGTGATCGAATCAATGGGAAAGGATGTGATTCTTGGAAATAATTGGTTACAAAGAACTAAGGCAGTAATCCAACATATTGAGAGAACCATGTGTTTGGAAACCCCATCTGGAGAAAGAATAGTAGTTGAAGACAATCGATCTCCAGCTCAGATTGGTACATCTGACAAGGAAGAATAATATATCGTTTAGCTAGAAGAGGGAGTATGTCTCACAAAAAAATGTCAAAGTGTTGCCCCTTTCAAGATTTGTAATTGTGCTAAGTGACATATGAATAAATTTGGAGAATCTCTCGCAACTATTGTGCTTTGCCTCTTTATAAAGAAAATAAAGTGTGGTGTCATCTGCTATATGCAAACAATGTGATACTCTAGTTGCCCTAAAATCCCGCTCAAGTCTTTCTCTCAATTTGTGCTCAAAGAAATACTGTTGGATCAGAAAGATTATTTGGATATCATGCTCTGTAATTTATAAGGTTCAAAAGGATCTATGTTAAGGATTATAACACTTGTACGCTCTTGTAGTATGATGAAGCTAGGAGAAATATGAAACCATCCTTGTTCCTTAACTAATCATATATTGGAAATCAAAATGTTGCTCTTTATCTTAATGTCATGCAAGCCTCTTATGCAGTCTGTCTCACTAACTCTTTTACCCTCTGACTAGATGATGAACCCCAATGGAAATGAAGTAAATGATGCCAACGACAACATTCCTACCTTAACAACTATGAACGAGAAAAATGAGTCACAGAGATATTTGATGAATGGAATGAAGAACAACAAAAGGAATAGAAAAATGTTTGGATACATGATTAGTTCACCTCAACCACAAGCAAAAGCCACGAAACACATGGATACCCAAACAGAAGAATCAAGTCAGGCTCAGCTATATGAGATACAGACACCGAATCAATCCTCACCCCCTGTTGGTCAAGCAAAGTTGACTCGCAAAGAACTCAAAGCAAGAGGTGCCTGCTACTACTGCAAAAATGAAGGACATCTTATTCGCGAATGCCCTAAGAAGCGTCTAGACCGAATAAAGAAGAAAGCTACCAAGCATGACCTAAGCAAAAGGTCAGAAGACCCACCATTTTATAAGTACGATGATGAAGGTCACTTGATTAGTATACATTGCGGAGCAAAGAAGTAAGGAAGTTCCTTAAGTTTGGAGGAGTTCAACGTGAACTAAGAACCTACAAATAACCATGTGTCTCCTTTGTTTTCTTGCTAGCCTTTCTTAATCTCGAGGACGAGATTCTTTTTAAGAGGGGTAGATTTGTGACACTATGAAAATCATTAAATAAAAATAATACATTTAGTTCATAATGATATTTATGGTAATTAATTTTCTCTCAAGTGTTCGTTATTTATTTGCCTTTGGAATGATTTTTGAATGCTCGTGATTGATTTTGAATATTGAATATCATTTCTTATTAAATGAAAATTCATATAAATAATATAATAAATATTAGTCCAAGAATTAATATTTTATTTATAAATAATTTTGGTTTGATTATTATGAATTCTATGATTATTTAAATATGTATTTCGAAATTTAAAAAGGAAATAGAAAAAAAAAGAAAAAGAAAACTAACTAACCTAACCCTAACCGGCCCAATTAGGCCCAAGAAGCAAGCCGCGCCCTGCTCCCCGACCTATCTAGCGCGCGCCCTTCCTCTTCCTGTGCCAGCCGCCGCCAGGCTTCTTCTTCCTATCTCCCCACTCTCTCCCCTCCCCTCGCTTCCCTCTCCCCGGCCGCACCAGCCAGCCGCGCGCGCAACTCCAGCCGGCCGAGCACCCATCTCGACCTGGCCGCGTGAGCCCCTGCGCCCATCGAGTCCGCCTGTGCGCCTCAAGCCGAGCAAGCCAGCGACCCGCGTCGAGGATTCTGTCCAGCCGCGCCCAGAAGCAGCGTCGCGCACCCGCGCGAAGCCCGGACCGCACGCACCGTGCAACGCGCGCCAGCGCCCTGCCCCGATGCCGCACGACCCCGACGTGGATGCCCTGCGCAGCGACCGAGCCCGACGAGACCCCGCGACCCGGCCGGACCCGAAGCCGAACAGCCCCAGCCCGACGTCCGCGCTCAGGAATCTGAAGCCACGTGTAATGGAGTTTAATGGAGCGTCAATCGACCGTTTATCCGAGTTATTAGCGTCGTTTCTCCTCCCCCATTACTCCCTCTCTCCATCAATGGTGCCTTTAAGCCATGGCCACCGTTTCTCTTCTCTCCCCAGCGCCTCCTCCCTATAAAATCCGCCGAGCTCCTCTCTTCTCCTCCCTCCCCGAGCTCACTCTCTCTCACGCGCTCCCCACTCTCTAGTTCGTCCCCACCATCACCGTCGTCACCGGAATCCGTGGAGACTCGCCGGAGTTTGTACCTCGCTGTCCACCGACGACCGCGCCCGTTCCCCTGCTCGCTGGAGACGTCCCCAAACCCCGTCCAAACCTCGTCGTTACCTGCCCGTCGAACCACTCCCTCTCGTCGACGTTCATCACTCCCTGCGCAAGAACGAGAACTCAAGGTTGAAGACAACCCCAACCCATTAATATATTTTCTAAATCATGTTTGAATTACTTTATTTATCTTATGAATTATTGTTGTAATATTGATGCGATTTGGCGATTCTCGTGTATGATTTTAGAGATCCCGATTTATACGTGTTGCTAAAATCGAACCCCGTGACAATACTTTGGAAATGCGTGTGAGTTTATAATTCTAAAAATGAACACGATCACTATTCACTACGTCAGTGATTTTCATAATAGAAATGTTTATAATTAATTTCGCTTTAGTGGTGGAGCGATAATCGGTTAGTATTGATATAAGTATAATTTTACTGATATAATAATTTGAAATAGGAATTTATGCGACGTATTTTTGGTCAAATAAAAATATAGATTTTACTATTCATGATAAATGTATTCATAAGTATAGCACTTAAATTACTTAAAATTACTAAACTACTTATTTATGTCATAATAACCATGAATATGTTATTAAAAGTCTCATTTAGTAATTTACAATTAACTCTTAGTATATTAATGTCAGAAGAATTATAAATAAACAATTTTTAGTTACGTATAAATTCTATTTAGAAAAGAAAGAAGAAAACCGAAGGATAGAATTTATAATAATGTTAAAATGACTTAATTAGACGCTCCTAATAAAGAAAATGATAGTATGTTGATAAATATAGGTTTCTTACTAATGAAGTAGATAATTTGTTTCTAATTTTAAAATAACCTTTTAATAAATATCATATTTAACAAGGTTCGTTATAAATGTTTAAGTATAGTCGTATTAAATAAAAACTTAGAATAATATGTAGACCATATGTTTCTTAATAAAAAATAGAAGATAAATATATGTCCAATTAATAGATTATTTATATTTTCTTAATTAAAAGATAACAAGAGTCAGTGCTCTTATAAACTAAAATGATAGTCTATACTTTTTCCTTTGAAATGATTTAGGTCATATGTTCCTAAATTGAAACTAAATATAATCAATAGATTATTTATATTTTCTCACAATTTAATAATTAGACTTACATTTCAATTTGTCCATAACTAGTAATGTAGGCGTGATTAATCCGTTCATCACATTGAATCCATATTATTTATATATATCATTTAGTGGTCCCTAAAGGATAAAATAAAGAAAACTAGCGTTCATGTCCTTTTTATAATTAAAATGTTAGTTTACATATTTGTTTTGTATACAACTTTCTTAACAAAGAATATAGGACATGTACTTTCTAATAAAAATAAAATATAATTGTTTGTTCATTGTCTTTTGCATAAAAGTTCATTCAAGGCATATATCATAAATTTTCATAAATAGGTGTTTAATAATAATGATCTTTTCACATAAAACCTATTTAGACTTATATCCTAGTTTATCGTAAGTGAATATTTAACAATGATTTATAAGATGTTCCATAATGCTTCTAAAATTAATAACGCGTTTCGTAGCTCATTAACCTTAGATATATAACTTATATCTTTTCTAAAAGGTTAAAAAGGTTTAATATCGTTATAACGTGTTTTGTCATCTTATAAACCCTTAATCTTAAACATATCACATATGACGCTTTATAAAAGATTAATTTGGTGAACCAAATATTTGTATGTTTTAATTAATAAATTTTAAGCTCATGTCTTGTAAAACTGATATATCAGCCGTGCTCACGGTTATGAGCAGTCTGGACTCCTCGCATGATAATTGAACTTGAAGATGGAAATAAATCGAGATCTAATGATCTGCCAATGGTTTCCTTAAGTGGTTTTCACTTAAGTGTTTTTGAAATACTCTTGTACCTTTGCTTAATGGGAATACTTGGGATTCACACTTATTAGTAAGACATGTGTTGTTAATAAAATGTTGACCAACTAAAATGCTTACTGCTCAACCTCAGCCTCACCTTGTTAGAGTTGCATTAGTTTTTCCCCCACTTGCTGAGCCCCGACCATAAGTGAGCTCACCCTTGCTTAATTTTGATCAGAAGTTGCAGATGAAGATATGATGCTGAACTCCATGGATGCTAGTCTAGTGATACCCTCGGTCATCTTCCTGTGGATGGATGTCCTTGTTTCGCTGTACTTTGATGAATAAAGGTTAAGACATTATGTCTGTTCAAAGTGTAATATGTTAATATAATCGTTATTTACGCTTTTATGCATTGTTCTTTTGATATATTACACTTGTGACGTCAACATATGTGTGGAAATAGATCCTGGCACACATATGCTATGCACCCGGCTCTGCCCCTTGGAAACGGGTGTGACAGCTGCTCTATCCTCTCCTTCCTAGATTGTTTCTCCAGATATCACCAAGTCAGTCTAGCAAAGGAAGACGAAGAAAAGACTGCATTCATCACACCTTTTGGGGCCTTCTGCTATACCTCCATGTCGTCTGGCCTAAAAAACGCTCGAGCGATTTACCAAAGGGCTATCCAAACATGCTTAGCCGACCACTAGGGTAAGAGGGTAGAAGCCTATATCGATGATGTAGTAATAAAAACTGAAAATCGGGAGAGCTTCATTGAAGATTTACAACTGGTCTTCAACAGCTTGAGGCGCTATCGATGTAAACTGAATCCGGAGGAATGTGTGTTCGGAGTACCGACCGGAAAGCTACTCCGGTTTATCGTTAGCCATCGAGGAGTAGAGGCAAACCCAGAAACAATTCAAGCCATAATGAGGATGGAACCACCATGATCACAGAAGAAAGTATAGAGGCTCATTGGGTGCATAGCAGCACCGAGTCGTTTCATCTCAAGGCTTAGTGAAAGAGGAATGTCATTCTATAAACTGCTCAAGAAGGTGGATAAATTCTAGTGGACCATAGAAGCTCAGGAAGCCCTAGAAGCACTAAAGAAATTCATGACCACACTGCCAGTACACAAGCCGCCATGTCGAGCTACAGCAAACCAGCCAGCTGAGAACCTGCTATTATATATCTCCTGCATGACTCACGTGGTAAGCACTGCGTTGGTAGTCGAGTGGGCAGAAGAAGGGCGTGCGTATCCGGTACAACATCCTATCTACTTTATAAGCGAGGTCCTCGGTCCCTCGAAGATAAGGTATTGTATGCAATACTTCTAACTTCTCGTAAACTCCGGCATTGTTTTAACAACCACAAAGTCATAGTAGTCACGAGATTCCCAATAGGAGATATACTCCACAACAAAGAAGTCGTTGGAAGAACGTCCAAGTGGGCATGTGAACTCGGAGCTCATGACATAAAATTCCAACCTCGCACCGCAATCAAAACTCAAGCACTAGTCGATTTCATGTCAGAATGGACCAAACACCAGGTTCTAGAGAACCTAGAGGCCGCTGAAGTCTGGAAAATGTACTTTGACGGCTCGTTGAGGCTACAGGGGGCAGGAGCGGGAATCGTTTTCATTGCCCCTGGAGGTGATCAACTCAAATATGCTCTTCAGCTCTTGTTCCCAGCCTCCAACAATGCCGCAGAGTATGAAGCCTTAGTTCATGGGTTAAGCATTGCCATCTCGATAGGCATCAAAAGGCTAATGGTATATGGCGACTCGCTAGTGGTCATCAGCCAGGTAAACAAGGACTGGGATTGCTCAACCAACTCAATGAACTACTACTGCGCCGCGATGCGGAAGCTGGAAGATAAATTCGAGGGTTTGGAATTCCACCACGTGGAGAGGGATTGCAATGCAGCAGCAGACGCATTGTCAAAACTGGGGACCAGTCGAGCCCAGGTTCCACCTGGGATTTTTGTCTAGGAAGTGGAACAACCGAGCATCACCGTAGGGCATTCTGAAGAATGGAATGCTATAGACCAGGCAAAAACAGATCCCAGCGACTGGAGGGAGCCAATTATCAGGTACATAAAATACGAGGAAGAACCAGACGACAAGGCCGTTGTAGAGCGCATCGCAAGGCAGTCGGCCCACTATAACATCATAGGGGTTCTGTTATACAAGAGATGTCTGGCAGGGATCCTGATGAAGTGTATTCACTCGGCTACAGGAAGGCAGGTACTGGATGAAATCCACGCAAGGCAATGCGGCATACATGCAGCATCAAAAACATTGGTAGGAAAAGCCTTCAGGTCTGGTTTTTATTGGCAAACAACAAAGAAGGATACAGCAGACCTGGTTCAGAAATGGGAAGCATGTCAGTTCCTATCGAGCAACAACACTTGCCCGCCCAGCATCTACAAACTATCCCTATAACCTGGCCCTTTATGTGCTAGGGGATGGATATGATCGGGCCGTTCAAAAAAGCTCAAGGAGGGTATACTCACGTACTCGTCGCTATCGACAAGTTCACAAAGTGGATAGAGTACAAACCAATCGCCTCTCTGACATCAGCAAAAGCAATGGAGTTCATTCAGGAAATAATATTCAGATTCGGGATACCCAACAACATCATCACAGACTTGGGATCTAACTTCACTAGCTCAGAATTCTTTGACTTCTGCGAACAGAGGAGCATCCTGATCAAGTATGCGTCACTAACACACCCAGAGCTAATGGATATGTAGAAAGAGCCAACGGGATGGTACTTGATGCGCTCAGGAAGAAAGTATTTGACAAGAGCGAAATATTTGTAGGTAAATGGATCAGAGAACTACCATATGTAATCTGGAGCCTGCGAACCCAACCAAGCAGTGTTGCCAGCAGATTTGATCTTTGGAGCACCCAGGTTAACATTTGAAAGCATAGCTGAAGCACAAGCAATCAGACTGGAAGATGTTAACGTATTGGAAGAAGAACATTTAAATGTCGTCATCCAATCAACTAGGTATCAGCAAACTCTGAGGCACTACCACAACAAAGCAGTGTGGCACCGATCTTTCGCAATAGGAGACCTAGTGCTCCGTCGCGTATTGGCAGGAGAAGGGCGACACAAATTGTCACCGCAGTGGGAAGGAGCATTCATCATTGCAGAAGTCAACCGACTGGGATCCTACCAACTTACCTAGATGGATGGAACCCAAGTAGGAAACTCGGGGAATATTTAGCACCTCAGGAAATTCTACCTGTAGCAGTACATCAAACTCCAGTCGGCAAGCCACACATTGTAAACGAAAAGTTTCATTATCAATAAAGCTTCTGTGTTCGTCCGCATACAAACAAACTCTCAAGTAGCTAGTGGTTTAAGTCAGAAACGACTTAAGCCAATGCAGCACGTTCACGCATACATGACTTAGGGTGATTAGTATACCCTGCTAAACGGAGGAATCAGCTTAAGTCGGAAACACCTTAAGTCGGTGCGACATGCTCACGCATGCATAACTTAGAGTGATTACTATACCCTGCTAACGGAGCAATCGACTTAAGTCAGAAACGCCTTATGTCGGGGAGACATGCTCACACATACATAACTTTGGGTGATTAATATACCCTGCTAGCAGAGCAATCGGTTTGAGTTGGAAACGCCTTAAGACGGTGCGACATGCTCGCGCTTACATAACGCAGGATGACTACTATGCCGCACCAATGTAGCAGCCGGCCTAAGTCAGAAATGCCTTAAGTCAGTGCAACATGATCAATTAAGCAGCAAAAACCTCAGGGCGCTTACTATACACTACTTACACACAACAAAAAGGGAAGAGTAACTCAACGTTCGAAAAACCGCGAAAAAATACCATCTCAATGAAAAGTGTTTTCTGTTTGGTCAAATCAATGTTTGTTTTCACTACACAATTACTGTGCAGGAGCATCCCCACAAGGGACCTTATTTGCAGGATCACCAGAAGAAGAAGGTTTACTCGTATCAACAAACGCAACAAGCACATCAACTACAATGTCATCAGGCACCATGACGCCTGTTGGTCACTTGTTCTCAAAAGCTACGAATCAAGAACAAGGCAACACAAAAGTTAATGGTTAAAGACCTTCGTCCTTCATAACATTATCTCACTTAGGATATAATGATCTTTGGACGAAGGTCGAGTAAGACATACCTTCTTCATTGCAATGTACAAAGATATAAACATGATTGTATGAAACATAGAGAAAGCATGAATAATCATTTTAGATCATTAGATTATTCATAATATCATCCTATAGTTATAAACAAACATTAATGATATTGAATTACATTTGTACCTTTGGCTTGACAGAAGGTAAAGATCCAAGAGTGACGTGCGAGTGATTACAAGTCAGCGTGAACAGTACAGGGTACTATTCATCTATTTATAGGCACGGGACACAGCTCGGACAAAATTACATTCATGCCCTTGATAATTAATCATGACTATAACACAAACTATCAGGGACTATGCAGTCTTTTCCTCTTTAAGTCGGTGTCACCCTTCGTCTCAAGCATGTCATCATGCCGAAGCTCTTTCAATTGTAGCTTCGGCATACATCTTCATGTCACACCTGCTTCCTTGTTATCTTGCCGAAGGTGTTTTTGCTTAGAGGACCTTCGGCGGAGAAGAAGGCCCCCAACAGTAGCTCCTTCATGGTGCTAGATCGTTTTTCGTAACGAGCTCGATCCACGAAAAACTCAAAGGCTTCGGAATGCCGAAGGTCCGAAAAACACCTTCCCTAATCTCATTGCCGAGAAACGATTATAATATTCCAAGCGTCGAGTGGTCCACCGTTCAGCGAGTGTAGACAATATGGCGGTTCGCCTTCCCACCTGCAGCACTATATAAACAGACGGGTTGGTAAAGAGTTACCACAACATTCATTGCCATTGCACTATTGTGCTGTTAAAAAATTTAACCATAGCCGAAGCTTTCTACACTGTGCTTTTCAAGCGAACACTTCATCGTTTAAGGTTAAGTTCGTCAAACGGGTTAGCTTCGTCAAACTGTAAAAAATCCATCAAAATGGCCAGAGTGTGATCAACTGCAAGGGTGTCTCGTGAGGGAGAAGAAACCGAGGTCACTGAGACAACGCCAATTTTAGAAGTAATGGAACGATCAGGTCTAGTTGTGACAGAGGGAGTTATTGACGAAGGTGCTCCTGATGCCGAAGCTAAACAGACTGTTGTTGAAGAAGATAATGTTGATGAGAGTGAAGAAGATTACAGTATTTTGATCCCAACAAAGCCCAGTCATCTAGTGTTGGGGACTTGTTCTCAAATGCTATGAGTCAAGAACAAGGCAACATAGAGAATGTTAAACGTTAAAGTCCTTCGTCCTTCGAAGCATTATTTCCCCTGAGAGATAATGAATTTCGGACGAAGGTTGTGAAGGACGTACCTTCGTCAAAGCAACATATAAAAGAGGAAAGAAACATATAGAATATAAAAGATAATACAAACAGCTATTTATTACCATCAACTCATTTCTATTTTATTATTAAGGAAAAATAGAAATGATAACAAGTTACGAAAGTACCTTCGGTTGGAAAGAAGGTAAAAGTACAAGCGTAACGCAAAAGCAAATGCCCAGTCAGCGTGTACAGTACGGGGCACTGTTCATCTATTTATAGGCACGGGACGCAGCCCATGTAAAATTACACCTATGCCCTTTACATTTGCTAATAACTCTATAATAATCCATCGGGGTCTAAATAGCCTTTTCCCCTTTAAGTCGGTTCCCTTTTCTGTTATCACGCCGAAGCTCCCCTGCACATAGCTTCGGCTCTGCGCCATCCTTCGTATTCTTTTGTGCTTCTTCACACTGTAGTTTTGACCTAAGTCCGAAGGTACCTCTTCATGTATCATACTCCAGAAACATTGTTAAATCATATTTTTGAGGACCTTCGGAAGCCGAAGGCCCCCAACAGTAGCCCCTCGCAATATTAATTTGTTAGAATGATAAATTCAGATTGTGATATGGACGAAGGCCTTAAGCCGAAGGTCCGAAAAAACACCTTCCCTTTGCTAGAATAGCATCAGTCAATGACAAGCGGGGCCCTCCCACTTGCAACGCTCTGGGCGTATAAATAAGAGCACACGGCGAGCACATCTGGCATGCTTTCTTGCCATCTGCTCTTGCTTACTCAACTTTTAGCTTTTTGCGCACCAACACTTGCTTGGCTTTTTAGGTTTTTTAAGCTTCGGCTTTGAGAGCAGTTTTTTAGCATTTCCGAAGATGTCTGAAGATAAAAAAGCTGTTGCTGAAACGAAGTTGAGCCTTTATGAGGAGAAGAATCTTGGCTTTCTTGAGTCAATAGCAAAGACGAATACGGAGAAGATTACAAGGGAGATTTTAGAAGGTTTATCTGAAGATACTGGTGATAGTGACAGTTATGATGTGGAAAGCGGCGGGGAAGACTCCGAAGATCGACCCTGGCGACCAAGCCATGTAGTTTTTGGAAAATCAACTATTAAACAGAGCCATCTTGACAATATGAGGGGGCGACATTTTCGGGATATGTCTATTGTGAGAGCTGACAACGGAGACAAGACTTGTCCTACTCCTGAAGAAAATGAAGTCGTGATCTTCCGAAGCTTCTTGAAGGCTAGGCTTCGGTTCCCTCTAAGCAGTTTCATGGTTGAGGTTTTGAAGATATTCCAGATTTTTCTTCACCAGATTACTCCCAAAGCCATTATAAGGATGGGAGTCTTTGTATGGGCTATGAGGAGTCAGGGCTTGGAGCCAAATGCTAAAAGTTTCTGAAGCATGCACGAACTTTTATATGAGACGAAGCCCTGGGGTAAAGAGCAGTATCACAACAACTTTGGCTGCTATAGCTTCGTTGCCCGCTCTGGGTCAAGCTGTCCTGTGTCGACCTTCCGGAAACGATGGCCCGGGGATTGGATGAAGGAATGGTTCTATGTGAAAAATGATTTAAAGGCACGAGAGGATATTAAGGAGATTATCATGCGCCCTATCTGGCAACACTTCGGCCTTCGGAAGCCGAAGGTGGAAATTGATGAAGCAGCCGAAGAATGTCGAAAGGCCTTCGGCATAGTTTGCTCCTTCATCGGGACAAGGGACCTAGTTCAAGAGCATGTGGCCTACAGGATATGGCCATTGGTAGCCAACTGGGAGATGCCAAAGGAAACTATCAACAACCCCCACGAAGGTGGTTTGGTTCGACTGAAATACACCTTCAGATTTGGAGACCAGTTTGACGAGCCAGACGATGATTGGCTGAAGAGTGTCAAAGCTACAAGTGATGAATTGCTTGGGCCGTACTCCAAAACAGAAGATAATGCACTATCAGCGGCCTTCGGAAGCCGGAAAAAGAAGAGACTCAATAGAGTTTTCGATGCTATTGGGTTCATGTACCCTGACTCCCAGTACCCATTACGGGGGCAAAAAAGAAAAGGTGCAACTTCCGGTAAAGATGATGCTTCAGCTGCTCCAAGCGAGCCTGCGCCGAAGAGGAAAAAGGTGAAGGTCCTTACTCACCGACCGTGCTTTATTGAACCGGCCATAGTGCCGAAGGTTGAAAAAATTGAAGAGCCGAGAGCTGAAGAGACAAGAACATCAGAAATTTTAAGTCCTTCGGCAAGAGTTGAAGTGCCAAAAACCCATAAAGGTCTAGCAGTGACCCCCAAAAGAAAAAGGATGGTTAATGTTCTAGATGTACTAGAAACAATAAAGTCTTCAAGCTCTACCCCGAGGAAAATTGCCGAAGCTCCAAAAACACAAATTGAGACAACAGCCTCTGAAGCCGAAGCTACAAAGCGCCAGGCTGAGACCGAAGCTGGGCCTTTAGAGCCTGCCAAGGAGAAATCCTTGGAAACTAGAGAAAAAGAAACAGAAGCGGCAAAGCAAATTTTGGCTGAAAAAACTGCCACTACCACCCCCGAAGCATTTTCCGAAGCTCTCAGTTATATTTTATGACATGCTTCGGGGAAAAAATTGACTGAAAAAGAAAAGCGAGAAGCTCAGTTCTATGCCCAAAAATTGAAATATCCAAAGGGAGCTTTGATTTTCAACGGCAGCGGAGAAGAAGACTTCTTGTATTGTCTCCTAGATAGCAAGGAGATTTCTGTCTGCCGGGAGATGAGCAAAAGCTTCGGATTCCCGACACTAGAGGACGGGCTCTCGGTGCTATCAAAAGATGAATTGGCCGACAGCTTAGCATACAATAGCTTAAAGGTGAGAAAATTAATTTTACTGAAAAGCAAGATTTTTCCATTTGCTTATACTTAATACCGTATTCGTTTTTTAGGGCCTTATTCTTAGCAATGCCCTTAGGGCGCAAAAAAGCGCTGAATACGAGGGATGCACCATGGCCTTGAACAACCTTCGTTCCGAAGTAATCAAACTAAGGAATGAAGGCCTTGAGAAAGATAAAATATTAAAATCATTGCTAAATAAAATAAAAGAAGATGAAGCAACTTCCAAAGCCCAAGCTGAAGCCGAGAAGTGCGAAATTGAAGATCTTCAGAAACAGCTGGCTGAAGCGAAGTTAAAGTGTGCAATTGCCGAAGCTGACCGAGACGCCAGTAACTATTGGAAAAATTATTGGGAGAAGACAGTTGTAGAACTTCGGTCTTCAAAAGAGAAATGCTACGAAAAATCCATAGAATGTGTGCAAAAGATAAAATCTAGCTTCGCCAATGTTGGCGCATTCTCTAGCGAGGACAACTTCGTAAGAGGTGATCCTGAAGGCCCAATTGATTGGATCAGTAACGAAGTTGAAGCCTTTGAAGAAGTTTTGAGTGGTCGCGGGGATGTCTGCGCCTTCTCAGGTGCCAAGGGAATCGCGGCTATTTTGGAGAAATTAGGTTGTGATCACGTGGAAGCTTTGGCCCAAACCGAAGCTACCTTATCTATTGAAGATACAAAAGACCCCTCGGCCGAAGCAAGATTAATTGGCGGGAAATTCTTTACTAACATCTAGGAGAATGGTGGCCGAGAGATAGCGCACGAGATAATAAAAAAGAGTGAAAAAGATTCTCATGATGCAAAAGAAGCGACGAAGGCAGCTGAGAAAGCTGCGGAACTTGAAAGGCGGATAGGTATTTCTTAATTGCTTTTGACTTTGTGTTTTATTTATGTGACTTCGAACTTATTTATGTTTTGTATCACAGCTGAACTATCTCCTCCCCTGGAGCCTTTCGAGGCAACGGCCGACCCAGAAGCAAAGAGAGAGGAAGAAATCACTAAAATGGCTGAAGCTATTTTGGATGAAGCTGTTTCTCGACTGTTAAACGAAGTTGCGGAAGCAGTTTTAAAAGAAGAATAGCTATTATTGTAAAAACATTTGGAATGTAATATTTGTTGAACAAAGTGTGTAGTATTTTTAGAATTTTGAATGTAATATATAAGGTGCTTGTAACTCAATTCTTTACGATGCATGAAACTTTACATACATACCGTTTTTGAGCCTTCGGCGAAAAAACACCTTCCCTTCTTTTCATGCTTCGTGAAGGATATCCATATTTCGTAAAAACATTCAATCTCTGTAAAAACATTATGCTTCGTAAGAAATAGATCTCCTTTTCATATTAGAGTTGACGAAGCGGTACTTCTTCAAAACTTATTTTGTGCCTTGGCACTGCTTCTTCGAAATGATCTCCGAAGATCAACATTGTATCCCCTTCTTGTGCCATTGATGTAATATGATGTATGATGTTATGCCATTCAAATGATGTGATGATGTTATGCTATGCAAAATGATATTTATAGCGAAGATACACACACATTCCCACAGTAGAGCACACAATTTTTTTGCCGTTTATTTTTCGGCTTCACCGCTTATTTTTCGGTGTATCAGCGCTGACTTTTCGCTGTAAGCCTCCCTTAGGAGCTTCTTCGCCTTTTACTTCGGCGGTATTCGCGTTGACTTTTCGCGCTTCGCCTTACACTTCTGCGGAATCAGCGTTTATTTTTTGCTGTAAGCTCTGCATTCCCTTTGGAACAACTTTTGAGCAGAAAACTTACGCTGCGCTCCCTTAGGAACGACTTTTTGTAACTTCAGCAAACGTACGCTGCGTTCCATAGAACGACTTTTTTTGTAGCTTCGGAGATACTTTCTGTAGCCACGAGCTCTTAAGAACGAGTTTTCATGCTTCGGCAACTTTTTGGATTCCGTAAGTCTGTGTATAAGATATATTTTCACTATGGCAAGAACGAAACTGTTACAATAAATCGAAAGCGACAAGAAAAACTTAGGTTTTCAATGATTGTTCCTTATTAAAAAGAAAAATGATAACAAATGCAAGAACTATTTCAGCAGTAGGATATCTTCTAGTAGATGTGCTTCGACTCTAGTACAGTACTGTTGATTGTGCGAGCTTCAGACTCCTCTCTGAAGTCTCATTGCTGATGGGTGTGCTGGCTCCCTTCTGGCTGCTGGCCTCGTTGTATTGGTGGTGGAGGTGGAAGCTGTTGCCAAGATGCCTGAGATTGGCTTGCCGAAGCAACAGAAGCTGCAGAATGGTTACCCACATACTCTGGAATGTACGGTGAGTGATACGAAGCAGTATGCATAACTTGCTTTGGCTGGCTCTGTTGGGCTGCAGCTTCTGCTATCTCTTTCTATTTCTGGATGGTGACATGGCACATCCTGGTAGTATGGCCCTTGTCCTCACCGCAGAATAGGCAATAAATTTTCCTGGGCTGATCCCCAAACCTTCCTCCGAAGCCCCTGGCGCCTCTGCCCCTTGGAGCTGGGGGCCGAGGATAACTCTGTTGCTGCCCCAAAGCCTGGGAGGAATATTGCGGCCTCTGTTGCTGACTTCCCCTGTCGTCATTCTGAGTGGAATGAATTGATCTGACGTGCCTAGGGTGGACTCTCCTTCCGAAGCCCCTGGTCATTTCAGAGAACCTGTAAGCTTCCTCCCTACTTTGACAAAAGTCATTATCAGCGCGAATGTATTCATCCATCTTCTGAAGTAATTTTTCTAAGGTCTGAGGGGGTTTCCTAGCGAAGTGTTGGGCTGAAGGTCCTGGCCGAAGCCCCTTGATCATGGCCTCAATGACAATCTCATTGGGCACTGTTGGCGCTTGTGCCCTCAAACGCAAGAACCTTCCGACATACGCCTGAAGGTATTCCTCGTGATCCTTCATGCACTGGAACAAAGCTTGAGCAGTAACCGGCTTCGTCCGAAACCCTTGGAAACTAGTGATCAGCATGTCCTTCAGCTTCTGCCATGATGTGATTGTTCCTAGCCGAAGAGAGGAGTACCAGGTTTGTGCACCATTTTTTACTGCCATGACATAGGATTTCTCCATGACTGGAGTATTGCCACCATATGAAGATATGGTTGCTTTGTAGCTCATCAGAAATTGCTTCGGATCTGAGTGTCCATCATACATGGGGAGCTGAGGTGGTTTGTAAGACGGGGGCCAAGGTGTAGCCTGCAGTTCTGCTGACAGAGGAGAAGCATCATCAACTGCAAAATTTCCATGATGGAAATCCTCATACCAGTCATCTTCATTGACGAAGCCCTCTTGGTGAAGCTCTCTGTGCTGGGGCCTTCGGTTTTGCTCATCTTGAGCAAGATGGCGAACTTCTTCAGAGGCTTCGTCTATCTACCTTTGCAGGTCAGCTAGCCGAGCCATCTTTTCCTTCTTCCTTTGCACTTGCTGATGAAGCATCTCCATATTCCTGATCTCTTGGTCCAAGTCGTCCTCCTGAGGCGTTGGACTGGTGGCTTTCCTCTTCTGGCTTTGGGCCTCCGAAGAGAAAGGGTCTCCTGGTTCGGGTCCAGCGGTTGCAGAGCGGTAGCCCCTGTTACTGAAGCTTTCTTTGGCGGCATGACGAAGGTCGATGCTTGCCGAAAGTGGTCGAAAAGGGTTCACCGGAGGTGGGCGCCAATGTTCGGGACTTGTTCTCAAATGCTATGAGTCAAGAACAAGGCAACATAGAGAATGTTAAACGTTAAAGTCCTTCGTCCTTTGAAGCATTATTTCCCTTGAGAGATAATGAATTTCGGACGAAGGTTGTGAAGGACGTACCTTCGTCAAAGCAACATATAAACGAGGAAAGAAACATATAGAATATAAAAGATAATACAAACAGCTATTTATTACCATCAACTCATTTCTATTTTATTATTAAGGAAAAATAGAAATGATAACAAGTTATGAAAGTACCTTCGGCTGGAAAGAAGGTAAAAGTACAAGCGTAACGCAAAAGCAAATGCCCAGTCAACGTGTACAGTACGGGGGCACTGTTCATCTATTTATAGGCACGGGACGCAGCCCATGTAAAATTACACCTATGCCCTTTACATTTGCTAATAACTCTATAATAATCCATCGGGGTCTAAATAGCCTTTTCCCCTTTAAGTCGGTTCCCTTTTTTGTTATCACGCCGAAGCTCCCCTGCGCATAGCTTCGGCTCTGTGCCATCCTTCGTATTCTTTTGTGCTTCTTCACACTGTAGTTTTGACCTAAGTCCGAAGGTACCTGTTCATGTATCATACTCCAGAAACATTGTTAAATCATATTTTTGAGGACCTTCGGAAACCGAAGGCCCCCAACATCTAGATTTTGAGAAATCTACTGTGACAGAGGATGATATGTTGATAATGATGAAATTGGGCTATTTTGGAGAAGCTGAAAGCAAACTTGTCCGATTTGCTGGAGAAGAGACTACCCCGGAGCCGAAGAATGATGAAGTAGTGGTTTTCAAGAGCTTCTTCAGAGCGGGGCTGCGGTTTCCCTTGAACGAGATGATAGGGGAAGTCCTAAAGAACTTCGAAATATATCTTCATCAGTTGACTCCTAATGCTATTGTTAGGCTCAGCGTCTTTATTTGGGCCCTTCGAAGCCAAGGGATGAGCCCAGATGCCGAAGCTTTCTGCCGCGTGCATGAGTTGCACTATCAGACAAAGGCCAGGGCAGATGGTCTCCGCGAAAATTTTGGTTGTTATAATTTTGCGTATCGAAAAGATACAAAGGCACCAGTCCTCAGCTACCGCACAAAGTGGCTGACCGGTTGGAAAAATGAATGGTTTTACATGAAAGCTGATGAGAAAAAGAGAGAGAAGCTGATGACAATGGTCATGAGTCCGCTGTCTTTGAACTTCGGAATGACCAAGCCTCTATGTAACATGCAACTAGGGTCACCATGTCAGTTGGCCGAAGTAGAATTCAGAGTGGTGACTGAGCAAATCAGTGTGCAGGAATATCTGGCCAACCGGACGTATCCAACGTCAAGTGGCTGGGGAATGCCGAAGATGAAAGAAACGAAGAAGAAGCATGAACTTGTTCGACTAGCTTATCGTTTCAAGTTTGAGAAACAATTCAAGAATCCTTGCAAGGAATGGCTGGACATGATTGAAACCATGTGCAACGAAATACTTGGGAATTATACCAAGAAAGAAGATTAATTGATGACAGCAGCCTTCAACACCCGGCCAAAACGAAGGTTAAACCGGGTGATGGATGCCCTAAAATTTGAATACCCTGATTATGAGAGACTTAACAAAGGTGCCAAAGGGGCAAAAAGGAAAAGAATTGTCAGCATTCTGAGCAGACAAGCTGCTAGAATGGTAAAGGGGGATGAAAAGGCTTCAAAGAAAAGAAAATCCACTCCTGAGCCGAAGGCTGCTGCTTCGAAGAAGAGGAAGGCTGAAAGTCTAGAGCCGAAGATAACCGAGGCAACAGAGGCGACTCCTTCGACGCTTCCTGCTGCCGAAATAGCAGAAATTTTAAAGGTAATGACTGAATCTTTACCCATCAAGCTGCTAATTCCTCTGGAGCCAGAACTGACGAAATTTTTATAGAAGAAGGATGAGCCTTCGGCTACAAATAAGAAAGCTGACGGGCAGAAAAAAATGAAGAATCGTTACTGTCATGCAAGCCATTGAACGGACGCCACCGTTGGCCTCGGCATTCAAAATAACACCCATTGCAAGCGACGAGGCCATTGCCGAAGCTGATACCTCTGCCGAAGCTGCCAACCTTGAGAGTATACTGTATGGGATTGATAAAATGCTCTCGGATATGGCTGTGGAAGAAACAGCTGCGGCTGCAGAGAAGGTCATGGCCACAGTGCCTGACAAAGGGAAAAAGATTGCCAATGCTGCTTTGGAAGAAAAGTACTTCGACCTTCGAAACCTGGTCGGTCAAGAATTATCCGAGGCCGAAAAGAAGGAGCTACAAGAATATGGGATATCCTGTGGCTACCAGCCAGGAGCTATGCTCTTTGGAGGAATCGATGAAGGGGGCTTAGGATGTATTCGAGACCGCGCCGGAGCAAAGATAATTGGCACTCTATCGAAGAGTGTCGGTTTCCTGAAGCTTGAAGCTGATATCAGCGGCTATCGGTGACAACATATCGTCGGCAGTCTGTTTTACTCCAATTTCAAGGTGAAATTCTATTGTCTGGATTTATGTTATCTTTGTAATAAACTAAAAAAATTTCTGACATCATCTTACTTACATAGAGCATGCTGCTGAGTAAAGCGTTAAGGATGCAACAAGACCTCGAGGACAAGAAAAATGAAATCATAATCGAGGGCTTGGAAAACAAAATTAAAGATTACAAAGCTTCTCTTGAGAAGAAAGACTTCCTGCTTCAGGCAACGGAGGGTTCCCTCGTGGAGCTTCAAACTGGAAATGCCAGATTAAACGAGGAGCTTCTCCAGGCTCAAGTAACTTTAAAGAAAAATTCAGAATGCTTCGAGCAAGAGAAGCAAGAACTGCAAGCAAGATGCAAAGCCGAAGCTGATAATAATACGAAGCTGCAAGAGTCTTTGAAAGAGCTTCGGAATAAGTGTCTGGAATTCGGTAGCCGTTGCGTGCAACGGTTGAAAAAGGTCTTTAGCTCGGTTGGGGCCAGCTCCGAATATATTACCCCTTCGGCTGAAGACATACCAAACACCTTCAAACATATTGAAAATGAAGTTGATGCTCTTGATGAAGTGATAGTCGGGCACGGTGACTTCTGTGCCTTGCTAGCTTCTCACGACACAGCTGCAACATTTTTGAAGGCTGGTTGCACACACGCAAAGACGGTAAATAGACCAACCTTCAGTCTATCTCCAACAGATTTGGTTGCTATCCCCAGTGAATCCCGGAGCATCGGAAACAGATTCATAACTCAGATTTGGGCTAAGGGTGGGCGAGAGTTGGCTGGTGACGAAGCCCAAAACTTGCTTAAACCAGTATAGAACTTATACCCGTTGCTTGCCTTATCTCTTGTAATTACTTTTTACCTTATACTGTTTGTTTGTCTGCAGGATGGTGGTGCCGAAGATTGATAATCCAAAGCACGTTCCGAAGGCTGTTGAAGCTTCTCTTTAGGCCTGCCTGTATAGAGCTTAGGAACATTTGTATTATCTTTGTAAAAAAACTGTAATCGAGGATTAAACAATACTGTGTATATCTATCCATACCTTGTAATATATTTGTACCTTTTCATCCATGTACAAATTGCTTTGCTGTGGACGAAACAAGTATCTTTTGAGCCGAAGGCGAAAAACACCTTCCCTTCTTTTCGTACACAACGAAGCATGCTGTTGCATAACATGTATACGTTTGAAACGAAGCTTCTTTGTGTTCATCGAAGCACTGTCGTCGAAGATGGAATATTTCTGTTCGTGCTTCATGTTATGATGATGATGATCCTACGAATGTGTAAATGAATGTCTGTGTAAATGCAATGAATGATGTAATGTAATGTGCAAATGAATGTCCCAAACACACACAAAACCACACCCAGACTCTGCATTCCCTTAGGAACGACTTTGGAGTCTTTAAGCTCTGCATCCCCTTAGGAACGACTTTGGAGCTTCTTCACCTTATATTTCGGTGGCATTTAAGCTCTGCATCCCCTTAGGAACGACTTTGGAGCTTCTTCACCTTCTATTTCGGTGGCATTTAAGCTCTGCATCCCCTTAGGAACGACTTTGGAGCTTCTTCACCTTATATTTCGGTGGTATTTGGCTCTGCATTCCCTTAGGAACGACTTCTGAGCTTCGAAACTTACGCTGCGCTCACTTAGGAACGACTTCTGTAGCTTTGAAACTTACGCTGCGCTCCCTTAGAACCGACTTTTTGCAGCTTCGTCATCCTTTGTGGTGATTACAGCTTTGCATCCCCTTAGGGACGTCTTTTGAGCTTATCCCTGTTTTCTTTTGCACTCGATGGTGCAGGCTTTGATTTTACATTTTACATCTTTAGGGGATTTAAGCCCTTTTATTGCGTAGGGCTAAATAAGAATAAAAAATACAAACTATGTAACACCCCTGGTGTTACTACAACTAAAACTTGAGCATGGCATCATAAACATTGGCATTGCATATGTTTGACACACCTAGAGTGCATTTACTAGGTAAAAATTTCAAACAAGTTGTATTGTTATAGCATTTTGCAAATAGAACCCTGGATAGGGAGCTTAACCTTAAATAGGGATTAAAGGGGTAAAACATAACCCAAATTAAGAAAACCTAAAAACTTTAGGGGAATAGTCATAAAATGTTCCCAAAAATGAACTTGAATCACGTTTATACCCCTGAGATACCAAAAACCCCCATTGGAACCCTGGAAAACCCTAAGTCCAAACCCTAGGGGGCTATGTGCAAAAACAGTGCACATTTGGACTAAAGTGTAAAAACTACAATGTCAAGACATATAAAGTCCCATGGTTCACATTTGGAAAGGTTTACAAACCAAACCCTAAGTTTTGGAATGATTTGCAAAAAGGACCCCAATTGATAATTTACTCTAAGTCTGAATTTCAGATTTGTGGGCTCAACTTTTGAGCCTTGTAACTTTCAAACTCTAAGGTTTTTGCCCTAGGTCACCACATCAAGTTTGTAGCTCAATCGTAGGAGAACAACTTTGCTTAAGAGCATAAGCATAGTTGTTAAGAAGAATTTGGAAATAATTAAGCCTAAAGCTTGGCTGTCAGGCTGGTTCCATTCTGAAATTCAGATATTCAGTGTAACAGAGCCAGCTTTGAGTGTGAATTCAACCTTGATCTAGTGCTCAAATGAGTTCAATCCCTATAGTCGAATTATTGCTGGTTTATAGCTCTACAATTTTGCTACAGAGCTTGAATTGAGTTGTCATTAAAAATTAAGAGAAAACCCAGCTCAAAAACGGTCTGTCAGACTGACTGAATACCATTTCCCATGGTACAGTGTCTGCACCGGATCAGATCGCCAGCGCCAGAAAAATCTCACCGCCGATGAGTCTCGCCATGATTCGTGTCACTGGCGCCAGGATTCGCACTCGGGGTGGATAGATAGCATCGCGGGGTAAGGGGATCTTCGCCGCCGGTGGGCTGGACGCCACTTCGGCCAGCCGTAATCCCTCTCCCCTTGCTCACCGCCCTTGAATAAAGGTTCTCACCGCCGTCAAGCCTTCGCCGTTGTCCGCCGCGTGTCTAACCCTTTCCACCGCATCACCATAACCTACTCTCGCTCTCCGTTGATCACCAGAGCGATTGCCACGGCGTTGGACACCAAGCCATTGCGCCAATGACCTCACCCTCCTCCGACCGCCGTGCGTCCTCCTTCAAATTCACGGCCACCGCTCACTAGGCCTATAAATTGAGCCCACCGTCAGCTCCGCAAGGTCATCCAGCACCCAGCCACCACGTATTGTTCGCAATCAATCGCTAGAGAGCTCCAATTTCAAACTTCCCCCAATTCGGTTTTCGTCACCGCGAAGAACACCTCGCCGCGGCCAGCCCCAATCCGGTCAGCTTATCCCTCTCTCTCCCTCGTTTGAGCACTCTCATAGATCTGTGATGCTTACCGAGTCACCAATTCGAACTGAGAGACCACCAATCATCGGGAACGCGATCAAATGCTCATGGCCTTCGCGGTTCTCGTGGGCAGGATAGAATAGGCCACCATTTGCACAATTAAATTAGGGGAAACATTTGTTAGGTAATGAATTTGGTTTAGGTCGAAGCTGAGCGCCAGTCATTGCCCCATCCGGCCGGTCTAGGTGCTCGCCGGAGCTCGGCTATGCGCGCAACGCCGTCGTGGACTTCAAACCGAGAATAGATAGAAGTGCGAGGGTGTCTTTGTAATTGTCAGCGACCGTGTTAAATAGTGCCTTGGACTCTGTCGGGGTATTCAAGAAGACAGGGACCCTTCTGCAAGGTTGCCAACGCGGGCGCGGGCGCGGGCGCGATTTCGCGTGGATTTGGGCCGCTTGGGCTAGTATTGGCCCAGTACTGTTGAGTCTTTTCCTTTTTTCTTTTTCAGAAGAACTTTGGAAATCTGTTATAAATTGTAGAAAAATCCTAAAATTGTGAAACCAATTTTCCTAGACTTCTTATTTTCCATAGAATTTAATAAAAATAGTTTCATGATTTTTAGGTTAAATAAGGAATTTTAAGGCATTTAAAGTAGTTTAAAGTATTAGTTCTGGATTTTTAGAAAACATATAGTAATTCCAAAAATGTCCAAACTTTTTATATGAGTTCTATACATTATTTAGAAGCCTTAGGTAGAGTTTGGGTTGATTTGGACCTTGTTTGATACTTAGAACACAAAACCCCCTGCCCTTTGAACTCCTTTACTGACTCCGGAAACCCTAAGTTCTCGGAGTTCCGTGAAGGAAAGTTGTATTCAAGACTTAGATAATAAATCTTTATTATCTTTGCACTCTCATGAGCATTACATGGCATTCATTCTTATATATACCTATATGGTTATATTTAGAAAACGAAGAAGAGATCGAAGTGAGCGAAGAGAAGACACCACCACCTTCGGAATCTCAGGCCGGAAATTGTTTCTACTTCGATATCTGCGGGTCCGAGCCTGACTCACCTATTAACGAAGGCAAGCCCCGGTGCATTTGTCACCTTCCTTGATGTTTTTAAAATCTTTCTCACTTGATTGCTGCATTAGGTGATAGGAGTTGAATACTTAAACAATTCCTGCATTACCTTCCTTGAACTTGATTACCTTCCTTGAAACCCTGTTTTTACAAAAAGGTTTTTCTATGCTTAGTATTGCTTTAGGAAAACAAAAGGATTTGTTTTACAAAAGATGATTGGCAAAGTGGGAGGGTGTTTTTCAAAAATAAAACTTGATGGTGGATCCATCACGGCCGTGATGGGTTCAACATCGAAAAAGATGTACCTCTGCTAGGTACCAAGTTTCTGGGTTAAAATGATTAAGCTGAGACTGGGCGGGTGACTTGCACGAGAAGAGAGTCTCGGTGTAGTGTCTCCGTCTGAGTCGATTAAGGACCGTGTCGATGTAGGCTTGATGACCGAGGACCCTTTAACTGGTCACATGCCTCGTCATGGGTAAGCCTTGCCTCGGGCAGACTAAGGCCAGAATAAGATAACACGAAATGGGCGTGGAGCGGTGGCGGGAGTAGCGTGTACCCTCCGTAGCAAGAGGCTGGATGGTGGTGTATCTGTGCTCTCGGTTTGCGTGAACCTGATCTGGTCTTAAGAACCCCGGTGGTGGGTTGACATATGCAAGGGTTAAGTGCTACATATGTCGTGTGATTGGAGATCCTCAGCTGAGTATAATCGATTCGGATCGCCGTACCTTCGCGGTTATGAAGACTTGGTCACTGCCCTATACGTAGCAATCCACTAAAGATGATGGTTTTGTTAAGAAATTGGCTAGTGTAGGTCAAGTGATTGAACTAGGGTAGAAAGAACTCTAGTTGCAGGTAATTTTACTTAACTTGACAAATAAAACTGGATTTTAAGGATCCACTTTAGTAAGCATTTCTGCAAAACAGAGTCTTTGATTATTGAAAAGCCTTACCTTGACTCCCTTAACCATCATACCGTTGAGAGTCTTTTCTTTAGTCAGGTAAGACTTGCTGAGTAATTCCATACTCAGGGTTTATTCCCCCGTTGTTTTTAGGTGAGGAAGCGACAAATTTTTGTTGCTTCTGCTCTAAGGTGGTGCCAAAAGAAGAACACAAGGAATGAAGTGCGGGAGGAAAGGATCCTCCATTAGGACTTTTTGTTTAAAAACTACCGGGAGGAGTTTTTGCCTCCCTTGGTATGTGTAATAATGTTACTCTGCACTCCTAGGATTCACTCTGGTCTGTAATAAGTAACTTGATCTTACTTTCTAAATAAATGTAAGTTTATGTAATCGCTTCCACATTTCTATATCTCTGATGTTCTGTAATGTCTGCAAGATGGGTGAAACGTTCCTGGAAAGGTAAGAAAGAAGATACCGAACTTGTCGAGTGATTCAGGAACATCTACAGGGTTGTCTGATGTCTGTTGGACAAGGACAACTGTAGGTGGGCCTAATTACTTGGGAGGTTCCGTCACAGCTGGTATCGGAGCGAAGCCCTTCTTTGCAGATATTATGAGGCATCTTCAAAAGGATTTTCTAAAAGACTTACCTAGAAACTCTCTTCCCTTCTTACCTAAGTATTCTGAATAGTCTATCTTAAAGACCAGGTAGTAAGAGTGCAACATATAAAAGGTGTGAATCAACTAAGGTTGATTCTGTAATTACACATGCATCATGCTAAGAACTATACTAATCAAATTTCCCCCCTTAGAAAAATGCAGCCGCGCACAAGGAGAACAGCGCGCAAACATACTGGACCGATTGGTGTGCCGTGTCACCAGCTGGCCCCAAGACATGATAATAGTAGTAGTGGAAGCAATGATCCTATAGGGGATCTCGAAGCAGAAGTGAGTCGGCTCCAAGCGGAACTCCGCCGCAGGACGGCTATATGGGTCGTAGATGGCGACCGAATAAATGAGTTGAGAAGAGACGTCCGCCATCTGCGAGATCAGCTCGCGGACCGGGATTTGGCACTCGACTAGGTTGTTCAATCTCGTTCGCTTGCATGGGACAAGGAGCAAAAAGCTCAAGCTCGTGTAGCCGAGCTCAACTTGGCTGTTGAAGACCTGCAGACATATTGCAATACCTTACATGAAGAAGTTCATGTATTATATTCGCAATTGCATCCCAGTGAGCCTACGAATCCTGTTGAGTCGGAAGCCGGACCCTCGCATGTTGCGGGACAAGCGCTTGGTGGTGAGTTGGACCTTTTTCAGCCCCCTCCTTCTATGAGGCTAGTCGATGAATGGTCTCCCACACCCGACGACGAGGCTGCCAAAAGCAACAGGAAGCAGGAATAGTGGTGTAGTAGTAGAAATAGAAGTAGTGTATTGTATAATAGGTAGTGCTATTGTATAATAGGTAATGTATCCTGTTGTAAAAATCTGAGTCGGTAACATTACTCTTTTTGGTAATGTAAAATGGATGGTTTTTCTTTGGCATATCATATTGTTTCCAAATGTTGTTGCCACAGATGTCGTCCAAGACCCGATCACAGGATGCAGCTGGAACTTCCAGTGGGAGGGAGTCTACCCCAAATCCACCTCCTGTTCCTCCCACACTGGTCGAGGCGATTGCCGCCTTGGTAAATGCAACCGCGGATAATACCCGTTTTTTGAGAGAGATGGCGGGTCAACAGTTTCAACAGCAAGGCGGGCGGGGTTATCAACAGGGTCCCCGTGAAACCTCTTACTTGGACTTCTCAGAGACACGACCACCGTTGTTTGTCAAAGCCGAAGACCCGTTAGAGGCAGACAAATGGCTTCGTGTTATCGAGCAAAAGTTTGGACTTCTGCGATGTTCGGAAACCCAGAAGCCCTTATTCGCAGCCCAGCAACTGCGCGGCCCTGCCAGCACTTGGTGGGGAAATTTTGTGGCCGTTCAACCGGCCAATCATCAGATAACTTGGGAAGAATTCAAGGTGGCCTTCCGCGAACACTATATACCAGAAGGTGTCCTTCATATGAAGCAAGAAGAATTTATGAAGCTGAAACAAGGAGGGGATACTGTTAATCAGTATCTCAATAAGTTCAATCATTTGTCACAATATGCAATCGATCAAGTGAACACTGATTTGAAGAAGAAGAATTGCTTTATGAGAGGTTTAAATGATCGACTGCAAAGAAAGATGGCAACCTGCATAGATCTTACTTATGGAAGAGCTATCAGTACAGCATTGGCAGTAGAAGCGAAGTATGCAGGCGTCGGAAAATCTAAGGGTTTTGTAGGTGACCGGCCTAGTCAGGGCCCGGTGAAGAGGCAACGGTTTGTCATCCGGCCTTCCAACCAGAATCGATCTTTCTCTCGTCCACCCTCCTTCCCTTTTAAGCAGCCAGTCTTTATTCGTCCCAATAATGCCCCTACTGCATCAAATCAGCCGGGTGCCCCAGGCACTCGATTCCCTGCCCTTCCCAGTTCATCAACGGGATGTATCAATTGTGGGAAGTCTGGGCATTTTATCAAGGATTGCCCTTATCCAAAGCAGAACCAGTCAAATAATCAGCAAGGATCTGGGAATTCATCTCAAGCCAAGGGAAATACTATGGGAAAAAATACAAAGAAGACGGGACGCATATATTATACACAAGTGGCCACTACACCGGACGGTGAGCCGGTAATGATGGGTACGTTCCTCGTGGCCAATCATCCCGCAGTTATTCTCTTTGATTCTGGTGCTTCGCATACATTCATCAGCAAGAAATTTGTGGAGCAATATTGCATCTCATGCCATGAATCAAAAGAAGGGTTTAAAATTCACTCACCAGGGGGACAAATATTTACTAGAGAAGTGGCCTATCAAGTGCCCGTAACATTGGCCGGACGGGACTTTCCTACTAATATGATCGTTCTGAAAGGCCAAGATATAGATGTCATTTTGGGCATGAATTGGTTAGCCAGACACAAAGCAACCCTCAACACTGATCAGAGAATTATCAGGTTGAGTCATAATCAAGAAGAAATTCTTTTGCCTATCCCCATTCCAACCAAAGCTACTGGCAGAGTTTATGAAGCCATTATACCGGAGACCAAAGATATTCCGGTAGTATGCGAGTTTCCTGATGTCTTTCCCGAGGATTTGCCTGGATTGCCACCTGAACGGGAGGTAGAGTTTGTAATTGAGTTGAAGCCCGGTACGGCTCCAGTATCTAGAAGATCGTACCGAATGCCTCCAAATGAGTTGGCAGAATTGAAGATTCAATTACAAGATCTGCTTGAGAAAGGATTTATCCAGCCAAGCTCATCGCCATGGGGTTGTCCAGCCATATTCGTCAAGAAGAAGGATCAAACTTTACGGATGTGTGTGGATTATCGACCCCTGAATGAGGTCACTATCAAAAACAAGTACCCTCTTCCAAGGATTGATATTCTATTTGATCAACTGACTGGAGCAAGGGTATTTTCCAAGATTGATCTCAGATCGGGCTATCACCAGATCCGTATTCGGCCCGAGGATATACCAAAGACCGCATTCACTACGCGGTATGGATTATTTGAATATCTGGTAATGTCTTTCGGATTGACAAATGCTCCTGCCCACTTCACGTATTTGATGAACTCGGTATTCATGCCCGAGTTGGACACGTTTGTGGTGGTCTTCATAGACGATATTTTAATATATTCCAAGAATGAAGAGGAGCATGCACAACACTTACGGATCGTGTTAACGCACTTGAGAGAACATCAGTTATATGTCAAGTTCAACAAATGCGCGTTTTGGCTGGAGGAAATTCTGTTTCTGGGACATGTACTGTCTGCCAGGGGGATTGCGGTAGATCCCAGCAAAGTCAAGGACATTTTGGAGTGGAAACCCCCGACCACTGTTCATCAGGTCCGAAGTTTCCTTGGACTGACTGGATATTACCGCCGATTCATACCAGATTTTTCTAAGCTTGTGAAGCCAATCACAAGTTTATTGAAGAATGATATTAAATTCAATTGGTCTTCAAAGTGTGATGAAGCTTTTGAACAATTGAAGATATTATTAACCACTGCTCCGGTATTGGCTCAACCGGATATTAATAAGCCCTTTGATGTGTATTGTGACGCATCAGGCAGTAGCCTCGGTTGTGTGCTAATGCAAGAAGGCCGAGTAATTGCATATGCTTCAAGGCAGTTGCGCCGACATGAGGAACATTATCCTACTCATGATCTGGAGTTAGCTGCGGTGGTTCATGCCCTAAAGATCTGGCGTCATTATTTGCTGGGTAATGTCTGTCATATTTATACAGACCACAAAAGCTTGAAATATATCTTCACCCAGTCAGAATTGAATATGAGACAAAGGCGATGGCTCGAGCTGATCAAGGATTATGAATTAGAAATCCATTATCACCCAGGCAAAGCAAATGTACTGGCAGATGCGCTCAGTCGTAAGGCTTCCTGCCATTGTTTAACAGTGAGGACTTCTGACATTACATTATGCCATGAGATGGAGAAATTGAACCTGGGAATGATTCAACATGGGACTTCAAATCATTTGAAGCTGGAGTCAATCATCTTACAAAGAATAATTGACGCACAAAAAGATGATGAGGGTATGAAGCACATACGTGAGAAGATAAGGGCTGGGACAGCCAAATGTTTCAAAGAAGACGATCAAGGTGTGGTATGGTTCAATAACCGCATAGTGGTGCCGAAGAATGAAGAGATCCGCCAGCAAATTTTAGATGAAGTACATCTTAGTCGCTATTCTATTCATCCGGGAAGCACTAAGATGTATCATGATCTAAAGCAGCACTACTGGTGGACGAAGATGAAAATTGAAATTGCACGCTATGTGGCTAAGTGTGACACTTGCAGACGTGTCAAGGCCATACACATGAAGACTGCTGGTCCATTACAATCTTTGCCGATCCCTACATGGAAATGGGAAGATATTAGCATGGACTTTATTGTGGGATTACCTAGAACAGCAAAAGGCTTTGACTCCATTTGGGTTATCATTGATCGACTTACAAAGATCGCCCACTTCCTTCATGTCAAAGTAAAATATCCCGTCATTACCTATGTGGAGTTGTACATTGCCCGTATTCTCAGTTTACATGGTGTTCCGAAGACTATAGTGTCGGATCGTGGACCTCAATTCATATCCAAATTCTGGGAAGAACTTCATAAATCCCTGGGTACCAAATTGCTCCACAGTTCGGCCTATCATCCTCAAACTAGTGGACAGAATGAGAGAGTGAACCAAATACTTGAAGATATGCTGCGGGCATGTGTTCTGGAATTTCCACAAAAATGGGATGAATGTTTGCCGTTAGCGGAATTCTCATATAATAATAGCTATCAAGAAAGCATCAAGATGGCACCCTTTGAAGCCTTATATGGACGACGATGTCGTACTCTGCTAAATTGGTCTGAACCTGGTGAAAGGTACTTCTTCAGGCCTAATATGGTCAAAGAAACCGAAGAAAGAGTTCAAAGAATAATTCATAATATGAAGAAGGCCCAAGCTCGTCAGAAGAGTTATGCAGACAAACGGCGAATGCCCTTATACTTCCTTGTGGGGGACTATGTCTACCTGAAGGTTTCGCCAATGAAGGGAGTATCGCGTTTCGGGGTTAAAGGGAAGCTTGCACCCAGGTACATTGGTCCAATCCCTATACTTGAGCAATGTGGACCAGTGGCATACCGACTCCAACTACCCGAAACATTGTCTGCTGTGCATAATGTGTTCCACGTGTCACAATTGAAGAAGTGTCTTCGGGTTCCCGATCGAACCGTTAAAGTGACAGATGTTGTCCTTGAACCGGACTTGACATATTCTGAGCACCCTATTCGAGTCTTGGATCAAAAGGACAGGGTTACCCGGAGAAAAACTCTCAAGTTCTACAAGATACAGTGGAACCAACATTCCGAGGATGAGGCTACTTGGGAAACTCAAGACTTTTTAGATAAGAATTTCCCGGGCTTTTTAGCCTCTTGTAATTTGTAAAGCATGTATAGCTGTTGTAATAAAGGGGTGAGTCTCAAACCACCCCTGCCTTGTACCAGAAATAAGGAAATAAGAATGTGACACATTTCCTTTTCCATTACTTACCCTAGGACTTTTAATCTCGGGACGAGATTCTTTTATGGGGGGAAGGATGTAACACCCCTGGTGTTACTACAACTAAAACTTGAGCATGGCATCATAAACATTGGCATTGCATATGTTTGACATACCTAGAGTGCATTTACTAGGTAAAAATTTCAAACAAGTTGTATTGTTATAGCATTTTGCAAATAGAACCCTGGATAGGGAGCTTAACCTTAAATAGGGATTAAAGGGGTAAAACATAACCCAAATTAAGAAAACCTAAAAACTTTAGGGGAATAGTCATAAAATGTTCCCAAAAATGAACTTGAATCACATTTATACCCCTGAGATACCAAAAACCCCCATTGGAACCCTGGAAAACCCTAAGTCAAAACCCTAGGGGCCTATGTGCAAAAACAGTGCACATTTGGACTAAAGTGTAAAAACTACAATGTCAAGACATATAAAGTCCCATGGTTCACATTTGGAAAGGTTTAAAAACCAAACCCTAAGTTTTGGAATGATTTGCAAAAAGGACCCCAATTGAGAATTTACTCTAAGTCTGAATTTCAGATTTGTGGGCTCAACTTTTGAGCCTTGTAACTTTCAAACTCTAAGGTTTTTGCCCTAGGTCACCACATCAAGTTTGTAGCTCAATCATAGGAGAACAACTTTGCTTAAGAGCATAAGCATAGTTGTTAAGAAGAATTTGGAAATAATTAAGCCTAAAGCTTGGCTGTCAGGCTGGTTCCATTCTGAAATTCAGATATTCAGTGTAACAGAGCCAGCTTTGAGTGTGAATTCAACCTTGATCTAGTGCTCAAATGAGTTCAATCCCTATAGTCGAATTATTGCTGGTTTATAGCTCTACAATTTTGCTGCAGAGCTTGAATTGAGTTGTCATTAAAAATTAAGAGAAAGCCCAGCTCAAAAACGGTATGTCAGACTGACTGAATACCATTTCCCATGGTACAATGTCTGCACCGGATCAGATCGCCAGCGCCAGAAAAATCTCACCGCCGATGAGTCTCGCCGTGATTCGTGTCACCGGCGCCAGGATTCGCACTCGGGGTGGATAGATAGCATCGCAGTGTAAGGGGATCTTCGCCGCCGGTGGGCTGGACGCCACTCCGACCAGCCGTAATCCCTCTCCCCTTGCTCACCGCCCTTGAATAAAGGTTCTCACCGCCGTCAAGCCTTCGCCGTTGTCCGCCGCGTGTCTAACCCTTTCCACCGCATCACCATAACCTGCTCTCGCTCTCCGTTGATCACCGGAGCGATTGCCACGGCGTTGGACACCAAGCCATTGCGCCAGTGACCTCTCCCTCCTCCGACCGCCGTGCGTCCTCCTTCAAATTCACGGCCACCGATCACTAGGCCTATAAATTGAGCCCGCTGTCAGCTCCGCAAGGTCATCCAGCACCCAGCCACCACGTATTGTTCGCAATCAATCGCTAGAGAGCTCCAATTTCAAACTTCCCCCAATTCAGTTTTCGTCACCGCGAAGAACACCTCGCCGCGGCCAGCCCCAATCCGGTCAGCTTATCCCTCTCTCTCCCTCGTTTGAGCACTTTCATAGCTCTGTGATGCTTACCGAGTCACCAATTCGAACTGAGAGACCACCAATCATCGGGAACGCGATCAAATGCTCATGGCCTTCGTGGTTCTCGTGGGCAGGATAGAATAGGCCACCATTTGCACAATTAAATTAGGGGAAACGTTTGTTAGGTAATGAATTTGGTTTAGGTCGAAGCTGAGCGCCAGTCATTGCCCCATCCGGCCGGTCTAGGTGCTCGCCGGGGCTAGGCTGTGCGCGCAACGCCGTCGTGGACTTCAAACCGAGAATAGATAGAAGTGCGAGGGTGTCTTTGTAATTGTTAGCGACCGTGTTAAATAGTTCCTTGGACTCTGTCGGGGTATTCAAGAAGACAGGGACCCTTCTGCAAGGTTGCCAACGCGGGCGCGAGCGCGGGCGCGATTTCGCGTGGATTTGGGTCGCTTGGGCTAGTATTGGCCCAGTACTGTTGAGTCTTTTCCTTTTTTCTTTTTCAGAAGAACTTTGGAAATCTGTTATAAATTGTAGAAAAATCTTAAAATTGTGAAACCAATTTTCCTAGACTTCTTATTTTCCATAGAATTTAATAAAAATAGTTTCATGATTTTTAGGTTAAATAAGGAATTTTAAGCATTTAAAGTAGTTTAAAGTATTAGTTCTGGATTTTTAGAAAACATATAGTAATTCCAAAAATGTCCAAACTTTTTATATGAGTTCTATACATTATTTAGAAGCCTTAGGTAGAGTTTGGGTTGATTTGGACCTTGTTTGATACTTAGAACCCAAAACCCCCCTGCCCTTTGAACTCCTTTACTGACTCCGGAAACCCTAAGTTCTCGGAGTTCCATGAAGGAAAGTTGTATTCAAGACTTAGATAATAAATCTTTATTATCTTTGCACTCCCATGAGCATTACATGGCATTCATTCTTATATATACCTATATGGTTATATTTAGAAAACGAAGAAGAGATCGAAGTGACCGAAGAGAAGACACCACCACCTTCGGAATCTCAGGCCGGAAATTGTTTCTACTTTGATATATGTGGGTCCGAGCCTGACTCACCTATTAACAAAGGCAAGCCCCGGTGCATTTGCCACCTTCCTTGATGTTTTTAAAATCTTTCTCACTTGATTGCTGCATTAGGTGATAGGAGTTGAATGCTTAAACAATTCCTGCATTACCTTCCTTGAACTTGATTACCTTCCTTGAAACCCTGTTTTTACAAAAAGGTTTTTTTATGCTTAGTATTGCTTTAGAAAAACAAAAGGATTTGTTTTACAAAAGATGATTGGCAAAGTGGGAGGGTGTTTTTCAAAAATAAAACTTGATGGTGGATCCATCACGGCCGTGATGGGTTCAACATCGGAAAAGATGTACCTTTGCCAGGTACCAAGTTTTTGGGTTAAAATGATTAAGCTGAGACCGGGCGGGTGCCTTGCACGAGAAGAGAGTCTCAGTGTAGTGTCTCCGTCTGAGTCGATTAAGGACCGTGTCGATGTAGGCTTGATGACCGAGGACCCTTTAACTGGTCACATGCCTCGTCATGGGTAAGCCTTGCCTCGGGCAGACTAAGGCCAGAATAAGATAACACGAAATGGGCGTGGAGCTGTGGCGGGAGTAGTGTGTACCCTCCGTAGCAAGAGGCTGGACGGTGGTGTATCTGTGCTCTCGGTTTGCGTGAACCTGATCTGGTCTTAAGAACCCCGGTGGCGGGTTGACATATGCAAGGGTTAAGTGCTACATATGTCGTGTGATTGGAGATCCTCAGCTGAGTATAATCGATTCGGATCGTCGTACCTTCGCGGTTATGAAGACTTGGTCACTGCCCTATACGTAGCAATCCACTAAAGATGATGGTTTTGTTAAGAAATTGGCTAGTGTAGGTCAAGTGATTGAACTAGGGTAGAAAGAACTCTAGTTGCAGGTAATTTTACTTAACTTGACAAATAAAACTGGATTTTTAAGGATCCATTTTGTAACACCCCTGGTGTTACTGTAACTAAAACTTGACCATGGCATCATAAGCATTAGCATTGCATATGTTTGATACACCTAGAGTGCATTCACTAGGCAAAAATTTCAAACAAGTTGTATTGTTTTAGTGTTTTGCAAATAGAACCCTGGTCAGGGAACTTAACCCTAAATAGGGATTAAAGGGGTAAAACTTAACCCAAGTTGAGAAAACCTAAAGACGTTGGGGGAACAGTCATAAAATGTCCCCAAAAATAAAGTTGAATCACATTTATACCCCTGGGATACCAAAAACCCTAATTGGAACCCTGGAAAACCCTAAAACCAAACCCTAGGGGCCTATGTGCAAAATTAGTCCACTTTTGGACTAAAGTGCAAAAACCAAGTCAAATAAGTATCTCAAGTCCTTTGGTTCCCAAATGTGTGGACTTGTAAGCCAAATATTGAGTTTTGGACTTAAATGCAAAATAGACCTCAATTAAGTTCTATCCTAAGTCTAAAAAACAGTGTTATGGGCTCAACTTTTGAGCTTTGTAACTTTTTAATCATAGGGTTTTTGCCCTAGGTCACCACATCAAAACTTTAGACCAAACTAAGGAGAACAACTTTGCTTAAGGTTGTGAGCTCAGTTGTTAAGAAAAATGCAAAGATAATTAAGCCTAAAGTTTGGCTGTCAGGCTGGCTCCACTCTGAAATTCAGAATTTCAGTGAAACAGAGCCAACTTTGAGTATGAATTCAACCTTGATCTAGGGCTCAAATGAGTTCAAGCCCTATAATTGAATTATTGCTGGTTTATATCTCTACAATTTTGCTGCAGAGCTTGGGTGGAGTTGTCATTGGAAATTGAGAGTAAATCATGCTCCAAATGGCTCTGTCAGGCTGTCTGAATACCATTTCCCCATGGTACAGTAGTCCGTTAGGGATCAGATCGCCAGCGCAGCCACCTTACCGCCAGCGACCGATTGTCGCCGTGATTCGTGCGACCGCCGGTCCACTTTGTGCTCGGGATAGTTGGATAGCGTCGCGGGGTTAAAAATCTTCGCCGCCGGTGAGCTGGACACCACTCCGGCTAGCCGTTGTGCCTCTCCCCTGGCTCACCGCCCGCGGGTAAAGTTGGTCACCGTCGTCGTGCCATCTCCGTTGTCCACCGCGTGTCCTAACCTCGCCACCACATCGCCACAACTTACCCCCGCTCTCCGTTGATCGCCGGAGCAATTGCCACGGCATGGGACACCAATCCACGCGCGCCAGTGTTCTTCTCCACCTCCGACCGCCGCGCGTCTTGCTCAAAATTCACGACCGCCGCCTCTGGAATCTATAAATTGACCGTGCCCCCAGCTCTGCCATGTACCCAAGCACCTACCGCACCCACCTGCATCCCAAATCCCTCACTAGCAAGCACGAATTTCGGATTCTCCCCAATCCGGTTCTAAAACACCGTGAACTCAACCCCGCCGTGGTCAGCCCAACTCAGGTTAGCTCTTCCTCTCTGCTCCCTTGTTTAAGCATTCTTATGCGTCTGTGATGCTTGCCGACCCACACAATCGAGCTAGGAGCCCTTTGGTCGCCGGGAACGCGACTGTCTTGCCGCGAGGTTCACGGTCACCATGGCCAGAGCAATCCTTGTGACCATTTGTGAAATTGGGTTAGGGGAAATGGTCGGGATAGATCCAATTGTGTGTCAGCCGCTCAGAGACCCTAGTCGTTGCCCCATTCGGCCGGTGCAGGCGCTCGCCGGAGCTCGGCTGGGCGTGAGCGCCGTCGGGGACCTCCCTCTGCGAAGAATTAGAACTACAGGGACTTCTTTGCAATCTGTCAGCGACACAGTGTAATAGTGAGAGAAGCCAGTTCTGATTAGCCAAACCTCGAGGGCTTTTCTGCAAAGCCGCCAGGGCGCGGGCGCACGCGCGCGCTTTCCCCTCTGGACTGGGCCGACTGGGCTGAAACCAGCCCATTACTGTTGAAGCCTTTTCCTTTTTCTTTTTCAACAGAGCTTTGGAAATCTATTAAAAATTGTAGAAAAATCCTAAAATTGTGAAACCAATTTTCCTAGCCTTTTTATTTTCCCTAGAATTTAATAAAAATAGTTTTATGATTTTTAGAGGAAATAAGAAATTTTAAGTAGTTTAAAGAAATAGTTCTGGATTTTTAGAAAATAGATAATAAGTCCAAAAATGCCCAAACTTTTTATATGAACTTAAAACATTATTTAGAAGCCTTGGGTAGAGTTTGAATTGATTTGGACCATGTTTGATAACTAAAAACCAAAACCCCCCCCCCCTGCCCTGTGAACTCCTTTACCGACTCCGGAAACCCTAAGTTCTCGGAGTTCCGTGAAGGAAAGTTGTATTCAAAACTTAGATAATAAATCTTTATTATCTTCACACTCTCATAAGCATTATATGGCATTCATTCTTATATATGTATATATATGGTTATGTTAGAACGTGAAGAAGAAGTGGAAGTCACTGAAGAAAGGACACCACCACCCTCGGATTCTCAGGCAGGCAACTGCTTCTACTTTGATATTTGTGGATCCGAGCCAGACTCACCTGTGAACGAAGGCAAGCCCCGATGCATTTGCCACCTCCCTTGATGTTTTTAAAATCTTTCTCACTTGCTTGCTGCATTAGGTGATAGGAGTTGATTGCTTAAACAATTCCTGCATTACCTTCCTTGAACTTGATTACCTTCCTTGAAACCCTGTTTTTACAAAAAGGTTTTTCTATGCTTAGTATTGCTTTAGAAAAACAAAAGGATTTGTTTTACAAAAGATGTTTGGCAAAGTGGGATGGTTGTTTTCGAAAATAAAATTTGATGGTGGATCCATCAGGGCCCTGATGGGTTCAACATCGGAAAAGATGTACCTCTGCCAGGTACCAAGATTTGGGTTTAAATGATTAAGCTGAGACCGGGCGGGTGACTTGCACGAGAAGAGAGTCTCGGTGTAGTGTCTCCGTCTGAGTCGATTAAGGACCGTCTCGATGTAGGCTTGCTGATCGAGGACCCTTTAACTGGTCACATGCCTCGTCATGGGTAAGCCTTGCCTCGGGCAGACTAAGGCCAGAATAAGATAACACGAAATGGGTGTGGAGCGGTGGCGAGAGTAGCATGTACCCTCCGTGGCAAGAGGCTGGACGGTGGTGTATCTATGCTCTCGGTTTGCGTGAACCTGATCTGGTCTTAAGAACCCCGGTGGCGGGTTGACATATGCAAGGGTTAAGTGCTACATATGTCGTGTGATTGGAGATCCTCAGCTGAGTATAATCGATTCGGATCGCCGTACCTTTGCGGTTATGAAGACTTGGTCACTGACCTACACGTACCATTCCACTAAAGATGATGGGTTTTTTGTTAAGAAATTGGCTAGTGCAGGACCAGTGATTGAACTAGGGTAGAAAGAACTCTAGTTGTAGGTAATTGTGCTTAACTTGACAAATAAAATTGGATTTTTAAGGGTCCACTTTAGTAAGCATTTCTGCAAAACAGAGTCTTTGATTATTGAAAAGCTTTACCTTGACTCCCATATAACCAGCATACCCTTGAGAGTCTTTTCTTTAGTCGGGTAAGACTTGCTGAGTAATTACATACTCAGGGTTTATCACTTCGTTGTTTTTAGGTGAGGAAGTAGCAGATTTCTGTTGCTTCTGTACCAAGGTGGTTCCTAAGGAGGAGAAACAAGAGTGAAGACGCGGGAGGACTTGGTCCTCCATATAGAAAACTTTTGTGAAAAACCTAGCGGGAGGAGTTTGTGCCTCCCTTGGTATGTGTAATATTACTACTCTGCACTCGTTTATATTTCTGGTCTGTAATAACCAACTTGATCTTACTTTTTAATAAATGTAAGTTTATGTAATCGCTTCCGCATTTCTTTATCTCCGATGTTCTGTAATGTCTGCAAGACGGGTGAGACGTTCCTGGAAAGGTAAGGAAAGATACCGAACTTGTCAAGTGACTTAGGAACATCTACAGGGTGTCTGATGTCTGTTAGACAAGGACAACTGTAGGTGGGCCTAATTACTTGGGAGGTTCCGTCACAGCTGGTATCGGAGCATAGCCCTTCTTTGCAGATATTATGAGGCATCTTCAAAAGGATTTTCTAAAAAGTCTTACCTAGAAACTTTCTTCTCTTCTTACCTAAGTATTCTGAAGAGTTTATCTTAAAGACCGGATAGGAAGAGTGCAATGTATATAAGGTTGAATCAACTAAGGTTGATTCTGTACTTACACATGCATCATGCTAAGAATTATACTAATAAAATTTTCCCCCTTAGAAAGATGCCGCCGTGCACCAGGAAAACGGCACGCAAGTCAACTGGACCAATCGTTGTGCCCCGCCATCAACTAGCCCCTCGACATGAGAACAGTAGCAGCGGGAGTAATGATCCAATAGGAGATCTTGAAGCACGAGTAAGCCGACTTCAAGCGGAGTTGCAACACAGGACCAATGCATGGGTTGCGGACGGAGATAGAATAAATGAACTAAGAAGAGACATCCGTCACCTGCGGGATCAGCTTGCTGATCGGGACTTAGCACTCGACTGGGCAGTACAGTCCCGTTTGTTGGCTTGTGCTAAGGAAGCAAGGGCTCAAGCCTGAATCAAGGAACTTAGCTCAACTGTCGACGACCTGCAGGTCTATTGCAATACGTTACATGAGGAAGTCCATGTACTGTATTCGCAATTACACCCTAGTGCACCTGCGCACCCTGTTGAGGCGGAAGCTGGACCCTCCCGTGTTGCTGGACACGCGCTGGGTGGGGAGTTAGACCTTTTTTAACCCCCTCCTTCCATGAGGCTGGTTGACGTATGGACTCCCACACCTGACGATGAGGCCGCCAAGAGTAATGGGAAGCAGGACTAGTGGTATAATAGAAGTAGTGTAGTGTATTGTAGGTTGTACTGGTGTATAATAGGTAATGCTATTGTATACTAGGTATTGTACCCTGTTGTAAGAATCTTGAGTCTGTTACATTACTTTTGGTAATGTAAAATGGAATGGCTTTTTCTTTGGCATATCATATTGTTTTCAAATGTTGTTGCCACAGATGCCTTCCAAGACTCGAGCTCAGGACGGAGCTGGTACCTCCCGAGGGAGGGAATCTACACCCAATCCACCTCCTGTTCCTCCAACATTGGCTGAGGCGATTGCCGCCTTAGTGAACGCAACTGCTGACAATACCCGCTTTCTGAGAGAAATGGCGGGCCAACAGTTCCAGCAGCCTGGTGGGCGGGGCTATCAACAAGTCCCCCGCGAAACTTCTTATTTGGACTTCTCGGAAACCCGTCCACCACTATTTGTGAAAGCTGAAGATCCACTAGAAGCCGATGAATGGATACGGGTTATTGAGCAAAAATTTGGTCTTCTGCGCTGTTCAGAGACACAGAAGTCGTTATTCGCAGCGCAACAACTACGCGGCCCTGCCAGCACTTGGTGGGGTAATTTTGTGCCGTTCAGCCGGCCAATCATCAAGTAACCTGGGAAGAATTCAAAGTAGCCTTCCGCGAGCATTATATACCCGAAGGTGTTTTGCATATGAAGCAAGAAGAGTTCATGAAGCTAAAACAAGGGGAGATACTGTCAATCAGTATCTCAACAAGTTCAATCATCTATCGCAATATGCAATTGATCAGGTGAACAATGATCTAAAAAAGAGAAATTGCTTTATGAGGGGTCTAAATGATCAATTGCAGAGAAAAATGGCCACCTGCATAGATCTCACGTATGGAAAGGCTGTCAGCATAGCCCTATCTGTTGAAGCAAAATATGCAGGTTCCGGAAAGAACAAGGGATTTGGTGGTGAGAAGTCTAATCAGGGCCAGGCAAAAAGGCAACGGTTTATTCTCCGGCCTTCTAACCAGACTCCTCCACGTGCACCATCCTTCCCTTTCAAGCAGCCGATAATTATTCGTCCCAATAAAGCCCCCACTGCCCCAAGTCACCCGGGTGCCCCAGGCACTCGATTCCCTGCCTTGCCTAGCTCTTCAACCGGGTGTTTTAATTGTGGCAAGTCCGGACATTTCATCAAGGATTGCCCATATCCCAAGCAGAATCAAGCAAATGCTCAACAAGGATCTGGGAAATCAGCTCAGCCCAAGGGAAACAATGTGGGGAAGAATACAAGGAAGACGGGACACATATACTATACACAAGTGGCCACTACACCGGAAGGAGAACCGGTGATGATGGGTACGTTTCTCGTGGCCAGTCACCCTGCAATTATTCTTTTTGATTCTGGTGCTTCGCATACGTTCATTAGCAAGAAATTTGTGGAGCAACATCACATTGCATGCCATGAATCAAAAGAGGGATTTAAAATACACTCACCTGGGGGACAAATCTTTACTAGAGAAGTGGCCTATCAAGTGCCCGTATCATTGGCCGGACGGGACTTTCCTACCAATATGATCGTCCTAAAAGGCCAAGACATAGATGTTATTTTGGGTATGAATTGGTTGGCCAAGCATAAAGCAACACTCAATACTGATCAAAGAACCATCAGGTTGAGTCATAATCAAGAAGAAATTCTTTTGACCATCCCTATTTCAAACAAAATTACTGGCAGAGTTTACGAAGCTATGGTACCGGAAATCAAGGATATTCCGGTAGTATGTGAGTTTCCTGATGTCTTTCCTGAGGATTTGCCGGGATTGCCACCTGAGCGGGAGGTAGAATTTGTAATAGAGTTGAAGCCCGGTACGACTCCAATTTCTCGAAGATCGTACCGTATGCCTCCTAATGAGTTGGTAGAATTGAAGATTCAATTACAAGATCTCTTGGAGAAAGGATTTATCCGGCCAAGCTCATCGCTGTGGGGTTGTCCAGCCATATTCGTCAAAAAGAAGGATCAAACCTTACGAATGTGTGTGGATTATCGACGCTTGAATGAGGTCACCATCAAAAACAAGTACCCTCTTCCAAGGATTGACATTTTATTTGATTAATTGACTAGAGCAAGGGTATTTTCTAAGATTGATCTTCGATCGGGCTATCACCAGATCTGTATTCGGCCTGAAGATATACCAAAGACCACGTTCACTACGCGATATGGATTATTTGAATATCTGGTAATGTCTTTCGGGTTAACAAATGCTCCGGCCCACTTCACATATTTGATGAACTCGGTGTTCATGCCCGAGCTAGACAAGTTTGTGGTGGTCTTCATTGATGACATTTTGATATATTCCAAGAATGAAGAGGAGCACGCCCAACATTTACGGATCGTGTTAACGCGCCTGAGGGAACATCAGTTGTATGCCAAGTTCAGCAAATGCGCGTTTTGGCTCGAGGAAATTCAATTTCTGGGACATGTTCTATCTGCCAGAGGGATTGCGGTAGACCCCAGCAAAGTCAAGGACATTTTGGAGTGGAAACCCCCGACCACTGTCCATCAGGTCCGAAGTTTCCTTGGACTGGCGGGATATTACCGCAGATTTATACCAGACTTTTCTAAGCTTGTGAAGCCAATCACAAGTTTATTAAAGAATGATGTTAAATTCAATTGGTCTTCGAAGTGTGATGAAGCCTTTGAACAATTGAAGACATTATTAACCACTGCTCCGGTATTGGCTCAACTGGACATCACCAAGCCTTTTGATGTATATTGTGATGGATCTGGCAGTGGACTCGGCTGTGTACTAATGCAAGAGGGCCGAGTAATTGCGTATGCTTCACGGCAGTTACGCCGACATGAGGAGCATTACCCAACTCATGATCTGGAGCTAGCTGCTGTGGTTCATGCTCTAAAAATTTGGCGTCACTATCTGCTGGGAAATGTCTGTCATATCTATACAGATCATAAGAGTTTGAAGTACATCTTCACCCAGTCAGAATTGAATATGAGGCAGAGACGATGGCTTGAGCTTATTAAGGACTATGAATTGGAAATTCATTATCACCCAGGTAAAGCCAATGTTGTGGCAGATGCGCTAAGCCGTAAGGTTTTCTGTCATTGTCTTACAGTGAAGACCTCTGACAACACTTTATGTCAAGAGATGGAGAAGCTGAACCTGGGAATGGTCCAACAAGGAACTTTGAATCAGCTAAAGCTTGAGTCAGTCCTCTTGCAAAGGATAATTGATGCCCAAAAGGATAATGAGGGCATGAGACACATTTGTGCGAAGTTAAGGGCTGGAAAAGCCAAATGCTTCAAAGAAGATGAACAAGGCATTATATGGTTTAATAACCGCATAGTGGTGCCAAAGAATGAAGAGCTCCGCCAGCAGATTCTTGATGAAGCACATCTTAGCCGCTACTCTATTCATCCCGGAAGCACTAAGATGTACCAAGACTTGAAGCAACATTACTGGTGGACAAAGATGAAGATCGAAATAGCACGCTATGTGGCAAGATGTGACACCTGCAGACGTGTCAAGGCCATACATTTGAAAGCTACCGGTCCATTACAGTCACTACCAATACCGACATAGAAATGGGAAGACATAAGTATGGACTTTATTGTGGGATTGCCCAGGACCGCAAAAGGGTATGACTCTATTTGGGTGATTGTTGATCGACTTACAAAGATTGCTCACTTTCTGCCGGTCAAGACATATTACCCGGTACTTACCTATGCAGAGTTGTACATTGCCCGCATTCTCAGTTTGCACGGTGTTCCGAAGACTATAGTGTCGGATCGTGGACCACAATTTGTATCCAAATTCTGGGAAGAACTCCATAAATCCTTGGGTACCAAGCTGCTCCACAGTTTGGCCTACCATCCTCAAACCAGTGGACAGACTGAGAGAGTGAACCAGATACTTGAAGATATGCTACGGGCATGTGTTCTGGACTTCTCACAGAAATGGGATGAATGTTTGCCCTTGGCGGAGTTTTCATATAATAATAGCTATCAAGAAAGTATCAAGATGGCACCCTTTGAAGCTTTATATGGACGACGATGTCGTACTCCGCTAAATTGGTCTGAACCTGGAGAAAGGTGCTTCTTTAGGCCTGATATGGTGAAGGAGGCCGAGGATAAGGTTCAGAAAATTATTCATAATATGAAGAAAGCACAAGCTCGTCAGAAGAGTTATGCAGACAAACGGCGAATGCCCTTATATTTCCTGGAAGGAGACTATGTCTACCTGAAGGTCTCGCCAATGAAGGGAGTATCGCGTTTTGGGGTTAAAGGGAAGCTTGCACCACGATATATTGGTCCTTTTCTTATTCTGGAAAGATATGGGCCAGTGGCATACCGACTCCAATTACCCGAAACATTGTCTGCTGTGCATAATGTGTTCCACGTGTCACAATTGAAGAAGTGTCTTCGGGTTCCTGATCGAACCGTTGAAGTGACAAATGTTGTCCTTGAACCGGACTTGACATACTCTGAGCACCCTATTCGAGTCTTGGATCAAAAGGACAGGGTTACCCAGAGAAAAACTCTCAAGTTCTATAAGATACAGTGGAACCAGCATTCCGAAGATGAGGATACATGGGAAACTCAAGACTTTTTAGATAAGAATTTCTCAGACTTTTTAGCCTCTTGTAAATTGTAAAGCCTGTATAGCTGTTGTAATAAAGGAGTAAATTCCCAAACCACCCCTGCCTTGTACCAGAAATAAGGAAATAAAAGTATGCCGCGTTTCCTTTTCCATTACTTACCCTAGGACTTTTAATCTCGGGACGAGATTCTTTTATGGGGGGAAGGATGTAACACCCCTGGTGTTACTGTAACTAAAACTTGAGCATGGCATCATAAGCATTAGCATTGCATATGTTTGATACACCTAGAGTGCATTCACTAGGCAAAAATTTCAAACAAGTTGTATTGTTTTAGTGTTTTGCAAATAGAACCCTGGTCAGGGAACTTAACCCTAAATAGGGATTAAAGGGGTAAAACTTAACCCAAGTTGAGAAAACCTAAAGACTTTGGGGGAACAGTCATAAAATGTCCCCAAAAATAAAGTTGAATCACATTTATACCCCTGGGATACCAAAAACCCTAATTGGAACCCTGGAAAACCCTAAAACCAAACCCTAGGGGCCTATGTGCAAAATTAGTCCACTTTTGGACTAAAGTGCAAAAACCAAGTCAAATAAGTATCTCAAGTCCTTTGGTTCCCAAATGTGTGGACTTGTAAGCCAAATATTGAGTTTTGGACTTAAATGCAAAATAGACCAAACTATTGACAGATGTTCTATCCTAAGTCTCAAAAAACAGTGTTATGGGCTCAACTTTTGAGCTTTGTAACTTTTTAATCATAGGGTTTTTGCCCTAGGTCACCACATCAAAATTTTAGACCAAACTAAGGAGAACAACTATGCTTAAGGTTGTGAGCTCAGTTGTTAAGAAAAATGCAAAGATAATTAAGCCTAAAGTTTGGCTGTCAGGCTGGCTCCACTCTGAAATTCAGAATTTAAGTGAAACAGAGCCAACTTTGAGTATGAATTCAACCTTGATCTAGGGCTCAAATGAGTTCAAGCCCTATAATCGAATTATTGCTGGTTTATAGCTCTACAATTTTGCTGTAGAGCTTGGGTGGAGTTGTCATTGGAAATTGAGAGTAAATCATGCTCCAAATGGCTCTGTCAGGCTATCTGAATACCATTTCCCCATGGTACAGTAGTCCGTTAGGGATCAGATCGCCAGCGCAGCCACCTTACCGCCGGCGACCGATTGTCGCCGTGATTCGTGCGACCGCCGGTCCACTTTTTGCTCGGGATAGTTGGATAGCGTCGCGGGGTTAAAAATCTTCGCCGCCGGTGAGCTGGACACCACTCCGGCTAGCCGTTGTGCCTCTCCCCTGGCTCACCGCCCGCGGGTAAAGTTGGTCACCGTCGTCGTGCCATCTCCGTTGTCCACCGCGTGTCCTAACCGCGCCACCGCATCGCCACGACTTACCCCCGCTCTCCGTTGATCGCCGGAGCAATTGCCACGGCATGGGACACCAATCCACGCGCGCCAGTGTTCTTCTCCACCTCCGACCGCCGCGCGTCTTGCTCAAAATTCACGACCGCCGCCTCTGGAATCTATAAATTTACCGTGCCCCCAGCTCCGCCATGTACCCAAGCACCTACCGCACCCACCTGCATCCCAAATCCCTCACTAGCAAGCACGAATTTCGGATTCTCCCCAATCCGGTTCTAAAACACCGTGAACTCAACCCCGCCGTGGTCAGCCCAACTCAGGTTAGCTCTTCCTCTCTACTCCCTTGTTTAAGCATTCTTATGCGTCTGTGATGCTTGCCGACCCACACAATCGAGCTAGGAGCCCTTTGGTCGCCGGGAACGCGACTGTCTTGCCGCGAGGTTCACGGTCACCATGGCCAGAGCAATCCTTGTGACCATTTGTTAAATTGGGTTAGGGGAAATGGTCGGGATAGACCCAATTGCGTTTCAGCCGCTCAGAGACCCTAGCCGTTGCCCCATTCGGCCGGTGCAGGCGCTCGCCGGAGCTCGGTTGGGCGTGAGCGCCGTCGGGGACCTCCCTCTGCGAAGAATTAGAACTGCAGGGACTTCTTTGCAATCTGTGAGCGACACAGTGTAATAGTGAGAGAAGCCAGTTCTGATTAGCCAAACCTCGAGGGCTTTTCTGCAAAGCCGCCAGGGCGCGGGCGCACGCGCGCGCTTTCCCCTCTGGACTGGGTCGACTGGGCTGAAACCAGCCCATTACTGTTGAAGCCTTTTCCTTTTTCTTTTTCAACAGAGCTTTGGAAATCTGTTAAAAATTGTAGAAAAATCCTAAAATTGTGAAACCAATTTTCCTAGGCTTGTTATTTTCCCTAGAATTTAATAAAAATAGTTTTATGATTTTTAGAGGAAATAAGAAATTTTAAGGTATTTTAAAGAAATAGTTCTGGATTTTTAGAAAATAGATAATAAGTCCAAAAATGCCCAAACTTTTTATATGAACTTAAAACATTATTTAGAAGCCTTGGGTAGAGTTTGAATTGATTTGGACCATGTTTGATAACTAGAAACCCAAACCCCCCTGCCCTGTGAACTCCTTTACCGACTCCGGAAACCCTAAGTTCTCGGAGTTCCGTGAAGGAAAGTTGTATTCAAAACTTAGATAATAAATCTTTATTATCTTCGCACTCTCATAAGCATTACATGGCATTCATTCTTATATATATATATATATGGTTATGTTAGAACGTGAAGAAGAAGTGGAAGTCACTGAAGAAAGGACACCACCACCCTCGGATTCTCAAGCAGGCAACTGCTTCTACTTTGATATTTGTGGATCCGAGCCAGACTCACCTGTGAATGAAGGCAAGCCCCGGTGCATTTGCCACCTCCCTTGATGTTTTTAAAATCTTTCTCACTTGCTTGCTGCATTAGGTGATAGGAGTTGATTGCTTAAACAATTCCTGCATTACCTTCCTTGAACTTGATTACCTTCCTTGAAACCCTGTTTTTACAAAACGGTTTTTCTATGCTTAGTATTGCATTAGAAAAACAAAAGGATTTGTTTTACAAAAGATGTTTGGCAAAGTGGGAGGGTTGTTTTCGAAAATAAAATTTGATGGTGGATCCATCAGGGCCCTGATGGGTTCAACATCGGAAAAGATGTACCTCTGCCAGGTACCAAGATTTGGGTTTAAATGATTAAGCTGAGACCGGGCGGGTGACTTGCACGAGAAGAGAGTCTCGGTGTAGTGTCTTCGTCTGAGTCGATTAAGGACCGTCTCGATGTAGGCTTGATGATCGAGGACCCTTTAACTGGTCACATGCCTCGTCATGGGTAAGCCTTGCCTCGGGCAGACTAAGGCCAGAATAAGATAACACGAAATGGGCGTGGAGCGGTGGTGAGAGTAGCGTGTACCCTCCGTGGCAAGAGGCTGGACGGTGGTGTATCTGTGCTCTCGGTTTGTGTGAACCTGATCTGGTCTTAAGAACCCCGGTGGCGGGTTGACATATGCAAGGGTTAAGTGCTACATATGTCGTGTGATTGGAGATCCTCAGCTGAGTATAATCGATTCGGATCGCCGTAGCATCGCGGTTATGAAGACTTGGTCACTGACCTACACGTAGCATTCCACTAAAAATGATGGGTTTTTTGTTAAGAAATTGGCTAGTGCAGGACCAGTGATTGAACTAGGGTAGAAAGAACTCTAGTTGCAGGTAATTGTACTTAACTTGACAAATAAAATTGGATTTTTAAGGATCCACTTTAGTAAGCATTTCTGCAAAACAGAGTCTTTGATTATTGAAAAGCTTTACCTTGACTCCCATATAACCAGCATACCCTTGAGAGTCTTTTCTTTAGTCGGGTAAGACTTGCTGAGTAATTCCATACTCAGGGTTTATCCCTTCGTTGTTTTTAGGTGAGGAAGTAGCAGATTTCTGTTGCTTCTGTACCAAGGTGGTTCCTAAGGAGGAGAAACAAGAGTGAAGACGCGGGAGGACTTGGTCCTCCATGTAGAAAACTTTTGTGAAAAACCTAGCGGGAGGAGTTTGTGCCTCCCTTGGTATGTGTAATATTACTACTCTGCACTCGTTTATATTTCTGGTCTGTAATAACCAACTTGATCTTACTTTTTAATAAATGTAAGTTTATGTAATTGCTTCCTCATTTATTTATCTCCGATGTTCTGTAATGTCTGCAAGACGGGTGAGACGTTCCTGGAAAGGTAAGGAAAGATACCGAACTTGTCAAGTGACTTAGGAACATCTACAGGGTGTCTGATGTCTGTTAGACAAGGACAACTGTAGGTGGGCCTAATTACTTGGGAGGTTCCGTCACACACTTTAGTAAGCATTTCTGCAAAACAGAGTCTTTGATTATTGAAAAGCCTTACCTTGACTCCCTTAACCAGCATACCCTTGAGAGTCTTTTCTTTAGTCGGGTAAGACTTGCTGAGTAATTCCATACTCAGGGTTTATTCCCCCGTTGTTTTTAGGTGAGGAAGCGACAAATTTTTGTTGCTTCTGCTCTAAGGTGGTGCCAAAAGAAGAACACAAGGAATGAAGTGCGGGAGGAAAGGATCCTCCATTAGGACTTTTTGTTTAAAAACTATCGGGAGGAGTTTTTGCCTCCCTTGGTATGTGTAATAATGTTACTCTACACTCCTAGGATTCACTCTGGTCTGTAATAAGTAACTTGATCTTACTTTCTAAATAAATGTAAGTTTATGTAATCGCTTCCGCATTTCTATATCTCCGATGTTCTGTAATGTCTGCAAGATGGGTGAAACGTTCCTGGAAAGGTAAGAAAGAAGATACCGAACTTGTCGAGTGATTCAAGAACATCTACAGGGTTGTCTGATGTCTATTGGACAAGGACAACTGTAGGTGGGCCTAATTACTTGGGAGGTTCCGTCACAAACTATGGCCCCATTAAAAACATTTCTCCCCTCCTGAAAGGAATAGGGTGCCATAGGAAAAATGAAAAAATTACATCAATTACACATAGTACCGTCGAAGCTCATCCGCATTCCAAGATCTAGGTATGTTGTTGTCGTCCATATCCTTCAATCTGTAAGAACCGGGTCTTGACGAAGATACTACCAGAAAAGGACCTTCCCACTTTAGTTGTAATTTGCCCACTGTATCTGGGTTGGCCACTCTCTGAAGCACCAAATGTCCTGGGTTAATGTTTTTCAATCGAACTTTCCTATCATGCCATCTTATTATTTCGGCCTGATACTTATTGATGTGTTCTATAGCCTGAAGTCTGGTCCCTTCTATAGTATCTTTTGTTGTTTGATAATCAGCTTCGTCCTCCGTCGAAGCTATTGTTCTTATTGATCCGGTCTTTGCTTCTTCTGGTGTTATTGCTTCGTCACCGAACAGAAGCTTGAACGGTGTAAAACCTGTTGACCTTGACACAGTTGTGTTGTGGCTCCACACCACTTTAATCAACTCCTCTGGCCATTTTCCTCTGGGCTGGTTGAAGATTAACTTCATTATTCATGTTATTATAATTCCATTTGCTCTTTCTACTAATCCATTTTATTCTGGATGCCTTACTGATGCAAAATGAATTTTTGTACCGATTCGATCACAGAAACTTTGAAAGTTTCGGCATCAAATTGGGTTCCATTGTCCAAAGTTATTGCCTTCGACACGCCGAAGCGACAAACAATGTTTTGCCCAAACAATTTCTGTATTGTGGCCGAAGTTATTGTGGCTAAGGACTTTGCTTCGATCCACTTAGAGAAATATTCCACTGCTACAACGACATATTTCAAATTTGCTTGTGCAAGTGGAAGTGGACCTAACATATCCAAACCCCACCTTTGCAGTGGCCAAGTTGGCTGTATTAACTGGGTTAGAGACGAAGGTTGTTTCTGGTCCTTTGCACATCTTTGGTAATTTTTGCATTTTTGAACCAGTTCTGCTGCATCCGAAGCTGCCTTCGGCGAGTAAAACCCTTGTCTGAAAACCTTCCCTAGCAAGGGCCTAAACCCAATATGAGACCCACATAAACCTGCATGTATTTCCTTCATCAGCTCTTGACCTTCGATTCTGGATAAACACTTGAGTAATGGAGAGCAGACTCCATGTTTATATAACTCCCCTTCTATGATCACATATGGTCTTATTCTTGCTTCCATTCTTTTATTATAAACTTCGTCTTCCGAAAGACAGTTGCCTTAAAGGAAAGATATAATTTCAGTCCTCCAATCTTCACTATGTACAGGTGATATTGCAAGTACTGCTCTCTCCATAAGTTCAACCGAAGGTGCTTTTATTGTCTCAAAGAACACTTCTGAAGGTAGAGGGAGCCCCTGTGCCGCTGATTTAGCTAGCAATTCTGCATGCTCATTTTCCCCCCTTGGAATATTTTTTACAGAAAATCCTTCGAAAGAAGCCTCCAGTCTTCGGACTGCATCCAAATATTTTTCAAGCTTCGGATCCCTTGCCTTGCTGCTTTTGTCTACATGGCCAACAATAACTTGGGAATCAGTTTTTAGGATTGTCCTTCTTATTCCCATTGCCCTTAACTTCCAAAGTCCTCACAGAAGAGCTTCGTATTCGGCAATATTATTTGTGCAACTATAGTCCAACTTTGTTGCGTAGCATGTCCTGACTTTAGAGGGCGCTACTAGAATAGCAGCCGCTCCTGCACCGAAGGTTCTCCAAGAACCGTCACAGAATACCGTCCAGGCTTCGGCATCTTTTGTTGCTTCTTCTCCTTGAGCCCCTAGCGTCCAATCAGCAATGAAATCTGCTAACGCCTGAGACTGAATTGAGGACCTATGTACATAATCAATAGTGAATTCATTAAGTTTCGCAGCCCATTTTCCAATTCTTCTTGTAGCTTCTCTGTTTCTCATTATATCTTTCAGAGGTTGAGATGAAGGGACTATTATATGATACGCTTGAAAATAATGTCGAAGCTTTCGGGAGGCCATTAACACAGCATACAACACCTTCTCCAATTCTGTGTAATTTTTCTTTGATAAGCTAAGTACTTCGGAGACGAAGTATACCGGTGCTTGTCTTTTTACTTGGCCATCTTGCTTCTCTTGTACAAGTGCTGCACTGACTGCAGAATGGGAGGCAGCCACATACAGGAGCAACGGAGTTCCTGATGAAGGTGGAGTTAAAGTTGTCAGGTCTATCAGGACTGTGCCGGACCCTATTGAACAACTTCGGCTGACTTTAGTATTTCAAAGAATGGCAGATTCCTTTCTGTAGATCTTGATATAAATCTATTAAGTGACGCCAGCCTTTCTGCCAATCGTTGAGCCCCCTTCTTTGAATTTGGCGGCTCCATCCGAAGGATAGCTTCGATCTTACTTGGGTTAGCTTCGATTCCCTTTGTTGATACCAGACAGCCAAGGAACTTGCCCTTCTTTACCCCAAAGACACACTTTTCTGGATTTAACTTGAGACTAGCTTGCCTAAAATTAGCAAATGTCTCTTGCAAATCGGCAATATGGTTTTCTTGTTTCGTGCTTTTTACTATGATGTCATCAACATAAGTTAGCACATTCATGCCTATTTGAGAGTGAAGAACCTTGGCTATCATTCTGCTAAAGCTTCCTCCAGCATTCTTGAGTCCCTCGGGCATCTTAAGGTAACAATAAGTACCACTGGGAGTTATAAAGCTTGTCTTTGGCTCATCTTATTTCTTCATCCAAATTTGGTGATAGCCCGAGTAGCAGTCCAATAAGCTCATGAGTTCCGAAGAAGCTGCTGCATCTACAAGGGAGTTTATTCTTGGTAAAGGGAACTCGTCCTTCGGGCATGCCTTGTTGAGATCTATGAAATCAATACACATTCTCCATTTCCCATTGGCCTTCTTCACCATAACAGTGTTGGCTAGCCACCCTGGATATGTTACTTCTCTGATAACACCAGCACTAAGAAGTCTCTTTACTTCATTCCGAGCACCTTCGGCTTTATCCTCAGACATTTTCCGAAGTCTTTGCTTCCTTGGCCTGAAAGATGGATCCACGTTGAGTGAATGCTCAATGACATCTCTGTTAATACCATAGAGATCATTAGCTATCCAAGCGAAGACATCTTTGTTGTTGAACAAAAATCTTAGCAGAGTCTTTTCTTGTTCATTAGATAACTGAGATCCCAGCAGTACCCTTTGGTCTGCTATATCTTCACACAGGAGCATAGGCTTCGGCTGATCTACCGAAGCAGCCTTCTCTCATTTGTGCTTATATTATTGACAAGCTTCAGCTCCATCTATGTTATGGATCGCCTTTGAATCCGTCCAACTCCCTTCAGCCCTCCTAGCAGCATCTTGACTTCCATGAACAGCAATGTGCCCTTGTTCCGAAGGTATCTTCATGCATAAGTACGCTGGATGGAGTATATCTTCGAAGGCATTAAACGTCCCTCGACCAATGATTGCATTGTATGGGTATTCCATGTCAACGATGTCAAAGACAACTTGTTCAGACCTTGTATTGTGGACATAACTGAAGGTAACTGACATTGTCATTTTACCAAGTGCCACAATCTGTCTTCCTCCGAAGCCACAAAGAGGGTGTGTTGCGTCATGTATTTTGTCTTCTGGCTCTTGCATCTGTCTGAAGGCCTTTGCAAAGATGATGTTCGTTGCACTGCCTGTATCAACCAGAACATTGTGGACCAGAAATCCCTTGATGACACAAGATATAACCATATCATCATTGTGAGGATAGTCTTTAAGCTGAAGGTCTTCCTGGGAGAAGGTAATTGGGATGTGAGACCACTTGGATCTGATGAAGGGTCCTTGCACCCCAACATACTGCACTCTTCTCTGTGCTTCCTTCTTCTGCTTCTTGTTAGCTGGCTCTGAGCTTGAACCGCTTGTGATTGGGAGCACCAGCTTTGTGACCGAAGGGGCTACAACTTGGTCGTTGTACGAAGCCATTGCTTAATAGTGGAAGTGAGTTCACCGGAGGTGGGCGCCAATGTTGGTCACTTGTTCTCAAAAGCTACGAATCAAGAACAAGGCAACACAAAAGTTAATGGTTAAAGACCTTCGTCCTTCATAACATTATCTCCCTTAGGATATAATGATCTTTGGACGAAGGTCGAGTAAGACATACCTTCTTCATTGCAATGTACAAAGATATAAACATGATTGTATGAAACATATAGAAAGCATGAATAATCATTTTAAATCATTAGATTATTCATAATATCATCCTATAGTTATAAACAAACATAAATGATATTGAATTACATTTGTACCTTCGGCTTGACAGAAGGTAAAGATCCAAGAGTGACGTGCGAGTGATTACAAGTCAGCGTGAACAGTACGGGGGTACTGTTCATCTATTTATAGGCACGGGACATAGCCCGGACAAAATTACATTCATGCCCTTGGTAATTAATCATGACTATAACACAAACTATCAGGGACTATGTAGTCTTTTCCTCTTTAAGTCGGTGTCACCCTTCGTCTCAAGCGTGTCATCATGCCGAAGCTCTTTCAGTTGTAGCTTCGGCATACATCTTCATGTCACACATGCTTTCTTGTTATCTTGTCAAAGGTGTTTTTGCTTAGAGGACCTTCGGCAGAGAAGAAGGCCCCCAACAACGCTAGGCCTCTTCATCAGGATCCGATCGGCGCGAACAACCTTGTCCATCGCTTTGTCGCATAGTGCCTTCATAATATCGTGGTCACCCTCTAAGACCTTGATATCGCGACGAGCAATTTCCAACTCCTGCGAAACAAGCTTCTTCGTGGCACGCAACTCTCTGATGACAGAATCTCTTGAAGACAACAACCTATTAAGCTGTGACACTTCGTTCTGGGAACCTTCAACTCGTCTCTATGGCGGTCAAGCTCCAACATAGTAAAATGATGACTCTTCTCCAAAGTAGTGAGGGAGATGCTGGCATCGCGGTACAATTTATTCAGATTGTCTTAGGAATCAAGAAGTTTCCACATCTCCTCCTACGGACAAGAAGAGTACTAAACATCCAAGCAAAAAGCACGACATGAGGTACTATGAACAATCAAAAGAAGTTACCTCACGAGCTCTCTTTTCTGAATCAAGCTGGGCATTCAAGGAAGAATTCATGGCTCGAGCACCATCCAAGAATGTGAATACCTGATTCAGATCAGCTTGACTCCGAGCACACCTCTCCTCAGCATCGGAACACCATCGAATCAGAGCTGGGAGGGCAAGACAAAATAATCCATGGAGTAAATGAAGGAGCAACAAACACCAAAGAGAGTTATCAACCCACTAACCGATGTTTGAAGCTTTCAGGTCATCTATCTGTTTCTGAAGCAGAAGCGGGTTCCACTGCAACAAAGATAAAACCTGATCGGGAACAGGGGCACCACATGCCCTCAGCTGAGTCGACACCGAGCTCAGAACTTTTTGCAAATATAAGAATTAGCAAGGAAATCATCTATCGATGAAGATAAAGCATGGTAAGGATCAACTCACCTGAAGGTTAGAAAGGAACAAAGGAAATCCCAAGGCTGGAGGCGTTGAGTTACCATCAAACGGCGGGACACTAGTAGAGGCAATATCGAGAGTGGGTTTGAGTGCCAGAGAAAGATTGAAACTCATGCTCAGGGCGATGCCTAGTGGGACCTCGGCTCCGACAGCACGTAGCGGATCCTCAACACCCGAATTACTGACCTCTAAAGTAGCCAGGCCAACAAGAGTAGTAGGAAGATCGAGACTCGTCACCGCAGCTTCATTAGCCTGAACCGGTGGTGACCCAACATGAACATCCATAGAAGCAGCCGAAGAAGAGCCAAGTTTAGGACCCTCGGGGGCTGGGTCACCCTCAGCAGCACCCTCGGGGGCTAGGTTATCCTCAATCGTACCTTCAGGGGTTGGATAACCCTCGCATGTTGTAACACCCCAGGTGTTACCCAAGGCCCTGGCTCCATACATACACTTATGACTTGTTATCACATGTGTTTAAGTAAAGGAGAAAGAGCACACAAAACTTTAGAAACCATGGGCTAATTAAGGAATGTTCATAGAAAAAGCAATACCCAAGAATTTTATGCAATTATCACCTTGAACAAAAGAGGTTAAAACCATAGACCCCCTTCTTGAGCCATTAGCCCCCAAACAATGGATTAATGGGAAAGATAAGCAAATGAACATTTCATGACTTAAACCCTTAACCAAAGTTTAAGTACATTAGCATATCTACAAAATTTAGTAAGGGAAACCTTACAAAAAGATCCCTTAAAGACCTCAAATCAGCCCCCAAGTGGAGAACACTAAAGAGTCACTCACATTTTCTCTAAGTCAAAAATGAACCCTAATCTAAAGATCAGAAGTGTTCACCTAGTTAATGGCGCCAAAACCACTAGGTCTAAATAACAAAAACGAGCTAAACTACCTAAGGAACCCACTGGAAAAGTTTGAACCCAAGCCAAAATCGTTTGACATGATTTGACATCCCTTTTGTCTCGTGGTGAACAGTGTGACAGCCCCGATTTGGCGTCCGCATATCTTGTGAACTAGGGCATATATCCCATTGGGACTCACACATAATAGCTAGCCCTAGGTGCCAGGAAGAGATTTGCGCAATACTCATGGCAAGATTCGCACGTTTGAGATCTCTGCAAACATTTGAACAAAGGCAGAAAGAAATGCCCACGTGTTCGACGCGTTCTGGCGCGCCAGAGCACGCCCCGGCGCTCGACCCCGCGTGCACCGCGTCGTGCCAAGCCAAACCCGTGCCCACGCCCGTGCCTATAAAGCCAACCAAGGCTTCGACCGTACGCCCCCGCTCGCTCTCAACCTCGCCGGAGCGCAAGTTCACCGGCGATTGCTCTGCGCACGGCATGCCAGCGGTCGCCGAGAACCGACCACCGTAGACCGGCCACCCTAGCCATTCCCCGCCCCGTACGACCCTCGAGAGAGCCTCTGCGTGCCTCAGTGAAGCTCCCAGAGCCGGGTATCGAGCTCTACCTCACCGGAGACGCCGGATCAACGTCGCCGGACTTCACCAGATCACCGGCGTACGTAGACCGAGCTCCGCGGTGAGTCTTTCTTCGATTCCTTGCACGGGTAGATCCCTTAGCACCCCGTGAAGCTTCCTGTACCCTTGGATTGAACTCTACCGCCGTGAGCAGGCCGGAGCACACGCCGCCGACGAGCTCGCCCGCCTGCGCACGTGGACCGACCGATTCCGGCCATCACCATCAACGAGCCATACCTCGACGTGGCCGCAAGGACTTCCCGGAGCTAACCCCGCCCTTCGCCGGACCTCCCTCGCGCCTGAAAGCCGCGCCGCCCTGTTTACTTCCGCGGTTACTGTTTAAAAGTGGGGAGGGACCTCAGGGAGAAGGGAGGAGAAGTCAGGGGGGGTTTGAATGGTCAGAGACTCATGTGAATAGTTGCGCAGGGGCATAAGTTAAAGAGTTGGTTTAGGAAAAACTCAGGGTCCTCGGTGTAAACTGCTTTTCAGAAAACCTTTTAAACATTATTCATTTAAATACAAACAGAGCTTGTAAAATTCATAACTTCAGTTTTATCTAGCCAAATTTTGTCAAACTAATTTTGCTAGGTTCTAAATAATGTGGACTGCTTAGGAAAAATACAAAACACCCTAAGTATTGCAGAAGATTTTAAAGTTTTGATTTAAATAGTGAACTGGCCAAAAGCTAAATAAAAGAGGGAAAATAGCTACATTGTTATACTAGGGTTAAGAAAAATCAGAGAGGTACTAAACCACTACCTAGCCTGTTTAAAAATAATAAATCCCTCAGTACACCAAATTAAGGAAGGGTTTACCATTTAAACTCATTTTCGCTCAAAGTTAAGGAAAATAGAAAAGGTAGTTTAAAATAAGAACCATGGGGCAACCATATTTTTGCTAGCTCACTTATTTAGTATAGTTCACTGGAAAATTTTGTTAGACCCTTGGTTAGTACAAAAGAAATGAAATACCTTTTATTTCATGAAAACAATGAAAACGTAGAAAAACCTTAGAACAATAATCCTAAAGAGAAATCACCCCAAACCTTGGGATAACTCATAATATGTTATTATGAATCTAGGAAAAATGTAAGTTTTGTTGTTTGACATTTTTCAAATAGCAAGTTAGTTATAAGTGCCTTTTTGGCATTAAACTTTAGAAAATCACAACTAGACATCCAGTAGCCCATTTTCTGTGATTTTTAACACAAAGACCTATTATTCCCTAGGAATCTTGGCAAAAATAAATGTTGACCAAGAAACCTCACAAAAATTAGAGCTATAGTGTAAAGTGCACTTTTATCCTTACTTTTATTAATTTTGTGCAAGGAGCATCTGAATTAAATTCAACCTCAAATTTTTAGAATAACCCACAGAGGTCAATGTTTACCCACTGTAATTTTTACAACATTTTTGGAAGATGTTAACTTGCCATGGCAATGTAAAAGCACTCACTAAGAAGCTTAATTGAGAGTAAAATAAGGAATGTGGAAAGAATAGTGGAGTGCAACCTTAAATCTTCCAAGAGCCAAAACCAACCTCTAAAGGATGACTGAAATTTTAAGTTTATTCAAGACCCTAAAAATGAATGTATAAAACCCTTAAGGAAAACCCAAGGAAACCCTAGAGTACCACTAAATTTAGTACTGTTCTACTATGCATAGCCTTTACAAATTACCATGTCATTAATATGCATATATCTTATTCGTTGCATTCGATAGACTGTAATCTCGCTGACGGGGAGTACATCCTCGTTCTGGAGCAAGGAGTTTCTCAGGAGGTAGCCCAGGAGCCAGCACCAGAGCCTGCCATCGAGGATCTGCCTGCCCCAACTTTGGAAGGCAAGCCCCGGTTTTATGCATAACCAATTCTATATGCTATTTTACTGTACTTAATGTTTGTAGGCTTGTACTGTGCACTTAAGTGTAGGAGTTGACTGGAAACTTAGTTGCATGAACTCAGGTTTCCCTTTGTGATGGATACTAGTATGCTAGGTCGAGTAGCTGCTTTGCTAATTAGGGATCTCGGTAGAAGTCGAGTGATTTTTCTAGCACTTGCGCGAGGTCAGGAATTGGTTGTATCCATTTATATATCTTAATGATGATGGTCTTTGGACAACAATCCATGGGGATGCGTTATCTACGAGACGGAAATTGGAATAAGGATTAAGGTGTGGTACCGTGTGTCAAGCGTTTGAACGTACTAAGCACATGCCGAGAAATATGGTAAATCGGTAAGCCTAGTACCTGAGTGAACCTGGCAGCAGACTTTACCCCTCACGCGACCTGAGATGTGGTCTCCCATTTCGGTTATGGTGGGTACAAGTTCGGTCACTACACGACGACAGTCGAGGTCAGTGAGGCATTGTACGCCAAGGCAGTGAGACTTGATCTGTTGACGGGGAATCGATGGGGACGGTTGATGTGTGTGGGGACGGAGTGCCTCGCCACGTCGTGTGTTTAGGTTTACCTTGCAAGGTTTAAAAACTCGATTCGAATCGTATGCTTCTCGCAGCTAATGAGACTGCTTGATCCATGCTGCTACATTGAGTAACAAGTGAAAATGTGTTGACTTGGCAAAAGATGTTGATTGCTAAATGTTTGATACCATGTATGACTAGATAGGTACACCTTTAGTCTTAAGAGGGTCACACTAAAACTTGAAAAGCTAAAATTTGATTTTAGACCCAGCTAGTGCTTTTGGCAAACCAAACCCCTCAGCTAAACAGCAGCATGTCTAGAGGTAGAGGAGTAGACTCCTCACATCGGGTAAGTCTAGCTGAGTATTAGTTTACTCAGCCTTGCTTGTGGCATAATTTTTACAGGTTCTTTGGAGGACATGGTTGCTGGAGTGACTTGGTCGTCCATCTTGCCACCGGGTTGGACCGTCGTGTGGAACCCTACCTCGGCAGAGGAGGAGCATGAGGAGTGATGGGTCAGGCTTCCCCATCCCTCCGTTTATTTACCGTTAGTTATATTTCGCTGCATTCCGAACAATGATCACTACTTTTGATAAACTCCAATGATGTTGTAATAAATTAAGTACTCCTTAATGTATGGTTTTATGCTTTATTGTATTTGCTCTGTGCCTCACCTTCGAGTGAGTACGTGGTACTTGATCCTGTTAGTGGCCTCGTCGGACTAGATCCGAGGGACTAACGTTTTATTCCTATTTAAGTGTGGTCTAGCCTTTAAGGTGAGACTTAGGCACTTAAGTTGGAATAATTCGGGCAGTTCTGCCACACATGTAACATCAGGGACCGAAGTGTCCTAGCGAATTAGACCACCCTCAAAGGTCGAAGATGCATGGGAACTGCCCGGGTTATTTCTGGCCCAACAAGAAGGCTAGCTGAATGAACATCATCCGGGACCTCTACATGGATGCCAGCACCCCCAGCTTCAGGAAGTTCCAATAAGAGACCTTCTGGAATGATCTCCTCCAGTGCATGATCAATAGCGGACATTGTCATCCCCTCGAGGTTAACCAACCCTGATAGAGCCTGAATTGGGACATCATTGCTGGCTTTGCTACGACGATTCCTACGAACCAAAGGAGGATCATCCTCCTCATCCTCATCCACACACGCCCACCAGCTCTGATGCCACCACAACTCTCAATGTCATCTTCGAGATCGGCACTCGCCGGGTCACCACCAAGGTCTAGAACGGCAAAGTCAGCCTCCAGCTCTAAGCCAGATGAGTGCCGAAGCTTTATTTTCCTCCTCTTCGTCTCCGCAGACACAACCGGATAACCTGCTCAGCGTGTCCATTTGCGACGAACACCACCGGGGCCGCAAGCTCCCTCATTGTGGCGGAACCGCCCGAACTATTCTAGCTTAAGTGCCCAAGTCGCACCCTTAGAGGCGGCAACACACTTAAATCGGAATAACCCGTCAGTGCCTCAGATTTAGTCCGATAAAGCCACTTATCCAGGATCGAATACCACTAGCTCACTCGAAGGTGAGGCATAGAGAAATACAATAAAGCATAATACCATAAATTAAGAAAGTATCATTAGTGATTACATTATCGGAGTTTCAGAAATAATAACAATAAGTTTTAATGCAGCGGAAATAACTAACGGAGAAAACCGAGTAACATGGCGAAGCCTGGCCACACTACTCCTCCTGGTCCTCTCGTGCGGAAGCAGCAACCCACTCGACCGTCTATCCCGGTGGCAGGGATGGAGGCCAAGTCACACCAGCAACCAATCATCCTAAGGAGTACCTGCAAAAATTATGCCACAAGCAAGGCTGAGTATACTAATACTCAGCTAGACTTACCCGGTGTGAGGAGTCTACTCCTCTACCTCTAGACCATGTAGTTGTTTGGCTGAGGGGTTTGGTTTGCCAAAAGCACTAGCTGAGTCTAAAATCAAGTTTTAGCTTTTCAAGTTCTATAATAATAATTTAGACTAGATGAGTACCTAGCTATTCATACATGGTATCAAACATTATATCAATCAACATATTTTGCTAGTATCTCATTTCCACTTATTACTCAATGCAGTACAATGGATCAAGCAGTCTCATTAGCTGCAAGAAGCAGACGATTCGAATCAAGTTTTAACCTTGCAAGGTAAACCTAAACACACGACATGTAGGGGCACTTCGTCTCCACACACGTCAATCGTTCCCATCGATCCCCCGTTCGCGACCAGGGCTCACCGCCTTGGCGTACATAGGGGTGGTAACAGGCCATTTAATTTAGCCTAGCAAATTTAAGGATCGAATCAAGTTAGGGCCGGACCATAAAATAATATAATTTTGAACTAACAAAATTAAGGGCCTTGTTGGTATGTGAAGCAAGTATTAGGGCCATGATCCATTACCACCCCTAGGCGTACAATGCTCCACTGACCCCGACTGCCGCCGTGCAGTGGCCGCACTTGTACCCACCATATCTAGAATGGGAGACCCAGTCTCAGGACAAGTGAGGGGGAAAGTCCGCGTCCGGCTTCACTCAAGTACTAGGTTTACCGGTTACCATATTTTCCGACATGTGTTTAGTACTTTCATATGCTTGACACAGGTATCTGCATGTTAATCCTTATTCCAATTTTGTCTTGTAGACAGCGCATCCCCATGGATCCGTGTCCACAGACCATCATCATTCTGTTATCAAAATGGATACAACCAATTCCTGACCTCATGCGAGTGCTAGAAAAATCACTCGACTTCTATCGAGATCCTGATATAGCATAGTAGCTACTCGACCTAGCATACTAGTATCCATCTCAAAAGGGAATCCTGAGTCCATGCAACTAGGGTTTCAGGCAACTCCTACACTTAAGTGCACGGTACAAGCCTACAAACATTAAGTGTAGTAAAATAGCATATATAACGGTTATGCATAAAACCGGGGCTTGCCTGGAATTCAACACTTAGATAGTGTTTGCTAGATGACACTCGCTTAGTGAGCATCCACTAGTTAAGTCCATCCTTCTTTGGGTCGTCCACCAACTGCATATTGTGGTTGGCACCACATCACTTGCACAATCATCATCTCTCGGTCCTAAATGAGATGTAGGATGCATATGTATGAATATCATGAAATAGCACAAGATACTTTAAGTACATGCTAGCGAATTAAACAATAAGTAGCGAGACATCATGAGCAACCACACACACCAATGCTAGCTAACCACATGTCATCGGCTTTCAACATTAACACCACTAGAAGGACGACACACATTTCCTATATTTACCCAACACAACACGACATCATGAGCACAAGCATTTACCACATTCACTCTAATCATCCATTAGTTACTTAACATTAAATTAGTTAAGTACCTAAGTTTGCTACGACTTATATATAGACAAACTTAGTTGAAAAGAAATTAGTCACTTAATTGGGCTTTACAATTATTCACTAGGCAAACACTTATTAGACCCTAACTAATTTGGTTCACTAACTTAGCGAGACTATACTAGTTACTTATATATTTAGGCTCAATTATATTAGTCACTATCATTATTACTCATGTTCAATTAAAATCCAAAATAAGCAAGCAGTCACTCAAAGCAAACACAATAGAGTAGAGCAATCAATCACTTCTAACACATTTAGGACAGCAGCACATTAGTTGTTTGTTTCCATCATCACTCACACATTATTTACCCAAAAAATAGTGAACAAATACTTTTTGGAAAGCTTATGAAACGCTCTACAACTTTGGTATTATCATCTCAATCTGATTATTAGCAAGGTTAAATAGTGATAGATGACAGTTTTATTCAGATTTGGACAGATTCAGACTTGCGACTTCAAAAATTCATAACTAGATATTCAGGCATCCAAACAAAGTCATCCTAGACTTTATGGAAAGATAATGAAGTTGTCTACAAATCATTTATGAACATCTCCGGTTGAATTAACATGTATCAAGAGTAAAAGACACTAGAAGGCTTTGCTGTCCAGAACTGGACAGATTCAGTCTTCACACTTTAGACACCTATAACTTAATCTTCAGACCACCAAACAGAGTAATCCAAGACTTTTTGGAAATCTTAGCAAAAGTACTACATAACTTTTATAATCACCAAGAAGTGATTCTATGTTTAACTAAATCAAACAATACAATTTTCGAAATTTGTTCTGAAAGTGGACAGAATACAACAATCATCTTATAAAATTCATAACTCTGAAACTATCAGGTTTATTGCATGAAACTTTAACACAAGTAATATAAGGAAATTATCTACAACTTTCTTATAATTGACAAGGACTAATTCTAAACTGAACTTAAGCAAACAATGTGATCTCTGAAATCTATACATGAATTGGACAGATTCAGTTACTGAATTTATGAAAAGCATAACTTGTAAAGGATCAGGTTTATGGTTGTAAGATTTTAACACAAGTAAGGTAATAAAGTTATCTACAACTTTATTGTGACCACCAATAACTGATTTCAACATTAACTTAAGCAACCATTGCAATCTCTAAAATATGTTCACAAATTGGACAGATTCAGTTACTGAACTTGTGAAAAGCATATCTTCTAAACGATCAGACTTATGACTGTCAACTTTTAACACGAGCAAGATAATAAAGTTATGTACAACTTTTCTATATGACCATTCTACATAAAATATATTTTACTTGACTAGATTACACGCACAACTAAAACTGTACGCGCATGAATTTCAGTTTCTAGCACAAGAGCACTTACCTAAATCACCAAGCAAACTCATAGAGAGATACTACCACCAATTTCTCAAGTTCGAATCATTGTGACATAGTTATTAAGTTTCAATTTATATCAAGACACTTAATCATTTCTGTGACAGAACCTCTCAAGTCATTAGGCCCACCTACAGTTGTCCTTGTCCAACGGACCTCGGACAACCCTGTAGTTGCACCTGATCACTTGACATGTTCGGTATCCGTATTCTTTACCTTTCCCAAGAGCGCTTCACCCATCATGCAGATATTACAACACATCAGTGGAACGAATAAGCGGAAGCAATTACAGTAATTTAATTTACATTAAAATATAGGAAGAGTATTATTATTACAGACCAGTAATATATAAGAGTGCAGAAGTAATATTATTACAAACCCAGGAGGCAACCCCCCCATTTAACAGTAAAGTGTTTTTAAAAGGAGGACCCTTCCTCTCGAGGCTTCAATCCTGATTTTCTTCCTTTGGCACCACCTTGGAACAAAAGCAACAAAAGTTTGCTGCTTCCTTACCTACAACAACATGGGTTCGAAAACCCTGAGTACGAAGTGTACTTTCGCAAGTCTTACCCGTCAAAATAAAAGAATCTCAAGGATATGCTGGCTAGAGGGAGTCAAGGTAAGGCTTAATCAAGAATCAAGACTCTGTTTGCAAAAATGCTTACTAATAGTGGATCCTTAAAAATCCAGTTTTATTAGCAAGTTAAGTCATTACCTGAATCTAGAGTTCTTTCTACCCTAGTTCAAGCACTTGGCCTATACTATCCATCTTTTTATCAACCCTTCTTGTTCACTAGAATGCTACGTGTAAGTCAGTGACCAAGTCTTCATGTCCGAGAAGTAACGGCGATCCGAATCGATTAATACTCAGCTGAGGATCTCCAATCACACGACATATGTAGCACTTAACCCTTGCATATGTCAACTCGCCACCGGGGCTCTTAAGACCAGATCAGGTTCACGCCAACCGAGAGCACAGATACACCACCATCTAGCCTCTTGCCACGGAGGGTACACTCTACTCTCGCCATCTCTCCACTCCCATTGCGTGTTATCTTATTATGGTATTAGTCTGCCTGAGGCAAAGCTTACCCATGATGAGGCATGTGACCAGTTAAAGGGTCATTGGTCAGCAGGCCTACATCGACAAGTTCCTTAAACGACTCAGACGGAGACACTACACCGAGACTCTCTTCTCGTGCAAGGCACTCGCCCGGTCTCAGCTTTATCTTTTCTGATGTTGGACCCATCAAGGCCCTGATGGATCCACCACCAAGTTTTATTTTTGAAAACATCCCATCCCACTTGAACCATCATCTTTTGTCAAAACAAAACACTTAGTTTTTCTAGAGCAAGACTAAGCATAAGAAAAACCTTTTTGTAAAATAGGTGATCAAGGAAAGGTAATCAATCTTCCAAGGAATGAAATGCATCAATTGTTTAGCACACAATTCCTATCACCTAATGCATCAAACAAGTGAGAAAGATTTTGAAATAGCAAGGAGGTGGCAAATGCACCGGGGCTTACCTTGTGTTATAGGAGAGTTGGGCTCTGCTCCACAAATATCAAAATAAAAGCAGTTCCCAGCAGGTGGGTCTTCAGGTGGTGGTGTAGCTCTTTCTTCTTCAACTTCCACTTCTTCTTCGTTTTCTATATATATCATATATATAACCATGAATGCTCATGTAATGCTTATGAAAATGCAAAGATAATAAAGGTACATTATCTTAGGTCTTGAATACAATTTTCCTTCAAGGGACTCCAGGAAACTAGGATTTTTGAAGTCAATATTGTAGTTCATAGGGCAGGCATCACTAGAAGATTAGGGTTTTGGGGTTTAGGTACCAAAAATTGTCCAAATCATGCCAAACTTTACCCAAGGCTTCTAAATATCAGTTTAAGCTTATCTAAAAAGTTTAGTGATTTTTGGAGTTATTAATCAATTTCTAAAATTCCAGGAGTATAGGTTTTGGCTATTTTTAGCATTTTTCTACAATTTTCTAGAAATTCTCTAATCGTGGAAGAAAAAGAAAAGGGAAAAGTATGAATAGTAGTGGGCCGAAATTGGCCCAAGTCAGCCCGTGAACAGGCAAACACGCCCACGCGCGCCCGCGGTGGACAGTTTGCACCGAGGTCCTCAAGGGTTTGAATAACTAGCGAAGAACCCCATGCACTATTTGTTTGGGTCACTAACGAATGCAGATAAGCCCTCGCACTTCTATTTATTCATAGCCTGCGGTCCTCGACGGCGAACGGCGATGAACCGAGCTCCGGCGAGCTTGTACTGGCTAGAATAAGCAACGGCTAGCCCTCCCCTTTGTTGGACACCGAATTCAACCCTACACGATCATTTCCCCTCACTTAATTGCTAGATTTGAGCTCTAAATCACCCTGCCCACGGTGACAACGGGATCATTGGACAGCATGAAGTATTCCCGGTGATCTAAGGGGTTCTAGCATAATCGGTTTAGTCGAGAAGCATCAGGGGCACATAAGGGTGCTAAAACAAGAGAGCAGAGGACATGATCGTACCTAAAGCGCACTGGCCACGGCGAGACCCTTCTTACGGTGGCGGAAAACCGATTTGGGGGAAGTGAGCAATTCGGGGGTTTGGTGAGTAATTGGAGGCACGAGTGGGTGTGTTGGGTGCATAATTACATAGCGGAGCCGAGGGTGTGCTCAATTTATAGGACCCCTGAGCGGTGGCCCGTGAATTTGAGATGGCGCGGAGGCGGCCGAAGAGAAAGGAGTGCACTGGCGCAAGCAATTGGTGGCTTTCACCGTGGCGAGCTCACCGGCGATGAACGGGTGGGCTAAGGTGACTCACTGCGATGTGGTTAAAGTACCAAAGCACGTGGCGCAAGGTCGCGAGGTGGCTAACTCTGGTGAGTCTATCTGAATCGGCCGTGACTCAGGTGGGTACGGCGGCTAGAGTGGAATAGTTGCGGGAGTTCATCCACGGTGCGATATTTCTTACCCTTCTTCGTTATCCATCTCCGCTGGGCACGAATCACCGCGGCTGGCGCGAATCCGGGCGCACGGCTCGTCGGCAGCGAGGTTCAGTGGATTGGCGATATTTTTAGTGCACTGTATCATTAGATTCTCATTCAGTCAGCCTGATAGAGCAACTTGTAGGGAGATTTGCTCCCAATTTCATGTAGTAACTCGACCTCCTCTCTGTGTCAAAGTTGTAGCCCTATGATCTTGCTATAACCTTGCTAGAGCAACCATAGCCAAAAAATTACTGGATCATAGTCGAATCCTAGCTCAAAGGTTGTCCAACTTCATTGTTATACAATATTCAGTCTCTGCATTATCTGACAGCCAGACTTCAAACCCATTTAACTCCTAATCTTGTACAATACCAAGGCTTAAGCACTTAATCAAATTTGTACTCCTATAGTAGCTCTACAAGTTTGATGTGTTGACCCTAGGCAAATTCCTCATATTTTTAGAAATATAAAACTCCAAAGTCAGCCATGTTCACTGGTTTTCAGACTTAGGCATATGAGAGGTATAGAGTGGATTTTTGCAAATAAGCCCAATTCTCATCCTTTGACTTGTAAATTCAAATGTGTGAACCATATGATTTGAGGTGCCCTAATACCTTGGTTTTTGCACTTGGTCCAAAAGTGTGCAAAATGTACACATAACCCCCTACGGGTTCAACTCAGGGTTTTCCAGGGGTCTTTTTAGGGTTTTTGGCATTTCTAGGGTTTGGGTGCCACTTAAGTTCATTAAATGTGATATCTTATGATTATTTCTCATGAGTTTTGAAGTTTTATCATGCTTGGGCTTTATTATCACTCCTAAGCCTGGTTTAAGGTTAAGTACCCTACCCTAGGGTTACACACATATCAAGTCACACCAAAACAACTTGTTTGAAATTTTTGCCTAGTGAATGCACTCTAAGTGTAACAAACACATGATATGCAAATGCTCAAGTTGTTATGCTCAAGTTTTAGTGACAGTAACACCAGGGGTGTTACATCCTTTCCCCCATAAAAGAATCTCGTCCTGAAATTTAAAGTCCTAGGGCAAGTAATGGAAAAGGAAACGCGTCATATTTTTATTTCCTTATTTCTTGTACAACATAGGGGGTGGTATGGGTTTATTCCTCTATTACAACAACTGTACATATCTCATAGTTTACATGAAGCTAAAAATCCTAGGAAATTCTTTTCTAAAAAGTATTGGGTTTCCCATGTAGCTTCATCTTCCGTGTGTTGGTTCCATTGTATCTTATAAAATTTGAGAGTTCTCCTTCGGGTAACCCTGTCCTTTTGATCCAGGACTCGAATAGGATGTTCTGAATATGTCAAGTCTGGTTCTAAGGCAACATTTGTTACTTCAACGGTTTGATCTGGAACCCGAAGACACTTCTTCAATTGGGACACATGGAACACATTGTGCACAGCAGACAATGTTTTGGGTAGTTGGAGTCGGTATGCCACTGGTCCACATTGTTCAAGAATGAGGAATGGACCAATGTATCGAGGTGCAAGTTTTCCTTTTACCCCGAAATGAGATACACCCTTCATTGTTGATACTTTCAAATACACATAATCTTCAACTTGAAAGTATAAGGGTTGGCGTCGTTTGTCCGCATAACTCTTTTGTCGAGCTTGTGCTTCTTGCAAATTTTGTATAATTCGTTGAACTTTTTATTCCATTTCTTTAACCATATCGGGTCTGAAGAACCACCTTTCCCCGGGTTCAGACCAATTCAATGGAGTACGGCACCGTCGTCCATATAAGGCTTCAAAAGGTGTCATCTTGATGCTTTCTTGATAACTATTGTTGTATGAGAATTCTGCCAATGGTAAACATTCATCCCATTTCTATGGGTATTCCAGAACACATGCTCGTAACATGTCTTCAAGTATTTGGTTCACTCTCTCAGTCTGCCCACTGGTTTGAGGATGATAGGCTGAACTGTGAAGCAATTTGGTACCCAGCAACTTATGCAGTGCTTCCCAAAACTTGGCTACAAATTGCGGCCCACGATCTGACATTATGGTCTTTGGAACTCCATGCAGACTAAGAATACGAGCAATATATAACTGAACATAGACAGCAACTGGATGATCTGTCTTGACGGGCAGAAAATGGGCTATCTTGCTAAGTCGATCAACTGTAACCCAATTCGAATCAAACCCTTTTGCTGTCCTTGGTAACCCCACAATGAAGTTCATGCTAATATCCTCCCATTTCCATGTTGGGATAGGTAAGGATTGCAATGGACCAGCAGTTTTCATATGTATGGCTTTGACACGTCTACAAGTGTCGCATTTTGCCACACAGCGTGCAATTTCAATCTTCATCTTCGTCCACCAATAATGTTGCTTTAAATCATGATACATCTTAGTGCTTCCGGGATGAATAGAATAGCGACTAAGATGTGCTTCATCTAAAATTTGCTGGCGGACTTCATCATTCTTGGGCACAACTATGTGGTTGTTAAACCATACAATGCCTTGATAATATTTTTTGAAACAATTTGCTTTACCAGCTTTTATTTTCTCATGAATGTGTTTCATACCCTCATCATTTTTTGTGCATCAATAATCTTTTGCAGAAGAATTGACTCAAGCTTCAAGTGATTTAAGGTTCCATGTTGAATTATCCCCAGGTTTAACTTCTCCATTTCTTGGCATAATGTGATGTCAGAGGTTTTCACTATAAGACAATGGCAGGAAGCCTTGCAACATAGTGCATTTGCCACCACGTTGGTCTTGCCTGGGTGATAGTGAATTTCCAATTCATAATCCTTAATCAGCTCAAGCCATCTCCTCTGCCTCATATTTAGTTCTGACTAGGTGAAAATGTACTTCAAGCTTTTATGATCCATATATATATGACAGATATTCCCTAGCAGATAATGACGCCATATTTTCAGGGCATGAACCACAACAGCTAATTCTAAATCATGAGTTGGGTAATGTTCCTCATGCCGGCGCAACTGTCTTGAGGCATATGCTATAACTCGGCCCTCTTGCATCAAGACACAGCCTAAACTACTGCCTGATAAGTCATAATACACATCAAAAGGCTTCTCAATGTCCGGTTGAGCTAATACCGGAGCAGTGATCAATAACACCTTCATTTGCTCGAAGTCTTCGTTGCATCTTGAGGACCAGTTAAATTTTGTATCATTCTTCAATAGACTTGTGATTGGCTTCACAAGTTTAGAGAAATCCAGGATAAATCAGCGGTAATAACCAGCCAATCCAAGGAAACTTCGAACTTGATGTACAGTGGTTGGTGGTTTCCACTCTAAAATATCCTTGACCTTGCTGGGATCAACCGCAATCCCCTTGGCAGAAAATACATGTCCCAGAAATTGGATTTCCTCCAGCCAAAACACGCACTTGCTGAACTTAGCATATAATTGATGTTCCCTTAAGCGCGTTAATATGATCCGTAGATGATGAGCATGCTCCTCTTCATTCTTGGAATATATCAAGATATCATCAATGAAGACTACCACAAATTTGTCCAACTCGGGCATAAATACCGAGTTCATTAGATATGTGAAGTGGGCAAGAGCATTCGTTAGTCCGAAAGACATAACCAAATATTCGAATAATCCGTACCGCGTAGTAAATGCGGTCTTGGGTATATCTTCGGGTCGGATACGGATCTGATGATAGCCCGACCTGAGATCAATTTTAGAGAATACCCGAGCTCTGGTAAGCTGATCGAATAAGATATCAATCCGGGGAAGAGGGTACTTGTTCTTGATTGTGACCTCATTAAGGGGTCTATAATCCACGCATATCTGAAGCGTTTGATCCTTCTTCTTGACAAAGATTGTGGGACAACCCCAAGGTAACGAACTAGGTCGGATGAATCCCTTCTCCAGTAGATCTTGTAATTGAGTCTTGAGTTCTGCCAACTCATTTGGAGGCATTCGATAGACCTTCTAGAAACAGGAGTCGTACCGGGCTTTAGTTCAATCACAAACTCTACATCTCTTTCTAGAGGTAATCCAGGCAGATCTTCCGGAAAGACGTCCGGGAATTCACATACTACCGGAATATCTTGAATTTTCGGTATGATAGCTTCATAGACTCTGCCAAATGGTTTAGCTGCAATAGCTACAGGGATGGACAAGAGAACCTCTTCATGGTCATAGCTCAACCTGATGGTTCTCAGATCAATGTTGAGGATAGCTTTGTGTTGGGCTAACCAATTCATGCCCAGAATTACATCTATATCTTGGCCTTTCAGAACAATCATATTTGTGGGAAAGTCCCGTTCAGCCAATGTTACGGGCACATGGAAAGCCACTTCTTTAGTGAATATTTGTCCCCCAGGCGAATGAATAATAAACCCTTCCCTTGATTCAATGCAAGGAATGCAATATTTCTCCGCAAACTTCTTGCTTATGAATGTATGCGAAGCACCAGAATCAAATAGAATGACTGCAGGGTGATTGGCCACGAGGAATGTACCCATCATAACCGGCTCTCCCTCCGGTGTAGTCGCCACTTGTGTGTAGTATATTCGCCTAGTCTTCTTTATATTCTTGCCCGCTACATTATTTACCGTATTTCCCTTGCCTTGGCTTGAACTCCCTAGGTTCTGCTGATTATTGGATTTGTTTTGCCTCAGATATGGGCAGTCTTTGATAAAATGTCCAGACTTCCCACAATTGAAGCAGCCAGTTGAAGAGCTCGGGAGGGCGGGGAAACGAGCACCAGGGGCACTCGGCTGAGTTGTTGAAGTGGGGGCAGTGGCAGGGCGGATGAAGACATGCTGTTTGAAGGGGTAGGAGGGTGGACGTGGTGAAGAACGGTTTTGATTGAAAGGTCGGATTACCAACCTTTGTCGCTTTTCAGGCCCCTGGTTGGACCTGTCACCTCCAATTCCCTTCGATTTTCCTGGGCCTGCATGCTTGGCTTCAACTGCCAGCGCTGTGCTAACAGCCCTGCTGTAGGAGAGATCAAGGCAGGTGGCCATCTTTCTTTGAAGCCGGTTGTTGAGGCCTCTCATGAAACAATTCCTCTTTTTCAGGTCAGTATTAACTTGATCAATTGCATACTGGGACAAATGATTGAATTTGTTGAGATACTGCATGACAGTATCTCCCCCTTGCTTGAGTCGCATAAATTCTTCCTGCTTCGTGTGCAACACTCCTTTTGGAATGTAGTGATCACGAAACACCAATTTAAATTCGTCCCATGTGACCTAATGCCCGGCAGGCTGAATGGCCACATAATTTCCCCAACAGGTGCTGGCAGGGCCTCTTAGCTGCCGAGCCGCGAAAAACGGCTTCTGGATCTCAGTGCAGAGGATGAGTCCAAATTTCTGTTCAATGACCCGTACCCATTCGTCGGTTTCGAGAGGGTCTTCAGCTTTGACGAAAAGTGGGGGACGAGTTTCCGAGAAATCCAAGTACGAAGTTTCACGGGGTCCCTGCGGATAAGCCCTGTCGCCTTGTTGCTGAAATTGATTTCCCGCCATTTCACGTAGAAAGCAGGTGTTGTTGGCGGTCGCATTGACCAAGGCAGCGATAACTTCGGTCAACGTGGGTGGTACCGGCGGTGGATTGGGTGTGTCTTCTCGACCACGGGACGTTCCCGCGCCGTCATGTGCACGAGTTCTGGATGGCAGCTGAAGCAAAGAAATATTTGGGAAAAATATAACATGCTGATATTCACCATCATTTTACATTACTAAGATGTAATGTTACAGACTCGAATGTACAACATGACTTCATTACATATTTTACATTAGTATCTAAACTATACTACTCTAGTATTTATCGTCCTTAGTTGCTTCACTGTCGGTTGTAGGGGATCGTTCATCAGCCAGGTTCACAGAAGGAGGGGGCTTGAAAAGGTCCAATTCCCCACCAAGTGCTTCACCTGCTCTTACAGAAGGTCCGACTCCCATTCCAACAGGGTCGGCAGGTACGTCTGGGTGCAGTCGTGAATACAATTCATGACCTTCCTCATGTAATGTATTGCAGTACACCTGCAAGTTGTCAACGGCCATGCTAAGCTCATCCACACGGGCTTGAGCTTTGGCTTCCCGGTCCCAAGCAATGGAACGTGAATTAACAGCCCAATCGATTGCCAAATCCCATTCAGCAAGCTCGTCTTGCAGATGTCGGACGTCAGCTCTTAACTCATTTATACGTTGACCATCTTCTACCCACACCCTGTTTCTGTGACATAGCTCCGTTCGAAGCTGCTCCACTTGGGCTTCTAGATCTCCGATGGGGTCATTACTGTTGCTGCTTCTCTCCTCATGCCTTGGAGCCAGCTGATGCCGAGGCACGCCAATTGGTCCAGTGGACTTACGTGTGGTTTTCCTCGTGCGCGGCGGCATATCTTCATAAGGGGGAAAACTTTATTAGTATAGTTTTTAACACGATGCATGCATAATTGCAGAATCAACTTTCGTTGATTCACAACCTTATATACATTGCACTCTGCTACCTGGTCTTATAAGATAGGTACTTCAGAAAGCAGTAAGATAAGAATGAAAGAAGTTTTCTTAGATAAGTCTTTAAAAATTCTTTTTTGAAATGTCTCATAATATCTGAAGAGATGGGCTTCGCTCCGATACCAGCTGTGACAGAACCTCTCAAGTCATTAGGCCCACCTACAGTTGTCCTTGTCCAACGGACCTCAGACAACCCTGTAGTTGCACCTGATCACTTGACAAGTTCGATATTTGTATTCTTTACCTTTCCCAAGAGCGTTTCACCCGTCACGCAGATATTACAACACATCGGAGGAACGAATAAGCGGAAGCAATTACAGTAATTTAATTTACATTATAATATAGGAAGAGTATTATTATTACAAACCAGTAATATATAAGAGTGCAGAAGTAATATTATTACAAACCCGAGAGGCAAACCCCCCCACCCCCCCACCCCCCCCCCCCCCCGTTTAACAGTAAAGTGTTTTTAAAAGGAGGACTCTTCCTCCCGAGGCTTCAATCCTGATTTTCTTCCTTTGGCACCACCTTGGAACAAAAGCAACAAAAGTTTGCTGCTTCCTTACCTACAACAACATGGGTTCGAAAACCCTGAGTACGAAGTGTACTTTTGCAAGTCTTACCCGTCAAAATAAAAGACTCTCAAGGATATGCTGGCTAGAGGGAGTCAAGGTAAGGCTTAATCAAGAATCAAGACTCTGTTTGCAAAAATGCTTACTAATAGTGGATCCTTAAAAATCCAGTTTTATTAGCAAGTTAAGTCATTACCTGAATCTAGAGTTCTTTCTACCCTAGTTCAAGCACTTGGCCTATACTAGCCATCTTTTTATCAACCCTTCTTGTTCACTGGAATGCTACGTGTAAGTCAGTGACCAAGTCTTCATGTCCGAGAAGTAACGGCGATCTGAATCGATTAATACTCAGCTGAGGATCTCCAATCACACGACATATGTAGCACTTAACCCTTGCATATGTCAACTCGCCACTGGGGTTCTTAAGACCAGATCAAGTTCACGCCAACCGAGAGCATAGATACACCACCGTCCAGCCTCTTGCCACGGAGGGTACACGCTACTCTCGCCATCTCTCCACTCCCATTGTGTGTTATCTTATTCTGGTATTAGTCTGCCCGAGGCAAAGCTTACCCATGATGAGGCATGTGACCAGTTAAAGGGTCCTCGGTCATCAGGCCTACATCGACAAGGTCCTTAATCGACTCAGACGGAGACACTACACCGAGACTCTCTTCTCGTGCAAGTCACCCGCCCGTTCTCAGTGTTATCATTTCAAACCCAAAGTTTGGTACCTGAAAGAGGTACATCTTTTCCGATGTTGAACCCATCAAGGCCCTGATGGATCCACCACCAAGTTTTATTTTTGAAAACATCCCATCCCACTTGAAGCATCATCTTTTGTCAAAACAAAACACTTTGTTTTTCTAGAGCAAGACTAAGCATAAGAAAAACCTTTTTATAAAATAGGTGATCAAGGAAAGGTAATCAATCTTCCAAGGAAGGAAATGCATCAATTGTTTAGCACACAATTCCTATCACCTAATGCATCAAACAAGTGAGAAAGATTTTGAAATAGCAAGGAGGTGGCAAATGCACTCGGGCTTGCCTTGTGTTATAGGAGAGTCAGGCTCTGCTCCACAAATATCAAAATAAAAGTAGTTCCCGGCAGGTGGGTTTCAGGTGGTGGTGTAGCTCTTTCTTCTTCAACTTCCACTTTTTTGTTTTCTATATATATATCATATATATAACCATGAATGCTCATGTAATGCTTATGAAAATGCAAAGATAATGAAGGTACATTATCTTAGGTCTTGAATACATTTTTCCTTCACGGGATTCCAGGAAACTAGGGTTTTTGAAGTCAATATTGTAGTTCATAGGGCAGGCATCACTAGAAGATTAGGGTTTTGGGGTTTAGGTACCAAACATTGTCCAAATCATGCCAAACTTTACCCAAGGCTTCTAAATATCAGTTTAAGCTTATCTAAAAAGTTTAGTGATTTTTGGAGTTATTAATGAATTTCTAAAATTCCAGGAGTATAGGTTTTGGCTATTTTTAGCATTTTTCTACAATTTTCTAGAAATTCTCTAATCGTGGAATAAAAAGAAAAGGGAAAAGTATGAATAGTAGTGGGCCGAAACTGGCCCAAGCCAGCCCGTGAACAGGCAAACACGCTCGTGCGCGCGCCCGCTGTGGACAGTTTGCACCGAGGTCCTCAGGGGTTTGAATAACTAGCGAAGAACCCCGCGCACTATTTGTTTGGGTCACTGACGAATGCAGATAATCCCTCGCACTTCTATTTCTTCATAGCCCATAGTCCTTGACGGCGAACGACGATGAACCAAGCTCCTGTGAGCTTGCACTGGCCAGAATAAGCAACGGCTAGCCCTCCCCTTTGTTGGACACCGAATTCAACCCTACACGATCATTTCCCATCACTTAATTGCTAGATTTGATCTCTAAATCACCCTACCCATGGTGACAACGGGATCAATGGACAGCATGAAGTGTTCCCGGTGATCTAAGGGGTTCTAGCCTAATCGGTTGAGTCGAGAAGCATCAGAGGCACATAAGGGTGCTAAAACAAGAGAACAGAGGACATGATCGGACCTAAAGCGCACTAGCCACGGTGAGACCCTTCTTATAGTGGTGGAAAACCGATTTGGGGGAAGTGAGCAATTCGGGGGCTCTGGTGAGTAATTGGAGGCACGAGTGGGTGTGTTGGGTGCATAATTACATAGCGGAGCCGAGGGTGTGCTCAATTTATAGGACCCCTGAGCTGTGGCCCGTGAATTTGAGATGGCGCGGAGGCAACCGGAGAGAAGGGGGTGCACTGGCACAAGCAATTGGTGGCTTTCACCGTTGCGAGCTCACCGGCGATGAATGGGTGGGCTAAGGTCTCTCACTGAGACGTGGTTAAAGCACCAAAGCACGTGGCGCAAGGTCGCGAGGTGGCTAACTCCGGTGAGTCTATCCAAAGCGGCCGTGACTCAGGCGGGTACGACGGCCAGAGTGGAATAGTGGCCGGAGTTCATCCACGGTGCGATATTTCTTACCCTTCTTCGTTATCCATCTGCGCTGGGCACGAATCACCGCGGCTGGCGCGAATCCGGGCGCACGGCTCGTCGGCGGCGAGGTTCAGTGGATTGGTGATATTTTCAGTGCACTGTACCATTAGATTCTCATTCAGTCCGCCTGACAGAGCAACTTGCAGGGAGATTTGCTCCCAATTTCATGTAGTAACTCAACCTGCTCTCTGTGTCAAAGTTGTAGCCCTATGATCCAGCTATAACCTTGCTATAGCAAGCATAGCCAAAAAATTACTGGATCATAGTCGAATCCCAGCTCAAAGGTTGCCCAACTTCACTGTTATACAATATTCAGTCTCTGCATTATCTGACGACCAGACTTCAGACCAATTTAACTCCTAATCTTGTACAATACCAAGGCTTAAGCACTTAATCAAATTTGTACTCCTATAGTAGCTCTACAAGTTTGATGTGTTGACACTAGGCAAATTCCTCATATTTTTAGAAATATAAAGCTCCAAAGTCAGCCATGTTCACTGGTTTTCAGACTTAGGCATATGAGAGGTATAGAGTGGCTTTTTGCAAATAAGCTCAATTCTCATCCTTTGACTTGGAAATCCTCAAATGTGTGAAGCATATGATTTGAGGTGCCCTAATACCTTGGTTTTTGCACTTGGTCCAAAAGTGTGCAAAATGTACACATAACCCCCTAGGGGTTCAACTCAGGGTTTTCCAGGGGTCTTTTTAGGGTTTTTGGCATTTCTAGGGTTTGGGTGCCACTTAAGTTCATTAAATGTGATATCTTATGATTATTTCTCATGAGTTTTGAAGTTTTCTCATGCTTGGGCTTTGTTATCACTCCTAAGCCTGGTTTAAGGTTAAGTACCCTACCCTAGGGTTACACACATATCAAGTCACACCAAAACAACTTGTTTGAAATTTTTGCCTAGTGAATGCACTCTAAGTGTAATAAACACATGATATGCAAATGCTCATGATGTTATGCTCTAGTTTTAGTGACAGTAACACCAGGGGTGTTACAATTTCAAGAAATATGCACGATTTTGTTTACTTCTAATTTGTCTCTAATTCTTCTTATAATTATAAAACGTGTGTCATTTTAGCACCATATGAAACTATCTAATTTGGAGCTGTAATTTTTATGAGGCATAGGTAATAACAAATCATGACCAATGTATAAATTTCACATGCCCAGGTTTTATATTTTATTTAATACAAAAATAACAAATTGTTAATGCAATAAAGCTTGGGAGAGCAAGTTAATTCTAAAATTAATTATTTTCTGTGGATGCATGACCATAATATCATACAAGGACAGTGGAACATCATTTTCCATTTTTACATTCATATATTGTTTATAAACCATTTAAAACTACTTAAGGTGCATTAAACAAGTTAAATCACTAACTTAATCATACATGCACTAAAATTCATGAAATATTTACCAGTCACCAAGCATCACACCAAGAGTCTACGGTAACAATTTCAACCCATTTGGAGCACTAGAGCTACAGATACAAAAATAACAAGCAAATAAATCTTATTTTTCCTATTTAACATGATTTAATTAGCACACCAAGAAAACAGTGAACAACATATAAGTTTTATATTTTTCCTTAATGGAGTATGACAACATCTAACTAACAAAACAGGTTTCATCATTTTTGGATTTTTATAAATAAAATTATGGAGAGAAGCAAGTTCATTTGTTTTGTAAACCAGTTTTTAAATACAAATTTCTAAAGAAAAACTTTTCCACTAAAACATGCCAACATAAAATGCCTGCCTAGTGCTTTTCCTCGATCGCCTCACGTGTGCTTTTCCAGCATGTGTGATCAAGTCGAGCCATGCCTAGTGCTTGATAAAATGGATTAGACACAAAGTCCGCATCTACAGATCCCTTTGATGGTGATTTTTCGAGTCTCTATCATTTTTCTTGGACTTGGATTCTCTGGTTAACACAAGTTAACTGTGATGTTATTCGACATTCACACCCGTCTCGTGTGTTATGAACTTACCGTGACAACTTGTTGGTAAACCTCTTTCTATGTGTTTTACCCAAGAGGTTGCAGCTGATTCTGTTTGGGTAAAGTCGCATATCTACTGATCGCTCAACAGACTCAGATAGTACAGTGTCATCAGAAAAGGCAAACTGCACATATGGAACCTTATGTGTTCCCATGGTAGACATCATCTCTACTGATGGACATCTCTAAATTAGCTTGTGGCGATACATGTTATATCCACTAGAGAAACCCTATCCTGAGAACCTTATGTGTTCCCATGGTAGACATCATCTCTACTGATGGACATCTCTAAATTAGCTTGTGGCGATACATGTTATATCCACTAGAGAAACCCTATCCTGAGACACTCGCCTTTGCTTGGAACTGCCTTATGATTGCCGCTGATATGGACATGAGTTACATTATTCTCTACTCTTAGAAGTCTTTCGTTCCGAATCTCGGGACGAGATTCTTTTAGGGGGGATTGTAACACCCTAGGTGTTTATCGTCTGCTCGACCACGAGTGCGGACTTTAACACGTGATAGCGGTGGATAAAACGGATGCTAAATTTTAATCATCTCGCAAAAGTTCGAGTTTGGTGCCGTTTTCATTTCGATAATCTAAGCAATTAAAAAGGGTTCGAGAAACTTTTGGATTATCGAATCTTCGTTTGCTGGCGAATTTTGAACTGTTTGGATCACGCGCGTAAGTGAATTCGAAAACTAGAATACTTCTGATTTTATGTAAAAATTGGAGCCCCGCGCTATCCGAAAAAGAACAATGCGCACAGCTTCTCGCCCACATGTGCGATGCGAGACGTCGCTTCCGGAAAGGATCGCACTCTCGCTGCCGCATCGATATCGCGCATTTATTTCACGATATGTCGAGTCTTGTGTCCGTTCAAAATTATTAGATTAAGAGAATACGGATTCAGAAGCTCGACCGACTTGGATGATTTTTATCCTGGGCAAATTAATTTGAACTCGATGACTAAAATGTTCAGGGCAAAATAATTCGAATCGCGCGAAATCTTGCGCGAGGTTATGATCCAATTTATCCTTCAGCATGCTGTTTTGGCGACAAAAACGAGTGTACATTAGCGGATCTTATTTCGGCTAATTTCGATCGAATCACGCAGAGCAGATTATCGAAGTCGAAATCAGTTTTATTCGGGCTGTCGTTTCTCACCCGGATCCAAATCTTCGGATATAAGCAATTGGTAAATAATTTGGTTCGCTAAATCCGGAGAATGAAATGTGTATTCGTGTAGCGTGTCGATCCAGTATACATCGCTAAAAAATCGTAATCTAAAATATCTGTGAATTTCTTAAAAATGAAAGAAGAGAAATAAAAAAAATCCACGGATCCTATCCTATTCCCCCGCCGCCTCTCCTTCAGATTTTTCCAGCCGCTTTCTCTCTCCCTGATTTTTCTACCACCGCGCGCAGTTATTTTCCTTATCTTCTTCTTCAGTCGTGTCTCTCTCTTCATTTATCTCCTCCGCTTGGGATATTTCCTGCCTTGCCGGCTTGCCGCCGGTCTTATCTCCCACGGCAGCTGAGCACGTCGAGCTGCCTGGTTGTTTCTGTCCGCCATGGTCCGCCCAGCCGAGGTCTCGCCCAGCTCGCCTGGCCGCTGCGCAGCCCCCTCGGCTTCATCTCCCTCCTTCTGCCCTCTGCCGGCGCTCCAACTTTCCTCCCATGGCGCGCCCAGCTCCCTCTGCTCGGTGCTCTCTCGCCCATGGCACGCAGCCGCGTATTCTCGCTCGGCCTCCAGCTCCGGCGCCCGGCTGAGTTCCCTGGCGCGCGCCCCTGTTCTTCGTTCCCACGCGCGCATCTCTCCTGGCCGCCGAGCTCCCTTTCCTGTGGTGGCTGTCTTCCTCTGAGCTCGCCCCCGACCTCTGCTCCTTCCTCGCCGTAGAGTTTCCTTGCCGTGCCCCTGCTCCTCTCTTCTCTGCGCGCGCTTCTCCTTGCTGCGCGCATCGGTCTCCAGCTCGCGGAGCTCCCTAGCTCGCTCCCTCAGCTCGCCGGCGCTCCTCCCTGTTTCAGCTCGGTGCCCAGCCCCAGCTCCCGGCTCCAGCTCGTCCGCGTCGTCTGGCGCAGTGCTTGCCCCAGCGCCATCAGTCTTCTATCCAGCTTCAACCCCACCGTCGGTCTCTAGTTCGTCATGGCGCTGAATTTCTTCCTCGTGTCATCCCTGCTCCTCGCGCGTTGGGCACCGGGAGACTCTCCCTGCTTGGTCTGGCGTGGGCTGTAGCTGCATGACAAAAGCGCCCCTGTTTTCTGCTCGCCAACCATGCTCGCTTTACGTCCACCTCGTCGTGTGTCGTCGTGGGCTCATCGGCAACTCTGGCCAACTAACAGTACCAGCCTCCCTGGCGTTCGTCTCTTCGTCGCGCCTGTATAGCCCCAGTTGCGACACCATGCACTCTTCTGGTTGTTGACGTCGTTCCTCGCATCCCGCCTATTCGATGAAACGCCCAAATCCATAGACTGTCGACGCACTGCTGCCATACGCGGTTGTCTCCGTCACTTGCGTCAGCTCGCCAGACCTGCAGCTCTATACGTCACCCTCTTGTATCGTCGTCGAGCTCGTCGAACCCCTTCCTTCCCTGCTCGACCTCGACGAACCCCGGTGAGGACCCGCTGTCTCCTTATGATTATTTTTCGTTAGTATTTGTACCCGGCGTCGATTTATTCGATGCTAATCAATTGTATGTTTATGTGTGCTTGTGAGGATAGAATCCCGGATGTTACGAAAACGCAAGCGAAGTTCGGGTGACGCTTGTGTGTCCGATAGAAAGATCGAAGTCAAAACAATTGATGTGTTCGCGCCGACAAAAGAATCCCAAGATGATGTGGAGAAACAAGCCCCAGGTCGATGCCCCCAAGTGCTCGGCAAAAGGCCTGAACAAGGATCATCGTCGTTTATTCGGATTGCTAGTCGATATGGTAATCGTACTCTGATTCGCTATTCTAGTTAATTAATTTGATAGATGGAGGAGAAGAATATGTTAATAGAATTGTAGGCATGGTTGATTCGATTAAAAATATTCTATCTGCTAGGTCATAGAATAATGTGATGTTCATGTATTTGGCATGATATGCAAATTAATCTGGATAAATAGTTTAGAAAGTTAGTTAATATGCTCCCTTACTCTAAATTGTCGGTATTCAAAAATAGTGAATAAAAATGTGACGAGTAATTTGATATTGGGTGTTTTGACAAAAGACTTGTGCTTAGCTTATTATTACTTAATGTTTGAAGTAGATGTGATTACGCTAGAAAAATGTGATAATTGGGTGTAGTCGTATATCGGTATCTAGTGTTTATGTATTCTAGTTTGTGATGCCTGACCATAAGTATTAATCCTTTTTGGTATAGCAATAATTAGTTATGTACTATTTCTTGGTATTCATACATGTGCATAATGCATTTCATTTATGTACGATAATTAATCTCGTGATGCGGAAGACGAGCCAAGTTGACCTCAAGATGGTGTAAGGAGTGGTCTTCTTCGCACAACGATATCGTCAGTCGGACGAACCTGAAGATGGATAAACTAAACGAGTGCCAAGACAAAGGATGCTCGCCAAGTGGTCACCACTTAACCAACAGTAACCTAGTGTTATCCAGGCAAGCCCCGGTGCATTTGCCACCTCCTTGTTGTTTTACTAGTCGGTTGCCTGTGCGTTGCGACGGCTTACAACAATACCCACGTAAACTATCAATCAAAAAAATTCAAGATTTTTTATTGATTGTCTTAGCTCTCTGTATAATATTTTTTTGATTTGGCTAACTGATGTTATTGTTTACTCCATGCAATATGTCTTGGTACAATACGGCCAATGAAGTGAGCTATTAGAATAGAGTTCACAACGACTGACTGAACGAACAGATATTATAAAATAACATAATTTCACCATACAGAGACCAAATAAGAGAAAGTTTGTGAGCTCAAGTTTCTAAAATAAGTCACATGAAGTCAAACTTACAAAAAAGATAGATCAAAATATAGAGTCATTGCTAAAGTTATGCATCAATAAAACTGGTGCGCTCCATATAAATTATGCTACTTCGTAGGAATTACTAACATTTAAAACCAACAAACAACCTTTCATTTTACTGTTAGTGTGACAAATCATTGTTGCTCCATCCAATTCAGCAACCTCAAACACCACGGAGTCCATTGCGCCACTGTGGTCTCAGAAACGACCTAATGCTTGCAAGAGCCAAGAACGCCATATCGTGCTTGGGCTGTAGCCTCGGCCCGTAGTGCTGGCTCGGCCCGACACCATTATATTTTTTTAAATTTTACAAAAACGTATATACATATATAAAATTTATATTCAATATTAAAAACATTTGAGCATGATGTTCTAATGGTTAGACAGCTTCACCCAGTGTCTTCTGCCCTTCTTCTATCAGGGCATGAGTTCAAACCCCACATCCCGCACCGTTTTTTAACATTTTATGTTGAATCAATCGGGCTAACGGGCTGGCCCGGCACAGTCATCAGGCCGGCATGACGTGCCTGAGTCATATTGTGGCCCGTGTGCATCTGGTCCGTGTCGGGCCGCCGTTTGGCCATCTATAGGCGTGCAAAATAGTTGTGAGGGGTTATTTGTAAAAAGATGACGCGTGACGACCGTTTCAACTGGTGCTTTAAGTATGGTATAGAAGATCTTTATCACCTTATATGATGCATTAGGTGATAGGAGTTGTGTGCCAAACAATTGATGCATTTCCCTCCTTGGAAAATTGATTACCCTTCCTTGATACCCTTTTATGAAAATAATTTTATGATGCTTAGCCTTACTCTAGAAAAACAAAAGGTTTTGTTTTAAAACAAAAGTTATGCTTCACAGTGGATGAGAATTTTTACAAAAGAAAATACTTATGATGATGAATCCGTCAAAGGCCTCGATGGGTTCAACATCGGAAAAGATGTACCTCTGCCAAGTACCAAACTTTGGGGTTTAAATGATTAAAACGAGACCGGGCGGGTGACTTGCACAAGAAGAGAGTCTCGGTGTAGTGTCTCCGTCTGAGTCGATTAAGTACCGTCTCGATGTAGGCTTGATGATTGAGGACCTTTTAACTGGCCACATGCCTCATCATGGGTAAGCTTTGCCTCGGGCAGACTAATACCAGAAAGGCCAACACGCAATGAGAGTGGAGAGATGACGAGAGTAGCGTGTACCCTCCGTGGCAAGAGTCTGGACGGTGGTGTATATGTGCTCTCGGTTGGCGTGAACCCGGTCTGGTCTTAAGAAACCCGGTGGCGAGTTGACATATGCAAGGTTTAAGTGCTACATATATCGTGTGGTTGGAGATCCCCAGCTGGGTATTAATCGATTCGGATCGTCGTTACTTCTCGGATATGAAGACTTGGTCACTGCCCTACACGTAGCAATCCAGTAAAGTAAAAGGGATGAGAAAAAGATGGCTAGTATAGGCCAAGTGCTTGAACTAGGGTAGAAAGAACTCTAGATGCAGGTAAATTTACTTAACCTGACAAGTAAAAATGGATTTTTAAGGATCCACTCATAGTAAGCTTTTCTGCAAACAGAGTCTTTGATTCTTGATAAGCCTTACCTTGAATCCCTTTTTAAAACCAGCAAACCCTTGAGAGTCTTTTCTTTAGTCGGGTAAGTCTTGCTGAGTACTTGTGTACTTAGGGTTTTATTCCCATTGTTGCTACAGGTTACGAGTCACTTGATTGTGATTGGTGTTAAGCGCCGGTGGGCACGGCCTTCTATAAGTCTAAGTACTTCTTCTATACTTCTTATTGAGGATGGTCACTTAAGCTAGCATATATTTCAAAACTATAAATATTTTATAACAGTTCAAAGTTATTTCTTTGAATCACTTTTGTAATCACTCCGATCATGTACAATGTTAACTTGATGTCACTTGTAAAATTTGGTAATAAGATTTTCGCTGCAAATTGTTGGTGTGTGATTTGTGTTTACTTAATCTTGCGGTCCTGGTTGTAAATGGTTTATCCGAGGTCCTTGGGGCACTCGGACAGATCATGTTAAGTTATCTGGTGCACATGCATAGCCGTCTGAGATCTTTAAGACAAGTGTTGGGGAATTGTTCTCAAATGCTAAGAATTAAGAACAAGGCAACATAAAAAGTGTTAAATGTTAAAGTCCTTCGTCCTTCAAGACATTATGTCCCTTCGGATATAATGAATTCCGGACGAAGGTTATGAAGGAAAAGACCTTCGTGACCTTGATAAATAATAAAGAAGAATACATGTATGAAATACAAATAATAACACAGATATTATCATCAACTTATTTTAATTTGCATTATCAAATTCATAATGACAGATTATAAATGTACCTTCGGATTGACGAAAAGTAAAGGTACAGGCGTAATGCGAAAAGCGAATGCCAAGTCAGCGTGAACAGTACGGGAGTACTGTTCATCTATTTATAGGCACGGGACGCAGCCCGTGTAGAATTACATTAATGCCCTTTACATTCATCAATAATTATATAGTAATTCTTCGAGGTCTAATTTGGCTTTTCATCTTTAAGTCGGTTCCCCTTTTCTGCTGTCATGCCGATGCTTTTCTGCGCATAGCTTCGTGATCATCTTATCCTTCGTCATGATCGTCTTCCGTCCTACTCAAGCCTCGTCTTGACCATACTCTTGTATACTCGTGACCCGATTCCGAAGATACCTGTTCACACATTTCACTTGGAAAACATTGGCAAATCATGTTTTTGAGGACCTTCGGAAGCCGAAGGCCCCCAACAGTAGCCCCTCGCAATATTAATTTGCTGGAATGATAAATTCATATTGCGACATGGACGAAGGCTTTAAGCCGAAGGTCTGAAAAAACACCTTCCCTTTGCTAGAATAGCAACAGTTTTTGACAAGCGGGACCCTCCAGTTTTCAACGCACTAGGTGTATAAATAAGAGCTCACCACGAGTTTATTTGGCACGCTCTCTTGCCATCTGCTTTTACTCACCCAACCTTTAGCCTGGCGCAACAACACTTGCTTAGCTTTTTAAATTTTTAAGCTTCGGTTTCGAGAGCACTTTCTCAGCGTTTGCAAAGATGTCTGAAGATAAGAAAGCTGTTGCTGAATCAAAGCTGAGCCTTTCTGAGGAGATGCATCTCGGCTTCCTTCAGTCAATAGCAAAGACCAATACAGAGAAGATCACTAGGGAGACCTTGGAGGGTTTATCTGAAGATACTGGTGACAGTGACAGTTATGATGTAGAAAGTGGGGGTGAAGACTCCGAAGATCGACCGTGGCGACCAAGTCACACAGTCTTCGGAAAATCGAGCATTAAACAGAGTCATCTTGATACCATGAAGGGAAGGAATTTTTGAGACATGTCTATTGTGAGGGCAGATGATGGGGAGAAGACTGTGCCTACTCCCGAAGAGAATGAAGTAGTAATCTTCCGAAGCTTCTTGAAGGCTGGACTGCGATTTCCCTTGAGCAATTTTGTCGCGGAAGTACTGAAGATGTTTGAAGTCTACCTTCACCAACTTACTCCCGAATCAATCATAAGAATGGGCATTTTCGTCTAGGCCGTGAGGAGCCAAGGTTTGGAACCAAATGCGAAAAGTTTCTGCAATATACATGAGTTATTGTACGAGACGAAACCTTGGGGTAAAGAGCAGTATCACAACAATTTTGGTTGCTACAGCTTCGGCGCCCGAACTGGGTCAAGCTGTCCCGTGCCAACCTTTCGGAAAAGATGGCCCGGCAACTGGATGACAGAATGGTTTTATGTGAAGAATGATTTAAAAACTCGGGAAGATATTAAAGGTATCATAATGCGCCCTATTTGGCAACGCTTCGGCCTTCGGAGGCCGAAGGTGGAGATGGATGAAACAGCCGAAGAATGCCAAAGAGCCTTCGGCGCAGTGTGCTCTTTCATTGGGACAAGGGATTTAATGCAAGAACACATTGCCTTTAGAGTATGGCCACTTGCAGATAACTGGGAAATGCCAAAGGAAACCGTTAAGGAACCTGACGAAGGTGGACTAGTCAGGCTAAAATACACATTCAAGTACGGAGATAAGTTCGTTGAGCCAGATGATGACTGGTTGAAAAGTATTGAGGCCATAAGCGATGAATTGCTTGGATTATACTCAAAAGCCGAAGACACTGCACTGTCAGCAGCCTTCGGAGGCCGAAAGAAGAAGAGACTCAATCGAGTATTTGATGCAATTGGGTTTGTCTACCCTGACTATCGCTATCCAACACGGGGTCAAAAAAGAAAGAATACACCTTCTGCGAAGGAAGTTGCTTCGGCCGCTCCTATCGAGCCGGCGCCGAAGAGGAAAAGGGTCAAGGTTCTCACACACCGGCCACATTATATTGAACTGGCCACAGTGCCTGAATATGTCGGTGAAACCTCTGCGGCCACCGAAGCCAAGGAGGCTACTCTCCTACCGAATGTTGAAGAGCCAATTATAATACCGGAAATGAAGAAAATAGAAGAACCGGAGGCTACGAAAACAAGGACACATGAAATTTTAAGTCCTTCAGCAAAAATTGAGGCAGCAAGAAGCCAAAAGGGTCCAGCAGTGACCCCCAAAAGAAAAAGGATGGTTAATGTGCTGGATGTTTTGGAGACAATTAAGTCTTCAAGCATGACTCCGAAGAAAATTGCTGAAACTTCCGAAGTGCACACTGAAGCCTTTGCTGCCGAAGCTTCAAAGAACCAGGCAGAAACTGAAGCTGGGACTTCAGAGCCCACCAAGGTGAAATCCTTGGAAGCTGAAGAAACAGAAATATCAGAGCCAATTTTGGTTGAAGAAACTGGTGCTGCCGCCTCCGAAGCATCCTCCAAAGCCCTTGATTATATTGTACGACATGTTTCGGGAAAAAGATTATCTAAAGAAGAAATTTTTGAAGCTAATCACTATGCCCGAGAACTGAAGTATCCAAAGGGGGCCTTAGTATTCAATGGCACATGTAGGAAACGGGTGACGCCTAAGAGGGGGGGTGAATTAGGACTTCTAAAACTTTCGCTAAACTAGGCCACAATTAAATCCCTAGAGCAAAACCTATGCAAATAAACAAACTAGAATGTGCAAACTAGGTTTTGTCTAAGTGTTGCTATCTCTACCGCAAAGGCTAAGTTTCAATCTACACTATATAAGTATGAATACACGATTGAAACTTAAATGCTTAATATAAATGCGGAATATTAAAGAGCAAAGTAGAGATGCAAACTCTCGTGGATGACGCCGGTATTTTTACCGAGGTATCCGGAACCACGCAAGGTTCCGACTAATCCTCGTTGGTGCCCCTACGCAAAGGGAAGCCCACACGAGGGCCAAGCACCTTCGGTCGAGTAACTCCGTAGAGAGCCACGGGCCTTCTCCACACGCAAGTGGTGCTCCGCTTCCGGCTCCTCTCGGACGCTCCCCGCCGTCTCCACTATCGAGCTTCCGGCCGAAACGCCGCGAGCCTCGTTCCCTCCGGTACACGGTGGCGGCCGTGACACAAACGCGGTTGTCACGGTCTCGCAAGACTCTCGCCCCACTCGGTACAAATACAACGACTCACGCAAGAGCCCAGGGGTTGTGTGGTTCGTCTAAACTCACTCAATTAACTAGGGTTCACCTAGAGCAAGCGCTAGAGCGGTCTAACTAACTTAAGCACTTCGCAAAGTACCTACGCTAATCACCGAGTGATTCTATTAAGCACTTGGGTGTAAGAGCACTTGGGAATGTCTACAATATTGCTTGGTATGTTGCTTGGGCTCCCACACTTGAGAATGGCCGGTTGGGGGTGTATTTATAGCCCCCCAACACAATTGTAGCTGTTGGAGAAAAGCTGCTGCTCTCTGCGGCACACCGGACAGTCCGGTGTGCACCGGAGAGTCCGGTGGTGCACCGGACAGCGTACTGTAGCCTGTCCGGTGCGCCTAGCCGTTGCCTATCTGACTCCTGTCAGAGCAGGTGACCGTTGGCGCCGCAGGCTCCGGGTGCCACCTGGAACTAGCCGTTGGGCTGCAGTTCCCAGGTGCACCGGACAGTCCGGCGTGTGGGCACCGGACAGTCCGGTGTGCCACCGGACAGTCCGGTGCTCCACGCACAGACAGTCCGCAGGCAGCACACGCCTCCTTTCTTGGACTTCTTTTATATCTTCTTAATGTCTTCTTTTGAGGTGTTGCTTTCCTCAATTCCTTAGTCCAAGTACTTCTTGCATCCTGTGAACTATAAATATAAACACTAGGAAACTTGTTAGTCCACAGATTGTGTTAATCATCAAAACACCAAAACTTACTTAGCCAAATGGCCCGGGGTCCATTTTCCTTACAATCTCCCCCTTTTTGGTGATTGATGACAACACAACCAAAGCAAGCAAATAATACAAGTATGAAAATATGCAATTTACTTGCTAAGATGCATGATTGTCCCCATAATGTGATATTATGGACTTAAGCCTCCCCCTAACTCCATAATTCACTTACTTCCTATTTTTGGACCAAATAACCAAAACCACTTGAAAAATCATTTGGAGATATAAAATTTTAAATTGGTGGTGTTTGGTGTTTGATATAGTTTTCATTGCTTTGGTCCCTAAACTTCTCCCCCTTTGGCATCAACCACCGAAAAGGAAGACATTAAAAGCATTTAGGAAGTAAATAAAAGCTTGCCCTCAATCAAGAATTGTATCAAATGATATCACTAGAAGGATATTAAAACAAACCATATGAATGATACCAGTTGAAAGAAACTCCCCCTAAGTGAGTGTTCTCTTTAGAAAGAAGTTTTCTCCCCCTTTTTAGAGATGAAGAAATACTCCCCCTGACAGAGATCCTCTACTTAGGAAAAAGCAGGTGAAAATTAGAGGTGCAAGACATGGTTTGAAAAGACTAACTTCCCTTATGCATAGGTAACAGAATATGAGTTAATCACTTATGCATTTTTGCAACATGGAAGCATATGATATGAAATATAGTCTAATCAAATTTTGGAGAAGACATGTAAATGATACTGAAAGTAGTCTCAAAAGATACCAATTGAAAGTCAATGGTGAGCTTGAGAGACATGAGAGTTCTTGGAGATTTTGCAGTGGAAGATTGTTGTCTTTCTCTGGGGACCTTATTTTCCTTACAATGAGACTATCACATGAAATAGACTTGAAAAGGTGTTAGTCTCAAAGTGTTAGATTATAGAGTAACCTCCCCCTAAAGGTGTGCATACAAGTTTTGAATACTTGTAGGAGACATGCACTTTGATTTGATATCAAGAGGGGCAAATTATCCATAATCCAAACTTTGGCACATATAAGTTAAATGATACAACTTGTAGAAATCAAAATTTTCAATTGATGCATCATTTACTATGGAGTGATATAGAAGCTATGTGCCGTGCTTAAATAAACATTTTAAGCCATATAGGTTTGCTTAAGTATATGAATTAAAAACAAGCAATCCTACCATATGATACCTAGTATGCATGATTTTAAACAAAAGTACATAACAAATGTAATACTAGGTAAGAAAGGTAAACTAGATAAAAGGTAAATAGATACGCATATCTAAAAACAAAAAATACAACAAAACTAGTTACCTTAGTCATGGGTGGGAAATTTGGGTCCAAAGTTTTCACTAACCCACTTGGCAATAAACTTGATCCAATATGATGTATCCCATGATATACATCCCAATTTTGCCAAGTCTCCAAATTTCCCGTAGACCTTGGTCCACTCATTTCCCTTTCGGAATCCAAACTTTCTTGGTGCTTTTCATAGTTGAAATTATTTCCTTTGGCACCCAGATGCGTTTGGCCCCCTTTCCTTTGTTGGCTTGCTTGTTGGCCTTGATTGCTATCACCTTTCCATTCTTTTTCTTCTTGATCAAATATGGTGTAGCAGCCTTTTTGTCCACCTTTTTGATGTAGGTGTTGGGGATTTTGCTTGATGGCTTTTGCTTGAGCTTTTGCCTTTGCTTATCCCCGGTCATCGTCTTGCATTGAAAAGACTTGTGGCCTTCCTTGTGGCATAACCTACAAATCACAGTTTCTCCCTCCATAGGCTTGTTCACTCCCGCAGTGGTGTTATCCTGTGGAGGTTGGATTTGTTTGGCTTTGCCTTTCTTTTCATACAAAGCCTTGCCAAGACGGGCCACTTCTTGCTTTAATTGTTCATTTTCCTTTGCAACCTCATCCGAACATGTTTCTATAATAATATTCTCAACAAGAACTTGGTTGCAGGAGTTAGTGTCATCAATCAAATCAAAGCAAGAAGTAGAAGCATCCTTTTTAATAATTTCAGGAATTTTAACTAGAGATGCTACTGGGGTGCTACCAATATTTTCTAGCTTAGTAGTTAACTCATCATTGTGTATGCTAAGAATTTCCATTTTCTCTAGCAAATTTTCAATGGTATTTTGAGAGCTAGCTAACTTAGCCTTAAGTTTTTCATTCTTTTTAAAAAGGCCATCATCGGTAGCAGTGGATGGAGCACTAGACTCTAATAGCTCAATTTTAGTTGATAACTCACTATTCAAGTTTGCAAAAGTTTCAAATTTTTCTAGCAAACCTTTGTAATCATTTTGAGAGCTAACCAACTTATTTTTCAAGGTTTTAAGTTGAGCTTTTTGTTTAGTGCAAACATCCTGGAAAAATTCAACGGCTTCCGCAAGCTCATCTACGGAGGGTTTTCCCTCACCTTCATCATCACTACTACTTTCATCACTAGAGGATGGAATGCTTTTGTTACCTCTTGCCATAAGGCATTTGTGTGATGACCGTGATGAGCGTGATGAGGACCGGTGGCTGCGCGTCCTTGGAGGTTCATCTTCACTTGAAGAATCATCCCAAGTTCTAACACTTGTTAGCGCCTTGCCTTTGCTCCTCTCCTTTTTGGGTTTGGCCATAGTTGGACAGCTGTCCCTGAAGTGGCCCTTCTCCCCACATGCGAAGCATCCTCTCTTTCTTTGCTTTTTCCTGTCAATGTTAAAGAGAATATCTTCGACCTGCAGGGGCACACCCATTAGATTAATCTTGCGGATCATCCCCATTACCTTTCCGACGCGTCGGATTGTTTCTTCGTCCTCGGAGGATGATGTGCATGGTTGATTATCTTCATCATCATCACTTTCTTCTTCTTCCTCTTCTTCACTTGAGGAACTTGGTGTGGAAGCCTTCTTTTTACCCTTCCTCTCATCACATGCAAAAGCATATGGCCTTGAGGAAGTTGGCTCCTCTCCCCGACACATTTTTCGCGACATTTCAAAAGCCGCGATTTTCCCAATCACAATGGTCGGGGTCATGTTGCTCAAGTCCTCCATGTTGTGAAGGATGGTGATGATGCTCCCATATCTTCGTTGAGGTAGTAGGGAGATAATCTTCCTCACAATGTCCGCATCACCTAGCTTATTAATGCCAATAGAGTTGAGCTCATTTATAATTAGATTCAAACGAGAATACATATCTCTAACAAGCTCATCATCTTTCATAGCAAAAAAATTGTACTCATTTAAGACTAGGCAATGTTTTTGCTCACGGACATTAGTTGTGCCGTCATGAAGCTCATGCAATTTTAGCCAAATCTCATTAGCAGTTTTCAAGGTAAATACTTGATTAAAAATATCCATGCTAAGAGATTCATACAAGCAATTTTTGGCTCTAGCATTTAAGTGAATTTCTTTTTCCTCACTCGTGGTTGGTTTCTCGGGATTCTTGAGGGGTTTCATCCCGTCACGAGTGACTCTCCAAACACCTAGATCAACGACCTCTAGGTAGCAAGCCATTCTAGCACTATAATAGGGAAAGTTAGTGCCGTCGAAATGTGGTGGCCTATGGGTATCCATCCCTTCCTCTAAAAAGCGTCGGCTCTTTTAGCGGTGAAGCTAAAACGTTTCAAATGAGCCAAACCAGGCTCTGATACCACTTGTAGGAAACGGGTGACGCCTAAGAGGGGGGGGGGTGAATTAGGACTTCTAAAACTTTCGCTAAACTAGGCCACAATTAAATCCCTAGAGCAAAACCTATGCAAATAAACAAACTAGAATGTGCAAACTAGGTTTTGTCTAAGTGTTGCTATCTCTACCGCAAAGGCTAAGTTTCAATCTACACTATATAAGTATGAATACACGATTGAAACTTAAATGCTTAATATAAATGCGGAATATTAAAGAGCAAAGTAGAGATGCAAACTCTCGTGGATGACGCCGGTATTTTTACCGAGGTATCCGGAACCACGCAAGGTTCCGACTAATCCTCGTTGGTGCCCCTACGCAAAGGGAAGCCCACACGAGGGCCAAGCACCTTCGGTCGAGTAACTCCGTAGAGAGCCACGGGCCTTCTCCACACGCAAGTGGTGCTCCGCTTCCGGCTCCTCTCGGACGCTCCCCGCCGTCTCCACTATCGAGCTTCCGGCCGAAACGCCGCGGGCCTCGTTCCCTCCGGTACACGGTGGCGGCCGTGACACAAACGCGGTTGTCACGGTCTCGCAAGACTCTCGCCCCACTCGGTACAAATACAACGACTCACGCAAGAGCCCAGGGGTTGTGTGGTTCGTCTAAACTCACTCAATTAACTAGGGTTCACCTAGAGCAAGCGCTAGAGCGGTCTAACTAACTTAAGCACTTCGCAAAGCACCTACGCTAATCACCGAGTGATTCTATTAAGCACTTGGGTGTAAGAGCACTTGGGAATGTCTACAATATTGCTTGGTATGTTGCTTGGGCTCCCACACTTGAGAATGGCCGGTTGGGGGTGTATTTATAGCCCCCCAACACAATTGTAGCCGTTGGAGAAAAGCTGCTGCTCTCTGCGGCACACCGGACAGTCCGGTGTGCACCGGACAGTCCGGTGGTGCACCGGACAGCGTACTGTAGCCTGTCCGGTGCGCCTAGCCGTTGCCTATCTGACTCCTGTCAGAGCAGGTGACCGTTGGCGCCGCAGGCTCCGGGTGCCACCTGGAACTAGCCGTTGGGCTGCAGTTCCCAGGTGCACCGGACAGTCCGGCGTGTGGGCACCGGACAGTCCGGTGTGCCACCGGACAGTCCGGTGCTCCACGCACAGACAGTCCGCAGGCAGCACACGCCTCCTTTCTTGGACTTCTTTTATATCTTCTTAATGTCTTCTTTTGAGGTGTTGCTTTCCTCAATTCCTTAGTCCAAGTACTTCTTGCATCCTGTGAACTATAAATATAAACACTAGGAAACTTGTTAGTCCACAGATTGTGTTAATCATCAAAACACCAAAACTTACTTAGCCAAATGGCCCGGGGTCCATTTTCCTTACAACACAGACGAAGATGACTTCTTATACTGCCTCCCAGACAACAAAGAATTATCTGTCTGCCGGGAGATGGCTAGAAGTATGGGGTTTCCGAAGCTTGAAGCTGGCCTCTGCGCTATGACAAAGGACGATCTTGCAGATAGCCTCGCATATAATAGTCTGAAGGTATGAAAATTGTATATTTGGAAGCTTATAAATTTTGAATTATCCTTTTATTCTTATACTAATTCTTTTCATATAGGGTTTAATTCTTAGCAACGCTTTGAGAGCGCAAAAGAATGCCGAAGACGAGAGCTATAATATCGCTTTCAACAACCTACGAACAGAGGTTATTAAGCTGAGGAACGAAGCTTTGGAAAAAGATAAAATTCTGCTTACATTGGTGGATAAGATAAAGGAAGACGAAACTACTTCTAAAGCTCAAGCTGAGGCTCAAAAGCGTGAAATTGAGGATCTTCGGAAACAGCTAGCCAGGGCTAAAGAAGAACGCACACTTGAAGAGACGAAACGAGAACTTAGTGATCAGTGGGCAAATCATTTAGAAAGAAACGTTGAAGAGCTTCGTGCATCCAAGAAAAGGTGCTATGACAAATCTATAGAATGTGCTAAGAAAATAAAATCCAGCTTCGCCAGCGTTGGCGCATTCTCGAGCGAAGAAAACTTGACAAGGGGCAACCCCGAAGGCCCGATTGAATGGATTAGTCACGAAGCTGAGGCCTTTGAGGAAATTTTGAATAGCCGCGGAGACATATGTGCCTTTTCGGGTGCTAGGGGGATTGCTACTATTTTGGAGAGGAAAGGTTGTGAGCATGTAAAATTTTTGGCACAATTTGAAACTGCCTTATCCTCCGAAGATATAAAAGACCCCTCGGCCGAAGCAAGCCTAGTCGGTGGAAAAATTTTCACCGACGTCTGGGACAATGGTGGCCGGGAAATGGCCCAAGAAATTATTCAAAAAAGCGAAAAAGGCATCCATGATGCTAGAAAAGTAGCAGAGGTCGCTGAGAAAAGCGCAGAGCCCGAAGGGCAAATAGGTATTAATTAGTGGTTTTTGACTCTTCATTGTAATTTTTTGATTTCGAACTTGTTCATGGTTTGTAATAGTAATATATATGTATCTTTTCTTCCCTCAGAACCTGTTGAGCTATCTTCGGGCCCCCACCCGAAGGGGGATGACGAAATTAGACAAATGGCCGAAGCCATAATGGATAAAGTTGTTGATCAGCTACTAAACGAAGCTGCAGAAGTAGTCCTAAGGGAAGATTAGATGCTGTTGTAAAAACATTTAGAATGTAATGTTTGTTGAGAATCATGTATAATATTGTGCAACTTTGGATGTAATATATTAGCTGTTTATAATTCTATTCTTTACGATGCATGAAACATCATATACATACCGTTTTTTAGCCTTCGGCGAAAAAATCACCTTCCCTTCTTTTCATGCTTCGTAAAAATCAGTAACCAATCCTCGTAAAATCAATAATCAATAGATCCTTCCATTTCAGAGTTTGACGAAGGTATAACTTTTCAATGGCTATTTTTTGTGCCTTGTCACTATTTCTTCAAAACAATCTTCGAATATCAATATCGAGACCCCCCTTCTTGCGTTGTTGATGCATTATGATGTATGATGTTATGCTATGCAAATGATGTAATGATGTGATGTTGTGCAAAATGATATTTGCCGAAGGTTGATATTTATTTTTCACTGTAAGCCTCCCTTAGGAGCTTCTTCGCCTTTTACTTCAGCGGAATCAGCGTTTATTTTTCGCTGTAAGCCTCCCTTAGGAGCTTCTTCGCCTTTTACTTTCAGCGGAATCAGCGTTTATTTTTCGCTGTAAGCTCTGCATTCCCTTCGGAACGACTTTTGAGCAGAAAACTTACACTGTGCTCCCTTAGGAACGACTTTTGAGCAGAAAACTTATACTGCGCTCCCTTAGGAACGACTTTTTGCTGCTTCGAAGAAATTGCATTGCGTTCCTTAGAACAAATTTTTGATAATTCGAAAGTCCTTCGTGCCACCATAAATTCTTATGCTTCAGCAACTCAAGCCTATGGAGAAGATATATTTTCATTATGGTAAAAAGCGAAACTGTTACAAGTGATTGAAAAACGATAAAAAAACACTTAAACTTCCCATAATTGTTCCTTATTAAAAAGAAAGTAATACTGAATGCGAAAATGCGAAAAGCTGTTGTCGAGGTAGGATATTTGTCAGTAAATGTGCTTCGACTCTGGCACAGTGCTATTGACTGTGCGAGCTTCGGACTCTTCTCTGAAGTCTTGCTGGAGGTGAGTGTGCTGACTCCCTTCTGGCTGCTGACCTCGTTGTGTTGGTGGTGGCGGTGGAGGCTGTTGCCAAGATGCTTGGGGTTGGCTTGCCGAAGCAACAGAAGTTGCAGGGTGATTGCCTACATATTCTGGAATGTAAGGCGAATGGTACGAAGCAGTATGCATAACCTGCTTCGGCTGACTCTGTTGTGCTGCAGCTTCTGCTATCTCCTTTTGCTTCTGTATGGTAACATGGCACATCCTGGTGGTATGGCCCTTGTCTTCACCACAGAATAGGCAGTAAATTTTTCTTGGCTGATCCCCAAATCTTCCCCCGAAGCCCCTGGCGCCACTGCCCCTTGGCGCTGGTGGCCGGAAAGAGCTTTGCTGCTGCCCCAAAGCTTGCGAGGAATACTGTGGCCTTTGCTGTTGACTCCCTCTATCATCACTTTGAATAGAATTGTGAATTGACCTGACGTGCCTCGGATGGAATCTTCCTCCGAAGCCCCTGGTCATTTTAGAGAACCTGAATGCTTCCTCCCTTCTTTGGCGAAAAATCATTGTCAGCTCGAATATACTCGTCCATCTTCTGGAGCAGCTTCTCCAAAGTTTGAGGAGGCTTTCTGGCAAAGTACTGAGCTGAAGGTCCCGGTCGAAGCCCCTTGATCATGGCCTCAATGACAATTTCATTGGGCATTGTTGGTGCCTGTGCCCTCAGACGCAGGAACCTTCGGACATACACCTGAAGGTATTCTTCGTGGTCCTGGGTGCACTGGAATAAAGCTTGAGCAGTGACTGGTTTTGTTTGAAACCCTTAGAAGCTGGTTATCAACATGTCCTTCAGCTTTTGTCATGAAGTGATTGTCCCTGGCCGAAGAGAGGAGTACCAGGTTTGTGCAACACTCTTGACAGCCATGACGAAAGACTTTGCCATGACCGCTGTATTGCCACCATACGAAGATATGGTTGCTTCATAGCTCATCAAGAATTGCTTCGGGTCTGAATGGCCGTCGTACATGGGGAGCTGGGGTGGCTTGTAAGACTGCGGCCAAGGTGTAGCCTGCAGTTCTGTTGACAGAGGAGAAGTATCATCAAAAGCAAAATTTCCATGATGGAAATCTTCATACCAGTCGTCCTCATTGTAGAAGCCCTCCTGATGAAGCTCTCTGCGCGGAGGCCTTCGGTTCTGGTCATCTTGAGCAAGATGACGAACTTCTTCCGAAGCTTCATCTATCTGCCTCTGTAGGTCAGCTAGACGAGCCATCTTTTCCTTCTTTCGTTGAACCTGTTGATGGAGCATCTCCAAGTTTTGGATTTCTTGGTCCAAGTCGTCCTCCGGAGGCGTTGGACTGCTGGCCTTCCTCTTCTGGCTTCAGGCCTCCCTAAGAGAAAGGACATCCTGATTGGGATCCAGCGGCTGCAGGGTAGCAGCCCCTATGGCTGAAGCTTTCTTCGGCGGCATGACGAAGGTGATGCTTGCCGAAGGTGTTCAAAACTCAAAAAATGGACGTGAGTTCACCGGAGGTGGGCGCCAAGTTGGGGACTTGTTCTCAAATGCTAAGAATTAAGAACAAGGCAACATAAAAAGTGTTAAATGTTAAAGTCCTTCGTCCTTCAAGACATTATGTCCCTTCGGATATAATGAATTCCGGACGAAGGTTATGAAGGAAAAGACCTTCGTGACCTTGATAGATAATAAAGAAGAATACATGTATGAAATACAAATAATAACACAGATATTATCATCAACTTATTTTTATTTGCATTATCAAATTCATAATGACAGATTATAAATGTACCTTCGGATTGACGAAAAGTAATGGTACAGGCGTAATGCGAAAAGTGAATGCCAAGTCAGCGTGAACAGTACGGGAGTACTGTTCATCTATTTATAGGCACGGGACGCAACCCGTGTAGAATTACATTAATGCCCTTTACATTCATCAATAATTCTATAGTAATTCTTCGAGGTCTAATTTGGCTTTTCATCTTTAAGTCGGTTCCCCTTTTCTACTGTCATGCCGAAGCTTTTCTGCGTATAGCTTCGTGATCATCTTATCCTTCGTCATGATCGCCTTCCGTCCTACTCAAGCCTCGTCTTGACCATACTCTTGTATACTCGTGACCCAATTCCGAAGATACCTGTTCACACATTTCACTTGGAAAACATTGTCAAATCATGTTTTTGAGGACCTTCGGAAGCCGAAGGCCCCTAACAACAAGGTCAGGTGCATGTGGGTCCAATAACTTGGGAGATTCTGCCACATCGATTGTATCTAAACTCCTCTAATCGAGATCCTCTTGCTTTTTGGAGATCTTGTTGCTTCAATGCGTGGAGATTGAGATCTAAAAGGCAAGTATTTTTCTTTTGGTTAATTGGTTCGCAAGAAGTAATGGCGCGTACACGCATGCAGATAGATTGTGTCGCACCGCGCTACGCACTGCTATCCTCGCCTCCTTCAGCCGAGATTGCTAGTGATTTGGCCCACGCGTGGGAGCTATTCCATGCTAAGCTGCAGTGGATGCTGCTCCTCCCCCTTCTCCACCTCTCAGAGCGATGACGCCTGCAAAAGAAAGCAACCAAAGTTGCTAATGAGTTCCCCATGCATGAGAGAGATTCGATGCTAAGCCGCTGTGGAATGTAACGTCGAGGAATGTCACTTTTCCTTGCAAACTTATTAGTGTATATCTATATCTATGTAACTGATACAGGCTATTGTTGTAACAATAGACCATGGTGGTTATTTGAAGTAAGCCTATGATTTAGACAACCAAATTCTTTTGAAAGTATATATGCTGCAATATAGAAATCCTTTCTTGCTGCAAATAGGAGGCACATTGATGGTGGAATTGTAGAACAAGCCTCGGTCCACCAAAGTCCACCTAATTGATCTCCATCGATTTTTTTTCTCTCTCCTCATAACAGGAAAGGTGAGATGGAATGTTGGAACCTGCCCTTCACAACAGGTAGATCCAACGAGAAATTAGGGAGAAAGTTTACAAAGCTTAACACGGGATGTCAAAAACCTTGTTTTTTCTCCCTGTCTATGGGCACAGTACGAGGGTATTTATAGGTACTCGAGGGGTCGTTTGCCCCTATAAAAGACATTTAGACCCTCGAATACCTGGTTTATCCCCAGAATATTCCCACGAGGGGAGGTTATAGACAGTAATTACAGTAAACTTTATTACAGACACGACCCTAATCACACATGTCCACGCGGGGCCCAACTCTATGGGCCGAATCGCACATGGGCCTCTTGGTGGTGAGGGAGCGGGACTTCGGCGGGGCCTTCGTCTTGTCTCGTGTGAGTGAAGGGGGTCAAACAGGCCTCTGTCCGGTTAGCGCCCTTAGCCTGTCCTGGCGGGTTCTGTGGATTCAGCCTTCGCCTCCGCAAGGCAAGGACGAAGTCGTCGAGTGAAGGGTGGCGTGTTCGCCTTCACCCCAACATTTGCCCTCCGAGGGACCGTTCGACTAAGTCAGCTGGTGCCGAAGACCACCGTGAGATGGTGAAGACGCTGCCCTCGCTCGAAGTGGTCCCGCGGGGGTTTTTGAAATGTGACCGTTGATGGACGTGCTACTATTGGGTTGCATGTTTCCCGAGGCGTCGCGTCACGCCTATAAAAAGCCGACCGCAACCGAGCCCGTTTCTGGCTTGCATTTGCGCAGTAGAAACCCTAGCTTTTTTAAACTGCTCGCCTACCCTCCTTGCTTGCTCTGCGTCGGAAATCTGGCCCGTATCAAGCAGACCGCGCGCTGCCGCCGACGGTACGTTGCAATGTCTTCTTCTTCGTCTGCTGCGAGCGCATTGTCGGTCGTGCCATCGTCCGAGGAGACCTTGAGTGATTTGGCGGTGATGGAGTTGCAGCCTGGCCATACCGTGGAGTTTGGTACTTCGAGGATTTCCTCGGTCCGTGTGCTGGAGATGCAGCGGCTTGGTTACTTTGGTAACAATGTCGGGCAGGCCCCGGGTGCAGAAGAGGTCCCCGAGTCTGAAGGCGAGTTAGTGGTTTTTTAGGCTTTTTTGTTGCCGGTCTTCGCCTCCCGACACATCGATTCGTGGCAGAGGTGCTGCGAAGGTTTGAAGTGGAGGTCCACCAGTTGACGCCGAACGCCGTGGTGGCACTGGCGAAGTATGTCTGGGCAGTTACTTTCGATGGCGGGCAACCGTCTGTGCAGGTCTTCACCAAAAATTATTGTCTGCATTGGCAGAAGAGGAAAATAGGAAATAAGATAGCACAATTCGGATCGTGCACCTTCACGCTGAGGACTGGGAAGACTTCGGCTGAGGTTGTGGAGATAGTCCCATATGCTAGGAACAAATGGGGCAACTGGTGGGACTTTTGGTTCTATGTGGCTCCTGGTGACATCGAAGACCTACCAAGCCTGCATTCGGCCATTCTGTGCTCACACTGCTACATGGTGTTTCCTCGATTCGAGGTGGTGGAGGAAGATGAAGATGAAGGGGACCTTCGTCATGCTGCCCGCCTGAGTAGCGGGCGTGATTTGGTTGAGGAATTTATTGTGTATGGAGTGTGGCCCTTGGCGCACTGCTGGGTATTGGGCGAAGTGACCCCTCATCGGATGCCAACCCTAGGCGACTAGCTAGTGCGAAGTCCTGCCTTTGTGGTGGACTTACGCGGCCGCAACCCGGCCGCATTTGTGCGTGAAGTGGAGGCCAAGGCCGCGAAGATTGTAGGATAATATGTGCCGAAGACGAAAACTCTGAGGAGTTGGGATATCTGCGATTCAAATGTTAGGTTGAACCGTGTTTTTGAGTTGAACCGTCCGCCGTATGCCGGCTACCCGGGGGACGACTATGGCGATGTTGCTATTTGCCAGGGGAAAAAGGCGATGACCACGGCCGACGAGGGCCCTTCAAGTGGAACAGCGCCGGGCACGGCCGCCAAGAGGAAACTAGGTACAGCAGCTGAGGGGTCGAGGGCTTCCGATCATTTTGCGGTGGATTTGCTGGAGACCTACGCAGTTCTCGGGGAGACGATGTCTTCACCCAAGCTCCGGGAATCTTCCGCACGAATGCTGAAGGTTACCAGGGGTCGCTGAGAATGTTCCGATTCCCTGGGCGGTCGGCGAGGACATGTTTACATCTCGATTAGCTCGTGAGATGAAAATTTTCCCTTACGGACGGATTGTTGGTGCTGTTGTATCGGCAGTGATGGAGAAGGATCGCCAAGGCGCGCCACGGAAACGACGGGCGTTCGCCAGGGTGGGGAACTCGAGGCGTGAGGCAAAAATGGTGCGGGCGAGCACGAAGCCCACCGCCCCCGGCGCCAGTATGCCCCCACCTGCCGCACCCACACATGAGCGTAGGCCTCCCTCGCCACCGCGCGCTGCTGAGGCAGTGGTGGCGGACGCCGAAGTCTCCATGGATATTTCCGTGGATGACTACCTTGTGACGGGGTCGCGCTGTTCGACGCCCACACGGGACGGGATCCCGTTGGTGAGTTTTTTGTAACATGAAGTCTGCGTTTTTTACATGATCATGGTGTAGGAGCGGGGTCCGGGCAACTGGCTGTTGTCCCGGTGCCAGTGGTGGCTAGTCCGGTGGTCGTGCCGACTGTGGCAAATGGGTTCTCGCAGGACCCGTGGTCCAAGTTCTGCACCGGCGGTGAAATTGCCTTGGTCGCCGCCGCAAAGGACATGGCCGCCTCAGTTGTGCAGCAGCTGAAACACGTGAGTAACCAGTGCTTCTGGAGTCTGTTTTTCTTCCATGGCTCCGATTTTTTGACAGTCTTTTGTGCTAGGCAGCTGCCTTCGCCGAGCACATTGCATCGGGGGCGCTGACCTCGGAGTTTTCTGCCGAAAGGCGGCAACTCGAAGGGAGGATTGAGTGCCTCCGAACACAGCATACGGAGGCTGTTCGAGATAAGTCGGCGGCGGAAAACAGGAGCTGCAATCTGCTTGAAAAGCTGTCGCGGCGGAGGCTGAGAAAGAGGACCTCGGCCGTCGGCTTGCGGGGGAAAGGGAGGACGCGAAAAAAGCCCGCGTCGAGGCCCAGGCTGCCCGTGTTGAGGCCAGCCTCGCCCTCAAGCGCGCCACCGACGCGGAGTCGGGGCAGAGGAGTCTGTGCGGTTATGTGGACAAAACGGTGGCCTCCACCCGTACTGGGGTCGAGCGAGCACACGCGTTGCTCGTGGATGCGTACCGTCAGCTTGGTGCGTGAACCGCCCCCTTCCACACATCCGGCGAAGGGGTGGGCCTCCGCTTCCTTGGGTGGCTACAAGAGGAATTGGAGTTCCTCTCGTCCATCGTGACGGGTCTCATGTCCTTTGACTCGCTCATTACCTACGAGGGGGCTGCGAATGCTTTGTCCCGTGAGGGATGCAGGCATTTTGAAGTCTTTGATCGGGCAACCGAGGACTTCGACCGTGGAATCTTCCAGGTCGAAGACGAGGTGCTAAAGCGGTCCGCTGGGACGCTTTATGACAGGATGTGGGGCCCTCACGACCGTGACACTGTCCGAGAGAGGTTCGACCGGGCGCTGGAGCAGGTGTGTACCCCTTCTTTTTTTCAAATAACGTTTTTGCTATTTCTGTAGATGATGAACGATGAAGAAGTTGAAGACTTCGGTGGCCTGGAAAGCTCGATGACCCGAGCAGAAGATGCGAGGACGGGGACTGAAGAGCAATCGGCGCCACAAGCCGACCCTTGCGGAGACCCTGCAGCGGCGGTTGTGCCGGCTGGCGGAGACCCTGCAGCGGCGGCTGCGCCGGCTGGCAAAGACCCTACAGCGGTGGCTGCTCCTTTCAAGGTGGCAGCGTCGTGTTAGGGGAGTGGATTTTACGGTTTTATTTTTGTGATACTGAAGGTCGGTTACTGCGTCGGTTCCGACGTCCGGGCCTGCGCAAGCAACCCCTACTAATGTTGATATTAATTTTGTGGCTGATGCGAGTGCAGTGCATGTTAATGGTAATTCACCTAGTTCTGAAACTGAGTCTTGGTCGTCGGACGGAGGTGATTTTGAGAGCCTGTTTTCATGGATTGAGGAGTCTTCTGATCAAGATTTAGATTATTTTGCTGCGTTGGATGTGGCCGCGGCGGAGTCCTTGCCGCAGCCTGAAGCGCACGAAGTGTCGGCTCCCCCGGCTGGGGCGATGGCCGAAGAGCACCGCCGGCGAAAGGTGGTGTCGAAGCACAATGTTGGCGAGATGTCGTGAAGTGGGAGGCGTCGACGGATGGGGATGGAACGATCCCGTCTTCCGCTAGACCGAGGCGGCCAACGAGATTTGTTGTCTCGACGTCCGAGACGTGTATTGGGGAGGGGGATCTGCAGAATCTTTTTGAGGGCAAGAAGTTGAAGATGATGTTGTTTAACTTTCGAGAGGCAGGCCTTATTCTGAAGGCTGAGCCAATGTAGCGTGTTGGCTGCCCTCGCTCTTGTGTTGCGGTAGTGAGCGAAAACGCTGCCCTCCCCCGGCACACAATAGAGAGGGAGGGCAACAAGACTTGATTTGTATTATTTATGTCATGTGGCCAGCAGGCCCCTCGTTGTGTGTATGTAAACTATGATGATACTGCGTGCTGCGCTTGTTGTGAGGTTTTCCCGACTTGTAATCGTGATGTCGTGGTGTGTAAATAGGATGTGGACCTCGTTTTCCACGGTGCTCGACCATGTAAGATAGCAGAGACTTTGCACCTTTAAGGTGATTGTAATAGACTTTGCACCATTAGGGTGTTGTTGCGCATTTATGCATGTCCGGCTGCACCCTTAGGCGGCTTTTGCTTGGATTTGTTCTATGATAAAGACTTCGCACCCTTGGGGTGATGTCAAGCACTTATTGTGTGTATCCGGCTGCACCCTTAGGCGGCTTTTGCTCAGATGTGTCTTATAGTAAAGACTTCGCACCCTTGGGGGCGATGTCGAGCACTTATTGTGCGTATCCGGCTGCACCCTTAGGCGGCTTTTGCTCGGATGTGTCTTATAGTAAAGACTTCATGTCACGCACTTGTTGTGCATATCCGGCTGCACCCTTAGGCAACTTTTGCTCGGATGTGTCTTATAGTAAAGACTTAGTGTCGCGCACTTATTGTGCATATCCGGCTGCACCCTTAGGCGACTTTTGCTCGGATGTATCTTATAGTAAAGACTTTGTGTCGCGCACTTGTTGTGCATATCCGGTTGCACCCTGAAAGTCGCCTAGAGGGGGGTGAATAGGGCGAAACTGAAATTTACAAAGTTAATCACAACTACAAGCCGGGTTAGCGTTAGAAATATAATCAAGTTTGCGAGAGAGGGTGCAAAACAAATCGCAAGCGAATAAAGAGTATGACACGCGGATTTGTTTTACCGAGGTTCGGTTTTAGCAAACCTACTCCCCGTTGAGGTGGTCACAAAGACCAGGTCTCTTTCAACCCTTTCCCTCTCTCAAACGGTCCCTCGGACCGAGTGAGCTTCTTCTTCTCAAACACTTGGAACACAAAGTTCCCACAAGTACCACCACACAATTGGTGTCTCTTGCCTCAATTACAAGTGAGTTTGATCTCAAGAAAGATTGAGAAAGAAAAGAAGCAATCCAAGCGCAAGAGCTCAAAAGAACACAACAAATCTCTCTCACTAGTCACTTCAAGCTTTGTGTGGAATTGGGAGAGGATTTGATCTCTTGAGTGTGTCTAGAATTGAATGCTAGAGCTCTTGTAAGTAGTTGGAAGGTGGAAAACTTGGATGACTTGAATGTGGGGTGGTTGGGGGTATTTATAACCCCAACCACCAAACTAGCCGTTTGGTGGAGGCTGCTGTCGCATGGCGCACCGGACAGTCCGGTGCGCCACCGGACAGTGTCCGGTGCGCCAGCCACGTCACTTGGCCGTTGGGTTCCGACCGTTGGAGCTCTGTCGTGTGGGCCCGCCTGGCTGTCCGGTGGTGCACCGGACAACTCCTGTAGACTGTCCGGTGTGCCACCCGCGCGTGCTCTACTCCTCTACGCGCGCTGGCGCGCATTTAATGCGTTGCAGACGACCGTTGGCGCGAAGTAGCCGTTGCTCCGCTGGCTCACCGAACAGTCCGGTGTGCACCGGACATGTCAGGTGAATTATAGCGGAGCGGAAATCCGAAGCTGGCGAGTTCAGAGTCGCTCTCCTCTAGAGCAACGGACACTGTCCGGTGTGCACCGGACATGTCCGGTGAATTATAGCGAAGCGCCTCTGAAAATTCCCGAAGGTGCGAAGTTTGGCTTGGAGTCCCCTGGTGCACCGGACACTGTCCGGTGGCACACCGGACAGTCCGGTGCGCCAGACTAGGGCTACCTTCGGTTATCCCTTTGCTCCTTTTTGTTGAACCCTTTTCTTGTTCTTTTTATTGGCTTAGTGTGAACCTTTGGCACCTGTATAACTTATAGACTAGAGTAAACTAGTTAGTCCAATTATTTGTGTTGGGCAATTCAACCACCAAAATCAATTTAGGAAATAGGTGTAAGCCTAATTCCCTTTCAATCTCCCCCTTTTTGGTGATTGATGCCAACACAAACCAAAGCAAATATAGAAGTGCATAATTGAACTAGTTTGCATAATGTAAGTGCAAAGGTTGCTTGGAATTAAGCCAATATTAAAACTTATAAGATATGCATGGATTGTTTCTTTGATTTTTGACATTTTGGACCACGCTTGCACCACTTGTTTTGTTTTTGCAAATTCTTTTGTAAATCTTTTTCAAAGTCTTTTTGCAAATAGCCAAAGGTAAATAAATAAGATTTTGTGAAGCATTTTCAAGATTTGAAATTTTTCTCCCCCTGTTTCAAATGCTTTTCCTTTGACTTAAACAAAACTCCCCCTAGATGAAATCTCCTCTTAGTGTTCAAGAGGGTTTTAAGATATTGATTTTGAAAATACTACTCTCTCCCCCTTTTGAACACAATGAGATACCAATTTGAAAATCATACCAATTGAAAAGCTCTTTCTAAAATTGGTACCAATTGAAAAACCAAAATTTTTAAAGTGGTGGTGTGGTCCTTTTGCTTTGGGCTCATGCTCTATCCCCCTTTGGCATAAATCGCCAAAAACGGAATCATTAGAGCCCTTTGAACTACTTGTCTCCCCTTTGGCAAATAAAACATATGAGTGAAGATTATACCAAAGCCGGAGAGATGCTCGGAGCGACGGCGAAGGATGAGTTACGGAGTGGAAGCCTTTGCCTTCGCCCAAGACTCCAATTCTCTTTCAATACACCTATGACTTGGTTTGAAATATACTTGAAAACACATTAGTCATAGCATATGAAAGAGATATGATCAAAAGTATATTTATGAGCTATGTGTGCAAATTAACAAAAGAAGTTCCTAGAATCAAGAATATTTAGCTCATGCCTAAGTTTGTTAAAAGTTTGTTCATCAAGTGGCTTGGTAAAGATATCGGCTAATTGATCTTTAGTATTGATGTATGAAATTTCGATATCTCCCTTTTGTTGGTGATCCCTTAAAAAGTGATACCGAATGGCTATGTGTTTAGTGCGGCTATGCTCGACAGGATTATCCGCCATGCGGATTGCACTCTCATTATCACATAGAAGAGGAACTTTGGTTAGTTTGTAACCATAGTCCCTAAGGGTTTGCCTCATCCAAAGTAGTTGCGCGCAACAATGGCCTGCGGCAATATACTCGGCTTCGGCGGTAGAAAGAGCTACGGAATTTTGCTTCTTTGAAGCCCAAGACACCAAGGATCTTCCCAAGAACTGGCAAGTCCCCGATGTGCTCTTTCTATTGATTTTACACCCCGCCCAATCGGCATCCGAATAACCAATTAAATCAAATATGGATCCCCTAGGATACCAAAGCCCAAACTTAGGAGTATAAACTAAATATCTCAAGATTCGTTTTACGGCCGTAAGGTGAGTTTCCTTAGGGTCGGCTTGGAATCTTGCACACATGCAAATGGAAAGCATAATATCCGGTCGAGATGCACATAAATAGAGTAAAGATCCTATCATCGATCGGTAAACCTTTTGATCTACGGACTTACCTTCTGTATCGAGGTCGAGATGCCCATTGGTTCCCATGGGTGTCTTGATGGGTTTGGCACCCTTCATCCCAAACTTGTTTAGAATATCTTGAGTATACTTCGTTTGGCTTAGGAAGGTGCTCTCTTGGAGTTGCTTCACTTGAAATCCCAAGAAGTACTTCAACTCCCCCTTCATAGACATCTTGAATTTTTGTGTCATGATCCTACTAAATTCTTCACATGTAGACTCGTTAGTAGACCCAAATATAATATCATCAACATAAATTTGGCATACAAACAAGTCATTTTCAAGAGTTTTAGTGAATAAAGTAGGATCGGCCTTTCCAACTTTGAAGCCATTAGTGATAAGGAAATTTCTAAGGCATTCATACCATGCTCTTGGGGCTTGCTTGAGCCCATAAAGCGCCTTAGAAAGTTTATACACATGGTTAGGGTACTCACTATCTTCAAAGCCGGGAGGTTGCTCAACATAGACCTCTTCCTTGATTGGTCCATTGAGGAAGGCACTCTTCACGTCCATTTGATAAAGCTTGAAGCCATGGTAAGTAGCATAGGCCAATAATATACGAATTGACTCAAGCCTAGCTACGGGTGCATAGGTTTCACCGAAATCCAAACCTTCGACTTGGGAGTATCCTTTGGCCACAAGTCGGGCTTTGTTCCTTGTCACCACACCATGCTCATCTTGCTTGTTGCGGAAGACCCACTTGGTTCCTACAACATTTTGATTAGGACGTGGAACCAAATGCCATACCTCGTTCCTAGTGAAGTTGTTGAGCTCCTCTTGCATCGCCACCACCCAATCCGAATCTTGAAGTGCTTCCTCTACCCTGTGTGGCTCAATAGAGGAAACAAAAGAGTAATGCTCACAAAAATGTGCAACACGAGATCTAGTGGTTACCCCCTTATGAATGTCACCGAGGATGGTGTCGACGAGGTGATCTCGTTGGATTGTTTGGTGGACTCTTGGGTGTAGCGGCCTTTGTTCCTTATCCTCCTTGTCTTGATCATTTGCATCTCCCCCTTGATCATTTCCGTCATCTTGAGGTGGCTCATCTCTTTGATCTTCTACTTCATCAACTTGAGCCTCATCCTCATTTTGAGTTGGTGGAGATGCTTGCGTGGAGGAGGATGGTTGATCTTGTGCATTTGGAGGCTTTTCGGATTCCTTAGGACACACATCCCCAATGGACATGTTCCTTAGCACGATGCACGGAGCCTCTTCATCACCTATCTCATCAAGATCAACTTGCTCTACTTGAGAGCCGTTAGTCTCATCAAACACAACGTCACAAGAATCTTCAACTAGTCCCGAGGACTTGTTAAAGACTCTATATGCCCTTGTGTTTGAATCATATCCTAGTAAAAAGCCTTCTATAGTCTTAGGAGCAAATTTAGATTTTCTACCTCTTTTAACAAGAATAAAACATTTGCTACAAAAGACTCTAAAATATGAAATATTGGGCTTTTTACCGGTTAGGAGTTCGTATGATGTCTTCTTGAGGATTCGGTGTAGATATAACCGGTTGATGGCGTAGCAGGCGGTGTTGACCGCCTCGGCCCAAAACCGATCCGAAGTCTTGTACTCATCAAGCATGGTTCTTGCCATGTCCAATAGAGTTCTATTCTTCCTCTCCACTACACAATTTTGTTGTGGCGTGTAGGGAGAAGAGAACTCATGCTTGATGCCCTCCTCCTCAAGGAAGCCTTCAATTTGAGAGTTCTTGAACTCCGTCCCGTTGTCGCTTCTAATTTTCTTGATCCTTAAGCCGAACTCATTTTGAGCCCGTCTCAAGAATCCCTTTAAGGTCTCTTGGGTATGAGATTTTTCCTGCAGAAATAATACCCAAGTGAAGCGAGAATAATCATCCACAATAACTAGACAGTACTTACTCCTGCCGATGCTTATATAAGCTATCGGGCCGAATAGATCCATGTGTAGGAGCTCCAGTGGCCTGTCAGTCGTCATGATGTTCTTGTGTGGATGATGAGCGCTAACTTGCTTTCCTGCTTGGCATGCGCTACAAACCCTGTCTTTCTCAAAATGAACATTTGTTAATCCTAAAATGTGCTCTCCCTTTAGAAGCTTATGAAGATTCTTCATCCCAACATGGGCTAGTCGGCGGTGCCAGAGCCAACCCATGTTAGTCTTAGCAATTAAGCAAGTGTCGAGTTCAGCTCTATCAAAATCTACCAAGTATAGCTGACCCTCTAACACACCCTTAAATGCTATTGAATCATCACTTCTTCTAAAGACAGTGACACCTACATCAGTAAAAAGACAGTTGTAGCCCATTTGACATAATTGAGATACGGAAAGCAAATTGTAATCTAATGAATCAACAAGAAAAACATTGGAAATGGAATGGTCAGATGATATAGCAATTTTACCCAATCCTTTGACCAAACCTTGGTTTCCATCCCCGAATGTGATAGCTCATTGGAGATCTTGGTTTTTCTCGTAGGAGGAGAACATCTTCTTCTCCCCTGTCGTGTGGTTTGTGCACCCGCTATCGATGATCCAACTTGAGCCCCCGGATGCATAAACCTACAAAATAATTTTAGTTCTTGACTTTAGGTACCCAAATGGTTTTGGGTCCTTTGGCATTAGACACAAGAACTTTGGGTACCCAAACACAAGTCTTTGACCCCTTGTGCCTGCCCCCGACATACTTGGCAACTACTTTGCCGGATTTGTTAGTTAACACATAAGATGCATCAAAAGTTTTAAAAGAAATGTCGTGATCATTTGATGCATTAGGAGTTTTCTTCTTAGGCAACTTAGCACGGGTTGGTTGCCTAGAACTAGATGTCTCACCCTTATACATAAATGCATGGTTAGGGCCAGAGTGAGACTTCCTAGAATGAATTCTCCTAATTTTGCTCTCAGGATAACCGGCAGGGTACAAAATGTAACCCTCGTTATCCTGAGGCATGGGAGCACCGGACATTTAATGCGTTGCAGACGACCGTTGGCGCGAAGTAGTCGTTGCTCCACTGGCTCACCGGACAGTCCGGTGTGCACTGGACATGTCCGGTGAATTATAGCGGAGCGAAAATCCGAAGCTGGCGAGTTCAGAGTCGCTCTCCTCTAGAGCACCGGACATTGTCCGGTGTGCACCGGACATGTCCGGTGAATTATAGCGAAGCGCCTCTGAAAATTCCCGAAGGTGCGAAGTTTGGCTTGGAGTCCCCTGGTGCACCGGACATTGTCCGGTGGTGCACCAGACACTGTCCGGTGCGCCAGACCAGGGCTGCCTTCGGTTATCCCTTTGCTCCTTCTTGTTGAACCCTTTTCTTGTTCTTTTTATTGGCTTAGTGTGAACCTTTGGCACCTGTATAACTTATAGACTAGAGTAAACTAGTTAGTCCAATTATTTGTGTTGGGCAATTCAACCACCAAAATCAATTTAGGAAATAGGTGTAAGCCTAATTCCCTTTCACACCCTTAGGCGGCTTTTGCTCGGATTTGTCGCACGCGAGGGTAGTCTAGGCTGCCTCTTGCGGTGACTATTTATACATCGAATGTCGAAGACCGTCGATGCGGTCTTTTTCGACACATGACCATGATGCTTACTGGATTTTTTGTCGGGGCTTTTTGGCTGTATATTACATGGCTCTGCCTCGTTAAAAACCTCACCCCCGGGAGGAAAAGAGTGCGGGCCTGAATGACATTGTTTGAGGAATTACAAAGGCACTTGGGCCTTGGGTCTTTAAATAAAAAAATTTCGGAGGTTGTCGATGTTCCATGAGTGCTCTAAGTCTTCGCCGGATGAGGTTGCCAGCCTGTAAGCACTTGGGGATGCCTTTGTCTTGACTATGTACGACCCTTCCCACTTCGGCTCTAGTTTGCCCCGGGACTCTGTCCTGGTGGTCCTCACGAGTAATAGATCCCCTTCGTTGAATTCTCTTGGGACGATAGTGTTGTCACACCATGCCTTGTTCTGGACCTGATACTTGTTTAGGGCCTGCAGGGCGAGGACACGGTCTCTGTCGATGAGATCTTTGGAGGTTGGTTCGTCGACGTCGGGGACGGCTGATTCGTTTGTTCGGGGGACCCGTGCTTTAACTCTTGCTGTGTTATTGCTTCGGATCCATACATCAGGCGAAAGAGTGTGAAGCCGGTTGCTCGACACTCTGTCGTATTCAGTGCCCATATGACTTCGGGTAATTGGTTTGCCCATTTGCCCTTTTTTGTCGTCAAGGAGCCTTTTCTTAACGGCAATAAAAATCTTGCCATTGGCACGTTCGACGACGTCGTTGGATTGTGGGTGGTAGACAGAGGCGAAGACTGGCTTTGTGCCGATGGAACTGCAGATTCCCAGAAGTCTTGGTTGTCGAACTGTTTGCCGTTGTCGACTGTTAGCTTGGACAGGACTCCGAACCGGCAGACAATGTTTTGCTAGAAGAATTTTTGGGCGGTCTTCGCTGTAATCGTGGAGACTGCTCTAGCCTCGATCCACTTGGTAAAATATTCGACGACGACGAAGGTGAACTTTAGGTTCCCTTGAGTTGTAGGCAGTGGCCCAACGATGTCCAGCCCCCAACGCTGAAGTGGCCAGGTGTGGGCGATGAACTTGGCGAATTGCGAAGGGGCGCCTGAGCGAGGGGAGAATTTTTGGCATGCTTCGCATGACCTGGTGACTCGGTTTTCCATGCATATTATCGCGGGCCAATAAAATCCCTGACGAATCACCTTGGCTACGAGGGCCCTGGGCCCTAAGGGTGACCCACAGGTTCCGCCATGGACTTCACGAAGTATCTGAAGGCCTTCGGTTTCGGTTATGCATTTCAGCATAGGCTGGCTGATGCCCTTTTTGTAAAGCTGACCCTCGACTATTGCAAAATCTCTGCTCCTGTGTTTCAGTCGTTTGGCTTCATTTCGACCGGTTGGATGGTAATGGCCCTGGAGGTATAGTGTTATTAGGGCCCGCCAGTCTTCGGCCATTATGAGGTTGACGATTCAGTGGCCCTCGACGTCTTGAGTTATTTGCAAGCCTTTAGGGTTGCGGACGGTTGGTGTGCCGATGACGTGGTAGAACACGTCTGTCGCACCTGGGTTTCAGGGCAAAGACCCGGGCGCGAACATAATCACCAACCCAATTAAGTAGTAGAACAAAAGTAATAACAACACCTGCGATGCAATGCATATGACAAATTGAATTTAAGTTCCATAAATTAATCATATGAGTGTCCGAGCTGCTCATGACCGTGAGCACGGCTAGTATACCAGTTTTACACTATGCAGAGGTTGCGCATCTTTACCCACAAGTCATGTTACCCATCTGCCGAGAGACGTCAATCCCATACACCTCTACCGAGGAGGCGAGGCGGGGTAACACTACGAGGCCTTTACAAAGTTTCACTAGCTTCAGAAAACCCGCTACAGTTTATAGGAAGCTCCAATGCAGTAATCACTCGCCTGACCGCCATCGCAGCAAAATCAACCCGAGGACCTCCCTACACTGACCACTCCCCTACTGCCCTTTCCCCTTTCGGGCAAGGTAGTCCTCCACTAGCTTTCCTAGTTAGTCAGCCAAGGGCGTCCCATTCCACCCTTGTGGTAGCACTGTTTTCCCGGGTGGTTCTCCATGTTCCAATTAACATAATGATCTTAACATGAACAGTAAATAACAGCTGATAATAAAAGTATAATCATGAATAGTGTGTATCTCTATACCCAAAACCACATAAAGCAACAGCAGGTACTACCCAAAATTCCGTGGTGAACATGGTATAAAGATAGTCAAACTAGGGTAACCTATTGGGTCCCATCAAAATTAACCTATACAGATCATTATGATTAATTAGAACATGATTGGGTAAAAAGAAGTGATCAAGGGCACAACTTGCCTGGGACTTGAGATTCCAGGTACCAACTTGCTCTTCAGGTGACTCGTAACCTCGCGCTAGTTGTAGCAATACAAACAAACAGTGTATAGGCAAATCTAACATCACACCAAACATAAGAACAAATAGTGTAAGAATATTCTACAGGCTTCTACGAGATCGTGGATAGAACAAGATTGTTTTTTTAGACACAATTGATCTAACAAATGGGACCTAACAGATATTGCATTTAAACTAAGCAGATAAAAATATTTGAGTCGGTATTAATCAATTTAACAATTATTTATAAAAAGTGTAGGTTAGAACTAAAAATTATATTAACTAGATTACCTTGCTAATTAACGTTAATTAAACAAATATTTAATTAGTTAATTATTGAAAACATTTGTAATGATGAAATAATATTTTTAATACATGGACATCATTAATACAAATATAACATAACTAGAATGGAGTAAATTGGATTTATAACGCAAAATATATCGTCTAATTTATAGATCTCGAATTTATTGATGTGGCGTGTTTCTATTGGTCGTAAGGAGGCCACACAAAGGGTCACAACCTTTTGCAGCCTTGCAGACGCAGAGGATCGAGAGGTGGATCAAACGTGCATATCACTTTTCCACCGGCCTTACGCACTACGGTAGAATCACGTACGACCCGGCTACAGGAGCGAAGACGCACACCGGTGGAGACCTCAACGGCGTAGCGTATGCAGGCGCTCCAGTGCATCGAACTTAAAACAGACCGACGCTGCTAAAATCTGGATGATACAGAACGTCATTGAAGGACTTTTACCGGTGGTATGCAGGGGGACCCAGTCCATTGTGCGTCACGGCTTGTTCGTTGAGGTTCGGCGACAGTTTCCAACCACGACCCTACACTGCTTCCCGAGGTCGAAACGGTAGCGACGGTGGACCACCAGCACGACAGCACATGACGGCTCCAAGCTCTATCTCTCTCTCTGGTCGGCGCCCGGTGGCTTTCTGGTGATGGGCAGGGGCGGCGGCCGGGTTTTATAGGCAGTCCTGCGAGGATCGAGTCCAGGGGGGCCGCGGGTTCCACGGCGAGGAGATCGGCAGGAGACAGTTGCGCCAAGCTCGCGGATTCTGTTGCGCACCCGCGTCTGATTCCCAGGAAGAGGACGACCCGACGGGGCGGGTCCAAGAGGCAGTGAGGAATTTGGCTCAGGCGCGCGTGTGGTACTGGGCCGCGCGAGTGAAATGGTACTGGGCCGAGGTAAGGGAAGGACGGGGAAATTCCTATCTGACCCAATCCGAATTCCCTTATTTTTTTCTCTATTCCTATTTCCAATTTGAAGCATTTAAACCAAATTCAAATCCCTATTTTGAATTTCCGATTCCAAGCGTCAAAATTAATACTGCTGTGAATCTAAACTTTACTGTTTGTGATAACAATATTTATTCTTTTCCTTATTATTTATTTTTGGGAGAAATAAATGGCTTAAGTAAAATTTTCTTTCCATTCTCTTTTATTTTCTATTTCTATTTCCAACTTCCAATTTCCTAATTTTGAGCTTGTCTCACAATTTGAATGCAAATACAAAATGCAAGAGCTTTATCATGAAGCTCATATTTTTGTATTTAATTATTTTGTTATTTGGCTAACTTAATTCCATTTAGTTGAATGTTCAAAAGTAGAGGAGATCAAATAACATCCACAGGTCTCAAAAATCCCTAAAACATTATTCATTTATTTACTTCATCATCATTGTTATTATTTCCTACCAATTTTGGGCTTTACAACGTCAGAGGGCGGGGCCCGCCCTTGGCTGCTGCCTTGGCCAACGCATCGGCCTCTTCGTTCTTGTTGCGCTCGACATGCTGCAGGGTGAAACCCTTGAATTGTTTTTCGAGGCCACAGACGGCGGTGATGTATTGTATGAGCACAGGCTCCTTTGCTAAGTACTCCTTTTCGATCTGGCCAGCGACGAACTTGGAGTCTGTTCTGATGATGCATGTGATGACGCCGAGGGCCCGTATTTTGCGAAGTACCAGGATGACGACTTCGTATTCTGCTATGTTGTTAGTGCACCTGTCGGACCCTAGAGCAAAGCTGAGGCACGCGGCGTATCTGTACTTGACAATGGCGGGTGATGTGATAATCGCCGCGGCGCCTGCCCCCGTATGGCACCATGCGCCATCGTAGTGGATGGTCCAGACTTTTTTTGAGTGTTCTTGCTGGGGCCCCATAGGTCCTGTCCAGTCGACGATGAAGTCCGCCAAGACTTGTGACTTGATTGCCGTTCTGGGCTCAAAGATGATGCGGTACCCGGACATTTCAACTGTCCATTTCGCAATTCTTGCGCATGCCTCCGGGTTCCTGAACAATTCTCCCAGACCCCTGTCCGAAGTGACTCATACTTTGAACGCCTCGAAATCGTGTCGTAGCTGTGGCGGAGCCGTCTGAATTATTCCAGCTTAAGTGCCCAAGTCACGCCTTAGAGGCAGCAACACAGTTAAATCGGAATAACCCGTCAGTCCCTCAGATCTAGTCTGATGAAGCCACTTCCCCGGGATCAAATACCACTAGCTCACTCGAAGTTGAGTCACAGAGGAAAATACAATAAAGCATGAAACCACAATTAAGTACTGGAGTTATTACATAAATCGGAGTTCTTGGTGAAAGGGAACAAGTTCATAAATGAAGTGCAGCGGATAATCGATAACGTCGAATGCTGAGGAATAGGGCAAGGCCTAACCCACTACTCCTCCTGCTCCTCTCCTACCAGAGCAACATCCCACTCGACCGTCCAACCCGGTGGCAGGGTGGAAGGCCAAGTCACACCATCAACCATGTTCTGTAGCGTACCTGCAAAAATTGTGCCACAAGCAAGGCTGAGTATACTAATACTCAGCTAGACTTACTGTAAAACCCTGATTTTGGGGGTATAAAACTCCGTTATATTTATCACTCAAAATCATGTGTTACTCTTCCTTTTTCTCACTCTAGGCTTTCTCTCTCTCTAGATCATCTCTCCCTTTTTCCTTTTGATCATAAATAGCTTAAACTAGTAGAGATTAATTATTTATTTTTGTCAAAACCTTATGAGTCATGACATGTTGCATCATGCTGAGCTTAGAATATTCTTTGAAGTGTTGCACATGTTTGAGTTAATTTGAATTTGAAACCTAGTTTGAATTTGGATTTGAAAACCCTATAGAAAAGAAATAGAAAAGGAATTAGAAAATCCAGAGAAAAAGAAAAGGAGAAAGCAGCCCAGCCGGCCCAGCTCGGCCCAGCCAGGCCGCGCGCCAGCGCCGCCTGACAGGCGGACCCCGCCTGTCAGCGGTAGTTCCACTCTCCTGCGCGCTCCCTCTCTCGCTCTCTGCCCGGTGGGGCCAACCTGTCGGCGCCAGTTTCCTTCGCCCGTTCGCTCTCTCTATCTCTGCCTCGCGGGCCCGGTTCGCCAGTTGTCGAGCCGTTGCCCCACGCGTCCCCTTTTCTCTCTGTGTGCAATGGACCTGTCCTGTCAGCTCCGCCCCCTCCACGCTCGCTGTGGACCGGCGCGTGCGCACTTACGCACGTCACCGGATTTCTCAGCCATGACGCCCGCCCACGTGCCCAGCTCCCTTCTTAGAGCCCTGCTAGTGCCCCGCGCACACCCCTTGCCTCATTTTACACACCCTCGCCCTCTCTCGTGCTCTGCCCTCGTCGCCAGACACCGTCGGAGACCCGCGCCCACGTTCCCGACCATCCAGCTCGCTGGAGACCGCGCCAAGCCTTCTCGAGCTCCGCCCCGAGGTGAGACACCCGTCCCCGTGCCCAATTTCCCTTATTGCGCCCTGTGTTCGTCCAATTTCGCCTTCGTCGGTGCTCGACCGCGGTGGTTCGCCGTGCTCGCGCGGTGGCCGGCCGATTTAGCCCGGTCTAGTTCCCCGGAGTAGGTTCCTGTGTCACCCCTGCCCCTGCTGAAGTTAGCCAAGGCCTTAGCGTGCCTTAAGCCCCCTCCTCGTGGCCGGAATCGCTCATCGGAGTTTCTCCGGCCCGCCCGAGACTCTCTCACCACTGTTCTCCCCTCTCTGCCCGTGGATTCATGGCCCTTTCCCCGCCATCGAGTTTGTCGTGGCACCCTCTTCTTCTCTTCCCAACTCCGGTGACCCCGGAGCCACCCTAGCTCGCGCCCGCCTCAACCCCGGCGACCTCACCGCCGTGAAGAGGAGCAGGGCCGCCCGCAGCCATTCAACCCCCTCGGTCTGATCCCCTCCGTCCGATCCAGATCGAACGGCCCGGACCCCGGGTACCGCTTCACGCACATCTATTTCCCCATTTGATTTCCCCCGTTCGATCTTAATCGAAAGGCTCGGACCCCCTCGGACCCCTGTAGCCGTCTGTTTCCCCTCTGGTGCTGGGCCCGCTCGGTCAGCGCGCTCTCCCCCTCTGTCGCTGACACTCCCTGTCCCGCCTGTCAGCGCTCGCCCGCCCGCGCGCGCGCCCTCGGCCGCAGATCTAATCTCGGCCGTTGGTTTTAGATCTGACGGTTAGATTCACCCGATACCCCTTTGCGTGGTAGTTTTCTTAAAGAGACCCTCGGTTTATTGGAAATCAAGCCGCCGTCCCTAGTTTTCGCGCGCAGGCCCCTGGATTCTTACAGATTGAACCCTGGACTTTTAAATATTCACAGAATTAGACCTAATTTCATATTTTGAATTCCCAAACTTGTTTATTTCATAACTTTTGCATATGAACTCCAAATTTAGTGATTCAAATTGCAAAATGTTCATAGAATTATTCTCTGTTTAAATAAAATGGTTTCACTTACTGTCTGCACACTCTAGTTTTTAGGATTGAATATGAACTAAAGTAGATGTAGTTTTATTTATTTAATAAAATAAATAAAAGGAGAACCTTAGAGATTTAAACTTGTTTAAGCTTGTGAGATTAGTAATGTGTATTACATGAGTTCATCTCTATTCTAAATTTTGGGTCACCATAAAATAAATTGATTTATGATTATGTACTTGTGAATAACACTTAGGGAAATAATAATCTACTTCCAAATGAATTTAATTCATGTTATAGTTCATGTCCCACTTTGAATTCATTATCCCTTATGTAGTATTGTGTCTTTTTAAGTTGTGTCCAATGTTTGTACATGTTTGGTGTGATGTTCATTTGTACTTTCCAAATGTATTGAATGCATGCTCGCTTTATTTAGACAACGAGCAGTCCGAGGTTCCTGAGTGTGTTGTTGGAGACCTCCCTGAGCAACAACCTGGTGAAGGCAAGTGTCCTCTAACCTATTATGTCCTACATACTTTATGATTCATTGTCCCGCATTACTTTATGAAACCTAAGGATTGACTAGTCTGTATTCACTTATCCTTGTTTACCTTTTTGGATTATCATGGTTAGCATGTTGCTATTGCCTTAACTTAATCAATGAACATGATGTGAACATTTATGATACGATACTGTTATCCTGATTATGTGGATGATCTTGTGATACCTTAGGGGACTCAGGCCTTTTTCCTGAGTACCTCTCCGTAAGGACCTGTTCGTGGAGTGACCACACGGGATAACAGTACAACCATGAGGGTGGAATGGGACGCCCTTAGCTGATTAATTAGATGAACCTAGGGGTGTAGTTGGCTTTGCCGGAGGGCCATCAATGGGGGTCGGGGCATAGTGCTCGCTCTGCCAAGGTTGGGGTGCAGAGGTTCTTTCGATTTGGTTTTGTTAGTCACCCACCTTGGGGAGGTGTACTGCGTTTGTACGACTGGCGAAACCTAACGAGCAGCTATGCACCAGGTGAGTCTTTGTAAAGTCTACGTAGTGTATCCCTAGCCATTCAACTTGGTAGTGAAGATCGGGTCTGTACAACCCAGGCTGGAAAGGTATCACGACTTGTGGGTAAAGTGTACAACCTCTACAGAGTGTTAAAAACTGGTATATCAGCCGAGCTCACGGTTAAGAGCAGCCTTGGGATCCTCTTTGATTAGAAGAACTTTGGATACTATTATGTTGATGATTAACAATGATGTTATAAAATCTGATCTCTGGTATTTCCTCTTTTGAGGAGGTACTTCTGGGTAATAACTGGGTTATTACTAAAACTTGTCTCTACTAATGATAATAAATACTTGACCAACTAAAAGCAATTGCTTAACCTCAAACTCCATATACAGCTAGTCCACTTTAGCCAAAAGGGACATTGTTGAGTACGTTGATGTGTACTCACCCTTGCTTTACACACCACCCCCACCCCAGGTTGTCCCCAGTGTGCTCAGTGCTCAGGAGGTGATGCTAGCAACATGGATGACTTCGAGGAGTTCCAGGAATATGACGAGTTCTAGTTCTTTCTTAGTGGCAAACCCCCAGTCAGCTGCCTGTGTAGGCTTAGCATCTATGTTTCGTATTTCCGCACTTTGATAAGTATGTTGAACAATGGTTATGTAATAGACTCTGTGGATGTCTTGGACATCTTGATGTAATAAAATACCTTTCCGCTATTTATTTCAAGCATTGTGTGATGATGTCCAATTATGTAATCGATGTGTACGTGAGTTTCTGATCCTGGCACGTACATGGTTCGCATTCGGTTTACCTTCCAAAATCGGGTGTGACATAAGTGGTATCAAAGCCTTGCTGACTGTAGGACCACTACCCTAGACTAGAATGGTCGCCCTAAGGATTATAGACCCTTACTCTTACCTTGACCTTGGAGTTCTTTCAAAAAGTTGGTCATCTTGACCAACTCTATGTTATTTACTCATCTCAAAAAGTTTTGTCTCACTTATCTTTATGTTTACTTTCTGGTCTCATAGTTCTACTCTTACTCTTGTGCTTACGTTGTCTTCTGTAGATGGCCCATATCAGGTGCACTGCACGTAAGTCTGTGATCCCCTTTTTGCCTTCTCGCCTGGCGGAGCGCCCCCTGCGTCGCACATTGCCAGGTCAGTCCAGTCACCTAGAGAGACTGCATCGTCGCCTGCACGAGGAGCAGGAGCACCGATGCCAGGAGCAGCAGGACTCTTCCCCCCCCCCCCCGCCTCAGCGGGAGGTGGAGTCTGAGAGGCCGCTTTCCCCTACGCCTCAGCCAGAGATGCCCCTTGCACCACCTCAGGGCATCCCGGCTGCTGGAGGAGACCCAGACGGAGACGGAGACGACGACGACGCTGGTGGTAGTTTGAGCCACGGCACGGAGCTTTCAGAGGAGCTGGAGCCAGAGGGATGGATCGCTAGACCCATCACTCGTGACGCCGCTCGTGGGTGTCACTTCCACGACGCTCTCGATACCCTATTGTGTCGGGCTTTCGACCGACACACCTGGTCTATCGAGTACTGTTGTGTAGTCTACCAGCATCGTCGCGGGCTATACCCGAACCAGTGGGAGGCTACTTGCTTGGTGCGCCGTCCGGACGATGATCTCCGAGGTGCAGAGGCCTTCTCAGAGCACTATTCTATTACTGAGAGGGATACTGCCGAGGCAGCCATGCAAGATGCAGCACGACAGGCACTTTCTCAGTATTGCTCGTTGTTTAGTGGTGTAGCTGATGGCCTCGACCTGAAATACTACCCTCGTCGTTCGACCGGCAGTGCTGGAAGTGTGATTGCCTCGCCAGTTGGTGAGGGCAATCCCAGGCTGAACAACATGGTCAACTTGGTCGCGGTGCTCAACACAGAGTTGGACCACGCCCTTGATGAGTTGGGCAAGGTTCGGGCGGAGGTTGCGGAATTGCGTGCTGAGTGCGCAGCACGCCACTATCTGGATGGTGGTTCTCCCGCCCCTGTCAGGATTCAGCACCCTTACCGTTCACCGCCCTGTGGTCGCTTCGACTATGGTACCCCAGACTGCAGGACCCGGATAGATTTGGATCCCTAGATCGACAGAGTCGGAGTCTGTAATAATGCTTAGTTCGGTGTCTTAGTCTAGTCAGTCTTAGTTAGAGTTAGTTTGCTTATCATATGTTGAATGCTTTTTATGATGGACATGTACTGAAGTTGGATCTTTGTAATGATTGTCACCAAGGTGTGGGTATCCCCTGCAACTTGGTGTAGTTATTAATAAAGTCAGTTATTTAGCTGGGTAATCCATTTATATCCACTTTCCTCTTTATCTGAGAAGCTGCCAGTGAAGATGGTCACTTGTCTAGTTCTATTAAGATTTTCTATACATCTCTTCTTATGCTGAAAGACTGCAGAGTCAGATTTGATATGTGTGTATGATTTCTATAGATGTCTGAGAACAGGCGCAGAGGTGCGAGGCGTGCTCAGCCAGAACAACAGGCACCCCAAGAAGAAGCAGCCCCACAGCAGCATTTGCCACCGCCACCCTCGATGACCATTGAATAGATGTTCTTGATGCAGACCCAAGCAGTTCAGGCAATTGGACAGACATTAGCAGCCATGCAGCAGGTGCAGCAGTAGCCACCACCGCCTCATCCTCCAGTGCAAGTCCAGATGCCACAAATGCCCAGAGACAAGCGGGCAGAGTTCATGAGGGGTCATCCCCCAGTCTTTGTCCATTCTGCTGATCCCATGGACGCTAAAGATTGGCTGTGTACCGTGGAGCGTGAGTTGCACACTGTCCAGTGCAACGATCGTGAGAAGGTGTTGTACGGTCCCCGACAGCGGAGGGGAGCAGCACAGTCTTGGTGGGAGTCCTACCTCGCCACCCATGCCAACCCTGAAGCTATCACTTGGGAGGAGTTCAGGGACAACTTCCGTCGCTACCATGTGCCCGAGGGACTGATGATAGTGAGGAAGGAGGAGTTTCTCGCTCTGAAGCAAGGTCCCCTGTCCGTCAGCGAGTACAGGGACAAGTTTCTACAGCTATCGCGTTATGCCCCAGAGGATGTCAACACGGGTGCCAAGAGGCAGTATCGCTTATTGAGAGGATTGGTTGATCCCCTCTACTATCAGCTGATGAACCAAACTTTCCCCACCTTCCAGCATCTGATCGACAGAGCAATTATGACAGAAAGGAAGCATTGGGAGATGGAAGACAAGAAACATAAGATTGGTGGACCTCAGGTTGGGAGTAGCAGCCATCCTCGCTACTCAGGCAACCCACCTCAGCCATTCAAGCAAGGTCACCAGCACCAGCATCAGTGTCAGAACCAGCCACAGTAGTACCAGAGGCAGTTTCCTCAGCAGCAGCAATAACGTCAGAACAACCAGCAAGGAGGAAATCAATACCAGCGCTAGAGCAACTAGGCAGCCCGTCTTCCTGCCCCAGCAACCAACCAGAGCAATCAAGCAGTGTCAGCGCAAGGAGGAAGTCATGCATGTTTCCACTGTGGGGAACAAGGCCATTGGGCAAATCATTGCCCAAAGAAAGTAGCTTAGTAGTAGCCAGCTCCCAATGCCCCAGTCAGACAGAATGCAATGCAGCAAGGAGGCAACAACCATGGGCAACCTCGTGCCCAGTATGGAAAGGTGAACCACTTGGAGGCCGACACAGTCCAGGAAACTCCAAGAGTGCCACTAGGTACGTTTTCAGTCGAGTACCATTCTGCAAATGTCTTATTTGATACTAGAGCAATGCATTCTTTTGTGACTGCATCATGGGTAGAATCACATAATATACCAGTAGCACCCATGTACCCACCCATGAGAGTTAGTTCAATTGGTGGAAGGACCCAAACGGATAGATTTTTCCCTAGTGCAAGAGTTCAAATAAGGGGGATAGAGTTCCCCGCTAATTTAATAGTTATGGGTAATCAGGATACAACTATAGATGTCATCCTAGGGATGAATTGGCTAACCAAGTACCAAGCTAGTCTTAGCTGTGACAAGAGAACTGTGAAGCTAGTGTCCCTATCAGGAGAAGAAGTCTTAGTGGAATTGGTCTTGTCAGGACCAAGGAAAGGGAGTTGTCACCAAATCACCACTCATACTGAGGAGATTAAACCATCAGAGGCTATCAGTGTAGTGTCAGAATTCCCAGATGTGTTTCCCGAGGAGTTACCAGGTATGCCACCTGAAAGGAAGGTTGAATTTGCCATAGAGCTTATACCAGGCACCGCCCCTATTTCCAAGAGAGCCTATCGAGTGTCTGGACTAGAGTTGGTGGAACTCAAGAAGCAGATTGATGAGTTGTTAGAGAAAGGTTACATCAGACCGAGTACCTCACTTTGGGCAGCCCCAGTGCTATTTGTGGAGAAGAAGGATGGAACGAAGAGGATGTGCATTGACTACAGAGCTTTGAATGAAGTCACTGTCAAGAACAAGTACCCCCTGCCTAGAATTGAAGATTTATTCGATCAGTTTAGAGGAGCAGTGTGTTCTTGAAGATAGATCTAAGGTCAGGTTACCATCAGCTTAGAATCCAACCCTCAGATATACCGAAGACAGCATTCATCACCAAGTATGGACTGTATGAGTTCATGGTTATGTCATTTGGTTTGACGAATGCGCTAGCCTACTTCATGTACATGATGAATAGTGTGTTCATGGACTACCTCGACAAGTTCGTAGTAGTGTTCATTGATGACATTCTTATATATTCCCAGAATGAGCAAGAGCATGAAGAGCATTTGAGGAAAGTACTGCAGAGGCTACGGGATTGTCAGTTGTATGCCAAGCTTAGCAAGTGTGAGTTCTGGATCAGCGAAGTTCTATTCTTGGGTCACATTATAAACCGAGAAGGATTGGCTATAGATCCAAAGAAGGTAACAGCTATCTTGGACTGGAAAGCACCAAAAGATGTCCGAGGAATCAAGAGTTTCATTGGAATGGTCGGTTATTATCAGTGTTTCATTGAAGGTTTCTCCAAGATTGTCAGGCCAATGACAACCTTGTTGGCAAAGAAGGTTGAGTTCAAGTGGACCCCAGCATGTTAGAAGTCCTTTGAGACATTGAAGGAGAAGTTGACAACGGCACCAATACTGATTCTGCCAGATGTACACAAGCCATTCTCAGTGTATTGTGATGCTTCTTACACCGGACTAGTATGTGTGTTGATGCAGGAAGGGAGAGTAGTGGCATACTCATCCTGACAGTTGAAGATTCATGAGAAGAATTATCCTACTCATGATCTGGAATTAGCAGCCGTGGTTCATGCATTGAAGACCTAGAGGCATTATCTTTATGGGCAGAAGTGTGATATCTACACGGATCACAAGAGTCTCAAATACATATTCACTCAGTCAGAGTTAAACATGAGACAGCGAAGATGGCTAGAATTGATCAAAGATTATGAGCTGGAGATTCATTATCACCTAGGCAAAGCAAATGTGGTTGCAGATACTCTTAGTAGAAAGAGTCAAGTCAATATGTTGGCCGCCTACCCGATGCCATATGAGCTAGCGAAAGAGTTCGACAGATTGAGTCTCGGATTTCTGAACAACACCCAAGGAGTGACAATTGAGTTGGAACCCACTCTAGAGAAAGACATCAAAAAAGGTCAAAAGGATGATGAGAAGATCAACGAGATTCGGCAGCTGATCGTAGATAGGAAAGGCAAGGATTTCTGTGAAGATGCAGAAGGAGTGGTATGGTTCAAGGATAGACTATGTGTTCCCGACATCAAATCGATCCGGGAACTGATTCTCAAAGAAGCTCATGAGACAACATACTCTATACACCCTAGTAGTGAGAAGATGTACCAAGACCTGAAGAAAAGATTCTGGTGGTATGGAATGAAAAGGGAGATAGCAGAGTATGTGGCTGTGTGTGACAGTTGTCAGAGGATTAAAACAGAACATCAGAGACCTGTAGGTTTGCTGCAACCGTTGCAGATTCCTCAGTGGAAATGGGATGAGATCGGAATGGATTTCATAGTCGGTTTGCCCCGCACTCGTACTGGTTATGACTCCTTCTGGGTAGTAGTAGACCGTTTGACAAAGGCGGCCCATTTCATAGTAGTCAAGACCACCTATAACAGTGCAGTGTTGGCTGAACTATACATGGCTCGGATTGTGTGCTTGCATGGCGTTCCAAAGAAGATAGTATCAGATAGAGGTACCCAGTTCACCTCTCATTTTTGGCAGCAGTTGCATGAAGCTTTGGGCACACACTTGAAGTTCAGCTCAGCTTACCACCCGCAGACAGATGGTCAAACAGAGAGAACCAATCAGATTCTGGAGGATATGTTAAGGGCTTGTGCTTTGCAAGACAAGATGGGTTGGGACAAGAGATTACCATATGCAGAATTCTCTTACAACAACAGCTATCAAGCCAGTTTGAAGATGTCACCATTCAAAGCGCTCTATGGGAGGAATTGCAGAACTCCATTGCATTGGGACCAACCTGGTGAAAGATAGGTGTTCGGTCCAGATATTTTGCTTGAAGCCGAAGAGAACATCAGAATGGTCCGAGAGAATTTAAAGGCAGCACAATCCAGATAGCGAAGCTATGCTGACACCCGAAGAAGAGAACTCAGTTTTGAAGTGGGAGACTATGTCTACTTGAAGGTGTCACCCATCAGAGGAACCAAAAGGTTTGGAGTCAGAGGCAAGCTAGCACCTCATTATATTGGGTCGTATCAGATTCAAGCAAGACATGGAGAATTGGCTTATCAACTCAGCTTATCAGAGAATCTGTCTGCTGTGTACGATGTGTTCCATGTGTCACGGTTAAAGAAATGCTTGAGAATGCCAAAAGAGCATTTGCCAGCAGAGGATCTTGAAGTTCAAGAAGTTCTGACTTATATTGAGAAGCCAACTCAAATTCTGGAGACAGCAGATCGGGTCACGCAGAGAAGTACCATCAGGATGTGCAAAGTCAAATGGGGTCACCACTCAGAAGAAGAAGCAACCTGGGAACAAGAGGATGATTTGAAAGCCAAGTACCCTGAGCTCTTTTCAAGCGAGCCCTGAATCTCGAGGGCGAAATTCTTTTAAGGGGGATAGGTCTGTAAAACCCTGATTTTGGGGGTATAAAATTTCTTTCTATTTATCACCCAAAATCATGTGTTACTCTTCCTTTTTCTCACTCTAGGCTTTCTCTCTCTCTAGATCCTCTCTCCCTTTTTTCTTTTGATCAGAGATAGCTTAAACTAGTAGAGATTAATTATTTATTTTTGTCAAAACCTTATGAGTCATGACATGTTGCATCATGCTGAGCTTAGAATATTCTTTGAAGTGTTGCACATGTTTGAATTAATTTGAATTTGAAACCTAGTTTGAATTTGGATTTGAAAACCCTATAGAAAAGAAATAGAAAAGGAATTAGAAAATCCAGATAAAAAGAAAAGGAGAAAGCAGCCCAGCCAGGCCGCGCGTGAAAGGGAAATGTGCCCTTGGGCCATTTCTAAGTATTTTGGTGATTGAGTGTCCAACACAAGTGCCTAAGTGTTAAATTGTGCCAAGGAATCAAGAAGTGCAAATCAAGATTCAAGGTATGTTTCTAGACTTAGTACATTGTTTTGAAGACTAATGTATTGTGTCTAAGTGCTGGAAACAGGAGAAATCAAGTTGGAAAGAGATGGCTTTGTTTAGCCAAAGACAGCTCGGTCTGGGTGCACCGGACTGTCCGGTGGTGCACCGGACAGTGTCCGGTGCGCCAGGCCGGAGTCTGTCAACTGACCGCTCTCGGGAAGTAATTAACGGCGTACGGCTATAAATCACCGGACTATCCGGTGGTGCACCGGACTGTCCGGTGAGCCAACAGTCGGCCCAGCCAACGGTCGGCCGCGTAATCCGCGCGCGACGCGTGGCAAGAGCCAACGGTCAGAAGGGGCACCGGACTATCCGGTGTGCACCGGACAGTGTCCGGTGTGCCAACGGCTAGGAATCTGAAACGGTCGGCTTCGCCAAATAAGGAAAGAGATCCGCACCGGACAGTGTCCGGTGGTGCACCGGACTGTCCGGTGCGCCAGGCGACAGAAGGCAAGAATTGCCTTCCTGGAATGCTCTCAACGGCTCCTAGCTGCCTTGGGGCTATAAAAGAGACCCCTAGGCGCATGGAGGAACACACCAAACATTCTCTAAGCATTCCTAAGCACCAAGACTTCGATTCTGCGCATTTGATTCTTTGTGATAGCAACTAGAGCTCCATTTGAGTTGTGAACTCGCCGGGTTGTGTTGTGAGCTCTTGTTGTGACTTGTGTGCGTGTTGATGCTCTGATTTCATGTCTTGTGTGCGTTGCTCATCCCTCCCTTACTCCGTGCTTCTTTGTGAACATCAAAGTGTAAGGGCGAGAGGCTCCAAGTTATGGAGATTCCTCGCAAGCTGGATATAGTAAAGTGAAAGCAAAACACCGTGGTATTCAAGTGGGTCTTTGGACCGCTTGAAAGGGGTTGATTGCAACCCTCGTCTGTTGGGACGCCACAACGTGGAGTAGGCAAGTGTTGGACTTGGCCGAACCACGGGATAAACCACTGTGCCATCTCTGTGTTGATCTCTTTGTGGTTATCGTGTTGTGCAAGCTCTCCTCTCTAGCCACTTGGCTTAATTGTGCTAACTTCTAATCAAGTTTTGTGGATTAAGTTTCAAGTTTTTACAGGATCACCTATTCACCCCCCCCCCTCTAAGTGCTCTCAATTGGTATCGGAGCCATTCTCTTCAAGAAAGGGACTAATCGCCCGAAGAGATGGATCCTAAGGGCAAGGGGATGGTGGTCAATGATAAGGAGAAGGAGTCCATCATCAATGATCCAAAGGATGACAAGCCTACTAACTCAGGCTCGGGCCACAAAAGAAAAGACGGGAGGAAGAAGAAAACAAGGCGCATCAAGGAGATAGTCTACTACGACAGCGATGAATCTTCCTCCTCCCAAAAGGATGACGACAACGACTACGAGAAAAAGAAGACGGTTAATTCTAACTTCTCTTTTGATTACTCTCGTATTCCTCAAAGTACCAATGCTCATTTACTCTCCATTCCACTTGGTAAACCTCCTCATTTTGATGGAGAGGACTACGGATTTTGGAGTCACAAAATGCGTAGTCACTTGTTCTCTCTCCATCCAAGCATATGGGAAATAGTCGAGAGTGGAATGCAATTTTATAGTACTGATAGTCCTATATTTATTAATGAGCAAATTCACAAAAATGCACAAGCTACTACTGTTCTTCTAGCATCATTGTGCAGGGATGAATACCATAAGGTGAGCGGCTTGGATAACGCCAAGCAGATTTGGGACACCCTCAATATCTCACATGAGGGGAACAATGTTACCATGCTCACCAAGATGGAGTTGGTGGAGGGCGAACTCGGGAGATTCGCGATGATCAGGGGGGAGGAGCCAACCCAAACGTACAACAGGCTCAAGACCCTCGTCAATAAGATAAGGAGCTATGGAAGCACGCGATGGACGGACCACGACGTCGTCCGCCTAATGCTAAGGTCCTTTACTGTCCTTGATCCACATCTTGTAAACAATATTCGTGAGAATCCTAGGTACACCAAGATGTCGCCCGAAGAAATTCTTGGGAAATTTGTAAGCGGGCGGATGATGATCAAGGAGGCGAGATACGTGGATGATGCGTTGAATGGCCCAATCCACGAGCCTCAAACCGTTGCTCTCAAAGCAACAAGGAGCAAGGAGGCGCTACCTAGCAAGGTGGCGCAAGTTGAGGCGGCCGGGCTTAATGAGGAAGAAATGACCCTCATTATCAAACGATTCAAGACGGCGCTAAAAGGTCGCAAGGAGCACCCCAACAAGAACAAGACGAAGGGGAAGTGCTCCTGCTTCAAATGTGGTAAGATTGGTCATTTTATCGCTAATTGCCCCGATAATGATAGTGACCAGGAAAAGAAGAGTGGAAAGTGGGAAAAGAAGAAGAACTATAAGAAGGCAAAGGGCGAGGCACATCTTGGAAAGGAGTGGGATTCAGATTGCTCCTCGTCCGACTCCGACAACGAAGGACTCGCCGCCACCGCCTTCAACAAATCATTCCTCTTCCCAAACGAGCATCACACATGCCTCATGGCAAAGGAGAAGAAGGTATGTACTCGAAACAATACTACTTATGCTTCTTCAAGTGAGGATGAGTCTAGTGATGATGATGAAATAGACTATTCATGTTTATTCAAGGGCCTAGATAGAACTAAGATTGATAAAATAAATGAATTGATTGATGCTTTGAATGATAAGAATAGATTGTTAGAAAAGCAAGAGGATCTCTTATATGATGAGCATGATAAGTTTGTAGAGGCACAAAACTCCCTTGCGTTAGAAATTAAAAGAAATGAAATGCTCTCTTGTGAATTGTCTACATGCCATGACTCTATTTCTAGCTTAAAGAGCATAAATGATGAATTGAATGGTAAGTTAGAAATAGCCAATAAATCAACATCTTGTGTAGAACATGTTGCAATTTGCAATAGGTGTAATGATTTTAATATTGATGCTTGTAGTGAACACCTAGTTTCAATTTCTAAATTGAATGATGAAGTGGCTAGTCTTAATGCCCAACTTAAGACTAGCAAAAATGATTTTGATAAACTAAAATTTGCAAGGGATGCCTACACGGTTGGTAGACACCCCTCAATTAAGGATGGTCTTGGCTTCAAGAGGGAAGTCAAGAACTTAACTAGCCATAAGGCTTCCATCTCCATCAAGGAGAAAGGGAAGGCCCCTATGGCAAATAGCATTCAAAAGAACCATGCTTTCTTATACCATGATAAGAGATATTCTAGGAATGTTCATCATGATAGGAGTTGCAATGATGTTGTTTCACATGCTTATAATTCAAATGCAATGTTTGCTTCTAGTTCTTCTATGCATCATAGAAATTTGGCTAGGAGAAATGCTATGCCTAGAAGAAATATTGTTCATGTTCCTAGGAAAGTAATGAATGAACCTTATACAATTTATTATGCTTGCAATGCTTCCTTTGCTATTTGTAGAAAGGATAAGAAGGTAATTGCTAGGAAATTAGGGGCCAAATTAGGGAGACAAGACTTGCATTTGGGTCCATAAGACTATTGTAACTAACCTTGTAGGACCCAACATGAGTTGGGTACCTAAGACCCAAGCCTAAATTTGCCTTGCAGGTTTATGCATCCGGGGGCTCAAGCTGGATTATTGACAGCGGATGCACAAACCACATGACGGGGGAGAAGAGGATGTTCTCTTCCTACGTCAAGAACAAGGATCCCCAAGATTCAATCATATTCGGTGATGGGAACCAAGGCAAGGTGAAAGGGTTAGGAAAATTTGCTATTTCATCCGAGCACTCTATTTCTAATGTGTTCTTAGTTGAGTCGCTTGGATATAACTTGTTGTCTATGAGTCAACTGTGTAATATGGGATATAACTGTTTATTCACAAATATAGATGTGTCTGTCTTTAGAAGAAGTGACAGTTCATTAGCTTTTAAGGGTGTACTAGACGGCAAACTTTATTTAGTTGATTTTGCAAAAGAGGAGGTCGGTCTAGATGCATGCTTAATTGCTAAGACTAGCATGGGCTGGCTGTGGCATCAACGTTTGGCACATGTGGGGATGAAGAACCTTCAAAAGCTTCTAAAGGGAGAACATGTGATAGGTCTAACTAATGTAACTTTCGAAAAAGATAGACCTTGTGCAGCTTGTCAAGCAGGTAAATAGGTGGGAAGCTCTCATCATGCCAAAAATGTGATGACAACATCAAGACCCCTGGAGTTACTTCATATGGACCTCTTCGGACCCGTCGCCTATCTAAGTATAAGAGGAAGTAAGTATGGTCTTGTTATAGTTGATGATTTTTCCCGCTTCACTTGGGTATTCTTTTTGCAGGATAAATCTGAAACCCAAGGGACCCTCAAGCGCTTCCTAAGGAGAGCCCAAAACGAGTTTGAGCTCAAGGTGAAGAAGATAAGGAGCGACAATGGGTCCGAGTTCAAGAACCATCAAGTGGAGGAGTATCTTGAGGAGGAAGGAATCAAGCACGAGTTCTCCGCTCCCTACACACCACAGCAAAATGGTGTGGTAGAGAGGAAGAACAGGACGCTACTAGACATGGCGAGGACGATGCTTGGTGAATTCAAGATGCCCGAACGATTTTGGACGGAAGCCGTGAGCACGGCTTGCCACGCCATAAACCGGTTCTATCTTCATCGCCTCCTCAAGAAAACTTCATATGAGCTTCTAACCGGTAACAAACCCAATGTGTCTTACTTTCGTGTATTTGGGAGCAAATGTTACATTCTAGTGAAGAAAGGTAGAAATTCTAAGTTTGCTCCCAAAGCTGTAGAAGGGTTTTTGTTAGGTTATGACTCAAATACAAAGGCGTATAGAGTCTTCAACAAATCCTCGGGTTTGGTTGAAGTCTCTAGCGACGTTGTATTTGATGAGACTAATGGCTCTCCAAGAGAGAAAGTTGTTGATCTTGATGATATAGATGAAGAAGATGTTCCAACGACCGAAATGCGCACCATGGCGATTGGAGATGTGAGGCCACTGGAACAAAAGGAGCAAGATCAACCTTCTTCCTCAACAACGGTGCATCCCCCAACTCAAGACGATGAACAGATTCATCAAGAAGAGGCGTGTGATCAAGGGGGAGCACAAGATGATCATTTAATGGAGGAAGAAGCACAACCGGCACCTCCAACCCAAGTTCGAGCGACGATTCAAAGGAATCATCCTGTCGACCAAATATTGGGTGACATAAGCAAGGGAGTAACTACTCGCTCTAGATTAGTTAATTTTTGTGAGCATTACTCTTTTATCTCTTCTATTGAGCCTTTAAGGGTAGAAGAGGCCTTGTTAGATCCGGACTGGGTGTTGGCCATGCAAGAGGAGCTCAACAACTTCAAGAGAAATGAAGTATGGACACTGGTGCCTTGTCCCAAGCAAAACGTTGTGGGAACCAAGTGGGTGTTCCGCAACAAACAAGACGAGCACGGAGTGGTGACAAGGAACAAGGCACGACTTGTGGCAAAAGGTTATTGTGGGGGATAGATATCCCCTGGGTCCACTAAAAAAGTAAAAGGCCTCACGAAAGGCCCAAGGGCCCGATAATTCATAAGGTCATTCTTTCGTGGGTCAAGGGAAAGACAACCAACAAAGAAAAGAAGACGTGAGACTGATTAGTGCAAACCCAGACGGCCCACAACGTCGAACGAATAAATCGCAACAGAGCCATGCGAGGATAAGTCGGCGAGGGTTACGTAGGGATAAACTCAAGAGGTTCACTATCTTTTAGCTACTTGTTGTTATCATATCACGTGTACTGCTCCACGGCCGAGTATATAAGGCCTAGGGGGCACCCCTTCAGAAGGATCGACCCTGTTCTACTTAGCCACCCACATAAACTCTCTGCGCCCTCTATCCAGAGAACCCTCTTGTAATCACGCTCATATACTCACCAGGACGTAGGGTATTACGCACTTCTAAGCGGCCTGAACCTGCAAATCTTGTCCATTGTCCCTCGTGCGACCGGCACGAACCATTTTGCTACAGTCGTTGACACCGTCCTACTCCTAAAAACACCTTGAGGGGCAACCTCGGGTGTGCGGTCGGACCCAAAACACCGACAGCTGGCGCGCCAGGTAGGGGGTGTGTCGACGATCCAAGCTAGCTCAATGGCCGTCACCTTCCACAGCAAGATCGCCGTGCGTCCCGGATCTGTATTCTGCTTCGGGACAATCTCATTCGTAGCGGACGAAGAGGGAATTCTACACCGCCTCGCAGATCTGCCGGAACAGAAGTCTCCTCCAACAAACTCCAAAAATGCTGGAAAGACGCTACCTCCGGCTCTTCGGAAAAAGATCGTCTCCGGGGAGGCTGGAGCTAGAAGCTCGCTGACCCGAAAGACTCCGCTGTCTACTTCCCCGACGAAAGAATGGACACGGGTCGTGAGAAAGAAGGAGACCAGGGAGAGGCAGGTCGTTCTTCCCGTTCCTCCGGCCTCAAAGGAGAACGGAAAGAAAGTCGCCGCGACAGCAGTACCGTTCTATCCCGACGTCCTCTTCATCGGGAGAGCAGAGTCGCCCGCCGTCTCTGACGATGAACCGACCGCACCTGGAGAAGAACCACCTCAGCGAGAATCCCGCCGACGAAGGAACCGACGCAGGAACGTTCGACGACATCACGCAGCCGGAGAGCGGGATCCGGAGTAGCCTGTCTCGCGAGACGAGGTCTCAGAGATAGGAGAAACTCCGAAAGAACGCGTCTTCAGGGAACGAAGGAACTCTCGACGACGTGATCGCCGGCGGACTCAGGAGCAAGCCGAGCAAGATGCAAGGCAACGACGCGAGAATCCGCTCTTCGGGCGCAACCTGAACCCCGACTTCGCCCGAGCTATGAACACGCCAAGCGAAGTCGGAGGCGTTCTAGCTCGGATAGCTGACGGACTTCCTCGGACTCCCGACGCCGAGGGATACCGACGCCTGTTCACTCAGGCAGCAAACCATCTTCTACCGCTCGCCCACCCGCCGAACGATTTGCGACACGCCATCAACAGTCGCCGAGACGCGCGAAGCTCTATCAATGCTTCGCGCGAACGGCGGCATGAGAACGAAATTCGCCGTCGGGAGGAGTATGACCGAGATCATGGCTTCCCGACTCAAAGCCAGGCCACCCGAACTGAGTCGGCAACAGCTTCAACTGGTGGAACCACCCGGGGACGGTCGAGGAACCACCACCGCCACTCCCCTCCCCGGGACAGACGACATCCCCGACGACAGGAGGACACGTGCGGAGTATCCGCCCTTACTCCGCGCCTTAGGGCCATCCAATGGCCTCCCAACTTCAAGGTATCCAATGTCGACAAATATGAACCTAAGCAGGATCCAGGGGGTTGGTTAGCCGTTTACACCACCGTTGCTCGGGCTGCCGGAGCATCCGAAGACGTTATGACCGCGTATCTGCCCATCGTCCTTGGGCAAGATGCGCTGCAGTGGCTACGACATCTACCCCGACACTGCATCGACGACTGGGGAGACTTCAGTCGACGCTTCACCGCCAACTTCCAGTCTCTCTCCGACAAGCCAGCGCAACCATGGGACCTCAAATCCATCAAGCGCCGGGGAGACGAGACTCTCCGGTCATACCTTAAAAGGTTCCAGACCATGAGAAACCGCATCCCCGAGGTCACGGAGGCGGCCGTGATCGAGGACTTCTACAGAGGATCTAACGACTCGGCTTTCGTCCAAGCCATACTACAAAAGGCGCCGACTACCTCCGAGGAGCTGTTCCGGGAAGCCGACCTCTACATCACCGCCGACGAGCGGGCCCAGGACCTCATCGGAGGAGCAAAACCCGCACCGACAGCACCACGACGCGACACGAACCAGCCACCCGACAAACGCTGGGAGAAGAGGCCTCGTGAAGAAGTACACGCCGCCGGACCACCCGCCTCTCGCGCCCGAGGAGGACCTCGTGGAGGCGAGCGTACACTGGACGACATCCTCGACGCCCAGTGCCCGTACCACAAGGACATGCGCCATACTCTACGTAACTGCCGGGACTTCAAGCACTCCGTCGGACATGGTCGACCCTTCCAACCCCTACCGCCTCCTCCGCCGAGGGGAGGACCAGGTGAACCACGACAGCCCCATCAGCCGGAGGAGGGGGGAGGAGGAGCTTTCCCGCGCGTTGACAGGGAGGTCAACGTCATCTTCGGCGGACATGGGTCGCAGGAGAACAAAAGACAACAAAAGCTCAACGACCGCCAGATACTAGTGGCGACCACCGGCCCTCCCGCCCCGTACCGGTGGTCGGAGCACCCAATCACTTTCACTCGGGAGGATCAATGGCTCAACTTTGACCATCCAGGCAAATACCCACTCCTCGTCGATCCGGTGATCCGAGAGAGCCGGGTAAAGAAGGTGCTAGTGGATGGGGGGAGCAGCATCAACGTCACCTTCCCCCGTACGCTCCAAGGCTTGGGAGTTCACCTCAAAGAGCTCCACGAGTCAGACACTCCTTTCTTCGGCATCGTGCCGACGGAAGGGGAATACCCGCTGGGCCACATCTACATGCCGGTCACCTTCGGGACTCCGGATAACTACAGAACCGAGTTCCTGAGGTTCGAGGTGGCGAACTTCGACTGCGGTTACAATGCCATCATCGGAAGGCCGGGGCTAGCCAAATTCATGGCCATCCCGCACTATACCTACATGATACTGAAGATGCCAGGACCGCAAGGAATCATAACTGTGCGCGCCGACTTCCAAGGCGCCGCAGAATGTTTCCGAGTGGCCATCCAAGCAGCCCTCACCACCAAGCCATCAACGGTTCCCTCTACACCGGCGAACTCTAAGCCTGAGGAAGACCTCGCCGTGCCGGCAAACGAAGCTCAGGCCGCGACCTCTATGCGGCCGACTGAAGAAACCAAGCGGATCAACCTGGGGTTTGCCGATGAGCGCAAGGCGGCCATCATCAGCTCCAGTTTGAATGACAAATAGGAAAGCGCGCTCGTCCAGTTCCTGCAAGATAACCGAGACGTATTCGCATGGCAACCTGCGGATATGCCGGGAGTCCCGAGGGAGTTGGCCGAGCACAAATTGAAAGTCTATCCTCAGGCGAGGCCGATCCGGCAAAAGCTGTGTCGTTTCACGCCCAACAAGAGAGAGGCCATTCGTGCCGAGTTAGCTCGCTTGGTCGCGGCCGGATTTATTAGAGAAGTATTACACCCCGAGTGGTTAGCCAACCCTGTTCTTGTACTCAAAAAGAATAAAGTGGATTGGCGCATGTGCGTCGACTATACTGATCTCAACAAACACTGTCCGAAGGATCCCTTCGGGCTCCCGAGGATAGATCAGGTGGTGGATTCCACCGCTGGATGTTTTGTGCTGTCTTTCTTATATTGCTATTCCGGGTATCATCAGATTAGTTTGGCAAAAGAAGACGAGGAAAAAACGGCGTTCATCACCCCGTTTGGTGCTTTCTGTTATACCTCCATGTCGTTCGGCCTCAAAAACGCTGGAGCGACTTATCAGAGAGCCATTCAAACATGCTTGGCCGATCACTGGGGCAAGCGTGTGGAGGCTTACATAGACGACGTGGTGATTAAAACGGAGAATCCGGAAAACTTCATCGAAGACTTACAGCTGGTTTTCAACAGCCTGAGAAGATATAGATGGAAGCTCAATCCTGAGAAATGTGTCTTCGGGGTACCAGCAGGAAAGTTACTCGGATTTATTGTCAGCCACCGGGGAATTGAAGCTAATCCAGATAAGATTGAAGCTATCATGAAGATGGAAGCCCCTCGGTCGCAAAAGAAGGTTCAGCGACTCACTGGATGTATGGCAGCCCTGAGCAGATTCATATCCAGGCTGCGAGAAAAAGGTCTGCCATTTTACAAACTGCTCAAGAAGGTGGATAAGTTTCAATGGACGTCAGAAGCACAAGAAGCTCTAGACGCACTGAAGAAATTCCTGACAACACCACCAGTACTAAAGCCGCCCCGGCGAGCTACGCCGACTCAACCAGCTGAAGATTTGCTGCTATATATCTCTTGCACGACTCACGTGGTAAGCACTGCGTTGGTAGTCGAGCGAGTGGAAGAAGGGCATGCCTATCCGGTACAACATCATGTCTACTTCATCAGTGAGGTTCTAGGTCCATCGAAGAAAAAGTATCCTCAAGTTCAGAAGCTATTATATGCAGTACTTCTAACTGCCCGCAAGCTGCGCCACTACTTTGACGACCACAAAGTCATAGTAGTCACTGGTTTTCCAATAGGGGATATTCTTCATAACAAGGAAGCCATTGGCCGAATAGCCAAGTGGGCTTGCGAGTTGGGATCCCATGATATCGAGTTCCGACCTCGCACTGCCATCAAAACTCAAGCACTGGTCGATTTCGTATCAGAGTGGACAGAACAGCAAGTTCCAGACAATCCAGAAACGGCAGAAGTATGGCGAATGTATTTTGATGGCTCGCTGAAGCTGCAGGGAGCAGGAGCAGGGATTCTCTTCACTGCACCTGGAGGCGAGCACCTCAAGTATGCTCTCCAGTTGCTATTCCCGACCTCTAACAATGCAGCCGAGTATGAAGCTTTGATACACGGATTAAACATCGCCATATCACTGGGTGTCAAGAGACTGATGGTGTATGGAGATTCTCTGGTAGTCATCAGTCAGATAAACAAGGAATGGGATTGTTCAAGTGATTCAATGGGAAGATACTGCGCCGCCGTCCGAAAGCTAGAAGATAAATTCGAAGGTCTGGAGTTTCATCATATAGAAAGAGATCGGAACACGGCAGCCGATGTACTGTCCAAGCTCGGATCCGGTCGGACTCAGGTCCCGCCCGGGGTCTTCGTGCAAGAAATTCTCCAGCCGAGCGTCTCGACGGATCAAATAGAAGAGTGCAACATCATAGAACAACCCGAGTCAGACTCTGATGACTGGAGGCAACCGATTATTAAGTATATAAAGAATGAAGAAGAACCAGATGACAAGAACTCGGCAGAGCGCATTGCCAGACAATCAGCTCACTATACACTCATCGGGAAGGTATTATACATGAGGGGCGCGTCAGGCGTCCTCATGAAGTGCGTTCTCCCGTCCACCGGGCAGTAACTTCTGGAAGAAGTCCATGCAGGGCAGTGTGGAGTACATGCAGCATCCAGAACATTAGTCGGGAAGGTTTTCAAGTCAGGATTCTATTGGCCGACGGCGAAGAACGATGCAGCCGAGTTAGTTCAGAGATGTGAAGCTTGCCAATACCTGTCAAAGCAACAGCACATGCCAGCACAGCAGCTACAGACCATACCAGTAACTTGGCCTTTCGCATGCTGGGGATTGGATATGATTGGACCTTTCAAGAAAGCTCAAGGAGGATACACCCATGTATTGGTGGCAATTGACAAATTCACTAAATGGATAGAGTTCCAGCCCATTGCCTCTTTAACCTCTGCTAAAGCCGTGGAATTCATACAAAGCATAATATTCAGATTTGGGATACCAAACAGTATCATCACTGACTTGGGATCCAACTTCACCAGTTCAGAATTCTTTGACTTCTGCGAGCAAAAAAGCATTCAGATCAAGTATGCATCTGTAGCCCATCCGAGAGCCAACGGGCAGGTTGAGCGAGCCAACGGAATGATATTGGAGGCACTTAGAAAAAGGGTCTTTGATAAAAACGAAAAATTCGCAGGAAAATGGATAAGAGAATTGCCTTATGTTGTTTGGAGTTTGAGAACCCAACCTAGCCGGGCCCTGCATGGAAATACTCCTTTCTTCATGGTCTATGGGTCAGAGGCAGTGCTACCTGCTGATCTCAAGTTTGGGGCGCCAAGATTGATCTTCGAAAGCATAGCAGAAGCCGAAGCCACCAGGCTGGAGGATATTGATGTACTCGAAGAAGAACGACTGAATGCAGTAATCCAATCAGCACGATACCAGCAGACTCTAAGGCGCTACCACGACAAAGCTGTGCGGCAACGTTTCTTTTCGATAGGAGACCTCGTCCTCCGCCGAATTCTAACGGGGGAAGGACGGCACAAGTTATCACCCTTATGGGAAGGGCCATTCATAATAGCAGAGGTCACTCGGCCCGGATCGTATCGCCTCACTCAGATGGATGGCACAGAAGTGGGGAACTCCTGGAACATAGAGCACCTCCGAAAATTTTACCCCTAGCTGTATCTCAAAACAGCCGGGGCGACCATGTATTCTGTATAATGGAAATGCGTCATCAATAAAGAGAGATTTCAAAGATACTTGGCTCGTTTACGATTGACTTGCATTCTTACTTAACTCGGGGTGACCACTATGCCCTACAAACGGAGCAATCGACTTAAGTCGGCAACGACTTAAGGCGGTGCAACATGCTCACGCTTACTTAACTCGGGGTGACCACTATGCCCTACAAATGGAGCAATCGACTTAAGTCGGCAACGACTTAAGGCGGTGCAACATGCTCACGCTTACTTAACTCGGGGTGACCACTATGCCCTACAAACGGAGCAATCGACTTAAGTCAGCAACGACTTAAGGCGGTGCAACATGCTCATGCTTACTTAACTCGGGGTGACCACTATGCCCTACAAACGGAGCAATCGACTTAAGTCGGCAACGACTTAAGGCGGTGCAACATGCTCACGCTTACTTAACTCGGGGTGACCACTATGCCCTACAAACGGAGCAATCGACTTAAGTCGGCAACAACTTAAGGCGGTGCAACATGCTCACGCTTACTTAACTCGGGGTGACCACTATGCCCTACAAACGGAGCAATCGACTTAAATTGGCAACGACTTAAGGCAGTGCAACATGCTCACGCTTACTTAACCTAGGGTGACCACTATACCCTACTAACGGAGTTACCGGCTAAAGTCATTGACGGCTTAAGCCGGTATAGCATACTCACGCTTATGCAGTTCAGGGGATGATTTCCATATCCCACAAACAAACTTCATAATCATCATGCAGCGTTACCACAAATTCGCAATTTGGATACAATAAGAAAGTGATGATGTCATTCGAATGATAAGCCGATAACCTCTAACAAGTACTTGATCATGCTAACTGCGAGCTCAGAGCACGCGAACTGTTTCTTTATTTTCCAATGTCTTTCTCAGGAACGACTGACGAAGAAAGGCGATTCGAGGAATCAGGGGCAGCATTCACATCGGCTCTTATATCTTCAGGGACAACCACACCGGGTCTTCTCATCAAGATTCGTCCCGCCCGAATAGCTTTGTCCAGGGCTTTATCACGCTGAGCTTTGAAAGTGACAGCAGCTTCTTCGGCAACTTTAACAGCCTGCTGAGCAGCTTCTAACTCCTGAGCAATGGATTTCTTAGAAGCTCGGAGTCCCTTGATGGTGGCATCCTTTGCTGATAGCAACTGTGTAAGGCGGGTCACTTCGTCCGAGGATTCTTGCAGCTGACGGCGCTGATTGTCCAGCTCCTCCATCGTAAAACGGTGGCTCCTCTCCAAGATGGTCAGCGAGTTGCTGGAATCTCGGTACAATCTGTCCAGGTTGTCGCGAGAAGCAGCAAGGATGCGTTTTTCTTCCTACAAGCAAAAATCAACTCATTCAGAATCCAAGAGCATGATAAGGCGAAGCACGGGTTCGTAAGCTACCTTCTCAGAGTCAAGCTGAGCATGAAGAGAAGAACTCAGAGCGTTGGCATCATCCAAAGCCGCGGAGACCTGACTCAATTCAATCTGGCTCTGAGAATACTTCTCCTCGAAGTCAGCGCACCGTCGAGCCATCTCAGCTTGATCTTGGGAATGTTTTTCTTCAAGAACTGTAATCCGCCGAGTCATCCCTATCAAGAGGTATTCAAACGAAATGAGGTCAGAAGGTAAAACAATCCACGAGCAAGAACAAAGAAAAAGAAGAAAAGACACTAACCAGCATTAGTTGCCTCCAACTCGGATACACGACCCCGAAGCAACACCGGATTCCAACGCTCAAGAGATGAAGCCACCTCCGGGATGGAAGCACCCTGCGACTTCAGCTGGCCGACCATTCCATCCACCAAAGCCTGATAAGAAGAGCGGATGAACATAATGGCAACGATTCGTGCAACATAAAGATCAAACTAAAGCACAGCACAGCACCTGGAGGTTGGAAAAGAGCGAAGGGATCCCCAAGTCAGGAGAAATCAGCTGATGACCAGGTACCAGACCACCACCCGAAGCAGCTTGCAGCAGACCAGCAGGAACGAGCTCAGTACATTCAGCAGAGCCTAACGCCAGACCAGTGGGAATGCTGCCCTCTAAAGCAACCCCCTAATCCGGAGTTTGGGCCACCACCATACCGCCAGAGTGTGGAGGTGAACCTGCATGAACATCCATGGAAGTGCAGGAAGGAGACCTCGCTCGGACACCCTCGGGGGCTGGGTCAAAGTTGGCACTGCCCACTTGAGCCGGATCATCCCCGGCAACACCCTCGGGGGCTGGGCAGTGGCCTACACTCCTCACCCGAGCTGAGTCCTCCCCGGCGACATCCTCGGGGGCTGGGCACGTGTCAGCACTATTCAAGGGATCCAAGCTCTCTGCCGTGACCACCTCTAAGGTTGACGGGCCTTCAGCTACTTCCATGGGATCAGGACGGTCCAAGTCAGCATCCCGACCCTCGAGATCATGCTCTAAGGTTGACGAGGCACGGGATGACCTCAGCCCAGCATCTGGCACGGCAGCACAAGTTTCTGTTGCATCAACATCCACAGGCTCTGATAGCAACTCTTCTGGGACCATATCCTCTAGAGCTTGATCAAAATTGGCCATAGACAGCTCTTGCAGACCAATAAGGGCAGACAAAGCAGGAGAAGGGACTCCACTACTTCCACCGCTAGCAACAAACTGCCGACTGTTTTTCCGAGTTAATGGAGTGTCATTTTCTTCCTCCTCATCTTCCACAGTAACAGCACGAACAGCATCCTCAGCGGGGTCAGCAGCAGGCGGAGCACACCCATTGGGATCAATGTCAGCAAGGCCAGTTGCAGTCATTTCTTCAGCAGTAGGAGCTAAGGTACTGGCATCCTCGTCAAAGTTGGATACTCGCCGGAGGCGTCTTCTCTTCTTCTTCTGCTCATCAGCAGAAGGCTCGGGCTGACTGGTTCGGCTAGGGCGCCTCGGGCAAGTACTGACAGGTTTCGGGACATCCAAGGTCGCATCAACCTCCGGAAGGGGCACCACTGCCAATGTACCATCAGGAGCAGCATCAGATGAATCCTCAGCTAGCAGATCAAGCATGTCATTTATGTCTGCATCACTAGGGTTCAGGGGCACTTCAAAATAAATCTGCCGTTCATCATCAGGTATCTCCCCGAGCGAAGCAACTAAAGAACGGACCTCTTCAGCAGAGGGTCGCACTCTAAGACCCAAATTGCTATCAGTCACGGGCGGATTGGACACAAAAAGGGTGAAAGCTTTGGGAGAAGGTAGGTTCCAAGCCGAGTATGCCACTGGAGCACCAACGTTTGAAACTTTACCCCTGAGGATCATCTCGAGTCGGCTTACCAAATCAACAGAAGGAATTCTCCTATTGGTAACTCGGGTTGAGTCGGCCAGCCCTCGATAAAGATATGCCGGATAGGCCCTATCTTTCAGCGGCTGAATGTTTTTGAAAACAAAATCTGTGACCACAGCTTCGGCAGTCAGACCTCTCTCTTTCAGTAATCCGACTTCAGTAAGCAACACGCCTGCCTCGGCCACTTCTTGATCTGTGGGAGACTCAGTCCAACTCGGAGTACGAACGTCTGGCTGTCTTCCTGAACGGGAAGGGAGAGAATTTCCATAATTATCAATTATAAACCACTCCAGACGCCAACCTTTAATGCTGTCTTTGAGGGGTATCTCGAGATACTCGGTCTTCCGCCCACGGCGCATCTCCAAACTGGCACCTCCGACCAACTGATGTTGCCCCCCGGCCATCCCAGGACGGCAGTGATACAGATACTTCCATAAACCAAAATGCGGCAGCACGCCGAGATAAGCTTCGCAAAGGTGAACGAAAATAGAGATTTGGAGAATGGAATTAGGGTTCAAATGAGTCAGGTTGATGTGATAAAAATCAAGGAGGCCACAGAAAAAAGGAGATATGGGAAGGCCGAGGCCGCGAAGAAGGAAAGGGGTGTAAACTACTGACTCGTGGGTATCTTCGGTTGGGACAGTAGTCCCGTGGCAAACCCGCCAAGAATAGAGTTCCCGCGGAGGAAGAACCCCGATGGAGACAAGGCGGAGAAGCTCAGCTTCAGAAATTACAGACATGTGGTTACCTGCGAAGGGTAACTGGCTGTTGGGGTCGATTGCGGGGATCACTGCAGCAGACGAGTTCGCAGTTTTTCTTTTGGGCGCCATCTTGCTTCTCACTGGCGAAACAGAGTAGGAGGCGAGTGGCAGAGAAGATTCAGATGCGGAAATGCAAGAACTAGGGCACGGAAAGCAAAGGCGGCTAAAAGCGCGACTCTTAAGGGATATTCTTGAGCCAGATACCCTTTCAAAAAGTGCCCAGTCATCACCCGGCGGTCATTTCCGAAATCCCAGCATGCCACGTGGATATCCGACAGTTATTTCCAAGAAAGCCGACGTGCCACCTCATCACTCGGTTATTTTCCTCAAAGTAACTTGTGAAGCTGACTATCACTCGGCGTTGCCTCTAAAACGCCGACCACGTGTTCAATCGCTCGGCATCACTTCTAAAATGCCGACGCCGACCTTCAATCACTCGGCGTTGCCTCTAAAACGCCGACCACGTGTTCAATCGCTCGGCGTTGCCTCTAAAATGCCGACGCCGACCTTCAATCACTCGGTGTGTCCTCTAACACGCCGACCACGTGTTCAATCGCTCGGCATTACTTCTAAAATGCCGACGCCGACCTTCAATCACTCGGCGTTGCCTCTAAAACGCCGACCACGTGTTCAATCGCTCGGCGTTGCCTCTAAAATGCCGACGCCGACCTTCAATCACTCGGCGTGTCCTCTAACACGCCGACCACGTGTTCAATCGCTCGGCATTACTTCTAAAAATGCCGACGCCGACCTTCAATCACTCGGCGTTGTTTCTAAAACACCGACCCCGTATTCTGTCGCTCGGCATTACTTCTAAAATGCCGATGCCGACCTTCTATCATTCGGCATTGCCTCTAAAACGCTGATGTCGACCTTCACATCACTTGGCGTTGTTTCTACTATATCAAAAGAATCAGTTCAACATTCAGGAAAAGCAACGACAAGTCATCGAAAAGGGGGGATCAACGACAGTTCTTGATTAAAGGGAAGTTAATAAGTTTACAAACCAACTCCTCAGGAGTTGGTGCTTCCCTACTTCTACTCTACATTACTACTACTACTAAACTACACTATACTACCCTACATTACTACTACATTATTCTAACTATACTAATATTTAAAGACCAGTGGCGTTTAGCCACTGGCCCTGCCGTCGCTGCCCTTGCCGCCGCCGCCTCCGGTGCTGCCCACGCTGCTGCTGCCCTTGGTGCCGCCCTTGCCGCCGCTGCCTCCGCCGCCGTAGCCGCCATCGCCGTCGCCGTCGCCTCCGTTGTCGTCGTCGCCGTCGTCGTCGTCGTCATCTTCGCCCTCGCCGCCGTCCGAGTCCTCCTCGTCCGAGGAGAACTCGGACTCATCCGAGCCCTCGAGCCCGGAGCGCTCGATGGCCCGGATGTACGTCCAGACCTCCGCCGCAAGCCCCTGGGAGTCGTCTGAGTCATCAGACGACTCACGCAGGGGGATGGGAGCCGGAGACCCCTCGGACTCATAGGAGAACTCCTCCTCTGAGTATTCCGAGTCACCAAACTCCTCCGATGGAGGAGTCGGCTCACGCTTGCGCTTGTTGTTCTTGCCCATGGTGGAAGCAGACAGAAGGGAGGAAGAAGAAGGCGGCAAAGAGCAGCGAAGAGATGTGAAAAAACCAGAGAAGCAAAGGTGTTATTTATAGAAGGTAAAGGCAACCGCTCACTTCTAACCGCGGTCACTGAACAGTCGCAAGGCATTCAATAAGCACTTCCACCCATCTGAAGACACGTCAGACGGCGGACGCCGTTTCATGCAACACTACACCCATTGGGACTCCAGTCAACAGCGCAAAGGATATGATTACACTAGCCGTCCCATCGCATTACTACTCAGAGGCAACCGGCTAAAACACTCAGCGTACCAAGCCGTCCCTTGCCCACACCCATTGGGGGGGGGACGCCCAGGAATTATCAGTATATTTTTCAAAATGGTCACATCCGTGCAGGGCATGCAGTGAATACCTCAAGACAAAAATGAGATATCAGTAAGGATCAGAGGAAAGCCAAATATAGCTAGCAAAGTACAAGATATGGCCGACAGAAGCGACGTGAAGACTAGACAGAGAACGTCCGTCAAACGTCCAATCAATCGCAGAAGCAAATAAATTGCACTACCTAGCAAGATATGGATGGATTGCAAACTCGGCTGCTAAAGACAAAATATACGCTGACCTTTGCAGCAAAATATTGATGACATAATGCTGACCTCCAAAGCATAATGCAAAATAGCTTCATGCCAGTTTCCACAAGCGAAAGGAAGACCTTCGAATGGATTATCCTTAAAAAATCCATTTGAAGGTCGGGGGCTACACCCATTGGGTGCACCTCCGGTGCACCCCATGGAGTATTATTCTAAACCGATATAGCGCCGACTTCTAAGGCGTAGAGCAAGATTGAAAAGACCAATCCTCAACCGAGATGCAGGAGCGCGAATGGAGATAACCTTTGGAAGAAGACCTTCGAGTAGATTATCTTCTAAAATCTACTCAAAGGTCGGGGGCTACACCCATTGGGTGCACCTCCGGTGCACCCAATGAAGTCCAGAGTCTTACAATCCAAAATGCCGACCTCTAAGGCACAAGCACAAAACCAAACTTTGGTCGAACGAGTGATCAGAGCCAGAGAAGACAGCAGGAAGTCATTTTTTGGACCTTGGATCTTTGAGTTGATTACCTCTAAATCAACCCAAAGATCGGGGGCTTGTGGGGGATAGATATCCCCTGGGTCCACTAAAGAAGTAAAAGGCCTCATGAAAGGCCCAAGGGCCCGATAATTCGTAAGGTCATTCTTTCGTGGGTCAAGGGAAAGACAACCAACAAAGAAAAGAAGACGTGAGACTGATTAGTGCAAACTCAGACGGCCCACAACGTCGAACGAATAAATCGCAACAGAGCCATGCGAGGATAAGTCGGCGAGGGTTACGTAGGGATAAACTCAAGAGGTTCACTATCTTTTAGCTACTTGTTGTTATCATATCACGTGTACTGCTCCACGGCCGAGTATATAAGGCCTAGGGGGCACCCCTTCAGAAGGATCGACCATGTTCTACTTAGCCACCCACATAAACTCTCTGCGCCCTCTATCCAGAGAACCCTCTTGTAATCACGCTCATATACTCACCAGGACGTAGGGTATTACGCACTTCTAAGCGGCCCGAACCTGCAAATCTTGTCCATTGTCCCTCGTGCGACCGGCACGAACCATTTTGCTACAGTCGTTGACACCGTCCTACTCCTAAAAACACCTTGAGGGGCAACCCCGGGTGTGCGGTCGGACCCAAAACACCGACAGTTATGCCCAAGTCGCAGGTTTGGACTTTGAGGAGACTTTTTGCTCCTGTGGCTAGGCTAGAGTCAATTCGCATATTGTTAGCCTATGCTACTCACCATTCTTTCAGGTTGTTCCAAATGGATGTGAAGAGCGCTTTCCTCAACGGGCCAATCAAGGAGGAGGTGTACGTGGAGCAACCCCCTGGCTTTGAGGATGAACGGTACCCCGACCACGTGTGTAAGCTCTCTAAGGCACTCTATGGACTTAAGCAAGCCCCAAGAGCATGGTATGAATGCCTTAGAGACTTTTTAATTGCTAATGCTTTCAAGGTTGGGAAAGCTGATCCAACTCTTTTTACTAAGACTTGTGATGGTGATCTTTTTGTGTGCCAAATTTATGTCGATGACATAATATTTGGTTCTACTAACCAAAAGTCTTGTGAAGAGTTTAGCAGGGTGATGACTCAAAAGTTTGAGATGTCGATGTTGGGCGAGCTAAGCTATTTTCCTGGGTTCCAAGTGAAGCAACTCAAGGATGGGACCTTCATCTCCCAAACAAAGTACACGCAAGACTTGATTAAGCGGTTTGGGATGAAGGACGCCAAGCCCTCAAAGACTCCGATGGGAACCGACAGACACACCGACCTCAACAAAGGAGGTAAGTCAGTTGATCAAAAGGCATACTAGTCTATGATAGGGTCCTTACTTTATTTATGTGCTAGTAGACCGGATATTATGCTTAGTGTATGCATGTGTGCTAGATTTCAATCCGATCCAAGGGAATGTCACTTAGTGGTGGTGAAGCGAATTCTTAGATATTTAGTCGCTACGCCTTGCTTCGGGATCTGGTATCCAAAGGGGTCTACCTTTGACCTAATTGGATATTCAGACTCCGACTATGCTGGATGTAAGGTCGATAGGAAGAGTACATCGGGGACGTGTCAATTCTTAGGAAGGTCCCTGGTGTCGTGGAGCTCTAAGAAACAAACTTCCGTTGCCCTATCCACCGCTGAGGCTGAGTATGTTGTCGCAGGACAATGTTGCGCGCAACTACTTTGGATGAGGCAAACCCTCAGGGACTTTGGCTACAATCTGAGCAAAGTCCCACTCCTATGTGATAATGAGAGTGCTATCCGCATGGCGGATAATCCTGTTGAACACAGCCGCACAAAGCACATTGACATCCGGCATCACTTTTTGAGAGACCACCAGCAAAAGGGAGATATCGAAGTGTTTCATGTTAGCACCGAGAACCAGCTAGCCGATATCTTTACCAAGCCTCTAGATGAGTCGACCTTTTGCAAGCTGCGTAGTGAGCTAAACATCTTAGATTCGTGGAACCTGGATTGATTTATAGCATACATGTGTTTTATGCCTTGATCATGTTCCTTAATGCATTTTGTTGTTTATTTATGGTGCTCAAGTTGTACAAGCACTCCCCGGACCTCACAAGTCCATTTGCAAGTGATGCACATATTTAGGGGGAGATGTGCTACAACTTGACCCTTTGAGACTAATTGTGTGCTTGAGTTTGCTTAATTTAGTCTCCAAGGAGGTTTTGAAAGGGAAAAGGTGGACTTGGACCATGCAAGACTTCCACTGCACTCCGATGAAAGAGTAACTAATTCCAAGTTCATCTTTGTACTCTTGTTGCCTTTTTACTCTTAGTTGAAGATTTTGGTCAGGCAATGGGGTTAAAAGGCCAAAATTGATCTCGTTTTGGTGTTTGATGCCAAAGGGGGAGAAAATAAGGCCAAAGCAAGAAATGGATCAGCTACCACTTGATGATTTTGAAAAAGTAGAGTTAGAGTTTTTGTTTGTCAAAAAATTTAATTGTCTCTTTTGTCAAAAGTTGGTCTCTTGTGGGGAGAAGGCTTGATTATGGGAAAAGGGGAGTTTTTGAATCTTTGATCAATTTCTCTTGAAATATCTCTCTTTATGTTTCAACAAGTGTGTTTGACTTAGAGATAGGAAATTGAGTTTGATTTGCAAAAACAAACCAAGTGGTGGCAAAGAATGATCCATATATGCCAAATTTGAATCAAAACATGGTTGTGTTTTCATTTGCACTTCTTTTAGTTGCTTTTTTTGTGTTGGCATAAATCACCAAAAAGGGGGGAGATTGAAATGGAAATGTGCCCTTGGGCTATTTCTAAGTATTTTGGTGATTGAGTGTCCAACACAAGTGCCTAAGTGTTAAATTGTGCCAAGGAATCAAGAAGTGCAAATCAAGATTCAAGGTATGTTTCTAGACTTAGTACATTGTTTTGAAGACTAATGTATTGTGTCTAAGTGCTGGAAATAGGAGAAATCAAGTTGGAAAGAGATGGCTTTGTTCAGCCAAAGACAGCTCGGTCTGTGCGCACCAGACTGTCCGGTGGTGCACCGGACAGTGTCCGGTGCGCCAGGCCGGAGTCTGTCAACTGGCCGCTCTCGGGAAGTAATTAACGGCGTACGTCTATAAATCACCGGACTGTCCGGTGGTGCACCGGACTGTCCGGTGAGCCAACAGTCGGCCCAGCCAACGGTCGGCCGCGTAATCCGCGCGCGACGCGTGGCAAGAGCCAACGGTCAGAAGGGGCACCGGACTGTCCGGTGTGCACCGGACAGTGTGCGGTGCGCCAACGGCTAGGAATCTGCAACGGTCGGCTTCACCAAATAAGGAAAGAGATCCGCACCGGACTGTGTCTGGTGGTGCACCAGACTGTCCGGTGTGCCAGGCGACAGAAGGCAAGAATTGTCTTCCTGGAATGCTCTCAACGGCTCCTAGCTGCCTTCGGGCTATAAAAGAGACCCCTAGGCGCATGGAGGAACACACCAAGCATTCTTTAAGCATTCCTAAGCACCAAGACTTCGATTCTGCGCATTTGATTCTTTGTGATAGCAACTAGAGCTCCATTTGAGTTGTGAACTCGTCGGGTTGTGTTGTGAGCTCTTGTTGTGACTTGTGTGTGTGTTGATACTCTGATTTCGTGTCTTGTGTGCGTTGCTCATCCCTCCCTTACTCCGTGCTTCTTTGTGAACATCAAAGTGTAAGGGAGAGAGAGGCTCCAAGTTGTGGAGATTCCTCGCAAGCGGGATATAGTAAAGTGAAAGCAAAACACCGTGGTATTCAAGTGGGTCTTTGGACCGCTTGAAAGGGGTTGATTGCAACCCTCGTCCGTTGGGACGCCACAACGTGGAGTAGGCAAGTGTTGGACTTGGCCAAACCACGGGATAAACCACTGTGCCATCTCTGTGTTGATCTCTTTGTGGTTATCGTGTTGTGCAAGCTCTCCTCTCTAGCCACTTGGCTTAATTGTGCTAACTCCTAATCAAGTTTTGTGGATTAAGTTTCAAGTTTTTAACAGGATCACCTATTCACCCCCCCCCTCCCGCCTCTAGGTGCTCTTAGCGCGCCCGCGCGCCGCCTGACAGGCGGACCCCACCTGTCAGCGGCAGTTCCCCTCTCCCGCGCGCGCTCCCTCTCTCGCTCTCTGCCCGGTGGGATCAACCTGTCGGCGCCAGTTTCCTTCACCCGTTCGCTCTCTCTCTCTCTGCCTCGCGGGCCCGGTTCGCTAGTTGTCGAGTTGTTGTCCCGCGCGTCCCCTTTTCTCTCTCTGCGCCGTGGACCTACCCTGTCAGCTCCGCCCCCTCCGCGCTCGCCGTGGACCGGCGCGTGCGCACTTGCGCACATCGCCGGATTTCTCGGCCACGATGCCTGCCCACGCACCCAACTCCCATCTTAGAGCCCCTCCAGTGCCCCGCGCACACCCCTCGCTTCATTTCACACACCCTCGCCCTCTCTCGCGCTCTGCCCTCGCCGCTAGACGCCGCCAGAGACCCGCGCCCGCGTTCCCGACCATCCAACTCGCCGGACACCGCGCCAAGCCTTCCCGAGCTCCGCCCCGAGGTGAGACACCCGTCCCCGTGCCCAATTTCCCTTATTGCGCCCTGTGTTCGTCCAATTTCGCCTTCGCCGGTGCTCGGCCGCGACGGTCCGCCGTGCTCGCGCGGTGGCCGGCCGATTTAGCCCGGTCTAGTTCCCCAGAGTAGGTTCCTGTGTCACCCCTGCCCCTGCTGAAGTTAGCCAAGGCCTTAGCGCGCCTTAAGTCCCCTCCCCATGGCCGAAATCGCTCACCAGAGTTTCTCCGGCCCGCCCGAGACTCTCTCACTGTCGTTCTCCCCTCTCTGCCCGTGGATTCATGGCCCTTTCCCCGCCATCGAGTTCGTTGTGGCACCCTCTTCCTCTCTGCCCAACTCTGGCGACCCCGAAGCCACCCTAGCTCACGCCCGCCTCAACCCCAGCGACCTCACCGCCGCGGAGAGGAGCAGCACCGCCCGCAGCCATTCAACCCCTCGGTCTGATCCCCTCCGTCCGATCCAGATCGAACGGCCCGGACCCCGGGTACCGCTTCGCGCACGTCTGTTTCCCCGGTCTGACTTCCCCCGTCCAATCTTGATCGAACGGCTCGGACCCCCTTGGACCCCCTTGGACCCCCTCGGACCCCTGTAGCCGTTCGTTTCCCCTCTAGCGCTGGGCCCGCTCGGTCAGCGCGCTCTCCCCCTCTGTCGCTGACACTCCCTGTCCTTCCTGTCAGCGCTCGCCTGCTCGCGCGCGCGCCCTTGGCCGCAGATCTAATCTCGGCCGTTGGTTTTAGATCTGACAGTTAGATTCACCTGATACCCCTTCGCGCGGTAGTTTTCTTAAAGAGACCCTCGGTTTATTGGTAATCAACCCGTCGTCCCTGGTTTTCACGCGCAGGCCCCTGTATTCTTACATATTGAACCATGGACTTTTAAATATTCATAGAATTAGCCCTAATTTCATATTTTGAATTCCCAAACTTGTTTATTTCTTAACTTTTGCATATGAACTCCAAATTTAGTGATTCAAATTGCAAAATGTTCATAGAATTATTCTCTGTTTAAATAAAATGGTTTCACTTACTGTCTGCACACTCTAATTTTTAGGATTGAATATGAACTAAAGTATATGTAATTTTATTTATTTAATAAAATAAATAAAAGGAGAACCTTAGAGATTTAAACTTGTTTAAGCTTGTAAGATTAGTAATGTGTATTACATGAGTTTGTCTCTGTTCTAAATTTTGGGTCACCATAAAATAAACTTGTGGGTAAAGTGTACAACCTCTGCAGAGTGTTAAAAACTGGTATATCAGCTGAGCTCACGGTTAAGAGCAGCCTTGGGATCCTCTTTGATTAGAAGAACTTTGGATACTATTATGTTGATGATTAACAATGATGTTATAAAATCTGATCTCTGGTATTTCCTCTTTTGAGGAGGTACTTCTGGGTAATAACTGGGTTATTACTAAAACTTGGCTCTACTAATGATAATAAATACTTGACCAACTAAAAGCAATTGCTTAACCTCAAACTCCATATACAGCTAGTCCACTTTAGCCAAACGGGACATTTGCTGAGTACGTTGATGTGTACTCACCCTTGCTTTACACACCACCCCCACCCCAGGTTGTCCCCAGTGTGCTCAGTGCTCAGGAGGTGATGCTAGCAACATGGATGACTTCGAGGAGTTCCAGGAATATGACGAGTTCTAGTTCTTTCTTAGTGGCAAACCCCCAGTCAGCTTTCTGTGTAGGCTTAGCATCTATGTTTCGTATTTCCGCACTTTGATAAGTATGTTGAACAATGGTTATGTAATAGACTCTGTGGATGTCTTGGACATCTTGATGTAATAAAATACCTTTCCGCTATTTATTTTGAGCATTGTGTGATGATGTCCAATTATGTAATTGTTGTGTACGTGAGTTTCTGATCCTGGCACGTACATGGTTCGCATTCGGTTTACCTTCCAAAACCGGGTGTGACACTTATCCGGTGTGAGGAGTCTACTCCTCTACCTCTAGACCATGCAGTTGTTTGGCTGAGGGGTTTGGTTTGCCAAAAGCACTAGCTGAGTCTAAAATCAAGTTTTAGCTTTTCCAATTCTATCATCATTAGTTTAGCTAGGTGTGCTCCTTTCTAAGCATACATGGTAACAATCATTTAGCACAATCAACAAGTTATCTCAAGTAAATCCTCGTTCCACTTTTTACTCAATGCAGTACAAGGGGTCAAGCAGTCTCATTAGCTGCGAGAAGTAGATGATTCGAATCGAGTCTTATCCTTGCAAGGCAAATCTAAACACACGACATGTAGGGGTACTCCGTCCCCACACACGTCAACTGTACCCATCGATTCCCCGTTCGCGGCCAGGACTCACCGCCTTGGCATACAATGCTCCACTGACCCCGGCTGCCGCTGTGCAGTGACCGCACTTGTACCCACCATAGCTAGCATGGGAGACCCAGTCTCAGGACGAGTGAGGGGTAAAGTCTGCGCCCGGCTTCACTCAGGTACTAGGTTTACCGGTTACCATATTTCCCGACATGTGCTTAGTACATTCAAACGCTTGACTCAGGTATCCACACATTAATCCTTAATTCCATTTCCGTCTCATAGACAAGTGAGAGCACCTAGAGGGGGGGTGAATAGGTGATCCTGTAAAAGCTTGAGACTTAAAGCCACAAACTTGATTAAGTGTTAGCACAATAAAATCAAGTGGCTAAGGAGAGCTCTTGTGAACCACAATTGACACAGTGAGAACAAGCACAAGAGACCCAGAGATTTATCTTGTGGTTCGGCCAAGTACAACACTTGCCTAGTCCACGTTGTGGCGTCCCAATGGACGAGAGTTGCACTCAACTCCTTTCAAGTGATCCAATGATCAACTTGAATACCACGGTGTTCTTCTTTCTTTACTCTTTCCTTTTTGCAAGGAATCTCCACAACTTGGAGTCTCTTGCCCTTACAATAAGAATCAAGGTGAAAGCACTAGAGTAAGGGAGGGAAGCAACACACTCAAATCCACAGCAAATACGCACACACACAGCCAAGAATTGAGCTCAAATGAGTATCACACAGTTCACCACTAGAACGGAGCTCAAATCACTAAGAATGCCAATCGAGTGCGCAAAGACGGAGTGTGAATGATCAAGAATGCTTAGAGTGTGCTTGGTGTTCTCCTTCATGCGCCTAGGGGTCCCGTTTATAGTCCCAAGGCAGCTAGGAGCCGTTGAGAGCAATCCAGGAGGCAAATCTAGCCTTCAGTCGACTGGTGCAACGGACAGTCCGGTGCACCACCGGACACTGTCCGGTGCAGATCTCTTTCCTATTCTGGCGCAGCCGACCATTGAAGATTTGGAGCCGTTGGCGCATCGGACACTGTCCGGTGCACACCGGACAGTCCGGTGCCCCCTTCTGACCGTTGGCTCGGCCACGCGTCACGCGCGGATTGCGCGGCCGACCGTTGGCCCAGCCGACCGTTGGCTCACCGGACAGTCCGGTGCACCACCGGACAGTCCGGTGAATTATAGTTGTACGCCGCCGTTGAGTTCCCGAGAGCAGCCTTTTCACCAGAGCTAGCCTGGCGCACCGGGCACTGTCTGGTGCACCACCGGACAGTCCGGTGCACCCAGACTGAGCATAGTCTTGGCTGCTCAAGCCAAGTCTTTTCCATTTATCTTTTCTCTGATCCTAGCACTTAGACAAATATGTTATTACACAAAAACCAATGTACTAAGTCTAGAATCATACCTTTATATTGATTTGCACTTTGTCCACCATTTGGCATAGTTTAACCATTTGTGTTGGTCACTTAATCACCAAAATACTTAGAAATGGCCCAAGGGCACATTTCCCTTTCAATCTCCCCCTTTTTGGTGATTTATGCCAACACAACAAAAAGCAACATATAGAAGTGCAACATCAATGCAAATGAGAACAAGAATTTGTTTTGATTCAAATTTGGCATATTTGGATCATTCTTTGCCACCACTTGGTTTGTTTTTGCAAATCAAACTCAATTTCCTATCTCTAAATCAAATTTACTTGTTGAGGCATAGAGAAAGGTATTCCAAGAGAAATTGATCAAGGATTCAAAAAACTCCCCCTTTTTCCCATAATCAAACATTCTCCCCACAAGAGACCAACTTTTGACAAGAAGAGACATTAAGAGAATTTTGACAAAACACAAACTCTAACTCTACTATTTTCAAAATTCTCAAGTGGTAGCTGATCCATTCCTTGCTTTGGCCTTATTTTCTCCCCCTTTGGCATCAAGCACCAAAACAGGATCAATCTTGGCCCTTAAACCCCATTGCCTCACCAAAATCTTCAACTTAGAGTAAAGAGGCAATAAGATCATAGAGATGAACTTGGAGTAAGTTACCCTCTCATCGGAGTGCAGTGGAAGTCTTTCATGGTCCAAGTCCACCTTTCCCTTTCAATGCACCTTTGAGACTAATTTAAGAACACTCAAGCACATGGTTAGTCTCAAAGGATCAAGTTGTAGCACATCTCCCCCTAAATATGTGCATCACTCACACATGGACTTTTGAGGTCCGGGGTTGCTTTCTACAACTTGATCACCATAATTAAGCAACAAAATGCATAAAGAAACATGATCAAAGGCATAAAACACATGTATACTATAAATCAATCCAAGTTTTGCGAATCTAAGACATTTAACTCACTACGCAGCCTGCAAAAGGTCTTCTCATCTAAAGGCTTGGTAAAGATATCGGCTAGCTGGTTCTCGGTGCTAACATAAAACACTTCGATATCTCCCTTTTGCTGGTGGTCTCTCAAAAAGTGATGCAGGATGTCTATGTGCTTTGTGCGGCTGTGTTCAACAGGATTATCCGCCATGCGGATAGCACTCTCATTATCACATAGGAGTGGGACTTTGCTCAGATTGTAGCCAAAGTCCCGGAGGGTTTGCCTCATCCAAAGTAGTTGCGCGCAACACTGTCCTGCGGCAACATACTCGGCCTCAGCGGTGGATAGGGCAACGGAAGTTTGTTTCTTAGAACTCCAAGACACCAGGGACCTTCCTAAGAATTGGCATGTCCCTGATGTACTCTTCCTATCAACCTTACATCCAACATAATCGGAGTCTGAGTATCCAATTAAGTCAAAGGTAGACCCCTTTGGATACCAGATCCCGAAGCAAGGCGTAGCGACTAAATATCTAAGAATTCGCTTCACGGCCACTAAGTGACACTCCCTTGGATTGGATTGAAATCTAGCACACATGCATACACTTAGCATAATATCCGGTCTACTAGCACATAAGTAAAGCAAGGAACCTATCATAGACCGGTATGCTTTTTGATCAATGGACTTACCTCCTTTGTTGAGGTCGACGTGTCCGTCAGTTCCCATTGGAGTCTTTGCGGGCTTGGTGTCCTTCATCCCAAATTGCTTGATTAAGTCTTGCGTGTACTTCGTTTGGGAGATGAAAGTGCCGTCCTTGAGTTGCTTCACTTGGAACCCAAGGAAGTAGTTCAACTCGCCCATCATCGACATTTCAAACTTTTGAGTCATCACCCTGCTAAATTCTTCACAAGACTTTTGGTTAGTAGAACCAAATATTATGTCATCGACATAAATTTGGCACACAAATAAGTCACCATCACAAGTCTTAGTGAATAAAGTTGGATCGGCTTTCCCAACCTTGAAAGCATTAGCAATTAAAAAGTCTCTAAGGCATTCATACCATGCTCTTGGGGCTTGCTTAAGTCCATAGAGTGCCTTAGAGAGCTTACACACGTGGTCGTGGTACCGTTCATCCTCAAATCCAGGGGGTTGCTCTACGTACACCTCCTCCTTGATTCGCCCGTTGAGGAAGGCGCGCTTCACATCCATTTGGAACAACCTGAAAGAATGGTGAGCGGCATAGGCTAACAATATGCGAATAGACTCTAGCCTAGCCACAGGAGCAAAAGTCTCCTCAAAGTCCAAACCTGCGACTTGGGCATAACCTTTTGCCACAAGTCTAGCCTTGTTCTTTGTCACCACCCCGTGCTCGTCTTGTTTGTTGCGGAACACCCACTTGGTTCCCACAACATTTTGCTTGGGATGAGGCACCAGTGTCCAAACTTCATTTCTCTTGAAGTTGTTGAGCTCCTCCTGCATGGCCAACACCCAGTCCGGATCTAGTAGGGCCTCTTCTACCCTGAAAGGCTCAATAGAAGAGACAAAAGAGTAATGCTCACAAAAATTAACTAATCTAGAGCGAGTAGTTACTCCCTTGCTAATATCACCCAAGATCTGGTCGACGGGATGATTCCTTTGAATCGTCGCTCGAACTTGAGTTGGAGGGGCATGTTGTGCTTCTTCCTCCATAACATGATCATCTTGTGCTCCCCCTTGATCACACGCCTCTTCTTGATGAACCTGTTCATCGTCTTGAGTTGGGGGTTGCACCATTGTTGAGGAAGAAGGTTGATCTTGCTCCTTTTGTTCCTGTGGCCGCACATCTCCAATTGCCATGGTGCGTATTGCGGTTGTTGGAACGTCTTGTTCATCTACATCATCAAGATCAACAACTTGCTCTCTTGGAGAGCCATTAGTCTCATCAAATACAACGTCGCTAGAGACTTCAACCAAACCCGATGATTTGTTGAAGACCCTATACGCCTTTGTATTTGACTCATAACCTAACAAAAACCCTTCTACAGCTTTGTGAGCAAACTTAGAATTTCTACCTTTCTTTACTAGAATATAACATTTGCTCCCAAAAACACGAAAGTATGATACATTGGGTTTGTTACTGGTTAGGAGTTCGTACGACGTCTTCTTGAGGAGGCGGTGAAGGTAGACCCGGTTTATGGCGTGGCAAGCCGTGTTCACGGCTTCTGACCAAAACCGCTCGGGGGTCTTGAACTCTCCAAGCATCGTCCTCGCCATGTCAATGAGTGTCCTGTTCTTCCTCTCTACCACACCATTTTGCTGTGGTGTGTGGGGAGCGGAGAATTCGTGCTTGATTCCTTCCTCCTCAAGGTAGTCCTCCACTTGAAGGTTCTTGAACTCGGATCCGTTGTCGCTCCTTATCTTCTTCACCTTGAGCTCAAACTCATTTTGAGCTCTCCTTAGGAAGCGTTTGAGGGTCCCTTGGGTTTCTGTTTTATCCTGCAAAAAGAATACCCAAGTGAAGCGGGAAAAATCATCAACAATTACTGAGCCATACTTACTTCCCCTGATGCTAAGGTAGGCGACAGGTCCGAAGAGGTCCATATGCAGCAGCTCCAGGGGTCTTGATGTAGTCATCAAGTTCTTGCTGTGATGAGCATTTCCCACTTGTTTACCTGCTTGACAAGCTGCACAAGGTCTATCTTTTTTGAAAGTCACATTTGTTAGACCTAACACATGTTCTCCGTTTAGAAGTTTGTGAAGGTTCTTCATCCCCACATGTGCTAAACGGCGATGCCACAGCCAGCCCATGCTAGTCTTAGCAATTAAGAATGCATCTAGACCGGCCTCCTCTTTTGCAAAATCAACTAAATAAAGTTTGTCGTCTAGTACACCCTTAAAAGCTAATGAACCATCACTTCTCCTAAAGACAGACACGTCTACATTTGTGAATAAGCAATTATAACCCATATTACAAAGTTGATTAACGGACAACAGGTTATACCCGAGCGACTCAACTAAAAACACATTAGAAATGGAGTGCTCGGATGAAATAGCAATCTTTCCTAGACCTTTAACCTTGCCTTGGTTCCCATCACCGAATATGATTGAATCTTGGGAATCCTTGTTCTTGATGTAGGAGGTGAACATCTTCTTCTCCCCCATCATGTGGTTTGTGCATCCGCTGTCGATAATCCAGCTTGAGCCCCCGGATGCATAAACTTGCAAGGCAAATTTAGGCTTGGGTCTTAGGTACCCAACTTGTGTTGGGTCCTATAAGGTTAGTAACAATGGTCTTAGGGACCCAAATGCAAGTTTTATCTCCCTTGCATCTTGCCCCTAATTTCCTAGCAATCACCTTCTTATCCTTTCTACAAATTGCAAAGGAAGCATTGCAAGCATGATAAATTGTAGAAGGTTCATTAATTACTTTCCTAGGTGCATGAACAATATTTCTTCTAGGCATATGATGAATAACATTTTCCTAGCCAAATTTCTATCATGCATAATAGAAGAACTTGAAGCAATCATGGCATGTGATTCAAAAGCATTGTAACTTCTATTATAATGAACATTCCTAGAATATCTCCTATCATGGTATATGAAAGCATGGTTATTTTGAGTACTATTAGTCATAGGAGCCTTCCCTTTCTCCTTGGCAGGAATGGGAGTCTTATGACTTGTTAAGTTCTTGGCTTCTCTCTTAAAGCCAAGTCCATCCTTAATTGAGGGGTGTCTACCAATAGTGTAGGCATCCCTTGCAAATTTTAGTTTATCAAAGTCATTCTTGCTAGTCTTAAGTTGGGCATTAAGACTAGCCACTTCATCATTTAATTTGGAAATGGAAATTAAGTGTTCACTACAAGCATCCATATTAAAATCCTTACACCTATTGCAAATCACAACATGTTCTACAAGAGAGCTTGATTTATTAGCTATTTCTAACTTAGTATTTAAATCATCATTAATACTCTTTAAGCTAGAAATAGATTCATGGCATGTAGATAGTTCACATGAAAGTATTTCATTTCTTTTAACTTCTAGAGCGAGAGAATTTTGTGCACTAACAAATTTATCATGCTCTTCATATAAAAGATCTTCTTGCTTCTCTAACAATCTATTTTTCTCATTCAAGGCATCAATTAATTCATTGATCTTATCAATTTTTGTTCTATCTAGACCTTTGAATAAACTAGCATAGTCTACTTCATCATCACTAGACTCATCATCACTTGAAGAAGCATACGTAATAGTACTTCTAGTATTTACCTTCTTCTCCTTTGCCATGAGGCATGTGTGATGCTCGTTGGGGAAGAGAGCTGATTTGTTGAAGGCTGAGGCAGCGAGTCCTTCGTTGTCGGAGTCGGACGAGGAGCAATCCGAATCCCACTCCTTTCCAAGGTGTGCCTCGCCCTTCGCCTTTTTGTAGGTTTTATTCTTTTCCCACTTTCCTTGTTCCTGGTCACTATCATTATCGGGACAGTTAGCAATAAAGTGACCAATCTTACCACACTTGAAGCAGGAGCGCTTTCCCTTCGCCTTGCTCTTATTGGGATGCTCCTTGCGACCTTTGAGCGCCGTCTTGAAGCGCTTGATGATGAGAGCCATTTCGTCCTCGTTTAGCCTGGCTGCCTCAACTTGTGCCACCTTGCTAGGTAGCGCCTCCCTGCTACTTGTTGCTTTGAGAGCAACAGTCTGAGGCTCATAGATCGGCATTGGGCCATTCAACACATCATCAACATATCTTGCCTCCTTGATCATCATTCACCCGCTTATAAACTTTCCGAGTATTTCCTCGGGCGTCATCTTGATGTACCTAGGATTCTCACGAATAGAGTTTACAAGATGAGGATCAAGGACAGTGAAGGACCTTAGCGTGAGTCGGACGACGTCGTGGTCCGTCCATCTCGTGCTTCCATAGCTTCTTATCTTGTTGACCAGGGTCTTGAGCCTATTGTACGTTTGAGTTGGCTCCTCTCCCCTGATCATTGTGAACCTTCCTAGTTCGCCTTCCACCAACTCCATCTTGGTGAGCATGGTGACGTCGTTCCCCTCATGCGAGATCTTGAGGGTGTCCCAGATCTGCTTGGCGTTGTCCAAGCCGCTCACCTTATTGTATTCTTCCCTGCACAAAGATGCTAAAAGAACAGTAGTAGATTGTGCATTTTTATGGATTTGTTGATTAATAACCATGGAGTTATCCGAACTATCAAATTGCATTCCATTTTCTACTATCTCCCATATACTTGGATGAAGAGAGAATAAGTGGCTACGCATTTTGTGACTCCAAAATCCGTAGTCCTCTCCATCAAAGTGTGGGGGTTTACCAAGTGGAATGGAAAGCAAATGAGCATTGGAATTATGCGGAATACGAGAATAATCAAAGGAAAAGTTCGAGTTAACCGTTTTCTTTTTCTCCTCGTATTTGTCATCCTTTTGAGAAGAGGAAGATTTGTCGCTGTCGTAGTAGACAACCTTCCTGATGCGCCTCTTCTTTTCGTCTTTCTTCTTTTGACTCGAGCCGGAGTCATTGACTTTGTCGTCCCTTGGCTCGTTGAAAATGGACTCCTTCTCATTGTCGTTGACCACCATCCCCTTTCCCTTAGGATCCATCTCTTCGGGCGATTAGTCCCTTTTGTGAAGAGAACGGATCTAATACCAATTGAGAGCACCTAGAGGGGGGGTGAATAGGTGATCCTGTAAAAACTTGAGACTTAAAGCCACAAACTTGATTAAGTGTTAGCACAATAAAATCAAGTGGCTAAGGAGAGCTCTTGTGAACCACAATTGACACAGTGAGAACAAGCACAAGAGACCTAGAGATTTATCCCGTGGTTCGGCCAAGTACAACACTTGCCTAGTCCACGTTGTGGCGTCCCAATGGACGAGAGTTGCACTCAACTCCTTTCAAGTGATCCAATGATCAACTTGAATACCACGGTGTTCTTCTTTCTTTACTCTTTCCCGTTTGCAAGGAATCTCCACAACTTGTAGTCTCTTGCCCTTACAATAAGAATCAAGGTGAAAGCACTAGAGTAAGGGAGGGAAGCAACACACTCAAATCCACAGCAAATACGCACACACACAGCCAAGAATTGAGCTCAAATGAGTATCACATAGTTCACCACTAGAACGGAGCTCAAATCACTAAGAATGCCAATCGAGAGTGCAAAGACGGAGTGTGAATGATCAAGAATGCTTAGAGTGTGCTTGGTGTTCTCCTTCATGCGCCTAGGGTCCCTTTTATAGTCCCAAGGCAGCTAGGAACCGTTGAGAGCAATCCAGGAAGGCAAATCTTGCCTTCAGTCGAATGGTGCACCGGACAGTCCAGTGCACCACCGGACACTGTTCGGTGCAGATCTCTTTCCTATTCTGGCGCAGCCGACCGTTGAAGATTTGGAGCCATTGGCGCACCGGACACTGTCCGGTGCACACCGGACAGTCCGGTGCCCCCTTCTGATCGTTGGCTCGGCCACGCGTCACGCGCGGATTGCGCGGCCGACCGTTGGCCCAGCCGACCGTTGGCTCACCGGACAGTCCGGTGAATTATAGCCGTACGCCGCCATTGAGTTCCCGAGAGCAGCCTTTTCACCAGAGCCATCCTGGCGCACCGGACACTGACAAATATGTTAGTACACAAAAACCAATGTACTAAGTCTAGAATCATACCTTTATATTGATTTGCACTTTGTCCACCATTTGGCATAGTTTAACCATTTGTGTTGGTCACTTAATCACCAAAATACTTAGAAATGGCCTAAGGGCACATTTCCCTTTCAACAAGGCATCCACCCTGGATCCAAGTCCATAGACCATCATAGATCCCATTATCAAGATGAATACAATCAATGCCTGACCTCATGCGAGTGCTAGAAAAATCACTCGACTTCTACCGAGATCCTGATTAGCAAGTAGCTACTCGACCTAGCATACTAGTATCCATCTCAAAAAGGAATCTTGAGTTCATGCAACTAAGGGTTTCGAGCAACTCCTACACTTAAGTGCACATTACAAGCCTACAAACATTAAGTGTAGTAAAGTAGCATATATAAATTGGTTATGCATAAAACCGGGGCTTGCCTTCAAATGCTGGGGCTACGGGGAGATCCTCTGTGGCAGGCTCGGGAGCTGGCTTCTGGACTTCCTCTTGGACAGCTCCTTATTCAGGAATGAGCACGTACTCTCCGTCAGCGAGGTTGCAATCTAATGAATGAAATGAGTGAGACATATGCATGCCATGATATGCAATGTGGTAGTAAAAATGATTAAAAGAATAAGGTAAGGTTTAATCTTACTATGAGATTTCTAGTGGTATACTTAGCCATTTTTAGGGTCAGGTATGGTTAAATTAAATGGTCAGATTATTTAGTGCCCCACTGATTTCCTTTTAGTGTCTTAGTGAAAGTTTATCATGATCCATGCTGAATTCATTGGGGTGTGATTCATTATTCTTACTAATTCTCTCTTTTTCCCTTTTTCTATTATGCTCTTTAAAGTGGGTTTGACCTACAACCTAGCTCTATAAATTTCTAAAACATCTACAAAAATTACAGTAGTTTCTTCACTGGTGTATAATTCTCAATCTCAAAAATTGAGGCCTAAAATGTTAAGGGTTCACTCTGTACAAAATTATTAAGTTTTATGGCAGAGGGGGTGCTTTGAGCTACAACTCTCTTCTAATAGTGAATTTTTCCCTAAGATTTTTTTGCTGGCATCTAGGGGTAATAACATGACTTTGTACCAAATTTTAGCCACTGACATCTATTGGTCATGTTATTGTGATTTTCTAAAGCTTTTAACCATAGTGGTGCTTTCTACTACTACTATATTTGAAAAATGTCAAACAACAGATTTCCTAATTTTTCTATTTTCTTCTTTGTGCAAGAACAATCATTCTAGAATTTGGCAACTTTTTGCTTAGGGGAAAGGGTGGTAGAAATTCTTGGAATATATGGCCTTTTTCATGGGGTAGGGAGTAATGTGTGTTACCTTACATTTTTAATTGCGTTTTATATTTTTCTCTGGTGGTTTACCTCATACGTAATTGGGTAAAAATTTGTTAGCCCACTGTTACACATTTTTAGGCTTTCTCATGATTTATTTAAAGGATGGGCCAAATCCAAGTTTTAATTGTTCAACTCACTTATTATGATGGGTTGGGGTGTTTATTATTTTTGTAGTGGTGTTCTAGCAGTCAAGAGTCTACTGAAATTTTCTTACCATTTTTACAATAGTCCTTATATTTTTAATTATGGCTTTTCTTTATTTCTTAGTGCCTAATAAAATAATTACCCTTGGATTAGCTCTGGATTAGGGTTCTCTGCATTTTTCCTATGGTGTTTCTCACTTAGGTGTTCTAGGAAAAATATATTCATCCTATGGTTATTATTTTTCATCACCTTTCTTATTTTTCTAAGATTTGGGCAGAAATAGTTTTTAATAGACATTCTTGGTTTATTCTTGTATACTGGGGTGTTTAGTATTTTTAAACAGTGTGTATGTTGGGTATGTATCTGTACAAATTTTCTTCAACCTAGTATAGAAGTATTTCTATTTTTCTTTGTATTAATAAGGTTTGGACAGTTTCCTTATTTAATTCAAAACTCTAAAAATTAGTACAGAAAACATGGGGTTCAGTATTTTTGTCTGACAGTTCATAATGTTTGAAATCCAGCAAAATTGGTTTGACTAATTTTGGATGAGTATTCCTCAAGTTATGCATTTAACTGATTTACTGCTGATTTAAAGAATTTGAAATTCGAAATGAAAAGGAAAACCTACTTTGCTCTGGGGTCCCTGGCATTTTCTTCCTGGTTTCCTTACAAACAGACCCTCGAGTTTCTATTGTACTGAGTCTCTGATAGCGCAGAAAACCCCCTGGGGAATCCTAAATCTAACCCGCGATCCTTCCCCTCTTTGAACAGTGCCCGCGGCGGAGGAAAGGGCGGAGGGCTTACCAGCGGTGAGATAGCTCCGGTGAGGCGTCCAGGGAGGTCGGGGAGATTACGGCGGTCACGTCGAAGTACGGGTCGGCGTCAGAGCTAGTCGGAGTCGGCCGGTCCACGTGCGCAGGCGGGGGAGTTCATCGGCGGCGAGTACTCCGGTCTGCTCACGGCGAGATAGTCCAATTGGTTGGCTTGAGAGGCTTGACCAGGTGACATAGAGGCAGTACACGGAAGGAATTGGAAACTGGCGCAGAGACTTACCCGGTCACGTTCGCCGGTGAGCGGAAGAAGTCCTGCAAGGTGATTCGGGTCCTCCGGTGAGGCTCTGCTGGGTCTGAGGGCTTGGGAAGCTTCACAGGTCTCTAGCGAAGCTAGCCGAGCCGATATCAAGGACTGGGGATGGCTGGGGCAAGCTGGCCACGGTGGCCGAAGCTCAGGTGGCTTGGCGGGCGGTGGCGCGTCGTGCTTAGGGGAAAGTCCGGCAAACTCGGGCTTGGGTGGGACTGTGAGCGTGTGGGGGAGTACGGTCGAAGCCTTGGGGCTGCTTTACAGGTGCGGCATGGGCGAGGGCACGGTGTCGGGTGCCCTGGGCGTGCTATGGTGCATCAGCAAGGGTCGAACACGTGGACGTTTGCTTCTGCTCTTGTTCAAACGCCGATAGGGCGCATATCACCACGAATTTGGGCAAGATCGCCGTGTAGGATTTGTTCCCCCGACTGAGTTATGTCGTTTGTGTGTGGAAGTCATGTGGTTTTGGGCTATGGACAGGGAGTTGTCGCGTCGCCAAAATGCTAGTGTTCACGGCCGAGTCCTGAGGAAATCTGCGCCAAGATCGTGCCAAACGTTTGAGAAAATTTCTCAAACTTCGCTAGGGTGTGTTCAAGGTAGTTTGGCGCCACTTTGATATTTGGACTTTGTGGATTCAAGTTTTGAAAAATAGAGAACACAGCTGATCTTTGAGAAGGGGTCGAAATTCAGATTCTGAATTTCAAAAATTTTCCTAGAGGCTTCACTTTATGGGCTGTTTTGGGAATTTTGGAAAATTCAAATGACCAATCTTCCTTACTACACTTTGTAGTTCATTTTATGCACTAAAACTTTGTTAATCGGTCCTTATTAAGGTTTTGTATTTTTTCCAAGTCTTTTCTCTAATTTCCCCTTTGTACTCAAATGGCCAATTTGAGTGGTGTTAGGGTTTTGGATGTTTTTCTCATCTAAGGTGCATGATGTCCTTAGTGTATGTTTCTTGAGCTAAAAAAGATTTGTTTAGGCTTTTAATCCTTTAAGTTTGGTGTTCCTTGCACCATTAGAGCCACATGTGATAATGATCACAAGTTGGGCGTACTGGAAAACCCTAAGTAACACTGGGGTGTTACAGTAGCTTGCGCGAAGCCATGATCACTGTGTATGAAATTTTCTCGAGTTCGGTCATGTTGCACTTGGAAGTCGTGAGGACTTCGGAGATGTAGTACACTAGGCATTGTCGGCTTTTGCCATCTCTGTCCTGCTCTTGGAGTAATGTTGCGCTGACTGCGCAGTGTGAAGCCGCAATGTAGAGAAGCAGCGGCAGCGAAGGGTCGGGACTTGTCAGAGTTGCTAAGTCAGACAGGTGTTGTTTGAGCGACTCGAAGGTCGCTGCCTGCTCTGGGCCCCAAACGAAGTCTTTTGCACCATGCAATGTTTTGAGGAAGGGTAGGCTTCGCTCAGCGAACTTAGAGATGAATCTGTTCAGGGCCATCAATCTTCTTGTCAGTCGCTGGACATCTTTGGTGGACTGCGGAGGTGCCATGTTGATGATCGCTTGGATCTTGGTTGGGTTGGCCTCGATCCCTCGCTGCGATACTAGGTAACCAAGTATTTTCCCCTGACGTACTCCGAAGACACACTTCTTAGGGTTGAGCCGGAGTCGTGTGTCGCGCAAGTTGGCGAATGTCTCTGCGAGGTCGGCCAGGTGGTCCTCTTTGCTTTTGCTTGCGACAACAATGTCATCTACATAAGTGAAGATGTTGCGGCCTACCTGGTTTTCAAGGACCTTCTTGGTGAGGCGAGAAAAGGTTGAGCCGACGTTCTTGAGTCCTTCAGGCATTCGTACGAAATAGTACGTGCCGAAGGGTGTAATGAAGCTTGTGCTTGCCTTGTCCTCCTCTTTCATGTAAATTTGGTGGTAGCCCGAGAAGCAATCTAGGAGGGACATGACTTTGCAGCCTGCTGCGCTGTAGACAATTTTGTCAATTCGTGGCAGAGGGAAATTGTCCTTGGGGCAAGCCTTATTGAGGGTTGTGAAGTCGATACACATACGCCATTTGTCGCTCTTTTTCTGCACCATGACCACGTTGGCGAGCCATGTTGGATAGGCGATTGGCTCAATGAATCTGGCTTCCAATAAGCGATGCACTTCGGCCTTTGCTGCTTCCGTTTTCTTGTCAGACATTTTCCGTAGCCGCTGCTTTTCTGGGTGCACCGAAGGGTCGATGCCCAGGCTGTGCTCGATAACGGAACGGCTGACCCCGACCAGATCAAGGAGGACCAGGCGAAGACATCCTTGTTACTGGAGAGACAGGAAAGGAGTTTTTCCTTATCTCGCGATGTCCGGTCTTCACTGATTATTACTGTTTGCTTCGGCGTTGCTGGGTCGAGGGGTATCGCCTTCGTCCCGTCGTTCTGGGCCTTGACTTTTTTGTCTTTGACTCGGCGATTGCTTCTGAAGCCTTCGCACTCTGCCGTGAGGCAGTGCACGTTTCGTTGCCCTGGAACGAAGTCTCTTTCAATGTTGTGCGCTGTCTGCTGGTCGTCGTAGACGATGATCACGCCCTACGAACCTGGGATTTTCATACAGAGGTAGAGTCCATGAATGGCTGCCTCAAATTTATTGATCGAGCCCCGCCCCATGATGGCATTGTATGGGTAGACCATGTCGACAATGTTGAATGTGACTTGCTCACTCCACGCATTGGGTGCTACACCAAATGACAGGGGGAGCTCTATCTTGCCGACGAGGAAAGTGCCCTTGCCACTGAATCCGTGAAGGGGATTATCTGCGGGCTTGAGGAGGCTATGGCTGATTCCCATACGGTAGAAGGCGTGTAGAAAAATGATGTCAGTCTGACTGTCGTTGTCGACCAGCACTTTGTGTAGATCCCAGCTTGCTACCCTATAGTTGATCACCATGGCATCTGCGTGTGGAGCGATGCGCAAGTCAACGTCCCTGGCATCGAAAGTGAGCGGTACATGGGACCACTTTGTTTGCACCACTAGGTCAGTGAGAGCGACATGGTTCACACTTCGATAGTGGTCCCTTTTCTGTCGCTTTATGTCGAAGTCCACGCTTGATCCCCCAGTGATCATGTGGATGACTCCGCAATATGGTGGCTTAGCGAAGTCTTCTTGTTTGGGTGCTTGCGGTGGGTGGTTGTGGTGCGGAGGATTTGGGTGATGCGGAGGCGGTGGTGGTAGAACCTGCACCTCTTGATGGTGATGGTAAGCATGGTTGGGTGGGTGATGGATTTGTTCATTGTGGTAGGGTTGTTGGTGATGGTAAGTGTGTGCGACGACCCTCTAGTTGTCAGCTAGTTGAGCTCTGGACATTCTGACCCTGGTGCCCTTGGTCTCCGAACAGTCCCTTGTTGGGTGCGTGCAGTCTTCGCCATGAAACAAGCAATAGAATCTTCACGGTTGTTGTGCCCGTTCGTGGCCTCTTCCTCTTGCACCGTTGTCGTGGCCTTGGGGGGTATTCCTGACGACGGGTGGGCTCTCCAGCTGGGTGCTGATTGGCTATGGTGTGCACCTGCTGATGATTGCGATTGTCCTGGCCGGAGTCTGGCTGCGCCGGCCTGGTCCAGGTTCTGCTGGACTGCGGAGGGTCCTTGGGCTTCCTCTGAGATTCAACCTTGCATTGATGGAGCTCTTCAGACCTGGCATACTTCTCAAATAGTTGGTATAGCTCATATAGATTCTTGGGTGGATCCCTGATGCAATGACTGTACAGGACGTCTGCCCGAAGACCACTGATCGTGTAGTGGATCGCTATGTGGTCGTCAAATGATGGCAGTTGCGATTTGAGCGTCAGGAATTTCCTGTAGTATTCGGGACGGGTTTCCTTTTCTTGCTGCTTGCAGAGGGATAGTTCGACCAAGGTGTCTGTGTCGGGTCGGTACCCTTGGAAGTTGAGCAGGAATTTGTCGCGAAGGCCTTTCCAGGACTCGATGGACAGTGGCGGTAGCCTGGTGTACCAAGTCAAGGCAGGGCCCTCGAGGGCGATGATGAAGGACTTGGCCATAGCGGCATCGTCCCCTCCTGACGATGCGACGGCTACTTGGTAGCTCATGATGTACTGAGTCGGGTCGGTGCTGCCGTTGTATTTGGGGTAGGTGTCGGTCCTGAAGTTGGTGGGCCAGAGTGATGCCTGTAGTTGCGGAGCCAGAGAACTTCGCTCGTCGAGATAGTTGATTTCCTAGAAAGCGGTGGATGGTGGAATGAAGGGGCCGCGCTGAGGTTGGAATGGGTCTCTGGCTTGAATGTACTGCTAGAGAGGCGCTGGCGGTGCGAGGGGTCCGCGCTGTAGGTTGTATTGGCCTTCGCCTTGTATGAGCGTGATCTCTTGCTCTAGCTCCCGAGCTCTCTGCTCTTCATCTTGTATCATCTAACGCACCTTGGCTTGCATGGTGACTCATTGGCGCTTGGCTTCGAGGATTTCTTTCTGCTTCTGCAGGTGGTTGTTTTTTATGCGTAGAGCTCGTAGCTTTAGCTGGTCTTCGGCTGAGATGCCGATGACTTCTCCGTCCTCTATGGTGTCTTCGCCCTTTGGCGGAGCGAAGCCTGGTGGTGGTGCTTGTGGTGCGCCCTCGGAACTACAGGTGCGTACAGTGTCGTCGGGGGTGGGGTGATCCTGGCGCTGTCTCTTGTTGTTGACAGCGTCGTCTTCGAAGGCCTCTTGGGGGTGGTGTCTGCGAGGGCCTTTCCTTTCTTCTCCGCCAGTAGTGCTGCCTTTGCCGCGTCGTCGATGGATGCAGCGGCCTTGGACGTTGCTCTCTTGGGGGGCCATCGCAGGTTGTTTCTCGTCGCACGAACGGTGGGCGCCAAATGTTGGAACCTGCCCTTCACAACAGGTAGATCCAACGGGAAATTAGGGAGAGAGTTTACAAAGCTTAACACGGGATGTCAAAAACCTTGTTTTTTCTCCCTGTGCCTGGGCACAGTACTGGGGTATTTATAGGTACTCGAGGGGCCGTTTGCCCCTGTCAAAGACATTTAGACCCTCGAGTACCTGGTTTATCCCCAGAATATTCCCACGAGGGGAGGTTACAGACAGTCATTACGGTAAACTTTATTACAAACACGGCCCTAATCACACATGTCCACGCGGGCCCAACTCTATGGGCCGAATCGCACATGGGCCTCTCGGTGGTGAGGGAGCGGGACTTCGGCGGGGCCTTCGTCTTGTCTCGTGTGAGCGAAGGAGGTCGAACAGGCCTCCGTCCGATTAGCGCCTGCGGGTTCTGTGAATTCAGCCTTCGCCTGCGCAAGGCGAGGACGAAGTCGTCGAGCAAAGGGTGGCGTGTTCGCCTTCGCCCCAACATGGAAACAAACTAAAATTAATTTATGTTTCCAAAATATTTTACTGATCGTAAATGCGCGCAAATGTATATATATTCTTATATATAGTTAACTATTGCATGCTTTGCCTGCGCATTGTACTTTATGTTCTGCACTTTTTAATGCCATGCATTTTTCTAGCATAATAGCTAATTGCCGATAGCTATTTTAGACTATTTGAAGAAGTAATTAGAAGACATCTTCAGAACCTTTGCTAAGCTTTGAAGAATTACTGGCCTGTACAAAAAAGGTAAATTTCTAAAATTGTTTTTTAAAAGGGTTTGCCACATACATTAGCATTTTTCCACTGCAATGGATCGAGAACTTTAAGGGGGTGTTTAGTTTCTAGGGACTAATATTTAGTCTCTCCATTTTATTTTATTTTAGTCCCTATGTCAAATACGGAAACTAAAATAGAGTTTCAATTTCCGTATTTGACAATTTAGGAACTAAAATAAAATAAAATGAAGGAACTAAAAATTAGTCCCTAGAAACCAAACACCGCCTAAGTTTTCTAACCTCTCTGTCACATGTATGCGTCTAAATTCGAAAAAAGGCTCAAAGACAAGTATGTATCCCAATCTTACTTTCACATTTATGTTTTTTCCTAATGTTCTACCCTTTCTTGTCACCACATAAACATTTTATTACTCTAATGTTCGTCCCATTTAGTTAAATGCAATCGATTGCAAACTAATGCTTCCCTCACATGAGCGTTTTATTATTCTATTGTTTATGCGGATAAATCCGAAGAAAAAAGCTAGAAGACAAGTATGTATCTCAATCTTGATTCTATGTTTATGTTTATTAACTTACGAAATAGTTTTTTGTGTTTATATGGCACATGACTGTCCAACTTATTACACTATTAGTTACTGCATGACCAAAACTAAAACTGAATGTCTCATATCTTAGTGCATATTTCTCATATTGCAACTAACATCATGCGATTTAGTAAACTCTTAAATGTATTTATGTACAACTCACTCATTCCAATTTAACAATTGCAGAAAACTCTCACTGATAAAGGTAAAAAAGTCGATTCTCCTCTTCAATCTCCTCCTAAGAGCTAAGCTTCTATATAGTTACCTCATATACATCAAAGATTTTAAGTGGCATGTACAATAAAGGTAAATTTCTAAAATTATTTCCAAAAATGGTTTTTCACTTACATTAGCATTTTCTCCATTGCAATCGACTGAGAATTAAGTTTTTCAACCTCTCTGTCACATGTATGATTCTAAATTCGAAAAAGGGTCAAAGACAAGTACTTATCCAACCTTACTTCCATATTTATGTGTTTTCCTAACGTTCTACCCTTAATACATAGTCATCTCCTCTTAATACAACAGTAGCAAATATTAGAATCCATTCTCCCTTGATACGCGTTTGTTAAAACCAACAAAAAGAGAGAGCAAACAACTACTGAACTTCTACTTTAAAACACTGATACATGTTTTCTAACTGCAATAGAAAGGGGAGAGGACATAACTACTGATTTACTGAACTTCTAATTTAAAGTAGCAATATGATTTGACAATTGTTATCCACTTAATGACGGGATGATGAGCCGCATGCAGATCAGCTTAATAAGGATGGCCTACCATCGCCACCTAAAAAGTATGTACTAAGAAAAAAGGGACCCAAATAGTGAATAGCTTTCTCTTCTTTTAAATGCCTATGAATCATAATTCACTCTATGTCACAAAGCACATATAGAATCAAGACTAACCACCTTCACAAACTTTAGTCAAGTTCTACAGACCCTAGAAACCATGATCGGTAGATCGTTGTTGTTTTCATGAAGGTACGGCGACATCTATTCTCCTTCATTATTACAAAGCTTGTTACCAGTATAGTTTGCATATTGTTTTTTCTCTCCTTTATAACCATTGCACAACAATAGAGTAGCTAACAAACGCTTTAACCACAACTGATATTACCCTCTTGTTTATGTACAGGCAGTTGTTTTTGTGTACCTATGAACGGCATTGTCACTTTTGGAGCAAGAATGCTTTTGTGTACATATAATCAAACTGCTAAAAACTTTTTAGCTCCATATATGTTTATGTGACCCCTACGAACTTACTCCGATTAACTTTTTATGTACGCTACTGACATTCTATTCAATATGTATAGTCATGTTAGATCGCCATCTCAGTTTACAACTGTAAGCATTGCAATTTGGTTAAGTTTGGCCTTCCATAGGTTGTACTTATGTCTTTATGTGCTCTGTGTTCCAATTGCTCATAAAAATGGTCAACGCTACTGCTCAGCATGTGCGCATGGGCATGCGCCATACACTAGTACTGACCAGCGTGCACGAGTTTCTTTTGGCTAGCAAGGAGAGGAGGGCAGACATAGACCTGAGTATGGGCCAACTGATCGGACTAAGGGCATGTTCATTTCGATCCTAATCCACGTGGATTGAAGGAGATTGGATGGGTTTAAATTCCTAGTAAGTCAATATCCCTCCCAATTCCTGTCAAACACAGAATAGAATGGCTCCATTCTCAGAAACTGGAATAGGGCTACTCTATTCTAGTTGACTCCCCAACCAAACACACCCTAAGAGCACCTAGTTTTTAAGAAACTGGATTATAGAAACTAGGGTGGTTCCAAATAGACATGTTCAAACGTCTTGTCGGGTCAGGGGTTATTTGGCACGTCCCACGTCCAATCCATGCATAGTGTCAGGTTGGCCCATGCCTTCCGATTAAACGTGTCAGATCATGTTTTTCAGGTTAGGTCAGGTTTTTTGGCTTTAGGTCGGGTTTTGGGTCAAAAATTACAGCCCATACTCGACCTGTGGATTGTTGTAGGTCAAAAACTATGACTCGTACTCGTTCGTCGCATTGGTCAGTCAGGTTTCCTCGAGCGAGGTCAAGTCGGGTCAGGTGACCCATGATCAGGTCTAGTTCCAAACATACCAGTTTATGCCCCAGTTTATAGAAACTTGATTCCCGGTTTCTTAAAAACCAAGAAGCTACTTTCCCTAACTAAAACCAACTTTTGTTTTTTAATTACATCATACCCTTGTTGATTTCATGGAATTTACACCTATTGTTATTACTTTTAAAAATAGAGTAAGGGTATGCTAGTAATTTGTATCGAAAAAATAGAAACTAGGTTTCAAACATCCCACCTAACTTTTTTTCATAAACCAGTTTCTAGAAGTTTCTAGAAATTTGGGATAGAAACTATCAGTGTTCTTCCAAACGGGCCCTAATATGACTTGGTCCATCTAAAAAAATTCTAATCCAATCAGATCAGACCAACGCAACAGGTAGACACATGTCATAGTTTTTGACCTGCGGCCATGATTTCTGATCTAAAACCCAACCTAACCTGAAAAACACGACTCAAAGCTAAAAACCCGACCTAATGCATCCAACAGAAAGGCATGTGTCAACACGGCTCAACCTGACACTACACACGGGTCAAGCATAAACCATATCAAACAACTCATGACCCTACTTTGACCTGACCTGACGTTTAACTAGCTTAGGCTCTCTAGCAGCTTACTCATTTTTATCTTCTATTCAAACTTCACTCTATAACAATATAGTCTATAAAAAAATACTACCTCCGTTCTCGACTATTTGTCGCTCGCTGGTTCATTTTTGAACTAAAACGCGATAAATAAAAAAGAACGGAGAGAGTAGTATTTTATACGGTCATATGCACGATCAACCATCATGGGACAATAGTAGACGGCGCGTCGGTGGTGCGGTTGACGTATTAAGGTCGTCGGATGAGGGCCGAATGATCAAACAAGTTTCATCGGTTATTATGAGTTCAAAAAAGATGAATACAATATCATACTACATTTGTTCTCTAATATTTATCGTTCGTTAGTTCATTTTTAAATTAAACGGTGACAAATAAAAAAGAACAGGGTCTAATATTTGTCGTATGTTAGTTTATTTTTAAACTAAACGGTGACAAATAAAAAAGAACACAGTGAGTATGCATCACGGCACGAAAAAGGCTCGAGCGGCCAAACAATAAAATTGGTAATAAAGGTTTTATAGCTAACTCTAAGAAAGAAAAGGATATCCTATTACTAGTAGTTCCAAAAGGCGCATGGAATTTATACTTCATATCATAAAATTGATATTGTTCAGATTTTAACTATTTCATCAATGGTACTATCCATCTTTCGAAAACAATATTAAGATGGTGAAAAAAACAAGAATATACACATGTTTATTAGAACAGGGTACTATAGGGGTCATACTGACACGTATACCTTTAGGACTAGTTTAGAAACTTCAATTTCCTTCAAGATTGAAATGTATTGAGAAGAAAATTAGTTTATTTTAATCCCCTCTAATTTTGAGGATAATTTAGATTTCTAAACTTGTCCGAAAGAACTGTTTTTCTATGACGTAAACTCAATTTGTCTCTTTGTAATGCAAAAGACCGGTCTGTCATAAGAGCAACTCTAAAAGACTATTTATATTCTTCCTAATCTATATATAAATATAGTTTTTAAAAAAATATCATCCAACATCTTATCTAAATAGCTATCAAATATAGTTATCTTATATTCATGGTTTTTTGCTAGCAAACATGAATGGCTTTCTAAAGTACAAACAAGTTTTAAAAGGTTGTTGAAGATTGAAAAGATAAATTGGTTTTTTATGTAAATGACTCTTTAAATTAGAAAGACTCTTGGAGATGCTCTAATAACATTAGTAAAAAGAAATCAAGGATATATGTTTGGATTTATCAAAGCGTTCATTGTAAAAGTTGATTGTAAAAAGTGAGAACGACGACGGAACGAGGTATCGATGGTAATAATTCACGGTTCAAATGTTTTTTATGATTAACTTTTAGTTTAAAATGAATAGGAAGAGCTAATTATGTATAATTTTAGTTTTTTTATAGATGCAGGACAATCGTGTAACTAAAACTGATGCTTTAATATAGTAGAGAAACAGTACGGCTAGAAATTATTCCATGCCTCCATTCAGTAATAATCGAAGGGGCCCTAAGATGATTTGCATTTGACATAGTGTTCGGTTACATCTTACACCAGTCTATGAAGGAAAAGCAGAGAAAAAAAATCGGAGCGAAGTCCAATGTAAGGCAAAAACTACGAACGGGGCAACGACCGAAAAAAGCTAAAAAAAGGTAATGAATATTATGAACACAAAATAGTCGCTCTCTCTCATCAGTACCTCTCCCACGGAGATTCTTCTATGTTCTCCCCGGCCATCAAACACGTGGAGTTCAGAATGTGGTAAGGATCAGCACACACGTGCTGCTCGCCCATTGCAATGCTCAGTATCTGTACAGACTCTCACGGACAAACGAGCATGACTGATTAGCCAAATCCGAAACCTTCATTTGCTTCGTGGATTGCCAACAGTAACCTCTCCTGGAGCTGCTCTTTGGACGTGTACTCAGGCAAGTCTAGTTGGTTAAAGCTAAATTCAGCAAAGATGGACCGGTGTCAGTAAACTAGACAAAATAATAATGACTGCAAAAAAATCAGCAAAACGAGCAGATAGGTTACCAAGTATGAGCTGAAGGCAGATGGTTCGTGCTGCCGTATGCCTTGTGTATCTGAAACCTTTGTGGCCCAGAGATCCCTTGAAGTTCACTAAAACCTTCCAACGGTACCTACAGATAAACTCAAATGGTAAGCATAACACATTGGTGTGGCACCATAGGTTCCAATGTGGCAGTTAACAAAATGTAAGCTTGCTAGAAGTGGAGACTGGGGTGACAATCCAGAAACTGAATCAGTGCTGCAAGGAATCAGAGAACGAACCAGCTGCATACCTTTGAAGTGCCAGTGACGAACTGGAGGAACCGAGCTTTGTCTTCCTTGCTGAACCCCTGAACGATTTCCCAGAACCACTGGACGACTGGAGAGGCTATGCTGTAGCCAGAATATTCTGTATTTGTTTTCAAATCGTCCACTAAAAGCAACATAGGTAAAACAGGTCAATTAGATGGATACAAAACTAGACTAAACGGCCCTAAACCATATATTTGCAACACTTACAGTCAATATCTGGAAGACCACTAATCAGAAGCTCAAGCTCTTTGTCGTTGAAGATAGATATCAGCTCCCGTGGAATGAGTTCATTAAACCCTTCCAGGAAGGCATTAATCTGAGGCCTGATGGCAGTGGTCAATCTATGCTCTGCTACCCGGTCGACATATTCATGCTTATTCTCCTCAGTAACCCTGATGTTACGCCCTCCAGGAATCAACTCACAATCAGTGACCTGCAAAGATAACTTGGGACTTACAACATAGAAAAGATCAAAACCACAAATTCTTGTGACACAAGCACAGCAAATACCTCTGCCTTCTCGTACAATATCAGTTTCTCTTCGTCTGCATCCATGCTAAAGGTGAGATCCAAAACATCACTTATGTCATTCTACAAACAGAACATCGAGAAGGTTACATCTGAATGATCAATTGCCGACAAAAATACAAGGACCATGCCGCATAACTTGTGTAAGTAGAGTAAAGCATACCTCAAGCATCCATTTCAAGTTTTTGTAGTACGAAGGATCGATGGCTTCAATGTCATGGTATGTAACCTTGACACCAAGTATGTGTTTGTAGAAAGATCTAGTGAAGTGGGCATCTAAAAGCTGACCATCGAAGAGAGCTTTGCCAACCTAATGTAATGTAAATTTCAGAAACTAGAATAGTACTCACATTATGCAATACAAGCACATAAATAGGAGCACCAGAACTCACCACTCGTCCAACAAATTTGAAGTATGAGAGGTGCTCAGTTTGATACACAGAATTAGGATTCGGTTGAAACGTCAAATCATTCCCGACTGTCGTAAACAGAAGGGCACTCTTGTCAACAATGACTCGTGATATCGACTGGTACCATTCCCTTGTCAGCCCACCAGCATCAATTCCTTCTTCTCCTTGAAATTGGACAGTGAGCCTACCCTTCAAATCCTGAGGAGATCGCATCCTAAGCTGATTGTAGGAGTCCTCAAGAATATATGGACGACGCACAGAAATTCTAACAGGGCTATGATGATGATGATCATACTGATGCTTGATTTTAGACCGAAAATATGCACGTTTATTGTCAAAATCAATCAGGCGAGGAATTTTCAACATCAGCGAGAATGACTTTTCCAGCAATCCAGAGTTTTGACGGATGAATGCATTCAGCAATCTTCTGTGCTTCTCTGAGAATTTCACAAAAGCATTTTGCTTTTCATCAAGACTAGCTTGACAAGCAGATGATCTCTGCCCACCACTAGATGTCGAAGCATCTTCCATATCAGAAGTTGAAGCATCTTGTACAGCATCAGGTTGCCCAGGACGCAACTTCTCACATGTCACAAAAAATGATTCTATATATGGTAATAAGTTTTGAGTTCCTGCAGGCAATGGAGGTGCTACTCCTGTTGTTAACATAGCTGCACTTGCAGAAGCAGGACTTAGATTTGATGCATACTCTGAAGAGCTTTCTATCTTGCTTATGCAGTTGCTCAATTCCAACCACAGAGAATCCAATGCTGTGTTAATTTCAGAAATCTGGGAAACTGCGTCCGAATGGTCCTTTTCAGCAGGCTGTTCTGGATCCTTTCTCTCTTGAAGAGTATTGACAAGAGAGCTCAAAGCCTGCACTACTCTAAGAACTGCAGTACCATTGGCTGATGAAGAGCTAAGAAGAGCCTTTTCAGAATTCTCGTACAAATGAAGCTCCTTCATTGCACGAAGTGTCAAGTTTTGCATTGAACGTGCAAGCTCATTTATGAAATGGCAACAGAAGAAAGGGGCAAGAGCCACAATCTTTTTCAACACTTCACCTACAAGGAGATAAGCGCTGTCCGACAATCTGAAAATGACATAAGGGACATGCATCATCATATTAGGTAATAAAAAATAATACAAGGAAACAAAAAAATGATGTAAGATAATTTGATACAGTATAGAACAGGACAAAAGAACAGAGCATTGTTCTCATATTTTTTTCCTTGAGCCACAAAGAAAGTAGGGTGGTTTTATAACAGCCAAAAAGGTTATGAAAGTAGAATGAAACAACAAAAAAAAGGTACACAAGAGGCAGATTACGAATTAGCAGACAAGAAAATAATAAACTGTACAAATCACTGAAGAAAATCACCCACGCACATACCCATCATGCGCAAGCAATGAACATAGCAATCTAAGCTCTGGTTGAGGAAGACTTCGCAAAACAGCTTGCAAGTTACTTCTGTTGTCAACAGCAGGGGCTTTGCTGCCATCCTCAGGATTCAACTCTGATCCATATGATACAGAAATGTCGGAGTTATTTTTACCATCTTGCACTGCATTATCAGGTGCAGATGGCTTCTCAGATGATGCTTCTAGCTTAGCTTGCTTAATTTCATTCTCAGCATTGTGCATGACAACGTCAAGAAGGTTTAGTAACTGCACGCGTTACAAAATGATAAGAAAAATGTGAGCCAAAATGTTAAATGAAATACCTAAAAGAAAAGATAGTTCACCTGTTCAAGATGAGCTACACTTCTCATATAAAGTGGCTGATCCAACAGATTTAACAGAAGAACAAGTGCAAAGGTTTTCTGTTCTTCACCATCATCTAGGAGAACAGCCTTGCCATGCCTATGATCATGTGCTTCGGGGAAACATCTTGATGGGCAAGGGAATTCAAGAAAGAGCAAGAGTTTAGCAACATTTGGATGGCTTCTTGCCAAGTTCGTGAGCGTTTCGAGCACACGACGTGAGACTAATGGAGGAAGACCTATTTAAAGCAACAAAGTGAATCCATACATTAATACACATTGCAAATTAAAAGACCAGAAAATTAACCTGCTAAAAGAACTAAAGAAAGATGAAAAAACTTCATTACCATCCGAAGATTGAGGGCGTGAATATGCGATATTTGCATGGCAACCATACAACCTAAATGGTGGCTCAGGTGCATCTATTGATTTCTTTGAAAACCCCTGCAGATCAAGCATAAGCATGTCCACTAGAATTTGAACCAAGGCCTGTCTGCTACCCCGATGAGTACAAAGATTCACAAGTAGCTTCTGCAGCTGACCCTTGTATAGAGGCTGTAAATAATAATGGGACAGGCAATAACATGAAGTATTCCCGCCATTCCATAACAAAACAAAGCGCATAGAAGAAACAGTAATATCACCTGAACAACTCGAAGTAACCGAATAAGAGCTTTAAGGCCATCTTCATCGACAAGAGGAGCACCTTCAGTCTCAATTGGCTTGCTAGTTGATCTGGAGGGATCACCTGTGTTTCTATCAAGTCCTGCTGCCATTATGTCACGTCGGGAGGACTCACCTCTCCTGTTCCTGGAGTTCATACCAAAAAGGGAGCTACTGTGATACCGATGAGCAAATCTCTCCCTTAACATGTTGGCCTCAGCAACTAGTGCAGGCGTGAGTGTGGCTAGTAGTGTGTCAGGAGATGTCAAAAGCACCTGCAATTAGAATAAAATATGTGAAGAGACCATAATAAAACAGTTAGAAAATGGGACAGGAATTGAAAACAGCTAACCTCTTCCCGGATTTCTGAAGGGAATGTTGCAATAATTGAAACAGCATCCATTTCAACAGGTTGTCCTTCTAATTCTTGTGATTGTTGTTGCATCCTTTGAGTACGTTGCTGAGCTAGCACCTCCTCTCTTATATCAGGGGGAAGTGCAGCAAGGAATTCAGGATCAATATCACCATCATCCTGAGGTTGGTCATTAGAAGTCTGAGTTACTTGATTTTGACGTGAAGAAAGAACTTCAGCTCGCAAGTCCTCAGGAAGAGCCTCCAAAAATGTAGGATCAATTGAGTCAGCACCTGCCGCTCTGGTAGGCTCCTGATTCCCCTCACTAGCATTCTGATCAGGTTCTTGGTCTGGATTTTGAGGAACCTCACTAACACTCTCCAGAGACATATCTCTACTGCTTACTGGCACAGCATTTCCAGATGGCCTCCGTGATCGAGCAGCTGCTTGAATATCACCCAAAGGTAAACGTTCTGAGGTGCCTGAAGTTCCATGCCGGTCACCATCATCATGCCCTTCAACACTTCCTATTTCAACCTCTAAACTTCTGAGGCTCTCCCCTAAAGTAGCACCACTGCCACTGCTTGCTTGGCTCACTGCTTCAACGTCACGTGTTATAGCATCACTACGTTCATACTGCATCTCTGTAGCAAGCTCACTTGCATTGGACACATCTCTTTGAAGTGCATCACTATCAGGAGGTGCAGGGCCAGCACATTCTGACAGATCTAGAGGATTCAGTGTACTTTCACTGTTCTCATTTTGCTGAGCTGGTGCTACTTCCCTTGCCTCAGCATCTGATCCATGGTTGGGCTGGTCATTTTCTTGAGCACCACCAACAGGTGTTCTCTGGCCATCAGGTTGAGGAGTGGGCCGTCTCAGATGAGAGATCAGCAATTCTTCAATGCCTTCAGGTACTGCAGGGGCAGCAGATCCATTACGTTGTGGACCGTCATCTAGCCACATATTAAAGCGGTGTCCATTACGTCCACTTCGCAAGCTGCGGAATATAGCATCCAAACGAGAGGAGCTACTTTCATGGTTTCGATCAGAGAAAGCCATCTCAACAAGATTCTCTGAAGAAATAATAATAATAATATGAATCAATCATGTATGCAAAACATGGAACTATCAACATACTATTACCAGTATAAGGTTAGGAGGATTAGGTAAACAACAATAGCAGGTTATTGACAAATGAAAAACACAATTTGGGATGGGCATAGGTTGTAATGGAGGTAAGGGATACCTGGATGCCCTTGGTCTGAAAAATTCGTTGTTGAAGAAGGCTCTTCGAGAAGTGGATGATCAAGAACACCATGATCACTAGCCCTACCAAGAAGATTGTATATGGAGGTACTTCGGCCTTGCCTTCTTGTACCAAAAATGTCTAGAGGCATCACACGCAGCGTATCCCCAGACAAATTGTTGCTCCCACCAAATACTTCAACATGGTCCAACACATTAATGCCATTAATCCCCTCCTCCAGGCGAAGGATGACTCCTTCCTCATCCTCATCTTCATCGTCTTCTTCTAGCAGATCCTCATCAAATTCCTCTTCATCCATTTCACGGTCTTCCTGATCTGTGTCAGGATGAGACATCCGATGGGCATCATCTTCCTCCAGATTGTTGTTCTCCTCATCTTCGTCTTCATCATCTTCACCATCCTCGGCAGATATATCTTCATCAGTGTCATCAGCAGCAGGGGCCATATCATCCTCTCTATTGCGTGGAATTTCAATTCTAATTTCCATTGTAGATCCATCACCAGTTCCATCTTCAGCCATCTCATGCATAAAATCATCTTCACCATCACGAGCAAAGCCGCCATCCATATCACGATCATGATCCATCTCATCTGCCACTGAATCTGATATTTGTGAAGTTCGGACAGCATTAAACGTTTCCCTGTGATCAGTAACCATCTCTGTGGGCTGAGAAGTCATGTCAAGAGCCTGGAATCTATTAGATGATGAATTCACGTTGTTGCTGTCAGAAGCAATCTTTGACGAGTTCACTCCTTTCGCATTATCTGCTGAATGAATATGTTCCTTACTGACGAGTTCCAAGGCCTTAACAACAGCAGTAACAATCTTTGCAGAATCAGGGTGATCCAAATCAAGAACTTGAAGCATTGTCGATAATGAATGAACAAGACCAGCTTCAACAAATATAACTGCAGATTCTGCTGACAGCGAGGAGCCAGTTGGTGATCGGGCTGACAGAATATCATTCAGTAAATCGACATACACATTCATCCTTGGTACTGGGGCATTGTACCCTGCAGACGAGTCAGTGAAATCAAGAAATATACTGCAGATTTCAGAGAAAATCCTTTTTCGGGCCTCTGCAGAACGAATAGATGAAGCCACCAAGAACTGATTAGCCCTTGTTGCCAATTTATACATCCAATCTCCATCATTTTTTCTCTCTTTCTTTTGCCTTGTAGCATGAGGAAGGAAATGCTGCAGGATATGGTTAAAGATTCCACCACTAGTTAGTCTGGCACTTGTTCGATTTGGACCGTGCATGTTACTCAGCTCAGCATCATGACGAAGAACAACATGAATGGATGATGCGTAAGTTAACAATACATCTGTCAGCAACTTAAGGAAAAATGCAGTTTTGGCAAGGGATGCAGTAGACTCTTGGATAGCATGCTTGCTCTCTTCAGGTGGGACAGACACAGCTTTCCCTTTCCCTTTTGCAGAACTGCAGTCAATATCCATGTCTGAAGATAAGGCAGTACCAGAGACATCAACTTGATCCTCTGGACGGGGTGGCGGAACAAAGGACATCAGCAGATCTAAGAGATGCTCTATAACAGTGACAAAACTTTGTGGTGGCTTGCGGTGAGATTTCACGTTTCTTGAATTCAAATCAGACTGTTTTCCATGAGAATTTGCAGGAGATCCTGCAGCTGTGTCCCCAGAAACTACCTTAGTGACTGCGACTGTTGCTTTATCCTTATCAACTGACTTGTCCTTATCTTTCTCCTTGATCCTTTCCTTCTCACGATCCTTTAACAGAACAACATATGGCCTATCTCCAACCATCTCAATCTGGCACACAGACTGGGCAGCTTTCATAAATATCACTGGGTCCCTATACACGACAAAAGCCAAATTCTGGATAAAATTGCGTGGTGTAACCCTGGGATTTGCATGTCGATTAGCAGCTGTAACAAGACTGTGACGTATCTCTAATTCCATTGCTTGCTGAAGGGTGTGAGGGTCCTCCAAAATGTGACGAATTATTGTAGAAGCCATATTGTTGAACCCAGAAAACAAACTACTTGTCGGCAGTGATAGTAATGCATTCAAACCACCAGATTCAAGGAAACAAATAGCAGCTGCATGGACTTTTGTCAGTGTTGCAGAGAGCTGGAGAATAGCATGCATGGAAGCCGAAGGTAACTGTTTTCCTATGCACTTACAACAGATCTTCAAAAGTTGAAACTGGTCCTCCATGTCTAGTAACCCAACATTTGGCAAGGATTCTGAATCTTTTCTCTTGCTGTCATCAATCACAAGTGATGTTTTTATATTTGAGTTATCCCTTTTCAGGACATGTAGCTCTGTAACATCTGGCAACTTTGGTTCCAACTGGAGCATCTGATCAACAGAAAGGAAACAGGAAATTACCCAATTAGGAACCTCAATCATGCTACTTTCCCTAATTTGCACCTCCCAGCTGCACAGCAGATCCAAAGCAACCTTCACAAGTCCTGCCTTTGAGGCAACTTCACGGGCAGCAGTATCTCCATGAAGAATCAAAGCAAGAACATGTAAAAGAGCAGACAATGCAGTATCATTTGAAGGCTCAGATGCCACCACACATTGTTTCAGATTATCAATCAAATATGTAAGCACCTTTACTCGGTTTTGGCCATCATTCTGTGAGCTGATAGTAACAAGCATATCCCTGACAGAGAAAGCTAATGCTTCCTTTCTCTGAAGTAGCTGAAGACATGAACGTAACATTTCATCTATAGGAGGCGGCTGAACTGTTGCTTCTTCCAGCTCAAGATCATTGGACCTACTATCTCCCTCTTGTGCAGGGGTAACAGAATTCCCAAGAGACATTGCAAGCGCCCGAGCAAGTTCATCATCCTCCTCTTGTGGTTCCTCTGGGTGTGCGAATAACCAATCAGTTGCTATTTCAACACTGTTTGTTCCAACTTGTCTTAATGCTTCTTCAGCCCTGGCACGAGAAAAACCCATCTCTACAATAAGTGAAATTGCACTCTCATCAGGAGGTGGACCAGCCAAACGAGCACCACCATTGCCAACAGTGTCTTTCACTTCCACCCCAGAGCAAACATGCCTCATGATGGACATGACTGAACTAATCAGCTCGATGTTGCATTCTGGGAACTGGGGATGGGCCCAGATGGGAAGAACTGTCTTCAACACCTTTGACTGAAGTAACTTCATGAACGTCTCAGCATCTTGAGGGAACCTTACAGATCCATTAAAAATAGGTTGCTCAAGTAATTGTCTAGTTGATGAAGAGAGAATAAAAGATGAGGTCACAAGATGATCCATAATTGCCCCATAACTGGTGAGGGGACCATAGATCCATGAAGAATCCATCTCCTTTCCATCCTTTCCGGTTTTACTATCCGTCTCCATAGGTGAAGACGGTGGCCTGCTCATTGTGAAGAGCAACTCACTGGTGGCCTGAAATGTGGTCAGGATGGCCTGAATGACACCACGGCAATAAAATGAATTCACCATAATCGAATTACATGATTCTGGCCGGTCTAATAACATCCCATCAACAAATTCAACCACCTTTCCAAGATATCTGCATTTTGTGGTAACAGTCATGTCCCTCTCAAAACTTACCGAATGACCTTCAAAGTTGAGGTGCTCCAACACAATAGAAGCAATATTGTTAGCAACAGATATAACGGCTGGGGATAGGTTTACAGGACTATTCTCCCGACGAGATGCAAAAAGCATTGCTTTACCAAGCTCCAAAAAAAGATGGTTGATATGGTAGGAGAGAGATCTCATCATGTCAAAGCAGGAGGAATGCTCAGATTTTTTCTTGTCCTCTTCTGACCTTGTGCTGGCATTTGCATCAGATGAACTGGAAAACTGGTCCTGGGAACTTGAGGGCAAACCTAGACTAGAATATCTATCAGAACCAACCCTCTGCGAGTCACTAGCTGCACGGCCAATGTCTCGATACATATTAATGAGGTCAGACACTTGAGACTCTATGTTCCACCCAGAACCCCTTCGCCTTAAAATTGGATCAAGATATTGCCTGAAAGAAGTGTATCTGCTATCACCAATGTCGCTGGCAGACATGTCAGGCTGCTGAGCTTCAGATGTGGAAGAAGATGAACTGGTTTCAGCGACAATCTTGTTTTTTTCAAAAAGCGAAATTTTCCAAAGCACTTCCCGGTGAACTTGCCCAACATCTTCCAGGACCTCCCTGCTGGCATCGCCAAATTCTGAGAGCAAAGCATTCATCCAACGATTATCTTTTGAGGCAGCTAGGAATAGCAAAAATTCAACAACAAACAAAGATGGGATCGCTCCTTTTTCAATCTTGGTCATATCAAATGAGTTGGAAACTTTATCAAGTTCCTTCAATGCACTCTTCAAATGCTCCTTTAAAGATGAGCAAAATGCACGTGCAAGTGGAGTAGAGTGATGCTGAGTAAAACCCTTGAACACCATCGTGCTATGCAAAGCAATAGGCATCCCTCCAGATGACTGTGTGATGCTAGGCCTCAACAAGAGTGTCAAAAGAGCATGTAGCCCTCCCTTTTCTACAAATAACCGGCAGGTTTCCGAGTTTTCCATTGTCCGGTGCACCAATACCATCACATGGAAAATGCTCAGATGAGAAAACTGTTCATCATTACTTCCATCCACGCTTGAGTCCATAGCACTTACCAAATCACGCCCTTCAACATCAGTTTCCATATCTGTTTTTTCTTGCAAGGTGGCTGTTTCATTGTTTTTATATTCCTGAGACGAACTTAGTTTATTGATTATTTCAATAATGATGTCAACACCAATACTTCTCAGGGATTGCACATGACGAAGAAGCTCTTCCACTGCATTAGCTAGAAGGACCACACCCTCATTCATTGGTATCAAGTATTTCCTGCTAGTGAAGGTATCTACAAGAAATCGCAGTGCTGAAGTTTCCCTGACAGCCTCAAGTCCTTGATTATTGAGGCATATTGCACCCAGGCCATTAGGAACACAGATAAGGGCTTTACAAGATGGTATTACCCCAGCAGTCACTGATGAGATAAAAGCATCTGGAACACCGAGTTCCTTCAAAGTAATAAAGCATGTAGGATCTTTATGGATTATTTCGCTCATAACAGTAACTGCTGAAAAATAAATGTCACCCCCAAACTTATCTACATTCTGAAATATAAGGGAAAGTGAGACAGGCAATGAGTTATCTTGGGAGCTTTGAGAACGAGCAGGATTCCCAGGGGAATAAGTAGCAGACCCCAAAGCCTTGAGCAAAGCTTTAATCAATCGCTTCTGAGAGTACATGTGGTTATCATCTGATTTCACTGCATCAGTAACCATTGAATTATGTCCATCAGCAGTACCAATAACACGCTGAACTTCTACATGTAACCTCTGAGACAAAAGCTCTACACCACCCAAGTCTTTAAACAGAGAAACAGCAGGGCTGCTGTACTCCATAAGCTTTTGGAGAGTCTTCACTGCCAAGCAGACAAGATGCATATGAGAAGGATCATTATCTCGCAGCAAGGGCAAGAGAGGAGGAACCATCCCTGAGCCTCTAACCGTAGTCCCTGAACTTGATGAAGACAGTACATGGAGCAGAAAAAACTGAAGAAGGGCATCAACAATTAGAGGAGATGAGGTATCATTCAGGCTATTGAGTGAGGATATTGCTTTCTGCAGGACACTGAGCAAGACCATACGATTGCCACCAGCAGAGATAATACTTGAGCCACTCAATATCCTAGCACGCTCATGAGATGATGCATATGCTGCCAGCTGTGCTCCCAGTGCTAGCATAGCCAGAGCACGAATGGACCCAGGAACAGAATCCTCTGACCGAACAAGCCTGATTAACTCGTTTATGTACTCTGGTTCATTTGTAAAGAAATATGTGAGTTCATCATGAGCATCACTCGATTGCACAAGAACAATGAACGAAAGAAGACTTATGCGGCTATAGATCCTACAAGTCCGTGCAGAGTTGAAAGCACGGGCATATCTTATCCTTGTAAGCAATGCAAACCTGTGCTCTGGGGGCACATTGAACTTGTCTACACATTGCTTCAGTATGCTCAAGTCATCCTCTTTCTGAAGATGCATGTCTGGAATATGTATCACACACAAATTAGATGACTTGCCCTTGTCACTAGTTTGGCCAGGATACTGTGCAGGACCCAAATTATACTCAAAATGAAGAGTTGAACCAAGACGATGTTGTGTGCCACCATATTTGTTCTCCAAGTCTACAGGGAACAAGGACAAACCCCCCTGATGGTTTCCTTCATTTGCCACAACACAAGAATATATGCCAAGACCTTCCTCCTTGCTGCCCCATCCTTGGGCCAATGATAGAAGATGGGTGTTTATAGGTCCGCAGCTAATTAGCTTTCCATTCATATGCAACTTTGAAGGATTTATTTTGACCAAGGCAACAAGAGTTTCCAAAGCTGCTACAACTATCTCAGGGTCTGACGATGCCAGGAGAAGCTTAAGATGCTGACAAAGAAATGGCAAAGAATTAACACAGAGTGAACAAAAAAGCATGGGTGGTTATAAAGCACATATTATAAAGAACAGAAAGAGGTGACAGCACGAACAAAAGCTCACCGCAAGACCAGTAAAAGAACTTCTATTCTGGCAGTTCTCCAAAATAATCTGCATAACTCTTAAGATTTTCAAGATGGCATTCTTTGGCATAGGGTCAGCCTCGGTCATATCATCAGATAAAAGAAGATCCTTCCGAGAAGAAATGTATGTCTTGAAATAGGTGTCAAAATGAATAAATAAAGGCCTCCAATGGTGGAAATTTCCCTGTTTCCAAGTATGTAAAGTAAACTACTAACACGAGGTAAGCAAGTGAAAAACATAAGATGAGATGTCCTTTTGAAAAGTTCACCTTATTGAACTCCCAACAGAAGCCTGATAGCGGTATGGCAATGTCATGTAGTGGAATATTGACTACTCGATCAATAAATGCTTTGATGTTTGCAGGCTGCAATGCAAACACATGCAGAATAATTCATCAGCAAAGAGTTGTTTTCACATGTGCACCATCGATGACAAATGTGGAACCAAAAGAGGAACACTCCCCAAATAATTGGTAAGAGTAGAATTTGCACTAAAAAGCAAGTTATGTCAACAACAGTTATAAATCAGGTTTACTACCAACAATAATATGCTATCCAGTGTCTCGCAACTATGCATGGTCATGTTTCAGAATAGGTATCCAAATCGCATACATTAACCACATTGACCACAAATCACCTTGAAGGGAACATGTGGCAACAAACTGATCATTGTCGCCAAGAAACCGGAAGTAGATAAGTAGATGTGACAGTGTTATAGAGCAGCGAAAGGGCCTCTAGCGAAATGGTTAAGGCTTCCGAGTAGCACCTCCAGGTTCTGGGTTCGATTCCCCTCGGGGGCGAATTTCTGGCTTGATTAAAAAAATCCCCTCGTTGTGCCCCGTCCGCTCCCGGGTTACGTCCTGAGCGCCACCCTCTGTCTACCTGACTACCCTTCGGCTGGGTCGTTATAGAGTGGGCGGTGACGGCCCGCTAGTGATGGGGGCCAGGGATCGGGGATTTTCTCGACCGGGGCTATGTTTCGGTCTCTTCTTAATATAATACCGAGAGGGCGGTATTTCCCTCCCCGGCCAAGTTTTTTTAGTGTTATAGAGCAAACAAACCGAGAGTAAAAATCAAATTGTGATATGTTTTACAATTGCTCCACAAATTTATCAGAGCTACTGGCATCCAGCAAGTTCAAAAAGCCCTCAACCATAATATTCCACGGTACAGCATCTGCTATGACTCAAATTATTGGGTTGGATAAATAATTGACTAAAACCTATAAAATGCTAAATGCCCGAAGAACATCCCCATAACATAAAGTGAGAAAGGAAACAAAAACTCCTTAAACCTAGAAAAGCAGCAACTGAAGGTCATAGACAGATAGACAGGCAAATAAATCAGGAAGCTAAAAACCCCAAACAGCATGTTTCTCCCGTCCATGATTCTTCCCCCAACACCTTTTTGCACATGAGCGGAAGCCGCTGGTTGCGAGTGTTGGGGAAAATCCCACCAATTGTGAAGTTTCATGTTCCAATATTGTGTCTCAACTTGATAGAATTTCCATCATAGCCATCACATAGAAGGCTTACCACACCTTTCCCCTACCATTCACTCCAATTGCTCACGGTCGGCCGCTCACAGGTGTACATCTCCCTGGCAATTCCATTAGCATTCACACAGCCGAGTTGCCCCACATCGCCAGCCACAGCGTGACCTATGTTGTTGCACCCAGCTTAAGATTCACCATTTCCACCGGTAAGGAAATGCCAGCACCATTTCCATCTGCAACAGACCCCTCACTGGTGACTAGTGGCTGCCTATCTTGAACCTCCAGATCCAGCAACTCCGTCCAGCCATCAACAAGTGAGATCGGACAGCGACACCTACAACCGTGACTTTGCCGCATCCCGTTCAGCGTTTGAGGTATATCTTTTTGCTGTTTTCACGTCTCCATTGAACATCCTCTCACATAGGTGTCGTTCTCCTTTGAAAAAGGATGCTGGCAGTGTTCCAAAAGGCGTTATTTCCCGCTCGCCTACGCACGCTTTTGAACAGGTCGATGGGTAATGTGGAGCCTAGGGCAAGTAAGCAATACTCTAGACAGCACCTGTGCCAGCGGCCAGACATGCCGTCCTCGGTGGCAACTACGTACAGATCCACCCAGGTAAGCACTTCACGGTGGCAGAGGAGGCAGGGAGGTCAAACAGCAGCAAAGGAGCTGGGACATCAGGCACGACGGAGGTAGGAACTGGGGGTGAGCAATGGCACGAAGCAGGGACAGGAGCAGCATAGAGGGGGCAGGGATGAGGGTAGCGGGCAGCACGGAAGCAGGGACTGGCAACGGCGGGTGAAAGAGATGCGAACGGGGGCGGTAGACGGCGCAGTCAGTTGTGAGTCATGATTTGTGCAGCCAGCGCAAATTGATAAGATCGTAGGGAAGGTCAGGGATAATGTTTGCTCTTCAAACTTGAGCCTGGGCCTGTTTTCATGGGCCTTTCTACACAACTCTTGTCCACTGATCTCATGTTTCTTCTTTTATTTCAGATTTTTAGAGGTAAATATGCATGGGTATAAAACGCTTAGAAAACACCTAGGTTCCTCTAAGCTCTAGGACATAGACAGGGTCACCATCTAGAAAGCGCATAGTGCCTTCTGTAATCATGGATGCGTGTGATGCTTGATGAACCATCTAATGATTGGATCTGTGCATTATTTGATTTGTGGTTTGATAATAAGCTTACACACTGGAGTATCCATACGCATATGTTTCTCCTATTCATCTACTGTGTGCTACTGATATCAGAAAGACATAAAATAATTTGTTGCGGTATAAAATTGCAGATGAAAAACAACAAAGCAATGTGGGATGCAGGCTAAGACAATATTTTTGTATAGATTTGCCTAGAAGTTGCCTGTAATATTGGAATTGGGAGATGTCTAAATACAGTTGGGTTCTCAACCTGGAGGCCAAATTCAATGCATGCATAAACAATAACTAATTAACTATGGAACATGCAAGAGAAATAATTTGAATGCCTTTGCCCTCAAGAGAGATCCTACAAGTGGTGGGATGAGTAAGAAACAGTATGATCTATTCCAGCTCTAACATCTTGCATAAGAGACATCTGAATTTTTTATGTTTTTAGGTGCTACCGACTTGTTTTAAGTATCGACAAACATGGTTATTTGACGGCTTAATCGAGTTTTTATCCCTTTAAATATGAATTTTCTTGTGAGCTTGTTGAGATTAGATTTGGTATGTAATAATATCGCGTGAGTGACAATTCCAAATTAATTCATGTCACAGTATTGGTATGCAAAATTGTATCATTTTTACTTGAAAAACTTACAGGATTATTGGTCCGAATGTAGAAAAAAAGAACAATAAGTCAATAAATGGTTTAGGCGCTTATTTATCAAACAAACAAGCCATCATCAGCACTAAGCACATTCATGTCATTACACACTCATGACAAACAATTTCTTCAGGAGAACCAGTGTTGCCAAAAACTTAGATCCAAGCCAATTCTCTAGACAGCCAGGAAAACTCTACAGAAAAGTTGCTCCAAACAGGGCCTACAGCAATAGAGATTCTACAATCGCCACCTAGTCACAAATATGACACCTCTTAAAACAGCACTAACTACCAAACCTAAGAGAGATCACAAGCGAGCCCACAACAGAGAAACCAAACCCTAACATGAGATAACAATAGACGATAAGTTTTATCCAGAACCAGGAAAGGCAAGTCGCATACACACACGTCCATCCCGATCATAACCCTGGAACGAAGGACGGCAAGCAAAGCAGCAAGGATGCGGGGGACGGGGAAGAGAACAGGGGACTCACCGGCTCAGACTCGATCTTGATCGCAGGTGAGACGGCGCGGCTGCCAGCAAGGATCTGCTGCAGGCGCAGCGGGAAGCTGGCTCTATGTGCGGCCATCGCCGCAGCCGCAGCCGCCATCTCCGATCGAAACCCTTACCTGCTCGTAACCTACAAAAAAAACAACCACCAAAACCCATCAGCGAAAACATGATAAGAATCTGCACTAAAAATCCCGCGAAAACCCTAGACCGTAAGGTCCGATCGCCGCCCGCTAGGGTCGGGGAGCGCTGGCGGCGTGGCGGCTGGTGACGGGGGTGGAAAACTGGGCGCGCACGTACCTCTAGGGTTTTGGGCCGGCGGGGCACACACATCGGCCGCGGAGGAGGATGGCGGAGGAGCAAAGAGGTGGGGATTCGGAGGCGGCGACGTAAAGGAGGGGAGAGGGAGAGAGGGCTGTGATTGTTGTTTGGGGTGAAGAGGGAGGAAACTTGGAGGGTTCAGAGTTGGGTCGGTTCGCTTTTTTCCTGGGGAAGGAAAAGGATGGACACTTGGCGCAGTAGGTTACGGGTAGAGTTGTACGAACGTCGGCTCATTTGGTTTGGGCCTTTGGGGTCAGGTTGACTCGGTTTGAATAGGCTTGTTTAAAAAAAATTTAAGAGTTAAGCTGATATCTTATCTCGGTTAAATGAGCTACTATATTTTAGCAAAATGAAACTATATATATCATTTATAATATTAGGTGAACATCCATGCGTTGCTACGCTATGATAAGGTACATTATAATTTAAAAATACTAAATGTCATTTTATGTTTATAACATCTTTTAAAAGTTTAAAAGTTTTACATACCTTACAAGCCTTGCAAAAATAGTTATTAATCCCACCAGCCTACCGTGTTAGAACTTTGGAGGCTTGTAGAAATTATGTCAAACTATTGTATGGCATCGTAGTTTATTAGCTAGTCGAGTTATTTGTTCTTGCATAATACACTGATGTATACAGGTGGTTAATCATCGTATCATAGCTCTCTCTCTGGGACAACGAACAACAACATCAAGAACTACTGTAACACCAAGCTCTCTCGGCTGCTTGTATTCCTTCGGCTAGCGAGACGATACTATCCAAGAGCACTGCGCTACGTGCGGCTTCGTGGCATGTTGAACTTTAATATTTTCTCATGACGTATCTGTTGAGCACTAAAAGTGGCGGACGGTCCGGCCCTGGGACCCGGACAGTCCGCGTGTGTAACGCCCTGAATTTGGTGGTAGAATTTTTTTTCTTCTTTTCTCTCATCAAATTCAGGCGTTACTCTTTCCTTTTTCCCTTTTCTTCTCGCTAAGCCTTGATCTTTTCCAAAGTCACAGCGGGTTTTGGCTTTAGACCTCGTGTAAAGCAAAACCTTAAAATACTTTCTTTTGTGTGATGCACCATGCCGAACCATGCATACTTTTTGATTGATTAAAAAATGTGTGTGAATGCTTTCATCTAGAGGAAATTAGAAATTAGGAAAAGAAAAAGCCTTTTCTTTTTTTCTTTTCTCTTCCCCCTCTCCCCTTTCGGCCCAACCCCCCCCCCCTCCGTCCGGCCCAGCTGGCGGCCCAGCCGCCGCCTCTCCCCTCCCCGGCGCCGCCGCCACCCCTCCCCCCCGCCGCCGCCGCGCCGTCCCCCTCCGGTGAGGCTCCCCCCCTCCTCCTCCCTCCTCTCCTCCCTCCGACGCCCTCCCCCGCGCCCGGCCGGCCCGGCCTCGCCCTCGCCCGCCCCGACCCCGGCCACCCCGGCCGCCCGCGCCCTCGTCCGCCTCGGCCCCGGCCGTGCCCCCCGCCCGTGCGCCGTGCTCGCCCGCCCGCCCCGGCGTGCCTTGCTCGCGTCGTGACGGCCCCGGCGCGGCCTCGAGCTCGACCCAGCGTGCCTATGGCGCGTGGCCTTGAGCTCGGCTAGCGCACGACCCCGACGTGCGCACGACTAGTTCGTGACGTGTGCGTGCGGCCTCGCGCGCGTGCTCGCGTAGTGCGCAGTGCCTCGGCACGACCCGTCGTGTCCCCGTCTACCCCCAGACGCCCCCGTCTACCCCCCCCCCCCCCCCCCCCCCCGTGTCCTATGCGCGCTAATCACGTGTTTATATTAATAAGATAGGAGTCTCAATTTGGAAATTGGTTACGTTAGTTAATTTGTATAACTAATCATCTATCTCATTCAATGTTAATCTACTAAAAGTGGTCACGTTTACATTAGTGCATGTAGCTAATTCTTTTGTTAGAACCAATTGGAACTAGAGCACGTAGCGTTGAGTTATTCGTCTACCTGTAGTGCATCTCGAGCATAAGCCTTAACCCCTGCGAAACCTTCCCTCGTTTCTTTCTAACAATGGTAAACTCATTATTGTATGTGATATTCTATGCATGTTTAATCTACTTGTTCTCTTGTATGGTGTATTGTTGGTTTCCTAATTTCAATGGATGGATGTATGTATGTGTGCACTCGCATAGAGAACGATCCGGTTGAAGAGCCCGAGGAACTCGCAGGAGAAGCCCCTGAGCAGCAGTCGGTTGGTGGAGGCAAGTGTCCGTTGACCTATCTCTGTCCTATTCATTATTTAATTCACCTCCCGCTTTACACATTTATGCCTAAGGATTGACTAGCTTTTGTTATCCATGTCCTTGTCTACCTATCTGGGTTGGATTATTATTGTTTAGCTTTATGCTATTGCTCAAACTCTAATCAATGAACATGATGAGATTATCTATGATACGCTGTTTTCCCTTCTCCTATTATGATGTTGTACTTGTGGTCTTCAAGGGGGCTCGAGCGGTTTCTCGAGTGCCTCTCCGTAAGGACCTGTTCTTTGGATGACCGCCCGGGAAAACAGTGCAACCATGAGGGTGGAATGGGGTGCCCTTAGCTGAATAATTAGAGGATCCGGGTGTAGATCACTTAGCCGTCGTGCCGTCAATGGGGCTCGGTGTATGCGGCTCGCTCTGCCAAGTTTGGGTTCGCCCCTTGGGGAGGAGTGCGGTGCATTTAGGAAACCTAACGGGTGGCTACAGCCCCAGGGAATCTTTGTAAAGGCTACGTAGTGATGCCCTGCTGGGTCACCTTGGTAGTGATCAATGGAGAGTCATGATCTCCGGGCAGAAAGGGAATCACGGCTTGTGGGTAAAGTGCACAACCTCTGCAGAGTGTTTGAAAACTGATATATCAGCCGTGCTCGCGGTTATGAGCGGCCAAGGGAGCTCCAGTGATTAGTGGTACTTGATCAGAGATACTTTGGTACAGGTGGCTATGAGATCGATGGTTTCGGTTATGACTATGGTGCTGGTAAGTGGTATTCTTTCCGTTTGGAAAGGGTACATCGGGCTAATAACTTGGGTTAATGCTAAAACTTGGCTTTCTATTAGTAAATAATAATCTGACCAACTAAAAGCAACTGCTTGACTTATCCCCCACATAAAGCTAGTCCACTACAGCCAAACAGGATACTTGCTGAGTATGTTGATGTGTACTCACCCTTGCTCTACACACCAAACCCCCCCCCCCCCCCATCCCCAGGTTGTCAGCATTGCAACCACTGCTCTGGAGAAGATGAAGCTCTGGAAGGAGACTTCCAGGAGTTCCAAGACTACGACGAGTTCTAGGCGTGGGTTAGCGGTAACCCCCAGTCGGCTGCCTATGAAGGCCGCGATTATCTACGTTTCTTTTCCGCACTTTGATTTATTGTAAGGACTATGTAGACGTCTCAGACGTATGATGTAATCGACTACTATTTCCCTTTTAATACTATTTTGAGCACTGTGTGATGATGTCCATGTTATGTAACTGCTGTGTACGTGAATAACTGATCCTAGCACGTACATGGTTCGCATTCGGTTTGCCTTCTAAAACCGGGTGTGACATAAGTGGTATCAAAGCCGTGCTGACTGTAGGACCGCTAACCTAGAGTAGAATGGTCGTTCTAAGGACTATAGATCTCTGTCCCTGCCTTGACTTTGATATCCCTTCAAAAGTTGGTCATACCGACCAAACCTATGTTCTACTATATAATATACCTTGCTGAAAATTGTGTTTTATTCTAATCCTTCATTTACTTATGATTCATTATTTGCTGGTCATATTAATTCTGTTCTCACCCTTTTGCTTGCGATGTCTTTTGTAGATGGCTCGACTTAGACACACTACACGAAAGTCCGTCATCCCCTTCTTACCCTCCCGCCTTGCTGAGCGTCCGCTTCGCCGTTGTTGGGGCGAAGGCAAAGACGCCACCCTTCGCTCGAGGCCTTCGCTGCAGTCGCTGGTCTGACAAAGACAAAACGGGCAGGGACACCCTTCGCTCCATTCGGCACCAGACGAATGGCCTGCGGCGACGTCATCCCGCAGCGCGGCCTCGTCCAGCTTTGAGGCCCACGTGTGATCTGGCCCATTGTAACGGGCCCTGCGTGGCCGCCTTTGTGTTACGGGCCTAATTTGTAAAGGCATTCTTGTAATTACAGCTTGTAACCCTGCTTTATGGGAATATTCTGGGGATAAACTAGGTGTCTGAGGGCACATGCGTCCTTAACACAAGGCGCTGGACACTCAGATACCTATAAATACCCCCGCACAGTGCCCGTGAGAGGCTAGATTGACAGAGCTATTGCCTCCTAGCACGTAACCCTGTTGTCACCACTGTTCACCCTTGTTGGCCTCCTTGCGGTTGAGAGCAAGTTCCAACATTTGGCGCCCACCGTTCGTGCTACGACAAAACCACCCGCGATGGCACCCAAGAGAGCTAACCCGAAGGCTGACGAGGCTGCGAAGGCAGCACTGCTTGCCGCAAGAAAGGGCAAGACCCTCGTCCTCACCCAATCCACCCACCAAGAGCCCACTGAAGACAATGTTCCCCGCACCTGCGAAGACGACACCTTCCGCACCTGCAGGCCCGAAGGACAATCGCAGCCGCCCCCAGGCTTCGCCCCACTGGAAGGCGCGGATCTCACCGAGGACGGCGAGGTCCTCGGCGTCTCAACAGAAGAACAGCTACAGTTGCGCGCCCTGCGCCTCAAGAACCGCAATCTCCAGAGGCAGAAAGAGATACTGGAGGCCAAGCGCCAGCGTGTGTCCGCACTAGCCAAGGTGCGGCAAATGATACGCGACGAGGAGCAGAAGGCCCAAGACCTCGAGCGCGAGATCGCGCTGATGCAGCGCGAAGGCCACCTTGGCCTGCAGCAAGAGCCACCCAGCCAGCAGCGCGCACAACCGGAAGACACGCGCGAAGGCCACCTTGGCCTGCAGCATGGACCACCCCTGCAACACCGAGCACAGCCGGAGAACCCGCGTTTCCCCCAGCGTGACTACACCTTCCAGCACGGCGCGCCGTTCCAAGGGGTCAACTACCTCGACGAGCGAAGTCCCCTGGCGCCACACCTGCAAGTGACGCCTTGGCCAGCCAACTTCCGAGCAGGGGCATATCCCAAGTACAACGGCAGCACCGACCCGGCGCAATACATAATGAGTTATCAGGTCGCCGTTGCATCCACCGGAGGGGACGACGCCACAATGGCGAAGTCTTTCATCATCGCCCTAGAGGGCCCAGCACTCACCTGGTTCACCAGATTGCCTCCGCTGTCCATTGATTCGTGGAGAAGTCTCAGGGACAAGTTCCTTCTCAACTTCCAAGGGTACCGTCCAGACACCGACGCTTTGGCCGAGCTCTCGCTTTGCAAACAGCTGGAAAAGGAGACTCTGCGGGAGTATTACCGCAAATTCTTAACACTCAAGTCACAGCTGCCCTCCGTCGATGATCAGATCGCTATCCACTACGCCATCAGTGGCCTTCGGGCCGGCGTCCTCTATAGCCACTGTATCAGAGATCCACCCAAGAACCTCCAGGAGCTATATCAGCTCTTTGAAAAATATGCCAAATCCGAAGAGCTCCACCAGCGCAAGGTTGAGTCACAGCAGAAGCCCAAAGATGCCCCGCAGTCCAGCCGCACGTGGACGAGGACTCCGCAGCCAGACTCCGGTCGAGATGGCCGCAGTCAGCAGCAAGTGCACAACATCGCCAACCAGCAGCCTGCTGCTGACCCCCCTCGTCGCCAGGAATATCCCCCCCAGGGCCGCGGAAACGGAACTCGTGGCAGGGGCCGAGGGCGCGCGCAGCCGCCGCGCCGGTTCTACTGCCTTTTCCACGGCGAAGACTGCGCCCACCAAACCAAAGACTGCCCCGAAACGAAGGCCACTAGAGACAGAATGGCGTGGGCGCAGCCAGCCGACAATCCCAGAATTGTCGCGCATAATTACCAGCCACCCCCTCCACCATATATCCACGCTCCCGCTCCGCATCCACCGCACCACGCTTACCAACACCATCAGGAAGTACAAATCGTACCTCCTCCACCCCCACCACCACACCAGCAACATCAAAACATCCCCCATGCCCCAAAGCAGGAAGACTTCGCCGATCAACCATATCGCGGAGTCATTCACATGATAACAGGGGGGTCCAGCACTGACTTCGACACCAAGCGGCAGAAGCGAGACCACTACCACAGCATCAACCATGTCGCCGTCACTGGCCCAGTCGTGCAGACGAAGTGGTCCCACATACCGCTAACCTTCGACGCACGAGACGTCGACCTGCGCAGCGCCCCCCACATCGACGCTATGGTCATCAATTGCAGCGTGGCAGGCTGGGACTTACACAAAGTCCTAGTCGACAACGACAGTCAGGCGGACATCATCTTCCTCCATGCCTTCGACCGCATGGGTATAAGCCACAGCCTGCTCAAGCCTTCGGACAATCCGTTGTATGGCTTCGGCGGCAAAGGCACCTTTCCCGTTGGCAAAATAGAGTTGCCCCTCTCCTTCGGTGTAGCACCCAATGCCCGAAGTGAGCAAGTAACCTTCGATATTGTCGACATGGTATATCCGTACAACGCCATCATGGGCCGGGGCTCCATCAATAAGTTAGAAGCTGCCATCCACGGACTGTACCTATGTATGAAGATACCAGGTCCGCTAGGCGCTATCACGATCTACGGCAACCAGCAGACGGCGCGCAACATAGAGCGGGACTTCGTGCCTGGTCAGAGGAACGTACACTGTCTCACGACCCAGCGCGAGGTCCCTGCGCCCGCCAGCCCAACCGATAAGCAGCACGACAAGGCACAGTTGCAGAGCCAAGACAGGACCAAGACTGTCCCCCTTGATCAGGCCACGCCCAAGCAGACAGTCACTATCAGCGAAGACCTTACATCACATGAAGAAGAGAAGCTTCTCTGCTGCCTGGCCAAGAATAAAGATGTCTTCGCCTGGTCCGCCCTAGACCTGGTCGGAGTCAGCTGATCCATAATTGAGCACAGCTTGGGAATTGACCCTTCGGTGCGACCAAAAAAGCAAAGGCTCCGCAAAATGTCCGACGAAAAGACAGAGGCCGCCAAGGCGGAGGTGCACCGCCTCCTAGAGGCTAAATTCATCGAGCCAGTGGCTTACCCCACGTGGCTCTCCAATGTCGTAATGGTGCAGAAAAAAAGCGGGAAATGGCGGATGTGCATAGACTTCACCAGTCTCAATAAGGCCTGCCCAAAGGACAATTTCCCGTTGCCGCGGATCGACAAAATAGTCGATAGCGCGGCCGGATGCGAGGTCATGTCACTCCTCGACTGCTTCTCCGGCTATCACCAGATATACATGAAGGAGGAAGACAAGGCTAGCACCAGCTTTATAACACCCTTCGGCACTTATTGCTTCATCAGGAAGCCGGAGGGACTCAAGAATGCAGGGTCCACCTTCTCCAGACTCACCAAAACAGTACTCGAAGGGCAGGTTGGCAGAAATATATTTACATATGTGGACGATATCGTCGTCGCCAGCAAGAATAAGGAGGACCATCTCGCCGACCTCGCCGAGACATTCGCGAACATGCGAGATGCACGACTCCGCCTAAACCCGGAAAAGTGCGTCTTCGGTGTTCGCCAGGGCAAGATATTGGGCTACCTGGTGTCACACCGCGGCATCGAGGCCAACCCAACCAAGATCCAGGCCATCGTCGACATGTCGCCTCCGCAGTCCGCCAGGGACGTCCAGCGTCTGAAAGGCAGGTTGGCCGCTCTCAACAGATTCATCTCCAAGTCCGCCGAGCGAAGTCTCCCCTTCCTCAAAACACTCCGCGGTGCGAAAGACTTCGCCTGGGGGTAGGGGTGGGCGTTCGGGTTACCCGAAATTTTCGGGTCGGGTAATTCGGGTTTTTAAAATTTCGGGTTTTGAGAATCGATACCCGAAATTACAACGGGTTTTTCAATACCCGAAAATTCGGGTACCCGGAATTTCGGGTTCGGGTTCGAGTATTCCCGAACTACCCGAACTATTGTGTTGGCTTCATAAAAACACATACACCCTATTAAATTAGTATAAAAATATAGTTTGAATAATGATATACATGGACATATAAAACACAAACAACCTACAATTACAAGTTATGCACACTTACACATAATTATAGATGTCCAAATTAATAATTAAGCATGACATGAGTACATGACACATGAAAGTTCGGGTAATTCGGGTATTTCGGGTACCCGATTGTGATACCCGAATTACCCAAAATAATTTCGGGTTTTGCAAGTTGCTACCCGAAATTCCCGAACAAAATTCGGGTTTCGGGTATTTCGGGTTCGGGTTCGGGTATTTCGGGTTCGGGTTTCGGGTTACGGGTTTTTTGCCCAGCCCTACCTGGGGGCCGGAGCAAGCAGCGGCCTTCGCCTCACTAAAACAGTACCTGTCGGAGCTGGCCATCCTCACAAGCCCCGACTCCTCGCTCCCCCTATTGCTCTATGTCGCGGCTTCGCCGCACGCGGTCAGCGCGGCACTAGTGCAGGAGCAGACAGTTGAGGGCGCAGTCAGACAGTGCCCTGTTTACTATGTCTCCGAGGTCCTGACACCGTCCAAATGCAACATGACAGAGCTGGAGAAGATCGCCTACGCAGTTGTTATGTCCTCGCGCAAACTGCGCCATTACTTTGAAGCATTCAAGGTCCGAGTCACCTCAGACAGGGGGCTCGGCGAACTATTCAGAAACCCGGAGGCATCGGTGAGGATTGCCAAGTGGGCAGCCGAACTCTCCGGCTACCACATCAGCTTCGAGCCCAGGACAGCCATCAAGTCACAAGTCCTGGCAGACTTCATCGTCGACTGGACTGGGCCAATAACACAGCCGGACCCGTCCACAGAGAAGGTTTGGACCATCCATTGCGACGGCGCATGGTGCCATGCGGGGGCAGGCGTCGCTGCAGTCGTCACCTCACCAGCCGGAGTCAAACACAGATATGCAGCACGCCTCAGCTTCGCTCTGGAATCCGACAGATGCACAAACAATATAGCAGAGTATGAAGCGGTTATCCTCGGCCTCCGCAAGCTAAGGGCCCTCGGAGTCACCACATGTATCATCAAGACAGACTCCAAGATAGTTGCCGACCAGGTCGAGAAAGACTATGCAGCAAAAGACCCCGCGCTCATGCAATACCTCGCGGCTATCCGAAGTCTCGAGAGACAGTTCAAGGGATTCACCTTGCAGCATGTGGATAGGGCCAAGAATGAGGAGGCCGATGCATTGGCCAAGGCTGCCGCCAGGGGCGAGCCCTTGCCCTCCGACGTGTTCTTTCACACCATCGGCACGCCAGCCGTCCGGAGCCCCGAAGGGCTCCAAATAACTAATGATAGCGAGGGCCACCGCATAGTCAACCTAATCATGACCGAAGACTGGCGGGCACCAATAACCCTGTTCCTACAGGGATACTATCATCCAACCGACGTCAGCGAGGCCAAGCGCCTCAGACATCGAAGCCGGGACTTCGCACTGATCGAGGGCCAACTCTACAAGAAAGGGGTCAGTCAGCCGATGCTTAAGTGCGTCACCGAAACCGAAGGCATGCAGATCCTACGTGAAGTCCACAGTGGCACGTGCGGCTCGCACGCAGGGCCAAGGGCCCTAGCTGCCAAGGTGATCCGCCAAGGGTTTTACTGGCCCGCAATGATCTGCGCCGCAAATCGGGTCACAAGGTCCTACGAAGCCTGCCAGAAGTTTTCTCCTCGGTCAGGCAACCCCTCGCAGTATACAAAGCTGATTGCCCATACATGGCCTCTCCAGCGCTGGGGCCTGGACATTGTCGGGCCCCTGCCCACCGCTCAGGGGAACCTTAACTTCGCCTTCGTAGCCGTCGAATACTTCACCAAATGGATCGAAGCGAGGGCTGTTTCTACAATAACATCAAAGACTGCCCAGAAATTCTTCTGGCAAAACATTGTTTGCCGCTTCGGAGTACCGTCCGAGCTAACAGTTGACAACGGCAAGCAGTTTGACAGCCAATATTTCAAGGATTTTTGTTTTTCCATCGGCACCAAGCTTGCCTTCGCTTCAGTCTATCATCCGCAGTCCAACGGGGTCGTGGAGCGCGCCAATGGGAAAATCTTCACAGCTGTCAAGAAGATGCTCCTCGATGAAAAAAAGGCAGATGGACCGATTTATTACCTGAGGCAGTCTGGGCGCTAAACACAACTGAGTGCAGGGCGACTGGGTTCACTCCTTTCCGCCTTCTATACGGATCGGAGGCCATGACCCCGCAAGAAATAAAGCATGGGTCCCCGCGTACAGTTCCGTGAACCGTCCCCGACGTGGACGAACCAACTTCAAAAGATCTCATTGACGGAGACCGGGTCTTCGCCCTACAGGCCCTAAACAAATACCAAGCCCAGACCAAAGCATGGCGCGACCACGCAGTCATCCCGAGGGAGTTCAGCGAAGGGGACCTCGTACTCGTCCGAACAGCTCGGACGGAGTCCAGGGGAAAGCTGGAGCCCAAGTGGGAGGGCCCCTTTATAGTCAAGACAAAAGCTTCCCCCAGCGCTTACAGGCTCACAACGCCAAACGGCGAGGACCTGGAGCACTCCTGGAACATCGACAACCTTCGCAAATTTTTTGTTTGACTCATTAGGGCTGATTTCGCCCTTGTAATTCGCCAAAAACAATCTTGTACCGGCCCGCACTCTTTTCCTCCCGGGGGGTGAGGTTTTTAACGAGGCGGAGCCATGTAATATATGTGAGAAAAATCCCCCGCAAAAACATGTGTCGAAAAAAGACCGCGGCAACGGTCTTCGGCATTCGACCAATTCAAGGTCACCGCGAGGCTAAGCGCTAGCCACCCTCGCGTGCGACAAATCCGCGCAGAAGTCGCCTAAGGGTGCAGCCGGACTAGCACAACAAGTGCGCAAAAACCGAAGTCCACCGCGAGGACTATCCGCGCAGAAGTCGCCTAAGGGTGCAGCCGGACTAGCACAACAAGTGCGCAAAAAGCGAAGTCCACCGCGAGGACTATCCGCGCAAAAGTCGCCTAAGGGCGCAGCCGGACTAGCACAACAAGTGCGCAAAAATCGAAGTCCACCGCGAGGACTATCCGCGCAGAAGTCGCCTAAGGGTGCAGCCAGACTAGCACAACAAGTGCGCAAAAAGCGAAGTCCACCGCGAGGACTATCCGCGCAAAAGTCGCCTAAGGGCGCAGCCGGACTAGCACAACAAGTGCGCAAAAACCGAAGTCCACCGTGAGGACTATCCGCGCAGAAGTCGCCTAAGGGTGCAGCCGGACTAGCACAATAAGTGCGCAAAAACCGAAGTCCACCGCGAGGACTATCCGCGCAGAAGTCGCCTAAGGGTGCAGCCGGACTAGCACAACAAGTGCGCAAAAACCGAAGTCCACCGCGAGGACTATCCGCGCAGAAGTCGCCTAAGGGTGCAGCCGGACTAGCACAACAAGTGCGCAAAAAGCGAAGTCCACAGCGAGGACTATCCGCACAGAGGTCGCCTAAGGGCGCAGCCGGACTAGCACAACAAATACGGAAAAGCCGAAGTCTACCGCGAGGACTGTCGCACCAGCATAGCATAACAAAATATACCAGACAAAGCACACAACGCCTTCGCAGGCACAGGCAAGCGAGGGCACACAACTTCATCGTACAAGCCTTTACACATATACAAGCGAGGGCACCACACTCTACATCGGCTCAACCTTAGGAATAATTCCCATCTCCCTATAATTAAATAACATTATCCTAAGCTCCTCACCCGCAAAAAGACTTCGCAGTTCCCCTTCCCCTGTACTCGCAGCGGCCGGCAAAGACAACCGTTCTTGCCTACCAGCCCTACTCACAGGAAGCCGAGCCCCTTCCTCCGTGCTAACCCTACGCTTTGCAACCGCCCTTCGTCGTCGGCGCCCGGCGCTAGTACCTGGCACGTCTGGCGCGTCCGCGGCGTATGGCGTAGCCTCCGCCGCAGCCACATCCAAGGCCGCAAAATAATCCAAGTCCTCCTCCGACGACTCCTCAGTCCACTCAACCGAGCTCCCAGAGTCAGTAAATTCAAAAAACTCAGATGCAGATTCACCATATCCATTACCACCTTCCGCGGTCGAAGCCGCCAAAAATTCAGTAGTAGCGGTTGCGTGCGCAGGCCCAAAATCTTGAACCTGCGTAGCAACCAAAATTCAGCAAAATATCCAAAATCCCCCAACCCTATACACCCACTACGCCACCTGCGAAGGCCCTGACGCTGCGGGAGCCTCCGCCGTTGCCTCCGCCGCCGCTTCCGCCGTTGTTTCCGCCGCCTCCGCCGCGGGATCTTCAGCACTCAGCACAGCAGCCGCGGGGGCATCAGGGGCGCCTTCGGCCACCTTTGGGGGCAGGTCTTCGCCGGCCGCAGCGGATGTGGGGGCAACCGTCGCGATCGCCGCGGTCTCCGGGGTTGGCTCCAGGGCGACCCCAGACACGGCCTCCGCAGGGGTCGGCTCCGGGTCAGGCAGCGCACTGTTCAGCGCCCCGAAGTCGTCCACCCGCAAGCCACGCGCCGCCTAAGACAAGACACACAAATTCAGCAAACACACGCACAACCCGCATACAGCAAACGCCAAACAAACAACAACGTTACCTGAGCCCTCGCAGTCTCGGCCCGCTCCCTGACCACCTCACGACCGTGCGGACCCCACATCCGGTCGTAGAGGGCCCCGGCGGATTCCTTCACAACGGGGTCTTCGACCTTATAGACATCTCGCTCAAAATCTTCATCTGCCTGGTCGAAGACCTCGAAGTGTCGGCACCCTTCGCGGGAGAGTGCGTTCATCGCCCCCTCGCAGGTGACCAGGGAGGCGTACGACATAAACCCCCCCACGACAGTGGGGAGTTTCTGCAGCTCCTCCTGCACCCATTGCAGACAACGAAGCCCGGGCTCTCAGTCCGGCACCTCGAAGTCACCGGTCCGCGCGCCCAGCTCACGATATGTATCCATAAGCTGAGCGCGCGTCCGTTCAGCCTCCGCACGCATCGCGGCCTCGGCCCCTTCGCGCGGCTCTCCAGGGCAGTAAGCCGCTCCTGCAGATGTTCGGCGAGCTCCTTGGCAAGATTGCCCTCCGCCCACGCCAGTTTGGCCTTCGCCTACGCAGCCTGCTCCTTGGCGATGGCCTCGTTGGCCTCCCTCCTCTCCGCCGCCAGTTGGCGCCGGAGGTCAGCCTTCTCCCTCTCCAGGGCGGCCACCTTGTCCGTCAGCTTACGGCACTTGCTGTCGGAGGCCGATTTCTCACGGACAGCGTCAGCATGTTGCGTCCGAAGTCTCTCGACTTCGGCAGACACAGCTGCCGTGAGGGCCCCCGACGTAGTACGGCTGGCGAAGTCAGCCACCTGCAGAGCACACGTAAGGTCGTTGCCCCAAAAGAAAGAGGTGGGGGAGAGAGTATAGCTCAGCGGACCTGACTCAGCGCCTCCGTCGCCTGACTCAGCGCCTCCGTCACTCCCTTCAGCCGGCGGGTCGCTGCGCCCGCCTCGTCCCTGACCACCGCGAGGGCCGACACCTCGCCTCCGGCGCCAAGGGCCTCGCCCCTCGCCTTCGGCACTATGGCCGCCGTCACGATCTCCGCGCCAGGCATAACCATAGCAAGCTGGCCCTCGTCCGACCCTGCAACGCATCAATGAATTAAAAAATAATAATAATAATAATAATAATAGGCCAACGACTTACCACCAAGATAGTCGTCCACAGTAATATCGGTGCCGAAGTCGGCAACACGTTTGCCCGACAACGGCAACGTTCGGGCCGCCTTCGAAGCCTCCGCCACTCCGCTGGCCGGCGGCACCACCTTCGTTGACTTGGAGCCTCCGGCGCCCGTCGTTGCCTCCGGCGCCTTGCTAGGTGCAGAGGCGCCCGCCTTCGCCGCCAGCGGCGGCTTGCCTCCGCCGGAGGCCGCAGCCTTCGCAGCCCCCCGCTGCCTCTTCGGCCTAGCTTCATGCAGCCTGACAGCCGCCTGGCGTTTTTGCGCCGCCCCTTGGCGATCCTTGTCCATCACTGCCCACACAACAGCACCGATATTCCGCCCGTAAGGAAAAACTCTTCACTGACGAACCATACGAGATGTAAAACAGTCCTCGTCAGCCGCGCAGGGGATAGGAACATTCCTAGGCCAGCAACCCCCGGTAACCCTCAGCATCCGAGCCGAAGACTCCCGGAGCTCGGGCGAAGACATCCTTTCCCCCGGGGCCGCACACGTCCTCATCAACTCTCTAGCAAAGCTATCAGACACCCCAAGTCCTCCCATCGCAGTACCTAATTTTCTCTTTTTCGAGGAAGGGGCGGCCGCCGGCGCAGGGTCGTCTCCAGTCTCCACCGCCGGCTTCTTCCCACGGCGGTCCGCTTTGTCTTGACCAGGATAGCCGTCGTACGACAATTGATTTAATTCGAAGACCCTGTTCAAACGGTCATTTGACCCGCGGATATCAAAGCTGCGCTGGCCTTCCGTCCTCGGCACGTAACGTCCCACGAGCCGCACCGCCCCGTCCTCCGCATCGCGCACAAAGGCGGCCGGGTCGCGGTTTCGTAGATTCAATGCGAAGGCAGGACTTCGCACCACCCTTCCTCCGTGAAAGGGCATCTGGCGAGGGCACACTTCGCCCAACGCCCAGCCATGCGCCAAGGGCCACACCCCGTACGCCACGAACTCTTCAACTAAATCACGCCCACTGCTCTGACCGACGGCGCACCGAAGGGCCCCTTCGTCTGCATCCTCCTCTGCCACTTCAAAGGGCAGATACGCAGAGTAATAGTGAGAGCACATCTCAGACACGGGGAGTCCCTCATGGCCTTCGACAGTAGCCTCAGCAACGTAAAACCAAAATTCATTCCAATTGCCCCACTTGTTGCGGGCGCACGGAACCAACTCCACTACTTGCATTGTGGTCTTGCCGGTCTTCGGCGTAAATGTGCATGACCCGAACTGGGCAACTTCGTCCCCAATCATCCTCTTCTGCCAGTGCAAACAATAATACTTCGCAAAAACTTCAACTGACGGCTGTCCGCCGTACGAAGTCGTCGCCCAGACATACTTCGACAGTGCCACCACGGCATTCGGTGTCAGCTGATGTATTTGAACGTTGAATCTACGCAGGACTTCACCAACAAACCGGTGCGCAGGCAAGCGGAGACCGGCGGCGAAGAACGCCTCGAAAACGACCAACTCACCCTCCGGCTCGGGGACTTCCTCCGTCCCCGGAGCACGAGCAACTCCGCCGCCAAAGTAGCCCAACCGCTGCATATCTTCAACGCGGGCTGACGTTATCCGCGACACACCAAAATCAACAGAGTCGCCGGCGCGCAACTCCTCCACCATCAAGCTACTCAACGTCTCCTCAGACGAGGCGGCGGCCGGCGGCGTAGTGGCAGCGGAAGAAGAAGAGGACGACATTGCTACGTACCGTCGGCGGCGGCGGGCGGTCTGCTTCACTCGAGCCAGATCTCCGGCGAGCAAGAGCACGGCGGGCAGACGAGCAGCAAGACGGCGGGCGGCTAGGGTTTTCGCGGAGCGCGGAAGGCAAAGTTCAAAAAGCGCCGACCCCCGCCCCCTTTTATAGGCAGGACGCGGCTCTTCGGGAAACCCGCAATCCGACAGGGCGCGACGCTTCGGGAAACCCGCAATCCAACAGTACGCCGTCCATCAACGGTCACATCGAAAACCCCCGCGGAACCACTTCGAGCGAGGGCAGCGTCTCCACCATCTAGCGACGTCTTCGGCACCAGGTGACTTTGTCGAACTGGTCCCTCGGAGGTCAAATGTTGGGGCGAAGGCAAAGACGCCACCCTTCGCTCGAGGCCTTCGCTGCAGTCGCTGGTCTGACAAAGACAAAACGGGCAGGGACACCCTTCGCTCCATTCGGCACCAGACGAATGGCCTGCGGCGACGTCATCCCGCAGCGCGGCCTCGTCCAGCTCTAAGGCCCACGTGTGATCTGGCCCATTGTAACGGGCCCTGCGTGGCCGCCTTTGTGTTACGGGCCTAATTTGTAAAGGCATTCTTGTAATTACAGCTTGTAACCCTGCTTTATGGGAATATTCTGGGGATAAACTAGGTGTCTGAGGGCACATGCGTCCTTAACACAAGGCGCTGGGCACTCAGATACCTATAAATACCCCCGCACAGTGCCCGTGAGAGGCTAGATTAACAGAGCTATTGCCTCCTAGCACGTAACCCTGTTGTCACCACTGTTCACCCTTGTTGGCCTCCTTGCGGTTGAGAGCAAGTTCCAACAGCCGTCCCGTGGCCGGACAGTCCAGCCACTTGGAGAGACTACACCACCGCCTGCATGAGGAGCAGGAACGTCGACGACAGGAGCAGCAGGGCTCTTCCTTCTCGCTCCAGCATGAGATAGAGTCTGTAAGGAGCTGCTCCCCTGTGCTTCCCCTGGAGGCGCCCCCTGCACCACCACTGGGCGCCCCAGCTTCTGGAGTAGCTACTGGAGGAGACCCAGACGACGGAGGTGGCGACGACAGCTCGAGCCACGACACCGACTTCTCTGCTAACCATGAGCCGGAAGGATGGGTCGCTCGACCCATCACTCGCGACGCTGCTCGCGGGTGTCACTTCCACGATGCGCTCGACACCCTGCTACGTCGGGCACTTAACCGGCGTACTTGGTCCATCGAGTATCGCTGTGTGGTCTACCAGCACAATCGCGGGGTCTACCCGGACCGCTGGGAGGCAACCTGCTTGGTGCGCCGTCCGGAGAACAGTCTCCAGGGTGCGGAGGCCTGCTCAGAGCACTATTCTATCTCTGAGCGGGACTCAGCTGAGGCAGCCATGCAAGATGCTGCACGGCGTGCGCTTTCGCACTACTGCTCGGTTCTCGGTGGGGTAGCTGACGGTCTTGACCTGAAGTATTACCCTCGCCGTCCATCTAGCAGCACAGGAGGCGTGATTGTTTCACCTGTCGGTGAGGACAATCCTAGGTTGAGCAGCACAGTCAACCTAGCCGCTGTGCTAAACACGGAGCTGGACCATGCATTAGACGAGCTGAGTAGGGCTCGTGCTGAGATCGCCCTGCTGCGGGCTGAGCGCGCGGAACATCGTCACCTGGACGACGGTTCCCCCGCTCCCGTCGGGACTCAGCACCCGTACCGCTCACCTCGGCGTGGACACCAGCCTTATGGCAATCCCGACTGCAAGACCAAGATAAATCTGGAACCATAGCTCGTTAGAGTTGGATCTTGTAATTAATACAAAATATATACGTAGAAGCTACGGTCTTAGCGTTAGTCTCGCTTTTAGTTAGTCTTAGTTAGACAGGGTAGTTTGCTATATCCTGTGCCTTTATGGTTGTCATGATGAACTATGTTTGGTTTGGATCTTTGTAATGACTGTCACCAGAGTGTGGGTATCCCCTGCATTTTGGTTTACCTATCATGTTAATGGAGTTAGTTATATAGTTGGGAAACCTTTTATTCCACTTTCCTCTTTATCTGAGAAAAGTTGTGTGGTCTGTGTTGGAGATCAGTGAAGATGCTCAACTGTTCAGTGCTGTTGAAGAATTCTATACTCTTTTCTTATGCTGCAAGATTTGCGAGATCAGTTCTGATGTGTGGTTGCATTCTGCAGATGTCAGAGAACAGGCGCAGAGGAGGAAGGCGTGCTCAGCAGGAGCGAGCCGCTCAGCAGGAAGAGGTACCCCAGCAACAGCACCTGCCGCCCCCGCCCCCGATGTAGATCGAGCAGATGTTTCTGATGCAGACTCAGGCAGTTCAAGCCATCGGTCAGACTTTGGCCGCCATTCAGCAGCAGCAGCAGCAACAGCAGCAGGCCCCACCTCAGCCTCAGATGCCTCAGATGCCCAGAGACAAGTGTGCTGAATTCATGAGAGGTCATCCACCAACGTTCGCTCACTCTTCTGACCCCATGGATGCTGAAGACTGGCTGCGCAGTGTGGAGCGGGAGTTGCATACCGCTCAGTGCGATGACAGGGAGAAAGTCCTGTATGGTCCCCGTCTGTTGAGAGGAGCAGCTCAGTCATGGTGGGAGTCTTATCTCGCCACCCATGCCCACCCCGACACCATCACCTGGGAAGAGTTCAGAGGTAGCTTTCATCAGTACCATGTACCTGCAGGTCTGATGACAGTGAAGAAGGAGGAGTTCCTGGCTCTCAAGCAAGGGCCATTGTCTGTCAGTGAGTACCGGGACAGGTTTCTGCAGTTGTCTCGCTATACTCCTGAAGATGTCAACACCGACACCAAGCGACAGTACCGTTTCCTGAGAGGCTTGGTTGACCCTCTTCAGTATCAGCTGATGAATCACACCTTTCCGACATTCCAGCACCTGATTGACAGAGCAATCATGATAGAAAGGAAGCGTAAGGAGATGGAGGATCGTAAGCGCAAGATCAGTGGACCCCAGCCTGGAAGCAGCAATCGTCCTCGTTTCTCAGGCAATCAATCTCAGCAGTTCAGGCAGAACCAGTGTCCACCTCAGCAGCAGCAGCAATTCCAAAGGTAGTACCCTCAGCACCAGTACCAGAATCGTCAGAACAATCAGTCAGGAGGTCAGTTTCAGAGGCAGAATCAGCAGGCACCTCGTCTTCCTGCCCCAGCAAACCAGCAGAACAGTCAGGCAGCACCAGCTCAGGTTGGAAACAGAGCATGTTTCCACTGTGGAGAGCAAGGCCATTGGGTGATGCAATGTCCGAAGAAGGCAGCCCAGCAGCAATCAGGCCCCAACGCCCCAGCAAAGCAGAATGTGCCTCAGCCTGGATCAGGGAACCGCTTTCAGCCGCGCTATAATCATGGAAGACTGAACCACTTGGAGGCTGAAGCAGCTCAGGAGACCCCCGGCATGATAGTAGGTATGTTCCCAGTCGACTCCCATATTGCAGAAGTGTTATTTGATACTGGAGCAACGCATTCTTTCATTACTGCATCATGGGTAGAAGCACATAATCTTCCAATTACTACCATGTCAACCCCCATTCAAATCGACTCAGCCGGTGGTAGAATTCGAGCCGATAGCATTTGTTTGAATATAAGTGTGGAAATAAGGGGGATAGCGTTTCCCGCTAACCTTATAGTAATGGGTACTCAGGGAATAGATGTCATCCTTGGGATGAATTGGCTAGATAAGTACCAGGCAGTTATCAGTTGTGATAGGAGGACAATCAAGTTGGTGTCCCCACTAGGAGAGGAAGTGGTGACCGAGTTAGTCCCGCCTGAGCCGAGAAAAAGAAGTTGTTATCAGATGGCTGTCGATAGCAGTGAGGCAGACCCGATCGAGAGTATCAAGGTTGTGTCCGAGTTCCCAGATGTGTTTCCAAAGGACCTACCGGGTATGCCACCAGAGCGGAAAGTTGAGTTTGCCATAGAGCTTCTTCCTGGAACCGCCCCTATCTTCAAGAGAGCTTACAGAATATCTGGACCAGAGTTGGATGAACTTAAGAAGCAAATTGATGAGCTGTCAGAGAAAGGTTACATCCGGCCAAGCACCTCGCCTTGGGCCGCCCCTGTCCTATTTGTGGAGAAGAAAGATGGCACCAAAAGGATGTGTATTGATTATCGAGCTTTGAATGAGGTCACGATCAAGAACAAGTATCCCTTGCCCAGAATAGAAGATCTGTTCGACCAGTTGAGAGGAGCCAGTGTGTTCTCCAAGATTGATCTGAGGTCAGGTTATCATCAGCTCAGGATCCGACCTTCGGACATTCCGAAGACGGCATTCATTTCCAAGTATGGTTTGTATGAGTTCACAGTGATGTCTTTTGGTTTGACCAATGCGCCAGCGTTTTTTATGAACTTGATGAACAGTGTATTCATGGACTATCTCGACAAGTTTGTGGTGGTATTCATCGACGACATTCTGATTTATTCTCAAAGCGAAGAAGAGCATGCAAGTCATTTGAGGATGGTATTGCAGAGATTGCGAGAGCACCAGTTGTATGCAAAGTTGAGCAAGTGTGAATTCTGGATCAATGAAGTCCTGTTCTTGGGTCACATAATCAACAAAGAAGGATTGGCTGTGGATCCGAAGAAAGTGGCAGACATTCTGAACTAGAAGGCGCCAACAGATGCTCGAGGAATCAAGAGTTTCATTGGAATGGTCGGATATTATCGGCGATTCATCGAAGGGTTTTCGAAGATTGCGAAACCAATGACAGCGTTGCTAGGCAACAAGGTTGAGTTCAAGTGGACCCAGAAATGTCAAGAGGCCTTCGAAGCGCTGAAAGAAAAGTTGACTACAGTGCCTGTCCTAGTCTTGCCTGATGTGCACAAGCCCTTCTCGGTGTATTGTGATGCTTGTTACACAGGTTTGGGATGCGTGTTGATGCAAGAGGGAAGAGTTGTGGCCTACTCGTCCCGACAACTGAAGGTTCATGAGAAGAATTACCCAATCCATGATCTAGAGTTGGCAGCAGTGGTTCACGCACTGAAGACATGGAGGCACTATCTGTATGGACAGAAATGTGATGTTTACACAGACCACAAGAGTCTGAAGTACATATTCACTTAGTCAGAGTTGAACATGAGGCAACGAAGATGGTTAGAGTTGATCAAAGATTATGAGTTGGAGATTCATTACCATCCAGGCAAAACAAACGTAGTGGCAGATGCTTTGAGCAGAAAGAGTCAAGTCAATCTGATGGTCGCTCGTCCGATGCCTTATGAGTTGGCCAAAGAGTTCGATAGGTTGAGTCTCGGATTTCTAAACAATTCGTGAGGAGTCACAGTTGAGTTGGAACCTACCTTGGAGCGCGAAATCAAAGAAGCGCAGAAGAATGATGAGAAGATCAGTGAGATCCGGCTACTGATTCTAGATGGCAGAGGCAAAGATTTTCGAGAAGATGCAGAGGGTGTGATATGGTTCAAAGACCGCTTATGTGTTCCCAATGTCCAGTCCATTCGGGAGTTGATCCTTAAGGAAGCTCATGAGACAGCCTATTCGATTCACCCTGGCAGTGAGAAGATGTATCAGGATCTGAAGAAGAAATTCTGGTGGTACGGAATGAAGAGGGAAATCGCAGAGCATGTGGCTATGTGCGATAGTTGTCGAAGAATTAAGGCAGAGCACCAGAGACCTGCTGGATTGTTGCAACCGTTGTAGATCCCTCAGTGGAAATGGGATGAAATCGGTATGGATTTCATAGTCGGATTGCCTCGCACTCGAGTCGGCTACGATTCCATTTGGGTAGTAGTGGACCGCTTGACCAAGTCAGCCCACTTCATACCAGTCAAGACCAACTACAACAGTGCAGTATTGGCAGAATTGTATATGTCTCGGATCGTTTGTCTTCATGGTGTGCCAAAGAAGATAGTGTAAGACAGGGGAATGCAGTTCACCTCTCATTTCTGGCAGCAGTTGCATGAAGCCTTGGGCACACATCTGAATTTCAGTTCAGCTTATCATCCGCAGACAGATGGCCAGACCGAAAGGACCAATCAAATTCTTGAAGATATGTTGAGAGCCTGTGCGTTGCAAGATCAGTCCGGATGGGACAAGCGATTGCCTTATGCAGAGTTTTCCTATAACAACAGTTACCAGGCCAGTTTGAAGATGTCACCATTTCAGGCGCTCTATGGAAGGAGTTGCAGAACTCCGTTGCAATGGGATCAGCCTGGAGAAAAGCAGGTGTTTGGGCCAGACATTTTGCTTGAAGCCGAAGAGAACATCAAGATGGTCCGAGAGAATCTGAAGATAGCGCAATCGAGGCAGCGAAGCTATGCAGACACAAGAAGAAGAGAGCTGAGTTTCGAAGTCGGAGACTTTGTCTATCTGAAAGTGTCACCGATCAGAGGAGTCAAGAGGTTCAATGTCAAAGGCAAGCTAGCACCCCGCTACATTGGTCTGTACCAAATTCTCTCAAGGCGTGGAGAAGTGGCCTATCAGCTCAGTTTGCCAGAGAATTTGTCTGCTGTGCATGATGTTTTTCATGTGTCTCAGTTGAAGAAGTGCTTGCGTGTGCCAGAGGAGCAGTTGCCAGTGGAAGGTCTTGAAGTCCAGGAGGACTTGACCTACGTTGAGAAGCCAGTGCAGATCCTTGAGGTTGCAGACAGAGTCACTCGAAGGAAGACCATCAGAATGTGCAAAGTTAGATGGAATCACCATTCAGAGAAAGAAGCAACCTGGGAGCGTGAAGATGATCTGATGGCTAAATACCCTGAGCTCTTTGCTAGCCAACCCTGAATCTCGAGGGCGAGATTCTTTTAAGGGGGATAGGTTTGTAACGCCCTGAATTTGGTGGTAGAATTTTTTTTCTTCTTTTCTCTCACCAAATTCAGGCGTTACTCTTTCCTTTTTCCCTTTTCTTCTCGCTAAGCCTTGATCTTTTCCAAAGTCACAGCGGGTTTTGGCTTTAGACCTCGTGTAAAGCAAAACCTTAAAACACTTTATTTTGTGTGATGCACCATGCCGAACCATGCATACTTTTTGATTGATTAAAAAATGTGTGTGAATGCTTTCATCTAGAGGAAATTAGAAATTAGGAAAAGAAAAAGCCTTTTCTTTTTTTCTTTTCTCTTCCCCCCTCTCCCCTTTCGGCCCAACCGCCCCCCCTCCGGCCGGCCCAGCTGGCGGCCCAGCCGCCCCCTCCCCCCTTTCTTCTCGCGTGGGCCCCGCGCCGGCCCAGCCGCGCCCCCCCTCCCCCCCTTTGGGCCCGGTCGGCCCAACCGTTTCCCCCCTTTTTTTCTTTTTCCAAAAATCCCCTCCCTCTCCCTCTCTCTCTCCCTCACCCTCACCCTAACCCTAGCGTCACCGCCGCCTCTCCCCTCCCCGGCGTCGCCGCCGTGCCGTCCCCCTCCGGTGAGGCTCCCCCCTCCTCCTCCCTCCTCTCCTCCCTCTCCTCCCCCCGACGCCCTCCCCCGCGCCCGGCCGGCCCGGCCTCGCCCTCGCCCGCGCCCTCGTCCGCCTCGGCCCCCGGCTCGGCCGCTCCGGCGAGCTCGGCTCGGCCGCTCCGGCGAGCTCGGCTCGGCCGCTCCGGCGAGCTCGGCTCGGCCCCGGCCCCGGCCACCCCGGCCGCCCGCGCCCTCGTCCGCCTCGGCCCCCGGCTCGGCCGCTCCGGCGAGCTCGGTTCGGCCCCGGCCCCGGCCACCCCGGCCGCCCGCGCCCCCGACCCCGCCTGGCTCGGCCCCGCCCGCGCCGCCTCTTCCCCGACCCCGGCGCCCGGCCGCCCCTCGCCGTGGCCTAGCTCCGGCGTCCCCCGCCCCCCGGCTCGGCCGCCTCGCCCGCTCGGCCCCGCCCCCGGCCGTTCGGCTCGGCTGCTCCGGCGAGCCCCGTCCCGCGCCCGCCCCCCCTCGTCCGCCCGCCCCCTCCGGCGAGCCGCCTCGGCCCCCCGGCGAGCCCCCGCCCCGGCCCCGCCTCGGCGAGCCGCCCCCGACCCCGCCTCGGCGAGCCGCCCACGCTCCGGCCCCGCGTCCGACCGCCCCCGCCCCGACCCCGTCCGGCTCCGGCGAGCAGCCTCGGCCGCCCCCCGGTGAGCCCGCCCCGGCTCGGCCGTCCCCGCCGCGCCCGCGCCCGGCTCGGCCGCGCCCGCCTCGGCCCCGTGCCGTCCCGGCCCCGGCCGTGCCCCCCGCCCCGCCCGTGCTTCGCCCCGCCCGTGCGCCGTGCTCGCCCGCCCGCCCCGGCGTGCCTTGCTCGCGTCGTGACGGCCCCGACGCGGCCTCGAGCTCGACCCAGCGTGCCTATGGCGCGTGGCCTTGAGCTCGGCTAGCGCACGGCCCCGACGTGCGCACGACTAGTTCGTGACGTGTGCGTGCGGCCTCGCGCGCGTGCTTGCGTAGTGCGCAGTGCCTCGGCACGACCCGTCGTGTCCCCGTCTACCCCCCCCCCGTGTCCTATGCGCGCTAATCACGTGTTTATATTAATAAGATAGGAGTCTCAATTTGGAAATTGGTTACATTAGTTAATTTGTATAACTAATCATCTATCTCATTCAATGTTATTCTACTAAAAGTGGTCACGTTTACATTAGTGCATGTAGCTAATTCTTTTGTTAGAACCAATTGGAACTAGAGCACGTAGCGTTGAGTTATTCGTCTACCCGTAGTGCATCTCGAGCATAAGCCTTAACCCCTGCGAAACCTTCCCTCGTTTCTTTCTAACAATGGTAAACTCATTATTGTATGTGATATTCTATGCATGTTTAATCTACTTGTTCTCTTGTATGGTGTATTGTTGGTTTCCTAATTTCAATGGATGGATGTATGTATGTGTGCACTCGCATAGAGAACGATCCGGTTGAAGAGCCCGAGGAACTCGCAGGAGAAGCCCCTGAGCAGCAGTCGGTTGGTGGAGGCAAGTGTCCCTTGACCTATCTCTGCCCTATTCATTATTTAATTCACCTCCCGCTTTACACATTTATGCCTAAGGATTGACTAGCTTTTGTTATCCATGTCCTTGTCTACCTATCTGGGTTGGATTATTATTGTTTAGCTTTATGCTATTGCTCAAACTCTAATCAATGAACATGATGAGATTATCTATGATACGCTGTTTTCCCTTCTCCTATTATGATGTTGTACTTGTGGTCTTCAAGGGGGCTCGAGCGGTTTCTCGAGTGCCTCTCCGTAAGGACCTGTTCTTTGGATGACCGCCCGGGAAAACAGTGCAACCATGAGGGTGGAATAGGGTGCCCTTAGCTGAATAATTAGAGGATCTGGGGTGTAGATCACTTAGCCGTCGTGCCATCAATGGGGCTCGGTGTATGCGACTCGCTCTGCCAAGTTTGGGTTCGCCCCTTGGGGAGGAGTGCGGTGCATTTAGGAAACCTAACGGGTGGCTACAGCCCCGGGGAATCTTTGTAAAGGCTACATAGTGATGCCCTGCTGGGTCACCTTGGTAATGATCAATGGAGAGTCATGATCTCTGGGCAGAAAGGGAATCACAGCTTGTGGGTAAAGTGCACAACCTCTGCAGAGTGTTTGAAAACTGATATATCAGCCGTGCTCGCGGTTATGAGCGGCCAAGGGAGCTCCAGTGATTAGTGGTACTTGATCAGAGATACTTTGGTACAGGTGGCTATGAGATCGATGGTTTTGGTTATGACTATGGTGCTGGTAAGTGGTATTCTTTCCGTTTGGAAAGGGTACATCGGGCTAATAACTTGGGTTAATGCTAAAACTTGGCTTTCTATTAGTAAATAATAATCTGACCAACTAAAAGCAACTGCTTGACTTATCCCCCACATAAAGCTAGTCCACTACGACGAGTTCTAGGCGTGGGTTAGCGGTAACCCCCAGTCGGCTGCCTGTGAAGGCCACGATTATCTACGTTTCTTTTCCGCACTTTGATTTATTGTAAGGACTATATGGACGTCTCAGACGTATGATGTAATCGACTACTATTTCCCTTTTAATACTATTTTGAGCACTGTGTGATGATGTCCATGTTATGTAACTGTTGTGTACGTGAATAGCTGATCCTAGCACGTACATGGTTCGCATTCGGTTTGCCTTCTAAAACCGGGTGTGACAGCGTGCCCCGCGATTGGATTAACTCGGATGATTTTCCTTATCTCGTGCGTGGTTATCCATCTAATCACGTGGGAGTTGTTGGCTATCTTCTAGGAATAGGTCCAGACCTCCTCCCCTATAAATATAAAGGGGTACAACCGATTGAGAACCCAGAACACATTCCAATCGAACATATCTACTTTATTTACTTTTCCTGCCCTAGGAGTAGATGTAGTGTAGTTCTAGTTGTAGCATTCCACATATCCACCCCCACCCCTATTCGACTCTACGTCCTCCGCCTCTATTCGACTCTACGTCGTCTAGATCTGTTCTGGGGTGGCCTGCCGACCCCAGGACAACCCTGTGATCTTTACCCCTTCTGAGGGGCAAGATCTACTTTATCTACTTCAATCAAGATCTTTTCCTCGAATTGATCTCTTAATTTCTAGGCGACTCTACGTCGTTTGGAGACGCCCCGGGTGACCTGCTGACCCGGAGCACCCTAAGGTCTCTCCCACAGGGGACGAGATCTAGGTCACACGAGAAGAAGAAGACGACCCTGTGCCATCGCGGACCGTCCGGCCCAGAGCTCGGACCATCCGGACTGCGCGTAGTGAAGACGTCGCTTCTGTCGCCAGATTGCGGACCGTCCGGCCCAGAGTCGCGGACCGTCCGCGCCCCCGTAGCGAGCACTGCCAGGCGACCCGTCGCAGACCACCGCCACTGTTCACCTCGCGGAGCCGAACCTGTCATACCCGGGTTTCAGGGGTCCAAAACCCGGGCGCGAAATAATCACCAGGTGTGCTGTGACCAAGTCTCACACATATGATGAATAGTGGTACAGAAATGAATGTTTACTATATAATAGGAGTTCTGTACAAAATAAATAAATAATGACATCATAAGGAGACAACGATCCAACAACCCAAAATTGTTTGGGAGACCACGGCATAGACCTCTCACGAACTCATCACAGCATCCTCCATGCGCCTCATCCTGCGGTACCTGTTCTTGACCTATGGGGGTGTGAGACAATAAGAGTGAGCTGTCACACCCGGTTTTAGAAGGCAAACCGAATGCGAACCATGTACGTGTCAGGATCAGCAATTCACGTACACAGCAGTTGCATAACTAGACATCATCACACAGTGCTCAAATAATGACATAAAAGATAGTTGTAACACCCGGAATTTGGGGTATAAAATTTCTTTTCTAATATCTACCAAATTCAGGTGTTACCCTATCTTTTCTATGCTTTTCTTTTCTTTTGCCTAAGAGTGAAGAATTGTTTTGTTTTATATCTACGTGTAAGCCTAGTAAATTAAAACTCTATAAGTGCTTTGATTGTCGCATCATGCTGGAGCATACTTTCACTTTGTCTGATGAGTGATTTTGGGGAGCATTCATTTAATTAAGAATTCAAATAGGAAAAGAAAAGAAGAAGCCTCTCTCTCTCTCTTGCCCCTTTGGCCCAGCCTAGCTCGGCCTACCCCAGCGCCCCGTGGCCCATTCTCGCACGCAGCCCACCCGCTGCCCAGTTCGATTTTACCCCCCACGGCCCAGCTCGTTCCCCCCATGCTGCGCCCAGGTCACCAGTCGCGGCCCAGCCATTTCCTCCCCCACCCCTCACCTCTCGCGCGCGGCCCAACTGCCCCGCAGCCCAGCACGCTCTCGACTATGCAGCCCCCCGTGCGCGTCGCCCAGGCCTAGCAGCCACGCGCGCTCCCCCCGGTCCACACTGCGCGCCCCCTCCCGCAGCCCACCAGGAGCAACAGTGGACGCGATTTTTTTTCTCCAGCCAGAGCGTCACGTCGTCCCTGTTCGTCTTCCACAACGCGATCTTCTCGCTTGAACCGCCCACAACGCGCTTCTCTTGACCGTTCTTGCCCAGCAACGCGACGCCCACCCCAGCCCCACCTCGCGAGTCCCTAGCACCGGTTTTCTTCCCCCGGGTGCCGTGCACCAGCCTTCCCTGCTCGCTCACCGCAGCAGCTTGCGCGCTCGCCCCAGCCACGACGCGAGGATTCCTCGGCAAGGGCACCATTTGAACCCTCACGTTCCCCTCACCTCGCGATTCTCTCTCTCATTCTTGCACAACCAGCCTAGCTCCCTCTCATGCTCGCCTCTCCGCACAACTGCCACCGTCGCACCGCATGTCCACCACTCGCACTGTCGCGTCGTCGCCTGCTAGAGCGTCGTCGAGCTCGCGCTCGTCGCGTGCGTTCGTCATCGACGCGTCGTGCCAGCCCAACCTCGATGCGCCATCACCCCCTGCCTCAAAGATCCATCGTTCGCTGCGCCGACCCCTTCGGAGCTCGTCCCCAACATTCGTGTCCTCGTCCGTGCCACGCCTTGTCCCCTTTACACTCGCCGTCGTCCGAGGTGAGCACCTTGTCATTGTGTACCCCGTAGATAGTCTACCCGTAGGCGTCTACCCCCCCTTGCGCAAAGGTCCTCGTCGCGCAGCCGCCGCCGCGCCACCCTCGCTGTGCGCGCGTTCGTGCCGCGCGTCCGGTCTGCACATAATTAGCGTGCTGTAGCGCGCGCCGCACGAGATGTTTCGCGCGTGCTGTTCGCGCGCGTTATTAAATTGTTTTCATTTATGATCACTTATGTTATTTAGTCACCTGTGTAGCTGTTAAATATTAGAATATCAAATTAATCGAAACTAAGCAGTTGCGCTAGTTTATATTTTATAAATACCCGCTAATATAATTATGCATTTGTAGACACCTGTTAACGTGATTGTACCGACTTAAATGTTATATTTTATATAGAAACAACATAATTTAGTAGTATTTGTATGTCGCGTCGTTATTGGCCGCGAATTGTTAATTAGTTATTCAATATATAATGCGTCGTAAACCTGTTTTGACTCGTTTCAGTCGCACTAACTCTGTAACAACGTCACACTCATATTAGTAACACTATTTCGTCGCGGCACAAGTTTTAATTAATTAATTAGTCAAGTAATTGTTTAATCTGTTGGTTATTTCAAATAGCTTTCTGGTTAAAACTATCTTACAGTTTCTACATTGTGCCTTTATAAATTCGTGTTAACATGATTAATCCCATGCTTATATATTTTGAATTAATATTTACTTAGTGTAATCACGACATCCGTTGGTGGCTCTCGTGTGTCGCACGCGTGGTTGTGTGCTGTTCACGCGCATCGTCACATGTCATTTGCTCATGGTCACACGTGGTTGCGCGCGCTTTCCGTGTGTTTCTTCGCACGTGACGCGTACTGTTTGCACGTGTGGCCCTCGCCGTTGCCGTGTTGTTCGTGCGTATAGTTCATGCGTTATTCTCGTGTTGTCGCGCGTCGTTAATGCGTGTCGCGCGTGTGGTTCGCACGCGTCGTCACACGTTGTTTGAGTGCGTCGCGTGTGCCACTTACTCTTGTCGCTGCCTTGCCGCGCATCGTTCACACGTATCTCGCGTGTCGATGACTCGGGTCACACGACGTCTGCTCATGATAATAAGTTGTTTTCGCTTACGAACACTCACGTTAATAATGTTAATCTGTTGGGTCATATATTTTAGATACTTAACTTAAGGATCGCTCGATTAATAATATGTATTAGATTAGTATTCTAATTAGATTAAATGTGTAGTGTACAACTTAGGCTTTTATAATAAATATTAACATGGATAATATTAATTTAACTACTTTCTATTTATTTAACATTCGTTTAGTACAAACATGTCACCTGTTCAGTTATTCTCTCCTGTCGCGGGTACTGTTTCGCACGCGGTGGCGTGCTGCTTCGCGCGTCATGCACGTGTTGTCTACGCGTTGTTCGTGCGTGATGTGCTCGTGGTCGCGTGCTGATTCGTGCGCGTTCGCGCCCGTCGCGCGCGCTGTTTCGTGTGTCGTCAACGTGCTACGTCGCGTGTGTCCGCGCGTCGTTTGCACGCTGTCGTGCTGTTTCACGCGTCATAAATTCGTCTCGCTTAGAATCTCCCATTTTAATTAAATTACTTAATTAACTCACATTGTTGGTGTAGCAGATTAATCGAACTAACTGATGTATAATATTTATATTTGATCAAGTTTGAACTAAAAGTTATAGTTAATACTTGTTTAGTGTTAACGCGCTAACTTCTCATCTGTCGCTTTGAATTCGACGTTTCTTTCCCTCGCGTGGCCATACAACCGAGCTCTATTTTATGATGGATATTTTTTTTATAACATTTGACCTTGTATGGTGTAATGTTCTTATGCATATATATATGTTTGTCTGCTTGTGCTTGTTCGTCTTCGCTTCGCGTTGTGATTATATCGCGATTTGTTTCTGCGCTTCGAGGAATCGGCGATCAAGCGTTGGTGACCAAGTGATCAAGCTCTCTGAGTTCTATGAGGTTGAAGATCCTGAGCATCTATTTGGTGAAGTCAAGTGTCCTCTGACCCATTATGTCCTATCTACTTATAATTCACTGTCCCACATTACTTAATTGAAACCTAAGGATTGACTAGCTTTTTATTTACCTTGCCCTTGATTACCTTTTGGGATATTATGGTTAGCTTCATGCTATTGCATTAACTTAATCAATGAACATGATGTGAACATTTATGATATGATACTGTTATCCTGACATTGTGGATGATCTTGTGATATTTTATGGGGACTCATGCCATTTTCTGTGAGTACCTCTCTGTAAGAACCTGTTCGTGGAGTGACCACCCGGATAAAAGTGCAGCCATGAGGGTGGAATGGGACGCCCTTAGCTGATTAATTAGATGAACCTGGGGGTATAGTTGGCTTTGTCGGAGGGCCGTCAATGGGGGACGGGGCGTAGTGCTCGCTCTGCGAAGGTTGGGGTGCAGAGGTTCATTTGATTTGGTTTTGTTAGTCACCCACCTTGGGGAGGTGTACTACGTTTGTACGACTGGCGAAACCTAACGAGCAGCTATGCACCAGGGGAGTCTTTGTAAAGGCTACGTAGTGATACCCTGCCAGGTCACCTAGGTAGTGGTCAATGGGGATTAGCTCTCCCCGGGCAGAAAGGGAATCATGACTCGTGGGTAAAGTGTGCGACCTCTGCAGAGGGAATGAAACTGATATATCAGCCATGCTCACGGTTATGAGCGGCCTTGGGATCCTCTTTGATTAGAGATACTTGATCAGAGATGTTCGGATTACAGGTGGTGATGAGAATGATGGTTTTGGTATTGACTACGGTAATGGTAAGTGGTATTCTTTCCATTTGGAAAGGGTACGTTTGAGTTAACAACGTGGGTTAATACTAAAACTTGGCTCTCTCTAATAGTAATAATAATTTGACCAACTAAAAGCAACTGCTTGACTTACCCCCACATAAAGCTAGTCCACCTCAGCCAAATGGGACATTTGCTGAGTACATTGATGTGTACTCACCCTTGTTTTCACAAAACACCAGGTTGCCTTTGGTGCAATCTATGATCAGGTAAAGAAGGAGAAAAAGGCATCGAGGCGAATCTCCAGGAGTTCCAGGACTTCGACGAGTTCGAGGATTAGGCTAGCGACCTCCCCCAGTCAGCTGCCTGTGGTGGGTTTATTTATGTTGCTACGTTTCGATTCTGTGTACTTTGATTCATATTATGTAAATGACTCTAGTCTGTAGTATTATTAGTTACTTTTTATTGTTATTCGAAGCATTGTGCTATGATGAGTCATTTATGTAATCGCTGTGTATGTGAATTTCTGATCCTGGCACGTACATGGTTCGCATTCGGTTTACCTTCCAAAACCGGGTGTGACATAAGTGGTATCAAAGCCTTGCTGACTGTACGATCGCTGACCTAGAGTAGCATTGGCCGTTTTAAGGACTTATTGATTATTACTTCACCTCATCCTTGATTCTTCTTCAAAATATTAGTCACCTCGACTAATTCTATGTTGTGCTCCTATATGCCCCCTTGCCAAATGTATTTCATTCTAGTATGATCTATACTTCTCTCAATCTATTAGATCTGATCTCACTCTTGTGCTTGCGACACCTTTGTAGATGCCCCCTGACCATAACCTTCTTGTCTTTTAGGATTCTTTTCTCTTCCATTATTAAATTAAAATTGCTACCATGTGACCATATCTATTCCATTGGTATTGACATGCTCGTATCATTGCATTTTAATACCCTTATCCCTTGATTCAAAGTACTTACCCTTGTACCTCTACTACCTATTTAAACAGTTCAGTTTATGTGTCCATGACATTCCTGTCTTTTGAGATCCCTTCCTATTCCATTGTTAAGTCGTTATCTTTCAACAATTTATATTCCTCTGGTCTTAGTATGCTCATATCCTTAGAGTCTTGCATACTCCTATATTTTCATGTATGCTTATCTTCATACCCCAACGTCTGTTTAAGACATTTCAGTTAACATGCCCTTGACCACCCTTGTTTCTTAATGATCCATGAGCGGTCATTTTATTTTGCACATCCTTGGTGATCTCGTTAATTCCTTATAACTTCCCTTAGTAAAGAAATTTTACTTCAACCCTTCTGTTGGAACCTCACTTATCTTATCCTTGATTGTTTTCTTCACTTCGTCAGTCTTGCCTTGACTCTGTCCATGGTTATGTTTTTCATCATTATCACCTTTACCCTTATCACCTTTATATATTGCCTTGATGTTTATCTTATTCCAGCCCTTTAAAATCTCCTCTTTTCATCTCAATTTGAGATTTACCTATTCTTCCCTTGGTCGTATCCTCTTCCTTGTCACTTGCGAGTTTTTAACTCTGTCCTTTATTATGCTCCGGTTGGGTATTACCTTTACCTTTCTTATCTCTCGATCTTACCTTAGTGATTACACTATGTCCATTCTCTAAAATCTCCAATCTCCTATTTCAATTTGAGAGCGGTGTTTTACTTATCTTACCCTTGGCAACATCCTCTTCTTTACCACGTGTAAGCTTGGACGCAACTCCATTCTTTATTGTACTCATACCACTGGCTCTTCAATGCCTCCATCTTTTCTCTCATATCCTTGTATGTTATCGCCTTTGACCCTTGCGTTATTTTTGTCTTCTACCTAAATTCTCACTTTAAACTTATTCTTTAAAAGCCTCCCCTTTCCTTCAACCCAGTTTGGGAGCTGTGAGTTACCTACCTCTCCTTTAATTTCTTTTCTCTCCTTGTCGCCTTACAGGTTATGTCCCAATTCCATCCTTTGATGTGTTTTTATTTGATATCACCATTCCCTGGTCATCTATCGATCTTGCCTTGATAGTCACCTTTATGCCTACTTCTTAAAAATCTCCTCTCCTCCACCTCAATTTGAGAGTGGCACTTTACCTATCTGGCCCTTGGACGTACCCTCTCCTTTTCTGTTTGCAGGTCATGTCTTAACTCCATATTTTGTGGTACTTATATCCTTTGTCTTATACCTATTTATCTCTTCTCCTACATCCTTGTCTGCTATTACCTTTAAAACCCTCGTGATATATATGCCCTTGCCTTCCTGCTTACCTTGAATCTACCCTTTGAAGCCTCCTCTCTTCCATCCATGTTTGGGGATAATGCCTCATCTGCTTCATCGTTGACTGCTCCCCCTTCTTTGACACCTTGCAAGTTTTGTCTAAAATATATCATTTGTCATGTGTTTGCTCACTATCACCCTCACTCTTGGCGTCCCTCGATCTTTACCTTGATGCGTATCCCGCCCCTGCATTTTAAAGCCTCCTCTCCCATCTCAGTTGCATAGTGTTGTCTTACCCATCCCGCTCTGGGTCGTTCCCTTTTCCTTTGTCACATTGTAGACCTTAGCTTTTGTTTGATATCCCGCTTACCCTTGTAATAACTAGATCTTGACTTGATACTTATCTTAGGTCTGCTTTCAGAAATCTCCCCTTTTCGATCTCAACCCGAGAGTAGTGTTCTACCCACTATGTCCTTGGTTGATTCCTTTCCCTAGTCGCTTACAATCCTTGCTTAAACTCCATCCCTTATTGTGCTCGTGTCCCTATCCTACACGTCTTGTTCCTCTCCTTGTCCTTCAACAACCATAGAGAGTAGTTTTTTCCCTTTTCAAGGAAGACCACCATTTAATTAAAAGGAATGTATAGCCACGAGATGTTTTTTGTTGTATGCTTGTGATGTTTGTCTTTGTGTGATGACTTATTTGCTTCTTTGTGATGAGTGTTGATGTGATGTGGCCCTTAGTCCGCAATGACATCAGTTCACTAGTTGAGTGCCATAGAGTTAAGTAGTTGGGTTCTCCCCCCTGCTCTCTCTAATCTGTCCATGCTTACCTTTTCTCGCTATTCTTTCCTCTTGCACCTGTCCATTTGGCAACCTCCAACTCCTCCAAATCAGTCAAGATCAGAGTCGGCAACATCTTCACCAAGTGCACATCGATGCTCTTGTTAAGGGGGTTAGCCGCTAACCCCAATGAAGACAATGCGATCAACATCAACCAACAAAATCAGAGTGGCGCAACGAAAGCGTGTGTGGGTCCTAACCCACAGGTCCAAGAGATCCTTAAGAAGTGTTTCGCTCGGTCTCAAGCGTCTTAAGGTCAAAGCAACCAGTGCACAAGTTAAAGTTGCCAGAGTCAAAGTTGAGTTACAAGAAGCTATGAAAGACCGATGAACCAATCTCAATTTCTTGCTAGCCTCTTCTTGAATCTCGAGGGCGAGATTCCTGTTAAGGGGGTTAGATCTGTAACACCCGAAATCTGGGGGTATAAAATTTCTTTTCTAATATCTACCAAATTCAGGTGTTACCCTCTCTTTTCTATGCTTTTATTTTCTTTTGCCTAAAGAGTGAAGAATTATTTTGTTTTATATCTACGTGTAAGCCTAGTAAATTAAAACCCTATAAGTGCTTTGATTGTCGCATCATGCTGGAGCATACTTTCACTTTGTCTGATGAGTGATTTTGGGGAGCATTCATTTAATTAAGAATTCAAATAGGAAAAGAAAAGAAGAAGCCCCCTCTCTCTTGCCCCTTTGGCCCAGCCTAGCTTGGCCTACCCCAGCGCCTCGTGGCCCATTCCCGCATGCAGCCCACCCGCGGCCCAGTTCGATTTTACCCCCCATGGCCTAGCTCGTTCCCCCCATGCTGCGCCCAAGTCACCAGTCGCGGCCCAACCATTTCCTCCCCCACCCCTCACCTCTCGCGCGCGGCCCAACTGCCCCGCAGCCCAGTGCGCCCAGCAGCGCGCTCTCGACTGTGTAGCCCCCCCACGCCGCCAGGCCTAGCAGCCATGCGCGCTCCCCCCGGCCCACACCGCGCGCCCCCTCCCGTAGCCCACCAGGAGCAGCAGTGGACATGATTTTTTTTCTCCAGCTAGAGCGTCACGTCGCCCCTGTTCGTCTTCCACGACGCGATCTTCTCGCCCGAACCGCCCGCAACGCGCTTCTCTTGATCGTTCTTTCCCAGCAGCGCGACACCCACCCCCAGCCCCACCTCGCGTGTCCCTAGCACCAGTTTTCTTCCCCCGGGTGCCATGTGTTGAGAACTACGTTACCATGGATCACCAGATCCGCTCCCTTCCCTCCCGTCAGCAGTAGAGGCGCAAGAATTTGTAGAGAACCCGTCTCCCTTCCCATAAGCACGACAGAGGAAACACACGAGACACTGGATATAGGGTTGGGCCTCTGGCCTCTTTCTGATCTCAGTATTACGAGGGGTGTACATGTTCCTTATATAGAGATGTGAGACCCCTCAGGGGCAAATCAGGTATTTGCCCACATAACCCTAACTAGGGTTACTTAACACTCCCCCTTGGGCGAATACCGCGACCAACACATGCCTCGTTAAAACTCCGAAAAACCCAGTGGGAAAAATATGGAGAAAGAGTGCATGGTGATACAAATTGCATTTCCACTTTGTTGCCTCGTTAAAAACCTCATGTGAGAAACTTCAAGAAAACTCATCAAGGGAAAAAGAGTACAACAATTGTCATCGGGACATATTTTGATCCTTTGGAATCTAGATTCTATCGAATCTTCTACAAGGGCTAACTTTAGAAATGTGCTCCCCCTGATCCTTGCAAAACCGTATCAATAAGGCAAAACATCTTCTTCTAGAAGTATATGCACATAAAGATTTAGCAAACGGATTGCATATCCTTGCAAGGACTATTTCAGGAACTTTACCTCTACTCACTTCTAGGATATACGAGGTAAGTGCACGTATCAATATAAATAAGCCACTTTGACTGATGGTGTTCGATCGACTAGATCTATATATTTGATAGAAAGTTCCATAAAGGTTCACATATTGATCATCAAGCTCACGCCTTCAGGGCATAGAATATGACATTTATTGTCTCACGGTTGTGATCAATATAAGCATTCGCTCCCCCTGACGATGACATCTGTTAAAGTCGTTATCCCTCGTAACTCAAGCATATTCTTCAAGATATATGTCTCATTGTTCATCTTGAATAACGAGAATGGATGAGGTTGGGGCGCTATCATTTTCTATCTTACACCACAATTTATACATAGTTGTGCAAAGCAAATAACATGTCCTTCAATAGGACTTAGGGGATAATATAGTTGCAATAGTACATATTCTAAATATGATACATCGCTCGAGGCGTTCATCCATTGCAACATCTATGATGGTGTCACAAAAGTCCATCTAAGATCGTAATCCATCAGGGATTTTTCATCGATTAGATACATCATTATAGTCTGTCATTCTAGCACAGTGGGGATATTTTGCCAGTAACACCTAAACCTTATAGGTTTCTGCCATCAGGGCTTTAGAGGATACTGTAATTCCACATCTAGTGGAAATTACCATGAGTAAAACTCATGGAATGCACATGTGCTTATTCGGTGAACTTCAAGTCCTTTGGTACCTCATCTTATTCCTTTTCGGGTCTGTATGGGTCTTTATCCCTTTATAGGGATTATCAAACTTTGGTGTTCAACCCAGACTTTGTTTCTTCTGGATAGGTTCCATCTGGGAACGATAGTCTCAACTACTGAAAGGGAAATGTGCCCTTGGGCCATTTCTAAGTTTTTTGGTGATTAAGTGTCCAACACAAATGGTTATGTGTTAAACTATGACAAATGGTGGACAAAGTGCAAATCAATACAAAGGTATGATTCTAGACTTAGTACATTGGTTTTTGTGTACTAACATATTTGTCTAAGTGCTAGAATCAGAGAAAAAACAAATGGAAAAGACTTGGCTCGAGCAGCCAAGACTCTGCTCAGTCTGGGTGCACCGGACAATGTCCGGTGCGCCAGGCTGGCGCTGGTCAACTGGCCGCTCTCGGGAACTCGACGGCGGTGTACGGCTAAAAATCACTGGACTATCCGGTGGTGCACCGAACTGTCCGATGAGCCAACGGTCGGCCGCGCAATCCGCGCGTGACGCGTGGCCGAGCCAACGGTCTGATGGGGGCACCGGACTGTTCGGTGTGCCAACGGCTCTGAATCGTCAATGGTCGGCTGCGCCAGAACAGGAAAGAAATCTGCACCAGACAGTGTCTGGTGCACCAGTCGACAGAAGGCAAGATTTGCCTTCCTGGATTGCTCTCAACGGCTCCTAGCTGCCTTGGTGCTATAAAAGGGACCCCTAGGCGCATGAAGGAGAACACCAAGCATTCTTTGATCATCTCTTAGCACCAAGACATCTCTCTAGCGCATTTGATTTGTTGTGATAGCAATTTGAGCTCCTCTTGAGTTGAGAACTCCATGTGTGATCTTAGAGCTCAAGTTGTGACTTGTGTGTGTGTTTGTGCTCGTGCTTTGAGGCTTGTGTGTGTTGCTCTTCCCACTCTTACATCTATGCTTCTTTGTGATCATCTCATTGTAAGGGCGAGAGGCTCCAAGTTGTGGAGATTCCTCGCAAACGGGAAAGAGTAAAGGAAAAAGAACACCGTGGTATTCAAGTTGATCATTGGATCACTTGAAAGGAGTTGAGTGCAACTCTCGTCCATTGGGATGCCACAACGTGGACTAGGCAAGTGTTGTACTTGGTCGAACCACGGGATAAATCTCTGTGTCTCTTGTGCTTGTTCTCACTGTGTCAATTGTGGTTCACAAGAGCTCTCCTTAGCCACTTGATTTCATTGTGCTAACACTTAATCAAGTTTGTGGCTTTAAGTTTCAAGTTTTTACAAGATCACCTATTCACCCTCCCCCTTTAGGTGCTCTCAATTGGTATCGGAGCCGTTCTCTTCATGAAAGGGACTAATCGCCCGAAGAGATGGATCCTAAGGGAAAGGGGACGGTGATCAATGACAAGGAGAAGGAATCCTTCATCAATGAGCCAAAAGACAACAAGCCCACTAACTCGGGCTCAAGTCAAAAGAAGAAGGATGGAAAGAAGAAGAGGCGGATCAAGAAGACAGTCTACTACGATAGCGACGAGTCTTCCTCTTCCCAAAAGGACGACAAATACGAAGAGAAAAAGAAAACGGTTAACTCGAACTTTTCTTTCGATTATTCTCGTATTCCGCAAAGTTCCAATGCTCATTTGCTTTCCATTCCACTTAGTAAACCTCCTCACTTTGATGGAGAGGACTACGGATTTTGGAGTCACAAAATGCGTAGCCACTTGTTTTCTCTTCATCCAAGTATATGGGAGATAGTAGACAATGGGATGCGATTTGATAGTTCGGATAACTCCATGTTTATCAATGAACAAATCCATAAAAATGCACAAGCTACTACTGTTCTTTTAGCATCCTTTGGCAGGGAAGAGTACAATAAGGTGAGCGGCTTGGACAACGCCAAGCAGATTTGTGACACCCTCAAGATCTCGCATGAGGGGAACGACGTCACCATGCTCACCAAGATGGAGTTGGTGGAAGGTGAACTAGGAAGGTTCGCAATGATCAGGGGAGAGGAGCCAACTCAAACGTACAATAGGCTCAAGACCCTGGTCAACAAGATAAGAAGCTATGGAAGCACGAGATGGACAGACCACGACGTCGTCCGACTTATGCTAAGGTCCTTCACTGTCCTTGATCCACATCTTGTAAACTCTATTCGTGAAAATCCTAGGTACACCAAGATGTCGCCTGAGGAAATACTTGGAAAGTTCGTAAGCGGGCGAATGATGATCAAGGAGGCGAGATATGTTGATGATGCGCTAAATGGTCCAATGCCGATCCATGAGCCTCAAACTGTTGCTCTCAAAGCAACAAGTAGTAGGGAGACGCTACCTAGCAAGGTGGCGCAAGTTGAGGCGACCGGGCTTAATGAGGAAGAAATGGCCCTCATCATCAAGCGCTTCAAGACGACGCTCAAAGGTTGCAAGGAGCATCCCAACAAGAGCAAGACGAAGGGAAAGCGCTCCTGCTTCAAGTGTGGTAAGGTTGGTCACTTTATTGCTAACTGTCCCGATAATGATAGTGACCAGGATCAAGAAAAGAAGAGGGAAAAGAAGAAGACTTACAAGAAAGCGAAGGGCGAGGCACACCTTGGCAAAGAGTGGGACTCGGATTGCTCTTCATCCGACGACGAAGGACTTGCCGCCTCTGCCTTCAACAAATCGTCCCTCTTCCCCAACGAACATCACACCTGCCTCATGGCAAAAGAGAAGAAGGTAAGCACTCAAAATACTATTAAGTATGCTTCTTCTAGTGATGATGAATCTAGTGATGATGAAATAGACTACGCAAGTTTCTTCAAGGGCTTAGATAGAACTAAAATTGATAAGATCAATGAATTGATTGATGCTTTGAATAATAAAAATAGATTGTTAGAAAAGCAAGAGGATCTTTTGTATGAAGAGCGTGATAAATTTGTAGATGCGCAAAATTCTCTTGCTTTAGAAGTTAAAAGGAATGAAATGCTTTCTTGTGAATTATCGACTTGTCATGAGACTATTTCTAGCTTAAAGAGTATTAATGATGATTTGAATGCTAAGCTAGAAGTAGTTAACAAATCTAATTCTTGTGTAGAACATGTAGTGATTTGTAATAGATGTAAGGACTTTAATGTTGATGCATGTGTTGAGCACCTTACTTCTATTGCAAAACTAAATGGTGAAGTGGTTAGTCTTAATGCCCAACTTAAGACTAGAAAAAATGAATTTGATAAACTAAAATTTGCAAGGGATGTCTACACTATTGGTAGACACCCCTCAATTAAGGATGGGCTTGGCTTTAAGAGGGAAGCCAAGAACTTAACAAGTCATAAGGCCCCCATCTCCGCCAAGGAGAAAGGTAAGGCCCCTTGGCTAATAGTGTTCAAAAGAATTATGCTTTCATTTATAGTGATAGAAAATTCTCTAAAAATGCTTATAGGAATTATTCTTATGATTCATAAGCTATGCCCGCTTCTAGTTCTTCTATTGTGCATCATTTGCCTAGGAGAAATGTTGTTCATGTACCTAGGAAAGCAAGTAATGAACCTTCTACAATTTATCATGCTTGCAATGCTTCCTTTGCAATTTGTAGAAAGGATAAGAAAGTGGTTGCTAGGAAATTAGGGGCAAAATGCAAGGGAGATAAAACTTGCATTTGGGTCCCTAAGGCTATTGTCACTAACCTTGTAGGACCCAACAAGAGTCGGGTACCTAAGACCCAAGCCTAAAATTGCCTTGCAGGTTTAGGCATCCGGGGGCTCAAGCTGGATTATCGACAGCGGATGCACAAACCACATGACGGGGGAGAAGAAGATGTTCACCTCCTACGTCAAGAACAAAGATTCCCAAGATTCAATCATATTCGGTGATGGGAATCAAGGCAAGGTTAAAGGACTAGGAAAGATTGCTATTTCATCCGAGCACTCCATTTCTAATGTGTTTTTAGTTGAGTCGCTCGGGTATAACTTGTTGTCTGTTAGTCAACTTTGTAATATGGGTTATAATTGCTTATTCACAAATGTAGATGTGTCTGTCTTTAGAAGAAGTGATGGTTCATTAGCTTTTAAGGGTGTACTAGACGACAAACTTTATTTAGTTGATTTTGCAAAAGAGGAGGCCGGTCTAGATGCATGCTTAATTGCTAAGACTAGCATGGGCTGGCTGTGGCATCGCCGTTTAGCACATGTGGGGATGAAGAACCTTCACAAACTTCTAAAGGGAGAACATGTGTTAGGTCTAACAAATGTGACTTTCGAAAAAGATAGACCTTGTGCAGCTTGTCAAGTAGGTAAGCAGGTGGGAAGTGCTCATCACAGCAAGAATGTAATGACCACGTCAAGACCTCTGGAGTTACTTCATATGGACCTCTTCGGACCCGTCGCTTACCTAAGCTTAGGAGGAAGTAAGTATGGTCTTGTTATAGTTGATGATTTTTCCCGCTTCACTTGGGTATTCTTTTTGCAGGATAAAACAGAAACCCAAGGGACCCTCAAGCGCTTCCTAAGGAGAGCTCAAAATGAGTTTGAGCTCAAGGTGAAGAAGATAATAAGCGACAACGGGTCCGAATTCAAGAACCTTCAAGTGGAGGAGTACCTTGAGGAGGAAGGAATCAAGCACGAGTTCTCCGCTCCCTACACACCACAACAAAATGGTGTGGTAGAGAGGAAGAACAGGACACTCATAGACATGGCGAGGACGATGCTTGGAGAGTTCAAGACGCCCGAGCGGTTTTGGTCGGAAGCCGTGAACACGGCTTGCCACGCCATAAACCGGGTCTACCTTCATCGCCTCCTCAAGAAGACTTCGTATGAGCTTCTAACTGGTAACAAACCCAATGTTTCATACTTTCGTGTATTTGGGAGTAAATGCTACATTCTAGTGAAGAAAGGTAGGAATTCTAAATTTGCTCCCAAAGCTGTAGAAGGGTTTCTGTTAGGTTATGACTCAAATACAAAGGCGTATAGAGTTTTCAACAAATCATCGGGTTTGGTTGAAGTCTCTAGCGACGTTGTATTTGATGAGACTAATGGCTCTCCAAGAGAGCAAGTTGTTGATCTTGATGATGTAGATGAAGAAGACGTTCCAACGACCGCAATACGCACCATGGCAATTGGAAATGTGCGGCCATAGGAACAAAAGGAGCAAGATCAACCTTCTTCCTCAACAATGGTGCAACCCCCAACTCAAGACGATGAACAGGTTCATCAAGAAGAGGCGTGTGATCAAGGGGGAGCACAAGATGATCATGTTATGGAGGAAGAAGCACAACATGCCCCTCCAACTCAAGTTCGAGCAACGATTCAAAGGAATCATCCGGTCGACCAGATATTGGGTGATATTAGCAAGGGAGTAACTACTCGCTCTAGATTAGTTAATTTTTGTGAGCATTACTCTTTTGTCTCTTCTATTGAGCCTTTCAGGGTAGAAGAGGCCTTGCTAGATCTAGACTGGGTATTGGCCATGCAGGAGGAGCTCAACAATTTCAAGAGAAATGAAGTTTGGACACTGGTGCCACGTCCCAAGCAAAACGTTGTGGGAACCAAGTGGGTGTTCCGCAACAAACAGGATGAGCACGGGGTGGTGATAAGGAACAAGGCACGACTTGTGGCAAAAGGTTATGCCCAAGTCGCAGGTTTGGACTTTGAGGAGACTTTTGCTCCTGTGGCTAGGCTAGAGTCAATTCGCATATTGTTAGCATATGCCGCTCACCATTCTTTCAGGTTGTTCCAAATGGATGTGAAGAGCGCCTTCCTCAACAGGCCAATCAAGGAGGAGGTGTACGTAGAGCAACCCCCTGGCTTTGAGGATGAACGGTACCCCGACCACGTGTGTAAGCTCTCTAAGGCGCTCTATGGACTTAAGCAAGCCCCAAGAGCATGGTATGAATGCCTTAGAGACTTTTTAATTGCTAATGCTTTCAAGGTTGGGAAAGCCGATCCAACTTTATTCACTAAGACTTGTGATGGTGACTTATTTGTGTGCCAAATTTATGTCGATGACATAATATTTGGCTCTACTAACCAAAAGTCTTGTGAAGAATTCAGCAGGGTGATGACTCAAAAGTTTGAAATGTCGATGATGGGCGAGTTGAACTACTTCCTTGGGTTCCAAGTGAAGCAACTCAAGGACGACACTTTCATCTCCCAAACGAAGTACACGCAAGACTTGATCAAGCAGTTTGGGATGAAGGACGCCAAGCCCACAAAGACTCCAATGGGAACTGACGGACACGTCGACCTCAATAAAGGAGGTAAGTCCGTTGATCAAAAAGCATACCGGTCTATGATAGGTTCCTTGCTTTACTTATGTGCTAGTAGACCGGATATTATGCTTAGTGTATGCATGTGTGCTAGATTTCAATCCGATCCAAGGGAGTGTCACTTAGTGGCCATGAAGCGAATTCTTAGATATTTAGTCGCTACGCCTTGCTTCAGGATCTGGTATCCAAAGGGGTCTACCTTTGACTTGATTGGATATCCAGACTCCGATTATGCTGGATGTAAGGTTGATAGGAAGAGTACATCAGGGACGTGCCAATTCTTAGGAAGGTCCCTGGTGTCTTGGAGTTCGAAGAAACAAACTTCTGTTGGCCTATCCACCGCTGAGGCTGAGTACGTTACAGCAGGACAGTGTTGCGTGCAACTACTTTGGATGAGGCAAACCCTCCGGGACTTTGGCTACAATCTGAGCAAAGTCCCACTCCTATTTGATAATGAGAGTGCAATCCGCATGACGGATAATCCTGTCGAACACAGCCGCACTAAGCACATAGACATCCGGCATCACTTTTTGAGAGACCACCAGCAAAAGGGAGATATCGAAGTGTTTTATGTTAGCACCGATAACCAGCTAGCCGATATCTTTACCAAGCCTCTAGATGAGTCAACCTTTTGCAGGCTGCGTAGTGAGCTAAATGTCTTAGATTCGCGGAACTTGGATTGATTTATAGCATACATGTGTTTTATGCCTTGATCATGTTCCTTCTATGCATTCTGTTGTTTATTTATGGTGCTCAAGTTGTACAAGCACTCCCCGGACCTCACAAGTCCATTTGCAAGTGATGCACATATTTAGGGGGAGATGTGCTACAACTTGACCCTTTGAGACTAACCATGTGTTTGAGCTTGCTTGATTTAGTCTCCAAGGTGGATTGAAAGGGAAAGGTGGACTTGGACCATGAAAGACTTCCACTGCACTCCGATGAGAGGGTAACTTACTCCAAGTTCATCTCCATACTCTTATTGCCTTTTACTCTTATCTGAAGATTTTGGTGAGGCAATGGGGTTTAAGGGCCAATATTGATCCCGTTTTGGTGCTTGATGCCAAAGGGGGAGAAAATAAGGCCAAAGCAAGAAATGGATCAGCTACCACTTAAGAATTTTGAAAATAGTAGAGTTAGAGTTTTTGTTTTGTCAAAATACTCTTATGGTCTCTTATTGTCAAAAATTGGTCTCTTGTGGGGAGAATGTTTGATTATGGGAAAAAGGGGGAGTTTTTGAATCTTTGATCAATTTCTCTTGGAATACCTTTCTCTATGCCTCAACGAGTGAATTTGACTTAGAGATAGGAAATTGAGTTTGATTTGCAAAAACAAACCAAGTGGTGGCAAAGAATGATCCAAATATGCCAAATTTGAATCAAAACAAATTTTTGTTCTCATTTGCATTGATGTTGCACTTCTATATGTTGCTTTTTGTTGTGTTGGAATAAATCACCAAAAAGGGGGAGATTGAAAGGGAAATGTGCCCTTGGGCCATTTCTAAGAATTTTGGTGATTAAGTGTCCAACACAAATGGTTATGTGTTAAACTATGACAAATGGTGGACAAAGTGCAAATGAATACAAAGGTATGATTATAGACTTAGTACATTGGTTTTTGTGTACTAACATATTTGTCTAAGTGCTAGAATCAGAGAAAAAACAAATGGAAAAGACTTGGCTCGAGCAGCCAAGACTTTGCTCAGTCTGGGTGCACCGGACAGTGTCCAGTGCGCCAGGCTAGCGCTGGTCAACTGGCCGCTCTCGGGAACTCGACAGCGGCGTACGGCTAAAAATCACCGGACTGTCCGGTGGTGCACCGGACTGTCCGGTGAGCCAACGGTCGGCCAAGCCAACAGTCGACCGCGCAATCCGCGCGTGACGCGTGGCCGAGCCAACGGTCTGATGGGGGCACCGAACTGTCTGGTGTGCACCGGACAGTGTCCGGTGCGCCAACGGCTCTGAATCGTCAACGGTCGGCTGCGCCAGAACAGAAAAGAAATCTGCACCGGACTGTCCGGTGCACCAGTCGACAGAAGGCAAGATTTGCCTTCCTGGATTGCTCTCAACGGCTCCTAACTGCCTTGGGGCTATAAAAGGGACCCCTAGGAGCATGAAGGAGAACACCAAGCATTGTTTGATCATCTCTTAGCACCAAGACATCTCTCTAGCGCATTTGATTCGTTGTGATAGCAATTTGAGCTCCTCTTGAGTTGAGAACTCCGTGTGTGATCTTAGAGCTCAAGTTGTGACTTGTGTGCGTGTTTGTGCTCGTGCTTTGAGGCTTGTGTGTGTTGCTCTTCCCACTCTTACATCTGTGCTTCTTTGTGATCATCTCATTGTAAGGGCGAGAGGCTCCAAGTTGTGGAGATTCCTCGCAAACGGGAAAGAGTAAAGGAAAAAGAACACCGTGGTATTCAAGTTGATCATTGGATCACTTGAAAGGAGTTGAGTGCAACTCTCGTCCATTGGGACGCCACAACGTGGACTAGGCAAGTGTTGTACTTGGTCGAACCACGGGATAAATCTCTATGTCTCTTGTGCTTGTTCTCACTGTGTCAATTGTGGTTCACAAGAGCTCTCCTTAGCCACTTGATTTCATTGTGCTAACACTTAATCAAGTTTGTGGCTTTAAGTTTCAAGTTTTTACAGGATCACCTATTCACCCCCCTCTAGGTGCTCTCAACTACGAGATATTCTCCCTACATAGGAGAGTGATCATTCATCAGGAATGTATTATTCGGTATGAGATTTATATGTTGCATATTTATAATTCAAAGATACGAGTCCTCCTAGGATCTCATGACGGATCTTCAGAATCCTATGAACTGCATATTTTAATTCATGCCATTTGCCAGATATATTACATAGTGGAACAGTGTTTATTCAACACATACGTGGGATGGGTCTCTCACAAGACCACTTGAACCATCGCATTCACCACACATTATTACAATAGTGCCCATAAATGTCCGAACTTCAAGCTCACGACTTTCATTTTGCGATTATTGGTTCAGCCTCGATTGCATTTATCAATGACCCGATAAGAGAGCTTAAAGCACTCATGCCTAGGACTTTGTTTTGGATCCATTTGCAATCTAGAGGGGCAAGATAGGTGTCGACATATTTGTCTCCCACATTTAATAATGATCTCCGTTATTTCCCAAAACGAAAGATTCATTGTTCTGTATTCCCAGCACAATGATATTGTGCGCATTGCTAGGAATTTCATCATCAAGATGAACCTCTTCGTGAGGCAAATCACCATCAGGGTGAATTAATCGGAGGAGAGTTATCACAGACCACGTGAATCTGTAATCAGAAACATATGCTTTGACTAAGGCTAATGGATCATATTCGCAGGCGTCCCCGAGAATAGATCAAATGCCAATAAGTCAAATGTGGATATGATATTAATCCCGGGTATATCCACATCTACATCAGGTAGAAGCATTCAGACCAATATGGTTACTCCTCAACGATTTCTGGCAAACTCCATATACACAGGAGTACACACCGAACGACAGGTTCAGTTTGGCTTTTGTGCGTTTAATAGAATATTGAGGCATTACATTATATGGGCATTCCTCCCCCTAATGCCGAGATGTTATAAAAGCATACAGATAAAATCCCCAACCACAATCATCCAGTTGTGGCCAATGTATGCTATTGTGGTGATTTATTTGGGAAATCTTACGCACATTACATATAGGGGTTTTATGTAGTGAGCTTTGGACTTAGATTAATGTAGTGGCATGAATACTACATATTTGTCCTTCATTGTGAAGGATTAGTCTCAACTTCCAACAAGACACGCAACAACAAGTTGCTTCATGGTTACAATTCTGCAAACTTATTGTTTTTATTACCAAATACACAGTCAATCATTAAGATTTAGACTGATATGCGCAACACTATGTTATCCAGAAGGGTCCTTTAGGGTCTCATGCATACCATTCATCGTTTGGAGCTAGTAGTTGACTTCAGATCAACAAGTAAAATGACCATCAGGGTCTGGCGCTCACAAGGACATTCATTGGTTACATTGTGCTTTCAAGCACATTGGAGAATATGTGCGTATATAATGGTGGTGAAGTGCACGACATCAGGCCAATGCTGCCAAGCAGAGATTTTTATTTGCAGAGATGTATAGTCCAGCTCGTTTTATTATTGCCCATGGTTTACCCAATTACTCATACCGATATGAAATTTGGTATCAATTTATGCAACATTTTTAGGTATTATAATTTTGAGAGAGAATTTATAACAATAGTTAATAATTTGTGGTGCTGCCAGCAGGGCAAATATTTCTCCTCATATTATATACCAATTTGTTCTATAAAGCATTATTTCGATCTCTTCGTTGTTCGGCAAAAAGAGAAGCTTTGGAATAGAACAGACAAGGCCAAGAATTCATTTTTATCTGAGAAAAATCACCATATAACTAGCTTTTCATGAAACAAATGATGACAACTGTTTGGCAATAACAAAAACAAGACTAGTATCCGCTTAGGATCCGTCTTCAACAACAGATAGTACTACTCTCATACGAAGGAGTCATCAGGACTAGGGAGAATACAACAGGTCTCCATAAGATCTTTATATTTCTATCACAAATTACCATCACTGACAGTATTGCGGTCGAGAATTGTGGCTCTTCCAACGCCAAGAACCAAGGACAAATTAATGCCTAATGTAGCTTCAAGCTCTGTGGTGATGTGGGATTCCATGGCTATTTTTGTACTCTTCTTACTTCTGGTAGATCAGATATTGATTATGGTAAGCATGCCAAGGGGTGGAATACAATGTAGTTCTGCTACATAAACCCCAGATATGTCTATTCAGAATCGACCTTTACCATTTGGTTTATAGTATATACCATACCAGTCAAAGGACTATCCCAAGTCAATTCAGCGGCTATAAGTATTTAAATTCTGAGAGATGTATGCAACAAAAGCACACAAGCATAGAGGTCCTAGATAGGTCGAGTAAAGTGGTTCGACGAGAACACACAATGTTTTTTCACACCAACGTTGTGAAAAAATTCTCAGAATTACCTTTCGATGTACTCGCAACTTCGTGTTGCTAAGGTACTAGCCATTTATCTCAAAGTTCGCTTCATGCCGTTCAGCGACAAATAGCAATGTGCCAACATCTGGTTGAGCAATGTATGACTGAGATTCTAGCATTTATTCATCTGACAAGGTCTTATTGCTTACTAATAAAATCCCAATTTGTGATGTTTTCTGTGCCAAAAAGGCTTTCATGCATTAATATTGAATTTCTTCAGGTTACTTCGGGTAAAACTTTATGCACGAGGAGAGAGCAGAGATTTAACTTATCTGTGTTTCATTGTATTTCGATTTAATTTCCCAGATTTAATATAGTTGTTATGGCCACTTGGCGATATATATAAATATACGATGCCACACAACACAATCACACAAAATATAAAGTGAAAACAAAATTGTTTACGAAGGTTGCACATAATGTGACTTCAGGACCTTGAACAACCCACCACAATCCACACGGGTACAAGCTCTAGCGTATCTTGCGTCAACGCGTGTGCGGCCATCAGGGTTACGACAGTATAGCAAGCCTTCGTAATAAGCGCAACAGGCACAATTATGGCTCGGTAATTGGGGTACACGATAAATCCACGCAACGTGCGCAACAGGCGCAATTGTGGCTCGCGGCAGACAGACAAACAATGTCGACATGGCATACGAAAAATACGCGACTCGATAATGACGTCCGACTCAACAGGAGTGGTCCGATTAAGCGAGAGTGTGACATAGCAATCAAATGACGTAGCCAAGTTCGTACGACATAAATATTGCATCGTGTTACTAGGGTGTAGCCAATACTTAGCCAATGTTTTAACTCAGTCGATTAATAATGTAACCTGATCGACACATGTGTGTACCCACTATACCATTTAATCACTCGGCGTGAGTCCGAAGCTTAACGCAAAATAAATATTTAGAGCGATTTGAGTATGTACATGCAGTATAATATAGCCTTCACATGCATTCTAATAGTTCTGCTATATATTTACCACGAGAATAGAGCAGAAAGATAATATTGATTTTAATAGATGAGCATAAGCTTATCAGTTGCATGAAGGCATTTTTTCATATATAAGCATGCATTTTTCTACTAATTATTTGCGACAGAAAATAATTAATCCAGATAGAAATTGCAATATAAAAAGTGCTTTATTCTATTTATTATTTACAACAGAAAATAAATAGATTAAATGATAGTGCCAAAGTTTTTTTTAATTAGGAACTTATTTATTGCCTCCTAGGCGATTTTCAATAAAGGAACTTTTCATTTTTGTGTACACGCATCATGCATGCGGCCATGCAGGAGACGGTGCATGCAACGGATCCAGCTACTCGTGGCCTCGTCTACTTTTTTTTCTTTTCCTCTGCATAACCGCCAGAGTGTTCCTTTCTTTTTATACGCCGCTTTGACGGGCAACATCGCATGCGCTTTGACGGCTCAACTGCCTCTCTCTCCCCGCGCTGATGACGGAGTGGACGAGTAACCACTAACCAGCGTTGAGGCCCTTCGAGGACCTGCGATCGTGGAGCAAAGGCGTCGGTGCGGGGAAAGCTGCACACAGACTGAGGCTGCAGAGATCTGGGACCTAACCCCGCGTGCCCGGTGAGCCACTGGCATGATGCGGGCATGCCTCCGGCTGCGACGTGGCCTTGTCGTCGGCGCGGCTTCGGGCGCGATGGTGGCTCACGCGGGTGCGCAACGAGTGCCACCATCAGGGGTGTTGGCTGGTGAGCCTCGGCGTGCCGCTGTCGGCTCATATTTTCCATTTCTTTCTCTCTAAATCATAGACCGAGATTTTTTTTCGATTCTCCACGTGAGCAACAGATTCAATTTTCTAAGAAATACATACCACATGATTTCTAGAGACGGAATCGAACGCTGTCGCGTAGGACAGTTCGGCTAGGCCGAGGGACCTGCCGGATTGACGGAGAGTTGATGCAGATCCAATCCCGCAGCAACGTCGAGGTAGAGCATGCTGATAAAGTGTTGAGAAATACGTTACCACAGATCATCAGATCCGCTCCCTTCCCTCCCGTCAGCAGTAGAGGCGCAAGAAGTTGTAGAGAACCCGTCTCCCTTCCCATAAGCACGACAGAGGAAACACACGAGACACTGGATATAGGGTTGGGCCTCTGGCCTCTTTCTGATCTCAGTATTACGAGGGGTGTACATGTTCCTTATATAGAGATGTGAGACCCCTCAGGGGCAAAGCAGGTATTTGCCCACATAACCCTAACTAGGGTTACTTAACACCGTGCACCAGCCTTCCCTGCTCGCTCAGTGCGCAGGCGCGCGCGCCCGTAAGCAGCATGCCTAGTCGCCGCAGCAGCGTGCGCGCTCGCCCCAGCCACGACGCGAGGATTCCTCGGCAAGGGCACCATTTGAACCCCAACGTTCCCCTCACCTCGCGATTCTCTCTCTCATTCTTGCACAGCCAGCCTAGCTCCCTCTCATGCTCGCCTCTCCTCACAACTGCCACCGTCGCGCCGCATGTCCATCACTCGCGCTGTCGCGTCCTCGCCTGCTGGAGCGTCGTCGAGCTCGTGCTCGCCGCGTGCGTTCGTCGCCGACGCGCCGTGCCAGGCCAACCTCGCTGCGCCATCACCCCCTGCTTCAGAGATCCACCGTTCACTACGCCGGCCCCTTCGGAGCTCGTCCCCAACATTCGTGTCCTCGTCCGTGCCTCGCCTTGTTGCCTTGACATTCGTCGTCGTCCGAGGTGAGCACCTTGTCATTGTGTACCCCATAGATAGTCTACCCGTAGGTGTCTACCCCCACTTGCGCAAAAGTCGTCGTCTCGTTGCCCGTCGCGCAGCCGCCGCCGCGCCACCCTCGCTGTGCGCGCGTTCGTGTCGCGCGTCCGGTCTGCACATAATTAGCGTGCTATAGCGCGCGCCGCACGAGATGTTTCGCGCGTGCTGTTCGCGCGCGTTATTAAATTGTTTTCGCTTATGATCACTTACGTTATTTAGTCACCTGTGTAGCTGTTAAATATTAGAATATCAAATTAATCGAAACTAAGCAGTTGCGCTAGTTTATATTTTATAAATGCCCGCTAATATAATTATGCATTTGTTGACACCTGTTAACGTGATTGTACCGACTTAAATGTTATATTTTATATAGAAATAACATAATTTAGTAGTATTTGTATGTCGCGTCGTTATTGGCCGCGAATTGTTAATTAGTTATTCAATATATAATGCGTCGCAAACCTGTTTCGACTCGTTTCAGTCGCGCTAACTCTGTAACAACGTCACACTCATATTAGTAACACTATTTCGCCGCGGCACAAGTTTTAATTAATTAATTAGTCAAGTAATTGTTTAATCTGCTGGTTATTTCAAATAGCTTTCTGGTTAAAACTATCTTACAGTTTCTACATTGCGCCTTTATAAATTCGTGTTAACATGATTAATCCCATGTTTATATATTTTGAATTAATATTTACTTAGTGTAATCACGACATTCGTTGGTAGCTCACGACAGGTCACCCAGGTAGTGGTCAATGGGGATTAGCTCTCCCCAGGCAGAAAGGGAATCATGACTCGTGGGTAAAGTGTGCGACCTCTGCAGAGGGAATAAAACTGATATATCAGCCATGCTCACGAGCGGCCTTGGGATCCTCTTTGACTAGAGATACTTGATCAGAGATGTTCGGATTACAGGTGGTGATGAGAATGATGGTTTTGGTATTGACTACGGTAATGGTAAGTGGTATTCTTTCCGTTTGGAAAGGGTACGTTTGGGTTAACGACATGGGTTAATACTAAAACTTGCCTCTCTTTAATAGTAATAATAATCTGACCAACTAAAAGCAACTGCTTGACTTACTCCCACATAAAGCTAGTCCACCTCAGCCAAACAGGACATTTGCTGAGTACGTTGATGTGTACTCACCCTTGCTTTCACAAAACACCAGGTTGCCTTTGGTGCAATCTATACTCAGGTAAAGAAGGAGAAAAAGGCGTCGATGCGGATCTCCAGGAGTTCTAGGACTTCGACGAGTTCGAGGATTAGGCTAGCGACCTCCCCCAGTCAACTGCCTGTGGTGGGTTTATTTACGTTGCTACATTTCGATTCCGTGTACTTTGATTCATATTATGTAAATGACTCTAGTTTGTAGTATTTTTACTTACTCTTTATTGTTATTTGAAGCATTGTGCTATGATGGGTCATTTAGGTAATCGCTGTGTACGTGAATTTCTGATCCTGGCACGTACATGGTTCGCATTCGGTTTACCTTCCAAAACCGGGTGTGACAATAGTAATAGTTGATTACATCATGATGTCCGAGACATCCACGTAGTCATTAACAATTATCAAAGTGCGGAAAACAAACGTAGATACACACGGCCTTCACAGGCAGCCGACTGGGGGTTTGCCGCTAACCCGCGCCTAAAACTCATCGTACTCTTGGAACTGCTGGAAGTCCTCCTCCACGACTTCATCTTCTCCTAAGCAGTGGTTGCAGTGTGGACAACCTGGGGGATTTGGTGTGTAAAACAAGGGTGAGTACACATCAACATACTCAACAATTGTCCTATTTTGGCTGTAGTGGACTAGTTTTATGTGGGGTTAAAGTCCAGCGGTTACTTTTAGTTGGTCAGGTTATTATTACTAGTAGAGAGCCATGTTTTAGCATTAACCCAAGTTATTAACCCAAAAGTACCCTTTTCAAACGGAAAGAATACCAGAAACTGTACCATAAGCATAATCAAACCATCATCCTCGTCACCACCTGTAAACCAAACATCTCTGATCAAAGTATCTCTAATCAATGGAGCTCACTTGGCCGCTCATAACCGCGAGCATGACTGATATATCAGTTTCATAACACTCTGCAGAGGTTTTGCACTTTACCCACAAGTCGTGATTCCCTCTTGCCTCGGGCCAATCCAACCCTTAAACACTACCAAGGTGAACAGGCAGGGTTTCACTACGTAGCCTTTACAAAGATTACCTGAGGCTATAGCCACCCGTTAGGTTTCCTAAATGTACCGCACTCCTCCCCAAGGGGCAATCCACCCTCGGTAGAGCGAGCCGCATACACCGAGCCCCATTGACGGCATGACGGTGAAGCGAACTACACCCCAGTTCCTCTAATTATTCAGCTAAGGGTGTCTCATTCCACCCTCATGGTTGCACTGTTTTCCCGGGCGGTCATCCAACGAACTAGTCCTTACGGAGAGGCACTCGAGAAACAGCTCGAGTCCCCTTAAGTGTCACAGTATCATCATCATAATCAAAAGGGAAAACAACGTATCATAATAATCTCATCATGTTCATTGATTAATGTGAAGCACTAGCATAAAGCTTGTAACACTATAAAAATAATCAAATAAAAATAATGCAGTTAGTTTATTAATGATAATTATGGTAATAAATTTTTCATTGAAATGTTTGTTATTTCATTTGGAATAATTTTTTATTGCACATGATTGATTTTTGGATATTTAATAATATTTCTTCTTAAATGAAAATCCAAATAAATAATATAATAATTATTAGTCCAAAAATAAATATATTTAGGAAACCATGTATTTTGATATGGTTAATCATTTTGTATATAATTATTTGCAAAAATCTCACTTTTATTGTTTTATCGTGACACACGTTTTATTTAAATGGAATCTATTCTAAAATTATGTATTTATAAACTATTATTTTTGGATTTATTATATTTTTTAGAGTATATATATATTGTTACCCTAAAGAGAAATTCGAAAAAAAGAAAAGGAAAGGAAAAAAACAAAACCCTAGCCTAGTGGACATTTGGCCCATTAAGACGCGCGCTCCCTCCTACCCTAAGCAGCCGCCGCTCCCCTATTCCTCCCGGCCGCCACCACCTCTCTCTCCTCCCCCCTCGCTTATCTCTGTCATGCGCAGACAACCAGGAACCCGCGCACCCAGGTGACTGCCCCGACGCCCAGGCAACCGGACGCGCAGCACCGAGCCCAGTACGCAGACTCAAGCCCCCGGCCGCGCCCGCGACACCAAGGGCCCAGGTGCCAGCCGACCGGCCGAGGACCGCCTAGGCACCCTGCTTATCCGGCCAAGCCGTCACCCGCGGACCGACGCACCAGGACGACGTGCCCCGCCCGCGCCCGATGCCGCGCGACCCCGACTCCACCCGCGGTTGTGCCCCGCGCCGTCCGTCTTCATGGAGCTTCAATGCTTCTGTTTCCTCTTCTCTCCCTCCATTCAAGCTCCATGAATGCCATCAATGGCCTTGAAGACCTTGGCCGCCGTTCTCCACACCCTGGCCGACCCTTCCTCTCCCTCCCTCTCCTCTATAAAACCCCCGCCGAGCCCTTTCTCCTCCCTACATGAGCTCTCTTCCTCCCCGAGCTCCCTATATCTTTCTCACACTCCTTGTTCGTCCACGCCGTCACCGTCCGTGGAGACTCACCGGAACTCTTGCTCACCGTCCACGGAACCCCTGTACCGTTCTTTGCCCGCCAAGACTGTCGAACCCCCCCGTCGAGCTCCCCCTGCACATGAGCATGAACCCAAGGTTGAAGACAACCCATTAATTTATTTTCTAAAGCATGTTTTGAATTTTGTGAATTATCGTTGTAATATTGTGATGATGCGATTTGGCGATTCACGTGTATGATTTTAGAGATTTCGATATATACGTCTAGCCAAAATCGAACCCCACGATAATGCTTTGAATATGTGTATGATTTTATAATTTTAAAAATGAATACGATCACTATTCACTACCTCGATGATTTTTTATACTAGAAAACATTTACAGATTTGATTTCGCTTTAGTGTGTGGAGCGATAATTGGTTAGTATTGATATAAGTATAGTTTAGTGATATAAGAAATTGAAATAGAAATTAAGCCACGTATTTCCGGTCAAATGAAGATATAGATTTTACTATTCATAATAACTGTATTCATAAGTATAGCACTTAATTACTTAGAATTAGTAAAATATTTATCTATGTCATAATAACCATGAATATGTTATTAAAAGTCTCATTTAGTAATTTACAATTACTTCTTAGAATATTAATGTTAGAAGAATTAAGTAAACAATTTTTAGCGGTACGTGTAATTTCTATTTAAGAAAGAAAGGAGAAAACCAAAAGAGTAGAATTTATAATAATGTTAAAATAACTTAATTAGGCGCTCATACTTTTCTAATAAAGAAATTGGTAGTTATGTTGGTAAACATAGGTTTCTTACTAAAGAATTAGATAACCTATTTCTAGTTTAAAATGACCTTTTAATAGATATTATATTTAACAAGGTTCGTTATAGATGTTTAAGTATAGCCGTGTTAAATAGAAACTTAAAAGAATATGTACACCATATGTTTCTTAATAAAAATAGAAGATAAATATATGTCATATTAATAGATTATTTATAGTTTCTTAATTAAAAGATAACAAGGGTCATTGCTTTTATAAACTAAAATGATAGTTTATACATAATTTCCTTTCTAATGAATTAGATCATTTGTTCCTACAATAGAATTAAAGATAATTAATAGATTAATTATCCTTTATCATAATTTATTAATCAAACCTATAGTCAATTTGTTCTTAACTAGATATATGGCATGATTAATCATTTCATAGAATTTAGTCCACATTATACATATCATTTAGTTTTTACTAAATGATAAAATAAAGAATTAGTGTTCATGTTCTTTAATAATAATTAAAATGTTAGTTTATATATTGTTTTGTATATAGCTTTCTTAATAAAGAATATAGGACATGTACTTTCTAATAAAAATAAAATATAGTTGTTTGTTCATTGTCTTTTACATAAAACTTCATTTAAGACATATATCGTAACTTTTGATAAAATAGGTGTTTAATAATAATGATCTTTTCACATAAAACATATTTAGACGTATATCTTAGTTTATCATCAGTGAAGGTTTAACAATGATTTATAAGATGTTCCATAATGCTTCTAAAATTAATAACGTGTTTCATAGCTCATTAACCTTAGATATAAAACATATATCTTTTCTAAAAAGGTTAAAAAGGTTTAATATTGTTATAACGTGTTTTATCATCTTATAAACCCTTTATCTTAGACATATCACATATGACGTTTTATAAAAGATTAATTTGGTGAACCTAATATTTGTATATTTTAATTAAGATATTTTAAGCTCATGTCTTGTTTTATAAAGTATAGATCACACATTTTTGAAAAGAATACCTTCTTATTATAACCATTACTTGTGACGTTTTTGAAAAGCGAATGCACTTTTCGTTAGTCTTTCTTTTAGCTTTACACATGGTGAATGTTGTATGTTATTGAGTGGTGTTTGTTCTTCTTGTTTGTTTGTGTGATATTCAGTGGTTGATCTAGTAGTTAAGAATCAAGATCTATTCCTATCCGTGGAAGAAACTCAAGTTTTCAATAAGCAAGGCAAGTAGACTTCTCCCTCTGCATACTCTGTTTGATCCCAAACAATATATTTAATAAAGTTTATTCTTCGATATATATATATATATATATATATATATATATATATATATATATATATATATATATATATATGCATAATTTGATGGGTTACCTATTTAGATACCCCTAACCTTTCCAACCTTACTCCTTGTTTAACCTAGGATTATGATCTAATCAAGTAGCTATGCTATTGCTACAACTTCAAATTTATGCAATCACTCCTGTTTATGATGTTGATGTTCCAAATAGTAAGTTTACTTTATTGTGGCTAATCCGACGATTAAGCAAGATCATATTGTGATAATTGGAACATGGAGTGACCACCCGGGAAAATAGTGCTACCATGGGGGTGGTATGGGACGCCCTTGGCTAAATAACTAGGGAAGTCTTATGTTGGGTGCTGGTCGTGGTCGACCGGAACGGGGGCATCTGGCAAGCGCTTATAGTTCCGGTGTTGGGGACTTGTTCTCAAATGCTATGAGTTCAGAACAAGGCAACACAAAAAAGAGGTTAATGGTTATAGCCCTTCGTCCTTCGAAGCATTATTTCCCTTAGGATATAACGATCTTCGGACGAAGGTTATGAAGGACGTACCTTCAACATCACAGCATATATCAATGAAAGACGAAGCATATGAAACATGATAAATAACATGGATGATCATTTGACATCATAATATATTTCATTATATAATCATGAATGAATAAGAATAACACATGATTACATTTGTACCTTCGGTTTGATAGAAGGTATGAGAACAAGAGTGACGCACCAGCGAGTACCAAATCAGCGTGAACAGTATGGGGGCACTGTTCATCTATTTATAGGCACAGGGCGCAACCTGTGTGAAATTACATTTATATCCTTTACACTCGATTACAATCATGACACAAAATATCATGGGTCGATCTATCTTTTCATCTTAAAGTCGGTGCAACCCTTCGTCTCAAGGCATGTCGTTACGTCGAAGTTCCCTGGAAGGTAGCTTCGGCGTTATTTTTGTGCTGATCTTCCGAAGGTGTTTCTTCTTACAGGACCTTCGGTGACGAAGCAAACCCCCAATAGTAGCCCCTTCGCGGTGCTAGATCGTTTTTCATAACGAGCTTGATCCGTGAAAAATTGTCCTAGGCTTCGGAATGCCGAAGGTCCGAAAAACACCTTCCCTGAGCTCGTTGCTGAGAAACGATTAAAATATTTTGAGCGTGAGGTGGCCCCACCATGCGGCGGGTTCGCGCGATCTGGCGATTCATCTCCCACGCGTCGTGGTCCACCGTTCAGTGAGTGCGGGTGACTGTTGAGCAGGTGCGGTCGACTTGGCGATTCATCTTCACACCTGCAGCACTATATAAACAGACGGGTAGGTGTGAAGTTACCACAGCATTCATTGCCATTGCACTGTTGTGCTGCTGAAAAATTTAACCATAGCCAAAGCTTTCTCATCGCATTCTCAAGCAAGAGCATCATTTTGATTTAGCTTCGGCATAAGAGGGAGCTTCATCAGAACTATAAAAATCATCAACATCCGTAAAAACTGCAAGAAATTCAACACCTAATGGCCAGAGTACGTTCAACTGCTAGAGTGACCCGTGATGGGGAGGAGGCCGAAGCCATAGAGACTGCCCCGATCTCTGAAGTGATGAAACAATCGGGACTGGTTGTGACAGAGGGAGCTACTGACGAAGGTGCACCTGATGCCGAAGCTGAACAGACTGAGATCAAAGAAGTTGATGTTGATGAAGAAGAGGAAGATTATAACACTCTCATGCCAGCCAAACCCAGCCACTTGGACTTTGGAAAATCTACTGTTTCTGAGGCTGATATGCCCATGACGATAAAGTTAGGCTACTTTGGAGAAGCTGAGAAGAAGCTGATTCGTTTTGGTGGGGAAGAAACCACTCCGACACCGGAAAATGATGATGTGGTAGTTTTCAGGAGTTTCTTCAGAGCGGGATTGAGGTTTCCTTTGAACGAAATGATTGGGGAAGTTTTGAAAAATTACGAAATCTATCTTCATCAGCTGACTCCTAACGCTATCGTTAGGCTCAGCGTCTACATCTGGGCAATCTGAAGCCAAGGAATAGACCCGAATGCTGAAGCTTTTTGCCGAGTGCATGAGCTTCATTATGAGACGAAGGCAAGAGAAGATGGACTTCATGAGAATTTCGGTTGTTACAACTTCGCTTACCGCAAAGATATGAAGGCTCCGGTGGTTAGCTATCGCACCAAGTGGCCAACGGGTTGGAAAAATGAGTGGTTCTATGTTAAGGCAGATGAAAAGAAGAGGGAGAAGCTAAAGACACTAGTACTGAGCCCGCTGAGCTTAAGCTTCGGGTTGACTAGGACCCTGTGCCGCATGACGTCGGGGTTACCGTGCCAAGAAGCTGTGGCAGAATTCAGGGTGGTAGCCGAGTAGATCAGCACCAGAGATCTAGTCCAAGAATATTTGGCCTATAAGGTGTTCCCGACGCTGAGTGAATGGAAAATGCCGAAGGTAAAGGGGACAAAGGAAAAGAATGAACTTGTGCGACTGTCTTATTGGTTCAAATTTGAGAAACTATTCAAAGGGCCATGCCAAGAATGGTTAGAAATGATAGAGACTATGTGCAACGAAATTTTGGGTAATTACACTAAAAAGAAGATCAACTGATGACTATAGCCTTCGGCACCCAACCAAAACGAAGGTTGAATCGGGTGATGGATGCCCTGAACTTTGAATATCTTGACTATGAGCGTTTGAACAAGGGTGACGAAGGGCAAAAGAGGAAAAAGATTGTTAGTGTTCTAAGCAGACAAGCTGCTAGGATGGTGAAAGAAGACAAAGAAGCTATAAAAAAGAAAAAATCCAGCCCTGAGCCGAAGGTGGCTGCTCCGAATAAGAGAAAGGCTGCAACCTCGAAGCCAAAAACAACTGAGATAGAGGAAGAAACTCCTGCAACACCTTCTATTGCTGATGTAGAAGAAATTTTAAAGGTAATGACCGAATCTTTACCTATCAAGCTAAGTCCACTGGGCCCGCATCTGACGAAGCTTTTACAGAAGAAGAAGGAGCCTACGGCAGCCTAGAAGTCTGCTGGGCCAAAAAGGCGAAGGATTATTACTGTAATTGAAGCTATTGAAGAAACGCCACCACTGGCCTCAGTGTCAAAGATAACACCAGCTGCTGAAGTTGCTACAGCTACCAAAGCTGCTCCCATCGAAGCTACAACTGCCAAGCTGCAATGACCGAAGATACAAATCTGGAGAGCACATTTTCTGATATTGATAAAATGCTCTCGAACATGGCCGCGGAACAAGCTGTTGCAGCTGCCGAAGAAACCCTGGCCATAGTGCCTGGAAAAGGGAAGGAGACCGCCGAAGATATTTCGGATGAAAAAGACTTCGATTTTCAAAATATAATTGGTCAAAAGTTATCTAAGGCTGAGAAAGAGGAACTTAGAGATTATGCTATATCTTGTGGCTACCAGCCAGGAGCGCTGCTCTTCGGCGACATTGACGAAGAAAGCTTAGGATGCCTCCGAGACCGAACTAGAGCGAAGGTTATCAGTACTCAATCGAAGAGTGTTGGTTTCCCGAAGCTCGAAGCTGACATCAGTCGCTACCGACGACAACATATCGTCGGTAGTTTATTCTATTCTAATTTCAAGGTAAAATTTTTCCTTCGACTTTTCATTGTTTTACGATGAAGGTTATTTTGCATAGAGTATGCTATTAAGTAAAGCCTTGAGGATGCAACAAGACCTCGAAGACAAGAAAATGAGGTTATAATTGAAGGCTTGGAAAGGAAAATTAAAGATCATGAAGCTGCTCTTGAGAACAAAGATTTTGTTCTTCAGACGATGGAGGGTTCACTGACAGAAGCCCAAGCCAAGATCGCCAGATTAAACAGTGAGCTCCTCCTGAAATCAGAAAGCTTTGAGCGAGAAAATAAGGATTTCGATACGAAGCTTAAAGCCGAAGTCGAAAAGAGTTCAAATTTGCAAAAATCCTTGAAAGAGCTTCAAGACAAATGCCTAAGCTTCGACATCCGGTGTGTGCAACGGCTGAAGTAGGTCTTCAACTCAGTTGGAGCCAGCTCTGAGAAATTTGAACCTTCGGTTGAAGACCTGCCAGGCACCTTCGATCATATTGAGGGCGAAGTTGATGCTCTTGATGAGGTTATAGCTGGGCACGGTGACTTCTGTGCCTTGCTAGCTTCTCAGGGCACAACTGTTGCTTTCATGAAGACTGGTTGCACGCATGGAAAGATCGTGAACAGGCCAAACTTTAGCCTATCACCAGCAGATTTAACTGACATCCCTAGTCTAGCCCGAAGCATTGGAAATAGATTTATAACTCAAATCTGGACGAAGGGTGGGCGAGACTTAGCTGGTGACGAAGCTCGAAGTCATCTCAAGCCGGTAATACACTTGTACCTATTGCTTACCTTGTTCTTGAGATTTGTGTTTACCTTATATCGCTTCGTTATGTACAGGATGCCGAAGCCGAAGAGCAATGATCCGAAGCTTGGCGGATAGTGATGAAGTGATAAAGCTGAAGACACTGCTGCTAAAAAGCTCTAGAGAAAATTTTGAATTAACCTTGTAAAATATACTGTAATTTAGGAATCAAACACTACTATGTAAATTTGTCCATACCTTGCAATATATTTTTACCGTTTCATGCATGTATGAACTGCTTTGATGTGAACGAAACTTGTATTTTTGAGCCGAAGGCGAAAAACACCTTCCCTTCTTTTTGTACACGGCAAAGCGTAAAATTTGCTTCTTTTGCCCTCGCCGAAGCCTTGTCATTAGAGTCGAAGCAACTGTCTGTACTCTATGGTATGATGATGATGATCCTACGAATGTCTAAATGAATGTATATGAATGCAATGAATGATATGATGTAATGTGCAAATGAATGTTCAAACACACGCTTACGAAGCCACATCCAGACTCTGCATTCCCTTGGGAACGACTGGAATCTCTTTGCCATTTATTTTTCGGCTTCACCGTTTATTTTTCGGTGTAAGTTCTGCATCCCCTTAGGAACGTCTTTTGAACTTCTTCGCCTTCTATTTCGGCGGTATAAGTTCTGCATCCCCTTAGGAACGTCTTTTGAACTTCTTCGCCTTATATTTCGGCGGTATTTGGCTCTGCATTCCCTTAGGAACGATTTTTGAGTAGAAAACTTACGCTGCGCTCCCTTGGGAACAACTTTTTGTAGCTTCGTCATGCTCTGCATCCCCTTAGGGACGACTTTTGAGCTTCTCCCTATTTTTTTCTTTTTCTGCACTCGATGGTACATGCTCAGATGTTACATTTTACATTCTTTTGGGGGATTTTGCTCTCGTAGAGCTGAATAAGAAAAGAAAAATTACAAGATATGGCCCCATTAAAAACCTTTCTCCCCCTTTAGAAAGGAAAAGGGTGCCGTAGCAAAAAATGAAAAAAGGTTACATCAAATTACACATAATATCGTTGAAGCTCATCCGCATTCCAAGATCTAGGAATGTCGTTGCCGTCCATATCCTTCAATCTGTAAGAACCAGGCCTTGACGAATATACCACCAGAAAAGGTCCTTCCCACTTCAGCTGTAGTTTGCCTACTGTGTCCGGATTAGCCACTCTCTGAAGCACCAAATGCCCTGGTTTAATATTTTTCAACTGAACTTTTCTATCGTGCCATTTTATTGTTTCGGCTTGATATTTATCGATGTTCTCTACAGCCTAAAGTCTGGTCCCTTCTATAGTATCGTTTGCCACGTGATAATCAGCTTCGTCTTCTGCCGAAGCTGCCGTTCTTATTTACCCCGCTTTAGCTTCTTCTGGGGTTATAGCTTCATCACCAAATAATAATTTGAACGGTGTAAAACCTGTTGATCTTGATATAGTTGTATTGTGGCTCCACACCACTTTAATTAACTCATCTTGCCACTTTCCTCTGGGCTGATTGAAGATTAGCTTCATTATTCCCGTCATTATAATGCCATTTCCTCTTTCGACAAGTCCGTTTGACTCCGGATGCCTGACTGATGCAAAATGAATCTTCGTGCCAATATGATCATAGAATTCCTTGAAAGTTTCGACATCAAACTATGTTCCATTGTCCACAGTTATAGCCTTCGGCATGCCAAAGCGACAAACAATGTTTTGCTAGAAGAATTTCTGGACTGTGACCGAAGTTATTGTAGTCAAAGGCTTTGCTTCAATCCACTTAGAAAAATATTCTACAGCCACCACAACATATCTTAAATTGCCTTGCGCTGGTGGAAGTGGGCCTAGCAAATCCAGGCCCTACCTTTGCAACGGCCAAGTCGGCTGTATTAGCTGAGTGAGAGATGAAGGTTGTTTCTGGTCTCTTGCACATTTTTGACAATTTTCACATTTTTGAACTAGTTCTGCTGCATCCGAAGCTGCCTTCGGCCAGTAAAATCCTTGTCTAAACACTTTTCCAAGCAAGGGCCTAGACCCAATGTGAGATCCACACAGACCTGCGTGTATCTCCTTCATTAATTCAACACCTTCAGCTCTTGATAAACACTTGAGAAGTGGAGAACAGACTCCATGTTTATATAATTCCCCTTCTATTACCACATACAGTCTTGTCCTTGCCTCCATTCTCTTATTATAAGCTTCGTCATCTGAAAGGCAATTACCTTGGAGGAAAGATATAATTTCAGTCCTCCAATCTTCACTATGTAGTGGAGAAATAGTAAGCATTGCTCTTTCCATGAGTTCAACCGAAGGTGCCTTTATTGTTTCAAAAAATACTTCCGAAGGTAGAGGGAGCCCCTGAGCCGCCGATTTGGCTAGTAAATTTGCATGCTCATTTTCACCTCTTGGAATATTTTTGACAGAAAAACCTTCAAATAAAGCCTCCAACCTTCGAACTGTATCCAGATATTTTTCAAGCTTCGGATCTCTTGCCTTGCTACTTTTGTCTACATGGCCAGAAATGACATGAGAATCAGTTTTCAGGATGACCCTTCTTATTCTCATTGCCCTTAACTTCCGAAGCCCTAACAGAAGTGCTTCGTACTCAGCAATATTATTTGTGCAACTAAAGTCAAGCTTGGCTGCATAACATGTTCTAACTTTCGAAGGTGCCACTAGGACAGTAGCCGCTCCTGCACCAAAGGTTCCCCAGGATCCATCACAGAACACCGTCCGAGCTTCGACGTCTTTGTTTATTTCTTCTTCCTGAGCCCCTGGCGTCCAATCAATGATGAAGTCTGCCAACACCTGGGACTGAATTGAGGATCTATGCACATAATCAATGGTGAATTCATTAAGTTCTGCAGCCCATTTCCCAATCCTTCCAGTAGCTTCTCTGTTCCTCATAATGTACTTCAGAGGCTATGACGAAGGAACAATTATGCGATATGATTGAAAATAATGCCGAAGCTTTATGGAGGCCATTAACACAACATATTGCACCTTCTCCAGTTCTGTATAATTTTTCTTTGATAGACTTAAAACTTCAGAGACGAAGTACACTGGAGCTTGCTTTTTGACTTGGCCATCTAGCTTCTCCTGTACAAGTGCCGCACTCACTGTAGAATGCGAAGCTGCAACATATAAGAGCAATGGAGCCCCTGGCGAAGGTGGAGTTAATGTTGTTAAATCAATCAAATATTGCTTCAACTCTTCGAAGGCTTTTTGCTGAGCCAGGCCCCATTGAAAGACTTCGGCTGACTTCAGTATTTCAAAGAATGACAGATTTCTTTCTGCTGATCTGGATATGAATCTGTTTAATGATGCTAGTCTACCTGCCATCCATTGAGCCCCTTTCTTTGTACTTGGCGGTTCCATCTGAAGGATAGCTTCAATCTTGCTTGGGTTAGCTTCAATTCCCTTCATTGATACTAGACAACCAAGGAACTTGCCCTTCTTTACCCCAAAAACACATTTCTCTGGATTTAACTTCAAACCAGCTTGCCTGAAATTGACAAATGACTCTTGCAAATCAACAATGTGATTTTCTTGCTTCGTGCTTTTAACTATGATATCATCAACATAGGTCAGCACATTCCTGCCTATTTGAGAATGAAGGACTTTGGCTGTCATTCTGCTGAAGCTTCCTCCAGCATTTTTAAGCCCCTCAGGCATCCGAAGATAGCAATATGTGCCACTAGGGGTTATGAAGCTAGTCTTCGGCTCATCTTCCTTCTTCATCCAGATTTGGTGGTAACCTGAGTAACAATCTAGTAGACTCATGAGCTCTGACGAAGCTGTTGCATCTACTAGAGAATCTATTCTTGGCAATGGGAACTCATCCTTTGGACAAGCCTTGTTAAGATCTGTAAAATCAATGCACATTCTCCATTTACCGTTGGTCTTCTTCACCGTAACAGTGTTGGCTAGCCACTCTGGGTATTTCACCTCTCTGATAACACCAGCACTAAGAAGCCTCTTCACTTCGTTCCGAGCACCTTCAGCTTTGTCATCAGACATTTTCCGAAGTCTTTGTTTTCTTGGCCGAAAAGATGGATCCACATTGAGTGAATGCTCAATGACATCTCTGTTGACACCGCAAAGATCATTGGCTGACCAAGCGAAAACATCTTTGTTGTTGAATAGAAATCTTAGCAAATTCTTCTCCTGTTCTTCAGATAACTGAGACCCCAGTAGTACCTTTTTGTTCTACTATATCTTCACATAGAAGCATGGGCTTCGGCTGATCCGCCGAAGCAACCTTCTCTCTCTTGTATCTGTACTGCTCACAAGCTTCAGCTCCATCTATATTATGGATTGCCTTTGAGTCTGTCCAGTTTCCTTCGGCCTTTCTAGCAGCTTCTTGACTCCCATGAACAGCAATGGGCCCTTGTTCCGAAGGTATCTTCATGCACAGATATGCTGGATGAAGTATTGCTTCGAAAGCATTAAGTGTCCCTCGACCATTGATTGCATTATAGGGGTACTCCATGTCAACAATGTCAAAGACAACCTGTTCAGTCCTTGTGTTATGAACAAAGCCGAAGGTTACTGGCATTGTGATTTTGCCAAGTGCTACAATTTGCCTTCCTTCGAAGCCACATAGAGGATGTGTAGCATCAAGAATCTTATCCTCTGGTTCTTGCATCTGTCTGAAGGCCTTAGTGAGAGCACCTAGAGGGGGGGGGGATGAATAGGTGATCCTGTAAAACTTAAACTTTAATGCCACAAAAACTTGGTTAGGAGTTAGCACAATGAAGCCAAGTGGCTAGAGAAGAGTCTTTGCAAGACACGATAACCACAAGAAGATCAATCACAGATAGACACAGTGGTTTATCCCGTGGTTTGGCCAAGTTCAACACTTGCCTACTCCACGTTGTGGCGTCCCAACGGACGAGGGTTGCAATCAACCCCTCTCAAGCGGTCCTAAGACCCACTTGAATACCATGGTGTTTTGCTTTGCTTTACTATATCCCGTTTGCGAGGAATCTCCACAACTTGGAGCCTCTCGCCCTTACACTTTGATGTTCACAAAGAAGCATGGAGTAAGGAAGGGATGAGCAACACACACAAGACACGAACTCAGAGAATCAACACGCACACAAGTCGCAACGAGAGCTCACAACACAACCCGACGAGTTCACAACTCAAATGGAGCTCTAGTTGCTATCACAAGGAATCAAATGCGCGGAATCGAAGTCTTGGTGCTTAGGAATGCTTAGAGAATGCTTGGTGTACTCCTCCATGCGCCTAGGGGTCCCTTTTATAGCCCCAAGGCAGCTAGGAGCCGTTGAGTGCATTCCAGGAAGGCAATTCTTGCCTTCTGTCGCCTGGCGCACCGGACAGTCCGGTGCACCACCGGACACTGTCCGGTGCGGATTTCTTTCCTTCTTTAGCGAAGCCGACCGTTGGCGCTTTGGAGCCGTTGGCGCACCGGACAGTGTCCGGTGCCCTCTTCCTACCGTTGGCTCGGCCACGTGTCTCGCGCGGATCGCGCTACCGACCGTTGGCTCACCGGACAGTCCGGTGAATTATAGTCGTACGCCGTTAATCACTTCCCGAGAGCAGCAAGTTCTCCTGAGCCAGCCTAGCGCACCGGACAGTCCGGTGCACCACCGGACAGTCCGGTGCACCCAGACAGAGCTGACTTTGGCTGAACAAAGCCATCTTTAATTTCAACTTGATTTTTCCTGTTTCCAGCACTTAGACACAATACATTAGTCTCTAAAACAATGTACTAAGTCTGAGAAACATAACTTTATACTTAATTTGTACTTTATCCACCATTTAACACTTAGGCACTTGTGTTGGACACTAAATCACCAAAATACTTAGAAATGGCCCAAGGGCACATTTCCCTTTCAATCTCTCCCTTTTTGGTGATTTATGCCAACACAATATAAAGCAAGTAGAACAAGTGCAAAATCAATTCAAATAAGAACTCAAAATTGTTTTGATTCAGATTTGACATATATGGATCATTCTTTGCCACCACTTGGTTTGTTTTTGCAAATCAAACTCAATTTCCTGTCTCTAAGTCAAACACACATGTTGACACATAAAGAGAGATATTTCACGAGAAATTGATCAAGGATTCAAAAACTCCCCCTTTTCCCATAATTAAGCCTTCTCCCCACAAGAGACAATAAGAGACAAACAAGAGTATTTTGACAAACAAAAACTCTAACTCTACTATTTTCAAAATTCTCAAGTGGTAGCTTATCCATTTCCTTGCTTTGGCCTTATTTTCTCCCCCTTTGGCATCAAGCACCAAAACAGGATCAATCTTGGCCCTTTAACCCCATTGCCTCACCAAAATCTTGAACTAAGAGTAAAAAGGCAATAAGAGTACAAAGATTAACTTGGAATAAGTTACTCTTTCATCGGAGTGCAGTGGAAGTCTTGCATGGTCCAAGTCCACCGTTTCCCTTTCAAACCTCCTTTGAGACTAAATTAAGCAAACTCAAGCACACAGTTAGTCTCAAAGGGTCAAGTTGTAGCACATCTCCCCCTAAATATGTGCATCACTTGCAAATGAACTTGTGAGGTCCGAGGAGTGCTTGTACAACTTGAGCACCATAAACAACAAAATGCATTAAGGAATATGATCAAGGCATAAACTCATGTATGCTATAAATCAATCCAAGTTCCGCGAATCTAAGACATTTAGATCACTACGCAACTTGCAAAAGGTCTGCTCATCTAATGGCTTGGTAAAGATATCGACTAGCTGGTTCTCGGAGCTAACATGAAACACTTTGATATCTCCATTTTGCTGGTGGTCTCTCAAAAAGTGATGCCAGATGTCTATGTGCTTTGTGCGGCTGTGTTCAATAGGATTATCCGCCTTGCGGATAGCACTCTCATTATCACATAGGAGTGGGACTTTGCTCAGATTGTAGCCAAAGTCCCTGAGGGTTTGCCTCATCCAAAGTAGTTGCGCGCAACACTGTCCTACGGCAACATACTCGGCCTCAGCGGTGGATAGGGCAACGGAAGTTTGTTTCTTAGAACTCCACGACACTAGGGACCTTCCTAAGAATTGGCATGTCCCCGATGTACTCTTCCTATCGACCTTACATCCAGCATAGTCGGAGTCTGAATATCCAATCAAGTCAAAGGTAGACCCCTTTCGATACCAAATCCCGAAGCAAGGCGTAGCGACTAAATATCTAAGAATTCGCTTCACCGCCACTAAGTGACATTCTCTTGGATCGGATTGAAATCTAGCACACATGCATACGCTAAGCATAATATCCGGTCCACTAGCACATAAATAAAGTAAAGACCCTATCATAGACCGGTATGCCTTTTGATCAACGGACTTACCTCCTTTGTTGAGGTCGATGTGTCCGTCGGTTCCCATTGGAGTCTTTGCGGGCTTGGCGTCCTTCATCCCAAACCGCTTGATCAAGTCTTGCGTATACTTCGTTTGGGAGATGAAGGTCCCATCCTTGAGTTGCTTCACTTGGAACCCAATGAAATAGCTTAGCTCGCCCATCATCGACATCTCAAACTTTTGAGTCATTACCCTGCTAAACTCTTCACAAGACTTTTGGTTAGTAGAACCAAATATTATGTCATCGACATAAATTTGGCACACAAAAAGATCACCATCAGATGTCTTAGTAAAAAGAGTTGGATTGGCTTTCCCAACCTTGAAAGCAATAGCAATTAAAAAGTCTCTAAGGCATTTGTACCATGCTCTTGGGGCTTACTTAAGTCCATAGAGCGCCTTAGAGAGCTTACACACGTGGTCGGGGTACCGTTCATCCTCGAAGCCAGGGGGTTGCTCCACGTACACCTCTTCCTTGATTGGCCCGTTGAGGAAAGCGCTCTTCACATTCATTTGGAACAACCTGAAAGAATGGTGAGCGGCATATGCTAGCAATATACGAATGGACTCTAGCCTAGCCACAGGAGCAAAAGTCTCCTCAAAGTCCAAACCTGCGACTTGGGCATAACCTTTTGCCACAAGTCGTGCCTTGTTCCTTGTCACCACCCCGTGCTCGTCTTGTTTGTTGCGGAACACCCATTTGGTTCCCACAACATTTTGCTTGGGACGAGGCACCAGTGTCCAAACTTCATTTCTCTTGAAGTTATTGAGCTCCTCTTGCATGGCCAATACCCAGTCCGGATCTAGCAAGGCCTCCTCTACCCTGAAAGGCTCAATAGAAGAGACAAAAGAGTAATGCTCACAAAAATTAACTAATCGAGACCGAGTAGTTACTCCCTTGCTAATGTCACCCAAAATCTGGTCGACGGGATGATCCCTTTGAATCATCGCTCGGACTTGAGTTGGAGGTGCCTGTTGTGCTTCTTCCTCCATTACATGATAATTTTGTGCTCCCCCTTGATCACACGTCTCCTCTTGATGAACCTGTTCATCGTCTTGAGTTGGGGGACGCACCATTGTTGAGGAAGAAGGTTGATCTCGTTCATTTTGTTCCTGTGGCCGCACATCTCCAATTGTCATGGTGCGTATTGCGGCCGTTGGAACGTCTTCTTCATCTACATCATCAAGATCACAAACTTGCTCTCTTGGAGAGCCATTAGTCTCATCAAATACAACGTCACTAGAGACTTCAACCAAACCCGATGATTTGTTGAAGACCCTGCACGCCTTTGTATTTGAGTCATAACCTAACAAAAACCCTTCTACTGCTTTGGGAGCAAATTTGGAATTCCTACCCTTCTTCACTAGAATGCAGCATTTACTCCCAAAGACTCGGAAATACGAAACATTGGGTTTGTTACCGGTTAGTAGCTCATACGAAGTCTTCTTGAGGAGGCGATGAAGGTAGACCCGGTTGATGGCGTGGCAAGCCGTGTTCACGGCTTCCGACCAAAAGCGCTCGGGGGTCTTGAACTCTCCAAGCATCGTCCTCGCCATGTCTATAAGCGTCCTGTTCTTCCTCTCTACCACACCATTTTGCTGTGGTGTATAGGGAGCGGAGAACTCGTGCTTGATTCCTTCCTCCTCAAGATACTCCTCCACTTGAAGGTTCTTGAACTCGGACCCATTGTCGCTCCTTATCTTCTTCACCTTGAGCTCAAACTCGTTTTGAGCTCTCCTTAGAAAGCGCTTGAGGGTCCCTTGGGTTTCAGATTTATCCTGCAAAAAGAATACCCAAGTGAAGCGGGAAAAATCATCAACTATAATAAGACCATACTTACTTCCTCCTATGCTTAGATAGGCGACGGGTCCGAAGAGGTCCATATGAAGTAACTCCAGGGGTCTTGATGTTGTCATCACATTTTTGGCATGATGAGAGCTTCCCACCTGTTTCCCTGCTTGACAAGCTGCACAAGGTCTATCTTTTTCGAAAGTAACATTTGTTAGACCTATCACGTGTTCTCCCTTTAGAAGCTTGTGAAGGTTCTTCATCCCCACATGTGCTAAGCGGCGATGCCACAGCCAGCCCATGCTAGTCTTAGCAATTAAGCATGCATCTAGACCGGCCTCCTCTTTTGCAAAATCAACTAAATAGAGTTTGCTGTCTAGTACACCCTTAAAAGCTAGTGAACCATCACTTCTTCTAAAGACAGACACATCTACATTTGTGAATAGACAATTATATCCCATATTACATAATTGACTTACGGATAACAAATTATATCCAAGCGACTCAACTAAGAATACATTAGAAATAGAGTGCTCATTTGAGATTGCAATCTTGCCTAAGCCTTTAACCTTGCCTTGATTCCCGTCACCGAATATGATTGAATCTTGGGAATCTTTATTCTTGACGTAGGAGGTGAACATCTTCTTCTCCCCCGTCATGTGGTTTGTGCATCCGCTGTCGATGATCCAGCTTGATCCCCCGGATGCATAAACCTGCAAGGTAAATTTAGGCTTGGGTCTTAGGTACCCAACTCTTGTTGGGTCCTACAAGGTTAGTGACAATATCCTTAGGGATCCAAATGCAAGTTTTATCTCCCTTGCATTTTGCCCCTAGTTTCCTAGCAATCACTTTCCTATCCTTTCTACAAATCACAAATGAAGCATTGCAAGCATGATAAATTGTAGAAGGTTCATTTATTATTTTCCTAGAAACATGAACAACATTTCTTCTAGGCATGTGATTAATAACATTTCTCCTAGCTAAATTTCTATCATGCATAATAGAAGAACTAGAAGCAACCATGGCATGAGAATCAAAAGCATCATAACTTCTATAAACATTTCTAGAATGTCTCCTATCATGATACATGAAGGCATGGTTCTTTTGAGCACTACTAGCCATAGGGGCCTTCCCTTTCTCCTTAGCGGAGATGGAAGTCTTATGGCTTGTTAAGTTCTTGACTTCCCTCTTGAAGCCTAGACCATCCTTAATTGAGGGGTGTCTACCAATCGTGTAGGCATCCCTTGCAAATTTTAGCTTGTCAAATTCACTCTTGCTAGTCTTAAGTTGGGCATTAAGACTAGCCACTTCATCATTTAATTTAGAAATGCAAACTAGGTGTTCACTACAAGCATCAACATTAAAATCTTTGCACCTATTGCAGATCATAACATGTTCTACACAAGAGTTAGATTTATTTGCTACTTCTAGTTTAACATTTAAATCATCATTAACACCTTTTAAAGTAGAAATGGTTTCATGACAAGTAGATAGTTCACAAGAAAGCATTTCATTCCTTTTAACTTCTAGAGCAAGAGAATTTTGTGCACTAACAAATTTATCATGCTCTTCATATAAAAGGTCCTCTTGTTTTTCTAGTAATCTATTCTTGTCATTCAAAGCATCAATCAATTCATTAATCTTATTGATCTTAGTTCTATCTAAGCCCTTGAATAAGCATGAATATTCTATTTCATCATCATCACTAGACTCATCCTCGCTTGAAGAAGCATAAGTAGTGTTGTTTCGAGTACATACCTTCTTCTCCTTTGCCATGAGGCATGTGTGATGCTCGTTGGGGAAGAGAGATGACTTGTTGAAGGCGGTGGCGGCGAGTCCTTCGTTGTCGGAGTCGGACGAGGAGCAATCCGAATCCCACTCCTTTCCAAGATGTGCCTCGCCCTTCGCCTTCTTATAGTTCTTCTTCTTTTCCCACTTTCCACTCTTCTTTTCCTGGTCACTATCATTATCGGGACAATTAGCGATAAAATGACCAATCTTACCACATTTGAAGCAGGAGCGCTTCCCCTTCGTCTTGTTCTTGTTGGGATGCTCCTTGCGACCCTTTAGCGCCGTCTTGAACCGCTTGATGATAAGGGCCATTTCTTCCTCATTAAGCCCGGCCGCCTCAACTTGCGCCACCTTGCTAGGTAGTGCCTCCTTGCTCCTTGTTGCTTTGAGAGCAACAGTTTGAGGCTCGTGGATTGGGCCATTCAATGCATCATCCACGTATCTCGCCTCCTTGATCATCATCCGCCCGCTTACAAATTTCCCAAGAATTTCTTCGGGCGACATCTTGGTGTACCTAGGATTTTCACGAATATTGTTTACCAGATGTGGATCAAGTACAGTAAAAGACCTTAGCATTAGGCGGACGACGTCGTGGTCCGTCCATCGCGTGCTTCCATAGCTCCTTATCTTATTGACGAGGGTCTTGAGCCTGTTGTACGTCTGGGTTGGCTCCTCCCCTCTTATCATCGCGAATCTCCCGAGTTCGCCTTCCACCAACTCCATCTTGGTGAGCATGGTGACATCGTTCCCCTCATGTGAGATCTTGAGGGTGTCCCAGATCTGCTTGGCATTGTCCAAGCCGCTCACCTTATGGTACTCGTCCCTGCACAATGAGGCTAACAACACAGTAGTAGCTTGTGCATTTTTATGAATCTGTTCATTGATAAACAAAGGACTATTTGAGCTATCAAATTTCATTCCACTCTCTACTATCTCCCATATACTAGGATGGAGAGAGAACAAGTGACTACGCATTTTGTGACTCCAAAATCCGTAGTCCTCTCCATCAAAATGAGGAGGTTTACCAAGTGGAATGGATAGTAAATGAGCATTAGTACTTTGGCCCTGTTTGGCACAACTTATTTTCAGCTTCTTCACAAATTTAAGCAGAAGTTCTGCCAAACAGCTAGCTTCTGCAGCAGCTTATTAGTTCAACTGCTTCTTAGAATACACTAAAAGTAGCCAACAAGCAGAAGCTGCTTTTCACCAACTTATCAGATAAGCTGCTTTTTCAACAAGCAGCAGCTGTGCCAAACAGGGCTTTTGAGGAATACGAGAATAATCAAAAGAGAAGTTCAAATTAACCGTCTTCTTATTCTCGTAGACGTTGTCGTCGTCCTTTTGGGAAGAAGAGGATCTGTCGCTGTCGTAGTACACTATCTCTTTGATGCGCCTTGTTTTCTTCTTCCTCCCATCTTTTCTTTTGTGGCTCGAGCCCGAGTCAGTGGGCTTGTCCTCCTTTGGATCATTGACGAAGGACTCCTTCTCCTTATCGTTGACCACCATCCCCTTGCCCTTAGGATCCATATCTTCGGGCGATTAGTCCCTTTCTTGAAGAGAACGGCTCCGATACCAATTGAGAGCACCTAGAGGGGGGGGGGGTGAATAGGTGATCCTGTAAAACTTAAACTTTAATGCCACAAAAACTTGGTTAGGAGTTAGCACAATGAAGCCAAGTGGCTAGAGAAGAGTCTTTGCAAGACACGATAACCACAAGAAGATCAATCACAGATAGACACAGTGGTTTATCCCGTGGTTCGGCCAAGTTCAACACTTGCCTACTCCACGTTGTGGCGTCCCAATGGACGAGGGTTGCAATCAACCCCTCTCAAGCGGTCCTAAGACCCACTTGAATACCACGATGTTTTGCTTTGCTTTACTATATCCCGTTTGCGAGGAATCTCCACAACTTGGAGCCTCTCGCCCTTACACTTTGATGTTCACAAAGAAGCACAAAGTAAGGAAGGGATGAGCAACGCACACAAGACACGAAATCAGAGAATCATCACGCACACAAGTCGCAACGAGAGCTCACAACACAACCCGGCGAGTTCACAACTCAAATGGAGCTCTAGTTGCTATCACAAGGAATCAAATGCGCGGAATCGAAGTCTTGGTGCTTAGGAATGCTTAGAGAATGCTTGGTGTACTCCTCCATGCGCCTAGGGGTCCCTTTTATAGCCCCAAGGCAGCTAGGAGCCGTTGAGTGCATTCCAGGAAGGCAATTCTTGCCTTCTGCCGCCTGGCGCACCGGACAGTCCGGTGCACCACCGGACACTGTCCGGTGCGGATTTCTTTCCTTCTTTGGCGAAGCCGACCGTTGGCGCTTTGGAGCCGTTGGCGCACCGGACACTGTCGGGTGCACACCGGACAGTCCGGTGCCCTCTTCCTACCATTGGCTCAGCCACGTGTCTCGCGCGGATCGCGCGGCCGACCGTTGGCCCGGCCAACCGTTGGCTCACCGGACAGTCCGATGCACACCAGACAGTCCGGTGAATTATAGCCGTACGCCGTTAATCACTTCCCGAGAGCAACAAGTTCGCCTGAGCCAGCCTGGCGCACCGGACACTGTCCGGTGCACCACCGTACAGTCCGGTGTACCACCGGACAGTCCAGTGCACCCAGACAGAGCTGACTTTGGCTGAACAAAGTCATCTTTAATTTCAACTTGATTTTTCCTGTTTCCAGCACTTAGACACAATACATTAGTCTCTAAAACAATGTACTAAGTCTGAGAAACATACCTTTATACTTGATTTGTACTTTATCCACCATTTAACACTTAGGCACTTGTGTTGGACACTAAATCACCAAAATACTTAGAAATGGCCCAAGGACACATTTCCCTTTCACTTAGCAAATATGATATCCACTGCACTGCATGTATCAACCAGAACATTATGGACCAGAAATCCCTTGATGACACAAGATATGACCATAGCATCATTATGAGGGTAATCTTTGAGCTGAAGGTCCTCCTGGGAGAAGGTGATTGGGATGTGGGACCATTTTGACTTGATGAAGGGTCTCTGCACCCCAACATGTTGTACCCTTCTCTGTGCTTCCTTCTTCTGCTTCTTGTTAGTCGGCTCTGAACCTGAGCCGCCTGTTATCGGAAGCACCAGCTTCGTGGCTGAAGATGCTTTGGCTTGGTTGCTGAACGAAGCCATCAACTCAAAAGTGGAAGTGAGTTCACTGGAGGTGGGCGCCAATGTTGGGGACTTGTTCTCAAATGCTATGAGTTAAGAACAAGGCAACACAAAAAAGAGGTTAATGGTTATAGCCCTTCGTCCTTCGAAGCATTATTTCCCTTAGGATATAACGATCTTCGGACGAAGGTTATGAAGGACGTACCTTCAACATCACAACATATATCAATGAAAGACGAAGCATATGAAACATGATAAATAACATGGATGATCATATGACATCATAATATCTTTCATTATATAATCATGAATGAATATGAATAACACAAGATTACATTTGTACCTTCGGTTTGATAGAAGGTATGAGAACAAGAGTGACGCACCAGCGAGTAACAAATCAGTGTGAACAGTACGGGGGCACTGTTCATCTATTTATAGGCACAGGGCGCAGCCTGTGTGAAATTACATTTATACCCTTTAGACTCGATTACAATCATGACACAAATTATCATGGGCTGATCTGTCTTTTCATCTTAAAGTCGGTGGAACCCTTCGTCTCAAGGCATGTCGTTACGTCGAAGTTCCCTGGAAGGTAGCTTTGGCGTTATTTCTGTGCTGATCTTCCGAAGGTGTTTCTTCTTACAGGACCTTCGGTGACGAAGCAGACCCCCAACAGGCTCAGGCAAATTGGATACACGCATAGTTCTCAAAGCTTTACCCTTTAGTCTGGACTATAAGACGGTTACGTTAGGTGTACCTCATGCAGTTGACCATTTCCATCATTTGCATAATGAGGACTCTAGGGAAAAGCCTCGTAGTGAGACCCTAGCCATTCACCTCGGAAGTGAATACGGGTCTAGCTAACCCAGGCTAGAAGGGAATCGTGACTCATGGGTAAAGATGTGCCACCTCTGCAGAGTGTAAAACTGATATATCAGCCGTGCTCACGGTTATGAGCAGCCTGGACTCCTCACATGATAATTGAACTTGAAGATGGAAATAAATCGAGATCCGATGATCTGCCAATGGTTTGCTTAAGTGGTTTCACTTAAGTTTTTTTGATATACTCTTGTACCTCTATTTAATGGGAATACTTGAGATTCACACTTATTAGTAAGACAGGTGTTGTTAATAAAATGTTGACCAACTAAAATGCTTACTGCTCAACCTTGGCCTCACCTTGTTAAACTTGCATTAGTTTTTCCCCCACTTGCTGAGCCCCGAACATAAGTGAGCTCACCCTTGCTTAAATTTTGATCAGAAGTTTGCAGATGAAGTTATGATGCTGAGCTCCATTGATGCTAGTCTAGTGATACCCCCGGTCATCTTCCTGTGGATGGATGTCCTTGTTTCGCTGTACTTTGATGAATAAAGGTTAAGACATTATGTCTGTTCGAAGTGTAATATATTAATATAATCTGTATTTACGCTTTTATGCATTGTTCTTTTGATATATTACACTTGTGATGTCAACATATGTGTGGAAATAGATCCTGGCACACATATGCGATGCACCCGGCTCTGCCCCTCAGAAACGGGTGTGACAGAAGTGGTATCAAAGCAATGTGACCGTAGGTCGCTAGATTAGTTAGAAATGGAAAACCCAGTCAGTCGTTCAGAACTTGACTTAATTGTCTTCATAAAAACTTACTTTATATCAAACTCCTCTCTTTTATCTTCAACCCGTCTTGTCTGATTCTTCGTTTATCAGAAAGTTTTAATAAGAAGCATTGCAAGATGATCAAGCTAGGATTGCGGAACTTGAAGCGAAGATTGCTAGAAGAAACCCTTTCGAGGCTATCGACGATGCCCTATTCTCTGTCTTATCCTCACTCCGCAAGAAGTTTTGTTATGGATCCCTTGGATCTATTATTTGACTTCTTGGTTAGGTTGATAGGATTGTTCTTAAGTATTAAGATGTCCGACAAGATCGGTAAGGGCGATATTATATTATATTGGTTTTCTAATCCCTAATATTGCTATATAACCCTTGACTTCGTATAATTTTGTTTTCTTGCCATTGTATTGCCATCCTTGCGCAATATCTACCTTGATATACTGAATTCTTTGTCTCCCTACTCCTACTTGATAATGCCTCTCTATTTTGTCTCCTTGATAATGCTTTCTCCCTGACTCACTTCATATCCTTGGTTGTATCATTTATCCTCACTTTAATAGTTCATGGTTATCTTATTTCTCTCTTGTCCACCAACAAATATGTCTTGTCTAACTCCTTGATAATTCTTACCTGACTCCTTGACTTTATAATATCTTTCTTATTTCAACCCTTGTCTCACCTTTTGTTTTGGTTGAATGAGTAGAATTGGATTGTGTTGTGCTGGTTTGCTTGAGTTCATTGTCCTTTGTGTTCATGTTTGATTTGCTTCTTTGAAATGATTGTTGGTGTATTGTGTGACTTTTGTCCACAATGACATCAGTTAGCTAGGTAAAACCTTAGATAGATGGGTTTTCTCTGCTCTCTATAATCTGTCTTTGCTCAACCCTTTCGTCCCTTCCATTCTTCCATACCCATACAGGTGTCAGACCTTGGAATGTCAACTACAAGTGATGTCACTAAGTGCAAAGAATGCGATGTGTTGGCAAGTCAAAAAACACTATAAATAAAACAGCTGATGAACAAACATTCAAGACACAAAAGGATGCACAACCAAACCAACCGACAAGTGACCTTGGAACATGTTGTTGTTGTGAGTACTATGGAATTCCTTGTCGCCAAATCAATACAAACGAAAGTGAAACTACAAAACAGAAGAACCAGATTTTATTTTCTGGCATAAAAAGACAGATGTCTCCCCAAGAACAACTAATAGCAGATTCTCTCATACCTAATGTACTGTCAGTTGATGAATTGCGAAGTATTCCAAAAAGGAAACATCACAAGGATGCCCAGTCCCAAGAAGAAACACATGAGTGTTACATTGATGGATGGACTATTACGTGCACACAGTTTCAGCCTCGTGGTCGCATCAGGTCCAAGAAACAAAAAGGGAAGCATGGAAAAAGTCAAGAAATAACTTCAAGAAAAGCTTGCTATCAATGTGGACGTGAAGGTCATTACTTCCGTAACTGTCCTGAGAAGAGTTCACAACAGATCACCTCCGAGATGAAGCTATCTCAGTCTTCAGACATGGAATATGAAGAAAAATGCACAGAAACTTCTACCAACAACGTAAAGACAACTCCACCATGTAACTTATCAAGTCGTGCTTGCTTTGGCTGTGGTGATACCGGCCATCTTGTAGTTGTCCTAAGAAAGATGTGGATATCAATAAGGTCCAAAAGAAAAGACAACACCCTCAAACTCATGCATCAACAAAGAATAAACAACGAAAAACGTCCATAGTAAGGATAAGTTATGCAGTGACAGAAACCATTCCATATGATAATGCAGTAGTTGTTGGAACACTAGTAATTCACACAACTATCGCCACTGTGTTGTATGATCCTCGTACAACACATTCTTTTATCAGTGCCCAGTTTGCAACAAAGTATGGAATCTTTAAGTGTCCCTTGAAATCAAGGATGACCATTAGTGCACCCAAAAGGAAAATGTTAATAAACTACATATGTCCAAATGTAAGTGTTAAAATCAATGGGATAGATTTTCTAGCTGATCTTATAGTAATTGTTGGGGGCCTTTGGCTTCCGAAGGTCCTCAAAAACATGATTTAACAATGTCTCTGGAGTATATTGTATGAACAGGGATCTTCGAACAAAGGCCCACGGTGTGAAGAAGCACGGAAACAACACGAAGGATGGAGCAGAGCCGAAGTTGTACGCAAGGGAGCTTCGGCATGATGATAGAAAGGAGGAAACCGACTTAAAAAGGAAAAGACTATTTAGACCCGGATAAATTACTATAGAGTTGTTGTCATAGGTAAAGGGTCTGGATGTAATTTTACATGGGCTGCGACCCGTGCTTATAAATAGATGAACAGTATTCCCGTACTGTTCACGCTAACTTGACATTCACTTTTGCGCCACGCCTGTATTTTCTTTCCTTCAAGCCAAAGGTACATTTGTAATTTATCTTTGTCTACACAAGTAATACAAATAGAAATTAATAATAATGTTTACAGAAATTATGTTACTTTCTGTATTTTGTTTGAATGTTCTCCATTTTTTATCATGATCATGAAGGTATGTCCTTCATGACCTTCGTCCTAAATTCGTTATATCCGAAGGGAAATAATGATTTGAAGGACGAAGGGCTTTTGATATTTAACATTTTATGTTGCCTTGTTCTTGATTCAAAGCATTTGAGAACAAGTCCCCAACATTGGCGCCCACCTCCGGTGAACTCACTTCCATTCTTTGAGTCTTGAACACTTTCGGCAAGTGTCACCTTCGTCATGCCGTCGAAAAAAGCTTCAGCGACAGGGGCTGGTACTCTACAGCCGCTGGATCACAATCAGGACGTCCTCTCTCTCAGGGAGGCCCGAAGTCAAAAGAGGAAGGGTACCAGTCCACCGCCTCCGGAGGACGACTTGGACCAGGAAATCCATAACCTGGAAATGCTTCAACAACAAGTTCAACGGAAGAAGGAGAAGATTTACTACCTCGATGATTTTCATACTAGAAAATGTTTACAGATTTGATTTCGCTTTAGTGTGTGGAGCGATAATGGTTAGTATTGATATAAGTATAATTTTAGTGATATAAGAAATTGAAATAGGAATTAAGCCACGTATTTCCGCTCAAATGATGATATAGATTTTACTATTCATAATAAATGTATTCATAAGTATAGCACTTAATTACTTATAATTAGTAAAATATCTATCTATGTCATAATAACCATGAATATGTTATTAAAAGTCTCATTTAGTAATTTACAATTACTTCTTAGAATATTATTGTTAGAAGAATCAAGTAAACAATTTTTAGCGATACGTATAATTTCTATTTAAGAAAGAAAGGAGAAAACCGAAAGAGTAGAATTTATAATAATGTTAAAATGACTTAATTAGACACTCATACTTTTCTAATAAAGAAATTGGTAGTTATGTTGGTAAACATAGGTTTCTTACTAAAGAATTAGATAACCTGTTTCTAGTTTAAAATGACCTTTTTAATAGATATTATATTTAACAAGGTTCGTTATAGATGTTTAAGTATAGCCGTGTTAAATATAAACTTAAAAGAATATGTTGTCGGGGACCATAATTAGGGGTACCCTCAAGGCTCCTAATTCTCAGCTGGTAACCCCCATCAGCATAAAGATGCAAAGGCCTGATGGGTGCGATTAAGTCAGGGATCAGTCCATTCGAGCGACTCGATCACGCCTCGCCCGAGCCTAGCCTCGGACAAGGGCAGCCGACCCTGGAGGGTTTCCGTCTCGCCCGAGGCCCCCCTCCAACGGCGAACATATTTCCGGCTCGCCCGAGGCCCTGCCTTCGCTAAGAAGCAACCCTGACCAAATCGCCACACCAACCGACCAAATCGCAGGAGCATTTAATGCAAAGGTGGCCTGACACCTTTATCCTGACACGCGCCCCCAGCCGGCAGAGCCGAAGTGACCGCCGTCACTTCGCCGCTCCACTGACCGGCCTGACAGAAGGACAGCGCCGCCTGCGCCACTCCGACTGCGGTGCCACTTGACAGAGTGAGACTAACAAGCAGTCAGGCCCGACCGAAGGCACCATAGGAAGCTCCGCTTCGCCCGACCCAGGGCTCGGACTCGGGCTAAGTCCCGAAAGACGACGAACTCCGCTCCGCCCGACCCAGGGCTCGGACTCGGGCTAAGTCCCGAAAGACGACGAACTCCGCTCCGCCCGACCCAGGGCTCGGACTCGGGCCAAGTCCCGGAAGACGACGAACTCCGCTCCGCCCGACCCAGGGCTCGGACTCGGGCCAAGTCCCGGAAGACGACGAACTCCGCTCCGCCCGACCCAGGGCTCAGACTCGGGCTAAGTCCCGGAAGACGGCGAACTCCGCTCCGCCCGACCCAGGGCTCAGACTCGGGCTAAGTCCCGGAAGACGACGAACTCCGCTCCGCCCGACCCAGGGCTCGGACTCGGGCTAAGTCCCGGAAGACGGCGAACTCCGCTCCGCCCGACCTAGGGCTCGAACTCGGGCTCAGCCCCAGAAGACGACGAACTCCGCTTCGCCCGACCCCAGGGCTCGGACTCCGCCCTGGCCTCCGCCGACGGCCTCCGCCTCGCCCGACCCAGGGGCTCGGACTCGGCCTCGGCCACGGAAGATAGACTCGACCTCGGCTTCGGAGGAGCTTCCACATCGCCCAACCTAGGGCGCAGGCCAGCCACGTCAACAGGAGGCGCCATCATCACCCTACCCCAAGCTGACTCGGGCCGTAGGGAACAAGACCGACGTCCCATCTGGCTAGCTCCGCCAGATAGGCAATGATGGCGCCCCGCGTACTCTGTGACGACGGCGGCTCTCAGCCCCCTTACGGAAGCAAGAGGACGTCAGCAAGGACCCAACCACTCCGACAGCTATCCCTCCACCAGGCTCCATCGCTCCTCCGACGGCCACGACATCACACCAGCTGGGTGCCAAAATCTCTCCGGCTGCCACAACGGCATGTACTTAGGGCGCTAGCTCTCCTCCGCTAGACACGTAGCACTCTGCTACACTCCCCATTGTACACCTGGATCCTCTCCTTACGCCTATAAAAGGAAGGACAAGGGCCCTCTTAGAGAGGGTTGGCCGCGCGGGGACGAGGACGAGACAGGCGCTCGCTTGGAGCCGCTCGCTCCCTCTCCCGCGTGGACGCTTGTAACCCCCTACTGCAAGCGCACCCGACCTGGGCGCGGGACGAACACGAAGGCCGCGGGATTCCCACCGCTCTCACGTCGGTCTCCGGCTACCTCGCTCTCCCCCCTTCGCGCTCGCCCTCGCGCTCGACCCATCTGGGCTGGGGCACGCGGCGACACTCACTCGTCGGCCCAGGGACCCCCCGGTCTCGAAACGCTGACAGTTGGCGCGCCAGGTAGGGGCCTGCTGCGTGTTGACGAACAGCTTCCCGTAAAGCTCCAGATGGGTAGTCTCCAGCAACCTCTCCAACCCGGGACGGTGCTCCGTTTCGGGAGTCTTGAGTTCATGTCCTTCGACGGCAGCTACGACATGATACTCCTTCCACCGCCACGCGACAACGACAATGGCGGCCGACAGCCCGCCCGCCGGCGGTGGAATCGACGATGTCTTCCCCGCGTGGTGGAAGAACAACCTTCGAGCTCATCCCGCCTTCTTCCCCACCGACGGAGGGGAAGGTAGGGCAACCAAGGCCAAGCAGGAGGCAGCGCCTCGTCGGCTGTTGAGCGAGTCGACAGCGCCGGCACCCCAACGGGGTGCGCACCGGGTATCGACTTCGCGCTTGAGACGAAGACGAGCGCCGTCTCCCCGCGACACACCAATCTCGAGCAAGCGGACGACGCCAGCGCGCTCGCGAAAAGCTTGCTGGACGTCACCCTCGTACCTGAGACGACGGTGCGATCAGTTCCCGACGTGACTTTATCGCCGCTCGTCGACCAAGAGGTACCGACCGATTCCCATCCCACGTCATTTGGATTCAGCCTCAACCCGCCTAGCGACCTCGCTTTGGCGGGCGCTCTCGTAGAGGCGAGACCAAACCCTCTGGGGTTTCGCATGCGGTCGCCTTGGGACCGGCTGACGGACGTCTCGACCTACGGGCCCTCTGGGTCCGAGGAAGACGACGAGCCCAGCATCTGTTGGGATTTCTCTGGACTTGGCAACCCCAGTGCCATGCGGGACTTCATGACCGCATGTGACTACTGCCTCTCCGACTGTTCCGACGGTAGCCACAGCCTCGGCGACGAGGACTGCGGCCCAAGCCGCGAATGTTTCCACGTCGATCTAGGGGGTCCCTCCGAAGGCAATCATCTCGGCATGCCGGAGGACGGTGATCTCCCTAGGCCGGTGCCCCACGTTGACATCCCACGGGAGCTAGCTGTGGTCCCCGTTCAGGCGGGGGGCCATGACCCACAGCTCGAGCAAATCCGCGGGGTGCAGGCCAGGCTCGACGAGGGAGCAGGAGCGCTTGAGCCGATCCGCCGGGACGTCGGGCAGGCATGGGCGGGCCAACCCCCGGCCGGAGTAATACGTCATCTGCCCCAGGGTTTCCAGCACCGCGTCGCCGACGACGTCAGGGTCAGGCCGCCACCCGCATCTAGTGGGGTCGGCCAGAACCTGGCTGCAGCAGCGATGCTTCTCCGTGCGATGCCGGAGCCATCAACCACCGAGGTCCGGCGAATCCAGAGGGAGCTCAAGAATCTCCTGGAAGGCGCCGCGGCCCGACGGGCCGAGAGCTCTGCCTCCCGAAGGCAGGGGTACCCCTCGGAACCTCATGCCGCGACTTCCTGATTCATGCGGGAAGCCTCGGTCTACACCGGGCGCACGCGCAACACCGCGCCTGCGGCCCCGGGCCGCCTCGGCAACGAGCACCATCATCGCGACCGTCGGGCCCACCTCGACGAGAGGGTGCGCCGAGGCTACCACCCCAGGCGTGGGGGACGCTACGACAGCGGGGAGGATCGGAGTCCCTCGCCCGAACCGCCCGGTCCGCAGGCCTTCAGCCGGGCCATCCGACGGGCACCGTTCCCGACCCGGTTCCGACCCCCGACTACTATCACAAAGTACTCGGGGGAGACGAGACCGGAACTGTGGCTCGCGGACTACCGTCTGGCCTGCCAACTAGGTGGAACGGACGATGACAACCTCATCATCCGCAACCTCCCCCTGTTCCTCTCCGACACCGCTCGCGCCTGGTTGGAGCACCTGCCTCCGGGGCAGATCTCCAACTGGGACGACCTAGTCCAAGCTTTCACCGGCAATTTCCAGGGCACGTACGTGCGCCCCGGGAATTCCTGGGACCTCTGAAGCTGCCGGCAGCAGCCGGGAGAGTCTCTCCGGGACTACATCCGGCGATTCTCGAAGCAGCGCACCGAGCTGCCCAACATCACCGACTCGGATGTCATCGGCGCGTTCCTCGCCGGCACCACCTGCCGCGACCTGGTGAGCAAGTTGGGTCGCAAGACCCCCACCAGGGCGAGCGAGCTGATGGACATCGCCACCAAGTTCGCCTCCGGCCAGGAGGCGGTCGAGGCTATCTTCCGAAAGGACAAGCAGCCCCAGGGCCGCCCATCGGAAGATGCTCCCGAGGCGTCGACTCAGCGCGGCGCCAAGAAGAAAGGCAAGAAGAAGTCGCAAGCGAAACGCGACGCCGCCGACGCGGACCTTGTCGCCGCCGCCGAGTACAAGAACCCTCGGAAACCCCCCGGAGGTGCCAACCTCTTCGACAAGATGCTCAAGGAGCCGTGCCCCTATCACCAGGGGCCCGTCAAGCACACCCTTGAGGAGTGCGTCATGCTTCGGCGCCACTTCCACAGGGCCGGGCCACCCGCGGAGGGTGGCAGGGCCCGCGACGACGACAAGAAGGAAGATCACCAAGCAGGAGAGTTCCCCGAGGTCCGCGACTGCTTCATGATCTACGGTGGGCAAGCGGCGAATGCCTCGGCTCGGCACCGCAAGCAAGAGCGCCGGGAGGTCTGCATGGTGAAGGTGGCGGCGCCAGTCTACCTAGACTGGTCCGACAAGCCCATCACCTTCGACCAAGCCGACAACCCCGACCACGTGTCGAGCCCGGGGAAATACCCGCTCGTCGTCGACCCCGTCATCGGCGACGTCAGGCTCACCAAGGTCCTCATGGACAGAGGCAGCAGCCTCAACATCATCTACACCGAGACCCTCGGGCTCCTGCGTGTCGATCTGTCCTCCGTCCGAGCAGGCGCTGCGCCCTTCCATGGGATCATTCCCGGGAAGCGCGTCCAGCCCCTCGGACGACTCGACCTTCCCGTCTGCTTCGGAACACCCTCCAACTTTCGAAGGGAGACCCTGACGTTCGAGGTGGTCGGGTTCCGAGGAACCTACCACGCGGTACTGGGAAGGCCATGCTATGCGAAGTTCATGGCCGTCCCCAACTACACCTACCTGCAGCTCAAGATGCCGGGCCCCAACGAGGTCATCACCGTCGGCCCCACGTACAAACACGCGTTCGAATGCGACGTGGAGTGCGTGGAGTACGCCGAGGCCCTCGCCGAGTCCGAGGCCCTCATCGCCGACTTGGAAAGCCTCTCTAAGGAGGTGCCAGACGTGAAACGTCATGCCGGCAACTTCGAGCCAGTGGAGACGGTTAAGGCCGTCCCCCTCGACCCCAGCGGCGATGCCTCCAAGCAGATCTGGATCGGCTCCGGGCTCGATCCCAAATAGGAAGCAGTGCTCGTCGACTTCCTCCGCGCGAACGCCGACGTCTTTGTGTGGAGTCCCTCGGACATGCCCGGCATACCGAGGGATGTCGCCGAGCACTCGCTGGATATTCGGGCCGGAGCTCGACCCGTCAAGCAGCCTCTGCGCCGATTCGACGAGGAGAAGCGCAGAGCGATAGGCGAGGAGATCCACAAGCTAATGGCGGCAGGGTTCATCAAAGAGGTATTCCATCCCGAATGGCTTGCCAACCCTGTGCTAGTGAGAAAGAAAGGGGGGAAATGGCAGATGTGTGTAGACTACACTGGTCTCAACAAAGCATGTCCGAAGGTTCCCTACCCTCTGCCTCACATCGATCAAATCGTGGATTCCACTGCTGGGTGCGAAACCCTGTCTTTCCTCGATGCCTACTCAGGGTATCATCAAATCAGGATGAAAGAGTCCGACCAGCTCGCGACTTCTTTCATCACACCCTTCGGCATGTACTGCTATGTCACCATGCCGTTCGGCTTGAGGAATGCGGGCGCGACGTACCAGCGGTGCATGAACCATGTGTTCGGCGAACACATTGGCCGCACGGTCGAGGCCTACGTCGATGACATCGTAGTCAAGACGAGGAAAGCTTCCGACCTCCTTTCCGACCTTGAAGTGACATTCCGATGCCTCAAGGCGAAAGGCGTCAAGCTCAATCCCGAGAAGTGTGTCTTCGGGGTGCCCCGAGGCATGCTCTTGGGGTTCATCGTCTCCGAGCGGGGCATCAAAGCCAACCCAGAGAAGATCGCAACCATCACCAGCATGGGGCCCATTAAGGACTTGAAAGGCGTACAGAGGGTCATGGGATGTCTCGCGGCTCTGAGCCGCTTCATCTCACGCCTCGGCGAAAGAGGTCTACCTCTGTACCGCCTCTTAAGGAAGGCCGAGTGCTTCACTTGGACCCCTGAGGCCGAGGAAGCTCTCGGAAACCTGAAGGCGCTCCTCACAAAGGCGCCTATCTTGGTGCCTCCAGCTGCCGGAGAAGCCCTCTTGGTCTATGTCGCCGCCACCACCCAGGTGGTTAGCGCCGCGATTGTGGTCGAGAGGCAAGAAGAGGGGCATTCATTGCCCGTCCAGAGGCCAGTTTACTTCGTCAGCGAGGTACTGTCCGAAACCAAGATCCGCTACCCACAAGTTCAGAAGCTGCTGTATGCAGTGATCCTGACGCAGCGGAAGTTGCGACACTACTTCGAGTCTCATCCGGTAACTGTGGTGTCATCCTTCCCCCTGGGGGAGATCATCCAGTGCCGAGAGGCCTCGGGTAGGATCGCAAAGTGGGCGGTGGAAATCATGGGCGAGACAATCTCGTTCGCCCCTCGGAAGGCCATCAAGTCCCAGGTCTTGGCGGACTTTGTGGCCGAATGGGTCGACACCCAGCTACCGACGGCTCCGATCCAACCGGAGCTCTAGACCATGTTTTTCGACGGGTCGTTGATGAAGACGGGAGCCGGCGCAGGCCTACTCTTCATCTCGCCCCTCGGGAAACACATACGCTATGTGCTACGCCTCCATTTCCCGGTGTCCAACAATGTGGCTGAGTATGAGGCTCTGGTCAACGGGTTGCGGATCGCCATCGAGCTAGGGGTCCGGCGCCTCGACGCCCGTGGTGACTCACAGCTCGTCATCGACCAAGTCATGAAGAACTCCCACTGCCGCAACCCGAAGATGGAGGCCTACTGCGATGAGGTTCGGCGCTTGGAAGACAAGTTCTACGGGCTCGAACTCAACCACATCGCTCGGCGCTACAACGAGACTGCGGACGAGCTGGCTAAAATAGCCTCGGGGCGAACAACGGTTCCCTCGGACGTCTTCTCCCGGGATCTGCACCAACCCTCCGTCAAGATCGACGACACGCCCGAGCCTGAGGCGCCCTCGGCCCAGTCCGAGGTACCCTCGGCCCAGCCCGAGGTACCCTCGGCATAGCCCGAGGCACCCTCAGCTCGGCCCGAGGCGCCCTCGGTTCAGCCCGAGGTACCCTCGGCCCCCGAGGGTGAGGCACTGCGCGTCGAGGAGGAGCGAAGCGGGGCCACGCCTGATCGAAACTGGCAGACCTCGTACCTGCAATATCTCCACCAAGGAGAGCTACCCCTCGACCGAGCCGAGGCTTGGCGGGTGGCGCAGCGCGCCAAGTCGTTCGTCCTGCTGGGCGATGAAAAGGAGCTCTACCACCGCAGCCCCTCTGGCATCCTCCAGCGATGCATCTCCGTCGCCGAAGGTCAGGAACTCCTGCGAGAGATACACTCGGGGGCTTGCGGCCATCACGCAGCGCCTCGAGCCCTTGTCGGGAATGCCTTCCGACAAGGCTTCTACTGGCCGACGGCGGTGGCCGACGCCGCTAGAATTGTCCGCACCTGCGAAGGGTGTCAATTCTATGCGAAGCAGACCCACCTGCCCGCTCAGGCTCTGCAGACGATACCCATCACCTGGCCCTTCGCTGTGTGGGGTCTGGACCTCGTCGGCCCCTTGCAGAAGGCACCCGGGGGCTACACGCACCTGCTGGTCGCCATCGACAAATTCTCCAAGTGGATCGAGGTCTGACCTCTGAACAGCATCAGGTCCGAGCAGGCGGTGGCGTTCTTCACCAACATCATCCATCGCTTCAGGGTCCCGAACTCCATTATCACCGACAACGGCACCCAGTTCACCGGCAGAAAGTTCTTGGACTTCTGCGAGGATCACCACATTCGGGTGGACTGGGCCGCCGTGGCTCATCCCATGTCAAATGGGCAAGTAGAGCGTGCCAACGGCATGATTCTACAAGGGCTCAAGCCTCGGATCTACAACGACCTCAACAAGTTCGGCAAGCGATGGATGAAGGAACTCCCCTCGGTGGTCTGGAGCCTGAGGACAACGCCGAGCCGAGCCACGGGCTTCACGCCGTTCTTCCTAGTCTACGGGGCCGAGGCCGTCTTGCCCACAGACCTGGAATATGGCTCCCCGAGGACGAGGGCCTACAGCGATCAAAGCAACCAAGCCAGCCGAGAAGACTCGCTGGACCAGCTGGAAGAGGCTCGGGACAAGGCCTTACTACACTCGGCGCGGTACCAGCAGTCCCTGCGACGCTACCACGCCCGAGGGGTCCGGTCCCGAGACCTCCAGGTGGGCGACCTGGTGCTTCGGCTGCGACAAGACGCCCGAGGGAGGCACAAGCTCACACCCCCCTGGGAGGGACCGTTCGTCATCGCCAAGGTTCTGAAGCCCGGAACGTACAAGCTGGCCAACAGTCAAGGCGAGGTCTACGGCAACGCTTGGAACATCCAATAGCTACGTCGCTTCTACCCTTAAGATGTTTTCAAGTTGTTCATATACCTCGCACCCACGCAAAGTTTAGTCATCAAGGAAGGGTCGGCCTCGCCTCGGCAAAGCCCGACCCTCCCTCGGGGGCTAAAAGGGGGGGAACCCCCTCTGCGTTGAAATTTTCCTCGAAGAAAGATCTCTTCTGCCAGAATGTCTTTCGTGCTTTTTGACTACTTCGAAAAGTGGATCCCGAAAACGATGGAGTACACGTAAGCAGCCAAGGCTGACCGAGCCGAGGGACTCCTACGCCTCCGGGATACGGATACCTCACTCATCACCTTCTGCGATAAGTAACTCACGTTCGGATAAGTGATTCCGCGGACCGAACAAGTCTTCACGTTCGGAAGCTCTTCTGCCGAAGCGATCCTTCGAGCCTTCTCGACTGAGTCGGTGACAGAGCCCCATGGACGGGTAAGAGTGCGCGTAAGCGGCAAGGCCGACCGAGCCGAGGGACTCCTACGCCTCTGGGATACGGATACCTCACTCATCACCTTCCGCGAGAAGCAACTCTCGCTCGCACAAACATCCCTGTTACCGACAAAAAAGTCCAGATACTCGAAACAAGAGGAAAAGAGACGCAGCTTTACAACACAGCGATGGTGTGTTTTGGCCTCGGCGGCCGCAGGAGACACACGCTACAAGACAATCCGACCCTGCAGGCTCGGGTCTTGACGCTGGAAGGGGGCAGCAGCACCCTCGGCATCGACGACACCTTTGGCGAGGTCCGACCTGGCCTCGGACGGCGACGCGGTCCGAGGATCTCCACTCTGAAGGACGACATCATCGCCACGCCCGGGCAATCGCTGCCAGGGTCTTCTCCGGGAACCCGGCCCGAGCAGGCGGCTCGGCCGGTCACCTCGGGGCCTCGGCCAACCGTCCTCCAAGGACGTCAGCCCGACCCGAGGCCTCGGCTGGTCAACTCCGGCGTCGGTCCCGCTAACGGACGACCCGGCTAGGCTCCGGCCAACCAGGTTTCATTTTCGAGCCAACTCTGCCCCTGTTCATGCTGATACCGCTGCCCCTGGCCTCGGCTCATCGAAGAGCGGCCAAGGGGTCCCTTTAACTAAGCTAGAGAAGCCTCGGACAACAAGGCCGACCGAGCCGAGGGATTCCTACGCCTCCGGGATACGGATACCTCACTCGTCACCTTTACACGGGGTGACTCACGCTTGGTGAAGAGGTTCAGGCAACCAACAGGCGAGTCTTAGTGCTCGAAAATGAGGAAAAAACACGGCTCCGTGCCAAAATTACATACATGTTCAGGCCTCGACAACCACAATGAACAAAAACACTGGCATTCAAAGTGCCATTACAAACAGAACTCTGGTTCCGTCCCCGCGGGTACGAACAACCTCCGCACAGGGGAGCCTGCGGGGCGACGAATGCCGGGGGACCCGCCAGTGACCTCTGCAGCAGCAGCCATGGTCCCAGGACGGACGCGGCCGCCGGAGGGCTCTCGCTCACGTTCCCGCTCAAGGGACGCGAACCAGCTATTAAAGCCAAAGAGCGGGCCGCTCCAAAGCGCACCGGCAGGTCCTCGCTGCCGTCCTCGCCGCGAAAGCGAGGAAGAGGGCGGAATGTTGCATCCTAGCTGGGCAGCAACAGTTCGCCCTCCCTGGCATGGCTGGAGAACGTCTCCTCCGCAGGGCCGGAGGATGTTTTCCACCACCAGAAGCTGGAAGAAGAGGTGGCCCGCCGGCCCGCGCGGGAGGTAGAGCCCCGGCTCGCCTCGCTCCCCGCCCCAGCGAGGATGATGAACACCCTCGAGGCTGAGGGCGGGACCGAGATCACAGCCCGGCTTGCCTCTCCCCATCCAGGGGCTGGAGGTCACCGTCTTGGGTGACCGCCGGTGGAGGGGTGCAGCCGGGCTGGCTGATGAAAATCCTTGAAGCCGAATGATGGCTGAAAGGTACCAACTCCCACGGAGTTGCGTTCCTCCAACGATGAGGCGAAAAGACGGCGGGTATCCCCCATCCGGGGGCTTGGGAGGTGGAAAGACACGATGCATAATGGAGCGCGAAGACATGGTCGCCTTCCGAAGGGGGTCACCCTCCTTTTAAAGGCGACTCTCCCTACTTGCACCCCCGACCGTCGCGGGCTGAGTCTTCTCCAACACACTCCAAGGTCCTCCCCTGCGGCGCGGGGGCTGGGTCCCACACGTCATGCAAACCGGCTCAGAGCAGAAGAAGCCAAACCGCCGTGCGCGGTGCGCACAACCGCCCAGCGGTTACAAGTGACCCACCACTTTGGCCCAGACCAACGGGCGAAAGGGGCAGGCAGCCATGCAGGCGGCATGCAACCGCGCCAAGTGGGCACCCTTCTCCGACTCCCAACATGCCCAGCATGGAGGCCTAGGCCCACGCGTCATGCAACCGGCGCGCCGAATGCTTCGTGCATGCAACTGCACCGCCACTTGCGCCACCACCGCGCCTCCTCGACTGCGGAACCAATACCGCGACTCGAGGCGACCCAGCGCACGACCCAGCAGCGCCAGCCTGGCGCGGTGGTCAGTGCAGCCAAAAAAGGGCCGGCAGTAATGACAGTGGCAGGCGGGCAGGAGCAGCAGTCGCGTCGTCAGCCAAGCTCACGTCCCATCCGAGGGCAGCGAGAGAGCCCTCTCTCACGCCGTGAAGACAACACGCACGTGTTCCGTTCCTCGAACGGCTCGCGCACGCGCAACGACCGCCCCGTCGCATTGACTCCGCGGCGGGATAGGCGGCGCCTCTGGTAGGAGAAGCGGGCGACGCTTCGCCTTCGCCATAATGACCGCGTCAGTAAAGGTACGCCACGTCGTTCGATTTCGTATCCTTTTCCTTTTTTCCCTCTTTCTCTCTCTTGCAACAGGGACCAGGAAAGGGGGATACCCCGAAAAGGATCCTTCCCCGTGAAGGAACCAGGCTCCGAGCCTCCCTACTGATCAGAGGTTCGAAGGCTGGTCCCCCGGAAGGGTTCGATAGCCGCCTCAGATCGCGTGGGCCCTACACCCACTACTGGTCAGAGGTTCGAAGGCCGGCCCCTCGGAAGGGTTCCACGGCCGCCTCAGGCTACTCGGGCTCCGTGCCCATTACTGATCAGGGGTTCGAAGGCTGGCCCCCGAAGGGTTCACAGCCGCCTCAGACGTCGAGCGAGGGATGACCATGGGTACGTTCGATACATAACCAAGGCTCGGGCTGCGCTCCCGAGGTACCCTAGGACATTTCCGAGACCAGCGGGAACGATCTTGTAACGGAATCCCATCAGAGGGAGGCATCGAGCCCTCGGACCCCGTCGCCAGGGGACCGGGTCCGGCAGATCACCCGCAGGTACTTTTGGGCGTGCCTCTGGGCCCCTAGCCGACCCCTAACGAACGGGGCACGAACGTTCACTCGGATTACCCGCTTGCAGCTCACCGGAGACACCATGTTCGGCGCCCATCGAGGGCAACATGGCGCTTTCCCCCCTCCTCCTTGCGGAAAGGCGACGCAGGGGCGTATGTAAAAAAGCCGAGTCTGTCCCTGATCGCCCTCTCGCCCTGTGCAGAGGCTCGGGGGCTGCTCTCGCAAACCCGGCTCCGGCCGAACCGTTGACAGCGTCAACATACCAGCCCGAGAACTTGGGACCCGACCGTACACCCGGGCTACGGCCAGCTCGCATGAGGGAACAACCAGACCAGCCGAAGCATTACGCGAGGCATTAAGACCTCGAAGGAGTGAAACCACTCCTCCGAGGCCTCGGGGGCTACACCCGGCGGGTGCGCTCGCGCGCACCCACCGGAACAAAACGCAACCGAGAAAGGCTGGTCCCCTTGCAAAAAAGTGCGATGAAAGCCTCCAAGCGAGTGCTAACACTCCCTTCGAGGCTCGGGGGCTACTGTCGGGGAACCATAATTAGGGGTACCCTCAAGGCTCCTAATTCTCAGCTGGTAACCCCCATCAACATAAAGCTGCAAAGGCCTGATGGGTGCGATTAAGTCAGGGATCAGTCCATTCGAGCGACTCGATCACGCCTCGCCCGAGCCTAGCCTCGGACAAGGGCAGCCGACCCTGGAGGGTTTCCGTCTCGCCCGAGGCCCCCCTCCAACGGCGAACATATTTCCGGCTCGCCCGAGGCCCTGCCTTCGCTAAGAAGCAACCCTGACCAAATCGCCATGCCAACCGACCAAATCGCAGGAGCATTTAATGCAAAGGTGGCCTGACACCTTTATCCTGACACGCGCCCCCCAGCCGGCAGAGCCGAAGTGACCGCCGTCACTTCGCCGCTCCACTGACCGGCCTGACAGAAGGACAGCGCCGCCTGCGCCACTCCGACTGCGGTGCCACTTGACAGAGTGAGACTGACAGGCAGTCAGGCTCGGCCGAAGGCACCATAGGAAGCTCCGCTTTGCCCGACCTAGGGCTCGGACTCGGGCTAAGTCCCGGAAGACGACGAACTCCGCTCCGCCCGACCCAGGGCTCGGACTCGGGCCAAGTCCCGAAAGACGACGAACTCCGCTCCGCCCGACCCAGGGCTCGGACTCGGGCTAAGTCCTGGAAGACGGCGAACTCCGCTCCGCCCGACCCAGGGCTCGGACTCGGGCTAAGTCCCGGAAGACGACGAACTCCGCTCCGCCCGACCCAGGGCTCGGACTCGGGCTAAGTCCCGGAAGACGGCAAACTCCGCTCCGCCCGACCCAGGGCTCGGACTCGGGCTCAGCCCCAGAAGACGACGAACTCCGCTTCGCCCGACCCCACGGCTCGGACTCCGCCCTGGCCTCAGCCGACGGCCTCCGGCTCGCCCGACCCAAGGGCTCGGACTCGGCCTCGGCCACGGAAGACAGACTCGACCTCGGCTTCGGAGGAGCTTCCACATCGCCCAACCTAGGGCGCAGGCCAGCCACGTCAACTGGAGGCGCCATCATCACCCTACCCCAAGCTGACTCGGGCCGCAGGGAACAAGATCGGCGTCCCATCTGGCTAGCTCCGCCAGATAGGCAATGATGGCGCCCCGCGTACTCTGTGACGACGGCGGCTCTCAGCCCCCTTACGGAAGCAAGAGGACGTCAGCAAGGACCCAACCGCTCCGACAGCTGTCCCTCCGCCAGGCTCCATCGCTCCTCCGACGGCCACGACATCACACCAGCTAGGTGCCAAAATCTCTTCGGCTGCCACAACGGCATGTACTTAGGGCGCTAGCTCTCCTCCGCTAGACACGTAGCACTCTGCTACACTCCCCATTGTACACCTGGATCCTCTCCTTACGCCTATAAAAGGAAGGACCAGGGCCCTCTTAGAGAGGGTTGGCCACGCGGGGACGAGGACGAGACAGGCGCTCGCTTGGAGCCGCTCGCTCCCTCTCCCGTGTGGACGCTTGTAACCCCCTACTGCAAGCGCACCCGACCTGGGCGCGGGATGAACACGAAGGCCGCGGGATTCCCACCGCTCTCACGCCGGTCTCCGGCCGCCTCGCTCTCCCCCCTTCGCGCTCGCCCTCGCGCTCGACCCATCTGGGCTGGAGCACGCGACGACACTCACTCGTCGGCCCAGGGACCCCCCGGTCTCGAAACGCCGACAATGTAGACCATATGTTTCTTAATAAAAATAGAAGATAAATATATGTCAAATTAATAGATTATTTGTATTTTCTTAATTAAAAGATAACAAGGGTCATTGCTTTTATAAACTAAAATGATAGTTTATACATAATTTCCTTTCTAATGAATTAGATAATTTGTTCCTACAATAGAATTAAAGATAATTAATAGATTAATTATCCTTTATACAATTTATTAATCAAACCTATAGTAAAATTGTTCTTAACTAGATATATGGCATGATTAATCATTTCATAGAATTTAGTCCACATTATACATATCACTTAGTTTTTACTAAATGATAAAATAAAGAAATTAGTGTTCATGTTCTTTAATAATAATTAAAATGTTAGTTTATATATTGTTTTGTATATAGCTTTCTTAATAAAGAATATAGGGACAAGGTGACCAAAATCACCAAGCACGAGACGATCGAGGGAGAGCTTGGTTGATTCGTCCTCAACAAAGGAGAGGAGCCACAAGCGATGTACAACCGGCTCAAAACAATGGTCAACCAAGTGCGCAACCTCGGGAGCACCAAATGGGATGACCATGAAATGGTCAAGGTTATTCTAAGATCTCTTTTTTCGTAATCCTACTCAAGTTCAATTAATTCGTGGAGATCCTAGATACAAATAGATGTCCCCCGAGGAAGTAATTGACAAGTTTGTGAGCTTTGAACTTATGATCAAAGACTCCAAACATATTGTCAACTTGGAGCAAGGTGCCACCTCCACACCCGAGGTGCAACCCATTGCATTCAAAGCAACAGAAGAGAAGAAGGAAGAGTCTACACCAAGTAGACTTCCAATCGACGCCTCCAAGCTTGATAATGAGGAGATGGCTCTTACCATCAAGAGCTTCCGGAAAATCCTCAAGCAAAGGAAGGGAAAGGACTACAAACCCCGCTCCAAGAGGGTTTGCTATAGGTGTGGTAAGTTCGGTCACTTTATTGCTAAATGTCCATATACAAGTGACAGTGACAGGGACAACGACAAGAAAGGGAAGAAGAAGATGGAGAAGAAGAGATACTACAAGAAGAAGGGCAGCTAGGCACATGTGGGGTGGGAATGGGACTCCGAAGAGAGTTCCACCGACTCCTCCAACGAGGACGTTGCCAACATCGCCATCAACAAGGGCCTTCTCTTCCCCAACGTCGGTCGCAAATGCCTCATGGCTAAGGACGACAAAACAAAGAAGGTACATGTTGGGGACTTGTTCTCAAACGATATGAGTCAAGAACAAGGCAACATAATCGTTAAGTATTAAGGACCTTCATCTTCTGAAGCATTATCTCTCCATGGACATAATGATCATCACACGAAGGTTATGAAGGACATGCCTTCATCATCTTATAAATAAATTAGAATACAAAGTGATAGAAATGGCAAGTTTAATTCATCGATCCATTCATGTTCGCATTTCGTAAAGCATGCATCAATATTAACGGAATATGTATTACATTGATACCTTTGGCTTGCTCGAAGGTGTTGACGTGAGGGCGAATACAATTCAGCATGAACAATACGGTGCTACCGTTCATCTATTTATAGGCATGGGACGTAGCCCGGGTAAAATTACATTTATGTCCCTAACATTTACTTATAACCATAACATGAATCAGTAAGGACTAAGCAGTCTTTTTCCCTTTCGGCCAGCATCATCTTCAGTCTTCATCACCATTATAAGCCAAAGCTGTTACTCTTTGGCAATAGTTTTGACGTTCGTTCTTATCATCTTTAGATCACATCTTGATCCCGTATGCCTTCATTATAGGGGAAGAACTTCCATTCTAAAGACGGAGCTCCCTGTAACAACCTATATCATGCTAGAAACAAATGGTTAATCATGTTATTGAGGACCTTCGAAAGAGGGAGGCCCCCAATAGTAGCCCCTCGCAGTATTAATTTGTTCCTTTGTAACAAATTTAGACTGCAACGTGAACGAAGGCCTTTAGCCGAAGGTCCAAAAAAACACCTTCCCTTCGCTAGAATAGCGAATCGTTTTGAACCGTGGGACCCACCGAACTGTGGGGCTCTGAGTATATATATAGAAGGTTGTGTTGTAGATATTTTTCGTGCCATCTAGCTTTCATGGTGCAGTTGTCATTTTAGCTTTCCTGTTCTGTGAGCATAATTGTTTTTGAGCTTCGGCTTTCTGCAGTGATCATCACCGAAATGGCCGAGGATAAGAAAAGCGTGGATCCCACACTCGCTAGCTTCTACGAAGTCATGGAAAGGACCAACATAGAAAAAATCACTAATGAAATGTTAGCTGGGCTATCTAGTGATTCAAGCGACAGCGAGAGCTTCGATGTTGAGAGTGAGAATGAAGATGCCAAAGATCAGCCGTGGAGGCCAAGTCATGTTGTTTTCGGGAAATCAACTCTCAAATAAGGGCAAATTGAAGCGATGAAGGGCAGATATTTCCATGATATATCTATAGTGAGGGCTGGAGGATAAAGCACTGTTTCTCTTCCTGAAGCAGATGAGGTAGTAGTATTTAAAAGTTTTATGAAAGTTGGGCTTCGTTTCCCCTTGCACAAGATGTTGGTTGAAGTGCTAAAGACATTTGAGATATACCTTCATCAGCTTACTCCTAAATCCTTAATTAAAGTTGGAGTTTTTATTTGGACTATGAGAAGCCAAGGGTTGGAGCCAAATGCCAAGTGCTTCTGCAATATTCATGAGTTATCGTACTAGACGAAGGCGATTGGGAAGGAGTAGTATCATAACAACTTCGGTTGTTATAGCTTTGTGCCTTGTTCTGATGTGAGGTATCTTGTGCCAACATTATGAAAGAAATGGCCCGGTTCTTGGATGAAGCAGTGGTTTTACGTGAAAAATGATCTGAATCAGAGGGAGGATGTGAGAGGTGTGATTCAACATCCTATATGGTCACGCTTCGGCATCAGAAGGCCATCAATCACACTTGGGAATGAAGTGCAAGACTACCAAATGGCTTTCAACACCATATGCACCTACATTGGCACAAGAGATTTAGTTCAAGAACACATCGCTTTTAGAGTGTGGCCTCTGGCAAATGAGTGGGAAATGCCAAAGGAAGCTGCCACTGGCTCCAGCCAAGGTGGCTTTGTTTATCTGAAGTACACCTTCCGGTACAGGAGCCAGTTTGATGAGCCAAATGATGACTGGCTAGACGCTATAGAGGCCACGAGTGATGAGCTACTTGGAGCGTACTCAAGGGCAGAAGACGAGGCCATGACAGCTGCCTTCGACGCTCGCGGGAAAAAGAGGCTGAATAGAGTGTTCGATGTTATTGGGTTTGTTTACCCAGATTACTGCTTTCCCGTCTAAAGGCAATGGGGAAAAAGGAAAGTTGCTGCTTCAACATCTTTTTAGTGCGTCTAAGGCAAAAAAAGTCAAGGTCTTGACACGTAGACCGAAGCCCATTAGGACGACCGATGTGCGGAAGCTAATTGAAAGGGTAGAAACTGCCCCCCTAGCCACAGAGATGGTTCCTGTGATGCCGATTGAAGCTAGTGCAGACCCGGTCAAAGAGTCAAAATCAGAGAAGGTAGCAGCGCAGCCAAAGGTGCAGGTGACAGTGTTGCCGAAGCTATCAGCTACTGCAACAATAACTCCAAGGAAGAGGAGGATGGCTAGTGTTTTGGATGCTGTTTTGGAACCCATGAAAACTCCTGCTTCTGTCGAAGCTTTTGGCGGGAAAATTGAAGATGCAAGAGAAGTGGTCACTGCAAGCCCTTCTTCTGCTCACGTTGAAGTGGGACCTTCAGAAACTGCGCCAGTAAAGCTAATGGGAGAAATTGCTCCAGAATAGCCCACAACACCTGCTCCAAAAGCACCTTCCCATGGTGATTTGAATTATATTGTCCGACATGCTTTGGGAAAACAACTATCAACAGAGCAACTTGCCGTAACACAACATTATGCTAAGGAGTTGAAATACTCCATGGGTCTTTGATATACGGAGGAGACAATGAAGATGACTTCCTTTATTGTCTACCAGACAGTAAGGAGGTAAATGTTTGCCGTGAAATGATGGACAACATGGGATATCCAAAGCTTGAACTTGGCTTGTTTGTAATGACGAAGGATCAGCTTGTAGACAACCTTGCCTACAACAGCTTGAAGGTTTTTATACTTTGGCTTGCCATTTTGTAATTTCAGTTAAGGTAAACCATTTTTGTGGTAATTCTTATCGTTACTATTTGTTCACGCTTTGTTTGCCATGGCTTAATTCTAAGCAAGGCCCTGAAGGCCCAAAAGGATGCAAAGAATGAGAGTTGTCAAATAGCACTTGGAAACCTCCGATCAGAGGTTATAACCCTGAGAAACGAAGCTCTCGCAAAAGACAAGATTTTGCTATCATTGGTCGAGAAATTGAAATCCAGCGAAGCCAAGCTGTCTGCTGAAGCTGAAGCCCATGAAGCCGACATGCAAGAGCTAAAGAAGAAAGTTGTTGAAGCAACTGAGAATTTTAATGTTGAAGTAGTAAAACATGAAATATGTGAGATTGAAACATCAAGAGCATAGAAAAAATGTTGATGAGCTTCGTGCTGCTAAGGAAAAATGCTACGATATGGCTATGGATTGTGCTAAAAATCTGAAGAACAATTTCTCTAAAGTTGGTGCATTTTCTTCTGAGCAGAACTTCATTCGTGGCAATCCTGATGAAGTTACCAATGGATTAACGGCGAGGTCAAAGCTTTCGAGGAAATTTTTAGTGACAGAGGGGACTTCTGTGCCTTTGCCGGTGCCCGTGGGGCCGTGTCTATTTTGGAGAAGGCTGGTTGTGATCATGCCAAGTCTGTAGCTCAGCTAGATTTTACCTTCTCAGCCGACAACGTTAGAAACATTTCGGCCAAAGCAACTAAACTGAGTGGGAAATTTTATTCTGAAGTATAGTTGAAGGGTGCCCGAGAAATGGCTGATGAAGCCATAAAAAAGAACGAGAAAGAGTCTCATGACACCTTAGAAGAGGCTAAAAGAGCCGAAGAAGCTGCTGAGTGGGCTAGGCTTATAGGTATATCTTTATAGCTTAACTTCGTAAGTTTTGTAGCTTCGGTACCAACATATTTGTGTTTTGATGCAGCTGAGCTTTCTCCCCCTCCCGAGCCATATGATCCTGAAACTGACCCATATGTGAAGGAGGCGCTCGATATAATTAAGATTGCTAATGATGCTATTAATGAAGCTGTCGACAAGCTATTAAACGAATCTGCTGACAAAGTTCTAAAGGAAGACTGAGGCTGTGTATCTTTGATAGTTTAGTGTCCTTGTACATAGCTATTGGTTTTGTAAGAAACACTTATAAACAATTTGCATGTAAGTTGATGTAATATATTTCTTTGTGATGCGTGGAACCTTCGTACATACCGTTTTTGAGTCTGCGACGAAAAAAACACCTCCCCTTCTTTTCACGCTTCAGAAAGAAATCCCCCTTCTTTTCTGAAGCGAGTGTGTATTTCTTGCCGAAGACGTTGCATAAGAATACCATTGTCGAAGGCGATTCTCATTAATTTTTGCCGAAGCTGGAGGGACAATTTTCCTTGTTTTTTCGGTGTATGTATCAATGCAAAGTGATGTATGATGCTATGTCATGATGCAATATGATGTGATGGCATGATGCAGATGATGTTGATGCACAAAACATAAAAAAATAAGACTCTGCATCCCCTTAGGAACAACTTTGGAGTCTCTTCACCTTTTACTTAGGTGGTATTTCAGCTCTACATTCCCTTAGGAACGACTTTGGAGCTAAGCTCTGCATCCCCTTAGGAACGACTTTTGTAATACTCAAATTATAAAGCTTATAAAAGAGTTGAACTCCTTACGTGATTTGCCATCTACCTTTGGGACATGTTACTAAACATAAGTAAAAGAGAATAACTCATTACTAAAACATTAAGAGAAAAGCTATTGCATCATGTTGAGTTCTTATGTTTGTGCATCTAATACTGGTCAGATTAATAAAAATGTGCTAATGTCTAAATTAGAATTTAATCAAAGAATTACAATTTAGAGCATTGGAATAATAAAACTAAAAATGGGAAAGAAATAAGAAAATACTACATAAAATAAAATAAAAATAAGAATAAAATTCTTACCTAACTAGTGCATTCAATTGTACATTAAAATGAAGACAAATTCACCACAGAATTAAGATTCAAATTTGGATTAAAAAATATAAGAAAGAAAAGAGAATAACAGAAAAACAAAAAGATGAAGACGCTTCACGGGCCGACTAGATACACTTCCGGCCCAGTTACGCATAACACATCGCGCGGCCCAGCTGCGATTAGCACGCGCCGACAGGTGGGCCCTGCTCGCCCATCTCTCATGCGCACGGTGTCACTGCCTCGTTGCCCCACTGGGCAGGGTCTCTCTCATGGCGTGTGTGTCTGGCGTGTGGGACCGGGAGGTCGGATCCGCCGTCTCCACGAAATCAGGCGCGGACGCCGTCACGTTCAACGCGAAGCTCGCTCGGGCCATTGGGGGAGTGGACCCTATAAACACTCTAGTTGGATTCTCTGCGTGCCCGCCGTCGGGAAGAAAAGAACTCCGTTGGGGGCATCGCCGGCGCGCCGCGTTGGACTCGCCACTCCCTCCACGTTCGGCCATCAAGGAGGACGGTGACAAGTCGCACTTGCTACACCGAGTGAATTCGTGGTGTTTCGGGGTGGAATCACTGGCCCGGTCGCCGGGAAAACTCCCTCCGTCGCGCGCCGCCGTCATGGATCCGCCGCTTCATGTGAACAACTCGCGTCAGTGACTGTTTCCACTGGTACGTTGGCCCATTGTGCTCGACCTGTTTCCCCCTTCGTGTAGCGCCGTTTAATTTGAGGTTAGGACCGGGGGAGCACTTAACCGTTTGATTCCGGCGAACTCCGCCGCCGCGGGACGGTGGGTGCCGCCAGGGGTGGACATGAGATTGAAGATGGCTCAGAGACCGTCGATCCAGTCTTAAACGGCTGGGATTAGATGCCTCCTATCGCGTTGACCGGGCAATTGGTGGCCATGGACGTTAGATCCAACGGTGGGAGGCGAGTCTGGGTTTCATTAAACACTGGCCGATGGATCTAGATCCAAGGATCCGTATGGCATACCGATTCGTGTGGTCTGGGATCTAATCCGAGGCATCGGTTGTTGATCCAACGACTAGTTTTAGATGATACCCCTTCTGTCTGCATTGTTTGCAAAAGAACCCTCACACATTCCAGAAATCAACCTGCAGTCCTTGGACAGGGTCGCCTATGTCTCGGTACATTTGTGACAGAACCCCCTGGCCTTTCTGGAATTCGATGCTCAGTCCAGAGGACAAAAAACCAGAGAAAATAAAATATAAATAGATTTTTAATGTATAAATAATTGCTAGAAACTTGCTAAATTCATAGAAAATTCATATGAATTCCAAATTAACCCATTCCAGTTTCTAAAATTTTGTAATATTATTGTTGATCACTTATATTCTTTGTATTTACATAAAAACATTAGTAAAATTAATTTCTCACTTAATCATATATCAAGCACATAAAACCTTCAGAAATTCATATCTTAAAATCTATAACTCCAAAATTAATGATTTCTGTTCCTAGGATCTTATTTTACTGTCTATATTATTATTGTGTATTTTATTTACATGTTTGGTGTGATGTTAATTTTTGCTATAATATGTATGTATTGTGTTGATGCGAGTAGACGAGCAAGCTATAGAGGATCCAGGGCCTCAGCTGGTAGAGTTGTTGAGCAGGAGCTCGTTGAAGGCAAGTTGTGCCCTTGATTACTTCTTTTACCCAGTCATGTTCTTATTAATCATAATGATCTGCATAGGTTAATTTTGATGGGACCCAATAGGTTACCCTAGATTTTGACTATCTTTATACCTTGTTTCACCACTGGTTTTACTACTGAATTTTTGGGTAGTACATGCTATTGCTTTATGTGGTTTTGGGTATAGAGATATTTATTACTCATGATTACACTTTTTATTATCTGTTTATTATTTACTATTCACGATAAGATCACTATGTTAATGGGAATATGGAGAACCACCCGGGAAAACAGTGCTACCATAAGGGTTTAATGGGACGCCCTTGGCTGATTAACTAGGAAAGCTAGTGGATGACTGCCTTACCCGAAAGGGGCAAGGGCAGTAGGGGAGTGGTCAGTGTAGGGAGGTCCTTGGGTTGATTTTGCTGCGATGACGGTCAGGCGAGTGATTCCTGCACTGGAGCTTCCTATAAACTCTAGCGGGTTTTCTAAAGCTAGTGGAACTTTGTAAAGGCCTTGTAGTGGTACCCTGCCTCGTTTCTTTGGTAGAGGTGTATGGGCTCTGATCAACTCCGTGGCAAATGGGTAACACGATTTGTGGGTAAAGCTGCGTAACCTCTATAGAGTGTAAAACTGGTATACTAGCTGTGCTCACTGTCATGAGCGGCTCGGACACTCACATGATTAATTTATGGAACTTAAATTCAATTTGTCATTTGTATTGCATTGAGATTATTTTATTATTACTTTTATTTATTATTACTATGGTTTGGTATTTACTTACACTTAGTAACTGCTAATAAAATTTTGACCAACTTATAAAAGCAATGCTCAGCCTCAACTTTTACTTTGTTGATTAGCCTTACACTTCACATGAACTCCCACCTTTGGTCAGTTCATGCACATTATTCCCCACAACTTGTTGAGCGATGAACATGTGTGAGCTCACTCTTGCTGTCTCACCCCCACAGGAGAAGAGCAGGTGGTTGAAGAGGAGTCGCCTAACACTGAGGCTTTCGACTTGATCTAGGTGGCGTCTCCCAGTCATCTTTGTGGCACCAGGGAATAATATTTAGTTCGCTTATTTTATCACCTATTTTTGTAAGACTTCCGCTATGTAATAAGTACATTTATGATATTTATGACATTTATATCTATGCACTTTGTTATTATATGTGTTGTCTTCTCTGGCGCATATATGAGATGCACCTCACTTTGTTCCTTAAAGCCCGGGTGTTACAACTTTAGAGCTTCTTCACCTTTTATTTAGGTGGTATCTTAGCTCTGCATTTCCCTAGGAATGACTTTGAAGCTTCTTCACCCTTTACTTAGGTGACATTTTAGCTCTGCATCCCCTTAGGAATGACTTTGGAGCTTCTTCACCCATTTTTGTTACACTCGATGGTGTAACCACAGATTTATTACATCAGGCCAAAGGTTAAACCTCCTTATGTTGTCTTTTGAAAGGGAAATATAAAGGCAAAAAGGTAAAAATACATTTATTTAGAAAACTTTTTGGTCAAACCCCTGTGTTGCTTTTAGTAGATGTGTCTTGATTCGGGCACAATGCTATTGATTGTGCGAGCTTAGACTCCACCTGAGTATCACATTATTGTTGCGCCTGGCGATGCCCTTCTGGCTGATGATTATGAACCAAGGTAGGCGCTAGTGGTGGTGGTGGTGGTAACTGAGCCCATGCAGCTTGAGAATGACTTGCTGAAGCAACTGATGTCGTGGGTTGCTGGTTGCCCACATATTCAGGGATACATGGCGAATAGCATGAAGCAGTATGCAAGACCTGCTTTGGCTGATTCTGCCGTGCTTCGGCTTCAACAATATCCTTCTGCTTTGGATCGTGACTTTGCACGTCCTTGTTGTGTGTCCCTTATCCTCCCCACAGAATAAGCAGAACAATCTCTGGGCTGAGTGCCAAACCTTCCTCCAAAGCTTCTCCCCCCTCTGCCTCTTGGGGCTGGTGGCCTGTAAGAAGTTTGCTGCATTCCCAAAGATTGTGAGCTTTGCTGGCTGCTCTGGGTGTGATTTGCCCTGTCATCATTTGTGCTGGGATTTTGGATTGTTCTGACATGCCTGGGGTGAAGTCTTCCTCCGAAGCCCCTAGTCATCTCAGAATACCTGTAAGCTTCCTCCCTTCTCTAGCAAAAATCATTGTCAGCTCGGATATACTCATCCATCTTCTGGAGAAGTTTCTCTAGGGTTTGAGGTGGCTTCCTTGCAAAATATTGCGCTGTCGGTCCTGGCCGGAGCCCCTTAATCATAGCTTCGATGACGATCTCATTAGGCACCATGGGCGCCTGGGCTCTGAGTCGCAAGAATCTTCGGACATATGCCTGCAAGTACTCCTCATGGTCTTGCGTACATTGAAATAGTGCTTGGGCAGTCATTGGCTTCATCTGGAAACCCTAGAAGCTGGTGACTACCATATCCTTCAGCTTCTGCCACAATGTGATTGTTCCCGGCCGAAGAGAAGAATACCAAGTTTGAGCCACACTTCTGACTGCCATGATGAAGGACTTTGCCATGATAGCAGTGTTTCCACCATACGATGATACTGTTGCTTCGTAGCTCATGAGGAATTACTTCGAGTCGGAATGTCCGTCATACATAGGGAGTTGTGGCGGTTTGTACGAAGGTGGCCATGGGGTAGCCTGCAACTCCGCTGCTAGGGGAGAAGCATCATCAAAAGCGAAGTTACCATGGTAAAAGTCATCATACCATCCATCATCATTGGTTGGACTTTCTTGACGAAGCTCTCTGTGTTGAGGCCTTCGTCCTTGATCATCCTGCGTGATGTGGCACATTTCTTCAGCGGCTTCGTCAATCTTCCTCTGAAGTTCGGCTAGCCAAAGCATCTTCTCTCTTTTCCTTTATACTTGCTGATGTATAGCCTCCAAGTCTCTAATTTCCTGGTCCAACTCCTCTTCCTGTGGTGTTGGGCTGGTAGCCTTCCTTTTCTGGCTCCTAGCTTCTCTTAGTGAGGACTTGCTTTAGTGAGGGTAGCTCTAGTGATGATAATGATGAGGGTAGCTCTAGTAATGATAATGATGATTTAACTTCTTTTTTTGCAAACCTTACCAAAGATCAAAAGAAAAAGATTAATGAATTGATAGAAACCATTAACGAGAAGGATGATATCTTGGAATGCCAAGAGGACTTGCTCGTTAAGGAAAATAAAAAAATTATTAAGCTAAAGGATGTGTATGCTCTTGAAGTAGAAAAATGTGAAAACTTGTCCAAAGAGCTTATTATTTGCAATGATTCAATTTCTTGTCTTAGAACTGAGAATAATAATTTAATTGCTAAGATTGAAGAATTGAATGCTTGCAAACCCTCTACATCTACTATTGAGCATGTCATTATTTGCACTAGATGTAGAGATGTTAACATTGATGCTATGAATAATCACCTTGCCATGATTAAAGAACAAAATGATCACATAGCTAAATTAAATGCTAAAATTGCCGAGCATGAGCTTGAGAATGACAACATTAAATTTGCTCGTAGTATGTTGTATAATGGGAGACGCCCTGGCGTTAAGGATGACATTGGCTTCCAACAAGGGAGCCAAAGCAACATCAAGCTTAATGCCCCAAGAACAGGTTTTCTAACTTTGTAAAGGGCAAGGCTCCCATGGTTCAGGATAGAGAGGGTTACATTTTGTATCCTAAAAACTATCCTGAGCACAAAATTAGGAGAATTCATGCTAGTAAATCTCATTCTGTTTCAAATCATGCTTTTATGTATAGTAATGAGGCAACTAGCTCGAGGCATTCAACTCATATTAAAATGCCTAAAAAGAAGATTGTTGATGCATCCAATGAACATAGCATTTCATTCGAAACTTTTGATGCATCTTTTGTGCTAACTAACAAATCAGGCAAGGTAGTTGCCAAATATGTTGGGGGCAAACACAAGAGTCCCAAGACTTGTGTTTGGGTACCCAAGGTGCTTGTTTCTAATTGAAAGGACCCAAGACCGTTTGGGTACCTAAGAACAAGGCCTAAATTTGTTTTGTAGGTGTATGCATCCGGCGGGACAAGTTGGATAATCGATAGCGGGTGCACAAACCACATGACAAGGGAGAAAAGGATGATCTCCTCATATGAGAAAAATGATGATCCCTAAAGAGCGATTACATTTGGGGATGGAAATCAAGGTTTGGGTAAAATTGCTATATCTCCTGTCCATTCCATTTCCAATGTTTTTCTTGTAGATTCTTTAGATTACAACTTGCTTTCTGTTTCTCAATTATGTAAAATGGGATACAACTGTCTTTTTACTGATGTTGGTGTTACCGTCTTTAGAAGAAGTGATGCTTCAATAGCTTTTAAGGGAGTGTTAGATGGTCAACTATATTTAGTTGATTTCAATGATAACAATGCTGAACTAGACACTTGCTTAATTGCTAAGACTAACATGGGTTGGCTCTGACATCGCTGACTTGTTCATGTTGGAATGAAGAATCTTCACAAGCTTCTAAAGAGGGGCACATTTAGGACTAACAAATGTTCATTTGGAGAAAGATAGGTGTCACACCCGGATATTAGGGACCCAGGTGCGAACATAATCACCAGGTGTGCTGGGACCAAGTCTCACACATATGATGAATCATGGTACATAAACGAATGTTACAACTTTACTATATATTAGGAGTTCTGTACAAAACAAATAAAAAATTACATCATAAGGAGACAACGATCCAGCAACCCAAAGTTGACTAGGAGACGACGACCTAGACCTCTCATGAACACATTGCAGCATCCTCCATGCGTCTCATCCTGTGGTACCTGTTCTTGACCTGTGTGGGGGGGGGGGGGGGTGTGAGACAGCAAGGATGAACTAACATATGTTCATCGCTCAACAAGTTATGGGGAATAATGTGCATGAACTCACCAAAGGTGAGAGTTCATGTGAAGTGTAAGGCTGATCAATAATAGGGGTTAAAGCTGAGCATTGCTTTTAATAAGTTGGTCAAATTTTATTAGCAGTTACTAAATGTAGGTAAATACCAAACCATAATAATAATAGAATATAATTAATAAATAATCCCATGCAAAGCAAATGAGAAATTTAATTTAGTTCCATAAGTTAATCATGCGAGAGTCCTGAGCTGCTCATGACCGCGAGCACGACTAGTATACCAGTTTTACAATCTACAGAGGTTGTACCCTGTACCCACAAGTCGTGTATCCCATGTTGCTAGGGTTAGCTAGACCCTTAGACACTACCGAGGTGAATGGCTAGGGATCCACTACGAGGCCTTTACAAAGTTCCACTAGCTTCAGAAAACCCGCTACAGTTTCTAGGAAGAGCAATGCAGGAATCCCCTTCTGATCGCCATCGCAACAAAATCAACCCGAGAACCTCCCTACATGCCTACACTCCTACTGCCCTTGCCCCTATTGGGTAAGATAGTCCTCCACTAGCTTTCCTAGTTAGTCAGCCAAGAGCATCCATTCCACCCTTGTGGTGGCACGTGTTTCTCAAGTTAAGCTCCATGTTCCAATTAAAAATAATTGTTGGGGACTTGTTCTCAAATGCTTTGAGTTAAGAACAAGGCAACACAAAACATTAGTGGTTAAAGTCCTTCGTCCTTCAAAGCATTATCTCCCTTAGGATATAATGATCTCCAGACGAAGGTTATGAAGGACGTACCTTCATCATCACAGTGTATAATAATGGAAGTAGAAGCATATGAAACATGAGAAATATCATGAATAATCATATGACATCATTAATATATATTTATTATATCATCATGAATGAACATGAACAATATTGAATTACATTTATACCTTCGGCTTGACAGAAGGCGAAAATCCAAGTGTGATGTGCGAGTGAATACAAGTCAGCGTGAACAGTACATGGTTACTGTTCATCTATTTATAGGCACAGACGCAGCCCGGTTGAGATTACATTCATACCCTTGATAACTAACTATAAACATGACACAAACTATCAAGGACTGATTAGTCTTTTCCTCTTTAGGTCGGTGTAGCCCTTCGGCTCGAGGCATGTCGTTATGCCGAAGCTCCCTGGATCGTAGCTTCGGTCTATACCTTCGTGTTATGTCTGCTTATGTGCCGTCCTACCGAAGGTGTTTTTGCTTAGAGGACCTTCGGCGAAGAAGCAGGCCCCCAACAGTAGCCCCTTCGCGGTGCTAGATCGTTTTTTGTAACGAGCTCGATCCACGAAAAAAATCTCAAAGGCTTCGGAATGCCGAAGGTCCGAAAAACACCTTTCCTGAGCTCGTTACTGAGAAACGATTAAAATACTCTAGGTGTGGGGGACAGATATCCCCGGGTCCACTAGAAGGATAAAAGACCTCACGAAAGGCCCAAGGGCCCCATAATTCGTAAGGTCATCCCCTCGTGGGCCTGGGAGGAACGACCAGTGGAGCTGATTAACACAAGGGCGGGTCGGCGCAAGCCTAGACAACCCAACAAATTCGAGCAGTAATCACAACAGTGACCCGACATTCCCGCGCAGGAGCCCCGTATAACGGAACCAAGCGAGGATGGGTCGGCTGAATTATAGGAGGATAGACTTAGATGGTTCACTATTTCTTAGGCACACGTTGTTACCATATCTGCATGTAATGCCCCACGGTCGAGTATATAAGGCCTAGGGGGCACCCCTTCAGAACGATCACTCATTACTTAGCCATCCGCCCTGCTCTGTACGTTTTCCAGCACTAGAGAACTCCCTTGTAACCCATCACATAAAGCACTCTCGCCAGGACATAGGGTGTTACGCATCTCAAAGCGGCCCGAACATGTACATCATTTCCCACTGTTTCTCATGCGCCCAGCACGAACCATCGAGCTACAATCGGTAACACCGTCCTACTCCTAAAAGCACCTTGAGGGGTAACCCTGAGTGCGCGGTCGGACCCAAAACACCGACAGCTGGCGCGCCAGGTAGGGGGTGTGTCATCGATCCAAGCTAGCTCAATGGCCGTCACCTTACAGCACAAGATCATCCTCCGCCCCGGATCCATGTTCTGCTTTGGAACTATCTCATCTGTAGCAGATGAGGAGGGAACTCTGCATCGCATCATGGATCCGCCGGAGAGAAAGTTTTCCTCAAAGATCTCCGAGAAAATCGGAGCAAAGCAAGAAAAAACGCAACCTCCAGTGCTCCGAAAAAAGATCACCTTCAGCAAGCTAGGAGCGGAGGGTCCTTTAGCCCGGAGAACTCCACTGTCCACCTCTCCGACGGAGGAATGGACACAGATCACAAGGAAAAAGGAAGCAAAGGATCATCAAGCTGGTCTTTCTGTGCCTCCGTCCTCAAAGGAGAACAGAAAGAAGATCGTCGTGGCAGCTGCTCCATTCTACCCCGACGTCCTCTTCATCGGGAGAGTGGAATCGCCTCCCATCTCCGACGACGAACTGACCGCATCCAGAGAGGAACCTCCTCAGTGGGAATCCCGCCGACGAAGGAACCGACGCTGAAATATCCGGCGACATCACGAGGTCGGAGAGCGGGACCCGACGCAACCTGTATCGCGAGACGAGGTCTCAGAGATGGGAGAAACTCCGGAAGAACGTGTCTTCAGGGAAGAAGGAATTCCCGACGACGCGATCGTCGACGGGCTCAAGAATAGGCCGAGCAGGAGACAAGGCAACGTCAGGAAAATTCACTCTTCGGGCGCAACCTGAACCCCGACTTTGCCCGAGCCATGAACACGCTGAGTGAAGTCGGTGGAGTATTGGCTCGGATAGCTGATGGCCTCCCCCGGACTCCCGACGTCGAGGGCTACCGACGGCTATTCACTCAAGCAGCCAATCATCTTCTACCCCTTGCTCACCCGCCTAACGATCTACGACACGCCATCAATAGTCGGCGGACGCACGGAGCTCCATCAACGCTTCGCGCGAACGACGACAAGAGAACGAGATCCGTCGCCGGGAAGAGTACGACCGGGATCACGACATCCCAGCATAGAGTCAGGCTACCAGGACCGAGTCGGCCACGGCTTCAACTGGTGGCACCACCCGGGGACGGTCGAGGCACCATGACAACCACTCCCCTCCCCGGGACAGACAACATCATCGACGACAGGAGGACACATATGGAGTATCGGCACTTACTCCGCGTCTCAGGGCCATTCAATGGCCCCCTAACTTCAAGGTATCCAACGTCGATAAATATGAACCTAAGCAGGATTCGGGAGGCTGGCTGGCCGTCTACACCACCACTGCCCGAGCTGCTGGGGCAACCAAGGACGTAATGACCGCGTACTTGCCTATCGTCCTCGGGCAAGATGCGTTGCAATGGCTACGACACCAACCTTGACACTGCATCGACGACTAGAGCGACTTCAGTCGGCGCTTCACCGCCAACTTTCAGTCTCTCTCCGACAAACCGGCACAACCATGGGACCTCAAATCCATCAAGCGCCGAGGGGACGAAACTCTTCGGTCATACCTCAATAGATTCCAGACCATGAGAAATCGTATCCCCGAGGTCGCGGAGGCAGCAGTGATCGAGGACTTCTACAGGGGATCCAATGACTCGACCTTCATCCGAACTATACTACAGAAGGCGCCGACCACCTCCGAGAAGCTGTTCCGGGAAGCCGATCTCTACATCACCACCGACGAACGAGCTCAGGACCTCATCGGGGGAGTGAAGCCTGCGCCAGCGGCACCGCGATGCGACACGAACCAGCAACCCGACAAGCGTTGGGAGAAGAGGCCTCGTGAAGAGGTCCACGCCGCTGGACCGCCTGCCTCTCGGCCCGAGGAGGACCTCGAGGAGGCGAACGCACGCTGGACGACATCCTCGACGCCCAGTGTCTGTACCACAAGGACATGCGCCACACCCTCCGGAACTGCAAGGATTTCAAGCATTCCATCGGGAACGGTCGACCCTTCCAACCTCTACCTCCTCCCCCGCCGCGAGCAGGGCCAGGAGAACCGTGACAGCCCCAACAGCAGGAGGAGGGAGGAGGTGGAGCCTTCCCGCGCGTTGACAGAGAAGTCAACGTCATTTTCAGCGGACATGGGTCGCAGGAAAGCAAGAGACAACAAAAGCTCAACGATCGTCAGATACTGGTGGCGGCTACCGGTCCTCCCGCCCCATACCGATGGCCTGAGCACCCGATCACCTTCACCCGGACAGATCAGTGGCTCAACTTCGACCACCCATGCAAATACCCGCTCCTCGTCGATCCGGTGATCCGAGAGAGCAGGGTAAAGAAGGTATTAGTGGACGGGGGAAGCAGCATCAACGTCACCTTCCCCCGGACGCTCCAAGGCTTGGGAGTCCCCCTCAAAGAGCTCCACGAGTCAGACACGCCCTTCTTTGGCATCGTGTCGACTGAAGGAGAGTACCCGCTGGGCCACATCTACATGCCGGCCACCTTCGGAACTCCGGAAAACTACAAAACCGAGTTCCTGAGGTTCGAGGTGGCAAACTTCGACTGCGGATACAACGCCATCATTGGGAGGCCTGGATTAGCGAAGTTCATGGCCATCCCACATTATACATACATGATATTGAAGATGCCAGGACCACAAGGGATCATAACTGTGCGCGCTGACTTCCAAGGCGTCGCAGAATGTTTCCGAGTGGCCATTCAGGCGGCCCTCACCACCAAACCCTCGGCGACTTCTTCTGCGCAGGCGAACTCAAAGCTTGAGGAAGACCTCGCGGTACCTGCGAATGAAGCTCAAGCCGTGACCTCTATGCGGCCGACTGAAGAAACCAAAAGGATCAACCTTGGGTTCGCTGATGAGCGCAAGACCGCCATCATCAGCTCCAGCTTGGATGACAAATAGGAAGGCGCGCTCGTCCAGTTCCTGCAAGATAACCGAGACGTATTCGCATGGCAACCTGCGGATATGCTGGGAGTCCCGAGAGAACTGGCCGAGCACAAATTGAAGGTCTACCCCCAGGCGAGGCCGATTCGACAAAAAATACGTTGCTTTACGCCCGACAAGAGAGAAGCCATCCGTGCTGAGCTGGCTCGCTTGGTCGCGGCTGGATTCATTAGAGAGGTGTTACATCCTGAGTGGTTAGCCAACCCTATTCTTGTACTCAAAAAGAATAAAGTGGATTGGCGCATGTGCGTCGACTATACAGATCTCAATAAACACTGTCCGAAGGACCCCTTCGGGCTTCCTAGGATAGACCAGGTGGTGGATTGACCGCCGGATGTTCTGTGTTGTCTTTCTTAGATTGCTACTCTGGATATCATCAGATTAGTTTGGCAAAAGAAGACGAGGAAAAACATCATTTATCACCCCGTTCGGAGCCTTCTGCTATACCTCCATGCCGTTCGGCCTCAAAAACGCTGGAGCGACTTATCAGAGGGCTATTCAGACATGCTTAGCTAACCACTGGGGCAAGCGTGTAGAAGCTTATGTGGATGATGTGGTGATCAAGACAGAGAACTCAGAAAATTTCATTGAAGATTTACAGCTGGTCTTCAACAGTCTACAGCGATACCGATGGAAGCTTAATCCTGAAAAATGTGTCTTCGGAGTACCAACAGGAAAGTTGCTCGGGTTTATTGTCAGCCACCGGGGAATTGAAGCCAATCCAGAAAAGATCGAGGCTATCATGAGGATGGAAGCACCGCGATCACAGAAGAAAGTACAAAGACTCACCGGATGTATGGCAGCTCTGAGCCGGTTCATATCAAGGCTGGGAGAAAAAGGCTTACCATTCTATAAGTTGCTTAAGAAGGTGGACAAATTCCAGTGGACTTCAGAAGCACAGGAAGCTCTAGATGTGCTGAAAAAGTTCTTGACAACACCACCAGTGTTAAAACCGCCGCGCCGAGCCACGCTGACTCAACCAGCTGAAGATCTGCTATTATACATTCCTTGCACGACTCACGTGGTAAGCACCGCGTTGGTAGTCGAGCGAGTAGAAGAGGGACATGCATACCCAGTGCAACATCCTGTCTATTTAATTAGTGAAGTTCTGGGTACCTCGAAGAAGAAATACCCTCAAGTCCAGAAGCTATTATATGCAGTACTTCTAACTGCACGCAAGCTCCGTCAGTACTTCGACGACCACAAAGTCATAGTAGTCACTGGATTTCCGATAGGAGATATTCTTCACAACAAAGAAGCCATCGGGAGAATAACCAAGTGGGCCTGTGAGCTGGGGTCTCATGACATTGAATTTCGACCTCACACTGCTATCAAAACTCAAGCACTGGTTGACTTCGTATCAGAATGGACTGAGCAGCAGGTGTCGGATAACCCGGAAACCGCAGAAGTGTGGCGAATGTATTTTGATGGCTCGTTGAAGCTGCAGGGAGCAGGCGCAGGGATCCTCTTTATTGCACCTGGAGGTGAACAACTCAAGTATGCTCTTCAATTGTTATTCCCGGCATCTAACAATGCAGCAGAATACGAAGCTCTGATTCATGGACTGAACATTTCCATATCACTGGGCATCAAGAGACTGATGGTATATGGAGATTCTCTAGTGGTCATAAGTCAGATAAACAAAGAATGGGACTGCTCGAATGAAGCCATGGGAAAATACTACACTGCTGTCCGGAAACTAGAAGCCAAATTTGAAGGTTTGAAATTTCATCATGTGGAGAGAGACCGCAACGCGGTAGCTGATGCATTGTCTAAACTAGGATCCAGTCGGACTCAGGTCCCACCTGGAGTTTTCGTCCAAAAAGTACCGCACCCGAGCATTTCAATGGATCGGGTAGAAGAATGTAACACTCTGAGCCAACCAGAGTCAAATTCTGATGACTGGAGGGAGCCGATCATCAGATATATAAAGAATGAAGAGGAACCAGATGACAAAAATACAGCTGAGCGCATTGCAAGGCAGTCGGCTCACTATACACTCATTGGGGAAACGCTATACAGAAGGGGCACATCAGGAGTCCTCATGAAATGTATTCTCTCAGCTACTGGAAAACAACTTCTGGATGAGGTCCATGCTGGGCAATGTGGAGTACACGCAGCATCCAGGACCCTGGTTGGGAAGGTCTTCAGGTCGGGTTTCTACTGGCCAACAACAAAGAGTGATGCAGCCGAGTTAGTCCAGAGGTGCGAAGCCTGCCAGTACTTATCAAAACAGCAGCATCTACCAACACAGCAACTGCAAACCATACCTGTAACTTGGTCATTCATGTGCTGGAGATTGGATATGATTGGACCTTTCAAGAAAGCTCAAGGAGGATACACTCATGTACTGGTTGCTATCGACAAATTCACTAAATGGATAGAGTTCAAACCCATTGCTACTCTAACTTCAGCTAAGGCCATAGAATTCATACAAGACATAATATTCAGGTTTGGAATACCGAATAGCATCATAACCGACCTAGGATCCAACTTCACAAGTTCAGAGTTCTTCGATTTCTGCGAGCAAAAGAGCATTCAGATCAAATATGCCTCGGTGGCGCACCCAAGAGCCAACAGGCAGGTCGAAAGAGCTAACGGGATGATATTGGAGGCGCTCAGAAAGAAAGTCTTCGACAAGAATGAAAAGTTTGCAAGAAAGTGGATCAGAGAGCTGCTGTATGTTGTTTGGAGCCTGAGAACTCAACCTAGTCGATCTCTGCATGGAAATACTCCTTTCTTCATGGTCTACGGTTCGGAAACAGTGCTACCCGCTGATCTCAAGTTCGGGGCACCAAGGTTGGTCTTTGAAAACATAGCAGAAGCTGAGGCTACTAGGCTGGAGGATGTTGATGTACTCGAAGAAGAGCGACTGAACACGGTGATTCAATCAGCACGGTATCAGCAAACTCTGAGGCGCTATCATGATAAGGCCATACGACATCGATCCTTCGCAGTGGGAGATCTCGTCCTCCGCCGAATTCTAACCGGGGAGGGACGGCACAAATTGTCACCTCTATGAGAAGGACCATTCATAGTAGCTGAAGTCACTCGGCCGGGATCATATCGTCTCACTCAGATGGACGGCACGGAAATTGGGAACTCATGGAACATAGAACACCTTAGGAACTTTTACCCCTAGCTACATCCCAGAAGCTATTGGGATGACGATGTATTCTGTAAATTGAGAAATATATCATCAATAAAAAAACTTCAAAGGCACTCAAATTGTTCGCTGTCAATCGGCATACTTACTTAACTCGGGGTGACCACTATGCCCTACTAACGGAGCAATCGTCTTAAGTCGGCAATGACTTAAGGCGGTGCGACATGCTCACGCTTACTAAACTCGGGGTGACCACTATGCCCTACTAACGGAGCAATCGGCTTAAGTCGGCAATGACTTAAGGCGGTGCGACATGCTCACGCTTACTAAACTCGGGGTGACCACTATACCCTACTAACGGAGCAATCGGCTTAAGTCAGCAATGACTTAAGGCGGTGCGACATGCTCACGCTTAATAAACTCGGGGTGACCACTATACCCTACTAACGGAGCAATCGACTTAAGTCGGCAATGACTTAAGGCGATGCGACATGCTCACGCTTACTAAACTCGGGGTGACCACTATACCCTACTAACGGAGCAATTGGCTTAAGTCGGCAATGACTTAAGGCGGTGCGACATGCTCACGCTTACTTAACTCGGGGTGGCCACTATTCCCTACTAACGGAGCGGTCGGTTTAAGTTGGTACTGACTTAAATTGGCGCGGCACACTCGGCACGTTTGCGATCACCCATCTTAGGGCAATCTCTATGCCCCACGAAGAAATTTCAAAACCATCACACTGCATTTACTTCTACAATTGTAGATACTATTGAATTTTAACAATGGGAAAACAAAAGTAGCATTCAGTATTAAAAAGTGTTCTCTAACAAAACATCCGAGCACATTAACCACACATTCAAAGCATTTAATGTTTTCTATTTAGTAATGTTCTTCTCAGGAGCAACTGACGAAGAGGGACAACTCGAGGAATCAGGACCGGCATTCACGTCTGCCACTATGTCGTCAGGAACAACCACGCCGAGTCTCCTCATCAGGATCCGCCCCGCGCGAATAGCTTTATCCATAGCTTTGTCGCGCTGGGCCCTCAGAGTAGCAGAAGTCTCTTCAGCAGCTTTGACAGCCAACCGAGCAGTTTCTAGCTCCTGGATGACTGATTTCTTGGAAGCACGCAGATCCTTGATGACATTATCTTTGATCGACACTAACTGCCTGAGGCGAATCACATCATCCAAGGACTCTTGCAGCTTATAACGATGATTATCCAACTCTTCCCTGGTGAAGCGATGACTCCTCTCCAAGATGGTCAACGAGTTGCTGGCATCGCATTATAGCTTGTCAAGGTTGTCACGAGAAGTGGCAAGGGCACACTTTTCCTTCTGCAGACAAGAATCAGTTTCTCCAAACGTCAAGCATGCAATAAGAACACAGCAAACAAAGCCAAGATTCACTGGTCACCTTTTCAGAGTCGAGCTGAGCACGGAGGGTGGAGCTCAGCGTGTTAGCATCATTCAGAGAAGCAGAAACCCGAGCCAGTTCAGTCTGACCTTGAGAATATTTTTCTTCAAGATCAGAATACCGCCGAGCCATATCTGTCAAGAAATAGTCAAGCAAAGGTGTTCAGTTAAAAACAGAATTAATCAAGTAATCAAAGAAGAAACAAAGGGCACTAACCAGCATTTGCCATCTCCAAATTAGACACCCGCCGCTGAAGCAACACTGGATTCCAATGTGCCAGAGATAGAGCCCTTTCCGGGACAGAAGCACCCTACGACCTCAGCTGACCAACCATTTCATCAACTAACGCCTGACATTAAAAACAAATGAGTATCAGAACAATATCACACCTGGGGTACAACCAGATCAGTAAAAACCAAGTTACCTGGAGGTTGGAAAAGAACGAAGGAACTCCCAAGTCGTGGGAAGTTAATTGATGGCTCGATGAAGGATCACCAACCGGAACAACCCGCAATGCATCAGTGGGGACCAGATCAGTATCATCAGCAGAGGTCAAAACTCTGTCATCAGAAGCGCTGGCCTCTAAGGCGACTTCCTGACCCGAAGCTTGGGCTGCTGCCATGCAACCAGAATGCGGAGGAGAAGACCCTACGTGAACGTCTATGGAAGTGTGAGAGGGAGAACTGAATCGAACACCCTAAGGGGCTGGGTCATAGCTCGCGCTACCCATCCGAGCCGGGTCATCCCCGGCAACACCCTCGGGGGCTGGGTAAGCGCTAGCGCCATCCTTGAGGGCCGAGCTCTCTGTAACAGCCACATCTAAGGCTGAAGGACCTTCACCCACTTCCATGGGAGCAGAACAATCCAGACCAGCCTCCTGACCCTTAAGATCGCGCTCCAAGGTCGATGAGGCGCGAGACGCCGCCCGGGATAACTCCAGCCCAGCATCAGGCACATCAGTGCCAACATCCATCATGCCACCGTCTGCTGGCTCTGACAACAGATCTTCTGGGACCATGTCTTCAAGAGTCTGATCAAAGTTCGCCAGAGATAATTCTTGCAGACCAATGAGGGCAGATAAAGCTAGAGAAGGAACACCACTACTTTCCCCGCTGGCTAGGTAACGCCGGCTGTTCTTCCGAATTAGAGGGATTTCATCCTCCTCTTCCTCATCTTCATCAACAACGCGGACAGTACACCCATTGGGGTCAGCTTTGGCCAGATCACACCCATTGGGTTCAATATCATCTAGGTCACACCCATTGGGATCCACAGCAATCGGGTCACACCTATTAGGGCCAGCTTCAGCAAATGCAGGCACTGGCACTTCCTCAGCAGCAGGAACAGAAGGACCGGCATCCTGATCCAAGCTAGACACTCGACGAAGATGTCTCTTCTTCTTTTTCTTCCCCTCAGCAGGAGAAGTGGGCTGATTGGCTCGGCGAGAACGCTTCGGGCGAACACTATCAGACCTCTGAATATCCAAAGCTTTGCTGGCCTCAGGGATGGGCGCCACCACCAGTGTTTCAGCAGGAGCGGCATCAGAAGAATCTTCAGCTAACATATCCAGCATGGCACTTATCTCTGCATCACTTGGATTCAAAGGCACCTCAAAATGAACCTGCCTCTCGTCGTCAGGAATTTTTTCAAGTGAGGCAACCAAAGCACTAACTTCTTCGGGAGAGGGTCGCACTCTAAGGCCCAAACCGCTATCACTAGCAGGAGGATTTGACACAAAACTGGTAAAGGCCTTGGAAGGAGGCAGATTCTAGGCCGAGTATGCAACAGGAGCGCCGATGTTCGACACCTTGCCTCGGAGTATCATCTTGAGCCGGCTCACCAAGTCCACAGCAGGAATTCTTCTGTTGGTTACCCGAGTTGAATCAGCTAGGCCTCGATACAGATATGCGGGGTATGCTCTGTCTTTCAGTGGCTGAATGTTCTTGAAAATGAAGTCGGCAACCATAGCTTCTGCAGTCAAACCCCTCTCTTTCAGCAGCCCAACCTCAGCAAGCAGAGCCCCTGCCTCAGCCACCTCCTGGTCCGTGGGGGATTCGGTCTAGCTCAGAGTGCGAACATCTGGCTGTCTCCCTGACCGTGGGGGGAGAGAATTCCCATGATTCTCCATGATGAACTATTCCAGGTGCCATCCCTTGATGCTGTCCTTGAGTGTGATGTCGAGATAGTCAGTCTTCCTCCCACGGCGCATCTCCAAACTCGCGCCCCCACAAGCTGGTGCTGCCCTCCGGCCATCCCAGACCGACAGTGGTACAAATGCTTCCAAAGGCCGAAGTGAGGCAAAACACCAAGGAAGGCTTCACATTAATGGACAAAAACAGAAACTTGCAGAATGGAATTGGGATTCAGATGGGTCAGATTCAAGCGATAGAAATCAAGGAGACCGCGGAAGAAAGGAGAAATGGGAAGAGCAAGGCCACGGATAATAAAAGGAACATAAATGCCGGATTCGTGGGTGTCTTCTGTCGGAACAGTGACCCCACGGCAGATCCGCCAGGAACAGAGCTCCTTCGGAGGAAGAACTCCGATGGATACGAGATGAAGAAGGTCGGATTCAGAGACAATAGACATATGGTTACCTGCGAAGGGCAACTGACTGTTGGGATCGATGGGGGGAATGATTGCGACGGACGAACTCGAAGCTTTCCGCTTGGGCGCCATCTCAACCTTGCTAGCGAGCGGAGCAGAAGCAATATTGCAGGAGAGCAGAGAAGGCCTGGATGCAGAAAAGCAAAAACTAGGGCACGGAACGCGGAGGCGTGCGACCGTGCAGTACATATGGGGTTTTCCCGGGCCAGGCGCCACTTCCAAAACGTTAGCATGCCATGTCATCACCCGGTCGTTATTTCTAAAACGCGGGCATGCCATGTCATCACCCGGCCGTTATTTCTAAAACGCGGGCGTGCCACATCATCACTCGGCCGTTATTTCCAAAACGGCCGACGCGACCCATTTTAACTCAGCGGTTATTTCTAAAAACGCTGATGTTACCAGACTTCACCCGGCCATTGTTTCCAAAGCGGTCGGCGTGGCCCATTATCACTCGGCTGTTACCTCTAAAACGCCGATGTCGCCATCGATCACTCGGTTGTTACCTCTAAAACGCCGACGTCGCCATCAGTCACTCAGTTGTTATTCCTAAAGCGGTGACGTGGCTCCAAAGGATTCGGCTGTTACCTCTAAAACGCTGACATCACCAGTAACTGCTCGCTCGTTACTTCTAAAACACCGACGTCGCCCGCTATCACTCAGCCATTACTTCAAAAAGCGCCAACATCACCAATAATAACTCGGCTGCTACCACCAAAGCACTGACGTCGCAAATAAAGCAGTCTGAAATGTGACCCGATGACTCCAAGTTGCTACTCAAGCGTTGCAGACAGAAAACATCATTGGCGGTAAATATTAAAATGATCGACGACTGACCAGAAGGCAAAATAATGCACACAGAAGTGGGGCGAAATCATTCTTCATAAGGGAAGCATTACTGAACTTACAAATCAACTCATTATGAGCTGATGCCTTCCCTACTACTACATTACATTTCACTAACTATGCTACTAGATACTACTACATTATTTCGCTAACACTATTTCTACTACTAATCTACACTAACATCTAAAACCAGTGGCGTCTAGCCACTGGCCTTGTTGCTGCCCTTGCTGCCGTCGCCGCTGTCGCCGCTGCTACCCTTGCCGCTGCCGTCACTGCCCTTGCCGCTGTCGCCGCCGCCGTCACCGTCACCTCCGTCGTCGTCGCCGTCACCGCCGTCACCGCCGTCACCGCCGCTGCCCTCCTCGGACGAGTCGGAGGAGTTCTCCTCGTCCGAGGAGTACTCTAACTCATCCGAGCCCTCAAGCCCGGCGCGCTCGACGACCCGGATGTAAGTCCATACCTCCGCGGCGATCCCCTAGGAGTCGTCTGAATCATCAGACGACGCCGGGGGAGAGGCAGGAGCCGGAGAGCCCTCGGACTCGGAGGAGAACTCCTCCTCCAAGTACTCCGAGTCGCCGAAGTCCTCCGAGGGAGGAGTTGGCTCGCGCTTGCGCTTGCCGCCGGAATGATGCGAAGAACCACCACCTTTCTTGCTCTTGCCCATGGTGGAGTGGAAGGAAGAAGAGGAGAGTAAACAGCAAGCAGCAGTAAGAAATGTGAAAACGCCGGAGAAGCAAGAACACTACTTATAGAAGAAGAAGGCAACCGCTCACCTCCTACCACGACCACCGAACAGTCGCAAAAATTCAATATGCAATTCAAACCGTCTGAAGACACATCAGGCGGCTGACGCCGTTCACGTAACACGACACCCATTGGGACTCCAGTCAACTGTGCGGGCGATATGATTACACCCGCGGTCACATCAAGTTACTACTCAGAAGCAGTTTGCTAAACGCTCAGCGTACCAAGCCGTCCCTTACCTACACCCATTTGGGGGGGGGGCTCCCATGAATTATCAGTATATTTTCCAAAACTGTCACATTCGTACAGTATATGCAATGAATACTCCAAGACAGAAGAGAGATATCAGCAAGGATCAAAGGAAAGCCAAATATAGCCGATAAGGTACAAGTCTAATCGACAGAAGAATCAAAGCACGAAGTGACATGAAGACTAGCCAAGGGCCATCTATCGAACATCCAATTAGTCGCAGATCAAATAAATTGCAGGACCTAGCCAGATATGGGCAGATCGCGTACTCAGCCTCAAAGACAAAAATGTGTGCTGACCTCTAAAGCACAATGTTAATAATATAATGCTGATATCTAAAGGCATTCGACAAAAGGAAAGGATGATTCCCAGAAAAAGGCATGAAATGAAGACCTTCGAGTGGATTATTTTCAAAAATCCACTCAAAGCTCGGGGGCTACACCCATTGGGTGCACCCTCGGTGCACCCAATGAATCATCATCCCCGAAGAAGCAAAATGCTGACCTCTAAAGCATAAGGCAAAATTAAGACAAGGCTGACCTCTGAAAAAGCACAAGTGGAAGATAAAAGTGATTTCTGATAATACTCGAAGTGAAGACCTTCGAGTGGATTGTCTGCAAAAATCCACTCGAAGCTCGGGGGCTACACCCAATGAAGTTCGAAGTCCTACAGTACAAAATGCTGACCTCCGAAGCATGAACCTGAGATAGAACACCAAATTTCGAGGAATAATAGCAGAAGAAGATAGTAAAAAAATCGCTTTAACCGGATCACTCAGAATTCAGAAGCAGTGGCCCGGCAGGCTTATTTCCAAAGCATTCCCTGTTAAAATCAAAGACTGCAAGCTGGACCTAGGATCTTTGGGCTGTTTATTTCAAAATCAACCCAAAGATCGGGGGCTTGTGGGGGACAGATATCCCCGGGTCCACTAGAAGGATAAAAGACCTCATGAAAGGCCCAAGGGCCTCATAATTCGTATGGTCATCCCCTCGTGGGCTTGGGAGGAACGACCAGTGGAGCGGATTAACACAAGGCCGGGTCGGCGCAAGCCCAGACGGCCCAACAAATTCGAGCAGTAATCACAACAGTGACCCGACCTTCCCGCGCAGGAGCCCCGTACAACGAAACCAAGCGATGATGGGTTAGCTGAATTATAGGAGGATAGACTCAGATGGTTCACTATTTCTTAGGCACACGTTGTTATCATATCTGCATGTAATGCCCCACGGTCGAGTATATAAGGCCTAGGGGGCACCCCTTCAGAACGATCACTCATTACTTAGCCATCCGTCCTGCTCTCTACGTTTTCCAGCACTAGAGAACTCCCTTGTAACCCATCACATAAAGCACTCTCGCCAGAACATAGGGTGTTACGCATCTCAAAGCGGCCCGAACCTGTACATCATTGTCCACTGTTTCTCGTGCGCCCAACACGAACCATCGAGCTACAGTCGATAACACCGTCCTACTCCTAAAAGCACCTTGAGGGGTAACCCCGGGTGCGCGGTCGGACCCAAAACACTGACACCAGGCGTCAAGTGGTCCACCGTTCAGTGAATGTAGACAACCTAGCGGTTTGCCTTCCGAATACCGAGTGGTCCACCGTTCAGCGAGTACATGCGGTTTGATGGTTCACCTTCCCACCTGCAGCACTATATAAACAGACGAGTTGGTGCAGAGTTACCACAACATTCATTTCCATTGCACTGTTGTGCTGTTAAAAAATTTCACCATAGCCAAAGCTTTTTCACTGTGCTCTCAAGCGAACACTTCATCATTTAAAGTTAACTTCGTGAAAAGAGTGAGCTTCGTCAAAACTGCAAAAAGAATCACCAACTTCGTAAAAACCGCAAAAAATCCATCAGATGGCCAGAGTGCGTTCGACTGCAAGGATGACTCGTGAAGGAGAGGAAACCGAAGCCTCTGAGACAGCTCCAATTTCTGAAGTTATGAGACATTCAGGTCTAGTTGTGACAGAGGGAACCATTGACGAAGGAACACCTGTTGCCGAAGCTGAACAGGCTGACATTGAAGAAGAAAATGCTGATGAAGAGGAGGAGGATTATAGCATTTTGATCCCATCAAAACCCAGTCACCTAGATTTTGAGTAATCTACTGTGTTTGAAGCCGACGTGCCCATGATGATGAAGCTGGGTTACTTTGGATAAGTTGAAAGGAAACTGATCCGATTTGCCGGAGAAGAAACCACCCTAGTGCCGAAAGATGATGAAGTAGTTGTTTTCAAGAATTTTTTCAGAGCAGGACTGCGGTTCCCTCTGAACGAGATGATAGGAGAAGTCTTGAAATTTTATGAAATTTATCTTCATTAGCTGACCCCTAACGCCATTATTATGAATGGTTTTATATCAAGGCCGATGAGAAGAAGATGGGGAAACTGATGACGATGGTCATATGCCAGTTGGCTTTAAGCTTCGGAATGACCAGACCTTTGTGCAACATGCAGCCAGGGTCAGCATGCCAGCTGGCCGCAGTAGAATTCAGGGTGGTGGCTGAACAAATCAGCACCAGAGACCTGGTGCAAGAATACATGGCCAACAGGACATCTCCAACGTCAAATGATTGGGGTATGCCAAAGCTAAAAGGAACAAAGAAAAAAATATGAACTTGTTTGATTGTCTTATTGTTTTAAGTTTGAGAAATAGTTCAAAGAGCCTTGCCAAGAATGGCTGGAGATGATTGAAACTATGTGCAATGAAATTTTGGGGAACTACACTAAAAAGGAAGACCAATTAATGACAGCAGCCTTCGGCACCCGGCCAAAACGAAGGTTAAACCGTGTAATGGACGCTCTTAAATTTGAATACCCTGACTATGAGCGGCTCAACAAGGGTGCCGAAGGGGCAAAAAGGAAGAGAATTGTTAGCGTTCTGAGCAGACAAGCTGCCATGATGGTGAAGGAGGATGAGAAGGTTTTAAAGAAAAGAAAATCCACTCCTGAGCCGAAGGTAGCGGCTTTGAAGAAAAGAAAAGCTGCAACTCCCAAGCCGAAGGTGACTGAGGTTGAAGAGGAAACTCCTTCAACACCTCCTACTACCGAAGTAGAAGAGATTTAAAGGTAATGACTGAATCTTTACCTATCAAGCTGCTAAGTCCTCTGGGACCAGAAATGACGAAGCTTTTTTAGAAGAAAGAAGAACCTTTAGCTACAAAGAAAGCAAATGGACCGAAGAAGCGAAGAATTGGTAGCGTGATGCAAGCCATTGAAAAGATGCCACCGTCGGCCTTGGCATCTAAGATAGCACCTACTATAAGCGCCGAGGCCGCTGCCGAAGCAAATATAACAGCCGAAGATGTAGCTGCCACTGAAGCTGCCAACTTGGAAAGCACACTGTCTGGCATTGATAAATTGCTATTGGATATGACTACAGAAGAAACAGTTGCAGCTGCAGAACAGGTCATGGCTCTAGTGCCTGACAAAGGAAAGAAAATTGTCGATGCTGCTTCAGAAGAAAAATATTTCGAGCTTCAGAACTTGATCGGACAAGAACTATCTGAAGCCGAAAAGAAGGAGCTACAGGAATACGACATTTCCTGTGGCTACCAGCCAGGAGCCATGCTCTTTGGCGGGATCGATGAAGAGGCCTTGGGATGCATTCGCGACCGTACCAGGGCAAAGGTAATCGACACTCTATCGAAGAGTGTCGGTTTTCCGAAGCTCGAAGACGATATTAGCAGCTACCGACGACAACATATCGTCGGTAGTTTGTTTTATTCCAACTTTAGGGTAAAATTCTTGTGATGAAGCAAAATTTTTGTTTTTGCGATGATGGGAGTTTGCTAATGAAGGTCTATTTGTACAAAGTATGCTACTGAGCAAAGCGCTGCAAATGCAACAAGACCTCGAGGATAAAAAGAACGAAATTATAATCGAGGGTTTAGAGAACAAGATTAAATAATACGAAGCTTCTCTTGAAAAGAAAGATTTCCTACTGCAGCAATGGAAGGCTCCCTTACAGAAACGCAAACCGAAAATGCTAGATTAAACATGGAGCTTTTCCAAAAATCAGAGAGCTTCGAGCAAGAAAGAAAAAACTTGCAGACAAAATACGAAGCTAAAGCTGTTGAAAATACGAAGCTGAAGCAATATTTGAAAGAGCTTCAGGACATGTGTCTGGGTTTTGGTAGCCGCTGCATACAACAATTAAAGAAGGTTTTCAACTCAGTTGGTGCCAGCACTGAAAAGTTTACGCCTTCGACCGAAAACATATCAAGCACCTTCAAACACATTGAAGGCGAAGTCGAGGCGCTTGACGAAGTAATAGCGGGGCACGGTGACTTCTATGCCCTACTAGCTTCTCGTGGCACAGCTGCAACATTTTTGAAGGCTGACCGTACGCATGCAAAAGTTGTAAATAGGCCAAACTTCAGCCTATCGCCATCAGATTTGGTTGACATCCCCAATATAGCCCGAAGCATAGGGAGCAGATTTATAACACAAATTTGGGCGAAGGGTGGTCAAGAATTGGTTAGTGATGAGGCTCGAAGCCTGGTTAAGCCGGTACTATACTTATACCTGTTGCTTACTCTCTTGTATTTACTTTTTACCTTATACTACTTTGTTGTGTACAGGATGACGATGCCGAAGGTCAATAGTCGGAAGCACATTTCGAAGATTGCTGAATGTTGTTTTTTAGACCTGCCTGCATAGATCTTTAGAGGCATTTGTATTATTTCTGTAAAAGACATTGTAATCAAGAATTGAACATTACTCTGCATATTTGTCCATACCTTGTAATATATTTTTACCTTTTCTTCCATGTGTAAATTGGTTCGCTGTGGACAAAACTTGTATCTTTTGAGCCGAAGGCGAAAAACACCTTCCGTTCTTTTCGTGCACAACGAAGCATATCTTTGCTTCTTCATGCTCATCGAAGCATTATTATCAAAGCTGAAGTATCTGTTTGTGCTCTATGTTATGATGATGATGATCCTACGAATGTCTACATAAATGTATATGAATGCAATGAATGATGTAATGTAACGTGCAAATGAATGTCCCAAACACACACACACGAAGCCACACCCAGACTCTGCATCCCCTTAGGAACAACTTTTGAGTCTTAAGCTCTGCATCCCCTTAGGAACGACTTTTGAGCTTCTTCACCTTCTATTTCGGTGGCATATAAATTCTACATCCCCTTAGGAATGACTTTTGAACTTCTTCACCTTCTATTTCAGTGGTATTTGGCTCTACATTCCCTTTGGAACGACTTTTGAGCAGTGTTGGGGGCCTTCGTCTTCCGAAGGTCCTCAAAAACATGATTAATAATGTTTCCCAAGTGTAATATATGTACAGGAACCTTCGGACTCGGAATGAAGTTGTTCACAATATGAAAAGCATGGTCGGGACGAAGGTCGAAACCAGCTCCGAAGCTACGCGCAAAGAAGCTTCGGCTCAATAGCAGAAAAGGAACCGACTTAAAGAGGAAAAGGCCATTTAGTCCTCGATAGATTGTCCTAATGTCAGTAGTAAACATTAAGGGCATGAATGTAATTTTACACAGGCTGCGCCCTGTGCCTATAAATAGATGAACAGTACCCCCGTACTGTTCACGTTTATTGGTACCCGCTTGTGCATCGCGCTTGTATTTTCTCCTTCTGTCAAGCCGAAGGTACAAATGTAATTCTATATTATTTATGCTTATCCATGATAATATAATAAAAGATGAGTTAATAATGTCATATGATTATTCATGTTGTCTCTTATATTTCACATGCTTCTTCTTTCATTAACATATACTGCAATGATGAAGGTATGTCCTTCATGATCTTCGTCTGAGGATCATTATGTCCTAAGGGAAATAATGCTTTGAAGGACAAAGGGCTTTAACCTTTAACATTTTGTGTTGCCTTGTTCTTAATTCATATCATTTGAGAACAAGTCCCCAACATTGGCGCCCACCTCCGTTGAACTCATTCGACCACCTTCGGCAAGCACTGACCTTTGTCATGCCGCCGAAGAAGATAACTGCGCCAAGGGCTGCTGCACTGCAACCACTAGACACAAATTAGGAGACTCTCTCTCTCCGACAGGCTCGAAGCCAGAAGAGAAAGGCCACCAGTCCAACACTCCAGGAGGAGGAGTTCGACCAAGAGATCAGGGACATGGAAATCATCCATCAACAGGTGCAAAGGAAGAAGGAGAAGATGGCCCAGCTGGCCGATCTTCAAAGGAAGATCGACGAAGCTACTGAAGAAATGCGTCATCTTGCTCAAGATGAACAAGATCGAAGGCCCCAACACAGGGAGCTTCGTCAGGAAGGTTTATTCAACGAAGATGGATGGTATGATGATTTTAATCATGATGCCTTTACTTTTGATGATGCTTCTCCCTTGGCAGCAGAACTGCAGGCTATCCCATGGTCACAATCCTACAAGCCACCTCATCTACCAATGTACGATGGGCACTCAGACCCAAAACAATTTCTGATGAGCTATGAAGCAACAATATCCTCATACGGAGGCAATGCAGCTATCATGGCTAAGTCCTTCGTCATGGCAGTCCGGAATGTGGCCCAGACGTGGTATTCTTCCCTTCGGCCAGGGACAATTACGTCGTGGCAGAAGCACAAGGACATGCTGGTGACCAGTTTCCAAGGCTTTCAGACGAAGCCAGTCACAGCTCAGGCCTTGTTCCAGTGCACGCAAGACCATGAGGAATACCTCCAGGCGTATGTCCGAAGGTTCTTGCGACTGAGGGCACAAGCGCCCACAGTGCCTAATGAAATTGTCATTGAGGCCATGATTAAGGGTCTCCGGCTAGGACCCACAGCTCAGTACTTCGCCAGGAAGCCCCCACAAACTCTGGAGAAGCTGCTCCAGAAGATGGATGAATACATTCGGGCTGGCAATGACTTCCGCCAAAGAAGGGAGGAAGCTTACAGATTCTCGGAGATGACCAGGGGCTTCGGAGGAAGAATCCACCCGAGGCATGTCAGGTCAATCCACAATTCTAGCCAGAATGACGACAAAGGAAGCCAGCTTCAGAGGCCACATTACACCTCACAATCTTCGGGGCAACAGCAAAGCTCTTTCAGGCCGCCAGCTCCAAGGGGCAGAGGCGCCAGGGGCTTTGGAGGGAGTTATGGGGATCAGCCCAAGATGATTTATTGCTTATTCTATGGTGAGGACAAGGGCCATACTACAAAAATGTGCCAACTCACCATTCAAAAGCAGAAGGAGATCGCGGAAGCCGAAGCTCAGCAGAATCAGCCGAAGCAGGTCTTGCACACTGCTTCGTGCCACTCTCCCTACATACCAGAATATGTGGGCAATCATCCTACAACTTCTGTTGCTTCGGCTAGCCATTCACAGGCTTCCTGGCCACAGCTAGAGATGTCCAAACGGGCCGCCCGGCCCGGTCCGGCCCAGGCCCGGTGAAGCCTGGCCCGTTTTGGGCCCGGCCCGCAAGGCACGATTAGAAAACCGGGCCAGGCCGGCTAAGCACGCGGGCTCAATTTCTTGTCCGAGCCCGGCCCGCAACGGGCCTAAACGGGCCGGGCCGGCCCGTTTAGCACGAAAAAAGCGGGCCAAAAAGCGGGCTATGCGGGCCAAAAAGCATGTTTTAGTGTAAAAAAAGCGGGCTTAAAGCTAAACGGGTCTTGCCGGGCTAGCCCACCGTGCCTAATTTCCTGTCCGAGCCCGGCCCGCTTATTCGTGCCGGGCCGGCCCGGGCCCGCATATAACCGGGCCGTGCCGTGCTCGGACCGGGCCCAAACAACGGGCTTCGTGCCGGGCTCACGGGCCTCATGCTTATTGGACATCTATAGCCACAACTCCCACCCCCACCACCACTGCAACCGACCTATTCCCGAAGCCAGCAGCCAGAAGGGCGCCAGCACACCCAACAGCAACAAGAGTTCAGGGAGGAATCCGAAGCTCGCACAGTCAACAGTATTGTGCCAGAATCAAAGCACATTTATTGAGCGATATCCTACCCCTGAAATACTTTTATGTTCTATGTCATTTTGTTTTTCAATAAGGAACAAGCAATCTAAATCTAGTTTTAATTCCTTGTAATAGTTTCACTTTTATCAGAATGAAATGCATCTTCTTCACAGAATTATGAAGCTCAAAAGTCGTTCCTAAGGGAATGCAGAGCTAAAAATTGTCGAAGCTACAAAATTCGTTCCTAAGGGAGCGTAGCGTAAGTTCTACCGAAGCTACAAAAGTCGTTCCTAAGGGAGCGCAGCGTAAGTTCTGTCGAAGCTACAAAAGTCGTTCCTAAGGGAGCGCAGTGTAAGTTTTCTGCTCAAAAGTCGTTCCAAAAGGAATGCAGAGCCAAATACCGCCGAAATATAAGGCGAAGAAGTTCAAAAGACGTTCCTAAGGGAATGCAGAACTTATACCGCCAAAATATAAGGCAAAGAAGTTCAAAAGACGTTCCTAAGGGAATGCAGAACTTATACCGCCGAAATAGAAGGCGAAGAAGTTCAAAAGACGTTCCTAAGGGGATGCAGAACTTACACTGAAAAATAAGCGGTGAAGCCAAAAAATAAACGGCAAAGAGATTTCAATCGTTCCTAAGGGGACGCAGAGATTGTGTGTTTCAGTATGGGCGTGTGGGTGTGTGTCTTCGGCATTAGCATCATTTTTTGCATCATATCACCACATCATCCCGCATAACATCACATCATACATCATATCGCACCAATAACACAAGTTGAATACGAAGTCGATCTTCGGAGAATGCTTTATAAAAATGAAAATGTGCTAAGGCACAAAGTAAGCTGAGAAATACAGCTTCATTAGATCTGTTGCAAAAGAAGGGATCCCTTGATTCATGAAGCAGGGATGTTTCTACGAAGCATGAATGTTCTTACGAAGCATGTATATTTTCATGAAGCACGGATCTTTTTCTTTACGAAGCATGAAAAGAAGGGAAGGTGTTTTTTCGCCAAAGGCTCAAAACAGTATGTACATAAAGTTTCATGCATCGCAAAGAAGTGAATTACAAATAATTTACATATTACATTCAAAGATATACACATCAAATGTTACAATCTTGTTACAACAAAGCTACATTGACCATCTAAAAATGTTTTTATAATAAGCGCTAGTCTTCCTTCAGGATCTTCTCTGCAACTTCATTTAGCAATTTGTTGACGACTTCATCAACAATAGATTCAACCATATTAATGACTTCAAGTGCTTTCTTCGTTTTTGGGTCGGCCAGGGGATCGAACGGCTTCGGTGGCGGAGATAATTCAGCTACAGTGGAAAAAGTTAATTAGTACGAAGCCATAAAAACAAATGCCGAAGCTAAAGGCCACGAAAAAATACCTATACGTCTTTCACGCTCTGCAGCTTCCTCAGCTTGTTTTGCTTCTACTCGGTCGTCATGAATGTCTTTTTCACTTTTCTTCATAATTTTGTGAGCCATTTCGCGGCCACCATTTACCCAGATGTCATTGTAAAATTTCCCGCCCATTAAACTTGCTTCAGCTGAGGGATCCTTTGTATCATCCACGGAGAAGGCAGCTTCGGCCTGGGCCAAGGTCTTCACATGGTCGCATCCCGCCTTCTCTAGGATGGCTGAAATTCCCCTTGCATCGGAGAACGCGCAGACATCCCCGCGATCACTTAAAATTTCTTCGAAAGCTTCGGCCTCTCCACTTATCCATTCGATAACACCTTCAGGGTCGCCTCGTATAAAGTTCTCTTCGGTAGAATAGGCGCCCATGTTGGCGAAGCTAGTCTTTATTTTCTTCACGCAACCCAAGGATTTTTCAAAGGATCTTTACTTGGATGCGCGAAGTTCTTCAACAGTTTTCTCTAAATGGTTTTTCCAGTATTCGCTGATCTCTCGGTTAGTTTCTGCGAGAGCACATTTCTCTTTGGCTTCTGCCAACTGTTTACGAAGGTCCTCGATTTCATTCTTTTGGACTTCGGCTTGAGCCTTGAAACTAGCTTCATCTTCTTTCACTTTGTTTACCAATGAAATCAAGATTTTGTCTTTCTCAAGACCTTTGTTTCTTAATTCAATTACCTCCGAACGAAGGTTGTCCAGAGCCATCGTATATCCTTCATCTTCAATGTTTTTCTGAGCCCTTAGCGCATTGCTAAGAATTAAGCCCTGCAAGAGGAAGACAAAATTAAGTATAGTAAATAAAATATTTTGTTTTCAAATATAAAATTAGCTTTTATACCTTTATGCTATTATACGCTAAGCTGTCAGCAAGCTCATCCTTCGATAAGATCGAAAGACCGTCTTCTAGCTTCAGGAATTCGATGCTTCTACCTATCTCCTGGCAGACGGATATTTCTTTATTATCCTGGAGACAGTACAAAAAATCTTCTTCTCCTCTGCCATTAAACACTAACGCCCCCTTCGGATATTTCAATTTCTGGGCATAGTGTAGTGCTTCTAGCTTTTCTTCTTGACAAAGTCCCTTTCCCGAAGCATGACGAATGATGTAATAAATGCTTTCTTTTGAAGCTTCGGGAGCAAGAGTTTCAACCTTTTCAAACGCAATTTGCTCTGTCGCCTTTTCTTCAACTACGGCAGGCTCTGTCTAAGTGGGCACTGAAGGCCCAGCTTTGGTCTCAGCCTGAATTGTTGCAGCTTCCACTTCTGCCTGCTTCGTTTCAGTTTTGGGTTGTGCCTTGGAAGCTTCGGCAATTTTTCTTGTAGGAGCAGGGCTCAAAGTTTTTGCTGTCTCTAATACAACATCTAGCACATTTGCCATCCTTCTCCTCTTAGGAGTTGCGGCGGAGCTTTTTTGTACCTTCGACATTGTTGCCTCTGTTGAAGGGCTCAAAATCTCTGGCATTTTTGTTATTTCTTCAATTTTTGACCCTTCAGTTTTATCAGCCATCGTCTCAACTAGTTTAACTGAAGCTAACTTCGGCATTATAGCTGGCTCTTCAGTCCTCTATGCAGGAGGAGCGGTATGTTTTGTTTTAGTAGCCGAAGAGGCCCCTTTGTCAAATTCAGGTATCACAGCCGGTTCGATGTAACGTGGCCGGTGAGTCAGAACCTTCAACTTTTTCCCCTTCGGCACAGGCTCATCTGGGGTGGCCGAAGTAGCAGCTTTCCTCTTTTTCCCCTGTCCCCGCAGCGAGTAGCGGTAGTCGGGGTAAACGAAGCCATTCACGTCAAAAAACTCTGTTCAGTCTCTTCTTCCCTCGACCTCCAAAGGCTGCGGACAGTGCATTATCTTCTGCCTTGGAATATGCTCCAAGCAGTTCATCACTCGTAGCTTCAATACACTTCAGCCAATCATCATTTGGTTCATCAAACTTATCCCCAAACCTGAATGTATACTTCAGCCGGACCAAATCACCTTCGCTAGAGTTAGTGATGGTCTCCTTCGGTATTTCCCAGTTTTCCACAAGCGGCCATACTCTGAATGCTATATGTTATTGAATTAAATCTCTTGTGCCAATCAAGGAGCAGACAGTATTGAAGGCCTTCTGACACGCTTCGGCGGCGTCATCAATTTCGACCTTCGGCTTTCGGAGGCCGAAGCAAGACCAAATGGGGCGCATGATGACTTCCTTAATGTCTATCCTCGCTGTCAAATCATTCTTCACATAAAACCATTCTTCCATCCGAGCTCCGAGCCATCTCTTCCGAAATGTTGGCACTGGGTGGCTTGCGTTGGGACGGGTGATAAATCCATAACAACCGAAGTTGTTGTGGTACTGTTCTTTACCCATGGCCTTCGTCTCATATAGAAGTTCGTGCATACTGCAGAAGCACTTGGCGCTTGGCTCTAGCCCTTGACTTTTCACTACCAAGACAAAAATCGCCATCCTTATTATGGCTTCGGGGGTGATCTGATGAAGGAAGATTTGGTAGGTCTTCAGCACTTCAACTACAAACTTACTCAAAGGGAACTGAAGCCCAGCCTTGAAGAAGCTTCGGAAAATCACAACTTCGTTCTCCTCAGGGGCAGGGACGTTGTTGTCTCCGCCAGCCCTCACAATAGACATATCCCGAAAGTACCTTCCTCTCATATTTTCAAGATGACTATGTTTGATGGTCGATTTTCCGAAGATTGAATGACTTGGCCTCCAGGGCCGATCCTCAGAATCTTCGTCCCCACTTTCCACATCATAGCTATCGCTGTCACCAGTATCTTCAGATAAGCCTTCCAGTATTTCTTTAGTAATCTTCTCTGTATTTGTTTTTGCCTTCGACTCGACAAATCCAGCAATATAAGGATCCACAGTCTTCTTCTCAAACAACTTCTCCTCTTCAGTCAGCTTCGTCTCAGCAGCAACCTTCTTGCCTTGAGACATTTTTTTCTTCAGAAATGGTGAAAATGAGTCTTTTAAACCGAAGCTCAGAGAGCTTGGAAAGCTAGCAAGCACTTGTGAACAAGAGCTATAAAATTGAGAAAATAATGCAAATGGCACAAGCAGCGTATCAAATGCAGCTGGAGTGAGTTCTTATTTATACGCCCAGCGCGCTGCAAGTGGAGGGCCCCATCTGTCATTGTTTATTGCTATCCTAGCAAAGAGAAGGTGTTTTTTCGGACCTTCGGCTTAAGGCCTTCGTCCATGTCGCAGTCTGAATTCGTTATCTTAACAAATTAATAATGTGAGGGGCTACTGTTGGGGGCCTTCGTCTTCCGAAGGTCCTCAAAAACATGATTAACAATGTTTCCCAAGTGTAATATATGTACAGGAACCTTCGGACTCGGAATGAAGCTGCTCACAATATGAAAAGCATGGTCGGGACGAAGGTCGAAACCAGCTCCGAAGCTACGCGCAAAGAAGCTTCGGCTCAATAGCAGAAAAGGAACCGACTTAAAGAGGAAAAGGCTATTTAGTCCTCGGTAGATTGTCCTAATGTCAGTAGTAAACATGAAGGGCATGAATGTAATTTTACACAGGCTGCGCCCTGTGCCTATAAATAGATGAACAGTACCCCCGTACTGTTCACGCTGATTGGTACCCGCTTGTGCATCACGCTTGTATTTTCTCCTTCTGTCAAGCCGAAGGTACAAATGTAATTCTATATTATTTATGCTTATCCATGATAATATAATAAAAGATGAGTTAATAATGTCATATGATTATTCATGTTGTCTCTTATATTTCACATGCTTCTTCTTTCATTAACATATACTGCAATGATGAAGGTATGTCCTTCATGACCTTCATCTGAGGATCATTATGTCCTAAGGGAAATAATGCTTCGAAGGACGAAGGCTTTAACCTTTAACATTTTGTGTTGCCTTGTTCTTAATTCATAGCATTTGAGAACAAGTCCCCAACAAGCAGAAAACTTACTCTGCGCTCCCTTAGGAATGACTTTTGAGCTTCTTCATGCTTTTGGCTCTGCATTCCCTTAGGAACGACTTTTGAGCAGAAAACTTACACTGCGCTCCCTTAGGAATGACTTTTTTAGCTTCGTCATGCTCTGCATCCTCTTGGGGACATCTTTTGAGCTTCTCCCTGTTTTTCTTTTTTGCACTCGATGGTGCATGCTCAGATTTTACATTTTACATCTTTGGGGATTTGGCTCTCGTAGGGCTAGTTAAGAATGAAAAACTACAAGCTATGGCCCCATTAAAAACCTTTCTCCCCTCTTGAAAGGAAAAGGGTGCCATAGAAAAAATGAAAAAAGATTACATCACACTACACATAATATCGTCGAACCTCATCCACATTCCAAGATCTTGGTATGTCGTTGCCGTCCATATCCTTCAATCTATAAGAACCAGGTCTTGACGAAGATACTACCAGAAAATGACCTTCCCACTTCAGTTGCTACTTGCCCACTGTATCTGGGTTGGCCACTCTCCGATGCACCAGATGCCCTGGTTTGATGTTTTTCAATCTAACTTTTCTATCACGCCACTTTATTGTCTCGGCCCGATATTTATTGATGTGCTCTATAGCCTGAAGTCTGGTCCCTTCTATAGTATCTTTTGTTACTTGATAATCAGCTTCGTCTTCTGCCAAAGTTGTTGTTCTTATTGACCCTGCCTTTGCTTCTTCTAGAGTTATTGCTTCATCACCAAATAAAAGTTTGAAGGGTGTAAATCATGTTGACCTTGATGCAGCTGTGTTGTGGCTCCACACCACTTTAATCAGCTCGTCTAGCCATTTTTCTCTGGGCTGGTTGAAGATTAGCTTCATTATTCCTATCATTATAATACCATTTGCTCTTTCTACCAGCCCATTTGATTCTGGATGTCTAACTGATGCAAAATGAATCTTCATACCAATTCGGTCACAAAAATCTTTGAATGCTTTGGCATCAAATTGTGTACCGTTGTCCACGGTTATTGCCTTCGGCACACCGAAGCGACAAACAATATTTTGCCAGAAGAATTTTTGGACTGTAACCGAAGTTATTGTAGCTAAAGGCTTTGCCTCAATCCATTTGGAAAAATATTCTACTGCTACTACAACATACTTCAAGTTGCCTTGTGCTGGTGGGAGTGGACCCAACAAATCCAGGCTCCATCTCTGCAATGGCCAGGTTGGTTGTATTAACTGAGTTAACGACGAAGGTTGTTTCTGGTCTCTTGCACATTTTTGACAATTTTTCGCACTTTTGAATCAGATCTGTTGCATCCAAAGCTGCCTTCGGCCAATAAAATCCTTGTCTAAAAACCTTTCCCAGCAAAGGTCTAGATCCAATGTGAGATCCACACAATCCTACATGTATTTCTTTCATTAGCTCTATACCTTCAGTTCTGGATAAACACTTGAGAAGTGGGGAGCGAACTCTGTGTTTGTATAACTCCCCTTCTATTATGACATACGGTCTTGTCCTTGCTTCCATTCTTTTATTATAAACTTCATCATCCGAAAGGCAGTTACCCTGGAGGAAAGATATGATTTCAGTCCTCCAATCTTCACTATGCATAGGTGATATTGTAAGCACTGCTCTTTCGAGAAGTTCAACCGAAGGTGCTTTTATTGTCTCAAAGAATACTTCCGAAGGTAGAGGGAGCCCCTTGTGCTGCTGACTTGGCTAGCAAATCTGCATGCTCATTTTCCCCTCTTGGAATATTTTTTACAGAAAAACCTTCGAAAGAAGCCTCCAACCTTCGGACTGTGTCCAAATATTTTTCAAGCTTTGGATCCCTTGCTGCTTTTGTCTACATGGCTAGAGATGACTTAGGAGTCAGTTTTGAGGATCACCCTTCTTATTCCCTTGCCTTTCAAGCTTTAGCTTCCGAAGCCCCAATAGGAGGGCTTCGTATTCAGCAATGTTATTTGTACAACTAAAGTATAGCCTTGCTGCATAGCATGTTCTGACTTTAGAGGGCGCTACTAGAACAGCGGCCGCTCCTGCGCCGAAGGTTCCCCAAGAACCATCACAGAAGATTGTCTAGGCTTCGGTGTCTTTTGTTACTTCTTCTTCCTGAGCCCCTGGCGTCCAATCAGCAATGAAATCCGCTAAGGCCTGAGACTGAATTGAGGATATGTGTACATAATCAATAGAGAATTCATTGAGCTCAGCAGCCCATTTTCTAATCCTCCCAGTAGCTTCTCTATTCCTCATTAAGTCCTTCAGAGGTTGTGACGAAGGAACAATTATATGATATGCTTGGAAATAATGTCGAAGCTTCCTTGAGGCCATCAATACGACATATAACACCTTCTCCAACTCTGTATAATTTTTCTTTGATAAGCTTAGAACTTCGGAGACAAAATATATTGGTGCTTGTTTTTTGACCTGGCCATCTTGCTTCTCCTGTACAAGCGCCGCACTGACTGCAGTGTGAGAGGCTGCTACATATAAGAGCAATGGAGCCCCTGGTGAAGGTGGAGTTAATGTTGTCAAGTCGATTAAGTATTGCTTTAATTCTTCGAAAGCCCTTTGCAGCCGGACCCCACTTGAAAACTTCGGTTGACTTCAATATTTCAAAGAATGGTAAATTCCTTTCTGTTGATCTGGATATAAATCTATTTAACGATGCCAGCCTTCTTACCAACCGTTGGGCCCCTTTCTTCGTATTTGGTGGCTCCATCCGAAGGATAGCTTCGATCTTATTTGGATTAGCTTCGATTCCCTTCGTTGATACTAGACAACCAAGGAACTTGCCCTTCTTTACTCCAAAAACACACTTTTCTGGATTTAATTTCAGGCCAGCTTGCCTGAAATTGGCAAATGTCTCCTGCAAGTCAGCAATATGATTCTCTTGCTTCGTGCTCTTTACTATGATATCATCAACATAAGTCAGCACATTCCTGCCTATTTGAGAATGAAGGACCTTGGCTATCATTCTGCTGAAGCTTCCTCCAGCATTCTTGAGCCCCTCAGGCATCCGAAGGTAGCAATAAGTGCCACTAGGAGTTATGAAGCTAGTCTTTGGCTCATCTTCCTTCTTCATCCAAATTTGATGATAGCCTGAGTAACAGTCCAGTAGACTCATGAGCTCCGAAGAAGCTGCTGCATCTACAAGGGAGTCTATTCTTGGCAATGGGAACTCGTCCTTTGGGCATGCCTTGTTGAGATCTGTGAAATCAATACACATTCTCCATTTGCCATTAGCCTTCTTCACCATAACAGTGTTGGCTAACCATTCTGGATATGTTACTTCTCTGATAACACAAGCACTGAGAAGTCTCTTAACTTTGTTCTCAGCACCTTTAGCTTTATCATCAGACATATTCCGAAGTCTTTGCTTCCTTGGCCTAAAGATGGATCCACATTAAGTGAATGCTCGATGACATCTCTGGTGACACCACAAAGATCATTGGTTGTCCAAGCAAAGATATCTTTGTTGTTGAACAAAAATCTTATCAAAGTTTTTTCCTGCTCATCAGATAGATGAGACCCCAGCAGTACCCTTTGATCTGCTATGTCTTCACATAAGAGCATAGGCTTTGGCTGATCTACCGAAGCAGCCTTCTCTCTTTTGTGCTTATATTGTTGACAAGCTTCGGCTCCATCTATTTTGTGTATTGCCTTTGAATCTGTCCAACTCCCTTCAGCCCTTCTAGTAGCTTCTTGACTTACATGGATAGCAATGGGCCCTTGTTCCGAAGGTATCTTCATGCATAAGTATGTTGGATGAAGTATTGCTTCGAAGGCATTAAGTGTTCCTCGACCAATGATTGCATTGTACGGGTATTCCATGTCGACAATGTCAAAAACAACTTGCTCAGTTCTTGTGTTGTGGACATAACTAAAGGTAACTGACATTGTGATTTTGCCAAGTGCCACAATCTGCCGTCCTCCGAAGCCACGAAGAGGGTGTGTAGCATCATGAATCTTGTCCTCTGGTTCTTGCATCTGCCTGAAAGCCTTTGCAAATACAATGTCCGCTGCACTGCCTGTGTCAACCAGAACATTGTGAACCAGAAATCCCTTGATGACACAAGATATAACCATAGCATCATTGTGAGGGTAGTCTTCTAGCTGAAGATCCTCCTGGGAGAAGGTGATTGGGATGTGGGACCACTTGGACCTGACGAAGGGTCCTTGCACCCCAACATGCTGCACTCTTCTCTGTGCTTCCTTCTTCTGCTTTTTGTTGGCTGGCTCTGCACTTGAACCGCCCGTGATTGGGAGCACCAGCTTCATGACCGAAGGTGCTACAACTTGGTTGTTGAACGAAGCCATCGTCTCAACAGTGGAGGTGAGTTCACCGGAGGTGGGCGCCAATGTTGGGGACTTGTTCTCAAATGCTTCGAGTTAAGAATAAGGCAACAAAAAACATTATTGGTTAAAGTCCTTCGTCCTTCAAAGCATTATCTCCCTTAGGATATAATGATCTTCAGACGAAGGTTATGAAGGATGTACCTTCATCAACACAGTGTATAATAATGGAAGTAGAAGCACATGAAACATGAGAAATATCATGAATAATCATATGACATCATTAATATATCTTTATTATATCATCATGAATGAACATGAACAATATTGAATTACATTTATACCTTCGGCTTGATAGAAGGCGAAAATCCAAGTGTGACGTGCGAGTGAATACAAGTCAGTGTGAATAGTATAGGGTTACTGTTCATCTATTTACAGGCACGGGACGCAGCCCGTGTAATGCCCAATTTGTAAATTTTAAGAAATAATACAAATGGAGAAAACAATTTCTCCTTATGTGAGTTTAACCTTTGTGCATCATCACATGTGTACACCCTAGGTATAAACAAATAATTAATACCATAAAAGCCACAAAAATATGTATCATGCTGATTTTCATTTTGGTGTGCATTTTGTGACAACATAAAAGGACAAGAAATATATTAAAGCCCAAGTGGAATTTAGAATCTAAAAGAAATTCTAGAATTTAGAAAAAAAAATAAATAAATATTATGTAGAGAAAAATAAGTAAATAAAGATAAATGATTCCTAAATTAGGGTTTGAATTTGTATCATTGACTCAAAGGTGAAGCTCATAACAAGATTCAAATTTGAAATTCAAATGAGAAGAAAATAGAAAGGAAAAAGAAAAAAAAGGAGATAAACCCCTGTATTGGGCCACAGAACCAAATTTTGGCCCACCTTTTCCCTTGTCTCCGCGGCCCAAATTTCTTTTCTCCCCCGCGCCGGCCTGCTTCCACTGCGCAGCCTACCTCGCGCGCTTAGATAATTCGCCTTGAATGTCTGTCGGGTGGGCCCGGCTGGTCAGAATCGTCTTCCCCGTAACAAACCCAGGCGGACTTCACGCGTCAACACCGAGCCTCTCGCGCGCACCGCGGATCTCGCCTGGAATTTCCTTGTAGTTATCTCCTTCAACCGGTCCTAATTCCACGGTCGCAAATCCAGCCCCGGCGTCTTTGACTCTGTCACCTAGCTCGCACACGCCTTGAACGACCCCGCGGAAGACGCGCCGTAGTAACCTCCGGCCGGCCATGCAGGACCTGCGCGGCGACCTCCCCCTGGGGCTCCTGGATATATGGGGGGAAAATCCTCTCCCGTGCCCCTCTAACCCAGACTCACAAACCCTCACGGCGCCAACAAGGTCAGGGGGATTGCGTATCCAAGCCAGCTAGAACCGAGGCCCAGTTAGCCGTCGTCGTCTGAACCTCTCAGCGCCAGACCTCGATTGTTGGGCAGGACCACGAAGGCGGTGTGCATGCGCTCATCGGGGGCGTTGTGGGCTTGTGGCTGGTCAAGCCGTCGGTAAGGAACCACCTCGGATTTACTTTCTCTTCCTTCATCGTCGATACATGCATAGGCTGGGGTAGTACCAGTGACCGCTCGGCGTACTACGGGGTGCGGTGTCAGCCTTGTAATGACCCTGGCTGGGGCGCAGGGGCTGGGGGCGTTACTCGCCGCTGTTGGGGCACCGCCGGACCTTCGGGGGGGGGCGCGCTGTGGGCGTGCTCTCTAGCGGGGAGCGCAAGTGCCGTGGTCGGCTTTGGGCGCTAGGTAGGAGAAGGGTTCCTGGCCATACGATTAGAAGCCAGCGGCCAGGATCGGATGTGCGCACTTTTTGGCTGAGTTGTAACCTGGGTCGTTGGATCCTGGTTGGGCGATCGAGATTAGTGCTGGGGTGGCGATGGATTTCTTTGAATCGGAACCGTTGGTTTGGGAATAGACGGATAGATTTGGCTCTGCGTCCCGACCCACGGATTGGCTATGGGCCGTAGGATCCCGATCCAAGGACTCCTGTAGGATACCGGTTCATTTTAAGTAAAATCTGATCTGGGCGCTTGATTGTTTAATCGGACGGCCGAGATCGGCGCGTACCCCTTTCGCGGGTACGTTTTGCGAAAGAAACCTTATGGTCTTAGGAAATAGAACCCGCAGTCCAACCAGTTGTTCCCTGAGTCTTGGACTCTTTTTCACCGTGACCCCTGCACTTTCCAGGAATTGAGGCCCAGTCCAGAGAAGATTAAAAACAGAGAAATAATTATAGAAATTTGTTTTTAATACAAAAACAATTCTAGAAACTTGTAAAATGCATGTAAAATTCATTTTAGCTCCAAATTGAACCATTCGAATTTCTAAAATTTTGTAATAATATTATATATCGTTTAGTGTCTCTGTTTTGACATGAAAACAGTAAGAAAATTACTTTATCATTTAAATCCTATTTCAAGCACATTAAATCTTAGGAAATCCATAACTTGAAATCTATAACTCCAAATTTAGTGATTCCAGTTCCTATGATTTCATTTTAATGTGTAGATTTTTACTGTGTATTTTATTTACATGTTTGGTGCAATGTTAATTTTTGCTATACTATGTATGTATTGTGTTGATGCGAGTAGACGAGCAAGCCACTGTGGATTCTGAGGTTCAACAAGTAGAAGTAGCTGAGCAGGAGCTCATTGAAGGCAAGTTGTGCCCTTGATCACTTACTTTTTTCCCATCCATGTTCTTATTAATTATAATGATCTGCATAGGTTAATTTTGATGGGACCTAATAGGTTACCCTAGTTTTGGCTATCTTTATACCTTGTTTACCACTGAAATATTTCTTTGGGTAGTACCTGCTATTGCTTTATGTGGATTTGGGTATGAAGATACTTTATTCATAACTACATCTTTATTATCTGTTTATTATTACTATGCATGTTAAGATCATTATGTTAATGGGAACATGGAGCGACCACCCGGGAAAACAGTGCTACCACAAGGGTTTAATGGGACGCCCTTGGCTGATTAACTAGGAAAGCTAGTGGAGGTCTTCCTTACCCGAAAGGGGCAAGGGCAGTAGGGGAGTGGTCAGTGTAGGGAGGTCCTTGGGTTGATTTTGCTGCGATGGCGGTCAGGCAAGAACCCTGCATTGGAGCTTCCTATAAACTGTAGCGGGATTTCTGAAGCTAGTGGAACTTTGTAAAGGCCTCGTAGTGTTACCCTGCCTCGCCTCCTCGGTAGAGGTGTATGGGATTGGCCATCTCTTGGCAGATGGGTAACATGACTTGTGGGTAAAGATGCGCAACCTCTGCAGAGTGTAAAACTAGTATACTAGCCGTGCTCACGGTCATGAGCGGCTCGGACCCTCACATGATTAATTATGGAACTTAAATTCAATTTGACATTTGCATCGCATTTGGGATTATTTTACTATTACTATTCTTTATTATTATTAAGGTTTGGTATTTACTTACACTTAGTAATTGCTAATAAAATTTTGACCAACTTATAAAAGCAATGCTCAGCCTCAGCCTTTATTTCATTGATCAGCCTTACACTACATGAACTCCCACCTTTGGTGAGTTCATGCCACATTATTCCCCACGACTTGTTGAGCTATGAACGTATGTGAGCTCACTCTTGCTGTCTCACACCCCCCCCCCACAGGAAAAGAGCAGGTGGTTCAGGAGGAGCCACAAGGCGAGGAGTATGATCTGATCTAGGTGGCGTTTCTCAGTCGACATTGGCGCCGACGATCCTTAGTTCGTTTTACATTTATTCCTTTATTTTGTAATAAGTCTTCCGCTATGTAATAATTACTCTGATGTTTTGTGACATTTATCTCTATACACTCTGTTATTATATATGTTGTCTTCTTTGGCGCATGTATGAGATGCACCCGGCTTTGTCCTTTAAAACCGGGTGTTACAGAAGTGGTATCAGAGGAAATGTTGACTGTAGGACGAAACCTAGATAGAAATGGACAAACCCTTTCCTACTTACCATACTCTGATTCTCTCTATACTTATCTTATCTTGATCATGTCTCACCTTTTGTTGTCATACTCTAATTACTCTTATCTTTTCTGTTCTAAGACAAGATGGATTTCATACCTTGGAATCCTACATTTATGAACTTTTTAAGAGATAGGAGACCTAAGACGAAATTAAAATTATTTTCTCTATTAAAAATGTTGGTTGATTGTTCTGATGATCAATGTCTGATTTGCTTCTTTGATTGATTGAAATAGTATAGTTGGGCATCTTAGCATGTTCCACCATAAGGTAATGTATTAGCTTTAGTGGATAACACACTAATCTACTTAACTAATAAATCCCCCGCAGTAACATTTCTCGTAATTACTCGCCTTGTCTACAATTCTTCCTTTCTTACCCTGTGTTCTAACCCAGATGGGCTACCCCTATAGTGTTAGAAGAGAGCACTATAGACTTGATCCTTGGTATGTCATGGTTAAGAAAGGCAAAGACAGTTTATACACTGTGCTAAGGGAACCGCAGAACTCACCAGTTCCAAAGGAGAAAGATTCGAAGTTGAGATTGCAGTAACTACCACCATCAGACTAGTGGCATTCTTAGTAGATGGAAGGTTGTTGGTGACAACATCCGGTTGGTTAGAGATTTTCTGGATGCCTTTCCAGAGAAGTTACCAGGGATGCCACCAGATAGAGAAGTTGAGTTTGTCATTGATCTATTACCTGGGACTGCCCCTATTTCTAAACGGCCATACAGGATATCCGTAGAAGAACTAAAGGAACTTAAGAAGCAATTAACGGAATTACAAGAGGCTGGATACATTCGTCCGAATTCTTCACCTTGGAGAGCACCAGTTTTGTTTGTACAGAAGAAAGATGGATCACAAGGGATGAGCATGGATTATAGGACCCTTAATGATGTCACTGTGAAGAACAAGTATCCATTACCCCGCATTGAAGATTTATTTGATAAGATGAGAGGTGCAAAGGAATTCTCGAAGATTGAGCTCCGATCAGGTTACCACCAAATGAAGATTCATCGGATATTCCCAAGACGAATTTCTCGACCCGATATGGTTTATATGAGTTCACCGTTATGTCATTTGGACTAACCAATACACTAGTCTATTTTATGGATCTAAAGAATAAGGTGTTCATGATTTGGACAGATTCGTCGTGGTTTTCATCGACGATACTCTTATTTGTTCCAAGAGTGATAGTGATCATGAGAAATATCTGAGATTGGTGCTACAGAAGCGACGAGATAATCAACTCTACGCCAAGTACAGCAAATGCGAGTTTTGGATTGACAAAGTGCCATTCCTTGGTCATATTATTTCTAATGGAGGAATAGCAGTGGATCCTGCTAAAGTGAAGGAGATAATGGAGTGGAGAGTGCCCACTACAGTTACTGAGATTCGGAGTTTCTTGGAACTCGCAGGATATTATCGGAGATTTATTGAAGGGTTCTCTAAAATTGCTAAGCCTATGACATCGCTTTTGGAGAAAGGAAGAGAATTCAAGTGGGATGAGAAGTGCCAAGAAAGCTTTGATCAATTGAAGGAGAGACTAATGTCACCACCAGTATTGATTATGCCAGATCTGCAGAAGGGATTTGACATTTATTGTGATGCATGTGGCCAAGGACTTGGATGTGTGCTTATGCAAGAAGGTCAAGTGATCGCATATGCATCTCGTCAGTTGCGGAAACATGAATTGAACTACCCCACTCATGACTTGGAGCTGGCTGCCGTTGTGCATGCACTTAAGATTTGGAGACACTACATTATGGGAACTAAGTGCCAAGTATACACGGATCATAAGAGTTTGAAGTATATATTCACTCAGAAGGATCTCAACCTTAGGCAACGCCGTTGGTTGGAGCTTATTAAGGATTATGATTTGGAGATTCACTATCACCCGGGCAAGGCAAATTTGGTTGCAGATGCCTTGAGTCGAAAGGAGCATGTTCATTCATCTGTTGTTGCCCAGCTACCTGATGAGATTGTTGAGGATTTCAGAAGACTTAACCTGGGGATAGTTGCTCACACTAAAGGAGTTATTATTGATGTGGAACCTACCTTGGAGCAAGAAATCCGCAAAGGACAAATTGGTGATGCTAAGATACAAGAGATTAGGGATCTGATTACTGAAGGTCGAGGACCTGAATTCACGGAAGATGAGCAAGGCACCATATGGTTCAAGGACAGGATGTGTGTTCCTGATATTGAAAGCCTTCGAGAGACTATATTGAAAGAGGCCCACGACTCAGATTATTCTATTCATCCTGGTAGTACCAAGATGTATCAGGATTTGAAACGGAAGTATTGGTGGTATGGATTGAAAAGAGATGTAGCTGCACAAGTGGCTATGTGCGATGTATGTCAAAGAGTCAAGGCTGAACACCAGAGGCCAGCTGGACTATTTTACCCATTAAAAATACCCGAATGAAAGTGGTAAGAGATTGATATGGATTTCATTACTGGATTGCCTCGCACCCAGAAAGGATATGACTGTATATGGGTGATTGTGGATAGATTGACTAAAGTGGCTCATTTCAATCCAGTAAAGACTATTTATAAGGGATCTCAATTGGTAGAGCGATATATGGCTCGGATTGTGTCTCTACATGGTGTACCGAAGAAGATCGTTTTGGACAGAGGATCACAATTTACCTCCAGATTTTGGAAAAGTTTTCATGAGAATATGGATACGAAGTTGACTTTTAGTACAGCTTATCACCCTAGACTGATGGACAGACTGAAAGGACTAATCAAGTATTGGAGGATATGTTGAGAGCTTGTGCCCTTCAGCGTGGTAGTAGTTGGGATAAGAGTCTACCTTATACTGATTCTCATATAATAATAGTTACCGGGCTAGTCTGAAGATGTCACCGTTCGGGACTCTGTATGACAGGAAATGCAGGACTCCTCTATTTTGGACCAGACTAGAGGAAGACAGTTCTTTGGAACTAAACTTATTCAAGAGGTAGAAGAATAAATCCGTATAATTCGGGAGAATTTGAGGGTAGCTCAGACCAGACAAAAGAGCTACGCTGATAATAGAAGACCACTGGAATTTGAGGAAGGTGATCATGTGTACCTCAAGATGTCACCACTTCGTGGAATGAGGAGATTCAAAGTCAAAGGAAAGTTGTCCCCTCGCTTTATTGGACCTTTTTTTAATCTTAAAGCGAGTGGGAGAGGTTGCATATCAATTGGAGTTACCGGATCATCTTGCGGATGTTTATGATGTCTTTCATGTATCTCAGCTAAAGAAGTGTCTCAGGGTACCTAAATAGCAGCTACCAATGGAGGACCTTAGTGTTCGGGGTGATTTGACTTACACGGAGTATCATATCAAGATTCTTGACGCTTTGGCTCGAGTTACAACAAATAAGGTGATAAAGATGTGCAAAGTGCAATGGAGTCACCACGGTGAAGACGAAGCAACTTGGGAAAAAGAAGAACTTCGCATAGATCTTCCCCACCTTTTCCCTCGTTCTTCCTAAATCTCGAGGACGAGATTATTTTTAAGGGGGGTAGGATTTGTAATGCCCAATTTGTAAATTTTAAGAAATAATACAAATGGAGAAAACAATTTCTCCTTATGTGAGTTTAACCTTTGTGCATCATCACATGTGTACACCCTAGGTATAAACAAATAATTAATACCATAAAAGCCACAAAAATATGTATCATGCTGATTTTCATTTTGGTGTGCATTTTGTGACAACATAAAAGGACAAGAAATATATTAAAGCCCAAGTGGAATTTAGAATCTAAAAGAAATTCTAGAATTTAGAAAAAAAATAAATATTATGTAGAGAAAAATAAGTAAATAAAGATAAATGATTCCTAAATTAGGGTTTGAATTTGTATCATTGACTCAAAGGTGAAGCTCATAACAAGATTCAAATTTGAAATTCAAATGAGAAGAAAATAGAAAGGAAAAAGAAAAAAAGGAGATAAACCCCTGTATTGGGCCACAGAACCAAATTTTGGCCCACCTTTTCCCTTGTCTCCGCGGCCCAAATTTCTTTTCTCCCCCGCGCCGGCCTGCTTCCACTGCGCAGCCTACCTCGCGCGCTTAGATAATTCGCCTTGAATGTCTGTCGGGTGGGCCCGGCTGGTCAGAATCGTCTTCCCCGTAACAAACCCAGGCGGACTTCACGCGTCAACACCGAGCCTCTCGCGCGCACCGCGGATCTCGCCTGGAATTTCCTTGTAGTTATCTCCTTCAACCGGTCCTAATTCCACGGTCGCAAATCCAGCCCCGGCGTCTTTGACTCTATCACCTAGCTCGCGCACGCCTTGAACGACCCCGCGGAAGACGCGCCGTAGTAACCTCCGGCCGGCCATGCAGGACCTGCGCGGCGACCTCCCCCTGGGGCTCCTGGATATATGGGGGGAAAATCCTCTCCCGTGCCCCTCTAACCCAGACTCACAAACCCTCACGGCGCCAACAAGGTCAGGGGGATTGCGTATCCAAGCCAGCTAGAACCGAGGCCCAGTTAGCCGTCGTCGTCTGAACCTCTCAGCGCCGGACCTCGATTGTTGGGCAGGACCACGAAGGCGGTGTGCATGCGCTCATCGGGGGCGTTGTGGGCTTGTGGCTGGTCAAGCCGTCGGTAAGGAACCACCTCGGATTTACTTTCTCTTCCTTCATCGTCGATACATGCATAGGCTGGGGTAGTACCAGTGACCGCTTGGCGTACTACGGGGTGCGGTGTCAGCCTTGTAATGACCCTGGCTGGGGCGCAGGGGCTGGGGGCGTTACTCGCCGCTGTTGGGGCACCGCCGGACCTTCGGGGGGGGGGGGGCGCTGTGGGCGTGCTCTCTAGCGGGGAGCGCAAGTGCCGTGGTCGGCTTTGGGCGCTAGGTAGGAGAAGGGTTCCTGGCCATACGATTAGAAGCCAGCGGCCAGGATCGGATGTGCGCACTTTTTGGCTGAGTTGTAACCTGGGTCGTTGGATCCTGGTTGGGCGATCGAGATTAGTGCTGGGGTGGCGATGGATTTCTTTGAATCGGAACCGTTGGTTTGGGAACAGACGGATAGATTTGGCTCTGCGTCCCGACCCACGGATTGGCTATGGGCCGTAGGATCCCGATCCAAGGACTCCTGTAGGATACCGGTTCATTTTAAGTAAAATCTGATCTGGGCGCTTGATTGTTTAATCGGACGGCCGAGATCGGCGCGTACCCCTTTCGCGGGTACGTTTTGCGAAAGAAACCTTATGGTCTTAGGAAATAGAACCCGCAGTCCATCCAGTTGTTCCCTGAGTCTTGGACTCTTTTTCACCGTGACCCCTGTACTTTCCAGGAATTGAGGCCCAGTCCAGAGAAGATTAAAAACAGAGAAATAATTATAGAAATTTGTTTTTAATACAAAAACAATTCTAGAAACTTGTAAAATGCATGTAAAATTCATTTTAGCTCCAAATTGAACCATTCGAATTTCTAAAATTTTGTAATAATATTATATATCGTTTAGTGTCTCTGTTTTGACATGAAAACAGTAAGAAAATTACTTTATCATTTAAATCCTATTTCAAGCACATTAAATCTTAGGAAATCCATAACTTGAAATCTATAACTCCAAATTTAGTGATTCCAGTTCCTATGATTTCATTTTAATGTGTAGATTTTTACTGTGTATTTTATTTACATGTTTGGTGCAATGTTAATTTTTGCTATACTATGTATGTATTGTGTTGATGCGAGTAGACGAGCAAGCCACTGTGGATTCTGAGGTTCAACAAGTAGAAGTAGCTGAGCAGGAGCTCATTGAAGGCAAGTTGTGCCCTTGATCACTTACTTTTTTCCCATCCATGTTCTTATTAATTATAATGATCTGCATAGGTTAATTTTGATGGGACCTAATAGGTTACCCTAGTTTTGGCTATCTTTATACCTTGTTTACCACTGAAATATTTCTTTGGGTAGTACCTGCTATTGCTTTATGTGGATTTGGGTATGAAGATACTTTATTCATAACTACATCTTTATTATCTGTTTATTATTACTATGCATGTTAAGATCATTATGTTAATGGGAACATGGAGCGACCACCCGGGAAAACAGTGCTACCACAAGGGTTTAATGGGACGCCCTTGGCTGATTAACTAGGAAAGCTAGTGGAGGTCTTCCTTACCCGAAAGGGGCAAGGGCAGTAGGGGAGTGGTCAGTGTAGGGAGGTCCTTGGGTTGATTTTGCTGCGATGGCGGTCAGGCAAGAACCCTGCATTGGAGCTTCCTATAAACTGTAGCGGGATTTCTGAAGCTAGTGGAACTTTGTAAAGGCCTCGTAGTGTTACCCTGCCTCGCCTCCTCGGTAGAGGTGTATGGGATTGGCCATCTCTTGGCAGATGGGTAACATGACTTGTGGGTAAAGATGCGCAACCTCTGCAGAGTGTAAAACTAGTATACTAGCCGTGCTCACGGTCATGAGCGGCTCGGACCCTCACATGATTAATTATGGAACTTAAATTCAATTTGACATTTGCATCGCATTTGGGATTATTTTACTATTACTATTCTTTATTATTATTAAGGTTTGGTATTTACTTACACTTAGTAATTGCTAATAAAATTTTGACCAACTTATAAAAGCAATGCTCAGCCTCAGCCTTTATTTCATTGATCAGCCTTACACTACATGAACTCCCACCTTTGGTGAGTTCATGCCACATTATTCCCCACGACTTGTTGAGCTATGAACGTATGTGAGCTCACTCTTGCTGTCTCACACCCCCCCACAGGAAAAGAGCAGGTGGTTTAGGAGGAGCCACAAGGCGAGGAGTATGATCTGATCTAGGTGGCGTTTCTCAGTCGACATTGGCGCCGACGATCCTTAGTTCGTTTTACATTTATTCCTTTATTTTGTAATAAGTCTTCCGCTATGTAATAATTACTCTGATGTTTTGTGACATTTATCTCTATACACTCTGTTATTATATATGTTGTCTTCTTTGGCGCATGTATGAGATGCACCCGGCTTTGTCCTTTAAAACCGGGTGTTACAGCCCGGTTGAGATTACATTCATACCCTTGATAACTAACTATAAACATGACACAAACTATCAAGGACTGATTAGTATTTTCCTCTTTAGGTCGGTGCAGCCCTTCGGATCGAGGCATGTCGTTATGCTGAAGCTCCCTGGATCGTAGCTTCGGTCTGTACCTTCGTGTTATGTCTACTTATGTGCTGTCCTACCGAAGGTGTTTTTGCTTAGAGGAGCTTCGGCGAAGAAGCAAGCCCCCAACAATAATGATCTTGACATGAACAATAAATAAAATAACAGCTTAATTGGAACATGAACATAATGTAATATTCAACCCAAAACCATATAGAGCAATAGCAAAAACTACCCAAATAATTCAGGGGTAAACAAGGTAACATGATAACCAAACTAGGGTGACCTATTGGGTCCATCATAATTAAGCCTATGCATGAATAAGTGATAATAAAGAACATTATTGGGTAACAAAAGTGGTCAAGGGCACAATGTCTGGGACTTGAGATTCTAGATACCAACTTGCTCTTCAGATGACTCGTGACCTTACTGCTAAACGTAGCAATACAAACAAACATGGTATAGGCAAAATTAGCATCACACCAATCATAAGATCAAACTGCGTAATAATAATCTACGTGTTGCTACAAGATCGTGGGTTCGAGAATCACTAAAATCGGAGTTACGGTTACCGACTTACGATTCACGGAAGATCTATGTGGTTGAATATCAAATTATATTATAAATTGATTATTATACAAAATATGAGGGAATATTCTATGAATAATTAACTCAACTTTAATCTTAATTATAACTTGACTAGAGTTCATATTTTAATCAAATCATAATTATGGATAGATTAGCTTTGGTTTAGAAGAGTTGATTAAGTAGACATAGGATAAATAAATATCTAACTATAAAAGTATGCGACATGGTATAATTAATATTGTTACTGCGTATTAAATATTTATACGAAGTTAACGCAACAGAAACAGGTTAAATCGGAGTTAAAACGAATTAATTATGAATTTTTGAAGTCTACTTTTATTCTAGGGGTGTTTTTTTGGATACCCAGGGACTAATTTGAAATTTCTGGAATTCTAGAGTAAAGTTGTGTCTGTGGTCGAGGACTATAGGTTAGTCCCTAAGTTCTTCGGGGTCTCTTTTATAAAAGGAGGCAGCCGAAGTGCATCGGCCCATGATCACCGTTGGATCAACAATTGATGGCTCAGATTAGATCACCGCTCTATGCGAACCGGTACATAATACAGATCACGGGATCACGATCCAACGGCTGAAACACCATCGACCCCCAGACCTAACCAGATCCACACGATCCCCGACTGATGGCTTGGATTTAATCACTACGAAGGGTTATCATGGGATCTAATCAGGGTCGTCCGAGAGTCGATCGATGGCATATGAGCTGTCTTCTTCCCCCCCGCTATTTAACTCTAGCCATAGTACATGACTTTAATACAATTTCCTTTCCCTTTTTCTTATTTCCCTTTCTATTTTCAAATTCTACTTTTCAAACTTAACTTTTTAAAAAAAATTTGAGTACAAATGCAATCATACAAGAATTCCAGCATGATATGTATTTTTCTATATTTATTTATTTGTTGTTTGACCAATATAATTTCATTAACTGAATATGCACAAATAAAACAAAATCAAACGATCACCAAAGGTTCCATAATTCTAAAACACCAACTTATAAATATTTCTATTTATTTATTTTATTATTTTCCCTTACACAAGTTTTGGGCTTTACAAATCCTACCCCCTTAACAGAAATCTCTTCCTCGAGATTTGTAAGAAAAGGGCTACAAAAGAATTGGTTTGTAATTCATCTTTTAGACTATAATTGGTTGAAAAATCCGGAGTCTCATTTTTATAGTCAATAGTGGGTGATTAGGAGAGCATAGGTATCCAACTACTCATTATGTAGGATATAAGCTGGACAGGTTGAGGTAAGAAAGATTATGGCAAGGGAAGGACTTCATCCGAAATGTTTAAGTCTTGATTCGCTTTGACTGTTATATCCTCCTTTATCGATGTTGATCTTTTCTTTTCCGGTCATGGTCTCATTAATTCGAGGTTAGTGTATATCATCGAAATTGGGGAATATGGTTAAGATAGTTATGGGTGAGATAGACTACATGATGTAGGTCAAAAGTTTGTTTGATGTTAGGTGCGGATAGACAGATTATGCAATCCATCATGACTCTATTGGTTGGGTTAGCTCTTTTGCTCATCGTTGAGTTAGTCTAATGTGCTAAGTTAAGTTAACACCTGGCTAATAGGGTCTAATCTCTTCTACCAATACTAATCTATTTAAGTAGACCACATTAGATTAGATCATATTAGCTTAGATCACATTAGATTCTATAATCCAATTTAAGAATACCATTTAGTTGAGCATATCAACCTGACTTTATCTTTATGAAATTCTAGTACCCTTTTTCTTTTTTTTATCTAAGTGGAACTTCCAATTAGTATTTTTATACACCTAAAATTTTCATGCCATTAGCAGGTGTGGCATAGAAAACAAGGGTACATCAGGTTTTAGCTATTAGGTGAGTGTAGAGAAGATTTGGGGGTAAGGGAAAGTTAGGTAAGGGAGACTTTTATTCCGGGTGGTGGATCTTGATTCATCTGAAGATCTTAACTTTTATTCAAGTAGAGCTAGTTGATCATGATGAATTAGATGATGAAGAGGCTCCATGCATCGCACTAAGGAACATGTCCATTTGGGATGTATGTCCAAAAGAATCCGAAGAGCCTCCACAAGCACAAGATCAACCATCATCTTCCATACAAGCATCTCCACCAACTTAAGATGAGGAAATGGCTCAAGAGGACGAGCATCAAGATCAAGACGATGAGCCACCTCAAGAGGAGGACATTGATCAAGGGGAGATGAAGACGATCAAGACAAGGAAGATGATCAAGAGATTCAGAATCAAAGACCGCCACACCCAAGAGTCCACCAAGCAATTCAAAGAGATCACCCCGTCAACTCCATACTTGGTGACATTCACAAGGGGGTAACCACTCGATCTCGAGTTGCTCATTTTTGTGAACATTACTCTTTTGTGTCTTCTATTGAGCCATCCAGGATAGAGGATGCACTTAGAGATCCAGACTGGGTGGTGGCAATGCAAGAGGAGCTCAACAATTTCACGAGGAATGAGGTATGGCACTTAGTTCCATGTCCTAACCAAAATGTTGTAGGTACCAAGTGGGTATTCCGCAACAAACAAGATGAGCATGGTGTGGTGACTAGGAACAAAGCCTGACTTGTTGCCAAGGGATATTCACAAGTCGAAGGTTTGATGAAACCTATGCACTCGTAACTATGCTTGAGTCAATTCGTATATTACTTGCCTATGCTACTTACCATGGCTTTAAGTTATATCAAATGGACGTGAATAGTGCCTTCCTCAATGGCCCTATCATGGAAGAGGTATATGTTGAGAACCTTCCGGCTTTAAAGATAGTGAGTATCCTACACATGTTTATAAGCTCTCAAAGGCACTTTATGGGCTCAAACAAGCCCCAAGAGCATGGTATGAATGACTGAGAGACTTTCTTATCACTAATTGTTGTTTACTTGTTCTTAAATTCTATGAATCAAGAACAAGACAACACAATTGTTAATTATTATGGACCTTCGTCTTCTGAAGCATTATCTTCGCACGGATATAATGCTCATCAAATGAAGGTCAAGAAGGACATACCTTCATCAGATTAATATATGAATGGGAATGTAAAAGGATGAAGACGATAACTACATCTCATTATTCATATATATTTGCATTCCATAAAACACACGTGAATATTAACAATATTAGCATTACATTGATACCTTCGGCTTACTCGAAGGTGAAGACACGAGAGAGTGTGATTACAATTCAGCATGAATAGTAAGGTGCTACTGTTCATCTATTTATAGGCACGAGACACAGCCCGAGCAAAAGTACATTTATGCCCCTGACATTCATCTATAATCATAACACAAATCATTAAGGACTGAATAGTTTTTGTCCCTTTTCCATCATCACCATACTTAGTCTTCGCCATCACATCAAGCCGAATCTCTTTGGCTATAGCTTCATCGTCCATTCATACCACCTTTGGGTTATATCTTCACCCCGTCATGAGAGAAGACCTTCATCTCAAAACCGAAGCCCCCTGTGGTAATCCATGTCATACTAAAAACATATGGTCAGTCATGTTTTCGAGGACCTTCGGAAGAAGAAGGCCCCCAACATTAGCCCCTCGCAGTATTGATTTGTTTCTTTGTAATAAATTTAGACTGCAATTTGAACGAAGGCCTTTAACCGAAGGTCTAAAAAACACCTTCCCTTCGCTAGAATAGAGAATCACACTGAATTGTAGGGCCCACCGAACTATGGGGCTATGAGGATATATATAGAAGCATGTGTCGTGAGTATTTTTTGTGATATCTAGTTGTATTGTCGTTTTAACTTTCTTTGCTTTCTGGAGCTTGATTAACTTTTTGAGCTTCGGCATCTGCACAACCATCATCTGAATGGCTGAGGAGAATAAGATTACTGACCCCACATTGGCTGGTTTTTACGAAGCTATGAAGAAAACCAACACGGAGAAAATCACCAATGAAATGCTGGCTGGGTTATCTGAAAACTCCAGCGATAGTGAGAGTTTTGATGTAGAAAGTGGAAATGAAGATGCCAAAGACCGGCCATGGAGGCCGAGCCATGTTGTTTTTGGAAAGCCAACTGTTAAGCAAGGGTAGATCGAAGCGATGAAAGGGAGATAATTTCGTGATATTTCTATCGTGAGGGCTGGAGGGGAGAGTACCATTCTTCTTCCTGAAGCTGATGAAGTGGCGATTTTTAGAAGCTTCATGATGCTGGACTTCGGTTCCCCCTAGATAAGATGTTGGTCGAAGTCCTAAAAACTTTTGAAATTTATCTTCATCAACTTACCCCCGAAGCTTTTATCAGAGTAAGGGTTTTTATATGGGCCATGAGGAGTCAAGGGTTAGAGCTAGACGCTAGGTGTTTCTGCAATATTCATGAATTATCATATCAGACGAAGGCGACTGGGAAAGAACAATACCACAACAACTTTGGCTGCTACAGCTTCGTGCCCCGCTCAGAGGCCAGTTATCTTGTGCCTACATTTTGGAAAAAGTGGCCTGGGTTGTATTCGCCCTAGTTCATCACCATGGGGAGCCCTAGTTCTATTTGTGAACAAGAAAGATGGTTCAAGAAGAATGTGTGTGGACTATAGAAGTTTGAATGAAGTAACGTTTAAGAATAAGTACCTGTTACCTCGGATTGAAGATCTGTTTGATCAGATGAGAGGAGCTATAGTATTCTCAAAGATAGATCTAAGATCAGGCTATCATCAGTTGAAGATTCGGACTGAAGATATACCTAAAACAGCCTTCACTATGAGATATGGATTATATGAGTTTTTGGTCATGTCGTTTGGACTGACTAATGCACCGGCATACTTTATGAACTTGATGAATAAAGTATTCATGGAATATCGGTATCAATTTGTGGTCGTATTCATTGACGACATACTGATATACTCTCCGAATGAAGAAACACACGAAGATCATCTAAGGCTAGTCCTACAAAAGCTTCGTGACAACCAATTGTATGCAAAGTTCTCGAAGTGTGATTTTTGGCTGAAGGAAGTTGCTTTCCTAGGACATATTGTTACTGATGGAGGAATTAAAGTAGATCCAAGAAAGATAAGCGAAATACTAAATTGGAAGCAACCAAAGGATGCGTCCAAGATCAGAAGTTTTCTTGGATTAGCAGGATACTACAGAAGATTTATTAAAGGTTTTTCCAAGTTAGTGAAACCTCTTACCTCACTACTGGAGAAAGGTAAAGAGTTTAAGTGGGATGAAGCATGCCAGAATTGTTTTGAGGAACTCAATAAAAGGTTAACCACTGCACCAATATTGGTAATGCCAGACATTCACAAGGGATTTGTTGTGTATTGTGATGCATCACACCTTGGACTTGGATGTGTGCTAATGCAAGAAGGAAAAGTAATAGCTTATGCCTCAAGGTAGTTGAGGAAACATGAGAAGAATTATCCTACACATGATTTGGAACTAGCTGCCGTAGTGCATGCTTTGAAGATTTGGAGACACTATATGATTGGAAACAAGTGCAAAATCTTCACGGATCACAAAAGCTTGAAATACATATTCACTCAGAAAGAACTCAACCTTAGACAGAGAAGATGGCTTGAGTTGATCAAAGACTATGATTTGGAAATACAATATCACCCAGGAAAAGCAAATGTAGTGGCTGATGCTTTGAGCCGTAAAGGTCAAGTGAACAACATCACTACTCATTTGATTTCACAGGAATCCTGCTGGGAAATGGAGCAACTCAACCTTGGAATGCTCAATAATATGGAAGCAATGGTTATGGAAGTTGAATCTACTTTGGAAGAAGAGATTCGTAAAGGACAAGAGTCTGATGAGAAAATCAAAGAAATTAAGACACAAATTAGTTTGGGAAAAACCCCAGATTTCACGGAAGATGATCAAGGCACGGTATGGTTTAAAAAGAGAATATGTGTACCGGAAATCAAACACCTACGCCAACTTATTTTGAGAGAAGCTCATGATTTGGCTTACTCTATTCACCATGGAAGTACAAAGATGTACCAGGATCTAAAGGAAAAGTATTGGTGGTACGGTTTGAAAAGAGATGTTGCTACTCATGTTGCATTGTGTGACGTGTGTCAGCGAGTTAAAGCCGAACACCAAAGACCAGCAGGATTACTACAACCTCTCAAGGTACCTGAATGAAAATGGGAAGAAATCGATATGGATTTCATAGTTGGACTACCCCGTACTCGGAATGGCTATGATTCAGTATGGGTCATAGTAGATAGGTTGACTAAAGTGGCACACTTTATACCTGTGAAGACAACTTACTCGGGAGCCCAGTTAGCAGAGTTATACATGTCGAGGATTGTTTGTCTGCATGGAGTACCAAAGAAGATCGTATCAGATCGAGGAACCCAGTTTACCTCGCGCTTTTGGAAAAGACTACATGAGTCCATGGATATCAAGCTAAACTTTAGTTTAGCTTATCATCCGCAAATGGATGGGCAAACGGAAAGAACAAACCAAGTGTTGGAAGATATGCTAAGAGCTTGCGCTCTAAAGCATGGTAGAAGCTGGGATAAAAGTTTGCCTTATGCAGAATTCTCGTATAACAATAGTTATCAAGCAAGTCTAAAAATGGCACCATTTGAAGCACTTTACGGACGAAAGTGTAGAACACCGTTTTATTGGAATCAGACCAGAGAAAGTCAAGTATTTGGTCCAGAAATTCTCCAAGAAGCAGAAAAGCAAGTGGAGATTATCAGAGATAATTTGAAGACAGCACAGTCAAGACAGAAAAGCTATGCTGATAATAGAAGAAGAGAGTTGATATTCGAAGTAGGAGACTTTGTATACCTTAAAGTTTCACCGATGAGAGAAATGAAAAGATTTAAGGTTAAGGGAAAACTATCTCCTCGCTACATTGGCCCATTCAAGATTTTGGAGAGAAAAGGTGAAGTAGCCTACCAGTTAGAGCTACCCGATAGTTTATCAGATGTGCATGACGTATTTCACGTGTCATAACTCAAGAAGTTCTTAAGAGTACCGGAGGAACAATTACCCATGGAAGAACTAAATGTTAATGAGGATTTGACTTATGTGGAGTACCCTGTCAGAATCTTGGAAACATCTCGTAGGATTACTCGGAGTAAAGTCATTAACATGTGCAAAGTTCAGTGTAGTCATCATTCAAAAGATGAGGCCACTTGGGAAAAAGAAGATGAACTCAGAGTAGAATTCCCCTAGTTATTCTCGGAAGTTCTTTAATCTCGAGGACGAGATTCTTTTAAGAGGGGTAGGTTTGTAACACTATAAAAACCATCAACTAAAAATAATGCATTTAGTTATTAATGGTAATTATGGCAATAAACTTTCATTCAAGTGTTTGCTATTTATTTGCATTTGGAATAATTTTTGATTGCTCATAATTGATTTTGGATATTTAATAGCATTTCTTCTTAAATGAAAATCCAAATAAATAATATATTAATTATTAGTCCAGAAAAATAAATATTTTATTTATAAATAATTTTGGTACAATTATTATGAATTTTAGGGTTATTTAAAAATATAATTTGAAACTATAAAAAATAGAAAAAAAGAAAAAAAATTCTAAACCCTAACCCTAAAGGCCCACTAGGGCCCATGAAGCAAGCCGCCGCGCCTCCCCCTCCTCCGAGCCGCCACCACCTTCCTTCTCCCCCTCCTCTCTCTCTCTTGCACACGGGCCCCACCCGCGCCCACCCCTTCTACCTTCTCCCTCGCTTCCCTGACCGCGCCGCCAGGAGCCCGACACCGATCGCGCCAAGCCCCGCGCCAGGAGCGCGCCCAGCCCCACGCCGCTAGGAGCCAAACCGCCGCCTCGTGCCAGGACCCACGCCGCGCCCGAGCCGCCACCCGCGTCGTCGTTCTTCTTTGTCGTTATGGAGCTTCAATCGTCCGTTTCTCTCCCCCCCCACATTACTCTCTCTCTCTCTCCATTGACGGCATGGAATGAAACCGACACCATCAATGGCGCCTTGAAGCACCGACCGGTCGCCTCTCTCCCTCCCCTGGTGTCTCTTCATCTCTCCCTTCTCCTCTATAAAGCCGATGCCGAGCTCCTCTCTTCTCCTCCATACCCGAGCTCGCCCCCTTCTCTCTCTCACTCTCCTCGTCGTTTGAGCCACCGTCGCCGGAGTTCGCCTACACCGTCGCCGACCACCGGAGCGCTGCCTCACCTCCGCCCGTGGAGCTCACCGGAGCTACACCACCCATCGTACCGAGCCTTCGCCTAGACGCACGCCCAAACCTGTCCATTGTTCGTCACGAGGTTGAAGACGACCCAAAATAATTTTATGTATTTTCGAAATTACTTTTTCAATTTGTGAATTTTATAATTATTGTGTTGTAATATGAGAATGTTGTGATTCGGAATTCACGTGTATGCACGCTATGGATTTTTGGTAGATGTATGCGATAAATTAGTGGACCGTGATTATTCATATTATTTGTTTACGATGACTTTTAGAATGTTAGATTAGACAGAAGTATGACGAGAACTGGTAGACACACGTTGGTGATAAAAACACTAGATAGGTAATTCTATAGTTAGTTTTGTTCACAAGGAATTTTGGAAATTATTTGGAATATTATAATCATAAGTTCATTTTAATAGGTAATAGAAGCTTTTCTTAACATGGAATTAGTAAATGGTATAGAATTCATGGCAATATAAATATTATAGGTTATTAGATGATTTATCTCTGATTATTATTATTGATACTTTCTTTTAGGAAGAAAAGAGAAAACTAAAAGAATATCACTAGTCGTAACAAAAATAGGTTTTTACTAGCCAAAATAAAGGTATCCATAAGTATAGCACTTAACTTCTTAGAATTAGTAAAATACTTGTTTGTGTCATAATAACCATGTTTATGTTATTAAAAAGCCCAATTGGTGATTTTTATTGATTCATAGAATATTAATGTTAGTAGAGTCATGAATGAATCATTTTTAGCTATACACATAAATTCAAGTTAGAAATAAAAGGAATAAAATCTATTAGTCTATTTATTAGTGTTAAAGAAAATAACTAGCCTTTATTTTCATAAAGAATGTTAATACATATTAATACTAGTTAAAACTATTATTATAGACACCTACTCATAATTTCATCATTAATGACTCACAATAATAGTCATAAATGAATTAAATAGGTATTTACGCTTTAAGACGTATTTATGAGCGTGATAAGTGTGATGTATGAATGTGAATGTAATGGTGAATAATTACCCCTGTACTAGTGTATGTTTATTTATTTGGCGTACGTATTCTTTTGTATGTGCGATATGCAAATCGATGCTAGAAGTGGACTGTGAGTTAGACGAGCCTAACACGTTCGAGGACGACCCGCGGGACACGTTCGAGCAAGGCAAGTGGATTCTCCCTCTGCATATTCTATTTGTACCAATTAATGCATATAATAATGTTTACTTTTGGATATATTGCATAATTTGATGGGATTTGCCTAATTAAGGACTTCCTAGATTTACCAACAATATTCCTTGATTACCCTGGGAAAACACTATGCTTTGCAAATTTGTGCTACCACTCAACTTGGTAATTTTGATGTCACTCATTATTTGATATTAATGTTCTGAAAATGAAATTGGTATTATGGTGTTAACTCGATGGTTAAACAAGATTAATTCATATTAATTGGAATATGGAGTGACCACCCAGGATAACAGTGCAACCACGAGTGCTATCATGGCTCTGACTTTGGTAATTAGCTTTATATGCTTAGTACCTGGCAACCTTACCTGAAATATGGGCAAGAGAGGGAGCGGTATTGGTGGCAGCTCATGTTAACATGGGGACATATTCTTGGCTAAGGTACCTCGCCAGAGGGCCTCCACACCGACTTGGAAACCTTAGCGGGTTGCTTTGTATTAAGTGTACTTTGTGAAAGCCTCATAATGGATCCCTAGCCATTCGCCTTGGTAGTGTTTACGGGTCTGATCAACTCAGGCTAGATGAGATACATGGCTTGTGGGTAAAGTTGTACCACCTCTGCAGAGTGTAAAACTGATATGGCAGTCGTGCTCACGGTTAAGAGCAACCTGGACCCTCACATGATAATTGAACTTAAAGATGGACAATAAATCGAGATCTGATGATCTGCCAATGGTTTGCTTAAGTGGTTTCACTTAAGTGTTTTTGATATACTCTTACACCTTTGTTGAAAAGGGATACTTGGGATACACTCTTATTAGTAAGACATGTATTGCTAATAAAATATTGACTAACTAAAATGCTTACTGCTTAACCTTATCCTCACCTTGTTAAACTTGCATTAATTTTCCCCCACTTGCTGAGCCCCGACCGTAAGTGAGCTCACCCTTGCTAATATTTGGATCAGAGGGTGATGAAGAAGACATTGATGGAGATTTCGATGAATACTGATTCTAACGATGCGCCGGTTATCTTCCTGTGGGAGATTACCCATATTTAATTCCGCCTTACTTTGATGTTGATACTTGTTAAAGATACAATAATTTAGATGATGTAATAAAGTACTCTACTCTCTTTACGCCTTTATTGCATTGTCTTTTGATATATTACACTTGTGACGTCAACATATGTGTGGAAATGGATCTTGGCACACATATGCTATGCATTCGGTTTTGCCCCCAGAATTGGGTGTGACACTTGGGGAGGTGTACTACGTTTGTACAACTAGCAAAACCTAACGAGCAACTATGCACCAGGGGAGTCTTTGTAAAGGCTACGTAGTGTATAGGTGTACATTCGGGCCGCCCGGCGCGGCCCAAGCCCGAAAAGGCCCGTATTTTTTGAATTTCGGTCTGGCCCGGCCCGTTTGAATTTCGGGCCGGGCCGGGCCGACCCACGGGCCTAGCCCTCGGCCAACGGTCCGGCCCGTAATTGCTTAAACGTGTCGGGCTCATTTCGGGCGGCCCGAAATTATAAAAGCCTGAAATTCACATTAGGGCCCGAAATTCATTTTTTGGCCCGAAATTCATTTTTTGGCCCGAAATTCACATCAGAGCCCGAAAATCAAGATAAATTTAATAAAACAAATAAAAGATAAGACAAATAAATTTGACCAAAAGCAAACTTAATATTTGTATTAAGTTACCAGAGCTATGCAATGACTACCTCGTTTACAAATCATTTTGTTAGAAAGAAAAAGAGTATAATCAGCTCTATATAAAGTTCGTAAGTTCAGTTTATTATCTAATGTTCATAACAAAAATAAAATTACATCACATACTCTAATTCAAAGCTACAAAAAAACATCTAACTAACATTATCTCTAGCTTTGTGTTCTTTATCAAGTACATGAAAGTGTCGAATGAAGTGTGATTTTAATAAATATATGGGCCTTTTCATGCCATTATATGGGTCATTTCGTGCCTCCCTTAAACGGGTCGTGCTTGTGCCCGCCCATGGGCCGCGACCTCGGCCCAAACCCGGCCCGATATATCAGGTCGTGCCGGCTCGGCACTAAAATATTTCGTGTCGTGCCGTGCCTGGGCCGTGCTTTTTTTTCGTGCTTCGGGCCGGCCCATCTGGCCCGGCCCAAATGTACACCTATAACGTAGTGTATCCCTAGCCCTTCACCTTGGTGGTGAAGATCGAGTCTTGCAAACCCATGCTGGAAAGGGATCACGGCTCGTGGGTAAAGTGTGCGACCTCTGCAGAGGATTAGAAATTGATATATCAGTCGTGCTCACGGTTAAGAGCGGCCTTAGGATCCTCTTTGATTAGAGATACAGATGATCTGATATACAATGATTCTATTAATGGTTTATGGTTCAATGATGGTAATGATGTTTCCTCGATGAGGAAATGGTTCACGGGTTGGTTATATGATAAAACTTGGCTTCCACTAATAATAAATACCTGACCAACTAAAAGCAACTGCTTGAGCTTAACTCCACATAAAGCTAGTCCACCTCAGCCAAACGGGACATTTGCTGAGTACGTTGATGTGTACTCATCCTTGCTTTCACAAAACACTAGGTTGCCTTTGGTGCAATCTATGCTCAGGTAAAGAAGGAGAAGAAAGGCGTCGAGGCGGATCTCCAGGAGATCCAGGACGTCGATGAGTTCTAGGATTAGGCTAGAGACCTCCCCCAGTCGGCTGCCTGTGGTGGGTTTATTTACGTTGGCTATGTTTCTATTATGTGCACTTTGATTTAAATTATGTAAATGACTCTTGTTTTTAGTATTATTACTTACTCTTTATTGTTATTCGAAGCATTGTGCTATGATGAGTCATTTATGTAATCGCTATGTACATGAATTTCTGATCCTGGCACGTACATGGTTCGCATTCAGTTTACCTTCCAAAACCGGGTGTGACAGGAGCCCACATCGGATCCAGGCCATTCCTTGGAAAAGTTTTCAAACAAGGATCCTATTGGCCGAAGGGAGCTTCGGACACAGTGGATTTGGTTCAAAAATGTGAAAACTGTCAGAAGTGCGCCAGAGATCAGAAGCAACCTTCATCTTTAACACAACTGATTTAGCCCACTTGGGCACTGCAATGGTGGGGCTTAGACTTACTAGGCCCACTTCCACCAGCACAAGGGAATCTGATATATGTTGTGGTAGCAGTGGAATATTTTTCAAAATGGGTTGAAGCTAAACCCTAGCCACGATAACTTTGGCCACAGTTCAAAAGTTCTTCTAATAGAATATCATTTGTCGTTTCGGTGTGCCGAAGGCTATCACAGTTGACAATGGAGCACAATTTGATGTTGAAACATTTAAAACTTTTTGTGATCAAATTGGCACGAAGATACACTTTGCATCTGTGAGACATCCAGAATCCAATGGTTTGGTAGAGCGAGCAAACAAAATCATCATGACAAGAATAATGAAATCAATTTTTAATCTGTCAAAAGAAAAGTGGCTAGACGAATTGGTGAAAGTAGTATAGAATCATAACATTGTTGTCTCAAGGTCAACAGGGTTCACTCCATTTAAGCGTTTGTTCGGAGATGAAGTAATAACACCAGAAGAAGCAAGGATAGGATCTATATGGACTCTAGCTTCGGCAGAGGACGAAGACACTTGCAAAATATCAAAAGGCGCTATAGAAGGGGTTAGACTTCAAGTAATAGATCACATCAACAAATATCAAGCTAAAACAGTCAAGTGGCGAGACAGGAAAGTAAGACTAAAGAATATTGGACATTTGGTGCTTCGAAGAATAGCCAACCCAGACACAGTGGGGAAGCTACAACTCAAGTGGGAGGGGCCCTTCTTGGTAGTATCTTCGTCAAGACCTAGATCATACAGGTTAAAAGACATGGACGAGAATGACATTCCAACATCCTAGAACATAGACAAGCTTCGGAGATACTATGTGTATACCATGTAATTTTATTTCTTTTCCCTATGGCACCCTTTTCCTTTCAAAAGGGGAAAAAGGGTTTTAATGGGGCCATAGGTTGTAATTTTCATTTTTTTCCTTACGCAGCCCTGTATAATACAAGGGCCACCCATATGTAAAATGTAAAGATCTGAGATTACACCATCGAGTGTAAAAATATGATAAAGCTTCAAAGTCGTCCCTAAGGGGATGCAGAGCTAAAATGCCACCTAAGTAAAAGGTGAAGTAGCTCCAAAGTCGTTCCTAAGGAGATGCAGAGCTAAAATATCACCTAAGTCAAAGGTGAAGAAGCTCCAAAGTCGTTCCTAAGGGGATGCAGATCTTAGCTTCAAAGTCGTTCCTAAGGAAATGCAGAGCTAAAATACCACCTAAGTAAGAGGTGAAGAGACTCCAAAGTCGTTCCTAAAGGGATGCATAGTCTAGGTGGGTATTTGTGTAAGTTTTTTATCTTCGGCATACGCTTGCATACTTCATCACATCATCTTTTGCATTCACATAAACATACATTAGACATCTATAGCTTCATCGTATCATGGCATATTGCACAAGACACTAACGAAAAAAGAAAATAAGGGTTATTACCTTCAGCGTGAGAATTATTCGTTATGAATGAAGGGGCCCCTTTCTGATTTTGGCCTGAGGATGCTTCGATACGAACTAAGGTGCTTTGATGTGAACGAAAAGAAGGGAAGGTGTTTATCGCCTTTGGCTCAAAATAAACAAGGTGGTTTCGTCCACAACAAAGCAAACGACAAAAGACGAAGGTAAGACTAGAAAGGTAATAGTATTCTACAAGCCAATCCTTCGTTGATATCATTACATTAACACATCTTTTGTACAAGAATTTTCTCTAAAACTGCACCAAAATCTCTCAGCCCCAGTTTTCACTCTTTGCCGACATCAGCCTGAAAAATTTATTAAACAAAGTGTTTTAGCATTTTTGAAACAGAGAAAAGCAGAGGTCGAAAACTAGGGACATTATTTCATACTTCATCAAGAAGAGCTTGAGCTTTGTTTCTAGCGAATTCTCGACCGCCCTTCGCCTAGATCTGGGTAATAAATCTATTCCCCACGCTTCGAGCTTCGCTTGGTGTATTCTTAATGTCAGCTAGAGAAATAGTGAAGGTGGGTTTGTTAACATCTCTTAAATGCTTACACTCAGCTTTTGCAAATATGTTAGTTGTTCCCCGAGCAGACACTAAGGCACAAAAATATTTGTGGCCCTCCATCACTTCGTCAAATTCATTGATTTCATTTTCCACAAACTCGAGCGCCTTCGGAATATCATCGACAGAATATTTCTCTTCTCATGATATTGCTTCGACTGAACTAAAAATCTCGCACAGACGAAGGGAGCATTGAGCTGCGAAGCCAGAGTAGGTGTCCCGAAGCATTTTAAGGGCTTCAGATAATTTAGAGCTTTTTCTGCTTCGTCTTTGACTTTATCCTTTAAACCTTTAACCTCATGCTCATAACGGATTCCAGCTTCCTTTAAATTTGAATGAGCTTCTTCAAGCTGTTTGTTTTGATCAGAAATACGAGCAGTTTGATCCTTAATCCAAATATGAGCTTCGGCCAGGTCTGCTTCAGCAGTCTTAATCTTTGAATCTTTTTCTACCAGAAGATTTTCAAGTTATTTAACTCTCTCTTCCAAGTTACTGATAACAAGCTCATTTTTCCTATCTTCATTTTCCTGTTGCATCTTTAAAGCCTTACTCAGCAGTAGGCCATGTTAAAAAAAGAGCCGAAGTTAGCCCAAAACTCTTGAAACTTAAAAATTAATAAGTCAAAGAGGCAAACATCCAAGTTAATACCTTAAAATTCGAATAGAACAAGCTCCCAGTAATATGTTGTCTCCTGTAGTTGTTGAGATCTCGTTCGAGCTTCGGGAATCCGATACTCCTTGATAAAGTATTGACATTTTTTGCTCTGGCACGGTTAGAAATGCATCCTAGAATCTCATCGTCGACACCACCAAAGAGCACAGATCCGGGTTTATAGCAGCCAGTAATAGTGAATTCTTTTAACTTAGAGATATCTTCTTCGGAGAGTTCCTGGCCGCCCAAGTCCCGTAGGTCCAACTCTATATCCTCCGAAGAAGCTCCTTCCAACTCTTTCATTTTTAAGGGCGAAGCCCCATCGGTGGTCACTTTAGCCATTTCTATCTTGGGAACCACATCAGCTATAATCCTATCAATCTCTAACATTGTGGTTCCAAGAGGGCCTCCACTATTTTCAGCTTCAGGGGCAGCCTCATCAGCTTCAGCATCAACGTTAGCTTCGACATTAGCAAGGGCAACACTTTTTTCTGCCTAGACCGGGGACAGGGTCTTATGGATAGCCTTCATTATAGTCATCATCTGTCGTTTCTTTTGACCCCCCACATTTCCCTCAATTGCCGAAGTAGTCTTCTTCTCTTCTGCGCTTTTTTCAACCCCTTCTCCTTTGACTGCAATAGGCTAGTCAGTTCGACCCCAGGGGACTTAGCATAACAAATGGGAAGGGTCCAGTCATTACCTTCAATATTTCTGTAACACCGGTGAAGGAAGACGAAGAGGTGCTGACATTCTTCTCTGGTACATCTTGTACCTTCGCCTCGGCAGGAACCAAGATTGAGGACTTTCGTTTTTGGGTGTCGAATCCTTCGGCTCGCTGATTTTTTTGTTTTTTAACAGCCCTCTAATCTTTTTCAATGGACCATATGGCTTGCCTTTTTAAAATACTTACAACCCTCTTTTTCTTTGCTCCCCCGGCTCCTTTGTCAAGTCATTCATAATCTGGGTATTCGAAGTTGAGAGCGTCCATCACTCGATTTAGTCTTCGTTTTTTTCCGGGTGCCGAAGGCAGCTGTTATCAATTGATCTTCCTTCTTCGTGTAATTTCCAAGGATTTCATTGCACATTGTCTCTTATCATTTCCAACCATTCGACACAAGGGCCACGGAAAGAATCCTAAAACTTAAAACAGTATGGCAACCGAACGAGCTCAAAATTTTCCCCTCTTCTTTTTTCTTCGGCATCCCCCACCCACTAGGCATTGGAAAGGTTTTGTTGGCCAGGTATTCTTGCTCTAAATCCTAAGTACTAATAAGCTCCGCCACAACTCTAAATTCCACTTTGGCGAACTGGCAGGGGGAGCCGAGTTGCATGTTGCACAATGGTCGTGTCATGCCGAAGCTCAGTCTCAGAGGACTCATCACCATAGTCACAAGCTTCTCCCTCTTCTTCTCATCAGCTTTCACATAAAACCACTCACTTGTCCAGTCAGCCGGCCACTTGGTGCGATATCCAATCACAGGTGTCTTAGTATCCTTTCGGTATGCAAAATTGTAACACCCAAAGTTCTTATGCAGTCCATAGCCCTAGCCTTAGTCTGGTAATGGAGTTCGTGTACTCTGCAAAATCCTTCGCCATTAGCAGTTTTTCCTTGACTTCATAAAGCCCATATATACACGTTGAGTCTAACTATAGCATTTGGGGTGAGTTGATGAAGGTAGATTTCAAACTTCTTTAAAAATTCACCGATCATCTCGTATAGAGGGAACCGAAGACCTGCTCTGAAGAAGGTTTTTAAAAACTACAACTTCGTCATTTATTGGTTCTGGAATCACTTCTTCCCCAGCAAACCAAACTAGTTCATCATAATTCTCTCCAAAATATCCTAATTTCTTCATTAAAACCAAATCTTCTGTTTTAACCGTGAATTTTCCAAACTCAATATGGCTAGCTTTGCTTGGACTTAAAATGTCATCATCTTCTTCAACATCACTATCAGCTTCGGCAACATCAGCATTTTCTATCAGAACGAACTCTTCTTCTTCTTGTACAACTAACCCAGAACGTTTCATCATTTCAGAGATAGGGTCTGTCTCAGTAGCTCCAGCTTCTTCTCCTTCATGTGCTACTCTGGTAGTAGACCTCACTCTAGCCATTTCAGTCTTTATGAGATGAAGCTACACTCAACTAATTGAACGTTTGTCCGAAGCTTACACAGCAAGTGCACGGAAAGCAGGAAGCTTCGGCTTCAGTAAAAAAATTCAACAGCACAACGGCGCAGTAGCAATGAATGTTGTGGTAACTTCTCACCAACTCGTATGTTTGTATAGCCCCGCAGGTGAAGAAGGCGAACCGCCGAGACACACATACTGGCTGATCGGTGGACCGGTAAGCGTCGTAAATTTTATATTCATTTTTTAACAATAAGCTCAGGAAATGTGTTTTCGGACCTTCGGCGTCCAAAAGCCTTCGTGTTTTTCACGGATCGAGCTCGTTATGAAAAAACGACCCAACACCACGAAGGGGCTACTGTTGGGGGTCTTGTTCTCTGCCGAAGGTCCTCAAGACGAAGCTACTGTCTATAGGCGATAAGAACAAATGCTGAAGCTACAACAAACATGTGTGGAAAAAGCCGAAGGTGATCAACTTTGGCTTAAGGTGGTGACGAAGGCCAAGCATAATGTTGAGTCAAAGAGGAAAAGAATTGTTAATCTCTGATGTTTTGTATTAGGATTATAAGTATATGTTGAGGTCATAAATGTATTTTTACTTGGGCTGCGTCCCGTGCTTATAAATAGGTGAACAATACCCCCATATTGTTCACGCTTGATTGTAATTGCTCTCGCGTCATCACCTTCAAACAAGTCGAAGATATCATTGTAATATAAATTTTGATAATGTTTACACATTTATTATGGAATAAACATGTGAATGGACATCACATCTTGTGTATTTAAATCCTTATTGGTATGAATGATGAAGACGTGTTCTTCATGACCTTCGTCTGAAGATCATTATATCCAAAAGGAAATAATGCTTCGAAGGACGAAGGTCCTTAACATTTAACAATTGTGTTGCCTTGTTCTTGATTCATAGCAATTGAGAACAAGTGACCAACAAGGGGTACATTGCTGACCAACGTAGGGGCACGACGCGAGGCTAAATTGGCCAATCACCGCGCGAGCACGGTGAACTGGCGTGGCCAGACTCCGGCGAGGGCCAAATTGGCTAAGACTAGGCATAAATAAGGATAAAGGGGGAGATCCCTGGAGCCTTCTCCTGGGGCGGGCAGCGCAAGGAGCATCACCCTATGCACGGTAGGAGGGGAGGACCCGGTGCTAGCAGGAGCTAGACCATGGTTGCTCCTGACGCCATGGCACCCCCAGCAGGAATAGGCGGGACGATGACTACTAGTGAAGATGACCCCGCCCCACCAGGCAACTCGCCTCTACTACGATCAGAGGTGAGGGGTTCGGAGGTAACAAGACCATCAGACTGTCGACGCTACCCGCCAGCTTGGCCATAGAGATCATCGGCCCCAATGATGTCGTAGCCGGCGAGGCCGCGCTAGGGCCCTCCACCGCGATATGGTAGTCAGCACGTTCGAGGTCAACAACACAGGATCCTGGGAGACGAGGCACCATCCTTCGCCACGCGTGCCACGTCCTTCATGAACTTGTGCAGCATGAATCCGCTAGTAGGACAATTAAAATGAAAAACCAAAGGCAACGATGGAAAAAAGGAAGACCAAAAGGGACAAGGCTTACCGGGAGGAGCGTGTCCATCTGAATGGCATCTTCTACGATGGAGGAACCGCCGCCGAAAGCGATGACAATGGTCCTCCCTCACGACGCTCGACCAGTGCTACGGGTGCGGGGGTCGTCGCCGTCTGCTCTTACGATCCCCCTCGTGACGCTCGGGCGACGTTGAAAACGTAGGGGGCTCCACCGCCTCCTCCTCCTATGCTTAGGCACTAGATCTGGCCTTGATGCCAGCACGGCAGGATGATTCGCTCGCCGACAGTAGGGCCATGGATCCACCGAAAGCCGTTGAGGTCTTATCATTCGTGTTGGTAGAAGAGGAGATGCTCACCCCTCGGTCCGACGTGAGTAGGACTGGGCAAAATACCCGCTACCTGATTCCCGAACCCAAACCCAAATTACACAATACCCAAAGTTAGTTTGGGAAATTCGGGTATGGATTCTAGAAACACAAAATTATTTTAGGATTTTTGGGTTTTATGCAGCGGCACCTGATTATCCTGAAATACCCTACGTCACAATGTTCCACGTTGAGTTCTGCAACCTAGCCCACAGGCATATACCGGACAAGCCAACATCAATGCTTCCTCTGTTTCTCGATGCCCGCAGCCCGTAAGCGGCATCATGTCACCTAGACCCTAGGCTAGTTTGGGAGCCATAAAACCGGAGTGAATTGGAGGGGCTAAAATTCTCTCCTTATTTAATTTTGAATAAGAAGGAGATTTTAGCCCATTAAATTCCCTCCGATTTTCGGACTCCCAAACTAGCCACAACTCACCCTGCGACTATTGCTACTCGACTGCTCCGGGTGCGCGACTGGTGGCTGATCTCGCTCTAGCCTCTGAGCACTTTGCTGGCACTGCCAGGTACCTAGACCCCGAGGCGGCGAGGCCTCGACGCCCAGCCGACGCTGGAGCCCAGACTCCACTTTGTTCTGCAACTTTCCTCGAGTAGACCGGCAAAATAGGCACCGAGAACGGGATTACGGGTTCCAGGACAGATGCCTGAACCTGATGATCGCATTCAGTTATCTGATCATGAGTTCCTATTTATTTAGGTTTCACTTAGTCTGCCATGGAGTTTGATGCCGACAAGCGCAGCTGTAGAAAGTTTCTAGAATGGTATAGTCACACTGCATGAAGCCACAACCAGTCACCATGGCTTCTGCTAGCTGCATCATGCCGCTGGGCGACAGGATCACAACATTTTCATTGCCTATGCACTTGCTATGCGCCTATGCGCTTGTTGCTCTAGTGCTTCGAATGATTAAATTAGGTTATTATGTGCTTGTGTTTCTCTGGATTCTAAGCATGTTATACGTTAATCTATGTGACTGCTACCTGTTTTTTAAGATTGGGAATACCCGGTACCCGAACCCGAATTTTCGGGTATTGATTTCTCTAGACCTTTTTGGGTAACATTTTCCATAACCCGAATTCATAATTACCCAGATTACCTAACCCAAAATTTTTGGGTAACCCGAATGACCATGCACTCAACCTTCTTCTCCTTCTTCCTTGCCTGACGACGTTTCTTGCTCACCGCTATGGTCTCCACCTCTACCACCCTCTTCCGTTTCTTCTCCGCCTTGATGGCAGTGTCTTCGAGGAGAGGAGGAAGGAAGGGACTCATAGACCCAAGCTCCTACAGAGCAAACAATTTTTGCCAGTGAAAACACGTGAAACAAGAAAGAGTAGAGAAGGAAACCTACCAACTCACTCAAAATCCCCTTGCTAAGGGGAAAGGTGAATCCTCATTCATGAAATTCGTCGAGGCCAACACTGTAACATCCTTAACATGGGCCTCAACCTCCATCTCGAAAAGGGCTCGAGGGGTGGCGATCGGGGTCCTTTAGGACATTGTACGCCCACATCAGATTCCGACGGGCCATGAGGGGCTAAATCCGACGTTGCATAAACGTACAGATCAGCCACACGCCCGTGAGTCCCCATCCCTTCAACATGGCGACCCTTCAGAAGATGCTCCACCTTCTTTTTGAACTTGGCCTATGCGCCATATATCCACTCAATACTAGACATCGGCACTCGATCAGTGAACGACAATGCGCTACCCCCACATTTCTAGCGTAAAACTATTCACCCTTATAGCGAATGGAAGACGAGAGTGTGATCTTGAAGTAGCCCTCCTGTCGGTTGGAGCGTAGCTGGATGGTGATGCCACCAACAAACTATTATCCACCACGGTCAGGAGACGGTCACAGACTGAAAAAATAATGCTAGAGCTTCCATTATGGATTGAAGTCGAGGAAGGATTCACATAACGTGATGAAACACATTATGTGAAGAACGGTGTTGGGGTGAAAGTTCTAGAGCTCTAGCTTGTAGTAGAAGAGCAACCCCTGCACAAAGGAGTGCAGGGGTAGCCCGAACCCGCGCTCGTAGAAGGACACAAGCACAACCACCTCATTGTCCTGCTACCGTGGTAGCTCACCTAGTCTTCCAACCACCATCCTGAGGCCTCTACAGAAGCGAGGAACCCTTTCTTCTCAAGACCTTGGACGTGGCTTCGGAGGAGCGAGCATCATGGGAAAGAAGCCATGGGCACGAGGTAAGAGATGAATAGAGAGCACAAATGTGATAAATCCTCGAGGGCAAGAATGAAGGCAAGGGTGCAAGGAGACAGTGAGTGTAACCGATTCAAGGGACCCTTCCTCTGTTTATATATACAAATGCATGAAGAAGGAATGGCTCCCAGCAAGTGGGCCCACCACGACGCTGCTGTTGGCGGTCTCCTCTGCCGAAGGTTCTTAGGACGAAGAAATCGTCTACAACTAAAAGGACTCAGCGCCGAAGCTGCAACAGACATGTGTAAAATGCCGAAGGTTCATAGCTTTGGCCCAAGATAGTTATGAAGACCAAACAAGATGTTGAGCCAAAGAGTAAAAGACTCGTTAATCCCTAATGTTTGTATTAAGATAATGTATACATATCAGGGTCATAAATGTACTTTTGCATGGGCTGCATCCCATGCCTATAAATAGATGAACAGTGCCCCCGTATTGTTCACGCTTGATTGGAATTGCATTCACGCTTTCGCCTTCGAGCAAGCCGAAGGTACAAATATAATATACATTATGCATCGCTTTGTCAATATATGATGTCTACCTTAATATTGCTTAACATTTGATATGAAATGAATAATCAACATACGTTACATATGTAACTATATTTGTATATTTATGAATGATGAAGACTTGTTCTTCATGACCTTCGTTCGAGATCCATTATGCCCAAAAGGAGATAATGCTTCAAAGGACGAAGGTCCTTAACGTTTAACAATTGTGTTGCCTTGTTTTATGATTCAGTAATAAAAAACAAGAGGCCAACATAGACGAAGCTGAAGCTGAGCAGCATAAATACATAAGAGACAAAGTTGCTTCGGCAGATCAACCGAAGTCTATGCTTTTTTGTGAAGACGTAGCTAAATAGGAAGTGTTGTTTGGATCGCAGTTATCTAAGGAACAAGAAAAGGCTTTATTAAAGTTTTTATTCAATAACAAGGATGTCTTTGCTTGGTCAGCAAATGATCTTTGTGGCGTCAACAGATATGTCATCGAGCACTCTCTCATTGTGGACCCAACCATCAGACCAGGCAAGCAGAAGCTTCGGAAGATGTCAGATGACAAAGCCGAAGGTGCAAGAAACAAAGTCAAAAGACTCCTGAGTGCCAGAGTAATCAGAGAGGTGACATATCCAGAATGGCTAGCCAATACTGTGATGGTGAAAAAGGCCAATGGAAAGTGGAGAATGTGTATCGATTTCACAGATCTCAACAAGGCATGCCCGAAGAATGAATTTCCTTTGCCAAGAATAGATTCTCTCATATATGTGGCAGCCACTTCAAAGCTCATGAGTCTGTTGGACTGTTACTCAGGCTATCATTACATTTGGATGAAAAAAGAAGACGAGCCCAAAACAAGCTTCATAACCCCTAGTGGGACTTATTGCTATCTTTGGATGCTTGAGGGGCTCAAGAATGCTAGAGGAAGCTTCAGCAGAATGACTTCCAAGGTTCTCTGCACTCAGATTGGCAGGAATGTTTTGACATATTTTGATGATGTCATAGTCAAGAGTATGAAGCAAGAAAATCACATTGTTGATTTGCAAGAAATATTTGCCAACTTTAGAAAGGCTGGCCTCAAGTTAAACCCGAAAAATGTGTCTTCGGGGTCAAGAAAAGAAAATTCCTTGGTTGTCTAGTATCAACAAAGGGGATTGAAGCTAACCCAAGCAAAATAGAAGCTACACTTCAGATGGAGCCACCAAAGTCAAGAAAAAGTAGATTGACAGGAAGGCTGGCATCATTGAATAGATTTATTTCAAGATTAGCATAAAGGAATCTACCATTCTTCGAAGTACTGAAGTCAGCTGAAGTCTTTCAATGGGGACTGGCCCAGCAAAAGGCATTCAAAGATTTGAAATAATATATTATACAGTTAACAACCTTGACTCCACCTTCATCAGGAGTCCCATTACTATTGTATGTAGTTGCTTCCCACGCTGCAGTCAGTGCAGCGCTGGTTCAAGAAAAGCAAGATGAACAAACAAAGAAACAAGTCCCAGTTTACTTCGTTTCTGAAGCATTAAGTCCATCGAAAAGTAACTACACAGAGTTGGAGAAGATACCGTATGATGTATTGATGGCTTCCCGGAAGCTTTGGCATTATTTTCAGTCTTACCATATAATAGTACATTCGTCCCAACCTCTAAAGGACATCATAAGAAACAGATAAGCTATAGGAAGGGTTGGCAATTGGGTTGAAGAGTTGAAAGGGTTCACCATTGACTTGGTTCATAGATCCTCGGTTCAATCTCAAGCACTAGCAGACTTCATTATCGATTGGACGCCAGGGGCTCATGAAGAAGTACACCCGACACATGCCGAAGCTTGGATAGTATTCTGTGATGGCTCGTGGGGAACCTTCGGTGCAGGTGCAGCAGCTATTCTAATTTCACCATAAAAAATCAAAACCGACTATGCAGCTAGGTGTCACACCCGGATTTAAGGGATAAAGTCGGGTGCGTATCATATGTGCGCCAAAGAAGAACAACACATATAATAACAGAGTGTATAGAGATAAATGTTACATTATTATAAAAGTATTTATTACATAGCGGAAGTTTTATGAAAATAAAAGATAAATATAAAGTGAACTAATGTCCATCCTTGGCGCCATAAAGTCGACTGGGAGACGCCACCTAGATCAAGTCGAACTCATCGTTGTGCGGCTCCTCCTGGGCCACCTGTTCTTCTCCTGTGGGGGGGGGGGGTTTATATATCGCAAGTGTGAGCTCACAAAAGATCATAGCTCAACAAGTCATGGGGAATAATGTGCATGAACTCACCAAAGGTGGGAGTTCATGTGATGTGTAAGGCTGATCAACAATAGGGGTTAAAGTTGAGCATTACTTTTAATAAGTTGGTCAAATTTTATTAGCAATTACTAGATGTAAGTAAATACCAAACCATAATAGAAAAAAATTAATAATAAATCCCATGCAAAGCAAATGACAAATTGACTTTAGTTCCACAGTTTAATCATGCGAGAGTCCTGAGCTGCTCATGACCGCGAGCACGGCTAGTATACCAGTTTTACACTCTGTAGAGGTTGTACCCTGTACCGACAAGTCATGTTACCCATCTGCCAAGGGGTCATGAATCCCATACGCCTCTACCAAGGAAGCGAGGCGGGGTAACACTACAAGGCCTTTACAAAGTTCCACTAGCTTCAGAAAACCCACTACAGTTTCTTGGAAGAGCAATGCAGGAATCCCCCATCTGACCGCCATCGCAGCAAAATCAACCCAGGAACATCCCTACACGCCTACTCCCCTACTACCCTTGCCCCTATCGGGTAAGGTAGTCCTCCACTAGCTTTCCTAGTTAGTCAGCCAAGGGCATCCCATTCCACCCTTGTGGTGGCACGTGTTTCTCAAGTTAAGCTCCATGTTCCAATTAAAAATAATGATCTTGACATGAACATAAATAAAATAATAGCATAATTGGAACATGAAGATAATGTAGTATTAAACCCAAAACCATATAGTGCAATAGCAAAACTACCCAAATATTTTAGGGGTGAACAAGGTAAAAGATAACCAGACTAGGGTGACCTATTGGGTCCCATCAAAATTAAGCCTATGCATTGATAAGTGATAATAAAGAACATTATTGGGTAATAAAAGTGGTCAAGGGCACAACTTGTCTTTAATGAGCTCCTGCTCAGCAACTTCTACCTGCTGAACACCTGGATCCTCGGACACTGGCTCTTATACTCGCCACAATACAAACAAGCATAGTACAAAAGGAGAAATTAACATCACAACAAACATGTATACAAAATGCATATTAATAATCTACATACTAAAATAAGATCATAGGAAAAAGAATCATTAAATTTGGAGTTATGGATTTAAGTTATGAATTTCCAAAGGTTTTATGTGCTTGGTACAATATTAATTAAGGGACCAGTTTTAATACAATTTTCATGTCAAAACAGTGTTACTGAGTTATAGATAATATTAATACAAAATCATAGGAACTGGAATGGACCAACTTGGACTTAATATGAATTTTCTAGGGATTAAACAAGTTTCTGTAATTAATTTTATACTAAAAATCAATTTCCATAATCATTTATTTATTTTCACTGACCTCTGGGCTACGTGTCAATTATCGGGAAAGACAGGGGCTACTACGCGAATCAACCCTAGACTCAGAACGCTATGCACTGGGCCGCGGGTTCTATCATTATGTTTGTCGAGGACTCATATGTAAAACATCCATACGGGCGCTTATGGTTTTACTATAGCCATCCGATCGAAAACGAATGGTCCAGATCAGACCAACTCTCACGCGAACCGATACGTGAATCACAACCGCAAGATCGGAGATCTAAGGCTCTGTAACATTCTTATGTCGATTACGTTCGATTAGATCGAACGGTCCAAAACGATTTCCCCTGAATCGCCACGACCGCGTCGTCACCGCCGCACAGATCCCATCTAACGGTCGAGGCGCTTACCTCACGTAATCTAACAGTGGACGTTGGTTATTCCATCAATGGTTTTGAGCCCACCGTCAATCTCCGATGAAGAAACGCGACGGCGCGTGCCATCCCGCGGCGGATGCCATTGCCAGACACCCGGATCCAGTGATCTAGCGCTCTAAACTCAACTCTACGGGGTGCTACGCAATTGTAAGGAACTAGTGAACATGGCGCAGGGGATACTCACTGGAGATGGGCACTGATCGGAGTTGACCACGGTGCACGGCGAATTCGCAGAAACGGCGACAAATCCAGGCGGCGCTGGTGGCCAATCCCATGCAATATGGACGCGACTGTCTTCCACCAAGTCGAGAGGAGCCCCTAGGATCAACTCTGAGGGCACGGCCGACGGTCAGCTAGGATCCCTTCGCGGTAGGTCCCTCCTTTATCTCTGGTGGCGGTGGTGGCCTTGGGGAGTTAGGTTTATGCGGACCCGAATGGAGCAGCGGAACGGAGGAAGGCAAGGGCGGCTGTGGGTTTTATCTCCCTGCGTGGTCGATCGCAACGTGCGCGCGAGATCCGCTCCAGCGGCGTGCCTGCCATGCTCGGCATTCAGTTGAGGATAGAGCCGACTACTAGGGTCCACAGGTCAGAGGGACAGATGCAAGGCGCAGCTTCGGTGTCCGCCCGCTGGCCCCATTTGTCAGCGATTGCGGGGAGGGGAAGGCGAGCACGAAAGGGGCTGTGTCGTGGGTCCCACGTGTCGACGCGCGTACGTGAAGGAAGATGGGCCGCGCTGAGGTAAAAAGGAGGTGGGTCAGTCTACGCGGATTGAGCCCAATACGTTGTTTTCTATTTTCTTTCCCTTTTCTTTTTCCTGCTTTGTTTTCTTTTTATTTTGAATTCCAAATTTTCAAATTCAAATCCTTGTGGGAATTTGTATTTGCATTTGGTTGTATAATCTGAGCATGCCATTATGAGATGAACTTATCTATTTATAAAATTTATCTTATATTGAATAATGATTCTCTCTCCATTTTCTATGTGATTTCAAATTCCACTTTGTAAATTAAGTCTTAATTCTCTTATTGATCAACAATGTATTCCCATTGTGGTGATCACTATTCTTGGTAAATGCAGACACAAATAAATCCTAGCATGATGCACATATTATTTTAGGTGTCACTAATTAGTTGCTCAATTGAAATGTGGAAGTTCTCATGTTCTAATAGAATTCACACAAAATAGAGAAATCAACTTTTTCTTTATTATTTACATTTTTGGGTATTACAAATCCTACCCCCCTTAACAAGAATCTCGTCCTCGAGATTTAAGAAGAACTAGGGAAAAGATGGGGAAATTCTATTCGAAGCTCTTCTTCTCTCTCCCAAGTAGCTTCATCTTCACCATGGTGACTCCATTGCACTTTGCACATCTTTATCACTTTATTTCTTGTAACTCGAGTCAAAGTATCAAGAATCTTGATAGGAAACTCCATGTAAGTCAGATCACCCTGAACACTGAGCTCTTCCATTGGTAGCTATTCCTCAAGGACACTGAGACACTTCTTAAGTTGAGACACGTGGAATACATCGTGCACATCAGATAGATGATCAGGTAGCTCAATCTGTTACCATCTCACCAACTCGCTTAAAGATTCTGAAGGGTCCAATAAAGCGAGGGGATAATTTGCCCTTAACTTTGAATCTCCTCATTCCACGAAGTGGTGACACCTTGAGGTACACATGATCACCCTCTTCAAACTCCAGTGGTCTTCTTCGATTATCAGCATAGCTCTTTTGCCTGGTCTATGCTACCCTCATGTTCTCCCGGATTATTTGGACTTGTTCTTCTGCCTCTTGAATATGTTTAGGCCCAAAGAACTGTCTTTCTCCAATCTGATCCCAATATAGAGGAGTGCTGCACTTCCTGCCATATAAAGCCTCAAATGGTGACATCTTTAGACTGGCCTGGTAACTATTATTATATGAGAACTTAGCATATGGTAGACTCTTGTCCCAATTGCCTCCATGTTGAAGGTCACAAGCTCTCAACTGTTTTCCCGGGTGGTCGCTCCATGTTCTAGTTAACATAATGAACTTAACATGAACAGTAATAATAAACTGATAATAAAAGTGTGATCATGAATAATGTATATCCATACCCAAAACCACATAAAGCAATAGCAAGTACTATCCAAAAAGTTCAGTGGAATCAAGGTATAAAGATAGTCAAACTAGGGTAACCTAAGGGGTCCAAAATTAACCTATGCAGATCATTATCATTAATAAGGACATGACTAGGTAAAAATAAGTGATCAAGGGCACGACTTGCCTTCAACGAGCTCCTGCTCATCAGTCTCCACCTATTGAACCCCTAGATCCTCAGTGGCTTGCTCGTCTACTCGCGTCAATACAAACATACATAGTATAGCAAAAATTAACATCACACCAAACAATAGAACAAAATGCATGATAATATTCTACGTTGCGTAACGAGATAGTAGAAACAGGAACTACTAAATCCGGAGCTACGGTTATTAAGTTATGAATTTCTGAAGTTATTAGGTACTTAGAATAGATTAATTCAAGTGAACAATTTTATTCCAAGTTACATGGCTAAACAGTGTTACTAGTTGATAGACAATATTAAAACAAAATTAATGTCTCTAGAATGAATTAAAAAGGAGTTAAACTCAACAAGTTATGAATTTTCCAAGATTGATACATTATTTTTATACCTAAAAATGATTTCTGCATCTAATTAAACCAATTCTCATGTGGCCTGGATTGCGCACATAATAACAGAGGAGCCCAGGGACTAGCGCGCAAAAATGTTTAAGGCACAAGTTATATCAGGTTGACGGCGGGTTAATTTCATTTAATCCGAGGGTCTCATTTGCAAAGTTGGCTCGGCGAAAGGGTATCGAGAGATCCTGACCGCCCGATCAGAAACGGACGCGCCAGATTAGATCCAGGCGAGTTACTCATCCGCGCTCAACCCTGACCGTCCGATCAGATCCTACGGTCAGGATCCAACTACCCGAATCGGTGCGCGAGATCTAATCTGAAGCGTTCAAGCGCAGGTCAACGGCCGAGAGCCATCAGAGCGAATGGGTACGCAATCATCTAATCTCTACCGTAGGGAACCGATCCAACAACCCACGTTCCCTCTCCTACCTCCAGCACCGGACCACGGCGGCACGCAGAGCCAGGGCGGCAACACTCCGGCGACCCGCCCATGCGCAACCCCACACCCAAATACTCCCCGATTGACACTACATGATCGCAGAGCTAAAATGAAATGGGTGGGAGATACTCACCGGTGATCAGGAAACGAAGATCACTGCCCACGCACCGCACGGATCCGTCGTCTGATGAGAGCGATGGCGAGGAATTACGGGTACCCCAGTGTTGGGGACTTGTTCTCAAATGCTATGAATTAAGAACAAGGCAACACAGAATGTTAAATGTTAATGTCCTTCGTCCTACAAAGCATTATTTCCCTTAGGATATAATGATCTTCAGACGAAGGTTATGAAGGACGTACCTTCATGGTCGCAGTATATATTAATAAAAGAAGAAGCATATGAAATATAAAAGACAATATAAACAATCATGTAACATTATTAATTCATTCTCATTATATTATCATAGAGAGACAGAAACAATACTGAATTATAAATGTACCTTCGGCTTGACAGAAGGTAAAAGTACAAGTGTGACGCACAAGTGAATACAAGTCAGCGTGAACAGTATGGGAGTATTGTTCATCTATTTATAGGCACAGGACGCAGCCTGTGTGAAATTACATTCATGCCCTTCATATTCACTATTGACTTAAGAACAAACTGTCGAGGACTAGATAGCCTTTTCCTCCTTAAGTCGGTTCCTCTTTCTGTTACTGAGCCGAAGCTTTCTCTCGCGCACCTTCGGCGTTGGTTCAATCCTTCGTTCCGATCCTACTTTCCATTCCGTATATGCTTTTAATCCAAGACCGAAGGTACCTGTTCATATGTTACACTTGGAAAATATTGTTAAATCATGTTTTTGAGGACCTTCGGAGAACGAAGGCCCCCACAGTAGCCCCTCGCAGTATTAATTTGTTTAAGATGACGAATTCAGACTGTGACATGGACGAAGGCCTTAAGCCGAAGGTCCGAAAAAACACCTTCCCTTTGCTAGAATAGCAACAGTCAATGACGGACGGGACCCCCCAATTTGGGACGTGCCGAGCGTATAAATAAGAACTCACACCAGCCACATTTGATACGTTGTCTGTGTCGTTTGCTTTATTTTCTCAATTTCATAGCTCTTGCTCACTAACGCTTGCTAGTTTTTCAAGCTTTCTGAGCTTCGGTTAAAAAGCCGCATTTTCATCATTTCTGAAGGAGAAATGTCTCAAGACAAAAAGGTTGCTGCTGAGACGAAGCTAACTGAAGAGGAGAAGCTTTTTGAGGAGAAGAAGGTTGTGAATCCTTACATTGCAGGATTTATTGAGTCAATGGCAAAAACAAATACAGAGAAGATTACTAAGGAGATACTGGAAGGCCTGTCTGAAGATACTGGTGACAGTGATAGTTATGATGCGGAAAGCAGGGGCAAAGATTCTGAGGATCAGCCCTGGAGGCCAAGTCATTCAATTTTTGGAAAATCGACCATCAAACAAAGTCACCTTGAGAACATGAGAGGAAGATACTTTCGGGATATGTCTACTGTAAGGGCTGGTGGAGACAACAACGTCCCTGCCCCCGAGGAAAACAAAGTTGTGATTTACCGAAGCTTCTTCAAAGCTGGGCTTCGGTTCCCACCGAGCAGGTTTGTAGTTGAAGTGTTGAAAACCTACCAAATCTTCCTTCATCAGATGACCCCCGAAGCCATATTGAGGATAGGAGTCTTCATCTGGGAAGTAAGAAGTCAAGGGATAGAGCCAAGCGCGAAATGTTTCTGCAGCATGCACGAACTTCTGTATGAGACGAAGGCCATGGGTAAAGAAAAGTATCACAACAACTTTGGTTGTTATGGATTTATCGTCCGTCCCAACGCAAGCCATCCAGTGCCAACATTTCGGAAGAGATGGCCCGGAAATTGGATGGAAGAATGGTTTTATGTGAAGAACGACTTGACAACGAGGGAGGACATCAAGGAGGTTATCATGCGCCCCATATGGTCCCACTTCGGTCTCCGAAAGCCGAAGGTTGAAATTTATGACACCGCCGAAGCGTGTCAGAAGGCGTTTGGTACTGTCTGCTTCTTCATTGGTACAAGAGATTTAATTCAAGAGCCTATAGCATTCAGAGTATGGCCGCTTGTAGAGAGCTGGGAAATGCCGAAGGAGACCATCACCAAGTCTAGCGAAGGTGAACTGGTCTGGCTGAAGTATACATTTAGGTATGGGGATAAGTTCGATGAGCCAAACGATGACTGGCTAAAATGCATCAAAGCTACAAGTGATGAACTGCTTGGATCATATTCAAAGGCAGAAGATAATGCATTATCCACAGCCTTGGGAAGTCGGGGAAAGAAGAGATTGAACAGAGTTTTTGATGCCATCGGTTTCGTCTACCCCGACTACCGCTACCCGCTGCGGGGACAGGGGAAAAGGAGAAAAGCTGCTGCTTTGGCCGCCCCAGCTGAGCCTGTGCTGAAGACTGCGGGCAAAAGGATGAAGGTACTTACCCACCGGTCGCGTTACATTGAACCGGCTGTGGTGCCTAAGTTTGGCGGGGAGACCTCTTCAGCTGCTGAATCAAGAGAAACTGTTCCTCCCATGCAGAGGACTGAAGAGACGGCTATAATGCCGAAGGCACCTTGGGTTAAGCTAGTTGAAATGAAGGATGATAAAGATAAGGCTAAAAAGTCAAAAACTGAAGAAGTAACAACGATGCCAGAAATTTTAAGCCCTTCAACAGAAGCAGCAATGCCGAAGACACAAAAAGGTTCTGCCATAACTCCTAAGAGGAGGAGGATGACAAATGTACTAGATGTTGTTTTGGAAACAGCAAAAACCTTGAATCCTGCTCCTTCCAGAAAAATTGTTGAAGCTTCTAAGGCACAACTCAAAGCTAAATCAAAACAAGCAGAAGTCGAAGCTATAATAGTTGAAACCGAGGCTGGGCCCTCAGAGCCCGCTGAGATAGAGGCTGCCGAAATCAAAGAGAAGGCAACTGAAGAAAAGGCCATAGAGCAAATTTCGTTTGAAAAGGTTGCAACTCCTGCTCCCGAAGCTTTAAAAGAGAGCCTTGATTACATCATTCGTCATGCTTCGGGAAAGGAACTTTCTCAAGAAGAAATACGAGAAGCACAAAACTATGCTCAAAATTTGAAATACCCGAAGGGGGCGTTAATGTTTAATGGCAGTGGGGAAGAAGATTTTTTGTACTGTCTCCCAGATAATAAAGAGATATCCGTATGCCGGGAGATAGGTAGAAGCATCGGATTCTCGAAGCTAGAAGATGGCCTTTCAATATTATCAAAAGATGAACTTGCTGACAGTTTGGCGTATAATAGCATAAAGGTATAAAAGCTAATTTTGTATTTTGAAAACAAAATATTTTATTTACTATAGTTAATTATGTCTTCCTCTTGCAGGGCTTAATTCTTAGCAATGCGCTGAGAGCTCAGAAGAACATTGAGGACGAAGGATATACAATGGCTCTGAACAACCTTCGTTCAGAGGTAATTGAACTAAGAAACGAAGGTCTTGAAAAATACAAAATCTTGATTTCATTGGTGAACAAAGTGAAAGAAGATGAAGCCAACTTCAAGGCTCAAGCTGAGATCCAAAAGAATGAGATCGAAGACCTTCAGAAACAACTGGCTGAAGCCAAAGAAAAGTGTGGTCTTGCCGAAGCTAACCGAGATATCAGTGAATATTGGAAGAACTATTTAGAAAAAAACAGTTGAAGAACTCCGCGCGTCCAAAGAAAGATGTTTTGAAAAATCATTGGGCTACGTGGAAAAGATAAAGGCTAGCTTCGCCAACGTGGGCGCCTATTCAAACGAAGATAACTTCATACGAGGCGACCCTGAAGGTGTTATCGAGTGGATAAGCGGAGAGGCCGAAACTTTTGAAGAAATTCTAAGTGATTGCAGGGATGTCTGCGCGTTCTCCGATGCAAGAGGAATTTCAGCCATCCTGGAGAAGGCGGGTTGCGACCATGTCAAAACCCTGGCCCTGGCCGAAGCTGCCTTCTCCATGGATGATACAAAAGATCCCTCAGCTGAAGCAAGTTTAATGGGAGGAAAATTTTACAGTGACATCTGGATAAATGGTGGTCGAGAAATGGCTCACGAAATTATGAAGAAAAGTGAAAAAGACATCCATGACGCCCGAGTACAAGCTAAGCAAGCTGAAGAAGCTGCAGAGCGCAAGAGGCGCATAGGTATTGTTTCGCAGCATTGAAAGGGAAATGTGCCTTTGGGCCATTTCTAAGTATTTTGGTGATTGAGTGCCAACACAAGTGCTTAAATGTGAATCTATGCCCATGGATGAACAAAGTGCAAATCACAAGTAAAGGTATGTTTCTAAGCCTTAGTACATTGGTTTTGTGTACTAATATATTTGTCTAAGTGTTAGAAAACAGAGAGAAGAAGAAAAGGAGAACGTTGGCTGTGTACAACCAACAGGCTGTTTCGGTCTGGGGCACCGGACTGTCCGGTGGTGCACCGGACAGTGTCCGGTGCGCCAGGCTGCCTCGGGCGAAGAAGCCGCTCTCGGGAATTTTGCCGACGGCGTACGGCTAAAATTCACCGGACTGTCCGGTGTGCACCGGACTGTCCGGTGTGCACCGGACTGTCCGGTGAGCCAACGGTCGGCCGAGCCAACGGTCGGCCGAGCCAACGGTCGGCCGCGGAATCTGCGCGCGACACGTGGTCTGGCCAACGGTCGGAAGGAGGCACCGGACTGTCCGGTGTGCACCGGACTGTCCAGTGCGCCAGATCTGCAACGGTCGGCAACGGTCGGCCGCGACTGTTAAGGAAAGAAATCGGGCACCGGACAGTGTCCGGTGTGCACCGGACTGTCCGGTGCGCCCGACGACAGAAGGCAAGGATGGCCTTCCAGATTTGTTCTCAACGGCTCCTAGCTGCCTTGGGGCTATAAAAGGGACCCCTAGGCGCATGGAGGAGAACACCAAGCATTCCTACAACATTCCTGAGCACCAAGACATCGATTCCACGCATTTGGTTCATTGTGATAGCATCTAGAGCTCTTGTTGAGTTGTGAACTCATTGAGTTGTGTTGCGAGCTCTTGTTGCAACTTGTGTGCGTGTTGTTGCTCTGATTTTGAGTCTTGTGTGCGTTGCTCATTCCCTCCCTTACTCCGTATTTCTTTGTGAATCTCAAGTGTAAGGGCGAGAGGCTCCAAAGTTGTGGAGATTCCTCGCAAACGAGATATTGAGAAGAAAAGCATAACACTGTGGTATTCAAGTTGATCATTGGATCACTTGAGAGGAGTTGAGTGCAACTCTCGTCCGTTGGGACGCCACAACGTGGAGTAGGCAAGTTTTTGTACTTGGCCGAACCACGGGATAAATCACTGTGTCTTCTCTGTGTTGAACTTCTTGTGATTGTCTTTGTGTGCAAGATCCTCTCTCTAGCCACTTGGCATTAACTGTGCTAACAATTAACCAAGTTTTTGTGGCTATAAGTTTAATTTTCACAGGATCACCTATTCACCCCCCCCCCCTCTAGGTGCTCTCAATTGGTATCGGAGCCGTTCTCTTCAAGAAAGGGACTAACCGCCCGAAGAGATGGATCCTAAGGGGAAGGGAATCGTGATCAACGACAAGGAGAAGGAGTCCTTCGTCAACGAGCCAAAGGATGACAAGTCCAACGACTCGGGCTCAGGCCATAGACGAAAAGATGGGAAGAAGAAGAAGACAAGGCGCATCAAGGAGATTGTCTACTACGACAGCGACGAATCTTCCTCTTCCCAAAAGGACGACGACAACGACTACAGGAAGACGGTCAATTCGAACTTTTCATTTGACTATTCTCGTATTCCACATAATTCGAATTCGCATTTGCTTTCCATTCCTCTTGGCAAACCTCCACACTTCGATGGGGAGGACTACGGATTTTGGAGTCACAAAATGCGTAGTCACTTATTCTCTCTCCATCCAAGCATATGGGAGATTGTAGAGAATGGAATGAAATTTGATAGCTCGGATAGTCCTATGCTTATAAATGAACAAATCCATAGAAATGCACAAGCTACTACTGTTCTCTTAGCATCTTTGTGCAGGGAAGAATACAATAAAGTGAGCGGCTTGGACAATGCCAAGCAGATATGGGACACCCTCAAGATCTCTCACGAGGGCAACGACGTCACCATGCTCACCAAGATGGAGTTGGTGGAAGGCGAACTTGGGAGATTCGCTATGATAAGGGGGGAGGAGCCAACCCAAACATACAACCGGCTTAAAACCCTTGTCAACAAGATAAGAAGCTATGGAAGCACGCGATGGACGGACCACGACGTCGTCCGCCTAATGCTAAGGTCATTTACCGTTCTTGATCCTCATTTGGTGAATAATATTCGTGAGAATCCCAGGTACACCAAAATGTCGCCCGAAGAAGTCTTAGGAAAATTCGTCAGCGGGCGAATGATGATCAAGGAAGCAAGGTACGTGGACGACGCCTTGAATGGACCGATCAACGAACCACAACCTTTTGCTCTCAAAGCTACAAGAAGCAAGGAGGCGCTACCTAGCAAGGTGGCACAAATTGAGGCGGTCGGACTTAATGATGAAGAGATGGCTCTCATCATCAAACGCTTCAAGACGGTGCTAAAGGGTCACAAGGGGCAGCCAAGCAAGACCAAGACAAAGGGGAAGCGCTCATGCTTCAAATGCGGTAAGATTGGTCATTTTATTGCTAACTGTCCCGATAATGAAAGTGACCAGGAACATGGGAGCAAGAGGGAAAAGAAGAAAAATTACAAGAAGGCAAAGGGCGAGGCACATATGGGAAAGGAGTGGGATTCGGATTGCTCCTTGTCCGACTCCGACAACGAAGGACTCGCCGCTACCACTTTCAACAAGTCATCCCTCTTCCCAAACGAGCATCACACTTGCCTTATGGCAAGGGAAAAGAAGGTAATCACTCGTAACGCTAGTACTTATGATTCTTCTAGTGATGAGTCGAGTGATGATGATGACATAGACTACTCTAGTTTGTTCAAGGGATTGGATAGAAATAAAATTGATAAAATCAATGAATTGATTGATGCATTGAATGAGAAGGATAAACTCTTAGAGAAACAAGAGGATTTATTGTATGAAGAGCATGATAAATTTGTAGAAGCTCAACGATCTCATGCTCTAGAAGTTAAAAGAAATGAAATGCTTTCTAGTGAACTATCTTCTTGTCATGAAACTATTGCTACTTTAAAGAGTGTTAATGATGACTTAAATGCTAAACTGGTAGAAGCAAATAAATCCAACTCTTGTGTTGAACATGTTGAGATTTGCACTAGGTGTAAGGATATTGATATTAATGCTTGTAGCGAACACTTAGTTTCTATTTCAAAATTGAATGATGAATTAGCTAGTCTTAATGCTCAACTTAAGACTAGCAAGAGTAATTTTGATAAACTAAAATTTGCTAGGGATGCCTACACGGTTGGTAGACACCCCTCAATTAAGGATGGGCTTGGCTTCAAGAGAGAAGTCAAGAACTTGACAAGCCATAAGGCTCCTATCTCCGCCAAGGAGAAAGGGAAGGCTCCTATGGCTAGTAGCACTAAAAAGAACCATGCTTTTTTGTATCATGATAGAAGACAAACTAGAAGTGCTTATAGGGGTTATAATGCTTATGATGATTTTGATGCTCATGTCATGGTTGCTTCTAGTTCTTCTAATGTGCATAATAGAAATATGTCTAGGAAAAATGCTATGCCTAGAAAGAATATTACTCATGCTCCTAGGAAAGTAGTGAATGAACCTTCTACAATTTATTGTGCTTTGAATGCTTCCTTTGCAATTTGTAGAAAGGATAGAAAGGTAATTGCTAGGAAGTTAGGGGCAAGATGCAAGGGAGACAAAACTTGCATTTGGGTCCCTAAGAATATTTGTGCTAACCTTGTAGGACCCAACATGAGTTGGGTACCTAAAACCCAAGCCTAAATTTGCCTTGCAGGTTTATGCATCCGGGGGTTCAAGCTGGATTATTGACAGCGGATGCACAAACCATATGACGGGGGAGAAGAAGATGTTCACCTCCTACGTCAAGAATAAGGATTCCCAAGATTCAATCATATTCGGTGATGGGAATCAGGGCAAGGTAAAAGGGTTAGGTAAAATTGCAATTTCTAATGAGCACTCTATCTCTAATGTGTTTTTAGTAGAGTCTCTTGGTTATAATTTGCTATCTGTTAGTCAATTATGCAACATGGGGTATAACTGTCTATTTACAAATGTAGATGTGTCTGTCTTTAGAAGAAGTGATGGTTCACTAGCTTTTAAGGGTGTATTAGACGGCAAACTTTATTTAGTTGATTTTGCAAAAGAAGAGGCTGGTCTAGATGCATGCTTAATAGCTAAGACTAGCATGGGCTGGCTGTGGCATCGCCGCTTAGCACATGTGGGAATGAAGAACCTTCACAAGCTTCTAAAGGGAGAACACGTGATAGGTTTGACTAACGTGCAATTCGAAAAGGATAGACCTTGTGCAGCTTGTCAAGCAGGTAAACAAGTGGGAGGAGCGCATCACAGCAAGAATGTAATGACCACTTCAAGACCTCTGGAGCTGCTGCATATAGACCTCTTCGGACCCGTCGCCTATCTGAGCATAGGAGGAAGTAAGTATGGTCTAGTTATTGTTGATGACTTTTCCCGCTTCACTTGGGTGTTCTTCTTGCAGGATAAGTCTGAAACCCAAGGGACCCTCAAGCGCTTCCTCAGGAGAGCTCAAAATGAGTTTGAGCTCAAGGTAAAGAAGATAAGGAGCGACAACGGGTCCGAATTCAAGAACCTTCAAGTGGAGGAGTTCCTTGAAGAGGAAGGGATCAAGCACGAGTTCTCCGCCCCCTACACACCACAGCAAAATGGTGTGGTAGAGAGGAAGAACAGGACGCTCATCGACATGGCAAGGACGATGCTAGGAGAGTTCAAGACCCCCGAGTGCTTTTGGACGGAAGCTGTGAACACGGCTTGCCACGCCATCAACAGGGTCTACCTTCATCGCCTTCTCAAGAAGACGTCGTATGAGCTGTTAACCGGTAACAAACCCAATGTATCTTACTTTCGTGTATTTGGGAGCAAGTGCTACATTCTAGTGAAGAAAGGTAGAAATTCTAAGTTTGCTCCCAAAGCTGTAGAAGGGTTTTTATTAGGTTATGACTCAAATACAAAGGCGTATAGAGTCTTCAACAAATCATCGGGTTTGGTTGAAGTTTCTAGCGACGTTGTATTTGATGAGACTAATGGCTCTCCAAGAGAGCAAGTTGTTGATCTTGATGATGTAGATGAAGAAGATGTTCCAACGGCCGCTATGCGCACCATGGCGATTGGTGATGTGCGACCACAGGAACACTTGGAGCAAGATCAACCTTCTTCCTCAACGACTGTGCATCCCCCAACTCAAGACGATGAACAGGTTCATCAACAGGAGGCGCGTGATCAAGGGGGAGCACAAGATGATCATGTGATGGAGGAAGAAGCGCAACCGGCACCTCCAACCCAAGTTCGAGCGGTGATTCAAAGGGATCATCCCGTCGACCAAATTTTGGGTGACATTAGCAAGGGAGTAACTACTCGATCCCGATTAGTTAATTTTTGTGAGCATTACTCCTTTGTCTCTTCTATTGAGCCTTTCAGGGTAGAGGAGGCCTTGCTAGATCCGGACTGGGTGTTGGCCATGCAGGAGGAGCTCAACAACTTCAAGAGGAATGAAGTTTGGACGCTGGTGCCTCGTCCTAAGCAAAATGTTGTGGGAACCAAGTGGGTGTTCCGCAACAAACAAGACGAGCACGGAGTGGTGACAAGGAACAAGGCTCGACTTGTGGCAAAAGGTTATGCCCAAGTCGCAGGTTTGGACTTTGAGGAGACGTTTGCTCCGGTGGCTAGGCTAGAATCAATTCGCATCTTGCTAGCGTATGCCGCTCACCATTCTTTCAGGTTGTACCAAATGGATGTGAAGAGCGCTTTCCTCAACGGGCCAATCAAGGAGGAGGTGTACGTGGAGCAACCCCCTGGCTTCGAGGATGAACGGTACCCCGACCATGTGTGTAAGCTCTCTAAGGCGCTCTATGGACTTAAGCAAGCCCCAAGAGCATGGTATGAATGCCTTAGAGACTTTCTAATTGTTAATGCTTTCAAGGTTGGGAAAGCCGATCCAACTCTTTTTACAAAGACATGTGATGGTGATTTGTTTGTGTGCCAAATTTATGTCGATGACATAATATTTGGTTCTACTAACCAAAAGTCTTGTGAAGAGTTTAGCAGGGTGATGACGCAGAAATTCGAGATGTCGATGATGGGCGAGTTGAACTAAGTGAAGCAACTCAAGGAAGGCACCTTCATCTCCCAAACGAAGTACACGCAAGATCTGCTAAAGCGGTTTGGGATGAAGGACGCCAAGCCCGCAAAGACTCCGATGGGAACCGACGGACACACCGACCTCAACAAAGGAGGTAAGTCCGTTGATCAAAAAGCATACCGGTCCATGATAGGTTCATTACTTTACTTATGTGCTAGTAGACCGGATATTATGCTTAGCGTATGCATGTGTGCTAGATTTCAATCCGATCCTAAGGAGTGTCACTTAGTGGCGGTGAAGCGAATTTTGAGATATTTAGTTGCTACGCCTTGCTTCGGGCTCTGGTATCCAAAGGGGTCTACCTTTGACTTGGTTGGATACTCAGACTCCGACTATGCTGGATGTAAGGTCGATAGGAAGAGCACATCGGGGACGTGCCAATTCTTAGGAAGGTCCCTGGTGTCGTGGAACTCTAAGAAACAAACTTCCGTTGCCCTATCCACCGCTGAGGCCGAGTATGTTGCCGCAGGACAGTGTTGCGCACAACTACTTTGGATGAGGCAAACCCTCAGGGACTTTGGCTACAATCTGAGCAAAGTCCCACTCCTATGTGATAATGAGAGTGCTATCCGCATGGCAGAAAATCCTGTTGAGCACAGCCGCACAAAGCACATAGACATCCGGCATCACTTTTTGAGAGACCACCAGCAAAAGGGGGATATCGAAGTGTTTCATGTTAGCACCGAGAACCAGCTAGCCGATATCTTTACCAAGCCTCTAGATGAGAAGACCTTTTGCAGGCTGCGTAGTGAGCTAAATGTCTTAGATTCGCGGAACTTGGATTGAATTGTAGCATACACGTGTTTATGCTTTTGATCATGTTCATTCTGCATTTTGTTGCTTATTATGGTGCTCAAGTTGTACAGACACTCCCTGGACCTCACAAGTCCGTTGCAAAGTGATGCACATGTTTAGGGGGAGATGTGTTACAACTTGACCCTTTGAGACTAACCATATGCTTGAGTTTGCTTGATTTAGTCTCGAAGGAGAATTGAAAGGGAAAAGGTGGACTTGGACCATGAAAGACTTTCACTGCACTCCGATGAGAGGGTAACTTATTCCAAGTCCATCTCGTGAACTCTTATTGCCATTTGATCTTAATTGAAGATTTTGGTGAGGCAATGGGGTTAAAGGGCCAAGATTGATCCCGTTTTGGTGCTTGATGCCAAAGGGGGAGAAAATAAAGGCCAAAGCAATAAATGGATCAGCTACCACTTGAGAGATTTGAAAATAGTAGAGTAGAGCTTTTGTTTTGTCAAAACTCTTATTGTCAAAACTCTTATTGTCTCTTTTGACCACTTGAGAGATTTGAAAATAGTAGAGTAGAGCTTTTGTTTTGTCAAAACTCTTATTGTCTCTTTTGTGAAAAGTTGGCTTCTTGTGGGGAGAAGTAGTAATTATGGGAAAAAGGGGGAGTTTTTGAAATCTTTGATCAATCTCTTTTGGAATGACTCTCTTTATGCTTCAACATGTGTGTTTGACTTAGAGATAGAGATTTGAGTTCGATTTACAAAAACAAACCAAGTGGTGGCAAAGGATGATCCATATATGCCAAAATTGAATAAAACTCAAATTTGTTTTATTTGAAGTGATTTTGCACTTGTTCTAGTTGCTTTATGTTGTGTTGGCATAAATCACCAAAAAGGGGGAGATTGAAAGGGAAATGTGCCTTTGGGCCATTTCTAAGTATTTTGGTGATTGAGTGCCAACACAAGTGCTTAAATGTGAATCTATGCCCATGGATGAACAAAGTGCAAATCACAAGTAAAGGTATGTTTCTAAGCCTTAGTACATTGGTTTTGTGTACTAATATATTTGTCTAAGTGTTAGAAAACAGAGAGAAGAAGAAAAGGAGAACGTTGGCTGTGTACAACCAACAGGCTGTTTCGGTCTGGGGCACCGGACTGTCCGGTGGTGCACCGGACAGTGTCCGGTGCGCCAGGCTGCCTCGGGCGAAGAAGCCGCTCTCGGGAATTTTGCCGACGGCGTACGGCTAAAATTCACCGGACTGTCCGGTGTGCACCGGACTGTCCGGTGAGCCAACGGTCGGCCGAGCCAACGGTCGGCCGCGGAATCTGCGCGCGACACGTGGTCTGGCCAACGGTCGGAAGGAGGCACCGGACTGTCCGGTGTGCACCGGACTGTCCGGTGCGCCAGATCTGCAACGGTCGGCAACGGTCGGCCGCGACTGTTAAGGAAAGAAATCGGGCACCGGACAGTGTCCGGTGTGCAGCGGACTGTCCGGTGCGCCCGACGACAGAAGGCAAGGATGGCCTTCCAGATTTGTTCTCAACGGCTCCTAGCTGCCTTGGGGCTATAAAAGGGACCCCTAGGCGCATGGAGGAGAACACCAAGCATTCCTACAACATTCCTGAGCACCAAGACATCGATTCCACGCATTTGGTTCATTGTGATAGCATCTAGAGCTCTTGTTGAGTTGTGAACTCATTGAGTTGTGTTGCGAGCTCTTGTTGCAACTTGTGTGCGTGTTGTTGCTCTGATTTTGAGTCTTGTGTGCGTTGCTCATTCCCTCCCTTACTCCGTATTTCTTTGTGAATCTCAAGTGTAAGGGCGAGAGGCTCCAAAGTTGTGGAGATTCCTCGCAAACGAGATATTGAGAAGAAAAGCATAACACTGTGGTATTCAAGTTGATCATTGGATCACTTGAGAGGAGTTGAGTGCAACTCTCGTCCGTTGGGACGCCACAACGTGGAGTAGGCAAGTTTTTGTACTTGGCCGAACCACGGGATAAATCACTGTGTCTTCTCTGTGTTGAAATTCTTGTGATTGTCTTTGTGTGCAAGATCCTCTCTCTAGCCACTTGGCATTAACTGTGCTAACAATTAACCAAGTTTTTGTGGCTATAAGTTTAATTTTCACAGGATCACCTATTCACCCCCCCCCCCTCTAGGTGCTCTCAAGCATCTAGCTTCGGCATTTGTTTTCATGACTTCGAACTGATTAATTTTTTCTACTGTAGTTGAACTATCTCCTCCACTGGAACCGTTCGACCCCCTGGCCGACCCAGAAACGAAGAAAGCAATAGAGATCATCAATATGGCTGAATCTATTGTTGATGAAGTTGTTAACAAGTTATTAAATGAAGTTGCAGAGAAGGTCATGAAAGAGGATTAGTACTTATTGTAAAAACATTTTTAGATGATCAATGTAGATTTGCTGTATCAAGACTGTAATATTCGATGTGCATATTTTTGAATCTAATATGTAAATTATTTGTAATTCGGTTCTTTGCGATGCATGAAACTTTATATACATGTCGTTTTTGAGCCTTCGGCGAAAAAACACCTTCCTTCTTTTCATGCTTCGTAAAGAAAAAGATATGTGCTTCATGAAAATATCCATGCTTCGTAAACAAAGGATCCCTTCTTTTGCAATAGAGCTGATGAAGTTGTATTTCTCAGCTTACTTTGTGCCTTAGCACATTTTCATTGTCTCCGAAGGTCGACTTCGTATTCAATTCGTGTCATCGGTGCAATATGATGTATGATGTGATGATATGATGCGAAGGATGATGCTAATGCCGAAGATACACACCCACACGCCCACACTGGAACACACCATCTCTGCGTCCCCTTAGGAACGATCAGAATCTCTTTGCCGTTTATTTTTCGGCTTCACCGCTTATTTTTCGGTGTAAGTTCTGCATCCCCTAAGGAATGTCTTTTGAACTTCTTCGCCTTCTATTTCGGCGGTATCACCGTTGACTTTTCGGTGTAAGTTCTGCATTCCCTTAGGAATGTCTTTTGAACTTCTTCACCTTATATTTCGGCGGTATTTGGCTCTACATTCCCTTTGGAACGACTTTGGAGCAGAAAACTTACACTGCGCTCCCTTAGGAACGGCTTTTTTGTAGCTTTGTCAAAACTTACGCTGCGCTCCCTTAGGAACGACTTTTTTGTTGCTTCGTCAAAACTTACGCTGCACTCCCTTAGGAACGACTTTTGAGCTTCGACAATTTTTAAGCTTCGTAAATCTGTGAAGAAGATATATTTCATTTTAATGGAAATGAAACTATTACAAGGAATTAAAACTAAGCTTACATTACTTGTTCTTTATTGAAAGACAAAAATGACATAGAATGTAAGAAATTTTTCAGAGGTAGGATATCTCTCAATAAATGTGCTTTGATTCTGGCACAGTACTGTTGACTGTGCGAGCTTCGGATTCCTCCCTAAATTCCCGTTGCTATTGAGAGTGATGGTGCCCTTTGGCTGCTGGCTTCGAGAATAGGTCGGTTGTAGTGGTGGTGGTGGTGGGAGTTGTGGCCAGGAAGCCTGTGAATGGCTAGCCGAAGCAACAGAAGCTGCAGGATGATTGCCCACATACTCTGGTATGTAGGGAGAATGACAGGAAACAGTGTGCAAGACCTGCTTCAGCTGATTCTGTCGAACATCGGCTTCTGCTATCTCTTTTTGCTTCTGAATGGTGATTTGGCACATTCTTGTAGTATGGCCCTTGTCCTCACCACAGAATATGCAGTAGATCTTTCTAGGGTGATCCCAAAATCTTCCCCCGAAGCCCCTGGCGCCTCTGCCCCTTGGAGCTGGTGGCCTGAAAGAGCTTTGTTGTTGCCCCGAAGATTGTGAGGTGTATTGCGACCTTTGAGGCTAACTCCCTTTGTCATCACTCTGAGTGGAATTATGGATTGATCTAACATGCCTCGGATGGATTCTTCCTCCGAAGCCCCTAGTCATTTTCGAGAATCTGTAAGCTTCCTCCCTTTTTTGGCGGAAGTCGTTGTCAGCCCGGATGTACTCATCCATTTTCTAGAGCAGCTTCTCCAGAGTTTGTGGGGGCTTCCTGGTGAAGTGCTGAGTCGTAGGTCCTAGCCGAAGGCCCTTAATCATGGCATCAATGAAAATTTCATTGGGCACTGTGGGCGCTTGTGCCCTCAATTACAAGAACCTTCGGACATACGCCTGGAGGTATTCCTCATGGTCTTGCGTGCATTGGAACAGGGCCTGAGTTGTGACTGGCTTCGTCTGAAAACCTTGGAAACTGGTCACCAGCATATCCTTAAGCTTCTGCCACGATGTGATAGTCCCTGGCCAAAGAGAAGAATACCATGTTTGGGCTACATTCCGGACCGCCGTGACGAAGGACTTCGCCATGACTGCAGTATTGCCCCCATACGAAGATATAGTTGCTTCATAGCTCATCAAAAACTGCTTTGGGTCTGAGTGCCCATCATATATGGGAAGCTGAGGTGGCTTGTATGATGGGGGCCATGGGGTAGCCTGAAGTTCTGCTGCCAAGGGAGAAGCATCATCAAAAGTAAAGGTATCATGATTAAAATCATCATATCATCCATCTTCGTTGAATAAGCCTTCTTGACGAAGCTCCCTGTGTTGGGGCCTTCGGTCTTGTTCATCTTGAACAAGATGGCGCACTTCTTCAGTAGCTTCATCGATCTTCCTTTGAAGATCAGCCAGCCGCGCCATCTTCTCCTTCTTCCTTTGTACTTGTTGATGGATGATTTCCATGTCCCTGATCTCTTGGTCCAATTCCTCCTCCTGGAGTGTTGGACTGGTGGCCTTCCTCTTCTGGCTTCGAGCTTCTCGGAGAGAAAGAGTTTCCTGGTTTGGGTCTAGTGGCTGCAGTGCAGCAACCCCTGTCGCTGAAGCTTTCTTCGGCGACATGACGAAGGTCAGTGCTTGCCGAAGGTGGTCGAAAGAGTTCACCGGAGGTGGGCGCCAATGTTGGGGACTTGTTCTCAAATGCTATGAATTAAGAACAAGGCAATACAGAATGTTAAATGTTAATGTCCTTCATCCTACGAAGCATTATTTCCCTTAGGATATAATGATCTTCAGATGAAGGTTATGAAGGACGTACCTTCATGGTCGAAGTATATATTAATAAAAGAAGAAGCATATGAAATATAAGAGACAATATAAACAATCATGTAACATTATTAATTCATTCTCATTATATTATCATAGAGAGGCAGAAACAATACTGAATTATAAATGTACCTTCGACTTGACAGAAGGTAAAAGTACAAGCGTGACACACAAGTGAATACAAGTCAGCGTGAACAGTACGGGAGTACTGTTCATCTATTTATAGGCACAGGACGCAGCCTGTGTGAAATTACATTCATGCCCTTCATATTCACTATTGACTTAAGAACAAACTGTCGAGGACTAGATAGCCTTTTCCTCCTTAAGTCGGTTCCTCTTTCTATTACTGAGCCGAAGCTTTCTCGCGCGCACCTTCGGCGTTGGTTCAATCCTTCGTTCTGATCCTACTTTACATTCCGTATATGCTTTTAATCCAAGACCGAAGGTACCTATTCATATGTTACACTTGGAAAACATTGTTAAATCATGTTTTTGAGGACCTTCGGAGGACGAAGGCCTCCAACAGTGGCCCTCGATCGCCCAGGTTGACACTACCGCACACGCGCCCACACGAGGAAGCCCTCGACTCACACAACGACACCAGACCACCCCCCCCCCCCCAATTAGAGAATGGTGCAGCGGTGGCAGCGTTCTTCCTGTATCTCGGCGACAAACGCGGCGGCCAGGCTTTTAGCATGGGTAGAGAAGGGTTTGTGACGCGCGCAGGACTCGGTCTTATACCAGGGCCGAGCAATAACCCAATCGAGATCCCCGAAGCGTCCGTGGGCGCGGTCTGATCTCCATGTCGAGGATAGCGTTCCTGATCGGTGGGCCCTTTGTGCCAGCGACAGACCTCCACCCTGCGCACCCGTGAGGAACCTAACGAGCGGGACCGAGTGAGCAGAGGCCGGAGCTGCGGGTGAGGCGCTGGGCCGCGAGCGAGGAAATGGGGTAGTGGGTCGAAATTGGTATCTTGGCCCAAGCGGCGTTTTAATCTTTTTTCTTTTTCTTTTCTTCTTTTTCACTATTTCCAAATTCAATTTGAATTCTGTTGGGGGCCTTCGGCTTCCAAAGGTCCTCAAAAATGTAATTTGACTATGTTTTCCAAGAAAAATATGTGAACAGGTACCTTCGAAGTCAGATTGCGAGTATACAAGAGCATGGTTAAGATGAAGCTAGACTGGGACGGCAATCACGACGAAGGATAAGACGATCGCGAAGCTATGTGCAGAAGAGCTTCGGCATAACGGCGGGAAGGGGAAACCCACTTAAAGATGAAAAGCCAAATTAGACCTCGAAGAATTACTATAGAGTTATTGATAAATGTAAAGGGCATTAATGTAATTTTGCATGGGCTGCGACCCGTGCCTATAAATAGGTGAACAGTATTCCCGTACTGCTCACGCTGACTTGGCATTCACTTTTGCGTCATGTCTGTATTCTCATTCCTTCAAGCCGAAGGTACATTTGTAATTTACCATTGTTTACATAAGTAATATAAATGGAAATAGATTAATAATAATGTTTACAGAAATTATGTTACTTTCTGTACTTTATATGAATGTTCTCCATCTTTTATCATGATCATGAAGGTATGTCCTTCATGACCTTCATCCTAGATTCATTATATCCAAAGGGAAATAATGATCTGAAGGACGAAGGGCTTTGATATTTAACATTTTATGTTGCCTTGTTCTTGATTCATAGCATTTGAGAACAAGTCTCCAACATTGGCGCCCACCTCCGGTGAACTCACTTCCATTTTTTGAGTCTTGAACACTTTCGGCAAGCATCACCTTCGTCATGCCGCCGAAAAAAGCTTCAGCGACAGGGGCTGGTACTCTACAGCCGCTGGTTCCCAATCAGGACGTCCTTTCTCTCAGGGAGGCCCGAAGTCAAAAGAGGAAGGCTACTAGTCCAACGCCTCCGGAGGACGACTTGGACCAGGAAATCCAAAACCTGGAAATGCTTCAGCAACAGGTTCAACAGAAGAAGGAGAAGATGGCCCGTCTAGCTGACCTTCAGAGGCAGATAGATGAAGCGTCGGAAGAGGTTCGTCATCTTGTTCAAGATGACCAGAGCCGAAGGCCTCAGCGCATAGAGCTCCATCAGGAAGGTTTCTACAATGAGGAAGACTAGTATGAAGATTTCCATCATGGAAATTTTGCTTTTGATGATGCTTGTCCTTTATCAACAGAATTACAGGCTACACCATGGCCCTAGTCTTACAAGCCACCTCAGCTCCCCATGTATGACGGTCATTCAGACCCGAAGCAATTCTTGATGAGCTATGAGGCAACCATATCTTCGTATGGTGGCAATACGGCAGTCATGGCAAAGTCTTTTGTCATGGTCGTCAAGAGTGTCGCTCAGACTTGGTACTCTTCTCTTCGGCCAGGGACAATCACCTCATGGCAAAAGCTGAAGGATATGTTGATAACCAGCTTCCAAGGATTTCAGACAAAGCCAGTCACCGCCCAGGCTCTATTCCAGTGTACTCAGGATCACGAAGAATACCTTCAGGCGTATGTCTGAAGGTTTCTGCGTCTGAGGGCACAGGCGCCAACAGTGCCCAATGAAATTGTCATTGAGGCCATGATTAAGGGGCTTTGGCCGGGACCTTCAGCGCAGTACTTTGCCAGGAAGCCACCACAAACGTTGGAGAAGCTGCTCCAGAAGATGGACGAGTATATTCGAGCTGACAATGACTTCCGCCAAAGAAGGGAGAAAGCATTCAGGTTCTCTGAAATGACCAGGGGCTTCAGAGGAAGATTTCACCCGAGGCACGTTAGGTCAATTCATAACTCTACTCAAAGTGATGATCGAGGGAGCCAGCAGCAAAGGCCACAATACTCTTCACAAGCTTCGGGGCAGCAGCAAAGTTCTTTTCGGCCGTCAGCGCCAAGGGGCAGAGGCGCCAGGGGCTTCGGGGGAAGGTTTGGAGATCAGCCAAGAAAAATTTACTGCCTATTCTGTGGTGAAGACAAGGGCCATACCACCAGGATGTGTCACGTTACCATCCAGAAGCAGAAGGAGATAACAGAAGCAGCAGCGCAACAAAGTCAGCCGAAGCAGGTCATGCATACTGCTTCGTATCATTCGCCTTATATTCCAGAATATGTAGGCAACCACCCTGCAGCTTCTGTTGCTTCGGCAAGCCAACCCCAAGCATCTTGGCAGCAGCCTCGACCGCCACCACCAACACAAAGAGGTCAGCAGCCAGAAGGGAGTCAGCGCGTCAACCTTCAGTGGGACTTCAAAGAGGAGTCTGAAGCTCGCACAGTCAATAGCACTGTGCCAGAGTCGAAGCACATTTACTGACAAATATCCTACCTCAGCAGCAGCTCTTTCGCACTTTCATATTCACTATTACTTTCTTTTTAATAAGGAACAATTAAGGGTAGTTTTAATGTCTTTTATCGCCTTTCAATTTTTTGTAATAGTTTTGCTTTTTTCTGTAATAAAAATATATCTTCTCCATAGGCCTAAGCTGCTGAAGCATGAGAATTTATGTTGGCAAGGAGGATTTTCAAAGTTGTCAAAAACTTGTTCTAAGGAACAAAGTACAATTTATTCGAAGCAACAAAAAGTCGTTCCTAAGGGAGCGCAGTGTAAGTTTTCTGAGCCTACAGCGAAAAATAAGCGCAGATTCCGCTGAAAGTAAAAGGCGAAGAAGCTCCTAAGGGAGGCTTACAGCAAAAAATAAACGCTGATTCCGCTGAAAGTAAAAGGCGAAGAAGCTCCTAAGGGAGGCTTACAGCGAAAAATAAACGCTGATTCCGCTGAAGTAAAAGGCGAAGAAGCTCCTAAGGGAGGCTTACAGCGAAAAATAAACGCTGATTTCATCAATCTTTGGCAAATATCATTTTGCACAACATTACATCATTACATCATTCGCATAGCATAACATCATACATCATAGTGCATCAACAATGCAAGAAGGGAGGGTTTTGATATTGATGGCCGAAGATGGTTTTAAAGAATTACTGACAAGGCACAAGAAATAGCCGCTGAAGAGTTATACCTTCGTCAATTACCGAAATGAAAGGATCTATTGGTTATTGATTTTACAAGGATTGATTATTGATTTTTACGAAGCATGAAAAGAAGGGAAGGTGTTTTTTCGCCGAAGGCTCAAAAATGGTATGTGTATGATGTTTCTTGCATCGTCAAAAATGGAGTTATAAACAGCTAATATGTTACACAATGTTACACGATTTTTGACAAATATTACAAACTAAATGTTTTTACAGTAGCATTTAATCTTCTTTTAAGACTACTTCTGCAGCTTCATTTAAAAGTTGATCAACAACTCTATCCATGATGGCTTCTGCCATTTGTCTAATTTCGTCATCCCCCTTTGTCTGAGGGCTTGGGGCTTGCTCAGCAGGTTCTGAGAAAAGAAAAGGTACGGATATATTATTACAAGCCGTAAACAAGGTCAAAATCAAAAGATTACAGCGAAGAGCCAATTATCACTAATTAGTACCTATTTGCCCTTCAGGCTCTGTACTTTTCTCAGCAGCCTCTGTCATTTTTCTAGCATCGTGAATGCCTTTTTTGCTCTTTTGAATAATTTCTTGAGCCATTTCTCGTCCGCCGTTGTCCCAAATATCGGTGAAAATTTTTCCGCCGATCATGCTTGCTTCGGCTGAGGGGTCTTTAATGTCTTCGGAGGACAAAGTAGCTTCGGATTGCGCTAAGGATTTTACATGCTCGCAACCTTTCCTCTCCAAAACAGTAGCAATTCCTCTAGCACCCGAAAAAGCACATATGTCTCCGCGGCTATTCAGTATTTCCTCGAAGGCCTCAGCTTCGTGACTGATCCATTCAATCGGACCTTCGGGATTGCCCCTTGAGAAGTTCTCTTTGCTAGAGAATGCGCCAACGTTGGCGAAGCTGAATTTTATCTTCTTAATACACTCTATGGATTTAACATAGCATCTTCTCTGGGATGCACGAAGATCTTTAACATTTATTTCTAAATGATCGGCCCATTGATCACTAAGCTCTCGTTTTGTCTCTTCAAGTATATGTTCTTCTTTAGCTCTAGCTAGTTGTTTCTGAAGATCTTTAATTTCACGTTTTTGGGCTTCAGCCTGGGCCTTTGAGGCAGCTTCGTCCTCTTTTATCTTGTCCACCAATGTAAGTAGAATTTTATCCTTTTCCAGAGCTTCGTTTCTCAGCTTAATAACCTCTGATCGTAGGTTGTTGAAAGCAATATCATAGCTCTCGTCTTCGGCATTCTTTTGCGCTCTCAACGCGTTGCTTAGTATTAAACCCTATATGTAAAAGAGTTGGTATAAGAATAAAAGAATGAATTGCAAATTATAAAATTTCCAAACACGAAGTTCTCATACCTTCAGGCTATTATATGCAAGACTATCTGCAAGATCGTCCTTCGTCATAGCACAGAGTCCAGCTTCGGAAATCCCATACTTCTAGCCATCTCCCGACAGACGGATAATTCTTTGTTGTCTGGGAGGCAGTATAGGAAGTCATCTTCGTTTGTCCCATTGAACACTAGTGCCCCCTTCGGATATTTCAATTCTTTGGCATAGTGATTAGCTTCAAAAACTTCTTCTTCGGATAATTTTTCCCCGAAGCGTGTCGAACGATATAATCGTATATTCTAGAAGGTGCTTTGGGGACAGCAATATCAATTTCTTCAACCAAAATTGGCTCTGACATTTTCATTTTTTCGGTTGCCTTCGCAATTTTCGTTTCTTCTGTTTCCAAAGGTTTTACCTTGGTTGGCTCTGAAGGCCCGGTTTCAGTTCCAGTATGTTGCTTCGAAGCTTCAACAACAGATGCTTCAGCAGACGCTTCAGAAGTTTCAGCGGTCTTCTTTGGAGTTATGCTTGAAGATTTAATTGTCTCCAAAACATCTAACACATTAACCATTCTTTTTCTTTTCGGGGTCACTGTTGGCCCCTTTTTAATTTCTGCTACCTCAATTTCTCTTGAAGGACTTAAAATTTCTGATATTTTTACTCCCTCAGCTGATGTTTTTGCTTCTTCAGTCCTTGGTTCTTCCATCTTTTCTGTTACTGGCAATTCGGCCAACTCTTTGATTTCTGGCAGCAGGGTTGGTTCTTTAGCTTCGGTGGCCGAAGAGGTCTCACCGGTGAACTCAGGTACCGTGGCTGGTTCAATATAGTGTGGCTGGTGTGTGCGAACCTTTACCCTTTTTCTCTTCGGCGCTGGCTCGCTAGGAGCAGCTGAAGCAGTTTCTTTCGCAAAAGTTGTGCCTTTTCTTTTTTGCCCCCGCGCTGGATAGCGGTAGTCGGGGTAGACAAAACCAATTGCATAAAATACTCGGTTGAGTCTTTTCTTTTTTTCGGCCTCTGAAGGCCGCTGACAATGCAGTGTCTTCGGCCTTCGAATATACCCCAAGCAATTCATCACTTACAGTTTCAATGCTTTTTAGCCAGTCGTCATCTGGCTCAACGAATTTATCTCCGAACTTAAATGTGTACTTCAGCCTGACTAGTCCACCTTCGTCAGTCTCTTTAATGGTCTCCTGCGGCATTTCCCATTTTTCCATAAGCGGCCATACTCTGAAGGCAATGTGTTCTTGGACCAAATCCCTCGTCCCAATAAAAGAGCAAACAACTCCGAAGGCTCTCTGGCATTCTTCGGCTGCTTCATTCATTTCCACCTTCGGCCTTCGCAGGCCGAAGCGTTGCCAGATGGGACGCATAATGATCTTCTTTATATCTTCTCGCGATTTCAAGTCATTCTTCACGTAAAACCATTCTGTCATCCAGTCGCCAGGCCATCTCTTTCGAAAGGTCGGCACTGGGCAGCTTGACCCAGATCGGGAGCCGAAGCTGTAGCAGCCAAAGTTGTTATGATACTGTTCCTTACCCCAGGGTTTTGTCTCGTATAACAATTCGTTCTACATCATAACTGTCACTGTCACCAGTATCTTCAGATAAACCCTCCAAGGTTTCCCTAGTGATCTTCTCTGTATTGGTCTTTGCTATTGACTGAAGAAAGCCGAGATGCATCTCCTCAGAAAGGCTCAGCTTCGTCTCAGCAACAGCTTTCTTATCTTCAGACATCTTCGCAAGCGCTGAGAAAGTACTCCCGAAACCGAAGCTTAAAAATTTAAAAAACCAAGCAAGTGTTATCGCGCGCAGGCTAAAAGATGGTTGAGCAAGAGCAGTTGGCAAGAGAGCGTGCCAAATAAACTCGGGATGAGTTCTTATTTATACACCCAGTATGTCGAAAACTGGAGGGTCCCGCTTGTCAATGACTGTTGCTATTCTAGCAAGAGGAATGTGTTTTTTCGGACCTTCGGCCCATAGCCTTCGTCCATATCGCAATATAAACTTATCTTTACAGCAAATTAATATTGCGAGGGGCTACTGTTGGGGGCCTTTGGCTTCCGAAGGTCCTCAAAAATGTAATTTGACTATGTTTTCCAAGAAAAATATGTGAACAGGTACCTTCGAAGTCAGATTGCGAGTATACAAGAGCATGGTTAAGACGAAGCTAGACTGGGACGGCAATCACGACGAAGGATAAGACGATCGCGAAGCTATGTGCAGAAGAGCTTCGGCATAACGGCGGGAAGGGGAAACCGACTTAAAGATGAAAAGCCAAATTAGACCTCGAAGAATTACTATAGAGTTATTGATAAATGTAAAGGGCATTAATGTAATTTTGCATGGGCTGCGACCCGTGCCTATAAATAGGTGAACAGTATTCCTGTACTGCTCACGCTGACTTGGCATTCACTCTTGCGTCACGTCTATATTCTCATTCCTTCAAGCCGAAGGTACATTTGTAATTTACCATTGTTTACATAAGTAATATAAATGGAAATAGATTAATAATAATGTTTACAAAAATTATGTTACTTTCTGTACTTTATATGAATGTTCTCCATCTTTTATCATGATCATGAAGGTATGTCCTTCATGACCTTCGTCCTAGATTCATTATATCCGAAGGGAAATAATGATCTGAAGGACGAAGGGCTCTGATATTTAACATTTTATGTTGCCTTGTTCTTGATTCATAGCATTTGAGAACAAGTCTCCAACAAATTCAAATTTAAATTCAAACCTTGTGGCTCATCATTCACAAATTATATTTGTGCAGTTAGAAGTACTAATTTTGGAGATATTTGTAGATATATATTATTTATGTTTGTATATCCTTTCTCTTTTTATTTTCTCTCCTTTTTCTTATTTTCAAACCCTAATTTTAATTTGGGTTTAATCCACCTATCAAGCTATTATTATATTTTTATTATTATATTTATGATCATTACTTAATGCACAAACAAACAAAAATCCCAACATGACGCATTAAATATTTTTATCAGTTGTTTGTTGACTCAAATAAGATGTTTTCATGTTGTAATGAGTGGAATGCAAAACAATTAAGGAAGCAACTCTCCTTTCTTAGGGTTTTTACAATTTTGGTATTACACCCAGCATGATGCACATATTATTTTAGGTGTCACTAATTAGTTGCTCAATTTAAATGTGAAAGTTCTCATGTGCTAATAGAATTCACACAAAATAGAGAAATCAACTTTTTCTTTATTATTTACATTTTTGGGTATTACACTAGGCTAGAATTCAAATGCACAAACAACATTGCAGAATACGAAGCGGTCCTTTTGGGGCTTCAAAAGCTTAGGGCCATGGGAATAAGAAGAGCAGTACTTAAATCTGACTCTCAAGTAATCACAGGCCAGGTCGACAAAAGCAGTAAGGCAAGGGACCCGAAGCTTGAAAAACATCCTGACACAGTCCGTAGAACGGAAGCTTCCTTCGAAGGATTCTCAGTAAAAATATCCCAAGAGGAGACAATGAACAGGCAGACTTGCTAGCCAAATCAGTGACACAGGGGCTCCCACTTCCCCTAGAAGTATTCTTTGAAACTCTCAAAGCACCTTCAGTTGAACTCATGGAAAGGGCGATGCTTACAATTTCACATGTGCATAGCAATGATTGGAGAACAGAAATTGTATCCTCTCTCCAAGGCAATTATCCTTCAGATGATGAAGCTTACATAAAAAGGATGAATGCTAGAACAAGGCCATATGTGATTGTAGAAGGGGAATTGTTCAAGCAAGGACTATGCTCCCCATTACTGAAGTGCCTATCCAGAGCCGAAGGTCAAGAATTGATGAAGGAAATATACTCAGGAATATGTAGAGCCCACATTAGATCTAGGCCACTTCTTGGCGAAGTTTTTAGACAAGGATTTTACTGGTCGAAGGCTGCTTCGGATGCAGCAGATCTAGTACAAAAATGTGAAAATTGTCAGAAGTGTGCCAGGGAGCAAAAACAACCTTCATCTGTAATGCAGCTGATTCAACCCACTTGGCCATTGCAAAGGTGGGGACTAGACTTATTGGGACCACTTCCACCAGCCCAAGGGAATTTGAGATATGTCGTGGTAACAGTAGAGTATTTCTCAAAATGGATCGAAGCTAAACCACTGGCTATGATAACTTCGGCCACCGTCCAAAAGTTTTTCTGGTAGAATATCATTTGCCGCTTCGGTGTGCTGAGGCTATCATAGTTGATAATGGAGCACAATTCGACTCCGACGCATTCAAAACTTTCTGTGATCAGATTGGAACAAAAATACAGTTTGCATCAGTAAGACATCCAGAATCCAACGGTTTAGTAGAGTGGGCAAATGGAATCATCATCACAGGAATAATGAAATCAATCTTTAATCTGCCAAAGGGAAAGTGGCCAGACGAGCTAGTGAAGTGTTGGGGGCCTGCTTCGTCGCCGAAGGCCCTTTAAGAAGAAACACCTTCGGAAGATCAGCACATAAGCAAATACAGCGCGAAGGTACATGCCGAAGCTACCATCCAGGGAGCTTCGGCATAGCGACAAGCCTTGAGACGAAGAGCTGCACCGACTTAAAGAGGAAAATACCAATCTATCCATGATAATTTGTGTCAAGATTGTAACTAGTTGTCGAGGACATAAATGTAATTTTGACCGGGCTGCGTCCCGTGCCTATAAATAGGTGAACAGTACCCCTGTACTGTTCACGTTGGCTTGTATTCGCTCATGCGTCACGCTTGGACTTTTGCCTTCTGTCAAGCCGAAGGTACAAATGTAATTCAATATTGTTCTTATTCATCCATGATGATATAATAAAGATATATTAATGATGTCATATGATTATTCATGTTATTTCTCATGTTTCATATGCTTCTTCTTTCATTAACATATATTGTGATGATGAAGGTACGTCATTCATGACCTTCGTCCGAAGATTGTTATATCCTAAGGGAAATAATGCTTCGAAGGATGAAGGGCATTAACCATTAACTTCTTTTTGTGTTGCCTTGTTCTTAACTCATAGCATTTGAGAACAAGTCCCCAACATTGGTGCCCACCTCTGGTGAACTCACTTCCACTTTTGAGCTAATGGCTTCGTTCAACAACCAAGTCGTAGCACCTTCGGCTACGAAGCTGGTGCTCCCGATAACAGGCGGTTCAAGTTTAGAGTCGGCTAACAAGAAGCAGAAGAAGGAAGCGCAGAGAAGGGTGCAACATGTTGGGGTGCAGGGACCCTTCATCAAGTCCAAATGGTCTCACATCCCAATCACCTTCTCCCAGGAGGACCTTCAGCTCAAAGATTACCCTCACAATGATGCTATGGTCATATCTTGTGTCATCAAAGGATTTCTGGTCCATAATGTTCTGGTTGACACAGGCAGTGCAGCGGATATCATATTTGCTAAGGCCTTCAGACAGATGCAAGATCCAGAAGACAAGATTCATGATGCTACACACCCTCTTTATGGCTTCGGAGGAAGGCAGTTTGTCGTACTTGGTAAAATCACAATGTCAGTTACCTTCAGCTATGTCCACAACACAAGGACTGAACAGGTTATCTTTGACATTGTTGACATGGAATACCTCTACAATGCAATCATTGGTCGAGGGACACTCAATGCCTTCGAAGCAATACTTCATCCAGCATATTTATGCATGAAGATACCTTCGGAACAAGGGCCCATTGCTGTCCATGGGAGTCAAGAAGCTGCCAGAAGGGCCGAAGGAAATTGGACAGATTCAAAAGAAATCCATAACATAGATGGAGCTAAAGCCTGTCAGCAGTACAAATACAAAAGAGAGAAGGCTACTTCGGCAGATCAGCCGAAGCCGATATAGCAGAACAAAGGGTATTGCTGGGGTCTCAGTTATCTGATGAGCAAGAGAAGACTTTGCTAAAAAATTTATTCAACAACAAAGATGTCTTTGCTTGGTCAGCCAATGATCTCTGTGGTGTCAACAGAGATGTTATTGAGCATTCACTCAATGTGGATCCATCCTTCAGGCCAAGAAAACAAAGGCTTCGGAAGATGTCTGAAGACAAAGTTGAAGGTGCTCGGAACAAAGTAAAGAGACTTCTTAGTGCCGGTGTCATCGGAGAGGTGAAATACCCAGAATGGCTAGCCAACACTGTTATGGTGAAGAAGGCCAATGGTAAATGGAGAATGTGTATTGATTTCACAGACCTCAACAAGGCATGCCCAAAGGACGAGTTCCCATTGCCAAGAATAGACTCTCTAGTAGATGCAGCAGCTTCTTCAGATCTCATGAGTCTACTGGATTGTTACTCAGGCTATCATTAAATTTGGATGAAGAAGGAAGATGAGTCGAAGACTAGCTTCATAACTCCCAGTGGCACCTATTGCTACCTTCGGATTGAAGTTAAATCCAGAAAAGTGTGTTTTTGGGGTGAAAAAGGGCAAATTTCTTAGTTGTTTGGTATCAACAAAGGGAATTGAAGCCAACCCGAGCAATATTGAAGCTATCCTTCGGATGGAGCCGCCAAGCACAAAGAAGGGGGCCCAACGGCTGGCAGGAAGACTAGCATCATTAAACAGATTCATATCCAGATCAGAAGAAAGAAATCTGCCATTCTTTGAAATACTGAAGTCAGCCGAAGTTTTTCAATGGGTCCAGCTCAGCAAAAAGCTTTCGAAGAGTTGAAGCAATACTTGATCGATCTAACGACACTAACTCCACCTTCGCCAGGGGCTCCATTACTCTTATATGTGGCAGCTTCGCACTCTGCAGTTAGTGCAGCTCTTGTACAGGAGAAGCTAGATGGCCAAATCAAAAAGCAGGCTCCAGTGTACTTTGTCTCCGAAGTTTTAAGTTTATCAAAGAAAAATTATATAGAATTGGATAAGGTGGTGTATGCTGTGTTAATGGCCTCCAGGAAGCTTCGGCATTATTTTCAAGCATATCACATAATTGTTCCTTCGTCACGGCCTCTGAAGGACATAATGAGGAATAGAGAAGCTACTGGAAGGATTGGAAAATGGGCTGCGGAGCTTAACGAATTCAGTATTGACTATGTGCATAGATCCTCAATTCAGTCCCAGGCGTTAGCAAACTTCATCGCTAATTGGACGCCAGGGGCTCAGGAAGAAGAAACAAATAAAGACGCCGAAGCTTGGACAGTATTTTGTGATGGTTCCTAGGGAACCTTTGGTGCAGGAGCAGTTGTTGTCCTAGTTGCCCCTTCTAAAGTTAGAACATGTTATGTAGCAAAGCTTGACTTCAGTTGTACAAATAATATTGCTGAATACGAAGCACTTCTGTTGGGGCTTCGGAAGTTAAAGGCAATGGGAATAAGAGGGGCCATCCTTAAACTGACTCTCAAGTCATTTTTGGTCATATCGACAAAAGTAGCAAGGCCAGAGACCCAAAGCTTGAAAAATATTTGGACACAGTTCGAAGGCTCGAAGCTTCTTTCGAAGGATTTTCTGTCAAGAATATTCCAAGAGGGAAAATGAGCATGCTGATCTGTTAGCCAAGTCAGCGGCACAGGGGTTCCCACTACCTTTGGAAGTATTTTTTGAGACAATAAAAGCACCTTTGGTTGAACTTATGGAGAGAGCAGTGCTTGCAATTTTCCAGTACATAGTGAAGATTGGAGGACTGAAATTGTATCTTTCCTCCAAGGTAATTGTCTTTCGGATGACGAAGCTTATAATAAGAGAATGGAAGCAAGGACAAGACCGTATGTGATAATAGAAGGGGAATTATACAAACATGGAGTCTGTTCTCCACTCCTCAAGTGTTTATCCAGAGCTGAAGGTATTGAATTAATGAAAGAGATACATGCAGATCCGTATGGATCTCATATTGGGTCTAGGCCCTTGCTGGGAAAAGTGTTTAGACAAGGATTTTACTGGCCGAAGGCAGCTTCGGATGCAGCAGAGCTAGTTCAAAAATGTGAAAATTGTCAAAAATGTGCAAGAGACCAGAAGCAACTTTCATCTCTCACCCAGCTAATACTTGGCCATTGCAAAGATGGGGCCTAGATTTGTTAGGCCCACTTCCACCAGCGCAAGGTAATTTGAAATATGTTGTGGTGGTTGTAGAATATTTTTCTAAGTGGATTGAAGCAAAGCCTTTGGCTACAATAACTTCGGTTACAGTCCAGAAATTCTTCTGGCAAAATATTGTTTGTCGCTTCGGCGTGCCGAAGGCTATAACTGTGGACAATGGAACACAGTTTGATGTTGAAACATTCAAGGATTTATGTGACCAAATTGACACGAAGATTCATTTTGCATCAGTTAGGCATCTGGAGTCAAACGGGCTGGTAGAAAGAGAAAATGGCATTATAATGACGGGAATAATGAAGCTAACTTCAATCAGCCCAGAGGAAAGTGGCCAGATGAGTTGATTAAAGTAGTGTGGAGCCACAATACAACCACATCAAGATCAACAGGTTTTACACCTTTCAAACTATTATTTGGTGATGAAGCTATAACTCCAGAAGAAGCTAAAGCAGGGTCAATAAGAACAGCAGCATCGGCAGAAGACGAAGCTGATTATCACGTAGCAAAAGATACTATAGAGGGGACCAGACTTCAAGCTGTGGAGAACATCAATAAATATCAAGCCGAAACAATAAAATGGCGTGACAGAAAAGTTCGGTTGAAAAATATTAAGCCAGGGCATTTGGTGCTTCGGAGAGTGGCCAATCCGGACACAGTAGGCAAATTGCAGCTAAAATGGGAAGGACCTTTTCTGGTGGTATCTTCGTCGAGGCCCAGTTCTTACAGATTGAAGGATATGCACGGCAACGACATACCCAGATCTTGGAATGCGGATGAGCTTCGGCGATTATGTGTAATTTGATGTAATCTTTTTTTTCATTTTTTCTATGGCACCCTTTTCCTTTCCAAAGGGGAGAAAGGTTTTTAATGGGGCCATAGCTTGTAATTTTTCCTTTCTTATTTGGCTCCACGAGAGCCAAATCCCCCAAAAGGATGTAAAATGTAAAATCTGATCATGCACCATCGAGTGCAGAGATAAAAAAGAGGAAAAGTAGGGAGAAGCTCAAAAGTCGTTCCTAAGGGGATGCAGAGCTTAAGACTCAAAAGACGTTCCTATGGGGATGCAGAGTCTGGGTGTGGCTTCATGTGCGTGTGTTTGGACATTCATTTGCACATTACATCACATCATTCATTGCATTCATACACATTCATGTAGACATTTGTAGGATCATCATCATCATAACATAGAGTACAAACAGATGCTTCGGCTTTGATGACAAGGCTTCGATGAGTATAAAGAAGCAAAGATATGCTTCGTTGTGTACGAAAAGAAGGGAAGGTGTTTTTCGCCTTCGACTCAAAAGATATAAGTTTCGTCCACATCAAAGCAATTCACACACGGATGAAAAGGTAAAAATATATTACAAGGTATGGACAAATTTACAGAGTAATGTTTGATTCCTAAATTACAATATCTTTTACAAAGATAATTCAAATGTCTATAAAGCCTTATGCAGCAGCTTCATCAATCTCCGTCAAGCTTCGGATCATTGACCTTCGGCATCGTCATCATGCACACAACAAAGCAGTAATAAGGTAAAAAGTGATCTCAGGAGAAGGTAAACAACAGGTAAAAGTTTAGTACCGGCTTAAGATGACTTCGAGCTTTGTCACCAGCTAAGTCCCGCCCACCCTTCGTCCAAATTTGTGTTATAAATTTATTCCCAATACTTCGAGCCAGGCTGGGGATATCAGCTAAGTCCGCTGGTGATAGACTAAAGTTCGGCCTGTTTACAATCTTCCTGTGTGTGCAACCAGCCTTCATAAAAGCTACAACTGTGCCGCGAGAAGCCGGTAGGGCACAGAAGTCGTTGTGCCCAGCTATAACTTCATCAAGCACCTCAACTTCGCTTTCAATATGCTCAAAGGTGCTTGGCAAGTCTTCAACCGAAGGTTCAAATTTTTCAGAGCTGGCTCCCACTGAGTTAAAGACCTGCCTTAGCTGTTGCACGCAGCGGTTGCCGAAGTTCAAGCAAGCATTCCGAAGCTCTTTTAGGGATTCTTGCAATTTTGAGTTCTTCTCGACTTCGGCTCCAAGCCTTGCATCAAAACTTTTCCTTTCTTGCTCAAAGTCTTCTGATTTTCGGAGGAGTTCATCGTTTAATCTAGCAATTTCGGCTTGGGCTTCTGCCAATGAACCCTCCATTGTTTGAAGAAGAAAATCTTTCTTTTCTAGAGAAGCTTCATGACCTTTGATTTTACTTTCCAAGCCCTCAAATATAACCTCATTCTTCTTATCTTCGAGGTCCTATTGCATTCTCAAGGCTTTGCTTAGCAGCATACTCTGTGCAAAATAACCTTCATCAGAAATCTTTGCTTCATCACAAAACAATAAAAGCTGAGGAAAAAACTTTACCTTAAAATTGGAATAGAATAAGCTACCGACAATATGTTGTCGTCGGTATCTGCTAATGTCAGCTTCAAGCTTCGGAAAACCAACACTCTTCGATAGAGTGCTGATAACCTTCGCCCCAGTGTGATCTCGAATACATCCTAAGGCTTCTTCATTAATTCCACCAAAGAGCATGGCTCCTGGCTGGTAGCCACAGGATATAGCATACTCCTGTAGCTCATCTTTCTCGGCCTTGGATAATTCTTGATCAACTAGATTTTGGAAGCTAAAGCATTTTTCTTCTGAAGCATCTTCGGCAATTTCTTTCCCTTTCTCAGGCACTGTGGCCAGGGCTTCTTCTGCAGCCGCAACAGTCTCGTCTGCGGCCAAATCCAAGAGCACTTTATCAATAGCGGATAATGTACTCTCCAGATTGGTAGCTTCGGTAGTCTCAGCTTCGGCAGCTGGTGTCATTTTTTATGCTGAGGCTGGCGGTGGCGTTTTCTCAATGGCTTGCATAACAGTAACAATTCTTCGCTTTTTTGTCCCAACCGCCTTTTTCGCTGCCAAAGGCTCGTCCTTCTTCTGTAAAAGCTTCGTCAGTTGCGGCCCCAGATGACTTAGCAGCTTGATAGGTAAGGATTCGGTCATTACCTTTAAAATTTCTTCTACTTCAGCAGCAGAAGGCGTTGAAGGAGTTTCCTCTTCTATCTCAGCTGCTTTTGGCTCCAGAGTTGCAGCCCTTCTCTTCTTAGAAGTCGCCACCTTCGGCTCAGGACTGGATTTTCTCTTTTTTAGAGCTTCTTCATCCTCTTTCACCATCCTAGCAGCCTGTCTGCTCAGAACACTGACAACCTTTTTTCTCTTTGTCCCTTTGGCACCCTTGCTTAGTCGTTTATAATCAGGGTATTCAAAGTTTAAAGCGTCCATTACCCGATTCAACCTTTGTTTTGGTCGGGTGCCGAAGGCTGCAGTCATCAGTTGATCTTCTTTTTTGGTATAATTGCCCAAAATTTCGTTGCACATAGTCTCAATCATCTCTAGCCACTCTTGGCAAGGCTCTTTGAATTGTTTCTCAAACTTAAAGCGATAGGGCAATCGAACAAGTTCATTTTTCTTCTTTGTTCCTTTCAGCTTCGGCATACTCCATTCACTCAACGTTGGAGATACCCTGTTGACCAAGTATTCTTGCACTAAATCCCTGGTGCTGATATGTTCAGCCACCACTCTGAATTCTGCTACGGCCAGCTGGCATGGTGACCCTGGCTTCATGTTGCACAAGGGTCTGGTCATCCTGAAGCTTAAACTCAGTGGGCTCATGACCATCGTCTTCAACTTCTCCCTCTTCTTCTCATTGGCCTTGACATAAAACCACGCGCTCTTCTAGCCAGTTGGCCACTTGGTGCGATATCTGAGGTCCGGAGCCTTCGTATCCTTGCGATACGCGAAGTTATAACAACCAAAATTTTCATGCAGCCCGTCTTCTCTGGCCTTTGTTTGATAATGCAGCTCATGTACTCGGCAAAAAGCTTCAGCATTTGGTTCCATCCCTTGGCTTCGAAGGGCCCTGTTGGGGACTTGTTCTCAAATGCTATGAATTAAGAACAAGGCAACATAAAGTGTTAAATGTTAATGCCCTTCGTCCAACGAAGCATTATTCCCTTAAGGATTAATGAACCTTGGACGAAGGTTAAAGGCAGTACAATTACGAAGGTTAAATCTTCGTAATAGATTGAATAAAGTAATATAGAATATGAAGCGTCAAAGGTAAATAAATTACAAATGAACAACATTATTCTCATATTAAATTGATTTAATATATTTAAGCATTAAATACAATTATACCTTTGCCTTGACAAAGATTGATTCCCGAATGATGCGGTTGCAATTACAGGAATCCGTGAACAGTAAACGAATACTGCTCACTATTTATAGACACGGGACACAGCCTGTGAGGAATTACAATTATGCCCCTCATAAGGGATTACAACAGCGACTCAAACATTTATGGACTAAAAGGTCATTCTACTTTTATGTCGGTTTGAAATTCCGAAGCTTCATGAAGAGGAACCTTCGGTCATCACATGCGGACAGCTTCAGCCGAAGCTGTTTCTTCCTACCAGACCTTCGGCGACGAAGCATAGTCCCAACAGTAGCCCCTTCGCGGTGCTAGATCGTTTTTTGTAACGAGCTTGATCCGTGAAAAAAGTATCTTAGGCTTCGGGAAGCCGAAGGTCCAAAAAACATCTTCCCTGAGCTCGTTGCCGAGAAACGATTAAAATAATCCGAGCGCGAGGTGGCCCCGCCATGCAGCAGTTACACGTGTCCTGGCGATTCACCTTCTCGGGTTCTGTGGCCCACCGTTCAGTGGGTGCCAGCAGCTGTTCGCCTGGTGTAAAAATCCTAGCGATTCACCTTCTTACCTGCATCACTATATAAACAGACGGGTAGGTGTGAAGTTACCACAGCATTCATTGCTATTTGCACTGTTTTGCTGCCAAAATTTTTAACCATAGCCGAAGCTTGGCTCTCGGAATCAAACGAAGCTCCAGTTTGAAGCCTACTTCGTCAGAAGAAAAAGCTTCGGAAGAAAAAGTACTTAGTTCCCAAAAAATTCAGAATTAAATGGCCAGAGTGCGTTCTACCGCTAGGGTTGAGCGTGAGGTAGGCGAAGCTGAAGGATCGGAGACTGTTCCCATCTCCGAAGCGATGCAACGATCCAGACTGGTAACCTCGGAAGAAATCCGTACCGCTGAAACGGAGCAGACTGTCCCCATCTCCGAAGTTGCTGCCGATGCGGAGGAAGGAAATATTGAGGAAACTGATTTCGAAGATGATTATCAAATTGCCATGCCAAGTAAGCCCAGCCACTTGGACTTCGGAAAATCAACTGTCTCTAAGGCTGATCTCTCCAAGATGGTGAAGTCGGGGTATTTCAGTGAGAGTCAGAAGAAGCTACTTCGCTTCGGGGGGAAGAAACTACCCCGAAGCCGGAGAAGGATGAAATAGTCATTTTCAAGAGCTTTCTAAAGGCTGGGTTGAGATTCCCTCTCCATGGGATTATTGCAGATGTATTGAAGAAGTTTGGGATCTACTTTCATCAGCTGACTCCTAACACTATCGTTAGGCTTAGTGTTTATATCTGGGCCCTCCGAAGCCAAGCGGTGGAGCCGTTTGCCGACAGCTTTTGCCGAGTTCATGAGCTGCACTACCAGACGAAGGCTAGAAAAGATGGATTGCATGATAACTTTGGTTGCTATAATTTTGCTTATCGGAAAACCACAAAATTTCCTGTAATCAGCTACCGAAGCAAATGGCCGGCAGGCTGGAAGTCGGAATGGTTTTATGTGAAAGTTGACGAAGACAAAGAGAAGCTGGTACAAAGCCCTCTTGAATTGATCTTCGGAGAAACAAGACCGCGATGCCAAATGTCATTAGAAGGTCCCACTTGGGCTGCACTGGCTGAGTTTAAAATTATTTCAGAGCATATCGGCACAAGAGACCTGGTTCAAGAGTTCTTGGCCTTCAGGGTTTTTCCTACTTTAAAAGAATGGGAAATGCCGAAGCTAGAGGGGGAGAAGAAAGAAGGGGAACTTGTGCGGTTACCTTACTATTACAAGTTTAAGAAATACTTTAAAAAACCTTGCCAAGAGTGGCTGGACACAATTGAAATAATGTGCAATGAAATACTCGGTAATTACTCCAAAAAAGAAGATCAGTTGATGACTGCGGCCTTCGGTACCCGTCCGAAGCGAAGACTGAATCGAGTGCTGGACGCCTTGGGTTTTGAATATCCCGACTACGAACAACTGAATAAAGGTGTCGAAGGCCATAAAAGGAAAAGGGTAGCCGAAGCTTTAAATGAAGATGAGAAAGAACCACCAAAAGAGAAGAAAACTCCGAAGAAGAGAAAAGTATCATCTCCGAAGCGAAAAGTATCCGACGAAGAAGAGACTCCTGCATCACGCTCTACCACTGACGTGGAAGAGATTTTGAAGGTAATGACTGAATCCCTGCCTGTGAAGCTAAGTCCATTAGGGCCTCAACTGACAAAGTTTTTTCAGAAGGAAAAGGAGCCCGAAAAAATGAAGGAAACAACTAAAACAAAGAGACAAAGAATCATCGCAGTGACAGAAGTCATTGACAAAACACCACCGAGAGCCTCAGCTCGGAAGATACCAACGGCTGAAGAAATAACAAATATTGAAATCGCACCTTCGGAGATCGCGGCTACCGAAGCTACCTCAACCGAAGATTTGAACTTGGAAACCACAATCGAACATATCAACAAAATGCTGCTAAACATGGCCACAGAAGAAGCTACGACTGCCGCCGAGGAGACCATGGCCGCAGTGTCTGGGAAAGAAAAGGAAATCTCTGACGAAACTTCAGAGGACGAAGCCTTCATGTTTCAAAATTTAGCTGGACAAGAACTGTCAAAAACCGAAATAGAAGAGCTTAAAGAATATGCCAAATCTTGCGGATATAAACCAGGAGCACTCCTCTTCGGGGGTATTGATGATGAAAAATTAGACTGTATCTGGGATCAAACTGGAGCTAAGATTATCGGTACTCTATCAAAGAGTATCGGTTTTCCGAAGCTAGAAATGGATATTAGCCGCTACCGACGACAACATGTCGTTGGTAGTTTATTTTATTCCAATTTCAAGGTGAACTACTTTTCCCTTGACTTTTATTGTTTTTAATAACGAAGACATTTCTAACGAAGGTTGTTTATGTGCAGAGTATGCTGTTGAGTAAAGCTTTGAAAATGCAGCAGGATCTGGAAGACAAAAAACACGAGGTTATAATTGAAAATTTAGAGAACAAATTAAAAGAGCAATCAGCTACTATTGAAAAGAAAAACTTCGAGCTTCAGACAACCGAAGGCTTATTGGCAGAAGCCGAAGCTAAAATAGCAGAATTGAATACGAAGCTTCTCTGCCAATCTGAACAGTTTGAACAAGAAAAGCAAGAGCTTAATGCGAAACTTGAAGCCGAAGTCCAACAAAATTCAGATTTGAAAAAATTATTGGCAAGCCTTCAAGACAAATGTTTGGAGTTTAGCAATAAATGTATTCAACGACTGAGAAAAATCTTCCACTCAGTCGGGGCTAGCAGTGGGAAGTTCACCCCGTCAACTGAAGATTTACCAAAAACCTTCGAACATATTGAGGGTGAAATTGATGAGCTTGACGAAGTTATAGCCGGGCACGGTGACTTCTGTGCCTGGGTAGCTTCTCGGGGCACTGCTGCAGCTTTTCTGAAAGCTGGCTGCGATCATGGAAAAATTGTTAATAGGCCCAATTTCACTCTATCACCATCAATTTTAGATGACATTCCTGACCTCGCCCGAAGCATTTCTAATAGATTTGTAAAGATGATATGGACAAAAGGCGGGCGAGAAAAGGCTGGAGACGAAGCTCGGAGTCATCTTGAACCAGTAAGAAATCATACCTTGTGCTTACCTTTTCCTTCAAACTTGGTTTTGACTCTCAACAACTCAATTCATGTAGGATGACGAAGCCGAGACCGATGCTTAGAGTACGACGCCAAAGCTGAGACCCCATGAAGATCAGTAGGAGTAGACTGTAGAAAAACTCAAAAAACTTTTGAAATAACTTTTGTAAATATGGCTAAACAGTTCTTAATGAATTTTGTTCGTACCTTGTAATATGTTCTTACCCTTCCATTAATGTATGAGGTGCTTTGATGTGGACGAAATTATCTTTTTGAGACGAAGGCGAAAAAACACCTTCCCTTCTTTTCGTACACAACGAAGCATAAAAAACAGCTTTTCCTTTTTGCCGAAGCTCTTCTTTCCGTACACGACGAAGTATAAAAAATAGTTTTTTCCTTTTTGCCGAAGCAACCACTTATGCTATGATGATGGTTATCCTACATATGCCTGGATGAATGTTTATGAATGCAAATGTTATGAAGTAGTGTGGTGTGCAAATGAATGTCCAAGCACATATCCGAAGCCATAATCACAACCGTTATTTCCTTAGAAACAATCACATATCAGCGCTGACTTTTCGCTGTAAGCCTCCCTTAGGAGCTTCTTCGCCTTTTACTTCAGCGGAATCAGCGTTGACTTTTCGCTGTAAGCCTCCCTTAGGAGCTTCTTCGCCTTTTACTTTCGGCGGTATCAGCGTTGACTTTTCGCTGTAAGCTCTGCATTCCCTTTGGAACGACTTTTGAGCAGAAAACTTACACTGCTCCCCCTTTGGAGCGACTTCTTTAGTAGCTTCGTCGTGCTCCGCATCCCCTTAGGGACGGCTTCCGAGCTTCTTCCTTGTTTCTTTTCGGCACTCGATGGTGCGTTCTCAGTTTTTACATTTACATCTTTGGGGGATTTTGCTCTTATAGAGCTAAAAAAGGAAATTACATGTGATGGCCCCATTAAAAACCTTTCTCCCCCTTCAGAAAGGAAAAGGGTGCCATGAAAGAAAAAAAATATAAAAAATTACATCAAGTTATACATAATATCGCCGAAGCTCATCCGCATTCCAAGATCTAGGAATGTCGTTGCCGTCCATATCCTTCAATCTGTATGAACCGGGTCTTGACGAAGATACTACCAAAAAAGGTCCCTCCCATTTCAACTGCAATTTGCCCACTGTATCTGGGTTAGCCACTCTCCGAAGCACCAAATGTCCTGGCTCAATATTCTTTAGCCGAACCTTTCTATCACGCCATTTGATTGTCTCGGCTTGATATTTATTGATGTTCTCCACAGCTTGAAGCATGATCCCTTCTATAGCATCTTTTTCCACAGAATGATCAGCTTCAGAATCTGATTCTGCCGAAGCTACTACTCTTATTGATCCAGCTTTAGCTTCCTCCGGAGTTATTGCTTCGTCACCAAACAATAATTTGAATGGAGTAAAGCCTGTTGACCTTGATGTTGTTGTGTTGTGGCTCCATACCACTTTGATTAATTGATCTGGCCACTTTCCCCTGGGTTGATTGAAGATTAACTTCATTATTCCTGTCATTATGATGTCATTGGCTCTTTCAACAAGTCCATTTGACTCCGGATGCCTGACTGAAGCAAAATGGATCTTCGTGCCAATTTGATCACAGAATTCTCTGAAAGCTTCGGAGTCGAACTGTGTTCCATTATCTACAGTGATGGCCTTTGGTACTCCGAAACGACAAACAATATTCTGCCAGAAAAACTTTTGAATGGTAGCCGAAGTTATTGTGGCTAAAGGCTTTGCCTCAATCCATTTAGAAAAATATTCCACAGCCACTACAACATATCTTAAGTTTCCTTGGGCCGGTGGTAATGGACCTAACAAGTCAAGGCCCCACCTTTGCAATGGCCAGATGGATTGTATCAACTGAGTTAGAGACGAAGGTTGTTTTTGATCTCTTGCACATTTCTGACAACCTTCGCACTTTTGAACTAATTTCGCTGCATCCGAAGCTGCCTTCGGCCAATAAAACCCTTGACGAAAAACTTTTCCAAGTAACGGCCTAGATCCAATGTGAGATCCACACAGGCCTGCATGTATTTCTTTCATCAATTCTATGCCTTCGGCTCTAGATAAACACTTGAGTAATGGAGCACAAACTCCATGCTTGTACAACTCCCCTTCTATCATGACATATGGACGAGCTCTTGCTTCTATCCTCCTGTTATAAGTTTCGTCATCTGAAAGGAAGTTACCCTGAAGGTAAGAGATGATCTCAGTTCTCCAATCTTCACTATAAACAGGAGATATATTGAGGACTGCTCTTTCAAGAAGTTCCACTGAAGGTGCTTTTATCGTTTCGAAGAACACATCCGAAGGTAAGAGCAGCCCCTATGCTGCTGACTTAGCTAGCAAATCAGCATGCTCATTTTGTCCTCGAGGGATATTTTTAACAGAAAATCCTTCAAAGGAAGCTTCGATCCTTCGGACCGTGTCTAGATATTTTTCAAGCTTCGGATCTTTAGCCTTACAACTCTTGTCGATATGACCCGAAACAACCTGGGAATCAGTTTTAAGAACCTTCTGATTCCCATTGCTTTTAACTTCCGAAGACCCAAAAGCAGGGCTTCGTACTCAGTAATATTGTTTGTGCAACTAAAATCGAGTCTTGCCGCATAACAAGTTTTAACTTTGGATGGTGAGACCAACACAGCAGCTGCTCCTGCTCCGAAGGTTCCCCAAGACCCATCGCAAAACATTGTCCATACTTCGGCATTTTTATTTGTTTCTTCATCCTGAGCCCCTGGCGTCCAATCGGTAATGAAATCTGCCAGTGCTTGAGACTGGATCGAAGATCTATGCACATAATCAATGCAAAATTCATTGAGCTCTGCAGCCCATTTTCCAATCCGTCCAGTAGCTTCTCTATTTCTTATAATATCCTTCAACGGTTGCGAAGAAGGAACAACAATATTGTATGCTTGAAAGTAATGCCGAAGCTTCCTGGATGCCATCAAAACAGCATACAACACCTTCTCCAATTCTGTATAGTTTTTCTTTGATACACTAAGAACCTCAGATACAAAATATACTGGGACCTGCTTCTTGACTTGGCCATCAAGCTTCTCCTGGACAAGTGCTGCACTTACCGCTGAGTGAGAAGCTGCCACATATAATAACAAAGGAGCCCCTGGTGTTGGTGGAGTTAGTGTTGTTAGATCCATCAAATATTGCTTCAGTTCCTCGAAAGCTTTTTGTTGGCTTGGTCCCCATTGAAAGACTTCGGCTGATTTCAGCACTTCGAAGAATGGTAAATTCCTCTCTGCTGATCTGGATATGAATCTATTGAGAGATGCCAGCCTCCCCGTCAACCTCTGGGCCCCCTTTTTTGTATTTGGTGGTTCCATTAGAAGTATAGCTTCAATTTTACTTGGATTAGCTTCAATTCCCTTTGTTGAAACCAAGCATCCAAGAAATTTCCCCTTCTTTACTCCGAAGACACATTTTTCTGGATTCAGCTTTAGACCAGCTTGTCTAAAACTGGCGAAGGTCTCCTGCAAATCAGCAATATGATTTTCTTGTTTCGTGCTTTTTACAATGATATCATCAACATAAGTTAGCACATTTCTGCCTATCTGAGAATGAAGAACCCTCGAAGTCATTCTGCTGAAACTTCCTCCAGCGTTCTTGAGCCCCTCAGGCATCCGAAGGTAACAATATGTTCCACTAGGGGTTATGAAACTGGTCTTCGGCTCATCCTCCTTCTTCATCCAAATTTGATGATAGCCTGAATAACAATCCAAAAGACTCATAAGCTCTGACGAAGCTGCTACATCAACTAAGGAGTCTATCCTTGGCAATGGGAATTCGTCCTTCGGACAGGCCTTGTTGAGATCCGTAAAGTCAATACACATTCGCCATTTGCCATTGGCCTTTTTTACCATAACAGTGTTAGCTAGCCATTCTGGGTACTTTACTTCTCTGATAACTCCTGCACTGAGGAGTCTTTTGACTTCATTCCGAGCTCCTTCGGCCTTGTCATCAGACATTTTCCGAAGCCTCTGTTTTCTGGGTCTGAAGGATGGGTCAACATTGAGCGAGTGTTCAATAACATCCCTGTTAACTCCGCAAAGATCATTAGCTGACCATGCAAAAACATCTTTGTTGTTGAACAAAAACCTTATCAAGGTTTTCTCCTGTTCTTCGGATAATTGGGATCCCAACAGCACCTTCTGCTCTGCTATGTCCTCACATAAGAGCATGGGCTTCGGCTGATCTGCCGAAGCTGCTTTCTCCCTTCTGAATTTGTAATGTTCACAAGCTTCAGCTCCATCTATATTATGGATTGCTTTTGAGTCAGTCCAGTTTCCTTCGGCCCTTCTGGCAGCTTCCTGACTTCCATGAATAGCAATGGGTCCTTGATCCGAAGGTATCTTCATGCAAAGATAAGCAGGATGAAGAATTGCTTCGAAAGCATTGAGGGTGCCACGACCAATAATTGCATTGTAAGGGTATTCCATGTCAACAATGTCAAACACAACTTGCTCAGTTCTGGTGTTGTTGATGAATCCGAAGGTCACTGGCATGGTGATCTTGCCCAGTGCTACAATCTGTCTTCCTCCGAAGCCACAGAGAGGGTGTGTAGCATCATGGATCTTATCTTCTGGCTCTTGCATTTGTCTGAAGGCCTTAGCAAATATAATATCAGCTGCACTGCCTGTATCAACCAAAACATTGTGGACCAGAAACCCTTTGATAACGCAAGAAATAACCATAGCATCGTTGTGAGGAAAATCCTTGAGTTGAAGATCCTCTTGGGAGAAGGTGATTGGAATGTGGGACCATCTTGACTTGATGAAGGGTCCTTGCACTCCAACATGCTGCACTCTTCTCTGCGCCTCTTTCTTCTGCTTTTTGTTGGCTGGTTCTGAGCACGAACCACCTGTTATCGGGAGCACCAGCTTCGGGGCCGAAGCAGCTCCAACTTGATCGTTAGTCGAAGCCATCAGCTCAAAAAGTGGAAGTGAGTTGACCGGAGGTGGGCGCCAATGTTGGGGACTTGTTCTCAAATGCTATGAATTAAGAACAAGGCAACATAAAGTGTTAAATGTTAATGCCCTTCGTCCAACGAAGCATTATTCCCTTAAGGATTAATGAACCTTGGACGAAGGTTAAAGGTAGTACAATTACGAAGGTTAAATCTTCGTAATAGATTGAATAAAGTAATATAGAATATGAAGCTTCAAAGGTAAATAAATTACAAATGAACAACATTATTCTCATATTAAATTGATTTAATATATTTAAGCATTGAATACAATTATACCTTTGCCTTGACAAAGATTGATTCCCGAATGATGCGGTTGCAATTACAGGAATCCGTGAACAGTAAAGGAATATTGTTCACTATTTATAGACACGGGACACAGCCTGTGAGGAATTACAATTATGCCCCTCATAAGGGATTACAACAGCGACTCAAACATTTATGGACTAAAAGGTCATTCTATTTTTATGTCGGTTTGAAATTCCGAAGCTTCATGAAGAGGAACCTTCGGTCATCACATGCGGACAGCTTCAGCCGAAGCTGTTTCTTCCTACCAGACCTTCGGCGACGAAGCATAGTCCCAACAGGCCCAGATGAAAATGTTGAGCCTAACGATGGTGTTAGGGGTCAGCTGATAAAGAAAAATCTCAAAATTATCCAAAACTTCTCCAATCATCTCGTTCAAAGGAAACCTTAATCCTGCCCTAAACAAGCTTTTGAAAACCACTACTTCATTGTCCTTCGGCTCTAGAGTGGTTTCTTCTCTGGCAAACGAATAAGCTTCTTTTCAGCTTCTTCGAAGTAACCTAGCTTCATCATCATGGGCATGTCGGCTTCAGACACAATAGATTTTTCAAAATCCAAGTGGCTGGGTTTTGACGGGATCAGAATGCTATAATCCTCTTCTTCTTCATCAGCGTTTTCTTCCTCAACATCAGCTTGTTCAGCTTTGGCAGCAGGTGCACCTTCTTGAAAGGCTCCCTCCGTCACAACTAAGCCTGATTGTCTCATGACCTCGGAGATCGGGGTTGTCTTGGTGGCTTCAGTCTCCTCTCCTTCATGGGTCACCCTCACGGTCGAGCGTACTCTGGCCATCTGATGATGAATCCTTTGCGGTTTTTATGAAGCTGATGTTTTTTACAGTTTTTGACGAAGCTCCCTTTTTTGACGAAGCTAATTCAAAGTGACGGTTCGCTCGAGAATGTGGTGAAAAAGCTTCAGCTATGGTTAAATTTTTCAACAGCACAACAGTGCGATGGCAATGAATGTTGTGGTAACTTCATACCTACCCGTCTGTTTATATAGTGCTGCAGGTGGGAAGGTCAATCGCCAAGTCGCCTGCACCTGCCGAACAGTCACCCGCACCCGCTGAACGGTGGACCATTACCCGCTGCGTGGTGGGCCACCTCGCGCCCGGAATACTTTAATCGTTTCTCGGCAACGAGCTCAGGGAAGGTGTTTTTTGGACCTTCGGCATTCCGAAGCCTTGAAGATTTTTCATGGATCAAGCTCGTTATGAAAAACGATCTAGCACCGCGAAGGGGCTACTGTTGGAGGCCTGCTTCGTCGTTGAAGGTCCTTTAAGAAGAAACACCTTCGGAAGATTAGCACATAAGCAAATACAACGCGAAGGTACATGTCGAAGCTACCATCCAGGGAGCTTCGGCATAGCGACATGCCTTGAGACGAAGAGCTGCACCGACTTAAAGAGGAAAAGACCAATCGGTCCATGATAATTTGTGTCATGATTGTAACTAGTTGTTGAGGACATAAATGTAATTTTGACCGGGCTGCGTCCTGTGCCTATAAATAGGTGAACAGTACCCCCGTACTATTCACGCTGGCTTGTATTCGCTCGTGCATCACGCTTGGACTTTTGCCTTCTGTCAAGCCGAAGGTACAAATGTAATTCAATATTGTTCTTATTCATCTATGATGATATAATAAAGATATATTAATGATGTCATATGATTATTCATGTTATTTCTCATGTTTCATATGCTTCTTCTTTCATTAACATATACTGTGATGATGAAGGTACGTCCTTCATGACCTTCGTCCGAAGATCGTTATATCCTAAGGGAAATAATGCTTCGAATGACGAAGGGCATTAACCATTAACTTCTTTTTGTGTTGCCTTGTTCTTAACTCATAGCATTTGAGAACAAGTCCCCAACATGAAGGTAGTGTGGAATCATAACATTGTTGTTTCGAGATCAATTGGGTTCACCTCGTTCAAGCTTTTGTTCGGAGACAAAGCAATAACACCGGAAGAATAATAGGATCAATAAGGACTCTAGCTTTGCTAAAGGACGAAGACACTTGCAAAGTATCAAAAGACTCCATAGAAGGGATCAGACTTCAGGCAATCGATCATATCAATAAATACCAAGCCGAAACAGCAAAGTGGTAGGACAGGAAAGTGAGATTAAAGAATATTAAGCCAGGGCATTTGGTGCTTCGAAGAATAGCCAACCGAGAAATAGTGGGGAAGCTACAACTCAAGTGGGAGGGCCCCTTCTTGGTGGTATCTTCGTCAAGACCAGGATTGTACAGGTTAAGAGAAATGGATGGGAATGATATCCCAAGATCCTAGAATGCAGACGAGCTTCAGAGATACTATGTGTAACATTCATGTAATTTTCTTTTTCCTACTGCACCCTTTTCCATTCAAGACGGAAGAAAGGTTTTTAATGGGGCCATAGATTGTAATTTTCATTTTCTTTTCACAACCCTATCTAATACAAGGGCAAATTTCCCCCATATGTAAAATGTAAAGATCTGAGATTACACCATCAAGTGTAAAAATATGAAAACGCTCCAAAGTCGTTCCTATGAGAATGTAGAGCCAAAATACCACCTAAATAAAAGGTGAAGTAGCTCCAAAGTCGTTCCTATGCGGATGTGGAGCTAAAATGCCACCTAAGTAAAAGGTGAAGAAGCTCCAAAGTCGTTCCTAACAGGATGCAGAGCTTAGCTCCAAAGTTGTTACTAAGGGAATGCAGAGCTAAAATACCACCTAAGTAAGAGGTGAAGAGACTCCAAAGTCGTTCCTAAGGGGATGCAGAGTCTGTGTGCGTATTTGTGTTGGTTTTATTATCTTCGGCATGCACTTGCATACTTCATCACATCATACTTTGCATTCATACAAACATTCATTAGACATCTTTAGCTTCATCGCACCATGATACATTGCATGAGACAATTAATGGATGCTTTGGCTCAAGAATGCTTCTTTACAAACACAAAGGAAGGATGTTTCTTGCCTTCGAATAAAGAATGATTTGTTGTGAACGAAAATAAGGGAAGGTGTATTTCGCCTTCGGCTCAAAAACCGGAAGCACTGGTTTCGTCCACATCAAAGCAAGTTACAGCGGAAGGAAGGTAATATTACAAGGTACTCATAAATGTTTACAAAGATATTACATTCTTTGATAATTTATTGTCAAATATAATATTTTTTTACAAAAAAGAGCTTTAAGAGCATCTTTTAGGACTACTAGCAGAAGAAAGGACGGCTTCGAAAGCATTCTTCAGGGTTATTGGATATGCTTCGGCTTGTCAATCTTCATCAACATCGCCTTGAAAATAATGGGAAAAAGTTATTATGAAGCATAATGTGAGAAAACACGAAGAAGTATGGAAGTAAGAAAATCTTCATACCTTTTAATTAATGTACGTGTTTCATCTCCAGCAGTTTCCCGGCCACCCTTAGTCCAAATCTGAGCAATAAATCTATTACCCACACTTCTGGCTTCGGTCGGGATGTTGTTCAAATCTGATGATGAACGACCGAAGGTTGGTTTATTAACAGTCTTGATGTGATTGCATTCAGCCTTGGCAAAAGCAACAGTCGTTCCACGGACAGCCACTAGTGCATAAAAGTCACCGTGGCCGACAATGACTTCGTCAAGATCTTCAATATCTTTCTCAATCCATCCGAGTGCCCCTAGGATATCTTCGACAGAATGACTGGCTTCCTCAAATGTAGCTCCGACAGAATTGAAAATATCTTTCAGTCGAGTAGAAAATTGCATTGCAAAGCCGAAGCATCTGTCCTGAAGAGCTTTCAGTGTTTCACTAAGCTTAAAACTTTTCTCAGCTTCGGCCTTGATTTTTATATTTAAGGCTTCGGACTCCCGGCTGAATCGGCTTGTGTTTTCTTCCAAAATTGTTTTTGTTTCCTTCAACTCTTTACTCAACTTTTCAATTCTTATATCCTAATTCGAAATTAGAATTCCTTGCTTCTCATTTTGAACCTGAGCTTCAGCAAGAGAGCCTTCGGCTGAGCTAAGCAAGGAATCTTTTTCCTTCAAAGAATTTTCAAGGTCCTCAATCTTTTTCTCTAAGCCATTGATAACAAATTCGTTCTTTCTATCTTCATCATCTTGTTGCAATTTCAAAGCCTTGCTCAGTAGCAAACTCTGTATCAAAAGGCGAAGTTGAATTAGACCTTCACTTTTGAAACACTAAAGCTGATCAGGCGAAGGAGGGACAATAGAAAAATCATACCTTAAAATTTGAGTAAAATAAGTTGCATGTGATATGTTGTCTTCTATAATTGCTAATGTCTCTTTCCAGCTTCGGGAATCCGATACTCTTCGACAGCGTACTCACAATTTTTGCCCCAGCGCGATCACGAATGCATCCTCAGATCTCTTCATCTACGCCGTCGAAGAGAACAGATCCAGGCTGGTAGCCGCCAGACACAACAAATTCTTTTAATTCAGATATATCCTCTTTGGAAAGCTGTTTGTTGGTCACTTGTTCTCAACTGCTGTGAATCAAGAACAAGGCAACACATTTCTTATATGTTAAAGACCTTCGTCCTCGGAAGAATTATTCCCTCTTGGGTATAATGAATCTTAGACGAAGGTTATAAGTAACAAGTTTACATTATTCAAAAATATAAAAATACACTCACAAGATGTAATTTCATGCCATGTATTCATTTCATGATGAATATAAATATATTTTCAAAGTTTGTGTTACAATGATACATTCGGCTTGTTTGAAGGTGATGACACGAGAGCAATTACAATCCAGGGTGAACAGTAAGGGGGTATTGTTCATCTATTTATAGGCAGTCGTAAAGCTTCGTGTGTTATTACATTCATGCCCTCAACATTTACATATAGGGTTTACAAATGTCATAAGGACAGTATTGTCATTTCTATTTAATGACTTGAACAACACCTTCTCCCTACGTCGTCTCCTTGTTTCATCGTGATGAAGCTTACTTCGTCGTGCTTCTCTTGTGTTATGAAGCTTCTCTGGTGACGAAGCTCCTGTAATGTTTAGTAGTATGCTGAAAGCAAATGGTTAGCCATGTTTTTGAGGACCTTCGGAAGAGGAAGGCCCCCCACCAGTAGCCCCTCGCAGTATTAGTTTGTTTCTTTGTAAAAATTCAGACTGCGAAAAGAACGAAGGCCTTTAGTTGAAGGTCCAAAAAACACCTTCTCTTCGCTAGAATAGTGAGACATTCTATATTGTGGGACCTATCGCTCAGTGGTGTTTTGCGTATATATACGAGAGTTTACATTGAAAATATTTTTCGTGCTATCGAGTTTTGTGTTTGGTTTGTCATTTTAGCTTTCTGACTCCGCAACCGCAATTGCTTTTGAGCTTCGGCATTTTGTTGCAATCATCGCTAAAATGGGCAAAGATAAAAAGTGTGGATCCCACACTCGCTGGTTTCTACGAAGCCATGGAGAGGACCAATGTTGAGAAGATTACTGATGAGATGTTAGCTAGGCTGTCTGGAGACTCAAGTGATAGCGAGAGGTTTGATATTGAGAGTGACAACGATGATGATGAAGATCGGCAATGGAGGCTAAGTCATGTTGTGTTTGGAAATCCACCGTTAAGAAGGGACATGTTGAAGCAATGAAGGGCAAATATTTTTATGATATATCTATTGTGAGGGCTGGAGGAGAGAACAATGTTCCTCTTCCTGAAGCTGATGAAGTGGTTGTTTTCAAGAGTTTCATGAAGGTTGGCCTTCGGTTTCCTCTCCATAAAATGCTGGATGAAGTGTTAAATCGATTTGAAATATACCTTCATCAACTTACTCCCGAAGCTTTAATTAAAGTCAGAATTTCTATTTGGGCGATAAAAAGCCAGGTATTGGAACCAGACGCTGATTGTTTTTGCAACATTCACGAGTTGTCTTATCAAACGAAGGCCACTGGGAAGGAGCAGTACCATAACAACTTCAGATGTTATAGCTTTGTGTATCGGTCTGACATGAGGTGTCGTATGCCAACGTTTCGGAAAAGTGGTTGGGCTCATGGATGAAGCAATGGTTTTATGTTAAAAATGATTTGAGTGAGAGGGAGGATGTGAAGAGCATAATCCAGCACCCCATACGATCGTGCTTCGGCATTAGGAGACCTTCGATTGCGGGTGGTAACAAAGCTCAAGCATGCCTGATGGCCTTGAACATAGTGTGTAGCTACATTGGCACCAGATATTTGGTTCAGGAGCACGTTGCATTCAAGGTGTGGCCCCTTGTTAATGATTGGGAGATGCCGAAGGAAACTGCTGCTGGTTCTAGTGAAGGTGGTCTGGTTTATCTGAAATACACCTATCCTTACAGAAGTCAGTTCAGTGAGCCAGATGATGAATGCCTTGAAGTCGTTGAGGCGACCAGTGATGAATTGCTGGGGGCTTATTCGAAGGCAGAGGACGAAGCCATGAGTACTGCCTTTGGTGCTTGTGGAAAGAGAATGCTCAATAGAGTTTTTTGATGTAATTGGATTTATCTATCCTGACTACTGTTTTCCAGCACGAAAACAAGGAACAAAGAGGAAAATCACAACTATGACCTCTTTTGTCGTGCCGAAACCGAAAAGGGCTAAAGTTTTAACTCATCAACCGAGGTCATATTCCTTAGAGGGGGGCTGTTGCACTGCCTGCTGCAGAAAAGATGGAAGTTGTTGAAACTACCGAAGCTACCCCATCAGCTTTGGAGATAATACCTGTTGGGGCTACCGAAGCTGCCACCGCTCAGCTAGAGAAATCAGAACCAAAGAGTTCTAGGACCAAGCAGCAACCGAAGCTACAGAGTCTTGCAGCAATGGCAGGGTTGTCAAAGACATCTACCGTTCCAGCGGCAACTCCTAGGAAAGAGAGGAGAATAGCCAGCGTTTTGGATGTTGTTCTGAAGCCTTCAAAGGTGTCGACTCCTGCTTCTACTAAGGTTTCCGAGGACAAAATTGAAGAATTGGGAGAAGTTGCTGCTGCAAGCGCTTCTCCTTCCCGCGCTGAGGGTGGACCTTCGAAAACTAGGTCAGTGGAGCAAGTAAAGGAAAATCTACTAGAGAAGCTAGAGCAAGTAAAGGAAAGTCTGCCATAGAAGCTAACACTGCTGATACCCGAAGCGGCTTCTCATGGGGACTTTGGATACATTATTCACCATGCTTCAGGGAAACAATTATCGGAACAACAAATTGTCGAAGTGCAATATTATGCAAATGACCTGAAATATCCCTGAGGATCCCTGGTATATGGAGGAAATGACAAAGATGATTACATTTACTACCTGCCGGACAACAAAGAGATAGATGTTTGACGGGAAATAATGGATAACATGGGTTATCCGAAGCTTGAACTTGGTTTATCTGAATGCCTAAGGATCAACTTGCAGACTGCCTTACTTACAACAACTTGAAGGTTTGCACATTTTATTTTTGTATTTGTTAATTAATGTTCGAAAGGTTTTTGGTAAATGATTTGTGTTAATGCTTATTATTACTTATTTTGTATGTTTTTGTTTATCAGGGTCTTATTCTTAGCAAGGCTTTGAATGCTCAAAAGATGCTGAAGATGAGGGCACCCGGATAGCCTTCGGAAATTTGCGCTCCGAAGTTATAACACTTTGGAATGCGGGTCTTGAGAAAGACAAGATCCTGCTTTCCTTATCGAGAGGCTAAAGACTAGCGAAGCTAAATTAGCTAGATTCTCTGAAGTGGACCAAAAAAATCTGAATTTTGAGAAAGAAAAAGAAGCAGATGCAAAGCACATCGCTGATCTAGAATATGCTTTATCCATTCAAGTGGGGTTACGCAGATCCAAAGAAGCAGGACTGGAGAGGAAGCTTGATGAAATTACTTAAAACTTCAACGTCGAGCAATCAAAACGTGAGATATCTGATACCGAACGGTTGAGGGTTTTGAAGAATGTTGAGGAGCTTCGTCAGGTGAAGGAGGAGTGTTACAACGTTGCTATGCGATGTTGTAACAAGCTAAAGAGTAGTTTTGCTAAGGTTGGCGCGTTCTCAACTGAACAAGACTTTATTCGAGGTGATCTTGAAGGAGTTATCAAACGGATTAAAGGAGAAGTCGAAGCCTTTGATGAGATCCTTAGCATTAGGGGATATTTTTGTGCCTGCATCAGCGCTCGAGGAGCTGTATCTCTACTTGAAAAAGCTGGCTATGAACATGCGAAGGCTGTAATTTAGCCATAATTCTCAGTTTCAACGAATGACGTTAAGGATCCTTCAGCCGAAGCTATTGCCCTTAGTGGGAAATTTTATTCTGAAGTTTGGATGAATGGTGGCCGAGAAATGGCAGAAGAAGCTATTAGGCAAAATGAAAAAGAATCTCATATTGCTTCAGAAGAAGCGAGAAGAGCTAAAAAGCCGCAGAACGCGAAAGGCGTATAGGTATGTTTGTCATGTCTTAGCTTCGTAGATACTTTAGCTTCGTAATTGACAAAAAAACTTATACTTTAGTGTAGCCGAACTTTCTCCTCCTCCTGAGCCGTACAACCCTGTGCCTGATCCAACCCTGAAGGGTGCTCTCGATGTGATTAGGATAGCAAATGAAGCAATTGATGAAGATGTGGATAGACTCCTGAATGAAGCTGCTGAGAAAATCCTGAAGGAGGATGATTAGACTTTGTATATAAAAACACTTGTAGAATTTTTGTGTGTTGTTCTCCTATGTAAAAAACAATTGCCAACTATATCTCTCATGATGTAATATATTTCTTTATGGAGCGTGAAATCGTCATACGTACCGTTTTTGAGCCAAAGGCAAAAAACACCTTCCCTTCTTTTCACGCTTCATAAAGAAACATCCCTTTTCCGTCGAAGCGACATTATCAAACACGAAGGTCTTGTTGTAGATCTTGCATAAGAAATACCGTTGCCGAAGGCCTTGCTATAGGTCTTGTATTGTTGAATCATCCTTTCATAATTCTTTATCAAAGATAGGCTTAACCTCATGAGTTAGCCATCGTGGTTGAAGGAGCAATTTCCCTTCTTTTTCCACTGTTTTGGATGGTGCGAGATAATGAATGATGCGATGCTATGCAGCATGATGCGATGATATGATGCAACAAATGTTAATGAATAAACACTTCATAATAGTAAGACTCTGCATTCCCTTAGGAAAGACTTTGGAGTCTCTTCACCTTTTACTTAGGTGGCATTTTAGCTTTGCATTCCCATAGGAACAACTTTGGAGCTAAGCTCTGCATCCCCTTAGTAACGACTTTGGAGCTTTTTCACCTTTTACTTAGGTGGTATTTTAGCTCTGCAACCCCGTAGGAACGACTTTGGAGCTTTTTCACTCTTTCTATTACACTCGATGGTTTAACTATAGATTTATTACAACAGGTCGAAGGTTGTACCTTCTCAAATTGTCTTTGAGGTAAAAAACTAAAATCAAGAGAAATGAAAATTACATTGGATGTGTATGAAAGTTTTTTTGATTCGGCCCCTCTGTTGCTTCAATAAATGTGCCTTGATTCTGGTACAGTGATGTTAATTGTCCGGGCTTCGGACTCTTCCCTTGCATCGCGTTGTTGTTGAATTTTGCGATGTCCTTCAGACTGTTGATTGTGGGACGAAGTTGGGGCCATGACCGGTGGTGGTGGCGGCAAGGCCCATGCAGCTGGGGAGTGGCTCGTCGAAGCTACTCACACTATGGGTTGTGAAAATGGCTGTTGATCGCCCACATACTCAGAAATATACGGGGAGTAGCACGAAGCAATATGTAGGACTTGCTTCGGCTGATTCTGTCATGCTTCGGCCTCAGCTATCTCCTTTTGCTTCTGTATTGTAACCAGGCATGTCCTAGTTATGTGTCCCTTATCTTCTCCATAGAACAAGCAGAACATCCTTCTTGGTTGTGAGCTTAATCTTCCTCCAGAGCTTCATCCCCCTCTGCCTCTTGGAGCTAGTGGTTTGAAGGAGCTTTACTGCGTCCCAGATGATTGGGAGTTGTGTTGATGCCCTTGGGTGTGATTGCTTCTGCCTTCACTTGAGCTGAGATTTTGTATCGTCCTGACATGCCTTGGGTGGAGCCTTCCTCCGAAGCCTCTGGTCGTCTCAGAATATCTATAGGCTTCTTCCCTTCTTTGCGGAAATCATTGTTGGCCCTGATGTACTCGTCCATCTTCTATAGAAGCTTCTCCATGGTTTGTGGGGGCTTCCTGGCAAAATATTGCGCTGTTGGTCCTGGACGAAGTCCCTTGATCATGGCTTCAATAACAATCTCATTTGGCACCGTTGGCGCCTGAGCTCTGAGACGTAGAAACCTTCAGACATACGCCTGCAAGTACTCCTTGTGGTCATGTGTGCATTGGAATAGGGCTTGAGTAGTCACTGGCTTCATCTGAAAACTCTGAAAACTGGTGGCTAGCATATCCTTCAGCTTCTGCCACGATGTGATTGTTCCCGACCGAAGTGAAGAATACCATGTTTGAGCCACACTCCTGACTACCATGACGAAGGATTTTGCCATGAAAGCAGTGTTGTCACTATATGATGATATGGTTGCTTCGTAACTCATGAGGAACTGCTTCGGGTCCGAATGTCCATCATACATGGGAAGCTGTGGTGGTTTGTACGAAGGTGGCCATGGGGTGGCCTGCAATTCTGTGGCTAGGGGGGAGAATCATCAAAAGCAATGTGATCATGATGGAAATCGTCATACCATATGTCATCATAGCTCAGGCTTTCCTGACGAAGCTCTCTCTACTGTGGCCTACGCCCTTGTTTGTTGTCTTGTGTGATGTGGCGCATCTCTTTGGGAGCTTCATCAATCTTCTTCTGGAGTTCAGACAGCTGAAGCATTTTCTCCCTTCTTCTTTCCACTTGTTGATGGATAGCCTCTAGATCTCTGATTTATTGATCCAACTCTTCTTGTGGTGTTGGGCTAATGGCCTTCCTTTTCTAGTTTCGGGTCTCCCTTAGAGGGAGCCCCTCTTGATTGATGTCCAGCGGTGCAAGGGTAGCCCCTAGCGCTACTGCCTTCTTCAGCGGCATGGCAAAGGCAGTTGCTCGAGTTCTTGTTGTCGAAGGTGGTCGTTCGAGTTCACCGGAGGTGGGCGCCAATGTTGGTCACTTGTTCTCAACTACTGTGAATCAAGAACAAGGCAACACATTTCTTATATGTTAAAGACCTTCGTCCTCTGAAGCATTATTCCCTCTTAGGTATAATGAATCTTAGACGAAGGTCATAAGTAACAAGTTTACATTATTCACAAATATAAAAATACACTCACAAGATGTAATTTCATGCCATGTATTCATTTCATGATGAATATAAATATATTTTCAAAGATTGTGTTACAATGATACCTTCGACTTGTTTGAAGGTGATAACACGAGAGCAATTACAATCCAGTGTGAACAGTATGAGGGTACTGTTCATCTATTTATAGGTAGTCGTAAAGCTTTGTGCGTTATTACATTCATGCTCTCAACAGTTACATACAGGGTTTACAAATGTCACAAGGACAATATCGTCATTTCTATTTAATGACTTGAACAACACCTTTTCCCTACGTTGTCTCCTTGTTTCACCATGATGAACCTTGCTTTGTCGTTCTTCTCTTGTGTTATGAAGCTTCTCTGGTGACGAAGCTCTTGTAATGTTTAGTAGTATGCTGAAAGAAAATGGTTAGCCATGTTTTTGAGGACCTTCGGAAGAGGAAGGTCCCCAACACTGTTGTCCTCCCAGGTGTTGTAAGTCAAAGCTTTTATCTTCTGAAGAGGCTTCTTCAGTTCTTTCTCCCTTTGACGTTGAAGTCCCAGGAGCAACTGTCCCCTCGGTATTCTTCTGAGGCGCTACGTCAGCAATAAGTCTATCAATCTCTGATAAAGTTGTTCCGAGGGGACCGCCACTACTTTCGGCTTGTTGAGGCACTTCGTCAGCAACAGAGGGGGCAATCCTCTTTTGAATTGCTGATGGCGGGGTATTAAGAAAAACCCTCATCACATTCATCATACGACACTTCTTCTACGCAGTTCCCCCACCGGGTGCCGAAGGCTCTTTTTCTGCCTTAGCTTCGGTAGTTTCCCTAGCATCTTTCTTCTATGGTTGTAATAAGCTTGTTAGCTCTGATCCTAGAGGACTTAACATGGTGAAAGGCAAGGGTTCAGTCATTACCTCTAAAATTTCTGTCATGCCAATAGAAGTTGATGAAGGGGTCTCGATAGAGTGCTTTGACGGATGTCACACCAGGATTTAAGGGATAAAGTCGGGTGCATCTTATATGTGCACCAAAGAAGAACAACACATATAATAACAAAGTGTATAGAGATAAATGTCGCAATATCATAAAAGTATTTATTACAAAGCGGAAGTCTTATGAAAATAAAAGATAAATATAAAGCAAACTAATGTCCATCCTTGGGGCCATAAAGTCGACTCAGAGATGCCACCTAGATCAAGTCGAAATTCTCGTTGTGCGGCTCCTCCTGGGCTACCTGTTCTTCTGCTGGGGGGTTTATATATCGCAAGTGTGAGCTCACAAAAGATCATAGCTCAATAAGTCGTGGGGAATAATGTGCATGAACTCACCAACGGTGGGAGTTCATGTGAAGTGTAAGGCTGATCAATAGTAGGGGTTAAAGCTGAGCATTGCTTTTAATAAGTTGGTCAAATTTTATTATCAATTACTAGATGTAAGTAAATACCAAACCATAACAATAATAGAACAAAATTAATAATAAATCCCATGCAATGCAAATGACAAATTGTATTTAGTTCCATAATTTAATCATGCGAGAGTCCTAAGCTGCTCATGACCACGAGCATGGCTAGTATACCGGTTTTACACTCTGCAGAGGTTGTACCCTGTACCCACAAGTCATGTCACCCATCTGCCAAAGGATCGCGACTTCCATACACCTCTACCAAGGAAGCGAGGCAAGGTAACACTATGAGGCCTTTACAAAGTTCCACTAGCTTCAAAAAACCCCGCTACAGTTTCTAGGAAGAGCAATGCAGGAATCCCCCGTCTGACCACCATCACAGCAAAATCAACCCGGGAACCTCCCTACACGCCTACTCCCCTACTGCACCTTGCCTCTATCGGGTAAGGTAGTGCTCCACTAGCTTTCCTAGTTAGTCAGCCAAGGGCGTCCCATTCCACCCTTGTGGTGGCATGTGTTTCTCAAGTTAAGCTCCATGTTCCAATTAAAAATAATGATCTTGACATGAAGAATAAGTAAAACAACAATATAATTGGAACATGAGCATAATGTAATATTAAACCCAAAACCTTATAGAGCAATATCGTAACTACCCAAATAAGCCAGGGGTGAACAAGGTAAAAAGATAACCAGACTAGGGTGACCTATTGGGTCCCATCAAAATTAAACTTATGCATGAATAAGTGATTATAAAAAACATTATTGGGTAATAAAAGTGGTCAAGGGCACAACGTGCCTTCAATGAGCTCCTGCTCAGCAACTTCTACCTGTTGAACCCCTAGATCTTCGGTCACTGGCTCTTCTACTCGCCACAATACAAACAAGCATAGTATAAAGGAGAATATAAAATCACACCAAACATGTATACAAAAATACATATTAATGATCTACACATTAAAATAAGATCATAGGAAAAAGAATCATTAAATTTGGAGTTATGGATTTTAAGTTATGAATTTCCAAAGGTTTTATGTGCTTGGTACAAGATTATTTAAGAGATCAGTTTTAGTACAATTTTCATGTCAAAATAGTGTTACTAAGTTATAGACAATATTAATACAAAATTATAGGAACTGAAATGGACCAATTTGGACTTAATATGAATTTTCTAGGGATTAAACAAGTTCTAGGATTATTTTTATCCTTAAAAATTCATTTCTTAAATAGATTTCCTGATTAAACCTCTGTTTGGACCGCGCACATAAAAATAGGGAAATGTAGGGGCCAACGTGTGAATTTTCCTAGACTTAGTCAACACCTGTGATGGACGGCGGGTTTGTTTCCCTAAAACAGAGGGTTCTATTTTTAAAATCAGCTGGCTGAAGGGGTATCAGCCAAGATGGGTCGTCTGATTAGATGTGAGTGACCCGTATTAAATCGGTGTGAATTATGAATGGTTACGCGCTCACAACCGTGAGATCGACGATAAAGCGCTTGGATTTAAAACTACCCAGATTGTTTGCCACACGCATGATTCGCATCGAACGACGGGGATGAGCTTAGGCCGAACCGGTACCCGGTGTTCTAATCATAGCCGTTCATCAACCGATCCACGTTCGAACTTCGCCCTCCCCAAACCAGCTACCCGACGGCGGCGCCGCCACCATCCTTGTCGGGGATCGCCGGAGTTAGGCGATTTGGCCAAATCGTGCTCCTATTATATCATGGCTCGGGGTTATACGGAGTACGGAATATGACGAACACGCTGGTATACATCATATCGCGGATGGACGCCTGATTGCTGTTGGTCGCGGCGATGGGCAGATCTGTCGTGGTCCTTCGAGTCCGATGAACAATTGGTGCTACCCCAGTGAACCTTTCTGCCCAGACAGGTCCCTCACACACGCGGCCAGAGCCCGCCGATGTCCCCGGCCAAGCACTTGCGAATATGGTGGTGTTTTCCGTGGATTCGCGGTGGCGCCACCTGTTCCCCCTTCAAGCTCTCCCAGGTAATGGCGGTCGGTTCTTTTGAGTTCTAGAGGACGAAAGATGGTCAAGTGCTTCGGGTGATGGGGACGTGGCCTTAAGACGTGCAGGTGCGCGGCGGTCCCGTGAATTTCGAGTCCACCGGCGAGATTTTCGCGCATGGTGGTTGTGGTCCGCGCGGAGGGATCCGGTATGCCTCTAACGAACGGGCCCCAGCGGGAGGTGACGCTGTCCAGCGGGGGCCACTGGCCAGAGAGCGCACTGGTGAATGTGGCGCGGTCTCACGAGGCGAGGTGGGCTGCGCGGAGGAATCAGTAGGTGGGCCGGTTCAGGGATTAGGCCCGCGCAGGCTTTTCTCTTTTTCTTTTATGTTTTCCATTTTCTTTTTATTTTCCAATTCATAATTTAGATTCCTATTTAAATTCAAACTCCTGGGTAATTTTATTCTCTCATTAATTGTCCATCTTAAACATGGCATGGTGAATTTTATTTATTTATTTGATATTTATTTTGTGATAACTAGTGCTCTCTTTCTCCAATTCTAGAATTCCAATTTAAGTCTAAATTCCAAGTTGAACATTAATGTCTTTCTATAAATTTTTATTACTAACATATGCACAAATAAATAAAGTCCAGCATGATGCATGTATTATTTTAGGTGTCATTAGTTAATTAATAACTTTTGATGTGATTGTTCACATGTTATAACAAAATGGAGGCAAACACATATATGTAAATCAACTATATTTTCTTTTTACACTTTTTGGGTATTACAGCGGAGAAGATCTCTCTTCTTCTTCGTGGCTTGATGATATAATTTTTCTTTTCTTAGATGCCGAAGGTTCTGGCGTTAACTTGGTCTTTTTGTTAACCTTTTCTTTTTGTCCTTCTCGACAGATCTTTATGCTTGTCTTTTCAGAATACTCACAACTCTTTTCTTTTTCACTCCCCCGGCCTCTTCATCATGTCTATCATAGTCGGGATACTCGAAGCCAAGGGCATCCATCACTCGATTTAGCCTTCGTTTCTCTCGTGTGCCGAAGGCAGCGGTCATTAGTTGGTCCTTTTTCTTAGTGCAATTTCCAAGGATTTCATTACACATTGTCTCAATGACCTCCAACCATTCGACACAAGGGCCACTGAAGGTTTTCTAAAATTTAAAGTGATATGGAAGTCTAACAAGCTCAAATTTCTTTCCTTCATCTTTCTTCTTCAGCATTCCTCACCCACCTGATATGGGAAAAGTTTTGTAGGCCAGATATTCTTGAACTAGGTCCCAAGTACTGATATACTCAGCTACAACCCTGAATTCTACTTTAGCAAGTTGGCATGGGGAGCCGAGTTGCATGTTGCATAATGGCCTCGTCATGTCGAAGCTCAGTTTCAAGGGACTCATCACCATACTCATAAGCTTCTCCCTTCTATTCTCATCAGCTTTCACATAAAACCATTCACTTGTCCAGCCGGTGGGCCACTTGGTACGATATCTAATCACATGGGCCTTCGTATCCTTTTGGTATGCAAAATTGTAGCATCTGAAGTTCTTGTGCATACCATCTGCTCTCGCCTTAGTATGGTAGTGGAGTTCATGGACCCTACAGAATCCTTCAGCATTAGCACTCCTTCCCTAGCTTCGGAGAGCCCATATGTACACGCTAAGCCTGACTATAGCATTTGGAGTCAGTTGACGAAGATAAATTTCAAATTTCTTTAAAACTTCACTGATCATTTAATACATAGGGAACCGAAGCCCTGCTCTGAAGAAGCTCTTAAAAAGAACAACTTCATCATCTATTGGTTCTGGAACCACTTCGTCTCCGACAAACCTTATCAACTCATCATCATTTTCCCCAAAATATCCAGGCTTTTTCATTAAAATTAAATCTTTTGCCTTCATAGTGGATTTCCTAAATTCAATATGGCTAGGCTTGCTCGGACTCAAGATGCCATCATCCTCTTCGTCATCACTAGCAGCTTCGGCAATAGTATATTCAACTTCGGCAATAACATCATCCTTCTTGGGAATAGACCCTTCTCCTTCTTGAACAACCAACCCAGAGCACCTCATTACTTCTGAGATTGGGGCTATCTCAGTTGCCTCAGTTTCTTCACCTTCGTTTGTCAGCCTAGCAATAGACCTGATCCTAGCCATTTCAATTCTTAAGACGAAGCTAACTTTTAACTAACTTGACGATTGTTCGAAGACTAGACTACAAGTGTACAGACGGCAAAAAGCTTTGGCTTCAGTAAAAAAAATTCAACAACACAACGATGCAATAGCAATGAATGTTGTGGTAACTTCTCATCAGCTCGTCTCTTTATATAGTCCTACAGGTGAAGAAGGTGAATCACCGCATTGCTCATACTGACTGATCGGTGGACCGGCTCAGGCCGTAACTTTTTATTCATTTTTTCATAACAAGCTAAGGGAAGGTGTTTTTGGACCTTCGGCATTCAGAAGCCTTCGTGTGTTTCGCAGATCGAGCTCGTTATGAAAAAATGACCTAGCACCGCGAAGGGGCTACTATTGGGGGTCTCCTTCTAAAAGGGAAATAGGGTTAACCATTTCCTATAATCGATTTTGGTGGTTGAAGTACAACATAAACCATATGGACTAACTAGTTTGGCTAGATGTGATTTATCTCTGTTGCATAAGGTTCAACACAAACCAAGAAAGAATTCAGTTAGGGGACATAATTTATTTGGAGCAAAAAGGACTTGAGTGTGTTGATTTTTGGCGCACCAGATATTGTCCGGTGCACCAGGCCAGGCGCACCGGATACTGTCCGGTGCACCAGGCCAGGCGCACTCCAAACCAGCCACTCTCGGGAATTCTAGGGTAGCCTCCGCTATAATTCACCGTACTGTCTGGTGTGCCCCGGACTATCCGGTGAGCCAGCGGAGCAACGGCTAACTGACGCCAACTGTCGACAGCAAAAGCATTCTGTGGTGAACAGAGCCTCAATAGGAGTCGGAGCGCAGAAGTTAGAGAGCACCGGATTGTCCGGTGTGGCACCAGACTGTCCGGTGCAGCAAGACGACAAGCGACTCCAACGGACAACTGCTCCGAACCCTAACAGACGCGCTGACGTGGCACGCACCGGACAGTGCACAGTGACTGTCCGGTGCGCCCATCGCCAGCAGCCCTTGCCAACAGCTACAAAGTGGTTGGGGGCTATCAATACCCCCAACCACCACATTCATTGGCACCCAAGCATTATGAACATCCCATTCATTGCAAGAGCAAAAGACTCCATTCCTAGACACATTCAATAGATCAAATCCTCTCCAAGCCTCCAAATCAACTCAATTCCATTAGGGACTTGAGAGAGGGTGTTTTGTGCTCTTTTGTTGTTCTTGTTACTTGGATTGCCTTCTTCCTTTCTCAAGTGATTTGTAAAGCTATGTAAGAGACACCAAGTGTGTGGTGGTCCTTGCGGGGTCTAAGTGACCCATGTGATTAAGGGAAGGCTCACTTGGTCTAAGTGACCGTTTGAGAGAGAGGGAAAGGGTTGAAATAGACCCGGCCTTTGTGGCCTCCTCAACGGGGACTAGGTTCTTTGGAACCGAACCTCGGTAAAACAAATCATCGTGCCTACTCGCTTTGATCCTCGCTTGATTTGTTTGACCTCTTTCCTCTCTCTAATGTTTCCTTGCTAGTAGTAAGTTGAATTTGCTCCCATACGTCATTCGCATCCTTTGAGCAACTCTTAGCAAGAGAAAACATTCTTTCGGACTTGAATTTAATTCTAACGCTAACCCGACCCTAGTGTGTGTTTAAGTTTATAAATTTCAGGTTTCGCCTATTCACCCCCCTCTAGGCGACTTTAACATTCACTATAGAAGGTCCTCAGGACGAAGAAATCATCTACAACTAAAAGGATTGAGCGTCGAAGCTGCAACAGACATGTGTAAAATGTCGAAGGTTCATAGCTTCAGCCCAAGACAATTAGGAAGATCAAACGCGATGTTGAGCCAAAAAGTAAAAGACCCGTTAATCCCTGATGTTTGTATTAAGATAATGTATACATATAAGGGTCATAAATGTACTTTTTCTTGTGCTGCGTCTCATGCCTATAAATAGATGAACAGTGACCCCGTACTGTTCACGCTCGATTGGAATTGCATTCGCGCTTTTGCCTTCGAGCAAGACAAAGGTACAAATGTAACAAACATTATGCATCACTTTGTCAATATATGATGTGTACCTTAATGTTGCTTAACATTTTATATGAAATAATTAATCGGTATAATGTTACATCTGTAACTGTATTTGTATATTTATGAATGATGACGACTTGTTCTTCATGACCTTCGTCCAAGATCCATTATGCCCGAAAGGATATAATGCTTCGAAGGACGAAAGTCCTTAACATTTAACAATTATGTTGTCTTGTTTTATGATTTAGTAATTAAAAACAAGAGGCCAACTGAAAGGGAAATTGTCTCAACATTTCCTATAATCGATTTTGGTGTTTGACGACCATCACAAACCTTGCGGACTAACCAGTTTGCCTAGTTAATCATTTCTCAGGTGCATAAGTTCATCTACAGCTATTCTAAATTGACTGTCCGGAATACCGTAGATTATTCCGGACAGGAGAAGCTTTTTTGGAAAAACACCTATGCACGGACCGTCCGGGCCCTTGCTGCGGACCGTCCGCGACACCAGGGTGACCCTCGGACAGGAACACTGCAAAAACACAAGTCTGCACTACGGATCGTCCGATGGAGAAGCGAGCACTGTCCGAGACCAAGCGCGGACCGTCCGGCCTCAAGTGCGGACCGTCCGGTCAGTGAAAAACAGAAAAACCCGAAGGTGACGGGTTTGGTAAAATGTATTTTTAGCATCCTCGTGGAACGTTCGGGGTGCACGACCGGACCGTCCGGGACTGCTTTATCTGACATCTGACGATGCATTAAATGCTCTATAGCCATTGATATAGCCGTTACTGCTGACCATTGCGATTTCAGCCGTTGATGTGCAGGGGCGGACCGTTCGGACCAGGGACGCGGACCGTCCGCGGTCGGCAGGAATGGAGCAACGGCTAGGAAGTGGTTGGAGGCTATAAATAAACCCCAACCACCTCCATTCACTTCACCCAAGCACTCCACTCCTTCACATTCAATACAAGAGCTAGCAATCCACACCAAGATACACTCAAAGCTTTCAACCTCTCAAAGTTTCACAATTTAGACAAAGTGATCATTAGTGACTTGAGAGAGTGTGATCTGTGTGTTATTTGTCGCTCTTGTTGCTTGGTTTTTGCAATCTTGCTTTCTTCATCTCTTTCTCAACCTTCTAAGTGAATTGTAAAGCAAGCAAGAGACACCTAATTGTGTGGTGATCCTTGCGGGGTCTTAGTGACCCGTGAGATTAAGAAGAAGCACTCAACCGGTCTTAGTGACCGATTGAGACAGGGAAAGGGTAGAAATAGACCTGGCCTTTGTGACCTCCTCAACGGGGACTAGGTTCTTTGGAACCAAAACTCGGTAAAACAAATCGTTGTGTCTACTCGCTTTGATTCCCGCTTGATTTGTTTGCCCTCTTTCCTCTCTCTAACGTTTCCTTGCTAGTATTGATTTGAGTTTGCTCCCATACGTCATCCGCATCCTTTGAGCAACTCTTAGCAAGAGAAACATTGTTTTGAACTTGAATTTAATTCTAACGCTAACCTCGGCCTTAGTGTGTGTTTAAGTTTATAAATTTCAGGTTTCGCCTATTCACCCCCCTCTAGGAGACTTTCAATTGGTATCAAAGCCAGTGCTTCATTACGAGTCTAACCAACTCAAAGTGATGTCTGGAGATCACGCCAAGAGGGAGATCATGACCGGCGACAAGCCCACGGGCTCGGGGAAGACTCTCTCAAGAGAGTCCGGCAACAAGTACAAGGATGAATCATCTTCCTCCATCAAGTCACATAGGAGAGGTGACAAGAAGATGAAGATGAAAAAGGTGGTCTACCATGAGACCTACTTTCGTCACCCTCCACCTCCGGCACCAAGTCATCCACTACTTCTAAGCGCCATGAGCGCAACAAATATAGTAATATGCCCCAACGCTATTCCCGTATTTAAAAGCGTGCTCCATTACTTTCCGTACCCCTAGGCAAACCACCATAGTTTGATGGTGAAGATTATTGCATGTGGAGTGATAAAATGAGGCACCATCTAACCTCACTCCACGAAAGTATTTGGGATATTGTTGAATTTGGAGCGCAGACACCTAAAGTGGGGGACGAGGACTACGACTCGGACGAGGCCGCCCAAATTAGGCACTTCAACTCCCAAACAACCTCTATACTCCTCGCCTCCTTGTGTCAAGAGGAGTATAATAAGGTGCAAGGATTGAAGAACGCCAAAGAAATTTGGGACGTTCTCAAAACCGCGCACGAAGGGGATGAGGTGACTAAGATCACCAAGCGTGAAACGATCGAGAGAGAGCTCGGTCGGTTCGTCCTCAACAAAGGGGAAGGGCCACAAGCCATGTACAACCGGCTAAAGACAATGGTCAATCAAGTGCGCAACCTCGGGAGCACAAAATGGGATGACCATGAAATGGTCAAGGTTATTCTTAGATCCCTTGTATTTCATAATCCTACTCAAGTTCAATTAATACGTGGGGATCCTAGATACAAGTAGATGTCTCCCGAGGAGGTGATTGACAAGTTTGTGAGCTTTGAACTTATGATCAAAGACTCCAAACACATTGTCAACTTGGAGCAAGGCACCACCTCTACACGCGAGGTGCAACCCGTTGCATTCAAAGCAACGGTACAAAAGAAGGAGGAGTCTACACCAAGTAGGCTTGCAAAGGAGGGGGAAGGACTACAAGCCTCGCTCCAAAATGTGCTACCGGTGTGGTAAGTCCGGTCATTTCATTGCAAAATGTCCATATACAAGTGAAAGTGATAGGGACGATGACAAGAAGGGGAAGAAGAAAATGGAAAAGAAGAAGTTCTACAAGAAGAAGGGCGGCGAGGCACACATGGGGCGGGAATGGGACTCCGACGAGAGCTCCATCGCCTCCTCATCCGACGAGGACACCGCCATCATCGCCGTCAACAAGGGACTTCTCTTCCCCAACGTCGGCCACAAGTGTTTCATGGCAAAGGATGGCAAAAATAAAAGGGTACATACTAGAAGTACCCCCAAGTATACTACATCTAGTGATGAGGGTAGTTCTAGCGATAATGAAGATGATTTAATTTCTCTCTTTGCCAACCTTAACATGGACCAAAAGAAAAATTGAATGAATTAATTGAAACCATTAACGAGAAGGATGATCTCTTGGAATGCCAAGAGGACTTGCTCGTTAAAGAAAATAAAAAATTTGTTAAGTTGAAAAATGATTATGCTCTAGAAGTAGAAAAATGTGAAAATTTGTCTAAGGAGCTTAGCATTTGCAATGATTCAATTTCATGTCTTAGAGATGAGAATGCTAGTTTAAATGCTAAGATTGATGGATTGAATATTTGCAAACCCTCTACATCTTCTGTTGAGAATGTTACTATTTGCACTAGATGTAGATATATTAATGTTGAAGCTATTGATGACCACCTTGCTATGATTAAACAACAAAATGATCACAAAGCTACATTAAATGCCAAAATTGTAGAGCATGAACTTGAAAATGAAAAGTTTAAATTTGCTAGAAGCATGCTCTATAATGGGAGACACCCTGGCATTAAGGATGGCATTGGGTTCCAACAGGGGAGCCAATCCAAGGTCAAACTTAATGCCCCTAAGAAATTGTCTAATTTTGTTAAGGCTAAGTCTCCCATGGTTTAGGATAGAGAGGGGTACATTTTATATCCTGCTAGCTATCCTGAGCACAAAATTAGGAAAATCCATGCCAGAAAACCTCACATTATTTCCCATTATGCTTTTATGTATAAGAATGAGGCTTCTAGCTCTAGGAATACCACTCATATTAAAATGCCTAAGAAGAAAATTCCTACATCAAGTGAGCATAATGTTTCATTTAAAACTTTTGATGCTTCCTATGTGCTAACTAACAAATCAGGCAAAGTAGTTGCCAAATATGTTGGGGGCAAACACAAGAGTCTAAAGACTTGTGTTTGGGTACCCAAGGTGATTGTTTCTAATATAAAAGGACCCAAGATTGTTTGGGTACCTAAGAACAAGGCCTAAACTTGTTTTGTAGGTTTATGCATCCGGTGGATCAAGTTGGATAATCGATAGCGGGTGCACAAACCACATGACAGGGGAGAAAAGGATGTTCTCCTCATATGAGAAAAATGAAGATCCCCAACGAGCTATCACATTCGGGGATGGAAATCAAGGTTTGGTCAAAGCGTTGGATAAAATTGCTATATCCCCTGACCATTCTATTTCCAATGTTTTTCTTGTAGATTCATTAGACTACAATTTGCTTTCTGTTTCTAAATTATGCAAAATGGGCTACAACTTTCTATTTACTGATGTAGGTGTTACTGTCTTTAGAAGAAGTGATGATTCAATAGCATTTAAGGGAGTGCTAGATGGTCAGCTATACTTAGTTGATTTTAATGATAACCAGCTGAACTAGACACTTGCTTAATTGCCAAGACTAATATGGGCGGCTCTAGCATTGCCGACTTGCCCATGTTGGAATGAAGAATCTTCATAAGCTTCTAAAGGGAGAGCACATTTTAGGACTAACAAATGTTCATTTTGAGAAAGGCAGGATTTGTAGCGCATGCCAAGCAGGAAAGCAAGTTGGAGTCCATCATCCACACAAGAACATAATGACAACTGACAGGTCGCTCGAGCTACTCCACATGGATCTATTCGGCCCGATCGCTTACATAAGCATCGGCAGGAGTAAGTACTGTCTTGTTATTGTGAATGATTACTCTCACTTCACTTGGGTATTCTTTTTGTAGGAAAAATCTCAAACTCAAGAGACGTTAAAAAGATTCTTAAGATGGGCTCAAAATGAGTTTGGATTAAGAATCAAAAAGATTAGAAGCGATAATGGGATAGAGTTCAAGAACTCTCAAATTGAAGGATTTCTTAAGGAGGAGGGCATTAAGCATGAGTTCTCTTCTCCCTACACACCACAACAAAATGGTGTAGTGGAGAGGAAGAAAAGTGAACATGGCAAGAACCATGCTTGATGAGTACAAGACACCGGACCAGTTTTGGGCGGAGGCGATTAACACCACCTGCTACTCACCAGTTATATCTTCACCGAATCCTCAAGAAGACATCATATGAACTCCTAATTGGTAAAAAGCCCAATGTTTCATATTTTAGAGTCTTTGGGAGCAAATGATTTATTCTTATTAAAAGAGGTAGAAGTTATAAATTTGCTCCTAAAGCAGTAGAAGGCTTTTTATTAGGTTATGACTCAAACACAAGGGCATATAAAGTCTTCAACAAATCCATCGGACTAGTTGAAGTTTATTGTGACATTGTGTTTGATGAGACTAATGGCTCCCAAGTGGAGCAAGTTGATCTTGATGAATTAGATGATGAAGAGGCTCCGTGCGTCACACTAAGGAACATGTCCATTGGCAACGTGTGTCCAAACGAATCCGAGGAGCCCACACATGCACAAGATCAACCATCATCTTCCATGCAAGCATCTCCACCAACTCAAGATGAGGACGAGGTTTAAGAAGAAGAGGATGAAGATCAAGACAATGAGCCACCTCAAGAGGAGGACATTGATCAAGGGGGAGATGATGATAATGAAGACAAGGAAGATGAGCAAGAGATTCGGGATCAAAGACCGCCACACCAAGGAGTCCACCAAGCAATTCAAAGAGATCACCCCGTCAACTTCATTCTTGGTGACATTCATAAGGGGGTAACCACTAGATCTCGAGTTGCACATTTTTGTGAACATTGCTCTTTTGTATCTTTTATTGAGCCATACAGGATAGAGGATGCATTAAGAGATACGGATTGGGTGGTGACAATGCAAGAGGAGCTCAACAACTTCACGAGGAATGAGGTATGTCATTTAGTTCCATGTCCTAATAAAAATGTTGTAGGTACCAAGTGGGTATTCCGCAACAAGCAAGATGAGCATGGTGTGGTGACAAGGAACAAAACCCAACTTGTGGCAAAGGGTTATTCACAAGTCGAAGGTTTGGATTTTGATGAAACCTATGCATCTGTAACTAGGCTTGAGTCAATTCGTATATTACGTGCCTATGCTACTTACCATGGCTTTAAGATCTATCAAATAGACGTGAAAAGTGCCTTCCTCAATGGCCCTATCAAGGAAGAGGTCTATGTTGAGCAACCTCCCGGCTTTGAAGATAGTGAGTATCCTAACCATGTTTATAATCTTTCAAAGGCGCTTTATGGGCTCAAGCAAGCCCCAAGAGCATGGTATGAATGCCTGCGAGACTTTCTTATCACTAATGGCTTCAAAGTTGGAAAGGCCGATCCAACTCTCTTCACTAAAACTGTTGCAAAAGACTTGTTTATATGTCAAATTTATGTTGATGATATTATATTTGGGTCTACTAACAAGTCAACTTGTGAAGGGTTTAGTAGGATCATGATACAGAAATTCGAGATGTCTATGATGGGGGAGTTGAAGTATTTCCTTGGATTTCAAATCAAGCAACTTCAAGAGGGCACCTTCATCAGCCAAACTAAGTACATTTAAGACTTACTTAAGAAGTTTGGAATGAATAATGGCAAACCCATCAAGACACCCATGGGAACCAATGGCCATCTCGACCTCGACACGAGAGGTAAGTCCGTAGATCAAAAGGTATATCGATCAATGATAGGTTCTTTACTCTATTTATGTGCATCTCGACCGTATATTGTGCTTTCTGTATGCATGTGTGCAAGGTTCCAGGCAAATCCTAAGGAAGTTCACCTTAGGGCCGTGAAAAGAATCATGAGATATTTAGTTTACACTCCTAAGTTTGGGCTTTGGCACCCCAAGGGATCTACCTTTGATCTAATTGGGTATTTTGATGCTGATTATGCCTGATGTAAAATTGATAGGAAGAGCACATCAGAGACTTGTCAGTTTCTGGGAAGATCCCTGGTGTCTTGGGCTTCAAAGAAACAAAACTCCGTAGCTCTTTCCACCGCCGAAACCGAGTACATTGTCGTAGGCCATTGTTGCGTGCAATTACTTTGGATGAGGCAAACCCTTAGGGACTATGGCTACAAGTTGAGCAAAGTCCCTCTCCTATGTGATAATGAGAATGCAATCCGCATGGCGGATAATCCCGTTGAACGCAGTCGCACTAAGCATATAAACATCCGGTATCACTTTCTGAGAGATCACCAACAAAAGGGGATATCGAAATAGCTTATGTGAGCACCCATAACCAATTAGCCGATATCTTTACCAAGCCACTGGATGAGAAAACCTTTAGCAAACTTAGGAATGAGTTAAATATCCTTGATTCTCAGAACTTTGATTGAAACATTACACACATAGCTAATTTATATACCCTTGTTCATGTCTCTTTCATTTGATACAATGCATATTTCTTATTCTTATTGTGCCAAGGCTAAGACTAATGTGCTTTCAAGTATATTTATATCCTTGGTCTTAGATTTAAAGGGAAATGGAGTATACGACAAAGACAAGGCTTCCACTCCAACTCTGATGGTATCATTTACCCTTTGCCGTTACTCCTACAACTCTCATTGGTATGACCCTTCATTCATATTTATTTTATGTCACACCCAGATTTAAGGGACAAAGCCGGGTGCATCTCATATATGCGCCAAAGAAGACAACACATATAATAACATAGTGTATAGAGATAAATGTCACAATATAATCAGAGCACTTATTACATAGCAGAAGTCTTACAAAATAAAAGATAAATATAAATCGAACTAAAGTTCATCCTTGGCGCCACAAAGTCAACTGGGAGACACCACCTAGATCGAATCGAACTCCTCGTTGTGTGGCTCCTCTTGAACCACATGTACTTCTCCTGTGGGGGTGTGAGACAGCAAGGGTGAGCTTACACATGTTCATCGCTCAACAAGTTGTGGGGAATAATGTGCATGAACTCACCAAAGGTGGGAGTTCATGTGATGTGTAAGGCTGATCAACAATAGAGGTTAAAGCTGAGCATTGCTTTTAATAAGTTGGTCAAATTTTATTAGCAATTACTAAATGTAAGTAAATACCAAACCATAATAAGAATAATAGAACAAAATTAATGAATAATCCCATGCAATGCATATGACAAATTGAATTTAGTTTCATAATTTAATCATGCGAGAGTATTGAGCTGCTCTTGACCGTGAACTCGGCTAGTATACCAGTTTTACACTCTACAGAGGTTATACCCTGTACCCACAAGTCATGTTACCCATCTGCCAAGGGGTCATGAATCTCATACACCTCTACCAAGGAAGCGAGGCAGGGTAACACTACGAGGCCTTTACAAAGTTCCACTAGCTTCCGAAAACCCGCTACAGTTTATGGGAAGAGCACTTGCAAGAATCCCTCGTCTGACCGCCATCACAGCTAAATCAACCCGAGAACCTCCCTGCATGCAACTCCCCTACTGCCCTTGCTCCTTTTGGGTAAGGTAGTCTTTCACTAGCTTTCCTAATTAGTCAGCTAAGGGTGTCCCATTCCACCCTTGTGGTGCCACGTGTTTCTCAAGTTAAGCTCCATGTTCCAATTAACATAATATAATGATCTTGACATGAACATAAATAAAATAACAGAATAATTGGAACATGGATATAATGAAATATTAATCCCAAAACCATATAGAGCAATAGCAAAAACTACCCAAATAGTTCAGGAGTAAACAAGGTATAAAGATAATCAGACTAGGGTGACCTATTGGGTCCCATCAAAATTAAACCTATGCATTGAATAGTGATAATAGAGAACATTATTGGGTAACAAAAAGTGTCAAGGGCATAACTTGCCTGGGACTTGAGATTCCAGGTACCAGGATGATCCTCAGATTCTCGTGACCTCACTGCTAATCGTAGCAATACAAACAAACATGGTATAGACAAAATTAACATCACACCAAACATAAGAACAAACTGAATAATAATGATCTACGCGATGCTACGAGATCGTGGGATCGAGAACTACTAAGATCGGAGTCATGGTTCGGGAGTTATGACATATGGAAGATCTATGTGATTAAAATATTAAACTATATTATAAATTGGTTAGGATATCCCATATGAGAGAATATTCTATAAATAACTATCTCAACTTTAATCTAAGTTACCAATTGACCATAGATCTTATTCTAGTAGGTTACAATGGTAAGCAAATTAACAAGACTAACCAACATAAGTTAAATAAAGATCCAATTATAAAAGAATGAGACATGGTATAATAAATGTTGTTATTGCATAGTAAATATTCATATGAAGCTAACGCAATTGGAATGGTTCAACTCGGAGTTGAAATGGGGAAGTTATGAATTTCCAAAGGTTTTATGTATTTGATACATGATTAAATAAGAGATTAATTTTAATGGGGCTTTCATGTCAAAACAGTGGTACTAGATGATAAACAATAATCCTACAGAATTATAGGAACCAGAATGGACTCATTTGGACTTAATATAAATTTTCTAGGGATTAATCAAGTTTTAATAAATATTTTTACATTAAATATCATTTCTAAAATGGATTTCTCTGCCTCTGGTCTGCGCACATGAATTCTGGAAAGCGCAGGGGCTCACACGTAAGTTTCCAGAGACTCAGTAAGCAGTTACAGTGGATGGCGGGTTAGTTTCTAGAAAACGCATGGGCCCGACTGCAAGATATCATGGCCGAAAGGGTATCTAAGGATCTGGGTCGTCCGATCAGGAGCGGTTGGCTCGGATTAGATCAGACTCCCCACGAAGGGGTATGCAGTGGTAGCCGTTCGATCAACGATCGATGGCATGGATTTTATTCTCGCTCAATTGATTCTGTACCGATAGATCAGATATGGACGGTCACGATCAAATGCACTAGGGCACGAAACGGTATGCAATACGGACCACCGGATCGAAAACTTACGCCCCAGATTTATTGGGCCAGATCCATTCGCATCCGATCGATATGGATCCAGCGGCTTATGTTACTCCTATCCCACCCGGCATCCAGATTCAATCGTAACAGCATGATCGCGATCCAACGGCTAGAGACCTATATTCTTCCCCGCCGAACTGGATAAGCCCGCCGGCGACCGAGCTCCAATAGGGCTTGCCACCGATGACCCCCAATCCCTTGCCTACACGCAAACCTCGATGCGACAAGTGCTAAATGATGTGGGAAACAAGGCAAACAAGGAGGAGAGATCATCACCTCGATTTCACACGTGAAGGCCCCAAGCCACGGAGGAACGCGGCACCGCGGCGATGTCGCACGTCCGGCGAGCAATTCCTAGATCGCTGGCGGCCAATCCCAGGTGGAGCGGCCATGATCGCCTACTCTGCAACCAAAGATAGGCCCAAAGCACCCATATGAAGTGCGGACGACGGCAATTCGGAGCTTCCCCTCGACGGCCTCCGTTCTCCTCCAGGGCGGCATGAAATTCCTTAGGTTTGTGGGTGGTTCTGGCTTCAATCAGGGTTGGGGCGAACGCGCGAAGGGGGCGACCAGCATTATATTGGCACCAAATGGTCAAGGTTGCAACGACCGGGCCAGATTCGTGGGGCGGATCCCGGTCTCCGCGGTGATGGACTCGGCGGCGTTCTATTGGTGGGGATAGAGCTGCCCATATGGGCCCACATTCCAGATATATCCGGGTCCGAGCGTGCGCGGTGGGGCTCTGGCAAGCCGGGCCCAGTGGTCGGCACGTGTGCGTGAGTGGAGACGAGCGCGAGGCACTGGTTCACTGATAAATGGGCCCACCCGTCAGCGATAGCAATGGACGCGGCACGCTTGCGTAGTGCGACAGGCTCCAACTCCTACTGGGTTGCGTGGGGGTGAGGGCGAGGTGGGCTGGAATGGAGCACCAAGGCCCAGGTAGGTTCTTTTCATTTTCTTTTAATTTTTCCATCATATTTTCTTCCCTCTCAAATTCAAAACTTCATTTCAAACTTAAATTTAAATTTTGTGGTAGATTTGTCCTCAGATTATGGTGCACAATTAAGGTACAAAGTGTGAAGATACATTCATATATATATTTTAGGTAAGTTTTTATGCTCTTTCTCTTAGATTTTTTCCAAGTACTATGATTTAGTTTAGATTAAATTCCTTAATCTTCATCATTAATGTGTCCTTATAAATTTTATTATTAAATGTGCAAGCAAACAAAACTCCAACATGGTGCTTAGAATATTTTTATTAGTTATTTGTTGACTTAAATAGAATGTGTTCATGTTGTAATGATTGGAATGCAAAACAATTAAGGAAGCAACCCCCCTTCATAGGTTTTACAATTTGGGTACTACATTTTACCATTTGGGAGGAAGTGTTAATAGGGCTCACAAGTTCCTCGTTTTTGGCGATTAATGCCAAAGGGGAAGAAAGTATTAAGCTCAAAGCAAAAGGACCGCACCACCATTTCAAAAAAATTCACTAATGTTTATTTCAACTGGTATTTGAGTTAATTTTCAAATGATATCTTATTTGGTTTCAAAATATCAAGTTAGTATGAAATTTTTTAATTGGTATAATTTCATTTGGTATCTGTTTCAAAACCCCTCTTGAAAGCTAAGAGGACAATTTCTTCAGGGGGAGCTTTTACTTAGTCAAAGGAAAAGCATTTGAAACAGGGGGAGGAATTTCAAATCTTAAAAATGCTCCTTGAAATCGTATTCTTATACCTTTGGCTATTTGCAAAACAATCTGAGTGGTGCAAATATGGTCCAAAATATTAAATATATCAAATCAAACTTATATGCTTAGAAATGCTTTCATTTCAAAATAACTTAAACACATCTGTCAAAATGCAAACTAGTTACATTTCTACACTTTGTATTTGCTTTGGTTTGTGTTGGCATCAATCACCAAAAAGGAGGAGATTGAAAGGGAAATTGCCTCTATCGGGTACCGTAATTAGGGGTACCCCCAACACTCCTAAACACGGCTGGTAACCACCATCAGCACAAACTGCAAAAACTGATGAGCGCGGTTCAGGTCAAGGCCTCGCCTACCAAGGGACACGATCTCGCCTCGCCCGAGCCTGGCCTCGGGCGGGAACAGTAGTCTCGGGCGAATTCACGCCTCGCCCGAGGGCCTCCTCAAGCGACGGGCGCACCCTCGACTCGCCCGAAGCCCAGTTCGGGCAGGCTTCGTTGTGAAGCAACCTTGGCCAAATCGCCTCACCAACCGACCATATCGCAGGCGCATTCAATGCGAGGATCGCCTGACACCTTATCCTGACACACGTGCCTCAGTCGGCAAGGTCGAAATGACCGCAGTCACTTCGCCCTTCCACTGACCGACCTGACAGGAAAACAGCGCTGCTCGCCCCGCTCCGACTGTTGTGCCACCCACCAGGGTGAGGCTGACAACAGCTAAGTTCAGCCTCGGGTGCGATAGGAAACTCCGCCTCGCCCGACCCCAGGGCTCGACCTCAACCTCGTCCTCGGAAGGTGGTCTCCGCCTCGCCCGACCCCAGGGCTCGGCCACAACCTCGGCCTCGGGAGGAATCGCGTCCTCGCCCGACCCCGGCCTCGGTCTCAGGAGGAGTCGCCGCCTCGCCCGACCTTGGGCTCGGACCGACCGCGCCACGGGGGATACATCATTACCCTACCCCTGGCTAGCTCAGGCTATGGGGGAACAAGACCGGCGTCCCATCTGGCTCGCCCCAGTAACAAGTAATGATGGCTCCTCGTGTGCGTCCATGACGACGGTGGTTCTCAGCCCCCTACGGAAGCAAGGAGACGTCAACAAGATCCCAGCAGCACCGAAAGTTGTGCTTCTACAGGGCTCAGGCACTTCTCTGACGGCCACGTTACCGCGTACACAGGGATCTAGTACCTCTCTGACAGCCATGTTGGCATGTATATAGGGCTCAGGCACCTCTCTGCCAGACACGTTAGCGCATAGCTACACCCCCCATTGTACACCTAGACCATCTCCTTGCATCTATAAAAGGGAGGTCCAGGGCCTTCATGCGGGAGGGTCGCGCGGGAGAACGAGCTAACGAACAGGCTCACTCTCTCTCTCTCTCTCTCTCTCTCGCGAACGCTTGTAACCCCTACTACGAGCACACCCCCCTGGTGCGGGATAACACGAGCCGCGTTTGTCCCTTGTGTTCCATCTCGCGTCAACCCATCTGGGCTGGGACACGCAGCGACAAATTTACTCGTCGGTCCAGGGACCACCCGGGGTCGAAACGCCGACAGTTGGCGCGCCAGGTAGGGGCCTGCTGCTTGTTAACAAACAACTTCCCGTTGAGTTCCAGATGGGTAGTCTCCAGCAACCTCTTCAGCCCGGGACGCTGCTCCGCTTCGGGAGTCTCGAGTTCATGTCCCTCGACGGCAACTACGACATGGTACTCCTCCCCCTGCAGCGTGACAGCGACAACGATGGCCATCAGCTCGCCCGGCGGCGGTGAACTCGACGACGTCTTCCCCCCGTGGCGGAGGAGCAGCATCCGGGTTTGTCCCGCCACTCTCCTCACCGCAGGAGGAGGAGACGGGGCAACCATGGCCAGGTAGGAGGCGGCATCTCGTCGGCTGTCGAGCGAGTCGACAACGCCGGCACCCCAGCGGGGGACATGTCGGGCGTTGTCCTCGCGCCTGAGACAACGATGGATGCCGTTTCCCCGCAACGTGCCAACCCCAAGCGGACAGATGATGCCAGCACACTCGCGAAGGGCTTGCTGGGCGTTAGCCTCGTACCTGAGATAACGGTGCAGTTCGTCCCCGACGCGACTTTGTCACTGTCCGTCGATCAAGAGGTACCGTTCGTTTTCCACCCTGTGCCTTTTAGATTCAGTTTCGATCCACCAAGCGACCCAGCTTCGGTGAGCGCTTTCGTAAAGGCATATCCTAACCTTCCGGGGTACCATATGTGGTCATCTTGGGACCGACTGACGGTCGTCTCAACCTACGGCCCCCCGAGGTCCGAGGAAGAGGACGGTCCCGACTCCGGTTGGGATTTCTCCGGGCTCCGCGATCCTAGTGTCGTGCGAGACTTCATGATCGCATGTGACTACTGCCTCTCTGATTGCTCCGATGATGGCTACAGCCTTGACGACGAAGGTTGTGGCCCAAGTCGCGAATGTTTCCACGTCGATCTAGGGGGTCACGACGAAGGCAACCACCTCGGTATGCTAGAGGATGACGATCCCCCTGGGCCTGCTTCTCGTGTTGACATCCTGTGGGAGCTAGCTGTGGTCCCAGTCCCTGCGGGGGGTCAGGACACACAGCTTGAGCAAATCCGCGAGATGTAGGCCAAGCTCGACGAGGAAGCAGGGCAACTTGTGCAGCTCCGGCAAAACATCGAGCAAGAGTGGGCAGGCCGAGCACTCGCCGGAGAAGCGCGTCATCAGGCCCGGGACGTCCAACGCCGTATTGTTGACGATGCCAGGGCAAGGCTGCCCTCGGCCTCCAGCGGGGTCAGCCAAAATCTGGCTACAGCGGCAATACTACTCTAAGCAATGCCGGAGCCATCCACCACCGAGGGGCGGCGTATCCAGGGAGAACTCAAGAATCTCCTGGAGGATGCCGCGGTCCGACGGGCCGAAAGCTCTGCCTCCTGAAGGCAAGGGTGCCCCCCGGAGCATCGCGCAACGACTTCCAGACTCATGCGGGAGGCCTCGGTCCACACGGGACGCGACGCCTGCAGCTCTGGGTCGCCTCAGCAACGAGCACCACCGCCGCGACCGTCGAGCCCGCCTCGACGAGAAGGTGAGCCGAGGCTACCACCCCAGGCATGGGGGACGCTACGACAGCGAGGAGGATCAGATCCCCTCGCCCGAACCACCAGGTCTGCAAGCCTTCAGTCGGGCCATACGACGGGCGTCGTTCCCAACTCGGTTCCAGGCCCCGACTACCATCACCAAGTACTCGGGGGAAACAAGGCCGGAGTTGTGGCTTGCGGACTACCGGCTGACCTGCCAGCTGGGAGGGACGGACGATGACAACCTCATCATCCGCAACCTCTCCCTGTTCCTCTCCGACGCTGCCCGAGCCTGGCTGGAGCATCTGCCTCCCGCGCAGATCTCCAATTGGGACGACCTGGTCAAGGCTTTCGCTGGAAACTTCTAGGGCACGTACGTGCGCCTTGGGAACTCCTGGGATCTCCGAAGCTGCCGCCAGTAGCCAGGGGAATCCCTGCGAGAGTACATCCGGTGGTTTTTGAAGCAGCGCATCAAGCTGCCCAACATCACTGACTCGGATGTCATCGGGGCGTTCCTCGCCGGCACCACTTGCCGCGACCTGGTGAGCAAACTGGGCCGCAAGACTCCCACCAAGGCGAGCGAGTTGATGGACATCACCACCAAGTTCGCCTCTGGTTAGGAGGCGGTCGAAGCCATCTTCCGGAAGGACAAGCAGCCTCAGGGATGGCAGCAGGAAGACGTCCCCGAGGCGTCCGCCCAGCGGGGCATGAAGAAGAAGGCCAAGAAGAAGGCGCAAGCAAAGCGCGACGCCGCTGACGCGGATCTCGTCACTGCTGTCGAGCACAGGAACCCACGGAAGCCTCCCGGAGGGGCCAACCTGTTCGACAAAATGCTCAAGGAGTCGTGCCCCTATCACCAGGGCCCCGTCAAGCACACCCTTGAGGAATGCGTCATGCTTCGGCGCTACTTCCATAAGGCCGGGCCACCGGCGGGAGATGGCAAAGGCCAAGACAACAACAAGAAAGAGGGCGACAAGGAAGAGGAGTTCCCCGAGGTCCATGGCTGCTTCATGATCTACGGTGGGCAAGTGGCTTTGGGGTCCCGAACTCCATCATCACCGACAACGGCACACAGTTCACTGGGAAGAAGTTCCTGGACTTCTGTGAGGACCACCACATCTGTGTGGACTGGGCCGCCGTAGCCCACCCCATGACGAATGGGCAGGTGGAGCGTGCCAACAGTATGATTCTACAGGGACTTAAACCAAGGATCTACAACGACCTCAACAAATTCGGCAAGCGATGGATGAAAGAGCTACCCTCGATGGTCTGGAGTCTGAGGACGACGCCGAGCCAAGCCACGGGTTTCTCGTTGTTCTTTTTTTCTCGAAAAACGCAGGAGAACTGCGCCTCATTTTATTAAGTAAGAAGAAATAGGGTCGGAAAAGGACCTGAATACAAGACCTCCTTATGGAGGCCAGAAACAAGCATAAAGGAAACAATCCATACACAACTAAAAGATACAACTTATCTCAGACATTGGTACTGGGAGCAGCTAAAAAGGAAAGACCCTTAGCTCCTGCAACCATCCATTTCTCCCTTTCCTCAGCAGTGGCCTCTAATAGTGTAGTGATATTGGGGGGGCACCCGTCAAACACCACTCTGTTTCTGAACTTCCAGATCATCCAGGCTCCCAGAATCAAAAGTGAATTTACCCCCTTCTTGGTCATGCCTGACACAATATCAGCAATACGTTTCCACCACTGCAGGAAGTTTGTGTCATCTTGGATAGGGGCAAGAATGTGGAGCCCGAATTTCCGAAGAGTGGTGTACCAATATAATCTGGAAAAGCTACAAGAAACCAAAAGATGGTTGATGGTTTCAGGCTCTTGGTCACAAAGAGGGCATCTAGGAGGATGATTTAGTCCTCTTTTTTCAAGTCTGTCTGCAGTCCAGCACCTATTATGAGCCACCAGCCAAAGGAAGAACCGACACTTAAGAGGTGCCCAAGTTTTCCAGACCATTTTGTAATGCTCAAAACCAACAGAGCCAGTGAAGAAACCCTTATAAGCCGAGCATGCAGAATACTGCCCATTAGAAGCGATTGAAAAGATATGCTTATCCTCAGAGTTAGGTTGCAATACAACATCAGATATTGCATTCCAGAGCTGTAGGTAATCTACCAGAACTCCCCAGGTCAAGGCACCTTTAATATCAGAGACCCATCTTCTATTAGTTAGAGCCTCGCGAACAGTTCTTTTAGAAACAATTCTTTTTGGAACAGTCAAGAGGAGCCTTGGAGCAATATCAGAAACACTTCTGGCATTAATCCACTTGTCACTCCAAAATAAGGTGTTAGCACCATCACCAATTTCTGTGACAAGCACAGAAGAGAAGAGGGCTTTAGCATTGCTGGGGACATGAACAGGAAGATTATTCTAGGGGCGGGTAGGGTTGGTCCTTTGCAGCCATAGCCATCTCATCCGAAGTGCCCAACAGAGTTCAGGGAGGCTAGAAATTCCCAAACCTCCAAAGTTCAAGGGTCTACACACTTTGCCCCAAGCCACCAAACAATGCCCTCCTTTAACCTCTCTTCTGCCTCTCCATAAGAAACCTTTCCTTATCTTATCAATTTCCTTAATGACCCACATAGGGAAATCAATAGCCATAGCAGTATAAACACACATCCCAGTGAGAACATGTTGCACTAGAATTCTTCTCCCTGCCCTATTTAATAAGTCAGCCTTCCAGTTAGGTAATCTGTCAGCAATCTTATCCACCAGGGGCCAGAGTTGTTGGTTGGTTAATCTATCAAGGGATAGAGGAAGGCCCAGATATTTGCAGGGGAAGGAGGCAATATCACAAGGTAACATATGTTGGACGTCCAAGATAGTCTCCTTTTCTAGTCTATGGGGCTGAGGCTATCTTACCCACAGACTTAGAATACGGTTCCCCAAGGACAAAGGCGTACAACGACCGAAGCAACCAGGCCAGCGGAGAAGACTCACTGGATCAGCTGGAAGAGGCTCGGGACGTGGCCTTACTACACTCGGCGCGGTATCAGCAGTCTCTGCGACGCTACCACGCCCGAGGGGTTCGACCCCGAGGCTTCCAGGTGGGAGACTTAGTACTTCGGCTGCGGCAGGACGCCCGAGGGCGCCACAAGCTTACTCCTCCCTGGGAAGGGCCGTTCATCATCGCCAAGATTTTGAAGCCCGGAACATACAAGCTGGCCAACGATCAAGGCGAGGTCTACAACAACGCTTGGAACATCCAACAACTACGTTGCTTCTACCCTTAAGATGTTTCAAGTCGTTCATATACCTCGCTTTCTTTACATACATAAATAAAGTCTAACCGTCAAGGAAGGGTCAGCCTTGCCTCGGCAAAGCCCGACCCTCCCTCGGGGGCTAGAAGGGGGGAACCCCCTCTGCGTCAAAATTTTCCTCGGAAAAAGTCTTTTGCCAGAACGTCTTTCACGCTTTTCGACTTCTTCGATAGCGGGATCCTGAAAACGACGAGAGTACACGTAAGCGGCAAGGCCGACCGAGTCAAGGGACTCCTATGCCTCCGGGATACGGATACCTCACTCATCACCTTCCGCGATAAGTAACTCACGCTTGGATAAGCGATTCCGCTACCGAACAAGTCCTAACGCTCGAAAACCTTTCTGCCAGAACGATTTTTGTGCCTTCTCGACTATATCGATAACAGAATCCTGCAAACGAGTAAGAGTGCACGTAAGCGGCAAGGCCGACCGAGCCGAGGGACTCCTACGCCTCCGGGATACGGATACCTCACTCATCACCTTCCGCGAAAAGTAACTCTCGCTCGGATAAGTGATTCTGCTACCGACGAACAAGTCCAGATACTCGAAACAAGAGGAAAGAAAACGCAACTTTATAATACGACAATAAGATGTTTAGGCCTCGGCGGCCGCAAAAAACATACGCATACTACAGACAAACTGTTCCTGCAGGTTCAGACATCGACAGAGGGAGCAGCAGCACCCTCCGCGTCGTTTCCACCCTCGACAGGACCTGGCCCAGCCTCGGACGACGATACGGGCGAAAGGATTTCCACCCTGAGGGAGGACGCCAGCACCGCGCTTGGGCCCCCACGGCCAGGTTCTCCGCAAGGGTTCCGGGCCGAGCGGACGCCTCGGCCGGCCGCTCCGTAGCCTCAGCCAACTGTCCCCCAAGGACCTTAGTCTGGCTCACGGCCTCGGCAGCGTGACTCCGGGGTTGGTCCCGCCAGCGGACGACCTGGCCAAGCTCCAGCCGCCGCCGCTGCACCTCCTCGACCAGAGAAGTGAAAGGGAATTAGGCTTACACCTAGTCCCTAATTAATTTTGGTGGTTGAATTGTCCAACACAAACAATTGGACTAACTAGTTTGCCCAAGTGTATAGATTATACAGGTGTAAAAGGTTCACACTCAGCCAATAAAAAGATCAAATTTTGGATTCAACAAAGGAGCAAAGAGGCAACCGAAGGCCCTCTGGTCTGGGAGCACCGGACTGTCCGGTGCACCACCGGACTGTGTCCGGTGCACCAGAGGACACCAACTCGAACTCGCCACCTTCGGGAATTTCCAGAGGCACTCGCGCTATAATTCACCGGACTATCCGGTGTACACCGGACAGTGTCCGGTGAGCCAAGGAGGAGCGACCTCAGGAACTCGCCAGCTTCGGGAAACTCCAACGGCTAGTCCGCTATAATTCACCGGACATGTCCGGTGCAACTCCGGAGCAACGGCTATCCGGCGCCAACGGCTACCTGCAGCGCAATTAATGCGCGCTCTGCGCGCGCAGAAGTCAGGCGCGCCCATACTGGCGTACCGGACAAGGAACAGTGCATGTCCGGTGTGCACCGGACATCCAGGCGGGCCCACAAGTCAGAAGCTCCAACGGTCAGAATCCAACGGCAATGATGACGTGGCGGGGGCACCGGACATGTCCGGTGTGCACCGGACTGTCCGGTGCGCCATCAAACAGACAGCCTCCCAACGGCCACATGTGGTGGTTGGGGCTATAAATACCCCAACCACCCCACCATTCATTGCATCCAAGTTTTCCACTTCTCAACCACTTACAAGAGCTAGGCATTCAATTCTAGACACACCAAAAGAGATCAAATCCTCTCCAACTCCACACAAGTCTCTAGTGATTAGCGAGAGAGATTTGCCGTGTTCTTTTGAGCTCTTGCGCTTGGATTGCTTCTTTTCTTTCTCACTTGTTCTTGAGATCATAACTCCATTGTAATCAAGGCAAGAGGCACCAATTGTGTGGTGGCCCTTGCGGGAAGTTTTGTTCCCGGCTTTGATTTGAGAAGAGAAGCTCACTCGGTCCGAGGGACCGTTTGAGAGAGGGAAGGGTTGAAAGAGACCCGGCCTTTGTGGCCTCCTCAACGGGGAGTAGGTTTGAGAGAACCGAACCTCGGTAAAACAAATCTCCGTGTCTCACTTGCTTATTCGCTTGGGATTTGTTTTTCACCCTCTCTCGCGGACTCGTTTTTTATTACTAACGCTAACCCGACTTGTAGTTGTGTTTATATTTGTAAATTTCAGTTTCGCCCTATTCCCCCCCCCCTCTAGGCGACTTTCAATTGGTATCAGAGCCTGGTGCTTCATTAGAGCCTAACCGCTCGAAGTGATGTCGGGAGATCACGCCAAGAAGGAGATGGAGACCGGCGAAAAGCCCACTACAAGCCATGGGAGCACTTCATCGGAAGAGTCCCGCACCAAAAGGAGGGAGAAGAAGAAGAGCTCCTCCAACAAAGGGAAGGAGAAGAAATCTTCTTCTCACCATAAAGAGAAGAAGGAAAAATCTTCTTCCCACAAGCCGCATCGAAGCGGGGATAAGCAAAAGAGGATGAGGAAAGTGGTCTACTACGAGACCGACACTTCATCAACATCGACCTCCGACTCCGATGCGCCCTCCGTAACTTCTAAACGCCAAGAGCGTAAGAAGTTTAGTAAGATCCCCCTACACTATCCTCGCATTTCTAAACATGCACCTCTACTTTCCGTCCCATTAGGTAAACCACCGACTTTTGATGGTGAAGATTATGCTAGGTGGAGTGATTTAATGCGATTTCATCTAACCTCACTCCACAAAAGTATATGGGATGTTGTTGAGTTTGGTGCACAGGTACCATCCGTAGGGGATAAAGACTATGATGAGGATGAGGTGGCCCAAATCGAGCACTTCAACTCTCAAGCGACAACGATACTCCTCGCCTCTTTAAGTAGAGAGGAGTATAACAAAGTGCAAGGGTTGAAGAGCGCCAAGGAGGTTTGGGATGTGCTCAAAACCGCGCACGAGGGAGATGAGCTCACCAAGATCACCGAGCGGGAAACGATCGAGGGGGAGCTCGGTCGGTTCCGGCTTCGCAAAGGGGAGGAGCCACAACACATGTACAACCGGCTCAAGACCTTGGTGAACCAAGTGCGCAACCTCGGGAGCGTAAAGTGGGATGACCATGAAGTGGTTAAGGTTATTCTAAGATCTCTTATTTTCCTTAACCCTACTCAAGTTCAATTAATTCGTGGTAATCCTAGATATACTAAAATGACCCCCGAGGAAGTAATCGGGCATTTTGTAAGTTTTGAGTGCATGATCGAAGGCTCTAGGAAGATCAATGAGCTTGATGATCCATCTACATCCGAAGCTCAACCCGTCGCATTCAAGGCGACGGAAGAAAAGAAGGAGGAGTCTACCCCAAGTCGACAACCAATAGACGCCTCCAAGCTTGACAATGAGGAAATGGCGCTCGTCATCAAGAGCTTCCGCCAAATCCTCAAGCAAAGGAGAGGGAAAGACTACAAGTCCCGCTCCAAGAAAGTTTGCTACAAGTGTGGTAAGCCCGGTCACTTTATTGCAAAATGTCCATTATCAAGTGACAGTGACAGGGATAACGACAAGAAGGGCAAGAGGAGAGAGAAGAAGAGGTACTACAAAAAGAAGGGCGGCGATGCCCATGTTTGTCGGGAGTGGGACTCCGACGAAAGCTCTAGCGACTCCTCCGACGACGAGGACGCCGCCAACATCGCCGTCACCAAGGGACTTCTCTTCCCCAACGTCGGCCACAAGTGCCTCATGGCAAAGGACGGCAAAAGGAAGAAGGTAAAATCAAGATCCTCCACTAAATATGAAACCTCTAGTGATGAAAATGCTAGTGATGAGGAGGATAACTTGCGTACCCTTTTTGCCAATCTTAACATGGAACAAAAAGAAAAATTAAATGAATTAATTAGTGCTATTCATGAAAAGGATGACCTTTTGGATTCCCAAGAGGACTGTCTAATTAAAGAAAACAAGAAACATGTTAAGGTTAAAATGCTTATGCTCTAGAAGTAGAAAAATGAGAAAAATTATCTAGTGAGCTAAGCACTTGCCGTAAGATGATTGACAACCTTAGGAATGAAAATGCTAGTTTAAATGCTAAGGTTGATTCACATGTTTGCAATGTTTCAACTTCAAATCCTAGAGATGATAATGTTGATTTACTTGCTAGGATTGATGAGTTAAATGCTTCCCTAGCTAGCCTTAGAATCGAAAATGAAAAATTGCTTGCTAAGGCTAAAGATTTTGATGTTTGCAATGCTACTATTTCCGACCTTAGAACCAAGAATGACATGTTACATGCTAAGGTTGTAGAATTAAAATCTTGCAAACCCTCTACATCTATCGTTGAGCATGTATCTATTTGCACTAGATGTAGAGATGTTAACATTGATGCTATTCATGATCATATGACTTTAATTAAACAACAAAATGATCATATAGAAAAATTAGATGCTAAAATTGCCGAGCATAACTTAGAAAATGAAAAATTTAAATTTGCTAGAAGTATGCTCTATAGTGGGAGACGCCCGGGCATCAAGGATGGCATTGGCTTCCAAAGGGAAGACAATGTCAAACTTAGTGCCCCTCCTAAAAGATTGTCTAATTTTGTTAAGGGCAAGGCTCCCATGCCTCAGGATAACGAGGGTTACATTTTATACCCTGCCGGTTATCCCGAGAGCAAAATTAGGAGAATTCATTCTAGGAAGTCTCACTCTGGCCCTAATCATGCTTTCATGTATAAGGGTGAGATATCTATCTCTAGGCAACCAACCCATGCTAAGTTGCCTAGAAAGAAAACTCCTAGTGCATCAAATGATCAAAACATTTCCTTTAAAACTTTTGATGCATCTTATGTTTTAACTAACAAATCCGGCAAGGTAGTTGCCAAATATGTTGGGGGCAAGCACAAGGGGTCAAAGACTTGTGTTTGGGTACCCAAAGTTCTTGTGTCTAATGCCAAAGGACCCAAAACCATTTGGGTACCTAAAGTCAAGAACTAAACTTGTTTTGTAGGTTTATGCATCCGGGGGCTCAAGTTGGATACTCGACAGTGGGTGCACAAACCATATGACAGGGGAGAAAAGGATGTTCTCCTCCTATGAGAAAAACAAAGATCCCCAACGAGCTATCACATTCGGGGATGGAAATCAAGGTTTGGTTAAAGGTTTGGGTAAAATTGCTATATCTCCTGACCATTCTATTTCCAATGTTTTTCTTGTAGATTCATTAGATTACAACTTGCTTTCTGTATCTCAATTATGCAAAATGGGCTACAACTGTCTTTTCACTGATGAAGGTGTCACTGTCTTTAGAAGAAGTGATGATTCAATAGCATTTAAGGGAGTGTTAGAGGGTCAGCTATACTTAGTAGATTTTGATAGAGCTGAACTCGACACTTGCTTAATTGCTAAGACTAACATGGGCTGGCTCTGGCATCGCCGACTAGCACATGTTGGGATGAAGAATCTTCACAAGCTTCTAAAGGGAGAACACATTTTAGGACTAACAAATGTTCATTTTGAGAAAGACAGGGTTTGTAGCGCATGCCAAGCAGGAAAGCAAGTTGGTGCCCATCATCCACACAAGAACATCATGACGACCGACAGGCCGCTTGAGCTACTCCACATGGATCTATTCGGCCCGATTGCTTACATAAGCATCGGCGGGAGTAAGTATTGTCTTGTGATAGTGGATGATTATTCTCGCTTCACTTGGGTATTCTTTTTACAGGAAAAATCTCAAACCCAAGAGACCTTAAAGGGATTCTTGAGACGGGCCCAAAATGAGTTCGGCTTAAGGATCAAGAAAATTAGAAGCGACAACGGGACGGAGTTCAAGAACTCTCAAATCGAAGGCTTCCTTGCGGAGGAGGGCATCAAGCATGAGTTCTCTTCTCCCTACACGCCACAGCAAAATGGTGTAGTGGAGAGGAAGAATAGAACTCTATTGGACATGGCAAGGACCATGCTTGATGAGTACAAGACTTTGGATCGGTTTTGGGCGGAGGCGGTCAACACCGCTTGCTACGCCATCAACCGGTTGTATCTTCACCGAATCCTCAAGAAGACATCATATGAACTCCTAACCGGTAAAAAGCCCAACATTTCATATTTTAGAGTCTTTGGTAGCAAATGCTTTATTCTTGTTAAAAGAGGTAGAAAATCTAAATTTGCTCCTAAGACTGTATAAGGCTTTTTACTTGGTTATGACTCAAACACAAGGGCATATAGGGTCTTTAACAAGTCCACTGGACTAGTTGAAGTCTCATGTGACGTTGTGTTTGATGAAACTAACGGCTCTCAAGTAGAGCAAGTTGATCTTGATGAGATAGGTGAAGAAGAGGCCCCATGCATCGCACTAAGGAACATGTCCATTGGGGATGTGTGTCCTAAGGAATCCGAAGAGCCTCCAAATGCACAAGATCAACCTTCCTCCTCCACGCAATCATCTCCACCAACTCAAAATGAGGATGAAGCTCAAGTTGATGAAGTAGAAGATCAAGCAAATGAGCCACCTCAAGATATTGGCAATGATCAAGGGGGAGATGCAAATGAGGAAGACAAGGAGGAAGAGGAACAAAGACCGTCACACCCAAGAGTCCATCAAGCAATTCAACGAGATCACCCCGTCGACACCATCCTTGGCGACATTCATAAGGGGGTAACTACTCGATCTCGTGTTGCCCATTTTTGTGAACATTACTCGTTTGTTTCCTCTATTGAGCCACACAGGGTAGAGGAAGCACTCCAAGATTCGGATTGGGTGGTGGCGATGCAAGAGGAGCTCAACAACTTCACTAGGAATGAGGTATGGCATTTAGTTCCACGTCCTAATCAAAATGTTGTAGGAACCAAATGGGTCTTCCGCAACAAGCAAGACGAGCATGGTGTGGTGACAAGGAACAAAGCTCGACTTGTGGCCAAAGGATACTCCCAAGTCGAAGGTTTGGATTTCGGTGAAACCTATGCACCCGTAGCTAGGCTTGAGTCAATTCGCATATTATTAGCCTATGCTACTTACCATGGCTTTAAGCTTTATCAAATGGACGTGAAAAGTGCCTTCCTCAATGGACCAATCAAGGAAGAGGTCTATGTTGAGCAACCTCCCGGCTTTGAAGACAGTGAGTATCCTAACCATGTCTATAAGCTCTCTAAGGCGCTTTATGGGCTCAAGCAAGCCCCAAGAGCATGGTATGAATGCCTTAGAGATTTCCTTATTGCTAATGGCTTCAAAGTCGGTAAAGCCGATCCTACACTCTTTACCAAAACACTTGAAAATGATTTGTTTGTATGCCAAATTTATGTTGATGATATTATATTCGGGTCTACTGACAAATCTACATGTGAAGAGTTTAGTAGGATCATGACACAGAAATTCGAGATGTCTATGGTGGGGGAGTTGAAGTATTTTCTAGGATTTCAAGTGAAGCAACTCCAAGAAGGCACCTTCCTAAGCCAAACGAAGTACACTCAAGATATTCTAAGCAAGTTTGGAATGAAGGATGCCAAGCCCATTAAGACACCCATGGGAACTAATGGGCATCTCGACCTCGACACGGGAGGTAAGTCCGTGGATCAAAAGGTATACCGGTCGATGATAGGTTCTTTACTCTATTTATGTGCATCTCGACCGGATATTATGCTTTCCGTATGCATGTGTGCAAGATTCCAAGCCGACCCTAAGGAAGCTCACCTTACGGCCGTAAAATGAATCTTGAGATATTTGGCTTATACTCCTAAGTTTGGGCTTTGGTATCCCAGGGGATCCACATTTGATTTGATTGGTTATTCGGATGCCGATTGGGCGGGGTGCAAAATCAATAGGAAGAGCACATCGGGGACTTGCCAGTTCTTGGGAAGATCCTTGGTGTCTTGGGCTTCAAAGAAGCAAAATTCGGTCGCTCTTTCTACTGCCGAAGCCGAGTACATTGCCGCAGGTCATTGTTGCGCGCAATTGCTTTGGATGAGGCAAACCCTGCGGGACTACGGTTACAAATTGACCAAAGTCCCCTTGCTATGTGATAATGAGAGTGCAATCAAAATGGCCGACAATCCCGTCGAGCATAGCCGCACTAAGCACATAGCCATTCGGTATCATTTTCTTAGGGATCACCAACAAAAGGGAGATATCGAGATTTCATACATTAATACTAAAGATCAGTTAGCCGATATCTTTACCAAGCCTCTTGATGAACAATCTTTTAACAAACTTAGGCATGAGCTAAATATTCTTGATTCTAGGAATTTCTTTTGTTAACTTGCACTCATAGCTCATTTGTATACCTTTGATCATATCTCTTTCATATGCTATGACTAATGTGTTTTCAAGTCTATTTCAAACCAAGTCATAGGTGTATTGAAAGGGAATTGGAGTCTTCGGCAAAGACAAAGGCTTCCACTACGTAACTCATCCTTCGTCGTCGCTCCAAGCAACTCTCTGTTCTAGGGGGAGAAAACATGAGCACCAAGCAAAAGGACTTCGTCTTTGGTATAATCTTAACTCATTTATTTATGACCAAAGGGGAAGAAAGCACTTCGAGGGCTCTAATGATTCCGTTTTTGGCGATTCATGCCAAAGGGGGAGAAAGTAAGAGCCCAAAGCAAAAGGACCGCACCACCACCAATTTCAAAACTTTTGTGTTTCCAAGAATTTTTTCAATTGGTATCCTATTGTGTTCAAAAGGGGGAGAAAGTAGTATTTCAAAAAGGATATATCAAAACCCTCTTGAACACTAAGAGGAGGATCTCATTTAGGGGGAGTTTTGTTAAGTCAAAGGAAAAGCATTTGAAACAGGGGGAGAAAATTTCAAATCTTGAAAATGCTTCTCAAAATCTTATTCATTTACCTTTGACTATTTGCAAAAGAACTTTGAAAAGGATTTACAAAATAGTTTGCAAAAACAAAACATGTGGTGCAAGCGTGGTCCAAAATGTTATAAGTAAGAAACAATCCATGCATATCTTGTAAGTATTTATATTGGCTCAATTCCAAGCAACCTTTACACTTACATTATGCAAACTAGTTCAATTATGCACTTCTATATTTGCTTTGGTTTGTGTTGGCATCAATCACCAAAAAGGGGGAGATTGAAAGGGAATTAGGCTTACACCTAGTCCCTAATTAATTTTGGTGGTTGAATTGTCCAACACAAACAATTGGACTAACTAGTTTGCCCAAGTGTATAGATTATACAGGTGTAAAAGGTTCACACTCAGCCAATAAAAAGATCAAATTTTGGATTCAACAAAGGAGCAAAGAGGCAACCGAAGGCCCTCTGGTCTGGGAGCACCGGACTGTCCGGTGAACACCGGACAGTGTCCGGTGCACCAGAGGACACCAACTCGAACTCGCCACCTTCGGGAATTTCCAGAGGCACTCGCGCTATAATTCACCGGACTGTCCGGTGTACACCGGACAGTGTCCGGTGAGCCAAGGAGGAGCGGCCTCAGGAACTCGCCAGCTTCGGGAAACTCCAACGGCTAGTCCGCTATAATTCACCGGACATGTCCGGTGTGCACCGGACTGTCCGGTGCAACTCCGGAGCAACGACTATCCGGCGCCAACGGCTACCTGCAACGCAATTAATGCGCGCTCTGCGCGCGCAGAAGTCAGGCGCGCCCATACTGGCGCACCGGACAAGGAACAGTGCATGTCCGGTGTGCACCGGACATCCAGGCGGGCCCACAAGTCAGAAGCTCCAACGCTCAGAATCCAACGGCAATGATGACGTGGCGGGGGCACCGGACATGTCCGGTGTGCACCGGACTGTCTGGTGCGCCATCAAACAGACAGCCTCCCAACGGCCACATTTGGTGGTTGGGGCTATAAATACCCCAACCACCCCACCATTCATTGCATCCAAGTTTTCCACTTCTCAACCACTTACAAGAGCTAGGCATTCAATTCTAGACACACCAAAAGAGATCAAATCCTCTCCAACTCCACACAAGTCTCTAGTGATTAGCGAGAGAGATTTGTCGTGTTCTTTTGAGCTCTTGCGCTTGGATTGCTTCTTTTCTTTCTCACTTGTTCTTGAGATCATAACTCCATTGTAATCAAGGCAAGAGGCACCAATTGTGTGGTGGCCCTTGCGGGAAGTTTTGTTCCCGGCTTTGATTTGAGAAGAGAAGCTCACTCGGTCCGAGGGACCGTTTGAGAGAGGGAAGGGTTGAAAGAGACCCGGCCTTTGTGGCCTCCTCAACGGGGAGTAGGTTTGAGAGAACCGAACCTCGGTAAAACAAATCTCCGTGTCTCACTTGCTTATTCGCTTGGGATTTGTTTTTCACCCTCTCTCGCGGACTCGTTTCTTTATTACTAACGCTAACCCGGCTTGTAGTTGTGTTTATATTTGTAAATTTCAGTTTCGCCCTATTCACCCCCCCTCTAGGCGACTTTCAAGAAGCCACATGCTCCCGGGCCGATGAAGCCTCTTTTCGAGTCGACTCCACCTCTGTCCACGCCGACGCCGCTGCCTCCGGCTCCAGCTCATCGCAGAGCGGCCGAAGGTTCTAAAACTGAGCAAGAGAAGCCTTGAGCAGCAAGGCCGACCGAGCCGAGGGACTCCTATGCCTCTGGGATACGGATACCTCACTCGACACCTTCCGCGCAGGGCAACTCACACTCGGTTAAGCGGTTCAGCTAGCCGACAGGCGAGTCCTAGTGCTCGAAATGAGGAAGAAACACGGCTTCACGCCCAAATACCCAGATGTTCAGGCCTCGACAGCCACAACGAACAAACACCCATACTCAGGGTGCCATTACAAACGGAACTTCGGTTCCACTCCCGCGGGTATGAACTGCCTCCACACTAGAGGGTCTGCGGGACAACAAACTCCAGGTGGCTCGCCGGCGACCACTGCACCAGCAGCGACAATGCCCTCCGCTTCGGGCGGCTACACAGCATCAGCGATGACCTTAGGGCAAGCGCTGCTGTGGAAAGGCCCTCGCCCACGCCCCCACACAAGGGGCAAGGACAAGCCATCAAAGCCAAAGAGCCGGGGGGTCCGACCGCAGGTGGCGCCGACGGTCTCGTCGACGGAGAAACCTTCTCTGGCTGCCACCACCTCGGCACCGACGACAGCGTCCACCTGCGCGCCAGCGCCACACCGACGAATGGCGGCCGCCCCAGCCTGCACCGGCAGATCCCCACTCAAGTCCTCGCGGACGGACCAGCACCAGCCTCCACGTGGAGGCACCGTGCTAGAGTGAGGACAAGACAATCCAAGAACATGAACACCGCCCTAGCGGCATGCGACGTCTTGGATGATCCCCCGGTGCAGTCAGCGATGCGGGGAGGGCCGCATACATGCCCGACCTGCGCGCGGCGCGACTGTCGCCCGTGCGGTTGATGGACAGCCACGCCCGGATCAAGCGACAGGAGGCAGCGTCGGAGGCCACGACAGAGCCAGCTGAGCCAGCGAGCCAGGCACGCTGGAGCTGACGACGCTTGCGGTCGACCGGTCCCGCGTTGTCGAAGTTCGCCCCCTCCGCAAGGCCGGTGAGCGCCCTCTCCCCTGAATGCTGAAGGAAAAGGTGGCCTGCCGGCCCATGCGGGAGGTAGAACCCCGGCTCAGCTCGCCCTCCGCCACAGCAAGGATGATGAAGATCCTTGAAGCTGAGGGCGGGGCAGAGGCCGCAGCCCGGCTTGCTTCTCCCCACCACCGAACTGGTGGTCATCATCCTGGATGACCATTGGTGAGGGAATGCAGCCGAGCTGCATGATGAAAATCCTTGAAGCCGAGCGATGGCTGAAGGGTGCCAACCCCGCGAAGTCGCGCTCCTCCAACAGCAGCAAGACAAAGGCAACGCGGGTGCCCCCCATCCGGGGGCTCGAAAGGTGGAAGGGCGCGATGCATGAGGGGAGTGCGAAGGCATGGCTACCACCCGGGGGATCGATCCCTTTTTAAAGGCGGCTCTCCCCCCTCGCATCCTCAAGCGTCACGGGCAAAGTCTTCACCGACGTGCTCCGGGGTCCTCCCCCTACGACACGGGGGCTGGGTCCCACACATCATGCAAGCTGACCAGAAACGGAAGAAGCCAAACCACTGCGCGCGAGGTAGGTAACCACCCCTCGGTTATAAGTGATCCCCCATTCTCGCTGAAACCAGCAGGCGAAAGGGCGGACCGCCATGCAGGAGGCGTGCAACCGCACCATGGTTGTGCACCCTTTCGGCTTCATCGCATCCGGTGGGTCAGCGTGAAGGCCTGGGCCCGCATGTCATGCAACCGACGCAATGGTTACTGCGTGCAAGGAAACCGCATCGCCACTCGCACCAATGTCGCGTCTCCTCGGCTGCGGAACCAGTGCCGCGACTCGAGGCAGCCCTGCGCATGACCCAACAGTGCCAATCGAGCACAACGATCACGGGTCAGTCAGCCGCGGGAGGAGGCGCGATGGTTGACGTGGCCAAAAGTGGACCGGCAGTAATCGCGGCAGCAGACGAGCGGAAGTAGCGGTCAAATCGCCTACAGGCTCGTGTCCCCTCCTGAAGCGGCAGGGGAGCCCTCTCCCACGGCGTGAAGACGACGCGCCCGTGTTCCGTTCCTCGAACGACCCGCGCACGCGGCCGCCCCGCGAATCGCCCGTCCCGTCACATTAACTCCTCAGCAGGGCAAACGACACCTTTGGCAGGCAAAGCGGGCGTCGTTTCACCTCCGCCATGATGACCGCGTCAAAAAAGGTGCGCCACACTATTTAAATTCATATCCTTTTCCTCTTCTCCTTTCTCTCTCTTGCTAACAGGGACCGGGAAAGGGGATATTTCGAAAGGGATCCTTCTCCACGAAGGAAGCGGGCCCCGAGCCCTCCTACTGATCAGGGGTTCGAAGGCTGGCCCCTCGGAAGGGTTCGACAGTCGCCCTAGAGCACTCGAGCTCCGCACCCACTACTGATCAGGGGTTCGAAGGCTGGCCCCTTGGAAGGGTTCGACAGCCGCCCCAGAGCATGCAGAGTGAGGGATGACTCTGGGTACGTCTGTTACATGGCCGAGGCTCGGGCTACGCTCCCGAGGTACCCTAGGACATTTCTGAGACCAGCAGGAGCGATTTTGTAACGGAATCCCACCAAAGGGAGGCATCGAGCCCTCGAACCCTAACGAACGGGTCCGGGTCCGGCAAATCACCTGCAGGTACTTTTGGAGTGCGCCTCTGGGCCACTAGCCGACCCTTATCGAACGGGGCACGAGCGTCCACTCGGATCACCCGTTAGCAACTCACTGGAGACACCATGTCCGGCGCCCTCCGAGGGCAACATGGCGCTTTCCCCCTTCCTCCTTGCGAAAAGGCGACGAAGGGGCGTATAATAAAAGTCGAGACAGTCCTTGATCGTCCTCTCGCTCCGTGCAGAGGCTCGGGGGCTGCTCTCGCAACCCGGCTACGGCCAAACCGTTGACAGCGTCAACAAACCAGCCTAAAAACTCGGAACCTGACCATGCACCTGGGCTACAATCAGGTCGCATGAGGGAACAACCAGGCCAGCCAAGGCATCACGAAAGGCATTAAGACCTCAGAGGAGTCAAACCACTCCTCCGAGGCCTCGGGGGCTACACCCGGCGGGTGCGCTCGCGCGCACCCACCGGAACAAAGTGTAACCGAGAAAGGCCGGTCCCCTCGCAAAAAAGTGCGGCAAAGCCTCCAAGCGAGTACCAACACTCCCTTTGAGGCTCGGGAGCTACTGTCGGGTACCGTAATTAGGGGTACCCCCAACACTCCTAAACACGGCTGGTAACCACCATCAGCACAAACCGCAAAAACTGATGAGCGTGGTTCAGGTCAAGGCCTCGCCTACCAAGGGACGCGATCTCGCCTCGCCCGAGCCCGGCCTCGGGCGAGAACAGTAGTCCCGGGCGAATTCACGCCTCGCCCGAGGGCCTCCTCAAGCGACGGGCGCACCCTCGACTCGCCTGAAGCTCGGCTCGGGTAGGCTTCGTTGTGAAGCAACCTTGGCCAAATCGCCTCACCAACCGACCATATCGCAGGCGCATTCAATGCGAGGATAGCCTGACACCTTATCCTGACACACGTGCCTTAGTCGGCAAGGTCGAAATGACCGCAGTCACTTCGCCCTTCCACTGACCGACCTGACAGGAAAACAGCGTCGCTCGTCCCGCTCCGACTGTTGTGCCACCCACCAGGGTGAGGCTGACAACAGCCAAGTTCAGCCTCGGGCGCGACAGGGAACTCCGCCTCGCCCGACCTTAGGCCTCGGCCTCGGAAGGAGGTCTCCGCCTTGCCCGACCCCAGGGCTCGGCCTCGGAAGGTGGTCTCTGCCTCGCCCGACCCCAGGGCTCAGCCTCAACCTCGGCCTCAGGAGGAATCGTGTCCTCACCCGACCCCGGCCTCGGCCTCAGGAGGAGTCGCCGCCTCGCCCGACCTTGGGCTCGGACCGACCGCGCCACGGGGGATACATCATTACCCTACCCCTAGCTAGCTCAGGCTACGGGGGAACAAGACCGGCGTCCCATCTGGCTTGCCCCGGTAACAAGTAATGATGGCTCCCCGCGTGCGTCCATGACGACGGTGGTTCTCAGCCCCCTATGGAAGCAAGGAGACGTCAACAAGATCCCAGCAGCACCAACAACTGTGCTTCTACAGGGCTCAGGCACTTCTCCGACGGCCACGTTACCGCGTACACAGGGCTCTAGCACCTCTCCGACAGCCACGTTGGCATGTATACAAGGCTCAGGCACCTCTCTGCCAGACACGTTAGCGCATAGCTACACCCCCCATTGTACACCTGGACCCTCTCCTTGCATCTATAAAAGGGAGGTCCAGGGCCTTCATGCGGGAGGGTCGCGCGGGAGAACGAGCTAACGAACAGGCTCACTCTCTCTCTCTCTCTCGCGAACGCTTGTAACCCCTACTACGAGCACACCCACCTGGTGCGGGATAACACGAGCCACGTTTCTCCCTTGTGTTCCATCTCGCGCCAACCCATCTGGGCTGGGACACGCAGCGACAAATTTACTTGTCGGTCCAGGGACCCCCCAGGGTCGAAACGCCGATAGCCTCAACATTTCCTATAATCGATTTTGGTGTTTGACGACCATCACAAACCTTGTGGACTAACCAGTTTGCCTAGTTAATCATTTCTCAGGTGCATAAGTTCATCTACAGCTATTCTAAATTGACTGTCCGGAATACCATAGATTATTCTGGATAGGAGAAGCTTTTTGGAAAAACACCTATGCGCGGACCGTCCGCGACACCAGTGTGACCCTCGGATAGGAACACTGCAAAAAACACAAGTCTACACTACGGACCATTCGATGGAGAAGCGAGGACCATCCAAGACCAAGCGCGGACCGTTCGGCCTCAGGTGCAGACCGTCCGGTCGGTGAAAACAGAAAAACTCGAAGGTGACAGGTTCGGTAAAATGTATTTTTAGCGTCCTCACGGACCGTTTGGGGTGCACGACCGGATCGTCCGTGACTGCTTTATCTGACATCTGACGATGCATTAAATGCTCTATAGTCGTTGATATAGCCATTACTGCTGACCATTGCGATTTCAGTCGTTGATGTGCAGGGGCGGATCGTCCGGACCAGGGGCATGGACCGTCCGCGGTCGGCAGAAATGGAGCAACGGCTAGGAAGTGGTTGGAGGCTATAAATACAACCCCAACCACCTCCATTCACTTCACCCAAGCACTTCACTCCTTCACATTCAATACAAGAGCTAGCAATCCACTCCAAGACACACTCAAAGCTTTCAACATCTCAAAGTTTCACAATTTAGACAAAGTGATCATTAGTGACTTGAGAGAGTGTGATCCGTGTGTTATTTATCGCTCTCGTTACTTGGTTTTCGCAATCGTGCTTTCTTCATCTCTTTCTCAACCTTCTATGTGAATTGTAAAGCAAGCAAGAGACACCTAATTGTGTGGTGATCCTTGCGGGGTCTTAGTGACCCGTGAGATTAAGAAGAAGCACTCAACCAGTCTTAGTGACCGATTGAGAGAGGGAAAGGGTTGAAATAGACCTGGCCTTTGTGGCCTCCTCAACGGGGACTAGGTTCTTTAGAACCGAACCTCGGTAAAACAAATCACTGTGTCTACTCGCTTTGATTCCCGCTTGATTTGTTTGCCCTCTTTCCTCTCTCTAACGTTTCCTTGCTAGTATTGATTTGAGTTTGCTCCCATACGTCATCCACATCCTTTGAGCAACTCTTAGCAAGAGAAACATTGTTTCGAACTTGAATTTAATTCTAATGCTAACCCCGGCCTTAGTGTGTGTTTAAGTTTATAAATTTCAGGTTTCGCCTATTCACCCCCCTCTAGGCGACTTTCACCAACAACTGCGTGGGAGGATCCACCACTCTACCTTCTAGCCGCTTCAGACCTTGAGCGGAGAAACCACTCGTTTGGCAGACGATTTTCCCCTCGAGTAGAGCGTCAGGAGAATGCCTCACTTGGAGGACATGCATGTGCCAAGTGATACATTGTTCGGCCCATCAAGCTGCTCACGCACGCTAGCGCTAACTAGGACAACGCTCGTCCCGTCGACCGCCCACGCCTAGCGGTGTCATGATGCTCTCCACTTTATTTGTGTCACCACTGCAGCCGGAACCGACTTAGGCTAACCAGGTAAAACAAAAGTAATCAGACCCCTCACATAGAGCGATGGGTGACCCGAGCAAGCCCCCAGCGAGCCTCAAGCTAGGTGACCATCACATAGATCATTTGCTCGTAGTCGCATCCAAGATCGACCTCACATTCCCTCATGGTAACCCAACAGATGGGGTGGCCATCAAAGGACCAACATAGGGTCGAATAAGGAAGGATTTAATAAGATTCCCCAGCGGGACCACTCGCCAAGTCCAGACCCAATCAGAGGGCGGTCGAATCTCACTTGGATAACCCGTTAGCAGCTCGATGGCCTCCTTCGCCACACTGACTAGGTCAGTGGACGACGACTCTCCCCTCAAAAGGACCCAAAATCCTTCTGAGGGGGATGCATGCAAAATAAGAACTCGCGACCAATGTGGCCAAATCAGGACTCCGGTCCAGGACTACACCTAGATCCGGCACTAACTGACCATACACTCGGCACAAGCAAAGAACTACGCCAACCATCGCCAGAAATGGTTTTGTCCCAAAACAGTGAACAAACTAGATAAACCCCAAAGCAATTCTTACGTATTTACTCGATGGCTCGGAGGCTACATCTAGCAGATGCGCACGCACGCACCCGAGACTCTAGTTCTCAACAAGAAAGCCTCGAAATAGCTCCAAGTAGTTGCTCGAAGGCTCAGGGACTGCATCTAGTAGACGCGCTTGCGCGCACCAGACACCCCAGTTCCCAACAAGAAAGCCTCCGAACAACTCCAAGAAGTTACACGAATGCTCGTGGGCTGCTGACATGTACCCAGGAATAGGGTGCCCAAAAGTAAGCCCATAACTCATGGCGGCCCATCTAGACCGATCAAGTACCACCAAGCAACTATGTGAGGCAGACCGGCCGACCAAAGTCCCATCGAGCAACTTTGCGAGTAGGCTTGGGCATAAAAACCGAAAACCAAAAAATCTGGAACTCACCAAACCGTTATATTCTTCGGTTACCATTCTTCAAAAAACGAAATTTAGCTTTGTGCTCATTTTTTAGTTCAGTTTAAACCGAAAAGCCGAACTATTTGCCACCAACCCAAAATTCCATTTTTGCCCACGTGTTCTCAGCCAATCACACCGTCAGATATGGACAACACAAGCAAGCACCTGTTGTGTTTGATATGGATGACCCAAGCTACTGTATGGACAGCCCAAGCTGTTGTATGGTATGGACAACCAAAGCAAAACGTGGTGTACAACACAAGGAGAGAACTGTGTTCGATATGTACATCATGGTGATGTTCGGTTTCTTCGGTTTAACAAAAAAACAAACCAAATTTATTGTTTAGCCGAGGCAAAGGTTTCTTATTTCGAATGCACTATTTCAATTTCCATTTTCACTAACCGAATTTCTAAAAATCCGAATCGAAATAATTCGGTTAACCGAACGCCTAGACCTATCTACGAGGCGGATACGTGAAAGGCCCACGACGAGAGCAGTACACTTGTGGGCCCCGACGCCAAGCCCTCACGCGCGCGACAGGAGCATGCATGTACCCGACTAGCATGGAGGTGAGGAAGACACTGTTACCCCATGATAGCCACGGTAAGGCACGTCGCCATCACACACCATCTCAGATGACATCACGACACGCCGGAGGGACGACGGAAGATCTCTGACAAACAGGACGGGGCGTCGCCACGTACAACCCTCCGTGTCCCTTGGCTCTGCCTCATGGGTCCCACTAGGCGTCGCTATAGGAAACCTCAGTACCATAGTCGGTAGTCGGTACAGTGACCCGCACACGGGTAGATGGAGTGATCCTCCATACTGAGTGTACGACTACGCACAAACTAGAAGACAACGTCAGGCGGACTACGTTACCATGACTCTCGTAGACGGTAGGAGGCACTCGCCTTCAGATAACAAGTCCCCCGTTGGAGCCTCCTCCTTGAACTATAAAAGGGGACGTCAGGAGCATTCAACCTGAATTCTACACTACCTCATTTCCACACTTGCACCCATTGTAACTCGTTCCTTAGATAATACTACGATTAGCACTAAATTGGACTATGACGATAACCTGAACCAATATAAAGCCCTTGTTCGAATCACTCGATTCACCATTCGGAGTAAAGTCCACGTTAGCCTCTCCACCGAACACAAATTCTACTATATCCCTGGTTTTCGGAACCATGGCAGTAAGAGCATCCCCGATTTATGATATTAGTAAACAAAAAGCATGCTTAAACAATTTTTTAAATGAGGTCTCTAAATATACCAACTTTCTAAGTCTTATTATTTAGTCCTCAAACTTGGAGAGTTGTTTTGTACTCTCAATAGTCTGTTTTTCTCATCAATCATACAATGGAATTAAATGTTTGCCATCAAGTTCGCACCCGTGTGCACGTTTGCACTTGTGTACAAGTGATATACTTTAAATAATTTAAGTTATAGAAATAGTGAATTTACCATTGAGTTAATATAACTTAAAAATATTTGACAATCTAAGAATTGAGAACTGTTGGAGACTATTTTTTTTATTTCCAATATATATTTAGTAATTTGCTGAATCAAAGTTTAGAGAGCATTTTTAAGAAGTAAGGCTGTCTCCAGCAACGTCCCCTAAATTTCGTTCTCTAAAGGAATGTTCTCTCCCCTTTACAGCACTCTCTAAAAGATTTTGTTCTCTATATCTTCTTCATCTCCAGCAACATCCTCTAAATTCGATCCTCTATATCTACAACGTTAACAGAATCCATAAACTACAATATTTGTTCTACCTTTTGCATATAATTTGAATTTGACTTTTACCGTACCTATTTAAAAAAATAATTAACATTGGTCACTATAGCAATTTTGACAACTTACGGTACACGCAAAACATAATTATGTTCGTTTGTACTGATATTAAACTTTCACGCTCCATTTTTTTATTGTTTTTTTACATGTGCCGAGCATCCACAGGAACATAAAAAGTAAAACTTCTCAGAAACAAATCTCCTCGGGATCCGTCTGTGCGGGCGTAGGGAGCGTATAGAGGACGTGGCTCGTCTAGGGGTGAAAACGGACGGATACGGACGGATAGTAGCTCATCCTGTATCCTACCCTAATGTATTTAAAACGGATTCGGGATCGGATACGGATAGTTGGAAACGAGACGGATACGGATACAGGGACCGGATATTTATCCGGGCGGATAAGTGACGGATACGGATATTATTTGATTGGATATCGGATACTTGTCGGATAATGCATTAATTGGTTATCATAAAACATTCTTGTTCGACCACGAAATTGCAAGTAAATTAATACTAATAAACATTTAATAGAAGATAATCTCAAGTTCCCACATAAAAATGGTAAAATGAATTATTGATTATGTTGAAACTTGGATACTTAGAGTGATTTCACGTGTAACTTACGCAATAAATGGAAATAAAATAGAAAAAACGTTGACATCCTGTGGATTTTATGGTCCCATTATTTTTTATGACTATATGTGGCCATATGTTGTACCGTCGTATAATTTCATAGATTTCTGAAGCTATTTGTAAATTATTATATTCTTTCTACATAAAATCATCAAAATATAATTAAAATTCATAAATACACTAGTTTTGACCCAAAATTGCAAAAAACTTACCAAAACAAATAAACATTATATTCAAATAAAACCTCAAGTCGCCACATGAAAATGATAAGTAAAATATTAATTATGTTGAAACGTCGATACATAAACGTGTAACTCACGCAATAAGTTTGAGTGGAATGGAAGAAACACCAACATCTTGTGGATTTTATAATCCAAATATTTTTTAGAACTATATGTGGATATATGTTGTGTCTCCGTAAAAATTCATGATTTTTTAGGCTATTTGGTGTATTATTAATTTTTTGTTGTAGGAAATCATCAAAATACAATTAAATTCATAAAAATATTGTAGTGTCGACCGGAAATTGCGAATAAGTTACCAATATTAATAAATAGTTTATAAAAAGATAATTCTAAGTTCCCACATGGAGATAATCTTAAGTCCCCACATGAAAATGTTAAAGTCTATTATTTTGATATAAATTTAGACATTATTTCAATGATTTTGGCCTAAATATATGTTTAAACAAAAATGTGTTGTACTACGAAGTTATAGATCTCTTCGAGCTCTACAATTTTCATATAAACTTTATCTTCATCCGATTTCATATGTAAAAGTTATGATTTTATAACTATATTATTATGCAGAAAAAGAAAAAACGGGTACCCGAATTCCGGGTACCCGTATCCGACCCGAATATCCGGGTATTTACCGGGTAGTACTCGTTCCGTATCCGACCCGAATCCGAAGCTGTACTATCCGGGTATTACCCGTATCCATCCCGAATATAAAAAATACCCGTATCCGTATCCGAAAAATGGTCCCGAATCAGTAACCGTATCCGGTACCCGTTTCGGGTACCCTACCCGTTTTCACCCCTAGGCTCGTCCGCCACATTTAGCACTTCATCAACGAATACTAAAATTTAGAGTATAATATATCGGACCTTGTTGGAGGTATAAAGGAAGCTGGGACACGGTATACGTAGGGTTCAGTAGGAGTGTAGGACCTTGGTGGAGGAGATGCTCTGACGATGACGATTCAGTGAATTTTGAAAAAATGGGAAAAAAGAGCCCATACAGGCGTTAGCGTTACAGGCCCGTACCGCCCTCCTCTGTAGTCCTTCCCTCCGCCACTCCGCGGCTATGCCCAGCAATTCAAAAGAAACCGAACACCCTTCCGGAAATTCCCTCGGGCAATGGCGTCGGGCTCGTCTCGCCCCCAAATCGACCAGGTAAAACCCTAACCTAGTTCCTCGCCTATTCGCTTCGTCGCCTCCAAGCGCTAATTCTTCCTGCGTTCCGGCTCCATCTCAGTTCTTCCCGGCCAAGAAGCGGAGGCCCTCGTCGCGGAAGGGCGAGTCGCCGCGACCCGGGACGCAGCATGAGAGCCCCGGCGGCGCCAAGGGGTCCCTGGAAGGGTACCTCGTCCGTTCGCCTTGCAACCGTGCCGTGGCAGCGGCATCGGTGGTCCCCGTGGGCTCGCCCAGGGGCGGGGACCCGGGCGCCAGGCGTAGCCTCTCGGCCGCAATGGATGTCGACGTCGGTTCCTCGGCTTCGGTGGCTGCGGCGGCAGGTGACGGGGCAGACTTTGATCTCAGGAGGAGCACGGCGGATTTCTTGTCCCATTCCTGCAGGTGAGCGCGCACAGTGTGAAACATAAGGGGAGTTATAGTATTGGTTCCAATAACTGTTCTTTTGCAAGTTACGGGTCTAATTTTGTTGTTCCAGTGCTATCCTGCCTTTGAGGGGTGACTGTGATTACAGCGAGCAGTGCCAGATGAAGCAGAAGCGGAGTGCGTCCCAGTCATTCTTGGTTCCTTGTGACAACGACTATGTCAAGAAGCAGCGAGTTGCCCATTGTGGTGGCTTTGAAGCTCTAAAGGTTGGATCAAGATACGCTATCCATCCATCCTTAGCATCGTCATATGATAAGTGATTTCATGAGTTTCAACTCTTAGTTTGGTTCTTTGCAGGAGTTAGATGATAATGTAGCTTCCATGAAGCAATGCATCAATCACCATGGTGGCTCAGAGGCTGTGGAGGTTTAGTTATGCCTGAACAAGTCAAACCTGGAACCGTTTCTTTGTTTTCCTCTTTTCCTTTTGAACTTCTCATTATTTCCTTTTCATCAGGAATCTGTTGAGGGGGAACATGTGAGTTGTGTTGGGTTTTCGGCCTTGCAAAGATGTAGCTTTACCCCAAGTACTGCACAGATAAAAGTTGGGTTTTCTCTAGCACCTGTGGAAACCCTAAAGTCTGTATCGAGGAATTCCCTTACTTCACCTGGTGAGGAGTTCTGGAATGCAGCAATTGAACTCGCTGATGGGATATCTGCCCAGGCTGATAAGGTCCGTGGAAGGCCAGAATTTGATGCAGCAGAAGACAAGTCATCTTGTGCAGTAGCAGCATTCTTTAAGACTCTTCCTAGATCAGGAAGGGATGAGCTTGACTGTCAAAACACAGTAGGCAGCAATGATACACATCATATAGAGAAATTGTCAAATAAAGTTGAATCACTGGCAGTAAACTGTCAGCATATAATTAGCTCACCTTTGCCTGTGAAGCAGCTAGATTTCTTTCATGAGGATGATATTAAAGTTTCAGGTTCAAAATTTGAAACAAAAGGCAGCTATGAAACTTGTAATGCACAAGCAGACCGTGTTCCACTGAAAGGCAGTGGCCGCCTAGAAAAGGAAAATCTCATGGACCCTGTGGATGTGTTGAAGAGAAGTGCTATTAATTTGCACACTGATTCTGCAGCCATGAGATGTCAGGGTGTTTTCAAGTCAACAACTGAAGGGAAGGTTCATCCAACTCAAGAGGCTGAAAGAGATTCTAATCTTATTAGGAGAGATCTCAATCAGCCAACCCACAATGAAAATAAATCACTTGCTGCATATTCAAATAATCGCAAGACTTGGATAGATTCCAAGAGTAAAGTTGCTTCTCAGGAAGTGGAAGCTAGCACACCTACTAGCTCCATTCCTCTAAAGGATCACTCAAAGATATCAAGTTGGCTTCCTCCTGACCTTTGTGCTATATACATGAAAAAAGGCATTTCAGAGCTGTACCCTTGGCAGGTTAAGATTCTTTTCCCTAATTATCTATTTAATGAATCTCTGGCAGCTAGCCTTCTTTCGTCTGGCCATTTTTGCCTATGTATTTTTTTTCTCCAGCCATGCAAACTACCACTGCCCTCTCTACTAGTAGGATTACCAATTATTTTTGCTCGTAAGCTAAGCTTCTTTAGTATTTGTATCGTAATAAGTATGTCTTGAAAACTAGTACTTAGTATATCAAGTGCTGAGATGGTTTGTACATGTCCAATAGAGACCTTTTAGAGGCACCAGTGCATATTAGTATTATAAAACATTAAAACGTGATAGTAATGGGAAGAGGTAGGGAAAGGCCAAACTTGATATGGAAAGATGCAATAAAAGGAGACTTAAAATGATGAAATATATCTAAAGATTTAGTCTTCAATATGGTTATGAGTGCATGGAAAACAACTATTCACGTGCCTAACCTTGATTTGTGGCTTGTGTTGGGTTTCAACTCTAGTCTACACTCACTTGCTTGGTACTAAAAGGCTTTGTTGTTATTGTTGATTCATATAAAATGCTAAGTCTTCTCTTGTATTGCTGCCATCACATTCTTTTCACGTTTTTAATGCGTTTTTGCTTCATTTTTCTCGAATATTGTAATGCTCTCCTAGATCTGTCTGAAGGCATGTTTGGTTTGTGCCCCCACTATGCTAAACCAAATTTGGCAACAGAAGAAACCATGACATGGCCTTTAGGCAGGTACAAGATTTGAATTGGATTATTGGAGCCAAATAAATTTACATAAATATCTACCTAACTAAAAGGAACAATGTTTCTTGTCGCCCCTTCCACCCAATGATAGGTGGACCCAAGGTAATCCTGCGTCTCTTATGTCAGGTCAGCACTCTCTCGCTAAGAGCCATTTGTTCATGATTGAATAGCCAAGTGAGATGGCCGCCATCCTCGAGGTCATGTTTTCGGACCTAGGATGTCAGGCCGAATGTGTTCTGGTTCTTGGAGTTGTATTTTGTTTCTTTTAATATAAGCCGTTCGGTTGCATAGGCCAAAAGAGCAGTTTGAGGCCAAATGAAATTTTAGCGGCGAGAGCTGTCTCACTGAGTTGTGAGTTTGAAGCAGTCTTTCCGCATTTGCGCGGGGGGGGGGGGGGGGGGGGGAGGCTTGTCTCGGTTTATCCCTCCCTTAGACCCCACTCATGTGGGAGCCTCCGACATTGGATGTACTCTATTTGTTTTAAATATATGCAGATAAATATTATTTTCTAACAATGGTGCTAATTCATGTATAAAAGTAAGGAGTAAAATGCATCAGGTCCCCGAACTCTCAAAACTAGGATTACGTGTCTTCGAACTTGACGTCTTGGCCGGTCATCCAAAACCAGATTTGCTCAAACTGGATGCCGATGTGGCGTGCCATGTTGGAGTCACTTTGGTCCCCGAACTTGGCATGCTGTATCACTTGGGTCTCAGAACTTGGCATTTTGTGCCACTTGGCTTCCCGAACTTTCTTTAGTACGCTTCAGCGTGGCATGCTACGTTGGCATCGGGTTTGAACAAACTCGGTTTTGGATGGCCGACTAAGTTCGAGGACCCGTTTTGCTGGTTTTGAAAATTCGATGACCCAAGTGACAAATCATGCTAAGTTCGAGGACCACTGATGTATTTTACTCAAAGTTAAGTTTTGGGATGTGTTTATTGGGCTAGGGCATGCTAGTGGGGTTTCTCTCGTTGCAAAACAGGGGCATGTTTGCAAATAGTTCTAAAGGCACCTTGTGTGTGAAATGTGGGTTCTGTGTGCCAATGTCAACAAGTTTTATGGATCTTGATTGTAGATCGAATTGCTAGAAATATAGTAGTTCAAACAGATATTGGAACTGGAGCTACAATTTAGTCATTAATATACTATTACTTCAAGTATGTATGGGTATCAACTATCAAGCATAGGTTGTGTTTGCTTCAGCATCTGAAAAGTGCTTCTGCTCTACTTTATTGTATTACAATTTAACTAGCACCTTGGACTATACTTTTGGCTTCCAACCTTTTACTTCTCCAAATGGTTGGAAACAGAAAGAAATTTTACATGTGTATCCAGGGCATGCTTATCAAGACGTCCATTAAGTGTCACATTAGCGTCGCTTTAGCGCTAAGGCGCACTCACAGGGCAAGGCGTCTAGCTTGCCTTGTGCTGGGGAGTAAGACGTCCGCCGCGGCGTAAGGCGCTGGTGGGGCGTCGGCAGGGCGTTCTCGGAGTGTCGGCGGGGCGACGCTTAGGGGATAGGTAGGGTTTTGAAGGGCGACGGCTGGAAACAGAGAAGAGGGTTTGACCTGTGTCTGTGTGGCAGCTGCAGCTGCTGCCTCCTTCCTCGTCAGCGTGCAGTGCTCCGGCCATCGGAGGTGGGAGACTGCGGTGGAAGAACCGAGGGAGAGAGAGAGAGGAGAGCTGTGGGGGAGGGAGAGAGAGGGGACTGAAGAGAGATGCAGCGTGAGGGAAAAATAGAGGCTGGCGGCTGCTACTAGGTTGCTGGCGGCTGTGACCTAAAACTGTGTTTTGGGCTGAGCTGGGCCGAGTTGGGCTGGACTCACTTGTTGTGAGGTTCTTTCCTTCCTTTTTTTTCTGCTTCTACTAGACTGAAATTGGACATATTAGACCTTATAAAAGTGCTAGCTTGCTTATTAACTTTAAATTAGTGATATATAAATAATGTTTGATCTATTTTTGTTTGATATTTATCTATATAACTAAGGCCTCGCCTCGCCTTACGCTTTATCGCCTAAAAGATAAAAGAGGGTTGGTCGCCTTATGTCGCCTTACCGCCTTAATAACTATGATCAAGGGAGAGAAAGAAAGGGGTAGGCTTCATAGTTGTTTCAACCAAACAATTTATCTTTTTCATAGTGCATAGCTCACATCATCTTTTCCAAAGCTCACAACTCACAACAACTTTTCTATAGCTTAGTTGACCCAAACAAGCCCATAATTGCTTTTTGTTTGGACCTACCAGCTAATTACTCATGTGAGAGCCTCTGACACTAGGTTTGTCCTACTAACTAACTACACAACACATCATAGGTACGTAACCTTTAGCTCTCTAGAAAACTTGGGCAAGTAATTCAGCCACCCTGAAATGGTGCTCTATAAATGTCTCGGCTTGCCAAATTTTGTTTGGGCCAGCCAAAATTTGACCTCCACCTTGGGCTCAACTCTCTGACCATATTGGGCGCTTGGATCATATGGAATGGAACCACTGTAACCGTTGTTTTATTGATTTTTTTCTCGAAAAGCGCAGGAGAACTGCACCCCATTATATTAAGACCGTTGTTTTTATTGATGCTAAGTGTTTCTGAAGCCATGATCGTGGCAGGAGAAGAGCGTCAACTTTGGTCTATGACAGGGGCTAGAGGAATCTCCTGCTTGATTGTCCCCAAGGTTTTGAGTGCTTTTTTAGATGGGACATTCTATGTCTCCTTTTTAATCAGCGTGTTTGTAACTATTAAATGTGGTGTTTGTTGTGTGGGTTGTGGTTCCTAACCGAATTTCTTCTTAATATAATAAAGTGCCATCTCTACTGCATTTTCGAGAACTTTTTTTGACCTCCAAGTGGTTGCCAGATTGTTGGGGCACGACCAAATTTTGATTTTGCATCCTATGAGTCTCATACTAAACGTGTCGTGAATATCCTTGTTTTATCCATGATCATTCATTTATTCATTTGCTTGTGCCTTCTGTGTAGACATGTTTTTTTTGCAGGTATATGTGTGGTTGCACACTCATAAGTTGCAGTTGCTACTACTTTGTTAGTTAGTCTATGGTTTGGCTGCTTTGATTGAACCAAAATAAAATGTTAGTTGCAAACTTTTGTCAACTCAGCTGTGTCTGTCATTTGTTTAGTATTGTCCTCCATTATCATTAAGGATCAGAGACTTTGTAAATGAATTAGTTTTTCATGAATGTTATGATGAAAAATGATATTGTTCTGTTCTTTAAATATATTCTTTGCTCGCAACTTATATTAATTGTCCTTGGGCTATGTTCTCATGTCTATTGCAGGTTGAATGTTTACTTGTAGAAGGTGTCTTGGGCAAAAGGAATCTTGTGTATTGTGCATCCACGAGGTGTTTGCAGATCTTTCATGTCGTTCATACATGGACATACCTACACACTTCACATTCTCAGATGCGTACTTTTTTTTTTCAAATTCCTTTTCTATCTAATCTTATGTGTATATTTTTTGTTGTTAAATTTGCAGTGCTGGTAAAAGTTTTGTTGCTGAAGTTCTGATGTTGAGGCAGATACTGTCAACTGGGAATATGGCAATTCTTGTCCTTCCCTATGTGTCAATATGCGCTGAAAAGGTTTTTGATGATTTATACAGCTTTGGATTGGTCTGAAACATACTTGTGTTTGATTATTTATTTATCTTTTACAGGCTGAACATCTTGAACAACTTCTTGAGCCACTGGGTAGGCATGTCCGTAGCTTCTACGGAAACCAGGGGGGAGGCTCACTTCCTAAAGATACAGCAGTTGCTGTATGTACCATAGAGAAGGCAAACTCTTTGGTAAACAAGTTGTTGGAGGATGGCCGCCTCTCTGAACTTGGTGTAATTGTCATAGATGAACTTCATATGGTAAGCTTGTCTAAAACCGAAGTGCTGCTCAGAACATCCTCTCTTTGCTTTAAACCTTTTGTTGTTGGTACTTTCATGGTTATTTATACCACATCTATTTTGTTATGCAAGTTCATTGCCTTAGGAACTGTCATTTCAGCAATCTAGGTTTGTGACAGCATTGAGAGTACTAACGTAATTTTGTAACATTTCCATTGTTTGTAATCTTTTAATAGCATGCACGAGATAATTGCCATTTAATGAGGATATTTGTTGGCCTGTTGTTAGCTATTAGTGCTCCTTGGCCAGTGTGAATTGTGGAATTGGATTTGTTTTATGAAACAGATGGAGCACTAGAGATCTGGTACTATCTGGAATCTAAAAAGTAGAGCGTGTGCATTTTGTATGACTTTCTTCTTTAATTAATACAATGATACAGAACTCTCCTGCATATTGAAGAAAAAACGATGTACAATTGCATTGCAAGTAGTAGAGGTTTTATCATTGCTAACTAAGAGCACTACAAATTCTTGTATAGGTGGTGTATGTGGTATTGGTGTACTGCATATATCAATCAGAACTTCAAATATGATTTTTCCTCTCCCCCTTCTCTCCGCCTGGGCCGTTAGGGAGTGAATTCAGTCCAACGCCTAGGGGCTATGGCCACCAATCTAGTCCAAGTGATGTACCTTTCCCTACTGCATCATTGTTTAGTTTTTTAGGTGTCCTTTTTTGTTCAAGGTTTGGGATGGTTAGTCATCAACTTATCACCCATCCTATCTAATCAAGTAATCTTGTGTGTTACTTTACCTGTTACCCGAGTTTCCATATTGTTAGGTTATAATCATTAAGAGCAATTTGTAAATAAGAAAGGTTTGTCATTATGGACAATTGCCAGTAAACAAGAAACAACAAGGAGAAGTACCATTGGTCCTGGCGCTGAATGAATTCTGGCAGCATACTTATCAAATGCAAATCATATAGGAAGATTTGACTTTCCTTAGGGCTCCCCTCATATATTTGTAATATTAGGCCCAGGACCAATAGTCTCCCAGCTCGCCATTCGGCTAAAGCACTATGGCAGTATTACTATTTAGCAACCCCTACCAAAGGAAGCATATAGCTTGCATCTTTACCTGTCTTTGTTTACCTTTCCATGCCCTTGAGGGTTCTTTCAATCTTTCTTCCTGTATCCTTTGACTTAGTTTGTTGAACATGATGTGATATATAGTTGAAACTTGTTAAGTTCTCCAATTATGCAATTAAATTAACAGGTTGGTGACCAACATAGAGGATATCTTTTAGAGCTGATGTTGACAAAGCTTCGATATGCTGCTGGTGAAGGGACTTTACAGTCATGTAGCGGAGAAGTTTCAAGTTCTAGCAGTGGGAAGATTGCAAGTCATGGGTTGCAGATAATTGGTATGAGTGCTACTATGCCCAACATCGCTGCGGTGGCTGATTGGCTTCAAGTAAGATATTTAATTCTCCTAGTTTTATGTACTTAATGAAGGGATGTTTTACTAGTGTGAGAAACAACATTACTAACCCACAGAAGTTCAACTTAGCATTGTCGTTCATTTATCATATTAGAAAGTTCAAAGGCATTTGATAAATATGTGAGCAATTGAACTTCCTAATTCCACTTGTATTTTCTTTCATCAACTTTTTAAGGTTTTTTTGCTGTCTTTCTTCAAACCTATAGCCTAACATGATATCTTCATCAATATTATCTGATCGTATGATCGAGGCTAGTCGTATGACCACCGATCATATGACTAATCACTATTAGTCATCGATTAGTTGGTCTAGCCAGCTAGTCGAACATTTAGTTGTCCATGTGCCTAGATGACCTAATCGACCATGTCGAGTTAGTATCCATCGCTAGTCTCCTTCGCGTCGCCCCACATGGGCAACACGGGCGGAACCAACCCTAGCAACACACCTTCTTTCTCACCTGATTCTCCTCACCGTCACTAGAGCGCGACTTCACAAGGAAGGCAATGGCATGTCATTCTCCTCTGCCTCGTGCTCATCGACTCTATCAAGCTCTTCTACCATGGTTTGAGAAGGTGCTCCTCCCAGTGGCCAATCTCTAGATTCTAGATCCACCGATCTCTAGGCCAGACCTGCGCTGGTTGGGCCTATGGTGGCCACACAGTGGCAGTGCAGTTGTCCCCTCTCCTCTCACAACTCTTCGTTCGTCTTTGGTGGGTGATGCCTAGATCCATCGTCACTGTAGCCGGATCAGGCATCTCCCGTGACAACGGATCTGCGGAGGGCGACAACCCTTGTGGTCCCAACTTCATTTTCAAGCATGTTCGGGTGCTTCTCAGCTCTAGCACTCGGTCAACTTTGGCTTGGCATTGGCATGTGGCGCAAATGCAATAGCAACTGCGTTGCTAGCTTGCATGGCCACCAAGGATGGGTGCTCTTAGTGAGGCAAACAAGTGCCAAACCTGCAACCATGACATAGGAGATGGTGGGCTTGCTCAGGCTTGCGTTGGTGTTTGTTGGTACCTCAAGACTGGGGTACCCACTCCTACTGGATCAAGGCGGGACCCCTGTGGCTATCCCTAGTCGCATAGCCACAGGTGGTCCGCCCTGGCTCAGAATATAGGTTCGTCCGACGAGGCCGCTGGCCTCAGGTGGGGGCCAGCTTCCATGTTGGGCTCTTCAGATCCCTAGCAGCGGGGCTCCGAAGCCGCCACATGCTCCAAGTATGGGGACTCCCTACAGCTTTGCCTAGGGGCCTGACCCCCTCTGGGTGGTCCCGGACACCTGCGTATGCTACTTGAACCTCCGACTTAAAGAGGTCCGGTATTGCCACGTGTTTAGGCCCGTGCCAGAGGGTCCCGGACTCCTCTGAGTACCTTCCGAACCCCCAACTAGTGGTGCTCCGGATCTGCCACGTCTACAGACACTCCTGGCTGATTGCTCCCTGCTCGGGTAAAGATCCGGTGCTGCCACATGTCTTATGGCATGTGACATAAGCCGTCGGGAAGAGCCTGGCGTAAGCCTCTGGCAAGGGGAAGGGCCACCTGTGTTCAAGGCGGGCAGAGTGTGCGACTGTTCACACAAGTAATAGATGGCGCGTACCCCGCATTAAATGTAGGTGGCGTGCGCAACCTGCAAGGCCTGCCCGCGTCAGAATCGCGTTACCAAGGCAAGCCCATTGCGTAGCTTGGACGCCCTTCATTATGACTTCTATTCCTCGCGTGTTATTGAGGCATGAGGGAACATGCGGAGGGGACAGGATGACACTGTCCTTATTCTCCCTACGCTCACCTACGCCGCAACCTACGTCGTAGCCTTTGCCCACACGTCGTAGCCCCTCCTCATCTTAGGATTAGGGCGGGTGTTATCTGTCACCTGTCTGGAGTTTACCTCTGACCGTGTTGATGTTTGTGTGGTTCGTCTCTAGGTGGTCTTTATAGGGCACGACAACCATGGTTGGCTACAACGAGCCTTGTTTGTGGGCGTAGCTTTTCACCTGCAATGGCTCTGAACTAGCTCGAGAGTTGCATGCGGTGGTGGACGACAAGCAACTTCACCAGGACTACATGAGTAACTATGTTGACTACACATGTTGGTGTGAGGAGAGATCTTGGTGCAAGATTTGGTTAGTATTATCTTGAGTCGATGATGATAACACCTTTGGGGGGGAGTGCCATTCCCTTTTTTGGAAGCGTCGATGAGGTGCCGTCTCTCCTTACCCCACGATTTGTTTTGAAGAAGCTCTGCCTAGGGTCCCTAGGCTGGTGATGGCGGCGCCCAACGTCGTATCCTGCCTGAGGGCATCACCTTGATCCCGTACTACCATGGTTGTTGGTCCGCATGGGACATTTGCTGCTTGTTTGTAAGCCTCAGGTTTTGATGAGTTCGCTACTTGCTTAAAGCATGTCTTTTGCTCTCCTAGGGTAGATCAATAGGTGAAGTCAGAGCTGCTTTTGTGGGGTGCAACAAAGCTTGGCAATGATGACACATTATGTTCACTTCCTTCGAAAGCCGGGTCTTGTTGTGAGTAGGTGGTGGTGTGTTAGGGCTTTGGCTGATGTTCGTTGTGGGAAATCAGATCTACGTATCACTTTTGTGGGATAAGCTCGACAACGATGACGTGTGGTGTGCTCTGTTGGTTGTTTTTGTGTATGTGGGTTGCTTAGGATTAGTCGTATGGGTTGTTGTGTTTAGGTATTGGCCGGTTTTCCTTTGATAAACTGTGTGATGTGGTGTTTTATCCCTGGGTTTCCTTATAACCTAGGTCAATTCTATTTCTTAATTGAAACTTCCTAGTTCCTACTGCGTTAAAAAATGACCTGATCAACCATGTATATAAATAAATTTGATATAAATTGGTGAATGGGAGAGGCAAGCAACCAAGCACATTAGTAACATTTCCACCTTCCTCTCCGGCGCGGACGTCGCCCACCTCTACGCGTCCAGCATCGCCGCCGCCGCTACTACGGCTCCCAAGGCGTTCAACGTGACCACCGCCGCTGCTGCAGCCACTGCGGCTGGACTCCTACCCCCAACCTCTATAGCAGCCTCGACCTCCCTGGCTACCTGACCTCCACGGCCGCCTTCAGTGCCGCCTCGACATTCGGGACTCTCCCCGACCGACTTCTCCCGGCAGCCGCCCCTCGGTTTCACCGCCCGCCTGTCGTCGATGTCACTTGGGCTCCACCACGTGCCGTCGCGCCGTCCAACGACTCCGCCTTGGTCGCTGCCATCGCCACCATCCAGGCCGCCGTGGCCGCCTCACAGGAGCGGCAACGCGTCGCATTACTCCCTCTGGAGCAGGAATGGGCCATGGGTTAGGCCCTGACCACTCAGCTGGCCACGACTCAGCGTCTGCTTCTCGGTCGTGGCACCCCGCCACCACCGGTAGTGCTTGCGGCTCCCCTGGTGGTCCCGGAGCCTCCTCATGGCTCTGGGCTTGACGTCGACACTATCGCCGCCCTCCACTCCTAGGCCGCTGGAGTTCACAACATACAGTCCCTCGTGTTGGACCCGACGTCCTCCCACTAACCTCACTGGCGCGCTCAGGTGGTCCTCACCCTTCGACGTTTGCCCTCACTGACCACTTCCTCGACGACCTCGTTGCCTCGCTGTCCCCCTCCTGGGTCTAGATGGACAACGTGGTCCTATCGTGGCTCAACGACACCATCACCGTTGAGCTGCAGGACATCGTCTGTGATCAGACAGACACTGCGCGCCAGGCATGGCTTGCTCTCGAGGGCCAGTTCCCCAGGAACCAGGAGGCTCGGGTGCTCCACCTCGACGTCCAGTTCCATCTGTTTTCTCAGGGGACCTCTCTGTGGGAGAGTACTGCCGCCAGATGAAGGGCATGGCGAACTCTCTCCGCGACCTCGGTGAGCCTGTCGCCGACAACACCAAGGTGCTGAACCTTCTACGTGGCCTCAGCCCCCGCTACGGCCACCTGAAGGCTTTCATCAAGAGGACCGTGCCTTTTCCCACCTTTCATGCTGTGCCGAACGAGCTTCTCCTCGAGGGCCCCGCCGATCACATCTACGCCGCACGAAGCACATGCAACATCAGCGCACGGAGCACATGGAGATCGATCTGCACTTTGTCCGTGAGCGGGTCACCGCCGGTGACGTTCGGGTTCTCAGCGTCCCCACCAAGCTGCAGTTCGCCGACATCTTCACCAAGGGGCTGCCGTCGAGTGTCTTCGCCGACTTCCGATCTAGTCTCAACATCTGTACAAGATAGAGACTGCGGGGGGGGGGGGGGGGTGTTAGAGTACTGTTAGGGTTTCGGGGCTTGTCCCTGTGTAATTACTTGCATACCCTCAGTGTAATGGGCTTGGCCCAATTACTCAGCATATATATATATATATATATATATATATATATATATATATATATATATATATATATATATATATATATATATATGGTAGAAACACCTCGGCTGCGCAGATTATAGGAGTGAGTATCAAGTTGGCTGGACGAGCGGGAGCGAAGGGGCGCCGTGCTGCCGCTCGGCTGGGAACTTAGGTGGGGTGCGGAACATAGGTGAGGCAGGGAACAATCACTTAGATTGATCAATGCTTGCCAATTGATTACAGACGCCTGGACTTTATAGTCCAACTCTAAACAGACTCCTTAATCTTAGGAACTCTAACAGACTCTCCTTAAAAAGCAGACTCCTTAATATTAGGATCTCTAAACAGATTCTCCTTATCTAAGGATCCTCCTAATCCTTATCTATATGTCCCTCTATAATGGGCCGACTAGAGGGCTGTTTAGGCCTCCTACTATAAACCATAACATTTCTCCCTCCCTCGACGAACAGCTCGTCCTCGAGCTGAAACTGCGGATATGAAGCCTTGAACTGTTGTAGAGGTTCCCATGTTGCATCTACTGACTGAGTACCATTCCAGTGCACCAACACCTGCCATTGTCCGTGCTGCATCCTTGCTCTTATTATCTTCTCTGGCGATGGCAGAAGCCGGCCATTTTGCATAGGTGGGAGGTCTGGGGGCAGGACAGGAGGGGTACCCCAGAAAGGCTTAAGGAGTCCCACGTGAAAGACATCATGAATTCGTGCCCCTTCTGGTAACTCCAGACGATATGCTACTGCGCCCACGCGCTCAAGAATACGAAATGGTCCCGCATATCGCGGTCCCAATTTCCCTTTGGGTCGTTCGACCAGTGACTGAGCTTGTCGATTGAGGAGACGGAGCCAGACCCAGTCATCCACATCGAACTCGAGATCCCGGTGTCGGCCATCATAAAACTTTTTGGCATGCTCTTGAGCTTGCAGCAGCCTATCTCTGACTTCCCCTAGAAATATATCTCTTTCCCGTAGCATATCATCCACAACTTGAGTGTCTGCTGTCCCCTGCTTATATGGAATGAGAGGTGGTGGATCCCTGCCATATACTACACGAAAAGGAGTTGTCTTCAATGCTGAGTGGTATGATGTATTGTAACAGTATTCCGCCCATGCAAGCCAGTCCACCCAAGCTCTTGGCCTGTCTCCCGTGATGCACCTCAAATACATGGCAATAGTTTTGTTGACTGCTTCCGACTGACTATCAGTTTGGGGGTGAAAAGCAGTACTCATTCTTAACTTGACACCTGTTAGCTTGAACAGATCCCTCCAGATATGTCAGGTGAAAACTGGATCTCTATCGCTGACTATGGAACTTGGGAACCCATGCAGCCGCACTATGTCAATAAAAAATGCTCGTGCCACAGTCGCAGCTGTGTAAGGATGACTGAGGGCAATAAAGTGGGCATATTTAGAGAACCGATCAACCACTGTTAATATGACAGACTTACCATGGACCTTTGGTAAACCCTCAATGAAATCCATTGAGATGTCTGTCCATATTTGTATTGGGACTTCCAGCGGTTGGAGGAGCCCTGCGGGATGCAGCGACTCTGTTTTGTTCCTCTGACAGATTGCACATGATTTGACCCAATCCTGTACCAGTGTCCTATCCTTGTGAATGAAGAAATCAGCTCTTAATCGATGCAGCGTCTTTTGTACTCCACCATGTCCTGCTGAGTGTGCGGCCTCCAGTATTGAGGGAATGAGTTTGGATGATGTTGGGATAAACACCCTGCGGCCGTGCAGTATCAAGCCTTCCCGTATCTGCCATGGGGCCTCTAGGGATCCCTCTGTAATCTGAGCCTGGAGGAGTTTCCACTCATCATTATTAGCACATTCTGCCTGCAATTCTTGGTACAGCTGGAATGTTGGGGTTGATATGGTATGGACTGAACTTTCAGTTGTGTCCCTGCGAGATAAAGAATCAGCCACTGTGTTGAGTCGTCCTGCCCGATATTCCACTGTAAAGTCAAAGCCAAACAACTTACTAATCCACTGATGTTGTGGTACCGTGGATAGTCGTTGATCTAGTATGAACTTGAGACTGAAATGGTCAGTTCGTACCACAAATCGTCTGCCCCATAAATAAGGACGCCAGTGACGTATTGCCTGTACCAACCCAATGAGCTCGCGCTCATATGCTGCCAATTTTATGTGTCGGGCTGCAAATGGCCGGCTAAAAAAAGCTATTGGGCCGTGATCTTGGTGTAGGACAGCACCAAACCCCGAGCCCGAGGCATCACAATCCACAGTGAAAGTCCGTTCAAAGTCAGGAAGCTGCAGGACTGGTGCTGATGAGAGTGCCCGTTTGAGCGCTTGGAAGGCGGAGTCGGCTTCTGGAGACCACTGAAAGCCTTCTTTCTTTAGGAGTTTGGTTAACGGTGCAGCGATTACCCCAAATTCCTTGATAAATTTCCGGTAGTAGCCTGCCAATCCCAGAAATCCCCGCAGTCCTCGTGGTGCCTTTGGGATCGGCCAAGAAGTAACTGCTTCCACCTTGCTGCTGTCCATAGCCACTCCTTTAGCTGAGATGATGTGCCCTAAATAAGCAACGGATGTCGCGCCGAATTCGCATTTGGACTGTTTGACAAACAAATTGTTGGTCAGCAGGGTCTGTAGGACAGCCTTGACCTGTATGAGGTGGTCTGACCATGTGGCACTATAGATGAGGATGTCATCAAAGAATACTAGGACAAACCGGCGAAAGAACTGACCCAGTACTTCATTCATCAACGCCTGAAATGTCGCTGGGGCATTTGAGAGACCAAATGGCATAACCAAAAACTCAAAGTGCCCATGGTGTGTCCTGAAGGCTGTTTTGTGTACGTCTTCTGGATGAACACGGACTTGATGGTAGCCGGATCGGAGGTCCAATTTAGTGAAGAAATGTGCCCCTTGCAGTTCATCTAGCAGCTCATCAACCACGGGTATAGGGAATTTGTCTTTGACTGTTTTCTCATTCAGTGCTCTATAATCAATGCAGAAGCGCCATGATTTGTCCCTCTTTTTCACTAGGAGTACTGGAGTTGAAAAAGCTGATGTGCTGTAGCGGATAATCCCCTGTTGTAACATGGCTGTGCATTGTGCCTCCAATTCATCCTTTTGAAGCTGTGGGTACCTATATGGCCTAATTGCAACGGGTGCTGTTCCTGGCAAAAGGTGGATCCTGTGATCACACCTTCTTGCTGGAGGAAGGTCACTGGGCGTAGCAAACACCTTCTGAAATTGCAGGAGCAGACGATCCATCATCGGTTTGGTGGTTGTGATATCTGTGCTAATTGTTCTCACTGCTGGGTACACATTAATGGCCTTTCGATCTGATCCCAGTCCTTTCCACACAATCCGTTGTCCCCTTCTCCAGAAAGCTAGGCACATGTTCTCGAGGTCCCAAAGTGTTGGCCCCAAAGTGCGCAAAAATTTGACCCCGAGAATGATGTCGAAAGAATCAATTGGGATGGCGTAAGCATCCATCAGAAAGTCTTCCTGGCCGATAGTCAAGCTGATGCTGTTGGAGAGCTTACAACACATGATTTTATCCCCATTAGCCACAGATGCCTGGAGGGCTGGGCTTGGCTGGTAGTCCAGTTTCAGAGCGCGTGCCGTGTCTTGGTTGATGAAGTTGTGAGTAGATCCTGTGTCCAACAGGGCTGTAAGAGCTTTCCCCATGATATGTACTTCCAGCTGCAAGGTACTCTCAGAATGGATACCCGTGAGGGCATGTAAGGAGATCACTGGTGTTGGGTCCCCTGGCACTGAATCGGCCTCTATAGATTCATCTTCCTCATAGTCCGTGACCTCAAGATAGAACAATTTAGGGCAGCGATGTCCACGGACATACTGTTCATCACAATTATAACAAAGTCCCTGGCGACGCCGCTTAGCCATCTCGGCAGGCGTCAACTTCTTGAATGTTCGCTGCTGTCCTGTACTGGGAGCTGCAGGAATCGCTGGTTGAGGTGCCGGTACTGGTACAGACGGGCGCTGGGGTTGACGCATGGTCTTGTTGGTGGTTGATGTCGGCTGGTGATCGAGCACTTGTGACCTCCGTTCATATGCGCGCGCCAAACTCAAGCGTGATTGATATCCCGTGGTGCCATGAGTTCCACGTCGATCTTGATACGCTCCGGAAGTCCAGCTGTAAACAGATGTACCTTCTGCTCCTGTGACAGTGGAGCTGTTTGGGCTAGCAGGTTCCAAAACCTCTCCTGGTAGTCATCCACTGTCGTGCGGAATGGAAGGCGTGCCAGTTCGCCGAGAGGATTGCTGCGTAATGGGGGCCCAAAGCGGAGTTGGCAATGCTGCTTGAAGAGTTCCCATGACATGGAAGGTTCGTCGCGCTGCAGCTGGGTGTACCACGTCCGGGCAATTCCTGTCATGTGATAGGATGCGAGCCAGACTTTCTCATCCTCCAGCGTGCGCTGACCTTCAAAGAATTGTTCGCATCGATTGAGCCACTGGAGGGGGTCTTCCTTGCCGTCAAATAGGGCAAATTCGAGGCGATGGAAGCGAGGAACTCCTGCAGTAGGAGTATGGGGAATGGTGTTGAGAGATGGCAGTGTAGGTGGTGGATAATGTGGGATGGGCGAAGGGGAATGTGGCAATGGTAGAAGATGGATTGGGAGCTGGGTGGTGGTGGGTGGTGGCACATCATCAGTTGGCGTCGTGGTGGGGGGTATGCCTCCATACCCGGGCAAGCCATAGGGGCAGCTTGCTGGAAGGGACAGCGCCGCTGATGCAGGCGGAGTCTCCACTGCTGCAATGCGTGAGGACATGGAGGACATCTGCGTTGCGAAGGCCCCTAGTTGGCGCTGGACTTCGGCAAGGGCGGTGGTGATCGCTGCCAACTCCGACGCCTGGGTGGCGGACGCTACACTGTCGTCGGTGTTGGATCCTGGCATCTCCGATACCAAATTGGTAGAAACACCTCGGCTGCGCAGATTATAGGAGTGAGTATCAAGTTGGCTGGACGAGCGGGAGCGAAGGGGCGCCGTGCTGCCGCTCGGCTGGGAACTTAGGTGGGGTGCGGAACACAGGTGAGGCAGGGAACAATCACTTAGATTGATCAATGCTTGCCAATTGATTACAGACGCCTGGACTTTATAGTCCAACTCTAAACAGACTCCTTAATCTTAGGAACTCTAACAGACTCTCCTTAAAAAACAGACTCCGTAATATTAGGATCTCTAAACAGATTCTCCTTATCTAAGGATCCTCCTAATCCTTATCTATATGTCCCTCTATAATGGGCCGACTAGAGGGCTGTTTAGGCCTCCTACTATAAACCATAACTATATATATATATATATATATATATATATATATATATATATATATATATATATATATATATATATATATATATATATATATATATATATATATATATATATATATATATATATATATGCACTCCCAACTCGGTTAGGGTTTCATTCTCCAACAGTTTTGTTCATTATGAGCACATTTTTTGTCGACTTGATTTGTTAATAGTAAGTTATTCTGTGAAGGTGCTAACTTTTGATCTGTTTGGGTAATATGAATGATTTATAGTTGAATACCTATTATAATTGACGCTATGTAATCTTAGGCTGCTCTTTATCAAACTGACTTTCGACCAGTTCCACTGGAGGAATTCATAAAAGTTGGTAATCAAATATTTGATAAAGACATGAACGTTGTTCGTGTCCTTCCCAAAGTAGCTGACCATGGTGGCAAGGATCCAGATCATATTGTTGAATTGTGTAATGAGGTAAATCTGTTATTTACATTGCAGGTCTTAGTTTTTCTCTGTTAAACACTACAATTTTGAAGCAAATTGAATATTGTACTTGTATTTGTTCCAGGTTGTTCTTCAGGGCCATTCTGTGCTTTTGTTTTGCTCCAGTCGTAAAGGCTGCGAATCAACTGCAAGGCATGTTGCCAAGTTCTTGAAACTACCCTCTGTTGGAACAACTGATGTTAGTTCGGAGTTTTCAGATGCTGCAGCTGCTATTGAGGCCTTGAGGAGGTGCCCTGCTGGATTGGATCCAATATTGGGAGAAACCCTTCCTTTTGGTGTTGCATATCATCATGCTGGTCTTACGGTATGGAAGCTATCTTCTATCTTCATAAGATACACAAAATATCAAATATATATATATATATATATTTATTTATTTATTTGAAATTTGCACTGCTAAATATCTGCTAAGTGGTGAGAGTGGTCTCACTAAGCTACCAGGTCGCGGGTTCAAAGCAACCCCTTCACATTTGCGGGGGAAGGGTTGCCTTAGTTTTATCCCTTCCCTAGAACTTACTCACATGGCCTCCGTCACTGGGTCTGACCTTTACACTGCTAAATTTGATAAAGTGATGCCATTTTTACCTAACCACAGCTGGGCAAAGGGTGGTAGGAACTGATCTGCCATTACCTGTTCTGATTGATCCAATGAGCGTCATCGCCTTCTGTTCTGTGGCAGGTCGAGGAGAGGGAGATTGTGGAATCATGCTACCGTAAAGGCCTTGTCCGTGTTCTGACTGCCACTTCAACTTTAGCTGCTGGTGTTAACTTGCCTGCTAGACGGGTTATATTCAGGCAGCCCAAGATAGGTCGTGATTTTATTGATGGGACTCGCTATAGACAGATGGCTGGTCGTGCTGGTCGAACTGGAATAGACACAAAAGGAGAAAGTGTAAGCTACAATATCTTTGTTCCACTTTATTCTATTAGAGAATGGTTCTGACATTTCACTAGTTCTGTTTTAATTGTGTTTTTAACTTTAGCCTACCCCAACTGCTTGGGAGAAAAGGGCTTTGTTGTTGTTGTCTAATAATCTGACATTTGAAATGCATGCAGATACTTGTATGCAGGCCTGAAGAGGTCAAGAGAGTTACAGGTATTATTAGAAGCAATTGCCCTCCCTTGGAGTCCTGCCTCTCAGAAGATAAAAATGGAATGACTCATGCAATTATGGAGGTTGTTGCTGGTGGGATTGTTCAAACTGCAAATGATATTCATCGTTATGTGCGGTGTACGCTGCTTAATTCCACAAGACCTTTTGATGATGTCGTGAAGTCAGCTCAAGACTCCCTTCGTTGGTTATGCCATAAAAGCTTTCTTGAGTGGAACCATGAGACCAAGATATACTCCGCTACTCCCCTTGGTAGAGCTGCTTTTGGAAGTTCACTCAACCCTGAGGAATCATTGGTAGCATACTTGTCTTTTGCTCCTTCATTATTTTATTGCATTGAGAAAGGGCCTCTAGCTGAGTTGGTTAGGTGGTCTGAGTAGCACTCCTTAGGTTCTAGGTTTGACTTCCCGTGGGAGCGAATTTCAGCCTGTGGTTACCCCCCCTTTGTCTGTCCCACACCAAAGCACAGGTCTAATGTCCTGTCTAGATCGTAGTCGTTTCTCAAATGGGCTACGGTGCCGCTGTGTATGGGTGGGGTAGGGGTTCGGGGGTTTTCTCGACCTGCGTGAGAAGGTCTTCTTAATATAATACCCGAGGGCTGTCTTATCCCCCGCAGGTCGAGTTTTTTTTTATTTTATTGCATTGTTTAATCTTGCATTTTTCTGTTTCTGCACTAGGTTGTTCTTGATGATCTTTCGAGGGCAAGAGAAGGCTTTGTTCTGGCATCTGATTTACATTTAGTTTACTTGGTCACACCCATAAATGTAGACCTTGAACCTGATTGGGAATTATATTACGAGAAATTCATGCAACTTTCTTCTCTTGAGCAGGTATGCAAGTCTTCTTTTGTCCTATTGCACTTGAAAGTTCATTTATCAAACTGTAAATAGAATATCCAGAAATTCGAGTTCTATCTGTACTCATTAGAAAATAGTTGAAAGTGAATTCCGAAAACATGATTTTAGTTGCTGTTGAACTAAATGTGTGAAGCAAAAGTGAATTCAGAAAATGCAAATCAAATTTGTTACGGTTATAATAGTCATAATATTAGTGTAATCTTCTAGTCTAGGGTTTCCCTCATGTTTCTCATGTACTCTTATAGTGCTTATTCATCCAATTCAGTGCTTGTTAATGGAATGTGTGAAGTCTATTTCGGTATTTTTACATAACCATGAATCAGACTAAAACATGCATATGTTTATTGAACTCCTTCGCACTGTACTTGGTTGCAGTTTACTACATAAGTTATTTGACCTGGTTCATAAGATTTTTTTAGGAGTTGTCAGTTCTTATTAGTTTTTTGTAATTCCCATGTTTTCTTTGGCCCAACGAGAAACAGAACAACTGACATGATACCATGTTTTCTGCAGAACATTAATCTTTTATCAGTGGTATTATCATTAGTGCCAAAATGTTTATAACTGTATGCCATGTCTACCCTACTAAGGCCTAAGACTGTGTCCAACACTGTTTTGCACTGTTCGCAGAGTGGAGCCAAATGTGTTCGCTTGGCTTTAATCCGTACCGGCTTCTATTGTTTCTACAGTATTTTTGTCTGTATAGATTGCAGCTACAGCAGTCCAAACAGTTGGCTTTAATCTGCAGTAGCTACAGACCCTTTTGGACTTGCGCACTGCTCATGCGAAAAGTGGATGCGTTACTGTTCATGTCGGGTCCTGGGTTTGTTAAGACAGACATTAGATTAGATCGGGTTGACTTGTTGGCTATTTCTTTAACTCTAGAAAATAGTTAAGGATCAAATCTACACATCTCTATTGGGATTGTATCTACTTTGAATTAAGTAAGAAATAGATAGTTCAACAGTTCCTATCTGGCTATCTACCTCCTTAACACTGGCTTTCTCGCATGGCCAACATGAAGTATGCCTGTGACACCGTATCTTTCTGCCATATTGGTTGAGAAATCAAACCATTACTTAAATTATCAACTTCAGTTCAGTTCATAGAACACATAATTTCACTAATTTTTTTTAATTTCTGTTTGTTTTGTTGGTACAATGCAGTCAGTAGGCAATCGGGTTGGAGTAATTGAACCCTTCTTGATGCACATGGCTCATGGGGCGTCGATACCTTTTCGTGCAAGGCCTGAGAGAAACACCGGGTTAAGTAACAAGTCTGCACAAGCTGCTGGAAATACTCTTGTTAGTGAGCACACAATCAGAGTGTCTAAGCGCTTTTATGTGGCTTTAATGTTATCGAGGCTTGCTCAGGTATAATCTAAGAACTACTTAGACATTGCATGTTAGTTCTATGTCAATGCATAGTGCTCAAGATCGCTAGAAAGCCAAAGTTGTGAAATGTAAAAAATAGTTCAATAGAGATTAGAGAATGAAGGTTGAAATGTTCTCTCATTATATATGGCTAATTAAAATATTAGCTCATGTCTTATATTTTTGTAGAATACACAAGAGAGCTATGTATCATTTCATTGAGAAGGGTATAAATAAATAAGTTACAACACACCCACCACGCTCACACATATACACATACAAACTTGTACTGGAAACAATTCACAACACACCCAACATGCCTTTTGCATCAGAACAAGACCCTTGGGTGGGCATTTGGGGAACTAAAAATTTGTGGGTACTAGAAATTGCTACCCAATTTCGAGTTTCGACCTCGAAAAAGCATTAGCCAAAATTTTAGATACTTGATAATTTGAGTTCCAGTTTTACTTGGTGTACCTGATAATTCCAGTAGCATTTTAAAGTAAGAAACAAAAGTCCATCAAATCATTTAATATCAATTAACAAGAAATCAATTATCAAGATAGTACAAATCTACATTGAGCCATACCAAATAATAGATTTACACTATACTGAACCACTCCATATCTTCATATTAGAAAATAGAAGAACAAATTTTTTGAGATATTTTGCGTAATTCGGGTATAAATTTACCCAAACTACCTGAATGGAATTCAGTTTTCTATAGCTACTATTACGAAGATGGTTTCCATGGTGACCTGCTAGATGGGCTATATGGGCGACTCAGTTTGTGGGAATCTTATCCAAGGTATCAAAGGTGGGACGGCAACCACTCGACCAGCCGTGTTTCCACCTGTTAATTCCTTCACGATATGCCTGCCATCTATGGCTATGGCCTCGCGCCACCTCCCTTTTATCAAACCACGCGAGCAACGTCCCTCCCATCGGGTTTTCAATGTTTATACTCGTTTGTTAAAAAGGAAAATGCTCTCTTGCTCAGTTTCTTGGCAACATGGACTTTCAAGAAAATTTTCATACACCTTTTTGGCTCTTTCTATGGAAGCCACCGAAGAATACCTCAAGTTCTATGATACAATTATTTCAGTTCAAAACAACATGCAAGGCAAGGATAAATGGATCTATTCTTTGGGAAACAACAATCTACGTTCAAGCAAGATTTACATATTAAACTTACAATCCATGTACCCACCTTCTCCTTTCAAGTGGATCTAGAAATCCAAAGTGAGTAAAAAGATCAAGGTGCTCATTTGGCTGACCTTCAGAGACAGAATCAACTCAAGAAATCTTCTTCGAAGAAAGATGTGTACAATTACAAATGATGATTACAACCATGTTCTTTGTGGCCTTAATTGTGAGGAAACCACATATCATCTTTTATTTGAATGTCCATTCAGTACATTGTGCTGGAATCATGTTGGTATTCACTGGGATCACCCTTTGGATTTTTTTGAAATGACCATATCTGCGAGGGATCAATTCAGTAAAAATTTCTTCATGGAAATTCTGGCTGTTACGACCTGGGAGATTTTGGAAGCAAAGAAATGCTGCTATCTTCATAGATTCCTTTCCATCTTTTACGTCTTGGAGGTTTTGCTTCAATGACACGTTGGGGCTACAAATGCATAGAATGAACTCGAATCTTAGCTTGTCGATTTCCTTGTGGCTTGCTTCTTTATTTTCTTTACTACTATCTCCATTTGCTTCTATTCTTCCTTCCCTTTACTGTACATTTCCTTTTTTATTTAATATATACCACTGTATGGGCCTTCCCTACAGTTTCATCGGTCAAAAAATGTCCCTCCAATGCCCTCCCTACTGTCACAGTCTACCATGCCACAGGTTGTTGCAGCACTACCATGCGCTCCCACCATATCTTGCCCAATTTCATGTGTATTTACAAGAATTTACTGGTATAAGTTGCTGAGAAAGTTTGGGTTACACAGTTTGACCCCTGAGCCAGGACATACATCCTTCCTAGACTAGTGGGAGGAGTCTTCTGAAGAAGTTCATGGGATGGTTAAGAAAGGTCTGAACTCCCTTATCATCTTGGGGGCCTGAATGATTTGGAACCATTGAAACCGATGTGTCTTTGATGGACTGACTTCTAGTCTTTCCTCGATACTTGTGTAGACTGATGATGGGAGAAGAATATGGGAATTAGCTGGGGCCAGGGGTCTTTCCTTCTTGGCAACACCTCTTCTTGAGGTCTAACCCCCCTGGCTCTTTAGTGGGTAGTGTGAGTGTTTTTACATGGATCCTTTCATTTATGCGTGCTGTTGGCCTCTATAGGGAGGTTTTTTCTTGTAACCCAGGTCTTCTTTAGACCTTCCTTTCCCTAATATATTTAAAGCTTAGTTCCCCTGCGCTTCCTAGAAAAAAATATCTCGCCCAATTCTCATGCACCAAATTCAGTTCCCAACATCGTCTTGGCTGATTCTAGGATGGTTTGACACATTATCGCTGGCCTTGGTGGACTACATTGCCGCTGCCCATGCAGTGTCGTGCTTCCACAAGCTTGAATTTCTTTCATACGAATGATTGACGTAGTGTGAGTAGTTCTTCCATGGCTAACACACCTTGGAGGTTGACAAGTCGTATCACCTATTCGAACATGACACGAGCACACTATCGTGGATCGAATTCAAGGACCTTTGCAACTTGTGTTTTTGGCCCCCAATTCGCAACAACCGCGTTGACACATTGGCTCGTCTTCGATTCTTGACCAAGATGCAAGAATACCAAGATCATGTCATGCCAACAAGCGAAGTTGTTCGCTATGGGATTTCCAAAATATATCAATCTTGACATGAAATTGCGGGAGCCCCAAAATCTTCATATAAAATCTTCATATAATCCTATCATGATGGCACACACTGAACAACCATGACCCTAGTGTGCGTTGTGGCACACTGACCAACCATGACCCTAATGCACAATCAGCACTGATGCTGAACTCCAACGAGGACCACTCCAATGACAAGCACATGGACGAGCAACAACTCTAGCGTTGCACCTACTCTGTCTATTAACATCAATCGAGTTGTCTAATGATCGGAAACAAGGGTTTTGTCATAATTGTGATGAGCAATACATTCATGGCCATCACTACAAGTGACTCTTCTACACTGACGTTGTCAACTATCAGGATTATATTAGGTGGCTATGTTGTTGTCCTCAGTGTGGCCTTCCTGCGCATACTTGCCTCGTGTTCTAGAGGTATCAGTGCCACGTCTTATGAAGGGGCATTAGGTCTACATGCGCAAGAAGTCTAGCTATGGTTAACGACTCCGTCAACACCACAAACTCTAGGTTCATGGACCATCTCCTCAACATATAAGTTGATCTTTTTGCTGAAACAAGAGGACTTTATCGGCTTGGCGCTGCCACCACTGCATGCACCTGCTACTAAGGACAACTCTAGTAGATGTCAATCCATACAAATACCCACAACTCTAGAAGAATGAGCTCCATGCTCGAGAACAACATCCAACTGAGTACATTAGCATTGTTGGGCCTTGATGCTTCTCATCAAGAAGGTTGGCAACTCATGGAGGTTCTGCTTTGACTACAGTGTGTTGAATTGGAAGACAGTGAAGGATAAATTTTCGATCCTGATGGTCAGTGAGCTACTCGATGAGCCACCCAAAATTCTTTATCTAGCTCGACCTTTGGTCAGGCTACCACCAAGTCCACATCTACCCTGACAATGCGAAATGATGTTTCTTACACATCATGGTCACTTCAAGTTTCTTGTGATACCGATGAGCATCGCCATCGCACTAGCCACATTCAACAACCTCATGAGCGACATGCTTCGATAGTTGCTTTGCTGGCTCGTCCTTGTATTTTTTGATGTCAACCTGTTATAGAACATTTCTTGGATGGAGCATTTGCAACATGTCAAGGTGGTGTTTGATGTGCTATGTGCGAACAAGTTGTTCATCAAGTGGTCTAAATGCCACTTCGGTGTGTTGTTCGTCTCCTACATTGACCATGTGATCTCGGTGTATGGCGTGGCTGTGGATGGCGAAAAGGTGGAAGTTGTGGCATCGTGGCCACAACTGTGATCCACTAGGGAACTCTGTTGATTCCAAGTCTCACGGGTATTACAAGAAGTTTAACAAGGACTTTGGGGTCATCGTAGCACCTCTCATGAAGCTCTTGAATGAGGGTTTAGGTGGTGCCAAGAAGCAGAAGATGCCATGCAGGGGACTCAATGGGCTGCTATCAACCGCACCTATACTGCAGTTGTTGGCATTTGACAAGCTGTTCACGGTAGACTGTGATGCGTCGAGTTGGGTGCACTAAGGCGCCAGAGCATTGTCATTCTTTAGTGTAGGTCCTTCGTAGCTCGACATCTCAAGGTGGTAGCCTACGTGTGTGATATGATTGGCATGGTGTAGGCGGTACAACGTTGGAGGCATGGGCTTGGTGCAGGCGGTACAACATTGGAGTCCCTACTTATGGGGTTGAAGCCGATATGGCATTGGAGTCCCTAGTTACGGGGCACCATTTTCTGCGCTTAAAGTTCCTGCTCGATCAAATACTTATCAACCCCAACATCAATGGATCAACATGCTCTTTGACTTTGATTTGGTTGAAGTGTATAAGTGGATTGCCTAGCTTCTCCCATCAGCTTAAGCTTTTGGGTTGAACTGGTTAGTGTGTCCACTCTAACATGGTATCAAAGCCAGAGGTCTCGAGTTCGAATCCTGACAGAGACTTAATTTGTGCCTCCACCCATTTATTTCAACGTTTGCGCGTTTCTCTTTGTCTGCGTTTGCGCCTTTCTCTCTGGCTACACGTGAGTGGGGGGTGGTGAAGTGTATAAGTGGATTGATTACCTTCTCCCATTAGCCTAAGCTTTTGGGTTGAACTGGTTAGTGCGTCCACTCTAACATGGTAACAGAACCAGAGGTCTCGAGTTTGAATCCTGGCAGAGGCTTTATTTGTGTCTCTACCCATTTATTTCTGCGTTTGCTCCTTTTCCATCAGCTTAAGTTTTTTGCGTCCACTCTAACATATTTCATAGTGAAGTTTTGGGCAAGCGGAACACACTTGCTGATACCTTGTCTAATCTCCTATTGTGACATTGAGACTGTAGGCACTCTCAAGACCCTCGTTCTAGCTCTATAACGACATTTGCCACGAGGTCCAGACACAGTGAGTTGGGCGATCCTTGGCGGATACACGATGTCCTCATCCTCCACGACAACTAGATCTTCCTAGACACATCCTCTAGCTTGTTGTTCACTTCTTTGGAGATCGCACAAGACAAGTGTCCATAAAAACGCTCAAGTGCCTCCAAGTGGACTTTTATATTGCTCGAGGCCGCAAGGTGGTCTGTTATTTTGTGAAAGCCTTTTCACATGCTAGAGGAACAAAATAGAAACTCTTCACCTGTCGGGACTGCTCTAGCCATTGCTGGTGATGTTGAAGGTTTGGAAGGGTGACTCCCTTGACTTCATGGAAGGCCTTCCAAGGGTGCACGAGAAGTGTGATCCTCACAGTCGCCGACCAATTTTTCTAAGTATGCACATTTCATTGCCCTCGTTCACCACCTATAGATTGTGGCATCGGTTGTGAAGGCGTCATTCGATGGTTTTTATGGCTTTTCTAGCATCCATTGTAAGCGACCAGGACCCCGTGAAAGGTAACTTTTGGCTGGACCTCTTCAAGATGGCTGGTGTGAGCTTCGTATAAGCATAGCTTTCCATCTACAAACTGATGCTAGAGGTGGTGAATAGAACTATTGCAATGTACTTGCAGTGCATCACGGGAGATAGGTCGTGCACATGGCTGGAATGACTGCCATGGGAAGAGTATTGATACAATACATCCTTCCAAATCACGCTCGAAGATAGGTGCCACTGCCCTTGGTCCCATTCACAGTGCGCACCACGCAAACTCAAGCAGTGCAGATGGCGCTTTAGGAGCGTGACCGGTTTTTGGCAGAGCTCTATGAATGACTGGTTCAAGCCCAATATCACGGGAAACGCTAATACAATAAGCACCATCGCAAACTAGAGTTCGAGATCGGCTCTTGGGTGTGGCCATGAACAGGTTGCTGAAAAGTGTCTCTGATACCAAAGATGATTTGTCTGGATTGTTGGCTTTATTGATACAATGACAAGGAAATCATCCTGACCGCCCTCCCTAGGAGGCTCTGGTCATAATATCTCACTTCTTGCTAAACCCGTAATCAACATTAGGTTTACAGATAAATAGGCTTAGAGGTTAGCTGTTAGAGAAAGGTATATGCTGTTGCAAAATATGATGTCTTGCATTGAGTTCTTAGATGATTTATACAGAGTACATGGCGTAGGAGGTAAGACAACCCATGGATACATATGGCAGTCTATGAAGTATAATATCTAGACTATCAAATATACTCTAACACATGTGGCAGTCTACTAGACAATATCTAGACTACCAAATATACTCTAACACTAACCACTCCCCTAGAATTTCTCTTCTTTCCTATTGTTCCTCCTAGACTTCCAACTAAGCTCCATGCAGACAACTACGGAAAAACTCAACAAACTTGACAACTAATTAGGCGTGGCTGTTAGCCACATGGTGTTGTGGACGCTGGCTTGTTCTTCTTGTGGCGAGTATAGACTTGCTGATAAGCGTCCACAACAGGTTGTTCGTGACTGCTGGTGTGTTAACTCTACTATGAAAATATCTATGTGCAGTATGAAGAAGCTAAGCTATTTGGTTCAGAACTGAACCTGTATTCAGTCTTAGCTGTTGGAGATAACTCTGATTACTCATTTCTGTTAGCCAGAGGCTTTTGATTATATAGAGGTACAGAACCTTGGCAGCCGTACACCTCTTGGGCTGCCCAAGGTCTTTAAAGACTGTAATTAACTAACACAGTTATCTAGGAAATGCTTAGGAAGTAGGGCTTATTAACTACATTTCTCCCCCTAAGACCTGCTTCAACTAGTCTTGATCTCCTTGATCCCAATCCTGCTCCTCATCTCTTCCAGCTTGGTCTTGCCCAAAGCTTTAGTCAATATATCAGCGAGCTGATCTGCAGTGGGAATGAACTCTGTCTTGATGCTACCTTCTTCCACACAATCTCTGATGAAATGATGCTTGATTCTAATATGCTTGCTCCTGTCATGGAAAACAGGATTCTTTGCCAAAGCCAGAGCAGACTTATTATCTACTCTGGGTTCCACCACTTCAATTTTTCTTCCCAGCAAATCTGCAAACAGCCTTGACAACCACAAAGCTTGGGTTGCAGCTGTTGTCATCGCCACATATTCAGCCTCACAGCTAGACAGAGCAACAACTCTCTGTTTGACAGACTGCCAGCTGACCAGGCTGGTTCCAAGGAAGAACAAACATCCAGTTGTGCTTTTGCTTGAATCAATATCTCCAGCCAAATCTGAATCACTGTAACCCACAAAACATGATTTGCCTGTTGTTCTGGTGTAGCATAGCCCATGATCTAGAGTACCAGCCAGGTACCTCAAAATCCTCTTCACAGCCTGAAGATGTTCAGTTGTTGGCTTCTCCAGGAATCTGCTAACATACCCTACAGCAAAAGCCAAATCTGGTCTTGTGTGCACTAGGTATCTCAAGCCGCCAACCAGTCTTCGGTACTGAGTTGGATTTACTTCCTTTGCTGTACTTTCCTTGCTCAATTTCAGCCTTTCTTCCATAGGTGTAGTGGCTGGATTACAACCTGCCATACCACCAAGTTCAAGTATCTTATTAGCATAATGGGTTTGCTTCAGGGTAGTGCTCCCCTCTGATTGTCTTACCTCAATTCCAAGATAGAAAGACAGAAGACCCATATCACTCATTTCAAAGGTTTGCTTCATCTTTGCCTTGAAGGATTCAATCTTCTGCTGATTGACTCCTGTGATGATCAAATCATCAACATAAACTCCAATTATCAGTAGGGAGTCACCTGATCCCTTCCTATACATAGCAGCTTCATACATATTCTGCTCAAAACCCATCTGCTTGAGAGTCAGATCAAGTTTAGCATTCCATGCCCGAGGGGCCTGTCTTAGGCCATACAAAGCCTTGTGTAGCCTGTACACTTTCTTCTCTCCTGATACTGCAAAAACCTGGTGGCTGAGTAACATAAACCTCCTCCTTGAGTTCTCCATTCAAGAACGCAGACTTCACATCCATGTGATGTACTGCCCATCCTTCTTGTGCTGCTAAAGCAAGCAAAACACGTACTGATTCCATCCTTGCAACTGGTGCAAAAAACATCTTCATAATCAATTCCCTCCTGTTGAACAAAACCACGGGCCACAAGTCTTGCCTTGTGCCTAATCACAGCTCCATGCTCATCCTTCTTCAGCTTAAACACCCATTTTAGTGAGATTGGGCGGTGACCGGGACGGGGAGAAACAAGTTCCCAAGTCCCATTCCGCTCTACTGATCTCAACTCCTCCTTCATTGCTACTTGCCAATCTGGATCATCCTTGGCTTCTTCAAAGCTTGTAGGCTCACCAGAATGGGTGAGATTCAGTTCTGCAAACAGCCGCTGCGCCGACAAAGGGGTTGGCTGATCACCAATAATGTCATGAATTTTTCGATAACGGAGTTCTTCACCGTCATGGCAGGCATCCACCCTTTCATCATCATCATCCAAGGGGGTCACATGTTCTACCTGAGGACTTGCTGGAGCTGGTTTGGGTGTTCTGGGCGACGCAGACGCCTCCGCTGCAGACTCCTCTGCTTCTGCTGCAGGCTCTCCTGCATTCACCGGAGAGAAACCAGGCGATGCAGGATGTGGCGCAGGAAATGGTGAAGGCGACGCTGAACTTCCTGCTTCAGGGAATTCCTCCGCCCATGGGAATTCAACAACAAATTCGCTGCCTGATGTTTTTGATGTGCCTGTTGCCGGTGATGCCCAGTCCCAGCCACGGCCTTCGTCGAACACCACATCGCGGCTGACACGCACGCGCTGGGATACTGGATCATAGATACGATATGCTTTGGCTCCTTCCGCATAGCCGATAAACACTCTAGCCTCGCCGCGGTCATCAAGCTTGTGAAGTTGAGTGAGCCGTCGGGTATAGGTCACACAACCAAAGACCTTGAGATGGCCGACTGTTGGTGCCCGGCCATGCCACGCCTCATAAGGAGTGACATTCTTCAGTGCCTTTGTCGGGGATCGATTCAAAATGTGCACAGCTGTCATCACAGCCTCCCCCCAAAACCGATTGGGCATTCGGCGTTGCTTGAGCAAAGCCCGTGCCATGGCCACCACTGTTTGGTTCCTGCGTTCAACAACACCGTTCTGTTGTGGTGAATAAGGGGCACTGAAATGCCGTTTAATACCTTCGTCAGCGCAGTATGCAGCAAACTCCGCAGCGGTGAATTCGCCGCCATTGTCGGTGCGCAGGACCTTCAACTTGCGCCCGCTTTCCACCTCTGCTGCCACCTTGACCTTCTTGATTGCTTCTGTCGCTGCGTCCTTGGATGGCAGCAGCACAGCCCACATAAAGCGGGTGGCGTCATCGACGAGCAGCAAGATATAGCGGTTGCCCGCCGGTGTCGCTGGCGTGACCGGGCCGCACAAGTCACCGTGCACCAGCTCAAGCTGATTCTGGGCACGGTATGCTGCTGCAACTGGAAATGAACGCCGCCTCTGCTTGGTGGTAACGCAGGTGTCACACACCTGCTCAACATGGTCGACCACCGGCATCCCGCGCGCCATCTCTTCCTTGCTGAGTCGTCGGATTGCGTCGAAGTGCAGATGGCCGAAACGCTCATGCCATTGCCACGCCTCAACATCCTTGCGCGCCGCAAGACAGATAGGTTGTGCAGCCTCAAGATGCAGAATATATAATCTGTTCTTCCCTCTATGTACCTTGGCGAGCAGACGCCGGTTCTTGTCCCAAATGCGAAGCATGCCATGGTCAATCACAACCTTGGACCCTCCTTCATCAAGCTGTCCCAGACTTAGGATAGAGTTCTTCAGCGCCGGAATGTAGTAGACGCCATGAAGAACCCTCTGTTCACCGGTCTTGGCTTGGAAGATGATAGACCCAACACCCTTGATCTCTACCTTCGACGCGTCCCCAAAACGGACCGTTCCTCGAGCGCCAGTGTTCAGATCAGCAAAGAACTCTTGGCGCCCGGTCATATGATGCGTCGCTCCGGAATCCAGGTACCAACCGCTGTCCACTTCTTCGTCCACGCCAAGATAGGCACAAGCACGTGGCTCGGAGAACTCGACGTGCTGTGCCGTGTAGCTGTGCGCCGGCGTGCTCTGTTCCAGGCTGATAAAGCCATGTGCCAGGAACAGAGCGCCATCTTCATCACACTCGGCGTACTGGACGCGTGCCTCATGCCTTCCTTGGTTCCCGCCACGCTGTCCAGCCCGATTTCTGCCGTCGTGGCCTCCACCACGATTGCCACCGCCGCGGCCAGCACGGTTTCCACCTCCATCGCCGCGCTCTGCATCTTCACGGCGCGGCTGGGGACACTCACGTGCCCAATGGCCCTCCTGGTTGCAGTTTAGGCAGGTGTTGGGGCCGACGCGGTCAGCAACATTGCCATCTCCTCGTCCGCCACCACGTCCACCGCCTTTGCCTCGTCCTCGTCCACCACCGCAGCTACGTCCACCGCCACCGCGCTGATTTCTGAAACCAGAACCACCTGCATCTTCTCCCTTCTTCTCCTTTCTGCAGCGCGCTCTCCACTGCTCTTCGGTGTACAACAGCTTGCCGTTGATGGCCACCGGCTCGGTCAGCACTTGTTCCTCGCGATTGTCCACCGCCTTGAGCCTTCCAGTCACCTCCTCAAGAGTCAGCGCCTCGAAGTCGAGAAACTGCTCAATGGCGACAACAATCTGCGCGTACTTGGCCGACACCGTGCGCAGAAACTTCTCAACCACACGCTCCGTAGTGATGTCCTTGTCACCATGGATGACAAGTTGCTGGTGCAGGGTTGATAAACGCATGGCAAAATCATCCACTTGCTCGCCGGGGTTGACGCTAATGTTCTCCCAATCGCGGCGTAGGCGCTGCAGCGTTGCTCGACGGACCCGGTCCACGCCGATGCGGGTCGCAGCGATGGCATCCCACGCTTCCTTTGCCGTAGCCTTATCGAGGAGTGGAAGGCCCATCTCCTTGGGCACGGCCCCGACAATTACTTCCAGCGCACGCCTGTCATCGCGAAACTGGACAGGGCCGCCCTCGATGGCATCCCAGAGATCGCGCGCCTGCATCCTCAGCTTCATGGTCTGGCTCCACTCGTAGTAGTTCGTCTTGTCCAGCATCGGCCACGACGTGCCGCTGCCGGAGTCGCGGTACACCACCCTTCCTTGCGGCGACTCGTAGCGACCGCCGCCGCGGCAGCACCTCCGATCCCGCAGTGGTGACTGCGAGCGCCTCCTGTCTCGCGGTGGAGTCCGCGTCCGCCTATTCCTCTCTGTCTCCTCTTCCTCCTCCCAGTCCTCCTCATCTTCTCCCTTCTCGGCGGCGATTTCGGCCCGTAGCTCCTGCGCTGTCCTTGCCGCCGCTTCTGCAGCAGCCGCCGCCTGCTTTGCTGCCTGGACTGCCAGCACTGCTGCTTCCTCTGCAGCCTTCAAGCGCGCGGCCCAGCCGGAGGAGTCGCCCAGCTCTCCTTCGCCGGGACCCTTGGCCTTGAGCCTGGCAGCACGCTCAGCAGAGGTCGACATGGAGTGGAGAAGGTAAGGAGACGGCCCTGTGGCTCTCTGGTGTCTAACCAAGGCTCTGGTACCAAATGTTGGAGATAACTCTGATTACTCATTTCTGTTAGCCAGAGGCTTTTGATTATATAGAGGTACAGAACCTTGGCAGCCGTACACCTCTTGGGCTGCCCAAGGTCTTTAAAGACTGTAATTAACTAACACAGTTATCTAGGAAATGCTTAGGAAGTAGGGCTTATTAACTACATTAGCAACTCTACTCATCACCCTCCTTTAGTTGCAACCCAATAGAGTATTTCTGATATGTCTTTCATATCATATGCATTTTGTACAAGCAGATTAGATTATGTCCAAGTTGTGTATTGTAATGATTTTAATGTAAGTTTGTCTTGTAATATAGTCTTTAGGAATTGTTCCTTGTGGTATTATTTATTATCTGTTTCTTGTCTTTTGTTTGTTTATCTTTTATTCCAAGTTGGGGTGTTCCCATCTTGTTTCCTTGAAAAGATTGTACTGTTCTCATGTAATGCTTTTTTCAGGAGATTCCTATTGCTGATGTTTGTGAGACATTTAAGGTCGCCAGAGGTATGATTCAGGCACTGCAGGAAAATGCTGGCAGGTTTGCTTCAATGGTTTCTGCATTTTGTCAAAGGCTTGGTTGGAATGATTTAGAAGGCCTTGTTTCGAAATTCCAAAATCGTGTCTCTTTTGGAGTTAGGGCAGAGATTGCAGAACTGACATCAATTCCATTTGTCAAGGTGTGCTTTAATTACCATGCATATATGAATTATCTAAGTGTCTCTGGATCTTATTTCAGTATGGTCATGTAAAATATGAAATAGGGTTCACGTGCAAGGGCTTTGTACAAGTCTGGTCTGCGTACTCCTGTTGCCATTGCTGAAGCATCTATTCCTGAAATTGCAAAAGCTCTTTTTGAATCTTCTGCTTGGTCTGGGCAAGGTACTCTTTCACGTATTCATGGTCTGATTCCTTACTACTCTTTTTTATAGTACTTGTTTTGATGAGGATATAAATACTATAGCTGAAATCCTGTTCTGTACAGTCAAGGATTTTCCTTGTACTTATCTTGGGCTACCTCTCACAATTGGCAAACCCACAAAGGAGGTCTTGCTGCCATAATTGAAAAGGTGGCAGAATTTTTGCTGGGATGGAAGGCTTCTTTAATGAACTGTGCAGGCAGATTGGTAATGGTTCGAGTAGTGTTAACTGCTGCTCCTATTTACCTTTTGATTGCCATGGATCTACCAAAGTGGGTTCTAAAAGCCATCGACAAAAGGAGGGGTCTCCTCTGGAAGGGCCAGGAACAAGCTAAGGGAGGTCACTGTTTGGTCTCTTGGGAAAGGGTGCAACAGCCTCTGGAATATGGTGGTCTTGGAATTCATAATCTGGATCTGCTTGGCTGCGCGTTGCAGATTCGCTGGTTGTGGGCTGAGAAAACTGATCCTAGTAGGCTTTGGGCAGGCCTCCCCGCTCAAGTCCCTCGCAATGCTTAGGCCCTCTTCAACATTGCAGTGGACATCATTGTTGGGAACGGTGAGCAAACACTCTTCTGGACAGACAGATGGCTGGATGGCCATACCATATCTGAAGTGGCACCCAGCTTATTTAGTGCTGTCTCGAAGCGGACAGCCAAGAGGAGGACGGTAGCCCAAGCTCTCCAAAACCAAAGGTGGGTGGATGACATCAAAGGAGCACTCACAGTCCAGGTTATATTCGAGTATCTAAAGATTGTCGCATGGTGGATGGTCTGTTTTTGCAGCAAGATGTGCCGGACCAATTTTGTGTGGAAATTAACACAATCCGACATTTACACGAGTAAGTCAGCATATAGTGCTTATTTCATTGGCACCATCAAATTTGGGCCATGGAGAAGAATATGGAACAGTTGGGCACCTCCTCGCTGTAAGTTTTTCATTTGGCTGGTGTTCCATAACCGGTGTTGGACGGTTGATCGCCTTGCTAAGAGAGGCTTGCCCCACCCTGATGCGTGCCAGCTCTGTGATCAAGATGATGAAGACATTCACCATCTCTTGGCCGGCTGTGTTTTTGCTAGACAAGTATGAGCAAGCATCTTTCTTCAGTCGGGCCATACTGCCTTGGCACCATATGCTTCAACAATCTGTTTTTCAAAATGGTGGTGGACAGTAATATCAACTGTTCCTAAGAAAATGCGGAAGGGTCTAAATTCTTTGATCATTTTGGTCGCTTGGGAACTGTGGAATCATTGTAATGCTTGCTTGTTTGAGCAACATAGGCCCAATGTTCAGGAAGTTTTTAGGGCTGTTAGGGATGAAGGTAGTCTCTAGTGCAGCGCTGGAGCAAAAAAGCTCCAAGAGCTCATGGTCACGGTGTTCAGTCTGGGGGATTAGGAGCTTGTTGAGGTTCCTTTCCCTGGCCGCCTTTCTTTTTTCTCTTCTGTTTGGGTTTTAGCGTCTCCAGGGTGGGAGGCGTGATGTACAGTGGGTGTGGGTGAGGTGTTCTTGTATTTATTTTTGGCATTCCTGCCTTTCTTCTACCTTAATGAAATGTTGCGCATCTCTCTTGCGTTGTTCGAGAAAAGAAAAGATGCACAAATTGGTTTCTCAGTTACTTCTGGATATATTCAGTAATAAGCTTGCAGATACTTTATTGTTTGTTTTAAGCCTACTCTAATGTCAATCTGTTGAATTGACTAGGTGATTCTGGTTTACGACGAATGCAATTTGGTGTAGCAAAAAAAATAAAAAATGGAGCCCGCAAAATTGTCCTGGAGGAGGCAGAAGCCGCCAGAGTAGCAGCATTCTCAGCTTTCAAGTCACTTGGTGTGGAAGTTCCCCAGTTCACTGCACCTCCACTCGCAGCTATTGAGGAATATCCAACTCACGATACCATAGACCAAGCTAAGTTAAATAAGCTAGCTTCTGGTACCCATTCTAGAGATGATAAAAATATGAATACTTGCTCTGATTATGCTACTCCAAGGGCTTCTACATACAGTCTAAGAAAGGACACAAGTCCTGCTCCTTCCATTCAAATGAAAGAGAATGCAGGACTATCTAAAAATGTGCAAATCACTAGACAGGGAGCATCATCATCTTTGTCAACAGAAATTGCTGATGGATCTAGTAGAGATGTGGCTGAAAAAGGTCCTGTCCATGCATATAACTTCCCAGGGGGATTTGATTGTTTTCTTGATCAATGGTCCACAGCTAGTAATTTTTTCTTTGATGTTCATTTTATCAAGAGATCGATGAAACCATCTTTGAACCTTTTTGAAGTTTTTGGGTTGGCTGTCTGTTGGGAAAAATCTCCCATATACTACTGCAACTTCCCAAAAGATCTAGTCACTACTGGCAACAATAACATCAAGGAAATGTGGGGTAATTTTCAGAGAAGATGGGAAAAAATAGCGGACATTATGAAACAAAAGAGTGTCCAAAAAATGACATGGAATTTAAAGATCCAGATCCAGGCACTTAAATCACCTTATATTTCTTGCCAACGGCTTGAAAGGTTTCATCTTGACCATAAAATGCTGGACAAAGTTGAAGTGCTTAACAACTCATATATGTTGTTATCACCAGTCTCTGTCTACAATGGATTGGATATATGTCTGCTGGCGTGGGTTCTATGGCCAGATGAGGAAAGCAGAGCGGTTCCAAATCTTGAGAAGGTATTTGATATATGTCGTGTTCTGCAATATCTTTAGCTTTTCATTGCTGATGCACTGTCACTTCATGTACATTTTTTATATTCGTTTTTTCTGAACTTTGCAAAAGCAATATGAGTAGGAATTTTAGTTGATAAGAGCCTCAAGAACCGTGTGTTGGATATGAAAATGCAAGGAAATAGGATTATTCATATAGGGCATGATGAGAATGCTAAGAGACTTTTTAGGAAGACTTAGATGTCATGTTTACAACTATACCTATCAGTAAGAAACTTTTCATAGGAGATCTCAATGGGCATGTAAGTACAACAAGTGTAGGTTTTGAGGTGTTTCATAGAGGCTTCCCCAAGCTTCACGTCTCAGACAATGTTTCTTGACCAAGTGGGTTTGGCTGTGACATGAAGCTAAGAAACATTGTCTGGTCATGTCCTCTTTGGAGCGTACCGCTCGTTTACGCTCTCGAATCTGCTTCCTTAAAGATGGTGATACCAATTCCATAGGCATGCCAGTTTCCGGAAACAAAAGAACTTTATTGGGAAGTTGGTGGTTGATGATCAGATTTTCACCTCGCAAGATGAGAAACAGAAGCTTGATGGTATCTTAATTGCGGATGCAAGAGGAGACTTATCTTTCAGTCATATCTTTTGGTCGAACAATGTGCTTGACAAGTGGAGTATAGTGGTACTAATCTACACGAGTAAGGGAAATATTTAAAGTTGTATCAATTACCAAGGAATTAAGTTGATGAACCATACTATGAAGCTATGTGAGAGAGTTATCGAGCATTGTCTGAGAGGAATAATGAGGATCTCTATGAACCAATTTGGTTTCATGTCCGAAAGGTCAACCATGGAAGTTATTTTCTTAATAAGACAAGGGATGAAGCAGACAGGGAGCAGAAGGACCTACACATGGTTTTGTTGACTTGGAGAAGACTTATGACAATATACTAAGAAATGTCATGTGTTGGTTTTTGGACAAACATAAAATCTCAAGGAAGTATGTTGTAGTCATTAAAGACATGTGTTCGAACAAGGGATGGAGACACAAATAACTTTTCGATTAGAATATGACTACATCAAGGGCTGGCTTTGAGCCCTTATCTTTTTGCCTTGGCGATGGATGAGGTCACAAGAGACATACAAGGGGATACCCCTTGGTGTATGGTTTTTGCGCACAATGTAATGCTAGTTGATGAAAGCCGAGCAAGAGTAAATAGAAAACTAGAGTTGTGATGGAAGACTCTAGAGTCTAAAGGTTTAGACTCAATAGAACTAAAACTAGAGTATATGAGATATGACTTCGACACTACTGCACATGACTACATACGGAAAGAGATCTTAGTTTGGAAGTTTAAGTAGTGCTTAGGAAGGATATCTTTTAGTATTTAGAATCAATGCTATAGAATGACAGGGTATTGATGAAAATGTTAGCCATAGAATCAAAGTAGGGTGGATGAAGTAGTGTCAACCATATGATGTTCTATTTGACAAGAGTGTACCACAGATGCTAAAAGACAAGTTTTACCAAACGATGATTATACCTGCTATGTAGTATGGTGTAGAATGTTGGCCTATAAAAACACATTTTCAATAGACAAGAAGGGATTGAGTTCGAATCATGGAATGGTGATACACATGATAAGCTAGGGGTAGCACCAATTGAAGAAAATCTTGTCTAACACCTGTTGAGATGGTTTGTACATGTCCAACAGAGAACTCCATTAGCACCATTGTGTAGTGACGCGCTAATAATGGGAAGAGAGATGGAGAAAGGCTAAAGTTGATATGGAAAGAGGCATTAAAAGGAGTCAAAGATTTAGTCTTGAATAAGAGTGCATGGAAAATAGCTATCCATGTGCCTGAAACTTGACTTATGGTTTATGTTGGGTTTCAACGCTAGCCTATCCTAACTTGTTTGGGATTAAAAGGATTTGTTGTTGTTTGCAATAGCAATACGCAGCTGTTAATTTTGATGCTGACCTATTTCTGATAATATATTACTTTTGCATTTTACTTTGTGATAAACAGTTTGTCAAGAGGCGACTTCATAGTCAAGAAGCTGCTGCTGCAAATCGCGATGGAAGATGGAGAAATCAGATGCACAAAGCAGCACACAATGGCTGCTGTAGACGTGCTGCACAGACACGGGCTTTGTATACTGTTCTGAAGAAATTACTTACTCAAAATCTTTCTGTTTTGGTTGAAACAATCGAGGCCCCATTGGTACAACACCTATTCTTACTTAATACTCTCTCCAGTTATAACAAAAGTGTCATTTTGGGTTGCCTGCAGTTAATTTGTTTATACTTTGATGCTTCAGATTGAATATCTGAAAATAACGCAACTAGATTCTTCCTGGAAAGTAGTTCAAAACATAACAACTTTGTTATAGTTTCATACATTTTGTAGCAATCGAATCATCCTATTAGTACCCATGTTGGTATCCAAAATTACACTTGTGATCGGAATACAATATTGCTGCTTGTATTATGCTTGGATATCTCTTATGCATTTATTTTGACAGGTTAATGTTCTTGCTGATATGGAGCTTTGGGGAATTGGCGCTGACATGGATGCTTGTCTCCGTGCGAGGCATATTATAACAAAAAAGCTGAAGGAACTAGAGAAAGAAGCTTACAGATTGGCAGGCAAGAATTTCTCTCTAAATGCTACTGCTGATATCGCAGACATTCTATATACACACCTAAAATTGCCAGTTCCAAAAGGCTGTGAGAAAGGGAAGCTGCATCCTAGCACTGACAAGCAGTCTTTGGACCACCTAAGGTATTTTTTCATTTTCCTTGTTAGTTCTGACATCAAACATGTTATTTCTAGTTCTTTGGAAGTACTTGTGTGCCACTTTATGTCCGTGCATTATGGATGGAAAATTTTAAATGTGTTAGCATATCTAGTGTCTAGTCACTGATGGTCTATTGGTAGTTTTGTGTGAGTAAAGGTAAATTATTATGTTGTCTTGATCAGAGCTAGAAAAGTGCTTGTGGACCACCGGCCACATGTTATTGGCAGTTAATCTCTGGACATGCTTTTAGAATATCATTGTGCTAATATGCACTCTTTTTCTGTTTTTTTTGAAGTCAATTAACAGGATTAACTCATTTTTCATCCCTAATTAAATACACGCATGCATGTTCAAATAATATCTTCAATTTGGAAAAGCTTATGCCAAAGAGAAGCACATGTATCACTGCTTTACTGTATTTTCAGTATATAGGCTGCTGCTGATGTCCTTATTGTATGCACTCGGAAGATCGGTAGCAAGGCAACACTACAACAGCCTTGCCAAGCTGGTCTTCCTTTCGTTTGAAATCTATGGCACTCTTTTGATTTCACTTGGCCCCAAATTTTCCTCGACATAAAATTGCCGTGGCTTTATAGTTTACTATAAAATCCTTATCAACTGGACATAATGCTCTCTTTAGGCTTCTATTAATTATCCCAGTAATGTAGGAGAATTTAATTTGACCATTTTACTAAAATATTTTTGAATTCTTCTGTTTCCTCAGGGATCAACACCCCATTATCCCATTAATTAAGGAACACAGAACATTAGCAAAACTGTTAAATGGCACGTTGTGGTCCATTTGTTCACGTGCTCAATTGTGCACTCAATCACAAAGGTACATCATACATGGAAATTGGCTTCAGACGTCAACTGCCACTGGCCGTTTGTCCATGGAGGAGCCAAATCTGCAGGTCCTTTAGTTGTAATAAATGCTTTGCATGTTTTGTTTGGATTTCAGTTATTGAGAAATAACCTACTGACTTAACCTGTTACTATGTAGTGTGTTGAGCATGTGGTGGAATTCGATACAGGGAAAAGCGATAAAGATTACTCAAGCATTTCAGTTGATGATCATCATAAAATCAATGCCCGTGATTTTTTCATACCTACCAAGGTTTTTCTCATTTCACTTTTATGTATTTATTAAGTTTTCCCTTTAATTAGGACAGTTGACTATTTTCCTGTAACAACACTTTATTTAATATCATGATTTACTTATTTTGTAGGAGAACTGGTTATTCATAACTGCTGATTACTCACAGATTGAGTTGCGTTTAATGGCTCACTTTTCTAAAGATCATATGTTGGTTGAACTTCTAAAGAAACCTGATGGTGATGTTTTTACCATGATTGCTTCAAGATGGGCTGAGAAAGAAGAGGCCTTGATTTCTTCCAAAGAGAGAGAAAACACTAAAAGATTCATATATGGCATCCTTTATGGAATGGGTGCAAACTCCCTTGCAGAACAACTTCAGTGCAGCACTGAGGAAGCTGCACAGAAAATTCAAAGCTTTAGGAGATTTTTTCCTGGTGTTTCCTCATGGTTACATGAAGTTGTGTTATCCTGTCGCCAAAAAGGGTTAGTCTACTTGGTAGCAATTTCTGTTTAGTCTTTCTTTTCATATAATATTGCTCCTTTGATTTTTGATGCTAACATTGAATGAGCTCTGTGAAAAATATGTTAGTCTTAACTTTTGTGGTATTTCATATCTGAACTTTTGAGATATTTCATATTTGAGCATGTATTATCATATCTTTCAATGTTAGTATGCGAGCTGCTTCTCATAATAATCTAAGGTGAATATGCTTCATGATAATTTGATTTTATTTGAATGTTAAGTTTATACAGTAAATGATAAGGATTACTGTCTTTTGGTCATGTTATTTATATAACGACTACTTAAGATCAGAGCTCCTTTATCTGTTGGGTTGACATATGCACTTGTAGCCCATATTGCTCATGAGATTGTATATATATTGTCGTATCCACTACTAGCGGTCTTACGAAACCCCAAGGTTACTAAAGCCATGGATTAGGGTTTGAGATAACTTTCAAATGCACTCATGATTCAATTTTCTTTTTACCTGGTTTGTGCCGATCAGAATTAATGTCTGCGCCCTTCTTCAGTTTGTTGTGGCCTAACTTGTGAAACCCTTGCTATCTCACAACTTCCATCTGTTAGACAATTTATTTTCTTCCCTAGTTACGAGGATTTCTTCTCTGATTATGTGCCAGCAGTTGTTTCCTCCGTACGTAGCTGTCCTTGATTAGGTGTGGACAATTGGTTCCTTCCTCCCTGACTGTTTCCTTTTAGCGCCCAGATCATCTCCCCGATTATTGTTTCCACGAATTCAGGTGGAGCACGTTCTGGTAGAGGCCTATTGTTCTCCTGCTATTTAGTTGAATATAAGCAACATTTCGCGCTATTATGGCATCAAGAGATTGTTACGATCCCGTGAGAACTCGCTTTTGGTAATACTTGCTTGCCCACGTCGCCTCCCCGATGTTGTGCCGTCATGCCACCTAGTGACCCTCTGCCCGTTTTCCGGTGACCAACAACATACCGAGGATGCAGCCACATAGGAGAAGGCCTGCTAGATCCTTATCGTTGCTGCCGATGAGGCTGTCAAGGCCGTCACTGCCGCCTAGGATCGTGGCCGCACAACCCAGGACGCTCTCGCGAGGGAACGCTAGGCTGCTACCGGTCTCAAGCGTGCTAAGGCCGCTGCTCGTGACGCTGCCTTCCCTCCTCTCAACGACGACCCTGATGATGACGCCGACGCTAGTGAAGATTTCAATTATGAGGCCGCTACCGCCTCCAACCTCCACGTGGAGGCCGTGGGCGTACAGAACCTCCATGCCCTTGTGCCTGTGGTTCTGGACATCCTCTCCACCCACTACAGTCGCTGCGGGATCTCGTCCTCCTCGCCCTCGAGCGGTATGCCGTCGCCGACCATGTCCTCTTCGACGCCCTATTTGTGCCATCCTATCGACGCATGGACATCGTCGTCTTGTCATGGGTGTTGTGCACGCTCTCCCTGAGTTTGAGTTCGCTCGCACCCCCGGCGGCACAACACACCACACCTGGATCGTTGTTGAGGAGCAATTCCTCGGTAATCGTGAAGCTCGCGCCCTTCATCTTGACGCCAAATTCTATGTCTTTATGCATGGTGACCTCTCTGTCGGTGACTATTGCCATAAGATAAATGGGATGGCTGACGCTCTCGGTGATCTCGGAGTGGTTGTTCGTGGCCGCATCCTCATTCTCAACGTGCTACACAGCTTGAACGAGAAATTAAACCACATGAAGGTCCACTTTCATGCACTCCAAGCTGCTACCTTCCTTCGTCTGCAACGACCTCATCCTCGAGGAGATTGACTACAACACATCAACACCGCCACCAGCAGCCGCCCTTGTTGCTGTGCCATGGCCTTTCGGCAGCTCTGCTTCCCCTAGCGTCCCCTCTTCTGGGGGCTTAGCTGCGCCCCTGTCCCACCCACGGCGCCGTCCGGTAGCATCTCCACTGGTGCCGACAGCTATTAGTAGCTACCGTCGTCGTTGCGACAACGGTGGCGTTGAAGGCAAGGCCATGGTTCCCTAGCCTTTGATCTACAACTCGTGGACCGAGTTAGTCACCATGTGGCCTGGCCCCACATGTGGGCCACAAGACCGTGGTGGCCAAACGCCGTGCGCGCCCATGCCTCAGGCCACGCAACAACAGTTGACAACAACATGACTAGTTCGTGGTCATGTCGTTTGGCTTGAGGAATGCGTTAACATCATTCTAGTCCCCCTTGAGAATTGAATAGCACTCCTAGCTGACACCATGGACTCATCGCACTCTTCATGGGTTGCCTGGCCTCACGGGCTTCTACCGCTTCTTCATCAACAACTACGACATCATCACCACACCATGAACATCCCTCAAGCGTGTTGCCTTCCAGTGTGCTGATGTGGCGACTACATCCTTTGAGGCCTTCAAGGCGGCCCTCACCTATGGACTGGTGCTGCAGTTGTTGAGCATCACGGCTTCGTCCATCATCGATTGCGATTCTTCGGGCATTGGTTTTGGCGTGCTCTTGCCCGATCGCCTTGTTTAGACTGTGGATGGAGCCCCAGCCTACCAAACTTGCCACCTAAGAGCGCGAGCTCATTGGCCTTGTGAAGGCTGTGCGGCACTAGAGGTCGTATGTCTGGGACCGGCCAGTGGAGATAGAAGATTGGGTCCCTAATGATTTCTCCCCTACTAGAATACTACAACAGAACCTTTGAATCTTTTAGTCCTGAACAAGTTGTGCAGGCTAGTTTCGAAATGCAACAAGGGACCACAATATCGATGATACAGCTAGGCATACATCAAAGAAGTTTCTAATTCGTTATCACTCCTCAGATTTGTTGAGACTTTATTAGGCCGGCGACGTGTTCTTACAAAAATAACGGCTGGCAATAGCAAAGAGAAAGCTAAAGCACAGAGGCAAGCAGTAAATTCTATTTGCCAGGTAATATAGCATTCTCACATAGTTTTAGATGGTTGATTTTATTGATTATATGATTAATATGCATGTGTTTCCAGGGTTCTGCTGCTGATATTATTAAGGTGGCTATGATTAGAGTTCATTCAATAATTACTAACAGAACTAGTGCAGCTGATTCCACAGATGAAGTTACAAGGAAATTTTCAGAACTTGGTGGCCAGTGTCACCTTATTTTGCAGGTGTTTTAAGACTTGCATTGCATGATACTTATTTTCTTTTGACTTTTGCTCAGTTTGGCTCTAAATATGGATGAATGCAACTATATATTTTTCATTTGTAGGTGCATGATGAGTTGGTATTAGAAGTTGATCCGTGCATGGTAGCACAGGCTGGAAGGTTGTTACAGATATGTATGGAAGAAGCAGCTTCACTATTGGGTATCAGTTTTAATCTAAACTTCGATAGTTATCTTATGTTCAGTCTTTGGGAGCATCTTGAAAAGGTCTTTAAAATTTACCTGCTAAACTAATAGTTATGCCAAGTGAACAAAATGAATAGGAAGTTCTATTTCTGCCGTTCTCCAATAGTTAGGTTCTTAAAACTAACAACCTGCGAAAGGGCCTCTAGCTGAGTTGGTTAGGTGGTCTGAGTAGCACTCCTCAGGTCCTGGGTTCGACTCCCTGTGGGAGCGAATTTCAGGCTGTGGTTAAAAAAATCCCCTCGTCTGTCCCACGCCAAAGCACAGGTCTAAGGCTCAGCCCTGGTCGTGGTCGTTCTCACATGGGCTTCGATGCCGCTGTGTATGGGTGGGGCAGGGGTTCGGGGGTTTTCTCGACCTGTGTGAGAAGGTCTTCTTCTTAATACAATGCCCGGGGGCTGTCTTACCCCCCGCAGGTCGAGTTTTTAAAACTAACATCCTGGGCAGGAGGGTATGGGGGGAGCACGCAAAAACTGCGGAGGAGGAGGCACAAATAGTAGATATGACCCCCCCCCCCCCCCCCAAACCAAAAAAAGGGAGCTGTTCTAAGAAGCCCATGGAGATGCTCTAACCAAGGTAAAACTGAATTGGTGTTTGCTTTTATTTCAGTACCTTTGCGCACAAAGATAAAGGTGGGAAAAACTTGGGGTTCACTAGAACCATTCCATCCTGAGCCTTGTTGATGCAAATGGTGAATGTCAGTTGGATGCCAATGTTTCATGACATGCAAGGTCCTGGAAGAAGGCTGAACAATTTCCAATATGCCCCACAGGGACCTTGGTAAATCCTACTCTTTTTTATAGAAGATTCACCCCCTGCAGAGTTAATCTCATGAGGCCTGCTATTTGCCACTATCGTTTCTTGTTCTGCATTGTCCATGTATTTAACTGATGCATACCTTGAACCATATATGACCATATATCCGTGTGTGGCTTTGCTAATCTTGTATTTTGAATTTAGTTTACATTTTCATCTTCACGGTCTCTTTGAAACTTCAAATGAATCAGGTGATTCTGTCTGGTGTTCTTCGGTAGAACCTTCATTGCTATGTCTACAGTCTTCTGTCATTGCTGACCGTATGTGAAATCAACGCAACAGCGACCAGCTCCATTACTGAGGATTTGCTATGGACTGGTGATTATCATTATGATTCCATGTGGCATGCAAGAAGCATATATATATCACCAATAGATGCTGTTAAAGGGTTTAAGGTGTATTTGAAAGGTCTTCCTAGTTATACTGCGAATCTTTTAGATAAACCCTTAAGAAATTGGAGGGCCTAGTATATGGTGATTTTTCTTTTGCTAGGCCCAGCGCTAAAAAACCGATTATGGGGTTTATTCAAAGATGAAATTTCATCCTGTAACTACAGGTTCAAGGTGTATTTGGTTTGATGGATATCACTATGGACAAGCGATGGTTGGTTTTTGTACAAGTTGGATGTTGATAAAAATGTTGGTATCCATGCCACACAAAAAAAGCCTAACCAGCACCCATATTTTGTAATCCTTGTCAAGTATGTTATATGGTTTACTTGATAGCTCTAGCGAGGCTATCCAGTACCTCACCTTCACCCTCATATTTGTAATCCTTGTCCACATAATTATTAGTATGTTATATGGTTATTTAGTAATTACGATGGAAATATTATTTTTGGTAAGCGCAAATATGCATGTTTCGTATATCATTTAGGGAAATACATTTGTTGTAATTAGTGTTATGATAACAAAATTAGTATTGGTGCATATTTATTAGTGTATAAATGTTATTATTTTTAGATAATATAGATGTAGTTAGTTAATTGTTCTTTACCATCTAAAAAATGGTTTATCCTATTTATCCTATCACATAGCAATATGGATTGTTGGAAATGGAAATCCTAACCCTACTTAGGACGGACACTTGTATATATATAGTGAACTATACATGGGGTTGGGTCAAAGACCATTACATTAATAACACATATTCTACATCCTCTGCATTTGTAATTCTAGCCATTACAAATGTTAGATTGGAATGAAACTTTGAGAATATCATGGATGGAAGGCCCTTGGTGAAGATATCAACGAGGTGGTCGGGATGTGGAGGATGCGAACATCACTTATAGTGACATGCTCGCGGACAAAGTGGAGGTTGATTTCTACGTGCTTCATGTGCTGGTGCTCCATGAGATTGGTGTTGAGGGCTATGAATCTGTAAGAAAAGCTGATGAAGCGAGAATGCCTTGACCACATTGTTGGTTACAACGTGATACTCGGCCTCAACTCCACAGCGAGAGACAAGCTGTAGTTTCGAGGACTAAGAGACTAGGTTGGTGCCTAAGAACACGACATATCCGAAGGTGGACTTGCGCATGTCTTAGCAACTAGCCTAATTAGTGTCGGTGTAAACGACTAGCTCAGAGGTTGGATAGGGCCGAAGAAGATGGTCATGTTCGAGGATGTCGTAGTGTTAGCGAAGAATCCTCTTTGCAGCGGTGAGGTGTGACTTTCGCGGGGTATGCATGTAAAGGCACGAACATAGGTGATGTCGGGTGGGTGAAGGTGAGGTACTGGATAGCCCTAGCGAGGCTTTGGTAGGTTGTCACGTCGTCGGCCAGGACGCCATCGTCGTTGAAGACCTTCGCTTGGGTGTCATCATGCGTGAAGCAAAGCTTGCAATCGGATATGCCAGCCCACTCTAGAATGTTGATGATGTACTAGCTTTGGTGAAGGAAGAGGCCCTAGGGCGGTGCTCCACGATGACCCCTAGAAAGTGGTGGTTAGGGCCTAAGTCCTTCATCGTGAACTCGAGCTGGAGGGAGGCGATTGTGAGCTGGAGGAGGACACTATACGTCGTGAGCACGATGTAATCGACATAGGTAGGAGGTAAATAGATTGTGCGTTGGAGGAGGGCGACACTTGATGTCGTGAGCACGATGTTGTCAACGAAGAGCAGGAGGTAGAGTGTATCATTGTCGCGTGGAAGGATAAGCAGAGACATGTCCGACTTGTCTTCGACAAAGGCAAGGAAGACCAAGTAGGAGGCAAAGCGATTGTACCAAGCCCACTACGTTTGCTTGAGGCCATACAAGGATCGGTTAAGCTTGCACACCAAACTTTGGTAAGTGGAGTCGACTAACCCAACGTGGTGGCTATAATACACTGTCTCGGTTAGGGTGATGTGAAGGAAGGCATTCTTGACGTCTAGTTGGTGGACTAGTCTCATGAGAGCGCAGGGTAGACGATGGTTCGGATGGTGGCAGGCTTTACGACGACGCTGAAGGTCTCATCGTAGTCCACTCCACGACACTAAATGAAGCCTCAAATGACCTAACAGACATCCTGGGGTACCGTCGGCCTTGAGCTTGTGTCGAAAGATCCATTTGCTAGTGAAAATTTTGGTGCCATGAGGACCTGGCACAAGGTCATACATGTGGTTGGTCTGTAGGGCATCTGTTGTTCACTTGTTCTCGAAGGCTATGGATCAAGAACAAGGCAACACAAGTGTTAATGGTTAAAGACCTTCGTCCTTCGAAGCATTATTTCTCTTAGGTCATAATGATCTTCGGACGAAGGTCACGAAGGGCATACCTTTGTGATTTCGATAAACAAGCATGTAATGAAAGATATATAACACGCGGAAGGAATATGAATAATTATTTTGAACCATCAGACTATTCATATATTTATTTATCTTATAAGCATAAGCAATCATCAACAATATTTGAATTACATTTGTACCTTTGGCTTGACAGAAGGTAAAAGGCATGAGTGACACGTGAATGATTACCGGTCAGCGTGAACAGTACGATGTTACTGTTCATCTATTTATAGGCACAGGACGCAGCCTGAGCAAAATTACATTCATGTCCCTGACATTTACTATTAGGCAAAAGGCAAGCTGTTTAGGACTAGGCAGTCTTTTCTCTTTTAGGTCGGTTTCATTCTCCACCACAGTCCATGTGCTCAGTCGAAGCTTCTCCAGCCACAACTTTGGAGTTGGTTCATCCTTTTGCCCCATCACGCTTTTCATACCATGCACACCTTTATCTTAATGTCGAAGCTTCCTGTGACATTATACTATACTGGAAAACATGTTAGTCGTGTTTTTGAGGACCTTCGGAAGATGAAGGCCCCCAACAGCCTCATATTCTTCCATAGCATATGCTAATGGGGGTCGGCAACTGGACTACATATTAAGGATGGTACATGCGAGGGAGGTGAAAAGGTGGGGACCGCGAGCACCAGTCGGTCTATGGGTTAGAGAACACCAACCGATCACCTCATGACGATCGGGTGGACATGGCAAGGGTCATGGTGGATGGCGACGTGGTGGTATACCGATGATGTGTCACAGAAAGGGAAATGGGCTTAATCATTTCCTATAATCGATTTTGGTGGTTGACGTCCATCACAAACCACGTGGACTAACTAGTTTGACTAGATGTCATTTATCTCAGGTGCATAAGGTCCAACACAAACCAAGAAAGAAATTCAGTTGGGGACTCAAATAAATTTGGAGCAAAGACTTGAGAGTGTGCTGCCAGTGGCGCACCGAAAAGTGTCCGGTGCACCAGGCCGAGCAGCATTCGAACAGGCCACTCTCGGGTTTCTCTGGGGAGCGCTCCGCTATAATTCACTGGACTGTCCGATGTGCACCGGACATGTCCGGTGAGCCAACGGAGCAACGGTAACCTGGCGCCAACGGTCAACTGCAAAGTGAACTGTGCGCTGTAAGTAGAGGGACTCTAACTCTCATCAAGAGGATGACACTATGAGTTGGGGCAATTTTCTGTTTATTTCCTCAAACACTACACAATGCCATACCCATCTAAGGGTTGGAGACCCATATTTATAGCCCTAGAGGCTACACTACCACACCTTCTCACACACACTACACAACAGGATTGTCCTCTAGATGCTAAAGAGACTACAGAGGACAGTCAAAAGCGACTGTTGTCCTCTAGATGCTAAAGAGGCTACAAAGGACAGTCAAAAAGCGACTGCTGTTCTCTAGATGCTAAAGAGACTACAGAGGACAATCAAGCTGTCCTCTAGATGCTAAAGGACTACAGAGGACAGTCAAAAGCGATTGCTGTCCTCTAAATGCTCAAGACTTATTCCATCATTCTCCCCCTAAGTCTTGGGCGTCGTCTTGTGGGAAAGTTGGGCCATCCCGGTCCTGGAGCAAAGCTCAACAAACTTGATCTTCCCAAGGGGCTTGGTGAGCAGGTCTGCAAGCTGATCCTTGGTGCTGATGTAGCGCGCCTTGATGCTCCCTTCTGCCAAGCAGTCTCGGATGAAGTGGTATCTCATCCGGATGTGCTTGCTCCGTTCATGGAACACGAGGTTCTTGGCCAATGCCAGAGCAGACTGGCTGTCCACCCTGAGTTCCACCGCTCCAGTGTCTCTCCCGAGGAGATCATTGAGCAATCGAGCCAGCCAGAGCGCCTGAGTCGAAGTAGTGGAGACCGCTATGTACTCGGCCTCGCAGCTGGACATGGCCACCACCTACTGCTTGCCCGACTGCCAGCTAATGAGGCACTTGCCGAGGAAGAAGAGGATCCCGCTTGTGCTCTTGCTAGTGTCGATGTCACCGGCGTGGTCGCTGTCGCTGTACCCGACAAGGCGTGCCTCCCCAGGGCACCTCGGGTAGTAGAGACCGTGGTCGAGAGTCCTCGCAACATAGCGGATGATCCTCTTCACAGCCTGCTCATGCTCCGTCGTCGGTCGCTGCAAGAACCGACTAACGTAGCCGACGAAGTATGCCAAGTCAGGCCGTGTGTGGACGAGGTAGCGAAGGCTCCCCACAAGACATCGGTACTGTGTAGCATCCACCTCCTCCGTCGTGCTATCGCGACTCAGCTTCAGCCTCTCCTCCATCGGAGTGAGAGCCGGGTTGCAGTCGGTGAGCCCAGCCAGCTCAACAATGCGCTTGGCATAGGCGGTCTGGCGAAGTGTGATCCCGGAGTCTCCCTGGTGCACCTCAATCCCCAGGTAGAAGGAGAGATACCCAAGGTCACTCATTTGGAAGGTGGCCTTCATCTCTTCCTTGAACGCTGCTACCTCTGTATCCTTGGCGCCGGTGATCACCAAGTCGTCGACGTAGACACCCACCAGCAGGGCACTTCCTCCATTGCCCCGCCGATAGATGGCCGCCTCGTGCGGGCTTGGCGTGAAACCCATTCCTTTGAGCGTGGAATCCAGCTTGGCATTCCACACCCTCGGTGCCTGTCGCAGGCCATAGAGAGCCTTGCGCAGGCGCAACACCTTGCCCTCCTTGCCAGGGATCACAAAACCTGGCGGCTGGTGTACGTAGACCTCCTCCTTTAAGTCGCCGTTAAGAAACACCGACTTGACGTCCATGTGATGAACGTGCCAGCCCAAAGCATCGTCGAAGTCGATCCCCTCCCGCTGTAGGAAACCGCGTGCCACCAAGCGAGCCTTGTGCTTGACGATGGCGCTGGCTTCATCCCTCTTCAGTTTGAACACCCATTTAAGGGTGATCGCGCGATGACCATGAGGGAGATCAGCGAGCTCCTAGGTGCGGTTCGTCTCAACCGCGTCCATCTCCGATTGCATCGCGGCACGCCAAGCTGCATGTTTCTCGGCCTCCGCGAAAGACCGAGGCTCACCATCGTCGCATGCAAGATGCAACTCTCCTGCCAGAATGCGAGACGCCGGGCCCATCGGTAGGTCGATGAGAAGGCCCTCCACCCTTCGATACCGCAACGGCTCGCCGTCGTAGCATGCGTCGATGCGCTCCTCGTCGTGGGAGAGCGAGGTCACGAGCTCCACTGGGTCGTGCTCGACACGAGCTGGTGTCGGAGAGGACGTTCCCGGAGAGGGTACCGTCGGTGCTGGAGTACGTGGTGGCGAAGAGCTCGCTGTAGCCGGAGTCGTGGCTGGAGTGCGTGGCGGTGAAGAGCTCGTTGTAGCCGGAGCTGGAGAGCCTAGCGCTGGAGTCGGTGGAGACTTGGGGGCTGGGGTAGACCTGCTCGGAGAAGAGTTACCTACTCCCCCAGCTCCCTCAATGTGGACGTACTCGATGGTGAAGTCGTACGTTGGAGTCGTGCCGTCGTCCACCGCCTTGTCCCACGCCCATCCTCGCCCTTCGTCGAACACTACGTCACGCGCCGTGCGCACACGCTGTGTTCCTGGGTCGAGCCCTCCGCGTAGCCAATGAACACCCCCGGGGTGCTCCTATCGTCGAGCTTGCTGATGTGGCCAAGCTCCTTGAACGCGAGGCAACCGAAGACCCGTAGGTGAGAGACCGCCGGCTTGCGCCCATGCCAAGCCTCGTACGGTGTCATCCCGTTGAGTGCCTTGGTGGGCGAGCGGTTGAGGATGTAGACCGCTGTCACCACCGCCTCTCCCCAGAAGACAGTCGACATTCCCCTCTGTTTGAGGAGAGCCCGAGCCATCCCCACAACCGTCTAGTTGCGCCGCTCGACGACGCCGTTCTGCTGCTGGCTATACGGCGCGGAGTAGTTGCGCTGAACGCCCTCATCCGCGTAGTACGACGCGAACTCAGCCGCTGTGAATTCGCCGCCATTGTTGGTGCGCAGCACGCGCAGCTTGCGGCCGCACTCCGCCTCCGCAGCGACCTGCACATGCCTGATGGCGTTCGTAGCCTCTCCCTTGCTACCAAGGATCATCACCCACATGTAGCGGGAGAGATCGTCGACGAGCAACAAGAAGTAGCGTCGTCCTCCTGGTGTGGCTGGTGTCATCGGGCCACACAAGTCCCCATGCACGAGCTCGAGCCTCTCCTTGGCTCGGAAGCTCGACTTCTGGGGAAAGGAGAGCCGTCTCTGCTTTGTCAACACACAGACATCGCAGAATTGCTCCACATGGTCAAGGCACGGCAGGCCTCGTACCATCTCCTTGGCACTGAGCCGCTTCAGGGCCTCGAAGTTAAGGTGCCCGAAGCGCTCGTGCCACTGCCATGCCCCGTCGTCTCGACGAGCAGCAAGGCAGCAAGGTTGTGCCACCTTCACATTGAGGATGTATAGCTGATTTGGACTCCTGCGTACCTTGGCAAGAAGGCGACGAGAGGGGTCCCAGATCCTCATGACTCCGTGCTCGACCTCCACGCGCGAATCGGTGCCGCTGCGGCTGGTGCCGCTGGAGATAGCTCGATGCTTGCATGTGCTAGGAGCAGAGCCTCCTCCTCCGCCTCCGCCTGTGCGATGTTGGCCTGGCCACGTCGTGGCTGTCGACAGTACCTGGCCCAGTGGCCAAGCTTGCCGTAGTTGTGACAGCCGTCATCTCGTGCCGGCTTCTTGTTACTGACGGCGCCGCCTTAGGCACCTCCACGGGCACCACCCTCAGCATGTCCTCGCGCCCCAGCCTAGGTGCCTCCACACGCCTTGCGCGGCTTGCCGCGTTTGCGGCCTCGTGTCGAGGAGGACCCCCCCTTCTTCTTGTCACCCTGGCAGGCCTCCCACTGCTCCCGAGTGAGATGTAGCTTCCCGCCGATAGTGATAGGCCCAGAGGGAGCCTGTGGTTCATCGCCGTCGACCACCTTGAGACGACCTATCGCTTCTTCGATCGTCATCGTGGTGAGGTCTAGTAGAGACTCGATCGAGCGAGCAATCTGCTTGTACTTCTCGGGGATGCAACAGAAGAGCTTCTCAACAGCTCTCTCCTCATCGTAGGTGTCGTCGCCGTGCAACAAAGTGTTGAGGCGGAGAGCAAAGTCATCAACATCCTCACCTGGCTTGAAGGCCAGGTTCTCCCACTCCTTGCGAAGTCTCTGCAGTGTGGTCTTGCGGGCACGGTCGCTGCCGATGCGGGTCGCAGCGATGGCGTCCCAATCCTCCTTGGCAGTCCGCTTTTGGGAAAGCGAAAACTGCATCTCGGGCGGGACTGCAACAATGAGGGCATCCAGCGCCCATCGATCCTCATGGTAGTCTACATCGCCGTACCGAACTGCTTCCCACATGTGGCGAACCTGGAGCCGTACCCTCATCACCGCGGCCCACTCGACGTAGTTGGTCTTGGTGAGGGTAGGCCACCCACCGCCAGGACCGATGTCCCTGACAATGGCCTGGGCCATGCGGCGACCATGGTACCGATCTAGGGAGGGAGAGCCGTGCCGCCTGTAGAGGTCGCGATCTCCGTCGACTCGGTCGCCGTCGCCGGGAGCTCTGCCGGCGCGTCTACGCCCGTCTGGGCTGCCGCCGCGTGTGCCCTCGCCCGGAGCGCCGTCAGCGCGTTGGCGCCTATTTGGGCTGCCGCCACGTGCGCCCCATGGGGATGTGTGGCTGCCCACTGTGCCGCCTGCTCTCGCGCTGCCTCCCTCGTCAGCCTGAGCTCTTCGTCGGTGTTGTCGTCGATAGAAGCAGAGCTGCCAGCTCTACTACCGCGCAGAACCTCGAGCTCTGCTGCCGCCGCACGTGCAGCATCCGCCGCCTCCGCTGCTTCTACTTCCGCTCTCGCTGCTACCAGTTCCACCGCCGCCAGCCGTGCTGCCCTCGCCGCTGTCGCTGCAGCCGCTGCTGCTGCTCGCTCGCGTTCTTGTGCTGCGGCGACCTCGGCCTCCTGCTGGCGCCGCGCACTCGAAGTGATCGAGCGTAGGGACATGGTGGGCTAGTGAGGGGTTGCTACGTGTGGAAGAGGCTGTCTCAGACGAAAGGCTGCTCATCTGAGCAGGAGAGGAAGGAATAGTTGGAGCTCTTGCTGCCGACTGAGTGTGGGGAGAGGCGCGGGAAGGAGATGAGCACGAGATGTTTAGGCAGCAGGATAACTTGCCTCTGATACCAATTGTAAGTAGAGGGACTCTAACTCATCAAGAGGATGACACTATAAGTTGGGGCAATTTTCTGTTTATTTCCTCAAACACTACACAATGCCATACCCATCTAAGGGTTGGAGACCCATATTTATAGCCCTAGAGGCTGCACTACCACACCTTCTCACACACACTACACAACAGGATTGTCCTCTAGATGCTAAAGAGACTACAGAGGACAGTCAAAAGCGACTATTGTCCTCTAGATGCTCAAGACTTATTCCATCATGCGCGTCAGAGTTCAGAGCAGAGAAGTCAGAGTGCACCGGACTATCCGGTGCAGCTATAGGACAAGGGTTCCAATGGTCAAGTCGCTCCAAACCCCAACGGGCTTGCTGACGTGGCACGCACCGGACAGTGAACAGTCCGGTGCACCACCGGACTGTCCGTTGTGCCCATCGCCAGCAAAAACAGCTAACAACTAGGAAGTGGTTGGAGGCTATAAATACCCCCAACCACCTCCTTCAATGACATCCAAGTTTTCTGAAGTTCCTATTCAATACAAGAGCAATAACATTCACTCCAAGACACATTCCAAAGATCAAATCCTCTCCAAGTCTTAAAATCAACTCAGCCACTTAGTGACTTGAGAGAGAGAGTTTTTTGTGTTCATTTGTTGCTCTTGTTGCTTGGATTGCTTTCTCCTCCTCTATTCTTATTCTCATAAGTGCTTTGTAAAGCTAGCAAGAGACACCTAAGTGTGTGGTGATTCTTGCGGGGTCTTAGTGACCCAAGTGATTAAGAAGAAAAGCTCATCCGATCTAAGTGTCCGTTTGAGAGAGGGAAAGGGTTGAAATAGACCCGGCCTTTGTGGCCTCCTCAACGGGAACTAGATTCTTTGGAACCGAACCTCGGTAAAACAAATCACCGTGTTCACTTGCATTGATCTTCGCTTGATTTGTTTGCGATCTTTCCTATCTCTAAAGTTTCCTTGCTAATATTGATTTGAGTTTGCTCCCGAACGTCATCCGCATCAATTGAGCAACTCTTAGCAAGAGAAACAATCTTCCGCACTCAAATTTAATTCTAACGCTAACCTCGGCCTTAGTGTGTGTTTAACTTTATAAATTTCAGGTTTCGCCTATTCACCCCCTTTGGTGACTTTCAATTGGTATCGGAACCAGTGCTTTATTTAGAGTCTAACAAACTCGAAGTGATGTCTTGAGATCACGCCAAGAGGGAGATCGTCACAGGCGAGAAGGCCATGCGCTCGGGAAGGACTCTATCAAGCGAGTCTGGCGACAAGTACAAGGAGGAATCCTCTTCCTCCATCAAGTCACATAGGAGGGGTGACAAGAAGAAAAAGAAAATGAAGAAGGTGGTCTACTACGAGACCGACTCTTCATCACCCTCCACATCCGGCGCCGAGTCGATAACTTCGAAGCGTAAGAAGTATAGTAAGATGCCTCTATGCTATCCTCGCATTTCAAAGCATGCTCCATTACTTTCGGTACCCCTAGGCTTACCACCATATTTTGATGGTGAAGATTATTGCATGTGGAGTGATAAAATGAGACACCATCTAACCTCACTCCACGAAAGTATTTGGGATATTGTTGAGTTTGGAGCGCAGACACCACAAGTACATGACGAGGACTACGACTCAGACGAGGCCACCCAAATTAGGCATTTTAATTCCCAAGCAACTTCTATCATCCTCGTTTCCTTGTGTCGAGAGGAGTATAATAAGGTGCAAGGGTTGAAAAATGCCAAAGAAATTTGGGACGTCCTCAAAACGGCGCACGAAGGGGACGAGGTGACTAAGATCACCAAGCGGGAGACGATCGAGGGAGAGCTCGGTCGATTCATCCTCAACAAAGGAGAAGAGCCGTAAGCAATTTACAACTGGCTAAAAACAATGGTCAATCAAGTGCGCAACCTCGGGAGCATAAAATGGGATGACCATGAAATGGTCAAGGTTATTCTTAGATCCCTCGTTTTTTGTAATCCTACTCAAGTTCAATTAATTCATGGGGATCCTAAATATAAACAGATGTCTCCCGAGTAGGTGATTGGCAAGTTTGTGAGCTTTGAACTTACGATCAAAGACTTCAAACATATCGTCAACTTGGAGCAAAGCACCACCTCCACACCCGAGGTGCAACCCGTTGTATTCAAAGCAACGAAAGAAAAGGAGGAATCTACACTAAGTAGACTTCCAATCGACGCCTCCAAGCTCGACAACGATATGGCTCTTATCATTAATAGCTTTCGGCAAATCCTCAAACAAAGGAGGGGGAAGGACTATAAGCCCCGCTCCAAAAGGGTGTGCTACAGGTGTGGTAAGCCCGGTCACTTTATAGCTAAATGTCCATATACAAGTGATAGTGACAGGGATGAAGACAAGAAGGGGAAGAGGAAAATAGAGAAGAAAATGTATTATAAGAAGAAAGGTGTCGAGTCACACATGGGGCGGGAATGGGACTCCGACGAGAGCTCCACCGACTCCTGCTCCGACGAGGACGCTGCCAACATCGCCATCAACAAAGGCCTCCTCTTCCCCAACGTCGCCCACAAGTGTCTCATGGCTAAGGACGACAAGAAGAAGAATGCACATTCTAGAGATACCCCTAAATACACTACATCTGATGATGAGGGTAGCTCTAGTGATGATAATAATGATGATTTAATTTCTCTCTTTGCCAACCTCACCATAGACCAAAAGAAAAAATTAAATGAATTAATAGAAACCATTAACGAGAAGGATGATATCTTGGAATGCCAATAGGACTTGCTCGCTAAAGAAAATAAAAAAATTGTCAAGTTGAAAAATGCTTACGCTCTAAAAGTAGAAAAATATGAAAACTTAACGAAGGAGCTTAGCATGTGCAATGATTCAATTTCATGTCTTAGAGATGAGAATTCTAGTTTAAATGCTAAGATAGAAGAATTGAATGTTTGCAAGCCCTCTACATTTACTGTTGAACATGTCACTATTTGCACTAGATGTAGAGATGTTAATATTGAAGCTATTTATGATCACCCTGCCATGATTAAAGAACAAAATGATCACGTAGCTAAATTAAATACTAAAATTGCTGAGCATGAACAAGAAAATAAAAAGTTTAAATTTGCTCGTAGCATGCTTTATAATGGAAGACGCCCTGACATTAAGGATGATATTGGCTTCCAACAAGGGAGCCAAAGCAACACCAAACTTAATGCTCCTAAGAAATTATCTAATTTTGTTAAGGTTAAGGCTCTCATGGTTCAGGATAGAGAGGGTTACATTTTATATCCTTAAAACTATCCTGAGCACAAAATTAGGAAAATTCATGCTAGAAAACCTCACAATATTTCTCATCATGCTTTTATGTATAGAAATAAGGCATCTAGTTCTAGGCATTCAACTCATATCAAAATGCCTAAAAAGAAAATTATGAATGCATCAATGAGCATGACATTTCATTTAAGACTTTTGATGCTTCTTATATGCTAACTAACAAATTAGGCAAATTAGTTGCTGAATATGTTGGGGCAAACACAAGAGTTCAAAGACCTGTGTTAGGGTACCTGAAAGGGAAATGTGCCCTTGGGCAATTTCTATTTTGGTTTGGTGATTAAGTGCCCAACACATTTAAATAAGTTCTTATGTGCTAAATAAAGAGAGAATTGCAAATCAAAGAGAAGGTATGTTTCTAGACTTAGTACATAGTTTTTAAGTACTAATATGTTTTATCTAAGTGCTAGAAACAGTGAGAAAAAAGAAGAAAAGAATTGCAAATGACTTGGCTTGGTGTAGCCAAAGTCCAGCTCGGTCTGGCACACTGGACTGTCCGGTGCGCCAGGCTGGCTTCCGGCGAATAGGCCACTCTCGGGAAAAATCGGCGGCGTACGACTATAATTCACCAGACTGTCCGTGGTGCACCGGACTGTCCGGTGAGTCAACGGTCTCCAGCGCAACGGTCGGCCGCGCAATCCGCGGGCGACGCGTGGCCCGCGCCAACGGTCCGCAGGGGGTACCGGACTGTCCGGTGTCCATCGGACAGTGTCCGGTGCGCCAACTGCCACGAATCTGCAACGGTCGTCTACGCCAGAATAGGAAGGAGATCGGCTCCGGACCGTCTACAGTGACTGTCCGGTGGCGCACCGGACTGTCCGGTGCGCCACCCGACAGAAGGCAAGGATAGCCTTCCTTGTTGACCTCCAACGGCTCCTAGCTGCCTTGGGGCTATAAAAGGGACCCCTAGGCGTATGGAGGAGTCACCCAAGCTTACTAGAAACATTCTAAGACTCCAAGACTCCAACTTCGCGCATTTAATTCTTTGAGATAGTGACTTGAGCTCCATTTGAGTTGTGAACTCCGTGGGTTGTGTTTTGAGCTCATGTTGTGACTTGTATGCGTGATTGTGCCGCGATTTGAGTCTTGTGTGTGTTGCTCTCCCCTCCCTTACTTCTGTGCTTCTTTTGTGATCATCATTGTAAGAGCGAGAGGCTCCAAGTTGTGGAGATTCCTCGCAAATGGGAGAAAGACTAAGAAAGGAAAAACCATGGTATTCGAGTTGATCATCGGATCACTTGAAAGGGGTTGAGTGCAATCCTCGTCCATTGGGACGCCACAACGTGGAAGTAGGCAAGTGTTACTTGGCCGAACCACAAAATAAAAATCACGTGTCTCTTGTGTGCTTTCTCTTTGATTGTCTGTGTTCACAAGAGCTCGTTTCAATCTACTTAGTCGTTCTAACTTTAATAACTAAGTTTTGTGGCTATTAGTGTTGAATTTTATAGGATCACCTATTCACCCCCCTCTAGGTGCTCTCAATTGGTATCAAAGCCGTTCTCTTCACGTAAGGGACTAATCGCCCGAAGAGATGGATCCTAAGGGAAAGGGGATGGTGGTCAACGAAAAGGAGAAGGAGTCCCTCTTCAACGAGCTAAGGGACGACAAGCCCACTGACTCAGGATCGAGTCACAATAAGAGGGACGAGAAGAAGAAGAGGTGGTTCAAGAAGATCATTTACTACGACAGCGACACCTCCTCTTCTTCACTAAGAGACGACGACGACGATGACTCGTCTAAAAAGAAACCAGTTAATAAAAACTATTCATTTGATTATTCTCGTATTCCGTTCAATTCCAATGCTCATTTGCTTTCAATTCCTCTTGGTAAACCTCCACACTTTGATGGAGAAGACTACTCTTTTTGTAGTCACAAAATGCGTAGTCACTTATTTTCTCTCCATCCTAGTATTTGGGAGATAGTTGAAAATGGAATGCATTTCGACAGTACGGATAACCCTGTGTTTATTAATGAACAAATTCATAAGAATGCACAAGCTACCACTGTTTTGCTAGCATCTTTGTGCAGGGATGAATACAACAAAGTGAGCGGCTTGGACAACGCCAAGCAAATTTGGGATACCCTCAAGATATCACACGAGGGAAACGACACCACCATGATCACCAAGATGGAGTTGGTGGAAGGCGAGCTGGGAAGGTTCGCGATGATCAGGGGAGAGGAGCCAACACAAACATATAACAGGCTCAAGACCCTGGTCAACAAAATTATAAGCTATAGAAGCACAAGATGGACGGACCACGACGTCGTTCGACTAATGCTAAGGTCATTTATGGTAATTGACCCCCATCTTGTCAACCTTATTCGTGAGAATCCCAAGTACACCAAGATGACGCCCGAGGAGATTCTTGGGAAGTTTGTGAGCGGGCGCATGATGGTGAAGGAGGCTCGATATGTGGACGATGCTCTAAACGGTCCACTACCCGTCCACGAGCCTCAAACCATTACCCTCAAAGCAACCAACAACAGGGGGACGCTACCAAGCAAGGTGGCACAAGTGTAGGCCGCGGGCCTCAACGAAGATGAGATGGCGCTTATCATCAAGCGCTTCAAGACCGAATTGAAAGGACACAAGTAGTACCCCAACAAGAACAAAGCAAGGGGAAAGCGCTCCTGCTTCAAATGCGGTAAGACTGGTCATTTCATAGCACAATGCCCCGATAATGTTGATGACCAGGAACAAGAAAAGCATGGGAAGAGGGAGAAGAAGAAAGTCTACAAGAAGGCGAATGGCGAGGCGCAGCTTGGTAAATAATGGGATTCAGACTGCTCTTCATCCGACTCCGACGATGAAGGACTGGCAGCCTCGGCCTTCAACAAGTCTTCGCTCTTCCCCAATGAACACCACACATGCCTCATGGCCAAGGAAAATAAGGTAAGTGTTCGAGATTCCCCTAAGTATTCTACTTCTAGTGATGAGGATTCCTCCGATGATGAAGTAGATTACTCTAGTCTATTTAAAGGATTAGATAGAGCTAAAGTAGAAAAGATTAATGAACTAATTGATGCTTTAAATGAAAAGGATAGACTTTTAGAAAAGCAAGAGGATATTTTGTATGAAGAGCATGATAAGTTTATTAGTGTTCAAAAATCCCTTGCTCTAGAAATTAAAAGTAGTGAAATGCTATCTTTTGAGTTATCTGCTTGCCATGAAACTGTGTCTAGTTTAAAAAGTGTAAATGATGATTTAAATGCTAATCTAGAGAAAGCAAATAAAACTAGTTCATGTGTAGAGCATGTTAGTATTTATAATAGATGTAAGGATTTTGATGTTGATGCTTGTGATGAACACCTTATGTCTATTACCAAATTAAATGATGAGGTGGCAAGTCTTAATGCTCAACTTAAAATTTGCTAGGGATGCCTACACCGTTGGTAGACACCCCTCAATTAAGGATGGACTTGGTTTTCGAAAGGAAGCCAAGAACTTAACAAGCCAAAGGGCTCCCATTCTCAACAAGGAGAAAGGGAAGGCCCCTATGGCTAGTAGTACTCAAAGGAATCATGCTTTCATTTATAATGATAGAAAATTTTGTAGGAATGCTCATTATAATAGGAGTTATAATCATGATGCCTTTAATTCACATGCTATGATTGCCTCTAGCTCTACTTTTGTGCATGGTAAGCCTAGGAGAAATCATGTTGTGCATCATGTGCTTAGGAGAGTATGTAGTGAACCTTCTACTATTTACCATGCTTGCAATACTTCTTTTGCAATTTTTTGTAAGAATGAAAAAGTAGTTGCTAGCAAGTTGGGATCCAAATGCAAGGGAGATAAGACTTGTATTTGGGTTCCAAAGGCTATTGTGACTAACCTTGTAGGACCCAACAAGAGTTGGGTACCTAAAACCCAAGTGTAAATTACCTTGCAGGTTTATGCATCCGGGGGCTCAAGCTGGATTATCGACAACGGATGCACAAACCGCATGACGGGGGAGAAAAATATGTTCACCTCCTACGTCAAGAACAAGGATTCCCAGGATTCGATCATCTTTGGAGATGGGAACCAAGGCAAGGTCAAAGGATTGGGGAAGATAGCCATTACATCCGAGCATTCTATCTCCAATGTGTTCTTAGTTGAATCGCTCGGGTACAACTTATTGTCTGTGAGTCAATTATGTAACATGGGTTATAATTGTGTATTTACAAATATAGATGTTTCTGTCTTTAGAAGGAGTGATGGTTCATTAGCGTTTAAGGGTGTATTAGACGACAAACTCTATTTAGTTGATTTTTCGAAAGAGGAGGCCGATCTAGATGCATGCTTAATAGCTAAGACTAGCATGGGCTGGCTATGGCATCGCCGTCTAGCACATGTTGGGATGAAGAACCTTCATAAACTTCTAAAGGGACAACATGTGTTAGGACTAACCAATGTCTGCTTCGAAAAAGACAGACCTTGTGCAGCTTGTCAGACAGGGAAACAGGTGGAAAGCACTCATCACAACAAGAATGTGATGATAACATCAAGACCACTGGAGCTTCTTCACATGGACCTCCAATGGCTCCTAGCTGCATTGGGGCTATAAAAGAAACCCCTAGGCATATGGAGGAGTCACCCAAGCTTACTAGAAACATTCTAAGACTCCAAGACTCCAACTTCGCGCATTTGATTCTTTGAGATAGTGACTTGAGCTCCATTTGAGTTGTGAACTACGTGGGTTGTGTTTTGAGCTCAAGTTGTGACTTGTGTGCGTGATTGTGCTGTGATTTGAGTCTTGTGTGTGTTGCTCTCCCCTCCCTTACTTCTGTGCTTCTTTTGTGATCATCATTGTAAGGGCGAGAGGCTCCAAGTTGTGGAGATTCCTCGCAAACGGGAGAAAGACTAAGAAAGGAAAAACCGTGGTATTCGAGTTGATCATCGGATCAATTGAAAGGGGTTGAGTGCAACCCTTGTCCATTGGGACGCCACAACGTGGAAGTAGGCAAGTGTTACATGGCCGAACCATGGGATAAAAATCATGTGTATCTTGTGTGCTTTCTCTTTGATTGTCTGTGTTCACAAGAGCTCATTTCAATCTAGTTAGTCGTTCTAAATTTAATAACTAAGTTTTGTGGCTATTAGTGTTGAATTTTACAGGATCACCAATTCACCCCCCTCTAGGTGCTCTCAGTACCCAAGGTACTTGTTTCTAATGTCAAAGGACCCAAGACCGTTTGGGTACCTAAGAACAAGGCCTAAATTTGTTTTGTAGGTTTATGCATCCGGTGGATCAAGTTGGATAATCGATAGCGAGTGCATAAACCACATGACAGGGGAGAAAAGAATGTTCTCCTCATATGAGAAAAATGAGGATCCACAAAGAGCTATCACATTTGGAGATGGAAATCAAGGTTTGGTCAAAGGTTGGGTAAAATTGCTATATCCCCTGACCATTCCATTTCTAATGTTTTTCTTGTAGATTCATTAGACTACAATTTGCTTTCTGTTTCTCAATTATGTAAAATGGGCTACAACTGTCTTTTTACTGCTATAGGTGTTACTGTCTTTAGAAGAAGAGGTGATTCAATAGCATTTAATGGACTGTTAAATGGTCAGCTATATTTAGTTGATTTTAATGATAACAAGGCTGAACTAGACACTTGCTTAATTGCTAAGACTAATATGGGCTGGCTCTGGCATCGCCAACTTGCCCATGTTGTGATGAAGAATCTTCATAAGCTTTTAAAGGGAGAGCACATTTTAGAACTAACAAATGTTCATTTTGAGAAAGACATGATTTGTAGCTAAAAGCATCTAGGCTCCTGGTTGGTTTTAGTGATTAATGACAACGTAATGTTATATGTGACTAACGTGTGTGTTGAAGAGGCAAATGGTAAGTTAGGTCGCATTACAGGTAGATGTACTACAACCGTGAAAACAATCCCGGAGATAAGAACTTGAAGCGACGAAGCACAAAGTGAAGGTCTTCGTATTCCGAGTGTCAAGGAGTTGCGGACACTCGTGATATAGTTAGGTTTTTTTATTTTGTTTTAGCCGTACTATAAATAGGGTTTGTCGATGAGTAGTTTGACCAAGAGAGTTCTAGTGTAGTGTTGGTGCATATTCACACTCACATATAGTGCTAGGTGACACTCTAGAACATACTCACGAGTTAGAACGAAAACTGATTTTGAAAAACAACAAAAAATAGAAATTAGGGTTTCTGTCTATGGGGCACCGGACTGTCTGGTGCGCCCTCTGTTAGGTGGGGCCAGGTTGGCCCGGGGAAGAGTTTTCCCCCTCGTAGAAACCCGAGAGCGCAGGGTTTGGAAGTTGAATTATAATGGCACACCGGACAGTAACTGTTCACTGTCTGGTGTGCCATCCACCCAACGGCTAGTTGTCAGAACTAGCCGTTGGAGTCGACCGTTGGCGCACCAGACTGTTCGGTGCGCCCATGCACAACAGATTGCTGGTAACGGCTAGTTGGTGGGTGAGGGCTATTTATACCCCCTCCACCCACCATATTCATTGTCTTGCTGTCCACATTTACTCCTACACATTGGTAGAGCATTGCAAGCACCACGAAGCCTAGTGAGGTGATTAGAGAATCTTAATACCGCATTTGGACCTCATTAGCGCTAGCGAGAGCCACCTAGAGCACACACCACTTGCATTAGGATTCTCTTGGTCAAGCGAAATTCTACGACTTGTTACTCTTGGTGATCGGCATCACCTAGACGGCTTGGTGGCGTTGGTAGCTCGGTGATCACTGTGAAGATCTTGTTGGTGACCCGACTCAAGTTTGTAAGCAGTCGTGAGGGATCCACCGCGCCGGAGTGGCAAAGGATCATCTCGTAGTGAGCACTTGGTTCTTGCGAGGACCAAGGGGGAGCGATACCCTTGCACGGGTGCTTCAACGAGGATTATGGGAGAGTGCCGACTCTTCGATACCTCGAGAAAAATTAGAGGAGTCTTCTAAACCTTGCTTTACATTCCACACTTAATTTAAGCATTTTACATTGTGTATTTGTTTAGCAAGTATTTGATGTATTGTCTTAGCTTTATTCTATTTCTAGTATTATTCTCTTAGTGCTAGTTGTTGGGGTAAAGTTGGGCTCTTGCTTAGGTTTTAATTTGTGTTGATTTTTAGAAAAGCCCAATTCACCCCCCTCTTGGGCATCGTGATCCTTTCAATTGGTATCAGAGCCTTGTTTCTCTTAGATTAGCTTAACCGCTAGAGTAACGATGTCCGGTGGGGATGGACCTCGTCCCGTTTTTGATGGTGACGATTTTCCATATTCGAAAATTCGTATGGAAGCATATTTATAGGCTATAGACATTGGTGTCTACAAAGCCGCCACACAAGGATTCCCCGAACCTAGGGATCCCACAAATCTTGTAGGTGAAGAGTTTAACTATGAGAAATGGAATGCTAAGGCCAAAAACACCCTCTTTAGAGGCCTTTGCAAAGATGTTTTCAATAGAGTTAGAAACCATAAAAATGCTCATGATTTGTGGATGGACATATGTGCTCTACATGAAGGAACTAGAAGTGAGCGTGAGGAGAGATATCACATTGCTATGAGAAAATTAAATTCTTTTGAAATGTTTGCTAATGAAAATGCCAATGCTATGTACTCACGTCTCAATATTTTTGTAGAGGAAGTAAAAGGCTTGGGGCTTACACAAATTTCACAACCGGATGTTAAGGAAGATTCTCAGTGTCCTCCCAATTGACAAATATGGACACATTGTCACTGTGCTGCATCAGATGGATCTTTCAGTTACCACTCCTACACAGATATTGGCAAAGATCAATGCTCATGAGATGTACATGCACATCAATGACAACGATGAGTCATCTTCCAAGAGAAAGGATTTGACTCTCAAAGCAAATCAAGAAAGAAAAGGAAAAGCTAAAGTACAAATTGAGGAAGAATCCTCAAGTGATGATGACCTTGATGCTAACATTGCCTTGATGGTGAGGAAGACCACCAAGATGTTAAAGAAGCTCAACAGAGAAGGCATCAAATTTGACTTAATAAAGAAGAAATTCTTTTCCAACAAAAGAAAGCCCATTTCTAAAATGGATTGCTACAACTGTGGAGAGCTTGGTCATCTTGCTCATCAATGTAACAAGCCCAAGAAGAACAAGTTCAAGGGCAAGAAAGAAGATGACAACGATGATGAGAAAAAGGAAAAGAGATTCTTCAAGAGGAAGGATGGGAAGCACAAGAGGTTCCACAAAAGAAAAATGGAAAGTCATATATTGTTGGTGACTGGCTCACTGACATTGAGTCATCAAGTGGATCTTCTTCAAGTGAAGAAGAAAATGATGAAAAAGTTGTCGCCATCGCTGGGGACTTCACTTCACCACCACCATCGCCAGCATCGACTTCTCACCTATGCCTCATGGCTAGAGGTGAACGGAAGGTACAAAATGATAATGATATTACTGATGATAGTGATAGTGATGATGAATTTGCTTCACCTTTCTATGATGAACTAGCTGACTTGCTTAAAGAATACACTCAAATCATTAGGAAGTCAAAAGCTAAATGTGATAAGTTAAAAAATGAAAATGAATCTTTGAATGCCAAATATGACATAGTTATGAAAGCTAGTGATGAAATGAAAGAAGAAAACAAAACTATGTCATCCACTGTAAATGAGCTTACATCCTCCCTAAAAGATGCTAAGGATAAATGTGACAAGTTAAATGAAGTTAATAGGGAGTTGAAAGGTAGACTAGTGAAAATTAAGGAAGACTATACTAAGATTAAATTTGATCATGATAATATTTGTAACACCCCAGGTGTTACTCAGGGTGTCCACCCCAGGGTTACCCCTTGTTAACCCATTATCACATGAAGTTTTGTATGGGAAAAGTACCTCAAACATTGAATTCAAGGTCCTAACCAAGTGCAAACTATCTTGGATGTCATGCCCTAGCTTGTCATGCACATCTAAGTGGGGATTTTTCCAAAACCCTAAAGCAAACCGCCCCCCATGGGCAATAGGAACCTTAATTGAAGCCATGATCAAAAGATCATGTAAACCTTATGATCATGGTTTGGGCCAAATATAAAAGTTGTAATATACTTAATAACCTACAATTAATAGTAAGGAAGTACCCCCAAAAAGTTTTCAGAAAAGCCCTAAAAAGTTCACCTAAGGTTCAGCACAAGGGAGAATTCAGTTTTTGCCTAAGTACAAAAACTAACCCTTGCACAAAGACTCCACATGTTCACCTTAATCCAATTTTCAAAACCCTTCGACCCAATTGACAAAATGGCGCCAAATTAACCCTAGAACACCCTGGAAATAGATGACACCTACCCTAGGGCGCTAGACACGACTTGACACCACTTTTGTCTCGGTTCGGGCCTAGCTGACACAACAAACTTCTCCCCTCTCTATCTCCCTACCCCGACCATATCTCGACTTGGAACTCACAGCAAAAAGGTAGGATTTGGAGCAGAGAAGCGACCGTACACAGTGACTTTGCCAAGATACGCACGCTATGACGCTCTAATCCGCCGTTGAACCATGGCAGAAGCAAGCTTCAACGTGTTCGACGCGAGCTGACATCCGGGGGCGCGCTCAGAGCACGCCCGTGCGCGAACCCCCGCGCGCCCGCGGCCGCCCGTGACCACGCCCGCGCCACGGCTATAAAGCCCGCCCCAGTGCTTGGCTGCCTTCCCCGTTGCCTCCTCCGTACCTCGCCTGACTTACCCGAGCCAGCCATTAGCTCCGGCGACCTCCCCGCGACCCGCCAGTGCCGCCCGAGAGCCACCACCGTGGCCAGCCCCTCTCCCGTCCTCCTCCGTTCGATCCAAGCCCTCATATAGCTTCCTGGTGAGGCCGTGAGACTTGCTCAAGCTTGACCCGTGGACCCACGTCACCGGAATAGCTCAATCGTGCTCACCGGAGTTCAAGAACCCGCCGGCGCACGTGGACCGGGTAAGCCCCTGCACCGTTTTCCAATTCGTTGCGCGCATGGCCTCTATATCACCCCGTGAAGCTCCTCGTGCACCCTAATTGAACTATACCGCCGTGGTTTGGCCGGAGCAGGAGCCGCCGCCGACCCCCGCCGCCTGTGCTCGTGGCCAGGGTAGCTCCGACCACCTCCGACGCCGACCCGCACACCGACGTGACCGTCGCGACCTCCCGGACGTCACTGACCACCCCGCCGGAGCTCTTCTGCCGCCGGTAAGCCCCACCGCCGTAATCTATGCCGCGGGTACTGTTTAAGTCAGTCAGGGAGCGCGGGTTAGATTTCGGTTAGGTCCAGGGGGCTTTGCGCAATGTCAGTGACCCAAGCCAATAGTGGACCGAGGGCTGTTCTGTGAGAAAAGAAAAAGATAAACCCCAGGGGCCTCAGCGTAAACCTGTTTTCTTTTCCATTTTCGAATTTATTTTTCTTTTGTTATAACAGATAGCTAAATAAATGCATAACTTGAAGAATAATCATCCAAAAATGTTCAAACCAATTTTGCTAGATTCTGGAAATTATGAACTATCAGATAAAAATAATAGAACCCATGGTTTCTGTAATTCTTTCTGTAGTTTTGAATTAAATAAGAAAACTACTCAAAACTCAATAGTAAAAGGAAAAATAGGAATATTGTTTGACCAGGGCTAGAAAAATTTTGAGAAGTCTGTATCTACCTACTAAACCAAATAAAAATACTAAACCTCTCTGTCCACTCCATTAAATTAGTTTTCACCCCTTATTTCCTAATATGCTTAAGGGTAAGAAAAATAGAAAATGTACTTTAAACAAAGAACCAGAGAGTACCTTTATTTTTGTTAGGATACTTATTTAATGTAGTTCACTGGAAAAATATATCATGCCCTGTTTTAGTACAAAATAAGTAGGATCCCTTTTGTTTTAATAAAACAAGTGAAACTTAGAAAAACTCTACAAAAATAACCCCAAGGTAAAAACACTCCCCCCTTGGGATAACTAATGTTTTATTAAGGAGAATTTGGGAAAAATATGAAATCTGCTGTTTGACATTTTTCAAATAATAATGTAGTAGAAAGAGCCTTTTTGACATTAAACCTGAGAAAATCATAACTAAATAACCACCCCTTAGTTTTCTGTGATTTTTAGCACAGAGGCCTATTATTACTATGGGATGCCAGCAAAAATAACCTTTAGGACAGAACCTACCCCTAACTAAGAAGTGTAGTGTTAAGTGGCCCATTTTGCCTAACTATTGTTATTTTTGTTTAAAGCCTAGCTTTTGTACTTTAAGCCTCAAATTCTTAAAACAAGCTAGAATAGCAAGTGACAACCCACTGTAATTTTTACAGAATTTTTGGAAATTATTAAAACACTGTCGTAGTTCAAACCTGCACTAGAAACCCTAAATGGAAATTGAAGAAAGGAAAATGAATAATGGAAATTGATGTCATCCTAAGACCTTTGTAAATTTGTCCACTGAAATATATAAAGACAATGCAAATCCACTATGTTATCCTAAAATAAAACCTAAACCTAAAAGGTAATAAGTCTATGTATATATATATATACCACTAGAAGCCCCACATAACCAGGAAAACCCTAAGTTAATTCTTAACTTAGTTTCTTTAGCTTAATGATTCTTAAATCTTGCATAATCATGACATACATGTTCATTGCATTTCGATAGACTGTAATCTTGCTAACGGAGAGTACATCCTCATGCCGGAGCAAGGAGTGCTCAGGAGGTAGCCCCAGATCCAGCACCCGAGCCTGCACCAGAGGACCTGCCTGCCACTGCTTTGGAAGGCAAGCCCCGGTTTTATGCATAACCTGTTATTTATGCTATTTTACTTCACTTAATGATTATAGGATTGATTGTGCACTTAGGTGTAGGAATTGTTTGAAACCCTAGTTGCATGATCTCAGGAATCCTTTTGAGATGAATACTAGTATGACAGGTCGAGTAGTTGCTTTATTTAATTAGGATCTCGGTAGAAGACGAGTGATTTTTCTAGCACTCGCGCGAGGTCAGGAAATTGATTGTACCCACTTTCACACTGTCATGATACTAGTTGGTGGACAACAATCCATGAGGATTGGTTGTTCCCGAGATGGAAAATGGAATAAGGATTAACGTGCGGATACCTGTGTCAAGCGTTTGAACGTACTAAACACATACCGAGAAATATGGTAAATCGGTAAGCCTAGTACCTGAGTGAACCTGCCCGCAGACATATCCCCTCACGCGACCTGAGACGAGGTCTCCCATTCCGGTTATGGTGGGTACAAGTGCGGTCACTGCACGACGGCCAGTCGGGGTCAGTGGGGCATTGTACGCCAAGGCGGTGAGCCCTGATCTGTTGCCAGGGAATCGATGGGGACGGTTGATATGTGTGGGGACGGAGTGCCCCTGCATGTCGTGTGTTTAGGTTTACCTTGCAAGGATAAAAACTCGATTCGAATCGTCTGCTTCTCGCAGCTAATGAGACTGCTTGATCCATTGTACTGCATTGAGTAATAAGTGGAAGTATGATGAGTTGAGATAAGATGTTGATTGCTAATAATGCTTGCTACCATGTATGAGTAGATAGTCCACTTTTAGCCTTAAGAGAGTCACACTTAATTTTGACTAAGATAAAATCTTGATTTAGAAACTCAGCTAGTGCTTTTGGCAACCAAACCCCACAGCCAAACAGCTGCATGTCTAGAGGTAGAGGAGTAGACTCCTCACACCGGGTAAGTCTAGCTGAGTATTAGTATACTCAGCCTTGCTTGTGGCATAATTTTTACAGGTTCTCTGGAGGAAATGGTTGCTGGAATAACTTGGCCGTCCACCTTGCCACCGGGTTGGACTGTCGAGTGGGACCCTGCCTCGGCTGAGGAGGAGCATGAGGAGTGATGGGACAGGCTTCCCCTCTCTCTGTTTAATTACCGTTAGTTTTATTCCGCTGCACTTCAAACAATGATGGTTACTTTTGCAAAAACTCCGATGATGATGATGGTGATGTAATAATTTAATACTCTGGCATGTATGGTTTTATGCTTTATTGTATTTGCTCTGTGACTCACCTTCGAGTGAGATTGTGGTACTTGATCCTGTCAGTGGCCGTGTCGGACTAGATCCGAGGGATTGACGGGTTATTCCCATTTAAGTGTGGTCTAGCCTCTAAGGCGGGGCTTAGGCACTTAAGTTGGAATAATTCGGGCAGTTCTGCCACAGCTGGTATCGGAGCTTGTACCACCACAGAGGAATCAATAAAATGTAAATACCATCAATTTTCCGAATAAAACTTGATAGAAACAAGGTTGGATAGATAGTAGGACGAGCAGGATAGACCTAGTACGTGAAGCCTTAGGGTAATAGAAGGGTAGCTAGGTGGCTAAGTAACTAGGCCCTACAGGCCACATTTACAGGATGGGAGTTCTTCCCTATTCCTTTATTCTTGTTGTGAGGCCGTTCAGGACGAGCATGCATGCATTCATAATTAAGCAAATGGATAACTGAGTAAAGGACATAAAAACAAGATAACAACCAACTAGGTCTCCAGTGCCTTTTCATTTAACTAGAGAAGGGCTGAGTTTTATTTTTCCTTGTTCTTTTTATAATTCTTTTTCTTTTACTTACGCTTAACCGTACACAGATGACTTCCCACGGATCCTCCGATGACAGAAATGCACTGACCCACACTGACGGACTTGCACGAGAGGGCTTCCCCCGCATTTTGTGGGAGGTACTTCAGGGGGCCGGATACACGACACCCCCTCAGTACGCGGTACAGCAGTTCGAGAAGCACCGAGTGCCTCGCTGTAGGGTGAGGATGACCTTGGAGCCTCATCCCCTGCAGCCAGGATGGCGCTCTTTGGACTCCGAGTCTTTTGGATACCGAGCAGAGGACACGATCGAGGCGATCGCTCTGCATGGATTGACTACTTTCTGCGGATTCCATCCCTTGGAGCTGGCTACCCACCCCATTGGCTTGTTCCCCGCTGAGAGGGAGGACGACCCAATGTGGAAGGATCGGGTGGAGCATGCTAAGGACATCTGGGCCATCTACCCAGGACAGACTGCGCACTTGACAGTACGGTGCATGAATGCTCTGTACCGTCTGCAGGTGATGCGCGGTGAGGCAATGTCTCATCTGATGGCACTGCTGGAGGCAACAAATATCACGTTGGATAACAGAGAGGAACTCGTGGTTGACTTGTCTCAGGAAATGGTGGAGAAGGACTTGCAAGTGGAGCAGTTATCCACCGATATTCAGGAGTTGGAGGAGCTGGTGGGCACCAGGGAGAACACCATCGAGGTCCTAGAGGATCAGCTCATTAACACTCAGCAGCAGCTTGCCGAGGCTAACGAGCACCTGGACATGCATCACCAGGAGATCCAGGACCAAGAGGCAAACGAGGACGTCGACATTGAGGGAGGAGATGAGCCTGCCTCCAGTGTGGACACTGCTGGCTCGGGAAGACCACCTTCCCCCGAGTCGAGTGTTGCTTCGTTCGCTCACTAGGTGTTCAGGATAGGCTTAGAAGTTGGATAGTCGGACTCCTCGCAGCTAGCTTAGCTTTTGCACCCTTGGGGTACTAGGCTAGATAGAGTTGAGTCATTTTGGAACAATTTGATGTAATCGTGCTAAACTCTCTTGGGAGCTTGTTGATGGATGCTGTTATCAGTTTAAATTTGGAAGGAAGAATTTATGCCTCTTTAAAATCCCTTTTGTTGAAGTCGGAGTCTATCATGCTGTTTTAACTTTTTCTCCGTGATAAAATCTTGAACTTGGAACTGTGGTGTTAAGTATGTATGTGGTTTTTCAGATGGCCGGGAGGCAGCGTCGTGGCCAGAACGAGCGCGTTCCTCCACCGCCGCCACCACCTCCCACTCTGCAGGAGCTCATGGCTCAGCAGAATGAGATCCTGAGGCAGCTGGCTCAACGTCAGCCACCACCTCAGCATTATGGTGGTGGAGACCACCAGCGTCACCCCGCGGCGGCTACATACCAGGAATTCCTTAGCACCCAGCCTCCATTGTTCACAAGGGCGGAGGACCCACTTGACGCAGATGTGTGGCTGCGAGTGGTGGAATCCAAATTCCCACTGCTACATGGAGTTTGCTCAGAGGTCACCAAAGTCAGGTTCGCCACCCAGCAGCTTCGCGGACCTGCAAGGACTTGGTGGGATCATTTTCTTGCTATGCAGCCAGAGGACCGAGAGGTGGAGTGGAGGGAGTTCAAGGCATCTTTTAGAGGACACCATATACCAGCCGGGATCATGGACAGGAAGCTCAATGAGTTTTTGGCACTCACTCAGGGCAACAGGACAGTGTTGCAGTATGCCCAGGCCTTTAATGACTTGTGCCAGTATGCGGGATATCATGCAGATACAGATGAGAAGAAGAGGGATAGGTTCAGGAGGGGGCTCAACACTAAGCTCCGGGATCGTCTCAATACCGTCAGGGCCAACAGCTACAATGAGTTGGTCAACATGGCTATCTCCCAAGAGGACTGTATTACAGCTAGACAGGCAGAGAAGAAGAGGAAGACCCCTGTGGCAGGACCCTCAGCTCAGGCACAGCGTTTCAGGATTGTGTCCGACACCCAGGGCAGGGGACCGCAGCAGCAGCAAGGGCGATGGGTGATCCGACCGCAGCAGCAGCAGCAGGCACCCAACCGCACCCAATTTCCGGCTCAGAGGGGCAATCAACAGCAGCAGCAGTACCGCCAGGCAAATGACAACAGATGCTTCACCTGTGGCAACACTGGGCATTATGCCAAGAATTGCCCCAGGAACCAGCAGAGGCAGGGGCAGAATGTCAATCAGAACCAAGGCAAGAGACAGAAGGTGCAAGTGAGGCAGGGCAGGCTGAACTTCACCACCATGACTGATATTCCAGAGGGAGCACCCGTCATGACTGGTATCTTTATAGTTTTGAATTATCCTGCTATTATTTTATTTGATTCTGGTGCATCGCATAGTTTTATCAGTGCAAAATTTAGTGCCAAGTGCCAATTGCCTTTTCACCACACCAATGGAGGTATCACAATTTCAACCCCAGGAGGCAGGGTTGCCACCTACCAAATTAACAAGAATGTGCCTATAAAGTTTGGTAGTCTGATAATTAAAGCCAACCTCCTCATTTTGGGTTTGGAGAGTGTGGATATTATATTGGGAACTGACTGGTTGACCAGAAATAAGGTTGTGATGGATATTGCAGCTAGGGCCATTGAGGTGCACTCACCAACTTGTGGTGAGACCACACTATTTTTGCCTGACCAGGGTTGTACCCGATCTTGTGCCTTTGTTATGTTAGAATCCCCAGTGGAAAAGATCCCAGTGGTCTGTGACTACCCGGACGTGTTTCCGGAAGAATTACCAGGGATGCCACCCGACCGAGACATTGAGTTCGCAATTGAGTTGCAACCCGGGACTGCTCCTATCTCCAAGAGACCCTATAGGATGCCTCCCGCGGAATTGGCAGAATTGAAGAAGCAATTGCAAGAGTTGTTGGACAAGGGGTTTATTCGTCCAAGCACTTCACCATGGGGATGTCCAGCATTATTTGTGAAGAAAAAGGATGAGAGTTTGAGGATGTGTGTTGATTACCGCCCTCTTAATGCGGTGACTATCAAGAACAAATACCCACTGCCCCGTATTGATGTTCTGTTTGATCAGTTGGTAGGAGCCAAGGTATTCTCCAAGATAGACCTTCGCTCAGGTTACCATCAGATCAAGATCCGTGCCAGTGACATTCTCAAGACGGCTTTCTCTACCAGATATGGACTGTATGAGTTTCTGGTGATGTCTTTTGGGCTGACCAATGCCCCGGCTTATTTTATGTACTTGATGAACTCAGTATTCATGCCAGAGTTAGACAAGTTCGTGGTCGTTTTCATTGATGACATTCTGGTTTATTCCAAGAATGAATCCGAGCACACCAAACACTTGCATACTGTACTTCAGAGACTGCGCGATCATCATCTTTATGCTAAGTTGTCTAAATGTGAGTTCTGGCTGAAAGAGATCAAATTCTTGGGTCACACAATTTCTCAGGATGGGATATCAGTTGATCCTGAGAAGGTGCAGGAGGTGATGGATTGGAAGCCCCCAACTACAGTAAGGCAGATTCGGAGTTTTCTGGGATTGGCAGGGTATTATCGACGATTTATTCCAGATTTCTCCAGAATTGCCAAGCCAATGACCGAACTGTTGAAGAAGGGAGTCAAATTTGAGTGGAGCCAAAAGTGTGAAGATGCCTTTCATACCTTGAGGCAGCATTTGACAACAGCCCCAGTGCTAGCCCAACCTGACAACACCAAGCCATTTGAAGTTTATTGTGATGCTTCTGGTACCGGATTGGGATGTGTCTTGATGCAAGAGAACAGAGTCATTGCTTATGCCTCCCGAGCACTCAGGCCCCATGAGCAGAACTACCCTACACATGATCTGGAATTGGCAGCTGTGGTTCATGCTCTTAAGATATGGAGACACTACTTGATGGGAGCTCACTGTAACATCTACACTGATCACAAGAGTCTCAAATACATCTTCACTCAGGCAGATCTGAACATGAGGCAAAGGAGATGGTTAGAATTGATCAAGGACTATGATTTGGAGGTGCATTACCACCCTGGTAAGGCCAATGTTGTGGCAGATGCCTTGAGCAGAAAGGCCCAGTGCAATTGTATGAACATGGATGTGGGAGTGACCACCCTGTGTGATGAGTTGTGCAGATTGAACCTGGAAGTTGTTTCTTCGGGTGACCTAAGCTATATCTCGGTGGAGCCCACGTTGCAAGAGCAAATAGTCAGGGCACATGTTGAGGATAAGGGTGTTCAGATTATCAAAGATATGATCCAGCAAAAGGCAGAAAAATACAAGTGCTTCCGACAGGACAGCAAGGGAATTCTATGGTTTGGAGATCGATTGGTTGTTCCCAAGGACCCTGAGCTCAGAAAGCAGATACTAGATGAAGCTCACCTTTCCAAATTCTCCATGCACCCTGGTAGCAACAAGATGTACCATGATCTCAGATCCCTATATTGGTGGACTAGAATGAAAAGGTAAATTGCCAAGTACATATCCGAATGTGACACCTGCCAGAGAATTAAAGCTAGTCACTTGAAGGCAGCAGGCCCTTTGCAACCCCTTCCCATACCATCTTGGAAATGGGAGGACATTTGCATGGACTTCATAGTGGGATTACCCAATACCTCCAGACATCATGATTCTATTTGGGTTATCGTGGACAGATTGACCAAGACTGCTCATTTCTTGCCAGTGCACACCACCCACAAGACAGAGAAGTACGCTGAAATTTATGTTGATCAGATAGTAAGATTGCATGGTATTCCAAAGACCATTGTATCTGACAGAGGAGCACTGTTTGTGGCACGCTTTTGGGAGAAGCTGCAAGAATCACTTGGGACCCAGGTAATCCGAAGCTCAGCATATCACCCACAAACAGATGGCCAGACAGAAAGGGTGAATCAGATTTTGGAAGACATGTTGCGAGCATGTGCACTACATTATGGAAAGGATTGGGGCAAGTGTCTGTCCTTGGCAGAGTTTTCTTACAATAATAGCTATCAGTCCAGTCTGAAGATGGCACCTTTTGAGGCATTATATGGGAGAAGGTGTAGGACCCCACTAAATTGGTCTCAAGCAGGAGAAAGGGAAATCTTTGGGCCAGACTTGGTACTTGAGGCGGAGGCAAAGGTCAGGGTTATTACCAGGAACTTGGAAGCTGCTCAGGCTAGGCAAAGGAGCTATCATGGCAAGAGGCGGAAGCCTCTACAGTTTGAGGTGGGAGATCATGTCTATCTTAAGGTATCACCCATCAAGGGTGTTCAGAGATTCGGGATCAAGGGCAAGTTAGCTCCTCGCTACATTGGACCCTATGAGATCAAGGCAAGTTGTGGACCCGTAGCCTACCAATTGGAATTGCCACCTCACATGTCAGCAGTTCATAATGTGTTTCATGTATCTCAGCTGCGGAAATGCGTTCGCCTACCCACTGAAGTGCTACCGGAACCAGACATTGAGATAGAACCAGACTTGTCTTACCAAGAGTACCCCGTCAAGGTATTAGATCAAAAGGAGAGATCAACTCGGGCAAGGTCGATCAGAATGTGCAAAGTTCAGTGGAGTCACCATTCAGCGGAAGAAGCTACATGGGAGACTAAGGATTTTCTACGCTCTCGCTTCCCCGACTTTCTGCCCAAAGGAGTCGGTATGTAACCCCAAAACCACACCCCCACCTGCCCTTTGAATCCAATTATAAGAAAAACTTAGATAACAAGGATAGTCTAAGTTGTGGACTTAACTTAAGAAGGGCTTCCTTCTGAAGTTGCAAAGAGGATGACATTCGAAGAGCAGTAAATAAGAGAAACTTAAGTAAAAAGGGGAAAACAACACCAGCACACCTTCAAGCATCCCTCCAAGGGGCTCTACCTGAAATCTCGGGGCGAGATTCCTTTAAGGGGGGAGGGCTGTAACACCCAGGTGTTACTCAGGGTGTCCACCCCAGGGTTACCCCTTGTTAACCCATTATCACATGAAGTTTTGTATGGGCAAAGTACCTCAAACATTGAATTCAAGGTCCTAACCAAGTGCAAACTATCTTGGATGTCATGCCCTAGCTTGTCATGCACATCTAAGTGGGGATTTTTCCAAAACCCTAAAGCAAACCCCCCCATGGGCAATAGGAACCTTAATTGAAGCCATGATCAAAAGATCATGTAAACCTTATGATCATGGTTTGGGCCAAATATAAAAGTTGTAATATACTTAATAACCTACAATTAATAGTAAGGAAGTACCCCCAAAAAGTTTTCAGAAAAGCCCTAAAAAGTTCACCTAAGGTTCAGCACAAGGGAGAATTCAGTTTTTGCCTAAGTACAAAAACTAACCCTTGCACAAAGACTCCACATGTTCACCTTAATCCAATTTTCAAAACCCTTCGACCCAATTGACAAAATGGCGCCAAATTAACCCTAGAACACCCTGGAAAGAGATGACACCTACCCTAGGGCGCTAGACACGACTTGACACCACTTTTGTCTCGGTTCGGGCCTAGCTGACACAGCAAACTTCTCCCCTCTCTATCTCCCTACCCCGACCATATCTCGACTTGGAACTCACAGCAAAAAGGTAGGATTTGGAGCAGAGAAGCGACCGTACACAGTGACTTTGCCAAGATACGCACGCTATGACGCTCTAATCCGCCGTTGAACCATGGCAGAAGCAAGCTTCCACGTGTTCGACGCGAGCTGACATCCGGGGGCGCGCTCAGAGCACGCCCGTGCGCGAACCCCCGCGCGCCCGCGGCTGCCCGTGACCACACCCGCGCCACGGCTATAAAGCCCGCCCCAGTGCTTGGCTGCCTTCCCCGTTGCCTCCTCCGTACCTCGCCTGACTTACCCGAGCCAGCCATTAGCTCCGGCGACCTCCCCGCGACCCGCCAGTGCCGCCCGAGAGCCACCACCGTGGCCAGCCCCTCTCCCGTCCTCCTCCGTTCGATCCAAGCCCTCATATAGCTTCCTGGTGAGGCCGTGAGACTTGCTCAAGCTTGACCCGTGGACCCACGTCACCGGAATAGCTCAATCGTGCTCACCGGAGTTCAAGAACCCGCCGGCGCACGTGGACCGGGTAAGCCCCTGCACCGTTTTCCAATTCGTTGCGCGCATGGCCTCTATATCACCCCGTGAAGCTCCTCGTGCACCCTAATTGAACTATACCGCCGTGGTTTGGCCGGAGCAGGAGCCGCCGCCGACCCCCGCCGCCTGTGCTCGTGGCCAGGGTAGCTCCGACCACCTCCGACGCCGACCCGCACACCGACGTGACCGTCGCGACCTCCCGGACGTCACTAACCACCCCGCCGGAGCTCTTCTGCCGCCGGTAAGCCTCACCGCCGTAATCTATGCCACGGGTACTGTTTAAGTCAGTCAGGGAGCGCGGGTTAGATTTCGGTTAGGTCCAGGGGGCTTTGCGCAATGTCAGTGACCCAAGCCAATAGTGGACCGAGGGCTGTTCTGTGAGAAAAGAAAAAGATAAACCCCAGGGGCCTCAGCGTAAACCTGTTTTCTTTTCCATTTTCGAATTTATTTTTCTTTTGTTATAACAGATAGCTAAATAAATGCATAACTTGAAGAATAATCATCCAAAAATGTTCAAACCAATTTTGCTAGATTCTGGAAATTATGAACTATCAGATAAAAATAATAGAACCCATGGTTTCTGTAATTCTTTCTGAAGTTTTGAATTAAATAAGAAAACTACTCAAAACTCAATAGTAAAAGGAAAAATAGGAATATTGTTTGACCAGGGCTAGAAAAATTTTGAGAAGTCTGTATCTACCTACTAAACCAAATAAAAATAGTAAACCTCTCTCTCCACTCCATTAAATTAGTTTTCACCCCTTATTTCCTAATATGCTTAAGGGTAAGAAAAATAGAAAATGTACTTTAAACAAAGAACCAGAGAGTACCTCTATTTTTGTTAGGATACTTATTTAATGTAGTTCACTGGAAAAATATATCATGCCCTGTTTTAGTACAAAATAAGTAGGATCCCTTTTGTTTTAATAAAACAAGTGAAACTTAGAAAAACTCTACAAAAATAACCCCAAGGTAAAAACACTCCCCCCCTTGGGATAACTAATTTTTTATTAAGGAGAATTTGGGAAAAATATGAAATCTGCTGTTTGACATTTTTCAAATAATAATGTAGTAGAAAGAGCCTTTTTGACATTAAACCTGAGAAAATCATAACTAAATAACCACCCCTTAGTTTTCTGTGATTTTTAGCACAGAGGCCTATTATTACTATGGGATGCCAGCAAAAATAACCTTTAGGACAGAACCTACCCCTAACTAAGAAGTGTAGTGTTAAGTGGCCCATTTTGCCTAACTATTGTTATTTTTGTTTAAAGCCTAGCTTTTGTACTTTAAGCCTCAAATTCTTAAAACAAGCTAGAATAGCAAGTGACAACCCACTGTAATTTTTACAGAATTTTTGGAAATTATTAAAACACTGTCGTAGTTCAAACCTGCACTAGAAACCCTAAATGGAAATTGAAGAAAGGAAAATGAATAATGGAAATTGATGTCATCCTAAGACCTTTGTAAATTTGTCCACTGAAATCTATAAAGACAATGCAAATCCACTATGTTATCCTAAAAGAAAACCTAAACCTAAAAGGTAATAAGTCTATGTATATATATATACCACTAGAAGCCCCACATAACCAGGAAAACCCTAAGTTAATTCTTAACTTAGTTTCTTTAGCTTAATGATTCTTAAATCTTGCATAATCATGACATACATGTTCATTGCATTTCGATAGACTGTAATCTTGCTAACGGAGAGTACATCCTCGTGCCGGAGCAAGGAGCTGCTCAGGAGGTAGCCCCAGATCCAGCACCCGAGCCTGCACCAGAGGACCTGCCTGCCACTGCTTTGGAAGGCAAGCCCCGGTTTTATGCATAACCTGTTATTTATGCTATTTTACTTCACTTAATGATTATAGGATTGATTGTGCACTTAGGTGTAGGAATTGTTTGAAACCCTAGTTGCATGATCTCAGGAATCCTTTTGAGATGAATACTAGTATGATAGGTCGAGTAGTTGCTTTATTTAATTAGGATCTCGGTAGAAGACGAGTGATTTTTCTAGCACTCGTGCGAGGTCAGGAAATTGATTGTACCCACTTTCACACTGTCATGATACTAGTTGGTGGACAACAATCCATGAGGATTGGTTGTTCCCGAGATGGAAAATGGAATAAGGATTAACGTGCGGATACCTGTGTCAAGCGTTTGAACGTACTAAACACATACCGAGAAATATGGTAAATCGGTAAGCCTAGTACCTGAGTGAACCTGCCCGCAGACATATCCCCTCACGCGACCTGAGACGAGGTCTCCCATTCCGGTTATGGTGGGTACAAGTGCGGTCACTGCACGACGGCCAGTCGGGGTCAGTGGGGCATTGTACGCCAAGGCGGTGAGCCCTGATCTGTTGCCAGGGAATCGATGGGGACGGTTGATATGTGTGGGGACGGAGTGCCCCTGCATGTCGTGTGTTTAGGTTTACCTTGCAAGGATAAAAACTCGATTCGAATCGTCTGCTTCTCGCAGCTAATGAGACTGCTTGATCCATTGTACTGCATTGAGTAATAAGTGGAAGTATGATGAGTTGAGATAAGATGTTGATTGCTAATAATGCTTGCTACCATGTATGAGTAGATAGTCCACTTTTAGCCTTAAGAGAGTCACACTTAATTTTGACTAAGATAAAATCTTGATTTAGAAACTCAGCTAGTGCTTTTGGCAACCAAACCCCACAGCCAAACAGCTGCATGTCTAGAGGTAGAGGAGTAGACTCCTCACACCGGGTAAGTCTAGCTGAGTATTAGTATACTCAGCCTTGCTTGTGGCATAATTTTTACAGGTTCTCTGGAGGAAATGGTTGCTGGAATAACTTGGCCGTCCACCTTGCCACCGGGTTGGACTGTCGAGTGGGACCCTGCCTCGGCTGAGGAGGAGCATGAGGAGTGATGGGACAGGCTTCCCCTCTCTCTGTTTAATTACCGTTAGTTTTATTCCGCTGCACTTCAAACAATGATGGTTACTTTTGCAAAAACTCCGATGATGATGATGGTGATGTAATAATTTAATACTCTGGCATGTATGGTTTTATGCTTTATTGTATTTGCTCTGTGACTCACCTTCGAGTGAGATTGTGGTACTTGATCCTGTCAGTGGCCGTGTCGGACTAGATCCGAGGGATTGACGGGTTATTCCCATTTAAGTGTGGTCTAGCCTCTAAGGCGGGGCTTAGGCACTTAAGTTGGAATAATTCGGGCAGTTCTGCCACAGCTGGTATCGGAGCTTGTACCACCACAGAGGAATCAATAAAATGTAAATACCATCAATTTTCCGAATAAAACTTGATAGAAACAAGGTTGGATAGATAGTAGGACGAGCAGGATAGACCTAGTACGTGAAGCCTTAGGGTAATAGAAGGGTAGCTAGGTGGCTAAGTAACTAGGCCCTACAGGCCACATTTACAGGATGGGAGTTCTTCCCTATTCCTTTATTCTTGTTGTGAGGCCGTTCAGGACGAGCATGCATGCATTCATAATTAAGCAAATGGATAACTGAGTAAAGGACATAAAAACAAGATAACAACCAACTAGGTCTCCAGTGCCTTTTCATTTAACTAGAGAAGGGCTGAGTTTTATTTTTCCTTGTTCTTTTTATAATTCTTTTTCTTTTACTTACGCTTAACCGTACACAGACGACTTCCCACGGATCCTCCGATGACAGAAATGCACTGACCCACACTGACGGACTTGCACGAGAGGGCTTCCCCCGCATTTTGTGGGAGGTACTTCAGGGGGCCGGATACACGACACCCCCTCAGTACGCGGTACAGCAGTTCGAGAAGCACCGAGTGCCTCGCTGTAGGGTGAGGATGACCTTGGAGCCTCATCCCCTGCAGCCAGGATGGCGCTCTTTGGACTCCGAGTCTTTCGGATACCGAGCAGAGGACACGATCGAGGCGATCGCTCTGCATGGATTGACTACTTTCTGCGGATTCCATCCCTTGGAGCTGGCTACCCACCCCATTGGCTTGTTCCCCGCTGAGAGGGAGGACGACCCAATGTGGAAGGATCGGGTGGAGCATGCTAAGGACATCTGGGCCATCTACCCAGGACAGACTGCGCACTTGACAGTACGGTGCATGAATGCTCTGTACCATCTGCAGGTGATGCGCGGTGAGGCAATGTCCCATCTGATGGCACTGCTGGAGGCAACAAATATCACGTTGGATAACAGAGAGGAACTCGTGGTTGACTTGTCTCAGGAAATGGTGGAGAAGGACTTGCAAGTGGAGCAGTTATCCACCGATATTCAGGAGTTGGAGGAGCTGGTGGGCACCAGGGAGAACACCATCGAGGTCCTAGAGGATCAGCTCATTAACACTCAGCAGCAGCTTGCCGAGGCTAACGAGCACCTGGACATGCATCACCAGGAGATCCAGGACCAAGAGGCAAACGAGGACGTCGACATTGAGGGAGGAGATGAGCCTGCCTCCAGTGTGGACACTGCTGGCTCGGGAAGACCACCTTCCCCCGAGTCGAGTGTTGCTTCGTTCGCTCACTAGGTGTTCAGGATAGGCTTAGAAGTTGGATAGTCGGACTCCTCGCAGCTAGCTTAGCTTTTGCACCCTTGGGGTACTAGGCTAGATAGAGTTGAGTCATTTTGGAACAATTTGATGTAATCGTGCTAAACTCTCTTGGGAGCTTGTTGATGGATGCTGTTATCAGTTTAAATTTGGAAGGAAGAATTTATGCCTCTTTAAAATCCCTTTTGTTGAAGTCGGAGTCTATCATGCTGTTTTAACTTTTTCTCCGTGATAAAATCTTGAACTTGGAACTGTGGTGTTAAGTATGTATGTGGTTTTTCAGATGGCCGGGAGGCAGCGTCGTGGCCAGAACGAGCGCGTTCCTCCACCGCCGCCACCACCTCCCACTCTGCAGGAGCTCATGGCTCAGCAGAATGAGATCCTGAGGCAGCTGGCTCAACGTCAGCCACCACCTCAGCATTATGGTGGTGGAGACCACCAGCGTCACCCCGCGGCGGCTACATACCAGGAATTCCTTAGCACCCAGCCTCCATTGTTCACAAGGGCGGAGGACCCACTTGACGCAGATGTGTGGCTGCGAGTGGTGGAATCCAAATTCCCACTGCTACATGGAGTTTGCTCAGAGGTCACCAAAGTCAGGTTCGCCACCCAGCAGCTTCGCGGACCTGCAAGGACTTGGTGGGATCATTTTCTTGCTATGCAGCCAGAGGACCGAGAGGTGGAGTGGAGGGAGTTCAAGGCATCTTTTAGAGGACACCATATACCAGCCGGGATCATGGACAGGAAGCTCAATGAGTTTTTGGCACTCACTCAGGGCAACAGGACAGTGTTGCAGTATGCCCAGGCCTTTAATGACTTGTGCCAGTATGCGGGATATCATGCAGATACAGATGAGAAGAAGAGGGATAGGTTCAGGAGGGGGCTCAACACTAAGCTCCGGGATCGTCTCAATACCGTCAGGGCCAACAGCTACAATGAGTTGGTCAACATGGCTATCTCCCAAGAGGACCGTATTACAGCTAGACAGGCAGAGAAGAAGAGGAAGACCCCTGTGGCAGGACCCTCAGCTCAGGCACAGCGTTTCAGGATTGTGTCCGACACCCAGGGCAGGGGACCGCAGCAGCAGCAAGGGCGATGGGTGATCCGACCGCAGCAGCAGCAGCAGGCACCCAACCGCACCCAATTTCCGGCTCAGAGGGGCAATCAACAGCAGCAGCAGTACCGCCAGGCAAATGACAACAGATGCTTCACCTGTGGCAACACTGGGCATTATGCCAAGAATTGCCCCAGGAACCAGCAGAGGCAGGGGCAGAATGTCAATCAGAACCAAGGCAAGAGACAGAAGGTGCAAGTGAGGCAGGGCAGGCTGAACTTCACCACCATGACTGATATTCCAGAGGGAGCACCCGTCATGACTGGTATCTTTATAGTTTTGAATTATCCTGCTATTATTTTATTTGATTCTGGTGCATCGCATAGTTTTATCAGTGCAAAATTTAGTGCCAAGTGCCAATTGCCTTTTCACCACACCAATGGAGGTATCACAATTTCAACCCCAGGAGGCAGGGTTGCCACCTACCAAATTAACAAGAATGTGCCTATAAAGTTTGGTAGTCTGATAATTAAAGCCAACCTCCTCATTTTGGGTTTGGAGAGTGTGGATATTATATTGGGAACTGACTGGTTGACCAGAAATAAGGTTGTGATGGATATTGCAGCTAGGGCCATTGAGGTGCACTCACCAACTTGTGGTGAGACCACACTATTTTTGCCTGACCAGGGTTGTACCCGATCTTGTGCCTTTGTTATGTTAGAATCCCCAGTGGAAAAGATCCCAGTGGTCTGTGACTACCCGGACGTGTTTCCGGAAGAATTACCAGGGATGCCACCCGACCGAGACATTGAGTTCGCAATTGAGTTGCAACCCGGGACTGCTCCTATCTCCAAGAGACCCTATAGGATGCCTCCCGCGGAATTGGCAGAATTGAAGAAGCAATTGCAAGAGTTGTTGGACAAGGGGTTTATTCGTCCAAGCACTTCACCATGGGGATGTCCAGCATTATTTGTGAAGAAAAAGGATGAGAGTTTGAGGATGTGTGTTGATTACCGCCCTCTTAATGCGGTGACTATCAAGAACAAATACCCACTGCCCCGTATTGATGTTCTGTTTGATCAGTTGGTAGGAGCCAAGGTATTCTCCAAGATAGACCTTCGCTCAGGTTACCATCAGATCAAGATCCGTGCCAGTGACATTCTCAAGACGGCTTTCTCTACCAGATATGGACTGTATGAGTTTCTGGTGATGTCTTTTGGGCTGACCAATGCCCCGGCTTATTTTATGTACTTGATGAACTCAGTATTCATGCCAGAGTTAGACAAGTTCGTGGTCGTTTTCATTGATGACATTCTGGTTTATTCCAAGAATGAATCCGAGCACACCAAACACTTGCATACTGTACTTCAGAGACTGCGCGATCATCATCTTTATGCTAAGTTGTCTAAATGTGAGTTCTGGCTGAAAGAGATCAAATTCTTGGGTCACACAATTTCTCAGGATGGGATATCAGTTGATCCTGAGAAGGTGCAGGAGGTGATGGATTGGAAGCCCCCAACTACAGTAAGGCAGATTCGGAGTTTTCTGGGATTGGCAGGGTATTATCGACGATTTATTCCAGATTTCTCCAGAATTGCCAAGCCAATGACCGAACTGTTGAAGAAGGGAGTCAAATTTGAGTGGAGCCAAAAGTGTGAAGATGCCTTTCATACCTTGAGGCAGCATTTGACAACAGCCCCAGTGCTAGCCCAACCTGACAACACCAAGCCATTTGAAGTTTATTGTGATGCTTCTGGTACCGGATTGGGATGTGTCTTGATGCAAGAGAACAGAGTCATTGCTTATGCCTCCCGAGCACTCAGGCCCCATGAGCAGAACTACCCTACACATGATCTGGAATTGGCAGCTGTGGTTCATGCTCTTAAGATATGGAGACACTACTTGATGGGAGCTCACTGTAACATCTACACTGATCACAAGAGTCTCAAATACATCTTCACTCAGGCAGATCTGAACATGAGGCAAAGGAGATGGTTAGAATTGATCAAGGACTATGATTTGGAGGTGCATTACCACCCTGGTAAGGCCAATGTTGTGGCAGATGCCTTGAGCAGAAAGGCCCAGTGCAATTGTATGAACATGGATGTGGGAGTGACCACCCTGTGTGATGAGTTGTGCAGATTGAACCTGGAAGTTGTTTCTTCGGGTGACCTAAGCTATATCTCGGTGGAGCCCACGTTGCAAGAGCAAATAGTCAGGGCACATGTTGAGGATAAGGGTGTTCAGATTATCAAAGATATGATCCAGCAAAAGGCAGAAAAATACAAGTGCTTCCGACAGGACAGCAAGGGAATTCTATGGTTTGGAGATCGATTGGTTGTTCCCAAGGACCCTGAGCTCAGAAAGCAGATACTAGATGAAGCTCACCTTTCCAAATTCTCCATGCACCCTGGTAGCAACAAGATGTACCATGATCTCAGATCCCTATATTGGTGGACTAGAATGAAAAGGTAAATTGCCAAGTACATATCCGAATGTGACACCTGCCAGAGAATTAAAGCTAGTCACTTGAAGGCAGCAGGCCCTTTGCAACCCCTTCCCATACCATCTTGGAAATGGGAGGACATTTGCATGGACTTCATAGTGGGATTACCCAATACCTCCAGACATCATGATTCTATTTGGGTTATCGTGGACAGATTGACCAAGACTGCTCATTTCTTGCCAGTGCACACCACCCACAAGACAGAGAAGTACGCTGAAATTTATGTTGATCAGATAGTAAGATTGCATGGTATTCCAAAGACCATTGTATCTGACAGAGGAGCACTGTTTGTGGCACGCTTTTGGGAGAAGCTGCAAGAATCACTTGGGACCCAGGTAATCCGAAGCTCAGCATATCACCCACAAACAGATGGCTAGACAGAAAGGGTGAATCAGATTTTGGAAGACATGTTGCGAGCATGTGCACTACATTATGGAAAGGATTGGGGCAAGTGTCTGTCCTTGGCAGAGTTTTCTTACAATAATAGCTATCAGTCCAGTCTGAAGATGGCACCTTTTGAGGCATTATATGGGAGAAGGTGTAGGACCCCACTAAATTGGTCTCAAGCAGGAGAAAGGGAAATCTTTGGGCCAGACTTGGTACTTGAGGCGGAGGCAAAGGTCAGGGTTATTACCAGGAACTTGGAAGCTGCTCAGGCTAGGCAAAGGAGCTATCATGGCAAGAGGCGGAAGCCTCTACAGTTTGAGGTGGGAGATCATGTCTATCTTAAGGTATCACCCATCAAGGGTGTTCAGAGATTCGGGATCAAGGGCAAGTTAGCTCCTCGCTACATTGGACCCTATGAGATCAAGGCAAGTTGTGGACCCGTAGCCTACCAATTGGAATTGCCACCTCACATGTCAGCAGTTCATAATGTGTTTCATGTATCTCAGCTGCGGAAATGCGTTCGCCTACCCACTGAAGTGCTACCGGAACCAGACATTGAGATAGAACCAGACTTGTCTTACCAAGAGTACCCCGTCAAGGTATTAGATCAAAAGGAGAGATCAACTCGGGCAAGGTCGATCAGAATGTGCAAAGTTCAGTGGAGTCACCATTCAGCGGAAGAAGCTACATGGGAGACTGAGGATTTTCTACGCTCTCGCTTCCCCGACTTTCTGCCCAAAGGAGTCTGTATGTAACCCCAAAACCACACCCCCACCTGCCCTTTGAATCCAATTATAAGAAAAACTTAGATAACAAGGATAGTCTAAGTTGTGGACTTAACTTAAGAAGGGCTTCCTTCTGAAGTTGCAAAGAGGATGACATTCGAAGAGCAGTAAATAAGAGAAACTTAAGTAAAAAGGGGAAAACAACACCAGCACACCTTCAAGCATCCCTCCAAGGGGCTCTACCTGAAATCTCGGGGCGAGATTCCTTTAAGGGGGGAGGGCTGTAACACCCAGGTGTTACTCAGGGTGTCCACCCCAGGGTTACCCCTTGTTAACCCATTATCACATGAAGTTTTGTATGGGCAAAGTACCTCAAACATTGAATTCAAGGTCCTAACCAAGTGCAAACTATCTTGGATGTCATGCCCTAGCTTGTCATGCACATCTAAGTGGGGATTTTTCCAAAACCCTAAAGCAAACCCCCCCCATGGGCAATAGGAACCTTAATTGAAGCCATGATCAAAAGATCATGTAAACCTTATGATCATGGTTTGGGCCAAATATAAAAGTTGTAATATACTTAATAACCTACAATTAATAGTAAGGAAGTACCCCCAAAAAGTTTTCAGAAAAGCCCTAAAAAGTTCACCTAAGGTTCAGCACAAGGGAGAATTCAGTTTTTGCCTAAGTACAAAAACTAACCCTTGCACAAAGACTCCACATGTTCACCTTAATCCAATTTTCAAAACCCTTCGACCCAATTGACAAAATGGCGCCAAATTAACCCTAGAACACCCTGGAAAGAGATGACACCTACCCTAGGGCGCTAGACACGACTTGACACCACTTTTGTCTCGGTTTGGGCCTAGCTGACACAGCAAACTTCTCCCCTCTCTATCTCCCTACCCCGACCATATCTCGACTTGGAACTCACAGCAAAAAGGTAGGATTTGGAGCAGAGAAGCGACCGTACACAGTGACTTTGCCAAGATACGCACGCTATGACGCTCTAATCCGCCGTTGAACCATGGCAGAAGCAAGCTTCCACGTGTTCGACGCGAGCTGACATCCGGGGGCGCGCTCAGAGCACGCCCGTGCGCGAACCCCCGCGCGCCCGCGGCCGCCCGTGACCACACCCGCGCCACGGCTATAAAGCCCGCCCCAGTGCTTGGCTGCCTTCCCCGTTGCCTCCTCCGTACCTCGCCTGACTTACCCGAGCCAGCCATTAGCTCCGGCGACCTCCCCGCGACCCGCCAGTGCCGCCCGAGAGCCACCACCGTGGCCAGCCCTTCTCCCGTCCTCCTCCGTTCGATCCAAGCCCTCATATAGCTTCCTGGTGAGGCCGTGAGACTTGCTCAAGCTTGACCCGTGGACCCACGTCACCGGAATAGCTCAATCGTGCTCACCGGAGTTCAAGAACCCGCCGGCGCACGTGGACCGGGTAAGCCCCTGCACCGTTTTCCAATTCGTTGCGCGCATGGCCTCTATATCACCCCGTGAAGCTCCTCGTGCACCCTAATTGAACTATACCGCCGTGGTTTGGCCGGAGCAGGAGCCGCCGCCGACCCCCGCCGCCTGTGCTCGTGGCCAGGGTAGCTCCGACCACCTCCGACGCCGACCCGCACACCGACGTGACCGTCGCGACCTCCCGGACGTCACTAACCACCCCGCCGGAGCTCTTCTGCCGCCGGTAAGCCTCACCGCCGTAATCTATGCCGCGGGTACTGTTTAAGTCAGTCAGGGAGCGCGGGTTAGATTTCGGTTAGGTCCAGGGGGCTTTGCGCAATGTCAGTGACCCAAGCCAATAGTGGACCGAGGGCTGTTCTGTGAGAAAAGAAAAAGATAAACCCCAGGGGCCTCAGCGTAAACCTGTTTTCTTTTCCATTTTCGAATTTATTTTTCTTTTGTTATAACAGATAGCTAAATAAATGCATAACTTGAAGAATAATCATCCAAAAATGTTCAAACCAATTTTGCTAGATTCTGGAAATTATGAACTATCAGATAAAAATAATAGAACCCATGGTTTCTGTAATTCTTTCTGAAGTTTTGAATTAAATAAGAAAACTACTCAAAACTCAATAGTAAAAGGAAAAATAGGAATATTGTTTGACCAGGGCTAGAAAAATTTTGAGAAGTCTGTATCTACCTACTAAACCAAATAAAAATAGTAAACCTCTCTCTCCACTCCATTAAATTAGTTTTCACCCCTTATTTCCTAATATGCTTAAGGGTAAGAAAAATAGAAAATGTACTTTAAACAAAGAACCAGAGAGTACCTCTATTTTTGTTAGGATACTTATTTAATGTAGTTCACTGGAAAAATATATCATGCCCTGTTTTAGTACAAAATAAGTAGGATCCCTTTTGTTTTAATAAAACAAGTGAAACTTAGAAAAACTCTACAAAAATAACCCCAAGGTAAAAACACTCCCCCCTTGGGATAACTAATGTTTTATTAAGGAGAATTTGGGAAAAATATGAAATCTGCTGTTTGACATTTTTCAAATAATAATGTAGTAGAAAGAGCCTTTTTGACATTAAACCTGAGAAAATCATAACTAAATAACCACCCCTTAGTTTTCTGTGATTTTTAGCACAGAGGCCTATTATTACTATGGGATGCCAGCAAAAATAACCTTTAGGACAGAACCTACCCCTAACTAAGAAGTGTAGTGTTAAGTGGCCCATTTTGCCTAACTATTGTTATTTTTGTTTAAAGCCTAGCTTTTGTACTTTAAGCCTCAAATTCTTAAAACAAGCTAGAATAGCAAGTGACAACCCACTGTAATTTTTACAGAATTTTTGGAAATTATTAAAACACTGTCGTAGTTCAAACCTGCACTAGAAACCCTAAATGGAAATTGAAGAAAGGAAAATGAATAATGGAAATTGATGTCATCCTAAGACCTTTGTAAATTTGTCCACTGAAATCTATAAAGACAATGCAAATCCACTATGTTATCCTAAAAGAAAACCTAAACCTAAAAGGTAATAAGTCTATGTATATATATATATACGACTAGAAGCCCCACATAACCAGGAAAACCCTAAGTTAATTCTTAACTTAGTTTCTTTAGCTTAATGATTCTTAAATCTTGCATAATCATGACATACATGTTCATTGCATTTCGATAGACTGTAATCTTGCTAACGGAGAGTACATCCTCGTGCCGGAGCAAGGAGCTGCTCAGGAGGTAGCCCCAGATCCAGCACCCGAGCCTGCACCAGAGGACCTGCCTGCCACTGCTTTGGAAGGCAAGCCCCGGTTTTATGCATAACCTGTTATTTATGCTATTTTACTTCACTTAATGATTGTAGGATTGATTGTGCACTTAGGTGTAGGAATTGTTTGAAACCCTAGTTGCATGATCTCAGGAATCCTTTTGAGATGAATACTAGTATGACAGGTCGAGTAGTTGCTTTATTTAATTAGGATCTCGGTAGAAGACGAGTGATTTTTCTAGCACTCGCGCGAGGTCAGGAAATTGATTGTACCCACTTTCACACTGTCATGATACTAGTTGGTGGACAACAATCCATGAGGATTGGTTGTTCCCGAGATGGAAAATGGAATAAGGATTAACGTGCGGATACCTGTGTCAAGCGTTTGAACGTACTAAACACATACCGAGAAATATGGTAAATCGGTAAGCCTAGTACCTGAGTGAACCTGCCCGCAGACATATCCCCTCACGCGACCTGAGACGAGGTCTCCCATTCCGGTTATGGTGGGTACAAGTGCGGTCACTGCACGACGGCCAGTCGGGGTCAGTGGGGCATTGTACGCCAAGGCGGTGAGCCCTGATCTGTTGCCAGGGAATCGATGGGGACGGTTGATATGTGTGGGGACGGAGTGCCCCTGCATGTCGTGTGTTTAGGTTTACCTTGCAAGGATAAAAACTCGATTCGAATCGTCTGCTTCTCGCAGCTAATGAGACTGCTTGATCCATTGTACTGCATTGAGTAATAAGTGGAAGTATGATGAGTTGAGATAAGATGTTGATTGCTAATAATGCTTGCTACCATGTATGAGTAGATAGTCCACTTTTAGCCTTAAGAGAGTCACACTTAATTTTGACTAAGATAAAATCTTGATTTAGAAACTCAGCTAGTGCTTTTGGCAACCAAACCCCACAGCCAAACAGCTGCATGTCTAGAGGTAGAGGAGTAGACTCCTCACACCGGGTAAGTCTAGCTGAGTATTAGTATACTCAGCCTTGCTTGTGGCATAATTTTTACAGGTTCTCTGGAGGAAATGGTTGCTGGAATAACTTGGCCGTCCACCTTGCCATCGGGTTGGACTGTCGAGTGGGACCCTGCCTCGGCTGAGGAGGAGCATGAGGAGTGATGGGACAGGCTTCCCCTCTCTCTGTTTAATTACCGTTAGTTTTATTCCGCTGCACTTCAAACAATGATGGTTACTTTTGCAAAAACTCCGATGATGATGATGGTGATGTAATAATTTAATACTCTGGCATGTATGGTTTTATGCTTTATTGTATTTGCTCTGTGACTCACCTTCGAGTGAGATTGTGGTACTTGATCCTGTCAGTGGCCGTGTCGGACTAGATCCGAGGGATTGACGGGTTATTCCCATTTAAGTGTGGTCTAGCCTCTAAGGCGGGGCTTAGGCACTTAAGTTGGAATAATTCGGGCAGTTCCGCCACAATATTCTTGTTGAAAATGAACTTTTATCTTGCAATACACATGAGGCTATTAACCCTATTGTTAAGATTGATGTAGCAACCTTATGTGATGATTTGAGTCAAGGTGATCAAACTAGTCTACATGATGAACTGACCGAAAAAGTTGAAGTTTTGACATTAGACAACCAAAAATTGAAGAGATACTTGACTGATGCAACTACTAGAGGAAAGGTTGCCATTGAGAACAATGATTTCAACAATGAGTTGGCAGTGGATAATAAAAGGCTTAAAAATGAGGTCAAGAAACTTAAGAGTGAAAATGAACATCTTGTAACAAGTGTGCAAAAGTTCAACAAGGGCCAATACCTCCAAAATGAATTGCTCATGAACACTGTCATGAAAAACAACAAGAGTGGTATTGGGTACAATTCTTTTGTGCAAAAGAAAGCTACTGCTCAATACAAGCCAAAGCAGACTCATAAGCCTATCAAATACTTTGAGTGTGGAAAAGAAGGTCACTTTGCCCAGTACTGCAAAGCCAAACCACCAACTCCCTTGCCTAAGCACTCAAGACCATTTGCTTTCAATGCTCATTATGTTCTAAGAAAAGTAGCAAATGGAAAAGTCAAGATTACATTTCTAGGTCCACCAAGCAAGAGTATACCTAGACAAATTTGGGTTGCAAAGTCCTTGATTGAGAAAGTCACTGGTCCTATGCAATATATGACCCTCAAAACTCAAGCTTGATTTGTCTGTGGATGTAGGTGAACTACAAGACCGGTGGGAGCCATTGGGTTATTGACAGTGGATGCACACAACATATGACAGGCAACCCACGGATGTTTACCTCACTTGATGAGAATGTTGATGGACAATACAAAACCACATTTGGGGATAATTCAAAAGGGAAAGTTCAGGGACTTGGCAAGGTGGCAATTTCAAATGATCTATCAATTTCAAATGTTCTCTTGGTTGCACCTTTGAGCTTTAACTTATTATCAGTGGGTCAACTCTGTGATCTTGGACATCAATGCTTATTCACTCCAACAGAGGTTACTGTATAAAAAATGGATGATGAATCAATGGTGTTCAAAGGATTTAGATACAACAATCTCTACTTAGTGGATTTCACCTCTGAAGATGCAGACTTAAGAACTTGCCTCTTTACCAAAGCATCACTTGGATGGCTTTGGCATAGGAGGCTTGCACATGTTGGAATGAGTACACTCAACAAAGTATTAAAGAATGACATGGTTAGCGGATTAAAAGATGTTGTATTTGAAAAGGACAAGCCTTGTAGTGCATGTCAAGCTGGGAAGCAAGTTGCCAACACACATCCTACAAAAGCTTTCATGTCAACATCAAGGCCACTGGAACTACTTCATATGGATTTATTTGGACCTACAAATTATGTAAGTGCTGGTGGCAACCTATACTGTCTAGTGATAGTTGATGATTTCTCAAGATATACTTGGGTGTTCTTTCTCCATGATAAATCTAAAGTTGCATATATATTTAAGAAGTTTGCCAAGAAAGCTCAAAATGAATTTGATTGCAAGATCAAGAAGATTAGAAGTGATAATGGTAAATAATTTGACAACACCAATATTCATGAATACTGTGATGAGATTGGGATCAAGCATGAAGTATCTGCAACATATACACCTAAACAAAATGGAGTTGTTGAAAGAAAAAAACAGGACCTTGATCACACTTGCAAGAACAATGATTGATGAGTATAACACACAGGAGAGGTTTTGGGCCGAAGCTGTCAACACTGCATGTTATGCATCAAACAGGCTATTTCCTCACCGGCTACTTGCGAAGGCTCCCTATGAACTTCTAAATGGGAAAAAGCCAGACATCTCCTTCCGGGTGTTTGGATGCAAATGCTACATTTACAAGAAACGCCATCACCTAGGGAAGTTTCAAAGACGTTGTGATATTGATTTTCTATTGGGTTATTCATCAAAGTCCAAAGCATATCGAGTATTCAATCATGCCACTGGCGTGGTAGAAGAAACATATGATGTGGAATTTGATGAGACTAATGGCTCCCAAGGAGCACTTGAAAATCTTGATGATGTAGGTGATGAGCCACTTAGGGAAGCCATGAAGAACATGCCAATTGGAGCTATCAAACCAAAAGAAGATGAAGAAGAGGTGCAAAACATTGACAGACCTTCTTCATCAAGTGTACCACAAGATCATGAAAAAGATGAGAGGCATGCAAATGAAGATACATTTGTCTCTCATGAGCAAGCAAGGGTACAAGCCGAAGATGTTGATGCTCCAGGATCTTCTTCCCAAGTGGTTGACAGGAGAAACTCATCACTACTTCAAGCACACCCACAAGACCAAATCATTGGGAGTCCTTCACAAGGGGTTATTACTCGATCACATAAACATGCTTCTTTTATTGAACATCGCTCTTTTGTTTCTTGTGTTGAGCCTACATGTATAGATGAGGCGCTACAGGATCCGGACTGGGTGAACGCCATGCATGAAGAACTAAACAACTTCACTTGCAACCTAGTTTGGACCCTAGAGAAGCCCCCACAAGACGCAAGAATCATTGGAACAAAATGGGTGTTCAGAAACAAACAAGATGATCAAGGCGTGATTGTAAGGAATAAGGCAAGACTTGTTGCAAAGGGATTCTCTCAAGTTGAAGGCTTAGATTTTGGAGAGACCTTTACACCGGTTGCTCGACTGGAAGCCATCCATATCCTACTCGCATATGCATCATGCTATGATATTAAGCTTTATCAAATGGGTGTAAAAAGTGCATTTTTAAATGGCTTCATAAATGAACTTGTATATGTTGAGAAACCTCCCGGGTTTGAAGACCCTAGATATCCTAACCATGCTTACAGGTTGTCCAAGGCGCTATATGGGTTAAAGCAAGCTCCAAGGGCTTGGTATGAGCGTCTTCGTGACTTCCTCATCAAAAAGGGCTTCAAGATCGGGACCGTCGACACAACTCTATTCACAAAGAAACATAACAGTGATATTTTCATTTGTCAAGTATATGTTGATGACATAATCTTTGGCTCGACAAATGACTATCATTGCAAGGAATTTGGTGAGTTGATGTCGAAGGAGTTCGAGATGTCAATGATTGGTGAGCTGACGTACTTCCTCGGCTTTCAAGTCAAGCAAATGAAAGATGGTAACTTACTCTCACAAGAGAAGTATACCAAAGACTTGTTGAAAAGGTTCAACATGGAGAAGTGCAAACCAATCAAGACACCTATGCCAACAAATGGACATCTCGATCTAGATGAGGGAGGTAAACCGGTTAATCAATCTCTCTACCGTTCTATGATTGGTAGTTTATTGTATCTTACCGCATCTAGGCCCGATATTATGTTTAGTGTCTGCATGTGTGCTAGATTTCAATCAAATCCTAAGAAAGCTCATCTTCGCGCTGTTAAAAGAATTCTTAGGTATCTCAAGCACACCCCAAGCGTTGGCCTTTGGTATCCCAAAGGAGCTACTTTTGACTTAATTGGCTATTCCGATTCGGATTATGCCGGTTGAAAATTGATAGAAAAAGTACTTCTTGGGGGTGCCATTTGCTTGGGAGATCACTAGTATCATGGACATCCAAAAAGCAAAATAGTGTTGCCTTGTCAACCGCCGAAGCGGAATACATTGCCGTGGGTGCTTGTTGCACACAAATTTTATAAATGAAACAAACTCTTCTAGACTATGGCGTAGTTCTAGAAAAGGTACCTTTGTTGTGTGACAATGAGAGTGCTGTTAAAATTGCTAATAATCATGTTCAACACTCTCGCACCAAGCACATTGATATCCGTCATCACTTCCTTAGAGATCATGTTGCGAAAGGAGACATCATTTTAGGAGTGAGGTCGGAAGATCAATTAGCGGATATTTTCACTAAGACACTTGATAAAACCCGCTTTTGCATGTTGATGAATGAATTAAATATACTTGATCTCAGAAATTTTATCTAAGATCTCAAATGGTGTTGTCAAGCTTGCATTGCATATTTAAATTTCTTGTATTGCATCTAGGGCTTGTCTAACCTAGTTAAGATAACCGCCAACAAAGCGAGTGAAAAAGCTTAACTCGGGCTCAAACTTGACAAGTCTTACTTTTAAGCTTTTAGTACTTAAATTCCTACTTACTATGTAATTGTTGGTTCTTGAGATATGCATTAGGCACTACACTTAGGGGGAGTATCCAAAACTCTAATCTTTCATGAAAACCCCTAGTGCAAAGCCAAAATGCAAATATCACCATTTGCCTATTTTCTCTAAAAATTATCTAGCCTATGGCAAAATATTTTGAAAATTATGAGAAAATATATGAGGGTGCCAATACCTATCCCAAGAGGTATTCTTTTGTGTGATTATAAGTTGGGATTTGGTTTGGTTAAAATTTAGATAGAAAATATAAAACAATTTCAAAATTCACTCTGTCTGGGCTCACCGGACAGTCCGGTGTGCACCGGACACTGCACTGTGCACTGTTCGGTGCACCGACCGCCGCGCGCGCAGATCCTTTTCTCCTGTGCGGTATCCGGTGGTTCACCGGACAGCTACTATGCGCTGTCCGGTGTGCACCGGACAGGCACTGTGAACTGTCTGGTGTGCCCATAACGCGTTTTAAAAAAGGCCCCCAGCCCGTACCCGAGCCAGAAGCCTCAACTTCTCTCGCTGTTCTCTGGTGTTTCTCACTGCTGGCGATCCTCCTCCCTCTCCGGCGATCTCTATCGCCGGCGGCGATCCTCCGGCGACCAAGCAGTGCCCTCCTTCCTCCTCCCTCGCGGTGAGCTCCTCTCTCCTCTGTTCTTCCTCCCTCTTCCCTCTGCTGTCTGTGCTCAACTCACCATCCACCATTTGGTTCAATTTCCAATTCTTGTGAAAATTATATGAATCCAAGTGCATGGCTAGGTTCCTAGATGCTTGTTGAATACCCCTACAGATTCCTAGCTCCCTTTGGGAGGGTTTCACCACCTCAAATAGGCATTTCTCCAAAACCCTAATCCACCGCACACCACGTGCTCGGTGAAATGCCCAAACCAACCAGACATGCCCCAATCAATCCCAAATTTTTCAGGCACCTTCACAATACCTTCAGTAACATATTCGGCAAATTTCACGCCAATCCGATATCCCAGGCTTCAATTTTACACAAATCCCTGTTTCTAGCGATCGTTTCCGAGCCGAGTGCCCAGATTCCATTTTCTTTGACTAAAATCAAACCAAGTGCACACTTCACTCATATTTACCCATGTAAACCTATTCGTGAAGTATCGGCTCAATTCCAAATCATTTCATGCCTCATTTTTAATTTCAAACCTCTTATGGCACAATTTCACGTTCAAACACCGTTTTCGCGTCGTTTGACCTCTCGATCGCCATATCTCTCGATTTATATGCCATGACACTCTATGTATGTATTTATTCACATTTCATATACTTATGACTATGTGACTAATATGTGCTCACATCTTCTGTCATTTCAGTGTCCTCGCCTGCCCGTGAGCCATCTCCTGTCCTGTCTGGATTCTCTCCCTCTCGTGTGAGATTTCCAGGTAGCTATCCATTCCTTTGTCGTCCTATCGGCTGTTATCTTCTTGTGCTTAGTTTCTCTCTCTCATATGCAGTCTTTAGGTCAGGATGCTGCGCACAAAGAATGTGTCGGCGCCAGGGGGAGGAGATAACGAGGACCCTCCTCGCCCTTTTAGGCAGGTCAAGGGGAAGACTGTCTATTTGGAACAGCAGGAAGGCCGCAAGAAGCGGCGTTTGGATAGAGCAGCCCAAGCAGCTCTAGCAGCAGCAACAACAGCTGAGCAGGCTGAGAGAGGTGATCAGCTACGGATTTCTTCACATCAGATTGCTTACCGAGTTCGTCGTCTTGCCTTTCGGCCTCGCTCCTCCGCACCTTCCACTCCCGCCACTCCTACCACTCCACCACCTACTTCGCCCGCTCCAGTCACTCCTGCGCCATCCACCACCTCAGCCATACCTACCACCTTCACTACTCTAGCTTCCACTGCTCCTCCTCCCGCTCCACTTTCCGCTCCACCTATTCCACTTGCCCACTTCCGGGAGCGAGATGAGACCGAGGTGCGACCTTTGGCTACCGATCCCCGGCTGTTTGATCTTTAGCGTGCTACAACGACCCGGGTACGTTGGTGTAGACACGTACCCGTGGAGTCTTGGTCACCGGCATAGAGAAACCCTGCAGCGATAGATTTATTCAGCACCAGGATACATGAGTCTTTCTACAGAGCATAGTTGTCCGCTCAGATTGCTCTGCGAGCGCACCACAGATATGTTGAGGAATGGGTCCGAGTTTTCTATGCTTCTGTATGGATCGACCCTGATCATCAGTGGATGAGGTTCCGCTTTGAGCGAGAGGATGTTACACTTCATGCCAGCCAGATTCGCCAGCTGTTTGGATTCAACGAGTCATCGACTCATCTTCACAGCTTGTGCTACGGTACCTCTGATCCTCCTCGTCGCCCTCACGGTAGAGTTGCTCCAGCTACAGCTCATGTCGCGGCCTTGTTCCGACCACCCTTCTTAGATGGGTCGCGATGTTCTCCAGCAGATTTCACTACAGCAGCCAAGTACTTATATCAGCTCATGAGACGGACGCTTCTGCCGCGGATGGGTTACAGGGAGGCTGCTACTCATATTCAGCTCTGGTTCCTCGGAGCCCTGATCTCTCACTCAGAGTTTGATGTCGTGGACTTCCTTATTTGTGAGATCGAGAACACCGTGTTGGATGGACTTCGTGCCCGGCGTCAGCTGCCATATGCTCACTATCTCTGCCATATCTTCGCACAGCTAATCCAGCCACCACAATTTTAGGGCACCCTTGAGGCCTCTCGCCTCCTCTTTGGCTCTTATCGTCCAGCCCCTGAGGATCTAGTGCCAGCACCTGATCCAGTGATAGACACTCAGGCAGAGGGTACGACCTTTCATCAGTTCGAGACTCAGGGCGCAGCAGTTCCCGATGACGATGATGATGATGATGATGATGACTTTGGGATTCTGCCTCCACCTCCCTGCTCTCACGATCATGAGGCCGAGAGTTCTAGTGCTGTTCCTGCTGCCCCTCCTGCAGTTGACCCTGCTCTGGCTGCTATCCTTCAGACCCTTACGCAGCAGCAGGCTCTTGTGGCGTCCGAGCAGACTCGACTGGCAGCTGAGCAGGCTCGTCAGGCAGCGGTCCAGCAGCAGATGTCCGAGAGGATGCTTTCACTATTTCAGACTATTCAGGACAGGCAGGACACCAGCAGCAGTTTCTTGCAGACAGGGCTGAGCATCAGGCATTCATGACTCACATTATTTAGCATACCAGTGTTCAGATCCCTCCGGTTCAGCTTGCACCCCCTCCAGCTCTTCAGGCGGCTGTTGTGCCAACCATTCAGGCAGGACCCCCTCTTCCTTCAGTTGGTCCTTCTTCCTCTCCATTCCGGCTGATCAACCTGGTTTCCACATCACCGGTCATCAGCTTCGTCAGCGCTCAGTCGCCAGTGCCACCAGCTCCTGCTGTTACCACTACTGCCATGGCTGTGTCTATGACCTCTTCAGCTCTGGCAACTCCTGCAGCGCAGCCTCAATCCGAATCAGTGCCAGCTCCAGCTTCTACGCCAGATCCAGGATCCAAGACTGACTCTGACCCTCAGCTGGCGTTCGCTCTTCTGCCACGACCGCGACCGGATGCGCCCCCGCCACCTCCTTCTGATAGTCGCCTAGAGGGGGGGGGGGGGTGAATAGGGCGAAACTGAATTTTACAAATATAAACACAACTACAAGCCGGGTTAGCGTTAGAAATAAAACCGAGTCCGCGAGAGGGTGTAAAACAAATCGCAAGCGAGTAAAGCGGTGAGACACAAGGATTTGTTTTACCGAGGTTCGGTTCTCGCAAACCTACTCCCCGTTGAGGAGGCCACAAAGGCCGGGTCTTTTTCAACCCTTTCCCTCTCTCAAACGGTCCCTCGGACCGAGTGAGCTTCTCTTCTCAAATCACTTGGGAATCAAACTTCCTGCAAGGACCACCACACAATTGGTGTCTCTTGCTTCAATTACAAGTGAGTGTTTGATCACAAGAAAGAATGTCAAAGAAAAGAATGCGATCCAAGCGCAAGAGCTCAAGAGAACACAACAAATCACTCTCGCTAGTCACTAAAGCTTTTGTGGAATTTGGGAGAGGATTTGATCACTTGGGTGTGTCTTGTATTGAATGCCTAGCTCTTGTAAGTGGTTGGAAGCTGGAAAACTTGGATGCAATGAATGGTGGGGTGGTTGGGGTATTTATAGCCCCAACCACCAAACATGACCGTTGGTGGAGGCTGTCTGTCGTATGGTGCACACCGGACATGTCCGGTGCGCCAGCCACGTCACCAATGCCGTTGGATTCCGACCGTTGGAGCTTCTGTCTTCTGGGCCCGCCTGGATGTCCGGTGCACACCGGACATGTACTGTTCAATGTCCGGTGCGCCAGTATGGGCGTGCCTGACTTCTGCGCACTTCTGGCGCGCATTAAATGCGCCTGCAGGTGACCGTTGGCGCGAAATAGCCGTTGCTCTGCTGGTTCACCGGACAGTCCGGTGTACACCGGACAGTCCGGTGAATTATAGCGGAGCAGCCGCTGCGTTTTCCCGAGGCTGGCGAGTTCCGGAGGCCGCTCTTCCTTGGAGCACCGGTCACTGTCCGGTGTACACCGGACAGTCCAGTGAATTATAGCGGAGTGCCTCTGGAAATTCCCAAAGGTGGCCAGTTTGAGTTGGAGTCCTCCTGGTGCACCGGACACTGTCCGGTGGTGCACCGGACACTGTCCGGTGTACACCGGACAGTCCGGTGCCCCCAGACCAGAGGTGCATTCGGTTGCCTCTTTGCTCCTTTGTTGAATCCAAAACTTGATCTTTTTATTGGCTGAGTGTGAACCTTTTACACCTGTATAATCTATACACTTGGGCAAACTAGTTAGTCCAATTATTTGTGTTGGGCAATTCAACCACCAAAATTAATTAGGGACTAGGTGTAAGCCTAATTCCCTTTCAATCTCCCCCTTTTTGGTGATTGATGCCAACACAAACCAAAGCAAAAATAGAAGTGCATAATTGAACTAGTTTGCATAATGTAAGTGCAAAGGTTGCTTGGAATTGAGCCAATATAAATACTTACAAGATATGCATGGATCGTTTCTTCGTTTTTAACATTTTGGACCACGCTTGCACCACATGTTTTGTTTTTGCAAACTCTTTTGTAAATTCTTTTCAAAGTTCTTTTGCAAATAGTCAAAGGTAAATGAATAAGATTTTGCAAAGCATTTTCAAGATTTGAAATTTTCTCCCCCTGTTTCAAATGCTTTTCCTTTGACTAAACAAAATTCCCCTAAATGAGATCCTCCTCTTAGTGTTCAAGAGGGTTTTGATATATCATTTTTGAAATACTACTTTCTCCCCCTTTTGAACACAATAGGATACCAATTGAAAATACTCTTTGAAAAACTAAGTTTTTGAAATTGGTGGTGGTGCGGTCCTTTTGCTTTGGGCTCATACTCTCTCCCCCTTTGGCATGAATCGCCAAAAACGGAATCATTAGAGCCCTCGAAGTACTTTCTTCCCCTTTGGTCATAAATAAATGAGTTAAGATTATACCAAAGACGAAGTCCTTAGGCTCTCTCCCCCAAAGATGGAGAGTGACTCGGAGCGACGACGAAGGATGAGTTACGGAGTGGAAGCCTTTGTCTTCGCCGAAGACTCCAACTCCCTTTCAATACACCTATGACTTGGTTTGAAATAGACTTGAAAAACACATTAGTCATAGCATATGAAAGAGACATGATCAAGGGTATATAAATGTGCTATGTGTGCAAGTTAGCAAAAGAAATTCCTAGAATCAAGAATATTTAGCTCATGCCTAAGTTTGCTAAAAGTTTGTTCATCAAGAGGCTTGGTAAAGATATCGGCTAATTGATCTTTAGTATTAATGTAAGAAATCTCGATATCTCCCTTTTGTTGGTGATCCCTAAGAAAATGATACCGAATGGCTATGTGTTTAGTGCGGCTATGCTCGACGGGATTATCCGCCATCTTGATTGCACTCTCATTATCACATAGCAAAGGGACTTTGGTTAATTTGTAACCGTAGTCCCGCAGGGTTTGCCTCATCCAAAGCAATTGCGCGCAACAATGACCTCCGGCAATGTACTCGGCTTCGGCGGTGGAAAGAGCAACCGAATTTTGCTTCTTTGAAGCCCAAGACACCAAGGATCTTCCCAAGAACTGGCAAGTCCCCGATGTGCTCTTTCTATTGATTTTACACCCCGCCCAATCAGCATCCGAATAACCAATCAAATCAAATGTGGATCCCCTAGGATACCAAAGCCCAAACTTAGGAGTATAAGCCAAATATCTCAAGATTCGTTTTACGGCCGTAAGGTGAGCTTCCTTAGGGTCGGCTTGGAATCTTGCACACATGCATACGGAAAGCATAATGTCCGGTCGAGATGCACATAAATAGAGTAACGAACCTATCATCGACCGGTATACCTTTTGATCCACGGACTTACCTCCCGTGTCGAGGTCGAGATGCCCATTAGTTCCCATGGGTGTCTTGATGGGTTTGGCATCCTTCATTCCAAATTTGCTTAGAATATCTTGAGTGTACTTTGTTTGGCTTAGGAAGGTGCCTTCTTGGAGTTGCTTCACTTGAAATCCTAAGAAGTACTTCAACTCCCCCATCATAGACATCTCGAACTTTTCTGTCATGATCCTACTAAACTCTTCACATGTAGATTCGTTAGTAGACCCAAATATAATATCATCAACATAAATTTGGCATACAAACAAATCATTCTCAAGTGTTTTGGTAAAGAGCGTAGGATCGGCCTTTCCGACTTTGAAGCCATTAGCTATAAGGAAATCTCTAAGGCATTCATACCATGCTCTTGGGGCTTGCTTGAGCCCATAAAGCGCCTTAGAGAGTTTATAGACATGGTTAGGGTACTCACTATCTTCAAAGCCGGGAGGTTGCTCAACATAGACTTCTTCCTTGATTGGTCCATTGAGGAAGGCACTTTTCACGTCCATTTGATAAAGCTTAAAGCCATGGTAAGTAGCATAGGCTAATAATATGCGAATTGACTCAAGCCTAGCTACGGGTGCATAGGTTTCACCGAAATCCAAACCTTCGACTTGAGAGTATCCCTTGGCTACAAGTCGAGCTTTGTTCCTTGTCACCACACCATGCTCATCTTGCTTGTTGCGGAAGACCCATTTGGTTCCTACAAAATTTTGATTAGGACGTGGAACTAAATGCCATACCTCATTCCTAGTGAAGTTGTTGAGCTCCTCTTGCATCGCCACCACCCAATCCGAATCTTGAAGTGCTTCCTCTATCCTGTGTGGCTCAATAGAGGAAACAAAAGAGTAATGTTCACAAAAATGTGCAACACGAGATCTAGTAGTTACCCCCTTATGAATGTCGCCGAGGATGGTGTCGATGGGGTGATCTCGTTGGATTGCTTGGTGGACTCTTGGGTGTGGCGGCCTTTGCTCTTCATCCTCCTTGTCTTCCTCATTTGCATCTCCCCTTTGATCATTGCCATCATCTTGAGGTGGCTCATTTGCTTGATCTTCTACTTCATCAACTTGAGCTTCATCCTCATTTTGAGTTGGTGGAGATGCTTGCATGGAGGAGGATGATTGATCTTGTGCATTTGGAGGATCTTCGGATTCCTTAGAACACACATCCCCAATGGACATGTTCCTTAGCGCGATGCATGGAGCCTCTTCATTACCTATCTCATCAAGATCAACTTGCTCTACTTGAGAGCCGTTAGTCTCATCAAACACAACGTCACAAGAAACTTCAACTTGTCCAGTGGACTTGTTAAAGACTCTATATGCCCTTGTGTTGAATCATATCCTAGTAAAAAGCCTTCTACAGTCTTAGGAGCAAATTTAGATTTCCTACCTCTTTTAACAAGAATGAAGCATTTGCTACCAAAGACTCTAAAATATGAAATGTTAGGATTTTTACCGGTTAGGAGTTCATACGATGTCTTCTTGAGGATTCGGTGAAGATATAACCGGTTGATGGCGTAGCAAGCGGTGTTGACCGCCTCGGCCCAAAACCGATCCGAAGTCTTGTATTCATCAAGCATGGTTCTTGCCATGTCCAATAGAGTTCTATTCTTCCTCTCCACTACACCATTTTGTTGTGGGGTGTAGGGAGAAGAGAACTCATGCTTGATGCCCTCCTCCTCAAGGAAGCCTTCGATTTGAGAGTTCTTGAACTCCGTCCCATTGTCGCTTCTAATTTTCTTGATCCTTAAGCCGAACTCATTTTGAGCCCGTCTCAAGAATCCCTTTAAGGTCTCTTGGGTTTGAGATTTCTCCTGCAAAAAGAATACCCAAGTGAAGCGAGAATAATCATCCACTATTACAAGACAATACTTACTCCCGCCGATGCTTATGTAAGCAATCGGGCCGAATAAATCCATGTGGAGTAGTTCAAGCGGCCTGTCGGTCGTCATGATGTTTTTGTGTGGATGATGGGTACCAACTTGCTTTCCTGCTTGGCATGCGCTACAAACCCTGTCTTTCTCAAAATGCACATTAGTTAGTCCTAAAATGTGTTCCCCCTTTAGAAGCTTGTGAAGATTCTTCATCCCAACATGGGCTAGTCGGCGGTGCCAGAGCCAACCCATGTTAGTCTTAGCAATTAAGCAAGTGTCGAGTTCAGCTCTATCAAAATCTACCAAGTATAGCTGACCCTCTAACACTCCCTTAAATGCTATTGAATCATCACTTCTTCTAAAGACAGTGACACCTACATTAGTGAAAAGACAGTTGTAACCCATTTTGCATAATTGAGATACAGAAAGCAAATTGTAATCTAATGAATCAACAAGAAAAACATTGGAAATGGAATGGTCAGGTGATATAGCTATTTTACCAAGACCTTTGACCAAACCTTGATTTCCATCCCCGAATGTAATAGCTCGTTGGGGATCTTGGTTTTCCTCATAGGAGGAGAACATTTTCTTCTCCCCTGTCATGTGGTTTGTGCACCCGCTGTCGATGATCCAACTTGAGCCCCCGGATGCATAAACCTACAAAACAAGTTTAGTTCTTGACTTTAGGTACCCAAATGGTTTTGGGTCCTTTGGCATTAGACACAAGAACTTTGGGTACCCAAACACAAGTCTTTGACCCCTTGTGCTTGCCCCCGACATATTTGGCAACTACTTTGCCGGATTTGTTAGTCAACACATAAGATGCATCAAAAGTTTTAAATGAAAACTATGTTCATTTGATGCACTAGGAGTTTTCTTCTTAGGCAACTTAGCACGGGTTGGTTGCCTAGAGCTAGATGTCTCACCCTTATACATAAAAGCATAGTTAGGGCCAGAGTGAGACTTCATAGAATGAATTCTCCTAATTTTGTCCTCAGGATAACCGACAGGGTATAAAATGTAACCCTCGTTATCATGAGGCATGGGAGCCTTGCCCTTTACAAAATTAGACAATCTTTTAGGAGGGGCATTAAGTTTGACATTGTCTCCCCTTTGAAAGCCAATGCCATCCTTGATGCCAGGGCGTCTCCCACTATAGAGCATACTTCTAGCAAATTTAAATTTTTCATTTTCTAAGTTATGCTCGGCAATTTTAGCATCTAGTTTTGCTATATGATCATTTTGTTGTTTAATTAAAGTCATGTGATCATGAATAGCATCAACATCAATATCTCTACATCTAGTACAAATAGATACATGCTCAACTATAGATGTAGGAGGTTTGCAAGATTTTAATTCTACAACCTTAGCATGTAATATGTCGTTTTCACTTCTAAGGTTAGAAATAGTAACATTGCAAACATCAAAATCTTTAGCCTTAGCAAGCAATTTTTCATTTTCATTTCTAAGGCTAGCAAGAGAAATGTTCAATTCTTCAATCCTAGCAAGCAAATCATCATTAACATCTCTAGGATTGGAAGTTGAAACATTACAAACATGAGAATCAACCTTAGCTAACAAACTAGCATTTTCATTTCTAAGGTTGTCTATTGTCTCATGGCAAGTGCTTAGCTCACTAGATAATTTTTCACATTTCTCAATTTCTAGAGCATAAGCATTTTTAACCTTAACATGTTTCTTATTTTCCTTAATTAGGAAGTCCTCTTGGGAATCCAAAAGGTCATCCTTTTCATGAATAGCACTAATTAATTCATTTAATTTTTCCTTTTGTTCCATGTTGAGGTTGGCAAAAAGGGTACGCAAGTTATCCTCCTCATTACTAGCATTATCATCACTAGAAGACTCATATTTAGTGGATGATTTGGATTTTACCTTCTTTCTCTTGCCGTCCTTTGCCATGAGGCATTTGTGGCTAACGTTTGGGAAGAGAAGTCCCTTGGTGACGGCGATGTTGGCGGCGTCCTCGTCGTCGGAGGAGTCGCTAGAGCTTTCGTCGGAGTCCCACTCCCGACAAACATGGGCATTGCCGTCCTTCTTCTTGTAGTACCTCTTCTTCTCCTTTCTTCTCCCCTTCTTGTCGTCGCCCCTGTCACTATCACTTGATAATGGACATTTAGCTATAAAGTGACCAGGCTTACCACACTTGTAGCAAACCTTCTTGGAGCGGGGCTTGTAGTCTTTCCCCCTCCTTTGTTTGAGGATTTGGCGGAAGCTCTTGATGACGAGCGCCATTTCCTCATTGTCGAGCTTGGAGGCGTCGATTGGTTGTGTACTTGGTGTAGACTCCTCCCGATTACTTCCTCGAGCCTTCGATCATGCACTCAAAACTTACAAAATTCCCGATTACTTCCTCGGGAGTCATTAGTGTATATCTAGGGTTGCCACGAATTAATTGAACTTGAGTAGGGTTAAGAAAAATAAGTGATCTTAAAATAACCTTAACCATTTCGTGGTCATCCCATTTCTTGCTCCCGAGGTTGCGCACTTGATTCACCAAGGTCTTGAGCCGGTTGTACATGTTTTGTGGCTCTTCCCCTTTGCGAAGCCGGAACCGACCGAGCTCCCCCTCGATCGTCTCCCGCTTGGTGATCTTTGTGAGCTCATCTCCTTCGTGTGCGGTTTTGAGCACATCCCAAACCTCCTTGGCGCTCTTCAACCCTTGTACTTTGTTATACTCCTCTCTACTTAGAGAGGCGAGGAGTATTGTTGTTGCTTGAGAGTTGAAGTGCTCGATTTGGGCGACCTCGTCCTCATCATAATCTTCATCCCCTACGGATGGTACCTGTGCACCAAACTCAACAACATCCCATATACTTTTGTGGAGTGAGGTTAGATGAAATCGCATTAAATCACTCCACCTAGCATAATCTTCACCATCAAAAGTTGGTGGTTTGCCCAATGGGACGGAAAGTAAAGGTGTATGTTTAGAAATGCGAGGGTAGCGTAGGGGGATCTTACTATACTTCTTGCGCTCTTGGCGCTTAGAAGTGACGGACGCCGCGTCGGAGCCGGAGGTGGATGCCGATGAAGAATCGGTCTCGTAGTAGACCACCTTCCTCATCCTCTTTTTCTTGTCCCCACTCCGTTGCGGCTTGTGGGAGGAAGACTTCTCCTTCTTCTCTTTGTGTGAAGAAGATTTCTTCTCCTTCCCTTTGGAGGAGTCCTTCTTCTTCTCCTTCCCTTTGGAGGAGTCTTTCTTCTCCTTCCTCTTGGTGCGGGACTCTTCCGATGAAGTGCTCCCGTGGCTTGTAGTGGGCTTTTCGCCGGTCTCCATCTCCTTCTTGGCGTGATCTCCCGACATCACTTCGAGCGGTTAGGCTCTAATGAAGCACCGAGCTTTGATACCAATTGATAGTCGCCTAGAGGGGGGGTGAATAGGGCGAAGCTGAATTTTACAAATATAAACACAACTACAAGCCGGGTTAGCGTTAGAAATAAAACCGAGTCCGCGAGAGGGTGTAAAACAAATCGCAAGCGAGTAAAGCGGTGAGACACAAGGATTTGTTTTACCGAGGTTCGGTTCTCGCAAACCTACTCCCCGTTGAGGAGGCCACAAAGGCCGGGTCTTTTTCAACCCTTTCCCTCTCTCAAACGGTCCCTCGGACCGAGTGAGCTTCTCTTCTCAAATCACTTGGGAATCAAACTTCCCGCAAGGACCACCACACAATTGGTGTCTCTTGCTTCAATTACAAGTGAGTGTTTGATCACAAGAAAGAATGTCAAAGAAAAGAATGCGATCCAAGCGCAAGAGCTCAAGAGAACACAACAAATCACTCTCGCTAGTCACTAAAGCTTTTGTGGAATTTGGGAGAGGATTTGATCACTTGGGTGTGTCTTGTATTGAATGCCTAGCTCTTGTAAGTGGTTGGAAGCTGGAAAACTTGGATGCAATGAATGGTGGGGTGGTTGGGGTATTTATAGCCCCAACCACCAAACATGACCGTTGGTGGAGGTTGTCTATCGTATGGTGCACCGGATAGTCCGGTGCACACCGGACATGTCCGGTGCGCCAGCCACGTCACCAATGCCGTTGGATTCCGACCGTTGGAGCTTCTGTCTTCTGGGCCCGCCTGGATGTCCGGTGCACACCGGACATGTACTGTTCAATGTCCGGTGCGCCAGTATGGGCATGCCTGACTTCTGCGCGCTTCTGGCGCGCATTAAATGCGCCTGCAGGTGACCGTTGGCGCGAAATAGTCGTTGCTCTGCTGGTTCACCGGACAGTCCGGTGTACACCGGACAGTCCGGTGAATTATAGCGGAGCAGCCGCTGCGTTTTCCCGAGGCTGGCGAGTTTCGGAGGCCGCTCTTCCTTGGAGCACCGGACAGTCCGGTGAATTATAGCGGAGTGCCTCTGGAAATTCCCGAAGGTGGCCAGTTTGAGTTGGAGTCCTCCTGGTGCACCGGACACTGTCCGGTGTACACCGGACAGTCCGGTGCCCCCAGACCAGAGGTGCATTCGGTTGCCTCTTTGCTCCTTTGTTGAATCCAAAACTTGATCTTTTTATTGGCTGAGTGTGAACCTTTTACACCTGTATAATCTATACACTTGGGCAAACTAGTTAGTCTAATTATTTGTGTTGGGCAATTCAACCACCAAAATTAATTAGGGACTAGGTGTAAGCCTAATTCCCTTTCACCTTCCTCTTCTGGTCTGTAGGTTCGGGTTCCCTATTTGGTGTTTGACGCTAGGGGAGTTAGGGAGTTAGTAGAGAGTCATTTTGATGTAATATATGTGCTTGTTACTCTCTATACTAGCTCCACTTTTGTATGATGATTTTGGCTCACAAACTCTATTATACTCTCGATGCTTATGTTTACTGTGTGTGTATTATGTTTTCACCTTATATGTTATCACCAGTCTTCTAGTTTCTGTTCATCGATTTGGTTTCACTTTTATATGAACAAGAAACTTACGATGTGTATGCGCTCATTCTTATCATTATGTTACACACTCTTTCTGTCAAAGATTATTGAGTACAACTAACCATCTTCTCTATTGACAGAAATTTCAAAACAAACTACTCTCACAAATCTTGTAGGGTTGTCATCAATCACCAAAAAGGGGGAGATTGAAAGCATCTAGGCCCCTGGTTGGTTTTAGTGATTAATGACAATATAATGTTATATGTGACTAACGTGTGTGTTGCAGAGGCAAATGGTAAGTAAGGTTGCATTACATGTAGATGTACTACAACCGTGAAAACAATCCCGGAGATAAGAACTTGAAGCAACGGCTAAAGCAACAAAACACAAAGTGAAGGTCTTCATATTTCGAGTGTCAAGGAGTTGCGGACACTCGTGATATAGTTAGGTCTTTTATTTTGTTTTAGCCATACTATAAAGAGGGGTTATCGATGAGTAGTTTGACCAAGAGAGTTCTAGTGTAGTGTTGGTGCATATTCACACTCACATATAGTGCTAGGTGACACTCTAGAACATACTCACGAGTTAGAACAAAAATCGATTTTGAAAAACAGCAGAAAATAGAATTAGGGTTTCTGTCTGTGGGGCACCGGACTGTCCGGTGTGCCCTCTGTCAGGTGGGGCCAGGTTGGCCTGGGGAAGAGTTTTCCCGCTCGCAGAAACCCGAGAGCGCAGAGTTTGGAAGTTGAATTATAGTGGCACACCGGACAGCGCACCGGACTGTCCGGTGCGCACCAGACAGTGACTATTCACTGTCTAGTGTGCCATCTACCCAACGGCTAGCTGTTAGAACTAGCCGTTGGAGTCGACCGTTGGCGCACCGGTGGCGCACCGGACTATCCGGTGCGCCCATGCGCAGCAGATTGCTGGTAACAGCTAGTTGGTGGGTGAGGGCTATTTATACCCCCTCCACCCACCATATTCATTGTCTTGCTGCCCACATTTACTCCTACACATTAGTAGAGCATTGCAAGCACCATAAAGCCTAGAGAGGTGATTAGAGAATCTTAATCCCGCATTTGAACCTCATTAGTGCTAGCGAGAGCCACCTAGAGCGCACACCACTTGCATTAGGCTTCTCTTGGTCAAGCGAAAGTCTACGACTTGTTACTCTTGGTGATCGGCATCACCTAGACGGCTCGGTGGCATTGGGAGCTCGGTGATCACCATGGAGATCTTGTTGGTGACCCGACTCAAGTTTGTAAGCGGTCGTGAGGGATCCACCATGCCGGAGTGGTAAAGGATCATCTTGTAGTGAGCACTTGGTTCTTGCGAGGACCAAGGGGGAAAAATACCCTTTCGCGGATGCTCCAATGAGGACTAGGGGAGAGTGTCGACTCTTCGATACCTCGGGAAAAATTGGAGGAGTCTTCTAAACCTTGCTTTACATTCCGCACTTAATTTAAGCATTTTACATTGTGTATTTGTTTAGCAAGTATTTTAAGTATTGTCTTAGCATTATTCTATTTCTAGTATTATTCTCTTAGTGCTAATTGTTGGGGTGAAGTTGGGCTCTTGCTTAGGTTTTAATTAGTGTTGATTTTTAGAAAAGCCCAATTCACCCCCCTGTTGGGGGGCCTTCGTCCTCCGAAGGTCCTCAAAAACGTAATTTAACAACGTCTTCCAAGTATGGCTTATGGACACGTACCTTCGATCTTAGGGTAAAAGCATACGCGACGGGAGGAGCATGGTCATGACGAAGGTTGCCGCTGCTCCGAAGCCACGCTCAAGGGAGCTTCGGCTCAATCGCAGAAAAGGGAACCGACTTAAAGGGGAAAGAGTTGTTTAGTCCTCATAGATTTATCTACAAGTCAATAATAAATGTAAAGGGCATGACTGTAATTTCTCACAGGCTGCGTCCTGTGCCTATAAATAGATGAACAATGCCCCCGTACTGTTCACGTTGACTTGTATTCGCTCGTGCGTCACACTTGTACTCTATCAAGCCGAAGGTACTTTTTGTAATTCAATATTGTTCTTATCTTTCCATGATTACATAATTAATAATGAATAAGATGATATAATTATTTGTGTTATTTTTCATATGTCATATGTTTCTTCTTCTATTTTAACATTCACTGCAATCATGAAGGTATGACCTTCATGACCTTCGTCTGAAAATCATTATATCCTAAGGGAAATAATGCTTCGAAGGACGAAGGGCTTTAACCTTTAACATCTTGTGTTGCCTTGTTCTTAATTCATAGCATTTGATAACAAGTCCCCAACATTGGCGCCCACCTCCGGTGAACCCTTTTTCGACCACCTTCGGCAAGCACTGACCTTCGTCATGCCGCCGAAGAAAGCTTCAGCGCCTAGGGCTGCCGCACTACAGCCACTGGACCCAAATCAGGAGACTCTTTCTCTTCGAGAGGCCCAAAGCCAGAAGAGGAAGGCCACTAGCCCAACACTCCAGGAGGAGGAGTTGGACCAAGAAATCAGAAACATGGAGATAATCCATCAGCAAGTACAAAGGATGAAGGAGAAGATGGCCCGACTGGCTGCTCTTCAAAGGCAGATCGACGAAGCCACTGAAGAAGTACGCCATCTTGCTCAAGACGAACAAGATCGAAGGCCTCAACACAGGGAGCTTCATCAAGAAGGCTTATTCAATGAGGATGGATGGTATGATGATTTTAATCATGATACCTTTACCTTTGATGATGCTTCTCCCTTGGCAGCAGAACTGCAGGCTATCCCATGGCCTCCATCATACAAGCCACCTCAGCTCCCTATGTATGATGGGCATTCGGATCTGAAGCAGTTTTTGATGAGTTATGAAGCAACCATATCTTCATATGGAGGCAATGCAGCTATCATGGCCAAGTCCTTCGTCATGGCAATTCGGAATGTGGCCCAAACATGGTATTCTTCTCTTCGGCCAGGGACTATTACTTCGTGGCAGAAGCTCAAGGATATGCTACTGACAAGTTTTCAAGGCTTTCAGATGAAGCCGGTCACAGCTCAGGCCCTGTTTCAATGCACGCAAGACCATGAGTAGTGTCTTCAGGCATATGTCCGAAGGTTCTTGCGTCTCAGAGCACAAGCGCCTACAGTGCCCAATGAAATTGTCATTGAGGCCATGATCAAGGGGCTTCGTCCAGGACCTACTGCCCAGTATTTCGCCAGAAAGCCTCCACAGACTCTGGAGAAGCTGCTTCAAAAGATGGATGAGTACATCAGGGCTGACAATGACTTCCGCCAAAGAAGGGAGGAAGCTTACAGGTTCTCTGAGATGACCAGGGGTTTCGGAGGAAGAATCCACCCGAGGCATGTCAGGTCAATTCACAACTCCACTCAGAATGATGACAGAGGAAGTCAGCTGCAGAGGCCGCATTATTCTTCACAATCTTCGGGGTAGCAACAAAGCTCTTTTCGGACGCCAGCTCCAAGAGGCAGAGGCGCCAGGGGCTTCGAAGGAAGATATGGGGACCAACCCAGGAAGATTTACTGTCTATTTTGTGGTGAAGACAAGGGCCATACTACAAGAATGTGCCAAATCACCATCCAAAAGCAGAAGGAGATCACAGAAGCCGAAGCCCGGCAAAGTCAACCGAAGCAAGTCCTACACACTGCTTCGTGTCACTCACCCTACATACCAGAATATGTGGGTAATCATCCTGCAGCTTCTGTTGCTTCGGCTAGTCAGCCACAGGCTTCTTGGCCATAGCTTCCACCTCCGCCGCCACTACAACCCGCCTATTCACGAGGTCAGCAGCCAGAAGGGAGCCTTCAGACTCATCAGCAGCGAGATCTCAGGGAGGAATCCGAAGCTCGCACAGTCAACAGTACTGTGCTAGAATCAAAACACATCTATTGAGAGATATCCGAAGCATTTTTACATTCATTGTCATTTTCTTTTTTATAAGGAACAATCAATGTAAATCTAGTCTTGTCATTTTTAATTTCTTGTAATACCTTCATTCTTGTCATAGTGAAATATATCTTTCCCACAGACTCACGAAGCTCAAAAACTGTCGAAGCTCAAAAGTCGTTCCTAAGGGAATGCAGAGCTAAAAATCGCATTGCAAGTTTTACCGAAGCTACAAAAGTCGTTCCTAAGGAGCTCAGCGTAAGTTTGTCAAAGCTACAAAAAGTCGTTCCCAAGGGAGCGCAGTGTAAGTTTTCTGCTCAAAAGTCGTTCCAAAGGAAATGCAGAGCCAAATACAGCCGAAATATAAGGCGAAGCGCGAAAAGTCAACTCGAATACCGCCGAAATAGAATGCGAAGAAGTTCAAAAGATGTTCCTAAGGGGATGCAGAACTTACACCGAAAAATAAGCGGTGAAGCCGAAAAATAAACGACAAAGAGATTTTGATGGTTCCTAAGGGGACGCAGATATTGTGTTTCAGCGTGGATATGTGTCTTCGGCATTAGCATCATTTTTTGCATCATATCATCGCATCATATCGCATAGCATCACATCGTACATCATATCATATCAATGACATCAATTGGAAACGAGGCCGATCTTCGGAGAATGCTTTACAAAAAATGAAAAGATGCCAAGACACAAAGTAAGCTGAGAATTACCGCTTCATCAGTTCTGATGTGGAAAGAGGGATCTATTGTTTACGAAGCATAAATGATTTTACAAAGTGTGGATGATTCTTACGAGGCATAAAAACTCTTCTTTACGAAGCATGAAAAGAAGGGAAGATGTTTTTTCGCCGAAGGCTCAAAAACGGTAATGTACATAAAGTTTCATGCATCGCAAAGAACTGAATTACAAACAATTTACATATTACATTGAAGAATATAAACATCAAACATTACAGACTTAGTTCAGCAAATATTGCATTAATATCCTAGAAATGTTTTTACAATAATTGCTATTCTTCCTTCAAAACTTTCTCTGCATCTTCGTTAAGCAGCTTGGTAACAACTTCGTCGACAATAGCTTCGGCCATATTAATAATTTCTATCACTTTCTTTGTCTCTGGGTCGGCCAGTGGGTCGAATGGCTCTGGGGGAGGAGATAGTTCAGTTGCGGTAGAAGACATCAATTATTTCGAAGTCACGAAAATAAACAATAAAGCTAAAAGCCATTAAGTAATATCTATCCGTCTTTCGAGTTCCGCAACTTTCTCAGCTTCTTTCGTTGCTTCTCGAGCATCATGAATATCTTTTTCGCTCTTCTTCATTATTTCATGAGCCATCCCTCGGCTGCCATTTTCCCAGATATCAGTGAAAAATTTTCCGCCTATTGAACTCGCTTCGGCCGAGGGGTCCTTCGTATCATCGACAGAGAAGGCAGCTTCGGCCTGGGCCAAGGTTTTAACATGTTCGCAACCTGCCTTCTCCAAAATGGCCGCAACCCCCTCGCACCAGAAAATACACAGACGTCCCCGCGGTCACTCAAAATCTCCTCAAAAGCTTCGGCTTCACTACTGATCCACTCGATGACGCCCTTAGGGTCACCCCGTATGAAGTTGTCTTCATTTGAGTAGGCGCCCACGTTGGCGAAGCTAGTCTTCATCTTTTTCACACACTCCACAGATTTTTCAAAGCACCTTTCTTTGGATGCGTGAAGCTCTACAACAGCTTTTTCAAAATAATTTTTCCAGTATTCGCTGGCATCTCGATCAGCTTCGGCAACAACGCATTTTAATTTGGCCTCAGCTAATTGTTTCCGAAGGTCTTCTGTTGGGGGCCTTCGGCTTCCGAAGGTCCTCAAAAACAGGACTTAACAGTATTTCTAGAGTATAATGTGTGAACAGTTACCTTCGGACTCAAGTCGGCATCACAGCAGACCAGAATAATACGAAGGTTGATACAGCGCCGAAGGTGTGACCAGGAAAGCTTCGGCGTGGCAGCAAAAAGTGAAACCGACTTAAAGATGAAAAGGCTATTCAGACCTCGATAGATTACTGTAGAATTATTATCAAATGTAAAGGGCATGAATGTAATTTTGTATGGGTTGTGTCCCGTGCCTATAAATAGGTGAACAGTACCCCCGTACTGTTCACGCTGATTTGGCATTCGCTTTTGCGTCACGCTTGTACTTTCATCTCTTTCAAGTTGAAGGTACATTTGTAATTCAATTGTATTTCTGTTCATACATGATAATAATATTTAATTGTCTATGTTATCCTTTATATTTCTCATAATTCATCCTTCGTCACTGCATAATGTATTTATGAAGGTACGCCCTTCATAACCTTCGTCTGAAAACCATTATATCCTAAGGGGAATAATGCTTCGAAGGACGAAGGACCTTACCGATTAACATTTTTTTATGTTGCCTTGTTCTTGACTCATAGCATTTGAGAACAAGTCCCCAACATTGGCGCCCACCTCCGGTGAACTCACTTCCACACTCTGAGTTTTCTGAACACCTTCGGCGATCACGTTATGGCGCCGAAGAAAGTTTCAGCAACTGGCACTGCAGCTCTTCAACCGCTGGACCACAATCAGGAGACTGTCTCTCTTCGGGAGGCCCGAAGCCAGAAAAGGAAGGCTGTCAGCCCGACACCACCAGAGGACGAAATAGATCAAGAAATCAGAGACATGGAAATGCTTCATCAACAGGTGCAGAGGAAGAAAGAAAAGATGGCCAGGCTAGCTGAACTGCAATGGCAGATAGACGAAGCCTCTGAAGAAGTTCGTCATCTTGCTCAGGATGAGCAGCACCGAAGGCCTCAGCACCAAGACCTTCATCAAGAGGGTTTCCCCAACGAAGATGACTGGTATGATAATTTCCATCATGGGAATTTTGTTTTCGATGACGCTTCTCCTCTGTCCGCTGAGCTGCAGGCTACACCTTGGCCTCCGTCTTACAAGCCGCCTCAGCTTCCCGTATTCGATGGCCATTCAGACCCGAAGCAGTTTTTGATGAGCTACGAAGCAACTGTATCTTCGTATGGTGGCAATGCTGCAGTCATGGCCAAATCTTTTGTTATGGCTGTCAGGAGTGTTGCTCAAACCTGGTATTCATCCCTTCGACCAGGAACGATCACTTCATGGCAGAAGCTGAAGGACTTGTTGTTAACTAGCTTCCAAGGGTTTCAGACGAAGCCGGTCACTGCTCAAGCTCTATTCCAGTGCACCCAGGATCACGAAGAATACCTTCAGGCGTATGTCCGGAGGTTCTTGCGTTTGAGGGCACAGGCACCAACGGTGCCCAATGAAATTGTCATTGAGGCCATGATCAAGGGGCTTCGGCCAGGACCGTCGGCTCAGTACTTCGCTAGGAAGCCTCCTCAAACTTTGGAGAAGCTGCTCCAGAAGATGGACGAGTACATTCGGGCCGATAATGATTTTCGCCAAAGAAGGGAGGAGGCTTTCAGGTTTTCTGAAATGACCAGGGGCTTCGGAGGAAGGTTCTATCCGAGACACGTTAGATCAATTCATAACTCTACCCAAAATGATGATCGAGGGAGCCAACAGCAAAGGCCACAGTGTTCCTCACAGGCTTCGGGGCAACAGCAAGGCTCCTTCCGACCACCAGCTCCAAGAGGCAGAGGCGCCAGGGGCTTCGGCGGAAGATTTGGAGATCAACCAAGAAGAATCTTTTGCTTGTTTTGCGGTGAGAACAAAGGCCATACCACCAGAATGTGCCATGTTACCATCCAGAAGCAAAAGGAAATAGCCGAAGCCGCAGCACAACAAGCTCAGCCGAAGCAGGTCATGCATACTGCTTCGTATCATTCGCCCTACATCCCAGAATATGTGGGCAATCACCCTGCAGTTTCTGTTGCTTCGGCGAGTCAACCTCAAGCTTCCTGGCAGCAGCCTCCGCCTCCACCTCCGCTGCAACAAGGCCAGCAGCCAGAAGGGAGCCAGTATGCTCCACACCAAAGGGACTTCAGAGAGCAGTCCGAAGCTCGTACAGTCAACAGCACTGTGCCAGAGTCAAAGCACATCTATTGACAAATATCCTACCTTAATAGCAGTCTTTCTTATTCAGTCTTCTTTTCTGTGTAATAAAGGACATTGTTTAGATCTCATATAAATAGTTTCGTTGTTTGTCACAAGGAAAATATATTTTCTTCACAGGCCTAAGTTGTTGAAGTTTAAAAACTTGTGATAACAAAGAGGACCTTCGGATTATCAAAATTTCTTCGAAGCAACAAAAAGTCGTTCTAAGGAACGCAGAGTAAGTTTGCCGAAATCATAAAAGCCGCTCCAGAGGGAGCGCAGTGTAAGTTTTCTGCTCCAAAGTCATTCCAAAGGGAATGCAGAGCATACAGCGAAAAGTCAACGCTGATACCGCCTAAGTAAAAGGCGAAGCGCGAAAAGTCAACGCGAATACCGCTGAAAGTAAAAGGCGAAGAAGCTCCTAAGGGAGGCTTACAGCGAAAAATAAACGCTGATTCCGCTGAAGTAAAAGGCGAAGAAGCTCCTAAGGGAGGCTTATCAAAGATTATATGTTTTATTGCAGGGATGTGTGTGCATCTTCGGAATGAACATCACCTCACATAACATAACATCATCGCATCATTTCGCATAGCATAAGCATCATACATCATGTTGCATATGGCACAAGAGGTGGACATGATATCAATCTACAGAAGAACGTTTTGAAAAAATGGAAAAATCATAATGTCGCAAAGAGATACATTATTGATCTTCGGAAGTGTAGCTTCGGAAAATATCTTCACGAAGCCTGGATATTATTCATCAGAACACTGGATATTGTTGTGACAAAGAAAAATCCTTCTTCACGAAGCATGAAAAGAAGGGAAGGTGTTTTTTCGTCAAAGACTCAAAAGCGGTACGTGTAAAGTTTCATGCATCGTAAAGAATTGAGCAATAAAAATAGGTATATTACATTCAGGGTTACAAAATGTTACAATATATTACATTTCAGAAGTTTTTACAATAATACTTAATCTTCTCTCAAAACGACTTCTGCAGCTTCGTTCAGGAGCCGATTGACGACTTCGTCCATAATAGCTTCAGCCATCTTTTTAATTTCGTCATCTCCTTTCGGCTGAGGGCCCGAAGACGCTTTAGCAGGATCTGAAGTAGGACAGGATACGACTACATTGCTATTACAAATTGCAAACGAATCTTAAAACCTAAAATTACAACACAATAAAAACTATTAGTTAATACCTAATTGACCTTCGGGCTCTGCGCTTTTTTCAGCAGCCTCAGCCACTTCTCTAGCATCGTGAATGCCCTTTTCACTTTTTCGAATAATTTCTCCGGCCATTTCTCGGCCACCATTATCCCAGATATCGGTGAAAAATTTTCCACCAACCATGCTAGCTTCGGCCGAAGGATCTCTTGCATCTTCGAAGGACAAAGCAGCTTCGGCTTGCGCTAAAATCTTTACATGTTCGCAGCCCTTTTTCTCTAAAATGGTGGCAATCCCCCTGGCACCCGAGAAAGCACATATGTCTCCGCGGCTATTTAAAATTTCTTCGAAGGCCTCAGCTTCGTGATCGATCCATTCGATGGGACCTTCGGGGTTGCCTCTTGTAAAGTTTTCCTCGCTCGAGAACGCGCCGACGCTGGCGAAGCTAGCTTTTAATTTCTTAACGCACTCTATAGATTTGTTGTAGCATCTCTTCTTGGACGAACGAAGCTCTTCAACAGTTCCTTCTAAGTGATCTGCCCATTGGTCGCTGAGTTCCCGCTTCGTTTCTTCAAGTATGCGTTCTTCCTTGGCGCGGGCCAGTTGTTTCCGAAGATCTTCAATTTCGCGCTTTTGGGCCTCAGCTTGACCTTTAAAAGCAGCTTCGTCTTCCTTTATTTTATTTATCAATGAATGTAATATTTTATCTTTTTCGAGACCTTCGTTCCTCAGTTCAATTACTTCGGAACGAAGGTTGCTCAGGGCTATAGTACACCTTTCGTCTTCAGCATCTTTCTGTGCCCTGAGGGCATTGCTAAGTATCAGGCCCTGCAAAGAGAAATATGTGTGTGTCAATAGATTTAAGTAAATGAAAAATTTCGGCCTCATCAAAAAATTACAAAGATTCCATTTGTTGAACCTTTAAGCTATTATATGCCAGGCTGTCGGCCAAATCATTTTTCGATAGCACGGAGAGCCCGTCTTCCAGTGTTGGGAATCCGAAGCTCTTACTCATCTCCCGGCAGACAGAAATCTCTTTGCTGTCAGGGAGACAATACAAAAAGTCTTCTTCTCCACTGCCATTGAATATTAATGCCCCCTTTGGATACTTCAGTTTTTGGGCGTAAAGTTGGGCCTCTTGTTTTTCTTTTTCTGATAATTGTTTCCCCGAAGCATGGCGAACAATATAATCAAGGATTTTGGGGGATGCTTCGGGGGCAGCAGCACTGATTTCTTCAACAAAAGTTGGCTCTGTTATTTTTTCTTCTTCCTCGGTTTCCAGGGATTTTATCTTCGTAGGTTCTGAGGATCCAGCTTCGACTGCAGTTTCTTGCTCTGGAACTTTAGTATCAGAGACTTCAGTTTTTTCTTCGGGGATGACAACAGTTTTCTTCGGAGGTGTGCTTGAAGATTTAATGGTCTCCAGAACATCTAGCACATTGACCATTCTCTTCCTTTTCGGAGTCACTGCTGGCACTTTTTGGTTTTTTACTGTCTCAATATTTGCTGCAGGACTCAAAACTTCTGATGTTTTTGATCTCTCAGTTGCTTCTTTTATTTCTTCCATTTTTTCTGTGGATGGCGCTTCGGCTTTCTCTTTCGTTTCTGGTAACAAAATTTTCGGTTCTTCTAATGCTATCCTTGTTGGCGCTTCGGCCGTTTCTGCGACTTCTGGCAGCAAGGTTGGCTCGGTTGGTTTTTCAGCTTCGGTGGCCGAAGAGGTTTCCCCGGTAAACTCGGGCACCGAAGCTGGTTCAATATAGCGCGGCCGATGTGTGAGGACCTTTATCCTTTTTCTTTTCGGTTCTGGCTCGCTAGGAGCAGTTGCAGCTTCTTCTTTTGCAGAGGTTGTGTTCTTTCTCTTCTGCCCTCGAATAGGATAACGATAGTCAGGGTAGACGAACCCGATTGCATCAAACACCCGATTCAGCCTCTTCTTTTTTCGGCCTCCGAAGGCTGCTGACAGTGCAGTATCTTCGGCCTTCGAATAAGCCCCAAGCAGTTCATCACTTAAATTTTCAATGCTTTTTAACCAGTCATCATCTGGCTCAACGAATTTATCTCCGAACTTAAAAGTGTACTTCAGCCTGATAAGTCCACCTTCGTCGGCCTCTTTTATGGTTTCTTGCGGCATTTCCCATTTCTCCGCGAGCGGCCATACCCTGAAGGCAATATGATCTTGTACTAAATCTCTCGTTCCAATAAAAGAGCAGACAGCCCCGAAGGCTCTCTGGCATTCTTCGGCAGCTTCATTCATTTCAACCTTCGGCCTCCGAAGGCCGAGGCTTTGCCAAATAGGGCGCATAATTATACCTTTGATATCTTCTCGTGCCTTCAGATCATTTTTCACATAAAACCATTCTGTCATCCAGTCGCCGGGCCATCTCTTCCGAGAGGTTGGCACGGGACAGCTCGACCCAGACCGAGAAACAAAATTGTAGCAGCCAAAGTTATTATGATACTGTTCCTTACCCCAAGGTTTTGTCTCGTATGATAATTCGTGTATGTTACAGAAGCTTTTCGCATCAGGTTCCAGACCTTGGCTTCTCACGGCCCATACGAAGATATTCAGCCTTATGATTGCTTCGGGGGTAAGTTGGTGAAGATAGACTTCAAATATTTTCAGCACCTCTACAACGAAGCTGCTCAAGGGAAATCGCAGTCCAGCTTTCAAAAAGCTTCGGTACACTACGACTTCATTCTCTTCAGGGTGTGGACAAGTCTTCTCCCCTTCGTCGGCCCTCACAATGGACAAATCCCGGAAATACCTTCCTCTCATGTTGGCAAGATGATTCTCTTTGATAGTTGATTTACCATAAACTAAATGGCTTGGTCGCCAAGGACGATCTTCGGAGTCTTCACCACCACTGTCCACATCATAACTGTCGCTGTCATCGGTATCTTCAGACAAACCTTCCAGAATTTCCTTGGTGATTTTTTCCGTGTTGGTCTTCGACATCGCTATAAGAAACCCCAAGTTTTTCTCTTCATCAAGACTCAGCTTCATCTCAGCAGCAGCCTTCTTAGCTTCAGACATCTTCGGAAGCGCTAAAAAACTGTTTTCAAAACCGAAGCTTCAAAACTAAAAGCTCAGCAAATCTTAGTGCACAAGAGCTAAAAATTGAGTGAGCAGAAGCAGATGGCAAGAGAGCGTGCCAAATGAGTTTGCGGTATGACCGTATTTATACGCCCAGCGCGTTGAAAATTGAAAGACCCCGCTTGTCAGTGAATGTTGCTATTCTAGCAAAGGGAAGGTGTTTTGTCAGACCTTCGGCGTAAAGCCTTCGTTCATGTCGCAATCTAAATTTATTATTTTAAAAACAAATTAATATTGCGAGGGGCTACTGTTGGGGGCCTTCGGCTTCCGAAGGTCCTCAAAAACAGGACTTAACAGTATTTCTGGAGTATAATGTGTGAACAGTTACCTTCGGACTCAAGTCGGCATCACAGCAGACCAGAATAATACGAAGGTTGATACAGCGCCGAAGGTGTGACCAGGAAAGCTTCGGCGTGGCAGCAAAAAGTGAAACCGACTTAAAGATGAAAAGGCTATTCAGACCTCGATAGATTACTATAGAATTATTATCAAATGTAAAGGGCATGAATGTAATTTTGTATGGGTTGTGTCCCGTGCCTATAAATAGGTGAACAGTACCCCCGTACTGTTCACGCTGATTTGGCATTCGCTTTTGCGTCACGCTTGTACTTTCATCTCTTTCAAGTTGAAGGTACATTTGTAATTCAATTGTATTTCTGTTCATACATGATAATAATATTTAATTGTCTATGTTATCCTTTATATTTCTCATAATTCATCCTTCGTCACTGCATAATGTATTTATGAAGGTACGCCCTTCATAACCTTCGTCTGAAAACCATTATATCCTAAGGGGAATAATGCTTCGAAGGACGAAGGACCTTACCGATTAACATTTTTTATGTTGCCTTGTTCTTGACTCATAGCATTTGAGAACAAGTCCCCAACATCTTCAATTTCACTCTTTTGGGCCTCAGCTTGAGCTTTGGAACTAGCTTCGTCTTCTTTTGTTTTGCTCACCAATGAAATTAATATTTTATCCTTCTCAAGGCCTTCGTTCCTTAGTTCAATTACTTCCGAACGAAGGTTGTTTAGAGCCATTGTGTACCCTTCATCTTCAATGTTTTTCTGTGCCCTGAGGGCATTACTAAGGATCAAGCCCTACAAGAGAAAGTATAGTATTAAGCATAAACAAGTAATTCATTTCCAAATACAAAAATTGATTTTCATACCTTTATGCTATTATATGCTAAGCTGTCAGCTAATTCATCCTTCGACAATACTGAGAGGACATCTTCTAACTTTGGGAATCCGAAGCTTCTTCCTATCTCTCGGCTGACGAATTTCTCTTTGTTATCCGGGAGACAGTATAAAAAATCTTCTTCTCCGCTACCATTAAACACCAGTGCCCCCTTCTGGTATTTCAGTTTTTGGGCATAATGGTGAGCTTCTAGTTTTTGTTCCGAAGAAAGCATCTTTCCTGAAGCATGGCGGATGATATAATCAATGCTCTCTTCCAAAGCTTCGGGAGCAGGAGTAGCAACCTTTCCAGCCGAAGTTTGCTCTGAGGCTTTTTCTTCTGTTGCTTTCTCTTCAATTTCTGAAGCTTCGGCACTAGCTTGGCTTACTGCAGCTACAATTTCGACCGGCTTCATTTTAGCTTCGGTCTGCATTTTTGAAGCCTCGACAATTTTCCTTAAAGGACTAGAGCTTAAAGCCTTTACTATCTCTAGCGCATCTAGTACATTTGCCATCCTTCTTCTTTTCGGAGTTGCCGCAAGACTTTTTTGTGCCTTCGGCACTATCACTTCCGCCGAAGGGCTTAAAATTTCTAGCATTTTTGTTGCTTCAGTTTTTGGCTCTTCGGCCTTATCTCTACCAATCTTTGACTCAGCTTGCTCGGTTGAGGGCGCCTTCGGCATGATGGCCGGTTCTTCAGCCTTCTGCGTAGGAGGAATGGACTCCTTTGGTTCAGCAGCTGAAGAAGTCTCCCCGCCAAACTCAGGCACCCCGACCGGCTCAATAAAACGTGGCCGGTGGGTAAGGACTTTCAACTTTTTGCTCTTCGGCGCAGGCTCATCTGGAGTGGCCGAAGCAGCAATCTTGGCCGAAGCAGCAACTTTCCTCTTCTTTCCCTGTCCCCGCAGCGGGTAGCTGTAGTCAGGGTAAACAAAACCAATAGCATCAAAAACTCTATTCAATCTCTTTTTTCCTCGGCTCCTGAAGGATGTGGATAAGGCATTATCTTTCGCTTTGGAATACGATCCAAGCAGTTCATCACTTGTAGCTTCAATACATTTCAGCCAGTCATCATTCGGTTCATCAAATTTATCTCCGTATTTGAAGGTGTATTTCAATCGAACCAGCTCACCTTCGCCAGACTTGGTAACAGTCTCTTTTGGCATTTCCCAGTTCTCTAAAAGAGGCCACACTCTGAAAGCTATATGCTCTTGGATTAAATCTCTTGTACCAATGAAAAAATAGACAGTACCAAAGGCCTTCTGGCATGCTTCGGCGGCTTCATCGATTTCAACTTTCGGCCTTCGAAGGCCGAAGCGGGACCAAATGGGGCGCATAATAACCTCCTTAACATCCTCCCTCGCCACTAAGTCGTTCTTCACATAAAATCATTCTTCCATCCAATTCCCTGGCCACCTCTTCCGAAATGTTGGCACTGGGTAACTTGCGTTGGGACGGGCGATGAACCCGTAACAACCGAAGTTGTTGTGATATTGTTCCTTCCCCGTGGCCTTCGTCTCATACATGAGTTTGTGCATGCCGCAGAAGCACTTTGCACTCGGTTCTAGCCCCTAACTCCTTACTGCCTAGACAAAGATCCCCATCCTTAATATAGCTTCGGCGGTAATTTGATGGAGGAAGATCTGATAAATTTTTAGACCACAAACCTGCTCAATGGAAACCGAAGCCCAGCTTTGAAGAAGCTTCGGTAAATCACAACCTCGTCTTCCTCAGGGGCAGGAACATTGTTGTCTTCACCAGCCCTCACAATAGACATGTCCCGAAAATATCTTCCCCTCATATTTTCAAGATGACTTTGCTTGATGGTCGATTTTCCGAAAATTGCATGACTTGGCCTCCAGGGTCGATCCTCGGAGTCTTCACCTCCACTCTCTGCATCATAATTGTCACTGTCACCAGTGTCTTCAGACAGGCCTTCCAGGATTTCCTTGGTAATCTTCTCTGTATTTGTCTTCGCCATTGACTTGATAAACCTAGCTATATAAGGATTAGCAGCCTTCTTCTGCTCAAAGAGCTTCTCCTCTTCAGTGAGCTTTGTCTCAGCAGCAACTTTCTTGTCTTGAGACATCTTTCCTTTGGAAATGACGAAAATGTGTCCTTAAAACCGAAGCTTAGAAGGTCTAAGAAACTAAGCAAGCGTTGGTGAGCAAGAGCTATAAAGTTGAGCAAACAAAGCAAATGGCACAGACAGTGTACCGAATCTGGTCAGGGTGAGTTCTTATTTATACGCTCGGCGCGCTTTAAATTGGAGGGTCCCGCCTGTCATTGACTGTTGCTATTCTAGCAAAGGGAAGGTGTTTTTTCGGACCTTCGGCTTAAGGCCTTCGTCCATGTCGCAGTCTGAATTCGTTATCCTAAACAAATTAATACTGAGAGGGGCTACTGTTGGGGGCCTTCGTCCTCCGAAGGTCCTCAAAAACGTAATTTAACAACGTCTTCCAAGTATGGCTTATGGACAGGTACCTTCGGACTCAGGGTAAAAGCATACGCGATGGGAGGAGCATGGTCATGATGAAGGTTGTCGCTGCTCCGAAGCCACGCTCAAGGGAGCTTCGGCTCAATCACAGAAAAGGGAACCGACTTAAAGGGGAAAGGGTTGTTTAGTCTTCATAGATTTATCTACAAGTCAATAATAAATGTAAAGGGCATGACTGTAATTTCTCACAGGCTGTGTCCTGTGCCTATAAATAGATGAACAGTGCCCCCGTACTGTTCACGCTGACTTGTATTCGCTCGTGTGTCACACTTGTACTCTATCAAGCCGAAGGTAATTTTTGTAATTCAATGTTGTTCTTATCTTTCCATGATTACATAATGAATAATGAATAAGATGATATAATTATTTGTGTTATTTTTCATATGTCATATGTTTCTTCTTCTATTTTAACATTCACTGCAATCATGAAGGTATGACCTTCATGACCTTCGTCTGAAGATTATTATATCCTAAGGGAAATAATGCTTCGAAGGACGAAGGGCTTTAACCTTTAACATCTTGTGTTGCCTTGTTCTTAATTCATATCATTTGAGAACAAGTCCCCAACACCCCCTCTTGGGCATCATGATCATTTCAGTAGCGCATGCCAAGCAAGGAAGCAAGTTGGCGTCCATCATCCACACAAGAACATCATGACGACCGACAGGCCACTTGAACTACTCCACATGGACCTATTCGGCCCGATCGCTTACATCAGCATCGACAGGAGTAAGTATTGTCTTGTAGTTGTGGATGATTATTCTCGCTTCACTTGGGTATTCATTTTGCAGGAAAAATATCAAACCCAAGAGACCTTAAAGAGATTCTTAAGACGGGCTCAAAATAAGTTTGGATTGAGAATAAAAAAGATTAGAAGCGATAATGGAACGGAGTTCAAGAACTCTCAAATTGAAGGATTTTTTGAGGAGGAGGGCATCAAGCATGAGTTCTCTTCTCCCTATACACCTCAACAAAATGGTGTAGTAGAGAGGAAGAATAGAACTCTATTGGACATGGCAAGAACCATGCTTGATGAGTACAAGACACCAGACCGATTTTGGGCGAAGGCGATTAACACCGCCTGCTACTCCATCAACTGGCTATATCTTCTCCGAATCCTCAAGAAAACATCATACGAACTCCTCACTGTTAAAAATCCCAATGTTTCTTATTTTAGAGTCTTTGGGAGCAAATGCTTTATTCTTATTAAAAGAGGTAGAAATTCTAAATTTGCTCCTAAAGTAGTAGAAGGCTTTTTACTTGGTTATGACTCAAACACAAGGGCATATAGAGTCTTCAACAAATCCACTGGATTAGTTGAAGTCTCTTGTGACATTGTGTTTGATGAGACTAATGGCTCCCAAGTGGAGCAAGTTGATCTTGATGAACTAGACGATGAAGAGGCTCCGTGCGTCGTGCTAAGGAACATATCCATTGGGGAGGTGTGTCCAAAAGAATCTGAAGAGCCTCCACAAGCACAAGATCAACCATCATCTTCCATGCAAGCATCTCCACCAACTCAAGATGAGGATAAGGCTCAAGAAGCAAAAGATGAAGATCAAGACAATGAGCCACCTCAAGAGGAGGACATTGATCAAGGGGGAGATGATGATAATGAAGACAAGGAAGATGATCATGAGATTCGGGTTAAAAGACCGCCACACCCAAGAGTCCACCTAGCAGTTCAAAGAGATCACCCCGTCAACTCCATACTTGGTGACATTCACAAGGAGGTAACCACTAGATCTCGAGTTGCTCATTTTTTGAACATTACTCTTTTGTGTCCTCTATTGAGCCATACAGAGTAGAGGATGCATTAAGAGATCTAGATTAGGTGGTAGCTATGCAAGAGGAGCTTAACAACTTCACGAGGAATGAGGTATGGCATTTAGTTCCACGTCCTAACCAAAATGTTGTAGGTACCAAGTGGGTATTCCGCAACAATCAAGATGAGCATGGTGTGGTGACAAGGAACAAAGCCCGACTTGTTGCAAAAGGTTATTCACAAGTCGAAGGTTTAGATTTTGATGAAACCTATGCACCCGTAGTTAGGCTTGAGTCAATTCGTATATTACTTGCCTATGCTACTTACCATGGCTTTAAGCTATATAAAATGGACGTGAAGAGTGCCTTCCTCAATGGCCCTATCAAGGAAGAGGTATATGTTGAGCAACCTCTCGGCTTTGAAGATAGTGAGTAACCCAACCATGTTTGTAAGCTCTCAAAGGCGCTTTATGGGCTCAAGCAAGCCCCAAGAGCATGGTATGAATGCCTAAGATACTTCCTTACCACTAATGGCTTCAAAGTTGAAAAAACTGATCCTACTCTCTTCACTAAAACTATTGCTAAATACTTATTTATATGCCAACTTTATGTTGATGATATCATATTTGGGTCTACTAACAAGTCATCTTGTGAAGAGTTTAGTAGGATTATGATACAGAAATTAGAGATGTCTATGATGGGGGAGTTGAAGTATTTCCTTAGATTTCAAATCAAGTAACTCCAAGAGGGCACCTTCATCAGCCAAACTAAGTACATTCAAGACATACTTAAGAAGTTTGGAATGAAGAATGCCAAACCCATCATGACACCCATGGGAACAAATGGGCATCTCGACCTCGACACAGGAGGTAAATCCATAGATCAAAAGGTATATCGATAGATGATAGGTTCTTTACTCTACTTATGTGCATCTCGACCGGACATTATGCTTTCTCTTTGCATGTGTGCAAGGTTCCAGGCAAATCTTAAGGAAGTTCACCTTAGGGCCGTGAAAAGAATCATGAGATATTTAGTTCACACTCCTAAGTTTGGGCTTTGGTACCCCAAGGGATCTACCTTTGATTTAATTAGGTATTCCGATGCCGATTATGCTGGATGTAAAATTGGCAGGAAGAGCACATCAAGGACTTGTCAGTTTCTGGGAAGACCCCTGGTGTCTTGGGCTTCAAAGAAACAAAACTCAATAGCTCTATCCACTGCCAAAGCTGAGTATATTGTTGCAGGCCATTGTTGTGCACAATTACTTTGGATGAGGCAAACCCTTAGGGACTATGGCTACAAATTGAGCAAAGTCCCACTCCTATGTGATAATGAGAGTGCAATCTGCATGGCGTATAATCCCGTTGAACACAGCCACACTAAGCACATAGACATCCGGTATCACTTTCTGAGAGATCACCAATAAAATGGGATATCAAAATTGCTTATATTAACATTCACAACCAATTAGTCAATATCTTTACCAAGCCACTAGATGAAAAGACCTTTAGCAAACTTAGGAATGAGCTAAATACAATTGATTCTCGGAACTTTGATTGAAACATTGCACACATAACTAATTCATATACCTTTGATCATATCTCTTTCATTTGGTACAAATGCATATTTCTTATTCTTATTGTGCCAAGGCTAAAACTAATGTGCTTTCAAGTATATTTCTATGTTTAGTCTTAGCTTGAAAGGGAAATGGAGTATCCGGCAAAGGCAAGGCTTCCACTCCAACTCTGACGGTATCATTTATCCTTTGTCGTTACTCCGAAAACTCTCAATTGGTATAACCCTTCACTCTTATTTCTTTTACCAATGGGGGAGAAAGTATTAGGGCCCATAAGGGGAGAATTGTAAAGGGCTCTCAAGTTCTCCGTTTTTGGCGATTAATGCCAAAGGGGAGAAAGTATTAAGCCCAAAACAAAGGGACCGCACCACTAGTGTTTATTTCAATTGGTATTTGAGTTAATTTTCAATTGGTATCTTATTTGGTTTCAAAATTGGTAAAAATTTCATTTGGTATCTATTTCAAAAAAAGGAAAATCATTTCAAAAACCCTCTTGAAAGCTAAGGGGAGAATTTCTTGAGGGGGAGCTTTTAGTCAAAGGAAAGGCATTTGAAACAGGGGGAGGAATTTCAAATCTTAAGAATGCTTTTTGAAATCATATTCTTATACCTTTGGCTATCTGCAAAAGAATTTGAAAAGATTTTTCCAAAATATTTGCAAAAAAAAGCAAGTGGTGCAAATGTGGCCCAAAATGTTAAATAGAAGAAAGCAATCACGTTTATTCTTGACATATGTACAAAGTCTTTCAATTGGTTTAATTATAAGTAACCTATGCACATCAATCATAATTGCAAACTAGTTACAATTTTACACTTTATATTTGCTTTGGTTTGTGTTGGCATCTGTTGGTCACTTGTTCTCAAATGGTATAGATCAAGAACAAGGCAACACAATTATTAATAGTTAAAGACCTTCGTCCTTCGAAGCATTATTTCCTTTCGAATATAATGATCTTCAGATGAAGGTCATGAAGGACATACCTTCGTCATTCTAACATATGAATATGAATATTTAAGCAGTAGAACATAAAGAAATAAAGATCATAATTATGAATCAGTAATATATTTATATTACTGTGAATATGAGTAAATATCAATAATATTCATATTACATCGTTACCTTCGGCTTTACAGAAGGTAAGGATGTGAGAATGGCGCAAGAGTGATTACAATCCAGCGCGAATAGTACGGTGTTACTGTTCATCTATTTATAGGCACGGGACATAGCCAGGACAAAATTACATTCATGTACTTGATATTTACTCTTAATCATAATGCGATTTATCAAGGACTAAGTAGTCCTTTCCCCTTTAGGTCGGTTTCATCCTTGATCTTCGTCATTATACTAGGCCGAAGCTCCTTCAGCCATAGCTTCAGCGTCCATCCATATCACCTTCGGGTTGTATCTTCATATCGCGCATGCCTTTATCATGAGAGAAAGCCTTCATCCCAAAGCTGAAGTCTCCTGTAACAGTCTATATCATACTGAAAACATATGATTAATCACGTGTTTGAGGACCTTCGGAAGAGGAAGGTACCCAACAGTTGCCCCTCGCAGTATTGTTTTGTTTCTTTGTAACAAATTTAGACTGCAACCTGGACGAAGGCCTTTAGTCGAAGGTCCAAAAAAACACCTTCCCTTCGCTATAATAGCGAACGTCACTGACATGCTGGACCCACCAAGCCATGGGACGCTATGCATATATACATGGGCTCGTATTGAAAGCGTTTCTTGTGCTGTTTCGGTTGCTCACACCGTGTTTGCTATTTTAAAATTTCTTGCTCTTCGCGAGTTTGAGCTTCGGTATCTCAACAAGTTTTTGATTTGACGGCTGGTGAGAAGAAGACCGTGGACCCGATGTTGTACGAGTTTTACGAAGCTATGGAGAGGACTAATGCTGGAAAGATTGCTCATGAAACATTAGCTAGAATATTTGAGGATTCTAGTGAAAGTGAAGACTTCGATGCTGAGAGTGAAACCGAGGATGCCGAAGATCGGCCCTGGAGGCCAAGCCATGTTGTTTTCAGAAAATCGACAATCAAACAAGGACAGATTGATGCCATGAGGGGAAGGTATTTTCTGTGGCGGAACTGCCAGAATTATTCCAACTTAAGTGCCCAAGCCCCGCCTTAGAGGCTAGACCACACTTAAATGGGAATGACCCGTCAATCCCTCGGATCTAGTCCGACACGGCCACTGACAGGATCAAGTACCACAATCTCACTCGAAGGTGAGTCACAGAGCAAATACAATAAAGCATAAAACCATACATGCCAAAATGTTAAATTATTACATCACCATCATCATCATCGGAGTTTTTGCAAAAGTAACCATCATTGTTCGAAGTGCAGCGGAATAAAACTAACGGTAATTAAACAGAGAGATGGGGAAGCCTGTCCCATCACTCCTCATGCTCCTCCTCAGCCGAGGCAGGGTCCCACTCAACAGTCCAACCCGGTGGCAAGGTGGACGGCCAAGTTATCCCAGCAACCATCTCCTCCAGAGAACCTGTAAAAATTATGCCACAAGCAAGGCTGAGTATACTAATACTCAGCTAGACTTACCCGGTGTGAGGAGTCTACTCCTCTACCTCTAGACATGCAGCTGTTTGGCTGTGGGGTTTGGTTGCCAAAAGCACTAGCTGAGTTTCTAAATCAAGTTTTTAACGTTGTCAAAATTAAGTGTGACTCTCTTAAGGCTAAAGATGTACTATCTATTCATACAAAGTAGCAAACATTTTAGCAATCAACATCTTATATCATCTCCGCATCATTCCACTTGTTACTCAATGTAGCAGCATGGATCAAGCAGTCTCATTAGCTGCGAGAAGCAGACGATTCGAATCGAGTTTTTATCCTTGCAAGGTAAACCTAAACACACGACATGTAGGGGCACTCCGTCCCCACACACATCAACCGTCCCCATCGATTCCCTGGCAACAGAAAGGGCTCACCGCCTTGGCGTACAATGCCTCACTGACCCCGACTGGCCGTCGTGCAGTGACCGCACTTGTACCCACCATAACCGGAATGGGAGACCTCATCTCAGGTCGCGTGAGGAGGGCAATCTGCGGGCAGGTTCACTCAGGTACTAGGCTTACCGATTTACCATATTTCTCGGTATGTGTTTAGTACGTTCAAACGCTTGACTCACGGTACCACACCTTAATCCTTATTCAAATTTCATTTCGTAGACAACTAATCCCCATGGATTGTTGCCCACAACCAACATCAGTACGATATGAAAGTGGGTACAATCAATGTCCTGACCTCGCGCGAGTGCTAGAAAAATCACTCGTCTTCTACCGAGATCCTACTTAATAAAGCAGCTACTCGACCTAGCATACTAGTATTCATCTCAATAGGATTCCTGAGATCATGCAACTAGGGTTCCAAACAATTCCTACACCTAAGTGCACAATCAATCCTACAATCATTTAGTGAAGTAAAATAGCATAAATAACAGGTTATGCATAAAACCGGGGCTTGCCTTCCAAAGCAGTGGCAGACAGGTCCTCTGGTGCAGGCTCGGGTGCTGGATCTGGGGCTACCTCCTGAGCAGCTCCTTGCTCCGGCACGAGGATGTACTCTCCGTCAGCAAGATTACAGTCTATCGAAATGCAATGAACATGTATGTCATGATTATGCAAGATTTAAGAACATTAAGCTACAGAAACTAAGTTAAGAAGTAACTTAGGGTTTTCTTAGTCACGCGGGGCTTCTAGTGGTATATATATAGATACATGGACTTATGACCCTTTAAGCTTTGGTTTTCTTTTAGGATAACATAGTGGTTTGGTATTGCCTTGATACATTTTAGTGGACAGATTACAAAGGTTTTAGGATAGCCTTAATTCACATTATTCTTTTTCCTTTCATTAATTCCCATTTAGGGTTTCTAGGGTAGGTTTGAACTACAACAGGGTTTTAATAATTTCCAAAAATTCTGTAAAAATTACAGTGGGTTGCCCTTTGCTATTCTAACTTGTTTTAAGAAGTTGAGGCTTTAAGTACCAGGGCTAGGCTTTAAACAAAAATAACAAAAGTTAGGCAAAATGGGCCACTTTACACTACACCTCTTAGTTGGGGTAGGTTCTGTCCTCAAGGTTATTTTTGTTGGCATCCTATAGTAATAATAGGTCTCTGTGCTAAAAGTCACAGAAAACTAAGGGGTGGTTATTTAGTTATGATTTTCTTAAGTTCAATGTCAAAAAGGCACTTTCTACTACATTATTAATTGAAAAATGTCAAACAACAGATTTCATATTTTTCCTAAGTTCTCTCTAATAAAACAATAGTTATCCCACAGGTGGGGGTGTTTTTATCTTGGGGTTATTTTTGTAGAGTTTTTCTAAGTTTCACTTGTTTTATTAAAACAAAAGAGATCTTACTTATTTTACACTAAAACAGGGTATGATATATTTTTCCAGTGAACTATATTGAATAAATAACCTAACAAAAATAGAGGTACTCTCTGGTTCATTAATTAAATTACATTTTCTATTTTCCCTATCCTTAAGCATATTATAGAATAAGGGGTAAAACTAACTTAAATGGAGTGGACAGAGAGGTTCAACATTTTTAAACAGGTTAGTAGGTAATTATAAACTTCCCCAATTTTTCCTAACCCTAGTCAAACAGCCTAACCATTTTTCTTACTATTAATGAGCTTTTGGCCAAAACTATAATTAAATCAGAGCTCTAAGGTTCTCTATAGTACATAGGGGGTTTTATATTTTTCTTAAGTAGGTTACATTATTTAGAATCTGACAAAATTGGTTTGACCAAATTTGGATGATTTAAACAGAAGTTATGCATTTTCAAAGTTGCTGTCCAATTTAAAAACAGATTTAATTAAGGTTTTCTGGAAAAACAGTTTACACCGAGGTCCCTGGGTTTAAACTAAATCCACCTTCACAAATCTACCCCCACGCCACTATTCCCCTGTGTCTCTGACATTTCACAAAACCCCCTAACCTTCTCTCCCTCTCACCCGCAGTCCCTCCCCTTATGCAAACAGTAACCGCGGGAAAGAAAAGGGCGGCGCGGCTTACCGGCGGTGAGGGAGGTCCGGCGAAGGGTGGGGTTGGCTCGGGGAGACTCTGGCGGTCACGTCGAGGTATGGCTCGACGTCGGAGATGGCCGGAATCGCCCGGTCCACGCGTGCAGGCGGGTGTCCTCGTCGGCGGCGAGTATACCGGCCAAACCACGGCGAACTGGTCCAATCCGAGGGCACGGCGAGCTTCACGGGGTCACGTAGCGACTGTGTGCACAAGGAATCGAAGGATGGTGGAGTGCTTTACCCGGTCCACGTACTCCGGCGGGGGCGAGAGCTCCGGCGAGCGTGGACTGGCTTCTCCGGCGAAGTACTCTCCGATTCCTTGCTCGGGGAGCCTCACGGAGGTGTGCACAGTCTTCTCCGAGGGCTGGACGGGGTTGGGAATGGCTCTATTGGCCGGTCTATGGTGGCAGAGGGGTTGGGCGGTCGCGGACTCGCTGCGCACGGGCAAACGGCGACGAGCTAACTCCGGTGAGGTGTGGAGGGTGCGCGGAAGGGTGTAGTCGAAGCCTGGGAGGGCTTTATAAGCTCGGGCGCGGGCCACGGCGTGGGTTTGGCTCGGGCGCGGCGCGGGGCATGCGGGGACGCGCGCGAGCGTGCTCTGGCGTGGGCAGAAGGCGTCGAACACGTGGAGGTGAGTTTCTTCCAGTGTTCAAACGTCTCCAGAGATCGCAAACGTGCGAATCTCGGCATGAATCCGGCGCAGACCTCCTCCTGGCACCTAGGGCTATCTCACATGTGTGAGTTCCAAGGGATGATACGCCCTAGATCGGGAGATAGACGGGCGCCAAATCTGGCTTGTCTCAATGCCCGCTCAGCGACAAAACTGATGTCAAGTGCTGTCAAACGTCGGAGTCTCGGTCTCAAATTTTTCCAGGGGGTGCCTTAAGTGGTATACCACATTTTTGGTATAGAACCCAAGTGGTTTTGGCGCCATCTTCAAAGTGAACACGGCTGGTCTTTGGATTAGGGCTAAAATGTGACTTAGAGGGAAATAGAGAGCTCTAGCTCTCTCTCCACTTGGAGATTTGAATTGGGGTTTCTCCAGGGGTCTTTTTGCAATATTTCCCTCCCTTAATTGATGTATATAATGTTGCTTAGGGTTTGGGCAAAAGTTACACACACTTTGCACCCTTGTTCACTCTCTTTCCCCTCTTACCTAGGGTTTTGGGAGATGGGGTTTAGGAGAGGGCCTAGGGGTCTTCTCCCCCCTTATCCAAGGTAGTAAGTGTGCAAGGGTTAGAGTAATGCTTCTTATGTCATTGGCAACTTGATTAGCACATGAGCTCCAAAGTTCTTCTGTGGTGCCCTAAGTCTTTACCCTTGTGAACACAGCTTCTAGTGCCAAAGTGGGTCTAGCCAAGGTAACACCTGGGGTGTTACAGCCCTCCCCCCTTAAAGGAATCTCGTCCCGAGATTTAGGTAGAGTCCCTTGGAGGGGTGCTTGAAGGTGTGCTGGTGTTGTTTTTCCTTTACACTTAAGTTTCTCTTGTTAACTGCTCTTCGAATGTCATCCTCTTTGCAACTTCAGAAGGAAGCCCTTCTTAAGTTAATTCCACAACTTAGACTATCCTCGTTATCTAAGTTTTTCTTATAATTGAATTCAAAGGGCAGGTGGGGGTGGGGTTTTGGGGCTACATATCGACTCCTTTGGGCAGAAAGTCGGGGAAGCGAGAGCGTAGAAATTCCTCCGTCTCCCATGTAGCTTCTTCTGCTGAATGGTGACTCCACTGAACCTTGTACATTCTGACCGACCTTGCCCGAGTTGATCTCTCCTTTTGATCTAATACCTTGACGGGGTACTCTTGGTAGGACAAGTCTGGTTCTATCTCAATGTCTGGTTCCGGTAGCACTTCAGTGGGTAGACGAACGCATTTCCGCAGCTGAGATACATGGAACACATTATGAACTGTTGACATGTGAGGTGGCAATTCCACTTGATAGGCTACGGGTCCACAAGCCTCCTTGATCTCGTAGGGTCCAATATAGCGAGGAGCTAACTTGCCCTTGATCCCGAATCCCTGGACACCCTTGGTGGGTGATACCTTAAGATAGACATGATCTCCCACCTCAAATTGTAGGGGCTTCCGCCTCTTATCATGATAGCTCCTTTGCCTGGCCTGAGCAGCTTCCAGGTTCTTCTTGATGATCCTGACCTTTGCCTCTGCCTCAAGTACCAAATCTGGCCCAAAAATTTCCCTTTCTCCTGCTTGAGACCAATTCAGTGGGGTCCTACACCTTCTCCCATACAATGCCTCAAAAGGTGCCATCTTCAAACTGGACTGATAGTTGTTATTGTAAGAAAACTCCGCCAAAGACAGACACTTGTCCCAATCCTTTCCATAATGTAGTGCACATGCTCGCAACATGTCTTCCAAAATTTGATTCACCCTTTCTGTCTGGCCATCTGTTTGGGGGTGATATGCTGAGCTTCGGATGACATGGGTCCCAAGTGACTCTTGCAATTGCTCCCAAAATCATGCCACAAATGGTGCTCCTCTGTCAGATATAATGGTTTTGGGAATACCATGCAACCTTACTATCTGATCAACATAAATTTCAGCGTACTTCTCTGCCCTGTGGGTGGTATGCACTGGCAAGAAATGAGCAGTCTTGGTCAACCTGTCCACGATAACCCAAATTGAATCATGGTGCCTGGAGGTATTGGGTAATCCCACTATGAAGTCCATGCAAATGTCCTCCCATTTCCAAGATGGTATGGGAAGGGGTTGCAAAGGGCCTGCTGCCTTCAAGTGACTAGCTTTAATTCTCTGGCAGGTGTCACATTCGGATATGTACTTGGCAATTTCCCTTTTCATTCTAGTCCACCAATATAGAGATCTGAGATCATGGTACATCTTGTTGCTACCCGGGTGCATAGAGAATTTGGAAAGGTGAGCTTCATCTAGTATCTTCTTTCTAAGCTCAGGGTCCTTGGGCACAACCAATCGATCTCCAAACCATAGAATTCCCTTGCTGTCCTGTCGGAAACACTTGTATTTTTCTGCCTTTTGCTTGATCATATCTTTGATAACCTGAACACCCTTATCCTCGACCTGTGCCCTGATTATCTGCTCTTGCAATGTGGGCTCCACCGAGATATAGCTTAGGTTACCCGAAGAAACAACTTCCAGGTTCAGCTTGCACAACTCATCACACAGGGTGGTAACTCCCACATCCATGCTCACACAATTGCACTGGGCCTTTCTGCTCAAGGCATCTGCCACAACATTGGCCTTACCTGGGTGGTAATGCACCTCCAAATCATAGTCCTTGATCAACTCTAACCATCTCCTTTGCCTCATGTTCAGATCTGCCTGAGTGAAGATGTATTTGAGACTCTTGTGATCAGTATAGATGTTACAGTGAGCTCCCATCAAGTAGTGTCTCCATATCTTAAGAGCATGAACTACAGCTGCCAATTCTAGATCATGTGTAGGGTAGTTCTGCTCATGGGGCCTGAGTGCCCGGGAAGCATAAGCAATCACTCTGTTCTCTTGCATCAAGACACATCCCAAACCAGTACCAGAAGCATCACAATAAACTTCAAACGGCTTGGTATTGTCAGGTTGGGCCAGCACTGGGGCTGTTGTTAGATGCTGCCTCAAGGTATGAAAGGCATCCTCACACTTTCGGCTCCACTCAAATTTGACTCCCTTCTTTAACAGTTCAGTCATTGGCTTGGCAATTCTGGAGAAATCCGGAATAAATCGTCGATAATACCCTGCCAATCCCAGAAAACTCCGAATCTGCTTCACTGTAGTCGGGGGTTTCCAATCCATTACCTCCTGCACCTTCTCAGGATCAACTGATATCCCATCCTGAGAAATTGTGTGACCCAAGAATTTGATTTCCTTCAGCCAGAACTCACACTTACTCGGCTTAGCATACAACTGATGATCACGCAGTCTCTGAAGTACAGTATGCAAGTGTTTGGTGTGCTCGGCTTTATTCTTGGAATAAACCAGTATATCATCAATGAAGACGACCACGAACTTGTCCAATTCTGGCATAAACACTGAGTTCATCAGGTACATGAAATAAGTCGGGGCATTGGTCAGCCCAAAAGACATCACCAGAAATTCATACAGTCCATATCGGGTAGAGAAAGCCGTCTTGGGAATATCGCTGGCACGGATCTTTATTTGATGGTATCCTGAGCGAAGGTCTATCTTGGAGAATACCTTGGCTCCTACCAACTGATCAAACAGAACATCAATGCGGGGCAGTGGGTATTTGTTCTTGATAGTCACCGCATTGAGAGGACGGTAGTCAACACACATCCTGAAACTCTCATCCTTTTTCTTCACAAATAATGCTGGACACCCCCATGGTGAAGTGCTTGGACGAATAAACCCTTTGTCCAACAACTCTTGCAATTGTTTCTTCAATTCTGCCAATTCCGCGGGAGGCATCATATAGGGTCTCTTGGAGATAGGAGCGGTCCCGGGTTGCAATTCGATGGCGAACTCAATATCCCAGTCAGGTGGCATCCCTGGTAATTCTTCCGGAAACACATCCGGGTAGTCACAGACTACTGGGATCTCTTTCACTAGGGACTCTAACATAACAAAGGCACAAGATCGGGTACAACCCTGGTTGGGTAAATACAAAACAGTCTCGCCATAAGCAGGGGAATGGATTTCAATGGCTCTGGCTGCAATGTCCAATACTGCCTGATGCCTGGTCAACCAGTCAGCTCCCAAAATAATATCCACGCTATCCAATCCTAAGATGAGAAGGGTGGTTCTAATCACCAGACTACCAAATTTTATAGGCACTTGCCTGTTGATTTGATAAGTGGCAACTCGGCCTCTTGGTGTCGAAATTATAATGCCCCCATCGGTATGGTGAAAGGGCAACTGGCATTTGGCACTAAACTTGGCACTGATAAAACTATGTGAAGCATCGGAATCAAAAAGAACAATAGCGGGATAATTTAAAACTGTAAAGATACCAGTCATGACGGGTGCTCCCTCAGGAATGTCAGCCATGGTGGTGAAGTTCAGTCTGCCTTGCCTCACTTGCACCTTCTGCCTCTTGCCTTGGTTCTGATTAGCATTCTGCCCCTGCCTCTGCTGGTTCCTGGGGCAATTCTTGGCATAATGCCCAGTGTTGCCACAAGTGAAGCATCTGTTGTCATTTGCCTAGCGGTACTGCTGCTGCTGGTTATTCCTCTGAGCTAGAAACTGGTTGCGGTTGGGTGCCTGCTGCTGCTGCTGCTGAGGTCGGATTACCCATCGCCCTTGCTGCTGCTGGGGCCCCCTGCCCTGGGTGTCGGACACAATCCTGAAGCGCTGTGGCTGAGCTGAGGGTCCTGCCACGGGAGTCTTCCTCTTCTTCTCTGCCTGCCTAGCTGTAATGCAGTCCTCTTGGGAGATAGCCATGTTGACCAACTCATTGTAGCTGTTGGCCCTGACGGTGTTGAGACGATCCCGGAGCTTAGTGCTGAGCCCCCTCCTGAATCTGTCCCTCTTCTTCTCATTTGTATCTGCATGATATCCCGCGTACTGGCACAAGTCATTAAAGGCCTGGGCATACTGCAACACTGTCCTGTTGCCCTGAGTGAGTGCCAAGAACTCATTGAGCTTCCTGTCCATGATCCCGGCGGGTATATGGTGTCCTCTAAAAGCTGCCTTGAACTCCCTCCACTCCACCTCCCGGTCCTCTGGCTGCATAGCGAGAAAATGATCCCACCAAGTCCTTGCGGGTCCGCGAAGCTGCTGGGTGGCGAACCTGACTTTGGTGACCTCTGAGCAAGCTCCATGGAGTAGTGGGAATTTGGATTCCACCACTCGCAGCCATACATCTGCGTCAAGTGGGTCCTTCGCCCTTGTGAACAATGGAGGCTGGGTGCTGAGGAATTCCTGATAGGTGGCCGCCGCGGGGTGACGCTGGTGGTCTCCACCACCATAATGCTGGGGTGGTGGCTGACGTTGAGCCAGCTGCCTCAGGATCTCATTCTGCTGAGCCATGAGCTCCTGCAGAGTGGGAGGTGGTGGCGGTGGTGGAGGAACGTGCTCGTTCTGGCCACGACGCTGCCTCCCGGCCATCTGAAAAATCACATACTTACTTAACACCACAGTTCCAAATTTCAAGATTTTATCACGGGGAAAAGTTAAAACAGCATGATAGACTCCGATTTCAACAAAAGGGATTTCAAGAGGCATAAATTCCTCCTTCCAAATCTAAACTGATAATAGCATCCATCAACCCAGCTCCCAAGAGAGTTTTAGCACGATTACATCAATTTGTTCCAAAATGACTCAACTCTATCTAGCCTAGTACCCCAAGGGTGCAAAAGCTAAGCTAGCTGCGAGGAGTCCGACTATCCAACTTCTAAGCCTACCCTGGACACCTAGTGAGCGAACGAAGCAACACTCGACTCAGGGGAAGGTGGTCTTCCCGAGCCAGCAGTGTCCACACTGGAGGCAGGCTCATCTCCTCCCTCAATGTCGACGTCCTCGTTGGCCTCCTGGTCCTGGATCTCCTGGTGATGCATGTCCAGGTGCTCGTTAGCCTCAGCAAGCTGCTGCTGAGTGTTAATGAGCTGATCCTCTAGGACCTCGATGGTGTTCTCCCTGGTGCCCACTAGCTCCTCCAACTCCTGAATATCAGTGGATAGCTGCTCCACCTGCAAGTCCTTCTCCACCATTTCTTGAGATAAATCAACCACGAGCTCCTCTCTGTTATCCAGCGTGATCTTCGTTGCCTCCAGCAGTGCCATCAGATGGGACATTGCCTCACCGCGCATCACCTGCAGACGGTATAGAGCATTCATGCACCGTACTGTCAAGTGCGCAGTCTGACCTGGGTAGATGGCCCAGATGTCCTTGGCATGCTCCACCCGATCCTTCCACATTGGGTCGTCCTCCTTCTCAGCGGGGAACAAGCCAATGGGGTGGGTAGCCAGCTCCAAGGGATGGAATCCGCAGAAGGTAGTCAATCCATGCAGAGCGATCGCCTCGATCGTGTCCTCGGCCCGGTACCAGAAAGACTCGGAGTCCAAGGAGCGCCATCCTGGCTGCAGGGGATGAGGCTCCAAGGTCATCCTCACTCTACAGCGAGGCACTCGGTGCTTCTCGAACTGCTGCACCGCGTACTGAGGGGGTGTCGTGTATCCGGCCCCCTGAAGTACTTCCCACAAAATGCGGGGAAAGCCCTCTCGTGCAAGTCCGTCAGTGTGGGTCAGTGCATTTCCGTCATCGGAGGATCCGTGGGAAGTCATCTGTGTACGGTTAAGCGTAAGTAAAAGAAAAAGAATTATAAAAGAACAAGGAAAAATAAAACTCAGCCTTTCTCTAGTTAAGTAGAAAGGCACTAGGGACCTAGTTGGTTGTTATCTTGTTTTTAAGTTCTTTACTCAGTTATTCATTGCTTAATTATGAATGCATGCATGCTCGTCCTGAACGACCTCACAACAAGATAAAAGGAATAGGGAGGAACTCCCATCCTGTAAAAGTGGCCTGTAGGGCCTAGTTACCTAGCCACCTAGCTACCCTTCTATTACCCTAAGGCTTCATGTCCTCGGTCTATCCTGCTCACCCTACTATCTATCCAACATTGTTTCTATCAAATTTTACTTGGAAAATTGATGGTATTTACATTTTATTGATTCCTCTGTGGTGGTACAAGCTCCGATACCAGCTGTGGCGGAACTGCCCGAATTATTCCAACTTAAGTGCCCAAGCCCCGCCTTAGAGGCTAGACCACACTTAAATGGGAATGACCCGTCAATCCCTCGAATCTAGTCCGACACGGCCACTGACAAGATCAAGTACCACAATCTCACTCGAAGGTGAGTCACAGAGCAAATACAATAAAGCATAAAACCATACATGCCAAAATGTTAAATTATTACATCACCATCATCATCATCGGAGTTTTTGCAAAAGTAACCATCATTGTTCGAAGTGCAGCAGAATAAAACTAACGGTAATTAAACAGAGAGATGGGGAAGCCTGTCCCATCACTCCTCATGCTCCTCCTCAGCCGAGGCAGGGTCCCACTCAACAGTCCAACCCGGTGGCAAGGTGGACGGCCAAGTTATCCCAGCAACCATCTCCTCCAGAGAACCTGTAAAAATTATGCCACAAGCAAGGCTGAGTATACTAATACTCAGCTAGACTTACCCGGTGTGAGGAGTCTACTCCTCTACCTCTAGACATGCAGCTGTTTGGCTGTGGGGTTTGGTTGCCAAAAGCACTAGCTGAGTTTCTAAATCAAGTTTTTAACGTTGTCAAAATTAAGTGTGACTCTCTTAAGGCTAAAGATGTACTATCTATTCATACAAAGTAGCAAACATTTTAGCAATCTACATCTTATATCATCTCCGCATCATTCCACTTGTTACTCAATGTAGCAGCATGGATCAAGCAGTCTCATTAGCTGCGAGAAGCAGACGATTCGAATCGAGTTTTTATCCTTGCAAGGTAAACCTAAACACACGACATGTAGGGGCACTCCGTCCCCACACACATCAACCGTCCCCATCGATTCCCTGGCAACAGAAAGGGGCTCACCGCCTTGGCGTACAATGCCTCACTGACCCTGACTGGCCGTCGTGCAGTGACCGCACTTGTACCCACCATAACCGGAATGGGAGACCTCGTCTCAGGTCGCGTGAGGAGGGCAATCTGCGGGCAGGTTCACTCAGGTACTAGGCTTACCGATTTACCATATTTCTCGGTATGTGTTTAGTACGTTCAAACGCTTGACTCACGGTACCACACCTTAATCCTTATTCAAATTTCATTTCGTAGACAACTAATCCCCATGGATTGTTGCCCACAACCAACATCAGTACGATATGAAAGTGGGTACAATCAATGTCCTGACCTCGCGCGAGTGCTAGAAAAATCACTCGTCTTCTACCGAGATCCTACTTAATAAAGCAGCTACTCGACCTAGCATACTAGTATTCATCTCAATAGGATTCCTGAGATCATGCAACTAGGGTTCCAAACAATTCCTACACCTAAGTGCACAATCAATCCTACAATCATTTAGTGAAGTAAAATAGCATAAATAACAGGTTATGCATAAAACCGGGGCTTGCCTTCCAAAGCAGTGGCAGGCAGGTCCTCTGGTGCAGGCTCGGGTGCTGGATCTGGGGCTACCTCCTGAGCAGCTCCTTGCTCCGGCACGAGGATGTACTCTCCGTCAGCAAGATTACAGTCTATCGAAATGCAATGAACATGTATGTCATGATTATGCAAGATTTAAGAACATTAAGCTACAGAAACTAAGTTAAGAAGTAACTTAGGGTTTTCTTAGTCACGCGGGGCTTCTAGTGGTATATATATAGATACATGGACTTATGACCCTTTAAGCTTTGGTTTTCTTTTAGGATAACATAGTGGTTTGGTATTGCCTTGATACATTTTAGTGGACAGATTACAAAGGTTTTAGGATAGCCTTAATTCACATTATTCTTTTTCCTTTCATTAATTCCCATTTAGGGTTTCTAGGGTAGGTTTGAACTACAACAGGGTTTTAATAATTTCCAAAAATTCTGTAAAAATTACAGTGGGCTGCCCTTTGCTATTCTAACTTGTTTTAAGAAGTTGAGGATTTAAGTACCAGGGCTAGGCTTTAAACAAAAATAACAAAAGTTAGGCAAAATGGGCCACTTTACACTACACCTCTTAGTTGGGGTAGGTTCTGTCCTCAAGGTTATTTTTGTTGGCATCCTATAGTAATAATAGGTCTCTGTGCTAAAAATCACAGAAAACTAAGGGGTGGTTATTTAGTTATGATTTTCTTAAGTTCAATGTCAAAAAGGCACTTTCTACTACATTATTAATTGAAAAATGTCAAACAGCAGATTTCATATTTTTCCTAAGTTCTCTCTAATAAAACAATAGTTATCCCACAGGTGGGGGTGTTTTTACCTTGGGGTTATTTTTGTAGAGTTTTTCTAAGTTTCACTTGTTTTATTAAAACAAAAGAGATCTTACTTATTTTACACTAAAACAGGGTATGATATATTTTTCCAGTGAACTATATTGAATAAATAACCTAACAAAAATAGAGGTACTCTCTGGTTCATTAATTAAATTACATTTTCTATTTTCCCTATCCTTAAGCATATTATAGAATAAGGGGTAAAACTAACTTAAATGGAGTGGACAGAGAGGTTCAACATTTTTAAACAGGTTAGTAGGTAATTATAAACTTCCCCAATTTTTCCTAACCCTAGTCAAACAGCCTAACCATTTTTCTTACTATTAATGAGCTTTTGGCCAAAACTATAATTAAATCAGAGCTCTAAGGTTCTCTATAGTACATAGGGGGTTTTATATTTTTCTTAAGTAGGTTACATTATTTAGAATCTGACAAAATTGGTTTGACCAAATTTGGATGATTTAAACAGAAGTTATGCATTTTCAAAGTTGCTGTCCAATTTAAAAACAGATTTAATTAAGGTTTTCTGGAAAAACAGTTTACACCGAGGTCCCTGGGTTTAAACTAAATCCACCTTCACAAATCTACCCCCACGCCACTATTCCCCTGTGTCTCTGACATTTCACAAAACCCCCTAACCTTCTCTCCCTCTCACCCGCAGTCCCTCCCCTTATGCAAACAGTAACCGCGGGAAAGAAAAGGGCGGCGCGGCTTACCGGCGGCGAGGGAGGTCCGGCGAAGGGTGGGGTTGGCTCGGGGAGACTCTGGCGGTCACGTCGAGGTACGGCTCGACGTCGGAGATGGCCGGAATCGCCCGGTCCACGCGTGCAGGCGGGTGTCCTCGTCGGCGGCGAGTATACCGGCCAAACCACGGCGAACTGGTCCAATCCGAGGGCACGGTGAGCTTCACGGGGTCACGTAGCGACTGTGTGCACAAGGAATCGAAGGATGGTGGAGTGGTTTACCCGGTCCACGTACTCCGGCGGGAGCGAGAGCTCCGGCGAGCGTGGACTGGCTTCTCCGGCGAAGTACTCTCCGATTCCTTGCTCGGGGAGCCTCACGGAGGTGTGCACAGTCTTCTCCGAGGGCTGGACGGGGTTGGGAATGGCTCTATTGGCCGGTCTATGGTGGCAGAGGGGTTGGGCGGTCGCGGACTCGCTGCGCACGGGCAAACGGCGACGAGCTAACTCCGGTGAGGTGTGGAGGGTGCGCGGAAGGGTGTAGTCGAAGCCTGGGAGGGCTTTATAAGCTCGGGCGCGGGCCACGGCGCGGGTTTGGCTCGGGCGCGGCGCGGGGCATGCGGGGACGCGCACGAGCGTGCTCTGGCGCGGGCAGAAGGCGTTGAACACGTGGAGGTGAGTTTCTTCCAGTGTTCAAACGTCTCCAGAGATCGCAAACGTGTGAATCTCGCCATGAATCCGGCGCAGACCTCCTCCTGGCACCTAGGGCTATCTCACATGTGTGAGTTCCAAGGGATGATACGCCCTAGATCGGGAGATAGACGGGCGCCAAATCTGGCTTGTCTCACTGCCCGCTCAGCGACAAAACTGATGTCAAGTGCTGTCAAACGTCTGAGTCTCGGTCTCAAATTTTTCCAGGGGGTGCCTTAAGTGGTATACCACATTTTTGGTATAGAACCCAAGTGGTTTTGGCGCCATCTTCAAAGTGAACACGGCTGGTCTTTGGATTAGGGCTAAAATGTGACTTAGAGGGAAATAGAGAGCTCTAGCTCTCTCTCCACTTGGAGATTTGAATTGGGGTTTCTCCAGGGGTCTTTTTGCAATATTTCCCTCCCTTAATTGATGGTTATAATGTTGCTTAGGGTTTGGGCAAAAGTTACACACACTTTGCACCCTTGTTCACTCTCTTTCCCCTCTTACCTAGGGTTTTGGGAGATGGGGTTTAGGAGAGGGCCTAGGGGTCTTCTCCCCCCTTATCCAAGGTAGTAAGTGTGCAAGGGTTAGAGTAATGCTTCTTATGTCATTGGCAACTTGATTAGCACATGAGCTCCAAAGTTCTTATGTGGTGCCCTAAGTCTTTACCCTTGTGAGCACAGCTTCTAGTGCCAAAGTGGGTCTAGCCAAGGTAACACCTGGGGTGTTACATTTTCGTGACATTTCTATTGTGCGAGCTGGGGGAGAGAGTAATGTCCCTCTGCCCGAAGATGACGAGGTAGTTGTCTACAGAAGTTTTATGAATGTGGGACTTTGATTCCCTTTGGATAGTGTGCTGGTTGAAGTGTTGAAAACCTTCGAATTCTACCTTCATCAGCTTACCCCTGAAGCCATCATCAGGATAGGGGTTTATATTTGGGCCATGAGGAGTCAGGGACAAGAGCCGAATGCGAAATGTTTCTGCAACTTGCATAAATTAACTTATGAGACGAAGGCTATTGGAAAAGAGCAATACCACAACAATTTCGATTGTTATGGCTTCGTAACTCGTTCTGAAGTAAGCAATCCAGTGCCAACGTTCCGCAAGAGATGGCCAGGAGCCTGGATGCAAGAATGGTTCTATGTAAAGAATGACCTGGTTGAGAGAGAAGATATTAAGGGGATCATCCAACGTCCCATATGGTCTCACTTCGACATCAGGAGACCATCTCTTGCCCTTGGAAACGAAATTCAAGCGTTCCAAGCTGCTTATAACACAGTATGTACCTACATAGGCACCAGGGACTTAGTCCAAGAGCATATTACTTATAGAGTGTGGCCGCTGTCGAGTGGGTGGGAGATGCTGAAGGAAACTGTTGCTGGGTCTAGCAAAGGTGGTTTGGTCTATCTGAAGTACACAATCAAGTATAGGAGCCAATTCGATGAGCCGAATGATGATTGGCTGGATGCCATCGAAGCAACTAGCGTTGAGCTACTTGGTGCCTACTCAAGGGCTGAAGATGATGCCATGACGGCTGCGTTCGGAGGGCGAGGCAAGAAAAGGTTAAATAGGGTTTTCGATGTTATTGGCTTTTTTTACCCAGACTATTGCTATCCCTCGCGAAAGCAGGGAAAGAAGAGGAAGGCTGCTGCTTCGGCTATCTCTTCTACGCCGAAGGTGAAACAGGTTAAAGTTTTAACACATCGGTCCAGATACATCGAAACGGCCAAAGTGCTAAAGCTTGTTGAAGGGCCTTCTTCTGTTATTGAGCCAAGTCACCTCGCTACTGCCGAAGCTAGGGTGGAATTGGTTGAAGAACCAATCCTGAAGACAATATCAGAGCAGCCGGAATGTGCCGTGAGTTTATTGCAAGAAGCGGAACTGCCGAAGGTTCAAAAGATTGCTGCAATAACTCCAAAGAGAAGGAGAATGGCCAGTGTGCTGGATGCCGTCATGGAATCTACAAGGATGCTGACTCCTGCTTCAGTGCTTGCTGAAGAGGAGAAGATTGTAAAAGGATCTGCCGATGTTGGAACAGTGCAAGTTGTGACTGAGGCTGAGCCCTCGATGCTCGCCGAAGCAAGACCCTCGGGGGCCGCCGAGGAGGGTGCAGAAGCAAGGCCTTCGTTAGCTACTGAGGGACCATCATCGCTAAGAAAAGATAGTGCTACCAAAGAATCTGAGTTCCCTGCCCCAGAAGCCCCTATCGAGAAATTAGAATTTATAGTGCGACATGCTTCAGGGAAAGAATTGTCGAAAGAGCAAATTGCCGAAGCACAACATTATGCCAGGGATCTGTAGTATCCTCGAGGGTCATTGGTGTATGGTGGGGATGATGAGGATGACTTCTTTTATTGTCTGCCTGATAATAAAGAAATTCATGTCTGTCGGGAGATGACAGAATATACGATATCCGAAGCTTGAGTTAGGTTTGTTTGCTATGTCGAAGGATCAACTTGCAGATAGTCATTCCTATAACAGTCTGAAGGTGGGAACACTTTTTACTAGTTAAAAAGCAGGTTATTTTCGTAATTTATTTCCTTTTTAGTGTGTGCTCATCGTTTATTTTTGTAGGGACTCATTCTGAGCAATGCTTTAAGAGCCTAAAAGAAGGCCGAAGATGAAAGTTGCGAGCTAGCACTTGGAAACCTTCGATCTAAAGTCATTATGTTAAGGAACGAAAGTCTTAAAAAAGACAAAATACTACTCTCCTTGGTGGATAGACTGAAAAGCAGTGAGGCCCAGCTCAACGCTCAAGCCGAAGCTCATAAAATTGAAGTTGAAGATTTGAAGAATAAGCTCGCTGAAATGAATGAAAATTTTGAAGTTGCGAAAGCAAAACAAGAAATAAGTGAAATGGAAACAGCTAGGGTACAGAAAAATATTGATGAGCTTCGGGATTCCAAAGAGAAATGCTATAAAGCACCCATGAATTGTGCGAAGAAACTTAAAGATAGCTTTGCAAAGGTGGGTGCATACTCATCGGAGCAAAGATTTATCTGAGGCGATCCTGAAGGAGTTATTCAATGGATCGACGAAGAGGCCGAAGCCTTTGAAGAAATACTTTGTGACCGCAGAGATTTTTGTGCTTTAGCCGGTGCCCGGGGGGTTGCAGCAGTTCTGGAGAAAACTGGTTGTGAACATGTCAAGACTATAGCCCAGGCAGAAACTAGCTTCTCTGTAGACGATGCAAAAGAACCTTCAACCGAAGCTACTTTGATGGGCGGTAAATTTTATTCTGATGTGTGGATGAAGGGTGGACGTGAGATGGCCGACGAAGCCATTAAAAAGAATGAGAAAGAATCTCATGACGCCCGCGAGGAAGCTAAACAAGCTAAAGAGATTGTCGAGCGCGCCATGATTATAGGTACTTTTATTTAAAACATTTTGCCTTGTTGTTCGTTTTTACCTTCGCAACTCATTATCATATACTTATTACAGCCGACCTCTCTCCCCCATCGGAGCCATACAACCCCGAAGCTGATTCAGTTATGAAAGAAGCTCTAGATGTTATGCAAATTGCAAACGAAGTTGTTGACGAAGTCGTCGACAAACTTCTACATGAAGCCACTGAAAGAATCTTGAAGGAAGACTAGATTTTTGTTTTACTAGGAAATGTAATATTCGTGTATGAGTCAAACATCAAGTATATTATATGTATATTAATGTAATATATTTCTTTGTGATGCATGAAATTTGTGCACATACTATTTTTGAGCCCTCGGCGAAAAAACACCTTTCCTTCTTTTCATGCTTCGCAAAGAAAATATCACCCCTTCTATGCCACAGCTTTTGTATGATATCATTATCGACGAAGATTTCCTTGGTGTGTAAAATTTTATCTGCCGAAGGTATACTTTGTGCTTCAGCATGTTGTTCCATAATCCATCAAATATTTTGGGAGAAACATCTTTTCTTCTTCACAGTTTTGTTGCCAATGCGATATGATGTATGATGTAATTTCATGCAAAATGATGTGATGGTATGATGCAATATGATGTTCATGTCGAAGATAATCACCCACACAAAAACACACCCAGACTCTGCATTCCCTTATGAACGACTTTGGAGTCTCTTCACCTTTTACTTAGGTGGAATTTTAGTTCTGCATTCCCTTAGGAACGACTTTGGAGCTAAGCTCTGCATCCCCTTAGGAACGACTTTGGAGCTTCTTCACCTCTGATTTAGGTGGTATTTAAGCTCTGCATCCCCTTAGGAATGACTTTGGAGCTTCTTCACCTTTTACTTAGGTGACATTTTGGCTCTGCATCCCCTTAGGAACGACTTTTGAGCTTCGGAACTTACTCTGCACTCCCTTAGGAACTACTTCGTAGCTTCGGAACATAATGATGTCACACTCGATGGTGTAACGACAATATCATTATATTCAAGTTGAAATATCATCCTTCCTGTGTTGTTTTGCTTTCAAGAAAATGAAAAATATAGAAAATGTTAACATACATCATGTTGGGGGCCTTCTTCTCCGCCGAAGGTCCTCTAAGCAAAAACGCCTTCAGAAAGATAACATGCAAGTAGGCGCGGCATGAAGATGTATGCCGAAGCTGCAGCTAGAAGAGCTTCAGCATGATGACACGCTTGAGACGAAGGGTGGCACCAACTTAATGAGGAAAAGACTACATAGTCCTTGATAGTTTGAGTCATAGTCATGATTAGTTATCAAGGACGTGAATGTAATTTTGTACGGGCTGTGTCTCGTGCCTATAAATAGATGAACAGTACCTCGTACTGTTCACGCTAACTTGTAATCGCTCACACGTCACTCTTGGATTCTTACCTTCTGTCAAGCCGAAGGTACAAATGTAATTCAATATTATTAATGTTTGTGCATGATCATATAATGAGAATATATAAATAATCTAATGATTTGATGTTATCATTCATGTTCTTTATATGGCCCCTATGTTCCCGCTTTTTATTATTACATGTTGAGATGATGAAGGTTTGTCCTTCATACCCTTCGTCTGAAGATCATTATATCCGAAGGGAGATAATGCTTCGAAGGACAAAGGTCTTTAACCATTAACATTTGTGTTGCCTTGTTCTTAACTCATAGCATTTGAGAACAAGTGACCAACACATCAGATCATCAAATTTCTTGACTAAGCCTCTGTATCCCTTTCAGTAAATATGCTTCGACTCAGGCACAGTGTTGTTGACTGTACGAGCTTCGAATTCCTCCCGAAGGTCGCGTAGCTGCTGAGTATGACTCTGCCCTTCCGGCTGGTGATTGTGGATCAGTGGTGGTGGTGGTGGCAACTGGGGCCAAGAAGCTTGGGAATGGTTTACCGAAGCAACAGAAGCTGTGGGTTGTTGATTGCCCACATATCTTGGGATGTATGGGGAGTAACACGAAGCAGTGTGAAGGACTTGCTTCGGCTGACTCTGTCACGCCTCAGCTTCGACAATTTCCTTCTGCTTCAAAATTGTGACCTGACATGTCCTTGATATGTGGCCCTTGTCCTCGCCGCAAAAAAGACAGTACAGTTTCCTGGGTTGGTTGCCAAATCTTCCTCCACTAAAACTTCTTCCTCCTCTGCCCCTTGGAGCCGGTGGTCTAAAAGAAATCATGCTTGAAGACTGAGAATTTTGATGACTATGCTGAGCATTGCTGGCCCTTTCATCATTGGCATTGGAGTTATGAATGGACCAGACATGCCTAGGATGAAGCCTCCCTCCGAAGCCCCTGGTCATCTCGGAAAACCTGTAGGCCTCCTCCCTTCTTTGGTGAAAATCATTGTCGGCCCGGATGTACTCATCCATCTTCTGAAGCAGCTTCTCCAGTGTTTGTGGAGGCTTCCTAGCAAAATATTGAGTTGTGGGTCCTGACCTAAGTACTTTGATCATGGCCTCAATGACAATTTCATTGGGCACTGTGGGTTCTTGTGCTCTTAGTCGTAGGAACCTTCAGACATACGCCTGAAGGTATTCTTCCTGGTCTTGTGTGCATTGATACAATGCCTGGGCAATAATCGGCTTCGTTTGGAATCCTTGGAAGCTGGTGACCAGCATATCCTTAAGCTATTGCCATGATGTGATTGTTCCTGGCCGAAGAGAGGAGTACCATGTCTGGGCCACACTTCAGACTGCCATGACGAAGGACTTTGCCATGACAGCGGCGTTGCCTCCATATGAGGATATTGTTTCCTCATAGATCATTAAGAATTGCTTTGGGTCCGAATGCCCATCATACATGGGCAACTAGGGTGGCCTGTAGGATTGTGGCCATGGGATAGCCTGCAGTTCTGCCGCCAAAGGAGAAGCATCATCAAAGGTAAACTTAGCATGATGAAAGTCATCGTACCACTCATCCTCGTTGAATGAACTCTCTCGACGAAGCTCTATGTGCTGAGGCCTTCGGTCCTGGTCATCTTGAGTAAGATGACACATTTCTTCAGCAGCTTCATCAATCTTCTTCTGAAGATCGGCTAGCCGAGCCATTTTCTCCTTCTTCCTTTGCACTTGCTGATGGATGACCTCTAAGTCTCTGATTTCTTGATTGATTTGCTCCTCCTGTAGAGTTGGGCTGGTGGCCTTCCTTTTTTGGTTCCTGGCTTCTCGCAGGGAGAGGGCATCTTGATTTGTGTCTAGTGGTTGCAGAGCGGCCCCTGGCACCGTTGTCTTCTTCAGCGGCATGTAGAAGATAGATGATCGTCCGAAGGTTGTGGAGGTGAGTTCATCGGAGGTGGGCGCCAATGTTGGTCACTTGTTCTCAAATGCTATAGATCAAGAACAAGGCAACACAATTATTAATAGTTAAAGACCTTTGTCCTTCGAAGCATTATTTCCTTTTGGATATAATGATCTTCAGACGAAGGTCATGAAGGACATACCTTCATCATTCTAACATATGAATATGAATATTTAAGCAGTAGAACATAAATAAATAAAGATCATAATTATGAATCAGTAATATATTCATATTACTGTGAATATGAGTAAATATCAATAATATTCATATTACATTGTTACCTTCGGCTTTACAGAAGGTAAGGATGCGAGAATGGCGCAAGAGTGATTACAATCCAGCGTGAACAGTACAGTGTTACTGTTCATCTATTTATAGACACGGGACACGGCTCGGACAAAATTATATTCATGTCCTTGATATTTACTCTTAATCATAATGCGATTTATCAATTCCCCTTTAGGTAGGTTTCTTCCTTGATCTTCATCATCATACTAGGGCAAAGCTCCTCCAACCATAGCTTCAGCGTCCATCCATATTACCTTCGGGTTGTATCTTCATATCGTGCATGCCTTTATCATGAGAGAAAGCCTTCATCCCAAAGCTGAAGTCTCCTGTAATAGTCTATGTCATACTGAAAACATATGATTAATCACGTTTTTGAGGACCTTCAGAAGAGGAAGCCCCCAACAACATCAATCACCAAAAAGGGGGAGATTGAAAGGGAAATGGGCTTAATCATTTCCTATAATCGATTTTGGTGGTTGACGTCCATCACAAACCATGTGGACTAACTAGTTTGCCTAGATGACATTTATCTCACGTGCATAAGGTTCAACACAAACCAAGAAAGAAATTCAGTTGGGGACTCAAATAAATTTGGAGCAAAGACTTGAGAGTGTGCTGCCAGTGGCGCACAGGACAGTGTCCGGTGCACCAGGCCGAGCAGCACTCGAACAGGCCACTCTCGGGTTTCTCTGGGGAGCGCTTCGCTATAATTCACCGGACTGTCCGATGTGCATCAGACATGTCCGGTGAGCCAACGGAGCAACGCTAACCTGGCGCCAACGGTCGACTGCAAAGTGAACAGTGCGTGTCAGAGTTCAGAGCAGAGAAGTCAGAGTGCACCGGATATGTCCGGTGTGGCACCGGACTGTTTGGTGCAGCTATAGGACAAGGGTTCCAATGGTCAAGTTGCTCCAAACCCCAATGGGCGTACTGACGTGGCACACACCGGACAGTGAGCAGTAGCTGTCCGGTGCACCACCGGACTGTCCGGTGTGCCTATCGCCAACAAAAATAGACAACGACTAGGAAGTGGTTGGAGGCTATAAATACCCCCAACCACCTCCTTCAATGGCATCCAAGTTTTCTGAAGTTCCTATTCAATACAAGAGCAATAGCATTCACTCCAAGACACATTCCAAAGATCAAATCCTCTCCAAGTCTCAAAATCAACTCAACCACCTAGTGACTTGAGAGAGAGTTTTTTGTGTTCATTTGTTGCTCTTGTTGCTTGGATTGCTTTCTCCTCCTCTATTCTTATTCTCATAAGTGCTTTGTAAAGCTAGCAAGAGACACCTAAGTGTGTGGTGATCCTTGCGGGGTCTTAGTGACCCAAGTGATTAAGGAGAAAATCTCATCCGGTCTAAGTGACCGTTTGAGAGACGGAAAGGGTTGAAATAGACCCAGCCTTTGTGGCCTCCTCAATGGGGACTAGGTTCTTTGGAACGGAACCTCGGTAAAACAAATCACCATGTTCACTTGCATTGATCTTCGCTTGATTTGTTTGCCATCTTTCCTATCTCTAAAGTTTCCTTGCTAATATTGATTTGAGTTTGCTCCCAAACGTCATCCGCATCAATTGAGCAACTCTTAGCAAGAGAAACAATCTTCCGCACTCAAATTTAATTCTAACGCTAACCCCAACCTTAGTGTATGTTTAAGTTTATAAATTTCAGGTTTTGCCTATTCACCCCCCTCTAGGCGACTTTTAATCACGAAAGGGGACCACTGTACTGGGTTGCACACATCACTGGTAGACACATGTCGGGTCGACGAAGCGAGTCATAGGCATCTGGAGAGGCAGGGTTGTGTGTGGTGCAGGTGGAGGTGACAGGGCCATGTGTGGCATGAACGGTGGTAGTGGAGCTGTGTGTGGTTTGGACGGAGGTGATAGGGCCATGCATGACACGGACGATGTCGGTGGGACTTGGGGTAAAGAAAGAGGAGGATGGCGACATGATCGACATCTAGGAGGGTGTCGGGGATGAGCTAAAAAGGGGAAAGATGTCCTGGTCGAAGACCACGTGACGAAAGATGATGACGTTGTGGGTGAGGAGATCTAGGCACCGGTACCCCTTGTGATTAGAAGAATATCTGAGGAAAAGACAATGAGTGGATGGGGCACAAGTTTGTGGGGAGCGATGGTGGAAGTGTTGATATAGCAGACACACCCGAAGACACGAAGGTGCTCGAAGGAGGGGGTGGTGCTGAAGAGGGTGAAGAATGGAGTGGGATGACTGACCGCCTTGGATGGGAGACGGTTGAGGAGGTATGTAGCAGTGTTTAGGGCCTCCACCCAGTAGCTGGTGGGAAGAGAAGCCTAGAAATGGAGGCAACACCGCATGTTTGTGGTAGGGCGAATCATGCGCTCGGCTCAGCCATTCTTAGGATGTGTAGGGGCATGAGAGGCACAACTGAACATCGTGACGAAGGAAGAAGGAATGAGAGTGGTCGAACTCGTGAACGTTGTTGCACTAGAGAGCATGAACAATGAGGTCGAAGGAGGATTTTTAAATCAGCTTCATGAGAACTCCTTTTATGTTGCTTCGCGATGCTGTGATACCCTTAGGAGGATTTTTTTCTTCAACTGGTGCTATCTCAAGAGCAACCACATACACTAGTGGGGACATCGAAGGAGTGCTGAATTAGATGGAGAAAGAATTGAGAGAAGTTGATTCGATAATTACCGATTGCAGTGACTACTGCGTAATGATTGGGTCCCAGTGAATGGCTTCAATATTTGAGAAAGCCGGATGCAATCACGCCAAAATTGTTGGAGAAGTTTGCTTTGATATGAGTGTTGATGATATAATGCCACGAAGAGATTCTTCTTTGAGTTGTGGGACAAGGTAGGCCGAGAGCTAGCTGCTTTGGAGTCCAAAGAGTATATTTAGAAGGTTCGTCTTTACACCTATACTGTCGAAGATTTGCTTATGAGTTTTGGTAATTAATCACCATGTCTCTTTGTTTAGTTTCCCGTAGAGCAAGAAGCTGATGAAAACAAAGTAAAGCAAGAAGGCCAAAGCCTAGCTAGGTTGTTAGTGCATAAAGATTCTGATGGTAAAAACAAACTCTGTGTAGTTGAAATGGTACTCTTTTTTAATTTAATGCCTTGCTTCTTATATTATAATGCATGGCTCTTCGTCATTTATCCCACTTATATTTGTATGCTCTGTTGCGTGTGAAACTGATCTTTTATCGGTATTTTGAGCCGAAGGCAAAAAACACCTTCCCTTCTTTCCATCCGGAACAAAGCATAGCTTTGCATTCCCTTAGGAGCGGCTTCGGATCTTTTTCTTTAGACCATAACTCTGCATTCCCATAGTAATGGCTTAAGAGTTATTTTGCCTTTATTTGATAATAAAACTTTAGCTATGCATTCCCTTAGAAACGACTTCGGAGCTTTTTCACCTTTACATGGTGATAAAACTTTTAGCTCTGCATTCCCTTAGGAACGACTCTGGAACTTTTTCACCTTTACTTGGTGATTGTAATACCCAACTTTTGGAATATAAAAGAGAGGGATAAATCTTTATGTGTATGGCCTTCTATTCATGAGAGCTATTAAGGAATCGATTTAAAGTGAATAATTCTCTAATAAAACATAAATAACCCCTGCATCATGTTGGAGTTTATTTATTTATGCATTTGATAATAATAATAATAATAATGATAATAATAATGATAGAAATAAAAATAGAATGAGGTTGAAATTTGGACTAACACCTAATTAAAATTAGGATTTAAAAATGAAAATGACATAGAAAGAAAGAGGAAAAAAGGGAAATAATATACAACATGAAGGAGAATTTATATATAAATAGGGATATCATTTCCTCTTGGTAGTTTGATTTAGACATTTCATCTAAGTGAAAGATCCATAATAAAATTTGAATTCAAAATTGAAATTTAAAAATAAAAAGAAAAGAAATCGGGGAGGAAAAAGAAAAAGAAAAGAAAAGGAAAAACTCATCATGGGCCCGATTCCCCCGCTCTTGGCCCATCTTATCGTTCCCACTACGTGGTCCAGCCTTGGTTGAACGCGCCGACAACTGGGGCTCGCTCACCAGTGGCTCCCACTCGCGCCCTGTTCTGCCCTCTCGCTGTTCTCGGGGTCCCACACGTCATACTCTCGACCCGCGGACGAAGTCTCCCTCGTCTCCGCCATGTGGGACCCTCCTGTTAGTCGTTCCCTCGACTCCATCTCGGGCGGGCCGTTGCAACCACCGCCGAGAACCTCGCGGCTGGCGCAGGGCCTCCCTGGCCAGATCTCCTGGAGTCGGACTTCGCTACGAGGATATATAAGCATGGCCGCAGACATTTTCCCATCGAACGGATGTCGTGCCCCCCTCATCGCCTAATAGCTAGCCGTCGAGGACCGTGTCGGTGAGTGTGTGCCGTCGTCGTGCCTTGCCCTTTGATTGGTGGCTAGGGCGATTCTCGAGGGCGTGTGGGGGAAGTCGTGGCTCCTGTACGGGAGTAGGGCCACAAGTGATTCCGTAATTCCTCGATGTCGTTCATTCTTGGTCGTGGATTGGCGCGGGGCGTGGGCAGCAACCTCTCCATCCCGAAGCACGGTAATAACTTCTCTAATCGTTTCACCTTCAGTAGGCCGCAAGTAGAGCTCCTCGGATTCGTTTAGGAGGGCGTTGAGGTGTGGATCCGCGGGCGCTGGTGAGCGGCGCTGCCGCAGGTGTCCTGTTCCGTGGGTGTGGTCGGCGGGAGGTTGAAGAGGGAGCGTGGGCCGTTGCATCGCCTCCCTATGGTGGAGATTAGACCGCGGCGTACCGTTTCGCGAGAGTAGATCTGGGGCATCAATTTGGTAATGGACAGATTGGGCAGTAGAGTCCTTCATCTGTTGGATTCGGATCTGACGGTCGAAGTGGATCACACATTCAAGGTCACATAGATTTAATCTGGGCTGTCGGGTGTTGATCGGACAGCCATGATTGACTAATACCCCTTCGCGATGGATATTTATCTTAAGAGCCCCCGAGTGAATTAGGATTCAACCCACCGTCCGCGTGTATGAAAAGACTATCACAATTAGGCTCTGGAGTTTACAAATTGACCCCTGCACTTCTCAGAAATAGTGCGCATAGTCCAGAACTCGAAGAAATTGAATAAATGAATATAGAAAATACTTTTCTAGTATTAAATTAATTCTAGAACTTGTTTAATTCCTAGAAAATCCATTTTAATTCCTTTTTGCTCCATTCCAGTTGCATTAATTTTGTTTAAATATTGTTTATCACCTGGTAACTCTGTTTAGTCATGAATCATAGATTAAAATTATCCACTTGATTTATTCTATACTAAACACTTAATAACTTCGGAAAATCATAACTCCTTAACCGTAACTCCGAATTTAGTGATTCTCGAACCGACGATCTCGTGACGATGCATAGAATATTATCATGCATTCTGTTCTACTGTTTGGTGTGATGTTAATTTCTCCAATACTATGTTTGCTTGTATTGTTGCGAATAGACGGGCAAATCATCGAGGACCCAGAGACTTAGCAGGTGGATACTTCTGAGCAGGAGCTCGTTGAAGGCAAGTTGTGCCCTTGATCACTTCTATTTACCCAATAATGTTCCTGTTAATCATTATGATCTGCATAGGTTAATTTTGATGGGACCCAATAGGTCACCCCAGTTTGGCTATCTTTATATCTTGTTTACCACTTAACTTTTGGGTAGTACCTGCTATTGCTTTATGTGATTTTGGGTGTTAAGATACACATTATTCATGATCATGCCATTATTATGAATTTATTATTTATTGTTCATGACAAGATCATTATGTTAATTGGAACATGGAGCGACCACCCGGGAAAATAGTGCTACCACAAAGGTGGTATGGGACGCCCTTGGCTGACTAATTAGGAAAGCTAGTGCATGACTACCTTACCAGAAAGGGGCAAGGGCAGTAGGGGAGTGGTCGATATAGGGAGGTTCTCAGGTTGATTTTGCTGCGATGGCTTTTCAGATGGGGGACTCCTATGCTACGTTCCTTAGAAACTGTAGCGGGTTTTCTAAAGCTAGTGGAACTTTGTAAACGCCTCATAGTGTTACCCTGCCTCGCTTCCTTGGTAGAGGTGTATGGGATTCATGAACCCTTGGCAGATGGGTAACATGACTTGTGGGTAAATATGTGCAACCTCTGCAGAGTGTAAAACTGGTATATCAGCCATGCTCATGGCCACGAGCGGCTCGGACCCTCACATGAGTAACTTATGAAATTAAATTTAACTGGTCATTTGCATCACATTGTGGTTTATTATTAATTTTGATCTATTATTACTCGGGTTTGGTATATACTTACATTTAGTATCTGCTAATAAAATTTGACCAACTTATTAAAAGCAATGCTCATTTTTAACCATTATTTGTTGATCAGCCTTACACTTTACATGAACTCCCAACTTTGGTGAGTTTATGCACATTATTCCCCATAACTTGTTGAGCTACGATCTTTTGTGAGCTCACCCTTGCGATATATAAACCCCCCACAGGAGAAGAACAGGTGGTCCAGGAGGAGGTCTACAATGAGGAGTACGAGTTGATCTAGGTGGCATCTCCTAGTCAGCTTTATGGCGCCAAGGAATAATATTTAGTTCGCTTTATTGTTATCTTTTATTTTTGTAAGACACTTCCGCTATGTAAGAATGATATTTGTGACATTTATCTCTATACACTTTGTCATTATATGTGATGTTATTCTTTGGCGCACATATGAGACACACCCGGCTTTATCCCTTAAATCTGGGTGTGACAGTGATAAAACTTTAGCTTCGAGGTATGGGCCTTGGAGATAAGACTCTTCTAATATAGTCATATCTGGGGGACAGAGCACCTTTATTATCTTCTTAGGCACTCCTGCGAGGTGTTACATCCTCGGCCTCGTTAAAAAACCTTACCCCTTCATAAGGAAAAAAAAGGTGTCGAAGCTTGATGGCTAGATGTAATATCTTCGGTGTTCATCGACATTCCATGATCTTGGGATGTCGTTTCCTTCCATGTCCTTAATCATGTAGGAACCTTGTCTGTTCGAAGCTATAATAAGAAAAGGGCCTTCCCATTTTACTTGCAACTTCCTACGGTGTCTGGGTTAGCTACCCTTCGAAGGCAAGATGGTCTGGTGCTATGTTCTTGAGTTTTACTTTTATGTCTCGCCACCTTAGGATTTCTACATGATATTTCCTTATATGCCCTTCCACTTCTAGCCTTAATTCCTCTATGGCATCCTTTGAAACTTTCTCATTATTTGGCTCTTGTGCTGAAGCTATAATTCTTGTTGAACCCAATGTGGCCTCTTCAGGGGTAACTGCTTCGTCCCTGAGGAGGAGTTTAAACGGTGTGAAATTCATAGACCTTGATATAGAGATGCTATGGTTCCACAAAACTTTAGTAAGCTCTTCTGTCCATTTCACCTTTGGTAACCCAACCAAAGATTTTGTGATTCCCAGTAGGATTATTCCATTTACTCTTTCCACCAATCCATTGGACTCTGGATGCCTGACATAAGTGAAGTGTATGTTTGTCCCCACCTGACCACAAAATTCTCTAAATGCTTCGGAGTCAAACTGAGTTCCATTATCAACTGTGATGGATTTCGGCACTCCGAAGCGACAAATAATTCTTTGCCAAAAGAACTTTTGAATGGTGGATGAAGTTATGGTTGCCAAAGCCTTTGCTTCGATCCACTTTGAGAAATACTCAACTGCGACCACTATGCATTTTAGGTTTCTCTAGGTAGCTGGCATTGGGCCAATTATATACATTCCCCATCTTTGCAAGGGCCAAGTGGGTTGTATCAACTGAGTCAAGGACGAATGTTGCTTTTGATATGTTGCACATCTTTGGCAGTTGTCGCATTTCTATACAAACTCGGTTGTATCCGAAGCTGCCTTTAGCCAATAAAATCCTTGACGAAATTTTTTCCCAGTAGAACTCTAGGACCAATATGCAAGCCACATAGACCAAAATGAATTTCTCTTATCAATTCTTGGCCTCCGTCTCTAGAAATACACATTAGCAGAGGCGAACAAACACCTTCTTTGTATAACTCCTCTTCTATGATCTTGTATGGTCTTGTTCTTGCTTGCATCCTTTTGGTGTATGCTTCGTCATTGACTGGATGATTTCCCCGAAGGAAAGTTATAATCTCTGTTCTCCAATCTTCTCTATGCGTAGGAGATACTATTAAGGTAGCCCTTTCCATTAAATCGACTGAAGGTGCCTTTAATACTTCGAAGAACACTTCGGGAGGTAAGGGGAGCCCTGAGCGGTGACAGACTTGGCCAACATGTCAGCATGCTCGTTATCCAGCCTTGAGATGTTTTTATTGAAAAACCTTCTAAAGAAGATTCCATCCTTCTAACCATGTCAAGGTATTTCTATAGATTAGGATGTGAGAGCACCTAGAGGGGGGTGAATAGGTGATCCTGTAAAAAACAGCTCCACAAAACAAACTTGAACTAATATTGGATTAGTGAAAGTTAAGGCCAAGTTCGAGTGAGGAGTACGAGCGGAGTAAACTTCTTCACTTAAGTGCTCTTCACAAAGTGAGTATTAAACTTAGAGCAATAATGTAAGTGAAGTAGATAGAGAATCGCACAGGAATAAGGACATGTGACACAACGATTTTTATCCCATGGTTCGGTCAAGTAAAATACATGCCTACTCCACGTTGTGGCGTCCCAACGGACGAGGATTGCAATCAACCCCTTTCAAGTGATCCAAAGATCAACTTGAATACCACTGTTCTCTTTATCTCAACAATATTCCTTTGTGAGGATTCTCCACAATTTGGAGTCTCTCACGCCTTACACAATTGATCTCAAATAAACACATGAGTAAGGAGGAATAGAAATGCACGCAAGAGCAAGAGTTGCAACAACAACATGCACACAAGGCAAGAACGAGCACACAAACAGCACAGTGGAGTTACAACTCAAAGAAGTGCTCGAATATCTATCACAATGAACCAAATGTGTGTTTATGAAGTCTCGACATTGTAGAATGTTCAATGGGTGCTTGATGTTGAGCTCCATACGCCTAAGGGTCCCTTTTAATGCCCCAAGAGACCTAGGAGCCGTTGGAGCTCCATTTGGAAGGCCCTGGTTGCCTTCTGTCCGTAGGCGCATCGGACAGTCCGATGCACCACCAGACAATGAATAGTGCATGATTCCCTTCCTTATTCGGCGAAGACGTTCGTTGCCAGCCACTGGCCCCGTGGCACACCGGACAGTCCAGTGGCACACCGGACAGTCCGATGCCACCTGCTGATCGTTGACTGAGCCATGTGGTGCCCGCTGACCATGGTCGACCGTTGGCTGGGCGCGTGGCTGGCACACCAGACAGTCCAGTGAATTATAGCCGCATCGCCTAGTGTTTTTCCCGAGAGCGGCCAGTTCGCTGAGCGTGCGAGCCTGTGCACCGGATACTGTCCGGTGCACTGCAGGCTGGTGCAAGTCTGGCTCGCCTTAGCCAAACTTCTCCAATTTGATTTCTCTCACTTTGAGAAGTTTTCTAGCACTTAGTAGAATAATATTAGTACCCAAAAAAACAATTTACTAAGGCTAGAATCATACCTTGCTTTTCCATTTGCATCTCTTTAACTCTTAGCTCAATAAAGTTATAACTCCATGTGTTGGTCATCTAATCACCAAAACAATATAGAAATAGTATGAGGGCACATTTCCCTTTTAGGATGTTTCACATTGCTCGACTTATCCACCTGGCCTATGATAACTCAGGAATCCGATTTCAATACTGCTCTTCGTACACCCATTGCTTTCATCTTCCTTAGTCTCACCAACAAAGCTTCATACTCTGCTATATTGTTTGTACTCTGTAATTGCAGTCTGATACCATATGATGTCTTTACTTTAGATGGTGATACATCGAAGGATCCCCATGAGCCATCGCAAAAAACTGTCCAAACAACTTCGTCTGACTGGGCTACTTCGTCTTGTGGACCTGGGGTCCAATCAACAATAAAATCTGCAAATGCTTGAGACTGTATGGAGGACTTGTGCACAAAATCGTTGATGAACTCATTGAGTTCTGCTACCCATTTACCAATTCATTTCGAAGCTTCTATGTTTCTTATAATGTCTTTGAGTGGTTGTGACGAAGGTACAACAATATTGTGAGACTAAAAATAATGCCAAAGCTTTCTTGAGTTCATCAGGACCGCATAAAGAACATTCTCTATTTATGTATAATTTCTTTTGGATGGACTCAATACTTCGGAGACAAAGTAAACAACCATATGCGCTTTGGTACCCTTGGTCACGGTCTCCTAGACCAATGCATCGCTTACGGTTGACTACGAAGCTGATACATAGAGTAACAATGGAGCCCCTGGCGAAGGTGGAGATAATGTTGTAAGATTTATCAGATAATCTTTCAATTCTTCGAAGGCTTGCTACTGAGGGGGACCCCATTGGAAGACGTCTACTATTTTTAGGACTTCGAAGAATGGCAAGCTTCGTTCAGCAGACCTTGAAATGAATCTGTTCAAGGCAGCCAACCTTCCCGCCAATCTCTGAGCCCCTTTTCTTGATTTTGATGGTGAAGCTTCGTTCAACATGATTGGCTTCCCTAGAGCCATTACTTGCTGTCCTCTGAAGCCATAGAGAGGAAAAGCTGAGTCTTGGAGCTTATCTTTGGGCTCCTGCATTTGCCTGAAAGTCTTGACAAATATGATATCTGAAGTGCCGCTTGTGTCAACCAAAACATTGTGTACTATGAAACTTTTGATTACACAAGAGATAATCATGGCTTCTCTGTGCGGGTAATCTTTGAGACGAAGATCATCATGAAGGAAGGTAACAGGGATATGGGACCATTTGGTCCTGATGTAGGGTCCTTGGACACCTACATGTTGCACCCTTCTCTAGGCCTCTTTTTTCTGCCTTTTATTGCTGGGTTCAAAGCCTGAGCCCCCAGTGCTGGGTTGAATAAGCTTCTCCATGGAAGCTGACGAAGCTTGATGGCTTGCCATGTTCTTCATCGCGATGAAGCTCATCGTGGACGTAAGATCACCGGAGGTGGCCACCAATGTTGGTCACTCGTTTTCAATTGCTGCATGGCATCAAAAACAAGGCAACACGAACTTGAGATGTGAAAACCTTCGTCCTCGACATAATACACCCTCAGTGTATTATATAAGGACAAAGGTTTAAACATACAATGGGATATGAGAATATCATATACCTGATCTCAATCAAGTCGAAGTGTTAGGGAAACCTTCGTTTAGAGGATGTTATTCCTTCGGAATATCAATACAAGGGACCAAGGTTTTCCTAACAGACTCATATCTCATAAGCGAAATATAATGTAAAGAGACATGAAATGACACACGAGAACTTATCTCTGTTGCCTTGGCATTTCAATACGTCTCTCATTACATTGGATATATTTACAAGCATACCTTTGGCTCCTGAGTGATAGGATGCATGATGGTTCTTCGAAGGCTAAGCACTACGAAGCTATAGATCTAGAAAAAAGTATTTATGCGAGGTATTGTTCATCTATTTATAGGGGAGACGAACCGACTTTGTAAATGTTTACAGTAATACCTATCCATTTTTGCATAAGTCATTTACAGATGGTATTAGGTAAGTAATGTACTTTCTTCATTCTTGACTTCGAGAGTTCCAACCTTCGTCAACCAGCGACCTTTCCCTTTCGACTTGTGACCGAAGTCACCGCCTTCGACCATTATCTTTGTTACTTGTTTATGGACGAAGTGCTTTTGTATGCTGGTTTTTGTTGAAGTTTAGCTTCGTCCATTAGTGAGGACATTCCTAAAATACACTTGTTAAAGACGAAGCTAGATGTTATGCAAGTGATCTTCGACACATAAGTGATCTTCAGCAAATAAGGCCCCCAACAGACGCCATCTTTAGCAGCGACTTCATCACTAGCTCCATATTGGAGAAGTCGAAGTCCCCTACGCCTAGAGGAGGCACGGTACCCTCGGCAGCTGGAGCCCTCTTCTCCTCCTTGGTCGCCCCCACCCTTGCCCCTTTCGAGGATTGTCCAGAGTCCAAAGGCTTAACAACAACGACCCTCTGCTTCCTCGACCGGTTCATCATACTGACCACCCTATAGTTGGAGCGAGCGCCTTCCCCTTTGGATCCATCGCTGCTCCAATCACATCCGAGATGTTATGCGAATAATGGAATATAAGCAACTCCCTCGCCATGCGGGCCAGCGCAACGTCCTCGCAGTCGCATGTCGTAGTCATCTCCCTCACAACCCACCATTTCACACTCCCCGAGCCAACTCGCATCGAAATCAAATCCCTCCCTAACTTACTGATAGTCGCCTAGAGGGGGGGGGGTGAATAGGGCGAAACTGAAATTTATAAATATAAACACAACTACAAGCCGGATTAGCGTTAGAAATAAAGACGAGTCCGCGAGAGAGGGTGCAAAACAAATATCAAGCAAAATAAGGAGTGTGACACAAGGATTTGTTTTACCGAGGTTCGGTTCTCGCAAACGTACTCCCCGTTGAAGTGGTCACAAAGACCGGGTCTCTTTCAACCCTTCCCTCTCTCAAACGGTCCTTCCGACCGAGTGAGCTTCTCTTCTCAAATCAAAGCCGGGAACAAAACTTCCCCGCAAGGGCCACCACACAATTGGTGCCTCTTGCCTTGATTACAATGGAGTTTTGATCACAAGAACAAGTGATAAAGAAAAGAAGCAATCCAAGCGCAAGAGCTCAAAAGAACACGGCAAATCTCTCTCGCTAATCACTAAAGCCTTGTGTGGAATTGGAGAGGATTTGATCTCTTTGGTGTGTCTAGAATTGAATGCCTAGCTCTTGTAAGTGGTTGAGAAGTGGAAAACTTGGATCCAATGAATGGTGGGGTGGTTGGGGTATTTATAGCCCCAACCACCAAACATGACCGTTGGTGGAGGCTGTCGTCGTATGGTGCACCGGACAGTCCGGTGCACACCGGACATGTCTGGTGCGCCAGCCACGTCACCAAAGCCATTGGGATTCGACCGTTGGAGTTCTGACTTCCAGGCCCGCCTGGATGTCCGGTGGCGCACCGGACATGTACTGTAGAGTGTCCGGTGCGCCAGCATGGGCGTGCCTGACGCCTGCGCGCTCTGGCGCGCATTAATTGCTGTTGCAGGCGACCGTTGGCGCGAAGTAGCTGTTGCCCCGTAGTTGCACCAGACAGTCCGGTGTACACCGGACATGTACGGTGAATTATAGCGGAGCAGCCGCTACAGATTCCCGAGGTTGCCAAGTTCCAGAGCCGCGTCCTCTTGGAGCACCGGACACTGTCCGGTGTACACCGGACAGTCCGGTGAATTATAGCGCGTCGGCTCTGAGAAATTCCCGAGGCTGAGAAGTTCTGCGCGAAGTCCCCTGGTGCACCAGACACTGTCCGGTGCGCCACCGGACAGTCCGGTGCGCCAGACCAGGGAGCCTTTCGGGGTGCCTTTAGCTCTCTATTTTGAACCCAACTTTGGTCTCTTTAATTGACTTGTTGTGAACCTTTTACACCTGTATATCTTATACACTAGAGCAAACTAGTTACTCCAATTATTTTTGTGTTGGGCAATTCAACCACCAAAATTATTTAGGAACTAGGTGTAAGCCTAATTCCCTTTCAATCTCCCCCTTTTTGGTGATTGATGCCAACACAAACCAAAGCAAATATAGAAGTGCATAATTGAACTAGTTTGCATAATGTAAGTGCAAAGGTTGCTTGGAATTGAGCCAATATAAATACTTACAAGATATGCATGGATTGTTTCTTCATTTTTAACATTTTGGACCACGCTTGCACCATATGTTTTGTTTTTGCAAACTATTTTGTAAATCCTTTTCAAAGTTCTTTTGCAAATAGTCAAAGGTAAATGAATAAGATTTTGCAAAGCATTTTCAAGATTTGAAATTTTCTCCCCCTGTTTCAAATGCTTTTCCTTTGACTAAACAAAACTCCCCCTAAATGAGATCCTCCTCTTAGTGTTCAAGAGGGTTTTGATATATCATTTTTGAAATACTACTTTCTCCCCCTTTTGAACACAATAAGATACCAATTTGAAATTTACCAAATGAAAATCCCCAAAGTTAAAATTAGGTGGTGGTGCGGTCCTTTTGCTTTGGGATCATACTTTCTCCCCCTTTGGCATGAATCGCCAAAAACGGAATCATTAGAGCCCTCGAAGTACTTTCTTCCCCTTTGGTCATAAATAAATGAGTTAAGATTATACCAAAGATGAAGTCATTTTGCTCTCTCCCCCAAAGATGGAGAGTGGCATGGAGCGACGGCGAAGGATGAGTTACGGAGTGGAAGCCTTTGTCTTTGCCGAAGGCTCCAATTTCCTTTCAGTACACCTATGACTTGGTTTGAAATCGACTTGAAAAACACATTAGTCATAGCATATGAAAGAGACATGATCAAAGGTATACAAATGAGCTATGTGAGCAAGTTAGCAAAAGAAATTGCGCGAATCAAGAATATTGAGCTCATGCCTAAGTTTGTTAAAAGTTTGTTCATCAAGAGGCTTGGTAAAGATATCGGCTAATTGATCTTTAGTGTTAATGTAAGAAATCTCGATATCTCCCTTTCGTTGGTGATCCCTAAGAAAATGATACCGAATGGCTATGTGTTTAGTGCGGCTATGCTCGACGGGATTATCCGCCATCTTGATTGCACTCTCATTATCACATAGCAAAGGGACTTTGGTTAATTTGTAACCGTAGTCCCGCAGGGTTTGCCTCATCCAAAGCAATTGCGCGCAACAATGGCCTGCGGCAATGTACTCAGCTTAGGCGGTGGAAAGAGCGATCGAATTTTGCTTCTTTGAAGCCCAAGACACCAAGGATCTTCCCAAGAACTGGCAAGTCCCCGATGTGCTCTTCCTATTGATTTTGCACCCCGCCCAATCGGCATCCGAATAACCAATCAAATCAAATGTGGATCCCCTAGGATACCAAAGCCCAAACTTAGGAGTGTAAGCCAAATATCTCAAGATTCGTTTTACGGCCGTAAGGTGAGCTTCCTTAGGGTCGGCTTGGAATCTTGCACACATGCATACGGAAAGCATAATATCTGGTCGAGATGCACATAAATAGAGTAAAGAACCTATCATCGACCGGTATACCTTTTGATCCACGGACTTACCTCCCGTGTCGAGGTCGAGATGCCCATTAGTTCCCATGGGTGTCTGATGGGCTTGGCATCCTTCATCCCAAATTTGTTTAGAATATCTTGAGTATACTTTGTTTGGCTTAGGAAAGTGCCTTCTTGGAGTTGCTTCACTTGAAATCCTAAGAAATACTTCAACTCCCCCATCATAGACATCTCGAACTTTTGTGTCATGATCCTACTAAATTCTTCACATGTAGACTCGTTAGTAGACCCAAATATAATATCATCAACATAAATTTGGCATACAAACAAGTCATTTTCAAGAGTTTTAGTGAATAGAGTAGGATCGGCCTTTCCGACTTTGAAGCCATTAGCGATAAGGAAATCTCTAAGGCATTCATACCATGCTCTTGGGGCTTGCTTGAGCCCATAAAGCGCCTTAGAGAGTTTATAGACATGGTTAGGGTACTCACTATCTTCAAAGCCGGGAGGTTGCTCAACATAGACCTCTTCCTTGATTGGTCCATTAAGGAAGGCACTTTTCACGTCCATTTGATAAAGCTTAAAGCCATGGTAAGTAGCATAGGCCAATAATATACGAATTGACTCAAGACTAGCTACGGGTGCATAGGTTTCACCAAAATCCAAACCTTCGACTTGGGAGTATCCCTTGGCCACAAGTCGAGCTTTGTTCCTTATCACCACACCATGCTCATCTTGCTTGTTGCGAAAAACCCACTTGGTTCCTACAACATTTTGGTTAGGACGTGGAACTAAATGCCATACCTCATTTCTAGTGAAGTTGTTGAGCTCCTCTTGCATCGCCAGCACCCAATCCGAATCTTGGAGTGCTTCCTCTACCTTGTGCGGCTCAATAGAGGAAACAAAAGAGTAATGCTCACAAAAATGTGCAACACGAGATCTAGTGGTTACCCCCTTATGAATATCGCCGAGGATGGTGTCGACGGGGTGATCTCGTTGGATTGCTTGGTGTACTCTTGGGTGTGGCGGCCTTTGTTCTTCATCCTCCTTGTCTTGATTATTTGCATCTCCCCCTTGATCATTGTCGTCATCTTGAGGTGGCTCATTTGCTTGATCTTCTACTTCATCAACTTGAGCTTCAACCTCATTTTGAGTCGGTGGAGATGCTTGCGTGGAGGAGGACGGTTGATCTTGTGCATTTGGAGGCTCTTCGGATTCCTTAGGACACACATCCCCAATGGACATGTTCCTTAGCGCGATGCATGGAGCCTCTTCATTACCTATCTCATCAAGATCAACTTGCTCTACTTGAGAGCCGTTAGTCTCATCAAACACAACGTCACAAGAAACTTCAACTTGTCCAGTGGACTTGTTAAAGACTCTATATGCCCTTGTGTTTGAATCATATCCTAGTAAAAAGCCTTCTACAGTCTTAGGAGCAAATTTAGATTTTCTACCTCTTTTAACAAGAATAAAACATTTGCTACCAAAGACTCTAAAATATGAAATATTGGGCTTTTTACCGGTTAGGAGTTCGTATGATGTCTTCTTGAGGATTCGGTGTAGATACAACCGGTTGATGGCGTAGCAGGCGGTGTTGACCGCCTCGGCCCAAAACCAATCCGAAGTCTTGTACTCATCAAGCATGGTTCTTGCCATGTCCAATAGAGTTCTATTCTTCCTCTCCACTACACCATTTTGTTGTGGGGTGTAGGGAGAAGAGAACTCATGCTTGATGCCCTCCTCTTCAAGGAAGCCTTCAATTTGTGAATTCTTGAACTCCGTCCCGTTGTCGCTTCTAATTTTCTTGATCCTCAAGCCGAACTCATTTTGAGCCCGTCTCAAGAATCCCTTTAAGGTCTCTTGGGTTTGAGATTTTTCCTGCAAAAAGAATACCCAAGTGAAGCGAGAATAATCATCCACTATTACAAGACAATACTTACTCCTGCGATGCTTATGTAAGCAATCGGGCCAAATAGATCCATGTGGAGTAGTTGAAGCGGCCTGTCGGTCGTCATGATGTTCTTGTGTGGATGATGGGCACCAACTTGCTTTCCTGCTTGGCATGCGCTACAAATCCTGTCTTTCTCAAAATGAACATTTGTTAGTCCTAAAATGTGCTCTCCCTTTAGAAGCTTGTGAAGATTCTTCATCCCAACATGGGCTAGTCGGCGGTGCCAGAGCCAACCCATGTTAGTCTTAGCAATTAAGCAAGTGTCGAGTTCAGCTCTATCAAAATCTACTAAGTATAGCTGACCCTCCAACACTCCCTTAAATGCTATTGAATCATCACTTCTTCTAAAGACAGTGACACCTATATCAGTGAAAAGACAGGTGTAGCCCATTTTGCATAATTGAGATACGGAAAGCAAATTGTAATCTAATGAATCAACAAGAAAAACATTGGAAATGGAATGGTCAGGTGATATAGCTATTTTACCCAAACCTTTGACCAAACCTTGATTTCCATCCCCGAATGTGATCGCTCGTTGGGAATCCTGGTTTTTCTCGTAGGAGGAGAACATCTTCTTCTCCCCTGTCATATGGTTTGTGCACCCGCTGTCGAGTATCCAACTTGAGCCCCCGGATGCATAAACCTTCTTCCTCTTGCCGTCCTTTGCCATGAGGCACTTGTGGCCGACGTTGGGGAAGAGGAGTCCCTTGGTGACGGCGATGTTGGCGGCGTCCTCGTCGTCGGAGGAGTCGGTGGAGCTCTCGTCGGAGTCCCATTCGCGGCACACGTGGGCATCGCCGCCCCTCTTCTTGTGGTACCTCTTCTTTTCTCTCCTCTTGCCCTTCTTGTTGTTATCCCTGTCACTGTCACTTGATAATGGACATTTAGCAATAAAGTGACCGGGCTTACCACATTTGTAGCAAACCTTCTTGGAACGGGATTTGTAATCCTTCCCCTTCCGTTGCTTGAGGATTTGGCGAAAGCTTTTGATGATCAAAGCCATCTCCTCGTTGTCGAGCTTTGAAGCGTCGATTGGTTGTCTACTTGGTGTAGACTCCTCCTTCTTTTCCTCCGTCGCCTTGAAAGCCACCGGTTGTGCTTCGGACGTGGAGGGATCATCAAGCTCGTTGATCTTCTTTGAGCCCTTGATCATACATTCAAAGCTCACAAAATTCCCGATAACTTCCTCGGGAGTCATTATTGTATATCTAGGATTACCACGAATTAATTGAACTTGAGTGGGGTTAAGGAAGATGAGTGATCTAAGAATAGCCTTAACCACCTCGTGGTCATCCCATTTCTTGCTCCCGAGGTTGCGCACTTGGTTCACCAAGGTTTTGAGCCGGTTGTACATATCTTGTGGCTCCTCCCCTTGGCGAAGACGAAAGCGACCGAGCTCCCCCTCGATCGTTTCCCGCTTGGTGATCTTGGTGAGTTCATCACCCTCGTGTGCGGTCTTGAGTAGATCCCAAATCTCCTTCGCATTCTTCAACCCTTGCACCTTGTTGTATTCCTCTCTACTTAGAGAGGCGAGGAGTATGGTTGTGGCTTGGGAGTTGAAGTGCTCGATTTGGGTCACCTCATCCTCATCATAGTCTTCATCCCCTACGGATGGTACCTGTGCACCAAACTCAACAACATCCCATATACTTTTGTGGAGTGAGGTTAGATGAAATCGCATTAAATCACTCCACCTAGCATAATCTTCACCATCAAATGTTGGTGGTTTGCCTAATGGGACGGAAAGTAAAGGTGTATGTTTAGAAATGCGAGGGTAGCGTAGGGGAATCTTACTATATTTCTTGCGCTCTTGGCGCTTAGAAGTGACGGACGCCGCGTCGGAGCCGGAGGTGGATGCCGATGAAGAATCGGTCTCATAGTAGACCACCTTCCTCATCCTCTTTTTCTTGTCCCCACTCCGATACGGCTTGTGGGAAGAGGATTTCTACTTCTTCTCTTTGTGGTGTGAAGAAGATCTCTTCTCCTTCCCTTTGGAGGAGTCCTTCTTCTTCTCCTTCCTCTTGGTGCGGGACTCTTCCGATGAAGTGCTCCTGTGGCTTGTAGTGGGCTTTTCGCCGGTCTCCATCTCCTTCTTGGCGTGATCTCCCGACATCACTTCGAGCGGTTAGGCTCTAATGAAGCACCGGGCTCTTATACCAATTGATAGTCGCCTAGAGGGGGGGTGAATAGGGTGAAACTGAAATTTATAAATATAAACACAACTACAAGCCGGGTTAGCGTTAGAAATAAAGACGAGTCCGCGAGAGAGGGTGCAAAACAAATCTCAAGCAAAATAAGGAGTGTGACACAAGGATTTTTTTTACCGAGGTTTGGTTCTCGCAAACCTACTCCCCGTTGAGGTGGTCACAAAGACCGGGTCTCTTTCAACCCTTCCCTCTCTCAAACGGTCCTTCCGACCGAGTGAGCTTCTCTTCTCAAATCAAAGCTGGGAACAAAACTTCCCCGCAAGGGCCACCACACAATTGGTGCCTCTTGCCTTGATTACAATGGAGTTTTGATCACAAGAACAAGTGAGAAAGAAAAGAAGCAATCCAAGCGCAAGAGCTCAAAAGAACACAGCAAATCTCTCTCGCTAATCACTAAAGCCTTGTGTGGAATTGGAGAGGATTTGATCTCTTTAGTGTGTCTAGAATTGAATGCCTAGCTCTTGTAAGTGGTTGAGAAGTGGAAAACTTGGATCCAATGAATGGTGGGGTGGTTGGGGTATTTATAGCCCCAACCACCAAAACATGACCGTTGGTGGAGGCTGTCGTCGTATGGTGCACCGGACAGTCCGGTGCACACCGGACATGTCCGGTGCGCCAGCCACGTCACCAAAGCCGTTGGGATTCGATCGTTGGAGTTCTGACTTCGGGGCCCGCCTGGATGTCCGGTGGCGCACCGGACATGTACTGTAGAGTGTCCGGTGCGCCAGCATGGGCGTGCCTGACGCCTGCGCGCTCTGGCGCGCATTAATTGCTGTTGCAGGCGACCGTTGGCGCGAGGTAGCCGTTGCCCCGTAGTTGCACCGGACAGTCCGGTGTACACCGGACATGTCCGGTGAATTATAGCGGAGCAGCCGCTACAGATTCCCGAGGCTGCCAAGTTCCAGAGCCGCGTCCTCTTGGAGCACCGGACACTGTCCGGTGTACACCGGACAGTCCGGTGAATTATAGCGCGCCGGCTCTGAGAAATTCCCGAGGCTGAGAAGTTCTGCGCGAAGTCCCCTGGTGCACCGGACACTGTCCGGTGCGCCACCGGACAGTCCGGTGCGCCAGACCAGGGAGCCTTTCGGGATGCCTTTAGCTCTCTATTTTGAACCCAACTTTGGTCTCTTTAATTGGCTTGTTGTGAACCTTTTACACCTGTATATCTTATACACTAGAGCAAACTAGTTAGTCCAATTATTTTTGTGTTGGGCAATTCAACCACCAAAATTATTTAGGAACTAGGTGTAAGCCTAATTCCCTTTCACTTACCCCTGTAACGAGGTTGACAAAGTCCTCCATGGACTTATCCTCCGCATCGGGCGCCGAGCCAAGAATACCGTAGGTCTCCACGAGCTCAGCAACGAAGGCCTCAGAACAACCCATGTTGGGCTTCATCGAACAAGCTGACGACGCCTCTGACGACGTTTGCGGCTGGGCAGGGCCCCCCGCTGATGGCTTTCACCTCCTCTTGGGGTGCGTTGTGTGCTCTTCATAAGCAAGCCCCATCTGGTTAAACACATGGTTCACACGCACATGGTCTCCGCGAATTTCGACCGCCTTCTCAATCTCCTGCTCAGTAACTGGACCAAAAAGCTCCTTCGCTTCCCAATCCGCAACAAATGTGTGTCGAGACTGGTGCCCAAGCTCAATTGCAAAGATAGGACTCAAAATTGACCTATCAAAACCAGCGAAGTGTCTGTGAGCAACCGGACCCACAGCCCAGTCTTGACCAAGCAGCCAGACCCCGACGCCAAAGACTCCTCAACCAGATCTTGGCAGTTGCTGGCAACAACAGCAAAACTGAAGGCACGGTCGTTGTGTTCCCTCTCCTCAACCGCAAAGCGTGGGAAAGCCTCAAACTGAAATGCACTCATGGTAATCACACGAGGCCACCCTTCGCCCTCAGCGCACCGCACATAAGACCAATTTTCTGCCCATCACAGCCACTTTATTCTTCGCACAAGGGGCTGACTCAACAATTTTATCCTTCATCTTCCCAAACTTCGGGGTAAAAGTACAACTGCCAAACTGATCAACTCTGTCGCCCGAAGACCTCTTTTACCAGTGCAAGCAATAGTGCTTGGCGAAGACATCGATGCTCGGGCCTCCGCCAAATGTAGTTGTCGCCCACAGAAAGCGCAACCATGGTGTTCCGCGTCAATTGGTGAATTTGAACATTAAACTTCTCAAGCACTTCAGCCAGAAAACCATGACACTTCAAATGAAGTCCTACATTGAACAACCCCTCAAAAACCAACACTTTGCCATCTAGCCTCGACACAGTCTCCACCTTAGCGGCATGCCCGCATCCACATGGGAAGTAGCCCAAACTCTCCATATTCTTTACCCTCCGCAATGAGTGACCCAGATCATAATTCTCTCGATCTGGTCCACCGGAGTGTGGAACCCTAGCAGAGGAAGAGCCAACGCCCTTCCCACCCCACGACGACGATAGCGATGCCAGCGGCGGCGACGGAGCTACAGAGCTGCACGACCGCTGGGACAGGGGGCATGGCAGCGCACTGGGGTCGACGGCGAGCGACAGTCTTCAGAAGGGCCTATGTTGATGAGCTTGTGCCGATCATGCCACCAGCGATGAAAATGACAATCATAGGCGACGACGATCTGACAGTTCTTGCGAGCAACGGGGGGTGTGAAAGCAGAAGTGGTGGCCCAGCGGCACGGTCGCGTACTCATTTTATTCAAGCGGCACAAGCAAACAGTGTTGCCTTGGTTTTCCATATGTCACGTCATGCGGCCCCCTCGAGGTGGTTCAGTGGTTGGTCGAGGGCAGCGTTCGTCCACCTCTAAATCAAGACTTCGGTAATGGCCCACTAGGATGAACCACTCCCTCATGGGGCTACTATTGGGTGGAGGCCGAACACACCATTAATTAACCGGTCGAAGACTCTATTTTAGTACTAATAGTTTTCACACATCCACGAGCGAAGGGGCCATCAGTGAAGGCCTCCTTCTCTCTGACAGAATGCTACAAAGGGGCTATGTCAGGCGATGGCCTCTGGATGGCCGAGTAGCCGAGGCCCTGCCACGATCACGAAGCGAAATCCTCGACATTCTTCGGCGAGTCTGGACAGGTAGACAACTGCGTCAAGGCGCGAAGGCTCCAACAGCGCCAGTGAAGACCACACGTCGGTCCGCTACTTGCCCATCGGATGACGACTTCATTGGCCCACCTGTCAGCGTAGGGTACGAGTCTACTAATTGGTGTGTGTCGCCCGTGGTATGCACGACGTTGTAATTACTCTGTTGAGAGGAATATTCCCTAGATATAGTTGTAGATGGAGTAGGGCCATACTTTGGACCACCTACCCAGAACAGGTCTATAAATACCCTCGCACTACAGTTCTATGCTATTCATTTTGTTGCACTCCTAAGCTCTCACCTATTCTTTAAGTGTTTGGATCCACGTGACAGTGCAGCCACGTGTCAGTGCCCAACAACTTTCATGATTTATTAGTTTTTTGCCATAGCATATTTAATTTTTGTCCCTGTCTAACTATAAAAACAGTTGTAGATTGTTAATTATATTTATGACAACATAAATCAAATTTTATCAGATTTGTGGTTTTGTTCTATGGGATTTTTATTCTTTGAACTGAAATTGCTTATTGTGTCTACAAAATTACAACAAACTAAAGCTACAATTTTAGTATAAAACATATGTAATAATTATCTTAAAAGGACATTAAGATTCAAGCACCTGAATTTTAGCAAGTCCTATGTTTTCTAAGGTCTTGATTTGTTAAAAAAAGCTTGGTGCAAATTTTCTCGGCTGGTTACTTTATATTAAAACCATATCTTTAAGTTTTGCTTAATAAGTTACAAATGATTGTATCAAAATTACGTTGCCTGTGTTTATGTCGTGCTCCGAAAAAATACATATTTCCACCTCATGGAGCATAGCTAACTGCTCCTTAAAACCAGTTACTGCATTGTCTAATTATAATGTATAAAAGCTCGCAAGTTGCAATTATTTCATGTAAAGAAACTTCTTGATGGGCCAGTCATTGCATGCTTTTGTAAAACTGAATTAGGACTTGATAGGGTTCAGTAATTGACCTGAGAAGGAACCCTCATACGTTGTAAAAGTATGATGAAGAGTTAAGGAATTTGAATGCACACTACGAACAAAAATATAAGAACTGCAGTGATTTCCCCCCGAAATAATTATCATTTACTACTACATCCCAAGGGCTCCTAAAATATATTGTTGCCAAATTATTGATTATTCCAAAAGTAGCCAAAAAATAGATAATTCCTTCTTTATAAATTATATATAATACATTCTGATTTTTAAATATAATTTTACTATGTCTAAATATATAAAAAAATAATGCATATATAAAAACTATGATTTTATAGTTTGTAACGGAGAGAGTATTATATTTTATCTTTATTGTTAATTTTTAATATTTAGGACTAGTTTGGAACCACATTTTTCCAAGGTTTTTCGTTTTTCAACGGGAAATTAGTTTATTTTCCTTTGAGAAATTAAAAATCTCATGAAAAAATGCGGTTGACAAACTAGCCCTTAGAAGTAAAAAACGGAGTCTCATCAGGTTTTGGGATGCTCCCTACTGAATTTCACGCACACCGCCACCGATTTCCTTTCTCTTGATATGTTTTTTTAGAAAAATAGTATTTGAAGTTTTGAACGCCACACCTAACCTGAAAGAGAAATAAAATATGAATTGACAAGATTCATACTAAAAAGGTCAACGGATGTCTGTTGATAGCATACTGCAGTGCGCTGATACGGCTGTGGATTAGGATTAGCCTCTGCTAGCCGGCGCCTGGCAGGCAACCAGAGACAGGATTTTGGAGAGACCAATGGGGAAGAGATATAATTAATATAATAATAAACGATCGTTTGTGTAGTTAATCAACTGACAACAAGTATAATAGCTAGTTGTAAACCAATTAAATGCTGATATAGAAAAGAGAGAGGAGATAGAGTAGGAGGCTATAAACTAACAGCTAGCTTATACACGGGAACATAGAAATTTTGTATGGGAGACAAGTGAACTATATATTAATTGTAAAGAGCTAGTCCACAGCCTATGTTGATCATCAAACACCAAAATCATTTAGTCAAATGAGACAGGGTCCATTTTCTTTAAAATCTCCCTTTTTTGGTGATTGATGACAACACAACTAACTCCATAATCTACTTGCTAGGATACATGAATGTCCCCATAATGTGACATTATGGACTTAAGCCTCCCCCTAACTCCATAATCCACATGCTTCCTATTTTAAACCAAAACCACTTGTAAGATCAAAATTTTAAATTTGGTGGTTTTGGTATTTGATGTACTTTAAAATGCTTTGGTCTATAAAACTTCTCCCCTTTGGAATCAAGCACTGAAAAGGAAGACATTAAAAGCATATAGGAAGCAAAAATATTTGCCATCTTACAAGATTACTTAAAAGAGTTTCTCCTCCTTTGAAAGAGTATTCTCCCCCTTTGTATGAAAGAAGACATACTCCCCCTGTCGGAGATCCTCTACTTAGGAAAAGCACATGAGAAAGAGAGGAAACAAGACATGATTGAATAGACTAACTCCCCTATGAATAGGTAAAAGATATATTTTAATAACATATGCATATATGGCAACATGGGGAGCATAAGATGTGAAATAATGACATCGTCTAATCAAAATCTGGAGAAGACATGTAAATGATATCAATAGTGGAATGAAATCACTTGCGGAACTTGAAAACACTTGTAGATTTGCATTGGAAGCTTATTGTCTTTCTCCAGGGACTCAATTTTCCTTCAATGAGACTACTACACACATAATAGACTTGAAACAAGTATTAGTCTCAAAGACAGATTATAGTGTAACATCCACCTGAAGGTGTGCATACAAGTTTTGAATACTTGTAGGAGACATGCACTTTGATTTTGAGATCAAGAGGGACAAATTATCTATAATCCGAGCTTTGGCACATATAAGTCAAAATAGCACTACTTGAAGAATATAACATTCGGAAGCAAAACAAAAGTGCCACCTTTCTAGGAATTTTAAATAAGCTATGTGCCTTGCTTAACTAAATATTTCAAGAATATGGATTGAAGATGAGCATTCCTAGCACATGATTGACATAATATGCATGCAACTTTAATAGAAAGTAAATACCACATGTAAAACAAGGCATGTAAGGTAAAAACTAGATACGAGAAAATAAATACGCATATATAAAAACTAGGAAATGCAATAAATCTAGTTACCTTAGTCATGGGTAGGGAATTTGGGTCCAAAGTATTAACTGACCCACTTGGCGATAGGCTTGATCCGATGTGATGCATCCCATGATATACATCCCAATTTTGCCAAGTCTCTAAATTTCCAAAGTCCTTCGGACTTCTTACTTTCTTCTCGGGACTCAAACCTTCTTAGTGTTTTTCATGGTTTAGATAATCTCCTTTGGCACCCAAATGCGTTTGACCCCCTTTCCCTTGTTGGCTTGTTTGTTGGCCTTGATGGCTATCACCTTTCTATTCTTTTTCTTCTTGATTAGGTATGGTGTAGCCGCCATTTTGTCCACCTTGTTGATGTAGATGTTGGAGACTTTGCTTGTTGCCTTCTTCTTTTGCTTCTCCCCAATCTTTGCCTTGCATTGGTAAGACTTGTAGCCTTCCTTTTGATAGAGCCAGCAAACCATGGTTTCTCCCTCCACAGCCTTGTTCATTTCCGCAGTGGTGTTATCCTGAGGAGTTTGGGATTGTTTGGCTTTGCCTTTCTTGTCATACAAGGCCTTACCAAGGCTAGCCACCTCTTGCTTCAACAACTCATTTTCCAAAGCAACTTCGCCGGAACATGTTTCTATAACAACATTCTTTACAACAACTTGGTTGCAAGGGATAGAATCATCAATTAAATCTAAGCAAGAAGTAGAAGCATATTTCTTAATAATTTTAGTAATTTCAATTAAAGATGCTCCTAGGGTGCTACCTGTGTTTTCTAGCTTAGTAGTTAGCTCATTATTGTGAATGCTAAGAATTTCCATTTTCTCTAGCAAATTTTCAATAGTATCCTGAGAGCTAGCTAACTTAGCTTTAAGTTTTTCATTCTTTTTAACAAGACTATCATCGTTAGTTGAGGTTGGAGCTTTAGACTCTAATTACTCAATTTTAATTGTTAGCTCACAATTCAAATTTGCAAATGTTTCAAATTTTCTATCAAACATTTATAATCATTTTGAGAGCTAAGCAACTTATTTTCAAGGTTTTGAGTTGAGCCTTTTGTTTAGTGCAAACATCCTCAAAAAACTTAACGGCATGCACAAGTTCATCTAAGGAGGGTTTTCCCTCACCATCACACTCATCATCACTTTCATCACTAGAGGATGGGATACTTGATTTACCTCTTTCCATAAGTTATTTGTGAGATGACGGTGAAGGGTGCAATGAAGAGCGGTAGCTGAGTCCTTGGAGGATCATCTTCGCTTGAAGAATCATTTCAAGTTTTGACACTTATAAGCACCTTGCCTTTGCTCCTCCTCATCTTGGGTTCGGCCGAGTTTGGGCAATTATCCCAGAAGTGGCCCTTCTCCCCACATGTGAAGCATCCTCTTTTTTTGCTTTTCCTGTCAATGTTAAAGAGAAGATCTTCTACTTGGAGAGACACACCCATTAGATTAATCTTGTGAATCATTCTCATTACCTTTCCAATGTGTCAGACCATTTCTTCATCATCAAAGGATGATGTGGAGGCCTAATCATCATCTTTATCATCACCATTTCCCTCTTCCTCTTCTTCACTGGAGGAGCTTGAGCTTGGAGCCTTCTTATTTACTTTCATCTTTTTGTGTTCATCGAATGCAAAAGTATATGGCTTGGAATAAGTGGGCTCCTCTTCTTGACTCATCTTGCGTGACATTTCAAATGCCACAATTTTTCCAATCATGAGTGCAGGGGTCATTGTGCTCAAATCCTCCAAGTTATGAATAATAGTGATGATGCTCCCATATATTCGTTGAGGTAGAAGGGAAATGATCTTCCTCACAATGTCCACATTATCTAGCTTGTTAATTCCAATAGAGTTGAGCTCATTAATCACAAGATTTAAGCAAGAATAAATGTCTCTAACAAGCTCATTTTCTTTCATAGCAAAATAATTCTTCTCATTTAGTACTAGGCAATGTTTTTGCTCACGAACATTAGATGTGTCGTCATGGTGCTCATGCAATTTTAGCCAAATCTCATTAGCAGTTTTCAAAGTAAATACTTGATTGAAAATATCAATGCTAAGAGATTCATACAATCAATTTTTGACTCTAGTATTCGAATGAATTTCTTTTTCGTCACTCGTGGTGAGCTTCTCGGGATTCTTAGGTGGTTTCATCCCGTCGCGAGTGACTCTCCAAACACCTAGATCAACTGCTTCTAGGTAACAAGCCATTCTAGCACTATAATATGAGAAATTAGTGCTGTCGAAGTGTGGTGGCCTATGGGTATCCATCCCCTTCCTCTACAAGCCATTGGCTCGATTAGCGGTGAAGCGAACACATTTCAAAATGAGCCAAACCATGCTCCGATACCACTTGTAGGAAATGGTGATGCCTAAGAGGGGGATGAATTAGGACTTCTAAAATCAATCTCTCTAAACTATGCAACAAATAAATCTCTAGAACAAAACCTATGAAAATAAATAATTTAGAATGTGCAATCTAGGTTTTGACTAAGTGTTGCTAACTCTATCACAAAAGAAGTTTTGCAACCTAAGTTCTAATCCTTAATATTTTAACTAGAAAGGAGGGATTGAAACTTAAGTACTTAATGTAAGTACGAAATGTAAAGAGTAAAGGTAGAGATGCAAACGCCCATGGACGACGCCAGTATTTTTATTGAGGTATCCAGAACCACGCATGGTCTCAACAAATCCTCATTGGTGTCCCTACGCAAAGGGTAGCCCAAGCGAGGGCCAAGCACCACGGACAAGTAACTCTATAGAGAGCCGCGGGCCTTTTCCACGCGCAAGTGGTGCTCCGCTTCCGGCCTCCTCTCGGACGCTGCCCACCGTCTTCACTATTGAACTTCCGGCCGAAACGCTGCGGGCCTCGTTTCTTTTAGTACACGGTGGCGGATATGACACAAACTCGGTTGTCACAGTCTCGCAAGACTTTCGCACCACTCGATACAATATTACAATGGCTCGTGCAAGAGCCAAGGGGTTTTGTGGGTTTTTCTAAACTCACTCAACTAACTAGGAACAACCTAGAGGAAGCGCATAAGCGATCTAACTAACCTAAACATTTTGCAAAGCACCTACGCTAATCACCGAGTGGTTCCCTTCAAAGTACCACCTGAAACTAGTTGTTGGACTCTTGTTCCCTGGTACACCGGACCGTCCGCCGGGTGGCACCGAACTATCCGTTGCACGCAGGCAGAGGGTTCGTGAGTGGCAGCACTTTCTTCATGTTTTGGACTTTGCTTGGTACTTGTTGATCTTCAATCCTTTTTAATGTCTTCTTTTGAGGTGTTGCTTCCTCAGTACCTCAGTCCAAGTCACTTTTGCATCATGTGAACTACAAACACTAGCAAATACATTAGTCCACATGTTATGTTGATCATTAAACACCAAAATCATTTAGTCAGATGGACCGGGGTCCATTTTTCCTTACAGCTTTCAATGCGTAATTAATATTTATTTACTTATCGCTGACCTAGAAATAATGTCAATTGGCTTATGGTAGCCGATCAGCGCAACCAGTGTAGACCAATCCATGTGATATGGCCATAATTTAACGTTTAATATGATGTTGTGCATTTGTAGAACGAAGAACACACCCTCCCTGGCCCTCTCTGGTTACAGGTCAAGCGAACTGACATGCATAGAACCCCAACCAGAGTCCCAATTAGGAGGGACAAACGTAGCAGCAGTGCACCTCTCGGCTCCTCGTGTGTTGGTTGCCTAGACAATCGATCATAGGTTTCCCGCAACAACATATTTCTAGCACACTAGTGGGATCGACAACATTGACTTCTGTATCGGTCGATCTACATTGGCTTAACAACATCGGCTCATCTGCATTGACTCATCGAAATCAGCTCATTGCCGCCACCATGACTTGGGTAGGAAAGGAGATCTCCACCACCAGTGACAGCACGGAGAACTGGCCAGGAGGCAAGATTAGGCCACTGTAGCTCGAAGACTTTAGTAAAGGGACACGAGAATGTTACGGTCGGTAACTCAAAAGCCTGAACGACAACACTCCCCTCAGCAGCGAGCACACGCCATCCTGTACAAGAGCGAAGTTAAGAGCTGAAGTTGCTTGAGTGCCCGTCTTTTTTGCTTTTTGGCCTTTTTGGGAAAGTTTTTCACAAGTATGCAATTTTCGATTTGAATTTAGAAAATGGACCGTTACCTCGACGCATCACTATTAGCGCCGAGTTTACACGTCTCGCGCTAAAATAGATGACGCCGAGATCTCGCTCCGAAGCGCTGATGTGGCGTCTACGTGGCAGGGGTCAGCGCCGTTGACCCCCGGTGTCCGCCTCGGCCATGCGTTAATAATTTATATAGATATAATGTGCTTTTTCAGATAAGCAAAGACTCGACCAAATAAAGGAGACCGATGCAGTAATATTAGTATATATTTACTGTATATACTATACTATGGCACAAAAATTCGGCCACGTCTCTAACACATACACAAAAAAAGATAGAGAGTCCGTTTAAAATTCTTAATTTCCAAAGTGATTCTAGAGTTAGGTTTCAGTGCCTCTCATGCCAGCGCAAATTTTTTAAGGGCTAGTTTGGAAACACTATTTTTCTAAGTGATTACTATTTTTCCAAGGAAAAATGAACTAATTTCCCTTGGGAAAATAAAAATCTCATAGAAAAATGGGGTTCTCAAACTAGTCCTAAAATAAAAAATAAATCCATACTTGGTTTACCTTTCATCCCACAACGTGGCGCCGACTCCTACCATGTAGGCGCTACATCAACGCTCCGGAGCGAGATATCAGTGCCATCTATTTTTGCGCTGAGATGTGTAAACTTGGTGTCAATAGTGATGACTATTGTCGGGGACCATAATTAGGGGTACCCTCAAGGCTCCTAATTCTTAGCTGGTAACCCCCATCAGCATGAAGCTGCAAAGGCCTGATGGGCGCGATTAAGTCAGGGATCAGTCCATTCGAGGGACTCGATCACGCCTCGCCCGAGCCTAGCCTCGAACAAGGGCAGCCGACCCCGGAGGATTTCCGTCTCGCCCGAGGCCCTGCCTTCGCCAAGAAGCAACCCTGACTAAATCGCCGCACCGATCGACCAAATCGCAGGAGCATTTAATGCAAAGGTGGCCTGACACCTTTATCTTGACGCGCGCCCCCCGGCCGGCAGAGCCGAAGTGACCGCCGTCACTTCGCCGCTCCACTGACCGGCCTGACAGAAGGACAGCACCGCCTGCGCCACTCCGACTGCGGTGCCACTTGACAGAGCGAGACTGACAGGCAGTCAGGCCCTGCCGAAGGCACCATAGGAAACTCCGCTCCGCCTGACCCAGGGCTCGGACTCGGGCTAAGTCCCGGAAGACGGCGAACTCCGCTCCGCCCGACCCAGGGCTCGGACTTGGGCTCAGCCCCAGAAGACGGCGAACTCCGCTCCGCCCGACCCAGGGCTCGGACTCGAGCTAAGTCCCGGAAGACGGCGAACTCCGCTCCGCCCGACCCAAGGCTCGGACTCGGGCTAAGTCCCGGAAGACGGCGAACTCCGCTCCGCCCGACCCAGGGCTCGGACTTGGGCTCAGCCCCAGAAGACGACGAACTCCGCTCCGCCCGACCCAGGGCTCGGACTTGGGCTCAGCCCTAGAAGACAACGAACTCCGCCTTGCCCGACCCAGGGGCTCGGACTCGACCTCGGCCACGGAATACAAACTCGACCTCGGCTTCGGAGGAGCTTCCACATCGCCCAACCTAGGGCGCAGACCAGCCACGTCAACAGGAGGTGCCATCATCACCCTACCCCGAGCTGACTCGGGCCACAGGGAACAAGACCGGTGTCCCATCTAGCTCGCTCCGCCAGATAGGCAATGATGGCGCCCCGCATACTCTGTGACGACGGTGGCTCTCAGCCCCCTTACGGAAGCAAGAGGACGTCAGCAAGGACTCGACCGCTCCGACAGCTGTCTCTCCGCTAGGCTCCATCGCTCCTCCGACGACCACGACATCACACCAGCTGGGTGCCAAAATCTCTCCGGCTTCCACAATGGCATGTACTTAGGGCGCTAGCTCTCCTCCGCTAGACACGTAGCACTCTGCTACACCCCCCATTGTACACCTGGATCCTTTCCTTACGCCTATAAAAGGAAGGACCAGGGCCCTCTTAGAGAAGGTTGGTCGCGCGGGGACGAGGACGAGACATGCGCTCACTTGAAGCCACTCGCTCCCTCTCCCGCGTGGACGCTTGTAACCCCCTACTGCAAGCGCACCCGACCTGGGCGCGGGACGAACACGAAGGCCGCGGGATTCCCCCCTCTCTCACGCCGGTCTCCGGCCGCCTCGCTCTCCCCCCTTCGCGCTCGCCCTCGCGCTCGACCCATCTGGGCTGGGGCACGCGGCGACATTCACTTGTCGGCCCAGGGACCCCCCGGTCTCGAAACGCCGACAGTTGGCGCGCCAGGTAGGGGCCTGCTGCGTGTTGACGAACAGCTTCCCGTCAAGCTCCAGATGGGCAGTCTCCAGCAACCTCTCCAACCCGGGACGGTGCTCCGTTTCGGGAGTCTTGAGTTCATGTCCCTCGACGGCAGCTACGACATGATACTCCTTCCACCGTCGCGCGACAACGACAATGGCGGCCGACAGCCCGCCCGCCGGCGGCGGAATCGACGACGTCTTCCCCGCGTGGTGGAAAGACAACCTTCGAGCTCATCCCGCCCTCTTCCCCGCCGACGGAGGGGAGGGCAGGGCAACCAAGGCCAAGCAGAAGGCAGCGCCTCATCGGCTGTCGAGCGAGTCGACAGCGCCGGCACCCCAACGGGGGGCGCATCGGGTATCGACTTCGCGCTTGAGACGAAGACGAGCGCCGTCTCCCCGTGACACGCCAATCCCGAGCAAGCGGACGACGCCAGCGCGCTCGCGAAAAGCTTGCTGGACGTCACCCTCGTACCTGAGACGACGGTGCAATCAGTTCCCAACGTGACTTTATCGCCGCTCGTTGACCAAGAGGTACCGACCGATTCCCATCCTACGTCATTTGGATTCAGCCTCAACCCGCCTAGCAACCCCGCTTTGGCGGGCGCTCTCGTAGAGGCGAGTCCAAACCCTCTGGGGTTTCGCATGCGGTCGCCTTGGGACCGGCTGACGGACGTCTCGACCTACGGGCCCTCTGGGTCCGAGGAAGACGACGAGCCCAGCATCTGCTGGGATTTCTCTGGACTTGGCAACCCTAGTGCCATGCGGGACTTCATGACCGCATGTAACTACTGCCTCTACGACTGTCCCGACGGTAGCTGCAGCCTCGGCGACGAGGACTGCGGCCCAAGCCGCGAATGTTTCCACGTCGATCTAGGGGGTCCCTCCGAAGGCAACCATCTCGGCATGCCGGAGGACGGTGATCTCCCTAGGCCGGTGCCCCGCGTTGACATCCTACGGGAGCTAGCTGTGGTCCCCGTTCAGGCGGGGGGTCATGACCCACAGCTCGAGCAAATCCGTGGGGTGCAGGCCAGGCTCGACGAGGGAGCAGGAGCGCTTGAGCCGATCCGCCGTGACGTCGGGCAGGCATGGGCGGGCCAACCCCCGGCCGGAGAAATACGTCATCTGCCCTAGGGCTTCTAGCACCGCGTCACCGACTACGTCAGGGTCAGGCCACCACCCACATCTAGTGGGGTCAGCCAGAACCTGGCTGCAGCAGCGATGCTTCTCCGCGCAATGCCGGAGCCATCAACCACCGAGGGCCTACGAATCCAGGGGGATCTCAAGAATCTCCTGGAAGGCGCCGCGGTCCGACGGGCCAAGAGCTCTGCCTCCCGAAGGCAGGGGTACCCCTCGGAACCTCATGCCGCGATTTCCCGATTCATGCGGGAAGCCTCGGTCTACACCGGGCGCACGCGCAACACCGCGCCTGCGGCCCCGGGCCGCCTCGGCAACGAGCACCATCACCGCGACCGTCGGGCCCACCTCGACGAGAGGGTGCGCCGAGGCTACCACCCCAGGCGTGGGGGACGCTACGACAGCGGGGAGGATCGGAGTCCCTCGCTCGAACCGCCCGGTCCACAGGCCTTCAGCCGGGCCATCCGACGGGCACCGTTCCCGACCCGGTTCCGACCCCCGACTACTATCACAAAGTACTCGGGGGAGACGAGACCGGAACTGTGGCTCGCGGACTACCGTCTGGCCTGCCAACTGGGTGGAACGGACGATGACAACCTCATCATGCGCAACCTCCCCATGTTCCTCTCCGACACCGCTCGCGCCTGGTTGGAGCACCTGCCTCCGGGGCAGATCTCCAACTGGGACGACCTAGCCCAAGCTTTCGCCGGCAATTTCCAGGGCACGTACGTGCGCCCCGGGAATTCCTGGGACCTCCGAAGCTGCCGGCAGCAGCCGGGAGAGCCTCTCCGGGACTACATCCGGCGATTCTCGAAGCAGCGCACCGAGCTGCCCAACATCACCGACTCGGATGTCATCGGCGCGTTCCTCGCCGGCACCACCTGCCGCGACCTGGTGAGCAAGCTGGGTCGCAAGACCCCCACCAGGGCGAGCGAGCTGATGGACATCGCCACCAAGTTCGCCTCCGGCCAGGAGGCGGTCGAGGCCATCTTCCGAAAGGACAAGCAGCCCCAGGGCCGCCCATCGGAAGATGCTCCCGAGGCGTCGACTCAGCGCGGCGCCAAGAAGAAAGGCAAGAAGAAGTCGAAAGCGAAACGCGACGCCGCCGACGCAGACCTTGTCGCCGCCGCCGAGTACAAGAACCCTCGGAAACCCCCGGAGGTGCCAACCTCTTCGACAAGATGCTCAAGGAGCCGTGCCCCTATCACCAGGGGCCCGTCAAGCACACCCTTGAGGAATGTGTCATGCTTCGGCGCCACTTCCACAGGGCCGGGCCACCCGCGGAGGGTGGCAGGGCCCACGACGACGACAAGATGGAAGATCACTAAGCAGGAGAGTTCCCCGAGGTCCGCGACTGCTTCATGATCTACGGTGGGCAAGCGGAGAATGCCTCGGCCCGGCACCGCAAGCAAGAGCGTCGGGAGGTCTGCTCGGTGAAGGTGGCGGCGCCAGACTACCTAGACTGGTCCGACAAGCCCATCACCTTCGACCAAGCCGACCACGTGCCGAGCCCGGGGAAATACCCGCTCGTCGTCGACCCCGTCATCGGCGACGTCAGGCTCACCAAGGTCCTCATGGACGGAGGCAGCAGCCTCAACATCATCTACGCCGAGACCCTCGGGCTCCTGCGTGTCGATCTGTCCTCCGTCCGAGCAGGCGCTGCGCCCTTCCATGGGATCATTCCTGGGAAGCGCGTCCAACCCCTCGGACGACTCGACCTTCCTGTCTGCTTCGGAACACCCTCCAACTTCCGAAGGGAGACCCTAACGTTCGAGGTGGTCGGGTTCTGAGGAACCTACCACGCGGTACTGGGAAGGCCATGCTACGCGAAGTTCATGGACGTCCCCAACTACACCTACCTAAAGCTCAAGATGTCGGGCCCCAACGGGGTCATCACCGTCGGCCCCACGTACAAACACGCGTTCGAATGCGACGTGGAGTGCGTGGAGTACGCCGAGGCCCTCGCCGAGTCCGAGGCCCTCATCGCCGACCTGGAAAGCCTCTCTAAGGAGGTGCCAGACGTGAAACGTCATGCCGGCAACTTCGAGCCAGTGGAGACGGTTAAGGCCGTCCCCCTCGACCCCAGCGGCGACGCCTCCAAGCAGATCCGGATCGGCTCCGGGCTCGATCCCAAATAGGAAGCAGTGCTCGTCGACTTTCTCCGCGCAAACGCCGACGTCTTCGCGTGGAGTCCCTCGGACATGCCCGGCATACCGAGGGATGTCGCCGAGCACTCGCTGGACATTCGAGCCAGAGCCCGACCCGTCAAGCAGCCTCTGCGCCGATTCGACGAGGAGAAGCGCAGAGCCATAGGCGAGGAGATCCACAGGCTAATGGCGGCAGGGTTCATCAAAGAGGTATTCCATCCCGAATGGCTTGCCAACCCTGTGCTTGTGAGAAAGAAAGGGGGGAAATGGCGGATGTGTGTAGACTACACTGGTCTCAACAAAGCATGTCCGAAGGTTCCCTACCCTCTGCCTCGCATCAATCAAATCGTGGATTCCACTGCTGGGTGCGAAACCCTGTCTTTCCTCGATGCCTACTCAGGGTATCATCAAATCAGGATGAAAGAGTCCGACCAGCTCACGACTTCTTTCATCACACCCTTCGGCATGTACTGCTATGTCACCATATCGTTCGGCTTGAGGAATGCGGGCGCGACGTACCAGCGGTGCATGAACCATGTGTTCGGCGAACACATTGGCCGCACGGTCGAGGCCTACGTCGATGACATCTGTCGGCGTTTCGAGACCGGGGGGTCCCTGGGCCGACGAGTGAGTGTCGCTGCGTGCCCCAGCCCAGATGGGTAGAGCGCGAGGGCGAGCGCGAAGGGGGGAGAGCGAGGCGGCCGAAGACCGGCGTGAGAGAGGTGGGAATCCCGCGGCCTTCGTGTTTGTCCCGCGCTCAGGTCGGGTGCGCTTGCAGTAGGGGGTTACAAGCGTCCACGCGGGAGAGGGAGCGAGCGGCTCCAAGCGAGCGCCTGTCTCGTCCTCGTCCCCGCGCGGCCAACCCTCTCTAAGAGGGCCCTGGTCCTTCCTTTTATAGGCGTAAGGAGTGGATCCAGGTGTACAATGGGGAGTGTAGCAGAGTGCTACGTGTCTAGCGGAGGAGAGCTAGCGCCCTAAGTACATGTCGTTGTGGCAGCCGGAGAGATTTTGGCACCCAGCTGGTGTGATGTCGTGGCCGTCGGAGGAGCGATGGAGCCTGGCGGAGGGACAGCTGTCGGAGCGGTTGGGTCCTTGCGGACGTCCTCTTGCTTCCGTAAGGGGGCTGAGAGCCGCCGTCGTCACAGAGTACGCGGGGCACCATCATTGCCTATCTGGCGGAGCTAGCCAGATGGGACGCCGGTCTTGTACCCTGCGGCTCGAGTCAGCTTGGGGTAGGGTGATGATGGCGCCTCCTGTTGACGTGGCTGGCCTGTGCCCTAGGTTGGGCGATGTGGAAGCTCCTCCGAAGCCGAGGTTGAGTCTGTCTTCCGTGGCCAAGGCCGAGTCCGAGCCCCTGGGTCGGGCGAGGCGGAGGCCATCGGCTGAGGCCAGGGCGGAGTCCGAGCCCTGGGGTCGGGCGAAGCGGAGTTCGTCGTCTTCTGGGGCTGAGCCCGAGTCCGAGCCCTGGGTCGGGCGGAGCGGAGTTCGCCGTCTTCCGGGACTTAGCCCGAGTCCGAGCCCTGGGTCGGGCGGAGCGGAGTTCGTCGTCTTCCGGGACTTAGTCCGAGTCTGAGCCCTGGGTCGGGCGGAGCGGAGTTCGTCGTCTTCCGGGACTTAGCCCGAGTCCGAGCCCTGGGTCGGGCGGAGCGGAGTTCGCCGTCTTCCGGGACTTATCCCGAGTTCGAGCCCTGGGTCGGGCGAAGCGGAGCTTCCTATGGTGCCTTCGGCAAGGCCTGACTGCCTGTCAGCCTCACTCTGTCAATTGGCACCGCAGTCGGAGTGGCGCAGGCAGCGCTGTCCTTCTCTCAAGCCGGTCAGTGGAGCAGCGAAGTGACGGCGGTCACTTCGGCTCTACCGGGGGGCGCGCGTCAGGATAAAGGTGTCAGGCCACCTTTGCATTGAATGCTCCTGCGATTTGGTCGGTTGGTGTGGCGATTTGGTCAGGGTTGCTTCTTAGCGAAGGCAGGGCCTCGGGCGAGCCGGAAATATGTTCGCCGTTGGAGGGGGGCCTCGGGCGAGACGGAAACCCTCCGGGGTCGGATGCCCTTGTCCGAGGCTAGGCTCGGGCGAGGCGTGATCGAGTCGCTTGAATGAACTGATCCCTGACTTAATCGCACCCATCAGGCCTTTGCAGCTTTATGCTGATGGGGGTTACCAGCTGAGAATTAGGAGTCTTGAGGGTACCCCTAATTATGGTCCCCGACAGTAGCCCCCGAGCCTCGAAGGGAGTGTTAGCACTCGCTTGGAGGCTTTCGTCGCACTTTTTTGCAAGGGGACCAGCCTTTATCGGTTGCGTTTTGTTCCGGTGGGTGCGCGCGAGCGCACCCGCCGGATGTAGCCCCCGAGGCCTCGGAGGAGTGGTTTCACTCCTTCGAGGTCTTAATGCCTCGCGTAATGCTTCGGCTGGCCTGGTTGTTCCCTCATGCGAGCTGGCCGTAGCCCGGGTGTACGGTCGGGTCCCAAGTTCTCGGGCTGGTATGTTGACGCTGTCAACGGTTCGGCTAGAGCCGGGTTTGCGAGAGCAGCCCCCGAGCCTCTGCACAGGGCGAGAGGGCGATCAGGGACAGACTCGGCTTTTTTACATACGCCCCTGCGTCGCCTTTCCGCAAGGAGGAGGGGGGGGAAAGCGCCATGTTGCCCTCGATGGGCGCCGAACATGGTGTCTCCGGTGAGCTGCAAGCGGGTAATCCGAGTGGACGTCCGTGCCCCGTTCGTTAGGGGTCGGCTAGGGGCCCAGAGGCACGCCCAAAAGTACCTGCGGGTGATCTGCCGGACCCGGTCCCCTGGCGACGGGGTCCGAGGGCTCGATGCCTCCCTTTGATGGGATTCCGTTACAAGATCGCTCCCGCTGGTCTCGGAAATGTCCTAGGGTACCTCGGGAGCGCAGCCCGAGCCTTGGTTATGTATCGAACGTACCCATGGTCATCCCTCGCTCGGCGTCTGAGGCGGCTGTGAACCCTTCGGGGGCCAGCCTTCGAACCCCTGATCAGTAATGGGCACAGAGCCCGAGTAGCCTGAGGCGGCCGTGGAACCCTTCCGAGGGGCCGGCCTTCGAACCTCTGACTAGTAGTGGGTGTAGGGCACACGCGATCTGAGGCGGCTGTCGAACCCTTCCGGGGGGCCAGCCTTCGAACCTCTGATCAGTAGGGAGGCTCGGAGCCTGGTTCCTTCACGGGGAAGGATCCTTTTCGGGGTATCCCCCTTTCCCGGTCCCTGTTGCAAGAGAGAGATAAAGAGGAAAAAAGGAAAAGGATATGAAATCGAACGACGCGGCGTACCTTTTTTGGCGCGGTCATTATGGCGAAGGCGAAGCGTCGCCTGCTTCTCCTGCCAGAGGCGCCGCCTGTCCCGCCGTGGAGTTAATGCGACGGGGCGAGTGGTTCACGGGGCGGCCGTTGCGCGTGCGCGAGCCGTTCGAGGAACGGAACACGGGCGCGTTGTCTTCACGCCGTGAGAGAGGGCTCTCTCGCTGCCCCCGGATGGGACGTGAGCTTGGCTGACGACGCGACTGCTGCTCCTGCCCGCCTGCCACTGTCATTACTGCCGGCCCTTTTTTGGCCACACTGACCACCGCGCCAGGCTGGCGCTGCTGGGTCGTGCGCTGGGTCGCCTCGAGTCGCGGTTTTGGTTCCACAGTCGAGGAGGCGCAGTGGTGGCGCAAGTGGCGGTGCAGTTGCATGCACGAAGCATTCGGCGCGCCGGTTGCATGACGCGTGGGCCTGGGCCTCCATGCTGGGCGTGTTGGGAGTCGGAGAAGGGAGCCCACTTGGCGCGGTTGCATGCCGCCTGTATGGCTGCCCGCCCCTTTCGCCCGTTGGTCTAGGCCAAAGTGGAGGGTCACTTGTAACCGCTGGGCGGTTGTGCGCACCGCGCACGGCGGTTTGGCTTCTTCTGCTCTGAGCCGGTTTGCATGACGTGTGGGACCCAGCCCCCGCGCCGCTGGGGAGGACCTTGGAGTGTGTTGGAGAAGACTCAGCCCGCAACGGTCGGGGGCGCAAGTAGGGAGAGTCGCCTTTAAAAGGAGGGTGACCCCCTTCGGAAGGCGACCATGTCTTCGCGCTCCCTTATGCATCGTGTCTTTCCACCTTCCAAGCCCCCGGATGGGGGATACCCGCCGTCTTTTCGCCTCGTCGTTGGAGGAACGCAACTCCGTGTGAGTTGGTACCTTTCAGCCATCGTTCGGCTTCAAGGATTTTCATCATGCAGCCCGGCTGCACCCCTCCGCCGGCGGTCACCCAAGATGGTGACCTCCAGTTTGATGGTGGGGGAAAGCGAGCCGGGCTGCGGCCTCTGCCCCTCCCTCAGCCTCAAGGATTTTCATCACCAGGGCTGGGGAGGGGAGTGTGCCAAGTTGGGGTCGGCCCCTGCGTGGGCGGTGGCCCGCTCCTTCACTCAGTGATCGGAGGGAAGGGCGATCGTCGTCCGTGGCGCCGGCAGCTGCAGCGTGCCTGGCTCTCGAGCGCGAGTGGCTTCGGAGCCGCTCGCGGCGCCGGCGTCTGCCACGGCAGCTGGAAGAGGTTCTTCCGCCGACGAGATAGCCAGGGCCGCCCATGGACCGACCTCCAACTCTACGGCCTCCTGCCCGTCCTTGCCTCACGAGTTTGGGCATGGGCGGGGGCCTCTTGGCAGCAGCATCCGCCCTGAGGTCAGTGCTGCCGCTGTTCGGCCCCCCGGAGCAGAAGTCGTCGTCGTCGCTGCTGCTGGAGCGGGCGACGGCGCGCCGTTCGTCGGTCTTCTGTTGCTCTGCAGGCCCTGCCCCATCGAGTGGGGTTGTTCGTGCCTGCGGAGGTGGAACCGGAGTTCCGTTTGTAATGGCACTTTGAATGCCAGTGTTTTTGTTCATTATGGCTGTCGAGGCCTGAACATGTATGTAATTTTGGCACAGAGCCGTGTTTTTTCCTCATTTTCGAGCACTAAGACTCGCCTGTTGGTTGTCTGAACCGCTTCACCAAGCGTGAGTCGCCCCGTGTAAAGGTGACGAGTGAGGTATCCGTATCCTAGAGGCGTAGGAATCCCTCGGCTCGGTCGGCCTTGTTGTCCGAGGCTTCTCTAGCTTAGTTAAAGGGACCCCTTGGCCGCTCTTCGATGAGCCGAGGTTAGGGGTAGCGGTATCAGCATGAACAGGGGCAGAGTTGGCTCGAAAATGAAACCTGGTTGGCCGGAGCCTAGCCGGGTCATCCGTTAGCGGGACCGACGCCGGAGTTGACCAGCCGAGGCCTCGGGTCGGGCTGGCATCCTTGGAGGACGGTTGGCCGAGGCCCCGAGGTGACCGGCCGAGCCGCCTGCTCGGGCCGGGTTCCCGGAGAAGACCCTAGCAGCGATTGCCCGGGCGTGGCGATGACGTCGTCCTTCAGAGTGGAGATCCTCGGACCGCGTCGCCGTCCGAGGCCAGGTCGGACCTCGCCGAAGGTGTCGTCGATGCCGAGGGTGCTGCTGCCCCCTTCCAGCGTCAAGACCCGAGCCTGCAGGGTCGGATTGTCTTGTAGCGTGTGTCTCCTGCGGCCGCCGAGGCCAAAACACACCCTCGCTGTGTTGTAAATCTGCGTCTCTTTTCCTCTTGTTTCGAGTATCTGGACTTTTTTGTCGGTACCAGGGATGTTTGTGCGAGCGAGAGTTGCTTCTCGCGGAAGGTGTTGAGTGAGGTATCCGTATCCCGGAGGCGTAGGAGTCCCTCGGCTCGGTCGGCCTTGCCGCTTACGCGCACTCTTACCCGTCCATGGGGCTCTGTCACCGACTCAGTCGAGAAGGCTCGAAGGATCGCTTCGGCAGAAGAGCTTCCGAACGTGAAGACTTGTTCGGTCCACGGAATCACTTATCTGAACGTGAGTTACTTATCGCAGAAGGTGATGAGTGAGGTATCCGTATCCCGGAGGCGTAGGAGTCCCTCGGCTCGGTCAGCCTTGGCTGCTTACGTGTACTCCGTCGTTTTCGGGATCCACTTTTCGAAGTAGTCAAAAAGCACGAAAGACATTCTGGCAGAAGAGATCTTTCTTCGAGGAAAATTTCAACGCAGAGGGGCTTCCCCCCCTTTTAGCCCCCGAGGGAGGGTCGGGCTTTGCCGAGGCGAGGCCGACCCTTCCTTGATGACTAAACTTTGCGTGGGTGCGAGGTATATGAACAACTTGAAAACATCTTAAGGGTAGAAGCGACGTAGCTGTTGGATGTTCCAAGCGTTGCCGTAGACCTCGCCTTGACTGTTGGCCAGCTTGTACGTTCTGGGCTTCAGAACCTTGGCGATGACGAACGGTCCCTCCCAGGGGGGCGTGAGCTTGTGCCTCCCTCGGGCGTCTTGTCGCAGCTGAAGCACCAGGTCGCCCACCTGGAGGTCTCGGGACCGGACCCCTCGGGCGTGGTAGCGTCGCAGGGACTGCTGGTACCGCGCCGAGTGTAGTAAGGCCTTGTCCCGAGCCTCTTCCAGCTGGTCCAGCGAGTCTTCTCGGCTGGCTTGGTTGCTTTGATTGTTGTAGGCCCTCGTCCTCGGGGAGCCGTATTCCAGGTCTGTGGGCAAGACGGCCTCGGCCCCGTAGACTAGGAAGAACGGCGTGAAGCCCGTGGCTCGGCTCGGCGTTGTCCTCAGGCTCCAGACCACCGAGGGGAGTTCCTTCATCCATCGCTTGCCGAACTTGTTGAGGTCGTTGTAGATCCGAGGCTTGAGCCCTTGTAGAATCATGCCGTTGGCACGCTCTACTTGCCCATTTGACATGGGATGAGCCACGGCGGCCCAGTCCACCCGGATGTGGTGATCCTCGCAGAAGTCCAAGAACTTTCTGCCGGTGAACTGGGTGCCGTTGTCGGTGATAATGGAGTTCGGGACCCCGAAGCGATGGATGATGTTGGTGAAGAACGCCACCGCCTGCTCGGACCTGATGCTGTTCAGAGGTCGGACCTCGATTCACTTGGAGAATTTGTCGATGGCGACCAGCAGGTGCGTGTAGCCCCCGGGTGCCTTCTGCAAGGGGCCGACGAGGTCCAGACCCCACACAACGAAGGGCCAGGTGATGGGTATCGTCTGCAGAGCCTGAGCGGGCAGGTGGGTCTGCTTCACATAGAATTGACACCCTTTGCAGGTGCGGACAATTCTAGCGGCGTCGGCCACCACCGTCGGCCAGTAGAAGCCTTGTCGGAAGGCATTCCCGACAAGGGCTCGAGGCGCTGCGTGATGGCGCAAGCCCCCGAGTGTATCTCTCGCAGGAGTTCCTGACCTTCGGCGACGGAGATGCATCGCTGGAGGATGCCAGAGGGGCTGCGGTGGTAGAGCTCCTTTTCATCGCCCAGCAGGACGAATGACTTGGCGCGCCGCGCCACCCGCCGAGCCTCGGCTCTGTCGAGGGGTAGCTCTCCTTGGTGGAGATATTGCAGGTACGGGGTCTGCCAATTTCGATCAGGCGTGGCCCCGCTTCGCTCCTCCTCGACGCGCAGTGCCTCACCCTCGGGGGCCGAGGGTACCTCGGGCTGAACCGAGGGCGCCTCGGGCCGAGCTGAGGGTGCCTCGGGCTGTGCCGAGGGTACCTCGGGCTGGGCCGAGGGTACCTCGGACTGGGCCGAGGGCGCCTCAGGCTCGGGCGTGTCGTCGATCTTGACGGAGGGTTGGTGCAGATCCCGGGAGAAGACGTCCGGGGGAACCGTTGTTCGCCCCGAGGCTATTTTAGCCAGCTCGTCCGCAGTCTCGTTGTAGCGCCGAGCGATGTGGTTGAGTTCGAGCCCGTAGAACTTGTCTTCCAAGCGCCGAACCTCATCGCAGTAGGCCTCCATCTTCGGGTCGCGGCAGTGGGAGTTCTTCATGACTTGGTCGATGACGAGCTGCGAGTCACCACGGGCGTCGAGGCGCCGGACCCCTAGCTCAATGGCGATCCGCAACCCGTTGACCAGAGCCTCATACTCAGCCACATTGTTGGACACCGGGAAATGGAGGCGTAGCACATAGCGTATGTGTTTCCCGAGGGGCGAGATGAAGAGTAGGCCTGCGCCGGCTCCCGTCTTCATCAACGACCCGTCGAAAAACATGGTCCAGAGCTCCGGTTGGATCGGAGTCGTCGGTAGCCCGGTGTCGACCCATTCGGCCACAAAGTCCGCCAAGACCTGGGACTTGATGGCCTTCCGAGGGGCGAACGAGATTGTCTCGCCCATGATTTCCACCGCCCACTTTGCGATCCTACCCGAGGCCTCTCGGCACTGGATGATCTCCCCCAGGGGGAAGGATGACACCACAGTTCCCGGATGAGACTCGAAGTAGTGTCGCAACTTCCGCCGCGTCAGGATCACTGCTTACAGCAGCTTCTGAACTTGTGGGTAGCGGATCTTGGTTTCGGACAGTACCTCGCTGACGAAGTAAACTGGCCTCTGGACGGGCAATGCATGCCCCTCTTCTTGCCTCTCGACCACAATCGCGGCGCTAACCACCTAGGTGGTCGCGGCGACGTAGACCAAGAGGGCTTCTCCGGCAGCTGGAGGCACCAAGATAGGCACCTTTGTGAGGAGCGCCTTCAGGTTTCCGAGAGCTTCCTCGGCCTCAGGGGTCCAAGTGAAGCACTCGGCCTTCCTTAAGAGGCGGTACAAAGGTAGACCTCTTTCGCCGAGGCGTGAGATGAAGCGGCTCAGAGCCGCGAGACATCCCATGACCCTCTGTACGCCTTTCAAGTCCTTGATGGGCCCCATGCTGGTGATGGCTGCGATCTTCTCCGGGTTGGCTTCGATGCCCTGCTCGGAGACGATGAACCCCAAGAGCATGCCTCGGGGCACCCCGAAGACACACTTCTCGGGATTGAGCTTGACGCCTTTCGCCTTGAGGCATCGGAATGTCACTTCAAGGTCGGAAAGGAGTTCGGAAGCTTTTCTCGTCTTGACTACGATGTCATCGACGTAGGCCTCGACCGTGCGGCCAATGTGTTCGCCGAACACATGGTTCATGCACCGCTGGTACGTCGCGCCCGCATTCCTCAAGCCAAACGGCATGGTGACATAGCAGTAGTGGAATTTGATGATTTGATCGGACTCTTTCATCCTGATTTGATGATACCCTGAGTAGGCATCGAGGAAAGACAGGGTTTCGCACCCAGCAGTGGAATCCATGATTTGATCGATGCGAGGCAGAGGGTAGGGAACCTTCGGACATGCTTTGTTGAGACCAGTGTAGTCTACACACATCCGCCATTTCCCCCCTTTCTTTCTCACTAGCACAGGGTTGGCAAGCCATTCAGGATGGAATACCTCTTTGATGAACCCTGCCGCCATTAGCTTGTGGATCTCCTCGCCTATCGCTCTGCGCTTCTCCTCGTCGAATTGGCGCAGAGGCTGCTTGACGGGTCGGGCTCCGGCCCGAATATCCAGCGAGTGCTCGGCGACATCCCTCGGTATGCCGGGCATGTCCGAGGGACTCCACGCGAAGACGTCGGCGTTCGCGCGGAGGAAGTCGACGAGCACTGCTTCCTATTTGGGATCGAGCCCGGAGCCGATCCGGATCTGCTTGGAGGCGTCGCCGCTGGGGTCGAGGGGGACGGCCTTAACCGTCTCCACTGGCTCGAAGTTGCCGGCATGACGTTTCACGTCTGGCACCTCCTTAGAGAGGCTTTCCAAGTCGGCGATGAGGGCCTCAGACTCGGCGAGGGCCTCGGCGTACTCCACGCACTCCACGTCGCATTCGAACGCGTGTTTGTACGTGGGGCCGACGGTGATGACCCCGTTGGGGCCCGACATCTTGAGCTTCAGGTAGGTGTAGTTGGGGACGGCCATGAACTTCGCGTAGCATGGCCTTCCCAGTACCGCGTGGTAGGTTCCTCGGAACCCGACCACCTCGAACGTCAGGGTCTCCCTTCGGAAGTTGGAGGGTGTTCCGAAGCAGACGGGAAGGTCAAGTCGTCCGAGGGGCTGGACGCGCTTCCTGGGAATGATCCCATGGAAGGGCGCAGCGCCTGCTCGGACGGAGGACAGATCGACACGCAGGAGCACGAGGGTCTCGGCGTAGATGATGTTGAGGCTGCTGCCTCCGTCCATGAGGACCTTGGTGAGCCTGACGTCGCCGATGACGGGGTCGACGACGAGCGGGTATTTCCCCGGGGTCGGCTTGGTCGAAGGTGATGGGCTTGTCGGACCAGTCTAGGTAGACTGGCGCCGCCACCTTCACCATGCAGACCTCCCGGCGCTCTTGCTTGCGGTGCCGAGCCGAGGCATTCGCCGCTTGCCCACCGTAGATCATGAAGCAGTCACGGACCTCGGGGAACTCTCCTGCTTGGTGATCTTCCTTCTTGTCGTCGTCGCGGGCCCTGCCACCCTCCGCGGGTGGCCCGGCCCTGTGGAAGTGGCGCCGAAGCATGACGCACTCCTCAAGGGTGTGCTTGACGGGCCCCTGGTGATAGGGGCACAGCTCCTTGAGCATCTTGTCGAAGAGGTTGGCACCTCCGGGGGGTTTCCGAGGGTTCTTGTACTCGGCGGCGGCGACAAGGTCCACGTCGGCGGCGTCGCGTTTCGCTTGCGACTTCTTCTTGCCTTTCTTCTTGGCGCCGCGCTGAGTCAACGCCTCGGGAGCATCTTCCGATGGGCGGCCCTGGGGCTTCTTGTCCTTTCGGAAGATAGCCTCGACCGCCTCCTGGCTGGAGGAGAACTTGGTGGCGATGTCCATCAGCTTGCTCGCCCTGGTGGGGGTCTTGCGACCCAACTTGCTCACCAGGTCGCGGCAGGTGGTGCCGGCGAGGAACGCGCCGATGACATCCGAGTCGGTGATGTTGGGCAGCTCGGTGCGCTGCTTCGAGAATCGCCGGATGTAGTCCCGGAGAGACTCTCCCGGCTGCTGCCGGCAGCTTCGGAGGTCCCAGGAATTCCCGGGGCGCACGTACGTGCCCTGGAAATTGTCGGCGAAAGCTTGGACTAGGTCATCCCAGTTGGAGATCTGCCCCGGAGGCAGGTGCTCCAACCAGGCGCGAGTGGTGTCGGAGAGGAACTGGGGGAGGTTGCGGATGATGAGGTTGTCATCGTCCGTTCCACCCAGTTGGCAGGCCAGACGGTAGTCTGCGAGCCACAGTTCCGGTCTCGTCTCCCCCAAGTACTTTGTAATAGTAGTCGGGGGTCAGAACCGGGTCGGGAACGGTGCCCGTCGGATGGCCCGGCTGAAGGCCTGCGGACCGGGCGGTTCGGGCGAGGGACTCCGATCCTCACCGCTGTCGTAGCGTCCCCCACGCCTGGGGTGGTAGCCTCGGCACACCCTCTCGTCGAGGTGGGCCCAACGGTCGCGATGATGATGCTCATTGCCGAGGCGGCCCGGGGCCGCAGGCGCGGTGTTGCGCGTGCGCCCGGTGTAGACCGAGGCTTCCCGCATGAATCGGGAAGTCGCGGCATGAGGTTCCGAGGGGTACCCCTGCCTTCGGGAGGCAGAGCTCTCGACCCGTCGGGCCGCGGCGCCTTCCAGGAGATTCTTGAGCTCCCCCTGGATTCGCCGGCCCTCGGTGGTTGATGGCTCCGGCATCGCGCGGAGAAGCATCGCTGCTGCAGCCAGGTTCTGGCCGACCCCACTAGATGCGGGTGGCGGCCTGACCCTGACGTCGTCGGCGACGCGGTGCTGGAAACCCTGGGGCAGATGACGTATTTCTCCGGCCGGGGGTTGGCCCGCCCATGCCTGCCCGACGTCCCGGCGGATCGGCTCAAGCGCTCCTGCTCCCTCGTCGAGCCTGGCCTGCACCCCGCGGATTTGCTCGAGCTGTGGGTCATGGCCCCCCGCCTGAACGGGGACCACAGCTAGCTCCCATGGGATGTCAACGCGGGGCACCGGCCTAGGGAGATCACCGTCCTCCGGCATGCCGAGATGATTGCCTTCGGAGGGACCCCCTAGATCGACGTGGAAACATTCGCGGCTTGGGCTGCAGTCCTCGTCGCCGAGGCTGCGGCTACCGTCGGAACAGTCGGAGAGGCAGTAGTCACATGCGGTCATGAAGTCCCGCATGGCACTGGGGTTGCCAAGTCCAGAGAAATCCCAACAGATGCTGGGCTCGTCGTCTTCCTCGGACCCAGAGGGCCCGTAGGTCGAGACGTCCGTCAGCCGGTCCCAAGGCGACCGCATGCGAAACCCCAGAGGGTTTGGTCTCGCCTCTACGAGAGCGCCCGCCAAAGCGAGGTCGCTAGGCGGGTTGAGGCTGATCCAAATGACGTGGGATGGGAATCGGTCGGTACCTCTTGGTCGACGAGCGGCGATAAAGTCACGTCGGGAACTGATCGCACCATCGTCTCAGGTACGAGGGTGACGTCCAGCAAGCTTTTCACGAGCGCGCTGGCGTCGTCCGCTTGCTCGGGATTGGTGTGTCGCGGGGGGACGGCGCTCGTCTTCGTCTCAAGCGCGAAGTCGATACCCGGTGCGCCCCCCGTTGGGGTGCCGGCGCTGACGACTCGCTCAACAGCCGACGAGGCGCTGCCTCCTGCTTGGCCTTGGTTGCCCTGCCTTCCCCCCGTCGGCGGGGAAGAAGGCAGGATGAGCTCGAAGGTTGTTCTTCCACCACGTGGGGAAGACGTCGTCGATTCCGCCGCCGACGGGCGGGCTGTCGACCGCCATTGTCGTTGTCGCGCGGCGGTGGAAGGATTATCATGTCGTAGCTGCCGTCGAAGGACATGAACTCAAGACTCCCGAAACGGAGCACCGTCCCGGGTTGGAGAGTTGCTGGGGACTGCCCATCTGGAGCTTGACGGGAAGCTGTTCGTCAACACGCAGCAGGCCCCTACCTGGCGCGCCAACTGTCGGCGTTTCGAGACCGGGGGTCCCTGGGCCGACGAGTGAGTGTCGCCGCGTGCCCCAGCCCAGGTGGGTCGAGCGCGAGGGCGAGCGCGAAGGGGGGAGAGCGAGGCGGTCGGAGACCGGCGTGAGAGAGGTGGGAATCCCGCGGCCTTCGTGTTCGTCCCGCGCCCAGGTCGGGTGCGCTTGCAGTAGGGGGTTACAAGCGTCCACGCGGGAGAGGGAGCGAGCGGCTCCAAGCGAGCGCCTGTCTCGTCCTCGTCCCCGCGCGGCCAACCCTCTCTAAGAGGGCCCTGGTCCTTCCTTTTATAGGCGTAAGGAGTGGATCCAGGTGTACAATGGGGAGTGTAGCAGAGTGCTACGTGTCTAGCGGAGGAGAGATAGCGCCCTAAGTACATGCCGTTGTGGCAGCCGGAGAGATTTTGGCACCCAGCTGGTGTGATGTCGTGGCCGTCGGAGGAGCGATGGAGCCTGGCGGAGGGACAGCTGTCGGAGCGGTTGGGTCCTTGCTGACGTCCTCTTGCTTCTGTAAGGAGGCTGAGAGCCGTCGTCGTCACAGAGTACGCGGGGCGCCATCATTGCCTATCTGGCGGAGCTAGCCAGATGGGACGCCGGTCTTGTTCCCTGCGGCCCGAGTCAGCTTGGGGTAGGGTGATGATGGCGCCTCCTGTTGATGTGGCTGGCCTGCGCCCTAGGTTGGGCGATGTGGAAGCTCCTCCGAAGCCGAGGTCGAGTCTGTCTTCCGTGGCCAAGGCCGAGTCCGAGCCCCTGGGTCGGGCGAGGCGGAGGCCGTCGGCTGAGGCCAGGGCGGAGTCCGAGCCTTGGGGTCGGGCAAACCGGAGTTTGTCATCTTCTGGGGCTGAGCCTGAGTCCGAGCCCTGGGTCGGGCGGAGTGGAGTTCGCCGTCTTCCGGGACTTAGCCCGAGTCTGAGCCCTGGGTCGGGCGGAGCGGAGTTCGTCGTCTTCCTGGACTTAGCCCGAGTCCGAGCCCTGGGTCGGGCGGAGCGGAGTTCGTCGTCTTCCGGGACTTAGCCCGAGTCCGAGCCCTGGGTCGGGCGTAGCAGAGTTCGCCGTCTTCCGGGACTTAGCCCGAGTCCGAGCCCTGGGTCGGGCGAAGCGGAGCTTCCTATGGTGCCTTCGGCAGGGCCTGACTGCCTATCAGCCTCACTCTATCAAGTGGCACCGCAGTCGGAGTGTCGCAGGCGGCGCTATCCTTCTGTCAAGCCGGTCAGTGGAGCGGCGAAGTGACGGCGGACACTTCGGCTCTGCCGGGGGGCACGCGTCAGGATAAAGGTGTCAGTCCACCTTTGCATTGAATGCTCCTGCGATTTGGTCGGTTGGTGTGGCGATTTGGTCAGGGTTGCTTCTTAGCGAAGGCAGGGCCTCGGGCGAGCCGAAAATATGTTCGCCGTTGGAGGGGGGCCTCGGGCGAGACGGAAACCCTCCGGGGTCGGCTGCCCTTGTCCGAGGCTAGGCTCGAGCGAGGCGTGATCGAGTCGCTTGAATGGACTGATCCCTGACTTAATCGCACCCATCAGGCCTTTGCAGCTTTATGCTGATGGGGGTTACCAGCTGAGAATTAGGAGACTTGAGGGTACCCCTAATTATGGTCCCCGACAACATCGTAGTCAAGACGAGGAAAGCTTCTGACCTCCTTTCCGACCTTGTAGCGACATTCCGATGTCTCAAGGCGAAAGGCGTCAAGCTCAATCCCGAGAAGTGTGTCTTCGAGGTGCCCCGAGGCTTGCTCTTGGGGTTCATCGTCTCCGAGCGGGGCATCGAAGCCAACCCGGAGAAGATCGCAGCCATCACCAGCATGGGGCCAATCAAGGACTTGAAAGGCGTACAGAGGGTCATGGGATGTCTTGCGGCTCTGAGCCGCTTCATCTCACGCCTCGGCGAAAGAGGTCTACCCCTGTACCGCCTCTTAAGGAAGGCCGAGTGCTTCACTTGGACCCCTGAGGCCGAGGAAGCTCTCGGAAACCTGAAGGCGCTCCTCACAAAGGCGCCTATCTTGGTGCCTCCAGCTGCCGGAGAAGCCCTCTTGGTCTACGTCGCCGCGACCACTCAGGTGGTTAGCGCCGCGATCGTGGTCGAGAGGCAAGAAGAGGGGCATGCATTGCCCGTTCAGAGGCCAGTTTACTTCGTCAGCGAAGTACTGTCCGAAACCAAGATCCGCTACCCACAAGTTCAGAAGTTGTTGTATGCAGTGATCCTGACACAACGGAAGTTGCGACACTACTTCGAGTCTCATCTGGTAACTGTGGTGTCATCCTTCCCCCTGGGGGAGATCATCCAGTGCCGAGAAGCCTCGGGTAGGATTGCAAAGTGGGCGGTGGAAATCATGGGCGAGACAATCCCGTTCGCCCCTCGGAAGGCCATCAAGTCCCAGGTCTTGGTGGACTTCGTGGCCGAATGGGTCGACACCCAGCTACTAACGGCTCCGATCCAACCGGAGCTCTGGACCATGTTTTTCGACGGGTCGTTGATGAAGACGGGAGCCGGCGCAGGCCTACTCTTCATCTCACCCCTCGGGAAACACATATGCTATGTGCTACGCCTCCATTTCCCGGCGTCCAACAATGTGGCTGAGTATGAGGCTCTGGTCAACGGGTTGTGGATCACCATCGAGCTAGGGGTTCGACGCCTCGATGCCCGCGGTGACTCGCAGCTCGTCATCGACCAAGTCATGAAGAACTCCCACTGTCGCGACCCGAACATGGAGGCCTACTGCGATGAGGTTCGGCGCTTGGAAGACAAGTTCTACGGGCTCGAGCTTAACCACATCGCTCGGCGCTACAACGAGATTGCGGACGAGCTGGCTAAAATAGCCTCAGGGCGAACAACGGTTCCCCCGGACGTCTTCTCCCGGGATCTGCACCAACCCTCCGTCAAGATCGACGACACGCCCGAGCCTGAGGCGCCCTCGGCCCAGTCCGAGGTACCCTCGGTCCAGCCCGATGTATCCTCGGCACAGCCCGAGGCACCCTCAGCTCGGCCCGAGGTGCCCTCGGTTCAGCCCGAGGTACCCTCGGCCCCCGAGGGTGAGGCACTGCGCGTCGAGGAGGAGCGAAGCGGGGCCACGCCTGATCGAGACTGGAAGACCCCGTACCTGCAATATCTCCACCAAGGAGAGCTACCCCTCGACCGAGCCGAGGCTCGGCGGGTGGCGCGGCGCGCCAAGTCGTTCGTCTTGCTGGGCGATGAGAAGGAGCTCTACCACCGCAGCCCCTCAGGCATCCTCCAGCGATGCATCTCCGTCGCCGAAGGTCAAGAACTCCTGCGAGAGATACACTCGGGGGCTTGCGGCCATCACGCAGCGCCTCGAGCCCTTGTCGGGAATGCTTTCCGACAAGGCTTCTACTGGCCGACGGCGGTGGCCGACGCCACTAGAATTGTCCGCACCTGCGAAGGGTGTCAATTCTATGCGAGGCAGACCCATCTGCCCGCTCAGGCTCTGCAGACGATACCCATCACCTGGCCCTTCGCTGTGTGGGGTCTAGACCTCGTCGGCCCCTTGCAGAAGGCACCCAGGGGCTACACGCACCTGCTGGTCGCCATCGACAAATTCTCCAAGTGGATCGAGGTCCGACCTCTGAACAGCATCAGGTCCGAGCAGGCGGTGGCGTTCTTCACCCACATCATCCATCGCTTCGGGGTCCCGAACTCCATCATCACCGACAACGGCACCCAGTTCACCGGCAGAAAGTTCTTGGACTTCTGCGAGGATCACCACATCCGGGTGGACTGGGCCACCGTGGCTCATCCCATGTCAAATGGGCAAGTAGAGCGTGCCAACGGCATGATTCTACAAGGGCTCAAGCCTTGGATCTACAACGACCTCAACAAGTTCGGCAAGCGATGGATGAAGGAACTCCACTCGGTGGTCTAGAGCCTGAGGACAACGCCGAGCCGATCCACGGGCTTCAAGCCATTCTTCCTAGTCTACGGGGCCGAGGCCATCTTGCCCACAGACCTGGAATACGATTCCCCGAGGACGAGGGCCTACAGCGATCAAAGCAACCAAGCTAGCCGAGAAGACTCGCTAGACCAGCTGGAGGAGGCTCGGGACAAGGCCTTACTACACTCGGCGCGGTACCAGCAGTCCCTGCGACGCTACCACGCCCGAGGGGTCCGGTCCCGAGACCTCTAGGTGGGCGACCTGGTGCTTCGGCTGCGACAAGACGCCCGAGGGAGGCACAAGCTCACGCCCCCTGGGAGGGACCGTTCGTCATCGCCAAGGTTCTGAAGCCCGGAACGTACAAGCTGGCCAACAGTCAAGGCGAGGTCTACGGCAACGCTTGGAACATCCAACAGCTACGTCGCTTCTACCCTTAAGATGTTTTCAAGTTGTTCATATACCTCGCACCCACGCAAAGTTTAGTCATCAAGGAAGGGTCGGCCTCGCCTCGGCAAAGCCCGACCCTCCCTCGGGGGCTAAAAGGGGGGGAACCCCCTCTGCGTCGAAATTTTCCTCGAAAAAAGATCTCTTCTGCCAGAATGTCTTTCGTGCTTTCTGACTACTTCGAAAAGTGGATCCTGAAAACGACGGAGTACACGTAAGCAGCCAAGGCTGACCGAGCCGAGGGACTCCTACGCCTCCGGGATACGGATACCTCACTCATCACCTTCTGTGATAAGTAACTCACGTTCGGATAAGTGATTCCGCGGACAGAACAAGTCTTCACGTTCGGAAGCTCTTCTGTCGAAGCGATCCTTCGAGCCTTCTCGACTGAGTCGGTGACAGAGCCCCATGGACGGGTAAGAGTGCGCGTAAGCGGCAAGGCCGACCGAGCCGAGGGACTCCTACGCCTCCGGGATACGGATACCTCACTCATCACCTTCCGCGAGAAGCAACTCTCAACCGCACAAACATCCCTGTTACCGACAAAAAAGTCCAGATACTCGAAACAAGAGGAAAAGAGATGCAGCTTTACAACACAGCGAGGGTGTGTTCTGGCCTCGGTGGCCGCAGGAGACACACGCTACAAGACAATCCGACCCTGCAGGCTCGGGTCTTGACGCTGAAAGGGGGCAGCAGCACCCTCGGCATCGACGACACCTTCGGCGAGGTCCGACCTAGCCTTGGACGGCGACGCGGTCCAAGGATCTCCACTCTAAAGGACGACGTCATCGCCACGCCCGGGCAATCGCTACCAGGGTCTTCTCCGGGAACCCGGCCCGAGCAGGCGGCTCGGCCGGTCACCCCGGGGCCTCGGCCAGCCGTCCTCCAAGGACGTCGGCCCGACCCGAGGCCTCGGCTGGTCAACTCCGGCGTCGGTCCCGCTAACGGACGACCCGGTTAGGCTCCGGCCAACCAGGTCTCCTTTTCGAGCCAACTCTGCCCCTGTTCATGCTGATACCGCTACCCCTGGCCTCGGCTCATCGAAGAGCGGCCAAGGGGTCCCTTTAACTAAGCTAGAGAAGCCTCGGACAACAAGGCCAACCGAGCTGAGGGACTCCTACGCCTCCGGGATACGGATACCTCACTCGTCACTTTTACACGGGGCGACTCACGCTTGGTGAAGCGGTTCAGACAACCAACAGGCGAGTCTTAGTGCTCGAAAATGAGGAAAAAACACGGCTCCGTGCCAAAATTACATACATGTTTAGGCCTCGACAGCCACAATGAACAAAAACACTGGCATTCAAAATGCCATTACAAACGGAACTCCGGTTCCACCTCCGCAGGTACGAACAACCCCACTCGATGGGGGAGGGCCTGCGGAGCAACAGAAGACTGACGGGCGGCTCGCCGCCGCCCGCTCTGACAATAACAACAACGACCCCCGCTCCGGGTGGCCGAACTGCAGCAGCGTAGGCCCCAGGGCGGGTGCTGCTGCAATCTTGCCCTCGCCCACGCCGACGCTCGAGGGGCGAGGACAAGTACAAAGAGCTGGAAGCCCGAAGCGCGGATGGTGGCGGTGATCCCATCGGCGACGGGGACTTCTCGAGCCGCCTCCACCTCGGCACCGACGACAGGGGCCGTCAGCCCTCCGGCAGGTCCCCACTCAGATCCTCCCGGACGAGTGGGGCACCGACCTCCGCGCGGAGACGCCATACCGGTGCAAAGGTAGGACCGCCCCAGAACACGAATGCCGCCCTAGCAGCGCGCGACATCTTGGGCGGCCCTCCCGTGCACACGGCGCGGCAGCCGCCTTCCGGCAGGAGGAGGCGCCGGGGGCCAAGCCGACGAGCTCGACACGCTGAGGCTGGCGACGCCCGCCGTCGACTAGCCCCGCGTTGTCAGAGTCTGACCCGCTCGCAGGGCCAGTGAGCGCCCTCTCCCTCGAACGCCGCAGGAGAGGGTGACCCACGAACCCGCGCGGGAGGTAGAGCTCCGGCTCAGCCCGGCCTCCACCCCAGCAAGGATGATGAACATCCTTGAAGCTGAGGGTGGGACCAAGATCGCAGCCCGGCTTGCTTCTCCCCACCCAGGGACTGGTGGTCACCGTCTTGGGTGACCGCCGGCGGAGGGGTGCAGCCGGGCTGCATGATGAAAATCCTTGAAGCCGAACGATGGCTGAAAGGTACCAACTCCTACGGAGTTGCGTTCCTCCAACGATGAGGCAGAAAGACGGCGGGTATCCCCCATCCGGGGGCTTGGAAGGTGGAAAGACACGACGCATAAGGAAGCGCGAAGACATGGTCGCCTTCTAAGGGGGTCACCCTCCTTTTAAAGGCAACTCTCCTTACTTGCGTCCTCAGCCGTCGCAGGCTGAGTCTTCTCCAACACGCTCCAAGGCCCTCCTCCTATGGCGCGGGGGCTGGGTCCCACACGTCATGCAAGCCGGCTCAGAGCAGAAGAAGCCAAACCGCCGTGCGCGGTGCGCACAACCGCCCAGCGGTTACAAGTGGCCCTCCACTTTTGCCCAGACCAACGGGCGAAAGGGGTGGGCAGCCATGCAGGCGGCATGCAACCGCGCCAAGTGGGCGCGCTTCTCCGATTCCCAACACGCCCAGCATGGAGGCCCAGGCCCGCGCGTCATGCAACCGGCGCGCCGAATGCTTCGTGCATGCAACTGCACCGCCACTTGCACCACCACCGCGCCTCCTCGACTGCGGAACCAATACCGCGACTCGGGGCGACCCAGCGCACGACCCAGCAGCGCCAGCCTGGCGCGGCGGTCAGTGCGGCCAAAAATGGGCCGGTAGTAATGACGGTGGCAGGCGGGCAGGAGCAGCAGTCACGTCGTCAGCCAAGCTCACGTCCCATCCGGGGGCAGCGAGAGAACCCTCTCTCACGGCGTGAAGACAACGCGCCCGTGTTCCGTTCCTCAAACGGCTCGCGCATGCGCAACGGCCGCCCCGCCAACCACCCGCCCCATCGCATTAACTCCGCGGCGGGACAGGCGACGCCTCTGGAAGGAGAAGCAGGCGACGCTTCGCCTTCGCCATAATAACCGCGCCAAAAAAGGTACGCCGCGTTGTTCGATTTCGTATCCTTTTCCTTTTTTCCTCTTTCTCTCTCTTGCAACAGGGACCGGGAAAGGGGGATACCCCGAAAAGGATCCTTCCCCGGGAAGGAACCAGGCTCCGAGCCTCCCTACTGATCAGAGGTTCGAAGGCTGGCCCCCCGGAAGGGTTCGACAGCCGCCTCAGATCGCGTGGGCCCTACACCCACTACTGGTCAGAGGTTCGAAGGCCGGCCCCTCGGAAGGGTTCCACGGCCGCCTCAGGCTACTCGGGCTCCGCGCCCATTACTGATCAGGGGTTCGAAGGCTGGCCCCCGAAGGGTTCACAGCCGCCTCAGACACCGAGCGAGGGATGACCATGGGTACGTTCGATACATAACCGAGGCTCGGGCTGCGCTCCTGAGGTACCCTAGGACATTTCCGAGACCAGCGGGAACAATCTTGTAACAGAATCCCATCAGAGGGAGGCATCGAGCCCTCGGACCCCGTCGCCAGGGGACCGGGTCCGACAGATCACCCGCAGGTACTTTTGGGCGTGCCTCTGGGCCCCTAGCCGACCCCTAACGAACGGGGCACGGACGTCCACTCGGATTACCCGCTTGCAGCTCACCGGAGACACCATGTTCGGCGCCCATCGAGGGCAACATGGCGCTTCCCCCCCTCCTCCTTGCGGAAAGGCGACACAGACGCTGTCCCTGATCGCCCTCTCGCCCTGTGCAGAGGCTCGGGGGCTGCTCTCGCAAACCCGGCTCCGGCCGAACCTTTGACAGCGTCAACATACCAGCCCGAGAACTTGGGACCCGACCGTACACCCGGGCTACGGCCAGCTCGCATGAGGGAACAACCAGACCAGCCAAAGCATTACGCAAGGCATTAAGACCTCGAAGGAGTGAAACCACTCCTCCGAGGCCTTGGGGGCTACACCCGGCGGGTGCGCTCGCGCGCACCCACCGGAACAAAATACAACCGAGAAAGGCTGGTCCCCTTCCAAAAAAGTGCGACGAAAGCCTCCAAGCGAGTGCTAACACTCCCTTCGAGGCTCGGGGGCTACTGTCGGGGACCATAATTAGGGGTACCCTCAAGGCTCCTAATTCTCAGCTGGTAACCCCCATCAGCATGAAGCTGCAAAGGCCTGATGGGCGCGATTAAGTCAGGGATCAGTCCATTCGAGGGACTCGATCACGCCTCGCCCGAGCCTAGCCTCGGACAAGGGCAGCCGACCCCGGAGGATTTCCGTCTCGCCCGAGGCCCCCCTCCAGCGGCGAACATATTTCCGGCTCGCCCGAGGCCCTGCCTTCGCCAAGAAGCAACCCTGACTAAATCGCCGCACCGACCGACCAAATCGCAGGAGCATTTAATGCAAAGGTGGCCTGACACCTTTATCCTGGCGCGCGCCCCCCGGCCGGCAGAGCCGAAGTGACCGTCGTCACTTCGCCGCTCCACTGACCGGCCTGACAGAAGGACAGCACCGCCTGCGCCACTCCGACTGCGGTGCCACTTGACAGAGCGAGACTGACAGGCAGTCAGGCCCTGCCGAAGGCACCATAGGAAACTCCGCTCCGCCCGACCTAGGGCTCGGACTCGGGCTCAGTCCCGGAAGACGGCGAACTCCGCTCCGCCCGACCCAGGGCTCGGACTTGGGCTCAGCCCCAGAAGACGGCGAACTCCGCTCCGCCCGACCCAGGGCTCGGACTCGGGCTAAGTCCCGGAAGACGGCGAACTCCGCTCCGCCCGACCCAGGGCTCGGACTCGGGCTAAGTCCCGGAAGACGGCGAACTCCGCTCCGCCCGACCCAGGGCTCGGACTTGGGCTCAGCCCCAGAAGACGACGAACTCCGCTCCGCCCGACCCAGGGCTCGGACTTGGGCTCAGCCCTAGAAGACGACGAACTCCGCCTCGCCCGACCCAGGGGCTCGGACTCGACCTCGGCCACGGAAGACAAACTCGACCTCGGCTTCGGAGGAGCTTCCACATCGCCCAACCTAGGGCGCAGACCAGCCACGTCAACAGGAGGCGCCATCATCACCCTACCCCGAGCTGACTCGGGCCGCAGGGAACAAGACCGGTGTCCCATCTGGCTCGCTCCGCCAGATAGGCAATGATGGCGCCCCGCATACTCTGTGACGACGGCGGCTCTCAGCCCCCTTACGGAAGCAAGAGGACGTCAGCAAGGACTCGACCGCTCCGACAGCTGTCTCTCCGCCAGGCTCCATCGCTCCTCCGACGGCCACGACATCACACCAGCTGGGTGCCAAAATCTCTCCGGCTGCCACAATGGCATGTACTTAGGGCGCTAGCTCTCCTCCGCTAGACACGTAGCACTCTGCTACACCCCCCATTGTACACCTGGATCCTTTCCTTACGCCTATAAAAGGAAGGACCAGGGCCCTCTTAGAGAAGGTTGGCCGCGCGGGGACGAGGACAAGACAGGCGCTCGCTTGAAGCCGCTCGCTCCCTCTCCCGCGTGGACGCTTGTAACCCCCTACTGCAAGCGCACCCGACCTGGGCGCGGGACGAACACGAAGGCCGCGGGATTCCCCCCCTCTCTCACGCCGGTCTCCGGCCGCCTCGCTCTCCCCCCTTCGCGCTCGCCCTCGCGCTCGACCCATCTGGGCTGGGGCACGCGGCGACATTCACTTGTCGGCCCAAGGACTCCCCGGTCTCGAAACGCCGACAACTATAAAGTAAAGATCCATTCTATAAATTTAAATAAAAAAGACATACTTATAAAAAACTTAAAAAACAGCCAAAAAGTAAAAAAGACGGCTTGAGTGGTAGGCATAGTACAATAATGAACCAAGGTGCCGTTTGATTCACGAAATGTAACGTAAAGGGTTATGGTAATGGTTTACACTCGATTATTGTCGGTAACAAACATAATTTAACATTATCACTTACCCATTACGTTACAAATATGTGAACCAAACGGTACCCAACTCTTAACAGCCAAGCCCCATGTTTTAGGGGCGCTAGAGGAAGGATCACTTCACCATTCTCCCAAAGCGGTGGCCTATGCCAAACGGTATCCCGAGCAGTTCGACAGTCGGTGCCGCCGCTCACGTCAAAATTTTAAGACATAGGCTCTGCATGCCTTGTGCTGCACCTGAGACGAGAAGTTGCTAGGCGACCATTCGCCGTTCGTTGGATAACTGAAAACTCGGAGCGGTGTCCAGTCCCTATCCGTCAAGGCGAGAGGTGCACGGTCATGTCGTGTATAAGCACGCAGTCACAAATTAAAGTTCAAGTTGAGATTCGTTTTCAACCTTTTCTATTTCTTTTCTTTTTATTCATTCATATTTTACTAAAGAAAAGGAAACAAGCAATCCACTCAAGTCAAGTTGACATGAAAAAAAAAGTACTACTAAGGATGGTGCTAATGAGCCCATAGCACGAGCGGTATCGCCCAGCAGCCTCCTGCTCTCGGCCGCGCTAGAGCGTGTGTCTCTCGCAGGAGGCGGGCCACGTGTTCACGGCGGTGAGACGTGGGTGAGAGCGAGAGGGCAATAATAAGGTGACAGCTTATGAATGGTGTATGTGTGCTAGTCGTTGTAATTAATTGTTTTTGATTGTTTAGAGTCTAGAAAATTGAAATAAATTGTAAAATATCATAAATTTTATTCCATCTATGTATTTTATTTTAATTATTCACAATATAATAATTTTAAATTTAATAAAAATATTACGTTATGTGATTTCTTAGCGCTGAAATAAATCTGCGTGAATTACATAATTCTAAAATAGATAAGCTAACGTGGCTATACGCTGAGACTGTAGCTTTTGTAATCTGTGCACTATAGCAATATGGGTAGAATGGAGTCGAGAGCTGACGTGGCGGAGGCGAGAGCGAGTATGTGCACTAGAACCAGCGGCCTTAAGATTTCTCTATTTGATTGATGTTTGTGATTCCCTCGTAGGAATAGAGTCGTCCCGCTACAGGCGCTAGTGTCCTCACAGAGCTTTCATGCGAGTAGGAGGGTCAAAACTGGGCAACGGTAACTGCTTACCTACCGTACCGGCCAGCGCAGCGGATGGGAATGGGATCACATTAGGCTATTCACAATGGAAGTTTTATGGGGTGTTTCATGCATTAATTAGTCTACCACATTAGCTATTTTGATGACATGTCACATTATTTAAGAAGGAAGAGTTTCATGGAGTTTCATGTGGATAAAACTATATTAACTCGTTTCCAATGTCTTGGAAACTGTATGAAACCTCCACTGAAAGTGTTTTGTTTCATCTTTATATAATTGAGTAAATTCTATTGGTTATTTATATGTAGCATTTAAGAAGTATGTTGACATATGAAATAGTGAGATGAAACTCTCTATTGAGAGAGAGTATTTTATTCATCCATAAATCTGATGTGGCATTTTTAAAAACAGACATAAAATCCTCATTGTGAGTAGCCTTAGCGAAGACGCCCACGGCTGCACGACACACCCGCCTCTCCTACCCTCGTACGATGTGTCCGTCCATAGCAACATGTGGGGGTGGGGAGAACGGTGGATCGCGCTCCTGGGTGCCCCTACCGTAGGGATGGCAACGGGAAGGTGTAATATGGTAGAGTGAACGCACGTTGATACCCAACTCATCAAGCTATACACGTATCTATAATTCTTAATGTGTAGAATTTTATCCCTATATCTACGCCCACCGCACCCGCTGGACACCCCATAGATGTTAGACATTTATTGGGTGATCAACAAGTGTAAATAACTAAACAAAAGCACTATAACTAGCAAGGGAGACACATATATTGTCCGGGACCATAATAAGGGGTACCCCCAAGACTCCTAATCTCAGCTGGTAACCCCCATCAGCACAAAGCTACAAAGGCCTGATGGGCGCGATTAAGGTCAAGGCTCCGTCCACTCAAGGGACACGATCTCGCCTCGCCCGAGCCCAGCCTCGGGCAAAGGCAGCCGACCCCAGAGGATTCACGTCCCTCCCGAGGGTCCCCCTCAAACAACAGACACACCTTCGGCTCGCCCGAGGCCCAGTCTTCGCAGAGAAGCAACCTTGGCCAGATCGCCACGCCAACCGACCGTATCACAGGAGCATTTAATGCAAGGATCGCATGACACCTTATCTTGACGCGCGCTCTTCAGTCGACAGAGCCGAAGTGACCGCAGTCACTTCGCCGCTCCACTGACTGACCCGACAAGAAAGCAGCACCGCCTGCGTCACTCTGACTGCTGTGCCACTCGACAGAGTGAGGCTGACAGCAGCTAAGTCCAGCCTCGGGCGCCATAGGAAGCTCCGCCTCGCCCGACCGCAGGGCTCGGCCCCCGTCTCGGCCTCGGAAGATGGACTTCGCCTCGCTCGACCACAGGGCTCGGACTCAACCACGACTCGGAAGACGACGGACTCCGCCTCGCCCGACCCGAGGGCTCGGACACAGCCTCGGCTTCGAAAGACGGTCTCCGCCTCGCCCGACCCCAGGGCTCGGGCTCAACCTCGACGCTGGACGACGAACTCCGCCTCCCCCGACCCCAGGGCTCGGACACAGCCTCGGCCTCAGAAGACGGTCTCCGCCTCGCCCGACCCGAGGCTCGGACTCGACCTCGACCTCGGAGGAGCCTCCGCCTCGTCCGACCTAGGGCTTGGACCGACCACGTCACAGGGGGGGCATCATTACCCTACCCCTAGCTAGCTCAGGCTACGGGGAACAAGACCGGCGTCCCATCTGGCTCGCCCCGGTAAACAAATAATGATGGCGCCCCGCGTGCTCCATGACGACGACGGCTCTCAGCCCCTTACGGAAGCAAGGAGACGTCAGCAAGGATTCGACAGCCCCGACAGCTGTCCTTCCACAGGGCTCTAGCGCTCCTCCGACGGCCACGACATCACATGAATAGGGTGCCAAAACCTCTCCGACTGCCACGACGACATGTACTTAGGACTCTAGCTCCTCTCTGCTAGACACGTTAGCACACTGCTACACCCCCTGTTGTACACCTGGACCCTCTCCTTACGCCTATAAAAGGAAGGTCCAGGGCTCTCGTACGAGAAGATTGGCCGCGCGGGGGAACGGGCCGGCGCATAAGGCTCTCTCTCTCCCACGCGGACGCTTGTAACCCCCTACTGCAAGCGCACCCGACCTGGGCGCAGGGCAACACGAAGGTCGCGTGTTTCCCCTTTGCCTGTTTCTTCCCCCCTTCGTGCTCCGTCTCGCGCCAACCCATCTGGGCTGGGACACGCGACGACAATTCACTCGTCGGTCCAGGGACCCCCCGGGGTCGAAACGCCGATAGTTGGCGCGCCAGGTAGGGGTCTGCTGCGTGTTGACGAACAGCTTCCCATCAAGCTCCAGATGGGTAGTCTCCAGCAACCTTTCCAGCCCGGGACGGTGCTCCGTTTCGGAAGTCTTGAGTTCATGTCCCTCGACGGCAGCTACGGCATGATACTCCTTCCTCCGCCGCGCGACAGCAACAACGGCGGCCGTCAGCCCGCCCGCCGGCCGTCAGCCCGCCCGCCGGCGGCGGAATCAACGACGTCTTCCCCATGGGGCGGAAGAACAACATCCGGGTTTGTCCCGTCACCTCCCCCGCCGACGGAGGAGGAGGCGGGGCAACCATGGCCAAGCAGGAGGCGGAACCTCGTCGGTTGTCGAGCAAGTCGACGACACCGACACCCCAGCGGGGGACACGTCAGGCTTCGACCTTGCGTCTGAGACGAAGACGAGCGCCGTTTCCCCGCAACACGCCAACCCCAAGCAGACGGACGACGCCAGCACGCTCGCGAAGGACTTACTTGGCGTCGCCCTCGTACCCGAGACAACGGTGCAGTCCGCCCCCGACGCGACTTCGTCACTGCCCGTCGACCAAGAGGTACCGACCGATTCCCATCTCGTGCCTTTTGGATTCAGCCTCGACCCACCAAGCGACTTCGCTTCGGTGGAAGCCTTCATAGAGGCACGTCCAAACCCTCCGGGGTACCATATGCGGTTGCCCTGGGACAGACTGACGGTCGTCTCGACCTACGGACCCTCGGGTTCCGAGGAAGATGACGAGCCCGACTTTTGTTGGATTTCTCCGGGCTCGGTAACCCCAGTGCCATGCGGGACTTCATGACCGCATGCGACTACTGCCTCTCCGATTGTTCCGATGGTAGCCGCAGCTTCGGCGACGAGGACTGCGGCCCAAGTCGTGAATGTTTCCACGTCGATCTAGGGGGTCCCGGCGAAGGCAACCATCTTGGTATGCCGGAAGACGGTGATCCCCCTAGGCATGCGCCTCGCGTTGACATCCTTCGAGAGCTAGCTGTGGTCCCAGTCCCTGTGGGGGGTCAGGACGCACAGCTCGAGCAAATCCGCGAGTAGCAGGCCAGGCTCGACGAGGGAGCAGGAACACTTGAGCCTTTCCGGCGAAACATCGGGCATGAATGGGCAGACCAAGCTCCGGCCGGAGAAGCGCGCCATCTACCCCAGGGCATCCAGTACCGCATTGCCGACGACGTCAGGGCAAGGCTGCCACCGGCTTCCAATGGGGTCGGCCAGAACCTAGCTGCAGCAGCAATACTTCTCCGCGCGATGCCGGAACCATCAACCACCGAAGGGCGGCATATCCAGGGAGAGCTCAAGAATCTCCTGGAGGATGCCGCGGTCCGATGGGCCGAAAGCTCTGCCTCTCGAAGGCAGGGGTACCCCTCGGAGCATCGCGCCGCGAAATCCCGATTTATGCGGGAAGCCTCGGTCCACACCGGGCGCACGCGCAACACGGCGCCTGCGGCCCCGGGTCGCCACGGCAACGAGCACCACCACCGCAACCGTCGAGCCCACCTCGACGAGAGGGTGCGCCGAGGCTACCACCCCAGGCGTGGGGAACGCTACGACAGCGGGGAGGATCGGAGTCCCTCGCCCGAACCACCCGGTCCGCAGGATTTCAGCCGGGCCATACGACGGGCGCCGTTCCCGACCCGGTTCCGAACCCCGACTACCATCACAAAGTACTCGGGGGAGACGAGGCCGGAACTGTGGCTCGCGGACTACCGACTGGCCTGCCAGCTGGGTGGAACGGACGATGACAACCTCATCATCCGCAACCTCCCCCTGTTCCTCTCCGACACCGCTCGAGCCTGGCTGGAGCATCTGCCTCCGGGGCAGATCTCCAACTGGGACGACCTGGTTCAAGCCTTCGCCGACAACTTCCAGGGCACGTACGTGCGCCCTGGGAACTCCTGGGATCTCCGAAGCTGCCGCCAGCAGCCGGGAGAGTCTCTCCGGGACTACATCCGGCGATTCTCGAAGCAGCGCACCGAGCTGCCCAACGTCACCGACTCGGATGTCATCGGCGCGTTCCTCGCCGGCACCACCTGCCGCGACCTGGTGAGAAAGCTGGGTCGCAAGACCCCCACCAGGACGAGCGAGCTGATGGACATCGCCACCAAGTTCGCCTCTGGCCAGGAGGCGGTTGAGGCCATCTTCCGGAAGGACAAGCAGCCCCAGGGCCGCCAGCCGGAAGACGTCCCCGAGGCGTCCACTCAGCGCGGCGCCAAGAAGAAGGGCAAGAAGAAGTCGCAAGCGAAACGCGACGCCGCCGACGCGGACCTTGTCGCCGCCGCTGAGTACAAGAACCCTCGGAAACCTCCCGGAGGTGCCAATCTCTTCGACAAGATGCTCAAGGAGCCGTGCCCCTATCATTAGGGGCCCGTCAAGCACACCCTTGAGGAGTGCGTCATGCTTCAGCGCCACTTTCACAAGGCTGGGCCACCTGTGGAAGGTGGCAGGGCCCACAACAACGACAAGAAGGAGGATCACAAGGCAGAGGAGTTCCCCGAGGTCCACGACTGCTTCATGATCTACGGTGGGCCAGTGGCGAACGCCTCGGCTCGGCACCGCAAGCAAGAGCGTCTGGAGGTCTGCTCGGTAAAGGTGGCGGCGCTAGTCTACCTAGACTGGTCCGACAAGCCCATCACCTTCGACCAGGGCGACCACCCCGACCGCGTGCCGAGCCCGGGGAAATATCCGCTCGTTGTCGACCCCGTCATCGGCAACGTCAGGCTCACCAAGGTCCTCATGGACGGAGGCAGCAGCCTCAACATCATCTACATCGAGACCCTCGGGCTCCTGCAGATCAATCTGTCCTCGATCCGGGCAGGCGCGACGCCTTTTCACGGGATCATCCCCGGAAAACGCGTCCAACCCCTCGGACAACTCGATCTGCCCTTCTGCTTCGGGACTCCCTCCAACTTCCAAAGGGAAACCCTCACGTTCGAGGTGGTCGGGTTCCGAGGAACTTACCACGCAGTACTGGGGAGGCCATGCTACGCCAAGTTCATGGCCGTCCCCAACTACACCTACCTCAAGCTCAAGATGTCGGGCCCCAACGGGGTCATCACCGTCGGCCCTACATACCGACACACGTACGAATGCGACGTGGAGTGCGTGGAGTACGCCGAGGCCCTCGCCGAATCCAAGGCCCTCATCGCCGACCTGGAGAGCCTCTCCAAGGAGGCGCCAGACGTGAAGCGCCACGCCGGCAACTTCGAGCCAGCAGAGACGGTTAAGTCCGTCCCTCTCGGCCCCAGCAACGACGCCTCCAAGCAGATACAGATCGGCTCCGAGCTCGACCCCAAATAGGAAGCAGTGCTCGTCGACTTTCTCCGCGCGAACGCTGAAGTCTTTGCGTGGAGTCCCTCGGACATGCCTGGCATACCGAGGGATGTCACCGAGCACTCGCTGGATATCCGAGCTGGAGCCCGACCCGTGAAGCAGCCTCTGCGCCGATTCAACAAAGAAAAGCACAGAGCCATAGGCGAGGAGATCCACAAGCTGATGGCCGCAGGGTTCATCAAAGAGGTATTCCATCCCGAATGGCTTGCCAACCCTGTGCTTGTGAGAAAGAAAGGAGGGAAATGACAGATGTGTGTAGACTACACTAGTCTAAACAAAGCATGTCCGAAGGTTCCCTACCCTTTGCCTCGCATCGATCAAATCGTGGATTCCACTGCTGGGTGAGAAACCCTGTCTTTCCTCGATGCCTACTCAGGGTATCACCAAATCAGGATGAAAGAGTCCGACCAACTCGTGACTTCTTTCATCACACCTTTTGGCATGTACTGCTATGTTACTATGCCATTTGGTTTGAGGAATGCGGGTGCGACGTACCAAAGGTGCATGAACCACGTGTTCGGAGAGCACATTGGTCGAACGGTCGAGGCTTACGTCGATGACATCGTAGTCAAGACGAGGAAAGCTTCCGACCTCCTCTCCGACCTTGAAACGACATTCCGGTGTCTCAAGGCGAAAGGCGTAAAACTCAATCCCGAGAAGTGCGTCTTCGGAGTCCCTCGAGGCATGCTCTTGGGGTTCATCGTCTCCGAGCGGGGCATCGAGGCCAACCCGGAGAAAATCGCGGCCATCACCAACATGGGGCCCATCAGGGACTTGAAAGGCGTACAGAGGGTCATGGGATGCCTTGCGGCTCTGAGCCGTTTCATCTCGCGCCTCGGCGAAAGAGGCCTACCTCTGTACCGCCTCTTGAGGAAGATCGAGCGCTTCACTTGGACCCCCGAGGCCGAGGAAGCCCTCGGGAACCTAAAAGCGCTCCTCACCAGCGCGCCCATCTTGGTGCCCCCCCACTGCCGGAGAAGCCCTCTTGATCTACGTCGCCGCTACCACTCAGGTGGTCAGCATCGCGATCGTGGTTGAGAGACGAGAAGAAGGGCATGCATTGCCCGTCCAGAGGCCGGTCTACTTCATCAGCGAGGTACTGTCCGAGACCAAGATCCGCTACCCACAAGTTCAGAAGCTGCTGTACGCGGTGATTCTGACGCGGTGGAAGTTGCGACACTACTTCGAGTCTCATCCGATGACTGTGGTGTCATCCTTCCCCCTGGGGGAGATCATCCAGTGCCGAGAGGCCTCGGGTAGGATTGCAAAGTGGACGGTGGAAATCATGGGCGAGACAATCTCGTTCGCCCCTCGGAAGGCCATCAAGTCCCAAGTCTTGGCGGACTTTGTGGCTGAATGGGTCGACACCCAGCTCCCAGTAGCTCCGATCCAACCGGAACTCTGGACCATGTTTTTCGACGGGTCGCTGATGAAAACAGGGGCAGGAGCCGGCCTGCTCCTCATCTCGCCCCTCGGGAAGCACCTCCGCTACGTGCTGCGCCTCCATTTCCCGGCGTCCAACAACGTGGCTGAGTACGAGGCTCTGGTCAACGGGTTGCGCATCGCCGTCGAGCTAGGGGTCCGACGCCTCGACGCTCGTGGTGACTCACAGCTTGTCATCGACCAAGTCATGAAGAACTCCCACTTCCGCGACCCGAAGATGGAAGCCTACTGCGACGAGGTTCGACGCCTGGAGGGCAAGTTCTACGGGCTCGAGCTCAACCACATCGCCCGACGATACAACGAGACTGCGGACGAGCTGGCTAAGATAGCCTCGGGGCGGACAACGGTTCCCCCGAACGTCTTTTCCCGAGACTTACATCAACCCTCAGTCAAGACCGACGACACGCCCGAGCCCGAGAAGGCCTCGGCCCAGACCGAGGCACCCTCGGCCCCCGAGGGTGAGGCACTGCGCGTCGGGGGAGAGCGGAATGGGGTCCCGCCTAATCGAGACTGGCAGACCCCGTACCTGCAATATCTCCACCGAGGAGAGCTACCCCTCGACCGAGCCGAAGCTCGGCGACTGGCGCGGCGCGCCAAGTCGTTCGTCTTGCTGGGGGACGGGAAGGAGCTCTACCACCGCAGCCCCTCAGGCATCCTCCAGCGATGCATATCCATCGCCGAAAGTCAGGAGTTATTACAAGAAATACACTCGGGGGCTTGCGGTCATCACGCAGCGCCTTGAGCCCTTGTTGGAAACGCATTCCGACAAGGTTTCTACTGGCTGACCGCGGTGGCCGACGCCACTAGAATTGTCCGCACCTGCCAAGGGTGTCAATTCTACGCAAGGCAAACACACCTACCCGCTCAGGCTCTGCAAACAATACCCATCACCTGGCCATTTGCTGTGTGGGGTCTGGACCTCGTCGGTCCCTTGCAGAAGGCACCCAGGGGCTACACGCACCTGCTGGTCGCCATCGACAAATTCTCCAAGTGGATCGAGGTTCGACCCCTAAACAGCATCAGGTCCGAACAGGCGGTGGCGTTCTTCACCAACATCATCCATCGCTTTGGGGTCCCGAACTCCATCATCACCGACAACGGCACCCAGTTCACCGGCAGAAAGTTCCTGGACTTCTGCGAGGATCACCACATCCGGGTGGACTGGGCCGCCGTAGCTCACCCCATGACGAATGGGCAAGTAGAGCGTGCCAACGGCATGATTCTGCAAGGACTCAAGCCGAGGATCTACAACGACCTCCACAAGTTCGGCAGGCGATGGATGAAGGAACTCCCCTCGGTGGTCTGGAGTCTGAGGACAACGCCGAGCCGAGCCACAGGCTTTACACCGTTCTTCCTAGTCTATGGGGCCGAGGCCGTCTTGCCCACAGACTTAGAATACGGTTCCCCGAGGACGAGGGCGTATGACGACCAAAGAAATCAAACCAACCGAGAAGACTCACTGGACCAGCTGGAAGAGGCTCGGGACATGGCCTTACTACACTCGACACGGTATCAGCAGTCCCTGCGACGCTACCACGCCCGAGGGGTTCGGTCCCGAGACCTCCAGGTGGGCGACTTGGTGCTTCGACTACGACAAGACGCCCGAGGGCGGCACAAGCTCACGCCTCCCTGGGAAGGGCCGTTCGTCATCGCCAAGGTTCTGAAGCCCAGGACGTACAAGCTGGCCAACAGTCAAGGCGAGGTCTACAGCAACGCTTGGAACATCCGACAGCTACGTCGCTTCTACCCTTAAGATGTTTTCAAGCCATTCATATACCTCGTTTACATATGAAGTCTAACCATCAAGGAAGGGTCAGCCTTGCCTCGGCAAAGCCCGACCCTCCCTCGGGGGCTAGAAGGGGGGAACCCCCTCTGCGTCAAAATTTTCCTCGGAAAAGGTCTTTCTGCCAGAACGTCCTTCGTGCTTTTCGACTACTTCGAAAGTGGGATCCTAAAAACGACGGAGTACACGTAAGCAGCCAAGGCCGACCGAGCCGAGGGACTCCTACGCCTCCGGGATACGGATACCTCACTCATCACCTTCTGCGATAAGTAACTCACGCTCGGATAAGCGATTCCGCTGACCGAACAAGTCTTAACGCTCGAAAACTCTTCTGCCAAAACGATCTTTCGTGCCTTCTCGACTATATCGATAGCAGAATCCTACGGACGAGTAAGAGTACACGTAAGCGGCAAGGCCGACCGAGCTGAGGGATTCCTACGCCTCCGGGATACGGATACCTCACTCATCACCTTCCGTGAAAAGTAACTCTCGCTCGGATAAACAATTCTGTTACCGACAAATAAGTCCATATACTCGAAACAAGAGGAAAAGAAACGCAGCTTTACAACGCGACGACAGTATGTTTGGGCCTCGGCGGCCGCAAAAAACATATGCACACTACAGGCGGACCGATCCTGCAGGCTCAGACGTCGATAGAAGGGGAGTAGCAGCACCCTCGGCGTCAACTCCACCTTCGGCGAAGTCCGACCGAGCCTCGGACGGCAACACGGGCGAAGGATCTCCGCTCCGAAGGACAACGTCAGTACCACGCCCGGGCCATCGCTGCCAGGGTCTCCTCCAGGAACCCGGCCCGAGCAGACGGCTCGGCCGGCCGCCCCGAAGCCTCAACCAGCTGTCTCTCGAGGACACCAGCCCAGCTCATGGCCTCGTCAACCCGACTCCGGCACTGGTCCCGCCAGTGGACGACCCGTCCAGGCTCCGGCCAACGAAGTCTTCTTTCCGAGCCAACTCTGCCTCTGTCCATGCTGACACTGCTGCCTCCGGCTCCGGCTCATCGCAGAGCGGCCGAGGGTTCCTTTAACTAAGCAAGAGAAGCTTCAAGCGGCAAGGTCGACCGAGCCGAGGGACTCCTACGCCTCCGGGATACGGATACCTCACTCGTCACCTTCGCATGAGGCAACTCACACTTGGTTAAGCGGTTCGGCTAGCCGACAGGCGAGTTCCAGTGCTCGAAAATGAGGAAGAAACACGGCTTCATGCCAAAATACATACATGTTCAGGCCCCGACAGCCACAATGAACAAGACACCGGCACTCAAGGTGCCATTACGAACGGAACTCCGGTTCCACCCCCGCAGGTACGAACAACCCCCCAAATTGGAGGGCCTGCGGGGCGACGAAACCCCAGGTGGCTCACCGCCGCCCGCTCCGGCAGCAGCGACAACGACCTCCGCTCCAGGTGGCCAAACAGCAGCAGCGATGGCCTCAGGGCAGACGCTGCTGCAACGAGCCCCTCGCCCACGTCCCCACTCGAGGGGCGAGGACAAGCTATCAAAGCCAAAGAGCCGGAGGCCCGGAGCGCGGATGGTGGCGGTGATCCCGTCGGCGACGAGGACTTCTTAAGCCGCCACCACCTCAGCGCCGACGACGGAAGCCATCTGCCCACCGGCAGATCCCCACTCGGATCCTCCCGGGCGGGCGAGCACCGACCTCCGCGCAGAGGCGCCGTACCGGGGCAAAGGCAGGACAGACCAAGAACACGAACGCCTCCCTAGCAGCGCGCGACGTCTTAGGCGGTCCTCCGGTGCGCGCAGCGCGACGACCGCTCTCGCGGCGGGAGGGGGCACCGAGAGTCGAGCCAGAGCCAGCTGAGCCAGCGAGCCCAACACGCTGAAGCTGACGACGCTCGCCGCCGGCCAGCCCCGCGTTGTCGAAGTCTGACCCTCCCGCTAGGCCGGTGAGCGCCCTCTCCCTTGAATGCTGAGGGAGAAGGTGACCCACGAACCCGCGCGGGAGGTAGAGCTCCGGCTCAGCCTGGCCTCCGCCCCAGCCAGGATGATGAAGATCCTTGAAGCTGAGGGCGGGACTGAGGTCGCAGCCCGGCTTGCTTCTCCCCACCATCAAACTGGTGGTCACCGTCTCGGGTGACCACCGGCGAGGGGATGCAGCCGGGCTGCCTGATGAAAATCCTTGAAGCCGAACAATGGCTGAACGGTACCAACTTCCGCGAAGTTGCGTTCCCCCAACGACAACAAGACGAAAGCAACGCGAGCACTCCCCATTCAGGGGCTCGGAAGGCGGAAGGGCGCGATGCATGAAGAGAGTGCGAAGACATGGTTGCCATCCAAGGGGTCACCCTCCCTTTAAAGGCGACTCTCCCCACTTGCGTCCTCAGCCGGCACGGACTGAGTCTTCTCCAACACGCTCCAAGGTCCTCCCCCTACGACACGGGGGCTGGGTCCCACGCGTCATGCAAGCTGGCCCAGGACAGAAGGAGCCAAAACTGCCGCGCGCGGTGCGCGCAACTGCCCAGCGGTTACAAGCATTCCTCCACTATCGCCTGGACCAGCGGGTGAAAGGGCGGACCGCCATGCAGGCGACATGCAACCGCACCAAGGGGGCGCGCCCTTTCGACTTCGACGCGTCCAACATGGAGGCCCAGGCCCACACATCATGTAACCGGCACGCCGGTTACTACGTGCGAGAAACTGCACCGCCACTCGCGCCAGTACCGCGCCTCCTCGACTGTGGAACCGGTGCCGCGACTCGAGGTGACCCTGCGCATGACCCGAAAGTGCCAACCGAGCACATCGGTCACGGGTCGGTCAGCCGCGGGAGAAAGCGCGACAGTTGATACGGCCAGAAATGGGCCGGCAGTAATGGCGGTGGCAGGCGGGCGGAAGCAGCAGTCACGTCGTCAGCAAGCTCACGCCCCCTCTTGGGACAACGAGAGAACCCTCTCCCACGGTGTGAAGACGACGCGTCCGTGTTCCGTTCCTCGAACGGCTCGCGCACGCACAACGGCTACCCCGCGAACCACTCGTCCCGTCACATTAACTCTGCGATAGGACAGGCGGCACCTTTGGTAGGCGAAGCACGCGACGCTTCACCTCCGCCATAATGACCGCGACAAAAAAGGTGCGTCACGTCGTTCGATTTCGTATCCTTTTCCATTTCCTCTTTCTCTCTCTTGCCACAGGGACCGGGAAAGGGGATACTCCGAAAGGGATCCTTCTCCGCGAAGGAAGCGGGCCCCGAGCCCCCCTACTGATCAGATGTTCGAAGGCTGGCCCCTTGGAAGGGTTCAACAGACGCCTCAGAGCACTCGGGCTCCGCGCCCACTACTGGTCAGAGGTTCGAAGGCTGGCCCCTCGGAAGGGTTCAACGGTCGCCTCAGACCACTCGGGCTCCGCGCCCACTACTGATCAGGGGTTCGTAGGCTGGCCCCCGAAGGGTTCTGATAGCCGCCTCAGAGCACGTAGAGCGAGGGATGACCCTGGGTACGTTCGATACATAACCAAGGCTCGGGCTACGCTCCCGAGGTACCCTAGGACATTTCCGAGACCGACGGGAACGATTTTGTAATGGAATCCCACCAGAGGGAGACATCGAGCCCTCGAACCCCGTCAAAAGGGGACCGGGTCCGGCGAATCACCCGTAGGTACTTTTGGAGCGCGCCTCTGGGCCACTAGCCGACCCCTAGCGAATGGGGCACGAGCGTCCACTCGGATTACCCATTAGCAACTCACTGGAGACACCATGTTCGGCGCCCTCCGAGGGCAACATGGCGCTTTCCCCCCTCCTCCTTGCGGAAAGGCGACACAGGGGCGTATGAAAAAAGCTGAGTCTGTCCTTGACCGTCCTCTCGCTCTATGCGGAGGCTCGGGGGCTGCTCTCGCAAACCCGGCTCCGGCCAAACCGTTGACAGCGTCAACATACCAGCCCGAGAACTTGGACTCGACTATGCACCCGGGCTACGACCAGTTCGCATGAGGGAACAACCAGACCGGCCGAAGCATCACGAAACACGCTAAGCCCTCAAAGGAGTCAAACCACTCCTTCGAGGCCTCGGGGGCTACACCCGGAACAAAACGCAACCGAGAAAGGCCGGTCCCCTTGCAAAAAAGTGCGACAAAAGCCTCCAAGCGAGTATCAACACTCCCTTCGAGGCTCGGGGGCTACTGTCAGGGACCATAATTAGGGTTACCCCCAAGACTCCTAATCTCAGCTGGTAACCCCCATCAGCACAAAGCTACAAAGGCCTGATGGGCGCGATTAAGGTCAAGGGTCTGTCCACTCAAGGGACATGATCTCGCCTCGCCCGAGTCCAGCCTCGGGCAAAGGCAGCCGACCCCGGAGGATTCACGTCTCGCCCGAGGGTCCCCCTCAAGCAACGGACACACCTTCGGCTCGCCGAGGCCCAGTCTTCGCAGAGAAGCAACCTTGGCCAGATCGCCACGCCAACCGACCGTATCGCAGGAGCATTTAATGCAAGGATCGCCTGACACCTTATCCTGACGCGCGCTCTTCAGTCGACAGAGCCGAAGTGACCGCAGTCACTTCGCCGCTCCACTGACTGACCCGACAAGAAAGCAGCGCCGCCTGCGTCACTCCGACTGCTGTGCCACTCGACAGAGTGCGGCTGACAGCAGCTAAGTCCAGCCTCGGGCGCCATAGGAAGCTCCGCCTCGCCCGACCCCAGGGCTCGGCCCCTGTCTCGGCCTTGGAAGATGGACTTCGCCTCGCCCGACCCAGGGCTCGGACTCAACCACGACTCAGAAGACGACGGACTCCGCCTCGCCCGACCCCAGGGCTCGGACACAGCCTCGGCTTCGGAAGACGGTCTCCGCCTCGCCCGACCCCAGGGCTCGGGCTCAACCTCGACGCTGGACGACGAACTCCGCCTCGCCCGACCCCAGGGCTCGGACACAGCCTCGGCTTCGGAAGACGGTCTCCGCCTCGCCCGACCCCAGGGCTCGGGCTCAACCTCGACGCTGGACGACGAACTCCGCCTCGCCCGACCCCAGGGCTCGGACACAGCCTCGGCCTCGGAAGACGGTCTTCGCCTCGCCCGACCCGGGGCTCGGACTCGACCTCGACCTCGGAGGAGCCTCCGCCTCGCCCGACCTAGGGCTCGGACCGACCACGTCACAGGGGGGGCATCATTACCCTACCCCTAGCTAGCTCAGGCTACGGGGAACAAGACCGGCGTCCCATCTGGCTCGTCCCGGTAAACAAATAATGATGGCGCCCCGCGTGCTCCATGACGACGGCGGCTCTCAGCCCCTTACAGAAGCAAGGAGACGTCAGCAAGGATTCGACAGCCCCGACAGCTGTCCTTCCACAGGGCTCCAGCGCTCCTCCGACGGCCACGACATCACATGAACGGCCACGACATCACATGAGCCCCGACAGTTGTTCTTCTAGTGTGCTTCAAATCTTCCTCTACCAAACAATGTTTCTCATTTGTTTGGATCGTGGCTGCATGGAATACCTAAGACTTGGCAATCCATAGTTCTTTTTGGAGTTGCAGCGTTGTGTTGGTCTACCTGATTATGTAAAAATAATTTAGTTTTTTTAGAAGAAAAACTCATATTCTCCTTTACATGCTATTTTTATAACAGTTACGTGATGGAGATTCACATGGCCTTGTTACGTGATGGAGTGATGGGACTCAGGCCCGAGCCTAGTGGGTGTGCAGCCTGTTCAAGGAAACAGGGCCCTCCCGAGTTCCAAGGGCCTCCACTTCTAGCGCATTAGGCTAATAAATCAACTAATCTCTAAGCAAATCTTTATCTCATGAGTCAAATCAGTTATCTATATGGTGTCTTTGTCTTTGATCACGACTACATCTCCATTTTAACATGAATGTCGTTCAAGATTTCATTTTAAAGACTAACACTAACAAAATAATACTATCCAAGTAAAATTATACAATACAAATTTGAATAGACAGTTAGACACAATCACACAACTCTTAATATAACATTTTTATCATATTAATATAGCCTATATTAGTATAATTCTACTTTATAGATTGATATTCTGGAATTTTGTACAGGGCCTTAGATTTTGCTGTCCCGACCCTGATGGGACTGATGGGCCGCGTGGTAGGGAAAGAGAAGGAAGCCGATGGAAAGCAAATTTTAGACCAAACAACTATAAAACATTGTGTTTATGTTTTCTATAATATTTCAATGCACATACACAACATATACATGTATATATAAATTGTTTTTCAAAAAATAATGGATATTCAACTAAATACCATTGATTCAATGTGGGCCTGCACCAGCAACCCGCTAAAACGCTCTCCATCGTTTCACCATCACCCTCTTTTTACTGGCTTCTTCGTGTATGACGTTTGCCTCCGCTCGTCCGACATCACCCCGGCTTCTTAGTGTACGCCGCTTCCCTCCGCTCGTCCAACAGCATCCCACGCGCACCCTCGCGAGCGTGAGATCGCCTCCTCACTTTTGGACAGGGAGTTCTAATCTCTCCCTTTTGTTAATCAGTGCTTTTAACTATGACATTAACCTTTTTAAGTTTAATTACCTAACAAAAATGTATATTACGACACTATAATTATTGTATAGTTTTTAAACTGCAAAAACCGAAGTATAAAGTTAAATAACTCAGTTAAAGTGTACAGAGAGAGTTGAATAGGAGGGATGGTTGGAAAGAAGATGAAATAGAGAGAAGGAAAGATATTTAAATACGAATATAAAGTACGAATAGAGGGATTTGAGAGGGTGATCCATTAGTAACGGTCTAAGGCTGATTCTAGGAGTTCCCCTTCCAAATCCCCCTATTCATACTTTTTTATTTATATTTAACTACATCCTTTTAAGGGCTTGTTCGGTTAGTAAAATTATACAATACAAATTTGAATAGACAGTTAGACACAATCACACAACTCTTAATATAACATTTTTATCATATTAATATAGCCTATATTAGTATAATTCTACTTTATAGATTGATATTCCGGAATTTTGTACAGGGCCTTAGATTTTGCTGGCCCGACCCTGATGGGACTGATGGGCCGCGTGGTAGGGAAAGGGAAGGAAGCCGATGGAAAGCAAATTTTAGACCAAACAACTATAAAACATTGTGTTTATGTTTTCTATAATATTTCAATGCACATACACAACATATACATGTATATATAAATTGTTTTTCAAAAAATAATGGATATTCAACTAAATACCATTGATTCAATGTGGGCCTGCACCAGCAACCCGCTAAAACGCTCTCCATCGTTTCACCATCACCCTCTTTTTACTGGCTTCTTCGTGTATGACGTTTGCCTCCGCTCGTCCGACATCACCCCGGCTTCTTAGTGTACGCCGCTTCCCTCCGCTCGTCCAACAGCATCCCACGCGCACCCTCGCGAGCGTGAGATCGCCTCCTCACTTTTGGACAGGGGAGTTCTAATCTCTCCCTTTTGTTAATCAGTGCTTTTAACTATGACATTAACCTTTTTAAGTTTAATTACCTAACAAAAATGTATATTACGATACTATAATTATTGTATAGTTTTTAAACTGCAAAAACCGAAGTATAAAGTTAAATAACTCAGTTAAAGTGTACAGAGAGAGTTGAATAGGAGGGATGGTTGGAAAGAAGATGAAATAGAGAGAAGGAAAGATATTTAAATACGAATATAAAGTACGAATAGAGGGATTTGAGAGGGTGATCCATTAGTAACGGTCTAAGGCTGATTCTAGGAGTTCCCCTTCCAAATCCCCCTATTCATACTTTTTTATTTATATTTAACTACATCCCTTTAAGGGCTTGTTCGGTTATTTTCAATCCATATGGATTGGAGGGAATTGATACGGATTGAGATTAATTTTGATTTACTAGGGATTAAAACCCCCTCAATCCATATAGATTAGGGTAGAACCGAACACGCCCTAAAAAAGATTATTTCTCGTATTTTTACTCTTTTTCAACCATTCCCCATTATCTAGCTCTCCTATAAACTATAACTTAGCTATTTGATATTTTTATATTAATTTTTAAAGTTTAAGAAATTTATAAAATATTTATAATACCATAATACATATTATTAGTAAATCACAAAACTTAAAAAGGATTAATTTAGCAAATAAACGCATTGATTGACGAATGGTGGGAGATTAGAGCTCTCCCCGTCCACTTGATTGAGTGGCTGCGATGGGGCACGGTTGGACATTGAGAGAGAGCTGTCATACAGAGTGTTTTGTTCAGTGGATTGGGAGTTGCTCTTCCTCAATGTTCTTCTTTAGAGTACTGCCTCACAAGATTCAGATCATTGTCCTCTAATTTTGGGACTTAGGGATAATAAATCCGGAAAAAGGCGTTTTCACTTTGAATCCTTCTGGACCAAGCTTGAGGGGTTTCAGGATATTGTTCTTGCCACATGGAATTCTATTGAGTCAGCTACATGCCCTTTTAAGTCTCTGGAAATGAAGTTACAAGGAGTTGCCAAAAGTTTGCAGGCCTGGAGCGAAAAGCAGGTGGGGCACGTTAGATCCCAACTTGCTCTTGCTAAAGAAATCCTACATATGCTGGAAATAGCGCAGAATGGTAGAGTTCTCAGCCCTGCTGAGCGCTGGCTCAAATTCAGACTCAAGAAACAAGCATTATTATTGTCATCTTGCAAGCGATCCATTGCAAGGCTGAGAGCGAGGATTTCTTGGCTTAAAGATGGGGATGCTAATACAAAGCTATTCCACCTTCATGCCCGTCATTGTAAGAGAAAAAATTTTGTGGCATGTCTGGTTGAGGGGTAACAAATCCTAACCAGCCATGAGGAGAAAGCTGAGTGTGTGGACCAATTCTACACCATGCTGTTGGGAAACAGTACGGATAGGGAAAGGGCGATTGAGTTAGAGGCTCTTGGAATGCCTAATTTTGATCTGACCGTTCTGGAAGCCCCCATTTCAGAACAAGAAGTCTGGGATGCCATCAAAGGTCTTCCTCCAGGCCCTGATGGATTCACAGGAAGGTTCTATAAGGCTTGCTGGACAATTATTAAGGCTGATATTATGGCAGCTATCTCGGCTGTTTGGGGCAGGAAATTTGCCAATTTTGGGCGCCTCAATACAGCCTATATCACATTGATCCCCAAAAAAGACGGAGCAGAAAATATAAAAGATTTTAGGCCTATCAGTTTGGTGCATAGTTTTGCCAAGCTGGTCACCAAAATCCTTGCTAATAGATTGGTGTTGAAGGCTAAAAAGAGCCTGGCGGACGGTCCGGCCTTGAGGCCGGACGGTCCGCGGTCCGGACTGTCCGCGGTGGTGGCGCGGACGGTCCGCGCGCGCGCAGAGTTAGTTAGGGTTCCTAGTTTCTCGCGGGATTTGTTACCTAAAACCGCGGGATTAACTCGGGAAACAGTTGGAAACGGATCCAGACCTCCCCCTTTATATAGATGAAGGGCTACGGCCGATTAAAGCCCCAACAATCGAACCAATACAACTTCTATCTCGCATTTATTTTCAGCACAATTAGGAGTAGTTCTAGTCTAGTTCTAGTTTAGCCCTAGTTTAGTATTCCAATCCCCAAATTCTCTGCCTCTCCTCGACTCTACGTCGATTAGAGGAGTCTAGGTCGGCCGACCCGAGCCTAGACAACTCCTAGGATCTCTCCTCCCCGACGGGGTCCCTCCCGGGAGCGAGATCCAGGCGCCGCCGGCGATCTTCCGCCGCCCCTACGCACGCGTGGACCGTTCGGCCCTAGAGCGCGGACCGTCCGGCCGTCAGGCAGGGAACCCGAGCTCCTGCACCAGGTTGCGGACCGTCCGGCCCTGTGTCGTGGACCGTCCGCGTCTGACCAGAGAGTACCGCCGCCTCGCGCCAGGTCGCGGACCGTCCGGCCCCAAGCCGCGGACCGTCCGCGCCTGACCAGAGAGCACCGCCGCTGGTTCTTTTGAGTGATTGGCGCCTCCGAAAAGGTGTCAACATACTTTTTGGCGACTCCGCTGGGGACTAGGTGTCTAGATCTGCTAAAAATCGGCCCATAAATGGCCGGTTCTAAGGATCACACCAAGATCTCCACTACCAACATCATCAAGCCGGCCATGGAGGCGCTCCCGACTGATGACCAAAGGCCCTTTGAAGACCTCGTAATGCGCGATGAGAAAGAGGTGATGCGGCAATGGAACGAACAACGCGACAAGGAAGAGGCAGAACTGCTGCATAAACTCTCCGAACGGCGCAAGGAGGCGGCGGACAAGTACTTGTCACACTTTACGGTGGATCGCCACCAGAAGATCGTCCGTCAAGGGGAGATCGATATGGAATCTCTCCTACCTCCACTGCAGGGTCCCGCTGTAAGTACTCCAGATCTATCTCTTACGACTTTCATGGATCAACGAGGAGATCAGTTAAAGCAATATGTAGATGAATCTATTAAAATGCATTTACGTGCATACGAGAAATCAGCTGCTCCTAATTTTCCATCGCGAGAGTCTAATACAGTGCCACCCACGTCAAACACATCGGCTATGAACGGGTCACCTTTGACCCAGCCATCATATGGTATGCCGATGCACACTTTCGTGTCACCATCACAGCCGCAACCACTAGGCACGCGGCAAGTACTGGACGCGACCGGACCGTCCGGGCATCATCTCAGACAGTCCGGTTATACCGCGGACCGTCCGGCGTATTTCGCCGGACCGTCTGACCAGATGCAAGCCCGCACACAAAACACTCAGGTCGCACCGTACATGGCCGGACCATCAGGGTACAACCCTGAACACTTCAGCCCCATCACGGACCGTCCGGTGCATCACGCCGGACCGTCCGGATATGTTGCGGACCGTCCGCCATCTTACGCCGGACCGTCCGGATATGGCATGAACCGGCCGACGTATTACGCTGGACCATCCGACTCTACACGAGTCCATGCGCAGACTGCCCAAGTCACGCCATATATGGCCGATCCATCCGGGTACAGCCCTGGACCATTCGGCCCGATCGCGGACCGTCCAGTTCTTTACGACAGACGGTCTGGGTACGAGACTACCCACGTAGCACCATATACGGCTGGACAATCCGGATATACCTTCAGACCATTTGGCCAGGTCGCGGACCATTCAGCCTCTTACGCCGGACCGTCCGGATATGCATACGCAGAGTCGAGAGCTGCGCAATACGCACAGTTCCCACATTCATCGCAGCAACATTATGGTGCCCCACCAGCAACACATTATAATCATGCCATACCACCTCATGGACATAGGGCTGAATACTATTCAGCCACAAAAGAGCCTGAGGGGTATAGGGCAGGAGCTGGTGACATTAATAGGACACCTAACACACACCCCAAACATACCTAGGAGGAAAGCCGACAGAGTAATGTCAGGCAACCTGAAATCTCCACCCACAAACTCAATGAATGGTCGCCAGACATGGCAGAGAGGGTCAGAGATGAGGTAGCCGGGATGTTCAGGGACAAACTCGGCGTTAGTGTGTCAGGTACAGGGCAATCGTATCGGAAGCCTTATAGCCACCGATTCGACACCGTGCCATACCCACAGGGAACTAGAATACCAGACTTCTCTAAGTTTTCTGGTGAAAGTGGGAAAAGCACACACGAACATATAAGCCAATTCATAGCACACTTGGGAGAATTGGCTGATGGGGAAGCCTACCGCGTTCGTTTATTCTCGTTGTCCCTTACTGATACTGCATTTGCATGGTACGCAGCTTTGCCACCAAACTCTATTAACTCTTGGGAAGAATTAGAGCAGAAATTTCATGAACACTTCTTCTCAGGAGAACATGAGTTAGAATTGGCTGACTTAGCTTCAGTCCGACAGGGGCCTGAAGAATCGGTTAATGACTATATCCGGAGATTCCGGGACACTAGAAACCGATGCTTTCAGATTCATGTCGCAGAAAAACAACTGACAGGGCTAGCTTTCAATGGGTTGCGACCCTACTTAAAAGAAAAATTAGATGGCACCCAATTCTTTTCACTAGTGCACTTACACCAGCGGGCTATGACCTGTGAAAGCCAAAGTAAGGAAACATCAAAATCGGCTAGCCATAAGATGCATCTAGTGGGATACGATAATTCGGACGATGAATCCACGGATGTATACACCGCCGAACTGGTTTGGCCAGGACAGGCTAAACCTTCAGTGTGTTCTGCTTTACAGTCGATTCGAAAGAATCGACAAGAGGAAGTTAAGTTTACTTTTAATGTTGCCAAATGCGATAAAATATTTGACGAGTTACTAAAAAACGGCAACATTAAATTAACTCATACTATTCCTCCTCCTGATGAATTAAAGAGGCGTGCTTATTGTAAGTGGCATAATTCCTTTTCTCATGCCACCAATGATTGTAATGTTTTTCGTCGACAGATACAATCGGCCATAAATGAGGGTCGATTGGCTTTTCAGGAGATGCAAGTAGACACACAACCCTTTCCTGTTAATACAATAGAACTCACATGCAAAAAGGTCTTGGTTCGGCCCGAAATGGCCGATAAAGGCAAAGGCAAGGGCATCGTCATCAGCAATCCTCGCATGTCAGATATATCACAAAAGGAGATTGCTCGAAAGGCTTCGGACGTGAAGGCTAAAAGGTCCGAAGACGCCGGGGGGCAGGCACAGTTAATAAACCAAACACATCAGCCTAGCCCCAGCATCGTAGATGGTCCGACACCTACGTGTGGACAATCCGGTGCTCAGACAAACGGTCCGGCTAACTCAGCCGGACAGTCCACCTATGACCAAAGGCGTCAACCTCTACACAAAGCAAGGAAAAAGACGCAAGGTCAAAGCACATATAATCGGCTGATCAAAGCCGATCCTACTTTTGATCAGTTGCTCTCCAAAAATACTAGCAAAAAGACTGTTCCACGTGATCGGTCAACAAAGAAACCCCGGTCACCTGCTAAAACAAAACGGTCAAACAAAACGACCCGAAAGGCGACACAACAAGCATCGCCTATTCATTCTATGAGACCAGGGTACTTTCCACCTATTTACTCATCGTCGGTATATTATCCTGTTCAAACATGGAATGGCATGACGATGAATCTATGGTACATGTATAGTCCCTTTGTCTATCCAGGCTGGGGGGCACCTCCATTCTATTCATTTTGATCCATTGATCAAATGGTCATGGCCGAGAAAGATACAATCCAAAACGACCTTTATACATTGGTGCTTTATTGAATGATCTCTATTTTGAAAAGCCGATGACTTACATCAGGTTTAGTTCATATGCTTTTGGTTCATCAAACTGCACCAAAAGGCAGGGGGGCATATGTTGGAGGCTAAAAAGAGCCTGGCGGACGGTCCGGCCCTGAGGCCGGACGGTCCGCGGTCCGGACTGTCCGCGGTGGTGGCGCGGACGGTCCGCGCGCGCACAGAGTCAGTTAGGGTTCCTAGTTTCTCGCGGGATTTGTTACCTAAAACCGCGGGATTAACTCGGGAAACAGTTGGAAACGGATCCAGACCTCCCCCTTTATATAGATGAAGGGCTACGGCCGATTAAAGCCCCAACAATCGAACCAATACAACTTCTATCTCGCATTTATTTTCAGCACAATTAGGAGTAGTTCTAGTCTAGTTCTAGTTTAGCCCTAGTTTAGTATTCCAATCCCCAAATTCTCTGCCTCTCCTCGACTCTACGTCGATTAGAGGAGTCTAGGTCGGCCGGCCCGAGCCTAGACAACTCCTAGGATCTCTCCTCCCCGACGGGGTCCCTCCCGGGAGCGAGATCCAGGCGCCGCCGGCGATCTTCCGCCGCCCCTACGCACGCGCGGACCGTCCGGCCCTAGAGCGCGGACCGTCCAGCCGTCAGGCAGGGAACCCGAGCTCCTGCACCAGGTCGCGGACCGTCCGGCCCTGTGTCGCGGACCGTCCGCGTCTGACCAGAGAGTACCGCCGCCTCGCGCCAGGTCGCGGACCGTCCGGCCCCAAGCCGCGGACCGTCCGCGCCTGACCAGAGAGCACCGCCGCTGGTTCTTTTGAGTGATTGGCGCCTCCGAAAAGGTGTCAACAATTGGCCAGCAAGCTCAATGAGATGGTGTCACCGAATCAGAGCGCATTTATAAAAGGGAGGTTCATTCAAGACAATTTCATGCTGGTTCAACAAACTTCCAGACAGCTGCATCAACAAAAAAGGCCAGCTTGCTGTTGAAATTAGATATTACAAAAGCTTTTGATTCTGTCTCTTGGCCTTTCCTGATCGAGGTGATGAAGAAGTTAGGTTTCGGGCAGATTTGGACGGATATGATATGTGGTCTTCTGACCACCTCCTCTACTCAGATTATTTTAAATGGATTTCCAGGTCGTCATATTAAGCACCGCAGGGGACTTCGACAGGGAGACCCTCTCTCTCCCATGCTATTTATTTTAGTTATGGATGTCCTTGTCTACATGTTCTCAAAGGCAGAAAATGATGGCTTGCTTCAGCAGCTTTCTAGTTCAAAAAAGCTCCATAGAGTCTCCATGTATGCTGATGATGTGGTCCTTTTCTTATGCCCAACACCGACAGATATAGACCTTACTCTTAGCATTCTTCATTTGTTTGGAGACGCCTCTAGGCTACACAATAATGTGCAAAAGTCAAATGTGTATCCGATTAGATGCTCTGAGGAGGTTCTGCTCGAAGTCCAATCCTTGCTGCCATGTGAAATATCAACCTTTCCTTGTCGGTATTTGGGGCTCCCCTTATCCTTACACAAGCTAACAAGGCAGCAGTTCCAACCTTTTGTGGATAAAATAGCTGATCAGCTTCCTAATTGGAAGGCGGACTTAATGACACGGGCTGGAAGAAGAGTGCAAGTTCAGCATGTTCTTACTAGCATGATAGTATATTTAGCAATGGCAGTAGATATCCCACAGTGGGGTTTGGATGCTATTGATAAAATTAGAAGAGGTTTTCTATGGAGAGGCCGCAAAGAAGCTAAAGGTGGTCATTGTCTTGTTGCCTGGGGAAAAGTTTGCCGCCCCCTAAAGCTTGGTGGGCTTGGTATTTCTAGTTTTCCAGAATTATGTTGGGCACTTTGACTAAGATGGCTTTGGTTACAAAAGACTGATCACTCTCGCCCCTGGTCTGGGCTTCAAATACAAGTCCCAAAAAAGGCTAGAGCCTTCTTTTCTGAAGTAGTGACCACTGAAGTGGGGAACGGAATCAATACCAAATTCTGGAAGGATAAATGGCTGAATGGAAAAAGAATTGCAGATCTGTTTCCAAGGCTGATCGGCGCAATTCCGAAGCGGCTAATTAATTGTAGGACAGTCCAGGAAGCAATTGTTAGTGCCAAATGGATTTCTGACATCAGAGGAGCCTTGTCAGTGGGGGTTTTGACAGATTACATTCAGCTTTGGGAATTGATTTCTGGCATCGAGCTGCAGCCGGAGGTTGAAGACATGCATATCTTCAGTATTGCCTCGAATGGTGTATACTCAGCCAAATCAGCATATGAAGGTCTGTTCCTAGGATCTGTGTCATTTGGACACTATAAAAGAATCTGGAAGTCTTGGGCATTGCCCAAATGTCGCTTCTTCCTTTGGTTGGTTGCTCATAAGAGGTGTTGGGCAGCTGATAGATTGGCAAAGCGAGGCCTAAATCATCCAGATAAGTGTCTTTTATGTGATCAAGAGGAAGAAACTATAGACCACCTCCTTGTACAATGTTCCTTCTCACGAGAACTCTGGTACCTTTTACTTAGAAAATTTGGTCTTCATTCACTTGCACCACAGCCAACTGCAAACTCCTTCCTGAGATGGTGGGAAGTGGGGGGGGGGAGCAGCTATTGGACTCACAAAAAGGGCCTTAACTCTCTCATCATTTTGGGAGCTTGGACTTTATGAAATCACCGAAATAACTGCATTTTTGATGGATGCAATCCAAGTTTGTCCTTAAGTCTCAGAGCTGCGGATGAGGAAAGAAGAAAATGGGAAATAGCTGGTGCAAAAGGCCTTGTTCATTTGGCTGCACCAGAGACTTAGGAAGTTTGAGTAGTATGTTTTTTGATCCCTTATGGATCTATATTTGTATGCCTGTTTCTGGCCTGCGTAAGGAGGTTTTGTCGGTAAACCATAGTTTTTTTTTCTATTTTTATCTATTTTCTTCTGCTTAATATATAATGGGGCGCAGTTCTCCTGCGCGTCTAAAAAAAAGAGCTGTCATACACGCTAAAGGCCTTTGTTGTTAGGTTAGAAGTAGATCGAAGGAAATAGGAGGATATTAGATCCTCTGTTAATCAAAATTAAATAGAAAGAGATTTAATCATTTTAATCGTATAGAATTTTGTGCAACCCAGCAAGACCGAAAACGAATGGGGGGAGCAGCTGGAGGGGACGTGTTGGAGAAGGTCTAATGTTACCAACGGGAGATTCATTTTCCCATTGCTTTCGGCAGCATATTCTTAACAGTGTTTATCTGTTTTGTGATTATATTAATACATAATTTATTAGTCGGCTGTTGCTGGGTTTATCTCTTTTAAAAAGAATTGAGGCGTCTTACTCATGCGGTTCGGTTAAGGCGTACAGTGCAGGGCTCCATGTTTCTAACTTGCAGCTTTCGCAATGGTACCTGCGATTGCGATGGATCAACTACTGTAAGGTTATCCTCATTATTATAGCTTAGCTGATACACCGTTGAGCTTTTCTTCTTTATTTCCCCCCCGAAACAGCTGATCATTGGCTTCTGCGAAATTTTTCGCGAACGATCGAGCGTTTGTTGAAATCATGGATTTGTGGTACGAATTTTATAGCTTCATCGTCTTATTTGATCAGGTTGATTCTATGATTCTGGTAAGCGCGGTTCTGTTAGAGGACATGTGACTGAGATGCCGACGTCAACTTGAGCTGTGCTGGAAGTAGGATTGCATGATTGCCAGTTGACAAATTCCTACCATTTCCTGATGTTTTTTTTTATAAATTTTTTCAGTACCATATTATTGGATTTATGTCTCATTGTTTCCCTTCAACTGTCGATTACAAGTACAGCTATGAAAGAAATATCTGTATTAATGACACGGACGGAGTGGAGCTGTTGGCGTAGCATCTCTGTCGGAGGAAAAAGAGGAGGGCAACCCAGGCTACGTACGACAGCCGCATATATATATTGCTGTCGCATTTAGACAGCATGGATCAGCAGTATGGATTAATATTATGCTGCTGCTGCAACTACAACTACTTTGCTCTGCACATGACAAGCGGGACCCATGGGATTGGCTGCTGTCAGCACAGGGAGTTGGTAGCTACGTTGAGCGTTTAGCCGTTCGGTGCGGCCAATTTTATTTCTATTTGAATTGCACTAAAATACAAAATTGTTTAGTAGCAATCCTTCGCTGATTTGTTTTGCAGTATGGAAGTTCCACACCGGCTGCGGCTTCTATGAGCTACTGTCTTCTTAGTTCAACAAATATATGACATCGTTGATTTTTTTTAGAAAACTTTGACCACTCGCATTATTCAAAATATTTATTTAAAAATATAAAATTTTAAGTCAAACATAAACTACCTTAAGTAATAAAACAAACAAAAAAATGATAACTCATTAAGAGGAGTAGTACTTAATAACAAAGCATAGCTAATATGTCTCGCAATCATCTCATCTATAAACAAACATGTCTGTTCACTCCACGGTCACTAGCTTGTAGACTTGGTATGCCATGCGCCCATGCCATAAAAAACAACATTTCAACGACCTCAACTGACAGAACATCGTCACCACCTTGTTCCAATGATACGATGTTTGTTGTGGACTTGTTTTGTGCTCGTCGTACTCTGACATTTTTCTTTTCCCAGGAAAACACCGACTTAATTAGATATATGTATGATATATGTTTTTTTTGTGTGGAAACTGTGGACTGTGGTTAGCCTGCAACTTCACCATTTATTTATGAATAATGGCCTACTGTGATGTTAGGTTCATACAGTCTTAATTCGAACAATGTCTAATTTGTGCACGTGCTCATGTCTATTGTGCTAATTATAAGAAATATGGCTTCGCATAACTATTTTGGGCATGTTTGGATCCCACGAGCTAAAACAAAAGTGGCTAAAGTTTATGGCACATTTGACAGAGCTCCACTTTATTATTCTCTAGCTCAGAGTGACTAAAATGGTAAAAAAAATCAATTTAGTTACTTCTAGCACTTCCTGTTTAGATTTTTAGATTCTCAATGACTAAAATTTAGTTACTTTTTCTTTAGCTCCTGTGATCCAAACATACCCTTGTATGTACCTTCATTTATAAAGAAATATGTGTCGTGGTTTCTAAAACCGGAGGACAATAAGATTTATGTTCGGCAGGGTGCTAGCGCGGACTCACTTCGAATGGTGAGCTACGGGGGCCTTGAAGGTGGATCTGAGACGATGGGTTATAGTGGTCCGGGCCGGAGCCCTAATCCAATGTAGTGCTGGCAGTAGTATTGTTTGAGGCATGTTACAGTTGGGTGCTTTTGTGAAGCTCTGGGATGTCTTGGATGGGGGTTGTCTTTCCCTTTTATAGCTTAAGGGTACACGTTAGAATGAGAACATGTATTCTAATGGGGTGGAGTTCGGCCTTCTGCTTCTAGGCCTCGTAGCCCTTATGGTGTCGTCTGCCAGGTCGCGCGCTATTGTACCCCCGGTATGGTGTCGCATCCTGTCCATTCGTCGATGGGTTCGTGTAGCTATTCCTATATAGACGTAGCGGTGCTTGATGGGTCCTGCCAAGTCAGTTCGAGGCGTGGTTTAGGGATGTCTTCAGTATAGCTTCATCTTCTGTCATCCCCTTACCGTCACCTTTCATCATGCATAGGTGCATGCCTGGTACGGCGTATGGCCCCGTCTCTTCTGGTGTATGGGTCACTATAGAGACTCCGGTGTTGAGGTCCCTATGGTCTGTGGTTGTCCAGTCCCACTAGTCAATGGGGATATGTATCTGGCGTCATGCTTGATAGGGACCAGGCTAAGCGGCTACACGACCCTAGACTTCCCCTAAGAATGTGGCCCTTTCCCTGGACTAAGCATTGAGTGATCATATCCTCATTCATTGTCAAGTGATTTTCCAAACCAGGTACAACTTCTTGGCTTCTTGGACGATATATATCCCTACCATGTGTTTAAGCTCTCTAAGGCGCTATATGGGCTTAAGCAAGCACCAAGAGCATGGTATGAGTGCCTTAGAAATTTTCTCATTTCAAATGCTTTCAAGGTTGGGAATGCTGATCCCACTCTTTTCACTAAGACATGTAATGGAGATTTATTTGTGTGTTAAATTTATTTCGATGACATAATATTTGGTTCTACTAATCAAAAGTCTTGTGAGGAGTTTAACAAGCTTAAGGTGCAAAAGTTCGAGATGTCGATGATGGGCGAGCTGACATTCTTTCTAGGATTTCAAGTAAAATTGCTTAAGGAAGGCATCTTCGTCTCCCAAACAAAGCACACGCAATACATCCTCAAGAAGTTTGGAATGAAGGATGCAAAGCCCATCAAGATGTCGATGGGAACGAACGGGCACTTGGACATTGAAGCGAGAGGTAAGTCCGTAGATCAAAAGGTATACTGGTCTATGTAGGATCCTTGCTTTCTTTATGTGCAAGTAGGCCGAACATTATGCTTTCCATATGTATGTGTGCTAGATTTCAATCCGTCCCAAGGAGTGTCACCTTGTGGCAGTAAAGCGTTAAGATACTTAGTTCATACACCTCACTTCGGGCTCTAGTATCCTAAGGGGTCTACCTTTGAACTAATTGGGTATTCAGATTTCGATTATGTAGGGTGCAAGGTAGATAGGAAGAGCACATCAGCAACTTGTCAGCTTTTAGGTACGTCCTTGGTGTCTTGGAACTCAAAGAAACAAAACTTTGTTGCCCTATCCACCACCAAGACCGAGTATATTGTCACATGCCATTGATGTGTGCATTGCTTTGGATGAGGCAAACACTCAGGGACTTAGGCTACAATATGAGCAAATTCCCACTCCTATGTGATAATGGGAGCGCAATCCGGTTGGTGGATAATACCGTTGAACACATCCTCACTAAACACATATACATTCGACATCACTTCCTCAGAGACCACCAGCAAAGGGGAGATATTGATATTTGTCATGTTAGCAGCAATCACTAGCTAGCCAATATCTTCACCAAGCCTTTAGATGAGAGGAGGTTTTGTGATCTGCATAGTGAGCTAAATGACTTAGATTTCCAGGACTTGGATTGATCTATAGCATACATCCTTTATATGCCTTTGATCATGTTCATATTATTGCTTATTTTGGTGCTCAAGTTGTACAATGCCATCCCCGGACCTCACAAGTACTTGTGCTTTGATGCATATGTTTAGCGGGAGGATATGCTACAACTTGACCCTTTGAGACTAATGTTTTTGTTTGAGTTGAGTTGATGTAGTCTTAAAGGAGGATTGAAAGGGAAAAGGTGGATTGGACAAAGAAAGATGCTTCCACTGCATAGACGATATCAATGTACTTTGTTCCAAACTACCTTGGATTTTCATTGCCTTAGCTCTTCATTTGCTATTTTTTGGTGAGGCGGTGAGGTTAGGCCACTAGTTTCTCTGTTTTGGTGCTTAATGCCAAAGGGGGAGAAATTAAAGGCCAATGCAACTGGATCGACCACCACTTAGAATTTTAAAAGTTTTGAGCATTTAAACTTATCTTTTTGATCAAAACCCTCTTGATATTAAAGAGGTACCCTCTTATTACAAAAAACTTTTCTCTTATGTGGGAGAAGTTATCTTATGAGAAAAGAGGTTATTTTTGGGTATTTGATCAAAACAAGTATTTAAAACAGTTTTGTTTTACAAAACCAAGTGTTTTTGACTTAGAAGATAGAAAAATAGCTTTGATTGCAAAATCCAAAACAAGTGGTGGCTAAGTGATCCAAATATGCCAAATCATTTGAATACTCCTTAAGTTTGAGTTTGATCTTCAATTTGCCAATCTTGACTCATATAAGGTTAAGTTAGTCATATTTGAGTTGCTTTGGGTGTGTTGGCATAAATCACCAAAAAGGGGACATTGAAATGGAAATGTGCCATATGGCCATTTCTGCCTGTTTTGGTGATTAAGTGTCCAACACACCACATTGGACTAACCACTTTGATGTGAGTATGAACACAGGTTAAAGTAAATGCAAATTGAACTAAGTCCAAATGAGCAAATCTGGAGGCCAAAAGTGCAACTTTGGGTAAAACAACATAACATGAGGTCTAAGTGTTTGAATAATTTGCACGTACCCTATTTCATGTTTCTAGCACTTTGATTTGGTTACTAACTCATTTGTGCAAGAAAAATGCATTTTGGACTTGTGTTGAGCCATATTGAAAACCCTAGTGAAACTATGGAAAAGAGGTAAGTTGTAACACCCCATCCAATCTCAGACAGACGATACTTACTCCTGGCAGCTCTCTAGAATCATATATTGTCCCCATAGACCAACACGAGTCTTTTGTGCGCACTTTGTCCCACTCATGCACAACCGAGAAAACTTCCCAATCAGTCACCCATCCCAAATTGCTCCAAGCCAAGCACGCTTAACTTGGAGGTTCTTTCGAGCTAGGCTTTCGAAAATGAAGATGCACCTTGTTGCTATGGATACTCTATTAATTCTACTAAGCCTTGGGCTAGGATATCACCGTCCCATGGGCCAGGATATCACAATCCACCCCCCTTAGAAGACAGACGTCCTCGTCGGTCAACCCCAATCCAGGAACCTCCCCTCTTAGCCACGTCTGTGTGTCTAGTGTCGTCATATGTCATGCCATGTGACCACTTCGGGCCCACATGCGTCATGCGCCATATACTCGAACCCCTAACCCACACACGCGTGTGAAACCATGAGGGTCGGCTCTGATACCACTTGTAACACCCCGTCCAATCCCAGACGGGCAGTACTTACTCCTAGCAGCTCTCTAGGATCATATGTTGTCCCCACATACCAACACGAGTCTTTTGTGCGCACTTTGTCCTCACTCATGCACGCCCGAGAAAACTTTTAGGTCAGTCACCCATCCCAAATTGCTCCAAGCCAAGCACGCTTAACTTGGAGGTTTTTTCGAGCTCGGCTTTCGAAAAAGAAGATGCACCTTGTTGGTATGGATACTCTATTAATTCTATTAAGCCTTGGGCCAGGATATCACCATCCCAGGGGCCAGGATATCACATAAGTTCCCCACACCTAGTCAATTGAATTACATGCTAATTATGCTTGTCTAAGTCATAGGGAAGCCCTTAGGCTCAAAAGAGTCTTATCTTGTCTGGACTGGACCACATCGAACCAGTCCGGTGGTGCACCGGACCGAGTCCGTGCCGTACTGCTTGCTCTTGATATTTTTTATTAAAAATCTCTGGACCTCTATTGTTCATGGTCCAGTATGCCGTATGACCGCCTCCAACGGTCGACTTCTCTGCGTGCTGGCAAGCCAATGGATAGGCTCAGTCTTGTGGCGCACCGAACCGGTCTAGTACTCGCTAGATGAAGGAGACACCCAATCAGATACCGAGCTAGGGGCACCAATCCGGTCCGATCCGGTGCGCCCCATAGACAACCCAGATCTGCAGCTTTCTAAGGAAGGAAGCAACGACTCCTAAGCCACTTGGGACTATAAATAGAGCCCCTGGGCGCCTCCATTCAGCACCCAAGTACTCCAAGAGCACACCAACAATATGTGATTTCTTCTCCTTCCCTTCAAAATCTGTGTTTTCCAGTGCAGGCCGGTTCAACCAAAAATGACTGAGTTCTTCTCTGGATTTTTCCGGTTCAACCGGGTGTAGGGCCGGTTCAACTAGTATTTGCGCAGCCGCACAAAATCAGCCAGATCTGATTTCTGGGGCTATAAAAACCTTTCCTCTCTTCGCCCCAACCCTAGAACGAAGAACCAAACCCTTGTGATGGTTGTCCTCCTCCGATTCAAAGCATTTCAACTCCGATCTCATGCCCTAAGTTGTCCCCCCTTTATCGGTTGGAAGATTCATTGGTGTGGGATAAGTTTTCAATCTAAAGCGCGATTTTGATTCAAGTTCTTCATTCTCTTTCTCTCTAGTTAGTGCAAATCATTCTTACTTGCGATCTAATTGTTCTTGGAACATGTTGTTCCTTTTGTGCTTGTAATCTTGTCTTGGGAGTCTCCAAATTTGTGGATGATCCCAAGAACGTTTTGTATCATCGACTCTTTGTGGCAAAATTTGAGTAAGGGATTGCCTTGACCTATGTGGTCGACATTAAGGAATGGGCTTGAGAATGACCTGGCACTTTGTGGGCACCTCAACGAGGAGTAGGGCACCTTGGTGGTGTGACTGAACCTCTGTAAAAATTGTGTCTTGTGTGCTTCATTGTGGTTGTGACTTGTTCATTATTATCTCAGATCTATCTAGTTAATTTTAGATCAATTATTCCATTGCATTTAATCATTATAGATCTGAGTAGTTTCTGTTAAGTTCGCAGTTGAACAAGTGATTTGCGGTTGAACTGGCCTCATGACCGGTTGAATCAGCCTCACTTGTTAATCTGTCTTTCTAAACAAGTGATTTGCAGTTGAACAAGTGATTTCTGAACAAGTAGAGTGGCACCTGATACCTATTTAGTGGCAAAATCCGACAAGGGTTGGCTCTAGCATTGCCGGCTGGCTCATGTTGGCATGAGGAACTTGGCCAAACTTCTAAAGAATGATCACATTGTTGGACTAACTAGCGTTACATTTGCGAAAGACAGGGTTTGTGGAGCTTGCCAAGCAGGTAAACAACATGGAGTTCCACACCATTGTAACACCCTAAAAAATAAACCATTTTTATAATCCAAATATGGTATGTCCTATGGATGATCGGAGGCCGTAGATGTATTGATCTCATCAAGATGATTCCGATCAATCACTAGTTTGCCTTGTTTGGAGTCCGGATGAGTCTTTTTGAGTGCCGGTTGATCTGAGCCATTGGATATTAGGATTGTGGAAGTTTTCTTCTAGTTATACCTCCCTAACCCTAGAAGCCACGTCCTCCCACCCCTAGCAGCCATCACCCTTTTGTGCCTTGCCCCAAGAGAAGAGAGGAAGAAAAAAGAAGAGAAGAGAGGGAAGATGAGGGCATACCGTCGCCCATCATCGTCGTTCCTCTCCAAGAATTGGTTGGATTTCCTTTCCTCTCTCTCTTTTATCCACTTGATGAATGCTTTCCCTTGTTTTGGATGAGTTTTAGGCCCTGCAATTAGATTTTTTGGTTAGATTGGATGGGAGATTAGATTTTAATCTCGAAATTAGTTTCTGCAGAATGGCAGATTCAATAGTTTCTGTTCATGCCAGTTTTCCGTGGTCTTAGTGGCCTCAAAAAAAATAAAAAGTCTATCTATGAGTCGTAGATAATTTGTAGATCTTTCCGTGGCCGCGAAGAACACCTCAATCGGATATCAGATCAGAAAGTTATTGCAGTTTGATTATAGCAGTTTTTCAGTCTCATAATTCTGTATAGAATCTGTTCTCTTAAGCTTTAGGCAATTTTATCAACAGAATTAAACTTTAGGATTGTAAAAGAAGTTGTAGACAATTTCATAAGCTTTCCATATTGTTAAAGAGCGCATTCATATAAATTATGAAAGTCCAGTTATGTTTGTTTTACTGTGGCTGTTCCTATTTGCCTGACAAAAATGAGCGGGTCTGTTCACTGGTCGGTTTCATATAGTAAATAGCCAAATTGGCTGTTCCAACTATGGAGACATTTGTAGAGGGATAAAAGTTCTTACTGCCAGCAGAATTTCATAATTTTTTGTTGAGTAGTTTGGTAGATATTGAATTTTGAAGTTAACTATGCTGCTGTCTAAAACAGATTCAGACATTTATCTTATCAGATGTTTTAGAACTTATAGATGGCAGAATTTAATTATCCATTGAATACCGAAGTTATAGAATATTTTGTGTAGACACTCATAGAGTATTTGTTTAATATCACCACTGTTATAATTTTAAAGATACAAAATTAACAAACAGCGCTGCTGCTGTTTGGCATGTGGTTCAGGGTGAGAGTCTTTCCACCGGGATTTGGTTTCAAGTGTACGAGCGATTTGTTGATTGTTAGCAAATGTTTGTGAAATATTTGTACTAATTTTTATGCCCGCTAGCAGGTGGCTACACTCCGGATCATGCCTAGTACATCTTTCTTATTCGATGAAGGCAAGTGAATGTAGCAGTGGTTGCTACCGTTTTGACTTGTTGTTTTTTTTATCGCCTACGCTCTAATATTCAGAATTATGGAATTCTTTCATAATTGAACTCTATGGTGATGCTTTACTTGCTTGTATTATACTGATGCTCAATCATATATTGATGATGATTATGGTTCGAGTATGACCCATGAGATTAATTTACACCCCTGAAGGCAGATAAAGTATTATTTGAGATTTGTATTGTATCTGAAGGAAGATGAAGTATTATTTGAGGTTTGTTTTGTATCTGAATGAAGTGAAGTATATTGATAAATGCAGCATGCCATATGCATTACATTATTCATTTTCATCTGAAGTTTGGTCGTGACCTATGGTCCGACCGTACCGGTACAACTTAGCATCGTACGTTGCCCGAGGAGGGGTACGATGCGGCTTCATACCCTTAGAGGTATGAAGGCAGAGGACATATGCATTGCATTTATATGCATTCATTGAAGTGATATTAGCAGATGATGTGGTTTTATACTCTCAGAGGTATGAGGGCAGATGACCTACACATTGCATTCCTATGCATACATTGAAGTGATATCTGCAGGTATTGTTGACGCAGGGAAGGGTTATACAACCTATTGTGGTTGTTCGAGGAAATGAGATGGTATTGGTTATATTGGGACTATTGAGTTCTATATCTACAAGTATTTCTGATCTCAATTGGGATTCCTTTAAAATGTTGTTTAATTCAATTTGTGGTTTAAATATCTCGTCAAAATAATTTGCTTGCTGAGATGTATCATCTCACTCTTGCATTACTCAATGCAGGTATTTGATTCATGTTGGGAATGAGGGAAGTAGCAGCACGTCCACCTTCACTATTATAATAACGCTGCCCAGTTGCAGCCATGATTTAATTAGAAACTCGATGTCAAATGATGTTTGTTTTTTTCTAGTCGTGTGCACTGGTTAATTCAGTTCATATTGTTATGTTTAACTTTCCTTTGCTAGCATATTAATAATGCTTAGTATGTTTTTTGTCATGATATATGTTTATACACTGTTGCCCCTCTTTTATGCAATCTTTCAAAGGAGATGCTGCCGAAATTTTATATATGGATGTCAGATGTGTAGTTCAGTAGCATTCCGGGGTGTTTGTGGACTCTGGGGTGTTACAGTTGGTATCAGAGCATAGGCTTTAGATTCTTGGCAATTTGAAGATAAATTTGATACACTTGCACATATAGGAAGGGTATGGGATCAAATATCTTTGATATATATTAGTGTATTTGAAGTGCAGATGACAATAATTTCACCCCTCCCTATTCCTTTACGGTGATGTGGTAAGTTGTTTATGACTTAATTCCTAATATGTTTTATCTCTAAATCTTTATATTGTTTTGCGATTGATATCGCTGGTCTTTGGTAAGATCGAAGTTGTTATTATGCTTGTGATATACAAGTATGCCTATGTTGTTTTCATCATGTTTTTCGTGGTTGAGTTTTATTGCAATAATATTGTTATATATGCTTGATTGTGGATGTTCCTAAGAGGAGTGTGAATTGCGTGTTTTGGGTTACAAGGTAACCATCAATTTGAATTTAAGTTGTTGAGTGGTTGGTGGATAGTTCCAACTATTTTTGCAAAGAATGATTGTTTATGTCGAGAAACCAGTTCTGAAAGAAATGAATATTGATACTTTTATATGAATTTTTGGGAAGTCTTTACATAGCCAGAATGGCTTACATGTCTCTCTTCTATTGTGTGTTTTAGTAGCCACAAAGCCTAGAGGTGGTTTAAAGTGGTTGCATGTTAGTCATGCTAGTTGTAGAATAAATCTCTGTTTTTCTTGATCCATTGATTATGTATTAATACGTTGAGGATCAGATGGTTCTCTCCCCGATGCATGCTGGTGGAGCCATTGTTGGACCACCTATCTATTGGTTTGAATGAAGTCATTGCCTAGCCTAGAGTTGGTTGTGTGTGGTTAGTCACCTATTCCTAAATGATGTGGTTTTTACAACAACTTGAGATGTTTGTCAAATGTGTGAAGGATTACGGGGTTATTATTGACCTCGTATATCTGGTACTTTGAGTGCATCATATGATAGAATGAAATGTAAGTTTCTGAACTACAGTAGATGAAGACTTATATTATTTGTAGGTTAACCTTACTAGTTTGGTTATTTTTCTTAGTTGAGTTGTTGGATGAAGTATAGCGACATTAGTTAAGCAAGTATTGTGTTGTTGTTGTGCTATCAATGCTCTTTGTGGAGTTTTTGGCATTTCTTTGATGAAATGTGTCGCGCAGAATGTTATGGGCTTCTTGTCGGCTTTATTGCTCCATTAGTTCTGTAGACTTTCTCCCTTTTGTGGGATGCAAAGAATGTTAGATTACATGATTATCTTTTCATGATGGCAAGAACGGGGTTTAGGAAGATTAGGAGTTTTGTTTCAATAGAACTACTTGTTTTGTGGTGCTGTGAAGTGAGGTGTTTGATCTTCATATACGTTCATCTGGTGTGGATGTTTTACCATTGAATTAAAGTGAATTGTTGAAGTTGGTAAGGGTTGTGCTTAATGCATATTACCCCTTCATAAAAGAGTGTCGTTTTAAGACATTGATGCTGATGTATGGCTGCATCCAAATTCGATGTTGTGAAATCATAGTGTTGATCGCATCTATGACTTGCTTTGAGCTTCATTGCAGGTTGTTTCATGCTTGTTGTCAGGTTGTGTAGCTTCCTTAGACCATTAGTCCGAGGTAGAAGTTCTTGTGTTGATTAATACCAATAATGGACTCATGTTTTGAATGGTGGTGCTATTTGGGGTACCTTGGATGTTTTGCTTGGAGTGGTCGAATTCGAGGACGAATTTTTTTAAGGGGGGTAGAATGTAACACCCTAAAAAAATAAACCATTTTTATAATCCAAATATGGTATGTCCTATGGATGATCGGAGGCCGTAGATGTATTGATCTCATCAAGATGATTCCGATCAATCACTAGTTTGCCTTGTTTGGAGTCCGGATGAGTCTTTTTGAGTGCCGGTTGATCTGAGCCATTGGATATTAGGATTGTGGAAGTTTTCTTCTATTTATACCTCCCTAACCCTAGAAGCCACGTCCTCCCACCCCTAGCAGCCGTCACCCTTTTGTGCCTTGCCCCAAGAGAAGAGAGGAAGAAAAAAGAAGAGAAGAGAGGGAAGATGAGGGCATACCGTCGCCCATCATCGTCGTTCCTCTCCAAGAATTGGTTGGATTTCCTTTCCTCTCTCTCTTTTATCCACTTGATGAATGCTTTCCCTTGTTTTGGATGAGTTTTAGGCCCTGCAATTAGATTTTTTGGTTAGATTGGATGGGAGATTAGATTTTAATCTCGAAATTAGTTTCTGCAGAATGGCAGATTCAATAGTTTCTGTTCATGCCAGTTTTCCGTGGTCTTAGTGGCCTCAAAAAAAATAAAAAGTCTATCTATGAGTCGTAGATAATTTGTAGATCTTTCCGTGGCCGCGAAGAACACCTCAATCGGATATCAGATCAGAAAGTTATTGCAGTTTGATTATAGCAGTTTTTCAGTCTCATAATTCTGTACAGAATCTGTTCTCTTAAGCTTTAGGCAATTTTATCAACAAAATTAAACTTTAGGATTGTAAAAGAAGTTGTAGACAATTTCATAAGCTTTCCATATTGTTAAAGAGCGCATTCATATAAATTATGAAAGTCCAGTTATGTTTGTTTTACTGTGGCTGTTCCTATTTGCCTGACAAAAATGAGCGGGTCTGTTCACTGGTCGGTTTCATATAGTAAATAGCCAAATTGGCTGTTCCAACTATGGAGACATTTGTAGAGGGATAAAAGTTCTTACTGCCAGCAGAATTTCATAATTTTTTGTTGAGTAGTTTGGTAGATATTGAATTTTGAAGTTAACTATGCTGCTGCCTAAAACAGATTCAGACATTTATCTTATCAGATGTTTTAGAACTTATAGATGGCAGAATTTAATTATCCATTGAATACCGAAGTTATAGAATATTTTGTGTAGACACTCATAGAGTATTTGTTTAATATCACCACTGTTATAATTTTAAAGATACAAAATTAACAAACAGCGCTGCTGCTGTTTGGCATGTGGTTCAGGGTGAGAGTCTTTCCACCGGGATTTGGTTTCAAGTGTACGAGCGATTTGTTGATTGTTAGCAAATGTTTGTGAAATATTTGTACTAATTTTTATGCCCGCTAGCAGGTGGCTACACTCCGGATCATGCCTAGTACATCTTTCTTATTCGATGAAGGCAAGTGAATGTAGCAGTGGTTGCTACCGTTTTGACTTGTTGTTTTTTTTATCGCCTACGCTCTAATATTCAGAATTATGGAATTCTTTCATAATTGAACTCTATGGTGATGCTTTACTTGCTTGTATTATACTGATGCTCAATCATATATTGATGATGATTATGGTTCGAGTATGACCCATGAGATTAATTTACACCCCTGAAGGCAGATAAAGTATTATTTGAGATTTGTATTGTATCTGAAGGAAGATGAAGTATTATTTGAGGTTTGTTTTGTATCTGAATGAAGTGAAGTATATTGATAAATGCAGCATGCCATATGCATTACATTATTCATTTTCATCTGAAGTTTGGTCGTGACCTATGGTCCGACCGTACCGGTACAACTTAGCATCGTACGTTGCCCGAGGAGGGGTACGATGCGGCTTCATACCCTTAGAGGTATGAAGGCAGAGGACATATGCATTGCATTTATATGCATTCATTGAAGTGATATTAGCAGATGATGTGGTTTTATACTCTCAGAGGTATGAGGGCAGATGACCTACACATTGCATTCCTATGCATACATTGAAGTGATATCTGCAGGTATTGTTGACGCAGGGAAGGGTTATACAACCTATTGTGGTTGTTCGAGGAAATGAGATGGTATTGGTTATATTGGGACTATTGAGTTCTATATCTACAAGTATTTCTGATCTCAATTGGGATTCCTTTAAAATGTTGTTTAATTCAATTTGTGGTTTAAATATCTCGTCAAAATAATTTGCTTGCTGAGATGTATCATCTCACTCTTGCATTACTCAATGCAGGTATTTGATTCATGTTGGGAATGAGGGAAGTAGCAGCACGTCCACCTTCACTATTATAATAACGCTGCCCAGTTGCAGCCATGATTTAATTAGAAACTCGATGTCAAATGATGTTTGTTTTTTTCTAGTCGTGTGCACTGGTTAATTCAGTTCATATTGTTATGTTTAACTTTCCTTTGCTAGCATATTAATAATGCTTAGTATGTTTTTTGTCATGATATATGTTTATACACTGTTGCCCCTCTTTTATGCAATCTTTCAAAGGAGATGCTGCCGAAATTTTATATATGGATGTCAGATGTGTAGTTCAGTAGCATTCCGGGGTGTTTGTGGACTCTGGGGTGTTACAACCATCCAAAGAATGTGGTCACCACCAAGAGGCCTTTGGAGCTTCTGCACATGGACCTCTTTGGGCCAGTGGCCTACCTCAGTATTGGTAGAAATAAATATGGCTAAGTTATTGTTGATGACTTTTCTCAATTCACTTGGGTTTTCTTTCTAAATGATAAAGGTGAAGCTCAAGAAATCCTAAAGAATTTTATGAGGCGAGCACAAAATGAATTTGAACTAAAGATCAAGAAGGTAAGAAGCGACAATGGAACAGAATTCAAGAACACAGGTGTTGATTAGTTTCTAGCTGAAGAGGGCATCAAGCATGAGTTCTCCGTTCCCTACACTCCACAAGAAAATGTCATAGAAAGGAAGAATCGAACTCTTATCGAGACAGCAAGGACCATGCTTGATGAATACAAGACTCTAGACAACTACTGGGCTAAAGTTGTCAACACTGCATGTCATGCAATCAACCATCTCTATCTTCACAAGATTTACAAGAATACTTCTTATGAGCTACTCGCTGGTAACAAACAAAAAGTTGATTACTTTCGAGTTTTTGGTAGTAAATATTTTATTCTTAACAAGAAAGCAAAAAGCTCAAAGTTTGCACCAAAAGTGGACGAGGGCTTCTTGCTTGGTTATGCATCAAATGCTCATGGATATCTTGTCTTCAACAATACCACTGGTGTTGTTGAAATTGCAATATATGTGGCATTTGATGAATCTAATGTCTCGTAAAGGCATGTTGCTAATGAGTTGACAGGAAATGATGTATCACCCTGTGAAGCAATCAAGAAACTAGCCATTGGTGAAGTGAGGCCACAAGAAAATGATGAAGATGAAGAATTGATTTGGATGTCTAATGAAGTTGTACATGAAGATGCAAGAATGGAGGATGATCAAAACATCACAAAAGCAAATCCTTTAACTTCAAATCAACCAGATCAAGAAGAAGTCAGTGAGCCACAAGATATGTAAGAGGCTCAAGTATTTGAAGATGTAGTAGGTGAAGAAGCTCCACAAGAACAAGAGGGTGATGGGCCCATTCAACGTCAACACCAAGTTACACATCCTTGAGTTCATCAAAGCTTGCAAAGGGATCATCCTATCGACAACATCTTGGGTACCATCAAGAGAGGGGTAACAACTCATTCTAGATTGACAATTTTTTGTGAATTTTACACGTTTGTTTCCACTCTTGAGCCACTTAAGGTAGAAGAAGCTCTAAAAGATCCTGATTTGGTGATGGCGATGCAAGAGGATCTAAATAACTTCATTAGGAATGAAGTCTGGTCCTTAGTTGAAAGACCCAAAAAGAACGTGATTGGAACCAGGTGGGTATTTCGAAACAAGCAAGATGAACATGGCGTGATTACAAGGAACAAGGCAAGGCTAGTTGCTCAAGGATTCACTCAATTAGAAGGCATCGACTTTGGGGAGACTTATGCTCCAGTGGCCAGGTTAGAGTCAATAAGAATGTTAATTACTTATGTCACTCACCATGATTTCAAACTCTACCAAATGGACGTCAAGAGTGCCTTCTTAAATGGACCCATTCAAGAATTGGTCTTTGTTGAGCAACCTCTAGGATTTGAAGATCCAAAGAAGCCCAACCAAGTCTACCAGCTCCATAAGGCACTCTCTAGGCTCAAATAGGCCCCTAGAGCTTGGTATGAATGCCTTAAGAATTTTTTTCTTCTCAAAAATGTCTTTGATATAAGCAAATCCGACTCTACGCTTTTCACTCGTAAATTTTATCATGATTTATTTGTGTTCCAAATATATGTCGAGGACATTATATTTGGCAGTACTAATAGGAGTTTCTGTGATGAGTTTAGCAGAGTCATGACAAATAGATTTGAGATGTCTATGATAGGTGAACTAAAGTACTTCCTAGGATTTTAAATTAAACAACTAAAGGAAGGAACATTCCTGTGTCAAACTAAGTACATCAAAGACATGTTCAAGAAGTTCAACATGGACAATGCTAAGCTTAAAAAGACGCCCATGGCATCAAATGGACATCTTGACCTCAACGATGAAGGCAAGTCCATTGATCAAAGGCTTTATAAGTCCATGATAGGTTCTTTGTTATATCTTTGTGCATCTAGGCCTGATATTATGCTTAGCGTGTGCATGTGTGCAAGGTTCCAAGCAAACCCAAAAGAGTTTTACCTAGTGGCCAATAAGAGAATTCTTAGATATCTGGTTCACACTCCCAACCTAGGCTTGTGGTATCCCAAGGGCTTCACTTTCGATCTACTTGGTTGCTCTAACTCTGATTATGGCGGTTGCAAGGTTGATCGAAAGAGTACTTCTGGAACTTGCAATTTCCTTGGGTGATCTCTAGTGTCTTGGAGTTCAAAGAAACAAAACTGTGTTGCACTATCCATGGTCAAAGCTGAATACATAGCAGCTGGTGTCTGTTGTGCACAGTTGCTATGGATGAATAAAACCTTGAGAGACTTTGGATGTGAGTTTAACAAAATTCCACTATTGTGTGACAATGGGAGTGCCATAAAACTCACAAACAATCCAGTGCAACACTCCAGAACCAAGCACATTGATATTCGTCATCATTTTCTTAGAGATCACGAAACCAAAGGATTTATCGAAATCAATCATGTGAGCACAGAAAATCAACTAGTCGATATCTTCATAAAGCCTCTTGATGAGACTAGGTTTTGCACTTTGAGGAGTGAACTAAATATTCTAGATTCTCGTAACGTTGCTTGAAAACTTGTATACAAAATTGAATGTTATATGCTATATTGTGTTTCATTTGTTTCAAAATATTTTTCTCTTGATGAAACTCCTAATTTTATCTCTATATCTCTCTGAGATTTTTTCTAGTTTTTCTGAGTTAGGTTGGTTGAACCGGCCCTAGAGCCAGTTGAACCAGAAATAACTTTAAATCTCTCTAGGACGTTCCCAGTTGAACCAGCCTAGGGCCAGTTGAACCGAGTCTACGCAGACTGCTCGGGTTTTCCCCTATTTCTTATCTTTTCTCTCTCCTCTCCCATTCTTCTTTCCAGTTGCCGCCTCCTCTTCCCTAGCCCGAGCCCGCCACCTCCTCTAGCCTGCTCTCTCTCTCTTCTCCACCAAATCCACCCATTCCCCATTGATTTATGAGGGAAACCTAGGAAATCTCAGATCTGCTCTCCCTAGTGCTTCCCTTCACTCTCTCTTGCGTGGATTGGATTCAAGCTTCTCTCCATGGTATGTTCATGTGTTTTTGGGGAGTTCTTTCGATTCCTTCAAATTTCTTGTAAATCCAATCGAGATAAAGGAAATATGTGTTGTATGGATGGATTTCTCCATGGATTTACATTCTATTAGGTGACATCAAGGGAAAGCATGGTTGAACCGTTCATGCTCAGTTGAACACATCCCTTGGGTCGGTTGAATCGTTCATGAATGAGTTCATCATGTTTCCCTCATTGATTTCATCACCACACCTTGCGTTCGTTGTATCTCACCATTGTCTATCCTTTGGAAGATGGTGCGTCCGCGAAGGCCCTATGTTGTGGAGAGTGATTTAAAGGATTCTTCCACCAAAATCCAAGAAGAAGAAGTGCCTGTTGAGCGCCCTCGACGCTCCCTGCAGAAGCGGGTTGGGCCTAGTACCTAGCCTAGGGAACGACGTGCTCAGACAAAAGTTGGTCGTGCTGCTCGTCCTAATCCTTAGGGCTGGCCCCTACGGATGATGACACTGGTGGCATGGACTATGTAGTCATGCTCCCTCTTCTTGATGTGCCTATTGTCCGCGAGCTTTGCCTTCACCAAGTGTGGGGGACAGATATCCCCCGGGTCCACTGGAAGGATAAAAGACCTCACGAAAGGCCCAAGGACCCAATAAATCGTAAGGTCATTCCTTCATGGGCCTGGGGAAGAATGACCAGCGAAGCAGATCAACATAAGGTCGGATCGGTGCGAGCCCGGATGGCCCAACAACGTTGGGCAAGCAACCACAACAGAGACCCGACTTTCCCGCGCTGGAGCCCCGTACAACGGAACCAAGCGAGGATAAGTCGGCAGAACTATAGGAAGATAGACTCAATCAGTTCACTATCTCTTAGGTGCGCATTGTTATCATATCCGCATGTGTTGCCCCACGGTCGAATATATAAGGCCTAGGGGGCACCCCTTCAGAACAATCGATCTCACTACTCAGCCATCCACCCCAACTCTCTACTCTCTGGTGTTAGAGAGCTCCCTTGTAATCCACCACGTAAAGCATTCTCACCAGGACGTAGGGTGTTACGCATCTCCAAGCGGCCCGAACCTGTAAACATTGTCCATTGTTCCTCGTGCGTCCAGCACGAACCATTTAGCTACAGTCGGTGACGCCGTCCTACTCCTAAAAACACCTTGAGGGGCAACCCCGGGTGTGCGGTCGAACCCAAAACACCGACAGCTGGCGCGCCAAGTAGGGGGGTGTGTCGCCGATCTAAGCTAGCTCAATGGCCGTCACCTTCCACCGCAAGATCACCCTCCGCCCCGGATCTGTGTTCTGCTTTGGAACTATCTCATCCGTAGCAGATGAAGAAGGAACTCTACATCGCATCGCAGATCCGCCAAGGAAGAAGTCTCCTCCAACAAACTCCGAGAATATCGGAGTAAGAAAGGAAAAAGCGCAACCTCCAGCGCTCCGAAAAAAGATCGCCTTCAACAAGCCAGGGGCCGAGGGCCCGCTGACCCGGAGAACTCCACTGTCTACTTCCCCGACGAAAGAATGGACACAAATCGCAAGGAAGAAAGAAACAAACAAAACCGGAATGAAGCAAGTTGTTCTTTCCGTACCTCCGTCCTCAAAGGAGAGCGGAAAGAAGATCGCCACGACAACTGCACCATTCTACCCCGACGTTCTTTTCATCGGGAGAGTGGAGTCGCCCCCCGTCTTCGACGACGAGCCGATCGCGCCCGGAGAAGAACCACCTCAGCGGGAATCCCGTCGACGGAGGAACCGGCGCCGAAATATCCGGCGACATCACGAGGCCGGAGAGCGGGATCCAGAGCAGCCCGTCTCGCGAGACGAGGTCTCAGAGATAGGAGAAACTCCGGAGGAACGCGTCTTCAGAGAACGAAGGAACTCCCGACGGCGTGATCGCCGACGAGCTCAGGAACAAGCCGAGCAGGAGGCAAGGCAACATCGGGAAAATCCACTCTTCGGGCGCAACCTGAATCCCGACTTCGTCCGAGCCATGAACACGCCGAGTGAAGTCGGAGGGGTACTAGCTCGGATAGCTGATGGACTCCCTCGGACTCCCGACGCCGAGGGCTATCGATGACTGTTCACCCAAGCAGCCAACCACCTTCTACCTCTCGCTCACCCGCCGAACGACCTACGACATGCCATCAACAGCCACCGGGACGTGCGAAGCTCCATCAATGCTTCGCGTGAACGACGACATGAGAACGAGATCCACCGCCGGGAGGAGTACGACAGGGATCATGGCATCCCAGCTCGGAGTCGGGCCACCAGAACTAAGTTGGCAACGGCCTCGACTGGCGGTACTACCCGGGGACGGTCGAGGAACCACAACGACTACTCCCCTCCTCGGGACAGACATCATCCCCGACGACAAGAAGACACGTGTGGAGTGTCTGCCCTTACTCCACGCCTTAGGGCCATTCAATGGCCCCCTAACTTCAAGGTATCCAATGTCGACAAATATGAACCTAAGCAGGATCCAGGAGGCTGGCTGGCCGTCTACACCACCGCTGCTCGAGCTGCCAGGGCGTCCGAGGACGTGATGACCGCATACTTACCCATTGTCCTCGGGCAAGACGCGCTACAATGGCTGCGACATCTACCCCGACACTGCATCGACGACTGGAGCGACTTCAGTCGACGCTTCACCGCCAACTTTCAGTCCCTCTCCGACAAACCAGCGCAACCATGGGACCTCAAATCCATCAAGCGCCGGGGGACAAAACTCTCCGGTCGTACCTCAAAAGGTTCCAGACTATGAGAAATCGTATCCCCAAGGTCACGGAGGTGGCCGTGATCGAGGACTTCTACAGAGGATCCAATGACTCGGCCTTCGTCCGAGCCATATTGCAGAAGGCGCCGACTACCTCCGAGCAGCTGTTCCGGGAAGCCGACCTCTACATCATCGCCGACGAGCGAGCTCAGGACCTCATCGGGGGAGCGAAGCCCACACTGGCAGCGCCACGACGCGACGCGAACCAGCAACCCGACAAACGCTGGGAGAAAAGGCCTCGCGAAGAAGTGCACGCTGCCGGACCACCTGCCTCTCGCGCCCGGGGAGGACCTCGCGGAGGCGAACGCACGCTAGACGACATCCTCGACGCCCAGTGCTCGTACCACAAGGACATGCGCCACACCCTTCGGAACTGCAGGGACTTCAAGCACTCCGTCGGACACGGCCGACCCTTCCAACCTCTACCTCCTCCTCCGCCGCGGGGAGGACCGGGAGAACCGCGACAACCCCAGCAGCAGGAGGAGGGAGGAGGCGGAGCCTTCCCGCGCGTTGACGGGGAGGTCAACGTCATCTTCGGCGGACACGGATCGCAGGAGAACAGAAGACAACAAAAGCTCAACGATCGCCAGATATTGGTGGCGACCACCGGTCCTCCCACTCTGTACCGATGGTCGGAGCACCCGATCACCTTCACTCGGGCAGATCAATGGCTCAACTTCGACCACCCAGGCAAATATCCGCTCCTCGTCGATCCGGTGATCCAAGAGAGCAGGGTGAAGAAGGTATTAGTGGACGGGGGGAGCAGCATCAACGTCACCTTCCCCCGGACACTCCAAGGCTTGGGAGTCCACCTCAAAGAGCTCCACGAGTCAGACACTCCTTTCTTCGGCATCGTGCCGACTGAAGGGGAATACCCGCTGGGCCACATCTACATGCCCGTTGTTGGGGACTTGTTCTCAAGTGCTATGAGTTAAGAACAAGGCAACACAAAAAATGTTAAACGCTAAAGTCCTTTGTCCTTCGAAGCATTATTTCCCTTGAGGATATAATGATTTTCGGATGAAGGTTATGAAGAAGATACCTTCATAAACACAACATATAATAATGAAGAAGAAAACATATGAAATATAAAGGATAACATAAACAATTATATATTATTATCAACTCATTTCTATATCATTATTATGGAAAAAATAGAAATGATATCGAATTACAAATGTACCTTCGGCTTGAAAGAAGGTAAAAGTACAAGCGTGACGCAAAAGCAAATGCCAAGTCAGCGTGAACAGTACGGGGGCACTGTTCACCTATTTATAGGCGCGGGACACAGCCCATATAAAATTACACCCATGTCCTTTACATTTGGTAGTAATTCTATAGTAATCCGCCAAGGTCTAAATAGCCTTTTCATCTTTAAGTCGGTTTCCTTTTCTGCTATCACGCCGAAGCTTTCCTGCTCACACCTTCGGCGCTGTGTCAACCTTCGTACTCTTTGGGCTTCTCCCACTGTGGTACTGATTCGAGTCCGAAGATACCTGTTCACACATTATACTCCAGAAACATCGTTAAATCATGTTTTTGAGGACCTTCGGAAGCCGAAGGCCCCCAACAGTAGCCCCTCGCAATATTGATTTGTTAGAATAATAAATTTAGATTGCGATATGGACGAAGGCCTTAAGCCGAAGGTCCGAAAAAACACCTTTCCTTTGCTAGAATAGCAACACTCACTGACAAGCGGGGTTTTCCAATTTTCAATGCACTGGGCGTATAAATAAGAGCATACCACGAGCTCACTTGGTACGCTTTCTTGCCATCTGCCCTTGCTTACTCAATTTTCAGCTCTTGCGCACCAACACTTGCTTGGCTTTTTAAGTTTTTAAGCTTCGGCTTTGAAAACAGTTTTTTAGCATTTTCGAAGATGTCTGAAGATAAAAAGGCTGCTGTCGAGATGAAGCTGAGCCTCTCTGAAGAGAAAAACCTGGGGTTTCTTGTAGCAATGTCGAAGACCAATACAGAAAAGATCACCAAAGAGATTTTAGAAGGTTTATCTGAAGATACTGATGACAGCGACAGTTATGATGTGGATAGTGGTGGTGAAGACTCCGAAGATCGCCCTTGGCGACCAAGCCATGCGGTTTTCGGCAAATCAAGTGTCAAAGAAAATCATCTTGTCAACATGAGGGGAAGATATTTTCGGGACTTATCCATTGTGAGGGCCGATGAAGGAGAGAAGACCTGTCCGTCCCCTGAGGAAAATGAAGTCGTAGTGTACCGAAGCTTTTTGAAAGCTGGGCTATGATTTCCCCTGAGCAGCTTTGTCGTAGAGGTGCTGAAGATCTTTGAAATCTACCTTCACCAACTTACCCCCGAAGCAATCATAAAGATGAATATCTTCGTGTGGGCCGCGAGAAGCCAAGGTCTGGAACCTGATGCAAAAAGTTTCTGCAATATACACGAGTTGTCATACGAGACAAAACCCTGGGGTAAGGAGCAGTATCACAATAATTTCGGCTGCTACAGTTTCGTCTCTCGGTCTGGGTCAAGCTGTCCCGTGCCAACCTTTCAGAAGAGATGGCCCGGCGACTGGATGACAGAATGGTTTTATGTGAAGAACGACCTTAAAACTCGGGAAGATATTAAAGGTATAATTATGCGCCCTATTTGGCAAAGCTTCGGCCTACGGAGGCCGAAGGTTGAAATGAATGAAGCTGCCGAAGAATGCCAGAGAGCCTTCAGAGTTATTTGCTCTTTTATTGGAACGATGGATTTGGTCCAAGAGCATATTGCCTTCAGAGTATGGCCGCTCGCGGAAAAATGGGAAATGCCGCAAGAGACCATAAAGGAGGCTGACGAAGGTGGACTTATCAGGCTGAAGTATACTTTCAAGTTTGGAGATAAATTCGTTGAGCCAGATGATGACTGGCTAAAAAGCATTGAAAATGTAAGTGATGAACTACTTGGGGTTTACTCAAAGGCCGAAGATACTGCATTGTCGGCAACCTTCGGAGGCCGGAAAAAGAAAAGACTGAACCGAGTGTTTGACGCAATTGGGTTTGTCTACCCTGACTATCGTTATCCCATTCGAGGGCAGAAAAGAAAAGGCACAACTTCTGCGAAAGAAGAAGCTGCAGCTGCTCCTAGTGAGCCAGCATCGAAAAGAAAAAGGATAAAGGTCCTCACACATCGGCCACGCTATATTGAACCAGCCTCGGTGCCTGAGTTCACCGGAGAGACCTCTTCGGCCACCGAGGCTGAAGAGCCAACCTTGCAGCCAGAAGTCGCGGAACTGGCCGAAGCGCCAACAACAACAGAATTGGAGGAACCAAAGATTTTATTACCAGAAACCAAAGAGATGGCCGAAGCGCCATCGATAGAAAAGATGGAAGAAACAAAAGGATCAACTGAGGGATCAAAAATATCAGAAATTTTAAGTCCTTCAGTAGAAATTGAAGTAGCGAGAATTAAAAAGGGCCCAGTGGTGACTCCGAAAAGAAAAAGAATGGTCAATGTGCTAGATGTTCTGGAGACAATTAAGTCCTCAAGCACAACTCCGAAGAAAACTGTTGAAACTTCCGAAGCGGAAACTGAAATTTTTGATACTAAAGCTCCAAAGCAACAAACTGAGGCTGAAGCTGGGCCTTCAGAGCCCACGAAGGTAAAATCCTTGGAAACCGAGGAAGAAAAAATGACGGAGCCAATTCTTGTTGAAGAAATCAGTGTTGTTGCCCCCCGAAGCATCCCCCAAAGCCTTTGATTATATTGTTCGACATGCTTCGGGGAAAAAGTTGTCTGAAAAAGAAAAGCAAGAGGCCCAGTTTTACGCCCAAAAACTGAAATATCCAAAGGGAGCGTTGATATTCAACGGCAGCGGAGAAGAAGACTTCTTGTATTGTCTCCCTGACAGCAAGGAGATTTCTGTCTGTCGGGAGATGAGCAAGAGGTTCGGATTCCCAACACTAGAAGACGGGCTCTCGGTGTTGTCGAAAAACGAGCTGGCCGACAGCTTGGCGTAGAATAGCTTAAAGGTGCAAAAAATGAGGTCTTTGTATTTTTTTCTTGAGACCAAAATTTTTCGTTTGTTTAAATTTATTGACGCACACACATTTTTCCTTGCAGGGCCTTATACTTAGCAATGCCCTCAGGGCCCAAAAAGATGCCGAAGACGAAGGGTGTGTTATGGCCCTGAGCAACCTTCGTTCCGAAGTAATTGAACTAAGGAACGAAGGTCTCGAAAAAGATAAAATATTACATTCATTGATAAATAGAATAAAAGAAGACGAAGCTACTTTTAAAGGTCAAGCTGAGGCTCAGAAGCGTGAGATTGAAGATCTTCGAAAATAACTAGCCAGAGACAAAGAGGAACGTATACTTGAAGAAACGAAGCGAGAACTTAGCGACCAATGGGCAAATCATTTAGAAGGAACTGTTGAAGAGCTTCGTTCGTCCAAGAAGAGATGCTATGTCAAATCTATAGAGTGTGTTAAGAAAATGAAAGCTAGCTTCGCCAGCGTTGGCGCATTCTCGAGCGAAGAAAACTTTACAAGAGGCAACCCTGAAGGTCCCATCGAATGGATTAATCACGAAGCTGAAGCCTTTTTGAGGAAATTTTAAATAGCCATGGAGACATATGTGCTTTTTCGGGTGACAGGGGGATTGCCACCATTTTGGAGAAAAAGGGCTGCGAGCATGTAAAAATTTTAGCGCAATCCGAAGCTACTTTGTCCTTCGAAGATGCAAAAGATCCTTCAGCCGAAGCTAGCATGGTTGGTGGAAAATTTTTCACCGATGTCTGGGACAATGGTGGTCGAGAAATGGCCCGAGAAATTATCCAAAAAAGCGAAAAGGGCATCCATGATGCTAGAAAAGTAGCAGAAGCTGTTGAGAAAAGCGCAGAGCCCGAAGGGCAAATAGGTATTGACTAATGGTTTTTATTGTGTTGTAATTTTTGGTTTTAAACTTCGTTCGCAATTTGTAATAGCAATGTAGTCGTATCCTGTCCTCCTTCAGATCCTACTAAAGCGTCTCCGGGCCCTCACCCGAAAGGAGACGACGAAATTAAAAAGATGGCTGAAGCTATCATGGATGAAGTTGTCAATCGACTCCTGAACGAAGCTGCAGAAGTTGTACTTAGGGAAGACTAAGTGCTATTGTAAAAACTTCTGAAATGTAATATGTGTAATATCTTGTAACCCTGAATATAATATACTTGTTTTTTATGGTTCAATTCTTTACGATGCATGAAATTTTACATACGTACCGTTTTTGAGTCTTTGACGAAAAAAAACACCTTCCCTTCTTTTCATGCTTCGTGAAGAAGAATTTTCATTTATCACAACAATACCCATAGTGCTCTGATGAAGAATATCCAAACTTCGTGAAAATATTTTCCGAAGCTACATTCCGAAGATCAATATTGTATCTCCTTGTGACTTAGCATATTTTCCCTTTTTCAAAGCATTCTTCCGAAGATCGATATTGTGTCCCCTTCTTGTGCCATATGCAGCATGATGTATGATGCTTATGCTATGCGAAATGATGTGATGATGTTATGCTGTGTAAAATGGTATTTATTCCGAAGATACACGCACATTCCCGCAATAAAACACATAATCTTTTTAAATCAGCGTTGACTTGTCGCTGTAAGCCTCCCTTAGGAGCTTCTTCGCCTTTTACTTCAGCGGAATCAGCGTTTATTTTTCGCTGTAAGCCTCCCTTAGGAGCTCCTTCGCCTTTTACTTTCGGCGGTATTCGCGTTGACTTTTCGCGCTTCGCCTTTTACTTAGGCGGTATCAGCGTTTATTTTTCGCTGTAAGCTCTGCATTCCCTTTGGAACGACTTTGGAGCAGAAAACTTACACTGCGCTCCCTTTGGAACGACTTTTTGTAACTTCAGCAAACTTACTCTGCGTCCCTTAGAACGACTTTTTGTTGCTTCGAAGAATTCATACCATGCCTTTTAAAATTAATTTTTGATAATTCGAAGGTTCTCCTTGCTATCGCAAATCTTCAAGCTTCGACAACTTAAATCTGTGGGGAAGATATATTTTCCTTATGGCAAACAATGAAACTATTACATGAGATTTAAAAAGTGTCCTTTATTACACAGAAAATAAAACTGAATGGAAAAGACTACTATCAAGGTAGGATATTTGTCAATAAATGTGCTTCGACTCTGGCATAGTGCTATTGACTGTGCGAGCTTCGGACTGTTCTCTGAAGTCCCTTTGTTGTTGAGCATATTGGCCCCCTTCTGGCTGCTGGCCTTGTTGCATTGGTGGTGGAGGCGGAGGCTGTTGCCAGGAAGCTTGAGGTTGACTCGCCGAAGCAACAGAAACTGCAGGGTGGTTACCTACATATTCTGGGATATAAGGCGAATGATACGAAGCAGTGTGCATGATCTGCTTCGGCTGACCCTGTTGTGCTGCAGCTTCGGCTATCTCCTTTTGCTTCTGGATAGTAACATGGCACATCCTGGTGGTATGGCCCTTGTTTTCACCACAGAACAAGCAGAATATTCTCCTTGGTTGATCTCCAAATCTTCCGCCGAAGCCCCTAACGCCTCTGCCTCTTGGAGCTGGTGGCCGGAAAGAGCTTTGCTGTTGCCCCGAAGCCTATGAGGAGCATTGTGGCCTTTGCTGCTGACTCCCCTTATCATCATTCTGAGTAGAGTTGTGAATTGACCTAACGTGCCTCGGATAAAATCTTCCTCCGAAGCCCGTAGTCATTTCGGAAAACCTGAAAGCCTCCTCCCTTCTTTGACGAAAATCATTGTCGGCACGAATATACTCGTCCATCTTCTGGAGCAACTTCTCCAAAGTTTGGGGAGGCTTCCTAGCAAAGTACTGAGCTGAAGGTCCTGGCCGAAGTCCCTTGATCATGGCCTCAATGACAATTTCGTTGGGCACTGTTGGTGCCTGTGCTCTCAAACGCAAGAACCTCCGGACATACGCCTGGAGGTACTCTTCGTGATCCTGGGTGCACTGGAATAGAGATTGAGCAGTGACCGACTTCATCTGAAACCCTTGGAAGCTGGTTAACAACATGTCCTTCAGCTTTTACCATGAAGTGATCGTTCCTGGTCGAAGGGAGGATTACCAGGTCTGAGCAACACTCCTGACAGCCATAACAAAAGATTTTGCCATGACTGCGGTATTGCCACCATACGAAGATACTGTTGCTTCGTAGCTCATCAAAAACTGCTTCGGGTCTGAATGGCCGTCAAATATAGGAAGTTGGGGCGGCTTGTAGGATGGAGGCCAAGGTGTAGCCTGCAGCTCAGCGGACAAAGGAGAAGCATCATCAAAAGCAAAATTTCCATGGTGGAAATTCTCATACCAGTCATCTTCGTTGAAGAAATCCTCCTGATGAAGGTCTTTGTGCTGAGGTCTTCGATTCTGCTCATCCTGAGTAAGATGACGAACTTCTTCAGAGGCTTCGTCTATCTGCCTTTGCAGTTCAGCTAGCCTGGCCATCTTTTCCTTCTTCCTCTGCACCTGTTGATGAAGCATCTCCATGTCTCTGATTTCTTGGTCTAGCTCATCCTCTTGCAGTGTCGGGCTGACAGCCTTCCTCTTCTGGCTTCGGGCCTCCCGAAGGGAGAGAGTCTCTTGATTGGGGTCCAGCGGTTGCAGAGCTGCAGCCCCAGTTGCTGAAGCTTTCTTCGGCGCCATAGCGAAGGTTTATGATTGCCGAAGGTGTTCAAAACTCAAAGAGTGGAAGTGAGTTCACCGGAGGTGGGCGCCAATGTTGGGGACTTGTTCTCAAGTGCTATGAGTTAAGAACAAGGCAACACAAAAAATGTTAAACGCTAAAGTCCTTCGTCCTTCGAAGCATTATTTCCCTTGAGGATATAATGATTTTCGGACGAAGGTTATGAAGAAGATACCTTCATAAACACAACATATAATAATGAAGAAGAAAACATATGAAATATAAAGGATAACATAAACAATTATATATTATTATCAACTCATTTCTATATCATTATTATGGAAAAAATAGAAATGATATCGAATTACAAATGTACCTTCGGCTTGAAAGAAGGTAAAAGTACAAGCGTGACGCAAAAGCAAATGCCAAGTCAGCGTGAACAGTACGGGGGCACTGTTCACCTATTTATAGGCGCGGGACACAGCCCATATAAAATTACACCCATGTCCTTTACATTTGGTAGTAATTCTATAGTAATCCGCCAAGGTCTAAATAGCCTTTTCATCTTTAAGTCGGTTTCCTTTTCTGCTATCACGCCGAAGCTTTCCTGCTCACACCTTCGGCGCTGTGTCAACCTTCGTACTCTTTGGGCTTCTCCCACTGTGGTACTGATTCGAGTCCGAAGATACCTGTTCACACATTATACTCCAGAAACATCATTAAATCATGTTTTTGAGGACCTTCGGAAGCCGAAGGCCCCCAACACCCGTCACCTTCGGAACTCCGGAGAACTACAGAACCGAGTTCCTGAGGTTCGAAGTGGCGAACTTCGACTGTGGGTACAACGCCATCATCGGGAGGCCGGGATTGGCAAAATTCATGGCCATTCCGCATTACACGTACATGATATTGAAGATGCCAGGACCGCAAGGAATCATAACTGTGCGCGCTGACTTCCAAGGCGCCGCAGAGTGTTTCCGAGTGGCCATCCAGGCGGCCCTCACCACCAAACCGTCGGTGACTTCTTCAACGCAGGAAAACTCTAAGCCTGAGGAAGACCTTGCAGCACCTGCAAATGAAGCTTAAGTCGCGACCTCTATGCGGCCGACCGAAGAAACTAAAAGGATCAACCTTGGGTTCGCTGATGAGCGCAAGACTGCCATCATCAGCTCCAGCCTGGACGATAAATAGGAAGGCGCGCTCGTCCAGTTTCTGCAAGATAATCGAGACGTATTCGCATGGCAACCTGCGGATATGTCGGGAGTCCCGAGAGAACTGGTCGAGCACAAACTGAAGGTCTACCCCCAGGCGAGGCCGATTCGGCAAAAACTACGTCGCTTCACGCCCGACAAGAGAGAGGCCATTCGCGCTGAGCTGGCTCGCTTGGTCGCGGCTGGGTTTATTAGAGAGGTGTTACATCCCGAGTGGTTAGCCAACCCTGTTCTTGTACTCAAAAAGAATAAAGTGGATTGGCGCATGTGCGTCGACTATACGGATCTCAACAAACACTGTCCAAAGGATCCCTTCGGGCTTCCTAGGATAGATCAGGTGGTAGATTCTACCGCTGGATGTTCTGTGCTGTCTTTCCTAGATTGCTACTCCGGATATCATCAGATTAGCTTGGCAAAGGAAGACGAGGAAAAAACAGCGTTCATCACTCCGTTCGGTGCTTTCTGCTATACCTCCATGCCGTTCGGCCTCAAAAACGCTGGAGCGACTTATCAGAGAGCCATTCAAACATGCTTAGCTGATCACTGGGGCAAGCGTGTGGAAGCCTATGTAGATGATGTGGTAATCAAAACGGAGAACTCGGAAAACTTCATCGAAGACTTACAGCTGGTTTTCATCAGTCTACGTCGATATCGATGGAAGCTTAATCCCGAAAAATGTGTCTTTGGGGTACCAGCAGGAAAGCTACTCGGATTTATCGTCAGCCACTGGGGAGTTGAAGCTAATCCAGATAAGATCGAAGCTATCATGAAAATGGAGGCGCCACGATCACAAAAGAAAGTTCAGAGACTTACCGGATGTATGGCACCCCTGAGCAGATTCATATCCAGGCTGGGAGAAAAAGGTTTACCATTTTACAAGCTACTCAAGAAAGTGGATAAGTTTCAGTGGACTTCAGAAGCACAGGAAGCCCTAGATACATTGAAAAAATTCTTGACAACACCACCAGTGTTGAAGCCGCCACGGCGAGCCACGTCAACTCAACCAGCTGAAGATTTGCTGCTGTATATCTCTTGCACGACTCACGTGGTAAGCACCGCGTTGGTAGTCGAGCGAGCAGAAGGAGGACATGCCTACCCAGTACAACATCCTGTTTATTTCATCAGTTTGGTTCTGGGTCCCTCAAAGAAAAAGTATCCTCAAGTTCAGAAGCTATTATATGTAGTACTTCTAACTGCCCGCAAGCTACGTCATTACTTTGACGACCACAAAGTCATAGTAGTCACTGGTTTTCCGATAGGGGATATTCTTCACAACAAGGAAGCCATTGGTCGAATAGCCAAGTGGGCTTACGAACTGGGATCTCATGACATCGAATTTTGACCTCGCACTGCCATCAAAACTCAAGCGTTGGTTGACTTCGTATCAGAATGGACTAAACAACAAGTACCAGACAACCCAGAAACCGCAGAAGTATGGCGAATGTATTTTGATGGCTCGTTGAAACTGCAGGGAGCAGGCGCAGGAATTCTCTTTACCGCACCTGGAGGCGAGCACCTCAAATATGCCCTCCAGTTGCTATTTCCAGCCTCCAACAACGCAGCCGAGTATGAAGCTCTGATTCATGGGCTGAACATTGCTATATCACTAGGCATCAAGAGACTGATGGTACACGGAGATTCTTTGGTAGTCATAAGCCAGATAAACAAAGAATGGGACTATTCGAGCGATTCAATGGGAAAGTACTGCGCCGCCGTCCGGAAACTAGAAGATAAATTTGAAGGTCTGGAATTTCACCATGTAGAGAGAGATCGAAACACGGCAGCTGATGTATTGTCCAAGCTAGGATCCAGTCGAACTCAGGTCCCACCTGGAATCTTTGTACAGGAAATACCACATCCAAGCATCTCAACGGACCAGACAGAAGAATGTAATATCGTGAACCAACCAGAGTCAGATTCTGATGACTGGAGAAGGTCGATCATCAGATATATAAAGTTTGAAGAGAAACCAGATGACAAAAATGCAGCCGAGCGCATCGCTAGACAGTCAGCTCACTACACACTCATTGGGGAGACACTATATAGAAGGGGTGCATCAGGCGTCCTCATGAAATGCATTCTCTCATCTACTGGGAAGCGACTTCTAGATGAGGTCCATGCTGGACAATGTGGAATACACGCAGCATCCAAGACACTAGTCGGGAAGGTCTTCAGGTCGGGATTCTATTGGCCGACGGCGAAAAGTGATGCAGCTGAGTTAGTTCAGAGGTGCGAAGCCTACTAGTACTTGTCAAAGCAACAACATCTACCAGCACAACAACTGCAGACCATACCAGTGACTTGGCCATTCGCATGTTGGGGACTGGATATGATTGAACCATTCAAGAAAGCTCAAGGAGGATACACTCATGTACTGGTAGCAATCGACAAATTCACTAAATGGATAGAGTTCAAACCCATTGCTTCTTTAACCTCAGCTAATGCCGTGGAATTCATACAAGACATAATATTCAGATTCGGGACACCGAACAGTATCATAACTGACCTGGGATCCAACTTCACAAGTTCAGAGTTCTTCGATTTCTGCGAGCAAAAGAACATTCAGATCAAGTACGCTTCGGTGGCACACCCAAGAGCCAACGGGCAGGTTGAATGAGCTAACGGGATGATATTAGAGGCACTCAGGAAAAAGGTCTTCGATAAAAATGAAAAGTTCGCAGGAAAATGGATAAGGGAGTTTCCCTACGTCATTTGGAGCCTAAGAACTCAACCTAGTCGAGCTCTGCACGGAAACACTCCTTTCTTCATGGTCTATGGGTCAAAGGCAGTATTACTCGCTGATCTCAAGTTTGGGGCGCCAAGGTTGGTTTTTGAAAGCATAGCAGAAGCCGAAGCTACTAGACTGGAGGATATTGATGTACTCGAAGAAGAACGGCTGAACGCAGTAATTCAATCAGCGCGATACCAGCAAACTCTGATACGCTATCACGACAAGGCCGTGCGACGATGATCCTTTGCAGTGGGAGATCTCGTCCTCCGCCGAATTCTAGCGGGGGAGGGACGGCACAAGTTGTCACCCCTATGGGAAGGACCATTCATAGTGGCAGAAGTCACCCAGCCGGGATCATATCGTCTCACTCAAATGGACGGCACAAAAATTGGGAACTCCTGGAATATAGAACACCTCAGGAAGTTTTATCCCTAGCTGTATTTCAAAAGCTATCGGGACGACAATGTACTCTGTAAAATGGGAGATATGTCATCAATAAAAAAGGCTTCAAGAATACTCAGTTTGTTCATGATTGACCTGCATTCTTATTTAACTCGGGGTGACCACTATGCCCTGCTAACGGAGCAATCGGCTTAAGTCGGCAACGACTTAAGACGGTGCAACATGCTCACGCTTACTTAACTTGGGGTGACCACTATGTCCTGCTAACGGAGCAATCGGCTTAAGTCGGCAACGACTTAAGACGGTGCAACATGCTCGCGCTTACTTAACTCGGGGTGACCACTGTGCCCTGCTAACGGAGCAATCGGCTTAAGTCGGCAACGACTCAAGACGGTGCAACATGCTCGCGCTTACTTAACTCAGGGTGACCACTATGCCCTGCTAACAGAGCAATCGACTTAAGTCGGCAATGACTCAAGACGGTGCAGCATGCTCGCGCTTACTTAACTCGGGGTGACCACTATGCCCTGCTAACGGAGCAATCGGCTTAAGTCGGCAACGACTCAAGACGGTGCAACATGCTCGCGCTTACTTAACTTGGGGTGACCACTATGCCCTGCTAACGGAGCAATCGGCTTAAGTCGGCAACGACTTAAGACGGTGCAACATGCTCACACTTACTCAACTCAGGGTGACCACTATGCCCTGCTAATGGAGCAATCGGCTTAAGTCGGCAACGACTTAAGACGGTGCAACATGCTCACGCTTACTTAACTTGGGGTGACCACTATGCCCTGCTAACGGAGCAATCGGCTTAAGTCGGCAACGACTTAAGACGGTGCAACATGCTCGCGCTTACTTAACTCGGGGTGACCACTATGCCCTGCTAACGGAGCAATCGACTTAAGTCGGCAACGACTCAAGACGGTGCAACATGCTCGCGCTTACTTAACTCGGGGTGACCACTATGCCCTGCTAACGGAGCACTCGGCTTAAGTCGGCAACGACTCAAGACGGTGCAACATGCTCGCGCTTACTTAACTCGGGGTGACCACTATGCCCTGCTAACGGAGCAATCGGCTTAAGTCGGCAACGACTCAAGACGGTGCAACATGCTCGCACTTACTTAACTCGGGGTGACCACTATGCCCTGCTAACGGAGCAATCGGCTTAAGTCGGCAACGACTTAAGACGGTGCAACATGCTCACGCTTACTCAACTCAGGGTGACCACTATTCCCTGCTAACGGAGCAATCGGCTTAAGTCGGCAACGACTTAAGACGGTGCAACATGCTCGCGCTTACTTAACTTGGGACTACTACTATGCCCTACTAACAAAAGCAATCGATTTAAGTCAGCAACGAATTAAGGCGATTTCACATGCTTACGATTACTCATATAGGGGTGACCTCTATATCCCGTAAATAAGTTTCAAAATCATCACACGACATTTTACTCCTGCAAATTTACGTACTGCTGAATTCTAAAACAATAGGAGAGTAACAGTAGCATTCAAATGTCGAGCTGGTGTCCTCTAACAAATATCCGAGCATGATAACCGCGCGCTCAAAGCACGCAATGTTTCTCTATTTTGCAATATCCTTCTCAGGAGCAACCGACGAAGAAGGGCGACTTGAGGAATTAGGAGCAGCGTTCACATCAGCCCTTATATCGTCGGGAACAACCACGCTGGGTCTCCTCATCAAGATCCGCCCCGCGCGAATGGCTTTATCCATGGCTCTGTCACGCTGGGCCCTCAGAGTAATGGAAGTTTCTTCAGCAACTTTGACAGCCAACTGAGCGGTCTCTAGCTCCTGGGCGATGGACTTCTTGGAAGCACGCAGCTCCTTGATAGCAGCATCCTTAGCTGATATCAACTGCCTGAGACGGATCACGTCATCCGTGGATTCCTGCAGCTTACTGTGATGATTGTCTAACTCCTCCATGGTGAAGCGATGACTCCTCTCCAGGATGGTCAACGAGTTGCTAGAATCACGATATAGTCTGTCAAGATTGTCACGAGAAGCAACAAGGGCACGTTTTTCTTCCTGCAAACAAGAATCAGCTCCTTCAAACATCAAGCAAGCAATAAGAACACAGCAATACAAGGCAAAGTTTCATAAGTCACCTTTTCAGAATCAAGCTGAGCGCGAAGAGTAGAGTTCAGCGTGTTAGCGTCATTCAGAGCAGCAGAGACCTGGGCCAGCTCAGTCTAGCTTTGAGAATACTTTTCCTCAAAATCAGAACACCGCCGGACCAGTTCAGCCTGACCTTGAGAATGTTTTTCTTAAAGAACAAAAATCTGCCGAGCCATATCTAGCGAGAAACAATCAAGCAAAAAGGGTCAAAGTGTGAAGCAGTTCAATAAGGTAGATGAAGGGAAGCAAAAGAGCACTAACCAGCATTCGTCGCCTCCAAGTCAGAGACACGCTGTTGAAGCAACACCGGATTCCAACGTGCCAGAGACGAAGCTCCTTCTGGAACAGAAGCACCTTGCAACCACAGCTGACTAGCCATCCCGTCCACCAATGCCTGATATTGAGAACAGATGAGTGTAATGACAGCAGTTCATACGGTGTAAAAGTCAGGCTAGAATATATCACAGTACCTGGAGGTTGGAGAAGAATGAAGGGACTCCCAAATCGTGAGAGATCAATTGATGGCTTGGCATAGGGTCACCACCCGAAGCAGCTCGCAATGAACCAGCAGGAACCAATTCAGTGTCATCAGCAGAGCCCAAAACTTGGTCGGCAGGAACGCTAGCCTCTAAAGCGACTCCCTGACCCAAAGCTTGGGCTACCACCATGCAACCAGACTGTGGAGGAGATCCTGCGTGAACATCCATGGAAGTACAAGAGGGAGACCCCGCTCGGACACCCTCGGGGGCTGGGTCATAGTTTGCGCTACCCACTTGAGCCGGATCATCTCCGGCAATACCCTCGGGGGCTGGGCCGCGGCTTGCGCTTCCCACCCGAGCCGAATCATCCCCGGAAACACCCTCGAGGGCTGGGTAAGTGTCAACACCATCCTTGAGGAACAAGTTCTCTGCAGTAGCCGCCTCTAAGGCTAAAGGTCCCTCAGTTACTTCCATGGGAACAAGACGATCCAAGTCAGTTTCCTGACCCTCAAGACCGCGCTCCAAGGTCGATGAGGCGCGGGACGCTGCCCGGGATGACCCCAACTCGGCGTCGAGCACATCAGCACAAACATCTGTCTCACCACCATCCGCTGGCTCTGATAACAGATCCTCTGGAACCATATCTTCAAGAGTCTTATCAAAGTTCGCCAGGGACAATTCTTGTAGACCAATGAGGGCAGACAGAGCAGGAGAAGGAACTCCACTACTTTCCCCACTGGCAACATATTGCCGACCGTTCTTCCGAGTCAAAGGGACCTCATCTTCTTCCTCCCCCTCGTTTTCATTAGCAACACAGACAGCACACCCATTGGGTTCAGCGACAGATGGAGCACCCCCATTGGGGTCAGCGACAGATGGATCACACCCATTGGGGTCAGCGTCGGTAAATTCAGGCACAGGCACCTCCTCAGCAGCAGGAACCGAAGGACCAACATCCCGATCCAAACTAGATACTCGTCGAAGACGTCTCTTTTTCTTTTTCTGCTCATCAACAGGAGAATCAAGTTGATTGGCTCGGCAAGGGCGTTTCGGGCGAACACTGACAGGCCTCTGAATATCCAAGGTTGTACCAGCTTCCGGGAGAGGCGCCACCACCAATGTCCCAGCAGGAGCAGCATCAGAAGAGTCCTCAGCCAGCATATCAAGCATAGCACTTATCTCTGCATCACTAGGATCCAAAGGCACCTCAAAATGGACCTGCCGTTCATCGTCAGGAATTTCTTCAATCGAAGCAACCAAAGCACTAACTTCTTCGGCAGAGGGTCGCACTCTAAGGCCCAAACCGCCATCAGCAGCAGGAGGATTCGACACAAAATGGGCAAAGGCCTTGGAAGGAGGCAGGTTCCAGACCGAGTATGCGATAGGGGCGCCAACGTTTGAAACCTTGCCTCTAAGTATCATTTCAAGCCGGTTCACCAAGTCTACAGCGAGAATTCTTCTGTTGGTGACCCGGGTTGAGTCAGCTAGACCTCGGTACAGATAAGCCGGGTATGCCCTGTCCTTCAAAGGCTGAATGTTCTTAAAGACAAAATCAGCAACCACAGCCTCTACAGTCAGACCCCTCTCCTTCAGCAGTCCAACTTCAGCCAGCAAAGCCCCTGCCTCAGCCACCTCCTGGTCCGTGGGGACTCGGTCCAACTTGGAGTACGAACATCCGGCTGTCTCCCTGACCGTGGGGGAGAGAATTTTCCGTGGTTCTCAACAATAAACCACTCCAAGCGCCATCCCTTGATACTATCCTTGAGCGAGATTTCAAGATAGTCAGTCTTCCTCCCACGGCGCATCTCCAAACTCGCACCCCCCACCAGCTGATGCTGCCCCCCAGCCATCCCAGGGCAACAATGATACAAGTACTTCCACAGTCCAAAATGTGGCCGGACGCCAAGAAAAGCTTCGCATAAATGAACGTAAATGGAAATTTGCAGAACGGAATTGGGATTCAGATGGGTCAAGTTAAGGCGATAGAAATCAAGGAGACCGCGGAAAAAGGGAGAAATAGGAAGAGCGAGACCGCGGAGAAGAAAAGGAACATAAATCACGGATTCATGGGTATCCTCTGTTGGAACAGTGACCCCGTGGCAAATCCGCCAAGAACAGAGCTCCTTCGGAGGAAGGACCCCGATGGACACGAGATGGAGAAGGTCAGGCTCAGAAACAACAGACATATGGTTACCTGCGAAAGGCAACTGACTGTTGGGGTCGATAGGGGGAATCACCGCAGCGAATGAACTCGAGGCCTTTCGCTTGGGCGCCATCTCAACTCCACCGGTGAACAGAGCGAGAGCCGAATTGCAAAAGGACAGAGAAGATCTGGAGGTAGGAAAGCAAGAACTAGGGCACGAAAAGCAGAGGCGGCTGAAAGCGCAGTACATATGGGATCTTCCCGGGTCGGATACCGTTTCCAAAAAGCGCCCAGTCATCACCCGGCGGTTACTTCTAAAGCACCGGCGTGCCATGTCATCACCCGACGGTTACTTCTAAAGCACCAGTGTGCCACATCATCACTCGGCTATTACCTTCAAAGTGGCCGACGCAGCCCGTTCTAACTCGGCTGTTATTTCTAAAACGCCGACATTACCATCATTCACTCGGCAGTTATCTCTAAAACGCCGACGTCGTCTTCAGTCACTTGACAGTTATCTCTAAAACGCCGACGTCGTCTTCAGTCACTCGACAGTTATCTCTAAAACGCCGACGTCGTCTTCAGTCACTCGACAGTTATCTCTAAAACGCCGACGTCGTCATAAGTCACTCGGCTGTTACCTCTAAAAAAGCGCCAACGTGATCATCAGTCATTCCAACGCTGATGTGGCTTCGTCATCATTTGGACGCTACTTCAGAAGCGTAAATGTTGACAACGATAACTCGGCCATCACCCCTAAAAGCGATGATATGATGCCCGAGTTACTCAGCTACTATTCCAGAGGAATCGACCTCACAAATAAGGCAAACGGAGGAATGATTCGAGAACTCCAAGTTACGACACAAGCATAACAGATAGAGAACATCACTGACAATAAATATCGCGACAACCATCAACTGACTATGAAGCAAAATAATCAACACAGGAGGAGACGAAACCATTCTTCATTAAGGGAAGTTACAGAACTTACAAATCAACTCGTTATGAGTTGATACTTCCCTACTACTACTACTACTACTACTACTACTACTACTACTACTACTACTACTACTACTACACTACATTCTACTACTCTACACTACTAACTACTACTACATTATTTCATTATACTACTTCTAATCTATACTAACATCTAAAGACCAGTAGCATCTAGCCACTGGCCTTGTTGCTGCCCTTGCTGCCGCCGCCGTTGCTGCCCCTGCTGCTGCCGCCGTCGCCGCCCTTGCTGCCTCTGCTGCCGTCGTCACCGCCATCGTCGCCATCGTCACTGTCGCCTCCGTCGTCGTCTTCGTCTCCGCCATCGCCGCCGCCGCCCTCCTCGGACGAGTCCGAAGAGTCCTCCTCGTCCGAGGAGTACTCCGACTCATCCGAGCCCTTGAGCCCGGAGCGCTCGACGGCCTGGATATAAGTCCAGACCTCCGCGGCAATCCCCTGGGAGTCGTCTGAATCGTCAGACGACGCCGGGGGAGAGACGGGAGCCGGAGACCCCTCGGACTCGGAGGAGAACTCCTCCTCCGAGTATTCCGAGTCGCCGAAGTCCTCCAATGGAGGAGTTGGCTCGCGCTTGCGTTTGTTACTCTTGCCCATGGTGGAAATGAAGGGAGAAGAAGAAAGCAAGCAGCAGAGAACAGCAAGAGATGTGAAAAAACCGGAGAGGCAAAGGCACTATTTATAGAAGAAGAAGGCAACCGCTCACCTCCTACCACGGTCACTGAACAGTCGCAAAAAATTCAATATACACTTCAACCCGTCTGAAGATACGTCAGGCGGCTGACGCCGTTTCACGCAACGCAACACCCATTGGGACTCCAGTCAACTGCGCGGGCGATATGATTACACCCGCCATCACATCACATTACTACTCAGAAGCAGCCGGCTACAACACTCAGCGTTCCAAGCCGTCCCTTGCCCACACCCATTGGGGGGGACGCCCAGGAATTATCAGTATATTTTTCAAAACTGTCACATCCGTGCAGGGCATGCAATGAATACCTCAAGACAAAAATGAGATATCAGTAAGGATCAAAGGAAAGCCAAATATAGCCGGTGAAGTACAAAGTCTGACCGACAGAAGCGACATGAAGACTAGCCAGGGAACGTCCATCGAACGTCCAATCAGTCGCAGATCAAATAAATCGCATCACCTAGCAAGATATGGGTAGATCTTGAACTCGGCCTCAAAGACAAAATACATGCTGACCTCTAAAGCATAATATCGATGACATAATGCTGACCTCTAAGGCGTTTGAAAAAAAGAAAGGATGACTCTAAGCAAAAGGACACGAAATGAAGACCTTCGAGTGGATTATTTTCAAAAATCCACTCGAAGCTCGGGGGCTACACCCATTGGGTGCACCTCCGGTGCACCCCATGAATCTCCATTTCAAGTCAAGATAATGCTAACTTCTAAAGCATATAGCAAGATCAAAGGCAAGGCTGACCTCCGACAAAGTGCAAGCGGAAAATAAAAATGATTTCTGATGAAGACCTTTGAGTGGATTATTTTCAAAAATCCACTCGAAGCTCGGGGGCTACACCCATTGGGTGCACCTCCGGTGCACCCAATGAAGTTCAGGGTCCTACAATACGAAATGCTGATCTCCAAGGCACGAGTGTGAGACAAAGCACTAGTTTTCGAGTGATCAAAGCAGAAGGAGACAGTAAGAAATCGTTTTTACCAAACTTTCCAGAAAGTATTTCTTGTCATAAACGAAGACTGCAAGCTGGACCTAGGATCTTTGGGCCGATTATCTCAAAATCAACCCAAAGATCGGGGGCTTGTGGGGGACAGATATCCCCCGGGTCCACTGGAAGGATAAAAGACCTCACGAAAGGCCCAAGGGCCCAATAAATCGTAAGGTCATTCCTTCATGGGCCTGGGGAAGAACGACCTGCGAAGCAGATCAACATAAGGCCGGATCGGTGCGAGCCCGGATGGCCCAACAACGTTGGGCAAGCAACCACAACAGAGACCCAACTTTCCCGCGCTGGAGCCCCGTACAACGGAACCAGACGAGGATAAGTCAGCAGAACTATAGGAAGATAGACTCAATCAGTTCACTATCTCTTAGGTGCGCATTGTTATCATATCCGCATGTATTGCCCCACGGTCGAATATATAAGGCCTAGGGGGCACCCCTTCAGAACGATCGATCTCACTACTCAGCCATCCACCCCAACTCTCTACTCTCTGGTGTTAGAGAGCTCCCTTGTAATCCACCACGTAAAGCATTCTCACCAGGACGTAGGGTGTTACGCATCTCCAAGCGGCCCGAACCTGTAAACATTGTCCATTGTTCCTCGTGCGTCCAGCACGAACCATTTAGCTACAGTCGGCGACGCCGTCCTACTCCTAAAAACACCTTGAGGGGCAACCCCGGGTGTGCGGTCGGACCCAAAACACCGACACCAAGCTTGTGCCATTCATCGTGGTGGTGAACCTACCATGGATTATTCCTCCAAGGGCGGTTCGAAACTGCTGCAGGACAAGAGCTACGCCAATCATTGTCCCTTCGCGAGGGATGATCTAATTGAGGGCAACCGGTTCTAGGTGAGCTTTCATGTAGACTTCTACAATTCGATCACTATGTCGAAAAAGCATCAGCCCATCATTTTGCAACATCATATCAATTGGGAGGAATACAAAAACATGGGAGATCTAGATTTGACAAAAGCATTACAAGAATATGAAAGAAAAGGTATGAAAGATATCATGACATTCTCATATGATTGGAACAATGAAGTCATTGTGCAGTTCTATTCCACCTTGTGGATTACGCCTGGTAATGAAGATGGTGATTATCCTCACCCATATATGAATTTCAATATTGAGGGAACTTGGTACAAGGTCAACTATGCCAGGTTTGCACACATTCTTGGGTTCTCTGATGCGGACATTGCTCCAGACAAGGCTCATGTGCATGAGTTTAATTAGCTGCCCCGTGAACAAGTGATGGATATCCCTGTGTCTCCTGATAACGAGCTTTGGAAACTCCCAATATGCATTGCTATTACATATGTCTTAATGCATTGTTCAGGATGACTTTGTTGGCTAAAGGAGGGAATCAAGTCAATGTCCTTGGTGACAGTCAGACACTGCTCTTTTTTATGCAACCCAACAAGACCCAACGGCTCAATGTTTTTGACCTGATTTGGCAGGAAATAATTTATGTTTCTTTCTATCCAACTAAGGGTTGTGTTCATGCGTCTTTTATCATGAACATGATTGAGGTTGTTTCTCATACATGGTTTGAGAAAGAAGTTCATCCTGTTGCCTACACTCCCTATTGGATAGATCCTGCCAATCCTGCTGGTAGATCAAAGAGAGCGCCTACTGGAGCTGCCAGGCAATATTACTCTTCTGATGAGCCTCATCCTATGCCTCCTTGTCATCCATCTTCTTCTCGAACTGCTTCACATTTGCATCCTATGGATTGTAGCAATCGTGGTAGAGGTCGAGGTAGAGGTCTTGGCTCGCGTCTTGCTCATGGTATTGTTGCTCTGTTCTCTATGTGGCAGAACATCTCCGCTAATGTGCATGAGTTGGATCACCGCCAGTAGGAGACAGACGACAACATGAATCACCAGTCGGCCTCCCTGGTGTGCCTTTGCCACCTTGCTCCCAGGACGTCCCTCTGCATCAACCCTTTCAAGACATTGAGTAGTGGCACCATCATCATTATGGTGTCCCCTTCTCCACTCCTGAAGATGATGAAGACGATGTTGTTTGGGGACATGGTCAGCCTGTTCCACCTCCTTTGCGTTATCAGCCTTTGTCCTCCCAGGCTCCTCCACCTCCTCCTGGTCACACTCCTTCAGGTGATCAGGACTTCGCCACAGTCGTCTTCATCCAGATCTTCACGTCGCCACCTGGTGGTGATCCCTATAGTGGGATGTGAGTTGTTTTTCTCTTGCTTTGTTTTTGGTGCTTGGTGCCAAAAAGGGGGAGAGTTTGGGGAGTGAGCTAGGGTATCTTTATTTTTAGTTGGTTTATGTATTTTAACATTTGGCTTGTAATAAGTACATCTTGAACTCTATGTGATGCGATGGATTTTATGTAATAGACTCTTCTTTAATATCATGGTATGATGGATATTCACTTGAGTTTCATTTATGCTATAATCCTCGATATCTATGCTATCGTGACTGTTGAGTTATGTGTGTGCAAAATATGTCATATGCATTCTGTTCACAGATATTTTTGTGACGCGTTTGTGCACCCCTCGAACATATGTGTATGTGTGACTTCTTCACTTTATCTCCAAATGTGATGCAAATTGACATATTATGTCAATTCAAATGTTTTTCGATGCATACATTTAGGGGGAGTCATACAAACACAAATGTTCAAAAAGGATAGCGTTAATTCTTTCTATTATTTCATATCGTCTTATTTGTCTTGGCATCAATCACCAAAAAGGGGGAGATTGTAAGTGCAATTAACCTCTTGAGGGTTTCAGTGACTAATGGACAAAACAAATAAAAATATAATAATGAGTTTTCTCCTAATGTATAACAGTTTTAAATCATAATAGGATGCACAGGAAAGAAATAAACGAACTAAAAGGAAACCAAGTGTTAAAAGGATAAAGATCTGCAGGTGTTTTCTAGCGGAGATCCTGAAGTATTTTAATTATTCTTGATTAGTAATAGGGATCTTCATATGATTAGTTTCTTCGCAAGGTAAGGATGGTATGTACCAACTAATTCTATCTGCTTCAAAATTCTAGTTTTGAAAAGTTGCGAAATCGCCATGTGATTTCTCCTCCTTCCCTTCAAAATCTGTGTTTTCCATTGCAGGTCAGTTCAACTGAAAATGACTGAGTTCTTCTCTAGATTTTTTTGGTTCACCCAGGTGTAGGGTGTGGCGGAACCGCCCGAATTATTCCAACTTAAGTGCCTAAATCCCGACTTAGAGGCTAGACCACACTTAAATAGGAATAAAACGTTAGTCCCTCGGATCTAGTCCGACAAGGCCACTAACAGGATCGAGTACCACGTACTCACTCAAAGGTGAGGCACAGAGCAAATACAATAAAGCATAAAACCATACATTAAGGAGTACTTAAATTTATTACAACATCATCGGAGTTTATCAAAAGTAGGGATCATTGTTCGGAATGCAGCGGAATATAACTAACGGTAATTAAACGGAGGGATGGGGAAGCCTGGCCCATCACTCCTCATGCTCCTCCTCTGCTGAGGTAGGGTCCCACTCGACTGTCCAACCCGGTGGCAAGATGGACGACCAAGTCACTCCAGCAACCATATCTTCCAGAGAACCTGTAAAAATTATGCCACAAGCAAGGGTGAGTATACTAATACTCAGCTAGACTTACCCGGTGTGAGGAGTCTACTCTACCTCTAGACATGCGGCTGTTTGGCTGAGGGGTTTGGTTTGCCAAAAGCACTAGCTGAGTCTAAAATCAAGTTTTAGCTTTTCAAGTTTTAGTGTGACTCTCTTAAGACTAAATGCGTACCCATCTAATCATACATGGTATCAAACATTTAGCAATCAACATCTTTTGCCAAATCAACACATTTCCACTTATTACTCAATGTAGCAGCATGGATCAAGCAGTCTCATTAGCTGTGAGAAGCAAACGATTCGAATCAAGTTTTTATCCTTGCAAGGCAAACCTAAACACATGACGTGGCGAGGCACTCCGTCCCCACTCACATCAACTGTTCCCATCGATTCCCTAGCAACAGATAGGGGCTCACCGCCTTGGCGTACAATGCCTCACTGACCCCGACTGCCGTCGTGCAGTGACCGCACTTGTACCCACCATAACCGGAATGGGAGACCACGTCTCAGGTCGCGTGAGGAGGGCAATCTGCGGGCAGGTTCACTCAGGTACTAGGCTTACCGATTTACCATATTTCCCGGCATGTGCTTAGTACGTTCAAACGCTTGACACACGGTACCACACCTTAATCCTTATTCCAATTTCCGCTTCGTAGACAACGCATCCCCATGGATCATTGTCCACAGACCATCATCATTATGATATAAAAATGAATACAACCAATTCCTGACCTCACGCGAGTGCTAGAAAAATCACTCGACTTCTACCGAGATCCCTAATTAGTAAAGCAGCTACTCGACCTAGCATACTAGTATCCATCTCAAAGGGAAATCATGAGTTCATGCAACTAGGGTTTCAGTCAACTCCTACACTTAAGTACACGGTACAAGCCTACAAACATTAAGTGTAGTAAAATAACATATATATAAACGATTATGCATAAAATCGGGGCTTGCCTTCCAAAGCTGGCCCTGGCGGTCACGTCGAGGTGCGACTCGTCGACGGTGATGGCCGGAATCGGTCGGGCCACGTGCGCAGGCGGTCGGGCTCATCGGCGGCATACGCTCTGGCCTTCTCATGACAGTATTGCTCAATCCAGTGGCACAGGAAGCTTCACAGGGTGCTAAGGACGCTACCAGTGCAAGGAATCCAAGAAAGGCTCACCGTGGAGCTCGGTCTACGTGCGCCGGCAGTCGGGTGAAGTTCGGCGACGTCGATCTGGTGTCTCCGGTGAGGTAGAGTTCAATCCCTGGCTCTGGAAGCTTCACCGAGGTCCGTAGAGGCTATCCCGAGGGTCGGACGGGGTAGGGAATGGCTGGTTTGGCCGGTCTACGGTGGTCGTGGCTTGCACGGCCGCTGGCACCTCGCTCACGGGGCGAACTCCGGCGAACTTGGGCTTGGGTTGGTTCAGCAACGCGCGGGGGTGTACGGTCGAGGCTGGGATGGCTTTTATAGGCGCGGGCGTGGACGCGAGGTTGGCGTGGCGTGGGGCTGCGCGCGTGGGCGGAGCGCCGAGGGCGTGCTCTGGCGCGCCAGAACGCGTCGAACACGTGGGCGTTTGTTTTTGCCTTTGTTCAAGCGCCTGCAGGGATCACAAACGTGCGAATCTCGCCAAGGGTCTTGTGCAAATCTCTTCCTGGCACCTAGGGCTAGCTAGTTTGTGTAAGGTCCAATGGGAGATATGCCCTAGCTGGCGAGATATGCAGGCGCCAAGTCAAGTCTGTCGACACTGTTCACTAGTGACAAAACCGATGTCAAACCGTGTCAAACGACCTCGGTTTGAATTCAAATTTTTCAGAGAGGTGCCTGGGATGATTTGGGTACTTTTTGCTATTTGGTCTAAGTGGTTTTGGTGCCAGCACAAAGGTGAACACCTTTGATCTTTGGGCTAGGGTGGTTTTGGGGACTTAGAAAAATTTGGAAAGGCTCAAGGGTGCTCCCCTCTTGGAGAATTGTTTTGGGGTTTTTGTTGGGGACTTGTTCTCAAATGCTAAGAGTTAAGAACAAGGCAACATAAAAAATGTTAAGTGTTAAAGTCCTTCGTCCTTCGAAGCATTATGTCCCTTCGGGAAATAATGAGTTTCGGACGAAGGTCATAAGAGACATACCTTCATAAACATAACAAGTAATGACGAAGGATTCATATAAAGCATGAAATATAATATAAGCATCATCATAGAATCATTTCTATTTTATTAACATGGAAAAATAGAAATGATTTCAAATTACAAATGTACCTTCGGTCCTGAGAGAAGATAAAAAGTACAAGCGTGACGCAAAAGCAAATGCCAAGTCAGCGTGAACAGTACGGGAGTACTGTTCATCTATTTATAGACGCGGGACGCAGCCCACGTAAAATTACATTTATGTCCATTACATTTGTCAATGACTTATGGAAATCTGACAAGGTCCACGTAGTCTTTTCATCTTTAAGTCGGTTCCCCTCTCTGCTATCGCGACGAAGCTTCCCTGCGCACAGCTTCGGCTGTGCACCATCCTTCGCGGAGCTTGGTAATCAGCCCGTCCTTCGTCTGGTTCAGGCTTCGTCCTGACCGCACTTCATGTTCGTAATTCTGAGTCCGAAGGTACCTGTTCACATAATCCACTTGGAAAACATTGTCAAATCATGTTTTTGAGGACCTTCGGAGGACGAAGGCCCCCAACAGTAGCCCCTCGCAATATTAATTTGTTTGAAATAATAAATTCAGATTGCGATATGAACGAAGGCTTTATGCCGAAGGTCCGAAAAAACACCTTCCCTTTGCTAGAATAGCAACATTCAATGACAAGTGGGGTCTTTCAACTTTCAACGCATCAAGCGTATAAATACGGCCATACCGCAAACTTATTTTGCACGCTTTCTGGCCAACCACTCCTGCTCACTCATTTTTTAGCTCTTGTGCACTGTGATCTGCTAAGTTTTTAGCTTTGAAGCTTCGGCTTTTAAAAACAGTTTTTTAGTGTTTCCGAAGATGTCTGAAGCTGCTAAGAAGGCTGCTGCTGAGATGAAGCTGAGTCTTGATGAAGAGAAGAACTTAGGGTTTCTTATAGCAATGTCGAAGACCAACACAGAAAAGATCACCAGGGAAATTCTGGAAGGGCTGTCTGAAGATACTGGTGACAGTGAAAGTTATGATGTGGACAGCGGTGGCGAAGACTCCGAAGATCGCCCCTGGCGACCAAGCCATTCAGTTTATGGTAAATCAACTATCAAAGAGAATCATCTTGTTAATATGAGAGGAAGGTATTTCCGGGATCTGTCCATTGTGAGGGCGGACGAAGGGGAAAAAACTTGTCCACACCCTGAAGAAAATGAAGTTGTGGTGTATCGAAGCTTTTTGAAAGCTAGATTGCGATTCCCCTTGAGCAGCTTCGTCGTGGAGGTGTTGAAAATCTTCGAAGTCTATCTTCATCAACTTACTCCCGAGGCAATTATAAGGCTAAATATCTTCGTGTGGGCCGCGAGAAGCCAAGGTCTGAAGCCGGACGCAAGAAGCTTCTGTAATGTTCATGAATTATTATATGAAACAAAGCCTTGGGGCAAAGAACAGTACCATAACAACTTTGGCTGCTACAGCTTCGTCTCTCGGTCCGGGGCAAGCTGTCCCGTACCAACCTTTCGGAAGAGATGGCCCGGGGATTGGATGACAGAATGGTTTTATGTGAAGAATGACTTATCAGCACGAGAAGACATCAAAGGTATAATTATGCGTCCTATTTGGCAAAGCTTCGGCCTTCGGAGGCCGAAGGTTGAAATGAACGAAGCCGCCGAAGAGTGCCAAAGAGCCTTCGGCGTTGTCTGCTCTTTTATAGGAACAAGGGACTTAGTACAAGAGCATATTGCCTTCAGGGTGTGGCCGCTTGCGGAGAAATGGGAAATGCCACAAGAAACCGTTAAAGAGGCCGACGAAGGTGGACTTGTCAGGTTTAAGTACACTTTTAAATTTGAAGATAAATTTATTGAGCCAGACGATGAGTGGTTGAAAAGCATTGACAATTTAAGTGATGAGCTGCTTGGGACATACTCGAAGGCCGAAGATACTGCAATGTCAGCAGCCTTCGGAGGCCGAAAAAAGAAAAGGCTGAATCGGGTATTTGATGCCATCGGGTTTGTCTACCCTGACTATTGCTACCCCATTCGAAGGCAGAAGAGAAAAAATACAACCTCTGCAAAAGAAGAAACTGCAGCTGCTCCTAGCGAGCCAGAACCGAAAAGGAAGAAGATAAAGGTTCTTACTTATCGACCGCGTTATATTGAACCAGCTTCGGTGCCTGAGTTTACCGGAGAGACTTCTTCGGCCACCGAAGCTGAAAAACCAGCCGAGCCAACTTTGCTGCCAGAAGTCACAGAAACAGCCGAAATACCAACGAAGACAAAATTGGAGCAATCAAAAATTTTGTTACCAGAAACGAAAGAGAAGGCCGAAGCGCCATTCACAGAAAAAATGGAAGAGGTAAAGGAAGCAACCGAGGACTCCAAAACATCAGAAGTTTTGAGTCCTGTGGCAAACATTGAAACAGTAAGTAATCAAAAAGTGCCAGCAGTGACTCCGAAAAGAAGGAGAATGGCTAATGTGCTAGATGTGCTGGAAACGATCAAATCTTCAAGCACCCCTCCGAAGAAGGCTGCCGTCACTCCTGAAACAACAGTCGAAGCTTCGGGTTCTAAAGCTCCAGAGCAAGATACTGAAGCCGAAGCTGGGCCCTCAGAGCCCTCAAAGGCAAAAACCTTGGAAAGTGAGGCAGAAAAAATAACAAAGCCAACTTTTGCTGAAGGAACTGGTGTTGTTACCCCCGAAGCATCCAAAATTCGTGATTATATTTTTCGTCATGCTTCGGGGAAAAAATTAATAGAAAAAGAAGAACAAGAGGCTCAACACTATGCCCAAAAGTTGAAATATCCAAAGGGGGCGTTGATATTTAATGGCAGTGGAGAAGAAGATTTCTTGTATTGCCTCCCCGACAGCAAGGAAATTTCTGTCTGTCGGGAGATGAGCAGAAGCTTCGGATTTCCAACTTTAGAAGACGGACTTTCGGTGCTGTCAAAGAACGATCTGGCTGACAGCCTAGCTTACAACAGTTTAAAGGTGCGACAAATGGAATTCTTATATTTTTGTTGAATTCAAAATTTTTCGTTTGTTTAAAACTATTGACACAGACATATTCCTGTCTGCAGGGCCTGATACTTAGCAATGCCCTCAGAGCACAGAAAGATGCTGAGGACGAAGGATGTACTATAGCCCTGAGCAACCTTCGTTCCGAAGTAATTGAACTGAGGAACGAAGGTCTCGAAAAAGACAAAATATTATACTCATTGATAGATAAAATAAAGGAGGACGAAGCTGCTTTCAAAAGTCAAGCTGAAGCTCAGAAACGCGAAATTGAAGACCTTCGGAAACAACTGGCCAGAGCCAAAGAAGAACGTATACTTGAAGAAACAAAGCGTGAACTCAGCGATCAATGGGCAGATCATCTAGAAGTGACTGTTGAAGAGCTTCGTTCGTCCAAAAAGAAATGCTACAATAAATCTGTAGATTGTGTTAAAAAATTAAAGGCTAGCTTCGCCAAAGTCGGCGCATTCTCAAGTGAAGAAAATTTTTTGAGGGGCAATCCCGAAAGTGTCATTGAATGGATTGACCACGAAGCTGAAGCCTTCGAAGAAATTTTAAATAGCCGAGGAGATATATGTGCCTTCTCTGGCGCCAGAGGGATTGCCACCATTTTAGAGAAGAAGGGCTGTGAGCATGTGAAAATTTTAGCACAGTCCGAAGCTGCTTTGTCCTTTGAAGATACAAAAGATCCTTCGGCCGAAGCTAGCATAATTGGTGGAAAGTTTTTTACTGATATCTGGGATAACGGTGGCCGAGAAATGGCAAGAGAAATTATTCAGAGAAGTGAAAAGGGCATCCATGATGCTAGAGAAGTGGCTAAGGCTGCTAAAAAGAGCACAGAGTCCGAAGGTCAATTAGGTACTAAATAATAGTTTTTACCGTGTTGTAATCTTTAGGCTTTTAAGATCTGTTTGCGATTTGTAATAGTAATGTAGTCGTGTCCTGCTTCAGATCCTACTAAAGCGCCTTCGGGCCCTCAGCCGAAGGGGGACGACGAAATTAAAAAGATGGCCGAAGATATTATGGACGAAGTCGTCAATCGGCTTCTGAATGAAGCTGCAGAAGTCGTTTTGAGAGAGGATTAAACATTTTTGTAAAAAACCTCGGAAATGTAATATAATGTAACACTTTGTAACCCCGAATGTAATATATCTATTTTTGCTACTCAATTCTTTACGATGCATGAAACTTTACACACGTACCGTTTTTGAGTCTGGCGAAAAAACACCTTCCCTTCTTTTCATGCTTCGTGAAGAATATCCAAGCTTCGTAAAAAAAATTCTCGAAGCTATACTTCGAAGATGAAGATTGTGTCTCCTTGTGACCACGATTTTCACTCTTTCAGATCATACTTCCGAAGATCAATATTGTGTCCCCTTCTTGTGACCACGATTTTCACTCTTTCAAATCATACTTCCGAAGATCAATATTGTGTCCCCTTCTTGTGCCATATGCAACATGATGTATGATGCTTATGCTATGCAAAATGATGTGATGATGTTATGCTACGTAGATGACATTTGTTCCGAAAGATACACACATATCCCCACACAATATTTTTGTATCAGCACTGATTCTTCGCTGTAAGCTCTGCATTCCCTTAGGAACGTCTTTGGAGCTTCTTCGCCTTTTACTTAGGCGGAATAAGCTCTGCATTCCCTTAGGAACGTCTTTGGAGCTTCTTCGCCTTTTACTTAGGCGGTATAAGCTCTGCATTCCCTTAGGAACGTCTTTGGAGCTTCTTCGCCTTTTACTTAGGCGGAATAAGCTCTGCATTCCCTTAGGAACGTCTTTGGAGCTTCTTCGCCTTTTACTTAGGCGGTATAAGCTCTGCATTCCCTTAGGAACGTCTTTGGAGCTTCTTCGCCTTTTACTTAGGCGGTATCAGCGTTGACTTTTCGCTGTATGCTCTGCATTCCTTTTGGAACGACTTTGGAGCAGAAAACTTACACTGCGCTCCCTTCGGAACGACTTTTTGTGACTTCGTCAGGCTTACTCTGCGTTCCTTAGAACGACTTTTTGTTGCTTCGAAGGATTTTCGGTAGTCCGAAGGTCCTTTTTATTATCACAAACCTGTGAAGAAAACATATTTTTCTTGTAGGAATCAACGAAACTAATTACATGAAAACCTGAACAATGTCCTTTATTGCAGAAAATAAAACTGAATGAAAAAGATTGCTATTAAGGTAGGATATTTGTCAATAGATGTGCTTTGATTCTGGCACGGTGCTGTTGACCGTGCGAGCTTCGGACTGTTCTCTGAAGTCCCTTTGATGTGGAGCATATTGGCTCCCTTCTGGCTGCTGACCTTGTTGCAACGGAGGTGGAGGCGGAGGCTGTTGCCAGGAAGCTGAAGGCTGACTTGCCGAAGCAGCAGAGACTGCAGGATGGTTGCCCACATATTCTGGGATGTAGGGCGAATGATACGAAGCTGTATGCATGACCTGCTTCGGCTGGGCTTGTTGTGCTGCTGCTTCAGCTATTTCCTTTTGCTTCTGTATAGTAACATGGCACATCCTGGTAGTATGGCCTTTGTTCTCACCGCAGAATAAGCAAAAGATTCTTCTTGGTTGATCGCCAAATCTTCCTCCGAAGCCCCTGGCGCCTCTGCCTCTTGGAGCTGGTGGCCGGAAGGAGCTTTGCTGTTGTCCAGAAGCCTGCGAGGAGCATTGTGGCCTTTGCTGTTGGCTTCCTCTGTCATCATTTTGCGTAGAATTGTGAATTGATCTCACATGCCTCGGGTAAAACCTCCCTCCGAAGCCCCTGGTCATTTCAGAAAATCTGAAAGCCTCCTCCCTTCTTTGGCGAAAGTCATTGTCGGCCCGAATGTATTCGTCCATTTTCTGGAGAAGCTTCTCCAAAGTTTGAGGAGGCTTTCTGGCGAAGTACTGAGCTGACGGACCTGGCCGAAGCCCCTTGATCATGGCCTCAATGACAATTTCATTGGGCACCGTTGGTGCCTGTGCCCTCAAACGCAAGAACCTTCGGACATATGCCTGAAGGTATTCTTCGTGGTCCTGAGTGCACTGGAACAGAGCCTGAGCAGTGACCGGCTTCGTCTGAAATCCTTGAAAACTGGTTAACAACAAATCCTTCAGCTTCTGCCATGAAGTGATCGTTCCTGGTCGAAGGGAGGAATACCAGGTTTGAGCAACACTTCTGACAGCCATAACGAAAGATTTGGCCATGACTGAAGCATTGCCACCGTACGAAGACACTGTTGCTTCGTAGCTCATCAAGAACTGCTTCGGGTCTGAATGACCATCAAATACGGGGAGCTGAGGCGGCTTGTAGGATGGAGGCCAAGGTGTAGCCTGTAACTCAGCGGACAGGGGAGAAGCATCATCAAAAACAAAATTCCCACGATGGAAATTGTCATACCAGTCGTCTTCGTTGTGAAAGCCCTCCTGATGAAGGTCTTGATGCTGAGGCCTTCGGTGTTGCTCATCCTGAGCAAGATGACGAACTTCTTCAGAGGCTTCATCTATCTGCCTCTGCAGTTCAGCTAGCCTGGCCATCTTCTCCTTCCTGCGTTGAACCTGCTGCTGAAGGATTTCCAGATTCTGAATCTCCTGATCTAGATCATCCTCCGGATGTGTTGGACTGGTAGCCTTCCTCTTCTGGCTTCGTGCCTCTCTGAGAGAAAGGACGTCTTGATTGGGGTCCAGCGGCTGCAGCGTGCCAGCCCCTGGTGCTGAAGCCTTCTTCGGCGGCATGACGAAGCTGATGCTTGCCGAAGGTGTCGAAAAGCTCAGGAAATGGAAGTGAGTTCACCGGAGGTGGGCGCCAATGTTGGGGACTTGTTCTCAAATGCTAAGAGTTAAGAACAAGGCAACATAAAAAATGTTAAGTGTTAAAGTCCTTCGTCCTTCGAAGCATTATGTCCCTTCGGGAAATAATGAGTTTCGGACGAAGGTCATAAGAGACATACCTTCGTAAACATAACAAGTAATGACGAAGGATTCATATAAAGCATGAAATATAATATAAGCATCATCATAGAATCATTTCTATTTTATTAACATGGAAAAATAGAAATGATTTCAAATTACAAATGTACCTTCGGTCCTGAGAGAAGATAAAAAGTACAAGCGTGACGCAAAAGCAAATGCCAAGTCAGCGTGAACAGTACGGGAGTACTGTTCATCTATTTATAGACGCGGGACGCAGCCCACGTAAAATTACATTTATGTCCATTACATTTGTCAATGACTTATGGAAATCTGACAAGGTCCACGTAGTCTTTTCATCTTTAAGTCGGTTCCCCTCTCTGCTATCGCGACGAAGCTTCCCTGCGCACAGCTTCGGCTGTGCACCATCCTTCGCGGAGCTTGGTAATCAGCCCGTCCTTCGTCTGGTTCAGGCTTCGTCCTGACCGCACTTCATGTTCGTAATTCTGAGTCCGAAGGTACCTGTTCACATAATCCACTTGGAAAACATTGTCAAATCATGTTTTTGAGGACCTTCGGAGGACGAAGGCCCCCAACAGTTTTTGTTCGGCCTTTTTGCAATATTTCTCTTACTAAATTTAATAGCTTTACTAATACTCTTCATCTTTAGTAAAGGTTCCTTTTTATGTTTTGACCATTTGCCCACACTTTCCTTTTAAATCCCATGGTTAGGATTTAAGGGCTTAAAAAAGATTTAGGGTTTTAGAATTCTTGTTTGTGGGTGAACATGGTATGAAGGATAGGGTTTCTTTCTTGTTATGGTTAATGCTTATCTTAACCATGCCTCTAAACTTTGAGTTCCTTTACTTTCCTTTTTAGCATGAAGTTTGAGTAGGACACAATGTGCTTCTTTGGCTAGGGCTTTGGTAACACCAGGGGTGTTACAACCCTCCCCCTTAAAGGAATCTCGTCTCGAGATTTGGGTAGGGATCCTCTAGTGGGGTACCAAGAAGGTGTGTGTTATTGCGTTGGGGTTTCCTTTAACCAAGTTTCTCTTAGTCAACTGCTCTTCGAATGTCATTCTCTTTGCAACTTCAGAAGGAAGTCCTTCTAGATTTATTTTCACAACTTACTCTACTCTTATTAACTAGGTTTTTCTTATATTTAGATTCAAAGGGCAGGTGGGGGTTGGTGTTTTGGGTTACGTACCGACTCCTTTAGGCAGAAAGTCGGGGAAGCGAGAACGTAGAAAATCCTCAGTTTCCCACATAGCCTCTTCTTCTGATTGGTTGCTCCACTGAACCTTATACATTCGGATTGACCTTGCTCGAGTTGATCTTTCCTTTTGGTCCAATACCTTGATGGGGTGCTCTTGGTAAGACAAGTCTGGTTCTATCTCCAATTCTGGTTCAGGTAGCACTTCCGTGGGTAAGCGGACAACCTTCTGTAGCTGAGATATGTGGAACACATCATGAATTGCTGACATATGAGGTGGCAACTTCAACTGGTATGGTACAGGTCCACAAATCTCTTTGATCTCATAGGGCCCAATATAGTGAGGAGCTAACTTGCCCTTGATTCCAAACCTCTGAACACCTTTGGTGGGTGACACCTTAAGATATACATGATCCCCCACTTCGAATTGTAGAGGCTTCCTCCTCTTATCATGATAGCTCTTCTGCCTGGCCTGAGAAGCTTCCAAGTTCTTCTTAATGACTCTGACCTTCTCCTCGACTTCAAGTACTAAGTCAGGTCCAAAAATTTCTCTTTCCTCGGCTTGTGACCAATTTAACGGTGTTCTACACCTTCTCCCATACAAGGCCTCGAAAGGTGCCATCTTTAGGCTGGATTGGTAGCTGTTATTATAAGAGAACTCCGCCAACGAAAGGCACTTATCCCAATTCTTACCATAGTGTAACACACATGCCCTCAACATGTCTTCCAGAATCTGATTTACTCTTTCTGTCTAACCATCTGTTTGAGGGTGGTATGCTGAGCTTCTTATCACATGGGTTCCAAGTGACTCTTGTAGCTGCTCCCAGAAATGTGCTACGAACTGTGCTCCTCTGTCTGACACAATAGTAGTGATCTTAGAGTCCATAGTTACACAGTTGCACTGGGCTTTTCGACTTAAGGCATCTACCACAACATTGGCTTTGCCAGGATGGTAATGCACTTCCAAATCATAGTCCTTGATTAATTCCAACCATCTTCTCTACCTCATGTTAAGATCAGCCTGAGTGAAAATATACTTGAGACTCTTGTGATCAGTATAGATGTTACAATGAGCTCCCATTAGATAATGTCTCCAAACCTTCAGAGCATGAACTACGGCTGCTAACTCCAGATCATGTGTGGGGTAGTTCTGCTCATGAGGCCTAAGTGCTCGGGATGCATAGGCAATAACTCTGTTGTCTTGCATCAAGACACATCCCAATCCAGTGCCTGAAGCATCGCAATAAACATCGAAAGATTTGGTGTTGTCAGGCTGTGCTAGCATGAGTGCTATTGTCAAATGCTGCCTCAATGTATGAAAGGCATCCTCACATTTCTGACTCCATTCATACTTTACTCCTTTCTTCAACAATTCAGTCATTGGCTTTGCAATCCTGGAGAAATCCGGAATGAATCGCCGATAATATCCTGCAAATCCCAGAAAACTCCGAATCTGTCGTACGGTGGTCGGAGGCTTCCAATTCATCACCTCTTGCACTTTCTCAGTATCAACTGATATCCCATCCCAAGAAATGGTGTGACCCAAAAATTTAATTTCCCTCAGCCAGAAATCACATTTGGACAATTTAGCATATAAATGATGATCGTGCAGTCTCTGCAGTACTATATGCAAATGCTTTGCATGCTCGTCTTCATTCTTCGAGTAGACCAAAATATCATCAATGAAGACCACCACAAAGTTGTCCAGCTCTGGCATAAACATTGAGTTCATCAAATACATGAAATATGCCGGGGCGTTGGTCAGCCCGAATGACATTACCAAGTACTCATAAAGTTCGTATCTGGTAGAGAAGGCTGTCTTCGGAATATCACGGGCTCTGATCTTGATTTGGTGATAGCCAGAGCGAAGGTCTATCTTGGAAAATACCTTGGCTCCCACCAACTGATCAAACAATACATCAATGCGGGGCAACGGATACTTATTTTTGATTGTCACCGCATTGAGAGGGCGGTAATCGACACACAACCTTAGACTCTCATCTTTCTTCTTCACGAACAAGGCTGGACATCCCCATGGTGAAGTACTTGGGCGAATGAACCCCTTGTACAACAATTCTTGTAACTGCTTCTTCAATTCTGCTAATTCTACCGGAGGCATTCTATAGGGTCTCTTGGATATAGGTGCAGTTCCGGGTTGCAGCTCAATTGCAAACTCTATGTCTCTATCGGGTGGCATCCCTGGCAATTCATCTAGGAAAACATCGGGGTACTCACAAACCACTGGAATCCTCTCGACGGGTGACTCTACCAGGGTAAAGGCACAGGAACGGGTACAACCCTGGTTAGGCAAATATAACGTGATTTCACCACCAGTAGGTGAGTGTATCTCAATGGCCCTTGTTGCGATATCAATCACTGCCTGATGCCTAGATAACCAGTCAGTTCCTAATATGATATCCACACTATCCAATCCCAAGGTAAGGAGGGTGGTTCTAATTACAAGACTACCAAATTTTATAGGCACATGCCTGTTGATTTGATAGGTGGCAACCCTGCCTCCTAGTGTTGAGATGGTAATGCCCCCATTTGTGTGATGAAAAGGTAACTGGCATTTGGCACTAAATTTTGCACTGATAAAACTGTGTGATGCACCTGAATCAAAAAGAATGACTGCAGGATAATTCAAAACGGAAAAGATAGCAGTCATGACGGGTGCTCCCTTTGGAATATCAGTCAAGGTGGTGAAGTTCAGCCTGCCTTGCCTCACTTGCACCTTCTGCCTCCTGCCTTGGTTCTGACTAGAATTTTGTCCCTGCTGGTTCTTGGGGCAATTCTTAGCATAGTGTCCAATGCTGCCACAAGTGAAACATCTTTTGTCATTGGCCTGACGGTACTGCTGCTGTGGCTGGTTGTTGTTCCTCTAAACTGGGGGCTGAGAGCGGTTGGGGTGCCTGTTGCTGTTGTTGTGGTCGGATCACCCATCGTCCTTGCTGCTGAGGTCCCCTACTCTGAGTGTCGGACACAATCATGAAGCGCTGAGGCTGAGCTGAAGGTCTTGCCATAGGGGTCTTCCTCTTCTTTTCTGCCTAGCGGGCTATGATACAGTCTTCCTGAGGAATGGCCATGTTGACTAACTCATTGTAGCTGTTGGCCCTAACTGTGTTGAGACGGTCGCGGAGCTTAGTACTGAGGCCCCTCCTGAACCTCTCCCTCTTCTTCTCATCAGTGTCCGCATGATAGCCTGCATACTGACACAGGTCATTGAAGACTTGGGCGTACTGTAACACTGTACGACTCCCCTGAGTGAGTGCCAGAAACTCATTAAGCTTGCGGTCCATGACGCCTGCTGGTATGTGATGTCCTCTAAATGCTGCCTTGAACTCTCCCCATTCCACCACGTGGTCAACCGTCTGCACAGCGAGGAAGTGGTCCCACCATGTCCGTGCAGGTCCGTGAAGCTGCTGGGTGGCGAAACGAACTTTGGCCACATCTGAACAAACTCCATTAAGCAGTGGGAATTTGGATTCCACCACTCGGAGCCATAAATCAGCATCAAGTGGGTCCTCTGCCCGAGTGAACAACGGCGGCTGAGTGCTGAGGAACTCCTGATTGGTGGCCGCTGTTGGGGGACACTGATGGTGATCACAACCACCGTAGTGCTGGGGTGGTGGCTGACGCTGAGCTAACTGTCGCAGAATCTCATTCTGCTGAGCCATTAGCTCTTGCATGGTAGGAGGCGGCGGCGATGGTGGAGGAATGCGCTCATTCTGTCCACGACGCGCTCTTCCTGCCATCTGAAATTTAGGATGTTCTTCATATCATACTTTGGAAATCAGGGGTTGCACATGGTAAGAGATTTTAAGGACAGGGTTGTAAAATGTCAAACATTTCCTTGCATTTTCATAAGAGGTACCACATGACATAAATTTTCTTCATAACTTAAAATAGACATCATCCATCATTCATCAATCCAAAAGAGTTTTCTAACGGTTACAACAGTGTTCAAAATACTCGACTCTCCCTAGCCTAGTACCCCAAAGGTGCAAAAGCTAAGCTAGTTTCGAGGAGTTCTACTGCCGCACACTTCTAACCCCATTTCTGAAACCTAATGGGCAAACGAGGCAACGCTAGACTCGGGAGAAGGTGGTCTTCTTGAGCCAGCAGTGTCCAAGCTGGATGCCGGCTCCGGCTCCTCTCCTCCCTCAATGTCGACATCCTCATCGGCCCCTTCTCCCTCCATGTCTTGAATTTCCTGATGGTGCATATCCAAGTGCTGGTTGGCCTCCTCAAGTTGTTGCTGCGTGGTCAAGAGCTGATCCTCGAGAACCTTGATGGTGTTCTCCCTGGCCCCTACCTGTTCCTCAAGCTCTTGGATTTGAGTGGCCATCTGCTCCACCTGGAGGTCCTTTTCCACCAGCTCAATGGATAGGTCTACTACAAGGTCCTCCCTATTATCCAGGGTGATCTTGGTAGACTCCACCAATCCCATCAGCTAGGACATTGCCTCACCTCGCACTGCTTGCATACGATACAGAGCATTCATGCATCGCACTGTCAGGTGAGTAGTCTGCCCCAGGTAAAGAGCCCACACATCCTTGGCATGCTCCACTCGATCTTTCCACATTGGGTCGTCCTCCTTTTCAGCGAGGAACAAGCCAATGGGGTGAGTAGACAGCTCCAAGGGATGAAAGCCACAAAAGGTCGTCAGCCCGTGGAGAGCAATGGACTCGATCGTATCTTCAGCCCTGAATCCGAAAGACTCGGAGTCCAACGAGCGCCAGCCCGGCTGCAAGGGATGCGGCTCCAAGGTCATCCTCACCCTATAGCGGGGTACCCAGTGCTCCTCGAACAACTGCACCACATACTAGGGAGGCGTCGTATAACTGGCTCCCTGTAGCACTTCCCACAAAATGCGGGGAAACCCCTCTCGTGCAAGTCCGTCCGTGTGGGAATGTGTGTTCCCTCCTTCTGAGGATTCATGAGAAGTCATCTGTGTAAGGGTAAGCATAAGCGAAAAAGAAAAAGAATTACAAAAATAAAAGGGAATTAGTGCTTGGCTTTCCTAAGGTTACATTGAGATCTTTGAGGTATACTTAATTTTTTATTATGGTGCCTCTTGGATTACGTTGCTTTTTAAAATTCTTAGCCACTTATCAAGTAGTTAGAACAAAATGATGCATGCATGCTCGTCCTAAGCGACCTCACATCAACCTATAGGGATAGAGAAACCTCCATCCATTATTATAGTAGCCTATAGGGCGCATTCCAATAGCCACCTAGCTACCCATCTAGTATCCTAAGGCTTCACGTTCTATGTCCATCCTTATCGTCTTACCGATCTATCCAACATTTGTTTCTAACAAGTTTTACTCTTTGAAAAGGTTGGTAATTACGATTTATTGATTCCTCTTTGGTGGTACAAGCTCCGATACCAGCTGTGGCGGAACCGCCCAAATTATTCCAACTTAAGTGCCTAAGTCCCGCCTTAGAGGCTAGATACACTTAAATAAGAATAAAATGTCAGTCCCTCGGATCTAGTCCGACAAGGCCACTAACAGGATCAAGTACCACGTACTCACTCGAAGGTGAGGCATAGAGCAAATGCAATAAAGCATAAAACCATAAATTAAGGAGTACTTAAATTTATTACAACATCATCGGAGTTTATCGAAAGTAGGGATCATTGTTCGGAATGCAGCGGAATATAACTAACGGTAATTAAATGGAGGGATGGGGAAGCCTGGCCCATCACTCCTCATGCTCCTCCTCTGCTGAGGTAGGGTCCCACTCGACTGTCCAACCCGGTGGCAAGATGGACGTCCAAGTCACTCCAGCAACCATATCTTCTAGAGAACCTGTAAAAATTATGCCACAAGCAAGGCTGAGTATACTAATACTCAGCTAGACTTACCCGGTGTGAGGAGTCTACTCCTCTACCCCTAGACATGCAGCTGTCTGGCTGAGGGGTTTGGTTTGCCAAAAGCACTAGCTGAGTCTAAAATCAAGTTTTAGCTTTTCAAGTTTTAGTGTGACTCTCTTAAGACTAAATGTGTACCTATCTAATCATACATGGTATCAAACATTTAGCAATCAACATCTTTGGCCAAATCAACACATTTCCACTTGTTACTCAATGTAGCAGCATGGATCGAGCAGTCTCATTAGCTGCGAGAAGCAGACGATTCGAATCGAGTTTTTATCCTTGCAAGGCAAACCTAAACACACGACGTGGCGAGGCACTCCATCCCCACTCACATCAACCGTCCCCATCGATTCCCTGGCAACAGAAAGGGGCTCACCTCCTTGGCGTACAATGCCTCACTAACCCCGACTGCCGTCGTGCAGTGACCGCACTCATACCCACCATAACCGGAATGGGAGACCACGTCTCAGGTCGCGTGAGGAGGGCAATCTGTGGGCAGGTTCACTCAGGTACTAGGCTTACAGATTTACCATATTTCTCGGCATGTGCTTAGTACGTTCAAACACTTGACACACGGTACCACACCTTAATCTTTATTCCAATTTCCGCCTCGTAGACAACGCATCCCCATGGATCATTGTCCATAGACCATCATCATTATGATATAAAAATGGATACAACCAATTCCTGACCTCGCACGAGTGCTAGAAAAATCACTCGACTTCTACCGAGCTCCCTAATTAGTAAAGCAGCTACTCGACCTAGCATACTAGTACATCTCAAAGGGAAATCCTGAGTTCATGCAACTAGGGTTTCAGTCAACTCCTACACTTAAGTGCACAGTACAAGCCTACAAACATTAAGTGTAGTAAAATAGCATATATATAAACGGTTATGCATAAAACCGGGGCTTGCCTTCCAAAGCTGGGGCAGGTAGATCCTCGATGGCAGGCTCTGGTGCTGGCTCCTGGGCTACCTCCTGAGCAACTCCTTGCTCCGGAACGAGGATGTACTCTCCGTCAGCGAGATTACAGTCTATCGAATGCATGGAATAAGATATATGCATATTAATGGTATGACATTTTGTAAACACTATGTATAGTGAAACAATACTAAAATAGTGGTACATTAGGGTTTCCTTTGTTTCCCTTAAGGGGTTTATACATTCATTTTAGGGTCTTGAATAAACTTAAAATTTTAGTCATCCTTTGGAGGTTTGTTTTGGCTCTTGGAGGATTTAAGGTTGCACCCCACTAATCACCCAAAAATTCTTATTTTACTTTCTATTATGCTTCTTCTTGAGTGCCTTTGAATTCTCATGGCAATTTAGAATTTTCTAAAAAATGTTACAAAAATTATAGTGGATAAACATTGACCTCTGTGGTTTATTCTAAAAATTTGAGGTTGAAAATAATTCAGATACCCCTTGTGCAAAAATAACAAAAGTAAGGGTAAAAGGACAGCTTACATTATAGCTCTGATTTTGGTGAGGTTTTTGGACTAAAATTTATTTTTGCTATGATCCATAGGTGATAATAGGCTGCTGTGCTAAAAAACACAGAAAGAGACCCACTGGGTATTTAGTTGTGAGTTTCTAAAGTTTAATGTCAAAAATGTACTTATAACTAACTTGTTATTTGAAAAATGTTAAACAACAGAACTTATATTTTTCCTAGATTCCTACTAGCATATTATTAGTTATCCCAAGGATTGGGGTAGGTTCTCCATAGGGTTATTTTTCTAGGAATTTTCTAAGTTTTCCCTATTTTCATGAAATAAAATGTGGTACATTTCTTTTGTACTAACAGAGGGCTTAACAAATTTTCTAGTGAACTATGTTAATAAAGTAAGCTAGCAAAAATGTGGTTGCCCCTGGTTCTTATTTTAAACTCTCTTTTTCATTTTCTTTAACTTTGAATCAAAGTAAGTTTAAATGGTAAACCCTTCCCTAATCTGGTGTACTGAGGGGTTTATTATTTTAAACAGGTGAAGTAGTGGTTAAGTACCCCTGTAATTTTTTTTAACCCCAGTCTAAAAGTGTAGCTATTTTTCCCTTCTTTATTTTGCTTTTGGTCAGGTTACTATTTAAATCAAAACTTTAAAATTTCCTGCAGTACTTAGGGTGTTTGGTATTTTTCCTAAGTAGTTCATATTATTCAGACCTAGCACAATTAGTTTGACCAAATTTGGTTGGATAAAATTAAAGTTATGAATTTTGCAAGCTTTGTCTCCATTTAAATGAATAATGCTTAAAAGGTTTTATGAAAAACCAGCTTACACCGAGGCCCCTGGGCTTTCCCTTAACTAAGTCTTTAAACTATACCCCTACGGGACTATTCATCTGAGTCACTGACTTTTCAAAAAAAACCCGGCTTCTTCTACTTTTCCCCTGAGCTCCCTCCCCCTTTGAAACAGTAACCGCGGGGAATAAACAGGGTGGCGCAGCTTACTGGCGGCGAGGAAGGTCCGGCGAAGGGCGGGGTGAGATCCGGGAGGTCCTGGCAGTCACGTCGAGGTGCGACTCGTCGACGGTGATGGCCGAAATCGGTCGGGCCGCGTGCGCAGGCGATCAGGCTCGTCGGCGGCGTACGCTCTGGCCTGCTCATGACTGTATTGCTCAATCCAGTGGCACAGGAAGCTTCACGGGGTGCTAAGGACGCTACCAGTGCAAGGAATCCAAGAAAGGCTCACCATGGAGCTCGGTCTACGTGCGCCGGCGGTCGGGTGAAGTCCGGCGACGTCGATCCGGTGTCTCCGGTGAGGTAGAGTTTAATCCCCGGCTCTGGAAGCTTCACCGAGGTCCATAGAAGCTATCCCGAGGGTTGGCGTGGAATGGCTGGTTTGGCCGGTCTACGGTGGCCGTGGCTTGCGCAGCCGATGGCACCTCGCTCACGGGGCGAACTCCGACGAACTCGGGCTCGGGTTGGTTCAGCAACGCGCGGGGGTGTACAGTCGAGGCCGGGATGGCTTTTATAGGCGCGGGCGTGGACGCGAGGTTGGCGTGGCGTGGGGCTGCGCGCGTGGGCGGAGCGCCGAGGGCGTGCTCTGGCGCGCCAAAACGCGTCGAACACGTGGGCATTTGTTTCTGCCTTTGTTCAAGCGCTTGCAGGGATTACAAACGTGCGAATCTCGCCAAGGGTCTTGTGCAAATCTCTTCCTGGCACCTAGGGCTAGCTAGTTTGTGTAAGTTCCAATGGGAGATATGCCCTAGCTTGTGAGATATGTGGGCGCCAAGTCAAGTCTATCGGCATTGTTCACTAGTGGCAAAACCGATGTCAAACCGTGTCAAACGACCTCGGTTTGAATTCAAATTTTTCAGAGAGGTCCCTTGGGTGATTTGGGTACTTTTTGCTATTTTGGTCCAAGTGGTTTTGGCGCCAGCACAAAGGTGAACACCTTTGATCTTTGGGCTAGGGTGGTTTTGGGGACTTAGAAAATTTTGGAAAGGCTCAAGGGAGCTCCCCTCTTGGAGAATTGTTTTGGGGTTTTTGTTGGGCCTTTTTGCAATATTTATCTTACTAAATTTAATAGCTTTACTAATACTCTTCATCTTTAGTAAAGGTTCCTTTTTATGTTTTGACCATTTGCCCACACTTTCCTTTTAAATCCCATGGTTAGGGTTTAAGGGCTTAAAAAGGATTTAGGGTTTTAGAATTCTTGTTTGGGGGTGAACATGGTATGAAGGATAGGGTTTCTTTCTTGTTATGGTCAATGCTTATCTTATCCATGTCTCTAAACTTTGTGTTCCTTCACTTTCCTTTTTAGCATGAAGTTTGAGTAGGACACAATGTGCTTCTTTGGCCAGGGCTTTGGTAACACCAGGGGTGTTACATAGGGCCAGTTCAACCGATATTTGCGCAGCCGCACAGAATCAGCCAGATCTAATTTCAGGGGGCTATAAAAAACTTTCCTCTCTTTGCCCCAACCCTAGAAACGATGAACCAAACCCATTTGATGGTTGTCCTCCTCAAATTCAAAGCATTTCAACTTCGATCTCGCGCCCTAAGTCGTCCCCCTTCGATCTATGGGAAGATTCATTGGTGTGAGATAATTTTTCAATATAAAGCGTGATTTTGATTCAAGTTCATCATTCTCTTTCTCTCTAGTTGGTTCAAATTGTTCTTACTTGCAATATAATTGTTCTTGGAACATGTTGTTCCTTGTATGCTTGTAATCTTGACTTGGGAGTCTCCAAATTTGTGGACGACCCCAAGAACGTTTTGTATCACCAGATCTTTCTGGGAAAAGTTTGAGTAAGAGATCACCTTGACTTGTGTGGTCGGCATTGAGGAACGGGGTTGAGAAAGACCCGACCCTTTGTGGGCACCTCAACGAGGAGTAGGGCACCTTGGTGGTGTGACCGAACCTCGGTAAAAATCGCGTGTCTTGTGTGGTTCATTGTGGTTGTCACTTGTTCATTATTATCTCAGATATATGATCTATCTAGTTAATTTTAGATCAATTATTCCACTGCATTTATTCATTATATATTTGAGCAGTTTCTGTTAAGTTCGTAGTTGAACAAGTGATATGCGGTTGAACCGGCCTCACGACCGGTTGAACCGACCTCACTTGTTAAACTGTCTTTTCTCATAAAAGTTTGAAGTTTTTGTTGAGAATTGCAGGTGTAGCCTATTCAAGCCCCCTAGGCTACTTTCATAACTCTAATCTTTTGTAAGGCTACAAGAGACTCCAATGTGTGGAGATTCCTTGCAAACGGGAACATACTTGATATAAGGAAGAACTGTGGCACTCAAGTTTGATCTACGTGATCACTTGAGAAGGGTTGAGTGCAACCCTTGTCCAAAGGAGGGCACCAAAGTGTGGATGTAGGCTTTGCCAAACCACGGGATAAAAATCACATTTTCACTTGTCTTTTACTTTCTTGCGATTTTCCTTTTCCCAAGTTCTCTATATTCACTTGTGATATTGCTCTTAGTATAATTCATATCTTGGAAGAGCAACCAAGTGAAGGGAACTTTTCTCTCTTATTCTCTACTCAATCTTGGTTTTAGTTTACACTAACTTATTTTTAGACCAAGTTTGTGTTGTTTTAAGTAAATTTTCCAGGATCACATATTCACTCACCCTCTTGTCGCTCTCAAGAGTACTCATCAAACATATCTAGTGATGCATTAGTCATAACACTGGATTCCATTACAATAATGGCTATTTTCTAAATTAGTCGTTGGGGCATGCATCAGATATGTCCAATGCTAGAGGCAGGTGTGCACCAGACATGTCATGTGCACCCATGGAAGTTGAGTAGTGGGGCAATGGCTTGTTCCTTGCCTTATGGTTATATATACCCCTCTATCTAGTCTATTTGAGGTCTCTTGCTCATTTGTTGATCTAAAGAAACCTATTAGAGTGAAAGTGGGAGCCTTTGCCTGGTGAGGTGATTGAGATTTGATAATCATGAGACTAGTGGCCTCATTAGTGCATATCAAGCAACAAGTGTGCATTCATTGTTCTCATTAGGCTTGGTCAAGTGAAGTGAGAGTTTATGCTTGTTACTCTTAGTGATCAACATCACCTTGACGGCTTGGTGGCAATTAGTAGCTTGGTGGTCACCTAGTGGAGATTGTGGATGGTCCAACCAAGGTGTAAACAGTTGTGTGTGATTCACCATGCTAGAGCAATAAGAATCAACCTATAGAGAGCACTTGATCCTTGCATGAATGAAGGGGGTGCGACACACTTGCACGGGTGCTCCAATAAGGACTAGCGGGGAGGCTGACTATACGATACCTTAAAAACATCACTATTTTTCAAACCATATTTTTACTTTGAGCATTTACTTTTGTGCGGTCCAATTATTGTTCTTACATTACTAGAATTGCTAAGATAGAATGTGGTTGGAAACTAGGGTGTAAAACTTTTGTGATAGAATAGAAAACATTCTTAGGCATAAGGAGCGAAGAGGACTATTTGATACTTTTTAATTGTTGTGAGAAATTTTAGATTTGCAAAATTCAACCCTCTTGGATATCTTGATATTTTTAGCTTGTGTCCATGGATGCTTGGAGTTTAGGTGAAATACTTTCCCATTTTTGTATTGTCGGCCAATAACGGTGATGTAGCTTGTGACATTTACCTCCTTGGAGATTCTCAAATATTTCATCCATGTTGCTTCGAATAATGATAGAGGTATTTATGGATGTCACTCTCCTTAAAGGCATCATTTAAGTACTCTTGTTGTTGTGTCTTCACTCGTTCTCCTCCTTCTATCATTGGATCTACTCCTTATCATGCCCGGGTGTGCGTTATGTACTTTTTGTTTGATAGAAAATAACCCAACATTTAGAGACTTCTTCAAAATGTGTCCAATAAGTATTCTTTGGATGTTGGTTGTGGCATCCATGCTAATGGACATCCTTGTTAGGTTGCTTGCCTAGGCCACTTAGTTTGGTGGTTGGTGTCAAGTCTAAGTAGGGTGTGTTTTTATTTTTAGTAGTTTTTTTATGTTGGTTCTTCCATTAATTTTGTTGTTGTATTGTACTTATCCATTAATAAAATGACACACATATCTCCTTTGTGGATTCTCTAGTGAATAGTTTGATACTAATGTTCCTATGGTCTCCTCTCTAGTGGATGTTTTGCTATTGAGAGTGCACTGGCCCCTCCACTTGTGGATGCTTTGCTACTAAGGTTGCTTTGATCTTCTTTGCTAGATGCTTTTATGCCAATGTTATTGAATGCCACAACCAACATCCAAAGAATACCCCTACACCATATAATCCATCCTATCTCAAAAGATTCTAACATATCATAATAATATGTATCCTACTCTGGTAGATCTAACTTAAACTAGTCTAATCTAGTTATATCCAATCTAATCTAGGCCTTACCTAATATAATATGATCTAATCTAAAGGAAGTTACTTAAACAAGTTAGTTAATACTGGTAACATAGATTAGACCATATTCCTATAAATGGGTTTTAAACCTAAGTTGGTGTCTTAGACCAACTCGTAACCTAGCCTATGTTATAGGTTGCCCAACCCATTTATCCCAAAAGCAAAGTAAAACTCTGTTTAACCTGCCCAACCAATGTACTCGCAATTGTTATCCCAACTCAGATAATGGCATCTAACACCACGACCGATGGTCCCTAAATCAGAACCAAGAAGAAAGTTAACCTCGACAATGAAGGATATGAGTAGAAACAGATCTTCAGATGAATCAATATCCACCACCCGGAATAAAAGTCTCCCTTACCTAACTATCTTTTACCCCCAAATCTTCTCTACACTCACCTAATAGCTAAAACCCGATGTACCCTTGTTTTCTATGCCACACCTACTAAATGGCATGAAGAATTTTAGGTGTATAAAAAATATACTAATTGGAAGTTCCACTTAGATAAAAAAATATATACTAGAATTTCATAAAGATAAAGTCAGCTTGATATACTTAACTAAATGATATTCTTAAATAGGATTATAGAATCTAATGTGATCTAATCTAATAAGATCTAATCTAATGTGGTCTACTTAAACAGATTAGTGATACTGGTAGAAGAGAGTATACCTTACTAGCCAGGTGTTAACTTAACTTAGCACATTAGACCAACTCAACCATGAGGAGTAGAGCTAACCCAACCAATAGAGTCATGATGGATTGCATAATATGTCTATCCCCACCTAACATCAAACAAACTTTTGACCTACATCATGTAGTCTATCTCATTCATATCTATCTTAACCATAGTTCCCCAACTCGGATGAAATACACGGACCCTGACTCAATGAGACCAAGACCAGAAAAAGGACAAGATCAACCTCGTCAAGGAAGGAGATGAGTCAAAACCAACTTCAAGAGGAATCAAAATCCATAGTTCAGGATGAAGCCTTTCCTTATTATACTCATCCTTGCCACGACCTATACTTGCCATAACCGTACCTCATCTAACCTAATAGGATGGCTAGGCATACTCTACCCATATTTCCCTAATCATCTACTAACTAGTATTTAAGAACTTGGAACAAAACTTGTGGTCCCTAAACCATATGGGAAACTAAATTTTAAACCAAACTTGTTACATCCCTTTTCTTAGTAATCTCGAGGATGAGATTATTTTTAAGGGGGTAGACTTTGTAACACCTCAAATCATATTTCGGGTAATTTAGCATAGTTTATCTTAATGTCTAAATACTTATGGTTTAAAATAAGAGATTTAAATAAAGGATCCTCATATAAATTAATAGTTTCATTAAATCATATATTCAAAAGTATTCTCCCTAAGATTCAAAGTAAATTATCTCTCCATAATGATGAGGACATCACTTATATACATACAATGAATGGACCGATAACACGATCGCGTGCACGACAGCTATATCTCCAGGTACGTTCTACCCTAGTCAATTGTGTTTCAGAGCTTACGCTTGGGGCCATAGATGTTTTGATGATTAGGAACCTTGGAGAGAACAATCAAGGACTTGGGAAAGGCCAAGGTGTTGAGGAGAAGCAGCAAGGGTGCCCACAATAGGAAGGAGATCGAGTCCGACTCGGCTGCGACTCCATCTCGGGGTCCAGGACCAGTCTGCACTAAAATGGACGCCCAAGATGCATCCAGACTCCGATTGCGACGGACTTGATATGGTTCGAAAGATAAAGAGATTATCTAACCAACCCAACTGGTTCCACCTTAAAATTCATCTGGAGTCAACGGGAATCGTCGAAACAATTCAACGTTCAGATTCTGTTTTGGTGCTGCGACACCGTCTGTTGGGCCATTGGGCCGTGTATCGCGTCGGAGCCCATTAGGAGAGAGTCTAGGGGTCACGCATGCCCTAATACTCTATTTATTCAGCAGCCGCCGCCACATTAGGTTTGGGGTTTTGCTTAGATCAATTCTGTCATCGAACAGTGTCGCTGTCATCGGTTTGTGAGACCCATCCCGTAATCAATACAATTTTGGTTGAGTTTCTTTCCTGTTCTTGCTTGTGTTCTTGATTGCGCTTGCAGGGATAAGACTTCGTGGTGAGGTCACTCGTTTGTCACGGGTGATAACCAACTGAGCCGTGGTGTAGTGATTGCGAGGAACCGTTCGCTCGGAGACTTGGATCATCAACGTTGAGATCTCCACTCAATCAAGTTATCGTATCTCACGGAAGATCGGGCCGCGTCTTCTATCAATTGGTATCAGATTTCCAGGTTGCCCATGAGGTATAATCCTACATTTAGATTAGTTTTGTTTCATCCCATAGTCCACAAAGAGCCAAAAAAATAATAATTACGACCAGTTTATTCCGACCTAAAACCATCGCCTTAGCCTTCGCACAATTCAGTTTTAGAGTCCGCAGTTCTGAGTTCGTGTTCTAGGTTGAGTTTGGTTGCTGGTTTAGATTTGTTTTGGTTCAGTTTGATTCTGTCCATCCGCTTCCATCCTACAAAACCGACCTTATCCACAAAACAAATCCTATCTCTAAAATCGACCCTATCCACAAAATAGATCCTATCTCTACAACCGACCATATCCACAAAATTGATCCTATCTCTAAAACCGACCCTATCCACAAAACCGAACCCCCCACCTTCCAACACCTCTCCAGAAACCCTGATTCGGAGTCCAAACTTAAAATGGCCGTAACTTTCGCCTCGGAACTCGAATCGGGCCCATTTTTGTTCAAATTGTACAGAATTAAATTTCGCATCCGATTCTTCTCGGCACTGCCGGATTCGCTGTTTTTAAAATTCCCAAATTCGATTTGGAAATAGGACTTCTCGTTTTCCAAACATTTATTCCGATTTTAGGTCAAACTTGTAGAAATTCCAGAGGATGCGTCATTGCACAAAAAAATCTGAAACTTGGTGTGTTTTCTTCTTATGTGCTGCTGCAAAAGAGAAAAATATAAAAAATATTTGAAAAAATCGCAAAAAAAGAAAAGCACATAAACAGAAACGATAGTGTTATGTGCACCTCTGTGATTATTTTGCCCCAAGCCTATTTTCTTGTTGCACCTAGATACTTGTACCTCCTTTCTTGTGCCTTGATCCAACTGTTTTATTATATTTTTTAGGCCAGCAACTAGGACGAGTACTTGGAACACTTATTCAGCATTGCTATCTGTTATGACTTGTGTGCCACATATATATATATATTTAGTCAGCCATCCTAGAGCTCCAGCTTTCTCTCGAGCAGAATAGGTACTCCTTTGCATTCACACCCATGCTCGTTGGTCACACCGGTCACCGTTTGCCACCTGCAGTGCTGGTAAGAACCTTGTAAGAGCGGGGTAAGACGCTTCATAATTTATATTCCACCACCACCACCACCCTAAGAGATAGTTGTAGGGTTCACATGTTTGTTGCCTTTTGTCTCTGTTTTGTGCTAATAATGACAGGACCAAAGAATCAAATGGACAAGGACAAGGGGTCTAAGCTTAACGACGATGAGTGTGTCTCTCAGCTGGAATTGAAGGAGATGATGCGCGCGATGACTGAAGCTTTTAAAAAATACCAGGACTCTGCGGCGATATCCTATGAGCAGCTTGATCGACGAGTTGCTGAACTTGTTACACGCATGGACGTACTGGAGGCTCGTCCTCCACCACCAACTCCAGCCCCAGCTCACTCTCCTATGGACGACGACGACGACGATGACGACAATGTTTATGCACCGCTGCGACAACGCCTCGCACGTAATCGACAAGAAAAAGAATTACAGGGTCGTCAACAGCGGAGGAGCAGCACTTTCGCGCCACGCCAGCCACCGGCGCCAGCCAAGGCGTCATCCTCTTTGGGCGTACGGACGTCCACATCTTCTGCCACCAGCGGCACACGCAGCACCGCACCTTCGGCATCACAGGGACACGACAACAGCAAGTCCTTGGTGCCTTCGGGTGTTGCAGCAAAACCTGCTACGACTACCTCTTCCATAAGCTGCTCCTCCGACATCAAGTGCCACCGCTGCTAGGGACTTGGCCATATTCAGCGAGATTGCCCCAGCAAAACATTGCTACTGGTGATGGTGGGTATGTTAGTGCTTCTGATGTTGAAGATGAAGATACTGTTGGAGCTAACATTGCAGAGACATATGATGGTGATGAAGAGGTTCTTGGTACAACAGCGACCGAGACCTATAAGGCCTTGATTGTGCAACGAGCTTTGAGTGCCACGGCTAGTGACGATGACAACAGACACCGCCACAACCTCTTCAACATGTTCCTCATCGTCAAGGACTGCCGTGTACATACCATCATTGACGGTGGTAGCTGCAACAACTTGGTGAACGTTGAGGTGGTTAAGAAGCTTGGCTTGACCACACGAGAGCATCCCCACCCTTATCACATTCAATGGTTTAACAACAGCGATAAGTTCAAGGTAACAAAAACAACAAGGGTGCATTTTTCTATTGGCTCTTACCATGACTTTGCTGATTTTGATGTGGTGACTATGGATGCTTGCTCTCTTTTACTAGGACATCCTTGGGAGTTTGATACTGATGCTATTCACCATGGTAGATATAATAAATATACTTTCATGCATAAGGGAAAGAAAATTGTGTTGCTTCCTATGACTCCCACTGAAATTGTCCACTTTGAACATGAGAAAAAGACTAATGCTAAGCAAAAAGGTGTTTTGAACTCTGTAAATCAGCAACCTATTAAGTTAAATACTCCTACTTTGCTAGCCACTAAATCTGATCTTCATGAGTTACATGCCTCTGTTGGATTTTGCTATGCCTTAATGTGCAAAAATGCTTTCTATTCCATTGATGATACGTCTATTGCTTTGCCACCAGCTAATGCTAACCTTTTGCAAGAGTATATGGATGTGTTTCCCTCTGAGATACCCCCTGGATTACCACCTATGCGAGGCATTGAGCACAAGATTGATTTAATTCCAGGGGCGAGCTTGCCCAACCGTGCTGCCTACAGGACCAACCCTAAGGAGACTAAGGAGATTCAGCGCTAGGTCCAGGACCTTCTAGACCGCGGGTACATTCGTGAGAGCCTTAGCCCTTGTTCTGTTCCTGTTCTTTTGGTTCCTAAGAAAGATGGCACTTGGCGCATGTGTGTTGAATGTAGAGCCATTAATAACATCACAATTCGGTACAGATATCCTATTCCATGATTGGATGACATGCTTGATGAATTAAGTGGTTCTATTGTTTTCTCTAAAATTGACTTGCATAGTGGATACCACCAGATTCGTATGTCTTTAGGTGATGAATGGAAAACTCCATTTAAAACTAAGTTCAGTCTTCATGAGTGGTTAGTCATGCCTTTTGGGTTAACTAATGCGCCTAGCACTTTCATGAGATTGATGAACGAGGTTTTACGTGATTTCATTGGTAAATTCGTGGTGGTATATCTTGATGATATTCTTATCTATAGTAAGTCTCATGATGACCATATTGAACATTTACGTGATGTTTTTGATGTTTTGCGTGATGCACCTTTATTTGGTAACCTTGAGAAGTGCACCTTCAGCACCGATCGTGTGTCTTTTCTTGGATATGTTGTGACATCGCAGGGCATTGAGATGGATGAGGTAAAAATTGTTGCCATCACGAGCTGGCCACTTCCATCCACGGTCACGCAGGTTCGAAGTTTTCTTGGTCTTGCAGGATTCTACAGGCGATTTGTGCGGGATTTCAGCACCATTGTAGCACCTCTCCATGAGTTGACAAAGAATGGAGTGTCGTTTCATTGGGGACCATCACAACAACAAGCTTTTGATGCCCTCAAGTCGAAGCTCACACAAGCACCACTGCTGCAACTTCCTAATTTTGACAAGACATTCGAGCTCGAGTGTGATTTGAGCGGCATTGGGATTGGAGGAGTGCTCATTCAAGGAGGTAAACCTGTTGCTTTCTTTAGTGAAAAATTGCATGGTCCAACTCTGAATTATTCTACATATGTCAAAGAATTATATGCTTTAGTACGAGTTTTGCAAACTTGGTAACATTATCTATGGTCTAAAGAATTTGTCATACATTCGGATCATGAATCTTTGAAGTATCTTAAGGGACAATCTAATCTAAACAAACGACATGCTAAATGGATTGAATTCATAGAATCATTTCCTTACATTATTAAGCATAAAAAAGGAAAGGATAATGTGATTGCTGATGCTTTATCTAGACGTTATACTATGATGTCCCAACTTAATCATAAAATCTTTGGTTTGGAGACTATAAAGGAATTATATGCTGCTGATTTGGACTTCAAAGATGCTTTTGAAAATTGCAGAGAGGGAAGAACGTGGCAAAAATTTATGCTGCGTGAAGGCCTTCTCTACCGTGCTAACAAGTTGTGTGTTCCAGCTAGCTCCGTTCGTCTTCTACTCTTGCAGGAAGCACATGGAGGTGGCTTGATGGAACATTTTTGTGTTAAGAAGACCGAGGATGTGTTGTTTACTCATTTCTATTGGCCTCGGATGCGGCGTGATGTTGAGCGCTACGTCTCTCGTTGCACCACGTGCAACAAAGCTAAGTCCCGACTTAACCCCCATGGTCTTTATTTGCCTCTTCCTGTTCCTCGTGCACCTTGGGAGGATATTTCTATGGATTTTGTTTTGGGATTGCCTAGAACAAAGAGGGGGAGTGATAGTGTTTTTGTCGTTGTCTATCGTTTTTCAAAGATGGCACATTTTATACTCTGTCACAAAACTGATAATGCTTCACATGTTGCTGATTTGTTCTTCATTGAGATTGTGCGTTTGCATGATGTGCGAAATACTATTGTTTCTGACAGGGATGCTAAGTTTTTAAGTCATTTTTGGAGAACCTTGTGGTTTAAATTGGGAACAAAGTTGCTGTTTTCTTCTACTTGTCATCCCCAAACTGACGGGCAAACAGAGGTTGTTAATCGCACTTTATCTACCATGTTGCGGGCTATTTTGAAGGATAATTTGAGGTTGTGGGAGGAATGTTTGCCACATATTGAGTTTGCTTATAACAGATCAATTCATTCCACAACCAAGCTTAGTCCATTTATGGTAGTATATGGTTTTAATCCTCGTGCTCCAATTGATTTGCTACCTTTACCAACTTCTGAAATAGTGAACTTGGATGCTACACAACGTTCTGAATTCATTCTTAAGTTACATGAAACAACTAAGTTGCAAATTGAAAAGATGAATGAAAAGTATCGTATTGCTGCTAATAAAGGCAGAAAGGAAATGAAATTGGAACCTAGTGACTTGGTGTGGGTTCATTTGAGAAAGGATAGGTTTCCTGATTTGAGAAAGTCTAAACTTATGCCACGAGCTGCTGGTCCTTATAAAGTTCTTGCAAAAATTAATGATAATGCATATACACTTGAGTTGCCTCCAGATTTTGGGGTTAGTCCCACCTTTAACATTTCAGATTTGAAGCCATATATGGGTGACGAAGATGAGATCAAGTCGAGGACGACTCCAATTCAAGAGGGGGAGGATGATAAGGACATCACTTCTATACATACAATGAATGGACCGATAACACGATCGTGTGCACGACAGCTAAATCTCCAGGTATGTTCTACCCTAGTCAATTGTGTTTCAGAGCTTACGCATGGGGCCATGGATGTTTTGATGATTAGGAATCTTGTAGAGAACCATCAAGGACTTGGGAAAGGCCAAGGTGTTGAGGAGGAGGAGCAAGGGCGCCCACAACAGGAAGGAGATCAAGTCCGACTCGGCTGCGACTCCATCTCGGGGTAGAGGACCAGTCTGCACTAAAATGGACACTCAAGATGCATCCAGACTCCGATTGCGACGGACTTGATATGTTTGGAAAGATAAAGAGATTATCTAACCAACTCAACTAGTTCCACCTTAAAATTCATCCGGAGTCAACGGGAATCGTCGAAACAATTCAGCGTTCAGATTCTGTTTTGGTGCTCCGATACCGTCTGTTGGGCCATTGGGTCGTGTATCGCGTCGGAGCCCAATAGGGGCGAGTCTAGGGGTCACGCATACCCTAATACTCTATTTATTCAGCAGCCGCCGGCACATTAGGTTTGGGGTTTTGCTTAGATCAATTCTGTCATCGAACAGTGTCGCCGTCATCGGTTTGTGAGACCCCATCCCGTAATCAATACAATTTTGGTTGCGTTTCTTTCCTGTTCTTGCTTGTGTTCTTGATTGCGTTTGCAGGGATAAGCTTTCGTGGCGAGGTCACTCGTGTGTCACGGGTGATAACCAACGGAGCCGTGGTGTAGTGATTGCGAGGAACCGTTCGCTCGGAGCCTTAGATCATCAACGTCGAAATCTCCACTCAATCAAGTTATTGTATCTCACGGAAGATCGGGCCACGTCTTCTATCACATAACAACCATACAAAAGAAATAAGCATAAAACATTAAATTTTGAATAAGATTTTAATTGGACAAACCATGTATCTCTTGAAAATTAAAAGTTCTTTGTGTGTGTACAACACATTTGAAATACTATAGTTAATATAAAAATATAATAATAATAAGTATATATTGCATCATACTGGGATTTTGTCTTCAACATTTGAAATGTGATATTCAAAATCAAACTTTAAATTTGAATTTGAAAAGTTGAAAAATAGGAGAACTAATTATTCTTTTATATTATGCTCTATAAAATCATTCAAAAATAATAATAAATAAATAAAGTTATAATTGCATAAATGTTGAAGTTGCTGATGTATATTTGAAGTTAACAATGGTTTGAATTTGAAACTTGAATTTGAAAGAAAATATTAAAATGAAAAATAGAAAAAAAACGAAAAATCCTTACCTGGGCCGAATTCCACAATTTCTAGCCCATTTTGCTGCCGCGACCACTCATTTCCAGTAGCCGCGTGATGTCACTGACTGGCTAGCCCACTTGTCAGGTGCTCAACAGCCGCGTATGCCCTCGCCCATCCTCTGACAGCAAGGGCCCCGGCCAGCTTACCCCCTTGCTCCGCTCCCGCGCCATCAGCTCCATCTCTTTCGCCCCCCCCCCCCCCCCCCCCCGATAACGAACTAGACTGAACCTGCTGATGGGAACGCGGATTTCGCGGCGGCTACAACCGATTCGGCTATACGTCTGCTTGTGTTGATAAGTACCAGCCCTTTTAACCTCCTCGCGCACACATCTCCAAAGCCACCATAATGAGGGAGAAGGGACCTGCCGTCGTCGATGTTCTCTGCCTCGGTCGTTGTTCGGAGTCCTCGGTGTGGTCATGGATGTTTGACCAGATGTATGGAGCGTGCTCGATGTGGCTGTGGACGGTGAGGGGTCGAAACTATCTAGCAATTGCTCGTCGTCGAGTAGTAATCTTCACGTCGCCGCATCTAGCCATGAGAAGTGCCCTTCGCGCCGCCCTATCTGGTACATCACCTTCTATCAAGTTCTCAAGTGCGTGAATTTTGTTTTGCGCGTTTCTAGGGGCGATTGGATCGTCGGGCAGCAGACATCGATTTCCCGGCCATGGCGCCGTCATTTCCCTAGTGGGCGCCGCCGTGAAGCTCGCTGGGAAGTGGAGGATGCATCGTTGGCCGTCGATCTGGGGACCAGTGGTTGTGATTAGGGGGGTCGTACCGTTTCGCATTGGAGTTATCTCAGGCGTTCGATCTCGATTGGGCGGTTGAGAGTAGTGATCCAAGTAATTAAATCGGTGCCATCAATCTCGGATCCTATGACTAGCAAGTGATACAACTTCATAATCTATCTGTGGCCATCAGATCTAGATCTGGTGGATCACTTGCGTCTGTACCGTTTCGGCCGTGCTCTTTTGCTAAAGAGCCCCTGTCATTTTAGATAATCAACCCGCGGTACTGGCGTGTGTTGAGAATATCACAGTTAGGTCCTTATTTTCACACAGAAAACCCTAGACTTTCAAAAAATGCTATCTGATGTCACACCATAGCTGAGTTACAAGAAAACCGGGTTAAGACGTTATAATAAAATATAGGTCCCTATTCTTCATAAAACAGCCCCTAGATTGACATTTTAATACCAAAATAACTCAAAAACTTGTTTGATCCATGACTTTTGTGTCTTAACTCCGATTTGACCTGTTCAAATTGCATTAGATTCATAATAAAATTTACTGCACAATAACAAACATTATTTTGTCATAACACAAGCTTTTATTATTAGTCATTTATTTATCCTATATATAGTAGATTAATCTTTCGAATCAAAGTTAATCAATCTATAATTATAATTTAATTAAAATATGATCTCAAGTCAAGTTATAACTTAGAATAAGGTTCAATTAAGTTATTTCTTGGTAATATCTTTACTACATGATTTATAACATACCTTTTGTTGTTTAATCACCTGAGTCTTTGGAAAATCATAACTTTCTAACTATAACTCCGATTTTAGCCATTCTCGAACCCACGATCTCGTAGCGACTCGTAGATTATTATTACGCAGTTTGTTCTTAGGTTTGGTGTGATGTTAACTTTGCTTATACCATGTTTGTTTGTATTGCTACGACTAGCGAGAGGTTATGAGTCATCTGAAGATCATCCTAGTACCTGGAATATCAAGTCCCAGGCAAGTTGTTCCCTTGATCACTTTTATTTACCCAATAATGTTCTATATAATCATTTTATCATGCACGTGCTTAATTTTGATGGGACCCAATAGGTCACCCTAGTTTGGTTATCTTTACACCTTGTTTACCCTGAACTATTTGGGTAGTTTTTGCTATTGCTCTATATGGTTTTGGGATTAATATTACATTATGATTATGATACAATTATACTATTGTTTTACTTATTGTTCATGGCAAGATCATTATATTAATTGGAACTTGGATCTTAACTTGAGAAACATGTGCCACCACAAGGGTGGAATGGGACGCCCTTGGCTGACTAATTAGGAAAGCTAGTGGAAGACTACCTTACCCGAAAGGGGCAAGGGCAATAGGGGAGTAGGCATGTAGGGAGGTTCCCGGGATGATTTTGCTGCGATGGCGGTCAGACGGGGGATTTCTACATTGCTCTTTCTAGAAACTATAGCGGGTTTTCGGAAGCTAGTGGAACTTTGTAAAGGCCTCGTAGTGGATCCCTAGCCATTCACCTCGGAAGTGTCTAAGGGCCTTGCAAACCCTAGCGACATGGAATACACGACTTGTGGGTACAGGGTACAACCTCTGCACAGCGTAAAACTGGTATACTAGCCATGCTCGCGGTCATGAGGAGCTCAGGACTCTCGCATGATTAAATTCTGGAATTAAATTCAATTTGTCATATGCTTTGCATCGCGGGTGTTGTTATCAATTTTGATCTATTATTACTCTGGTTTGGTATCTACTTACACTTAGTAACTGCTAATAAAGTTTTGACCAACTTTAAAAGCAATGCTCAGCTTTAACCATCCCCTTTGGTAAGCCTTACACCTCACGTGACCTCCCACCTTTGGCGAGTTCATGCACATTATTCTCCACAACTTGTTGAGCGATGAACGTGTGTGAGCTCACTCTTGCTGTCTCACACCCCCCACAGGTCAAGAACAGGTACCACAAGATGAGGCGCATGGAGGATGTTGTGATGAGTTCGTGAGAGGTCTAGGTCATCGTCACCCAGTCAACTTTTGGTTGCTGGATCGTTGTCTTCATATGATGTAATTATTTATTTATTTTGTATAGAAATCCTATTATATAGTAAAGATGTGACATTTGTTTCTGTACCATGATTCATCACATGTGTGAGGCTTGGTCCCAGCACAACCGGTGATTAAGTTCGCGCCCGGGTCCCTAAAACCTAGGTGTGATAGGTAGATGAGCTGGCAACTTCTTTGGATAGTCAGGACAAGTTAGTTAGGCTTGCTGCTCGTGAGAGAAATGAGTACAAGAGCTTGTACGGTAGAACGATTAGGGAGCTTTAGTCTGCTAGAGCTTCTGTTGTGGTGTCCGACGAGACTAAATGTGATGACTGCGCTCTTCACATGTAGAACATCACTACATTGTAGACCAAGTATGACACCCTGCTAAATGAGTGCAATGTGCTTTGATCTAGACCTAGATTGTTGGGTGCATGTAAGACTTATCCTGGCTTGCAGACTGAGTTAGCAGAGAAGAACGCTTGGATACCTCGCTTGACAGTTGATTCTGCATCCATGACTTTGGATGATGGACCCAATATGACTTATTCCACAACTTGGGGTTCGCTCGAGCCAGAGGGTGATGAGTTTGGAGGAGTTGAGGCTGTTGTTGAGGGGCAGGCTACCTCTTTGAGAGATGCTTCATGCCACGTCTAGCGTGATCACCCTCCTCAATAGATGATTGGTGAGCTTCATGAGGGAGTCACTTGCTCTAGGTATCAGTAGGTGTCCCACTTTGCTCACTCATCTTTTGTTGCCTCTTTCGAACTATAGGATGTTGGACACGCTTTGTCTAACCCCAATTGGGTCAATGCCATGCATGAGGAGCTTGAAAATTTTAAGAAAAAACAAGTTTGGGTTTTGGTTCCACCTCCTCAAAACTACCACCCAATTAGTACAAAATGGGTTTTCAAAAACAAACAAAGCGAGGATGGGTTGGTAGTTCAAAACAACGTGAGGTTTAGTTGCCTAAGGGTTTTGCTAGAAGGAGAGTATAGACTATGAGGAAACCTTTGCCCCTATTGCCCGTTTAGAAGCCATTAGAATCCTTCTAGCTTTTGTTGCTTCGAAGGGTTTTAAACTTTTTCAAATAGATGTCAAAAGTGGTTTATTGAATGTGTATATAGAGGAAGAGGTTTATGTTAGGCATCCCCCTGGTTTTGATAGTTCTAAGTTTCTAAAGCATGTTTTCAAACTTCAAAAAGCTTTGTATGGTTTGAAACAAGCCCCTAGAGCCTGGTATGAGCATTTGAAAACTTTCTTGCTTGCTCTTTTGGAAGAACTTAAGTACTGTAGCGGATGATCGAAACTAATGTCTTTAGCTTTTGATTGCAATTCTGTATAGGCTACACCTAGTTTAAAAGTTAGACATTGACAATGCTTACAACCTCTCACACTCACATGCTTTTGAATGAAATTTGTGATTCGCTGCAAAATCCGATAAATTTGAAAATTTTCATGTTCAAACATGTTTATGGCATGATGAGTGACTGTTGTATGGGGTAGTTCATATTGTATACCCTTTGACTAGCAATTGGTTCATTTCCTCCTTACATATGTTCAGTGTTGTTTTAGTGGTGAACTTCTCTTTTGACATGCTTAAAACTGAATCAAATGCTTATTCTTTACATATCTTGTGCAAATGATCAGTTTGAGCATCTACTAGCACTTGAATTTATTAACACACACATCGTATAGCACCACTTAGAGCATTTTCCACTCTGACTTCTATACTTTTGAAGCTCCGGTATTTCATGCACCTCTTGCTGCTTTCATGCATATCTCTAAGCGACTTTCTTCTTTCTTGTCCCTTATTTGGTGCTTATTGAGGGCACTTGTCAACTAGGGGGAGAATTCAGTAGAGGGAGAAGTTAGTGAGAGGGGGAGATGTGCAAGGTGAGACTTTGGGGAGTTTTTCACTCACATCTTGTTGAGGTCGCTTGCTTTTCTGTGAGGTTCTGAGCTATCTTTTAAGATGAATTGTTTTTGTTAGGGGGAGCATTTGCTAATTGTCTTGAGCCTTTTGCCTCTTTTTGGAGGGACTAGCTTTGATTTCATCCCTACTGCTATTTTTATGCTCCGGTCTAGATTTGTCTTGGTCGCCATTTTTTTGGGGGAAAGCTTTGCTTGCTCTTGATAACTTGTTTTCACTCAAGCGAGTTCCTTCTTCCCTTCTTCCTATTTTCTGATGATTCATGTGCTGGTGCGATGGTGTTGACAATGCACTCATCAAGGGGGAGATTGTGAACAGGTTGACTTGTCCCTTGTGGTTCCTATTGATGATGAGTGATTTCCATCATGGGTAGTGCTTTGGTGAGAGTCAATGGACTGACCCGAGTATGAGTTTGTGTTGTGCAACCATGTCTCTCGGCTTGTGGTGCACAGGTGTGCAGTTATGAGATGGTGGTTGACAGCGAAGGTGAAAGTCATGTTGGTTCATGCCGATGGAACGATAATGGCAAAGGACGAGCATTGAGTCTTAAATGAGGGACTAGACAAGATAGGTGACTAGCTATGGTGGCTGATACCTGGGACACCGTCGAGCGTGAGGATGTGGAGGAGCTAATCGTGTTGTCGACGCAGTCGTGGACTGGTGGGACACATGTCTAGAACATGGGGACGTGTATAGAGTACGATACTCATAGTGGTTTCAGTGGTTGAGCCTTAAAACCACTGAGCTCTATGGAGTGCTGGTTTCACCGGGTTTCGGGTTTAAAATCCGGTGGTGCGGTTCTAGAAGAAATCAAAGGCGGCACGTAGCGTCATCGTGAAGGGTGTGTCAAGGCGAACCAAGTTCATGAAGAGCGCATGGCCGTCATATGCATATTCCAGGAGTTGATCCATTTTCCCCCGGCTAAGTGGATAAGCTCTATCTAGGGGTAGTTTAGCCTAGTTAAATAACCCCCTATAATGAGGGAGGGCTGGTTGTTTCACATATCTCTTTGGCTTTCATTTAGTCTTATTCCACTTGAGCACTTAGTCCTTGATTCTGAGTTTGTAAGAGGTCTAGCCAGGAGATCCATAGATGTTTTGAACTCCGCATCTGTGCACTTGTGATTTTATGAGGAAGTGTGGCCATAACCACATTGTGCCAGCGTGCTTTCAAATCAAGTGCTTAGTTTGATTTCGCTAAGTTTTCGATTTGTTTTCTCCTCTCTTAATCCCTCTATTAAGTTTTTGTGAGAATTTTTGATCTCTTGTGTTGAGGTTTGATTTGGGATTGCTTTGGGGTGAGAAACAGTCTTTGGATCACTGCAAACATATTGCAGTTTGTGATCATGAACAAATTTTGATTTGTTTTCATCTCATTTTAGAAAACCCCAACAAAACCCCATTCAAGTTGAGATTTTGAATCGATTTGTGAAGTGTTGATTTGTTTTAGTTCAAACTTAATGAAACATCTTATCTTCTTCTACACTTGTTGTTGTCAAAATTTTGAGGTCATTCTGTGCAATATTGTTGCATGGGACTACCGCTCTAACGTGTGACACTTCCCCTTGCTCCGATCTACAATTTTGAATATGGTTTTCTGTATTTTTCTGGAGTGGTTCTTTGCCAACAGTTGAGTACATTCAATTGACACTGGATTGATCTACACTATGTTGAGCTGTTTTTGGAGTCCCGTGGGGTTGGATTGGAATTGGGGTCAAGTCACGTGTGCTCCTTTATTGGAGAAATTTTTGTGGCTCCCGTACGACTAAAATAAAAATAGAAGACCTAACTCTATACCAATTGTCCACAATTCCTTCGACACTTAGAATATGAAAACCTTCATCTTTTGATTCGGCTTTTTCAGCCATCGCTTCACATTCTTATCTGAGGGATTCTTTTCATCGTTGCAGTGCAAATTCCTGTAATGCGACCTAATTTACCATTTGCTCTGCAAAACACACGTTAGCCACATATAATCTTATGTTGTCATTGATCACTAAAACCAACCAGGGGCCTAGATGCTTTCAATCTCCCCGGTTTTGGTGATTGATGACAACCCTACAAGAGTGTGAGTGTTTTGTTTGTTTTTTCTGTCAATACTAAAGATAGTTAGTGATACTCAATAAGTTTGACAGAGAAAAGTTATGTAAGAGTATAGGAAGTATAAGCGCATACACAACATAAGTATCTTGTTCACAAAAGTATGAGATAAAGACCATGAACAAGAACTGCATGACTGGTGTTGGGGACTCGTTCTCAAATGCTATGAATTAAGAACAAGGCAACATAAAATGTTAAACGTTAATGCCCTTCGTCCGCTGAAGCATTATTCCTTTAAGGATTTAATGAACTTCGAACGAAGGTTAAGGACGATACAATTACGAAGGTTGAATCTTCGTAATTGAACTCTAATAGATTATGTAAAGTAATACTAAATATGAAGCATCAAAGACAAATAAATTATAAATGAACAATCATCACTTTCATATTATATTAACTTAATGCATTCAAATATTAGATACATTTATACCTCTGCCTTGGCAAAGATTAATTCCCGAGTGATGCGATTGCAATTATAGGAATGCGTGAACAGTAAAGGAATATTGTTCACTATTTATAGGCACAGGACACAGCATGTGAGGAATTACAATCATGCCCCTCATAAAAGTTTACAACACCGACTCAAACACTTATGGACTAAAAGGTCATTCTACTTTTAAGTCGGTTTGTAATTCCGAAGCTTCATGAACAGCAACCTTCGGCATCACGTGCAGTCAGCTTCAGCCGAAGCTGTTTCTTCCTGTAGGACCTTCGGCGATGAAGCATGGTCCCAACAGTAGCCCCTTCGCGGTGCTAGATCATTTTTCGTAACGAGCTTGATCCGTGAAAAAAGTATCTTAGGCTTCAGGAAGCCGAAGGTCCGAAAAACACCTTCCCTGAGCTCGTTGTCGAGAAACGATTCAACTTCCAAGTGCGTAGCGGTCCCACCCTGCAGGGTTACTATTTGATCTCTGCGGTCCACCGCGCAGTGGGTGTGAGCAGTTGTTTGCCCGGTGTAAAAATCCTGGCGATTCACCTTCTTACCTGCAGTACTATATAAACAGACGGGTAGGTGTGAAGTTACCACAGCATTCATTGCTATTGCACTGTTTTGCTGCAGAATTTTTTAACCATAGCCGAAGCTTAACTCTCGCAATCAGACGAAGCTCCGGTACAAAGCCTACTTCATTAGAAGAAAAAGCTTCGGAAGAAAAGTTTTTTAGTTCCCAAGAAATTCAGAATTAAATGGCCAGAGTGCGCTCTACCGCTAGAGTTGAGCGTGAGGGAGACGAAGCTGAAGGAGCAGAGACTGTTCCTATCTCCGAAGCGATGCAACGATCCGGACTGGTGACCTCGGAAGGAATCCGTACTGCCGAGACAGAGCAGACTGTTGCCGAGACAGAACAAGTTGCTGCCGAAGCAGAAGAAGTTGCTGCCGAAGCAGAAGAAGGAAATATTGAGGAAGTTGATCCCGATGATGATTACTATATTGCCGTGCCAAGCAAGCCCAGTCACTTGGACTTCGGAAAGTCGATTGTCTCCAAGGCTGATCTCTCCAAGATGGTGAAGTCGGGCTATTTCAGTGAGAATGAGAAGAAGCTACTTCGCTTCGGGGGGAAGAAACTACCCCGAAGCCAGAAAAGGATGAAATAGTCATTTTCAAGAGCTTCCTAAAGGCTAGGTTGAGATTCCCCTTAAATAGGATGATCTTTGATGTGCTGCAAAGATTTGGCATCTATTTTCACCAACTTACACCCAACGCGATTGTCAGGCTCAGCGTCTATATCTGGGCTCTCCGAAGCCAGGCGGTGGAGCCATTTGCCGACAGCTTCTGTCGAGTTCAAGAGCTGCATTACCAAACTAAGGCCAGAAAAGATGGATTGCATGAAAATTTTGGTTGCTATAATTTTGCTTATCGGAAAACCACGAAGTTTCCCGTGATCAGCTACCGAAGCAAATGGCCAGCAGGCTGGAAATCAGAGTGGTTTTATGTCAAAGTTAACGAAGACAAAGAGAAGCTAGTTCAGAGCCCTCTTGAGCTAACCTTCGGAGAAACAAGACCCCGATGCAGAATGGAAGTAGAAGGTCCAACCTGGGCTGCACTGGGCGAATTCAAAATTATTACAGAACATATTGGCACTAGAGATTTAGTGCAGGAATTCCTGGCCTTCAGGGTTTTTCCAACTATGAAAGAGTGGACAATGCCGAAGCTTAAAGGGGAAAAGAAAAAGGGGGAACTCGTCCGACTGCCCTACCATTATAAGTTCAAGAAATACTTTAAAGTACCCTGCCAAGAATGGCTTGATACAATTGAAATAATGAGTAATGAAATTCTTGGGAATTACTCTAAAAAAGAGGACCAACTGATGACAGCGGCTTTCGGCACTCGGCCGAAACGAAGGCTGAACAGGGTACTTGATGCCATAGGATTTGAATACACTGACTATGGTCGACTGGGCGGAGATGCTGGGGGCCCGAAGCGAAAAAGGATTGCCAGCGCTACTGACGAAGAGGTCGTCAAGGTAGCTAAAAAGAAAAAGAAAGATTCTGAAGATCTTAGCGCTGAAGAGTTAAATCCTGAGCCGAAGGTGGCCACTACAAAAAAGAGAAAAAATGCATCCCCAGAGCCGGAAATGTCGGTCCGAGAAGAAGATACTCCTGCTTCTCCTTCTGTTGTTGAAGTAGAGGAAATTATGAAGGTAATGACTGAACCTTTGCCTTTCAGGCTAAGTCCGCTGGCATTGGAACTGACGAAGTTTTTTCAGAAGGACAAGGCAGCTTCGGCAGTAGAAAGTCCTGCGAAGCCGAAAAAGCGGAGAATTATTCAAGTAACAGATGTGATCCATCAGACGCCGCCACCGGCAACGGTGTCAAAAATTGTTTTTTGCTGAAACTGCCGAAGCCGAAGCTACTGAAATGAAAACTGCTGAAGCTGAAACCGGCGAAGCCGAAACTACCGGGGCCGAAGTCGGGGCCACCGAAGAGTCGAACCTAGAAGCCACACTTAAGGTTATTGACAATATACTCCTGAAAATGACTGAAGAAGAAGCTACTATGGCTGCAGTGAATACGGCAACTGAGAAGGGGAAAGAGCAGATTGATGAAATTTCAGAAGAAGAAGATTTTAACTTTCAAGATTTACTCGGACAAGAATTAACAGACGCCGAAAAGGAGGAGTTGAGAAAATATGTCATATCTTGCGGATACAAATTAGGGGCTATGCTATTTGGTGGGGTCAATGAAGGGAAACTAAGATGCCTTCGGAACCGCTCCGAGGCCAAAATTGTTAGGACCCTTTCCAAAAGCATTGCCCTGCCGAAGCTGGAAGCAGACTTGTGCCGCTACCAACGTCAACACATCGCCGGAAGCTTGTTGTATGCTAACTTCAAGGTAACGAATATTTTTGTTATTTTATTACCATTATTATTATCTTTTAAGTCGTGTTCTAACGAAGATCATTTCGACAGAGCATATTATTAGGCAAGGTTTTAAAAATGCAACAAGATCTGGAGGAGGAGAAAAACAAAGCCGTTATTCAAGATTTGGCTGAGAAAATTGAAAATCACGAAGCCAATCTGAAAAAGAAAGACTTCGCAATCCAAGACCTTGAGATCACGGTCAAAGAGCACGAAGGTGCACTAGAAAAGAAGGATTTTGTTATTCAGACCATGGAGGGCTCTTTGGCTGAAGTCCAGACTAAAAATGACAAATTAAAGAATGAATTGCTCCGACAATCAGAAAAATTCGAGCAAGAAAAGAAATATTTTGAAGCAAGCCTGAAAGCTGAAGTGGATAAATACTCAAATTTGCAGAAATCCTTCAAAGAACTTCAGGAGAAATGCTTAAGCTTCGGCAGCCGATGTGTGCAGCGGCTGAAGGATGTATTTCACTCTGTCGGAGCTAGCTCTTCGAAATTTACACCTTCAGCTGAGAATCTGCCAAGAACATTAGAATATATTGAAGGCGAAGTTGACGCCCTTGACGAAGTTATTGGTGGGCACGCCGACTTCTGCGCCCTGGTAGCTTCTCGGGGCACAGCTACGGCATTTTTGAAGGCTGGCTGCACACATGGGAACATTGTAAACAGACCAAACTTCAGCTTGTCAGCTTCAGATTTGATGGATATTCCAAGCTTAGCCAGAAGTATCGGAAATAGATTCATGACCCAGATCTGGATAAGTGGCGGGCGGAAAATGGCAGGCGACGAAGCTCGAAGCCATCTTAAACCGGTAAGAAACTTATGTTTATTACTTTTACCTTCTCCTTTGAAATTTGTACCTTTCTTACTCTGGTATTTGGTATATACAGGATGACGAAGCTGAAGATTGACAATGCTGAAGCTTGGCAAAACTGAAAACGAAGCCTTAGCTAAAGCTTTAAAGTTGTTTATAATGTGCTTTCCTGCAAAAACTCTTGGAGAAACTCTTGTAATATAGATATGGAATATCTTATGTAAATTTGTACATACCTTGTAATATATCATGTCTCCCTTATCCGTATTCAATCTGCTTTGCTGTGGACGAAACTTCTCTTTTGAGCCGAAGGCGAAAAACACCTTTCCTTCTTTTCGTACACAACGAAGCATAGAAAATTTTTCCTTCGAATCTTTTCCTTTTTTTCTGAAACACCTGTCTCTTTTTGTGTAGCATGATGATGATTCTATATATGTCTAAATGGATGTTTATGAATGCAAATGACATGATGATATGTTATGTGCACATGAATATTAGGACACATATTCAAAAAACCATAAGCATGGCCCTTCGTCTCCATAAAAATGATGAAAATCTTTTTGCCGTTTATTTTTCGGCTTCACCGTTTACTTTTCGGTGTATCAGCGTTGACTTTTCGCTGTAAGCCTCCCTTAGGAGCTTCTTCGCCTTTTACTTTCGGCGGAATCAGCGTTTATTTTTCGCTGTAAGCCTCCCTTAGGAGCTTCTTCGCCTTTTACTTTCGGCGGAATCAGCGTTTATTTTTCGCTGTAAGCTCTGCATTCCCTTAGGAACGACTTTTGAGCTTCTCCCTGTTCTCTTTTCTTTTTCTTTGCACTCGAAGGTGCATTCTCAGATTTTACATTTATATTTTTGGGGGGATATTACTCTTATAGAATTGAAATAAGGAAAAGAAAAATTACATGTTGTGGCCCCATTAAAAACCTTTCTCCCCCTTTGGAAAAGAAAAGGGTGCCACAAAAAAGAATATAAAAAATTACATCGAACTAAACATAATATCGCCGAAGCTCATCCGCATTCCACGATCTAGGAATGTCATTGCCGTCCATATCCTTCAATCTGTAAGAACCAGGTCTTGACGAAGATATTACCAAAAAAGGGCCTTCCCACTTCAGCTGTAATTTGCCTACCGTTTCAGGGTTAGCTACTCTTCGAAGTACCAAGTGTCCTGGTTCAATATTCTTCAACTTGACCTTTCTATCACGCCATTTTATTGTTTCAGCTTGATATTTACTGATGTTTTCCACAGCTTGAAGTCTGATCCCTTCAATAGCATCTTTTTCTACAGAGCAATCAGCTTCGTTTTCGCCCTCTGCCGAAGCTACTGTCCTTATTGATCCTGTTTTGGCCTCTTCTGGGGTTATTGCTTCGTCACCAAACAATAGTTTAAAGGGTGTAAAGCCTGTTGATCTTGACATGGTTGTGTTATGACTCCACACCACTTTAATTAACTCGTATGGCCACTTTCCCCTGGGCTGATTGAAGATTGACTTCATTATTCCTGTCATTATGATCCCATTGGCTCTTTCGACAAGTCCATTTGACTCTGGGTGTCAGACTGATGCAAAATGGATCTTCGTGCCAATTTGATTACAAAATTCTCTGAAGGCTTCAGAATCAAACTGTGTCCCATTATCCATAGTGATAGCCTTCGGCACTCCGAAGCGACAAACAATGTTTTGCCAGAAAAACTTTTGAATAGTAAATGAAGTTATTGTGGCTAAGGGCTTCGCCTCAATCCATTTGGAAAAATATTCCACTGCCACCACCACATATCTTAAGTTCCCCTTTGCTGGTGATAATGGACCTAGCAAATCCAGACCCCATCTTTGCAACGGCCAAGTGGGTTGTATTAATTGAGTTAAAGACGAAGGTTGTTTTTGATCTCTTGCACATTTCTGACAACCTTCGCACTTTTGAACTAAATCCGCTGCATCCGAAGCTGCCTTTGGCCAATAAAATCATTGGCGAAAAACTTTCCCAAGCAAGGGCCTAGATCCAATGTGAGATCCACACAGACCTGCATGTATGTCCTTCATTAATTCTATACCTTCGGATCTGGATAAGCACTTGAGTAATGGGGAACAGACCCCGCGCTTGTATAACTCCCCTTCTATCATGACATATGGTCGAGCTCTTGCTTCTATTCTCCTGTTGTAAGCTTCGTCGTCTGAAAGAAAATTACCCTGAAGGAAAGAGATGATCTCAGTTCTCCAATCTTCACTATAAACAGGGGATATATTAAGGATTGCTCTTTCAAGAAGCTCGACCGAAGGTGCTTTTATTGTTTCAAAAAATACTTCCGAAGGTATAGGTAGCCCCTGGGCTGCTGACTTAGCCAATAGATCGGCATATTCATTTTCTCCACGAGGAATATTTTTGACAGAGAAGCCTTCGAAGGAAGCCTCAATCCTTCGGACTGTATCTAGATACTTTTCAAGCTTCGGGTCTCTTGCTTTGTAACTTTTGTCAATGTGACCAGAAATAACTTGGGAATCAGTTTTAAGGATGGCTCTCCTGATTCCCATTGCCCTTAATTTCCGAAGACCCAAGAGCAGAGCTTCATACTCGGCAATGTTATTTGTGCAACTAAAATCAAGTTTTGCCGCATAACAAGTTTTAACTTTGGAAGGTGAAACCAACACAGCAGCCGCTCCCGCTCCGAAGGTTCCCCAAGACCCATCGCAAAACACTGTCCATGCTTCGGCGTCTTTATTTGTTTCTTCCTCCTGAGCCCCTGGCGTCCAGTCAGCAATGAAGTCTGCTAACGCCTAGGACTGAATCGAAGATCTATGAACATATTCAATACAAAATTCATTGAGCTCTGCAGCCCATTTTCCAATCCTTTCAGTAGCTTCTCGGTTCCTCATAATATCCTTCAGAGGTTGTGAAGAAGGAACAATTATGTTGTAAGCTTGAAAATAGTGCCGAAGCTTCCTGGAGGCCATCAAGACAGCATACAGTACCTTCTCCAACTCTGTATAATTTTTCTTTGATAAACTAAGAACCTCAGATACAAAATATATTGGGGCCTGCCTCTTAACTTGGCCTTCAAGCTTCTCCTGAACAAGTGCTGCACTTACCGCTGAGTGCGAAGCTGCCACATATAATAACAAAGGAGCCCCTGGCGTAGGTGGAGTTAGTGTTGTTAGATCTATCAAATACTGTTTCAGCTCTTCAAAGGCCTTCTGCTGGATTGGTCCCCATTGAAAGACTTCGGCTGACTTCAGCACTTCGAAGAATGGTAAGTTTCTCTCTGCTGATTTGGATATGAATCTATTGAGAGATGCCAGCCTTCCTGTCAATCTTTGAGCCCCCTTTTTTGTACTTGGTGGCTCCATTCGAAGTATGGCTTCGATTTTACTTGGGTTGGCCTCAATTCCCTTTGTTGAAACTAGGCAACCAAGAAATTTCCCCTTCTTTACTCCGAAAACACATTTTTCTGGATTCAGCTTTAGACCAGCCTGTCTAAAATTAGCGAAGGTCTCCTGTAAATCAGCAATGTGGTTATCCTGCTTCGTGCTCTTTACAATGATGTCATCAACATAAGTTAGTACATTCCTGCCTATCTGAGAATGGAGAACCTTTGCTGTCATTCTACTGAAGCTTCCTCCAGCATTCTTAAGCCCTTCAGGCATCCGAAGGTAACAATATGTCCCACTAGGGGTTATGGAACTGGTTTTTGGTTCATCCTCCTTCTTCATCCAGATTTGATGATAGCCTGAATAGCAATCCAGTAAACTCATAAGTTCTGATGAAGCTGCTGCATCAACTAAAGAATCTATCCTTGGCAATGGAAACTCATCCTTCGGACAGGCCTTATTGAGATCAGTAAAATCGATGCACATTCTCCATTTACCATTGGCCTTCTTCACCATAACAGTGTTAGCCAACCATTCTGGGTACTTTACCTCTCTAATAACTCCGGCACTAAGGAGTCGTTTCACTTCATTCCGAGCACCTTCGGCCTTGTCATCAGACATCTTCCGAAGCCTCTGTTTCCTGGGTCTAAAGGATGGATCAACATTGAGCGAATGCTCAATAACATCCCTGTTAACTCTGCAAAGATCATTAGCTGACCAAGCAAAAACATCTTTATTGTTGAACAAAAACCTTATCAAGGTTTTCTCCTGCTCTTCGGACAATTGAGATCCCAATAGCACCTTCTGCTCTGCTATGTCCTCACATAAGAGCATGGGTTTCGGCTGGTCAGCCGAAGCAGCTTTTTCCCTTCTGAACTTGTATTGCTCACAAGCTTCAGTTCCATCTATATTATGGATTGCTTTTGAGTCTGTCCAATTTCCTTCGGCCCTTCTGGCAGCTTCTTGACTTCCATGAATAGCAATGGGCCCTTGGTCCAAAGGTATCTTCATGCAAAGATAAGCTGGATGCAGAATTGCTTCGAAGGCATTAAGAGTACCACGACCAATGATTGCATTGTAAGGGTAATCCATGTCAACAATATCAAACATAACTTGCTCAGTTCTTGTGTTGTTGATGAATCCGAAAGCCACTGACATTGAGATTTTGCCGAGTGCTACAATCTGCCTTCCTCCGAAGCCGCAGAGGGGATGTGTAGCATCAAGAATTTTATCTTCGGGCTCTTGCATCTGTCTGAAGGCCTTAGCAAATATGACATCAGCTGCACTGCTTGTATCAACCAAAACATTATGGACCAGAAATCCTTTGATAACACAAGAGATAACCATAGCATCGTTGTGTGGGTAATCCTTGAGTTGAAGGTCCTCTTGGGAGAAGGTAATGGGAATGTGAGACCATCTTGACTTGATAAAGGGTCCTTGCACCCCGACATGTTGTACCCTTCTCTGTGCTTCCTTCTTCTGTTTCTTGTTGGCTGGTTCTGAACATGAACCGCCCGTTATCGGGAGTACCAGCTTCGGAACCGAAGCAGCTCCAGCTTGAATATTGAACGAAGCCATCAGCTCAGAAAAGTGGAAGTGAGTTCACCGGAGGTGGGCGCCAATGTTGGGGACTCGTTCTCAAATGCTATGAATTAAGAACAAGGCAACATAAAATGTTAAACGTTAATGCCCTTCGTCCGCTGAAGCATTATTCCTTTAAGGATTTAATGAACTTCGGACGAAGGTTAAGGACGATACAATTACGAAGGTTGAATCTTCGTAATTGAACTCTAATAGATTATGTAAAGTAATACTAAATATGAAGCATCAAAGACAAATAAATTATAAATGAACAATCATCACTTTCATATTATATTAACTTAATGCATTCAAATATTAGATACATTTATACCTCTGCCTTGGCAAAGATTAATTCCCGAGTGATGCGATTGCAATTATAGGAATGCGTGAACAGTAAAGGAATATTGTTCACTATTTATAGGCACAGGACACAGCATGTGAGGAATTACAATCATGCCCCTCATAAAAGTTTACAACACCGACTCAAACACTTATGGACTAAAAGGTCATTCTACTTTTAAGCCGGTTTGTAATTCCGAAGCTTCATGAACAGCAACCTTCGGCATCACGTGCAGTCAGCTTCAGCCGAAGCTGTTTCTTCCTGTAGGACCTTCGGCGACGAAGCATGGTCCCAACAACTGGTGACAACAACATAAGTGAAAACATAAACACACAGAGTCATTAAAATACCCTGAGAGCATGTCATAAAGTTTGTGAGGTAAAAAGCATATAAAAGCGAACAACCAATACAGAGAGTATCATGCATATATTACATCAAAAGATCATGAGCTCTCACCTAACTCCCCCTAGCTCTCACAACCCGCATCTCTCCCCTTTGGCGTCAAACACCAAAAGGGTTATCCTAACCTAGAGCCCAGAGGAAGGAGGAGGAGGAGCAAGCGCATCAGGTCGAGGTTGAGGAAGCAGTGCAAACACGAGCAAGGTGTCGGAGCCAGTCTCGGATCTAGTATTTGCGGTAGAGGCTGGAGCTGGTGCTGACTCGGACACTGGCTACGTGCTGGATCTTCTAGAGTTGGGGCAGGCACAGAGACTTCCACGACAGGAGTGGCGACAGAAGACGCTTGAGGCACTGGTGGCTAAGGACTGACTGATCCGATGACCTGGGTAGAGAAGTCCAGGGTGACCGGCCTGAGCGGAGAGATGGCTGGACCAAAGGAGTGGAGGTGGGGTCCTAACTGAATTGCTGGCACAACTGTAGTCTGAAGAGAAGAAGGTGGAGCAGATTGTACTAGAAGAATGGGACCACCGGTGTGCTGAAGGATATGAGTCATGAACGCCTAGTGCTCCGCCCTATCTGCCAAGAGCTGCTGATGGAGGGTGTCCTGGTGGTCCTGAATAGTCTGCAACATAGACAACATCTGCTCGGACATCTGCTATTGAATGGTTGCTTGATGGGCCTGCTCTGCTGTCAGGTGAGCCTATTGCTGAGTGAGTGACTGGAGTATAGCGGCTAAAGCAGGGTCAATCACTGGAGGAGCAGCCGGAGGAGCGGCACTGGAGCCACCAGCCTCGTGATCATGGGAACTATGTGGCACATGAGGTGGTGGCAGAATCCTCAGATCCTCATCGTCTGAAGAAGTGTCAGCAGTGGCACCCTGATCCTCAAACTGACGGATAGCCTCTCCTCATTTCTAAAATCTAGTGCCAGCGGATCTACCTAAGCCAGAGATGTGTCCTCAGGAGGCGGTAGAATCTGAACTGAAGTCTAGAGGCATCAAGGGTGGCCTAGAACTAAGGAGACTGATCAGTTATGCGAAGATGTGACAAAGGTAGTGCACATAGGGTAGCTGACACCGAGCTTGCAATCCATCCAACATTGTGTCCTCAATCTCACAGATCAAGAAGTCGACAACATCAAACAAAGAGTGGGAAACTGTACCACCCTGAATTTGGGGTATAAAATTCTTCTCTAATGCCTACCAAATTCAGGTATTACCTCTTGTTTCTCTCTTTCTAGATTTATTCTCTCTCCTTTTTATTAGAATTATGTCTAGTTTGTAGGGGATTAACTATCTATTTAATATAGCAAAACCTATGTGAGTCATGAAATATTACATCATGCTGAGCCTAAATTATTCTTTTGGTTGATGCACATGTTTGAACTAGTTTGAATTTGAATTGGGTTTGAATTTGATTTGAAGTCCATAGAGAAATTAAAAAAGAAAAGCATTCGGAAAATTCCAGAAAAAATAAAAGCGAATTCAGCCTTGCAGGCCTAGCCCAGCCCAGCTAGGTCGCACGCGTGCTTCGCCTAACAGGTGGATCTCACCTGTCAGCGACGGCCCGCGTCCGTGCACTCTCGCTCCCTCTCTCTCTCTCTCTCTGCGCTGCGGGCTAGCCTTGTCAGTGTCGTGGACCGTTCGCCCACGCGCTCGCTCTCTCTCGCTGCGCTGTGGGGCCGCCTTGTCAGCTCCGTCTTCTCCGCAACCGTCGTTGACCTACATCCGTGCACCTGCCGTGGAGACCACCCACGTCGCCCGCGCCCGCTCTCTCCCCTGCCTCATTTCGCACACTCTCACCCTCTCTCGCGCTCTGCCGTCCCCGCCCATGCTCGCCGGAGATCCGCTGCCACGCTGTCGGCCGTCCAGCCCGCCATAAGCCACGCCAAGCCATCCCGAGCTCCGTCCCGAGGTGAGGAACTTGTCCCCGTGCTTAGTTTACCTTATTTTCGCCTTGTCTTAGCCAATTTGGCCTCGCTAGAGTTGAGTCGCGCCGGTTCGCCATGCCCGCACGGTGACTAGCCGATTTAGCCTCGCCCTGTGCCCCTGCATTGGTTAGTAGCGTTCCCCTTACCTCGCCGGAGCCAGTCCAAGCCTTAACGCGCCCAAAACCCCTCCCCGCGACCGGGATTCCTTGCTGGAATTGCCCGACCCGCCCGGAGAACCTCCCCTTCACCGTTCTCCCGTCTCCGGTCCCGTTCTGGCGACCGGAGCCCTGCCAGTGAGTTCGTCGGACCTTCTTCACTCGTTCCAGCCCTCACCGGCGACCCTAGACTCCTCGACGACCATGTCTGCCCCGTTTTCGGTGACTTCACCGCCGTGGAGGGAGCAACATCAGTCACCGAGCTGTAAAACCCCTATGCACCCCATCGTGACCGTCCATCCTCGATCCAACGGTTCGGATCTGCGGATATCGGCTGCGTCTTCGCGCTCTGTCCATGGGCCCCGCCTGTCTGTGCTTGCGCCCCCTGGCACCGGGCCCGACTAGTCAGCCCATTCCCCCTCCCCAGTCGCTGACATCCCTGGCCCGCTTGTCAGCACTTGCCCGCGCGTCCGCGCACGCTCGCGCTCGGATCTAATCCTGGCCGTTGATTCGCGATCGCGCGGTCGAGATCACCCGATACCCGTTTGTATGGAAAACTTGTCAAAAAACCCTCCTAGCTTTCTGGATATCAACCCACCGTCCCTGGTTTTCGCGCGCATGCCCCTAAGTATCTGCAGAAAAGTCCCCGACCTTTTGTTTTATCGCAGAATTGGGCCTAGTTTTGTATTTTGAATTCCAGAACTTGTTTATTTCTTATCTTTTGCATATGAACTCCAAATTGAGTGATCCAAATTGCAAAATGTTCGGAAGATTATTATCTACCTGTTTAAATTATAATATCTTACTATCTGCTTGTGTTAATTTTATGCCTAGACTATAGGCTAGTGTAAGTGATGGTTTATTTATTAAAAGAAAACCCTAATGGTTATTAGATAATCAACCTTGTGAAAGTAACGACATGTAAAGTATGAACCTATTCCTGGTATAATTTTTGTGTCTCATTAAAATAAATGAAGTTAAGTTATGTAATCTATTGAGATAAGCAGTACTTAGAGAACCACAAACCTCTAGGTGTAATTACCTACCCTAGAACCTAGATTTCCCCTCTTGTGTTTATACTTTTATTTTGAATTTATGTTCACTTGATTGTACATGTTTTGTGTACTGTTTCTTTGTCATTATCCAAATGTGTTGAATGCATGATCGCTTTGCATAGACAAAAACTAGCAACCTGTGGTCCCTGAGTGTGTTGCCGAAGACCTTCCTGAGCAGCGACCTGGTGAAGGCAAGTGTCCTCTGACCCATTATGTCCTACTTACTTTATAATTCACAGTCCCGCATTACTTAATTGAAACTTAAGGATTGACTAGTCTGTATTTATCTTGTCCTTGATTACCTTTTGGGTATTATGGTTAACTTCATGCTAATTCTTTATTTTAATCAACGAACATGATGAGAATATTGATGATACGATGTTGTTATTATGATTATGATGATGTTATTGTGGCACTTTAGAGGACTGAGGCTGTTTTCCTGAGTACCTCTTCGTAAGGACCTGTTCGTTGAGTGACCACCCGGGATAATAGTACAACCATGAGGGTGGAATGGGACGCCCTTAGATGATTAATTAGATGAACTTGGGGGTGTAGTTGGCTTTGCCGGAGGGCCGTCAATGGGAACTGGGGCATAGTGCTCGCTTTGCTAAGGGTGGGTGCTGAGTTCATTCGATTTGGTTTTGTTAGTCACCCACCTTAGGGAGGGGTGTTGTGTTTGTATGACTGGCAAAACGTAACGAGCAGCTATGCACCAGGATAGGTTTTGTAAAGGCTACATAGTGTATCCTTGGCCATTCACCTCGGTAGTGAAGATCGGGTCTGTACAACCTAGGCTGGAAAGGGATCATGACTCGTGGGTAAAGTGTGCAACCTCTGCAGAGTGTTAGAAACTGGTATATCAGTCGTGCTCACGGTTAAGAACAGCCTTGGGATCCACTTTGATTAGAATAACTTTGGATACCTTATGATGATGATTAATGGTGACGATTATAATTATGGTCTTTGGTATTTCCTCTTGGAGGGAGTACTTTTGGGTAATAAATAGGCTTATTACTAAAACTTGGCTTACTACTAGTAATAAATATCTGACCAACTAAAAGCAATTGCTTTAACCATAACCCCCACATACAGCTAGTCCACTTTAGCTAAACGAGACATTTGCTGAGTACGTTGATGTGTACTCACCCTTGCTTTAAAACCCACCACATCTGAGGTTGTCCCCATTACAATCAATGCTCAGGAAGAGATGCACGCAACATGGAGGACTTTGAGGAGTTTCAGGACTATGATGAGTTCTAGTTGTGTTAGTGGCAAACCCCCAGTCAGCTCCCTGTGAAGACCCTATCTCTATGTTTCGTATTCCACACTTTGATTATGATTATGACTATGTTAAGTTAATGACTCTGTGGATGTATTGGACGTCTTGATGTAACAAAGTACCTTTTCCGCTATTTAGTTTGAGCAATGTGTGATGATGTCCAACTATGTAATCGTTGTGTACGTGAGTTTCTAATCCTGGCACGTACATGGTTCGCATTCGGTTTGCCTTCCAAAACCGGGTGTGATAGAAACCAGAGCACCGAGGACCCTTAGCTGAATACGAGTGGTAGCCTTTCTGTATCCCATCCTCGGTAGTAGGGTGCACCTCATCAGCTCATAAAGGAACTTCGTCGCTGGGGTGAAGTCTACAGAAGAGCACCGAGAGCCGTCTGAGAATGGAGGCCGGAAGAGAGTAGCAACGTGAGCGGTTCCGGGAGCTACTCTATCATGAGGACAACGAGGAGGGTCTGAGGTACCATAGAACAAGTTGTGAAGCCTCGTCGTTGACTCAGGGAATCCAAATAACTCCCGGATCTGAGTTGTATGCAGAGTGATATCCTCACGGTCGAACCGGAACCTCATCCACTGATGGTCAGGGTCGATCCATATTGTAGCATAGAAGACTCGGACCCACTCCTCAACATACCGGCCACCAAATGTCAGCAAGGAGTAGAGACCTGGCAGATATGTAATGTGACTCTCAGACTCTGCATCAGCTACTATACGGAAGGCAGAAACATCTAAACGTCGGTGAGCCCTCAGAGCAATCTATGCTATCAACTGCACTCTATAGAAGGACTCCTAGGTCCTAGTGCTGAAAAGAGGCACAACTATCGAATCCCGTTGAGCGAGCAACCAAGAATCCATTGGCACATGTCAAAACTGACACACCCTGGTAGCTATGGCTCTCTGAAGGTCAACCAGGCACGTGTCCGCAGTAAGAGGATGCACCTTAGTCTCGTCAGGCTCCCGAAAGTGAGGTGGAGCGGAAGAGGGAGCAGTGGAAGCTGGTGTGGTGGAGGCAGTGGGTGCAGTAGGTGTGGTGGAAGGCTCAAGAGTGGCAGGAGCTAGCGTAGTGGAAGATGGTGGAGTGGTGACAGGGTCTGAGGGATCGAATCGAGCAGGGGTGGAGCGAGTCCAAGACGAGAGGCGACGTACTCGGAAGGCAATCTGATCGGAGGCGATCCTCAACTGACCACCCTACTCTGCCTGATCTGCTGCTACTGCGGCAACTGCTGCACGAGTGGCTCTATCCATCCGACTCTTTTTCTTGCCTCCCTGCTTCTCAAGGTAGACTTCCTTGTCCTTGTCCTATATGAAAGGGCGAGGAGGGTCCTGATCATCTCCTCCCCCTAACGGTGTGACATTCTTCGTCCTCACCATCCTGCACTGACTACTGACACGCTGCACAATAATTAGAAAAGATAAGCAAGAGCAGCAAAGTAGTAGGTAAGTGAAGATGTAGAATTGATTAGCTACCTGGGTACGTCTCGAGGGAGAAGAACCAGGCAGGAGAGGAGTCTCGTAGGCGGGCAAGCAGGCACACTGAAATGACAGAAGAGGTGAGCACATATTAGTCATATAGTCATAGGCATATGAAATGTGAGTAAATACATACACAAAGAGTTACGACACGAAATTTGAGAGATTTGGAAAGACAGAGGTCAAACAGCGCGAAAACGGCGTTTGAACGATGAATTATCCCATGGAGAGTTTGAAATTGTAAATGGGGCATGAAATGACATAAAAATGTGCCGATACTTCACTGGCAGGTAAATATGTATGAGAATGATTGAAGGGAGTGCTTGGTTTGAAGTTTGGTTGAGGAAAAATAAATTTGGCACTCGGTTCGAAAGGGATCACCAAAAATATGAATAGGTTGTGTAACAGGTGCCTGGAGTATTGGATAGGTGTGAAATTTGGCATGTGAGGTACTGGTAGTAGCTGGAGTGTGCTGGAAAAAATTGGGGTCGATTTGAGCTCGTTTGGCTAGTTTAGGCATTTCACCGAGCACTTGGTGTGTGGGGTTTGGGTTAGAGGGTGAAATGGCTATTTCTGGGTGCAAAACCTTCCAAAGGGAGAAGATTACCTGCAATGGATATATATAGGTGTTCTAGAGACACATTGGTGAACAAGATTTCACAGGAATCAAAGATTTTGAGCAAGGGTGGGAATGTGAGCTTCGCTTGAGAGAAATCAGAGAGATAAGAGAGAAATTGGGGAGGTCTGCTCACCAAAGATGAAAGAGGAAATAGGGGCGTGGGCGCAGATGCTGAGCAGCTCACCGAAGCACGAATGACGGTGGTCACCGCCGGCGAGGGCAAGGCGGTGACGGTGCGGGAGAGACAGATATCAGAGAGCTGGACTGCTGGCTGAGAGAAAAGAGCAGGCGCCTGGGCTCGAGCGCGTGGAGGTTTTTTTAAAACGAGTTATGGGCACACCGGACAGCGCACAATCACAGTCCGGTGCACACCAGACAAGACCGCACAATGGCAGATCCCCGCGAGGCCCAGCCGGTGCACCGAACATTGTAGAGTGCAGTGTCTGGTGCACACCGGACTGCCCGATGAACCCGGACTGAGGGCAACTTGATATTTTTGTAGGAATTTTTGAACCAAACCAAATCCCAACTTATAAGAACACAAAAGAACACATATTGGGACAGGTATTGGCACCCTCACATATTCCCTCATAATTTTCAAAATATTGTGCCATAGGCTATGCAGTTTTTAGGAAAATAAGCAAATGGTGAGATTTTGCATTTGGGAGTTGCACTAGGGGTTTCGAATGTGAATTGAGTTGTGAATACTCCCCCTAAGTGCAGTACCATATACACATATCAAGAACCAACAATTGCATAGTAAGTTAAATTTAAGTACTAAAAAGCTTAAAAGCTAGAACTTGTCAAGTTTGATCACGAGTTAAGCTTTTTCACTCTCTTTGTTGGTGGTTATCTCAACTAGGTTAGACAAGTCCTAGATGCAATGCAAGAAATTTAAATATGCAATGCAAGCTTGACACCACCATTTTATGATTAAGTAAAATTATGAGATCAAGAATATTTATCTCATTCCTCAACATGCAAAAGCGGGTTTTGTCTAAAGGCTTTGTGAAAATATCCGCTAGTTGATCTTTCGATCTTACTCCTTCTAGTATAATATCTCCTTTTTAGCAACATGATCTCTAAGGAAATGATGACAGATGTCAATGTGCTTGCTGCGCGAGTGTTGTACATGATTATTAGCAATTTTGACAGCATTCTCATTATCACACAATAAAGGTACCTTTTCTAGAACTACACCATAGTCTAGAAGAGTTTGTATCATATAAAGAATTTGTGTGCAACAAGCACCCACGGCAATGTATTTCGCTTTGGCGGTTGACAAGGCAACATTGTTTTGCTTTTTAGAGGTCCATGAAACTAGTGATCTCCCAAGCAAATGGCACCCTCTAGATGTACTTTTCCTATCAATTTTGCAACTGGCGTAATCCGAATCGGAATAGCCAATTCATTCAAAAGTAGCTCCTTTGGGATACCAAAGGCCAACGCTCGGGGTGTGCTTTAGGTACCTAAGAATTCTTTTAGCATCGCTAAGATGAGCTTTCTTAGGGTTTGCTTGAAAGCAATCACACAAACAGACACTAAACATGATATCAGGACTAGATGTGGTAAGATACAATAAACTACCAATCATAGAACGGTAGAGAGTTTCATCAACCGGGTTACCTCCCTCATCTAGGTCGAGATGTCTATTAGTAGGCATGGGTGTCTTGATTGGTTTGCACTTCTCCATTTTGAAGCTTTTCAACAAGTCTTTGGTGTACTTCTCTTGTGAGAGGAAGTTGCCATCTTTCATTTGTTTGACTTGGAAGCTGAGGAATAAAGTGAGTTCACCAATCATTGATATCTCGAACTCCTTCGACATCAACGCACCAAATTCCTTGCAATGACAATCATTTGTCGAGCCAAAGATTATATCATCAACATAAACTTGACAAATGAAAATATCACTGTTATGTTTCTTTGTGAATAGAGTGGTGTCGACGGTCCCGATCTTGAAGCCCTTCTCAATGAGGAAGTCGCGAAGATGCTCATACCAAGCCCTTGGAGCTTGCTTTAGACCATATAGTGCCTTGGACAACCTATAAGCATGATTAGGATATCTAGGGTCTTCAAACCCGAGTGGTTTCTTAACATATACATGTTCATTTATGAAGCCATTTAAAATGCACTTTTTACATCCATTTGATATAGTTTTATGTCATAGCAGGATGCATATGCAAGGATACGACTGTCTTCAAGTCGAGCAACATGTGCAAAGGTCTCTCCAAAATCTAAGCCTTCAACTTGAGATAACCCTTTTGCAACTAGCCTTTCCTTGTTCCGCACAATTACACCTTGATCATCTTGTTTATTTCGGAACACCCACTTTGTTCCAATGACTCTTGCATCTTGTGGAGGCTTCTCCAGGGTCCAAACTTGATTCTGGGTGAAGTTGTTTAATTCTTCTTGCATGGAAATTACCCAGTCCGGATCTTGTAGCGCCTCATCTATACAAGTACGCTCAACACAAGAAACAAAAGAGTGATGTTCAATAAATGAAGCATATCTTTGTGAACGAGTAATAACCCCTTGTGAAGGATTCCCAATGATGAGATCTTGTGTATGTGATTGTAGCAGTGATTAGTTCCTCTTATCAACCACTTAGGAAGAAGATCTTGGAGCATCAACATCTTTGGCTTGTACCATTGCTTGTTCATGAGAGACAAATGTATCTTCATTTGCATGCCTCTCATATTTTCATCATCTTGTGGTACATTTGATAAAGAAGGCATGTTGAAATCTTACACGTCTTCTTCATCTTCTTTTGGTTTGATAGCTCTAATTGGCATATTCTTCATAGCTTTCCTAAGTGGTCCATCACCTACATCATCAAGATTTTCAAGTGCTCCTTGGGAGCCATTAGTCTCATCAAATTCCACATCATATGTTTCTTCCACCACGCCAGTGGCATGATTGAATACTCTATATGCTTTGTGAAAGTCGCCTAGAGGGGGGTGAATAGGCAAATCTGAAATTTATAGAGTTTAAGCACAACTACTAGCCGGGGTTAGCGTTAGAAATAAAAGCGAGTCCGAAAGAGAGGGCGAAAAAAAAATCACAAGTAAATAAAGAGTGTGACATGGTGATTTGTTATACCAAGGTTTGGTTCTTGCAAACCTACTCCCCGTTGAGGTGGTCACAAAGACCGGGTCTCTTTCAACCCTTTCCCTCTCTCAAACAATCACTTAGACCGAGTGAGCTTCTCTTCTCAATCAATTGGGACACTTAGTCCCCACAAGGACCACCACACAATTGGTGTCTCTTGCTTTGATTACAAAGAACTTGGGAACAAGAATTGGGGAAGAAGAAAAGTGATCCAAGCGCAAGAGCTCAAAGAACACGGCAAAAACTCTCTCTTCTAGTCACTAATTGCTTTGAGTGGAATTGGGACTTGGAGAGATTTTGATTCACTCTATTTGTGTCTTGTATTGAATGCACTAGCTCTTGTATTGAATGTGTTGGCTGAAAAAACTTGGATCCTTGAAGTGTGGTGGTTGGGGGTATTTATAGCCCCAACCACCAAAGTGGTCGTTGGGGAAGGCTGCTGTCGAAAGGCGCACCAGACAGTCCAGTGCGCCACCGGACACTGTCCGGTGCACCAGCCACGTGACCCAACCGTTAGGGTTCGACCATTGGAGCTCTGACAGGTGGGGCCACCGGACAGTCCGGTGGTGCACCGGACAGTCACTGTTCACTGTCCGGTGCGCCTTCTGACGCCTGCTCTAACTCTACGCGTGCAGTCGCGCACTGTTCACTATTCACTGTTGCTTTTGCAGACGACCGTTGGCACAGTTAGCCATTGCTCCACTGGTACACCGGACAGTCGGTGCTACACCGAATAGTCCAGTGAATTATAGTGGAGTGGCTCCCAGAAAACCCGAAGCTAGCAAGTTGGAGTTGATCCACCCTGGTGCACCGGACACTGTCTGGTGGTGCACCGACACTGTCCGGTGCGCCAGACCAGGGCAGCCTTCGGTTTTCTTTGCTTCTTTGATTTGGACCCTTTCTTTTATCTTTGTATTGGTTTGTTGTGAACCTTTGGCACCTGTAGAACTTATAATCTAGAGCAAACTAGTTAGTCCAATTATTTGTGTTGGGCAATTCAACCACCAAAATTATTTAGGAAAAGGTTTGACCCTATTTCCCTTTCAATCTCCCCCTTTTTGATGATTGATGCCAACACAAACCAAAGCAAATATATAAGTGCAGAATTGAACTAGTTTGCATAAGGTAAGTGCAAAGGTTGCTTGGAATTAAACCAATTTACATTCGCATAAGATATGCATGGAATGCTTTCTTCATTTTAACATTTTGGACCACGCTTGCACCACTTATTTTGTTTTTGCAAAATATTTTGGAAATTATTTTCAAAGTCTTTTTGCAAATAGTCAAAGGTAAATGAATAAGATTTCGAGAAGCATTTACAAGATTTGAAATTTTCTCCCTCTGTTTAAAATGCTTTTCCTTTGACTAAACAAAACTCTCCCTCAATGAAATTCTCCTCTTAGTGTTCGAGAGGGTTTTAGATATTAATTTTGAAAGAGGTCATATCAATTTGAAATTATATCAAAATAAGATACCAATTGAAAGTCTTCTTCAATACAAACGTTTTTTGAAATTGGTGGTGGTGCGGTCCTTTTGCTTTGGGCTAATACTTTCTCCCCCTTTGGCATGAATCGCCAAAAACGGATACTTTGAGAGTGAAATATGAGCCCTTATTACTTTCTCTCCCCCTTTGGCAAACAATATATGAGTAAAGATGATACCAAATTGGAGAGCGATGCGGAGTGTCAGTGAAGGATAAATAATACGATGGAGTGGAGTGGAAGCCTTGTCTTCGCCGAAGACTCCATTTCCCTTTCAATCTATGACTTAGCATGAAATATACTTGACAAACACATTAGTCATAGCACATGAAAGAGATATGATCAAAGGTATATAAATGAGCTATGTGTGCAAGGAATCAATCAAAGTTCCTAGAATCAAGAATGTTTAGCTCATGCCTAAGTTTGGTAAAAGTTTTCTCATCTAGGGGCTTGGTAAAGATATCGGCTAATTGTTCTTTGGTGCTAACATAAGCAATCTCGATATCCCCCCTTTGTTGGTGATCCCTCAAAAAGTGATACTGAATGGCTATGTGCTTAGTGCGGCTATGCTCAACGAGATTATCCGCCATGCGGATTGCACTCTCATTATCACATAGGAGAGGAACTTTGGTTAATTTCTCATTATCACATAGGAGAGGAACTTTGGTTAATTTCTCATTATCACATAGGAGAGGAACTTTGGTTAATTTGTAACCATAGTCCCTAAGGGTTTGCCTCATCCAAAGCAATTGCGCGCAACAATGGCCTGCGGCAATGTACTCGGCTTCGGCGGTAGAAAGAGCTACAAAATTTTGTTTCTTTGAAGCCCAAGACACTAGGGATCTTCCCAAGAACTAACAAGTCCCTAATGTGCTCTTTCTATCAATTTTAAACCCTGCCTAATCAGCATCTGAATAACCAATTAAATCAAAAGTGGATCCCTTGGGGTACCAAAGGCCAAACTTAGGAGTATGAACTAAATATCTCAAGATTCGTTTCACGGCCCTAAGGTGAACTTCCTTAGGATCGGCTTGGAATCTTGCACACATGCATATGGAGAGCATAATATCCGGTCGAGATGCACATAAATAGAGTAAAGATCCTATCATCGACCGGTATACCTTTTGATCTACGGATTTACCTCCCGTGTCGAGGTCGAGATGCCCATTAGTTCCCATGGGTGTCTTGATGGGCTTGGCATCCTTCATCCCAAACTTGGTGAGTATGTCTTGAATGTACTTCGTTTGGCTGATGAAGGTACCCTCTTGGAGTTGCTTGACTTGAAATCCTAGAAAATACTTCAACTCCCCCATCATAGACATCTCGAATTTTTGAATCATGATCCTACTAAACTCTTCACATGTAGATTTGTTAGTAGACCCAAATATGATATCATCAACATAAATTTGGCATACAAACAAATCATTTGCAATAGTTTTAGTAAAGAGAGTAGGATCGGCTTTTCCGACTTTGAAGCCATTAGCAATAAGAAAATCTCTTAGGCATTCATACCATGCTCTTGGGGCTTCCTTGAGCCCATAAAGCGCCTTAGAGAGTTTATAAACATGGTTAGGGTACTCACTATCTTCAAAGCCGGGAGGTTGCTCAACATAGACCTCCTCCTTGATTGGTTCATTGAGGAAGGCACTTTTCACGTCCATTTGGTAAAGCTTAAAGCCATGGTAAGTAGCATAGGCAAGTAATATACGAATTGACTCAAGCCTAGCTACGGGTGTATAGGTTTCACCGAAATCCAAACCTTCGACTTGTGAATATCCCTTGGCCACAAGTCAGGCTTTGTTCCTTGTCACCACACCATGCTCATCTTGCTTGTTGCGGAAGACCCACTTGGTTCCTACAACATTTTGATTAGGACATGGAACAAGATGCCATACCTCATTCCTCGTGAAGTTGTTGAGTTTCTCTTGCATTGCCAACACCCAATCTGAATCTCTTAATGCGTCTTCCACACTGTATGGCTTAATAGAAGACACAAAGGAGTAATGTTCACAAAAATGAGCGACACGAGATTGAGTGGTTACCCCCTTATGAATATCGCCGAGGATGGAGTTCACGGGGTGATCTCTTTGAATCGCTTGGTGGACTCTTGGGTGTGGCAGTCTTGGATCCTCATCATCTTCCTTGTCTTGATCATTGGCATCTTCCTCTTGATCATTGCCCTCCTCTTGAGGTGGCTCTTCTTGATCTTCATTTTCATCATCTTGAGCTTGATCCTCATCTTGGGTTGGTGGAGATGCTTGATTTGAAGATGATGGTTGATCTTATGCATGTGGAGGCTCTTCGGATTCCTTAGGACACACATCCCCAATAGACATGCTCCTTAGCGCGACGCACGGAGCCTCTTCATCATCTAGTTCATCAAGATCAACTTGCTCTACTTGAGAGCCGTTAGTCTCATCAAACACAATGTCACAAGAAACTTCAACTAGTCCAGTGGACTTGTTAAATACTCTATATGCCCTTGTGTTTGAATCATAACCAAGTAAAAAGCCTTCTATAGCCTTAGGAGCAAATTTAGATTTTCTACCTCTTTTAACAAGAATAAAGCATTTGCTACCAAAGACTCTAAAATATGAAACATTGGGCTTTTTACCGGTTAGGAGTTCATATGATGTCTTTTTGAGGATTCGGTGAAGGTAGAGACGGTTGATGGCGTAGCAAGCGGTGTTGATTGCTTCCGCCCAAAACCGGTCTGAAGTCTTGTACTCATCAAGCATGGTCCTCGCCATGTCAAGTAGAGTTCTATTCTTCCTCTCCACTACACCATTTTGTTGTGATGTGTAGGGAGAAGAGAACTCATGCTTGATGCCCTCATCCTCAAGGAAGTCTTCTATTTATGAGTTCTTGAACTCCATCCCGTTGTCGCTTCTAATCTTTTTTATCCTTAAGCCGAACTCATTTTGAGCCCGTCTCAAGAATCCCTTCAATGTCTCTTGGGTTTGTGATTTTTCCTGTAAAAAGAACACCCAAGTGAAGCGAGAATAATCATCCACAATAACTAGACAGTACTTACTCCCGCTGATGCTTATGTAAGCTATCGGGCCGAATAGGTCCATGTGGAGTAGCTCTAGCGGCCTGTCGGTCGTCATGATGTTCTTGTGTGGATGATGAACACCAACTTGCTTCCCTGTTTGACATGCGCTACAAATCCTGTCTTTCTCAAAATGAACATTTGTTAGTCCCAAAATGTGCTCTCCCTTTAGAAGCTTATGAAGATTCTTCATCCCAACGTGGGCTAATCGGCGATGCCAGAGCCAACCCATGTTAGTCTTAGCAATTAAGCAAGTGTCGAGTTCAGCTCTATTAAAATCAACTAAGTATAGCTGACTCTAACACTACCTTAAATGCTACTGAATCATCACTTCTTCTAAAGACAGTAACACCTAAATCTGTAAAAAGACAGTTGTAGCCCATTTTGCATAATTGAGAAACAGAAAGCAAATTGTAATCTAAAGAATCTACAAGAAAAACATTGGAAATGGAATGGTCAGGTGATATAGCAATTTTGCCAAGTCCTTTGACCAAACCTTGATTTCCATCCCCGAATGTGATAGCTCTTTGGGGATCATGGTTTTTCTCATAGGAGGAGAACATCCTTTTCTCCCCTGTCATGTGGTTTGTGCACCCGCTATCAATGGTCCAACTTGAGCCCCCGGATGCATAAACCTACAAAACAATTTTAGGCCTTGTTCTTAGGTACCCAAACGGTCTTGGATCCTTTGACATTAGAAACAAGCACCTTGGGTACCCAAACACAAGTCTTTGACCCCTTGTGTTTGCCCCCAACATATTTGGCAACTACTTTGCCTGATTTGTTAGTTAAAACATATGATGCATCAAAAGTCTTAAATGAAACATTGGGTTCATTTGATGCAATAGGAGATTTCTTTTTAGGCATTTTAACATGGGTAGAATGCCTAGAGCTAGAAGTCTCATTCTTATAAATAAAAGCATGGTGTGAAACAGAATGAGTCTTCTTAGCATGAATTCTCCTAATCTTATCTTTAGGATAACCAGTAGGATATAAAATATAGCCCTCGTGATCCTGAGGCATGGGAGCCTTGCCCTTAACAAAATTAGACAATCTTTTAGGGGCATTGAGTTTGACATTGCCTCCCTGTTGGAAGTCAATGCCATCCTTAATGCCAGGGCATCTCCCACTATAAAGCATACTACGAGCAAATTTAAATTTTTCATTCTCTAATTTATGCTCGGCAATTTTAGCATCTAATTTTGCTATATGATCATTTTGTTGTTTAATCATAGTAATGTGATCATGGATAGCATCAACATTAACATCTCTACATCTAGTGCCAATAGAGACATGACTAACAGTAGATGTAGAGGGTTTGAAAGCATTTAATTCATCAATCTTAGCATGTAAAATGACATTTTCATTTCTAAGATTGGAAACAATATCATTGCAAACATTTAAATTCTTAGCCTTAGCAATTAATTTTTCATTCTCAATTTTAAGGCTAGCAATTGATTCATTCAACTTTTCAATCTTAGCAATTAAACTAGCATTATCATTTCTAAGATTGATAATTGAATCATCACAAACATTTAGCTTTTCAACATTAGCAATTAAATTAGCATTATCATTTCTAAGGTTGGATATGATATCATGGCAAGTGCTAAGCTCACTAGTCAATTTTTCACATTTTTCTATCTCCTGAGCATAAGCATTCTTAACCTTAACATGCTTCTTATTTTCCTTAATTAGGAAGTCCTCTTGGCTATCCAAGAGTTCATCCTTCTCATGAATAGCACCTATCAATTCATTTAATTTTTCTTTTTGTTGCATGCTTAGGTTGGCAAAAAGAGCAAGAAAGTTATCCTCATCACTAGATGTTGCATATTTAGTGGAGGCTCTAGATTTTACCTTCTTTTTGCCGTCCTTTGCCATGAGGTACTTGTGGCCGACGTTGGGGAAGAGAAGACCCTTGTTGACGGCAATGTTAGCAGCGTCCTCGTCGGAGGAGGAGTCGGTGGAGCTCCCATCGGAGTCCCACTCCCGACAAACATGGGCATCGCCGCCCTTCTTCTTGTAATACTTCTTCTTCTCCTTCCTTCTTCCCTTCTTGTCGTCGCCCCTGTCACTATTACTTGATAATGAACATTTAGTAATGAAATAACCGGGCTTACCACATTTGTAGCAAACTTTCTTGGAGCAGGGCTTGTAGTCCTTCCCCCTCCTTTGCTTGAGGATTTGGCAAAAGCTTTTGATGATTAAAGTCATCTCCTCATTGTCGAGCTTGGAGGTGTCGATGGGAAGCCTACTTGATGTAGACTCTTCCTTCTTCTCCTCCGTCAAGGCGACGGGTTGCACCTCGGGTGTGGAGGTGGCGCCTCGCTCGATAATTTGTTTGGAGCCTTTGATCATTAACTCAAAGCTCACAAACTTTCCTATCACTTCCTCGGGAGACATTAGTTTATATCTAGGATCACCACGAATTAATTGAACTTGTGTAGGATTAAGAAATACAAGTGATCTTAGAATAACCTTAACCATTTCATGGTCATCCCATTTGGTGCTCCCGAGGTTGCGCACTTGGTTCACCAAGGTCTTGAGCCGGTTGTACATAGCTTGTGGCTGCTCTCCTTGGTTGAGCATGAACCGACCGAGCTCCCCCTCGATCGTTTCCCGCTTGGTGATCTTGGTCACCTCGTCTCCTTCGTGAGCGGTTTTGAGTACGTCCCAAATCTCCTTGGCACTCTTCAACCCTTGCACCTTATTATACTCCTCTTGACTTAGAGAGGCGAGGAGTATAGTAGTGGCTTGGGAGTTGAAGTGCCGGATTTGGGCTACCTCGTCTGAATCATAGCCTTCATTCCCTATGGATGGTTCCTGCGCACCAAACTCAACAATGTCCCAAATGCTAGCGTGGAGTGAGGTTAGATGGTGCCTCATTTTATCACTCCACATACAATAATCTTCACCGTTAAAAACTGGTGGTTTGCCTAGTGGGACAGACAGTAAAGGAGTGTGTTTGGAAATGCGAGGATAGCGTAAGGGAATCTTACTAAACTTCTTGCGCTCATGGCGCTTAGAAGTGACGGACGGCGTGTCGGAGCCGGAGGTGGAAGGTGACAAAGAGTCGGTCTCGTAGTAGACCACTTTCTTTATTTTCTTCTTCTTGTCGCCACTCCGGTGCGACTTGACGCAGGGAGGTGATTCCTCCCTTTTGTTGTCGGACTCCCCCGATGGAGCTTTCTCGTGGCTTGTGACGGGCTTCTCGCCGGTCACCATCTCCTTCTTGGCGTGAGCTCCTGACATCACTTCGAGCGGTTAGGCTCTAATGAAGTACCGTGCTCTGATACCAATTGAAGGTCGCCTAGAGGGGGGTGAATAGGCAAATCTGAAATTTATAGAGTTTAAGCACAACTACTAGCCGGGGTTAGCATTAGAAATAAAAGCGAGTCCGAAAGAGAGGGTGAAAACAAATCACAAGCAAATAAAGAGTGTGACACGGTGATTTGTTTTACTGAGGTTCGGTTCTTGCAAACCTACTCCCCGTTGAGGTGGTCACAAAGACCGGGTCTCTTTCAACCCTTTCCCTCTCTCAAACGATCACTTAGACCGAGTGAGCTTCTCTTCTCAATCAATTGGGACACTTAGTCCCCACAAGGACCACCACACAATTGGTGTCTCTTGCTTTGATTACAAAGAACATGGGAACAAGAATTGGGGAAGAAGAAAAGCGATCCAAGCGCAAGAGCTCAAAGAACACGGCAAAAAATCTCTCTTCTAGTCACTAATTGCTTTGAGTGGAATTGGGACTTGGAGAGATTTTGATTCACTCTATTTGTGTCTTGTATTGAATGCACTAGCTCTTGTATTGAATGTGTTGGCTGAAAAACTTGGATCCTTGAAGTGTGGTGGTTGGGGGTATTTATAGCCCCAACCACCAAAGTGGTCGTTGGGGAAGGCTGCTGTCGAAGGGCGCACCGGACAGTCCGGTGCGCCAGCCACGTCAGCCAACCGTTAGGGTTCGACCATTGGAGCTCTAACAGGTGGGGCCACCGGACAGTCAGGTGGTGCACCGCACAGTCACTGTTCACTGTCCGGTGCGCCTTCTGGCGCCTGCTCTGACTCTGCGCGCGCAGTCGCACACTGTTCACTGTTCATTGTTGCTTTTGCAGACGACCGTTGGCGCAGTTAGTCGTTGCTCCGCTGGTATACCGGACAGTCTGGTGCTACACCAGACAGTCCGGTGAATTATAGCGGAGTGGCTCCCAGAAAACCCGAAGCTAGCAAGTTGGAGTTGATCCACCCTGGTGCACCGGACACTGTCCGGTGGCACACCGGACAGTCCGGTGCGCCAGACCAGGGCAGCCTTCGGTTTTCTTTGCTCCTTTGATTTGGACCCTTTCTTTTATCTTTGTATTGGTTTGTTGTGAACCTTTGGCACCTGTAGAACTTATAATCTAGAGCAAACTAGTTAGTCCAATTATTTGTGTTGGGCAATTCAACCACCAAAATTATTTAGAAAAAGGTTTGACCCTATTTCCCTTTCACTTTGGATTTTGATGAATAATCAAGTAAGAAACCAATGTCACAACGTCTTTGAAACTTCCCTAGGTGATGGCGTTTCTTTAGATGTAGCATTTGCATCCAAACACCATGAAGAAGGAGACATCTGGCTTTTTCCCATTTAGCAGTTCATAGGGAGTCTTCTCAAGTAATAGGTGAGGAAACAACTTGTTTGATGCATAGCATGCAGTGTTGACAGCTTCAGCTCAAAACCTCTCCGGTGTGTTATACTCGTCAATCATTGTCCTTGCAAGAGTGATCAAGGTTCTATTCTTTCTTTCTACAACTCCATTTTGTTGAGGTGTATATGTTGCAGATACTTCATGTGTGATCCTAATTTCATCACAATATTCATGAATGTTGGTATTGTCAAATTCCTTTCCATTGTCACTTTTGGTTTTCTTGATTTTGCAGTCAAATTTATTTTGAGCTTTCTTGGCAAACTTCTTTAATATTGATGCAACCTCAGACTTGTCATGAATAAAGAACACCCAAGTGTATCTTAAAAAAAATCATCAACAATAACCAAACAATAGATGTTGCCACCAGTACTAGCATAAGATGTTGGTCCAAATAGGTCCATGTGAAGTAGCTGTAGTGGCCTTGATGTTGACATAAAAGCTTTTGTAGGATGAGTGTTAGCAACTTGCTTTCTAACTTAACATGCACTTCAAAGCTTGTCCTTTTCAAATACAACATCCTTCAATCCTCTAACCATGTCTTTCTTTAGAATTTTCTTGAGTGTGCTCATTCCAACATGTGCAAGCCTTCTATGTCATAGCCATCCAAGAGATGCTTTGGTAAAGAGGCAAGTCCTTAGGTTGGCATCTTCAGAAGAGAAATCCACTAAGTATAGGTTGCTATATCTAAATCCTTTGAATATCACTGACTCATCATCCATTTTAGACACAACAACTTCTGTAGGAGTGAATAAGCACTGAAGGCCAAGATCACATAGTTGACCTGCTGATAGCAAGTTGAAGCTTAATGGTGCAACCAAGAGAACATTTTAAATTTAAAGATCATTTGAAATTGCCACCTTGCCAAGCCCTTGAACTTTTCCTTTTGAATTATCCCCAAAAGTGATTTTATCTTGTTCATCAACATCTTCATCTAGTGAGGTGAACATACGTGGGTTGCTAGTCATATGTTGAGTCCATCCACTCTCAATTACCTAATGGCTCCCACCGGTCTTGTAGTTCAACTACATGCACAAATAAATCAAGCTTCAATCTTGGGGACCCTATTTTGCATAGAGCCTATAACTTTCTCAATCAAGGACTTTGTAACCCAAATTTGTCTAGGTCTACTCTTGCTTGGTAGACATAAGAATGTTACTTTGACCTTCCCATTTGCAACTTTTCTTAGTACATAGTGAGCATTGAATGCAAAAGGTCTTGAGTGCTTTGGCAAGGGAGTTGGTGGTGTGGATTGTAGTTGTGGGCAACATGTCTTTCTTTTCCACACTCATAGCACTTGATTGGCTTAGGAGTTTGTTTTGCCTTGTATTGATTTGTTGCTTTTTTTGCTCAAAATAATTGTATCCAATACCACTCTTGTTATTTTTCATGACTGTGTTCATGAGGAGCTCATTTTGAAGGTATTGACCTTTGTTGAACTTTTGCACACTAGTGGTAAGATGTTCTTTCTCAAGCTTGAGTTTCTTGATTTCTTCTCTAAGCCTTTCATTATCCAATGCCAACTCATTATTAACATCATTGCTTTCTATGGAAAATTTTCCTTTGGTGGTTGCATCAGTCAAGTACTTCTTTAATTTCTGGTTCTCTAGTGTCGTGACTTTAACTTTTTCAATCAATTCATCATGGAGACTAGATTGATCAACGTCGCTCAAATCATTCCATGAGGTTGCTACATCAAGCTTAACAACAGGCTTAATAAGAAGATTTTCAATCAACAGCCTCATGTGTATCACAAGATAAAAACTCATTTGCAATAAGAAGGTTATCATAATCAATTTTAATTTTTGTTTAATCTTCTTTTATCTTGACAAGCCTATATTTTAGCTCCCTATTTGCTTCATTTATTTTTTCACGTTTTTCTTTAGCATCTTTAAGGGAGGTCTTCAGCTCATTTTTGATGGATGACATAGTTTTGTTTTCTTCCTTCATTTCCTCACTAGCTTTAACAACTATGTCATACTTAGTAGTTAAGAACTCATTTAGCTTGTCACATTTAGCTTTGGAATTTCTAATGATTTGAGTATATTCTTTAAGCAAGTCCGCTAATTCATCATAAGTAGGAGAAGCATATTCATCATCACTATCACTATCACAATCTTCAACAATGACATTTTCATTTTGTACCTTCCGTTCACCTTTAGCCATGAGGCATAGGTGTATAGTAGATGAAGGTGATGATGGTGGTGAAGAGAAATCCCCAGTGATGGCAGCGACTTTTTCATCATCTCTTCTTCACTTGAAGAAGAGCCGCTTGAGGATTCAATGTCGGTGAGCCAATCACCAACAATATATGCTTTCCCATTCTTGTTTTTGTGAAACCTATTGTGCTTGCCTTCTTTCTTCTTGAAGAACTTCTTTTCTTTCTTCTCATCATCACTTCCATCATATTTCTTGCCCTTAAATTTGTTTTTCTTGGGCTTGTTGCATTGATGAGAAAGATGGCCAAGTTCTCCACAATTATAGCAATCCATCTCAGAGATTGGCTTTCTGTTGCTAGAGAAAAATTGCTTCTTTCTTGAATCAAATTTGACGCCTTGCCGATTGAGTTTCTTCAACATCTTTGTTGTCTTCCTCACCATCAAGGCAATATTTGTATCAAGATTATCATCACTTGAGGACTCTTCCTCAACTTGGATTTTGGTCTTGCCTTTCTTTTCTTGACTAGCTTTGAGAGCCAAGTCTTTCTTCTTGGAGGAAGACCCATCCTTGTCATTGATGTGCATATACATTTCATGAGCTTTGATCTTTCCCAATATTTGAGTTGGTGTAGTGATGGAAATATCCATTTGGTGTAGCACGGTGACAATGTGGCCATACTTCTCAATTGATAAGACACTGAGAAATTCCTCACAACATCCGGTTGTGAAATTTGAGTGAGTCCCAAACCATTGACTTCCTCTACAAGAATATTAAGTCGTGAGTACATATCATTTGCATTCTCATTGGCAAGCATTTCAAAGGAGTTTAATTTTCTCATGGCAATATTATATCTCTCATCACACTCACTTTTAGTTCCTTCATGTAGAGCACAAATATCTAACCACAAATCATGAGCATTCTTGTGATTTCTAACTCTATTGAATATATCCTTGCAAAGACCACTAAAAAGAGTGTTTTTGGCCTTTACATTCCATTTCTCATAGTTGTACTCATCACCCATAAGATTTGTGGCATCTCTAGGTTCGGGGAACCCTTGGGTGGCGGCTTTGTGTACTCCAATGTCTATAGCCTCTAGATAAGCTTCCATACGAATTTTCCAATAAGGAAAATCGTCACCATAAAAATGGGAGGAGGTCCATCCTCGCCGGACATCGTTACTCTAGCGGTTAAGCTAAATTAGGTGCAACAAGGCTCCGATACCAATTGAAAGGATCACGATGCCCAAGAGGGGGTGAATTGGGATTTTCTAAAATTCCAACAAAAGTTAAACCCTAAGCATGAGTCCAACATCACCCAAACTACTAGCAATAAGTAAATACTATGAGATAGACAATAGCCCTAAGTCATTATTACAAATACTAACTAAGCAAATACAAAAAATAAAATGCTCAAAATAAATGCGGGATGTAAAGTTGAAAGGGAAATGTGCCTTTGGGCCATTTCTATAATGTTTTGGTGATTAAGTGCCCAACACATATTCTCTAAGTTCTAAATGTGCCAAAGATTGAAAAAGTGCAAATCAAGGCATGAGGTATGTTTCTAGACTTAGTACATTTATTTTTGTATACTAATATATTTGTCTAAGTGTTAGAAACATAGAAAAGAGGAAAATAAAAGAATTGCAAGTGACTTGGCTGTGTGCAGCCGAAGTCCAGCTCAGTCTGGCACACCGGACTGTCTGGTGGTGCACCGGACAGTGTTCGGTGGTGCACCGGACAGTGTCCGGTGCGCCAGGCTGTCTCCGGTGAAAAGGCCACTCTCGGGAAAAGTTTGGCGGCGTACGGCTATAATTCACCGGACTGTCCGGTGAGCCAACGGTCGGCCGCACAATCCACGGGCGACGTGTGGCCCGCGCCAACGGTCGAAAGGGGGCACCGGACTGTCTGGTGTGCACCGGACAGTGTCCGGTGCGCCAACTGCCCCGGAGCTGCAACGGTCGTCTGCGCCAGAAAAGGAAGGAGATCGGCACCGGACCGTCTACAGTGACTGTCTGGTGCGCCACTCGACAGAAGGCAAGGATGGTCTTCCTTGTTTGCCTCCAACGACTCCTAGCTGCCTTAGGGCTATAAAAGGGACCCTTAGGCGCATGGAGGAGCAACCCAAGCTTACAAGAAATATTCTAAGACTCCAAGACTCCAAGTTCACGCATTCGATTCTTTGAGATAGTGACTTGAGCTCCATTTGAGTTGTGAACTCTGTGCGTTGTGTTTTGAACTCAAGTTGTGACTTGTGTGCGTGATTGTGCTGTGGATTTGAGTCTTGTGTGTGTTGCTCTCCCCACCCTTACTTTTGTGCTTCTTTTGTGATCATCATTGTAAGGGCGAGAGGCTCCAAGTTGTGGAGATTCCTTTCAAACGGGAGAAAGACTAAGAAAGGAAAAACCGTGGTATTCAAGTTGATCATCGGATCACTTGAAAAAGGTTGAGTGCAACCCTCGTCCATTGGGACGCCACAACGTGGAAGTAGGCAAGTGTTACTTGGCTGAACCACCGCGTGTCTCTTGTGTGCTTTCTCTTTGATTGTCTGTGTTCACAAGAGCTCATTTCAAGCTACTTAGTTGTTCTAACTTTCATAACAAAGTTTTGTGGCTATTAGTGTTGAATTTTACAGGATCACCTATTCACCCCCCCCCCCTCTAGGTGCTCTCAATTGGTATCAGAGTCGTTCTCTTCACGTAAGGGACTAATCGCCCGAAGAGATGGATCCTAAGGGAAAGGGGATGGTGGTCAACGACAAGGAAAAGGAGTCCTTCCTCAACGAGCCTAAAGACGACAAGCCAACCGACTCAGGCTCGAGTCATAATAAAAGAGACAGAAAGAAGAAGAGGCACATCAAGAAGATCATCTACTACGACAATGATGCCTCGTCTTCTTCACCACATGACGACGACGACTCCTCTTCAAAGAAGAAAACGGTTAATCAAAATTACTCTTTTGACTATTCTCGCATGCCGTACAATTCGAATGCACATTTACTCTCTATTCCACTAGGAAAACGTCCACACTTTGATGGAGAGGACTACTCATTTTGGAGTTATAAAATGCGTAGTCATCTATTTTCTCTCTATCCTAGCATTTGGGAAATAGTGGAAAATGGGATGCATTTTGATAGCACTGATAACCCTGTATTCATTAATGAACAAATTCATAAGAATGCCCAAGCTACTACTATCTTGTTAGCTTCGCTTTGCAGAGATGAATACAATAAAGTAAGTGGCTTGGACAATGCCTGTGGCGGAACTGCCCGAATTATTCCAACTTAAGTGCCCAAGTCCCGCCTTAGAGGCTAGACCACACTTAAATGGGAATAACCCGTCAATCCCTCGGATCTAGTCCGACACGGCCACTGACAGGATCAAGTACCACAATCTCACTCGAAGGTGAGTCACAGAGCAAATACAATAAAGCATAAAACCATACATGTCACAATGTTAAATTATTACATCACCATCATCATCATCGGAGTTTTTTTTTTTGCAAAAGTAACCATCATTGTTCGAAGTGCAGCGGAATAAAACTAACGATAATTTAACCGAGAGATGGGGAAGTCTGTCCCATCACTCCACATGCTCCTCCTCAGCCGAGGCAGGGTCCCACTCAACAGTCCAACCCGGTGGCAAGGTGGACGGCCAAGTTATCCCAGCAACCATCTCCTCCAGAGAACCTGTAAAAATTATGCCACAAGCAAGGCTGAGTATACTAATACTCAGCTAGACTTACCCGGTGTGAGGAGTCTACTCCTCTACCTCTAGACATGCAGCTGTTTGGCTGTGGGGTTTGGTTGCCAAAAGCACTAGCTGAGTTTCTAAATCAAGATTTTAACTTAGTCAAAGTTAAGTGTGACTCTCTTAAGGCTAAAAATGTACTATCTATTCATACAAAGTAGCAAACATTTTAGCAATCAACATCTTATATCATCTCCGCATCATTCCACTTGTTACTCAATGTAGCAGCATGGATCAAGCAGTCTCATTAGCTGCGAGAAGCAGACGATTCGAATCGAGTTTTTATCCTTGCAAGGTAAACCTAAACACACGACATGCAGGGGCACTCCGTCCCCACACACATCAACCGTCCCCATCGATTCCCCGTCAGCAGATCAGGGCTCACCGCCTTGGCGTACAATGCCTCACTGACCCCGACTGGCCGTCGTGCAGTGACCGCACTTGTACCCACCATAACCGGAATGGGAGACCTCGTCTCAGGTCGCGTGAGGGGTAAAGTCCACTGCCAGGTTCAATCAGGTACTAGGCTTACCGATTTACCATATTTCTCGGCATGTGCTTAGTACGTTCAAACGCTTGACTCACGGTACCACACCTTAATCCTTATTCAAATTTTTATCCCGTGGACAACCAATCCCCATGGATTGTTGCCCACACCCATCATCAGTACGATATGAAAGTGGGTGCAATCAATGTTCTGACCTCGCGCGAGTGCTAGAAAAATCACTCGTCTTCTACCGAGATCCTACTTAATAAAGCAGCTACTCGACCTAGCATACTAGTATTCATCTCAATAGGGTTCCTGAGATCATGCAACTAGGGTTTCAAACAATTCCTACACTTAAGTGCACAATCAATCCTACAATCATTAAGTGAAGTAAAATAGCATAAATAACAGGTTATGCATAAAACCGGGGCTTGCCTTCCAAAGCAGTGGCAGGCAGGTCCTCTGGTGCAGACTCGGGTGCTGGATCTGGGGCTACCTCCTGAGCAGCTCCTTGCTCCGGCACGAGGATGTACTCTCCGTCAGCAAGATTACAGTCTATCGAAATGCAATGAACATGTATGTCATGATTATGCAGGATTTAACAATATTATGCTAAAGAGAACTAAGTCAACAAGTAACTTAGGGTTTCTTAGTCATGCGGGGCTTCTAGTGGTATATATATAGATACATAGACTTATTACCCTTTTATGCTTAGGTTTTCTTTTAGAATAACATAGTGGATTGGTATTGCCTTGATACATTTTAGTGGACAGATTACAAAGGTTTTAGGATAACATTAATTCACATTATTCATTTTCCTTTCCTTAATTTCTATTTAGGGTTTCTAGGGTAGGTTTGAGCTACGACAGTGTTTTAAAAATTTCCAAAAATTCTGTAAAAATTACAGTGGGTTGTCACTTGCTATTCTAGCTTGTTTTAAGAATTTGAGGCTTAAAGTATAAAAGCTAGGCTTTAAACAAAAATAACAACAGTTAGGCAAAATGGGCCACTTTACACTACACCTCATAGTTAGGGGTAGGTTCTGTCCTAAAGGTTATTTTTGCTGGCATCCCATAGTAATAATAGGTCTCTGTGCTAAAAATCACAGAAAACTAAGGGGTGGTTATTTAGTTATGATTTTCTTAAGTTTAATGTTAAAAAGGCACTTTCTACTACATTATTATTTGAAAAATGTCAAACAGCAGATTTCATATTTTTCCTAAGTTTTCTCTAATAAAACAATAGTTATCCCAAGGGTGGGGGTGTTTTTACCTTGGGGTTATTTTTGTAGAGTTTTACTAAGTTTTACTTGTTTTATTAAAACAAAAGGGATCCTACTTATTTTACACTAAAACAGGGTATGATATATTTTTTCAGTGAACTATATTGAATAAGTAACCTAACAAAAATAGAGGTACTCTCTGGTTCATTAATTAATTTACATTTTCTATTTTCCTTATCCTTAAGCATATTATAGAATAAGGGGTAAAACTAATTTAAATGGAGTAGACAGAGAGGTTTAACATTTTTACTTGGTCTAGTAGGTAGATACAAACTTCTCAAAATTTTTCTAACCCTGGTCAAACAATATTCCTATTTTTCCTTCTAATATTGAGTTTTGAGTAGTTTTCTTATTTAATTCAAATCTTCAGAAAGAAATACAGAAGCCATGGGTTCTATTATTTTTATCTGATAGTTCATAAATTCCAGAATCTAGCAAAATTGGTTTGAACATTTTTGGATGATTATTCTTCAAGTTATGCATTTATTAAGTTATCTGCCATATTAAAAGAAAATAAATTCGAAAATGGAAAAGAAAACTCGTTTACGCTGAGGCCCCTGGGGTTTATCCTTTTCTTTTCTCACAGAACAGCCCTCGGTCCACTATTGGCTTGGGTCACTGACATTGCGCAAAGCCCCCTGGACTTAACTGAAATCTAACCCGCGCTCCCTGACCGGCTTCAACAGTACCCGCGGCATAGATTACGGCGGTGGGGCTTACCGGCGGCAGTAGAGCTCCGGCGGGGTGGTTAGTGACGTCCGGGAGGTCGCGACGGTCACGTCGGTGTGCGGGTCGACGTCGGAGGTGGTCGGAGCTACCCTGGCCACGAGCACAGGCGGCGGGGGTCGTCGGCGGCTCCTGCTCCGGCCAAACCACGGTGGTATAGTTCAATTAGGGTGCACGAGGAGCTTCACGGGGTGACACAGAGGCCATGCGCGCAAGGAATTTGAAAACGGTGTAGGGGCTTACCCGGTCCACGTGCGCTGGCGGGTCTTTGAACTCCGGTGAGCACGATTGAGTTATTCCGGTGACGCGGGTCCACGGGTTAAGCTTGAGCAAGTCTCTCGGCCTCACCAGGAAGCTATCTGAGGGCTTGGATCGAACGGAGGAGGACGGGAGAGGGGCCGGCCACGGTGGTTGCTCTCGGGCGGCACTGGCGGGTCGCGGGGAGGTCGCCGGAGGTAATGGCTGGCTCGGGCAAGTCCGGCGAGGTACGGAGGATGCAACGGGGAAGGCAGCCAAGCACTGGGGCGGGCTTTATAGCCGTGGCGCGGGCGTGGTCACGGGCGGCTGCGGGCGCGCGGGGGTTCGCGCACGGGCGTGCTCTGAGCACGCCCCCGGATGCCAGCTCGCGTCGAACACGTGGAAGCTTGCTTCTGCCATGGTTCAACGGCCGATTAGAGCGCCATAGGGTGCGTATCTTGGCAAAGTCACTGTGTACGGTCGCTTCTCTGCTCCAAATCCTATCTTTTCGCTGTGAGTTCCAAGTCGAGATATGGTAGGGGTAGGGAGATAGAGAGGGGAGAAGTTTGCTGTGTCAGCTGAGCCCGAACCGAGACAAAAGGGGTGTCAAGTCGTGTCTAGCGCCCTAGGGTAGGTGTCATCTCTTTCCAGGGTGTTCTAGGGTTAATTTGGCGCCATTTTGTCAATTGGGTCGAAGGGTTTTGAAAAGGGGATTAAGGTGAACATGTGGAGTCTTTGTGCAAGGGTTAGTTTTTGTACTTAGGCAAAAACTGAATTCTCCCTTGTGCTAAACCTTAGGTGATCTTTTTAGGGCTTTTCTAAAAACTTTTTGGGGGTACTTCCTTACTATTAATTGTAGGTTATTAAGTATATTACAACTTTTATATTTGGCCCAAACCATGATCATAAGGTTTACATGATCTTTTGATCATGGCTTCAATTAGGGTTCCTATTGCCCATGGGAGTTTTTCTTTAGGGTTTTGGGGAGATCCCCACTTAGATGTGCATGACAAGCTAGGGCATGACATCCAAGGTGGGTTACACTTGCTTAGGACCTAGAATTCCAAGTTTGGTATACTCTGCCCAATTTAATCTTCATGTGATAATGGGTAAAAAGGGGGTAACCCTGGGGTGGACACCCTGAGTAACACATGGGGTGTTACAGCCCTCCCCCCTTAAAGGAATCTCGCCCCGAGATTTCAGGTAGAGCCCTTTGGAGGGATGCTTGAAGGTGTGCTGGTGTTGTTTTCCCCTTTATACTTAAGTTTCTCTTATTTACTGCTCTTCGAATGTCATCCTCTTTGCAACTTCAGAAGGAAGCCCTTCTTAAGTTAAATCCACAACTTAGACTATCCTTGTTATCTAAGTTTTTCTTATAATTGGATTCAAAGGGCAGGTGGGGGTGGGGTTTCGGGGTTACATACCGACTCCTTTGGGTAGAAAGTCGGGGAAGCGAGAGCGTAGAAATTCCTCAGTCTCCCATGTAGCTTCTTCTGCTGAATGGTGACTCCACTGAACTTTATACATTATGACCGACCTTGCCCGAGTTGACCTCTCCTTTTGATCTAATACCTTGACGGGGTACTCTTGGTAGGACAAGTCTGGTTCCATCTCAATGTCTGGTTCTGGTAGCACTTCAATGGGTAGACGAACGCATTTCCGCAGCTGGGATACATGGAATACATTATGGACTGACGACAGGTGAGGTGGCAATTTCACTTGATAGGCTATGGGTCCACAAGCTTCCTTGATCTCGTATGGCCCAATGTAGCGAGGAGCTAACTTTCCCTTGATCCCGAATCTCTGGACACCCTTGGTTGGTGATACCTTAAGATAAACATGATCTCCCACCTCAAACTGTAGAGGCTTCCGCCTCTTGTCATGATAGCTCCTTTGCCTGGCCTGAGCAGCTTCTAAGTTCTTGGTAATGACCCTGACCTTTGCCTCTGCCTCGAGTACCAAGTCTGGCCCAAAAATTTCCCTTTCTCCTGCTTGAGACCAGTTTAGTGGGGTCCTACACCTTCTCCCATATAATGCCTCAAAAGGTGCCATCTTCAGACTGGACTGATAGCTGTTATTGTAAGAAAATTCTGCCAAAGACAGACACTTGTCCCAATCCTTTCCATAATGTAGTGCACATGCTCGCAACATGTCCTCCAAAATCTGATTCACCCTTTCGGTCTGGCCATCTGTTTGTGGGTGATATGCTGAGCTTCGGATGACATGGGTCCCAAGTGACTCTTGCAATTGCTACCAAAATCGTGCCACAAAGGGTGCTCCTCTGTCAGATATAATGGTCTTGGGAATACCATGCAACCTTACTATCTGATCAACATAAATTTCTGCGTACTTCTCTGTCCTGTGGGTGGTGTGCACTGGCAAGAAATGAGCAGTCTTGGTCAATCTGTCTACGATAACCCAAATAGAATCATGGTGCCTGGAGGTATTGGGTAATCCCACTATGAAGTCCATGCAAATGTCCTCCCATTTCCAAGATGGTATGGGAAGGGGTTGCAAATGGCCTGCTGCCTTCAAGTGACTAGCCTTAATTCTCTGGCAGGTGTCACATTCGGATATGTACTTGGCAATTTCCCTTTTCATTCTAGTCCACCAATATAGAGATCTGAGATCATGGTACATCTTGTTGCTACCAGGGTGCATGGAGAATTTTGAAAGGTGAGCTTCATCCAATATTTGCTTTCTGAGCTCAGGGTCCTTGGGAACAACCAATCGATCTCCAAACCATAGAATTCCCTTGTTGTCCTGTCGGAAACACTTGTATTTTTCTGCCTTTTGCTTGATCATATCCTTGATAACCTGAACACCCTTATCCTCAGCCTGGGCCCTGATGATCTGCTCTTGCAACGTGGGTTCCACCGAGATATAGCTTAGGTTATCCGAAGAGACAACTTCCAGGTTCAGCTTGCACAACTCATCACACAGGGTGGTCACTCCCACATCCATGCTCATACAATTACACTGGGTCTTTCTGCTCAAGGCATCTGCCACAACATTGGCCTTACCAGGGTGGTAATGCACCTCCAAGTCATAGTCCTTGATTAACTCCAACCATCTCCTTTGCCTCATGTTCAGATCTGCCTGAGTGAAGATGTATTTGAGACTCTTGTGATCAGTGTAGATGTTACAGTGAGCTCCCATCAAGTAGTGTCTCCATATCTCAAGAGCATGAACTACGGCTGCCAATTCCAGGTCATGTGTAGGGTAGTTCTGCTCATGGGGTCTGAGTGCCCGGGAAGCATAAGCAATCACTCTGTTCTCTTGCATCAAGACACATCCCAATCCGGTACCAGAAGCATCACAGTAAACTTCAAATGGCTTGGTGTTGTCAGGTTGAGCCAGCACTGGGGCTGTTGTCAAATGCTGCCTCAAGGTATGAAAGGCATCTTCACACTTTTGGCTCCACTCAAATTTGACTCCCTTCTTCAACAGTTCAGTCATTGGTTTGGCAATTCTGGAGAAATCCGAATAAATCGTCGATAATACCCTGCCAATCCCAGAAAACTCCGAATCTGCCTCACTGTAGTCGGGGGTTTCCAATCCATTACCTCTTGTACCTTCTCAGGATCAACTGATACCCCATCCTGAGAAATCGTGTGACCCAGGAATTTAATCTCCCTCAGCCAGAACTCACATTTAGACAACTTAGCATAAAGATGATGATCGCGCAGTCGCTGAAGCACAATGTGCAGGTGCTCAGTATGTTCGTCCTCATTCTTGGAATAGACCAGAATATCATCAATGAAAACGACCACGAACTTGTCCAATTCTGGCATAAACACTGAGTTCATCAGGTACATGAAATAAGCCGGGGCATTGGTCAGCCCAAAAGACATCACCAGAAACTCATATAGTCCATATCTGGTAGAGAAAGCCGTCTTGGGAATATCGCTGGCACGGATCTTGATCTGATGGTATCCTGAGCGAAGGTCTATCTTGGAGAATACCTTGGCTCCTACCAACTGATCGAACAGAACATCAATACGGGGCAGCGGGTATTTGTTCTTGATAGTCACCGCATTAAGAGGACGGTAGTCAACACACATCCTCAAACTCTCATCCTTTTTCTTCACAAATAAGGCTGGACATCCCCATGGTGAAGTGCTTGGACGAATGAACCCCTTGTCCAACAATTCTTGCAATTGTTTCTTCAATTCCGCCAATTCCGCGGGAGGCATCCTATAGGGTCTCTTGGAGATAGGAGCAGTCCCAGGTTGCAATTCGATGGCGAACTCCATATCTCGGTCAGGTGGCATCCCTGGCAATTCGTCTGGGAAAACATCTGGGTAGTCGCAGACCACTGGGATCTTTTCCACCGGGGATTCTATCATAACAAAGGCACAAGATCGGGTACAACCCTGGTCGGGTAAATATAATGTAGTTTCACCACAGGTTGGTGAGTGCACCTCAATGGCCCTGGCTGCAATATCAATAACTGCTCGATGCCTGGTTAACCAGTCAGTTCCCAATATAATATCCACACTATCCAACCCCAAAACGAGGAGGGTGGTTTTAATTATTAGACTACCAAACTTTATGGGCACGTGTCTGTTGATTTGATAGGTGGCAACCCTGCCTCCTGGCGTTGAAATTGTAATGCCCCCATCGGTATGGTGAAAGGGCAACTGGCACTTGGCACTAAACTTAGCACTGATAAAACTATGCGATGCGCCCGAATCAAATAAAATAATCGCAGGATAACTCAAAACTGTAAAGATACCAGTCATGACGGGTGCTCCCTCAGGAATGTCAGCCATGGTGGTGAAGTTCAGCCTGCCTTGCCTCACTTGCACCCTCTGCCTCTTGCCTTGGTTCTGATTAGCATTCTGCCCCTGCCTCTGCTGGTTCCTGGGGCAATTCTTGGCATAATGCCCAGTGTTGCCACATGTGAAGCATCTGTTGTCATTGGCCTGGCGGTACTGCTGCTGCTGATTGCTCCTCTGAGCTGGAAATTGGGTGCGGTTGGGTGCCTGCTGCTGCTGCTGCTGAGGTCGGATCACCCATCGCCCTTGTTGCTGCTGAGGTCCCCTACCCTGGGTGTCGGACACAATCCTGAAGCGCTGTGGCTGAGCTAAGGGTCCTGCCACAGGGGTCTTCCTCTTCTTCTCTGCCTGCCTAGCTGTAATGCAGTCCTCCTGGGAGATGGCCATGTTGACCAACTCATTGTAGCTGTTGGCCCTGACGGTGTTGAGACGATCCCGGAGCTTAGTGCTGAGCCCCCTCCTGAACTGATCCCTCTTCTTCTCATCTGTATCTGCATGATATCCCGCGTACTGGCACAAGTCATTAAAGGCCTGGGCATATTGCAACACTGTCCTGTTGCCCTGAGTGAGTGCCAAGAACTCATTGAGCTTCCTGTCCATGATCCCGGCGGGTATATGGTGTCCTCTAAAAGCTGCCTTGAACTCCCTCCACTCCACCTCTCGGTCCTCTGGCTGCATAGCAAGAAAATGATCCCACCAAGTCCTTGCGGGTCCGCGAAGCTGCTGGGTGGCGAACCTGACTTTGGTGACCTCTGAGCAAACTCCATGTAGCAGTGGGAATTTGGATTCCACCACTCGCAGCCACACATTTGCGTCAAGTGGGTCCTCCGCCCTTGTGAACAAAGGAGGCTGGGTGCTAAGGAATTCCTGGTATGTAGCCGCCGCGGGGTGACGCTGGTGGTCTCCACCACCATAATGCTGAGGTGGTGGCTGACGCTGAGCCAGCTGCCTCAGGATCTCATTCTGCTGAGCCATGAGCTCCTGCAGAGTGGGAGGTGGTGGCGGCGGTGGAGGAACGTGCTCGTTCTGGCCACGACGCTGCCTCCCGGCCATCTGAAAAAATCACATACTTACTTAACACCACAGTTCCAAATTTCAAGATTTTATCACGGGGAAAAGTTAAAACAGCATGATAGACTCCGACTTCCACAAAAGGGGTTTCAAGAGGCGTAAATTCCTCCTTCCAAATCTAAACTGATAATAGCATCCATCAAACCAGCTCCCAAGAGAGTTTTAGCACGATTACATCAATTTGTTCCAAAATGACTCAACTCTATCTAGCCTAGTACCCCAAGGGTGCAAAAGCTAAGCTAGCTGCGAGGAGTCCGACTATCCAACTTTTAAGCCTACCCTGGACACCTAGTGAGCGAACAAAGCAACACTCGACTCGGGGGAAGGTGGTCTTCCCGAGCCAGCAGTGTCCACACTGGAGGCAGGCTCATCTCCTCCCTCAATGTCGACGTCCTCGTTGGCCTCCTGCTCCTGGATCTCCTGGTGGTGCATGTCCAGGTGCTCGTTAGCCTCAGCGAGCTGCTGCTGAGTGTTAAGGAGCTGATCCTCCAGAACCTCGATGGTGTTCTCCCGGGTGCCTACCAGCTCCTCCAACTCCTGAATGTCAGTGGACAGCTGCTCCACCTGCAAGTCCTTCTCCACCATTTCTTGAGACAAGTCAACCACAAGTTCCTCTCTGTTGTCCAATGTAATCTTTGTTGCCTCCAGCAGTGCCATCAGATGGGACATTGCCTCACCGCGCATCACTTGCAGACGGTACAAAGCATTCATGCACCGTACCGTCAAGTGTGCAGTCTGACCTGGGTAGATGGCCCAGATATCCTTGGCATGCTCCACCCGATCCTTCCACATTGGGTCGTCCTCCTTCTCAGCGGGGAACAAGCCAATGGGGTGGGTAGCCAGCTCCAAGGGATGGAATCCGCAGAAGGTAGTCAACCCATGCAGAGCGATCGCCTCGATCGTGTCCTCTGCCCGGTACCCGAAAGACTCGGAGTCCAAAGAGCGCCATCCTGGCTGCAGGGGATGAGGCTCCAAGGTCATCCTCACCCTACAGCGAGGCACTCGGTGCTTCTCGAACTGCTGCACCGCGTACTGAGGGGGTGTCGTGTATCCAGCCCCCTGAAGTACTTCCCACAAAATGCGGGGAAAGCCCTCTCGTGCAAGTCCGTCCGTGTGGGTCAGTGTATGTCCGTCATCGGAGGATCCGTGGGAAGTCATCTGTGTATGGTTAAGCGTAAGTAAAGAAAAAGAATTATAAAAAGAACAAGGAAAAATAAAACTCAGCCCTTCTCTAGTTAAATGAAAAGGCACTGGGGACCTAATTGGTTATTATCTTATTTTTAAGTCCTTTACTCAGTTATCCATTTGCTTAATTATGAATGCATGCATGCTCGTCCTGAACGGCCTCACAACAAGATAAAAGGAATAGGGAAGAACTCCCATCCTGTAAAAGGGGCCTGTAGGGCCTAGTTACTTAGCCACCTAGCTACCCTTCTATTACCCTAAGGCTTCACGTCCTAGGTCTATCCTGCTCGTCCTACTATCTATCCAACCTTGTTTCTATCAAGTTTTATTTGGAAAATTTGATGGTATTTACATTTTATTGATTCCTCTGTGGTGGTACAAGCTCCGATACTAGCTGTGGCGGAACTGCCCGAATTATTCCAACTTAAGTGCCCAAGTCCCGCCTTAGAGGCTAGACCACACTTAAATGGGAATAACCTGTCAATCCCTCAGATCTAGTCCGACACGGCCACTGACAGGATCAAGTACCACAATCTCACTCGAAGGTGAGTCACAGAGCAAATACAATAAAGCATAAAACCATACATGTCACAATGTTAAATTATTACATCACCATCATCATCATCGGAGTTTTTTTTTGCAAAAGTAACCATCATTGTTCGAAGTGCAGCGGAATAAAACTAACGATAATTTAACCGAGAGATGGGGAAGCCTGTCCCATCACTCCACATGCTCCTCCTCAGCCGAGGCAGGGTCCCACTCAACAGTCCAACCCGGTGGCAAGGTGGACGGCCAAGTTATCCCAGCAACCATCTCCTCCAGAGAACCTGTAAAAATTATGCCACAAGCAAGGCTGAGTATACTAATACTCAGCTAGACTTACCCGGTGTGAGGAGTCTACTCCTCTACCTCTAGACATGCAGCTGTTTGGCTGTGGGGTTTGGTTGCCAAAAGCACTAGCTGAGTTTCTAAATCAAAATTTTAACTTAGTCAAAGTTAAGTGTGACTCTCTTAAGGCTAAAAATGTACTATCTATTCATACAAAGTAGCAAACATTTTAGCAATCAACATCTTATATCATCTCCGCATCATTCCACTTGTTACTCAATGTAGCAGCATGGATCAAGCAGTCTCATTAGCTGCGAGAAGTAGACGATTCGAATCGAGTTTTTATCCTTGCAAGGTAAACCTAAACACACGACATGCAGGGGCACTCCGTCCCCACACACATCAACCGTCCCCATCGATTCCCCGTCAGCAGATCAGGGCTCACCGCCTTGGCGTACAATGCCTCACTGACCCCGACTGGCCGTCGTGCAGTGACCGCACTTGTACCCACCATAACCGGAATGGGAGACCTCGTCTCAGGTCGCGTGAGGGGTAAAGTCCACTGCCAGGTTCAATCAGGTACTAGGCTTACCGATTTACCATATTTCTCGGCATGTGCTTAGTACGTTCAAACGCTTGACTCACGGTACCACACCTTAATCCTTATTCAAATTTTTATCCCGTGGACAACCAATCCCCATGGATTGTTGCCCACACCCATCATCAGTACGATATGAAAGTGGGTGCAATCAATGTCCTGACCTCGCGCGAGTGCTAGAAAAATCACTCGTCTTCTACCGAGATCCTACTTAATAAAGCAGCTACTCGACCTAGCATACTAGTATTCATCTCAATAGGGTTCCTGAGATCATGCAACTAGGGTTTCAAACAATTCCTACACTTAAGTGCACAATCAATCCTACAATCATTAAGTGAAGTAAAATAGCATAAATAACAGGTTATGCATAAAACCGGGGCTTGCCTTCCAAAGCAGTGGCAGGCAGGTCCTCTGGTGCAGACTCGGGTGCTGGATCTGGGGCTACCTCCTGAGCAGCTCCTTGCTCCGGCACGAGTATGTACTCTCCGTCAGCAAGATTATAGTCTATCGAAATGCAATGAACATGTATGTCATGATTATGCAGGATTTAATAATATTATGCTAAAGAGAACTAAGTCAAGAAGTAACTTAGGGTTTCTTAGTCATGCGGGGCTTCTAGTGGTATATATATAGATACATAGACTTATTACCCTTTTATGCTTAGGTTTTCTTTTAGAATAACATAGTGGATTGGTATTGCCTTGATACATTTTAGTGGACAGATTACAAAGGTTTTAGGATAACATTAATTCACATTATTCATTTTCCTTTCCTTAATTTCTATTTAGGGTTTCTAGGGTAGGTTTGAACTACGACAGTGTTTTAAAAATTTCCAAAAATTCTGTAAAAATTAAAGTGGGTTGTCACTTGCTATTCTAGCTTGTTTTAAGAATTTGAGGCTTAAAGTATAAAAGCTAGGCTTTAAACAAAAATAACAACAGTTAGGCAAAATGGGCCACTTTACACTACACCTCATAGTTAGGGGTAGGTTCTGTCCTAAAGGTTATTTTTGCTGGCATCCCATAGTAATAATAGGTCTCTGTGCTAAAAATCACAGAAAACTAAGGGGTGGTTATTTAGTTATGATTTTCTTAAGTTTAATGTTAAAAAGGCACTTTCTACTACATTATTATTTGAAAAATGTCAAACAGCAGATTTCAAATTTTTCCTAAGTTTTCTCTAATAAAACAATAGTTATCCCAAGGGTGGGGGTGTTTTTACCTTGGGGTTATTTTTGTAGAGTTTTCCTAAGTTTTACTTGTTTTATTAAAACAAAAGGGATCCTACTTATTTTACACTAAAACAGGGTATGATATATTTTTCCAGTGAACTATATTGAATAAGTAACCTAACAAAAATAGAGGTACTCTCTAGTTCATTAATTAATTTACATTTTCTATTTTCCTTATCCTTAAGCATATTATAGAATAAGGGGTAAAACTAATTTAAATGGAGTAGACAGAGAGGTTTAACATTTTTACTTGGTCTAGTAGGTAGATACAAACTTCTCAAAATTTTTCTAACCCTGGTCAAACAATATTCCTATTTTTCCTTCTAATATTGAGTTTTGAGTAGTTTTCTTATTTAATTCAAATCTTCAGAAAGAAATACAGAAGCCATGGGTTCTTTTATTTTTATCTGATAGTTCATAAATTCCAGAATCTAGCAAAATTGGTTTGAACATTTTTGGATGATTATTCTTTAAGTTATGCATTTATTAAGTTATCTGCCATATTAAAAGAAAATAAATTCGAAAATGGAAAAGAAAACCCGTTTACGCTGAGGCCCCTGGGGTTTATCCTTTTCTTTTCTCACAGAACAGCCCTCGGTCCACTATTGGCTTGGGTCACTGACATTGCGCAAAGCCCCCTGGACTTAACTGAAATCTAACCCGCGCTCCCTGACCGGCTTCAACAGTACCCGCGGCATAGATTACGGTGGTGGGGCTTACCGGCGGCAGTAGAGCTCCGGCGAGGTGGTTAGTGACGTTTGGGAGGTCGCGACGGTCACGTCGGTGTGCGGGTCGACGTCGGAGGTGGTCGGAGCTACCCTGGCCACGAGCACAGGCGGCGGGGGTCGTCGGCGGCTCCTGCTCCGGCCAAACCACGGCGGTATAGTTCAATTACGGTGCACGAGGAGCTTCACGGGGTGACACAGAGGCCATGCGCGCAAGGAATTTGAAAACGGTGCAGGGGCTTACCCGGTCCACGTGCGCCGGCGGGTCTTTGAACTCCGGTGAGCACGATTGAGTTATTCCGGTGACGCGGGTCCACGGGTTAAGCTTGAGCAAGTCTCTCGGCCTCACCAGGAAGCTATCTGAGGGCTTGGATCGAACGGAGGAGGACGGGAGAGGGGCCGGCCACGGTGGTTGCTCTCGGGCGGCACTGGCGGGTCGCGGGGAGGTCGCCGGAGGTAATGGCTGGCTCGGGCAAGTCCGGCGAGGTACGAAGGATGCAACGGGGAAGGCAGCCAAGCACTGGGGCGGGCTTTATAGCCGTGGCGCGGGCGTGGTCACGGGCGGCTGCGGGCGCGCGGGGGTTCGCGCACGGGCGTGCTCTGAGCGCGCCCCCGGATGCCAGCTCACGTCGAACACGTGGAAGCTTGCTTCTGCCATGGTTCAACGGCCGATTAGAGCGCCATAGCGTGCGTATCTTGGCAAAGTCACTGTGTACGGTCGCTTCTCTGCTCCAAATCCTATCTTTTCGCTGTGAGTTCCAAGTCGAGATATGGTAGGGGTAGGGAGATAGAGAGGGGAGAAGTTTGCTGTGTCAGCTGAGCCCGAACCGAGACAAAAGGGGTGTCAAGTCGTGTCTAGCGCCCTAGGGTAGGTGTCATCTCTTTCCAGGGTGTTCTAGGGTTAATTTGGCGCCATTTTGTCAATTGGGTCGAAGGGTTTTGAAAAGGGGATTAAGGTGAACATGTGGAGTCTTTGTGCAAGGGTTAGTTTTTGTACTTAGGCAAAAACTGAATTCTCCCTTGTGCTGAACCTTAGGTGATCTTTTTAGGGCTTTTCTGAAAACTTTTTGGGGGTACTTCCTTACTATTAATTGTAGGTTATTAAGTATATTACAACTTTTATATTTGGCCCAAACCATGATCATAAGGTTTACATGATCTTTTGATCATGGCTTCAATTAGGGTTCCTATTGCCCATGGGAGTTTTTCTTTAGGATTTTGGGGAGATCCCCACTTAGATGTGCATGACAAGCTAGGGCATGACATCCAAGGTGGGTTACACTTGCTTAGGACCTAGAATTCCAAGTTTGGTATACTCTGCCCAATTTAATCTTCATGTGATAATGGGTAAAAAGGGGGTAACCCTGGGGTGGACACCCTGAGTAACACCTGGGGTGTTACAGCCCTCCCCCCTTAAAGGAATCTCGCCCCGAGATTTCAGGTAGAGCCCTTTGGAGGGATGCTTGAAGGTGTGCTGGTGTTGTTTTCCCCTTTATACTTAAGTTTCTCTTATTTACTGCTCTTCGAATGTCATCCTCTTTGCAACTTCAGAAGGAAGCCCTTCTTAAGTTAAATCCACAACTTAGACTATCCTTGTTATCTAAGTTTTTCTTATAATTGGATTCAAAGGGCAGGTGGGGGTGGGGTTTCGGGGTTACATACCGACTCCTTTGGGCAGAAAGTCGGGGAAGCGAGAGCGTAGAAATTCCTCAGTCTCCCATGTAGCTTCTTCTGCTGAATGGTGGCTCCACTGAACTTTATACATTATGACTGACCTTGCCCGAGTTGACCTCTCCTTTTGATCTAATACCTTGACGGGGTACTCTTGGTAGGACAAGTCTGGTTCCATCTCAATGTCTGGTTCTGGTAGCACTTCAGTGGGTAGACGAACGCATTTCCGCAGCTGGGATACATGGAATACATTGTGGACTGACGACAGGTGAGGTGGCAATTTCACTTGATAGGCTACGGGTCCACAAGCTTCCTTGATCTCGTATGGCCCAATGTAGCGAGGAGCTAACTTGCCCTTGATCCCGAATCTCTGGACACCCTTGGTTGGTGATACCTTAAGATAAACATGATCTCCCACCTCAAACTGTAGAGGCTTCCGCCTCTTGTCATGATAGCTCCTTTGCCTGGTCTGAGCAGCTTCTAAGTTCTTGGTAATGACCCTGACCTTTGCCTCTGCCTCGAGTACCAAGTCTGGCCCAAAAATTTCCCTTTCTCCTGCTTGAGACCAGTTTAGTGGGGTCCTACACCTTCTCCCATATAATGCCTCAAAAGGTGCCATCTTCAGACTGGACTGATAGCTGTTATTGTAAGAAAATTCTGCCAAAGACAGACACTTTTCCCAATCCTTTCCATAATGTAGTGCACATGCTCGCAACATGTCCTCCAAAATCTGATTCACCCTTTCGGTCTGGCCATCTGTTTGTGGGTGATATGCTGAGCTTCGGATGACATGGGTCCCAAGTGACTCTTGCAATTGCTCCCAAAATCGTGCCACAAAGGGTGCTCCTCTGTCAGATATAATGGTCTTGGGAATACCATGCAACCTTACTATCTGATCAACATAAATTTCTGCGTACTTCTCTGTCCTGTGGGTGGTGTGCACTGGCAAGAAATGAGCAGTCTTGGTCAATCTGTCTACGATAACCCAAATAGAATCATGGTGCCTGGAGGTATTGGGTAATCCCACTATGAAGTCCATGCAAATGTCCTCCCATTTCCAAGATGGTATGGGAAGGGGTTGCAAATGGCCTGCTGCCTTCAAGTGACTAGCCTTAATTCTCTGGCAGGTGTCACATTTGGATATGTACTTGGCAATTTCCCTTTTCATTCTAGTCCACCAATATAGAGATCTGAGATCATGGTACATCTTGTTGCTACCAGGGTGCATGGAGAATTTTGAAAGGTGAGCTTCATCCAATATTTGCTTTCTGAGCTCAGGGTCCTTGGGAACAACCAATCGATCTCCAAACCATAGAATTCCCTTGCTGTCCTATCGGAAACACTTGTATTTTTCTGCCTTTTGCTTGATCATATCCTTGATAACCTGAACACCCTTATCCTCAGCCTGGGCCCTGATGATCTGCTCTTGCAACGTGGGTTCCACCGAGATATAGCTTAGGTTATCCGAAGAGACAACTTCCAGGTTCAGCTTGCACAACTCATCACACAGGGTGGTCACTCCCACATCCATGCTCATACAATTACACTGGGTCTTTCTGCTCAAGGCATCTGCCACAACATTGGCCTTACCAGGGTGGTAATGCACCTCCAAGTCATAGTCCTTGATTAACTCCAACCATCTCCTTTGCCTCATGTTCAGATCTGCCTGAGTGAAGATGTATTTGAGACTCTTGTGATCAGTGTAGATGTTACAGTGAGCTCCCATCAAGTAGTGTCTCCATATCTTAAGAGCATGAACTACGGCTGCCAATTCCAGGTCATGTGTAGGGTAGTTCTGCTCATGGGGTCTGAGTGCCCGGGAAGCATAAGCAATCACTCTGTTCTCTTGCATCAAGACACATCCCAATCCGGTACCAGAAGCATCACAGTAAACTTCAAATGGCTTGGTGTTGTCAGGTTGAGCCAGCACTGGGGCTGTTGTCAAATGCTGCCTCAAGGTATGAAAGGCATCTTCACACTTTTGGCTCCACTCAAATTTGACTCCCTTCTTCAACAGTTCAGTCATTGGTTTGGCAATTCTGGAGAAATCCGAATAAATCGTCGATAATACCCTGCCAATCCCAGAAAACTCTGAATCTGCCTCACTGTAGTCGGGGGTTTCCAATCCATTACCTCTTGTACCTTCTCAGGATCAACTGATACCCCATCCTGAGAAATCGTGTGACCCAGGAATTTAATCTCCCTCAGCCAGAACTCACATTTAGACAACTTAGCATAAAGATGATGATCGCGCAGTCGCTGAAGCACAATGTGCAGGTGCTCAGTATGTTCGTCCTCATTCTTGGAATAGACCAGAATATCATCAATGAAAACGACCACGAACTTGTCCAATTCTGGCATAAACACTGAGTTCATCAGGTACATGAAATAAGTCGGGGCATTGGTCAGCCCAAAAGACATCACCAGAAACTCATATAGTCCATATCTGGTAGAGAAAGCCGTCTTGGGAATATCGCTGGCACGGATCTTGATTTGATGGTATCCTGAGCGAAGGTCTATCTTGGAGAATACCTTGGCTCCTACCAACTGATCGAACAGAACATCAATACGGGGCAGCGGGTATTTGTTCTTGATAGTCACCGCATTAAGAGGACGGTAGTCAACACACATCCTCAAACTCTCATCCTTTTTCTTCACAAATAAGGCTGGACATCCCCATGGTGAAGTGCTTGGACGAATGAACCCCTTGTCCAACAATTCTTGCAATTGTTTCTTCAATTCCGCCAATTCCGCGGGAGGCATCCTATAGGGTCTCTTGGAGATAGGAGCAGTCCCGGGTTGCAATTCGATGGCGAACTCCATATCTCGGTCAGGTGGCATCCCTGGCAATTCGTCTGGGAAAACATCTGGGTAGTCGCAGACCACTGGGATCTTTTCCACCGGGGATTCTATCATAACAAAGGCACAAGATCGGGTACAACCCTGGTCGGGTAAATATAATGTAGTTTCACCACAGGTTGGTGAGTGCACCTCAATGGCCCTGGCTGCAATATCAATAACTGCTCGATGCCTGGTTAACCAGTCAGTTCCCAATATAATATCCACACTATCCAACCCCAAAACGAGGAGGGTGGTTTTAATTATTAGACTACCAAACTTTATGGGCACGTGTCTGTTGATTTGATAGGTGGCAACCCTGCCTCCTGGCGTTGAAATTGTAATGCCCCCATCGGTATGGTGAAAGGGCAACTGGCACTTGGCACTAAACTTAGCACTGATAAAACTATGCGATGCGCCCGAATCAAATAAAATAATCGCAGGATAACTCAAAACTGTAAAGATACCAGTCATGACGGGTGCTCCCTCAGGAATGTCAGCCATGGTGGTGAAGTTCAGCCTGCCTTGCCTCACTTGCACCCTCTGCCTCTTGCCTTGGTTCTGATTAGCATTCTGCCCCTGCCTCTGCTGGTTCCTGGGGCAATTCTTGGCATAATGCCCAGTGTTGCCACATGTGAAGCATCTGTTGTCATTGGCCTGGCGGTACTGCTGCTGCTGCTGATTGCTCCTCTGAGCTGGAAATTGGGTGCGGTTGGGTGCCTGCTGCTGCTGCTGCTGAGGTCGGATCACCCATCGCCCTTGCTGCTGCTGAGGTCCCCTACCCTGGGTGTCGGACACAATCCTGAAGCGCTGTGGCTGAGCTGAGGGTCCTGCCACAGGGGTCTTCCTCTTCTTCTCTACCTGCCTAGCTGTAATGCAGTCCTCCTGGGAGATGGCCATGTTGACCAACTCATTGTAGTTGTTGGCCCTGACGGTGTTGAGACGATCCCGGAGCTTAGTGCTGAGCCCCCTCCTGAACTGATCCCTCTTCTTCTCATCTGTATCTGCATGATATCCCGCGTACTGGCACAAGTCATTAAAGGCCTGGGCATATTGCAACACTGTCCTGTTGCCCTGAGTGAGTGCCAAGAACTCATTGAGCTTCCTGTCCATGATCCCGGCGGGTATATGGTGTCCTCTAAAAGCTGCCTTGAACTCCCTCCACTCCACCTCTCGGTCCTCTGGCTGCATAGCAAGAAAATGATCCCACCAAGTCCTTGCGGGTCCGCGAAGCTGCTGGGTGGCGAACCTGACTTTGGTGACCTCTGAGCAAACTCCATGTAGCAGTGGGAATTTGGATTCCACCACTCGCAGCCACACATTTGCGTCAAGTGGGTCCTCCGCCCTTGTGAACAATGGAGGCTGGGTGCTAAGGAATTCCTGGTATGTAGCCACCGCGGGGTGACGCTGGTGGTCTCCACCACCATAATGCTGAGGTGGTGGCTGACGCTGAGCCAGCGGCCTCAGGATCTCATTCTGCTGAGCCATGAGCTCCTGCAGAGTGGGAGGTGGTGGCGGCGGTGGAGGAACGTGCTCGTTCTGGCCACGACGCTGCCTCCCGGCCATCTGAAAAAATCACATACTTACTTAACACCACAGTTCCAAATTTCAAGATTTTATCACGGGGAAAAGTTAAAACAGCATGATAGACTCCGACTTCCACAAAAGGGGTTTCAAGAGGCGTAAATTCCTCCTTCCAAATCTAAACTGATAATAGCATCCACCAAACCAGCTCCCAAGAGAGTTTTAGCACGATTACATCAATTTGTTCCAAAATGACTCAACTCTATCTAGCCTAGTACCCCAAGGGTGCAAAAGCTAAGCTAGCTGCGAGGAGTCCGACTATCCAACTTCTAAGCCTACCCTGGACACCTAGTGAGTGAACGAAGCAACACTCGACTCGGGGGAAGGTGGTCTTCCCGAGCCAGCAGTGTCCACACTGGAGGCAGGCTCATCTCCTCCCTCAATGTCGACGTCCTCGTTGGCCTCCTGCTCCTGGATCTCCTGGTGGTGCTTGTCCAGGTGCTCGTTAGCCTCAGCGAGCTGCTGCTGAGTGTTAAGGAGCTGATCCTCCAGAACCTCGATGGTGTTCTCCCGGGTGCCTACCAGCTCCTCCAACTCCTGAATGTCAGTGGACAGCTGCTCCACCTGCAAGTCCTTCTCCACCATTTCTTGAGACAAGTCAACCACAAGTTCCTCTCTGTTGTCCAATGTAATCTTTGTTGCCTCCAGCAGTGCCATCAGATGGGACATTGCCTCACCGCGCATCACTTGCAGACGGTACAAAGCATTCATGCACCGTACTGTCAAGTGTGCAGTCTGACCTGGGTAGATGGCCCAGATATCCTTGGCATGCTCCACCCGATCCTTCCACATTGGGTCATCCTCCTTCTCAGCGGGGAACAAGCCAAAGGGGTGGGTAGCCAGCTCCAAGGGATGGAATCCACAGAAGGTAGTCAACCCATGCAGAGCGATCGCCTCGATCGTGTCCTCTGCCCGGTACCCGAAAGACTCGGAGTCCAAAGAGTGCCATCCTGGCTGCAGGGGATGAGGCTCCAAGGTCATCCTCACCCTACAGCGAGGCACTCGGTGCTTCTCGAACTGCTGCACCGCGTACTGAGGGGGTGTCGTGTATCCAGCCCCCTGAAGTACTTCCCACAAAATGCGGGGAAAGCCCTCTCGTGCAAGTCCGTCCGTGTGGGTCAGTGTATTTCCGTCATCGGAGGATCCGTGGGAAGTCATCTGTGTATGGTTAAGCGTAAGTAAAGAAAAAGAATTATAAAAAGAACAAGGAAAAATAAAACTCAGCCCTTCTCTAGTTAAATGAAAAGGCACTGGGGACCTAATTGGTTATTATCTTATTTTTAAGTCCTTTACTCAGTTATCCATTTGCTTAATTATGAATGCATGCATGCTCGTCCTGAACGGCCTCACAACAAGATAAAAGGAATAGGGAAGAACTCCCATCCTGTAAAAGGGGCCTGTAGGGCCTAGTTACTTAGCCACCTAGCTACCCTTCTATTACCCTAAGGCTTCACGTCCTAGGTCTATCCTGCTCGTCCTACTATCTATCCAACCTTGTTTCTATCAAGTTTTATTTGGAAAATTTGATGGTAATTACATTTTATTGATTCCTCTGTGGTGGTACAAGCTCTGATACCAGCTGTGGCGGAACTGCCCGAATTATTCCAACTTAAGTGCCCAAGTCCCGCCTTAGAGGCTAGACCACACTTAAATGGGAATAACCCGTCAATCCCTCGGATCTAGTCCGACACGGCCACTGACAGGATCAAGTACCACAATCTCACTCGAAGGTGAGTCACAGAGCAAATACAATAAAGCATAAAACCATACATGTCACAATGTTAAATTATTACATCACCATCATCATCATCGGAGTTTTTTTTTGCAAAAGTAACCATCATTGTTCGAAGTGCAGCGGAATAAAACTAACGATAATTTAACCGAGAGATGGGGAAGCCTGTCCCATCACTCCACATGCTCCTCCTCAGCCGAGGCAGGGTCCCACTCAACAGTCCAACCCGGTGGCAAGGTGGACGGCCAAGTTATCCCAGCAACCATCTCCTCCAGAGAACCTGTAAAAATTATGCCACAAGCAAGGCTGAGTATACTAATACTCAGCTAGACTTACCCGGTGTGAGGAGTCTACTCCTCTACCTCTAGACATGCAGCTGTTTGGCTGTGGGGTTTGGTTGCCAAAAGCACTAGCTGAGTTTCTAAATCAAGATTTTAACTTAGTCAAAGTTAAGTGTGACTCTCTTAAGGCTAAAAATGTACTATCTATTCATACAAAGTAGCAAACATTTTAGCAATCAACATCTTATATCATCTCCGCATCATTCCACTTGTTACTCAATGTAGCAGCATGGATCAAGCAGTCTCATTAGCTGCGAGAAGCAGATGATTCGAATCGAGTTTTTATCCTTGCAAGGTAAACCTAAACACACGACATGCAGGGGCACTCCGTCCCCACACACATCAACCGTCCCCATCGATTCCCCGTCAGCAGATCAGGGCTCACCGCCTTGGCGTACAATGCCTCACTGACCCCGACTGGCCGTCGTGCAGTGACCGCACTTGTACCCACCATAACCGGAATGGGAGACCTCATCTCAGGTCGCGTGAGGGGTAAAGTCCACTGCCAGGTTCAATCAGGTACTAGGCTTACCGATTTACCATATTTCTCGGCATGTGCTTAGTACGTTCAAACGCTTGACTCACGGTACCACACCTTAATCCTTATTCAAATTTTTATCCCGTGGACAACCAATCTCCATGGATTGTTGCCCACACCCATCATCAGTATGATATGAAAGTGGGTGCAATCAATGTCCTGACCTCGCGCGAGTGCTAGAAAAATCACTCGTCTTCTACCGAGATCCTACTTAATAAAGCAGCTACTCGACCTAGCATACTAGTATTCATCTCAATAGGGTTCCTGAGATCATGCAACTAGGGTTTCAAACAATTCCTACACTTAAGTGCACAATCAATCCTACAATCATTAAGTGAAGTAAAATAGCATAAATAACAGGTTATGCATAAAACCGGGGCTTGCCTTCCAAAGCAGTGGCAGGCAGGTCCTCTGGTGCAGACTCGGGTGCTGGATCTGGGGCTACCTCCTGAGCAGCTCCTTGCTCCGGCACGAGGATGTACTCTCCGTCAGCAAGATTACAGTCTATCGAAATGCAATGAACATGTATGTCATGATTATGCAGGATTTAACAATATTATGCTAAAGAGAACTAAGTCAACAAGTAACTTAGGGTTTCTTAGTCATGCGGGGCTTCTAGTGGTATATATATAGATACATAGACTTATTACCCTTTTATGCTTAGGTTTTCTTTTAGAATAACATAGTGGATTGGTATTGCCTTGATACATTTTAGTGGACAGATTACAAAGGTTTTAGGATAACATTAATTCACATTATTCATTTTCCTTTCCTTAATTTCTATTTAGGGTTTCTAGGGTAGGTTTGAACTACGACAGTGTTTTAAAAATTTCCAAAAATTCTGTAAAAATTACAGTGGGTTGTCACTTGCTATTCTAGCTTGTTTTAAGAATTTGAGGCTTAAAGTATAAAAGCTAGGCTTTAAACAAAAATAACAACAGTTAGGCAAAATGGGCCACTTTACACTACACCTCATAGTTAGGGGTAGGTTCTGTCCTAAAGGTTATTTTTGCTGGCATCCCATAGTAATAATAGGTCTCTGTGCTAAAAATCACAGAAAACTAAGGGGTGGTTATTTAGTTATGATTTTCTTAAGTTTAATGTTAAAAAGGCACTTTCTACTACATTATTATTTGAAAAATGTCAAACAGCAGATTTCATATTTTTCCTAAGTTCTCTCTAATAAAACAATAGTTATCCCAAGGGTGGGGGTGTTTTTACCTTGGGGTTATTTTTGTAGAGTTTTCCTAAGTTTTACTTGTTTTATTAAAACAAAAGGGATCCTACTTATTTTACACTAAAACAGGGTATGATATATTTTTCCAGTGAACTATATTGAATAAGTAACCTAACAAAAATAGAGGTACTCTCTGGTTCATTAATTAATTTACATTTTCTATTTTCCTTATCCTTAAGCATATTATAGAATAAGGGGTAAAACTAATTTAAATGGAGTAGACAGAGAGGTTTAACATTTTTACTTGGTCTAGTAGGTAGATACAAACTTCTCAAAATTTTTCTAACCCTGGTCAAACAATATTCCTATTTTTCCTTCTAATATTGAGTTTTGAGTAGTTTTCTTATTTAATTCAAATCTTCAGAAAGAAATACAGAAGCCATGAGTTCTTTTATTTTTATCTGATAGTTCATAAATTCCAGAATCTAGCAAAATTGGTTTGAACATTTTTGGATGATTATTCTTCAAGTTATGCATTTATTAAGTTATCTGCCATATTAAAAGAAAATAAATTCGAAAATGGAAAAGAAAACCCGTTTACGCTGAGGCCCCTGGGGTTTACCCTTTTCTTTTCTCACAGAACAGCCCTCGGTCCACTATTGGCTTGGGTCACTGACATTGCGCAAAGCCCCCTGGACTTAGTTGAAATCTAACCCGTGCTCCCTGACCGGCTTCAACAGTACCCGCGGCATAGATTACGGCGGTGGGGCTTACCGGCGGCAGTAGAGCTCCGGCGGGGTGGTTAGTGACGTCCGGGAGGTCGCGACGGTCACGTCGGTGTGCGGGTCGACGTCGGAGGTGGTCGGAGCTACCCTGGCCACGAGCACAGGCGGCGGGGGTCGTCGGCGGCTCCTGCTCCGGCCAAACCACGGCGGTATAGTTCAATTAGGGTGCACGAGGAGCTTCACGGGGTGACACAGAGGCCATGCGCGCAAGGAATTTGAAAACGGTGCAGGGGCTTACCCGGTCCACGTGCGCCGGCGGGTCTTTGAACTCCGGTGAGCACGATTGAGTTAATCCGGTGACGCGGGTCCACGGGTTAAGCTTGAGCAAGTCTCTCGGCCTCACCAGGAAGCTATCTGAGGGCTTGGATCGAACGGAGGAGGACGGGAGAGGGGCCGGCCACGGTGGTTGCTCTCGGGCGGCACTGGCGGGTCGCGGGGAGGTCGCCGGAGGTAATGGCTGGCTCGGGCAAGTCCGGCGAGGTACGGAGGATGCAACGGGGAAGGCAGCCAAGCACTGGGGCGTGCTTTATAGCCGTGGCGCGGGCGTGGTCACGGGCGGCTGCGGGCGCGCGGGGGTTCGCGCACGGGCGTGCTCTGAGCGCGCCCCCGGATGCCAGCTCGCGTCGAACACGTGGAAGCTTGCTTCTGCCATGGTTCAACGGCCGATTAGAGCGCCATAGCGTGCGTATCTTGGCAAAGTCACTGTGTACGGTCGCTTCTCTGCTCCAAATCCTATCTTTTCGTTGTGAGTTCTAAGTCGAGATATGGTAGGGGTAGGGAGATAGAGAGGGGAGAAGTTTGCTGTGTCAGCTAAGCCCGAACCGAGACAAAAGGGGTGTCAAGTCGTGTCTAGCACCCTAGGGTAGGTGTCATCTCTTTCCAGGGTGTTCTAGGGTTAATTTGGCGCCATTTTGTCAATTGGGTCGAAGGGTTTTGAAAAGGGGATTAAGGTGAACATGTGGAGTCTTTGTGCAAGGGTTAGTTTTTGTACTTAGGCAAAAACTGAATTCTCCCTTGTGCTGAACCTTAGGTGATCTTTTTAGGGCTTTTCTGGAAACTTTTTGGGGGTACTTCCTTACTATTAATTGTAGGTTATTAAGTATATTACAACTTTTATATTTGGCCCAAACCATGATCATAAGGTTTACATGATCTTTTGATCATGGCTTCAATTAGGTTCCTATTGCCCATGGGAGTTTTTCTTTAGGGTTTTGGGGAGATCCCCACTTAGATGTGCATGACAAGCTAGGGCATGACATCCAAGGTGGGTTACACTTGCTTAGGACCTAGAATTCCAAGTTTGGTATACTCTGCCCAATTTAATCTTCATGTGATAATGGGTAAAAAGGGGGTAACCCTGGGGTGGACACCCTGAGTAACACCTGGGGTGTTACAATGCCAAGCAAATTTGGGACACCCTCAAGATCTCACATGAGGGAAACGATGCTACAATGATCACCAAAATGGAGTTGGTGAAGGCGAATTGGGAAGATTTGCCATGATCAGGGGAGAAGAGCCAACACAAACCTACAACAGGCTCAAGACCCTGGTCAACAAGATTAGAAGCTATGGAAGCACAAGATGGACAGACCACGACGTCGTCCGACTCATGCTCAGGTCCTTTACCATCATTGACCCTCATCTTGTGAATCTCATCCGTGAAAATCCCAGGTACACAAAGATGACGCCCGAGGAGATACTCGGAAAACTCGTGAGCGGGCGCATGATGGTAAAAAAGGCACGATATGTGGATGACGCCTTAAACGGTCCACTACCCGTCTACGAGCCGCAGCCCGTTGCGCTCAAGGCAACAAGCAGCAAGGAGGCGCTACCAAGCAAGGTAGCACAAGTAGAGGCTGCCGGGATCAACGAGAATGAAATGGCGCTTATCATCAAGCGCTTCAAGACCGCTCTTAAAGGACGCAAGGAGCACCCCAACAAGAACAAAACAAGGGGAAAGCGTTCCTGCTTCAAATGCGGTAAGACTGGTCACTTTATTGCAAATTGTCCCGATAATGATAGTGACCAGGGACAAGAAAAGAGTGGGAAGAAGGAGAAAAAGAAGAGCTACAGGAAGGCAAAGGGTGAGGCGCACCTTGGAAAGGAATGGGACTCGGACTGCTCTTCTTCCGACTCCGACGACGAAGGACTCGCTGCGTCGGCCTTCAACAAGTCTTCTCTCTTCCCCAACGAACGCCACACTTGCCTCATGGCCAAGGAGAAGAAGGTAAGTGTTCGAGATACCTCTAAGTATACTACTTCTAGTGATGATGATTCTAGTGATGATGAAGTAGATTATACTGATCTATTTTAGGGCTTAGATAGAGCTAATGTAGATAAAATCAATGAGTTAATTGATGCTTTAAATGAAAAGGATAGATTGCTAGAAAGGCAAGAGGACATTTTGTATGAAGAACATGACAAATTTGTTAGTGTTCAAAAGTCTCTTGCCTTAGAAACTAAAAGAAATGAAATGCTTTCTTCTGAGTTATCTGCTTGCCATGAATCTATCTCTAGTTTAAAGATTTTGAATGATGATTTAAATGCTAAGCTAGAGGAAGCTAATAAATCTAGTTCATGTGTAGAGCATGTTAGTATTTGCAATAGATGTAAGGACTTTGATGTTGATGCATGCAATGAACACCTTATTTCTATTGCTCAACTAAATGATGAGGTGGCAAGTCTTAATGCTCAACTTAAGACTTGCAAAATTAATTTTAATAAATTAAAATTTGCTAGGGATGCCTACACGATTGGTAGACACCCCTCTATTAAGGATGGACTTGGTTTTCGAAAGGAAACCAAGAACTTAACAAGCCAAAAGGCTCCCGTTCTCAACAAGGAGAAAGGGAAGACTCCTATGGCTAGTAGTTCTCAAAAGTGTCATGCCTACATTTATGATAGAAAATATTCTAGGAATGCTCATAGGAGTTATGATCATAATGCTTTTGATTCACATGCTATGTTTGCCTCTAGCTCTACTTTTGTGCATGGTAGAAGTAGGCCTAGGAGAAATCATGTTGTGCATCATGTGGCTAAGAGAATGTGTAATGAACCTTCTACCATTTACCATGCTTGCAATACTTCTTTTTCGCTTGTATGTAAGAATGAAAAAGTAGTTGCTAGAAAGTTGGGATCCAAATGCAAGGGAGACAAGACTTGTATTTGGATTCCAAAGGCTATTGTAACTAACCTTGTAGGACCCAACAAGAGTTGGGTACCTAAAACCCAAGCGTAACTTGTCTTGCAGGTTTATGCATCCGGGGGCTCAAGCTGGATTATTGACAGCGGATGCACAAACCACATGACGAGGGAGAAGAAGATGTTCACCTCCTACTTCAAGAACAAGGATTCCTAGGATTCGATCATCTTTGGAGATGGGAACCAAGGCAAGGTTAAAGGATTGGGGAAGATAGACATTACATCCGAGCATTCTATCTCAAATGTGTTCTTAGTTGAATCGCTCGGGTACAACTTATTGTCTGTGAGTCAATTATGTAACATGGGTTATAATTGTCTATTTACCAATATAGATGTTTCTGTCTTTAGAAGGAGTGATGGTTCATTAGCGTTTAAGGGTGTATTAGACGGCAAACTCTACTTAGTTGATTTTTCGAAAGAGGAGGCCGATCTAGATGCATGCTTAATAGCTAAGACTAGTATGGGCTGGTTGTGGCATCGTCGTCTAGCACATGTTGGGATGAAGAACCTTCATAAACTTCTAAAGGGAGAACATGTGTTAGGACTAACCAATGTATGTTTCGAAAAAGATAGACCATGTGCAACTTGTTAGGCAGGGAAACAGGTGGGAAGCACTCATCACAGCAAGAATGTGATGACAACATCAAGACCACTGGAGCTTCTCCACATGGGCCTCTTCGGACCCGTTGCCTACCTTAGCATCGGGGGAAGTAAGTATGGTTTAGTAATTGTTGATGATTTTTCCTGCTTCACTTGGGTATTCTTTTTGCAGGATAAATCAGAAACCCAAGGGACCCTCAAGCGCTTTCTAAGGGGGGCTCAAAATGAATTTGAGCTCAAGGTGAAAAAGATAAGAAGCGATAACGGGTCCGAGTTCAAGAACCTACAAGTTGAGGAGTATCTTGAGGTGGAAGGTGTCAAGCACGAGTTCTCCGCTCCCTACACACCATAGCAAAACGGTGTGGTAGAGAGGAAGAATAGGACGCTTATCGACATGGCAAGGACGATGCTTGGAGAGTTCAAGACACCCGAGCAGTTTTGGTCGGAAGCTGTGAACACAGCTTGCCATGCCATAAACCGGCTATATCTGCATCGCCTCCTCAAGAAGACCTCCTACGAACTCCTTACCGGTAACAAACCCAATGTTTCTTACTTTGGTGTATGTTGGGACCATGCTTCATCGCCGAAGGTCCTGCAAGGAGAAATAGCTTCGGCAAAAGCTGCTTATATGTGATGCTGAAGCTACCACACATGAAGCTTCGGTGTTATAGCGTATCCGAAGATGAAGGATCAAACCGACTTAAAGATGGAATGACCTTTTAGTCCATAAGGGTCTGAGTCATTGTTGTAAACTTTTATAAGGGGTATGATTGTAATTCCTTACAAGTTGTGTCCTGTGCCTATAAATAGTGAACAGTATTCCTTTACTGTTCACGCGATCCTGTAATTGCAAACACATTGCTCGGGAATTATTGTTTTCTACCAAGGCGAAGGTATAAATGTATCTAAACATTATGTTTTGATATTTAGGTTCATATAATAAAATATGTGAATAATGTTATCTATTTTTGGTACATCTTTCTTTAATGTTTCATGTTTTAAATTTTATTTCATATTATTTTGTAATCCTGATCACGAAGGTGTAACCTTCGTGATATTCTACCCATGGCCTTCGTCTGAAGTTCATTAAATCCTTGAGGGAAATAATGCTTCAGCGGACGAAGGGCATTAATATTTAACATTTTATGTTGCCTTGTTCTTAATTCATAGCATTTGAGAACAAGCCCCCAACATTGGCGCCCACCTCCGGTGAACTCATTTCCACTTTTTGAGCTAATGGCTTCGTTCAAGAACCAAGCTGGAACTGCTTCGGCTCCGAAGTTGATTCTCCCGATAACATGCGGTTTATGCTCAGAGCCGGCTAACAAGAAACAGAAGAAGGAGGCATAGAGAAGAGTACAACATGTAGGGGTACAAGGACCCTTCATCAAGTCAAGATGGTCTCACATCCCAATTACCTTCTCTCAAGAGGATCTTCAGCTCAAGGATTACCCACACAATGATGCTATGGTTATCTCTTGTGTGATCAAAGGATTTCTGGTCCACAATGTCTTGGTTGATACAGGCAGTGCAGCTGATATCATATTCGCCAAGGCCTTCAGACAGATGCAAGAGCCCGAAGACATGATCCATGATGCCACACATCCCCTTTGTGGCTTCGGAGGAAGGCAGATTGTAGCACTCGGCAAAATCACAATGCCAGTAACCTTCGGATTTATCAACAACACAAGAACTGAACAAGTTATGTTTGACATTGTTGACATGGAATACCCATACAATGCAATTATTGGTCGTGGTACTCTCAATGCCTTCGAAGCAATTCTTCATCCAACATATCTTTGCATGAAGATACCTTCGGACCAGGGGCCCATTGCTATTCATGGAAGTCAGGAAGCTGCCAGAAGGGCCGAAGGAAACTGGACAGACTCAAAAGCAATCCATAACATAGATGGAGCCGAAGCTTGTGAACAATACAAGTTCAGAAGGGAGAAAGCTGCTTCGGCCGATCAGCCAAAGCCCATGCTCTTATGCGATGACATAGCAGAGCAAAAGGTGTTATTGGGATCTCAATTGTCCGAAGAACAGGAGAAAACCTTGATAAGGTTTTTGTTCAACAACAAATATGTTTTTGCATGGTCGGCTAATGATCTTTGCGGAGTCAACAGGGATGTTATTGAGCACTCGCTCAATGTTGATCCATCTTTCAGACCTAGAAAGCAGAGGTTTCGGAAGATGTCTGATGACAAGGCCGAAGGTGCTCGGAATGAAGTGAAAAGACTCATCAGTGCCGGAGTTATCAGAGAGGTAAAATACCTAGAATGGCTAGCTAACACTGTTATGGTAAAAAAGGCCAATGGTAAATGGAGGATGTGTATTGATTTTACTGATCTCAACAAGGCCTGTCCGAAGGACGAGTTTCCATTGCCAAGGATAGATTCCCTAGTTGATACAGCAGCTTCATCAGAGCTTATGAGTCTGCTGGATTGTTATTCAGGCTATCATCAAATTTGGATGAAGAAGGAGGATGAGCCAAAAACCAGCTTCATAACCCCTAGTGGAACATATTGTTACCTTCGGATGCCTGAGGGGCTCAAGAATGCTGGAGGAAGCTTCAGCAGAATGACAGCGAAGGTTCTTTATTCTCAGATAGGCAGAAATGTGCTAACTTATGTTGATGATATCATTGTAAAAAGCACGAAGCAGGAAAATCACATTGCTGATCTGCAGGAGACCTTCGCTAATTTTAGACAGGCTGGTTTAAAGTTGAATCCAGAAAAATGTGTCTTCGGAGTGAAGAAAGGGAAATTTCTTGGCTGCCTAGTTTCAACAAAAGGGATTGAGGCTAATCCAAATAAAATCGAAGCTATCCTTCGAATGGAACCACCAAGTACAAAGAAGGGGGCTCAAAGATTGACAGGAAGACTGTCATCTCTCAACAGATTCATATCTAGATCAGCAGAGACAAATTTACCATTCTTCGAAGTGCTGAAGTCAGCCGAAGTTTTTCAATGGGGACCAATCCAGCAGAGAGCCTTCGAAGAGCTGAAGCAATATTTGATAGACCTAACAACACTAACTCCACCAACGCCAGGGGCTCCTCTGTTGTTATATGTGGCAGCTTCGCACTCAGCGGTAAGTGCAACACTTGTCCAAGATAAGCTTGAAGGTCAAGTCAAAAAGCAAGCCCCAATATACTTTGTATCTGAAGTTCTTAGTTTATCAAAGAAAAATTACACAGAATTGGAGAAGGTGCTGTATGCTGTTTTGATGGCCTCCAGGAAGCTTCGGCACTATTTTCAAGCATACAGTATAATTGTCCCTTCTTCACAGCCATTGAAGGATATTATGAGAAATAGAGAAGCTACTGGAAGGGTTGGAAAATGGGCTGCGGAACTCAATGAATTTTGCATTGATTATATGTGTATAGATCTTCGATTCAGTCCCAAGCGTTGGCAGACTTCATTGCTGACTAGACGCCAGGGGCTCAGGAAGAAGAAACGAGTAAAGATGCCGAAGTTTGGACAGTATTTTGCGATGGTTCTTGGGGAACCTTCGGAGCAGGAGCAGCTGCTGTGTTGGTCGCACCGTCCAAAGTTAAAACTTGTTATGCAACAAGACTTGATTTCAGTTGCACAAATAACATTGCTGAGTATGAAGCTTTGCTCTTAGGTCTTCGGAAATTAAAGGCAATGGGAATTAGAAGGGCGGTTCTTAAAACTGATTCCCAGGTTATTTCTGGTCATATTGACAAAAGTTATAAAGCAAGAGATCCGAAGCTTGAGAAATATTTAGACACGGTCCGAAGGATTGAGGCTTCCTTTGAAGGGTTTTCTGTTAAAAATATTCCTCGAGGAGAAAATGAACATGCTGATTTATTAGCCAAGTCAGCAGCACAGGGGCTGCCCTTACCTTCGGAAGTATTTTTCGAAACAATAAAAGCACCTTCGGTCGAACTTCTTGAAAGAGCAGTCCTCAACATATCTCCTATCTATAGTGAAGACTGGAGAACTGAGATCATCTCTTTCCTTCAGGGTAACTTCCTTTCAGATGACGAAGCTTATAACAGGAGGATAGAGGCAAGAGCTCGACCATATGTTATAATAGAAGGGGAGCTGTACAAGCATGGAGTCTGTGCTCCGTTACTCAAGTGTTTATCCAGAGCCGAAGGTATAGAATTGATGAAGGAAATACACGCAGGCCTGTGTGGATCTCACATTGGATGTAGGCCTTTGCTTGGAAAAGTCTTTCGTCAAGGATTTTATTGGCCAAAGGCAGCTTCGGATGCAACGGAATTAGTCCAAAAGTGCGAAGGTTGTCAGAAATGTGCAAGAGATCAAAAACAACCTTCATCTTTAACCCAGTTAATACAACCCACTTGGTCATTGCAAAGGTGGGGTCTTGATTTATTAGGTCCATTACCACCAGCACAAGGAAACTTAAGATATGTTGTAGTGGCAGTGGAGTATTTTTCTAAATGGATTGAGGCAAAGCCTTTAGCCACAATAACTTCGGTCACTATTCAAAAGTTTTTCTGGCAAAATATTGTTTGTCGCTTCGGAGTGCCGAAGGCTATTACTGTGGATAATGGGACGCAGTTTGATTCCGAAGCTTTCAGAGAATTTTGTGATCAAATTGGCACGAAGATCCATTTTGCATCAGTTCGGCATCCGGAGTCAAATGGACTTCTTGAAAGGGCCAATGGCATCATAATGACAGGAATAATGAAGTTAATATTCAATCAGCCCAGGGGAAAGTGGCCAGACAAATTAATCAAAGTGGTGTGGAGCCACAACACAACAATATCAAGATCGACAGGTTTTACACCATTCAAATTATTGTTTGGTGATGAAGCAATAACTCCGGAAGAAGCCAAAGCAGGATCAATAAGAATAGTAGCTTCGGTAGAAGACGAAGCTGAAGCTGATTACTCTGTGGAAAAAGATGCTATAGAGGGGATCAGGCTTCAAGCTGTGGAAAATATTAACAAATACCAAGCTGAAACAATAAAATGGCGTGATAGAAAGGTTCGACTAAAGAACATTGAACCAGGACATTTGGTGCTTCGAAGAGTAGCCAACCCAGAGACAGTAGGCAAGTTACAGCTGAAATAGGAAGGACCTTTTCTGGTACTATCTTCATCAAGACCCGGTTCCTACAGATTGAAGGATATGGAGGGCAACGACATTCCTCGATCATGGAATGCGGATGAGCTTCGGCGATATTATGTTTAGTGTGATGTAATTTTTTCCATTCTTTTTTGTGGTACCCTTTTCCTTTCCAAAGGGGGAGAAAGGTTTTTAATGGGGCCACAACATGTAAGTTTTCTTTTTCTTATTTCAATTCTATAAGAGCGATATCCCCCAAAGATGTAAATGTAAAAGCTGAGAACGCACCATCGAGTGCAAAGGAAAAAGAAAAGAAAACAGGGAGAAGCTCAAAAGTCGTTCCTAAGGGAATGCAGAGCTTGCAGCGAAAAATAAACGCTGATTCCGCCGAAAGTAAAAGGCGAAGAAGCTCCTAAGGGAGGCTTGCAGCGAAAAATAAACGATGATTCCGCCGAAAGTAAAAGGCGAAGAAGCTCCTAAGGGAGGCTTACAGAGAAAAGTCAGCGCTGATACACCGAAAAGTAAACGGTGAAGCCGAAAAATAAACGGCAAAAAGATTTGAGCCATTCCCAAGGGAATGAAGGCTATGATTATGGTTTCGAATATACATTTGGATATTCATTTGCACGATACATTACATCATGACATTTGCATTCATAAACATTCATTTAGACATATATAGGGTCATTATCATCATATCATACAGAAAAAGGCAGATGCTTCGGCTATGGGGAAAAAACTTCGGAGAAAGAGGAAATTCTCATGCTTCGTTGTGTACGAAAAGAAGGGAAGGTGTTTTTCGCCTTTGGCTCAAAAATAAAATTTCGTCCACAGCAAAGCAGATCGTACACGGATAAAGGGGAAAAGATATATTACAAGGTATGCACAAATTTACATCAGTTTCTTTACAATTATATTACAAAAATTTCTCTAGAATTTTTTGCAGAAAAGTCCTTCGGAGCATCTGTTAAGCTTCAACTTGTCATTCTTCAGCTTCATCATCCTGCACATATTAAAATGGAATGAGAAAGGTGCAGAATTCAAGGAGAAGGTAAAAGTAACAAGTATAAGTTTCTCACTGGCTTAAGGTGGCTCCAAGCTTCGTCACCAGCCATTTTTCGCCCGCCATTTATCCAAATCTGGGTCATAAACCTGTTTCCTATGCTTCGGGCTAGGCTTGGGATGTCAACCAAATCTGTCAGTGACAAACTGAAGTTTGGCCTATTTACAATCTTCCCGTGTGTGCAGCCAGCCTTCAGGAAAGCGGTAGCCGTGCCTCGAGAAGCTAGCAGGGCGCAGAAATCAGCATGCCCAGCAATAACTTTGTCAAGTGCATCAACTTCCCCCTCAATGTATTCCAAGGTGCTTGGCAGGTTTTCAGCTAAAGGTGTAAACTTATCAGAGCTGGCTCTAATTGAGTGGAACACATCCTTCAGCCGCTGCACACATCGGCTACCGAAATCTAAGCATTTATCCTGAAGCTCCTTCAATGATTTTTGCAAATTTGAATTATTCTCGATTTCGGTCTTGAGACTTGTTTCGAGATTCTTCTTTTCCTGCTCAGATTCTTCTGATTTTATAAGTAATTCATTGTTTAATTTGTTATTTTCGGCTTGGGCTTCAGCCAGTGAACCTTCCATAGAATGAATGACGAAGTCTTTCTTTTCCAAAGCAGCTTCGTGATCTTTAACTTTGATTTCAAGGTCTTGAATGATGAAGTCCTTTTCCTTCAGAGCAGCTTCGTAATTTCTGATTTTGTTTTCTAGATCCTTGATGGTAGCTTCGTTTTTCTCATCTTCAAGATCTTGTTGCATTCTCAGCACTTTACTTAGAAGTATACTCTGCCAAAACAACATTTGTTAGAAAACATATTAATTCAAAAAAACAATAAAAAGTTGAGTTTTTACCTTGAAATTAGCATAGAGCAAGCTACCGGCAATATGCTGTCGCTGGTACCTGTAGAGGTCCGCTTCTATCTTCGGCAGGCCAACGCTTTTTGAGAAGGTCCTAACAACCTTGGCCTCAGTTCGGTTCCGAAGGCATCTTAGCTTCCCTTCATTCACTCCATCAAATAGCAGAGACCCTGGTTTGTATCCGCAGGATATAGCATATTTCCTTAGCTCTTCTTTTTCAGCGTCTGTTAACTCTTGTCCAAGTATATCTTGAAAATTAAAATTTTCTTCTTCCAAAGTGTCTTCAATCTGCTCTTTTCCTTTTTCAGTTGTTGTGTTCACCGCAACCGCAGCAGCTTCTTCTTCAGCCATTCTCAGAAGTATATTGTCAATATCGCCAAGTGTGATTTCTAGATTAGGATATTCGGTGATCCTGGTTTTGGCTCCAGTGGCTTCGGCTTCGGTGGTTGCCTCGGTAGCTTCGGCTCCGGTAGCTTCGACTCCGGTGGCTTCGGCTCCGGTGGTTTTGGCTCCGGTGGCTGTGGTTTCGGCAGTGACAATTTTTGACGCCGACGTCGGTGGCGGTGTCTGATGAATGACATCGGCCACTTGGATAATTCTTCGTTTTTTTGGCTTTGCGGGACTTTCTGTTGCCGAAGCTTCTTTGTCCTTCTGAAAAAACTTCGTCAGTTCTGGCGCCAGCGGACTTAGCCTGGTAGGCAAAGGTTCAGTCATTACCTTCAGAATCTCTTCCACTTCGGCAGCAGAAGGTGTTGCAGGAGCTTCCTGAAAGGGAAATGTGCCCTTGGGCCATTTCTAAGTATTTTGGTGATTAAGTGTCAACACAAGTGCTTAAATGTAAATCAATGCCCATGGATGAACAAAGTGCAGATCTTCAAAGGTATGTTTCTAAGTCTTAGTACATTGGTTTTGTGTACTAATATATTTGTCTAAGTGTTAGAAACAGAAAGAAGAAGAGAAGAGAAGACTTGGCTGTGTGCAGCCAAGGGGCTGTTTCGGTCTGGGGCACCGGACTGTCCGGTGGTGCACCGGACAGTGTCCGGTGGTGCACCGGACAGTGTCCGGTGCGCCAGGCTGCCTCGACCGAAGAGGCCGCTCTCGGGTTTTTCTCTGGCGACTTCGGCTAAAATTCACCGGACTGTCCGGTGTGCACCGGACTGTCCGGTGAGCCAACGGTCGGCCGGGCCAACGGTCGGCCGCGCGATCGCCGCGCGACACGTGGCTGAGCCAACGGTCGGAAGAAAGCACCGGACTGTCCGGTGTGCACCGGACTGTCCGGTGCACCAGATCTGCAGTGGTCGGCAACGGTCGGCTGCGCCTGTTAAGGAAAGAAATCGGGCACCGGACAGTGTCCGGTGTGCACCGGACTGTCCGGTGCGCCCGACGACAGAAGGCAAGGATAGCCTTCCAGATGTGCTCTCAACGGCTCCTAGCTGCCTTGGGGCTATAAAAGGAACCCCTAGGCGCATGGAGGAGATAACCAAGCATTCCTACAACTCTTCTAAGCACCAAGACATCAATCTCACGCATTCGTTTCATTGTGATAGCATATAGAGCTCTTGTGGAGTTGTGAACTCTTTGTGTTGCGTTGCGAGCTCTTGTTGCGACTTGTGTGCGTGTTGTTGCTCTGATTTTCGAGTCTTGTGTGCGTTGCTCATTCCCACCTTACTCCGTATTTCTTTGTGAACTCAATTGTAAGGGCGAGAGACTCCAAGTTGTGGAGATTCCTCGCAAACGGGAAAAGATCAAAGGAAAGAAAAACACCGTGGTATTCAAGTTGATCATTGGATCACTTGAGAGGAGTTGAGTGCAACTCTCGTCCGTTGGGACGCCACAACGTGGAGTAGGCAAGTTTTGTACTTGGCCAAACCACGGGATAACCACCGTGTCAACTCTAGGATTGCTTTCTTGTGGTTATCGTGTTTTGAGTTCTCTCTAGCCACTTGGCCATACTTGTGCTAACCCTTAACAAGTTTTTGTGGCTTAAGTTTTGAACTTTTACAGGATCACCTATTCACCCCCCCCCCTCTAGGTGCTCGCAATTGGTATCAGAGCCGTTCTCTTCAAAAAGGGACTAACCGCCCGAAGAGATGGATCCTAAGGGGAAGGGAATTGTGATCAACGACAAAGAGAAGGAGTCCTTCGTTAACGAGCCAAGGGATGACAAGTCCAATGACTCGGGCTCGGGCCACAAGCGAAAAGATGGGAAGAAGAAGAAGACAAGACGCATCAAGGAGATCGTCTACTACGACAGCGATGAGTCCTCTTCTTCCCAAAAGGACGACGACCACGACAAACAAAAGACGGTTAACTCAAACTTTTCTTTTGATTATTCGCGCATTTCATATAGCTCAAATGCTCATTTGCTCCCCATTCCACTTGGCAAGCCTCCTCACTTTGATGGAGAGGACTACGGATTTTGGAGTCACAAAATGCGTACTCACCTATTTTCTCTCCATCCAAGCATTTGGGAGATTGTGGAAAGTGGAATGAAATTTGATAGCTCGGATAGCCCTTCATTCATTAATGAGCAAATCCATAAGAATGCACAAGCTACCACTGTTCTTCTAGCTTCATTGTGCAGGGATGAATATAACAAAGTGAGCGGCTTGGATAACGCCAAGCAGATCTGGGACACCCTTAAGATCTCTCATGAAGGGAATGACGTTACCTTGCTCACCAAAACGGAGTTGGTGGAAGGCGAGCTTGGACGGTTCGCGATGATAAGGGGCGAGGAGCCAACTCAGACATACAACCGGCTCAAGACCCTTATCAACAAAATAAGGAGCTACGGAAGCACGCGATGGACGGACCACGATGTCGTCCGACTAATGCTCAGGTCCTTTACCGTTCTTGATCCTCATTTGGTGAATAATATTCGTGAGAATCCCAGGTACACCAAAATGTCGCCCGAAGAAGTCCTAGGAAAATTCGTCAGCGGGCGAATGATGATCAAGGAGGCAAGGTATGTGGACGACGCCTTGAATGGACCGATCAACGAGCCGCAACCTTTTGCTCTCAAAGCCACAAGGAACAAGGAGGCGCTACCCAGCAAGGTGGCGCAAATTGAGGCGGCCGGTCTTAATGATGAAGAAATGGCCCTCATTATCAAGAGATTCAAGACGGTGCTAAAGGGTCGCAATGGACAGCCGAGCAAGACTAAGACCAAGGGGAAGCGATCATGCTTCAAATGCGGTAAGCTTGGTCATTTTATTGCTAACTGTCCTGATAATGAAAGTGACCAGGAAAAGGGGAACAAAAGGGAGAAGAAGAAGCACTATAAAAAGGCCAAGGGCGAGGCGCATATAGGCAAGGAGTGGGATTCGGATTGCTCCTCCTCCGACTCCGACAATGAGGGACTCGCCGCCACCGCCTTCAACAAATCGGCCCTCTTCCCCAACGAGCGTCACACGTGTCTCATGGCTAAGGAGAAGAAAGTAAGTACTCGAAACTCTACTTATGCTTCTTCTAGTGGTGATTCTAGTGACGATGATGAAATAGACTATTCTAGTTTATTTAAAGGTCTAGATAGAATCACGATTGGCAAAATTAATGAATTAATTGATGCATTGAATGAGAAGGATAAACTCTTAGAGAAACAAGAGGATTTATTGTATGAAGAGCATGATAAATTTTTAGAAGCTCAAAAATCTCATGCTCTAGAAGTTAAAAGAAATGAAATGCTTACTTGTGAATTATCTTCATGCCATGAGACAATTTCAAAATTAAAGAGCATTAACGATGAGTTGAATGCTAAGATAGAAATAGCTAGTAAATCAACAACTTGTGTAGAAAATGTTGTTATTTGCAATAGATGTAAAGACTTTGATATTGATGCTTGTAGTGAACACATAGCTTCTATTGCAAAGTTAAATAATGAAGTGACTAGTCTTAATGCCCAACTTAAGACTAGCAAAAGTGAATTTGATAAGTTAAAATTTGCAAGGGATGCTTACACAATAGGAAGACATCCCTCAATTAAGGATGGGCTTGGCTTCAAGAGGGAAGCCAAGAACTTAACAACCCATAAGACTCCCATCTCCACCAAGGAGAAAGGGAAGGCTCCTATGGCTAATAGTGTTAAGAAGAATCATGCTTTCATGTACTATGATAGGAGATATTCTAGAAATGCTTTTAGAGGTCATGATGTTTTTGATTCACATGCTTATGACTCTTATGCTATGACTGCTTCTAGTTCTCATGTTATGCATGGTAGGAATGGGCTTAGAAGAAATGCTGTTCATCAAATGCCTAGGAGAAATGTTGTTAGGAAAATAGTGAATGAACCTTCTACGATTTATTGTGCTTTGAATGCTTCCTTTGCAATTTGTAGAAAGGATAAGAAAATTGTTGCTAGGAAGCTAGGGGCAAAATGCAAGGGAGACAAAACTTGCATTTGGGTCCCTAAGGAAATTTGTACTAACCTTGTAGGACCCAACAAGAGTTGGGTACCTAAGTCCCAAGCCTAAATTTGCCTTGCAGGTTTATGCATCCGGGGGATCAAGCTGGATTATCGACAGCGGATGCACAAACCATATGACGGGGGAGAAGAAGATGTTCACTTCCTACGTCAAGAATAAGGATTCCCAGGATTCAATTATATTCGGTGATGGGAATCAAGGCAAGGTAAAAGGGTTAGGTAAAATTGCAATTTCTAATGAGCATTCTATCTCTAATGTATTTTTAGTAGAGAGTCTTGGATATAATTTACTATCTGTTAGTCAATTATGTCATATGGGGTATAACTGTCTATTTACAAATGTAGATGTGTCTGTCTTTAGAAGAAGTGATGGTTCACTAGCTTTTAAGGGTGTATTAGACGGCAAACTTTATTTAGTTGATTTTGCAAAAGAAGAGGCCGGTCTAGATGCATGCTTAATAGCTAAGACTAGCATGGGCTGGCTGTGGCATCGCCGCTTAGCACATGTGGGGATGAAGAACCTTCAAAAGCTTCTAAAGGGAGAACACGTGATAGGTTTGACTAACGTGCATTTCGAAAAAGATAGACCTTGTGCAGCTTGTCAAGCAGGTAAACAAGTGGGAGGAGCGCATCACGGCAAGAACGTGATGACCACTTCAAGACCCCTGGAGCTGCTGCATATGGACCTCTTCGGACCCGTCGCCTATCTAAGCATAGGAGGGAGTAAGTATGGTTTAGTTATTGTTGATGATTTTTCCCGCTTCACTTGGGTGTTCTTTTTGCAGGATAAGTCTGAAACCCAAGGGACCCTCAAGCGCTTCCTCAGGAGAGCTCAAAATGAGTTTGAGCTCAAAGTGAAGAAGATAAGGAGCGACAACGGATCCGAGTTCAAGAACCTTCAAGTGGAGGAGTTCCTTGAAGAGGAAGGGATCAAGCACGAGTTCTCCGCTCCCTACACACCACAGCAAAATGGTGTGGTAGAGAGGAAGAACAGGACGCTCATCGATATGGCGAGGACGATGCTAGGAGAGTTCAAGACCCCCGAGTGCTTTTGGACGGAAGCCGTTAACACTGCTTGCCACGCCATCAACAGGGTCTACCTTCATCGCCTCCTCAAGAAGACATCGTATGAGCTACTAACCGGTAACAAACCCAATGTATCGTACTTTCGTGTATTTGGGAGTAAATGCTACATTCTAGTAAAGAAGGGTAGAAATTCTAAGTTTGCTCCCAAAGCTGTAGAAGGGTTTTTGTTAGGTTATGACTCAAATACAAAGGCGTATAGAGTCTTCAACAAATCATCGGGTTTGGTTGAAGTCTCTAGCGACGTTGTATTTGATGAGACTAATGGCTCTCCAAGAGAGCAAGTTGTTGATTGTGATGATGTAGATGAAGAAGATGTTCCGACAGCCGCTATACGAACCATGGCGATTGGAGAAGTACGGCCACAGGAACAAGATAAACGAGATCAACCTTCTTCCTCGACCATGGTGCTACCCCCAACTCAAGACGATGAACAGGTTCATCAACAGGAGGCATGTGATCAAGGGGGAGCACAAGATAATCATGTGATGGAGGAAGAAGTGCAACCGGCACCTCCAACCCAAGTTCGAGCGATGATTCAAAGGAATCATCCCGTCGACCAAATTCTGGGTGACATTAGCAAGGGAGTAACTACTCGGTCTCGATTAGTTAATTTTTGTGAACATTACTCTTTTGTCTCTTCTATTGAGCCTTTCAGGGTAGAAGAGGCCTTGCTAGATCCGGACTGGGTGTTGGCCATGCAAGAGGAGCTAAACAACTTCAAGCGCAATGAAGTTTGGACACTGGTGCCTCGTCCGAAGCAAAATGTTGTGGGAACCAAGTGGGTGTTCCGCAACAAACAGGACGAGCACGGGGTGGTGACGAGAAACAAGGCTCGACTTGTGGCAAAAGGTTATGCCCAAGTCGCAGGTTTGGATTTCGAGGAGACTTTTGCTCCTGTGGCTAGGCTAGAATCAATTCGTATCTTGCTAGCATATGCCGCTCACCATTCTTTCAGGTTGTACCAAATGGATGTGAAGAGCGCTTTCCTCAATGGGCCAATCAAGGAGGAGGTGTACGTGGAGCAACCCCCTGGCTTCGAGGATGAACGGTATCCCGACCATGTGTGTAAGCTCTCTAAGGCGCTCTATGGACTTAAGCAAGCCCCAAGAGCATGGTATGAATGCCTTAGAGACTTTTTAATTGCTAATGCTTTCAAGGTTGGGAAAGCCGATCCAACTCTTTTTACAAAAACATGTGATGGTGATTTGTTTGTGTGCCAAATTTATGTCGATGACATAATATTTGGTTCTACTAACCAAAAGTCTTGTGAAGAGTTTAGCAGGGTGATGATGCAGAAATTCGAGATGTCGATGATGGGCGAGTTGAACTACTTCCTTGGGTTCCAAGTGAAGCAACTCAAGGACGGCACCTTCATCTCCCAAACGAAGTACACGCAAGATCTGCTAAAGCGGTTTGGAATGAAAGACGCCAAGCCCGCCAAGACTCCGATGGGGACCGACGGACACACCGACCTCAACAAAGGAGGTAAGTCCGTTGATCAAAAAGCATACCGGTCAATGATAGGTTATTTGCTTTACTTATGTGCTAGTAGACCGGATATTATGCTTAGCGTATGCATGTGTGCTAGATTTCAATCCGATCCTAAGGAGTGTCACTTAGTGGCGGTGAAGCGAATTCTTAGATATTTAGTTGCTACGCCTTGCTTCGGGCTCTGGTATCCAAAGGGGTCTACCTTTGACTTAGTTGGATACTCAGACTCCGACTATGCTGGATGTAAGGTCGATAGGAAGAGCACATCGGGGACGTGCCAATTCTTAGGAAGGTCCCTGGTGTCATGGAACTCTAAGAAACAAACCTCTGTTGCCCTATCCACCGCTGAGGCCGAGTATGTTGCCGCAGGACAGTGTTGCGCTCAACTACTTTGGATGAGGCAAACCCTCAGGGACTTTGGCTACAATCTGAGCAAAGTCCCACTCCTATGTGATAATGAGAGTGCTATCCGCATGGCGGAAAATCCTGTTGAACACAGTCGCACAAAGCACATAGACATCCGGCATCACTTTTTGAGAGACCACCAGCAAAAGGGAGATATCGAAGTGTTTCATGTTAGCACCGAGAACCAGCTAGCCGATATCTTTACCAAGCCTCTAGATGAGAAGACCTTTTGCAGGTTGCGTAGTGAGCTAAATGTCTTAGATTCGCGGAACCTGGATTGAATAGTAGCATACATGTAGTTATGCTTTTGATCATGTTCCTTTTTGCATTTTGTTGCTTATTATGGTGCTCAAGTTGTACAAACACTCCCTGGACCTCACAAGTCCGTTGCAAAGTAATGCACATATTTAGGGGGAGATGTGTTACAACTTGACCCTTTGAGACTAACCATGTGCTTGAGTTTGATGTTTTAGTCTCGAAGGAGGATTGAAAGGGAAATGGTGGACTTGGACCATGAAAGACTTCCACTGCACTCCGATGAGAGGGTAACTAATTCCAAGTTCATCTCATGAAATCTTATTGCCATTTGCTCTTAATTGAAGACTTTGGTGAGGCAATGGGGTTAGAAGGCCAAGATTAATCCCGTTTTGGTGCTTGATGCCAAAGGGGAGAAAATAAAGGCCAAAGTGATAAATGGATCAGCTACCACTTGAGACATTTTGAAAATAGTAGAATAGAGTTTTTGTGTTGTTAAACTCTTTTATTGTCTCTTTTGTCAAAAGTTGGCTTCTTGTGGGGAGAAGTATTGATTATGGGAAATAGGGGGAGTTTTTGAAATCTTTGATCAATCTCTTTTGGAATGACTCTCTTTATGCTTCAACATGTGTGTTTGACTTAGAGATAGAGATTTGAGTTTGATTTGCAAAAACAAACCAAGTGGTGGCAAAGGATGATCCATATATGCCAAAATTGAATAAAACTCAAAGTTAGTTTTTATTTGAAGTGATTTTGCACTTGTTCTAGTTGCTTTATGCTGTGTTGGCATAAATCACCAAAAAGGGGGAGATTGAAAGGGAAATGTGCCCTTGGGCCATTTCTAAGTATTTTGGTGATTAAGTGTCAACACAAGTGCTTAAATGTAAATCAATGCCCATGGATGAACAAAGTGCAGATCTTCAAAGGTATGTTTCTAAGTCTTAGTACATTGGTTTTGTGTACTAATATATTTGTCTAAGTGTTAGAAACAGAAAGAAGAAGAGAAGAGAAGACTTGGCTGTGTGCAGCCAAGGGGCTGTTTCGGTCTGGGGCACCGGACTGTCCGGTGGTGCACCGGACAGTGTCCGGTGCGCCAGGCTGCCTCGACCGAAGAGGCCGCTCTCGGGTTTTTCTCTGGCGACTTCGGCTAAAATTCACCGGACTGTCCGGTGTGCACCGGACTGTCCGGTGAGCCAACGGTCGGCCGGGCCAACGGTCGGTCGCGCGATCGCCGCGCGACACGTGGCTGAGCCAACGGTCGGAAGAAAGCACCGGACTGTCCGGTGTGCACCGGACTGTCCGGTGCGCCAGATCTGCAGTGGTCGGCAACGGTCGGCTGCGCCTGTTAAGGAAAGAAATCGGGCACCGGACAGTGTCCGGTGTGCACCGGACTGTCCGGTGCGCCCGACGACAGAAGGCAAGGATAGCCTTCCAGATGTGCTCTCAACGGCTCCTAGCTGCCTTGGGGCTATAAAAGGAACCCCTAGGCGCATGGAGGAGATAACCAAGCATTCCTACAACTCTTCTAAGCACCAAGACATCAATCTCACGCATTCGTTTCATTGTGATAGCATATAGAGCTCTTGTGGAGTTGTGAACTCTTTGTGTTGCGTTGCGAGCTCTTGTTGCGACTTGTGTGCGTGTTGTTGCTCTGATTTTCGAGTCTTGTGTGCGTTGCTCATTCCCACCTTACTCTGTATTTCTTTGTGAACTCAATTGTAAGGGCGAGAGACTCCAAGTTGTGGAGATTCCTCGCAAACGGGAAAAGATCAAAGGAAAGAAAAACACCGTGGTATTCAAGTTGATCATTGGATCACTTGAGAGGAGTTGAGTGCAACTCTCGTCCGTTGGGACGCCACAACGTGGAGTAGGCAAGTTTTGTACTTGGCCGAACCACGGGATAACCACCGTGTCAACTCTGGGATTGCTTTCTTGTGGTTATCGTGTTTTGAGTTCTCTCTAGCCACTTGGCCATACTTGTGCTAACCCTTAACAAGTTTTTGTGGCTTAAGTTTTGAACTTTTACAGGATCACCTATTCACCCCCCCTCTAGGTGCTCGCACTTCCTCCTCTTGGGTCGACGTCTTTGGTTTTGGGGATGCAGCTTTTCTTTTCCTTGGAGCAACTATCTTCGGCTCAGGGCTCAATTTTTCAGAAAATTCTTTGTCCTTCTTAGCCAATTTGGTGCCTTCTTTGTCAAGGGCGCTGGCAATCCTTTTTCTCTTCGGGCCTTCGACATCTCCGCCCAGTTGCTCATAATCAGGGTAATCAAAATTCAAGGCATCTAACACCCGATTCAATCTTCGTTTCGGACGTGTGTCGAAGGCTGCAGTCATTAATTGATCTTCTTTCTTAGAGTAATTGCCGAGGATCTCGTTGCACATAATTTCAATTGTGCTCAGCCACTCTTGGCAGGGTGCTTTAAAATGTTTCTTAAACTTGTAATGATAAGGCAATCGAACAAGTTCTCCCTTTTTCTTTTCTCCCACTAGCTTCGGCATTTCCCACTCCCTCAGTGTTGGGAACACCTTAAAGCCAAAAATTCCTGCACTAGGTCTCTAGTGCCAATATGATCTGAAATCACTCGAAATTCAGCCAAAGCAATCTGGCTCGGGCTCCCCCTTATCATGTTGCATCGGGGCCTCGTCTCTCCGAAGGTTAGCTCTAGCGGACTCTGGACCAGTTTATCTTTATCTTCATCAACTTTAACATAAAACCATTCAGACTTCCATCCGGCTGGCCATTTGCTTCGGTAGCTTATCACTGGAAACTTCGTAGTCTTGCGATAAGCAAAGTTGTAGCAGCCAAAATTCTCATGCAGACCATCTCCTCTGGCTTTAGTCTGGTAGTGTAATTCATGAACTCGGCAGAAACCTTCACCGAACGGTTCCACTCCCTGGCTACGAAGGGCCCAAATATAAACGCTTAATCTAACGATAGCATTAGGGGTCAGCTGATGAAGGTAAACCCCAAACTTCTTCAAAACATCAGCAATCATCCCATTCAAAGGAAATCTTAATCCTGCTTTAAAGAAGCTTTTGAACACAACCACCTCATTCTTTTCCGGCTTAGGAGTAATTTCCTCTCCGCCAAAACGAATCAGCTCCTTTTTTGCTTCACTGAAATAGCCCAGCTTCACCATTTTAGGAAGATCAGCTTCAGAAATGGTGGACTTTCCAAAGTCCAAATGACTAGGTTTACTTGGCATCCCGCTGCTGTACTCATCTTCGGAACCAGCTTCTTCAACATCAGCTTGTGTTGCTTCGGCAGCAGGTGTGTCCTCTGATGAAACCAGCCCAGAACGCCTCATTGCTTCGGAAATCGGAACAGTTTCAGCGGCTTCGGTCTCATCTCCATCACGCTCAACCCTAGCAGTGGAACGTACTCTGGCCATTTGATTTTAAATTTCTTGAAAATTCCTTGGAAATTAGTAACCTTTTTTCGAAGCTCTTCTCATGACGAAGCAGAATTCAAACTGGAGCTTCGTTTGAATGCAAAAGTCAAGCTTCGGCTATGGTTAAATTTTTGGCAGCAAAACAGTGCAATAGCAATGAATGCTGTGGTAACTTCACACCTACCTGTCTGTTTATATAGTGCTGCAGGTAAGAAGGTGAATCGTCAAGATTTTTACACCGGACAAACAGTCGCTCGCACCCACTGAACAGTGGGCCGCAAAAACCGAGAAAGTGAACCTGCATGGTGGGACCGCTCCGCGCTTGGAAATTGTATCGTTTCTCGACAACGAGCTCAGGGAAGATGTTTTTCGGACCTTCGGCTTCCCGAAGCCTAAGAGACTTTTTTCACGGATCAAGCTCATTACGAAAAACGATCTAGCACCGCGAAGGGGCTACTGTTGGGACCATGCTTCATCGCCGAAGGTCCTGCAAGGAGAAACAGCTTTGGCAAAAGCTGCTTATACGTGATGCCGAAGCTACCACTCATGAAGCTTCGGTGTTATAGCGTATCTGAAGATGAAGGATCAAACCGACTTAAAGATGGAATGACCTTTTAGTCCATAAGGGTCTGAGTCATTATTGTAAACTTTTATAAGGGGTATGATTGTAATTCCTTACAGGCTGTGTCCTGTGCCTATAAATAGTGAACAGTATTCCTTTACTGTTCACACGATCCTATAATTGCAAACACATTGCTCGGGAATTATTGTTTTCTACCAAGGCGAAGGTATAAATGTATCTAAACATTATGTTTTGATATTTAGGTTCATATAATAAAATATGTGAATAATGTTATCTATTTTTGGTACATCTTTCTTTAATGTTTCATGTTTTAAATTTTATTTCATATTATTTTGTAATCCTGATCACGAAGGTGTAACCTTCGTCATATTCTACCCATGGCCTTCGTCCGAAGTTCATTAAATCCTTGAGGGAAATAATGCTTCAGCGGACGAAGGGCATTAATATTTAACATTTTATGTTGCCTTGTTCTTAATTCATAGCATTTGAGAACAAGCCCCCAATAGTGTATTTGGGAGCAAATGCTACATTTTGGTGAAGAAAGGTAGACATTCTAAATTTGCTCCCAAAGCTGTAGAAGGGTTTTTACTAGGATATGACTCAAATACAAAGGCGTATAGGGTCTTCAACAAATCATCGGGTTTGGTTGAAGTCTCTAGCGATGTTGTATTTGATGAGACTAATGGCTCTCCAAGAGAGCAAGTTGATCTTGATGACATAGATGAAGATGATGTTCCAATGGCCGCAATACGCACCATGGCGATTGGAGATGTGCGACCACAAGAACAACAAGAGCAAGGTCAACCTTCTTCTTCAACGATGGTGCATCCCCCAACTCAAGATGATGGATAGGATCCTCAAGAAGAGGCGCGTGATCAAGGGGGGGCACAAGAAGAACAAGTTATGGAGGAAAAAGCACCACTGGCCCCTCCAACTCAAGTCCGAGCGACGATTCAAAGAAATCACCCCATCGATCAGATTCTGGGTGACATAAGCAAGAGAGTAACAACTCACTCACGTTTAGCTAATTTTTGTGAGCATTACTCGTTTGTCTCTTCTATTGAGCCTTTCAGGGTAGAAGAGGCCTTGCAGGATCTAGACTGGGTGTTGGCCATGCAGGAAGAGCTCAACAACTTCAAGAGGAATGAAGTTTGGAGCCTGGTGCCACATCCAAAGCAAAACGTTGTGGGAACCAAGTGGGTGTTCCACAACAAGCAAGACGAGCACAGAGTGGTGACAAGAAACAAGGCTCGACTTGTGGCAAAAGGTTATGCCCAAGTCGCAGGTTTGGATTTCGAGGAGACTTTTGCTCCTGTGGCTAGGCTAGAGTCCATTCGAATATTATTAGCCTATGCCGCTCACCACTCTTTCAGGTTGTTTCAAATGGATGTGAAGAGCGCTTTCCTCAACGGGCCAATCAAGGAGGAGGTGTATGTGGAACAACCCCCTGGCTTTGAGGATGACAGGTATCCCGACCATGTGTTCAAACTCTCTAAGGCGCTCTATGGACTTAAGCAAGCCCCAAGAGCATGGTATGAATGCCTTAGAGATTTCTTAATTGCTAATGCTTTCAAGGTTGGGAAAGCCGATCCCACTCTTTTCACTAAGACTTGTGATGGTGATCTTTTTGTATGCCAAATTTATGTCGATGACATAATATTTGGTTCTACTAACCAAAAGTCTTGTGAGGAGTTTAGCAGGGTGATGACTCAAAAGTTTGAGATGTCAATGATGGGCGAGTTGAACTACTTCCTTGGGTTCCAAGTGAAGCAACTCAAGGACGACACCTTCCTCTCTCAAACAAAGTACACTCAAGATCTTCTCAAAAGGTTTGGGATGAAGGACGCCAAGCCCGCGAAGACACCTATGGGAACCGACGGACATGTCGACCTCAACAAAGGAGGTAAGTCCGTTGATCAAAAAGCATACCGGTCTATGATAGGTTCCTTGCTTTATTTATGTGCTAGTAGACCGGACATTATGTTTAGTGTATGCATGTGTGCTAGATTTCAATCCGACCCTAAGGAATGTCACCTTGTGGCCGTTAAGCGAATTCTTAGGTATTTAGTTGCTACGCCTTGCTTCGGGATCTGGTATCCAAAGGGGTCTACCTTTGACTTGATTGGATATTCAGACTCCGATTATGCTGGATGCAAGGTTGATAGGAAGAGTACATCAGGGACGTGCCAATTCCTAAGAAGGTCACTGGTGTCTTTGAGTTTAAAGAAACAAACCTCAGTTGCCCTATCCACCGCTGAGGCCGAGTATGTTGCCGCAGGACAGTGTTGCGCACAACTACTTTGGATGAGGCAAACCCTCTGGGACTTTGGCTACTGAGCAAAGTCCCACTCCTATGTGACAATGAGAGTGCAATCCGCATGGCGGATAATCCTGTTGAACACAGCCGCACTAAGCACATAGACATCCGACATCACTTTCTGAGGGACCACCAGCAAAAGGGAGATATCGAGGTGTACCATATTAACACCGAGAACCAGCTAGCCGATATCTTTACCAAGCCATTAGATGAGAAAACCTTTTGCAGGCTGCGTAGTGAGCTAAATGTCTTAGATTCACGTAACTTGGATTGATCTATAGCATACATGTGTTCTATGCCTTTGATCATGTTACTTTCTGCATTTATGTAATTTGTTGCTTATTTATGGTGCTCAAATTGTGCAAGGGATCCCCGGACCTCACAAGTCCATGTGTGTATGATGCACATATTTAGGGGGAGATGTGCTACAACTTGACCATTTGAGACTAACCTTTGTGTTTAAGTATACATGATGTAGTCTCAAAGGTGCATTGAAAGGGAAAGGTGAACTTGGACCATGCAAAGACTTCCACTGCACTCCGGTACTAGTGTACTTAATTCTAAGTTCATTCTTATGCTCTTATTGTCTGTTTGCTCTTAATTGACATTTTTGGTGAGGCAATGGGGTTAAAGGGCCAATAATGATCCCGTTTTGGTGCTTAATGCCAAAGGGGGAGAAATTAAGGCCAAAGCAAATGGATCAGCTACCACTTGTAAATTTTGAAAACAATAGAGTTAGCACTTTTGATTTGTCCAAAATGCTCTTATTACAAAATTTAGTCTCTTGTGGGGGAGAAAAGGGGGAGTTTTTGGCACTTGTTCAATTTCTCTCATGGATTATCTCTCTTTATGTCCAAACAAGTGAGTTTGACTTAGAGATAGGAAAATGAATTTGATTTGCAAAAACAAACCAAGTGGTGGCAAAGAACGATCCAAATATGCCAAATTATAGTAAAAACAATTTGGTATTCTATTGCATTGATATTGCACTTCTTTTGGTTGCTTTTGGTTGTGTTGGCATAAATCACCAAAAAGGGGGAGATTGAAAGGGAAATGTGCCTTTGGGGCATTTCTATATTGTTTTGGTGATTAAGTGCCCAACACATATTCTCTAAGTTCTAAATGTGCCAAAGATTGAAAAAGTGCAAATCAAGGCATGAGGTATGTTTCTAGACTTAGTACATTTGTTTTTGTATACTAATATATTTGTCTAAGTGTTAGAAACAGAGAAAAGACGAAAACAAAAGAATTGCAAGTGACTTGGCTGTGTGCAGCCGAAGTCTAGCTCAGTCTGGCACACCGGACTGTCCGGTGGTGCACCAGACAGTGTCTGGTGGTGCACCGGACAGTGTCCGGTGCGCCAGGCTGTCTTTGGTGAAAAGGCCACTCTCGGGAAAAGTTTGGCGGCGTATGGCTATAATTCACCGGACTGTCTGGTGGTGTACCGGATTGTCCGGTGAGCCAACGGTTGCCAGCGCAACGGTCGGCCGCGCAATCCGTGGGCGACGCGTGGCCCGCGCCAACGGTCGGCAGGGGGCACCGGACTGTCTGGTGTGCACCGGACAGTGTCCGGTGCGCCAACTTCCCCAGAGCTGCAACGGTCGTCTGCACCAGAAAAGGAAGGAGATCGGCACCGGACCGTCTATAGTGACTATCCGGTGGCGCACCGGACTATCCGGTGCGCCACTCGACAGAAGGCAAGGATGGCCTTCCTTGTTTGCCTCCAATGGCTCCTAGCTGCCTTGGGGCTATAAAAGGGACCCCTAAGCACATGGAGGAGCAACCCAAGCTTGCAAGAAACACTCTAAGACTCCAACTTCACGCATTCGATTCTTTGAGATAGTGACTTGAGCTCCATTTGAGTGGTGAACTCCGTGTGTTGTGTTTTGAACTCAAGTTGTGACTTGTGTGCGTGATTGTGCTGTGGATTTGAATCTTGTGTGTGTTGCTCTCCCCTCCCTTACTTATGTGCTTCTTTTGTGATCATCATTGTAAGGGCGAGAGGCTCCAAGTTGTGGAGATTCCTCGCAAACGGGAGAAAGACTAAGAAAGGAAAAACTGTGGTATTCAAGTTGATCATCAGATCACTTGAAAGGGGATGAGTGCAACCCTCGTCCATTGGGACGCCACAACGTGGAAGTAGGCAAGTGTTACTTGGCCGAACCACGAGATAAAAATCTCGTGTCTCTTGTGTGCTTTCTCTTTGATTGTCTGTGTTCACAAGAGCTCGTTTCAAGCTACTTAGCTGTTCTAACTTTCATAACTAAGTTTTGTGGCTATTAGTGTTGAATTTTACAGGATCACCTATTCACCCCCCTCTAGGTGCTCTCAAAAGTAAGGGCAAGGATACACCTCCAATTGTTTCCCAAGGTATCGAAGAGTTGGCACTCTTCCCTAGTCCTTGTTGGAGCACCCGTGCATGGGGATCGCTCCCCTTGGTACTCGCAAGAACCAAGTGCTCTTTATGAGATGATTCTTTGCCTCTCCGGTGCGGTGGATCCCTCACGACCGCGTACAATCTCCGAGTCGAGTCACCAACAAGTCCTTCGAGGTGATCACCGAACTCCAATTGCCACCAAGACATCTTGGTGATACCGATCACCAAGAGTAACAAGCTATAGACTTTCACTTGACCAATAGAAGCCTAATGCATGTGGTGTGTGCTATAGGTGGCTCTCATGTGCACTAATGAGGTCCTAATATGGGATTACGATTTTGCTAATCACCTCACTATGGGCTTGCAATGCACTAGCAATGAATACAAGTGTATATGGGCAACAAGACACTAAATGTGACTGGTAGAGAGGGTATAAATACCCCCACCAACCAAAACTAGTTGTTACCGTGGCTACTGTGCATGGGCGCACCGGACAGTTCGGTACGCATCAACGACTAGTTTTGATAGCTAGTCGTTGCTTTAACAATGCACATGACAGTGAACAGTAATTGTCCGGTGTGCACCGGACAGTCCGGTGCCTAGCTAAAATTCGAGCAGTGAACAACTTGCTCTCAGGTTTCTCAGGGGCAGAGGGTTGCTCCCGGGGCATTCCTGGGCCCACTGTCAGGGGCCGCACCGGACAGTCTGGTGCCCCTAAGACAACAAGTCCAAGTTTTCTTAAATTTTTCTAACCCGATTTCGTTCTAAATTGTGAGTGTGAACATGCACCAACACTACACTAGATTTCTCTTGGTCAAACTACTCATCCACAACCCCCTATTTATAGTACGGCTAAAATAAAAATAGAAGACCTAACTCTATATCGAGTGTCCATAACTCCTTCGACACTTAGAATATGAAGACCTTCATCTTTTGATTCGCCTCTTTAAGTCCTCGCTTCAAGTTCTCATCTGATGGATTGTTTTCACCGTTGTAGTGCAACTTCCTGTAATGCGACCTAACTTACCATTTTCTCTGCAAAACACACGTTAGTCACATATAATCTTATGTTGTCATTAATCACTAAAACCATCCAGGGGCCTAGATGCCTTTATAAGTACTTGGTGAAGTACAGAGTCCCCATAAAACAACATGTAATTCTTGCACCCATCTTTTAGCATATGGTTCTAGGCGATCAAAGATGTGTGGTTTGAGTCCTCTCAAGATGAGTCCATTAGCTCATTCAACCTAACCATTACTTTAAGGATGTCCAACAGAAACAAAATTCACATTGATGCTCTTGATATCACAGTACTCAAATAATTTTCAAGTCATAAACTAAATCCCATTATATGTGATTGTATTTGGCAATGTTGAATCAATTAAAATTTCTTTAATGAATTCGACTGCCTTTGTTGCTGTTATCTTGGACATAGGTTTTTCCTCAATCCATTTAGTAAGTTTGTCAATAGCCATAAAGAAATGTGTGAATCCTTCTTTTGTTGGCTTGAATTGCCCCACTATATCGAGACACAATGAGGATAAACAATCTTTGACACTTGCCTACATCCTCGTCGTTGAGGGAGCCATAAAGTCTTGAAATTTCTTCCAGTTCTCACCCCTTCTAAAGCGAAACATAAAGACCGAACTTGAGATTTCCACTAAGCTTCACAAGGACCAATACATACTTTCCTATGCTCTACTATAATCAGTTGGGAGGTCTTGAGTAACCTCTAGTCGTTTAGGAGCCCAAGCTCTAAGACAACGAACACATAGATCAAGCTAGATGGAGAACCAAGGCTCTCAAGATGATGTGCTTGTTGTAGGGCTCTCTAATTCACTCCCAAACACAACTCCACAAAAGAGAAATCACCACGAAATCAAAGGAGAGGTTGTGTGACCTTCAATGGAGGAAAGAGAACCTGCCTTCAGATTGGTGGAGTCTATAAAAGTGTAGTCAATTGTTGAGAAAGGAGAGGGTATAAATACTCACACTTCCGTTCCAATGATATAGTTAAGTTGCTGGACTTCTGCACTCATATATGAAACTTCTACACCCGAACACAACACTTCATGCAAGGCAGAACAAAATAGGAATTAGTTTTTGCTGGCTTTCTTTTGACTTTTAGGTTTTGTTCGTTCTGTAAGAGCACATGATTTCCCTTAAACAAGCATTTTATGTCCCATTTATAGTACGACACTTTCTATATTCAAATTCAAATAAGGAATGTAAAGTAAGACTTAATGGTCTTAAATGTCACTTAGAAAAGATTAGGGGGTTCTTATGCATACTTGTTGACATAAATACCAACTTAGACCAACTCAATAAGCTTGATTTGGCTCTTTAGGATGTCTCCAACACCTTGCACATTCTATTTCTCATCCTATTTTCTATTTAAAACTTCATTGTATGAACATAGTCTACAGTTCAAAACAATGTTTTACCAACAATATGTACGATCTGCTAGAGATAACCTTATACTCTCTTGGTTAAAAACGCAATCCTCCTCTTTTGAGAAATCAAACGATTTATTTTTTTACTAAAGTTACAAAAGTGCTAAATATTCATGATACAAAATAAGTACTATCAAATATGTTTTAAATATATTTTTGTAATAAACTTTACTAAATATACAAATGCTACTTACATTGTTGTTTTGGTTAATTATACATTCATAGATTAATTATAATTTTAGTTAAATTTAAACTATCTCGACTAACACAACTTCTACATTACATTCTTGTTTTGTGCATAGAGAAAGTATTAGGGTCGCTCGACTCTATAACAAAAAAACCTTTTTAAACTTGTCTCGTTGAGCTACCGTGCCAACTATTACGATTACCGGCCGTGTCGGACCAGCCTACGTACTTAGCCCTCGGTCTACGGTACGACACATTATTAGTAAATGGACCAAATTTATTTTGGGTGGTCCAAAATTATAAAAAGTCTAAAATTCAAATTCTGGCCTAAAATTCATGTAGAGTACAAAATTCATATCAAAGTCCGAAATTCACATCAAAACCCGAAATTCAAAACACACGTATCGTTTAGTAGACATTAACATTTCAAGCTTCATAATTCAAAAATAATTAAAGAACAAAGAAACCAATGAGTGGTTGACACCTCATCTCCATAAATTAGCATATGGCTAGCTAAATTGGAGCAGATGATTTCCATGATTAATAGCATATGGCCAAATGAATATAGGCCTTTTCGTGCCAGTAAATGGGCTACTTCGTGCCTATGTAAATGATTGTGCTCGTGCTCGCCTGTAGGCCACGATCTCGGTTCAAACAGAGCCCGATGCATAATTTTCGAATCGCCTCGCCCCAAAATTATTCTAAATTGTGCAGTGCTTTTTTCGTGTTTTGGACCAGTCCATCAGACCCGAGTACCCGACCCAAATGTACAGTGTAAAAATATGATTGATTTTCCTTTTAAAAAACTAATCTTGTAAAAAACAAAACCTAAATGTATTTCTCTATTTTTATTTACGTGTCGTATTATTCTTGTGCTAAATTAAAATTTTTAGCATACTTTTTCATAAAATATAAATGTATGATATAGTATTTATTGTTATATTCACTACGAGGAATATTTTTATAATCTGTAATTCTTATATTTGAAATTATACGTATTTTTTTGAAATAGATAGCCATGTTTAACTTAGAATAAAAGAAAAATTACATTATTTGGAGATTTGTGGCAAATAATTTGCTATGTCAGTGACACATATTAAATGACTGTTACAGTAAAGTGGCAAAAAAATAGAATGCCCCTAGAATAAAACAAAGCTAATGTGATACGTAAATAAAATTGGAGGGAGTATTTCTCTATATGAATTAATTAATAATTGGCTATGCTAAATTTGCTGGCCGTCCAGCCAAACAGCAAGGAAGGGATCAAGGGAACCCAGCCACATAGTACTCCTATTTCTTAATCCCTTCCAGGGACAAAGCCGTAATTTAAACGCCTGTCCACACTACACGTCTACACCATGCCACCTTACCCCTAATCCTCAACTAATCATCTTTTCCCTTTTTAACTCCAAATAAACCAAAAAGGAAATAACGCCAACGAAAATAGAAAAACAAAAGCCACTTCTCCCCCAGTCCACCGCCTCCCTCTCTGCTCCTCCAGCGAAGCGCACGCACGACGAGCGCAGGCTGCAAGGCAACCGAAGCTAGCGAGCTCCTTTGCTTCTACCCGCGGCAACTCTTCAGGCGCTCGCGACGCATCGAGCCCTTAAGGCCGAGGCGAGCGCGAGTTCGGGAGCGGAGGAGAGAAGCGCTCCGCGAGACGACTGGGACCCCCACCGCGCTCGGGTCGGAAGCTGGATCTGCCTCGGGGCTCGTGCCCGCGGCTGGATATCGTGGGGCGCGGGGGCCGGAGCGGCTGGTGGAGCGGACTGCCGGCGGACGGAGGGCGCCGGTAATCGAAGGCGGCGGTGGAATGCGGGTGGGTAGCATGTTTTTCATTTTAAATGAGGTGGAAATGCGTCTTGCCGAGCTCCTTCCTGTTTTTCATTTTTAATGAGGTGAATGATTTGTTCTTAATTTTGTTTGGGTGGCCTGGGAGGAGAAATGTGGGGCATGGGATTTGGGTCTTCGCCAAATTAGCGCCATCCTGGATGGCTTTCGGGGGTTGGTTGTTCATAAACTGCTAGCTTCTGGGTCCAATTCGTTGCTCTCAGACTCTCAGTTTTCGAATCATTTTTGGGCACATGATTTTCTAGTTTATGGTTCTGGGAGCACGTTGCTTGCTGGGATACTAGTAGAATTGAACTCGTGTTGTGTTGCTCTGGTGTCTAGATTCGGTTTTGGACTAGAAATACATGCGTCACGACCCGTTGGAGGGATATATGCTGCAAGGTTGCAAATGGATATGTTGCAAGGTTGAGTTTGAGCTCAATTTGTGCTGTTTGATTTTCTGCTAGGTCTAATTTCGATTTGTTATCATGCTGGCTTGTACGAAATGTTATTCCCTCCAAATTGCTTGGTGATTTAGCTCTAACACGGGACGAGTGGAGCGTGTTTAATAGTTCAATTGAATATGAAGTTTTAGGTTTTCTGGAGACACTTTTGTTGTCCATAAGCGACTTTGGGGAACTTGTCTAATCAATTGTTGCTGACTCTTTTGAAGACTTACTATTGACTTTTTTTTTATCGATATTACATTTGATGCACTAAGATGCCAGGAATACCTCATTGCGTTAGCAAATTCTGCTAATTGGTACATATTTTCGCCCATATGTGGTGGTTTTGGCAGTTTTCGTACTTCAAGTGGTAGAAATAATGGTAGCTTCAACTTTGTGTGCCTTTTCGTGGCCTTTTTTTCCCCTTTGGTTTATTCTGTTTTATAATTTTCAATGCAAAAAAAATCGACTTGTGGGGTAAGACAACCCCTAGGTATTATATATTAAGAAGAACTTTTCACGCTAGTCGAGAAAACCCCAAACTCCTGTCTCACCCATACATAGCAACCCTCCCAGGTAGAGTCGAACTTAGGACTTGAGGAGTGCTACTCAGACCATATAACCAACTCATCTAGTGGCCTTTCCACACTTTTATTGCTTGTATTGGTAGGTTGCTCTGTTGGTGCAATTGGATGGGCTATTTCTGATGGTGGTACGCTGAATTGGTTATTTTTGTGTAATGCATGATTAGAGCGACACTGCATTTATTTTCATACATTTTCCATTTTCGTACCTTATCATTTGTTTTGTACACATTTACAAAAGTTATGATAAGTTGGTGCATTTGGACATGTTTCAGTTCTTTATTAACACTACCATATATTGTAGGCCATGATACATGTTCCATCTGTTCTGGTTCTGGATGGAATTTGACTGCATTCTGCTATCCCTGAAAGAAGGGTAGCACGCTTAAGAGGCCAGGAAAAATGCCACTGTCACCCTCACCAAGGAGATCAAGGTCTCCTGCATGGGAGACTTATCACAAGAGGAACAACAGTTTCGGGAATGTGCTTCCTGTGAAATCGAAGGATGATGAACTCGCTTTGTTCTCTGATATGCAGAAAGTTGAGACGGAGAACTTCTTACTGGAACCGTCAGAAGATTTTGACGACTCAATCGGTAGTGCTTGTAAATTTCATCTTCCTCCCTTTCCATACAGTCCCATAGTGTTATATATATTTTTTGTTACCATTTTTAATTTATTTCTTTCCATCCATCAGCAAAACTGAGCTATTTCCCAGAAGTAAAACTTGGTGTTAACATTCCTGCCCATGGAGAAAGCCACAATTTGCTAAATGCGGACGACAATAAAAATGATTATGAGTGGTATGCAAACTTGAGTATACATTTTATATGTCTTGTTTGAAATGGTAGATAGTTGCTGTAGCCTTGCCTTGCTTACCTGCACAATTACTTTATGAACCATCTGCCTTGCATCGTACATTGTCATGTAATGTTTGTCTCATTGATATTTAATTATTATGGATTGAGTTCTTGTTTCCTTCATGAGGGACGAGGCTCAGTTCTTACAAATCTGGTAATTCTATGTAGATTCTTGTCTGAATCCCGACCACAACTTGTAAGGTTGTTGCTTCGATAAGAAAGGCTCACATTGTTATTCTGTAGTCCTGTTTCAATCCTGTTTTACATTGAAAGGAACAGTGGTGAATCTTCAAATATTTGTAGAAAAAGTCACATTGTTATCTTGTATTTCTCTTTCTTATCACTAAGCACTCTTGATGCATACCAGTTAACACTGGGATTTCTTATACTGTTTGACCTGTATATGAAGTGATTCCATATTATGTTAGTATGAATTAGTCAATAACCCTTTTGCAAGCATTCTATTTGATGTATTATGTATTAATTATTTCATAATAGCTAGAGTATTTCATTGCCTAAAACATGGAGTATCATTGGAAAAATGGCAAATGTACCTTTCATGTTCGAAGAATGTTAAAAATGATATGGTGACCTACTGGCTACTTTTCTTGTACTTCTTTGGATGGGTAAGTATGAATGTATGATGCTAAATCATTGCTTAGAAAAATCAGTAGCATGACTCTGTCTAAATGTCTATTTAATTTGTCTTACAGAAAAAGGGCAGACATGGTGCAATGTGAGAGCTGTCTCACTGAGTCAATAGGTCATGGGTTTGAAGCAGCCTCTCCGCATTTGCGGGTGAAGGCTTGCCTCGATTTATCCCTTCCCCAGACCCCACTCATGTGAGAGCCTCCGGCACTGGGTCTGCGCCCCCCTCCCCCTACAGAAAATGCAATTTGTGGTTCTAAACTTAATAATACTTCCTATGCTTGCACTTCTATGTAAGTGTTCATATCTTGGTGCAGGGTAATGCCTTGACCTTGAGCAAATTTTCAAATTATCAGGTTATTAACTCCTCCAGAAACTCCGCTTTTTCGATCTTTGGATGATGAAGAAAACCAATCCATCACTCAGGTTTCTAGGGGCAGAGCTCAGAGCAAGCCTGTACAAACTTCAAGGTCATCCACGGTGAGTGCTTATTTCCAGAGGGGTTTATTCCAAGAACTGTATTAGGTTGCATCCATTATGTATCAAATCTATTCTGCTGTATTCATATGCAGATGGATAATAGTCAAAGAGCTAGTAGAAGCAGTGCAAGCCCAAGCAGGCTTAGCCCATCTCCACGCTCTATGGGAAGGACAAGATCATCTAGTTCAGCTTCTCGCTCTAGCCCACCACTTGCTGTTCAAACACAAATGCCATCACAAAGATCGTCAGCCCCTCCGATTGCTAAGACATTAACACCTCCTCGAAGGTCTCCAAGTCCTGTCTCAAGAAGGATGAGTACTGGTTCAAGTCGCCCAACTTTGAATGAAACAAGAGGAGCTTCACCAGTGAAACCTAATCACAGATCTTCACAAAAGCTGCATGGATGGCAATCAAACGTTCCTGGTTTCCCTTACGATGCGCCTTCGAACCTTCGCACATCTCTAACTGATCGTCCAGTATGCCGGTCAAGGGGTGGATCACCTTCATCTTTTAGTGGACTAGAAAAAGGTTCAAGATCTAGAAGACAGTCAATGTCTCCTACCCCACCTAGAAGAGCCAGTTCATCTCACAGCATTGAACGGGACCGAATGAGCTCTTACAGCAAAGCTTCTGCAACATCATCTGGTGAGGATGATCTGGATTCTATGCAGTCTGTACCAATTAGCTACTCCAGTAGCCCAGTTGTGAAAAAGAGCTTGGTTGTAATGAAAACCAGAACCATGGCACCATCAAAGAATCTGTCCAAAAATTTCACACCTAGTTCTGTCCCAAAGCGGACATTTGACTCTGCACTTTGGTTGATGGTAAGCATTTCTCTTCTTTTTAGTTTTTATACAATAATAATTGAATATTTTCTCATGTCTTGCAAGCATCTCTTGTATTACGTAATTAGCAGTTGATTTGGTAAATTCTGACACTCAGCATACATTAATTTTCTCATGTTGATCTTAGTCAATTGGTGTATTTTTTCTACTCAAAATACTTAGTAGTTGGCATCTTATGCCTATGATTCATTTCTTACTGCTACTGTGAACTACTTTATATAGTAAATTGTTGTGTAGTTTTATTTGAGCAATGCTGTGGGTGTACTTTTTCAGCAAATGAAGACCATACTTCTGTTTATTGTGGATTTTCTAAAGTTGACACATGAAACTAAGATGTGATGGTCTTTCTTCCCAGGATCACCGCAAAGCTCCACAAGATAGGTTCCGACCACTTCTATCAGGTGCCCCTGCCAGCACATTTGGTTCTGGGAATGGAAATGATGTGCACAAACCTATGTTTTCACACAATTCCTCTTTGACAACTAGCAGCAATGCAAGCTCTTATCATGGTGCCACTTTTGGCTCTTATATGCATGGCAGCCAAGAACAACATGATTTGGTTGGTGAATGGGAAGCAGATGATAGTTCTCGGGGTCATGAGGATATATTTATGTTTGATAAATTGGATGAGCTCAATAAAGAAGACATTCATTACAAGAGCACGGGATCTACGGATAATTCACTGGTCATAGTAAAACATCTAGTAAGTAGCAGACATGACTTGGAAGGAAGCAGTAGACCTAATCAGTCCTTATGCCATTCTGCTGATAGTTCTCAGGTTGGCAATAGTAAAAATGCTAATTGCTCTAGATGTGGGAAGTTTTTTGATGCGATGGATGTGGATGAAGAGGGTGTCTATTGTGATGTATGTGCTTCAATGATTGGAAATATCTTAACCAGTCCTATTGTACAACCTATAGGAGAAGAAAACCAGCAATTTGATAAAACTACAAATTTGAAACATTGCATCGCATCTGACCCTCCTATACCCACAGGTTGTATAGGCTATAGCAAAGAAGTATCTCTTGATCATCAACTTGTGAACAGTGAATCGTACACTGATTGCCTGGACCAGGTCCCTCCAATTCATTCAATGGGGCACACACCTCAGGAAATGCTACTGGGGCGGGAGGAAAAGATTGACGCAGAGCATAGAAAGAAACATGTTGGGGACTCATTAGGAAATACAAATGATATTGTCTTCCATCAATCTAATGTGACTGAATGTGAACAAATAGAACCAACATCTGTGGGGCATGACCTTTTCATCAGAGACCAAATGGATAACCATAATCATGGATCGTCCCAATATAATGAAACTATCTCTGAAACTGTGACCAGTGACAGTTCTCATCAACCAGGATCAACTACATATCAAAACCCTAAACTTGAAACTACTGAGGGTACTGGGATATCAGTACTATTAGTCCCTAAGTCAAACAGCAATAAATGGCCTATTGTAGAAGGGAGGGCCCTGGCTGCTACAAATATGTTGTGTTCAGAACCCTATTATGCAAGAGATGGTGTCAGTATGATGAAGCGTAGCTTTGGACTGGACAGCACTTCAGCTGCTTCTTCCAGTGATCTTGGATCTTCAAGGCAATCAATCATATGTTTTGAGCGCCTTAGGAGTGGTAAGAGGGGTGACTTCGAGAAGTCTCAGATAAGCAGCACTATGAGTCGTCAAAGCATTGCTTCTGTGTCAGATATGTCAATCTGTAGCTCTTCAGCTTCACTTTGCCCTCAGATTGGTGCTGTAGGTGATTCCTGTTTCCCAATTGACACTTTAGAAAGCAGCACTTCAAGAACATTGATCTCTTCTGAAGAAAATGATGCTTTTTGTAAGGATGCTTTGCCAAGTGATATGGAATGTTTGTCTCCACAGGTTATTGCTGATGATGACAGTCATGTTGACTTGAAAATTCAGAGCTATTTAAGTGAGGTAGGAGATACAACAGTTGAGAATCATAGTGCTGGCAGAATGCCTGACATGGATCATACCAGTACAAATATGTATTCTTTAGATACTGAAATGCCAAGTGATACCCGAGAGTCATCAGGCCTAGAGGAAAGTTGCCTGCCTGAAACTGAAGAGGATGCTTACGCCATCAATCAGTGCAATAAAGGTAGTGCTCGAGAACATTCAAGTGATGAGAACAACTTTGATGATATTCAAATGCAGTCTGAAATAGTTCAGGGTTTAGCTGAGGAAAACAGATTGGACGATTGTTGCATGTCTGCCATCTCTGAGGAGGATGTGTTGATTTCTGGACGAGAAGCCGACATAAGGGAACTTCCGAATGATGGTATGGGTTTCTCTATCTTTTTTACACCTCCAAGAGTTATGAGTTGTGCCTATCTCAAAACTCATGTATATATGTTACTTGGTTGAGTTATGCATTGCCCCCCCTCGATTTGTCTTGTCAGGTACATAGTTTTTCTGGTCCAGAATTAGCTTTTGTATGTATATAACATATTTTTTGTTGACGTGATTTATTCTTTAGACCAAATAAGACAAAATCTAAGGGGACATTCGTCTGTTTGGTTCATGTCCTTGAGTCCGAGCTAAATTTTGTTACTGCCTAGGCTATGTGGCTAGCATTTGTTTTTTTCTCTCGAACATGCAGGAGAATTACATATCATTGCATTAAAAGAATAGAGTTACAACATACCCAAACATACCTAAAAAGACATTTGGCTTAGGGTCCAGTTTGGCTGAGCCAATGAAATTATGGCCACTCTGTGGAGTAAGCACTAAGCAGCAAACTGCAGAAGATTCCAGGGTGGCTGTTTTTTGTTCCCCATTTTTGGCTTGGCAACACGGGTAAGCACAAGCTGATGTATCAGCTGTCTGCTGGTTACAAAATTTGCGTTGATTGCTGCATTATCAATGTTCAGATGACAATATTTGCTGAACCAAGTATCTAATTGCAAACCTATTTGAAGTATTCTGCATTGTATTCCTTATAACTAATCTGATAAATAAGATCTATTTTCCCTATACTTTGATTTAAAAGTACTTATGGCATATAGAACTAAGCTCCGTATGTCATGTTCTTGGTTTGACAGGAAAATTAGGCTACCTTGGCTTGGCCATGAAATAGACATATCATTTTTGCCAAAATTTTGGAATGCCAACTTTGTTCACTAACAATATTTGGTCAGGCCACTCAGGATATGCAACCAAACATGCCCCGTAATTCTACGGTTAAGCAGTCAGTCCAATTACGTGCTAATTATTTGAAGGGGCCAATACTAAAAATACCTTTGACGTGTAAAATTTACAAGAGGGGTGGGTAATTTCCATGTGATTTTGTTTCAAAGAACATCTTCAAATTGTTTAACAAACCATTCTACTCTTTTTGTGCACACTGCAGCATAATAGACAATTTGCAGGTTTTTTTGGTCGATTTGTCATCTTAAACTGCTAGCCCTGATGTATCTTTAAAGATTAGTGGCGTATCTAGAATTTTACTAGTGTATGCCAGCTAAAATTTACATATGCATTTGATCAAACTATTTTGGTCAAACCATTTAATAATTCAGTGATAGTTTTAAAATTTGAACATTATTTCGTATGCATAACTAAATTACACAATAAATCTTATATTTAAAGATTAAGTTTAAAACAATAATATCTTCTTAATATAATGAGGCACAGTTCTCCTGCGCGTTTTTCGAGAAAAAGTTTAAAACAATAATAAGTAGTAAAATTTTAAATTAAGTTAAAAATGTTAGAATGTGAACCCATAACCCTAAACAGGGTTGGGAGTAGTATTAATAGACTTAGTAAATGGGCCAGGCCCATTACAGTGAGGGTGAGACGGTAATTACAAGGGGAACACCCCAAACACTAGACGAGTAGTCTAACACCCCCCGCAGTCACAACTCTATCCTGTACAGATGTTGAGACTGGATCGAAAGTCTAAAAATACACTCGACGGTAACCCCTTGGTGAAGATGTCGGCGAACTGCAGCGTGGTGGGGACGCTGAAAACCCGAACGTCACCGGTAGCGACACGCTCGCGGACGAAGTGCAGGTCGATCTCTACGTGCTTCGTACGCTGATGATGCACGGGGTTGGTGGAGAGGTAGACCGCACTGACGTTGTCGCAATAGACGAGAGTGGCGCGCTGGAGGGGACTGTGGAGCTCGTGGAGGAGCTGGCGCAGCCAGGAGGCCTCTGCCACACCATTGGCCACGGCACGGTACTCGGCCTCAGCGCTGGAGCGAGAGACGACGGGCTGCCGCTTGGCGGCCCAAGAGACGAGGTTGGCGTCCAGGAACACGGCGTAACCGGAGGTGGACCGGCGCGTGTCGGGACAGCCAGCCCAGTCAGCGTCGGTGTAGACCACGAGCTCCGACGTCGGGGATGGGCGGAGTAGGAGGCCGTAGTCGAGGGAGCCGCGGAGGTAGCGCAGAATCCGCTTGAGCGCAGTGAGATGGGGCTCCCGCGGAGTGTGCATATGCAGGCACACCTGCTGGACGACGTAAGCGATGTCGAGCCTGGAGAACGTGAGGTACTGGAGCGCGCCGGTGAGGCTCCGGTATGACGTCGCGTCGGCGACCGGAGGCCCGTCGTCCTCAGAGAGCTTCGCCTGAGTGTCGACAGGCGTGGAGCAGGGCTTGCAGTCAGACATGCCAGCCCGCACCAGGATGTCAATGGCGTACTGGCACTGGTGGAGGAAGAGACCCTGAGGCCGGCGCTCGGCGGTGATGCCGAGGAAGTGGTGTAGGGGCCCCAGGTCCTTCATCGCGAACTCCCGCTGAAGGGCGACGATCGTGCGGTGTAGAAGGTCGGCGATGGATGCCGTGAGCACAATGTCGTCGACGTAGAGCAGGAGGTAGACGGTGTCGTCGCCGTGCCGGTAGATGAACAGGGACGTGTCCGACTTGGCCTCGACGAAGCCGATGGATGCCAGGTAGGAGGTGAAGCGACTGTACCATGCCCGTGGTGCCTGCTTAAGGCCGTACAGGGACCGATTCAGCCGACAAACCAGATCCGGACGGTCAGCGTCGACGAAGCCGGTGGGCTGGCTGCAGTAGACAGTCTCTGTCAGAGTGCCATGGAGGAAGGCATTCTTGACGTCGAGCTGATGGATCGCCCAGTCGCGGGAGAGGGCGAGGGAGAGGACGACGCGAACAGTGGCGAACTTGACGACGGGGCTAAAGGTCTCGTCGTAGTCCACTCCGGGGCACTGGGTGAAGCCCCGAAGGACCCAACGGGCCTTGTAGCGGTCGAGGGAGCCGTCCGAGGTCAGCTTGTGGCGAAATAGCCACTTGCCGGTGACCACGTTGGTGCCTGGTGGACGCGGCACCAGGTCCCAGGTGTGGTTGGCCAAGAGGGCCGCGTACGAGCGCCCGAGCATCCCGATTCTCGAGGAACTGGTCCTCGAGAGCGAGCCACGCCTGGCGCGCAGTGTCCGCCTGGTCGCGGATGATGTCCTGGAGCTCAACGGTGATGGTGCCGTGGAGCCACGAGAGGTCAACGCTGTCCATGAGGCACCAGGAGCGAGGCGGCGGAGCGTCGTGGTCGACGAGGACGTGATCGTCGAGAACGAATCGACGCAGCGTGAGAAGGACCTGTCCTCGCCAACGGGGGTAGTGGGAAGACGCCGGATCCAACACCACGGACACGAGGGCCCGAATGTTAGTGCAGTCCAGCGGCTTGAGCGTGGAGAGCAGCGATGAGGTCGGCGTCGAGGTCAGAGGCGAGGGGGTCCTCCGGGGGTTCCACAGGGGCGACCGGCGGGCGACCGAGGAGGCGCTGCGTGGTGGCCATCTGGGTGGTCAGAGCGGCACCCAGGGCACGCTCTCGCTCCAGGGCGAGGGAGGCGGCGCGCTCGCGCTCCCGCGAGGCCGTCACAACAGCCTGGATCGTAGCGAGGGTGTCAACGAGCGGGGAGGCGGTGTTGGGGAGCGGTGAGGGCGCGACGGTGTGGCTCTAGGTGGGTGAAGCGAGGGTGGGAAAGCCCGGCGGAGATCCGCGGCGCAGGGTCAGCGGGGAAATGGCGGGGAGCGGCGCAAGGCCGGCGATGTAGGGGGCCCCTCCATGGGCGGGCTCGCTGCTGATCGCAGCGGGGGCGATGGGGCCGGTGGCGGCAGTGGTGGTGTCGTCCATGGCGGCGTGCGGTGTCGGAGCAGAGTGGAGGCACGACGAGGAAGGACGCCGGCGTGGAGCAGGGACGGCGGCGTCGAGGCTGCAGGTCCGGCGGGTCGGCTGCGCAGCACGAGCGGCCGGGGCCACGGGCGTCGAAGGGTGCAGGGACGCACGGCTTCTGGCGGCTCCAGGCGCGGGCAAGCCTGGGCGCGGCCCTGGCTGTGCGCGCTCGGGGTTGGCGGCGGGCGCGCAGGGGCGGGAGCGGCTGGACTCGGCGGCGGCGCCTGGGAACGCCTGGCGGCGGCGCCTGGCGCGGCCCTGAGCGCGACGAGGCACAGGTGCGGGGGCGGGCGCGCCCGACGGCGCACCAGGGAGGGAGGCCGGGCGGCTGGCGACCGGCGGTGGGAGGGAGAGGGGCCGACGGCTGGAGCCGGCGGCGGCTGGGAGGGAGGCCGGTCGGCTGTGGCCGGCGGCTGGAAAAAAAGGAAAAACCCTAAACCTAGCTCTTTGATACCATGTTGGAATGTGAACCCATAACCCTAAACAGGATTGGGAGTAGTATTAATAGACTTAGTAAATGGGTCAGGCCCATTACAGTGAGGGTGAGACGGTAGTTACAGGGGGAACACCCCAAACCCTAGACGGGTAGTCTAACAAAAAATATTCACAAACTATAATATAAAATAGATGAAAAGCTATACTAATAGTTTATAAAATATAGTGTAGGCATGAAAACGAGATTTATCTAATGTTTAGCTGAGACCTTCTAAAACACATAATCAATATCTTGACTTAAGGCTACACACAACAGTCTAGCATCTAGTGGCATCTCACGAGCTGCTTCCGTCGAAGAATCCGAGCTATCGAATGTTGGATTGTCGACTTTTATGATTGTATTGTCTATTCAGCAAACCATACCAAGATTTTGTTAGATAGGCCCTGAGACCATAGGTCTGAGCACAAAAAAATCGCAAGCTACAAGACAATTAGCGCAATATTCTTTCTATCTTGAACATTTTTAGAGATTTTTTATTCTTTCTATAAATATATTTTTGTGTGTGTGTGTATATATAGTGTATATGCTGAACGCTGGACACATGGGGGTATACCACTGTAAGATATCCATGCCTTCTATTTTCTTATCATAACCAATGTAATTGTTTGTATCTTTTGACGAATATAGGTGAATATAAGTATTTGATACTTATTTGCAGTAGGGGTTCACCCTTCCTGCTCCTGTTAAACAAAGAATATATAAGTATTTGACACAAAAAATTTCTCTGAATTGTAGAAGAATTTTGTGCGGAGGTAGAAGGATCAAGGAAACAAATCCAAAGATGCTTTACATTGGAAGAAGCTGCTGATACAATTCTCTTCTGTAGTTCTATTGTCCACGACCTTGCATACAAGGCTGCGACTATTGCATTGGAAAATGAGAAGGAATCAGAGTTTGTTGACCCTATTCGCCCAACTGTTAGAATAGTTGGAGGATCTTTCTCTAAGGATGAGAGTTTACCAAAGCTGACTCACAGACGAACTCCAAATCGTAAGGTCAAAAGGAAAAGATTGGAAGGTGAAACAACTACAACGGAAACTACAGAGAAAGATGCTGTTGCGAAAGACTCCTCCCCTGTATGTTCCGCATCAGGTATTACAAGGAATTCCGATAATATGAAACCTCCAAAGCTGGAGTCCAAGTGCAACTGTATAATCATGTAAGTAACTTCACGTCCAAGGTCGAAGGAGTTGTGATATTGGTTGGGACGAAAATCCATGCTTTCTGGTTTCATGTCACATGCAACTTGAAGCATGCCTACCTGCTTGGTTAACCCGCTGTCAGCAGCAACGATGGAGTTCAAGGCAGTGGATCTTCCACTAGATTATTTTGCAGAGGTGCATTTGCTGTGTTTTTTAGGTGACAGAATGCACTGCGAGCTATTCTTTTGTAAAGTCTTTTCTTCTCTGTTGTGGAAATTTTCTGCTTGTCGTGAGGTCTATTGCGGTTTGTCCAAAGTGTGAAAGACTACTAGAGTTGTGCTGATAGCGTATTTACTTGCAATGCACGTGGCTACTTGTGAAAATGATGGTCGTATACTCCTATGCACACGGCCCGGATCTCACTTTTTTGATTCCACGATGCATCTCTTCATTGTGGAGTTGTGGGTGTTGGTTCTTTTGCCCCACACCAAATATGGTGGCGTTCTCAGCTCTCCGAGTTCATTCTTTGAGATTTATTTTAACCTGGACTGAAAGTAATGGCTTTATTTTCCCACTTTTCCTATCCACCAGTTGCCTGAAATCTAGACTTTGTTAAGGCGACATGTTGCGCGTCTGTTTCGCTTCAAGACTTGTGCGTCTTCTCCTACTGTCGGATATGATCCATTATAATTTGGACTCGACTCGTGAACACGTAACTCTTTTAACATATTGGCTGGTGTCTTCTTTTCGAACACACTGTTTGTATTGGGTGCCCAGGGAAGAAAGTGGAGGCGACGACGATTGATTCGACGGACTCGTGCATCCCTGTCGCGAAGTGCTACACTGCGTACGGCCGTGCAAAGTATTTTTTTTTCAGATCACACTGTTTACTTAGTGGAGTTTAAAGTAGAGAGTGAGATAAAAGTAGGATAAGGAGTTTACTAGAGATAATCTTAAGGTGTGTTTGGTTAAAGAGTGGAGAAGAATGAAGTGGTTCCATTTCTATTTTTTTGATGTTTGGTTTTCAATAAAAAAGGAACATAACGGCTCATCGAGTCCTTATTTGAAAAATCACCATAAACACGATTGGATGCGAGCGCTCTCATTGAGTCTCTCCTATCTTCTACACTCTCGTGGCATTCCAACCAAACAGATAATGTAGCGGCTCCGTTCTATTCTAATTTTCAACAAAACAAAAAATGGAGCAGCTCTGTTCTATTTGCCAAACGCGGAATAGAACGACTCTATTCTCAAAAACTGGAATGGAGGGCTCCATTCTAGTTAACTCTGTAACCAAACACATCCTTAGCAATGGTGAATATATATATATATATATATATATATATATATATATATATATATATATATATATATATATATATATATATATATATATATATATATATATATATATATATATATATATATATGTTTGGGTTGGGGAGTTTGGGCAGGACTAGAGTCACATTCTACTATTTACTTTAAACTCCACTTTATAAATAGACAAACCAATATTTTGTATGGCCATATATACACTCTTTTGAGCACGGCCTAAGATAGAGTTTATGCTCCTAAGGCCAGTGAGGACTATGTCCAGATGACAATGTGGAAGATATCTAGTGGACACATAAGGTTATATCCATGCCTACAAGAGAAAACAAATACTTTTTACCAATATCTGCTACCCACCACGGGTACAAAATTACCCCATACCCACCAATCACGTGAGTAACGGGTACACATCAAGTATCCATACCTATCGACATTTCACTAGATATGCTCATTTTAATAAGTAAGAACCAAATACAAAATATGGAATTCTCAAACCTCATCAATAATGAAAGATGCTATAATAACATATTATCTTTGTGTTCAGCATAGGGTTTGGCATTTTGTGTGGAGCACTTTTGAACGGGACGTGGACATCTAAAAGAGGTGAATTAGGACTTCTATTTTTCGCACTCTAAACTAGGTCGATAATAATTCTCTTAAACTTATGCAAATAACTAAACACGAATGTGCACTAAGGTTTTGTCTAAGCGTTGCTATCTCTACCAAAAAAGGAGTTTAGCAACCTAAGTTCTAATCCTACAAACTAGCATATATTCTAAACTAGAAATGGTAAAGATCACAACTTAAGTAAACAATAAATGTGGAAGCTTAAAGATAGGTAGAGATGCAAACTCCTGTTGATGTAATGGTATTTTTACCGAGGTATTTAGAACCGCACAAGGTTCTAACTATACCTCGTTGGTGCCCCACCATAAAGGGAAGCTCATGTGAGGGCCAAGCACCTCAAGCAGGTAACTCCATAGAGAGCCACGTGCCTTCTCCATGCACAAGTGGTGCTTCGCTTCTAGCACCTCTCAGACGTTCCCTGTCGTCTTCACTATCGAGCTTTCGGTCGAAACACTGCGTGCCTCGTTCACTCCTGTACACGGTGGCGACCACACAACAAACACAATTGGTATGGTCTCACAAGATTTCGTCCACTCGGTACAAGTTACAACGACTCACACAAGAGACGAGGGTTTTGTGTAGGTTTTCTAATCACACTCAATCTACTAGGAACAACTTAGAGCAAGCGCAATAGCGGTCTAACTAACCTAAGCACTTTGTAAAGCATCTACACTAATCATCGAGTGATTCTATTAAGCACTTGTGTGTTTGGAGCAATGAAGATGTGTTTCTACTCAATAGAAATGTTGCTTGGGCTCCCACACCCTCAAATGGCTACATGGGTGGGTATATATAGAGCCCCAACCAAAATATATCTGTTGGAGGAAAGCAGCCTGCCTGTGTCGCACCAGACCGAGAATCTGGTGCCCTCCACATTAGCTAGCTATTATTGTTCTGGCAGATTGCCTGCAACTATGCAAAGGTCTGGTTGTAACACCCCGGGCTTTAAAGGACAAAGCCGGGTGCATCTCATACATGCGCCAAAGAAGACAACATATATAATAACAGAGTGTATAGAGATAAATGTCACAATAATCAGAGTATTTATTACATAGCGGAAGTTTTACAAAATAAAAGATAAATATAACAGGATCTAAAATCTATCCTTGGTGCTAGAAAGTCAACTGGGAGACGCCACCTAGATCGAATCAAACTCCTCGATGTGTGGCTCCACTTGAACCACCTGTTCTTCTCCTGCGGGGGGGGGGGGGAGGTGTGAGACAGCAAGGGTGAGCTCACATACGTTCATAGCCCAACAAGTTGTGGGGAATAATGTGCATAAACTTACCAAAGGTGGGAGTTCATGTGAAGTGTAAGGCTGATTAACAAAATAAAGGTTGAAGCTGAGCATTGCTTTTATAAATTGGTCAAAATTTTATTAGCAATTACTAAATGTAAGTAACTGTCGGCGTTTCGACCCCGGGGGGTCCCTGGACCGGTGAGTAAAATTGTCGCTGCATGCCCCAGCCCAGATGGGTTGGCGCGAGACGGAACACAAGGGGGGAAAAACCGCGGCTCGTGTTATCCTGCGCCAAGGGGGGATGCGCTTGCAGTAGGGGTTACAAGCGTTCGCGAGGGAGAAAGAGAGAGAGAGAGAGAGAGAGAGAGAGAGTGAGCCGGTTCGTCAGCCCGTCCTCCCGCGCAACCACCCTCCTCCCTGCATGAGGGCCCTGGACCTTCCTTTTATAGATGCAAGGAGAGGGTCCAGGTGTACAATGGGGGCGTAGCTATGCGCTAACGTGTCTGGCAGAGAGGTGCCAGAGCCCTATGTACATGCTAACGTGGCTGTCGGAGAGGTGCTGGGGCCCTGTGTGCGTGGTGTCATGGCCGTCGGAGGAGCGCTTGAGCCCTGTAGAAGCACAGCTGTCGGGGCTGCTGGGACCTTGCTGACGTCTCCTTGCTTCCGTAGGGGGCTGAGAACCGCCGGTGTCATGGATGCACGCGGGGAGCCATCATTACCTGTTACCAGGGCGAGCCTGGATGGGACGCCGGTCTTGTTCCCCCGTAGCCTGAGCTAGCTAGGGGTAGGGTAATGATGCATCCTTCGTGGTGCGGTCGGTCGGAGCCTAAGGTCGGGCGAGGCGGAGACTCCTCCTGAGGCCGAGGCTGAGGTCGGGCGAGGGCGCGATTCCTCCCGAGGTCGAGGTTGAGGCCGAGCCCTGGGGTCGGGCGAAGCGGAGACCACCTTCCGAGGCCGAGGCGGGGGCCGAGCCCTGGGGTTGGGCGAGGCAGAGACCTCCTCCTGAGGCCGAGGCCCAAGGTCGGGCGAGGCAGAGCTTCCTGTTGCGCTTGAGGCTGGACTCAGCTGCTGTCAGCCTCACCCTGGCGGGTGGCACAACAGTCGGAGAGGGGCGAGCGGCGCTGTTTTCCTGTCAGGTCGGTCAGTAGAAGGGCGAAGTGACTGCGGTCACTTCGACCTTGCCGACTGAGGCACGCGTGTCAGGATAAGGTGTCAGGCGATCCTCGCATTGAATGCGCCTGCGATACGGTCGGTTGGTGAGGCGATTTGGCCAAGGTTGCTTCACAACGAAGCCTGCTCGAGCTGGTCTTCAGGCGAGTCGAGGGTGCGCCCGTTGCTTGGGGAGGCCCTCGGGCGAGGCGTGAACTCGCCTGGGACTACTATTCCCGCCCGAGGCTTGGCTCGGGCGAGGCGAGATCGCGTCCCTTGAGTAGACAAAGCCTTGACCTGAATTGCGCCCATCAGTCTCTGCAGTTTGTGCTGATGGTGATTACCAGCCGAGTTTAGGAGTGTTGGGGGTACCCCTAATTATGGTACCCGACAGTAGCCCCCGAGCCTCAAAGGGAGTGTTGGTACTCGCTTGGAGGCTTTGTCGCACTTTTTTGGGAGGGGACCGGCCTTTCTCGGTTACACTTTGTTCCGGTGGGTGCGCGCGAGCGCACCCGCCGGGTGTAGCCCCCGAGGCCTCGGAGGAGTGGTTTGACTCCTCTGAGGTCTTAATGCCTTTTGCGATGCCTCGGCCGGTCTGGTTGTTCCCTCATGCGATCTGATTATGGCCCGGGTGCATGGTCAGGTTCCAAGTTCTCAGGCTGGTTTGTTGACGCTGTCAATGGTTTGGCCGTAGTCGGGTTTGCGAGAGCAGCCCCCGAGCCTCTGCACGGAGCGAGAGGACGATCAAGGACTGTCTCGGCTTTTATCATACGCCCCTTCGTCGCCTTTCCGCAAGGAGGAAGGGGGGGAAGCGCCATGTTTCCCTCGGAGGGCGCCGAACATGGTGTCTCCAGTGGGTTGCTAACGGGTGATCCGAGTGGACGCCCGTGCCCCGTTCGATAAGGGTCGGCTAGTGGCCCAGAGGCGCGCTCCAAAAGTACCTGCAGGTGATTTGCCGGACCCGGTCCCGTTTGATAGGGTCCGAGGGCTCGATGCCTCCCTCTGATGGGATTCCGTTACAAAATCGCTCCTGCCGGTCTCGAAAATGTCCTAGGGTACATCGGGAGCGTAGCCCGAGCCTCGGCCATGTATCGGACGTACCCAGAGTCATCCCTCGCTCTGCGTGCTCTGGGGCGACTGTCGAACCCTTCCGAGGGGCCAGCCTTCGAACCCCTGATCAGTAGTGGGCGCGGAGCCCGAGTGCTCTGAGGCGGCTGTCGAACCCTTCCGAGGGGCCAGCCTTCGAACCTCTGATCAGTAATGAGCCTGAAGCCCGGGTGCTCTGGGGCGGCTGTCGAACCCTTCCGAGGGGCCAGCCTTCGAACCCCTAATCAGTAGGAGGGCTCGGGGCCCGCTTCCTTCGCGGAGAAGGATCCCTTTCAAAATATCCCCTTTCCCGGTCCCTGTAGCAAGAGAGAGAAAGGGGAAGAGGAAAATGAAATGAATTGAAACGGTGTGGCGCACCTTTTTTGACGCGGTCATCATGGCGGAGGTGAAACGACGCCCGCTTCGCCTGCCAAAGGTGTCGCTTGCCCTACCGCGGAGTTAATGCGACGGGACGGGTGTTTCGCGGGGCGGCCGCGTGCGCGAGTCGTTCGAGGAATGGGCGTTTCGCCTTTGAGTTTGAATTTCGCGGTGGGTTCGGGCGAAGTGCTGAACGGATCTTGCCCGGGCCTTTATATACCCGGAGAGGGGCCGGCGGTGGTTCTTTACTCTGCTGCTTTCCTTCTGCTTTGGTCTCCGCAACTTAAGAGAATAGCCAGAGAAAAGAAAACCGCGCACCTTGTCCCCTCCGCCTTCACCCCCTTCGTTCGGCGATGGGCGACAGGGTGACTGTCGTTCCACCGCGCGATCCGTGGCCTTTCTCCACCGTCACGGCGGGCGATCTGGAGGCCCTCGTCGCCGATGGTTTGCTCCGTCCCCTCTCCAGCGACCCGCAGCCGGAGTGGATGGTCCCTTCGAGCGGGGCCGACCCGACCCCGCCACCGGGGTATGTGCTGAGTTTCGTCTCCTTCCATGAGCGGGGGTTCGGAGTGCCAGCGAGCCGTTTCATGCGGGCGCTCCTGCACTACTATGGGGTGGAGCTGCTCAACTTCAACCCCAACTCCATTGCACAAGCGGCCATCTTCGCGGTGGTTTGCGAGGGTTTTTTGGGGATTGACCCCCACTGGGATCTGTGGACCCATTTCTTCTCTGTGGAGCTTTTTGCCTTGACGACGGGAGAGAAGAAGGTCCGCATGGCGGTGCGGGCCGGTGGCTGCACCCTCCAGTTGAGGCAGGGGCACGCGCAGCAGTACATCCCTGCCATCCTTGTGTCTTCGAACAAGGGGTGGCAGCGCCGGTGGTTTTACCTCCGGAATGACGATGGAAGGCTCCCGTCGTTTTCTCAACGAGTGGTGACTGCCGCCGGCAGCAACTGGCGATGGGGGGCCACGCGTGAGAAACAGGAGAAACTCCAGCCCCTTCTGGAGGCCTTGCAGGAGTTACGAGATGGGGGGCTCACCGCCGTGGGGGTGGTCGTCGCCATCCATCGCCGGAGGGTGCTTCCCTTGGCAGAGCGGCAGTTGCCACTTTCGGAGATGATGCCGGGGATTGACTTGGAGGGTTCGCAGATGTCCTCGGCCTCCCTCTCTGCCGATGACCTCCGCAGGCGGGTAGCGGGCACGGTAGGGAGGCTGGATGCTGGCGCCCTTACCCAGCCCGTGATGCGTCCCGAGCGTGGGTACGTGTCCCTGGTGAGTGTCCGCTCCTTCTTCTATCTTGTGCCCAGTCGCCTTTGATTCTTACTGTCGAGATTTCCGTTCGTCTCCAGGAGTTGGGGTCTTACAAGCCCTCCCTGCCACCGGTCCTGGAGGACGCGGTGGACCGAGCCGCGCGGAGGGTCACCGCGGAGAAGAAGGAGAAGAAGGACGCGGAGAAGGCCCGGGCTCGCGAGCGGATGCGGGCTCGGGACGCCTTGGAGAGGCGCCGTCGGAGGCAGGAGAGGGACGAGCTCCCGAGGGAGCCGTCGCCGGAGACGCCTGACGACGACGACGATGATGATGATGACAAGGACGACGACATGGCGGCCCGCCTTGGCCTTAGCCCGGATCTGAGACTGGGCCAGGGGTCGTCGAGCCAGCCTCCAAGTGGGCTGGCGCCGTCGGCATCTGGGGCCGAGACATCAAGGTCCCGGTCCGAGGAGCGGGGACAGGCCGAGGGGGTACTTGACCCCTTGGCCGAGGTAGTTGAGGTGACTCCGGGGAGTCAGGCCGACCCGCCTGTCCCCCAAGAGCAGTCGCCCGTGCCGGCTGTACAGGAGGTTGATCCTCGGGTCGTTGTGACTGCGCCTAGGCGGGCCGTCCCTTCGGCGCCCCGGGCGCCCGAGGCGGGAACGGCGCCAAAGCCGACAGCAGGGCAAACCTCGGCAGCGCCTGTGGGGTCCGAGGGGCCTCCCCGCAGGCACGATTGGCCTTGGTCCGGAGCGAGTAAGTATCTGAGGATACTTCTGTTTTGGCTCCTTCTTCGTGTGTCCTGATCCTGCTTTATCTTTTCCTCTCAGCAAACGGAGGCATGGTTCGGCCGGTTTGGCTCCCCGTAAGGCCCTTAAGACGGTGCCGGCTTCTACAGCCAGTGCTGCACCGCGCCACGCCGGTTGGCTGGCCTCCGCACAAGACGCCCTCAAGAGGGGGGCCCAGGCGGCACGAGTTGCCATGGGGCAAGCCCCACAGGCCGACCCCTCCGTCGGGGCGGCCATCGTGCTGGGGGAGGCTGCTGGCATGACCGCGGCCCTGAGCCCACCTGACGTGTTGCCGGCGCCGGCACCAGCTCCTGCCGAGGTCGTTGCTGTTCTGCCCGTGGAGCCACCCGTCGTCGCTGATGATGGGATGGCTAAGGTGCCGCTGCTCGAGGTCGTCTCCGACCTTCCCAGTCTTGGCCATAAGGAGAGGGCGGCCGCTGTTGCCGAGGTCGGTGATCGGAAGCCCGCCTCCTTAGCTGAGGGAGTACCCGACGCGTCGACTGCAGGGGGTCCCGACGCCTTGGAGGAGGGGTGCGCAGAATCGTGGCCTGTCTTGGGGAGCGGCGACCTCATCCCCGCGCGGCGTGATCCCAATGAGTGGCGTGGGTAGGCGCTCCGGTTCTGGACCCACGGCGCCTCGAAACCCCTCTTCGTCCTTGACGATGAGCGGGAGGAGCAGTCTCGGGATGAGCTCCGTGAGTATGCCGAGGCGGCGATGGGGTCGCTTCGGGCGACCATGGAGATCCTTTCCAGGGAAGTTCCCAGGGTCCTCCAGGTAAGGATTTCAGGCGTACCTTTCGCGTGACCAGGACATTCTTTGTAACACCCTGCTTTCCTTCCTCAGGAACTGACGGTTCTGAGCACCGCCAAGTCACTGTTCATCCGCCGCGAGACCAACGTCTGGGGTTCACTGTGGTTTCTGAGGGCCGCGCTTGCCGAGGCTACTAAATGCCTCGCCCAACGGAGCACCGAGGCGGCGGACCTTCGGTTGCTCTGTGATGAGCTGGAGGCGGAGGCAGCGGCGGCGCGGGCAGAGGCGTCGTCGGCACGGACGAAGGCGCAACAGCGGCAGCTGGAGCTTGGCCAGGTCTTTGGCGAGCGGGACCAATCTCGAAACCAGGCTGCCGAGGCTGTAGGCCGGGCTGAGGCCCTTGGGGGCCAGCTAGCCGAGGTGTCTGCTTGGGCCGGAGCCCTTGTGGAGGACCTGGCCGTGGCCGTCGGGTCTACCCAGTTCGCCCAAGCCGCAGCCTCGGAGCAGCGTGCCCGGGCTGAAGGTATGTTTCGGCCGCTTTGTGACTTTGATTCAGCTTCATTCTTCAACTCGTGTCTGAAGAATCCTGTCTGGCTGTTTGCAGAGTTCGAGATAGCTCTGAACGAGTCCGTTAAGGCACTTGCCCAGGCGGCTGAGCAGAAGGTGGTCGACCGTGTGGCCATGTCCGAAGCTATCTCGGCCTTCTGCTAGGTCTTTGGGCTCGATGACGTCCCCTCGGGTAGCTCCCCACAGAGTCGCCTGCGGGCCTTGGGCGGCCATGTGCATAGCAGACTTCGCGAGGCGCTGCATCACGACGTTAGGCGGGCCTTCGTCGTGCTCGCTTCCCACTACGACGTGGATCTAGAGCGGGTCAGCGAGGGGTACTATCTACCCGATGAAGACGAGGCTGCCTTAGCCGAGGTTCAGAGGCTTGACGCGGCCGTTGCGGGCCTAAGCGCGGTGTTGGCGTCCTCCTTCGAGGTAGAGATCCTTCCGCTCGCGTCATCGTCCGGGGCCGGGCCAGATCTCGCCGAGGGTGGAGATGGCGCCGAGGGTGGAGATGAAGCCGAGGGTGCCGCTCCTCCCCCGGGCGATGCCTGATTCTGCCGGAGCAGTCTTGTTTGGCGCATGCATGTGTCTTTCGCGGCCGCCGAGGCCTAAACACTTTGTTGTCGTGTTATAAAGCTGTGTTTCTTTTCCTCTTGTTTCGAGTATCCGGACTTGTTCGTCAGTAGCAGAATCGCTTATCCGAGTAAGAGTTACTTTTCGCGGAAGGTGATGAGTGAGGTATCCGTATCCCGGAGGCGTAGGAGTCCCTCGGCTCGGTCGGCCTTGCCGCTTACGTGCGCTCTTACTCGTTTTGCAGGATTCTGCCATCGATATAGTCGAAAGCACGAAAGTCGTTTTGGTAGAAAACTTTTCCAAGGAAAATTTTGACGCAGAGGGGGTTCCCCCCTTCTAGCCCCTGAGGGAGGGTCGGGCTTTGCCGAGGCAAGGCTGACCCTTCCTTGACGGTTAGACTTTATTCTTGTATGTAAAGAAAACGAGGCATATGAACGACTTGAAAACATCTTAAGGGTAAAAGCGACGTAGCTGTTGGATGTTCCAAGCGTTGTCGTAGACCTCGCCTTGATCGTTGGCCAGCTTGTATGTCCCGGGCTTCAAAATCTTGGCGATGATGAACGACCCTTCCCAGGGAGGAGTAAGCTTGTGGCGCCCTCGGGCGTCCTGCCGCAGCCGAAGTACCAAGTCTCCCACCTGGAAGTCTCGGGGCCGAACTCCTCGGGCGTGGTAGCGTCGCAAAGACTGTTGATACCGCGCAGAGTGTAGTAAGGCCGTGTTCCGAGCCTCTTCCAGCTGGTCCAGTGAGTCTTCTCGGCTGGTCTGGTTGCTTTGGTCGACGTACGCCCTTGTCTTTGGGGAACCGTATTCTAACTCTGTGGGCAAGATAGCCTCGGCCCCATAGACTAGAAAGAACGACAAGAAACTCGTGGCCCGGCTTGGCGTCGTCCTCAGACTCCAGACCACCGAGGGTAGTTCCTTCATCCATCGCCTGCCGAACTTGTTGAGGTCGTTGTAGATCCTCGGTTTAAGTCCCTGCAAAATCATGCCGTTGGCACGCTCCACCTGCCCATTCGTCATGGGGTGAGCCACGACGCCCCAGTCCACACGGATGTGGTGGTCCTCGCAGAAGTCCAGGAACTTCTTCCCAGTGAACTGGGTGCCATTGTCGGTGATGATGGAGTTCGGGACCCCAAAGCAATGGATGATGTTGGTGAAGAACGCCACCGCCTGCTCGGACCTGATGCTGGTTAGGGGCCGGACCTTGATCCACTTAGAGAATTTGTCGATGGCGACCAGCAGGTGCGAGAAGCCCCCGGGTGCCTTCTGCAAGGGACCGACGAGGTCTAGACCCCACACAGCAAACGACCAGGTGATGGGTATTGTCTGCAGGGCCTGAGCGGGCAGGTGCGTCTGTCTTGCGTAGAATTGACACCCTTGGCAGGAGCGTACAATCCTAGTGGCGTTGGCCACCGCGGTCGGCCAGTAGAAGCCTTGTCGGAAAGCGTTCCTGAAAGGGAATTAGGCTTACACCTTTTTCCTAATTGATTTTGGTGGTAGAATTGCTCAACACAAATAATTGGACTAACTAGTTTGCTCTAGTCTATAAGTCTTACAGGTGCCAAAGGTTCACAACAAGCCAATAAAAAGACCAAAGATGGGTTCAAATTAAGAGAGCTAAAGACATCCCAAAAGGCACCCTGGTCTGGCGCACCGGACTGTCCGGTGCACCAGGGCACTCGAAGCTGAACTTGCCACCTTCGGGAAAATGGGAGGCCGCTCTGCTATAATTCACCGGACAGTGTCCGGTGTCACACCGGACTGTCTGGTGTGCCAGCGGAGCAACGGCTACTTCGCGCGCAACGGTCGACTGCAACACATTTAATGCGCGCCTGCGCGCGCAGAGGACAGAGCACGCGCAGTTGGCACACCGGACAGTCTACAGGACCTGTCTGGTGCACCACCGGACAGCCCAGAGGCTCCTCCAGTCAGAGCTCCAATGGTCAGAACCCAACGGCCGGCTAACGTGGCGGGCGCACTAGACAGTGTCCGGTGGCGCACCGGACTGTCCGGTGCGCCATGCGACAACAGCCTTCCAACGGCCACTTTTTGGTGGTTGGGGCTATAAATACCCCAACCACCCCACATTCAATAGCATCCAAGTTTTCCACCTTCAACACATTACAAGAGCTATAACATTCAATTTTAGACACAACCAAAGAGATCAAAATCCTCTCCCAAGTACGGAATCACTCCAAATCAAATAGTGACTAGAGAGAGTGACATTTGTGTTCATTTGAGCTCTTGCGCTTGGATTGCTTCTTTTCTTTCTCATTCTTCTTGTGATCAACTCAATTGTAACCGAAGCAAGAGACACCAATTGTGTGGTGGTCCTTGCGGGAACTTTGTGTTCCGTTTGATTGAGAAGAGAAGCTCACTCGGTCTAAGTGACCGTTTGAGAGAGGGAAAGGGTTGAAAGAGACCCGGTCTTTGTGACCACCTCAACGAGGAGTAGGTTTGCAAGAACCGAACCTCGGTAAAACAAATCCTTGTGTCTCACGCTTTATTTGCTCATGATTTGTTTTTTGCCCTCTCTCTCGGACTCGTTTATATTTCTAACGCTAACCCGACTTGTAGTTGTGCTTTAGTTCATAAATTTCAGATTCGCCCTATTCACCCCCCTCTAGGCGACTTTCAATTGATATCAGATCCCGGTGCTTCATTAGAGCCTAACCGCTCGAAGTGATGTCGGGAGCATCCGCCAAGAGGGAGATCGAAACCGGCGAGAAGCCTGCCACAAGCCATGGGAAGGCTCCATCCAGGGAGTCCGCCAACAAGGTGAAGGGATCCCCTTCACACAACAAGTCGCGTCGGAGCGGTGACAAGAAGAAGAAGATGAGGAAGGTGGTCTACTACGAGACCGACTCTTCGTCGCCATCCACCTCCGGCTCCGACACGCCGTCCGTAACTTCTAAGCGCCATGAGCGCAAGAAGTTTAGTAAGATTCCCCTACGCTACCCTCGCATTCCAAAATGTACTCCATTACTTTCTGTCCCATTAGGCAAACCACCCATGTTTGATGGTGAAGATTATAATATGTGGAGTGATAAAATGAGGCATCATCTAACCTCACTCCACACTAGCATTTGGGATGTTGTTGAGATTGGAGTACAGGTACCATCACCGGGGGATGAAGACTATGACTCAGACGAGGTCGCCCAAATCCGGCACTTCAACTCCCAAGCCACCACCATACTCCTCGCCTCTCTAAGTCGAGAGGAGTATAACAAGGTGCAAGGGTTAAAAAGCGCCAAGGAGATTTGGGACGTGCTCAAAACCGCGCACGAAGGAGATGAGGTGACCAAAATCACCAAGCGGGAGACGATCGAGGGGGAGCTCGGTCGCTTCCGGCTTCGCCAAGGGGAGGAGCCACAAGACATGTACAACCGCTTGAAGACCTTGGTGAACCAAGTGCGCAACCTCGGGAGCACCAAATGGGATGACCATGAGATGGTTAAGGTTATTTTTAGATCACTCTTTTTTCTTAACCCTACGCAAGTTCAATTAATTCGTGGTAATCCTAGATATACACTAATGTCTCCCGAGGAAGTAATAGGAAACTTTGTGAGCTTTGAGTTGATGATCAAAGGCTCCAAGAAAATCATCGAGCTAGATGGCCCCTCCACATCTGAAGCACAACCGGTCGCATTCAAGGCAACGGAGGAGAAAAAGGAGGAGTCTACATCAAGTAGACAACCCATCGATGCCTCTAAGCTTGACAATGAGGAAATGACGCTCATCATCAAGAGCTTCCGCCAAATCCTCAAGCAAAGGAGGGGAAGGATTACAAGCCCCGCTCCAAGAAAGTTTGCTACAAGTGTGGTAAGCCCGGTTATTTTATTGCAAAATGTCCACTATCTAGTGACAGTGACAGGGGCGACGACAAGAAGGGAAAGAGGAGAGAAAAGAAGAGGTATCACAAGAAGAGGGGCTGCGATGCTCATGTGAGCCGCGAATGGGACTCTGACGAGAGCTCTAGCGACTCCTCCTCCGATGAGGACGCCGCCAACATCGCCGTCACCAAAGGGCTCCTCTTCCCCAACGTCGACCACAAGTGCCTCATGGCAAAGGACAGCAAAAGGAAGAAGGTAAAATCAAGATCCTCCACTAAATATGCTGTAACACCCAGGTGTTACCATGGCTAGAGCACACCTTGGTACTAAGGACTATGATCACATGTGGTAGAAAACTTAAGAAGAACATAAGAACCTTGGAAAACATGTGTTAATCAAGATTGTTAATGACCTAAGAGCATCACTCAAGCTTTTGTGCACTCACTACCTTGGGCAAGAGGAGGGAAGACCCTAGACCTCTCTTAAACCATATCTTCCAAAACCATGGTTAAGAGGGGGAGAGAATAAGCAATTGTGCAAACCATGAGTTAATCTTTAACCAAACCTTAAGTAACCTTATAACCAGCAATTGTGGGAAGGAAATATTGCAAAAAGACCCTGGAGAAACCCCAAATCCATTCCCTAAGTAGAGAGAGAGCTAGAGCTCTCTAATTCTCTCTAAGTCAAAAACTACACCTACACTAAAGATCAACCGTGTTCACCTCGAAGCTGGCACCAAAACCACCTAAGTTCTATACCAAAAATGTGGCATACCACCTAGGGCACCCACTGGAAAAAGTTGAGCCCGAGACCCTGACGTTTGACATGCCTTGGCATGGTTTTTGTCGCGAGGTGGGCAGAGTGACATACCTGATTTGGCGACCGAAGATCTCCCTACCTAGGCCATATCTGCCATGGCAACTCACGGATGAGAGACAGCCCTAGGTGCCAGGAAAAGACTCGCGCTAGATTTTTGCCAAGATTCGCACGTTTGCGACTTGGGTGAGCTGTGGAACACGGGTAGAAGAAAAGCTCCACGTGTTCGACGCAATCTGTGTGCGCCAGAGCACGCCCGCGCGTGCCCCGCGTCGCGCCAATGGCCAGCCGATGCCATGGCCCGCGCCCGCGCCTATAAAGCCCACTCCAGCGTCGACCACACTCTTCCGCGCACGCTCAAACCTCACCGGAGTTCAGCTCACCGTCGTTTGCCCGTGCACGGCGTGTCCGCGGCCACCCGAGCCCCTGCCACCGTAGACCGGCCAGCCCAGCCTTTCCCAACCCCGTCCGACCCTCGGAGACGGGTGAGCACACCTCGGTGAAGCTCCCTGAGCGAGGAATCGAAGCCTGCTTCGCCGGAGAGGCCAGTCCACGGTCGCCGGAGTTCACAACCCCGCCGGAGTGCGTGGACCGGGTAATCCATTGAACCATTTTCCGATTTCTTGTGCAGACGGTCTCTACGTCACCCTGTGAAGCTCATCGTGCCATTGGATTGAACCAGATCGCCGTGATTTGGCCAGCACACCCGCCGCCGACGAGGACACCCGCCTGCGCACGTGGACCGAGCGATTCCGGCCATCCCCGTCGTCGAGCCGTACATCGCCGTGACCGCCAGAGCCTCCCCGAGCCAACCCCGCCCCTCGCCGGACCTATCTCGCCGCCGGTAAGCCGCGCCACCCTTTTCTTTCTTGCGGGCACTGTTTAAACCTAGGGAAGGACCGCGGGGGAGAAGGAAAGAAGTCTGGGGGGTTTTGTGAAATGTCAGTGACTCAAATGAATAGTAGCGCGGGGGTATAACTGAGAGAGTTAGTTTGGTAATACCCAAGGGTCCTCGGTGTAAACTGCTTTTCCAGAAAACCTTTATTAAATCTGATTTTAAATTTGAACAGAAACTTTAATAATTCATAACTTCTGTTTAGTTCATCCAAATTTAGTCAAACCAATTTTGTCAGACTCTAAATAATGTAAACTACTTAGGAAAAATATAAAACCCCTATGTACTACAGAAAACTTTAGGGTTCTGATTTAATTATTGTTTTGACCAAAAGCTAAATAATAGGGATAAAAATAGTTTCACTATTTGACTAAGGTTAGAAAAATTTGGAGAAGTTTATATTCACTTACTGACCTGTTTAAAAATGCTAAACCTCTCTGTCCAACCCATTAAGTTAGCTTTTGCCATTTAATTTACAATATGCTTAAGGTTAAGAAAAATAGAAAAGGTGATTTAAATAATAAACCAGAGGGCACCCCTATTTTTGTTAGAATACTTATTCAATGTAGTTTACTAGAAAAACCTATTATACCCTGGTTTAGTATGAAAAAAGTAGGATCCCTTTTATTTTAAGAAAACAAGGAAAACTTAGAAAAACTCTACAAAAATAACCCCAAGGTGAAAGCACCCCAACCCTTGGGATAATTAATGTTTGGTTATTAAGAACTAAGGAAAAATATGAAATCTGTTGTTTGACATTTTTCAAATAACAATGTAGTAGAAAGTGCCTTTTTGGCATTTAACTTTAGAAAATCATAACTAAATGACCATCACTTAGCTTTCTGTGATTTTTGGCATAGAAGCCTATTATTACTGTTAGATGCCAACAAAAATAACCCTTAGGGTAGAACTCACCCCTAATTAAGAGATGTAGTGCAAAGTGGCCCATTTTACACAACTCTTGTTATTTTTGTCTAAAGCATAGCCTTTGTATTTTAAGCCTCAAATTCCTAGAACAGGCTAGAATGGCAAATGGCAACCCACTGTAATTTTTACAGAATTTTTGGAAAATATTAAACAACTGTTGTAGTTCAAACCTACACTAGAAACCATGAATAGAAAATAAAGAAAGAGGAATATGAATAATAGAAAATTAGTGCCATCCTAAAACTCTTTATAACTTGCCCACTGAAATATATAAAGGTAATACCAATTCCCTATGCCTATCCCTAGCAAAACCTAAACCTAGAAGTGATAAGCCTAAACCATTAAAGGCCACGTATGACCCAGAAACTCTAAGTTACTCATTAACATAGTTTTTCTTCTCTTAGCATAATATTATAAAAATCAAGCATAATCATGACATACATGTTCATTGCATTTCGATAGACTGTAACCTTGCTGACGGAGAGTACGTCCTCGTGCCGGAGCAAGGAGCTGCTCAGGAGGTAGCCTCGGATCCAGCACCCGAGTTTGCACCAGAGGATCTGCCTGCCACAGCTTTGGAAGGCAAACCCCGGTTTTATGCATAACCTGTTATTTATGCTATTTTACTATACTTAATGATTGTAGGATTGATTGTGCACTTAAGTGTAGGAGTTGTTTGAAACCCTAGTTGCATGATCTCAGGAACCCCATTGAGATGGATGCTAGTATGCTAAGTCGAGTAGCTGCTTTATTAATTAGGATCTCGGTAGAAGTCGAGTGATTTTTCTAGCACTCGCGCGAGGTCAGGAATTGGCTGTATCCACTTTCTTATCATATTGATGTTGGTTTGTGGGCAACAATCCATGGGGATTGGTTGTCCACGGATGAAAATTTGAATAAGGATTAAGGTGTGGTACCGTGAGTCAAGCGTTTGAACGTACTAAACACATACCGAGAAATATGGTAAATCGGTAAGCCTAGTACCTGATTGAACCTGGCAGTAGACTTTGCCCCTCACGCGACCTGAGATGTGGTCTCCCATTCCGGTTATGGTGGGTACAAGTGCGGTCACTGCACGACGGCAGTCGGGGTCAGTGAGGCATTGTACGCCAAGGCGGTGAGCCCTGATCTGCTGATGGGGAATCGATGGGGACGGTTGATGTGTGTGGGGATGGAGTGCCCCTACATGTCGTGTGTTTAGGTTTACCTTGCAAGGTTTAAAAACTCGATTCGAATCGTCTGCTTCTCGCAGCTAATGAGACTAATTGATCCATGCTGCTACATTGAGTAACAAGTGGAAATATGATGAGTTGATATAAGATGTTGATTGCTAATAATGTTTGCTACTATGTATGAGTAGATAGTACACTTTTAGCCTTAAGAGAGTCACACTTAAATTTGACAAAGTTAAAACTTGACTTAGAAACTCAGCTAGTGCTTTTGGCAACCAAACCCCACAGCCAAACAGCTGCATGTCTAGAGGTAGAGGAGTAGACTCCTCACACCGGGTAAGTCTAGCTGAGTATTAGTATACTCAGCCTTGCTTGTGGCATAATTTTACAGGTTCTCTGGAGGACATGGTTGCTGGAGTGACTTGGCCGTCCATCTTGCCACTGGGATGGACTGTCGAGTGGGACCCTACCTCGGCTGAGGAGGAGCATGAGGAGTGATGGGACAGGCTTCCCCATCTCTCTGTTTATTTACCGTTAGTTTTATTCCGCTGCACTTCGAACAATGATGACTACTTTTGCAAAACTCCAATGATGATGTAATAATTTAATACTCTTTAATGCATGGTTTTATGCTTTATTGTATTTGCTCTGTGACTCACCATCGAGTGAGATTGTGGTACTTGATCCTGTCAGTGGCCTTGTCGGACTAGATCCGAGGGATTGACAGGTTATTCCCATTTAAGTGTGGTCTAGCCTCTAAGGCGGGACTTAGGCACTTAAGTTGGAATAATTCGGGCAGTTGCGCCACAGCTGGTATCGGAGCTTGTACCACCACAGAGGAATCAATAAAATATAAATACCATCCTTTTCCAAAGTAAAACTTGATAGAAACAAATGTTGGATAGGTCGTAGGACGATCAGGATAGACCTAGGACATGAAGCCTTAGGATGGTAGAGGGGTAGTTAGGTGGCTAAGTGATTAGGCCCTACAGGCCACTTTAAAGGATGGGAGTTCTTCCCTATTCCCTCTTACATTGTTGTGAGGTCGTTCAGGACGAGCATGCATGCATTTTTAATTAAACAAATGGAAAAATTTAGTAAGGACTTAAATTATGACCAACTAAGTTCCCTAGTACCATTTTGTTTTAATTAGAGAGAAGCTGAGTCTTATTTTTCTTGTTCTTTTTATAATTCTTTTATTTTACTTACGCTTAACCGTACACAGATGGCTTCCCACGGATCCTCAGACGACGGAAATGCACTATCCCACACTGACGGGCTTGCACATGAGGGCTTTCCCCGCATTTTGTGGGAAGTACTTCAGGGGGCCGGATACACGACGCCTCCTCAGTACGCGGTGCAGCAGTTCGAGAAGCACCGAGTGCCCCGTTGTAGGGTGAGGATGACTCTGGAGCCTCATCCCCTACAGCCAGGCTGGCGTTCGTTGGACTCTGAGTCTTTTGGATACCGGGCTGAGGACACGATAGAGGCGATTGCTCTGCACGGGTTGACCACTTTCCGCGGATTCCATCCCTTGGAGCTGGCTACCTGTCACACCCGGGTTTCAAGGGCACCAAGACCCGGGCGCGAACATAACCACCAGGTGTGCTGGGACCAAGTCTCACACATATGATGAATCATGGCACATGATCGAATGTCACATCTTTACTACATAATAGGAGTTCTATACAAAATAAATAAATAATTACATTATAAGGAGACAACGGTCTAGCAACCCAAAGTTGACTGGGAGACGACGGCCTAGACCTCTCACGAACTCATCACAGCATCCTCCATGCGCCTTATCCTGTGGTACCTGTTCTTGACCTGTGGGGGGGGTGTGAGACAGCAAGAGTGAGCTCACATACGTTCATCGCTCAACAAGTTGTGGGGAATAATGTGCATGAACTCGCCAAAGGTGGGAGCTCACGTGAAGTGTAAGGCTTACCAAAGAGGATGGTTAGAGCTGAGCATTGCTTTTAAAGTTGGTCAAAATTTTATTAGCAATTACTAAGTATAAGTAAATACCAACCCAATTAAGTAGTAGAACAAAAGTAACAACCTCACCTGCGATGCAATGCATATGACAAATTGAGTTTAGGTTCCATAATTTAATCATGTGAGGGTCCGAGCTGCTCATGACCGTGAGCACGGCTAGTATACCAGTTTTACACTCTGCAGAGGTTGCGCATCTTTACCCACAAGTCATGTTACCCATCTGCCAAGGGATCGCGACTTCCCATACACCTCTACCGAGGAGGCGAGGCAGGGTAACACTACGAGGTCTTTACAAAGTTCCACTAGCTTCAGAAAACCCGCTACAGTTTATAGGAAGCTCCAATGCAGGGTTCTTGTCTGACCGCCATCGCAGCAAAATCAACCAAGGACCTCCCTACACTGACCACTCCCCTACTGCCCTTGCCCCTTTCGGGTAAGGTAGTCCTCCACTAGCTTTCCTAATTAATCAGCTAAGGGCGTCCATAAACCCTTGTGGTAGCACTGTTTTCCCGGGTGGTCGCTCCATGTTCCAATTAACATAATGATCTTATCATGAACAGTAAATAACAACGGATAACAAAAGTATAATCATGAATAATGTATCTTCATACCCAAAACCACATAAAGCACTAGCAAGTACTACCCAAAAAGTTCAGTGGTAAACAAGGTATAAAGATAATCAAACTAGGGTAACCTATTGGGTCCCATCAAAATTAACCTATGCAGATCATTATGATTAATTAGAACATGAGTGGGTAAAAAGAAGTGATCAAGGGCACAACTTGCCTGGGACTTGAGATTCCAGGTACCAACTTGCTCTTCAGATGACACGTGTCCTCACTGCTAAACGTAGCAATACATACAAACATGTATAGGCAAAATTAACATCACACCAAACATAAAAATAAACTACGTAATAATAATCTACGCGAAGCTACGAGATCGTGGATTCGAGAATCGCTAAATTCGGAGCTACGATTATTGGGTTATGAACTTCTGAGTTATTTAGCACCTAAAATAGATTAATTCAAATGAACAATTTTAAGTCAAGTTTCATGGTTAAAAAAAGTACTAGGTGATAGACAATATTAAAATAAAATTATTGCAACTAAAACAGATTAAAAAGGAATTAAAATGGAATTTCTATGAATTAAATAAGATCATAGAATTATTTCTATATTAAAAACTGATTTCCATATTTAGTTTGCAATTTCTGGGTAACTTGTGGATTGCGCCATTAATTTCAGGAAGCACAGGGTCTTTCACGTAAATACTTGGACCTGGTTGTAATGATCTGAACATCGCCGAGGATGGCGGGTTTATTATCTAAATCCTTGGGGGCTCTAATGTAAAACACGCGCACTGAAAGGTCTCGATCCATATGATCCGTAGGATCGAGATCCTGCGCCTGTGATCAAACAAGGGTTTTGATGAAGCGGTATGCACTCCAGTCCACCCGATCTGGATCCAAGGATCTAGATTCCATCAAGCGAATGGGTTCGCGAGGCTCTAATCTGAGTCGTCCACATTTCGATCGACAGTCACGACATCATTTAATCCTCGTCGTCCACCATAAATCAACGGCATCCGGGTCTTCTCCCACCTCCCCGTCGGTCCGACCGCGGCGATGTCCACATGCCCCACCACGGAGGTTTGCCAGCGCGAACCCAACATCAATAGCCAGATGCATATACGCGAATCCATCTGGTGCGAAACGAAGCAGGGACAAGCGCGAACTGATTTGGGCACCACATACCTGGGTTGGCGACGGTGATGGCGACCTCCCTTCTGAGCGGAAGCCGGCGTGTGTATCTAGACTTCGCCGCCATCTCAAGGAGCTTGCGACGTAGAGGCAAACCACAGAACCGGAGATATGCGGTGCGAAGTGCGAACAGCAAGTTCGTAGTGTAGCGCGGCCAGCACCGTCGGGGCTTCTGCGGCGTACCAAAGCTACATCGAGCGATTGCTCCAGCTCTGGCAACTCTGCCCTGCTTGGCGTTGCAACACCCGAGACCCCCAGCCTATGGGGCCATTGCCAGATCGATCCCCGAACCTCGCACGCAAGTTTAGACAGCCGTCGCAGACGGCGGATCTCGTGCTCCCCTGCCCGATTCTCTCTCTCCGGTGAGGGCTAAGCAATGGTGCAGTGCAACGTTGTCGACGGCAGCAACATATATATATATCTCTCTCTCTTAGTTCAGGGGTTACGACTAGAAATCCTGGTGCAGCACAGGCTTTCAGAGGAGAAGGCGACTAGGTTCTTATATCGGAAGCATCGATGGTCTAGCTGGCGCACGGCTGGCAAGATCCCTACGAGTTTGTTACGATGCACCAGCGAGTTTGTTACGAAGAGATTTGAATTCAGCGCTGGTTGTTACGAACAGGATGATGAAGATGATGTCATCATGAGGTTAAGTATAAAATGCAATGTCCGATTAATGGAATAATAAAAAAATGATAGAATGCAAGGGGATGTGGGCTTGTGCGGTGGGAACCTTGGGCCGGGATCGAACAAGTATTTTTCTTCTTTTTTTTGTCTTGTTTTTTTTATTTTCTTTTCCATATTTCCTTTTCTCTATTCCTTTTTCAGATTTGCAAATTTTCAAATTCAGTCTTGAGTTGGGTTTCCAAATTCAAATTAAATGCACAATTCAAAATCTAGCATGATATGCAATATATTTTATTTTGTTTAGTTATTTATAATAGGTGTTTCTCAACATATAGTTTATGGAGATGCAATTCATTCATCAAATAAAATTCTTTATTTATTTATCCTAGAATTCAGATTCAAAAGTTCAATTATCCAAATCTAAATTTGTAACGACCAAAATCTCCACCATGAATGTGAAAATATATTTTATGTGTATTTATTCCTTTCCCTTTACTCATGTATTTATTTTCATGTATGACATTCAATAAGCGAGAAGTTCACATTATTATATAATGAAATAGGTATTATTATGGTGAAATAATTCACTACCTATTGATTTAAAAGGAACACATCACAACACTTAGACACATACTAAAATAACTCTAATACTTTTTCTTGATTAACTAAAGTGTTATAGTTCCTTACAACCAGCTAAAATTCCTTAAAGCATTATTCAGGGTTTACACTACCCACCCCATTGGCTTGTTCCTCGCCAAAAGGGAGGACGACCCAATGTGGAAGGATCGGGTGGAGCATGCCAAGGACATCTGGGCCATCTACTCAGGTCAGACTGCGCACTTGATTGTACGGTGCATGAATGCTCTGTACCGTCTGCAAGTGATGCGCGTTGAGGCGATGTCCCATCTGATGGCATTGTTGGAGGCAACAAAGATCACCCTGGACAACAGAGAGGAGCTCATGGTTGATTTGTCCACTGAGATGGTGGAAAAGGACTTGCAGGTGGAGCAGCTATCCAATGATATCCAAGAGTTGGAGGAATTAGTGGGGACCAGGGAGAACACCATTGAGGTCCTCGAGGATAAGCTTATTAACACTCAGCAGCAGCTGGCTGAGGCTAATGAGCACCTGGATATGCATCACCAGGAGATCCAGGATATGGAGGCCAACGAGGACGTCGACATCGAGGAAGGAGATGAGCCTGCCTCCAGCGTGGACACTGCTGGCTCTGGGAGACCACCTTCCCCCGAGTCGAGTGTTGCCTCGTTCGCTCACTAGATATCAGGGATAGAGTTAGAAGTTGGTGATGGTAGGACTCCTCGCAGCTAGCTTAGCTTTTGCACCCTTAGGGTACTAGGCTAGGTAGAGTCGAGTCTTTTTGGGACCATTGATGTAGCCGTGATAAACTCTTTTGGATGCATGGTTGATGATGTTGTTAGTTTTAAATTTGGAAGGAAAGTTATGCCTCTTGAAATCCTTTTTGTTTATGTCGGAATCTAAAAATTGCTTTTGACTCCTTCACCGCGATTAAACCTTGAACTTGAAGATATGGTATTAAGAATATATGTGATTTTTCAGATGGCTGGGAGACACCGTCGTGGCCAGAATGAGCGTGTTCCTCCACCGCCGCCACCGCCTCCCACTCTACAGGAGCTAATGGCTCAGCAGAATGAGATCTTGAGACAGCTAGCTCAGCGTCAGCCACCACCTCAGCATTATGGTGGTGGAGACCATCAGCGTCATCTCGCGACAGCTACCTACCAGGAGTTCCTCAGTACCCAGCCTCCATTGTTCACAAGGGCAGAGGACCCACTTGATGCAGATGTATGGTTAAGAGTAGTGGAATCCAAATTCCCGCTACTCCATGGAGCTTGTTCAGAGGTCACTAAAGTCAGGTTCGCCACCCAGCAGCTTCGCGGACCCGCAAGGACTTGGTGGGACCATTTTCTTGCCATGCAGCCAGAGGATCGAGAGGTGGAATGGAGAGAGTTCAAGGCAGCTTTCCGGGGACACCACATCCCAGCCGGGATTATGGACCGAAAGCTCAATGAGTTTCTGGCACTCACTCAGGGCAACAGGACAGTGTTGCAGTATGCTCAGGCTTTTAATGACCTGTGCCAGTATGCTGGGTATCATACAGATACGGACGAGAAGAAGAGAGACAGGTTCAGGAGGGGGCTCAGCACTAAGCTCCGTGACCGTCTCAACACCGTCAGGGCCAACAGCTACAATGAGTTGGTCAACATGGCTATCTCCCAGGAGGACTGCATTATAGCTCGACAGGCAGAAAAGAAGAGGAAGACCCCTGTGGCAGGACCCTCAGCTCAGCCACAACGCTTCAGGATTGTGTCTGACACTCAGAACAGGGGACCCCAGCAGCAGCAAGGGAGATGGGTGATCTGACCACAGCAGCAGCAGCAGCAGGCACCCAATCGCACACAGTTTCCAGCTCAGAGAAACAATCAGCAGCAGCAGCAGCAGTATCGCCAGGCAAATGACAATAGGTGTTTCACGTGCGGCAACACCGGACATTATGCCAAGAATTGCCCCAGGAACCAGCAGAGGCAGGGGCAAAATGTTAATCGGAATCAAGGCAAGAGACAGAAGGTGCAAGTGAGGCAGGGCAGGCTAAACTTCACCACCATGGCTGATATTCCAGAGGGAGCACCCGTCTTGACTGGTATCTTTATAGTTTTGAATTATCCTGCTATTGTTCTTTTTGATTCTGGTGCATCACACAGTTTTATCAGTACCAAATTTAGTGCCAAGTGTCAATTGCCTTTTCACCACACCAATGGGGGCATTACAATCTCAACACCAGGAGGCAGGGTTGCCACCTATCAGATCAATAGACACGTACCGATTAAGCTGGGTAGTTTCATTTTCAAAACCACTCTCTTAATAATGGGATTGGATAGTGTGGATATCATCCTAGGGACTGATTGGTTATCACGACACCACGCGGTGATTGATGTTGCAGCCAGAGCCATATAAATCCACTCCCCTTTGGATGGCGAGATCACCTTATATCTACCTGACCAGGGTTGTACCCGTTCCTGTGCCTTCGTTATGATAGAATCCCCAGTGGAAAAGATCCCAGTGGTCTGTGACTACCCAGATGTTTTCCCAGATGAATTGCCAGGGATGCCACCTGACCGAGACATTGAGTTCGCAATCGAATTGCAACCCAGGACTGCTCCTATCTCCAAGAGACCCTATAGGATGCCTCCCGCGGAATTGGCAGAACTGAAAAAGCAATTGCAAGAGTTGTTGGACAAGGGGTTTATTCGCCCAAGTACTTCGCCTTGGGGATGTCCCGCCTTGTTCGTAATGAAAAAGGATGAGAGTTTGAGGATGTGTGTTGACTACCGCCCTCTCAATGCGGTGACTATCAAGAACAAATACCCACTGCCTCGCATTGATGTTCTGTTTGATCAGTTAGTAGGAGCCAAGGTGTTCTCCAAGATAGATCTTCGCTCAGGTTACCATCAGATCAAGATTCGAACCAGTGATATTCCCAAGACGGCCTTCTCAACCAGATATGGGCTGTATGAGTTTTTGGTGATGTCTTTTGGGCTGACCAATGCCCCGGCTTATTTTATGTACCTAATGAACTCAGTATTCATGCCAGAGTTGGATAAGTTCGTGGTCGTTTTCATTGATGATATTCTGGTCTATTCCAAGAATGAAGACGAACACGCTGAGCACCTGCACATCGTGCTTCAGCGACTGCACGATCATTGTCTTTATGCTAAGTTGTCTAAATGCGAATTCTGGCTGAAGGAGATTAAATTCTTGGGTCACACAATTTCTCAGGATGGGATATCAGTTGATCCTGAGAAGGTACAAGAGGTAATGGAGTGGAAACCCCCGACTACAGTGAAGCAAATTCGAAGTTTTCTGGGTTTGGCAGGGTATTATCGACGATTTATTCCGGATTTCTCCAGAATTGCCAAACCAATGACTGAACTGTTGAAGAAGGGAGTCAAGTATGATTGGAGCCAAAAGTGCGAAGATGCCTTTCATACTTTGAGGCAGCATTTGACAACAGCCCCAGTGCTGGCTCAACCTGATAACACCAAGCCATTTGAGGTTTATTGTGATGCTTCAGGTACTGGATTGGGATGTGTCTTGATGCAAGAGAACAGAGTCATTGCTTATGCTTCCCGAGCACTCAGGCCCCATGAGCAGAACTACCCTACACATGATCTGGAATTGGCCGCTGTGGTTCATGCTCTTAAGATATGGAGACACTACTTGATGGGAGCTCACTGTAACATCTACACCGATCACAAGAGTCTCAAATACATCTTCACTCAGGCAGATCTGAACATGAGGCAGAGGAGATGGTTGGAGTTGATCAAGGATTATGATTTAGAGGTGCATTACCATCCTGGTAAAGCCAATGTTGTGGCAGATGCCTTGAGCAGAAAGGCTCAGTGCAATTGTATGAGCATGGATGCAAGAGTTACCACCCTGTGCGATGAATTGTGCAAGCTGAACCTAGAAGTTGTTGCTTCAGGTGATTTAAGTTATATCTCGGTAGAGCCCACATTGCAAGAGCAAATAGTCAGGGCACAGATTGAGGATAAGGGTGTTCAGGTTATCAAAGAAATGATCAAGCAGGAGGCAGAGAAATACAAGTGCTTCCGGCAGGACAGCAAGGGAATTCTATGGTTTGGAGATCGATTGGTTGTTCCCAAGGACCCTGAGCTCAGAAAGAAGATATTGGATGAAGCTCACCTTTCCAAATTCTCCATGCACCCGGGTAGCAACAAAATGTATCATGATCTCAGATCTTTATATTAGTGGACCAGAATGAAGAGGGAAATTGCCAAGTACATATCCGAGTGTGACACCTGCCAGAGGATCAAAGCTAGTGATTTGAAGGCAGTAGGCCCTTTGCAACCCCTTCCCATACCATCTTGGAAATGGGAGGACATTTGCATGGACTTTATCGTAGGATTGCCCAATACCTCCAGGCACCATGATTCCATTTGGGTTATTGTGGACAGGTTGACCAAGACCGCTCACTTCTTGCCAGTACACACCACCCACAGGACAGAGAAGTATGCAGAGATTTACATCGACCAGGTAGTTCGTTTGCATGGGATACCAAGGACTATAGTCTCAGATAGAGGAGCACCATTTGTGGCGCGATTTTGGGAACAATTGCAGGAATCACTTGGGACCCATGTCATACGAAGCTCAACATACCATCCCCAAACCGATGGCCAGACAGAAAGGGTAAACTAGATTTTGGAAGATATGCTAAGGGCATGTGTACTGCACTACGGAAAAGATTGGGACAAGTGTCTTTCCTTGGCTGAGTTTTCCTATAATAACAGCTATCAGTCCAGTCTAAGGATGGCGCCTTTTGAAGCTTTATATGGGAGAAGATGCAGAACCCCGCTGAATTGGTCTCAAGCAGGAGAGAGGGAAATTTTTGGGCCAGATTTGGTACTTGAAGCAGAGGCAAAGGTCAGAATCATCAAGAAGAACTTAGAAGCTGCTCAGGCCAGACAAAAGAGCTATCATGACAAAAGGCGGAAGCCTCTGCAGTTCGAGGTGGGAGATCATGTTTATCTTAAGGTATCACCCACCAAGGGTGTCCAGAGATTCGGAATTAAGGGCAAGTTAGCTCCTCGCTACATTGGACCCTACGAGATCAAGGAAGCTTGTGGACCCGTAGCCTATCAATTGGAATTGCCACCTCACATGTCAGCAGTTCACAATGTATTTCATGTATCTCAGCTGCGGAAATGTGTTCGCCTACCCACTGAAGTGCTACCGGAACCAGATCTTGAGATAGAACCAGACTTATCTTATCAAGAGTACCCAGTCAAGGTATTGGATCAGAAGGAGAGATCAACATGGGCAAGGTCAATCAGAATGTATAAAGTCCAGTGGAGTCACCATTCAGCAGAAGAAGCTACATGGGAGACGGAGGATTTTCTACGCTCCCGCTTCCCCGACTTTCTGCCCAAAGGAGCCGGTACGTAACCCCAAAAACCCCACCCCCACCTGCCCTTTGAATACAATTATAAGAAAAAAAACTTAGATAGCAAGGATAGTCTAAGTTGTGATTTTAACTTAAAAAGGGCTTCCTTCTAAAGTTGCAAAGAGAATGACATTCGAAGAGCAGTTAACTGGAAAAACTTGAACGAAAGAAGGAGCATCACACCAACACGCTGTCGTAGCACCCTCTAGAGGACTCTGCCTAAAATCTCGGGACGAGATTCCTTTAAGGGGGGAGGGTTGTAACACCCCAGGTGTTACCATGGCTAGAGCACACCTTGGTACTAAGGACTGTGATCACATGTGGTAGAAAACTTAAGAAGAACATAAGAACCTTGGAAAACATGTGTTAATCAAGATTGTTAATGACCTAAGAGCATCACTCAAGCTTTTGTGCACTCACTACCTTGGGCAAGAGGAGGGAAGTCCCTAGACCTCTCTTAAACCCTATCTTCCAAAACCATGGTTAAGAGGGGGAGAGAATAAGCAATTGTGCAAACCATGAGTTAATCTTTAACCAAACCTTAAGTAACCTTATAACCAGCAATTGTGGGAAGGAAATATTGCAAAAAGACCCCTAGAGAAACCCCAAATCCATTCCCTAAGTAGAGAGAGAGCTAGAGCTCTCTAATTCTCTCTAAGTCAAAAACTACACCTACACTAAAGATCAACCGTGTTCACCTCGAAGCTGGCACCAAAACCACCTAAGTTCTATATCAAAAATGTGGCATACCACCTAGGGCACCCACTAGAAAAAGTTGAGCCCGAGACCCTGACGTTTGACATGCCTTAGCATGGTTTTTGTCGCGAGGTGGGCGGAGTGACATACCTAATTTGGCGACCGAAGATCTCCCTACCTAGGCCATATCTGCCATGGCAACTCACGGATAAGAGACAGCCCTAGGTGCCAGGAAAAGACTCGCGCCGGATTTTTGCCAAGATTCGCACGTTTGCGACTTGGGTGAGCTGTGGAACACGGGCAGAAGAAAAGCTCCACGTGTTCGACGCGCTCTGTGTGCGCCAGAGCATGCCTGCGCGCGCCCCGCGTCGCGCCAACGGCCAGCCGACGCCATGGCCCGCGCCCGCGCCTATAAAGCCCACTCCGGCGTCGACCACACTCTTCCGCGCACGCTCAAACCTCACCGGAGTTCAGCTCACCGTCGTTTGCCTGTGCACGGCGTGTCCGCGGCCACCCGAGCCCTTGCCGCCGTAGACCGGCTAGCCCAGCCTTTACCAACCCCGTCCGACCCTCGGAGACGGGTGAGCACACCTCGGTGAAGCTCCCCGAGCGAGGAATCGAAGCCTACTTCGCCGGAGAGGCCAGTCCACGGTCGCCGGAGTTCACAACCCCGCCGGAGTGCGTGGACCGGGTAATCCATTGAACCATTTTCCGATTCCTTGTGCACACGGTCTCTACGTCACCCCGTGAAGCTCATCATGCCATTGGATTGAACCAGATCGCCGTGATTTGGCCGGCACACCCGCCGCCGACGAGGACACCCGCCTGCGCACGTGGACCGAGCGATTCCGGCCATCCCCACCGTCGAGCCGTACATCGCCGTGACCGCCAGAGCCTCCCCGAGCCAACCCCGCCCCTCGCTGGACCTATCACGCCGCCGGTAAGCCGTGCCACCCTTTTCTTTCTTGCGGGCACTTTTTAAACCTAGGGAAGGACCGCGAGGGAGAAGGAAAGAAGTCTGGGGGTTTTGTGAAATGTCAGTGACTCAAATGAATAGTAGCGCGGGGGTATAACTGAGAGAGTTAGTTTGGTAATACCCCAGGGTCCTCGGTGTAAACTGCTTTTCCAGAAAACCTTTATTAAATCTGATTTTAAATTTGAACAGAAACTTTAATAATTCATAACTTCTGTTTAGTTCATCCAAATTTGGTCAAACCAATTTTGTCAGACTCTAAATAATGTAAACTACTTAGGAAAAATATAAAACCCCTATGTAATACAGAAAACTTTAGGGTTCTGATTTAATTATTGTTTTGACCAAAAGCTAAATAATAGGGATAAAAATAGTTTCACTATTTGACTAAGGTTAGAAAAATTTGGAGAAGTTTATATCCACCTACTGACCTGTTTAAAAATGCTAAACCTCTCTGTCCAACCCATTAAGTTAGCTTTTGCCATTTAATTTACAATATGCTTAAGGTTAAGAAAAATAGAAAAGGTGATTTAAATAATAAACCAGAGGGCACCCCTATTTTTGTTAGAGTACTTATTCAATGTAGTTTACTAGAAAAATCTATTATACCCTGGTTTAGTATGAAATAAGTAGGATCCCTTTTATTTCAAGAAAACAAAGAAAACTTAGAAAAACTCTACTAAAATAACCCCAAGGTGAAAGCACCCCAACCCTTGGGATAATTAATGTTTGGTTATTAAGAACTTAGGAAAAATATGAAATCTGTTATTTGACATTTTTCAAATAACAATGTAGTAGAAAGTTCCTTTTTGGCATTTAACTTTAGAAAATCATAACTAAATGACCATCCCTTAGCTTTCTGTGATTTTTGGCACAGAAGCCTATTATTACTGTTAGATGCCAACAAAAATAACCCTTAGGGCAGAACTCACCCCTAATTAAGAGATGTAGTGCAAAGTGTCCCATTTTACACAACTCTAGTTATTTTTGTCTAAAGCATAGCCTTTGTATTTTAAGCCTCAAATTCCTAGAACAGGCTAGAATGGCAATTGACAACCCACTGTAATTTTTACAGAATTTTTGGAAAATATTAAACAACTGTTGTAGTTCAAACCTACACTAGAAACCATGAATAGAAAATAAAGAAAGAGGAATATGAATAATAGAAAATTAGTGCCATCCTAAAACTCTTTATAACTTGCCCACTGAAATATATAAAGGTAATACCAATTCCCTACGTCTATCCCTAGCAAAACCTAAACCTAGAAGTGATAAGCCTAAACCATTAAAGGCCACGTATGACCCAGAAACTCTAATTTACTCATTAACGTAGTTTTTCTTCTCTTAGCATAATATTATAAAAATCATGCATAATCATGACATACATGTTCATTGCATTTCGATAGAATGTAACCTTGCTGACGGAGAGTACGTCCTCGTGCCGGAGCAAGGAGCTGCTCAGGAGGTAGCCCCGGATCCAGCACCCGAGTCTGCACCAGAGGATCTGCCTGCCACAGCTTTGGAAGGCAAGCCCCGGTTTTATGCATAACCTGTTATTTATGCTATTTTACTATACTTAATGATTGTAGGATTGATTGTGCACTTAAGTGTAGGAGTTGTTTGAAACCCTAGTTGCATGATCTCAGGAACCCCATTGAGATGGATGCTAGTATGCTAAGTCGAGTAGCTGCTTTATTAATTAGGATCTCGGTAGAAGTCGAGTGATTTTTCTAGCACTCGCGCGAGGTCAGGAATTGGCTGTATCCACTTTCTTATCATATTGATGTTGGTTTGTGGGCAACAATCCATGGGGACGTACTAAACACATACCGAGAAATATGGTAAATCGGTAAGCCTAGTACCTGATTGAACCTGGCAGTAGACTTTGCCCCTCACGCGACCTGAGACGTGGTCTCCCATTCCGGTTATGGTGGGTACAAGTGCGGTCACCGCACGACGGCAGTCGGGGTCAGTGAGGCATTGTACGCCAAGGGGGTGAGCCCTGATCTGCTGACGGGGAATCGATGGGGACGGTTGATGTGTGTGGGGACGGAGTGCCCCTACATGTCGTGTGTTTAGGTTTACCTTGCATGGTTTAAAAACTCGATTCGAATCGTCTGCTTCTCGCAGCTAATGAGACTGCTTGATCCATGCTGCTACATTGAGTAACAAGTGGAAATATGATGAGTTGATATAAGATGTTGATTGCTAATAATGTTTGCTACTATGTATGAGTAGATAGTACACTTTTAGCCTTAAGAGAGTCACACTTAAATTTGACAAAGTTAAAACTTGACTTAGAAACTCAGCTAGTGCTTTTGGCAACCAAACCCCACAGCCAAACAGCTGCATGTCTAGAGGTAGAGGAGTAGACTCCTCACACCGGGTAAGTCTAGCTGAGTATTAGTATACTCAGCCTTGCTTGTGGCATAATTTTACAGGTTCTCTGGAGGACATGGTTGCTGGAGTGACTTGGCCGTCCATCTTGCCACTGGGATGGACTGTCGAGTGGGACCCTACCTCGGCTGAGGAGGAGCATGAGGAGTGATGGGACAGGCTTCCCCATCTCTCTGTTTATTTACCGTTAGTTTTATTCCGCTGCACTTCGAACAATGATGACTACTTTTGCAAAACTCCAATGATGATGTAATAATTTAATACTCTTTAATGCATGGTTTTATGCTTTATTGTATTTGCTCTGTGACTCACCATCGAGTGAGATTGTGGTACTTGATCCTGTCAGTGGCCTTGTCGGACTAGATCCGAGGGATTGACGGGTTATTCCCATTTAAGTGTGGTCTAGCCTCTAAGGCGGGACTTAGGCACTTAAGTTGGAATAATTCGGGCAGTTCCGCCACATATGCTTCCTCTAGTGATGAAGATAACTCTAGTGAAAATGAGGAGGATAACTTGCGCACCCTTTTTGCCAACCTAAACATGCAACAAAAAGAAAAATTAAATGAATTAATTAGTGCTATTCATGAGAAGGATGAACTCTTGGACACCCAAGAGGACTTCCTAATTAAGGAAAATAAGAAGCATGTTAAGGTTAAAAATGCTTACGCTCTAGAAGTAGAAAAATGTGAGAAACTATCTAGTGAGCTAAGCACTTGCCATGATACTATTGTCAACCTTAGAAATGAGAATGCTAGTCTAATGGCTAAGGTTGATTCAAATGTATGTGATGATTCAATTTCCAATCTTAGAGATGATAATGCTAATTTGCTTGCTAGGATTGAAAAATTGAATGATTCTCTTGCTAGCCTTAGAAATGAAAATGAAAATTTGATTGCTAAGCTAAAGACTTAGATGTTTGCAATGCTTCCATTTCCAATCTTAGAAGTGAAAATGATATTTTACATGCTAAGATTGTTGAACTAAAATCTTGCAAACCCTCTACATCTACCATTGAGCATGTTTCTATTTGCACTAGATGTAGAGACATTAATGTTGATGCTATTCATGATCACCTAGCTTTAATTAAGAAACAAAATGATCACATAGCTCAACTTAATGCCAAAATTAATGAGCATGACTTAGAAAATGAAAAATTTAAATTTGCTAGAAGCATGCTCTATAGTGGGAGACGCCCTGGCATCAAGGATGGCATTGGCTTCCAAAAGGGGGACAATGTCAAACTTAATGCCCCTCCTAAAAGATTGTCTAACTTTGTAAAGGGCAAGGCTCCCATGCCTCAGGATAACTAGGGTTATATTTTGTACCCTGCCGGTTATCCCGAGAGCAAAATTAGGAGAATTCATTCTAGGAAGTCTCACTCTGGCCCTAATCATGCTTTTATGTATAAGGGCGAGACATCTAGTTCTAGGCAATCAACCCGTGCGGAATTGCCTAAGAAGAAAACTCCTATTGCATCAAATGATTCTAACATTTCATTTAAAACTTTTGATGCATCTTACGTTTTAACTAACAAATCCGGCAAGGTAGTTGCCAAGTATGTTGGGGGCAAACACAAGGGATCAAAGACTTGTGTTTGGGTACCCAAAGTTCTTGTATCTAATGTCAAAGGACCCAAAACCGTTTGGGTACCTAAAAACAAGAACTAAATTTGTTTTGTAGGTTTATGCATCCGGGGGCTCAAGTTGGATCATCGATAGCGGGTGCACAAACCACATGACAGGGGAGAAGAAGATGTTCTCCTCCTACGAGAAAAACCAAGATCTCCAACGAGCTATCACATTCGGGGATGGGAATCAAGGTTTGGTCAAAGGATTGGGTAAAATTGCTATATCACCTGACCATTCCATTTCAAATGTTTTTCTTGTAGATTCTTTAGATTACAACTTACTTTCAGTTTCGCAATTATGTAAAATGGGTTACAACTGTCTTTTTACGGATACAAGTGTTACTGTCTTTAGAAGAAGTGATGATTCAATAGCATTTAAGGGAGTGTTAGAGGGTCAACTATACTTAGTAGATTTTGATAGAGCTGAACTCGACACTTGCTTAATTGCTAAGACTAACATGGGCTGGCTCTGGCATCGCCGACTAGCACATGTTGGAATGAAGAATCTTCACAAGCTTCTAAAGGGAGAACACATTTTGGGACTAACAAATGTTCATTTTGAGAAAGACAGGACTTGTAGCGCATGTCAGGCAGGGAAGCAAGTTGGTGTTCATCATCCACACAAGAACGTCATGACGACTGATAGGCCACTCGAGCTCCTACACATGGACCTATTCGGCCCGATTGCTTACATAAGCATCGGCGGGAGTAAGTACTGTCTAGTTATTGTGGATGATTATTCTCGCTTCACTTGGGTGTTCTTTTTGCACGAAAAATCTCATACCCAAGAGACCTTAAAGGGATTCTTGAGACGGGCTCAAAATGAGTTCGGCTTAAGGATCAAAAAGATTAGAAGCGACAACGGGACGGAGTTCAAGAACTATCAAATTGAAGGCTTCCTTGAGGAGGAGGGCATCAAGCATGAGTTCTCTTCTCCCTACACACCACAACAAAATGGTGTAGTGGAGAGGAAGAATAGAACTCTATTGGACATGGCAAGGACCATGCTTGATGAGTACAAGACTTCGGATCGGTTTTGGGCGGAGGCGGTCAACACCGCTTGCTACGCCATCAACCGGTTGTATCTACACCGAATCCTCAAGAAGACATCATATGAACTCCTAACCGGTAAAGAGCCTAATGTTTCATATTTTAGAGTCTTTGGTAGCAAATGCTTTATTCTTGTTAAAAGAGGTAGAAAATCCAAATTTGCTCCTAAGGCTGTAGATGGCTTTTTACTAGGATATGATTCAAACACAAGGGCATATAGAGTTTTTAACAAGTCCTCTGGACAAGTTGAAGTTTCTTGTGACATTGTGTTTGATGAGACTAACAGCTCTCAAGTAGAGCAAGTTGATCTTGATGAGATAGGTGATGAAGAGGCTCTGTGCGTCACACTAAGGAACATGTCCATTGGGGATGTGTGTCCTAAGGAATCCGAAGAGCCACCACATGCACAAGATCAACCATCTTCCTCCACACAAGCATCTCCACCAACTCAAGATGAGGATAAGGCTCAAAATGATGAAGGAGAAGATCAAGAAGTTGAGCCACCTCAAGAGGAGAGCAATGATCAAGGGGGAGATGCCCATGATCAAGATGAGGAAGATGAACAAGTCCCAAGACCGCCACACCCAAGAGTCCACCAAGCAATCCAACGAGATCACCCCGTGAACACCATCCTCGTCGATATTCAAAAGGGGGTAACTACTCGATCTCGGGTTGCTCATTTTTGTGAACATTACTCTTTTGTTTCCTCTATTGAGCCACACAGGAAAGAGGAAGCACTTCAAGATTCGGATTGGGTAGTGGCGATGCAAGAGGAGCTCAATAACTTCACAAGGAATGAGGTATGGCATTTAGTTCAACGTCATAATCAAAATGTTGTAGGAACCAAATGGGTCTTCCGCAACAAACAAGATGAGCATGGTGTGGTGACAAGGAACAAAGCTCGACTTGTGGCCAAGGGGTATTCACAAGTCGAAGGTTTGGATTTCGATGAAACCTATGCACCCGTAGCTAGGCATGAGTCAATTCGCATTTTACTTGCCTATGCTACTTACCATGGCTTTAAGCTTTACCAAATGGACGTGAAAAGTGCCTTTCTCAATGGACCAATCAAGGAAGAGGTCTATGTTGAGCAACCTCCCGGCTTTGAAGATAGTGAGTACCCTAACCATGTATATAAACTCTCTAAGGCGCTTTATGGGCTCAAGCAAGCCCCAAGAGCATGGTATGAATGCCTTAGAGATTTCCTTATCACTAATGGTTTCAAAGTCGGAAAGGCCGATCCTACTCTATTCACTAAAACTCTTGACAATGATTTGTTTGTATGCCAAATTTATGCCGATGATATTATATTTGGGTCTACTAATGAATCTACATGTGAGGAATTTAGTAGGATCATGACACAGAAATTCGAGATGTCGATGATGGGGGAGTTGAAGTACTTCTTAGGATTTCAAGTGAAGCAACTCCAAGAGGGCACCTTCATTAGCCAAATGAAGTATATTCAAGACATTCTAAACAAGTTTGGGATGAAGGATGCCAAACCCATCAAGACACCCATGGGAACCAATGGGCATATCGACCTCGACACGGGAGGTAAATCCGTCGATCAAAAGGTATACCGGTCGATGATAGGCTCTTTACTCTATTTATGTGCATCTCGACCGGACATAATGCTTTCCGTATGCATGTGTGCAAGATTCCAAGCCGACCCTAAGGAAGCTCACCTTACGACCGTAAAACGAATCTTGAGATATTTAGTTTATACTCCTAAGTTTGGGCTTTGGTACCCTCGGGGATCCACATTTGATTTAATTGGTTATTCGGATGCCGATTGGGCAGGGTGTAAAATTAATAGAAAGATCACATCGGGGACTTGCCAGTTCTTGGGAAGGTCTCTGGTGTCTTGGGCTTCAAAGAAGCAAAATTCCGTAGCTCTTTCTACCGCCGAAGCCGAGTACATTGCCGCAGGCCATTGTTGTGCGCAATTGCTTTGGATGAGGCAAACCCTTAGGGACTATGGTTACAAATTAACCAAAGCATCCTCTTCTATGTGATAATGAGAGTGCAATCCGCATGGCGGATAATCCCGTCGAACATAGACGCACTAAACACATAGCCATTCGGTATCATTTTCTAAGGGATCACCAACAAAAGGGGGATATCGAGATTGCATATATTAACACCAAGGAACAATTAGCCGATATCTTTACCAAGCCACTAGATGAACAAACTTTTAACAAACTTAGGCATGAGCTAAATATTCTTGATTCTCGGAATTTCTTTTGATGTTTTGCATACATAGCTCTTTATTATACCTTTGATCATGTCTCTTTCATGTGCTATGACTAATGAGTTTTCAAGTGTATTTCAAACCAAGTCATAGATTGAAAGGGCATAGGAGTCTTCGGCAAAGACAAAGGCTTCCACTCCACTCCACTCCATCAAATTACTCATCCTTCACCGTCGCTCCAAGCCACTCTCCAACTTTGGTATAATCTTCACTCATATTTTGTTCGCCAAAGGGGGAGAAATCAGTCACAAAGGGCTTATATTTCACTCAAGTATCCGTTTTTGGCGATTCATGCTAAAGGGGGAGAAAGTATTAGCCCAAAGCAAAAGGACCGCACCACCACCAATTTTCAAAAGTTAAAAGGTCTTGAAATGATGAATTTTTCAATTGATATCTTATTTTTGATAGAATTTCAAATTGGATCACCCTCTTCAAAAACTAATATCTAAAACCCTCTTGAACTCTAAGAGGAGGATTTAATTGAGGGGGAGTTTTGTTTAGTCAAAGGAAAAGCATTTGAAACAGGGGAAGAAAATTTCAAATCTTGAAAATGCTTCTCAAAATATTATTCATTTACCTTTGACTATTTTGCAAAAGGATCTTGAAAAGAATTTACAAAAGAATTTGCAAAAACAAAACATGTGGTGCAAGCATGGTCCAAAATGTTAAAAATAAAGAAACAATCCATGTATATCTTATGAAAATATTTATTGGCTCAATTCTGAGTAACCTTTGCACTTACATTATGCAAACTAGTTCAATTATGCACTTCTATACTTGCTTTGGTTTGTGTTGGCATCAATCGCCAAAAAGGGGGAGATTGAAAGGGAATTAGGCTTACACCTTTTTCCTAATTGATTTTGGTGGTTGAATTGCCCAACACAAATAATTGGACTAACTAGTTTGCTCTAGTCTATAAGTCTTACAGGTGCCAAAAGTTCACAACAAGCCAATAAAAAGACCAAAGATGGGTTCAAATTAAGAGAGCTAAAGACATCCCAAAAGGCACCCTGGTCTGGCGCACCGGACAGTGTCCGGTGCACCAGGGCACTCGAAGCTGAACTTGCCACCTTTGGGAAAATGGGAGGCCGCTCCGCTATAATTCACCGGACTATCCAGTGTGCCAGCGGAGCAACGACTACTTCACGTGCAACGGTCGACTGCAATGCATTTAATGCGCGCCTGCGCACGCAGAGGACAGAGCACAAGCAGTTGGCGCACCGGACAGTCTACAGGACCTATCTGGTGCACCACCGGACAGCCCAGAGGCCCCACCAGTCAGAGCTCCAACGGTCAGAACCCAATGACCGGCTGACGTGGCTGGCGCACCGGACAGTGTTCGGTGGCGCACTGGACTGTCCGGTGCACCATGCGACAGCAGCCTTCCAACGGCCACTTTTTGGTGGTTGGGGCTATAAATACCCCAACCACCCCACATTCAATAGCATCCAAGTTTTCCACCTTCAACACATTACAAGAGCTATAGCATTCAATTCTAGACACAACCAAAGAGATCAAAATCCTCTCCCAAGTACGGAATCACTCCAAATCAAATAGTGACTAGAGAGAGTGACATTTGTGTTCATTTGAGCTCTTGCGCTTGGATTGCTTCTTTTCTTTCTCATTCTTCTTGTGATCAACTCAATTGTAACCGAGGCAAGAGACACCAATTGTGTGGTGGTCCTTGCGGGAACTTTGTGTTCCGTTTGATTGAGAAGAGAAGCTCACTCGGTCTAAGTGACTGTTTGAGAGAGGGAAAGGGTTGAAAGAGACCCGGTCTTTGTGACCACCTCAACGGGGAGTAGGTTTGCAAGAACCGAACCTTGGTAAAACAAATCCTTGTGTCTCACGCTTTATTTGCTCACGATTTGTTTTTCGCCCTCTCTCTCGGACTCGTTTATATTTCTAACGCTAACCCGGCTTGTAGTTGTGCTTTAGTTTATAAATTTCAGATTCGCCCTATTCACCCCCCTCTAGGCGCTTTCAGTTCCCGACGAGGGCTCGAGGTGCTGCATGGTGACCGCAAGCCCCCGAGTGTATCTCTTGCAATAGCTCCTGTCCTTCGGTGATGGATATGCATCGTTGGAGAATGCCCGAGGGGCTGCGGTGGTAGAGCTCCTTTTCATCACCCAGTAAGACGAACGACTTGGCACGCCGCGCTAGTCGTCGAGCTTCGGCTTTGTTGAGGGGGAGCTCCCCTCGGTGGAGATATTGCAGGTACGGGGTCTGTCGGTTTCGGTTAGGCGTGACCCCATTCCGCTCTCCCTCGATGCGCAGTGCCTCACCCTCGGCGGCCGAGGGTGCCTCGAGCTGGGCCAAGGCCTCCTCAGGCCGTGGCGTGTCATCGGTCTTGACGGAGGGTTGATGTATGTCTCTAGAGAAGACGTCCGGGGGAATCGTTGTCCGCCCCAAGGCTATTTTAGCTAGCTCATCCGCAGTCTCGTTGTACCGTCGAGCGATGTGGTTGAGCTCGAGCCCATAGAACTTGTCTTCCAAGCGCCGAACTTTGTCGCAGTAGGCCTCCATCTTCCGGTCGCGGTAGTGGGAGTTCTTCATGACTTGGTCAATGACAAGCTGTGAGTCGCCACGAGCGTCGAGGCGCCGAACCCCTAGCTCGATGGCGATGTGCAACCCGTTAACCAGAGCCTCGTACTCGGCCACGTTGTTTGACACCGGGAAATGGAGGCGCAGCACGTAGCAGAGGTGCTTTCCGAGGGATGAGATGAAGAGCAGGCCCGCGCCGGCTCCTGTTTTCATCAGCGACCCATCGAAGTACATGGTCCAGAGTTCCGGTTGGATCGGAGCTGTTGGTAGCTAGGTGTCGACCCATTCAGCCATGAAGTCCATCAAGACTTGGGACTTGATGGCCTTCCGAGGAGCGAACGAGATTGTCTCGCCCATGATCTCCACTGCCCACTTTGCTATCCTACCTGAGGCCTCTCGGCACTGGATGATCTCCCCCAGGGGGAAGGATGACACCACAGTCACCGGATGAGACTCGAAGTAGTGTCACAACTTTCGCCGCGTCAGGATTACTGTGTATAGCAGCTTCTAAATTTGCGGGTAGCGGATCTTAGTCTCGGACAGCACTTCACTGATGAAGTAGACCAGCCTCTGGACGGGCAGTGCATGCCCTTCTTCTCGTCTCTCGACTATGATCGCGGCGCTGACCACCTGAGTGGTTGCGGCTACGTAGATGAAGAGGGCTTCTCCCACAGCCGGGGGGGGGGGCACCAAGATGGGCGCGTTTGAAAGGAGAGCCTTTAAGTTTCCGAGGGCTTCCTCGGCCTCGGGGGTCCGAGTGAAGCGCTCGGTCTTCCTTAAGAGGCGGTACAAGGGTAGGCCTTTTTCGCCGAGGCGCGAGATGAAGCGGCTCAGAGCCGCAAGGCATCCCATGACCCTTTGTACTCCTTTCAAGTCTTTGATAGGCCCCATGTTGCTGATGGCTGCGATTTTCTTCGGGTTGGCCTCGATGCCCCGCTCGGAGACAATGAACCCTAGGAGCATGCCTCGGGGGACTCCGAAGACACACTTCTCAGGATTGAGTTTCACGCCCTTCGCTCTCAGACACTTGAATGTCGTTTCAAGGTCAGAAAGGAGGTCAGAGGCTTTCCTCGTCTTGACTATGATGTCATCGACGTAAGCCTTGACCGTTCGACCGATGTGCTCTTCGAACACGTGTTTCATGCACCTTTGGTATGTTGCACCTGCATTCCTCAAACCAAATGGAATAGTAGTATAGCAGTACATGCCAAAAGGTGTGATGAAAGAAGTCGCGAGCTGGTCAGACTCTTTCATCTTGATTTGTTGATACCCTGAATAGGCGTCGAGGAATGACAGGGTTTCGCACCCAGCAGTGGAATCCACAATTTGATCGATGCGAGGCAGAGGGTAGGGAACCTTTGGACATGCTTTGTTTAGACCAGTGTAGTCTACACACATCCTCCACTTCCCATCTTTCTTTTTCACAAGAACAGGGTTGGCTAACCATTCAGGATGGAATACCTCTTTGATGAACCCTGCAGCCATCAGCTTGTGGATCTCCTCGCTTATGGCTCTGCGCTTTTCTTCGTCGAAACGGCGCAGAGGCTGCTTCACGGGTTGGGCACCGGCTCGGATATCCAGTGAGTGCTCGGCGACATCCCTCGGTATGCCGGGCATGTCCGAGGGACTCCACGCAAACACCTCGGCGTTCGCACGGAGAAAGTCGACGAGCACTGCTTCCTATTTGGGGTCGAGCTCGGAGCCGATCCGGACTTGCTTGCAGGCGTCGTTGCTGGGGTCGAGGGGGACAGACTTAACCGCCTCTGCCGGCTCGAAGTTGTCGGTGTGGCGCTTTGCATCTGGCACCTCCTTGGAGAGGCATTCCAGGTCGGCGATGAGGGTCTCGGACTCACCGAGAGCCTCAGCGTACTCCACACACTCCACATTGCATTCATACGCGTGTCGGTACGTGGATCCGACGGTGATGACCCCGTTGGGCCGGGCATCTTGAGCTTGAGGTAGGTGTAGTTGGGGACGGCCATGAACTTGGCATAGCACGGTCTCCCCAGCACCGCGTGGTAGGTTCCTCAGAACCTGACCACCTCGAACGTGAGGGTTTCCTTTCGGAAGTTGGAGGGAGTCCCGAAGCAGACGGGTAGATCGAGTTGTCCAAGGGGCTGGACGCGCTTCCTAGGGATGATCCCGTGAAAGGGCGTCGCACCGGCCCGGATCATGGACAGATCGATTTCCAAGAGCCTGAGGGTCTCAGCGTAGATGATGTTGAGGCTACTGCCTCCATCCATGAGGACCTTGGTGAGCCTGATGTTGCCGATGATGGGGTCAACAACGAGCAGTTACTTTCCTAGGCTCGGCACACGGTCGGGGTAGTCGCCTTGGTCTAAGGTGATGGGCTTGTCGGACCAGTCTAGGTAGACTGGCGCCGCCACCTTTACCGAGCAGACCTCCCGGCGCTCCTGCTTGCAGTGCTGAGCCGAGGAATTCGTCACTTGCCCACCGTAGATCATGAAACAGTCGTGGACCTCGGGAAACTCCTCTGCCTTGTCGCCCTCCTTCTTGTCGTTGTTCTGGCCTTTGCCACCTTCCACCGGGGGCCCGGCCTTACGGAAGTAGCGCCGAAGCATGACACATTCCTCAAGGGTGTGCTTGACGGGACCCTGGTGGTAGGGGCATGACTCCTTGAGCATCTTGTCGAACAGGTTGGCCCCTCCTGGGGGCTTCCGAAGGTTCCTATGCTCGACGGCAACGACAAGATCTGCGTCGGCGGCGTCGTGTTTCGCTTGCAACTTCTTCTTGGCCTTCTTCTTCGTGCAGCGCTGGGCGGACGCCTCGGGGACGTCTTCCTGCTGGCGTCCCTGAGGCTGCTTGTCCTTTCGGAAGATGGCCTCGACCGCCTCCTGACCAGAGGCCAACTTGGTGGCGATGTCCATCAACTCGCTCGCCTTGGTGGGAGTCTTGTGACCCAGTTTGCTCACCAGGTCGCGGCAAGTGGTGCCGGCGAGGAACGCCCCGATGACATCCGAGTCGGTGATGTTGGGCAGCTCGGTGCGCTGCTTCGAAAATCGCCGGATGTACTCCCGCAGGGATTCCCCTGGCTGCTGGCGGCAGCTTCGGAGATCCCAGGAGTTCCCAGGGCGCACGTACGTGCCCTGGAAGTTTGCAGCGAAGGCTTTGACCAGATCGTCCCAGTTGGAGATCTGCGAAGGAGGCAAATGCTCCAGCCAGGCTCGGGCTGCGTCAGAGAGGAACAGGGGGAGATTGCGGATGATGAGGTTGTCATCGTCCGTTCCACCCAGCTGGCAGGCCAACCGATAGTCCGCAAGCCACAGTTCCGGCCTTGTTTCCCCCGAGTACTTGGCGATGGTAGTCGGGGCTCAGAACCGGGTCGAGAACGGCGCCCGTCGTATGGCCCGGCTGAAGGCTTGCGGAACTAGTGGTTCGGGTGAGGGGCTCCGATCCTCCTCGCTGTCATAGCGTCCCCACGCCTGGGTGGTAGCCTCGGCGCACCTTCTCGTCGAGGCGGGCTCGACGGTCATGGCGGCGGTGCTCGTTGCCGAGGCGACCCGGGGCTGTAGGCGTCTTGTCCCGCGTGCGCCCGGTGTGGACCGAGGCTTCCTGCATGAATCGGGAAGTCGCGGCGCGATGCTCCAGGGGGTACCCTTGCCTTCGGGAGGCAGAGCTCTCGGCCCATCGGACCGCGACATCCTCCAGGAGATTCTTGAGTTCTCTCTAGATACGCCGCCCCTCGGTGGTGGATGGCTCCGGCATCGCTCGGAGCAGCATTGTCGCTGTAGCCAGATTCTGGCCGACCCCGCTGGAGGCTGGGGGCAGCTTTGCCCTGGCATCGTCAGCGATACGACACTAGACGTCTTGGGGCTGATGACGCGCTTCCCCAGCTAGTGCTCGGCCTGCCCACTCCTGCTCGATGTTTTGCCGGAGCTGCACAAGTTGTCCTTCTTCCTCATCGAGCTTGGCCTGCATCTCGCGGATTTGCTCGAGCTGTGTGTCCTGACCCCCCGCAGGATGTCAACGTGAGGCGCAAGCCCAGGGGGACCGTCATCCTCTGGCATACCAAGGTGGTTGCCTTCATCGTGACCCCCTAGATCGACGTGGAAAAATTCGTGACTTGGGCCACAACCCTCGTCGTCAAGGCTATGGCCATCATCGGAGCAATGGGAGAGGCAGTAGTCACATGCGGTCATGAAGTCTCGCATGGCACTGGGATTACCGAGCCTGGAGAAATCCCAACTAGAGTCGGGCTCGTCTTCTTCCTCGGAACCCGAGGGCCCGTAGGTCGAGACAGCCGTCATTCGGTCCCAGGTCGACCACATATGGTACCCCGGAAGGTTAGGATATGCCTTTATGAAAGCGCTCATCGAAGCGGGGTTGCTTGGTAGATCAAAGCTGAATCTAAAAGGCACAAGGTGGAAAACGAACGGTACCTCTCGATCGGTGGACGGTGACGAAGTCGCGTCGGGGACGGACTGCACCGTTATCTCAGGTATGAGGCTAACGCCCAGCAAGTCCTCCGCGAAAGTGCTGGCGTCATCTGTCCGCTTGAGGTCGTCGTCTCAGGCGCGAGGGCAACGCCCGACATGTCCCCCACTGGGGTGCCAGCGTCGTCGACTCGCTCGACAGCCGACGAGATGTCGCCTCCCGCCTGGCCACGGTTGCCCCGCCTCCTCCTCCTGCGGCGAGGAAGGCGGCGGGACAAACCCGGTGCTGCTCTTCCCCCACGGGGGGAAGATGTCGTCGAGTTCGCCACCGCCGGGCGAGCTAACGGCCGTCATCGTCGTTGTCGCGTTGTGGGGGAAGGAGTACCATGTCGTAGCTGCCGTCGAGGGACATGAACTCGAGACTCCCGAAACGGAGCAGCGTCCCGGGTTGAAGAGGTTGCTGGAGACTACCCATCTGGAACTCAACAGGAAGTTGTTCGTCAACACGCAGCAGGCCCCTACCTGGCGCGCCAACTGTCGGCGTTTCGACCCGGGGGGTCCCTGGACCGACGAGTAAAATTGTCGTTGCGTGCCCCAGCCCAGATGGGTTGGCGCGAGACGGAACACAAGGGGGGAAAAACTGCGGCTCGTGTTATCCTGCGCCAAGGGGGGATGCGCTTGCAGTAGGGGTTACAAGCGTTCGCGAGGGAGAGAGAGAGAGTGAGTCAGTTCGTCAGCCCGTCCTCCCGCGTGACCACCCTCCTCCCTGCATGAGGGCCCTGGACCTTCCTTTTATAGATGAAAGGAGAGGGTCCAGGTGTATAATGGGGGCATAGCTATGCGCTAACGTGTCCGACAGAGAGGTGCCAGAGCCCTATGTACATGCCAACGTGGCTGTCGGAGAGGTGCTGGGGCCCTGTGTGCGTGGGGTCGTGGCCGTCGGAGGAGCGCTTGAGCCCTGTAGAAGCACAGCTGTCGGGGCTACTGGGACCTTGCTGACGTCTCCTTGCTTCCGTAGGGGGCTGAGAACCACCGTCTTCATGGATGCACGCGGGGAGCCATCATTACCTGTTACCGGGGCGAGCCTGGATGGGACGCCGGTCTTGTTCCCCCGTAGCCTGAGCTAGCTAGGGGTAGGGTAATGATGCATCCTTCGTGGTGTGGTCGGTCCGAGCCCAAGGTCGGGCGAGGCGGAGACTCCTCCTGAGGTCGAGGCCGGGGTCGGGCGAGGGCGCGATTCCTCCCGAGGTCGAGGTTGAGGCCGAGCCCTAGGGTCGGTCGAAGCAGAGACCACCTTTCGAGGCCGAGGCGGGGCCGAGCCCTGGGGTCGGGCGAGGCGGAGACCTCCTCCTGAGGCCAAGGCCCAAGGTCGGGTGAGGCGGAGCTTCCTGTTGCGCTTGAGGCTGGACTCAGCTGCTGTCAGCCTCACCCTGGCGGGTGGCACAGCAGTCGGAGACGGGCGAGCGGCGCTGTTTTCTTGTAAGGTCGGTCAGTGGAAGGGCGAAGTGACTGTGGTCACTTCGACCTTGCCGACTGAGGCACGCGTGTCAGGATAAGGTGTCAGGCGATCCTTGCATTGAATGCGCCTGTGATACGGTCGGTTGGTGAGGCGATTTGGCCAAGGTTGCTTCACAACGAAGCCTGCTCGAGCTGGTCTTCAGGCGAGTCGAGGGTGCGCCCGTTGCTTGGGGAGGCCCTCGGGCGAGGCGTGAACTCGCCTAGGACTACTGTTCCCGCCCGAGGCTTGGCTCGGGCGAGGCGAGATCGCGTCCCTTGAGTAGACGAAGCCTTGACCAGAATTGCGCCCATCAGTCTCTGCAGTTTGTGCTGATGGTGATTACCAGCCGAGTTTAAAAGTGTTGGGGGTACCCCTAATTATGGTACCCGACAATACCAAACCATAATAAATAATAGAACAACATTAATAAATAATCCCATGCAAATTCATATGACAAATTGAGTTTTAATTCCATAGATTAATCATGTGAGGGTCCGATCCGCTCATGACCGTGAGCACGACTAGTATACCAGTTTTACACTCTGCAGAGATTGCACATCTTTACCCACAAGCCGTGTTATCCATATGCCAAGGGGTCATGAATCCCATACACCTCTACCAAGGAAGCGAGGCAGGGTAACACTACGAGGCCTTTACAAAGTTCCACTAGCTTCAGAAAACCCGCTACAGTTTATAGGAAGCTCCAGTGCAGGAATCCCTCGCCTGACCGCTATCGCAGCAAAATCCATCCAAGGACCTCCCTACACTGACCACTCCCTTATTGCCCTTGCCCCTTTCGGGTAAGGTAGTCATCCACTAGCTTTCCTAGTTAATCAGCCAAGGACGTCCCATTAAACCCTTGTTGTAGCACTGTTTTCCCGGGTGGTCGCTCCATGTTCCCATTAACATAATGATCTTATCATGAACATAAATAACATAACAGAATAATAGGAACATGGATATAATGAAATATTAACCCGAAACCACATAATGCAATAGCATAACTACCCAAGTGAATCAGAGGTAAACAAGGTAAACATGATAAACAGACTAGGGTGACCTATTGGGTCCCATCAAAATTAAACCTATGCATGAATAGTGATAATAAAGAATTTTATTGGGTAACAAAAGTGGATCAAGGGCACAACTTGCCTGGCACTTGAGATTCCAGGTACCAACTTGCTTTTCAAGTGACACGTTGTAAGTGCAATCAACCCTAATTGAGGGTTTTGGTGATTAATGACAAAACAAACTAAGATTCTAACAAGTTTGCTCCTAGTATGTACACAGTATTTCTACAGACAGGAGAAGCACAGATCTTACGAGCATAAAAGTATAAAGCACAGCGGATTTAAAATTCCACATCAAATGGCGTGCTCCAAGTGCTAAGAAACAACGGCGGTGCTAAGTTTATAATTCTTGAGTCATAGGAATCGCCGTACAATTAAGAGGGATCCGCGACGGTTAAGTAAATTGTGAAACGAGCCAAGTTCAAAATCTTTTGAAAACTCCTTGGAGATCATTTTCCCAGATCATGAACGCCCTTGGGAAAAACAAATTTTACTTCCCATAGAGTCTCCCCTTTTTGTTCTCTTCAAAATTCTCAAAGTTTGGTTTCAGCCCCCAAAACCGGTTCAACCGGTCCTAAAACCGGTTCAACCGGTTTCGGTACTGTTCATCTGTCACCTCTGCTCTGACCTGTCTGACAGTCAGAGCTGTCAAAAAAAGTCGCAGCAGATATTTTTCCAAAACCGGTTGAGCCGAATTTTGTCCCTACTCAGCCGGTTTTGAAACCGGTCGAGTGTCCGGCTGAGTAGCCCAGTGGACCGGGATCCCCCTGGTAGAAACCGGTTCAACCGGTTTGAAAACCGGTTCAACCGGTTTTTGCCCATTTTCTCCCAACGGCTGCCAGCTTTTGGGGGATCCTTTATATACCCCCTCACTCTCTCTCTCTCATTTACTCCTGCCTCTCCCACGAATCCTTGGCTGACCAACCTTCAAACAAGAGCATTCACTTCACCTTTCACACCCGCAATCGCATCTCCTTCAATCATTTGAAGGACCCTTGGTGTGAGGTGAACTCGATCGAACTCGCTGTCAATTTCATCTCGATTCTCCCATTCTCTTGTTCTTGAGCTCGTTGCAAACTTAACCGTGTGCGGATTTGTTACTCTTGGAACCTCGTGTTCCTTGACGGTTAGAGGTTGCTTGGGAGTCTCCAAATTTGTGGACGACCCCAAGAAGTTTGTATCACCCGCTCCTTGAGCTGATTTGAGAAGAGATTGCCTTGACCTTTGTGGTCGGCTTGTGGAGGATTAGGGTTGGAAAAGACCTGGCCCTTTGTGGGTTCCTCAACGAGGAGTAGGACACCTTTGTGGTGGTTGCCGAACCTCGGGTTATATCGCGTGTTCTTGTGTGTTCTTGTCAAGCGCTTTATATTCAATGGTTAGTTCATATTATTCATTTGAGTAGTTTTTGTGTAGGGCAAATCTCTAGCTATATTCTTCACTACTTCGCATTTGTTCAATAGATTATCAAATTTAAGTTGAGCGGGTTCAAACTTGTTCAGTTGTGATTAAAATCGACTGAACCGGTTTGCACCCGTGCAACTTTAATTTAACCTATTTCGAAGTTTTTAGTGAAAATTTTCAGGTGTAGCCTATTCACCCCCCTCTAGGCTACTTTCAATTGGTATCAGAGCTTCGTGCCTCGTTTTACGCTTAACCGCGTGAGGAAACGATCATGTCTACACAACGGGACCATGTGGATCCTCTCCTCGAGGAAATCCCCGTCACATCTTCCGGTGAGGAAGTGGACCCCAAGGTCCTCGACCTCGCCATGAAGATTGCCGAGAGAATGTTCCTCAAAATGAAAGAGGAAGATGCTAAGAAAAAGGCCGAAGAAGAAGAATCAAGAAGAAAGGCCGAAGAAGATAAAGGTAAGGGAACATTTGATTATAATGACGATCTAGTGGATCTTTTGGTGTCTAAGGTATTGAGCAAGGTAAGTCTCAACACCGAAGGATCATCTACCAAAAGCAAAGGTAATGACTTTAGCAAAGTTCAATTCGATTACTCTAGAAATTATATTCCCAACTTCTCTTCCGCCCCACTTGGAAAGTTACCAACTCTTAGTGAGTTGAACTATGATGAGTGGGCCGACAAGATGAAGTCACATTTAATCGGTGTGCATCCTAGTCTTTGGGAGATTGTTAATGTAGGTATGTATAAGCCCGCCCAAGGAGAAGAGATGACTCCGAAAATGATGCAAGAGGTTCATCAAAATGCTCAAGCAGTGAGCATAATTAAAGGAAGTCTTTGTCCGGAAGAATACTGGAAAGTTCAAGGAAGAGAAGATGCCCGTGACATTTGGAATATTCTTAAAATGTCACATGAAGGAGATCCCAAAGCTAAAAGACATAAAGTTGAAGCTTTGGAAAGTGAGCTTGCAAGATATGATTGGACAAAGGGTGAGTCGCTCCAATCACTCTTTGATCGGTTGATGGTGTTGGTCAACAAAATAAGAGTTCTTGGGAGTGAAGATTGGAGTGACTCCAAGGTCACAAGATTGTTCATGAGAGCTTATAAATAGAAGGATAAAAGTCTTGCAAGGATGATAAGGGATCGTGATGACTATGAGGATATGACGCCTCATCAATTATTTGCAAAAATTCAACAACACGAGTCCGAAGAAGCCCCCATCAAGACAAGAGACTCTCATGCCTTGATCACAAATGAACAAGACAACCTCAAGAAGAACAAAGACCACAAAGCAAAGAAAGTGGTCGAGACCTCAAGTGATGAAGATAGCTCAAGTGATGAAGACACAGCTATGTTCATCAAAACATTCAAGAAATTTGTAAGGAAGAATGACAAGTTCCAAAGGAAAGGAAAGAAGAGGGCATGCTATGAATGTGGCCAAACCGGTCATTTCATAGCGGATTGTCCTAACAAGAAGGAACAAGAAGCCAAGAAGGAATACAAGAAGGACAAGTTTAAAAAGGGAGGCAAGACCAAGGGATACTTCAAGAAGAAGAAGTATGGTCAAGCTCATATTGGTGAAGAATGGAACTCCGATGAAGAGAGTTCTAGCTCCGAGGAAGAGGAAGTGGTGGCAAATGTGGCCATCCAATCTAAATCAAGCGCGCAACTCTTCACCAACCTACAAGACGACCCCTACACTCCAACTTGCCTCATGGCAAAGGGAGATAAGGTAACCTTATTTAGTAATGATTTTTCAAATGATGATGATGATGATCAAATTGCCATGAAAAATAAAATGATTAAAGAATTTGGCTTAAATGGATACAATGTTATCACCAAATTAATGGAAAAGCTAGATAAAAGAAAAGCAACTCTTGATGCTCAAGAAGACTTGCTTATCCTTGAAAAGGAAAGAAACCTAGAGCTTCAAGAGTTGATTCACAATAAAGATAAAGAAGTAATTAACATGAAAACCTCTATAGATAATCTTGCAAATGAAAAGAATGCACTTGAATCAAGCATGTTGAGCTTGAATGTTCAAAATCAAGAACTTCAAGTGCAACTTGAAAATTGCAAGAACATCAATGCCTCATGTTTAGTTCTTGAATCTAAGTCTAGCTTAAATGATAATTCTTGCAAACATTGTGCCAAATATCATGCTTCTTGTTGTCTAACTAACCATGCAAGGAAGAATAGCCCACATGTGAAGGTCAAAGAAATTTTTAAAAGATGCTCTAGCAATGATGGGTTAAAGAAAGTTGAACCCAAGTACAAGTCCCTTAAGCCCAACAATGGAATAAAGGGGCTTGGGTTCAACTCATCCAAGGAAAACCCTAGCACAGTGCATAAGGGGTGGAGATCCCCCAAGTTCATAGAGGGAACCACCCTATATGATGCCTTGGGGAGGATTCACTCCTCAAATGACAAGTCACCTCAGGTAAAGGTTAACTTGAGTTCCACAAAGAGTAAGATGAAGGAAGTGGGATCCTCAAGTGGACAAAAATCTAATGCTCCCATTTCCCACTCATATCTTTGTGATTATATGTTGACTTGGGATTCAGGGAAATTGGTTGTGAAATATGTGGGTGCCTACACTAAACGAAAAGTCATGAAAAGAAGTGTGTGGGTACCCAAGGCTATAACTAACATTGTAGGACCCAATTCAATTTGGGTACCTAAGAGCATAGCCTAAAACTTGTTTTGCAGGTCTACTCCTCTGGTGGGTCAAGTTGGGTGCTTGACAGTGGATGTACAAATCACATGACCGGGGAGAAAGACATGTTTCATACATTGCAACTAACTCAAGAAGCACAAGAAACTGTGTTTGGAGATAGTGGCAAGAGTAAGGTGATTGGTATTGGTAAAATTCCTATCTCTGACCAACAATCACTTTCAAATGTTTTATTAGTAGATTCTTTAAGCTATAATTTGTTGTCCGTTTCACAACTTTGTGGAATGAGTTATAATTGCCTATTTTCGGATGTGGATGTGAAGATCCTTAGAAGGGAGGACTCCTCAGTTGCCTTTACCGGTCGCTTGAAGGGCAAGCTTTATCTTGTTGATTTCACAACAAGTAAAGTGACGCCTGAGACTTGTTTAGTGGCAAAATCCGACAAGGGTTGGCTATGGCATCGCCGGCTAGCCCATGTCGGTATGAGAAATTTGGCCAAACTTCAAAAGGATAATCACATCATTGGACTAACAAATGTTGTATTTGAGAAAGATAGGGTTTGTGGCGCATGCCAAGCAGGAAAGCAACATGGAGTCCCACATCAATCAAAGAATGTGGTCACAACAAAGAGGCCATTGGAGCTTCTTCACATGGACCTCTTCGGACCTGTGGCCTACATTAGCATTGGTGGTAGTAAGTATGGTTTAGTTATTGTTGATGATTTTTCTCGATTCACCTGGGTTTTCTTTTTAAGTGACAAAGGTGAAACTCAAGAAATTTTGAAGAAATTCATGAGGAGAGCTCAAAATGAATTCGAGCTCAAAATCAAGAAAGTGAGAAGCGATAATGGGACGGAATTCAAGAACACAGGTGTCGAAGAATTCTTAGGAGAAGAGGGAATCAAACATGAGTTCTCGGTGCCTTACACTCCACAACAAAATGGTGTTGTGGAAAGAAAGAACCGAACTCTAATTGAAGCTGCAAGAACCATGTTGGATGAATACAAGACACCTGACAACTTCTGGGCAGAGGCAGTCAACACCGCCTGTCATGCAATCAACCGTCTCTATCTTCATAAGATCTACAAAAAGACTGCTTATGAGCTTCTCACTGGTAACAAACCTAAAGTTGATTATTTTAGAGTATTTGGTTGTAAATGTTTTATTCTTAACAAGAAAGTCAAGAGCTCAAAGTTTGCTCCTAGAGTGGACGAGGGCTTCTTGCTTGGTTATGCATCAAATGCGCATGGATATCGTGTTTTCAACAATACCACCGGTCTTGTTGAAATAGCGATAGACGTGACATTTGATGAGTCTAATGGCTCGCAAGGGCATGTTTCTAATGACACTGCAGGAAATGAAGAACTACCTTGTGAGGCCATAAAGAAACTTGCAATAGGTGAGGTGAGACCTCAAGAAAGGGATGATGAAGAAGGAACCTTATGGATGACCAATGAGGTAGTTGATGTGGGTGCAAGGGTGGTGAGTGACAAAGTCTCCACCCAAGCAAACCCATCAACCTCAAGTCATCCAAGCCACGAAGAAAATCATCAAAGGATGCCAACAGTGGTAGAAGATGAACAAGAAAGTATTGATGGTGAAGTGCCTCTTGATCAAGTAATTGATGAGGAGGAACAAATACAAAGACATCCATCAGTGCCTCATCCTAGAGTCCATCAAACAATTCAAAGGGATCATCCAGTGGACAACATCCTGGGTAGCATCAGGAGAGGGGTAACAACTCGTTCTCGTTTAGCTAATTTTTGTGAATTTTACTCGTTTGTTTCCTCTCTTGAGCCACTTAAGGTTGAAGAAGCATTGGGTGATCCGGATTGGATAATTGCCATGCAAGAGGAGTTGAACAACTTCACTAGGAATGAAGTCTGGTCCTTAGTCCAAAGACCCAAACAAAATGTGATTGGGACTAAATGGGTCTTTAGGAACAAGCAAGATGAAAATGGCGTGGTTACAAGAAACAAGGCACGGTTGGTTGCTCAAGGCTATACTCAAGTGGAAGGACTTGATTTTGGTGAAACATATGCGCCGGTAGCAAGGTTAGAATCAATTAGAATATTAATTGCCTATGCTACTAACCATGATTTCAAGCTATATCAAATGGATGTCAAGAGCGCTTTTCTAAATGGACCACTACAAGAGAGAGTATATGTGGAGCAACCACCGGGCTTTGAAGACCCAAAGAAGCCAAATCATGTTTATCTTCTTCACAAGGCACTCTACGGGCTTAAACAAGCCCTTAGAGCTTGGTATGAGTGTCTTAAAGATTTTTTAATTAAAAATGGGTTTACAATAGGAAAAGCTGACTCTACTTTATTTACTCGAAAAGTTGATAATGAATTATTTGTGTGCCAAATATATGTTGATGACATTATATTTGGTAGTACTAATGAAAAATTTTGTGAAGAGTTTAGCAAAGTAATGACAAACAGGTTTGAGATGTCTATGATGGGCGAGCTTAAATACTTCCTGGGATTTCAAGTCAAACAACTCAAGGAAGGTACCTTTCTATGCCAAACTAAATATACTCAAGATATGCTCAAGACGTTTGGCATGGAAAAAGCAAAGCACGCCAAGACTCCAATGTCATCAAATGGACATCTCGACCTAAATGAGGAAGGTAAACCTGTAGATCAAAAATTATATAGATCAATGATAGGATCACTGCTTTACTTATGTGCATCTAGACCTGATATAATGTTGAGTGTTTGCATGTGTGCACGTTTTCAAGCAAATCCTAAAGATTGTCATCTTGTAGCCGTTAAGAGAATTCTAAGATACTTAGTCCACACCCAAAACCTAGGATTATGGTATCCTAAAGGCTCCCTTTTCGATTTGCTTGGCTACTCTGACTCAGATTATGCCGGTTGCAAAGTAGATCGAAAAAGCACTACAGGGACTTGCCAATTCCTTGGGCGGTCCTTAGTGTCATGGAGTTCCAAGAAACAAAATTGTGTTGCACTTTCCACTGCAGAAGCTGAATACATAGCAGCTGGGGCATGTTGTGCACAGTTGTTATGGATGAAGCAAACCCTTAGAGATTTTGGTTGTGAGTTTAACAAAATTCCACTTTTGTGTGACAATGAGAGTGCCATAAAACTTGCAAACAATCCGGTGCAACACTCTAGAACTAAACATATTGACATCAGACACCATTTCTTGAGAGACCACGAAGCCAAAGGAGATATCGAACTATTTCATGTGAGCACCGAAAATCAACTAGCCGATATCTTCACAAAACCCCTTGATGAGACTAGGTTTTTTTTTCTTAGGAGTGAGCTAAATATCTTGGATTCTCGAAACGTGGCTTAATAACTAAAATTTTGATCAAACTTGACGGTTGAAAATTGATTGTTTGAGCAATATGAAATGAGAAATATCATTTTTATCTTTAAAATATTTCATGTCATATTTGCTAAGTGCTATTACAGCCCTTCCGGGCAATATCTGGAAACTGGTTGAGTAAACCGGCTGAGTAGGCCACTCAACCGGTTTCTCCCTGGTGGAAACCGGTTGAACCGGTATAAAAACCGGTTGAACCAGTTTTGGCCGTCGCGCCGTCAGTCAGCGCGTAGTCTGCGCTGACAGCTGCGCAGTCTGCGCTGTCAGTTTTGCAGTCTGTGCTGTCAGACTGCCAGAATTTTCGCGCAGTCAACACCGTTTTCTGCGCGCTTTTACTGCGCAGTTTGACCAGAAACCGGTTGAACCGGTTTTGGAACCGGTTCAACCGGTTTTCGATTTTCTGGCGGCCGACTCCTCCCCTTTTTATGTCTCTCCCTCTCTCCTCTTCCCTTCTCAGACTCATTTTCCAGCCGCCGCCGCCCTCTCATTCTCCTCTCTCTCACCTTCACACTCCACTCCAAAAACTCTCTCGTGCCCTCACACTTTTGGAAGAGTGGTTGCAGATCCGTTCTTCCCGGCGTGTTTCCACCATCTTCCTCCATCTCGTTGGGAGTTCTTGACCCAATCTTCGGATCGAGGTATTGCTCTATGTTATTTCCTTGTACTCGATCCTACGCGTTCTTGATTATCTAATGTATCATTCGTTGGGTACATTTTAGTTTAAGTGATTGCAACACTTAGATTATCTTCATTTTGTCACAAACATTGTTAGAGATTAGCGATTTGATATTGTTCGTTGTAGTTGAACCGCTCATATGAACGGTTGAAGTGCATGCTCAATATCTTATGTGTTTCTACTCAAACGTGTTTGATCCTTGCTCATCATAGGTTCTATTTCTTATTTCTTAGAATGGTGCGTCGAAGGAACCCGTCGGTGGTCGAATCCGACTCCTCGGATGACCAGGAAATCCACGGAGATACTCCACCTCGCTCTCGATCCAAGCGAGGGCGCGGAAGCGGCAATGTCATGCCGGGTGCTGAGGCCTTTGGGTCTCAAAGTGCTCGTGGTCAGACTTCCCGGAATCCTTCCGGTCGGTCTCAACCTGCGACGAATCCGCAGGCGTGGGAGCCTGCAAGTGATGATGATGGCGGGAAGGACGACGAAGTCGATCTTCCCCCGGCCCACGCTCCTGTGATTCGCGGCTTGGTCCTCCACCGGGCAGAGTCTCGGCGTGCTGGCAATGAGCCAGACACTGACTTCACTGCCAGTGGAGGCTCTGCTCTTCTCCAGGATCTTCGTTTCCAAAATCCTGTATTGTGTATTCGCGATGCCAGGATCGATGGAAATCGCTTTTGGACTCTTCACCACGTGGATTTCTATAATTCCGTCATTCTCCCCAAGAAGCATCAACCCATCCTGCATCAACGGTATATCAACTGGGAAGGTTGTGAAGCCATTGGGGACCCAGAAATGTCACAGGCACTGAGGGCCTGTGAAAGGAAACAAATGAAGAATATCATGACATTCCAATATGATTGGAATGATGAAGTGATTGCTCAATTCTACTCCACTCTCTGGATAAAGCTTGCTGACGAGGAGAGTCATTACAACTACCCCTATCTGAACTTCTTCATTGAAGGTAGTTGGTACAAGGTGAGCTATCGTCGATTTGCTCACATTCTTGGCTTTTCTGACGATGATATATCTGGAGACAAGATCAAGATTCATGATTTCCGGCAGCCCACAAGAGATGAAGCCAAGGATCTTCATCTGTCTGAGTCTGGAAAGTATTGGGAGTCGACCAACATTCATAAGTATTATCGTTATATCAACTCCCTCTGCAGGATAACCCTCATTCCAAAAGGGGGAAATCAGATGAACATCCTTGGGGAGAGCAAGGTCTTGCTCTCTTTTATGAAACCCAACAGCTCAGAAAGGATTAATGTCTTTGACATGATATGGCAGGAAATTATTCATGCAGCCTGCTTTCCTTTGAAGGGGTGTCTTCATGCTCCATTCATTATGAAGATAATTGAGGTCGTGACCCAGTTTAGATTTAACAAAGGTACCCGACATCAGTCATACACCCCTTTCTGGATTGATTCCAACAATCCAGCTGGGCGCCTCAGGAAAGCCCCCTCCAGTTCTCGTGGTCATACATCTGCGGGTCCGTCTGCTGGTGCTGGTGCTGCTGCTGCTGCTGGTGCCTCGCGCCCTTCCCCTAGCCGCGGATCTCCCACACCACGTGGTCGTGGTCGTGGTCGAGGTCGTGGCCGTGGGATGGGTGCCCGCTTGGCCCACGGGTTGCGGCTTTCTTCTCCATGTGCCGAAATATTGCTGCAGATGTCCATGAGGTGGCTCGACGTCAGCAGGAGACCGACGACAACCTACGTCGTCAAGCTTCCGCTTTGGGTACTCCCTTCGCCCCTCGCTCTCCTGATGTACCTCTCCACCCTCCTCCTCCAGATGTCAACGAGTGGTACCAGCAGGCATATGGGGTACCTTTTTCAACAGCTGATGACGTCGAAGAAGAAGAAACTTATTTTGATGATCCGGAGCAGTTTGTCCCGCCCCCATATCACGGGGATCCGGGCCAATCGTCCTCTTATCCTCCGCCCCAGGACCCGTCTGGCAGTGCTCCTCCTCCGGCCCAGTCTAGAGAGGAACACTTTGCCTCCGACCTGGCGCAACACCTCTTCGCTCCTCATCATCCTCCTCCCCACTGGTGATCATTGGATCGGCGCTTTTCTCTCTCTTTTTGGTTCTTATTGCCAAAAAGGGGGAGAAAGTTTATTATGCCCCTTTATTTTTGTAATGAACACTTGGTCTGTAATAACTATTTGATGCATGCATGGCTTGAATGCCATAAACACTTTTATGATGTGATGAGATGAGCTCTCGTTATTGTAATAGCTGTAGAACTTTTTTTCATATCATATGCTATGCAATAATGAGCTTGAATGTGCTTTTACTCTTTCTATTCAATTATGTTTCATACCTCATCATTTTTGTGTATGGTGTTGATTGTTCTCTCTCTCTAAATATGTTGCAGATTGACATATCAAGTCAATGTTAATATCGCAAAACTCATGCACATATTTAGGGGGAGATACACATACACAAAAGATTTTATATCGCAAGTACTTGTAACTTTTAATTCTTATTTCCATTCTAGTTTGTTTTGGCATCAATCACCAAAAAGGGGGAGATTGTAAGTGCAATCAACCCTAATTGAGGGTTTTGGTGATTAATGACAAAACAAACTAAGATTCTAACAAGTTTGCTCCTAGTATGTACACAGTATTTCTACAGACAGGAGAAGCACAGATCTTACGAGCATAAAAGTATAAAGCACAGCGGATTTAAAATTCCACATCAAATGGCGTGCTCCAAGTGCTAAGAAACAACGGCGGTGCTAAGTTTATAATTCTTGAGTCATAGGAATCGCCGTACAATTAAGAGGGATCCGCGACGGTTAAGTAAGTTGTGAAACGAGCCAAGTTCAAAATCTTTTGAAAACTCCTTGGAGATCATTTTCCCAGATCATGAATGCCCTTGGGAAAAACAAATTTTACTTCCCACAGAGTCTCCCCTTTTTGTTCTCTTCAAAATTCTCAAAGTTTGGTTTCAGCCCCCAAAACCGGTTCAACCGGTCCTGAAACTGGTTCAACCGGTTTCGGTACTGTTCATCTGTCACCTCTGCTCTGACCTGTCTGACAGTCAGAGCTGTCAAAAAAAGTCGCAGCAGATATTTTTCCAAAACCGGTTGAGCCGAATTTTGTCCCTACTCAGCCGGTTTTGAAACCGGTCGAGTGTCCGGCTGAGTAGCCCAGTGGACCGGGATCCCCCTGGTAGAAACCGGTTCAACCGGTTTGAAAACCGGTTCAACCGGTTTTTGCCCATTTTCTCCCAACGGCTGCCAGCTTTTGGGGGATCCTTTATGTACCCCCTCACACTCTCTCTCTCATTTACTCCTGCCTCTCCCACGAATCCTTGGCTGACCAACCTTCAAACAAGAGCATTCACTTCACCTTTCACACCCGCAATCGCATCTCCTTCAATCATTTGAAGGACCCTTGGTGTGAGGTGAACTCGATCGAACTCGCTGTCAATTTCATCTCGATTCTCCCATTCTCTTGTTCTTGAGCTCGTTGCAAACTTAACCGTGTGCGGATTTGTTACTCTTGGAACCTCGTGTTCCTTAACGGTTAGAGGTTGCTTGGGAGTCTCCAAATTTGTGGACGACCCCAAGAAGTTTGTATCACCCGCTCCTTGAGCTGATTTGAGAAGAGATTGCCTTGACCTTTGTGGTCGGCTTGTGGAGGATTAGGGTTGGAAAAGACCCGGCCCTTTGTGGGTTCCTCAACGAGGAGTAGGACACCTTTGTGGTGGTTGCCGAACCTCGGGTTATATCGCGTGTTCTTGTGTGTTCTTGTCAAGCGCTTTATATTCAGTGGTTAGTTCATATTATTCATTTGAGTAGTTTTTGTGTAGGGCAAATCTCTAGCTATATTCTTCACTACTTCGCATTTGTTCAATAGATTATCAAATTTAAGTTGAGCGGGTTCAAACTTGTTCAGTTGTGATTAAAATCGACTGAACCGGTTTGCACCTGTGCAACTTTAATTTAACCTATTTCGAAGTTTTTAGTGAAAATTTTCAGGTGTAGCCTATTCACCCCCCCTCTAGGCTACTTTCACACGTGTCCTCGCGCTAGTCGTAGCAACACAAACAAACATGGTATAGATAAAATTAACATCACACCAAACATAAGAACAAACTAAATTATAATGATCTACGCGTCGTAACGAGATCGTGGGATCGAGAACTACTAAGATCGGGATTACGATTAAGGAGTTATGATTTTATAGAAGATCTGGGTGATTAAAATATTAAACTATATTACAAATTGGTTAGTATAAATCATATGAGAGGTTATTCTATAAATAATTATCTCAACTTTAATCTAGTAGATTATAATGATCATAGATCATATTCTAGTAGATTATAATGATAAGCAGTTTAATCAGTCTAACCAATATCAGTTAAATACAGATCTAATTATAAAATAATGAGACATGGTATAATAAATATTGTTACTGCGTAGTAAATAGTTATATAAAACTAATGCAACTCAAACGGATCTAATCGGAGTTAAAACGAAGGAGTTATGAATTTCCTAAGGTTTTATGTATTTGATACAAAATTAATTAAGAATTAAATTTTAATATGGTTTCATGCTAAAACAGTGTTACAGAGTGATAAACAATATTAAAACAAAATCATAGGAACTGGAATGGGCCAATTTGGAATTAATATGAATTTTGTATGAATTAAACAAGTTCTAGAATTATTTTTGTATTGAAAATTAGTTTCTATACTTAGTTCTCCCATTTCACTGGTTCTTGTACTGCGCGCATGAATTCTGGAAAGAGCAGGGTCCCCGGTGCAAAACTTCTTAAGACTCAGCGTACAGTTAATGCAGACTGCGGGTTGATATAACAAAAGAATATGGGCTATTTTGTAAAGCTGGTCGGCTGAAGGGATATCCTGGAATCTGGGCCGCCCGATCCAAACCCGACGCACCGGATTAGATCGTGCATCATAAAACGTAGACATCCTTTTGACCGTTAGATCCAACATCCACGGATAAGGGTGATCTCGACCCGACTCATCCATCACCGTCCGATATCGCGCCAACGTTCCAGATTGCATTTGACCGAAGGGGTAAGCCGCTTTCTAATCCTGGCCGTTTTCACAAGATCCGACGGTCGCGACGCGTGTTGTCTTCTCCCCCCAACAGAGCAACCAGACGGCGCCGCCGCCTAGTGACACGGAAGATCCGCGCCGGAGACAAGCGAGCCAGCCACCCCGGATCCTAATTCTTTAACCGAACGGTGCTACATGTTGAGGGAAGCGAGGCGATTCGATTGGGGAGGACTTCACCGGTCGATTGTGTCGCGTAGGGGGTCGACCACGGTTGCCTGCGGAGCTGCGGCGACGGAGGAAACACGACAAGAAATCACCGACTCTCAGAGAATCCATCCCGCATAGCTCGGCCACGATCATCTTCAGTGCCGCCCAATGGAGCTCCCTGGATCCTTCCCCAAGGCTGAGAGCAGGTAGGGTCGTCGTTCCCGTGTGGCCTCCTCTCTCTCGGTGCGACACCGTATCCTCTGGCGCGACGGTGCCATTGCCGCAGCACACCCGCACGGTTCCCTAATTGAGTGAAGCTACACGATCCTGGGTGCTCAATGAACGCGATTCAGGACATACCGGAGACAGATATGGGTTCTGCAGCGACGCCCTCGCGCGATGGGGCATGGCGGCAGTGACAGAGCACCGGAGAGCAATTTATTGCCCCCGAGGCGACACCGGGTTTGTCCCGTTGGTGGGAGCTCCCATAGTCTCCCCGATTTCACCCGCTGCCAAGGATCAAGGTCAATTCAACGGGGAGGTGAGGGCGGCTTGCGGCAGGTTCCAAACCTGACTGCGGTGGCGATGGAGCTTGGGAAAAATAGTGGGGATGGATGGCCGCGGCAGCAGGGTGAATCGTGGTTGAGGTGCCAAGCAATGGAGGCGAAAGAGACGGGAAAAGGGGGCGCATGGGCGATACTTGTACACCCACGACGCGGAGTCCGCGGCCGGGCCTAGCACATCGACCACACGAGATCCATGGAGTTCCTTCGCCGCAAGACTCGGTCCGTAGTTGACGACGGGGACAAAGAGGTACTGACCAATAGGACCCACTAGTCAGTGTCGATTTCTCAATGTAGGCGCGTGTGAAGGGAGGTTGGGTAGTGGGGCCCGGTTGTCAGCGGATGAGAGGCTCGTGGTGGACGATGGGCCGCGCGAGAGAGGAATTACTGGGCCGCGCGTTAGAAGAAATCGGCCCAGACGCACAGTGTCGCGTCCCATTTTTATTCCATTTCAATTTCTTTTCTATACATTCAAATTCTCATATTTAAGCTTCAAACTTGAGTTGTGGATCCCTCATAAAAGTCAAGTGCATAAAATATACACTTCATCAATATGAAATAGTATTTTTATTTATATATTTTATTATATTTATTTAGTACTTCCCTTATCCTTCATCCCCTTTATTTTCTTTTTCTTATTTCAATTTCCTTTTCAAATTCCCATTTTGAGTTACAATTTAAAATTCAAACTTGTGGTAAACCTACCCTCAGATTATAAGTATGACTAGTGTAGGATTTATTTATTTATGAATTTATTTTGTATTTTATAACATTTCTTTCTCCTATTTTCATTCTCTTGATTTTCAAATCTAAATTTAAATTTTGTTATGAGTCACACCATGGATCAAAATGTACCAAATTCACATATTGGTGTAAAGAAATATATTCTTATTCATATATTTTATTTTAATTGATTTATTTGTTTGATAAATATTTGAAATATGAGATACGCTCATATTGTTCCTTTCTTTTATTTTAGGAGAATAATATTTTGAATGCGGGACAAGTAAAAATTACTTCAAAATTAATTATTCATGTAAATAAATGTTTATGGTGCATCATTTAATGATATGCATATTCTAAAATATTTCTTGGTTTTCAAAATTCAGTTCTCAATTTTCAACACTCAAGTATAATTTGAGACATCTGAATTTGCTATTTTATTTCTTCATATATTTATTTTATTATTATTTTTATATATACAAATTTTGGGCCCTACACTGGTGCACCATCGGACTGGGCCAATGATCGCCATGTCAGATGACCATTGTTAACTATCCATTGCCGACAGTTGAGCCAAGGTCCGGTGCACCACCCGCAAGGTCCGATGCGCAAATTGGCTTAGGTGCCCAAAAACAGCACCTCTACGCAAATGGTCTGGTTCACCAAGAAACAACTCGACTTGATTTCTTCAATTTCTTTCACTTGGGCTTGTTTTTTGTCTTGTGTCTTGGACTTTGCTTGATGTATTTGAGTCTTCTTTGAGCCTTCAAATGTCTTCTTTGAGGTGTTGCTTACTCAATGCCTCACCAAGTCACTTTTGCATCCTGTGAACTTTAATCATAAACTCTAGCAAACACATTAGTCCATGAGGTTATGTTGATCATCAAACACCAAAATTATTGTTGGGGGCCTTCGTCTTCCGAAGGTCCTCAAAAACATGATTAACAATGTTTCCCAAGCGTAATATATGTGCAGAACCTTCGGACTCGGGATGAAGCTGAACACAATATAGAAATCAGGGTCGGAACGAATGTTGAATCAGCGCCGAAGCTGCACGCAAGGGAGCTTCGGCTCAGTAGCAGAAAAAGGAACCGACTTAAGGAGGAAAAGGCTATCTAGTCCTCGATAGATTATTATTGAGTTAATAGTGAACATGAAGGGTATGAATGTAATTTCACACAGGCTGCGCCCTGTGCCTATAAATAGATGAACAGTACCCCATACTGTTCACGCTAACTTGTACTCGCTCATGCGTCATGCTCGTGCCTTTGCCTTCTGTCAAGCCGAAGGTACAAATGTAATCCAATATTGTTCTTATTCATTCATGATTATATAATAAAAGATATATTAACGGTGTCATATGATTATTCATGTTATTTCTCATGTATGATTATTCATGTTATTTCTCATGTTTCATATGCTTCATCTTTCATTAATATATGCTGTGATGATGAAGGTACGTCATTCATGACCTTCGTCCGAAGATCGTTATATCCTTAGGAAAATAATGCTTCGAAGGACGAAGGGCATTAACCATTAACCTATTTTTGTGTTGCCTTGTTCTTAACTCATAGCATTTGAGAACAAGTCCCCAACATTGATGCCCACCGTGGGTGTACTCACTTCCACAACTTTTAGCAAAGCATAAACCTTTGTCATGCCGCCGAAAAAGATAGCAGCACCAGCGGCTGCACTGCAGCCACTGGACACAAACCAAGACACACCCTCTCTCTCCGAGAGGCGAGAAGCCAAAAGAGGAAGGCCACCAGTCCAACACTTCAAGAGGAAGAGTTGGACCAGGAGATTAGGGACCTAGAAATCATTCACCAGCAGGTACAAAGGAAAAAGGAGAAGATGGCTCGGCTGGCCGACCTTCAGAAGAAGATCGACGAAGCTACCGAGGAAGTGCATCATCTTACTCAAGATGATCACGACCAAAGGCCCCAACACCGGAAGCTTCGTCAAGAGGTCTCATTCAATGAAGATGAATGGTACGATGATTTTAATCATGGTACCTTTGCTTTTGATAATGCTTCTCTGTTGGCAGCAGAATTGCAGGCTATCCCATGGCCACAATCCTACAAGCCACCCCAGCTACCCATGTACGATGGGCACTCAGACCCAAAACAGTTCTTGATGAGCTATGAGGCAACAATATCCTCATATGCAGGCAACGCAGCTGTCATGGCCAAGTCCTTCGTCATGGCAGTCCGAAACGTGGCCCAAACATGGTACTCTTCTCTTCGGCCAGGGACAATCACGTCATGGCAGAAGCTCAAGGACATGCTGGTTACCAGTTTTCAAGGCTTTCAGACGAAGCCAGTCACAGCTCAGGCCTTGTTCCACTGCACACAAGATCATGAGGAATACCTTCAGTCGTATGTCCGAAGGTTCTTACGACTGAGAGCACAAGCTCCCACAGTGCCCAATGAAATTGTCATTGAGGCCATGATCAAGGGTCTTCGGCCGGGACCTACGACTCAATACTTTGCCAGGAAGCCCCCCCAGACTCTGGAGAAGCTGCTTCAGAAAATGGATGAATACATCCGGGATGACAACGACTTCCGCCAAAGAAGGGAGGAAGCTTACAGATTCTCTGAGATGACTAGGGGCTTTGGAGGAAGAATCCATCCTAGGCATGTCAGATCAATCCACAACTACAGTCACAATGATGACAAAGGAAGCCAGCTTTAGAGGCCACAGCACACCTCACAGTCTTCGGGACAGCAGCAAAGCTCCTTCAAGGCACCAGCTCCAAGGGGCAGAGGCGGCATGGGCTTCGGAGGAAGATATGGCGATCATCCCAGGAAAATTTATTGCTTATTCTGTGGTGAGGACAAGGGCCACACTACAAGAATGTGCCAAATCACTATTTTGAAGCAGAAGGAGATCACCGAAGCCGAAGCTCGGTAGAATCAGCCGAAGTAGGTCTTGCACACTGCTTCGTGTCACTCTCCTGACATACCAGAATACGTGGGCAATCAACCTGTAGCCTCTGTTGCTTCGGCAAGCCATTCACAGGCTTCTTGGCCTTAGCTTCCACCGCCACCACCACTGCAACCCACTTATTCTCGAAGCCAGCAGCCAGAAGGGCGCCAACACTCCCAGCAACAACGTGACTTCAGGGAGGAGTCTGAAGCTCGTACAGTCAATAGTACTGTACCAGAGTCAAAGCACATATACTAAGCAATATCCTACTTCCTAAATGCTTTTATATTCTAGGTTATTTTGTTTTTGAATAAGGAGCAAGCAGTGAAAACTTAGTTTTATTTTACTTGTAATGATTTTGCTTCTACCAGAATGAAATATATCTTTTTCACAGACTTACGAAGTTCAAAAGTTACGAAGCTCAAAAGACGTTCCTAAGGGAATGCAGAGCTAAAATTACCGAAGCTACAAAAAGTCGTTCCTAAGGGAGCGCAGCGTAAGTCTTGTGCTCAAAAGACGTTCCTAAGGGAATGCAGAGCTAAAATTGCCGAAGCTACAAAAAGTCGTTCCTAAGGGAGCGCAGCGTAAGTTTTTTGCTCAAAAGTCGTTCCAAAGGGAATGCAGAGCCAAATACCACCGAAATATAAGGCAAAGAAGTTCAAAAGTCGTTCCTAAGGGGATGCAGAACTTATACCGCCGAAATAGAAGGCGAAGAAGTTCAAAAGACGTTCCTAAGGGGATGTAGAACTTATATAACCGAAATAAAAGGTGAAGAAGCTCAAAAGATGTTCCTAAGGGGATGCAGAGCTTGTGTGTTCCAGTGTGGGCGTATGGGTGTGTGTCTTCGGCATCCTCATCATTTTGCATCATATCATTACATCATTTCGCATAGCATCACATCATACATCATATTGCATCAATGATACGATAATTGAATATGAAGCTCATCTTCAGCAAATGCTTCATCAAAAAAGGTGCTAAGGCACAAAGTAAGTTTTGGGAGAAATAGTTTTATCAGCCTTGTTACAAGAAGGGGTCTCTTTTTAGAAAGCATGAATATCTTTCTTTATGAAGCATGGATTTTTTTTCTTTACGAAGCATGAAAAGAAGGGAAGGTGTTTTTTTCGCCGAATGCTCAAAAACGATATGTGTGTAAATTTCATGCATCGCAAAGAAATAAACTGCAATAATTTACATATTCAACTTAGCATTACATACTCCAGATATTACAAAGTTTTGTCATAATAGAAACCTAATCCTCCTTCATTTGTTACATACATCAAGCTTTTCAAAGTGTTTATTACAATAAAATCTATTCCTCTTTAAAGACTTTCTCTGCAACTTCGTTCAACAATTTGTTGACGACTTCGTCGACAATGGATTTAGCCATGTTTATGATGTTCAACGCTTCCTTCATTTTTGGATCAGCTAGAGGATCGAACGGTTCCGGTGGCGGAGATAATTCAGCTGAAGTAGGAAAAATTAATTAGTCTGAAGCTGCAAAAAACAAATGACGAAGCTAAAAACCAAAAATAATACCTATACGCTTTTCGTGCTCTGCAGCTTCTTCAGCTCGCCTTGCTTCTGCTCGAGTGTCATGGGTGTCTTTTTCACTTTTCTTTATAATTTCATGGGCCATCTCTCGGCCACCATTCACCCAGACATCATTGTAAAATTTCCCGCCCATCAAGGTTGCTTCAGTTGAAGGATCATTCGTGTCATCTACGGAGAAGACAGCTTTGGCCTGGGCCATGGTCTTAATGTGATCACATCCCGCCTTCTCCAAGATGGCTGAAATTCCCCGCGCACCGGAAAACACGCAAACATCCCCGCGATCACTCAAAATCTCTACGAAGGTTTTGGCTTCTCCACTTATCCATTCAACAACGCCTTCGGGGTCGCCTCTTATGAAGTTCTCTTCAATAGAATAGGCGCCCACTTTGGCGAAGCTAGCTTTTATTTTCTTTACACAGTCCAAAGACTTATCAAAGCACCTTTCCTTGGATGCGCGAAGTTCTTCAACATTTTTCTCTAGATAATTTTTCCAATATTCGCTGATTTCTTGATTAGATTGAGCGACTGCGCATTTTTCCTTAGCTTTGGCCAGTTGCCTGTAAAGATCTTCAATTTCTGTTTTCTGGGCTTCAGCCTCAGCTTTATAGCTAGGTTCGTCTTCCTTCACTTTGCTTACCAGAGAAATTAAGATTTTGTCTTTTTCAAGACCTTTGTTTCTCAATTCAATCACCTCTGAACGAAGGTTGTTCAGAGCCATCGTATAGCCTTCGTCTTCAATATTTTTCTGCGCCCTAAGGGCATTACTAAGAATTAAGCCCTACAAGAGGAGGAAAGAATTGAGTATGACAAATAAAATACCTCATTCTCATATTCAAAATTAGTTTTTATACCTTTATACTATTGTATGCTAGGCTATCATCAAGTTCATCCTTCGATAAAACTGAAAGACCGTCTTCCAGCTTCGGAAATCCTATGCTCTTATCCATCTCCCGGCAAACGGATATTTCTTTGTTATCCGGGAGACAGTACATAAAATCTTCTTCATTACTACCATTGAACACTAACGCCCCTTCGGATATTTCAATTTTTGGGCGTAGTGTTGGGATTCTAGTATTTCTTCTTGCGATAGCCTTTTTCCCGAAGCATGACGAATGATGTAATCAGCGCTTTTGTTCGAAGCCTTGGGAGCAGCAGCTTCGATCTTTTCAGATGCAATCTGCTCTGACGTCTTTTCCTCAGGCGCAGCAGACTCTGTCTCGGTGGGCACTAAAGGCCCAGCTTCGGATTCAGTTTGAATTTGCGCAGCTTCGGCTTCTGCTTGCCCAGTTTTGGCTTCAGCCTCCGTTTTTGTAGCTTCAGCAACTTTCTTTGTAGCAGCAGGGCTCAAGACCTTCGTAGTTTCAAGCACAGCATCTAGCACGTTGGCCATCCTTCTCCTCTTGGGAGTTGCGGTAGAAGTTTTTTGCACCTTCGAAAAACCTGCCGCTCCCGGTGGACTCAGAATTTCGAGCATTTTTGTCACTCTTTCCACCTGTGGCTTTTTGGCCTTATTATCTCCAGCCTTGGCTAGCCCAACTGTAGTTACCTTTGGTACTATAGTAGGCTCTTCAGTGCTCTGCATAATCAGAACAGTTTCTTTTACTTTGGCAGCTGAAGAAGTCCCTTCGCCAAATTCAGGTATCACGGCTGGTTCAATATAACGCAGCCGGTGAGTCAGAAACTTCATCTTCTTGCCCTTCGGCTCAGCTGTGATGGCCAAAGCAGCAATCTTTCTCTTTTTCCCTTGCCCTCGCAGCGAGTAGCAATAGTCAAGGTATACGAAGCCAATAGCATCAAATCCATGTTCAATCTTTTCTTGTTCCGACCCCCGAAAGCTGCGGACAAGGCATTGTCCTTGGCCTTGGAGTATGCCCCAAGTAGCTCGTCGCTAGTAGCTTCAATGCACTTCAGCCAGTCATCATTTGGCTCATCAAACTTATCCCCAAACCTGAAGGTATACATCAATCGGACTAAACCACCCTCACTGGAATCAGTGATGGTCTCCTTTGGCATTTCCCAGCTCTCCGCAAGCGGCCATACCCTGAAGGCTATATGTTCTTGAATCAAATCTCTGGTACCAATGAAGGAGCAAACAGTGCTAAAAGCCCTCCGACACGCTTCGACAGCGTCATCAATTTCCACCTTTGGCCTTTGCAGGCCGAAGTGGGACCAGATGGGGCGCTGGATGATTTCTTTAATATCTTCCCTTGCCTTTAAATCATTCTTCACATAAAACCATTCTTCCATTCAGGCTTTGGGCCATCTCTTCCAAAATGTTGGCACCGGGTGACTTGCGTTAGGGCGAGCGATAAATCCATAACAACCGAATTTGTTGTGGTACTGTTCTTTACCAATGACCTTTGTCTCATACAAAAGTTCGTGCATACTGCAGAAGCACTTCGCGCTTGGCTCTAGCCCTTGACTCCTTACTACCCAAACAAAAATCCCCATCCTTATTATAGCTTCAGGGGTGATCTCATGAAGGAAGACCTGGAATATCTTCAGCACTTCAACAACAAACTTGCTTAAAGGGAACCGAAGACCAGCCTTAAAAAAGCTTCGGTAGATAACAACTTCATTCTCCTCAGGGGCAGGGGTCATGTTGTCTCCACCAACTCTCACGATAGACATGTCGCGAAAGTACCTTCCTCTCATATTGTCAAAGTGACTCTGTTTAATAGTCGATTTCCCGAAGACAGTATGGCTTGGTCGCCAAGGCCGATCTTCGGAATCTTCGTCTCCACTCTCCATATCATAACTATCACTGTCATCAGTATCTTCACACAAACCTTCTAGAATCTCTTTGGTAATCTTCTCTGTGTTTGTTCTTGACATAGATTCAACAAACCCGACGATAAAAGGATCCACGGTTTTCCTTTCTTCAAACACCTTCGTCTCCTCAGTAAGTTTCGTTTCTGCAGTCATTTTCTTTTCCTCCTTCATCTTTTCCCCAGACATGGTTGAAGCGTCTCGATCCTTTGGGACTCAAATGTGATACAATTACTAGTCCCAGGAGGCTAGTAACCACATTCATTACTTCAAATAGTTACAGAGTCTGAATAATGTTATTACAGTACCGGGATACAAGCTCGAAAGTGAGCCGAAAAACATAAAGCGCAGTGGAAGATAAAATAGCCCAGGCCACAGGCAGAACTGGGTGAAGACACAGCCCCATCAATCAAGCATAGCAGAAAAGAAGTCTTCAGCCGCTGAAAAACATAAATAAATCTGGGTGAATACACTAGGTATTCCGCAAGCCCACCTGGCTCCCGTAAAGAGAAAGTGACCTATATTGTACATGCTTTATATGGTGGAGTTGAAGTCACTCATACTTTTTCATAGAAAGGCGGTACTCAATATTTAGGGTTTTCCCAAGACAAAAGAAGTAACACTTGCTTGACCACCACTGAGCTTCCCGCTCCCGTGGTACCATTTTCTTTCCAGAACATACACACGCATTTCCCTGTTCCCAGTTGTAGTAGAAACACTAATTGTCATACCATACCAGACTCGTCCATACCAGTGGACACGGACTATTCGAATAGGTTTAGACTCTGCGCAGAGGGGTACACTTTACCCACTAGTCCGGCTCTGCGATCTCATGGCCAATGAGACCCGAATCCGAAACTCTTTCCTTCCTTGTACGTCTGAACCTTAACGGTTATACCGGAAGGAGTCAGGCCACCACCATGTCCAAACCGGACAAAACATTCCCCCTCCTTATCCTCCCGGTGCTACCCCAGCCTTCATAACCCTGGGGTGGGACCGTACGAGTTCAGATTGAGTGGCTGCCCACACAGCCTCGAGTGGTTGTACTTTTTGGGAGTACAGGTAATGAAAGATGACAAACCGGTCCTTATATGAGAGGACGATCCTTCTGCTCACGCCTAAACCAGCTGAGCCAACACCTTAGGCCCTCCCCTAAACCAGGGAGTCCCTGATCATCCTACTTCACCAGGTGATGAGGGTGAGTACCCTTCATCGCACTCTTTTGGAAAACATTTCACTTATACCCCTTTTTACTTGTCCCATATCTTTTAATCGAAGTAATAGTTAATGCGGGCTCTCTCATTCTTACCATGCAATTCGATTCCCATCCCATAATCCAGGCTTAGGCAGTGGTAGAGAGAAATAGGTAAATAATGCATCAAGGGAAAGATGGACTTGCCTTCGTCGAAGCTTTCCTGGCACAAAAGGTTAATCTCGGAGGGCTCGGGTTCCTGCCCTTCTTCCGGAGCTAAGAGTTCCGGAGGATCGGATCCCTCTTCCGCTAATTAAACAAGACAATAACAATACATCAAACATAGTGACCTTTGTGGGGTGTGCAAATTATTATACTTTATTATTTTTGTGCCCTAATAATTTATTTAGACAATTTTTGGAGCATAAAATATTAGTATCTAAATATATATATGAAAATGGGAAAGGAAAATAGGAAAAAGAAAAAGAAAAGGGATTCTCCATTCAACCGGGCCGGGGGGGATTTTGGCCCACAAGGCGTGCGGGCGCGGGCGCGCTTTGCGGCCCAAATGGCCCAGCAGCGAGGGGACGGCGCCGTAGCGCGGGCCCACCAGCCAGGGAGAGAGGGGGGCTGACGGCGCTACTGGTAACGGAGGGGAAGGGGGGGCTCGACCGGGCCGGTCGGCGGCGAGCTCCGCGGCGGTTCTCCGCCGTCGGTTCGGTCCTCTAGCGGGGAAGGGGTGGCGAAGCACGGGCGGTTGGAGTGGGTCACGATGGTGGGGCGAATTTGGCCTGCGGGGGCCTATGGCGGCCGGTCCACGGCGCAGTGGCGGGCGCCCGCGGCGGCGAAGCCGCCGGTGAGGTTTCCGGCCATGACAGGGGGGCAAAGTGGTGTCGAGTGATCGCGAGTGTGTGGCGGAGCTTTGGCCATAGCTTAATTGAACAGAGAAACGCTAGAGAGGGGGAAGGGAGCTCACCTGAGCAAGGCAGGGGGCACGGCGGCGCTCGCTTGAACGGCTCGGGGAGGAGGGCAGTGAGGATGGCTGGTGTTGTGTGGCGAAGACGGTACTCGAGCGGGCCCTTTTATAGGCGCTCGAGGGAGGGAGGGGGATGGGGGAGACGGCGAGCACCGGCGAGCTCGCCATGGGTACGGGAATGGCGCTAACGCCGATTTGGACAGCTCGGGTAGGCCGGGGGGGTGAGTGGTCGGCTCAAGCACAGTGGCGAAGTTTGTCGCGGGGGCTGGCGGGCATTAATGGCGAGGCGACGAGGCGAGGGGCGTTCGGCGGCGATCGCGCCGGTGAGGGATGGGCAAGGGAGAAGGAGCTGACGGGTGGGGTCGGGCTGTCAGCGAGAGAGGTCCGCGCGAGAGAGAGAGCGGTGAGGCGCTGACTGGCGGGGCCCAGTGGTCAGGGGGCGGGAGCGGCGCGCGGGTTGGGCCGCCTGGGCCGGAAGAGAGGGGGGAAGAGCGGGCGCGCGCCAGCTGGGCTGGGATTCGGCCCAGCCGAGGGAGGGGAGAGGGTTTTTCCTTTTCCTTTTCTTATTCTATTCCTTTTTCTTTTTCTTTTCTACTTTTGTGTCTTTTTGTTTCTTTTCCTCTTATCAAAATTTCTCTAAATGAACTTGGTGATAAATATGGTCTATGTGAGGTGCTTCAAATCATTTTAAGTGCATGCAAATGATGGGGTGACCTAGGGGTAGGGTTAAGGGAGAAGAATAAAATGAAGGAGGGGGGGGAAATTAGGGGGGTTAGGGTTTCAAACCTGGGTTGGGATTTTGGGATGTTACAAACCTACCCCACTTAAAGGAATCTCGCCCTCGAGATTAGACTGGATTTGGGAAAAGATAAGGGTATTCCCTCCTCAAGAAGTCCTCACTCTCCCAGGTGGCTTCCTCTTCTCCTTCTCTGCTCCACTGAACTTTACAGAGCTTTACTTCTGAGGTGCGGGTCTTTCTGACTGCTGAATCAAGAAACTTGACTGGTTTCTCACGATATTGAAGATCTTTTTGAATCTGTACTGTCTCTTCTTCGAGGTGACTTTCTGGTGCTTGCAGGCATTTGCGGAGCTGGGATACGTGGAACACATTGTGGATGTCGGACATGGATTCTGGTAGTTCCAGGCGGTATGCTGCGGGTCCTACCTTGCCAATAATGGGATAGGGACCTACAAAACGTGGGGCTAGCTTCCCTTTGACTTGGAACCTCCTGACACCACGCATTGGAGAAACCTTGAGGTAGACGAAGTTTCCTTCCTCAAATCGGAGTTCCCTCCGCCTGTTGTCTGCGTAACTCTTCTGCCGACTTTGAGCTTCAAGCAACCTTCTTCGGATCAGTGCAACTTTCTCTTCTGCCTCTTTGACAAAGGCAGGTCCTTCTAGTGCCTTTTCCCCCACGTTGGACCACATGAGAGGGGTCTGGCATTTTCGTCCATACAGTGCTTCGAATGGTGACATCTTGATGCTGGACTGATAGCTATTGTTGTAGGAGAACTCTGCGTAGGGTAGACTGGACTCCCAACTTCTATCAAAAGCTAATACACATGCTCTTAACAGATCTTCAAGGACTTTGTTGACCCTTTCTGTCTGCCCATCTGTATGAGGGTGGTACGCGGTGTTGAAATCTAGCTTGGTGCCCATAGCTTTCTGAAGGCTTGTCCAGAATTTGGATGTGAACTGGGTTCCTCTGTCTGACACTATCTTCCTTGGGATGCCGTGGAGTCTGACTATCTCTTTGAGGTAAATCCGGGCAAGGGTGGCTCCTCCAAAGGTAGTTTTCACTGGAATGAAATGGGCTACCTTGGTGAGGCGGTCTATTATTACCCAGATGGAATCATTTCCTTTCTGTGTCCGGGGCAGTCCGGTTACGAAATCCATGCCTATTTCTTCCCACTTCCATTCAGGTATCGGGAGGGGTTGTAATAGGCCAGCAGGTTTTTGGTGTTCGGCTTTTGTTCGTTGGCAGATGTCACATCGGGCCACATACTGAGCTATTTCTTTCTTCATCCCCTTCCACCAGTATCTGGTCTTGAGGTCCAGGTACATCTTGGTAGTCCCGGGGTGGATGGAGTAGGCCGAGTCATGAGCTTCCTTGAGTAGGGCTTCTCGGGCCTCCCCTTTTGGTACACACAGAAGGTGTTTGAACCAAAGGACTCCTTGGTCATCCATCCTGAAGTCCGGGAGTTGTTCCTTGCGGGCTTTCTCCACAAGCCTTGCCGTCGCTGGGTCTAGATGTTGAGTTTTGCAGATGAGGTCTTCTAGCATTGGCTTGACTTCGAGACTGTCGTTGTTTCCCAGACATGCATTTAGTTGTGCTGATTCTTCCTTCTAGTCTTCTAGAAAGTTGGTCCCTTTTATTCCAAATGGTTTTCGACTGAGAGCGTCGGCCACCACATTGGCCTTCCCGGGGTGATAGTGAATTTCGAGGTCATAATCCTTAATCAGCTCTAACCATCTTCGCTGACGGAGGTTGAGATCAGGTTGAGTGAATATGTACCTCAGACTCTTGTGATCGGTGAAAATATGGCATTTGTTTCCGATTAGGTAATGCCTCCATATCTTTAAGGCATGCACTATGGCTGCCAATTCCAAATCATGGGTGGGGTAATTCTGCTCGTGTGGCTTGAGTAGGCGTGATGCGTAAGCAATGACTTTCTCGTTTTGCATTAGCACACACCCTAAACCTTGTCTCGAGGCATCACAGAAGACGACAAAATCTTGATGAATATCGGGCAGTGATAGAACGGGTGCCGTTGTGAGTTTCTCCTTTATGATTTGGAAACTTCCTTCACATTTTGGGGTCCACACAAATTTGTGATCTTTCTTGAGAAGTTCTGTCATTGGTCTTGCTATGCTGGAGAATCCTTTGATGAAGCGGCGGTAATACCCTGCCATTCCTAGGAAGCTTCGAACTTCACTGACGTTGGTTGGTTGCCTCCATTTTGACACTGCTTCTACTTTGGAAGGGTCCACTTCTATCCCTTCTGCGGTTAAGATATGCCCAAGGAAGGCTATCTTTTCCAACCAGAATTCACATTTACTGAGTTTGGCATAAAGTTGGTGTGCTCTGAGTTTTCCAAGGACGATCCGAAGGTGACGCTTATGGTCTTCGCGGTTCCTGGAGTAAATAAGGATGTCGTCGATGAAGACTACGACAAACTTATCTAGCTCTTCCATAAACACTTTGTTCATGAGGTTCATGAAGAAGGCAGGTGCGTTTGTCAGTCCGAACGGCATTACTGTGAACTCATATTGCCCGTACCGGGTGACGAATGCAGTCTTTTGGATGTCCGCTTCCTTGATCCTCAATTGGTGGTAACCAGACCTTAGGTCTATCTTGGAGAAGTACTTGGCTCCTTGAAGCTGATCGAAGAGGTCGTCAATCCGAGGAAGTGGGTACTTGTTCTTGATGGTAACTTCATTTAACGATCGGTAATCAATACACATTCTCATGCTTCCATCCTTCTTGGAGACAAACAGGACTGGTGCTCCCCAAGGTGATGAGCTGGGACGAATGTACCCTTTTTGCTGAAGATCTGAGATTTGAAGCTTCAGTTCTGCTAACTCGGTTGGAGCCATGCGGTATGGTCTCTTTGCGATGGGTGTTGTTCCAGGAATTAGATCTATGTAAAACTCCACTTCTCTTTCTGGTGGCATTCCTGGCAATTCTTCTGGAAATACGTCCATGAATTCTTCCACTACTGATATACTTTCCGTTGTTAGATTGAACATCATTGGGTCACTGGCGGGTGGCTGTGCCTGGCAAGAGACTGACTTTCCCTGCTGGTCGGTGAGGAGGACTATCTTGTCTGCGCAACTGATGATGCCTTTGTGTTTAGTTAGCCAATCCATCCCTAGCATTACATCAATTCCCTTGGATGGCAAGACGGTTAAGTCTGCTAGGAATACTACCCCACTTAAAAGGATTCTGACTTGGGAACATTTTAGCTGGCATAGGAGGTTGGACCCTGGGGTTCGGGTGACCAAAGGAATCTCTAGGGGAGTAGAGGGAATGCCATATTTTTCCACAAAGCTAGTGGCTATGAAAGAGTGGGATGCTCCAGAATCGAAAAGTACGGTGGCGGGAGTAAATTCAACAAGGAACTCACCGAGTACTACTCCCGGAGCCTGCTGAGCTTCCTGGGCATCGACGTGATTTACACGTGCCCTCCCTTGGTACGGAGTCTTGTTCTGCTGGCTGACGGTGGAGGGCGCCTTGGGGGCGGTTGCCGAGGTATTCTTGGGGCCATTCACCGAGTTGGAGTAGGCGGGTCCCAGTGGCTTCAGCTGCGGACAGTTGTTCTTGAAGTGACTTGGATCACCGCAGTGCCAACATGCATTTGCCGGAGGTTGGTTGCTTGCCACTGAGGGAGAATGGAAAGAGCTCTGACTCTGCTGGCTGAATCGTGACGGAGTGGGTCCAGCTGGTCTACTGAAGCTGGCCCCCTTGGGTGGAAACCCAAATGGTCGAGTCTTCTGGTGCCGGTCCTGCTGTTGTGCCCGGAGAACCTGGAACTTCCTTTTGAGATGTCCTTTTTCTTCCTCCTTAGCTCTTTCAACTTGCATGGCCTTGTTGGAAAGGTGAGAGAAGTTGAGGAAGTCTTGGCTAGCCAGAATTGTCTTGAGTTCGGGCCTGAGTCCCTTAAGGAAACGAGCCATCTTCTTGCTCTCCGTATTGACATCATCTGGCGCGTAGCGGGCTAACTCCGTGAACTTGTGCACATATTCGCTGACAGATCTTCCGTCTTGAGTCAATTCTCGGAACTCGTCCTCCTTAAGCTGTACCAATCCTTGGGGCACATGGTGCTCCCGGAAAGCTGCTTCAAATTCCGCCTAGGTAGCATCTCTGATGGTGACGTTGAAGGTGTCCCACCAGGCTAAGGCCATCCCAGATAGTTGGTGGGCAGCCAGTTGAACACGCTGATTTTCTGGGCAACCAATGGCTTCCAGCTTCCTTTTGATCGTGCGCATCCAATCATCTGCATCGAGGGGGTTGCTTGATCCGGCGAACGTGGGAGGTTTGAGTCTCAGAAAGTCCCCCACTCTGTCTTGCGGTCTTCCACCATTTGGTCGTTGATTCTCCAGATTTCGAGTGAGGACCTCGATGAGTCGGGTCTGATTGGCTAGAACTTGGGCTAGGTCTAAGGGTAGGGGTGGAGGTGCAGGGAGGTGGGTTTCACTTTCCTCTCTAACGACTTCCCCTTCAGCTCTTCGGGGGAAACCTGCTCCAATCCCTAAGGCGGTAGGCGTGGTTTTATCTGAAGCCATCTGCCAGGGAAGAGAGTCACTATCATGCACATGCAAATTGTTTTCAACCAAGTTATTTTATTCATTACACCATCACATTACAAACATAAGACTACTACAGGGGGAGACTACACGAGAGCGTTCTTCGAGGTACTAGCGAGTTCCTTGTCTAAGGTGTCCCCAAATGCCTTGAGAAGATCATCGAGGCTGGCTAGGGATACATCTTCTTCGTCGGACCAGTCATCTATTCTGGGGGGAGGTAGGGCTAGAGGGGCCTTCTTCTTCTTCTTCTCTGTCTGGCATCCTTGGTTAGTGGTCTTCTTCTGGATCTTCTTTTTGGGGGCGAGTGCCTTTAGCTTCTTGTCAAAGTCTATCTTCAAGGTCCGATAGGCCTCACGGGTGTTGGCTTCCTCGCCTTCCACTATGCTGAGACTCTCCTGGAGAGATGCCTTCTCTTGCGTAAGCTCTTTGACTTGCTGCTCTAGGCTTTCCACTCGGAAGTTTAGGTGGGTACAATGGGAGGAGAGCTCATCGTAGTGGTTGTCGAGGGTGTGGAGGTATCCGGCCATGTAGACAATAGTGGGATCATCTTCTATGGGATCTCCTCCTGACAGAGCCTGGAGTCTTTTCTTCCAGGTTGGGGTGTTTTTGTTGCTGGGTGGGAAATGTCGGAGGGGAGTCTCAAAGATCTCTCGGCTATAGTTTTGGCACAGTTGTTTGAGGGCTTTTCGAGCAATGCTCTGGCATGTGTCTGGGAAGCGGTGCCCGATGAAGGTAATTTGGAAAGGAGGGTGGTTTGGGTAGTTCCGGCTTTCTCCCAAGTAGACCGCCATAGAGCACTTTTCCATTCCATTTTCACGGTACTCTTTCCAGACATATTCGGGCTTTTTGCGGATCCCCAAGCGCAGCGCGCAGCTTCGAAGAAGGTGAGGAAAGCCTTCCTCCTCTGAGCAATAGGAAGTCCTAATCACCCAGGGGTTTTCCATCTGGTAGACAAAAAGAAAGGTCTATTAATATCGGGGAAAAGGGGAAAGAGTGTTTCTTGGAGGTAAGAGGTGTTTTCTTGTTAAGGCAACTTTTAAGGTCAAGGCTGTGGTCTACGGCCAGTCCTATAGGCTCTGATACCACCAGAAGCGTCCCGATCCTTTGGGACTCAAATGTGATACAATTACTAGTCCCAGGAGGCTAGTAACCACATTCATTACTTCAAATAGTTACAAAGTCTGAATAATGTTATTACAGTACCGGGGATACAAGCTCGAAAGTGAGCCGAAAAACATAAAGCGCAGTGGAAGATAAAATAGCCCAGGCCACAGGCAGAACTGGGTGAAGACACAACCCCATCAATCAAGCATAGCAGAAAAGAAGTCTTCAGCCGCTGAAAAACATAAATAAATCTGGGTGAATACACTAGGTATTCCGCAAGCCCGCCCGGCTCCCGTAAAGAGAAAGTGACCTATATTGTACATGCTTTATATGGTGGAGTTGAAGTCACTCATACTTTTTCATAGAAAGGCGGTACTCAATGTTTAGGGTTTTCCCAAGACAAAAGAAGTAACACTTGCTTAACCACCACTGAGCATCCCGCTCCCGTGGTACCATTTTCTTTCCAGAACATACACACGCATTTCCCTGTTCCCAGTTGTAGTAGAAACACTAATTGTCATACCATACCAGACTCGTCCATACCAGTGGACACAGACTATTCGAATAGGTTTAGACTCTGCGCAGAGGGGTACACTTTACCCACTAGTCCGGCTCTGCGATCTCATGGCCAATGAGACCCGAATCCGAAACTCTTTCCTTCCTTGTACGTCCGAACCTTAACGGTTATACCGGAAGGAGTCAGGCCACCACCATGTCCAAACCGGACAAAACATTCCCCCTCCTTATCCTCCCGGTGCTACCCCAGCCTTCATAACCCTGGGGTGGGATCGTACGAGTTCAGATTGAGTGGCTGCCCACACAGCCTCGAGTGGTTGTACTTTTTGGGAGTACAGGTAATGAAAGATGACAAACCGGTCCTTATATGAGAGGACGATCCTTCTGCTCACGCCTAAACCAGCTGAGCCAACACCTTAGGCCCTCCCCTAAACCAGGGAGTCCCTGATCATCCTACTTCACCAGGTGATGAGGGTGAGTACCCTTCATCGCACTCTTTTGGAAAACATTTCACTTATACCCCTTTTTACTTGTCCCATATCTTTTAATCGAAGTAATAGTTAAAGCGGGCTCTCTCATGCTTACCATGCAATTCGATTCCCATCCCATAATCCAGGCTTAGGCAGTGGTAGAGAGAAATAGGTAAATAATGCATCAAGGGAAAGATGGACTTGCCTTCGTCGAAGCTTTCCTGGCACAAAAGGTTAATCTCGGAGGGGTCGGGTTCCTGCCCTTCTTCCGGAGCTAAGAGTTCCGGAGGATCGGATCCCTCTTCCGCTAATTAAACAAGACAATAACAATACATCAAACATAGTGACCTTTGTGGGGTGTGCAAATTATTATACTTTATTATTTTTGTGCCCTAATAATTTATTTAGACAATTTTTGGAGCATAAAATATTAGTATCTAAATATATATATGAAAATGGGAAAGGAAAATAGGAAAAAGAAAAAGAAAAGGGATTCTCCATTCAACCGGGCCGGGGGGGATTTTGGCCCACAAGGCGTGCGGGCGCGGGCGCGCTTTGCGGCCCAAACGGCCCAGCAGCGAGGGGACGGCGGCGGGGACGGCGCCGTAGCGCGGGCCCACCAGCCAGGGAGAGAGGGGGGCTGACGGCGCTACTGGTAACGGAGGGGAAGGGGGGGCTCGACCGGGCCGGTCGGCGGCGAGCTCCGCGGCGGTTCTCCGCCGTCGGTCCGGTCCTCTGGTGGGGAAGGGGTGGCGAAGCACGGGCGGTTGGAGTGGGTCACGATGGTGGGGCGAATTTGGCCTGCGGGGGCCTATGGCGGCCGGTCCACGGCGCAGTGGCGGGCGCCCGCGGCGGTGAAGCCGCCGGTGAGGTTTCCGGCCATGACAGGGGGGCAAAGTGGTGTCGAGTGATCGCGAGTGTGTGGCGGAGCTTTGGCCATAACTTAATTGAACAGAGAAACGCTAGAGAGGGGGAAGGGAGCTCACCGGAGCAAGGCAGGGGGCACGGCGGCGCTCGCTTGAACGGCTCGGGGAGGAGGGCAGCGAGGATGGCTGGTGTTGTGTGGCGAAGACGGTGCTCGAGTGGGCCCTTTTATAGGCGCTCGAGGGAGGGAGGGGGATGGGGGAGACGGCGAGCACCGGCGAGCTCGCCATGGGTACGGGAATGGCGCTAACGCCAATTTGGACGGCTCGGGTAGGCCGGGGGGTGAGTGGTCGGCTCAAGCACAGTGGCGGAGTTTGTCGCGGGGGCTGGCGGGCCTTAATGGCGAGGCGACGAGGCGAGGGGCGTTCGGCGGCGATCGTGCCGGTGAGGGATGGGCGAGGGAGAAGGCGCTGACGGGTGGGGTCGGGCTGTCAGCGAGAGAGGTCCGCGCGAGAGAGAGAGCGGTGAGGCGCTGACGGGCGGGGCCCAGTGGTCAGGGGGCGGGAGCGGCGCGCGGGTTGGGCCGCCTGGGCCGGAAGAGAGGGGGGAAGAGCGAGCGCGCGCCAGCTGGGCTGGGATTCGGCCCAGCCGAGGGAGGGGAGAGGGTTTTTCCTTTTCCTTTTCTTATTCTATTCCTTTTTCTTTTTCTTTTCTACTTTTGTGTCTTTTTGTTTCTTTTCCTCTTATCAAAATTTCTCTAAATGAACTTGGTGATAAATATGGTCTATGTGAGGTGCTTCAAATCATTTAAGTGCATGCAAATGATGGGGTGACCTAGGGGTAGGGTTAAGGGAGAAGAATAAAATGAAGGAGGGGGGGGAATTAGGGGGGTTAGGGTTTCAAACCTGGGTTGGGATTTTGGGATGTTACAATGGTGAAACGCGTCTTTTAACCGAAGCTCAAAAAGCTTGAAAATCTAGCGAGCGATTGTAAGCAAGAGCTAAGAGCTTGAGAAAAAAATGCAAATGGCAGAAACAACATATCAAATGCTGCCGGTGTGAGTTCATATTTATACGCCTAGCACGCTGTAACTTGGAGGGCCCCAGCTGTCATTGATTGTTGCTATTCTAGCAAAGGGAAGGTGTTTTTTCGGACCTTCGGCTTAAGGCCTTCGTTCACGTCGCAGTCTGAATTCGTTGTTATAACAAATTAATACTGTGAGGGACTACTGTTGGGGCCTTCGTCTTCTGAAGGTCCTCAAAAACATGATTAACAATGTTTGCCAAGCGTAATATATGTGCAGGAACCTTCAGACTCGGGATGAAGCTGAACACAATATGGAAATCAGGGTCGAAACGAAGGTTGAACCAGCGCCGAAACTGCACGCAAGGGAGCTTCGGCTCAGTAGCAGAAAAAAAACCGACTTAAGGAGGAAAAGGCTATCTAGTCCTCGATAGATTATTATTGAGTTAATAGTGAACATGAAGGGTATGAATGTAATTTCACATAGGCTACGCCCTATGCCTATTAATAGATGAACAATACCTTCGTACTGTTCACGCTGACTTGTACTCGCTCGTGAGTCATGCTCGTACCTTTGCCTTCTATCAAGTCGAAGGTACAAATGTAATCCAATATTGTTCTTATTCATTCATGATTATATAATAAAAGATATATTAACGGTGTCATATGATTATTCATGTTATTTCTCATGTTTCATATGCTTCATCTTTCATTAATATATGCTGTGATGATGAAGGTACGTCCTTCATGACCTTCGTCCGAAGATCGTTATATCCTTAGAGAAATAATGCTTCGAAGGACGAAGGGCATTAACCATTAACCTATTTTTGTGTTGCCTTGTTCTTAACTCATATCATTTGAGAACAAGTCCCCAACAATTATATAGTTTAATGGGTTGAGGTTCATTTTCCTTACAACTTTTATACTCTAGACACATGTCATATGTTAGTGGGTTCCTCATTGGGTAGTGGGTATGGGACAAGGGAGAAAAGGCCCACACCCACCATACCTGATGAGTATAGGAAATGACCCAACAACATATCCATGTATCAAAATTTGCCATACTTGTGCCCTAATATGGTTATTACCCATCGAGTATTGGGTACTCATTGACATCTTTAATGATGTGGGGAGTGGGCGTGCGAGCAGGGGTGTCAGAGGAGAGTCGAATATCCCATTCATGACTATCAATGTCCAGTTTTACACTATGCATCTATATGTAGGTGATGGAAGGAGACAGGAGGATCGACATCACTGCCACCACCGCAACATTCTTGTCCCTATTTCTCCTTATGAAAGTGTCACACCCGGTTTACAAAACTGAATTCTTCCATACATGCATCAAGATCTCACATGCATAGCTTCGTCATACATTGATATATATGAAAGGACTACGAACACCTAAGAGGGGGTGAATTAGAACATCTATTTTTCTCACTAATCTAGGCCATAAATGAGTCTTCTAAACAAAACCTATGCAAAATACTAATCAATAATGTGCAAACTAGGTTTTGTTTAAGTGTTTCTATCTCTACCGCAAAAGGAGTTTAGCAACCTAAGTTCCAATCCTATATTCTAAACTAGGAATAGAGAGATTGCAACTTAAGTAAACAATAAACATGGAAGCTTAAAGACAAAGGTAGAGAAAGCAAACTCTCGTGGACGCGCTGATATTTTTACCGAGGTATATAGAACCGCGCAAGGTTTTGACTAATCCACGTTGCTGCCTCTACGCAAAGGGAAGCCCACGCTAGAGCTGTCGCACCCGGGCTTTAAGGAACAAAGTCGGGTGCATCTCATATATGCACCAGAGAAGACAACACATATAATAACAGAGTGCATAGAGATAAATGTCAAAAATATCATAAATGTACTTATTACATAGCGGAAGTCTTACAAAAATAAATGATAAAATAAAGCGAACTAAATAATATTCACTGGCGCCACAAAGCTGACTGGGAAACGCCACCTAGATCAAGTCAAAAGCCTCAGTGTTAGGAGGCTCCTCTTCGACCATCTGTTCTTCTCTTGTGGGGGGTGAGACAGCAAGGGTGAGCTCACACATGTTCATCGCTCAACAAGTCGTGGGGAATAATGTGCATGAACTCACCAAAGGTGAGAGTTCATGTGAAGTGTAAGGCTGATCAATAAAATAAAGGTTGCAGCTGAGCATTGCTTTTATAAGTTGATCAAAATTTTAATAGCAATTACTAAGTGTAAGTAAATATCAAACCTTAGTAATAATAAATAAAAGTAATAATAAAATAATCCCAGATGCAATGAAATGACAAATTGAATTTAATTCCATAAGTTAATCATGTGAGTGTCCGAGCCGCTCATGACCGTGAGCATGACTAGTTTACCAGTTTTACACTCTGCAGAGGTTGCACATCTTTACGCACAAGTCGTGTTACCCATTTGCCACGGAGTTGATCAGACCCCATGCACCTCTACCAAGGAAGCGAGGCAGGGTACCACTACGAGGCCTTTACAAAGTTCCACTAGCTTCAGAAAACCCGCTACAGTTTCTAGGAAGCTCCAGTGCAGGAATCCCTCGTTTGACCACCATCGCAGCAAAATCAATCAAAGGACCTCCCTACACTGACCACTCCCCTACTGCCCTTGCCCCTTTCGGATAAGGTAGTCATCCACTAGCTTTCCTAGTTAATCAGCCAAGGGCATCCCATACTACCCTTGTGGTAGCACTGTTTTCCCGGGTGGTTCTCTATGTTCCCATTAACATAATGATCTTATCATGAACAATAAATAATAAGTGATAACAAAAGTATAACAATGAGTGATGTATATCTTCATACACAAAACCACATAAAGCAATAGCATATACTACCCAAAAAATATTCAGTGGTAAAACAAGGTATAAAGATAGCCAAAACTGGGGTAACTTATTGGATCTCATCAAAATTATCTTATGCAGATCATTATGATTAATAAGAACATGACTTGGTAAAAAGAAGTGATCAAGGGCACAACTTGTTTTCAATGAGCTCCTGCTCAACAACTCCTATCTGCTGGGCACCAGAGTCCTTAGTGACTTGCTCGTCTACTCGCATCAATACAAACATACATAGTATAAAGGAGGAATTAACATCACACCAAACATGTGAATAAATTGCACAATAAAAATCTACACAATAAAATAAGATCCTAGGAACATGAATCATTAATTTTGGAGTTATAGATTTTAATATATAAATTTCTCAAGGTTTTATGTATTTAATACAAGATTAAGTAATAGATACATTTTAGTGTGTATTTCATGCCAAAACAGAGACACTAATAGATAAACAATAATATTACAAAATTTTATGAACTGGAATGGACCAAATTGGAGTTCATCTGAATTTTCTACAAATTAAACAAGTTTCTGCAATTAATTTAATACCAAAAATCTATTTCTAATTTTTATTTCCCTGGTTTTCTAATCTATGAACTGGACCTCAAATTCCACAAAGCGTAGGGGCTTCCTCGGAAAAACCCCAGACTCAGGCTAAACCACGAAAGGACTACGGGTTGTTTCCTATAAAGTGCGGGGCCTCTTTAATAATTTGTACCCGCGACGGGGTATCGTAGAACACGAGCCGTTAGATTAGATCTGGACAGCCCAGATCCGTCTATAATCATTCCGAATCGGTACGCTACCCTAATCGTTAGATCATACAGACTCCGGACTCAACCCGATCCGTCCGATCTGATCGCACGGTTACGATTTCCCCCGCCTAAACGTTACGCCTGAATCAACCAGAGTCGCTAACAAAGATCCAACGGTGTACGTTTGTCCCTTCCAATCCCGGCGGCGGTCGCGGCGGCACGGTACGCATGCGGCGGCGCAGGTCAATTTCGCCCCTACGGTGCATCACCCCTAGTTCTGATACCCGCAAAATGAAATTGGCACGACGACGAACTTTGGAGGAAGGTTCATACCGATAGTTGCAGGGCGAACACCACTGGCCACGGCGCACAGCGGACCCACGGAGGATTTTGCGCTACGACGACGAATTCCGAGGTCACCGACCACCCTTCCTCCGCAGCGAGTCCCCGGTTCTGTCCCCGAAGCACGACGAGACACACAGGCACGAAATCGTGGACGCGACGACGGCAACACAGATTGAACTACGGCGGCAGAACTTTCCTCTCCAATGGCGGCGGCGCACTGAGAACCTAACAGTGGCGCGAATGCGGCTAGGTGGGGGCGAAGAGTGGCCACGGGGCACCGAGCGCAGGCTTTTATATGGTCAACTCCCCAAACGGCCGAGCGAGCTTCGCGGAGGTCGTGGCGGCGAGGACTGTTCACGCCGCGCGACTTTTACGGAGAAGAAGACGGCAACGAGGAGGGGTCCACATGCAGTGACGGCAGCGAGAACTAAAGAGCAGGTAACCGGCTGCTAAGCGGGCCCGAGCTGTCAGTCGGCTACCCGGGCGCGGTTGGAAAGGGGATTGGGCCGCGCAGGAGTGTTAGGGTATATGGGCCGAAATGGGGTAGTTCGGCCCAGGTGGATTTTTATTCTTCTCTTTTTCTTTCTTCTCCATTTTTCTAATTTTTTATTTCAAATTTGAATTCAACTTTGATTGTGGATTTCACATTTAGACTAATTGTACAAACTTAAGTCCCAACATGAATATTATTTATTTACATATTTTATTTATTTATTTTTATATCCTTCCTCTCTTTCTTTCTCTTATTTTGAATTCTTGAATTTGCCTTTAAATCTTATATTCAATTTTGAAATTTGATATATTTCTTTTTACCTGATTTTTTATATTGTCACAAAAAAATGCACACAAAATGGAAAACCAGCATGATGCATGATTTAGTGGTGTCCTTTGTTAGTCATTTATTTGTTTAAGTGAGGTGTCCACATGAAATGATAAAGAGAGATGGCACACATGCATATAAAGGAATATAATTTCTCCTTTTAGATTTTCTTACAAAGTGGGTATTACAAGAGTCAAGCACCCGGTTGAGTAACTTTGTAGAGAGACGTAGTCCTTCTCCATGCACAAGTGGTGCTCCTCTTCTGGCCTCCTCTCATATGCTCCCTGTCGTCTTCACTATCGAGCTTTTGGTCGAAACACTACATGCCTCGTTCCCTTCGATACACGGTGGCGGCCACACCACAAACTCGGTTGGTGTGGTCTCGCAAGACTCTCACCCACTCGGTACAATCTCTACTACTCTATAAGCCTATATTGTAGGCGTCCACACCCGTGCACCTGTTCTGCCCCGCGCCCGTGGTCATCACCCCCAAACCAGAGATCCTCCCCTCGTGCAGCTTCACCTCGGCGCCCTAAAACCCTCGCACAATCCCAAGAAAGCCTCTGTCGAGGGGATTGCGCCGTGCTAATGGATCCGCCCCAGCGCACCTTCCATCAACGAGGTGAATCATGGGCACAATCCCAGGAAGTCTTCCATCGGCGCTCGCCCCGCTCTCCGACCATTGGAAGGTGAAGCTGCAGGGATTGCGCTAATGGATCCACCCCAGCACACCTTCCATCAGCGAGGTGAACTGCGCTCGTGCTCCACCTCGCGCCCGTGGTCATCGCCCCCAAACCAGAGATCCTCCCCTCGTGCAGCTTCACCTCGGCGCCTCTCGTGCCCGTCGCATCATCGTCCTCTTCCACCTCCCAGCGGCCTCCAGCATGTCATCCCCTGCGTCGTCTTCTTCCGCGTCGGGCATGGCCACCCGATCGGCGGCAGCCAGCAAGCGGGAGGGGAGGTAGGTCACAACAGCAGCTAGATCCGGTCGGCGGCGAGGAGCGAGCGGGAGCGGACGACAGGCATGTATCACCCAACCTCTCTCATCCTCACGCCTCCCCCTCTCTTTGTCTTTCCTCAACAACACGCGAAACCCTAGCTCGATCCCCACTTTTTCCAGGTGTTCGCGCTCCCACCACCCACCTTCGTCCATATCTGCCTTCGTGCGCTTCGGGGTGGGGGCGACGATGGCGGTGCCACGGGCGCCGAGTCCCACGACTGCCGCGTCGACACCTCAAGCCCAACCCACCTCCTGCCTTCGGCCACGAGGTTGTAAAAGGTGTCGACGACGGCCGGCACCTTCTCCGCCAACGCCGCCTTGGTGGCCATCTCCTTGGGGCGGCGAAAGAAGGACCAGTACTGCGTGTTCTTGTCCTGCACCTTGTCCCGCGTGATGGATCCCATCTTGAGATCCACCGCCTTCTTGCCCTTCACCTCCGCTGTGCCCATCACCGAGACAAACCAGTACACCAGCCCCGCCCCGAGTTCTCAGTCGCCTCTGCTCACTGGATCTCCTCGACAATCTTCTCTTCCGCCATGCTGGTTGCAAGCTCGTCTTCTCTCTTTGGTGTTGTTGCAACTTATCCAACGACGACCGGTGAGCCATCGTCCGTGCGCCCATGGGCCTCCGTTTCTGTCTCCATGACCTCGCTGCTCTGCGGCCTCACCTCTTGCAGCTCCGGCATCTCCGCCTCCACATGTATGATCTTCTCCTCCACGGCTACGTCCTCCTCCTCCTCCTCTGCTTTTTCTTCGGCTGCCTTGCGCTGACCTGCTGCTCTTGACGTCTTACCTCCATGGTCGTGATGTCAGTGGAGGAGAAGATGATGGGTCCTATTCTTGGCAGGCCTTTGCGCTTCCTAGGTCCGTCCAGATGCGCAAGACCAGCAGTTCCTGAAGTTTTTTTATTCCAAAATCTGGAAGATCGAACATGTTACAGCTTTGGGTTAACCATGTCTTCATTTATATGTCCTCATTTCAGGGGTTGCCCTAAAGCCTACCATCCTTCTTGTGTTAACCGGGATGATGACTTCAAGTCAAAGGGTCGGTGGAACTGTGGTATGTGCAATAAATTTGTCTGACTGATCCTCATTTTCCTTACATAAATGCTTGCATTTGGATCATGTGGACATGCATTATTTCTTGAAGCTACATTTAAAGTGATCCTGTAATATTGGCCGTCTCACAGTTCCCTTCTCAATTTGTTTAATTTGTATGAAATATGGAATTTATAATGATCTTACAGCATTGGTCATCACGTGTTTTCCCTGTTCTTACTATCATATAGCTTACTTGAAAATGTTTTATCTATTCCTAAACATTGAGATTAGTGAGATCTTTCTATCATGCTCTTCTTGATTTGTTTAACTTGTTTAAATTTTACACTGATCCTGCAACATTGTTCATCACACGATTCCCATGTTCATAGTATCATTAGATTAGTGACATTGGCAGTTGCCTCCTTCGGTATGGCATTTACTGTACTTCTGTATTTTACACTAATTTGTATTTCTGTATTTTACACTAATCTGTATTTTACACTATAAACAGGGGAATCATGTAAGAAGAGGGTCCCTTGCAACATTAGATTAGCGATTGCTTACGTTTGAGAATGTTTTATTTGTTCTTTTTTCCTGAACCGGGGTCGACCCTATTTCTATTAATCGCAAGAGAAATACAGATGTTCGAGAGAGAGCCTAGATGAAAGAGACAGGGGCAACAAATGGTTGACCACTCTTGTCTGGACCAATAGTCCACTTCAGATGTCAGGCAGAAGAGAAATAGGTGCCTTGCAAAACATAGACTAAAAGCTAATGATACAACTGTCTACCAAACAAACCACTAAGTTAAACGTTCAACCAGTGCAACAAACTCCCTTATACATCACATGGTACATAACCATACCATCTTCAGGCAACCTTCAATTCTTGCCTTCACCCCTTCAAGGTGTGTCCTCCAGCTGCAGCATCGCCTGGCCCGAAGAAAGCTGATTCTGCCAGTAATCTTGTGTTGACATGCAGCATGACATTCACCCCTTCAACCATCATCTCCTGAATCTCTATTGGCTACAGATGCATACTTGATCTGAATGCTTTTTTGCTCGTAGAAGTCGAAGAACTCTGAACTTGTGAAGTTGGATCCTAGGTTAGTTATGTTGATGTTTGGTATCCCGAATCTGAATATTATGTCTTGTATGAATTCCACGGCCTTAGCTGAGGTTAAAGAAGCGATGGGCTTGAACTCTATCCATTTAGTGAATTTGTCGATCGCTACCAATACATGAGTGTATCCTCCTTGAGCTTTTTTGAAAGGTTCAATCATATCCAGTCCCCAGCATGAGAAAGGCTAAGTTACTGGTATGGTCTGCAGTTGCTGTGCTGGCAGATGTTGTTGTTTTGACAAGTATTGGCAAGCTTCGCACCTCTGAACTAACTCGGCTGCATCACTCTTCGCTGTTGGCCAATAGAATCCTGACCTGAAGACCTTCCCGACTAGTGTTCTGGATGCTGCATGTATTCCACATTGCCCAGCATGGACCTCCTCCAGAAGTCGTTTCCCAGTAGATGAGAGAATGCACTTCATGAGGACGCCTGATGCACCTCTTCTGTACAATGTCTCCCCAATGAGTGTGTAGTGAGCCGACTGTCTGGCAATGCGCTCGGCTGAATTCTTGTCATATGGTTCCTCTTCATTCTTTATATACTTGATGATTGGCCTTCTCCAGTCATTAGAGTCTGACTCGGGTTGATCTATAATATTACACTCTTCTGCTTGATCCATTGAGATGCTCGGCTGTAGTATTTCTTGCACAAAGACTCCAGGTGGGACCTGAGTTCGACTGGATCCTAGCTTGGACAATACATCGGCTGCTGTGTTCCGATCTCTTTCTACATGATGAAATTCCAGGCCCTCAAATTTGTCTTCCAGCTTTCGGACGGCAGTGCAGTATTTTCCCATTGAATCACTTGAACAATCCCACTCTTTGTTTATCTGGCTAATGACTACCAGAGAGTCTCCGTACACCATCAATCTCTTGATACCCAATGATATGGCGATGTTCAATCCATGAATCAGAGCTTCATACTCGGCTGCATTGTTGGAGGCCGGAAATAGCAACTGGAGGGCATATTTGAGGTGCTCGCCTCCAGGTGCGGTGAAGAGAATTCCCGCTCCTGCTCCCTGTAATTTCAGCGAGCCATCAAAATACATTCGCCACACTTCTGCAGTCTCTGGGTTATCTGGTACTTGTTGTTCAGTCCACTCTGATACGAAATCAACCAGTGCTTGAGTTTTGATGGCAGTACGAGGTCGGAATTCGATGTCATGAGATCCCAGCTCACAAGCCCACTTGGCTATTCGGCCAATGGCTTCCTTGTTGTGAAGAATATCCCCTATCGGAAAACCAGTGACTACTATGACTTTGTGGTCATCAAAGTAGTGACGTAGCTTGCGGGTAGTTAGAAGTACTGCATATAATAGCTTCTAAACTTGAGGATACTTTTTCTTTGAGGGGCCTAGAACTTCACTGATGAAGTAAACAGGATGTTGCACTGGGTAGGCATGTCCTTCTTCTGCTCGCTCGACTACCAACGCGGTGCTTACCACGTGAGTCGTGCAAGAGATATACAGTAGCAGATCTTCAGCTGGTTGAGTTGACGTAGCTCGTCGGGGTGGCTTCAGTATTGGTGGTGTGGTCAAGAATTTCTTCAGTGCATCTAGAGCTTCCTGTGCCTCCGAAGTCCACTAAAACTTATCCACCTTCTTGAGTAGCTTGTAAAATGGTAAACCTTTCTCCCCCAGCCTGGATATAAATCTGCTCAGAGCTGCCATACATCCAGTAAGTCGCTGAACCTTCTTTTGTGATCGAGGTGCTTCCATCTTCATGATAGCTTCAATTTTATCCGGATTAGCCTCAATTCCCTGGTGGTTGACAATAAACCCGAGTAACTTTCCTGCTGGTACCCCGAAAACACATTTTTTGGGATTAAGCTTCCATCTATACCGTCTCAGACTGTTGAAAACCAGCTGTAAGTCTTCGATGAAGTTTTCCGAATTCTCTGTTTTGATTACCACATCATCTACGTAGGCCTCCACACGCTTGCCCCAGTGATCGGCTAAGCACGTTTGAATGGCTCTCTGATAAGTCGCTCCAACGTTTTTGAGGCCGAACGGCATGGAGGTATAACAGAAAGCACCAAACGGAGTGATGAACGCTGTTTTTTCCTCGTCTTCTTTCGCCAAACTAATCTGATGGTATCCGGAATAGCAATCCAAGAAAGACAGCACAGAGCACCCAGCGGTGGAGTCCACCACCTGATCTATCCTTGGGAGCCCGAAGGGATCCTTCGGGCAGTGTTTGCTGAGATCAGTATAGTCGACGCACATGCGCCAATCCACTTTATTCTTTTTGAGTACAAGAACAGGGTTGGCTAACCACTCGGGGTGTAACACCTCTCTAATAAATCCAGCCGCGACTAAGCGAGCTAACTCGGCGCGAATGGCCTCTCTCTTGTCGGGCGTGAAACGACGTAGCTTTTGCCGAATCGGCCTTGCCTGGGGATAGACTTTCAGTTTGTGCTCGGCCAGTTCTCTCGGGACTCCCGGCATATCCGCAGGTTGCCATGCGAATACGTCTCGGTTATCTTGCAGAAACTGGACGAGCGCGCTTTCCTATTTGTCGTCCAGGCTGGAGCTGATGATGGCAGTCTTGCGTTCATCAGCGAATCCCAGGTTGATCCTTTTAGTTTCTTCAGTCGGCCGCATAGAGGTCGCGGCCTGAGCTTCATTTGCCGGTACTGCAATGTCCTCCTCAGGCTTAGAGTTCGCCTGTGTTGAAGAAACCGTCGACGGCTTGGTGGTGAGGGCTGCTTGGATGGCCACTCGGAAACACTCTGCGGCGCCTTGGAAGTCGGCGCACACAGTTATGATTCCTTGCGGTCCTGGCATCTTCAGTACCATGTACGTGTAATGTGGAATGGCCATGAATTTGGCCAATCCCGGCCTCCCGATGATGGCGTTGTACCCGCAGTCGAAGTTCGCCACTTCGAACCTCAGGAACTCGGTTCTGTAGTTCTCCGGAGTTCCGAAGGTGACAGGCATGTAGATGTGGCCCAGCGGGTATTCCCCTTCCGTCGGCACGATGCCGAAGAAAGGAGTGTCCGACTCATGGAGCTCTTTGAGGTGAACTCCCAAGCCTTGGAGTGTCCGGGGGAAGGTGACGTTGATGCTGCTCCCCCCGTCCACTAGCACCTTCTTCACCCGGCTCTCTCGGATCACCGGATCGACGAGGAGCGGGTATTTGCCTGGATGGTCGAAGTTGAGCCATTGATCCTCCCGAGTGAAAGTGATCGGGTGCTCCGACCACCGGTATGGGGCGGGAGGACCGGTGGTCGCCACCAGTATCTGGCGGTCGTTGAGCTTTTGTTGTCTTTTGTTCTCCTGCGACCCATGTCCGCCGAAGATGACGTTGACCTCCCTGTCAACGCGCGGGAAAGCTCCTCCTCCTCCCTCCTCCTGCTGATGGGGTTGTCGTGGTTCATCTGGTCCTCCCCTCGGCGGAGGAGGAGGTAGAGGTTGGAAGGGTCGGCCGTGCCCGACGGAGTGCCTGAAGTCCCGGCAGTTACGAAGAGTGTGGCGCATGTCCTTGTGGTACGGGCACTGGGCATCGAGGATGTCGTCCAGCGTGCGCTCGCCTCTGCGAGGTCCTCCTCGGGCGCGAGAGGCAGGTGGTCCGGTGGCGTGCACTTCTTCGCGAGGCCTCTTCTCCCAGCGTTTGTCGGGTTGCTGGTTCGCGTCGCGTCGTGGTGCTGCCGGTGCGGGCTTTGCTCCTCCGATGAGGTCCTGGGCCCGCTCGTCGGCGGTGATGTAGAGGTCGGCTTCCCAGAACAGCTCCTCGGAGGTAGTCGGCGCCTTCTGTAATATGGCTCGGACGAAAGCCGAGTCATTGGATCCTTTGTAAAAGTCCTCGATCACGGCCGCCTCCGTGACCTCGGGGATACGATTTCTCATGGTCTGGAACCTTTTGAGGTACGACCGGAGAGTTTTGTCTCCCCGGTGCTTGATGGATTTGAGGTCCCACGGTTGCGCCGGTTTGTCGGAGAGGGACTGGAAATTGGCGGTGAAGCGTCGACTGAAGTCGCCCCAGTCGTCGATGCAGTGTCGGGGTAGATGTCGCAGCCATTGCAGCGCGTCTTGCCCAAGGACAATGGGTAAGTACGCGGTCATCACGTCTTCGGACGCCCCGACAGCTCGAGCAGCGGTGGTGTAGACGGCTAGCCAACCCCCTGGATCCTGCTTAGGTTCATATTTGTCGACATTGGATACCTTGAAGTTGGGAGGCCATTGGATGGCCCTAAGGCGCGGAGTAAGAGCAGACACTCCGCATGTGTCCTCCTGTCGTCGGGGATGATGTCTGTCCCGGGGAGGGGAGTAGTTGTTGTGGTTCCTCGACCGTCCCCGGGTGGTACCGCCAGTTGAGGTCGTTGCCGACTCAGTTCTGGTGGCCTGGCTCCGAGCTGGGATGCCATGATCCCTGTCGTACTCCTCCCGGCGGCGGATCTCGTTCTCATGCCGCCGTTCACGCGAAGCATTGATGGAGCTTCGCGCGTCTCGGCGACTGTTGATGGCGTGTCGTAGATCGTTCGGCGGGTGAGCAAGCGGTAGAAGCTGGTTGGCTGCCTGGGTGAACAGTCATCGGTAGCCCTCGGCGTCGGGAGTCCGAGGGAGTCCATCAGCTATCCGAGCTAGTACTCCTCTGACTTCGCTCGTCGTGTTCATGGCTCGGGCAAAGTCGGGGTTCAGGTTGCGCCCGAAGAATGGATTCTCCCGGCGTTGCCTTGCATCTTGCTCGGCTTGTTCCTGAGCCCGGCGGCGATCACGTCGTCGGGAGTTCCTTCGTTCTCTGAAGACGCGTTCTTCCGAAGTTTCTCCTATCTCCGAGACCTCGTCTCGCGAGACAGGTTGCTCCGGATCCCGTTCTCCAGCCGCGTGATGTCGTCGAACGTTCCTGCGCCGGTTCCTCCGTCGGCGGGATTCTCGTTGAGGCGGTTCTTCTCTGGGTGCGGTCGGCTCGTCGTCGGAGACGGTAGGCGACTCCACTCTCCCGATGAAGAGGACGTCGAGTAGAATGGTGCTGCTGTCGTGGCGACCTTCTTTCTGTTCTCCTTTGAGGGCGGAGGAACGGAAGGAATAACTCGCTTCCCCTTGGTCTCATTCCTCCTCACGATCTGTGTCCATTCTTTTGTCGGGGAAGTAGACAGTGGAGTTCTCCGGGTTAGCGGGCCCTCGGCTCCTGACTTTCCGGAGACGATCTTTTTTCCGGAGAGCTGGAGGTTGCGCTCCTCCGACATTTTCGGAGTTTGTTGGAGGAGACCTCTTTTCCGGCGGATCCGCAATGCGGTGTAGAGTTCCCTCTTCATCTGCTACGGATGAGATTGTTCCGAAGCAAAATACGGATCTGGGACAGAGGGTGATCTTGCTGTGGAAGGTGACGGCCATTGAGCTAGCTTGGATCGTCGACACACCCCCTACCTGGCGCGCCAGCTGTCGGTGTTTTGGGTCCGACCGCACACCCGGGGTTGCCCCTCAAGGTGTTTTTAGGAGTAGGACGGTGTCGACGACTGTAGCAAAATGGTTCGTGCCAGTTGCACGAGGGACAGTGGACAATGTTTACAGGTTTGGGCCGCTTAGAGATGCGTAACACCCTACGTCCTAGCGAGTATGCTTGGTGAATGAGGTTACAAGAGAGCTCTCTGAATTGAGAATGCAGAGAGTTGAAGTGGGTGGCTAAGTAATAGGGTCGATCGTTCTGAAGGGGTGCCCCCTAGGCCTTATATACTCGACCGTGGGGCAATACACATGGATATGATAACAACGTGCAGCTAAAAGATAGTGAACTGTTTGAGTTTATCTCCCGGTAGTTCTGCCGACTTATCCTCGCATGGTTCCGTTGCATGGGGGCTCCAGCGCGGGAAAGTCGAATCTCTGTTGTGGTCACTCGCTCGACGTTGTGGGTCGTCCGGGTTTGCACCAACCCGTCCCCATGTCGATCTGCTTTGCTGGTTGTCCCTCCCCAGGCCCACGAAAGAATGACCTTACGTTTTATTGGGCCCTTGGGCCTTTCGTGAGGTCTTTTACTCTTTTAGTGGACCCGGGGGATATCTGTCCCCCACATGTACCCACTGTAACTAGCGGAGAATACCTAAAAGCATCCACTATGGAGTGTGGATGCACCGTGAGAACCAAGCTTGTTCTATTAACTTGGGGCCAGAATTGCTTCTTACCTCTCTTTTTTAAACTGGCAGATTTGTACTCCTAGACATGGATTATAGCTACAGGTGATTACATTCTTTTTAAACTGGCAGAAACAAATAAAAGAGAGAGGATCGTGCCCCTAGAGATATAGTGACTCACAAAAGAGTGACCACTTCAGATCAATCCGAGATAATAACAAGTAAAAATATTGTATACTGCTCCAGTCAAGGCTGTGCCAGTGATAGTTTAAGATTGTATAAGGTAATTTTTTGGTTTGTAGTTAGCTTCAAAGTACTGTGATCTAACTTCATTAGCCGAGCATAGAGGGTCACAATTCCCAGCCGTATCCAATAACTGAAATTTTTGTGAAAGGGAAAAAGAATAAGCAACTACATAGATAGGAATCAGCAGCATAGAAATTAGTACTTGCTGGTTTAAGTAACTAACTGGAATCTTCGGTCTAGATGAGAGGGAATGCCTATTCGAGGTACTGGAGGAGTTAGGAATATCCACCAAATGGGGGCTTGCTAGCAATAACCCCCTTGGTTTATGTCACATTGTTGCAAAAAATTGGGTGGCTACGTGACTCTAGGGTATTCTTCCATGTTTTTTAGCTTGTATTTGTTTTCTTATTTGGCCTTGAAGTAATCCCAAAATCTTCTTGGTATAGGTGGAATTTAGATCTACTGTAAGTAGGCTATTTCCTATAGAGGTTAGTATTATTAAATTTGTGACTTACCGGTATTCATAATGTATATTCTTTTGTCAACAATTGTATCCATATTGAATTGAAAGAGCTATGTTACCATATACTGTCTGAGTGCACATCAACATCCTTATCTAGAAGTTTTGTTTTCTGGTGATTGATAAAATATTTTACACTTGACAAAAAGCATGTAGTCTTAGTGTCTACAGATGTTCCAGATGTAACAAGGCTTGAAAGCTGCTATAGGTTTAAATTATGTGGTGCTTAGTTATGCATTTTTAGGTTTAGAGTAAAACACACTCAATATCCTTAAGTTTTCCACTCAATATCCTTAATTTTTCTAGATTTTTACCTAGGTGCATAAACTCTCAAAGCGAGGATTATAGGTCCATCAACTTTTTTAAGTGTCCTTGATATGGAACTGGTTTTCTCTTGGAGTGAACCGCCTAATAGGTTTAACGACCTAAATCCTCATTTTAAGAGCTTATGGCCTAAGTGAGAATCCAAGATAAGTTTAAGATCTCCATGTGCATTTTACTCCTAGATTTACATAGTGATAGTACCAAATTTCTTCTTAATCATTTCACATTCACCTTATCTATTTTGTGTTCCAGGTTCTATTTAATAATGAAAAAATGGTAGGCATTGAAAAAACAAGAGATGAAGCTCAAGCTCAAGATGCTGAGAAAACTCTCCAAAATTTAAAAGAGTGAGTATATATCCTCTACATCATGTGTACACCATGCTTTGTGATGTGCTTAAAAAAGCTTTAATAGATGTTTTTAATTTCATAGTGGGTTCTCATCTTTCAATCCATAGGATTTGGTAGAGAAGAGTCAAACTCTCAGTCAGGAAACACACTCGATGATGAGGATATAAAGCTACTAGGTGATGATGAGGATGCTTTAGCAGATGATGAATGATGGACATCACTGTTGGAGAAGTACCTATGTTGATTGCAGGGTTTTGCAATGGATTGTCTTATCTCTAAAGATTGTAGTCTAGGTATCTAAACGAGGAACTAACATGTACTAGATTGTATTGTCGTAGATGTTTGTTTGTGGGAGAACATTTGTGAAGTTATGGGGTGATCAGTTGATCACAATGCTAGCTCTTTTGTGTTGAGTTCATACTGTATTCTTAACTAACCACAACTAATCATATGATAAGTCATATAAGACTTTTTTTACTTCAGTACATTCTTTGATAGGGGATGAGTTTGCATGAGGGGTTATGAACTGCAGGCAGAGTGAGTGATGAGAGTGTTTGCATATTAAAGTGCACTGCACGATGGAGGATTAAGGTGTTTGTGGATGTTGAGCGTTTACTTCAGCTTATTCAATCTTGTGGCATTTTTAATGTTATCCCTGTAAGAGGATCTCCAATGTGGACACGTCCATCACATCTCGCAAGATGGGAGCTGCCAAGCTCCGTTCGGTTTCAGTGTAGAACCTCACGCTCCTTACTATCCTGGATCCTCCTATCCTTATCTGGATGATGATATCTAGCAACAATGATAGCCCGTCATCGACTCGGACGAGTAGCAACATATCTCCCTTAACAATTTGTGTGTCGTTGCAACGCACGAGCATCTAACTAGTATAATAATGACTGATGGAAGAACCAAGGGTTTTGAGGGTTTTTTCTAACCTCACTCAATCAATTAGGAACTAACCTAGAGCAAGCACAATAGTGGTCTAACTAACATAAGCACTTCGCAAAGCACCTACGCTAATCATCGAGTGATTCCATTAAGCACTTGAGTGTTTGGAGCAAAGGAGATGTGTAGCACTTGTGTTGGTAAGATGCTTGGGCTCCCACGCCTTCAAAGGACCGACTATGGGGGTATATATAGAGCCATCCCCCAAATAGAGTCATTGGAGAAAGCAGACTTTTCTGCGTTGCACCGGACTAGTGCAGTGCGCAACTGGACCTTGGGTCTGGTGCCTCCACATCAGCTAGTCGTTGGTTTCTGATAGATTCTCTATGCTACAGTCATGGTCTAGTGTGCCACACACTCAATATCCTTAAGTTTTCCACTCAATATCCTTAATTTTTCTAGATTTTTACCTAGGTGCATAAACTCTCAAAGCGAGGATTATAGGTCCATCAACTTTTTTAAGTGTCCTTGATATGGAACTGGTTTTCTCTTGGAGTGAACCGCCTAATAGGTTTAACGACCTAAATCCTCATTTTAAGAGCTTATGGCCTAAGTGAGAATCCAAGATAAGTTTAAGATCTCCATGTGCATTTTACTCCTAGATTTACATAGTGATAGTACCAAATTTCTTCTTAATCATTTCACATTCACCTTATCTATTTTGTGTTCCAGGTTCTATTTAATAATGAAAAAATGGTAGGCATTGAAAAAACAAGAGATGAAGCTCAAGCTCAAGATGCTGAGAAAACTCTCCAAAATTTAAAAGAGTGAGTATATATCCTCTACATCATGTGTACACCATGCTTTGTGATGTGCTTAAAAAAGCTTTAATAGATGTTTTTAATTTCATAGTGGGTTCTCATCTTTCAATCCATAGGATTTGGTAGAGAAGAGTCAAACTCTCAGTCAGGAAACACACTCGATGATGAGGATATAAAGCTACTAGGTGATGATGAGGATGCTTTAGCAGATGATGAATGATGGACATCACTGTTGGAGAAGTACCTATGTTGATTGCAGGGTTTTGCAATGGATTGTCTTATCTCTAAAGATTGTAGTCTAGGTATCTAAACGAGGAACTAACATGTACTAGATTGTATTGTCGTAGATGTTTGTTTGTGGGAGAACATTTGTGAAGTTATGGGGTGATCAGTTGATCACAATGCTAGCTCTTTTGTGTTGAGTTCATACTGTATTCTTAACTAACCACAACTAATCATATGATAAGTCATATAAGACTTTTTTTACTTCAGTACATTCTTTGATAGGGGATGAGTTTGCATGAGGGGTTATGAACTGCAGGCAGAGTGAGTGATGAGAGTGTTTGCATATTAAAGTGCACTGCACGATGGAGGATTAAGGTGTTTGTGGATGTTGAGCGTTTACTTCAGCTTATTCAATCTTGTGGCATTTTTAATGTTATCCCTGTAAGAGGATCTCCAATGTGGACACGTCCATCACATCTCGCAAGATGGGAGCTGCCAAGCTCCGTTCGGTTTCAGTGTAGAACCTCACGCTCCTTACTATCCTGGATCCTCCTATCCTTATCTGGATGATGATATCTAGCAACAATGATAGCCCGTCATCGACTCGGACGAGTAGCAACATATCTCCCTTAACAATTTGTGTGTCGTTGCAACGCACGAGCATCTAACTAGTATAATAATGACTGATGGAAGAACCAAGGGTTTTGAGGGTTTTTTCTAACCTCACTCAATCAATTAGGAACTAACCTAGAGCAAGCACAATAGTGGTCTAACTAACATAAGCACTTCGCAAAGCACCTACGCTAATCATCGAGTGATTCCATTAAGCACTTGAGTGTTTGGAGCAAAGGAGATGTGTAGCACTTGTGTTGGTAAGATGCTTGGGCTCCCACGCCTTCAAAGGACCGACTATGGGGGTATATATAGAGCCATCCCCCAAATAGAGTCATTGGAGAAAGCAGACTTTTCTGCGTTGCACCGGACTAGTGCAGTGCGCAACTGGACCTTGGGTCTGGTGCCTCCACATCAGCTAGTCGTTGGTTTCTGATAGATTCTCTATGCTACAGTCATGGTCTAGTGTGCCACCCGTGTGGTCTGGTGCCTGCCACATCAGATAGTCGTTGACTAACTAGCCGTTGCCGACCATTGGAGCTGGTCCAATGTGCCATCCGCATGGTCCGGTGCTCCATCTCACTGAGGTGCCTAAAAACATGCTATCTGCAACTTCGGTCCGGTGTGCCAGTCAGCACCCAACTTGTTTTCTTTAGTTGTCTTCGCTTGGGCTTGTTTCTCGACTTGAGTCTTGGGCTTTGCTTGATACTTTTAGGTTTTCAATGAATCTTTAAGTGTCTTCTTTGAGGTGTTGCATTCTCAGAGCCTCAGTCCAATTCACTCTACATCCTGTGAACTATAAAACACAAACACTTGCAAATACATAAGTCCACAGGTTATGTTGATCACCAAATACCAAAATTACTTAGCCAAATGGGTCGGGTTGATTTTCCTTACAATATCAAAAGCACAATATTTTATTAATATGAATAATAATGTTATATGCAACTGAACGTTTTTAGAAGGTCTCCACTAGTAGATGATTTTTGTAGGCATCCACAACGGAATATGACCATAACACCATAGAAATGTTGAATCGTTAACCACATGCCCTAAAATTTGTAGTAGTCCTAGAACTTTTGATTCCAGGACTACGACGAGTTCAAAGGACATATTTGAACTTTTTTCCTTTCGACGAAGTGGCTACAACTCCTGCTCCTGCTCTGGTGAGCTGCAGGGACCCATCAAAGTTGATACTCCAATAGTCTAAGGGCTTTGACTTGAACGATATTTGGATCTCTGTTCATTCAACAATGATATCACTAAGAGCCTGGGCCTTAATAGTCGTTCGGGGCTTGAAGACAATGTCACACACTCTGAGTTTAATGGCCCATTTGGCAATTCTGCATGTGGCGTCTTTGTTGTGTAGTAGTTCCCCTAGGGTTGAAGATGTGTGCACCCCTATTCGATGTGCCTGAAAATATTGCACCTGCTTGTGGGAAGTAATGACTAATGACTAAGCCATTTTAAGATATGAAAGTATCTTAGTTTGGATTTGTTAAGTACCTCCGAGATGAAGTAGACCGAGAATTGTGTTAGTTGGGTATTGTTATGACTATGTCGTTCCTCCATCAAGGCTATGCTAACTAGATGAGTCGTGACCGAGATGTATAATTGGAGTGTTTCTTCCAATTCAGGGGCGACCAGCACAGGGGGGTTTGTTAGATACTTTTTGAGCTCATCCAAGGCCTCCTGAGCTTCGCTAGTCCATACAAATTGCTCTTGTTATTTAATAACTTGAAAAAAGCTAACGAGTCTTTCTTAACCCTGGTTTTGAACTCCACATCATCGGCATATGCTTCCACATTTTTGTGTAGCTGGGATGCTAAGCATTTTTTTGATTCTCCTCTGATATGTAGCCCCCATGTTCTTCAGCCCGAACGACATAGCAGTGTAACAGTAAATGTTGAACAGGGTGATGAACAAAGTCTTAATCTGGTCTTCTTCCTTTAACAAAATTTGATGATACCCGGAATAGTAGTCCAAGAAAGAGAGTAGCTCGCAGCTAGAGGTGGAGTCTACAATTTGATCAATCCATGGTAAAGAAAATGGGTCCGGTGGTGGCACCCTCCACCGCGGCGCCGTCGTGAAGAAGGGGAAGGTGTCGGTGGCATTGGCCCCATTTGCGACTGCTTGGAGAACTTGGCGGATAGTGGGGGCCACCTCCGTGACGTGGCGCAGGAGATGGACGGCGCCAGAATGGCCTGCACTGGGACACTCACCTTTAAGTGGCTCCTCAACAATGTATTGGTTGTTGGCAAAGAATTTATGAGAAATTGATGTCGATGAAAATATATGTGTTGTTCGTTTTTTATATAATCGTACACTAACATTTTATTGGATAATCCACGGATATTGTACTAGTTTTATTTTAAATATGAGTTTGTAAAAGAAAAGTTAATGTGATGCTGAGGTGGTTGTAGCGTGATAAAAGCTATACATTGGAACATTGCAGTAGATACAGACTAATGTTCATAGATATAGACCGATCGGTTGTGACATAACGATAGATACAGTAAGAAATTAAGGCAGAACCAGCCTTATGTACCTAATATAATGTAACAATACGCTGGTGCACCTGTAGAGGCGATTGGCAGCACGCAACATCAGAGAGAATGGCAACAGCTTTTTTAATGTTTATGAGAATAAGATAAAATTCCAAGTATATAATGTCTTTTGTTTTCATATTCTATGATATATGAATTTGTGCAGCAGTAGAGACAACGGCAAATGAAAAATACGAACACCCATGTCAAGTCAATAATTTAAAACTAGATGATCACTGTTTTCTACTATAGCATATCTGTAATAGCGTTAGGTAATGTTATAAAAAGTAGTAGCGCTGTATAAAATGTTAGCACATATATATCCTCTGTAATACGTATTTCAAATTAGATTAAACATTTGATGCCCCTTCGGAATACGAGATTTTTTCCACAGAAATTTCTGCATTCCAAAGTAACCGTGGAACTACGGAAGTCGAAAATATCTGCAAGCTGGCCTCGGTGAGCTAGTGATCAATTACGCTTTGGTCTGTATAAATAATGGGAATCATTGTATACTCCCTATACAGGTTGTCAGTGGCAGTTTGCCTGATTTCTTACGGCACGGACCCTCACCAGCTCCCGGTGCCCCTTTCAACATTTGCTCGAAACATCCAAGGTGCTGTTTGGTTCACGAAATGTAACGTAAAAGGTAATGGTAATGGTTTACACTCGATTACGGTCGGTAACAAGTTTGAATAGTTCGGTATCAATTTTTAGTATGGTATCTGATTAAGGTTGGACTAAAACAAACATGATTTAACGTTATCAACTACCTATTACGTTACAAATATGTGAACCAAACGGTACCCAAGTGATTTCATTGGTTCCGGTCTTGGTCACTTGATGGTGCCCTTAGCCAGTCGCCAATGGCCACTTGATGAATAGAAAGTGAGAGACTGTGATGACAACGATGACCCAGCGGGCGGCAGATGCTTCCGGCAAAGCAGCAGCCTTGCATCGTCCACCTGGCCGCTCTCCAGACCGCCAAAGATCTCGCAGCAGATCACCTGGCCCCTCTTTTTTACGTTCTAATGACTTTAATCCGTACATTTTCTAATATTTCTATATTAGTTTTGTCTATATAGATTAGGGCTGTACCAGTTTAAATAGCCGGCTTTAATTCGAAACGAACAACATGTGAGCTTTAGCAGTATACTATCGAACCTATAAATTATAAACATAGATAGTTTTACTAGTTATAGACACAAGATTATATAATAACGTAGAGTCAAAACTAGCAAATTTCTGGTCTGCTGGGTTTCGGTGGAGCTTAAACAACCAACGAGACGTACATGTGCAGTGGGACCCAGCGTGGGGCTGCAGTGTCCAGGGACGAGGGGTGGACGTGGCTAGGGCTGCAAAAAAAGCTCGAGGCTCGCGAGCCGGCTCGGGCTCGATCAGGCTCGGCTCGGCTCGGTGAGGCTCGCGAGCCTAAACGAGCCCGAGCCGAGCCTAATTCCATGGCTCGCTACACTAACGAGCCGAGCCGAGCCGGCTCGGTGAGGCTCGCGAGCCGGCTCGAGGCTCGGTCCAAACTTTTGCAGCTATCACCTGTCAGTTGTCAGTTTGTTTATTAGTGTCCAGTTATCTAGATCCAGTGACCAATGTATTGTTTTGGTCACAACTCACAAGGAACTAGAGTGCAGGGACATAATTTTTTATTATATGGAACATATTGTGCTTCAAATTTAAGCTAATGACCGTAATTATTGTTGTTGAGTACTTGAGTGTACAGGCTCGCGAGCCGAGCCGAGCCGGCTCGCGAGCCTATATCGAGCCGAGCCGAGCCTCATCATCGAGCTCGCGAAGTGACCGAGCCGAGCCTGGCTCGGCTCGCTATTCCACCGAGCCGAGCCGAGCCTGGCTCGGCTCGGCTCGTTTCCAGCCCTAGACGTGGCGACCGGCGAGGTCTCCAGGCCGCTGTCAGTCCATGCTGTAGTACATAACTACAAATAGGGAATGCCTAATTATCAGGTGGGTGAGATCTCTCTTCTTCTCAGACAACACACGACAGCCATCAGATTATGAGTGTATGTCGTCATCTTTCTTGGATCACCTTCTTTTCTTGCCGGTTGAAAAAAAGACAGTTAACAAAGATAATTAATAAATTATAATTGTTCTTATATACAGTGAGATAAAGTTAAAATATAACGTATGTTGGCAAAAAAAATAATAAATTGTAATTATTATTATACTTAGACAATGATAAAAACCTGACGTGTATTTTACACAAAGATAATTAAGTGATTTAAAACTATTGCTATAGTCAGACGAAAAAAATCCAACATGTTACAGCATAAGGACAATTAACGAATCACAATAGGACGGTTTATAAATTTCTCTACTTTTTTAAATCACGAGTTTCCAGTGTCGTGCATCACACGTGAAGCGTGTACGCCTGTTTATCTCCCTCATGTCTTACGTAACAACCAGATAAACTTCTAAGCATGTAGTCGGACAAGGACAACAAAAATATGATAAACTTTCATGCATATAATCGAATAAGATAGCACTTCCACTGCTTTAAAAGCCTTCCCCTCATCTCATTTAGATCTAGACTCAGGAAAATGTTCTTTTTCTTCTTTCTCGACAAGTAGAGCTGCTCCGGCGGCCACTCCCCACAATCGTGGCACTCAACGATGGCGACAGCGGGGCCTAGGAGCGTCCATGGGGGACAGGGGGCACAACCGAGCTACAAAGGGTCCTACGGGGCTGGGAGGCACGGAAAGGTAGGCTATTGGTGCCACCCATGAATGGGTATGATATACATTTGGTATGTTAACTCTAGATCCCAAGAGTATACAAGTTCAACTATATTAAATAGGCATTATTAAGTATATTCAACTACAATAGAACAAGTATGGTTTCACTAACTAAATTTGTAAAACTGATGGTGTAATTTACTAAGTTCAGCTAGATGATTAAATGTGTTTAGAAGCTGGTAAATTCACCTAGACTGCTCGAATAAGTTAAACATAATTTAAGAAAGTACAACGAATCTGAGCTCTAAGATGTCTGAAAGGATAGAGCTGAGGAATCATCAATGGCGGCAAGGGCGGGGACGACTGCCACTTTGGCAATACATGCAAATGCAACATGTTAGTACTACAAACAAATAATAAACACAAGACATAATAATTTGTTTACCGAGGTGCAATTCCCCGTTGTGGAGTCCCAAGGGACAAGGGTTCCAACCAACCTTTCTCAAGTGATCCACAGATCAAGCTTGAGGTCAGGGTTTTCTCTTGTATCCTTTCAATATCCCTGTCGGAGAGGGAATTCTCCGGCCGGGTGGCGGAATGCACCCGCCCTAAATCCTAAGATGAGGAAGGGGCTTAAGCGTTTTGCCTGTCTTGCTAAGCGATCACCGAGCACATGAACACGCGAGGATTTAGAGTGGTTCGGGCCGCCGGAGCCTAATACCCTACTCCACTATGTGTTGGATTGTTGTGTAAGCTTGAGAGCTGAGAGTCTAAGAGCCCCCCCTGTAACGTTGTATGCCTCCCCTTTTATAGCTAAGGGGGGCATGCACAAGGGTACTGAGCCCCGACATGTGGGCCCAGAAACATAACTGATGTAGTACTTGGAGCTACTAAAGTTTGCTGTTGGAGCAATCTTCTTGTGCCCTGACATCTGAGATCTGCGTAGTATCGGCGTGCTGGGGAAGCTTCTCGTATAAGGGATGATGGACACAGTGCGCCGTGCAGCCCCGGCGTACTGTTTTATAGCGGACTGGATAGGCACGCCGTCTGCAGGATGGCCCTGGCGCCGCCTGCCTGCGGAGTGGACAAGTCGCATTAAATGCTGAGGAGGCACATCGCCTGTCAGCAGGGTGGACAGGCGGCGCGTCCTTTCCGCAATAAATGCAGAGACCGCGCAGTCTAGAGGCCTTACGTCAGGCTCCGCCCGCTGGTTTATGTCACGGGCAAGAAGCCACGCGGCAGCATCGGGACTCCGCCTGAGCGGGGAGCGCAAGCGCACAGGATAAGACCTGGACACGTGTCAGTACGGGACCCTTGCTTACGCCAGGGTATCCCCTGTCCCGGGACCTCGTTGTGGCCCGGACCTTATTCGGAGGGATCTAGACTCCATCCAAGGGATCCGGCATGCTTACTTGGGAGTCCCGGACCGTAATCGGGGGTCCGGGTTGTGCATACAGGGGTCCAGTGCTTTCTTGCGGAGGTCCGGTCCAACTGATACATCCTGGATGTATCGTCTTTTTCTCGCCACATGGCGCCCCTTGAGCCACCCACGTGGTGGGGACGGGTGTTGTTTACCGTGCGACTAGAGATCGCCGTACATGCACCGTGTCTTCATACTGTAGTAAGGGGTACCCCTGATTCAGGGTACCGACAATCCCCATAAGGATATCTATAAATCAGAGTCTCTTGCAATCTGTACAATGAATAGGAGCAAAAACTCTAGTAGAAGCAAGAGGGGGGAGTAGAAACACACACAAGAGCACAAACACGCTACCAAAATATCAAAGGCACAAAACGAAATTAGAGTTCTCTCTTGTGAATGTTGGTGCTTGGATCACTTTGGTGTGTACTACAAATACTTGGAGTGAAAGCATATGCTCTTGAGTGAATTGGTGTGTTGAGGGGGTCTATTTATAGCCCCAAGTCCCCAAGTAGCCGTTAGAAGGAGCATGCAAAGATCTGCTCTTCGGTGGCACACCGGACCGAGAAAAGTAGTAGCCGACCCGGGATTCTGATCGTCCCTTTCCAAACCCATTTGACACCAGACCGCCACATGTCATTTAGACGTTGGAGACGTCCGTTGGAGCCGATGTAGCCATTACCCACATGGTCTGGTGCTCTGATAGTCGCCTAGAGGGGGGTGAATAGGGCGAAACTGAAATTTACAAATATAAACACAACTACAAGCCGGGTTAGCGTTAGAAATAAGAACGAGTCTGCGAGAGAGAGGGTGCAAAACAAATCACAAGCAAATGAAGAGTGTGACACGCGGATTTGTTTTACCGAGGTTCGGTTCTTGCAAACCTACTCCCCGTTGAGGAGGCCACAAAGGCCGGGTCTCTTTCAACCCTTCCCTCTCTCAAACGGTCCCTCGGACCGAGTGAGCTTCTCTTCTCAAATCACTTGGGAATCAAACTTCCCGCAAGGACCACCACACAATTGGTGTCTCTTGCCTCAATTACAAGTGAGTGTTTGATCACAAGAAAGAATGCGAAAGAAAAGAAGCGATCCAAGCGCAAGAGCTCAAATGAACACTACAAATCACTCTCTCTAGTCACTAAGGCTTTGTGTGGAGTTGGGAGAGGATTTGATCTCTTTTGGTGTGCTTTGCAATGAATGCTAGCTCTTGTATAGTGGTTGGAAGCTGGAAAACTTGGATGCAATGAATGGTGGGGTGGTTGGGGTATTTATAGCCCCAACCACCAAACTAGCCGTTTGGTGGGGCTGTCTGTCGTATGGTGCACCGGACAGTCCGGTGCACACCGGACATGTCCGGTGCCCCAGCCACGTCACCAATGCCGTTGGATTCCGACCGTTGGAGCCTCTGTCTTCTGGGCCCGCCTGGATGTCCGGTGCACACCGAACATGTACTGTTCAATGTTCGGTGCGCCAGTATGGGCGTGCCTGACTTCTGCGCGCTTCTGGCGCGCATTGAATGCGCCTGCAGGTGACCGTTGGCGCGAAGTAGTCATTGCTCTGCTGGTTCACCGGACAGTCCGGTGTACACCGGACATGTCCGATGAATTATAGCGGAGCAGCCGCTGCGTTTTCCCGAGGCTGGCGAGTTCCGGAGGCCGCTCTTCCTTGGAGCACCGGACACTGTCCGGTGAACACCGGACAGTCCGGTGAATTATAGCGGAGTGCCTCTGGAAATTCCCGAAGGTGGCAAGTTTGAGTTGGAGTCCTCTGGTGCACCGGACACTGTCCTCTGGTGCACCGGACAGTCCGGTGCCCCAGACCAGAGGTGCCTTCGGTTGTCCCTTTGCTCCTTTGTTGAATCCAATATTTGATCTTTTTATTGGCTAAGTGTGAACCTTTTACACCTGTATAACTTATACACTAGAGCAAACTAGTTAGTCCAATTATTTGTGTTGGGCAATTCAACCACCAAAATTAATTAGGGACTAGGTGTACGCCTAATTCCCTTTCAATCTCCCCCTTTTTTGGTGATTGATGCCAACACAAACCAAAGCAAATATAGAAGTGCATAATTGAACTAGTTTGCATAATGTAAGTGCAAAGGTTGCTTGGAATTGAGCCAATGTAAATACTTACAAGATATGCTTGGATTGTTTCTTCGTTTTTTAACATTTTGGACCACGCTTGCACCACATGTTTTGTTTTTGCAAACTATTTTGTAAATCCTTTTCAAAGTTCTTTTGCAAATAGTCAAAGGTAAATGAATAAGATTTTGCAAAGCATTTTCAAGATTTGAAATTTTCTCCCCCTGTTTCAAATGCTTTTCCTTTGACTAAACAAAATTCCCCCTAAATGCAAGAGGGTTTTGATATATCATTTTTGAAATACTACTTTCTCCCCCTTTTGAACATAATAGGATACCAATTGAAAATACTCCAAAGAACTAAGTTTTTGAAATTGGTGGTGGTGCGGTCCTTTTGCTTTGGGCTCATACTTTCTCCCCCTTTGGCATGAATCGCCAAAAACGGAATCATTAGAGCCCTTGAAGTCGTTTCTTCCCCTTTGGTCATAAATAAATGAGTTAAGATTATACCAAAGACGAAGTCCTTTTGCTCTCTCCCCCAAAGATGGAGAGTGGCACGGAGTGACGGCGAAGGATGAGTTACGGAGTGGAAGCCTTTGTCTTTGCCGAAGACTCCAATTCCCTTTCAATACACCTATGACTTGGTTTGAAATAGACTTGAAAAACACATTAGTCATAGCATATGAAGGAGACATGATCAAAGATATAAAAATGAGCTATATGTGCAAGTCAACAAAAGAAGTTCCTAGAATCAAGAATATTTAGCTCATGCCTAAGTTTGTTAAAGGTTTGTTCATCAAGAGGCTTGGTAAAGATATCAGCTAATTGATCTTTAGTGTTAATATATGAAATCTCGATATCTCCCTTTTGTTGGTGATCCCTTAAAAAGTGATACCGAATGGCTATGTGTTTAGTGCGGCTATGCTCGACGGGATTATCCGCCATCTTGATTGCACTCTCATTATCACATAGCAAAGGGACTTTGGTTAATTTGTAACCGTAGTCCCGCAGGGTTTGCCTCATCCAAAGCAATTGCGCGCAACAATGGCCTGCGGCAATGTACTCGGCTTCGGCGGTGGAAAGAGCGACCGAATTTTGCTTCTTTGAAGCCCAAGACACCAAGGATCTTCCCAAGAACTGGCAAGTCCCCGATGTGCTCTTCCTATTGATTTTACACCCCGCCCAATCGGCATCTGAATAACCAATCAAATCAAATGTGGATCCCCTAGGATACCAAAGCCCAAACTTAGGTGTATAAGCCAAATATCTCAAGATTCGTTTTACGGCCGTAAGGTGAGCTTCCTTAGGGTCGGCTTGGAATCTTGCACACATGCATACGGAAAGCATAATATCTGGTCGAGATGCACATAAATAGAGTAAAGAACCTATCATCGACCGGTATACCTTTTGATCACGGACTTACCTCCCGTGCCGAGGTCGAGATGCCCATTAGTTCCCATGGGTGTCTTGATGGGCTTGGCATCCTTCATCCCAAACTTGTTTAGAATGTCTTGAATATACTTCGTTTGGCTAATGAAGGTGCCCTCTTGGAGTTGCTTCACTTGAAATCCCAAGAAGTACTTCAACTCCCCCATCATAGACATCTCGAACTTTTGTGTCATGATCCTACTAAATTCTTCACATGTAGACTCGTTAGTAGACCCAAATATAATATCATCAACATAAATTTGGCATACGAACAAGTCATTTTTAATAGTTTTAGTGAATAGAGTAGGATCGGCCTTTCCGACTTTGAATTCATTAGTGATGAGAAAATCCCTAAGGCATTCATACCATGCTCTTGGGGCTTGCTTGAGCCCATAAAGCGCCTTAGAGAGTTTGTAAACATGGTTAGGGTACTCACTATCTTTAAAGCCGGGAGGTTGCTCAACATAGACCTCTTCCTTGATTGGTCCATTGAGGAAGGCACTTTTTACGTCCATTTGATAGAGCTTAAAGCCATGGTAAGTAGCATAGGCTAATAATATGCGAATTGACTCAAGCCTAGCTACGGGTGCATAGGTTTCACCGAAATCCAAACCTTCGACTTGAGAGTATCCTTTGGCCACAAGTCGAGCTTTGTTCCTTGTCACCACACCATGCTCATCTTGCTTGTTGCGGAAGACCCATTTGGTTCCTACAACATTTTGATTAGGACGTGGAACTAAATGCCATACCTCATTCCTAGTGAAGTTGTTGAGCTCCTCTTGCATCGCCACCACCCAATCTGAATCTTGAAGTGCTTCCTCTACCCTGTGTGGCTCAATAGAGGAAACAAAAGAGTAATGCTCACAAAAATGTGCAATACGAGATCTAGTGGTTACCCCCTTATGAATGTCGCCGAGGATGGTGTCGACAGGGTGATCTCGTTGGATCGCTTGGTGGACTCTTGGGTGTGGCGGTCTTTGTTGCTCATCTTCCTTGTCTTCCTCATTTGCATCTTCCCCTTGATCATTGCCATCATCTTGAAGTGGCTCATTTGCTTGATCTTCTATTTCATCAACTTGAGCTTCATCCTCAATTTGAGTCGGTGGAGGTGCTTGCATGGAGGAGGACGGTTGATCTTGTGCATTTGGAGGCTCTTCGGATTCCTTAGGACACACATCCCCAATGGACATGTTCCTTAGCGCGATGCACGGAGCCTCTTCATCACCTATCTCATCAAGATCAACTTGCTCTACTTGAGAGCCGTTAGTCTCATCAAACACAACGTCACAAGAAACTTCAATTTGTCCAGTGGACTTGTTAAAGACTCTATATGCCCTTGTGTTTGAATCAAATCCTAGTAAAAAGCCTTCTACAGTCTTAGGAGCAAATTTAGATTTTCTACCTCTCTTAACAAGAATAAAACATTTGTTACCAAAGACTCTAAAATATGAAATATTGGGCTTTTTACCGGTTAGGAGTTCGTATGATGTCTTCTTGAGGATTCGGTGTAGATACAACCGGTTGATGGCGTAGCAAGCGGTGTTGACCGCCTCCGCCCAAAACCGATCCGAAGTCTTGTACTCATCAAGCATGGTTCTAGCCATGTCCAATAGAGTTCGATTCTTCCTCTCCACTACACCATTTTGTTGAGGGGTGTAGGGAGAAGAGAACTCATGCTTGATGCCCTCCTCCTCAAGGAAGCCTTCAATTTGAGAGTTCTTGAACTCCGTCCCGTTGTCGCTTCTTATTTTCTTGATCCTTAAGCCGAACTCATTTTGAGCCCGTCTCAAGAATCCCTTTAAGGTCTCTTGGGTTTGAGATTTTTCCTGCAAAAAGAACACCCAAGTGAAGCGAGAATAATCATCCACTATTACAAGACAATACTTACTCCCGCCGATGCTTATGTAAGCAATCGGGCCGAATAGATCCATTTGGAGTAGCTCAAGCAGCCTCTCGGTCGTCATGATGTTCTTGTGTGGATGATGGGTTCCAACTTGCTTTCCTGCTTGGCATGCGCTACAAATCCTGTCTTTCTCAAAATGAACATTTGTTAGTCCTAAAATATGTTCTCCCTTTAGAAGCTTATGAAGATTCTTCATCCCAACATGGGCTAGTCGGCGGTGCCAGAGCCAACCCATGTTAGTCTTAGCAATTAAGCATGTGTCGAGTTCAGCTCTATCAAAATCTACTAAGTATAGCTGACCCTCTAACACACCCTTAAATGCTATTGAATCATCACTTCTTCTAAAGACAGTGACACCTACATCAGTAAAGAGACAGTTGTAGCCCATTTTGCATAATTGAGATACAGAAAGCAAATTGTAATCTAAAGAATCTACAAGAAAAACATTGGAAATAGAATGGTCATGAGTTATAGCAATTTTACCCAATCCTTTGACCAAACCTTGGTTTCCATCCCCGAATGTGATCGCTCATTGGGGATCTTGGTTTTTCTCGTAGGAGGAGAACATCTTCTTCTCCCCTGTCATGTGGTTTGTGCACCTGCTGTCGATGATCCAACTTGAGCCCCCGGATGCATAAACCTACAAAACAAGTTTAGTTCTTGACTTTAGGTACCCAAATGGTTTTGGGTCCTTTGGCATTAGACACAAGAACTTTGGGTACCCAAACACAAGTCTTTGACCCCTTGTGCTTGCCCCCAACATATTTGGCAACTACTTTGCCGGATTTGTTAGTCAACACATAAGATGCATCAAAAAGTTTTAAATGAAAGACTATGTTCATTTGATGCACTAGGAGTTTTCTTCTTAGGCAACTTAGCACAGGTTGGTTTCCTAGAGCTAGATGTCTCACCCTTATACATAAAAGCATGGTTGGGGCCAGAGTGAGACTTCCTAGAATGAATTCTCCTAATTTTGTTCTCGGGATAACCGGCAGGGTATAAAATGTAACCCTCGTTATCCTGAGGCATGGGAGCCTTGCCCTTGACAAAGTTTGACAATTTCTTAGGAGGGGCACTAACTTTGACATTGTCCCCCCTTTGGAAGCCAATGCCATCCTTAATGCCAGGGCGTCTCCCATTATAGAGCATACTTCTAGCAAATTTAAATTTTTCATTTTCTAAGTTATGCTCGGCAATTTTAGCATCTAATTTTGCTATATGATCATTTTTTGTTTAATTAAAGACATGTGATCATGAATAGCATTAATATCAACATCTCTACATCTAGTACAAATAGATACATGCTCTACGATAGATGTAGAGGGTTTGCAAGATTTTAGTTCTACAACCTTAGCATGCAATATTTCATTTTTACTTCTAAGGTCGGAAATAGTAGCATTGCAAACATCAAAATCTTTAGCCTTAGCAAGTAATTTTTCATTTTCATTTCTAAGGCTAGCAAGAGAAATGTTCAATTCTTCAATCCTAGCAAGCAAATCATCATTAACATCTCTAGGATTGGAAGTTGAAACATTACAAGCATGAGAATCAACCTTAGCTAACAAATTAGCATTTTCATTTCTAAGGTTGTCTATTGTCTCATGGCAAGTGCTTAGCTCACTAGATAATTTTTCACATTTCTCAATTTCTAGAGCATAAGCATTTTTAACCTTAACATGTTTCTTGTTTTCCTTAATTAGGAAGTCCTCTTGAGAATCCAAAAGGTCATCCTTTTCATGAATAGCACTAATTAATTCATTTAATTTTCCCTTTTGTTCCATGTTAAGGTTGGCAAAAAGGGTACGCAAATTATCTTCCTCATCACTAGTATTATCATCATTAGAGGACTCATATCTAGTGGAGGATTTAGATTTAACCTTCTTCTTTTTGCCGTCCTTTGCCATGAGGCACTTGTGGCCGACGTTGGGGAAGAGAAGTCCTTTGGTGACGGCGATGTTGGCGGCATCCTCGTCGGAGGAGGAGTCGCTAGAGCTTTCGTCGGAGTCCCACTCTCGACAAACATGGGCATCGCCGCCCTTCTTCTTGTAGTACCTCTTCTTCTCCTTTCTTCTCCCCTTCTTGTCGTCGCCCCTGTCACTATCACTTGATAATGGACATTTAGCTATAAAGTGACCGGGCTTACCACACTTGTAGCAAACCTTCTTGGAGCGGGACTTATAGTCTTTCCCCCTCCTTTGCTTGAGGATTTGGCGAAAACTTTTGATGACAAGCGCCATTTCCTCGTTGTCGAGCTTGGAGGCGTCGATGGGTGTTCTACTTGATGTAGGCTCCTCCTTCTTTTCTTCCGTCGCCTTGAATGCGATGGGTTGAGCTTCGGACGTGGAGGGATCATCAAGCTCGTTGATCTTCCTCGAGCCTTCGATCATGCACTCAAAACTTACAAAATTCCCGATTACTTCCTTGGGGGTCATTAGTGTATATCTTGGGTTGCCACAGATTAATTGAACTTGAGTAGGGTTAAGGAAAATAAGAGATCTTAGAATAACCTTAACCACTTCGTGGTCATCCCACTTTTTGCTCCCGAGGTTGCGCACTTGATTCACCAAGGTCTTGAGCCGATTGTACATGTTTTGTGGCTCCTCCCCTTTGCGAAGCCGGAACCGACCGAGCTCCCCCTCGATCGTCTCCCGCTTGGTGATCTTTGTGAGCTCATCTCCTTCGTGTGCGGTTTTGAGCACATCCCAAACCTCCTTGGCGCTCTTCAACCCTTGCACTTTGTTATACTCCTCTCTACTTAGAGAGACAAGGAGTATTGTTGTTGCTTGAGAGTTGAAGTGCTCGATTTGGGCCACCTCATCCTCATCATAGTCTTCATCCCCTACGGATGGTACCTGTGCACCAAACTCAACAACATCCCATATACTTTTGTGGAGTGAGGTTAGTTGAAATCGCATTAAATCACTCCACCTAGCATAGTCTTCACCATCAAAAGTTGGTGGTTTGCCTAATGGGACGGAAAGTAAAGGTGTATGTTTAGAAATGCGAGGGTAGCGTAGGGGAATCTTACTATACTTCTTACGCTCTTGGCGTTTAGAAGTGACGGACGCCGCGTCGGAGCCGGAGGTGGATGTCGATGAAGAATCGGTCTCGTAGTAGACCACTTTCCTCATCCTCTTTTTCTTGTCCCCACTCCGTTGTGGCTTATGGGAGGAAGACTTCTCCTTCTTCTCTTTGTGTGAAGAAGATTTCTTCTCCTTTCCTTTGGAGGAGTCCTTCTTCTTCTCCTTCCCTTTTAAGGAGTCTTTCTTCTCCTTTCTCTTGGTGCGGGACTCTTCCGATGAAGCGCTCCCGTGGCTTGTAGTGGGCTTTTCGCCGGTCTCCATCTCCTTCTTGGCGTGATCTCCCGACATCACTTCGAGCGGTTAGGCTCTAATGAAGCACCAGGCTTTGATACCAATTGATAGTCGCCTAGAGGGGGGTGAATAGGGCGAAACTGAAATTTACAAATATAAACACAACTACAAGCCGGGTTAGCGTTAGAAATAAGAACGAGTCCGCGAGAGAGAGGGTGCAAAACAAATCGCAAGCAAATGAAGAGTGTGACACGCGGATTTGTTTTACCGAGGTTCGGTTCTTGCAAACCTACTCCCCGTTGAGGAGGCCACAAAGGCCGGGTCTCTTTCAACCCTTCCCTCTCTCAATCGGTCCCTCGGACCGAGTGAGCTTCTCTTCTCAAATCACTTGGGAATCAAACTTCCCGCAAGGACCACCACACAATTGGTGTCTCTTGCCTCAATTACAAGTGAGTGTTTGATCACAAGAAAGAATGCGAAAGAAAAGAAGCGATCCAAGCGCAAGAGCTCAAATGAACACTACAAATCACTCTCTCTAGTCACTAAGGCTTTGTGTGGAGTTGGGAGAGGATTTGATCTCTTTTGGTGTGCTTTGCAATGAATGCTAGCTCTTGTATAGTGGTTGGAAGCTGGAAAACTTAGATGCAATGAATGGTGGGGTGGTTGGGGTATTTATAGCCCCAACCACCAAACTAGCCGTTTGGTGGGGCTGTCTGTCGTATGGTGCACCGGACAGTCCGGTGCACACCGGACATGTCCGGTGCCCCAGCCACGTCACCAATGCCGTTGGATTCCGACCGTTGGAGCCTCTGTCTTCTAGGCCCGCCTGGATGTCCGGTGCACACCGGACATGTACTGTTCAATGTCCGGTGCGCCAGTATGGGCGTGCCTGACTTCTGCGCGCTTCTGGCGCGCATTGAATGCGCCTGCAGGTGACCGTTGTCGCGAAGTAGTCGTTGCTCTGCTGGTTCACCGGACAGTCCGGTGTACACCGGACATGTCCGGTGAATTATAGCGGAGCAACCGCTGCGTTTTCCCGAGGCTGGCGAGTTCCGGAGGCCGCTCTTCCTTGGAGCACCGGACACTGTCCGGTGAACACCGGACAGTCCGGTGAATTATAGCGGAGTGCCTCTGGAAATTCCCGAAGGTGGCAAGTTTGAGTTGGAGTCCTCTGGTGCACCGGACACTGTCCGGTGTACACCGGACAGTCCGGTGCCCCAGACCAGAGGTGCCTTCGGTTGTCCCTTTGCTCCTTTGTTGAATCCAATATTTGATCTTTTTATTGGCTAAGTGTGAACCTTTTACACCTGTATAACTTATACACTAGAGCAAACTAGTTAGTCCAATTATTTGTGTTGGGCAATTCAACCACCAAAATTAATTAGGGACTAGGTGTACGCCTAATTCCCTTTCATGCTCCACCGGACCGAGGTATGGTGAGCCATTTTTAATTTTCCAGAGGGTGGCTCCTTCGCTAAAAATAGAGGTCCGGTGCACCACTGGACCGAGGTGTGGTGAGCCATTTTTAATTTTCCTGAGAGTCGCTCCTTCACTAAAAATAGAGGTCAGGTGTACCACAGGACCGCCCGGTGTGCCAAGACACCACAACTCTTCTGCATGGCTCTCTAGTAAACTTGTCCAGTGCACCCCAAACAAATGATATTGTCTTTTTGTCTGGTTTTTCTTCTCCAAAATATTTTCACTTATTCGAAGGGAAATACCATGACTTAGACAAACACTCTTAGTGTCAATCCAACTATGTCTAAATCATTACCTTAATTTTATTTGATTCTCCAACTTAATTTCGTGTATGCCTGTATTAAATATCTGCAAATACACACTTCACAAACATGTTAGTCAATATAGTTGTATTGGGCATTAATCACCAAAAAATTTTATAAAAAGGCACAAATCCACATTTCCCTTTCAATCTCCCCCTTTTGATGATTTATGTCAACACAACCGAAGCCAATAAACATGACTAAATCTACCAGTTTGATATACATAATTAAGTTGAGTTTTGAAATGGTTTAATATTTTGGACCACTTGAGCACCACTTAACCTTTGGAATTTCAAAATCAAACACATTTCAAGATTCTTTTGAAATTCTCCTCTTTTTGGTAAATTCAAACCTTTAACCCTTCTCCCACTTTGGCACAAAAGAGTTTGAAAATTTCTCTCTCCTTTTCAAATTAATTTTACCTTAGCCAAAATAATACAACCTCCTCTTCGCTGTCAAGAGGGTTTTCACAAACCAGTTGATTGAATTTACAAACTAAATATGAAACTCAAGGGAAATGCCAATTTGATAAACTTTCTCAACATTTTTTCTCAAATATTTCAAAAACTTCTTAAAGACACAAGTGGTGGGTTGATCCTTTTGCTTTGACCTTATACTTTCTCCCCCTTTGGCATTAAGCACCGAAATGGAGAAAGTCATGTGGCCCTACACATTGCTCCATAATAAATGATAATGAACACATGGGTAAAGCAAACCGTGTGAAGTTGAGCCCTTTGGTACCGAGTGACAGTGGAAGCATCCTTCTAGCTCAAGTTCACCATTTCCCTTTAAACTTTGAATCTACACACATGATCAACTTGAAAGCATTGTTAGTCTCAACAGGTCAACTTATAGACTATCCTCCCGCTAAATGTGTGCATCAATGCACTTGGACTTGTGAGGTCTAGGGATGATTTTACAGCTTGACCATAGCATAAATGTGAATAAATAAAAATAGTAGCAACTTAAACAGTATGATCAATGGTATATTAAAAGTCTACAACGTGTGCAATACTTCAATCCATGTTTCAAGAGTCTAAGAAATTTAGCTCACTCCTCAATGCACAAAAATGTTTTTCATCAAGGGGCTTGGTGAAGATATCAGCTAATTGGTTATGCGTGCTTACATGGTCTATTGTGATATCCCCTTTGTGAGTGGTCTCTCAAGAAGTAGTACCGAATGTCTATGCTCTTAGTGCGACCATGATCAACAGGATTATCCGCCATGTGGATCGCACTTTCATTGTCACATAGGAGGGGGACTTTGCTTAGATTGTAGCCAAAGTCCGTGAGGGTTTGCCTCATCCAAAGTATTTCGCACAATAGTGTCTTGCGGGCAATGTACTCGGCCTCAATGATGGATAGGGCAATGGAATTTTGTTTCTTGGAACTCCAACACACATAAGATCTTCCCAAAAACTCCCAAAAACTGGCAAGTCCTAGATGTACTCTTTGTATCTACCTTACATCCGAAATAGTCAGTATCAGAATATCTAATGAGATCAAACTTTGACCCCTTAGGATACTAAAGCCCAAAATAAGGAGTGTGTACTAAATACCTTAAGGTTCTCCTAACGGTTCTAAGGTGGCATTCCTTAGGATCGAATTGGAATCTTGCATACATGAAGACTAAAAGCATAATATCCGGTCTATATGCACATAAATATAGAAGAGATCCTAACATAAACTGTGTTGGTACCCCAAAACTGGGGTACCCACTTCTGTTAAGCCAAGGCGGGATCCGTGTGGCTGTTCGTAGCTACATGGTGATAGACAGTGTACCCCAACTTGGAGTTTGGGCCCATCCGATAGAGCCACCGACTGCTGGGTCGATGTCACCACATGTACAGTCGGTGGAATTACTCGTGATTCACCTATCTAAAGTCCCATTGTGGGCACTAGAAGACTGAGTCCTCCTGATTCGGTCATCTTACTAAAGTCCTTTTGTGGGCAATATAAGATGGAGTTCATGTGATTCAATCATTTGTCTAAAAGTCCCTTTGTGGATGACGCAAAGATAAGTTCTCATAACCTAGTAACCCATCAAAATTTCTTCTAAAAGGTTACTAAATGCTGATTCCATGAGACTTATACCTCTATCAAAAGGCTAAATACACTAAAATGTAGCTTCTTGCAAATTAGACTATGGGATTCACGCACTTCCTAATAAGCAAACACAAGGGCAAAGATGGCGCTCGACTTGGAATAGATAACACCACCACAAGCAAAAGTTAGGAAATGTTATATTACATGGAAAACAAACTTTTTGGTGTTATCAATTAATAGCATTACAAGGCAATTATATATTCACATCTATTTAGGATGCCATCTTGGTTGTCGCCTTGTCGGTGGTTTAACCTCCTTCAAAAAGGTCTTCAATCTTCTCTTCGAAAAAGTTGGTCACAATCCCCTCTCAAACTTAGGATAATTCCATCCCTAAGTTATGGGGACATGGTGATACCCAAAGTCAGGGCACTCGTCTCCTTTATATTGGCCATGCTATATTATTTAATTTGATTATAAAGCCTAACTAATCTCCAGATGTTAATTGAGTAGTTTGAGAACTCAAAACCATACATACAGTTCAACTGTAATCTCAGTCAAGCCTTTTGAATCGTGAGAAAATAGTGGAGTTCTGCAACACAAATGATCGGTACTCAGTATGTAGAGTTACTAAGATCAATGATAATGGAGGACTTACTTTGCTTATCAGCTTGGACTAAAACTATAGCCTTGATAGCCGAGTTTAGTTCCTCGATTACATATTAGTTTGATCTCTTTCTTCATCCATGATATTTTTGAAAGAAACTAGCTAGGGTCCACCTTAGATCGACATTATGTTCCTTTATCCTTGATTTCTCGGACAAAGTTGAGTCTCAAGCTTAAGTAGTCAAATCTAGTCTTTTGACTAAGTCCTTGATTACATCGAGTGATAAACCTAGGGTCTTCAAAGTTGCAAAGAAGAAGCTAATAATTAAAAGCAGAAAGAATCTTGGGGTTTTCACCAATGAAGAGATTCCAAGTACTGTTGAGTCCTGTCGACTTGGCTTTAAAATGGTCGTGTAATTTTTGGACTGTATTAACCAGTTCTGAGTTAGTCGCCTTTTATTTTTCCAAGTCTTATAGGATGGACTCAGTTGCCTAGAGCTTCTTATGGGTCAGCATGAGCAACAAAGACTTCTTTTGACTCATTTAGAATCTCCTACAAATAGGATTGTTAGATTAAGAGCCTACTAGATGGGGTGAGGCACTAGAACACACATGGTGGTGCTTGAGGAATTCATCAGCGTATTGTTGGGCTTTCTCGAGCTATCCTTTGTCTTCAGCTAGATCAATATTGGCCATTAGATTTTTCTTAAACATGAACGAGAGCTCAATATATTCAAAATCGAATACGGTGTGCTTTGCATCATGTAGGACCTCCTCAATATCCAAGTCTACATCACAGTAAACATCATTGAGATTATACAGAAAGAGTAAAAGTGTTATGGACAAATAAAGATCAATGTAATTTACCTCTTAGTTGATTAGCTATGGGGGAAGGAGTTGGCATGATCGAGGGCTTGGTTGTCTTTGTTATGGGTGTGGCCATAGTGGTCATAAGATCTACCTAGGGCATTCATGTGAGTACCTTGGGAGCCACCTCTTTAGCTGATAGCTCTCGATCCAAACCCTTAGGGACTTCAAAGGGCTTGGCACTAGCCGAGTCCTCAATCGGGAACACGAGAGCAGCATTAGTAGTTTTGGCCCTAACCGACATGCCGACGGTCGAACCTTTCTCGGTGGTGATGGATCTTATCATGCCCTTGGGCAGCTCTATCGACTCTCTACCATGTTTAATACTCATGATTAGAATCTTTCTTGCTAAAGAAATATTGATTGTGCTCTAGCTATATCTGATAGATCTCTTGAAGGGCTTTTTAGGGGTGCGAAAGATCTTCTCAAGAACTTTGTATCTAGGATTGAGACATCTCAACCTTTTTGTCTAGCGACAAAGCTAGCTTGATGGTCGACCTTCATGTTCTCAGTTGTTGAAATGTTGTACATGGGCCACATGGGCCTAGACACATAGCACATATACTCTAACACCCCCCGCAGTCTGAACTTCAGCAGAGTTCACAGACTGGACTCAAAAAGGAAGACGTAACCACACCGTACATCACACCATAGGATCCCCCACAGCCGCAACTAGCCACTACTGATGTTGAGGCTGGAGTGAAACTCGGCGAAGGTCGAGAACGGTAGGCCCTTGGTGAAGATATCAGCAAACTGGGAGGTGGTCGGGATGTGGAGGACCCGAACGGCACCGGCGGCGACATAATCGCAGACGAAGTGTAGATCGATCTCTACATGCTTGGTCCGCTGGTGCTGCACCGGGTTGGTGAAGAGGTAGACGGCGCTGACGTTGTCGCAGTAGACCAATGTGCTCCTGGAGAGGGGACTGTGGAGCTCGGCGAGGAGCTGCCGGAGCCACGCAGCCTCCACCACGCCGTTGGCCACAGCACGGTACTCCGCCTCGGCACTCGAGCGGGAGACGACCGGCTGGCGCTTCGACGACCAGGACACCAGGTTGCCGCCTAAGAAGACGGCGTAGCCGGAGGTGGAGCGTCGAGTGTCCGGGCACCCGGCCTAGTCAGCGTCGGTGTAGACGACCAGCTCGGAGGAGGTAGATCGATGGAGAAGCAGCCCGTAGTCAACGGTGCCCCGGAGGTAGCGAAGGAGGCGTTTGAGAGCCACGAGGTGAGGCTCTCGGGGGTCGTGCATATGGAGACAGACCTGCTGCACGGCATAGGAGATGTCCGGCCTAGTGAAGGTGAGGTACTGAAGGGCACCGGCAAGGCTCCTGTACCCGGTGGGGTCCTCGACTGGGTCACCTGTGGCCCTAGAGAGCTTCGCCCGCGTGTCGACCGGGGTAGAGCAGGGCTTGCAGTCAATCATCTTGGCCCGCTCCAGAATGTCAAGAGTGTACTGGCGCTGGTGAAGTAGGAGTCCTGAGGGCCGAGGCTCAGCAGTGACCCCCAGGAAATGGTGAAGCACGCCCAGATCCTTGACCGGAAACTCCCGTTGGAGCGCGTCGACGAGGCGGCGAAGAAGTGACTGACTAGAGGCGGTGAGGACAATGTCATCCACGTAGAGGAGCAAGTAGGCAGTCTCTGCTCCATGGTGGTGGACGAACAGAGACGTGTCTGACTTGGCCTCCACAAAGCCCAGTGTCACTAGGAACGTAGCCAGTCTGGAGTGCTACGCCCGGGGGGCCTGCTTGAGGCCGTAGAGGGACCTGTTGAGCCGGCAGACCATGTCAGGGCGAGAGGAGTCCACGAACCCCGCCGGCTGACAGCAGTAGACGGTCTCGGTGAGGGCGCCGTGCAGGAATGCGTTCTTGACGTCGAGCTGGTGAACTGGCCAGGAGCGAGCAAGGGCCAGCGAGAGCACCGTGCGGACGGTGGCCGGCTTCACAACCGGGCTAAAGGTCTCATCATAGTCGACTCTGGGGCGCTGAGTGAAGCCCCGAAGGACCCAGCAAGCCTTGTACCGCTCCAGGGTACCATCGGCCCACCGCTTGTGCGTCTAGATCCACTTGCCGGTGACGACGTTGGTGCAGGGTGGACGGGACACCAGATCCCACGTCTGTTTGGCGACGAGCGCCGCGTACTCCTCCTCCATCGCCCGACGCCAGTGGGGGTCCAACAGGGCAGTGCGGATGGAGGAGGGTACCGGAGAAACATGCGAGTCTCCGGGCGTGGCCGCCAGGACACGGGGCGGCATGGTACCAGTCGCGTGCCGCGTCACCATCGGGTGGACATGACGTGGGTCACGGTGAAGGAGCGGTGGGTGGTACACCGGCGTCTCGACACGTGTCGCGGGTGGCCGCGGCGGAGGTGTAGGTGTCCCTGGCGGGGACTGGGCCATCGACGGTGCCACCGGAGGAGATGGCACCGGTGGGGACGGTGACGGTGGCGGCGACAGCGGCGGTGGAGGGGCGAACCCCGGCGGCGGCAGTCGGCGCTGGTAGACCCGCACCGGCTGCGCGAAGCGAGCCGGAGGGGTTGGTACCGACGTCCCCGTAGGCGGTGCAGTCCCACCACCCCCGCTCGGCCCGGGGGCGATCGGAGACGGGGCTCCGCGGAGAGGCGACACCACCGTAGGCGACACCACCGGACCCGGGCAAGGCACCGGGCCGGGAGTAGAACCGACAGGCGTTGAACGAGGACCTGTAGAGATAGGAAGAATAGGTGGCTCGACCACCGCATCAGTCAAAAAGAGAGTGAAGAGGTCAAGGTCAGGGTCGGAGGAGGGTCGTGTGGTGGTGGAGGAGTAGGGAAATGTGGACTCATCAAACACCACATGGCGAGAGATGAGGACCCGGCGAGAGGAGAGGTCAAGGCAGCGGTAGCCCTTGTGGTCTGGGGAGTACCCGAGAAACACACAGAGGGTGGAACGGGGTGCGAGCTTGTGAGGAGCAGTGGTAGCGGTGTTTGGGTAGCAAGCACACCCGAAGACACGGAGGTGGTCATAGCGTGGAGGGGAACCAAAGAGTGCCTGGTGAGGAGTGGGGGCCGGGCACACAGTAGAAGGGAGACGGTTGAGGAGGTAGGTAGAGGTGTGGAGGGCCTCGGCCCAGAAACGTGCCGGTAGGTGCGCCTGGAGAAGGAGAGTGCGGATGGTGTCGTTGGTCGTGCGGATCATGCACTCAGCCTTGCCGTTCTGGGAGGAGGTATACGGGCAAGACATCCGCAACTGCATCCCGTGGGAGAGAAAGATGTCGTGGGAGGTGGAGTTATCGAACTCCCGACCATTGTCACACTGAACGGCCTTAATGGGTAGGCCAAACTGAGTGGACACCTAGGCGAAGAAGTGGCGGAGGGCAGGGAAAGTCTCAGACTTGGCACACAAAGGAGAAGTCCACACATAATGAGAAAAATCATCAAGCACCACAAGATAGTATTTGTAGCCTGACATACTGGTAATAGGTGAAGTGCACAAATCGCAGTGTACAAGATCAAAGGCATGAGTAGCATGCGAGGAAGAAGAAGAAAAAGGAAGACGAACATGGCGGCCTAACTGGCACGCATGACAAAGATGCTCATCATGTGATCTAATACATTGGATAGTGGCACTACGAGTAAGCTGCATCAAGGCATCGCGTCCGGGGTGGCCAAGGAGACGATGCCAGGTGGTAAAAGACGTGGTGGAAGCAAAAACAGCAGCTGGGTCAGGTGACGAAGACGAAGAAGATGTGTCGTGCGAAATCTGAAGGGTGTAGAGGGGGTCGGTGCTGTCACATCGGAGGAGGGGGCGCCGAGTTGCCGAGTCCTTCACAGTAAGACCAGAAGAGTCAAACTCGATAGAACAAGAATTATCAGCAGTAAAACGACGAATAGAGAGAAGATTGTGGACCAAAGAAGGAGCGACAAGAACATCGGGAATGCGAAAAGAGCCGGGAGGGCCAGCGGCACCCACAGATGTGACAGGAAGACACGAGCCATTCACCACCATGATGGACGAAGGGAGGGAGGAAGAAGGAGGGCGAATAGAGGTCAGTATACCAGGGTCGGGAGTGGTGTGGTAGGTAGAACCGGTGTCTGTGATCCACTCGGGACCCATCGGCGGAGTCAGAGTGGGAGTCTGGAAGGCAGCCAGGGCGGCCGCGTCCCAACCAACCAGCCCAGACGGTGGAGTAGCCGGTGGCGTGGTCCACGACGAAGCGGCAGGCGTCGAGGTCCAGGGCGACAGAGAGGCGAAGGTGAACCCCAGTTGCGCACCAGCGAACATGGCCGCCGGGGGACGAGCCTCAGAACCAGGCCCCTGGAACGGCCACATGGAGATGCGCCCTGACCACGGGTGGTGGTAAGTGGACCAAGGCGAACCCTGCTGGGGTCCCGGCGCCGATGCGTTGCCACGGGCACCACCGCCGGAACCGCCACCACCACTGCCACCTCAGCCACCACGGCATCGACGACCACCATCGCCCCCACCTCCGCAACCTCGACCCCCGCCGCCCATACTCGGCCCGGGAGGACGATGGCCAAGGGCAGACTATGACAGAGTAGGTGGACGGGTCGGGGTGAAAGCCGCTAGTGCAGTCGAGGAGGACGAGGACCCCGGGCCGGAGATCGATGCAACATGAGCACCCAGAGTGATCTCCTCCAGGGCAAGGTCGTCGTAGACCTGGAGAAAGGTAGGGAAGGGCCTCTGGCGCATGATCAATGACCGTAGGTGGGTGTAGCGATCGCTGAGGCCGTGGAGAATGTTGAGGACGAGGACACGGTCCTCCACGGGACAGCCCAGATCACCAAGTGAGTCTGCCATGGTCTTCATCTTGCGACAGTACGCACTGACACTGAGGTCCCCCTGGACGAAGGTGCGGAAGGTCGCGTCGAGGCGGAGAGCACGGGCCTCGGCGTTGCCCAGGAACTGGCCCTCTATGGCCAGCCAAACAGCCCGAGCGTGAGGAAGGTTCCGGAGGAGGCTGTGGAGGTCAACGGAGATCGTCCCCACGATCCAGGTGAGCACGATACTGTCGAGGCGCACCCACGCAGCAGTCGGCGCCACGTCGGTGGGGTCGGAGAGGAAGTGATCATCCAGGGCGTAGCGGCGAAGGGTGAGGAGGCCACATGGACCTAGACACATAGCACATATACTCTAACATCAGTGGTATCTAGATCAATTCTCTAGTGGTGTCTCGATTTGTACATTGCTCCTAGGATGCTTGGAAGTCAGAGATGGAAGATGAGATGCATCATCATCTGAGTCATCAATCTAGATCACTTTCAGTTTCTTCTCCCTAGGTTGAGGAGGGGGATTTGTAGTGTCGAAAGGCACCTGTCCCTCAGATCCTTGCTCGATATGCTAGAAGGAAATAGCTTTGGCCTGCCTCTTTGTTGTCTCTCATCATCCAAGCCATGCTCCTTGGAGGCAAGTACAATGTTAGTGTCTAAGTTAAAACTGAACAACATTTAGGATAAATTTTGTAGAGGATAGGCTTAAAGGCCAGAAGCAAAGTTATCAAAGCTTACCTCAAGGCAGGCTTGGCTAACGAATATACCTTAACCTGGCACTCCTCAAGCGAAGTTACCAATCATGGAGAAGATCTAGTGAAGTTAGCTCTCAATTTCAGGCAACTGAATACTTTTGACCAAGGACCAAGAAGGGTCGGTTTCCTCTCTGTGTTCCCAGGCACAATTGGCTTCCTCGTGTAGTGGGGGAACTCGGTGATGGATCAAATTATTGACTACATGTACAGTGATTCTTGGATTCTATTCATATCACTCATCACATCATCGATATGTGTCACACCCGGTTTTAGAAGGCAAACCGAATGCAAACCATGTACGTGCCAGGATCAGCAATTCACGTACACAGCAGTTACATAACATGGACATCATCACACAGTGCTCAAATAGTATTAAAAAGGGAAGTAGTAGTCGATTACATCATATGTCTGAGACATCCACATAGTCTTTACAATAAATCAAAGTGCGAAAACGAAACGTAGATAAACGCGGCCTTCACAGGCAGCCGACTGGGGGTTGCCGCTAACCCACGCCTAGAACTCGTCGTAGTCTTGGAACTCCTGGAAGTCTCCTTCCACGGCTTCATCTTCTCCTTAGCAGTGGTTGCAATGCTGACAACCTGTGGATGGGGGGGTTTGGTGTGTAGAGCAAGGGTGAGTACACATCAACATACTCAGCAAGTATCATGTTTGGCTGTAGTGGACTAGCTTTATGTGGGGGTAAGTCAAGCAGTTGCTTTTAGTTGGTCAGGTTATTATTTACTAGTAGAAAGCCAGGTTTTAACATTAACCCAAGTTATTAGCCCGATGTACCCTTTCCCAGCGGAAAGAATACCACTTACCAGCACCATAGTCATAACCAGAACCATCAATCTCATTGCCACCTGTAAACCAAAATGTCTCTGATCAAGTACCACTAATCACTGGAGCTCCCTTGGTCGCTCATAACCGCGAGCACGACTGATATATCAGTTTTCAAACACTCTGCAGAGGTTGTGCACTTTACCCACAAGCCGTGATTCCCTTTCTGCCCGGAGATCATGACTCTCCATTGATCACTACCAAGGTGACCCAGCAGGGCATCACTACGTAGCCTTTACAAAGATTCCCCGGGGCTGTAGCCGCCTGTTAGGTTTCCTAAATGCACCGCACTCCTCCCCAAGGGGCGAACCCAAACTTGGCAGAGCGAGCCGCATACACCGAGCCCCATTGACGGTACGACGGCTAAGCGAACTACACCCCGGATCCTCTAATTATTCAGCTAAGGGCACCCCATTCCACCCTCATGGTTGCACTGTTTTCCTGGGCGGTCATCCATAGAACAGGTCCTTACGGAGAGGCACTCGAGAAACCGCTCGAGCCCCCTTAAAGGCCACAAGTAGAACATCATAATAAGAAGAGGGAAAACAGCGTATCATTGATCATTCTCATCATGTTCATTGATTAGAGTTGAGCAATAGCATAAGACTAAGCAATAATAATCCAACCCAAATAGGTAAACAAGGACATGGATAATAAAGCTAGTCAATCCTTAGGCATAAATGTGTAATGAGGGAGGTGAATTAAAGTATGTATAGGACAGAGATAGGTCAAGGGACACTTGCCTCCACCAACCGACTGCTGCTCAGGGGCTTCTCCTGCGAGTTCTTCGGGCTCTTCAACCGGATCGTTCTCTATGCGAGTGCAAACATACATACATTCATCCATTCAAATTAGGAAACAAACAGTACACCATACAAGAGAACACGTAGATTAAATGTGCATAGAATATGACATGCGATATTGCATTTACCATGGTTAGAAAGAGACGGGGGGAGGGTCTCGCAGGGGTTTAAGCTTATGCTCGAGGCGCACTACGGGTAGACGAATAACTAAACGTTACGTGCTCTAGTTCTACTTAGCTCCAATAATAAGGATTAGCTACATGCACTACTAGAAATGTGACCACTTTTAGTAGATTAACATTAAATGAGATAGACGATTAGCTATATAAATTAACTAACGTAACCAATTTCTAAATTGAGTTTCCTATTTTATTAACATGAACAATGTGATTAGCGCGCATAAAATATAGGGGGGTAGACGGGCACGTCCATGGGTAGACGAGGGCACGACGAGTCGTGCCAAGGCACCGCGTATTACGCGAGCACGCGCGCAAGGCCGCACGCACGCGCCGCGAACTAGCCGCGCGCACGTCGGGGCCGCGCGTTGGCCGAGCTCAAGGTCGTGCGCCACAAGTACGCTGGGCCGAGCTCGAGGCCGCGCCGGGGCCGTCACGACGCGAGCAGGGCACGCCGGGGCGGGCGGGCGAGCACGGGCGGGGCGAGGCACGGGCGGGGCGGGGCATAGGCGGGGCGGGCGCGGCCGGGGCCGGGACGAGGGCGGCCGGGACGGGGCCGGGCGCGGCCACGGCGGGGCGGGGCCGGTGTGGGGGCGGCCGGCGCCGGGGCGGGGGCGCCATGGCCGGAGCGGCGCAGGGCCGGGACGGGGGCGCCATGGCCGGGGCGGGGGCGGTCGGGGCCGGGGCAGGGGCGCCATGGCCGGGGCGGCGCGGGGCCGGGACGGGGGCATCAAAAAATGCATGGTTCGGCATGGTGCATCAAAAAAATAAAATATTTTAGGGTTTTGCTTTACATGGGATCTCAAGCCGAATCCCGCTATAACTTTGGAAAAGATCAAGGTTTAGCGAGGAGAAAAGGGAAAAGGAAAGGGTAACGCCTGAATTTGGTGAGGGAAAAGAAGAAAAAATTCTACCCCCAAATTTAGGGCGTTACAATATGGGTGGGTGTTGGGTCACTCATCCTGATGAGGACATTCTGCATTATTACCCATTGGCAAAGACGCAATTGGCCTAGTTGGACCAATTGTAGTCGAACGAAAACCATGTGAGCCTCAGAACTATTCCACCTCGCTTAACATGGGAGGAGGAAGCCGCCTTCAAAGGGACAGCCACCCTTCCCCCATCAGACTAGTCTTTTGGGGTGATATGGCCTTTCCCTGAGTTGGGTGTGCTTAATGAATTGTTGGGCTCCGGATAATCCTAATTTGTCGGGCCTCGGCCAACCCCACCTGGGCTAGGTGTATCATCGGATATCAGAGCTAGGGCCTATTTTAAGAAGGTGGGAATGATTAGGATATCCTCCACTATTACCCGTTGGCAAAGACACATTTGGCCCAATTGTAGTTGGACAACGACCGTGTGAGCCTCAAAGTTATTCCACCTAGCTCAACTTGGGAGGAGAAAGCAACCTTAAAAGGGAGACTCACCCTTCCCCCATCAAACTAGTCTTTTGGGGTGATTGGGCCTCTCCCTGAGTTGGGTGTGCTTAATGAACTATTGGGCTCCAGGCAACCCTAATTTGTTGGGCCTCGGTCAACCCCACCCGGGCTGGGTGTATCACATCTACTCTAAATGGGGGAATGAGTACTGGCTTAGGAACTCAAGCAACCTAGGGGCACATTCCCTACATAGAAACAACATTTGTGCCATGTTTTATCGGGAGACTTGAGAGAGTAGTCAAGATAATGATGATTCACCCTAAGTTGTACTCCAGCACACCTAACTACTAATTGTTCTTCCTTGCTTGGAGACGGTAGAGGAAAAATAGGTACTAGAAAAGGGGGAATGTGATTGTTGGGGGCCTTCGTCTTTCGAAGGTCCTCAAAAACACGATTAACATCTATTCTAATATAGTATACTGTCACAGGAGGCTTTGGCTTTGAGATGAAGGTGTACATAGTATGAAAGGCGCAACCTGGAAGAAGGATTGACCAGTTCTGAAGCTGTGGATGGAAAAGCTTCGGCTTAGCACAAAGACGACGATGGAGAATGAAACCGACTTAAAAGGGAAAAGACTACTTAGTCCTCGACAACTTACCTTTTAGCTAATAGTAAATGTCAGAAACATGAATGTAATTTTACCTAGGCTGCGTCCTGTGCCTATAAATAGATGAACAGTAACACCGTACTGTTCACGTTGACTTGTAATCGCTTGCACATCACCCTTGGACTTTTATCTTCTGTCAAGCCGAAGGTACAAATGCAACTTAATATCATCAATGTTTGTTCATAATTATATAATGTCAATATACATGTTTTAATGATTTAGCATGATTATTCATGGTCTTTTTATGTTTTATACGTCCCTGTCTATATTTTTGTATATTGAAATGATGAAGGTATGTCCTTCAGGACCTTCGTCTGAAGATCATTATACCCTAAGGGAAATAATGCTTCGAAGGACGAAGGTATTTAACCATTAACATTTGTGTTGCCTTGTTCTTAACTCATAGCGTTTGAGAACAAGTGACCAACATTGGCGCCCAGCTCTGGGGAACTCATTTGACCACCTTCGGCAAGCTGTGACCTTTGTCATGCCGCCGAACAAGTCATCAGGGCCAGGGGCTGCACTGCAGCCACTGGACGTCAATCAAGAAACAATACGCGAAGCTAGGAGCCAAAAAAGGAAGGCTACCAGTCTGACACCTCAGGAGGAGTTGGACCAAGAAATCAGGGACCTTGAAGCCATTCATCAACAGGTCCAGAAGAAGAAAGAAAAGATGCTTCGTCTCGCCGATCTTCAGAGGAAGATTGATGAGGCTGCTGAGAAAATGCTTCATCTCACCCAAGATGACCAAGACTGAAGGCCTCAACATAGAGAGCTTTGTCAAGACAATTCGTACAACGATGATGAATGGTATGATGATTTCCATCATGGCAATTTTGCTTTTGATGATGCTTCTCCTCTAGCAGCAGAATTGCAGGCTATCCCATGGCCCCCGTCATACAAGCCACCCCAGCTTCCTATGTATGATGGGCACTCAAACCCGAAGCAGTTCCTAATGAGCTACGAGGCAACCATATCTTCATATGGGGGCAACACTACAGTCATGGCGAAATCCTTCGTCATGGCAGTCAAAAGTGTCGCACAAACTTGGTACTCTTCTCTCCGGCCAAGGACAATCACATCATGGCAGAAGCTTAAGGATATGCTAATCACCGGCTTCCAAGGATTTCAGACAAAGCCAGTCACTGCTCAGGCTTTGTTCCAGTGCACGCAAGACCACGAGGAGTACCTTCAGGCGTATGTCCGAAGGTTCCTGCGTCTGAGAGCACAAGCGCCTACAGTGCCCAATGAAATTGCCATTGAGGCCATGATCAAAGGGCTTCGACCAGGACCTACGACTCAATATATTGCTAGGAAACCCCCACAAACCCTGGAGAAGCTTCTTCAGAAGATGGATGAATACATCCGGGCTGATAATGATTTCTGCCAGAGAAGGGAAGAAGCATACAGGTTTTCTGAGATGACCCAGGCTTCGGAGGAAGATACGGAGATCAGCCCAGAAGGCTATATTGTTTATTCTATGGTGAAGATAAGGGACACACCACAAGAACATGCCAAGTCACAATTCAGAAACAAAAGGAGATTGCCGAAGCTAAGGCGCGGCAGAATCAGCCAAAGTAGGTCTTACATACTGCTTCATGCTACTCTCCCTATGTACCAGAGTATGTAGGCAATCAACAACCTTCGGCATCTGTCGCTTCGGCAAGTCACTCTCAAGCTTCCTAGGCCTAGCTCCCATTACCACCACCATTACCACCTACTCAGACCCGAAGCCACCAGCCAGAAGGGCACCAACACGCACAGCAGCAGCGTGATTTTCGGGAGGAGTCCGAAGCTCGCACAGTCAATAGCACTGTGCCTGATCCAAGCATATCTACTAAAAGAATATTGTTGGGGGCCTGCTTCGTCTCTGAAGGTCCCATAAGAATAAACACCTTCGGAAGATCGACATAAAAGCAAAGCCGAAGCTACCAATCAGAGAGCTTCGTAGCGTACTTCCAGATGCACCGACTTAAAGATGAAATGACCAATCGGCCCATGATAACTTGTATTATGATTGTAATCATTTGTAAAGGGCATGAATGTAATTTCTCACAGGCTGCGTCCTGTGCCTATAAATAGATGAACAGTACCCCCGTATTGTTCACGCTGTCTTGTATTCGCTCGTGCGCCACACTTGGATATTTGCCTTCTGTCAAGCCGAAGGTACAAATGTAATTAAATATTGTCTTTATGTATTCAAGATTATATAATAAAGATATATGAATTATGTTATATGATTATTCATGTTTCATATGCTTTGTATTTCATTAATGTATATTGAGATGATGAAGGTACATCCTTCATGACCTTCGTCCGAATATCGTTATATCCTAAGGGAAATAATGCTTCGAAGGACGAAGGACATTAACATTCAATATTTTGTGTTGCCTTGTTCTTAACTCATAGCATTTGAGAACAAGTCCCCAACATTGGTGCGCAACTCTGGTGAACTCACTTCCACTTTTGAGCTGATGGCTTCATTCAACAATCAAGTCGTAGCATCTTCGGCTACGAAGCTGGTGCTCCCGATAACAGGCGGCTCAAGTTCAGAGCCGGCTAACAAGAAGCAGAAGAAGGAAGCACAGAGAAGGGTGCAGCATGTTGGGGTGCAGGGACCCTTCATCAAGTCAAAATGGTCCCACATCCCAATCACCTTCTCCTAGGAGGACCTTCAGCTCAAGGATTACCCTCACAATGATGCTATGGTCATATCTTGTGTCATCAAGGGATTTCTGGTCCACAATGTTCTGGTTGTTACAGGCAGTGCAGTGGATATCATATTTGCTAAGGTCTTCAGACAGATGCAAGAGTCAGAGGACAAGATTCATGATGCTACACACCCTCTTTGTGGCTTCGGAGGAAGGCAGATTGTAGCACTCGGCAAAATCACGATGTCAGTGACCTTCGGCTTTGTCCACAATACAAGGACTGAACAGGTTGTGTTTGACATTGTTGATATGGAATACCCCTATAATGCAATCATTGGTCGTGGGACACTTAATGCTTTCGAAGCAATACTTCATCTAGCATATCTATGCATGAAGATACCTTCGGAACAAGGGCCCATTGCTGTTCATGGGAGTCAGGAAGCCACTAGGAAAGCCGAAGGAAACTGGACAGACTCAAAAGCGATCCACAATATAGATGGAGCTGAAACTTGTGAACAGTACAAGTACAGAAGAGAGAAGGCTGCTTCGGCTGATCAGCCGAAACTCATGCTTCTATGTGAAGACATAGCAGAGCAGAAAGTACTGCTGGGGTCTCAACTATCTGAAGAGCAGGAGAAAACTTTGATAAGATTTTTATTCAACAACAAGGATGTTTTTGCTTGGTTGGCCAATGATCTATGTGGTGTCAACAGAGACGTCATTGAACATTCACTCAATGTCGACCTGTCTTTCAGAAAAGGCTTCGGAAAATGTCTAATGATAAAGCAGAAGGTGCTCGCAATGAAGTAAAAAGACTTCTCAGTGCTAGTGTCATCAGAGAGGTAAAATATTCAGAGTGGCTAGACAATACTATTACGGTGAAGAAGGCCAATGGCAAATGGAGAATGTGTATTGACTTCACAGATCTTAACAAGGCCTGTCCAAAGGACGAATTTCCATTACCAAGGATAGACTCTCTTGTAGATGCAGCAGCTTCTTCAGAGCTTATGAGTCTGCTGGATTGCTACTCAGGATATCATCAAATATGGATGAAGAAGGAGGATGAGCCAAAGACTAGCTTCATAACTCCCAGTGGCACCTATTGTTATCTTCGGATGCCTGAGGGGCTCAAGAATGCTGGAAGAAGCTTTAGCAGAATGACAACCAAGGTCCTTCATTCCTAGATAGGCAGAAATGTGCTAACATACGTTGATGATATCATAGTAAAAAGCACGAAGCAAGAAAATCACATTACTGATCTGCAAGAAACATTTGCTAATTTCAGGCAAGCTGGCCTGAAATTAAATCTAGAAAATCTGTCTTTGGAGTGAAGAAGGGTAAGTTCCTTGGCTGTCTAGTTTCAACGAAGGGGATTGAAGCTAACCCAAACAAGATCGAAGCTATCCTTCGGATGGAACCGCCAAGCACAAAGAAGGGGGCCCAACGGCTGACAGGAAGACTAGCATCATCGAATAGATTCATATCTAGATCAGCAGAAAGAAACTTGTCATTCTTTGAAATACTAAAGTCAGCCGAAGTTTTTCAATGGGGCCCAGCTCAACAGAAAGCCTTCGAAGAGCTGAAGCAATACTTGATTGATCTAACAACATTAACTCCACCTGCGCCAGGGGCTCCATTACTATTGTATGTGGCAGCTTCGCACTCTGCAGTGAGTGTGGCGCTTGTGCAGGAGAAGCTTGAAGGACAAACTTAAAAGCAAGCCCCAGTATACTTCGTCTATGAAGTTCTAAGTTTATCAAATAAAAACTATACAGAGTTGGAGAAGGTGTTGTATGCTGTGTTAATGACCTCCAGGAAGCTTTGGCATTATTTTCAAGCATACCACATAATTGTTCCTTCATCACAGCCTCTGAAGGATATTATGAGGAACAGAGAAGCTACTGGAAGGATTGGAAAGTGGGCTGCGGAGCTTAACAAATTCAGTATTGATTATGTGCAAGATCCTCAATTCAGTCCCAGGCGTTAGCAGACTTCATTGCTGATTGGACGCTAGGAGCTCAGGAAGAAGAAGCAAATAAAGATGTCAAAGCTTGGACAGTGTTCTGCGACAGTTCCTAGGGAACCTTCGGTGCAGGTGCGGCTGCTGTCCTAGTTGCACCTTCCAAAGTCAGAACATGCTATGCAACAAGGCTTGATTTCAGCTGTACAAATAATATTGCTGAATACGAAGCTTTACTTTTGGGACTTCGAAAGTTAAATGCAATGGGAATAAGAAGGGCAGTCCTTAAAACCGACTCTCAAGTTATTTCTAGTCATGTTGACAAGACTTGCAAGGCAAGAGATCCGAAGCTTGAGAAATATCTGGACACAGTTCGAAGGCTTGAAGCTTCTTTCGAAGGATTTTCTGTTAAGAATATTCCAAGAGGGGAAAATGAGCATGCTGATCTGCTAGCCAAGTCAGCGGCACAGGGGCTTCCTCTACCTTCGGAAGTATTTTTTGAGACAATAAGAGCACCTTCGGTTGAACTCCTCGAAAGAGCAGTGCTCACAATATCTCCTATCCATAGTGAATATTGGAGGACTGAGATTATATCTTTCCTCCAAGGTAACTGTCTCTCGGATGATGAGGTTTATAACAAAAGAATGGAAGCAAGAACGAGATCATATGTCATAATAGGAGGGGAATTATATAAACATGGAGTTTGTTCCCCGCTTCTCAAGTGCTTATCCAGAACCGAAGGTATAGAGCTAATGAAGGAGATACATGCAGGATTGTGTGGATCCCACATTGGGTCCAGACCTCTTCTGGGAAAGGTTTTCCGACAAGGATTCTATTGGCCGAAGGTAGCTTCGGATGCAGCAGATTTAGTTCAAAAGTGCGAAAATTGCCAAAAATGTGCAAGAGACCAGAAGCAACCTTCATCATTGACTCAGCTAATACAACCAACCTGGCCGTTGCAAATATGGGGCCTGGATCTGCTAGGTCCACTTCCACCAGCGCAGGGCAACTTGAGATATGTCATGGTGGCGGTAGAATAATTTTCTAAGTGGATCGAAGCGAAGCCTTTGGCTACAATAACTTCGGCTACAGTCCAAAAATTCTTCTGGCAGAATAGAGTTTGTCGATTCGGTGTGCCGAAGGCTATAACTGTGGACAATGGAACACAGTTTGATGCTGAGACTTTCAAAGATTTCTGCGATCAGATTGGCACGAAAATTCATTTTGCATCAGTCAGGCACCCGGAATCAAACGGACCAGTTGAAAGGGCAAATGGTATTGTAATGACGGGAATAATGAAGTTAATCTTCAATTAGCCCAGAGGAAAGTGGCCAGATGAGTTGGTTAAAGTGGTGTGAAGCCATAATACAACTATACCAAGATCAACAGGTTTTACACCATTCAAATTATTGTTTGGAAACGAAGCTATAACCCCCGAAGAGGCTAAAGCGGGGTCAATAAGTACAATAGCTTCGGTAGAGGACGAAGCTAATTAATCTGTGGCAAAAGATACTATAGAAGGGACCAGACTTCAGGCTGTGGAAAATATCAACAAATATCAAGCCGAAACAATAAAATGGCATGATAGAAAAGTTTGGTTGAAAGAAATTAAGCCAGGACATCTGGTGCTTCGGAGAGTAGCCAACCCTGACACAGTAGGCAAGCTTCAGCTGAAGTGGGAAGGACACTTTCTAGTAGTATCTTCGTCAAGACCCGGTTCTTACAGATTAAAGGACATGGACGGCAACGACATTCCTAGATCTTGGAATGCGGATGAGCTTCGATGATATTATGTATAAATTAATGTAATCTTTTTCATTTTTCCTATGGCACCCTTTTCCTTTCCAAAGGGGGAGAAAGGTTTTTAATGGGGCCATAGTTTGTAATTTCCCCTTTCTTATTCAGCTCTACGAGAGCAAAATCCCCCAAGATATGTAAATGTAAAATCTGAGCATGCACCATCGAGTGCAGAAAAAAGAGAAAAAAAACAGGGAAAAGCTCGAAAGTAGTCCCTAAGGGGATGCAGAGCACGACGAAGCTACAAAAAGCCGTTCCTAAGGGAGCGCAGCGTAAGTTTTCTGCTCAAAAGTCGTTCCTAAGGGAATGCAGAGCCAAATACTGCCGAAATATAAGGCGAAGCGCGAAAAGTCAATGCGAATACCGCCGAAATAGAAGGCGAAGAAGTTCAAAAGATGTTCCTAAGGGGATGCAGAACTTACATCGAAAAATAAGCGGTGCAGCCGAAAAATAAACGACAAAGAGACTTTAGTCATTCCTAAGGGAATGAAGGTTATGGATGTGGCTTCGTATGTGTGTGTTTGGGCATTCATTTGCACGATACATTACATCATACATTGCATTCATAAACATTCATTTAGACATACATAGGTTCATCATCATCATATCATACAGATACATACAGTGGCTTCGGCTCTAAGGATGCAGCTTCGGAAGCAGATTTATGCTTCGTTGTGTACGAAAAGAAGGGAAGGTGTTTTTCGCCTTCGGCTCAAAAAATACAAGTTTCGTTCACATCAAAGAAGTTCATACATGGACGAAAAGGTAAAAGTATATTACAAGGTATGGACAAATTTACAGAGTAGTATCTGATTCTCTAATTACAATATTTTTTACAAGGATAATACAAGAGTTTTTCTAGAGTTTTTTTTCACAGCAAGGTTTTCGACTTCATCATCATCTGCTAAGCTTCGGATCATCTGCTAAGCTTCGACTCAATGCTCCTCGGCTTTGTCATCTTGTACATATCAAAGCATTATAAGGTAAATTCAAGTTTCAATAAAAAGGTAAGCACAAGGTATGAGTTTATTACCGGTTTAAGGTGACTTCGAGCTTCGTCACCAGCCAGGTTTCGCCCGCCCTTTGCCCAGATTTGAGTAACGAATCTGTTTCCGATGCTTCGGGCTAGGCCGAGGATGTCATCCAAGTCTACTGGCGACAGGCTGAAGTTTGGTCTGTTTACAATATTTCCATGTGTACAACCAGCCTTCATGAAAGCGACAGTTGTGCCTCGAGAAGCTAGCAGAGCACAAAAGTCACCATGTCCAGCTATAACTTCGTCGAGAGCATCAACTTCACCTTCAATATGATCAAATGTGCCCGGCAGGTCTTCAACCGAAGGTTTAAACTTTTCGAAACTGGCTCCAACTGAGTTGAAAACCTGCTTCAGCCGTTGAATGCACCGGGTACCGAAGCCTAAGTATTTTTCCTGAAGATCCTTGAGTGATTTCTGCAGATTTGAACTTTTTTCAACTTCGGCTTCGAGTTTTGTTTTGAAATATTTCTTCTCTTGCTCAAAGCTTTTTGACTGTAGGGAAAGTTCACTGTTCAATCTGGCGATCTCGGCTTGAGCTTCTGCCAGTGAACCTTCCATCGTTTGAAGCATGAAGTCTTTCTTTTCTAGGGCAGCTTCATGATCTTTAATCTTGTTCTTCAAGCCCTCAATTATAACTTCGTTTTTCTTGTCCTCGAGGTCTTGTTGCATCCTCAAGGCTTTGCTTAGTAGTAGGCTTTGACAAAATAACCTTCATCAAAAAACATCTTCATATCAAAACAATAAAAAGTTAAGGGAAGAATTTTACCTTGAAGTTAGAATAAAACAGGCTACCGACGATATGTTGTCGTCGGTATCTGGTGAGATCGGTTTCGAGCTTTGGAAAACCAACACTTTTTGATAAAGTGCTGACAACCTTCGCCCCAACTCGGTCCTGAAGGCATCCTAAACTCTCTTCGGCAACACCACTGAAGAGCAGCGCCCCTGTCTGGTACCCGCAAGATATGGCATAGTCCCTCAGCTCTTCTTTTTCAGCCTTTGACAATTCTTGCCCAATTATGTTTTGAAAGTTGAAATTTCCTTCTTCCGAAGCATCTTCGGCAGGCTCCTTCTCTTTTCCAGGCATCTTCTCCCTTTTTTCAGGCACTGCAGCCGGGGTTTCCTCAGCAGCTGCAGTAGTTTCTTCCTCAGCCATATTCAAAATCATTTCATCAATGACAGAAAGCGTGTTTTCCAAATTTGTGGCTTCGGCTGTAGCAGCTTCAGAAGTAGAAGCTTCGACAGGAGCAGCTTCGGCTGCTGCTATTTTCGGCGCTGAGGCCGACGACGGTGTTTCTTCAATAGCCTCAATGACAGTAATAATTCTTCGCTTATTTGGTTCAGCGGGCTTCTCGGCAGCCGAAGGCTCTTTCTTCTTCTGTAAAAGCTTCATCAGTTCCGGTCCCAGCGGACTTAGCTTATTAGGTAGAGATTCAGTCATTACCTTTAAAATTTCTTCTGCGTCAGTGGCAGAAGGCGTTGAGGGAATTTCTTCTTCTAAATCAGCTTTTGGATTCGGAGCTGTAGCCTTCCTTTTCTTGGATACAGCCACCTTTGGCTCAGGACTGAATTTTTTCTTTTTTGCTAAATTTTCATCTTCTTTTATCATTCTGGCAGCTTGTCTTTGCATAACACTGATAGCTCTTTTTTGTTTTGGCCCTTCGGCACCTTTGCTCAACTATTCATAGTCTGGATATTCAAATTTCAGAGCGTCCATTACTCGGTTTAGCCTTCGTTTCGGTCGGGTGCCGAAGGCTGCCGTCATCAATTGATCTTCTTTCTTCGTATAATTGCCCAAGATTTCATTACACATAACTTCAATTGTATCCAACCATTCTTGACAGGGTTCTTTGAAGTCTTTCTTGAACTTAAAATGGTAGGGCAGTCGAAAAAGTTCATTCTTTTTCTTCTCTCCTTTAAGCTTCGGCATACTCCAATCCTTTAACGTCGGAAATACTCTATTTGCTAAGTACTCCTGAACCAAATCCCTAGTACCAATATGTTCAGCCACAACTCTAAATTCGCCCACAGCATCTGGGCATGATGTCCCCGACGTCATGCGGCACTGGGGCCTAGTTAACCCGAAGGTTAGGTCCAGCGGGCTCTGAACTAGCTTCTCCTTTTTCTCATCAATCTTAACATAAAACCACTCAGTTTTCCAACCGGTTGGCCATTTGGTGCGGTAGCTAACCACCAGTGTCTTCATGTCTTTGCGGTAGGCAAAATTATAACAGCCGAAATTCTCGTGCAATCCATCTTCTCTAGCTTTCGTCTGATAGTGAAGTTCGTGCACCCGGCAGAAGGCTTCGGCAAGTGGCTCCACTCCTTGGCTTCGAAGAGCCCATATAAAGACGCTGAGCCTAACGATAGCGTTAGGAGTCAGCGGATAAAGATAAATTTTGAAATTTTCCAAAACATCTGCAATCATTCCATACAGAGGAAACCTCAACCCTGCTTTGAAGAAGCTCTTAAAAACTACCACCTCATCATTTTCTGGCTTCGGGATGGTCTCTTCCCCGCCAAAGCGAATCAGCTTCTTCTTGGCTTCCCCGAAGTAGCCTAGCTTCGTCATCATGGGCATATCGGCCTTGGAGACATTCGACTTCCCAAAATCCAAGTGGCTGGGTTTGGATGGCATAGTGGTGTTATAATCTATCTCTTCTTCACCAGCATCACCCTCTTCAATATCTGCCTGCTCGGCTTCGGCAGCAGGTGCACCTTCGTTAGAAGCACCCTCTGGCACAACCAGTCCCGACTGCCTCATAACTTTGGAGATTGGGGTAGTCTCAGTAGCTTCAGTCTCCTCTCCGTCGCGTGTAATCCTAGCTGTCGAGCGCACCCTGGCCATTTGATGCTGAATTTCTTGCGTATTGACGAAGTTGATTATTTTTTATCTTTGCCGAAGCTCCCTCTTGTGATGAAGCTAAAGAAAAACGATGCTTTGATTGAGAATACGGTGAATAAGCTTCAGTTGTGGTCAAATTTTTCGGCAACACAACAGTGCGATAGTAGTAAATACTGTGGTAACTTCACACCTACCCGTCTGTTTATATAGTGCTACAGGTGGGAAGGTAAATCGTCAAGCCGCTCGCACCCGCTAAACAGTCGTCCGGACCCACTGAATGGTGGACCATAGTGCGCAAGAAGGCGAATCACCAGATCGCGCGTACCCGTCGTATGGTGGGACCACCTTAAACTCGGAATATTTAAATCGTTTCTCGACAACGAGCTCAGGGAAGGTGTTTTTCGGACCTTCAGCATTCCGAAGCCTAAGAGAATTTTTCACGGGTCGAGCTCATTACGAAAAACGATCTGGCACCGTGAAGGGGCTACTGTTGGGGGCCTGCTTCGTCGCCGAAGGTCCCATAAGAATAAACACCTTTGGAAGATCGACATAGAAGCAAAACCGAAGCTACCAATCAGAGAGCTTCATAGCGTACTTCCAGATGCACCGACTTAAAGATGCACCGACATAATCATTTGTAAAGGGCATGAATGTAATTTCTCACAGGCTGCGTCCTGTGCCTATAAATAGATGAACAATACCTTCACGTTGTCTTTTATTCGCTCATGCGCCACGCTTGGATTTTTGTCTTCTGTCAAGCCGAAGGTACAAATGTAATTAAATATTGTCTTTATCTATTCAAGATTATATAATAAAGATATATGAATGATGTTATATGGTTATTCATGTTATCTTTCATGTTTCATATGCTTTGTCTTTCATTAACGTATATTGAGATGATGAAGGTACGTCCTTCATGACCTTCGTCCGAAGATCATTATATCCTAAGGGAAATAATGCTTCGAAGGACGAAGGACATTAACATTCAATATTTTGTGTTGCCTTGTTCTTAACTCATAGCATTTGAGAACAAGTCCCCAACAAATATCCTACCCCTGATGTATCTTTTTCTTTTCTGTCATCTTATTTTTCTTGTGTGAAAAACAAGTCACGAAGGACTTAATTTGGTCTCATGTAATAAATGTGCCCGTATCATTAAGTAAAATGCTTCTTCCTAATAGACTTCCGAAGCTACAAAAAGTCGTTCCTAGGGGAGCTCAGAGTAAGTTTTGAAGCTACAAAAGTCATTCCTAAGGGAGCGCAGAGTAAGTTTTGAACCAACAAAAGTCGTTCCTAAGGGAGCGCAGAGTAAGTTCCGAAGCTCAAAAGTCGTTCCTAAGGGAATGCAGAGCTTAAATACCACCGAAATAGAAGGTGAAGAAGCTCCAAAGTCATTCCTAAGGGAATGCAGAGCTTAAATACCACCGAAATAGAAGGTGAAGAAGCTCCAAAGTCATTCCTAAGGGGATGCAGAGCTTAAATACCACCGAAATATAAGGTGAAGAAGCTCCAAAGTCGTTCCTAAGGGGATGCATAGCTTAAGGACTCCAAAGTCGTCCCTAAGGGGATGCAGAGTCTTGTGTGTTCCAGTGTGGGCGCGCGTGTGTGTTCGGCATCACCATCATATTGCATCATATCATTGCATCATTCCGCATAACATTACATCATACATCATATCGCATCAACGGCAAAAAGATTGGATACGAAGCAGATCTTCAGCAATACTTTGTTGAATGAAAATGTGTTGAGGCATGAAGCAAACCTTCGGCCGATATAATTTTATCACAATAGATTCGCCATTAAAAAGGGCCTTCTTTCTTTACGAAGCATGAAAAGAAGGGAAGGTGTTTTTTTGCCGAAGGCTCAAAAACGGTATGTGCGTAAATTTCATGCATCATAAAGAAATATATTACAATAATTTACATGTCTGATTAATTGTTCTATACACCAAATGTTACATAGTGTCATTACAATAAAATTCTGATTTTCCTTAAGTATTTTCTCGGTGGCTTCGTTCAACAACCTGTCGACGACTTCGTCGATGATGGAGTTAGCAACGCTCATTATATCCAGTGCTTCTTTCATGACCGGATCGGACAGGGGGTTGTATGGCTCGAGCAGCGGTGACAGTTCAGCTATAATAGTCAAACTGTTAATTTTGAAGCCAAAAACTAAATGCCGAAGCTAAAATTCAAAAACAATACCTATACGCCTTGCGCGCTCAGCAGCTTCTTCGGCTCGCCTAGCTTCTTCTCGGGCATCATCGGTTTCTTTTTCATTTTTCTTTATGATTTTGTTGGCCAATTCTCGGCCACCGTTCACCCAAACATCAGAGTAAAACTTCCCACCCACCAAAGTAGCTTCGGCCAAAGGGTCTCTCGTGTCGTCAGTGGAGAAGGTGGCTTCAGACTGGGCCGCAGTTTTGACGTGGTCGCAACGAGCCTTCTCCAGAATTGTCGCAATACCTCGAGCGCCAGTGAAAGCACAGATATCCCCGCGGTCGCTCAGGATCTCTTCAAAAGCTTCGGCTTCCCCGCTTATCCAATCAATAACACCCTCGGGGTCGCCTCGAATAAAATTCTCTTTGGAAGAATAAGCACCTACTTTGGCAAAGTTGTTTTTCATTTTTCTTACGCAATCCAAGGACTTCTCGAAGCACCTTTCCTTGGATTCGAGAAGCTCCTCAACATTTTTTCCAGCCTAGCTTTCGACCATTCACTTATTTCTTGACTAGCTTTTGCAAGTGCAAAATTTTCATTAGCTTCGGCAAGTGTTTTCCGAAGGTCTTCAATTTCGGCTTTATGAGCTTCAGATTGAGCGTTAAATTTCGCTTCACCTCCATTCACTTTATCCACCAATGAAAGTAGAATATTATCCTTCTCCAAGGCTTCATTTCTCAGTTTGATAACTTCTGACCGAAGGTTGCCGAGGGCTATCACGCAGCTTTCATCTTCAGCGTTCTTTTGCGCCCTCAAAGAGTTGCTGAGAATTAAGCCCTGCAAGAAGATAGAATTAACACCAGAATACACGACAAGATAATATATTTTAAGTCCATCACTTTTGTACCTTCAGACTGTTGTATGCAAGGCTATCCGCAAGGTCATCTTTTGACATAGTGGAGAGGCCAGCTTTGAGCTTCAAAAATCCCATATTCTTAGCCATCTCCCATGCCGACGGATATTTCCTTGTTGTCCGGGAGACAGTATAGAAAATCATCTTCGTCCGTGCCGTTGAACACTAAGGCCCCCTTCGGATATTTTAGTTCCCGGGCGTAGTGATTGGCTTCCATGATTTCTTCTTCAGATAACTTTTTTCCCGAAGCATGACGAATAATAAAGTCAGAATCTGCGGACGGTGCTTCAGGGGTAGGAAATTCAGCTTTTTCGGCCGCATCCTTCTCCAGAGCTATGCCGGTATCTAGAGATTCTAGTTCGGCTCTCTCAGTTGCAGCAGGCTCTGCCTTCATGGGCGCTGGGGGCTCAGCTTCGGTTTCAGCACGAGCCGTCGCAGCTTCGGCAACCTTTCTTGCAGGCGCAGGAGTCAATGCCCTTGTCGTCTCCATGACAGCGTCCAGCACGCTTGCCATTCTTCTCCTCTTGGGAGTTATTGCAGGAGTTTTTGCCACCTTCGGCAATTCTGCCTCCAGCAGTTCTGCTTTTTCCTCTCGGTCTAGCTTCTCGGCTATCTCTTCTTCAGCTTCGACAGTTTGTATCGGCACTTTGGTCGAACTGGTTGCAGAAACCTTCAGTACTGCAGCCGCTTCTTCAACGCTCTGAACGATAGGAGCAGCTTGTTCCGCTTCGGCAGCAGAAGATGTCCCTTCACCAAATTTCGGCACTGTGGTCGTTTCAATGTATCTTGGTCAGTGGGTCAAAACCTTGATCTTCTTCCCCTTCGGCACAACAGAGATGGCTGGGGCGGCAGTTTTCCTTTTCTTCCCCTGTTTTCGCGCAGGGTAATTGTAGTCTGGATACACGAAGCCGATAACATCAAAAACTCTGCTCAATCTTTTCTTGCCTCGCCCTCCGAAGGCTGAGGTCAAGGCATCATCTTCGGCTCTTGTGTATGCTCCAAGTAACTCATCGCTAGTTGCATCAACACATTTCAGCCAGTCGTCATTTGGTTCGTCAAACTGGTCTCTGTATCTGAAGGTGTATTTCAAGTAAACCAATCCACCTTGACCGGACCCGGCAGCAGTCTCCTTCGGCATCTCCCAGTTATCTACAAGTGGCCATACCCTGTAGGCTATGTGCTCTTGAACCAGGTATCTTATGCCAATGAAGGCACAAACATTATTAAAGGCCTTCTGGCAAGCTTCGGTATCATTCCCAAGCGCGGCAGCAGGCCTTCGGAGGCCAAAGCGAGACCATATAGGACGTTGGATAATCCCCTTTATGTCCTCCCTTTCAATCAGATTATTCTTAACAAAAAACCATTCCTCCATTCAGGCCCCGGACCACCTTTTCTGAAATGTCGAAACTGGATAGCTTGCATCAGAATGGGAATGAATCCATAACAACCGAAGTTGTTGTGATACTGCTCTTTGCCAGTGGCCTTCGTCTCGTATAGTAGTTCATGCATATTGCAAAAACACTTCGCGCTCGGTTCCAGCCCTTGGCTTCTCACAGCCCAAACATACATACCCATTCTGATTATAGCTTCGGGAGTAATTTGATGAAGAAAGATCTCAAATGCCTTTAAAACTTCAACCGAAAATTTGCTCAATGGGAACCAAGACCCGCCTTCATAAAGCTTATTTAGACAACAACCTCATTTTCTTCAGGTGCAGGGGCGGCGTTGTCCCCTCTAACCCTCACAATAGACATGTCACGAAAGTATCTTCCCTTCATGGCATCAATCTGACTCTATTTAATGGACGACTTTCCGAAGATGGTATGGCTTGGCCGCCAAGGCCGATCTTCGGAATCTTCACCCCCACTTTCCACATTAAAGTCATCGCTATCACCAGAATCCTTAGACAGCCCAGCTAATATTTCATTTGTAATCTTTTCCGTGTTTGTCTTTTCCATTGCTTCTTAAAACCTAGCTAGGGCAGGGTCCACAATCTTCTTCTCCTCAGACATCTTCTCTTTAGACGTATAGCGAACACTTGTGCAAATGCTGAAGCTCACAAAACAAGTGAAATCTGACAGCAAGAAATTTAAAACTTGAGAAAACAGCACAAGCAATTGAAATGGCGCAGCAGATGTTGTCGCTGTGGGTTTATATTTATATGCCTCATGCATTGCAGCTTGGCGGGCCCCATTTGTCATTGACTTTTGCTATTCTAGCGAAGGGAAGGTGTTTTTCGGACCTTCGGCTAAAAGCCTTCGTTCACGTCGCAGTCTGAATTTGTTAAGATACAAAAACAAATTAATACTGCGAGGGGCTACTGTTGGGGGCCTTCGTCTTTTGAATGTCCTCAAAAACACGACTAACATGTCTTCCAGTATAGTATACTGTCACATGAGGCTTCGGCTTTGAGATGAAGGTGTACATAGTATGAAAGGCGCAACCTGGAAGAAGGATGGACCAGTTCCAAAGCTGTGGATGAAAAAGCTTCGGCTTAGCACAAAGACGACGATGGAGAATGAAACCGACTTAAAAGGGAAAAGACTGCTTAGTCCTCGACAGCTTACCTTTTAGCTAATAGTAAATGTCAGGGACATGAATGTAATTTTACTCAGGCTGCGTCCTGTGCCTATAAATAGATGAACATTAACACCGTACTGTTCACGCTGACTTGTAATCGCTTGCACGTCACCCTTTGACTTTTATCTTCTGTCAAGCCGAAGGTACAAATGCAACTTAATATCATCAATGTTTGTTCATAATTATATAATGTCAATATACATGTTTTAAAGATTTAGCATGATTATTCATGGTCTTTTTATGTTTTATACGTCCCTATCTATATTTTTGTATATTGAAATGATGAAGGTATGTCCTTCAGGACCTTCGTCTGAAGATCATTATACCCTAAGGGAAATAATGCTTCGAAGGACGAAGGTCTTTAACCATTAACATTTGTGTTGCCTTGTTCTTAACTCATAGCATTTGAGAACAAGTGACCAACAGTGATATCCTGGCCCAAGGCTTAATAGAATTAATAGAGTACTCATATCAACAAGGTGCATCTTTGTTTCAGAAGCCTATCTCAAAAGAACCTCTGAGTTAAGCGTGCTTGGCTCAGACCAATTTGGGATGGGTAACCAACCGAGAAGTTTTCCCCGGTGCGCATGTGTGAGGACAAAGTGTGAGAAAAAGACTCGTGTTGGTTTGTGGGGATGGTCTATGATCCTAGAGGGTTGCCAGGAGTAAGCAACGCTAGTCTGGGAGTGGAGGGGGTGTTACAAATGGGATTAGAGCTGAACCTCACGGTTTCACGAGCATGTGTGGGCTAGAGGTTTGAGTATATGGTGCATGTGGGCCTAGAGTGGTCACATGGCATGGCATATGATGACAGTAGACACAGACGTGGCCAAAAGGCAGGTTTCTAGCTTGGGGTTGACTGACAAAGACATCAGTCTTCTAAGGGGGGTGGATTGTGATTTCTTGGCCCAAGGCTTAATAGAATTAATAGAATACTCATATCAACAAGGTGAAGCCTATCTCAAAAGAACCTCTGGGTTAAGTGTGCTTGGCTCAGAGCAATTTTGGGATAGGTGACCAACCGGAAAGTTTTCCCCGATACGCATGAGTGAGGACAAAGTGCACGTAAAAGGCTCGTGTTGGTTTGTAGGGATGTTCTATGATCCTAGAGGGTTGCCAGGAGTAAGCACCGTCGGTCCGAGAGTGTATGGGGTGTTACAGGGAAGAAGGGAGGAATTCCACAAAATGGCAATCTGCAGAATCGAGTTGGGATTAAGATGAAGCAATTCAATATGATAATAATGAAGGAGGTCACAGAAGAAGTGAGAGACATGTAGATCGATCCTGTGCTTCAGATGATGAGTAAAAACGACGATTTGGCCATTGTCAGACATTGGGAAGGATTCCTTACTCAAGATTTTCCATTGAATGTTTTCTTTTCTTGATGTAGACCTGCTGTCACTAGGGTCCTTAGGTCTTTCGCATTGAATATGAAGGCTTCAAACTTATGTGGGTGAGAAGCGGTCATTCATACCATCTCACGATCTAGTGGCGGTGGAGGAAAGCAAGGGTTTGTGCGACTGGAAGCTAAAGTGACGGATGTAAGGGAGCGTTGGAAAGCTAAATTATTGATTGATGATATGGTGAAAGTCTAAAATTGCGAAGGAGTCCTATTTGAGCCCATTACCGAAGATGAAGCGCCATGAATCTGCGAATGCAGAAGCACAAAGATCTATTCTGAAGCTGATGAGGAAGCTAAAGCGACTCAATTTTTCAGAATCTAAAGTGATAGTCTGGTAATGTTGGTCACTTGTTTTCAATTGTCGTATGGAATCAAAAACAAGGCAACACAATGTTAAAAAGTAGACACCTTCGTCCTTGGAGTGTTATCTCTTCGAGATAACGATTCAAGGACTAAGGTAGAGTATAATTGAATGGAATACACGAAGTAAGACGAAGATATGAGAACTCATCTCATGTGCCTTATCATTTTATTTCTCTTCTCATACAAGTTTACAATCATACCTTCGGCTTCTTGATGCAAGATAGCACGAAGGTGTTTCAGAGGTTGATCTAGACGAAGCTGTAGCACCTGGTTCAAGGTACTTTATATGGGATATTGTTCATCTATTTATAGGGGAGACAAACCGACCTAATATAGGATTACAATTGTGCCCTTCACTGTTTACAAATGCCATTAGGGAAGTAGCATATTTTCTTCAGCTTCGGTTGCGCATGTTCAAGACTTCGTCACCTTCTCCTTTGGCTCGCACCCAAAGCCTTTCTTTTGTCGCCAAAGCTATCAGTTTTGGCTAACATTCTTCCACTCGCATGTATGTGAGAAGCTTCTCTGCATGCCTTACTGTCCGAAGATTCGCTTCGTCCATCAGTAGAGATTCCTGAAATACACTAATTTGTGCCAAAGTAAAAAGTTTAAATGAGTGATCTTCGACATAGCTTTTCCCCACACCTTTAAGGTGATCATGTGATGTAACTAGTCAAAGTACCTTTGGCAACATTGGCCCCTACAGATAAACTAACCAAGACTTCATTAGTGAAATCTCGAGTTCAAGGGCTTGGGGGCTAAGAGACGACAATGGGGACTCAGCTAAAAGGTAGAACAACTTGGTTGTAGCACAATCAAGCTATGAAAGAAGAATCAAGCGAAGTCTTATCTCTCTGAGCTAATAACCTAGTCAAATAAGACTTGAGAGGGGCTATGTTAAAGAAATATACTAGTATTATCCTTCAATCATCGAATAAAGAAGACTGACAAGTCATCCCTGGAGCATGGGGAGTAATCCAGGGACTTAGCCCATGTAACAAGTTGTCCTCATCGACAAGGAAACCTTAAGATAATGAAGATGGCAAGATCTGACCAGATTGGGAAATAAGACTGGTATCTTATAAATATAGCAATTCATGCACCCATAAGTATATGATCCCTGATAATTCAGGATAGGCTAAGTCTAGGCTTCTTACTGTTCATATCTCTTAACTGATCTATACTTGCTTAGTTTAGGTTGGTTACTGTTTATATCTCTTAACCGACCTAGACTTGTGTCATGTAACTGACTTAAACATGTAACCGCACTCCTCCTTAGACTATAAAAAATGGACCAAGAGGCCCCAAGAGGAGAGGCGGGCCCAATATAGTGACAAGCATATTCAAATGAATACCCAAGATTTCTATAAAAAATAAAAAATAATTCCATTTTTTACCAGTTATAAAGTAGTTGATACGTGAATATGAATATGTTAAGACTTTATAGATATTATATATGCTAATTATTTTATCTCTTAGAGTTAATTTGGGAACCGCATTTTTAAGAAAAATTTGTTCATTTTATAAGGAAAATAAAAATTTCTTAAAACAATGGAGCTTTCAAATTAGTCCTTAGTAATTTTAAATACTATCTTCTTTCATAAATATATGACATCGTTGATTTTTTATCAAAAACTTTGACCAGTTATATTATTCAAAATATTTATTAAAAAAATATAAATTTTAAGTTAAATATAAACTACCTTAAATGATAAAACAAATAAATAATAAATAATAACTTATTATTTTTTAAATAAAACGAAGTACCATGTTTCAAATGCTGGCCGGCTACTGCCTAAGAGGGCATGCCATCATATTATACTAAATAGACTATCATAAAGAACAGATGGTATTATTTCACATCGAATGACTCATTGTCCTCGCTAGCACTGTCAACATAAACCAATGTTATTAGAGCCAATTTCCGCGCTGCTGAAGAATGAAGACTGAGCTTGCACATCCAGAAGCATCCATCACATGCTTTGTTTTCTTCTTCTTACATTTTCAAGTCCTCCCAACTCACTCCCATTCCGAAGGACGCTAAGTTAGTATACCTTACCAGGCTTCAACGTCCTTAATTAAGCCCGACCAGGATAGCAATCCGTCGATTAAACCATACCTTACGTCAGTAAATAACGCTCATAGAATAAAATACAACACGTCTCCGCACGTAGAGGAGTAGCACAGCATATTCGTTGCTTGCTCTTGACAGTGGTGTACGGTTCACAGGCAGCCGCCGAGAGTGAGCGCGGCCTGCAGGTCCAGCCGCCAAAGGTAGCTGCCGGCGGCGTCCAGACGCCACACATCGCAGGGCGCCACCACGGGGGAACCGACGCGCCGGGCGCTCCAGTGCCGGGCGCGGACGCGGCACGTGAATCCCGCGCAGGTGCCCCACGCCGGGAGGGCACCGCCGAGCACCACGGGCGCCGCCGCCTCGTCGCCGTCGTCCGCGGATGCAGCGCGGACAAACGCGGCGTTCCACAACGTGACGCGGCCCCACTGGTCCGACACGAACGCCGGGGCCTCGTCGTGGCCCGTCGCGGAGGCCGGCGCCTCGCCGTCGCGCCACGTCGCGGTCACCTCTTCCACCGTCACCAAGTAAGCTGCAGCAGCAGCGGGGCGCATCGCGCGCGGAGCCAACGGCCGTGCCGCCGTAGCCACCTGAGACGGCACGAGCTCCGGCCCCACTGTCGCAGGACAAGCAGCGGCCTTATCCTCCGCCGCCGTCACGGGCATGAGCGGCAGCGTTGCGAGCTGGCGCTGCTGCGGCCGGGGTGGCGGCGACGAGTCCACGGATGACGTCCCCGACGAGGACGAGGACGGCGACGAAGACGACTTCTCCTTGTCGCAGTGCTCCCGGCAGTCGCCCACATCTTGCGCCGCCGCCGTCGCCGCAGGCGCTGCAGTCACCATCGCAACTTTGGCCGCCTTCTTGGGCTTCCGGCCCCTCCTCCCGCCGCCTCCGCACGCGGCCTTTCGCTTCCCTCTCCCGGCACCGGCGGCTGATCCGGTCACCGGTGCCGATGCCGGTGCCGGCGCGGGCGCCATGGCCGCCGGCTTAGGCGCAATCGGGCGGAACTTGAGCATGATCCTCCCCATCTGCCAGGCCGCGCCTGCCTGCTGCGCGGCCGCGGTGGCGGCGTACCTCGGCGCGAGGCAGCACCCTCCCTTTCTCTCCATCCCCTCTCCCGACCGCACACGTCTCAAAAACCAACCAACCCGGTATGAGTACGAGTACGACACACTTCCTTCTACTTTCTCGCCGCTCGCACGATGGCACTATGGCAGTGAGAGAGATAAGATACGACCACCACCAGGACGCCGACGACCCGGGTGCGGCTTGAGGCCCGGCGCTTTAATACAGCGCCTGGGGAGGCGAAGGGACACGCGTCGGGACACGTACGTGTGGAGAGGCCGAGGCGCGCAGTGCGCTATCATTGGCCGGCTGCGAGCCACCACGTGGCGGCTCACCGCAGCGGTAGGCACGTGAAAGGCCGCGGCCCGATTGGGCACGCCGCGCCAATGGTTGTCCTGGCACGCAAACGCGAGAAAAATCAAACCCCACCTCTCATCATCCCGCTCGCTGCCATGTGGACCCATCTGACCTACCCCACTCGCCAGGATAGGGGCGAGGCGGCGACGTGTCCTACCTGCTGTCCCACCCGTAGAGTGCAAGGGAGCCTATACTTCGAAGACACGTACGTAAAGGTTCACTCTTACTGACGTGTGGGACTAGGCATTCTCGTTGGCCCAAATGTCGGTTCCTGGGGGTTAGCTATGCAGGAGAAGTTGGGCGAGACCACGAGGAGGAGAAGGAGAAGTGGACAAATGAGAGCTCGCGGAGTGTGCAGCGCTTTATGGTGGGGACTGGAAGATGGAACACGTAGGGAGGTCTGTGGGCCCGCCACCACTGCTTTATCTCCCTGGAAAAGACCCGGCCACCAATATTCATCACTAGCCCCACACAGGCACTTGCTATGTACGGATGACATTCCTCACCGATCAGTGGGCCCTGGTGAAGTCGCTAGATTTCTACTCTCCGCATCTCTTGAAAAAGTATAGTTCCGGTTATTGGATGAGCCGATCAATATTTAACCAAATATATACGAAAATAACTAATGATGCCCTAGTTTCATTGTATGGCGAAATAAACTAGAGGTACTATGCATAGAAATCGATGCAGTACATCCGTCATACCGCATAGCCCGACTTGTTCATACTTAAAATATTGTATAAGCCACCGCCAGATTAAAGCGCAGCGAATAAGTCGGGCTTAAAACCACAAAACACCCTTCCAACATCGGTCATATTTTATAAAATTTCATCAAGCATTTATAGAGCTCCGTCTCTCGGGTCCTAAATATTGTACCCCATATACTAGAGTCACATTCTCATTACCATTTAATCTTCAACCATTTATTTTTAATAATATGATTTATTTCCTAAATAGCACGATGTAGGCCTGACCGTTGTAGTCAACATTGCTTTTGAGAACCTAAACGCTCTAAATACAGTAATATTTCAAATTTTAAGACTATTTTAGGATTTGATGTTGGAGATGCTCTAAGTGGTGGCAAAAGTTATAATTATTTATCAACTTACAAAGCAAGATTTTTTTATATGAAAGTAGTAGTTCAGAATGGCGTGATATGGTGCACAACTGGTGCTAGCATGCGGATTAGTTTTGCCATCTAGAGACATTCCTTTAAACAGTACCCTCGCTATCTCAAATTATAACTTACTTATTCTTTTTAGACTTAGAGCATCTTATGATTAACAAAAATTATAGAGAAAAATATAAAATCATATAACATCGAATTAGTATAGTATCAATTACAATTAACAAAAATTCTGACAATAATTTGTCAGAATTATAGGCATTTTTCATATCATTTTAATTCCATAAATTAACATTATGATGATGACATATAACCAATAATTAATCATAGAAATCGTGATCTCAAATATATCCATAACAATATGGATCATGAGAACACAAAGCATATGAATCATATAAATATAATAAGTATATAAACATGGTTCATGTATTATTACGGAACAACTGTGTCGGCATTTCGGACCCGCGAGGACCGTCAACCGACCAGTGAATTTATTGCTGCGTGTCCCTGCCCAGATGGGTTGATGCAAGATAGAACACAAGCGGAGGAATGAGGCTTATATTATCTTGTACCGGGGTGCTCGTAGTAGGGGTTACAAGCGTCGCGAGAGAGCGAGGGCGAGAGCGAGAGCGAGAGGGAGAGTCCCTGCGTGCGTCCGTCTCCGCCTGTCTCGTCTGCCCCGTGTCCCTGCGTTCCCCCTATGTCCACGTCCTGCGTCAACGTGAATGCATCTCAGCATATGGACCTGAACGTGAACCCCCCCTTAGGAAGGCCCTGGACATCCCTTTTTATAGATACAAGGAGATGTCCAACTGTACAACGGGGTGTAGCTATGTGCTAACGTGGCTGGCGGGGAAGTGCCTTGAGCCCTGTACACGAGCTAACGTGGCCGTCGGAGAAGTGCCTTGAGCCCTGTAGAAGCACAGCTGTCGGCGCGGCATGGATCCTGCTAACGTTTGCTGGCTTCCATAGGGGGTTTGAGAGCAACCGACGTCATGGGCGCACGCGGGGAACCATCATTACCTGTTGCCGGAGTAACCTTACATGGGACACTGGTTTTGTTCCTTCATAGCCTGAGGCAGCTAGCTAGGAGTAGGGTAATGATGCATCCCCTGTAGCGTAGTTGGTCCGAGGCTGAGATCGGGCGAGGCGGAGACTTCTCCTGAGGCCGAGGCCGAGGTCGGGCGAGGATGTGACTCCTCCCGAGGCCGAGGCCGAGGCCTGGGGTCGGGCGAGGCGGAGACCTTCTCCCGAGGCCGAGGCTGAGGCCGAGGCCTGAGGTCGGGCGAGGCGGAGACCTTCTCCCAAGGTCGAGGCTGAGGCCGAGGCCTGAGGTCGGGCGAGGCAGAGCTCCCTGTTGCGCCCGAGGCCGAACTCGTGGAAGATCGTGACTCAGCTTTACCCTGGTGGTTGGCACCGCAGCCGGAGCGGGGCGTACAGTGCTGTTTTCCTATCAGAATGGTCAGTAAAGGGGCGAAGTGACTGCGGTCACTTCGACCTTGCCGACTGAGGCACGCGTGTCAGGATAAGGTGTCAGGCGATCCCTACATTGAATGCACATGCGATACGGTCGGTTGGGAGGGTGATCCGGCCGAGGTCGCTGCACGACAAAGTCTGCCCAAGCTGGGCTTCAGGCGAGCCGAGGGTGCGCTCACTGCCTGAGGAGGCCCTCGGGCGAGGCGTGAATCCGCCCGGGACTACTGTTCCCGCCCAAGGCCGAGGCTAGGCTCGGATGAGGTCGCGTCCCTTGGTAGTCGTGGCCTTGACTTGAACCGCGCTTTATCAGCTGTTTATGGTTTGTTCTGAAGATGTTTTCCGGTCGCGTTTAGGAGTATTGGGGGTACCCCTAATTACGGTACCCGACAGTAGCCCCGAGCCTCAAAGGGAGTGTGGGCACTCACTTGGAGGTTCTGCCGGATTTTTGCAAGGGGACTGGCCTCTTCCGGTTATGTTTGGTTCCGATGGGTGCGCGCGAGCGCACCCGTCGGGTGTAGCCCTCGAGGCCTCGGAGGAGTGGTTTGACTCCTCTGAGGTCTTAATTCTTTTTGCGATGCCTCGGTCGGCCTTGTTGTTCCCTCATGCGGCCTGGTCGTAGCCCGGGTGCACAGTCAGGCGCCGAGTTTTCACGCTGGTTTGTTGACGTGGTCAACAGTTCGACCGTAGCCTGGTGCGAGAGCAGCCCTCGAGCCTCTGCACGGAGCGAGAGGACGATCAAAGACCGTCTCGACTTTTATTGTACGCCCCTTCGTCGCCTTTTCGCAAGGAGGAAGGGGGGGGGAAGCGCCATGTTACCCTCGGAGGGCACCGAACATGGTGTTTCCAGTGAGTTGCTAGCGGGTGATCCGAGTGGACTCCCGAGCCCCGTTCGATAAGGGTCGGCTAGTGGCCCAGAGGCGCGCTCCAAAAGTACCTGCAGGTGATTTGCCGAACCCGGACCCATTCGATAGGGTCCGAGGGCTCGATGCCTCCCTCCGGTGGGATTCCGTTACAAAATTGTTCCCGCTGGTCTCGGAAATGTCCTAGGGTACCTCGGGAGCGTAGCCCGAGCCTCGGCCATGTAACGGACGTACCCAGGGTCATCCCTGACTCTGCGTGCTCTAGGGCGGCTGTCGAACCCTTCCGAGGGGCCAGCCTTCGAACCCCTGATCAGTAAAGGGCTCGGAGCCCGAGTGCTCTGGGGCGGTTGCCGAACCCCGGAGGGCGCAACCTTCGAACCCCTGATCAGTAGGAGGGCTCAGGGCCCGCTTCCTTCGCTAGGAAGGATCCTTTTTCGAAATATCCCCTTTCCCGGTCCCTGTGGCGAGAGAGAGAGAGGGAAAGAAAAAGGACATGAATTTAAATAAGGTGGCGCACCTTTTTGACGTGGTCATCATGGCGGAGGTGAAACAACGCCCGCTTCTTCTGTCGGAGGTGTCGCTTGCCCTGCCAAGGAGTTAATGCAACGGGACGGGCGATTTGCGGGGCGTTTGTTGCGCGTGCGCGAGCCGTTCGAGAAACGGAACACGGACGTGTCGTCTTTACTCCACGGGAGAGGGATCCCCTGCCGTTTCAGGAGAGGATGCGAGCCTGTAGGTGATTGGACCGCTGCTTCTGCCCGTCTGTTGCTGCAATTACTGCCGGTCCGCTTCTGGTCATATCAACCGTCGTGCCTGTCCCCGTGGCTGACTGACCCATGATCGTTGCACTCAATTGGCACTGTTGGGTCACACGCAGGGCTGTCTCGAGTCGTGGCACTGGTTCTGCAGTCGAGAAGTCATGGCATTGGCGCGAGTGGCGGTGCAGTTTCCTTGCACGTAGTAACCGTTGCGCCGGTTACATGACATGTGGGCCCGGGCCTCCATGCTGGACTGCCGGATGCGACGAAGCCGAAAGGGTGCACAACCGTGGTGCGGTTGCATGCTTCCTGCGAGAATGGACCCATAGTCCCGTTTGTAATGGTACCCTCTTGAGAGCGAGATGTAATAGCTTTAAGTACTAAGACATCTGTTGTAGGTCGGGACAACCGTCGAGGGCGCTGCCGACGTCTAAGTCTAGGTACCATTGTTACCCCAAATACGTGTGTTTGTTCTTTGTGGCTGCTGAGGCCTGAACATTTGGGTATGAAGCCGTGTTTCTTTCCTCTTGTTTCGAGCATTAGGACTTGTTCGTCAGTAGCAGAATCACTTATCCGAGTGTGAGCTACCTTTCGCGGAAGGTGACGAGTGAGGTATCCATATCCCGGAGGCGTAGGAGTCCCTCGGCTCTGTCGGCCTTGCCGTTCAAGGTCTCTCTCGCTCGTCGTTAGGATTCCGCTATCGACACAGTCGAAAGGCACGAAAGTCGTTTTGGTGGAAAACTTTTCCGAGGAAAGATTTGACACTGAGGGGGCTTCCTCCTTTCTAGACCCGAGACGACCGCTCGGGCCGGGACCCTTGCAGAGGGTCTGGCTGTGGTCGTCGGGTCTACCCGGTCTGTCCGAGGCATGGCCTCACAGCAGCGTGACCGGGCCGAAGGTATGTTTTTCCCGCTCTGTGACTTTGTTTATGTCTCCATTCTTCTCCTTGCGTCTGAAGAATGGTGTTCCGCTGTCTGCAGGGTTCGAGACGGCTCTTGACGAGTCCGTCAAGAACTGCAAGGCGCTTGCCGAGGCGGCTGAGCAGAAGGAGGCCGACCGTGTGGCCATGTCCGAGGCTATCTCGGCCCTATGCTAGGCCTTCGGCCTCGACGGCGTCTCCTCAGGTAGCTCCCCCCAGAGTCATCTGCGGGCCTTGGGCAGCCATGTGCGTAACAGACTCCGCGGGGCGCTGCACCACGACGTTAGGCGAGCCTTCGCCGTGCTCGCTTCCCACTACGACGTGGATCTGGAGCGGGTTAGCGAGGGGTACTGCTTACCCGACGAAGAGGAGGCTGCCTTAGCCGAGGTCCAGAGGCTTGACGCGACTGTCGAGGGCCCGAGTGTGGCGCTGGCTTCCTCCTTTGAGGTGGAGATCCTTCCGCTCGTGTCGCCGTTCGAGGCCGGGCCAGATTTTGTCGAGGGTGGAAATGACGCCGAGCGTGCTGCTCCTCCACCTGTCGATGTCTGAGCCTGCAGGAACAGTTTCTAAGCATGCGTATGTTTTTTGCGGCCGCTGAGGCCTAAACATTTTAATGTCGGATTATAAAGTTGTGTTTTCTTTCCTCTCGTTTCGAGCGTTAATACTTGTTCGGCAGCAGAATCCCTTGTCCGAGCGTGAGATACTTTTCGCGGAAGGTGATGAGTGAGGTATCCGTATCCCGGAGGCGTAGGAGTCCCTCGGCTCGGTCGGCCTTGCCGCTTACGTGTTCTCTCGTCGTTTTTAGGATTCTGTTACCGATATAGTCGAAAAGCACGAAAGTTGTTTTGGTAGAAGAGTTTCCGAGTGTTAGGACTTGTTCGGTAGCAGAATCGCTTATCCGAGCGTGAGCTACTTCTCGCGGAAGGTGATGAGTGAGGTATCCGTATCCCGGAGGCTTAGGAGTCCCTTGGCTCGGTCGGCCTTGTCGTTCAAGGTCTCTCTCGCTCGTCTTTAGGATTCTGTTATCGGCACAGTCGAAAAGCGCGAAAGACGTTCTAGTAAAAGACTTTTCCGAGGAAAAATTTGACGCAGAGGGGGTTCCCCCCTTCTAGCCCCCGAGGGAGGGTCGGGCTTTGCCGAGGCAAGGCTGATCCTTCCTTGATGGTTAGACTTTACTTATGCATGTAAAGAAAAGCGAGATACATGAACGACTTGAAACATTTTTAAGGGTAAAGCGACGTAGTTGTTGGATGTTCCAAGCGTTGTTGTAGACCTCGCCTTGATCGTTGGCCAGCTTGTATGCCCGGGCTTCAAAATCTTGGCGATGATGAAAGGCCCTTCCCAAGGAGGAGTAAGCTTGTGGCGCCCTCGGGCGTCTTGTCGCAGCCGAAGTACCAAGTCTCCCACTTGGAAGCCTCAGGGCCGAACCCTTCGGGCGTGGTAGCATCGCAGAGATTGCTGATACCGCACTGAGTGTAGTAAGGCCACGTCCCGAGCCTCTTCCAGCTGGTCCAACAAATCTTCTCGGCTGGTCTGGTTGCTTTGGTCATCGTAAGCCTTTGTCCTCGGGGAATCGTATTCCAAGTCCGTGGGTAAGATGGCCTCGACCCCATAGACTAGGAAAAACGGCGAGAAACCCGTGGCCCGGCTCGGCGTCGTCCTCAAACTCCAAACCACCAAGGGTAGTTCTTTTATCCACCGCTTGCCGAACTTGTTGAGGTCGTTGTAGATCCTCGGCTTTAGTCCCTGTAAGATCATACCGTTGGCGCGCTCCACCTGCCCGTTTGTCATTGGGTGAGCCACGGCGGCCCAGTCCACACGGATGTGGTGGCCTTCGCAGAAGTCCAGGAACTTCTTCCCAGTGAACTGTGTGCCATTGTCGGTGATTATGGAGTTTGGGACCCCAAAGCGATGGATGATATTTGTGAAGAACGCCACCGCCTGCTCGGACCCGATGCTGGTTAAGGGTCGGACCTTGATCCACTTGGAGAATTTGTCGATGGTGACCAGCAGGTGCTTGAAGCCCCCGGGTGCCTTCTGCAAGGGACCGACAAGGTCCAGACCCCATACGGCAAACGACCAAGTGATGGGTATTGTTTGCAGGGTCTGAGCGGGCAGGTGCGTCTGTCTCGCGTAGAATTGACACCCTCGACAGGAGCGTACAATCCTAGTGGCGTCGGCCACCGCGGTCGGCCAGTAGAAACCTTGTCGGAAAGCGTTTCCCACGAGGGTCCAAGGTGCTGCATGGCGACCGCAAGCCCCCGAGTGTATTTCTTGTAACAGCTCTTGTCCCTGGGCGACGGATATGCATCGTTGGAGAATGCCTGAGGGGCTGCGGTCGTATAACCCTTTTTCGTCGCCCAGCAAAACGAACGACTTGGCGCGCCGAGCCAGTCACCGAGCTTTGGCCTTGCCGAGGGGCAGCTCTCCTCGGAGGAGATATTGCAGGTACGGGGTATGCCAGTTTTGGCTTGGCGCAACCCCATTCCGCTCTCCCTCGATGTGCAAGGCCTCACCCTCGGCGGCCGAGGGTACCTCGGGCTGGGCCGAGGCCTCGTCGGGTTCGGGCGCGTCGCCGAGTTTGACGGATGGTTGATATATGTCCCTGGAGAAGACGTCCGAGGGAACCGTCGTCCGCCCCGAGGCTATTTTCGCCAGCTCATCCACGGTCTCGTTGTACCGTCGAGCAACATGGTTGAGTTCCAGCCCGTGGAACTTATCTTCCAAGCGCCGAACTTCGTCGCAATAGGTCTCCATTTTTCAATCGCGATAGTGGGAGTTCTTCATGACTTGGTCAATGACAAGCTGCAAGTCGCCCCGAGCGTCAAGGCGCCGAACCCCTAGCTCGACGACGATGCGCAACCCATTAACCAAAGCCTCGTACTCGGCCACGTTGTTTGAGGCCGGAGACTCGCGGACCTGGCGGTTCGGGCGAGGGGCTCCGATCCTCCTCACTGCCGTAGCGTCCTCTACGCCTAGGGTGGTAGCCTCGGTGCACCGTTTCCTCGAGGCGGGCTCGACGGTCGCGGCGGTGTGGCTCGTCGGCGAGGCGATCCGGGGCCGCGGGCGTCTCATCCCGTGTGCGCTCGGTGCGGACCGAGGCCTCCCATATGTGTCATGAGGGCGTTGCGCGATGCTCCGAGGGGCACCCTTGTCTCCGGGAGGCAGAGCTCTCGGCTCGTCGGACTGCGGCATCTTCCAGGAGATCATTGAGTTCGCCCTGGATACGCCGCCCCTCGGTGGTGGATGGCTCTGGCATCGTTTGAAGCAGCATCGCTGCTGCAGCAAGATTCTGGCCGACCCCGCTGAAGGCCGGGGGCAGCCCTGCTCTGGCACCGTCAATGATACGGCGCTGGACATCCCGGGCCCGATGACGCGATCCTCCGGCGAGTGCTCGGCCTGCCCATTCCTGCTCGATGTTTTGTCGGAGCTGCGCAAGCCGCCCCGCTTCTTCGTCGAGCCTGGCCTGCATCTCGCGGAATTGCTCGAGCTGTGTGTCCTGACCCCGCGCAGGGACTGGGACCACAGCTAGCTCCCGCGGGATGTCAACGCGAGACGCAGGCACAGGGGCGTTGTCATCTTCTGGCATGCCGAGGTGGTTGTCTCCGCCGTGATCCCCCTGATCGATGTGGAAACATTCGCGACTCGGGTCGCAACCCTCGTCGCCGAGGCTGTGGTCATCGTCAGAGCAGCCGGAGAGGTAGTAGTCACATGCGGACATGAAGTCTCGCATGGCACTGGGATCACGGAGTCCAGAGAAATCCCAACCGAAGTCGGAGTTGTCGTCTTCCTCGGAACCCGCGAGTCCGGAGGTTGAGACGACCGTCAGTCGGTCCCAAGATGACCACATATGGTACCCCGGAAGGTTAGGATATGCCTTTGCGAAAGCGCTTACCGAAGCGGGGTCGCTTGGTGGATCGAAGTTGAATCTAAAAGGGACATGGTGGAAAACGGACGGTACCTCTTGGTCGATGGACGGTGGGGATGTCGCGTCAGGGACGGACTGCACTGTTATCTCAGGTACGAGGCTAACGCCCAGCAAGTCCTTTGCAAGGGTGCTGGCGTCATCGGTCCGCTTGGGGTTGGCGCGTTGCGGGGAAGCGACACCCATCGTTGTCTCAGGTGCGAGGACAACACCCGACATGGCCCCCGCAGGGGTGCCAGCGTCGTCGACTCGCTCTGGCCCGACAGTCGACGAGGTGCCGCCTCCTGCATGGCCACGGTTGCCCCGTCTCCTCCTCCTCCGGCGAGGAGGGTGGCGGGGCAAACTCGGGTGTTCCTCTTCTACCACGGTGGGAAGCCGTCGTCGAGTTTGCCGCCGTCGGGCGAGCCTTCGACCGTCGTTGCTGTCGCGCTACGAGGGGAGGAGTACCATGTCGTAGCTGCCGTCGCGGGACATGAACTCGAGACTCCTGAAGCGGAGCACCGTCCCCGACTGAAGAGGCTGCTGAAGGCTACCCATCTGGAACTCAACGGGAAAGTATTCGTAAACACGCAGTGAGCCCCTACCTGGAGCGCCAACTGTCAGCGTTTCGGACCCGCGAGGACCGTCAACCGACCAGTAAATTTATTTCTGCGTGTCCCTGCCCAGATAGGTTGATGCAAGATGGAACACAAGCGGGGGAATGAGGCTTATATTATCTTGCACCGGGGTGCTCGTAGTAGGGGTTACAAGCGTCACGAGAGAGCGAGGGCGAGAGCGAGAGAGAGAGGGAGAGTCCATGCGTGCGTCCGTCTCCGCCTGTCTCGTCTGCCCCGCGTCCCTACGTTCCCCCTATGTCCACGCCCTGCGTCAACGTGAATGTATCTCAGCGTATGGACCTGAACGTGACCCCCCTTAGGAAGGCCTTGGACATCCCTTTTATAGATATAAGGAGATGTCCAGCTGTACAACGGGGTGTAGCTATGCGCTAATGTGGCTGGCGGGGAAGTGCCGTGAGCCCTGTACACGAGCTAATGTGGCCGTCGGAGAAGTGCCTTGAGCCCTGTAGAAGCACAGTTGTCGGCGCGACATGGATCCTGCTAACGTTTGCTGGCTTCCGTAGGGGGTTTGAGAGCAACCGACGTCATGGGCGCACGCGGGGAACCATCATTACCTGTTGCCGGAGTAACCTTAGATGGGACACCGGTCTTGTTCCTTCATAGCCTGAGGCAGCTAGCTAGAAGTAGGGTAATGATGCATCCCCTGTAGCGTAGTCAGTCCGAGGCTGAGGTCGGGCGAGGCGGAGACTTCTCCTGAGGCCGAGGCCAAGGTCGGGCGAGGATGTGACTCCTCCCGAGGCCGAGGCCGAGGCCGAGGCCTGGGGTCAAGCAAGGTTGAGGCCGAGGCCTGAGGTCGGGTGAGGCAGAGGTCCCTGTTGCGCCCGAGGCCGAACTCGTGGAAGATCATGACTCAGCTTTACCCTGGTGGTTGGCACAGTAGCCGGAGCGGGGCGTACAGTGCTGTTTTCCTGTCAGAACGGTCAGTAAAGGGGCAAAGTGACTGCGGTCACTTCGACCTTGCCGACTGAGGCACGTGTGTCAGGATAAGGTGTCAGGCGATCCCTGCATTGAATGCGCATGCGATACGGACGGTTGGGAGTGCGATCCGACCGAGGTCGCTGCACGACAAAGTCTGCCCAAGCTGGGCTTCAGGCGAGCTGAGGGTGCGCTCACTGCCTGAGGAGGCCCTCGGGCGAGGCGTGAATCCACCCGGGACTACTGTTCCCGCCCGAGGCCGAGGCTGGGCTCGGATGAGGTCGCGTCCCTTGGTAGTCGTGGCCTTGACTTGAACCTTGCTTTATCAGCTGTTTATGGTTTGTTCTGAAGATGTTTTCCGGACGCGTTTAGGAGTATTGGGGGTACCCCTAATTACGGTACCCGACAAACTGAAAATAAACAGATAGCAATATAAGCAGCATGACTGTAAAATTAAAACAAACAGATATAACATATTATAATAAGACAGAACATATAAGATAAAATCATTGCTATATAGGAAACAACATAGATGAATATATGAAACATATATAATCTGCAGAATGCAAAACAGTAAGGAAATAAACTGGTCATACCCTCCCATGCGGTCTGATGATCCAGATCCTTGTCCAGCTTCCCTTGTCATGTCGCCAGGAAGAAGATGTTTTGGGCAGTCGCGTAGACGCTCCCCAAAAACCTAATTGTCGATCCCCCGTGCAAGGACTCGAACGGCAAGGGCTTCGGAGGCACCTGCCCTCTTGCTGCTCTGTGCGCGCAGAGTCACGAGATGGGAATACTCTCACTTGCGGCTGGGCTGTGACTCTGAAATGGTTCTGTTCATGTGTACCAAGTGTCAGGGGTTCTCCTCTACTTAACCTCTCGCAGAGGGAAGCTGAAGGAGAAGGGTCGTATGCTGCACGCCAAGAGACGGGTAGCTGAAGGACAAGGGTCTCGCATGCGGCAAGCCAAGAGACGGACAAGAGCTGAAACTCCCGTGGTTAGTGAGTGCTAAAAATTAACACAATCACACCACGCACGCTCGCCGCCTGCCTTGCCACGCCCGGCCCGAGCCCGGCCCGGCTGGCGGCGGCGGCGCGCGCGCGCGTGTGGCACACACTTGACCGTTTCTTGACTTCTCAAATCAAGTGGAATAATTCCCACCATATAAGTCAAGCCAAAAGACCCTTGGACTTCCAATATGGTACTATTGGTATTCTCCACCATTACACACCATATAGTTTATTGAATAAATGGGCCAAGCCCATAAAAGATCCAACAATCCCCACCAAACTCTATGGTTTGTAATGATGAAGTATCAGAATCACAATCCTTTGACATATCAGTGTTTCGATGGAGACTGTTAAGTTGAACATCCATCTAGAATAAGAGTTTCACTCATTCACAACTGAACAATGGACTATGCCTTGAATTGACAGTTTTGTGCGAAATAAGATTCACTCAAATCCTTTGCTGATACTAGGCTGCAAAAGGGTATTCCCACTGTTTAGAAGCATATAAGTCACACTTCATTGCCTTTCATGAGTATTTAGGGATTACCCAAGTCCCATAGACTGTGACCAGCAGTCTGACTCATATAGGTGTATTCCTCAAAAGATGTTCTGTAGGACAACATCTCACCTTTATAAGACTCTTGGAATACATTAAGGTAAAAACCATCCTGCCTTACAGATAGGAAAGATGTGCATCAGAAATGAGTTAAAGAAAGGGATCATTCCTCACAACCTACTCCTAGCTTGTTTCTCCACTCTACTTCATGGGATCTCCGATCATATAGAGTAGGTTACCACTAGAGTAGATTTCACATGGGTCTCATACCCATTTCTCTCGATGCACTTTCTATCACATTGCGTGACAGACCCTTAGTGAATTGATCTGCCAGATTATTCGATGTGTGGACATAATCCACAGTTATAACTCTGGAGTTTTTTAGCTTTCTAACAGATTTCAATCTCCTCTTAACATGCCTTGTAGACTTCATGTTATTCCTAGAACTGTTAACCTTTGTAATCACCGTATGGTTGTCACAGTTCATGGAAATAGCCGGTATTGGTTTTTCAACTACCGGTAAATCCAATAGGAAATCACGAAGCCATTCGGCCTCAGCCCCAGAAGTGTCTAATGCTGCAAGTTCTGCTTCCATTGTAGACTTCGTTAAGATAGTCTGCTTGCAAGACTTCCAGGAAACAGCGCCACCTCCAAACATAAACACATATCCGCTTGTGGAATAAAGCTCATCAGCATCAGAAATCCAGTTGGCATCACAATAGCCTTCCAGCACTTTTGGGTTTCCAGTATAATGAATACCGTATGTCATAGTACCTTTCAAATACCGCAACACTCTCTCAAGAGCACGCCAGTGATCATCTCCTGGTTTTGACACAAACCGACTCAGCTTACTCACAGCATAAGAGATGTCTGGCCTTGTTGCACTTGTAAGGTACATGAGCGAGCCAATGATCTGGGGTATGTCAATTGATCCCTTGCTATTCTCCGATTCTTTCTCAATAGCACACTAGGGTCATAAGGTGTTGGAGCAGGATCATAGTCACTAAAACCAAAGCGACTCAATACCTTTTCCACATAATGGGATTGTAACAAAGTTACCCCACCATCAGCTTCTCTAACAAGCTTGATGTTTAGAATGACATCAGCTTCTTCCAAATCTTTCATTTCGAAATTGCTCGATAGAAGATTTTTAACTTCCTCAATCACATTGAGATTTGATCCAAAGATCAAGATGTCATCAACATAAAGGCACAGCATAACAGACTCACCCCCACCATACCGATAATATACACACGTGTCAGAATCATTTACAGCAAAGCCATCAGCTGTAAGAGTATTATCAAACTTTTCATGCCATTGCTTAGGTGCTTATTTGAGGCCATACAATGATTTTATCAACGTGCACACCTTGTTCTCTTGACCATCCGCAATGAACCCTTCTGGTTGATCCATGTAGATCTCCTCATCCAACTCTCCATTTAGGAAAGTTGTCTTAACATCCATCTGATGAATGATAAGACCATAAGAGGCTGCCACAACTATTAATGTGTGAATGGTAGTCAATCGAGCCACTGGTTAGTAGGTATCAAAGAAATTTTCACTCTCTTTTTGGGTATATCCTTTGACCACAAGCCTTGCCTTGTACCTCTCGATTGTACCATCAGGCCTAAGCTTTTTCTTGAAGATCCATTTGCAACCTATACGTTGACAACCATAAGGACGGTCAACGACCTCCCAAGTTCCATTAGACATAATAGATTCCATCTCACTCCTTACTGCTTCCTTCCATAAGTCAGCATCAGGAGAGGAATATGCCTCACTAATGGTAGTTGGTGTGTCTTCCACAAGGTACACTATAAAGTCATTACCAAAGGATTTTGCAACCCTCTGTCTCTTGCTCTTTCGAGTGACTATAGTGTCATCCTCCTCAGGGATGTGCACGTGAGAAACCTCAGCATGATCTATAGGAATCGATAGTTCGTGCTCATGGGGAATTATAGTCTCATGACTTGTATCACTAGGTGTATTCTTCATGGGAAACTCATTCTCAAAAAATGTTGCGTCTCTTGATTCCATGATAGTATCAACATACATATCAGGCACATCAGATTTTATAATTAAGAACCTATACCCAGTGCTGTGAAAAGAGTACCCAAGGAATATACAATCAACAGTTTTAGTCCCAAGTTTGCGCTTTTTGTTGATTGGCACATTTACTTTAGCCAATCAACCCCAAGTGCGCAAATATAAGAGATTTAATCTTCTCTTTTCCCATTCCTCAAATGGTGTGATCTCTTTGTTCTTTGTTGGAACTCTATTCAGGACATGACACGCTGTCAAAATCGCCTCACCCCCACCATGCCTTGGATAATCCCGCTGTACTCAACATGGCATTCACCAAATCTATTAGAGTGCGGTTTTTCCTTTCAGCAATCCCATTGGATTGTGGTGAGAATGGCGGTGTCCTCTCATGAATAATACCATGTTCCACGCAGAACTCATCGAACACATTAGAGAAATATTCTCCACCTCGATCGGACCTTAAACGTTTTATTTTCCTCTCAAGTTGGTTCTCAACTTCAGCTTTATAGGTCTTAAAATAATTAAACGCTTCATCTTTTGTTTTTAAGAGATACACATAGCAAAATATAGTGGAGTCATCTATAAAAGTGAGAAAGTATCTTTTACCACCTTTGGTCAAAATTCCATTCATCTCGCACAGATCAGAATGAACAAGTTCTAGAGGTGCCAAACTCCTCGCCTCAGCAGCCTTGTGAGGCTTGCGAGGTTGTTTTGATTCAACACACACATGACACTTAGACTTTTTGATCAAGTTAAATTTAGGAATTAGATTTAGATTTGCTAACTGCATAAGACAGCCAAAGCTTGCATGATAAAAACGTGAATGCCATAAATCTGACTCATCAGAAAAATGAACAGAATTCACCATTTTATTACACACATCATGTAGTGATAAGCGGAACAAGCCTCCGTAGTCATATCCTTTACCAACAAAAGTACCATGTTTCGACACAACACATTTATTAGACTCAAGAACAACTTTGTATCCATCTCGACATAGCATAGAAGAGCTAACGAGATTCTTCTTGACAGAGGGCACATGTTGCACGCTCTTCAATGGCACCGTCTTTCCCGAAGTAAACTTCAGAATAACCGTACCAACACCAAGAACATGAGCACGCGACCCATTTCCCATTAACAAGGCGCCAAACCTCCCGACCTGGTAGGAAGTGAACATAGAGGCATCAGCACACACATGAATGTTTGCACCACTGTCCATCCACCACTTAGGTGAATTACAAACTGAAAGAACAAATGGTAAAGAATTACCATACCCAGATGTTCCATCTTCAGTTTCAGTGGTTACAACATTAGCTGATTTCTTGTCCTGTGTGAACTTGCGATCAGGGCACTCTCTAGCCCAATGTTGATCACTGCCACAGACAAAACATCCTCCCTTTCTCTTGTTGTTGTTGTTCTTCTTTTTAAACTGTGCTGTTTGAACTGGTTTATTTGTATTCTCTTGTTTGTTCTGGTTTTTCTTCTTGTTAAACTTACGAAAGTTTCTCTTCTGCACCACATTAGCAGTTGTGGTCTCAACACCTTTTCCACTGTCCTTTGTTCTAGCCCTTTCCTCAACATCAAGAGTACCAATGAGCTCTTCCACATTGAACTCTTGTCTCTTATGTTTGAGAGAGGTAGCAAAGTCCTTCCAAGAAGGTGGCAACTTGGCAATTATACCGCCAGCCACAAACTTGTTAGGCAAAGGACAAGGAAAAAGCTCGAGTTCCTTAGCTAGTGCGTGAAACTCATGAGCCTGTTCCACTACAGATCGGTTCTCAACCATCTTGTAGTCATACAGCTGCTCCATGAGATACAACTCGCTACCAGCGTCAGTTACTCCAAACTTTCCAACAAGTGCATCCCATAGCTCTTTCCATGTAAGAAGGATGATATCAAGTGCGCTAATTACTGCTCCTCGAAAGAGGTTGCCTTCAGCCTTAAACTTAGCCTCATCCTCAGGAGGTAAGTTGACAGGCTTGCCCTCAGCGGCATGAAAACAAGACATTACAGTAAGCCACAATTCCATCTTAGCTTTCCATATCAAGAAGTTTTTACCATCAAAAGGATCAGGCTTTAGCACAGCAGCAAAACCTCTGACAGAAAAATGTCTAACATTAGGTTTTTGGATTGTTAGAATTATAGGCATTTTCTATATCATTTTAATTCCATAAATTAACATTATGATGATGACATATAACCAATAATTAATCATAGAAATCGTGATCTCAAATATATCTATAACAATATGGATCATGAGAACACAAAGCATATGAATTATATAAATATAATAAGTATATAAACATGGTTCATGTATTATTACGGAACAACTAAAAATAAACAGATAGCAATATAAACAGCATGACTGTAAAATTAAAACAAACAGATATAACATATTATAATAAGACAGAACAGATAAGATAAAATCATTGCTATATATGAAACAACATAGATGAATATATGAAACATATATAATCTACAGAACGCAAAACAGTAAGGAAATAAACTGATCATACCCTCTCATGCGCTCTGATGATCCAGATCCTTGTCCAGCTTCCCTTGTCATGTCGCCAGGAAGAAGATGTTTTGGCCAGTCGCGTAGACGCTCCCCAAAAACCTAATTGTTGATCCCCCGTGCAAGGTCTCGAACGGCAATGGCTTCGGAGGCAACTGCCCTCTCGCTGCTCTGTGCGCGCAGAGTCACGAGATGGGAATACTCTCACTTGCGGCTGGGCTGTGACTCTGAAATGGTTCACGCCAAGAAACGAGCAGCTGAAGGTCAAGGGTCTCGCATGCGGCAAGCCAAGAGACGAACAAGAGCTGAAACTCCCGCGGTTAGTGACTGCTAAAAATTAACACACCACACCACGCCTGCCTTGTCACGCCCGGCCCGAGCCCGGGCGGCGGCGGCGCGCGCGCGTGTGGCACGTCCTTGACCGTTTCTTGACTTCTTAAATCAAGTGGAATAATTCCCACCATATAAGTCAAGCCAAAAGACCCTTGGACTTTCAATATGGTACTATTGTTATTCTCCACCATTACACACTATAGAGTTTATTGAATAAATAGGCCAAACCTATAAAAAATCCAACATAATTGTTTGTTATCATAAGTGTTATTATTTCTTATATTAATTTTGTTAAAGTTAAGATATTTTTATTTTTTTTAAAAAAAATATTAAAATAATTTATAATTTAGGACGTACGAAGTAGTTTATTTGTTTGCATCCATAGGCCGTATAAGATTCAGATAAGTCTTTAGGTGTACTTTGATGACCAAATAATTTTTGAATACTCAAGAATATATCCCCTATTGACATAAAATCTGAAAGATATATGCGAAATACGGATCTTCTGGTACACGTCTCACTGTACTAAACAATGTATATAAGATGAGTGGTTATTGTTCGTACTAAATTCAATATTGGCGCAACGCTACGGGGACACTAGCATGACTGGACGTGGAGATAGACAGGAACGAACCCTGGAAAATGGAAGGTCCTTTGGAACGAAGGATTAGCAAAATATAGGGACAGAAAAAAAATATAGAAATAGAGTTGCATGATATTTCTAAATTTTTATCGTAAAATTTTTAAGAGGTTGGATCTCATTTTAGAAATTCTTTAAAATCTCACTACAATGGTCTATTCTATAGGAATTTTATAGAATTTGTAGGCAGTCAATACTTTATTCCAAATTGCAACATAGGAAAATTTTCTATAGAATGTTAATCCTTTAAAGTTCCTTATTTTTTTTCTATTATAAAGGAGCCCTGGTTATTTCTATGAAAAAATGTGTTTGTTTTTCTGGCCTATCCAGCTCATCTTGCTAGGCTCGATGAGGCTAGTCTTTTTAACAACGGAGGATAAATTTTAAGTCCCCTTTCAAATCAAACACAAATTTCATAGTTCATTTTCAGAGGGAAACATAAGAAAAAGAAAAATCATGTATTTAAAAACCCACATAAATGATCTATATTTTAAAAAGTATCTAGGGTGATAAGTGTAAAAACGAAAGAGATATATCTTAGCGAAGGAAAGTCTCTAGAACAGTTATTTAAGCCTAAATACGGTTAAATTCTTACAACATATATAAATGAGTCGTATTTTGAGGGATTCTAGTGAATAAACTATAAGACTTAGATACATTAGATTGTATGAAAATTTTTACTAGGTGTATCTAGTGTCTAGTTGTACATGTTCTTAAGCTGGTTCGCACGCTATTATGCTATATCAACCGTCATCTTGTGTTGTCTCCATCATCCTAGCTCATTTCATGCCAACACGTCATATTTCATTTCCTCCCCATGCCTATCATACGTAAATAAAATTAATAAAAATGGAACTTTTGCAAGCACTATCATACAGAAGTTATTAACATAACAAAAATACATATTCCAATGGTCATATTTTAACAAGTCTTCATTATTTTATAAAATGAGATTTCCTTCACATGATTAAATTCAAAAGATGGATTTGCAAATCAATTCAACCAAAATTTATGTTCCGGCATGAATGCTTCAAACACTTGATAAAATATTATCTTTTCAAGAAATTATTTAATTTATTTACATCAACGTTGTTATTAATTGAAAACATAAATGGTTTCCTTTCTATTGAAAACTAGTAACTTAACTAGATTGCTTTTAAGTAATGAATTTAGGGTGTTACATACTGCAATAGAAAGGAAAGGTCCAGAGACTGCAGGACATGTTGACTTGGAAGAAGGAACAGAACCATGGCCTAATTGTCAGTGTTTCAGATCCGACCGCGCACCCGAGGTTGCCCCTCGAGGTGCTTTTTGGAGTAGGACGGTGTTACCGACTGTAGCTCGATGGTTCGTGCTAATGCACGAGAGGCAGTGGACAGTTTTGTACAGGTTCGGGCCGCTTTGAGATGCGTAACACCCTACGTCCTGGCGTGAGTACTTTGTGTGGTAGGTTACAAGGAAGCTCTCTAGTGTTGAAAACATAGAGAACCGGGTGGATGGCTAAGTGGTGAGATGCTTTTGAGGGGGTGCTTTGTGTGGTAGGTTACAAGGAAGCTCTTTAGTGTTGAAAACGTAGAGAACCGGGTGGATGGCTAAGTGGTGAGATGCTTTTGAGGGGGTGCCCCCTAGGCCTTATATACTCGACCGTGGGGAGTTACATGCGGATATGATAACAACGTGTGCCTAAGTAATAGTGAACTGACTGAGTCTATCTTCCTATAATCCAGCCGACCTATCCCCGCTCTGTTCCGATGTATGAGGCCCCTGCACGGGAAGGTCGGGTCTCCGTTGCGGTCGTGATTCAAACTCGTTGAGCCGTCTGGGTTTGCGTCGATCTGCTTCATTAGACGTTCCTCCCCAGGCCCACGAAGGAACGACCCTGCGAGTTATTGGGCCCACGAGCCTTTTGCGAGGTCTTTTACCCTTCCGGTGGACCTAGGGGATATCTGTCCCCCACAAGCCCCCGATCTTTGGGTTGATTTTGAAATAACCGGCCCAAAGATCCTAGGTCCAGCTTGCGGCCTTTTTTGATTTTGATAAGGAATGCTCCGAAAATAAGTCCGTCGGGCCACTGTTTCTGAACTCTGAGTGATTCGGTAAACACGACCTTTTATTGTCTTCCTCCACTATTATTCCTCAAAATTCGGTGTTCTGTATCAGGCTTATGCTTTGGAGGTCAGCATTTTGCTCTATAGAACTTCAAAATTCATTGGGTGCACCGAAGGTGCACCCAATGGGTGTATCCCCCGAGCTTCGAGTGGATTTTTGCAAATAATCTACTCGAAGGTCTTCATTTCAAGTCTTCTCAGAAATCACTTTTATCTTCCACTTGTGCTTTTTTAGAAGTCAGCATTGTCTTAGTTTCGCCTTATGCTTTAGAAATCAGCATTCTGCCTCTTGGGGATGATGATTCATTGGGTGTAGCCCCCGAGCTTCGAGTGGATTTTTGAAAATAATCCACTCGAAGGTCTTTATCTCACGCTGTTTTTCAGAAATCATTCTTTCCTTTTGTCGAATGCCTTAGAGATCAGCATTATATCATCAACATTATGCTTTAGAGGTCAGCATACAGTTTTGTCTTTGAGATCAAGCGCGCGATCTGCTCGTATCTTGTTAGGTCTTGCAATTTATTTGATCTGTGACTGATTGGACGTTCGATAGATGGCCTTTGGCTAGTCTTCATATCACTTCGTGCTTCAATGCTTCTATTGATTAGACTTGTACCTCATCGGCTATATTTGGCTTTCCTCTGATCTCTGTTGATATCTTCCTTCTGTCTTGAGGTATTCATTGTGTATACTGTATGGATGTGACTGCTTGGGAAAATCTATTGAAAATTCCTGGATGTCCCCCCCAATGGGTGTAGGCAAGGGACGGCTAGGTGCGCTGAGCATTTAGCAAACTGCTTCTGAGTAGTAACTTGATGTGACCGCGGGTGTAATCATATTGCCCAAACAGTTGACTGGAGTCCCAATGGGTGTCGTGTTACGTGGAACAACGCCAGCCGCCTGACGTGTTTCCAGACGGTTTGAATTGCATATTGAATTTTTGCGACTGTTCAGTGGCCGTGGTAGGAGGTGAGCGGTTGCCTTCTTCTTCTATAAATAGTGTGCTTGCTTCTCTGGCATCTTCACATCTCTTACTGCCACTTGTTGCTTACTCTCTTCACATTCCTTCTACTCCACCATGGGCAAGAGCAAGAAAGGTGGGAGTTCCTCGCACCATTCCAGCGATAAGCGGAAACGTGAGCCGACTCCTCCCTCGGAGGACTTCGGTGACTCGGAGTACTCGGAGGAGGAGTTCTCCTCCGAGTCAGAGGGTTCGCCGGTTCCTGCCTCTCCCCCAGCATCGTTTGATGATTCAGACGACTCCCAAGGGATCGCCGTAGAGGTATGGACCTACATCCGGGCCGTCGAGCGTGCCGAGCTCGAGGGCTCGGATGAGTCGAAGGTCTCCTCAGACGAGGAGAACTCCTCGGACTCGTCCGAGGAGGGCGGCGGTGATGGCGATGGCGAGGGCGACGGCGGCGACGGTGGCGGCAGCAAGGGCAGCAACAAGGCCAGTGGCTAGGCGCCACTGGTTTTAAATGTTAGTATAGATTAGTAGTAAAAGTAGTGTTAGTGAAATAATGTAGTAGTAGTTAGTAGTATAGTGTAGTGAAATGTAATGTAGTAGTGTAGGGTATCGGACAGTGGGGAGAAAACCAATTCATAATGAGTTGGTTTTTTAAGTTTAGTAATACTTCCCCTCCCTTTATAATGAAGAAGATTTCGCCTTTTTCTGTGTGCGTTCTTTTGCTTTCCTGTCGATCGGTCGAACGTATTTATGGTTACTGCAGATGTTGGTCTTAGATGTAATGCTTGAGTAACAACTTAGAATCGCTGAGTCGCGCTTCGGATTTTCCTGCATATTCGTAGAGAAGAAACAATTGATTTACTATCAATATTTTTAGAGGTGGTGACCGAGTGGTCTTCCTTTTTTGTGACGTCGGCGTTTTAGAGGTAACAGCCGAGTTATTTCGAGTCGCATCGTCGCTTTAGGAATAATGACCGAGTGATTAATGGTGATGTCGGCGTTTTAGAAATAACAACCGAGTGATAACAGACCATGTCGGTGTTTTTAGAAATAACGACCGAGCGGTTAATGGTGACATCGGCGTTTTAGAGATAACAACTGAGTGATAACAGGCCACGTCGGTCGCTTTGGAAACAGCGGCCGAGTGAAGACTGGTAACGTCAGCATTTTTAGAAATAACAGCTGAGCTATAATGGGCCACGTTGGCCGTTTTGGAAATAACGGCCGAGTGATGTTGTGGCACGCTAGCGTTGGCGAAATAATAGCTAAGTGATGACTGGGCACTTTTTAGAAATGGCATCTGGCCCGGGAAAACCCCATATGTACTGCGTCGTCGCATGCCTCTGTATTCTGAGCCCTAGTCCTGCTTTTCTGCATCCAGACCTTCTCTGCTTTCTTGTGATATTGCTTCCGCTCCGCTCGCCAGCAAGATTGAGATGGCGCCCAAGCGGAAAACTTAGAGTTCATCTGTCGCAACCATTCCTCCCATCGATCCCAACAGTCAGTTGCCTTTCGTAGGTAACCACATGTCTGTTGTTTCTGAATCTGACCTTCTTCACCTTGTATCCATCGGAGTTATTCCTCCGAAGGAACTTTGCTCTTGGCGGATCTGTCGTGGGGTCACTGTTTCAACACAGGACACTCACGAATCCGTTATTTATATTACTTTCCTCATCAACGGCCTTGCTCTTCCTATTTCTCCTTTCTTCCGCGGTCTCCTTGATTTCTATCATTTGAATCTAACCCATCTGAATCCCAATTCTATTATGCAAGTTTCCATTTTTGTTCATTTGTGTGAAGCCTTCCTTGGTATTCTGCCGCACTTTGGCTTATGGAAATACTTGTATCACTGTCGGCCTGGGATGGCAGGAGGGCAGCACCAGCTCGTGGGGGGTGCAAGTTTGGAGATGCGCAGTGGGAGGAAGGCCGAGTACCTCAACATTCCACTCAAGGACAACATCAAAGACTGGCGCTCGGAATGGTTTATCATAGAGAATCACGGGAATTCCCTCCCCCCTCGGTCAGGGAGACAGCCAGATGTTCGCGCTCCCAGTTGGACTGAATCCCCCACAGACTTGGAGATAGCTGTGGCTAGGGTTCTGCTTGCAGAGGTTGGCTTGTTGAAGGAGAAGGGTCTGACTGCCGAGGCTGTGGTCGCCGATTTTGTTTTTAAGAACATTCAGCCGCTGAAGGATAGAGCGTACCCAGCTTATTTGTATCATGGCCTCACTGATTCGACCCGGGTTACCAACAGAAGGGTTCCTGCTGCGGATCTGGTAAGCCGGCTTGAGATGATACTCAGATGCAAGGTGTTGAATATTGGTGCTCCTGTTGCATATTCAGCCTGGAATCTGCCTCCTTACAAGGCTTTCATTAGTTTTGTGTCAAATCCTCATGATGGTGACAGTGGCTTGGGCCTTAGAGTGCGACCTTCTCCCAAAGAGGTTGAGGCTTTGGTTGCTTCACTTGGTGAAATCCCCGATGATGAGAGGCAGGTTCATTTTGAGATGCCTTTGAATCCTAGTGATGCAGAAATAAGTGCCATGCTGGACATGTTGGCTGAGGATTCCTCTGATTTGGTCCCTGCTGAAACACTAGCTGTAGCACCCATCCTAGAGTCTAGAAAAACTTTGGACATTCAGAGGTCTGATAGTATCCGCCCGAAGCGTCCTCGCCGAACCAATCATCCAACTTCTCCTACTGAGGGGAAGAAAAAGAAAAAGAGACGTCTTTAGCGAGTGTCATGCTTGAATCAGGATGCCGGCCCTTCTGCTCCTACTGCTGGGGAAGTGCCAGTGCCAGTTTTTACTGAAGCTGAACCGACTGATGCTGACTCCAATGGGTGTGACCCGACTAATGCTGACCCCAATGGGTGTGACCTGATTGTTGCTGATCCCAATGGGTGTGGCCTTGATGATGCTGACCCCAATAGGTATAATGTCCGTATTATTGATGAAGATGAGGAAGAGGAGGAGGAAATCCCCTTAATTCGGAAGAACAGCCGGCGCTACATAGCCAGCAGGGAGAGTAGTGGTGTTCCTTCTCCAGCTTTGTCTGCTCTTGTTGGTCTGCAAGAATTGTCTTTGGCAAATTTTGATCAGACTCTCGAGGATATGGTCCCTGAAGGTCTGTTGTTGGAGCCGGCAGATGGTGGGATGATGGAAGTTTGTGCTGATGTGCCTGATGCCGGGTTAGAGTTATCCCGAGCAGCGTCTCGTGTCTCGTCGACCTTGGAGCGTGGTCTTAAGAATCGAGAGGCTGATCTGAATTGCTCCATTCCCATGGAAGTGGTTGAAAGTCCCTCAGCCTTAGAGGTGGCTGCTACAGAGAGCTTGGTCCCCAAGGATGGCGCTAGCGTTTACCCAGCCCCCGAGGGTGTTGCTAGTGATGATCCGGCTCGGGTGGGCAGCGCGAGCTATGACCCAGCCCCCGAGGGTGTCCGAGCGGGTTCTCCTTCTCATACTTCCATGGATGTTCACGTCGGGTCTTCTCCACATTCTGGTTGCATGGCAGTAGCATGGGCTTCGGGTCAGGAGGTCGCCTTAGAGGCCGGCGCGCCTGATGACAGAGTTTTGATTTCTACTGGTGACGCTGAATTGGTCCCCACTGATGCTCTGCATATTGCTTCGGTTGGTGATCCTTCATCAAGTCACCAACTGAATTCCCATGATTTGGGGGTTCCTTCGTTCTTCTCCAATCTCCAGGTAATTTGGTTTTTTCTGACCTGACTATACTCCGTGTGAAATACTGTTCTTATACTCATCTGTTGTCAATGTCAGGCGTTGGTTGATGAGATGGCTGGTCAGCTAAGATCGCAGGGTGCCTCTGTCCCAGAAAGAGCTTTGTCTCTGACACATTGGAATCCAGTGCTGCTTCAGCAGCGGGTATCTGATTTGGAGATGGCGAATGCTGGTTAGTACCCTTTGTTTCTTCTTTGGCTACTTGACTGATCTGCTTTTTGGCTGAACATCCTTGTTTGTTCGTTTCTTGATAGATATGGCCCGACGGTACTCTGATCTTGAAGAGAAATATTCTCAAGGTCAGGCGGACTTGGCCTGGGTTTCTGCTTCTCTGAATGACGCCAACATGCTGAACTCCACTCTCAATGCTCAGCTTGACTTTGAAAAGGTGGCCAATGAATTAAGCTTTACTTTTACTTTCTCTGTTGTGTTCTTAATGCTTGCTTGACGTTGTAGAAACTGATTCTTGTCTACAGGAGGAAAAACGTGTCCTTGCAAGTTCTCGTGACAATCTTGACAAGTTATATCGCGATGCCAGCAACTCGTTGACTATCTTGGAGAGGAGTCATCGTTTCACCATGGAGGACTTGGATAATCATCGTTATAAGCTGCAAGAGTCCCTGGATGATATGACGCCTTAGGCAATTGGTGTCAAACAATGATTCTATCATCAAGGATCTGTGCGCTTCCAAGAGATCAATCGTCCAGGAGCTAGAAGCTGCTCGTCTGGCTGTCAAGGCTGCTGAAGACACTTCTGCTACTTTGAGGGCCCAGCGCGATAGAGCTATGGACAAAGCCATTCGCGCGGGGCGAATCTTGATGAGGAGACCCGATGTGATTGTTCCTGACGACATAGTGGCAGATGTGAATGTTGCTCCTGATTCTTCGAGTCGCCCCTCTTCATCGGTCGCTCCTGAGAAAAACATTACTAAATAGAAACACTGAATGCCTTGTATGTGTGGTTAGTGTGCTCGAATATTTTGTTAGAAAACGCTTTTCAGTACTGAATGCCGTTATTGTTTTCCTGTTGTTAGAATCCAACAGTAGCTACAATTGCAGAAGTAAATGAGTGTGATGATTTTGAAATTTCTTCTTATTTCGTAATATCTTGTTGGATCGAGTAGGCGTGAGTGCACCGTGCCGATTTAAGTCACTTCCGACTAAAACTGACCGCTCTGTTAGTAGGGTATAGTAGTCACCCTGAGTTACGCAAGAGCATGTCATACCGTCTTAAGTCGTTGTCGACTTAAGTAAATTGCTCCGTTAGTAGGGTATAGTGGTCACCTTGAGTTAAGTAAGCGTGAGCATATCACACCGCCTTAAGTCGTCGCCGACTTAAGTCGATTGCTCTGTTAGTAGGGTATAGTGGTCACCCTGAGTTATGCGTGAGCATGTTACACCGCCTTAAGTCATCGCCGACTTAAGTCGATTGCTCCGTTAGTAGGGTATAGTGGTCAGCCTGAGTCAAGTGAGCGTGAGCATGTCACACCGTCTTAAGTCGTCGCCGACTTAAGTCGATTGCTCCGTTAGTAGGGTATAGTGATCACCCTGAGTTATGCGTGAGCATGTTACACCGTCTTAAGTCGTCGCCGACTTAAGTCGATTGCTCCGTTAGTAGGGTATAGTGGTCACCCTGAGTTAAGTAAGCATGCAGGTTGACAGTAAACAATTTGAGCGCCTTTGAGAACGAAGTCTTTTTATTGATGATATATTTTCCAGTTTACAGAATACAAGGCCGTCCCAATAGCTTTTGAAATATAGCTAGGGGTAAAACTTCCTAAGATATTCTATATTCCATGAGTTCCCAATTTCCGTGCTGTCCATTTGAGTAAGACGATATGATCCAGGCCGAGTGACTTCTGCTACTATGAATGGCCCTTCCCATAGTGGCAACAATCAGTGACGTCCCTCCCTCGTTAGAATTCGGCGGAGGACGAGGTCTCCCACTGCGAAGGATCGATGCCATATGGCCTTGTCATGATAGCGCCTCAGAGTTTGCTGATACCGGGCTGACTGAATCACCGTATTTAATCGTTCTTCTTCTAGTATATCAACATCCTCCAGTCTAGTAGCCTCAGCCTCTGCTATGTTTTCAAAGATTAACCTCGGTGCCCCAAACTTGAGATCAGCGAGCAGCACTACCTCCGAACCATAGTCCATGAAGAAAGGAGTGTTTCCATGCAGAGCTCGGCTAGGTTGAGTTCTCAGGCTCCAAACAACATACGACAGCTCTCTGATCCACTTTCCTGTGAACTTTTCATTCTTGTCGAAGATTTTATTTTTGAGCGCTTCCAATATCATCTCGTTGGCTCTTTCTACTTGCCCGTTGGCTCTAGGGTGCGCCACCAAGGCATATTTGATCTGAATGCTTTTTTGTTCGCAGAAATCGAAGAACTCTGAGCTTGTGAAATTAGATCCCAAGTCGGTTATGATACTATTCGGTATCCTGAACCTAAATATTATGTCTTGTATGAATTCCACTGCCCTAGCTGAAGTTAGAGAAGCAATGGGTTTGAACTCTATCCATTTAGTGAATTTGTCGATAGCAACCAGTACATGAGTGTATCCTCCTTGAGCTTTCTTGAAGGGTCCGATCATATCCAGTCCCCAACACGCGAACGGCTAGGTTACAGGTATGGTTTGCAGTTGCTGTGTTGGTAGATGCTGCTGTTTTGATAAGTACTGGCAGGCTTCGCACCTCTGGAATAACTCGGCCGCATCACTCTTCGCCGTTGGCCAGTAGAAACCAGACCTGAAGACCTTCCCAACTAGAGTCCTTGATGCTGCGTGTATCCCACATTGTCCAGCATGGACCTCATCCAGAAGTTGTTTCCCAGTAGTCGAAAGAATGCATTTCATGAGGACTCCTGATGCGCCCCTTCTGTATAGTGTTTCCCCAATGAGAGTATAATGAGCTGACTGCCTTTCAATGCGTTCTGCTGCATTTCTGTCATCTGGTTCTTCCTCATTCTTTATGTACCTGATGATTGGCTCCCTCTAGTCATCAGAATCTGACTCTGGTTGGCTCAGGGTATTGCATTCCTCTACCCGATCTAGTGAAATGCTTGGGTGCAGTATTTCTTGGACAAAAACTCCAGGTGGGACCTGAGTCCGACTGGATCCTAGCTTGGACAATGCATCAGCTGCCGTGTTGCGGTCTCTTTCCACATGATGAAATTCCAGACCTTCAAATTGCCTTCTAGTTTTTGGACGGCAGTGCAGTATTTCCCCATGGAATCACTCGAGCAATCCCATTCTTTGTTTATCTGACTTATGACCACCATAGAATCCCCATATACCATCAGTCTCTTGATGCTCAATTATATGGCAATGTATAGTCCGTGGATCAGAGCTTCGTATTCTGCTGCGTTGTTGGACGCTGGGAATAGCAATTGAAGAGCATATTTGAGTTGTTCGCCTCCGGGTGCAATAAAGAGGATCCCTGCACCTGCCCCCTGCAGCTTTAACGAGCTATCGAAATACATTCACCATACTTCTGCAGTTTCTGGGTTATCTGGCACTTGTTGTTCGGTCCACTCTGATACGAAGTCAACCAGTGCTTGAGTCTTGATTGCGGTGCGAGGTCGAAACTCAATGTCATGAGATCCCAGTTCACAGGCCCACTTAGCTATTCTTCCGATGGCTTCTTTATTGTGGAGAATATCCCCTATCGGAAATCCAGTGACCACTATGACTTTGTGGTCGTTGAAGTAGTGACGGAGCTTGCGTGCAGTTAGAAGTACTGCATATAATAATTTCTGAACTTGAGGGTATTTCTTCTTCGAGGGACCCTGGACTTCACTGATGAAATAGATAGGATGTTGCACTGGGTATGCATGTCCTTCTTCTGCTCGCTCGACTACCAACACGGTGCTCACCACGTGAGTCGTGCAAGAGATGTATAACAGCAGATCTTCAGCCGGTTGAATCGGCGTGGCTCGGCGCGGTGGTTTTAGCACTGGCGATGTTGTCAAGAATTTCTTCAGCGCGTCTAGAGCTGCCTGAGCTTCTGAAGTCCACTGGAATTTGTCTACCTTCTTGAGCAACTTATAGAACGGTAAGCCTTTTTCTCCCAGCCTTGATATGATTCTGCTTAGACATGCCATGCATCCGGTAAGTCTTTGTACTTTCTTCTGTGATCGTGGTGCTTCCATTCTCATGATAGCTTCGATCTTTTCTGGATTGGCCTCAATTCCCCGGTGGCTGACAATAAACCCGAGCAACTTTCCTGCTGGTACTCCGAAGACACATTTTTCGGGATTAAGTTTCCATCGATATTGCCGTAGACTGTTGAAGACCAGCTGTAAATCTTCAATGAAATTTTCTGAGTTCTCTGTCTTGATTACCACATCATCCACATAAGCTTCCACACGCTTGCCCTAGTGGTCGGCTAAGCATGTCTGAATAGCCCTCTGGTAAGTCGCTCTAGCGTTTTTTAGGCCAAACAGCATGGAGGTATAGCAGAAGGCTCCGAACGGGGTGATGAATGCTGTTTTTTCCTCGTCTTCTTTTGCCAAGCTAATCTGATGATACCCAGAGTAGCAATCCAAGAAAGACAACACAGAACATCCGGCGGTCGAGTCCACCACCTAGTCTATCCTAGGAAGTCCGAAGGGATCCTTCGGACAATGTTTGTTGAGATCCGTATAGTCGACGCACATGCGCCAATCCACTTTATTCTTTTTGAGTACAAGAATAGGGTTAGCTAACCACTCAGGATGTAACACTTCTCTAATGAACCCGGCCGCGACCAAGCGAGCCAGCTTAGCACGGATGGCTTCTCTCTTGTCGGGCGTGAAGCGACGTAATTTTTGTCGGATCGGCCTCGCCTGGGGGTAGACCTTTAGTTTGTGCTCGGCCAGTTCTCTCGGGACTCCCGGCATATCCGCAGGTTGCCATGCGAATATGTCTCGAATATCTTGCAAGAACTGGACGAGCGCGCTTTACTATTTGTCATCCAGACTAGAACTGATGATAGTTGTTTTACGCTCATCGGCGAACCCAAGATTGATTCTCTTGGTTTCTTCAGTCGGCCGTATAGAGGTTACGGCCTGAGCTTCATTCGCGGGTACCGCGAGGTCTTCCTCAGGCTTTGAGTTCGCCTGCGCAGAATAAGTCGCTGATGGTTTGGTGGTGAGGGCCGCCTGAATGGCCACTCGGAAACATTCTGCGGCGCCTTGGAAGTCAGCGTGCACAGTTATGATTCCTTGTGGTCCTGGCATCTTCAATATCATGTATGTATAATGTGGAATGGCCATGAACTTCGCCTATCCAGGCCTTCCGATGATGGCGTTGTATCCGCAGTCGAAGTTTACCACCTCGAACCTTAGGAACTCGGTTCTGTAGTTTTCCGGAGTTCCGAAGGTGACTGACATGTAGATGTGTCCCAGCGGATATTCGCCTTTAGTCGGCACGATGCCGAAGAAAGGAGTGTCTGACTCGTGGAGCTCTTTGAGGGAGACCCCCAAGCCTTGGAGCGTCCGGGGGAAGGTGACTGCTTCCCCCGTCCACTAATACCTTCTTTACCCTGCTCTCTCGGATCGACGAGGAGCGGGTACTTACCCGGGTGGTCGAAGTTGAGCCACTGATCTGCCCGAGTGAAGGTGATCGAGTGCTCAGACCATCGGTACAGGGCGGGAGGACCGGTGGCCGCCACCAGTATCTAACAATCGTTGAGCTTTTGTTGTCTCTTACTTTCTTGCGACCAGTGTCCACCGAAGATGAGTTGACCTCTCTGTCAACGCGCGGGAAAGCTCCACCTCCCCTCCTCCTGCTGCTGGGGTTGTCGACGTTCTCCAGGTCCTCCTCGTGGCAGGGGATGAGGTAGAGGTTGGAAGGGTCGGCCGTTCCCCACGGATTGCTTGAAGTCTCTGCAATTCCGGAGGGTGTGGCGCATGTCCTTGTGGTACGGGCACTGGGTGTCGAGGATGTCGTCCAGCGTGCGTTCGCCTCCGTGAGGTCCTCCTCGGATGCGAGAGGCGGGCGGTCCGGCGGCGTGGACCTCTTCACGAGGCCTCTTCTCCCAACGTTTGTCGGGTTGTTGGTTCGTGTCGCGTCGCGGTGCTGCCGGTGCAGGCTTTGCTCCTCCGATGAGGTCTTGAGCTTGTTCATCGACGGTGATGTAGAGGTTGGCTTCCTGGAATAGCTGCTTGGAGGTGGTTGGCGCCTTCTGCAGTATGGCTCGGACGAAAGCCGAGTCATTAGATCCCCGGTAGAAGTCTTCAATCACTGCTTCTTCTGCGACCTCGGGGATATGATTTCTCATGGTCTAAAATCTTTTGAGGTATGATCGGAGAGTCTCGTCCCCTTGGCGCTTGATGGATTTGAGGTCCCACGGTTGCGCTGGTTTGTCGGAGAGAGATTGGAAGTTGGCGGTGAAGCGTCGATTGAAGTCGCTCCAATCGTCGATGCAGTGTCGGGGTAGGTGTCGCAGCCATTGCAGCGCGTCCTGCCCAAGGACGATAGGCAAGTACGCGGTCATCACATCTTTGGTCGCCCCAGCGGCTCGGGCAGCAGTGGTGTAGATGGCCAGCCAGCCTCCCGGATCCTGCTTAGGTTCATATTTGTCGACGTTGGAGACCTTGAAGTTAGGGGGGCCACTGAATGGCCCTGAGGCATGGAGTAAGCGCTGATACTCCACAGGTGTCTTCTTGTCGTCGATGATGATGTCTGTCCCGGGGAGGGGAGTGGTTGTCGTGGTGCCTCGACCGTCCCCGGGTGGTGCCACCAGTTGAAGCCGTTGGCGACTCAGTTCTGGTGGCCTGACTCCGTGCCGAGATGCCGTGATCCCGGTCATACTCTTCTCGGCGACGGATGTCGTTCTTGTGTCGTCGTTCGCGCGAAGCGTTGATGGAGCTTCGTGCGTCCCGCCGACTGTTGATGGCGTGTCGTAGATCGCTCAGCGGATGAGTGAGTGGTAGAAGGTGGTTGGCTGCCCGAGTGAACAGCCACCGATAGCCCTCGGCGTCTAGAGTCCGGGGGAGGCCATCAGCTATCCGAGCCAATACTCCACCAACTTCACTCGGTGTGTTCATGGCTCGGGCGAAGTCGGGGTTTAGGTTGCGTCTGAAAAGTGGATTCTCTCGACGTTGCCTTGTTTCCTGCTCAGCCTGCTCTTGAGCCTGTCGGCGGTCACGTCGTCGAGAGTTCCTTCTTTCTCTGAGGACTCGTTCTTCTGGAGTTTCTCCCACCTCTGAGACCTCGTCTCGTGATATGGGCTGCACCATATCCTATTCTCCGGCTTCGTGATGTCGCCGAATATTTCGGTGTTGGTTCCTCCGCCAGCGAGATTCCCGTTGAAGAGGTTCTTCTCCTGGTCCAGTCGGTTCATCGTTGGAGATAGGATTTGATTCTACTCTTCCCCCGATGAAGAGGATGTCGGGGTAGAATGGAACAGTTGTCGCGACGATCCTCTTTCTGCTCTCCTTTGAAGACGGAGGCACAGAAAGAGCAGCTTGGCGATCCCTTGCCTTATTCGCTTCCTTTTTCCTTGTGATTCGTGTCCATTTTTCCGTCAGAGAGGTGGACAGCGGAGTTCTCCGGGTAGACGGACCCTCGGCTCCTAGCCTGCTGAAGGTGGTCTTTTCTCGGAGCGCTGGAGGTTGTGCTTTTTCCTGTTTTGCTCCGATTTTCTCGGAGATCTTTGAGGAAGACTTTCTCTCCGGTGGATCCGCGATGTGATGCAGAGTTCCCTCTTCATCTGCTACGGATGAAATAGATCCAAAGCAGAACATGGACCCGGGGTGGAGGATGATCTTGTGCTGGAAGGTGACGGCCATTGAGCTAGCTTGGATCAGTGACACACCCCCTACCTGGCGCGCCAGCTGTCAGTGTTTTGGGTCCGACCGTGCACCCGGGGTTGCCCCTCGAGGTGCTTTTTGGAGTAGGATGGTTTTACCGACTGTAGCTCGATGGTTCGTGCTAATGCACGAGAGGCAGTGGACAGTTTTGTACAGGTTCGGGCCGCTTTGAGATGCGTAACACCCTACGTCCTGGCATGAGTACTTTGTGTGGTAGGTTACAAGGAAGCTCTCTAGTGTTGAAAACATAGAGAACCGGGTGGATGGCTAAGTGGTGAGATGCTTTTGAGGGGGTGCCCCCTAGGCCTTATATACTCGACCGTGGGGCGTTACATGCGGATATGATAACAACGTGTGCCTAAGTAATAGTGAACTGACTGAGTCTATCTTCCTATAATCCAGCTGACCTATCCTCGCTCTGTTCCGATGTATGAGGCCCCTGCGCGGGAAGGTCGGGTCTCCGTTGCGGTCGTGATTCAAACTCGTCGAGTCGTCTGGGTTTGCGTCGATTTGCTTTATTAGACGTTCCTCCCCAGGCCCACGAAGGAACGACCCTGCGAGTTATTGGGCCCACGGGCCTTTTGTGAGGTCTTTTACCCTTCCGGTGGACCCGGGGGATATCTGTCCCCCACACTAATGGAATCCCATGATAACTTGTAGAAGGTGTATAAAGATGCAGTCGGTTCACTTTCCAATCTCCAGAAGAGCCACAAACTGATGATGAAGGATCTCGAGGTAAAAAATGTTGAGTTGGATAAATCACAAGCTACCCAAGCCAGTATGGACAAAAAATATTCAAAGATTAAGAAATCATTGACTTACACAAGGAACGACCTTAAAGAGTTGTGTGGTTCATCAGAAGACCAATCTAAAGAGATGGAGCGCATGACCTAGAATTGTCAGGTCCTCCAGAAAATTTTTAATGTACTACAAACTGCTTATGATAAGGCTAAACAAAGACTGAAATCGGTGGCTACATCAGTGATGGTGACTTTGATTACGTGATGCTTCTAGAGTTATTATTGTTGGAACATCATAGGAACCAAAGCCTTATATAGCCCAAAGTGATGAACCCCCTTGTAGGATAAGCTAGAGTCTTCTTTTACTTCAAAGGATAGTAGTGTTTAGTCTAGTGTCTTGCCATATGTTGGGTGTAGAACTTTGATTGAGTTGTAATATGAGTTGTTTGGCACAATCTTTGAATTGTTGTATGTCTGTTATTCTTGTGAGGATAATTTCTAAAGTTTGTCAGTGAAATACTTTATTCTATACCGACTTGAGTTGGGTGTTAGGCATAGAGTTCGCATATCTTGTTTTTGTATGTGTGAGCATGTAACACCACCTAAGTTGAGTTATAACTTTAACTGATTGCTCCTGTTGGGGGCCTTCGTCTTCCGAAGGTCCTCAAAAACATGATTTAACAATGCTTTCCAAGTGTAACACGTGAACAGGTACCTTCGGACTTGGATCAAAACCATATACGATGTGAAAGGCGTGACCAAAGCGAAGATTGATACTGCTCCGAAGCTACACGCAAGGGAGCTTCTGCGCAACGGCGAAAAAAGGAACCGCCTTAAAGAGGAAAAGGCTATCTAGTCCCCATTGGGTTGTCCATAAGTCAATAAAAAATATGAAGGGCACGAATGTAAATTTACACAGGCTGTGCCCTGTGCCTATAAATAGATGAACAGTACCTCTGTACTGTTCACGCTGACTGGTATTCGCTCGTGCATCACGCTTGTACTTTCATTTTCTGTGAAGCCGAAGGTACAAATTTAATTCAATATTATTTCTGTTTATTCATGATAATATAATAAAGATGAACTAATAATATTATATGATTATTCATATTGTCTCTTATATTTCATATGCTTCTTCTTTCATTAACATATACCGCAATGATGAAGGTACGTCCTTCATGACCTTCGTGTGTAGAACATTATAACCTAAGGGAAATAATGCTTTGAAGGACGAAGGGAATTAACTTTCAACATTTTATGTTGCCTTGTTCTTAATTCATAGCATTTGAGAACAAGTCCCCAATAGCTCCATTTTCAGGGTTTAGAGATTACCGTTTTCTATATGTGTGACTTGTGAGCATGTAACACAGCTAACTCAGAATATGACTTATGTTGATTGTTCCATTTTCAGGTTTAGAGATCACCCTTTTCTACATCTGTGAGCATGTAACACTAGCTAAGTTGAAACATGACTTGTGTTGATTTCTCTATTTTCATGGTTTAGAGGTCACCCTTTTCTACATGCATGAGCATGTAACACTGGTTAAGTTGGATTATGATTTATACTGATTTCCCTGTGAATGTGAATTGCTTAAAGTAATAGAGATATATGCTTTTGTGATTTGGAGATAGTGGTTGTGTTAGTACCGATTATAAGTAAATGGCACATAATATGATACATAGGTAGCAATCAAAAGTTATGCATCTTTTATTCATTGAATATATCTTCCTAGAGTACAACCACTAGCTTGTCATTTTGAGTTCATGACATTCCTAGAACTAGGTGTAGAACTTACGAAGGTGCTCAATATTCCATAAATTTCAAATTGGAGTTCCATCCATTTGAGACAACATGTAGGACCCTAGATGGGTGACTTCTATGACATTGTATGGCCCTTCTTAGGGAGGTGATAGGTTGTGACGTCCTTCTCCTGAGAGCAAACTCTGGAGTACCAGGTCTCCAATGGAAAAATCTCTAAAACGTACCTCATTGTCATGGTAACATCACAGAGTTTGTTGGTATCGTGTAAACTGAATTAATGCACCAAGTCGACCTTAATGCATCCAGTCGAGTAACTTCTGCTTCTGCTATGCTTTTGAACATCAACCTTGGTGCTCCGAACACTAAATCTATAGGTAACACTACTTCTGACCCATATACCATGAAGAATGGTGTGTTGCCTTGCAGTGCTTGAGTTGGTTGAGTTCTAAGGCTCTAGATAATGTATGGAAGCTCTTTGATCCATTTCCCAGCAAGCTTTTCATTTTTATCAAAAACTTTTTCCTTAATGCATCCAGGATCTTACCATTAGCACGTTCTACCTAGATGTTGGCTCCCGGATGTGCCACTGAGGAATACTTGAGAAGTATACCCTTCTACTCATAGAAATCAAAGAGTTCTAGCTCTGTAAAGTTAGACCCCAAATATGTGATGTTGTTGTTGGGTACCTCGAACCTGAATGATTTCTTGAATGAACTCCACCGCGTTGGCAGTTGGCAGTGAGGCAATTGACTTGTACTCTATCCACTTGGTGAATTTGTTTATGGCTACTAGTATATGTGTGTGTTGGTCACTTGTTCTCAAATGCTACAGATCAAGAACAAGGCAACACCATTGTTAATGGTTAAAGACCTTCGTCCTTCGAAGCATTATTTCCTTTCGGATATAATGATCTTCAGACGAAGGTCATGAAGGGCGTAGCTTCATCATCTCAGTATGTAAATATGAATATAAATATAGATATGAATAAGAGTGTGAAAGAATACTAAAGAATGAAAGATAATGATCAGATCCTCACAATTTATTTATATTCATATTTACATATAAGGATCAACATTAACGATATTCATAATACAATTGTACCTTCGGTTCGCCAGAAGATAAGAGTGCAAAGATGACACGAGAGAGAGATTACAATCCAGCGTGAACAGTACAGGGGTACTGTTCATCTATTTATAGGCGCGGGACACACCCCGGACATAATTACATTTATGTCCCCGACATTTACATACAATCATAATGCGAGCGATCAAGGTCTAAACAGTCTTTTTCCCTTGAATCGGTGACGACCTTCGATTTCGACACAATACTAAGCCGAAGCTTCTTCACTCATAGCTTCGGCTTCCATCCGTGTCAACATGTCGCGTATGCCTTTGTATTATCTTGCCGAAGGTGTTTTTGCCTTGAGGACCTTCGGTTGGAGAGAAGACCCCCAACAGTAGCCCCTTCGCGGTGCTAGATCGTTTTTCGTAACGAGCTCGATCCGTGAAAAAACACAAAGGCTTTGGAATGCCAAAGGTCCGAAAAACACCTTCCATGAGCTCGTTGGCGAGAAACGATTAAAGTATTCCGATCGTCGGTCGGTCCACCGCACAGCCAGTGTAAGCGGTATGGTGGTTTGCCTTCTCCCCCTATGGCACTACTTAAACAGACGGGTTGGTGAGAAGTTGCCACAGAGCATTCATTGCTATCGCGTCGTTGTGCTGTTAAAATTTTTAACCATAGCCGAAGCTTCCTGCGTTGCATTTTCAAGCAAGCGCTTCGTCACCTGAGATCGGCTTCGGCTCAAAGAACTTGAAAACTCAAATGGCCAGGGTGAGATCCACTGCTAGGGTATCTCATGAAGGAGAGGAGACCGAAACCGTCGAGACAGCACCAATTTCAGAAGTGATGAAGCGGTTAGGTCTAGTTGTGTCAGAGGGAGTTGCTGCAGAAGGTGCCTCTAATACCGAAGCTGTACAGATTGTAGCTGGAGGCGAAAGTGACAATGAGAGTGAAGAAGATAACAGTATTCTGAGCCCAACAAAGCCCATCCACATCCAGTTTGGGAAATCTACTGTAACGGAGGATGACATGGTTATGATGAGGAAACTTGGTTATTTCGGGGAGGCTGAAAGCAAGCTTGTCCGGTTCGCTGGGGAGGAGATTATTCCGGAACCAAAAGTGGACGAAGTTGTCGTTTTCAAGAGCTTCTTTGGAGCAGGACTTTGGTTCCCCTTACATGACATGATAGGGGAAGTTTTGAAGAACTTTGAGATATACCTTCATCAACTGACACCCAATGTTATTGTTAGGCTCAGTGTTTTTATATGGGCTCTTCGTAGCTAGGGTATGGACGCTAATGCTGAAGCTTTTTGCCGGGTACATGAACTACATTATCAGACAAAGGCCAGGGTATATGGTCTTCATAAGAACTTCGGCTGCTACAACTTTGCATATAGAAAAGATACAAAGGCTCTAGTGATTGCCTATCGCACCAAATGGCCAACCGGGTGGACAAATGACTGGTTTTATGTGAAAGCAGACGAGAAGAGAAGGGAGAAGCTGATGACTATGGTCATGAATCCTATGAAACTAAACTTCAGGATGACCAGGCCCTTGTGCCATATGTAACTTGGCTCTCCATGCCTGGTAGCCGAAGTTGAGTTTAGAGTGGTTGCTGCCGAAATTAGTACTAGGGATCTAGTATAAGAATATTTAGCAAACAAGACATTTCCAACTTCCCGCAGTTGGGGAATGCCGAAGAAGAAAGAAGGGGGGAAAAGCATGAACTTGTACGGCTCCCCTATCGTTTTAAATTTGAGAAACAATTCAAGAAACCTTGCAACGAATGGTTGGAGATGATTGAGACCATGTGCAATGAAATACTTGGTAATTATACCAAAAAAGAAGATCAATTCATGACTGCCGCCTTCGGCACCCAACCAAAATGAAGGCTAAACCGTGTTATGGATGTCTTAAACTTCAATTATCCTGACTATGAGAAGCTCGATGGAGGAGCCGAAGGGATAAAAAGAAAATGAATAGTCAGCATTCTGAATAGGCAAGCTGCCCGATCGATAAAGGAAGATGAAAAAGCTTTGAAGAAACCAAGAACAGCTGAAGAGCCAAAGATAGCAATTTCTAAGAAGCGAAAGCTTAACATAGTGCCTTCTTCTGAGCCAGAGGTGGAGAAAGAAACTCCTTCGATGCCCTTTGCTGCCGAAGTAGTAGAAATTCTGAAGGTAATGGCTGACTCCCCACCCTTCAAGCTGCTAAGTCCACTGGGATCAGAACTGACACAATTTTTACAGAAGAAAGGACAACCTTCGGCTACAGAGGAGAAAGTGAAAGAACCAAAGAAACGACGAATAGTAAATGTGATGCAAGCCATTGAACGAACACCACCTTCAGCTTCGGCAACTACAGGTGCCGAAGCTAAAGCTGCTGCTGCTATGGAAGCCAAGGAGGCCGATGAAGCCGAAGCTACAATGTCGGATATTGACAGAATTATATCAGAGGTAGGTAAAGATGTTACTACAGATGAGAATGTGGCAACAGCGCCGGATAAGGAAAGGGGAATTGATTCCGGTCCTTCGGGCGAAGAAGATTTCAACCTTCGGTACCTGGGCGGTCAGGAGCTTTCAGAAGAAGAAAATTGGAGCTAAAAGAGTTCGCCATGTTGTGCGGATACCAACCTGGAGCTTTGGTTTTCGGCGGTTGATGAAGAGATCTTGGGATGTATCCGTGACCACGCCGGGGCAAAGATAGTCGGCACTTTATCGAAGAGTGTTGGCTTTCTAAAGCTAGAGACTGATATCAGAGGCTACCGACGGCAACATATTGTCGGTAGCTTATTCTATTCCAACTTCAAGGTGAGACCTTTGACTAAGTTATTATTATTATCCTTGTGATGAATTGAATGTTCTGACTATAACTTGTTGTTACAGAGCATGCTACTGAGCAAAGCGTTGAAAATGCAGTAGGATAACGAAGATAGGAAAAACGAAATTATAATTGAAGGCTTGGAAAATAAGATAAAAGATCTTGAAGCTTCTCTAGAGAAGAAAGATTTCCTGCTGCAAGCAGTCGAAGGCTCCCTCACGGAAGCACAATCTCAAAACACTAAATTAAGCGAGGAACTTGACAATGTTCAAACAATTTTGAAGAAAAAATCCGAGCGCTTTGGCCAAGAAACAAAAGAACTTCGAGCAAAGGTTGAAGCTAAGGCTGAGAAAAATACGAAGTTGCATGAGTCTTTGAAAGACCTTTGGAACAAGTGCGCGGATTTTGCCACCCGGTGCGTAAACCGACTGAAGGGAATTTTCAACTCAGTTGGAGCTGCTGCCGAAGAGAATACCCCTTCAGCCGAAGACATCCCCAGGGCCTTCGAACATATTGAAAACGAAGTTGACGCCCTCGACGAAGTTATAAGTGGGTACGGAGATTTCTGTGCCTTGGTAGCTTCTCGTGGGACGGCTGCTGCGTTTGTGAAGGCGGGATGCACTCACGCCAAGGTGGTTAACAAGCCAACTTTTAATCTATCGGCGTCAGATATAATTGATATCCCGGCTGAAGCTCAAAGCATAGGGAACAAATTTATTACTCAAATTTGGGCTAAAGGCGGGCGCGAGCTGGCTGGGGATGAAGCTCAAAAATTGCTTGATTCAGTATGAGACTTTTACCTGTCTTTTACCTTTGTTTTCCTTTATTTCTGATTACCTTATACTCATTTGTGTGCAGGATGGTGGCACCGAAGGTTGTTGAGACGAAGCTTGTTCCAAAGGGTTGAAGACTCTTGTAGCTTTGTTTTGTAATTATATGTAAAAAACTTAAGATCTCTTTGCATTATTTGGCAAAAGACTGTAATTATTAGTTGAACAAAACATTGTACATTTTTGTCCATACCTTGTAATATATTTTACCTCTTCGTCCATGTGTGAATTGCTTTGCTGTGGACGAAACCCACACTTTCAATTTTTTGAGCCGAAGGCGAAAAACACCTTCCCTTCTTTTCGTTCACATCGAAGCATCTTTTTCATTAAGAACGAAATGCCTCCACACATCATGAAGTTTTATCTGAGACGAAGCATCCTAGTATTCAACGAAGCATTTTGCCACCATAGACAGGCATCTTTTTCTTTTCCTGTTAACGCATGTGCTTCATGTCATGATAATGATGATGATGATCCTACGAATGTCTAATGACTGTTTGTATGAATGCAAAAATGATGTGATGGAATATGAAAATGTATGTTCCAAACGCACACGAAACCACACCCAGACTCTGCATCCCCTTACGAACGACTTTGGAGTCTCTTCACCTTTTACTTAGGTGGTATTTCAGCTCTGCATTCCCTTAGGAACGACTTTGGAGCTAAGCTATGCATCCCCTTAGGAACAACTTTGGAGCTTCTTCACCCTTTACTTAGGTGGTATCTTGGCTCTGCATTCCCTTAGGAACGACTTTTGAGCTTCGGAACTTACTCTGCGCTCCCTTAGGAACGACTTTGTAGCTTCGTCACCTCTTGAGTGACATTTTAGCTCCGCATCCCCTTAGGGATGACTTTTGAGCTTCTTCATATGGTGTGGTTCCTGGTGTTACATTTTACATGTGGGGGAATTTGGCCCTTGTATTACATAGGGCTAAACAAGAAAGATTGAAATTACAACCTATGGCCCCATTAAAAACCTTTCCCCCTCGTGAAAGGAAAAGGGTGCCATAGGAAAAATAAGAAAATTACATCAATTACACATAATATCGCCGAAGCTCATCCGCATTCTAAGACCTGGGTATGTCGTTGCCGTTCATTTCCTTTAGCCTGTAAGAACCGGGTCTTGATGAAGATACTACCAAGAAGGGGCCTTCCCATTTGAGCTGAAGCTTTCCTACTGTATCGGGGTTAGCCACCCTTCGAAGCACTAAATGACCTGGGTTGATGTTTTTCAATTTGACTTTTCTATCAAGCCACTTTATTGTTTCATCCTAGTATTTGTTGATGTGCTCTATGGCTTGAAGCTTGGTCCCTTCTATGGTATCTTTTGTTACTTGGAAGTCACTTTCATCTTCTGTCGAAGCTACGATTCTTATTGAACCCGTTCTTGCTTCTTCCGGTGTTATTGCTTCGTCACCAAAGAGAAGCTTGAATGGAGTAAACCCTGTTGACCTTGATACAACAGTGTTGTGGCTCCAAACCACCTTTATTAATTCATCTGGCCACTTTCCTCTATGCTGATTGAAAATTGACTTCATTATTCCTGTCATTATGATTCCATTTGCCCTTTCTACCAACACATTTGACTCAAGATGCCTCACTGACGCAAAGTGCATTTTTGTGCCAATTTGGCTACAAAAGTATTGAAAGTTTCAGCATCGAACTGAGTTCCGTTATCAATGGTGATAGCCTTCAGCACTCCGAATCGACAAACGATACTTTGCCAGAAGAATTTTTGTACTGTAGCCAAAGTTATTGTAGCCAGAGGCTTTGCCTCAATCCACATGGAAAAGTATTCCACCGCCACCACAACATATTTTAGGTTGCCTTGTGCTGGTGGTAGCAATCCTAACAAATCCAAACCCCATCTTTGCAGTGGCCAAGTTGGTTGTATTAGTTGAGTCAAAGACGAAGGTTGCTTCTGATCTCTGGCGCATCTTTGGCAATTTTCACACTTCTGTAATTCTGCTGCATCCGAGGCTGCCTTCGACCAGTAGAAGCCTTGTCTGAAAACCTTCCCCAGCAGAGGTCTAGACCCAATGTGAGCCCCACACAGTCCTGCATGTATCTCTTTCATTAATTCTTGTCCTTCGGTTCTGGATAAACACTTGAGCAATGGAGAGCAAACTCCATGCTTGTATAACTGCTCTTCTATTATTACATATGGTATTGTCCTTGCCTCTATTCTTTTATTATAACCTTCGTCGTCCGAAAGACAGTTGCCCTGGAGGAAGGATACAATTTCAGTCCTCCAATCTTCACTATGTACTAGTGAAGTTATGAGCACTGCTCTTTCCATGAGCTCAACCGAAGGTGCTTTTATTGTTTCGAAAAATACTTCCGAAGGTAAAGGGATCTCCTGTGCCGCTGATTTAGCTAATAAGTTTGCATGCTCATTCTCTCCACTTGGGATATTTTTTACAGAAAATCCTTCAGAAGAGGCTTCCAACCTTCAGACTGCATCTAGATACTTTTCAAGCTTCGAGTCTCTTACATTACAACTTTTATCCACATGACCCAAGATAACTTGTGAATCAGTCTTGAGGATTGCCCTTCTTATTCCCATTGCCTTTAGCTTCCGAGGCCCCAAGAGAAGAGCTTCGTACTCGACAATACTATTTGTACAACTGAAGTCCAATTTTATTGCATAACATGTTCTGACTTTGGAGGGTGCAACCAGGACAGCTGCTGCCCTTGCACCAAAGGTCCCCCACGATCCATCGCAAAATATTGTCCAAGCTTCGGCATCCTTTATTGTTTATTTATCCTGAGCCCCTGGCATCCAATCAGCAATGAAGTCTGCTAATGCCTGAGATTGTATTGAAGATCTATGTACATAATCAATGGTGAATTCATTGAGTTCTGCGGTCCATTTTCCGACCCTTCCTGTTGCTTCTCTGTTCCTCATTATGTCCTTTAAAGGCTGTGATGAAGGCGCTATTATATGATATGCTTGGAAGTAATGCCGAAGCTTCCTGGAGGCCATCAATACAGCATACAGTACATTCTCCAATTCTGTGTAATTTCTCTTTGATGGGCTAAGTACTTCGGAGACGAAGTATATTGGTGCTTGCTTTTTTGTTTGGCCATCTTGCTTCTCCTGTACAAGTGCCGCACTAACCGCAGCATGGGAAGCAGCCACATACAGAAGTAATGGGGCCCCTGATGAAGGTGGGGTTAGGGTTGTTAAATCTATCAAATACTGCTTCAGTTCCTCGAAGGCTTTCTGTTAAGCTAGACCCCATTGGATGACTTTGGTTGATTTCAATATTTCAAAGAAAGGTAGATTCCTTTCTGCTGATCTTGAAATGAATCTGTTTAATGATGCTAGCCTTCCTGCTAACCGTTGAGCCCCCTTTTTTGAATTTGGCGGCTCCATCCGAAGGATGGCTTTGATTTTACTCGGGTTAGCTTCGATGCCCTTTGTCGATACCAGGCAACCAAGAAACTTGCCCTTCTTCACTCCGAAGACACATTTTCTGGATTCAACTTGAGACCAGCTTGTCTGAAATTGGCAAATGTTTCTTGTAAATCAGCGACATGATTTTCTTGCTTTGTGATTTTTACTATAATATCATCAACATATGTCAGCACATTTCTGACAATTTGAGAATGGAGAACTTTGGCAGTCATTCTGTTGAAGCTTCCTCCAGCATTCTTGAGCCCCTCAGGCATCCGAAGGTAGCAATAGGTGCCACTTGGAGTTATGAAGCTCATCTTCGGCTCATTTTCTTTTTTTCATCCAGATTTGGTGATAGCCTGAGTAGCAATCCAATAAACTCATGAGTTCCGAAGTAGCTGTTGCATCTACAAGGGAATCTATTCTTGGCAATGGAAATTCATCCTTCGGACATGCCTTGTTGAGATCTATAAAGTCAATACACATCCTCCATTTTCCATTTGCTTTCTTTACCATAATTGTATTGGTCAGACACTCTGGATATGTTACTTCTCTGATAACACCGGCACTTAGAAGTCTTTTCACTTCATTTCGTGCACCTTCGGCCTTGTCATCAGACATTTTCCGAAGTCTCTGCTTCCTTGGCCTGAAGGCCGAGTCTACATTGAGTGAGTGTTCGATGATGTCCCTATTAACACCATAGAGATCATTGGTTGTCCAAGCAAAAACATATTTTTGTTAAACAAGAACTTTAACAAAGTCTTTTCTTGCTCATCGGATAACTGAGACCCCGGTAGCACTTTTTGCTCTGCTATATCTTCACACAAAACCATAGGCTTTGGCTGATCCGTCGAAGCAGCCTTTTGTCTTTTATGTTTATACTGCTGATAAGCTTCGGTTTCATCTATGTTATTAATAGCCTTCGAGTCCATCCAACTTCCTTCGGCTCTCCTAGCAGCTTCTTGACTCCCATGTATAGCAATGGGCCCTTGTTCCGATGGTATCTTCATGCAAAGGTATGCTAGGTGGAGGATAGCTTCGAAGGCATTGAGCGTCCCTCGACCAATGATTGCATTGTATGGATACTCCATATCAACAATATCAAAGACAACTTGCTCTGTCCTTGTGTTATGAATGTAGCCGAAGGTGACTGGCATTGTTATATTGCCAAGTGCCACTATTTGTCTCCCTCCGAAGCCACATAGAGGATGTGTTGCATCATGTATCTTGTCATCTGGCTCTTGTATTTGCCTAAAAGCATTTGCAAAGATGATATCCGCTGCACTGCCTGTGTCCACCAGGACATTGTGGACCAGAAATCACTTGATAACACAAGATATGACCATTGCATCGTTGTGAGGATAATCCTTAAGCTGAAGGTCTTCCTGAGAGAAGGTGATTGGAATATGAGACCATTTGGACCTGGTGAAGGGTCCTTGCACCCCAACATGGTCTACCCTTCTCTGTGCTTCTTTCTTCTGCCTCTTGTTATCTGGTTCAGAAGTTGAATCGCCTATGATCGGGAGCACTAGCTTCGTAACCGAAGGTTGGTTGCTTTGTAGAGCCATCGTCACAGTTGTGGAAGTGAGTACACCGGAGGTGGGCGCCAATGTTGGTCACTTGTTCTCAAATGCTACAGATCAAGAACAAGGCAACAATTTTTAATGGTTAAAGACCTTCATCCTTCGAAGCATTATTTCCTTTCAGATATAATGATCTTCAGACGAAGGTCATGAAGGACATAGCTTCATCATCTCAGTATGTAAATATGAATATAAATATAGATATGAATAAGAGTGTGAAAGAATACTAAAGAATGAAAGATAATGATCAGATCCTCACAATTTATTTATATTCATATTTACATATAAGAATCAACATTAACGATATTCATAATACAATTGTACCTTCGATTCGCCAGAAGATAAGAGTGCAAAGATGACGTGAGAGAGAGATTACAATCCAGCGTGAACAGTACGAGGGTACTGTTCACCTATTTATAGGCGTGGGACGCAGCCCGGACACAATTACATTTATGTCCCCAACATTTACATATAATCATAATGCGAGTGATCAAGGACTAAACAGTCTTTTTCCCTTGAGTCGGTGACGACCTTCGGTTTCGTCACAATACTAAGTTGAAGCTGCTTAAGTCATAGCTTCGGCTTCCATCCGTGTCATCATGTCGCGTATGCCTTTGTATTATCTTGCCGAAGGTGTTTTTGCCTTGAGGACCTTCAGTGGGAGAGAAGACCCCCAACAGTGTGCATCCTCCTTGAGCTCTCTTGAATGACCTAATCATATCCAACCCCTATCATGCAAAGGGCCAGGAAATTGGGATAGTTTGCAACTGTTATGTCGGAAGATGTTGTTGCTTGGCTAGGAACTGGCATGCTTCACGCCTTTTGACTAAGTCAGGTGCATCTTGCTTGGCTGTCAGCTAGTAAAACCCTACTCTGAATGCTTTCCCCACTAGCGTTCTTAAGGCTACATGAACTCCACATTTCCCGCATGGATCTCCTTCAGTAGGTGTTTGCCAATGGAAGTGTCAATGCATCTCATAAAGACAATAGTTGCACCATGTTGATATAAGTCATTTCCAATCAAGGTGTAGTTTGCTGATTGCTTGGCTAGATGATCTAATGTTGTCTTATCATCTGGCTCGTCTTCATTCTTGACTTGATATGCTTGATAATTGGTGTCCTCTAGTCAATCAAATCTTATTCTATGACAAATGTTTGTTGCTCGGTTAACTTGCATTCTTCTCCTGACTCTTGTGGAGTGTTGTGATTGTGTATCTCCAGCATGAAGACATCTGAAGGAACCTGCTCTCGACTTGAACCAAGTTTTGATAGAGTGTCAGTTGTTATGTTGAGGTCCCTTTCAACATGGTGAAATTTCATTCCCTCAAACTTGTCTTCTATCTATTGGAATGTAGCACAATATTTAACCATGGCTTCAATGGAATAATCCCAATCCTTATTCACCTAGCTTATTGCTACTAGAGAGTCCCCATACACCATCAGTCACTTGACACCTAGTGAAACAACAATGTGTAGCCCATATATCATGGCTTCGTATTCAGCTGCATTATTTAAGACTGTGAAGAGAAGTCGCATCACATACTTGAGTTGCTCTCCTTCTGGTGTAATGAAAAGAATTTCTGCTCCAGCTCTCTGCAGCTTCAATGACCCATCAAAATTCATCTTCCAAACTTCTCTTGGCTCAGCGTTTTCTTGGACCTGATTTTCTGCCCACTCTGATATGAAGTCTACTAATGCTTGGGTTTTGATTGTTGTGTGAGGCCGGAATTCAATATCATGAGCCCCTATCTCACACACCCAGTTGGCTATCCTTCCAACAACTTCTTGACTATGTAGTATGTCACCGATTGGAAAACTAGTAATCACCACGACCTTGTGATCTTCAAAGTAGTGGCATAACTTGTAAGCGGTGAGGAGGAGGATGTACAACAGCTTCTAGACTTGAGTACACCTGATCTTGGATGATCCGAGCACTTTGCTAATGAAGTAGACTAGATATTGTGTTGCTTGCACGTGCCCTTCTTCTTGACGCTCAACTACTAACATGATGGTCACCACATGAATTGTGCACGAGATGTACATTAGTATCTCTTCAGTCAATTGATCTAGAGTTACTCGATATGGAGGTTTAAGAACTGGTGGAGTTGTTAGGAACTTCTTGAGCTCCTCGGATGCTTCATGTGTGTTGGGACCATGCTTCGTCGCCGAAGGTCCTGTAGAAAGAAACAGCTTCGGCTGAAGCTGCTCATACGTGACGCCGAAGGCACCATTCATGAAGCTTCGGTATTGCAACATATCCGAAGATGAAGGGGCGAACCGACTTAAAGATAGAATGACTTTTTAGCCCATAAAGGTCTGAGTCAATGTTGTAAACTTTTATGAGGGGCATGATTGTAATTCCTCACAGGCTGTGTCCTGTGCCTATAAATAGTGAACAGTATTTCTTTACTGTTCACGCATCCCTGTAATTTCAATCGCATCACTCGGAAATTATTCTTTGCCAAGGCAGAGGTATAAATGTATTTAATATTTGGATACATCAAGTTTACATAATATAAAAATAATGTCATTTACTTATAATTTACTTGTCTTTAATGTTTCATGTTTCGCATTGTTTTACATAATCTTTGAGAGTTCAATTACGAAGATTCAACCTTCGTAATTGCATCGTTTCTAACCTTCGTCCGAAGTTCATTAAATCCTTGAGGAAATAATGCTTCGGCGGGCGAAGGGCTTTAATATTTAACATTTTATGTTGCCTTGTTCTTAATTCTTAGCATTTGAGAACAAGTCCCCAACATTGGCGCCCACCTCCGGTGAACTCACTTCCACTTTTCTGAGTTGATGGCTTCGTTCAACATTCAAGTTGGAACTGCTTCGGCTTCGAAGCTGGTACTCCCGATAACAGGCGGTTCATGTTCAGAGCCAGCCAACAAGAAGCAGAAGAAGGAGGCACAGAGAAGGGTACAACATGTCGGGGTGCAAGGACCCTTCATCAAGTCAAGATGGTCTCACATTCCTATTACCTTCTCCCAAGAGGATCTTCAACTCAAGGATTACCCACACAACGATGCTATGGTTATCTCTTGTGTTATTAAAGGATTTCTGGTCCACAATGTTTTGGTTGATACAGGCAGTGCAGCTGATATCATATTTGCTAAAGCCTTCAGACAGATGCAAGAGCCTGAAGATAAAATTCTTGATGCCACACATCCCCTTTGCGGCTTCGGAGGAAGGCAGATTGTAGCACTCGGCAAAATCTCAATGTCAGTGGCCTTCGGATTTATCAACAACACAAGGACTGAACAAGTTATGTTTGATATTGTTGACATGGAATACCCTTACAATGCAATCATTGGTCGTGGTACTCTTAATGCCTTCGAAGCAATTCTGCATCCAGCTTATCTTTGCATGAAGATACCTTCGGACCAAGGGCCCATTGCTATTCATGGAAGTCAAGAAGCTGCCAGAAGGGCCGAAGGAAATTGGACAGACTCAAAAGCAATCCATAATATAGATGGAACTGAAGCTTGTGAGCAATACAAGTTCAGAAGGGAAAAAGCTGCTTCGGCTGACCAGCCGAAACCCATGCTCTTATGTGAGGATATAGCAGAGCAGAAGGTGCTATTGGGATCTCAATTGTCCGAAGAGCAGGAGAAAACCTTGATAAGGTTTTTGTTCAACAATAAAGATGTTTTTTCTTGGTCAGCTAATGATCTTTGTGGAGTTAACAGGGATGTTATTGAGCACTCGCTCAATGTTGACCCATCATTCAGACCTAGGAAGCAGAGGCTTCGGAAGATGTCTGATGACAAGGCCGAAGGTGCTCGGAATGAAGTGAAAAGACTCCTCAGTGCCGGAGTTATTAGAGAGGTAAAATACCCAGAATGGTTGGCTAACACTGTTATGGTGAAGAAGGCCAATGGTAAATGGTGAATGTGTATCGATTTTACTGACCTCAATAAAGCCTGTCCGAAGGACGAATTTCCATTGCCAAGGATAGATTCCTTAGTTGATGCAGCAGCTTCATCAGAGCTTATGAGTTTGCTGGATTGCTATTCAGGCTATCACCAAATATGGATGAAGAAGGAGGATGAACCGAAAACCAGCTTCATAACCCCTAGTGGGACATATTGTTACCTTCGGATGCCTGAGGGGCTTAAGAATGCCGGAGGAAGTTTCAGCAGAATGACAGCGAAGGTCCTTCATTCTTAGATAGGCAGGAATGTGCTAACTTATGTTGATGATATCATTGTAAAAAGCACGAAGCAAGATAACCACATTGCTGATTTGCAGGAGACCTTCGCTAATTTTAGACAGGCTGGTCTAAAGTTGAATCCAGAAAAATGTGTCTTCGGAGTAAACAAGGGGAAATTTCTCGGTTGCCTAGTCTCAACAAAGGGAATCGAGGCTAATCCAAGCAAAATCGAAGCTATACTTCGAATGGTACCACCAAGTACAAAAAAGGGGGCTCAAAGATTGACAGGAAGGCTGGCGTCCCTCAACAGATTCATATCTAGATCAGCAGAGAGAAACTTACCATTCTTCGAAGTGCTGAAGTCAGCCGAAGTCTTTCAATGGGGACCAATCCAGCAGAAGGCCTTCGAAGAACTGAAGCAGTATTTGATAGATCTAACAACATTAACTCCACCTACGCCATGGGCTCCTTTGTTATTATATGTGGCAGCTTCGCACTCAGCGGTAAGTGCAGCACTTGTTCAGGAGAAGCTTAAAGGCCAAGTTAAGAGGCAGGCCCCAATATATTTTGTATCCGAGGTTCTTAGTTTATCAAAGAAAAATTATACAGAATTGGAGAAGGTACTGTATGCTGTCTTGATGGCCTCCAGGAAGCTTCGGCACTATTTTCAAGCTTACAACATAATTGTTCCTTCTTCACAACCTCTGAAGGATATTATGAGAAACCGAGAAGCTACTGGAAGGATTGGAAAATGGGCTGCAGAGCTCAATGAATTTTGTATTGATTATGTTCATAGATCTTCAATTCAGTCCCAGGCGTTAGCAGACTTCATTGCTGACTGGACGCCAGGGGCTCAGGAGGAAGAAACAAATAAAGATGCCGAAGCATGGACAGTGTTTTGCGATGGGTCTTGGGGAACCTTCGGAGCAGGAGCGGCTGCTGTGTTGGTTTCACCTTCCAAAGTTAAAACTTGTTATGCGGCAAGACTTGATTTTAGTTGCACAAATAACATTGCTGAGTATGAAGCTCTGCTTTTGGGTCTTCGGAAATTAAAGGCAATGGGAATCAGAAGGGCCATTCTTAAAACTGATTCTCAAGTTATCTCTGGTCATATTGACAAGAGCTACAAAGCAAGAGACCCGAAGCTTGAAAAGTATCTAGATACAGTCCGAAGGATTGAGGCTTCCTTCGAAGGTTTCTCTGTCAAAAATATTCCTCGTGGAGAAAATGAATACGCTGATTTATTGGCTAAGTCAGCAGCCCAGGGGTTGCCTATACCTTCGGAAGTATTTTTTGAAACAATAAAAGCACCTTCGGTCGAGCTTCTTGAAAGAGCAATCCTTAACATATCCCCTGTTTATAGTGAAGATTGGAGAACTGAGATCATCTCTTTTCTTCAGGGTAATTTTCTTTCAGACGACGAAGCTTATAACAGGAGAATAGAAGCAAGAGCTCGACCATATGTCATAATAGAAGGGGAGTTATACAAGCGTGGGGTCTGTTCCCCATTGCTCAAGTGTTTATCCAGATCCGAAGGTATAGAATTAATGAAGGACATACATGCAGGTCTGTGTGGATCTCACATTGGATCTAGGCCCTTGCTTGGGAAGGTTTTTCGCCAAGGATTTTATTGGCCAAAGGCAGCTTTGGATGCAGCGGATTTAGTACAAAAGTGCGAAGGTTGTCAGAAATGTGCAAGAGATCAAAAACAACCTTCGTCTTTAACTCAATTAATACAACCCACTTGGCCGTTGCAAAGGTGGGGTCTTGATTTGCTAGGTCCATTACCACCAGCACAGGGGAACTTAAGATATGTGGTGGTGGCAGTGGAGTATTTTTCCAAATGTATTGAGGCAAAGCCCTTAGCCACAATAACTTCATTTACTATTCAAAAGTTTTTCTGGCAAAACATTGTTTGTCGCTTCAGAGTGCCGAAGGCTATTACTGTGGACAATGGGACACAGTTTGATTCTGAAGCCTTCAGAGAATTTTGTGATTAAATCGGCACGAAGATCCATTTTGCATCAGTCCGACACCCAGAGTCAAATGGACTTGTCGAAAGAGCCAATGGGATCATAATGACAGGAATAATGAAGTCAATCTTCAATCAGCCCAGGGGAAAGTGGCCAGACGAGTTAATCAAAGTGGTGTGGAGTCACAACACAACCATGTCAAGATCAACAGGCTTTACACCCTTCAAACTATTGTTCGGTGACGAAGCAATAACCCCAGAAGAGGCTAAAACAAGATCAATAAGGACAGTAGCTTCGGCAGAAGGCAAAAACGAAGCTGATTGCTCTGTAGAAAAAGATGCTATTGAAGGGATCAGACTTCAAGTTGTGGAAAACATCAATAAATATCAAGCTGAAACAATAAAATGGCGTGACAGAAAGGTTAAGCTGAAGAACATTGAACCGGGACACTTGGTACTTCGAAGAGTAGCCAATCCTGAGACAATAGGCAAACTACAATTGAAGTGGGAAGACCCCTTTTTAGTAGTATCTTCGTCAAGACCCGGTTCCTACAGATTGAAGGATATGGACGGCAACGACATTCCTAGATCATGGAATGCGGATGAGCTTCGGCGATATTATGTTTAGTTTGATGTAATTTTTTATATTCTTTTTTGTGGCACCCTTTTCCTTTCCAAAGGGGGAGAAAGGTTTTTAATGGGGCCACAACATGTAATTTTTCTTTATTTCAATTCTATGAGAATGATATCCCCTAGAAATGTAAATGTAAACGCAAAGGTAAAAAGAAAAGGAAGCAGGGAGAAGCTCAAAAGTCGTTCCTAAGGGAATGCAGAGCCTACAGTGAAAAATAAACGCTGATTCCGCTGAAAGTAAAAGGCGAAGAAGCTCCTAAGGGAGGCTTACAGCGAAAAATAAACGTTGATTCCGCTGAAAGTAAAAGGCGAAGAAGCTTCCAAGGGAGGCTTACAGCGAAAAGTCAACGCTGATACACCGAAAAGTAAACGGTGAAGCCGAAAAGTAAACGGCAAAAAGATTTGTATCATTCTTGAGGGGATGAAGGGCTATGCTTATGGTTTTTGAACATGTGTCCTAATATTCATTTGCACAGTACATTTCATCATGTCATTTGCATTCATAAACATTCATTTAGACATATATAGAATCTTCATCATACTACACAAAAGAAGACAGGTGCTTCAGAAATGAGGAAAAGCTTCGAAGGAAAAATATTTTATGCTTCGTTGTGTACGAAAAAAAGGGAAGGTGTTTTTCGCCTTCGGCTCAAAAGAGAAGTTTCGTCCACAGCAAAGCAGACTGTATGCGAATAAGGGAGACATAATATATTACAAGGTATGTACAAATTTACATAAGTTGTTTCATAGCCATATTACAAGAGTTTTTCTAGAATTTTTGCAGGAAAGCATATTGTAAACAACTTTAAGCTTCAGCTTAGGCTTCGTCTTCAGCTTCGTTAAACTTCAGCTTCATCATTCTTCAGCTTCGTCATCCTGTGTATACCAAACAGCAGAGTAAGAAAGGTGCAAATTTCAAAGAAGGTAAAAGTAACAAACATAAGTTTCTTACCGGCTTAAGATGACTTCGAGCTTCGTCGCCTGCCATTTTTCGCCCGCCACTTACCCAGATCTGGGTCATGAATCTATTTCCAATACTTCGGGCTAGGCTTGGGATATCTATCAAATCTGAAGCTGACAAGCTGAAGTTTGGTCTGTTCACAATGTTTCCATGCGTGCAGCCAGCCTTTAAAAAGCAGTAGTTGTACCCCGCGAAGCTACCAGGGCGCAGAAGTCGGCGTGCCCACCAATAACTTCGTCAAGGGCATCAACTTCGCCTTCAATATATTCTAATGTTCTCGGCAGATTTTCAGCTGAAGGGGTAAATTTCACAAAGCTAGCTCCAACAGAGTGAAATACATCCTTCAGCCGCTGCACGCATCGGCTGCCGAAGCTTAAGCATTTCTCCTGAAGTTCCTTAAAGGATTTTTGCAAATTTGAGTATTTATCCACTTCAGTCTTCAGGCTTGCTTCAAGATATTTCTTTTCTTGCTCGAATTTTTCTGACTGTCGGAGCAATTCATCCTTTAATTTGTTATTCTCACTTTGGACTTCAGCCAAAGAACCCTCAATGGTCTGAATAACAAAATCTTTCTTTTCTAATGCACCTTCGTGCTCTTTGATCATGATTTCAAGGTCTTGGATTGTGAAGTCTTTCTTTTTCAGATTAGCTTCGTAATTTTCAACTTTCTCAGCCAAATCTTGAATCACGGCTTTGTTTTTCTCTTCTTCCAGATCTTGTTGCATTTTTAGGACCTTGCTTAATAATATGCTCTGTCGAAACGATCTTCGTTAAAACACGACCTAAAAGATAATAATAATAGTAATAAAATAACAAAAATATTTGTTACCTTGAAGTTAGCATAAAGCAAGCTTCCGGCGATATGGTGTCGTTGATAACGGCACAGGTCTGCTTCTAGCTTCGGCAAGCCAATGTTTTTGCAGAGAGTTCTAACAATTTTGGCTTCGCTGCGGTTTCGAAGGCACCTCAGTTTTCCTTCGTTAACACCGCCGAACAGTGTAGCCCCTAGCTTATATCCGCAGGCTATAGCACATTTTTTAAGTTCTGCTTTTTCAGCGTCTGTCAGTCCTTGCCCAAGTAAATCTTGAAATTCAAAATCTTCTTCCTCCAAAATGTCCTTAGCTTGTTCTTTCCCCTTTTCAGTAGCTATGCTTGCCGCAGCCACAATAGATTCCTCCTCAGTCATTTTTAGGAGTATGTTATCAATAACTTCAAGTGTCTCTTCTAGGTTTGAATCTTCCGTGGCCCCGATTTCAGCCTCAGCAGCTTCGGTTGCGCCAGTATCAGCTTCGAAAATTTCCGCTCTGGTGGCTTCGGTTGCGGCGCCTTTAGCTTCGGCAGTTTCAGCAGTTTGATCAATGGCAATTTTTGATGCCGGTGTTGGAGACGGTGTCCCATGAATTACATCTGCTATTTGAATAATCCTTCGTTTTTTCGGCAGTGTAGGACCTTCGTCTGCCGAAGCTGTCTGGCCCTTCTGAAAAAACTTTGTCAGTTCCAGCGCCAGCGGACTTAGCCTGATAGGCAAGGGTTCAGTCATTACCTTCATAATCTCTTCTACTTCAACATCAGAAGGAGTAGCAGGAGTATCTTCTTCTCGAACCAGCGTTTTCGGCTCTGGAGATGCACTTTTTCTCTTTCTTGTAGTGGCCACCTTCGGCTCAAGGTTTAACTCTTCAGGGCTAAGTTTTTCAGAATCTTTCTTTTTCTTTTTGGCTACCTTGGCGACTTCTTCGTCAGTACCGCTGGCAATTCTTTTTCGCTTCGGGCCTCCAGCATCTCCGCCCAGTCGACCATAATCAGCATATTCAAATCCTATAGCATCAAGCACCCTGTTCAGCCTTCGCTTAGGCCGAGTGCCGAAGGCTGCTGTCATCAGTTGGTCTTCTTTTTTGGAGTAATTTCCAAGAATTTTATTACTCATTATTTCGATTGTATCGAGCCATTCTTGGCAGGGTGCTTTAAAAAATTTCTTAAACTTATAATAATAGGGCAGTCGGACGAGTTCCCCCTCTTTCTTTTCCCCTTTAAGCTTCGGCATAGTCCACTCTTTCATAGTTGGAAATACCCTGAAGGCCAGAAATTCTTGCACTAAATCTCTAGTGCCAATATGTTCTGCAATAATTTTGAACTCACCCAATGCAGCCCAAGTTGGACCTTCTACTGCCATTTTGCATCGGGGTCTTGTTTCTCCGAAGATCAGTTCAAGAGGGCTCTGAACCAGCTTCTCTTTGTCTTCGTCAACTTTGACATAAAACCATTCTGACTTCCAGCCTGCCGGCCATTTGCTTCGGTAGCTGATCACAGGAAACTTTGTGGTTTTCCGATAAGCAAAATTATAGCAACCAAAATTTTCATGCAATCCATTTTTTCTGGCCTTGGTCTGGTAATGCAGCTCATGAACTCGACAGAAGCTGTCGGCAAACGGCTCCACCGCCTGGCTTCGGAGAGCCCAGATATAAACGCTAAGCCTGACAATGGCGTTGGGAGTCAGCTGATGAAAATAGATCCCAAACCTTTGCAGAACATCAGAAACCATTCTATTCAAAGGAAATCTCAACCCAGCTTTCAGAAAACTCTTGAAAATAACTATTTCATCCTTTTCTGGCTTCGGGGTAGTTTCCTACCCCCCGAAGCGAAGCAGCTTCTTCTCATTTTCACTGAAATAGCCCGACTTCACCATTTTGGCGAAATCAGCCTTGGAGACAGTCGACTTTCCGAAGTCCAAATGGCTGGGCTTGCTCGGTACGGCGATATGATAATCATCATCGGAATCAGCTTCCTCAATATCTCCTTCTTCCGCTTCGGCAGCAACTTGTTCTGTATCGGCAACAGTATCTTCTGTCTCGGCAGTGGGGATTCCTTCTGAGGTCACCAATCCGGATCGTTGCATTGCTTCGGAGATAGGAACAGTCTCCGCTCCTTCGGCTTCGCCTCCTTCACGCTCAACTCTAGCGGTAGAGCGCACTCTGGCCATTTAATTCTGAATTTCTTGAAAGATTTCTTGGGAACTAAATAACTTCTTCTTCCGAAGCTTTTCTTCTGACGAAGTAGGCTCTAAACTGGAGCTTCGTCTGATTGCGAGGGTCAAGCTTTGGCTATGGTTAAAAATTTTGGCAGCAAAACAGTACAATAGCAATGAATGTTGTGGTAACTTCACACCTACTCGTCTGTTTATATAGTACTGCACGTAAGAAGGTGAATCGTCAGGATCTTTACACCAGGCAAACAGCTGCTCACACCCGCTGCGCGGTGGGCCGCAGAGACCAAATAGCAAACCTGCAGGGTGGGACTGCTACGCGCTCGAAAATTGTATCGTTTCTCGACAACGAGCTCAGGGAAGGTGTTTTTCGGACCTTCGGCTTCCTGAAGCCTAAGAGACTTTTTTCACGGATCAAGCTCGTTACGAAAAACGATCTAGCACCGTGAAGGGGCTACTGTTGGGACCATGCTTCGTCGCCGAAGGTCCTGTAGAAAGAAACAACTTCGGCTGAAGCTGCTCATACGTGACGCCGAAGGCACCATTCATGAAGCTTCGGTATTGCAACATATCCAAAGATGAAGGGGCGAACTGACTTAAAGATAGAATGACTTTTTAGCCCATAAAGGTCTGAGTCAATGTTGTAAACTTTTATGAGGGGCACGATTGTAATTCCTCACAAGCTGTGTCCTGTGCCTATAAATAGTGAACAATATTCCTTTACTGTTCACGCATCCCTGTAATTTCAATCGCATCACTCGGAAATTATTCTTTGCCAAGGCAGAGGTATAAATGTATTTAATATTTGGATACATCAAGTTTACATAATATAAAAATAATGTCATTTACTTATAATTTACTTGTCTTTAATGTTTCATGTTTCGCATTGTTTTACATAATCTTTGAGAGTTCAATTACGAAGATTCAACCTTCGTAATTGCATCGTTTCTAACCTTCGTCCGAAGTTCATTAAATCCTTGAGGAAATAATGCTTCGGCGGGCGAAGGGCTTTAATATTTAACATTTTATGTTGCCTTGTTCTTAATTCTTAGCATTTGAGAACAAGTCCCCAACAATGTGTCTATGAAGTCCACTGGAACCTATCCACTTTCTTGAGTAGCTTATAAAATGGCATTCCACTTTCACCGAGATGTGAGATGAATTAGCTTATGGCGGCCATGTAGTCTGTCAGTTTCTGAACTTCCTTTTGTGATCTTGAGGGTTCCATCCGAAGACAAGCATCAATCTTCTTAGATTTTGCTTCAATTCCTCTGCTGCTCATAATGGAACCGAGTAATTTCTTGATTGGTACTCCAAACACACATTTGTTGGGGTTGAGCTTCCAGCGGTAGCGCCTTAGTCTATTGAAGACATGATGTAGGTCGTTGATGAAGTTTTCTAGGTACTTTGTCTTGATCATGACGTCATTGATGTAGGCTTCCACATGCTTGCCCTAGCGGTCAGGTAGACATGTCTAGATAGCGCACTGGTATGTTGTTCCAGTGTTCTTTAGGCCAAACGACATGGAGGTGTAGCAGAATGCACCGAACGGCATGATGAAGGATGTCTTCTCCTGACCTTCAGCTAAACTAATCTGGTGATACTGTCACACCTGGATTTAAGGGGAAAACTCGGGTGTGTCTCAAATGTGTGCTAGGATCAAGTCTCAGACATATGATGACTCATGGTATAGAAACAAATGTCACATCTTTAATATATAAATGGAGTTCTGTATAAAATAGTTAAATAATTACATCATATGAAGACAATGATCCCACAACCATAGTTGATTGGGAGACGACGGCCTAGACCTCTCACGAACTCATCGCGGCATCCTTCATGCTCCTTATCCTATGGTACATGTCTTTGACCTAGGGGGATGTGAGTACAGTAAGGGTGAGCTCACATACGTTCATCGCTCAACAAGTTGTGGGAATAATGTGCATGAACTCACTTACGATGGGGGCTCATGTGAAGTGTAAGGCTTACCAAAGGAGATGGTTAAAGCTAAGCATTGCTTTTAAAGTTGGTCCAAATTTTATTAGCAGTTACTAAGTATAAGTAGATACCAACCCAAATAAATAAGAGATCACAATTAATAATAACACCCACAATGCAATGCAAATGACAAATTAAGTTTAATTCCATAAATTACTCATGTGAGTGTCCGAGCCGCTCATGACCGTGAGCACGGCTGATATACCAGTTTTACACTCTATAGAGGTTCTGCATCTTTACCCACAAGTCGTGTTACCCATCTGCGACGGGGTCATGAATCCCATACACCTTTACCAAGGAGGCGAGGCAGGGCAGCACTACGAGGCCTTTCTAAAGTTCCACTAGATCGAGAAAACCCGCTACATATTCAGGAAGAAGGAAGCATAGGAATCCCTAGTCCGAAAAGCTATACAGACAGTTCGACTCGAGGACCTCCGTATACTCTGCAGCGACGCCACCCCGCTTGCCCCTTTCGGGTAAGGTAATCTCTTCCTAGCTTTCCTAATTACTTGGTCAAGGGTGTCCCATTCCACCCTTGTGGTAGCACTGTTTTCCCGGGTGGTTCTCTATGTTCCAATTAATACAATAATCTTATCATGAACAATAATTAAACCAACAGTATTAATGGAACATGATCATATATAACATTAATTTCCCAAAACCAGGTAGAACAATAGCAAATCGACCCAATAGTTCATTTGTTTGCAAGGTGTGGGATAAACAATACTAGGGAAACCTATTAGGTCCCATCAAATTAACCTGAGCATGTCACAGTGATTAACAGGAACATTATTAGGTAAAGAAGAGTGATCAAGGGCACAACTTTCCTTGGACTTGAGATTTCAGGTACTTCACCAAGTTGGTCTTCAAGTTTCTCATGACCTTGCTGCTACTCGTAGCAATACATACAAATAGACAAGGAGTATATAATAATAACATTACATCAACATGAGAACAAATAAAGTAAGAATATTATATATGTCGCTACGACATTGTAGGTTCGAGAACGACTAAAATCAGAGTTATGGTTATGAAGATATGTTTTTCTAAAGTCTTTAGGTGATTATACCATAGAACTATATTATATGTTTATTATATGATAGGAATATAACTAACTCAAATTTAATCTAGGTTATTACTTGGTTAGAGTTCATCTGCTAGTCAACTTGCAGTTATAGTCAGATTACTTTGATAAGGATTAATCTACTACAATATAGGGTAAATAAGTATCTAACTATAAAATTATGTGATATGAAAAATTAAGGTTTGTTAGTGTGTAGTATATTTTATTACCAAGCTAACGCAACTTGAATGAGTCAAATCAGAGTTAAAACTAATAAGTTATGAATTCTTTAAGTTTATTGAATTAATTTTACCCTTAAAAACATTTATTAAAGGTTTTTATAAAATTTATGGGTTTATTTTATATATATAAAGGCTGAGAAAGGACGACGAGTTCAAAATTCTAAAACTACAGGGTCGGATTCATAAATAAAAGGACATGCTGGAAATGGTCTTATTACTACACAGGACTACGGATTTAATCATTGAAACCAGGGGGTCTCTTTTGCAAAGGTTCGCCGCTAAAAAGGTATGGACACTTTACACCCGCCCGATCTGATTCGGATGGCCTAGATTAAATAGTGGCTTTAAGTGAACGGGTTTGCGTTGTAGTTTGTCATATCGTCATCCAACGATTCAAAGCCAACCACGCCACCAGGCTAACCTAGACCCTTAAATCACCGATTTGCGACGCCATCTTAATACACAGAAGCATTACCTAGGCACCCCATTGTGGTTGTTTATTAGCTGATCAACGGCCAGAGGTTTCCCCACTTCCCAGTCGACGCACGACGACGAAGTAGAGCTCCCATCGCAGTGGTGCCATGGCCGGGGATCCGCCCACTTCACGCACCAAGGCCCTCATCCTCGATCCAAATGTCCCAACACGGGTGGGAGTAGATCTTACCAGTGTTTGGGGTTTAGGGTTTAGGGACTAACAGGATGCCCCCGCCTGTCGGTACGCCCATCTAGCCGAGCTGGGCCGCCGCGCGCAGAGTGCAAACTTTCTGAGTTAAGTTGCTTTTGGCCCAATGAGGTTTGTTCTCCCTTTTTTCTATTTTTCCACTTTTTTGTATTTCTTTTCAAATTCCAAATTCAAGGATTCAAATCAAGTTTAAATTCTTATTTTGAACTTTAGTCCCAATATGAGTATACGCTTACTGTTTGCCTTAATATTATTTATTTTACTTCCTATCGTTTACTCATGGAAAGGATCATTTACTTAATTAAAACTTCCTTTCTGAATTTTGATTTTCACAATTCGAATCCTAATAAGTTCAGACTTCAAATTTTAATTCCTCGAAATGAGTGCACAACCAAAAAAACTCCAGCATGATACATATATATATTATGTTTGTTTATTCCTTTCTCTTACTTTGCTCACATAGTTATTTCCATGTATGACATCCAGTAAATCAAAAATTCACATTATTATATAACCAATAGGTGTAATTCAGGTGAAATAATTCACCAACCTATTTATTTAAAAGATGCATGTCTCAACACATACTTAAAATAATTCTAATACTATTTCTTGTATAACTAAAGTCTTAGAGAGCCTTATTATTATTCTTATAAAATATTAAAAAAACTAGCTAATACTCCTTAAAGCATTATTTAGGGTTTACAGATACCCTGAATAGCAATCTAAAAACAAAGTAGAGAACATTCTACTATAGAGTCTACCACTTGATCTATCCTAGAAAGCCCGAAGGGATCCTTCAGGAGTGTTTGTTGGTATCGGTATAGTCTACGCACATGCGCCAGTCTACTTTATTCTTTTTTAGTACAAGAATGGGGTCTGCGAGCCACTCGGGGTGCATGGCCTCTCTAATGAATCTCGCAGGTACTAGCCGAGGCAACTTTGCTCGGATGATATCTCTCTTGACAGGGGGTGAACCGATGCATCTTCTACTAGATCGGCTTCACTTGAGGGTAGACCTTGAACTTATGCTCGATTAGCTCCTTGGGAACCCCAGACATGTCAGCATGTTTCCATGTGAACGTGTCCCAGTTATCCTACAGGAATCAGACGAGTGTGTCTTCTTATTTAGGAGACAAGGTGGAGTTGATGATCACCATCTTGGAGGTGTCGGGGAGGCCGAGGCCTACCCTCTTGGCTTTTTCAGTCGGTCGTATGGCCACAAATGTCGTTACTTTTGATGTTGAGATTGGCAAGTCGTTCTCCATGATTATGGTTGCATCCTCTATGAGTTGCTTCTATGCGACGAGGTTGCTTGCTGCGTGACGGTGAGCCATCTAGATGGCTTCTCGATGACATTCTGCAGAGCTCTGGAAGTCTATCCTCACAATGAGGATGCCTTGTGGCCCCGGCATATTGAGGACCATATTTAAATAATGGGGTGGCCATGAACTTGGCTAGCCCTGGTCGTTCGACGATGGCGTTGTAGGCGCAGTTGAAGCTGGCTACCTCAAAGTGGAGGAACTTGGTGCGAAAGTGCTTGGGCATGCCGAAGGTGATAGATAGGCATATGTGCCCAAGTGGGTACTCTGCTAACCCAGCATGATGCGGAAGAAAGGATTGTTCGACTCGTGGAGCTCTGCGGTGGAGATCTCAAATGCTCGTAGGCTCTTCGGGAAGGTGATGTTGATGCTGCTTCCATCATTAATCAGCACTCTCTTGACTTGACTCTTGTCATCCATTTAGCTAACAAGCAATGGAAACTTGCCTGATGATCAAAGTTGATCCATTGATCGGCTCGGCTAAAGGAGATCAGGCCTCAAACCACCGATATGGTGTCAGGGGGGGTCAATCATGGCTATCAGGACCTAGCGGTTATATAGCTTTTGCTCTCTCTTGTTTCCTAGGAGCCATCCCCCTGAAGGTTAAGTTGACTTCTCTGTTGACCAGAGGGGACAGATGATCGTTGTCTTCCCACTGGTGGCCGCTGCTGGGGATCATGATTCTGCCTTGGAGGTGGCGATGGTAGCTCTTGGAATGGTCAATCATGGCCAATCGAGTTCTTGAAGTACTTCCAGTTATGTAGGGTATGGCACATTTCCCTGTTATAAAGAGACGAGCCATTAAGGATATCATCCAACGACCTCCACCTCATGTTGTTGTTGCCACAGGGGGGACCACACTGCCTTGTGGGTGACAGCCCCATGGTGTGAACTTGCTCCCTTGGCCTCTTGTCCTTGAAAGAGAAATGGACCCAACATTTCCTATAATCGATTTTGATGTTTGATGTCCATCACAAACCTTATGGACTAACTAGTTTTTCTAGTTGATATTTTTCTTAGGTGTATAAAGTTCACATAAACATACAAAGAAATTGACCTTGGGGGAACTCTACACAATTGGAGGAAAACAGAATTGCAGCAGCCTGTGGTGCATCGGACATTGTCTAGTGCCCTGGCTGGAGCACTCCGTGAACTGGCCACTCTCGGGTTTTCTCAGCGCTAGTCCACTAAAATTCATCGGAATGTCTGGTGCACCACAGGACTGTCCGGTGAGACAACGGAGCAACAATCATCTTCTCCCAACGGTCGACTGTTGAAAGTCGCCTAGAGGGGGTGAATAGGCGAAACCTGAAATTTATAAACTTAAACTCCTACTAAGGCCGAGGTTAGCATTAGAATTAAATCCGAGTACAAAAGATAGTTCTCCTTGCTTAGAGTTGCTCAATCAATGCGGATAACGTTTGGGAGCAAACTCAAACAATATGAACAAGGGAACTTTTAGAGAGAGGAAAGAGGGGAAACAAACCAAGTGAAGATCAACGAGTGAACACAGTGATTTGTTTACCGAGGTTCGGTTCCAAAGAACCTAGTCCCCGTTGAGGAGGCAACAAAGGATGGGTCTATTCCAACCCTTTCCCTCTCTCAATCAGTCACATAGACCGGTCGAGGCTTCTTCTTAATCACTTAGGTCACTAAGACCCCGCAAGGATCACCACACACTTAGGTGTCTCTTGCTAGCTTTACAAAGCATTTAGAGAATAAGAATAAGAAGGAGAAAGCAATCCAAGCAACAAGAGCAACAAAAGAACACAAAACACCCTCTCAAGTCACTAATGAATTGAGTTGATTTGGAGGCTTGGAGAGGATATCTTTGGAATGTGTCTTGGAGTGAATGCTATTGCTCTTGTATTGAATGTGAACTTCAGAAAACTTGGATGGCTTGAATGGAGGTGGTTGGGGGGTATTTATAGCCTCCAACCACTTCTTAGTCGTTGGCTGAGTTTGCTGTCAATGGGCACACCGGACATGACACTGTTCAGTGTTCGGTGCGTGCCATGTCAGCGGCCCATTGGGGTTTGGAGCGGTTGACCGTTGAAGTCTTCTATCATATAGCTACACCGGACAGTCTAGTGGCACACCGGACATGTCCGGTGTGTTCTGACTTCGCAGCCTAACATCTAACTTCTGCACTGTGCGCTTTTACTGTTCACGCAGTCGACCGTTGAGCACCAGGTTACCATTACTCCGTTGGCTCACCGGATATGTCCACTGCACACCAGACAGTCCGGTAAATTATAGCTGAGTGCGCTTTGTCAAAACCCGAGATTGAGCAGTTCGCTTGGTGCTCAGCCTGGGGCACCGGACAGTGTCCGGTGCACACTGGACAATGTCCGGTGCGCCACTAGCAGCATACTCTCAAGTCTTCTCCAAATTTATAGTCCCTAACTTAATTTATTTCTTGGTTAATGTTGAACCTTATGCACCTGAGATAAAAGACATCTAGGCAAAATAGTTAGTACACGTGGTTTGTGATGGACGTCAAACACCAAAATCGATTATGAGAAATGATTAAGCCCATTTCCCTTTGAACTGCGCTGACTGCGGCGTAGTCTGTAGCGCAGAAGTCAGAAGTAAGTCTGCAACGTCCGGATGGGACTGTCCGGTGCAGCAAGAGGACAAACGACTTCAACGGTCAACCGCTCCAAACCTGTAACACCTTGTCCACTCCTGGACCAGCGGTACTCACTCCTGGCAGCTCTCTAGGATCATATATCATCCCCACAGACCAACACATGTCTTTTGTGCGCACTTTGTCCTCACTCATGCACACCCGATAAAACTTTCTCGGTTGGTCACCCATCCCAAATTGCTCCAAGCCAAGCACGCTTAACTTGCAGGTTCCTTCGAGATAGGCTTTCAAAAAAGAAGATGCACCTTGTTGATATGAGTACTCTATTAATTCTATTAAGCCTTAGGCCAGGATATCACCATCCCAGGGGCCAGGATACCACAATCCACCCCCCTTAGAAGACCGATGTCCTCGTCGGTCAACCCCAATCCAGGAACCTCCCCTCTTAGCCATGCCATGTGACCACTCTGGGCCCACATGCGCCATGTGCCATATATCCGAACCCCTAACCCACACACGCTCGTGAAACCGCGAGGGTCGGCTCTGATACCACTTGTAACGCCCCGTCCACTCCTGGACCGGTGGTACTCACTCCTGACAGCTCTCTAGGATCATATATCGTCCCCACAGACCAACACATATCTTTTTTGCGCACTTTGTCCTCACTCATGCGCATCCGAGAAAACTTTCCCGGTCGGTCACCCATACCAAATTGCTCCAAGCCAAGCACGCTTAACTTGGAGGTTCCTTTGAGATAGGCTTCCGAAAAGAAGATGCACCTTGTTGATATGAGTACTCTATTAATTCTATTAAGACTTGGGCCAGGATATCACCATCCCAGGGGCTAGGATATCACAATCCACCCCCCTTAGTATACCGACGTTCTCGTCGGTCAACCCCAATCCAGGAACCTCCCCTCTTAGCCACGTTTGTGTGTCTAGTGTCCTCGTATGCCATGCCATGTGACCACTCTGGGCCCACATGCGTCATGCGCCATATACCCGAACTCCTAACCCACACACGCCCGTGAAACTGTGAAGGTTGGCTCTAATACCACTTGTAACACCCCGTCCACTCCTGCACCGGTGGTACTCACTCCTAGCAGCTCTCTAGGATCATATATTGTCCCCATAGACCAACACATGTATTTTGTGGGTACTTTGTCCTCACTCATGCGCACCCGAGAAAACTTTCTCGGTCGGTCACTCATTCCAAAATGCTCCAAGCCAAGCACGCTTAAGTTGGAGGTTCCTTTGAGATAGGCTTCTGAAAAAGAAGATGCATCGTGTTGATATGAGTACTCTATTAATTCTATTAAGCCTTGGGCTAGGATATCACAATCCAAGGGGCCAGGATATCACAAAACCTCAATGGTCTGCTGACATGGCATGCACTGGACAGTGAACAGTGTTGTGTCCGGTGCACCACCGGACTGTCCGGTGTGCCCGTCGATAGCAAATTCAGCCAACAACTAGAATAGTGGTTGGGGCTATAAATACCCTCCAACCACCACAATTCAAGCATCCAAGCATCCCACTCTCCACATTCAATACAAGGGCAAATAATACACTCCAAAGACACAATCAAAGCATTCAATCCTCTCCAAGTTCCTAAATCAAGTCAAGTGATCAAAAGTGTTTAGTGACTTGAGAGAGGGTGATTTGTGTTTCTTTTGTTGCTCTTGTTGCTTGGTTGCTTTCTTCATCTATCTCTAAACTCTTTAAGTGTTTTGTAAAGTTTGCAAGAGACACCTAATTGTGTGGTGGTCCTTGTGGGGTCTTAGTGATCTATGAGATTGAGAAGAAACACTCAACCGGTCTAAGTGACCGATTGAGAGAGGGAAAGGGTTGGAATAGACCCGGCCTTTGTGGCCTCCTCGACAGGGAGTATGTTCTTTGGAACCGAACCTCGGGAAACAAATCGACGTGTTCATTTGTGTTGATCAGCATCATTCGATTTGTTTCTCCCCTCTCCCCTCTCTCTCTCTCTCTCTCTCTCTCTCTCTCTCTCTTAATTTCTCTTGCTCACAACCTTTTGAGTTGGCTCCCAAAGTTATCCGCATTGATTGAGCAACTCATAGCAAGAAGAACTATCTTCTGCACTCTGTAATTCATTATTATTTATTTCTAACCCTAACCCCAGGTTAAGTGTGTGTTCAAAGTTTATAATTTTCAAGTTTCGTCTATTCACCCCCCCCCCTCTAGGCGACTTTCAATTGGTATCAGAGCCAGGTTCTTCATTAGAGTTTAACAACTCGAAGCGATGTCGGAAGAACACGCCAAAAGGTAGATGGTGACCGGGGAAAAACCTAGATCTTCGGGAAAGAAGAACGAAGAAAGGACTCCATCGAAGTAGGCCGGCGACAAGCACAAGGAGGAATCCGCCGGCTCCATCAAGTCACATAGGAAAGGTGACAAGAAGAAAAAGAAAATGAAGAAGGTGGTCTACTACGAGACTGATTCTTCCTCACCTTCCACCTTCGGCGTCGAGTCCACATCTTCAAAGCGCCAAGAGCGTAAGAAGTATAGTAAGATGCCTCTTCGCTATCCTCGTATTCCTAAACACTCTCCTTTACTTTCCGTACCCCTAGGCAAACCACCATATTTTGATGGTGAAGATTATTGTATGTTGAGTGATAAGATGAGGCACCATCTAACCTCACTCCACGAAAGTATATGGGATATTGTTGAGTTTGGAGTGTATGCACCATAGGTGGGCGACGAGGATTATGACTCCGATGAGGCGCCCAAATAAGGCACTTCAATTCCCAAACCACCTCTATACTCCTCGCTTCCTTGTGTCGAGAGGAGTACAACAAGGTGCAAGGGTTGAAGAGATTTGGGATGTCCTCCAGACGACGCATGAAGGGGACGAGGTGACCAAAATCACCAAGCGTGAAACGATCGAGGGAGAACTCGGTCGATTCGTCCTCAACAAAGGAGAGGAGCCACAAGCAATGTACAACCGGCTCAAGACGATGGTCAACCAAGTCTGCAACCTCAGGAGCGCCAAGTGGGATGACCATGAAATGGTCAAGGTTATTCTAAGATCTCTTGTTTTTCGTAATCCCACTCAAGTGCATCTAATCCATGGAGATCCTAGATATAAACAGATGTCTCCCGAGGAGGTAATTGGTAAGTTTGTGAGCTTTGAACTTATGATCAAAGACTCCAAACATATTGTCAACTTGGAGCAAGGCTCCACCTCCACACCATAGGTGCAACCCGTTGCATTCAAAGCAACATAAGAAAAGAAGGAAGAGTTTACACCAACAAGTAGACTCCTAATCGACGCCACCAAGGTTGACAACAAGGAGATGGCTCTTATCACCAAGAGCTTCCGGCAAATCCTCAAACAAAGGAAGGGGAAGGACTACAGACCCCGGACCAAGAGGGTTTGTTATAGGTGTGGTAAGTCCGGTCATTTTATCGCTAAATGTCTATATACAAGTGATAGTGATAAGGACGATGACAAGAAAGGGAAGAAGAAGATGGAAAAGAAAAGATACTACAAGAAGAAGAAGGCTGGCAAGGCGCACATGGGGCGGGAATGGGACTCCGATGAGAGCTCCACCGACTCATCCTCCGACGAGGACGCCGCCAACATCGCTGTCAATAAAGGCCTTCTCTTCCCCAACGTCGGCCACAAATGCCTTATGGCTAAGGATAGCAAAAAGAAGAAGGTACATTCTAGAGATACCCCCAAATACACTACTTCCGATGATGAGGGTAGCTCTAGTGATAATGATGATGATTTAACTTCTCTTTTTGCAAACCTTACCAAAGAGCAAGAGAAGAAAATTAATGAATTGATAGAAATCATTAATGAGAAGGATGATATCTTGGAATGCCAAGAGGACTTGCTCGTTAAGGAAAATAAAAAGTTTGTTAAGCTAAAAGATGCTTATGCTCTTGAAGTAGAAAAATGCCAAAACTTGACTAAAGATCTAGATTTATGCAATGATTTAATTTCTTGTCTTAGAACTGAAAATGCTAGTTTAATTCCCAAGATTGAAGAATTGAATGCTTGCAGTGCTTCTACATCTACTGTTGAGCATGTCACTATTTGCACTAGATGTAGAGATGTTAATGTTGCTGCTATGAATGATCACCTTGCTACGATTAAAGAACAAAATGATCACATAGCTAAGTTAAATGCTGAAATTGCCGAGCATGAACTAGAGAATGAAAAATTTAAATTTGCTCGTAGTATGCTATATAATGGGAGACGCCCTGGCATTAAGGATGGCCTTGGTTTCCAACAAGGAAGCCAAAGCAACATCAAACTTAATGCCCCTATAAACAAGCTTTCTAATTTTATCAAGGGCAATGCTCCCATGGTTCAAGATAGGTAAGGGTACATTTTATACCCTGAGAACTATCCTGAGCACAAACTTAGAAAAATTCATGCTAGAAAATCTCATTTTGTTTCTCATCATGCTTATATGTATAGTAATGAGGCTTCTAGCTCTAGGCATACAATTCATATCAAAATGCCTAAAAAGAACATTGCTAATGCATCAAATGAACATAGCATTTCATTCAAGACTTTTGATGTGTCATTTGTGCTTACTAACAAATCAGGCAAGGTAGTTGCCAAATATGTTGGGGACAAACCCAAGAGTCCCAAGACTTGTGTTTGGGTACCCAAGGTGCTTGTTTCTAATGCAGTGGCGGAAACAGGACAAGAATTCAGGGTGGGCCAAAAAATCACATGATAAAATCAAGCCATACCGTAAACAGCTACTGTCGCATAAAATTCAAGTTTTATATCAATACATGATACAAATTCAAAGAAAAAACCATATAAATAAAAAACAAACATACCGTTAAGTTCTTGATGACTGAGGCAATTGCATCCTTCTAGTTTTGAGACGTTCGTCGAATAATAAGCTCATCATTAATGGATTTGAAGATCTCTTTCTCAGTGTAGCAAACCATTAAATCATTCAACCAATCATCTTCAATCTTTTTACGCAATTCTCTCTTAATTATATTCATAGCTAAAAATGTTCTTTCAACACTTGCCATTGACACAGGTAATAATAGGGCCAACTCAATTAGCTTGTAGACTAAAGGAAACACAACATCCTTTCCAGTCTGAACCATCTTAATAGAAAGAGACGCAATATCTTCACAAGTACTAAAAGCAGCATGCCTTCTCACATGAACAATATATGTCTCGAGTTGCTCTATTAACATTGCATGATCAACAACTGTGAAATCTTGATCATATAACTTAGCAAGCTTAACAAGCTTCTCCAAATTGAACATAGAAAAATGACTTATTTGGATCAAGGCAAGCAAAACCAACTAGCAACTCACTTGAAACTTCACTGAACTGATGGCACGACTCTGTATTGATTTTATCAAGAATAACAAAAAATATCTCGATGCGGTAGTAGTGAAGATTTGTGACTGTGAATCCATCTCGCCTTGATCGACCTCTAATAGGTACTTCTGCATCCATGTCTACCACAGGAATACCCTTATTAGCACAAAATTCCTTCACATCTTCAAAGAATGACTCTCAACCACTATCTGTCCTCATCATAGCCATTCGGGCTTTAACAACATCAAGTAACTCCATGGCAAGAACAATATCAACACTCTTCCTTTGCAACATTTGAGAGAGCTCATTTGTGATTGCAAGCACTTTCAACATCAATTTTAGAATGAAAGCAAATTTGAAACTCTCCATTTTTTCTATCAACCTTGCTGCTTGTGTTAGTACACGACCATCTTCATGGACAATAGCAAGAACATGCAATACTGACTCCCACATTGTTTCTAAACGAAGCAAGGCTAAATAATGTGAACCCCATCTCGTGTCACCGCGTCTAGCAAGATTGGTTGCTTGATGAAGACCCTTTCCAGTAATAAATTCACCTCTTTCAAGTTTTTCTATAATACTCTCATGTTCCTTTTCCCTAAGGGCACCCCTTCTCTTGCAAGATGAGCTTGTGGTGCTTACAATTAATTGAATGTACTCAAAAAAGTCATGAACGGATTGACAACAAACACTACTAGCAACAGAAACCACCACAAGTTGTAGTTGATGTGCAAACCATTAAATTCACCTCTCATATTTGATGCACCATCATATCCTTGTCCTCTAATCTTGGATATAGATAAGCCATGATGATCCAGAAGGGCCAAAAGAGCTTCCTTCAGAGCATCTGATGTAGTATCCTTGACATGCTTGATGGCAAGGAACCGTTCCACCACATGGCCTTCATTGTTCACATATCTACATTATAAAAAAGTTAAAAGTTAGTTACTCATGCAACAAAATACAGATAGCTAATAAGCCTAAAATCACTTATATTGCAAATGCATTTACCTCAATATCAACGCCATTTGTTCTTTAACAGAAATATCACGTGATTCATCAATAAGAATAGAGAAATTTCTATCTTCTATTTCTCCCATGATCTTCTCTATAATCTCTTGAGCACAACTTTTTGTAAGATCTTTCTGAATATGTGGATATGTCATAATTCAATTTCTTGGAGCACGATCAAAAGCATTCATCGCTTCTTTAATCTTAGCACGATCAAAAGCAATAAACTAACTCTTGAAAATTCCCCATATTTAAGAAACTAGCTGACTCATCATGACCACGAAAAGCTAAGCCTTGCATTAAAAGAAATCTTGTACAATGTAATGAACAAGTCAATCTGATTTTATATAGCTCTTCAGCCTCACGAGTAGCACTGGACATGACAGAATCTATGCTTTGTCTTTGATTACTAAAATCATCAAAATGCAATCTAGCATTGTTGTGGATACTATTAACACCACCCACATGAGCTTTAAACTTTTCAACCGCATCTTTCCAATTATTGTACCCAACATTGGTGAAAGGTTTGTATTTATCACCCTTTGCTAGTTGCCTAAAAAGAAAGCAATAAAAGCAATAGGATGCATCCTTTGACTCATTGTACTCCAACCAATCATAATTTTCGTACCATTGTTCTTGAAAATGTCTTGATCTCTGGCCATATTGTCTGCGAGGAAAATCTAAACCTCTTGGTTGGCATGGACCTTTCAAAATATATGACCTTCTCACTTCATCTTGTACATTTATATTATACTCATCAATTTGTCTTCTTAATGCTGGATCTGCAACTATTTCATCTGGATTAAATTCTCTTCCAACATTTGACTGATCTGAAATTCTTGTTTGCGCGATTGGCATAACATTGACATTATTATTATCCTGACCACCAATTGCAGACCCCCTTGAAAGTGGCTGAAAAAATCTCCTCATTTATCTAAACAAAGAGGAGTAATAATCATAAACATATCAACTACTTATAAATTTATCTAATCCATTTATTAGTCATACAAGATTGCAAATCTACTTATACGATTGTCTATTTAGTGCTAAGTGCCTAAGTGCTTACCTTCCTGGTTGCTTGCCTGCTTGTCTTCTTGGCTAATTGGCTTCTTCTGTTCTTCAGATCGTCCACTGGGCCAGCGGCTAGGAATAGGAAGTGGATGGGCTGCTTGCCTGCTTGCTTTCTTGGCTTCTTCAGAGTTCAGATCATCCACTCCACCGGGCCAGCGGCCAGGAACAGGAAGCGGACCGTGGATGGGTCACGGCTTCATGGGGACAGCAGCCGACAGCCGGAGTGCCAGACAGCACACTAGACGAGGATAGTAGTGGCAGCGGCGGGTGTCTGCGAAACTGAGCGGCGACCGGCGGTAGATTCTGCTCCTAGAAAACCACGGCAAACTGAGCGACAGATTCTGCGAAATTGAGCGGCGGCCGGTGGCCAAAGCAGCAAAGCTAACAGGCCTCAATCCCTTAAAGGCTCAAACTCAGGCCTCAAATGCAGTTAGCTAACGGGCTTAAAGACTCAGTTTATTTTCGCCCATCATACATTTTATTATTTATACATTTTTACAGTAAACTATACTATACATATAAATAGTTTCAAAATTCCAGGGGGGCCATGGCCTACTTTACCCCCCTTACGTCCGCCTCTGTTCTAATGTGAAAGGACCCAAGACCGTTTGGGTACCTAAGAACAAGGCCTAAATTTGTTTTGTAGGTTTATGCATCCGGTGGGACAAGTTGGATAATCGATAGCGAGTGCACAAACTACATGACAGAGGAGAAAAGGATGTTCTCCTCATATGAGAAAAATGATGATCCCAAAAGAACAATCACATTCGGGGATGGAAATCAAGGTTTGGTCAAAGGATTAGGTAAAATTGCTATATCTCCTTACCGTTCCATTTCTAATGTTTTTCTTGTAGATTCTTTAGATTAAAACTTGCTTTCTGTTTCTCAATTATGCAAAATGGGTTACAACTGTCTTTTTACTGATGTTGGTGTTACCATCTTTAGAAGAAGTGATGATTCAATAGCTTTTAAGGGAGTGTTAGATGGTCAGCTATATTTAGTTGTTTTCAATAATAACAATGCTGAACTAGACACTTGCTTAATTGCTAAGACTAACATAGGCTAGCTCTGGCATCGCCGACTTGCTCATGTTGGGATGAATAATCTTCACAAGCTTCTAAAGGGGAGCACATTTTAGGACTAACAAATGTTCATTTTGAGAAAGGCAGGATTTGTAGCACATGTAAAGCAGGGAAGCAGGTTGGAGTTCATCAACCACACAAGAACATCATGACGACCGAGAGGTCGCTTTAGCTACTCCACATGGATCTATTCGGCCCGATTGCTTACATAAGCATCAGCGGGAGTAAGTATTGTCTTGTAATAGTGGATGATTATTCTCGCTTCACTTGGGTGTTCTTTTTGCAGGAAAATCTCAAACCCAAGAGACCTTAAAGAGATTCTTAAGACGGGCTCAAAATGAGTTCGAAATAAGAATCAAGAAGATTAGAAGCGATAATGGAACGGAGTTCAAGCATTCTCAAATTGAAGGATTTCTTGAGGAGGAGGGGATCAAACATGAGTTCTCTTCTTCCTACACACGTCAACAAAATAGTGTTGTGGAGAGGAAGAATAGAACTCTCTTGGATATGGCAAGGACCATGCTTGATGAGTATAAGACACCATATCAGTTTTGGGTAGAGGCGATTAACATCGCCTGCTACTCCATCAACCGTCTGTATCTTCACCAAATCCTCAAGAAAACATCGTATGAACTCCTCACTTGTAAAAATCCCAATGTTTCTTATTTTAGAGTTTTTGGGAGCAAATGCTTTATTCTTATTAAAAGAGGTAGAAATTCTAAATTTGCTCCTAAAGCAGTAGAAGGCTTTTTACTTGGTTATGACTCAAACACAAGGGCATATAGAGTCTTCAACAAGTCCACTGAATTAGTTGAAGTTTCTTATGACATTGTGTTTGATGAGACTAACGGCTCTCAAGTAGAGCAAGTTGATCTTGATGAATTATATGATGAAGAGGCTTTGTGTGTTGCTCTAAGGAACATGTCCATTGGGGATGTATGTCCAAAAGAACCCGAAGAGCCCTCACAAGCAAAAGATCAACCATCATCTCCCATACAAGCATCTTCACCAACGCAAGATGAGGAAATGGCTAAACAGGATGAGAATCAAGATCAAGACGATCAGCCACGTCAAAAGGAAGACATTGATCAAGGAGGAGATGAAGATGATCAAGACAAGGAAGATAATCAAGAGATCCAGGATTAAAGACCACCGCACCCAAGAGTCCACCAAACAATTCAAAGAGATCACCCCATCAACTCCATACTTAGTGGCAGCCACAAGGGGGTAACCACTCGATCTCGAGTTGCTCATTTTTGTGAACATTACTCTTTTGTGTATTCTATTGAGCCATACAGGATAGAGGATTCACTTAGAGATCTGGACAGGGTGGTGGCAATGCAAGAGGAGCTCAACAACTTCACGAGGAATGAGGTATGACATTTAGTTCCACGTCCTAACCAAAATGTTGTAGGTACCAAATGGGTATTATGCAACAAACAAGGTGAGCATGGTGTGGTGACTAGGAACAAATCCTGACTTGTTGCCAAAGGATATTCACAAGTCGAAGGTTTGGATTTTGATGAAACCTATGCACCTGTAGCTAGGCTTGAGTAAATTCGTATATTAATTGTCTATGCTACTTACCATGGCTTTAAGTTGTATCAAATGGACATGAAAAGTACCTTCCTCAATGGACCTATCAAGGAAGAGGTATATGTTGAGCAACCTCAGGGCTTTGAAGACAGTGAGTATCCTTCACATGTATATAAGCTCTCAAAGGCGCTTTATGGGCTCAAACAAGCCCTAAGAGCATGGTATGAATGCCTAAGAGACTTTCTTCTCGCTAATGGATTTAAAGTCGGAAAAGTTGACCCTACTCACAATTTCCAAAGACTTGTTTATATGCCAAATTTATGTTGATGATATTATCTTTGGGTCTACTAACAAGTCATTTTGTGAAGAGTTTAGTAGGATTATGATACAGAAATTTGAGGTGTCTATGATGGGAGAGTTGAAGTATTTTCTTGGATTCCAAATGAAGCAACTCCAAGAGGGCACCTTCATCTGCCAAACTAAGTACATTCAAGATATACTCAAGAAGTTTGGAATGAAGAATGCCAAACCCATCAAGACTCCCAAGGGAACAAATGGGCATCTCGACCTCGACACATGAGGTATACTGGTCGATGATATGTTCTTTACTCTATTTATGTGCTTCACGACCAGATATTATGCTTTCTGTATGCATGTGTGCAAGGTTCCAGGCCAATCCTAAGGAAATCCACCTTAGAGCCGTGAAAAGAATCATGAGATATTTAGTTTACACTCCTAAATTTGGGCTATGGTATCCCAAGGGATCTACCTTTGATCTAATTGGGTATTCCGATGCCGATTATGCTGGATGTAAAATTGATAGGAAGAGCACATCGGGGACTTGTCAGTTTTTGGGGAGATCTCTTGGTGTCTTGGGCTTCAAAGAAACAAAATTCAGTAGCTCTATCAACCGCCGAAGCCGAGTATATTTCTACAGGACATTGTTGTGCACAATTACTCTGGATAAGGCAAACCCTTAGGTTCTATGTCTACAAATTGAGCAAAGTCCCTCTCCTATGTGATAATGAGAGTGCAATCCGCATGGCGGATAATCCCAGTGAACACAACCGCGCTAAGCACATAGACATTCGGTATCACTTTTTGAGAGATCGCCAACAAAAGGAGGATATCAAAATTGCTTATGTTAGCACCCACAACCAATTAGTCGATATCTTCACCAAACCCCTAGATGAAAAGACTTTTAGCAAGCTTAGGAATGAACTCAATATCCTAGATTCTCGAAACTTTGATTGAAATCTTGCACACATTGCTCATTTATATACCTTTGATCATGTCTCTTTCATTTGGTACAAATGCATATTTCTTATTCTTCTTGTGCCAAAGGCTAAGACTAATGTGTCTCCAAGAGTATTTCTATGCTTAGTCTTAGATTGAAAGGGAAATGGAGTAATAGGCAAAGGCAAGGCTTCCACTACGACTCTGTCGGTATCATATATCCTTTGCCCTACTCATGAACTTTTATTCATATCTTTTTCAAAGGGGATAAATTCGTAAAGGCCTCTAGTTCTCTTTGTTTTTGGCGCTTAATGCCAAAGGAGGAGAGATTATTAGGCCAAAGAAAAAGGACCGCACCACCACCCTATTTTCTAAAAACTTTTTCAAAAAAAGGAGAAATTAATAGGCATTTGCAAAAACCCTCTTGACAGCTAAGGGGAGAACTTCTTCAGGGGGGCTTTTATTTAGCCAAAGGAAAAGCATTTGAAACAGGGAGAGAACTTTCAAAAAACTTGAATTTGTTTTAGAAATCATATTCTTATACTATTGGATGTTTGTAAAATAATTTAAAAGGACTTTTCCAAAAGATTTGCAAAAACAAGCTAAGTGGTGCAAATGTGGTCTAAAATGTTAATATATCAAAACAACCATATATGCTTAGAAATGCCTTCATTTCAAAGTAACTTATGCACATCTGTCAAATTGCAAACTAGTTACATTTCTACAATTTGTATTTGCTTTGGTTTGTGTTGGCATCAATCACCAAAAAGGGAGAGATTGAAAGGGAAATGGACCCAACATTTCCTATAATCGATTTTGGTGTTTGACATCCATCACAAACCTTGTGGACTAACTAGTTTGTCTAATTGATATTTTTCTCAGGTGCATAAAGTTCACATAAACATACAAAGAAATTGACCTTGGGGAACTCTACACAATTGGAGGAAAACAGAATTGCAGCAGCCTGTGGCGCACCGGACACTATCCGGTGCCCTGGCTGCAGCACTCCATGAACTGGCCGCTCTTGGGTTTTCTCAGCGCTCGTCCATTAAAATTCATTGGACTGTCCGGTGCACCAGCAACCGTCATCTTCGCCCAACGATCGACTGCGCTGATTGCGGCGCGGTCTGCAGCGCAGAAGTTAGTCTGCAACGTTAGGATGCACCGAATTGTCCGGTGTGCCACCGGACTGTCCGGTGCAGCAAGAGGACAAACGACTTCAACGGTCAACCGCTCCAAAATGATCTGCTGACGTGGCACGCATCAGACAGTGGACATTGTTGTGTCTGGTGCACCACCGGACTGTCCGGTGTGCCCGTCGACAGCAAAGTCAGCCAACGGCTAGAATAGTGGTTGGGGCTATAAATACCCCCCAACCACCACCATTCAAGTCATCCAAGCATCCCACTCTCCCCATTCAATACAATGGCAAAGAATACACTCCAAAGACACAATAAAAGCATTCAATCCTCTCTAAGTTCCAAAATCAAGTCAAGTGATCAAAAGTGTTTAGTGACTTGAGAGAGGGTGATTTGTGTTTCTTTTATTGCTCTTGTTGTCTGGTTGCTTTCTTCATCTCTCTCTAAACTCTTTAAGTGTTTTGTAAAGTTTGCAAGAGACACCTAATTGTGTGGTGGTCCTTGCGGGGTCTTAGTGACCCGTGAGATTCAAAAGAAACACTCAACCGGTCTAAGTGACCGATTGAGAGAGGGAAAGGGTTGGAATAGACCCGGCCTTTGTGGCCTCCTCAACGGGGAGTAGGTTCTTTGGAACCGAACCTCGAGAAACAAATCGACGTGTTCATTTGTGTTGATCATCATCATTCGATTTGTTTCTCTCCTCTCCTCTCTCTCTCTCTAAAGTTCTCTTGCTCACAACCATTTGAGTTGGCTTCCAAAGTTATCCGCATTGATTGAGCAACTCATAGCGAGAAAAAACTATCTTCCACACCCTATAATTCAATATTATTTATTTCTAACACTAACCCCGAGTGAAGTGTGTGTTCAAAGTTTATAATTTTCAGGTTTCGCCTATTCACCCCTCTTCTAGGCGACTTTCAGTCCTAATGCCAGTCTTGTCATTGAGCATCTTATTTTCTTCATGGGTGTGTCCTTCTGCTGGTCGATGAGGTCACGGACTCACTCATTAGCGATGATGTATCGGTCGGGGAGGTCGTTGGCGACTTGAGTGAGTACGTTGTCAACTTAACTTATTCCAAGATTTATTTATGTATCATATGAATTTTAAAATAATCAAAATGATTTTATAAATAATATAGGGTTTTTTTGTTGCATTTATATCATACGCATGGTGTTTTATGTCAAAAATAAATTCTAAAAGTGTGTAAAGGAAATATATTTTAAAAACTAACTTCATTTTTTATTTTTTTGAAATTTATTTGAAAAATGTGAAACCCAAAATACTTTAAAAATATAGTATTTTATAGTGTTTAACAATAAAATAATATATAATATTTTATAATAATTTACTATGTTTTATTTTTTGTTTTTCTAAAATAAATATTTTTCCTAAAAATATAAAAAATAATTAAAAACCGTAGTACGTTACCTTCGGGGTACCAAGGAAGACAAGCGATCATGACCATTATATAGGGTGCTAGAGAGCAGGTGCCATGGCGGCAGACACTCCTGTTTTTTCTCCCCTTCCCCTTCCACTAGCCTCTTCCCCTTCCTCTTCCCACCCATCACAAACATCTTCTTCTTCTCCCCTCCCTCTCCTATATTAGAGCACACTCTTTCTCTCTCATTTTTCTCACGCATTCCTTCCTCTCTCTCTCTCTCACTAGTGCTAAAGTGTTGTTGATGCTCCATTTCATTTGCTGGTTGCGGTTGACTATAGCCTGTCTTTGGCCAACCACGATTGTCTAGAGTGTTATATGACCAAAATTATCGTTTATGTTTTGTTTGCAAAACTATAAGTAGAGTCAACGAATGCGAGCCTATGTTAGGTTTACTAGATTTTGCATAACCTTCCTTGCAACCGTTATTATCTTTTTGTTATGGGTAGAAATGCTTAACCGTGCTTTATTTCATATAAAGTTTAATTTGATCAATTGACTACTTCAAATAACTATTGTGAAATATGAAAAGTTGGATTCGGGTGATATGGTTTGGATTGCGTCTGAGGTTATTAGTAATCCATGGAGGGTTGCGCCTGAGGTTACCAGTAGTACGAAAAACTGTGTCCAGGTACCGGTAGTTCGGAAATTACATCTGGGGTTACTGGGAGTTTTCCTTGTTGTGTTTATCACCTGAATCATGTGAATCTATAAGTACTGGTTCGTGGAGCGACCACCCATGAGAACTGTACAACCACGAGCCAAGTATGGTCGCAACATGGCATAATAATTAATAAATTTTGGTTTTGTGCGCACCAAATGGTGGTACGAGGATGGCGGGGTACGCCAAAACCATCAGAAAAAGTGATGTGTGGGGTGAGGAGGGATACTACTTCCCATTAGGCACAAGAGGGGGCCTTCCAGGAAAGGGGAGCTTTCCTATTGGTTTAAACCTCGGTTGGTGCGTACATCTTAGAGGAAGCTAGCGAAAAGCCTTGTGGTTGTGTTCTTGTCATACACTAAGGAAGTGTGCAAGTGGCTTGCGACGATAGACTAGATAGAGATATTCGGACTCTCGAGGACGGGGGAATGAAGTCACTTCTCATGGGGAAAGTGTGCAACCTCTACGGAGTGAAAACTATCATGACAGTCGTGGTCGCGATTAATAGCGGCATGGACCATCACGCAATTAGAAGTTTTGTGGTTTGGTTGGTTATGGGTTGGATGATGATCCTTGTTACGAGAAAATAATGAGATGAGACACACATAATAATTACTTGCTTTTATAAATGAATTTGAATTAAAGGCATTTATACAAAAGAACCAATTAACATTTCCTTGATATTAATTAGTATGTGTTGGGGACTTGCTCTCAAATGCTATGAATTAAGAACAAGGCAACATAAAATGTTAAATGATACTGTCCTTCGTCCGTGAAGCATTATTCCTTTGAGGATAATGGGTCTTGGACGAAGGTTGATGAGAGTATTATTACAAAGTTGAACCTTCGTGATAAATTTTCAATGAACATTGTAAAATAATGTAAAATAAAAGGTACAAAATAGATGAATGAATCACAGATGTATCATATTATATTCACTTAATATATTGAATTATTAAATACAATGATACCTATGCCTTGACAAAGATTGTATTCCGAGAGATGCGATTGCAAATACCAAAATGCGTGAACAGTAACGGAATATTGTTCACTATTTATAGGCACAGGACGCAGCCTGTAAGAAAATTACAAGTATGCCCCTTATAAAAACTTACAACATTGACTCAGACCTTTATGGACTAAAAGGTCATTCTATCTTTAAGTCGGTTTGCAATGCCGAAGCTTTATGAAAAGGAACCTTCGGCCATCTCGTGCAAACAACTTCAGTCGAAAACTGCTTCTCCCTTGAAGACCTTCGGCGACGAAGCATAGACCCAACAGTAGCCCCTTTCGCGGTGCTAGATCGTTTTTCGTAACGAGCTTGATCCGTGAAAAAAGTCTCTTAAGCTTCGGGGAGCCGAAGGTCCAAAAAACACCTTCCCTGAGCTCGTTGCCGAGAAACGATTTAATTTCCCAGCACGCAGCGGTCCCACCTTGCAGAGTTTACTGTTTGTCCCTGCGGTCCACCGCGCAGCGAGCGCAAGCGGGTGTGCGCCTGGTGTAAAAACTCTAGCGCTTCGCCTTCTTACCTGCATCACTATATAAACAGACGAGTAGGTGTGAAGTTACCACAGCATTCATTGCTATTTGCACTGTTTTCCTGCCAAAATTTTTAACCATCGCCGAAGCTTGTCTGTTAGAAACGAACGAAGCTCCAGTTTGAAACCTGCTTCGGAGGAAGAAATTTTTAAAGTTTCACAAGTTCATAATTGAATGGCCAGAGTCCGCTCTACCGCCAGGGTTGAGCGCGAGGGGGAGGAAACTGAAGCTTCGGAGACTCTTCCCATCTCCGAAGCCATGCAACGATCGGGTCTAGTGACTTCAGAAAAGATCCCTCATGATGATGCAAAACAAGCAGAACAAGCAATCGCTGAAGCAGAGGAAGAAGATATTGAGGAAACTGATTCCGAAGATGATTACCGCATTGCCATGCCAAGCAAGCCGAGCCACTTGGACTTCGGGAAATCTACTGTTTCGAAGGCTGATTTGTCCAAGATGGTAAAAGCGGGCTTTTTTACTGAAAATCAGAAGAAGTTGTTGCGCTTCGGTGGAGAAGAGACTACCCCGAAGCCAGAGAAGGATGAGATTGTTATTTTTAAAAGTTTTCTAAAGGCTGGATTAAGGTTCCCCCTACATGGGATTATTGGAGAGGTACTGAAGAGGTTCGGTATCTATTTTCATCAGCTGACCCCTAACGCTATCGTTAGGCTTATTGTTTATATCTGGGCACTCCGAAGCCAAGCAGTGGAACCATTTGCAGACAGCTTCTGCCGGGTTCACGAGCTACATTATCAAACAAAGGCTAGAAAAGATGGATTACACGATAATTTTGGTTGCTATAACTTTGCCTATCGGAAAACTACAAAGTTCCCTGTAATTAGCTACCGAAGCAAGTGGGCAGCAGGCTGGAAATCAGAGTGGTTCTATGTCAAGGTTGATGACGACAAGGAAAAGCTTGTACAAAGCCCGCTGGAATTAACCTTCGGAGAAACCCGACCTCGCTGCAACATGACACCCGAAGGTCCGACACAACAAGCAATGAGTGAATTCAGAATTATTGCTGAGCATATCAGCACAAGGGACCTGGTTCAAGAGTTTTTAGCATTCAAAGTTTTTCCTAGTTTGAAAGAATGGGAAATGCCGAAGCTACAGGGGGAAAAGAAAAAAGGTGAACTCGTACGTTTACCTTACTATTTCAAGTTTAAAAAGTACTTTAAAGCACCTTGCCAAGAGTGGCTAGATACGATTGAAGCAATGTGCAATGAAATACTTGGCAATTACTCTAAAAAAGAAGATCAATTGATGACTGCGGCCTTCGGCACCCGTCCGAAGCGAAGGCTAAACCGAGTGTTGGACGCTCTGGAGTTTGAATACCCAGACTATGAAAATTTAAACAAAAATGCCGGAGGTCAGAAAAGGAAGAGGATGACCGAAGCTTCGAACAAAGATGAAGAAGAAACACCGAAGAAGAAGATTCCAAAGAAGAAGAAAGCATCTTCTCCGAAACAAAAAATATCTGATGAAGAAAAATCCCCCGCATCACCCTCTACCACTGATGTAGAGGCCATTCTGCAGGTAATGACTGAATCCATGCCTGCGAAGCTAAGTCCACTAGGGCCTCGACTGAAAAAAAAATTTCCGAAGGAAAAGGAGCCCGAAAGAATGAAGAAAACAACTAAAGTAAAAAGACAAAGGATGATCGGTGTCACAGAAGTTATCGACAAGACACCGCCAAGAGCTTCAGCTCAAAAAACACCAGCGGCTGCGGAAGAAACAAACATTGAAATTGCACCTTCGGAGGCCGCAGCCGCCGAAGTTACCTCAGCCGAAGATTTGAATTTGGAGAGCACAATTGAACATATTGACCAAATGCTACTAGACATGGCTGCAGAAGAAGCTACCACTGCTGCCGAAGAGGCCGTGACCGCAGCGTCGAAGAAAGGAAAAGAAATTGCTGATGAAGCTTCAGAAAACGAAGCCTTCGCGTTCCAAAACTTAGTTGGAGAACATCTAACAAAAGCTGAAATAGAGGAGCTTAAAGAGTACGCCCAATCCTGTGGATACAAACCTGGGGCACTCCTCTTCGGAGGCGTTGATGATGAGAAATTAGAGTGTATTCGAGACCAAACAGGGGCCAAAGTTATCAGTACCCTGTCCAAGAGTATTGGATTCCCGAAGCTAGAAACAGACATCAGCCGCTACCGACGACAACATGTCGTTGGTAGTTTATTTTACTCCAACTTCAAGGTAAATAACTTGTCCCTTAACTTTTATTGCTTCTAATAAAAACATGTCTGACGAAGGTTGTGTTTATGTAGAGTATGCTATTGAGCAAAGCCTTGCAAATGCAGCAAGATCTTGAAGATAAAAAGCATGAAGTTATAATTGGAAATTTGGAAAACAAAATAAAGGAGCAATCAGATGCTTTTGAGAAAAAGAACTTTGAGCTCCAGGCAGCCGAAGGTTTACTGGCGGAAGCTGAAGCAAAAATATCAGAACTGAACACAAAGCTTCTCCGCCAGTCTGAGCAGTTCGAACGGGAAAAACAAGATCTCAATGCAAAACTTGAAGCCGAAGCTCAGCAAAATTCGGATTTGAGAAAACTACTGACAAATCTTCAAGAAAAATGCCTGGAATTTAGCAACAAGTGCATTCAACGACTAAGAAAGATTTTTTACTCGGTTGGAGCTAGCAGCGAAAAATTTACCCCCTCAGCTGAAGATCTACCAAAAACCTTCGAACACATTGAGGGGGAGATTGACGAGCTCGACGAAGTCATAGCTGGGCATGGTGACTTCTGTGCCTGGGTGGCTTCTCGAGGGACTGCTGCAGCCTTCCTGAAGGTTGGCTGTGATCATGGGAAAATTGTCAATAGGCCAAATTTTACTTTGTCACCATCAATCCTGGATGACATCCCTGATCTCGCCCGAAGCATCTCGAATCGATTTGTAAAAATGATATGGACAAAAGGTGGTCGAGAGAAAGCTGGAGACGAAGCTCGTAGCCACCTTGATCCAGTAAGAAATCATACCTTGTGCTTACCTTTTCCTGTAAACTTGATTCTGACTTCCAACGACCTTATTCATGTAGGATGACGAAGCCGAAGCTGATGATCAAAAATAACGCCGAAGCCGAAGCTCCTTGGAGATTTAGATAGTAGACTGCAGACAGTACTTGAAAAACTTTTGAGATAACTTTTGTAAATGTAAACAAAAACTTGTTTTTAATGTATGCTGTTCATACCTTGTAATATATCCTTAACCTTTCACTGATGTATGAGAAATGCTTTGATGTGGACGAAATTTCCTTTTTTGAGCCGAAGGCGAAAAAACACCTTCCCTTCTTTTCGTACGCAACGAAGCATAGAAAACAACATTTTCCTTTTTTCCGAAGCTCTCCTTCATAGAAAACAACATTTTCCTTTTCTCCGAAGCTCTCCTTCATAGAAAACAACATTTTCCTTTTCTCCGAAGCTCTCCTTCATAGAAATTTTTCCCTTTCTTTTTTCTCTTCTTGCCGAAGCAACCATTTTATGCGATGAAGATGATTATCCTACATATGCCTAGATGAATGTTTATGAATGCAAATGCTATGATGTAATGTGATGTGCAAATGAATGGCCAAACACGTATCCGAAGCCATATTCATAGCCATTATTTTCTTAAAAACAATCACACCTCAGCTCTGCATTCCCTTAGGAACGACTTTGGAGCTTCTTCGCCTTTACTTTTGGCGGAATCAGCGTTGACTTTTCGCTGTAAGCTCTGCATTCCCTTAGGAACGTCTTTGGAGCTTCTTCGCCTTTACTTTTGGCGGAATCAGCGTTGACTTTTCGCTGTAAGCTCTGCATTCCCTTAGGAACGTCTTTGGAGCTTCGTTTTTTCTTTTTGGCACTCGATGGTGCATTCTCAGCTTTTACATTTACATTCTTTGGGGGATTTTGCTCTTATAGAACTAAAAAAAAGAAAATTACACGTGATGGCCCCATTAAAAACCTTTCTCCCCCTTCGGAAAGGAAAAGGGTGCCATGAAAGAAGAACTAAAAAATAAAAAATATGAAAAATTACATCGAATTATACATAATATCGCCGAAGCTCATCCGCATTCCAAGATCTAGGAATGTCATTGCCGTCCATATCTTTCAATCTGTATGAACCGGGTCTTGACGAAGATGCTACTAAGAAAGGCCCGTCCCATTTCAACTGCAATTTGCCCACTGTTTCCGAGTTGGCCACCCTCCGAAGCACCAAGTGCCCTGGCCCAATATTTTTTAGCCGAACCTTTCTATCCCGCCATTTAACTGTTTCAGCTTGATATTTATTGATATTCTCCACGGCTTGCAGTCTGATCCCTTCTAAAGCATCTTTTTCTATAGAATAAGCAGCTTCGGAATCTGATTCTGCCGAAGCTACTATCCTTATTGATCCGGTTTTAGCTTCCTCTGGAGTTATTGCTTCGTCACCGAATAACAACTTGAATGGAGTGAAGCCTGTAGACCTTGATGTTGTCGTGTTGTGGCTCCACACCACTTTGATTAACTGATCTGGCCATTTTCCTCTGGGTTGATTGAAGATTAACTTCATTATTCCTGTCATTATAATGCCGTTGGCTCTTTCAACGAGTCCATTTGACTCTGGGTGTCTAACTGATGCAAAATGGATCTTCGTACCAATTTGGTCACAGAAATCCCTGAAAGCTTCGGAGTCAAACTGTGTTCCATTGTCCACAGTGATAGCCTTTGGCACCCCGAAACGACAAACAATATTTTGCCAGAAAAACTTTTGGACGGTAGCCGAAGTTATTGTGGCTAAAGGCTTCGCCTCAATCCATTTAGAAAAATATTCCACAGCTACTACAACATACCTCAGGTTCCCTTGGGCCGGTGGTAACGGACCTAACAAGTCAAGGCCCCACCTTTGCAATGGCCAAGTGGGTTGTATGAGCTGTGTTAAGGACGAAGGTTGTTTTTGATCTCTTGCACATTTCTGACAACCTTCGCACTTTTGAACCAATTCTGCTGCATCCGAAGCTGCCTTCGGCCAGTAAAACCCTTGACGGAAAACTTTTCCAAGTAATGGCCTAGATCCGATGTGAGATCCACACAGGCCTGCATGTATTTCTTTCATTAACTCTATACCTTCGGTTCTGGATAAACATTTGAGCAGCGGAGCACAAACTCCATGTTTGTACAACTCCCCTTCTATCATGACATATGGACGAGCTCTTGCCTCTATCCTCTTGTTATAAGCTTCGTCATCTGAAAGGAATTTACCCTGAAGGTAAGAGATGATCTCGGTTCTCCAATCTTCGCTAAAAACAGGAGATATGTTAAGGACTGCTCTTTCAAGAAGTTCCACCGAAGGTGCTTTTATTGTTTCGAAGAACACATCCGAAGGTAAGGGCAGCCCCTGTGCTGCTGACTTAGCTAGCAAATCAGCATGTTCATTTTGTCCTCTAGGGATACTTTTGACAGAAAACCCTTCGAAGGAAACTTCAACTCTTCGAACCATATCCAGATATTTTTCAAGCTTCGGATCCTTAGCCTTGCAACTCTTGTCAACATGACCCGAAACAATCTGGGAATCAGTTTTAAGTATGGCCCTTCTTATTCCCATTGCTTTTAACTTCCGAAGACCTAAAAGCAAGGCTTCGTACTCGGCAATGTTATTTGTGCAACTAAAGTCAAGCTTTGCCGCATAACAAGTTTTAACCTTGGAAGGTGAAACCAACACAGCAGCCGCTCCTGCTCCGAAGGTTCCCCAAGATCCATCGCAAAACACTGTCCATGCTTCGGCATCTTTATTTGTTTCTTCCTCCTGAGCCCCTGGCGTCCAGTCAGCAATGAAATCTGCTAATGCCTGAGACTGAATCGAAGATCTATGAACATATTCAATACAGAATTCGTTGAGTTCTGCAGCCCATTTTCCAATCCTTCCAGTAGCTTCTCTATTTCTCATAATGTCCTTCAACGGCTGTGAAGAAGGAACAACAATATTATATGCTTGAAAGTAGTGCCGAAGCTTCCTGGATGCCATCAAAACAGCATACAACACCTTCTCCAATTCTGTGTAATTTTTCTTTGACATACTAAGAACTTCAGATACAAAATACACTAGAACCTGCTTTTTAACCTGGCCATCAAGCTTCTCCTGGACAAGCGCTGCACTTACCGCTGAGTGCGAAGCTGCCACATATAATAGCAAAGGAGCCCCTGGCATTGGTGGAGTCAATGTTGTTAGATTTATTAAATACTGTTTTAGTTCTTCAAAAGCCTTCTGCTGAATTGGTCCCCATTGAAAGACTTCTGCTGACTTCAGTACTTCGAAGAATGGTAAATTTCTCTCTGCTGATCTGGATATAAATCTATTGAGAGAAGCCAATCTTCCTGTCAATCTTTGAGCCCCCTTCTTTGTAGTTGGTGGCTCCATCCGAAGTATAGCTTCAATTTTACTTGGATTGGCTTCAATTCCCTTTGTTGAAACCAAGCATCCAAGAAATTTCCCCTTCTTTACTCCGAAGACGCATTTTTCTGGATTTAACTTTAGGCCAGCTTGCCTGAAACTGGCGAAGGTCTCCTGCAGATCAGCAATATGATTCTCCTGCTTCGTGCTTTTGACAATGATGTCATCAACATAAGTTAACACGTTTCTGACTATTTGAGATTGGAGAACCTTCGCAGTCATTCGGCTGAAACTTCCTCCAGCGTTTTTTAGCCCCTCAGGCATCCGAAGATAGCAATATGTGCCGCTTGGAGTTATGAAGCTAGTCTTCGGCTCATCTTCCTTCTTCATCCAAATTTGGTGATAGCCTGAATAGCAGTCTAACAGACTCATGAGCTCTGACGAAGCTGCTGCATCAACTAAAGAGTCTATCCTTGGTAGTGGGAATTCATCCTTCGGACAAGCCTTGTTAAGATCTGTAAAATCGATGCACATTCGCCACTTGCCATTGGCCTTTTTTACCATAACAGTGTTAGCCAGCCATTCTGGGTACTTCACTTCTCTGATAACTCCTGCACTGAGGAGTCTTTTGACTTCGTTGCGAGCACCTTCGGCCTTATCATCTAACATTTTCCGAAGCCTTTGCTTTCTGGGTCTGAAGGATGGATCGACATTGAGCGAGTGCTCAATAACATCCCTATTAACTCCGCATAGATCATTGGCTGACCATGCAAAAACATCTTTGTTATTGAACAAAAACCTTATCAAGGCTTTTTCCTGCTCTTCGGATAGTTGAGAGCCTAACAGCACCTTCTGCTCTGCTATGTCCTCACATAAGAGCATAGACTTCGGCTGATCTGCTGAAGCTGCTTTCTCCCTTCTGAATTTGTACTGTTCACAAGCTTCAGCTCCATCTATGTTATGGATTGCTTTTGAGTCAGTCCAATTGCCTTCGGCCCTTCTTGCAGCTTCTTGACTTCCATGGATAGCAATGGGTCCCTGATCCGAAGGTATCTTCATGCAAAGATAGGCAGGATGAAGGATTGCTTCAAAGGCATTGAGAGTACCACGACCAATAATTGCATTGTAAGGGTATTCCATGTCAACAATGTCAAACACAACTTGCTCAGTTCTAGTGTTGTTGATGAATCCGAAAGTCACTGACATGGTGATCTTGCCCAGTGCTACAATCTGTCTTCCTCCGAAGCCACAGAGAGGATGTGTAGCATCATGAATCTTATCTTCTGGCTCTTGCATTTGTCTGAAGGCCTTAGCAAATATGATGTCAGCTGCACTGCCTGTGTCAACCAAGACATTGTGGACCAGAAATCCTTTGATAACACAAGAGATAACCATGGCATCGTTGTGTGGGTAATCTTTGAGCTGAAGGTCCTCTTGGGAGAAGGTAATAGGAATGTGAGACCATCTTGACTTGATGAAGGGTCCTTGCACCCCAACATGCTGTACCCTTCTCTGTGCTTCCTTCTTCTGTTTCTTGTTAGCTGGCTCTGAGGACGAGCCACCTGTGATCGGGAGCACCAGCTTCGGGTCCGAAGCAGCTCCAGCTTGGTCGTTGAACGAAGCCATCAGCTCAAAAAGTGGAAGTGAGTTCACCGGAGGTGGGCGCCAATGTTGGGGACTTGCTCTCAAATGCTATGAATTAAGAACAAGGCAACATAAAATGTTAAATGATACTGTCCTTCGTCCGTGAAGCATTATTCCTTTGAGGATAATGGGTCTTGGACGAAGGTTGATGAGAGTATTATTACAAAGTTGAACCTTCGTGATAAATTTTCAATGAACATTGTAAAATAATGTAAAATAAAAGGTACAAAATAGATGAATGAATCACAGATGTATCATATTATATTCACTTAATATATTGAATTATTAAATACAATGATACCTATGCCTTGACAAAGATTGTATTCCGAGAGATGCGATTGCAAATACCAGAATGCGTGAACAGTAACGGAATACTGTTCACTATTTATAGGCACAGGACGCAGCCTGTAAGAAAATTACAAGTATGCCCCTTATAAAAACTTACAACATTGACTCAGACCTTTATGGACTAAAAGGTCATTCTATCTTTAAGTCGGTTTGCAATGCCGAAGCTTTATGAAAAGGAACCTTCGGCCATCTCGTGCAAACAACTTCAGTCGAAAACTGCTTCTCCCTTGAAGACCTTCGGCGACGAAGCATAGACCCAACAGTATGCATAACATATTTTCCACACTTGTTGAGTACTCACCCTTTCTTATTGCTCAACTGAAGGAAATGTTTAGGTTTACGTTGACGAAGACGGAGATGAAGTATTGGCTTGCGAACTTCTCGGTCGATGCCTGTGGAGGCCATCAGATCTACTGGAACTTTGATATTTTATGTATGTGATGCAATCTCCCTGTTGACCCACTGGTATTATGTAAGTTAATATCATTGTTTTTAATGTTGGATATAGATAATTGTTATTATTGATGAAGTCATTATATGTGTGAGTAAAGATCTTGGGCACACATACAGGGTCATTCAATTTTGTCCTTAAAACCAGGTGGGGCTCAAGTCCCCCTAAAGCTCCTAGGTCCATAAAGCCCCACTAAAGTCCCTTCTAAAAGTTCAAATATATATAATAATTTTATTGTGTGTTTTATGGTTTTTATGGTTCATCAATATTTTAATATAGGATAATAATGTTTTGAAATATATATATATATATATGTGTTGGGGACTTATTCTCAAATGCTATGAATTAAGAACAAGGCAACATAAAATGTTAAATGATAAAGCCCTTCGTCCATCGAATCATTATCTCCCCAAGGGTATAATGATCTTCGGACGAAGGTCTTGGACGAGGGTCATGAAGGATGTACCTTGGTGACTAGGGTTATGAAATAATGAAAGACAAGATATATAAGACATAAAACATGTAAGAATAATATATCTAAACACATAAATTTATTCATATATCTCATCATACAAACTTAAATATTAGAACATAACATTTAATTACATTTATACCTTCGTCTTGACAGAAGGCAATAATTCGAGTGTCGCGTGCAAGCGATTATGTAACGCCCTGAATTTGGGGGTAGAATTTTTTCTTCTTTTCTCTCACCAAATTCGGGCGTTACTCTCTTTTCTCTTTCCCTGTTTTGCTCCTTCTACCCAATTTCAAACCAGTATAGCGACAGGTGTCCGTGTCATGTATAAACCAAAACCTAAGTATCATGGGTGTTGCATCATGCCGAAGCACATTTCTTTGTCTGATGTTGAGTGTTCGGCTCGTTCCGTTTCGGATTTCGATTCGCGATTTAATTCCGTTTAGTGGTCGTGCACGTCGTGGGTTTTCGATCCGCGAAGTGGCCCGACCCAACCCAGCCCAGCCCGGTCCGGCCCGGCCCTGCGCGCCCCTGGCGCCCACACCCCCCCCCCCCCCCATGTGCCCCCTTCTCTCTCTCTCTCTCATTTGGATCTCCCGCGCAGCAACCTCCCCTCTCCCTCTTCCACCTCTCTCTCCTCGTGGTGCCCTAGGAATTGGAGACGGCGATCACCGGATTTTGGACCCCGAGGTGAGCTCCCCTCCCCTCCCCTTCTTCTCTCTCTCTCTCTCCCACCTCTTCTTCCTCCCTGAAAGGGAAATGTGCCCTTGGGCCATTTCTAAGTATTTTGGTGATTAAGTGCCAACTCAAGTGCTTAAATGTGAATTTATGCAATAGATGAACAAAGTGCAAGTCAAGAGCAAAGGTATGTTTCTAAGTCTTAGTACATTGGTTTTGTGTACTAATATACTTGTCTAAGTATTGGAAACAGGAAGAAAAAGAAAAGGAAAAAGGTGGCTGTGTACAGCCAAGGGGCTGTTTCGGTCTGGGGCACCGGACTGTCCGGTGGTGCACCGGACAGTGTCCGGTGCGCCAGGCTGCCTCGGCCGAACAGGCCGCTCTCGGGAATTCGCCGACGGCGTACGGCTAAAATTCACCGGACTGTCCGGTGTGCACCGGACTGTCCGGTGAGCCAACGGTCGGCTAGGGCCAACGGTCGGCCGCGGATTCAGCGCACGACACGTGGCCAAGCCAACGGTCGGAAGGGGGCACCGGACTGTCCGGTGTGCACCGGACATGTCCGGTGCGCCAACGGCTCCCAGATCTGCAACGGTCGACTGCTCTGTTTAAGGAAAGAAATCGGGCACCGGACAGTGTCCGGTGTGCACCGGACTGTCCGGTGCGCCCGACGACAGAAGGCAAGATCAGCCTTCCAGATTTGTTCTCAACGGCTCCTAGCTGCCTTGGGGCTATAAAAGGGACCCCTAGGCGCATGGAGGAGTACACCAAGCAACCTTAGAGCATTCTTGATCATCCACACTCATTCTTTGCGCATTCGTTTGTCATTCTAAGTGATTCGAGCTCCGTTCTAGTGAGAACTTTGAGATAGTCTTTTGAGCTCGATTCTTGGCCGTGTGTGTGCGCATTTTGCTGTGGATTTGTGTGTGTTGCTTCCCTACCTTACTCCGTATTTCTTTGTGAATCTCAAGTGTAAGGGCGAGAGACTCCAAGTTGTGGAGATTCCTCGCAAACGGGAAATTGAAAGGAAAAGCATAACACTGTGGTATTCAAGTTGATCATTGGATCACTTGAGAGGAGTTGAGTGCAACTCTCGTCTGTTGGGACGCCACAACGTGGAGTAGGCAAGTTTTGTACTTGGCCGAACCACGGGATAAATCACTGTGTCTTCTCTGTGTTGATTCCCTTGTGATTATCCTACTGTGCAAGATCTTCTCTCTAGCCACTTGGCATTAACTGTGCTAACACTTAATCAAAGTTTTGTGGCTTAAGTTTTGAACTTTACAGGATCACCTATTCACCCCCCCCCCCCTCTAGGTGCTCTCAATTGGTATCGGAGCCGTTCTCTTCAAGAAAGGGACTAACCGCCCGAAGAGATGGATCCCAAGGGCAAGGGGATGGTGATCAACGACAAGGAGAAGGAGTCCTTCATCAACGAGCCCAATGATGACAAGCCCACTGACTCAGGCTCGGGCCACAAAAGAAAATACGGGAGGAAGAAGAAGACAAGGCGCATCAAGGAAATTGTCTACTACTCCAGCGACGAATCTTCCTCCTCGCAAAAGGATGACGACGACCACAACAAAAGAAAGACGGTTAATTCGAACTTTTCTTTTGATTACTCCTGTATTCCTCAAAGTACTAATGCTCATTTATTATCTATTCCACTTGGTAAACCTCCTCATTTTGATGGAGAAGACTACGGATTTTGGAGTCACAAAATGCGTAGTCACTTGTTCTCTCTCCATCCTAGCATATGGGAGATTGTAGAGAGTGGAATGCACTTTGATAGTACGGATAGTCCCATGTTTATTAATGAACAAATTCATAAAAATGCACAAGCTACTACTGTGTTGCTAGCCTCTTTGTGCAGGGACGAGTATCACAAGGTGAGCGGCTTGGACAATGCCAAGCAGATTTGGGAGACCCTCAAGATCTCTCATGAGGGAAACGATGTCACCTTGCTCACCAAGATGGAGTTGGTGGAGGGCGAGCTTGGACGATTCGCGATGATAAGGGGCGAGGAGCCAACCCAAACATACAACCGGCTCAAGACCCTTATCAACAAAATAAGGAGCTACGGGAGCACGCGATGGACGGACCACGACGTCGTCCGCCTAATGCTAAGGTCTTTTACCGTTCTTGATCCTCATTTGGTGAACAATATTCGTGAGAATCCCAGGTACACCAAAATGTCGCCCGAAGAAGTCCTTGGAAAATTCGTAAGCGGGCGAATGATGATCAAGGAGGCGAGGTACGTGGACGACGCGTTGAATGGTCCAATCCATGAGCCTCAACCCATTGCTCTAAAGGCAACAAGGAGCAAGGAGGCGCTACCTAGCAAGGTGGCACAAATTGAGGCGGCCGGACTTAATGATGAAGAAATGGCTCTCATCATCAAGAGATTCAAGACGGCACTAAAAGGCCGCAAGGGGCAACCAAGCAAGACCAAGACAAAGGGGAAGCGCTCATGCTTCAAATGTGGTAAGCTTGGTCATTTTATTGCTAACTATCCCGACAATGATAGTGATCAGGATCAAGGAGACAAGAGGGAAAAGAAGAAGCATTACAGGAAGGCCAAGGGCGAGGCACATATCGGGAAGGAGTGGGATTCGGATTGCTCCTCATCCGACTCCGACAATGAAGGACTCGCCGCCACTGCCTTCAACAAGTCATCCCTCTTCCCCAACGAACGTCACACATGCCTTATGGCAAGGGAGAAGAAGGTATGTAATCAAAACAATGTCACTTATGATTCTTCTAGTGATGATGAGTCTAGTGATGATGAAATAGATTACTCTAGTTTGTTCAAGGGATTGGATAGAACTAAAGTAGATAAAATCAATGAATTGATTGATGCCTTGAATGAAAAAGATAGACTCTTAGAAAAACAAGAGGATCTTTTGTATGAAGAGCATGACAAATTTGTAGAGGCACAAAAATCGTATGCTTTAGAAGTTAAAAGAAATGAAGTGCTTTCTAGTGAACTATCTTCGTGTCATGAAACCATTGCTACTTTAAAGAGTGTTAATGATGACTTAAATGCTAAACTAGAAGTAGCTAATAAATCTAATTCTTGTGTAGAACATGTTATAATTTGTACTAGGTGTAAGAATTTTGATATTGATGCATGTAGTGAACACCTAGTTTCAATTTCGAGATTAAATGATGAAGTTGCTAGTCTTAATGCCCAACTTAAGACTAGCAAAAATGATTTCGATAAGCTAAAATTTGCAAGGGATGCCTACACAATTGGTAGACACCCCTCAATTAAGGATGGACTTGGCTTCAAAAGGGAAGCCAAGAACTTAACAAGCCATAAGGCTCCCATTCCCGCTAAGGAGAAAGGGAAGGCCCCTATGGCTACTAGTGCTAAAAAGAACCATGCCTTTTTGTATCATGATAGGAAAAATTCTAGAAGTTATGATGCTTTTGATTCACATGCTTATGATTCTTATGCCATGACTGCTTCTAGTTCTTCCTATATGCATGGTAGAAATATGACTAGGAGAAATGCTATTCATCATGTGCCTAGAAAGAATACTATTCATGCTCCTAGGAAAGTAATAAAAGAACCTTCTACAATTTATTGTGCTTTAAATGCTTCCTTTGCTATTTGTAGAAAGAATAGGAAGATAGTTGCTAGAAAATTGGGGGCAAAATGCAAGGGAGACAAAACTTGCATTTGGGTCCCTAAGGAAATTGTGACTAACCTTGTAGGACCCAACAAGAGTTGGGTACCTAAGTCCCAAGCCTAAATTTGCCTTGCAGGTTTATGCATCCGGGGGTTCAAGCTGGATTATTGATAGCGGATGCACAAACCATATGACGGGGGAGAAGATGTTCACCTCCTACGTCAAGAATAATGATTCCCAAGATTCAATTATATTCGGTGATGGGAATCAAGGCAAGGTAAAAGGATTAGGTAAAATTGCAATCTCAAATGAGCACTCAATTTCTAATGTGTTTTTAGTTGAGTCCTTGGGATATAATTTACTATCTGTTAGTCAATTATGCAACATGGGGTATAACTGTCTATTCACAAATGTAGATGTGTCTGTCTTTAGAAGAAGTGATGATTCACTAGCTTTTAAGGGTGTACTAGACGGCAAACTTTATTTAGTTGATTTTGCAAAAGAGGAGGCCGATCTAGATGCATGCTTAATAGCTAAGACTAGCATGGGCTGGCTGTGGCATCGCCGCTTAGCACATGTGGGGATGAAGAACCTTCACAAGCTTCTAAAGGGAGAACACGTGATAGGGTTGACTAACGTACAATTCAAAAAAGATAGACCTTGTGCAGCTTGTCAAGCAGGTAAACAAGTGGGAGGAGCACATCACAGCAAGAATGTGATGACCACTTCAAGACCCCTGGAGCTGCTGCATATGGACCTCTTCGGACCCGTCGCCTATCTGAGCATAGGAGGGAGTAAGTATGGTTTAGTTATTGTTGATGACTTTTCCCGCTTCACTTGGGTGTTCTTTTTGCAGGATAAATTTGAAACCCAAGGTACCCTCAAGCGCTTCCTCAGGAGAGCTCAAAATGAGTTTGAGCTCAAAGTGAAGAAGATAAGGAGCGACAACGGGTCCGAGTTCAAGAACCTTCAAGTGGAGGAGTTCCTTGAGGAGGAAGGGATCAAGCACGAGTTCTCTGCTCCCTACACACCACAGCAAAATGGTGTGGTAGAGAGGAAGAACAGGACGCTAATGGACATGGCGAGGACTATGCTTGGAGAGTTCAAGACCCCCGAGCGTTTTTGGTCGGAAGCCGTGAACACGGCTTGCCACGCCATCAACAGGGTCTACCTTCACCGCCTCCTCAAGAAGACGTCGTATGAGCTTCTAACCGGTAACAAACCCAATGTATCTTACTTTCGTGTATTTGGGAGCAAGTGCTACATTCTAGTGAAAAAGGGTAGAAATTCTAAGTTTGCTCCCAAAGCAGTAGAAGGGTTTTTGTTAGGTTATGACTCAAATACAAAGGCGTATAGAGTCTTCAACAAATCATCGGGTTTGGTTGAAGTCTCTAGCGACGTTGTATTTGATGAGACTAATGGCTCTCCAAGAGAGCAAGTTGTTGATTGTGATGATGTAGATGAAGAAGATGTTCCGACGGCCGCTATACGAACTTTGGCGATTGGAGAAGTGCGGCCACAGGAACAAGATGAACGAGATCAACCATCTTCCTCAACTATGGTGCTACTCCCAACTCAAGACGATGAACAGGTTCATCAACAGGAGGCCTGTGATCAAGGGGGAGCACAAGATGATCATGTGATGGAGGAAGATGCGCAACCGGCACCTCCAACCCAAGTTCGAGCGATGATTCAAAGGGATCATCCCGTCGATCAAATTCTGGGTGACATTAGCAAGGGAGTAACTACTCGATCTCGGTTAGTTAATTTTTGTGAGCATTACTCTTTTGTCTCTTCTATTGAGCCTTTCAGGGTAGAGGAGGCCTTGCTAGATCCGGACTGGGTGTTAGCCATGGAGGAGGAGCTCAACATCTTCAAGAGAAATGAAGTCTGGACGCTGGTGCCTCGTCCGAAGCAAAATGTTGTGGGAACCAAGTGGGTGTTCCGCAACAAACAGGACGAGCACGGGGTGGTGACGAGAAACAAGGCTCGACTTGTGGCAAAAGGTTATGCCCAAGTCGCAGGTTTGGATTTCGAGGAGACTTTTGCTCCTGTGGCTAGGCTAGAGTCAATTCGAATCTTGCTAGCATATGCCGCTCACCATTCTTTCAGGTTGTTCCAAATGGATGTGAAGAGCGCTTTCCTCAACGGGCCAATCAAGGAGGAGGTGTACGTGGAGCAACCCCCTAGCTTCGAGGATGAACGGTACCCCGACCACGTGTGTAAGCTCTCTAAGGCGCTCTATGGACTTAAGCAAGCCCCAAGAGCATGGTATGAATGCCTTAGAGATTTCTTAATTGCTAATGCTTTCAAGGTTGGGAAAGCCGATCCAACTCTTTTTACTAAGACTTGTAATGGTGATTTGTTTGTGTGCCAAATTTATGTCGATGACATAATATTTGGTTCTACTAACCAAAAGTCTTGTGAAGAGTTTAGCAGGGTGATGACGCAGAAATTCGAGATGTCGATGATGGGCGAGTTGAACTACTTCTTTGGGTTCCAAGTGAAGCAACTCAAGGATGGCACCTTCATCTCCCAAACAAAGTACACGCAAGACTTGCTAAAGAGGTTTGGGATGAAGGACGCCAAGCCCGCAAAGACGCCGATGGGAACCGACGGACACACAGACCTCAACAAAGGAGGTAAGTCCGTTGATCAAAAAGCATACCGGTCAATGATAGGGTCTTTACTTTATTTATGTGCTAGTAGACCGGATATTATGCTTAGCGTATACATGTGTGCTAGATTTCAATCCGATCCTAAGGAGTGTCACTTAGTGGCGGTGAAGCGAATTCTTAGATATTTAGTTGCTACGCCTTGCTTCGGGCTCTGGTATCCAAAGGGGTCTACATTTGACTTGGTTGGATACTCAAACTCCGACTATGCTGGATGTAAGGTCGATAGGAAGAGTACATCAGGGACGTGCCAATTCTTAGGAAGGTCCCTGGTGTCGTGGAACTCTAAGAAACAAACCTCCGTTGCCCTATCCACCGCTGAGGCCGAGTATGTTGCCGCAGGACAGTGTTGCGCGCAACTACTTTGGATGAGGCAAACCCTCCGGGACTTTGGCTACAATCTGAGCAAAGTCCCACTCCTATGTGATAATGAGAGTGCCATCCGCATGGCGGAAAATCCTGTTGAACACAGCCGCACAAAGCACATAGACATCCGGCATCACTTTTTGAGAGACCACCAGCAAAAGGGAGATATCGAAGTGTTTCATGTTAGCACCGAGAACCAGCTAGCCGATATCTTTACCAAGCCTCTAGATGAGAAGACCTTTTGCAGGCTGCGTAGTGAGCTAAATGTCTTAGATTCGCGGAACTTGGATTGACTTATAGCATACATGTGTTTATGCCATTGATCATGTTCCTTATGCATTTTGTTGCTTATTATGGTGCTCAAGTTGTACAAACACTCCCTGGACCTCACAAGTCCGTTGCAAAGTGATGCACATGTTTAGGGGGAGATGTGTTACAAATTGACCCTTTGAGACTAACCATTTGCTTGAGCTTGCTTGATTTAGTCTCGAAGGTGGATTGAAAGGGAAAGGTGAACTTGGACCATGCAAGACTTCCACTGCACTCCGATGAGAGGGTAACTTATTCCAAGTTCATCTCTATGATCTTATTGCCTTTGTCCTCTTAAATGAAGATTTTGGTGAGGCAATGGGGTTAAGAGGCCAAGATTGATCCCGTTTTGGTGCTTGATGCCAAAGGGGGAGAAAATAAAGGCCAAAGCAATAAATGGATCAGCTACCACTTGAGAGATTTTGAAAATAGTAGAATAGAGCTTTTGTTTTAGCAAAACTCTTTTATTGTATCTCTTGTCAAAAGTTGACTTCTTGTGGGGAGAAGTGGTGATTATAGGAAATAGGGGGAGTTTTTGAAATCTTTGATCAATCTCTTTTGGAACGACTCTCTTTATACTTCAACATGTGTGTTTGACTTAGAGATAGAGATTTGAGTTTGATTTGCAAAAACAAACCAAGTGGTGGCAAAGGATGATCCATATATGCCAAAAATGAATCAAAAAAATGATTTTGCACTTGTTCTAGTTGCTTTATGTTGTGTTGGCATAAATCACCAAAAAGGGGGAGATTGAAAGGGAAATGTGCCCTTGGGCCATTTCTAAGTATTTTGGTGATTAAGTGCCAACTCAAGTGCTTAAATGTGAATTTATGCAATAGATGAACAAAGTGCAAATCAAGAGCAAAGGTACGTTTCTAAGTCTTAGTACATTGGTTTTGTGTACTAATATACTTGTCTAAGTATTGGAAACAGGAAGAAAAAGAAAAGGAAAAAGGTGGCTGTGTACAGCCAAGGGGCTGTTTCGGTCTGGGGCACCGGACTGTTCGGTGGTGCACCGGACAGTGTCCGGTGCGCCAGGCTGCCTCGGCCGAACAGACCGCTCTCGGGAATTCGCCGACGGCGTACGGCTAAAATTCACCGGACTGTCCGGTGTGCACCGGACTGTCCGGTGAGCCAACGGTCGGCTAGGGCCAACGGTCGGCCGCGGATTCAGCGCGCGACACGTGGCCAAGCCAACGGTCGGAAGGGGGCACCGGACTGTCCGGTGTGCACCGGACATGTCCGGTGCGCCAACGGCTCCCAGATCTGCAACGGTCGACTGCTCTGTTTAAGGAAAGAAATCGGGCACCGGACAGTGTCCGGTGTGCACCGGACTGTCCGGTGCGCCCGACGACAGAAGGCAAGATCAGCCTTCCAGATTTGTTCTCAACGGCTCCTAGCTGCCTTGGGGCTATAAAAGGGACCCCTAGGCGCATGGAGGAGTACACCAAGCAACCTTAGAGCATTCTTGATCATCCACACTCATTCTTTGCGCATTCGTTTGTCATTCTAAGTGATTCGAGCTCCGTTCTAGTGAGAACTTTGAGATAGTCTTTTGAGCTCGATTCTTGGCCGTGTGTGTGCGCATTTTGCTGTGGATTTGTGTGTGTTGCTTCCCTACCTTACTCCGTATTTCTTTGTGAATCTCAAGTGTAAGGGCGAGAGACTCCAAGTTGTGGAGATTCCTCGCAAACGGGAAATTGAAAGGAAAAACATAACACTGTGGTATTCAAGTTGATCATTGGATCACTTGAGAGGAGTTGAGTGCAACTCTCGTCCGTTGGGACGCCACAACGTGGAGTAGGCAAGTTTTGTACTTGGCCGAACCACGGGATAAATCACTGTGTCTTCTCTGTGTTGATTCCCTTGTGATTATCCTACTGTGCAAGATCTTCTCTCTAGCCACTTGGCATTAACTGTGCTAACACTTAATCAAAGTTTTGTGGCTTAAGTTTTGAAGTTTACAGGATCACCTATTCACCCCCCCCCCTCTAGGTGCTCTCACTCCCCCGCGCGCGCCCCTCTTTTTTTTCTTCCCTGCCCGCGCGCGGCGGCGCCCCCCTCCCCCCCCCCCCCCCCCCCCCCCCCGCCCCTGCTCAGCCCTGCGGCGGCGCTCGCTCGCCCCTCCCCGGCCCCGCGGCGGCGCTCGCCCGCCCGCCCCTCCCTCGCTCGCCGGCGACGCGGCCGGCCTCGCCCGCCCCCTGCCCGCCCGCGGCGGCGATCCCGCCCGCCCCTGCTCGCCGGCGCGCGGCCCCCGGCGCGGCCCCCGGTCCTCGGTGCGGCCCCCGCCCCCTGCTCGCCCGGCGCGGCCCCTGCCCCAGCGCGACCTCGACCCCCCTGCGCGCGTCGTCCTGGCCCTCGGCGTGGCCTCGCGCTCTCCGTTTGCCGCTAGCGCATTCCCGCGTGCGCAACCCGCGCTCGCTGCGATTATTTTTGGTTGGTAGTTAATGTCAAACTCCGTTAGTTAGCGTGCTGCGTCACGCGCTTCGCCGCGCGACGGATTTGTCTAATTTCAGGTTCTATCTATGTGTTGCGCCGTGCGCTTCGTCGCGCGACGATCCATTTTAATTTCAGATTGTTTAAGGTGTAACGCCGCGCGTGTATTCACGCGACGTTCCACCTTGGACTCAGTTTAGTCGACGTATGTCGTCGTGTGTTTCATCACGCGACGCTTAACGTCTCTTCATAACTAAAGCGAAGTGTCTCGTTGCGTGCTCGGTCGCGCGATGAGTCGTTAACTTCTTAATTTGTTTTAGAGTGCTATGTCGCGCGACAATCCTTTTTTATTTATCTTCACCTGCTTATAATGATTAGACATGAAACATGACTTTACTTTACGCTAAACATAGTGTCTACATTAAATTTCCTTCCATTAAGCGAGTGGTTAATTTATAATCATGTAACGTGACCGTTTCTCGACTGTCTTGTTCCCTTTCTCTCTTAACTGTAACTGCGAGCCCGCGTGGAACGTCTGTTTACTTACTACATTCTATTGTATGGTGTACTGTTCTTTTGTATTAAATATGTGGATGTATGTGTGTTTGCGCTCGCATAGAGAACGATCCGGTCGAAGAGCCCGAGGAACTAGCAGGAGAAGCCCCTGAGCAGCAGTCGGTTGGTGGAGGCAAGTGTCCTTTGACCTATCTCTGTCCTATTCATTATTTAATTCACCTCCCGCTTTACACATTTATGCCTAAGGATTGACTAGCTTTGTTATCCATGTCCTTGCTTACCTATTTGGGTTGGATTATTATTGTTTAGCTTTATGCTATTGCTTAACTCTAATCAATGAACATGATGAGATTATCTATGATACGCTGTTTTCCCCTTTCTTATGATGATGTTATACTTGTGGTCTTCAAGGGGGCTCGAGCGGTTTCTCGAGTGCCTCTCCGTAAGGACCTGTTCTATGGATGACCGCCCGGGAAAACAGTGCAACCATGAGGGTGGAATGGGATGCCCTTAGCTGAATAATTAGAGGATCCGGGGTGTAGTTCACTTAGCCGTCGTGCCGTCAATGGGGCTCGGTGTATGCGGCTCGCTCTGCCAAGTTTGGGTTCGCCCCTTGGGGAGGAGTGCGGTGCATTTAGGAAACCTAACGGGTGGCTACAGCCCCGGGGAATCTTTGTAAAGGCTACGTAGTGATGTCCTGCTAGGCCACCTAGGTAGTGGTCAATGGGGAGTAGCTCTCTCCGGGCAGAAAGGGAATCACGGCTTGTGGGTAAAGTGCACAACCTCTGCAGAGTGTTTGAAAACTGATATATCAGCCGTGCTCGCGGTTATGAGCGGCCAAGGGAGCTCCAGTGATTAGTGGTACTTGATCAGAGATACTTTGGTACAGGTGGCTATAAGATCGATGGTTCTGGTTATGACTTAGGTGCTGGTAAGTGGTACTCTTTCCGTTTGGAAAGGGTACATCGGGCTAATAACTTGGGTTAATGCTAAAACCTGGCTTTCTATTAGTAAATAATAATCTGACCAACTAAAAGCAACTGCCTGACTTATCCCCACATAAAGCTAGTCCACTACAGCCAAACGGGATACTTGCTGAGTATGTTGATGTGTACTCACCCTTGCTCTACACACCAAACCCCCCCCCATCCCCAGGTTGTCAGCATTGCAACCACTGCTCAGGCGAAGATGAAGCTGTGGAAGGAGACTTCCAGGAGTTCCAAGACTACGACGAGTTCTAGGCGTGGGTTAGCGGCAACCCCCAGTCGGCTGCCTGTGAAGGCCGCGGTTATCTACGTTTCTTTTCCGCACTTTGATTTATTGTAAGGACTATGTGGACGTCTCAGACGTATGATGTAATCGACTATTATTTCCCTTTTAATACTATTTTGAGCACTGTGTGATGATGTCCATGTTATGTAACTGCTGTGTACGTGAATAACTGATCCTGGCATGTACATGGTTCGCATTCGGTTTGCCTTCTAAAACCGGGTGTGACATAAGTGGTATCAAAGTCGTGCTGACTGTAGGACCGCTAACCTAGAATAGAATGGTCGTTCTAAGGACTATAGACCTCTGTCCCTGCCTTGACTTTGATATCTCTTCAAAAGTTGGTCATACCGACCAAACCTATGTTCTACTATATATTATACCTTGCTGAAAATCATGTTTTATTCTAATCCTTCATTTATTTATGATTCATTACTTGCTGGTCATATTGATTCTGTTCTCACCCTTTTGCTTGCGATGTCTTTTGTAGATGGCTCAACTTAGACACACTGCACGAAAGTCCGTCATCCCCTTCTTACCCTCCCGCCTTGCTGAGCGTCCGCTTCGCCGTCCCGTGGCCGGACAGTCCAGCCACTTGGAGAGACTGCACCACCGCCTGCATGAGGAGCAGGAACATCGACGACAGGAGCAGGAGCAGCAGGGCTCTTCTTTCTTGCTCCAGCAGGAGATAGAGTCTGTGAGGAGCTGCTCCCCTGTGCTTCCTCTGGAGGCGCCCCCTGCACCGCCACTGGGCGCCCCAGCTTCTGGAGTAGCTGCTGGAGGAGACCCAGACGACGGAGGTGGTGACGACAGCTCAAGCCACGACATCGACTTCTCTGCTAACCATGAGCCGGAAGGATGGGTTGCTCGACCCATTACTCGCGACGCTGCTCGCGGGTGTCACTTCCACGATGCGCTCGATACCCTGCTATGTCGGGCACTTAACCGGCATACTTGGTCCATCGAGTATCGCTGTGTGGTCTACCAGCACAGTCGCGGGGTCTACCCGGACCGCTGGGAGGCAACCTGCTTGGTGCGCCGTCCGGAGAACAGTCTCCAGGGTGCGGAGGCCTGCTCAGAGCACTATTCTATCTCTAAGCGGGACTCAGCTGAGGCGGCCATGCAAGATGCTGCACGGCGTGCGCTTTCGCACTACTGCTTGGTTCTCGGTGGGGTAGCTGACGGTCTTGATCTGAAGTATTACCCCCGCCGTCCATCTGGCAGCACAGGAGGCGTAATTGTCTCACCTGTCGGTGAGGGCAATCCTAGGTTGAGCAGCACAGTCAACCTAGCCGTCGTGCTAAACACGGAGCTGGACCATGCACTAGACGAGCTGAGTAGGGCTCGTGCTGAGATCGCCCTGCTGCGGGCTGAGCGCGCGGAACGTCGTCACCTGGATGGTGGTTCCCCCGCTCCCATCGGGACTCAGCACCCGTACTGCTCACCTCGGTGTGGACACCAGTCTTATGGCAATCCCGACTGCAAGACCAAGATAACTCTAGAACCATAGATCGTTAGAGTTGGATCTTGTAATTAATACGAAATATATACGTAGAAGCTACAGTCTTAGCGTTAGTCTCGGTCTTAGTTAGCCTTAGTTAGACAGGGTAGTTTGCTATATCCTGTGCATTTATGTTTGTCATGATGAACTATGTTTGGTTTGGATCTTTGTAATGATTGTCACCAGAGTGTGGGTATCCCCTGCATTTTGGTTTACCTATTATGTTAATGGAGTTAGTTATATAGTTGGGAAACCTTTTATTCCACTTTCCTCTTTATCTGAGAAGCTGTGTGGTCTGTGTTGGAGATCAGTGAAGATGCTCATCTGTTCAGTGCTGTTGAAGGATTCTATACTCTTTTCTTATGCTGCAAGATTTGCCAGATCAGTTCTGATGTGTGGTTGCATCCTGCAGATGTCAGAGAACAGGTGCAGAGGAGGAAGGCGTGCTCAGTAGGAGCGAGCCGCTCAGCAGGAGGAGGTGCCTCAGCAGCAGCACCTGCCGCCTGTTGGGAATAGTCCCACATTGTCTGGTGAGAGTGGAAAAGCATGGTTTATATGGTTGAGGGTGCAACCCCCTATCAGGCTAGCTTTTTTGGGGGAGTGTTGGCCCAAGAGACCTAAAGCCCGCTGCTATACGTGCGGGCGCGTGTGTCGCGGCCCGTCAGGCTGGGTGGGCGCGCCGTGTGTGCGGGCGGCCCCGACGGACACGCCATGTGTGGACGGTCCGGTTCCAACAATTGGTATCAGAGCCAGGTTGGCCCAGTGCATTCTCAAGACAAATCTCGGCTCACAATGTGTGAGGGAGAGATTGTTGGGAATAGTCCCACATTGTCTGGTGAGAGTGGAAAAGCATGGTTTATATGGTTGAGGGTGCAACCCCCTATCAGGCTAGCTTTTTTGGGGGAGTGTTGGCCCAAGAGACCTAAAGCCCGTTGCTATACGTGCAGGCGCGTGTGTCGCGGCCCGTCAGGCTGGGTGGGCGCGCCGTGTGTGCGGGCGGCCCCGACGGACACGCCATGTGTGGACGGTCCGGTTCCAACACCGCCCCCGCCCCCGATGTCGATCGAGCAGATGTTTCTGATGCAGACTCAAGCAGTTCAAGCCATCGGTCAGACTCTAGCCGCCATTCAGCAGCAGCAGCAGCAAGCACCACCTTAGCCTCAGATGCCTCAGATGCCCAGAGACAAGCGTGCTGAATTCATGAGAGGTCATCCACCAACGTTTGCTCACTCTTCTGACCCCATGGATGCTGAAGACTGGCTGCGCATTGTGGAGCGGGAGTTGCATACCGCTCAGTGCGATGACAGGGAGAAAGTCCTGTATGGTCCCCGTCTGTTGAGAGGAGCAGCTCAGTCATGGTGGGAGTCTTACCTCGCCACCCATGCCCACCCCAACGCCATCACCTGGGAAGAGTTCAGAGGAAGCTTTCGTCGGTACCATGTGCCTGCAGGACTGATGACAGTGAAGAAGGAGGAGTTCTTGGCCCTTAAGCAAGGGTTGTCATCTGTCAGCGAGTACCGAGACAGGTTTCTGCAGTTGTCTCGCTATGCTCCTGAAGATGTCAACACCGACGCCAAGCGGCAGTACCGTTTCCTGAGAGGCTTGGTTGACCCTCTGCAGTACCAACTGATGAATCACACCTTCCCGACATTTCAGCACCTGATTGACAGAGCAATCATGACGGAGAGGAAGCGTAAGGAGATGGAGGATCGTAAGCGCAAGATCAGTGGACCCCAGCCTGGAAGCAGCAGCCGCCCTCGTTTCTCAGGCAATCAACCTCAGCAGTTCAGGCAGAACCAGCGTCCACCTCAGCAGCATCAGCAGTTCCAAAGGCAGTATCCTCCGCACCAGTATCAGAACCGTCAGAGCAATTAGTCAGGAGGCCAGTTTCAGAGGCAGAATCAGCAGGCACCTTGTCTTCCTGCCCCAGCAAACCAGCAGAACAGCCAAGCAGCACCAGCTCAGGTTGGAAACAGAGCATGTTTCCACTGTGGAGAGCAAGGCCACTGGGTGATGCAATGTCTGAAGAAGACAGCCCAGCAGCAGTCAGGCCCCAATGCCCCAGCAAAGCAGAATGTGTCTCAGCCTGGAGCAGGCAACCGCTCTCAACCGCGCTACAATCATGGAAGACTGAACCACTTGGAGGCTGAAGCAGTTCAGGAGACCCCCGGCATGATAGTAGGTATGTTCCCAGTCGACTCCCATATTGCAGAAGTGTTATTTGATACTGGAGCAACGCATTCTTTCATTACTGCATCATGGGTAGAAGCACATAATCTTCCAATTACTACCATGTCAACCCCCATTCAAATTGACTCGGCCGGTGGTAGACTTCGAGCTGATAGCATCTGTTTGAATGTAAGTGTGGAAATAAGGGGGATAGCGTTTCCCGCTAACCTTATAGTAATGGGTACTCAGGGAATAGATGTCATCCTAGGGATGAATTGGCTAGATAAGTATCAGGCAGTTATCAGTTGTGATAAGAGGACAATCAAGTTGGTGTCTCCACTAGGAGAGGAAGTGGTGACCGAGTTAGTCCCGCCTGAGCCGAAGAAAGGAAGTTGTTATCAGATGGCTGTCGATAGCAGTGAAGCAGACCCAATTGAGAGGATCAAGATTGTGTCTGAGTTTCCAGATGTGTTTCCAAAAGACTTACCAGGTATGCCACCAGAGCGGAAAGTTGAGTTTGCTATTGAGCTACTTCCTGGAACCGCCCCCATCTTCAAGAGAGCTTACAGAATATCTGGGCCAGAGTTAGTTGAACTTAAGAAGCAGATCGATGAGTTGTCAGAGAAAGGTTACATCCGACCAAGCACCTCGCCTTGGGCCGCTCCTGTCTTGTTTGTGGAAAAGAAAGATGGCACCAAAAGGATGTGTATCGATTATCGAGCTCTGAATGAAGTCACGATCAAGAACAAGTACCCTTTGCCCAGAATAGAAGATCTGTTCGACCAGTTGAGAGGAGCCAGTGTGTTCTCCAAGATTGATTTGAGGTCAGGTTATCATCAGCTCAGGATCCGACCTTCAGACATTCCGAAGACGGCATTCATTACCAAGTATGGTTTGTATGAGTTCACTGTGATGTCTTTTGGTTTGACCAATGCGCCAGCCTTTTTCATGAACTTGATGAACGGTGTATTCATGGATTATCTTGACAAGTTTGTGGTGGTATTCATTGATGACATTCTGGTTTATTCTCAAAGCGAAGAAGAGCATGCAGGTCATTTGAAGATGGTATTGCAGAGATTGCGAGAGCACCAGTTGTATGCAAAGTTGAGCAAATGTGAATTCTGGATCAATGAAGTCCTGTTCTTGGGTCACATAATCAACAAAGAAGGATTGGCCGTGGATCCGAAGAAAGTGGTAGATATTCTGAACTGGAAAGCGCCAACGGATGCTCGTGGAATCAAGAGTTTCATTAGAATGGCTGGATATTATCGGCGATTCATTGAAGGGTTTTCGAAGATTGCGAAACCAATGACAATGTTGCTAGGCAACAAGGTTGAGTTCAAGTGGACCCAGAGATGACAAGAGGCCTTTGAAGCGCTGAAAGAGAAGTTGACAACAGCGCCTGTCCTAGTCTTGCCTGATGTGCACAAGCCCTTCTCTGTGTACTGTGATGCTTGTTACACAGGTTTGGGATACGTGTTGATGCAAGAGGGAAGAGTTGTGGCCTACTCGTCCCGATAGCTGAAGGTTCATGAGAAGAACTACCCAATCCATGATCTAGAGTTGGCAGCGGTGGTTCACGCACTGAAGACATGGAGGCACTATCTGTATGGATAGAAATGCGATGTTTTCACAGATCACAAGAGTCTGAAGTACATATTCACTCAGTCAGAGTTGAACATGAGGCAACGAAGATGGTTAGAGTTGATCAAAGATTATGAGTTGGAGATTCATTACCATCCAGGCAAAGCAAACGTAGTGGCAGATGCTTTGAGCAGAAAGAGTCAAGTCAATCTGATGGTCGCTCGTCCGATGCCTTATGAGTTGGCCAAGGAGTTCGACAGGTTGAGTCTCGGATTTCTGAACAATTCGCGAGGAGTCACAGTCGAGTTGGAACCTACCTTGGAGCGGGAAATCAAAGAAGCGCAGAAGAATGATGAGAAGATCAGTGAGATCCGGCGACTGATTCTAGAAGGCAAAGGCAAAGATTTTCGAGAAGATGCAGAAGGCGTGATATGGTTCAAAGACCGCCTGTGTGTTCCCAATGTCCAGTCTATTCAGGAGTTGATTCTCAAGGAAGCTCATGAGATAGCCTATTCGATTCACCCTGGCAGTGAGAAGATGTATCAGGATCTGAAGAAGAAATTCTGGTGGTATGGAATGAAGAGGGAAATCGCAGAGCATGTGGCTATGTGTGATAGTTGTCGAAGAATTAAGGCAGAGCACCAGAGACCAGCCGGATTGTTACAACCGTTGCAGATCCCTCAGTGGAAATGGGATGAAATCGGTATGGATTTCATAGTCGGAGTGCCTCGCACTCGAGCCGGCTACGATTTCATTTGGGTAGTAGTGGACCGCTTGACCAAGTCAGCCCACTTCATACCTATCAAGACCAACTACAGCAGTGCAGTATTGGCAGAGTTGTATATGTCTCGGATCGTTTGTCTTCATGGTGTGCCAAAGAAGATAGTGTCAGACAGAGGAACGCGGTTCACCTCTCATTTCTGGCAGCAGTTGCATGAAGCCTTGGGCACACATCTGAATTTCAGTTCAGCTTATCATCCGCAGACAGATGGTCAGACCGAAAGAACCAATCAAATTCTTGAAGACATGTTGAGAGCCTGTGCGTTGCAAGATCAGTCCGGATGGGACAAGCGATTGCCTTATGCAGAGTTTTCCTATAACAACAGTTACCAGGCCAGTTTGAAGATGTCACCATTTCAGGCGCTCTATGGAAGGAGTTGCAGAACTCCGTTGCAATGGGATCAGCCTGGAGAAAAGCAGGTGTTTGGGCCAGACATTTTGCTTGAAGCCGAAGAGAACATCAAGATGGTCCGAGAGAATCTGAAGATAGCGCAATCAAGACAGCGAAGCTATGCAGACACAAGAAGAAGGGAGCTGAGTTTCGAAGTCGGAGACTTTGTCTATCTGAAAGTGTCACCGATCAGAGGAGTCAAGAGGTTCGGAGTCAAAGGCAAGCTAGCACCCCGCTACATTGGTCCGTACCAAATTCTCTCAAGGCGTGGAGAAGTGGCCTATCAGCTCAGTCTGCCAGAGAATCTGTCTGCTGTGCATGATGTCTTTCATGTGTCTCAGTTGAAAAAGTGCTTGCGTGTGCCAGAAGAGCAATTGCCAGTGGAAGGTCTTGAAGTCCCGGAGGACTTGACCTACGTTGAGAAGCCAGTGCAAATCCTGGAGGTTGCAGACCGAGTCACTCGAAGGAAGACCATCAGAATGTGCAAAGTCAAATGGAATCACCACTCCGAAGAAGAGGCAACCTGGGAGCGTGAAGATGATCTGATGGCTAAATACCCTGAGCTCTTTGCTAGCCAACCCTGAATCTCGAGGGCGAGATTCTTTTAAGGGGGATAGGTTTGTAACGCCCTGAATTTGGGGGTAGAATTTTTTCTTCTTTTCTCTCACCAAATTCGGGCGTTACTCTCTTTTCTCTTTCCCCGTTTTGCTCCTTCTACCCAATTTCAAACCAGTATAGCGACAGGTGTTCGTGTCATGTATAAACCAAAACCTAAGTATCATGGGTGTTGCATCATGCCGAAGCACATTTCTTTGTCTGATGTTGAGTGTTCGGCTCGTTCCGTTCCGGATTTCGATTCGCGATTTAATTCCGTTTAGTGGTCGTGCACGTCGTGGGTTTTCAATCCGCGAAGTGGCCCGACCCAACCCAGCCCAGCCCGGTCCGGCCCGGCCCTGCGCGCCCCTGGCGCCCACACCCCCCCATGCGCCCCCTTCTCTCTCTCTCTCTCTCTCTCTCTCTCTCTCTCTCTCATTTGGATCTCCCGCGCAGCAACCTCCCCTCTCCCTCTTCCACCTCTCTCTCCCTGTGGTGCCCTAGGAATTGGAGACGGCGATCACCGGATTTTGGACCCCGAGGTGAGCTCCCCTCCCCTCCCCTTCTTCTCTCTCTCTCTCTCCCTCCTCTTCTTCATCCCCCGCGCGCGCCCCTCTTTTTTTCCCTGCCCGCGCGCGGCGGCGCCCCCCCGCCCCTACTCAGCCCCGCGGCGGCGCTCGCCCGCCCACCCCTCCCCCGCTCGCCGGCGGCGCGGCCGGCCTCGCCCGCCCCCTGCCCGCCCGCGGCGGCGCCCCCCGCCCCTCCCCGGCCCGCGGCGGCGATCCCGCCCGCCCCTGCTCGCCGGCGCGCGGCCCCGGCGGCTCGGCCCCGGTGCGGCCCCCGCCCCCTGCTCGCCCGGCTCGGCCCCGGCGCGGCCCCTGCCCCAGCGCGACCTCGACCCCCCTGCGCGCGTCGTTCTGGCCCTCGGCGTGGCCTCGCGCTCCCCGTTTGCCGCTAGCGCATTCCCGCGTGCGCAACCCGCGCTCGCTGCGATTATTTTTGGTTGGTAGTTAATGTCAAACTCCGTTAGTTAGCGTGCTGCGTCGCGCGCTTCGCCACGCGACGGATTTGTCTAATTTCAGGTTCTATCTATGTGTTGCGCCGTGCGCTTCGTCGCGCGACGATCCATTTTAATTTCAGGTTGTTTAAGGTGTAACGCCGCGCGTGTATTCACGCGACGTTCCACCTTGGACTCAGTTTAGTCGACGTATGCCGTCGTGCGTTTCGTCACGCGACGCTTAACGTCTCTTCATAACTAAAGCGAAGTGTCTCGTTGCGTGCTCGGTCGCGCGATGAGTCGTTAACTTCTGAATTTGTTTTAGAGTGCTATGTCGCGCGACAATCCTTTTTTATTTATCTTCACCTGCTTATAATGATTAGACATGAAACATGACTTTACTTTACGCTAAACATAGTGTCTACATTAAATTTCCTTCCATTAAGCGAGTGGTTAATTTATAATCATGTAACGTGACCGTTTCTCGACTGTCTTGTTCCCTTTCTCTCTTAACTGTAACTGCGAGCCCGCGTGGAACGTCTGTTTACTTACTACATTCTATTGTATGGTGTACTGTTCTTTTGTATTAAATATGTGGATGTATGTGTGTTTGCGCTCGCATAGAGAACGATCCGGTCGAAGAGCCCGAGGAACTAGCAGGAGAAGCCCCTGAGCAGCAGTCGGTTGGTGGAGGCAAGTGTCCTTTGACCTATCTCTGTCCTATTCATTATTTAATTCACCTCCCGCTTTACACATTTATGCCTAAGGATTGACTAGCTTTGTTATCCATGTCCTTGCTTACCTATTTGGGTTGGATTATTATTGTTTAGCTTTATGCTATTGCTTAACTCTAATCAATGAACATGATGAGATTATCTATGATACGCTGTTTTCCCCTTTCTTATGATGATGTTATACTTGTGGTCTTCAAGGGGGCTCGAGCGGTTTCTCGAGTGCCTCTCCGTAAGGACCTGTTCTATGGATGACCGCCCGGGAAAACAGTGCAACCATGAGGGTGGAATGGGATGCCCTTAGCTGAATAATTAGAGGATCCGGGGTGTAGTTCACGTAGCCGTCGTGCCGTCAATGGGGCTCGGTGTATGCGGCTCGCTCTGCCAAGTTTGGGTTCGCCCCTTGGGGAGGAGTGATGTGCATTTAGGAAACCTAACGGGTGGCTACAGCCCCGGGGAATCTTTGTAAAGGCTACGTAGTGATGTCCTGCTAGGCCACCTAGGTAGTGGTCAATGGGGAGTAGCTCTCTCCGGGCAGAAAGGGAATCACGGCTTGTGGGTAAAGTGCACAACCTCTGCAGAGTGTTTGAAAACTGATATATCAGCCATGCTCGCGGTTATGAGCGGCCAAGGGAGCTCCAGTGATTAGTGGTACTGATCAGAGATACTTTGGTACAGGTGGCTATGAGATCGATGGTTCTGGTTATGACTTTGGTGCTGGTAAGTGGTACCCTTTCCGTTTGGAAAGGGTACATCGGGCTAATAACTTGGGTTAATGCTAAAACCTGGCTTTCTATTAGTAAATAATAATCTGACCAACTAAAAGCAACTGCCTGACTTATCCCCACATAAAGCTAGTCCACTACAGCCAAACGGGATACTTGCTGAGTATGTTGATGTGTACTCACCCTTGCTCTACACACCAAACCCCCCCTCCATCCCCAGGTTGTCAGCATTGCAACCACTGCTCAGGCGAAGATGAAGCTGTGGAAGGAGACTTCCAGGAGTTCCAAGACTACGACGAGTTCTAGGCGTGGGTTAGCGGCAACCCCCAGTCGGTTGCCTGTGAAGGCCGCGGTTATCTACGTTTCTTTTCCGCACTTTGATTTATTGTAAGGACTATGTGGACGTCTCAGACGTATGATGTAATCGACTATTATTTCCCTTTTAATACTATTTTGAGCACTGTGTGATGATGTCCATGTTATGTAACTGCTGTGTACGTGAATAACTGATCCTGGCACGTACATGGTTCGCATTCGGTTTGCCTTCTAAAACCGGGTGTGACAGATTACAAGATTCTGTGAACAGTACGGGGGTACTGTTCATCTATTTATAGGCACAGGACGCAGCCTGTGAGAAATTACATTCATGCCATTTACAAATGTTTACAATCATAATACAAGCTACCACGGGTTGATTAGTCATTTCATCTTTAAGTCGGTTCACTCCTTCGTCTTGAGATATGTCACTATGCCGAAGCTTCATGGGTTACAGCTTCGTCACTGCTTTTGAGAGGATCTTTCGAATGTGTTTCTTTTTATTGGATCTTCGGCGACGAAGCATACCCCCAACAGTATATATATAGGGCATGTATAACGGGAGCCCTAGGCTTCCAATAGTTAAAGGAAGCCCAGGCCGACCACCCTGCAACGTGGTTCAACCCAACGCGCCGACTCAACCAGGCTGTCGGGTGCGCCACTCGCCCCATGCGCGCAAAAAGGAATGCATGCATGAGTCAAACACGTTCCCTTGCATGCGCGTAAATTTAGGAAAGATATGTGTGACGATTTCTATTTTTAAATGTTTTATTTCCTCCATAAATTTAGGATCGCTGCAACAGCAGCCATGCAACTAGACTCGTAAGGACCATTTTATGACATATACTGATACTAAATATGCCAAACTATAGATAATTATGCAATTCGGTATACTGCATAAAAATCTGTTACCAGCTGCATGCGCACGAATTTATGATGGAAAGAATGTGCAATGAAAGAAAATGAATTGCACGCATAGAAACAAAAAATTATATTTAATATTTTATTTCCTTCATAAATATAGGATCCCTCCAACAGCCATACAGCTAAACACATTAGAACTAATTTATAATATATACTTATACAAATTATACTACACGGTGTAGGTATTTATGAAATTCGGTACACTACGTAAAAAATCTGGTATGTTGTTCACTGGTGAACGCATCTCCGGGTTGGAGCGTAAAAAGTTTAAGCTTTGAGCATAAAATCCCTCAATTATAAGCGTAAATACCGAGCCAATGTGAGAGGTTGATAGCTCTAGTAGGTTGTTATTATGATCCTATTTTTATGGCAGATCCGAAAAACATGGCAGCTGCATGCATGCGGTTTTTATTTTTATGCAGATCCAAAAATTATGGCAAAATGCATGCATGAGTCAAACACGTTCCCTTGCATGCGCGTAAATTTAGGAAAGATATGTGTGGCAGTTTCTATTTTAAATGCTTTATTTCCTCCATAAATTTAGGATCGCTGCAACAGTCATGCAGCTAGACTCGTAATGACCATTTTATGATATATACTGATACTAAATATGCTATAATATGTAGATAATTATGCAATTCGCTATACTGCGTAAAAATCTGTTACCAGCTGCATGCACACGAATTTATGATGGAAAGAATATGCAATGAAAGGAAATGAATTGCATTCATAGAAACAAAAAATCGCATTTAATATTTTATTTCCTTCATAAATATAGGATCCCTCCAACAGCCATGGAGCTAAACGCATTAGAACTAGTTTATGATATATACTGAAACAAATTATACTACACGATGTAGGTATTTATGCAATTCCTTACACTGCGTAAAAAATCTGGTATGTTGTTCACTGGTGGACGCATCTCCGGGTGGAGCGTAAAAACCTTAAGTTTTGAGCATAAAATCTCTCAATTATAAGCGTAAATATCGAGTCAATGTAAAAGGTTGATAGCTCTAGTAGGTTGTTATTACGATCCTATTTTTATGACAGATCCGAAAAACATGGCAGTCGCATGCATGTAGTTTCTATTTTTATACAGATCCAAAAATTATGGCAAAAATCGTGGGAGTTTCCATTGCATGCGCGCAAATTAGGAACAACATAAATTAAGGAATTGCCTTTCCAATGTACATGCAGTAAACTGATATACGAACTCCATGTTAAGCATAAAATCGTACAGTTTTTAACGTAAATAATACATATGGTAGGCATAAAACATAATTATCGAAAAGAAAATTGCGCCGGTTCGGAGGATGTCACGCGCGATCATCACTGCGCGCATCTCGCGCCTTCCGTGACGCCGCTCGCTCGAACATTGCGTCTCATGCGTCACCGTCGCTACTTGCACGTCGACAGGCGTCGCTTGCTCGCCTGCCTTGGAAGTGTTGTCGCCTCGGGGCCCCGGATGTATGTCGTCATTCGGACCGCCCGAACTGCGCCGGATCGGAAGATGTCATGCGCGAACGTGATAGTCGCCTAGAGGGGGGGTGAATAGGGCGAAACTGAAATTTACAAATATAAACACAACTACAAGCCGGGTTAGCGTTAGAAATATAAACGAGTCCGAGAGAGAGGGCGCAAAACAAATCCCAAGCGAATAAGCAAGTGAGACACGGAGATTTGTTTTACCGAGGTTCGGTTCTTGCAAACCTACTCCCCGTTGAGGAGGCCACAAAGGCCGGGTCTCTTTCAACCCTTCCCTCTCTCAAACGGTCCCTCGGACCGAGTGAGCTTCTCTTCTCAAATCAAAGCCGGGAACAAAACTTCCCCGCAAGGGCCACCACACAATTGGTGCCTCTTGCCTTGATTACAATGGAGTTGTGATCTCAAGAACAAGTGAGAAAGAAAAGAAGCAATCCAAGCGCAAGAGCTCAAATGAACACGGCAAATCACTCTCACTAGTCACTAGGGCTTTGTGTGGAATTGGAGAGGATTTGATCTCTTTAGTGTGTCTAGAATTGAATGCTAGAGCTCTTGTAGTAGTTGAGAAGTGGAAAACTTGGATGCAATGAATGGTGGGGTGGTTGGGGTATTTATAGCCCCAACCACCAAACTTGACCGTTGGCTGGAGGCGTCTGCACGATGGCGCACCGGACAGTCCGGTGCACACCGGACAGTCCGGTGCCCCTGCCACGTCATCACTGCCGTTGGATTCTGACCGTTGGAGCTTCTGACTTGTGGGCCCGCCTGGGTGTCCGGTGCACACCGGACATGTACTGTTTGATGTCCGGTGCACCGGTATGGGCATGTCTGACGTCTGCGCGCGCTGTGCGCGCATTAAATGCACCGCAGGGAGCCGTTGGCGCCGAAAAGAGCCGTTGCTCCGCTGGTACACCGGACAGTCCGGTGCACACCGGACAGTCCGGTGAATTTTAGCGGAGCGGCTGCCACGCGAACCCGAGGCTGGCGAGTTCCGGAGACCGCGCTTCCTTGGAGCACCGGACATGTCCGGTGCACACCGGACAGTCCGGTGAATTATAGCGCGCCGGCTTCCGAGAAATCCCGAGAGTGAAGAGTTTGAGTCTGAGTCCCCTGGTGCACCGGACAGGTACTGTTCACTGTCCGGTGGCACACCGGACAGTCCGGTGCGCCAGACCAGGGGTGCCCTCGGTTGCCCCTTTGCTCCTTTATTGAATCCAACACTTGGTCTTTTTATTGGCTGAGTGTGAACCTTTTACACCTGTATAATCTATACACTTGGGCAAACTAGTTAGTCCAAAGATTTGTGTTGGGCAATTCAATCACCAAAATTATTTAGGAACTAGGTGTAAGCCTAATTCCCTTTCAATCTCCCCCTTTTTGGTGATTGATGCCAACACAAACCAAAGCAAACAGAGATGTGCATAATTGAACTAGTTTGCATAATGTAAGTGTAAAGGTTGCTTGGAATTGAGCCAATATAACTACTTACAAGATATGCATGGAATGTTTCTTTCTTATTTAGTATTTTGGACCACTCTTGCACCACATGTTTTGTTTTTGCAAAATTTTTTGTAAATTCATTTCAAAGATCTTTTGCAAATAGTCAAAGGTAAATGAATAAGAGTTTGTAAAGCACTTTCAAGATTTGAAATTTTCTCCCCCTGTTTCAAATGCTTTCCCTTTGACTAAACAAAACTCCCCCTAAAAGAGATCCACCTCTTAGTGTTCAAGAGGGTTTTGATATACCATTTTTGAAATACTACGTTCTCCCCTTTTTAACACAATAGGATACCAAATGATAAATACTTTTGGAAAGCACTAAGTTTTTTGAATTTGGTGGTGGTGGTGCGGTCCTTTTGCTTTGGGCTCATTTCTCCCCCTTTTTGGCATGAATCGCCAAAAACGGAATCATTAGAGCCCTCGAAGTAATTTCTTCCCCTTTGGTCATAAGTAAATGAGTTAAGATTATACCAAAGATGAAATCCGGTACTTTTGCTTTGGGCTTTTACTTTCTCCCCCAAAGACAAGGTCCTTTTCTTGGAGCGATGGCGAAGGATGAGTTACGGAGTGGAAGCCTTTGTCTTCGCCGAAGACTCCAATTCCCTTTCAATGTGCCTATGACTTGGTTTAAAATAGACTTGAAAACGCATTAGTCATAGCATATGAAAGAGACATGATCAAAGGTACATTTATGAGCTATGTTTGCAAGCTAGCAAAAGAAATTTCTAGAATCAAGAATATTGAGCTCATGCCTAAGTCTGGTAAAAGATTGTTCATCAAGTGGCTTGGTAAAGATATCGGCTAATTGATCTTTAGTATTAATGTAAGAAATCTCGATATCCCCCTTTTGTTGGTGATCCCTAAGAAAATGATACCGAATGGCTATGTGCTTAGTGCGGCTATGCTCGACGGGATTGTCGGCCATTTTGATTGCACTCTCATTATCACATAGCAAAGGGACTTTGGTTAATTTGTAACCGTAATCCCGCAGGGTTTGCCTCATCCAAAGCAATTGCGCGCAACAATGTCCTGCGGCAATGTACTCGGCTTCGGCGGTGGAAAGAGCGACCGAATTTTGCTTCTTTGAAGCCCAAGACACCAAGGATCTTCCCAAGAACTGGCAAGTCCCCGATGTGCTCTTCCTATTAATCTTACACCCCGCCCAGTCGGCATCCGAATAGCCAAGTAAATCAAATGTGGATCCCCGAGGGTACCAAAGCCCAAACTTAGGAGTATAAGCCAAATATCTCAAGATTCGTTTTACGGCCGTAAGGTGGGATTCCTTAGGGTCGGATTGGAATCTTGCACACATGCAAACGGAAAGCATAATGTCCGGTCGAGATGCACATAAATAAAGCAATGAACCAATCATCGACCGGTATACCTTTTGATCCACGGACTTACCTCCCGTGTCGAGGTCGAGATGCCCATTAGTTCCCATGGGTGTCTTGATGGGTTTGGCATCCTTCATCCCAAACTTAGCAAGAATGTCTTGAGTGTACTTCGTTTGGCTAATGAAGGTGCCTTCTTGGAGTTGCTTCACTTGAAATCCTAAGAAATACTTCAACTCCCCCATCATAGACATCTCGAATTTCTGTGTCATGATCCTACTAAACTCTTCACATGTAGACTCGTTAGTAGACCCAAATATAATATCGTCAACATAAATTTGGCATACAAACAAGTCATTTTCAAGAGTTTTAGTAAAGAGTGTAGGATCGGCCTTGCCGACTTTGAAGCCATTAGCAATAAGGAAATCTCTTAGGCATTCATACCATGCTCTTGGGGCTTGCTTGAGCCCATAAAGCGCCTTAGAGAGCCTATAAACATGGTTAGGATACTCACTGTCTTCAAAGCCGGGAGGTTGCTCAACATAGACCTCTTCCTTGATCGGTCCGTTGAGGAAGGCACTTTTCACGTCCATTTGATAGAGCTTAAAGCCATGGTAAGTAGCATAGGCCAATAATATGCGAATTGACTCAAGCCTAGCTACGGGTGCATAGGTTTCACCGAAATCCAAACCTTCGACTTGTGAATACCCTTTGGCCACGAGTCGAGCTTTGTTCCTTGTCACCACACCATGCTCATCTTGCTTGTTGCGGAAGACCCATTTGGTTCCTACAACATTTTGGTTAGGACATGGAACTAAATGCCATACCTCGTTCCTCGTGAAATTGTTGAGCTCCTCTTGCATCGCCACCACCCAATCCGAATCTTGGAGAGCTTCCTCTACCCTGTGTGGCTCAATAGAGGAAACAAAAGAGTAATGTTCACAAAAATGAGCAACCCGAGATCTAGTAGTTACCCCCTTATGAATGTCTCCGAGGATAGTGTCGACGGGGTGATCTCGTTGGATTGCTTGGTGGACTCTTGGGTGTGGCGGCCTTGGTTCTTCCTCATCCTCCTTTTCTTGATTATTTTCATCTCCCCCTAGATCATTTCCATTATCTTGAGGTGGCTCATCTTCTTGATTTTGCCCTTCATCAACTTGAGCCTCACCCTCATTTTGAGTTGGTGGAGATGCTTGCATGGAGGAGGATGGTTGATCTTGTGCATTTGGAGGCTCTTCGGATTCCTTAGGACACACATCCCCAATGGACATGTTCCTTAGCGCGATGCATGGAGCCTCTTCATTACCTATCTCATCAAGATCAACTTGCTCTACTTGAGAGCCGTTAGTTTCATCAAACACAACGTCACATGAGACTTCAACTAGTCCAGTGGACTTGTTAAAGACCCTATATGCCCTTGTGTTTGAGTCATAACCAAGTAAAAAGCCTTCTACAGTTTTAGGAGCAAATTTAGATTTTCTACCTCTTTTAACAAGAATAAAGCATTTGCTACCAAAAACTCTAAAATATGAAATGTTGGGCTTTTTACCGGTTAGGAGTTCATATGATGTCTTCTTGAGGATTCGGTGAAGATATAACCGGTTGATGGAGTAGCAGGCGGTGTTGACCGCTTCGGCCCAAAACCGGTCCGGTGTCTTGTACTCATCAAGCATGGTTCTTGCCATGTCCAATAGAGTTCGATTCTTCCTCTCCACTACACCATTTTGTTGTGGAGTGTAGGGAGAAGAGAACACATGCTTGATGCCCTCCTCCTCAAGAAAGCCTTCAATTTGTGAGTTCTTGAACTCCGTCCCATTGTCGCTTCTTATTTTCTTGATCCTTAAGCCGAACTCATTTTGAGCCCGTCTCAAGAATCCCTTTAAAGTCTCTTGGGTTTGAGATTTTTCCTGTAAAAAGAATACCCAAGTGAAGCGAGAATAATCATCCACTATTACAAGACAATACTTACTCCCGCCGATGCTTATGTAAGCAATCGGGCCGAATAGATCCATGTGGAGTAGCTCAAGCGGCCTGTCGGTCGTCATGATGTTCTTGTGTGGATGATGGACTCCAACTTGCTTCCCCGCCTGGCATGCGCTACAAATCCTGTCTTTCTCAAAATGAACATTTGTTAATCCTAAAATGTGCTCTCCCTTTAGAAGCTTATGAAGATTCTTCATCCCAACATGGGCTAGTCGACGGTGCCAGAGCCAACCCATGTTAGTCTTAGCAATCAAGCATGTGTCGAGCTCAGCTCTATCAAAATCTACTAAGTATAGCTGACCCTCTAACACACCTTTAAATGCTATTGAATCATCACTTCTTCTAAAGACAGTGACACCAATATCAGTAAAAAGACAGTTGTAGCCCATTTGACATAATTGAGAAACAGAAAGCAAGTTGTAATCTAAGGAATCAACAAGAAAAACATTGGAAATAGAATGGTCAGGAGATATAGCAATTTTACCAAATCCTTTGACCAAACCTTGATTTCCATCCCCGAATGTGATAGCTCGTTGGGAATCTTGGTTTTTCTCATATGAGGAGAACATCCTTTTCTCCCCTGTCATGTGGTTTGTGCACCCGCTGTCGAGTATCCAACTTGAGCCCCCGGATGCATAAACCTACAAAACAAATTTAGTTCTTGACTTTAGGTACCCAAACGGTTTTGGGTCCTTTGGCATTAGACACAAGAACTTTGGGTACCCAAACACAAGTCTTGGAACCCTTGTGTTTGCCCCCAACAAACTTGGCAACTACTTTGCCGGATTTGTTAGTCAACACATAAGAAGCATCAAAAGTTTTAAATGAAATAGCATGATCATTTGATGCATTAGGAGTTTTCTTTCTAGGCAACTTGGCACGGGTTGGTTGCCTAGAGCTAGATGTCTCACCCCTATACATAAAAGCATGGTTAGAGCCAGAGTGAGACTTCCTAGAGTGAATTCTCCTAATTTTGCTCTCGGGATAACCGGCAGGGTACAAAATGTAACCCTCGTTATCCTGAGGCATGGGAGCCTTGCCCTTAACAAAGTTAGACAAATTTTTAGGAGGGGCATTAAGTTTGACATTGTCTCCCCTTTGGAAGCCAATGCCATCCTTAATGCCAGGGCGTCTCCCATTATAAAGCATGCTACGAGCAAATTTAAATTTCTCATTCTCTAGGTTGTGCTCGGCAATTTTAGCATCTAGTTTTGCTATATGATCATTTTGTTGATTAATTAAAGCCATATGATCATGAATAGCATCAACATCAACATCTCTACATCTAGTACAAATAGATATATGCTCAACAATAGATGTAGAGGGTTTGCAAGATTTTAATTCTACAACCTTAGCATGCAAGATATCATTCTTAGTTTTAAGGTCGGAAATGGTAGTATTGCAAACATCAAAGTCCTTAGCCTTAGCAAGCAATTTTTCATTCTCAATTCTAAGGCTAGTAAGAGAAATGTTCAACTCTTCAATCCTAACAAGCAAATCATCATTATTATCTCTAGAATTGGGAATTGAAACATTACAAACATGTGAATCAACCTTAGCATTTAAACTAGCATTTTCATGTCTAAGATTGTCAATCATCTCACGGCAAGTGCTTAGTTCACTAGATAATTTTTCACATTTCTCTATCTCAAGAGCATAAGCCTTTTTAACCTTAACATGTTTCTTGTTTTCTTTAATTAGACAATCTTCTTGAGAATCCAAAAGATCATCCTTTTCATGAATAGCACTGACTAATTCATTTAATTTTTCCTTTTGAGCTATGTTAAGGTTGGCAAAAAGGGAACGCAAACTATCCTCCTCATTACTAGCATTATCATCACTAGAGGATTCATATTTAGTGGAGGAGTTAGATTTAACCTTTTTCTTTTTGCCGTCCTTTGCCATGAGGCACTTGTGGCCGACGTTGGGGAAGAGAAGCCCCTTGGTGACGGCGATGTTGGCGGCGTCCTCGTCGTCGGAGGAGTCGCTTGAGCTCTCGTCGGAGTCCCACTCGCGACAAACATGGGCATCGCCGCCCTTCTTCTTGTAATACCTCTTCTTCTCCTTTCTTCTCCCCTTCTTGTCGTCGCCTCGGTCACTGTCACTAGATATAGGACATTTAGCAATAAAATGACCGGGCTTACCACACTTGTAGCAAACCTTCTTGGAGCGGGACTTGTAATCCTTCCCCCTCCTTTGCTTGAGGATTTGGCGGAAGCTCTTGATGACGAGCGCCATTTCCTCATTGTCGAGCTTGGAGGCGTCTATGGGTTGTCGACTTGGTGTAGACTCCTCCTTCTTCTCCTCCGTTGCCTTGAATGCAACGGGTTGAGCTTCGGATGTGGTGGCATCATCAAGCTCGTTGATCTTCCTCGAGCCTTCGATCATGCACTCAAAACTTACAAAATTCCCGATAACTTCCTCGGGGGTCATTTTAGTATATCTAGGATTACCACGAATTAATTGAACTTGAGTAGGGTTAAGGAAAATAAGTGATCTTAGAATAACCTTAACCACCTCGTGGTCATCCCACTTTACGCTCCCGAGGTTGCGTGCTTGGTTCACCAAGGTCTTGAGCCGATTGTACATGTGTTGTGGCTCCTCCCCTTTGCGAAGCCGGAACCGACCGAGCTCCCCCTCAATCGTTTCCCGCTTGGTGATCTTGGTGAGCTCATCACCTTCATGCGCGGTTTTGAGTAAATCCCAAATCTCCTTTGCGTTCTTCAACCCTTGAACTTTGTTATACTCCTCTCTACTTAAAGAGGCTAGGAGTATTGTTGTTGCTTGAGAGTTGAAGTGCTCGATTTGGGCCACCTCATCCTCATCATAGTTCTCATCCCCTACTGACGGTACCTGTGCACCAAACTCAACAACATCCCATATACTTTTGTGGAGCGAGGTTAGATGAAATCGCATTAAATCGCTCCACCTAGCGTAATCTTCACCATCAAAAGTTGGTGGTTTGCCTAATGGGACGGAAAGTAAAGGTGTATGTTTGGAAATGCGAGGGTAGCGTAGGGGGATCTTACTATACTTCTTGCGCTCTTGGCGCTTAGAAGTGACGGAGGGCGCATCGGAGTCGGAGGTCGATGTTGATGAAGTGTCGGTCTCGTAGTAGACCACCTTCCTCATCCTCTTGTGCTTGTCGCCTTTCCGATGCGGCTTGTGGGAAGAAGATTTTTCCTTCTTCTCTTTGTGGTGAGAAGAAGGTTTCTTCTCCTTCCCTTTGTTGGAGGAGCTCTTCTTCTTCTCCCTCCTTTTGGTGCGGGACTCTTCCGATGAAGTGCTCCCGTGGCTTGTAGTGGGCTTTTCGCCGGTCTCCATCTCCTTCTTGGCGTGATCTCCCGACATCACTTCGAGCGGTTAGGCTCTAATGAAGCACCGGGCTCTGATACCAATTGATAGTCGCCTAGAGGGGGGTGAATAGGGCGAAACTGAAATTTACAAATATAAACACAACTACAAGCCGGGTTAGCGTTAGAAATATAAACGAGTCCGAGAGAGAGGGCGCAAAACAAATCCCAAGCGAATAAGCAAGTGAGACACGGAGATTTGTTTTACCGAGGTTCGGTTCTTGCAAACCTACTCCCCATTGAGGAGGCCACAAAGGCCGGGTCTCTTTCAACCCTTCCCTCTCTCAAACGGTCCCTCGGACCGAGTGAGCTTCTCTTCTCAAATCAAAGCCGGGAACAAAACTTCCCCGCAAGGGCCACCACACAATTGGTGCCTCTTGCCTTGATTACAATGGAGTTGTGATCTCAAGAACAAGTGAGAAAGAAAAGAAGCAATCCAAGCGCAAGAGCTCAAATGAACACGGCAAATCACTCTCACTAGTCACTAGGGCTTTGTGTGGAATTGGAGAGGATTTGTAGTAGTTGAGAAGTGGAAAACTTGGATGCAATGAATGGTGGGGTGGTTGTGGTATTTATAGCCCCAACCACCAAACTTGACCGTTGGCTGGAGGCGTCTGCACGATGGCGCACCGGACAGTCCGGTGCGCACCGGACAGTCCGGTGCCCCTGCCACGTCATCACTGCCGTTGGATTCTGACCGTTGGAGCTTCTGACTTGTGGGCCCGCCTGGGTGTCCGGTGCACACCGGACATGTACTGTTTGATGTCCGGTGCACCGGTATGGGCATGTCTGACGTCTGCACGCGCTGTGCGCGCATTAAATGCACCGCAGGGAGCCGTTGGCGCCGAAAAGAGCCGTTGCTCCGCTGGTACACCGGACAGTCCGGTGCACACCGGACAGTCCGGTGAATTTTAGCGGAGCGGCTGCCACGCGAACCCGAGGCTGGCGAGTTCCGGAGATCGCGCTTCCTTGGAGCACCGGACATATCCGGTGCACACCGGACAGTCCGGTGAATTATAGCGCGCCGGCTTCCGAGAAATCCCGAGAGTGAAGAGTTTGAGTCTGAGTCCCCTGGTGCACCGGACAGGTACTGTTCACTGTCCGATGGCACACCGGACAGTCCGGTGCGCCAGACCAGGGGTGCCCTCGGTTGCCCCTTTGCTCCTTTATTGAATCCAACACTTGGTCTTTTTATTGGCTGAGTGTGAACCTTTTACACCTGTATAATCTATACACTTGGGCAAACTAGTTAGTCCAAAGATTTGTGTTGGGCAATTCAATCACCAAAATTATTTAGGAACTAGGTGTAAGCCTAATTCCCTTTCAGAACGTCGCTGTGCGCACCTCGCACCTTCCGTGACACCGCTCGAACCTCGCGCCTTGTTTGTCGTCGTCGCTACTCGCACATCGAGGGGCGCCGCTTGCTCGCCGGCCTTGGAAGTGCCGCCGCCTCGGGGCCCCGGGGACGCCACCGCTTGCCCGCACAAGGGTACTGCCGTCGCTCGCCCTCTAGATCGGGGAGTCGCCGCCGCCGGCCTAGGAACCGCCGCCTCGACTCCGGATCGAGTAACCGCCGCCACCGCACGTCTAGGTCGGAGAGTCGCGGGCACCGCAGCCACTGGCCGGGGGTCCACTGTCGTGCACGCTATCGGGCAACCGCCGTCGCTAATGAATCAAGATGGGGCATGAAAAACTGAACTCTAGCACTGTGGATATTCTTTTATAGACGTCTGGACCTGATCCGGCTCGACCGGATTGTACTGTCTGACCTGGTCTTCCTCTAATTATTGGAAGTTCAAGGCTCCTAATATAATATATATATATATATAATATTTTCTGAATCCGCCGCTGCGGTCGTTCTCGTGTTGTTTTTTGTGCTGTGTGTGCTGGTGACCGTGTGCACGAAGCATAGCAGGAACTGAGGTGACCAGCGGGGACGTGAAGCGACGGGAAAGCGGGAGGATGACGGTCGTAGGACGTGGACGAATGGGAGCGCGGGAGGCGGCATAATTGGTGCGGAGTGTTGCGCTCTATTGCAGTGCTCAGTGGCAAAATGGAGAGGACAGAGACAAATGACAGCGGATTGATTCTTTATTGCAGAGATAGATGTATATATAGTGTAGTACACAGGGTCCCCAAGGGGTGCGACCCTTAGGCAATAACTGCCACCAGTTGGGATTGATCACATGTGAAACATTTTGTAACACTCCCCCTTGATCAACCCAAATACATTTGATCATCTGCAAGTTGTCATCCAATATTTGATCTCCTCAAAAACCCTGCGGGAAAAATAAGGAGTACACAATATCTTTTGGATAATGAGAATAATCTCACATTGTCTCCAAAAGAAAAATATGCTTGTAATCATCATGTATAAAAACCCCTGTGGGAAAAATCAATGATGAAGCATATAGCTTTGTTGATATTACCTCGTTAAAAACTTTGAATGAGAAAACCTTAGCAAGGCAAAACTCATACAAAGAAAAGAGTGTAATATGATGGTTTAATACAGGTTATATATCATGGGGAATTACTCCCCCTGAACCTTGCAAGCTCTTAAGTCTTCTCATACCAATCCCCTCAACACATTTCTGAAATGTAGAGTATGGTAGAGATTTTGTGAATAGATCTGCAAGATTATCACAAGACTTTGTTTGCAAGATGTTTATATCCCCTTTTTCCTGAAGTTCATGGGGATAAAACAGTTTAGGAGAAATATGCTTATTGATATTGCTCTTGATATAACCCGTATCCATCTGAACAACACAAGCTGAATTATCTTCATAGATAATTGTTGGTGAGTCAAGAGAACCAATACCACAAGTTGTGAGTATATGATTCACCATTCTACGAAGCCATACACATTCACGTGATGCTTCAAATAATGCAATTATTTCAGAATGGTTGGTGGACGTGGTCACCAAAGTCTGTTTAGACGATTTCCACGAGATGGCAGTTCCACCTTGTAAGAATACGAATCCTGTTTGTGATCGGCCATTGTGGGGATCAGATAAATAGCCAGCATCTGTATACCCAATTAAACTAGGATCATTACTTCTTTTGTAAAAGAGTCCTAGATCCTTTGTGCCATTTAGGTATCTGAAAATATTCTTAATGCCAACCCAGTGTCTTTTCGTTGGGGCAGAACTGTGCCTTGCTAATAAATTTACTGCAAAAGCAATATCCGGCTGGGTATTATTAGCAAGATACATCAATGCACCAATAGCACTGAGATATGGGAACTCTGGTCCCAATGTCTGTTCCTCATCATCCCGTGGTCTGAATGGATCTTTCTTTAAATCCAAAGATCTGACTACCATAGGAGTCTTTGAAGGATAAGACATATGCATATTGAATTTTTCTAATACCTTTTGGGTATATGTACTTTGATGTACAAGGATTCCGGAAGGTAAATGCTCAAGTTGTAGGCCTAAGCAAAATTTGGTTTTACCCAAATCCTTCATCTCAAATTCCGTCGTTAAATGATGACGTGCTTCATCAATATCAAGTTTATTTCCTATGATGTTAAGGTCATCAACATAAACTGATATGATACAGAATCCCACTTTGGATCTTTTGATGAAGACGCACGGGCAATCATCATTTTTCGTGTATCCCTTACGCAAAAGGAATTCACTCAATCGGTTGTACCACATTCTGCCCGATTGTTTTAAGCCATATAATGACTTCTGCAACTTCACGCAATACATGTTGCGCTTCGCCTTTGGATTCGGTACATCTATTCCATCAGGAACTTTCATGTATATATCAGAATCCAGTGACCCATAGAGATATGCGGTCACTACGTCCATCAACTGCAAAGATAGACGATTTTGCACTGCCAAAGATATTAAATATCGGAATGTTATTGCACTCATGACTGGTGAATAAGTTTCGTTGAAATCAACGCCGGGTCTTTGCGTAAACCCTTGTGCTACTAGCCTTGCTTTGTATCTCACTACCTCACCATTTTCATTTCGTTTCCGAATGAAAACCCACTTATATCCCACAGGGAAGATATCACGTGGTGTAGGTATTACAGCAGAGAAAACTTCTCTTTTGTAAAGCGAGGCTAACTCCGCTTCGATTGCTGCCTTCCATTTGATCCAATCCGAGCGCTTACTGCACTCTGCCATGGTCTTTGGATCTAGATCATTTTGAAGGTCCTCAGCAATCTGCTCGGAGAAATATATGTCGACATTGGTAGCTTTTCTATCATATGTTTCACCAGTCTCAACATAGTTGATGGCAATTTCATCATTCCTTAGAGACTCATCAGAATTTCCCAAATTGATGTGTCCAGGATTTTCCGATGTCCCAGCCTCGGTTATGTGCACATCCGAGCTGGGTTGTGGATCATCACAATCCACATGATACATTGTATCATATTGGTGTCCTTTTGCATTCACTATTGTTCTTTGCTTCTTAGCAACAGAACAGCGCTTATTCACCATACTTCTCCTCTCTAGGAGTTGAGTGGCCTTACTCGGTACTTCCACTCTTTCTGGTGCATTCCTAGCAGGAATGAATGATTTAGTGACACCTTTGTAATTAGTGAATGCATCTGGCAGTTCATTTGCAAGTCTTTGCAAATGTATAATTTTCTGAACTTGCAGTTCAGTTTCTGAAGTACGTGGATCAGAACTTGGAACACATTGAGTATTCCAATTTATTTCCTGGCATTCTTTTTGGTACTTCAATTCTCCCCCTAATGCCGGGAAATGTTCCTCATCAAAGATAGAGTCAGCAAAACGGGCTGTAAATAGATCCCCTGTTAAGGGTTCTAAATACTTAATGATCGACGGAGATTGAAATCCCACATAGATCCCCACTTTCCTGTGTGGGCCCATAGCTGTTCTCTGAGGTGGTGAGATTGGAATGTATACACAACATCCAAATTTGCGCAAATGGGAAATACTTGGAGGATTTCCACGTACCATTTGTATTGGGGATGTTGAATGGTATGCAGTTGGTCGTAATTGTATAAGGTCAGCAGCGTGCAGGACTGCATGACCCCAACACGACGAAGGCAATTTGCAATTCATCAATAATGGCCTTGCTATGAGTTTAATCCTCTTGATTAGTGACTCAGCCAAACCATTCTGGGTGTGGACATACGGTACCGAGTGCTGTACTTGAATCCCCAGCGCCATACAATAATCATTGAAGGCCTGAGATTTGAATTCAGCAGCATTGTCCATTCGGATTGAACTAATCCGATGTTCAGGAAAATTTGCCTTTAACTTGATAATTTGAGACATTATCTTGGCAAATGCATGGTTGCGTGTTGATAGTAAACACACATGTGACCATCTAGTAGATGCGTCAATCAGTACCATGAAATACCTGAACGGCCCAGAAGTTGGCATAATGGGCCCACAAATATCTCCTTGAATCCTTTCAAGGAATTTAAGCGGTTCAGCTTTAATTTTGAGATATGATGGTCTCAAAATAAGTTTCCCAGTTGCACATGCGGTGCAAACAAAATCCTGAGATTTGGGAAAACTTGTTGTGGGCAGATTATGGCCAATTGAATTGCCTGTAATTTTCCTCATCATCCCTACGCCAGGATGACCAAGTCGATCATGCCAAATTTGGAATGCATCAACATCTTGGAAAATTACCTTGTATGCAACATGTGCATTGCTTTTAATATATGTATAGTACAACCCTGACGTGAGTGATGGAATTTTCTCGCATATGCGCTTGCCATATTTATTCGGCTTGGTCAAGAAGAGAAACTCTTCTTGATTTTCATCATGGGTTTCAATATGAAATCCATTTTGCCGGATATCTCTAAAACTTAGGAGGGTACGTGTAGAATCAGGATACAATAATGCATCCTCGATCACAATTTCAGTACCCATGGGGAGTGTAATAGTTGCTCGACCAGAGCCAACTATCACAGCATCGCGTCCGGCGATGGTCAAAACTTTCCCATCTCTTTTCTTAAGAGTCTGAAAGTATTTGATCTCCCTAAGTATAGAGTTTGTGGTACAACTGTCCACAAGGCATAATTCCTCTTCCGTCGAGTTGTCATCATTATGCATCTATACATAAATAAAAATTCTGAATAAGAATTTGTGTGATGCAACTTAGTACTATACATAACATGATATTTAAATATCACAATGTCGAAACAATATTACAATAATGGTATGGCGACTCATCCAATGAGTTCGCATTACACACAGGACCCAACACTGGTCTTGTAGAGTGTGTTACATCTCAACACATGAGATTGTATACCTCTACTTATTACAACAACATTATAAAGACAGTATAGAACAACCACACAAGCCACGGTGATCATGATCAAATCTCCAAGCATGAGAGATTTATGCCAAATCTCCAAATGGATCCTTTGACATATACTCAATGATCATATCATCAGATTCATCTTCTTGCAGAAGTGGAGGCTTGTTGTCAACCCCATTGAGGTGCTCTTTAGCAAGAGTGTTCTTCAGGTCACCAGAAGCCAGTGAAGAACTTCCAACCTCAATTGGTGCTTCAGTAGAATTGAAATGAGCCTCAAAACCAGGCTTATCAGACTTTGGCTTCTTTAGGGATTGTTGATACAACAGAACAAGGTGCTTAGGGCAAGTGCAGTCCCTAGCAAAATGGCCCTCAGTACCACATTTAAGGCAAGCTCTGTTGCCCTTAGATGGTAGAGGCTTGCCATTTCCTTTTCCTTTTCCTTTACCTTTCTTGTGGAATTTGTTCTTCTTGAATTTGTGAGGTCCAGGAGGATTCTTGAAGTTTTTCTTGAATCCTTTCTTATTCTCAGTCTTATGCACATTGAAATGTACCTCTGGCAGAGGGGCAGACCCAGGAGGGCGCTGCTGAGCATTCTTTAGAAGAAGCTCATGATGCTTTTCTGCTTGGGTCAATGTGTGCATGAGTTGAGAATATCTCTGGAAATTACTAGAGCGATACTGCTGATGCAATATCCTGTCCTCTGGAAGCATGGTAGATAGAGTCTTCTCTATCTTGTCTGCTTCAGTGGGCTCTTTCTCACAAAATTTCAATTTAGAACAAATGCTATGAAGAGCATGGTTATATTCTGCAACAGATTTAAAATCTTGCAGACGAAGGTGGTTCCACTCATGGTTGGCTGACGGCCATATGAGCTCCTTTTGCTGTTCATAGCGCTCTTTGAGAGATTTCCACAAGTTATGAGGGCATCTCTCCATAAGGTACTCTTGCTTAAGGTCCTTATGGATGTAAAGCCTCAGAAGGAAAAGTGCTGTGTTCTTTTTAACATCATTCACTGGATCAGTACCAGTGATGGGTGCTGCTATTGCATCAATGATCCCACGAGAAGCAAAAGTTATTTCAATATCTGAAGCCCAAGTTGGGTAGTTATGCCCATCAAGGGCGAGTTCCTCGAACTCTTTGGTTGACATGTTCCTACAGTCATGACCATGGACATCCATTAATTTACGCATAAATTAATAGTCACAATGGTGATGTTGTAAGCTCAATATGCAAAATTACATATGTAACGAGTTTCTTGAAGGTTCCAAACCTTCCCATTGAATAAATACTTTGAATTTTAGTAAGCATAGTATAGATAATCCTCAAATTAATGAGGTAGATCTAGTAGTGGGCAAGAAACTTGCTGCCTAAAAGCACGGTCTCTGGGCTGATAAGTTCACGGATGAACAAACCACAGCCAATGCTTAGGTCTCCACTACACATGCTCTACTAATTATCAAAGTAAAATTCAATAACTCTTACATGTGATATGAGTTGCCTGAAGGTTCCAAACCTTCCAATTGAATAAATACTTTGAATTTTAGTAAGCATAGTATAGATAATCCTCAAATTAATGAGGTAGATCTAGTAGTGGGCAAGAAACTTGCTGCCTAAAAGCATGGTCTCTAGGCAGATAAGTTCATAAATGAACAAACCGCAGCCAATGCTTAGGTCTCCACTACCCATGCTCTACTAATTATCAAAGTAAAATTCAATAACTCCATATCCTGTTATTTTGGATAGCACGTATAGGTAATCATCCCGAGGGATGTAGACCTCATAGAGATAGGCATTCCAAATGCTGCCACAAGCACGGTCTCTGGGCTACTAAATTCTATAAAGAATTTAGTGCAGCCAATGCTTAGGACTCTATCTCCCTATGCTCTTAATCCAAAATAATGTAATTTCATTTTTTGCATGAGTTTTATTAAGTCTGAACTTAATAAATGCTATCTTTATATGCAAACATAAATGAATGCGTAAATAATAGCAAGTAGAGATATGTGAATTATTAATGTAAAACAAACAATAATTCACGAACTAAAATCTGCTATATTTACAATAAAACAGATATGTCTTTACAATATATGCAGTCTAAATCACGAATTTAGACGCCTAAGATAACTTTGAACTGAAAATACATATAAAACAGAGTTTTATACAGAAATTCAGAAATTAAAATGGTAAAATAGGCCATTTTTGCCCCTGAAAACCAGCCCAGGCGGCCTGCCAGGCGGGCCTGGCAGCGGCCTGGTGGCCAGCACGCCGGCCCAGCCTGGCTGACCGGCCCAGGTGGCCCAACAGGGGCCCAAAAGCCTATATTATATTGGGGCGGCTAGGGTTTCCAACCCTAACCGCCCCCAGCCGCCGTCGCCCACAGGGGCCTTCCCAGCCGCCGCCGCCAGGAGGTCCCTGGCCATTCCGCCGTCGCCCAGGGGGCCGAAGCCGCCAGCGCCCAGGACCGAAGCCGCCAGCGCCCAGGACCGCGGTCTGTGGGTCCGCGTCGAGCGCCCTCGCCGGCCCGTGGAGCCGCGCGCGCGCCTCGTGTGCACCGCGCCAGGCCTTCGCGCCCTCGCCCCTGGAGGAGGCCGCGCCGGGCGCCTGGTGGGGAGCCGCACCGAGCGCTCCCAGGAGCCAGCCGCCAAGCCAGCCGCCGTGGAGGCCACGCCGAGCGCCGCTGTCGGGCCGCGCCAGGCTCGCGCTCTGCCAGCCGCCTGGCCGGGCGCCAGGTCGGGAGCCGTGCCCGCGCCGAGCGCCAGGGCGTGTGCGCCTGGCCGACCAGCCAAGTGCCGCGCCGAGCACTGGCTTTGATGCGCAGAGCGCCGGCCATGCCACTGCAGGGCGCGCCCGCACCAGGGCTTGCCGCGCCTCACCCCATCCCCTCCCCCCATATGGCCGACGTGGCGGCCAGATCGAGGGCCGTTAGGCCCTCCGATTGGAGGAGGAAGATGGGGCCACCCCATTTGGGTGATGGCCGGTGAAGATGATGCGGCCTCTCGGGGCATCAACAGCGCGAGCAGGCTGTCCTCGACGGGCAGCGATGGTCCCGATGACCATGGGCGCCGGTGGAGATGAAGAACGGCGAGTAACTGCCTCTGCAGTGGGTGGAGGCGGCGGCGGTGCCTCCAAATCGACGTCCATAGGAGCGGATGCAGACGATCCCACGTCAACCACCGGCACCGGTGGCGATGGGGATGCAGTGGGGAGTCCACACTCCACCACCGGCAGCGGAACCACCGCTGTCCATCCATGGATGACGCAGAAGTGCACATTTTGCACTTGCACACGGCGTTCAGGGATCGCGTGCACCGGTGGAAGCGCTGCGGCTTGCCCAACGGTGAACGCTTCCAACATCGCATCATCAACAATATGAAGAACTTCGCGCATACGGCGTATGCGCATGGAAACGGTATGTTCCATACCTTGTTGTTGATGTGCAGATCGATCTTGCTGTTCTTGTCAAGAACAGCGTGTTCTTCCTTTTCCCCTTCTCTGATTTCTCCCTTGAGACAGTGCTGATAACGTGTTGCGCTCTATTGCAGTGCTCAGTGGCAAAATGGAGAGGACAGAGACAAATGACAGCGGATTGATTCTTTATTGCAGAGATAGATGTATATATAGTGTAGTACACAGGGTCCCCAAGGAGTGTGACCCTTAGGCAATAACTGCCACCAGTTGGGATTGATCACCTGTCAAACATTTTGTAACACGGAGAAAGGATTGGGCTTGGACCCTATGCGCGGGACACCGGTGGGACGCGTGGCCGGTCGCCCGCCCGGCCCAAATCGCGCTGCGCGATCGCGTCTGACGTCATCGCTGGCTGGCGCCGTAGAGGCAGTCTCGCTGCTGTGCAGCTGTGCTGCGAGGAGCGAATGGATTGGATGCTGGCGCCGGCGGGTGGGTCGCATCGCAGATTCGCAGTGGTCTGGCCGTCTGGTCGACGCGAGGTGGGCCCGTGCCACCTGCGGTCTAGGGACTAGGCCACTTGGGAGATCAATTGGGCAGGGTGGTAACTGGTACGGTGAAGGTGATGGTGGACGTTGCAGGTCACCTTTGGTAGTACAATATATATTTTTTATACTAACCCTGCAAGCGTGCACCCTGGATCCCGGCCGCGACGGCCACGTATCACGTACTAGGGTGTGTTTGGTTTGGCTTTTGGCTTTGGCTTTTACCCCCTAAAAGCCAAAAGCCAACCAAAGGGCTGGATCCAGGAAGCAGCTTTTTCTAAAAGCCGACTTTCTCGTAGTGCAAAACTGAAAGCACCCCCGGACCTGCTTTTAGTGGCTTTTGGATGGAACTGTGAAAACATATATCGAAGAACTTTTAACGAATTTTAGTGGTTTCCACCAAACGATTTTTAGCTTTTTAACAGCACACAGCCTATAGCAGCTTTTTCCACAGCTCACAGCCCACAGCAACTTTTTCCACAGCCACAGCCCAACCAAACAGACCCCTAGTATGCTGGAAGGCAATTCACGGGAGCCACCGATCGATCGAGCTACCCGCGTACGTAGGCCGGTAGGTCGATATTCTTGTGCTTCTGGTAAATCAACCATTTTTAGCATTGACCAAGTATTTTTAGCTTTCATCCTACCTCTTTTTTTTTCTTTGCCCTCCGCTACTGGGAAGTAATATTATAGGAATATAAGCTGTCCAACTTCTGTGAGGTGTATGTTATTTTTCAACATATATACTGATGTATAAAATATACGTGCATGGCATCGTACTACGGTGGGTGACAGGCTGCCTTTGTTCATCACATTTTTGTCTCCCAAAGTTTAGGTTCATCAATCACTTCATATTCCAGTATTCGGGGAAGTTGTATGGCGCATTACAGCTTAATCTGGACAACAAACTCCCAGTAATAATTTTACCATAAGAATGCTGTGGAAAACAGCAAAGATGGACCAACCAATTCCTGTAATTATACAGTAGGGCCTGAAGTAAACCAGGTCAGTTGTTAGTTGACGATAACATGAACATTTCAGTCCAGGTACTCGGTTGCAGCGGAGATGCCACATGTTAAGCAACACTTCCTGGGATAACAAACGCTGAGATGGATTTTCCGAGCTCAAAAACTACGTACGTGATTTTCTGCGGCGCACCCTAGTTTCAGCGATCCTATATGCGGATGATGGAGGCATTGGTCTTGTCGATGCCCTCGTTGTAGTAAAGCTCCACAAATGTGCCCCCGCCAATACCCTTCGCCAACCTCCCAGGGTTCACACAGATAAACCGTCTGTCGTCGTCGCTACCTTCTCCAAGGGAGAGCACCTGCGCAAACATAGTACCTGTTTAGCATCACCCCATTCAGAAGTAAAGGAAGTGACTTTATTATAAACGACAGACATGTGGATGCACTTGGCTTCTGAACAACGAGCTCACGGGTGGGCAGGATTCGAACGATATATATTGACTGATATCAATTAGAATTCTACAAGAGATGCGCTGCCCTGTACTGCGCTGCAAATTTGTTGTTTACCTTCACAAATGGTGCGAGATCAGAAGGAAGGAGGAGAACATCTGGCGCTGATGGGATCTCCAGCGCTTCCTTAGCGAGTGACAAGTCTAACGGCACACCGGGGGCAGGAGGATATAGAGGGTAGTAACTGTAGGAAGAGCGAGCGCTACATCAGAACTTAACAACTGCGCACGATCTGTCCCCGGTGGTACAACGTGACAAAGCCAGATGGAATCACCTTTGCTGCTTTAGTATGTGTGAGGCAAGTCTACCAATCCTGTCTCCAGGCTTTCCGCCAGGTGGCTTGCGAGAAATTTCTTGGCCACTGAGCTGTTTCAGAATGTCCACTGTACAACAGCCAAAATTTATCTGGAAAAAAAAAGAGAGGAAAGCAAACATTATTGGGTAATACTGCACTTATCTGGAAAAAAAATATCCCATAAATGTCATTTAATAGCACACAAGGGATGAATATAAAATCCAATGGCATCTAGCGAATTTTTCCAAAATATTCTTTTTGAGTTCAATGACCATGTCTCAAAAAAAATAATTTGCAGGGCAATAACAAAAAAAACTTAACCAAAATAAAGGCGTACTTACTAGATAATAGACAAGGAAAACCATATATGTTTTACATGTTCCAACCATTATATCTATTAACATAGTGTACCTCGTTGGAACCGAAGAGACATGGATTTGCCAGAGAAGTAATCTGCATAATGCATGTAAACCTTTTAAAAACAAAGGTTTATCATTACTAAATACCTCAAGAGCGATCTTACAGAATAACACATATACCTGATGGGTGGTATCTTCTAGCAAATTCAAATCAAATGCAGGCTGCATGTAGCAACAGTACAGATATATCATTAGAGATGTTTGTTCTGATAACATTAAAAAAAGGCTTAAATAAAAACAACACAATGCATCTGCACATACTACCAGAGTACCAGACTATAAAACCTAGTTACAGAAAAGACCAGACCCAGTGTCGAGGGCTCCCACGAGTGTGTGTGTGTAGGAAAAGGATAAACCGAGACAAGCCTTCTCTCCGCAAATGCGGAGAGGCTGCTTCGTACCAACGATCTGGTGACTCAATGAGACAGCTCTCACCTAGTAGGTTGAGGTAAACTTGTTGCACTATGTCAGTAAAATTTACATCTAACTTCGTGGACATTAATTGATATGTAATGATACAGAAACATGCTCATAATTATTGAATCAGATCTAAATTTCAATAAGAAAAATTACAAACCTGAGGGAAAACAAAGTCATGGTGAGCATCTCGCACAGATGGAATGAGAATTACACGAACGGTGTTCCCCAGATACTGGGTAAAGTCTTGAATCTGAACAAAAAAAAATAACACACACGAATAACTATTGCATTTGGCAATGTGCCAGCATTACATCTTCAGAGATCAGCATTTGCCTACCTTTCTCAGAACTTCAAAATGAAAAATGTCATGAAAGCTCTGGTCAATAGTTCCCTTTTTTATGTCAGGATGATCAGAGTCAATGAAGGGTCCCATCTACCAAAAAACAATCGATGTGTACAGTAGCAGAACATTTCAAACATCAACGTGTTGTCCCATGTACAGGATTGAGAGTACTCACCAATATGAGAAGCTGAGGCGGCTTTCGACAAGCATATGAAAGAAGTTCTTGAAGTGGCTCAAACAACATATTATCGGTTGTTGTATAGGGACCTGCTGCGATGATCTGTAAAAGACATGAGATATTCAAACAAGAAAAATAAACATGATAAAATGGTAATTACTTAAATTAATGATTGTCCTAGTCTCCTTTGACTGAGCATGCCCATGCAATAAACGAAGTATAAACATACTGTTGGTGCCTTTTTGGGGCGTCAATCACTCAATACGAACCGACGGCGGTGCTCTCTGGTCAGGCGCGGACGGTCCGCGGCACAAGGCCAGACGGTCCGCGACCTGGCGCGAGGCTAGGGTTCCCTGCCTGACAGCCGGACAGTCCGCGCTCTAGGGTCGGACGGTCCGCGACCTGGCGACAGGGTCGTCTTCCTCCTCCTTGATGGAATCTAGATCTCGTCCCCTGAGGGGGAAAAGATCTTAAGGTGCTCTGGGTCGATAGGTCACCCGGGGCGTCCCCAGACGACGTGGAGTCGCCTAGGAATTAAGAGATCAATTCGAGGAAGAGGTCTTGGATGGATAACTAGATCTTGCCCCCCGGGAGGGGTGAGATCCTAGGGTTGTCTTGGGATCGGCAGGCCACCCAAGACGGATCTAGACGACGTAGAGTCGAATAGGGATGGAGGTGGATATGTGGAAGACTACAACTAGAACTATGCTACATCTACTCCTAGGGCAGGAAAAGTAAATAAGGTAATTGGTTCGATTGGAATGTGTTCGGGGGTTCTCAATCGGTCGTACCCCTTTATATTTATAGGGGAGGAGGTCTGGACCTTTTCCTAAGAGATAGCCAACAAACTCCACGTGATTAGATGGATAACCACGCACGAGATAAGGATAAACATCCGAGTTAATCTAATCTCGGTACACGCGGACCGTCCGGGCCCATGGGCCGGACCGTCCGCTCATTTTGGTGTCCAACATATGCCCCCTGCCTTTTGGTGGAGCTTGGCGAACCAAAATCATCAGCGAAAACTTCGGAAACAATTGACCTCATGAGGTTTTGTTCCCGAAGTAAGGACTCAGCTCGATGCAAGTCATCGGCTCTTGCGATCAGATAATATAAATACTTGATGGGACTTTAATGCACAGATGTCGTTTCGGATCGCATCCTCTTCGGCCATGTCTACCTGATCAATCTGTCAATAGGCAAAAACTTGTGGTGCCCCCCAGCCCAAATAAGCAAACGGATTAGGCCAGTAATACGAATTCATCGCCGTACCACCCCACACATGAGCAGGACAACACATCGGCGATGGATAGAACGGGACGCACCATGCTATCCCTGGAGGAGGATGACAAGGCGATCTTGGTTGTGCTACCCTTTGGGTCCGTTTAGTAGGCTTTTGCTTTCGCACAGGTCGCCCTTTTGACTTCGTTTGTTTTACTGGCCGGTTGTGTGGAACGGCCTTCTTCATATATTTGGCAAGCAACTGACCAAAAGTAGGGCCGACTCTACTGAGTCGTCCAGACGTCTTAGTAGTGTTTTGTTTCCTAACACTTGTATTGGAACGTTGTGGTCCGATGGTCTGAGGTTGCTGCTTCTGATCATCTGCGGACCGTCCGGCCATCATAGTCGGACTGTCCGCGCCTGTCTCGGACTGTTCGACCTTAGTACCCGGATCGTCCGGCGTACGCAGGACAGGTGACCGTGATCGGGTGTCCGATCGTGCTTGCCCCCCGGTGCCTCCGGTCTTTCTTTTGTCCGGAGCCTTCAGAGTAACCATTCTGCGTGACATATTTGGTGTGCGAGGATCACCAATGACGATATTTTTATTTTTACTTTTATCGGCCACACAAGGCCGAATTATGGCCTTTTTGCTCGTTGGCTCTAATGTGGTGACAGGAACAGGTGGCCTGTCAATTTTCACCTCTTTTTGAAACCTCAACCGGCCTTCGTTTATAGCCGATTGTATTTGCCGACGGAAGACGGCACAATCATTGGTGTTATGGAGAAAGGAGCCATGCCATTTGCAATAAACACGCCCTTTTAATTGTTCAACCGGAGGAATTACATGTGACAATTTAATATTACCATGTTTAAGCAACTCATCAAATATTTTATCACATTTAGTAATATTAAATGTGAACTTAACCTTTTCCTTTTGTGTCGAGTGCGGGTGAGAGCGAACAGAAGGTTTGGCCTTAGTGGGCCAAACAAGCTCAGGGACGTGTGACTTTTTTGGTTCTTGGGGCTTGGGTGGTCGGTTATATTTATGCCGGCCTTCCGCACTATGCGGATCACAGGTGACTTCTGATGCTCCGGACGGTCCGACCTGCGCAGTCGGACGATCTGTGGATGGATCGGACGGTCCGGTACTATCCTCGAACTGTCCGGTCACGTCAGGTAACACCTGTGACCCTTGTGGTGGGCTCTGTGTAACTCCGGACTGTCCGGCGTAGGGTGCCGAACGGTCTGACGAAGGGCCGGACGGTCCGCTATTGTGTGCGGACGGTCCGGCCGCGCTCAGAGTTGACTCACCATTTAGCGAAGATAGTGGTGACGGTCATCCTGGATATGAGTCCATCGGCATACCAGAGTATGGCTGGGGAAACCCATTTGTTGCCGATGTGTTTGGCGCAATTGTTTTGGCGCCTAATTTATGTGATAAAAAACTAGGCATGTGAGTTTTTCCTAATGCATGCACCATCCTTTCTATATCCTCTGTGATACTTTTAATCCGATTATCAAAAGAAATTTTAATAGATGGAATATCATCGACTGACCTGGCATCACCTATTGTGGGGAGCTGTTGCAGCACGGATGACATGTAATCGGCGTCTATTTCCCTTTCTTGGACGGTCTTCTGGTGGCAATCCACCCTGAAGTGCGAGAGGAACCATTTATCCGCCACCTTGAGCACCTGATCTTTTTGTCGTTGGACCTCCTCGTCTATTTTCTTCATGTCATCTTTTAATCTTTTATGCTCAGCGGCCGATAAATTAGTTAGCCTTGTGCTGCTGTTTGGAGAAGCCCTGTTGAGATCTTTAGAATCGGCCATATAAGCCTAATTTTGTAGATCTTCAACCTCGTCCCCAGCGGAGTCGCCAAAAAGTATGTTGGTGCCTTTTTGGGGCGTCAATCACTCAATACGAACCGACGGCGGTGCTCTCTGGTCAGGCGCGGACGGTCCGCGGCACAGGGCCAGTGTAAATACCCAAATTATAAAACTTATAAAAGAGTTGATCTCCTTATGTTATTTGCCAACTACTTCTTAAGACATGTGACTAAACATAAGTAAAGGGAATAATTCTTTACTAAAACACAAAAAGAAAAGCCATGCATCATATGGGAGTTTTGTTTGTGCATTTAATAAAAATAGTGATAACATTAATGGAAATAAATTAATGTCCCAATTTGGGGATTTAATGTCTATTTTGAATATCTAGTAGTGGGAAATAAAAAAAAAGAGAAAGAAAGAAGAGGAGAGAAAGGAGAAAGAAATACTATAAAATATAAAGTAAATTTATAGATAAGTAAATTAAACCCATAATGGCCTGACTAAAGTATACATTCAAAAATGAGTACAAGTCCACAACAGGGTAAATTCAAATTTGAATTTTAGAGAAAGAGAGAAGAAAGCAAAAGAAAATAAAAAAAATTAAATTGGCACTTGGGCCGTCTCCCTCACATTCGGCCCAATCCGCCCCATCGCGCCAGCCCAAGAAGGAAGCCCCGCCGCCTGATGACCTAGTGCCGACCCCTTGGCCCCACAGGTCAGTGGGTGATCCCCGACGCCTTCGCTGGATCGCGGGACCGCGATGCTAGAAACTCCCTCTCGCCTGGATGGCTGTTGGCGCCGCGGACTCCATGGGGTTCGTTGCACCCAACTCCCCGCAATCCCTGCTGGCTACCCGGGCCCTGAAACTCCGTTCTTCGTGGCTAGAAAAGGGAGGACTGCCGCTCCTTCCTCCGCGCACAACGATTCCTCCCCTCGTTTCCCCGAACACAGCAGTAGCGTCCTCATCATCGCCGTAGTCGGCGCGGGTGGAGAGAACGTGCGCCAGAATCGCCATATCCACCATAAACGCACTCAGTTCGAGAGCTACGGGTGCGGCGGCGGGAACACCTGGGTACCTCGACATCAAGGATCCTCGGCACCCCCATCACGTGGCGGACCCTCGGTCCATGCGCGCCAGCCTGTCCTCACCTTCGCGGCGGTAAGTGCGTCGCTCTAGTAATAAGTGTAAGCTCCGCGAATACTTGTGCCGGTGCTAGGGAAGTAGTGATCGCTGGGCGTACTCACGTCAGGCGGTAATGGCGCGTCGCGTCGCCGGTGGGGTCTTTGCCGTGGGTGTGAGCGCGCCGCGATGTCTTCTGTTCATCGCCGTGCTGTGCGGGGGTGGAAGAAACACGACGGCCGTAGGATGCAAAAGGGATGGTGTAGATCAGTTCAATGCGTAACCCTTTGCTGAATCAGATCCTTGCCGTTAGATCATAAACGGACGGACGCGTAATGATCCTAACATTTTAAAATCCCCGCCGTTGGTCCCCAATCGGATGGTTCTGCGGCGCTCTGGGTTGGATCCGCGCGGATCTAATCCCTACCACTCGCGCGAAATCTGACGGCCAGGAACCGACCATACCCCTTCGCGTATCCACTTTGCAGAAAACCCCTCATGGTGTTTAAGAATCAACCCGCCGTCCCATAGGGACTGTAGACTGTGTCTTGGAAACACTTGCACCGGGGCCCCTGTTTTCTCTAGAAATGGAGGCCCAGTCCAGAAAATAGAAAATCCAGGGAAATAAATAGAAAATGGATTTTTAATATAAAAATAATGGCTAGAATTTGTTTAATCCATAGAAAATTCATACTAATTCCAAATTGAGTCCTTCCAGTTCCTATAATTTTATAATATTATTGTTTATCTAATAGTGCCACTAATTTGACGCGAAAGCCACCTTAAAATTTATTTCCTAATTAAATCCATATAAAATACATAAAACCTTAGGAAATTCGTATCTTCCCCGTTTTAACTCCGATTTGATCCGTTCAAGTTGCGTTAGTCTCGTACAAGCACGTAGATCACTATTATGTAGTATATTCTTATGTGTGGTGTGATGTTAATTTTATCTATACCATGTTTGTTTGTATTGCTACGACTAGCGCGAGGACTCATGTCATCTGAAAGGCAAGTTGGTACCTGGAATCTCAAGTGCCAGGCAAGTTGTGCCCTTGATCACTTCTTTTTACCCACTCATGTTCTAATTAATCATAATGATCTGCATAGGTTAATTTTGATGGGTCCTAATAGGATACCCTAGTTTGATTATCTTTATACCTTGTTACCACTGAACTTTTTGGGTAGTACTTGCTAGTGCTTTATGTGGTTTTGGGTATGAAGATATATTACTCATGATTATACTTTTGTTATCCGTTGTTATTTATCGTTCATGATAAGATCATTATGTTAATTGGAACATGGAGAACCACCCGGGAAAACAGTGCTACCACAAGGGTTTAATGGGACGCCCTTGGCTGATTAACTAGGAAAGCTAGTGGACGGCTACCTTACCCGAAAGGGGCAAGGGCAGTAGGGGAGTGGTCAGTGTAGGGAGGCCCTCGGGAGGATTTTGCTGCGATGGCGGTCCTGCAAGGGATTCCTGCATTGGAGCTTCCTATAAACTGTAGCGGGTAGTCTGAAGCTAGTGGAACTTTGTAAAGGCCTCGTAGTGGTACCCTGCCTCGCTTCCTTGGTAGAGGTGTATGGAGTCTGATCAACTCCGTGGCAAATGGGTAACACGACTTGTGGGTAAAGATGCGCAACCTCTGCAGAGTGTAAAACTGGTATACTAGCCGTGCTCACGGTCATGAGCGGCTCGGACACTCACATGATTAAATTATGGAACTTAAACTCAATTTGTCATATGCATTGCATCGCAGGTGAGGTTGTTACTTTTGTTCTACTACTTAATTGGGTTGGTATTTACTTATACTTAGTAATTGCTAATAAAATTTTGACCAACTTTAAAAGCAATGCTCAGCTCTAACCATCCTCTTTGGTAAGCCTTACACTTCACGTGAGCTCCCACCTTTGGCGAGTTCATGCACATTATTCCCCACAACTTGTTGAGCGATGAACGTATGTGAGCTCACTCTTGCTGTCTCACACCCCCCCCACAGGTCAAGAACAGGTACCACAGGATGAGGCGCATGGAGGATGCTGCGATGAGTTCGTGAGAGAGATCTAGGCCGTCGTCTCCCAGTCAACTTTGGGTTGCTGGATCGTTTCCTCATATGATGTAATTATTTAATTATTTTGTATAGAACTCCTGTTATATAGTAAAGATGTGACATTCGATCCTGTGCCACTATGCATCATATGTGTGAGACTTGGTCCCAGCACACCTGGTGTTTATGTTCGCGCCCGGGCTTTGGATCCCTAAAACCCGGGTGTGACAGAAGTGGTATCAGAGGAATGTTGACTGTAGGACGAAACCTAGATAGAATTGGACAACCATTATCTACTTACCTCTGCTACTCTGATTCTTTTCTAAACTTATCTTAATCTTTTCTCATCTAATTCCGCTTTACTCTGATTATTCTTACCTCTTTCTTTCCAAAGACAAATGTGGATTTCACACTTTGAAATCCTGTGCCTAAAGTGACTTTAGGAATAGGAGACCTACTCTTAGGAACAAAAAAACAAAACTATTTTTATAGGTATTTGTATGCTTGAATGTTTGTTCTTATGATACTTGTTTGATTTGGATCTTTGATTGAGTGTGATTAGTTGTGGAGTAATGTCCACAATCACATCTGCATATACATATAGAAAAAAAAACGGTTATAAAAATATCTAAATGATCTAGGTTATCCCTCATCAAAGAATCTAGCCTAGCAAAATCCATCTATCTTGAAAAAGTCTATCCTACACTCATAGATCCATCTTATCCTAAAAAAATAGATTCTTATCTTATCTTAAAAAGATTTATCTTATCCTAATAGATCTATCTGACCTCAAAAGATTCTACCTTATCCTTATGGATTCATCTTACCCCAATAAGCATATTTATCCCACGCTAGTGTAACAACCATGATCTAGCCTAAAATAACTAAGATCTTATCTAGTCAAACTAGTCACACCAATCTAACCTAGATCTGATCTAATCTAAAGTGACTTATCAAACATGTTAGATAATACTGATGAAATAGATTAGACTCTACTCCTATAGAGCGGGTCTTAACTTAGTTCACCCTGCACTAAATTAAGAATGACAGATCGACTTGGCCATATGCAACTACCTTAACCATCAAATAGTTGCATAACCCCACAATTTTAACCTAGCAAGAGATTCTAACCTACCTACACCATACAATCCATCCTACTCACATATGTCCTAACCATATGTCCTTAACTCGGATGACAACTCCAAGAAATAAAGGCCAAAGAAGACCAACCATGTCAAAGGAGGATAAGCATCAACTCAAGACTTCAAAGATCAAGTTGAATCGCCAGCGGAATCAAGATCCATAGTTTAGGATGAAATCTTTCCTTATTATGCCCTTGCCACAACCTCTACTTGCCATAATCGTACCTGACCTAATGAATATCTAAACATACAATATTCATATCATCTACTAACTGTTAAAAAAAAAACTTGAACAAAACTTTGATTCCCAAAACCAAATGAGAAACTAAAATTCTAGACCAAACCTATTATATCCCTTTTCTTACAAATCTCGAGGACGAGATTATTTTTAAGGGGGGTAGGATTTGTAAATACCCAAATTATAAAACTTATAAAAGAGTTGATCTCCTTATGTTATTTGCCAACTACTTCTTAAGACATGTGACTAAACATAAGTAAAGGGAATAATTCTTTACTAAAACACAAAAAGAAAAGCCATGCATCATATGGGAGTTTTGTTTGTGCATTTAATAAAAATAGTGATAACATTAATGGAAATAAATTAATGTCCCAATTTGGGGATTTAATGTCTATTTTGAATATCTAGTAGTGGGAAATAAAAAAAAAGAGAAAGAAAGAAGAGGAGAGAAAGGAGAAAGAAATACTATAAAATATAAAGTAAATTTATAGATAAGTAAATTAAACCCATAATGGCCTGACTAAAGTATACATTCAAAAATGAGTACAAGTCCACAACAGGGTAAATTCAAATTTGAATTTTAGAGAAAGAGAGAAGAAAGCAAAAGAAAATAAAAAAATTAAATTGGCACTTGGGCCGTCTCCCTCACATTCGGCCCAATCCGCCCCATCGCGCCAGCCCAGGAAGGAAGCCCCGCCGCCTGATGACCTAGTGCCGACCCCTTGGCCCCACAGGTCAGTGGGTGATCCCCGACGCCTTCGCTGGATCGCGGGACCGCGATGCTAGAAACTCCCTCTCGCCTGGATGGCTGTTGGCGCCGCGGACTCCATGGGGTTCGTTGCACCCAACTCCCCGCAATCCCTGCTGGCTACCCGGGCCCTGAAACTCCGTTCTTCGTGGCTAGAAAAGGGAGGACTGCCGCTCCTTCCTCCGCGCACAACGATTCCTCCCCTCGTTTCCCCGAACACAGCAGTAGCGTCCTCATCATCGCCGTAGTCGGCGCGGGTGGAGAGAACGTGCGCCAGAATCGCCATATCCACCATAAACGCACTCAGTTCGAGAGCTACGGGTGCGGCGGCGGGAACACCTGGGTACCTCGACATCAAGGATCCTCGGCACCCCCATCACGTGGCGGACCCTCGGTCCATGCGCGCCAGCCTGTCCTCACCTTCGCGGCGGTAAGTGCGTCGCTCTAGTAATAAGTGTAAGCTCCGCGAATACTTGTGCCGGTGCTAGGGAAGTAGTGATCGCTGGGCGTACTCACGTCAGGCGGTAATGGCGCGTCGCGTCGCCGGTGGGGTCTTTGCCGTGGGTGTGAGCGCGCCGCGATGTCTTCTGTTCATCGCCGTGCTGTGCGGGGGTGGAAGAAACACGACGGCCGTAGGATGCAAAAGGGATGGTGTAGATCAGTTCAATGCGTAACCCTTTGCTGAATCAGATCCTTGCCGTTAGATCATAAACGGACGGACGCGTAATGATCCTAACATTTTAAAATCCCCGCCGTTGGTCCCCAATCGGATGGTTCTGCGGCGCTCTGGGTTGGATCCGCGCGGATCTAATCCCTACCACTCGCGCGAAATCTGACGGCCAGGAACCGACCATACCCCTTCGCGTATCCACTTTGCAGAAAACCCCTCATGGTGTTTAAGAATCAACCCGCCGTCCCATAGGGACTGTAGACTGTGTCTTGGAAACACTTGCACCGGGGCCCCTGTTTTCTCTAGAAATGGAGGCCCAGTCCAGAAAATAGAAAATCCAGGGAAATAAATAGAAAATGGATTTTTAATATAAAAATAATGGCTAGAATTTGTTTAATCCATAGAAAATTCATACTAATTCCAAATTGAGTCCTTCCAGTTCCTATAATTTTATAATATTATTGTTTATCTAATAGTGCCACTAATTTGACGCGAAAGCCACCTTAAAATTTATTTCCTAATTAAATCCATATAAAATACATAAAACCTTAGGAAATTCGTATCTTCCCCGTTTTAACTCCGATTTGATCCGTTCAAGTTGCGTTAGTCTCGTACAAGCACGTAGATCACTATTATGTAGTATATTCTTATGTGTGGTGTGATGTTAATTTTATCTATACCATGTTTGTTTGTATTGCTACGACTAGCGCGAGGACTCATGTCATCTGAAAGGCAAGTTGGTACCTGGAATCTCAAGTGCCAGGCAAGTTGTGCCCTTGATCACTTCTTTTTACCCACTCATGTTCTAATTAATCATAATGATCTGCATAGGTTAATTTTGATGGGTCCTAATAGGATACCCTAGTTTGATTATCTTTATACCTTGTTACCACTGAACTTTTTGGGTAGTACTTGCTAGTGCTTTATGTGGTTTTGGGTATGAAGATATATTACTCATGATTATACTTTTGTTATCCGTTGTTATTTATCGTTCATGATAAGATCATTATGTTAATTGGAACATGGAGAACCACCCGGGAAAACAGTGCTACCACAAGGGTTTAATGGGACGCCCTTGGCTGATTAACTAGGAAAGCTAGTGGACGGCTACCTTACCCGAAAGGGGCAAGGGCAGTAGGGGAGTGGTCAGTGTAGGGAGGCCCTCGGGAGGATTTTGCTGCGATGGCGGTCCTGCAAGGGATTCCTGCATTGGAGCTTCCTATAAACTGTAGCGGGTAGTCTGAAGCTAGTGGAACTTTGTAAAGGCCTCGTAGTGGTACCCTGCCTCGCTTCCTTGGTAGAGGTGTATGGAGTCTGATCAACTCCGTGGCAAATGGGTAACACGACTTGTGGGTAAAGATGCGCAACCTCTGCAGAGTGTAAAACTGGTATACTAGCCGTGCTCACGGTCATGAGCGGCTCGGACACTCACATGATTAAATTATGGAACTTAAACTCAATTTGTCATATGCATTGCATCGCAGGTGAGGTTGTTACTTTTGTTCTACTACTTAATTGGGTTGGTATTTACTTATACTTAGTAATTGCTAATAAAATTTTGACCAACTTTAAAAGCAATGCTCAGCTCTAACCATCCTCTTTGGTAAGCCTTACACTTCACGTGAGCTCCCACCTTTGGCGAGTTCATGCACATTATTCCCCACAACTTGTTGAGCGATGAACGTATGTGAGCTCACTCTTGCTGTCTCACACCCCCCCCCCCACAGGTCAAGAACAGGTACCACAGGATGAGGCGCATGGAGGATGCTGCGATGAGTTCGTGAGAGAGATCTAGGCCGTCGTCTCCCAGTCAACTTTGGGTTGCTGGATCGTTTCCTCATATGATGTAATTATTTAATTATTTTGTATAGAACTCCTGTTATATAGTAAAGATGTGACATTCGATCCTGTGCCACTATGCATCATATGTGTGAGACTTGGTCCCAGCACACCTGGTGTTTATGTTCGCGCCCGGGCTTTGGATCCCTAAAACCCGGGTGTGACAGCCAGACGGTCCGCGACCTGGCGCGAGGCTAGGGTTCCCTGCCTGACGGCCGGACAGTCCGCGCTCTAGGGCCGGACGGTCCGCGGCCTGGCAACAGGGTCGTCTTCCTCCTCCTTGATGGAATCTAGATCTCGTCCCCTGAGGGGGAAAAGATCTTAAGGTGCTCTGGGTCGATAGGTCACCCGGGGCGTCCCCAGACGACGTGGAGTCGCCTAGGAATTAAGAGATCAATTCGAGGAAGAGGTCTTGGATGGATAACTAGATCTTGCCCCCGGGAGGGGTGAGATCCTAGGGTTGTCTTGGGATCGGCAGGCCACCCAAGACGGATCTCGACGATGTAGAGTCGAATAGGGATGGAGGTGGATATGTGGAAGACTACAACTAGAACTATGCTACATCTACTCCTAGGGCAGGAAAAGTAAAGAAGGTAATTGGTTCGATTGGAATGTGTTCGGGGGTTCTCAATCGACCGTACCCCTTTATATTTATAGGGGAGGAGGTCTGGACCTTTTCCTAAGAGATAGCCAACAAACTCCACGTAATTAGATGGATAACCACGCACGAGATAAGGATAAACATCCGAGTTAATCTAATCTCGGGACACGCGGACCGTCAGGGCCCATGGGCCGGACCGTCCGCTCATTTTAGTGTCCAACACATACATTTGATTCATAATTAAAATAGAAGAACACTGAACTGATATCAGTTTAAGCTTGAACGAAATATGGTAATTGCTAGTTAAGCAGATATGTTTGATGCATCATTATTTCGAATAAAAAAGAGAGGAACTAACCGATGACAATGCTCTTGACAGAGTGCCAGCGTCAGAATTTTGGTTGCTTTCATTATCAATAGCTTGTTTCTTAGCACTGGGAAGTTGAGCATCCACAGAGACCGGTATGGAATCAAATAATTTTGATGCAACAAAACAGTGTCCACTGGGATTGTGGCCTTCAATACCCACCACCTGTTGTTTAAAATTGTGTTAATTTGACTCAGTAGAAGGTGTATATGGCATTAGAACTGGCTGCCCTTACCTGCCCAGGAAACAAAGAGAAGTGATCAAGATCCTTCAAGTCAAGGCGCACACACTGCCCCCTGGAGTGTTCAACACTAGAAAAAGATGTTTCTGTAGTTAGACCAAAAAATAGTGACTAAGCAAAGATCATCACATGAATGAGTCCAAGAAGCACTCACCTGCCCTGTAGCAAGATAGACTTTTCATTCAAATGACCTTCCCCGTCACAGGCTACTGTACCGACTGCAAACATTTTCTCCTGCAGAGGGCAAATAATTGGACATCCTATCAAGGAAACAGGCGATGATGAGGTAAGTAGTTAAAAGAGCAAAATTAGACAGTGCAATTACCTCTGAAGCAAGGGTAGCATCTGCAGGTTGTCCACAAAATCCAGATGCAGAAAACAAGCTCGCCGATTTCCGTATCCGATCTTCCAAGTAATTAAACTGGAAAAGAGATCCAGTCAAAGAGCAGATGCTTATGACAGTTAAGAAAACAATTTAGCAGTGCCCTTACTCTGTCTTCCATTCTGTCATACATGAATCTGCAACCTGGTTCAGGCTGTGAGCGCTGAACTTGTAAGTAACATCTTTGACTAGGTTGAACTCTTCTAATTATTTCATCTTCTGTGATTTCAGCACTTTTACTTGGCACACCAACTGCGTTATCAGCATTGAGAACATACTGTTGGGTAAATTTATTTACTCGTGTTGCAAAAGGGGTAATACGATCAGCATTTGTTTTGGCCACTCTGCTGGATGATGGTCTGTCACTTGCCAGAGGAGTTAACTCAGAGATAGATGATCCTTCAGGTGCCTTTTCCTGTTCATAGCCTGGTGTGTCATGGAATGCTGCTTCATCTACATGTGAATTGCTTAAGAGCCTGCAACAATTACTTCTACATTATTTTTTTTCCTTGACAGTGAAATAACAAATAAAGGTACTTCTGTAACAAGCATGCACGTAAATGAATCTCATATGTGGAACTAACATGTCAACATCGTTACTGGAGTAAATGTGAAGGTTGGCTTCTTCTTTTATTATCCTGTCTTTAACTTCATTTTGAAGGTGTGACAGAAAACCATCAAGATACGAGCTTTCGAGCTTTAAGCCATCCAATTGCCTGCATAAATTCGTTCTTTCAGTTTCCTTAATGAGTCATGTAAAAGAACAAAAATGAAATATATGGGCCCTAGAATTATAAGCATCAGGGAGGCATCTCCCAATACACACAGAATAATATTCAACATGAGCTGCAAGATTTTAGTCATACCTAGATGTTGATGGGATTTAATGACTTATCAAGACATGCAACAAAGCTTGAGTTTTTCTTTTATGCTCCAACCAAAAATAAACATTGAGCCAAGACAACTACATAAAATATCCAGAATCTTAGTGGCAACAGCATAACTTGATATTGCTTTAGTAAAGGCTAAAAGCTAGCCCAATGGACATACAAGGTTCAGGCCTCTATTAATTACTCAGTGCTTCCTAAAATTCCTTTTTATCTGAAATTTCAGATGACAAAAGTTTCTATGAACCGTTATGTCATAAAGGTTATTCATGTACTTATCTGGACAAGGGCATCTTATCCATAATAATCAGCACAGCCATACAGATGGCATCGTTAATTCTTCAGCAAAAGATGCTACCATTGGTGTTAAGATGTTTATCATCAAATTTGACAGAGAGCAGACGCCCATTCTGTAGAGCACTCAAATGAGCTACAGTCACTAAGAATAACCTAATCTCAGCTGCCAAAGATGTTACAATGATGTTATTCGCAACATTTTTATCAGGGATGAGCTGACCTATTGAGGTAGTAGACCTCCCAGTTTGAGACGAGATCCGCGGGGCTCATCTTGTAGTTGATGCAGTAGGTCAGCACTGCAAGCAAATCACACACCACACAAGTATCAACATAAATCAACACCAACTTAGAACGGAAAGAGCCGGTGGGGACGCTTGTACTTACGCGTGGAGAGGATCTGGGCGGCGTCCTCGGGGCCGGCTCCTCCGATGGAGAAGCCGTTACTCTGGAACTCCTTTCGGATCTCCTCCTCCATCGCTTCGCCGCTGCTTGCTCGCTCCACAGCGGAGGACAATCGGTGAGCGGGGGCGGCGACTAGATGACGTGGGGGAGCGGAGAGGGAAGAGGGGGCGAGGGATCTGGGGAGCAGAGCGAGGCGGGTAGCGGGAAATGCGGACACGAAATGGCGGGAAACATTTCGCGGGCAAAGGTGGGTGGAGGACCGAAGAACCCTAGCGAGACCTGTTTGGGCCTTTTGGGCTTGAACAAAATTGGCGCTGATATGGACTAAAGGAAGCCCAAACTTTAGACAGTCGGTTTAAAACCGGCAATGGTTCGGTCAAGACAAAGAATACGGCTAAATGCATGTTCCGGATGCTGACTTAGGGGCTATTTGACACGGGTTCGAATTCTCTAAAAATAGTTTCGGCTCCTACCAAAAGCAACTTCTCTAGGGTCTATTTTTTCTGACGAGCTTTTCTCAGAATGTGACCGTAGAGAGAATCTAAGTATCGTATGGATTACGTGGAAGGAAGATAAAGGGGTCTGCCGATACCCAAAATTAGGATACTCACTCCTGTTGGGTCAATGTGGGACCCGTGTGGCTATTCGTAGCAACGTGGTGATGGCCAGTCTAGCCCGACTCAGAGTCTGGGCCCATCCGACGCAGCCACCGGCCGCCGAGCTAGTGTCACCACGTGTCCCAATGGTGGAATTGCTGAAAGTCGCCTAGAGGTGGTGAATATGGCGAATCTAAAATTTACAAACTTTAAACACAACTACAAACTGGGGTTAGCGTTAGAATTAAATTCGAGTCCGAAAGAGAGGACGAAAACAAATCACAAGCAAATAAGGTGGATGACACGGTGATTTGTTTTACCGAGGTTCGGTTCTTGCAAACCTACTCCCCGTTGAGGTGGGTGCGCCTTCTGGCGCGTGCCTGACTTCTGCGCGCACTGTAGCGCATTTAATGCTGTTGCAGGCGATCGTTGGCGCTGTAGTAGCCGTTACTCCGCTGGCACACCGGACAGTCCGGTGCTACACCGGATAGTCCGGTGAATTATAGCGGAGTGGCTCCCAGAATTCCCGAAGGCGAGCAGTTCGGAGTTGGGTTTCCTGGTGCACCGGACACTGTGTGGTGGCACACCAGACTGTCCGGTGCGCCAGACCAGGGCACACTTCGGTTGTCTTTTGCTCTCTTTGTTTGAACCCTTTCTTGGTATTTTTATTGGTTTATTGTGAACCTTTGGCACCTGTAAAACTTATAATCTAGAGCAAACTAGTTACTCCAATTATTTGTGTTGGGCAATTCAACCACCAAAATCAAATAGGAAAAGGTGTAAGCCCATTTCCCTTTCAATTGCTCGGCAACTTCAACCATAGGCTGGACCCCACGGCTGGGTCTCGGGCTTCCGCATGGGTCCATCGGATCCCTGACAGGAAGGCCTAGATCTGCCATATGTCCTTGGAGTAAAGGCACTCCACGGCTATAGCCTGGGGCCAGACCTCCGGCCAGGGGAGGTTCGGTGCAACTACGTGTTCAAGCCATTAACTCGAACCTCCACAAGTGTCCTCCGGACCCCTTGCCAGGGGAGGTTTGGGGCTGCCGCGTCTGCATGCGCTCCCAACTGCCGCTCTCTGCTTAGGCATGGATACGACCTGTTGCACATTATGAGAGCCATCAGTGATCTCTTAATGCACTAGAATCTAGCTCTCACACTCCAAAGACACAAACCAAATGCAAGTATATGAGTACAGGTGCTTAAGGTATGCTTAACTATGTGTGTGAGAGACTTTTGCAAATGTCTAAGAATTGTGCCCAAGGTCGCGCAACAAACTATACATAACCCTAAGCGCAACACTTGCCGTTATACTTTTGTTGTTTGTCGCATGTAGCACCAAATAGCTCTGGTGTGCACTAGAGTTATGCAATGAACAAATGTACCATGGATAATTAGTGTTGTGCTAAATTGTTCACCATTCCTCCGTGAAAGGGAAATGTGCCCTTGGGCCATTTCTAAGTGTTTTGGTGATTTAGTGTACAATACAAGTGCCTAAGTGTCAAATGGTGGACAAAGTACAAATCAAGTATAAAGGTATGTTTCTCAGACTTAGTACATTGTTTTAAAGACTAATGTATTGTGTCTAAGTGCTGGAAACAGGAGAAATCGAATTGGAGAAGAGATGCCCTTGTTCAGCCAAAGCCAGCTCTGTCTGGGTGCACCGGACAGTGTCCGGTGGTGCACCGGACAGTGTCCGGTGCACCAGACTGGCTCAGGCGAACTCGCTGCTCTCGGGAAGAAATTAACGGTGTACGACTAAAATTCACCGGATTGTCCGGTGTGCACCGGACTGTCCGGTGAGCCAACGTTCGGCCGCGCGATCCGCGCGGGACACGTGGCCGAGCCAACGGCTAGTAGGGGGCACCAGACTGTCCGGTATGCACGGGACAGTGTCCGGTGCGCCAACGACTCGAAGGCGCCAACGGTCGGCTTCGTCAAAGAAGGAAAGAAATCTGCACTGGATAGTGTCCGGTGGTGCACCAGACTGTCCGGTGCGCCAGTCGACAGAAGGCAAGAAATGCCTTCCTGGAATGCACTCAACGGCTCCGAGCTGCCTTGGGGCTATAAAAGGGACCCCTAGGCGCATGGAGGAGTACACCAAGCATTCTCTAATCATTCCTAAGCACTAAGACATCGATTCCGCGCTTTTGATTCCTTGCAATAGCAATTAGAGCTCGGGTTGAGTTGTGAACTCATTGAGTTGTGTTGTGAGCTCTTGTTGCGACTTGTGTGCGTGGTGTTGTTGTGATTTCTTGTCTTGAGTGTGTTGCTCATCCCTCCCTTACTCCATGCTTCTTTGTGATCATTAAAGTGTAAGGGCGAGAGGCTCCAAGTTGTGGAGATTCCTCGCAAACGGGATATAGAAAAGCAAAGCAAAACACCTTGGTATTCAAGTGGGTCTTTGGACCGCTTGAGAGGGGTTGAGTGCAACCCTCGTCCGTTGGGACGCCACAACGTGGAGTAGGCAAGCGTTGGTCTTGGCCGAACCATGGGATAAACCACTGTGCCATCTCTGTGATTGATCTCTTGTGGTTATTGTGTTTTGTTGAGACTCCTCTCTAGCCACTTGGCATTACTGTGCTAACGCTTAACCAAGTTTTTGTGGCATTAAGTTCAAGTTTTACAGGATCATCTATTCACCCCCCTCTAGGTGCTCTCAATTGGTATCGGAGTCGTTCTCTTCACAAAGGGACTAATCGCCCGAAGCGATGGATCCTAAGGGGAAGGGAATCGTGATCAACGATAAGGAGAAGGAGTCCTTCGTCAACGAGCCTAATGATGACAAGCCTACCGACTCGAGCTTAGGCCACAAACGCAAAGATGGGAAGAAGAAGAAAACAAGGCGCATCAAGGAGATCGTCTACTACGACGACAGCGATGAGTCCACTTCTTCCCAAAAGGACAACGACGACAACGACTACGACAAAAGAAAGACGGTTAATTCGAACTTTTCTTTCGATTACTCTCGTATTCCGTATAACTCAAATGCACATTTGCTTTCCATCCCTCTTGGCAAACCTCCACACTTTGATGGAGAGGCCTACGGATTTTGGAGTCACAAAATGCGTAGTCACCTGTTCTCTCTCCATCCAAGCATATGGGAGATTGTTGAGAATGGAATGAAATTTGATAGCTCGGATAGTCCTGTATTTATTAATGAACAGATTCATAAAAATGCACAAGCTACTACTGTGTTGTTAGCCTCTTTGTGCAGGGACGAGTATCATAAGGTGAACGGCTTGGACAATGCCAAGCAGATCTGGGACACCCTCAAGATCTCTCATGAGGGGAACGGCGTCACCTTGCTCACCAAGATGGAGTTGGTAGAGGGCGAGCTCGGGAGATTTGCAATGATAAGGGGCGAGGAGCCAACCCAAACATACAATCGGCTCAAGACCCTCATCAACAAAATAAGGAGCTACGGAAGCACGCGATGGACGGACCACGACGTCGTTCGCCCAATGTTAAGGTCCTTTACTGTACTTGATCCACATCTGGTGGACAATATTCGTGAAAATCCTAGGTACACCAAGATGTCGCCCGAAGAAGTTCTTGGGAAGTTCGTGAGCGGGCGAATGATGATCAAGGAGGCGAGATACGTGGACGACGCATTGAATGGTCCAATCAATGAGCCTCAACCCTTTGCTCTCAAGGCAACAAGAAGCAAGGAGGCGCTACCTAGCAAGGTGGCACAAGTTGAGGCGGCAGGGCTAAATGATGAAGAGATGGCTCTCATCATCAAGCGCTTCAAGACGGCGCTAAAGGGTCACAAGGGGCAGCCAAGCAAGACTAAGACAAAGGGGAAGCGCTCATGCTTCAAGTGTGGTAAGATTGGTCATTTTATCGCTAACTGCCCCGATAATGATAGTGACCAGGAACAGGGGAACAAGAAGGAGAAGAAGAAGGCATACAAAAAGACTAAGGGCGAGGCACACCTTGGCAAGGAGTGGGACTCGGATTGTTCGTCATCCGACTCCGACAATGAAGGACTCGCTGCCACCGCCTTCAACAAGTCATCCCTCTTCCCCAACGAGCGCCACACATGCCTCATGGCGAAGGAGAAAAAGGTATGTGCTCGAAACAATGCCACTTATGATTCTTCTAGTGATGATGAGTCTGGTGATGAAGAAATAGATTACTCTAGTTTGTTCAAGGGATTTGATAGAACTAAAATAGATAAGATTAATGAATTGATTGATGCCTTGAATGAAAAGGATAGACTTTTAGAGAAACAAGAGGACCTTTTATATGAAGAGCATGACAAATTTGTAGAGGCACAAAAATCTCATGCTTTAGAAGTTAAAAGAAATGAAATGCTTTCTTGTGAACTATCTTCTTGCCATGAGACAATTTCTAGCTTAAGGAGCATAAATGATGAATTGAATGCTAAGCTAGAAATAGCTAGTAAATCTAACTCTTGTGTAGAACATGTTATGATTTGCAATAGGTGTAAAGATTTTGACATTGATGCCTGTAGTGAACACCTAGTTTCAATTTCCAAATTGAATGATGAATTGGCTAGTCTTAATGACCAACTTAAGACTAGCAAGAATGAATCTGACAAGCTAAAATTTGCAAGGGATGCCTACACGATTGGTAGACACCCCTCAATTAAGGATAGACTTGGCTTCAAGAGGGAAGCCAAGAACTTGACATGTCATAAGGATCCCATCCCTATCAAGGAGAAAGGGAAGGCCCCTATGACAAATAGTATTCAAAAGAAGCATGTTTTCTTATACAATGATAAGAAATATTCTAGGAATGTTCATTACAATAATGTTGTTTCACATGCTTATGATTCATATGCTATGACTGCTTCTAGTTCCCATATTGTGCATGGTAGAGATATGCCTAGGAAAAATATTCATCATGTGCCTAGAAAGAATATTGTTCATGTTCCTAGGAAAGTAATGAATGAACCTTCTACAATATATCATGCTTTAAATGCTTCCTTTGTGATTTGTAGAAAGAATAGGAAAGTGATTGCTAGAAAATTAGGGGCAAAATGCAAGGGAGACAAGACTTGCATTTGGGTCCCTAAGACTATTGTGACTAACCTTGTAGGACCCAACATGAGTTGGGTACCTAAGACCCAAGCCTAAATTTGCCTTGCAGGTTTATGCATCCGGGGGCTCTAGCTGGATTATCGACAGCGGATGCACAAACCATATGACGGGGGAGAAGAAGATGTTCACCTCCTACGTCAAAAACAAGGATTCCCAAGATTCAATAATATTCGGTGATGGGAATCAAGGCAAGGTAAAAGGGTTAGGTAAAATTGCTATTTCATCCGAGCACTCTATATCTAATGTGTTTTTAGTTGAGTCTCTTGGATATAATTTGTTATCTGTTAGTCAATTATGCAAAATGGGATATAATTGTCTATTCACTAATGTAGATGTGTCTGTCTTTAGAAGAAGTGATGGTTCATTAGCTTTTAAAGGTGTATTAGACGGTAAACTTTACTTAGTAGATTTTGCAAAAGAGGAGGCCGGTCTAGATGCATGCTTAATTGCTAAGACTAGCATGGGCTGGCTGTGGCATCGCCGCTTAGCACATGTGGGGATGAAGAACCTTCACAAGCTTTTAAAGGGAGAACACGTGATAGGTCTAACCAATGTTACTTTCGAAAAAGATAGACCTTGTGCAGCTTGTCAAGCAGGTAAACAAGTGGGAGGAGCGCATCACAGCAAGAATGTGATGACCACATCAAGACCTCTGGAGCTGCTACATTTGGACCTCTTCGGACACGTCGCCTATCTAAGCATAGGAGGAAGTAAGTATGATCTAGTTATTGTTGATGACTTTTCCCGCTTCATGTAACGCCCTGGATTTGGGGGTAGAATTTTTTCTTCTTTTCTCTCACCAAATTCGGGCGTTACTCTCTTTTCTCTTTCCCCGTTTGCTCCTTCTTCTCAATTTCAAACCAGTATAGCGACAAGTGCCCGTGTCATGTATAAACCAAAACCTAAGTGTCATGGGTGTTGCATCATGCCGAAGCACTTTTCTTTGTCTGATGTTGAGTGTTTGTCTCGTTCCGTTCCGGATTTCGATTCGCGATTTAATTCCGTTCAGTGGTCCGCGCACGTCGTGGGTCTTCGATCCGCGAAGTGGCCTAGCCCAGCCCAGCCCAGCCCAGCCCGGCCCGGTCTGGCCCGGCCCTGCGCGCCCCTGGCGCCCACACCCCCCCACATGCGCCCCCCCTCTCTCTCTCTCATTTGGATCTCCCGTGCAACAACCTCTCCTCTCCTTCTTCCACCTCTCTCTCCCCGTGGTGCCCTAGGAATTGGAGACGGCGATCACCGGATTTTGGACCCCGAGGTGAGCTCCCCTCCCCTTCTCCTCTCTCTCTCCCTCTCCCTCCTCTTCTCTCCCCCGCGCGCGCCCTCTCTCTCCCCCTGCTCGCGCGCACCCCTGCCCTCCCCGCTCGCGGCGCGCGGCCCCGCCCGCCCCCTGCTCGCGCGACGGCGCCCCCCGCCCTTCCCCAGCCCCGGCGCGGCGACGCCCCCGCCCTCCCTTGGCCCGCGGCGGCGCGGCCCCGCCCCCTGCCCGCGCGGCGGCGTGCGGCCCCCCGCCCCCCTGCCTGCGCGGCGGCGCCCCGGCCCCGCTCCCTGCTTCCCCAGCGCGGCGCGGCCCCGCCCGGCCTCCCCTCGCGACGGCGCCCGCGGCCCCGCCCTGCTCCCCCCCGCGGCGCGCGACCCCGCCCCGGCCTCCCCGCGGCGGCGCTCGCCCCCGTCGCAGCCCCGTGCGCGGCGGCGCGGCCCCGACGCGGCCCCTGGCCGGTTCAACCGCCCCCCCGGTTCAACAGCCCCGGCCCGGTCGCCCCGCCCCCGTCTCGGCCTCGCCCGACCGTATCCTCGCTCGCCCGCGCTCGCGATGATTATTTGTTAGTCGATAGTTAATGTCAAACTCCGTTAGTTAGCGTGCTGCGTCGCGCGCTTCGCCGCGCGACAGATTGTCTAAATTCATATTTTATCTATGTGCTGCGTCGTGCGCTTCGTCGCGCGACGATCCATTTTAATTTCAGGTTGTTTAAGGTGTAACGCCGCGTGTGTATTCACGCGACGTTCCACTTTGGACTCAGTTTAGTCGACGTATGCTGTCGCGCGTCTCGCCGCGCGACCATCCTCTTTATTTATCTCCACATGCTTATAATGATTAGACATGAAACATGACTTTACTTTACGCTAAACATAGTGTCTACATTAAATTTCCTTCCATTAAGCGAGTGGTTAATTTATAATCATGTAACGTGATCGTTTCTCGACTGTCTTTTCCTCTTTCTCTCTTAACCGTACTCGCGAACCCGCGTGGAACGTCTGTTTACTTATTGCATTCTATTGTATGGTGTACTGTTCTTTTGTATTAAATATGTGGATGTATGTATGTTTGCAATCGCATAGAGAACGATCCGGTTGAATAGCCCGAGGAACTCGCAGGAGAAGCCCCTGAGCAGCAGTCGGTTGGTGGAGGCAAGTGTCCCTTGACCTATCTCTGTCCTATTCATTCTTTAATTCACCTCCCGCTCTACACATTTATGCCTAAGGATTGACTAGCTTTTGTTATCTATGTCCTTGTTTACCTATCTGGGTTGGATTATTATTGTTTAGCCTTATGCTATTGCTCAAACTCTAATCAATGAACATGATGAGATTATCTATGATACGCTGTTTTCCCTCTTCTGATTATGATGTTGTACTTGTGGCCTTTAAGGGGGCTCGAGCGGTTTCTCGAGTGCCTCTCCGTAAGGACCTGTTCTATGGATGACCGCCCGGGAAAATAGTGCAACCATGAGGGTGGAATGGGGTGCCCTTAGCTGAATAATTAGAGGATCCGGGGTGTAGTTCGCTTCGCCGTCGTGTCGTCAATGGGGCTCGGTGTATGCGGCTCGCTCTGCCAAGGTTGATTTGTCCCTTGGGGAGGAGTGCGGTACATTTAGGAAACCTAACGGGCGACTACAACCCCGGGGAATCTTTGTAAAGGCTACGTAGTGAAACCCTGCCTATTCACCTTGGTAGTGTTTAAGGGTTTGATCGGCCCGAGGCAAGAGGGAATCACGGCTTGTGGGTAAAGTGCACAACCTCTGCAGAGTGTTTGAAAACTGATATATCAGCCGTGCTCGTGGTTATGAGCGGCCAAGGGAGCTCCAGTGATTAGTGGTACTTGATCAGAGATACTTTGGTACAGGTGGCTATGAGATCGATGGTTTCGGTTATGACTATGGTGCTGGTAAGTGGTATTCTTTCCGTTTGGAAAGGGTACATCGGGTTAATAACTTGGGTTAATGCTAAAACTTGGCTTTCTATTAGTAAATAATAATCTGACCAACTAAAAGCAACTGCTTGACTTATCCCCACATAAAGCTAGTCCACTACAGCCAAACAGGATACTTGCTGAGTATGTTGATGTGTACTCACCCTTGCTCTACACACCAACCCTCCCCCATCCCCAGGTTGTCAGCATTGCAACCACTGCTCAGGCGAAGATGAAGCTGTGGAAGGAGACTTCTAGGAGTTCCAAGACTACGACGAGTTCTAGGTGTGGGTTAGCGGCAACCCCCAGTCGGCTGCCTGTGAAGGCCGCGGTTATCTACGTTTCTTTTCCGCACTTTGATTTATTGTAAGGACTATATGGACGTCTCAGACGTATGATGTAATCGACTATTTCCCTTCTTAATACTATTTTGAGCACTGTGTGATGATGTCCATGTTATGTAACTGCTGTGTACGTGAATAACTGATCCTGGCACGTACATGGTTCGCATTCGGTTTGCCTTCTAAAACCGGGTGTGACATAAGTGGTATCAGAGCCAGATTGACTGTAGGACCGCTAACCTAGAATAGAATGGTCATTCTAAGGACTATAGACCTCTGTCCCTGCCTTGACTTTGATATCCCTTCAAAAGTTGGTCATACCGACCAAACCTATGTTCTACTATATAATATACCTTGCTGAAAATTATGTTTTATTCTAATCCTTCATTTATTTATGATTCATTACTTGCTGGTCATATTGATTCTGTTCTCACCCTTTTGCTTGCGATGTCTTTTGTAGATGGCTCGACTTAGACACACTGCACGAAAGTCCGTCATCCCCTTCTTACCCTCCCGTCTTGCTGAGCGTCCGCTTCGCCGTCCCGTGGCCGGACAGTCCAGCCACTTGGAGAGACTGCACCACCGCCTGCATGAGGAGCTGGAACGTCGACGACAGGAGCAGCAGGGCTCTTCCTTCTCGCTCCAGGAGGAGATAGAGTCTGTGAGGAGCTGCTCCCCTGTGCTTCCTCTGGAGGCGCCCCCTGCACCACCACTGGGTGCCCCAGCTTCTGGAGTAGCTGCTGGAGGAGACCCAAACGACGGAGGTGGCGACGACAGCTCGAGCCACGACATCGACTTCTCTGCTAACCATGAGCCGGAAGGATGGGTTGCTCGACCCATCACTCGCGACGCTGCTCGCGAGTGTCACTTCCACGATGCGCTCGACACCCTGCTACGTCGGGCCCTTAACCGGCATACTTGGTCCATCGAGTATCGCTGTGTGGTCTACCAGCATAGTCGCGGGGTCTACCTGGACCGCTGGGAGGCAACCTGCTTGGTGCGCCGCCCGGAGAACAGTCTCCAGGGTGCGGAGGCCTGCTCAGAGCACTATTCTATCTCTGAGCGGGACTCAGCTGAGGCAGCCATGCAAGATGCTGCACGGCGTGCGCTTTCGCACTACTGCTCGGTTTTTGGTGGGGTAGCTGACGGTCTTGACCTGAAGTATTACCCCCGCCGTCCATCTGGCAGCACAGGAGGCGTGATTGTCTCACCTGTCGGTGAGGGCAATCCTAGGTTGAGCAACACAGTCAACCTAGCCGCCGTGCTAAACACGGAGCTGGACCATGCATTAGACGAGCTGAGTAGGGCTCGTGCTGAGATCGCCCTGCTGCGGGCTGAGCGCGCGGAACGTCGTCACCTGGACGATGGTTCCCCCGCTCCCGTCGGGACTCAGCACCCGTACCGCTCACCTCGGCGTGGACACCAGTCTTATGGCAATCCCGACTGCAAGACCAAGATAAATCTAGAACCATAGATCGTTAGAGTTGGATCTTGTAATTAATACGAAATATACATACATAGAAGCTACAGTCTTAGCGTTAGTCTCGGTTTTAGTTAGTCTTAGTTAGACAGGGTAGTTTGCTACATCCTGTGCATCTATGTTTGTCATGATGAACTATGGTTGGTTTGGATCTTTGTAATGACTGTCACCAGAGTGTGGGTATCCCCTGCATTTTGGTTTACCTATTATGTTAATGGAGTTAGCTATATGGTTGGGAAACCTTTTATTCCACTTTCCTCTTTATCTGAGAAGTTGTGTGGTCTATGTTGGAGATCAGTGAAGATGCTCATCTGTTCAGTGCTGTTGAAGAATTCTATTCTCTTTTCTTATGCTGCAAGATTTGCCAGATCAGTTCTGATGTGTGGTTGCATTCTGTAGATGTCAGAGAACAGGCGCAGAGGAGGAAGGCGTGCTCAGCAGGAGTGAGCCGCTCAACAGGAGGAGGTGCCCTAGCAGCAGCACCTGCCGCCCCCGCCCCCGATGTCCATCGAGCAGATGTTTCTGATGCAGACTCAGGCAGTCCAAGCCATCGGTCAGACTTTGGCCGCCATTCAGCAGCAGCAGCAGCAGGCACCACCTCAGCCTCAGATGCCTCAGATGCCCAGAGACAAGCGTGCTGAATTCATGAGAGGTCATCCACCAACGTTCGCTCACTCTTCTGACCCCATGGATGCTGAAGACTGGCTGCGCACTGTGGAGCGGGAGTTGCATACCGCTCAGTGCGATGACAGGGAGAAAGTCATGTACGGTCCCCGTCTGTTGAGAGGAGCAGCCCAGTCATGGTGGGAGTCTTACCTCGCCACCCATGCCCATCCTGACGCCATCACCTGGGAAGAGTTCAGAGGTAGTTTTCGTTAGTACCATGTTCCTGCAGGTCTGATGACAGTGAAGAAGGAGGAGTTCCTGGCCCTCAAGCAAGGGCCATTGTCTGTCAGTGAGTACCGGGACAGGTTTCTGCAATTGTCTCGCTATGCTCCTGAAGATGTCAACACCGACGCCAAGCGACAGTACCGTTTCCTGAGAGGCTTGGTTGACCCTCTGCAGTACCAACTGATGAATCACACCTTCCCGACATTCCAGCACCTGATTGACAGAGCAATCATGACAGAGAGGAAGTGTAAGGAGATGGAAGATCGTAAGCGCAAGATCAGTGGACCCCAGCCTGGAAGCAGCAGTCGTCCTCGTTTCTCAGGCAATCAACCTCAGCAGTTCAGGCAGAACCAGCGTCCACCTCAGCAACATCAGCAGTTCCAAAGGCAGTATCCTCAGCACCAGTACCAGAACCGTCAGAGCAATCAGTCAGGAGGTCAGTTTCAGAGTAAGAATCAGCAGGCACCTCGCCTTCCTGCCCCAGCAAGCCAGCAGAACAATCAGGCAGCACTAGCTCAGGTTGGAAACAGAGCATGTTTCCACTGTGGTGAGCAAGGCCACTGGGTGATGCAATGTCCGAAGAAGGCAGCCCAGCAGCAGTCAGGCCCCAATGCCCCAGCAAAGCAGAATGTGCCTCAGTCTGGAGCAGGCAATCGCTCTCAGCCGCGCTATAATCATGGAAGGCTGAACCACTTGGAGGCTGAAGCAGTTCAGGAGACCCCCGGCATGATAGTAGGTATGTTCCCAGTCGACTCCCATATTGCAGAAGTGTTATTTGATACTGGAGCAACGCATTCTTTCATTACTGCATCATGGGTAGAAGCACATAATCTTCCAATTACTACCATGTCAACCCCCATTCAAATTGACTCAGCCGGTGGTAGAATTCGAGCCGATAGCATTTGTTTGAATATAAGTGTGGAAATAAGGGGATAGCGTTTCCCGCCAACCTTATAGTAATGGGTACTCAGGGAATAGATGTCATCCTAGGGATGAATTGGCTAGATAAGTATCAGGCAGTTATCGGTTGTGATAAGAGGACAATCAAGTTGGTGTCTCCACTAGGAGAGGAAGTGGTGACCGAGTTAGTCCCGCCTGAGCCAAAGAAAGGAAGTTGTTATCAGCTAGCTGTTGATAGCAGTGAAGCAGACCCAATTGAGAGTATCAGGGTTGTGTCCGAGTTCCCAGATGTGTTTCCAAAGGACTTACCGGGTATGCCACCAGAGCGGAAAGTTGAGTTTGCCATAGAGCTTCTTCTTGGAACCGCCCCTATCTTCAAGAGAGCTTACAGAATATCTGGACCAGAGTTGGTTGAGCTTAAGAAGCAGATTGATGAGCTATCAGAGAAAGGTTACATCCGGCCAAGCACCTCGCCTTGGGTCGCCCCTGTCCTATTGTGGAGAAGAAAGATGGCACCAAGAGGATGTGTATTGACTACCGAGCTTTGAATGAGGTCACGATTAAGAACAAGTACCCTTTGCCCAGAATAGAAGATCTGTTCGACCAGTTGAGAGGAGCCAGTGTGTTCTCCAAGATTGATCTGAGGTCAGGTTATCATCAGCTCAGGATCCGACCTTCGGACATTCCGAAGACGACATTCATTACCAAGTATGGTTTGTATGAGTTCACAGTGATGTCTTTTGGTTTGACCAATGCGCCAGCCTTTTTCATGAACTTGATGAACAGTGTATTCATGGATTACCTTGATAATTTTGTGGTGGTATTCATTGATGACATTCTGATTTATTCTCAAAGCGAAGAAGAGCACGCAGATCATTTGAGGATGGTATTGCAGAGATTGCGAGAGCACCAGTTGTATGCAAAGTTGAGCAAGTGTGAGTTCTGGATCAGTGAAGTCCTGTTCTTGGGTCACATAATTGATAGTCGCCTAGAGGGGGGGTGAATAGGGCGAAACTGAATTTTACAAATATAAACACAACTACAAGCCGGGTTAGCGTTAGAAATATAAATGAGTCCGAGAGAGAGGGCGCAAAACAAATCCCAAGCGAATAAGCAAGAGAGACACGGAGATTTGTTTTACCGAGGTTCGGTTCTTGCAAACCTACTCCCCGTTGAGGAGGCCACAAAGGCCGGGTCTCTTTCAACCCTTCCCTCTCTCAAACGGTCCCTCGGACCGAGTGAGCTTCTCTTCTCTAATCAAAGCCGGGAACAAAACTTCCCCGCAAGGGCCACCACACAATTGGTGCCTCTTGCCTTGATTACAATGGAGTTATAGTCTTAAGAACAAGTGAGAAAGAAAAGAAGCAATCCAAGCGCAAGAGCTCAAATGAACACGGCAAATCACTCTCTCTAGTCACTAGGGTTTTGTGTGGAATTGGAGAGGATTTGATCTCTTTGAATGTGTCTAGAATTGAATGCCTAGAGCTCTTGTAGTAGTTGAGAAGTGGAAAACTTGGATGCAATGAATGGTGGGGTGGTTGGGGTATTTATAGCCCCAACCACCAAACTTGACCGTTGGCTGGAGGCTTCTGCTCGATGGCGCACCGGACAGTCCGGTGCACACCGGACAGTCCGGTGCCCCTGCCACGTCATCACTGCCGTTGGATTCTGACCGTTGGAGCTTCTGACTTGTGGGCCCGCCTAGGTGTCCGGTGCACACCGGACATGTACTGTTTGATGTCCGGTGCACCGGTATGGGCAAGTCTGACGTCTGCGCGCGCTGCGCGCGCATTAAATGCACCGCAGAGAGCCGTTGGCGCCGAAGAGAGCCGTTGCTCCGCTGGCACACCGGACAGTCCGGTGCACACCGGACAGTCCGGTGAATTTTAGCGGAGCGGCTGCCACGCGAAACCGAGGCTGGCGAGTTCCGGAGGCCGCGCTTCCTTGGAGCACCGGACATGTCCGGTGCACACCGGACAGTCCGATGAATTATAGCGCGCCGGCTTCCGAGAAATCCCGAGGGTGAAGAGTTTGAGTCTGAGTCCCCTGGTGCACCGGACAGGTACTGTTCACTGTCCGGTGGCACACCGGACAGTCCGGTGCGCCAGACCAGGGGTGCCCTCGGTTGCCCCTTTGCTCCTTTATTGAATCCAAAACTTGGTCTTTTTATTGGCTGAGTGTGAACCTTTTACACCTGTATAATCTATACACTTGGGCAAACTAGTTAGTCCAAAGATTTGTGTTGGGCAATTCAACCACCAAAATTATTTAGGAACTAGGTGTAAGCCTAATTCCCTTTCAATCTCCCCCTTTTTGGTGATTGATGCCAACACAAACCAAAGCAAATAGAGAAGTGCATAATTGAACTAGTTTGTAAAAGGTAAGTGAAAAGGTTACTTGGAATTAAGCCAATATAACTACTTACAAGATATGCAAGGAATGTTTCTTTCTTATATAACATTTTGGACCACGTTTGCACCACATGTTTTGTTTTTGCAAATTCTTTTTGTAAATCCATTTCAAAGATCTTTTGCAAATAGTCAAAGGTAAATGAATAAGAGTTTGCAAAGCATTTTCAAGATTTGAAATTGTCTCCCCCTATTTCAAATGCTTTTCCTTTGACTAAACAAAACTCCCCCTAAAAGAGATCCACCTCTTAGTGTTCAAGAGGGTTTTGATATACCATTTTTGAAATACTACTTTCTCCCCCTTTTGAACACAATAGGATACCAAATGATAAAGACTTTTGGAAAGCACTAAGTTTTTGAATTTGGTGGTGGTGGTGCGGTCCTTTTGCTTTGGGCTCATTTCTCCCCCTTTTTGGCATGAATCGCCAAAAACGGAATCATTAGAGCCCTTGAAGTAAGTTCCTCCTCTTTGGTCATAAATGAATGAGTTAAGATTATACCAAAGACGAAATCCGGTCCTTTTGCGTTTGAGCTTTTACTCTCTCCCCCAAGGATGAAGTCCTTTTCCTTGATGCTCATTTCTCCCCCAAAGAAGAGAGAGTTGCTCGGAGTGGTGGCGAAGTATGAGTTACGGAGTGGAAGCCTTTTTCTTCGCCGAAGACTCCAATTCCCTTTCAATATACCTATGACTTGGTTTGAAATAGACTTGAAAACACATTAGTCATAGCATATAGAAGAGATATGATCAAAGGTATTCAAATGAGCTATGTGTGCAAGCTTAGCAAAAGAAATTTCTAGAATCAAGAATATTGAGCTCATGCCTAAGTCTGGTAAAAGATTGTTCATCAAGTGGCTTGGTAAAGATATCGGCTAATTGATCTTTAGTATTAATGTAAGAAATCTCGATATCCCCCTTTTGTTGGTGATCCCTAAGAAAATGATACCGAATGGCTATGTGCTTAGTGCGGCTATGCTCGACGGGATTGTCGGCCATTTTAATTGCACTCTCATTATCACATAGCAAAGGGACTTTGGTTAATTTGTAACCGTAGTCCCGCAGGGTTTGCCTCATCCAAAGCAATTGCGCGCAACAATGTCCTGCGGCAATGTACTCGGCTTCGGCGGTGGAAAGAGCGACCGAATTTTGCTTCTTTGAAGCCCAAGACACCAAGGATCTTCCCAAGAACTGGCAAGTCCCCGATGTGCTCTTCCTATTGATTTTGCACCCCGCCCAATCGGCATCCGAATAACCAAGTAAATCAAATGTGGATCCCCGAGGGTACCAAAGCCCAAACTTAGGGGTATAAGCCAAATATCTCAAAATTCGTTTTACGGCCGTAAGGTGTGATTCCTTAGGGTCGGATTGGAATCTTGCACACATGCAAACGGAAAGCATAATGTCCGGTCGAGATGCACATAAATAAAGCAATGAACCAATCATCGACCGGTATACCTTTTGATCCACGGACTTACCTCCCGTGTCGAGGTCGAGATGCCCATTAGTTCCCATGGGTGTCTTGATGGGTTTGGCATCCTTCATCCCAAACTTGGTTAGAATGTCTTGAGTGTACTTCGTTTGGCAAATGAAGGTGCCCTCTTGGAGTTGCTTGACTTGGAATCCTAGAAAATACTTCAACTCCCCCATCATCGACATCTCGAATTTCTGTGTCATGATCCTACTAAACTCTTCACATGTAGACTCGTTAGTAGACCCAAATATAATATCATCAACATAAATTTGGCATACAAACAAGTCATTCTCAAGAGTTTTAGTAAAGAGTGTAGGATCGGCCTTGCCAACTTTGAAGCCATTAGCAATAAGGAAATCTCTTAGGCATTCATACCATGCTCTTGGGGCTTGCTTGAGCCCATAAAGCACCTTAGAGAGCCTATAGACATGGTTAGGGTACTCACTGTCTTCAAAGCCGGGAGGTTGCTCAACATAGACCTCTTCCTTGATCGGTCCATTGAGGAAGGCACTTTTCACGTCCATTTGATAGAGCTTAAAGCCATGGTAAGTAGCATAGGCCAATAATATGCGAATTGACTCAAGCCTAGCTACGGGTGCATAGGTTTCACCGAAATCCAAACCTTCGACTTGTGAATACCCTTTGGCTACGAGTCGAGCTTTGTTCCTTGTCACCACACCATGCTCATCTTGCTTGTTGCGGAAGACCCATTTGGTTCCTACAACATTTTGGTTAGGACGTGGAACTAAATGCCAGACCTCATTCCTCATGAAATTGTTGAGCTCCTCTTGCATCGCCACCACCCAATCCGAATCTTGGAGAGCTTCCTCTACCCTGTGTGGCTCAATAGAGGAAACAAAAGAGTAATGTTCACAAAAATGAGCAACCCGAGATCGAGTAGTTACCCCCTTATGAATGTCGCCGAGGATGGTGTCGACGGGGTGATCTCGTTGGATTGCTTGGTGGACTCTTGGGTGTGGCGGTCTTGGTTCTTCCTCATCCTCCTTTTCTTGATCATTTGTATCTCCCCCTTGATCATTGCTATCATCTTGAGGTGGCTCGTCTTCTTGATTTTGCTCTTCATCATTTTGAGCCTCATCCTCATTTTGAGTTGGTGGAGATGCTTGCATGGAGGAGGATGGTTGATCTTGTGTACTTGGAGGCTCTTCGGATTCCTTAGGACACACATCCCCGATGGACATGTTCCTTAGCGCGATGCATGGAGCCTGTTCTTCACCTATCTCATCAAGATCAACTTGCTCTACTTGAGAGCCGTTAGTTTCATCAAACACAACGTCACAAGAGACTTCAACTAGTCCAGTGGACTTGTTAAAGACCCTATATGCCCTTGTGTTTGAGTCATAACCAAGTAAAAAGCCTTCTACAGTTTTAGGAGCAAATTTAGATTTTCTACCTCTTTTAATAAGAATGAAGCATTTGCTACCAAAAACTCTAAAATATGAAATGTTGGGCTTTTTACCGGTTAGGAGTTCATATGATGTCTTCTTGAGGATTCGGTGAAGATATAACCGGTTGATGGCGTAGCAGGCGGTGTTGACCGCTTCGGCCCAAAACCGGTCCGGTGTCTTGTACTCATCAAGCATGGTTCTTGCCATGTCCAATAGAGTTCGATTCTTCCTCTCCACTACACCATTTTGTTGTGGCGTGTAGGGAGAGGAGAACTCATGCTTGATGCCCTCCTCCTCAAGGAAGCCTTCAATTTGAGAGTTCTTGAACTCCGTCCCGTTGTCGCTTCTTATTTTCTTGATCCTTAAGCCGAACTCATTTTGAGCTCGTCTCAAGAATCCCTTTAAGGTCTCTTGGGTTTGAGATTTTTCCTGTAAAAAGAATACCCAAGTGAAGCGAGAATAATCATCCACAATAACAAGACAATACTTACTCCCGCCGATGCTTATGTAAGCAATCGGGCCGAATAGATCCATGTGGAGTAGCTCAAGCGGCCTGTCGGTCGTCATGATGTTCTTGTGTGGGTGATGGACTCCAACTTGCTTCCCCACCTGGCATGCGCTACAAATCCTGTCTTTCTCAAAATGAACATTTGTTAATCCTAAAATGTGCTCTCCCTTTAGAAGCTTGTGAAGATTCTTCATCCCAACATGGGCTAGTCGGCGATGCCAGAGCCAACCCATGTTAGTCTTAGCAATTAAGCATGTGTCGAGTTCAGCTCTATTAAAATCCACTAAGTATAGCTGACCCTCTAACACACCCTTAAATGCTATTGAATCATCACTTCTTCTAAAGACAGTGACACCTATATCAGTAAAAAGACAGTTGTAGCCCATTTGACATAATTGGGAAACAGAAAGCAAGTTGTAATCTAATGAATCAACAAGAAAAACATTGGAAATGGAATGGTCAGGTGAAATAGCAATTTTACCCAAACCTTTGACCAACCCTTGATTTCCATCCCCGAATGTGATAGCTCGTTGGGGATCTTTGTTTTTCTCATATGAGGAGAACATCCTTTTCTCCCCGGTCATGTGGTTTGTGCACCCGCTGTCGAGTATCCAACTTGAGCCCCCGGATGCATAAACCTACAAAACAAATTTAGTTCTTGACTTTAGGTACCCAAACTGTTTTGGGTCCTTTGGCATTAGATACAAGAACTTTGGGTACCCAAACACAAGCCTTGGAGCCCTTGTGTTTGCCCCCAACAAACTTGGCAACGACCTTGCCGGATTTGTTAGTCAAAACATATGATGCATCAAAAGTCTTAAATGAAATGCTATGTTCATTTGATGCATTAGGAATTTTCTTCTTAGGCAACTTGGCACGGGTTGGTTGCCTAGAACTAGATGTCTCACCCTTATACATGAAAGCATGATTGGGGCCAGAGTGAGACTTCCTAGAGTGAATTCTCCTAATTTTGCTCTCAGGATAACCGGCAGGGTACAAAATATAACCCTCGTTATCCTGAGGCATGGGAGCTTTGCCCTTAACAAAGTTAGACAAATTTTTAGGAGGGTCATTAAGTTTGACATTGTCTCCCCTTTGGAAGCCAATGCCATCCTTGATGCCAGGGCGTCTCCCATTATAGAGCATACTTCTAGCAAATTTAAAATTTTCATTTTCTAAGTTATGCTCGGCAATTTTAGCATCTAGTTTTGCTATATGATCATTTTGTTGTTTAATTAAAGCCATATGATCATGAATAGCATCAATATCAACATTTCTACATCTAGTACAAATAGATACATGCTCAACAATAGATGTAGATAGTTTGCAAGAATTAAGTTCAACAATCTTAGCATGAAGAATATCATTTTTATCTCTAAGATTGGCAATGGTAACTTTGCAAACATCAAAATCTTTAGCCTTAGCAATCAAACTTTCATTCTCTAATCTAAGGCTAGCAAGGGAAATGTTTAATTCTTCAATCCTAGCAAGCAAATCATCATTATTATCTCTAGGATTGGGAATTGAAACATTACAAACATGAGAATCAACCTTAGCATTTAAACTAGTATTTTCATTTCTAAGGTTGTCAATCATCTCACGGCAAGTGCTTAGCTCACTAGATAATTTTTCACATTTTTCTACCTCTAGAGCATAAGCCTTTTTAACCTTAACATGTTTCTTGTTTTCTTTAATTAGACAATCCTCTTGGGAGTCCAAAAGGTCATCCTTTTCATGAATAGCACTAACTAATTCATTTAATTTTTCTTTTTGAGCTATGTTGAGGTTGGCAAAAAGGGAACGCAAATTATCCTCCTCATCACTAGCATTATCATCACTAGAAGATTCATATTTAGTGGAGGAGTTGGATTTAACCTTCTTCTTTTTGCCGTCCTTTGCCATGAGGCACTTGTGGCCGACGTTGGGGAAGAGGAGTCCCTTGGTGACGGCGATGTTGGCGGCGTCCTCGTCGTCGGAGGAGTCGCTTGAGCTTTCGTCGGAATCCCATTCCCGACAAACATGGGCATCGCCGCCCTTCTTCTTGTAGTATCTTTTCTTTTCCTTTCTTCTCCCCTTCTTGTCGTCGCCTCGGTCACTGTCACTAGATATAGGACATTTAGCAATAAAATGACCGGGCTTACCACACTTGTAGCAAACCTTCTTGGAGCGGGACTTGTAGTCCTTCCCCCTCCTTTGCTTTAGGATTTGGCGGAAGCTCTTGATGACGAGCGCCATCTCCTCATCGTCAAGCTTGGAGGCGTCTATTGGTTGTCGACTTGGTGTAGACTCCTCCTTCTTTTCTTCCGTCGCCTTGAATGCAACGGGTTGAGCTTCGGATGTGTCGCCAAGCTCGTTGATTTTCCTCGAGCCTTCTATCATGCACTCAAAACTTACAAAATGCCCGATAACTTCCTCGGGGGTCATTTTGGTGTATCTAGGATTACCACGAATCAATTGAACTTGAGTGGGATTTAGAAAAATGAGAGATCTTAAAATAACATTTACCACTTCGTGGTCGTCCCACTTCTTGCTCCCGAGGTTGCGCACTTGGTTCACCAAAGTCTTGAGCCGGTTGTACATGTGTTGTGGCTCCTCCCCTTTTTGAAGCCGGAACCGACCGAGCTCCCCCTCGATCGTTTCCCGCTTGGTGATCTTGGTGAGCTCATCTCCCTCGTGCGCAGTTTTGAGCACATCCCAAATCTCCTTTGCATTTTTCAACCCTTGCACTTTGTTGTATTCTTCCTTGCTTAGAGAGGCAAGGAGTATGGTTGTGGCTTGAGAGTTGAAGTGCTCGATTTGGGCCACCTCATCCTCATCATAGTTTTCATCCCCTACGGATGGTACCTGCGCACCAAACTCAACAACATCCCATATGCTTTTGTGGAGCGAGATTAGATGAAATCGCATTAAATCGCTCCACCTAGCGTAATCTTCACCATCAAAAGTTGGTGGTTTGCCTAGTGGGACGGAAAGTAAAGGTGTATGTTTGGAAATGCGAGGGTAGCGTAGAGGGATCTTACTATACTTCTTGCGCTCTTGGCGCTTAGAAGTGACGGAGGGCGCATCGGAGTCGGAGGTCGATGTTGATGAAGTGTCGGTCTCGTAGTAGACCACCTTCCTCATCCTCTTGTGCTTGTCGCCTTTCCGATGCGGCTTGTGGGAAGAAGATTTTTCCTTCTTCTCTTTGTGGTGAGAAGAAGATTTCTTCTCCTTCCCTTTGTTGGAGGAGCTCTTCTTCTTCTCCCTCCTTTTGGTGCGGGACTCTTCCGATGAAGTGCTCCCGTAGCTTGTAGTGGGCTTTTCGCCGGTCTCCATCTCCTTCTTGGCGTGATCTCCCGACATTACTTCGAGCGGTTAGGCTCTAATGAAGCACCGGGCTTTGATACCAATTGATAGTCGCCTAGAGGGGGGGTGAATAGGGCGAAACTGAATTTTACAAATATAAACACAACTACAAGCCGGGTTAGCGTTAGAAATATAAATGAGTCCGAGAGAGAGGGCGCAAAACAAATCCCAAGCGAATAAGCAAGAGAGACACGGAGATTTGTTTTACCGAGGTTCGGTTCTTGCAAACCTACTCCCCGTTGAGGAGGCCACAAAGGCCGGGTCTCTTTCAACCCTTCCCTCTCTCAAACGGTCCCTCGGACCGAATGAGCTTCTCTTCTCTAATCAAAGCCGGGAACAAAACTTCCCCGCAAGGGCCACCACACAATTGGTGCCTCTTGCCTTGATTACAATGGAGTTATAGTCTTAAGAACAAGTGAGAAAGAAAAGAAGCAATCCAAGCGCAAGAGCTCAAATGAACACGGCAAATCACTCTCTCTAGTCACTAGGGTTTTGTGTGGAATTGGAGAGGATTTGATCTCTTTGAATGTGTCTAGAATTGAATGCCTAGAGCTCTTGTAGTAGTTGAGAAGTGGAAAACTTGGATGCAATGAATGGTGGGGTGGTTGGGGTATTTATAGCCCCAACCACCAAACTTGACCGTTGGCTGGAGGCTTCTGCTCGATGGCGCACCGGACAGTCCGGTGCACACCGGACAGTCCGGTGCCCCTGCCACGTCATCACTGCCGTTGGATTCTGACCGTTGGAGCTTCTGACTTGTGGGCCCGCCTGGGTGTCCGGTGCACACCGGACATGTACTGTTTGATGTCCGGTGCACCGGTATGGGCAAGTCTGACGTCTGCGCGCGCTGCGCGCGCATTAAATGCACCGCAGAGAGCCGTTGGCGCCGAAGAGAGCCGTTGCTCCGCTGGCACACCGGACAGTCCGGTGCACACCGGACAGTCCGGTGAATTTTAGCGGAGCGGCTGCCACGCGAAACCGAGGCTGGCGAGTTCCGGAGGCCGCGCTTCCTTGGAGCACCGGACATGTCCGGTGCACACCGGACAGTCCGGTGAATTATAGCGCGCCGGCTTCCGAGAAATCCCGAGGGTGAAGAGTTTGAGTCTGAGTCCCCTGGTGCACCGGACAGGTACTGTTCACTGTCCGGTGGCACACCGGACAGTCCGGTGCGCCAGACCAGGGGTGCCCTCGGTTGCCCCTTTGCTCCTTTATTGAATCCAAAACTTGGTCTTTTTATTGGCTGAGTGTGAACCTTTTACACCTGTATAATCTATACACTTGGGCAAACTAGTTAGTCCAAAGATTTGTGTTGGGCAATTCAACCACCAAAATTATTTAGGAACTAGGTGTAAGCCTAATTCCCTTTCAATAATCAACAAAGAAGGATTGGCTGTGGATCCGAAGAAAGTGGCAGACATTTTGAACTGGAAAGCGCCAACAGATGCTCGAGGAATCAAGAGTTTCATTGGAATGCCCGGATATTATCGGCGATTCATTGAAGGGTTTTCGAAGATTGCGAAACCAATGACAGCGTTGCTAGGCAACAAAGTTGAGTTCAAGTGGACCCAGAAATGTCAAGAGGCCTTTGAAGCGCTGAAAGAGAAGTTGACTACATCGCCTGTCCTAGTCTTGCCTGATGTGCACAAGCCCTTCTCGGTGTATTGCGATGCTTGTTACACAGGTTTGGGATGCGTGTTGATGCAAGAGGGAAGAGTTGTGGCTTACTCGTCTCGACAGCTGAAGGTTCATGAGAAGAACTACCCAATCCATGATCTAGAGTTGGCAGTAGTGGTTCACGCACTGAAGACATGGAGGCACTATTTGTATGGACAGAAATGCGATGTTTACACAGACCACAAGAGTCTGAAGTACATATTCACCCATTCAGAGTTGAACATGAGGCAACAGAGATGGTTAGAGTTGATCAAAGATTATGAGTTGGAGATTCATTACCACCCAGGCAAAGCAAACGTAGTGGCAGATGCTTTGAGCAGAAAGAGTCAAGTCAATCTGATGGTCGCTCGTCCGATGCCTTATGAGTTGGCCAAGGAGTTCGACAGGTTGAGTCTCGGATTTTTGAACAATTCACGAGGAGTCACAGTTGAGTTGGAACCTACCTTGGAGCGTGAAATCAAAGAAGCGCAGAAGAATGATGAGAAGATCAGTGAGATCCGGCGACTGATTCTAGATGGCAGAGGCAAAGATTTTCGAGAAGATGCAGAAGGCGTGATATGGTTCAAAGACCGCTTGTGTGTTCCCAATGTCCAGTCCATTCGGGAGTTGATTCTTAAGGAAGCTCATGAGACAGCTTATTCGATTCACCCTGGCAGTGAGAAGATGTATCAGGATCTGAAGAAGAAATTCTGGTGGTACGGAATGAAGAGGGAAATCGCAGAGCATGTGGCTATGTGCGATAGTTGTCGAAGAATTAAGGCAGAACACCAAAGACCTGCTGGATTGTTGCAACCGTTACAGATCCCTCAGTGGAAATGGGATGAAATTGGTATGGATTTCATAGTCGGATTGCCTCGCACTCGAGCCGGCTACGATTCCATTTGGGTAGTGGTGGACCGCTTGACCAAGTCAGCCCACTTCATACCTGTCAAGACCAACTATAGCAGTGCAGTATTGGCAGAATTGTATATGTCTCGGATCGTTTCTTTTCATGGTGTGCCAAAGAAGATAGTGTCAGACAGAGGAACGCAGTTCACCTCTCATTTCTGGCGGCAGTTGCATGAAGCTTTGGGCACGCATCTGAATTTCAGTTCAGCTTATCATCCGCAGACAGATGGCCAGACCGAAAGGACCAACCAAATTCTTGAAGATATGTTGAGAGCTTGTGCGTTGCAAGATCAGTCCGGATGGGACAAGCGATTGCCTTATGCAGAGTTTTCCTATAACAACAGTTACCAGGCCAGTTTGAAGATGTCACCATTTCAGGCGCTCTATGGAAGGAGTTGCAGAACTCCGTTGCAATGGGATCAGCCTGGAGAAAAGCAAGTGTTTGGGCCAGACATTTTGCTTGAAGCTGAAGAAAACATCAAGATGGTCCGAGAGAATCTGAAGATAGCGCAATCGAGGCAGCGAAGCTATGCAGACACAAGAAGAAGAGAGCTGAGTTTCGAAGTCGGAGACTTTGTCTATCTGAAAGTGTCACCGATCAGAGGAGTCAGAAGGTTCGGAGTGAAAGGCAAGCTAGCACCCCGCTACATTGGTCCGTATCAGATTCTTGCAAGACGTGGAGAAGTGGCCTATCAGCTCAGTTTGCCCGAGAATTTGTCTGCTGTGCATGATGTCTTCCATGTGTCTCAGTTGAAGAAGTGCTTGCGTGTGCCAGAAGAGCAGTTGCCAGTGGAAGGTCTTGAAGTCCAAGAGGACTTGACCTACGTTGAGAAGCCAGTGCAAATCCTTGAGGTCGCAGACAGAGTCACCCGAAGGAAGACCATCAGAATGTGCAAGGTCAGATGGAATCATCACTCTGAGGAAGAAGCAACCTGGGAGCGTGAAGATGATCTGATGGCTAAATACCCTGAGCTCTTTGCTAGCCAACCCTGAATCTCGAGGGCGAGATTCTTTTAAGGGGGATAGGTTTGTAACGCCCTGAATTTGGGGGTAGAATTTTTTCTTCTTTTCTCTCACCAAATTCGGGCGTTACTCTCTTTTCTCTTTCCCCGTTTGCTCCTTCTTCTCAATTTCAAACCAGTATAGCGACAAGTGCCCGTGTCATGTATAAACCAAAACCTAAGTGTCATGGGTGTTGCATCATGCCGAAGCACTTTTCTTTGTCTCATGTTGAGTGTTTGTCTCGTTCCGTTTCGGATTTCGATTCGCGATTTAATTTCGTTCAGTGGTCCGCGCACGTCGTGGGTCTTCGATCCGCGAAGTGGCCCAGCCCAGCCCAGCCCAGCCCGGCCTGGTCTGGCCCGGCCCTGCGCGCCCCTGGCGCCCACACCCCCCCACATGCGCCCCCCCTCTCTCTCTCTCTCATTTGGATCTCCCGCGCAACAACCTCTCCTCTCCCTCTTCCACCTCTCTCTCCCCGTGGTGCCCTAGGAATTGGAGACGGCTATCACCGGATTTTGGACCCCGAGGTGAGCTCCCCTCCCCTTCTCCTCTCTCTCTCCCTCTCCCTCCTCTTCTCTCCCCCGCGCGCGCCCTCTCTCTCCCCCTGCTCGCGCGCACCCCTGCCCTCCCCGCTCGCGGCACGCGGCCCCGCCCGCCCCCTGCTCGCGCGACGGCGCCCCCCGCCCTTCCCCAGCCCCGACGCGGCGACGCCCCCGCCCTACCCTGGCCCGCGGCGGCGCGCGGCCCCCCGCCCCCCTGCCTGCGCGGCGGCGCCCCGGCCCCGCTCCCTGCTTCCCCGGCGCGGCGCGGCCCCCCGACCCGGCCCTGCGCGCGGCGGCGCGGCCCCGCCCGGCCTCCCCTCGCGGCGGCGCCCGCGGCCCCGCCCTGCTCCCCCCCGCGGCGCGCGACCCCGCCCCGGCCTCCCCGCGGCGGCGCTCGCCCCCGTCGCAGCCCCGTGCGCGGCGGCGCGGTCCGGCCCCCGGCGCGGCCCCTGGCCGGTTCAACCGCCCCCCCCTGGTTCAACAGCCCCGGCCCGGTCGCCCCGCCCCCGTCCCGGCCCCGCCCGACCGTATCCTCGCTCGCCCGCGCTCGCGATGATTATTTGTTAGTCGATAGTTAATGTCAAACTCCGTTAGTTAGCGTGCTGCGTCGCGCGCTTCGCCGCGCGACAGATTGTCTAAATTCAGATTCTATCTATGTGCTGCGTCGTGCGCTTCGTCGCGCGACGATCCATTTTAATTTCAGGTTGTTTAAGGTGTAACGCCGCGTGTGTATTCACGCGACGTTCCACTTTGGACTCAGTTTAGTCGACGTATGCTGTCGCGCGTCTCGCCGCGCGACCATCCTCTTTATTTATCTCCACCTGCTTATAATGATTAGACATGAAACATGACTTTACTTTACGCTAAACATAGTGTCTACATTAAATTTCCTTCCATTAAGCGAGTGGTTAATTTATAATCATGTAACGTGATCGTTTCTCGACTGTCTTTTCCTCTTTCTCTCTTAACCGTACTCGCGAACCCGCATGGAACGTCTGTTTACTTATTGCATTCTATTGTATGGTGTACTGTTCTTTTGTATTAAATATGTGGATGTATGTATGTTTGCAATCGCATAGAGAACGATCCGGTTGAAGAGCCCGAGGAACTCGCAGGAGAAGCCCCTGAGCAGCAGTCGGTTGGTGGAGGCAAGTGTCCCTTGACCTATCTCTGTCCTATTCATTCTTTAATTCACCTCCCGCTCTACACATTTATGCCTAAGGATTGACTAGCTTTTGTTATCTATGTCCTTGTTTACCTATCTGGGTTGGATTATTATTGTTTAGCCTTATGCTATTGCTCAAACTCTAATCAATGACCATGATGAGATTATCTATGATACGCTGTTTTCCCTCTTCTGATTATGATGTTGTACTTGTGGCCTTTAAGGGGGCTCGAGCGGTTTCTCGAGTGCCTCTCCGTAAGGACCTGTTCTATGGATGATCGCCCGGGAAAACAGTGCAACCATGAGGGTGGAATGGGGTGCCCTTAGCTGAATAATTAGAGGATCCGGGGTGTAGTTCGCTTCGCCGTCGTGCCGTCAATGGGGCTCGGTGTATGCGGCTCGCTCTGCCAAGGTTGATTTGTCCCTTGGGGAGGAGTGCGGTACATTTAGGAAACCTAACGGGCGACTACAGCCCCGGGGAATCTTTGTAAAGGCTACGTAGTGAAACCCTGCCTATTCACCTTGGTAGTGTTTAAGGGTTTGATCGGCCCGAGGCAAGAGGGAATCACGGCTTGTGGGTAAAGTGCACAACCTCTGTAGAGTGTTTGAAAACTGATATATCAGCCGTGCTCGCGGTTATGAGCGGCCAAGGGAGCTCTAGTGATTAGTGGTACTTGATCAGAGATACTTTGGTACAGGTGGCTATGAGATCGATGGTTTCGGTTATGACTATGGTGCTGGTAAGTGGTATTCTTTCCGTTTGGAAAGGGTACATCGGGTTAATAACTTGGGTTAATGCTAAAACTTGGCTTTCTATTAGTAAATAATAATCTGACCAACTAAAAGCAACTGCTTGACTTATCCCCACATAAAGCTAGTCCACTACAGCCAAACATGATACTTGCTGAGTATGTTGATGTGTACTCACCCTTGCTCTACACACCAAACCCCCCCATCCCCAGGTTGTCAGCATTGCAACCACTGCTCAGGCGAAGATGAAGCTGTGGAAGGAGACTTCCAGGAGTTCCAAGACTACGATGAGTTCTAGGTGTGGGTTAGCGGCAACCCCCAGTAGGCTGCCTGTGAAGACCGCGGTTATCTACGTTTCTTTTCCGCACTTTGATTTATTGTAAGGACTATATGGACGTCTCAGACGTATGATGTAATTGACTATTTCCCTTCTTAATACTATTTTGAGCACTGTGTGATGATGTCCATGTTATGTAACTGTTGTGTACGTGAATAACTGATCCTGACACGTACATGGTTCGCATTCGGTTTGCCTTCTAAAACCGGGTGTGACACTTCACTTGGGTATTCTTTTTGCAGGATAAATTTGAAACCCAAGAGACCCTCAAGCGCTTCCTAAGGAGAGCTCAAAAGGAGTTTGAGCTCAAAGTGAAGAAGATAAGGAGCGACAATGGGTCCGAGTTCAAGAACCTTCAAGTGGAGGATTACCTTGAGGAGGAAGGGATCAAGCACGAGTTCTCCGCTCCCTACACACCACAACAAAATGGTGTGGTAGAGAGGAAGAACAAGACGCTTATAGACATGGCGAGGACGATGCTTGGAGAGTTCAAGACCCCCGAGCGCTTTTGGTCGGAAGCCGTGAACACGGCTTGCCACGCCATCAACAGGGTCTACCTTCATCGCCTCCTCAAGAAGACGTCATACGAGCTACTAACTGGTAACAAACCCAATGTTTCGTATTTCCGAGTTTTTGGGAGTAAATGCTACATTCTAGTGAAGAAGGGTAGGAATTCCAAATTTGCTCCCAAAGCCGTAGAAGGGTTTTTGTTAGGTTATGACTCAAATACAAAGGCGTATAGGGTCTTCAACAAATCATCGGGTTTGGTTGAAGTCTCTAGCGACGTTGTATTTGATGAGACTAATGGCTCTCCAAGAGAGCAACTTGTTGATCTTGATGGTGTAGATGAAGAAGTTCCAACGGCCGCAATACGCACCATGGCGATTGGAGATGTGCGACCACAGGAACAAGATGAACGAGATCAACCTTCTTCCTCAACAATGGTGCATTCCCCAACTCAAGGTGATAAACAGGAGGCGTGTGATCAAGGGGGAGCACAAGATGATCATGTAATGGAGGAAGAAGCGCAACCGGCACCTCCAACCCAAGTTCGAGCGATGATTCAAAGGGATCATCCCGTCGACCAGATTTTGGGTGACATTAGCAAGGGAGTAACTACTCGATCTCGATTAGTTAATTTTTGTGAGCATTACTCCTTTGTCTCTTCTATTGAGCCTTTCAGGGTAGAGGAGGCCTTGCTAGATCCGGACTGGGTGTTGGCCATGCAGGAGGAGCTCAACAACTTCAAAAGAAATAAAGTTTGGACACTGGTGCCTCGTCCCAAGCAAAATGTTGTGGGAACCAAGTGGGTGTTCCGCAACAAACAAGACGAGCACGGGGTGGTGACAAGGAACAAGGCTCGACTTGTGGCAAAAGGTTATGCCCAAGTCGCAGGTTTGGACTTTGAGGAGACTTTTGCTCCTGTGGCTAGACTAGAGTCCATTCGTATTTTGCTAGCATATGCCGCTCACCATTCTTTCAGGTTGTTCCAAATGGATGTGAAGAGCGCTTTCCTCAACGGGCCAATCAAGGAGGAGGTGTACGTGGAGCAACCCCCTGGCTTCGAGGATGAACGGTACCCCGACCACGTGTGTAAGCTCTCTAAGGCGCTCTATGGACTTAAGCAAGCCCCAAGAGCATGGTATGAATGCCTTAGAGACTTTTTAATTGCTAATGCTTTCAAGGTTGGGAAAGCCGATCCAACTCTTTTCACTAAGACCTGCGATGGTGATATGTTTGTGTGCCAAATTTATGTCGATGACATAATATTTGGCTCCACTAACCAAAAGTCTTGTGAAGAGTTTAGCAGGGTGATGACGCAGAAATTCGAAATGTCGATGATGGGCGAGTTGAACTACTTCCTTGGGTTCCAAGTGAAGCAACTCAAGGACGGGACCTTCATCTCTCAAACGAAGTACACGCAAGACTTGATCAAGCGGTTTGGGATGAAGGACGCCAAGCCCGCAAAGACTCCAATGGGAACCGACGGACACACCGACCTCAACAAAGGAGGTAAGTCCGTTGATCAAAAGGCATACCGGTCAATGATAGGGTCTTTACTTTATTTATGTGCTAGTAGACCTGACATTATACTTAGTGTATGCATGTGTGCTAGATTTGAATCCGATCCAAGGGAATGTCACTTAGTGGCGGTGAAGCGAATTCTTAGATATTTAGTCGCTACGCCTTGCTTCGGGATATGGTATCCAAAGGGGTCTACCTTTGACTTAATTGGATATTCAGACTCCGATTATGCTGGATGTAAGGTCGATATGAAGAGTACATCTGGGACGTGCCAATTCTTAGGAAGGTCCCTGGTGTCATGGAGTTCTAAGAAACAAACTTCTGTTGCCCTATCCACCGCCGAGGCCGAGTACGTTGCCGCAGGACAGTGTTGCGCGCAACTACTTTGGATGAGGCAAACCCTCCGGGACTTTGGCTACAAGCTGAGCAAAGTCTCACTCCTATGTGATAATGAGAGTGCTATCCGCATGGCGGATAATCCTGTTGAACACAGCCGCACAAAGCACATAGACATCTGGCATCACTTTTTGAGAGACCACCAACAAAAGGGGGATATCGAAGTGTTTCATGTTAGCTCCGAGAACCAGCTAGCCGATATCTTTACCAAGCCTTTAGATGAGCAGACCTTTTGCAAGTTGCGTAGTGAGCTAAATGTCTTAGATTCACGAAACTTGGATTGATTTATAGCATACATGTGTTTATGCCTTTGATCATGTTCCTTAATGCATTTTGTTGTTTATTTATGGTGCTCAAGTTGTACAAACACTCCCCGAACCTCACAAGTCCTTTGCAAGTGATGCACTTATTTAGGGGGAGATGTGTTACAACCTGCCTCTTTGGGACTAACCATGTGTTTGAGTTTGCTTGATTTAGTCTCAAAGGTGAATTGAAAGGGAAACGATGGACTTGGACCATGCAAGACTTCCACTGCACTCCGATGAAAGAGTAACTTATTCCAAGTTTATCTCTATACTCTTATTGCCTGTTTACTCTTAGTTGAAGATTTTGGCGAGGCAATGGGGTTAAAGGGCCAAAATTGATCTCGTTTTGGTGCTTGATGCCAAAGGGGGAGAAAATAAGGCCAAAGCAATAAATGGATCAGCTACCACTTGTGAATTTTGAAAATAGTAGAGTTAGAGTTTTTGTTTGTCAAAATACTCTTATTTGCCTCTTATTGTCAAAAGTTGGTCTCTTGTGGGGAGAAGGTTTAATTATGGGAAAAAGGGGGAGTTTTTGAATCCTTGATCAATTTCTCGTGAAATATCTCTCTTTATGTTTCAACATGTGTGTTTGACTTAGAGATAGGAAATTGAGTTTGATTTGCAAAAACAAACCAAGTGGTGGCAAAGAATGATCCATATATGCCAAATTTGATTCAAAACAAATTTGAGTTCTTATTTGAATTGATTTTGTACTTGTTCTACTTGCTTTATGTTGTGTTGGCATAAATCACCAAAAAGGGGGAGATTGAAAGGGAAATGTGCCCTTGGGCCATTTCTAAGTGTTTTGGTGATTTAGTGTACAATACAAGTGCCTAAGTGTCAAATGGTGGACAAAGTACAAATCAAGTATAAAGGTATGTTTCTCAGACTTAGTACATTGTTTTAAAGACTAATGTATTGTGTCTAAGTGCAGGAAACAGAAGAAATCGAATTGGAGAAGAGATGGCCTTGTTCAGCCAAAGCCAGCTCTGTCTGGGTGCACCGGACTGTCCGGTGCGCCAGACTGGCTCAGGCGAACTCGCTGCTCTCGGAAAGAAATTAACGGCGTACGACTAAAATTCACCGGACTGTCCGGTGTGCACCGGACTGTCCGGTGAGCCAACGGTCGGCCGGGCCAACGGTCGACCGCGCGATCCGCGCGGGACACGTGGCCGAGCCAACAGCTAGTAGGGGGCACCGGACTGTCCGGTGTGCACCGGACAGTGTCCGGTGCGCCAACGACTCGAAGGCGCCAACGGTCGGCTTCGCCAAAAAAGGAAAGAAATCCGCACCGGACTGTCCGGTGCGCTTGTCGACAGAAGGCAAGAAATGCCTTCCTGGAATGCACTCAACGGCTCCGAGCTGCCTTGGGGCTATAAAAGGGACCCCTAGGCGCATGGAGGAGTACACCAAGCATTTTCTAAGCATTCCTAAGCACTAAGACATCGATTCCGCGCTTTTGATTCCTTGCAATAGCAATTAGAGCTCGGGTTGAGTTGTGAACTCATTGAGTTGTGTTGTGAGCTCTTGTTGCGACTTGTGTGCGTGGTGTTGCTGTGATTTCTTGTCTTGAGTGTGTTGCTCATCCCTCCCTTACTCCGTGCTTCTTTGTGATCATTAAAGTGTAAGGGCGAGAGGCTCCAAGTTGTGGAGATTCCTCGCAAACGGGATATAGAAAAGCAAAGCAAAACACCGTGGTATTCAAGTGGGTCTTTGGACCGCTTGAGAGGGGTTGAGTGCAACCCTCGTCCGTTGGGACGCCACAACGTGGAGTAGGCAAGCGTTGGTCTTGGCCGAACCACGGGATAAACCACTGTGCCATCTCTGTGATTGATCTCTTGTGGTTATTGTGTTTTGTTGAGACTCCTCTCTAGCCACTTGGCATTACTGTGCTAACGCTTAACCAAGTTTTTGTGGCATTAAGTTCAAGTTTTACAGGATCACCTATTCACCCCCCTCTAGGTGCTCTCACTTCGGTGACTTACCTGATGGAGCACTAGAGCAATCTAACGAGCTCAAAGCGATTTTGTGTAAAAACACCCTCTTTGCACCCACTCTTCGTTGCGCCGCATGATAGTCATGGTGCACACTTTTGAAACATGGTACCAACTCTCATGTACTATCTTGAACCTCTGATGCATACACTCAATATAATTATATAGTTTTGTGTCTAGAACAACTAGGGTTAGGTAGTGTCCCATATCTTTGACGCTTTATAAAATAATGCAAATGACACCTCCTGAATCTATTTTTTAAAACATCATAACTCTAATTGGTCTCCTATAAGATGATCACCACCTTTAGTATTTAGTCAACACAATGCAAATGACACCTCTTAACATCTTTTTAAACATCCTAACTCTTATTGATCTCCTATAAGATGATCACCACATTTAGTCTTTAGTTAGCACTTTTTTATCTCCGACGTGAGACATTTACCCGTGATAAGGAGTGTTTGCAAGCTTAGCCATGAACGAAATATTTTTTTGTTAGAGTTAGACAAAACAACATCATAGTACACAATTTTTTTTTTCAAAAAATCAGAGATGTATTTCATTATGTACTATACTAATATACCAATTTTCAAGTTCTAATTATTCTACAATAAGAGATGTAAATAATTTTCTATTATTTTTGAACCCTTCACATTGGATAGAATTTTTCTCCTTTTATATATCTTAAAATAGAATAGAATAAAACTTAAAATTTAATGTAGCAATAAAGTAAATAATGAATTATATTTATAGTATTTATTCTTAACCTCATGCAAAAAAACATTAAAAGTAGCATCACAATCGCATAATGCTTCGCAGGACACTCATTTGATCCCTCGCTCCCGTGCACAGCCACAGTGTTCGTCCAAAAACCGGCGACGCCGGCCCAAGAAGCACATGAAGCGGTCATTATGTCGCGCTGCTCGCTCACAAGTCAAGCCAACCCCCGTAAGCCGCAACTGCGAAGTGCAAACCTCACGCGGTCTCCACTGCCGCCGGCGCCGCCGGGTCGCGGCCGCGACCGCGACCCGCACGCCAACCACTTAGCTGCGAGCCCCACGCGTCAGCGTCTGGCGACTATAAACTTTCCTCCCTTCGCAGTTCTCACCATCCTCCCCGTCCTATCCTCTCCCTCGCCATCATCGTCTCCGCCTCCGCCGCTCCCCCTCGGTCCCCTCCCCACCTCCCGTTCTCTCCCTCCTTGGATAGGGTTAGAGACTGAGCTCCCCCGCACGCGCGCGAGCCATGGTCTCCTTCACCTGTTCCCAGGTCGGCGCGACGGCAGCGGGCGGAGCCTCGCCCTTCCTCGGCTACCGGTGGCGGAGCGGCCCCGGGGGAGCCACCCCGTCGAGCTCCCTCTTCGTTGGCCGGCGGCTGGCAGCGGTGCAGATGCGCGCGCCATCTCGCGGGGCCCGCGGGGGCTCCGCGCTGCGGGTCACGTGCGAGAAGGTGGTGGGGATCGACCTGGGCACCACCAACTCCGCGGTCGCCGCCATGGAGGGCGGCAAGCCGACCGTCGTCACCAACGCCGAGGGCGCGCGCACCACGCCTTCCGTGGTGGCGTACACCAAGACCGGGGAGCGCCTGGTGGGGCAGATTGCTAAGCGCCAGGCGGTCGTGAACCCCGAGAACACCTTCTTCTCTGTCAAGCGCTTCATCGGCCGCAAGATGGCTGAGGTCGACGACGAGGCCAAGCAGGTCTCGTACGGCGTTGTCAAGGACGAGAACGGCAACGTCAAGCTCGACTGCCCCGCTATCGGCAAACAGTTCGCTGCCGAGGAGATCTCCGCGCAGGTAACTTGTTATGTTAGAATGGCAGACCAAATGCCCTCAGCTGGCTCCAGTGGTCGGTGACTGGTGGTGCCATCCGTAAGGATGGCAAAAATAAACAAATATCCGGTGGATATGCATTTTACTCTACGTTTTTTCATGGGACAACCTGTATAGAAATCCGAGTTTTGAGGATATGGGTAAATGCCACTCTTGTTGCCATTCTATTGTCTATATTGAAAACCTATGAGTTCTACTAGAGAATAGCTCCTGGTCCTGGCAAATCACTTGTTAAGGTATACTGGATTGAATGTTGTTTGTAATGCAACTGGTACATTGCGTTTGAGGTAAAAAGGTATATTTTGCCACATAAAGATGAACGGATGTAAAGGAAGCTGCTTTTATGTTACTAGGCAACCAGCCTGTGTTAGAATCTTTGGTAATGCTACGGGGTTCTGATTCTTTGGAGAGTCAGTGCCAGTTTCGAATGCTGGGTTTTTTTCCAGAATGCTGCACATGTAAAATTCTGGGCGGACCAAGCTGGGTTTATGCATTTTGATTTCAGCCTGAAAACAAGTAGCATTCTGATATGATTTCTATCAACATTGGGGTTTGCTTGAATTTCTTTTTCTTCAGTTAAGCAGTTGGTCATTTGTGTTCTGCATGCACTTATGTCCTCGGGGACTGAGTTTTTGAGTATATATAAAATATGTATGTTATCATCTGTATAAAACTACTTTTGAGTTGCTACTAGCTACCAGACCAATAGATGTGATATACTTACCATTTTACTTCCATAGTAAGTTGTACATTTAACTTATCCTGTTTTATTATCCGAACAGGTTTTGAGGAAGTTGGTGGATGATGCATCTAAGTTTCTTAATGAGAAAATCACAAAAGCAGTGGTTACAGTCCCAGCATACTTCAATGATTCACAAAGGACAGCAACTAAAGATGCTGGCCGCATTGCAGGACTGGAAGTTCTCCGTATTATTAATGAACCAACTGCTGCATCGTTGGCCTATGGTTTCGAGAAGAAAAATAATGAAACAATTCTAGTGTTTGATTTGGGAGGCGGAACCTTTGATGTATCTGGTAAGGAAGTGTTCCACCTGTTCTTTTTTTATTGCTTTACTTCTGAACCACATGGATAATAATCATCTCTTATCATGGAGATAAAGCCTTTTGCTTTCAATTGGTTCAGACTTCAGAACTATGTGCTGAATAAGTGAATATTTATTCAGTTGTATGAATTGATCAACATTTGTTTCATTTGCCCTGAACGAATTGTAAGGTCACAAATGGGTTTTCAGGAATACTAGTGCAACTCTTACTCTGATTTTGCCCAATTTGAGCTATAACGTGTCAAATGATATGTCCCAGGAACATTAGTGAAACTTTATGTTGCCCAACTCTTTGAACCAGGTGTTTTCGTTTTACCTTTGATGATCATGTGGATGAACATGTTCCATTTATATTTCTCTTAATGAGAGTGGCATTCTCTGCCAGTGTCTTACTATTACACACTAAATGTTTTTTGAGATGTTTATACTTGCATTATAACTAAAGTAACACCGTCATGCAGTATTGGAAGTTGGTGATGGTGTGTTTGAGGTGCTTTCCACATCTGGTGACACACACCTTGGTGGTGATGACTTCGATAAGGTTTGACAGAATTTTGTTCTGTTCTTTTTTAGTAGGTTGTTACACGGCAACTTGAACTTTCTCAACACGCACCATTTTGTTCTTTGTATGTTGTTATAAGCATCACTGTCAAACTGTGAAATTGTTTCTCTTACATATTTTCAGTAAATTAGCCCTCCTGAGCTTGAGTAACAAGCACCATGTAGATTTCTTTGTATTTAAAAATTCATAAACATGCCATTTTAGTTCCTGATAGAGCAAAGGGGCAAGACATGTGAAAAAGGCAGCTCACAGAATCACAATGTACAAATCATATAGCATATATTTATTTCTATTTTTAACTAATTTGAATTCCTGATAGATTAAATCAGTAATACACGTAAAAAGGCGAGACTAGTGCTAGGCAGAGTAGCATTGCCTTGCCTAACACACAGGATTTTTTATCTAGGTGCCTGATAAGCTGAAAAATGATCATGAGACTCAAGGATGTATGTTGTCTCAATTTTTATGTTTAGCATGTCAAATATTATCTGTTTGGCATTTCATTACTCTGGCCTTTGCTAGGCAGGTTTTGACCTCCTGCCTAGTGCCTAGCATTTCTTTTGAAACGTTTGATCATATGGAATGTCAAAATCTAACTAACTTCATACTTTATGCAATTTTAAGGGAGATAGTTCTCAACTATATTGATATATTATCCTTGACTTGTTCAGAGAATAGTAGATTGGCTTGCTAGCAACTTCAAGAAAGATGAACGTATTGATCTTCTGAAGGATAAACAAGCCCTTCAGAGGCTTACTGAGGCAGCAGAGAAAGCTAAGATGGAACTGTCAACGCTGACACAGGCAAATATTAGGTAGGCTACTTTTAGTGTATTTACGCAGTGTTTAAACTTGAACAATGTTCTGCTCTGCTGTTGATCTACATTATTTCAAATTGCTTATTTCTGAATACATTAAATTCAGCCTACCATTCATTACTGCTACTGCTGATGGGCCAAAACACATCGAGGCAACCCTCTCGAGAGCCAAATTCGAGGAACTATGTTCAGACCTTATAGACAGGTACCATTCTATCAGTATTTCTGTGCTCACTGCTTTTTGAAAATTGTCTCTCTATAATTCCATATGATCTATGTATGAGAGATTTTTCAAAGGCTTTGCTGACTTTCATTCTGGTGACAGGCTTAAAACTCCTGTTAATAATGCACTGAGAGATGCCAAGTTGTCTCTCAGTGATCTGGATGAAGTTATTCTTGTGGGTGGATCCACCCGAATCCCTGCAGTTCAAGAACTTGTGAGGAAGCTTACTGACAAGGATCCCAATGTTACGGTCAACCCTGATGAGGTTGTTTCTCTTGGGGCAGCTGTGCAGGTGATTTTCTTTATCCTCAAATGTGGTTTATTTTTGCAGAGAATAATAGTAAAGTTGCTTTTGTATTGAATTGCATAACACATCATTATGATGTAAAGCATCATTTTGACTCATCCAATATGCCACATTTGGCGTATTCTGCTTCCATTGCAACACCAGGGCGGGGTTTTGGCAGGAGATGTGAAAGATGTCGTTCTTCTGGATGTTACTCCATTATCTCTTGGTTTGGAGACATTGGGTGGAGTGATGACAAAGATTATCCCCAGGAATACCACACTGCCAACCTCAAAATCGGAGGTATTCTCAACAGCTGCAGATGGACAGACGAGCGTTGAGATTAATGTTCTCCAGGGAGAAAGAGAGTTTGTTAGGGACAACAAGTCCCTTGGAAGCTTCCGGTTGGACGGAATCCCTCCTGCACCTCGTGGTGTCCCACAAATTGAAGTGAAGTTTGATATTGATGCAAATGGTATCCTCTCAGTTGCTGCCATTGATAAGGGCACTGGAAAGAAACAGGACATCACCATCACTGGTGCTAGTACGCTACCTAAGGATGAGGTATGTTGATATTGTGTCTGACAATTGTAGTGAGCTGTTGGTGCCTTAGTAGTTAGACAAAAATTGCCAGGTTTCATTCTTGTGTCAATGATGCGATGTTGGCTACTTTATGACGCTGTGGTTCATTGTTATTTCCTACCATTCTGTAGTAGAGTAGTATGATTCTGCTAATTCCATAACAAATAGTACCTACATTGGTGCATGAACGCTTCAACTACCTCCTTTTGCAGGTTGAGAGAATGGTAGAAGAAGCCGATAAGTTTGCCAAGGAGGACAAAGAGAAGAGAGATGCAATCGACACCAAAAACCAGGCGGACTCAGTGGTCTACCAGACTGAGAAGCAACTGAAGGAGCTTGGCGACAAAGTCCCCGCTCCTGTGAAAGAGAAGGTGGATGTGAAGCTCCAGGAGCTCAAAGACGCCATTTCTGGTGGATCAACACAGAGTATGAAAGATGCCATGGCTGCTCTGAACCAGGAGGTGATGCAGATTGGCCAGGCAATGTATAACCAGCCTGGTGCCAGTGCTGCTGGGCCTACTCCTGGTGCTGAGGCCGGACCTACGCCTGGTACCGGACCAACGCAGAATGATGGGGATGTCATTGACGCAGACTTCACAGATAGCAATTGAGGGGTGATTGATGCATGGCCATGTGTTGAGCAAGGTTGGCGTTAAGGAGTGAACAAATTGTTCCTTTTTTGTGTTGGGATTGTTACTATAGGCTATCTAGCATGGAGTTGATAGAGATAGTTTTTCGCGAACTTCTCCTGTGATTGACTCAACAATTAGCTGAATGCTATATAAAGTCGAAAGGAGCGCATAAGGTTTTTTATTCAATTTGTAGCTGATTAATTGAATTGTTGCAATAAAGGTGTTGAATTGATCAGTTGCCTTCTATATCCCTGACAGAGTTTTTTTTTTCTTTTCAAAAAAAGTACGAGTATTGGACAACTTTTGGGTACTAGTAGAAACCAATGGGTAACACTTCTGTTGCAAAAAAAACCTTAAGGCCCGTTTGTTTCGTTGGAAATGAATTTCATTTTAATAATTATAATTTAGACAAAACTAATTAAGTTCATATATTTATATATGTATATTTGTGAAATTTAATAATTATAATTTAGATAAAACTAATTAAGTTCATATATTTATATATGTAATATATTTGTATATTATCTTAAATCATATAAAAGAGATAATTATATACTACATTGATGTTATAACAAAATAAGTAAAAGAGTGTGCTATAATTTGTACATCGGAAAAATAACATGTAAATCTATAGAATCAAATTTCATATCTCACCCTATAAATTTGAGACTAGTAATTTGGGCGCGCCCTGCGCGCATAGTAAACAATTAGTAATAATTAATAACGATGGTGGGTTCAGAATCTAATACAGTCCCAGGGCAGTATTAATAAAATAAAAGTATAATATCAAGCATCGGTTTGTATAAAACCTTTAGAATCACAAAACTTTTACAATGCATCTGCCAAGAGCTTTTGTCTGTTTACCAAATTTCAATAGGATTTTATATGTGTGTTATCAGCATGATGAGGATGTAGGAAGCACAATGCAGTGTGTTATATGGAGGAGCTCTTGATTTGTCTGAAGCCTCTTGAATGGAGATCCTAGAGAAGTGGCGTGAGAATCGGCCGCTTTTGGCAATGCAAATATGCAGCAAAATACTCAACTATCTAGATGTTGCCTACAATCAAAGCAATGGCATCACCTTCCGCAAAAGGTGTCAAGAGCACTCGAAAATTCACATTTCTAGCCTCATCCAATTTACGTTTTGGTTTAAATATCATACATCAAGTTTAATATTATGGCCAACAGATGCTACTCATGGAAAGTCTTCGCAAAGCAATGTTAAACCTTACATTCGATGACCTCAAAGTTGATACCGGGCAATAGCAAAGTCATTCTCTTCTCTGTGTATTTATAGTTGACATCACCATTTTGTTTTTTAGCTTCTTCATAAACCTATAAAATGAAATCGCAGTGCCCAAGTGCAATTTCAATGTAAACTAAGCAGGTAACGAAAGAATGTCAAACAAACTATGTGTACTATAGTTACTCAACTATTGGAGTAAATCTAGGATGGCTCAATGAATTTGAGCACCATATAATATTTGAATCAGAGACAATATCTTTATAATTAATCTATCAAGGTATTTACCTATCGGGGACCATAATTAGGGGTACCCTCAAGACGCCTAATTCTCAGCTGGTAACCCCCATCAGCATAAAGCTGCAAAGGCCTGATGGGTGCGATTAAGTCAGGGATCAGTCCGTTCGAGCGACTCGATCATGCCTCGCCCGAGCCTAGCCTCGGACAAAGGCAGCCAACCCCGGAGGAACTCCGTCTCGCCCGAGGCCCCCCTCCAACGGCGGACACATCTCCGGCTCGCCCGAGGCCCTGCCTTCGCTAAGAAGCAACCCTGACTAAATCGCCGCACCAACCGACCGAATCGCAGGAGCATTTAACGCAAAGGTGGCCTGACACCTTTGTCCTGACACACGCCCCCCGGCAGAGCCGAAGTGACCGCCGTCACTTCGCCGCTCCACTGACCGGCCTGACAAAAGGACAGCACCGCCTGCGCCACTCCGACTGCGGTGCCACTTGACAGAGTGAGACTGACGGGCAGTCAGGCCCTGCCAAAGGCACCATAGGAAGCTCCGCTCCGCCCGACCCAGGGCTCAGACTCGGGCTAAGTCCCGGAAGACGGCGAACTCCGCTCCGCCCGACCCAGGGCTCGGACTCGGGCTAAGTCCCGGAAGACGGCAAACTCCGCTCCGCCCGACCCCAGGGCTCGGACTCGGGCTAAGTCCCGGAAGACGGCGAACTCCGCTCCGCCCGACCCCAGGGCTCGGACTCGGGCTAAGTCCCGGAAGACGGCGTACTCCGCTCCGCCCGACCCCAGGGCTCGGACTCGGGCTAAGTCCCGGAAGACGGCGAACTCCGCTCCACCCGACCCCAGGGCTCAGACTCGGGCTCAGCCCCAGAAGACGACGAACTCCGCTCCGCCCGACCCCAGGGCTCGGACTCGGGCTCAGCCCCAGAAGACGACGAACTCCGCTTCGCTCGACCCCAGGGCTCGGACTCCGCCCCGGCCTCTGCCGAACGACCTCCGCCTCGCCCGACCCAGGGGCTCGGACTCGGCCTCAGCCACGGAAGACAGACTCGATCTCGGCTTCGGAGGAGCCTCCACGTCGCCCAACCTAGGGCGCAGACCAGCCACGTCAACAGGAAGCGCCATCATCACCCTACCCCGAGCCGACTCGGGCCACAGAGAACAAGATCGGTGTCCCATCTGGCTAGCTCCGCCAGATAGGCAATGATGGCGCCCCGCAAGCTCTGTGACGACGGCGGCTCTCAGCTCTCTTACGGAAGCAGGAGGACGTCAGCAAGGACTCAACCGCTCCGACAGCTGTCCCTCCGCCAGGCTCCGTTGCTCCTCCGACGGCCACGACATCACACCAGCTGGGTGCCAAGATCTCTCCGGCTGCCACATCGGCATGTACTTAGGGCACTAGCTCTCCCCCGCTAGACACGTAGCACTCCGCTACACCCCCATTGTACACCTGGATCCACTCCTTACGACTATAAAAGGAAGGACCAGGGCCCTCTTAGAGAGGGTTGGCCGCGCGGGGACGAGGATGGGACAGGCGCTCTCCTGGGGCCGCTCGCTTCCCTCACCCGCGTGGACGCTTGTAACCCCCTACTGCAAGCGCACCCGACCTGGGCGCGGGACGAACACGAAGGCCGCGGAATTTCCACCTCTCTCACGCCCATCTCCGGCCGCCTCGCTTCCCCCCTTCGCGCTCGCCCACGCGCTCGACCCATCTGGGCTGGGGCACGCAGCGACATTCACTCGTCGGCTTAGGGACCCCCCGGTCTCGAAACGCCGACAGTTGGCGCGCTAGGTAGGGGCCTGCTGCGTGTTGACGAACAGCTTCCCGTCAAGCTCCAGATGGGCAGTCTCCAGCAACCTCTTCGACCCGGGACGATGCTCCGTTTCGGGAGTCTTGAGTTCATGTCCTTCGACGGCAGCTACGACATGATACTCCTTCCACCGCCGCGCGACAACGACAATGGCGGCCGACAGCCTGCCCGCCGGCGGCGGAATCGACGACGTCTTCCCCGCGCGGTGGAAGAACAACATTCGAGCTCGCCCCGTCCTCTCCCCCGCCAACGGAGGAGGAGGCGGGGCAACCAAGGCCAAGCGGGAGGCTGCGCCTCGTCGGCTGTCGAGCGAGTCGACGTCCCTAGCGCTCCAACGGGGGGCACGTCGGGCGTCGACCTCGCGTTTGAGACGAAGGCGAGCGCCGTCTCCCCGCGACACGCCAATCCCGAGCAAGCGGACGACGCCAGTGCGCTCGCGGAGAGCTTGCAGGACGTCGCCCTCGTACCTGAGACGACGGTGCAATCAGTCCCCGACGTGACTATGTCGCTGCTCGTCGACCGAAAGGTACCGACCGATTCCCATCCTACGTCATTTGGACTCAGCCTCAACCCGCCTAGCGACCTTGGTTTGGCGGGCGCTCTCGTAGAGGCGAGTGCAACCCCTCTGGGGTTTCGCATGCGGTCGCCTTGGGACCGGCTGACGAACGTCTCGACCTACGGGCCCTCTGGGTCCGAGGAAGATGACGACCCCAACATCTATTGGGATTTCTCTGGATTTGGCAACCCCAGTGCCATGCGGGACTTCATGACCGCATGTGACTACTGCCTCTCCGACTGTTCCGACGGTAGCCGCAGCCTCGACGACGAGGACTGCGGCCCAAGCCGCGAGTGTTTCCACGTCGAGCTAGGGGATCCCTCCGAAGGCAATCGTCTCGACATGCTGGAGGACGGTGATCTCCCTAGGCCAGTGCCTCGCGCTGACATCCCGTGGGAGCTAGCTGTGGTCCCCGTTCTGGCGGGGGGTCACGACCCACAGCTCGAGCAAGTCCGCGGGGCGCAGGCCAGGCTCGACGAGGGAGCAGGAGCGCTTGAGCCGATCCGCCGGGACGTCGGGCAGGCATGGGCGGGCCAACCCCCGGCCGGAGAAATACGTCACCTGCCCCAGGGTCTCCAGCACCGTGTCACCAACGACGCCAGGGTCAGGCCGCCGCCCGCATCCAGTGGGGTCGGTCAGAACTTGGCTGCAGCAGCGATGCTTCTCCGCGCGATGCCGGAGCCATCAACCACCGAGGGTCGGCGAATCCAGGGAGAGCTCAAGAATCTCCTGGAAGGCGCTGTGGTCCGACGGGCCGAGAGCTCTGCCTCCCGAAGGCAGGGATACCCCTCAGAACCTCATGCCGCGACTTCCCGATTCATGCGGGAAGCCTCGGTTTACACCGGGCGCATGCGCCACACCGCGCCTGCGGCCCCGGGCCACCTCGGCAACGAGCACCATCATCGCGACCGTCGGGCCCACCTCGACGAAAGGGTGCGCCGAGGTTACCACCCCAGGCGTGGGGGACGCTATGACAGCGGGGAGGATCGGAGTCCCTCGCCCGAACCACCCGGTCCGCAGGCCTTCAGCCGGGCCATCCGACGGGCGCCGTTCCCGACCCGGTTCCGACCCTCGACTACTATCACAAAGTACTCGGGGGAAACGAGACCGGAACTATGGCTCGCGGACTACCGCCTGGCCTGCCAACTGGGTGGAACGGACGACGACAACCTCATCATCCACAACCTCCCCCTGTTCCTCTCCGACACCGCTCGCGCCTGGTTGGAGCACCTGCCTCCGGGGTAGATCTCCAACTGGGATGACCTGGTCCAAGCCTTCGCCGACAATTTCCAGGGCACGTACGTGCGCCCCGGGAATTCCTGGGACCTCCGAAGCTACCGGCAGCAGCCGGGAGAGTCTCTCCGGGACTACATCCGGCGATTCTCGAAGCAGCGCACCGAGCTGCCCAACATCACCGACTCGGATGTCATCGGCGCGTTCCTTGCCGGCACCACCTGCCGCGACCTGGTGAGTAAGTTGGGTCGCAAGACCCCCACCAGGGCGAGCGAGCTGATGGACATCGCCACCAAGTTCGCCTCTAGCCAGGAGGCGGTCGAGGCTATCTTCCGAAAGGACAAGCAGCCCCAGGGCCGCCCATCGGAAGATGCTCCCGAGGCGTCTACTCCGCGCGGCGCCAAGAAGAAAGGCAAGAAGAAGTCGCAAGCGAAACGCGACGCCGCCGACGCGGACCTTGTCGCCGCCGCCGAGTACAAGAACCCTCGGAAGCCCCCCGGAGGTGCCAACCTCTTCCACAAGATGCTCAAGGAGCCGTGCCCCTATCATCAGGGGCCCATCAAGCACACCCTTGAGGAGTGCGTCATGCTTCGGCGCCACTTCCACAGGGCCGGGCCACCCGCGGAGGGTGGCAGGGCCCGCGACGACGACAAGCAGGAAGATCACCAAGCAGGAGAGTTCCCCGAGGTCCGCGACTGCTTCATGATCTACGGTGGGCATGCGGCGAATGCCTCGGCTCGGCATCGCAAGCAAGAGCGCCGGGAGATCTACTCGGCGAAGGTGGCGGCGCCAGTCTACCTAGACTGGTCCGACAAGCCCATCACCTTCGACCAAGCCGACCACCCCGACCACGTGCCGAACCCGGGGAAATACCCGCTCGTCGTCGACCCCATCGTCGGAGACGTCAGGCTCACCAAGGTCCTTATGGATGGGGGCAGCTGCCTCAACATCATCTACGCCGAGACCCTCGGGCTCCTGCGCGTCGATCTGTCCTCCATCCGAGCAGGCGCTGCGCCCTTCCACGGGATCATTCTCGGGAAACGCGTCCAGCCCCTCGGACGACTCGACCTTCCCGTCTGCTTCGGAACGCCCTCCAACTTCCGAAGGGAGACTCTGACGTTCGAGGTGGTCGGGTTCCGAGGAACCTACCACGCGGTACTGGGGAGGCCATGCTACGCGAAGTTCATGGCCGTCCCCAACTACACCTACCTGAAGCTCAAGATGCCGGGCCCCAACGGGGTCATCACCGTCGGCCCCACGTACAAACACGCGTTCGAATGCGACGTGGAGTGCGTGGAGTACGCCGAGGCCCTCGCCGAGTCCGAGGCCCTCATCGCCGACCTGGAAAGCCTCTCAAAAGAGGTGCCCGACGTGAAGCGCCATGCTGGCAACTTCGAGCCAGTGGAGACGGTCAAGGCCGTCCCTCTCGACCCCAGTGGCGACACCTCCAAGCAGATCCGGATCGGTTCCGGGCACGACCCCAAATAGGAAGCGGTGCTCGTCGACTTTCTCCGCGCAAACGCCGACGTCTTTGCGTGGAGTCCCTCGGACATGCCCGGCATACCGAGGGATGTCGCCGAGCACTCGCTGGATATTCGGGCCGGAGCCCGACCCGTCAAGCAGCCTCTGTGCCGATTCGACGAGGAGAAGCGCAGAGTGATAGGCGAGGAGATCCACAAGCTAATGGCAGCAGGGTTCATCAAAGAGGTATTCCATCCCAAATAGCTTGCCAACCCTGTGCTTGTGAGAAAGAAAGGGGGGAAATGGCGGATGTGTGTAGACTACACTGGTCTCAACAAAGCATGTCCGAAGGTTCCCTACCCTCTGCCTCGCATCGATCAAATCGTGGATTCCACTGCTGGGTGCGAAACCCTGTCTTTCCTCGATGCCTACTCAGGGTATCACCAAATCAGGATGAAAGAGTCCGACCAGCTCGCGACTTCTTTCATCACGCCCTTCGGCATGTACTGCTATGTCACCATGCCGTTCGGCTTGAGGAATGCGGGCGCGACGTATCAGCGGTGCATGAACCATGTGTTCGGCGAACACATCGGACGCACGGTCGAGGCCTACGTCGATGACATCGTAGTCAAGACAAGGAAGGCTTCCGACCTCCTCTCCAACCTTGAAGTGACATTCCGATGTCTCAAAGCGAAAGGCGTCAAGCTCAATCCCGAGAAGTGTGTCTTCGGGGTGCCTCGGGGCATGCTCTTGGGGTTCATCGTCTCCGAGCGGGGCATCGAAGCCAACCCGGAGAAGATCGCAGCCATCACCAGCATGGGGCCCATGTAACGCCCTGAATTTGGGGGTAGAATTTTTTCTTCTTTTCTCTCACCAAATTCGGGCGTTACTCTCTTTTCTCTTTCTTGTTTCGCTTCTTTTTCCCAATTTCAAACCAGTACAGCGGCAGGTGTCCGTGTCATGTATAAACCAAAACCTAAGTGTCATGGGTGTTGCATCATGCCGAAGCACATTTCTTTGTCTGACGTTGAGTGTTCGTCTCGTTCCGTTCCGGATTTCGATTCGCAATTTAATTCCGTTTAGTGGTCCGCGCTCGTCGTGGGTTTTCGATCCGCGAAGTGGCCTGGCCCAGCCTAGCCTAGCCCAGCCCGGTCCGGCCCGGCCCTGCGCGCCCCTGGCGCCCACACCCCCCATGCGCCCCCTCTCCTCCCTCTCTCATTTGGATCTCCCGCGCAACAACCTCTCCTCTCCCTATTTCACCTCTCTCTCCCCGTGGTGCCCTAGGATTTGGAGACGGCGATCACCGGATTTTGGACCCCGAGGTGAGCTCCCCTCCCCTTCTTCTCTCTCTCTCCCTCTCCCTCCTCTTCTTCTCCCCACGCGCGCCCCCCTTTCTCCCCCTGCTCGCGCGCGCCCCTGCCCTTCCCCGCTCGCCGCCGGCGCGGCCGACCCCGCCCGTCCCCGCCCCTGCCCGGCGCGGCGGCGCCCGCCCCTTCCCCGGCCACGGCGGCGTCCGCCCGCCCCTTCCCCGGTCGCGGCGGCGTCCGCCCGCCCCTGCCCGGCCCCGCGGCGGCGCCCCCCCCGCCCCTCCCCGGCCCGCGGCGGCGATCCCGCCCGCCCCTGCTCGCCGGTGCGCGGCCCCCGGCGCGGCCTCCGGCCCCGGCGCGTCGCCGGTGCGGCCCCGGCCGGTTCAACCGCCCCCCTGGCCGGTTCAACCGCCCCGTGCCCGGCTCGGCCGCCCGTTCCCGCGCTCGGCCTCGTCCGGCCGTATCTTCGCTCGCCCGCGCTCGCGGTGATTATTTGTTAGTTAGCGTGCTGCGTCGCGCGCTTCGCCGCGCGACGGACTTGTCTAAATTCAGGTTCTATCTGTGTGTTGCGTCGTGCGCTTCGTCGCGCGACGATCCATTTTAATTTCAGGTTGTTTAAGGTGTAACGCCGCGTGTGTATTCACGCGACGTTCCACTTTGGACTCAGTTTAGTCGACGTATGCCGTCGTGCGTTTCGTCGCGCGACGCTTAACGTCTCCTCATAACTAAGGCGAAGTGTCTCGTTGCGTGCTCGGTCGCGCGACGAGTCGTTAATTTCTTAATGTGTTTTAGAGTGCTATGTCGCGCGTCTCGCCGCGCGACCATTCTTTTTATTTATCTCCACCTGCTTATAATGATTAGACATGAAACATGACTTTACTTTACGCTAAACATAGTGTCTACATTAAATTTCCTTCCATTAAGCGAGTGGTTAATTTATAATCATGTAACGTGATCGTTTCTCGACTGTCTTTTTCTCTTTCTCTCTCTTAACCGTACTCGCGAGCCCGCGTGGAACGTCTGTTTACTTATTGCATTCTATTGTATGGTGTACTGTTCTTTTGTATTGAATATGTGGATGTATGTATGTTTGCGCTCGCATAGAGAACGATCCGGTCGAAGAGCCCGAGGAACTCGCAGGAGAAGCCCCTGAGCAGCAGTCGGTTGGTGGAGGCAAGTGTCCCTTGACCTATCTCTGTCCTATTCATTATTTAATTCACCTCCCGCTTTACATATTTATGCCTAAGGATTGACTAGCTTTGGTTATCCATGTCCTTGTTTACCTATTTGGGTTAGATTATTATTGTTTAGCTTTATGCTATTGCTTAACTCTAATCAATGAACATGATGAGATTATCTATGATACGCTGTTTTTCCCTTCTCTTATTATGATGTGGTACTTGTGGTCATCAAGGGAGCTCGAGCGGTTTCTCGAGTGCCTCTCCGTAAGGACCTGTTCTATGGATGACCGCCCGGGAAAACAGTGCAACCATGAGGGTGGAATGGGATGCCCTTAGCTGAATAATTAGAGGATCCAGGGTGTAGTTCACTTAGCCGTCGTGCCGTCAATGGGGCTCGGTGTATGCGGCTCGCTCTGCCAAGTTTGGGTTCGCCCCTTGGGGAGGAGTGCGGTGCATTTAGGAAACCTAACGGGTGGCTACAGCCCCGGGGAATCTTTGTAAAGGCTACGTAGTGATGCCCTGCTGGGTCACCTTGGTAGTGATCAATGGAGAGTCATGATCTCCAGGCAGAATGAGAATCACGACTTGTGGGTAAAGTGCACAACCTCTGCAGAGTGTTTGAAAACTGATATATCAGCCGTGCTCACGGTTATGAGCGGCCAAGGGAGCTCCAGTGATTAGTGGTACTTGATCAGAGATACTTTGGTACAGGTGGCTATGAGATCGATGGTTTTGGTTATGACTATGGTGCTGGTAAGTGGTATTCTTTCCGTTTGGAAAGGGTACATCGGGTTAATAACTTGGGTTAATGCTAAAACTTGGCTTTCTATTAGTAGATAATAATCTGACCAACTAAAAGCAACTGCTTGACTTATCCCCACATAAAGCTAGTCCACTACAGCCAAACAGGATACTTGCTGAGTATGTTGATGTGTACTCACCCTTGCTCTACACACCAACCCCCCCCCTTCCCCAGGCTGTCAGCATTGCAACCACTGCTCAGGCGAAGATGAAGCTGTGGAAGGAGACTTCCAGGAGTTCCAAGACTACGGCGAGTTCTAGGTGTGGGTTAGCGGCAACCCCCAGTCGGCTGCCTGTGAAGGCCGCGGTTATCTACGTTTCTTTTCCGCACTTTGATTTATTGTAAGGACTATATGGACGTCTCAGACGTATGATGTAATCGACTATTTCCCTTCTTAATACTATTTGAGCACTGTGTGATGATGTCCATGTTATGTAACTGCTGTGTACGTGAATAACTGATCCTGGCACGTACATGGTTCGCATTCGGTTTGCCTTCTAAAACCGGGTGTGACATAAGTGGTTTCAGAGCCGTGCTGACTATAGGACCGCTAACCTAGAGTAGAATGGTCGTTCTAAGGACTATAGACCTCTGTCTCTGCCTTGACTTTGATATCCCTTCAAAAGTTGGTCATGCCGACCAAACCTATGTTCTACTATATATTATACCTTGCTGAAAATCATGTTTTATTCTAATCCTTCATTTACTTATGATTCATTATTTGCTGGTCATATTAATTCTGTCCTCACCCTTTTGCTTGCGATGCCTTTTGTAGATGGCTCGACTTAGACACACTGCACGAAAGTCCGTCATCCCCTTCTTACCCTCCCGCCTTGCTGAGCGTCCGCTTCGCCGTCCCGTGGCCGGACAGTCCAGCCACTTGGAGAGACTGCACCACCGCCTGCATGAGGAGCAGGAACGTCGACGACAGGAGCAGCAGGGCTCTTCCTTCTCGCTCCAGCAGGAGATAGAGTCTGTGAGGAGCTGCTCCCCTGTGCTTCCTCTGGAGGCGCCCCCTGCACCACCACTGGGCGCTCCAGCTTCTGGAGTAGCTGCTGGAGGAGACCCAGACGACGGAGGTGGCGACGACAGCTCGAGCCACAACACCGACTTCTCTGCTAACCATGAGCCGGAAGGATGGGTTGCTCGACCCATCACTCGCGACGCTGCTCGCGGGTGTCACTTCCACGATGCGCTCGACACCCTGCTATGTCGGGCACTTAACCGGCATACTTGGTCTATCGAGTATCGCTGTGTGGTCTACCAGCACAGTCGCGGGGTCTACCCGGACCGCTGGGAGGCAACCTGCTTGGTGCGCCGCCCGGAGAACAGTCTCCAGGGTGCGAAGGCCTGCTCAGAGCACTATTCTATCTCTGAGCGGGACTCAGCTGAGGCAGCCATGCAAGATGCTGCACGGCGTGCGCTTTCGCACTACTGCTCGGTTTTCGGTGGGGTAGCTGACGGCCTTGACCTGAAGTATTACCCCCGCCGTCCATCTGGCAGAACAGGAGGCGTGATTGTCTCACCTGTCGGTGAGGGCAATCCTAGGTTGAGCAGCACAGTCAACCTAGCCGCCGTGCTAAACACGGAGCTGGACCATGCATTAGACGAGCTGAGTAGGGCTCGTGCTGAGATCGCCCTGCTGCGGGCTGAGTGCGCGGAACGTCGTCACCTGGATGGTGGTTCCCCCGCTCCCGTCGGGACTCAGCACCCGTACCGCTCACCTCGGCGTGGACACCAGTCTTATGGCAACCCCGACTGCAAGACCAAGATAAATCTAGAACCATAGATCGTTAGAGTTGGATCTTGTAATTAATACGAAATATATACGTAGAAGCTACAGTCTTAGCGTTAGTCTCGGTCTTAGTTAGTCTTAGTTAGACAGGGTAGTTTGCTATATCCTGTGCATTTATGTTTGTCATGATGAACTATGTTTGGTTTGGATCTTTGTGATGACTGTCACCAGAGTGTGGGTATCCCCTGCATTTTGGTTTACCTACTATGTTAATGCAGTTAGTTATATAGTTGGGAAACCTTTTATTCCACTTTCCTCTTTATCTGAGAAGCTGTGTGGTCTGTGTTGGAGATCAGTGAAGATGCTCATCTGTTCAGTGCTGTTGAAGAATTCTATACTCTTTTCTTATGCTGCAAGATTTGCCAGATCAGTTCTGATGTGTGGTTGCACTCTGCAGATGTCAGAGAACAGGCGTAGAGGAGGAAGGCGTGCTCAGCAGGAGCGAGCCGCTCAACAGGATGAGGTGCCCCAGCAGCAGCACCTGCCGCCCCCGCCCCCGATGTCGATCGAGCAGATGTTTCTGATGCAGACTCAGGCAGTTCAAGCCATCGGTCAGACTCTGGCCGCCATTCAGCAGCAGCAGCAGTAGGCCCCACCTCAGCCTCAGATGCCTCAAATGCCCAGAGACAAGCGTGCTGAATTCATGAGAGGTCATCCACCAACATTCGCTCATTCTTCTGACCCCATGGATGCTGAAGACTGGCTGCGCACTGTGGAGCGGGAGTTGCATACCGCTCAGTGCGATGATAGGGAGAAAGTCCTGTATGGTCCCCATCTGTTGAGAGGAGCAGCCCAATCATGGTGGGAGTCTTACCTCGCCACCCATGCCCACCCTGACGCCATCACCTGGGAAGAGTTCAGAGGAAGCTTTCGTCAGTACCATGTTCCTGTAGGTCTGATGACAGTGAAGAAGGAGGAGTTCCTGGCCCTCAAGCAAGGGCCATTGTTTGTCAGTGAGTACCAGGACAGGTTTCTGCAATTGTCTCGCTATGCTCCTGAAGATGTCAACACCGACGCCAAGCGGCAGTACCGTTTTCTGAGAGGCTTGGTTGACCCTCTGCAGTACCAGTTGATGAATCATACCTTCCCGACATTTCAGCACCTGATTGACAGAGCAATCATGACAGAGAGGAAGCATAGAGAGATGGAGGATCGTAAGCGTAAGATCAGTGGACCCCAGCCTAGAAGCAGCAATCGTCCTCGTTTCTCAGGCAATCAACCTCAGCCGTTCAGGCAGAACCAGCATCCACCTCAGCAGCATCAGCAGTTCCAAAGGCAGTATCCTCAGCATCAGTACCAGAACCGTCAGAGCAATCAGTCAGGAGGTCAGTTTCAGAGGCAGAATCAGCAGGCACCTCGTCTTCCTGCCCCAGCAAACCAGCAGAACAATCAGGCAGCACCAGCTCAGGTTGGAAACAGGGCATGTTTCCACTGTGGAGAGCAAGGCCACTGGGTGATGCAATGTCCGAAGAAGGCAGCCCAGCAGCAGTCAGGCCCCAATGCCCCAGCAAAGCAGAATGTGCCTCAGCCTGGAGCAGGCAACCGCTCTCAGCCGCACTATAATCATGGGAGACTGAACCACTTGGAGGCTGAAGCAGTTCAGGAGACCCCCGACATGATAGTAGGTATGTTCCCAGTCGACTCCCATATTGCAGAAGTGTTACTCGATACTGGAGCAACGCATTCTTTCATTACTGCATCATGGGTAGAAGCACATAACCTTCCAATCACTACCATGTCAACCCCCATTCAAATTGACTCAGCCGGTGGTAGAATTCGAGCCGATAGCATTTGTTTGAATATAAGTGTGGAAATAAGGGGGATAGCGTTTCCCGCCAACCTTATAGTAATGGGTACTCAGGGAATAGATGTCATCCTAGGGATGAATTGGCTAGATAAGTACCAGGCAGTTATCAATTGTGATAAAAGGACAATCAAGATGGTGTCCCCACTAGGAGAGGAAGTGGTGACCGAGTTAGTCCCGCCTGAGCCAAAGAAAGGAAGTTGTTATCAGATAGCTGTTGATAGCAGTGAAGCAGACCCGATCGAGAGTATCAAGGTTGTGTCCGAGTTCCCAGATGTGTTTCCAAAGGACTTACCGGGTATGCCACCAGAGCGGAAAGTTGAGTTTGCCATAGAGCTTCTTCCTGGAACCGCCCCTATCTTCAAGAGAGCTTACAGAATATCTGGACCAGAGTTGGTTGAGCTTAAGGAACAGATTGATGAGCTGTCAGAGAAAGGTTACATCCGGCCAAGCACCTCGCCTTGGGCCGCCCCTGTCCTATTTGTGGAGAAGAAAGATGGCACCAAGAGGATGTGCATTGATTATCGAGCTTTGAATGAGGTCACGATCAAGAACAAGTATCCCTTGCCCAGAATAGAAGATCTGTTCGACCAGTTGAGTTGGAACCTACCTTAGAGCGCGAAATCAAAGAAGCGCAGAAGAATGATGAGAAGATCAGTGAGATCCGGCGACTGATTCTAGATGGCAGAGGCAAAGATTTTCGAGAAGATGCAGAAGGCGTGATATGGTTCAAAGACCGCTTGTGTGTTCCTAATGTCCAGTCCATTCGGGAGTTGATTCTCAAGGAAGCTCATGAGACAGCCTATTCGATTCACCCTGGCAGTGAGAAGATGTATCAGGATCTGAAGAAGAAATTCTGGTGGTACGGAATGAAGAGGGAAATCGCAGAGCATGTGGCTATGTGCGATAGTTGCCAAAGAATTAAGGCAGAGCACCAGAGACCTGCTGGATTGTTGCAACCATTGCAGATCCCTCAGTGGAAATGGGATGAAATTGGTATGGATTTCATAGTCGGATTGCCTCGCACTCGAGCCGGCTACGATTCCATTTGGGTAGTGGTGGACCGCTTGACCAAGTCATCCCACTTCATACCTGTCAAGACCAACTACAGCAGTGCAGTATTGGCAGAATTGTACATGTCTCGGATCGTTTGTCTTCATGGTGTGCCAAAGAAGATAGTGCCAGACAGAGGAACGCAGTTCACCTCTCATTTCTGGCAGCAGTTGCATGAAGCCTTGGGCACACATCTGAATTTCAGTTCTGTAACACCCCAGGTGTTTATATTCCGCTCGACAACGAGTACGGATTTAAGCACGCAATATCAGTGGATAACACAAATTTTAAATTTTAATCATCCTCGCTCATCGCGATTTTTGGATCGCATCTGTTCCATCTGTCGCGAGTGCGACGTCGTTTTTATTTTTATCCATTCGGGTTCTTCCGAAATTTTTGTGTTATTCGGAATATAGCTGTTCCGAAAATCGGTGCGACCGGTGATTATTTAAAAATTCATCGCTCGCACGGGTACGAATTCGGAAGCCCGACTTACTCGAATGATTTTATACCGAACAGATTAAGAAGAACTCGACGATAAAAGTGATGCAAAATTAAATCGGACCACGCTCGGAATCCAAGAAAAACCAGGCGCAGGATTATTGCTTGAGTTGTTCTCCGATCGAATGTTCGGATAACGGCAAAATTCGTTTAGGTTCAATTAAATCAAACGTCGACTAAAATATCGAATCTAATCTCTTCCGGTTTGAATCTGTCTCCATCTTGATCCCGTGATGATGCTGACATCGTCTCTGGGGAATTCCGATTGCGATGCCGCATTCGGCTCGCACGGTTTAAAATTTATTTCTTTCTAAAGGTCGAGTCTAGTGCCAGTCTAAAATTAATCAATTAAGACTAATTGGAAAGATCACCTAAGTATTTCTCTCTTGTTCGAGCGGTCTCTACGAATTCGGTAGACACTACTAAAGGCAAGCTGATTAAATAAAATGAACCTGAACTAACCAAAACTAGAGCAATTTTTAGCAGGTTCGTTTGCCTGTTTAAATATCTGAGAAAATAATATGGAAACCAAAAACGATTTAAATTGATCATTTGATCTCGTCCAAACTAAATTCTAATATCGAAACATGGGTTTCTAAAATTCGTTTGTTAAAGGAAAATATCTCCTTCTCAGATTTTTCTTCACCGCTCATTGCTTCTACTTATCCAAGTCGTCACCGCCTCCTGAAGCTACCCGTTGGTCTTATTTCAGCATGCAAGCTCCTTCACGTAAAATATCTCGTTCCCTGCTGACAGATTTTTTTGGGACTTGATCTCATCCGGGAAAGAAAATCTTCTTACTGTGACTGAGATTTTTCCAAGTCGCCGCTTAATCCTGCAATAAAAACCTTGCCGTCTCCATCCAGTCGATGCGTGCCTCTGCAGTCTGCACCATCGCTTTCCTGGCTGCGCTGCTCCCTCTCGTCTTCCTTCCCTGCCATGGCGCTTCTCTCCCTAGTGATTTCCCATGGCCGCCTCTCACCCTCCTCTGCCATGGATGCTAGTCACCGCTGCTTTTCTCTGTAGCTAGGTTCCTCACCGACGGTTATCCGATCTCCATGGCCATGGTGCACGCGCCCCTATCCCATGTCCGAGCTCCACCAGCCAGCGCCCATCTTCCCCTCGCCTTTCCCTGCTCACCGGCCTGCAGAGCTCCCTTGGTGAGCGCCCAGGTCGTCCCTCTCCGGCTCTCTCTGCTGGCGGCTGAGTTCCCTGGAAGCCGTGCTCTGCTCGCCATGGATGTCGTCCACCATGGTGCTCGGCCTAAACGTCGATTCCCTCGTCGCAGTGAGCTCCAGCCGATTCCTTGCCTCTTCCCCGTTTAAATCATGGAGCATCAGCCGCTGTTCCCTATTCCCGGCAGCCGAGCCCCTGCGCGCGCATCCTCCCGCGCAGTCCCCAGCGCCACCGGCCAACCTCGCCGGCCGAGCTTCCTCGCCTTCAATCCTTAAGCCGTCGCGCCCCTCAGCTCGCTGGCCGTGACCTCGCCAAGGTTTTTCCCATGGCCGGCTCACTGCTCAACCCAAACCGAGGTCTTGTACGAAACAGCATCTCCCATGGCCGCTGCGTCGCGTTCCTTGTGCTAGCGCAGCTGAACGCCATACTGCGCAGTGTTTTGTCCGATGTCGAGCTTAGCTCAGTCTCTGTTTCTCTATGCACGTCGAGTTCCTTGCCGCGCGCTGAGCTTTCTGTCGGTCTCCAACTCGCCATGGTGTCCAACTCCTGTACCAACCGTGACCTACGCTTGGTCTTCCTAGCTGCGTTGACCTGCGTCGACCTCTGCTCACTTCGCTCGGGATGTCGTGCTGGGTCGCTCCATACTTGGTGCACACCCAGCCGGGCGTCGCGATGTTGTGCACCATGCATGTGTCATCCGTCATCCTCATCCTCACCATGGCCAGCAGCTTCAAAAACATGGACGCCCAAGCCTTTTCCCCATCTTTCACGCCCACCTCGGTCTTCATCCTCAACCTTTGCCAGGAATTCGGTTAATTGGGCGAACCAGAAGATCTCCAGAATTTTATGGATGAAGAAGAAAATAAAGTCGAAGAGTGACGCTCGCTACATGCTCGACGAAAGGCGTGAACTGAAGATTTATCACTATTCCTCAATTGCCGAATTAAATTTTATTGAGGTGAGTGATTCGCTACTCCTCCATAATAGATCGAAGCATGGAATGGTTTCGTATATTACATGCGATAATTTTCTTGTCGTGGTTAGGATGCGTTGTGGCTGTATTAAATATTCGTTGATGTATCATATGTGCGATGTATGTTTGAATTGGTGACGAGAAGGATAGGTCTAGTATTTTTATTGACTAGCCATCATATTTTTCAGGATTATGCTAGTTTTGTTTATTAAGATGTAGTCGATGCTCGGCTCTAGTAGTCATTATTTTCTATGTTCGGTGACCGATTAAATGTCTTAAGTTGATGAGAACGTAGATTAGACAAGGAGTGCTTAGGTAGACGTGTAGGTCTAGTACGCTTGAATCAGTTCTATGTTTACGACGTGAAGTATAACGATGATGCGTGGAATAAATTTAGTATTTAATTAATTAGCTGATAAGTCGCGTTTAGGCTAATTGAATTTAAAGTGTATGATTTGTTGTTTGTGATGTTTGCGTTAGGATCGTTAATCTAGAGAAGCGTAATTATTGCGCTTAGTCGTATGTCGATAACTAATATTATCGTATAAAATTGTACAACGCCTCACCACTAGGTGTTTAATACGCTATCGTATAACACTATTTAGATTTGTGCTATTCTTGTTTATATGCATTCATGTGCATCGTGCATCTCAATTAGGTACGATAATTGATCGCGTGATGCGGAAGACAAGCCAAGTCGACCCCAAGCGCGGACTACTCCGCATGATGATGCTGATGGACAAACCTGAAGATGTTTGCCAAGTGGACGTCGTCTAACAACACTAACCTAGTGTTACTCAGGCAAGCCCCGGTGCATGCAACCCCTTTCCTTGTGTTTTTAAATACTTTTCGCACACTTTAAGTCTAGTGAAATGTGCATTAAGTTTATAGGAATTGCTTGAAACCCTTTGATGCATTGCTTTCCTTGATATCCAAACCTTTATAGATACTTATGTGAAGTATCAAAATTATGATTTACAAAAATGCTTAGCCTTGCTTAGATCTTGTGGATAGAGGTTGTCCTCAGTCTAACCCGGGAGAGGATGGCTTCTGCCTGCAAGATTATTTTCATTGGGAGCAATGGTGGGATCTTACTGCAAAGTTCCCTGTGATGCTCTTTCATCCTAAGGAACCGACACAATCCTAAGGATGGAAATACTTAAATTGAGACTTGGGTTAGGAACAGGTGATGTTCTACCCAGGTTGGTTAAGGATTAACGCGTATGTAGGCGTGCTGACCGAGGACCCTTTAACTGGTCACATGCCTCGTCATGGGTAAGCCTTGCCTCGGGCAGACTAAGGCCAGAATAAGATAACACGAAATGGGCGTGGAGCGGTGGCGAGAGTAGCGTGTACCCTCCGTGGCAAGAGGCTGGACGGTGGTGTATCTGTGCTCTCGGTTTGCGTGAACCTGATCTGGTCTTAAGAACCCCGATGGCGGGTTGACATATGCAAGGGTTAAGTGCTACATATGTCGTGTGATTGGAGATCCTCAGCTGAGTATAATCGATTCGGATCGCCGTACCTTCGCGGTTATGAAGACTTGGTCACTTTTCTACAACCTAAAGTCAGGACGTGAACACTATGGATAAAAATGATGTTGTCTTGATGAGATGTGAAATTAGACTAGATGCAAATAGAGTTTATTAATACTTAATATGGCGTTAAAAGATTGAAAGTAAGGACTCACTTTAGTAAGCTACTTCTGCAAAAGTATAAGTTGATTTTTGCTAAAGCCTCTCCTTGACTCCTATTTATCCAGCATACCCTTGAGAGTCTTTTCCTTAGTCGGGTAAGACTTGCTGAGTAATTCCATACTCAGGGTTTTATTCCCTGTTGTTTTTCAGGTTCTAACTTTGTGCTGTTGTTGATGGTGTTAAGTGCCGGTGGGCTCGGCCTTCTTATAAGTCTAAGTAACCCTTCTATACTTCTTATTGAGGATGATCCCTTGGGCTAGCATATATTTCAAACTTATACTTTTGTAATCACTCCGATAAAATAATGTAAATTTTTTTTATAACCTGTAAAATTTGGTAATAAGATTTCCGCTGTAAAAATGTTGTGTGTGTGATTTGTGTTACTTAATCCCGCGGTTCTGGTTGAAAGTGGTTTATCCGATGTCCTTGGGGCAATCGGACGGATCCTGTTAAGTTATCTGGTGCACATGCATAGCAGTCTGAGGTCTTTGAGACAAGGACAGGTGCATGTGGGCCCAATAACTTGGGAGGTTCTGCCACAAGTTCAGCTTATCATCCGCAGACAGATGGCCAGACCGAAAGGACCAACCAAATTCTTGAAGACATGTTGAGAGCCTGTGCGTTGAAAGATCAGTCCGGATGGGACAAGAGATTGCCCTATGCAGAGTTTTCCTATAACAACAGTTACCAGGCCAGTTTGAAGATGTCACCATTTCAGGCGCTCTATGGAAGGAGTTGCAGAACTCCGTTGCAATGGGATCAGCCCGGAGAAAAGCAAGTGTTTGGGCCAGACATTTTGCTTGAAGCCGAAGAGAACATCAAGATGGTCCGAGAGAATCTGAAGATAGCGCAATCAAGACAGCGAAGCTATGCAGACACAAGAAGAAGAGAGCTGAGTTTCGAAGTCGGAGACTTTGTCTATCTGAAAGTGTCACCGATCAGAGGAGTCAGAAGGTTCAGAGTGAAAGGCAAGCTAGCACCCCGCTACATTGGTCCGTATCAGATTCTTGCAAGACGTGGAGAAGTGGCCTATCAGCTCAGTTTGCCAGAGAATTTGTCTACTGTGCATGATGTCTTTCATGTGTCTCAGTTGAAGAAGTGCTTGCGTGTGCCAGAAGAGCAGTTGCCAGTGGAAGGTCTTGAAGTCCAGGAGGACTTGACCTATGTTGAGAAGCCAGTGCAGATCCTTGAGGTTGCAGACAGAGTCACCCGAAGGAAGACCATCAGAATGTGCAAGGTCAAATGGAATCATCACTCGGAGGAAGAAGCAACCTGGGAGCGTGAAGATGATCTGATGGCTAAATATCCTGAGCTCTTTGCTAGCCAACCCTGAATCTCGAGGGCGAGATTCTTTTAAGGGGGATAGGTTTGTAACGCCCTGAATTTGGGGGTAGAATTTTTTCTTCTTTTCTCTCACCAAATTCGGGCGTTACTCTCTTTTCTCTTTCTTGTTTCTCTTCTTTTTCCCAATTTCAAACCAGTACAGCGGCGGGTGTCCGTGTCATGTATAAACCAAAACCTAAGTGTCATGGGTGTTGCATCATGCCGAAGCACATTTCTTTGTCTGACGTTGAGTGTTCGTCTCGTTCCGTTCCGGATTTCGATTCGTGATTTAATTCCGTTTAGTGGTCCGCGCTCGTCGTGGGTTTTCGATCCGCGAAGTGGCCTGGCCCAGCCTAGCCCAGCCCAGCCCGGTCCGGCCCGGCCCTGTGCGCCTCTGGCGCCCACACCCCCCCATGCGCCCCCCTCTCCTCCCTCTCTCATTTGGATCTCCCGCGCAACAACCTCTCCTCTCCCTCTTTCACCTCTCTCTCCCCGTGGTGCCCTAGGATTTGGAGACGGCGATCACCGGATTTTGGACCCCGAGGTGAGCTCCCCTCCCCTTCTTCTCTCTCTCTCCCTCTCCCTCCTCTTCTTCTCCCCACGCGCGCCCCCCTTTCCCCCCCTGCTCGCGCGCGCCCCTGCCCTTCCCCGCTCGCTGGCGGCGCGGCCGACCCCGCCCGTCCCCGCCCCTGCCCGGCGCGGCGGCGCCCGACCCCGCCCCTCCCCCGCGCGCGGCGGCGCCCGCCCCTTCCCCGGCCGCGGCGGCGTCCGCCCGCCCCTGCTCGGCCCCGCGGCGGCGCTCCCCGCCCCTGCCCGCCCGCGGCGGCGCCCCCCCCGCCCCTCCCCGGCCCGCGGCGGCGATCCCGCCCGCCCCTGCTCGCCGGTGCGCGGCCCCCGGCGCGGCCTCCGGCGCGACCTCCAGCCCCGGCGCGTCCCCGGTGCGGCCCCGGCCGGGTCAACCGCCCCCCTGGCCGGTTCAACCGCCCCATGCCCGGCTCGGCCGCCCGTTCCCGCGCTCGGCCTCGTCCGGCCGTATCTTCGCTCGCCCGCGCTCGCGGTGATTATTTGTTAGTTAGCGTGTTGCGTCGCGCGCTTCGCCGCGCGACGGATTTGTCTAAATTCAGGTTCTATCTGTGTGTTGCGTCGTGCGCTTCGTCGAGCGACGATCCATTTTAATTTCAGGTTGTTTAAGGTGTAACGCCGCGTGTGTATTCACGCGACGTTCCACTTTGGACTCAGTTTAGTCGACGTTTGCCGTCGTGCGTTTCGTCGCGCGACGCTTAACGTCTCCTCATAACTAAGGCGAAGTGTCTCGTTGCGTGCTCGGTCGCGCGACGAGTCGTTAATTTCTTAATGTGTTTTAGAGTGCTATGTCGCGCGTCTCGCCGCGCGACCATTCTTTTTATTTATCTCCACCTGCTTATAATGATTAGACATGAAACATGACTTTACTTTACGCTAAACATAGTGTCTACATTAAATTTCCTTCCATTAAGCGAGTGGTTAATTTATAATTATGTAACGTGATCGTTTCTTGACTGTCTTTTCCTCTTTCTCTCTCTTAACCGTACTCGCGAGCCCGCGTGGAACGTCTGTTTACTTATTGCATTCTATTGTATGGTGTACTGTTCTTTTGTATTGAATATGTGGATGTATGTATGTTTGCGCTCGCATAGAGAACGATCCGGTCGAAGAGCCCGAGGAACTCGCAGGAGAAGCCCCTGAGCAGCAGTCGGTTGGTGGAGGCAAGTGTCCCTTGACCTATCTCTGTCCTATTCATTATTTAATTCACCTCCCGCTTTACATATTTATGCCTAAGGATTGACTAGCTTTGGTTATCCATGTCCTTGTTTACCTATTTGGGTTAGATTATTATTGTTTAGCTTTATGCTATTGCTTAACTCTAATCAATGAACATGATGAGATTATCTGTGATACGTTGTTTTTCCCTTCTCTTATTATGATGTGGTACTTGTGGTCATCAAGGGGGCTCGAGCGGTTTCTCGAGTGCCTCTCCGTAAGGACCTGTTCTATGGATGACCGCCCGGGAAAACAGTGCAACCATGAGGGTGGAATGGGATGCCCTTAGCTGAATAATTAGAGGATCCGGGGTGTCGTTCACTTAGCCGACGTGCCGTCAATGGGGCTCGGTGTATGCGGCTCGCTCTGCCAAGTTTGGGTTCGCCCCTTGGGGAGGAGTGCAGTGCATTTAGGAAACCTAACGGGTGGCTACAGCCCCGGGGAATCTTTGTAAAGGCTACGTAGTGATGCCCTGCTGGGTCACCTTGGTAGTGATCAATGGAGAGTCATGATCTCCGGGCAGAATGGGAATCACGGCTTGTGGGTAAAGTGCACAACCTCTGCAGAGTGTTTGAAAACTGATATATTAGCCGTGCTCGCGGTTATGAGCGGCCAAGGGAGCTCCAGTGATTAGTGGTACTTGATCAGAGATACTTTGGTACAGGTGGCTATGAGATCGATGGTTTTGGTTATGACTATGGTGCTGGTAAGTGGTATTCTTTCCGTTTGGAAAGGGTACATTGGGTTAATAACTTGGGTTAATGCTAAAACTTGGCTTTCTATTAGTAGATAATAATCTGACCAACTAAAAGCAACTGCTTGACTTATCCCCACATAAAGCTAGTCCACTACAGCCAAACAGGATACTTGCTGAGTATGTTGATGTGTACTCACCCTTGCTCTACACACCAAACCCCCCCCATCCCCAGGTTGTCAGCATTGCAACCACTGCTCAGGCGAAGATGAAGCTGTGGAAGGAGACTTCTAGGAGTTCCAAGACTACGACGAGTTCTAGGTGTGGGTTAGCGGCAACCCCCAGTCGGCTGCCTGTGAAGGCCGCGGTTATCTACGTTTCTTTTCCGCACTTTGATTTATTGTAAGGACTATATGGACGTCTCAGACGTATGATGTAATCGACTATTTCCCTTCTTAATACTATTTGAGCACTGTGTGATGATGTCCATGTTATGTAACTGCTGTGTACGTGAATAACTGATCCTGGCACGTACATGGTTCGCATTCGGTTTGCCTTCTAAAACCGGGTGTGACAGCCCATCAAGGACTTAAAGGGCGTACAAAGGGTCATGGGATGTCTCGCGGCCCTGAGCCGCTTCATCTCACGCCTCGGCGAAAGAGGTCTGCCCCTGTACCGCCTCTTAAGGAAGACCGAGTGTTTCGCTTGGACCCCTGAGGCCGAGGAAGCTCTCGGGAACCTGAAGGCGCTCCTCACAAAGGCGCCTATCTTGGTGCCTCCAACTGATGGAGAAGCCCTCTTGGTCTACGTCGCCGCGACCACTCAGGTGGTTAGCGCCGCGATTGTGGTCGAGAGGCAAGAAGAGGGGCATGCATTGCCCGTTCAGAGGCCAGTTTACTTCGTCAGTGAGGTACTGTCCGAGACCAAGATCCGCTACCCGCAAGTTCAGAAGCTGCTGTATGCAGTGATCCTGACGAGGCGGAAGTTGCGACACTACTTCGAGTCTCATCCAGTAACTGTGGTGTCATCCTTCCCCCTGGGGGAGATCATCCAGTGCCGAGAGGCCTCGGGCAGGATTGCAAAGTGGGCGGTGGAAATCATGGGCGAGACAATCTCGTTCGCCCCTCGAAAGGCTATCAAGTCCCGGGTATTGGCGGACTTCGTAGCCGAATGGGTCGACACCCAGCTGCCGACGGCTCCGATCCAACCGGAGCTCTGGACCATGTTTTTCGACGGGTCGCTGATGAAGACGGGAGCCGGCGCGGGCCTACTCTTCATCTCGCCCCTCGGGAAACACCTACGCTATGTGCTACGCCTCCATTTCCCGGCGTCCAACAATGTGGCTGAGTACGAGGCTCTGGTCAACGGGTTGCGGATCGCCATCGAGCTAGGGGTCAGGCGCCTCGACGCCCGCGGTGACTCGCAGCTCGTCATCGACCAAGTCATGAAGAACTCCCACTGCCGCGACCCGAAGATGGAGGCCTACTGCGATGAGGTTCGGCGCCTGGAAGACAAGTTCTACGGGCTCGAGCTTAACCACATCGCTCGGCGCTACAACGAGACTGCGGACGAGTTGGCAAAAATAGCCTCGGGGCGAACAACGGTTCCCCCGGACGTCTTCTCCCGGGATCTGCATCAACCCTCCGTCAAGATCGACGACTCGCCCGAGCCTGAGGCGACCTCGGTCTAGCCCGAGGTACCCTCGGCACAGCCCGAGGCACCCTCAGCTCGGCCCGAGGCGCCCTCGGTTCAGCCCGAGGTACCCTCGGCCTCCGAGGGCGAGGCACTGCACGTCGAGGAGGAGCAGAGCGGGGCCACGCCTGATCGAAATTGGCAGACCCCGTACCTGCAGTATCTCCGCCAAGGAGAGCTACCCTTCGACCGAGCCGAGGCTCGGCGGGTAGCGCGACGCGCCAAGTCGTTCGTCCTGCGGGGCGATGAAAAGGAGCTCTACCACCGCAGCCCCTCGGGCATCCTCCAGCGATGCATCTCCATCGCCGAAGGTCAGGGACTCCTGCAAGAGATACACTCGGGGGCTTGCGGCCATCACGCAGCGCCTCGATCCCTTGTCGGGAATGCTTTCCGGCAAGGCTTCTACTGGCCAACGGCGGTGGCTGACGCCACTAGAATTGTCCGCACCTGCGAAGGGTGTCAATTCTATGCGAAGCAGACCCACCTGCCCGCTCAAGCTCTGCAGACGATACCCATCACCTGGCCCTTTGCTGTGTGGGGTCTGGACCTCGTCGGCCCCTTGCAGAAGGCGCACGGGGGCTACACGCACCTGCTGGTCGCCATCGACAAATTCTCCAAGTGGATCGAGGTCCGACCTCTGAACAGCATCAGGTCCGAGCAGGCGGTGGCGTTCTTCACCAACATCATCCATCGCTTCGGGGTCCCAAACTCCATCATCACCGACAACGGTACCCAGTTCACCAGCAGAAAATTCTTGGACTTCTGCGAGGATCACCACATCCGGGTGGACTGGGCCGCCGTGGCTCATCCCATGTCGAATGGGCAAGTAGAGCGTGCCAACGGCATGATTCTACAAGGGCTCAAGCCTCGGATTTACAATGACCTCAACAAGTTCGGCAAGCGATGGATGAAGGAACTCCCCTCGGTGGTCTGGAGCCTGAGGACGACGCCGAGCCGAGCCACGGGTTTCACGCCGTTCTTCCTGGTCTACGCGGCCGAGGCCGTCTTGCCCACTGACCTAGAATACGGCTCCCCGAGGACGAGGGCCTACAGCGATCAAAGCAACCAAGTTAGCCGAGAAGACTCGCTGGACCAGCTAGAAGAAGCTCGGGACAAGGCCTTACTACACTCGGCGCGGTACCAGCAGTCCCTGCGACGCTACCACGCCCGAGGGGTCCGGCCCCGAGACCTCCAGGTGGGCGACCTGGTGCTTCGGCTGCGGCAAGACGCCCGAGGGAGGCACAAGCTCACGCCCCCCTGGGAGGGGCCATTCGTCATCGCCAAAGTTCTGAAGCCCGGAACATACAAGCTGGCCAACAGTCAAGGCGAGGTCTACGGCAACGCTTGGAACATCCAACAGCTACGTCGCTTCTACCCTTAAGATGTTTTCAAGTTATTCATATACCTCGCACCCACGCAAAGTTTAGTCATCAAGGAAGGGTCGGCCTCGCCTCGGCAAAGCCCGACCCTCCCTCGGGGGCTAAAAGGGGGGGAACCCCCTCTGCGTTGAAATTTTCCTCGAAAAAAGATCTCTTCTGCCAGAATGTCTTTCGTGCTTTCTGACTACTTCGAAAAGTGGATCCTGAAAACGACGGAGTACACGTAAGCAGCCAAGGCTGACCGAGCCGAGGGACTCCTACGCCTCCGGGATACGGATACCTCACTCATCACCTTCTGCGATAAGTAACTCGCGTTCGGATAAAGTGATTCCGCGGACCGAACAAGTCTTTACGTTCGGAAGCTCTTCTGTCGAAGCGATCCTTTGAGCCTTCTCGACTGAGTCGGTGACAGGGCCTCATGGACAGGTGAAAGTACGCGTAAGCGGCAAGGCCGACCGAGCCGAGGGACTCCCACGCCTCCGGGATACGGATACCTCACTCATCACCTTCCGCGAGAAGCAACTCTCGCTCGCACAAACATCCCTGTTACCGACAAAAAAGTCCAGATACTCGAAACAAGAGGAAAAGAGACGCAGCTTTACAACGCAGCAAGGGTGTGTGTTCTGGCCTCGGCGGCCGTAGAAGGCACACGCTACAAGACAATCTGATCCTGCAGGCTCGGGTCTTGACGCTGGAAGGGGGCAGCAGCACCCTCGGCATCGACGACAACTCCGGCGAGGTTCGACCTAGCCTCGGACGGCGACGCGGTCCGAAGACCTCCACTCCGAACGACGACGTCATCACCACGCCCGGGCCATCGCCGCCAGGGTCTTCTCCGGGAATCCGGCCCGAGCAGGCGGCTCGGCCGGTCACCTCAGGGGCCTCGGCCAACCATCTTCCAAGGGCGCCAGCCCGACCCGAGGCCTCGGCTGGTCAACTCTGGCGTCGGTCCCGCTAACGGACAACCCGGCTAGGCTCCGGCCAACCAGGTTTTCATTTTTGAGCCAACTCCGCCTCTGTTCATGCTGATACCGCTACCCCTGGCCTCGGCTCGTCGAAGAGCGGCCAAGGGGTCCCTTTAACTAAGCTAGAGGAGCCTCAGACAACAAGGCCGACCGAGCCGAGGGACTCCTACGCCTCCGGGATACGGATACCTCACTCGTCACCTTGACACGGGGCGACTCATGCTTGGTGAAGCGGTTCAGATAATCAACAGGCGAGTCTTAGTGCTCGAAAATGAGGAAAAAACACGGCTCCGTGCCAAAATTACATACATGTTCAGGCCTCGACAGCCATAATGAACAAAAACACTGGCATTCAAAGTGCCATTACAAACGGAACTCCGGTTCCCCCTCCGCAGGTACGAACAACCCCACTCCATGGGGGAGGGCCTGCGGAGCAATAGAAGACCGACGAACGGCGCGCCGTCACCTGCTCCAGCAGCGGCGACGATGACGACTTCTGCTCCGGGGGGCCGAACAGCGGTAGCACTAACCTCAGGGCGGGTGCTGCTGCTAAGAGGCCCCCGCCCATGCCCAAACTCGTGAGGCAAGGACGGGCAGAAGGCCGTAGAGTTGGAGGTCGGTCCGTGGCCAGCCTTGGCTATCTCGCCGGTGGAAGAACCTCTTCAAGCTGCCGTGGCAGACGCCGGCGCCGCGAGCGGCTCCGAAGCCACTCGCGTCCGAGAGCCAGGCACGGTGCAGCCGCCGGCGCCACGGACGACGACCGCCCTTCCCTCCGATCACTGAGTGAAGGAGCGGGCCGCCGCCCACGCAGGAGCCGACCCCAACTCGGCACACTCCCCTCCCCAGCCGTGGTGATGAAAATACTTGAGGCTGAGGGAGGGGCAGAGGCCGCAACCCGGCTCGCTTTCCCCCACCATCAAGCCGGAGGTCACCATCTTGGGTGACCGCCGGTGGAGGGGTGCAGCCGGGCTGCATGATGAAAATCCTTGAAGCCAAACGATGGCTGAAAGGTACCAACTCCCACGGAGTTGGGTTCCTCCAACGATGAGGCGAAAAGACGGCGGGTATCCCCCATCCGGGGGCTTGGAAGGTGGAGAGACGCGATACATAAGGGAGCGAGAAGACATGGTCGCCTTCCGAAAAGGGTCGCCCTCCTTTTAAAGGCAACTCTCCCTACTTGCGCCCCCAACCGTCACGGGCTGGGTCTTCTCCAACACGCTCCAAGGCCCTCCCCTGCGGCGCGGGGGCTGGGTCCCGCATGTCATGCAAACCGACTCGGAGCAGAAGAAGCCAAACCGCCGCGCGTGGTGCACTCAACCGCCCAGCGGTTACAAGTGACCCTCCACTTTTGCCCAGACCAACGGGCGAGAGAGGCGGGCAGCCATGCAGGCGTCATGCAACCGCGCCAAGTGGACGCGCTTCTCCGACTCCCAACGCGCCCAGCCTGGAGGCCCAGGCCCACGCGTCACGCAACCGGCGCGCCGGATGCTGCATGCAAGCAACTGCACCGCCACTTGCGCCACCACCGCGCCTCTTCGGTTGCGGAACCAATACCGCGACTCGAGGCGACCCAGCGCACGACCCAGCAGCGCCAGCCTGGCGCGACGGTCAATGCGGCCGAAAGTGGGCCGACAGTAATGACGGTGGCAGGCGGGCGGGAGCAGCGGTCACGTCGTCAGCCAAGCTCACGTCCCATTCGGGGGCAGCAAGAGAACCCCCTCTCACGGCGTGAAGATGACGCGCCCGTGATCCGTTCCTCGAACGGCTCGCGCACGCGCAACGGCCGCCCCGCCAACCACTCGCCCCATCGCATTAACTCCGCGGCGGGCGCCGTGATAACCGCGCCAAAAAAGGTACGCCACGTCGTTCGATTTCGTATCCTTTTCCTTTTTTCCTCTTTCTCTATCTCTTGCAACAGGGACCGGGAAAGGGGGATACCCCGAAAAGGATCCTTCCCCGTGAAGGAACCGGGCTCCGAGCCCCCCTACTGATCAGAGGTTTGAAGGCTGGCCCCCCGAGGGGTTCAACAGCCGCCTCAGATCGCGTGGGCCCTACACCCACTACTGGTCAGAGGTTCGAAGGCCGGCCCCCCGAAGGGTTCCACGGCCGCCTCAGGCTACTCGGGCTCCGCGCCCATTACTGATCAGGGGTTCGAAGGCTGGCCCCCGAAGGGTTCACAGCCGCCTCAGACGCCGAGCGAGGGATGACCAGGGGTACGTTCGATACATAACCAAGGCTCGGGCTGCGCTCCCGAGGTACCCTAGGACATTTCCGAGACCAGCGAGAGCGATCTTGTAACGGAATCCCATCGTAGGGAGGCATCGAGCCCTCGGACCCCGTCGCCAGGGGACCGGGTCCGGCAGATCACCCGCAGGTACTTTTGGGCGTGCCTCTGGGCCCCTAGTCGACCCCTAACGAACGGGGCACGGACGTCCACTCGGATTACCCGCTTGCAGCTCACCGGAGACACCATGTTCGGCGCCCATCGAGGGTAACATGGCGCTTTCCCCCCCTCCTCCTTGCGGAAAGGCGACGCAGGGGCGTATGTAAAAAGTCGAGTCTGTCCCTGATTGTCCTCTCGCCCTGTGCGGAGGCTCGGGGACTGCTCTCGCAAACCCGGCTCCGGCCGAACCGTTGACAGCGTCAACATACCAGCCTGAGAACTTGGGCCCCGACCGTACACCCGGGCTACGGCCAGTTCGCATGAGGGAATAACCAGGCCAGCCGAAGCATTACGCAAGGCATTAAGACCTCGGAGGAGTGAAACCACTCCTCCGAGGCCTTGGGGGCTACACCCGGCGGGTGCGCTCGCGCGCACCCACCGGAACAAAATGCAACCGAGAAAGGCTGGTCCCCTTGCAAAAAAGTGCGACGGAAGCCTCCAAGCGAGTGCTAACACTCCCTTCGAGGCTCGGGGGCTACTATCGGGGACCATAATTAGGGGTACCCTCAAGACGCCTAATTCTCAGCTGGTAACCCCCATCAGCATAAAGCTGCAAAGTGAAAGGGAAATGTGCCCTTGGGACATTTCTAAGTATTTTGGTGATTGAGTGTCAACACAAGTGCTTCAATGTGAATCAATGCCCATGGATGAACAAAGTGCAAATCTACAACAAAGGTATGTTTCTAAGTCTTAGTACATTGGTTTTGTGTACTAATATATTTGTCTAAGTGTTAGAAATAGATATAAGAAGAGAAGAGAAGACTTGGCTGTGTACAGCCAAGGGGCTGTCTCGGTCTGGGGCACCGGACTGTCCGGTGGTGCACCGGACAGTGTCCGGTGCGCCAGGCTCCCTCGGCCGAAGAGCCCGCTCTCGGGAATTTGCTGACGGCGTACGGCTAAAAATTCACCGGACTGTCCGGTGTGCACCGGACTGTCCGGTGTGCACCGGACTGTCCGGTGAGCCAACGGTCGGCCAGGGCCAACGGTCGGCCACGGAATCTGCGCGTGACACGTGGTCTGACAAACGGTCGGAAGGAGGCACCGGACTGTCCGGTGTGCACCGGACTGTCCGGTGCGCCAGATCTGCAACGGTCGGCAACGGTCGGCTGCGCCTGTTAAGGAAAGAAATCGGGCACCGGACAGTGTCCGGTGTGCACCGGACTGTCCGGTGCGCCCGACGACAGAAGGCAAAGATGGCCTTCCAGATTTGTTCTCAACGGCTCCTAGCTGCCTTGGGGCTATAAAAGGGACCCCTAGGCGCATGGAGGAAACAACCAAGCAACTCTTGAGCATTCTTGATCATCCACACTCAGTCTTTGCGCATCCGTTTGTGATTCTAAGTGATTCGAGCTCTGTTCTTGTGAGAAACTGTGAGATAGTCTTTGAGCTCGAATCTTGGCCGTGTGTGCGCGCATTTCGCTGTGGATTTGTGTGTGTTGCTTCCCTCCCTTACTCCGTGCTTCTTTGTGAATCTTAAGTGTAAGGGCGAGAGACTCCAATTTGTGGAGATTCCTCGCAAGTGGGATAAAGATAAGCAAGGCAAAATACCGTGGTATTCAAGTGGGTCTTTGGACCGCTTGAGAGGGGTTGATTGCAACCCTCGTCCATTGGGACGCCACAACGTGGAGTAGGCAAGTTTTGTACTTGGCCGAACCACGGGATAAATCACCGTGTCTCCTCTGTGTTGAATTCTCTGTGATTGTCGTATTGTGCAAGATCTTCTCGTTAGCCACTTGGCAATTATTGTGCTAACCCCTAACAAGTTTTTGTGGCTATAAGTTAAGTTTTTACAGGATCACCTATTCACCCCCCTCTAGGTGCTCTCAATTGGTATCGGAGCCGTTCTCTTCACAAAGGGACTTACCGCCCGAAGAGATGGATCCTAAGGGGAAGGGAATAGTAATCAACGACAAGGAAAAGGAGTTCTTCGTCAACGACCCAAAAGATGACAAATCTACCGACTCCGGCTCGGGGCATAGACGGAAGGAAGGGAAGAAGAAGAAGACAAGGCGCATCAAGGAGATCATCTACTACGACGATAGTGATGAGTCTACTTCTTCCCAAAAGGATGATGACAACGACTACAAAAAGACGGTCAATTCGAACTTTTCATTTGATTATTCTCGTATTCAACATAGTTCGAATTCGCATTTACTTTCCATTCCTCTTGGCAAACCTCCACACTTCGATGGGGAGGACTACGGATTTTGGAGTCACAAAATGCGTAGTCACTTATTCTCTCTCCATCCAAGCATATGGGAGATTGTGGAGAATGGAATGAAGTTTGATAGCTCGGATAGCCCTATGCTTATAAATGAACAAATTCATAGAAATGCACAAGCTGCTACTGTTCTCTTAGCATCTTTGTGCAGGGAAGAGTACAACAAGGTGAGCGGCTTGGACAATGCCAAGCAAATATGGGACACCCTCAAGATCTCTCACGAGGGGAACGACATCACCATGCTCACCAAGATGGAGTTGGTGGAGGGCGAGCTTGGACGATTCGCCATGATAAGGGGAGAGGAGCCAACTCAAACTTACAACCGGCTCAAGACCCTTATCAACAAAATAAGGAGCTACGGAAGCACGCGTTGGACGGATCACGACGTCGTCCGCCTAATGCTCAGGTCATTTACCGTTCTTGATCCTCATCTCGTGAACAATATTCGTGAGAATCCCAGGTACACGATGATGACGCCCGAGGAAGTACTTGGAAAATTCGTGAGCGGGCGGATGATGATCAAGGAGGCAAGATACGTCGACGACGCGTTGAACGGTCCACTCCACGAGCCTCAACCCATTGCTCTAAAGGCAACGAGAAGCAAGGAGTCGCTACCTAGCAAGGTGGCGCAAGTTGAAGCGGCCGGGCTCAATGATGAAGAGATGGCTCTCATCATCAAGAGATTCAAGACGGCGCTAAAAGGTCGAAAGGGACAGCCAAGCAAGGCCAAGACCAAGGGAAAGCGATCATGCTTCAAATGCGGTAAGCTTGGTCATTTTATTGCTAACTGTCCCGAAAATGATAGTGACCAGGAGCAAGGAAAAAATGGGAAGAGAGAAAACAAGAAGGTTTACAAGAAGGCCAAAGGCGAAGCACACCTTGGAAAGGAGTGGGATTCGGATTGCTCTTCGTCCGACTCCGACGACGAAGGACTCGCCGCCACTGCCTTCAACAAATCGGCTCTCTTCCCCAACGAGCGTCACACTTGCCTCATGGCAAGGGAAAAGAAGGTAATCACTCGTAATGCTAATACTTATGATTCTTCTAGTGATGATGAATCTAGTGAGGATGAAATTGATTACTCTAGTTTATTCAAGGGATTGGATAGAACTAAAATAGATAAAATTAATGAATTGATTGATGCCTTGAATGAAAAAGATAGACTCTTAGAAAAACAAGAGGACCTTTTGTATGAAGAGCATGACAAATTTGTAGAGGCACAAAAATCTTATGCTTTAGAAGTTAAAAGAAATGAAGTGCTTTCTAGTGAACTATCTTCTTGTCATGAAACCATTGCTACTTTAAAGAATGTTAATGATGACTTAAATGCTAAACTAGAAGTAGCTAGTAAATCTAATTCTTGTGTAGAACATGTTGAGATTTGCACTAGGTGTAAAGATTTCGATGTTGATGCTTGTAGCAATCATTTAGTTTCAATTTCCAAATTAACTGAAGAATTGGCTAGTCTTAATGCCCAACTTAAGACTAGCAAGAATGAATTTGAAAAACTAAAATTTGCAAGGGATGCCTACACGATCGGTAGACACCCCTCAATTAAGGATGGACTTGGCTTCAAGAGGGAAGCCAAGAACTTAACAAGCCATAAGGCTCCCATTCCCGCTAAAGAGAAAGGGAAGGTCCCTATGGCTACTAGTGCTAAAAAGAACCATGCCTTTTTATATCATGATAGGAGACAAACTAGAAATGCCTATAGGAGTTATAATGCTTACGATGATTTTTCTCATGCTATGTTTGCTCCTAGTTCTTCATATGTGCATGATAGAAGTGTTGGTAGAAGAAATGTTGTTCATAATATGCCTAGGAGAGATGTTGTTAATGTTCCTAGGAAAGTCAATGAACCTTCTACAATATATCATGCTTTGAATGCTTCCTTTGCAATTTGTAGAAAGAATAGAAAGGTGATTGCTAGGAAGTTAGGGGCAAAATGCAAGGGTGATAAAACTTGCATTTGGATCCCTAAGGAAATTGTGACTAACCTCGAAGGACCCAACATGAGTTGGGTACCTAAGTCCCAAGCCTAAATTTGCCTTGCAGGTTTATGCATCCGGGGGTTCAAGCTGGATTATCGACAGCGGATGCACAAACCATATGACGGGGGAGAAGAAGATGTTCACTTCCTACGTCAAGAATAAGGATTCCCAAGATTCAATTATATTCGGTGATGGGAATCAAGGCAAGGTAAAAGGATTAGGTAAAATTGCAATTTCTAATGAGCATTCTATCTCTAATGTATTTTTAGTAGAGAGTCTTGGATATAATTTACTATCTGTTAGTCAATTATGTCATATGGGATATAACTGTCTATTTACAAATGTAGATGTGTCTGTCTTTAGAAGAAGCGATGGTTCATTAGCTTTTAAGGGTGTATTAGACGGCAAACTTTATTTAGTTGATTTTGCAAAAGAAGAGGCCGGTCTAGATGCATGCTTAATAGCTAAGACTAGCATGGGCTGGCTGTGGCATCGCCGCTTAGCACATGTGGGGATGAAGAACCTTCACAAGCTTCTAAAGGGAGAACACGTGATAGGTTTGACTAACGTGTATTTCGAAAAAGATAGACCTTGTGCAGCTTGTCAAGCAGGTAAACAAGTAGGAGGAGCGCATCACAGCAAGAATGTGATGACCACTTCAAGACCCCTGGAGCTGCTGCATATGGACCTCTTCGGACCTGTCGCCTATCTGAGCATAGGAGGGAGTAAGTATGGCTTAGTTATTGTTGATGACTTTTCCCGCTTCACTTGGGTATTCTTTTTGCAGGATAAGTCTGAAACCCAAGGGACCCTCAAGCGCTTCCTCAGGAGAGCTCAAAATGAGTTTGAGCTCAAAGTGAAGAAGATAAGGAGCGACAACGGGTCCGAGTTCAAGAACCTTCAAGTGGAGGAGTTCCTTGAGGAGGAAGGGATCAAGCACGAGTTCTCCGCTCCCTACACACCACAGCAAAATGGTGTGGTAGAGAGGAAGAACAGGACGCTAATCGATATGGCGAGGACAATGCTTGGAGAATTCAAGACCCCCGAGTGTTTCTGGTCGGAAGCCGTGAACACGGCTTGCCACGCCATCAACAGGGTCTATCTTCATCGCCTCCTCAAGAAGACTTCGTATGAGCTACTAACCGGTAACAAACCCAATGTATCTTACTTTCGTGTATTTGGGAGCAAGTGCTACATTCTAGTGAAGAAGGGTAGAAATTCTAAGTTTGCTCCCAAAGCTGTAGAAGGGTTTTTGTTAGGTTATGACTCAAATACAAAGGCGTATAGAGTCTTCAACAAATCATCGGGTTTGGTTGAAGTCTCCAGCGACGTTGTATTTGATGAGACTAATGGCTCTCCAAGAGAGCAAGTTGTTGATTGTGATGAAGAAGATGTTCCGACGGCCGCTATACGAACCATGGCGATTGGAGAAGTGCGGCCACAAGAACAAGATGAACGAGATCAACCTTCTTCCTCAACTATGATGCATTCCCCAACCGAAGGTGACGTACAGGTACCTCAAGTGGAGGCGATTGATCAAGGGGGAGCACAAGGTGATCAAGTGATGGAGGAAGAAGCGCAACCGGCACCTCCAACCCAAGTTCGAGCGATGATTCAAAGGGATCATCCCGTCGACCAAATTCTGGGTGATATTAGCAAGGGAGTAACTACTCGATCTCGATTAGTAAATTTTTGTGAGCATTACTCCTTTGTCTCTTCTATTGAGCCTTTCAGGGTAGAGGAGGCCTTGCTAGATCCGGACTGGGTATTGGCCATGCAGGAGGAACTCAACAACTTCAAGCGCAATGAAGTTTGGACACTGGTGCCTCGTCCAAAGCAAAATGTTGTGGGAACCAAGTGGGTGTTCCGCAACAAACAGGACGAGCACGGGGTGGTGACGAGGAACAAGGCTCGACTTGTGGCAAAAGGTTATGCCCAAGTCGCAGGTTTGGACTTTGAGGAGACTTTTGCTCCTGTGGCTAGGCTAGAGTCAATTCGTATCTTGCTAGCATATGCCGCTCACCATTCTTTCAGGTTGTACCAAATGGATGTGAAGAGCGCTTTCCTCAACGGGCCAATCAAGGAGGAGGTGTACGTGGAGCAACCCCCTGGCTTCGAGGATGAACGGTACCCCGACCATGTGTGTAAGCTCTCTAAGGCGCTCTATGGACTTAAGCAAGCCCCAAGAGCATGGTATGAATGCCTTAGAGACTTTTTAATTGCTAATGCTTTCAAGGTTGGGAAAGCCGATCCAACTCTTTTTACAAAGACATGTGATGGTGATTTGTTTGTGTGCCAAATTTATGTCGATGACATAATATTTGGTTCTACTAACAAAAAGTCTTGTGAAGAGTTTAGCAGGGTGATGGTGATGCAGAAATTCGAGATGTCGATGATGGGCGAGTTGAACTACTTCCTTGGGTTCCAAGTGAAGCAACTCAAGGACGACACCTTCATCTCCCAAACGAAGTACACGCAAGATCTGCTAAAGCGGTTTGGGATGAAGGACGCCAAGCCCGCCAAGACTCCGATGGGGACCGATGGACACACCGACCTCAACAAAGGAGGTAAGTCCGTTGATCAAAAAGCATACCGGTCAATGATAGGTTCTTTGCTTTACTTATGTGCTAGTAGACCAGATATTATGCTTAGCGTATGCATGTGTGCTAGATTTCAATCCGATCCTAAGGAGTGTCACTTAGTGGCGGTGAAGCGAATTCTTAGATATTTGGTTGCTACGCCTTGCTTCGGGCTCTGGTATCCAAAGGGGTCTACCTTTGACTTAGTTGGATACTCAGACTCCGACTATGCCGGATGTAAGGTCGATAGGAAGAGTACATCGGGGACGTGCCAATTCTTAGGAAGGTCCCTGGTGTCATGGAACTCTAAGAAACAAACCTCCGTTGCCCTATCCACCGCTGAGGCCGAGTACGTTGCCGCAGGTCAGTGTTGCGCGCAACTACTTTGGATGAGGCAAACCCTCCGGGACTTTGGCTACAATCTGAGCAAAGTCCCACTCCTATGTGACAATGAGAGTGCTATCCGCATGGCGGAGAATCCTGTTGAGCACAGCCGCACAAAGCACATAGACATCCGGCATCACTTTTTGAGAGACCACCAGCAAAAGGGAGATATCGAAGTGTTTCATGTTAGCACCGAGAACCAGCTAGCCGATATCTTTACCAAGCCTCTAGATGAGAAGACCTTTTGCAGGCTGCGTAGTGAGCTAAATGTCTTACATTCGCGGAACTTGGATTGAATTGTAGCATACATGTGTTTATGCCTTTGATCAGGTTCATTCTGCATTTTGTTGCTTATTGTGGTGCTCAAGTTGTCCAAACACTCCCTGGACCTCACAAGTCCGTTGCAAAGTGATGCACATGTTTAGGGGGAGATGTGTTACAACTTGACCCTTTGAGACTAACCATTTGCTTGAGTTTGCTTGATTTAGTCTCGAAAGTGGATTGAAAGGGAAAGGTGGACTTGGACCATGAAAGACTTCCACTGCACTCCGATGAGAGGGTAACTTATTCCAAGTTCATCTCATGACATCTTATTGCCATTTGCTCTTAATTGAAGACTTTGGTGAGGCAATGGGGTTAAAAGGCCAAGATTAATCCCGTTTTGGTGTTTGATGCCAAAGGGGGAGAAAATAAATGCCAAAGTGATAAATGGATCAGCTACCACTTGAGGGATTTTGAAAATAGTAGAATAGAGTTTTTGTTTTGTCAAAAGCTTTTATTGTCTCTTATTGTCTCTATTGTCAAAAATTGGCTTCTTGTGGGGAGAAGTGTGAAATAGGGGGAGTTTTTTGAAATCTTTGACAATCTCTTTTGGAATGACTCTCTTTATGCTTCAACATGTGTGTTTGACATAGAGATAGAGATTTGAGTTTGATTTGCAAAAACAAACCAAGTGGTGGCAAAGGATGATCCATATATGCCAAAATTGAATCAAAACCAATTTGAGTTTTTATTTGAAGTGATTTTGCACTTGTTCTATCTGCTTTATGTTGTGTTGGCATAAATCACCAAAAAGGGGGAGATTGAAAGGGAAATGTGCCCTTGGGCCATTTCTAAGTATTTTGGTGATTGAGTGTCAACACAAGTGCTTCAATGTGAATCAATGCCTATGGATGAACAAAGTGCAAATCTACAACAAAGGTATGTTTCTAAGTCTTAGTACATTGGTTTTGTGTACTAATATATTTGTCTAAGTGTTAGAAACAGATATAAGAAGAGAAGAGAAGACTTGGCTGTGTACAGCCAAGGGGCTGTCTCGGTCTGGGGCACCGGACTGTCCGGTGGTGCACCAGACAGTGTCCGGTGCGCCAGGCTCCCTCGGCCGAAGAGCCCGCTCTCGGGAATTTGCTGAAGGCGTACGGCTAAAATTCACCGGACTGTCCGGTGTGCACCGGACTGTCCGATGAGCCAACGGTCGGCCAGGGCCAACGGTCGGCCACGGAATCTGCGCGTGACACGTGGTCTGACAAACGGTCGGAAGGAGGCACCGGACTGTCCGGTGTGCACCGGACTGTCCGGTGCGCCAGATCTGCAACGGTCGGCAACGGTCGGCTGCGCCTGTTAAGGAAAGAAATCGGGCACCGGACAGTGTCCGGTGTGCACCGGACTGTCCGGTGCGCCCGACGACAGAAGGCAAGAATGGCCTTCCTGATTTGCTCCCAACGGCTCCTAGCTGCCTTGGGGCTATAAAAGGGACCCCTAGGCGCATGGAGGAGTACACCAAGCAACTCTTGAGCATTGTTGATCATCCACACTAAGTTCTTGCGCATTCGTTTGTGATTCTAAGTGATTCGAGCTCCGTTCTTGTGAGAAACTGTGATATAGTCTTTGAGCTCGAATCTTGGCCGTGTGTGTGCGCGTTTCGCTGTGGATTTGTGTGTGTTGCTTCCCTCCCTTACTCTGTGCTTCTTTGTGAATCTTAAGTGTAAGGGCGAGAGACTCCAATTTGTGGAGATTCCTCGCAAGTGGGATAAAGACAAGCAAGGCAAAAATACCGTGGTATTCAAGTGGGTCTTTGGACCGCTTGAGAGGGGTTGATTGCAACCCTCGTCCATTGGGACGCCACAACGTGGAGTAGGCAAGTTTTGTACTTGGCCGAACCACGGGATTAATCACCGTGTCTCCTCTGTGTTGAATTCTCTGTGATTGTCGTATTGTGCAAGATCTTCTCGTTAGCCACTTGGCAATTATTGGCTTCTTGTGGGGAGAAGTGTGAAATAGGGGGAGTTTTTTGAAATCTTTGACAATCTCTTTTGGAATGACTCTCTTTATGCTTCAACATGTGTGTTTGACATAGAGATAGAGATTTGAGTTTGATTTGCAAAAACAAACCAAGTGGTGGCAAAGGATGATCCATATATGCCAAAATTGAATCAAAACCAGTTTGAGTTTTTATTTGAAGTGATTTTGCACTTGTTCTATCTGCTTTATGTTGTGTTGGCATAAATCACCAAAAAGGGGGAGATTGAAAGGGAAATGTGCCCTTGGGACATTTCTAAGTATTTTGGTGATTGAGTGTCAACACAAGTGCTTCAATGTGAATCAATGCCCATGGATGAACAAAGTGCAAATCTACAACAAAGGTATGTTTCTAAGTCTTAGTACATTGGTTTTGTGTACTAATATATTTGTCTAAGTGTTAGAAACATATATAAGAAGAGAAGAGAAGACTTGGCTGTGTACAGCCAAGGGGCTGTCTCGGTCTGGGGCACCGGACTGTCCGGTGGTGCACCGGACAGTGTCCGGTGCGCCAGGCTCCCTCGGCCGAAGAGCCCGCTCTCGGGAATTTGCTGACGGCGTACGGCTAAAAATTCACCGGACTGTCCGGTGTGCACCGGACTGTCCGGTGAGCCAACGGTCGGCCAGGGCCAACGGTCGGCCACGGAATCTGCGCGTGACACGTGGTCTGACAAACGGTCGGAAGGAGGCACCGGACTGTCCGGTGTGCACCGGACTGTCCGGTGCGCCAGATCTGCAACGGTCGGCAACGGTCGGCTGCGCCTGTTAAGGAAAGAAATCGGGCACCGGACAGTGTCCGGTGTGCACCGGACTGTCCGGTGCGCCCGACGACAGAAGGCAAAGATGGCCTTCCAGATTTGTTCTCAACGGCTCCTAGCTGCCTTGGGGCTATAAAAGGGACCCCTAGGCGCATGGAGGAAACAACCAAGCAACTCTTGAGCATTCTTGATCATCCACACTCAGTCTTTGCGCATCCGTTTGTGATTCTAAGTGATTCGAGCTCTGTTCTTGTGAGAAACTGTGAGATAGTCTTTGAGCTCGAATCTTGGCCGTGTGTGTGCGCATTTCGCTGTGGATTTGTGTGTGTTGCTTCCCTCCCTTACTCCGTGCTTCTTTGTGAATCTTAAGTGTAAGGGCGAGAGACTCCAATTTGTGGAGATTCCTCGCAAGTGGGATAAAGATAAGCAAGGCAAAATACTGTGGTATTCAAGTGGGTCTTTGGACCGCTTGAGAGGGGTTGATTGCAACCCTCGTCCATTGGGACGCCACAACGTGGAGTAGGCAAGTTTTGTACTTGGCCGAACCACGGGATAAATCACCGTGTCTCCTCTGTGTTGAATTCTCTGTGATTGTCGTATTGTGCAAGATCTTCTCGTTAGCCACTTGGCAATTATTGTGCTAACCCCTAACAAGTTTTTGTGGCTATAAGTTAAGTTTTTACAGGATCACCTATTCACCCCCCCTCTAGGTGCTCTCACAAAGGCCTGATGGGTGCGATTAAGTCAGGGATCAGTCCGTTCGAGCGACTCGATCATGCCTCGCCCGAGCCTAGCCTCGGACAAGGGCAACCGACCCCGGAGGAACTCCGTCTCGCCCGAGGCCCCCCTCCAACGGCGGACACATCTCCGGCTCGCCCGAGGCCCTGCCTTCGCTAAGAAGCAACCCTGACTAAATCGCCGCACCGACCGACCGAATCGCAGGAGCATTTAACGCAAAGGTGGCCTGACACCTTTGTCCTGACACACGCCCCCCGGCAGAGCCGAAGTGACCGCCGTCACTTCGCCGCTCCACTGACCGGCCTGACAAAAGGACAGCGCCGCCTGCGCCACTTCGACTGCGGTGCCACTTGACAGAGTGAGACTGACGAGCAGTCAGGCCCTGCCAAAGGCACCATAGGAAGCTCCGCTCCGCCCGACCCAGGGCTCGGACTCGGGCTAAGTCCCGGAAGACGGCGAACTCCGCTCCGCCCGACCCAGGGCTCGGACTCGGGCTAAGTCCCGGAAGACGGCGAACTCCGCTCCGCCCGACCCCAGGGCTCAGACTCGGGCTAAGTCCCGGAAGACGGTGAACTCCGCTCCGCCCGACCCCAGGGCTCGGACTCGGGCTAAGTCCCGGAAGACGGCGAACTCCGCTCCGCCCGACCCCAGGGCTCGGACTCGGGCTAAGTCCCGGAAGACGGCGAACTCCGCTCCGCCCGACCCTAGGGCTCGGACTCGGGCTCAGCCCCAGAAGACAACGAACTCCGCTCCGCCCGACCCCAGGGCTCGGACTCGGGCTCAGCCCCAGAAGACGACGAACTCCGCTTCGCCCGACCCCAGGGCTCGGACTCCGCCCCGGCCTCTGCCGAACGACCTCCGCCTCGCCCGACCCAGGGGCTCGGACTCGGCCTCAGCCACGGAAGACAGACTCGACCTCAGCTTCGGAGGAGCCTCCACGTCACCCAACCTAGGGCGCAGACCAGCCACGTCAACAGGAAGCGCCATCATCACCCTACCCCGAGCCGACTCGGGTCGCAGAGAACAAGATCGGTGTCCCATCCGGCTAGCTCCGCCAGATAGGCAATGATGGCGCCCCGCAAGCTCTGTGACGACGGCGGCTCTCAGCTCTCTTACAGAAGCAGGAGGACGTCAGCAAGGACTCAACCGCTCCGACAGCTGTCCCTCCGCCAGGCTCCGTTGCTCCTCCGACGGCCACGACATCACACCAGCTGGGTGCCAAGATCTCTCCGGCTGCCACATCGGCATGTACTTAGGGCACTAGCTCTCCCCCGCTAGACACGTAGCACTCCGCTACACCCCCATTGTACACCTGGATCCACTCCTTACGACTATAAAAGGAAGGACCAGGGCCCTCTTAGAGAGGGTTGGCCGCGCGGGGACGAGGACGGGACAGGCGCTCTCCTGGGGCCGCTCGCTTCCCTCACCCGCGTGGACGCTTGTAACCCCCTACTGCAAGCGCACCCGACCTGGGCGCGGGACGAACACGAAGGCCACGGGATTTCCACCTCTCTCACGTCCATCTCCGGCCGCCTCGCTTCCCCCCTTCGCGCTCGCCCACGCGCTCGACCCATCTGGGCTGGGGCACGCAGCGACATTCACTCGTCGGCTTAGGGACCCCCGGTCTCGAAACGCCGACATTACCTAAAAATTAAAGAGCATATATATACGGTAGTCAAAATTATATAATGAACACATTTTTTTTCATCGATGTTGCTCACCTTTGTTAAAATAAAAATAACCCAACTGATTTTGTAGAAAAAATTAGCACCATATGCACCAGGTAACACTTCTTCTCAAAGTGAATGCCTCAACTGGCAGCTCGCGGGCGCACGAGGAAGGAAGTATGGTGAGGGTTCTAAAAGTCGCTCGTCCTTTGATGGGCAGCTGCAGTTCGTTGTCGTTGTCGTCGGATCGAATGGCCACCGAAAAAGATGATGACGTGGACCTTCCAGGAGCGATCTTTGCTCCCACGGTTAATATATAGAATAGACTTATATGATAACTTTAGAAAGTGGTGGAATGTCACATTCTAAAAAAATAGTCTATTCTAATTCCTCAAAATGAAAGAAAACAAACGAGGACTTACATTTTTTATAGAAAGACTGCAGCTATTTTACCATGGTGTTCCAAGTGTTGTTTCTGCAACGAACCTCAAACAGTTGTATTCTTATGCAATAGGCCCTAGAAGTTGCAGTTGTTTCTTAATAATATTCCAAAATGCTTTCTTTTTTAATTTACTAAATAACTGCCAATTTCTCTCATGTATCATATTTGGTCAGTGTTAAATGAAAATGTTAGTCCACAATGAATGTTGATCCAAGTTCAAAGCTTGGCCTCTGATGTTATTTGGACGGTATCGAGAATTCTGTTCGCTGCGGTTTTAAGTCAGTTGTTCGGACTACTGTAGCTGTAATTCATAGAGACAAAATACTATAAAAAACTGTTTCGAACTAAACCGCAGGGGACATGCTATAAAGAATGCTATAAGCCGCAGCGAACAGCCATGTACATGCTATAAAGAATGCCTGCTGGAAAAAGAATGGCCTCTTCATATTGTCTCGTAATTCCCTGTTTATTGTGCCACTAGCAATGTTTGCCAATCAGCAATACACAGGTTGAACAGTACATTAATTAACAAACATAGTTAGAAGGTGTTTGAATGCACTAGAACTAATAGTTAATTGACTAAAAATTGTTAGTGGAATTAGCTAACTAACAAATAGCTACCTAACTATTAACTAATTTACAAAAATAGCTAATAGCTGAACTATTAGCTAGGGTGTTTGGATGTCTCAACTAATTTTAACCACTAACTATTACCTCTAGTGCATTTAAACACCTCCTTAATATATCTAGAAATTTAAAGAGGCAAATCCTAAAGTTTCAGTTTTGTCTAGCCGAGTTTTATCAACGCGCATACTTGTCCAAGCTCTAAAAAATTGTAATACATTTGCAATAGTGCTGCTCCCTTTACCCAGTCGAGGTCTTCTCGCACCTTGCTGTCTTGCGTGTAATCAAACTTTCTAATGCTATCTTCAACAACTCATCTATTTCATTCTCTATTTTAAATTTCACACTGTAATTTATCGTGTAAATCCTCTATTTTATACAATTTCCTGTGGACAGCTTAACGTGTGTGTGTTTTGGGGTTCTTATCCCCTTTCTCCTTTTCTTCTTAATATATACAACTTCATGTTCGGGAAAAAACTTCAGATATGTGATTGCTACAAGTTTGGATTTTCAGCTTTGTTTATGCATCTTTGATCTCCAGCAAGTATAGATGGTAATGGGTACTCACGATCTGGTACCCAATGGATATGGACTAAATATCTTACTTATAGATTTTTTTTTTGCCAAAAACCTTCATCCAATGAGTATGCAGATATTGAAATGTTCCACCCTCACCCATACTTATTAACTCATATGTATAAACTACCATGTATTAACCAATGAATGATTTGATGATGCTAGAATTTTTGTAATTGTATTTAGATGGATATACTTGACATTTGGAAGGATGGATGTACTAGATATATATTTGGATTGATGAGTAGACGGCAATAGGACTTGGTTCAAAATCTATCATCTGTGTAATGTGCTATTTTGATATGTTTAACGTTTTGTGAGTTTGGGTGATGATGACTTTGACCCACATGGATATAGGTACGGGAAAAATTTGTACCCACCACTGGATATATGTGACTAGATAGGGTTGTTTTTTTTTTACCATGTGTATGAGTATGAGATAACAATACCCGGTAAAGATTTACCCATTGTCATCTCTGCCAACAAGTCAACTGAAATATATTGATTAGAGCGGCTTGTAACCTTCTTATTCTAGTATTCCTTCTAATCAAAATTATAAGTAATTTAGCACAATGACACGGTTTCTAAAATATAGCTTTAATCAATGTTTTTCTTAAAATACAAATGAACTCTTAATACATTTATACTTTTTATAAAAATATGTTTTAAGGCAAATCAGTGCATATGACTATTAAGTTTCAAAACTAAATAACAAAATTGTTATTCGTAGTCAGTTTTACAAGTTTGACTCAAACCTTGTTGAGACGTCTTGTAATTTGAAGCACATATATTTCTTCCATATTCAACAATAAAGGCAAAATTTTTCCTACAATACGGATCAATAAATTTCAAGCTACCTCTTTGTTGAAAACTTTAGTATGCTGGCAGTCACACAATTTTTTTTGACAATTAAACAGGTCAGTAATTGCAGGCATATAGCTGTCACCGTATGAACAGGTTAAATTCAGTGGAAACTTGGCGAGGTTTTGCGTGTAGCATAAAACTTGTCGTTACTGTCAATCCTCGTCGAAGTCGTAGTCACAGAACGTCTCATTTTCTGCCGGCCTGGCCGGGCGTTACCGAAACAAAGAAACAAACAGAAGCCTCGCCGCTGTTTTACCCGTGTCTTCCCCTCGACTGTTCGATTTCGTTCGTTTGCGATCGAGGATACGGGCACGCGCGCATGGCGATGGCAGCAGCCACCGGCACGGTGGTGCTGGTAGACGCGGCCCTGGCCCCGTACGAGCACCCTGACCTCCGGTGGCTTGTGCGGAAGCATGTCCTCGCCGTACTCCAGGACTTCCCCACGCTGTCGCCGTCCGTCGACACCTACACCAGCGACAGCGGCGCGTCCGCCGTGCTGCTCAACGCGCGGGGCCTCCTCACCGTCTCCCCCGCCCTGCCACCGGTCCTTCTCACCCTATGGCTTCCCCTGGAGTACCCGTACCTGCCGCCGCTCGTCTACGTCTTCCCCGCCGCGCCGCCGGCTTCGCTCGCCCGCGACCACCCCTTCGTGGACCACCGCACCGGGCGCGTCCGCCAAACCCTGCCCTACCTTGAGGACTGGGCCGTGCCGCGCTCCAGCGTCGCCGGACTCGTGCGGAGCCTCGTTGGTGCCCTGAGGATGTGCCACCCGCTGACGTCGCGCTTCGGCTCCGTCGTCCACGCCACGGCCACGGCCAGAGCGACGACGACGACGACGCCGACGCCGGAGGAGGAGGAGCAGGAGCGCATGCACGCGGCGCTGCTCGACGAGCTCGTCTCCAGGCTGGGCAGGGACGCGGCCGCCTTCCGCGGCCACGTGGACGAGGACATACATGCCTTGTCCTCCAGCCAAGGCAACCTCCGAGCGCGGGCCGACGCCATGGACCGCGCCGTCCGCGACCTCGAAGGCGAGAGGATGCGGCTGGAGCGCGCCGTGACGGCCAGCCTTAGTCACCGCGGCGAGCTGCTGTCCTGGCTGCACAAGACGAGCTGCGCGCCCGACGACGCCGGAGCAGCACTACTCCTGGCACCGCACGGGGCGGCGGGCGGCGACGCGCCAAGGTGGCTTGAGAGCAAGGCGTCGGAGCTCGCCATGGACGACACCGTCGACGCCCTTGGCCGCGCCCTCGAGGACGGCGAGCGCGTCATCGGCTTCCACGAGTACATCAAGCGTGTCAAGGTGCTTGCTCGGGAGCAGTTTTTCCATTGCTACGCAGCATCCACCTCGATGAGCAAGGTCACAAAATATTAATTTTTTCTTTGGTGCAAACACAAAATATTAAATTTGCATAAGTTATTATTTGTTTTTTCGAGGAAGCTGAAAATGTCGCGATAGGTGGTAGCGCGTTCTTCACTTTATTGATTGTTTGCTAGAGACTGTATATTCAACTGATCGACGTCAACAGATATATATGGCCGCGTTTTTCCGTGGTATTTCTTGTTGAATATAGAATACTCAGAGCGTTTTGGTCGTCCAGTACGTTTGTTTTTTCTTTTTTGACGTCTTCTTTCTCCTCTTGACCTGCCAACGCGTGTCTGCAGCGTTCTCCGCCGCCGGACGCCACCTCCCCTTTGATTTAGCGTCTACAGTACAACTACCGGTGACAGTTAAGACTGTCCGCACAGGTGAAATCTAAATTTTTCTCTCTATATCACTTTCTGCGTCACATCATCAACATTTCACTCCTTATCTTTTCATCTCCCGCAGCAGTTCTCCCTATATTATCCCCTATACCCACAACAACTATAAAATATCATTATCTAATCCTATTCATCTTTTATTACTATTTTTTCTACTATTAAGGGGTTGTTTGGTTTCATGGGACTAAACTTTAGTACCTTCCTTTTAGTCTATTTTAGTCCCTACATTACTAAATATAGGAAATAAAAGGGAATAAATCAGATTTCCTCGCCTCTCTTTAGTCCTATTTTTGGTAATTTAGGACTAAAAAAGGACTAAAGTTTAGTCTCATAGAACCAAACATGCCCTAAATAGGGGAGCACTATGCAAGGGGGTGCTACAGTGCTCCCCTTGATCTGAGGAAGCGGCGCGGCGTCCCCTTGCGCTGCAGCGCGTAGGGGGCCATTTGGTGCTGCACGCGTAGAGGCCTCCTACGCGTATATAGTGCAAGGGGAGGGGGTACGGCGCGACATGCGCTGCGGACGGTCTAAGACTATCCACAGCGGTTCTCCCTAAATTTCTCTCTCTATATCAATTTTTTGCGTCACATCATCAACATTTTATCCCCTACTTTTTTATCTCCCGCAGCGGTTCTCTCTAAAATTTCCCATTATACCCCACTACACCTATAAAATATCATTATCCAACTATATTCATCATCTTACCATTTTTTCTTCAACTATTAAATATGTGAACAGTGTTAGAGAAGCCAGCGGACTGACGCTGGCTATGGCGGAGTGCTGTTTACTTCCGCCGCGTAGGGTGCCTGGCAGGGGGTGCCGCTGCTGTCGGCGTTTCGAGACCGGGGGGTCCCTGAGCCGACGAGTGAGTGTGCCGCGTGCCCCAGCCCAGATGGGTCGAGCGCGTGGGCGAGCGCGAAGGGGGGAAAGCGAGGCGGCCGGAGACGGGCGTGAGAGAGGTGGAAATCCCGCGGCCTTCGTATTCGTCCCGCGCCCAGGTCGGGTGCGCTTGCAGTAGGGGGTTACAAGCGTCCACGCGGGTGAGGGAAGCGAGCGGCCCCAAGAGAGCGCCTGTCCCGCCCTCGTCCCCGCGCGGCCAACCTTCTCTAAGAAGGCCCTGGTCCTTCCTTTTATAGGCGTAAGGAGAGGATCCAGGTGTACAATAGGGATGTAGCAGAGTGCTACGTGTCTAGCGGAGGGAGAGCTAGCACCCTAAGTACATGCCAATGTGGCAGCCGGAGAGATCTTGGCACCCTGCTGGTGTGATGTCGTGGCTGTCGGAGGAGCAACGGAGCCTGGCGGAGAGACAGCTGTCGGAGCGGTTGAGTCCTTGCTGACGTCCCCCTGCTTCCGTAAGGGAGCTGAGAGCCGTCGTCGTCATAGGGCTAGCGGGGCGCCATCATTGCCTATCTGGCGGAGCTAGCCAGATGGGACACCGGTCTTGTTCTCTGCGGCCCGAGTCGGCTCGGGGTAGGGTGATGATGGCGCTTCCTGTTGACGTGGCGGGCCTGTGCCCTAGGTCGGGCGACGTGGAGGCTCCTCCGAAGCCGAGGTCGAGTCTGTCTTCCATGGCCGAGGCCGAGCCCGAGCCTCCGGGTCGGGCGAGGCGGAGGTTGTTCGGCAGAGGCCAGGGCGGAGTCCGAGCCCTGGGGTCGGGCGAAGCGGAGTTCGTCGTCTTCTGGGGCTGAGCCCGAGTCCGAGCCCTGGGTCGGGCGGAGCGGAGTTCACCGTCTTCCGGGGCCTAGCCCGAGTCCGAGCCCTGGGTCGGGCGGAGCGGAGTTCGCCGTCTTCCGGGGCCTAGCCCGAGTCCGAGCCCTGGGTCGGGCGGAGCGGAGTTCGCCGTCTTCCGGGGCTTAGCCCGAGTCCGAGCCCTAGGTCGGGCGGAGCGGAGTTCGCCGTCTTCCGGGGCCTAGCCCGAGTCCGAGCCCTGGGTCGGGCGGAGCGGAGTTCGCCGTCTTCCGGGGCTTAGCCCGAGTCCGAGCCCTGGGTCGGGCGGAGCGGAGTTCGCCGTCTTCCAGGGCTTAGCCCGAGTCCGAGCCCTGGGTCGGGCGGAGCGGAGTTCGCCGTCTTCCGGGGCCTAGCCCGAGTCCGAGCCCTGGGTCGGGCGGAGCGGAGTTCGCCGTCTTCCGGGGCTTAGCCCGAGTCCGAGCCCTGGGTCGGGCGGAGCGGACTTTCCTATGGCGCCTTTGGCAAGGCCTGACTGCCTGTCAGTCTCACTCTGTCAAGTGGCACTGCAGTCGGAGTGGCGCAGGCGGCGCTGTCCTTCTGTTAGACCGGTCAGTGGAGCGGCGAAGTGACGGCGGTCACTTCGGCTCTGCCGGGGGGCGCGCGTCAGGATAAAGGTGTCAGGCCACCTTTGCGTTAAATGCTCCTGTGACTCGGTCGGTCGGTGCGGCGATTTAGTCATGGTCGCTTCTCAGCGAAGGCAAGGCCTCGGGCGAGCCGGAGAAGTGTCCGCCGTTAAAGGGGGGCCTCGGGCGAGACGGAAATCCCTCGGGGTCGGCTGCCCTTGTCCGAGGCTAGGCTCAGGCGAGGCGTGATCGAGTCGCTCGTATGGACTGATCCCTGACTTAATCGCACCCATCAGGCCTCTACAACTTTATGCTGATGGGGGTTACCAGCTGAGAATTAGGCGTCTTGAGGGTACCCCTAATTATGGTCCCCAACAGTAGCCCCCGAGCCTCGAAGGGAGTGTTAGCACTCACTTGGAGGCTTTCGTCGCACTTTTTTGCAAGGGGACCAGCCTTTCTCGGTTGCATTTTGTTCCGGTGGGTGCGCGCGAGCGCACCCGCCGGGTGTAGCCCCCGAGGCCTCGGAGGAGTGGTTTCACTCCCCCAAGGTCTTAATGCCTTGCGTAATGCTTTGGCTGGTCTGGTTGTTCCCTCATGCGAACTGGCCGTAGCCCGGGTGCACGGTCGGGGCCCAAGCTCTCGGGCTGGTATGTTGACGCTGTCAACGGTTCGACCGGAGCCGGGTTTGCGAGAGCAGCCCTCGAGCCTCCGCACAGGGCGAGAGGGCGATCAGGGACAGACTCGGCTTTTTTACATACGCCCCTACGTCGCCTTTCCGCAAGGAGGAGGGGGGGAGAGCGCCATGTTACCCTCGATGGGCACCGAACATGGTGTCTCCGGTGAGCTGCAAGCGGGTAATCCGAGTGGACGTCCGTGCCCCGTTCGTTGGGGGGTCGGCTAGGGGCCTAGAGGCACGCCCAAAAGTACCTGCGGGTGATCTGCCGGACCCGGTCCCCTGGCGACGGGGTCCGAGGGCTCGATGCCTCCCTCTGATGGGATTCCGTTACAAATCGCTCCCGCTGGTCTCGGAAATGTCCTAGGGTACCTCGGGAGCGCAGCCCGAGCCTTGGTTATGTATCGAACGTACCCCTGGTCATCCCTCGCTCGGCGTCTGAGGCGACTGTGAACCCTTCGGGGGCCAGCCTTCGAACCCCTGATCAGTAATGGGTGCGGAGCCCGAGTAGCCTGAGGCGGCCGTGGAGCCCTTCGGGGGGCCGGCCTTCGAACCTCTGACCAGTAGTGGGTGTAGGGCCCACACGATCTGAGGCGACTGTTGAACCCCTCGGAGGGCCAGCCTTCGAACCTCTGATCAGTAGGGGGGCTCGGAGCCCGGTTCCTTCACAGGGAAGGATCCTTTTCGGGGTATCCCCCTTTCCCGGTCCCTGTTGCAAGAGATAGAGAAAGAGGAAAAAAGGAAAAGGATACGAAATCGAACGACGTGGCGTACCTTTTTTGGCGCGGTTATTACGGCGAAGGCGAAGCGTCGCCCGCTTCTCCTGCCAGAAGCGCCGCCTGTCCCGCCGCGGAGTTAATGCGATGGGGCGAGTGGTTGGCGGGGCGGCCGTTGCGCGTGCGCGAGCCGTTCGAGGAACGGATCACGGGCGCCCTACCTTCACGCCGTGAGAGGGGGTTCTGTTGCTGCCCCTGGATGGGACGTGAGCCTGGCTGACGACGTGACCGCCGCTCCCGCCCGCCTGCCACCGTCATTACTGCCGCCCCACTTTCGGCTGCATTGACCGTCGCGCCAGGCTGGCACTGCTGGGTCGTGCGCTGGGCCGCCTCGAGTCGCGGTATTGGTTCCGCAACCGAAGAGGCGCGGTGGTGGCGCAAGTGGCGGTGCAGTTGCTTGCATGCAGCATCTGGCGCGCCGGTTGCGTGACGCATGGGCCTGGGCCTCCATGCTGGCGTGATGGGAGTCGGAGAAGCACGTCCACCTGGCGCGGTTGCATGCCGCCTGCATGGCTGCCCGCCCCTTCCGCCCGTTGGTCTGGGCAAAAGTGGGGGGTTGCTTGTAGCTGCTGGGCGGTCGTGTGCGCCACGCGCGGTGGTTTGGCTTCTTCTGCTCTGAGCCGGTTTGCATGACATGCGGGACCCAGCCCCCGCACCGCAGGGGAGGGCCTTGGAGCGTGTTGGAGAAGACTCAGCCCGTGACGTTTGGGGGCGCACGTAGGGAGAATTGCCTTTAAAAGGAGGGTGACCCCTTTCGGAAGGCGACCATGTCTTCTTCCTCCCTTATGCGTCGTGTCTTTCCATCTTCCAAGCCCCCGGATGGGGGGTACCCGCCGTCTTTCCGCCTCATCGTTGGAGGAACGCAACTCCGGGGGAGTTGGTACCTTTCAGCCATCGTTCGGCTTCAAGGATTTTCATCATGCAGCCCGGCTGCACCCCTCCACCGGCGGTCACCCAAGATGGTGACCTCCGGCTTGATGGTGGGGGAAAGCGAGCCGGGCCGCGGCCTCTGCCCCTCCCTCGGCCTCGAGGATTTTCGTCATCCAGGCCAAGATGGAGGATGAGGCGAGTCGGGGGGCTGCCCCCGCGTGGGTCGGCTGCCCTTTTCTTCCCCCAGCGTCTGGGGGAGAATGGCATCCTCCAGTTTCGTGGAGACTTCCCCCAGCCATGCCGGGATAGGTGGGCCGCTATCACTCGGCTAGGGCGCAACACTACGCCCTCCGTCCGGACGACGGTTGCGCTGCGTCCCGCGAGGGCGGCGCCCACGCTCTGGCCGGTTCTGACCAGGGCGAAGACCTGCCGGCGCGCTTCGAGGCGTCGGCAGCCGGAGATGGCTTCTCTACCGATGAGATTGTCAATTCCGCCAGTAGCCCTGGGTCTCCGTCTCCCGGCCTGAATGGCTGGTTCTCGTCCTCTGCGGGTGAGAGCCCTCCTGTCGTAACACCTGCCCCGAAGCCGCTGCCGAAGCTGCTTCGCCACCCGGGGCGAGGGTGGTTGCCGCTGTTGCCGGATCGGGCGGCGACGGGCCGCCCGTCGGTTCGCGATCGCTCCGCGGGTTCCCCGGTCTTGTGGGGTTATTCGTACCCGCGGGGATGGAACTGAAGTTCCGTTGGTAATGGCACTTTGAATGCTAGTGTCTTTGTTCATCATGGCTGTCGAGGCCTGAACATGTATGTAAATTTGGCGCGGAGCCGTGTTTTTTCCTCATTTTCGAGCACTAAGTCTCGCCTGTTGATTATCTGAACCGCTTCACCAAGCATGAGTCGCCCCGTGTCAAGGTGACGAGTGAGGTATCCGTATCCCGGAGGCGTAGGAGTCCCTCGGCTCGATCGGCCTTGTTGTCTGAGGCTCCTCTAGCTTAGTTAAAGAGACCCCTTGGCCGCTCTTCGACGAGCCGAGGCCAGGGGTAGCGATATCAGCACGAACAGAGGCGGAGTTGGCTCGAAAATGAAAAACCTGGTTGGCCGGAGCCTAGCCGGGTTGTCCGTCAGCGGGACCGACGCCGGAGTTGATCAGCCGAGGCCTCGGACCGGGCTGGCGCCCTTGGAAGATGGTTGGCCGAGGCCCCTGGGGTAACCGGCCGAGCCGCCTGCTCGGGCCGGATTCCCGGAGAAGTCCCTGGACCGCGTCGCCGTCCGAGGCTGGGTCGGATCTCGCTGAAGGTGTCGTCGATGCCGAGGGTGCTAGCCCCCTTCCAGCGTGAAGACCCGAGCCTGCAGGATCAGATTGTCTTGTAGCGTGTGCCTTCTGCGGCCGCTGAGGCCAGAAAACACACCCTCGCTGCGTTGTAAAGCTGCGTCTCCTTTCCTCTTATTTCGAGCATCTGGACTTTTTGTCGGTAACAGGGATGTTTGTGCGAGCGAGAGTTGCTTCTCGCGGAAGGTGATGAGTGAGGTATCCGTATCCCGGAGGCGTGGGAGTCCCTCGGCTCGGTCGGCCTTGCCACTTACGCGTACTTTCACCCATCCATGAGGCCCTGTCACCGATTCAGTCGAGAAGGCTTGAAGGACCGCTTCGGCAGAAGAGCTTCCGAACGTAAAGACTTGTTCGGTCCGTGGAATCACTTTAACTGAACGCGAGTTACTTATCGTAGAAGGTGATGAGTGAGGTATCCGTATCCCGGAGGCGTAGGAGTCCCTCGGCTCGGTCAGCCTTGGCTGCTTACGTGTACTCCGTCGTTTTCAGGATCCGCTTTTCGAAGTAGTCAAAAAGCACGAAAGATATTCTGCTAAAAGAGATCTTTTTTCGAGAAAATTTCGACGCAGAGGGGGTCTCCCCCCTTTTAGCCCCCGAGGGAGGGTCGGGCTTTGCCGAGGCAAGGCCGACCCTTCCTTGCTGACTAAACTTTGCGTGGGTGCGAGGTATATGAACAACTTGAAAACATCTTAAGGGCAGAAGCGACGTAGCTGTTTGATGTTCCAAGCGTTGCCGTAGATCTCGCCTTGATTGTTGGCCAGCTTGTATGTTCCGGGCTTCAGAACTTTGGCGATGACGAATGGCCCCTCCCAGGGGGGCGTGAGCTTGTGCCTCCCTCGGGCGTCTTGCCGCAGCCGAAGCACCAGGTCGCCCACCTGGAGGTCTCGGGGCCGGACCCCTCGGGCGTGGTAGCGTCGCAGGGACTGCTGGTACCGCGCCGAGTGTAGTAAGGCCTTGTCCCGAGCCTCTTCCAGCTGGTCCAGCGATTCTTCTCGGCTAGCTTGGTTGCTTTGATCGTCGTAGGCCCTCGTCCTTGGGGAGCCGTATTCCAGGTCAGTGGGCAAGATGGCCTCGGCCCCGTAGACCAGGAAGAACGGCGTGAAACCCGTGGCTCGGCTCGGCGTTGTCCTCAGGCTCCAGATCACCGAGGGGAGTTCCTTCATCCATCGCTTGCCGAACTTGTTGAGGTCGTTGTAAATCCTGGGCTTGAGCCCTTGTAGAATCATGCCATTGGCACGCTCTACTTGCCCATTCGACATGGGATGAGCCACGGCGGCCCAGTCCACCCGGATGTGGTGATCCTCGCAAAAATCCAAGAATTTTCTGCCGGTGAACTGGGTACCGTTGTCGGTGATGATGGAGTTTGGGACCCCGAAGCGATGGATGATGTTGGTGAAGAACGCCACCGCCTGCTCGGACCTGATGCTGTTTAGGGGTCGGACCTCGATCCACTTGGAGAATTTTTCGATGGCGACCAGCAGGTGCGTGTAGCCCCCGGGCGCCTTCTGCAAGGGACCGACGAGGTCCAGACCCCATACAGCAAAGGGCCAGGTGATGGGTATCGTCTGCAGAGCCTGAGCGGGCAGGTGGGTCTGCTTCGCATAGAATTGGCACCCTTCGCAGGTGCGGACAATTCTAGTGGCGTCAGCCACCGCCGTTGGCCAGTAGAAGCCTTGCCGGAAAGCATTCCCGACAAGGGCTCGAGGCGCTGCATGATGGCCGCAAGCCCCCGAGTGTATTTCTTGCAGGAGTTCCTGACCTTCGGCGATGGAGATGCATCGCTGGAGGATGCCCGAGGGGCTGCGGTGGTAGAGCTCCTCCTCATCGCCCAGCAAGACGAACGACTTGGCGCGTCGCGCTACCCGCCGAGCCTCGGCTTGGTCGAGGGGTAGCTCTCCTTGGCGGAGATATTGCAGGTACGGGGTCTGCCAATTTCGATCAGGCGTGGCCCCGCTCTGCTCCTCCTCGACGTGCAGTGCCTCGCCCTCGGGGGCCGAGGGTACCTCGGGCTGAACCGAGGTCGCCTCGGGCCGAGCCGAGGGTGCCTCGGGCTGGACCGAGGGTGCCTCGGGCTCGGGCGTGTCGTTGATCTTGACGGAGGGTTGATGCAGATCCCGGGAGAAGACGTCCGGGGGAACCGTTGTTCGCCTCGAGGCTATTTTAGCCAGCTCGTCCGCAGTCTCGTTGTAGCGCCGAGCGATGTGGTTGAGCTCGAGCCCGTAGAACTTGTCTTCTAGGCGCCGAACCTCATCGCAGTAGGCCTCCATCTTCGGGTCGCGGCAGTGGGAGTTCTTCATGACTTGGTCGATGACGAGCTGCGAGTCACCGCTGGCGTCGAGGCGTCTGACCCCTAGCTCGATGGCGATCCGCAACCCGTTGACCAGTGCCTCGTACTCAGCCACATTGTTGGACGCCGGGAAATGGAGGCGTAGCACGTAGCGTAGGTGTTTCCCGAGGGGCGAGATGAAGAGCAGGCCCGCGCCGGCTCCCGTCTTCATCAACGACCCGTCGAAAAACATGGTCCAGAGCTCCGGTTGGATCGGAGCCGTCGGCAGCTGGGTGTCGACCCATTCGGCTACGAAGTTTGCCAACACCTGGGACTTGATGGCCTTCCGAGGGGCGAACGAGATTGTTTCGCCCATGATTTCCACCGCCCACTTTGCGATCCTGCCCGAGGCCTCTCGGCACTGGATGATCTCCCCCAGGGGGAAGGATGACACCACAGTTACCGGATGAGACTCGAAGTAATGCCGCAACTTTTGCCTCGTCAGGATCACTGCATACAACAGCTTCTGAACTTGTGGGTAGCGGATCTTGGTCTCGGACAGTACCTCGCCGACGAAGTAGACTGGCCCCTGAACGGGCAATGCATGCCCTTCTTCTTGCCTCTCGACCACAATCGCGGCGCTAACCACCTGAGTGGTCGCGACGACGTAGACCAAGAGGGCTTCTCCATCAGCTGGGGGTACCAAGATAGGCGCCTTTGTAAGGAGCGCCTTCAGGTTCCCGAGAGCTTCTTCGGCCTCAGGGGTCCAAGCGAAACACTCGGCCTTCCTTAAGAGGCGGTACAGAGGCAGACCTCTTTCGCCGAGGCGTGAGATGAAGCGGCTCAGGGCCGCGAGACATCCCATGACCCTCTGTACGCCTTTTAAGTCCTTGATGGGCCCCATGCTGGTGATAGCTGCGATCTTCTCCGGGTTGGCTTCGATGCCTCGCTCGGAGACGATGAACCCCAAGAGCATGCCCCGGGGCACCCCGAAGACACACTTCTCGGGATTGAGCTTGACGCCTTTCGCTTTGAGACATCAGAATGTCACTTCAAGGTCGGAGAGGAGGTCGGAAGCCTTCCTTGTCTTGACTACGATGTCATCGACGTAGGCCTCGACCGTGCGACCGATGTGTTCGCCGAACACATGGTTCATGCACCGCTGGTACGTCGCGCCCGCGTTCCTCAAGCCGAACGGCATGGTGACGTAGCAATACATGCCGAAGGGCGTGATGAAAGAAGTCGCGAGCTGGTCGGACTCTTTCATCCGGATTTGGTGATACCCTGAGTAGGCATCGAGGAAGGACAGGGTTTCGCACCCAGCAGTGGAATCCACGATTTGATCGATGCGAGGTAGAGGGTAGGGAACCTTCGGACATGCTTTGTTGAGACCGGTGTAGTCTACACACATCCGCCATTTCCCCCCTTTCTTCCTCACAAGCACAGGGTTGGCAAGCCATTCGGGATGGAATACCTCTTTGATGAACCCTGCTGCCATTAGCTTGTGGATCTCCTCGCCTATCACTCTGCGCTTCTCCTCGTGGAATCGGCGCAGAGGCTGCCTGACGGGTCGGGCTCCGGCTCGAATATCCAGCGAGTGCTCGACGACATCCCTCGGTATGCCGGGCATGTCCGAGGGACTCCACGCAAAGACGTCGGCGTTTGCGCGGAGAAAGTCGACGAGCACTGCTTCCTATTTGGGGTCGAGCCCAGAACCGATCCAGATCTGCTTGGAGGTGTCGCCACTGGGGTCGAGAGGGACGACCTTAACCGTCTCCGCTGGCTCGAAGTTGCCGGCATGACGCTTCACGTCTGGCACCTCTTTGGAGAGGTTCTCCAGGTCGGCGATGAGGGCCTCGGACTCGGCGAGGGCCTCGGCGTACTCCACGCACTCCACGTCGCATTCGAACGCGTGTTTGTACGTGGGGCCGACGGTGATGACCCCGTTGGGGCCCGACATCTTGAGCTTCAGGTAGGTGTAGTTGGGGACGGCCATGAACTTCGCGTAGCATGGCCTCCCCAGTACCGCGTGGTAGGTTCCTCGGAACCCGACCACCTCGAACGTCAAAGTCTCCCTTCGGAAGTTGGAGGGCGTTCCGAAGCAGACGGGGAGGTCGAGTCGTCCGAGGGGCTGGACGCGCTTCCCAGGGATGATCCCGTGGAAGGGCGCAGCGCCTGCTCGGACGGAGGACAGATCGACGCGCAGGAGCCTGAGGGTCTCGGCGTAGATGATGTTGAGGGCAGCTGCCCCCGTCCATCAGGACCTTGGTGAGCCTGACGTCGCCGATGATGGGGTCGACGACGAGCGGGTATTTCCCCGGGCTCGGCACGCGGTCGGGGTGGTCAGCTTGGTCGAAGGTGATGGGCTTGTCGGACCAGTCTAGGTAGACTGGCGCCGCCACCTTCACCGAGCAGACCTCCCGGCGCTCTTGCTTACGATGCCGAGCCGAGGCATTCGCCGCATGCCCACCGTAGATCATGAAGCAGTCGCGGACCTCGGGGAACTCTCCTGCTTGGTGATCTTCCTTTTTGTCGTCGTCGTGGGCCCTGCCACCCTCTGCGGGTGGCCCGGCCCTATGGAAGTGGCGCCGAAGCATGACGCACTCCTCGAGGGTGTGCTTGACGGGCCCCTGATGGTAGGGGCACGGCTCCTTGAGCATCTTGTCGAAGAGGTTAGCACCTCCGGGGGGTTTCCGAGGGTTCTTGTACTCGGCGGCGGCGACAAGGTCCGCGTCGGCGGCGTCGCGTTTCGATTGCCACTTCTTCTTGCCTTTCTTCTTGGTGCCGCGCGGAGTAGACGCCTCGGGAGCCTCTTTCGATGGGCGGCCCTGGGGCTGCTTGTCCTTTCGGAAGATAGCCTCGACCGCCTCCTGGCCAGAGGCGAACTTGGTGGCGATGTCCATCAGCTCGCTCGCCCTGGTGGGGGTCTTGCGACCCAACTTACTCACCAGGTCACGGCAGGTGGTGCCGGCAAGGAACGCGCCGATGACATCCGAGCCGGTGATGTTGGGCAGCTCGGTGCGCTGCTTCGAGAATCGCCGGATGTAGTCCCGGAGTGACTCTCCCGGCTGTTGTCGGCAGCTTCGGAGGTCCCAGGAATTTCCGGGCGCACGTACGTGCCCTGGAAATTGCCGGCGAAGGCTTGGACCAAGTCATCCCAGTTGGAGATCTGCCCCGGAGGCAGGTGCTCCAACCAGGCGCGGGCAGTGTCGGAGAGGAACATGGGGAGGTTGCGGATGATGAGGTTGTCGTCGTCCGTTCCACCCAGTTGGCAGGCCAGGCGGTAGTCGGCGAGCCACAGTTCCGGTCTTGTTTCCCCCGAGTACTTTGTGATAGTAGTCGGGGGTCGGAACCGGGTCGGGAACGGCGCCCGTCGGATGGCCCGACTGAAGGCCTGCGGACCGGGTGGTTCGGGCGAGGGACTCCGATCCTCCCCGCTGTCATAGCGTCCCCCACGCCTGGGGTGGTAGCCTCGGCGCACCCTCTCGTCGAGGTGGGCCCGACGGTCGCGACGATGGTGCTCGTTGCCGAGGTGGCCCGGGGCCGCAGGCGCGGTGTTGCGCGTGCGCTCGGTGTAGACCGAGGCTTCCCGCATGAATCGGGAAGTCGCGACATGAGGTTCCGAGGGGTATCCCTGCCTTCGGGAGGCAGAGCTCTCGGCCCGTCGGACCGCAGCGCCTTCCAGGAGATTCTTGAGCTCTCCCTGGATTCGCCGACCCTCGGCGGTTGATGGCTCCGACATCGCGTGGAGGAGCATCACTGCGGCTGCCAGGTTCTGACCGACCCCGCTGGATGCGAGTGGTGGTCTGACCCTGACGTTGTTGGCGACGCGGTGCTGGAAACCTTGGGGCAGGTGACGTATTTCTCCGGCCGGGGGTTGGCCCGCCCATACCTGCCCGACGTCCCGGCGGATCGTCTCAAGCGCTCCTGCTCCATCGTCGAGCCTGGCCTGCGCCCCGCGGACTTGCTCGAGCTGTGGGTCGTGACCCCCCGCCGGAACGGGGACCACAGCTAGCTCCCGCGGGATGTCGGCGCGAGGCACCGGCCTAGGAAGATCACCGTCCTCCGGCATGCCGAGATGGTTGCCTTCGGAGGGATCCCCTAGCTCGACGTGGAAACATTCGCGGCTTGGGCCGCAGTCCTCGCCGTCAAGGCTGCGGCTACCGTCGGAACAGTCGGAGAGGCAGTAGTCACATGCGGTCATAAAGTCCCGCATGGCACTGGGGTTGCCAAATCCAGAGAAATCCCAACAGATGCTGGGATCGTCATCTTCCTCGGACCCAGAGGGCCCGTAGGTCGAGACATCCGTCAATCGGTCCCAAGGCGACCGCATACGAAACCCCAGAGGGGTTGCACTCGCCTCAACGAGAGCGCCCGCCAAAGCGAGGTCGCCAGGCGGGTTGAGGCCGAGTCGAAATGACGTAGGATGGGAATCAGTCGGTACCTTTTGGTCGACGAGGAGCGACATAGTCTCATCGGGGACTGGTTGCACCGTCGTCTCAGGTACGAGGGCGACGTCCTGCAAGCTTTCCGCGAGCGCGCTGGCGTCGTCCTCTTGCTCGGGATTGGTGTGTCGCGGGGGGACGGCGCTTGCCTTCGTCTCGAACGCGAGGTCGACGCCCGGCGTGCCTTCCGTTGGGGCGCTGGGGACGTCGATTCGCTCGACAGCCGACGAAGCGCGGCCTCCCGCTTGGCCTAGGTTGCCCCGCCTCCTCCTCCGTTGGCGGGGGAGAGGACAGGGCGAGCTTGAATGTTGTTCTTCCACCACGCGGGGAAGATGTCGTCGATTCCGCCGCCGGCGGGCGGGTTGTCGGCCGCCATTGTCGTTGTCGCGCGGCGGTGGAAGGAGTATCATGTCGTAGCTGCCGTCGAAGGACATGAACTCAAGACTCCCGAAACGGAGCACCGTCCCGGGTCGGAGAGGCTGCTGGAGACTGCCCATCTGGAGCTTGACGGGAAGCTGTTCGTCAGCACGCAGCAGGCCCGTACCTGGCGCGCCAACTGTCGGCGTTTCGAGACCGGGGGGTCCCTGAGCCGACGAGTGAGTGTGCCGCGTGCCCCAGCCCAGATGGGTCGAGCGCGTGGGCGAGCGCGAAGGGGGGAAAGCGAGGCGGCCGGAGACGGGCGTGAGAGAGGTGGAAATCTCGCGACCTTCGTGTTCGTCCCGCGCCCAGGTCGGGTGCGCTTGCAGTAGGGGGTTACAAGCGTCCACGCGGGTGAGGGAAGCGAGCGGCCCCAAGAGAGCGCCTGTCCCGCCCTCGTCCCCGCGCGGCCAACCTTCTCTAAGAAGGCCCTGGTCCTTCCTTTTATAGGCGTAAGGAGAGGATCCAGGTGTACAATGGGGATGTAGCAGAGTGCTACGTGTCTAGCGGAGGGAGAGCTAGCGCCCTAAGTACATGCCAATGTGGCAGCCGGAGAGATCTTGGCACCCTGCTGGTGTGATGTCGTGGCTGTCGGAGGAGCAACAGAGCCTGGCGGAGAGACAGCTGTCGGAGCGGTTGAGTCCTTGCTGACATCCCCCTGCTTCCGTAAGGGAGCTAAGAGCCGCCGTCGTCACAGGGCTAGCGGGGCGCCATCATTGCCTATCTGGCGGAGCTAGCCAGATGGGACACCGGTCTTGTTCTCTGCGGCCCGAGTCGGCTCGGGGTAGGGTGATGATGGCGCTTCCTGTTGACGTGGCGGGCCTGTGCCCTAGGTCGGGCGACGTGGAGGCTCCTCCGAAGCCGAGGTCGAGTCTGTCTTCCATGGCCGAGGCCGAGCCCGAGCCTCCGGGTCGGGCGAGGCGGAGGTTGTTCGGCAGAGGCCAGGGCGGAGTCCGAGCCCTGGGGTCGGGCGAAGCGGAGTTCGTCGTCTTCTGGGGCTGAGCCCGAGTCCGAGCCCTGGGTCGGGCAGAGCGGAGTTCGCCGTCTTCCGGGGCCTAGCCCGAGTCCGAGCCCTGGGTCGGGCGGAGCGGAGTTCGCCGTCTTCCGGGGCCTAGCCCGAGTCCGAGCCCTGGGTCGGGCGGAGCGGAGTTCGCCGTCTTCCGGGGCCTAGCCCGAGTCCGAGCCCTAGGTCGGGCGGAGCGGAGTTCGCCGTCTTCCGGGGCCTAGCCCGAGTCCGAGCCCTGGGTCGGGCGGAGCGGAGTTCGCCGTCTTCCGGGGCTTAGCCCGAGTCCGAGCCCCGGGTCGGGCGGAGCGGAGTTCGCCGTCTTCCGGGGCTTAGCCCGAGTCCGAGCCCTGGGTCGGGCGGAGCGGAGTTCGCCGTCTTCCGGGGCCTAGTCCGAGTCCGAGCCCTGGGTCGGGCGGAGCGGAGTTCGCCGTCTTCCGGGGCTTAGCCCGAGTCCGAGCCCTGGGTCGGGCGGAGCGGAGTTTCCTATGGCGCCTTTGGCAAGGCCTGACTGCCTGTCAGTCTCACTCTGTCAAGTGGTACTGCAGTCGGAGTGGCGCAGACGGCGCTGTCCTTCTGTCAGACTGGTCAGTGGAGCGGCGAAGTGACGGCGGTCACTTCGGCTCTGCCGGGGGGCGCGCGTCAGGATAAAGGTGTCAGGCCACCTTTGCGTTAAATGCTCCTGCGACTCGGTCGGTCGGTGCGGCGATTTAGTCATGGTCGCTTCTCAGCGAAGGCAAGGCCTCGGGCGAGCCGGAGAAGTGTCCGCCATTAAAGGGGGGCCTCGGGCGAGACGGAAATCCCTCGGGGTCGGCTGCCCTTGTCCGAGGCTAGGCTCGGGCGAGGCGTGATCGAGTCGCTCGTATGGACTGATCCCTGACTTAATCGCACCCATCAGGCCTTTGCAGCTTTATGTTGATGGGGGTTACCAGCTGGGAATTAGGCGTCTTGAGGGTACCCCTAATTATGGTCCCCGACAGCTGCGGCCATGGAGGGCGCCCCTGTAGCCGCCATGCATGCTACAGGGCAAGGGGAGGGGGCTCGCGCGGCAACCCGTGCGGACAGTCTAAGGCTATGCACAGCTCATCCCGCCAGGCGCTCCCTCCCCTTGTTTAGCGTGTGTAGAGCAACGCTACATGCTGTGCACAGTAACCCGCCAGAAGGGTAACACTAGTCACTCCTCTTGCGTGGTTTTATATACACGGGAGTATTTATTAGATAGAGAAAAATTGATAGTAGATAAAAAATAGGTATAGGAAATGATATTCTTATGGTTGTAGTGGGGTATAGGAAGAGAATATAGGGAACCGTTGCGGAAGATGAAAAGGTAGAGGATGGAATATTGATGATGTGACACAAAAAATAGTATAGAAGGAAAAATTTAGAGAAAACTGTTGCGGATAGCCCAAAACTGCTACATTGGTAGCGTGTGATACAAGGATTCACCAGATCTGGGGAGCGAGCCGGCTCCCTACCCTCGAGCAACGTACGCAGCACTGTTTTTACGAGAAAAAATATTAATGATAGTGATGTATAAGTAGATAAAATAATATTTTATGATAGTAGTGAAATATAGGAAGAGAATTTAGAGAAAATCACTGTAGGGACAAGAAAAGTAAGAGATAGACTAGCTGCATAATGCGGTAGCGCCTAGCGGTTTCAACGGTTCCCCGTTCGTCTCTCCTCCCTCTCGTTTTAAGGCTAATAGAACCACTCTAAACGCTACAACGGTAGCATCTATCGTCCCTCATTTCGACGACAACCTTCACGCTACCTCTCCCCATGGTTGACAGTGATGTCTGTCCCGCCAGCCTGTCGTCAGTCCCCGCAGCTTCGACCGCCGTCGGACTTCGTCCGGAGTGGATCCAGCGCCGGCGAACTGTGGCAAACGGTGTATCCGGCGGCGCTGGACTGACATGAAGAGGCTGCTCGGTTGGCGCATGGTGTGCTGCACGACCCCGCCAATGGAATCTCCGAGCTCGGTTTCCATGGATTTACACCTAAATCACAAAAAAACCACTTTTCCTTTGCTCTGTTTGTGGATCTAAACTTACTTTTTTAATTTAAGGAGGTTTTATCTACACATGTTCGAGTTATATGTACTAATGTACGTTCTTGTGTAATTCAAATTTGGTTAGTTGAAAAAAAATGTATATAATAATAGTATGGTGAGGTATAGAGGATTAATTTACTGTTGTAGATGATATAAATATAGGGGAAGAGAACGCTGACATAGCATGTGAGTGGGATATATGCGAAGAAATATAGAGTGAACCGTAGAAGATAGTCTTAGTCACTGCCTCCACTGCGTCACCGTGGCGTGGTGGGATTTTAGGGCCCCGAGACAAAATTCAAAAAAGAGGTCCTTCTAATTATATTTATACATAAATATTACCAATATAAGCTCTCAATATACATCTAAAAACATATCAACCAACAAGTAAATAAAAAAATACATATTATAGTGCTACTTCAAAATTTCTTCTATAATCTAACTATATATATACCTAGAATTAGGCCCTATAGATTTGGGGCCTAGGGTGGTGCCCCCCTTCTGCCCCACCCTTAGGACCGACACTAGGCCACTTCAACCTAGCCTAGCCTTCTCTACCGCTCGCTCCGACTCCGACCGTGTCAGGGATACCTCTGCCTCAACATCGTCTCTTCCATCCATCCCTATGGCTTTGTTTGCATACTCTCGTATTCACTTCAATCCAAATGCATGTATTGTGATAAATTGAGTTGTAAATTAGTTTAAGTTACACTTCAATTCACCTCAATACATATGAATTGAGGTGAATAAGAGTATCCAACAAAGCCTACTCGAGATGAGGATCCTGATCGCCTACCAGGCTTCGCGACAACTCTCGTTTTGCCGATTCTATTTTAGTTAAAAGATGTTAACTCAACAATCTTAGCACCACTACTCCTCTCGTTACCAAGCATGCCACTAATTTGATTGACCTCGTCAAGAAGGATACCATCTGTGAAACAAAGAACATAAATAAGAACTCGAAATTTAGCATCTCAATATATGATTAAGATCACGAAAGCGAGGTTCATAATCATGTTTGATGAGAGATTGACAAAGCAAAACCCAAACCTTAAAATATAAATCTTAAAGGTCTTAATTCGCATCCCTTCGATACGTCTCCTACCATGTTATAAGATCATACACAACGTAATAGATCAAAAGATTGTGACACATCATTAAAGAGAGCCACCTTTCACTATTCATGAGCGTTGCTATCCATTAGCAGCTTGGTCTTCCATTGTATCTAGGCTCCTGCGAGTTTAGTCATTCTAGTCTCACCCAATAGGAGGTGTACTCTTGTTGAGTGCTAACTATTTTTGTGTACCCTCTTTCCCACTTTAATGAAAGGAAGAGCCATTACATTTTTTTTTCAAAAAAAGATCAAAAGATGGTCACACATCATTGTGACGAATTCTAGATGTTGGCTTATTTTGATGACTACCATTGACTCTGGTGGAATTTTAACTTCAAACGAAAGCCATTAGTTAGCTTATAAAATTAGCTTTTCATCCATACGTGGATGATTAAAATAAATGTACATGCGTCTTAGGTGTCGGTTTTATTGCAGGAAGGTCAAAAATTCTAAGGTAGACTAAAACTTAATATAGATTGAGTCTCTAACTTGGTTTGGACGCTTCTAACACAACAACATTTACTTCCATTTTCAGCGGCGGACGACGGCTGAAAATAACAACTAATTTTCGATGGCCTACGAAACCGCCGAAAATTACACGAGAATTTTTGGCGGCCCGAATTTACAGCCGAAAACAAGCACTATTTTCGACGGACAGGGACTCGACCGCCGAAACTACGAATTTTATAGGGTTCCCTGTCTCTCTTCTCTGCCAATTCAAAATCTAGCTCTCCTACCTGATTGAGCCGTCGCCAAACCGCCCAACGCCCGACCACACCATGGTGCCGCTCCTCACACGCGACCGCACCGTGCGACCCTTCTCACGCCTGGCCCCGCCCCGACGCCCCTGCTCGAGCTACCTGACGCCTATATGTGATGATTTGACTCTTGTGGTGAATTTAACATGTTGTGATGGATTTGTTATGAACTATGATGGATTCTTATGTATATTATGGTGGATTTGTGAGTTTGTGGTGAATTGTAATGGATTTATGATGTATTGTGGTGGTTTGTGATGTATTTGTGAGAAATTGTGATGGATTGTGATATTTATGGTGAATGTGTGTAATTCTGAGAATTTGTGTTGCTATGATAGTGCTGTGATATATAGTATTGTAGAAATTACTATTAATTTTACTTTTTTTATATTTTTTGCTTTGAAAATGCTTATACCACCGAAAAATCCTATATAGTTTTTGGCGGCGTACACCGGCTGCAAAAAATAAGAGTTATTATTGACGGTCTGGGTCTGACCACCGATTTTTTTGTGGATAAAAACTGTCTAAAATAAGCTATTTTTGAAGGCATAGGCCTTATTTTCGGTGATTTTTGGCTACCGAAAATGGTTTCGTTCCTGTAGTGTGATAGCCTCCAAAGGTGATGACCAAGGAGAACAATGTCATGGTTTAAAAGGTGAATAGCAGTCATACAACGATGACTCAACTTGCAGGAGAGGGTCTAAAAGGTGAATAGAGACAACGATAACTTACTATGATTGTTTGGAGGTCCTCCCGGTATGACCTTAATATCAAACAAGATCCATTTGAAAAGATTATCAAATAAGCTTTCCTTTACGTATTTATGGACCTCAAATTTATTCTAGGTGAACAAGATATAATCTTCGTAATAAAATATTTTTGGACCACCAATGAAATAAAAGTTTAACTTTGATGAACTTATACTTTGAGATTAATCTTAGACATGGAATATCTATTTGTTTCTTATTATCATCATTGTTTATAAATACGTTTGAAAATTAATATTAGGTACCAACCAAATCTTACATTTACTATTATATAAATATATTTATAATCAATCACTACCGGAACCGACAGCTTTGCCGAGTGCCTGAAGCACTCGGCAAAGCCTTAAAAACACTCGGCAAACGCTTTGCCAAGTGTCGCACTCGGCAAAGAGGGCTCGACACACAGTGCATCGGCAAAACCGTCTTTGCCGAGTACTTTTTCTCGGGCACCCGGCAAAGTGGTTTGCCGAGTGCTAGAGAGCACTCGACAAAGAAAAGCAGCCGTTACGGCGACGGGTGACGGAGACAGAGTCTTTGTCGAGTGTCCCAGGCGACACTCGGCAAAGGAGTTACCTTTGCCGAGTGTCTGCCTAACAGCACTCGGCAAAGAATCCGCCAGAGGGGTCCCCATGTCAGGTACTTAGCAGAGGTCGCGCTCCTCGTCGGAGCTAGCTATCCGGTGACCCGAGGCCTAATTCTAGCGATCAACTAGCGCAACGCAAACAGGAGAACTTAGCGGACCGATTGAGGTATTCCATACCGTGGACCGAAGCTCGAATGTCGATGGTCGCGGTGGGGCAACAACTCGGCGGAGATCCCAAGTCCGGCGAGGAATTCCGCGATCGCGACAGTACTTTCTCCTTCAAAGGTGCCACATATGCTTCCGACGCACCCCAATGAGGTCCCCCACCCCTCGTTATAGGCCGGAGCGGTACTGGGGCAAAAACTGACGCGAGCACCCAACAATTCCCCCCTCCACTCCTCGCCATGGCCGTGACCCGATTCCCAAACTTAGGGTTTGCGCATCAGGGGTCGTGCGGACTATTTATGCGTAGAGGGGATGGCGGCCAAGCGGATAGAAGGTGGTTGAGGTAGCCGGCCGGGCCGAGTTTGTCGCGGGTGGTTGGTATGCGGAGAAAAAGGAGGAAGAGAAACAGGGCCTCGTGTGCGCGGTGACTGGCAGGTGGGTCCAGCGTGCCAGGCAACCGATGACCAAGCGCGCACAGACGACTACTGATCGAGGGGCCCCGCTAGCCAGGGTCGTGGTGCACGGAGTTTAGCTGGGCCGGAGGTGGGCCACAATCGCGCAACAGGAAAGGTAAATTGGGCCGAAATGGCGCTTTTGGCCCAAGTAAGTTTCCTTTTTCCATTTTTCTTTTGTTTTCTCTTATTTTTATTTTTTGAATCTAAATTTGAATTCAAATGTGGTTATGAAGTTCAAGCTTAGATGAAATGCTTAAATTTAGATACCAGTATGAACAGGTGCCTTTATTTATTTATATATATTTCCTTTATATTTATATAGTATTTCCCTTATTCTTTACACCATTTGTTTCTCTTTATCTTCTAAGTGGTAAGTTTGGTCTTAAATCCCAATTTGGCACTAATATATTTTTATTAATATTATTATTATTATTATTATTTATAGATGCACAACACATAAACTCCAACATGATGCATAGAGTATTCTATTAGTTAATTGTTCACTTAAATATGGTTATTCCCGTGTCCTATTATGTAGATGGCAAATCATATAATGATATCAACTCCTTTCTTATTATTCATAAATTGGGTATTACAAGTCGTGACTGCGTCTCTAGCCCGGGGTTGGCCTCAAGTGAGTCGTGACTGCATCTCCTGCACAGGGTTGGCCTCGGGCGAATCGAAAATGCGCAGCTTTTCTGGGGTTGGCCTCGGGCGCCGTGACAGTGTAGCCCACCCGAGGTTAACCTCAAGCGAGTCATGACTGTGTCTCCCGCCCAGAGTTAGCCTCGGTCGAGTCGTGTCTGCGTCTCCCGCCCGAGGTTGGCCTCTGGCGAGTCATGACTGCGTCTCCCGCCCAGGGTTGGCCTCAAGCGAGTCGTGACTGCGTCTCTTGCCCGGGGTTGGCCTCGGGCGAGTCTTGACTGCATTTCCCGTCGGGTGAGTTGTGACTACATTTCCCGCTCGGGTTGGCCTCAGCGAGCCGTGATTGCATCTCCTACCCAGGGTTGGTCTAAGGCAAGCCGTGACTACGTCTCCTTCCAGGTGGTGGCCTCAGGCGAGTTGGATGTTGGAGAGTTGGTTAGTCGGTCGCCTTTGGACCTAGGTCAGTGGAGAGTTGTTATGCTAGTCCGCCTTGTAGAGTTGGTCGGCGGAGTTGGGCACCTTCCGGAGCATCTCCCGAGATGCCCTCGGGCAGGTCAGAAATGCGCTGCTTGTCCAGAGTTGGCTTCGGGCGAGCCGTGACTATGTCTCTCGTATGGGGGTGGCTTCGGGCGAGTTGTTCAATGGAGAGTTGGTCAGCCGGTCCACATTTGGACCTTGGTCGGCAGAGAGTCGGTCAGCTGATCCGCCTTGCAGAGTTGGTCGGTGGAGTTGGGCACCTTCCGGAGCATCTCCCGAGATGCCCTCAGGCAAGTAAAAATGTGCTGCTTGTCTGAGGTTGGCCTCGAGTGAGTCATGACTACACTGCTTGTCTGAGGTTGGCCTCAAGTGAGTATTGACTTTGTATCCCGCTAGAGGTTGGTCTCGGGTGAGTCGTGACTGCGTCTGCTACCAGAGGTTGGCCTCGAGCGAGTCATGACTGTGTCTCCCGCCTAGGATTGGCCTCGGGCAAGTCATGACCGCGTCTCCCGCCTGAGGTTGGCTTCAGGTGAGTCATAACTGTAACTCCCGTCGGGCGAGTCGAGACTGCATCTCCTGCCCGGGGTCAGCCTCGTGTGAGTCGGAACTGTGTCTCCCACCCGGTGTTGGCCTCGGGCAAGTCATGACTGCATCTCCCGCCCGGGGGTGGCCTCGGGCAAGTTGGTCGGCGGAGAGTAGGTCAGTCGGTCCGCCTTTGGACCTTCATCAACGGAGAGTTGGTCAGCCAGTCCGCCTTGCAGAGTTGGCAGAGTTGGGCACCTTCCAGAGTATCTACCGAGATACCTGAGAGCACCTAGAGGGGGGGGGGGTGAATAGGTGATCCTGTAAAACTTAAAACTTAACACCACAAACTTGATTAAGAGTTAGAACAATGAAGTCAAGTGAGTAGAGAGGAGAGCTCTTGTGAAGCACAATAGACACAATAAGGACAAGCACAAGAGACACAAGGATTTATCCCGTGGTTGGGCCAAGTACAAAACTTGCCTACTCCACGTTGTGGCGTCCCAACGGACGAGAGTTGCACTCAACTCCTCTCAAGTGATCCAATGATCAACTTGAATACCACGGTGTTCTTCTTTACTTTGCTCTTTTTCCGTTTGCGAGGAATCTCCACAACTTGGAGTCTCTCGCCCTTACAATAAGAATCAATATGAAGCACAAGAGTAAGGGAGGGAAGCAACACACTCAAATCCACAACAAATACGCACACACAAGATCAAGACTTGAGCTCAAAAGAGTATCACAAGGTTCTCACTAGAACGGAGCTCAAATCACTAAGAATGTCGAACAAGTGTGCAAGAATGAAGTGTGAGTGATCAACAATGCTCAAGGAATGCTTGGTGTTCTCCTCCATGCGCCTAGGGGTCCCTTTTATAGCCCCAAGGCAGCTAGGAGCCGTTGAGAGCATTTCAAGAAGGCAATTCTTGCCTTCTGTCGCCTGGTGCACCGGACAGTCCGGTGCACCACCGGACACTGTCCGGTGCGGATCTCTTTCCTTATTTGGCGAAGCCGACCGTTGCAGTCTTGGAGCCGTTAGCGCACCGGACACTGTCCGGTGCACACCGGACAGTCCGGTGCCCCTTCCGACCGTTGGCACTTGCCACGCGTCGCGCGCAGATTACGCAGCCGACGTTGGCCCGACTGACTGTTGGTTCACCGGACAGTCCGGTGCACCACCGGACAGTCCGGTGATTTATAGCCGTACGCCGTTAATTGCTTCCCGAGAGCAGCCAGTTGACAGACTCTGGCCTGGCGCACCGGACACTGTCCGGTGCACCACCGGACAGTCCGGTGCACCCAGACCGAGCTGTCTTTGGCTGAACAAATCCATCTCTTTTCCAACTTGATTTCTTCTGTTTCCAGCACTTAGACACAATACATTAGTCTCAAAAACAATGTACTAAGTCTTAGAAACATACCTTTTTACTTGATTTGCACTTTGTACATCACTTTGCATAGATTAACATAAGTCCACTTGTGTTGGCACTCAATCACCAAAATACTTAGAAATGGCCCAAGGGCACATTTCCCTTTCAATCTCCCCCTTTTTGGTGATTTATGCCAACACAATAAAAAGCAACTAAAGGAAGTGCAACATCAATACAAATGAGAACTCAAAATTGTTTTGATTCAAATTTGGCATATATGGATCATTCTTTGCCACCACTTGGTTTGTTTTTGCAAATCAAATTCAATTTCCTATCTCTAAGTCAAACACACTTGTTGAGACATAAAGAGAGTTGTTCCAAGAGAAATTGATCAAAGATTTCAAAAACTCCCCCTTTTTTCCATAATCAACTATTCTCCCCACCAGAGGCCAACTTTTGACAATAAGAGACAAACAAGAGTATTTTGACAAACAAAAAACTCTAACTCTCTACTTTTTCAAAATTCTCAAGTGGTAGCTGATCCATTTCTTGCTTTGGCCTTATTTTCTCCCCCTTTGGCATCAAGCACCAAAACGGGATCAATTTTGGCCCTTTAACCCCATTGCCTCACCAAAATCTTCAACTAAGAGTAAAAAGGCAATAAGAGTACAAAGATGGACTTGGAGTGAGTTACTCTCACATCGGAGTGCAGTGGAAGTCTTGCATGGTCCAAGTCCACCTTTTCCCTTTCAAACTTCCTTTGAGACTAAATTAAGCAAACTCAAGCACACAGTTAGTCTCAAAGGATCAAGTTGTAGCACATCTCCCCCTAAATATGTGCATCACTTGCAATTGGACTTGTGAGGTCCGAGGAGTGCTTGTACAACTTGGGCACCATAAATAAACAACAAAATGCATTTAGGAACATGATCAAGCCATAAAACACATGTATGCTAGAAATCAATCCAGGTTCCGCGAATCTAAGACATTTAGCTCACTACGCAGCTTGCAAAAGGTCGACTCATCTAGAGGCTTGGTGAAGATATCGGCTAACTGGTTCTCTTTTGCTGGTGGTCTCTCAAAAAGTGATGCCGGATGTCAATGTGCTTTGTGCGGCTGTGTTCAACAGGATTATCCGCCATGCGGATAGCACTCTCATTATCACATAGGAGTGGGACTTTGCTCAGATTGTAGCCAAAGTCCCTGAGGGTTTGCCTCATCCAAAGTAGTTGCGCGCAACACTGTCCTGCAGCAACATACTCGGCCTCAGCGGTGGATAGGGCAACAAAAGTTTGTTTCTTAGAGCTCCACGACACCAGGGACCTTCCTAAGAATTGGCACGTCCCTAATGTGCTCTTCCTATCGACCTTACTTCCAGCATAGTCGGAGTCTGAATATCCAATTAAGTCAAAGGTAGACCCCTTTGGATACCAGATCCCGAAGCAAGGTGTAGCGACTAAATATCTAAGAATTCGCTTCACGGCCACTAAGTGACAATCCCTTGGATCGGATTGAAATCTAGCACACATGCATACACTAAGCATAATATCCGGTCTACTAGCACATAAATAAAGTAAGGACACTATCATAGACCGGCATGCCTTTTGATCAACAGACTTACCTCCTTTGTTGAGGTCGGTGTGTCCGTCGGTTCCCATTGGAGTCTTTGCGGGCTTGGCGTCCTTCATCCCAAACCGCTTGATCAAGTCTTGCATGTACTTCGTTTGGGAAATGAAGGTCCCATCCTTGAGTTGCTTCACTTGAAACCCAAGGAAATAGCTCAACTCGCCCATCATCGACATCTCAAACTTTTGAGTCATCACCCTGCTAAACTCTTCACAAGACTTTTGGTTAGTAGAACCAAATATTATGTCATCGACATAAATTTGGCACACAAAAGATCACCATCACAAGTCTTAGTAAAAAGAGTTGGATTGGCTTTCCCAACCTTGAAAGCATTAGCAAATAAAAAGTCTCTAAGGCATTCATACCATGCTCTTGGGGCTTGCTTAAGTCCATAGAGCGCCTTAGAGAGCTTACACACGTGGCCAGGGTACCGTTCATCCTCGAAGCCAGGGGGTTGCTCCATGTACACCTCCTCCTTGATTGGCCCGTTGAGAAAAGCGCTCTTCACATCCATTTGGAACAACCTGAAAGAATGGTGAGTAGCATAGGCTAACAGTATGCGAATTGACTCTAGCCTAGCCACAGGAGCAAAAGTCTCCTCAAAGTCCAAACCTGCGACTTGGGCATAACCTTTTGCCACAAGTCGTGCCTTGTTCCTTGTCACCACCCCGTGCTCGTCTTGTTTGTTGCGGAATACCCACTTGGTTCCCACAACATTTTGCTTGGGACGAGGCACCAGTGTCCAAACTTCATTTCTCTTGAAATTGTTGAGCTCCTCTTGCATAGCCAACACCCAGTCCGGATCTAGCAAGGCCTCTTCTACCCTGAAAGGCTCAATAGAAGAGACAAAGGAGTACTGCTCACTAAAATTAACTAATCTAGAACGAGTAGTTACTCCCTTGCTTATGTCACCCAATATTTGGTCGACGGGATGATTCCTTTCAATCGTCGCACGAACTTGGGTTGGAGGTGCCGGTTGCGCTTCTTCCTCTATCATATGAACATCTTGTGCTCCCCCTTGATTACACGCCTCTTCTTGATGAACCTGTTCATCGTCTTGAGTTTGGGGATGCACCATTGTTGAGGAAGAAGGTTGATCTTGCTCCTTTTGTTCCAGTGGCCTCACATCTCCAATCGCCATGGTGCGCATTGCAGCCGTTGGAATGTCTTCTTCATCTACATCATCAAGATCAACAACTTGCTCTCTTGGAGAGCCATTAGTCTCATCAAATACAACGTTGCTAGAGACTTCAACCAAACCCGATGATTTGTTGAAGACCCTATACGCCTTTGTATTTGAGTCATAACCTAACAAAAACCCTTCTACAGCTTTGGGAGCAAATTTAGAATTCCTACCTTTCTTCACTAGAATGTAACATTTGCTCCCAAATACACGAAAGTAAGACACATTGGGTTTGTTACCGGTTAAAAGCTCATATGAAGTCTTCTTGAGGAGGCGATGAAGGTACACTCGGTTTATAGCGTGGCAAGCCGTGTTCACGGCTTTCGACCAAAACCGCTCGGGTGTCTTGAATTCTCCAAGCATTGTCCTCGCCATATCTATGAGCGTCCTGTTCTTCCTCTCTACCACACCATTTTGCTGTGGTGTGTAGGGAGCGGAGAACTCGTGCTTGATTCCTTCCTCCTCAAGGTACTCCTCCACTTGAAGGTTCTTGAACTCGGACCCGTTGTCGCTCCTTATCTTCTTCACCTTGAGCTCAAACTCATTTTGAGCTCTCCTTAGGAAGCGCTTGAGGGTCCCTTGGGTTTCAAATTTATCCTGCAAAAAGAATACCCAAGTGAAGCGGGAAAAATCATCAACTATAACAAGACCATACTTACTTCCTCCTATACTTAGATAGGCGACGGGTCCGAAGAGGTCCATGTGAAGTAACTCCAGGGGTCTTGATGTTGTCATCACATTTTTGGCATGATGAGAGCTTCCCACCTGTTTACCTGCTTGACAAGCTGCACAAGGTCTATCTTTTTCAAAAGTTACATTAGTTAGACCTATCACGTGTTCTCCCTTTAGAAGATTATGAAGGTTCTTCATCCCCACATGTGCTAAACGGCGATGCCACAGCCAGCCCATGCTAGTCTTAGCAATTAAACATGCATCTAGACCGGCCTCCTCTTTTGCAAAATCAACTAAATAAAGTTTGCCGTCTAGTACACCCTTAAAAGCTAATGAACCATCACTTCTTCTAAAGATAGACACATCTACATTTGTGAATAAACAGTTATATCCCATATTACAAAGTTGACTCACAGACAACAAGTTATATCCAAGCGACTCAACTAAGAACACATTAGAAATAGAGTGCTCGGATGAAATAGCAATTTTTCCTAACCCTTTCACCTTGCCTTGGTTCCCATCATCGAATATGATTGAATCTTGGGGATCCTTGTTCTTGACGTAGGAAGAGAACATCCTCTTTTCCCCCGTCATGTGGTTTGTGCATCCGTTGTCGATAATCCAGCTTGAGCCCCCGGATGCATAAACCTGCAAGGCAAATTTAGGCTTGGGTCTTAGGTACCCAACTCATGTTGGGTCCTACAAGGTTAGTACAAATGGCCTTAGGGACCCAAATGCAAGTTTTATCTCCCTTGCATTTTGCCCCTAATTTTCTAGCAACTACCTTCTTATCCTTTCTACAAATAGCAAAGGAAGCATTGCAAGCATAATAAATCGTAGAAGGTTCATTCATTACTTTCCTAGGAGCGTGAACAATATTTCTTCTAGGCATATGATGAACAACATTTTTTCTAGCCACATTTCTATCATGCATAATAGAAGAACTAGAAGCAATCATGGCATGAGAATCAAAAGCATCATAACTTCTATAAACCTTCCTAGAATGTCTCCTATCATGATACATGAAAGCATGGTTCTTTTGAGCACTACTAGCCATAGGGGCCTTCCCTTTCTCCTTAGCAGCGATGGAAGCCTTATGGCTTGTTGAGTTCTTGACTTCCCTCTTGAAGCCAAGACCATCCTTAATTGAGGGGTGTCTACCAATCGTGTAGGCATCCCTAGCAAATTTTAGTTTATCAAATTCACTCTTGCTAGTCTTAAGTTGGGCATTAAGACTAGCCACTTCATCATTCAATTTAGAAATTGAAACTAGGTGTTTACTACAGGCATCAACATTAAAATCTTTACACCTAGTGCAAACTACAACATGTTCTACACAAGATGTTGATTTATTAGCTATTTCTAACTTAGCACTCAAATCATCATTTATGCTCTTTAAGCTAGAAATAGAGTCATGACATGTAGACAATTCACATGAAAGCATTTCATTCCTTTTAATTTCTAAAGCAAGAGATTTTTGTGCCTCTACATACTTATCATGTTCTTCATACAACAGATCCTCTTGCTTTTCTAATAACCTATTTTTATCATTCAAGGCATCAATTAATTCATTAATTTTATCAACCTTAGTTCTATCTAGGCCCTTGAATAAACATGAATAGTCTATTTCATCATCGCTAGATTCTTCATCACTTGAGGAAGCGTAAGTACTAGTATCACGAGTGCTTACCTTCTTCTCCCTTGCCATGAGGCAGGTGTGATGCTCGTTGGGGAAGAGGGCCGACTTGTTGAAGGCGGTGGCTGCGAGTCCTTCGTTGTCGGAGTCGGACGACGAACAATCCGAGTCCCACTCCTTTCCAAGGTGTGCCTCGCCCTTAGCCTTCTTGTAAGCCTTCTTCTTTCCCCTCTTGTTCTCTTGTTCCTGATCACTATCATTATCGGGACAGTTAGCGATAAAATGACCAATCTTACCACATTTGAAGCATGAGCGCTTCCCCTTCGTCTTGGTCTTGTTTGGATGCTCCTTGCGACCCCTTAGTGCCGTCTTGAAACGCTTAATGATGAGGGCCATTTCTTCATCATTAAGCCCGACCGCCTCAATTTGTGCCACCTTGCTAGGTAGCGCCTCCTTGCTCCTTGTTGCTTTGAGAGCAATGGTTTGAGGCTCTTGGATTGGGCCATTCAATGCATCATCAACGTATCTTGCCTCCTTGATCATCATCCGCCCGCTTACAAACTTTCCAAGTATCTCCTCGGGCGTCATCTTGGTGTACCTAGGATTCTCACGAATATTGTTCACAAGATGTGGATCAAGGACAGTAAAAGACCTTAGCATTAGGCGGACGACGTTGTGGTCCGTCCATCGCGTGCTTCCATAGCTCCTTATTTTGTTGACGAGGGTCTTGAGCCGGTTGTACGTTTGGGTTGGCTCCTCGCCCCTGATCATTGTGAATCTCCCAAGTTCGCCCTCCACCAACTCCATCTTGGTGAGCATGGTGACGTCATTCCCCTCATGTGAGATCTTGAGGGTGTCCCAAATCTGCTTGGCGTTATCCAAGCCACTCACCTTATGGTATTCATCCCTGCACAATGATGCTAGAAGAACAGTAGTAGCTTGTGCATTTTTGTGAATTTGCTCATTGATAAACATGGGACTATCACTACTATCAAATTACATTCCACTCTCTACTATCTTCCATATGCTTGGATGGAGAGAGAACAAGTGACTACGCATTTTGTGACTCCAAAATCCGTAGTCCTCTCCATCAAAGTGAGGAGGTTTACCAAGTGGAATGGAGAGTAAATGAGCATTTGCATTTTGTGGAATACGAGAATAATCAAAAGAAAAGTTTGAATTGACCGTTTTCTTTTTCTCGTAGTTGTCGTCGTCCTTTTGGGAAGAAGAGGACTCGTCGCTGTCATCGTAGTAGACGATCTCCTTGATGCGCCTTGTTTTCTTCTTCTTCCCATCTTTTCTTTTGTGGCTTGAGCCCGAGTCAGAAGGCTTGTCATCTTTTGGATCATTGACGAAGGACTCCTTCTCCTTATCATTGACCACCATCCCCTTGCCCCTGGGATCCATCTCTTCGGGCGATTAGTCCCTTTCTTGAAGAGAACGGCTCCGATACCAATTGAGAGCACCTAGAGGGGGGGGGGGGGTGAATAGGTGATCCTGTAAAACTTAAAACTTAACACCACAAACTTGATTAAGAGTTAGAACAATGAAGTCAAGTGAGTAGAGAGGAGAGCTCTTGTGAAGCACAATAGACACAATAAGGACAAGCACAAGAGACACGAGGATTTATCCCGTGGTTAGGCCAAGTACAAAACTTGCCTACTCCACGTTGTGGCGTCCCAACGGACGAGAGTTGCACTCAACTCCTCTCAAGTGATCCAATGATCAACTTGAATACCACGGTGTTCTTCTTTACTTTGCTCTTTTCCCGTTTGCGAGGAATCTCCACAACTTGGAGTCTCTCGCCCTTACAATAAGAATCAATATGAAGCACAAGAGTAAGGGAGGGAAGCAACACACTCAAATCCACAACAAATACGCACACACAAGATCAAGACTTGAGCTCAAAAGAGTATCACAAGGTTCTCACTAGAACGGAGCTCAAATCACTAAGAATGTCGAACAAGTGTGCAAGAATGAAGTGTGAGTGATCAACAATGCTCAAGGAATGCTTGGTGTTCTCCTCCATGCGCCTAGGGGTCCATTTTATAGCCCCAAGGCAGCTAGGAGCCGTTGAGAGCATTTCAAGAAGGCAATTCTTGCCTTCTATCGCTTGGCGCACCGGACAGTCCGGTGCACCACCGGACACTGTCCGGTGCGGATCTCTTTCCTTATTTGGCGAAGCCGACCGTTGCAGTCTTGGAGCCGTTGGCGCATCGGACACTATCCGGTGCACACCGGACAGTCCGGTGCCCCTTCCGACCGTTGGCACTTGCCACGCGTCGCGCGCGGATTACGCGGCCGACCGTTGGCCCGGCTAACTGTTGGCTCACCGGACAGTCCGGTGCACCACCAGACAGTCCGGTGATTTATAGCCGTACGCCGTTAATTGCTTCCCGAGAGCAGCCAGTTGACAGACTCCGGCCTGGCGCACCGGACACTGTCCGGTGCACCACCGGACAGTCCGGTGCACCCAGACCGAGCTGTCTTTGGCTGAACAAATCCATCTCTTTTCCAACTTGATTTCTTCTGTTTCCAGCACTTAGACACAATACATTAGTCTCAAAAACAATGTACTAAGTCTTAGAAACATACCTTTTTACTTGATTTGCACTTTGTCCATCACTTTGCATAGATTAACATAAGTCCACTTGTGTTGGCACTCAATCACCAAAATACTTAGAAATGGCCCAAGGGCACATTTCCCTTTCAATACCCTCGAGCAAGTTAGAAATGTGTTGCTTGTGCACGATTGGCCTTGGGCTAGCCATGACTGTGTCTCCCACCCGAGGTTGGCCTCGGGCGATTTGTGCTTGCGTCTCCCGCCCGGGGTTGGCCTTGGGTGAGTCGGAAATTCACCGCTTATCCGGGGTTGGCCTCGGGCAAGCCATGACTGTATCTCCCGCTCGTGGTTGGTCTTGGGCGAGTCGTGACTGCGTCTCCCACCCGGGGTTGGCCTCGGGCAAGTCGTGATTGTGTCTCCCGCTTGGGGTTGGCCTTGGGCGAGTCGTGACTGCATCTCTGAGAGCACCTAGAGGGGGGGATGAATAGGTGATCCTGTAAAACTTAAAACTTAAGCCACAAAACTTGGTTAAGTGTTAGCACAATAATCACCAAGTGGCTAGAGAGGAGTCTGAACAAAACACAATAACCACAAAGATATCAATCACAAAGATGGCTGTTGGGACTTGCTATCAGTCGCAAGAAAGCCAACAGGGGTGAACAGTGTGGACAGTAGGGTTACGCGTGAGATGGCAAATAGCTCTATCAACCAGGCCTCTCACGGGCACTGTGCGGGGGTATTTATAGGTACCTGAACGCCCAGCGCCTTGTGTTAAGGACGCATGTGCCCTCAGCTACCTAGGTTATCCCTAGAATATTCCCATAAAGCAGGGTTACAGACTGTAATTACAGGGATGCCTTTACAAATTAGGCCCGTAACACGCGGCGGCCACGCAGGGCCCGTTACAATGGGCCGGATCGCACGTGGGCCTCTGAGCTGGACGAGGCCGCACTGTGGGATGCCTTCGTCGCCGGTCTTCGTCTGGTGCCGATCAAGCGAAGGGTGTCCCTGCCTGCTTTGTCTCTGTCAGAGCAGTGGTTAAGCAGCGGAGACTTCGAGCGAAGGGTGGCGTTTCTGCCTTCGCTCCAACATCTGCCCTCCGAGGGACCAGTTCGACAAAGTCACCTGGTGCCGAAGACGTCGCTAGATGGCGGAGACGCTGCCCTCGCTCAAAGTGGTTCCGCGGGGGTTTTTGATGTGACCGTTGATTGACCGCGTACTGTTGGATTGCGGGTTTCCCGAAGCGCCGCGCTCTGTTGGATTGCGGGTTTCCCGAAGAGCCGCGCCCTGCCTATAAAAGGGGGCGGGGGCCGGCGCTTTTTGAACTTTACTTTCCGCGCTCCGCGAAAACCCTAGCCGCCCGCCGTCTTGCTGCTCGTCTGCCCGCCGTGCTCTTGTTCGCCGGAGATCTGGCGCGAGTGAAGCAGACTGCCCGCCGCCGCCGACGGTACGTAGCGATGCCGTCTTCCTCTTCTTCCGCTGCCGCTACGCCGCCGGCTGGTTCCTCGCCGCCGGCCGCCGCCTCGTCGGAGGAGACGCTGAGCAGTTTGATGCCGGAGGAGTTGCGCGCCGGCGATTCTGTTGATTTCGGCGTGTCGCGAATGTCGTCGGCCCACGTGGAGGATATGCAGCGGTTGGGCTACTTCGGCGGCGGAGTTGCCCGTGCCCCGGGGACGGAGAAAGTCCCCGAGCCGGAGGGCGAGTTGGTTGTTTTCGAGGCGTTTTTCGCCGCCGGTCTCCGCTTGCCTGCGCATCGGTTTGTTGGCAAAGTCCTGCGCAGGTTCAACGTGCAAATACATCAGCTGACGCCGAATGCCGTGGTGGCCCTGTCGAAGTATGTCTGGGCGACGACTTCGTACGGCGGACAGCCATCGGTCGAAGTTTTTGCGAAGCATTATTGTTTACACTGGCAGAAGAGGATGATCGGGGACGAAGTTGCTCAGTTTGGGTCCTGCACTTTCACGCCGAAGACCGGCAAGACCACGATGCCAGTAGTCGAGTTGGTCCCTTGCGCCCGCAACAAGTGGGGCAACTGGAATGAATTTTGGTTTTACGTTGCTGAGGGTACCGTCGAAGGCCACGAGGGACTTCCCGTGTCCGAGATGTGCTCTAATTTTTACTCGGCGTACCCGCCCTTTGAAGTGGCGGAGGATGATGTGGACGAAGGGGCCCTTCGGTGTGCCGCCGGCCAGAGCAGTGGGCGCGACTTGGTTGAAGAGTTTGTGGCGTACGGGGTATGGCCCTTGGCACATGGTTGGGCGTTGGGCGAAGTATGCCCTCGCCAGATGCCTTTCCGTGGTGGAGAGATGGTGCGGAGTCCCGCCTTCGCGCTAAATCTGCGAAACCGTGATCTGGCCGCCTTTGTGCGTGAAGCTGAGGATGAGGCGGTGCGGCTTGTTGGGCGTTATGTGCCGAGGACCGAGGGCCAGCGCAGCTGGGAGATCCGCGGGTCGAATGACTGTTTGAATAGGGTCTTCGAATTGAACCAACTGCCATATGACGGCTATCCTGGTCAAGACGACGCGGACCGCCGGGGGAAGAAACCGGTGGTGGAGACTAAAGACGACCCTGCGCCGGCGGCCGCCCCATCCTCTAAGAAGAGGAAACTAGGTACTGCCATGGGAGGACTTGGGGTTTCCGATGGGTTTGCTAGAGAGTTGATGAGGACATGTGCGGCCCCGGGGGAAAGGATGTCTTCGCCCGAGCTCCGGGAGTCTTCGGCTCGGATGCTGAAGGTTACCGGGGGTTGCTGGCCTAGGAATGTTCCTATCCCCCGCGCGGCCAGCGGGGACGTTTTTACATCTCGCATGGTTCGCAAATGGAGAGTTTTTCCTTACGGGCGGAATATTGCTGCTGTTGTGTCGGCAGTGATGGACAAGGATCGCCAGGGGGCTGCACAAAAGCGGTAGGCGGCTATCAGGATTGTTGAAGCCAGGCCAAAGAGGCAAAAGCGGGGGTCGGCGAAGGCTGTGGCCCCCGGCGGAGGCAAGCCGCCGCTGGCGGCGAAGCCAGACGTCCCTGCATCTAGCAAGGCGCCAGAGGCAGCGGCGGGCGCCGGAGGCTCCAAACCGGCGAAGGCTGTGCCGCCGCTGAGCAGGGTGGTGGAGGCCGCGAAGGCGGCCCGGGCGTTGCCGTCGGCAGGCAAGCGTGTCGCCGACTTCGCCACCGACATTTGTGTGGAGGACTACCTTGGTGGTAAGTCGCTGGCTTTTTTTTTTAATTCGTTGGTGCATTACAGGGTCGGACGAGGGCCAGCTTGCTACAGTTGCGCTTGCCGCGGCGATCGCGACGGCTGCCATAGTGCCGAAGGCGAGGGGCGAGGCTCTTGGCTCCGGAGGCGAGGTGTCGGCCCTCGCGGTTGTCAGGGACGAGGCGGACGCAGCGACCCGCCGGCTGAAGGAGGTGACGGAGGCGCTGAGTCAGGTCCGCTGAGCTATACTCTCTCCCCCCCTTTCTTTTGGGGCAACAGCCTTACGTGTGCTCTGCAGGTGGCTGACTTCGCCAGCCGTACTGCGTCGGGGGCCCTCACGGCAGCTGTGTCTGCCGAAGTCGAGAGACTTCGGACGCAACATGCTGACGCTGTCCGTGAGAAATCAGCCTCCGACAGCAAGTGCCGTAAACTGACGGACAAGGTGGCCGCATTGGAGAGGGAGAAGGCTGACCTCCGGCGCCAACTGGCGGCGGAGAGGAGGGAGGCCAACGAGGCCATCGCCAAGGAGCAGGCTGCGCAGGCGGAGGCCAAGCTGGCGCGGGTGGAGGACAATCTTGCCAAGGAGCTCGCCGAACATCTGCAAGAGCGGCTCACCGCCCTGGAGAGCCGCGCGAAGGGGGCCGAGGCCGCGATGCGTGCGGAGGCCGAACGGACGCGCACGCAGCTTATGGATACATATCGTGAGCTGGGTGCGCGGACCGGTGACTTCGAGGTGCCGGACCGAGAGCCCGGGCTTCGATGTCTGCAATGGGTGCAGGAGGAGCTGCTGGAACTCCCCGCCGTCGTGGGGGGGTTTATGTCGTACGCCTCCCTGGTCACCTGCGAGGGGGCAATGAATGCGCTCTCCCGCGAAGGGTGCCGGCACTTCGAGGTCTTCGACGAGGCGGATGAAGATTTTGATCGAGATGTCTATAAGGTTGAAGACCTCGTGGTGAAGGATTCTGCCGGGGCCCTCTACGACCGGATGTGGGGTCCGCACGGTCGCGAGGTGGTCAGGGAGCGGGCGGAGACGGCGATGGCTCAGGTAACATTTTCGTTTGTTTGGCGTTTGTTGGATGTGGGGCGCGCGTGTGTTTGCTGAATTTTGCGTGTTTTGGCTTAGGCGTTGCGTGGCGAGCGGGTGGACGACCTCGGGGCGTTGAACAGCGCGCTGCCTGACCCGGAGCCGACCCCTGCGGAGGCCGTGTCCGGGGTCGCCCTGGAGCCAACCCCGGAGACCGCGGAAGATGCACCGGATGCCCCCACATCCGCAGCGGCCGGCGAAGACCTGCCCCCGAAGGTGGCCGAAGGCGCACCTGATGCCCCCGCGGCTGCTGCGCCGAGTACTGAAGATCCCGCGGCGGTGGCGGCGGAAACGACAGCGGAAGCAGCGGCGGAGCCAAAGGCGGAGGCTTCCGCAGCGCCAGGGCCTTCGCAGGTGGCGTAGTGGGTGTAATAGGGTTGGGGAATTTTGGATATGTTACTGAATTTTGGTTGCTGCGCAGGTTCAAGATTTTGGGCCTGCGCAAGCAACCGCTACTGCTAAATTTTTGGCGGCTTCGACCGCGGAAGGTGGTAATGAATGTGGCGGATCTGGATCTGAATTTTCTGAGTTTTTTGATGTTGCTGATTCTGGGAGCTCGGTTGAGTGGACTGAGGAGTCGTCGGAGGAGGATTTGGACTATTTCGCGGCTTTGGATGTGGCTGCGGCGGAGACCTCGCCGCACGCTGCGGACGCGCAAGATGTGCCAGGTCCTAGCACCGGGCGCCGACGGCGAAGGGCGGTTGCAAAGCGTAGAGTTAGCACGGAGGAAAGGTCTCGGCTTCGTGTGAGTAGGGCTGGTCGGCAGGAACTGTTGTCTTTGCCGGCCGCCGCGAGTACAGGGGAAGGGGAACTGCGAAGTCTTTTTGCGGGTGAGGAGCTTAGGATAATGTTATTTAATTATAGGGAGATGGGAATTATTCCTAAGGTTGAGCCGATGTAGAGTGTGGCGCCCTCGCGTGTATATGTGTAAAGGCTTGTACGATGAAGTTGTGTGCCCTCGCTTGCCTGTGCCTGCGGAGGCGTTGTGTACTTTGTCTGGTATGTTTTGTTATGCTGTGCTGGTGTGATTATAGTCGGTCTTAGCACGGACGGTTTGATGCTGTCGTTTCTGCTTTTGTTGTACTAGTTCGGCTGCGCCTTTAGGCGGCTTCTGCGTGGATAGTCTTCGCGGTAGACTTCGGGTTTTTTCGCGCTTGTTGTGCTAGTCCGGCTGCACCCTTAGGCGACTTCTGCGCGGATAGTCTTCGCGATAGACTTCGTGTTTCTTTGCACTTGTTGTGCTAGTCCGGCTGCACCCTTAGGCGACTTCTGCGTGGATAGTCTTCGCGATAGACTTCGTGTTTTTTCGCACTTGTTGTGCTAGTCCGGCTGCACCCTTAGGCGACTTCTGCGTGGATAGTCTTCGCGATAGACTTCGTGTTTTTTCGCACTTGTTGTGCTAGTCCGGCTGCACCCTTAGGCGACTTCTGCGCGGATAGTCTTCGCGATAGACTTCGTGTTTTTTCGCACTTGTTGTGCTCATCCGGCTGCACCCTTAGGCGACTTCTGCGCGGATAGTCTTCGCGATAGACTTCGTGTTTTTTCGCACTTGTTGTGCTCGTCCGGCTGCGCCCTTAGGCGACTTCTGCGCGGATAGTCTTCGCGATAGACTTCGTGTTTTTTCGCACTTGTTGGGCTCGTCCGGCTGCACCCTTAGGCGACTTCTGCGCGGATAGTCTTCGCGATAGACTTCGTGTTTTTTCGCACTTGTTGTGCTCGTCCGGCTGCGCCCTTAGGCGACTTCTGCGTGGATTTGTCGCACGCGAGGGTGGCTAGCGCTTAGCCTCGCGGTGACCTCGAATTGGTCGAATGTCGAAGACCGTCGTCGCGGTCTTTTTTCGACGCATGTTTTTGCGGGGGATTTTTCACACATATATTACATGGCTCCGTCTCGTTAAAAACCTCACCCCCCGGGAGGAAAAGAGTGCGGGCCGGTACAAGATTGTTTTTGGCGAATTACAAGGGTAGAGTCAGCCCCGATGAGTCAAACAAAAAATTTGCGAAGGTTGTCGATGTTCCAGGAGTGCTCCAGGTCCTCGCCGTTTGGCGTTGTGAGCCTGTAGGCGCTGGGGGAAGCTTTTGTCTTGACTATAAAGGGGCCCTCCCAGTTGGGCTCCAGCTTGCCCCTGGACTCCGTCCGAGCTGTTCGGACGAGTACGAGGTCCCCTTCGCTGAACTCCCTCGGGATGACTGCGTGGTCGCGCCATGCTTTGGTCTGGGCTTGGTATTTGTTTAGGGCCTGTAGGGCGAAGACCCGGTCTCCGTCAATGAGATCTTTTGAAGTTGGCTCGTCCACGTCGGGGACGGCTGACGGAACTGTACGCGGGGACCCATGCTTTATTTCTTGCGGGGTCATGGCCTCCGATCCGTATAGAAGGCGGAAAGGAGTGAACCCAGTCGCCCTGCACTCAGTTGTGTTTAGCGCCCAGACTGCCTCCGGTAACAAATCGGTCCATCTGCCTTTTTTTCATCGAGGAGCATTTTCTTGACAGCCGTGAAGATTTTCCCATTGGCGCGCTCCACGACCCCGTTGGACTGCGGGTGATAGACTGAAGCGAAGGCAAGCTTGGTGCCGATGGAAAAACAAAAATCCTTGAAATCTTGGCTGTCAAACTGCTTGCCGTTGTCGACTGTTAGCTCGGACGGTACTCCGAAGCGGCAAACGATGTTTTGCCAGAAGAATTTTTGGGCAGTCTTTGATGTTATTGTAGAAACAGCCCTCGCTTCGATCCATTTGGTGAAGTATTCGACGGCTATGAAGGCGAACTTGAGGTTCCCCTGAGCGGTGGGCAGGGGCCCGACAATGTCCAGGCCCCAGCGCTGGAGAGGCCATGTATGGGCAATCAGCTTTGTATACTACGAGGGGCTGCCTGACCGAGGAGAAAACTTCTGGCAGGCTTCGCAGGACCTTGCGACCCGATTTGCGGCGCAGATCATTGCGGGCCAGTAAAACCCTTGGCGGATCACCTTGGCAGCTAGGGCCCTTGGCCCTGCGTGCGAGCCGCACATGCCACTGTGGACTTCACGTAGGATCTGCATGCCTTCGGCTTCGGTGACGCACTTAAGCATTGGCTGACTGACCCCTTTCTTGTAGAGTTGGCCCTCAATCAGTGCGAAGTCCCGGCTTCGATGTCTGAGGCGCTTGGCCTCACTAACGTCGGTTGGATGATAGTACCCCTGTAGGAACAGGGTTATTGGTGCCCGCCAGTCTTCGGTCATGATTAGGTTGACTATGCGGTGGCCCTCGCTATCATTAGTTATTTGGAGCCCTTCGGGGCTCCGGACGGCTGGCGTGCCGATGGTGTGAAAGAACACGTCGGAGGGCAAGGGCTCGCCCCTGGCGGCAGCCTTGGCCAATGCATCGGCCTCCTCGTTCTTGGCCCTATCCACATGCTGCAAGGTGAATCCCTTGAACTGTCTCTCGAGACTTCGGATGGCCGCGAGGTATTGCATGAGCGCGGGGTCTTTTGCTGCATAGTCTTTCTCGACCTGGCCGGCAACTATCTTGGAGTCTGTTTTGATGATACATGTGGTGACTCCGAGGGCCCTTAGCTTGCGGAGGCCGAGAATAACTGCTTCATACTCTGCTATATTGTTTGTGCATCTGTCGGATTCCAGAGCGAAGCTGAGGCGTGCTGCATATTTGTGTTTGACTCCGGCTGGTGAGGTGACGACTGCGGCGACGCCTGCCCCCGCATGGCACCATGCGCCGTCGCAATGGATGGTCCAAACCTTCTCTGTGGACGGGTCCGACTGTGTTATTGGCCCAGTCCAGTCGACGACGAAGTCTGCCAGGACTTGTGACTTGATGGCTGTCCTGGGCTCGAAGCTGATGTGGTAGCCGGAGAGTTCGGCTGCCCACTTGGCAATCCTCACCGATGCCTCCGGGTTTCTGAATAGTTCGCCGAGCCCCCTATCCGAGGTGACTCGAACCTTGAATGCTTCAAAGTAATGGCGCAGTTTGTGCGAAGACATAACAACTGCGTAGGCGATCTTCTCCAGCTCTGTCATGTTGCATTTGGACGGTGTCAGGACCTCGGAGACATAGTAAACAGGGCACTGTCTGACCGCGCCCTCAACTGTCTACTCCTGCACTAGTGCCGCGCTGACCGCGTGCGGTGAAGCCGCGACATAGAGCAATAGGGGGAGCGAGGAGTCGGGGCTCGTGAGGATGGCCAGCTCCGACAGGTACTGTTTTAGTGAGGCGAAGGCCGCTGCTTGCTCCGGTCCCCAGGCGAAGTCTTTTGCACCGCGGAGTGTTTTGAGGAAGGGGAGACTTCGCTCGGCGGACCTGGAGATGAATCTGTTGAGAGCGGCCAATCTGCCTGTCAGACGCTGGACGTCCCTGGCGGATTGCGGAGGCGACATGTCGACGATGGCCTGGATCTTGGTTGGGTTGGCCTCGATGCCGCGGTGTGACACCAGGTAGCCCAATATCTTGCCCTGGCGAACACCGAAGATGCCCTTTTCCGGGTTTAGGCGGAGTCGTGCATCTCGCATGTTCGCGAATGTCTCGACGAGGTCGGCGAGATGGTCCTCCTTATTCTTGCTGGCGACGACGATGTCGTCCACATATGTAAATATATTTCTGCCAACCTGCCCTTCAAGTACTGTTTTGGTGAGTCTGGAGAAGGTGGACCCGACATTCTTGAGTCCCTCCGGCATTCTGATGAAGCAATAAGTGCCGAAGGGTGTTATAAAGCTGGTGCTAGCCTTGTCTTCCTCCTTCATGTATATCTGGTGATAGCCGGAGAAGCAGTCGAGGAGTGACATGACCTCGCATCCGGCCGCGCTATCGACTATTTTGTCGATCCGCGGCAACGGGAAATTGTCCTTTGGGCAGGCCTTATTGAGACTGGTGAAGTCTATGCACATTCGCCATTTCCCGCTTTTTTTTGCACCATTACGACATTGGAGAGCCACGTGTGGTAAGCCACTGGCTCGATGAATTTAGCTTCTAGGAGGCGGTGCACCTCCGCCTTGGCGGCCTCTGTCTTTTCGTCGGACATTTTGCGAAGCCTTTGCTTTTTTGGTCGCACCGAACGGTCAATTCCCAAGCTGTGCTCAATTATGGATCGGCTGACTCTGACCAGGTCGAGAGCGGACCAGGCAAAGACATCTTTATTCTTGGCCAGGCAGCAGAGAAGCTTCTCTTCTTCATGTGAGGTAAGGTCTTCGCTGACAGTGACTGTCTGCTTGGGCATGGCCTGATCGAGGGGGACAGTCTTGGTCCCGTCTTGGCTCTGCAACTGTGCCTTGTCATGCTGCTTATCGGTTGGGCTGGCGGGCGCAGGGACCTCGCGCTGGGTCATGAGACAGTGCACGTTCCTCTGACCAGGCACGAAGTCCCGCTCTATGTTGCGCGCGCGTCTGCTGGTTGCCGTAGATCGTAATAGCGCCTAGCGGACCTAGTATCTTCATACATAGGTACAATCCGTGGATGGCAGCTTCGAACTTATTGATGGAGGCCCGACCCATGATGGCGTTGTATGGATATACCATGTCGACAATGTCGAAGGTTACTTGCTCACTTCGGGCATTGGGTGCTACACCGAAGGAGAGGGGCAACTCTATTTTGCCAACGGGAAAGGTGCCCTTGCCGCCGAAGCCATACAACGGGTTGTCCGAAGGCTTGAGCAGGCTGTGGCTTATACCCATGCGGTCGAAGGCATGGAGGAAGATGATGTCCGCCTGACTACCGTTGTCGACTAGGACTTTGTGTAAGTCCCAGCCTGCCACGCTGCAATTGATGACCATGGCGTCGATGTGGGGGGCGCTGCGCAGGTCGACGTCTCGTGCGTCGAAGGTTAGCGGTATGTGGGACCACTTTGTCTGCACGACTGGGCCAGTGACGGCGACATGGTTGATGCTGCGGTAGTGGTCCCGCTTCTGCCGCTTGGTGTCGAAGTCAGTGCTTGACCCCCTGTTATCATGTGAATGACTCCGCGATATGGTTGATCGGCGAAGTCTTCCTGCTTTGGGGCATGGGGGATGTTTTGATGTTGCTGGTGTGGAGGTGGGGGTGGAGGAGGTACGATTTGTACTTCCTGATGGTGTTGGTAAGCGTGGTGCGATGGATGTGGAGAGGGGGCGTGGATATATGGTGGAGGGGGTTGCTGGTAGTTGTGCGCGACAATTCTGGGGTTGTCGGCTGGCTGCGCCCATGCCATTCTGTCTCTGGTGGCCTTCGTTTCGGGGCAGTCTTTGGTTTGGTGGGCGCAGTCTTCGCCGTGAGAAAGGCAGTAGAATCGGCGCGGCGGCTGTGCGCGCCCTCGGCCCCTGCCACGAGTTCCATTTCCACGGCCTTGGGGGGGATATTCCTGGCGGCGAGGGGGGTCAGCAGCGGGATGCTGGTTGGCGATGTTGTGCACTTGCTGCTGACTGCGGCCGTCTCGACCGGAGTCTGGCTGCGGAGTCCTCGTCCATGTGCGGCTGGACTGCGGGGCATCTTTGGGCTTCCGCTGTGACTCAACCTTGCGCTGGTGGAGCTCTTCGGATTTGGCATATTTTTCAAAGAGCTGATATAGCTCCTGGAGGTTTTTGGGTGGATCTCTGATACAATGACTGTAGAGGACGCCGGCGCGAAGGCCACTGATGGCGTAGTGGATAGCGATCTGATCATCGACGGAGGGCAGATGTGACTTGAGTGTTAAGAATTTGCGGTAATACTCCCGCAGAGTCTCCTTTTCCAGCTGCTTGCAAAGCGAGAGCTCGGCCAAGGCGTCGGTGTCTGGGCGGTACCCTTGGAAGTTGAGCAGGAACTTGTCCCTGAGACTTCTCCATGAATCAATGGACAGCGGAGGCAATCTGGTGAACCAGGTGAGTGCTGGGCCCTCTAGGGCGATGATGAAAGACTTCGCCATTGTGGCGTCGTCCCCTCCGGCGGATGCAACGGCGACCTGATAACTCATTATGTATTGCGCCGGGTCGGTGCTGCCGTTGTACTTGGGATAGATCCCTGCTCAGAAGTTAGCTGGCCAAGGCGTCACTTGCAGGTGTGGCGCCAGGGGACTTCGCTCGTCGAGGTAGTTGACCCCTTGGAATGGCGCGCCATGCTGGAAGGTGTAGTCATGCTGGGGGAAACGCGGGTTCTCCGGCTGCGCTCGGTGTTGCAGGGGTGGGCCATGCTGCAGGCCGAGGTGGCCTTCGCGCGTGTCTTCCGGTTGTGCGCGCTGCTGGAGGGGTGGCTATTGCTGTAGGCCAAGGTGGCCTTCGCGCTGCATCAGCGCGATCTCGCGCTCGAGGTCTTGGGCCTTCTGCTCCTCGTCGCGTATCATTTGCCGCACCTTGGCTAGTGCGGACACACGCTGGCGCTTGGCCTCCAGTATCTCTTTCTGCCTCTGGAGATTGCGGTTCTTGAGGCGCAGGGCGCGCAGCTGTAGCTGTTCTTCTGTTGAGACGCCGAGGACCTCGCCGTCCTCGGTGAGGTCCGCGCCTTCCAGTGGGGCGAAGCCTGGGGGCGGCTGCGATTGTCCTTCGGGCCCACAGGTGCGGAAGGTGTCGTCTTCGCAGGTGCGGGGAACATTGTCTTCAGTGGGCTCTTGGTGGGTGGATTGGGTGAGGACGAGGGCCTTGCCCTTTCTTGCGGCAAGCAGTGCTGCCTTCGCAGCCTCGTCAGCCTTCGGGTTAGCTCTCTTGGGTGCCATCGCGGGTGGTTTTGTCGTAGCATGAACGGTGGGCGCCAAATGTTGGGACTTGCTATCAGTCGCAAGAAAGCCAACAGGGGTGAACAGTGTGGACAGTAGGGTTACGCGTGAGATGGCAAATAGGTCTATCAACCAGGCCTCTCACGGGCACTGTGCGGGGGTATTTATAGGTACCTGAACGCCCAGCGCCTTGTGTTAAGGACGCATGTGCCCTCAGCTACCTAGGTTATCCCCAGAATATTCCCATAAAGCAGGGTTACAGACTGTAATTACAGGGATGCCTTTACAAATTAGGCCCGTAACACGCGGCGGCCACGCAGGGCCCGTTACAATGGGCCGGATCGCACGTGGGCCTCTGAGCTGGACAAGGCCGCACTGTGGGATGCCTTCGCCGCCGGTCTTCGTCTGGTGCCGATCAAGCGAAGGGTGTCCCTGCCTGCTTTGTCTCTGTCAGAGCAGCGGTTAAGCAGCGGAGACTTCGAGCGAAGGGTGGCGTTTCTGCCTTCGCTCCAACAATGGTACGGTGGTTATCCCGTGGTTCGGCCAAGACCAACGCTTGCCTACTCCATGTTGTGGCGTCCCAACGGACGAGGATTGCAATCAACCCCTCTCAAGCAGTCCAAAGACCCACTTGAATACCACGGTGTTTTGCTTTGCTTTTCTTAATCCCGTTTGCGAGGAATCTCAACAACTTGGAGCCTCTCGCCCTTACACTTGAAGTTCACAAAGAAGCACGGAGCAAGGGAGGGATTAGAAACTCACACAAGACACAAAGATCACAGCAAATACGCACACACAAGACCCAGACTTGAGCTAAAGAGACTAGCACACTAGAACGGAGCTCAAATCACTAGAATGTCGAACAAATGCGTAGGAATGGAGTGTGAGTGATCAAGAGTGCTCGAGGAATGCTTGGTATACTCCTCCATGCGCCTAGGGGGTCCCTTTTATAGCCCCAAGGCAGCTAGGAGCCGTTGAGAGCAATCTGGGAAGGCAGTTCTTGCCTTCTGTCGTTTGGCGCACCGGACAGTCCGGTGCACACCGGACAGTGTCCGGTGCCCGATTTCTTTCCTTCTACGGCGAAGCCGACCGTTGGCAGCCAGAGAGCCATTGGCGCACCGGACATGTCCAGTGCACACCGGACAGTCCGGTGCCCCCTTCTAGCCGTTGGCTCAGCCACGTGTCCCGCGCAGATCGCGCGGCCGACCGTTGGCTCACCGGACAGTCCGGTGCACACCGGACAGTCCGGTGCACACCGGACAGTCCGGTGAATTATAGCCGTACGTCGCCGGTGAATTCCCGAGAGCGGCCAGTTCGCTCGAGCCAGCCTGGCGCACCGGACACTGTCCGGTGCACCACCAGACAGTCTGGTGCTCCTAGACTAAGCAGACTTTGGCTGAACAAAGCCATCTTATTTCCAATACGATTTTTCCTGTTTACAGCACTTAGACACAATACATTAGTCCATAAAATAATGTACTAAGTCTAGCAACATACCTTTTGACATGATTTGCACTTTGTCCACCCCTTTTCATAGTTTAACACAAAAGCACTTGTGTTGGCACTCAAACACCAAAATACTTAGAAATGGCCCAAGGGCACATTTCCCTTTCAATCTCCCCCTTTTTGGTGATTTATGCCAACATAACATAAAGCAAGTAGAACAAGTGCAAAATCACTTCAAATAAAACTCAAATTTGTTTTGAATCAGATTTGGCATATATGGATCATCCTTTGCCACCACTTGGTTTATTTTCGCAAATGAAACTCAATTTCCTATCTCTAAGTCAAACGCACATGTTAAGACATAAAGAGAGTCATTCCAAGAGAAATTGATTCAAGATTTCAAAAACTCCCCTTTTTTTATAATCAACACTTCTCCCCACAAGAAGCCAAGTTTTGACAAGAGAGACAATAACAGAGTTTTGACAAACAAAAAGCTCTATTCTACTATTTTCAAACTCTCTCAAGTGGTAGCTGATCCATTTATCGCTTTGGCCTTTATTTTCTCCCCCTTTGGCATCAAGCACCAAAACGGGATTAATCTTGGCCCTTTAACCCTATTGCCTCACCAAAATCTTCAACGAAGAGCAAATAGGCAATAAGAGTATAAAGATGAACTTGGAAAAGTTACTCTTTTCATCGGAGTGCAGTGGAAGTCTTGCATGGTCCAAATTCACCTTTTCCCTTTCAATTCACCTTCGAGACTAAATCAAGCAAACTCACGCACATGGTTAGTCTCAAAGGGTCAAGTTGCAACACACCTCCCCCTAAATATGTGCATCACATGCATAAGGACTTGTGAGGTCCGGGGAGTGCTTGTACAACTTGAGCACCACAATAAGCAACAAAATACAGAATGAACATGATCAATGGCATAAACACATGTATGCTACAATTCAATCCACGTTCCGCGAATCTAAGACATTTAGCTCACTACGCAGCCTGCAAAAGGTCTTCTCATCTAGAGGCTTGGTAAAGATATCGGCTAGCTGGTTCTCGGTGCTAACATGAAACACTTCGATATCTCCCTTTTGCTGGTGGTCTCTCAAAAAGTGATGCCGGATGTCTATGTGCTTTGTGCGGCTGTGCTCAACAGGATTTTCCGTCATGCGGATAGCACTCTCATTATCACATAGGAGTGGGACTGTGCTCAGATTGTAGCCAAAGTCCCTGAGGGTTTGCCTCATCCAAAGTAGTTGCGCGCAACACTGTCCTGCGGCAACGTACTCGGCCTCAGCGGCGGATAGGGCAACGGAAGTTTGTTTCTTAGAGTTCCACGACACTAGGGACCTTCCTAAGAATTGGCACGTCCCTGATGTACTCTTCCTATCGACCTTACATCTAGCATAGTCGGAATCTGAGTATCCAATTAAGTCAAAGTTAGACCCCTTAGGATACCAGATCCCGAAGCAAGGCGTAGCGACTAAATATCTAAGTATTCGCTTCACTGCCACTAAGTGACACTCCTTAGGATCGGATTGAAATCTAGCACACATGCATACGCTAAGCATAATATCTGGTCTACTAGCACATAGATAAAGTAAAGACCCTATCATTGACCGGTATGCTTTTTGATCAACGGACTTACTGATAGTCGCCTAGAGGGGGGGGGGGGGGTGAATAGGGCGAAACTGAAATTTACAAATATGAATACAACTACAAGCCGGGTTAGCGTTAGAAATATAAATGAGTCCGCGAGAGAGGGCGCAAGACAAAACGCAATCAAATGAAGAGTGTGACACTCGGATTTGTTTTACCGAGGTTCGGTTCTTGCAAACCTACTCCCCGTTGAGGAGGCCACAAAGGTCGGGTCTCTTTCAACCCTTCCCTCTCTCAAACGGTCCCTCGGACCGAGTGAGCTTCTCTTCTCAAATCACTTGGGAATCAAAACTCCCCGCAAGGACCACCACACAATTGGTGTCTCTTGCCTCAATTACAAGTGAGTGTTTGATCTCAAGAAAGAATGCGAAAGAAAAAGAAGCGATCCAAGCGCAAGAGCTCAAATGAACACTACAAATCACTCTCTCTAGTCACTAAGGCTTTGTGTGGAGTTGGGAGAGGATTTGATCTCTTTTGTTGTGCTTTGCAATGAATGCTAGCTCTCGTATAGTGGTTGGAAGCTGGAAAACTTGGATACGATGAATGTGGGGGTGGTTGGGGTATTTATAGCCCCAACCACCAAACTTGACCGTTGGTGGAGGCTGTCTGTTCGATGGCGCACCGGACAGTCCGGTGCACACCGGACATGTCCGGTGCCCCAGCCACGTCACCAGAGCCGTTGGAATCTGACCGTTGGAGTTCTGACTTCTGGGCCCGCCTCGATGTCCGGTGGCGCACCGGATATGAACTGTTCAGTGTCCGGTGCGCCGGTATGGGCTCGCCTGCCTTCTGCGCGCGCTGCGCGCGCATTTATTGCGTTGCAGGTAGCCGTTGGCGCGAAGTAGTCGTTGCTCGGAGGATGCACCGGACAGTCCGGTGCATACCGGACATGTCCGGTGAATTATACCGGAGCAGCCTTCGTAAAATCCCGAGGCTGGCGAGTTCCAGAGCCGCGTCCCGTTGGAGCACCGGACACTGTCCGGTGTACACCGGACAGTCCGGTGAATTATAGCGTGCCGACTCTGGATTTTCCCGAAGGTGACGAGTTGGAGTTGGATTCCTCTGGTGCACCGGACACTGTCCGGTGGCACACCGGACAGTCCGGTGCGCCAGACCAGAGGGGCCTTCGGTAGCTCCTTTGCTCTTTTGTCGAACCCAACATTTGGTCTTTTTATTGGCTAAGTGTGAACCTTTTGCACCTGTAAAACTTATACACTAGAACAAACTAGTTAGTCCAAAGATTTGTGTTGGGCAATTCAACCACCAAAATTATATAGGAACTAGGTGTAAGCCTAATTCCCTTTCAATCTCCCCCTTTTTGGTGATTGATGCCAACACAAACCAAAGCAAATATAGAAGTGCATAATTGAACTAGTTTGCATAATATAAGTGCAAAGGTTGCTTGGAATTGAGCCAATATAACTACTTACAAGATATGCATGGATTGTTTCTTCATTTTTAACATTTTGGACCACGCTTGCACCACATGTTTTGTTTTTGCAAAATTTTTGTAAATCTTTTCAAGTTCTTTTGCAAATAGTCAAAGGTAAATGAATAAGAGTTTGCAAAGCATTTTCAAGATTTGAAATTTTCTCCCCCTGTTTCAAATGCTTTTCCTTTGACTAAACAAAACTCCCCTTAAATAAAATCCTCCTCTTAGTGTTCAAGAGGGTTTTGATATATCATTTTTGAACTACTACTTTCTCCCCCTTTTGAACACAATAGGATACCAATTGATAATATTCTTGGAAACACGAAGTTTTGAAATTGGTGGTGGTGCGGTCCATTTGCTTTGGGCTCATACTTTCTCCCCCTTTGGCATGAATCGCCAAAAACGGAATCATTAGAGCCCTGGAAGTGCTATCTTCCCCTTTGGTCATAAATAAATGAGTTAAGATTATACCAAAGACGAAGTCCTTTTGCTCTCTCCCCCAAAGATGGAGAGTCTCTTGGAGCGACGGCGAAGGATGAGTTACGGAGTGGAAGCCTTTGTCTTCGCCGAAGACTCCAATTCCCTTTCAATACACCTATGACTTGGTTTGAAATAGACTTGAAAAGCACATTAGTCATAGCATATGAAAGAGACATGATCAAAGGTATATAGAAGAGCAATGTGTGCAATTTAACAAAAGAAGTTTCTAGAATCAAGAATATTGAGCTCATGCCTAAGTTTGTTAAAAGATTGTTCATCAAGAGGCTTGGTAAAGATATCGGCTAATTGATCTTTAGTATTAATGTAGGAAATCTCGATATCTCCCTTTTGTTGGTGATCCCTAAGAAAATGATACCGAATGGCTATGTGTTTAGTGCGACTATGCTCGACGGGATTATCCGCCATCTTGATTGCACTCTCATTATCACATAGCAAAGGGACTTTGGTTAATTTGTAACCGTAGTCCCGCAGGGTTTGCCTCATCCAAAGCAATTGCGCGCAACAATGGCCTGCGGCAATGTACTCGGCTTCGGCGGTGGAAAGAGCGACTGAATTTTGCTTCTTTGAAGCCCAAGACACCAAGGATCTTCCCAAGAACTGGCAAGTCCCTGATGTGCTCTTCCTATTGATTTTGCACCCCGCCCAATCGGCATCCGAATATCCAATCAAATCAAATGTGGATCCCCTAGGATACCAAAGCCCAAACTTAGGAGTATAAGTCAAATATCTCAAGATTCGTTTTACGGCCGTAAGGTGAGCTTCCTTAGGGTCGGCTTGGAATCTTGCACACATGCATACGGAAAGCATAATATCCGGTCGAGATGCACATAAATAGAGTAAAGAACCTATCATCGTCCGGTATACCTTTTGATCCACGGACTTACCTCCCGTGTCGAGGTCGAGATGCCCATTAGTTCCCATGGGTGTCTTGATGGGTTTGGCATCCTTCATTCCAAACTTGCTTAGAATATCTTGAGTGTACTTGGTTTGGCTTAGGAAGGTGCCCTCTTGGAGTTGCTTCACTTGAAATCCTAGAAAATACTTCAACTCCCCCATCATAGACATCTCGAATTTTTGTGTCATGATCCTACTAAACTCTTCACATGTAGACTCGTTAGTAGACCCAAATATAATATCATCAACGTAAATTTGGCATACAAACAAGTCATTTTCAAGAGTTTTAGTAAAGAGTGTAGGATCGGCCTTTCCGACTTTGAAGCCATTAGCAATAAGGAAATCTCTAAGGCATTCATACCATGCTCTTGGAGCTTGCTTGAGCCCATAAAGCGCCTTAGAGAGCTTATAGACATGGTTAGGGTACTCACTGTCTTCAAAGCCGGGAGGTTGCTCAACATAGACCTCTTCCTTGATTGGTCCATTGAGGAAGGCACTTTTCACGTCCATTTGGTAAAGCTTGAAGCCATGGTAAGTAGCATAGGCTAATAATATACGAATTGACTCAAGCCTAGCTACGGGTGCATAGGTTTCACCGAAATCCAAACCTTCGACTTGGGAGTATCCTTTGGCCACAAGTCGAGCTTTGTTCCTTGTCACCACACCATGCTCATCTTGCTTGTTGCGGAAGACCCATTTGGTTCCTACAACATTTTGATTAGGACGTGGAACTAAATGCCATACCTCATTCCTAGTGAAGTTGTTGAGCTCCTCTTGCATCGCCACCACCCAATCCGAATCTTGTAGTGCTTCCTCTACCCTGTGTGGCTCAATAGAGGAAACAAACGAGTAATGTTCACAAAAATGTGCAACACGAGATCTAGTGGTTACCCCCTTATGAATGTCGCCGAGGATGGTGTCGACGGGGTGATCTCGTTGAATTGCTTGGTGGACTCTTGGGTGTGGCGGTCTTTGTTCTTCATCCTCCTTGTCTTCCTCAATTGCATCTCCCCCTTGATCATTGTCGTCATCTTGAGGTGGCTCATTTGCTTGATCTTCTACTTCATCAACTTGAACTTCATCCTCATTTTGAGTTGGTGAAGATGCTTGCGTTGAGGAGGATGGTTGATCTTGTGCATGTGGAGGCTCTTCGGATTCCTTAGGACACACATCTCCAATGGACATGTTCCTTAGCGCTATGCACGGAGCCTCTTCAATACCTATCTCATCAAGATCAACTTGCTCTACTTGAGAGCCGTTAGTCTCATCAAACACAACGTCACATGAGACTTCAACTAGTCTAGTGGACTTGTTAAAGACCCTATATGCCCTTGTGTTTGAGTCATATCCTAGTAAAAAGCCTTCTACAGTCTTAGGAGCAAATTTAGATTTTCTACCTCGTTTAACAAGAATAAAGCATTTGCTACCAAAGACTCTAAAATATGAAATGTTGGGCTTTTTACCGGTTAGGAGTTCATACGATGTCTTCTTGAGGATTCGGTGAAGATATAACCGGTTGATGGCGTAGCAGGCGGTGTTGACCGCCTCGACGCAAAACCGATCCGAAGTCTTGTACTCATCAAGCATGGTCCTTGCCATGTCCAATAGAGTTCGATTCTTCCTCTCCACTACACCATTTTGTTGTGGCGTGTAGGGAGAAGAGAACTCATGCTTGATGCCCTCCTCCTCAAGAAAGCCTTCGATTTGAGAGTTCTTGAACTCCGTCCCGTTGTCGCTTCTAATTTTCTTGGTCCTTAAGCCGAACTCGTTTTGAGCCCGTCTCAAGAATCCCTTTAAGGTTTCTTGGGTTTGAGATTTTTCCTGTAAAAAGAATACCCAAGTGAAGCGAGAATAGTCATCCACTATTATAAGACAATACTTACTCTCGCCGATGCTTATGTAAGCAATCGGGCCGAATAGATCCATGTGGAGTAGCTCAAGCGGCCTGTCGGTCGTCATGATGTTCTTGTGTGGATGATGAGTGCCAACTTGCTTTCCTGCTTGGCATGCGCTACAAACCCTGTCTTTCTCAAAATGAACATTTGTTAGTCCTAAAATGTGCTCTCCCTTTAGAAGCTTGTGAAGATTCTTCATCCCAACATGTGCTAGTCGGCGATGCCAGAGCCAGCCCATGTTAGTCTTAGCAATTAAGCAAGTGTCGAGTTCAGCTCTATCAAAATCTACCAAGTATAGCTGACCCTCTAACACTCCCTTAAATGCTATTGAATCATCACTTCTTCTAAAGACAGTGACACCTATATCAGTAAAGAGACAGTTGTAGCCCATTTTGCATAATTGAGATACAGAAAGCAAATTGTAATCTAAAGAATCTACAAGAAAAACATTGGAAATAGAATGGTCAGGAGATATAGCAATTTTACCCAATCCTTTGACCAAACCTTGATTTCCATCCCCGAATGTGATAGCTCGTTGGGGATCTTGGTTTTTCTCATATGAGGAGAACATCTTCTTCTCCCCTGTCATGTGGTTTGTGCACCCGCTGTCGAGTATCCAACTTGAGCCCCCGGATGCATAAACCTACAAAACAATTTTAGTTCTTGACTTTAGGTACCCAAACGGTTTTGGGTCCTTTGGCATTAGAAACGAGAACTTTGGGTACCCAAACACAAGTCTTGGAGCCCTTGTGTTTGCCCCCAACAAACTTGGCAACTACCTTGCCGGATTTGTTAGTAAGCACATAAGATGCATCAAAAGTCTTAAATGAAATGTCATGATCATTTGATGCACTAGGAGTTTTCCTGTTAGGCAACTTAGCACGGGTTGGTTGCCTAGAGCTAGATGTCTCACCCTTATACATAAAAGCATGGTTAGGGCCAGAGTGAGACTTCCTAGAATGAACTCTCCTAATTTTGTCCTCGGGATAACCGACAGGGTACAAAATGTAACCCTCGTTATCCTGAGGCATGGGAGCCTTGCCCTTTACAAAATTAGACAATCTTTTAGGAGGGGCACTAAGTTTGACATTGTCTCCCCTTTGGAAACCAATGCCGTCCTTGATGCTAGGGCGTCTCCCATTATAGAGCATACTACGAGCAAATTTAAATTTTTCATTCTCTAAGTTATGCTCGGCAATTTTAGCATCTAATTTTGCTATATGATCATTTTGTTGTTTAATTAAAGCCATGTGATCATGAATAGCATCAATGTTAACATCTCTACATCTAGTACAAATAGAAACATGCTCAACACTAGATGTAGAGGATTTGCATGAATTGAGTTCAACGATCTTAGCACGCAATATATCATTATTATCTCTAAGATTGGAAATTGTAGTATTGAAAACATCTAGATCTTTAGCCTTAGCAATTAAAATTTCATTTTCTACTCTAAGGCTAGCAAGAGAAATGTTTAATTCTTCAATCCTAGCAAGCAAATCATCATTATTATCTCTAGGATTGGAAATCGAAACATTACAAACATGTGAATCAACCTTAGCATTTAAACTAGCATTTTCATGTCTAAGGTTGTCAATCATCTCATGGCAAGCGCTTAGCTCACTAGATAGTTTTTGACATTTTTCTACTTCTAGAGCGTAAGCATTTTTAACCTTAACATGCTTTTTATTTTCCTTGATTAGGAAGTCCTCTTGGGTGTCCAAGAGATCATCCTTTTCATGGATGGCACTAATCAATTCATTAAGTTTTTCCTTTTGTTGCATGTTGAGGTTGGCAAAAAGAGTACGCAAATTATCTTCCTCATCACTAGCATTATCATCACTAGAGGATTCATATCTAGTGGAGGATTTAGATTTAACCTTCTTTTTGTCGTCCTTTGCCATGAGGCACTTGTGGCCGACGTTGGGGAAGAGAAGTCCCTTGGTGACGGCGATGTTGGCGGCGTCCTCGTCTTCGGAGGAGTCGCTAGAGCTTTCGTCGGAGTCCCACTCCCGACAAACATGGGCATCGCCGCCCTTCTTCTTGTAGTACCTCTTCTTCTCCTTTCTTCTCCCCTTCTTGTCGTCGCCCCTGTCACTATCACTTGATAATGGACATTTAGCTATAAAGTGACCGGGCTTACCACACTTGTAGCAAACCTTCCTGGAGCGGGACTTGTAGTCTTTCCCTCTCCTTTGTTTGAGGATTTGGCGGAAGCTCTTGATGACGAGCGCCATTTCCTCATTGTCAAGCTTGGAGGCGTCGATTGGTTGTCTACTTGGTGTAGACTCCTCCTTCTTTTCCTCCGTCGCCTTGAATGCGACGGGTTGAGCTTCGGATGTGGAGGGATCATCAAGCTCGTTGATCTTCCTCGAGCCTTCGATCATGCACTCAAAACTTACAAAATTCCCGATTACTTCCTCGGGGGTCATTAGTGTATATCTTGGGTTGCCACGGATTAGTTGAACTTGAGTAGGGTTAAGGAAAATAAGAGATCTTAGAATAACCTTAACCACCTCGTGGTCATCCCACTTTTTGCTCCCGAGGTTGCGCACTTGGTTTACCAAGGTCTTGAGCCGGTTGTACATGTTTTGTGGCTCTTCTCCTTTGCGAAGCTGGAAGCGACCGAGCTCCCCCTCGATCGTTTCCCGCTTGGTGATCTTTGTAAGCTCATCTCCCTCGTGCGCGGTTTTGAGCACATCCCAAACCTCCTTGGCGCTCTTCAACCCTTGAACTTTGTTATACTCCTCTCTACTTAAAGAGGCGAGGAGTATTGTTGTTGCTTGAGAGTTGAAGTGCTCGATTTGGGCAACCTCGTCCTCATCATAATCCTCATCCCCTACAGATGGTACCTGTGCTCCAAACTCAACAACATTCCATATACTTTTGTGGAGTGAGGTTAGATGAAATTTCATTAAATCACTCCACCTAGCATAATCTTCACCGTCAAAGGTTGGCGGTTTGCCTAATGGAACGGAAAGTAATGGAGTATGTCTAGATGTACGAGGATAGTGTAAGGGGATCTTACTAAACTTCTTACGCTCTTGGCGTTTAGAAGTTACGGAGGGCGCATCGGAGCCGGAGGTCGATGTTGATGAAGTGTTGGTCTCGTAGTAGACCACTTTCCTCATCTTCTTGTGCTTGTCGCCACTCCGATGTGGCTTGTGAGAGGAAGATCTCTCCTTCATTTCTTTGTGGTGAGAAGAAGATTTCTTCTCCTTCCCTTTGTTGGAGGAGCTCTTCTTCTTCCCCTTCCTCTTGGTGCGGGACTCTTCCGATGAAGTGCTCCCGTGGCTTGTAGTGGGCTTTTCGCCGGTCTCCATCTCCTTCTTGGCGTGATCTCCCGACATCACTTCGAGCGGTTAGGCTCTAATGAAGCACCGGGCTCTGATACCAATTGATAGTCGCCTAGAGGGGGGTGAATAGGGCGAAACTGAAATTTACAAATATGAATACAACTACAAGTCGGGTTAGCGTTAGAAATATAAATGAGTCCGCGAGAGAGGGCGCAAGACAAAACGCAAGCAAATGAAGAGTGTGACACTCGGATTTGTTTTACCGAGGTTCGGTTCTTGCAAACCTACTCCCCGTTGAGGAGGCCACAAAGGCCGGGTCTCTTTCAACCCTTCCCTCTCTCAAACGGTCCCTCGGACCGAGTGAGCTTCTCTTCTCAAATCACTTGGGAATCAAAACTCCCCGCAAGGACCACCACACAATTGGTGTCTCTTGCCTCAATTACAAGTGAGTGTTTGATCTCAAGAAAGAATGCGAAAGAAAAAGAAGCGATCCAAGCGCAAGAGCTCAAATGAACACTACAAATCACTCTCTCTAGTCACTAAGGCTTTGTGTGGAGTTGGGAGAGGATTTGATCTCTTTTGTTGTGCTTTGCAATGAATGCTAGCTCTTGTATAGTGGTTGGAAGCTGGAAAACTTGGATACGATGAATGTGGGGGTGGTTGGGGTATTTATAGCCCCAACCACCAAACTTGACCGTTGGTGGAGGCTGTCTGTTCGATGGCGCACCGGACAGTCCGGTGCACACCGGACATGTCCGGTGCCCCAGCCACGTCACCAGAGCCGTTGGAATCTGACCGTTGGAGTTCTGACTTCTAGGCCCGCCTCGATGTCCGGTGGCGCACCAGACATGAACTGTTCAGTGTCCGGTGCGCCGGTATGGGCTCGCCTGCCTTCTGCGCGCGCTGCGCGCGCATTTATTGCGTTGCAGGTAGCCGTTGGCGCGAAGTAGCCGTTGCTCGGAGGATGCACCGGACAGTCCGGTGCACACCGGACATGTCCGGTGAATTATAGCGGAGCAGCCTTCGTAAAATCCCGAGGCTGGCGAGTTCCAGAGCCGCGTCCCGTTGGAGCACCGGACACTGTCCGGTGTACACCGGACAGTCCGGTGAATTATAGCGCGCCGACTCTGGATTTTCCCGAAGGTGACGAGTTGGAGTTGGATTCCTCTGGTGCACCGGACACTGTCCGGTGGCACACCGGACAGTTCGGTGCGCCAGACCAGAGGGGCCTTCGGTAGCTCCTTTGCTCTTTTGTCGAACCCAACATTTGGTCTTTTTATTGGCTAAGTGTGAACCTTTTGCACCTGTAAAACTTATACACTAGAACAAACTAGTTAGTCCAAAGATTTGTGTTGGGCAATTCAACCACCAAAATTATATAGGAACTAGGTGTAAGCCTAATTCCCTTTCACTTACCTCCTTTGTTGAGGTCGGTGTGTCCGTCGGTTCCCATCGGAGTCTTTGCGGGCTTGGCATCCTTCATCCCAAACCGCTTTAGCAAGTCTTGCGTGTACTTCGTTTGGGAGATGAAGGTGCCGTCCTTGAGTTGCTTCACTTGGAACCCAAGGAAGTATTTCAACTCACCCATCATCGACATCTCGAATTTCTGCGTCATCACCCTGCTAAACTGTTCACAAGACTTTTAGTTAGTAGAACCAAATATTATGTCATCGACATAAATTTGGCACACAAACAAATCACCATCACATGTCTTGGTAAAAAGAGTTGGATCGGCTTTCCCAACCTTGAAAGCATTAGCAATTAAAAAGTTTCTAAGGCATTCATACCATGCTCTTGGGGCTTGCTTAAGTCCATAGAGCGCCTTAGAGAGCTTACACACGTGGTCGGGGTACCGTTCATCCTCGAAGCCAGGGGGTTGCTCCACGTACACCTCCTCCTTGATTGGCCCATTGAGGAAAGCGCTCTTCACATCCATTTGGAACAACCTGAAAGAATGGTGAGCGGCATATGCTAGCAAGATACGAATTGACTCTAGCCTAGCCACAGGAGCAAAAGTCTCCTCAAAGTCCAAACCTGCGACTTGGGCATAACCTTTTGCCACAAGTCGAGCCTTGTTCCTCGTCACCACCCCATGCTCGTCCTGTTTGTTGTGGAACACCCACTTGGTTCCCACAACGTTTTGCTTGGGACGAGGTACCAGTGTCCAAACTTCATTGCGCTTGAAGTTGTTGAGCTCCTCTTGCATGGCCAACACCCAGTCCGAATCTAGCAAGGCCTCTTCTACCCTGAAAGGCTCAATAGAAGAGACAAAGGAGTAATGCTCACAAAAATTAACCAATCGAGATCGAGTAGTTACTCCCTTGCTAATATCACCCAGAATTTGGTCGACGGGATGATCCCTTTGAATGATCGCTCGAACTTGGGTTGGAGGTGCCGGTTGCGCTTCTTCCTCCATCACTTGATCATCTTGTGCTCCCCCTTGATCACACGCCTCCTTTTGATGAACCTGTTCATCGTCTTGAGTTGGGGGATGCACCATAGTTGAGGAGGAAGGTTGATCTTGCTCATGTTGTTCCTGTGGCCGCACATCTCCAATCGCCATGGTGCGTATTGCGGCCGTTGGAACGTCTTCTTCATCTACATCATCAAGATCAACAACTTGCTCTCTTGGAGAGCCATTAGTTTCATCAAATACAACGTCGCTAGAGACTTCAACCAAACCCGATGATTTGTTGAAGACTCTATACGCCTTTGTATTTGAGTCATAACCTAACAAAAACTCTTCTACAACTTTGGGAGCAAATTTAGAATTTCTACCCTTCTTCACTAGAATGTAGCATTTGCTCCCAAATACACGAAAGTAAGATACATTGGGTTTGTTACCGGTTAGAAGCTTGTATGACGTCTTCTTGAGGAGACGATGAAGGTATACCCTGTTGATGGCGTGGCAAGCCGTGTTCACGGCTTCTGACCAAAAGCACTCGGGGGTCTTGAACTCTCCAAGCATCGTCCTCGCCATATCGATGAGCGTCCTGTTCTTCCTCTCTACCACACCATTTTGTTGTGGTGTGTAGGGAGCGGAGAACTCGTGCTTGATCCCTTCCTCCTCAAGAAACTCCTCCACTTGAAGGTTCTTGAATTCGGACCCGTTGTCGCTTCTTATCTTCTTCACTTTGAGCTCAAACTCATTTTGAGCTCTCCTTAGGAAGCGCTTGAGGGTCCCTTGGGTTTCAGACTTATCCTGCAAAAAGAATACCCAAGTGAAGCGGGAAAAGTCATCAACAATAACTAGACCATACTTACTTCCTCCTATGCTTAGATAGGCGACGGGTCCGAAGAGGTCCATATGTAGCAGCTCCAGGGGTCTTGATGTGGTCATCACATTCTTGCTGTGATGCGCTCCTCCCACTTGTTTACCTGTTGACAAGCTGCACAAGGTCTATCTTTTTCGAATTGCACGTTAGTCAAACCTATCACGTGTTCTCCCTTTAGAAGCTTGTGAAGGTTCTTCATCTCTACATGTGCTAAGCGGCGATGCCACAGCCAGCCCATGCTAGGCTTAGCTATTAAGCATGCATCTAGACCGGCCTCCTCTTTTGAAAAATCAACTAAATAAAGTTTGTCGTCTAATACACCCTTAAAAGCTAATGAACCATCACTTCTTCTAAAGACAGACACATCTACATTCGTAAATAGACAATTATATCCCATATTACATAATTGACTAACAGATAGCAAATTATATCCAAGAGACTCAACTAAAAACACATTAGAGATAGAGTGCTCATTTGAAATTGCAATCTTGCCTAAGCCTTTCACCTTGCCTTGGTTCCCATCACCAAATATGATTGAATCTTGGGAATCCTTGTTTTTGACGTAGGAGGTGAACATCTTCTTCTCCCCCGTCATATGGTTTGTGCATCCGCTGTCGATAATCCAGCTTGAACCCCCGGATGCATAAACCTGCAAGGCAAATTTAGGCTTGAGACTTAGGTACCCAACTCTTGTTGGGTCCTACAAGGTTAGTCACAATTGTCTTAGGGACCCAAATGCAAGTTTTATCACCCTTGCATTTTGCCCCTAATTTCCTAGCAACTATCTTCCTATTCTTTCTACAAATAGTAAAGGAAGCATTCAAAGCATGATATATTGTAGAAGGACCATCCATAACTTTCCTAGAAACATGAACAATATTCTTTCTAGGCACATGATGAACATAACTCCTAGACATATCTCTATCATGCATATAAGAAGAACTAGAAGCAAACATAGCATGTGAATCATAAGCATGTGAATCATAACTTCTATAGTCATTTCTAGCGTGTCTCCTATTATGATACATAAAAGCATGGTTCTTTTTAGTACTACTTGCCATAGGAGTCTTCCCTTTCTCCTTGGCGGGGATGGGAACCTTATGGCTTGTTAAGTTCTTGGCTTCCCTCTTGAAGCCAAGTCCATCCTTAATTGAGGGGTGTCTACCAATCGTGTAGGCATCCCTCGCAAATTTTAGCTTATCAAATTCGCTCTTGCTAGTCTTAAGTTGAGCATTAAGACTAGCCAATTCATCATTAAGTTTGGAAATTGAAACTAGGTGTTTACTACAAGCATCAATGTCAAAATCTTTACACCTATTACAAGTTGCAACAATTTCTACACAAGATGTTGATTTACTAGCTATTTCTAACTTAGCATTCAAATCATCATTAATGCTCCTTAAGTTAGAAATTGTCTCATGGCAAGAAGATAATTCACAAGAAAGCATTTCATTTCTTTTAACTTCTAGAGCATGAGATTTTTGTGCTTCTACAAATTTGTCATGTTCTTCATACAACAAATCCTCTTGCTTTTCTAAAAGCCTATTCTTATCATTCAAGGCATCAATCAATTCATTAATTTTATCTACCTTGGTTCTATCTAGGCCCTTAAATAAACATGAATAATCTATTTCATCCTCATCACTAGATTCGTCCTCACTTGAAGAAGCATAAGTAGAGTTTCGAGTACATACCTTCTTCTCCCTTGCCATAAGGCATGTGTGACGCTCGTTGGGGAAGAGGGATGACTTGTTGAAGGCGGTGGCAGCGAGTCCTTCATTGTCGGAGTCGGAAGAGGAGCAATCCGAATCCCACTCCTTGCCTAGATGCGCCTCGCCCTTTGCCTTCTTATAGTTCTTCTTCTTCTCCCTCTTGTTCCATTGATCCTGATCACTATCATTGTCGGGACAGTTAGCAATAAAATGACTAAGCTTACCACATTTGAAGCATGAGCGCTTCCCCTTTGTCTTGGTCTTGCTTGGCTGCCCCTTGCGACCTTTTAGCGCCGTCTTGAATCTCTTGATGATGAGAGCCATCTCTTCATCATTAAGTCCGACCGCCTCAATTTGTGCCACCTTGCTAGGTAGCGTCTCCTTGCTTCTTGTTGCCTTGAGAGCAAGAGGTTGAGGCTCATTGATTGGACCATTGAGAGCACCTAGAGGGGGGGGGGTGAATAGGTGATCCTGTAAAAACTTAAAACTTAAGCCACAAAACTTGGTTAAGTATTAGCACAATAATCACCAAGTGGCTAGAGAGAAGTCTTAGCAAAACACAATAACCACAAGAGAACAATCACAGAGATGACACAATGGTTTATCCCGTGGTTCGGCCAAGACCAACGCTTGCCTACTCCACCTTGTGGCGTCCCAACGGACGAGGGTTCCAATCAACCCCTCTCAAGCGGTCCAAAGACCCACTTGAATACCACGGTGTTTTGCTTGCTTTACTATATCCCGTTTGCGAGGAATCTCCACACTTTGGAGCCTCTCGCCCTTACACTTAGATAATCACAAAGAAACACAGAGTAAGGGAGGGATGAGCAACGCACACAAGACTCAAAAATCAGAGCAACAACACACACACACAAGTCGCAACAAGAGCTCGCAACACAACCCAATGAGTTTACAACTCAACTAGAGCTCTAGATGCTATCACAAAGAAACAAATGCGTGGAATCGAAGTCTCGATGCTTAGGATTGCTTTGAGTATGCTTGGTGTACTCCTCCATGCGCCTAGGGGTCTCTTTTAGAGCCCCAAGGTAGCTAGGAGCCGTTGAGAGCATTCCAGGAAGGCAAATCTTGCCTTCTGTCGCGTGGCGCACCGGACAGTCCGGTGCCCGATTTCTTTCCTTAAATGGTGCAGCCGACCGTTGGCAGCCAGAGAGCCGTTGGCGCACCGGACATGTCCGGTGCACACCGGACAGTCCGGTGCCCCCTTCTAGCCGTTGGCTCGGCCACGTGTCCCGCGCAGATCGCGCGGCCGACCGTTGGCCCGACCGACCGTTGGCTCACCGGACAGTCCGGTGTACACCGGACAGTCCGGTGAATTATAGTCGTACGTCGTCGGTGAATTCCCGAGAGCGGCCAGTTCGCTCGATCCAGCCTGGCGCACCGGACACTGTCCGGTGCACCACCGGACAGTCCGATGCTCCCAGACTGAGCAGAGTCTTGGCTGCTCGAGCCAGGACAGTTCCAATTCGATTTTTCCTGTTTCCAGCACTTAGACACAATACATTAGTCTCTAAAACAATGTACTAAGTCTGAGAAACCTATCTTTATCCTTGATTTGTACTTTGTCCACCACATTGCATAGATCAACACAAAAGCACTTGCGTTGGCACTCAATCACCAAAATACTTAGAAATGGCCCAAAGGCACATTTCCCTTTCAATCTCCCCCTTTTTGGTGATTTATGCCAACATAACATAAAGCAAGTAGAACAAGTGCAAAATCACTTCAAATAAACTCAAATTTGTTTTTGAATCAGATTTGGCATATATGGATCATTCTTTGCCACCACTTGGTTTGTTTTTGCAAATCAAACTCAAATTTCTATCTCTAAGTCAAATACACATGTTAAGACATAAAGAGAGTCATTCCAAGAGAAATTGATTCAAGATTTCAAAAACTCCCCTTTTCCCATAATCAACACTTCTCCCCACAAGAAACCAACTTTTGACAAGAGAGACAATAAAAGAGTTTTGACAAACCAAAAGCTCTATTCTACTATTTTCAAAATCTCTCAAGTGATAGCTGATCCATTTATTGCTTTGGCCTTTATTTTCTCCCCCTTTGGCATCAAGCACCAAAACGGGATCAATCTTGGCCCTTGAACCCCATTGCCTCACCAGAATCTTCAATAAGAATACAAAGGCAATAAGAGTACATGAGATGAACTTGGAATAAGTTACCCTCTCATCGGAGTGCAGTGGAAGTCTTTCATGGTCCAAGTCCACCTTTTACTTTTCAAACCTCCTTTGAGACTAAAACAAGCAAACTCACGCACATGGTCAGTCTCAAAGGGTCAAGTTGTAACACATCTCCCCCTAAATATGTGCATCACTTTGCAACGGACTTGTGAGGTCCAGGGAGTGTTTGTACAACTTGAGCACCATAACTAAGCAACAAAATGCATAGGGAACATGATCAAAGGCATAAACACATGTATGCTATAACTCAATCCAGGTTCCGCGAATCTAAGACATTTAGCTCACTACGCAACCTGCAAAAGGTCTTCTCATCTAGAGGCTTGGTAAAGATATCGGCTAGCTGGTTCTCGGAGCTAACATGGAACACTTCGATATCCCCCTTTTGCTGGTGGTCTCTCAAAAAGTGATGCCGGATGTCAATGTGCTTTGTGCGGCTGTGTTCAACAGGATTGTCCGCCATGCGGATAGCACTCTCATTATCACATAGGAGTGGGACTTTGCTCAGATTGTAGCCAAAGTCCCTGAGGGTTTGCCTCATCCAAAGTAGTTGCGCGCAACACTGTCCTGCGGCAACATACTCGGCCTCAGTGGTGGATAGGGCAACGGAGGTTTGTTTCTTAGAATTCCATGACACCAGGGACCTTCCTAAGAATTGGCACGTCTCCGATGTACTCTTCCTATCGACCTTACATCCAGCATAGTCGGAATCTGAATATCCAATTAGGTCAAAGGTAGACCCCTTTGGATACCAAAGCCCGAAGCAAGGCGTAGCAACTAAATATCTAAGGATTCGCTTCACTGCCACTAAGTGACACTCCTTAGGATCAGATTGAAATCTAGCACACATGCATACGCTAAGCATAATATCTGGTCTACTAGTGTGGGGGATAGATATCCCCTGGGTCCACTAAAGAAGTAAAAGGCCTCACGAAAGGCCCAAGGGCCCAATAATTCGTAAGGTCATTCTTTCGTGGGCCTAGGGAAAGACAACCAACAAAGAAGAGAAGACGTGAGACTGAATTAGTGCAGACCCGGACGGCCCACAACGTCGAATGAATGAATCGCAACAGAGACCCGACTTTCGCGCGCTGGAGCCCCCATGCAACGGAGCCATGCGAGGATAAGTCGGCGAGGGTTACGTAGGGATAAACTCAAGAGGTTCACTATCTTTTAGCTACTTGTTGTTATCATATCATATGTACTGCCCCACGGTCGAGTATATAAGGCCTAGGGGCACCCCTTCAGATCGATCGACCCTGTTTTACTTAGCCACCGACATAAGCTCTCTGCGCCCTCTATCCAGAGAGCCCACTTGTAACAACACTCGCATACTCACCAGGACGTAGGGTATTACCCACTTCTAAGCGGCCCGAACCTGTAAATCTTGTCCATTGTCCCTCGTGCGATCGGCACGAACCATTTTGCTACAGTCGTCGATACCGTCCTACTCCTAAAAACACCTTGAGGGGCAACCCCGGGTGTGCGGTCGGACCCAAAACACCGACAGCTGGCGCGCCAGGTAGGGGGTGTGTCGACGATCCAAGCTAGCTCAATGGCCGTCACCTTCCACAGCAAGATCGCCGTGCATCCCGGATCTGTATTCTGCTTCGGGACAATCTCATCTGTAGCGGATGAAGAAGGAATTCTACACCGCATCGCAGATCTGCCGGAAAAGAAGTTTCCTCCAACAAACTCCAAAAATGCTGGAAAGATGCTACCTCCGGCTCTTCGGAAAAAGATCGTCTCCGGGGAGGCTGGGGCTGGAAGCTCGCTGACCCGGAAGACTCCGTTGTCTACTTCCCCGACGAAAGAGTGGACACGGGTCGTGAGAAAGAAGGAGACCAGGGAGAGGCAAGTCGTTCTTCCCGTTCCTCCAGCCTCAAAGGAGAACAAAAAGAAAGTCGCCGCGACAGCAGTACCATTCTACCCCGACGTCCTCTTCATCGGGAGAGCGGAGTCGCCCGCCGTCTCTGACGATGAACCGACCGCGCCTGGAGAAGAACCACCTCAGCGAGAATCCCGCCGACGAAGGAACCGACGCAGAAACGTTCGACGACATCACGCAGCCGGAGAACGGGATCCGGAGCAGCCTGTCTCGCGAGACGAGGTCTCGGAGATAGGAGAAACTCCGGAAGAACGCGTCTTCAGGGAACGAAGGAACTCCCGACGACGTGATCGCCGGCGGACTCAGGAGCAAGCCGAGCAAGATGCAAGGCAGCGACGCGAGAATCCGCTCTTCGGGCGCAACCTGAACCCCGACTTCACCCGAGCTATGAACACGCCGAGCGAAGTCGGAGGCGTTCTAGCTCGGATAGCTGATGGACTTCCTCGGACTCCCGACGCCGAGGGGTACCGACGCCTGTTCACTCAGGCGGCCAACCATCTTCTACCGCTCGCCCACCCGCCGAACGACTTACGACACGCCATCAACAGTCGCCGAGACGCGCGAAGCTCTATCAATGCTTCGCGCGAACGACGGCATGAGAACGAAATTCGCCGTCGGGAGGAGTATGACCGAGATCATGGCTTCCCGACTCAAAGCCAGGCCACCCGAACTGAGTCGGCAACAGCTTCAACTGGTGGAACCACCCGGGGACGGTCGAGGAACCACCACCGCCACTCCCCTCCCCGGGACAGACGACATCCCCGACGACAGGAAGACACGTGCGGAGTATCCGCCCTTACTCCGCGCCTTAGGGCCATCCAATGGCCTCCCAACTTCAAGGTATCCAATGTCGACAAATATGAACCTAAGCAGGATCCAGGGGGTTGGTTAGCCGTCTACACCACCGCTGCTCGGGCTGCCGGAGCATCCGAAGACGTCATGACCGCGTATCTGCCCATCGTCCTTGGGCAAGATGTGCTGCAGTGGCTACGACATCTACCCCGACACTGCATCGACGACTGGGGAGACTTCAGTCGACGTTTCACCGCCAACTTCCAGTCTCTCTCCGACAAGCCAGCGCAACCATGGGACCTCAAATCCATCAAGCGCCGGGGGGATGAGACTCTCCGGTCATACCTTAAAAGGTTCCAGACCATGAGAAACCGCATCCCCGAGGTCACGGAGGCGGCCGTGATCGAGGACTTCTACAGAGGGTCTAATGACTCGGCTTTCGTCCGGGCCATACTACAAAAGGCGCCGACCACCTCCGAAGAGCTTTTCCGGGAAGCCGACCTCTACATCACCACCGACGAGCGGGCCCAGGATCTCATCGGAGGAGCAAAGCCCGCACCGGCAGCACCACGACGCGACGCGAACCAGCCACCCGACAAACGCTGGGAGAAGAGGCCTCGTGAAGAAATACACGCCGCCGGACCACCCGCCTCTCGCGCCCGAGGAGGGCCTCGTGGAGGCGAACGCACGCTGGACGACATCCTCGACGCCCAGTGCCCGTACCACAAGGACATGCGCCACACTCTCCGCAACTGCCGGGATTTCAAGCACTCCGTCGGGCATGGCCGACCCTTCCAACCTCTACCGCCTCCTCCGCCGAGAGGAGGACCAGATGAACCACGACAGCCCCATCAGCCGGAGGAGGGGGGAGGAGGAGCTTTCCCACGCGTTGACAGGGAGGTCAATGTCATCTTCGGCGGACATGGATCGCAGGAGAACAAAAGACAACAAAAGCTCAACGACCGCCAGATACTAGTGGCGACCACCGGCCCTCCCGCCCCATACCGGTGGTCAGAACACCCGATCACTTTCACTCGGGAAGATCAATGGCTCAACTTCGACCATCCGGGCAAATACTCGCTCCTCGTCGATCCGGTGATCCGAGAGAGCCGGGTGAAGAAGGTGCTAGTGGACGGGGGGAGCAGCATCAACGTCACCTTCCCCCGTACGCTCCAAGGCTTGGGAGTTCACCTCAAAGAGCTCCACGAGTCAGACACTCCTTTCTTCGGCATCGTGCCGACGGAAGAGGAATACCCGCTGGGCCACATCTACATGCCGGTCACCTTCGGGACTCCGGATAACTACAGAACCGAGTTCCTGAGGTTCGAGGTGGCGAACTTCGACTGCGGGTACAACGCCATCATCGGGAGGCCAGGGCTGGCCAAATTCATGGCCATCCCACACTATACATACATGATACTGAAGATGCCAGGACCGCAAGGAATCATAACTGTGCGCGCCGATTTCCAAGGCGCCGCGGAATGTTTCCGAGTGGCCATCCAAGCAGCCCTCACCACCAAGCCGTCAACGGTTCCTTCTACACCGGCGAACTCTAAGCCTGAGGAAGACCTCGCCGTGCCGGCAAACGAAGCTCAGGCCGCGACCTCTATGCGGCCGACTGAAGAAACCAAGCGGATCAACCTGGGGTTTGCTGATGAGCGCAAGGCGGCCATCATCAGCTCCAGTTTGAATGACAAATAGGAAAGCGCGCTCGTCCAGTTCCTGCAAGATAACCGAGACGTATTCGCATGGCAACCTGCGGATATGCCGGGAGTCCCGAGGGAGTTGGCCGAGCACAAATTGAAAGTCTATCCTCAGGCGAGGCCGATCCGAAAAAAGCTGCGTCGTTTCACGCCCGACAAGAGAGAGGCCATTCGTGCCGAGTTAGCTCGCTTGGTCGCGGCCGGATTTATTAGAGAAGTATTACACCCCGAGTGGTTAGCCAACCCTATTCTTGTACTCAAAAAGAACAAAGTGGATTGGCGCATGTGCGTCGACTATACTGATCTCAACAAACACTGTCCGAAGGATCCCTTCGGGCTCCCGAGGATAGATCAGGTGGTGGATTCCACCGCTGGGTGTTCTGTGCTGTCTTTCTTAGATTGCTATTCCGGGTATCATCAGATTAGTTTGGCAAAAGAAGACGAGGAAAAAACGGCGTTCATCACCCCGTTTGGTGCTTTCTGTTATACCTCCATGCCGTTCGGCCTCAAAAACGCTGGAGCGACTTATCAGAGAGCCATTCAAACATGCTTAGCCGATCACTGGGGCAAGCGTGTGGAGGCTTACGTAGATGACGTGGTGATCAAAACGGAGAATCCGGAAAACTTCATTGAAGACTTACAGCTGGTTTTCAACAGCCTGAGAAGGTATAGATGGAAGCTCAATCCTGAAAAATGTGTTTTCGGGGTGCCAGCAGGAAAGTTACTCGGATTTATTGTCAGCCACCGGGGAATTGAAGCTAATCCAGATAAGATTGAAGCTATCATGAAGATGGAAGCTCCTCGGTCGCAAAAGAAGGTTCAGCGACTCACTAGATGTATGGCAGCCCTGAGCAGATTCATATCCAGGCTGGGAGAAAAAGGTCTGCCATTTTATAAACTACTCAAGAAGGTGGATAAGTTTCAATGGACTTCAGAAGCACAAGAAGCTCTAGACGCACTGAAGAAATTCCTGACAACACCACCAGTACTAAAACCGCCCCGGCGAGCTACGCCGACTCAACCGGCTGAAGATTTGCTGCTATATATCTCTTGCACGACTCACGTGGTAAGCACTGCGTTGGTAGTCGAGCGAGTGGAAGAAGGGCATGCCTATCCGGTACAACATCCTGTCTACTTCATCAGTGAGGTTCTAGGCCCATCGAAGAAAAAGTATCCTCAAGTTCAGAAGCTATTATATGCAGTACTTCTAACTGCCCGCAAGCTACGCCACTACTTTGACGATCACAAAGTCATAGTAGTTACTGGTTTTCCAATAGGGGACATTCTTCACAACAAGGAAGCCATTGGCCGAATAGCCAAGTGGGCTTGCGAGTTGGGATCCCATGATATCGAGTTCCGACCTCGCACTGCCATCAAAACTCAAGCACTGGTCGATTTCGTATCAGAGTGGACAGAACAGCAAGTTCCAGACAATCCAGAAACGGCAGAAGTATGGCGAATGTATTTTGATGGCTCGCTGAAGCTGCAGGGAGCAGGAGCAGGAATTCTCTTCACTGCACCTGGAGGCGATCACCTCAAGTATGCTCTCCAGTTGCTATTTCCGGCCTCTAACAACGCAGCCGAGTATGAAGCTTTGATACACGGATTAAACATCGCCATATCACTGGGCGTCAGGAGACTGATGGTGTATGGAGATTCTCTGGTAGTCATCAGTCAGATAAACAAGGAATGGGATTGTTCAAGTGATTCAATGGGAAAATACTGCGCCATCGTCCGAAAGCTAGAAGATAAATTCGAGGGTCTGGAGTTTCATCATATAGAAAGAGATCGGAACACGGCGGCTGATGTACTGTCCAAGCTCGGATCCGGTCGGACTCAGGTCCCGCCCGGGGTCTTCGTGCAAGAAATTCTCCAGCCAAGCATCTCAATGGATCAAATAGAAGAATGCAACATCATAGATCAACCCGAGTCAGACTCTGATGACTGGAGACAACCGATTATTAAGTATATAAAGAATGAAGAAGAACCAGATGACAAGAATTCGGCAGAGCGCATTGCCAGACAATCAGCTCACTATACACTCATTGGGGAGGTATTATACAGGAGGGGCGCGTCAGGCGTCCTCATGAAGTGCGTTCTCCCGTCCACCGGGAAGCAACTTTTGGAGGAAGTCCATGCAGGGCAGTGTGGAGTACATGCAGCATCCAGAACACTAGTCGGGAAGGTTTTCAGGTCAGGATTCTATTGGCCGACGGCGAAGAACGATGCAGCCGAGTTAGTTCAGAGATGCGAAGCTTGCCAGTACCTGTCAAAGCAACAACACATGCCAGCACAGCAGCTACAGACCATACCAGTAACTTGGCCTTTCGCATGCTGGGGATTGGATATGATTGGACCTTTCAAGAAAGCTCAAGGAGGATACACCCATATACTGGTGGCAATTGACAAATTCACTAAATGGATAGAGTTCCAACCCATTGCCTCTTTAACCTCTGCTAAAGCCGTGGAATTCATACAAAGCATAATATTCAGGTTCGGGATACCAAACAGTATCATCACTGACTTGGGATCCAACTTCACCAGTTCAGAATTCTTTGACTTCTGCGAGCAAAAAAGCATTCAGATCAAATATGCATCTGTAGCCCATCCGAGAGCCAACGGGCAGGTTGAGCGAGCCAACGGAATGATATTGGAGGCACTCAGGAAAAGGGTCTTTGATAAGAACGAAAAATTCGCAGGAAAATGGATAAGAGAATTGCCTTATGTTGTTTGGAGCTTGAGAACCCAACCTAGCCGGGCCCTGCATGGAAACACTTCTTTTTTCATGGTCTATGGGTCGGAGGCAGTGCTACCTGCTGATCTCAAGTTTGGGGCGCCAAGATTGATCTTCGATAACATAGCAGAGGCCGAAGCCACCAGGCTGGAGGATATTGATGTACTTGAGGAGGAACGACTGAATGCAGTAATCCAACCAGCACGATACCAGCAGACTCTAAGGCGCTACCACGACAAAGCTGTGCGGCAACGTTTCTTTCCGATAGGAGACCTCGTCCTCCGCCGAATTCTAACGGGGGAGGGACGGCACAAGTTATCACCCTTATGGGAAGGGTCATTCATAGTAGCAGAGGTCACTCGGCCCGGATCGTATCGCCTCACCCAGATGGATGGCACGGAAGTTGGGAACTCCTGGAACATAGAGCACCTCCGAAAGTTTTACCCCTAGCTGTATTTCAAAACAGCCGGGGCGACCGTGTATTCTGTATAATGGAAATACGTCATCAATAAAGAGAAGATTTCAAAGACACTTGACTCGTTTACGATTGACTTGCACGCTTACTTAACTCGGGGTGACCACTATGCCCTACAAACGGAGCAATCGACTTAAGTCGGCAACGACTTAAGGCGGTGCAACATGCTCACGCTTACTTAACTCGGGGTGACCACTATGCCCTACAAACGGAGCAATCGACTTAAGTCGGCAACGACTTAAGGCGGTGCAACATGCTCACGCTTACTTAACTCGGGGTGACCACTATGCCCTACAAACGGAGCAATCGACTTAAGTCGGCAACGACTTAAGGCGGTGCAACATGCTCACGCTTACTTAACTCGGGGTGACCACTATGCCCTACAAACGGAGCAATCGACTTAAGTTGGCAACGACTTAAGGCGGTGCAACATGCTCACGCTTACTTAACTCGGGGTGACCACTATGCCCTACAAACGGAGCAATCGACTTAAGTCGGCAACGACTTAAGGCGGTGCAACATGCTCACGCTTACTTAACTCGGGGTGACCACTATGCCCTACAAACGGAGCAATCGACTTAAGTCGACAACGACTTAAGGCGGTGCAACATGCTCACGCTTACTTAACCTAGGGTGGCCACTATACCCTACTAACGGAGCTATCGACTAAAGTCAGTGGTGACTCAAGCCGGTGCAGTTTACTCGCGCTTGCGCAACCCAAGGGATGACTTCCATATCCCGAAAACAAACTTCATAATCATCAGGCAGAGTTACCACAAATTTGCAATTCGGATACAATAAGAGATTGATGATGTCATCCGAATAATAAGCCGATAACCTCTAACGAGTACTTGATCATGCCAAACCGCGCGCTAATAGCACGCGCAATGTTTCTTTATTTTCCGATGTCTTTCTCAGGAACGACTGACGAAGAAGGGCGATTCGAAGAATCGGGGGCAGCATTCACATCGGCTCTTATATCTTCAGGGACAATCACGCCGGGTCTTCTCATCAAGATTCGTCCCGCTCGAATAGCCTTGTCCAGGGCTTTATCACGCTGAGCTTTGAAAGTGACAGCAGTTTCTTCGGCAACTCTAGTAGCCAGCTGAGCAGCTTCTAACTCCTGAGCAATGGATTTCTTAGAAGCTCGGAGTCCCTTGATGGTGGCATCCTTTGCTGATAGCAACTGTGTAAGGCGTGTCACTTCGTCCAAAGATTCTTGTAGCTGACGACGCTGATTGTCCAGTTCTTCCATCGTAAAACGGTGGCTCCTTTCCAAGATAGTCAGCGAGTTGCTGGAATCTCGGTACAATCTGTCCAGGTTGTCACGAGAAGCAGCAAGGATGCGTTTTTCTTCCTACAAGCAAAAATCAACTCATCCAGAATCCAAAAGCATGATAAGGCGAAGCACGGTTTCGTGAGTTACCTTTTCAGAGTCAAGCTGAGCATGAAGAGAAGAACTCAGAGCGTTGGCGTCATCCAAAGCCGCAGAGACTTGACTCAATTCAATCTGGCTCTGAGAATACTTATCCTCGAAGTCAGCGCACCGTCGAGCCATCTCAGCTTGATCTTGGGAATGTTTTTCTCCAAGAACTGTAATCTGCCGAGTCATCCCTATCAAGAGGTATTCAAATGAAATGAGATCAGAAGGTAAAACAATCCACGAACAAGAACAAGGAAGAAGAAGAAAGGACACTAACCAACATTAGCCGCCTCCAACTCGGATACACGACGACGAAGCAACACCGGATTCCAATGCTCAAGAGATAAAGCCACTTCCGGGATGGAAGCACCCTGCGACTTTAGCTGGCTGGCCATTCCATCCACCAAAGCCTGATAAGAAGAGCGGATGAACATAATGACACAATTCATGCAACATAAAGATCAAACTAAAGCATAGCACAGCACCTGGAAGTTGGAAAAGAGCGAAGGGATCCCCAAGTCAGGAGGAATCAGCTGGTAACCAGGTGCCAGACCACCACCTGAAGTAGCTCACAGCAGACCAGCAGGAACGAGCTCAGTACATTCAACAGGGCCTAACGCCAGACCAGTGGGGGTGCTGCCCTCTAAAGCGACCCCCTGATCCGGAGTTTGGGCCACCACCATACCGCCAGAGTGCGGAGGTGAACCTGCATGAACATCCATGGAAGTGCAGGAAGGAGACCTCGCTCGGACATCCTCGGGGGCTGGGTCAAAGTTGGCACTGCCCACTTGAGCCGGATCATCCCCGGCAACACCCTCGGGGGCTGGGCAGTGACTTATACTCCTCACCCGAGCTAAGTCTTCCCCGGCGACATCCTCGGGGGCTGGGCACGTGTTAGCACTATTCAAGGGATCCAGGCTCTCTGTCGTAACCACCTCTAAGGTTGACGGGCCTTCAGCTATTTTCATGGGATCAGGACAATCCAAGTCAGCATCCCGACCCTCGAGATCATGCTCTAAGGTCGACGAGGCACGGGATGACCTCAACCCAGCATCTGGCACGGCTGCACAAGTCTCTGTTGCATCAACATCCATAGGTTCTGTCAGCAAATCCTCTGGGACCATATCCTCTAGAGTTTGATCAAAATTGGCCTTGGACAGCTCTTGCAGACCAATAAGGGCAGACAAAGCAGGAGAAGGAACTCCACTACTTCCACCGCTAGCGACGAACTGCCGACTATTTTTCCGAATTAGTGGAGTTTCATTTTCTTCCTCCTCATCTTCCACAGTAACAGCACAAACAGCATCCTCATTGGGGTCAGTAGCAGGCGGAACACACCCATTGGGATCAATGTCAGCAAGGCCAGTTGCAGTCATTTCTTCAGCAGCAGGAGCTAAGGTACTGGCGTCCTCGTCAAAGCTGGATACTCGCCGGAGGCGTCTTCTCTTCTTCTTCTGCTCATCAGCAGAAGGCTCGGGCTGACTGGTTCGGCTATGGCGCCTCGGGCGAGTACTGATAGGTTTCGGGACATCCAAGGTTGCATCAACCTCTAGAAGGGGCACCACTGCCAATGTACCATCAGGAGCAGCATCAGATGAATCCTCAGCTAGCAGATCAAGCATGTCATTTATGTCTGCATCACTAGGGTTCAGGGGCACTTCAAAATAAATCTGCCGTTCATCATCAGGTATCTCCCCGAGCGAATCAACCAAAGTACGGACTTCTTCAGCGGAGGGTCGCACTCTAAGACCCAAATTGCTATCAGTCACGGGCGGATTGGACACAAAAAGGGTGGAAGCTTTGGGAGAAGGTAGGTTCCAAGCTGAGTATGCCACTGGAGCACCAACGTTTGAAACTTTACCCCTGAGGATCATCTCAAGTCGGCTTACCAAGTCAACAGAAGGAATTCTCCTATTGGTAACTCGGGTTGAGTCGGCCAGCCCTCGATAAAGATATGCCGGATAGGCCCTGTCTTTCAGCGGCTGAATGTTTTTGAAAACAAAATCTGTGACCACAGCTTTGGCAGTCAGACCTCTCTCTTTCAGTAACCCGACTTCAGTAAGCAACATGCCTGCCTCGGCCACTTCTTGATCCGTGGGAGACTCAGTCCAACTCGGAGTACGAACGTCCGGCTGTCTTCCTGACCGGGAGGGGAGAGAATTTCCATAATTATCAACTATAAACCACTCCAGACGCCAACCTTTAATGCTATCTTTGAGGGGTATCTCGAGATACTCGGTCTTCCGCCCACGACGCATCTCCAAACTGGCACCTCCAACCAACTGATGTTGCCCCCCGGCCATCCCAGGACGACAGTGATACAGATACTTCCATAAACCGAAGTGCGGCAGCACGCTGAGATAAGCTTCGCAAAGGTGAACGAAAATGGAGATTTGGAGAATGGAATTAGGGTTCAAATGAGTCAGGTTGATGTGATAAAAATCAAGGAGGCCACGGAAAAAAGGAGAGATGGGAAGGCCGAGGCCGCGGAGAAGGAAAGGAGCGTAAACTACTGACTCGTGGGTATCTTCGGTTGGGACAGTAGTCCCGTGGCAAACCCGCCAAGAACAGAGTTCCCGCGGGGGAAGAACCCCGATGGAGACAAGACGGAGGAGCTCAGCTTCGGAAATTACAGACATGTGGTTACCTGCGAAGGGTAACTGACTGTTGGGGTCGATTGAGGGGATCACTGCAACAGACGAGTTCGCAGTTTTCCTCTTGGGCGCCATCTTGCTTCTCACTGGCGGACAGAGTAGGAGGCGAGTGGCAGAGAAGATTCAGATGCGGAAATGCAAGAACTAGGGCACGGAAAGCAAAGGCGGCTAAAAGCGCAACTCTTATGGGATATTCTTAAGCCAGATACCGTTTCAAAAAGTGCCCAGTCATCGCCGGGCGGCTATTTCCGAAACCTCAACATGCCACGTGGACATCTGGCAGTCATTTCCAGAAAAGCCGACGTACCACTTCATCACTCGGATATTATCCTCAAAATAACCCGCGCGGCTGGCTATCACTCAGCGTTGCCTCTAAGACGCCGACCCCGTATTCAATCGCTCGGCATTACTTCTAAAATGCCGACGCCGACCTTCAATCACTCGGCGTTGACTCCAAAACGTTGGTCCTGTGTTCTATCGCTCGACATTACTTCTAAAAACGCCGACGCTGACCTTCAATCACTCGGCGTGGCCTCTAACACGCCGACCTCGTGTTCAATCGCTCGACGTTACTTCTAAAACGCCGACGCCGACCTCCAATCACTCGGCGTTGCCTCCAAAACGCTGAACTTGTATTCTATCGCTCGGCATTACTTCCAAAATGCCGACGCCGACCTTCAGTCACCCGGCGTGGTCTCTAAAACGCCGATCTCGTGTTCGATTGCTCAGTGTTACCTCTAAAACGCTGATGACAACCTTCAATCGCTCGGCGTTGCTTCTAAAACGCCGATACCGACTACAATATTATTCGGCAGCTACTTCTGGAAGCGTCAATGTGATGCGCAAGTTATTCATCTACTATATCAAAAGAGCCAGTTCAACAATCAGAGAAAGCAAATCATCGAGATGGGGCCAACGACAGTTCTTCATTAAGGGGAAACTAATAAGTTTACAAACCAACTCTTCGCGAGTTGGTGCTTCCCTACTTCTACTCTACATTACTACTACTACTAAACTACACTATACTACTCTACATTACTACTACATTATTCTAACTATACTAATATTTAAAGACCAGTGGCGTTTAGCCACTGGCCCTGCCGCCGCTGCCCTTGCCGCCGCCGCCTCCGGTGCTGCCCACGCTGCTGCTGCCCTTGGTGCCGCCCTCGTCGCCGCTGCCTCCGCCGCCGTTGCCGCCATCACCGTCACCTCCGTCGTCGTCGTCGCCGTCGTCGTCGTCGTCATCTTCGCCCTCGCCGCCGTCCGAGTCCTCCTCGTCCGAGGAGAACTCAGACTCGTCCGAGCCCTCGAGCCCGGAGCGCTCGACGGCCCGGATGTACGTCCAGACCTCCGCCGCAAGCCCCTGGGAGTCGTCTGAGTCATCAGACGACTCACGCAGGGGGATGGGAGCCGGAGACCCCTCGGACTCAGAGGAGAACTCCTCCTCTGAGTATTCCGAGTCACCAAACTCCTCCGATGGAGGAGTCGGCTCACGCTTGCGCTTGTTGTTCTTGCCCATGGTGGAAGCAGACAGAAGGGAGGAGAAGAAGGCAGTAAAGAGCAGCGAAGAGATGTGAAAAAACCAGAGAAGCAAAGGTGTTATTTATAGAAGGGAAAGGCAACCGCTCACTTCTAACCGCGGTCACTGAACAGTCGCAAGGCATTCAATAAGCACTTCCACCCATCTGAAGACACGTCAGACGGCGGACGCCGTTTCATGCAACACTACACCCATTGGGACTCCAGTCAACAGCGCAAAGGATATGATTACACTAGCCGTCCCATCGCATTACTACTCAGAAGCAGCCGGCTAAAACACTCAGCGTACCAAGCCGTCCCTTGCCCACACCCATTGGGGGGGGACGCCTAGGAATTATCAGTATATTTTTCAAACCGGTCACATCCGTGCAGGGCAGGCAGTGAATACCTCAAGACAAAAATGAGATATCAGTAAGGATCAGAGGAAAGCCAAATATAGCCAGCAAAGTACAAGATATGGCCGACAGAAGCGACGTGAAGACTAGACAGAGAACGTCCGTCAAACGTCCAATCAATCGCAGAAGCAAATAAATTGCACTACCTAGCAAGATATGGATGGATTGCAAACTCGGTTGCTAAAGACAAAATATACGCTGACCTCTGCAGCAAAATATTGATGACATAATGCTGACCTCCAAAGCATAATGCAAAATAGCTTCATGCCAGTTTCCACAAACGAAAGGAAGACCTTCGAATGGATTATCCTTAAAAAATCCATTTGAAGGTCGGGGGCTACACCCATTGGGTGCACCTCCGGTGCACCCCATGGATTATCATTCCAAACCAAGATAGTGCAGACTTCTAAGGCGTGGGACAAGATTAAAAAGACCAATCCTCAACCAAGATGCAGGAGTGCAAATGGAGATAGTTCCTGGGAAAGACCTTTGAGTGGATTATCTTCTAAAATCTACTCAAAGGTCGGGGGCTACACCCATTGGGTGCACCTCCGGTGCACCCAATAAAGTCCAGAATCTTATAATCCAAAATGCCGACCTCAAAGGCACAAGCACAAAACTAAACTTTTGTCGAACGAGTGATCAGAGCAAGAGAAGACAGCAGGAAATCATCTTTTGGTCCTTGGATCTTTGAGTTGATTACCTCTAAATCAACCCAAAGATCGGGGGCTTGTGGGGGATAGATATCCCCTGGGTCCACTAAAGAAGTAAAAGGTCTCACGAAAGGCCCAAGGGCCCAATAATTCGTAAGGTCATTCTTTCGTGGGCCTAGGGAAAGACAACCAACAAAGAAGAGAAGACGTGAGACTGAATTAGTGCAGACCCGGACGGCCCACAACGTCGAATGAATGAATCGCAACAGAGACCCGACTTTCCCGCGCTGGAGCCCCCATGCAACGGAGCCATGCGAGGATAAGTCGGCGAGGGTTACGTAGGGATAAACTCAAGAGGTTCACTATCTTTTAGCTACTTGTTGTTATCATATCATATGTACTGCCCCACGGTCGAGTATATAAGGCCTAGGGGGCACCCCTTCAGATCGATCGACCCTGTTTTACTTAGCCACCGACATAAGCTCTCCGCGCCCTCTATCCAGAGAGCCCACTTGTAACAACACTCGCATACTCACCAGGACGTAGGGTATTACGCACTTCTAAGCGGCCCGAACCTGTAAATCTTGTCCATTGTCCCTCGTGCGATCGGCACGAACCATTTTGCTACAGTCGTCGATACCGTCCTACTCCTAAAAACACCTTGAGGGGCAACCCCGGGTGTGCGGTCGGACCCAAAACACCGACAGCTAGCACATAAGTAAAGTAATGACACTACCATTGACCGGTATGCCTTTTGATCAACGGACTTACCTCCTTTGTTGAGATCAGTGTGCCCGTCGGTCCCCATCGGAGTCTTTGCGGGCTTGGCGTCCTTCATCCCAAACCGCTTCAGCAAGTCTTGCGTGTACTTCGTTTGAGAGATGAAGGTGCCATCCTTGAGTTGCTTCACTTGGAACCCAAGGAAGTAGTTCAACTCGCCCATCATCGACATCTCGAATTTCTGCGTCATTACCCTGCTAAACTCTTCACAAGACTTTTTATTAGTAGAACCAAATATTATGTCATCGACATAAATTTGGCATACAAAAAGATCACCGTCACAAGTCTTAGTGAACAGAGTTGGATCGGCTTTCACAACCTTGAAAGCATTAACAAATAGAAAGTCTCTAAGGCATTCATACCATGCTCTTGGGGCTTGCTTAAGTCCATAGAGTGCCTTAGAGAGCTTACACACGTGGTCGGGGTACCGTTCATCCTCGAAGCCAGGGGGTTGCTCTACGTACACCTCCTCCTTGATTGGCCCGTTGAGGAAAGCGCTCTTCACATCCATTTGGAATAACCTGAAAGAATGGTGAGCGACATATGCTAGCAAGATACGAATGGACTCTAGCCTAGCCACAGGAGCAAAAGTCTCCTCAAAGTCCAAACATGCGACTTGGGCATAACCTTTTGCCACAAGTCGAGCCTTGTTCCTTGTCACCACTCCGTGCACGTCTTGTTTGTTGTGGAACACCCACTTGGTTCCCACAACATTTTGTTTAGGACGAGGCACCAGTGTCCAAACTTCATTCCTCTTGAAGTTGTTGAGCTCCTCTTGCATGGCCAACACCCAGTCCGGATCTAGTAAGGCCTCCTCTACCCTGAAAGGCTCAATAGAAGAGACAAAGGAGTAATGCTCACAAAAATTAACTAATCGAGACCGAGTAGTTACTCCCTTGCTTATGTCACCCAAAATCTGGTCGACGGGATGATCCCTTTGAATCATCGCTCGGACTTGAGTTGGAGGTGTCGGTTGCGCTTCTTCCTCCATCACATGATCGTCTTGTGCTCCCCCTTGATCAGACGCCTCCTGTTGATGAACCTGTTCATCGTCTTGAGTTGGGGGATGCACCATAGTTGAGGAAGAAGGTTGATCTTGCTCCTTTTGTTCCTGTGGTCGTACATCACCAATCGCCATGGTTCGTATAGCGGCCGTCGGAACATCTTCTTCATCTACATCATCAAGATCAACAACTTGCTCTCTTGGAGAGCCATTAGTCTCATCAAATACAACGTCGCTAGAGACTTCAACCAAACCCGATGATTTGTTGAAGACTCTATACGCCTTTGTATTTGAGTCATACCCTAACAAAAACCCTTCTACTGCTTTGGGAGCAAATTTGGAATTCCTACCCTTCTTTACTAGAATGTAGCATTTACTCCCAAATACACGAAAGTAAGATACATTGGGTTTGTTACCGGTTAGCAGCTCATACGACGTCTTCTTGAGGAGGCGATGAAGGTAGACCCTGTTGATGGCGTGGCAAGCCGTGTTCACGGCTTCCGACCAAAAACACTCGGGGGTCTTGAACTCTCCAAGCATCGTCCTTGCCATATCGATGAGCGTCCTGTTCTTCCTCTCTACCACACCATTTTGTTGTGGTGTGTAGGGAGCGGAGAACTCGTGCTTGATCCCTTCCTCCTCAAGGAACTCCTCCACTTGAAGGTTCTTGAACTCGGACCCGTTGTCGCTCCTTATCTTCTTCACCTTGAGCTCAAACTCATTTTGAGCTCTCCTTAGGAAGCGCTTGAGGGTCCCTTGGGTTTCAGACTTATCCTGCAAAAAGAATACCCAAGTGAAGCGGGAAAAGTCATCAACAATAACTAGACCATACTTACTTCCTCCTATGCTTAGATAGGCGATAGGTCCGAAGAGGTCCATATGTAGCAGCTCCAGGGGTCTTGATGTGGTCATCACATTCTTGCTGTGATGCGCTCCTCCCACTTGTTTACCTGCTTGACAAGCTGCACAAGGTCTATCTTTTTCGAATTGCACGTTAGTCAAACCTATCACGTGTTCTCCTTTTAGAAGCTTGTGTAAGTTCTTCATCCCCACATGTGCTAAGCGGCGATGCCACAGCCAGCCCATGCTAGTCTTAGCTATTAAGCATGCATCTAGACCGGCCTCCTCTTTTGCAAAATCAACTAAATAAAGTTTGCCGTCTAATACACCCTTAAAAGCTAATGAACCATCACTTCTTCTAAAGACATACACATCTATATTTGTAAATAGACAATTATATCCCATATTACATAATTGACTAACAGATAGCAGATTATATCCAAGGGACTCAACTAAAAACACATTAGAGATAGAGTGCTCATTTGAAATTGCAATCTTGCCTAAACCTTTCACCTTGCCTTGGTTCCCATCACCAAATATGATTGAATCTTGGGAATCCTTGTTTTTTACGTAGGAGGTGAACATCTTCTTCTCCCCCGTCATATGGTTTGTGCATCCACTGTCGATAATCCAGCTTGAACCCCCGAATGCATAAACCTGCAAGGCAAATTTAGGCTTGGGACTTAGGTACCCAACTCTTGTTGGGTCCTACAAGGTTAGTCACAATTGTCTTAGGGACCCAAATGCAGGTTTTATCTCCCTTGCATTTTGCCCCTAATTTCCTAGCAATCACCTTTCTATCCTTTCTACAAATTGCAAATGAAGCATCACAAGCATGATAAATTGTAGAAGGTTCATTAACTTTCCTAGGAATATTGACAACATTTCTCCTAGGCATATGATGAACAACATTTCTTCTAAACACATTTCTACCATGCATATAGGAAGAACTAGAAGAAAATATGGCATGAGAGTCAAAAGCATTACAACTCCTATCATCATGAACATTTCTAGAAAATTTTCTATCATGGTACATGAAGGCATGGTTCTTTTTAGCATTACTTGCCATAGGGGCCTTTCCCTTCTCCTTTGTGGAGATGGAAGCCTTATGGCTTGTTAAGTTCTTGACTTCCCTCTTGAAGCCAAGACCATCCTTAATTGAGGGGTGTCTACCAATTGTGTAGGCATCCCTTGCAAATTTTAATTTGTCAAATTCACTTTTGCTGGTCTTAAGTTGGGTAGTAAGACTAGCAACTTCATCATTTAATTTTGCAATAGAGGCTATGTGTTCACTACAAGCATCAATATCAAAATCTTTACACCTATTGCAAATAACATCATTTTCTACACAAGATGTTGATTTACTAGTTATTTTTAACTTAGCATTCAAATCATCATTTATGCTCTTTAAGCTAGAAATAGAATCATGGCATGTAGACAACTCACAAGCAAGCATTTCATTCCTCTTAATTTCTAATGCAAGGGATTTTTGTGCCTCTACAAACTTATCATGTTCTTCATACAAAAGATCCTCTTGCTTTTCTAGAAGCCTATTCTTATCATTTAAAGCATCAATCAATTCATTAATTTTATCTACCTTGGTTCTATCTAGGCCCTTAAATAAATATGAATAATCTATTTCATCCTCATCACTAGATTCGTCCTCACTTGAAGAAGCATAAGTAGAGTTTCGAGTACATACCTTCTTCTCCCTTGCCATAAGGCATGTGTGACGCTCGTTGGGGAAGAGGGATGACTTGTTGAAGGCGGTGGCGGCGAGTCCTTCATTGTCGAAGTCGGAAGAGGAGCAATCCGAATCCCACTCCTTGCCTAGATGCGCCTCGCCCTTTGCCTTCTTATAGTTCTTCTTCTTCTCCCTCTTGTTCCCTTGATCCTGATCACTATCATTGTCGGGACAGTTAGCAATAAATTGACCAAGCTTACCACATTTGAAGCATGAGCGCTTCCCCTTTGTCTTGGTCTTGCTTGGCTGCCCCTTGCGACCTTTTAGCGCCGTCTTGAATCTCTTGATGATGAGAGCCATCTCTTCATCATTAAGTCCGGCCGCCTCAATTTGTGCCACCTTGCTAGGTAGCGTCTCATTGCTTCTTGTTGCCTTGAGAGCAACAGGTTGAGGCTCATTGATTGGACCATTCAATGCGTCGTCCACGTATCTTGCTTCCTTGATCATCATTCGCCCGCTCACGAACTTTCCAAGTATCTCCTCGGGCGTCATCTTGGTGTACCTAGGATTCTCACGAATATTGTTTACAAGATGAGGATCAAGGACAGTAAAAGACCTTAGCATTAGGCGGACGACGTCGTGGTCCGTCCATCGCGTGCTTCCATAGCTTCTTATCTTGTTGACGAGGGTCTTTAGCCGGTTGTACGTTTGAGTTGGCTCTTCTTCCCTTATCATAGCGAATCTCCCGAGTTCGCCTTCCACCAACTCCATCTTGGTGAGCATTGTGACATCATTCCCCTCATGAGAGATCTTGAGGGTGTCCCAGATTTGCTTGGCGTTATCCAAGCCGCTCACTTTGTGGTATTCATCCCTGCATAAAGAAGCTAGAAGAACAGTAGTAGCTTGTGCATTTTTATGAATTTGCTCATTGATAAACATGGGACTATCACTACTATCAAAATGCATTCCATTCTCAACTATCTCCCATATGCTTGGATGGAGAGAAAACAAATGACTACGCATTTTGTGACTCCAAAATCCGTAGTCCTCTCCATCAAAGTGAGGAGGTTTACCAAGTGGAATGGATAATAAATGAGCATTTGTACTTTGCGGAATACGAGAGTAGTCAAAAGAAAAGTTTGAATTAACCGGTTTCCTTCTCTCGCAGTCGTTGTCGTTGTTGTCCTTTTGGGAAGAAGTGGACTCATCGCTGTCGTCGTAGTAGACGATCTCCTTAATGCGTCTTGTCTTCTTCTTCTTCCCATCTTTGCGTCTGTGGCCCGAGCCCGAGTCGGTAGGCTTGTCATCCTTCGGCTCGTTGACGAAGGACTCCTTCTCCTTGTCGTTGATCACGATTCCCTTCCCCTTAGGATCCCTCTCTTCGGGCGGTTAGTCCCTTTCTTGAAGAGAACGGCTCTGATACCAATTGAGACCACCTAGAGGGGGGGGTGAATAGGTGATCCTGTAAAAACTTAAAACTTAAGCCACAAAACTTGGTTAAGTATTAGCACAATAATCACCAAGTGGCTAGACAGAAGTCTTAGCAAAACACAATAACCACAAGAGAACAATCACAGAGATGACACAGTGGTTTATCCCGTGGTTCGGCCAAGACCAACGCTTGCCTACTCCACGTTGTGGCGTCCCAACGGACGAGGGTTGCAATCAACCCCTCTCAAGCGGTCCAAAGACCCACTTGAATACCACGGTGTTTTGCTTGCTTTACTATATCCCGTTTGCGAGGAATCTCCACACTTTGGAGCCTCTCGCCCTTACACTTAGATGATCACAAAGAAACACAGAGTAAGGGAGGGATGAGCAACGCACACAAGACTCAAAAATCAGAGCAACAACACACACACACACACAAGTCGCAACAAGAGCTCGCAACACAACCCAATGAGTTTACAACTCAACTAGAGCTCTAGATGCTATCACAAAGAAACAAATGCGTGGAATCGAAGTCTCGGTGCTTAGGATTGCTTTGAGTATGCTTGGTGTACTCCTCCATGCGCCTAGGGGTCCCTTTTATAGCCCCAAGGCAGCTAGGAGCCGTTGAGAGCATTCCAGGAAGGCAAATCTTGCCTTCTATCGCGTGGCGCACCGGACAGTCCGGTGCACACCGGACAATGTCCGGTGCCCGATTTCTTTCCTTAAATGGCGCAGCCGACCGTTGGCAGCCAGAGAGCCATTGGCGCACCGGACATGTCCGGTGCACACCGGACAGTCCGGTGCCCCCTTCTAGCCGTTGGCTCGGCCACGTGTCCCGCGCAGATCGCGCGGCCGACCGTTGGCCCGGCCGACTGTTGGCTCACCGGACAGTCCGGTGTACACCGGACAGTCCGGTGAATTATAGCCGTACGTCACCGGTGAATTCCCGAGAGTGGCCAGTTCGCTCGATCCAGCCTGGCGCACCGGACACTGTCCGGTGCACCACCGGACAGTCCGGTGCTCCCAGACTGAGCAGAGTCTTGGCTGCTCGAGCCATGACAGTTCCAATTCGATTTTTCCTGTTTCCAGCACTTAGACACAATACATTAGTCTCTAAAACAATGTACTAAGTCTGAGAAACCTACCTTTATCCTTGATTTGTACTTTGTCCACCACATTGCATAGATCAACACAAAAGCACTTGCGTTGGCACTCAATCACCAAAATACTTAGAAATGGCCCAAAGGCACATTTCCCTTTCAACCATTCAATGCGTCGTCCACGTATCTTGCTTCCTTGATCATCATTCGCCCGCTCACGAACTTTCCAAGTATCTCCTCGGGCGTCATCTTGGTGTACCTAGGATTCTCACGAATATTGTTTACAAGATGAGGATCAAGGACAGTAAAAGACCTTAGCATTAGGCGGACGACGTCGTGGTCCATCCATCACGTGCTTCCATAGCTTCTTATCTTGTTGACAAGGGTCTTAAGCCGGTTGTACGTTTGGGTTGGCTCTTCTCCCCTTATCATAGTGAATCTCCCGAGTTCGCCCTCCACCAACTCCATCTTGGTGAGCATTGTGACGTCATTCCCCTCATGAGAGATCTTGAGGGTGTCCCAAATTTGCTTGGCGTTATCCAAGCCGCTCACTTTGTGGTATTCATCCCTGTACAATGAAGCTAGAAGAACAGTAGTAGCTTGTGCATTTTTATGAATTTGCTCATTAATGAACATGGGACTATCCGTACTATCAAAGTGCATTCCACTCTCTACAATCTCCCATATACTAGGATGGAGAGAGAACAAGTGACTACGCATTTTGTGACTCCAAAATCCGTAGTCCTCTCCATCAAAATGAGGAGGTTTACCAAGTGGAATAGATAATAAATGAGCATTTGTACTTTGAGGAATACGATAGTAATCAAAAGAAAAGTTCGAATTGACCGTTTTCTTTTTCTCGTAGTCGTCGTCGTCGTCCTTTTGGGAAGAGGAAGATTCGTCGCTGTCGTAGTAGACGATCTCCTTGATGTGCCTTGTCTTCTTCTTCTTCCCGTCTTTGCGCTTGTGGCCCGAGTCCGAGTCGGTAGGCTTGTCATCCTTCGGCTCGTTGAAGATAGACTCCTTCTCGTTGTTGTTGACCACCATCCCCTTTCCCTTAGGATCCATCTCTTCGGGCGATTAGTCCCTTCTTGAAGAGAACGGCTCTGATACCAATTGCGAGCACCTAGAGGGGGTGGGGTGAATAGGTGATCCTGTAAAACTTAAAACTTAAGCCACAAAACTTGGTTAAGTGTTAGCACAATAATCACCAAGTGGCTAGAGAGGAGTCTGAACAAAACACAATAACCACAAAGATATCAATCACAAAGATGGCACGGTGGTTATCCCGTGGTTCGGCCAAGACCAACGCTTGCCTACTCCACATTGTGGCGTCCCAACGGACGAGGATTGCAATCAACCCCTCTCAAGCGGTCCAAAGACCCACTTGAATACCACGGTATTTTGCTTTGCTTTTCTTAATCCCGTTTGCGAGGAATCTCCACAACTTGGAGCCTCTCGCCCTTACACTTGAAGTTCACAAAGAAGCACGGAGCAAGGGAGGGATTAGCAACTCACACAAGACACAAAGATCACAGCAAATACGCACACACAAGACCCAGACTTGAGCTAAAGAGACTAGCACACTAGAACGGAGCTCAAATCACTAGAATGTCGAACAAATGCGCAGGAATGGAGTGTGAGTGATCAAGAGTGCTCGAGGAATGCTTGGTATACTCCTCCATGCGCCTAGGGGTCCCTTTTATAGCCCCAAGGCAGCTAGGAGCCGTTGAGAGCAATCTGGGAAGGCAATTCTTGCCTTCTGTCGTCTGGCGCACCAGACAGTCCGGTGCACACCGGACAGTGTCCGGTGCCCGATTTCTTTCCTTCTACGGCGAAGCCGACCGTTGGCAGCCAGAGAGCCATTGGCGCACCGGACATGTCCGGTGCACACCGGACAGTCCGGTGCCCCCTTCTAGCCGTTGGCTCAGCCACGTGTCCCGCGCAGATCGCGCGGCCGACCGTTGGCTCGGCCGACCGTTGGCTCACCGGACAGTCCGGTGCACACCGGACAGTCCGGTGAATTATAGCCGTACGTCGCCGGTGAATTCCCGAGAGTGGCCAGTTCGCTCGAGCCAGCCTGGCGCACCGGACACTGTCCGGTGCACCACCGGACAGTCCGGTGCTCCCAGACTGAGCAGACTTTGGCTGAACAAAGCCATCTTATTTCCAATTCGATTTTTCCTGTTTCCAGCACTTAGACACAATACATTAGTCCATAAAATAATGTACTAAGTCTAGCAACATAACTTTTGACATGATTTGCACTTTGTCCACCCCTTTTCATAGTTTAACACAAAAGCACTTGTGTTGGCACTCAAACACCAAAATACTTAGAAATGGCCCAAGGGCACATTTCCCTTTCAATCTCCCGCCCGGGGTTGTCCTCGAGCAAGCCGTGACTACGTCTCCCGCTCAGGATTGGCCTCGGGTGAGTCATGACTGCGTCTCCCGTCCGGGGTTGACCTCGGGCGAGTCGTGAATGGATCTCCTGCGCGAGGTTGGCCTCGGGCGAGTTGTGACTGTGTCTCCCGCCTAGGGTTGGCTTCGGGCGAGTCAGACAACATCTCCCGCCCGAGGTTGGCCTTGGGCGAGTCATGACTTAGGTCTCTCATGCCTTGGTAAGGTTGGGAGCGTGTTTGCTTATGACCCTTTCTTACTCAAGCGTCTAGGCACTTTAGAGTTGTGATCTGGACCCCTAATTACGGTACCTGACACTTACAATCTCTAATGCAGTTTAACCTCTAACTCGTCTATAAACACATTATCTGTTTACCAAGTTTCTTACTAGTAGCAGTTTTCAGTTTAGCAACAACACGTTACTCAGCACCTTGTTAGTAAACAATTCAGGTATTGTATTTTTAGTTTTTCAAGCATCTTATGTGGATCACATGTCTCACATCTGATCAGCAGCATCACATATAATAGAAAGAAATTGCATTGTGAAACAAAACCACCAATGACATAGTATGGGAAGCAACACAACACACCAATCAAAATTGGAGGAGCGCATAGTATGGGAATATGACAACCAATGGCCTGAAACTAAGCAAAAAACAAGTAAACTATTCTAAAAACATTGGATTGTGTCTTCACCGGTCAAGATTAGCACCAACATTGGAGGAGCACATAGTTCTGTCTTTAACAAGTAAACTATTCTAAAGAATGGTCTTAGTAGGATTGTCTGGAGCACATGGATTTCAGTAGGTGATCTGAACTGTCTAGGGCACATGAAAAAGCTAAAGATGTTCTCAGTGGATGGACTTGCAAGAAAGAAATAAAAGACTTGTTTTCTGGATAGCAACAAATGTAATTTGGCGACAACAAGTGAATGCATACTATTGACTGGACAACAACTAACGAGTTCAGAGTTGGAATGCTTATTCCTGAACTTATGGAAGAGTTGGAATGCTCAGGCGATGTCGTGACCTGGGAACAGAACCAACACATCCACACATATGCTTAGTCGTTGTTCTCAGTAGGAAAAAATGAAGATGGCACCTACAAAGAAACAACGGAATACGCACCTCCCGTTGTCCTCGCGATGGGTGATAGCATCGTCTATGGCGCCCCTTTTCCACTCTCTAATAGTAATCACTGTGTACTGGCGAATATGGAAGGAGCGTGGTGTGGGGGAGAGGATGGAAGGGCATCGGAACGCAAAGCGCTTGGGGCGCGAAATCGGGGGCATCTCCTGTGGAAGGCGAGACCGGCACGTTGGCGAGGAAGGAAGGTAGATCCCGACGCGGGGCGGGGGGTTGGTTTTCATTGATTGGCTGTCGTCTCAACCGATCTTGATTTCACTGATCGAGTCGAGGATGGAAGGGAGAACGACGAGTGGGTAAAGATGGAAGGGGCTAGCTGCTCGAGGGTAAAGATGGAAGGTGGCACTGGCTGTACTGGACGGATGAGGCTGGCTGGTGTTGGGCGACATCCGTGGGAGAGAGACGTGGGCACGTCGGGCGCGGTGGCGGGTACTGCGGGCGCGGCGACATTCGTGGGAGCACGTGCAACGCGGGCGGGGCGCGTGGGCAAGAGCAGAGCTATGGACGCTGACTTTACGCTCTTAATAGAGTGTGAACATATTCGTTTTATCACGTTCTAAGTGCTGATGGTTGGTCGCAACGACTTCAATATCCTCTGCATCGACATCTTGGATGCCTTGAGCTTGAGGACCCGGCGCTACTCTGAAATCCAGCGGACTGGCACACATGGATCACAAATGCTCGCACGATTCTCTCTCCCTTTTTTTTTTGTTTGCGAAATTTCCCGCGTCTCTGTCTCGCGATCCTATTGACAATTCTGGCACCACTGAAGCGGATCGGAAGAAAGAAATTGCTGCCAAACACTCATTCAGAGAGACGAATCAACGACCAGTACCCCATTACATAGCGAACGTTTCCGATGCGACAGACTGACATGCATGAGGCATGGCATCACATGGTGATCCACATGTTGATTAGTTACAAGCAGGCGGCCAAAGTAAATAAAAAGTATTTTTATCACCATCAAAGGGAGGGGGCGCAGACGACGCAGGCGAGCAGAAGCATGGCGGAGGAGGCGGCGTCGTCCTCCTCGCTGAAGCAGCTGCGCTTGAACCGGCACGCCTTGGCCTTGTTGATCGGCAGCAGCCGACGCAGCACCAGCTCCTGCTGCTGCTGATGATGATGGCGACGATCCCGCCACCGCCCCCCGCTGCTGCCTCCCGCCGCGGCCGGCTGGTCCGCCACCCGGCTCCACCCTTCGCCTGCCCGATCGCCGGCTGCAGCCGGCCGCTGAACCATCTTTTGTTTGCTAGTACGATGGTTCAAGAACTAGCTTATTAGCTTATGAGATGGTGAACGATCCTGGGATGATCGAGTGGAGTGGAGAGACATGGCCATATGGTGAGGCGAGGTCTATCTATTTATAGGCGGCCGGGGTTGGCGTCCGCCGGCCGGCGCGGTCTCGTATGCCATGCCATGTGCTGTGCCGTGGCCCATGCTGCGATTCTTGTTTGGTTCCAAATGAAAAGAAACTCTACACTACGCTACTATAGCCATATGGCAGTGCAATGCATAGACATCTTTAATTCGAATGCATTCGGAAGCCACAGCCGGCATGCATGGTGGGATGGATGGGGTGGCCGATCCCGATCGAGGAGGGCCTGCTACGGGTAGAGTAGAGGAAGCGACGCGCGCATAGGACAGTTTTGATGTGGGTGGGCCTGTGGGCTGTGGCGTGGCAAATGATAAAGCTGGAGGATTTGAAAACCGGCGAGGAGGGAGAGGGGGGGCCAGAGCTGATGGGCATCAGCTGCATATACCGGCAACGGGCATCCTGTTGATGATATTATTATCAGGGCAGAACATGGTAGGGTACACGGAAGGAGGGGCCCATCCCATGGTCCACCGAGATGGTATGGAATGGAGCAACGTCTCCATGTACAGAGAGACGTGTGTTGAAACTGCGACCCCGGGTGTCGAATTCCAACGGAGTCAAAAAGAAAAACTGGAAAATAAATCTTAACATTATGATAACTGAATTGCCATTTCTCTAGTTTTGAAACAAGTTAGATGAGTTTTATTTTTCTAGTTTTAGAGTGTGTTTGGTTCAGCTTCTTCTTAAACCAGATTCTCTGCCGGAAACCTAGGTTTTAACCAAACATAAACCGGTATACAACCGTGAAATAAATTTACGAAGATCTATTGATTCCTCTAGTTCAATTTAGAATCATATTGTACCCTCCAGATTTTCCAGATTTCCGTCATCCATATTACACGCTATCATTCTTTTACGAAATCTATACTTGACAATTGTTTCACTAAATATATTTTACTAGCTGAATGCCCGTGCGTTGCAACGATAATATATAATACGAGTATTCTACGATAACTTATATACAAAATGTGTGTTATACCGTTATGAGAAAATGTTTCATAACCAATTTGTGATTCTGACCATACATAAATTTTGTTATTTATAATCTATCTGTTTCACCACTACATTGCAACTATCAGTATCATGCAGATTTCGATATATGTCACGATTTGCATGGTCTCATCATTATAGAGCACGTTCCACACATACTGGAAGAAATTACATCGTACATCGTTAGTCATCAGACACATACCACCATACGCTTTTGCTTAAATAAAAAGGCAAGTGTGTGTTTGCGAAGAGAATTAAAGGAAAGCCGGCACAAAAGCTACCCCAACGGTGGCGAGGATGACGAACTGGTCATTGTTGTCGGTCCTCCTCTGCGTCACCTCTGGCGCCAAGATGACGCCACAGTCCTCGATATAGTAGTCATCGAACGCACGCGACATACCGAGTACTGATGACTCTTGGCTGGGCTGTAAAACGAAGTGCACCCCGGGCTCATCAGCAAGGTAGTACCCCTGACCGTTGCACCACCGGATGCGCTACTCCTCTACATACATCGTGTTCAAGGACACTCATACAACGTCAGCAACGGCCATCGTCTCAGCGCACAAGAATTCATGGCCAGTCAGTAGCGACTTACGTGGCAGGTTGGGCTTTAGGTGGACGATGAGCTAGACGACGTGATGACGTCGTCGTTGAATGCAGTGCCCAGAACAACCCGAGAGTCACCGATGTTGGCGACGACCATGAGGTCCCCCAGCTTGACGATGGACAGCGCGGAGCAGCCGCTCTGCACCGCGTCCAAGCGGTGGCGGCGCCAGAGCTTGTCGTACATAGCGGCACATGCGGCCACGTAGGGCTATTTCTAGATGTCGAACTGGCAGTCGCCAAGTTTCTTCTTGTCGTCGATGAGCGACCCCAACACGAGTGCCTCCTGCTAATGATGTTTGTTCGGGGTTTTCAAGTAAGAAACATGGATTCATGTTTGACGTTGTTTTATAAAAATGACTCACAAGTCAGATCCATGGGAAAAATATTACGAAGAATAAATGTCACACATGCAAAAAAGGAATTTAAGTTGAAAATATTATTCAAACAAAAGAAATTGCATGTAAGGCTCTTCTTTAAATACTACTCACTTCATCCAAAAATATAGTTCAAGAATCTCGGTGATACTTATCTAATACTACACATTGTGCAAGGATAGCAGGTGGGCTTGGGAAGAGATGTAGTAAATGTGTTTTCTGTTATAGTTGTAGATATAAACACACATGTTGTGTAGTGGTAGCTACTGTTAGCATTTGCTTGAGAGGTCGTGGGTTCAAATTCCCTTGGGGCTATGTGTATTTTTTTCAAATCTCCTTGGGGCCATGTGTATTTTTTTAATTTTAGCTAGGCACCGATTGTACGGGGGAATGGGAATGAGAATGAGCTGTGCGTGGGGAGGAGGGAATCGGAATGGCAGAACACGGAATGACCGACTAATATTACAGCCTTAATAAGTAGTAGAGATTTTCCTAAAACCGGCGGCTCGCAACAACTTTCTCGCAGCCCGAACCAGGATTCAATTCCTTGTGAGTTGAAACTACTATCGATGAACGTTATCCGAATCATGTAATTGTTTTTTTTGTCCAAGTTACCGTTGGGCGATAAACAGCACGATTTTCAGCAACACCGGGTGAAAAAAAAAGTTAGTCCATGTTTGGTTTCTTTAGTCTAGGGACTAAAGTTTAGTTAGGAGACTAAAGTTTAGTCCCTAACATGTTTGATTCTAGTGGCTAAAAATAGTAATAATATACTAAATGACTCATAAGAAGACTAAAATGGCCTTTAACATTATTCTGTTATTAGTACAATTGAACTAAAAGTGATAAATGTGGAATTAATATGGTTTAGTGCCTTTTAGCACATATGTGAAGGACTAAATACTAAATCATTTTAGTCCATATTTTAATCTTAGTGTTTGGCAAAAAATAGACTAAATGAGACTAAACTAAAGACTAATCTTTAGTCCCAATAACCAAACACCCCCTTAAACTAGCCTTCATAATATTTGGTATCACAAGTGGATTTTTGTAAATCATATATCACAGCTAGGGCTGACAATGATCTATAAATTTTGCACTATAAGATTTAAGGATCGAATCGGGTTAGGATCGGACTCTATTTCTAGTAATTTTTGAACTATAATTTATTTAGGTCCTTGATATTTTGTGAAAAACCATTTGGATCACGATCCATTACCACCCCTAATCACAGCACATTTGTCCTTGGTACATTATTAGCGTCGTCCTTAGCAGGTCAACGCCTTCAAACCTTCGGGGCGCCAAACGGACAGTCGATTTGATTGAGTACATCTGGACCGTGCTCCGTGCATCTTACCACTGCACTGCATTTGCATGCATGTTCTTCGTTATCAGGGAAGTCACGCTTTTGCTTTGTGCATGCTCCTTCAACTTATACTAGTTAATTAGTTGGCCATATATTGCTATATTTTTCTATATATTATATTGATAGGCCTTTTTAAATAATTTATATTTATTCAAACATAATTATATTTTAAAATTTTAAATTATTAGTATATATATACAATTTCATTCTTTATATAGCACAAGTGAACAAGTAAGTGCCTCAGCCGTGGATATGTCAATTCTTTAGTTGCTGTCTACAGTTTAAATCTTGCCTGACACACTATTTTTTGGCAATTTCTCCAGTGCATGACTCAGGGGTAGATCCACGTTGAAAGGAATGGGGACACAGAGCTTTATTAGTTAATAGACCTAGAATTTTGGTGATAATCCACATGTATTGAGTGGTATTGAGCCGGTTTAAATCCATTATAAATCAAAATACTTATCAATTCCACCCAATACACTTCAATACACATGTAATATCAATAACCGAACAAGGCTTAAATATAGTAGAGATATACGTTGATAGGGCAGTAGTCTCAAGCAAAACAACCGAATTTTTTGTATTTTAGCCCTTAAACAGAAGTAAATTTACGTTTAGACCTAAAAAAATTTTAAATGCAGTTTTAGACCCTTAGCTCGGCGCCATAGCCTGTGGCGCCGAGCTAACACAGCTCGGCGCCACAGCCTATGGCGCCGAGCTATGACGTGGCCGCAACGGCTAGCTGCGTCCAGGGCTGACCTGGCGCTGACGTGGCGGCGGCGCGGCCTCGTAGCTCGGCGCCACAGATCTTGGCGCCGAGCTACGAATTCCTATAAAAACGCCCGCGCGGCTGGCCGAGAGCAGCTCATTTCATCCCATTTCCAAACTTCGTAAAAATTTCCTGGATTCAAAGATTTGAGTTGGTTCACTTCGTAGACCAAGGTATGATTTCGAACTGATTCGTTTTGTATATTAGGTTTTTAGTTTAATAATTTGTATACACCTATTATATTATCATTTCGATTATTAGTTTGTGTAAACTTATTATAAAGCATAATAGGTACAAGTGATAATTATAATCGTTTATTAGATGAAAGACATGTACCGAGAGGCGTTGTGGCAGAAGAGAGGTCGTCCTCGGGAGTTATATCCGGACGTATCTAGTAAGGATGCTCCTGTTCCTCCTGAACTCCCCGTGCCTAACTGTGACTGTGGCAGACTGGCTTGGGTACATCAATCACAACGTCCAGACACGGCTGCTCGCTGCTACTACCTTTGTGGCACTTTGGACGTACGTAGCTTATGACTTATCACTTAATTTTGTTCGCATTCATTTTTTTGTAGATATGTAATAGTGCATCTTTCCATTATTTTAGGGACATCAGAAGTGTTTCTTTTTCCAGTGGATCGATGGTCCTGATAAATTTGACCCTCGATATCTTCTTTTCGTTAATTGGTTGAGTGGAAAGACAAGTCATGAGCGTTTTAAGCGTTGGGTACCTCCTCCCCGAATCCTCCACCAATGACGGATGAGGAGAAGGAGGTAGCAACAGAAAGACGGATGGACTCACCGCCTCGATGCGATTGCGGAGACCGTGCTGTCATCGACGAAGACTATGACAAGCAGTTCTGTTGTCCGAACATTGATTATGTGAGCCCATTGATACGCTAAATGTATAAACTAGTTTTTATTTACAATAAATTACTAATTTTTTCTCTTGCAGCCATACGGGTGGCGTAAGTGTCGTTTCAGAGAGTGGTTGTATGGTCCTTTGTCCCAATGGCCAGAGCCAGAGGTAAAGGAAAAGCGATACATGGGGTGGGCGGCAGAAGAGGTCAAATTTGATCCAGTACTCTGCAAATGTGGTATTGAAGCTAAGTATGGATTAGTTCCTTCGGAGCTTGGCGTTGGATATTTTTGTGGACATATGGTCGATTACGATGAGGTTGGTATTTTTTTTGCACCAGATGTAATGTTATAGCGGTACTTACTATTTTTTTGTAGGAGACGAGGAAATGCAGTTGGGAGAGTTACGACGACAAAGGAGAGGTGATGCGCACAATAGAGTCCAAGAGAATAATGGGACAGAAGATGCGTTGTGGATCTCGACTCGTTGATTCATACATTAACGATCGCATACGCGACATGCGTAGGGAAGCAAAATCTGCCTTTTATGATAGCCCGAAGCGTGCAGAGTATAGGAGGTTGAAGGCGGCAGATGAGAAGAGAGCACAGGATGCAAGGGAATGGGAAGCGGCTCAAGCCGAGAAACAGATGTTGGATAATCTTGCTGATCGCCTCAAGGGAAGTAAGTGAGATAAATGATATTATAATAATGTTAGTACAATTTATTTATCCTGACTTTGCTAACTTAATTTTCTCATTATATTTGCAGAGATTGGAAGCGGCGTAAACTATTTGGCCGATGAGGCGCATGCGAGATATGTTCAGGATAAAATGGCAACGGTTGAGCTGATGGAGGAGGAGGACGACGACACATCTAGATTGAGTGAGCTTATCGCCCTCGCAGAGGCAGGATTACATGAAGAAGAGGAGGACGACATGTCAAGGTTGAGTGAGCTCATAGCACTAGCTGAGGCTGGATTACGTGCTCAAGAGGAAGAGGATGAGTTTATGTCACAGGCCGCCGCAGAGGTAGAGGCAGCTTATTACAAGAAGAAGTCTGATGAGGCTGAGGCTGAGGATGAGCTATTCTCCCAAGCTGCAGATGAAGCAGAAGCCAATTATTACAAAAGAACTGGTGACAAGTGTGATGCAGGACAATGCAGCAAGTGGAATGAGGTTGTTGTTGAGGATTGCGCGACGGATGACTCCGAAGATGAGTTACTCATAGATTGTGATTCAGACTGAAGAATTGTAGCCTATTATGTAGTATTTACGTATCAAAAATAATTTAGAACTCTAAAGATGCGTTACTTATCATCGTCGTCGTCGTCGTCGTCCTGGGCCACGTTCTCAAACGTGTCCCGCGTCGATCTCGACGAGCTGAGTCCTACTGTAGATGGTCCAACTGCACAAATGGGAGGCTGAACGTCCTGCTGCATACGAGGCATAGGCAGCTGCACGTCAACGCCTGCTAGAGACCGGCATCCACACCGAGCCGCTGCTCGACGAAGACGACGTGATACCCTCTGTAATCGAAATGTTAGTTAAAGACATATGTTACAACATACAAATAAACAAGTTTTCTGTTAGACATTGATACTCACTGATAGTAACGATAGCGTAGTAGTATCTGAAGTTCTCTGTGAGATACGCTCGAGTTCAACAACAGATACGAGCATAGAGTTTCCCTATCACAAGTTAAGACATTAGGATGCTCAAAAGTAGACATAAAACATTGAATTGAAATCTCTAATTTTAGTAAAGAAATAGTTACCACTCTATCAAGGATTGGAGCAGCCTCAATTTGGGATCCGTGCCGAGCAGCTATGTCGAAAGCTGTGTCTTCGTCGTCTGACGATTCTTGCTCGGCGTAGTCTGCTGCTGTCCACTGTCCCTTCAGCTTGCACCTAGTCACACCAGAATACCAAATCAAATACCTCCGGAAGTTGTAGTTTGTGTGCGCCTGGTCATTCTCATAGTTCAGATCCCCCTGCTGGTTCCATTCATCAATGTAATCACGATGGTGCGTCTCGAAGTCCGTGACCTTCTTCTGTCTCTGTCTGTCGAACCTGCAAAAGTTAGAACCATATATTAGCGACTAACTGATATTTCAATTATTAGTTAGAATAACAAGTGCATGTAGTAACTCACTTATGAAGTTCTATTGAAGTCGAGAATGGCTCCACCGGAAACTCCTGGCGCAATCCGAACTGTCGAGCAACTCTGTGGGGCAAGTGGTACTCAACAGCATAAAAACAGATGAGGGGACACCTCATGAGGTAGATGTCCTCGTCTATTGAGCACATGCTGCTCAACTGTATGCTGGCGAAATATGGATCAAGATACGGTTGCCAAGTCACCTGCAAAAGTTTTAGAAAGCCCATGTAAGCACGCTGGTGTCGTGTGATAAAAGTAGAAAGGACATGTAAAAAGAAAAAAGGAGACAACTCACCATCGAAGGAGTAAGTGCGTCGAGCTCGTTTGAGTACTCCACGTAAGCACGCTGGTGTCGTGCGAATGGCTCCTCGACCTGGTCCCAGCGGTAAGCAGCCGTGGGCTTAAGCCGATGTCCGGCTACCACGAACCACTCACGAGGAGGAAACTCTCTGGGTCGCCCGACGGGTATGTGTGCCCACATCCACAGCTGTAGTAGGTAGACACATCCACCTAAGCTGGCGGTCCTCGATGAACGACGACAAGCCTCGCAAAGTTGCCTGTACAGGAAGGCCAACACTGCTGAAGCCCAGCTGTAACCTCCGGTCGTATCCCAGTCAGTCAGGCAGGGCAGAAACATCCATGAAGCGTTGTCGCCTGTTGCGTCTGGAAAAAGAACTGAACCAAAGAGATGGAGAATCCAAGCTCGACAATGGTATCCAACCGTCTGCTCATCTGCACCAGGTGGACACTGCCCAAAGCTCTGCCTAAGCCAGGTCAGTGGGACTCCGGTGTTGTGGCTACCTCGTAGCTCATCCGGAAGCAGTCTCCCAAGAAAGGCCTCCACCCTCTGCCTCCAACCGCCTGGTGATGCCTGACCGGTCACTGGACGACCCATAATGCTGAGACCAAGAATCTTCTGGCAATCTTCAAGCGTCACGGTCATCTCACCGCAGGGAAGGTGGAAAGTGTGAGTCTCTGGCCGCCACCTATTGGAAGACAAAAGAATACAAAATCATTAGTATGCAAAGTAGATTTGATAATTGTAAATATTAAACAACTAGAGAAGTCTTTACCTGTCGACCAGAGCCGTCAACGCCGCTGGGTTGAAAGTGGGTAGCCCACGGCGGACCTGGTACGATAAGACGTCCAAGCCAGCCCTCTGTAGGAGAGGAGTGTACCTCTCATCGTACCTCATCTCCTCCAGAAACCGGTCGTGGGTCCGGACCCGCAGAACGGGCAACACCTAGCAATCAAAAGAATTTTCATTAGTCAAATATAGGTCGCACATATTAATTCGAAAATTTAATTTATGTACAAAATGTTACCTCTCCCTCTGCGGTGAGACGGCCCCTGTGGTGCTCGCCGTAGTGAGGGTCCAGCAAGTGGAACTGCGCCATCCTGCAAATTAAGATATCAACATATTAGAATAAAATTTGTGTATAAAAAAATCGACATATTAGAATAAAATTTGTGTATAAAAAAATATATCACACCTGACTAAGTGTCCAAATGCATGTACGTGAGTTGTGGCCAAGTCTACCGCATTTTCCGCATTCATTCTGCTCTGGGTCCACGAGAAAGGGGGACACTCGTCCTCTCCTACTGCGACCGGAAACCTGATCCATAACCATGTTGCACCGGCTCCTTTTCCTACTACCACGTTTGTCCCATCGATGCGCTGGATCAGCAACGTATACCGGACCGGTGTACGGTGGCCATTGTGACTCATCAAGAAATGGCTCAAAACGAGGGCTCCAGGTACATACTAAGCTCTCTACACTGAACTCAGAAGGTATTCTGCTCTCAAATGCAAAGTTACGATGACGTGCGGCCGCAACATAATGAGAACATGGAAAATGGTATTGTCTAGGTTTACCACATCCACACCAGAATGCATCAAGTAACACGACATGTGTCCTCGAAGGTCGCACCTCACCGTCGGAAGTTATGCCGCCTAGTGTTGTTACCTCGTATTTACCCAGCTCCTCATCAAAGCATTGTACCTCATGTCTATGGGCACGTACCTTTGCATTATAAAAGGACTGAAAGAACAACACGTTAACTAACATATAAAAGGACTAAATATATTTACAAGTAAATGGCTAGCTAGTATACTAAATACTAAACTAAATAAATACTAACTAAATGCTAAACACTAATGTAACCACTAACCCTAAACCCTAAACCCTAAAATGCTAAAAGCTAAATACTAACTAACCACTAACGAACAACTAAACACTAAATAACTAAGTAATACCAACTAAATACAAAAATATTAAGTAATAATTATAAAAAATTATTACCTTGTGAGCTGGAAGGCCGGAGGGAGAGCGGCAGGTGGAGGAGAGCAGGCGGCGGCCGGAGTCGAGCGAGCGGTGGGCGGAGAGCACACTCAACAATCGTGTTGTTTGTCGTCGGCGGGCGAGCTCGGCGGGCGCCGGGCGGGCGGCGAGCTCGGCGGGCGAGCTCGGCGGGCTGCGGGCGGGCGGCGAGCTCGGCGGCGGCGGGCTGGCGGCGAGCTCGGCGGCGGCGGCGGTATGAGCGGCGGCGGGCGTAGGAAACGAAAGCCGAGCGAAACAGAGAAGAAACGAAGAGGAAAGGGGGTTTCGGTTAAGTTTCCTAGCTCGGCGCCAAGATCTGTGGCGCCGAGCTAGGTGTGCCACGCGGGCTGCCACGTCATGAAGCTCGGCGCCATAGCCGATGGCGCCGAGCTGTGTTAGCTCGGCGCCACAGGCTATGGCGCCGAGCTAAGGGTCCAAAACTGCATTTAAATTTTTTTTAGGTCTAAACGTGATTTTACTTCTGTTTAGGGGCTAAAATACAAAAAATTCGGGCAAAACAACGGCCTAATAACGCAGGCAGGCAGGACACGTTCATATGCAGGATCTACAAGAGACACCCTAATAACGCAGGCAGGACCGTAAAGTAATGAGTAAGCATAATTATTCTCCTAAATCTTCTCAAGAATTCAGCACAAGATCATGCACCAATAACCGACAAACGAAACCAAACGACATATGAGAGGCACATGATTGCCATGCATGTTACATGCTACGACGGGCCATGTGGCTTAGTTTGTTGATTATTAGGACTACACATATGGACAAAACGGACTCAGTACTAGAGCCGTTATTACGACTGTACGATGGCCACCGGTTCTGTACTTTTATTGCCGTTGCAATTCAAATCAAATATTTCGCAGCGCTTCAACGTCCTCCAATACTATAGTAGTTGTGGATGTCCTCTTGCCATGATGATGACTTGACGGCCCATGTGTGGTTTGGACATATTATTAGTGTACTAGATGCGTAAGTTTGAACCGAATGATACTCTAAAGCATGTTATAGTCGAGATCACAAATCAAAATCTTCTGTCTCGCCCGAGGCCAACCTTGGACGGGAGATGCGGTTCCGTCTCGCCTGAGCCTAGCTTTAGGCAGGAGACGTAGTTCTGACTCACTCGAGGCCAGCTCTGGGCGGGAGACACAGTTCCGTCTCGCCCAAAGCCAACCTCGGACGAGAGATGCAGTTCCATCGCGCCCGAGGCCAGCTCTGGGCGGGAGAGGCAATTCTGGCTCGTCTAAGGCCAACTCTGGACGGGAGATGCAGTCATAACTCGCCCAAGGCTGACCTCGGGTGGGAGCGCAAAAACGCTCCATGGGCCACTTAATGGGCCTCCCAATGACTTGCCTAGCAAGGCATGCCCTCGAGCCGCAACCAGGCTGGATGAGCTCGACCCAGGGAGACGAATACCAGGTGACCGAGTCATGCGCAGAAGGAGCGCTGCTACCTCGGGCAGGGAGGTTGAGCGTACCCGAAGCGTTAGATACTCGAAGATAACTCAGATGAAGGGCAACTGAACTCTGGATAAGCAGGAATGTGTGCCGCGTTAAAAGGAGGATTCAGGTAGAGTTAGATAGACATCACGACTTGTAAAGGGATAACCCTCTAGTCATCTATATAAGGCTGAGGGGCTACCCCTATGATCTCACATCATCTCAGCTCATCACATCCCATCACCACCATGGGGTTGCGGCGGTCCGTCTATAAAGGGCAGACATCCTTCAATCGGAGGTCACAGACGAACAACAACCGACTCATCCTTTTCTTCTCAATTCTCTAAGTCGCCGCTTATCTACCCTGTTGTCCCTCCGTCTGCCGTGCAGCAGATCAAGGGAGAGCGGTGTCTCTAAACCACCATCGGTGTTTCGACGACCTGCACGGGTGCCGGCGAATCAGGTTTCTGGGAAGTGCTTCGCGCACGTCCGCTCGGGTTCCTCTACAAAACTTGTGGAAATCATTGTGATAAATGATGTGAATTCTTTTTTATCTCAAAATTTTGATACGAAGGATTTGGGAGAGGCTGATGTTATATTAAACATAAAACTAATTAAGGGTGAGAATGGGATTATTCTGAAACAATCTTGTTTTGTGGAGAACATTCTAAACCGCTTTGGGTTTTCTGATTCTAAAGATTCTCCAACACCTTTTGATCCTAGTATAAAGCTTCGCAAGAACAGAGGACAAGAAATTAATCAGTTGAGATACTCCCAAATTATTGGTTCCCTCATGTACCTTGATTGGTTCCCTCATGTACCTTGCTGGTGCAACTAGACCTGATATATCATTTGTTGTGAGAAAATTGAGCAGATTCACTTCTAATCCAGGAAGCGATCACTGGTGTGCACTAGACGTGTAATGAGATATTTGAGAGGTACTTCTGCATATGGACTTCACTATACTGGGTACCCAGCTGTACTTGAAGGGTATAGTGATTCCAACTGGATCTCAGATGCAGCTGAGATCAAGGCCACAAGTGGATATATATTCACAATTGGTGGGCTGCAGTTTCTTGGAGGTCTTGTAAGCAGACTATCTTAATAAAGTCTACTATGGAGGTGGAACTTGTAGCATTTGAGTCAGCCACTACTGAGGTAGAGTGGTTGAAAGAGCTCTTAATGGACTTGCCAATGGTTGATAAACCGGTACCAACCATTTTGTTGCATTGTGATAATCAAAGTGTGATCACAATTGTAGGCAATGAAAAGTTCTCAAGACATGTGAAACGACGTATCAAATAAGTAAGGCATTTGAGAAATACTGGAGAGATCGCTGTAGAGTATATTAATACTGCTTGAAACTTGCGGACCCTTTTACAATGGGATTAGCACGTGCTATGATTGATGGAGCATCAATGGAGATGGGGTTGAAGCCCATGTGATGTTATCATACAGTGGTAACCCAATATATGTGATCGGAGATCCCGTGAATTAGTAATTGGGAAGAACAAATTGTTTTGTATAACAAGAGAATACATTATTTTATTTGTTTCCCGCTAGAAGATGCGTACTCTTAGTACTGCAAGGGAGGTTGACTTTTGTCTTAATGTATTCTGAGGCCTGTAACAGGCAAGGTACTGTCCTGCAGGGTACACTTATAAGAATACACCTATATGAGTTTGACTGTGAGGTCGCAGTCTATGAGATGTGGGTAATCTCAAATAAATTCACTAAAAGACACGGGAGCATGACTGTAACGCTCCAATCAGAGGCATGGCTTTAGGCGTCCTAGTATCAGTGATGCCTATAGGTGAAATCAACTTACAGAAGACTAGCAATTAAAGGCTTTGTTCATTGCAAAGTCGTGAGTAGGTGAATCCTATACTGCAAGGTGTAGCTCAACCCGTATCGGGTCTGCACTATAAAGCTGGTATATGAAAGTGTAGAGATTGAGTCAATTGGAGACCTTGGCTTTGGTGGGGATTGTTGGAATTAGGCCCATTAGTGGGTGGTTCAATTCAATAAGGAAGCCAAGGTGGTGTGTAGAGATGGCATGGGACTTTAGTCCCATATCACCCATCTAGGTAGGAGAGAACCAACTTATATGTGAGAGTGTTCCCTACTCTTCACATGTGAGAAATAAAGGGATATGGAGGCTGTCACACGCGCACGCTCGCTCGCGTTTCACGTTATTTATCGTGTGACTTGTGACTTGGGACTATGCGTGATCGCGTCGTGACGAGTTCTAAATGACAGTTTAATTTTTGCCTTTTTTTGGTTATCAAATATCACACCTAGACTACCACGTCAACCAGGAGTAATGAGCACGCACGTTACGTACGAGATCTCCGGGCGGGTGCACGTAGAGATATTCCAGGGGCAGTTCCTAGAATTTAGAAGATCAAATCAAGGGGTTGTGGCGGCCCGTCTATAAAGGGCAGACGTCCTTCAGTCGGAGGTCATAGCGAACAACAACCGACTCATCCTGTTCTTCTCAATTCTCTGTGTCGCCGCTTCTCTGCCCTACCGTCCCTTCATCTGTCGTGCAGCAGATCAAGGGAGAGCAGTGTCTCCGAACCACCGTCGGCGTTTCGACGAACTGCACAGGTGCCGGCGAATTAGGTTTCTAGGAAATGCTTCGCGCGCGTCCGCTCGAGTTCCTCTACAAAACTCATGGAAATCACTGTGAGTAAATCTACAGTTTTAGTTTGTTGCAATGACAGTCTTATGGTTAGATCTATTGTCTATTCTTATTTTATGCGTTAATCTTGTTGAGTTAGTTCAGATATGTTCTTTTCTAATGTCGTGGATATTATCTGCCATTAGATCTAGATTTTTCGTTTTATGCCGCATTATCAAATTAACCTTAGGCCATGTTAATTTTCTAATAATCCAGAAACCTAATAGAATTAACATGGCTGGACCTTCGGATGCACTTAAACCTGACCGGTTTGCCGGCGGTCAAAACTTTAAGAGATGGCAGACTATGTTTAAATTCTGGCTCATGTCATTGAGGATCTGGTGGGTGATTTGCCTAGTTCTTCCTCTCACTGAGTAGCAGGACCGTAACTTCGAGTCGGATAACGAAACATGTGTTGGTTGTATCTTGACACTATTGTCAGATCAACTATATGACATACACATGCACCACGAAGTGGCTCATGATTTATGGGAGAACCTGGATTGGATGTATACTGAATCAGATGATGGACGTGAACTTTGTGTTAATGAGCAGTACCATGAATACAGGATGGTCGATGACCGTTCTGTCGTGGAACAGGCTCATGAAATCCAGCTTCTGGTGGGGGAACTTTCACACTTTGACTGTGTCTTGCCTAAAAAGTTCATGGTTGGTGGCATCATTGCCAAATTACCTCCTAATTGGAGGAATTTTGCCACGGCTCTCAAACACAAGAATGAGGCAATGACTATTGAAAGTCTAATTGCTACTCTTGATGTTAAGGAGAAGGCAAGATCTAAGGATGTACCCTGTTCTGGTCCAATGAATAGTGGTACCTCTAATGCCAATGTGGTTGAAGACAAATCTGGTGGGAACAACAAAAACAAGACGAATTGGAAACCAAAGGCCAAGCAGAACACTGATTTTAAGGAGAAGAAGAAAAACCTTGTAGACCTGACTTGCTTTGTGTGCGGTGAATCTGGTCACATAGCTAGAAAATGTCGTAATAGGAAGGGCAAGAAAGGTGAGGGTCAGAAAACTGCAAATGTGGTTATTGCTGATGTTGGGAATTCTGGGTATGTCCCTCAAATTCTTTTAGCATGTCAATCCACCGATTGGTGGTTAGACACTAGAGCCAATGTACATGATTGTTCTCATCTAAACTTATTTTCTTCTTATCAGGCTACCGACAGTAGCGCCATCTTGATGGACAGTAGCGTACATGGAATAGGAAGAGTTGATCTAAAGTTGACCTCTTGAAAGACTCTCTCTTTGAAGAATGTGCATCATGTTCCTGGAATAAATAGGAACCTTATTAGTGCTTCTCTTTTATGCCGTGATGGCTTTAAGTTAGTGTTTGAGTCAAACAAGTTTATTGTCTTTAAATTTGGTTTGTTTATTGGCAAAGGTTATGACAGTGGTGGTTTGTTCCGCCTTTCTGTGGCTGATGATTGTAATAATGTGGCAAACTCAGTTTCATATTCTGAATTGAATGTAGGCGAGGCTGCTGTTTGGCACTCTCGACTTTGTCATATTAGTTTTGACCGCATTATCCAATTGTCTAGGCTTAATTTGATTCCGAAAATTCCTGTTGTTAGGAGATCTAAGTGTCATGCTTGTGTGTGTAACACCCTGAATTTGGGGTATAAAATTTCTTTGCTCATACTCACAAATTCAGGTGTTACTCCTCTCTTCACATCTTCCCCAACCTCCTCTTTCTCTTTTTATAGAAGAAGAGTGGTTATTTTTAAGTGTAAATGTAATTATAATCTAGTAGGTTAAACCCTAAGGGAACAATGGTTGTTGCATCATGTTAGAAAGTATTTGTTTTTTTTGTTTGATGAATGGTTTGCTTGATCTTTCATCTCATCATTTGTTTGCGCATAGTGTCAAACTGAAATAAATAGAAAAGAGAAAGAAAAAGAAAAGAAAAGGAGAAATGGATTTCAGCCCAACTCCCTCCCTGGCCCAGCTCGGCCGGCCCAGCCGTCCCCCCTCCCCCCTCTCTTTTCTCCCCCCGGCCCACTCGCGCCAGCGCTCCCTCGTGGGCCCATGCGCACCGCGGGGGCCCAGCTCCAGCTCCCCCCCCCCCGCGCCAGCTCTCTCCCTCGTGGGCCCGCGCGCTGCTCGGCCCAGCTCCCAGCGCTCGCTCGCGCCAGCCTCGCTCGCGCCGCGGCCCAGCTTTGGCGGCCCAGCGCGCGATGCCCCGCCGGCCCAGCTCCGCGGTCGTGGCCCAGCGCGGCCAGCGCGCCCTGCGTGCACGCGCCCTACGCGAGGAGCGCCCTGTTCATCTCCTTGAAACCGCCAGACGCACGATTTCTTCGCACGCCGCACGATTTCTTCGCCCGACGCGCAGTTTTCTTCGCCCGAGTGCCTAGTTTCTCGCCCAACACCGCTCCTCCTCGCCTCGCCCTCGCTCTCTGTGTCCCCTGCGCCGTCGGAGTGCCGCCGTTGTCGCCGTGTGCGCGCTCGCCGCACTCGCTGCGCAGCGAGTCTCGCCATCGCGCCGCCGTCGAGCCCACGTCCCGTTGCGGCCGTCGTCGTGCTCGCCGCCGAGGTGAGCTCACCCTCTTCCTCTCTCTCCCCCACTCTTCTCCTCTCGATGTACTGCTCGCTCGGCATGGCTAGAGCTCGGCTGAGCCGACCCGGACGCCCCGTTCCTCTCCGTCTCGTCGTTCCGTCGGTCGAGCACCCAGCCCAGCCGTCGTCTCGCCGGTCAGCCCCTGCGCAACGCTTAGCCCGCGCGTCCAGCAGCCCCGCGCGCTCTTGTCCGGCGAGCAGAGGCCGCTGTCGCCTAGCGTCGACGTAGCAGCAGCATCCCCTCGCCGTCGAGCCTAGTCCCTGCGCGTCGCAGCCGCGTTGCTGCGCGCTCAGCACGCCCAGCCGCGTTGTCATTTAGCGCCGTAGCAGTCGTTCGCCGTCGAACCTTGCCCCTGCGCGTCGCAGCTGCGTTGCTGCGCGCTCGCCGCTGCCCAGCTCGCCCCGACCGTTCGTCTACCATCGTCGTGCCTCGCTACAGTTGCCTAGCGCATTGCGTACTTGTCAAGCCTCACGCGCGCAATTTCGCACGTGATCACGGGTATCGCGCGCACCGTCGTCGTTGTTTGTAGAATCCTCGCGCTGTTTCGCGCGTGTCGTGCGCCCATTCTGCGCGCAATAATTAATTACTTCGTTATAATCGTCCGTACGCGTTAGTCAATTAGTTCTCGTATTAATTATCGATTAATTGATAATTCATTTTTTATCTAAAATATTCCACACAAGTAGTTTACGTCAACTAAATTGAACTTAGAAATATAATTTTCGCGTTTAAACGTAATATAGGTTGTTCGTCATCACGTCATTAATTAGCCGCAGTTTGTTAATTATTTAATGTGTCGTGCGTCGCACAACGAGTGCGCGCGCTCGCGTTTGCTTGCGCGCAGTGCGTCGACGGGACTCCGTCTACGTTCGCCTACCCTTCGTCTACCCCTAGACGACTCTCGTCTACCCCTCGTCTACCCCCCGTATGCTTCGTGTCGTTCGCCATCGCCCGCGCGTCGCACAATAAATCGTCGCGTGCTATTCGCGCGCATTGTGCGTGCTGTTCACACGTGTCGTCGTGCGTTTTACGCACGCTAATAATTCGCCTCACCTAGAATAGCTCACGCTAATTAAATATATATTTAAGCAACGGTTATTCGAACAACACACTAATCGGGACTAAGTAGTATTTTTACTTGGCATGTGATTATTGTCCGTTAATATGATTAAGCCGAATTAAATATTATAATTCATATTCGCTTAGTATACATGTGATATCCCTCGACCGTAGTATCAGTCATCTCGGTTCCGTTCTCGCGTAGTCATAGATGTGAATTCTATGTCGCGTGCATATTTATTTGATCTATACTGTTGTATGGTGTACTGTTTTCTACCATTTCAAGAATGTTGGATGTATGTTTGCACTCGCGTAGATATCGGGCCGTTCGTGGAGTCTGAGGGAATTGCAGGAGAAGACCCTGAGCAGCAGCAGCTTGGTGAAGGCAAGTGTCCTCAGTCCCATTATGTCCCATTTATTTTATAATACACTGTCCCGCATACTATGAACAACCTAAGGATTTACTAGCTTTCTATTTACCTTGTCCTTGATTTACCTTTTGGGCTACTATGGTTAACTGCATGCTAGCGCTTTACTCTAATTAACGAACATGATGAGAATTACTTGATGATACGATGCTTTTATTTTGGATACGATGGTGGTATACTTGTGGCATTTTAGGGGACTCGAGCCGTTTCCCGAGCACCTCTCCGTAAGGACCTGTTTGTTGAGAGACCACCCGGGATAACAGTGCAACCATGAGGGTGAAATGGGATGCCCTTAGCTAATTAATTAGAGGAACTAGAGGTGTAGTTGCGTCGCCGTCGTGCCGTCAATGGGGTCCAGGCACAGTGCTTGCTCTGCCGAGGCCGAGTGCCGAGGTTCTTTCGTTTTGCTTTTGTTAGTCACTCTCCTGCGGGGAGGGGTACTGTGTTTATCAAACTGGAGAAACCTAACGGGCGGCTATGATCTCTAGGGAATCTTTGTAAAAGCTATGTAGTGATACCTTGCCGGACCACCTAGGTAGTGGTCAATGGGGATTAGCTCTCCCCGGGCAGAAAGGGAATCACGGCTCATGGGTAAAGTGTGCGACCTCTGCAGAGGGTAGTGAAACTGATATATCAGTCGTGCTCACGGTTAAGAGCAGCCTTGGGATCCTCTTTGATTAGAGATACAGATGGTTCGAGATACAATGGTTCTATTAATGTTGTTGGTTCGATGATGATCATGATGTTTCCTCGATGAGGAAATGACTCAGGGGATGGTTATATAATAAAACTTGGCTCCTACAAATAATAAATACCTGACCAACTAAAAGCAACTGCTGAGCCTAACCCCACATAAAGCTAGTCCACTTCAGCCAAACGGGGCATTTGCTGAGTACGTTGATGTGTACTCATCCTTGCTTTACCACAAAACACCAGGTTGTCCCCATTGCAACCACTGCTCAGGAGAAGATGAAGTCGTGGAAGGAGACTTCCAGGAGTTCCAAGACTACGACGAGTTTTAGGTGTGGGTTGGCGGCAACCCCCAGTCAGCTGCCTGTGAAGGCCTTATCTTTACTACGTTTCGCGTAGCACTCTGATTTATACGTTAAGTTGATGACTATGTGGATGTCTCTAACTCTGTGATGTAATAAGTTAATACTCTTTTATGTTATTATTCGAGCACTGTGCGATGATGTTCATTTATGTAATCGCTGTGTACGTGAGTTCTGATCCTGGCACCTACATAGTTCGCATTCGGTTTGCCTTCAAAACCGGGTGTGACATAAGTGGTATCAAAGTCGTGCTGACTGTAGGACCGCCGACCTAGAGTAGCACTGGTCGTACTAAGGACTATTGACCTTCACCCTCACCTTGACCTCTTGCGTCACTTCGTCGGTCACCTCGACCAACCCTATGTTTTACTACATATATATATATATACTATATTATACCTTGTTAAAATTTTATTTTGTTCTGTCTATGGTTTACTCACTTGTCATATTAGTTCTGTTCTTACTCTTATGCTTACGGTGTCTTTTGTAGATGGCTCGACTTAGACACACTGCTCGTAAGTCGGTGATTCCTTTCCTGTCGTCTCGCCTTGCGGAGCGTCCTCTGCGCCGCACCGTGTCCGGTCAGTCGAGTCACCTGGAGAGGCTGCACCACCGCCTGCGTGAGGAGCAGGAGCGCCAGCGTCAGCACAGGGAGCAGCAGGGCTCTTCCTCCCCACCTGAGCAGGAGGTGGAGTCCGTGAGGCGCTGCTCCCCTGTTCCCCAGCTGGAGGCGCCCCCTGCACCACCGCAGGACGCCCCGGCTGTTGGAGGAGCTACTGGAGGAGGTCCTGGAGGAGACCCCGACGACGATGACTCAGACCACAGCACGGAGTCCTCTGAGCCGCAGGAGGCGGAAGGATGGGTCGCCCGACCCATCACCCGTGACGCCGCTCGCGGTTGTCACTTCCACGACGCACTCGACACCTTGTTGCGCCAGGCCTTCGACCGGCACACCTGGTCGATCGAGTACCGTTGTGTAGTCTACCAGCACAGTCGCGGGAGGTACCCGGACCGCTGGGAGGCTACCTGCCTAGTTCGCCGTCCGGAGGATGATCTCCGGGGTGCGGAGGCCTTTTCGGAGCACTACTCTATCTCCGAGAGGGACACTGCAGAGGCGGCTATGCAGGATGCAGCACGGCGTGCACTCTCCCAGTACTATTCTTTGTTCGGTGGGGGTGGCCGACGGTCTTAACCTTAGGTACTACCCCCGCCGTCCTACTGGCAGCACAGAGAGTGTGGTTGTCTCACCTGTTGGTGAGGATAACCCTAGGTTGAGCAGCACAGTCAACCTAGTCGCAGTGCTTAACACCGAGCTGGATCACTCTCTGGACGAGCTAAGCAGGGCTCGAGCGGAGATTGCTGAGTTGCGTGCTGAGCTAGCAGAGCGCCGCCACCAGGAGGGTGGTTCCCCCGCTCCTGTTGGAACTCAGCACCCTTACCGCTCGCCGCCACGTGGTCACCACACTTATGGTTCCCCTGCCTATAAGACCAGGATAGATCTGGATCCTTAGATCGTTAGCGTCGGAGTTTGTAATAATTCTTAAGTCAGATGTCTCAGTCTTAGATAGTCAGTTTAGTTTGCTTATCAGTTGCTTCCATTCAGTTTAGTTTGCTTATCAGTTGCTTACATGCTTGTTATGATGAACTTGTGCTGGATTTGGATCTTTGTAATGACTGTTGCCAACATGTGGGTTTCCCCTGCAGTTTGGCTTAGCTAGTGATGTTAATGAAGTCAGTTGATTAGTTGGGAAACCATTTACTTCTACTTTCCTTTTTATCTGAGAAGCTGTTTTGGATCGTAATGAGGATCAGTGAAGTTCTTTGTTCACTTAGTGACATGAAGAATTCTGTTTTCCCTCTTCTTATGCTGAAGGTTTGTAAGATCAATGCTGATGTGTGAATGTCTTCCACAGATGTCTGACAACAGGCGCCGATGTAACAGGCGTGCTCAGCAAGAGCAGCGTGCCCAGCAGGAGGAACATCGGAGGCAGACTCCCCCGCCACCCCCGATGACAGTGGAGCAGATGTTCTTGATGCAAACTCAGGCAGTGCAGGCTATTGGGCAGACTCTAGCAGCCATGCAGCAGGCTCAACAGCAACCCCAACCTCAGTTGCAAGTGCAGATGCCTCAGATGCCACGGGACAAACGTGGCGAGTTCATGAGAGGGCACCCTCCTACCTTCGCCCATTCTGCTGACCCCATGGATGCAGAAGACTGGCTGCGTGCAGTGGAAAGGGAACTGCGCACCGCCCAGTGTGACGACAGGGAGAAGGTTCTGTATGGTCCCCGCCAGCTAAGGGGAGCAGCCCAGTCTTGGTGGGAGTCCTACCTCGCTACCCATGCTGACCCCGAAGCCATCACTTGGGAGGAATTCAGCGAGAGTTTCCGCAGGTACCATGTTCCAGAGGGACTGATGATCGTGAAGAAGGAGGAGTTTCTGGCTCTGAGGCAGGGACCCCTGTCTGTGAGTGAATACAGGGACAAGTTTCTGCAGCTATCTCGTTATGCACCTGAAGACGTCAACACTGATGCTAAAAGGCAGTACAGGTTCATGAGGGGTTTGGTGGATCCCCTGCATTACCAGCTGATGAACCACACCTTCCCCACCTTCCAGCACTTGATCGATAGGGCAATCATGACCGAGAGAAAGCACAAGGATATGGAAGATCGGAAGCGTAAGATGAGTGGACCATAGTCCAGGAGCATCAGCCGCCCCCGCTTCTCAGGCAGTTCATCTCAGCAAGGCAAGCATGGTCACCCACAGGGATATCAGCATCAGAGTCAGCGTCCGTACCAGCAACAGTCTCAGAGGCAGTACCCACAACAACAGCAGTATCGTCAGAACAACCAGCAGGGAGGTAACCAGTATCAGAGGCAGAACAACCAGGCACCTCGCCTTCCTGCCCCAGCAACAAATCAGAACAACCAAGCAGCCCCAGCACAAGGAGGGGGCAGAGGATGTTTTCACTGTGGAGAACAAGGCCACTGGGCGATGCATTGCCCAAAGAAGATGGCGCAGCAGTAGACCAACCCCAATGCTCCAGCAAGGCAAGGTGTACCTCAACAGGCAGCAGGTAATCGTGGCCAAGCGTACAACCGTGGGAAGGTGAACCACTTGGAGGCCGAAGCGATCCAGGATGCACCAGATGTGGCAGTAGGTATGTTCTCAGTCGAATCTCATCCCGCAAAAGTGCTATTTGATACCGGTGCAACTCATTCATTTGTCACTACAACATGGGTAGAAATGCATAACATCTCAGTAGAGGCAATGATGCCGCCCATGAGGATTAATTCGGTCGGTGGTAAAGTGCAAGCAGATAGAATATGCTCAAATATAAGGGTGGAAATAAGGGGGATAGGGTTCCCCAGCGACCTAATAGTAATAGACACTCCTGGGGTAGATGTCATCCTAGGGATGAATTGGTTAATGAAGTATGAAGCGAATGTTAGCTGTGACAAGAGGACCGTAACATTGAAGTCCCCACTCGGAGAGAAAGTAGTGGCTGAGCTAAGGATGCCTAAGACAGTGAAAGGAGATTGTCACCAGATTTTGGTTGATAGTAAGGAGGCCAACCCGCTTGAGGCTATCAGGGTTGTGTCGTACTTTCCAGATGTGTTTCCTGAAGAATTGACGGGCATGCCACCCGAGAGAAAGGTTGAATTTGCCATAGAGCTTATCCCTGGTACCGCCCCCATTTCTAAAAGAGCCTATCGAGTGTCTGGACCAGAATTGGTGGAACTCAAGAAGCAGATTGATGAGCTGTTAGAGAAGGGTTACATCAGACCAAGTACCTCGCCTTGGGCCGCTCCAGTATTGTTTGTAGAGAAGAAAGATGGTACCAAAAGGATGTGCATAGATTACAGAGCCCTGAATGAAGTCACCATTAAGAACAAGTACCCCCTGCCAAGAATAGAAGATCTGTTTGACCAACTCAGAGGTGCCAAAGTATTCTCGAAGATAGATCTGAGATCAGGTTACCATCAACTCAGAATCCGACCCTCGGACATACCGAAGACAGCATTCATCACCAAGTATGGGTTATATGAGTATACAGTTATGTCCTTTGGTTTGACAAATGCGCCAGCCTTCTTTATGTATCTGATGAACAGTGTGTTCATGGACTACCTAGACAAGTTTGTGGTAGTGTTCATCGACGATATTCTCATATATTCCAAAAGTGAGGAAGAACATGTGGAGCATTTGAAGATGGTATTGCAAAGGCTACGAGAGCATTAGTTGTATGCCAAGCTGAGCAAATGCGAGTTCTGGATTCATGAAGTCTTGTTTCTGGGTCACATCATAAACCAAGATGGGTTAGCAGTGGATCCAAAGAAAGTAGCAGATATCCTGAACTGGAAAGCACCGAAGGATGTTCGTGGGATCAAGAGCTTCATTGGAAAGGCCGGATACTATAGGCGTTTCATTGAAGGCTTTTCAAAGATTGCTAGACCAATGACAGCGTTACTAGCGAAGAAAGTTGAGTTTAAGTGGACCCAAAAGTGTCAAGAAGCATTTGAAGAACTGAAGAATAGATTGACTACAGCACCTGTGTTAGTTCTGCCTGATGTTCACAAGCCATTCTCGGTGTATTGCGATGCTTCTTACACCGGATTGGGATGTGTGCTAATGCAAGAAGGAAGAGTTGTAGCATACTCATCTCGACAGCTGAAGATCCATGAGAAAAATTATCCCACACACGACCTAGAGTTGGCAGCAGTGGTTCATGCTTTAAAGACATGGAGACATTACCTGTATGGACAGAAGTGCGACATCTACATAGATCATAAAAGTCTGAAATACATATTCACCTAGTCAGAGTTAAACATGAGGCAGCGAAGATGGTTGGAATTGATCAAAGACTACGAGTTGGAGATACATTACCATCCAGGCAAAGCCAATGTCGTTGCAGATGCTCTGAGCAGGAAGAGTCAAGTCAATATGATGGCTACGTACCCAATGTCATATGAGTTAGCCAAAGAGTTCGACAGATTGAGTCTTGGTTTTCTGAACAGTACACAAGGAGTAACAGTGGAATTAGAGCCCACCCTAGAGCGGGAGATCAAAGAAGGGTAGAAGGATGATGAAAACATCAACAAGATCCGGCAGCTGATCTTAGAAGGAAGAGACAAAGACTTTCGAGAGGATGAAGAGGGAGTAATATGGTTCAAGGACCGATTGTGTGTTCCCGACATCAAACCTATTCGGGAGCTGATCCTCAAGGAAGCTCATGAGACAGCCTACTCCATACACCCTGGAAGTGAAAAGATGTATCAGGATTTAAAAAGGAGGTTTTGGTGGTATGGCATGAAAAGGGAGATCGCAGAATATGTCGCCATCTGTGATAGCTGTCAAAGAACCAAAGCAGAGCATCAGAGGCCCGCCGGACTGTTGCAGCCATTGCAGATCCCTCAGTGGAAGTGGGATGAGATCGGAATGGATTTTATAGTTGGCCTGCCTCGTACCCGGGCCGGCTATGATTCCATCTGGGTGGTTGTGGACCGCTTAACAAAGGTGGCTCATTTCATACCCGTGAAGACAACATACACCGGAGCAACATTAGCTGAGTTATACATGTCTCGGATAGTCTGCCTTCATGGTGTGCCGAAGAAGATAGTGTCAGATCGAGGAACACAGTTTACCTCTCATTTTTGGCAGCAGCTACAAGAAGCTTTGGGCACGCATCTGAACTTCAGCTCGGCTTATCACCCGCAGACAGACGGTCAGACTGATAGAACTAATCAGATCCTAGAAGATATGTTGAGAGCCTGTGCGTTGCAAGACAAGTCAGGATGGGACAAAAGGTTACCTTACGCAGAATTTTCCTACAACAATAGTTACCAGGCCAGCTTGAAGATGTCACCGTTTCAGGCGCTCTATGGACGGAGTTGTAGGACTTCGCTGCATTGGGATCAGCCTGGAGAGAGACAGGTGTTTGGCCTCGACATTTTGCTTGAAGCCGAAGAGAATATCAAAATGGTTCGGGAGAATCTGAAGATAGCACAATCAAGGCAGCGAAGCTATGCTGACAGAAGGAGAAGAGAACTGAGTTTTGAAGTGGGGGATTACGTCTATCTGAAGGTGTCGCCTATCAGAGGAGTCAGAAGATTCGGAGTCAAAGGCAAGTTAGCACCCCGGTACGTTGGACCATATCAGATTCAAGCAAAGCGTGGAGAAGTGGCCTACCAGCTCAACCTACCAGAAAGTTTGTCGGCAGTGCACAATGTGTTCCACGTGTCGCAATTGAAGAAGTGTCTGCGAGTACCAGAAGAACAGTTGCCAGTGGAGGACTTGGAAGTCCAAGAGGATCTGACCTACATAGAGAAGCCAACACAGATTCTGGAGTTTGCAGACAGAGTCACCCGGAGGAACACCATCAGAATGTGCAAAGTCAGATGAGGCCACCACTATGAGGAAGAAGCAACCTGGGAACGAGAAGATGATCTGAAAGCCAAATACCCCGAACTCTTTGCTGACCAACCTTGAATCTCGGGGCGAGATTCTTTTAAGGGGGATAGGTTTGTAACACCCTGAATTTGGGGTATAAAATTTCTTTGCTCATACTCACAAATTCAGGTGTTACTCCTCTCTTCACATCTTCCCCAACCTCCTCTTTCTCTTTTTATAGAAGAAGAGTGGTTATTTTTAAGTGTAAATGTAATTATAATCTAGTAGGTTAAACCCTAAGGGAACAATGGTTGTTGCATCATTTTAGAAAGTATTTGTTTTTTTGTTTGATGAATGGTTTGCTTGATCTTTCATCTCATCATTTGTTTGCGCATAGTGTCAAACTGAAATAAATAGAAAAGAGAAAGAAAAAGAAAAGAAAAGGAGAAATGGATTTCAGCCCAACTCCCTCCCTGGCCCAGCTCGGCCGGCCCAGCCGTTCCCCCCCTCCCCCCTCTCTTTTCTCCCCCCGGCCCACTCGCGCCAGCGCTCCCTCGTGGGCCCATGCGCACCGCGGCGGCCCAGCTCCAGCTTCCCCCCCCCCGCGCGCCAGCTCTCTCCCTCGTGGGCCCGCGCGCTGCTCGGCCCAGCTCCCAGCGCTCGCTCGCGCCAGCCTCGCTCGCGCCGCGGCCCAGCTTTGGCGGCCCAGCGCGCGATGCCCCGCCGGCCCAGCTCCGCGGTCGTGGCCCAGTGCGGCCAGCGCGCCCTGCGCGCACGCGCCCAGCGCGAGGAGCGTCCGCCGCCGCCGCTCCAGCCGGGCCCGCGTGTCAGGAGCGCCCTGTTCATCTCCTTGAAACCGCCAGACACACGATTTCTTCGCACGCCGCACGATTTCTTCGCCCGACGCGCAGTTTTCTTCGCCCGAGTGCCTAGTTTCTCGCCCAACGCCGCTCCTCCTCGCCTCGCCCTCGCTCTCTGCGTCCCCTGCGCCGTCGGAGTGTCGCCGTTGTCGCCGTGTGCGCGCTCGCCGCACTCGCTGCGCAGCGAGTCTCGCCATCGCGCCGCCGTCGAGCCCACGTCCCGCTGCGGCCGTCGTCGTGCTCGCCACCGAGGTGAGCTCACCCTCTTTCTCTCTCTCCCCCACTCTTCTCCTCTCGATGTACTGCTCGCTCGCCATGGCTAGAGCTCGGCTGAGCCGACCCGGACGCCCCGTTCCTCTCCGTCCCGTCGTTCCGTCGGTCGAGCACCCAGCCCAGCCGTCGTCTCGCCGGTCAGCCCCTGCGCAACGCTTAGCCCGCGCGTCCAGCAGCCCCGCGCGCTCTTGTTCGCCGAGCAGAGGCCGCCATCGCCTAGCGTCGACGTAGCAGCAACATCCCCTCGCCGTCGAACCTCGCCCCTGCGCGTCGCAGCTGCGTTGCTGCGCGCTCGCCGCTGCCCAGCTCGCCCCGGCCGTTCGTCTACCATCGTCGTGCCTCGCTACAGTTGCCTAGCGCATTGCGTACTCGTCAAGCCTCACGCGCGCAATTTCGCACGTGATCACGGGTATCGCGCGCACTATCGTCGTTGTTTGTAGAATCCTCGCGCTGTTTCGCGCGTGTCGCGCGCGCATTCTGCGCGCAATAATTAATTACTTCGTTATAATCGTCCGTACGCGTTAGTCAATTAGTTCTCGTATTAATCATCGATTAATTGATAATTCATTTTTTATCTAAAATATTCCATACAAGTAGTTTACGTCAACTAAATTGAACTTAGAAATATAATTTTCGCGTTTAAACGTAATATAGGTTGTTCGTCGTCACATCATTAATTAGCCGCGGTTTGTTAATTATTGAATGTGTCGTGCGTCGCACAACGAGTGCGCGCGCTCGCGTTTGCTTGCGCGCAGTGCGTCAACGGGACTCCGTCTACGTTCGCCTACCCTTCGTCTACCCCTAGACGACTCTCGTCTACCCCGTCTACCCCTCGTCTACCCCCCGTATGCTTTCGTGTCGTTCGCCATCGCCCGCGCGTCGCGCAATAAATCGTCGCGTGCTGTTCGCGCGCGTTGTGCGTGCTGTTCACACGTGTCGTCGTGCGTTTTACGCACGCTAATAATTTGCCTCACCTAGAAGAGCTCACGCTAATTAAATATATATTTAAGCAACGGTTATTCGAACAACACACTAATCGGGACTAAGTAGTAATTTTACTCGGCATGTGCTTATTGTCCGTTAATATGATTAAGCCGAATTAAATATTATAATTCATATTCGCTTAGTATACATGTGATATCCCTCGACCGTAGTATCAGTCGCCTCAGTTCCGTTCTCGCGTAGTCATAGATGCGAATTCTATGTCGCGTGCATATTTATTTGATCTATATTGTTGTATGGTGTACTGTTTTCTACCATTTCAAGAATGTTGGATGTATGTTTGCACTCGCGTAGATATCGGGCCGTTCGTGGAGTCTGAGGGAATTGCAGGAGAAGACCCTGAGCAGCAGCAGCTTGGTGAAGGCAAGTGTCCTCAGTCCCATTATGTCCCATTTATTTTATAATACACTGTCCCGCATACTATGAACAACCTAAGGATCTACTAGCTTTCTATTTACCTTGTCCTTGATTTACCTTTTGGGCTACTATGGTTAACTGCATGCTAGCGCTTTACTCTAATTAACGAACATGATGAGAATTACTTGATGATACGATGCTTTTATTTTGGATACGATGGTGGTATACTTGTGGCATTTTAGGGGACTCGGGCCGTTTCCCGAGCACCTCTCCGTAAGGACCTGTTCGTTGAGAGACCACCCGAGATAACAGTGCAACCATGAGGGTGAAATGGGATGCCCTTAGCTAATTAATTAGAGGAACTAGAGGTGTAGTTGCTTCATCGTCGTGCCGTCAATGGGGTCCAGGCACAGTGCTTGCTCTGCCGAGGCCGAGTGCCGAGGTTCTTTCGTTTTGCTTTTGTTAGTCACTCTCCTGCGGGGAGGAGTACTGTGTTTATCAAACTGGAGAAACCTAACGGGCGGCTATGATCTCTAGGGAATCTTTGTAAAAGCTACGTAGTGATACCCTGCCGGACCACCTAGGTAGTGGTCAATGGGGATTAGCTCTCCCCGGGCAGAAAGGGAATCACGGCTCATGGGTAAAGTGTGCGACCTCTGCAGAGGGTAGTGAAACTGATATATCAGCCGTGCTCACGGTTAAGAGCAGCCTTGGGATCCTCTTTGATTAGAGATACAGATGGTTCGAGATACAATGGTTCTATTAATGTTGTTGGTTCGATGATGATCATGATGTTTCCTCGATGAGGAAATGACTCAGGGGATGGTTATATAATAAAACTTGGCTCCTACAAATAATAAATACCTGACCAACTAAAAGCAACTGCTGAGCCTAACCCCACATAAAAGCTAGTCCACTTCAGCCAAACGGGGCATTTGCTGAGTACGTTGATGTGTACTCATCCTTGCTTTACCACAAAACACCAGGTTGTCCCCATTGCAACCACTGCTCAGGAGAAGACGAAGTCGTGGAAGGAGACTTCCAGGAGTTCCAAGACTACGACGAGTTTTAGGTGTGGGTTGGCGGCAACCCCCAGTCAGCTGCCTGTGAAGGCCTTATCTTTACTACGTTTCGCGTAGCACTTTGATTTATACGTTAAGTTGATGACTATGTGGATGTCTCTGACTCTGTGATGTAATAAGTTAATACTCTTTTATGTTATTATTCGAGCACTGTGCGATGATGTTCATTTATGTAATCGTTGTGTACGTGAGTTCTGATCCTGGCACATACATAGTACGCATTCGGTTTGCCTTCAAAACCGGGTGTGACAGTGTGCAAGCTAAGCAACCACGTAAACCTTTTAAGAGCAAGGAAGATAAGAGTCTAGAACCTTTAGATCTCATTCACTCAGATCTGTGTGAAATGAATGCAATTTTGACGAGAGCAGCTAAGAATTATTTTATCACATTTATTGATGATGCTACTAGATATTGCTAGCTCTATCTTGTTAAGACGAAAGATGGGGCACTTATATGTGTTAAGATCTATAAGGCAGAGGTAGAAAACCAACTAGAAAAGAAAATTAAACGAGTTAGGTCTGATAGAGGAGGGGAGTATCTTTCTAATGAATTTAGTGAATACTGTGCGGAACATGGAATCATCCATGAGACAACAACTCCCTACTCGCCTCAATCAAATGGGGTGGCTGAACGAAAAAACCAAACTTTGACATACTTGGTTAATACCATGTTGGATAGTTCTGGTTTACCTAAATCATGGCGGGGCGAAGCTATTTTGGCCGCATGCTTTGTTCTAAACCGAGTTCCATCAGCTAAGGGTGATAAAACACCCTATGAAGGATGGAAAGGTAGAAAGCCTACTCTTGGATTTCTGCATGCATGGGGCTGTTTAGCCAAAGTTAATGTGCCTGCATGCAAGAAACGTAAATTGGGACCAAAAACCATTGATTGTGTCTTTCTAGGATATGCGCATAATAGTGCAGCCTATAGATTTCTGGTGATTAAATCTGATTTTTCAGATGTGCATGTTAACACTGTGACTGAATCTTGTCATGTCTCCTTTTTCAAAGATATATTCCCTATGAAGGATAGAGTTGCAGCATGTAGCGAGGCATCTAGTAGTTATACTCCTGTACATAATCTAGTTTCTTTACCTCCTGCTAATTCTGAACAACACATTGAGGATAACAGTATGGTAGCTCCTCGTAGGAGGAAGAGACAAAGGACTGAAAAATCCTTTAGTGATGACTTTATTGTTTATCTTGTGGATGATACACCAAAAACCCTTGCAGAGGCATATGCATCACCAGATGCAGAGCGCTGGAAGGAGGCAGTCCACAATGAATTGGAGTCCATTCTAACAAATGGGACTTGGGAAATTTGTGACCTGCCAGTTAGGTGTAAACCTGTGGGATGTAAATGGATATTTAAGAAAAAACTGAAATCAGATGGTACTATCGATAAATACAATGCTAGCCTTGTGGCCAAGGAATTTACCCAAAAGAAAGGTGAGGATTATTTTGATACCTATTCACCAGTTGCCAAATTGATCACAATTTGTGTGCTAAATAGCACTTGTTGCGAGTCATGATCTACTCATCCATCAAATGGATGTGAAGACAACTTTCCTTAATGGTGAGCTTGATGAGGAGATCTGTATGATGCAGCCAGAGGGATTTGTGACACATGGACAGGAGAACAAGGTGTGTAGACTAAGGAAATCCTTACATTGCCTCAAGTAGGCGCCAAAGCAATGGCATGAGAAGTTCGATAGAACTTTGATGTCAGCCGTCTTTGTGGTAAACGAAGCTGACACTTTTGTGTACTATTAGTTTGTAGGTGGTAAGGGAGTAATATTGTGCTTGTATGTGGATTACATACTAATCTTTGGGACTAGTATTGATGTGATAAATGATGTGAAATCTTTTTTATCTCAAAATTTTGATATCAAGGATTTGGGAGAGGCTAATGTTATATTAAACATAAAACTGATTAAGGGTGAGAATGGGATTATTCTGAAACAATCTCATTATGTGGAGAACATTCTAAACCGCTTTGGGTTTTCTGATTCTAAAGATTCTCCAACACCTTTTGATCCTAGTCTAAAGCTTTGCAAGAATAGAGGACAATGAATTAATCAGTTGAGATACTCCCAAATTATTAGTTCCCTCAAGTACCTTGCTGGTGCAACCAGACCTGATATATCGTTTGTTGTGAGCAAATTGAACAGACTCACTTCTAATCCAGGAAGCGATCACTGGTGTGCATTAGAACGTGTAATGAGATACTTGAGAGGTACTTCTGCGTATGGACTTCACTATGCTAGGTACCCAGCTGTACTTGAAGGGTATAGTGATTCCAACTGGATCTTAGATGCAACTGAGATCAAGGCCACAAGTGGATATATTCACAATTGGTGGGGCTGCAGTTTCTTGGAGGTCTCATAAGTAGATTATCTTAACGAAGTCTACTATGGAGGCAGAACTTGTAGCACTTGAGTCAGCCACTACTGAGGCAAAGTGGTTGAAAGAGCTCTTGATGGACATGCCAATGGTTGATAAACCGGTACCAGCCATTCTGTTGCATTGTGATAAACAAAGCATGATCACAAATTGTAGGCAATGCAAAGGAAAATGCAAAGTTCTCAGGACATGTGAAACAGCATATCAAATCACTAAGGCATTTGAGAAATACTGAAGAGATCGTCGTAGAGTATATTAATACTGCTCAAAAACTTGGCGGACCCTTTTACAAAGGGATTATCACGTGCTGTGATTGATGGAGCATCAAGGGAAATGGGATTGAAGCCCACATGATGTTATCATACAGTGGTAACCCAATCTATGTGATCGGAGATCCCGTGAATTAGTAATTGGGAAGAACAAATTGTTTGTATAACAAGAGAGTACATTGTTTTATTCGTTTCATGCTAGAATATGCGTACTCTTAGTACTGTAAGGGAGGTTGACTTTTGTCTTAATGTATTCTGAGGCCTGTAACATGCAAGCTACTATCCTACAGGGTACACTTGTAAGAATACACCTATGTGAGTTTTACTGTGAGGTCGTAGTCTATGAGATGTGGGTAATCTAAAATAAATTCACTAAAAGACACGGGAGCATGACCGTAACACTCCAATCAGAGGCATGGCTTTAGGCGGCCTAGTATCAGTGATGCCTATAGGTGAAATCAACTTACAGAAGACTAGCAATTAAAGGCTTTGTCCATTGCAAAGTCGTGAGGAGGTGAATCCCGTACTGCAAGGTGTAGCTCAACCCGTTTCATGTCTGCACTGTAAAGCTGGTATATGAAAGCATAGAGATCGAGTCAATTGGAGATCTTGGCTTTGGTGGGGATTGTTAGAAGTAGGCCCATTAGTGTGTAGCTCAATTCAATAAGGAAACCAAGGTGGTGTGTAGTGATGGCATGGGAATTTAGTCCCATATCGCCATCTAGGTAGGAGAGAACCAGCTTATATGTGGGAGTGTTTACTACTCTTCACATGTGACAAATAAAGGGCTATGGAGGCTGCCACACGCGCGCGCGCGCTCGCTTGTGTTTCACGTTTTTTCGTGTTATTTATCGCGTGACTTGTGACTTCCGATGATGCGTGATCGCGTCATGTTGAGTTCTAAACGACAGTTTAATTTTTTCCTTTTGTTTATTTGGTTATCAAATATCACACCTAGACTGTCACGTCAACCTGGAGTAACGGGCATGCACGTTACGTGCGAGATCTCTAGGCGGTTGCACGTAGAGATATTCCATGGGGCAGTTCCTAGAATTTAGCATATTGAAACAAGGGGTTGCGGCGGCCCGTCTATAAAGGGTAGACGTCCTTCAGTCGAAGGTCATAGGCGAACGACAACCGACTTGTCCTTTTCTTCTCAATTATCTGAGCCGCTGCTTCTATGCCTTGCCGTCCCTTCGTCTGTCGTGCAGCAGATCAATGGAGAGCGGTGTCTTCAAACCACTGTCGGTGTTTTGATGACCTGCACTAGGGCCGGCAAATCAGGTTTCTGGGAAGTGCATCGAGCACGTCCGCTCGAGTTCCTCTACAAAACTCATGGAAATCACTGTGAGTAAATCTGCAGTTTTAATTTGTTGCAATGACAGTCTTATGGTTAGATCCATTATCTATAATTCTTTTATACCTTAATCTTGTTCTGTTAGTTCAGATATGTTCTGTTCTAATGTCGTGGATATTATCTGCCAGTAGATCTGGGTTTTTCGTTTTATGCTCCATTATAAAATTAACATTAGGCCCTATTAATTTTCTAACAATCCAAAAACCTGATAGAATTAACATGGCTGGACCTTCGGATGCACTGAAACCTGACTGGTTTGCCGGTGGTCAAAACTTTAAGAGATGGTAGACTATGTTTGAATTCTGGCTCATGTCGTTGAGCATCTGGTGGGTGATTTCCCCAGTTCTTCCTCTCACTGAGTAGCAGGACCGTAACTTCGAGTCGGATAACGAAACATGTGTTGGTTGTATCTTGACACTATTGTCGGATCAACTATATGACATACACATGCACCACGAAGTGGCTCGTGATTTATGGGGAACCCTAGACCAGATGTATACTGAATCAGATGATGGATGTGAAATTTATTTTAATTAGCAGTACCATGAATACCGGATGGTCGATGACCATTCTGTCGTGGAACAGGCTCATGAAATCGAGCTTCTGGTCGTGGAACTTGCACACTTTGATTGTGTCATGCCTAACAAGTTCGTGGTTAGTGGCATCATTGCCAAATTACCTACTACTTGGAGGAATTTTGCCATGGCTCCCAAACACAAGAAGGAGGCAATGACTGTTGAAAGTCTAATTGCTACTCTTGATGTTGAGAAGACGAGATCTAAGGATGTACCAAGTTCTGGTGCAATGGATAGTGGTACCTCTAATGCCAATGTGGTTGAAGGCGAATCTGGTGGGAAAAACAAAAACAAGACGAACTGGAAACCAAAGGCCAAGCAGAACACTGATTTTAAGAAGAAGAAGAAGAAGAAAAACCTTGCAGACCTAACTTGCTTTGTGTGCGGTGAATCTGGACACATAGCTAGAAAATGTCGTAATAGGAAGGGCAAGGAAGGTGTAACACCGTAAATTTGGGGGAATAAAATTTCTTTCTAAGTATCTACCCAATTCAGGTGTTACTCTTCTCTCTCTCTAGTATCTCTCTTTCTTTTTCTTTTGGGTAGATTTAGCTTAATTAGTGAGGGATTAATTATTTTATTTTGTCAAAACAATATGAGTCATGAAATGTTGCATCATGCTGAGCTCCAAAAATTCTTTGAATGGTTGCACATGTTTGATTTGGTTTAAATTTGAAACTTGATTTGAATTTGAATTGAAAACCCCAGAGAAAACAAAAAGAAAAGCATTAGAAATTCCCTGGAAAATGGAAAACCCCATTTCAGTCCAAGTCGGCCCAGCTGTCCCAGCCTCGCGCGCGCACGCCCTCAGCCCTTGACAGGCGGACCCCGCTTCTCAACGCTAGCCCGCGCGCCCCTTCTCTCCCTCCCGCAACTCTGTGGGGCCGGCCTATCGGTACCGATCCCCTCGCGCACACGCTCATCCTCTCTCTCTGCCCTGCAGACCCCACCCGTCAGAGCCCGTCCCTAACCTCTCGTCCACGCCCCCGTCGTGGACGCGCCCACGTCCGCGCGTTTTCCGGCCACCCCCACACACCCTCGCCCCTTTAGAGCCCACGCCCCGCTCGCCCACTTTCCCCTGTTCATTTGCGCCCTCAGCCGAGCACTCTCGCCCTCTCTCTCGCCCTGCGCGCGCACCCAGGCAGCTCCATCGTCGCTCACCGACGTTCGCCGCCTGTTCTACGATCGTCGTGGAACTCCCCGCCGCGTCTGTTGCCCCGGTAAGTTCCGCCCTATCACCCGCCACCTGGAACGCTCCTTGGTTCTCCTTCTCCCCCTCTCGTTCGTCTGATCCACGCTCACTGGAGCATTTCTTGCAAAGCCGGAGAACCGCCGCTATAGACCCGTGTCCTCGCCGCGTCCCAACCTTCGTTCGTGAGCCCCTAAGTCTCCACTTGAGCTAACCATCCTACCCCCCGCCCTTATTTTCCCCTGTCGTGCACTTTATTGCCCGCGATTGCTCGCCATAGTGCCCCAGTCCGTCGAGGATCTCCCTCTTCACCGTCTAGTCGTCTCAGCCCCGTTCACGCAACCCCGACCCCGCCATAACGCTTGGCAGGTCACCCCTAACCTCTCTAGGCACCCGGACCGACCCCTAACGCCCTAAGAACTCCGGTCTGCCTCGACTCCAGCGACGGCGCTGCCGTGCCCGCAGGGAGCGCCGCCACTAGCTGACAGGCGAAGGCAGTATCCCAGACGCCCATCTTAACCGCTCATTCCTAATCGGATGGTTCGATTTCAATTAAACCCAATCTAACCCAGGCCGTCTGATTTGGATCTAACCGCTCGAACCCACCTTATCACCTGCACCCCTACCGCTGGGCCCGGTCCGTCAGTCCTACCTTAGGTCACTGATGCCCCGAGCCCACCTGTCAGCGCTTGCCGCGCGCCCGCGCCCGCGCGCTCTCCCGTGGAATCTAATCTCGGTCGTTCGCTCGTGATCGTGCAGTCAAGATTACCCGATACCCCTTCGCGTGGCGGTTTTGCGTAAGAGACCCTCGGGTTTCCAAGAATCAACCCGCCATCCTGAGTTTTACCACGCAGGCCCCTGGATTCTTTTACACAGACCCCTAACCTTTTAAATAATCACAGAATTGGGCTTAGTTTCATATTTTAAACTTCAAAACTTGTTTATTTCATATCTTTTCATATGAACTCCAAATTTAGTGGTTCAAGTTGCAAAATGCTCATAGAAATATTCTCTATCCAAATAAATTATAATCATCCACATTTTGTACACTTTAATTTTATTCCTAGGCTAAAGGTTAAGTTTAAGTAATAATGTATTTGTTTAATAAAATAAATAAAAAGGAAATGCTAATGGTACTTAGATATTTAATTTTTTGAGATTAGTAAAAGGTTATGCATGAATTGATCCCTGTTATAACTTTGTGTCTCACTAAAATTAGTGGCACTAAACTAAATAGTCCATAACATCTAGGGAATCACTGATATCTAACTATATTAAACCTTAACATTTAGGTCTACCTCTTTTATGTTCATAATGTCTTGTCAAACTAGTATATACTTGATTGTACATGTTTGGTGTGTTGTTCATTTGTACTTTCCAAATGTATTGAATATATGATCGCTTTATTTAGACAACAAGCAGTCCATGGTCCCTGAGTGTGTTGCCGAAGATCTTCCTGAGCAACAACTTGGTGAAGGCAAGTGCCATCTGTCGGCGTTTCGAGACCGGGGGGTCCCTAAGCCGACGAGTGAGTGTGCCGCGTGCCCCAGCCCAGATGGGTCGAGCGCGTGGGCGAGCGCGAAGGGGGGAAGCGAGGTGGCCGGAGACGGGCGTGAGAGAGGTGGAAATCCCGCGGCCTTCGTGTTCGTCCCGCGCCCAGGTCGGGTGCGCTTGCAGTAGGGGGTTACAAGCATCCACGCGGGTGAGGGAAGCGAGCGGCCCCAAGAGAGCGCCTGTCCCGTCCTCGTCCCCGCGCGACCAACCTTTTCTAAGAAGGCCCTGGTCCTTCCTTTTATAGGCGTAAGGAGAGGATCCAGGTGTACAATGGGGGTGTAGCAGAGTGCTACTGTCTAGCGGGGGGAGAGCTAGCGCCCTAAGTACATGCCAATATGGCAGCCAGAGAGATCTTGGCACCCTGCTGGTGTGATGTCGTGGCTGTCGGAGGAGCAACGGAGCCTGGCGGAGGGACAGCTGTCGGAGCGGTTGGTTCCTTGCTGACGTCGCCCTGCTTCCGTAAGAGAGCTGAGAGCCGCCGTCGTCACAGGGCTTGCGGGGCGCCATCATTGCCTTTCTGGCGGAGCTAGCCAGATGGGACACCGGTCTTGTTCTCTGCGGCCCGAGTCGGCTCGGGGTAGGGTGATGATGGCGCTTCCTGTTGACATGGCGGGCCTGTGCCCTAGGTCGGGCGACGTGGAGGCTCCTCCGAAGCCGAGGTCGAGTCTGTCTTCCATGGCCGAGGCCGAGCCCGAGCTCCTGGGTCGGGCGAGGCGGAGGTCGTTCGGCGGAGGCCAGGGCGGAGTCCGAGCCCTGGGGTCGGGCGAAGCGGAGTCCGAGCCCTGGGGTCGGGCGAAGCGGAGTTCGTCGTCTTCCGGGGCTTAGCCCGAGTCCGAGCCCTGGGTCGGGCGGAGCGGAGTTCGCCGTCTTCTGGGGCTTAGCCCGAGTCCGAGCCCTGGGTCGGGCGGAGCGGAGTTCGCCGTCTTCCGGGGCTTAGCCCGAGTCCGAGCCCTGGGTCGGGCGGAGCGGAGTTTGCCGTCTTCCGGGGCTGAGCCCGAGTCCGAGCCCTGGGTCGGGCGGAGCGGAGTTCGCCGTCTTCCGGGGCTTAGCCCGAGTCCGAGCCCTGGGTCGGGCGAAGCGGAGTTTCCTATGGCGCCTTTGGCAGGGCCTGACTGCCTGTCAGTCTCACTCTGTCAAGTGGCACTGCAGTCGGAGTGGCGCAGGCGGCGCTGTCCTTCTGTCAGACCGGTCAGTGGAGCGGCGAAGTGACGGCGGTCACTCCGGCTCTGCCGGGGGCGCACGTCAGGATAAAGGTGTCAGGCCACCTTTGCGTTAAATGCTCCTGCGACTCGGTCGGTCGGCGCGGCGATTTAGTCAGGGTTGCTTCTTAGCGAAGGCAAGGCCTCGGGCGAGCCGGAGATGTGTCCGCCGTTAAAGGGGGGCCTCGGGCGAGACGGAAATCCCTCGGGGTCGGCTGTTCTTGTCCGAGGCTAGGCTCGGGCGAGGCGTGATCGAGTCGCTCGTATGGACTGATCCCTGACTTAATCGCACCCATCAGGCCTCTGCAGCTTTATGCTGATGGGGGTTACCAGCTGAGAATTAGGCGTCTTGAGGGTACCCCTAATTATGGTCCCCGACAGTAGCCCCCGAGCCTCGAAGGGAGTGTTAGCACTCGCTTGGAGGCTTTCGTCGCACTTTTTTGCAAGGGGACCAGCCTTTCTCGGTTGCATTTTGTTTTGGTGGGTGCGCGCGAGCGCACCCGCCGGGTGTAGCCCCCGAGGCCTCGGAGGAGTGGTTTCACTCCCCCGAGGTCTTAATGCCTTGCGTAATGCTTCGGCTAGTCTGGTTGTTCCCTCATGCGAACTGGTCGTAGCCCGGGTGCACGGTCGAGGCCCAAGCTCTCGGGCTGGTATGTTGACGCTGTCAACGGTTCGGCCGGAGCCGGGTTTGCGAGAGCAGCCCCCGAGCCTCCGCACAGGGCGAGAGGGCGATCAGGGACAGACTCGGCTTTTTTACATACGCCCCTACGTCGCCTTTCCGCAAGGAGGAGGGGGGGAGAGCGCCATGTTACCCTCGATGGGCACCGAACATGGTGTCTCCGGTGAGCTGCAAGCGGGTAATCCGAGTGGACGTCCGTGCCCCGTTCGTTGGGGGTCGGCTAGGGGCCCAGAGGCACGCCCAAAAGTACCTGCGGGTGATCTGTCGGACCCGGTCCCCTGGCGACGGGGTCCGAGGGCTCGATGCCTCCCTCCGATGGGATTCCGTTACAAGATCGCTCCCGCTGGTCTCGGAAATGTCCTAGGGTACCTCGGGAGCGCAGCCCGAGCTTTGGTTATGTATCGAACGTACACCTGGTCATCCCTCGCTCGGTGTCTGAGGCGACTGTGAACCCTTCGGGGGCCAGCCTTCGAACCCCTGATCAGTAATGGGCGCGGAGCCCGAGTAGCCTGAGGCGGCCGTGGAGCCCTTCGGGGGGCCGGCCTTCGAACCTCTGACCAGTAGTGGGTGTAGGGCCCACGCGATCTGAGGCGACTGTTGAACCCCTCGGAGGGCCAGCCTTCGAACCTCTGATCAGTAGGGGGGGCTAGGAGCCCGGTTCCTTCACAGGGAAGGATCCTTTTCGGGGTATCCCCCTTTCCTGGTCCCTGTTGCAAGAGATAGAGAAAGAGGAAAAAAGGAAAAGGATACAAAATCGAACGACGTGGCGTACCTTTTTTTGGCGCGGTTATTACGGCGAAGGCGAAGCGTCGCCCGCTTCTCCTGCCAGAAGCGCCGCCTGTCCCGCCGCGGAGTTAATGCGACGGGGCGAGTGGTTGGTTGGGCGGCCGTTGCGCGTGCGCGAGCCGTTCGAGGAACGGCCGTTTCGCTTCGCGTTTTTTGAATCCTGCGTCCGGTCCGGGCGGAGCGCTGGAAACGGTCTCGCCCTGGTCTTTATATACCCGGGAGAGGGTCTGGTGACGGTTCTTCGCTCCGCTTCCTGCCTCTTCCTTTAGGTTTTCGCAACCCGAGAGACTTTAGCCAGAAAAGAGGAAACCGCCCTTCCTGCCCCTTGCGCCGCCATCGCTTCCGTTTTGGTGATGGCTGATCGGGCAACCATCATCTCACCGCGCGATCCATGGCCCTTTTCCACGGTGACGGCGAGCGATCTGGAGGAGCTGGTCGGCGAGGGTTTGCTTTGCCCTCTCACAGATGAGCAGCGACCAGAATGGATTCCTCCCATGGGCGGAGTCGCTCCATCCCCACCGCCGGGGTACGTCGTGAGCTTCGTCTCCTTCCACGAGCGGGGATTTGGTGTGCCGACGGGCCGCTTTATGCGGGCAATCCTGTTCCACTATGGGGTGGAGTTGCACAACTTCACCCCCAACTCCATCTCGCAGGCCGCTATCTTCGTAGCGGTGTGCGAAGGGTATTTGGGGATCGCCCCCCATTGGGATTTGTGGACTCATCTCTTCTTCGCCGAGCTTTTTGCCTTGCCAACGGGGGAGAGGAAGGTCCGTGCAGCGGTGCGGGCCGGCGGCTGCACCCTCTTGCTGAGGCAGTCGCGGGCGTCGCAGTACATCCCTGCCATCCTCGCGTCCTCGAACAAGGGGTGGCAACGCCGGTGGTTCTACCTCCGGAATGACGGTGAGTTGCTCCCGCCGTTCTCCCAGCGAGTAGTCACCACCGCCACCGACACCTGGCGTCATGGGACCCCGCACGAGAGACAGAAAAACCTCGAACCCCTTCTCCAGGCCCTGGAGGCGTTGCGGGAGGGGGGACTCACCGCTGCGGGAGTGGTTGCCGCCATCCACCGTCGGAGGGTGCTTCCCTTGGCGGAGCGACGGCTGCCGCTTTGGGAGATGACCCCGGAGGCTGACTGGGAGGGCTCACGAATGTCCCCTGATCCTCTTCCCTTCGACGCCCTCCAATGGCGGGTGTCGGCTGCGATGGGGAAGCCGGACTCCCACGCCTTCTCCCAGCTTCGGATGCGCCCCGACCAGGGGTGCGTAACCCTGGTGAGTGTTCGCTCCTTCCTTCTTCATACATCGGGTTGCTCCTGGTTCTTACGATCGGGTTTCTTTCCCCCCTTTCTCAGGAGGTGGGGTGGCACAAGCCCTCCCGGCCACGGATCCTGGAGGACGCGGTGGACCGAGCAGCGCGGCGGGTCGCCGCGGAGGAGAAGAAGAAGAAGAAGGACGTGGAGAAGGCCCGGGCCCGCGAGCGGAGGCGGGCTCGGGACGCCTTGGAGAAGCGCCGTCGCCAGCAGGAGAGGGAGGGACTCCCAAGGGAGCCGTCGCCGGAGATGCCCGACGACGACGACGACGATGATGATGAGGAGGAGGACGACATGGCCGTCCGTCTCGGCCTCAGCCCCGGCTTGGGGTGTGGCCAGGAGCCGTCGAGCCAGCCCCCGAGCGGGCCGACACCGTCAGTCCCCGGAGTTGGGGCGTCGGGGTCCCGGCCCGAGGCACGGGGGCGACCCGAGAGGTCACCTGACCCCTCGGCTGGAGGAGCTGAGGCGGCTCCGGAGGGCCAGGTCAGGGTGTCTGCTCCCCAGGGGCTGCCGCTCGTACCGGCAGCGCATGGGGGTGACCCTCAAGTCATCGCGACCGTGCCCGGGCAATCTGCTCCCCGGGTGTCCAAAGCAAGGGTGACGCCGAGGTTGCCGGCGAAGCGGACCTCGGCGGCTGTTCCAGGCGCGGTGGATCATGGCCCGAAGTGGGTAAGTATCTCGGAATGTCTTCGTCTTGGCTTCCCATTCATATGTCTCGGCCATGATTTTCCTTTTTTCCTCAGCAAGCGAAGCCATGGCCAGACCGACCTGGCACCCCGGAAGGCCCTTAAGACGGCGCCGGTCTGTGCGGCCAGCGCCGCCCCGGGCCTTGTCGTTCAGCCGACCCTTTCGCAGGGCGTTTTACCGCAGGGGGCTCGGGCGTCACCTGTCTCTGGGGAGCAGGATCCCGAGGCTGGCTCTTCTGCCGAGGCGGCCATCGTGATAGGGGAGGCGGCTGACGCCGACGTGGTCCCGAGCCCGCCTGTCGTGCCGGCCATGCTGGCGCCTGCCGCTACCGAAGTCGCCGCCGTCCCAGTCGGAGAGCGACCGGTTGCTGCCAGCGTCGAGATGGCTGATGCGTCGGCGCCCAGTGCCTCGGAAGAGGTGGGCGTGGAGGCGCAATCCGTCTAGCCGGGCGGCAGCCTCATCGCTGTGCGGCAGAGCCCCGAGGCCCAGCGCCAGTTGCTCCGATTCCGGACCCGCGAGGCCTCGGACCCTGTCTTCGTCCTCGACGATGAACAGGAGGACCAGTCCTGGGATGAGCTCCGCGAGCGTGCTGAAGCAACGGTGGGGTCGCTCCGGTCGTCGCTGGAGGTTTTCTGCAGGGACGTCCCCAAAATCCTCCAAGTAACGGTTTCAGGCGTACCTTTTCCTTTCTGTGAGCGAGGCGTTCTTCGTGACACCCTGTTTCCTTCCCCCAGGATCTGACGGATCGGAGCGCCGCCAAGTCGTCGTTCATCCGCCGCGAGGTCGATGTCTGGGGCTCGCTGCGATCCCTGAGGACCTCGCTCGCCGGGGCTACTGCGCCTTTCTCAGCAGGATGCCAAGGTAGCGGACCTCCAGTTGCTCTGCGCTGACCTGAGAGCCGAGGCGGCAGCAGCGCGCGCGGAGGCGCAACGGCAGCGGTCGGAGTTCGTCCAGGTCGTCGAGGAGCGGGACCAATCTCGGGGCCGGGCTGCCGTGGCCGAAAGCCGGGCTGAGACCCTCGCGGCCGACCTAGCCGCAGCCCAGGTCGCGGCCTCGGAGCAGCGTGCCCGAGCCGGAGGTACGCCTTGGCCGTCCCTGGTTCTCGTTCTTGTCTGTTTCCTCTGCTTGTGCTTGAGGTCTTTCTTCTGGTTGTTCGCAGAGCTAGAGTCCGCCCTTGACGAGTTCGCCAAGGCGCTCGCCGAGGCGCTTGCCGGAGCTGCCGAGCAGAGGGAGGCTGACCTCGCGGCCATGTCCGAGGCCGTCTCGGACGTTTATCGGATCCTTGGCTCCGGCGACGTCCCTTCAGGAAGCTCCCCTCAAAGCCGCCTTCAAGCCTTGGGTGATCACGCGCGCGGCAGAGTCCGCGAGGCGCTACACCACGGCGTCAGGCGGGCCTTCGCCGTGCTCGCTTCCCACTACGTTGTGGACCTGGAACGGGTTAGTGAGGGGTATTGTCTTCCTGACGAAGACGAAGCTGCCCTGACAGAAGTTCAGCGGCTCGACGCGGTCGCCGCGGGCCCGAGCGCGGCGCTGGCGACCACCTTTGAGGCGGAGATCCTTCCCCCTGCGCCGTCGCTGGAAGCCGAGATGGACCTTACCGACGGTGGGGACGGAACTGACGGCGCGGCTCCTTCCCAAGGCGGCGCCTAACTCTTGTTGGAACAGTTTCTGTTGGATGTGCGTCTTACCGCGGCCGCTGAGGCCTGAACACTTTGTTTTTCTTGCATGAAGTCGTACTCTCCTTTCTTTCAATTTGCGTGTCCGGCCTAGCTTGTCAATAATAGGGTGGCTTCCCGAGTTGGGTCATTTTTCGTGGCAGGTGATGAGTGAGGTGTCCCTAACCCGGAGGCATAGGAGTTCCTCGGCTCAGTCGGCCTCGCCACTTACATGTACCCACGTTCGCTCCTCGGGACCCTGCTTCTGACATAGCCGGGAGAACGCAAAAGCCCCTTTTTGATCGAAAATTTTGGATGCGGAGAAGTACACCCAATCTCGACGCAGAGGGGTTCCCCCTTTTTAGCCCCCGAGGGAGGGTCGGGCTCTGCCGAGGTGAGGCCGACCCTTCCTTGACGACTGATACTTGTGTATGAGCGAGGTATACGAACAGCTTGAAAACATCTTAAGGGTAGAAGCGACGTAGTTGTCGGACGTTCCAAGCGTTGCCGTAGACCTCGCCCTGACCGCCGGCCAGCTCGTATGTTCCGGGCTCCAGAACGTCGGCGATGACAGGCGGCCTTTCTCGGGGGTGTGTGCAGCCCCCGGGTACCCCCAGCAAGGGCTCGGGGTGTAGCCCCCGAGGACACACCTTTCAGGGCTGAGCTTGACACTTTTCGCTTCTTTTAGCTTGTGGATCTCTTCGCCTATCACTCTGCGCTTCTCCTCGTCGAATCGGCGCAGAGGCTGCCTGACGGGTCGGGCTCCGGCCCGAATATCCAGCGAGTGCTCGGCGACATCCCTCGGTATGCCGGGCATGTCCGAGGGACTCCACGCAAAAAGACGTCGGCGTTTGCGCGGAGAAAGTCGACGAGCACTGCTTCCTATTTGGGGTCGAGCCCGGAACCGATCCGGATCTGCTTGGAGGTGTCGCCACTGGGGTCAAGAGGGACGGCCTTAACCGTCTCCGTTGGCTCGAAGTTGCCGGCATGACGCTTCACGTCTGGCACCTCTTTGGAGAGGCTCTCCAGGTCAGCGATGAGGTCCTCGGACTCGGCGAGGGCCTCGGCGTACTCCACACACTCCACGTCGCATTCGAACACGTGTTTGTACGTGGGGCCGACAGTGATGACCCCGTTGGGGCCCGGCATCTTGAGCTTCAGGTAGGTGTAGTTGGGGACGACCATGAACTTCGCGTAGCATGGCCTCCCCAGTACCGCGTGGTAGGTTCCTCGGAACCCGACCACCTCGAACGTCAAAGTCTCCCTTCGGAAGTTGGAGGGCGTTCCGAAGCAGACGGGAAGGTCGAGTCGTCCGAGGGGCTGGACGCGCTTCCCAGGAATGATCCCGTGGAAGGGCGCAGCGCCTGCTCGGACGGAGGACAGATCGACGCGCAGGAGCCTGAGGGTCTCGGCGTAGATGATGTTGAGGCAGCTGCCCCCGTCCATCAGGACCTTGGTGAGCCTGACGTCGCCGACGATGGGGTCGACGACGAGCGGGTATTTCCCCGGGCTCGGCACGTGGTCGGGGTGGTCAGCTTGGTCGAAGGTGATGGGCTTGTCGGACCAGTCTAGGTAGACTGGCGCCGCCACCTTCTCCGAGCAGACCTCCCGGCGCTCTTGCTTGCGATGCCGAGCCGAGGCATTCGCCACATGTCCACCGTAGATCATGAAGCAGTCGCGGACCTCGGGGAACTCTCCTGCTTGGTGATCTTCCTTCTTGTCGTCGTCGCGGGCCCTGCCACCCTCTGCGGGTGGCTCGGCCCTGTGGAAGTGGCGCCGAAGCATGACGCACTCCTCGAGGGTGTGCTTGACGGGCCCCTGATGATAGGGACACGGCTCCTTGAGCATCTTGTCAAAGAGGTTAGCACCTCCGGGGGGCTTCCGAGGGTTCTTGTACTCGGCGGCGGCGACAAGGTCCGCGTCGGCGGCGTCGCGTTTCGCTTGCGACTTCTTCTTGCCTTTCTTCTTGGCGCCGCGCGGAGTAGACGCCTCGGTGGCCTCTTCCGATGGGCGGCCCTGGGGCTGCTTGTCCTTTCGGAAGATAGCCTCGACCGCCTCCTGGCCAGAGGCGAACTTGGTGGCGATGTCCATCAGCTCGCTCGCCCTGGTGGGGGTCTTGCGACCCAACTTACTCACCAGGTCGCGGCAGGTGGTGCCGGCAAGGAACGCGCCGATGACATCCGAGTCGGTGATGTTGGGCAGAACGGTGCGCTGCTTCGAGAATCGCCGGATGTAGTCCCGGAGAGACTCTCCCGGCTGTTGCCGGCAGCTTCGGAGGTCCCAGGAATTCCCGGGGCGCACGTACGTGCCCTGGAAATTGCCGGCGAAGGCTTGGACCAAGTCATCTCAGTTGGAGATCTGCCCCGGAGGCAGGTGCTCCAACCAGGCGCGAGCAGTGTCGGAGAGGAACAGGGGGAGGTTGCGGATGATGAGGTTGTCGTCGTCCGTTCCACCCAGTTGGCAGGCCAGGCGGTAGTCTGCGAGCCACAGTTCCGGTCTCGTTTCCCCCGAGTACTTTGTGATAGTAGTCGGGGGTCGGAACCGGGTCGGGAACGGCGCCCGTCGGATGGCCCGACTGAAGGCCTGCGGACCGGGTGGTTCGGGCGAGGGACTCCGATCCTCCCCGCTGTCATAGCGTCCCCCACGCCTAGGGTGGTAACCTCGGCGCACCCTCTCGTCGAGGTGGGACCGACGGTCGCGACGATGGTGCTCGTTGCCGAGGTGGCCCGGGGCCGCAGGCGCGGTGTTGCGCGTGCGCCCGGTGTAGACCGAGGCTTCCCGCATGAATCAGGAAGTCACGGCATGAGGTTCCGAGGGGTATCCCTGCCTCCGGGAGGCAGAGCTCTCGGCCCGTCGGACCGCAGCACCTTCCAGGAGATTCTTGAGCTCTCCCTGGATTCACCGACCCTCGATGGTTGATGGCTCCGGCATCGCGCGGAGGAGCATCGCTGCGGCTGCCAGGTTCTGACCGACCCCATTGGATGTGGGTGGCGGCCTGACCCTGACGTCGTTGGCAACGCGGTGCTGGAAACCCTGGGGCAGGTGACGTATTTCTCCGGCCGAGGGTTGGCCCGCCCATACCTGCCCGATGTCCCGGCGGATCGGCTCAAGCGCTCCTGCTCCCTCGTCGAGCCTGGCCTGCGCCCCGCGGACTTGCTCGAGCTGTGGGTCGTGACCCCCCGCCGGAACGGGGACCACAGCTAGCTCCCGCGGGATGTCAGCGCGAGGCACCGGCCTAGGGAGATCACCGTCCTCCGGCATGCCGAGATGGTTGCCTTCGGAGGGATCCCCTAGCTCGACGTGGAAACATTCGCGGCTTGGGCCGCAGTCCTCGTCGTCAAGGCTGCGGCTACCGTCGGAACAGTCATAAAGTCACATGCGGTCATAAAGTCCCGCATGGCGCTGGGGTTGCCAAATCCAGAGAAATCCCAACAGATGCTGGGATCGTCATCTTCCTCGGACCCAGAGGGCCCGTAGGTCGAGACGTCCGTCATCCGGTCCCAAGGCGACCGCATACGAAACCCCAGAGGGGTTGCACTCGCCTCAACGAGAGCGCCCGCCAAAGCAAGGTCGCTAGGCGGGTTGAGGCCGAGTCGAAATGACGTGGGATGGGAATCAGTCGGTACCTTTTGGTCGACGAGGAGCGACATAGACACATCGGGGACTGATTGCACCGTCGTCTCAGGTACGAGGGCGACGTCCTGCAAGCTCTCCGCGAGCGCGCTGGCGTCGTCCACTTGCTCGGGATTGGTGTGTCGCGGGGGGACGGCGCTTGGCTTCGTCTCAAATGCGAGGTCGACGCCTGACGCGCCCCCGTTGGGGCGCTGGGGACGTCGATTCGCTTGACAGCCGACGAAGCGCGGCCTCCCGCTTGGCCTTGGTTGCCTTGCCTCCTCCTCCGCTGGCGGGGGAGAGGACGGGGCGAGCTCGAATGTTGTTCTTCCACCACGCGGGGAAGATGTCGTCGATTCCGCCGCCGGCGGGCGGGTTGTCGGCCGCCATTGTCGTTGTCGCGCGGCGGTGGAAGGAGTATCATGTCGTAGCTGCCGTCGAAGGACATGAACTCAAGACTCCCGAAACGGAGCACCGTCCCGGGCCGGAGAGGTTGCTGGAGACTGCCCATCTGGAGCTTGACGGGAAGCTGTTCGTCAACACGCAGCAGGCCCCTACCTGGCGCGCCAACTGTCGGCGTTTCGAGACCGGGGGGTCCCTAAGCCGACGAGTGAGTGTGCCGCGTGCCCCAGCCCAGATGGGTCGAGCGCGTGGACGAGCGCGAAGGGGGGAAGCGAGGTGGCCGGAGACGGGCGTGAGAGAGGTGGAAATCCCGCGGCCTTCGTGTTCGTCCCGCGCCCAGGTCGGGTGCGCTTGCAGTAGGGGGTTACAAGCGTCCACGCGGGTGAGGGAAGCGAGCGGCCCCAAGAGAGCGCCTGTCCCGTCCTCGTCCCCGCGCGGCCAACCTTCTCTAAGAAGGCCCTGGTCCTTCCTTTTATAGGCGTAAGGAGAGGATCCAGGTGTACAATGGGGGTGTAGCAGAGTGCTACGTGTCTAGCGGGGGGAGAGCTAGCGCCCTAAGTACATGCCAATGTGGCAGCCGGAGAGATCTTGGCACCCTGCTGGTGTGATGTCGTGGCTGTCGGAGGAGCAACGGAGCCTGGCGGAGGGACAGCTGTCGGAGCGGTTGGGTCCTTGCTGACGTCCCCCTGCTTCCGTAAGAGAGCTGAGAGCCGCCATCGTCACAGGGCTTGCGGGGCGCCATCATTGCCTATCTGGCGGAGCTAGCCAGATGGGACACCGGTCTTGTTCTCTGCGGCCCGAGTCGGCTCGGGGTAGGGTGATGATGGCGCTTCCTGTTGACGTGGTGGGCCTGTGCCCTAGGTCGGGCGACGTGGAGGCTCCTCCGAAGCCGAGGTTGAGTCTGTCTTCCATGGCCGAGGCCGAGCCCGAGCTCCTGGGTCGGGCGAGGCGGAGGTCGTTCGGCAGAGGCCAGGGCGGAGTCCGAGCCCTGGGGTCGGGCGAAGCGGAGTTCGTCGTCTTCCGGGGCTTAGCCCGAGTCCGAGCCCTGGGTCGGGCGGAGCGGAGTTCGCCGTCTTCTGGGGCTTAGCCCGAGTCCGAGCCCTGGGTCGGGCGGAGCGGAGTTCGCCGTCTTCCGGGGCTTAGCCCGAGTCCGAGCCCTGGGTCGGGCGGAGCGGAGTTCGCCGTCTTCCGAGGCTGAGCCCGAGTCCGAGCCCTGAGTCGGGCGGAGCGGAGTTCGCCGTCTTCCGGGGCTTAGCCCGAGTCCGAGCCCTGGGTCGGGCAGAGCGGAGTTTCCTATGGCGCCTTTGGCAGGGCCTGACTGCCTGTCAGTCTCACTCTATCAAGTGGCACTGCAGTCGGAGTGGCGCAGGCGGCGCTGTCCTTCTGTCAGACCGGTCAGTGGAGCAGCAAAGTGACGGCGGTCACTTCGGCTCTGCCGGGGGGCGCACGTCAGGATAAAGGTGTCAGGCCACCTTTGCGTTAAATGCTCCTGCGACTCGGTCGGTCGGTGCGGCGATTTAGTCATGGTTGCTTCTTAGCGAAGGCAAGGCCTCGGGCGAGCCGGAGATGTGTCCGCCGTTAAAGGGGGGCCTCAGGCGAGACGGAAATCCCTCGGGGTCGGCTGCCCTTGTCCGAGGCTAGGCTCGGGCGAGGCGTGATCGAGTCGCTCGTATGGACTGATCCCTGACTTAATCGCACCCATCAGGCCTCTACAGCTTTATGCTGATGGGGGTTACCAGCTGAGAATTAGGCGTCTTGAGGGTACCCCTAATTATGGTCCCCGACACCATCTGACCATTATGTCCTACATACTTTATAATTCACCGTCCCGCATTATATTATTGAAACCTAAGGATTGACTAGTCTGTATTTACCTTATCCCTGTTTACCTTTTAGGTTATCATGGTTAGCTTTATGCTATTGCTTTACTTAAATCAATGAACATGATGTGAATACTTATGATACGATGATGTTATCCCGATTATGTTATTGTGATACTTTAGGGGACTCAGGCCATTTTCCTGAGTACCTCTCTGTAAGGACCTGTTTGGGGAGCGACACCCAGGATAACAATGCAACCATGAGGGTGGAATGGGACGCCCTTAGCTGATTAATTAGAGGAACCAGAGGAGTAGTTGGCTTCGTCGTAGGGCCGTCAATGGGGTCTAGGCACAATACTTGCTCTGCCGAGGCTGGTTGCAGAGGTTCTTTGATTTGATTTTATTAGTCACCCTTCCTTTGGGGAAAGGTACTGTGTTTATCAAACTAGAGAAACCTAACAGGCGGCTATGACCTCTGGGAAATCTTTGTAAAGGCTACGTACTGAGAACCTGCTAGGTCACCTTGGTAGTGATCAATGGGGAGGCTAGAACCCCGAGCAGAATGGGAATCACGACTTGTGGGTACAGTGTTAGAAAACTGATATATGAGTCATGCTCACTGTTAAGAGCGGCCTTGGGATCCTCTTTGATTAGAAGAACTTTGGTTACTTTTATGATGATCATTAATGATGATGGTATAAATATGATCTCTAGTATTTCCTCTTGGAGGGAGTGCTTTTGGGTAATAATTGGGTTTATACTAAAACTTGGCTCCAATTATAGTAATAAATACTTGACCAACTAAAAGCAACTGCTTAACCTTAACTCCATATACAACTAGTCCACTTTAGCCAAACGGGACATTTGCTGAGTACGTTGATGTGTACTCACCCTTGCTTTACAAACCACCCCACCCCAGGTTGTCCCCACTGTACTCAGTGCTCAGGAGGAGATGCTGGCAACATGGAGGACTTTGAGGAGTTTCAGGACTACGATGAGTTCTAGTTTATTTTAGTTGCAAACCCCCATTTAGCTGCCTGTGAAGGCCTTGTCTTCTATGTTTCGTATTTCCGCACTTTGAAGTTAATGACTATGTTATAGACTCACTGGATGTCTTGGACATCTTGTTGTAATAAAGTACTTTTTCGTTGTTTACTTTGAGCATTATGTGATGATGTCCAATTATGTAATCGTTGTGTACGTGAGTTTCTGATCCTGGCACGTACATGGTTCGCATTCGGTTTACCTTCCAAAACCGGGTGTGACATAAGTGGTATCAAAGCCTTGCTGACTATAGGACCGCTAAACTAGACTAGAATGGTCGCCCTAAGGACTATAGACCTCTACTCTTACCTTGACCTTAGTGTCATTTCAAAAGTTGGTCATCTTGACCATTTCTATGTCATTTACTTATCTCACAAAAATTTGTCTCACTTTTCTTTATGTTTACTTTCTGGTCTTATAGTTATACTCTCACTCTTGTGCTTACGATGTCTTTTGTAGATGGCTCGTATTAGATGCACTACACGTAAGTCAGTGATCCCCTTTTTTCCTCCTCGCCTGGCAAAGCGCCCACTGCGTCGCACGGTGTTAGGTCAGTCCAGTCACCTGGAGAGACTGCATCGTCGCCTGCACGAGGAGCAAGAGCACCGACGCCAGGAGCAGGAGCAGTAGGACTCTTCCCCCTCGCCTCATCTGGAGGTGGAGTCTAGGAGGCAGCCTTCCCCTGCACCTCAGCCAGAGATGTCCCCTGCATCACCACAGGGCATCCCGGCTGCTAGAGGAGACCCTGACGAAGACGATGACGATGCTGGTGGCAGTTCGAGCCACAACACGGAGCTCTCGGAGGAGCAGGAGCAAGAGGGATGGATCGCTAGACCCATCACTCGCGACATCGCTCGCGGGAGTCACTTCCACAACGCTCTCGACACCTTGCTGCGTTGGGCATTCGACCGACTCACTTGGTCCATCGAGTACCGTTGTGTAGTCTACCAGCACCGTTGTGGGTTATACCCAGACCAGTGGGAGGCTACTTGCTTGGTGCGCCATCCGGACAATGATCTCCGAGGTGTAGAGGCCTTCTCAGAGCACTATTCTATCTCTGAGAGGAATACTGCCGAGGTAGCCATGCAAGATGCAGCATGACGTGCACTTTCACAGTACTGCTCGTTGTTCAGCGGGGTAGTTGATGGCCTTGACCTGAAGTGCTACCCACGCCGCTCGACCGGTAGTGCTGGAAGTGTGATTGTCTCGCCTGTTGGTGAAGGCAATCCCAGGCTGAACAGCATGATCAACCTGGCAGCTATGCTCAACACCGAGCTGGACCACGCCCTTGACGAGTTGGGCATGGTTTGGGCGGAGGTTGCTGAATTGCGTGCTGAGTGCGCAGCACGCCACTATCTGGATGGTGGTTCTCCCGCCCCTGTCGGGATTCAGCACCCTTATCATTCACCGCCCCGTGGTCACTTCGATTATGGTACCCATGACTGCAGGACCTAGATAGATTTGGATCCCTAGATCGATGGAGTCGGAGTCTGTAATAATGATTAATTCAGTATCTTAGTCTTAGTCAGTCTTAGTTAGAGTTAGTTTGCTTATCATATGTTGGGATGCTTGTCATGATGAACCTGTAATGAAGTTGGATCTTTGTAATGGTTGTCACCAAGGTGTGGGTCAGTGGGTATCCCCTGCAACTTGATATAGTTATTAATAAAGTCAGTTATTTAGTTGGGTAATCCCTTTATTTCCACTTTCCTCTTTATCTGAGAAGCTGTCAGTGAAGATGACCAATTGCTCAGTGCTATGAAGTTTTCCATATATCTTTTCTTATGTTGAAAGACTGTAGAGTCAGATTTGATGTGTGTGTGCTTTCTACAAATGTCTGAGAATAGGCGCAGAGGTGCAAGGCGTGCTCACCCAAACAGCAGGCACCCTAGGAGGAGGCAGCTCAGCAGCAGTTGCCACTGCCACCCCCGATGACAGTTGAGCAGATGTTCATGATGCAGACCCAAGCAGTCCAAGCAATTGGTCAGACCCTAGCAGCAATGCAGCAGGTACAGCAGCAGCCACCCCCACCTCAACCTCAAGTGCAAGTTCAGATACCACATGTGCCCAGAGATAAGAGGGCAGAATTCATGAGGGTCATCCCCCTGTCTTTGCCCATTCTGCTGATCCCATGGACGCTGAAGATTGGTTGCGTATTGTGGAGCGTGAGTTGCACACTGCTCAGTGCAACGATCGCGAAAAGGTTCTGTATGGTCCCCGTCTGCTAAGGGGAGCAGCACAGTCTTGGTGGGAGTCTTATCTCGCCACTCATGCCGACCCTGAAGCCATCACCTGGGAGGAGTTCAGGGACAACTTTTGTCGTTGCCATGTGCCTGAAGCACTGATGACAGTAAGGAAGGGGGAATTTCTGGCATTGAAGCAATGTCCCCTGTCTATCAGTGAGTACAGGGACAAGTTTCTGTAGCTGTCACGCTACACCCCAGAAGATGTCAACACGGATGCTAAGAGGCAGTACCGTTTTCTGAGAGGTTTGGTTGACCCCTTCACTACCAGCTGATGAACTACACTTTCCCACCTTCCAGCACTTGATCGATAGAGCAATCATGACCGAAAGGAAGCGTCGGGAAATGGAGGACAGGAAATGCAAGATTGGTGGATCTCAGGCCGGGAGTAGCTGTCGTCCCCGCTACTCAGGCAACCCACTCCAGCACTTCAAGCAAGGTCACCAGCACCAGCGTCAGCGTCAGCACCAACACCAGTACCAGAGGCAATTTCCTCAGCAGCAGCATCAGCAACAACATCGTGAGAACAACCATCAGAGAGGAAATTAGTACCAGCGTTAGAACAACCAGGCAGCTCGCCTTCCTGCTCCAGCAACCAACCAGAGGAACCAAGTAGCTCCAGCGCAAGTAGGAGGTCGTGCATGCTTCTATTGTGGGGAACAAAACCACTGGGCGAAGCACTGTCCGAAGAAGGCAACTCAGTAGTCGCCAGCAGTCAATACCCTAGCAAGACAAGGAGCACCACAGCAAGCACCAGGAGGCCGTGGTCAGGCTTACAACCATGGAAAGGTGAACCACCTGGAGGTCGAAGTAATCTAGGATGCTCAGGATGTGGCAATAGGTATGTTTCCAATCGAATACCATCTAGCAAAAGTATTATTTGACACTAGTGCCACGCATTCTTTTGTTTCTACATCTTGGGTAGAAGCACATATCATCCCCATAGAACCAATGATTCCACCTTTAAGAGTTAATTCAGTTGGGGGAAAAGTTCAGTCCGATAGAATTTGTCCGAATCTAAGGATTGAAATAAGGGGGATAGACTTCCCCGCTAACCTAGTAGTAATGGGTACTCAAGGGTTAGATGTCATCCTAGGGATGAATTGGCTACACAGAAATCAAGCCACTATCGGTTGTAACAAGAGAACAGTCAAGTTGGTGTCCCCATCTGGAAAAGAAGTAATAACCAAACTGTACTTGCCTGAACTATAAGAAGGAGCCTATCACCACTTATCAGTAGATGACAAGGAGGCCAATCCAATTGAGGATATTAGAATTGTGTCGAAATTCCCCGATGTGTTCCCTAAAGAGTTATCAGGCATGCCACCTGAAAGAAAAGTTGAATTTTCCATAGAGCTTATCCTAGGTACCGCCCTAATTTCCAAGAGAGCTTATCGAGTGTCCGGACCAGAATTGGTGGAACTCAAGAAGCAGATTGATGAGTTGTTGGAGAAAGGCTACATCGGACCCAGTACCTCACCTTAGGCAGCCCCAGTGCTATTTGTGGAGAAGAAGGATGGTACGAAGAGGATGTGTATTGATTACAAATCTTTGAATGAAGTCATTGTCAAGAACAAGTACCCTTTGCCTTGAATTGAAGACCTATTTGATCAGTTGAGAGGAGCCAGCGTGTTCTCAAAGATAGATCTGAGGTCAGGTTACCATCAGCTCAGAATCCGACCTTCGGATATACCAAAGACAACATTCATCACCAAGTATGGACCATATGAGTTCATGGTTATGTCATTCGGTTTGACGAATGCGCCAGCTTACTTTATGTACCTGATGAACAGTGTGTTCATGGACTACCTCGACCAGTTCGTAGTGGTGTTCATTGATGATAATCTTGTATATTCCCAGAATGAGCAAGAGCATGAAGAACACTTCAGGAAGGTACTTCATAAGCTGCGAGATTGTCAGCTGTATGCCAAGCTTAGCAAGTGCGAGTTCTAGATCAGTGAAGTTCTGTTCTTAGGTCATATTATAAACCGAGATGGACTAGTTGTGGATCCAAATAAGGTAGCAGCGATTCTGGACTGGAAAGCACCGAAAGATGTCCGAGAAATCAAGAGTTTCATCGGAATGGCCGGTTACTACCGGTGTTTCATTGAAGGTTTCTCCATGATTGTCAGGCCAATGACAGCCTTGCTGGCAAAGAAGGTTGAGTTCAAGTGGACCCCCGCGTGCCAAGAATCATTTGAGATGTTAAAGCAGAAGTTGACAACAACACCGATATTGGTTCTGCCAGATGTTCACAAGTCGTTCTCAGTATATTGTGATGCTTCGTACACTGGACTGGGATGTGTGTTAATGCACGAAGAAAAAGTAGTGGCATACTCGTCCCAACAGTTGAAGGTTCATGAGAAGAATTACCCCACTCATGATCTGGAGCTAGCAGTAGTGGTTCATGCACTGAAGACCTGGAGGCACTATTTATATGGGCAGAAGTGTGATATCTACACGGACCACAAGATCCTCAAGTACATATTCACTCAGTCAGAGCTAAACATTCGGCAGCGAAGATGGCTAGAGTTGATCAAAGATTATGAGCTGGAGATACATTATCACCTAGGCAAAGAAAATGTGGTTGCCGATGCTCTAAGCAGAAAGAGTCAAGTTAATATGTTGGTCGCTCAACCAATGTCATATGAGCTAGCAAATGAATTTGACAGGCCGAGTATCGCATTTCTGAACAACACTCAAGGAGTGACAGTCGAGCTGGAACCCACTCTGGAGCAAGACATCAGGAAAGGCCAGAAGGATGATGAAAAGATCAACGAGATCTGGCAGCTGATCATAGATGGAAAAGGTCCAGATTTCCGTGAAGATGCTCAAGGAGTGGTATGGTTCAAGGATAGGTTGTGCGTTCCCGGCATCAAATCGATCCGAGAACTGATAATTAAGGAAGCTCATGAAACAACATATTCTATACACCCTGGTAGCAAGAAGATTTACCAAGACCCGAAGAAAAGATTTTGGTGGTACAGTATGAAAAGGGAGATAGCAGAGTATGTTGCCAGGTGCGATAGTTGTCAGAGGATCAAGGCAGAACATCAGAGGCCTACAGGTTTGTTGCAGTCGTTGTAGATTCCTCAGTGGAAATGGGATGAGGTTGGGATGGACTTTATAGTCGGTCTGCCTCGCACTCAAGCTAGTTATGACTCCATCTGGGTAGTAGCAGACTTATACATGTCTCGGATTGTGTGCTTGCATGGCGTTCCAAAGAAGATAGTATCAGACAAAGGCACCCAATTCACTTCTCATTTTTGGCAGCAGCTACATGAAGCTTTGGGCACACACTTAAAGTTCAGTTCAGCTTATCACAAGCAGACAGATGGTCAGACAGAGAGAACTAACTAGATTCTTGAAGATATGTTGAGAGCTTATGCATTGCAAGACAAGTTAGGTTGGGACAAGAGGCTACCATATGCAGAATTCTCCTACAACTACAGCTATCAAGCCAGCCTGAAGTTGTCACCATTCCAAGCACTTTATGGGAGGAATTGCAGAACCCCGTTGCATTGGGACCAACCCGGCAAAAGGTAGGTGTTTGGTCCAGATATTTTGCTTGAAGCTGAAGAGAACATCATAATGGTTCGAGAGAATCTGAAGACAGCGCAGTATAGACAGCGAAGCTATGCTGACACTCGAAGAAGAGAACTGAGTTTTGAAGTGGGAGATTATGTCTACTTGAAAGTGTCACCCATCAGAGGAACCAAAAGGTTCGGAGTATAAGGCAAGCTAGCGCCTCGATATATCGGGTCGTACCAGATTCAAGCAAGATGTGGAGAAGTGGCATATCAACTCAGCTTACCAGAAAATCTGTCAGCTGTGCTTGATGTATTTCACGTGTCTCAGCAGAAGAGCAGTCTCCAATAGAGGACCTTGAAGTTCAAGAAGATCTGACATATATTGTGTTGGGAACTTGTTCTCAAATGCTATGAATTAAGAACAAGGCAACATAGAATATTAAATGTTAAAGCCCTTCGTCCGCTGAAGCATTATTTCCCTGAGGATTTAATGAGCTTCGGACGAAGGTTATGGATGATAAATCACGAAGGTCCTACCTTCGTGTTCAGAGATAAAATAATGTGAAATGAAATATGAAATATAAAATATAAAACGTTAAAGAATACCAAGAATAAATAACATTATTTACTTATTTTATAATATAAATTGAAATATTAAAACATGATGTTTAGTTACATTTATACCTTCGCTTTGGCAGAAAACAATAATTCCAGAGTAATGCGTTAGCAATTACGAGATTCTGTGAACAATAAAGGAGTATTGTTCACTATTTATAGGCACAGGACGCAGCCTGTAAGAAATTACAATCATACCCCTTACAAAAGATTACAATTATGACTAAAAAGTCATTCCATCTTTAAGTCGGTTTGATCCTTCATCTTCGGATACACTATAATATCAAAGCTTCATGAGCGGTAGCTTCGGTATCACGTATAAACAGGTTTTTCCAAAGGTGTTTCTTCCTGCAGGACCTTCAGCGACGAAGCATGGTCCCAACAGTAGCCCCTTCGCGGTGCTAGATCGTTTTTCGTAATGAGCTTGATCCGTGAAAAAAGTCTCTTAGGCTTCGGGAAGCCGAAGGTCCGAAAAACACCTTCCCTGAGCTCGTTGTCGGGAAACGATACAATTTCCGAGCGCGAAGCGGTCCCACCATGCAGGTTCACCTTCTCGGGTTTTGTGGCCCACCGTTCAGTGGGTGCGAGCGACTGTTTGTCCGGTGTAAAAGACTTGACGATTCACCTTCTTACCTGCAACACTATATAAACAGACGAGTAGGTGTGAAGTTACCACAACATTCATTGCTATTGCACTGTTTTGCTGCCAAAAATTTAACCATAGCCGAAGCTTGACTTTTGCATTCAAACGAAGCACCTCTTTGGATTCTGCTTCGTCACAAGAAGAGCTTCAGAAAAAAGGTTATTAATTTCCAAAAAACTTCCAAAAAATTTATAATCAAATGGCCAGAGTATGCTCCACAGCCAGGGTCGAGCGTGATGGAGATGAGACCGAAGCCACTGAAACTGTTCCGATTTCCGAAGCAATGAGGCGTTCTGGGCTGGTTTCATCAGAGGACACACCTGCTGCCGAAGCAACACAAGCTGATGTTGAAGAAGTTGGTTCCGAAGATGAGTACAGCTGTGGGGTGCCAAGTAAACCTAGTCATCTGGACTTTGGAAAGTCCACCATCTCTGAAGCTGATCTTCCTAAAATGGTGAAGCTAGGTTATTTTAGTGAGGCCAAGAAGGAATTAATTCGTTTTGGTGGAGAAGAAACTATCCCAAAGCCAGGAAAGGATGAGGTAGTAGTCTTCAAAAGTTTTCTTAAAGCTGGTTTAAGATTCCCCCTAAACAAGATGATTGCTATTGTACTGAAGAAGTTTGGGATTTACCTTCATCAGCTGACCCCTAATGCTATCGTTAGGTTAAGTGTTTATATTTGGGCCCTTCGTAGCCAGGGAGTGGAACTGTGGCAGAACTGCCCGAATTATTCCAACTTAAGTGTCCAAGTCCCGCCTTAGAGGCTAGACCACACTTAAATGGGAATAACCCGTCAATCCCTCGGATCTAGTCCGACACGGCCACTGACAGGATCAAGTACCACAATCTCACTCGAAGGTGAGTCACAGAGCAAATACAATAAAGCATAAAACCATACATGTCATAATGTTAAATTATTACATCACCATCATCATCATCGGAGTTTTTTTTGCAAAAGTATCCATCATTGTTTGAAGTGCAGCGGAATAAAACTAACGGTAAATAAAACAGAGAGATGGGGAAGCCTGTCCCATCACTCCTCATGCTCCTCCTCAGCCGAGGCAGGGTCCCACTCGACAGTCCAACCCGGTGGCAGGGTGGTCGGCCAAGTTATCCCAGCAACCATCTCCTCCAGAGAACCTGTAAAAATTTTTGCCACAAGCAAGGCTGAGTATACTAATACTCAGCTAGACTTACCCGGTGTGAGGAGTCTACTCCTCTACCTCTAGACATGCAGCTGTTTGGCTGTGGGGTTTGGTTGCCAAAAGCACTAGCTGAGTTTCTAAATCAAGATTTTAACTTAATCAAAGTTAAGTGTGACTCTCTTAAGGCTAAAAGTGGACTATCTACTCATACATGGTAGCAAGCATCATTAACAGTCAACATCTTATCTCAACTCATCATACTTCCACTTATTACTCAATGCAGTACAATGGATCAAGCAGTCTCATTAGCTGCGAGAAGCAGACGATTCGAATCGAGTTTTTATCCTTGCAAGGTAAACCTAAACACACGACATGTAGGGGCACTCCGTCCCCACACACATCAACCGTCCCCATCGATCCCCTGGCAACAGATCAGGGCTCACCGCCTTGGCGTACAATGCCCCACTGACCCCGACTGGCCGTCGTGCAGTGGCCGCACTTGTACCCACCATAACCGGAATGGGAGACCTCGTCTCAGGTCGCGTGAGGGGTAAAGTCTGCGGGCAGGTTCACTCAGGTACTAGGCTTACCGATTTACCATATTTCTCGGTATGTGTTTAGTACGTTCAAACGCTTGACACAGGTATCCGCACGTTAATCCTTATTCCATTTTCCATCTCGTAAACAATCAATCCCCATGGATTGTTGTCCACCAACTAGTATCATGATAGTGTGAAAGTGGGTACAATCAATTTCCTGATCTCGCGCGAGTGCTAGAAAAATCACTCGTCTTCTACCGAGATCCTGTTTAATTAAAGCAACTACTCGACCTGTCATACTAGTATTCATTTCAAAAGGATTCCTGAGATCATGCAACTAGGGTTTCAAACAATTCCTACACCTAAGTGCACAATCAATCCTACAATCATTAAGTGAAGTAAAATAGCATAAATAACAGGTTATGCATAAAACCGGGGCTTGCCTTCCAAAGCAGTGGCAGGCAGGTCCTCGGGTGCTGGCTCTGGTGCTGGATCTGGGGCTACCTCCTGAGCAGCTCCTTGCTCCGGCACGAGGATGTACTCTCCGTCAGCAAGATTACAGTCTAGCGAATGCAATGAACATGTATGTCATGATTATGCATGATTTAATAACATTATGCAAAAAGAGACTAAGTCAAGAAGTAACTTAGGGTTTTCTTAGTTATGCGGGGCTTCTAGTGGTACATAGATAGACTTATTACTCTTTGGACTTAGGTTTTCCTTTAGGACAACATATTGGTTTGGTATTGCTTTGATATATTTTTGTGGACAGCAAATAAAGTTTTTAGGGACAACCTTTATTCATATCTTTTATTTCTCTTCCCTTAATTTCCATTTAGGTTTTCTAGGGTAGGTTTGAACTACAACAGGGTTTTAATAATTTCCAAAAATTCTGTAAAAATTACAGTGGGTTGTCACTGGCTATTTTAGCTTGTTTTAAGAATTTGAGGCTTAAGGTATAAAAGTTAGGCCTTAAACAAAAATAACAAAAGTTAGGCAAAAAGGGGCACTTTACACTACACCTCCTAGTTAGGGGTAGGCTCTGTCCTAAAGGTTATTTTTGTTGGCATCCTCTGGTAATGATAGGTCTTTGTGCTAAAAATCACAGGAAACTAAGGGGTGGTTAATTAGCTATGATTTTCCCAAGTTTAATGTCAAAAAGGCACTTTCTACTACCTTATTATTTGAAAAATGTCAAACAGCAGATTTCATATTTTTCTTAGGTTCTTTCTAATAAAACAGTAGTTATCCCAAGGGTGGGGGTGTTTTCACCTTGGGGTTATTTTTGTGGAGTTTTTCTAAGTTATCCTTGTTTTATTAATTTAAAAGAGATCTTAATTATTTTACACTAAAACAGGGTATGATATATTTTTCTAGTGAACTACATTAACTAAGTATCTCAACAATAATAGGGGTGCCCTCTGGTTCAATATTTGTGTCACTTTTCCTATTTTTCTTAAACTTAAGCATATTTGGAATAAGGGGTTAAAACTAACTTAATGTAATGGACAGAGGGGTTTAACATTTTTAAACAGGTTAGTAGGTGAATATAAACTTCTCCAAATTTTCCTAACCTTAGTCAAATAGCCTAACTATTTTTCTTACTATTATTTAGCTTTTGGCCAAAGTTAACATTAAATCAGAACTTTTAAGTTTTCCACAGCACCAAGGGGTTTTATATTTTTCCTAAATAGGTTACATGATTTAGAGTCTGGCAAAATTGGTTTGACCAAAATTGGATAAACCAAACAGAAGTTATGGGTTTTTAAAGTTTCTGTTTGAATTTAAATTAGGTTTTAATTAAGTTTTCCTGGAAAAACAGTTTGCGCCGAGGCCCCTGGGTTTAAAACAATTCAAACCTCGCAGATCTACCCTTAAGGCACTATTCACTTGAGTCTCTGACCTTTCACTTAACCCCCTGGGTTTCTCTCCCTCTCACCCGCAGTCCCTCCCTCAACTGAAACAGTAGCCACGGGAAAGAAAAGGGTGGCGCGGCTTACCGGCGGCGAGGGAGGTCCGGCGAAGGGTAGGGTTGGCTCGGGGAGGGTCTGGCGATCACGTCGAGGTACGGCTCGTCGTCGGGGATGGCCGGAATCGCCCGGTCCACGTGAGCAGGCGGGCGAGCTCGTCGGCGGCGTGTGCTCCGGCCTATCCACGGCGGCATAGTTCAATCCAAGGGCATAGGGAGCTTCGTGGAGGTCTAAGGAGTCTAACCGTGCAAGGAATCGAAGAGAGGTGCACAGTGTACCTCGGTCCACGGTTGCTGGCGGTCGGTTGAAGTCCGGTGACCTTGGGCCGGCCTCTCCGGTGAAGCAGAGCCCGATTCCTCGCTCGGGGAGCTTCACGGAGACGTGCACAGTCTTCTCCAAGGGCTGGACGGGGTTGGGAATGGCTGGGCTGGCCGGTCTACGGTGGCAGGGGCTCGGGTGGCCGCGGGCACGTCGCGTATGGGCAAACGGCGGCGAACTGAGCTCCGGTGAGGCTTGAGCGCGTGCGGAGGGGTACGGCCAAGGCTCCTGGGCGTTTTATAGTCGCGGACGCGGACCAGGGCACTGGCTTGGCTTGGGCGCGGCGCGGGCGCGCGCGCGGGCGTGCTCTGGCGCGGCAGACGGCGTCGAACACGTGGCGGTTTGTTTCTTCCAGTGTTCAAATGTCGCCAGAGGTCGCAAACGTGCGAATCTTTGCAAAAGTCTGGCGCAGACCTCTTCCTGGCACCTAGGACTGTCACTCAACTGTGAGACGCCGGGGCAGATACGGCCTAGGGAGGGAGATCTTCGGGTGCCAAAACAGGTGTGTCATACTGAGCATATCACGACAAAAGCCATGCCATGGCATGTCAAACGTCCGAGTCTCGAGCTCAACTTTTTCCAGTGGGTGCCCTAAGTGGTATTGCACATTTTTGGTATAGAACCCAAGTGGTTTTGGCGCCATTTTTAAAGTGAACACGGTTGATCTTTGATTTAGGGCTAAAATGGGACTTAGAGGGAATTAGAGAGCTCTAGCTCTCTCTCCACTTGGAGATTTGAAATGGGGTTTCCCTAGGGGCCTTTTTGTAATATTTCCCTCCCCTAATTGATGGTTATAATGTTGCTTAGGGTTTGGGTAAAGATTACCCATGTTTTGCACATTTGCTCACTCTCTTTCCCCTCTTATCCATGGTTTTGGGAGATAGGGTTTAAGAGAGGCCTAGGGTTCTTTCCCCCTCTCCCAAGGGGATAGTTGCACACAATTAGGGTAATGCCTTTGGTCATTCCCAACATCTTGGTAAAAACTTGGTTTCCAAAGCCCCTTATACTTTTGCTCCTTAAGTTCTTCCACATGTGATCATAGTCTTGAGTTCCAAGGTGTGCTCCAGCCATGGCAACACCTGGGGTGTTACAGCCCTCCCCCCCTTAAAGGAATCTCGTCCCGAGATTTTAGGTAGAGTCCCTTGGAGGGTGCTGGAAGGTGTGTTGGTGCTACTCTTTCTTTATACTCAAGTTTCTCTTGTTAACTGCTCTTCGAATGTCATTCTCTTTGCAACTTCAGAAGGAAGCCCTTCTTAAGTTAAATCCACAACTTAGACTACCCTTGTTATCTAAGTTTTTCTCATAATTGGATTCAAAGGGCAGGTGGGGGTGGGGTTCTGGGGTTACATACCGACTCCTTTGGGTAGAAAGTCGGGGAAGCGAGAGCGTAGAAAATCCTCAGTCTCCCATGTAGCTTCTTCTGCTGAATGGTGACTCCACTGAACCTTATACATTCTGACCGACCTTGCCCGAGTTGATCTCTCCTTTTGATCTAACACCTTGACGGGGTACTCTTGATAGGACAAGTCTGGTTCTATCTCAATGTCTGGTTCCGGGAGTACTTCAGTGGGTAGACGAACGCATTTCCGCAGCTGAGATACATGGAACACATTATGAACTGCCGACATGTGAGGTGGCAATTCCACTTGATAGGCTACGGGTCCACAAGCTTCCTTGATCTCATAGGGTCCAATGTAGCGAGGGGCTAACTTGCCCTTGATCCCGAATCTCTGAACACCCTTGGTGGGTGATACCTTAAGATAGACATGATCTCCCACCTCAAACTGTAGAGGCTTCCGCCTCTTATCGTGATAGCTCCTTTGCCTAGCCTGAGCAGCTTCCAAGTTCTTGGTAATGACCCTGACCTTTGCCTCTGCTTCGAGTACTAAGTCTGGCCCAAAAATTTCCCTTTCTCCTGCTTGAGACCAATTCAGTGGGGTCCTACACCTTCTCCCATATAATGCCTCAAAAGGTGCCATCTTTAAACTGGACTGATAGCTATTGTTGTAAGAGAACTCTGCCAAAGACAGACACTTGTCCCAATCCTTTCCATAATGTAGTGCACAGGCTCGCAACATATCTTCCAAAATTTGATTCACCCTTTCTGTCTGTCCATCGGTTTGTGGGTGGTATGCTGAGCTTCGGATGACATGGGTCCCAAGTGATTCTTGCAGTTTCTCCCAAAAGCGTGCCACAAACAGTGCTCCTCTGTCAGATATAATGGTCTTGGGAATACCATGCAATCTCACTATCTGATCAACATAAATTTCAGCATACTTCTCGGTCTTGTGGGTGGTGTGCACTGGCAAGAAATGAGCTGTCTTGGTCAATCTGTCCACGATAACCCAAATAGAATCATGGTGTCTGGAGGTATTGGGTAATCCCACTATAAAGTCCATGCAAATGTCCTCCCATTTCCAAGATGGTATGGGAAGGGGTTGCAGAGGGCCTGCTGCCTTCAAGTGACTAGCCTTTATCCTCTGACAAGTATCACACTCGGATATGTACTTGGCAATTTCCCTTTTCATTCTAGTCCACCAATATAAAGATCTGAGATCATGATACATCTTGTTGCTACCAGGGTGCATGGAGAATTTGGAAAGGTGAGCTTCGTCCAGTATCTTCTTTCTGAGCTCAGGGTCCTTAGGAACAACCAATCGATCTCCAAACCATAGGATTCCCTTGCTGTCCTGCCGGAAACACTTGTATTTTTCTGCCTTTTGCTTGATCATATCCTTGATAACCTGAACACCCTTATCCTCAACCTGAGCCCTTATGATCTGCTCCTGCAACGTGGGTTCTACCGAGATATAGCTTAGGTTACCCGAAGAAACAACTTCCAGGTTCAGTTTGCACAATTCATCACACAGGGTGGTAACTCCCACATCCATGCTCATGCAATAGCACTGGGCCTTTCTGCTTAAGGCATCTGCCACAACATTGGCCTTACCAGGGTGGTAATGCACCTCCAGATCATAGTCCTTAATCAACTCTAACCATCTCCTTTGCCTCATGTTCAGATCTGCCTGAGTGAAGATGTATTTGAGGCTCTTGTGATCAGTGTAGATGTTACAGTGAGCTCCCATCAGGTAGTGCCTCCAAATCTTAAGAGCATGAACTACAGCTGCCAACTCTAGATCATGTGTAGGGTAGTTCTGCTCATGGGGCCTGAGTGCCCGGGAAGCATAAGCAATCACTCTGCTCTCTTGCATCAAGACACATCCCAAACCAGTACCAGAAGCATCACAATAAACTTCAAATGGCTTGGTATTGTCAGGTTGAGCTAACACCGGGGCTGTTGTCAAATGCTGTCTCAAGGTATGAAAGGCATCTTCACACTTTTGGCTCCACTCAAATTTGACTCCCTTCTTCAACAGTTCAGTCATTGGTTTGGCAATTCTGGAGAAATCCGGAATAAATCGTCGATAATATCCTGCCAATCCCAGAAAACTCCGAATTTGCTTTACTGTGGTCGGGGGTTTCCAATCCATCACTTCTTGCACCTTCTCAGGATCAACTGATACCCCATCCTGAGAAATGGTATGACCCAAGAATTTGAGCTCCTTCAGCCAGAACTCACACTTACTCAGCTTAGCATACAACTGATGATCACGCAGTCTCTGAAGTACAGTATGCAAGTGTTTGGTGTGCTCGGCTTCGTTCTTGGAATAGATCAGTATATCATCAATGAAAACGACCACAAACTTGTCTAACTCTGGCATGAATACTGAGTTCATCAAATACATAAAATAAGCCGGGGCATTGGTCAGCCCAAAAGACATCACCAGAAACTCATACAGTCCATATCTGGTAGAGAAAGCTGTCTTGGGAATATCGCTAGCGCGGATCTTGATCTGATGGTATCCTGAGCGAAGGTCTATCTTGGAGAATACCTTGGCTCCAACCAATTGATCAAACAGAACATCAATGCGGGGCAGCGGGTATTTGTTCTTTATAGTTACCGCATTGAGAGGGCGGTAGTCAACACACATCCTCAAACTCTCATCCTTTTTCTTCACAAATAATGCTGGACATCCCCATGGTGAAGTGCTTGGACGAATAAATCCCTTGTCCAACAACTCTTGCAGTTGCTTCTTCAATTCTGCCAATTCCGCGGGAGGCATCCGATAGGGTCTCTTGGAGATCGGAGCAGTCCTGGGTTGCAACTCAATTGCGAACTCAATGTCTCGGTCAGGTGGCATTCCTGGCAATTCATCCGGAAAAACATCTGGGTAGTCACAGACCACTGGGATCTTTTCCACTGGGGATTCTATCATAACAAAGGCACAAGAACGGGTGCAACCCTGGCCAGGCAAATATAGTGTGGTCTCACCACAGGTTGGTGAGTGCACCTCAATGGCTCTGGCTGCAATATCCATAACTGCTTGGTGCCTGGTCAACCAGTCAGCTCCCAATATAATATCCACACTATCCAACCCCATTATCATTAGGGTAGTTTTGATTATGAGACTACCCAGCTTAATTGGTACGTGCCTACAGATCTGATAGGAGGCAACCCTGCCCCCTGGTGTTGAGATTGTGATACCCCCATTGGTGTGGTGAAAAGGCAATTGGCACTTGGCACTAAATTTGGTACTGATAAAACTGTGCGATGCACCAGAATCAAAAAGAACAATAGCAGGATAATTCAAAACTGTAAAGATACCAGTCAAGACGGGTGCTCCCTCTGGGATATCAACCATGGTGGTGAAGTTCAGCCTGCCTTGCCTCACTTGCACCTTCTGCCTCTTGCCTTTGTTCTGGTTAGCATTCTGCCCCTGCCTCTGCTGGTTCCTGGGGCAATTCTTGGCATAATGCCCAGTGTTGCCACAAGTGAAACATCTGTTGTCATTGGCTTGGCGGTACTGCTGTTGCTGATTATTCCGCTGTGCTGGAAATTGATTGCGGTTGGGTGCCTGCTGCTGCTGCTGCTGCTGAGGTCGAATTACCCATCGCCCTTGCTGCTGCTGGGGTCCCCTGCCCTGGGGGTCGGACACAATCCGGAAACGCTGTGGCTGAGCTGAGGGTCCTGCCACAGGGGTCTTCCTTTTCTTCTCTGCCTGCCTAGCTGTAATGCAGTCCTCTTGGGAGATAGCCATGTTGACCAGCTCATTGTAGCTGTTGGCCCTAACGGTGTTGAGACGATCCCGGAGCTTAGTGCTGAGCCCCCTTCTGAATCTGTCCCTCTTCTTCTCATCTGTATCTGCATGATATCCAGCATACTGGCACAAGTCATTAAAGGCCTGGGCATATTGCAACACTGTCCTGTTGCCCTGAGTGAGTGCCAAGAACTCATTGAGTTTCCTGTCCATGATCCCGGCTAGTATATGGTGTCCTCTAAAAGCTGCCTTAAACTCCCTCCACTCCACCTCTCGGTCCTCTGGCTGCATAGCAAGAAAGTGATCCCACCAAGTCCTTGCAGGTCCGCGAAGCTGCTGGGTGGCGAACCTGACTTTGGTGACCTCTGAGCAAACTCCATGGAGCAGTGGGAATTTGGATTCCACCACTCGCAGCCACACATCTGCGTCAAGTGGGTCTTCCGCCCTTGTGAACAGTGGAGGCTGGGTGCTGAGGAATTCCTGATAGGTGGCCGCCGCGGGGTGACGTTGGTGGTCTCCACCACCATAATGCTGGGGTGGTGGCTGACGTTGAGCCAGCTGCCTCAGGATCTCATTCTGCTGAGCCATGAGCTCCTGCAGAGTGGGAGGTGGGGGTGGTGGTGGAACGTGCTCGTTCTGGCCACGACGCTGCCTCCCAGCCATCTGAAAAACCACATACTTACTTAACACCACAGTTCCAATTTCAAGATTTCATCACGGGGAAAAAGTTAAAACAGCATGATAGGCTCTAATTTCAACAAAAGGGAGTTTAAAGAGGCATAAATTTTTCCTTCCAAATTTAAACTGATAATTGCATCCATCAAACAAGCTCCCAAGATAGTTTAACACGGTTACATCAAATTGTTCCAAAATGACTCAACTCTACCTAGCCTAGTACCCTAAGGGTGCAAAAGCTAAGCTAGCGGCGAGGAGTCCGACTGCCCGACTTCTAAACCTACCCTGGACATTTAGTGAGCGAACGAAGCAACGCTCGACTCGGGGGAAGGCGGTCTTCCCGAGCCAGCAGTGTCTATACTGGAAGCAGACTCGTCTCCTCCCTCGATGTCAACGTCCTCGTCAGCCTCCCCACCATGGATCTCTTGGTGATGCATGTCTAGGTGCTCATTTGCTTCTGCCAGCTGCTGCTGAGTGTTGAGGAGCTGATCCTCTAGGACCTCAATGGTGTTCTCCCGGGTGCCCACTAGCTCCTCCAACTCATGAATCTCACCAGACAGCTGCTCCACTTGCAAATCTTTCTCTACCATTTCTTGAGACAAGTCGACCACAAGCTCCTCTCGGTTATCCAACGTGATCTTGGTGGCCTCCAGCAGTGCCATCAGATGGGACATGGCCTCACCGCGCATCACCTGCAGACGGTACAGAGCATTCATGCACCGTACTGTCAAGTGCGCAGTCTGTCCTGGGTAGATGGCCCATATGTCCTTGGCATGCTCCACCCGATCCTTCCACATTGGGTCGTCCTCCTTCTCAGCGGGGAACAAGCCAATGGGGTGGGTAGCCAGCTCCAAGGGATGGAATCCGCAGAAGGTAGTCAATCCATGCAGAGCGATCGCCTCGATCGTGTCCTCTGCCCGGTACCCGAAAGACTCTGAGTCCAAGGAGCGCCAGCCTGGCTGCAGGGGATGAGGCTCCAAGGTCATCCTCACCCTGCAGCGGGGCACTCGGTGCTTCTCGAACTGCTGCACCGCGTACTGAGGGGGTGTCGTGTATCCGGCCCCCTGAAGTACCTCCCACAAAATGCGGGGAAAACCCTCTCTTGCAAGTCCGTCCGTGTGGGTCAGTGCATTTCCGTCATCGGAGGATCCGTGGGAAGTCATCTGTGTACGGTTAAGCGTAAGTAAAAGAAAAAGAATGGTAAAAAGAACAAGGAAAATAAAACTCAGCCCTCCTCTAGTTAAGTAAAAAGGCACTAGGGACCTAGTTGGTTGTTATCTTGTTTTTAAGTCTTTTACTCAGTTATCCATTGCTTAATTATGAATGCATGCATGCTCGTCCTGAACGACCTCACAACAAGATAGAAGGAATAGGGAGGAACTCCCATCCTGTAAAAGTGGCCTGTAGGGCCTAGTTACTTAGCCACCTAGCTACCCTTCTAGTAACCTAAGGCTTCACGTCCTAGGTCTATCCTGCTCGTCCTACTATCTATCCAACCTTGTTTCTATCAAGTTTTATTTAGAAAATTGATGGTATTTACATTTTATTGATTCCTCTGTGGTGGTACAAGCTCCGATACCAGCTGTGGCGGAACTGCCCGAATTATTCCAACTTAAGTGTCCAAGTCCCGCCTTAGAGGCTAGACCACACTTAAATGGGAATAACCCGTCAATCCCTCGGATCTAGTCCGACACGGCCACTGACAGGATCAAGTACCACAATCTCACTCGAAGGTGAGTCACAGAGCAAATACAATAAAGCATAAAACCATACATGTCATAATGTTAAATTATTACATCACCATCATCATCATCGGAGTTTTTTTTTTGCAAAAGTATCCATCATTGTTCGAAGTGCAGCGGAATAAAACTAACGGTAAATAAAACAGAGAGATGGGGAAGCCTATCCCATCACTCCTCATGCTCCTCCTCAGCCGAGGCAGGGTCCCACTCGATAGTCCAACCCGGTGGCAGGGTGGTCGGCCAAGTTATCCCAGCAACCATCTCCTCCAGAGAACCTGTAAAAATTTTTGCCACAAGCAAGGCTGAGTATACTAATACTCAGCTAGACTTACCCGGTGTGAGGAGTCTACTCCTCTACCTCTAGATATGCAGCTGTTTGGCTGTGGGGTTTGGTTGCCAAAAGCACTAGCTGAGTTTCTAAATCAAGATTTTAACTTAATCAAAGTTAAGTGTGACTCTCTTAAGGCTAAAAGTGGACTATCTACTCATACATGGTAGCAAGCATCATTAACAGTCAACATCTTATCTCAACTCATCATACTTCCACTTATTACTCAATGCAGTACAATGGATCAAGCAGTCTCATTAGCTGCGAGAAGCAGACGATTCGAATCGAGTTTTTATCCTTGCAAGGTAAACCTAAACACACGACATGTAGGGGCACTCCGTCCCCACACACATCAACCGTCCCCATCGATCCCCTGGCAACAGATCAGGGCTCACCGCCTTGGCGTACAATGCCCCACTGACCCCGACTGGCCGTCGTGCAGTGGCCGCACTTGTACCCACCATAACCGGAATGGGAGACCTCGTCTCAGGTCGCGTGAGGGGTAAAGTCTGCGGGCAGGTTCACTCAGGTACTAGGCTTACCGATTTACCATATTTCTCGGTATGTGTTTAGTACGTTCAAACGCTTGACACAGGTATCCGCACGTTAATCCTTATTCCATTTTCCATCTCGTAAACAATTAATCCCCATGGATTGTTGTCCACCAACTAGTATCATGATAGTGTGAAAGTGGGTACAATCAATTTCCTGATCTCGCGCGAGTGCTAGAAAAATCACTCGTCTTCTACCGAGATCCTGTTTAATTAAAGCAACTACTCGACCTGTCATACTAGTATTCATTTCAAAAGGATTCCTGAGATCATGCAACTAGGGTTTCAAACAATTCCTACACCTAAGTGCACAATCAATCCTACAATCATTAAGTGAAGTAAAATAGCATAAATAACAGGTTATGCATAAAACCGGGGCTTGCCTTCCAAAGCAGTGGCAGGCAGGTCCTCGGGTGCTGGCTCTGGTGCTGGATCTGGGGCTACCTCCTGAGCAGCTCCTTGCTCCGGCACGAGGATGTACTCTCCGTCAGCAAGATTACAGTCTAGCGAATGCAATGAACATGTATGTCATGATTATGCATGATTTAATAACATTATGCAAAAAGAGACTAAGTCAAGAAGTAACTTAGGGTTTTCTTAGTTATGCGGGGCTTCTAGTGGTACATAGATAGACTTATTACTCTTTGGACTTAGGTTTTCCTTTAGGACAACATATTGGTTTGGTATTGCTTTGATATATTTTTGTGGACAGCAAATAAAGTTTTTAGGGACAACCTTTATTCATATCTTTTATTTCTCTTCCCTTAATTTCCATTTAGGTTTTCTAGGGTAGGTTTGAACTACAACAGGGTTTTAATAATTTCCAAAAATTCTGTAAAAATTACAGTGGGTTGTCACTGGCTATTTTAGCTTGTTTTAAGAATTTGAGGCTTAAGGTATAAAAGTTAGGCCTTAAACAAAAATAACAAAAGTTAGGCAAAAAGGGGCACTTTACACTACACCTCCTAGTTAGGGGTAGGCTCTGTCCTAAAGGTTATTTTTGTTGGCATCCTCTGGTAATGATAGGTCTTTGTGCTAAAAATCACAGGAAACTAAGGGGTGGTTAATTAGCTATGATTTTCCCAAGTTTAATGTCAAAAAGGCACTTTCTACTACCTTATTATTTGAAAAATGTCAAACAGCAGATTTCATATTTTTCTTAGGTTCTTTCTAATAAAACAGTAGTTATCTCAAGGGTGGGGGTGTTTTCACCTTGGGGTTATTTTTGTGGAGTTTTTCTAAGTTATCCTTGTTTTATTAATTTAAAAGAGATCTTAATTATTTTACACTAAAACAGGGTATGATATATTTTTCTAGTGAACTACATTAACTAAGTATCTCAACAAAAATAGGGGTGCCCTCTGGTTCAATATTTGTGTCACTTTTCCTATTTTTCTTAAACTTAAGCATATTTGGAATAAGGGGTTAAAACTAACTTAATGTAATGGACAGAGGGGTTTAACATTTTTAAACAGGTTAGTAGGTGAATATAAACTTCTCCAAATTTTCCTAACCTTAGTCAAATAGCCTAACTATTTTTCTTACTATTATTTAGCTTTTGGCCAAAGTTAACATTAAATCAGAACTTTTAAGTTTTCCACAGCACCAAGGGGTTTTATATTTTTCCTAAATAGGTTACATGATTTAGAGTCTGGCAAAATTGGTTTGACCAAAATTGGATAAACCAAACAGAAGTTATGGGTTTTTAAAGTTTCTGTTTGAATTTAAATTAGGTTTTAATTAAGTTTTCCTGGAAAAACAGTTTGCGCCGAGGCCCCTGGGTTTAAAACAATTCAAACCTCGCAGATCTACCCTTAAGGCACTATTCACTTGAGTCTCTGACCTTTCACTTAACCCCCTGGGTTTCTCTCCCTCTCACCCGCAGTCCCTCCCTCAACTGAAACAGTAGCCGCGGGAAAGAAAAGGGTGGCGCGGCTTACCGGCGGCGAGGGAGGTCCGGCGAAGGGTAGGGTTGGCTCGGGGAGGGTCTGGCGATCACGTCGAGGTACGGCTCGTCGTCGGGGATGGCCGGAATCGCCCGGTCCACGTGAGCAGGCGGGCGAGCTCGTCGGCGGCGTGTGCTCCGGCCTATCCACGGCGGCATAGTTCAATCCAAGGGCATAGGGAGCTTCGTGGAGGTCTAAGGAGTCTAACCGTGCAAGGAATCGAAGAGAGGTGCACGGTGTACCTCGGTCCACGGTTGCCGGCGGTCGGTTGAAGTCCGGTGACCTTGGGCCGGCCTCTCCGGTGAAGCAGAGCCCGATTCCTCGCTCGGGGAGCTTCACGGAGACGTGCACAGTCTTCTCCGAGGGCTGGACGGGGTTGGGAATGGCTGGGCTGGCCGGTCTACGGTGGCAGGGGCTCGGGTGGCCGCGGGCACGTCGCGTATGGGCAAACGGCGGCGAACTGAGCTCCGGTGAGGCTTGAGCGCGTGCGGAGGGGTACGGCCAAGGCTCCTGGGCGTTTTATAGTCGCGGACGCAGACCAGGGCACTGGCTTGGCTTGGGCGCGGCGCGGGCGCGCGCGCGGGCGTGCTCTGGCGCGACAGACGGCGTCGAACACGTGGCGGTTTGTTTCTTCCAGTGTTCAAATGTCGCCAGAGGTCGCAAACGTGCGAATCTTTGCAAAAGTCCGGCGCAGACCTCTTCCTGGCACCTAGGGCTGTCACTCAACTGTGAGACGCTGGGGCAGATACGGCCTAGGGAGGGAGATCTTCGGGTGCCAAAACAGGTGTGTCATACTGAGCATATCACGACAAAAGCCATGCCATGGCATGTCAAACGTCCGAGTCTCGAGCTCAACTTTTTCCAGTGGGTGCCCTAAGTGGTATTGCACATTTTTGGTATAGAACCCAAGTGGTTTTGGCGCCATTTTTAAAGTGAACACGGTTGATCTTTGATTTAGGGCTAAAATGGGACTTAGAGGGAATTAGAGAGCTCTAGCTCTCTCTCCACTTGGAGATTTGAAATGGGGTTTCCCTAGGGGCCTTTTTGTAATATTTCCCTCCCCTAATTGATGGTTATAATGTTGCTTAGGGTTTGGGTAAAGATTACCCATGTTTTGCACATTTGCTCACTCTCTTTCCCCTCTTATCCATGGTTTTGGGAGATAGGGTTTAAGAGAGGCCTAGGGTTCTTTCCCCCTCTCCCAAGGGGATAGTTGCACACAATTAGGGTAATGCCTTTGGTCATTCCCAACATCTTGGTAAAAACTTGGTTTCCAAAGCCCCTTATACTTTTGCTCCTTAAGTTCTTCCACATGTGATCATAGTCTTGAGTTCCAAGGTGTGCTCCAGCCATGGCAACACCTGGGGTGTTACAGGAACCGTTCGGTGAGGGTTTCTGCCGAGTTCATGAATTACACTACCAGACTAAAGCCAGAGGAGATGGTCTGCACGAGAATTTTGGCTGCTACAACTTTGCTTATCGCAAGACTACGAAGTTTCCAGTGATAAGCTACCGAAGCAAATGGCCAGCCGGATGGAAGTCTGAATGGTTTTATGTTAAAGTTGATGAAGATGAAGATAAATTGGTCCAGAGTCCGCTAGAACTAACCTTCGGAGAGACGAGGCCCCGATGCAACATGATAATGGGGAGCCCGAGTCAGATGCTTTGGCTGAATTTCGAGTGATTTCAGATCATATTGGCACTAGAGACTTAGTGCAGGAATTTTTGGCTTTTAAAGTGTTCCCAACACTGAGGGAGTGGGAGATGCCGAAGCTAGAGGGAGAAAAGAAGAAGGGAGAACTTGTTCGATTGCCTTATCACTACAAGTTTAAGAAACATTTTAAAGCACCCTGCCAAGAGTGGTTGGACACAATTGAGGTTATGTGCAACGAGATCCTCGGCAACTACTCTAAGAAAGAAGATCAGTTAATGACTGCGGCCTTCGGCACTCGTCCGAAACGAAAATTGAATTGGGTGCTGGATGCCTTGAATTTTGATTACCCTGACTATGAGCAACTGAGCGGAGATGCTGAAGGCCAGAAAAGAAAAAGGATTGCCAGCGTACTTGACAAAGAAGGCACCAAATTGGCTAAAAAGGACAAAGAAATTTCTGAGAAAAGAAAACTGAGCCCTGAGCCGAAGATAGCTGCTCCAAAGAAAAGAAAAGCTGCATCCCCAAAACCAAAGACGTCGGCCCAAGAGGAGGAAACTCCTGCAACACCTTCTGCTGCCGAAGTGGAAGAGATTCTAAAGGTAATGACTGAACCTTTGCCTATCAAGCTAAGTCCGCTGGCGCCAGAACTGACGAAGTTTTTTCCGAAGGAAAAAGAACCTTCGGCAACTGAAAGTCCCGCTAAGCCAAAAAACGGAGAATTATCCAAGTGGCCGATGTCATTCATCAGACACCGCCACCGACATCGGCATCAGAAATACCATTTATTGAAAGCGCTGTCACTGCCGAAACCACAGCCGCCGGAGCCGAAACCGTCGGAGCAGCCACCGAAGCCGAAGCCACCGGAGCCGAAACCGAGACCACTGAAGATCCTAATCTAGAAACCACACTTGGTGATATTGATAACATGCTTCTGAAAATGGCTGAAGAAGAAGCTGTTGCGGCCGCGGTGGACACGACAATTGAGAAAGGAAAAGAGCAAACTAAAGACACTTTGGAAGAAGAAAACTTTAATTTTCAAGATATACTTGGACAAGAGTTATCAGAAACTGAGAAAGAAGAGCTAAAGAAATATGCTATATCCTGTGGATACAAACTAGGGTCTCTGCTATTTGGCGGAGTCAATGAAGGGAAACTAAGATGCCTTCAGAATCGAACCGAGGCCAAGGTTGTTAGGACTTTCTCAAAGAGCGTTGGCCTGCCGAAGATTGAAGCGGACCTCTGCAGGTACCAACGACAGCATATTGTTGTATCTTAAGTTCCCTTGTGCTGGTGGTAACGGACCTAACAAATCAAGACCCCACCTTTGCAATGGCCAAGTGGGTTGTATTAACTGGGTTAGAGACGAAGGTTGTTTTTTATCTCTTGCACATTTCTGACAGCCTTCGCACTTTTGGACTAATTCCGCTGCATCTGAAGCTGCCTTTGGTCAATAAAATCCTTGACGGAAAACTTTTCCAAGCAAAGGCCTAGATCCAATGTGAGATCCACACAGGCCTGCGTGTATTTCCTTCATCAATTCTATACCTTCGGCTCTGGATAAACACTTGAGTAGTGGAGAACAGACCCCATGCTTGTACAACTCCCCTTCTATTATAACATATGGTCGAGCTCTTGCCTCTATCCTCTTGTTATAAGCTTCGTCATCTGAAAGAAAGTTACCCTGAAGGAAAGAGATGATCTCAGTTCTCCAGTCTTCACTATAAATAGGAGATATGTTGAGGACTGCTCTTTCAAGAAGTTCAACCGAAGGTGCTTTTATTGTTTCGAAAAATACTTCCGAAGGTAAGGGCAGCCCCTGTGCTGCTGACTTGGCTAGCAAATCAGCATGTTCATTTTCTCCTCGAGGAATATTTTTGACAGAAAACCCTTCAAAGGAAGCCTCAATCCTTCGGACCGTGTCTAAATATTTCTCAAGCTTCGGGTCTCTTGCTTTACAAGTCGTGTCAATATGACCAAAAATAACCTGGGAATCAGTTTTAAGAACCGCCCTTCTAATTCCCATTGCCTTTAACTTCCGAAGACCCAAGAGCAAAGCTTCGTACTCAGCAATGTTATTTGTGCAACTGAAATCAAGTCTTGCTGCGTAGCAAATTTTAACTTTGGAGGGTGTGACCAACACAGCGGCTGCTCCTGCCCCAAAGGTTCCCCAAGAACCATCGCAGAATACTATCCAAACTTCGACATCTTTACTCGCTTCTTCTTCCTGAGCCCTTGGCGTCCAGTCAGCAATGAAGTCTGCTAACGCTTGGGACTGAATCAAAGATCTATGCACATAATCAATACAGAACTCATTGAGTTCCGCAGCCCATTTTCCAACCCTTCTAGTAGCTTCTCTATTTCTCATAATATCCTTCAATGGTTGTGAAGAAGGGACAATTATATTGTATGCTTGAAAATAGTGCCGAAGCTTCCTGGAAGCCATCAAAACAGCATACAACACCTTCTCCAATTCTGTATAATTTTTCTTTGATAAACTAAGAACTTCGGATACAAAGTATATTGGGGCTTGCTTTTTGACTTGCCCTTCAAGCTTCTCTTGGACAAGTGCCGCACTTACCGCTGAGTGCGAAGCTGCCACATATAACAACAGAGGAGCCCCTGGCGTTGGTGGAGTTAGCGTCGTTAGGTCTATCAAATATTGCTTCAGCTCTTCGAAGGCTCTCTGGTGAACTGGTCCCCATTGAAAAACTTCGGCTGACTTCAGCACTTCGAAGAATGGTAAATTTCTCTCTGCTGGTCTAGATATGAATCTGTTGAGAGATGCCAGTCTTCCTGTCAATCGTTGAGCCCCCTTCTTTGTGCTTGGTGGTTCCATTCGAAGGATAGCTTCGATTTTATTTGGATTAGCCTCAATCCCTTTTGTTGAAACTAGGCAGCCAAGGAATTTCCCCTTCTTCACTCCGAAAACACACTTTTCTGGATTCAGTTTTAGACCAGCCTGTCTAAAATTAGCGAAAGTCTCCTGCAGATCAGCAATGTGATTTTCTTGCTTCGTGCTTTTTACAATGATATCATCAACATAAGTTAGCACATTTCTGCCTATCTGAGAATGAAGAACCTTTGCTGTCATTCTGCTGAAGCTTCCTCCAGCATTCTTGAGCCCCTCAGGCATCCGAAGGTAACAATATGTTCCGCTAGGGGTTATGAAGCTGGTTTTTGGCTCATCCTCCTTCATCCAAATTTGATGATAGCCTGAATAACAATCCAACAGACTCATAAGTTCTGATGAAGCTGCTGCATCAACTAGGGAATCTATCCTTGGCAATGGAAACTCATCCTTCAGACCGGCCTTGTTGAGATCAGTAAAATCAATACACATCCTCCATTTGCCATTGGCCTTTTTTACCATAACAGTGTTAGCCAGCCATTCTGGATACTTCACTTCTCTAATGACTCCGACGCTGAGGAGTCTTTTTACTTCATTTCGAGCACCTTCGGCCTTGTCATCAGACATCTTCCGAAGCCTCTGCTTTCTGGGTCTGAAAGATGGATCAACATTGAGCGAGTGTTCAATAACATCCCTATTGACGCCACAGAGATCGTTAGCCGACCATGCAAAGACATCTTTCTTGTTGAAGAGAAACCTTATCAGGGTTTTCTCTTGTTGCTCAGACAATTGAGATCCCAGCAACACCTTCTGCTCTGTGATATCTTCGCATAAAAGCATGGGTTTCGGCTGATCGGCCGAAGCAGCCTTCTCCCTTCTATACTTGTACTGCTCACAAGCTTCGGCTTCATCTATATTGTGGATTGCTTTTGAATCAGTCCAATTCCCCTCGGCCTTTCTGGCAGCTTCCTGACTCCCATGAATAGCAATAGATCCCTGATCCGAAGGTATCTTCATGCAAAGATATGCTGGATGAAGAATTGCTTTGAAAGCATTGAGTGTTCCGCGACCAATGATAGCATTGTAAGGATACTCCATGTCGACAATATCAAACACAACTTGCTCAGTCCTTGTATTGTTGACGAATCCGAAGGTCACTGGCATGATAATCTTACCAAGCGCTACAGTCTGTCTTCCTCCGAAGCCACAAAGAGGGTGCGTAGCATCATGAATCTTGTCTTCGGGCTCTTGCATTTGTCTGAAGGCCTTAGCAAATATAATATCCGCTGCACTGCCTGTATCAACCAAAACATTGTGGACCAGAAATCCTTTGATCACACAAGAGATAACCATAGCATCATTGTGTGGGTAATCCTTGAGCTGAAGATCCTCTTGAGAGAAGGTAATTGGAATGTGAGACCATCTTGACTTGATGAAGGGTCCTTGTACCCCTACATGTTGTACTCTTCTCTGTGCCTCCTTCTTCTGTTTCTTGTTAGCCGGCTCTGAGCATGAACCGCCTATTATCGGGAGGATTAGCCTCGGAGCCGAAGCAGTTCTAGCTTGGTTCTTGAACGAAGCCATCGTCTCAAAAAAGTGGAAGTGATTTCACCGAAGGTGGGCGCCAATGTTGGGAACTTGTTCTCAAATGCTATGAATTAAGAACAAGGCAACACAGAATGTTAAATGTTAAAGCCCTTCGTCCGCTGAAGCATTATTTCCCTGAGGATTTAATGAGCTTCGGACGAAGGTTATGGATGATAAATCACGAAGGTCCTACCTTCGTGTTCAGAGATAAAATAATGTGAAATGAAATATAAAATATAAAACATTAAAGAATACCAAGAATAAATAACATTATTTACTTATTTTATAATATAAATTGAAATATTAAAACATGATGTTTAGTTACATTTATACCTTCGCTTTGGCAGAAAACAATAATTCCAGAGTAATGCGTTAGCAATTATGGGATTCCGTGAACAGTAAAGGAGTACTGTTCACTATTTATAGGCACATGACGCAGCCTGTAAGAAATTACAATCATACCCCTTACAAAAGATTACAATTATGACTCAGACCCTTATGGACTAAAAAGTCATTCCATCTTTAAGTCGGTTCGATCCTTCATCTTCGGATACGCTATAATATCGAAGCTTCATGAGCGGTAGCTTCGGTATCACGTATAAACAGGTTTTTTCGAAGGTGTTTCTTCCTGCAGGACCTTCGGCGATGAAGCATGGTCCCAACATATTGAGAAGCCAACTCAAATTCTGGAGACAGCAGATCGGGTCACTCGGAGGAGCACTATCCGTATGTGCAAAGTAAAATGGGGCCATCATTCAGAAGAAGAAACAACCTAGGAAAGAGAAGATGATCTGAGAGCCAAGTACCCTGAACTCTTTGCTAGCCATCCCTGAATCTCGAGGGCGAGATTCTTTTAAGGGGAATAGGTCTGTAACACCCTGAATTTGGGGGGTATAAAATTTCTTTCTAAGTATCTACCCAATTCAGGTGTTACTCTTCTCTCTCTCTAGTTTCTCTCTTTCTTTTTCTTTTGGGTAGATTTAGCTTAATTAGTGAGGGATTAATTATTTTATTTTTTTCAAAACAATATGAGTCATAAAATGTTGCATCATGCTGAGCTCCAAAAATTCTTTGAATGGTTGCACATGTTTGTTTTCGTTTGAATTTGAAACTTGATTTGAATTTTAATTGAAAACCTTAGAGAAAACAGATAGAAAAGCATTAGAAATTACCTGGAAAATGGAAAACCCCATTTCAACCCAAGTCGGCCCAGCAAGCCCAGCCCCGTGTGCGCACGCCCGCGCCCGCGCGCCCCTTCTCTCCCTCTGTCCCTCTCGCTACTCTGTGGGGCCAGCCTGTCGGTGCCAATCCCCTCGCGCACGCGCTCATCCTCTCTCTGCCCTGCGGACCCCACCCATCAGACCTCGTCCCTAACCTCTCGGCCACGCCCCCACCGTGGATGCGCCCACGTCCGCGCGTTTTCTGGCCACCCCCGCGTGCCCTCGCCCCTTTAGAGCCCGTGCCCCGCTCGCCCACTTTCCCCTGTTAATTTGCGCCCTCAGCCGAGCACTCTCGCCCTGCGCGCGCACCCAGGCAGCTTCGCCGCCGCTCACCGACGTCCACCGCCCGTTCTACGGTCACCATGGAACTCCCCGCCGCGTCTGTTGCCCCAGTAAGCTCCGCCCTATCACCCGCCACCTGGAACGCCCCTTGGTTTGCCTTCTCCCCCTCTGGTTCGTCCGGTCTGCGTTCACCGGAGCATTTCTTGCGCAGCCAAAGAACCGCCGTTGTCGACCCACGTCCTCGCCTCGCCCGAGCCTTCATTCGTGAGCCCCTAAGTCTCCACTTGAGGTAACCATCCTACCCCGCCCTTATTTTCCCTTGTCATGCGCTTTCTTGCCCGCGATTGCTCACCGGAGTGCCCTAGTCCACCGAGGATCTCCCTCTCCACCGTCTGGTCGTCTCAGCCCCGTTCACGCAACCCTGACCCTGCCATAAAGCTTGGCAGGTCACCCCAACCTCCCCAGCTATCCGGACTGACCCCGAACGCCATAAGAACTCTAGTCTGCCTCGCCTCCGACGACGGCGTCGTCGTGCCCACGGGGAGGCGCCGCCTCTGGATGACCGGCGAAGGCAATATCTCAGACGCCCATCTTAACCCCTCGTTCCTAATCAGACGGCCCGATTTCAATAAACCCGATCTAACCCAGGCCATCTGATTCATATCTGACCGCTCGGATCTGCCTTATCACCTGCACCCTTGCTGCTGGGCTCGGTCTGTCAGTCCTACCTCAGGCTACTGACGCCCTGAGCCCACCTGTCAGCACTCGCCGCGCGCTCGCCCATGTGATCTAATCTCGTCTGTTCGCTCGTGATCATGCAGTCCAGATTACCCGATACCCCTTCGCGTGGCGGTTTTGCGTAAGAGACCCTCGGGTTTTCGAGAATCAACTCGTCGTCCTGAGTTTTAGCGCGCAGGCCCCTGACTTATTTTAAACAGACCCCTAACCTTTTAAATAATCAAAGAATTGGGCTTAGTTTCATATTTTAAACTTGAAAACATGTTTATTTCATATCTTTTCATATGAACTCCAAATTTAGTGGTTCAAATTTCAAAAATGCTCATAGAAATATTCTTTGTCCAAATAAATTATTATCATCCACAGTTTGTGCATTTTAATGTTATGCCTAGGCTAAAGGTTAAGTTTAAGTAATAATGTATTTGTTTAATAAAATAAATAAAAAGGAAATGCTAATGGTACTTAGATATTTAATTTTGTGAGATTAGTGAAAGGTTATGCATGAATTGATCCCTATTATAACTTTGTGTCTCACTAAAATTAGTGGCACTAAACTAAATAGTCCATAACATCTAGGGAATCACTGATCTCTAACTATATTAAACCTTAACATTTAGGTCTACCTCTTTTATGTTCATAATGTCTTGTCAAACTAGTATATACTTCATTGTACATGTTTGGTGTGCTGTTAATTTGTACTTTCCAAATGTATTGAATGTATGATCGCTTTATTTAGACAACAAGCAGCCTGTGGTCCCTGAGTGTGTTACCGAAGATCTTCCTAAGCAACAACCTGGTGAAGGCAAGTGTCCTCTGACCTATTATGTCCTACATACTTTATAATTCACCGTCTCGCATTATATTATTGAAACCTAAGGATTGACTAGTCTGTATTTACCTTATCCTTGTTTACCTTTTGGGTTATCATGGTTAGCTTTATGCTATTGCTTTACTTAAATCAATGAACATGATGTGAATACTTATGATACGATGATGTTATCCCGATTATGTTCTTGTGATACTTTAGGGGACTCAGGCCATTTTCCTGAGTACCTCTCTGTAAGGAACTGTTTGGGGAGCGACACCCGGGATAACAATGCAACCATGAGGGTGGAATGGGACGCCCTTAGCTGATTAAGTAGAGGAACCAGAGAAGTAGTTGGCTTCGCCGTAGGGCCGTCAATGGGGTCCGGGCATAGTACTTGCTCTGCCAAGGCTGGTTGCAGAGGTTCTTTGATTTGGTTTTGTTAGTCACCCTTCCTTTAGGGAGAGGTATTATGTTTATAAAACTGGAGAAACCTAATGGGCGGATGTGACCTTTGGGAAATCTTTGTAAAGGCTACGTAGTGAGACCCTGTTAGGTCACTTTGGTAGTGATCAATGGGAAGGCTAGAACCCTGGGCAGAATGGGAATCACGACTTATGGGTAGAGTGTTAGAAAACTGATATTTCAGTCGTGCTCACGGTTAAGAGCGGCCATGGGATCCTCTTTGATTAGAAAAACTTCGGTTACTTTTATGATGATGGTATAAATATGATCTCTGGTATTTCCTCTTGGAAGGAGTGCTTTTGGGTAATAACTGGGTTTATACTAAAACTTGGCTCCACTTATAGTAATAAATACTTGACCAACTAAAAGCCACTACTAAACCTTAACTCCATATACAACTAATCCACTTTAGCCAAACGGGACATTTGTTGAGTACGTTGATGTGTACTCACCCTTGCTTTACAAACCACCCCACCCCAGGTTGTCCCCACTGTACTCAGTGCTCAGGAAGAGATGCTGGCAACATGGAGGACTTTGAGGAGTTTCAGGACTACGATGAGTTCTAGTTTATTTTAGTGGCAAACCCCCTGTCAGTTGCCTGTGAAGGCCTTATCTTCTACGTTTCGTATTTTTGCACTTTGATGTTAATGACTATGTTATAGACTCAGTGGATGTCTTGGACATCTTGTTGTAATAAAGTACTTTTTCGCTATTTAGTTTGAGCCTTGTGTGATGATGTCCAATTATGTAATCGGTGTGTACATGAGTTTCTGGTCCTAGCACATACATGGTTCGCATTCGGTTTACCTTGCAAAACCGGGTGCGACAAAAGGTGATGGTCAGAAAACTGCAAATGTGGTTATTGCTGATGCTGGGAATTCTTGGTATGTCCCTCAAATTCTTTTAGCAAGTTAATCCACCGATTGATGGTTAGACACTAGAGCCAACGTACATGTTTGTTCTGATCTAAACTTATTTTCTTCTTATCAGGCTACCGACAGTAGCGCCATCTTGATGGGCAATGGGTCAAGGGCTACTATACATGGAATAGGAAGAGTTGATCTGAAGTTGACCTCTAGAAAGACTCTCTCTTTGAAGAATGTGCATCATGTTCCTGTAATAAATAGGAACCTTATTAGTGGTTCTCTTTTATGTCGTGATAGCTTTAAGTTAGTGCTTGAGTCAAACATGTTTATTGTCTCGAAATTTGGTTTGTTTATTGGCAAAGGTTATGATAGTGGTGGTTTAGCCAAAGTTAATGTGCCTGCGTGCAAGAAACGTAAATTGGGACCAAAAACCGTTGATTGTGTCTTTCTAGGATATGTGCATAATAGTGCAGCCTATAGATTTCTAGTGATTAAATCTGATTTTCCAGATGTGCATGTTAACACTGTGACTGAATCACGTGATGTCTCCTTTTTCAAAGATATATTCCCTATGTAGGATAGAGTTGCAGCATGTAGCGAGGCATCTAGTAGTTATACTCCTGTACATAATCTAGTTTCTTTACCTCCTGCTAATTCTGAACAACACATTGAGGATAACAGTATGGTAGCTCCTCGTAGGAGCAAGAGACAAATGACTGAAAAATCCTTTAGTGATGACTTTATTGTTTATCTTGTGGATGACACACCAAAAACCCTTGCAGAGGCATATGCATCACCAGATGCAGAGCACTGGAAGGAGGCAGTACACAATGAAATGGAGTCCATTCTAACAAATGGGACTTGGGAAATTTGTGACCTGCCAGTTGGGTGTAAACATGTGGGATGTAAATGGATATTTAAGAAAAAACTGAAATCAGATGGTATTGTCGATAAATACAAGGCTAGCCTTGTGGCCAAGGAATTTACCCAAAAGAAAGGTGAGGATTATTTTGATACCTATTCACCAGTTGCTAGATTGATCACAATTCGTGTGCTAATAGCACTTGCTGCGAGTCATGATCTACTCATCCATCAAATGGATGTGAAGACAACTTTCCTTAATGGTTAGCTTGATGAGGAGATTTATATGAAGCTGAAAGGGAATTAGGCTTACACCTTTTTCCTAATTGATTTTGGTGGTTGAATTGCCCAACACAAATAATTTGACTAACTAGTTTGCTCTAGTCAATAAGTTCTACAGGTGCCAAAGGTTCACAATAAGCCAATAAAAAGACCAAGAAAGGGTTCAAACAAAGGGAGCAAAAGACAACCCAAAGGCACCATGGTCTGGCGCACCGGACTGTCCGGTGTGCCACCGGACAGTGTCCGGTGCACCAGGGCACTCGACGATGAACTCGCTACCTTCGGGAAAATCAGTGGGCGCTCCGCTATAATTCACCGGACTGTCCGGTGAAGCACCGGATAGTGTCCGGTGTCACACCGGACTGTCCGGTGTGCCAGCGGAGCAACGGCTACTTAGCGCGCAACGGTCGACTGCAACGCATTTAATGCGCGCCTGCACGTGCAGAGGACAGAGCACGCGCAGTTGGCGCACCGGACAGTCTACAGGACTTGTCTAGTGCACCACCGGACAGCCCAGAGGCCCCACAAGTCAAAGCTCCAACGGTCGAACCCCAACGGCTGACTGACGTGGCTGGCGCACCGGACAGTGTCCGGTGCGCCATGCGACAGCAGCCTTCCAACGGCCATATTTTGGTGGTTGGGGTTATAAATACCCCAACCACCCCACATTCAATGGCATCCAAGTTTTCCACCTTCAACACATTACAAGAGCTATAGCATTCAATTCTAGACACTCCAAAGAGATCAATTCCTCTCCCAAGTCCGGAATCACTCCAAATCAAATAGTGACTAGAGAGAGCGACATTTGTGTTCATTTGAGCTCTTGCGCTTGGATTGCTTCTTTTCTTTCTCATTCTTCTTGTGATCAAACTCAATTGTAACCAAGGCAAGAGACACCAATTGTGTGGTGGTCCTTGCGGGAACTTTGTGTTCTGTTTGATTGAGAAGAGAAGCTCACTCGGTCTAAGTGACCGTTTGAGAGAGGGAAAGGGTTGAAAGAGACCCGGTCTTTGTGACCACCTCAACGGGGAGTAGGTTTGCAAGAACCGAACCTCGGTAAAACAAATCATCGTGTCTCGCTCTTTATTTGCTCACGATTTGTTTTGCGCCCTCTCTCGGACTCGTTTATATTTCTAACGCTAACCCAGCTTGTAGTTGTGCTTAAGTTTATAAATTTCAGATTCGCCCTATTCACCCCCCTCTAGGCGACTTTCAATTGGTATCGGAGCCCGGTGCTTCATTAGAGCCTAACCGCTCGAAGTGATGTCGGGAGCATCCGCCAAGAGGGAGTTCAGGACCGGCGAGAAGCCCGCCACAAGCCATGGGAAGGCTCCATCCGGGGAGTCCACCAACAAGGTGAAGGGATCCCCTTCACACAACAAGTCGCGTCGGAGCGGTGACAAGAAGAACAAGATGAGGAAAGTGGTCTACTACGAGACCGATTCTTCGTCACCATCAACCTCTGGCTCCGACACGCCGTCCGTAACTTCTAAGCGCCATGAGCGCAAGAAGTTTAGTAAGATTCCCCTACGCTACCCTCGCATTTCTAAGCGTACTCCATTACTATCCGTCCCATTAGGCAAACCACCTATGTTTGATGGCGAAGATTATAATATGTGGAGTGATAAAATGAGGCATCATCTAACCTCACTCCACACTAGCATTTGGGATGTTGTTGAGATTGGAGTACAGGTACCATCACCGGGGGATGAAGACTATGATTCGGACGAGGTCGCCCAAATCCGGCACTTCAACTCTCAAGCCACCACTATACTCCTCGCCTCTCTAAGTCGAGAGGAGTATAACAAGGTGCAAGGATTGAAAAGTGCCAAAGAAATTTGGGACGTACTCAAGACCGCGCACGAAGGAGATGAGGTGACCAAAATCACCAAGCGGGAGACGATCGAGGGGGAGCTCGATCGCTTCCGGCTTCGCCAAGGGGAGGAGTCACAAGAAATGTACAACCGGCTCAAGACCTTGGTGAACCAAGTGTGCAACCTCGGGAGCACCAAATGGGATGACCATGAGATGGTCAAGGTTATTCTAAGATCCCTCGTTTTCCTTAACCCTACGCAAGTTCAATTAATTCGAGGAAATCCCAGATATACACTAATGTCTCCCGAGGAAGTAATAGGGAATTTTGTGAGTTTTGAGTTGATGATCAAAGGCTCAAAGAAGATCATCGAGCTAGATGGCCCCTCCACGTCCGAAGCACAACCGGTCGCATTCAAGGCAACAGAGGAGAAAAAGGAGGAGTCTACATCAAGTAGACAACCCATCGACGCCTCTAAGCTCGACAACAAGGAGATGGCGCTCATCATCAAGAGTTTCCGCCAAATCCTCAAGCAAAGGAGGGGGAAGGATTACAAGCCCCGCTCCAAGAAAGTGTGCTACAAATGTGGTAAGCCCGGTCATTTAATTGCAGAATGTCCACTATCTAGTGACAGTGACAGGGGCGACGACAAGAAGGGCAAGAGGAGAGAAAAGAAAAAGTACTACAAGAAGAAGGGCGGTGATGCCCATGTGTGTCGCGAGTGGGACTCTGATGAGAGCTCCTCCGACTCCTCCTCCGACGAGGACGCCGCCAACATCGCCGTCACCAAGGGACTCCTCTTCCCCAACGTCGGCCACAAGTGCCTCATGGCAAAGGACGGCAAAAGGAAGAAGGTAAAATCAAGATCCTCCACTAAATATGCTTCCTCTAGTGATGAAGATAATTCTAGTGAAAATGAGGAGGATAACTTGCGCACCCTTTTGCCAACCTAAGCATGCAACAAAAAGAAAAATTAAATGAATTAATTAGTGCTATTCATGAGAAGGATGAACTCTTGGACACCCAAGAGGACTTCCTAATTAAGGAAAATAAGAAGCATGTTAAGGTTAAAAATGCCTACTGCTCTAGAAGTAGAAAAATGTGAAAAACTATCTAGTGAGCTAAGCACTTGCCATGATACTATTGTCAACCTTAGAAATGAGAATGGTAGTTTAATTGCTAAAGTTGATTCAAATGTTTGTGATACTTCAATTCCCAATCTTAGAGATGATAATGTTAAATTACTTGCTAAGATTGAAGAATTAAATGTTTCTCTTGCTAGCCTTAAGATTGAAAACAAAAAATTAATCGCTAAGGCTAAAGAATTAGATGTTTGCAATGCTTCCATTTCCGATCTTAGAGATAACAATGATATTTTGCGTGCTAAGATTGTTGAACTTGATTCTTGCAAACCCTCTACATCTACCATTGAGCATGTTACTATTTGTACTAGATGTAGAGATATTAACATTGATGCTATTCATGATCATATGGCTTTAATTAAACAACAAAATGATCATATAGCAAAATTAGATGCAAAAATTGCCGAGCATGACTTAGAAAATGAAAAATTTAAATTTGCTAGAAGCATGCTCTATAGTGGGAGACGCCCTGGCATCAAGGATGGCATTGGCTTCCATTAGGGGGACAATGTCAAACTTAATGCCCCTCCTAAAAGATTGTCTAATTTTGTTAAGGGCAAGGCTCCCATGCCTTAGGATAACAAGGGTTACATTTTGTACCCTGCCGGTTATGCCGAGAGCGAAATTAGGAGAATTCATTCTAGGAAGTCTCACTCTGGCCCTAATCATGCTTTTATGTATAAGGGTGAGACATCTAGCTCTAGGCAATCAACTCGTACTAAATTGCCTAAGAAGAAAACTCCAATTGCATCAAATGATTCTAAAATTTCATTTAAAACTTTTGATGCATCTTATGTTTTAACTAACAAATCCGGCAAGGTAGTTGTCAAGTATGTTGGGGGCAAGCACAAGGGGTCAAAGACTTGTGTTTGGGTACCTAAAGTTCTTGTATCTAATGTCAAAGGACCCAAAACCATTTGGGTACCTAAAATCAAGAACTAAACTTGTTTTGTAGGTTTATGCATCCGGGGGCTCAAGTTGGATCATCAATAGCGGGTGCACAAACCATATGACAGGGGAGAAGAAGATGTTCTCCTCCTATGAGAAAAACCAAGATCCCCAAAGAGCGATCACATTTAGGGATGGAAATCAAGGTTTGGTCAAAGGATTGGGTAAAATTGCTATATCACCTGACCATTCCATTTCCAATGTTTTTCTTGTAGATTCCTTAGATTACAACTTGCTTTCAGTTTCACAATTATGTAAAATGGGTTACAACTGTCTTTTTACGGATACAGGTGTTACTGTCTTTAGAAGAAGTGATGATTCAATAGCATTTAAGGGAGTGTTAGAGGGTCAGCTATACTTAGTAGATTTTGATAGAGCTGAACTCGACACTTGCTTAATTGCTAAGACTAACATGGGCTGGCTCTGGCATCACCGACTAGCACATGTTGGAATGAAGAATCTTCACAAGCTTCTAAAGGGAGAACACATTTTGGGACTAACAGATGTTCATTTTGAGAAAGACAGGATTTGTAGCGCATGTCAGGTAGGGAAGCAAGTTGGTGTTCATCATCCACACAAGAACATTATGACGACTGACAGGCCACTCGAGCTCCTACACATGGACCTATTCGGCCCGATAGCTTACATAAGCATCGGCGGGAGTAAGTACTGTCTAGTTATTGTGGATGATTATTCTCGCTTCACTTGGGTGTTCTTTTTGCAGGAAAAATCTCATACCCAAGAGACCTTAAAGGGATTCTTGAGACGGGCTCAAAACGAGTTCGGCTTAAGAATCAATAAGATTAGAAGCGACAACGGGACGGAGTTCAAGAACTCTCAAATTGAAGGCTTCCTTGAGGAGGAGGGCATCAAGCATGAGTTCTCTTCTCCCTACACGCCACAACAAAATGGTGTAGTGGAGAGGAAGAATTGAACTTTATTGGACATGGCAAGAACCATGCTTGATGAGTACAAGACCTCAGATCGGTTTTGGGCTGAGGCGGTCAACACCGCCTGCTACACCATCAACCGGTTATATCTACACCGAATCCTCAAGAAGACATCGTATGAACTCCTAATCGGTAAAAAGCCCAATGTTTCATATTTTAGAGTCTTTGGTAGCAAATGTTTTATTCTTGTTAAAAGAGGTAGAAAGTCCAAATTTGCTCCTAAGGCTGTAGAAGGCTTTTTACTAGGATATGATTCAAACACAAGGGCATATAGAGTCTTTAACAAGTCCTCTGGACAAGTTGAAGTTTCTTGTGACATTGTGTTTGATGAGACTAACGGCTCTCAAGTAGAGCAAGTTGATCTTGATGATATAGGTGATGAAGAGGCTCCATGCGTCGCGCTAAGGAACATGTCCATTGGGGATGTGTGTCCTAAGGAATCCGAAGAGCCTTCAAATGCACAAGATCAACCATCTTCCTCCATGCAAGCATCTCCACCAACCCAAGACAAGAATCAGGCTCAAAATGATGAAGAAGAAAATCAAGAAGTTGAGCCACCTCAAGAGGAGAGCAATGATCAAGGGGGAGATGTCCATGATCAAGATGAGGAAGAACAACAAGCTACAAGACCGCCACACCCAAGAGTCCACCAAGCAATCCAACGAGATCACCCCGTGAACACCATCCTCGGCGATATTCAAAAGGGGGTAACTACTCGATCTCGTGTTGCTCATTTTTGTGAACACTACTCTTTTGTCTCCTCTATTGAGCCACACAGGATAGAGGAAGCACTTCAAGATTCGGATTGGGTGGTGGCGATGCATGAGGAGCTCAACAACTTCACTAGGAATGAGGTATGGCATTTAGTTCCACGTCCTAACCAAAATGTTGTAGGAACCAAGTGGGTCTTCCACAACAAGCAAGATGAGCATGGTGTGGTGACAAGGAACAAAGCCCGACTTGTGGCCAAGGGATATTCACAAGTCGAAGGTTTGGATTTTGGTGAAACCTATGCACCCGTAGCTAGGCTAGAATCAATTCGCATTTTACTTGCCTATGCTACTTACCATGGCTTCAAGCTTTACCAAATGGACGTGAAGAGTGCCTTCCTCAATGGACCAATCAAGGAGGAGGTCTATGTTGAGCAACCTCCCGGCTTTGAAGATAGTGAGTACCCTAACTATGTTTACAAACTCTCTAAGGCGCTTTATGGGCTCAAGCAAGCCCCAAGAGCATGGTATGAATGCCTAAGAGATTTTCTTATCACTAATGGGTTCAAAGTCGGAAAGGCCGATCCTACTTTATTTACTAAAACTCTTGACAATGATTTGTTTGTATGCCAAATTTATGTTGATGATATTATTTTTGGGTCTACTAACGAATCTACATGTGAAGAATTTAGTAGGATCATGACACAGAAATTCGAGATGTCTATGATGGGGGAGTTGAAGTACTTCTTGGGATTTCAAGTAAAGCAACTCCAAGAGGGCACCTTCATTAGCCAAACCAAGTACATTCAAGATATTCTCAACAAGTTTGGAATGAAGGATGCCAAGCCCATAAAGACACCCATGGGAACCAATGGGCATCTCGACCTCGACACGGGAGGTAAATCCGTAGATCAAAAGGTATATCGGTCGATGATAGGCTCTTTACTCTTTCTATGTGCATCTCGACCGGATATTATGCTTTCCGTATGCATGTGTGCAAGATTCCAAGCCGACCCTAAGGAAGCTCACCTTACGGCCGTAAAACGAATCTTGAGATATCTAGTTCATACTCCTAAGTTTGGGCTTTGGTACCCTCGGGGATCCACATTTGATTTAATTGGTTATTTGGATGCCGATTGGGCGGGGTGTAAAATTAATAGAAAGAGCACATCGGGGACTTGCCAGTTCTTGGGAAGATCCCTGGTGTCTTGGGCTTCAAAGAAGCAAAATTCCGTAGCTCTTTCTACCGCCGAAGCCGAGTATATTGCCGCAGGCCATTGTTGCGCACAATTGCTTTGGATGAGGCAAACCCTTAGGGACTATGGTTACAAATTAACCAAAGTTCCTCTTCTATGTGATAATGAGAGTGCAATCCGCATGGCGGATAATCCCGTTGAGCATAGCCGCACTAAACACATAGCCATTCGGTATCATTTTCTAAGGGATCACCAACAAAAGGGAGATATCGAGATTACATATATTACCACCAAGGAACAATTAGCCGATATCTTTACCAAGCCACTAGATGAACAAACTTTTAACAAACTTAGGCATGAACTAAATATTCTTGATTCTCAGAATTTCTTTTGATGTCTTGCACACATAACTCATTAATATACCTTTGATCATATCTCTTTTATATGCTATGACTAATGTGTTTTCAAGTAAATTTCAAATCAAGTCATAGATTGAAAGGAATTTGGAGTCTTCGGCGAAGACAAAGGCTTCCACTCCACTCCATCGAATTACTCATCCTTCGCCGTTGCTCCGAGCAACTCTCCGTCTTTGGTATAATCTTCACTCATATGTTATTTATCAAAGGGGGAGAAAGTAGTTAAAAAGGCTTATATTTCACTCAAGTATCCGTTTTTGGCGATTCATGCCAAAGGGGGAGAAAGTATTAGCCCAAAGCAAAAGGACTGCACCACCACCAATTTTCAACATTGAAATTAAGAAAAGGCTTTAAAATTGATGAATTTTTCAATTGATATCTTATTGTATTCAAAAGGGGGAGAGAGTAGTATTTTCAAAATTGGTATCTTAAAACCCTCTTGAACACTAAGAGGAGGATTTTATTGAGGGGGAGTTTTGTTTAGTCAAAGGAAAAGCATTTGAAACAGGGGGAGAAAATCTCAAATCTTGAAAATGCTTCTCAAAATCTTACTCATTTACCTTTGACTATTTGCAAAAGAACTTTGAAAAGAATTTACAAAAAGAATTTGCAAAAACAAAACATGTGGTGCAAGCGTGGTCCAAAATGTTAAAAATAAAGAAACAATCCATGCATATCTTATGAAAATATTTATCGGTTCAATTCTAAGTAACCTTCGCACTTACATTATGCAAACTAGTTCAAATATGCACTTCTATACTTGCTTTGGTTTGTGTTGGCATCAATCACCAAAAAGGGGGAGATTGAAAGGGAATTAGGCTTACACCTTTTTCCTAATTGATTTTGGTGGTTGAATTGCCCAACACAAATAATTTGACTAACTAGTTTGCTCTAGTCTATAAGTTCTACAGGTGCCAAAGGTTCACAATAAGCCAATAAAAAGACCAAGAAAGGGTTCAAACAAAGGGAGCAAAAGACAACCCAAAAGCACCCTGGTCTGGCGCACCGGACTGTCCGGTGTGCCACCGGACAGTGTCTGGTGCACCACCGGACAGTGTCCGGTGCACCAGGGCACTCGACGCTGAACTCGCTACCTTCGGGAAAATCAGCGGACGCTCCGCTATAATTCACCGGACTGTCCGGTGTCACACCGGACTGTCCGGTGTGCCACCAGAGCAACGACTACTTCGTCGACTACAACGCATTTAATGCGCGCCTGCGCGCACAGATGACAGCACGCGCAGTTGGCGCACCGGACAGTCTACAGGACTTGTCTGGTGCACCACCGGACAGCCCAGAGGCCCCACAAGTCAGAGCTCCAACGGTCGAACCCCAACGGCTGACTGACGTGGCTGGCGCACCGGACTGTCCGGTGCGCCATGCGACAGCAGCCTTCCAACGGCCATATTTTGGTGGTTGGGGCTATAAATACCCCAACCATCCCACATTCAATGGCATCCAAGTTTTGCACCTTTAACACATTACAAGAGCTATAACGTTCAATTCTAGACACTCCAAAGAGATCAAATCCTCTCCCAAGTCCGAAATCACTCCAAATCAAATAGTGACTAGAGAGAGCGACATTTGTGTTCATTTGAGCTCTTGCGCTTGGATTGCTTCTTTTCTTTCTCATTCTTCTTGTGATCAAACTCAATTATAACCAAGGCAAGAGACACCAATTGTGTGGTGGTCCTTGCTGGAACTTTGTGTTCCGTTTGATTGAGAAGAGAAGCTCACTCGGTCTAAGTGACCGTTTGAGAGATGGAAAGGGTTGAAAGAGACCCGGTCTTTGTGACCACCTCAACGGGGAGTAGGTTTGCAAGAACCGAACCTCGGTAAAACAAATCATCGTGTCTCGCTCTTTATTTGCTCACGATTTGTTTTGCGCCCTCTCTCTCGGACTCGTTTATATTTCTAACGCTAACCCGACTTGTAGTTGTGCTTAAGTTTATAAATTTCATATTCGCCCTATTCACCCCCCCCCTCTAGGCGACTTTCAGAAGCAGCGAGAGGGATTTGTGACACATGGACAGGAGAACATGGTGTGTAGACTAAGGAAATCCTTATATGGCCTCAAGTAGGCGCCAAAGCAATGGCATGAGAAGTTCAATAGAACTTTGATGTCAGTCGGCTTTGTGGTAAACGAAGTTGACACTTGTGTGTACTATCGGTTTGTAGGTGGTAAGGGAGTAATATTATGCTTGTATGTGGATGACATACTAATCTTTGGGACTAGTATTGATGTGATAAATGATGTGAAATCTTTTTATCTCAATATTTTGATATGAAGGATTTGGGAGAGGCTGATGTTATATTAAACATAAAACTGATTAAGGGTGAGAATGAGATTATTCTGAAACAATCTCATTATGTGGAGAACATTCTAAATCGCTTTGGGTTTTCTGATTCTAAAGATTTTCCAACACCTTTTGATCCTAGTCTAAAGCTTCGCAAGAACAGAGGACTAGGAATTAATCGGTTGAGATACTCCCAAATTATTGGTTCCCTCATGTACCTTGTTGGTGCAACCAGACATGATATATCGTTTGTGTGAGCAAATTGAACAGATTCACTTCTAATCCAGGAAGCGATCACTGGTGTGCACTAGAACGTGTAATGAGATACTTCAGAGGTACTTCTGCGTATGGACATCACTATATTGGGTACCCAGCTGTACTTGAAGGGTATAGTGATTCCAACTGGATCTCAGATGCAGATGAGATCAAGGCCACAAGTGGATATATATTCACAATTGGTGGGGCTGCAGTTTCTTGGAGGACTCATAAGCAGACTATCTTAATGAAGTCTACTATGGAGGCGGAACTTATAGCACTTGAGTCAGCCACTGTTGAGGCAGAGTGGTTGAAAGATCTCTTGATGGACTTGCCAATGGTTGATAAACTGGTACCAGCCATTCTGTTGCATTGTGATAATCAAAGCGTGATCACAATTGTAGGCAAAGCAAAGGAAAATGCAAAGTTCTCAAGACATGTGAAACGGCGTATCAAACCAGTAAGGCATTTGAGAAATATTGGAGAGATCGTCGTAGAGTATATTAATACTGCTCGAAACTTGGCGGGCCCTTTTACAAAGGAATTATCACGTGTTGAGATTGATGGAGCATCAAGGGAGATGGGATTGAATCCCACGTGATGTTATCATACAGTGGTAACCCAATCTATGTGATCGGAGATCCCGTGAATTATTAATTGGGAAGAACAAACTATTTTCTATAACAAGAGAGTACATTATTTTATTTGTTTCCCACTAGAATATGCGTACTCTTACTACTGCAAGGGAGGTTGACTTTTGTCATGTATTCTGAGGCCTGTAATAGGCAAGGTACTGTCTTGCAGGGTACACTTGTAAAAATATACCTATGTGAGTTTGACTGTGAGGTCGCAATCTATGAGATGTGGGTAATATCAAATAAATTCACTAAAAGACATGGGAGCATGACTGTAACGCTCCAATCAGAGGCATGGCTTTAGGCGGCCTAGTATCAGTGATGCATATAGGCGAAATCAACTTACACAAGACTAGCAATTCAAGGCTTTGTCCATTGCAAAGTCGTGAGGAGGTGAATCCTGTACTGCAAGGTGTAGCTCAACCCGTATCGCGTCTGCACTGTAAAGCTGGTATATGAAAGCGTAGAGATTGAGTCAATTGGAGACCTTGGCTTTGGTGGTGATTGTTGGAATTAGGCTCATTAGTGCGTGACTCAATTTAATAAGGAAGCCAAGGTGGTGTATAGAGATGGCATGGGACTTTAGTCTCATATCGTCCATCTAGGTAGGAGAGAACCAGCTTATGTGTGGGAGTGTTCTCTACTCTTCAGATGTGACAAATAAAGGGCTATGGAGGCTGCCACACGTGCGCACTCGCTCGCTTTTTGTGTTTTTTCGCGTGACTTGCGATGATGCGCGATCGCATCGAGTTCTAAACGACAGTTTAATTTTTGCCTTTTGTTTATTTGGTTATCAAATATCACACCTAGACTGCCACATCAACTAGGAGTTACGGGCACGCACGTTACGTGTGAGATCTACGGGCGGTTGCACGTAGAGATATTCGAGGGGGGCGGTTCCTAGAATTTAGCAAATCGAATCAAGGGGTTGCGGCGGCCCGTGTATAAAGGGTAAACGTCCTTCAATCGGAGGTCACAGGCGAACAACAATCGACTCGTCCTTTTCTTCTCAATTCTATGCGCTGACGCTTCTCTGCCTGTCGTCCCTTCGTCTCCGCACAACAGATCAAGGAAGAGCGGTGTCTCCGAACCACCGTCGGCGTTTCGACGACCTACACGGGTGCCGGCAAATGAGGTTTCTGGGAAGTGCTTCGCGCATGTCCGCTTAGGTTCCTCTACAAAACTCGTGGAAATCACTGTGAGTAAATCTGCAGTTTTAGTTTGTTGCAATGACAGTCTTATGGTTAGATCTGTTGTCTATTTTTCTTTTATTTTTTAATCTTGTTTAATTAGTTCAGATCTGTTCTGTTCTAATGTCGTGGATATTATCTGCCAGTAGATCTAGTTATTTCATTTTATGATGTATTATCAAATTAATCTTAACCCCTATTAATTTTCATGATGCATTATCAAATTAATCTTAGCCATGTTAATTTTCTAACACCTACTTCATGACGTTGGCCCTCCTCCCCACGTCCTCTCTCAGCCGCTCTCCTCCTCTATCGCGTCTGACCAGCACGACAGCTTGTGCTCAAGCGCCGCCTGAGGATCGATGCCGGCATCAGCCACGTCGAGGAGGTCGTGGAGCCCCTTGAGCCCGCGCTTGCCCTTGCCTACGCCCAGCAGTGGAACAGAGGCTCGGCCTGTCCGGGTTTGGCTCTACCGGTGACTGTCGCCTCGTCTTGCCTCGCAGTTCGAACGTGCCTCACGTCACGAGCCTTCTCTGCTGCAGCTACGTGTACCCACCTCCTCCTCTGTCGACCTTGTCATCGATGAGGATACGCTAAGCGTCGTCTCGATGTCTGTTGCTGGTGATGGCCACCGTCTAACGTCCTACAACCACGCACGTGCTCATCTACGACGGCACTGTCACCACGGTGAGTGGAACAACGACATAAGCAGTCGCAGACTCGCAGTCGAAGGCAGTTGCAGATAGCAGCAACTTTAGTGATGCTCATAAGCTGCTCGAGGCATTACCTGCAAGGTTTGTTCTCTTTCTCTTTTTTCTTTACAACCAGTAGCCACTAACAACATATCAGTTATTTTCTCTAAGAACCGTGACCTTAAAAAAGTTGCTCAATTCCAAGTTCCCCGGCTTCATGTTCTTTCATGTTAATTTTAAACATGTGGTACCACTATGTCATTATCTTTCTACTCTTATGTGAGAGTATTCTCTTGATTTGTTTATGCTTAATGCTCTAGATATTTGTTGACAATGATCTGTTCAGATATTACATGGACAAATTTTTCATCTATAGATTGCATACCTTACCCTGATGAAAGATTCTGAAAGATTGGATCTTCTTGAAGAGATTGGTGGTACATATGTTTACGAGGATAGATGGGATGAGACCTTGAAAATAGTTACCGAAACAGGTAGTTTGAAACTTTGAATCACCATAAATAATGACCGAAACAGGTAGTTTGAAACTTTGAATCACCACAATGCTTTATATAATTTATCAAATATCAAAGTGACATTTTGAGATGATGATTTCTCTCTTACAAGCAGTGAACAAAAAGGAAGCAGATTGATCAAGTTGTCTATTACTTGGAGGAAAGATTGAGAGAAATCGGTGGAGAAAAGAAGTGCTAACAGCTGGACAAACAGAGAAGATCACTTAAGTATGCTATATTGGACCATGATACGTCTCTCCTCCATGCACTCCTCATTTCATTAAATTGCTTGTTGTGGCTGGCGCATGGATGGTGTTCGATGAAATGATATGTGCTTTTCTAGTTCCCGTACATGCTTGTATCATCTGTCTTCTGCAATCTCACCATCGTGAGATCCGAATGTCGAATCTCTCTCTTTCCTTTCACATCCTTACCTTAACGATTATACCAGAAGGAGCCAGGCCACCACCATGCCCAAACCGGACAAAACATTCCCCTTCCTTATCCTCCTGGTGCTCCCCTGCCATCATAACCCTGGGGTTCGGACCATAAAAGTTCAGATTGAGCGACCGCCCATACAGTCTCGAGTGGTTGTACTTGATAAGAGTATAGGTAAGGAGTGATGACAAACTGGTCCTTAGGCGAGAGGGACAATCCTTCATGCTCACACCTAAACTAGCTGAGCCATCACCTTAGGCCCTCCCCTAAACCAGGGAGTCCCTGATCATATCGCTCAAAAGGTGATAAGGGTGACAACCCTTCATCATACCCATTTTGAAAAGCATTTTCTTTTGAAAACTCACACTTTTTTCGAATCATTTGTAACAAAGGTATCAAGGAGTATAAAGATTAATTGCGACAAGCGGCTGGGTGGCCATAATAACTTGTCTCAAAATCATATCATGTATAAAATAACAGGCTGAGGGTTGTGGTTGAAAAAAGCATAGGTAATTTATGCATCAAAGGGATCCAGTGAGCTTGTCGTTGCTTTAACCGACGAAGGGGTGAGAGCTCGCGGAACTGGCTTCTGGCTCCATCGCCTGGCGTAGACTTGCGGATCTGGTCTCCACGAGACGGCACGAACGCTCCGATAACTATGCAACATGAACAAGCAAACATACAAACCAGCAAGTATACCAACAAATATTTAGTATAGTGGTCAGAATGGTGATATATGAATGGGTAGAGTCTTGAGCAGAATCTGTGTCATGTGGTGTTGTGATATTACTAGTGGTGGAGTGGAGATGCTTATGAGAAGGGTGGATTGGAGGCGAAGCGACACTATGCGCGTAGCCGGCAGAGCGAAGTAACGGAGTGGGAGTGTTTGCCTTGGCTGAGGGGTGTTGAGTGTGTGGAGAGGGAGAGGGTAACTGGGTCTATTTATAACTGGGTGTATGTGGTGTAGTACAATAGAGTTCACTGTTGGTGAGAATAGTGGCGAATGAATCGTCTGACTTAGTCTGAATAGGGAAATTATAGGCAGAATATGGGACAAGAGTATTTTGGGAGTTTTTTGGAATATGAACCTGAGAGCACCTAGAGGGGGGTGAATAGGTGATCCTGTAAAAACTTAAAACTTATAGCCACAAAACTTGGTTAAGTGTTAGCACAATGAAATCAAGTGGCTAAGGATCGAGCTCTTGTGAAACACAATAGTCACAGTGAGAACAAGCACAAGAGACACGATGATTTATCCCGTGGTTCGGCCAAGTATAACGCTTGCCTACTCCACGTTGTGGCGTCCCAATGGACGAGAGTTGCACTCAACTCCTCTCAAGTGACCCAATGATCAACTTGAATACCACGGTGTTCTTTCTTTACTCTTTCCCGTTTGCGAGGAATCTCCACAACTTGGAGTCTCTCGCCCTTACAATAAGGATCAAAGTGAAAGCACTAGAGTAAGGGAGGGAAGCAACACACACAAATCTGCAGCAATACGCACACACACAGCCAAGACTTGAGCTCAAATGAATAGCACAAAGTTCACCACTAGAATGGAGCTCAAATCACTAAGAAAGTCAATCGAGTGCTCAAAGACGGAGTGTGAATGATTAAGAATGCTCAAAGTATGCTTGGGTTACTCCTCCATGCGCCTAGGGGTCCCTTTTATAGCCCCAAGGCAGCTAGGAGTCGTTGGAGGCATTCTTGGAAGGCAATTCTTGCCTTCTGTCGGGTGGCGCACCGGACATCCCCTGTTCACTGTTCGGTGCAGATCGCCTTCCTAAATTGGCACAGCCGACCGTTGAAGACTTGGAGCCGTTGGCGCACCGAACACTGTCCGGTGCTCACCGGACGGTCCGGTGCCCCCATCAGACCGTTGGCTCGGCCACGCGTCACGCGCGGATTGCGCGGCCAACCATTGGCGCGGCCGACCGTTGGCTCATCGGACAGTCCGGTGAATTTTATCCGTACGTCGCCGACAAATTCCTGAGAACGGACAGTTGACCAGACGCCAGCCTGGCGCACCGGACAGTCCGGTGCACCCAGACTGCACAGAGTCTTGGCTGTTCCAGCCAAGTCTTTTTCCTTTTGTATTTTCTCTGATTCTAGCACTTAGACAAATATGTTAGTACACAAAAACCAATGTACTAAGTCTAGAATCATACCTTTGTGTTGATTTGCACTTCATCCACCATTTGGCACAATTTACTACTTGAACCATTTGTGTTGGGCACTTAATCACCAAAATACTTAGAAATGGCCCAAGGGCACATTTCCCTTTCAATCTCTCCCTTTTTGGTGATTTATGCCAACACAACACAAAGCAACACATAGAAGTGCAACATTAATTCAAATAAGAACAAGAATTGTTTTTTATTCAAATTTGGCATATTTGGATCATTCTTTGCCACCACTTGGTTTGTTTTTGTAAATCAAACTCAATTTCCTATCTCTAGGTCAAACACACTTGTTGAGACATAAAGAGAGGTATTCCAAGAGAAATTGATCAAAGATTCAAAAACTCCCCCTTTTTCCCATAATCAAACATTCTCCCTACAAGAGACCAACTTTTGACAATAAGAGACAACAAGAGTATTTTGACAAATCAAAAGTACTAACTTTACTATTTTCAAAATTCTCAAGTGGTTGCTGATCCATTTGCTTGCTTCGGCCTTAATTTCTCCCCCTTTGGCATCAAGCACCAAAACAGGATCATTTTTGGCCCTTGAACCTCATTGCCTCACCAAAATCGTCAATTAAGAGCAAAAAGGCAATAAGAGCAAAGAGATGAACTTGGAGTTAATTACCCTCTCATCGGAGTACAGTGGAAGTCTTGCATGGTCCAAGTTCACCTTTCCCTTTCAATTCACCCTTGAGACTAATTTAAGTAAACTCAAGCACACGGTTAGTCTTAAAGGGTCAAGCTGTAGCACATCTCCCCGTAAATATGTGCATCACTCACACATGGACTTTTGAGGTCCGGAGATTGCTTGCACAACTTGAGCACCATAAATAAGCAACAATATGCATAAAAGAACATGATCAAAGGCATAAACACATGTATGCTATAGATCAGTCCAAGTTACGCGAATCTAAGACATTTAGCTCACTACGTAGCCTACAAAAGGTTGACTCATCTAGAGGCTTGGTAAAGATATCGGCTAGCTGGTTCTTGGTGCTAACATAAAACACTTTGATATCTCCCTTTTGCTGGTGGTCTCTCAAAAAGTGATGCCGGATGTCTATGTGCTTTGTGCGGCTGTGTTCAACAGGATTATCCGCCATGCGGATAGCACTCTCATTATCACATAGGAGTGGGACTTTGCTCAGATTGTAGCCAAAGTCCTGGAGGGTTTGCCTCATCCAGAGTAGTTGCGTGCAACACTGTCCTGCGGCAACATACTCGGCATCAGCGGTGGATAGGGCAACGAAAGTTTGTTTCTTAGAACTCCAAGACACCAAGGACCTTCCTAGGAATTGGCACATCCCTGATGTACTCTTCCTATCAACCTTGCATCCAGCATAATTGGAGTCTGAATATCCAACCAAGTCAAAGGTAGACCCCTTTGGATACCAGATCCTGAAGCAAGGCGTAGCAACTAAATATCTAAGTATTCGCTTAATGGCCACAAGGTGACACTCCCTTGGGTCGGATTGAAATCTAGCACACATGCATACGCTTAGCATAATATCTGGTCTACTCGCGCATAAATAAAGCAAAGAACCTATCATAGACCGGTATGCCTTTTGATCAACGGATTTACCTCCTTTGTTGAGGTCGACATGTCCGTCGGTTCCCATTGGAGTCTTTGCGGGCTTGGCGTCCTTCATCCAAAACTGCTTGATCAAATCTTGCGTGTACTTCGTTTGAGAGATGAAGGTGCCGTCCTTGAGTTGCTTCACTTGGAACCCAAGGAAGTAGCTCAACTCGCCCATCATCGACATCTCAAATTTTTGAGTCAGCACCCTGCTAAACTCTTCACAAGACTTTTGGTTAGTAGAACCAAATATTATGTCATCGACATAAATTTGGCACACAAATAAGTCACCATCACATGTCTTAGTGAAAAGAGTTGGATCGGCTTTCCCAACCTTGAAAGCATTAGTAATTAGAAAGTCTCTAAGGCATTCATACCATGCTCTTGGGGCTTGCTTAAGTCCATAGAGCGCCTTAGAGAGCTTACACACGTGGTCGGGGTACCGTTCATCCTCAAAGCCAGGGGGTTACTCTACGTACACCTCCTCCTTGATTGGCCCGTTGAGGAAAGCGCTCTTCACATCCATTTGGAATAACCTGAAAGAATGGTGAGCGGCATAGGCTAACAAAATACGAATAGACTCTAGCCTGGCCACAGGAGCAAAAGTCTCCTCAAAGTCCAAACCTGCGACTTGGGCATAACCTTTTGCCACAAGTCTAGCCTTGTTCCTTGTCACCACCCCGTGCTCGTCCTGTTTGTTGCGGAACACCCACTTGGTTCCCACAACGTTTTGCTTGGGACGTGGCACCAGTGTCCAAACTTCATTTCGCTTGAAGTTATTAAGCTCTTCCTGCATGGCCAACACCCAGTCCGGATCTAGCAAGGCCTCTTCTACCCTGAAAGGCTCAATAGAAGAGACAAAAGAGTAATGCTCACAAAAATTAGCTAATCTAGAGCGAGTAGTTACTCCCTTGCTTATATCACCCAATATCTGGTCGACGGGATGATTCCTTTGAATCGTCGCTCGGACTTGAGTTGGAGGGGCATGTGGTGCTTCTTCCTCCATAACATGATCATCTTGTGCTCCCCCTTGATCACACGCCTCCTCGAGATGAACCTGTTCATCAGTTTGAGTTGGGGGATGCACCATTGTTGAGGAAGAAGGTTGATCCTGCTCTTTGTGTTCCTGTGGTCGCACATCCCCAATTGCCATGGTGCGTATTGCGGCCGTTGGAACATCTTCTTCATCTACATCATTAAGATCAACTTGCTCTCTTGGAGAGCCATTAGTCTCATCAAATACAACGTCGCTAGAGACTTCAACCAAACCCGATGATTTGTTGAAGACTATATATGCGTTTGTATTTGAGTCATATCCTAACAAAAAACCTTCTACAGCTTTGGGAGCAAATTTAGAATTTCTACCTTTCTTCACTAGAATATAACATTTACTCCCAAATACACGAAAGTACGACACGTTGGGTTTGTTACCGGTTAGGAGTTCGTACGACGTCTTCTTGAGGAGGCGATGAAGGTAGACCCGGTTTATGGCATGGCAAGCCGTGTTCACAGCTTCCGTCCAAAACCGTTCGGGCGTCTTGAATTCATCGAGCATCGTCCTTGCCATATCTAAAAGCGTCCTGTTCTTCCTCTCTACCACACTGTTTTGTTGTGGTGTGTAGGGAGCGGAGAACTCGTGCTTGACTCCTTCCTCCTCAAGGTACTCCTCCACTTGAAGATTCTTGAATTCGGACCCGTTGTCGCTTCTTATCTTTTTCACCTTAAGCTCAAATTCGTTTTGAGCTCTTCTTAGGAAGCGCTTAAGGGTCCCTTGGGTATCCGATTTATCCTTGCCTTGATTCCCGTCACCAAATATGATTGAATCTTGGGAATCTTTGTTCTTGACGTAGGAGGTGAACATATTCTTCTCCCCCGTCATGTGGTTTGTGCATCCGCTGTCGATAATCCAGCTTGAGCCCCCGGATGCATAAACCTGCAAGGCAAATTAGGCTTGGGTTTTAGGTACCCAACTCTTGTTGGGTCCTACAAGGTTAGTAACAATAGCCTTAGGGACCCAAATGCAAGCCTTGTCTCCCTTGCATTTGGCCCCCACCTTTTTAGCAATCACCTTTTTATTTTTGCATGAAAGAATGAATTTAGCATTGCAAGCATGAAACATAGTGGTAGATCCATTAGACACTTTCCTAGGAGCATGAGACACAAAATTTCTCCTAGGCCTACCATTAAAATTGGAACTTGAAGCAAACATGGCATGTGAGTCATAAGCATTGTAACTCCTATCATGATGAACATTTCTAGAAAATTTCCTATCATGATACATGAAAGCATGGTTCTTTTTACTACTACTAGCCATAGTGGCCTTCCCTTTCTCTTTGTTGGGAATGGGAACCCTTTGGCTTGTTAAGTTCTTGGCTTCCCTTTGAAAGCCAAGCCCATCCTTAATTGAGGGGTGTCTACCAATAGTATAGGCATCCCTTGCAAATTTTAGTTTATCAAAATCATTTTTGCTAGTCTTAAGTTGAGCATTAAGACTAGCCACTTCATCATTTAATTTAGAAATGGAAATTAAGTGTTCACTACAGGCATCAACATTAAAATCCTTACACCTATTGCAAATCACAACATGTTCTACACAAGAGCTTGATTTATTAGCTATTTCTAACTTAGTATTTAAATTATCATTAACACTTTTTAAACTAGAAATAGTCTCATGACAAGTAGATAATTCACATGAAAGCATTTCATTTCTTTTAACTTCTAAAGCAAGAGACTTTTGCACACTTACAAATTTATCATGTTCTTTATATAAAAGATCCTCTTGCTTTTCTAAAAGTCTATTCTTTTCATTTAGAGCATCAATCAATTCGTTGATCTTTTCTACCTTTGCTCTATCTAATCCTTTGAACAAGCTAGTGTAGTCTACTTCATCATCACTAGAGTCATCATCACTAGAAGTAGAGTACATAGGAGTTTCTCGAGCGTTTACCTTCTTTTCCTTTGCCATTAGGCAAGTATGGCGCTCATTGGGGAAGAGCGACGATTTGTTGAAGGCCGAGGCAGCGAGTCCTTCGTCGTCGGAGTCGGATGAAGAACAATCTGAGTCCCACTCTTTGCCAAGGTGTGCCTCGCCCTTCGCCTTCTTGTAAACCTTCTTGTTCTCTCTCTTCCCATGTCTTTCGTCTCCCTGGTCATTTTCATTATCGGGACATTGAGCAATAAAATGACCTTGCTTACCGCACTTGAAGCAGGAGCGCTTTCCTTTTGCCTTGTTCTTGTTTGAGTACTCCTTGCGTCCCTTCAATGCGGTCTTGAAGCATTTGATAATGAGGGCCATTTCATCTTCATTTAGCCCGGCCGCCTCAACTTGCGCCACCTTGCTAGGTAGCGCCTCCCTGCTACTTGTTGCTTTGAGAGCAACAGTTTGAGGCTCGTGGATCGGCATTGGGCCATTCAACGCCTCATCAACATATCATGCCTCCTTAATCATCATTCGCCTGCTTACAAACTTTCCGAGTATTTCCTCGGGCGTCATCTTGGTGTACCTAGGATTTTCACGGATAGAGTTTACAAGATGAGGATCAAGGACAGTGAAGGACCATAGCATAAGCCGGACGACGTCGTGGTCCGTCCATCTCGTGCTTCCATAGCTCCTGATTTTGTTGACCAGGGTCTTGAGCCTGTTGTACGTTTGAGTTGGCTCCTCCCCTGATCATTGCGAACCTTCCTAGTTCGCCTTCCACCAACTCCATCTTGGTGATCATGGTGGCGTTGTTCCCCTCATGTGAGATCTTGAGGGTGTCCCAAATTTGCTTGGCATTATCCAAGCCGCCCACCTTATGATACTCTTCCCTGCACAAGGATGCTAAAAGAACAGTGGTAGCTTGTGCATTTTTGTGAATTTGTTCATTGATAAACATGGAATTATCCGTACTATCAAATTGCATTCCATTTTCTACTATCTCCCATATACTTGGATGAAGAGAGAACAAGTGGCTACGCATTTTGTGACTCCAAAATCCGTAGTCCTCTCCATCAAAGTGTGGAGGTTTACCAAGAGGAATGGAAAGCAAATGAGCATTTGAATTTTGCGGAATACGAGAATAATCAAAAGAAAAGTTTGAGTTGACTGTTTTCTTTTTCTCGTCATCGTCGTCTCTTTGGGAAGAAGAGGACTCGTCACTGTCGTAGTAGACTATCTTCTTGATGCGCCTCTTCTTCTTCCCATCCTTCTTCTTATGACTTGAGCCCGAGTCAGTGGGCTTGTCGTCTTTTGGCTCATTGAGGAAGGACTCCTTGTCCTTGTCGTTGATCACCATCCCCTTTCCCTTAGGATCCATCCCTTCAGGCAATTAGTCCCTTTCTTGAAGAGAACGACTCTGATACCAATTGAGAGCACCTAGAGGGGGGTGAATAGGTGATCCTGTAAAAACTTAAAACTTATAGCCACAAAACTTGGTTAAGTGTTGGCACAATAAAATCAAGTGGCTAAGGACCGAGCTCTTGTGAAACACAATATTCACAGTGAGAACAAGCACAAGAGACACGATGATTTATCCCGTGGTTCGGCCAAGTATAACACTTGCCTACTCCACGTTGTGGCGTCCTAATGGACGAGAGTTGCACTCAACTCCTCTCAAGTGATCCAATGATCAACTTGAATACCACGGTGTTCTTCTTTCTTTACTCTTTCTTGTTTGCGAGGAATCTCCACAACTTGGAGTCTCTCGCCCTTACAATAAGGATCAAAGTGAAAGCACTAGAGTAAGGGAGGGAAGCAACACACACAAATCCGCAGCAATACGCACACACACAGCCAAGACTTGAGCTCAAATGAATAGCACAAAGTTCACCACTAGAACAGAGCTCAAATCACTAAGAAAGTCAATTGAGTGCGCAAAGACGGAGTGTGAATGATTAAGAATGCTCAAAGTATGCTTGGGTTACTCCTCCATGCGCCTAGGGGTCCCTTTTATAGCCCCAAGGCAGCTAGGAGCCGTTGGAGGCATTCTTGGAAGGCAATTTTTGCCTTCTGTCGAGTGGCGCACCGGACATCCCCTATTTACTGTCCGGTGCAGATCGCCTTCCTAAATTGGCACATCCGACTGTTGAAGACTTGGAGTCGTTGGCGCACCGGACACTGTCCGGTGCTCACCAGACGGTCCGGTGCCCTCATCAGACCGTTGGCTCGGACACGCGTCACGCGCGGATTGCGCGGCCGACCGTTGGCGCGGCCGACCGTTGGCTCACCGGACAGTCTGGTGCACCAACGGACAGTCCGGTGCACCACCGGACAGTCCGGTGAATTTTAGCCGTACGCCACCGACGAATTCCCGAGAGCGGCTAGTTGACCAGACGCCAGCCTGGCGCACCGGACAGTGTTCGGTGCACCACCGGACAGTCCGGTGCACCCAGACTGCACAGAGTCTTGGCTGTTCCAGCCAAGTCTTTTTCCTTTTGTATTTTCTCTGATTCTAGCACTTAGACAAATATGTTAGTACACAAAAACCAATGTACTAAGTCTAGAGTCATACATTTGTGTTGATTTGCACTTCATCCACCATTTGGCACAATTTACTACTTGAACCATTTGTGTTGGGCACTTAATCACCAAAATACTTAGAAATGGCCCAAGGGCACATTTCCCTTTCAGAACCATGCTTAAGGGATGACATGGTTGGGTAGGGAATAACTTGATAAGAATTCAGAAACAAGAATTATTGGAATCTGAGTTTTGAAGCCTAGTTCGAAAGAATCTCAAAGTTAAGCGTGCTCAACTTGGAGAAATCTGGGATGGGTGACCAGATGTGAAGTTTTTACTAGAAGGAAAATCTTAGTCACCGGAGTTCGTATGACTGGAATATTGGTCTGGATGGTCTTAGCTGAGCTGGACAACATGATGGATGAGTAGTTGAAATTTAGGGTGACCGGATGATCGATGAATAGTAACGATGAATAGTAACAACGAAAAAGTAACGGTAGATATCACCGATGAATAGAAACGATGAATAGTAACGATGATAAATAGTGCCGGTGAATAGTAGCGATGATGAATAGTAATGTTGAATAGTGATGGTGAATAGTCGAACGAACGATGAACGATGAATAGTGACTATGAACGAACGATGAATAGGAACTATGAACGAACGGACGAACGATCGAATGATCGGACGAACGAACGATCGGAATTTCGGTAGCATAACGGCTGAACAAAGATTATACGGACGAGCGATGAATAAGGACTATGAACGAACGATGAACGATGAATAGGAACTATGAACGAACGATGAACGATGAATGATCGGACGAATGAACGGTCGTAATTTTGGCAGCATAACGGCTGAACAAAGATTATTTGGACGAACGAACGATCGGACGAACGGACGAACGAACCATGAACGATCGGACGAATGATCGAACGATCGGATGAACGAATGAACAAACTAAGAACAGGTGGACGAACGATCGAAGAACGATCGAACGATCCTTGTGCTAGTGTGTGCTTGTGTGAGAGGTGGAGTGGGCGTGTGGGGGGGAGGGAGAGAGTTGCTATGAAATGGCTTGGGGTGGCTTGAGAGGAGGCCCTTGCCCCTCTATTTATAGGCTAGGTGGGGGGATTAGGGGGAGGAGGCGAGGGTTAGTGGGAGATAAGCATGTATTTGTCTTGTATAAGTGTAATTAGCTTGTAGAGCTCACTGTATGACACTGGATGCGTACGTATACGTATGAGCATGAGGAAATTATGCAGAAAATATTTGTAGGGACTTTAAAAATGATTCTAAAGGTATTTCTCAGGAGGAAAATATTTGTAGAATTATCGGTGGAATATTTGGGCAGTATTTCTGGAAAGAATTAGAAGGGATCACTGGGGAAATATTTGAAGGATATTTTGAGGAGGATTTTGGAGAGAATATAGACCACTATATTTTATTTGTTGATATCAACTCGCAAACAACATTTTGAAATGAAATTTGAAATTCATTTTGAATTTAGAGCGAGTTTGAGAAATTTTCAAGATTTGAATTTTTGGGATGCTACACTCCTCCTGGACCACCTGTTCTTCTTATGGGGGCTTTATATATCGCAAGTGTGAGCTCACAAAATATCATAGCTCAACAAGTTGTGGGGAATAATGTGCATGAACTCACCAAAGGTGGGAGTTCATGTGAAGTGTAAGGCTGATCAACAATAAGGGTTAAAGCTGAACATTGCTTTTAATAAGTTGATCAAATTTTATTAGCAATTACTAAATGTAAGTAAATACCATACCAGAATAAAATAGAACAAAATTAATAATAAATCAAATGCAATGCAAATGACAAATTGAATTTAATTCCATAGTTTAATCATGCGAGAGTCCTGGGCTGCTCATGACCGCGAGCATGGCTAGTATACCAGTTTTACACTCTACAGAGGTTGTACCCTATACCCACAAGTCATGTCACACATCTGCCAAGGGATCGCGACTCTCATACACCTCTACCAAGGAAGCGAGGCAGGGTAACACTACGAGGTATTTACAAAGTTCCACTAGCTTCAAAAAACGCTAAAGTTTCTAGTAAGAGCAATGCGGGAATCACCCATCTGACCGCCATCGCAGCAAAATCAACCCGGGAACCTCCCTACACGTCTACTCCCCTACTGCCCTTGCCCCTATCGGGTAAGGTAGTCCTCCACTAGCTTTCCTAGTTAGTCAGCCAAGGGCGTCCCATTCCACCCTTGTGGTGGCACGCATTTCTCAAGTTAAGCTCCATGTTCCAATTAAAAATAATGATATTGACATGAATAATAAGTAAAACAATAGTATAATTGGAACATAAACAAAATGTAATATTAGTCCCAAAACCATATAGAGCAATAACAAAAACTACCCAAATAGTTCGGGGGTAAACAAGGTAACAAGATAACCAAACTAGGGTGACCTATTGGGTCCCATCAAAATTAAGTCTATGCATGAATAAGTGATAATAAAGAACATTATTGGGTAATAAAAGTGGTCAAGGGCACAACTTGCCTTCAATGAGCTCCTGCTCAGCAACTTCTACCTGCTAAACACCGGACTCCTCTGCCACTGGCTCTTCTACTCGCCACAATACAAACAAGCATAATACAAAGGAGAAATCAACATCACACCAAACATGTATACAAAATACATATTAATAAGCTACACATTAAAATGAGATCATAGGAAAAAATCACTAAATTCGGAGTTACAGATCTTAATTTATTAATTTCCGAAGGTTTTATGTGTTTGGTACAAGATAAATGAAGAGATCAATTTTAATACAGTGTTCATGTTAAAACAGAGGCACTATGTGATGAACAATATTATTACAAAAATATAGAAACTGGAATGGAACAATTTGGAGTTAATATGAATTTTCTAGGAATTAAACAAGTCTAGGGTTATTTTTATACTTAAAATTCATTTCTTAAATTAATTCCTGATTAAATCTTTGTTTGGACTACGCGCACAAAAACAGATAAGTACAGGGGCTTCCACGTAAGAATCTCGAGACTCAGTTCACAGTGGCACTGGATTGTGGGTAGATATCTATCTTCTGCAGGGTCTCTTTAATAAAATTCCCTGGCCAAAGGGTATCGCGGTACCCAGGCCGTCAGATCGAGAGCCAACAACCCAGATTAGATCTAATCTACGCGAAGTGGTATGTCATCGTGACCGTCGGATTCAATCCTACGACCCAGATTTTTATGCGGATCCGAACGACGTCATTCATTCGATCAGTCGTCAACGCTCCCGATTTTATTTCCCCCAAACCGGTGTCCTACATCTAATCCGAGTCGCATATGGAAGATCTAACGGCTCACACAAACTCGCACATCTTCTCCCCTAATACTGGCCGGCGGCGTCCTATGCACGACGGCGCTCTCACCGGAGCTTAACGTCTCCCTCATTCCCAGCCCGATTACCCGCGCCAATGACTACAAAACGTAGAGTAGGGTACGGTGAAACACGGGAAAGGCATCTCACCACTGCTAGACGCACGGATGGACTCAACCGCGGGAGCTTGCAGTCTGCGATAGATTTCGGTCAACGGTGAGCAATTCAGGTGGTGTTGGCGGTGAATCCCAAGCGGCCCGGCTTCGTCAACCTTCCTTCAGGCCAGATGAAGCCCAGGGACACCACACCAAGGACTGGGTCGACGGGAAGTAGGAGTTCTCTCGCGGCGGCACACATCGCTTGGCTTCTCTCGGTTTATATGTGTGGCACAACTGGTGAGACGAGGAGAAGAGGAGATGGGGGGTCTGTCCACTTATCCCGCGACGACGCGAAGATCTCGCCAGCAAGTTACGCCAGCACGAGCTGCGAGGTGGTCGTTATGGCGCCCACCACGCCAGAACTGCGGGCACGAGGACCTGGTCACGGGAGTATGACGTGCGGGACCCGGTGGACAGAGGGCGTGGGCGATAGAGGAAATGTGCGCTGACGACCCCGACCCACTCGTCAGTGCGTGGTTGATCATGGCAAGCGGAGCCCACTGGTCAGCGCCTGGTGCTGGGGACGCGCGGTACAGGCGGCAAACCAGACCGTGCGGAGAGGAAATGTGTGTCTGGCGCGAGGGCACGTGGTGTCGGCGCCGATTCCCGAAACTGGACTGTGCGGATGGTAAGGGCTACGTGGGCCAAATTGAGACACAGCGAGCCCAGTTAGACGTTTTCCCTTTTTCTTTGATATTTCCCCTTTTCTTTTCCTTTTTATTTCCAAATTCATAATTTAAATTCAAACTTTGTGGTAGATTTATCTTCACATTAATTGTCTAACTTAAACATGGCATAGGGTGAATTTATCTATTTTAATATTTATTTTGTGATGACTAGTGCTTCTCTTTCTCCAAATTCTAAAATTCCAAATTTAGGCCTAAATTCCCAGTTTGAACATTGATGTCTTTCTATAGATTATTATTATTATATGCACTCACAAATAAAAGTCAACATGATTCATAAATTATTTTAGGTATTATTGGTTAATTACTTGCTTTAAAATGTGGTGTTCACATGCTTATATTAAATAGAGGCAAACATATAAGTAATTCAACTCCACCTTCATTATTTACATTTTTGGGCATTACATAAGCGGTCCGTGCAAAGTGAAGGTCTGGTGAATTATAATAATAATTCTCAAGAACTCACTGTTCACGTACAAAGACGGTCCAATGCGACAGACTGTCAGCCGCCTAAGTTCAGGCCTCTATAGACACGGTCTGGTAAGACCCAGAGCAGCCCAGTGAGGCTCTTTTGCACCTATCTCCTCCAAACCTTTTTGGCTGTTCTTGGGAGCTTTCCTACGACTTAGACAAACATAGTTAGCACATAATCCAATTAACTAAGTTTGGAAAACTCACCTTTTTCACAGATTTTATCCAGGGTTCCTGATTTGAGCCAAAATAAGTCCAAAATGCACGTTTTGCTACACAAAGAGTTAGAGGCCAAATACAAGTGCTAGAAACATAGTATTAGGCATATGCAACTTATTTAAATATTCAAATCTCATGTTCTTAATGTTTTACCACAAGTTGCACTTTCTAGCCTCCAGTTTTGCTCATTTGGACTTAGTGCCTTCAAATTGCCTTCAAATGAACTTGTGCTCATACTCATATCAAACTAGTTAGTCCAAGGTGATGTGTTGGACACTTAATCACCAAAACATGTAGAAATTAGGGATGGCAACGTGCAATTCCCCATCAGGTTTTAGCTTCCCATCCCCGTCCTGACGACGAAAAAAATTCCGACAGAAATCCCCATGAATGGTTGCGGGAGATATTTTTTCCCCATCCCCATTTCCCGCGGGGGTAATGTAAAGCCCTAAAATTTGTATAAAAAATAAACACATGAATTTACATAAAAGTGTTTTGGGATTATGGGACCTTTGGAGATCATTTGATTTTCTTTTATGTGTGCATATTCAATTAATGGAAATAACAAATAAATTTAGAAATATGTATATATACACATATGTCTAATCATGAGATCTGAATAAGAGTATTTTCTCGTAAAAGTAATTATATATACTAGAAGGTATTCCTCATAAAATAGAATAAGTAATAAATAATGAAGCTTTGGAATGAACCTCTAATGGACTAAACATTCGAAATATTTTCGTAAAATGAATATTTTGTGTTGCATATTGAAAACATTGCCTAAATAAATAAGGTAATAAATAAATGAATAAACTTAATACATGAACCTTGCATTCATGTTGAATTATATTTTTGGTGTGCAAACTAGAACTTTGTTTGAAATTAAAATCTAATTGGAATTTTAAAAGCAAACAAAAAGAAAATAAAAAGAAAAAGGACAAAAACCTCATCTTGGGCCGATTTCACTTTTCCCGGTCCAACGCCTCTGCGCACGCCAGCCCACTTTCTCCCTCCCTTCTCTTTTTCCACCGTGATGCTGGCGCATGGAACCCCCTTGCCAGCTTCTTCGTTCTCTCATCCATAGGCAGATAGTGGGCGACAGAAATAATCTCCGCGCAATTGCAGCCGGACTCCGCGCACGCCGTCACCGGTATGTGGGCCCCACGACCGAGATCTCCTCCCAGCTCCCAAACGTGGCGGACTCCAACAAACTCCACCGATCTCCCTGGCGTTCGGATGGCTATGGCGGCTAATCCGCTCCTCCTGTGCATATAACCTTGGGCCTAGCGCACCTCCATCGATCGGAGCGCAGCGGGAGCGCAGAGAGAAATTGAGATCGCAGCCGCGATAGATGGGAGGAAAACAAGACGCCGTGGTCGTTTCTCCGCTTTCGCTGGTGTTCTGCGCCGCCAACTGATATTCATGGGCTTCCTTGCCAGTGCAAACCGGATGGATGCCACGGCAATGGGGTTGGGCGTTCGGCCATCATTGTGCCCTCCAGGTTCTGCGGGTGTTCGTAGGTACCCGCTGAAGCGTGTTGTGGTTTGCTGCGCGGGACAATGGGGTGTGGCGCTGGGAACTCCGAGCCGCTATCACTGCGTCACGGCGGACCCGCCTTTCGCCACGATTGGAGCAGTGCGCCTATAAATTCATGGTGAGTACCTTCTCTTGTGATTCTTTGCTGTCAGTGCTTCACGTAGGACTACTTATTGGTGTGATCGGAGCTCTGGCTTAGCAGTTGGCCACGCGCCGGTGATGGTCCGCCGTGGGCCGTCATGGGCGCCGCCTCTGTACGGGTCCTGGGGGAAGATGGTGCGGCTATCGTCCATTCAGGGAAGGACGTCTGGGATTAAAAGCGGACTCCCCCTTCATAACTGTGTCGTGCACCGTTTGATCTACCGCCAACGCGTGTGATTGTGTCGTGCAGTATTGAGCTTTGGGTCGTTAGATCTGGATCGTGGGGACTAGGTCACGCACGGACTGAAGCTAACTTGGGGGGATCGTGGGCCGTCAATCATGGATCCTGCGGCCCGGATTGAATACCGTTTCACATAAGATCCGATCTAATCCGTGCCCTCAGCTGTTGATCCAACAGCCTAGATTGAGTGATACCCCTTCGGCCAAGCTATTTTGTTAAGAAGACCCTAAATTTTTATTAAATCAACCCACGGTCCCACCTGGTCTTAAGAACCATCACAGCTAGGTCCTTAAACTTGCTTGCGACCCCCTGGGCTTCGCTGGAGTTGTGGCAGCGGCCCAGAAATTAAATAAAATAGATAAAAATTGATGAAGAAAATGATTTTAGGATAAAAATAATTCCCTAAACTTCGGAAAATCATGTCTCCTTTGTTTAACTCTGATTTGATCCATTCGAATTGCGTTGGCTTCATAAAAATATTCTCTACGCAGTAGAAACATCATGTGTACCATATTCCATATAATTATAATTAGGAAAGTGTTCAATCTTTATTCAGTAGATTAACTCGACTAACCTAGGATTAATCTCTCTATAAATATAATCTGGATAAAAGGTAATCCCTAATCAAGTTATGATCTAGGTTAAAATAGGATTAACTATTCAGAATATACTTTCTCATATACTGTATGCTAATCAATTTATAATATAGTTTAATCACATAGACTTTCCATAAATCATAACTCTGTAACCATAACTCTGATTTTAGTGGTTCGCGAACCCACGATCTCGTAGCAACACGTAGAATGTTCTTATAGAGTTTGTTCTTATGTTTGGTGTGATGTTAATTCTTCTTATACCATGTTTGTTTGTATTGCTACGACTAGCGCGAGGTTTCGTGTCATCTAAAGAGCAAGTTGGTACCTGCAATCTCAAGTCCCAGGCAAGTTGTGCCCTTGATCACTTCTTTTTACCCAGTCATGTTCTGATTAATCATAATGATCTGCATAGATTAATTTTGATGGGGCCCAATAGGTTACCCTAGTTTGACTATCTTTATACCTTGTTCACCACTGAATTCTTGGGTAGTACCTACTATTGCTATATGTGGTTTTGGGTATAGAGATACACACTATTCATGATTATACTTTTATTATCAGTTGTTACTTACTGTTCATGTTAAGATCATTATGTTAATTGGAACATGGAGAACCACCCGGAAAACAGTACTACCACAAGGGTGGTCACTACACCACAACCCAAAATCTACAACTTACTGTCAGTCGCTAAAAGCCCTTTTAGCGTCTTACTATCCGTCGCTAAAAACATATGCCGACTACACATATCTGACGCTATAAGTGCCGTCGGGATAAATCTATAGCGACGCACGATTTTTGCCGACTGATCATCTAGCACTAATTAAACATATGCCGACTGACTTAGATATAGCGACGCACGGTTCATTAGGATTTACGCTGACTAATGATTAGACGCTAAAAATTCTTTTAACGACTGTCAGTAAGTTGCAGAACATATAAACTAATTAATATATGTATATATATATCTAAATTTGAATAGACAATAAATATATTATTCTGCATAAGCATCAAACACAATTGGCAGATTAACATAGTTTTCTTTGAACATATCAACATAACAACCGTTATATTATAGCAGCCAATACATGTTTAGCTACAACAAAAAAATAGAATTCATGATAGCAACCATTATATGTTTAGCTACAACAAAATAGGATTCATGATAGCAGATGTTACATGTTTAGCTAACCAAAATCAGGACACAATCTACAAAATGATTCATCTTTGAGTCTCAAACAAAAAATCCTACATATACCATGCCATGCCATGACATGTTTAGCTACAAATCAGGACTCATTGTCTACAAAATGCTCTGTCAGTCTCTTGTTTGTCCAACTGCAGCTTGCCTCTAGTGTCATCCACCTACAATCCAAAGATTACATTTGAATAAGTTGCCATCCACAATGAATTTCTAAAGCAGAGCGGATCAGCCATATGTCCATTTTTTAACAACAAAATGCTAGTCTTCGAGGCCACAAAAATGCAGAGCAACATTACCAAAAAAATGTGTGGGTCTTTTATTATCGTGCTTAATCTATGGCCTTAATGTATCACAGAAGTGGGTGAGTATGAACAGCTAGCACATAAAGCAAGGATCCAATGGCTGCAGATTTTTTACTTGCCTCAACTAATAAAGCTATATATATGAGAGCGAGAGATAGAAGAGACAAAACATTCATGAGTATGGTCAGACAGATCGACTTCTAGACACTGCAGAAATTACGAGAGTTAAAAAATGCGCTTGGAGGTTGAACCAAAACAAAACAACTTTAGTACTCTGCGTCAACAATTAAATTGTTGTAGTGTGAAAAGATGTGTTCATGTGTCAGCTAGCACTAGAGTCATAGTTACAACCATACTAGAATGTGGTGCTCTTTCTCTTCTCAAGGTCCCCAGCATGATCACTATCTGAAAAACCCAGAAGATCATTTTCAGCTCCCTTGACATACTTACAGCCATACTAGAATGTGCCAGCTACAAATCTGATAATTCGTTTGATAGCACTGCAATGTTTGGGACAATTAGAGGAAAAAGGTTTTCCTTATGAAGGGGGCAATGGGAGACTGTGTGTGTATGATCAAGAACACAAACTGCTTATTTCTGCTCCTAGAACAGCGAATAGGTTGTATATTGCAAAATTTGGTATGTCTTCACCTGTCAGTTTATTTGCAAAATCTGAAGAAAAGTCTTGGCAATGGCATGCAAGATATGGACATCTAAATTTCAGGGCTCTGAATGATTTAGGCAGTAAAAACATGGTTGAAGGCATCCCAAGTATAAGAAGGTAGAGCAGGTGTGTGATGGTTGTGTTCTGGGGAAACAACATAGAAAACCATTCCCACAGGTGTCGAGTTTTAGAGCCCAAACAGGATTAGAACTGGTCCATGCTGACTTATGTGGAAAAATTACTCCAAGAACTATAGGGGGTGCATTCTAGCAACCAACGTGAACTGAAATTTGAGAACGTACTCGTGTTCTCGATCTTGCAGCGCAAAGGTCTCGAAAATCTGCAGCTATGCGCCTAGCTTTATGTTGGGACTATGCTTCGTCGCCGAAGGTCTTGTAGGAAGAAGCAGTTTCCGGCTGAAGCTGTTCGTATGAGATGACCGAAGGTTCCTCTTCATGAAGCTTCGGAATTTACAAACCGACATAAAAGAAGAATGACCTTTTAGTCCATAAATGTTTGAGTCACCATTGTAATCCCTTATGAGGGACATAATTGTAATTCCTCACAGGCTACGCCCTGTGCCTATAAATAGGTGAACAGTACCTCTGTACTGTTCACGCAATCTTGTAATCACTGGCACATTACGCTGGAATTATTGCTTTCTGCTAAGACGAAGGTATAAATGTACCTAAATATTATGTTTCAATATTTAGGTTCATATAATGAAATATAGGTGAATATTGTTATTCATTTTTGGCATGTCTTTCTATAATGACTTGTGTTTTACATTTTACTTCATATTGTTTTTCAAGTCTGATCACGAAGGTATGACCTTCGTGATATTTTGTTTATGGCCTTCGTCTGAAGTTCATTAAATCCTTGGGGAGATAATGCTTCCGCGGACGAAGGGCATTAATATTTAACATTTTATGTTGCCTTGTTCTTAATTCATAGTATTTGAGAACAAGTCCCCAACATTGGCGCCCACCTCCGGTGAACTCACTTCCACTTTTTTGAGCTGATGGCTTCGTTCAACGATCGAGCTGGAGCTGCTTCGGCTCCGAAGCTGGTGCTCCCGATAACAGGTGGTTCGTGCTCAGAGCCAGCCAACAAAAAGCAAAAGAAAGAGGCGCAGAGAAGGGTACAACATGTTGGAGTGCAGGGACCCTTCATCAAGTCAAGGTGGTCCCACATTCCAATCACCTTCTCCCAGGAGGATCTTCAGCTCAAGGATTTTCCTCATAACGATGCTATGGTTATTTCTTGCGTTATCAAAGGGTTTCTGGTCCACAATGTCTTGGTTGATACAGGCAGTGTAGCTGATATCATATTTGCTAAGGCCTTCAGGCAAATGCAAGAGCCAGAAGATAAGATTCATGATGCTACACACCCTCTCTGTGGCTTCGGAGGAAGACAGATTGTAGCACTGGGCAAGATCACCATGCCAGTGACCTTCGGATTCATCAACAACACTAGAACTGAGCAAGTTGTGTTTGACATTGTTGACATGGAATACCCTTACAATGCAATTATTGGTCGTGGCACCCTCAATGCTTTCGAAGCAATTCTTCATCCTGCTTACCTTTGCATGAAGATACCTTCGGATCAAGGACCCATTGCTATTCATGGGAGTCAGGAAGCTACCAGAAGGGCTGAGGGAAACTGGGCTGACTCAAAAGCAATCCATAACATAGATGGAGCTGAAGCTTGTGAACAGTACAAATTCAGAAGGGTGAAAGCAGCTTCAGCAGATCAGCCGAAGCCCATGCTCTTATGTGAGGACATAGCAGAGCAGAGGGTGTTGTTGGGCTCTCAATTATCCGAAGAACAGGAGAAAACCTTGATAAGGTTTTTGTTCAACAACAAAGATGTTTTTGCATGGTCAGCCAATGATCTTTGCGGAGTTAACAGGGATGTTATTGAACACTCGCTCAATGTTGACCCATCCTTCAGACCCAAAAAGCAGAGGCTTCGGAAAATGTCTGATGACAAGGCTGAAGGTGCTCGTAATGAAGTCAAAAGACTCCTCAGTGCAGGAGTTATCAGAGAAGTAAAGTACACAGAATGGCTAGCTAACACTGTTATGGTAAAAAAGGCCAATGGCAAATGGCGAATGTGTATCGATTTTACAGATCTCAACAAGGCCTGTCCGAAGGACGAATTCCCTTTACCAAGGATAGACTCCTTAGTTGATGCAGCAGCTTCGTCAGAGCTTATGAGTCTTCTCGATTGTTATTCAGGCTATCATCAAATTTGGATGAAGAAGGAGGATGAGCCAAAGACCAGTTTCATAACCCCTAGTGGAACATATTGTTACCTTCGGATGCCTGAGGGGCTCAAGAACGTTGGAGGAAGTTTCAGTAGAATGACTGCGAAGGTTCTCCAGTCTCAGATAGGCAGAAATGTGCTAACTTATGTTGATGACATCATTGTAAAAAGCACGAAACAGGAAAATCACATTGCTGATTTGCAGGAGACCTTCGCTAGTTTTAAACAAGCTGGCCTAAAGTTGAATCCAGAAAAATGTGTCTTCGGAGTAAAGAAGGGGAAATTTCTTGGATGCTTGGTTTCAACAAAGGGAATTGAAGCTAATCCAAGTAAAATTGAAGCTATACTTCGAATGGAGCCACCAACTACAAAAAAGGGGGCCCAAAGATTGACAGGGAGGATGGCATCTCTTAATAGTTTTATATCCAGATCAGCAGAAAGAAATTTACCATTCTTCGAAGTGCTGAAATCAGCCGAAGTCTTCCAATGGGGACCAAGCCAACAAAAAGCCTTCGAGGAACTGAAGCAATATTTGATAGATTTAACAACATTAACTCCACCAACGCCAGGGGCTCCTTTGTTATTATATGTGGCAGCTTCGCACTCAGCGGTAAGTGCAGCACTTGTTCAGGAGAAGCTTGATGGTCAAGTCAAGAAGCAGGTCCCAGTGTATTTTGTATCTGAAGTTCTTAGTATATCAAAGAAAAACTATACAGAATTGGAGAAGGTGTTATATGCTGTTTTGATGGCATCTAGGAAGCTTCGGCATTACTTTCAAGCATACAATATTGTTGTTCCTTCTTCGCAGCCGTTGAAGGATATTATGAGAAATAGAGAAGTTACTGGGCGGATTGGAAAATGGGCTGCAGAGCTCAATGAATTTTGCATTGATTATGTGCATAGATCTTCGATCCAGTCTCAAGCGTTGGCAGATTTTATCGCCGATTGGACGCCAGGGGCTCAGGATGAAGAAACAAATAAAGATGCCGAAGTATGGACAGTGTTTTGCGACGGGTCTTGGGGAACCTTCGGAGCAGGAGCAGTCGCTGTGTTGGTCTCACCATCCAAAGTTAAAACTTGTTATGCGGCAAGACTCGATTTTAGTTGTACAAACAATATTACTGAGTACGAAGCCCTGCTTTTGGGTCTTCGGAAGTTAAAAGCAATGGGAATCAGAAGGGCCATTCTTAAAACTGATTCCCAGGTTGTTTCGGGTCATATCGACAAGAGTTGCAAGGCTAAAGATCCGAAGCTTGAAAAATATCTAGACACGGTCCGAAAAGTCGAAGCTTCCTTCGAAGGATTTTCTGTCAAAAATATCCCTCGAGGACAAAATGAGCATGCTGATTTGCTAGCTAAGTCAGCAGCACAGGGGCTACCCTTACCTTCGGATGTGTTCTTCGAAACAATAAAAGCACCTTCAGTGGAACTTCTTGAAAGAGCAGTCCTCAATATATCTCCTGTTTATAGCGAAGATTGGAGAACTGAGATCATCTCTTACCTTCAGGGTAAATTCCTTTCAGATGACAAAACTTATAACAGGAGGATAGAGGCAAGAGCTCGTCCATATGTCATGATAGAAGGGGAGTTGTACAAGCATGGAGTTTGTGCTCCACTACTCAAGTGTTTATCTAGAACCGAAGGCATAGAATTGATGAAAGAAATACATGCAGGTCTGTGTGGATCTCACATTGGATCTAGGCCGTTACTTGGAAAAGTTTTCCGTCAAGGGTTTTATTGGCCGAAGGCAGCTTCGGATGCAGCGGAATTAGTTCAAAAGTGCGAAGGTTGTCAGAAATGTGCAAGAGATCAAAAACAACCTTTGTCCTTAACCCAGCTCATACAACCCATCTGGCCATTGCAAAGGTGGGGCCTTGACTTGTTAGGTCCGTTACCACCGGCCCAAGGGAACTTAAGATATGTTGTAGTGGCTGTGGAATATTTTTCCAAATGGATTGAGGCAAAGCCTTTAGCCACAATAACTTCGGCCACCATTCAAAAGTTTTTCTGGCAGAATATTGTTTGTCGTTTCGGGGTACTAAAGGCCATCACTGTAGATAATGGAACACAGTTCGACTCCGAAGCTTTCAGAGATTTCTGTGATCAAATTGGTACGAAGATCCATTTTGCATCAGTCAGGCATCCGGAGTCAAACGGACTCGTTGAAAGAGCCAATGGCATTATAATGACAGGAATAATGAAGTTAATCTTCAATCAACCTAGGGGAAAGCGGCCAGATCAATTAATCAAAGTGGTATGGAGCCACAACACAACAATATCAAGGTCAACAGGCTTTACTCCATTCAAACTATTGTTTGGTGACGAAGCAATAACTCTGGAGGAAGCCAAAACTGGATCAATAAGAGTAGTAGCTTCGGCAGAATCAGATTCTGAAGCTGTTCATTCTATGGAAAAAGATGTTATAGAAGGGATCAGGCTTCAAGCTGTGGAGAACATCAATAAGTATCAAGCCGAAACAATCAAATGGCGTGATAGAAAGGTTCGGCTAAAGAATATTGAGCCAGGACATTTGGTGCTTCGGCGAGTGGCTAACCCAGATACAGTGGGCAAGTTGCAGTTGAAATGGGAGGGACCTTTTTTGGTAGCATCTTCGTCAAGACCCGGTTCATACAGATTGAAGGATATGGACGGCAACGACATTCCTAGATCTTGGAATGCGGATGAGCTTCGGCGATATTATGTGTAACTTGATGTAATTTTTTATATTTCTTCTTTTATGGCACCCTTTTCCTTTCTGAAGGGGGAGAAAGGTTTTTAATGGGGCCATCATATGTAATTTCCTTTTTTAGTTCTATAAGAGCAAAATCCCCCAAGGATGTAAATGTAAAAGCTGGGAACGCACCATCGAGTGCCGAAAAGTAAAAGGCGAAGAAGCTCCAAAGTCGTTCCTAAGGGAATGCAGAGCTTACAGCGAAAAGTTAACGCTGATTCCGCCGAAAGTAAAAGGCGAAGAAGCTCCAAAGTCGTTCCTAAGGGAATGCAGAGCTTACAGCGAAAAGTCAGCGCTGATATGTGATTGTTTCTAAGGAAATAACGGCTGTGATTATGGCTTCGGATATGTGTTTGGACATTCATTTGCACATCACATTACATCATAGCATTTGCATTCATAAACATTCATCCAGGCATATGTAGGATAACCATCATCATAGCATAAGTGGTTGCTTCGGCAAAAAGAAAAAATTGTCTTTTGTACTTCTTCGTGTACGAAAAGAAGAGCTTCGAAAGAAAGGGAAATGTTGTTTTTTATGCTTCGTTGTGTACGAAAAGAAGGGAAGGTGTTTTTTTCGCTTTCGGCTCAAAAAGATATTTTCGTCCACATCAAAGCACCTCTCATACATTAATGGAAGGGTAAGAACATATTACAAGGTATGAACAGAATTCATTAAAGACAAGTTTAGTCACATTTACAAAAGTTATCTCAAAAGTTTCTTGAGTCTGTCTACAGTCTACTATTTAATCTTCAAGGGACCTCAGCTTCGGCGTCATTCTCTTTAACCATCGACCTCGGCTTCGTCATCCTACATGAATTAAGTTGATTGAAAGTCAAAATCGAGCTTAAAGGAAGAGGTAAGCACAAGGTATAATTTCTTACTGGTTCAAGATGACTCCGAGCTTCGTCTCCAGCCTTTTCTCGCCCGCCTTTTGTCCATATCATCTTTACAAATCTATTGGAAATGCTTCGGGCGAGATCAGGAATGTCATCTAGAATTGATGGTGATAAAGTGAAATTGGGCCTATTGACAATTTTTCCATGATCGCAGCCAGCTTTTAGGAAAGCTGCAGCAGTGCCCCGAGAAGCTACCCAGGCGCAGAAGTCACCGTGCCCGGCTATAACTTCGTCAAGCTCATCAATTTCACCCTCAATATGTTCGAAGGTCTTTGGTAAATCTTCAGCTGACGGGGTGAATTTCTCACTGCTAGCTCCGACTGAGTGGAAAATTTTTCTCAGTCGTTGAATACATTTGTTGCTAAATTCCAAACATTTGTCTTGAAGGCCAGCCAATAGTTTTTTCAAATCTGAATTTTGTTGGACTTCGGCTTCAAGTTTTGCATTAAGTTCTTGCTTTTCTTGTTCAAACTGTTCAGACTGGCAGAGAAGCTTCATGTTCAGTTCTGTTATTTTAGCTTCGGCTTCCGCCAATAAGCCTTCAGTTGCTTGAAGCTCGAAGTTCTTCTTTTCAATAGAAGTTGATTGCTCTTTTATTTTGCCTTCTAAATTTTCAATTATAACTTCGTGTTTCTTGTCTTCCAGATCTTACTGCATTTTCAAAGCTTTGCTCAACAGCATACTCTGCACGAAAACAACCTTCGTTAGACATGTCTTCATTATTAAAAACAATAAAAGTCAAGGGAAAAGTAGTTCACCTTGAAATTGGAATAAAATAAACTACCAACGATATGTTGTCGTCGGTAGCGGCTAATGTCCGTTTCTAGCTTCGGAAAACCGATACTCTTTGACAGAGTACCGATAACCTTAGCTCCAGTTTGATCCCGGATACAGTCTAATTTTTCATCATCAATACCTCCGAAGAGGAGTGCTCCTGGTTTATATCCGCAAGATTTGGCATACTCTTTAAGCTCTTCTATTTTGGTTTTTGACAATTTTTCTCCAACTAAATTTTGAAACATGAAGGCCTCGTCCTCTGAAGCTTCGTCAGCAATTTCCTTTTCTTTCCCCGATACTGTGGCCATGGCCTCTTCGGCGGCAGTAGTAGCTTCTTCTGTGGCCATGTCTAGCAGCATTTTGTCGATGTGTTCAATTGTGCTTTCCAAGTTCAAATCTTCAATTGAGGTAGCTTCGGCAGCCGCGACCTCCGAAGGTGTGATTTCAATATTTGTTATTCCCTCAGCCGCTGGTATCTTCTGAGCTGAAGCTCTCGGTGGTGTCTTGTCAATGACCTCTGTCACAGCGATGATTCTTTGTCTCTTTGCTTTAGTCGTTTTCTTCGTTTTTTCGGGCTCCTTTTCCTTCTGAAAAAACTTTGTCAGTTGAGGCCCCAATGGACTTAGCTTCGCAGGCAGGGATTCAGTCATTACCTTCAAAATTTCCTCCACGTCAGTGGCAGAGAGTGATGCGGGAGTTTCTTCTTCGTCGGATACTTTTTGCTTCGGAGAAGACACTTTTCTCTTCTTCGGAATTTTCTTCTTTGATGGTTCTTTCTCATCTCCATTTAAAGCTTCGGTTATCTTTTTCCTTTTCCGGCCTCCGACACCTTTATTCAGATTTTCGTAGTCAGGGTATTCAAAACCCAAGGTGTCCAGCACTCGATTCAGTCTTCGCTTCGGACGGGTGCCGAAGGCCGCAGTCATCAACTGATCTTCTTTTTTGGAGTAATTGCCAAGTATTTCATTGCACATTATTTCAATTGTCTCCAACCACTCTTGGCAAGGTGTTTTAAAGTATTTCTTAAACTTGTAATAGTAAGGTAACCGCACAAGTTCCCCTTCTTTCTTCTCCCCCTCTAGCTTCGGCATTTCCCATTCTTTTAAACTAGGAAAAACTATGAAAGCCAAAAACTCCTGAACCAGGTCTCTTGTACTGATATGTTCTGCAATAATTCTGAATTCATCCAACGCTTGTTGGGTTGGACCTTCTGGTGTCATGTTGCAACGAGGTCGGGTTTCTCCGAAGATTAGTTCAAGTGGACTTTGCACAAGCTTCTCCTTGTCGTCATCAACCTTGACGTAGAACCACTCCGACTTCCAGCCTGCTGTCCATTTGCTTCGGTAGCTGATTACAAGAAACTTTGTGGTTTTCCGATAAGCAAAATTATAACAACCAAAATTGTCATGCAATCCATCTTTTCTAGCCTTCGTCTGATAGTGCAGCTCGTGAACTCGACAAAAGCTGTCCGCAAACGGCTCCACCGCTTGGCTTCGGAGGGCCCAGATATAAACACTAAGCCTAACGATAGCGTTAGGAGTCAACTGATGAAAGTAGATACCAAACCTCTTCAGTACCTCTGCAATAATCCCATATAGGGGGAATCTTAATCCAGCCTTTAGAAAGCTCTTGAAAATGACTATTTCATCCTTCTCCGGCTTTGGGGTAGTTTCTTCCCCCCCGAAGCGTAGTAGCTTCTTCTGACTTTCACTGAAATAACCCGACTTTACCATCTTGGAGAGATCAGCCTTTGAAACAGTAGACTTTCCGAAGTCCAAGTGGCTGGGTTTACTTGGCATGGCAATACGATAATCATCTTTGGGATCAGTTTCCTCAATGTTTTCTTCTTCTGCTTCGGCAGTTGTTTGTTCTGCTTGTTCTGCATCAGCACTGGGGATTTTTTCCGAAGTTACCAGCCCGGATCGTTGCATCGCTTCGGAGATGGGAATAGTCTCCGAACCTTCAGCTTCGCCTCCCTCACGCTCAACCCTAGCGGTAGAACGCACTCTGGCCATTTAATTCTGAATTTGTGGGAATTAAATACTTTTTCTTCCGAAGTTTTTTCTTCTGACGAAGCAGACTTCAAGCTGGAGCTTCGTTCAAATCCGAGAGTCAAGCTTCGGCTATGGTTAAAAATTTTGGCAGCAAAACAGTGCAAATAGCAATGAATGCTGTGGTAACTTCACACCTACTCGTCTGTTTATATAGTACTGCAGGTAAGAAGGCGAAGCGCCGGGATTTTTACACCAGGTGGACAGCCGCTTGCACTCGCTACGCGGTGGACCGCAGAGATCAAACAGTAACTCTGCAAGGTGGGACCGCTATGCGCTGGGAAACTGAATCGTTTCTCGACAACGAGCTTAGGGAAGGTGTTTTTTGGACCTTCGGCTTCCTGAAGCTTAGGAGACTTTTTTCACGGATCAAGCTCGTTACGAAAAACGATCTAACACCGCGAAAGGGGCTATTGTTGGGACTATGCTTCGTCGCCGAAGGTCTTGTAGGAAGAAGCAGTTTCCGGCTGAAGCTGTTCGTATGAGATGACCGAAGGTTCCTCTTCATGAAGCTTCGGAATTTACAAACCGACATAAAAGAAGAATGACCTTTTAGTCCATAAATGTTTGAGTCACCATTGTAATCCCTTATGAGGGACATAATTGTAATTCCTCACAGGCTACGCCCTGTGCCTATAAATAGGTGAACAGTACCTCTGTACTGTTCACGCAATCTTGTAATCACTGGCACATTACGCTGGAATTATTGCTTTCTGCTAAGACGAAGGTATAAATGTACCTAAATATTATGTTTCAATATTTAGGTTCATATAATGAAATATAGGTGAATATTGTTATTCATTTTCGGCATGTCTTTCTATAATGACTTGTGTTTTACATTTTACTTCATATTGTTTTTCAAGTCTGATCACGAAGGTATGACTTTCGTGATATTTTGTTTATGGCCTTCGTCTGAAGTTCATTAAATCCTTGGGGAGATAATGCTTCCGCGGACGAAGGGCATTAATATTTAACATTTTATGTTGCCTTGTTCTTAATTCATAGCATTTGAGAACAAGTCCCCAACACTTTAATATAGTAGAATGTGGCTTGTAGATAAAGAGAGAAAGAAACAACAAATAGAAGCACTACACATTGTGGCTAGAGCTGAAAACATACATGCACTATATATACGAGCTGAAAAATCCAATACTTGGAATGCAGTCTCAAGTAATAGGTAAAGCAAGTTTGAGCATACCTCGAATACCTTGGGGTGATCCTGATGCCTTGCTAATATTCATCTATCATGAATACAATTTTAGATTGTTTAGTCGCTCGTCACATATGCAAAAAGAAGAAGCAAAGTACTAGAGTAGTTCATTACCCTCTTATAAAGCCAAGCAACTGACATTTGATGAGAATCAGCCATCGTCTCTACATAACCATAAGGACAAGGCAAAATGGCATCCCTTTTCAATACAATGTTCACAATAACTTCACAATATTCTTTCCCAAGAGGCACACCTCCCAGCAAAGTGTTAGGATTAGTTGAAACAATTGTTCCCTTAGCCACAGGTTGCTCAGGTCCAATAATGGCATATAATATTACATCCTTTCCATCCTAAGGCAAAAAATAAATTTATTAGAATTGAATCAATCTATGGAACCATATTAAATCATAATTAAAAACATGAAGGATGAGACTAATACAAGTTCATCATGTTGAATGCGAGAGGGGGGCTCATTCCTTGGTGGGACTGGGTGGGCTAAACTCGTAGTGATGCACCGTCGAGGATGCTTTGGTGGGACTGCACCTATAGGACTATTTTGATGGTGTTGAATTGTTGGGCTGCCCTAACATGATTGTTTTGATGGCGTTGCACTGTCGGGGCTGCACCAACATGACTGCTTTGATGGCGTTGCACTGTCGGGGCTGCACCAACAGGGCTGCTTTGATGGTGTTGCACTGTCGGGGCTGCACCAACAGGACCGTTTTGATGGTGTTGCTCACCATCATCACAGTGATGATTGATGTGATTTTCTGCACAATCTTCATCTTCTACAAATTGAGCGTCATGATGCGCCTCCACATCGTGCTCTTCATACCTTCGGCTCTACAAACATACAAGAGAGAGAATACATAAAGAATAAATCTGCATAGGGTACAAATATATTTCACTAGCATTGAACTGAACTCCATTAGAATGTAACTAAGTTGTTGAAATACTTTACCCCAGTCTGTCGTGAATTTGAACCATTATGTGAAATGAGTTCCATATCTTGCAATTCCCTTGCCACTCTTTCCTCTTGCATTTGCTGCTCCAATTCAGTTATGCGTTGTTGAAGAGCTACTTTCTCACATTTAGCCTTTTTATGGGCCAAACCTTCCATCTGCAGTCTTGTGGGTGTGTAACACTTCAACCCTGGGGTACCAACATCTTGGGGAGTTGGTCCTAAACCCAAAGCACAAACACGTCCTCTTGGCTCCTTTTCTCCACAAGCAGCAGCAAATGCATCGCCCTCTTGAATTGTTCTTTGCTTCAACTCTGGATGGGCTTCAACTATGGCTTTCAATTTATTCTAAAAAAAGATGAATAGTTACAATACTATATACAACAAGAATTAGAGCCTACAATTCTTCTTCGAGGAATGAACTTACAATAATTGGTTCTGCATGTCTTGATGGAACTCCATTTTTTCTTGTATGTGTCTTGATATAGACCTCATCTCTTCTTGGAGAACGCCTTAGTTTATTAGCCTGCAAGTTTTGCAAATTTCAGCATTGAGATATCTACAAACTAATGTTTTAAAAAGTTCATGGAAAGTTTCACATACTAGTTCATGCGCAGAACAAGCAAAGCTCTTGTTGCCTGAAGTGTGATGATTTCCCACCTTTGAACGACATTCTTTTGCTATTTCTGAACGAGTCTGAGTACAAGGTACATAGTGCAATTAACTATTGAAGAGCAAATAATGTGATTCAATGGGAATATTAGTTTATACTTACTTCAGATTCAGATGACCTCCAATATTCTATGAGAAACTTCCAATCATCATCATTAACTCTGCCTTTATGTCTTTCCTTTAGGTCTGCATCTGATATGTTTTCATCAAAAAATTGATGCTTTAATGTTTACTTAAAATCCTTCCATTTCCTTCCGGCGCTATCCATAAACCAACTGAAGGCAGCATCATCGATATCATAAATTTTCTATTTTTTCATGCAAAAGTAGCCAATTAGTGTATATGTGGGTAATAATGTACTAATCATCAAAGTAGGATAATGATATACCATCATATCTTCCCACACCTCATACTTCTTTTGAGGATCCACAAGTCTCCAGTCAGAACAACCAACTGATAATTTCCTTCTCACATGGCAGCCAAGAGCACTAGAAAACCTTCTACAATTGTCCCCAATAGGCTGACCATATTTATTGAGTTCTACTTTGATTTTAGGCATGCTGGGCTTCCTTGCAAATATTTCATCCAATCTAGTGATACCCCTTCCTTTCCTCTTCTTTTCTGCGATGTTGCGTGAATCTATTACATGTAATTGAAAATATGAGAAACTTGCTACAATACATGCTATAACAAGATACATATTTGCACAACAAGATATATATCATACATGGTACAATACCTTCATTATCACATAAGAAATCTCCAATTGATTCACAACCAAGGTCTTCATTAATTTGTTCATTTCCATTTTCAACACAATTCTTTTGTGGCCTTGCACGCAGATTGTGACCTTCAGTTGCTACATCACTAGTGTTATGAATCCTCTGCAATCATTAAACATGGTGTAAAAGATGTTTTGAAATGAACAAATCCTATTTGAAGAGAATATATATACATAACCTTAGTTCTTTTTTTAGTTCTACCATGTTGATTCATATTGCTCAAAGTAGGGATATTAAGAGCTTCCAATCGCCTTTTGTTTTCTGCAATGGTTGCAAGTCGTTGTTCCCCGTACTCGTTAAGGGAGGCATCCTTATCCCTTCTTCCGCTTGCCATCTTTCCTAAAACAAAGAAGAAAGAGTACAACAAAACAGTGTCAATGAACTACTAGCAAAATAATGTAACTACCCATGTGCATAGATAATACTTACTTTGTAGATTTTTTTTAGATTTTTTGGATCAACAAAGTAACCATCTATATCTCTTCTAGTAGTGGGGACAACACCATTAACAATATCAACAGTTACATTTGCATTCAGATCAAATAATGGCACAAATACTCCATTATCAAAATCGGTATGCTCATTATCCAAATTATCCAATTCAAACACATCTCTTGGTTTAGAGTGAACAACAGCAGCCCACTCAGTATCAACTGGATCTGGAACATAGTACACTTGAACTGCTTGTGATGCTAAAATGAAAGGCTCGTCAGATAATTTGTCACCTGTATTGAATAAATGCTTAAAGTTCACAGTTGTGATGCCTAACTGATCAATTTTGACCCATTTGTCTTGCACACGGTTGTCAACCCAATCACATTTGAAGAGCACCACATTTCCTTTATGGTGATAGTTTAGTTCAATAATTTCCCTGATAATACCAAAATAGGTTTCCTTTCCTATTATAATGTTATCATTGCTGCCCTTGTCAAAGATTGTTGACTCCGCAACCACAACAACCCCACTATTTTGAATAGGTCTACCCTCATCATATGATGTTGTGTGAAAGTTGAACCCGTTCATGTTATAGCTACTATACTTATTTGCAACCGTCATTGGTGATTTAGCTAAAATTTTAATCTCATCTTGTGCTTCCCCACACATTTCCTCTACCTGTGGGATTGAAATGCCACTATTAATGTGTGTGCAAAATAATCTCAAAAGACATTTGGTAAGAATTATCCTTATACTTACATGCAACCTAAACCACTCATGAAAGGATTCATGCTGTAAGCAATTGATATCTCTTTTATTTCGATGACCAATTGAGGACAAATAGTGAGCATGCTTGCTGCAAAGGTCATCTTATCACTTTAGCATACAAAGAAAAGCGATCATGTGATGACAAGAGATATAGATAACTTACTCCAAGTAAGGGGTTATATTGTCGTAGTTGAACAAAACATATCTATGAGCTTGTAGCCATGTTTTATGGTCTAAATTAACTAAACACTTCCCAGCCAATCCTTGGCCAATGGTATGGAAGAAAGGAGTTGTAGTACAATCTTCGTCATACTCATATCTAACTTGATGGTTCAATTGAGTCTCACCATGTAAATAGCGAGCACAAAATGTAAGACACTCAGTAAACATAGACCATTCCATAATTGATCCCTCACAGTGACTCTTTGTATGAACAGAACCCTTCAATCTCATTAGATACCTATTCACATAAGTAATAGGCATGTTGAAAATGTTACAAAAATATTGTGTAAGTAATTTTTCACTAAACTACAATATGAATAAAGTGTACCATGATATCAAAAAATTACCTCTCTATGGGCCACATGCTACGAAAATGGACGGGACCAGCTATCGTTGCTTGGGTAGGAAGATGTACCATCAAGTGTACCATGATATCAAAAAATGAAGGCACGAAAACGGTCTCAAGAAAGCTCAGGGTTTCAGCTATATTAGCCTCAAGCTTTTCCATATCGCTTATTCAAATGACAGGTGATGAAAGTTTCTTGAAAAAATTACTTATATGAATCACTCCAGCACTAACTATTTCTGGTAATATTTTCCTCAATGCAAGCGGCAACAAGTGTTGTAGAATAATATGGCTCGCATGACTCTTAAGCCCAATTATCTTTCTCTCATTAACATGTACATTATGACGTATATCAGATGCATAACCCTCAGGAAACTTCACACCTTTAAGTACTTGACAAAATAATTTCCTCTCATCAGGACTCATTGAGTAAGGTGCAGGTGGTAAATAAAATTGGTCTTCAACTTTAATAGGATGAAGATCACTTCTAATACCTAAAGCTTGAAGGTCCAACCGAGAATTCAAGTTATCCTTTGATTTCCCATCGGTGCCCATGAATGTATTAATTAAGCTTTCGCTCACATTCTTTCCTATGTGCATGAAGTCAAAATTATGTCGCAACATTAAATCTTTCCAATATGGTAGCACGAACCAAATAGATCTCCTTTTGAAAATGACTAATGGTTCCCCTTTCTTGCGTCTCTTGCTTGTTGGTTTCTTCCCAGATGGGTCCTTGCCAAAAATTGGATTAAGATGTTTAGTGCACTCCAATATTTCCTCTCCCGATAGTGGAGTAGGTGCTGCCCTAAACTCAGTACAACCAAATTTGTCAACATCAAATCTAAATGGGTGGTTTTCATCCAAAAATCTGCGATGGTCCATATAGCAAATCTTGCTACCATTTCCAAGTCTAAGTGAACTCGTGTAGTAATGGCAATCAGGACATGCTGCTTCACCTGATGTGACAGATCCAGATGCATATCCTAGGCCAGGGAAATCTGTAATAGTCCATATTACTGCAGCTCGCATCTGGAAAAACTCACCCTTTGAAGCATCATAGGTTATGACTCCATTAACAAACATATCTAATAAATCATCTACAAGTGGCTGGTAATAGACATCCATGTCACTACCAAGACTATTTCGGCCAGGAATCAGCAAAGAAAGGATGAAATTTGATTGCTTCATGCACATTGAAGGGGGGGAAATTATATGGAATACAAATGCCAGGTCAAACACTATAGCTAACATTCATGCTCCTAAATGGATTAAAGCCATCAGTTGCAAATGTTAGACGAATATTTCGGCTATCTGTTGCAAACTCTGGATGTTTTCTATCAAAGTCTTGCCATAAAGGTGAATCTGCAGGATGCCTTAGCAAACCATCTTTTATCCGGTGTTCATCATGCCATCTTGCTAGACCTGCTACTTTAGGGGTCATGAACGGCCTTTGGAGCATTCTTGTTATTGGAATGTAGCGGAGAACCTTTCTAGGAACCTTGTATATATGTTTCCCATCTAGACTCTTCCTTATTGATTTCCAACGTGAAACCTTTCTAGGGACATGAATTCAATTTTGCATTATCCTTCGAATAAAGAATGCAATCATTTTCACATGAATGAATATTATTGTATCCAATTCCTACATATTTCACCAATTTCTTAGCTTCATAAAAGCTCTTAGATAATGTTGAACCCTTAGGGAGTGCATCATTAAGTAGATCTAGTAGCAGGTTCATAGATCTATCAGTCCATCCTCTAAGGAGTTTGATGTGAAGCAATCTAACTAGGAAACGCAGTTGTGTATATTTCTTGCAATTAGGATACAACTCTTTTCTGTTTTCTCCTACCAATTTTTCAATGGCCGCTAGCTCATCACAACACCCAATAATGGAAATGTTGTCCTCAAAATCACCTTTATCATCTAAACCGGCAGCTAAATCTCTAAGCAAACCAGATATGTCATCATCTTCGTTAGGCTCCTCTATAACCTCAGCATCGTCATAGTTCCCATGATTCACGGAAGAGCTAGCTTCTCCATGTAAGTTCCATATCATGTACCCTTTAAGAAACCATCACATATCAAGTGCTCACGTACTTCACTTGCCTCTTTCCAAAATGAGTTGACACACTTTCTACAGGGGCATAAAATCTTACTTCCTACTGCTGAATTTCTAAATGCAAAAGCTAAGAAACCATTCACTCCTTGCAAATATGCCTTGTTGTGCCTACAATATTTTTATGTTAAATGACATTTTAACCATGTGTGTCATTCAATTTGTGAAACATGGTTTGTACCAAGCATCATTATCGATCCATGTTTTGTCCATCAACCTTTGTATAAGGGACCAGATAGCTTCCAAAATGAAAAATATCATAAGAAATACAATAGTCATATAATTTTATATATCTATATTTATGTCCATGCATATGATATTCAAAACCACATGTTATGAAAAAAGATGAATAGAAAAACAATCATACCATCACACAAGAGCCTGTGCGGGTTCTTTCACCTTTAGCCTTCTATTCAAATAAGAGGTTGTGCTAGCACTAGATCAAATGTAGATTCAGATGTTGCAGTGTATGAATGGATTAAATTAGATAAGTGCACATAAATGATATAGTAAGCTACAAAGACATCATGGTGGTTCCAATTATTAGTCAATTTTTTCAGAAACAGAAAGTGGTTTAGTCTTATTGATAATAAAAAATGAAATTGGTTCAGCCTTATTGTTTACACAGAATATTGTGAATCCTTGATATCTGAAAGCAAGTTCTATTTCATATTACTAGTAGCTTGCTCGTGCCTTGCGCGAGTCTTCGATCGATAGGTTTACAAAAATAGCATTGCATTAGATATATAGGAACAACAAAATATGTTAACACACATTAGAAGTGATAGAAATATCTAAACATATAATTATGGCAGCAAAACAAAACAGACTCTAGCTTGTTAAATAGGAACAGCAAAGTATGTTAACACACATTAGTATTAATTGTTCTAATCTTTTCAAAAAAAAACAGGTTCTACCTTATTAGAGCAACCGGAGAGGCGAGGTTGTTCGCTCGCTCCCATATGCAGTTTCTTTACGTCTTCCATTCTAGACAAATGTGCACACTAGCTAATAGTTTCTAATTAAATTGGTTTAGCCTTATTAACAGCTAAAAGTGGACACTAGCTAATAGTTTCTAATTAAATTGGTTCAGACAAATGAAAGCTAACAGTCCTCGGACCCAGAAACTAATGAATGCATTCAAACTCCATAAAACGCAGCAACTCCACCAAGAATTTGATGAATGCATAAAAAAATTGAGAAACAAAAACACCCATCTGCCATTGCGGAAGGCTGTCCACTGCTGCCCATCTGCCCATTGCGGAAGGCTGTCGAGTGGCCGAGGGAGGAGAAGGAGGAGGTCGCTCACCGGTCACCGTCACACGCTGTCGCTGGAGAAGGACGCCACCGGCCGATTGGCTCTGGGCGCCGCCGCGGCTATGCGAGGAGGCGCATGCCGAGATGGTCGCGGCGGCTGCGGCAGGTGGAGACGGTGAGGCGCGCGCCGTCACACGCCGTCGCTGGAGAAGAGAGGCGAGCGCGGTGGATGCGAGAGACGGCTGCGTGCGTGCGCGCGCGCGGTGGATGCGCGAGAGACGGCTGCGTGCGCGCGGGAGGAGGTGGCGGCCCATAGAAAACCCTAGGGTTAATTGGTACTACAGGTGGGCCACCAAAATAAATTTTAGCGCCAAAGGACAAATGAAGCGCGCACGGGTGAATTTGTAATGGGCCTTTTTGCCGACTAATATATCAATGTAATAACAAATTATCCCGACTGACGGTAGAACGCTACATGTGTATACATATACCGACTGACACTTAATCGCTAAATAAAGAATTAGCGACTGATAGTTTGTGACTCACATTACCGACTAACAGTTCGACGAGAATTCTCTATTTATAGCGACAGTGGTCCAACGCTATTTTGGTGTTGTGGTATAGTGGGTATAGGACGCCCTTGGCTGACTAATTAGGAAAGCTAGTGGAGGACTACCTTACCCGAAAGGGGCAAGGGCAGTAGGGGAGTGGTCAGTGTAAGGAGGTCCTTGGGTTGATTTTGCTGCGACGGCGGTCAGGCGAGGGATCCCTGCATTAGAGCTTCCTAGAAATTGTAGCGGGTTTTCTGAAGCTAGTGGAACTTTGTAAAGGCCTTGTAGTGTTACCCTGCCTCGCCTCCTCGGTAGAGGTGTATGAGATTGGCCGTCTCTTGGCAGATGGGTAACATGACTTGTGGGTAAAGATGTGCAACCTCTGCAGAATGTAAAACTGGTATACTAGCCATGCTCACGGTCATGAGCAGCTCGGACACTCACATGATTAATTTATGGAACTAAATTCAATTTGTCATATGCATTGCATCGCAGGTGATGTTGTTACTTTTGTTCCACTACTTAATTGGGTTGGTATTTACTTATACTTAGTAACTGCTAATAAAATTTTGACCAACTTTAAAAGCAATGCTCAGCTCTAACTATCCTCTTTGGTAAGCCTTACAATTCACATGAGCTCCCACCTTTGGCAAGTTCATACACATTATTCCCCACAACTTGTTGAGCTATGAACGTATGTGAGCTCACTCTTGCTGTCTCACACCCCCCACAGGTCAAGAACAGGTACCACATGATGATGCACTTGGAGGATGTTGTGATGTGTTTGTGAGAGGTCTAGGCCGTCGTCTCCCAGCCAACTTTGGGTTGCTAGACCGTTGTCTCCTTATAATGTAATCATTTATTTATTTTGTACAGAACTCCTATTATATAGTAAAGATGTGACATTCGATCATGTGCCATGATTCATCATATGTGTGATACTTGGTCCTAGCACACATGGTGATTATGTTCGCGCCCGGGTCTTGGTGCCCCGAAACCCGGGTGTGACAGATAAATCCCATCGAGGATCCGTGTCCCCGCTTAAATTATAATTAGGACATACTTCCTTTATTATTAATGCAAAATATTGTCACTTATACACATTGTTAGATGTAGGGAATAATTATGTGTACATCAAAATGAACACATTTGAACAATGAGTGATCTTTTAACAAGATAATTATTTATTTTTTATCATTAACTATCACTACTACGAGATCATGTTATATGAGACGGTTACTTTTTCAATTATTAAGACACTTATGAAGTGTCTGTCGCACCCGGATTTAAGGAACAAAGCCGGGTGCATCTCATACATGCGCCAAAGAAGACAACATATATAATAACAGAGTGTATAGAGATAAATGTCACAATAACATCAGAGTACTTATTATATTGCGGAAGGCTTACAAAAATAAAAGGTAAATATAAAACGAACTAAGGATACTCCTTGGCGCCATAAAGTCAACTGGGAAACACCGCCTAGATCTGATCGAACTCCTCGCTGTGTGGCTCCACCTGAACCACCTGTTCTTCTCCTATTGGGGGGGTGTGAGACAGCAACGGTGAGCTCACACATGATCATAGCTCAACAAGTTGTGGGAAAACCAGTGTGTATGAACTCGCCAAAGGTGGGAGTTCATGTGAAGTGTAAGGCTGATCAATAACAGGGGTTAAAGCTGAGCATTGCTTTTAATAAGTTGGTCAAATTTTATTAGCAGTTACTAAATGTAAGTAAATATCAAACCATAATAAATAATAGAACAAAAATAATAAATAATCCCATGTGATGCAAATGACAAATTGAATTTAAGTTCCATAAATTAATCATGCGAGAGTCCTGAGCTACTCATGATCGTGAACTCGGCTACTATACCAGTTTTACACTCTGTAGATGTTGTACCCTGTACCCACAAGTCATGTTACCCATCTGCCAAGGGATCGCGACTCCCGTACACCTCTACCAAGGAAGCGAGGCAGGGCAACACTACGAGGCCTTTACAAAGTTCCACTAGCTTCCGAAAACCCGCTACAGTTTATGGGAAGAGTACTTGCAAGAATCCCCCATCTGACCGCCATCGCAGCAAAATCAACTCGAGAACCTCCTTGCATGCAACTCGCCTACTGCCCTTGCCCCTTTCGAGTAAGGTAGTCTTCCACTGGCTTTCCTAATTAGTCAGCCAAGGGTGTCCCATTCCACCCTTGTGGTGACACATGTTTCTCAAGTTAAGCTCCATGTTCCAATTAACATTAATGATCTTGACATGAACATAAATAGAATAACAAAATAATTGGAACATGGATATAATGAAATATTAATCCCAAAACCATGTAAAGCAATAGCAAAACTACCCAAGTGATTCAAGGGTAACAAGGTAATGAGATAAACAGTCTAGGGTGACCTATTGGGTCCCATCAAAATTAAACCTATGCATGAATAAGTGATATTAAAGAACATTATTGGGTAAAAAGTGGTCAAGGATACAACTTGCCTTCAATGAGCTCTTTCTCAACAACTTCTATATGCTGGGCACCAGGATCCTCAATCACAGGCTCTTCTACTCGCCACAATACAAACAAGCACAGTATAAAGGAGACATTAACATCACACCAAACATATAAACAAAATACATAATAATAATCTACACATTAAAATAAAAACTTAGGAACATGAATCATTAAATTTGGAGTTATAGATTTTGAGTTATGAATTTCCAAAGGTTTTATGTGTTTGATATATGATTAAGTGAGAAATAAATTTTACTAATGTTTTCATGTCAAAACAGAGACCCTAAGTGATAAACAATAATATTACAAAATTTTAGAACTGGAATGTAGTAATTTGGGCTAAAAATGAATTTTATATGAATTAAACATGTTCTAGGCATTTGTTTTTATATTAAAAATCAATTTCTAAATTAGTTTCCCTGTTATAACCAATATATGGACTGAGCGCATGATTAAACAGAAACCCAGGGTTACTTCTACAAAGTTTTGGACCTCTCTGTAATGGATTTACTACGGTCCTACACTGCGGGCGAATTCTCTAAAACTCTAGGGGCTCTTTTACAAAACTGCAAGCGCAAACGGGTACGGGCCAACATGAACCGTCCGATTTGATTCCATGGCCCAGATTCAATCTCATGAAAGGGTAAGCGCATCATTTAATGTTGGACATCCGTGGATAGATCAACGGCTCACAGAATCCCGGCGCCATGCGCCCCCCTCTGAGCGTTGAGCGCACGGCGGCGCAAGAGCGTCCGCGGCGGCGCCATGGCCGGCATCGCTCAAACACCGGCCCCCGTGCTCAAATTCCGAATTAATTGCGGTAATGTGTAGAGGATAACCATACGATGCAGGGGAAAGTCGCTTACCGTGATCCCAGGAGTACCCCGCTCCACCCACGCGGCTTGGCGGTTTAATTGACGCTGCGACGAATTCTGGCGCCACAGGGTCGATTCCAAGCGGCCGACGCACAGTGACACCTCCGCGCAGGCTTCCCCGGCGGCGGTCGACTCCAACCAGCGGTAGCCAGGGCACAGGAGGCAAGGAACGCGTCGTGGGCGCCCAATCTCTTCTCTCGTGGAGTTCTCAAATGGTGGCGAGTTTCTCAGTGATTCGGAACACGACGAGCGCGGTCGAGAGCCCTTCCCCAAGTTTTATATGCGCAGGGGGAAAGCCAGCAGATTCCAAGTGTGCGCGACGAAGGTTGTTGCAGGCGTGGCGGCTTTCTGTTACAACGGCACGAAGAGGTCGCGGGTGAGGAGGCTCTCGCGGAGGTGGCCCCACCACGCAGACTCATCCCAGCCAGGGGTTGTGGTGCGGAGGTGAAGAAGTAGTCGCCAGTCGAGTGGGAGCCGCTCTTCATACCCACATTATGCGCGCTGAGTTAGTCAGCTGACCAGGGGCCCAAGCTGTCAACAAGGGAAAACACGCGGTGCGGCTGACCGGTGGGGACACAGCGTCGGCGCACGCGGGCGTGAGGTAATGGGACGCGCGTTGAGTAGAGTTGCGGTCGATTTAGGTTTAGGGCCCAGTTCCTTCTATTCCTTTTTTTCTTTTATATTTCTTCTTCCTTTTCTTTTACTTTTAATTTCTAGAATTCAAATTTGAATTCAATTTTTAACTGTGAACTTATATTCATTTTAAATGTACAAGTTGAACCCAAATAAGAAGGTCTAACTATTTTCTTTATATTTGTTTTCTTTATCTTTGTTTAGTATCCTTTCTTCTCTTTTCTCAAATTCTTGAATTACCTTTAGATCTTAAATTCTACTTTGGACTTTGATATATTTCTTTTCACCCTATTTTTATATTGTCACCAAAATGCACACAAAAATGAGGAACCAGCATGATGCATGATTTAGTAGTGTCCTTTGTTAGTCATTTATTTGTTTTAAATATGGTGTTTACATGTGATGGCACAAAAAGGTCAAACTCACACATAGATAAAGTGAAATTGTTTCTCCTTTTATATTATCTCCTACAAATCACAATTTGGGTATTACAAATCCTACCCCCTTAAAAAGAATCTCGTCCTCGAGATTTAGGAAGGACTAGGGAAAAGATGGGGAAAATCTATGCGAAGCTCTTCTTCTCTTTCCCAAGTAGAGTCATCTTCTCCATGGTGACTCCATTGCACTTTGCACATCTTTATCACCTTATTTCTTGTAACTCGTGTCAAAGTGTCAAGAATCTTGATAGGATATTCCGTATAAGTCAAATCACCCTGAACACTGAGCTCTTCCATTGGTAACTGTTCCTTAGGGACACGGAGACACTTCTTAAGTTGAGCACATGGAAAACATTATGCACGTCAGATGGATTATCAGGTAGCTCGAGTTAGTATGCCATCTCCCCAACTCGCCTAAAGATTCTGAATGGTCCAATAAAGCGAGGGGACAATTTGCCCTTAACTTTAAATCTCCTCATTCCACGAAGTGGTGACACCTTGAGGTACACATGATCCCCTTCCTCAAATTCCAGTGGTCTTCTTCTATTATCAGCATAGCTCTTTTGTCTGGTTTGGGCTACTCTCAAATTCTCCCGTATTATACGGACTTGTTCTTTTGCCTCTTGAATAAGTTCAGGCCCAAAGAAATGTCTTTCTCCAGTCTGGTCCCAATATAGAGGAGTCCTGCATTTCCTGCCATATAGAGCCTCGAATGGTGACATCTTCAGACTGGTCTGATAACTATTATTATATAAGAACTCAGCATAGGGTAGACTTCTATCCCAACTTCCTACATGCTGAAGGGCACAAGCTCTCAACATATCCTCAAGTACTTGATTAGTCCTTTCAGTCTGTCCATCAGTCTAAGGGTGATAAGCCGTACTAAAATTCAACTTTGTATTCATATTCTCATGAAAGCTTCTCGAGAATCTTGAGGTAAACTGTGAACCTCGATCAGACACGATCTTCTTTGGTACTCCATGTAAACACACAATCCGAGCCATATATAGCTCTATCAGCTGAGAGCCTTTATAAGTAGTCTTGACAGGAACGAAGTAACCTACTTTAGTCAATCTATCCACAATCACCCATATAGAATCATATCATTTCTGGGTGCAAGGCAATCCAGTTATGAAATCCATACCAATGTCTTCCCACTTCCACTCGGGTATCTTAAGCGGGTGCAGTAGTCCAGCTGGCCTCTGGTGTTCAGCCTTAACTCTTTGACACACATCGCACATAGCCACATGTGCAGCCACATCTCTCTTCAATCCATACCACCAGTATTTCTGCTTCAAATCCTAATACATCTTGGTGCTACCAGGATGGATAGAGTAATCAGAATCATGGGCTTCCTTCAATATAGTCTCACGAAGGCTATCAATATCAGGAACACATATCCTATCCTTGAACCATATTGTGCCTTGCTCATCCTCCGTGAATTCCGGACCTCTACCTTCAGTAATAAGATCCTTGATCTCTTGTATCATAGCATCACCAACCTGACCTTTGCGGATTTCTTGTTCCAAGGTAGGTTCCACATCAATAGTAACTCCTTCAGTGTGAGCAACTATCCCTAGGTTAAGTCTCCTGAAATCCTCAACAATCTCATCGGGTAGTTGGGCCACAATAGCTGAATGAACATGTTCCTTCCGACTCAAGGCATCTGCAACCAATTTTGCCTTGCCCGGGTGATAGTGAATCTCCAAATCATAATCCTTAATAAGCTCCAACCAACGGCGTTGCCTAAGGTTGAGATCCTTCTGTGTGAATATATACTTCAAACTCTTATGATCCGTGTATACTTGACACTTGGTTACCATGATATAATGTCTCCATATCTTAAGTGTGTGCACTACGGCTGCCAGTTCTAAGTCATGAGTGGGGTAGTTCAACACATGTTTCCGCAACTGACGAGACGCGTAGGCAATCACGTGTCCTTCTTGCATAAGCACACATCCCAAGCCTTGGCCACATGCATCACAATAAATGTCAAATCCCTTTTGTAGATCTGGCATAACCAACACCAGTGGTGACATCAATCTCTTCTTGAATTGATCAAAGCTATCTTGGCACTTCTCGTCCCACTTAAACTCTCTTCTCTTCTCCAGAAGTGAGGTCATAGGCTTGGCAATCTTAGAGAACCCTTCAATAAATCTCCAATAATATCTTGCAAGTCCCAAGAAACTTCGGATCTCAGTAACTGTAGTGGGTATGCTCCATGCCATTATATCCTTGACTTTAGCAGGATCCACTGATATCCCTCCATTAGAAATGATATGTCCAAGGAATGACACCTCGTCAATCCAGAACTCGCATTTGCTATACTTGGCATAGAGTTGATTATCTCGTAGCTTCTGTAGCACCAATCTCAGATGTTCCTCATGATTACTATCACTCTTGGAATAAATAAGAATATCGTCGATGAATACTACGATGAATCTGTCCAGATACTCCATGAACACCTTATTCATCAGACTCATAAAATAAGCTGGTGCAATAGTTAGTCCAAATGACATAAACGTGAACTCATATAAACCATATCGGGTCAAGAAAGTCGTCTTAGGAATATCCGATGGCCTAATCTTCATTTGATGGTAACCCGATCGGAGATCAATCTTCGAGAATACCCTAGCACATCTCATCTGATCAAATAAATCCTCAATGCGGGGTAACAGATACTTGTTCTTCACAGTAACATTATTAAGGGATCTATAATCCACACACACCTTTGTGATCCATCCTTCTTCTGTACAAACAGAACCGACGCTCCCCAAGGTGAGGCACTTGGACGAATGTACCCAGTCTCTTGTAACTCTGTTAACTGCTTCTTAAGTTCTTTTAATTCTTCTACGGACATCTTGTATGACATTTATAAATAGGGGCAGTCCCATGTAAGAGATCAATGACAAACTCAACTTCCCTATCTGGTGGCATCTCTGGTAACTCCTCTGGAAAGACATCTGGAAAATCCCTAACCACACGAATGTTCTCACCAACAAACTCCTCAGCTATAAAGAATGCCACATGTCTGGAAGAGGTAGTTACTGCAATTTCAACTTGAAATCTTTCTCCTTTAGGGCTGGTGAGTTCTACAGTACCCCTACCACATAGTATAATGGCCTTTGCCTTTCTTGACCATGACATAACAAGAATTAGATCTATGTTGCTTGCCTCTAATATTATAGCAGTAGCCCAGAATTCTCTTCCCATAATTGTTAATGTCAAATTATGTGTCATATGATTTGCCTCAACATGCCCTTTAGGTGTAATTACTATCATTGGTGTTTTCATATTTTTTAGTGGTAACTCGTTTGTGTTGGCATATCGAGCAGACATGAATGAATGTGTAGCACCAGAATCAAATAATTTTGTTGCAGGAATTGCATTAATGTAAAACATACCAAGTGCAATGTCAGCTCCATCAGGAGTAGCATCAGCGCTGACTTGATTAACCCTGGCAATAGAAAATCCTTTGCCAGATCCTGGAGTCTGTTGTTTGTTCTGAACTAGGGTAGTAGCAATCCTCTATGGGCAAACATTTGCATAATATCCAGTCTTCCCACACTTGTAGCAAGTAGTACCTGCACTCTGTCCTGAAAATTTCGTCGAGGTGCCAGTGGGGGTAGCCTGACGAGTCGGTGGAGTCCCCTGAGGTGAGTGCGGAGCTAGGCGCTGGCCTCCGCCAATGCGAACTGGTGTACCCTGGGGTGAACTGTAGCGAGGACGAACATTGTTGCTTCCCTGCCCCTGGGATATAGCCTTCCTCTTCAAATCTCCTAGCTGAACACGCTTGTGTTCAATAGCTAGGGCCTTGTCAAGCAGCCTCTGGAATGATGGAAATGTATGTGCAACTAGAACATACTGCAGAGGTCCATTGAGTCCTTCAATAAAATGCTCCTGCTTCCTCTCATCTTCAGCAACTTCATTTGGTGCGTATCTGGAGAGCTGAATGAACTTGTCGCGGTACTCGCTGACTGACATGCTTCCCTGCTTCAGCGACAAAAACTCTTTCTTCTTAATCTTCATTAGTCCAGCTGGTATGTGATATTTCCTGAACTGCGTAGCGAACTCCGCCCATGTGATAGTATCTGTAGCATCGTGGGCAGCGGTGTATGAATCCCACCAATCAGCAGCAGGACCTGTCAGACGACCAGAAGCATATAGAACTTTCTCCCGGTCGGAGCATTGGGCAATAATCAACATCTTCTCCACAGACTTCAGCCAATCATCAGCGTCCAGTGGATCAGGAGAACTAGCAAATGTCGGTGGCTTATGGCTCATGAACTCCTGGTGCTTGTCCCAGGGTAGAACTGGTGGTGGTGGTGGAGGCAGTGGTGCTTGTTGATGTTGTTGTTGTTGTTGCTACTGCGCCCTTCTCTCCTGGCGTATCTCCTCTCGCTCTTGGCGCATCTCCTGATGTATATCCTCTCGCTCTTGGCGCATCTCTTGGTGTTCCTGCTGCATCTGCGCGTGCATATCTGCCATGGTGTTTGTCATCTGTTGCATTATCCTTATCTGTGCTGCAACAGCGGGGTCAACTCCTGTTGGTGGAGGCGGTGGAGGATCCATCTCAGGTTGTTGTTGTGGTTGTCTAAATATCCTCCGAGTGTGTCAATTGGGAGGTAGATCAATTCCACCACCCTTCCTGGTATTGACCATCTGAGTTAGAAACATATGGTAAGAGAGAATAGACAAGGCAGGTAATTACAAGGCATGTTGCTTTGGGGGATTTATTAGCTAAGAAGATTAATATTTTACCTACCAAAGTTAATTCATTACCTTATGGTGGTACATGCTAAAATGTCCATTTATAATATCTCAATCAATCAAAGAAGCAAATCAGGCATTTATCATCAGAAGAATCAACCAACATTTTTAAATAGAGAAAATATTTTTAATTTGGCTTAGGTCTCCTATCTCTTAAAAAGTTCATAATTGTAGGATTCCAAGGTGTGAAATCCATCTTGTCTTAGAGTAGAACAGATAAGAGTAATCAGAGTATGACAGCAAAAGGTGAGACAAGATCAAGATAAGATAAGTATAGAATGAATCAGAGTAAGGTAAGTAGGTAAGGGTTTTGTCCATTTATATCTAGGTTTCGTCCTACAGTCAACATTTCCTTTGATACCACTTCTATCACACCCAGATTTAAGGAACAAAGCTAGGTGCATCTCACCCATGCGCCAAAGAAGACAACATATATAATAACAGAGTGTATAGAGATAAATGTCACAATAACATTAGAGTACTTATTACATTGAGAAAGACTTACAAAAATAAAAGGTAAATATAAAACGAACTAAGGGTCATCCTTAGCGCCATAAAGTCAACTGGGAAACGCCACCTAGATCAGATCGAACTTCTCGTTGTGTGGCTCCTCCTGAACCACCTGTTCTTCTCCTGTGGAGGTGAGATAGCAAGGGTGAGCTCACACATGATCATAGCTCAACAAGTTGTGGGGAAACCAGTGTGTATGAACTCGCCAAAGGTGGGAGTTCATGTGAAGTGTAAGGCTGATCAACAACAGGGGTTAAAGCTGAGCATTGCTTTTAATAAGTTGGTCAAATTTTATTAGCAGATACTAAATGTAAGTAAATACCAAACCATAATAAATAATAGAACAAAATTAATAAATAATCCCATGCAATGCAAATGACAAATTGAATTTAAGTTCCATAAATTAATCATGTGAGAGTCCTGAGCTGCTCATTACCGTGAGCTTGGCTACTATACCAGTTTTACACTCTGCAGAGGTTGTACCATGTACCCACAAGTCATGTTACCCATCTGCCAAGGGATCGCGACTCCCGTACACCTCTACCAAGGAAGCGAGGCAGGGCAACACTATGAGGCCTTTACAAAGTTCCACTAGCTTCCGAAAACCCGCTACAGTTTATGGGAAGAGTACTTGCAAGAATCCCCCGTCTGACCGACATCGCAACAAAATCAACCCGAGAACCTCCTTGCATGCAACTCCCCTACTGCCCTTGCCCCATTCGGGTAAGGTAGTCTTCCACTAGCTTTCCTAATTAGTTAGCGAAGGGCGTCCCATTCCACCCTTGTGGTGGTACATGTTTCTCTAGTTAAGCTCCATGTTCCAATTCACATTATTAATGATCTTGACATGAACATAAATAGAATAACAAAATAATTGGAACATGGATATAATGAAATATTAATCCCAAAACCATGTAAAGCAATAGCAAAACTACCCAAGTGATTCAGGGGTAACAAGGTAATGAGATAAACAGTCTAGGGTGACCTATTGGGTCCCATCAAAATTAAACCTATGCATGAATAAGTAATATTAAAGAACATTATTGGGTAAAAAGTGGTCAAGGACATTACTTGCCTTCAATGAGCTCCTGCTCAGCAACTTCTATCTGCTGGGCACCAGGATCCTCAATCACATGCTCTTCTACTCACCACAATACAACAAGCACAGTATAAAGGAGAATTTAACATCAAACCAAACATGTAAACAAAATACATAATAATAATCTACACATTAAAATAAGAACTTAGGAACATGAATCTCTAAATTTGGAGTTATAGATTTTGAGTTATGAATTTCCAAAGGTTTTATGTGTTTGATATATGATTAACTGAGAAATAAATTTTACTAATGTTTTCATGTCAAAACAGAGACTCTAAGTGATAAACAGTTATATTACAAAAATTTAGAAAATAGAATGGAGTCATTTGGACTAAAAATGAATTTTATATGAATTAAACAAGTTCTAGGGATTTGTTTTTATATTAAAAATCAATTTCTCAATTAGTTTCCCTATTATAACCAATATCTGGACTGAGCGCATGATTAAACAGAAACCTAGGGTTACTTCTACAAAGTTTTGGACCTCTCTATAAAGGACTTACTACGGTCTTAGACTGTGGGCGAATTCACTAAAACTCTAGGGGCTCTTTTACAAAACTGCAAGCGCGAACGGGTATGGGCCAACATGAACCGTCCGATTTGATTCCACGGCCCAGATTCGATCTCATGAAAGGGTAAGCGCATCATTTAATCTTGGTCATCCGTGGATAGATCAACGGCTCACGGAATCCAGACGCCATGCCCCCCCTGAGCGCTTTGCGCATGGCAGCCCTCGTGCTCAAACTCCGAATTAATTGTGGTAATGTGTAGAGGATAACCATACGATGCAGGGGAAAGGTTGCTTACCGTGATCCCATGAGTACCCCGCTCCACCCACGCGGCTCGGTGGATAAATTGACGCGGCGACGAATTCTGGCGCCACAGGGTCGATTCCAAGCGGCCGACGCACAGTGACACCTCCGCGCAGGCTTCCCCGACGGTGATCGACTCCAAACCAGTGGCAGCCAGGGCACAGGAGGCGAGGAACGCGTCGTCAACGCCCAATCTCTTCTCTCGCAGAACTCTCAAATGGTGGCGAGTTTCTCGGTGATTTGGAACACGACGAGCGCGGCCGAGAGCCCTTCCCCAAGTTTTATATGCGCAGGGGGAAAGCCTACAGATTCCAAGGGTGTGCGACGAAGGTTGTTGCGGGCGTGGCGGCTTTTTGTTACACCGGCACGAAGAGATCGTGGGTGGGGAGGCTTCCGCAGAGGTGGCCCCACCACGCAGTCTCATCCCAGCCAGGGGTTGTGGTGTGGAGGTGAAGAAGTAGTCGCCAGCCGAGTGGGACCCTCTCTTCATACACATATGATGCGCGCTGAGTTAGTCAGCTGGCCAGGGGCCCAAGCTGTCAGCAAGGGAAAACACATGGTGCGGCTGACCGGCGGGGACACAGCGTCGGCGCGCGCGCGCGTGAGGTAATGGGCCGCACGTTGAGTAGAGTTGCGGCCAATTTAGGTTTAGGGCCCAGTTCCTTCTATTCCTTTTTTTCTTTTATATTTCTTCTTCCTTTTCTTTTACTTTTAATTTCTAGAATTCAAATTTGAATTCAATTTTTAACTGTGAACTTATATTCATTTTAAATGTACAAATTGAACCCAAATAAGAAGGTCTAACTATTTTCTTTATATTTATTTTCTTTGTCTTTGTTTAGTATCCTTTCTTCTCTTTTCTCAAATTCTTGAATTCCCTTTAAATCTTAAATTCTACTTTGGACTTTGATATATTTCTTTTCACCTTATTTTTATATTATCACCAAAATGCACACAAAAATGAGGAACCAGCATGATGCATGATTTAGTAGTGTCCTTTGTTAGTCATTTATTTGTTTTAGATATGGTGTTTACATGTGATGGTACAAAAAGGTCAAATTCACACATAGATAAAGTGAAATTGTTTCTCCTTTTATATTATCTCCTACAAATCACAATTTGGGTATTACAGTGCCCAAATTTGATGGAGTCGCAAAAGATGTCTCACATTTAAGATGGTTGTAAACTATCTTAAAAGATAGTATATAAGACAATTTTTTATTTATAATCGTCTAAAAAGGTATTTGTTTAAGTCATTTTGTTGGTTTTTGTTTAAGACACTTTTTCTAAAGAACCATCGAGAATACTAACATTATAAGTTACAAAATATTTATTAAACTGTCTAGAATATCCTATAATAATGGACGCTTGCAACAAGATAACCATCTTATTTAGGGGACTAATATTGGACGTTCTAGAAACTGACTTATTTAGGATACTAATATTGGAAGTTTTGGAAACCGTCTTAATAAGATTTAAATGAAATGACTTATATGACAGATCATTCTTCAATTTATAATCATTTTTGGGATACCACATCATAATAATTTAAAAGAGAAACATATATACACATATATTCAATAACATTATAATTAATATAATATAATATATTTAATAACATTATAATTAATATAATATAGATAAGTACCATTCAATATCTCATAAATAAGCATTGTCAAATAACTCATATATAAATGTACTCTAAATCCAAACTAAAATACTAATTGAATAACTTGGCCATCAACTGTTTTTGCTAATGTTAAGCCTAACTAAGTATATGTGAATTCAAGTCTCCACATACTTGTGCGGCCACCAAAATTTGAGTTCCATTCCATTTTTTTCATGTACAGCAAATAGGAGAAGGCAACAATTAGTAGTTAGATAGTTGAACACCAAACATTATGACATATCACAAAGGTCATATGGATGTGTGAAAAAGCATAATATAATGCTAGATTTTGCATAAAAGGACACAAACAAGTTACTGAAAATTGATAACAAACTACTACTTTTTTGTCCAGTCTCTACAAATCCAATCAAAATATACAAAAATGTTCTTGTGAAAACCAAATAAACTAAAAACAAACAAAACAGCTGCCATGAAAACCAAATAAAATAAAACGAAACGAAATGAAATATACTCATTTGAGTTTGAACGCCATGTAAATGGGCCAGCTTAGTTTTCAGAAAAAACATGTCCATCTTGCTGAGATGGAGTCCTTCAAAGCACTTCAATACCACATTTCTAGGCAGCGTGAATCTAGGGCACACAAAACAATAAATAATTTGTTGTAAGGCATGTCTTGTTCAGATATAGGACTGACTAAAACTGCATTTCATATATTTAGACAACGTGAAGTAAGTTAACAATATTCTACCACAATAACCATACATCACTCTATCCTTATGCATTTACCATTAATCTCATTTGTACTCGTGTATGATATCTGACTGAAGAAACATAAAACCTGAGTATCCTAGACATCAACCAAAGTACTTCAATCAAAACATGTTAATAGGAGATTTATTCATCAATACAAGCAGCCATCGCTCTTTGAAGCAAATGATCATGTTTGCCATTGTCACATTAATCGCAAAAACTACTACTGCCAAGTTTTCACTTTTCAGTGGTGAAGAAATTAAACAATACATTCATCAATAATGAGAAATTCACTAATCATTTGACCTCGTTAGTTAGCATTTTTACTGTGATGGTTCAGTAAAGATCAATTGCAGGCATATACACTGTTAGATTCAGTTATGCTAGGCACGCTCTGTTTTGTAGATAGAACAAGACACCTATTTTTACCTTACTGGTACTTAAGATAACTACTACTAGCTTTAGAACACATAAGTAGTTTTGGAGAAGTAGCACCAACAGTTGGTACTACTACATACTTACAGAACCTTGGCAAAATAGAACTACTTGTAGAATAAAAATGAAAACAAAAATGCATCGGAACAACAATCCCACCTTGGGGTCATATCTACATTACATGCTTGAAGGGCAATTGCTTTCAGATCTAATTTACCATCCAAATTGACCGTCGACATAGTATCTGTTACCAGACCAAACATCTTTGAAGCGGAACATAGAAAGGACCTCAACATCTATGTGGCAAATATACAAATAAACAACACTGGACACTATTAGGCTAATTTAAATTTCTTCATTTTCCATTATCGGCCTACCAGAGGCCTAGCAAACACATGGCACTTGGCAAGCTTATGATGGCACAAATTTAAACAAGGTTTAATAGTTAGACATACACATCAAACTTCTATTCTTGTAACGCTACAAGATTCAGGTGGTCCAGTGTTATGAGTGGAAAAGGAACTTTTTATGCTTGCTAAAAAATCATCTCATCCGAGTGCCGCAAGATAATCTGCCTCACAAATAAAAAATATTTGGAAATGGTATAGACCTTATAAAAGAAACACAATGCTAAAATATACATACAACATGGGGAAGGCGGTAAGCCATAGGAGTAACTAAACCATATGAAGATGCAAATGATCACGAGGGCCACTTTGTCCTGCAAAACAAAAACCAAGGACATGTGCATTACAATATACTGATGATAATGTTTAACTTAAATTGCAGAATGTGTATAAGTAGACATCTCAAATTTGCTTCGTCTCCAATCTTGTTATGTTAAACTTCATAATTACATTCAGTCTCAAGTCTGAAAATCACAAATCGGTAGATAACATTAGCTTTTTAGTTACTAGCATTCTTAAAAACACCAGAAGTAATCATGTTTTCCTGTCTTATTTATAAATGCACAAAGCATCTCCCAAGTGGCTTAATGATGCCAAGGGAATAGGCATCATTCGGGCAAATACCAGCACATTACATGATTTATCATTTGTAATTAATATACACACAAAAATCAAATGCCCTATTTTTGTTTCCTGCGTTATGAGTGGAAGAAAAAACATTTTTTGCTTGCTAAATTAAACGACGTTGATGCATCATATTTTAATAACTTAGAGCTGTGTACTGTGAATCTGCGATGCACGCCTGCTCTTGGTGACCACGTCCATGATGACCCTGTCACAGAGCATCTGTGCCAGGCTTACCTTGACAGAGAATGTCGTCAACTTGGGCTGCTTAGACGGCTCCAGCAGTGTAGTGTCACGTACACCATCACCACGCCGCTATCGTCGGACACCATTGTTTGGTTGTGGATTGGATTGGATTTGATCGGCATGGGGAGAGAGAAGAGAGAGAGGTGTTCCAGAGAGAAACTTTGCTTGACCAGATGTCTGACCCGTTGGACAAGACGAACGGCACACACTGGGATGTCATGGCCACCAGCGGTGGCCCGACCGACCCTTCCTCCTCCTCCTGGCCATCGGCGCCTAACAGGGAGAGGGGCAGTGGAGGCACGGAGGAGAGAGCGGCCATCGGAGCGGAGGCGCCCACGTTGGATCTGTGCCCGCTCACCATGAAGTCGCCCCAATCAGAGAAGTGGAGGCCTGGGGGATTGAGCGATGAGGGCGAGCGGGCGGCAGCACTAGGGCCACGATGCAGCAGTGAGATCTAGAGTCAAGAGAAGTGGTCGGGTTTTTAAGTTTGACAATGTAAGTGTAAAGTACTGATATTCAGTATAGAATGGTTATACCTTTCTAAATCTCTAGGTACGTAAATGATAGAAATTAAAGCAAAATGATGACTCAGGTCTGATGCATGACACACTAATGATTGGGTCACATGTGGGTCTATTTTACCATCTATGTCAAGCTGCAGAGATAAGTTTTAAATTTTATATCATATATATCATCAAACTAAGCCAAATTCATTATTTACTATGTTTTTCACAATACTTCTTATTAGAAATATCATACGAAGACGGTTTCATATTTAGAAGTGTCTAGTATACTCATTAACATCTAAGACAGTCCTTATAGTCTAGGTGACTCTAATAATATCTTTATTTGAGATGGTTTCATATACAGAAGTGTCTAATATAGTAACCGAAATCTAAGACAATTCTTGTAATGTTAATGACTCAAAAGGTATATTTATTTAAGACAATTTTCAATAACAATCTATCTTAAAACAATATAAGACATTTCTTATGATGTAACTATCTCAAAACGGACCTCCTCGCGGTCGGCCGCTGTTGGGGACTTGTTCTCAAATGCTATGAGTTAAGAACAAGGCAACACAAAAAATGTTAAATGTTAATACCCTTCGTCCTTCGAGACATTATTTCCCTTAGGATATAATGATCTTCGGACGAAGGTCATGAAGGACATACCTTCATCATTGTAGTATACGATAATGAAAAGAGAATCATATGAAATGTAAAAGATAATGTGAACAATTATGTATCATTATCGGCTCATTTCTATTTTATTATCATGGAAAAATAGAAATGATATCAAGTTACAAATGTACCTTCGGCTTGAAAGAAGGTAAAGGTACAAGCGTGACGCAAAAGCAAATGCCAAGTCAGCGTGAACAGTACAGGAGCACTGTTCATCTATTTATAGGCACGGGACGCGGCCCATGTAAAATTACACCCATGCCCTTTTACATTTGCTAATGACTCTATAGTGATCCATCAAGGTCTAAATAGCCTTTTCCCTTTTAAGTCGGTTCCCTTTTCTACTATCATGCCGAAGCTCCCTTGCGCGTAGCTTCGGCTCTGTATCAACCTTCGTATTCTTCGTGCTTCTCACACTGTGGTTCTGATCCAAGTCCGAAGGTACCTGTTCATGTATTACACTCCAGAAACATTGTTAAATCATGTTTTTGAGGACCTTCGGAAAACAAAGGCCCCCAACAGTAGCCCCTCGCAATATTAATTTGTTAGAATAACGAATTCAGATTGCGATATGGACGAAGGCCCTAAGCTGAAGGTCCGAAAAAACACCTTCCCTTTGCTAGAATAGCAACAATCAATGACAGACGTGGCCCTCCAATTTGGAGCGCACTGGGCGTATAAATAAGGACTCACCCCGAGCACATTTGGTACGCTACTTGCCGCCTGCTTTGTTTGCTCAATTTTTTAGCTCTTGCCTACCAACGCTTGCTTGGTTTTTTAGATTTTCTAAGCTTCGGCTTTAAGAACACATTTTCACCATTTCCGAAGAGAAGATGTCTCAAGATAAAAAAACTGTTGCTGAGACGAAGCTGAGCGAGGAGGAGAAGCTCCTTGAGGAGAAGACTGCTAGATTTATTGAATCAATAGCAAAGACAAATACAGAAAAGATTACTAAGGAGATTCTAGAAGGCTTATCTGAAGATACTGATGACAGTGACAGTTATGATGCGGAAAGTGGGGGCGAAGACTCCGAAGATCGGCCCTGGCGACCAAGTCATGCAGTTTTCGGAAAATCAACTATTAAACAGAGTCATCTTGATAATATGAGAGGAAGGTATTTTCGAGATATGTCTATTGTAAGGGCTGACATCGGAGACAGGACTGTTCCTGTTCCCGAAGAAAATGAAGTCGTGATCTACCGAAGCTTCTTCAAAGCTGGGCTTCGGTTCCCCTTAAGCAGATTTGTGGTTGAAGTTTTAAAGATATATCAGATTTTCCTTCACCAGATTACTCCCGAAGCAATTATCAGAATGGGGATCTTCGTCTGGGCCGTGAGGATTCAAAGTTTGGAGCCAAGTGCAAAATGTTTTTGTAGCATGCACGAACTTTCATATGAGACGAAACCCTGGGGTAAAGAACAGTATCATAACAATTTTGGTTGTTATAGCTTCATTGCTCGTTCTGGCTCAAGTTGTCCAGTGCCAACTTTTCGGAAGAGATGGCCTGGAGACTAGATGAAAGAATGGTTCTATGTGAAGAATGATTTAAAGGTGAGAGAAGACATTACAGAGATCATCATGCACCCCGTTTGGTCCCGCTTCGGCCTTCGGAAGCCGAAGGTAGAAATTGACGAAGCAGCCGAAGGATGCCGAAGGGCTTTCGGCACAGTTTGCTCTTTCATCGGGACAAGGGATTTAGTTCAAGAACATGTAGCCTACAGGATATGGCCACTGATAGACAGCTGGGAAATGCCAAAGGAAACCATCACTAACCCTAGCGAAGGTGGTTTGGTTCGATTGAAATATACCTTCAGGTTTGGAGACCAATTTATCGAACCAGACGATGACTGGCTGAAATGTGTTGAAAATACTAGTGATGAACTACTTGGAGCATACTCCAAATCTAAAGATAATGCATTATCTGTGGCCTTCGGGGGCCGAAAAAAGAAAAGACTAAATAGGGTTTTCGACGCTATTGGATTTGTGTACCTGACTATCGGTACCCGCCGCGGGGTGTTGGGGACTTGTTCTCAAATGCTAAGAATTAAGAACAAGGCAACATAAAAAGTGTTAAGTGTTAAAGTCCTTCGTCCTTCGAAGCATTATGTCCCTTCGGGAGATAATGAGTTTCGGACGAAGGTCATAAGAGACATACCTTCGTAAACATAACAAGTAATGACGAAGGATTCATATAAAGCATGAAATATAATATAAGCATCATCATAGAATCATTTCTATTTTATTAACATGGAAAAATAGAAATGATTTCAAATTACAAATGTACCTTCGGTCCTGAGAGAAGATAAAAAGTACAAGCGTGACGCAAAAGCAAATGCCAAGTCAGCGTGAACAGTACGGGAGTACTGTTCATCTATTTATAGACGCGGGACGCAGCCCACGTAAAATTACATTTATGTCCATTACATTTGTCAATGACTTATGGAAACCTGACAAGGTCCACGTAGTCTTTTCATCTTTAAGTCGGTTCCCCTCTCTGCTATCGCGACGAAGCTTCCCTGCGCACAGCTTCGGCTGTGCACCATCCTTCGTGGAGCTTGGTAATCAGCCCGTCCTTCGTCTGGTTCAGGCTTCGTCCTGACCGCACTTCATGTTCGTAATTCTGAGTCCGAAGGTACCTGTTCACATAATCCACTTGGAAAACATTGTTAAATCATGTTTTTGAGGACCTTCGGAGGACGAAGGCCCCCAACAGTAGCCCCTCGCAATATTAATTTGTTTGAAATAATAAATTCAGATTGCGATATGAACGAAGGCTTTATGCCGAAGGTCCGAAAAAACACCTTCCCTTTGCTAGAATAGCAACATTCAATGACAAGTGGGGTCTTTCAACTTTCAACGCATCAAGCGTATAAATACGGCCATACCGCAAACTTATTTTGCACGCTTTCTGGCCAACCACTCTTGCTCACTCATTTTTTAGCTCTTGTGCACTGTGATCTGCTAAGCTTTTAGCTTTGAAGCTTCGGCTTTGAAAACAGTTTTTTAGTGTTTCCGAAGATGTCTGAAGCTGCTAAGAAGGCTGCTGCTGAAATGAAGCTGAGTCTTGATGAAGAGAAGAACTTAGGGTTTCTTATAGCAATGTCGAAGACCAACACAGAAAAGATCACCAGGGAAATTCTGGAAGGGCTGTCTGAAGATACTGGTGACAGTGAAAGTTATGATGTGGACAGCGGTGGCGAAGACTCCGAAGATCGCCCCTGGCGACCAAGCCATTCAGTTTATGGTAAATCAACTATCAAAGAGAATCATCTTGTTAATATGAGAGGAAGGTATTTCCGGGATCTGTCCATTGTGAGGGCGGACGAAGGGGAAAAGACTTGTCCACACCCTGAAGAAAATGAAGTTGTGGTGTACCGAAGCTTTTTGAAAGCCGGATTGCGATTCCCCTTGAGCAGCTTCGTCGTGGAGGTGTTGAAAATCTTCGAAGTCTATCTTCATCAACTTACTCCAGAGGCTATTATAAGGCTAAATATCTTCGTGTGGGCCACGAGAAGCCAAGGTCTGAAGCCTGACGCAAGAAGCTTCTGTAATGTTCATGAATTATTATATGAAACAAAACCTTGGGGCAAAGAACAGTACCATAACAACTTTGGCTGCTACAGCTTCGTCTCTTGGTCCGGGGCAAGCTGTCCCGTACCAACCTTTCGGAAGAGATGGCCCAGGGATTGGATGACAGAATGGTTTTATGTGAAGAATGACTTATCAGTACGAGAAGACATCAAAGGTATAATTATGCGTCCTATTTGGCAAAGCTTCGGCCTTCGGAGGCCGAAGGTTGAAATGAACGAAGCCGCCGAAGAGTGCCAAAGAGCCTTCGGCGTTGTCTGCTCTTTTATAGGAACAAGGGACTTAGTACAAGAACATATTGCCTTCAGGGTGTGGCCGCTTGCGGAGAAATGGGAAATGCCACAAGAAATCGTTAAAAAGGCCGACGAAGGTGGACTCGTCAGGTTTAAGTACACTTTTAAATTTGAAGATAAATTTATTGAGCCAGACGATGAGTGGTTGAAAAGCATTGACAATTTAAGTGATGAGCTGCTTGGGACATACTCGAAGGCCGAAGATACTGCAATGTCAGCAGCCTTCGGAGGCCGAAAAAAGAAAAGGCTGAATCGGGTATTTGATGCCATCGGGTTCGTCTACCCTGACTATTGCTACCCCATTCGAAGGCAGAAGAGAAAAAATACAACCTCTGCAAAAGAAGAAACTACAGCTGCTCCTAGCGAGCCAGAACCGAAAAGGAAGAAGATAAAGGTTCTTACTTATCGACCGCGTTATATTGAACCAGCTTCGGTGCCTGAGTTTACCGGAGAGACTTCTTCGGCCACCGAAGCTGAAAAACCAGCCGAGCCAACTTTGCTGCCAGAAGCCACAGAAACAGCCGAAATACCAACGAAGACAAAATTGGAGCAATCAAAAATTTTGTTATCAGAAACGAAAGAGAAGGCCGAAGCGCCATTCACAGAAAAATTGGAAGAGGTAAAGGAAGCAACCGAGGACTCCAAAACATCAGAAGTTTTGAGTCCTGTGGCAAACATTGAAACAGTAAGTAATCAAAAAGTGCCAGCAGTGACTCCGAAAAGAAGGAGAATGGCTAATGTGCTAGATGTGCTGGAAACGATCAAATCTTTAGGCACCCCTCCGAAGAAGGCTGCCGTCACTCCTGAAACAACAGTCGAAGCTTCGGGTTCTAAAGCTCCAGAGCAAGATACTGAAGCCGAAGCTGGGCCCTCAGAGCCCTCAAAGGCAAAGACCTTGGAAAGTGAGGCAGAAAAAATAACAAAGCCAGCTTTTGCTGAAGGAACTGGTGTTGTTACCCCCGAAGCATCCAAAATTCGTGATTATATTTTTCGTCATGCTTCGGGGAAAAAATTAACAGAAAAAGAAGAACAAGAGGCCCAACACTATGCCCAAAAGTTGAAATATCCAAAGGGGGCGTTGATATTTAATGGCAGTGGAGAAGAAGATTTCTTGTATTGCCTCCCCGACAGCAAGGAAATTTCTGTCTGTCGGGAGATAAGCAGAAGCTTCGGATTTCCAACTTTAGAAGACGGACTTTCGGTGCTGTCAAAGAACGATCTGGCTGACAGCCTAGCTTACAACAGTTTAAAGGTGCGACAAATGGAATTCTTATATTTTTGTTGAATTCAAAATTTTTCGTTTGTTTAAAACTATTAACACAGACATATTCCTGTCTGCAGGGCCTGATACTCAGCAATGCCCTCAGAGCACAGAAAGATGCTGAGGACGAAGGATGTACTATAGCCCTGAGCAACCTTCGTTCCGAAGTAATTGAACTGAGGAACGAAGGTCTCGAAAAAGACAAAATATTGCATTCCTTAATAAATAAAATAAAAGAAGACGAAGCTATTTTCAAAGGTCAGGCCGAAGCTCAGAAGTGTGAAATTGAAAACCTTCGTAAACAATTAGCCAGAGCTAAAGAGGAATGCATACTTGAAGAAACAAGGCGAGAACTCAGCGACCAATGGGCAAATCATTTAGAAGAAACTGTTAAAGAGCTTCGGTCAGCCAAGAAGAAATGCTTCGACAAATCTATAGAGTGCGTCAAGAAAATAAAAACTAGCTTCGCCAGCGTTGGCGCATTTTCGCAAGAAGAAAACTTTATAAGAGGTAACCCCGAAGGTCCCCTGGAATGGATCAATCATGAGGCGGAGGCCTTCGAGGAAATCCTGAGTAGCCGCGGTGACATCTGCGCTTTTTCTGGTGCCAGAGGGATTGCCACTATTTTGGAGGGGAAAGGATGTGAACATGTAAAGATTTTATCGCAGTCCGAAGCCACCTTGTCCACTGAAGATATAAAAGATCCTTCAGCCGAAGCTAGCGCGGTTGGGGGAAAATTTTTCACCGACATCTGGGACAACGGTGGTAGAGAAATGGCCCAAGAAATCATTCAGAAAAGCGAGAAAGGGATTCATGAGGCTAGAAAAGTAGCCGAAGCTGCTGAGAAAAACGCAGAGCCCGAAGGGCAAATAGGTACTAGCGAATAGTTTTCATTGCATTATAACTTTTAATTTTATAGTTCGTTCGCGATCTGTAATATTGATGTAATAGTATCCCGTCCTCACTCAGATCCTACTAAAGCATCTTCGGGCCCTCAGCCTAAAGATGACGACGAAATTAAAAAGATGGCCGAAGCTATCATGGATCAGGTAGTCGATCGACTGCTGAACGAAGCTGCAGAGATAGTACTTAGGGAAGACTAAGTGCTATTGCAAAAAACATTTGATATATGATTTGTGTAATATTCTGTAATCCTGTATGTAATATACTTGTTTTATGATTCAATTCTTTACGATGCATGAAACTTTAAACACGTACCATTTTTGAGTCTTCGACGAAAAAACACCTTCCCTTCTTTTCATGCTTCGTGAAGAAGAATTTATCATTTATCACGACAATATCCATAGTGTTCTGATAAGAAATATCCAAGCTTCGTAAAAATAATCTCCGAAGCTATACCTCGAAAATCAATATTATTTCTCCCTGTAACTTGGCATGATTTGCCCTTTTTCAAAGCATTTTCCGAAGATCGATAACATGCCCCCTTCTTGTGCCACATGCAGCATGATGTATGATGATTATGCTATGAAAAATGATGTGATGATGTTATGTTATGCAGAATGATATTTTGTGCCGAAGATACGCACATTCCTGCAATGGGGCACAATCTTTTGTATCAATACTGACTTTTTCATTATAAGCCTCCCTTAGGAGCTTCTTCGCCTTTTACTTCAGCGGAATCAGCGTTTATTTTTCGCTGTAAGTTCTGCATCCCCTTAGGAACGTCTTTGGAACTTCTTCGCCTTTTACTTAGGCGGTATAAGCTCTGCATTCCCTTAGGAACGTCTTTGGAGCTTCTTCGCCTTTTACTTAGGCGGTATCAGCGTTGACTTTTCGCTGTATGCTCTGCATTCCTTTTGGAACGACTTTGGAGCAGAAAACTTACACTGCGCTCCCTTCGGAACGACTTTTTGTGACTTCGTCAGACTTACTCTGCGTTCCTTAGAACGACTTTTTGTTGCTTCGAAGGATTTTCGATAGTCCGAAGGTCCTTTTTATTATCACAAACCTGTGAAGAAAACATATTTTTCTTGTAGGAATCAACGAAACTAATTACATGAAACCTAAACAATGTCCTTTATTACAAAAAATAAAACTGAATGAAAAAGATTGCTATTTAAGGTAGGATATTTGTCAATAGATGTGTTTTGACTCTGGCACGGTGCTGTTGACCGTGCGAGCTTCGGACTGTTCTCTGAAGTCCCTTTGATGTGGAGCATATTGGCTCCCTTCTGGCTGCTGGCCTTGTTGCAACGGAGGTGGAGGCGGGGGCTGTTGCCAGGAAGCTGAAGGCTGACTTGCCGAAGCAGCAGAGAGTGCAGGATGGTTGCCCACATATTCTGGGATGTAAGGCGAATGATACGAAGCAGTGTGCATGACCTGCTTCGGCTGAGCCTGTTGCGCGGCAGCTTCGGCTATCTCTTTTTGCTTCTGAATGGTAACATGACACATCCTGGTAGTATGACCTTTGTTTTCACCACAGAATAAGCAAAATATTCTTCTGGGTTGATCCCCGAATCTTCCGCCGAAGCCCCTGGCGCCTCTGCCTCTTGGAGCTGGTGGTCGGAAGGAGCTTTGCTGTTGCCCCGAAGCCTGTGAAGAGCACTGCGGTCTGTTCTGCTGACTCCCCTTATCATCATTCTGAGTGGAGTTGTGGATGGACCTGACATGCCTCGGATAGGATCTTCCTCCGAAGCCCCTGGTCATTTCGGAAAATCTGAAGGCCTCCTCCCTTCTTTGGCGAAAGTCATTGTCAGCACGAATGTACTCGTCCATCTTTTGGAGCAGCTTCTCCAGGGTCTGAGGAGGCTTCCTAGCAAAGTATTGAGCAGCAGGTCCAGGACAAAGCCCCTTGATCATGGCTTCGGTGACAATTTCATTGGGCACCGTTGGTGCCTGCGCCCTCAAACGCAAGAACCTTCTGACATACGCCTGAAGGTATTCTTCATGATCCTGAGTGCACTGGAACAAGGCTTGAGCAGTGACCGGCTTCGTCTGAAATCCTTGAAAGCTGGTCAATAACATATCCTTCAGCTTCTGCCATGAAGTGATCGTTCCTGGCCGAAGGGAGGAATACCAGGTCTGAGCAACACTCCTGACGGCCATAACGAAAGACTTTGCCATTACTGCAGCATTGCCACCATACGAAGACACTGTTGCTTCGTAACTCATCAAGAACTGCTTCGGGTCCGAATGGCCATCGAACATGGGAAGCTGGGGTGGCTTATAGGACGAAGGCCAAGGTGTAGCCTGCAGCTCAGCGGACAGAGGAGAAGCATCGTCGAAAACAAAATTTCCATGATGAAAATTATCATACCAGTCATCTTCATTGAAGAAGCCCTCCTGATGAAGGTCTTTTTGTTGAGGCCTTCGGTTCTGCTCATCGTGGGTAAGGTGACGGACTTCTTCAGAAGCTTCGTCTATCTGCCTCTGCAGCTCAGCTAGCCTGGCCATCTTCTCCTTCTTCCTCTGCACCTGTTGATGTAGCATCTCCATGTCCCTGATCTCTTGGTCTAGTTCATCCTCCTGAATCGTCGGGCTGACAGCCTTCCTCTTCTGGTTTCGGGCCTCCCGGAGAGAGACGGTCTCCTGGTTGGGGTCCAGCGGTTGCAGTGCTGCAGCCCCAGTCACTGAAGCTTTCTTCGGTGCCATAGCGAGGGTCTATAGCTTCCGAAGGTGTTCAAAAAACTCGAAGTGGAAGTGAGTTCACCGGAGGTGGGCGCCAATGTTGGGGACTTGTTCTCAAATGCTAAGAATTAAGAACAAGGCAACATAAAAAGTGTTAAGTGTTAAAGTCCTTCGTCCTTCGAAGCATTATGTCCCTTCGGGAGATAATGAGTTTCGGACGAAGGTCATAAGAGACATACCTTCGTAAACATAACAAGTAATGACGAAGGATTCATATAAAGCATGAAATATAATATAAGCATCATCATAGAATCATTTCTATTTTATTAACATGGAAAAATAGAAATGATTTCAAATTACAAATGTACCTTCGGTCCTGAGAGAAGATAAAAAGTACAAGCGTGACGCAAAAGCAAATGCCAAGTCAGCGTGAACAGTACGGGAGTACTGTTCATCTATTTATAGACGCGGGACGCAGCCCACGTAAAATTACATTTATGTCCATTACATTTGTCAATGACTTATGGAAACCTGACAAGGTCCACGTAGTCTTTTCATCTTTAAGTCGGTTCCCCTCTCTGCTATCGCGACGAAGCTTCCCTGCGCACAGCTTCGGCTGTGCACCATCCTTCGTGGAGCTTGGTAATCAGCCCGTCCTTCGTCTGGTTCAGGCTTCGTCCTGACCGCACTTCATGTTCGTAATTCTGAGTCCGAAGGTACCTGTTCACATAATCCACTTGGAAAACATTGTTAAATCATGTTTTTGAGGACCTTCGGAGGACGAAGGCCCCCAACACGGGGGCAGAAAAGAAAGGGTGCAACTTCTGGGAAGGATGTTGCTTTAGCCGCTTCAAGCGAGATCGCGTCGAAGAGGAAAAAGGTTAAGGTTCTTACTCACCGACCGTGCTACATTGAACCGGCCATAGTGCCTGAATTTGGCGGTGAAACCTCTTCGGCTACTGAAGCCAAAGGACCTGCTCTTACACAGAGGATTGAAGAGCCGGCTGCAATGCCGAAAGCTGACAAAATTGAAGAACCGAGAACCGAAGGGACGAAAACATCAGAAGTTCTAAGCCCTTCGGCAGGAGTGGAGGCGCCGAAGACACAAAAAGATCTAGCAGCAACCCCCAAGAGAAAAAGGATGGCTAGTGTATTAGATGTGTTGGAGACGATAAAAACTTCAAGCTCTACTCCAGGAAAAATTGCCAAGGCTTCGAAAACACAGATTGAAACCGAGACAAAGCTGACCGAAGCCGAAGCTATACTGAGCCAGGCTGACGCCGAAGCTGGGCCTTCAGTGCCCGCCAAAGAGAAATCCTCGGAAACTGGAGAAAAGGCAGCGGAAGAAGAAGGTATAGAACAGATTTTGCCTGAAAAAGCTGCCGCCCCTGCTTCCAAAGCGTCTTCCGAAGTCCTTGATTATATTATTCGACACGCTTCAGGAAAAAGACTATCTGAAGAAGAAATTTTCGAAGCTAAACACTATGCCCGAGAACTGAAATACCCGAAAGGGGCTTTAGTGTTCAATGGCACAAACGAAGATGACTTCTTATATTTCCTCCCAGACAACAAAGAATTATCTGTCTGTCGGGAAATGGCTAGAAGTATGGGGTTCCCGAAGCTTGAAGGTGGCCTCTGCGCCATGACAAAGGATGATCTTGCTGATAGCCTTGCATATAACAGTCTGAAGGTACAAAAATTATGAATTTGAAATTTTATGAATTTCGAATAAGTCTTTGGTTCTTATATTGATCCATTCATTCTTTCGTGTAGAGCTTAATACTTAGCAACGCCTTAAGGGCGCAAAAGAATGCCGAAGACGAGAGTTGCACTATTGCTCTCAATAACCTTCGAACAGAGGTTATTAAGCTGAGGAACGAAGCTTTGGAAAAAGACAAAATTCTGCTTACATTGGTGGACAAAGTAAAGAAGGATGAAGCTAACTTCAAAACGCAATCTGAAGCCCAAAAAATTGAGATTGAAGACCTTCAGAAGCAACTAGCCAAAGCTAAAGAGAAGTGCGCAGTCGCAGAAGCTAAACGAGGAATTAGCGAACAGTGGACAAATTATTTAGAGAAAAACTTTGAGGAACTTTGCATATCCAAGGAAAGATGCTTTGAAAAATCTATGGACTGCGTGAAAAAGATAAAAACTAGCTTTGCCAACGTTGGCGCATATTCAAGCGAGGACAACTTCATACGGGGCGACCCCGAAGGCCCAATTGAGTGGATCAGCAGCGAAGCCGAAGCTTTTGAAGAAATTTTTTGAGCGGCCGCGGGGACGTCTGCGCATTCTCTGGGGCGAGGGGAATTGCAACTATTTTGGAGAAGTCAGGTTGTGAGCATGTTAAGACCTTGGCTCAGGCCAAAGCTGTCCTCTGCATTGATGATACGAAGGACCCCTCGGCCGAAGCAAGCTTAATAGGTGGAAAAAATTTCACCGACATATGGGATAATGGCAGCCGAGGAATGGCCCATGAAATAATAAAGAAAAACGAAAAAGATATTCATGACACTCGAGAGTCAATAAAAGCAGCTGAAAAGGCTGCGGAGCTTGAGAGGCGAATAGGTATTACTTAATGGTTTTTAACTTTGTTGTTTATTTTTGTGACTTCGAACTAATTTACGTTTTCTACCGCAACTGAACTATCTCCTCCCCCAGAGCCCTTCGAGTCACTGGCCGACCCAGAGGCAAAGGAATCAACAGAAATTATTAACATGGCCGAAACTATTGTAGCCGAAGTCGTGACCCAACTGCTGACCGAAGCTGCAGATAAAGTTTTGAAATAAGAAGAATAGCTATTGTAAAAACATTGCTAGTATATTAATGTAACATTTGTTGGACTATGCTTGTAATATTCGGTGCTCATAGGTTTTGAATGTAATATATGAATGGTTTTGTAATTCATTTCTTTGCAATGCATGAAACTTTTATGTACATACCGTTTTTGAGCCTTCGGCGAAAAAACACCTTCCCTTCTTTTCATGCTTCGTAAAGAAGAGCCTTTATGCTTCGTAAAAAATCCTCCCATCGTGGCAAAAACATTAATACTTCGTCAACAATAGATTTTTCCTCCACATCAAAGCTGATGAAGTTGTATTTCTTCAAAACTTATTTTGTGCCTTGGCACAATTTCACTTTTTCGAAGTATTCTCCGAAGGTCAACATTATATCCCCTTCTTGTGCCATTGATGCAATATGATGTATGATGTTATGTTATGCGAAATTATGTGATGATGTTATGCTAAAATGATATTTGTGCCAAAGACACACACTCACATCCCCATAGTGGAATACACAATCTCTTTGTCGTTTATTTTTCGGCTTCACCGCTTATTTTTCGATGTATCAGCACTGACTTTTCGCTGTAAGTTCTGCATTCCCTTAGGAACGTCTTTTGAACTTCTTCGCCTTCTATTTTGGCGGTATTCACGTTGACTTTTCGCGCTTCGCCTTATATTTCGACGGTATTTGGCTCTGCATTCCCTTTGGAACAACTTTTGAGCAGAAAACTTACACTGCGCTCCCTTAGGAACGACTTTTTGTAGCTTCGGCAAACTTACGCTGTGTTCCTTAGAATGACTTTTTGTAGCTTCGGCAAACTTACGCTGCGTTCCTTAGAACGACTTTTTGTAGCTTCGGCAAACTTACGCTGTGTTCCTCAGAATGACTTTTTGTAGCTTCGGTAAAACTTGTAATGTGATTTTTAGCCCCGCGTTCCCTTAGGAATGACTTTTGTGCTTTAGCAACTTTTTTGAACTTCGTGAGTCTGTGGAGAAGATATATTATACTATGGCAAGAACGAAGCTATTACAGGAAATTGAAAACGACAAAAGAACTAGGTTTTCAATGATTGTTCCTTATTAAAAAAGAAAATGATAACGAATGTAAAAACTGTTTCAGGGGTAGGATATCTCTTAGTAGATATGCTTCGATTCTGGCACAGTACTGTTGACTGTGCGAGCTTCGGACTCCTCCCTGAAATCTCGCTGCTGATGGGTCTGTTGGCTCCCTTCTGGCTGCTGGCCTCGTGAATATGCAGGTTGTAGTGGTGGCGGAGGTGGAGGCTGTGGCCAAGATGCCTGTGGCTGACTAGCCGAAGCAACAGACGCTGCAGGATGGTTACCCACATACTCTGGTATGTAGGGTGAGTGATACGAAGCAGTATGCATGACCTGCTTCGGCTGGTTCTGCTGCGTTGCGGCTTCTGCTATTTCCTTTTGTTTCTGAATGGTGACATGGCACATCCTTGTAGTATGGCCCTTGTCCTCACCACAGAATAAGCAATAAATTTTCCTAGGTTGATTCCCAAACCTTCCTTCGAAGCCCCTGGCGCCTCTGCCTCTTGGAGCTGGCGGCCGAAGATAGCTTTGTTGCTGCCCCGAAGCTTGCGAGGAATATTGTGGCCTCTGTTGTTGACTTCCTCTGTCGTCACTCTAGGTGGAGTGGATTGACCTAACATGCCTTGGGTGGATTCTCCCTCCGAAGCCTCTGGTCATCTCAGAGAACATGTAGGCTTCCTCCCTTCTTTGACGAAAGTCATTGTCAGCACGGATGTATTCATCCATCTTTTGAAGTAGCTTCTCCAAAGTCTGTGGAGGCTTTCTAGCAAAATACTGGGCAGTAGGTCCTGGACGAAGCCCCTTGATCATGGCCTCAATGATAATTTCATTGGGCACTGTAGGTGCCTGTGCTCTCAGACGCAAGAACCTTCGGACGTATGCCTGAAGATACTCCTCATGGTCTTGCGTGCATTGAAACAGAGCCTGAGCTGTGACTGGCTTCGTCTAAAAGCCCTGGAAACTTGTCACCAGCATGTCCTTGAGCTTCTGCCATGAAATGATAGTCCCTGGCCGAAGAGAAGAATACCACGTTTGAGCAACATTCTTAACTGCCATGACGAAGGACTTGGCCATGACAGCTGCATTGCCTCCGTATGAAGATATAGTTGCTTCATAACTCATCAAAAACTGCTTCGGGTCTGAATGCCCATCATACATTGGAAGCTGAGGTGGCTTGTATGATGGGGGCCACGGGATAGCTTGCAGTTCTGCTGCCAAGGGAGAAGCATCATCAAAAGTAAAGGTATCATGATTAAAATCATCATACCATCCATCATCGTTGAACAAGCCCTCTTGATGAAGCTCCCTGTGCTGGGGCCTTCGATCTTGCTCATCTTGAGCAAGGTGATGTACTTCTTCAGTGGCTTCGTCAATCTGCCTTTGAAGGTCAGCTAGTCGGGCCATCTTCTCCTTCTTCTTTTGCACTTGTTGATGAAGCATCTCCATATTTCTGATTTCTTGGTCCAACTCATCCTCTTGGGGTGTTGGACTAGTGGCCTTCCTCTTCTGGCTTCAGGCCTCTCGAAGAGAAAGGGTCTCTTGATTTGGGTCCAGTGGCTGTAGAGCGGCAGCCCCTAGCACTGAAACTTTCTTCGGTGGCATGACGAAGGTCAATGCTTACTGAAGGTGGTCGAAAAGAGTTCACCGGAGGTGGGCGCCAATGTTGGGGACTTGTTCTCAAATGCTATGAGTTAAGAACAAGGCAACACAAAAAATGTTAAATGTTAATACCCTTCGTCCTTCGAGACATTATTTCTCTTAGGATATAATGATCTTCGGACGAAGGTCATGAAGGACATACCTTCATCATTGCAGTATACGATAATGAAAAGAGAATCATATGAAATGTAAAAGATAACATGAACAATTATGTATCATTATCAGCTCATTTATATTTTATTATCATGGAAAAATAGAAATGATATCAAGTTACAAATGTACCTTCGGCTTGAAAGAAGGTAAAGGTACAAGCGTGACGCAAAAGCAAATGCCAAGTCAGCGTGAACAGTACAGGAGCACTGTTCATCTATTTATATGCACGGGACGCAGCCCATGTAAAATTACACCCATGCCCTTTACATTTGCTAATGACTCTATAGTGATCCATCAAGGTCTAAATAGCCTTTTCGCTTTTAAGTCGGTTCCCTTTTCTGCTATCATGCCGAAGCTCCCTTGCGCATAGCTTCGGCTCTGCGTCAACCTTCGTATTCTTCGTGCTTCTCACACTGTGGTTCTGATCCAAGTCCGAAGGTACCTGTTCATGTATTACACTCCAGAAACATTGTTAAATCATGTTTTTGAGGACCTTCGGAAGACGAAGGCCCCCAACAGCTGCACCCTCCTACTTAAGCCCCTCGCACCGGGACGTCAGGTCAGCCACTTTGGCGCTCCTCCGTGCCAGCTGCTCATTCGACCGAAGCAGCGCGGTCCGATGGCGCTACAGCGCTTCCCAGACACAGCGTTCGCGGTGGAGGAAGATGGACTTGGACATCGACCTCTTCATGAGCTCCTGCGGGGGAAGGAAAACTTTCGTCACCATGCTGCTAAGGGACAAATAATCTATACAAAAGAGAGCAACGCCCGTACGTTGGCCAACGCCCTGATCTCAGCCTAGTACTCCCGCTCCTCGACGTCGTCGAGGACAAAGTATGGGTCGCCCTCGGTAGACGTCCACGCCAGAGGCGACCCTCCCCATAACGTGGGGTCTGGCCCGGAGCGAACAAGGTCACCGCTAACCCCTATGATAGGGGGCTCGATGATCGTTTCATCACCGAGCAGCGGCCCGTAGACTATTCTCCATGGCGACCTCGAGGAGCTGGCCCCCTCGGCGCATCCCGCCCCCGAGCTCGGCGTGACTTCGGGGGTGTCGAGGATGGCGCGTAGGAGGTCGGAGACCGTGGGCGACGCGACGTGCGGCGCAGCTTCTGCCTCGTCCTCGGAGGAGACGACAATGGCCTCCACCAGCGACGCGGGACGAGCGGGAGCCACCTCAGCCACAGCCGTGTCAGGCTCAACCGGCACCCTGAGAGAGGGCACAGCCACCTCAGCGCCCTGCTGAGGCAGCTCCTAGACATAAGGGGGGCAGGACGAGGCCCCCACAGACATCCCCGCACCGCGCTTCACCGCCTTGGTGATAGTAAAGATCGGCGCATTGGCTCAACGCTTGGAGCTAAGGACAGAAACGACAGTCAGAGGAAAAACGGTGCATGAAAAGACGTTCTCGCACTTTGACTACATACCTGGAGACAGGTATTGCTGAAGGCCTTGGCCTCCAGATTTCTGGCCCCTGCTGCCCCGCCGCCGACATAGGCAGGGAATGGTCACCTCTTCTGCAACCCCCGACTCAGGGGCCGGGGATGGAACGATGGCCGAGGTCACTATGGTCCCCAGGACGACGACATGAGGGGAGTGACGGGCCCCTCCTCCATGTTCCCCCCAGCGGGCGGCCGCTGAGGGGACTCGGCCGGCGCACCCGTAGGCGCGACGACGACTTCCACGGGAAGGGGAGCGACTTCCCCCTCCACGACCTCTGCCTCTTCCACCGAGGCAGGGATGGGGGCAGGCTCGGCTGATGCCCACACTCCGGACAGGGACGCTACCGGCCCCTGCACGGAAGGAGCTGCGCCGCTAGAAGGGCCCACTGAGGCTGGCGCGGACCTGGGCCCGACCTCGGGGCTGAAGCCCACGCGGACCTCCATCCCCTCATTTTTGTCGTCGTCATCCTCCTCCTCCTCAGTGCTGAGAGAGGCCTCAAGCGGGAGCCCCTCCCTCGCCTGCGCTCTACGGTGCTTTTCCAGCAAATCGCGAGCCACCATCCTCTTATGGGCCCGCTTCTTCACCTCGTCCTTCTTCCGCTTCTTCTCCTCGGCCGCCAGCCGGCGCACCTCCATGGCCACCGCGTCCTCTAGGACCGGGGCTCGGGTGGTCCGGAAGCCCCGGAGCCCCTGACAAGGGGACGAGAAGGTAAGACTGAGACAAAAAAGAAGAAAAAACCAAAAACAAAAAAAAACAGAGGACTCACCAGGGACATGTAGCCCTGCTCGGGGCGCATCGGCACCACGACGGAGTAATCTGCCTTCCCCACTGTTCCCTTCTCTCGTTGGAGAAGTTCATCGGTGGAGAGGGCAGCCGAGGCCAACTAGGAGCTTTCCACAGAGGCCTTGGGGGTCATCTCGTCGAGGCGGAGTTGGCGGTCGGCCAGCGGCAGCACCCGCCGCCGGTGGTAGGCTGCGACAACTCCGGCCGCGGTGAGACCGCGGTCCCGGAGCTTCCGCAGCGCCTCCAGCAGCAACTTGAGGTGGGCCTGGAGCTCCCAAGGCAGCCCCCACCTCCATCGCTCCTCCTCTCCGAGGATGACACGGTACATAAACACCGGCAGCCGCTCGTCTTCATTGCGGAGGCAGAACCATCGGCTCTGCCACCCCTTATTCGACGAGGTGAGGGTGGTAGGGATGTACAGCGTCGCTCGGTCCGAGCGTAGCTAGAGCGTGCAGCCACCGGCGTGGACGGCGTGGCACACCGTCCTCACCTCACTAGGGAGGGAGAAAGGCTCCATGCAGAAGAGATGGACCCACAGGTCCCAGTGGGGGTCAATCCCCAGGAACCCCTCGCAAACGCCGGAGAAGATGGCCGCCTGTGCGATGGAGTTGGGGTTGAAGTTGTGTAACTCCACCCCATAGTAGTGTAGCAGGGCCCACATGAAGCGACTCGTCGGAACTCTGAAACATCATTCATGGAACGTGGTGAAGCTGACGATATAGCCCACGTGCAGATCTGGCTCCTACTCGTCGAGCGACGCGATCCACTCGGGCTACGGGCCGGTGGACTAGGGCCGGAGTAGGCCAGCTTCAACCGGCGCCTCTAGATCCTCATCAGTGATGGAGGATACGGGCCATGGGTTGTGGGGAGGAAGGACGGTGATCTTCTCCGCCATATGAACAAAGGAAGAGGCGAGAGGAAGACGAAGGGCTCTTTGGGCAGAAGGTGAAAACAGCGTTCGAAGGCAAAGGAATGAAACAACAAAGGTAACGGTCTGAAGCTTCCCCCTTGGTCACCTTTATATAGGGACAGAGCCACCAAAGTGTGAATCTAAAAAGGCCGGACGACGGTCGTTTCGAATCCTACGCGCACGCGTGCCGAGAATGGTCGGCTGACCGGCAGTATGTCCTGTCGCATTAAATGGCCATGTCCCCACCGAGATAAAATGTGTCGAGCGTCATTCCTCATCCCGCCTCAAAAGGTACACCCTCTACCCTCGACTTCTCTGCCCTTTATCCTCTTGGCAATCGGACAAGAAGGAAGTGTCTTCTGCCTCGGGCAACCCCCCTCGGAAAAGGGAGCAGCGAATCAGGAAAAGTCGTCTTCTGCCTCGGCATGTCACTCCGGGAGGAAGAAAGGCAAGGAAAGGTATTGTTCAGAGGTTCGAAGGTTCAACCCTCAGCAGGGTTCAGACAAACCGCCTCAGGACTTTAGGGCTCTGAGCCTAATACTGATCAAGGGTTTGAAGGTTGGCCCCTCAGAAGGGCTCCAAAACCGCTCTAGAGCATAGAGTCAGGGATGACTATAGGTACACCCATACATGGCCCTAGCTCGGGTTGCAACCCGAGGTACCTTAAGACATATTCTGAGACCCCCGAGAGCGATTCGTGATGGTATCCCATCGTAGGGAGGCATCGAGCCCTCAGACCTCATCGAACGGGTTCGGGACTAGGCGAATCACCCGTATATATCTTTTGGGGCGTGTCTCCAGACCACTGGCTAACTCCTAACGAAAGGAGCTCGGACTCCCGCTCGGATTACCCGTTAACAGCTCAATGGAAACGTCATGTTCGTCACCCATCAAGGGTAGCATGACACATTCCCCCCTTTCTTCTCGCGAAGAGGCGATGAAGGGGCATATAAACCAAAAGTTGAGGCATCCCTCGATCGACCTCTTGCTCCGTGTAGAGGCTCAGGGGCTACCCTCGCAAATCACGTGAACAATTTCCATGATGGACCCAAATCAAACAGGACCTATCAAAGAACCAAAGCCCCCGGAGGAGTCAACCACTCCTTCAGGGCCTCGGGGATACACCCGATGGATGCGCTTGCGCGCACCCATCAGAAAACAAACACGTCCTACCTCTCAAAAAGCAGCATGAACGGTTCCCATGGATTGACCCAAATCAACGGGACCTATCAAAGAACAAAAGCCCCCGAAGGATTCAACCACTCCTTCAGGGCCTCAGGGGCTACACGCGACGGGTGCGCTTGCGCGCTGAAAGTCACCTAGAGGGGGTGAATAGGCGAATCCTGAAATTTACAAACTTTAAGCACGCACTAAGGCCGGGGTTAACGTTAGAATTAAATCGGAATACGAAAGATAGTTCTCCTTGCTTAGAGTTGTTCAATCAATGTGGATAACGTTTGAGAGCAAACTCAAATCAATATGAGCAAGAGAACTTTTAGAGAGAGGAAAGAGGGAAAACAAATCAAGTGAAGATCAACAAGTGAACACGGTGATTTGTTTACCGAGGTTCGGTTCCAAAGAACCTAGTCCCCACTGAGGAGGCCACAAAGGTCGGGTCTATTCCAACCCTTTCCTTCTCTCAATCGATCACATAGACCGGTCGAGGTTTCTCCTTAATCACTTGGGTCACTAAGACCCTACAAGGATCACCACACACTTAGGTGTCTCTTGCTAGCTTTACAAAGCACTTAGAATAAGAATGAGAAGGAGAAAGCAATCCAAGCAACAAAAGAACACAAAACACCCTCTCTCAAGTCACTAAGCAATTGAGTTGATTTGGGAGCTTGAAGAGGATTTGATCTATTGATTATGTCTTGGAGTGTAGTCTTTTGCTCTTGCAATGAATGTGAAGTTCAAAAAACTTGGATTGGCTTGAATGGAGGTGGTTGGGGGTATTTATATCCCTAACCACTATTCTAGTTGTTGTTGTCGATGGCGCACCAGGCAATCTGGTGGTGCACCGGACATGGCATTGTTCAGTGTCTGGTGCGTGTCACGTCAGCTGCTCGTTGGGGTTTGGAGCAGTTGACTGTTGAAGTCCTTTGTCTTGTAGCTGCACCGAACAGTCCGGTGGCACACCGGACATGTCCGGTGCGTCCTGACATTGTTGCTCTGACTTCTGACCGCGCATTGTTCACTTTTGCAGTCGACTGTTGTGCGCAGGTGACCGTTGCTCTGTTGGCTCACCGGACACTATCCGGTGCACACCGGACAGTCCGGCGAATTATAGCGGAGCGCCTCTCAGAAAACCCGAGAGTGGCCAATTCGTTGGTGCCTTGACTTGGGCACCGGACAGTGTCCTGTGCGCCACTGGCAACACCAATACTAGTCATTGCTCCAAACTTGATTGAGTCCCCAACTTAATTTCTTTCTTAGTTTATGTTGAACCTTATGCACCTGAGATAAATGTCATCTAAGCAAACTAGTTAGTCAACATGGTTTGTGATGGAAGTCAAACACCAAAATCGATTATAGGAAATGTTTCAAGCCCATATCCCTTTCAATATCCTCCTTTTTGGTGATTGATGCCAACACAAACCAAAGCAAATATAAAGTGTAAAATGTAACTAGTTTGCAATTATGATAGATGTGCATAGGTTACTTAGATTTAAACCAATTGAAAGACTTTCTACATAAGTTTAAGAATACATGTGATTGCTTTCTTCTATTTAACATTTTGGACCACAATTGCACCACTTGCTTGTTTTTGCAAATCTTTTAGAAAAGTATTTTCAATTTTTTTTGCAAATAGCCAAAGGTATAAGAATATGATTTTAAGAACCATTTTCAAGATTTGAAATTTCTCCCCCTATTTCAAATGCTTTTCCTTTGACTAAATAAAAGCTCCCCCTAAAGAAGTTCCCCTTAGCTATCAAGAGGGATTTTGAAATGATTTCCCTTTTTGAAACAGATACCAGTTGAAATAATTTTTAAATTTGAAAATGGTGGTGTGGTCCTTTTGCTTTGGGCCAATAAATTCTCCCCCTTTGGCATTAATCACCAAAAACGAAGAACTTGAGAGCCCTCTAAATTCTCCCCCTTTGGGGCCTATGTAGAGGATATGAGTGAAAGTTTATACCAATTGAGAATTTTATGAGTAAGGCAAAGGATAAATGATACCGTTAGAGTTGGAGTGAAAGCCTTGCCTTTGCCGAATATTCCATTTCCCTTTCAATTTAAGACTAATCATAGAAATACACTTGAAAGCACATTAGTCTTAGCCTTGGCACAAGAAGAATAAGAAATATGCATTTGTACCAAATGAAAGAGATATGATCAAAGGTATATAAATGAGCTATGTGTGCAATGTTTCAATCAAAGTTCCGAGAATCTAAGAAGTTTAGCTCATTCCTAAGTTTGCTAAAAGTCTTTTCATCTAGTGGCTTGTAAAGATATCGACTAATTGGTTGTGGGTGCTAACATAAGCAATTTCGATATCCCTCTTTTGTTGGTGATCTCTCAAAAAGTGATATCGGATGTCTATGTGCTTAGTGCGGCTGTGTTCAACGGGATTATCTGCCATGTGGACTGCACTCTCATTATCACATAGGAGAGGGACTTTGTTCAATTTGTAGCCATAGTCCCTGAGGGTTTGCCTCATCCAGAGTAAATATGCACAGCAATATACTCGGCTTCGGCGGTGGATAGAGCTACTGAGTTTTGTTTCCTTAAAGCCCAAGACATCAGGGATCTTCCAAGAAACTGACAAGTCCCTGATGTACTCTTCTTGTGAATTTTACATCCGGCATAATCGGCATCGAAATACCCAATTAAATCAAAGGTAGATCCCTTAGGGTACCAAAGCCCAAACTTAGGAGTGTAGACTAAATATCTCATGATTATTTTCACGGCCCTAAGGTGAACTTCCTTAGGATTTACCTGGAACCTTGCACACATGCATACAGAAAGCTTAATATCCGGTCGTGAAGCACATAAGCAGAGTAAAGATCCTATCATCGACTGGTATACCTTTTGATCTAGGGATTTACCTCCCGTGTCGAGGTCGAGATGCCCATTTGTTCCCAAGGGTGTTTTGATGGGTTTGGTATTCTTCATTCCAAACTTCTTAAGTATATCTTGAATGTACTTAGTGTGGCTAATGAAGGTGCCCTCTTGGAGTTGCTTGATTTGAAATCCAAGGAAATACTTCAACTCCCCCATCATTGACATCTCGAATTTCTGTATCATTATCCTACTAAATTCTTAACAAGTTGACTTGTTAGTAGACCCAGATATAATTTCATCGAGATAAATATGGCATATAAACAAGTCTTTAGCAATTGTTTTAGTGAAGAGAGTAGGATCAGCTTTACCAACTTTGAAGCCATTAGTGATAAGGAAGTCTTGCAGGCATTCATACCATGCTCTTGGAGCTTGCTTGAGCCCATAAAGCACCTTTGAGAACTTATAAACATGGTTAGGATACTCACTATCTTCAAAGCCGGGAGGTTGCTCAACATATACCTCTTCCATGATAGGAACATTGAGGAAGGCACTCTTTACGTCCATTTGATATAACTTAAAGCACTGGTAAGTAGCATAGGCAAGTAATATATGAATTGACACAAGCCTAGATATGGGTGCATAGGTTTCATCAAAATCCAAACCTTCGACTTGTGAATAACCTTTGGCAACAAGTCGGGCTTTGTTCCTAGTCACCACACCATGCTCATCTTGTTTGTTGCGGAATACCCACTTGGTACCTACAATATTTTGGTTAGGACGTGGAACTAAATGTCATACCTCATTTCTCGTGAAGTTGTTGAGCTCTTCTTGCATTGCCACCACCCAGTCCGGATCTCTTAGTGCATCCTCTATCTTGTATGGTTCAATGGAAGACACAAAAGAGTAATGTTCACAAAAATGAACAACTCGAGATCGAGTGGTTACCCCCTTGTGAATTTCACCAAGTATGGAATTGAAGGGTGATCTGTTTGAATTGCTTGGTGGACTCTTGGGTGTGGCGGTCTTTGATCTCTAATCTCTTGATCATATTCCTTGTCTTGATCATCTTCATCTCCCCCTTGATCAATGTCCTCCTCCTGAGGTGGCTCATCATCTTGGTCTTCATCCTCTTCTTCTTGAGCCATGTCCTCTTCTTGAGTAGGTGGAGATGCTTGTATGGAAGATGATGGTTGATCTTGTGATTGTGGGGGCTCTTCGGATTCTTTTGGACACACATCCCCAATGGACATGTTCCTTAGCGTGATGCACGGAGCCTCTTCATCATCTAATTCATCAAGATCAACTTGCTCCACTTGGGATCCATTAGTCCCATCAAACACAATGTCACAAGAAACTTCAACTAATCCAGTGGACTTGTTGAAGACTCTATATGCCCTTGTGTTTGAGTCATAACCAAGTAAAAAGCCTTCTACTGCTTTAGGAGCAAATTTAGAATTTCTACCTCTCTTAATAAGAATAAAGCATTTGCTCCCAAAAACTCTAAAATAAGAAACATTGGGATTTTTATCGGTGAGGAGTTCATATGATGTTTTATTGAGGATTCGGTGAAGGTAGAGTCGGTTGATGGAGTAGCAAGCGGTGTTAATCGCCTCCGCCCAAAACCGATCTGGTGTCTTGTACTCATCAAGTATGGTTTGTGCCATATCCAACACAGTTCTATTCTTCCTCTCCACTACACCATTTTTGTTGAGGTGTGTAGGGAGAAGAGAACTCATGCTTGATGCTCCTCCTCGAGAAATCCTTCAATTTGAGAGTTCTTGAACTCCGTCCCATTGTCGCTTCTAATTTTTTTGATTCTGAAAGTCGCCTAGAGGGGGGTGAATAGGCGAAACCTGAATTTTACAAACTTTAAATTCGCACTAAACTCGGGGTTAGCGTTAGAATTAAATCAGAGTTTGAAAGATAGTTCTCCTTGCTTAGAGTTGCTCAATCAATGCGGATAACATTTGGGAGCAAGCTCAAATCAATATGAGCAAGGGAACTTTTAGAGAGAGGAAAGAGGGGAAACAAATCAAGTCAAGATCAATAAGTGAACACGGTGATTTGTTTTACCGAGGTTCGGTTCCAAAGAACCTAGTCCCCGTTGAGGAGGACACAAAGGCTGGGTCTAATCTAACCCTTTCCCTCTCTCAATCGGTCACACAGACAAGTCGAGGCTTCTCCTTAATCACTTGGGTCACTATTGTTCACTTGTTCTCAAATGCTATGAACCAAGAACAAGACAGCACAATTGTTAATGGTTAAAGACCTTCGTCCGTTGAAGCATTATTTTCTCTCGGATATAATGATCTTCAGACGAAGGTCATTGTAAGTGCAATCAACCCCAAGTGAGGGTTTTGGTGATTTAATGACAAAACAAATAAGGGTACTAACAGTTTTGTTCTCAGTGTATGATTAGAAAGAAATAGGAACTTAAGGAAGCACCAAGGACTTCATGCAACAGACGTATAAAAATTTATGTAAAATCTTGAGTTGCATAATGTAATTCTTCCCTATTCTTTTCCGCACAAGTATAGGTGTTTGCTATAGCTCAAGTCCCCAAATTCAAAAGCTATTTTTGAAAACCAAAAATCACTCTAACATTATCTGGTTGACCATGGTTAGGGTTGAGAAACCTAGAGTGTTCTTGCTGAAAAGCAGCTGAACTTCTTCAACTGCAGCTGAGCTTTCCAGCTGAACTTAACTTCAGTTGTGATGAGTTTCTTCAGCTGTAGCTGAGCTTTTCAGCTGAGTTGAACTTTCAACCCCAGCTGAACTTCAACTTCAGTTGTGGACCTCTTTGACCATACCTAGCTAGGGGTGGTAATGGATTGTGATCCAAATAGTTCTTCACAAAATGTCAAGGCCCTAAATAAATTATAGCTCAAAAATGACTAGAAATAGAGCCCGATCCTAACCCGCTTCGATCCTTAAATCTTATAGTGCAAAATTTATAGCCCATTGTCAGCCCTAACCCAGCTGAACTTGCCCCCGGGCAGCTGAGCTGGGGTTTTCTCTCCAAAACTCTCTGGTCTAGACCAGCTGAACTGGTCCTGGGGGGCAGCTCAACTGGTCTCTGACCCCTCTGACTTCTGACCTGCAGTCTGCCAGTCAGACTGGCAGTCAGGTCACCAGGGGTGTCAGGGGGCGGTTCAACCGGTCCTGACCTGTCTGTCCCGCCTGCAGGTCAGTCTGCCAGTCAGTCTGGCAGTCAGACTGGCAGACAGTCTGCTGACCTGTTAGGGGGCGGTTCAACCGGTTTTCTACGAGGTTTCTGGTCAAACGGCTAGTTTTTGAGCCGTGACTATAAATAGAACCCTCTCTCTCCCTTCTTCAATGCGACTGGACACTCACACATTTATTGCTCACCTAACTTGAGACAAAGCACTCATCTCTCCCATCTCTCTCACACTTAAATCTTCCTCAAGATTCAACCTTGTTGGAGGAGCTCTTGGGTGTGAGGTTTGTGCTTGTGCTCACAATTTGGCTTTGCTCTCCCATCTCTTTTTACAAAGACTTGAGCTTGTGCAAACCCCTCTTGTGCTTTCTTGGTGTTCTTGAAACCCTAAGTTTCAAGATCTTTTGAGGTTGCTTGGGAGTCTCCAAATTTGTGGACGACCCCAAGAAGTTTGTATCACCCGCTCTTTGAGCTGAGATAAGAAGAGATTACCTTGACCTTTGTGGTCGGCTTTTGGAGGATTAGGGTTGAAAAAGACCCGGCCCTTTGTGGGCTCCTCAACGGGGAGTATGACACCTTTGTGGTGTGGCCGAACCTCGGATTAAATCTTGTGTCTTGTGTTCTTGCTTGTCTTTAACTTAAAATATTTTTACTCGCAAGATTGACATAAAGATTTTTCCGTAGAGTTTATCTAAAAGTGAAATAGCCTTTACATATTCATCTTTTCATTCTAACTTAGCTATATCTTACTTCTCACAAGAACTCGCGAAATACTTTTTCGAGTAGATTAGCTGTTGAACCGGCCTGCACCAGTCGAACTGTGTATTTAACAATCTTTCGAAGTTTGTTGTGAAAATTTTCAGATTAGCCTATTCACCCCCCTCTAGGCTACTTTCAATTGGTATTAGAGCTTCGTACCTCGTTTTACGCTTAACCGCGTGAGGAAACGATCATGTCTACTCAACGGGACCATGTGGATCCTCTCCTCGAGGAAATCCCCATCACATCTTCCGGTGAGGAAGTGGACCCCAAGGTCCTCGACCTCGCCATGAAGATTGTCGAGAAGATGTTCCTCAAAATGAAAGAGGAAGATGCTAAGAAAAAGGCCGAAGAAGAAGAATCAAGAAGAAAGGCCGAATAAGATAAAGGTAAAGGAAAATTTGATTACAATGACGATCTAGTGGATCTTTTGGTGTCGAAGGTGTTGAGCAAGGTAAGTCTCAACACCGAAGGATCATCTACCAAAAGCAAAGGTAACGAATTTAGTAAAGTTAAATTCGATTACTCTAGAAATTTTATCCCCGACTTCTCTTCCGCCCCACTTGGAAAGTTACCAACTCTTAGTGAGTTGAACTATGACGAGTGGGCCGACAAGATGAAAGTCGCATTTAATCGGTGTGCATCCTAGTCTTTGGGAGATTGTTAATGTAGGTATGTATAAGCCCGCCCAAGGAGAAGAGATGACTCCAGAAATGATGCAAGAGGTTCATCGCAATGCTCAAGCAGTGAGCATAATTAAAGGAAGTCTTTGTCCGGAAGAATACCGGAAAGTTCAAGGAAGAGAAGATGCCCGTGACATTTGGAATATTCTTAAAATGTCACATGAAGGAGATCCCAAAGCTAAGAGACATAGAGTTGAAGCTTTGGAGAGTGAGCTTGCAAGATATGATTGGACAAAAGGTGAGTCGCTTCAATCACTCTTTGATCGGTTGATGGTGTTAGTAAACAAAATAAGAGTGCTTGGAAGTGAAGATTGGAGTGACTCCAAGGTCACAAGATTATTCATGAGAGCATATAAAGAAAAGGATAAGAGTCTAGCAAGGATGATAAGGGATCGTGATGACTATGAGGATATGATGCCTCATCAATTATTTGCAAAGATTCAACAACACGAGTCCGAAGAAGCCCCTATCAAGGCAAGAGACTCTCATGCCTTGATCACTAATGAACAAGACACACCCAAGAAGAACAAAGACCACAAAGCAAAGAAAGTGGTCGAGACCTCAAGTGATGAAGATAGCTCAAGTGATGAAGACACAGCTATGTTCATCAAAACATTCAAGAAATTTGTAAGGAAAAATGACAAGTTCCAAAGGAAAGGAAAGAAGAGGGCATGCTATGAATGTGGCCAAACCGGTCATTTCATAGCGGATTGTCCTAACAAGAAGGAACAAGAAGCCAAGAAGGAATACAAGAAGGACAAGTTCAAAAAGGGAGGCAAGACCAAGGGACACTTCAAGAAGAAGAAATATGGTCAAGCCCATATTGGTGAAGAATGGAACTCCGATGAAGAATGTTCTAGCTCCGAGGAAGAGGAAGTGGTGGCAAACGTGGCCATCCAATCTACATCAAGCTCGCAACTCTTCACCAACCTACAAGACAACTCCTACACTCCAACTTGCCTCATGGCAAAAGGAGATATAGTAATGATTTTCCAAATGATGATGATGATGAACAAATTGCCATGAAAAATAAAATGATTAAAGAATTTGGATTGAATGGATACAATGTTATCACCAAATTAATGGAGAAGCTAGATAAAAGAAAAACAACTCTTGATGCTCAAGAAGACTTGCTTATCCTTGAAAAGGAAAGAAACCTAGAGCTTCAAGAATTGCTACACAATAAAGATGAAATGCTAGATGTCTTGACTAAGGAAGTATCTTTAGTAAAGATAACTATAGAGAATAAAGATAAAGAAGTAATTAATATGAAAACCTCTATAGCTAATCTTGCAAATGAAAAGAATGCACTTGAAACAAGCATGTTAAGCTTAAATGTTCAAAATCAAGAACTTCAAGTGCAACTTGAAAATTGCAAGAACATCAATGCCTCATCTTTAGTGATTGAATCTAAGTCTAGCTCCTTAAATGATAATTTTTGCAAACATTGTGCCAAATATCATGCTTCTTGTTGTCTAACGAACCATGCAAGGAAGAATAGCCCATAGGTGAAGGTCAAAGGAATATTGAAAAGATGCTCTAGCAATGATGGGTTAAAGAAAGTTGAACCCAAGTACAAGTCCCTAAAGCCCAACAATGGAAGGAGGGGGCTTGGGTTCAACTCATCCAAGGAAAACCCTAGCACAGTGCATAAGGGGTGGAGATCCCCCAAGTTCATAGAGGGAACCACCCTATATGATGCCTTGGGGAGGATTCACTCCTCAAATGACAAGTCACCTCAAGTAAAGGTAAACTTGAGTTCCACAAAGAGTAAGATGAAGGAAGTGGGATCCTCAAGTGGACAACAATTTAATGCTCCCATTTCTCACTCTTATCTTTGTGATTATATGTTGACTTGGGATTTAGGGAAATTGGTTGTCAAATATGTGGGTGCCTACACTAAAAAAAGTCATGAAAAGAAGTGTGTGGGTACCCAAGGCTATAACTAACACTGTAGGACCCAATTCAACTTGGGTACCTAAAAGCATAGCCTAAACTTGTTTTGCAGGTCTACTCCTCTGGTGGGTCAAGTTGGGTGCTTGATAGTGGATGTACAAATCACATGACCGGGGAGGAAGACATGTTTCATTCATTGCAACTAACTCAAGAAGCACAAGAAATTGTGTTTGGAGATAGTGGCAAGAGTAAGGTGATTGGTATTGGTAAAATTCCTATCTCTGACCAACAATCACTCTCAAATGTTTTATTGGTAGATTCTTTAAGCTACAATTTGTTGTCCGTTTCACAACTTTGTGGAATGGGTTATAATTGTTTATTTTCTGATGTGGATGTGAAGATCCTTAGAAGGGAGGACTCCTCAGTTGCCTTTACGGGTCGCTTGAAGGGCAAGCTTTATCTTGTTGATTTCACAACAAGTAAAGTGACGCCTGAGACTTGTTTAGTGGCAAAGTCCGACAAGGGTTGGCTATGGCATCGCCGGCTAGCCCATGTCGGTATGAGGCATTTGGCCAAACTTCAAAAGGATAATCACATCATTGGACTAACAAATGTTGTATTTGAGAAAGATAGGGTTTGTGGCGCATGCCAAGTAGGAAAGCAACATGGAGTCCCACATCAATCAAAGAATGTGGTCACAACAAAGAGGCCATTGGAGCTTCTTCACATGGACCTCTTCGGACCTGTGGCTTACATTAGCATTGGTGGTAGTAAGTATGGATTAGTCATTGTTGATGATTTTTCTCGTTTCACCTGGGTTTTCTTTTTGAGTGATAAAGGTGAAACTCAAGAAATATTGAAGAAATTCATGAGAAGAGCTCAAAATGAGTTTGAGCTCAAAATCAAGAAAGTGAGAAGTGATAATGGGACAGAATTCAAGAACACAGGTGTCGAAGAATTTTTAGGCGAAGAAGGAATCAAACATGAGTTCTCAGTTCCTTACACTCCACAACAAAATGGTGTTGTGGAAAGAAAGAATCGAACTTTAATTGAAGCAGCTAGAACCATGTTGGATGAGTACAAGACACCTGACAACTTTTGGGCAGAGGCGGTCAACACCGCCTGTCATGCAATCAACCGTCTCTATCTTCACAAGATCTACAAAAAGACTGCTTATGAGCTTCTCACTGGTAACAAACCTAAAGTTGATTATTTTAGAGTATTTGGTTGTGAATGTTTTATTCTTAACAAGAAAGTCAAGAGCTCAAAGTTTGCTCCTAGAGTGGACGAGGGTTTCTTGCTTGGTTATGCATCAAATGCGCATGGATATCGCGTTTTCAACAATACCACCGGTCTTGTTGAAATAGCGATAGACGTGACATTTGATGAGTCTAATGGCTCGCAAGGGCATGTTTCTAATGGCACTGCAGGAAATGAAGAACTACCTTGTGAGGCCATAAAGAAACTTGCAATAGGTGAAGTGAGACCTCAAGAAAAGGATGATGAGGAAGGAACTTTGTGGATGACCAATGAGGTTGTTGATGTGGGTGCAAAAGTGGTGGGTGACAAATCCTCCACCCAAGCAAACCCATCAACCTCAAGTCATCCAAGTCTTGAAGAAAATCATCAATTCCAAAGGATGCCAACTGTGGTAGAAGATGAACACGAAAGTGTTAATGGTGAAGTGCCTCTTGATCAAGTGAATGATGAGGAGGAGCAAATACAAAGACAACCATCAGTGCCTCATCCTAGAGTCCATCATACCATTCAAAGGGACCATCCGGTGGACAACATCCTGGGTAGCATCAGTAGAGGGGTAACAACTCGATCTCGTTTAGCTAATTTTTGTGAATTTTACTCGTTTGTTTCCTCTCTTGAGCCACTTAAGGTTGAAGAAGCATTGGGTGATCCGGATTGGATATGTTGGGGACTTGTTCTCAAATGCTAAGAGTTAAGAACAAGGCAACATAAAAGGTGTTAAATATAAAAGTCCTTCGTCCTTCAAGACATTATATCCCTTCGAATATAATGAATTCCGGACGAAGGTTATGAAGGAAGAAACCTTCGTAAGCTCGATAGATGATAAGGAAGAATTCATATATGGAATACAAAGAATAATATAGATATTATCATCAATTTATTTTTATTTTCATTATCATATTCAGAATAACAAATTACAAATGTACCTTCGGATCAACGGAAAGTAAGGGTATAGGCGTGATGCGAAAAGCGAATGCCAAATCAGCGTGAACAATACGAGAGTACTATTCATCTATTTATAGGCAAGGGACGCAGCCCGTGTAGAATTACATTTGTGCCCTTTACATTTATCAATAACTCTATAGTAATTCTTCGAGGTCTAATTTGCCTTTTCATCTTTAAGTCGGTTCCCCTTCTCTGTTATCAAGCCGAAGCTTTTCTGCGCACAGCTTCGTGATCATCTTATCCTTCGTCATAATCGCTTTCCGCCTCGCTCAAGCTTCGTCCTGACCATACTCTTGTATACTTATGACCCGATTCCGAAGATACCTGTTCACATATTTCACTTGGAAAACATTGTTAAATCATGTTTTTGAGGACCTTCGGAAGCCGAAGGCCCCCAATAGTAGCCCCTCGCAATATTAATTTGCTAGAATGATAAATTCATATTGCGACATGGACGAAGGCCTTAAGCCGAAGGTCCAAAAAAACACCTTCCCTTTGCTAGAATAGCAACAGTCATTGACAAGCGGGACCCTCCAGTTTTCAACGCACTAGGTGTATAAATAAGAGCTTACCACGAGTTTATTTGGCACGCTTTCTTGCCATCTGCTCTTGCTCACTCAACTTTTAGCCTGTGCGCAACAACACTTGCTTGGCTTTTTAAATTTTTAAGCTTCGGATTTGAGAGCACTTTCTCAGCGCTTGCGAAGATGTCTGAAGATAAGAAAGCTGTTGCTGAATCGAAGCTAAGCCTTTCTGAGGAGATGCATCTCGGGTTTCTTCAATCAATATCAAAGACCAATACAGAGAAGATCACTAGGGAGATTTTGGAGGGTTTATCTGAAGACACTGGTGACAGTGACAGCTATGATATAGAAAGTGGGGGTGAAGACTCCGAAGATCGACCGTGGCGACCAAGTCACACAGTCTTCGGAAAATCGAGCATTAAATAGAGTCATCTTGATAACATGAGGGGAAGATATTTTCGAGACATGTCTACTGTGAGGGCAGATGATGGGGAGAAGACTGTGCCTACTCCCGAAGAGAATGAAGTCGTAATCTTCCGAAGCTTCTTAAAGGCTGGACTGCGGTTTCCCTTGAGCAGTTTTGTCGCGGAAGTACTGAAGATATTTGAAATCTACCTTCATCAACTTACTCCCGAAGCAATCATAAGAATGGGCATCTTTGTCTGGGCCGTGAGAAGCCAAGGTTTAGAACCAAATGCAAAAAGTTTCTGCAACATACATGAGCTATTGTATGAGACAAAACCCTGGGGTAAAGAGCAGTATCACAACAATTTTGGCTGCTACAGCTTTGGCGCCCGGTCTGGGTCAAGCTGTCTCGTGCCAACCTTTCAAAAGAGGTGGCCCGGCGACTGGATGACGGAATGGTTTTATGTGAAGAATGACTTGAAAACACGGGAAGATATTAAAGATATCATTATGCGTCCTATCTGGCAACGCTTCGGCCTTCGGAGGCTGAAGGTGGAAATGAATGAAGCAGCCGAAGAATGCCAGAGAGCCTTCGGCGTGGTTTGCTCTTTTAATGGGACAAGGGATTTGGTACAAGAACACATTGCCTTCAGAATATGGCCACTTGTAGAAAAGTGGGAAATGCCGAAGGAGACCGTTAGAGAAACTAACGAAGGTGGATTAGTTAGGCTAAAATACACATTCCAATATGGAGATAAATTCGTCGAGCCAGATGATGACTGGCTAAAAAGTATTGAGGCCATAAGTGATGAATTGCTTGGATTATACTCGAAGGCCGAAGACATTGCACTATCAGCGGCCTTCGGAGGCCGAAAGAAGAAGAGACTCAACCGAGTATTTGATGCAATTGGGTTTGTCTACCCCGACTACCGTTATCCATCGCGGGGTCAAAAAAGAAAGAATACATCTTCTGCGAAGGAAGCTTCTTCAGCCGCTCCTAGTGAGTCGGCGCCGAAGAGGAAAAGGGTAAAGGTTCTCACACACCGACCACGTTATATTGAACCGGCTACAGTGCCTGAGTTTGTCGGTGAGACCTCTTCGGCCACCGAAGCTAAAGAACCAACTCCCCTGCCAAATATTGAAGGGCTGGCCGAAGTGCCGGCGACGGAAAAAATAGAAGAACCGAGGGCTAAAGAAACAAAGACATTAGAAGTTCTAAGTCCTTCAGCAAAAATTGAGGCAGCAAAAAGCCAAAAGGGTCCAGCAGTGACCCCAAAAGAAAAAGGATGGTTAATGTGCTGGATGTTTTGGAGACAATTAAGTCTTCAAGCACAACTCCGAAGAAAATTGTTGAATCTTCCGAAGTGCATATTGAAGCATTTGATGCCGAAACTTCAAAACATAAGTCCGAGACTGAAGCTGGGCCTTCAGAGCCCACCAAGGTGAAATCCTTGGAAACCGAAGGAACAGAAACAGCAGAACAAATTTCGGCTGAAAAAACTGACACTGCTGCCCCGAACCATCTTCCGAAACCTTCGATTACATTTTACGTCATGCTTCGGGGAAAAATTGACTGAAAAAGAAAAGCAAGAGGCCCAGTTTTATGCCCACAAACTGAAATATCCAAAGGGGGCGTTGATATTCAACGGCAGTGGAGAAGAAGACTTTTTGTATTGTCTCCCTGACAACAAGGAGATTTCTGTCTGTCGGGAGATGAGCAAGAGCTTCGGATTCCCAACACTAGAAAACGGGCTCTCGGTGCTATCAAAAGACAAACTAGCCGACAGCTTGGCGTATAATAGCTTAAAGGTGCGAAAATAAGGTTTTTGTATTATTTCCTGAAATCAAAATTTTTCATTTGTTTAAGCTTATTGAAACCAAACTTTTTGCAGGGTCTTATACTTAGCAATGCCCTCAGGGCTCAAAAAGATGCTGAAGACGAAGGGTGCGTTATGGCCCTGAGCAACCTTCGTTCCGAAGTAATTGAACTAAGGAACGAAGGTCTTGAAAAGATAAAATATTATATTCATTGATAGATAGAATAAAAGAAGACAAAGCTACTTTTAAAGCTCAAGCTGAGGCTCAGAAGCGTGAAATTGAAGATCTTCGTAAACAACTAGCCAGAGCTAAAGAGGAGCGCACCCTTGAAGAAACAAAACGAGAACTCAGTGAACAATGGGCAAATCATTTGGAGAAAAATGTTGAAGAGCTTCGTGCATCTAAGAAAAGATGCTATGAGAAATCTACAGAATGTGTTAAAAAAGTAAAAACCAGCTTCGCCAGCGTTGGCGCTTTTTCAAGTGAAGAGAACTTCATAAAGGGTGACCCCGAGGGCCCAATCGAATGGATCAGTCACGAAGCTGAGGCCTTTGAAGAAATTTTAAATAGCCGCAGAGACATATGTGCCTTTTCGGGTGCCAGGGGGATTGCTACCATTTTGGAGAGGAAAGGCTGTGAGCATGTGAAATTCTTGGCACAATCCGAAGCCGCCTTATCCTCCAAAGATATAAAAGACCCCTCGGCCGAAGCAAGCCTGGTCGGTGGAAAATTTTTCACCGACATCTGGGACAATGGTGGTCGGGAAATGGCCCAAGAAATTATTAGAAAAAGCGAGAAAGGCATTCATGACGCTAGGAAAGTAGCAGAGGCTACTGAAAAAAGTGCGGATCCCGAAGAGCAATTAGGTACTGACTAGTGGTTTTCGGCTCTTTGTTGTAATTTTTAATTTCAGACTTGCTTACGTTTTGTAATAAAGTTGTACTTTCTCTTCCCTCAGAGCCTACCGAGCCATCGGCGGACCCCCCCCCCCCCCCCCGTGAAGGGGGACGACGAAATTAGAAAAATGGCCGAAGCCGTCATGGATAAAGTTGTTGATCAGCTACTAAACGAAGCTGCAGAAATAGTTCTAAGGGAAGATTAAATGTTATTGTAAAAACATTTAGAATGTAACATTTGTTGAGAAGCATGTGTAATATTTTGTAATTTTGAATGTAATATATTAGCTGTTTATGGTTTTATTTTTTACGATGCATGAAACTTCTTATACATACCATTTTTAGCCTTCGGCGAAAAAACACCTTCCCTTCTTTTCATGCTTCGTAAACAATATCTGTGTTCTCATAAGATCAGTAACCAATCCTCGTAAAATCAATAACCAATAGAACTTTCCATTTCAGAACTTGACGAAGGTATAACTCTTCAATAGCTATTTTTTGTGCCTTGTCACTATTTCTTCGAAACAGTTTTCGGATATCAATACTGAGACCCCCTTCTTGCGCTATTGATGCAATATGATGTATGATGTTATGTTATGCAAATGATGTAATGATGTGATGTTCTGCAAAATGATATTTGCCGAAGGTCGATGTTTTTTCACTGCAAGCCTCCCTTAGGAGCTTCTTCGCCTTTTACTTCAGCGGAATCAGCGTTTATTTTTCGTTGTAAGCCTCCCTTAGGAGCTTCTTCACCTTTTACTTTCAGCGGAATCAGCGTTTATTTTTCGTTGTAAGCCTCCTTAGGAGCTTCTTCGCCTTTTACTTTCAGCGGAATCAGCGTTTATTTTTCGCTGTAAGCTCTGCATTCCCTTCGGAACGACTTTTGAGCAGAAAACTTACACTGTGCTCCCTTAGGAACGACTTTTTGCTGCTTCGTAAACAATTACGTTGCGTTCCTTAGAACAAAATTTTTGATAATCCGAAGGTCCTCCTTGCCACCATAAATTCTTATGCTTCGGCAACTTAAGCCTATGGAGAAGATATATTCTTTCATTATGGTAAAAAGCGAAACTGTTACAAGAAATTGAAAACGACAAAAAGGACTTAAACCTCCCATAATTGTTTCTTATTAAGAAGAAAATAATACTGAATGCGAAAAAAAGCTGCTGTCGGGGTAGGATATTTGTCAGTAAATATGCTTCGACTCTGGCACAGTGCTATTGACTGTGCGAGCTTCGGACTCTTCTCTGAAATCCCGCTGAAGGTGAGTGTTCTGACTCCCTTCTGGCTGCTGGCCTCGTTGCGTTGGTGGTGGAGGTGGAGGCTGTTGCCAAGATGCTTGGGGCTGGCTTGCCGAAGCAACGGAAGCTGCAGGGTGGTTGCCTACATATTCTGGAATGTAAGGCGAATGGTACGAAGCAGTATGCATGACTTGCTTCGGCTGACTCTGTTGTGCTGCAGCTTCTGCTATCTCCTTTTGCTTCTGGATGGTAACGTGGCACATCCTGGTGGTATGGCCCTTGTCCTCACCACATAATAGACAATAAATTTTCCTTGGCTGATCCCCAAATCTTCCTCCGAAGCCCCTGGCGCCCCTGCCCCTTGGAGCTGGCGGCCGGAAAGAGCTTTGCTGCTGCCCCGAAGCTTGCGAGGAGTACTGTGGCCTTTGTTGTTGACTCCCTCTATCATCACTCTGAGTAGAGTTGTGAATTGACCTGACATGCCTCGGATGGAATCTTCCTCCGAAGCCCCTGTCATTTTAGAGAACCTGTATGCTTCCTTCCTTCTTTGGCGGAAGTCATTGTCAGCTCGAATATACTCGTCCATCTTCTGGAGCAGCTTCTCCAAAGTTTGAGGAGGCTTCCTGGCAAAGTATTGGGCTGAAGGTCCCGGCCGAAGCCCCTTAATCATGGCCTCAATGACAATTTCATTGGACACTTTTGGTGCCTGAGCCCTCAGACGCAGGAACCTTCGGACATACGCCTGAAGGTATTCTTCGTGGTCCTGGGTGCACTGAAATAAAGCTTGAGCAGTGACCGGCTTCGTTTGAAACCCTTGGAAGCTGGTTATCAGCATGTCCTTCAGCTTTTGCCATGAGGTGATTGTTCCTGGCCAAAGAGAGGAATACCAGGTTTGTGCAACACTCTTGACAGCCATGACGAAAGACTTTGCCATAACTGCAGTATTGCCACCATACGAAGATATGGTTGCTTCATAACTCATCAAGAATTGCTTCGGGTCTGAATGACCGTCGTACATGGGGAGCTGGGGTGGCTTGTAAGACTAGGGCCAAGGTGTAGCCTGCAGTTCTGTTGACAGAGGAGAAGTATCATCAAAAGCAAAATTTCCATGATGGAAATCTTCATACCAGTCGTCCTCGTTGTAGAAGCCCTCCTGATGAAGCTCTCTGTGCGGAGGCCTTCGGTTCTGGTCATCTTGAGCAAGATGACGAACTTCTTCAGAGGCTTCGTCTATCTGCCTTTGCAGGTCAGCTAGACGAGCCATCTTTTCCTTCTTTCGTTGGACATGTTGATGGAGCATCTCCAAGTTTTGGATTTCTTGATCCAAGTCGTCCTCCGGAGACGTTGGACTGGTGGCCTTCCTCTTCTGGCTTCGGGCCTCCCTAAGAGAAAGAACATCCTGATTGGGGTCCAGCGGCTGCAGAGTGGCAGCCCCTCTTGCTGGAGCTTTCTTCGGCGGCATGACGAAGGTGATGCTTGCCGAAGGTGTTCAAAACTCAAAAAATGGAAGTGAGTTCACCGGAGGTGGGCGCCAATGTTGGGGACTTGTTCTCAAATGCTAAGAGTTAAGAACAAGGCAACATAAAAGGTGTTAAATATAAAAGTCCTTCGTCCTTCAAGACATTATATCCCTTCGGATATAATGAATTCCGAACGAAGGTTATGAAGGAAGAAACCTTCGTAAGCTCGATAGATGATAAGGAAGAATTCATATATGGAATACAAAGAATAATATAGATATTATCATCAATTTATTTTTATTTTCATTATCATATTCAGAATAACAAATTACAAATGTACCTTCGGATCAACGAAAAGTAAGGGTACAGGGTGATGCGAAAAGCGAATGCCAAGTCAGCGTGAACAATACGGGAGTACTGTTCATCTATTTATAGGCAAGGGACGCAGCCCGTGTAGAATTACATTTGTGCCCTTTACATTTATCAATAACTCTATAGTAATTCTTCGGGGTCTAATTTGCCTTTTCATCTTTAAGTCGGTTCCCCTTCTCTGCTATCATGCCGAAGCTTTTCTGCGCACAGCTTCGTGATCATCTTATCCTTCGTCATAATCACTTTCCGTCTCGCTCAAGCTTCGTCCTGACCATACTTTTGTATAGTTATGACCCGATTCCGAAGATACCTTTTCACATATTTCACTTGGAAAACATTGTTAAATCATGTTTTTGAGGACCTTCGGAAGCCGAAGGCCCCCAACAATTGCCATGCAAGAGGAGTTGAACAACTTCTCCCGGAATGAAGTTTGGTCCTTAGTCCAAAGACCCAAACAAAATGTGATTTGGACAAAATGGGTCTTTAGGAACAAACAAGATGAACATGGCGTGGTTACAAGAAACAAAGCACGGTTGGTTGCCCAAGGCTACACTCAAGTGGAAGGACTTGATTTTGGTGAAACATATGCGCCGGAAGCAAGGTTAGAGTCAATTAGAATATTAATTGCCTATGCTACTAACCATGATTTCAAGCTATATCAAATGGATGTCAAGAGCGCATTTCTAAATGGACCACTACAAGAGAGGGTCTATGTGGAGCAACCACCGGGCTTTGAAGATCCAAAGAAGCCAAATCATGTTTACCTACTTAACAAGGCACTATACGGGCTTAAACAAGCCCCTAGAGCTTGGTATGATTGCCTTAAGGATTTCTTGCTTAAAAATGGTTTTGAAATAGAAAAAGTAGACTCTACTTTATTCACTCGCAAAGTTGACAATCAATTATTTATTTGTCAAATATATGTCGACGACATTATATTTGGCAGTACTGATGAAACTTTTTGTGAGGAATTTAGTAGGGTTATGACAAATAGGTTTGAGATGTCCATGATGGGTGAGCTCAAGTACTTCCTGGGCTTTCAAGTTAAACAACTCAAGGAAGGAACCTTTCTGTGCCAAACCAAGTACACACAAGACATGCTCAAAAAGTTTGGCATGGAAAAGGCAAAGCACGCCAAGACACCAATGGCTTCAAGTGGTCATCTCGACTTAAATGAAGAAGGTAATCTGTAGATCAAAAGCTTTATAGATCAATGATAGGATCTCTACTATATTTGTGTGCATCTAGGCCGGACATCATGCTTAGTGTTTGCATGTGTGCCCGTTTTCAAGCTAACCCAAAAGAGTGTCACTTAGTGGCCGTTAAGAGAATTTTGAGATATCTAGTTCACACCCAAAATCTAGGTCTCTGGTATCCTAAGGGCTCCTTTTTCGATTTATTTGGCTACTCTGATTCAGACTATGTCGGTTGTAAAGTAGATCGAAAAAGCACCTCGGGGACTTGCCAATTCCTTGGGTGGTCCCTGGTGTCTTGGAGCTCTAAGAAGCAAAACTGTGTTGCACTTTCCACTGCCGAGGCCGAATACATAGCTGCTGGTGCTTGTTGTGCTCAGTTTCTATGGATGAAGCAAACTTTGAGAGATTTTGGCTGTGAGTTTAAAAGAATCTCACTACTTTGTGACAATGAGAGCGCCATTAAACTAGCCAACAATCCTGTGCAACATTCTAGAACCAAACACATAGATATAAGACACCATTTTTTGAGGGACCACAAAGCAAAAGGAGATATCGAATTATGTCATGTAAACACAGAAAATCAACTAGCCGATATATTCACAAAACCCCTCGATGAGACTAGATTTTGCTTTCTTAGGAGTGAATTAAATATCTTGGATTCTCGTAACTTAACTTGAAAATGGACACACAGATTATTTGATTCACTATTTTTTTGATTGATAGTTTTAAAGCTTTGTGATGATCTTTCAAAACTTGGTGGAAATGTTAAAATTCAAATGAATTTGAGTGCTACGATTTTTAAAATTTTTCACTTGAAGCTCAACTGGCTTGGCCAGCTGAACTTTCTAGTTCAGCTGGAGAAGGCCAGCTGAACTTCAGCTCAGCTGCTTTTAACCAGAATTAACCAGGACTATCCTGGCCAAAACCGGTTGAACCGGTATTGAGGACTGGTTGAACCGGTCTGGCTCTGTCCGCGCAGGTCTGTCCGCGCAGGTCTGTCAGCCGCAGGTCTGTCCGCAACAGCTTTTTCAGCCGCGCAGCAGTGTCAGGTCGCGCAGCAGTTTTTTTTCAGCCGCGCAGCAGTTCTTTTTTTGGTCGTCCGGTCACATCTGCGCAGCACCTTTTGACTTTTATGGCGCTTGGAATCTCTGCAGCTTTAATTAATGCCATGTCGGGTCGCGTCAGTCACTTTTTGGAACAACTTTTCAGAAACCTGTGCAGTACTTTTTCAGCTTTTACTGTTTGAAGAATCTGCTTTTTACTGCGCAGTCGCGTCAGAAATTTAAATTTTTTTGGCGTTTTCCCTCTGACCGTTTCTGGCACTCTGACCGCACTGGTCAGAAGCGGTTGAACCGGCCCTTGGAGGGCGGTTGAACCGGTCCTGGGGACCAGCTCAACTGCCTATTTATATGTCGCTCCCCTTCTCTTCCCTCACTCCAACCATTCTCGCCTTAGCCTCTCCACGGTGTTTAGAGCCTCCTCTCTCACTCACCTCAACCGGTTCATAGTTCCAAAACCTCTCCAATCATGGTGCGTCGTCGCAACCCTTCCGTGATTGAGTTTAGCAGCGACTCGGATGAGATTCAGGAGGAATCTCCCGTCCCCTCTCCTCCGCCTCGTCGCTCCCTCTCTAAGAGAGGACGCGGCTCTGGTAGGATGGATGGAGAGGGTTCTTCCATGCCCTCGCAACCGACTCGCGGGAGGCGCCAAAAGGTTGGCGCCACTCGACCTCGTCGTAGCACGTCCTCCTCTGGATATGCTCCCTGTTAGGAGGAGGATGGGGCTTTCGACGACTTCATCGACCCTCTGGCGCCAGATGCACTCTACGTCACCGGTCTGCACATGCATTCGGCGATCGTTACCCGCGGTCCACATGAACCTCCTGTCGACTTCTCTCTGAAGGGAGTAGACACCCTTCAGCGCCTGAGGTTCACCAATCCTTCTCTCACTCCTCGTCATCCTGGTGTCCAGGACCCTCGATTCTGGAATCTTTTCCAGGCTGATTTCTACAATTCTGTCATTTTATCCAAGAAACACCCAGTCGTCAGGCATAGGTTTATAGACTGGGAGGGATGTGAGAACATGGGAGATGCTGACATGACGTCAGCTCTCCAAAACTTAGAGAGAAAGGGGTTAAAAAATATTATGACCATGGAATACCCCTGGAACGACGAGGTGGTAGCTCAGTTTTATGCCACCCTCTGGATCAAGAAAGTAGATGAGGAAGCCGACGGGTATGATTACCCTATCATGTATTTCTTCATCCAGGGTAACTGGCACAAAGTCAGTTATCGTCGTTTTGCCCATATTCTGGGCTTCTCTGATGCTGATATTAAGGGCAGCAACATGCGAGTGCATAACATTAGGCTGCCCATGCGGGAAGAGACTGAATTTATTCATGTCTCTAATGATCGGGAGTTCTGGACGACCGCTAACATGCATAGGTACTACAGGTACCTTAATTCTTTGTCCAGGATGACCGTTCTCCCGAAGGGCGGGAATTAAATGAACGTCCTTGGGGAGAGTCGTGTCTTCCTTCTCCTCCTTGCTCCCAACAGTCTCGCCCGCATAAATTTTTTTGACATGATCTGGGAAGAGATCATCTGTGCTTCCTGGTCTCCTCTCAGAGGGTGTCTTCATGCACCCTTTATCATGAAGATGATCGAAGTGGTCACCCAGACTCACTTCGAAAAACCTGTCAAACACTCCCGCTACGTACCCTACTGGGTTGATTCCTCCAACCCAGCTGCTCGTACGAAGCGGGCTCCCTCAGGGTCTGGAGGCCCTGCCTCCTCTGCTGAGCCACCTCCCCAGCCTCCCCATCATCCATCTTCCTCTCGCCCCGCCGCTGCCTCGCGTCCCTCTCCTGGCCGCGAATCTCCCATGCCACGTGGTCGAGGTCGTGGCCGAGGGATGGGTGCTCGCTTGGTCCATGGGATTGCGGCATTTTTCTCTATGTGCCGAAACATTTCTGCTGACGTACATGAGCTGGCAAGGCGTCAGCGGGAGAGTGACGACAATCTTCGTCGTCAAGCTTCCACTATGGGTATGCCCTTTGCCCCTCGCTCGCCTGACGTGCCTCTCCATCCTCCTCCCCCGGAGATCAATGAGTGGCACCAGCAGGCCTACGGGGTGCTATTTATGTCAGCAGACGACGAAGAAGAAGAAGAAGCCTACATTGATGATCGCGAGCAGTTTGCCCCGCCTCCCTACCATGGGGATCCAAGTCAATCATCCTCTCACCCTCCGCCTCCCTACCCGGGTCCGGGACCCATTCCTGGTGACCCTAGGCCATCCGGCTCTGGTTACCATCACCACCCTCCACCTCCTCCTGATCATCGTACATCTTCGGCATCTGTTTTTTCTGCGGCTGATGAGCCACCTAGGGACTCCACATTCGAGGAAGATGTGATGAGGACCCTCTTCCCTGACTACACATCATACCCTCCATCATATCCTCCGTCCTATCCTCCTCCTGGAGGATATTGATTCATGTATCCATGTCTCTCTCTTCGTTTTTGGTACTTGTTTCCAAAAAGGGGGAGAAAATCCAAAATTTCTAGTCATTCTGTTTGTGGTTCTTTCGGTTATGTATTTCTTTTGGATTATTTTTGTTTTGGCCACTGTTGTGGCTTGTATCCTCTTATCATTGTATGAAATAAAACTGCTGGGTTATTATTCAAAGTAATATGATGGTCTTCTGGCCATCATCTTTTGTCCCATCAGTTTGTAATGATTGCTTTGCTATGAAGTAAACATGATGTGTATTTAGAGATAGTCATGTGCATCACAACTCCTGTTATGACACACTTGCACCCCTTAGATGGTTGTATTCAGTATGGTTTTTGTCACTATCTCTAAATGTGTTGCTCACATGACATATTATGTCAAAACATTGGATTCACAATCGTGCACACATTTAGGGGGAGCCATCTACATACAATCATTCAAAAGAAATTTTCTATTGCAAATGTTTATCTTTTTGACCTTAATTGTTTTGGCATCAATCACCAAAAAGGGGGAGATTGTAAGTGCAATCAACCCCAAGTGACGGTTTTGGTGATTTAATGACAAAACAAATAAGGGTACTAACAGTTTTTGTTCTCAGTGTATGATTAGAAAGAAACAGGAACTTAAGGAAGCACCAAGGACTTCATGCAACGGACGTATAAAAATTTATGTAAAATCTTGAGTTGCATAATGTAATTCTTCCCTATTCTTTTCCGCACAGGTATAGGTGTTTGCTATAGCTCAAGTCCCCAAATTCAAAAGCTATTTTTTGAAAACCAAAAATCACTCTAACATTATCTGGTTGACCATGGTTAGGGTTGAGAAACCTAGAGTGTTCTTGCTGAAAAGCAGCTGAACTTCTTCAACTGCAGCTGAGCTTTCCAGCTGAACTTAACTTCAGCTGTGATGAGCTTCTTCAGCTGCAGCTGAGCTGGACTTCAGCTGAGTTGAACTTTCAACTCCAGCTGAACTTCAACTTCAGCTGTGGACCTCTTTGACCATACCCAGCTGAACTTGCCCCCGGGCAGCTGAGCTGGGGTTTTCTCTCCAAAACTCTCTGGTCTAGACCAGCTGAACTGGTCCTAGGGGGTAGCTCAACTGGTCTCTGACCCCTCTGACTTCTGACCTGCAGTCTGCAAGTCAGACTGGCAGTCAGGTCACCAGGGGTGTCAGGGGGCGGTTCAACCGGTCCTGACCTGTCTGTCCCGCCTGCAGGTCAGTCTGCCAGTCAGTCTCGCAGTCAGACTGGCAGAAAGTCTGCTGACCTGTTAGGGGGTGGTTCAACCGCCCTAGGGGGCGGCTCAACCGGTTTTCTGCGAGGTTTCTGGTCAAACACCTAGTTTTTGAGCCGTGACTATAAATAGAACCCTCTCTCTCCCTTCTTCAATGCGGCTGGACACTCACACATTTATTGCTCACCTAATTTGAGACAAAGCACTCATCTCTCCCATCTCTCTCACACTTAAATCTTCCTCAAGATTCAACCTTGTTGGAGGAGCTCTTGGGTGTGAGGTTTGTGCTTGTGCTCACGATTTGGCTTTCCTCTCCCATCTCTTTTTACAAAGACTTGAGCTTGTGCAAACCCCTCTTGTGCTTTCTTGGTGTTCTTGAAACCCTAAGTTTCAAGATCTTTTGAGGTTGCTTGGGAGTCTCCAAATTTGTGGACGACCCCAAGAAGTTTGTATCACCCGCTCTTTGAGCTGAGATAAGAAGAGATTGCCTTGACCTTTGTGGTCGGCTTTTGGAGGATTAGGGTTGAAAAAGACCTGGCCCTTTGTGGGCTCCTCAACGGGGAGTAGGACACCTTTGTGGTGTGGCCGAACCTCGGATTAAATCTTGTGTCTTGTGTTCTTGCTTGTCTTTAACTTAAAATATTTTTACTCGCAAGATTGACATAAAGATTTTTCCGTAGAGTTTATCTAAAAGTGAAATAGCCTTTACATATTCATCTTTTCATTCTAACTTAGCTATATCTTACTTCTCACAAGAACTCGCGAAATACTTTTTCGAGTAGATTTTAGTCTAAAGTTTATAACAACACTTGGATTGGTTCAGAGTGGTTCAACTTGCGCTCGTAGCTGTTGAACCGACCTGCACCAGTCGAACTGTGTATTTAACAATCTTTCGAAGTTTGTTGTGAAAATTTTCAGATTAGCCTATTCACCCCCCCTCCCTCTAGGCTACTTTCAGTCATGAAGGACATACCTTCATCATTTCAGCATATAAATACAAATAAAAAAGTAAAGGAATACAAAGGAATAAAGGTCATAATAGATATGTATCAATAATCTATTTATTTTTTGTATTCTATAAACATGAATAAACATCAATAATATTCATGTTACATTGGTACCTTCAGCTTGTCAGAAGCTGAGGATGCAAGAATAATGCTAGAGTGATTACAATTCGACGTGAACAGTACGATGTTACTATTCATCTATTTATAGGTATGGGACACAGCCCGGATAAAAGTACATTTATGTCCCTGGCAACTATCTATAATCTTAGCATGAATTATTAAGGACCGTATGGTCTTTATCCTCTTTCAGTCATCATCAAACTTGAGCTTCGTCGACATGTCCATCCGAAGTCCTTTGGCTTCCAGCTTCATCGCCCATTCTTTATTTCCCTTCGTTCTGGCATAATAGAAGTCCTCCATCCCAAAGCCGAAGCTTCTTGTAACTATTCATAATCATGCTGAAAACATATGGTTAGTCACATTTTTGAGGACCTTCGGAAGAGGAATGCCTCCAACAGTAGCCCCTCGCAGTATTAATTTGTTTCCTTGTAACAAATTTAGACTGTGACGTGAACGAAGGCCTTTAGCCGAAGGTCCAAAAAAACACCTTCCCTTCACTAGAATAGCGAACGACACTGGCATATCCGTCCCACCAAATCCTGGAGCGTTGGGCATATAAATAGGAGCTCGTATTGAAAGTGTTTCTTGTGCCATTTCAGTTGCTTACACTGTGCTCGCCATTTTAAACTTTCTTGCTTTGTCGAGTTTTGATCGGATTTTAAGCTTCAGCATTTCAACAAGCTTTGATTTGTTGGCTGGCGAGAAGAAGACTGTCAACCCGGCGCTGTCCGAGTTTTACGAAGCTATGGAAAGAACCAATGTAGAAAAGATTGCGCATGAGACATGTTGGGGGCCTTCGGCTTCCGAAGGTCCTCAAAAACATGATTTAATGATGTTTCTGGAGTATAATGTGTGAACAGGTATCTTCAGACTCGAATCGGTACCACAGTGGGAGAAGCCCAAAGAATACGAAGGTCGACACAGCACCGAAGCTGTGAGCAGGAAAGCTTCGGCGTAATAGCAGAAAAGGAAACTGACTTAAAGATGAAAAGGCTATTCAGACCTCGGTGGATTACTATAGAATTACTACCAAATGTAAAGGGAATGGGTGTAATTTTATATGAGCTATGTCCCGTGCCTATAAATAGGTGAACAGTGCCCCCGTACTGTTCACGCTGACTTGGCATTTACTTTTGCGTCACGCTTGTATTTTTACCTTCTTTCAAGCCGAAGGTACATTTGTAATTTGATATCATTTCTATGTTTCCATAATAATAATATAGAAATGAGTTGATAATTATATATAATTGTGTACGTTATATTCCATATAATTCCTTCTTCATTATTATATGTTGTGTTGATGAAGGTATGTCTTTCATAACCTTCGTCCGAAAAGCATTATATCCCAAGGGAAATAATGCTCCGAAGGACGAAGGACTTTAACGTTTAACATTTTTTGTGTTGCCTTGTTCTTAACTTATAGCATTTAAGAACAAGTCCCCAACATTGGCACCCACCTCCGGTGAACTCACTTCCACTCATAAACCTTCGCTATGACGCCGAAGAAAGCTTCAGCAACTGGGGCTGCAGCTCTGCAACCGCTGGACCCCAATCAGGAGACTCTCTCCCTTCGGGAGGCCCGAAGCCAGAAGAGGAAGGTTGTCAGCCCGACACTGCAAGAGGATGAGCTAGACCAAGAAATCAGAGACATGGAGATGCTTCATCAACAGGTGCAGAGGAAGAAGGAAAAGATGGCCAGGCTAGCTGAACTGCAAAGGCAGATAGACGAAGCCTCTGAAGAAGTTCGTCATCTTACTCAGGATGAGCAGAACCGAAGACCTCAGCACAAAGATCTTCATCAGGAGGATTTCTTCAACGAAGATGACTGGTATGAGAATTTCCACCATGGAAATTTTGCTTTTGATGATGCTTCTCCTCTGTCCGCTGAGCTGCAGGCTACACCTTGGCCTCCGTCCTACAAGCCGCCCTAGCTTCCTATATTTGACGACCATTCAGACCCGAAGCAGTTTTTGATGAGCTACGAAGCAACAGTATCTTCGTATGGTGGCAATACTGCAGTCATGGCAAAATCTTTTGTTATGGCTGTCAGGAGTGTTGCTCAAACCTGGTATTCCTCCCTTCGACTAGGAACGATCATTTCATGGCAAAAGCTGAAGGACATGTTGTTAACCAGCTTCCAAGGGTTTCAGACGAAGCCGGTCACTGCTCAAGCTCTATTCCAGTGCACCCACGATCACGAAGAATACCTTCAGGCGTATGTCCGGAGGTTCTTGCGTTTGAGGGCACAGGCGCCAACAGTGCCCAACGAAATTGTCATTGAGGCCATGATCAAGGGACTTCGGCCAGGACCTTCAGCTCAGTACTTTGCTAGGAAGCCTCCTCAAACTTTGGAGAAGCTGCTCCAGAAGATGGACGAGTATATTCGGGCCGACAATGATTTTCATCAAAGAAGGGAGGAGGCTTTCAGGTTTTCCGAAATGACCAGGGGCTTCGGAGGAAGATTTTATCCGAGGCATGTCAGGTCAATTCACAACTCTATTCAAAATGATGATAAGGGGAGTCAGCAGCAAAGGCCACAGGGCTCTTCACAGGCTTCGGGGCAACAGCAAAGCTCCTTCCGGCCGCCAGCTCCAAGAGGCAGAGGCGCCAGGGGCTTCGGCGGAAGATTTGGAGATCAACCAAGGAGAACATTTTGCTTGTTCTGTGGTGAAAACAAGGGCCATACCACCAGGATGTGCCATGTTACCATCCAGAAGCAAAAGGAGATAGCCGAAGCTGCAGCACAACAGGGTCAGCCGAAGCAGATCATGCACACTGCTTCATATCATTCGCCTTATATCCCAGAATATGTAGGCAACCACCCTGCAGTTTCTGTAGCTTCGGCGAGTCAACCTCAAGCTTCCTGGCAACAGCCTCCGCCTCCACCACCGCTGCAACAAGGCCAGCAGCCAGAAGGGGGCCAATATGCTCAACACCAAAGGGACTTCAGAGAACAGTTCGAAGCTCGCACAGTCAATAGCACTGTGCCAGAGTCGAAGCACATTTATTGACAAATATCCTACCTTGATAGTAGTCTTTTCCATTCAGTTTTATTTTCTGTGTAATAAAGGACACTTTTTAAATCTCACGTAATGATTTCGTTGTCTGCCACAAGGAAAATATATCTCCTCTACAGGCTTAAGTTGTTGAAGCTTAAAGATTTGCGATAGCAAGAAGGACCTTCGAATTATAAAGAGTTTATTTTAAAAGGCACGGCATGAATTCTTCGAAGCAACAAAAAGTCGTTCCAAGGAACGCAGAGTAAGTTTGCTGAAGTTACAAAAAGCCGTTCCAAAGGGAGCGCAGTGTAAGTTTTCTGCTCAAAAGTCGTTCCAAAGGGAATGCAGAGCTTACAGCGAAAAATAAACGCTGATACCGCCTAAGTAAAAGGCGAAGCGCGAAAAGTCAACGCGAATACCGCCGAAAGTAAAAGGCGAAGAAGCTCCTAAGGGAGGCTTACAGCGAAAAATAAACGTTGATTCCGCTGAAGTAAAAGGCGAAGAAACTCCTAAGGGAGGCTTACAGCGAAAAGTCAACGCTGATTTAAAAAGATTATGTGTTTTATTGCAGGGATGTGCGTGTATCTTCGGAATAAATACCATTTTACATAGCATAACATCGTCATATCATTTCGCATAGCATAAGCATCATACATCATGTTGCATATACAAGAAGGGGACACAATATTGATCTTCGGAAGAATGCTTTGAAAAAGGGAAAATCATGCTAAGTCACAAGGAGATACAATATTGATCTTCGGAGTGTAGCTTCGGAAAATATTTTCACGAAGCTTGGATATTCTTCATCAGAACACTATGGATATAGTTGTGATAAATGAAAATTCTTCTTCACGAAGCATGAAAAGAAGGGAAGGTGTTTTTTCGTCAAAGACTCAAAAACGGTATGTATGTAAATTTCATGCATCGTAAAGAATTGAACCATAAAAAACAAGTATATTACATTTAGGGTTACAAGATATTACACATATTACATTTCAGATGGTTTTACAATGGCACCTAGTCTTCCCTAAGTACTACTTCTGCAGCTTCGTTCAGGAGTTGATTGACAACTTGATCCATGATAGCTTCAGCCATCTTTTTAATTTCATCGTCATCTTTCGGTTGAGGGCCTGGAGGCGCTTTAGTAGGATCTGAGGGAGGACAGGATACGGCTACATTGCTATTACAAATTGCGAACGAAGTTTAAAATCAAAAATTATAACACAATAGAAACCATTAGTTAATACCTATTTGCCCTTCGGGCTCTGCGGTTTTCTCAACAGCCTCTGCTACTTTTCTAGCGTCATGGATGCCTTTTTCGCTTTTCTGGATAATTTCTCGGGCCATTTCTCGGCCACCATTGTCCCAGATATCGGTGAAAAATTTTCCACCAATCATGCTAGCTTCGGCTGAAGGATCTTTTGCATCTTCGAAGGACAAAGTAGCTTCGGACTGTGCTAAAATCTTTATATGCTCACAGCCCTTTCTCTCCAAAATGGTGGCAATCCCCCTGGCACCCGAAAAAGCGCATATGTCTCCGCGGGTATTTAAAATTTCCTCAAAGGCCTCAGCTTCGTGATTAATCCATTCGATGGGACCTTCGGGGTTGCCTCTTGTAAAGTTTTCTTCGCTCGAAAATGCGCCAACGCTGGCGAAGCTAGCTTTCATTTTCTTAACACACTCCATAGATTTGTCATAGCATCTTTTCTTGGACGAACGAAGCTCTTCAACAGTTCCTTCTAAATGATTTGCCCATTGGTCGCTAAGTTCTCGCTTCGTTTCTTCAAGTATGCGTTCTTCTTTAGCTCGGGCTAATTGCTTCCGAAGATCGTCGATCTCGTGCTTTTGAGCTGCAGCTTGTGCTTTAGAGGCAGCTTCGTCCTCCTTTATTTTATCCACCAATGTAACTAGAATTTTGTCCTTTTCCAAGGCTTCGTTTCTTAGTCTGATAACCTCTGTTCGGAGGTTGTTGAAAGCAATTTCATAGCTCTCGTCTTCGGCATTCTTTTGCGCTCTCAGCGCGTTGCTTAGTATTAAACCCTATATATAAAAGAGTTAGTATAAGAATAAAAGAATAGATTTCAAATCATAAAGTTTCCAAATGCGCAGATCTCATACCTTCAGGCTATTATACGCAAGGTTGTCCGCAAGATCGTCCTTTGACATCGCGCAGAGGCCAGCCTCCAGTTTCGGAAACCCCATGCTTCGGGCCATTTCCCGGCAGACGAGTAATTCTTTGTTATCCGGGAGGCAGTATAGGAAATCTTCTTCATTTGTACCATTGAACACTAGTGCCCCCTTTGGATATTTCAACTCTTTGGCATAGTGATTAGCTTCAAAAACTTCTTCTTCTGATAACTTTTTCCCCGAAGCATGTCGAACAATATAATCAAGGACTTTGGGGGATGCTTCGGGGGCAACAGCACTGACTTCTTCAACAAAAATTGGCTCCGTCATTTTTTCTTCCTCGGTTTCCAAGGATTTTACCTTCGTAGGCTCTGAAGGCCCAGCTTCAGTCTCAGCTTGTTGCTTTGGAGCTTTAGTATCAAAGATTTCAATTTCCGCTTCGGAAGTTTCAACAGTCTTCTTCGGAGTCGTGCTTGAGGACTTAATTGTCTCCAATACATCTAGCACATTGACCATTCTTTTTCTTTTCGGGGTCACTGCTGGGCCCTTTTGGTTTTTTAATGTCTCAACACTTGCTGAAGGACTTAAAATTTCCAATATTTCTGTTCCTTCAGTACTCGGTTTTTCTGCTTTCTCTGCTGAGGGTGCTTCAGTTTTTTCTTCGATCTTCGACACTGAAGTTGGTTCTTTAATATCGGTGGCCGAAGAGGTTTCACCGGCAAACTCAGGCACTGAAGCTGGTTCAATGTAGCGTGGCCGGTGTGTGAGAACCTTTACCCTTTGTCTCTTTGGCGCTGGCTCGCTGGGAGCGGCTGAAGCAGTTTCCTGTGCAGAAGTTGCGCTTTTTCTTTTTTGGCCCCGCGCTGGATAGTGGTAGTCGGGGTACACGAACCCAATTGCGTCAAACACTCGGTTCAGTCTTTTCTTTTTCCGGCCTCCGAAGGCTGCTGACAATGCAGTATCTTCGGCCTTTGAATAAACCCCAAGTAGTTCATCACTTAAATTTTCAATGCTTTTTAGCCAGTCATCATCTGGCTCAACGAATTTATCTCCGAACTTGAAAGTATACTTCAGCCTGATAAGTCCACCTTCGTCAGCCTCTTTTATGGTCTCTTGCGGCATTTCCCATTTTTCCGCGAGCGGCCATACTCTGAAGGCAATATGCTCTTGGACCAGATCCCTCGTTCCAATAAAAGAGCAAACAACTCCAAAGGCTCTCTGGCATTCTTCGGCAGCTTCATTCATTTCAACCTTCGGCCTCCGTAGGCCGAAGCATTGCCAAATAGGGCACATAATTATACCTTTAATATCTTCCCGTGTTTTCAGGTCATTCTTCACATAAAACCATTCTGTCATCCAGTCGCCGGGCCATCTCTTCCGAAAGGTTGGCACAGGACAGCTTGACCCAGACCGAGAGACGAAACTGTAGCAGCCGAAATTATTGTGATATTGCTCCTTACCCCAGGGTTTTGTCTCGTATAACAATTCGTGTATGTTGCAGAAAATTTTCGCATCAGGTTCCAGACCTTGGCTTCTCACGGCCCACACGAAGATATTCATCTTTATGATTGCTTCGGGGGTAAGTTGGTGAAGATAAATTTCAAATATTTTCAGCACCTCTACGAAAAAGCTGCTCAGGGGAAATCGTAATGCAGCTTTCAAAAAGCTTCGGAACACTACGACTTCATTTTCCTCAGGGGTCGGACAAGTCTTTTCTCCTTCGTCGGCTCTCACAACGGACAAGTCCCAGAAATATCTTCCCCTCATGTTGACAAGATGATTTTCTTTGATACTTGATTTGCCGAAAACCGCATGGCTTGGTCGCCAAGGGCGATCTTCGGAGTCTTCATCACCGCTATCCGCATCATAACTGTCGCTGTCATCAGTATCTTCAGACAAACCTTCTAAAATCTCTTTGGTGATCTTTTCTGTGTTGGTTTTCGACATTGCTTCAAGAAACCCCAGGTTTTTCTCTTCAGAGAGACTCAGCTTCATCTTGATAGCAGCCTTTTTGTCTTCAGACATCTTCGAAAATGCTAAAAAACTGTTTTCAAAGCCGAAGCTTAAAAACTTAAAAGGCCAAGCAAGTGTTGGTGCGCAAGAGCTAAAAATTGAGTAAGCAAGAGCAGATGGCAAGAAAGCGTACCAAGTGAGCTCGTGGTATGCTCTTATTTATACGCCCAGTGCATTGAAAATTGGAAAACCCCGCTTGTTAGTGAATGTTGCTATTCTAGCAAAGGAAAGGTGTTTTTTCGGACCTTCGGCTTAAGGCCTTCGTCCATGTCGCAATTTAAATTTATTAATCTAACAAATTAATATTGCGAGGGGCTACTGTTGGGGGCCTTCGGCTTCCGAAGGTCCTCAAAAACATGATTTAACGATGTTTCTGGAGTATAATGTGTGAACAGGTATCTTCGGACTCGAATCGGTACCACAGTGGGAGAAGCCCAAAGAATACGAAGGTCGACACAGCACCGAAGCTGTGAGCAGGAAAGCTTCGGCGTAATAGTAGAAAAGGAAACCGACTTAAAGATGAAAAGGCTATTCAGACCTCGGTGGATTACTATAGAATTACTACCAAATGTAAAGGGCATGGGTGTAATTTTATATGAGCTATGTCCCGTGCCTATAAATAGGTGAACAGTGCCCCCATACTGTTCACGCTGACTTGGCATTTACTTTTGCGTCACGCTTGTATTTTTACCTTCTTTCAAGCCGAAGGTACATTTGTAATTTGATATCATTTCTATGTTTCCATAATAATAATATAGAAATGAGTTGATAATTATATATAATTGTGTACGTTATATTCCATATAATTCCTTCTTCATTATTATATGTTGTGTTGATGAAGGTATGTCTTTCATAACCTTCGTCCGAAAAGCATTATATCTCAAGGGAAATAATGCTCCGAAGGATGAAGGACTTTAACGTTTAACATTTTTTGTGTTGCCTTGTTCTTAACTTATAGCATTTAAGAACAAGTCCCCAACAAGACACTAGTTGGGATATCTGAGGGTTCTAGTGATAGTGAAAACTTTGATGTAGATAGTGAGAATGAGGGTACCAAAGATCGGCCCTGGAGACCAAGGCATGTTGTCTTCGGGAAATCAACCATCAAGCAAGGACAAATTGATGCAATGAGGGGAAGGTACTTCCGTGACATTTCTATTGTGAGGGCTGGAGGGGAGAATAATGTCCCTCTGCCCGAAGCTAACGAGGTGGTCGTTTATAGAAGCTTCATGAAAGGAGGGCTTCGGTTCCCTCTGGATAAAATGCTAGTCGAAGTCCTGAAAACTTTTGAAATTTACCTTCATCAGCTTAGTCCCGAAGCTATCATCAAGATGGGGATCTTTATTTGGGCCATGAGGAGCCAAGGGTTAGAACCAAATGCAAAATGCTTCTGCAACATGCATGGATTGTCTTATGAGACGAAGGCCACCGGAAAAGAGCAATATCACAACAACTTCAGTTGCTACGGCTTCGTAACCCGTTCTGAGCTGAGCAACCCAGTTCCAACATTTCGCAAGAGATGGCCGGGGGCCTGGATGTAGGAATGGTTCTATGTGAAAAATGATCTGGTTGAAAGGGAAGACATCAAGGGGATTATCCAACATCCTATATGGTCTCACTTCGGCATTAGGAGGCCATCCCTTGCCCTTGGGAATGACATACAAGCGTGTCAAGTTGCTTTTAACACAGTATGCACTTACATAGGTTCGAGGGACTTAGATCAAGAACACATTGCTTACAAAGTGTGACCACTCAGAAGTGGGTGGGAGATGCCGAAGGAGGCTGCTGCTGGGTCTAGCCAAGGTGGCTTAATTTACTTGAAGTATACGTTCAAATACAGGAACCAATTTGATGAGACAAACAACGACTGTCTAGATGCCATTGAAGCAACCAGTGATGAATTGCTTGGTGCTTATTCAAGGACCGAAGATGATGCTATGACAGCGACCTTGGGGGGTCGAGGCAAAAAGAGGTTGAATAGGGTTTTTGATGTCATCGGGTTCGTATACCCAGATTACTGTTATCCTTCACGAAAGCAAGGAAAGAAAATAAAAGCTGCCGCTTCGGTGATCTCTAATACGCTGAAGCCGAAAAAAGTTAAGGTTTTAACACATCGCCCCAAGCACGCTGAAACGGCCGAAGTGTCGAAGCCTATTGAGGGGTCTACTTCCGCACGTGAGCCTAGTCGCTCTGCACCCGTCGAAACCAGATCAGAACTAGCCGAAGAGCTAGGACTAAGGAAATCGACGGAGCAACCGAAGGCTTTGAGTCTATTGCAAGAGACGGAGCTACCGAAGGTATCAAAGATTGCTGCAATAACTCCGAAGAGAAGGAGGATGGCCAGCGTACTAGACGCTGTTATAGAATTTGTAAAGGTGTCGACTCTTGCCTCAGCACCTGATGCAGAGGGCGAAGCCCTAAAGAAATCAAGCGAAGCTAGCATGGCGAAGGCTATTGTTGAAGCTGGACCGACAGTCCCCGCCGAAGCAAGATCTTCGGAGGCTGTTGAAGAAGGTACCGAAACAAGACCTTTGGAGGCTGTCGGAGCACCATTAATGTTGGAAAAAGAAGGTGTTGTTGAAGAATCTGAATCTCCTGCCCCCAGAGCGCCTACCGAGGAATTGGAATTCATAGCGCGACATGCTTCGGGGAAGAAATTATCGAAGGAGCAAATTGTCGAATCACAACATTATGCCAGGGATCTGAAGTACCCTCGAGGGTCCTTGGTGTATAGTGGCGATGACGAAGATGACTTCCTTTATTGTCTGGCAGACAATAAGGAGATTCATGTCTGCCGGGAGATGGCAGATAATGTAGGATACTCGAAGCTTAAACTCGGCTTATCTGCAATGACAAAGGACTAACTCGCAGATAGTCTTGCCTATAACAGTCTGAAGGTGAGAATATTTTAACTTGTTTGCAAAACAGATTATTTGTGTAGCTTTTCTTATCATTATGTTCTCATCCTTTGTTTTTCTAGGGCTTAATGCTGAGCAAGGCTTTAAAGGCCTAGAAGAACGCCGAAGATGAAAGCTGCAATTAGCTCTTGGAAATCTTCGACCAGAGATTATCACACTAAGGAATGAAGCTCTTGAGAAAGACAAAATAATGTTCTCCTTAATGGACAAACTTAAAACTTGCGAAGCCAAACTTAGTCCCCACGACGTAGCCCATAAAGATGAAGTCGAAGATTTGAAGAAAAAACTTTCAGATATGAATGAAAATTCCGAAGTTGCAAAGGCTAAGCAAGAAATAAGTGAAATGGAAAGGGCCAGGGTGCAGAAGAATGTTGAAGAACTTCGGGACTCCAAAGGAAGATGCTACGAAGCATCCATAGAATGCGCGAAGAAACTGAAAGATAGCTTTGCAAAGGTGGGAGCATACTCTTTGGAGCAAAAATTTGTCCATGGTGATCCGGAAGGGGTTATCCAGTGGATTAGCGAAGAGGTCGAAGCTTTTGAAGAAATACTCAGCGATCGTGGGGACTTCTGTGCCTTCGTCAGTGCATGAGGGGTTGCGGCAATTTTGGAGAAAATCGGTTGTGAACACGTTAAAACTGTAGCCCAGGCAGAAGTCATCTTCTCAGCTGAAGACACGAAGGAACCTTCGGTCGAAGCTTCTTTGTTGGGCGAGAGATTCTATTCTGATGTCTGGATGAAGGGCGACCGTGAGATGGCCGATGAGGCCATTAAAAAGAACGAAAAAGAATCTCACGACGCCCGAGAAGAAGCAAAGCAAGCTGAAGAAGCTACCGAACGTGCCATGATTATAGGTACTTTTATTTAAAGTTTTGCTTCGTTGTTCATTTCTAGCTTCGGTGTTCACCATCTTGTTCTTTATTGCAGCCGACCTTTCGCCACCACCGGAGCATACAATCCTGAAGCAGACCCGGTTATGAAAGAAGCTTTAGATGTAATGAAGATTGCTAATGAAGTCGTTGACGAAGTCGTCGACAATCTATTACATGAAGCCGCTGAAAAAATACTGAAGGAAGATTAAATTCTTGTATGCTGGAAAGTGTAATGCTTGTGTGTGGTTGTCGTCATGTGTACAAAACAAACATTAAATATTTGTATGTACATTAATGTAATATATCTCTTTGTGATGCATGAAATCTACGTACGTACCATTTTTGAGCCTTTGGCGAAAAAACACCTTCCCTTCTTTTCATGCTTCGCAAAGAGAATTTTCCTTATGCCACTATTGACAAAGGTTGGCTTCGTGTGGTACAATATATCTGCCGAAGGTATATGTTGTGGTATAGCACATTCTTTTGTGATTCGACAAGTATTTTTGAAGGAGCAATTTCCCCTCTTCTCCATAGCTTTTTGCCGATGCAAAATGATGTATGATGTGATGCTATGCGATATGTTATGATGATATGATGCAAAATCATGTTTATGCCAAAGATAAAAACCCACACGAATACACACTCAGACTCTGCATCCCCTTAGGAACGACTTTGGAGTCTCTTCACCCTTTACTTAGGTGGTATTTCAGCTCTGCATTCCCTTAGAAACGACTTTGGAGCTAAGCTCTGCATCCCCTTAGGAACGACTTTGGAGCTTCTTCACCTTTTACTTAGGTGGCATTTAAGCTCTGCATCCCATTAGGAATGACTTTGGAGTTAAGCTCTACATCCCCTTAGGAATGACTTTGGAGCTTCTTCACCTTTTACTTAGGTGGCATTGAAGCTCTGCATCCCCTTAGGAACAACTTTGGAGCTTCTTCACCTTTTATTTGGCATCTTGGCTCTGCATTCCCTTAGGAACGACTTTGGAGCTTTGGAACTTACTATGCGCCCCCTTAGGAACGTCTTTTGAGCTTCGGAACTTGCTCTTATCACACTCAAAGGTGTAACCACATGTTTATTACATCAAGTTGAAGGTTAAACCTTCCTGTATTGTCTTTCGCCATAGAAATATAAAAATAAAACACATCAGGATTTTCTTCTATCCAAAACATTGTGACATCTTCAGTAGATGTGTCTGGATTCAGGCACAGTGCTATTAACTATGCGAGCCTCAGACTGCTCCCGAAGATCACATTGTTGTTGAGGCCGAAGGTGCCCTTCTGGCTGTTGATCATGGTTTTGGACAGGCGCCATTGGTGGTGGTGGTCGCAACTGAGCCTAGGAAGCTTGGGAATGACTCGCCAAAGCAATAGAGGTCGTGGGATGTTGGTTGCCCACATACTCCGGGATATACGAGGAGTAACACGAAGCAATATGCAGGACCTGTTTCGGCTGATTCTGCCGTGCTTCGGCTTCAGCGATTTCCTTCATTTTCTGGATCGTTACCTGACACGTCCTTGTGGTATGCCCCTTATCTTCACCGCAGAATAAGCAAAACAGTCTTCAGGGCTGATTTCCAAACCTTTCTCTGAAGCTTCTCCCCCCTCTACCTCTTGAAGTCGGTGGCCTAAAAGAGCTTTGTTGTGCTCCTGACGATTGAGAGCTGTGCTGCTGCCCTTGGGTAGGATTTCCCCTATCGCCGCTTGAGCTAGGATTATGGATTGACCTGACATGCCTAGGGTGGAGTCTTCCTCCGAAGCCCCTAGTCATCTCAGAGTATCTGTAAGCTTCTTCCCTTTTTTGCCGAAAATCATTGTCAGCTCGGATGTATTCATCCATATTCTGGAGGAGCTTCTCCAAGGTTTGTGGTGGCTTTCTTGCAAAGTATTGTGCTGTAGGTCCTGGCCGGAGCCCCTTGATCATGGCCTTAATGACGATTTCATTAGGTACTGTAGGCGCTTGAGCTCTCAGCCGCAAGAACCTTCGAACATACGCCTGCAAGTACTCCTCATGGTCCTGCGTGCACTGGAACAAAGCCTAAGCCGTGACTGGCTTCGTCTGGAAGCCCTGAAAGCTGGTGACTAGCATGTCCTTTAGCTTCTGCCATGAGGTAATTGTTCCTGGTCGAAGAGAGGAATACCATGTCTGAGCCACACTTCTAACTGCCATGACGAAGGATTTCGCCATGACATCAGTATTGCCCCCATACGAGGATATGGTGGCCTCGTAACTCATCAAGAACTGCTTTGGATCTTAATGCCCATCGTACATGGGGAGCTGAGGTGGTTTGTACGATGGTGGCCATGGGGTAGCCTGCAATTCTGCTGCCAGGGGAGAAGCATCATCAAAAGTAAAGTTACCATGACGGAAGTCGTCGTACCATTCATCTTCGTTGAATGGGCTTTCCTGACAAAGCTCCCTGTTCTAAGGCCTTCAGTCTTGGTCATCTTGAGTAAGATGACGCATCTCCTCAGCGGCTTCATCTATCTTCTTCTGAGGTCGGCAGGCCGGAGCATCTTCTCCTTTTTCCTTTGTACTTGTTGATGGATAGCCTCTGGATCCCTGATCTCTTGGTCTAGCTCCTCCCCTTGAAGTGTTGGGCTGGTGGCTTTTCTCTTCTGAGTCCTAGCTTCTCGGAGAGGGAACGTCTCCTGGTTTGTGTCCAGTGGCTGCAGTGCAGCCTCTGGCGCTGTTGTCTTCTTCGGCGACATGACGAAGGTGGATGCTTGCCGAAGATGGTCGTTCGAGTTCACCGAAGGTGGGTGCCAATGTTGTTCACTTGTTCTCAAATGCTATGAATCAAGAACAAGACAACACAATTGTTAATGGTTAAAGACCTTCATCCGTCGAAGCATTATTTCCTCTCGGATATAATGATTTCAGATGAAGGTCATGAAGGACATACCTTCATCATTTCAACATATAAATACAAATAAGAAAGTAAAGGAATACAAAGAAATAAAGGTCATAATAATTATGTATCAATAATCTATTTATTTTTGTATTCTATAAACATGAATAAACATCGATAATATTTATGTTACATTGGTACCTTTGGCTTGTCAGAAGGTGAGGATGCAAGAATGACGCTAGAGTGATTACAATTCAGCGTGAACAGTACGGTGTTACTGTTCATCTATTTATAGGCACGGGACGCAGCCCAGATAAAAGTACATTTATGTCCCTGGCAACTATCTATAATCTTAACATGAATTATTAAGGACTGTATGGTCTTTATCCTCTTTCAGTCATCATCATACTTGAGCTTCGTCGACATGTCCATTCGAAGTCCTTTGGCTTCCAACTTCATCGCCCATTCTTTATTTCCCTTCGTTCTGGCATAATAGAAGTCCTCCATCCCAAAGCCAAAGCTTCTTGTAACTATTCATAATCATGCTGAAAACATATGGTTAGTCACGTTTTTGAGGACCTTCGGAAGAGGAAGGCCCCCAACAGTCACTAAGGCCCTGCAAGGATCACCACACACTTAGGTGTCTCTTGCTAGCTTTACAAAGCACTTAGAGAAATGAGAATAGAAAGGAGAAATCAATCCAAGCAACAAGAGCAATAAAAAGAACAAAAAACACCCTCTCTCATGCTACTAAGCAATTGAGTTGATTTTGAGGCTTGAAGGAGATTTGATCTTTGGAATGTGTCTTGGAGTGAATGCTATTGCTCTTGTATTGAATGTGAAGTTCAGAAAACTTGGATGGATTGAATGGAGGTGGTTCCGGGTATTTATAGCCCCAACCACTATTCTAGTCGTTGTTGTCGATGCGCACCGGACAGTCCGGTGGTGCACCGGACAGGACATTGTTCAGTGTCCGGTGCGTGCCACGTCATCGACCCGTTGGGGTTTGGAGCGGTTGACCGTTGGAGCCCTTTGTCTTGTAGCTACACCGGACAGTTCGGTGCCACACCAGACATGTCTGATGCGTTCTGACGTCGCAGCTCTGACCTCTGACTTCTGCACTGTGCACTTTTACTGTACACACAGTCGACCGTTGAGCGCCATGTTAACATTGCTCCGTTGGCTCACCGGACATGTTCGGTGCACATCGGAAAGTCCAGTGAATTATAGCGAAGCGTGTCTCTGGAAAACCCGAGAGCGGCCTGTTTTAGTGGTGCCTGGCCTAGGGCACCGGACACTATTCGGTGCGCCACTGGTAGCACTATTCCATCTCGTTGCTCCAAACTTGTTGAGTCCCCAACTTAATTTCTTTCTTGGTTTATGTTGAACCTTATGCACCTGAGATAAATGATAAGTAGGCAAACTAATTAGTCCACGTGGTTTATGATGGACGTCAACCACCAAAATCGATTATAGGAAATGATTAAGCCCATTGCTCTTTCAATCTCCCCCTTTTGGTGATTGATGCCAACATAAACCAAATCAAATATAGAGTGTAAAAATGTAACTAGTTTGCAATTATGATAGATGTGCATAGATTACTTAGATTTAAATCAATTGAAATATTTTCTACATATGTCTAAGTAAATGTGACTGCTTTCTTCTATTTAACATTTTGGACCACATTTGCACCACTTCCTTGTTTTAGCAAATCTTTTGGAAAAGTCTTTTCAAATTCTTTTGCAAATAGCTAAAGATATAGGGATATGATTTCAAGAAGCATTTTCAAGATTTGAAATTCATCCCCCTCTTTCAAATGTTTTCCTTTGACTAAATAAAAGCTCCCCCTGAAGAAATTCTCCCCTTAGTTTATCAAGAGGGTTTTTGAAACATATACCAGATGAAATTATACCAATTGAATTTTTTAAACCCAATGAAATACCGATTGAAATTTTGATACCAATTGAAATAATTTCTTCCTTTTGTGAAATAGTTTTTGAATTTTGAAAATATGGTGGTGCAGTCCTTTTGCTTTAGGCCTAATACTTTCTCCCCCTTTGGCATTAATCGCCAAACACGAAGAATTTTGAGGGCCCTTTAGTTCTCCTTTCGTAATTAATGGATATGAGTGAAAGGTTATACCAATTGAGATTTTCCTGAGTAACGACAAAGGATAAATGATACCGTCAGAGTTGGAGTGGAAGCCTTACCTTTGCTGAATACTCCATTTCCCTTTCAATTTTAAGACTAATCATAGAAATACACTTGAGAACATATTAGTCTTAGCCTTGGCACAAGAATAATAAGAAATATGCATTTGTACCAAATGAAAAAGATATGATCAAAGGTATGTAAATGAGTTATGTGTGCAATGTTTTAATCAAAGTTTCGAGAATCAAGTATATTGAGCTCATTCCTAAGTTTGCTAAAAGTCTTTTCATCTAGTGGCTTGGTAAAGATATCGGGTAATTGATTGTGGGTGCTAACATAAGCAATTTCGATATCCCCCTTTTGTTGGTGATCTCTCAAAAAGTGATATCGGATGTCTGTTGGGGCGAAGGCAAAGACGCCACCCTTCGCTCGAGGCTTCCGCCGCAGTGGATGGTCTGACAGAGACAAAGCGGGCAGGGACACCCTTCGCTCCGTTCGGCACTTTGACGAAGGCCTGCGGCGAAGTCTTCCCGCGGCGCGGCCTCGTTCAGTCCCAAGGCCCACGTGTGATCAGGCCCATTGTAACGGGCCCCGCGTGGCCGCCTCTGTATTACGGGCCTAACTTGTAAAGGCATACTTGTAATTACAGCTTGTAACCCTGCTTTATGGGAATATTCTGGGGATAAACTAGGTGTCTGAGGGCACATGCGTCCTTAACACAAGGCGTTGGGCACTCAGATACCTATAAATACCCCCGCACAGTGCCCGTGAAAGGCTAGATTAACAGAGCTATTGCCCCCGAGCACGTAACCCTGTTGTCACCACTATTCACCCTTGTTGGCCTACTTGCTGCTGAGAGCAAGTTCCAACATTTGGCGCCCACCGTTCGTGCTACGACCAAACCACCCGCGATAGCACCCAAGAGAGCTAACCTGAAAGCTGACGAGGCTGCGAAGGCATCACTGCTTGCCGCAAGGAAGGGCAAGGCCCTCGCCCTCACCCAATCCACCCACCAAGAGCTCACCGAAGACAATATTCCCCGCACCTGCGAAGACGACACCCTCCGCACCTGCGGGCCCGAAGGACAGTCGCAGCCGCCCCCAGGCTTCGCCCCACTGGAGGGCGCGGATCTCACCGAGGACGGCGAGGTCCTCGGCGTCTCAACAGAAGAACAGCTACAGCTGCGCGCCCTGCGCCTCAAGAACCGCAACCTTCAGAGGCAGAAAGAGATACTGGAGGCCAAGCGCCAGCGTGTGTCCGCACTAGCCAAGGTGCGGCAAATGATACGCGACGAGGAGCAGAAGGCCCAAGACCTCGAGCGCGAGATCGCGCTGATGCAGCGCGAAGGCCACCTCGGTCCACAGCAAGAGCCACCCCTCCAGCAGCGCGCACAACCGGAGGACACGCGCGAAGGCCACCTCGGCCTGCAGCATGGCCCACCCCCGCAACACCGGGCGCAGCCGGAGAACCCGCGTTTCCCCCAGCATGACTACGCCTTCCAGCACAGCGCGCCATTCCAAGGGGTCAACTACCTCGACGAGCGAAGTCCCCTGGCGCCACACCTGCAAGTGACACCTTGGCCAGCGAACTTCCGAGCAGGGGCGTATCCCAAGTACAACGGCAGCACCGACCCGGCACAGTATATAATGAGTTATCAAGTCGCCGTTGCATCCGCCGGAGGGGACGACGCCACAATGGCGAAGTCTTTCATCATCGCTCTAGAGGGCCCAGCACTCACCTGGTTCACCAGATTGCCTCCGCTGTCCATTGATTCGTGGAGAAGTCTCAGGGACAAGTTCCTTCTCAACTTCCAAGGGTACCGTCCAGACACCGACGCTTTGGCCGAGCTCTCGCTTTGCAAACAGCTGGAAAAGGAGACTCTGCGGGAGTATTACCGCAAATTTTTAACACTCAAATCACAACTGCCCTCCGTCGATGATCAGATCGCTATCCACTACGCCATCAGTGGCCTTCGGGCTGGCGTCCTCTACAGCCACTGTATCAGAGATCCACCCAGGAACCTCCAGGAGCTATATCAGCTCTTTGAAAAATATGCCAAATCCGAAGAGCTCCACCAGCGCAAGGTTGAGTCACAGCGGAAGCCCAAAGATGCCCCGCAGTCCAGCCGCACGTGGACGAGGACTCCGCAGCCAGACTCCGGTCGAGATGGCCGCAGTCAACAGCAAGTGCACAACATCGCCAACCAGCAGCCTGCTGCTGACCCCCCTCGTCGCCAGGAATATCCCCCCCAGGGCCGCGGAAATGGAGCTCGCGGCAGGGGCCGAGGGCGAGCGCAGCCGCCGCGCCGGTTCTACTGTCTTTTCCACGGCGAAGACTGCGCCCACCAAACCAAAGACTGCCCCGAGACGAAGGCCACCAGAGACAGAATGGCGCGGGCGCAGCCAGCCGACAATCCCAGAATTGTCGCGCATAATTACCAGCCACCCCCTCCACCATATATCCACGCTCCCGCTCTGTATCCACCGCACCACGCTTACCAACACCATCAGGAAGTACAAATCGTACCTCCTCCACCCCCACCACCACACCAGCAACACCAAAACATCCCCCATGCCCCAAAGCAGGAAGACTTCGCCGATCAGCCATATCGCGGAGTCATTCACATGATAACAGGGGGGTCCAGCACTGACTTCGACACCAAGCGGCAGAAGCGGGACCACTACCGCAGCATCAACCATGTCGCGGTCACTGGCCCAGTCGTGCAGACGAAGTGGTCCCACATACCGTTAACCTTCGATGCACGAGACGTCGATCTGCGCAGCGCCCCCCACATTGACACTATGGTCATCAATTGCAGCGTGGCAGGCTGGGACTTACACAAAGTCCTAGTCGACAACGGCAGTCAGGCGGACATCATCTTCCTGCACGCCTTCGATCGCATGGGTATAAGCCACAGCTTGCTGAAGCCTTCAGACAACCCTTTGTATGGTTTCGGCGGCAAGGGCACCTTTCCAGTTGGCAAGATAGAGTTGCCCCTCTCCTTCGGTGTAGCACCCAATGCCCGAAGTGAGCAAGTAACCTTCGACATTGTCGATATGGTATATCCATACAACGCCATCATGGGCCGGGGCTCCATCAATAAGTTCGAAGCTGCCATCCACGGGTTGTACCTATGTATGAAGATACCAGGTCCGCTAGGCGCCATCACAATCTACGGCAACCAGCAGACGGCGCGCAACATAGAGCGGGACTTCGTGCCTGGTCAGAGGAACGTACACTGTCTCACGACCCAGCGCGAAGTCCCTGCGCCGGCCAGCCCAACCGACAAGCAGGACGACACGGCACAGTTGCAGTGCCAAGACGGGACCAAGACTGTCCCCCTCGATCAGGCCACGCCCAAGCAGACAGTCACTATCAGCGAAGACCTCACCTCACTTGAAGAAGGGAAACTTCTCTGCTGCCTGGCCAAGAATAAAGATGTCTTCGCCTGGTCTGCCCTCGATCTGGTCGGAGTCAGCCGATCCATAATTGAGCACAGCTTGGGAATTGACCCTTCGGTGCGACCCAAAAAGCAGAGGCTTCGCAAAATGTCAGACGAAAAGACAGAGGCCGCCAAGGCAGAGGTGCACCGCCTCCTGGAGGCTAAATTCATCGAGCCAGTGGCTTACCCCACGTGGCTCTCCAATGTTGTGATGGTGCAGAAAAAAAGCGGGAAATGGCGAATGTGCATAGACTTCACCAGTCTCAATAAGGCCTGCCCAAAGGACAATTTCCCGCTGCCGCGGATCGACAAAATAGTCGATAGCGCGGCCGGATGCGAGGTCATGTCCCTCCTCGACTGCTTCTCTGGCTATCACCAGATATACATGAAGGAGGAAGACAAGGCTAGCACCAGCTTTATAACACCCTTCGGCACTTATTGCTTTGTCAGAATGCCGGAGGGTCTCAAGAATGTCGGGTCCACCTTCTCCAGACTCACCAAAACAGTACTCAAAGGGCAGGTCGGCAGAAATATATTTACATATGTGGACGACATCGTCGTCGCCAGCAAGAATAAGGAGGACCATCTCGCCGACCTGGCCGAGACATTCGCAAACATGCGAGATGCACGACTCCGCCTAAACCCGGAAAAGTGCGTCTTCGGTGTTCGCCAGGGCAAGATATTGGGCTACCTGGTGTCCCGCCGCGGCATCGAGGCCAACCCAACCAAGATCCAGGCCATCGTCGATATGTCGCCTCCACAGTCCGCCAGGGACGTCCAGCGCCTGACAGGCAGGTTGGCCGCTCTCAACAGATTCATCTCCAGGTCCACCGAGCGAAGTCTCCCCTTCCTCAAAACACTCCGCGGCGCGAAGGGCTTCGCCTGGGGACCGGAGCAAGCAGCGGCCTTCGCCTCACTAAAACAGTACCTGTCGGAGCTGGCCATCCTCACAAGCCCCGACTCCTCGCTCCCCTTATTGCTCTATGTCGCGGCTTCGCCGCACGCGGTCAGCGCGGCACTGGTACAGGAGCAGACAGTCGAGGGCGCAGTCAGACAGTGCCATGTTTACTATGTCTCCGAAGTCCTGACACCGTCCAAATGCAACATGACAGAGCTGGAGAAGATCGCCTACGCAGTTGTTATGTCCTCGCGCAAGCTGCGCCATTACTTTGAAGCATTCAAGGTCCGAGTCACCTCAGACAGGGGGCTCGGCGAACTATTCAGAAACCCGGAGGCATCAGTAAGGATTGCCAAGTGGGCAGCCGAACTCTCCGGCTACCACATCAGCTTCGAGCCCAGGACAGTTATCAAGTCGCAAGTCCTGGCAGACTTCGTCGTCGACTGGACTGGGCCAGTAACACAGCCGGACCCGTCCACAGAGAAGGTCTGGACTATCCATTGCGACGGTGCATGGTGTCACGCGGGGGCAGGCGTCGCTGCAGTCGTCACCTCACCAGCCGGAGTCAAACACAGATATGCAGCACGCCTCAGCTTCGCTCTGGAATCCGACAAGTGTACAAACAACATAGCAGAGTATGAAGCGGTTATCCTCGGCCTCCGCAAGCTAAGGGCCCTCGGAGTCACCACATGTATCATCAAAACAGACTCCAAGATAGTTGCCGGCCAGGTCGAGAAAGACTATGCAGCAAAAGGCCCCGCGCTCATGCAATACCTCGCGGCTATCCGAAGTCTCGAAAGACAGTTCAAGGGATTCACCCTGCAGCATGTGGACAGGGCCAGGAACGAGGAGGCCGACGCATTAGCCAAGGCCGCCGCCAGGGGCGAGCCCCTGCCCTCCGACGTGTTCTTTCACACCATCGGCACGCCGGCCGTCCGGAGCCCCGAAGGGCTCCAAATAACTAATGATAGCGAGGGCCACCGCATAGTCAACCTAATCATGACCGAAGACTGGCGGGCACCAATAACCCTGTTCCTACAGGGGTACTATCATCCAACCGACGTCAGTGAGGCAAAGCGCCTCAGACATCGAAGCCGGGACTTCGCACTGATCGAGGGCCAATTATACAAGAAAGGGGTCAGTCAGCCAATGCTTAAATGCGTCACCGAAACCGAAGGCATGCAAATCCTACGCGAGGTCCACAGCGGCACGTGCGGCTCGCACGCGGGGCCAAGGGCCCTGGCTGCAAAGGTGATCCGACAAGGGTTTTACTGGCCTGCAATGATCTGCGCCGCAAATCGAGTCACAAGGTCCTGCGAAGCCTGCCAGAAGTTCTCTCCTCGGTCAGGCAACCCCTCGCAATATACAAAGCTGATTGCCCATACATGGCCTCTCCAGCGCTGGGGCCTGGACATTGTCGGGCCCCTGCCCACCGCTCAGGGGAACCTTAAGTTCGCCTTCGTAGCCGTCGAATACTTCACCAAATGGATTGAAGCGAGGGCTGTTTCCACAATCACATCAAAGACTGCCCAAAAATTCTTTTGGCAGAACATTGTTTGCCGCTTCGGAGTACCGTCCGAGCTAACAGTTGACAACGGCAAGCAGTTTGACAGCCAAGATTTCAAGGATTTTTGTTTCTCCATCGGCACCAAGCTTGCCTTCGCTTCAGTCTATCATCCGCAGTCCAACGGGGTCGTGGAGCGTGCCAATGGGAAAATCTTCACAGCTGTCAAGAAGATGCTCCTCGATGAAAAAAAGGCAGATGGACCGACTTGTTACCGGAGGCAGTCTGGGCGCTAAACACAACTGAGTGCAGGGCGACCGGGTTCACTCCTTTCCGCCTTCTATACGGATCGGAGGCAATGACCCTGCAAGAAATAAAGCATGGGTCTCCGCGTACAGCTCCGTCAGCCGTCCCTGACGTGGATGAGCCAACCTCAAAAGATCTCATTGACGGAGACCGGGTCTTCGCCCTGCAGGCCCTAAACAAATACCAAGCCCAGACCAAAGCATGGCGCGACCGCGCAGTCATCCCAAGGGAGTTCAGCGCAGGGGACCTCGTACTCATCCGAACAGCTCGGACGAAGTCGAAGGGCAAGTTGGAGCCCAAGTGGGAAGGCCCCTTCATAGTCAAAACAAAAGCTTCCCCCAGCGCTTACAGGCTCACAACGCCAAATGGCGAGGACCTGGAGCACTCCTGGAACATCGACAACCTTCGCAAATTTTTTGTTTAATCCATTTAGGGCTGAGTTCGCCCTTGTAATTCACCGCAAACAATCTTGTACCGGCCCGCACTCTTTTCCTCCCGGGGGGTGAGGTTTTTAACGAGGCGGAGCCATGTAATATATGTGAGAAAAATCCCCCGCAAAAACATGTGTCGAAAAAAGACCGCGACAACGGTCTTCGGCATTCGACCAATTCGAAGTCACCGCGAGGCTAAGCGCTAGCCACCCTCGCGTGCGACTAATCCGTGCCGAAGTCGCCTAAGGGTGCAGCCGGACTTAGCACAACAAGTGCGAAAAATTCCGATGTCTATCGCGAAGACTATCCGCGCCGAAGTCGCCTAAGGGTGCAGCCGGACTTAGCACAACAAGTGCGAAAAATTCCGATGTCTATCGCGAAGACTATCCGCGCCGAAGTCGCCTAAGGGTGCAGCCGGACTTAGCACAACAAGTGCGAAAAATTCCGATGTCTATCGCGAAGACTATCCGCGCAGAAGTCGCCTAAGGGTGCAGCCGGACTTAGCACAACAAGTGCGAAAAATTCCGATGTCCATCGCGAAGACTATCCGCGCCGAAGTCGCCTAAGGGTGCAGCCGGACTTAGCACAACAAGTGCGAAAAATTCTGATGTCTATCGCGAAGATTATCCGCGCAGAAGTCGCCTAAGGGTGCAGCCGGACTTAGCACAACAAGTGCGAAAAATTCCGATGCCTATCGCAAAGACTCCGCGCAAGAGCCGCCCAAGGGCGCAGCCGGCCCAGTACAACGAAAGCAGAAACGACAGCAAGACCAACTGTAATCACAACGGCACAGCATAATCAACCATACCAGACAAAGTACACAGCGCCCTCGCAGGCGCAGGCACGCGAGGGCACACAACTCCATTTTACAAGCCCTTACACATACACAAGCGAGGGCACCACGCTCTACATCGGCTCAACCTTAGGAATAATTCCCATCTCCCTATAATTAAATAACATTATCCTAAGCTCCTCACCCGCAAAAAGACTTCGCAACTCCCCTTCCCCTGCACCCGCGGCGGCCGGCAAAGACAGCAGCTCCTGCCGACCAGCCCTACTCACGCGAAGCCGAGCCCCTTCCTCCACACTAACCCTACGCTTTGCGACCGCCCTTCGTCGTCGGCGCCCGGTGCTAGGACCTGGCACGTCTGGCGCGTCCGCAACATGTGGCACAGCCTCCGCCGCAGCCACGTCCAAGGCCGCAAAATAATCCAAGTCCTCCTCCGACGACTCCTCAGTCCACTCAACCGAGCTCCCAGAGTCAGTAAAATCAAAAAACTCAGATACAGACCCACCATATTCATTTCCATCTTCCGCGGTCGAAGCCGCCAAACACTCATTAGTAGCGGTTGCGTGCGCAGGCCCAAAATCTTGAACCTGCGCAGCAACCAAAATTCAGTACAACATCCAAAAATTCCCCAACCCTAATCACCCACTACGCCACCTGCGAAGGCCCTGCCGCTGCGGGAGCCTCCGCCGCTGGCTCCGCCCCCACCGCCGCGGGATCTTCAGCGCTCGGCACAGCAGCTGCGGGGGCATCGGGCGCGCCTTCGGCCACCTTTGGGGGCAGGTCTTCGCCGGCCGCAGCAGATGCGGGGGCGCCTGGTGCGTCTTCCGCAGTCTCCGGGGTCGGTCCCGGGGCAACTCCAGTCGCGGCCTCCGCAGGGGTCGTCTCCGGGTCAGGCAACGCGCTGTTCAGCGCCCCGAAGTCGTCCACCCGCTCGCCGCGCTCCGCCTAAGACAAAACGCACAAAAATTCAGCAAACACACGCACAGACCGCATCCAGCAACCGCCGAACAAACGACAACGTTACCTGAGCCCTCGCAGCCTCGGCCCGCGCCCTGACCACCTCTCGACCGTACGAACCCCACATCCGGTCATAGAGGGCCCCGACGGATTCCTTCACCACGGGGTCTTCGACCTCAAAGATATCTCGCCCAAAATCCTCATCTGCCTGGTCGAGGGCCTCAAAGTGCCGGCACCCTTCGCGAGAGAGTGCGTTCATCGCTGCCTCGCAGGTGACCAGGGAGGTGAACGACATTAACCCCGCCAAGACAGTGGGGAGCTCCTGCAGTTCCTCCTGCACCCATTCCAGACAGCGAAGCCCGGCCTCTCGCTCCGGCACCTCGAAGTCACCGGTCCGCACACCCAGCTCGCGATATGCAGTCATGAGCTGCGTGCGCGTCCGTTCGGCCTCCGCTCGCATCGCGGCCTCGGCCCCCTCCGCGCGGCTCTCCAGGGCAGTGAGCCGCCCCTGCAGCTCTCCGGCAAGCTCCTTGGCGATATTGCCCTCCGCCCGCGCCAGCCTGGCCTCCGCCTGCGCAGCCTGCTCTTTGGCGATGGCTTCGTTGGCCTCCCTCCTCTCCCCCGCCAGCTGGCGCTGGAGGTCGGCCTTCTCCTTCTCCAGGGCGGCCACCTTGTCCGCCAGTTTGCGGCACTTGCTGTCGGAGGCCGACTTCTCACGAACAGCGTCAGCATGTTGCGTCCGAAGTCTCTCGACTTCGGCAGACAAAGCTGCCGTAAGGGCCCCGACGCTGTGCGGCTGGTGAAGTCAGCCACCTGCAGAGCACACGTAAGGCCGTTGCTTAAAAAAAATTACTCAGCGGACCTGACTCAGCGCCTCCGTCGCCTGACTCAGCGCCTCCGTCACTCCTTTCAGCCGGCGGGTCGCCACGCCCGCCTCGTCCCTGACCAGCGCGAGGGCCGACACCTCGCCTCCGACGCCAAGGGTCTAACCCCTTGCCTTCGGCGCTAGCGCAGCTGTCACGATCGCCGCGCCAGGCGCAGCAAGAGCAAGCTGGCCCTCGTCAGACCCTGCAACGCCTCAACAAATTAAAAAAAAACATATATATATATATATATAGACTTACCCCCAAGATAATCATCCACATTAATCTCGGTGCCGAAGTCGGCAACGCGTTTGCTAGGCAGTGGCAAAGTCCGGGCCGCCTTCGCAGCCTCCGCCACTCCGCTGGCCGGCGGCACCACCTTCGTCAGTCTGGGGCCCCCGGCGCCCACCGTCGCCTCCGGCGCCTTGCTAGGTGCAGAGGCGCCCGCCTTCGCCGGCAGCGGCGGTTTGCCTCCGCCGGAGGCCGCAGCCTTCGCCGGTCCCCGCTGCCTTTTCGACCGAGCTTCGTGAACCCTGACAGTCGCCTGGCGTTTTTGCGCCGCACCTTGGCGATCCTTGTCCATCACTGCCCACACAACAGCACCGATATTTTGCCCGTAAGGAAAAACTCTCCACCGATGAACCATACGAGATGTAAAACAGTCCTCCTCAGCCGCGCAGGGGATAGGAACATCTCTAGGCCAACAACCCCCGGTAACCCTCAGCATCCGAGCCGAAGACTCCCGGAGCTCGGGCGAAGACATCCTTTCCCTCGGGGCCGCACACGTCCTCATTAACTCTCTAGCAAAACTATCAGACACCCCAAGTCCTCCCATCGCAGTACCTAATTTTCTCTTTTTCGAGGAGACGGCGGCCGCCAGCGCAGGGTCGCCTCCAGTCTCCACCGCCGGTTTCTTCCCACGGCGGTCCGCTTCGTCTTGTCCAGGGTAGCCGTCGTACGGCAATTGATTTAATTCGAAGACCCTGTTCAAACGTTCATTTGACCCGCGGATATCAAAGCTGCGCTGGCCCTCCGTCCTCGGCACGTAGCGCCCCACGAGCCGCACCGCCAAGTCCTCCGCATCACGCACAAAGGCGGCCGGGTCACGGTTTCGCAAATTCAGTGCGAAGGCAGGACTTCGCACCACCCTTCCTCCGTGAAAAGGCATCTGGCGAGGGCACACTTCGCCCAGCGCCCAGCCGTGCGCCAAGGGCCAGACCCCGTACGCCACGAACTCTTCAACTAAGTCACGACCGCTGCTCTGACCGGCGGCGCACCGAAGGGCCCCTTCGTCTGCATCCTCTTCTGCCACTTCAAAAGGCGGATACGCAGAGTAATAGTGAGAGCACATCTCAGACACGGGGAGTCCTTCCTGGCCTTCGACAGTAGCCTCAGCAACGTAAAACCAAAATTCATTCCAATTGCCCCACTTGTTGCGGGCGCACGGAACCAACTCCACTACTGGCATTGTGGTCTTGCCGGTCTTCGGCGTAAATGTGCATGACCCGAACTGGGCAACTCCGTCCTCAACCATCCTTTTCTGCCAATGCAAACAATAATTCTTCGCAAAAACTTCAACTAACGGCTGTCCGCCGTACGAAGTCGTCGCCCAGACATACTTCGCCAGCGCCACCATGGCGTTCGGTGTCAGCTGATGTATTTGAACATTGAATCTACGCAGGACTTCGCCAACAAACCGGTGCGCAGGCAAGCGGAGTCCGGCGACGAAGAACGCCTCGAAAACAACCAACTCGCCCTCCGGCTCGGGGACTTCCTCCGTCCCCGGAGCACGAGCGACTCCGCCGCCAAAGTAGCCCAACCGATGCATATCTTCAACACGGGCTGACATCATCCGCGACACACCAAAATCAACAGAGTCGCCGGCGCGCAACTCCTCCACCATCACGCTACTCAACGTCTCCTTAGACGAGGCGGCGGCCGGCGGCGTGGCGTCGGCGGAAGAAGAAGAGGATGGCATTGCTACGTACCGTCGGCGGCGGCGGGCGGTCTGCTTCACTCGAGCCAGAACGCCGGCGAGCAAAAGGTGCAGCGGAGGAAGAGGAGCAGCAAGACGGCGGGCGCGGCTAGGGTTTTTACGGAGCGCGGAAGGCAAAGTTCAAACAGCGCCGACCCCCGCCCCCTTTTATAGGCAGGGCGCGGCTCTTCGGGAAACCCGCAATCCGATAGGCCGCGACGCTTCGGGAAACCCGCAATCCAACAGTACGCCGTCCATCAACGGTCACATCAGAAACCCCCGCGGAACCACTTCGAGCGAGGGCAGCGTCTCCGCCATCTAGCGACGTCTTCGGCACCAGGTGACTTTGTCAAACTGGTCCCTCGGAGGGCAAATGTTGGGGCGAAGGCAAAGACGCCACCCTTCGCTCGAGGCTTCCGCCGCAGTGGATGGTCTGACAGAGACAAAGCGGGCAGGGACACCCTTCGCTCCGTTCGGCACTTTGACGAAGGCCTGCGGCGAAGTCTTCCCGCGGCGCGGCCTCGTTCAGTCCCAAGGCCCACGTGTGATCAGGCCCATTGTAACGGGCCCCTCGTGGCCGCCTCTGTATTACGGGCCTAACTTGTAAAGGCATACTTGTAATTACAGCTTGTAACCCTGCTTTATGGGAATATTCTGGGGATAAACTAGGTGTCTGAGGGCACATGCGTCCTTAACACAAGGCGTTGGGCACTCAGATACCTATAAATACCCCCGCACAGTGCCCGTGAGAGGCTAGATTAACAGAGCTATTGCCCCCGAGCACGTAACCCTGTTGTCACCACTATTCACCCTTGTTGGCCTACTTGCTGCTGAGAGCAAGTTCCAACAATGTCTATGTGCTTAGTGTGGTTGTGTTCAACGGGATTATCCGCCATGCAGATTGCACTCTCATTATCACATAAGAGAGGGACTTTGCTCAACTTGTATCCATAGTCCCTGAGGGTTTGCCTCATCCAAAGTAATTGTGCACATCAATGGCCTGCAGCAATATACTCGCCTTCGGCGGTGGATAGAGCTACCGAGTTTTGTTTCTTTGAATCCCAAAACACCAGGGATCTTCCCAGAAACTGACAAGTCTCTGATGTGCTCTTCCTATCAATTTTACATCCAGCATAATCGGCATCGGAATACCCAATTAAATCAACGGTAGATCCCTTGGGATACCAAAGCCCAAACTTAAGAGTGTAAACTAGTTATCTCATGATTCTTTTTACGGCCCTAAGGTGAACTTCCTTAGGATTTGCCTGGAACCTTGCACACATGCATACTAAAAGCATTATATCTGGTAGTGAAGCACATAAATAGAGTAAACATCCTATCATCGACCGGTATACCTTTTGATCTACAGATTTACCTCTCGTGTCGAGGTCGAGATGCCCATTTGTTCACATGGGTGTCTTGATGGGTTTGGCATTCTTCATTCCAAACTTCTTAAGTATGTCTTGAATGTACTTAGTTTGGCTGATGAAGGTGCCTTCTTGGAGTTGCTTAATTTGAAAACCAAGGAAATACTTCAACTCCCCCATCATTGACATCTCGAATTTCTGTATCATTATCCTACTAAACTCTTCACAAGATGACTTGTTAGTAGACCCAAATATAATATCATCAACATAAATTTGGCATATAAAAAGTCTTTAGCAATTGTTTTAGTGAAGAGAGTAGGATCAACTTTACCAACTTTGAAGCCATTAGTGATAAGAAAGTCTCTCAAACATTCATACCATGCTCTTGGGGCTTGTTTGAGCCCATAAAGCGCCTTTGAGAGCTTATAAACATGGTTAGGATACTCACTATCTTCAAAGCTGGGAGGTTGCTCAACATATACCTCTTCCTTGATAGGACAATTGAGGAAGGCACTCTTCACGTCCATTTGATACAAATTAAAGCCATGGTAAGTAGCATAGGCAAGTAATATACAAATTTACTCAAACCTAGCTACGGGTGCATAGTTTTCATCGAAATCCAAACCTTCGACTTGTGAATAACCTTTTGCAAAAAGTCGTGCTTTGTTCCTTGTCACCACACCATGCTCATCTTGTTTGTTGCGGAATACCCATTTGGTACCTACAACATTTTGGTTATGAAGTGGAACTAAATGCCATACCTCATTTCTCGTGAAGTTGTTGAGTTCCTCTTGCATTGCCACCACCCAGTCCGGATCTCTTAGTGCATCCTCTATCATGTATGTCTCAATAGAGGACACAAAAGAGTAATGTTCACAAAATGAGCAACTCGAGATCTAGTGGTTACCACCTTGTGAATGTCACCAAGTATGGAGTTGACGGGATGATCTCTTTGAATTGCTTGGTGGACTCTTGGGTGCGGTGGTCTTTGATTTTGAATCTCTTGATCATCTTCATCTCCCCCTTGATCAATGTCCTCCTCCTGTGGTGGCTCATCATCTTGGTCTTCATCCTCTTCTTCTTGAGCCATGTCCTCTTCTTGAGTAGATGGAGATGCTTGTATGGAATATGATGGTTGATCTTGTGCTTGTGTAGGCTCCTCAGATTCTTTTGGACACACATCCCTAACGGACATGTTCCTTAGTGCGACACATGGAGCCTTTTCATCATCTAGTTCATCAAGATCAACTTGCTCCACTTGAGAGCCATTAGTCTCATCAAACACAATGTCACAAGAAACTTCAACTAGTACAGTGGATTTGTTGAAGACTCTATATGCCCTTGTGTTTAAGTAATAACCAAGTAAAAAGCCTTCTACTGCTTTAGGAGCAAATTTAGAATTTCTACCTCTTTCAATAAGAATAAAGCATTTGCTCTCAAAAACTCTAAAATAAGAAACATTGGGCTTTTTACCAGTGAGGAGTTCATATGATGTTTTCTTGAGGATTCAGTGAAGGTAGAGTCGGTTGATTGAGTAGCAAGCGGTGTTAGTCGCCTCCACCCAAAACCGATCTAGTGTCTTGTACTCATCAAGCATGGTTCTTGCCATATCCATTAGAGTTCTATTCTTCCTCTCCACAACACTATTTTGTTGAGGTGTGTAGGGAGAAGAGAACTCATGCTTGATACCCTCCTCCTCGAAAAATCCTTCAATTTGAGAATTCTTGAACTCTGTTCCATTATCGCTTCTAATCTTTTTGATCCTCAATCCGAACTCATTTTGAGCCCGTCTTAAGAATCTCTTTAAGGTCTCCTAGGTTTGAGATTTTTCCTGCAAAAAGAATACCCAAGTGAAGCGAGAATAATCATCCACAATAACAAGACAGTACTTACTCCCGCCGATGCTTATATAAGCGATCGGACTGAATAGGTCCATGTGGAGTAGTTCAAGCGGCCTGTCGGTCACTATGATGTTCTTGTGTGGATGATGAACTCCAACTTGCTTTCCATGCGCTACAAATCCTATCTTTCTCAAAATGAATATTTGTTAGTCCTAAAATGTGCTCTCCCTTTAGAAGTTTGTGAAGATTCTTCATCCCAACATGGGCAAGTCGACGATGCCAGAGCCAACCCATATTAGTCTTAGTAATTAAGCAAATGTCTAGTTCAGCATTGTTATCATTAAAATCAACTAAATATAACTGACCATCTAACACTCCCTTAAATGCTATTGAATCATCACTTCTCCTAAAGACAGTAACACCTACATCAGTGCATAAACAGTTGTAGCCCATTTTGCATAATTGAGAAACTGAAAACAAGTTTTAATCTAAAGAATCTACAAGAAAAACATTGGAAATGGAATGGTCAGGAGATATAGCAATTTTACCCAAACCTTTGACCAAACCTTGATTTCCATCCCCGAATGTGATAGCTCTTTGGGGATCATCATTTTTCTCATATGAGGAGAACATCATTTTCTCCCATGTCATGTAGTTTGTGCACCCGCTATCGATTATCCAACTTGACTCGTCGGATGCATAAACCTACAAAACAAATTTAGGCCTTGTTTTTAGGTACCCAAACGGTCTTGGGTCCTTTCAAATTAGAAACAAGCACCTTGGGTACCCAAACACAAGTCTTTGGACTCTTGTTTTTGCCCCCAACATACTTGGCAACTACTTTACCTGATTTGTTAGTAATCACATAAGATGCATCAAAAGTCTTAAATGAAATGTTATGCTCATTTGATGCATTTATATTTTTCTTTTTAGGCATTTTGATATGAGTTGAATGCCTAGAACTAGAAGCCTCATTACTATACATAAAAGCATGATGAGAAACATTATGAGATTTTCTAGCATGGATTTTCCTAATTTTGTGCTCGGAATAGTCCTTAGGATATAAATGTAACCCTCTCTATCCTGAACCATGTGAGCCATACCCTTAACAAAATTAGACAGTTTGTTGGGGCATTAAGTTTGATGTTGCTTTGGCTCCCTTGTTGGAAGCCAATGCCATCCTTAATACCATGGTATCTCCCATTATAAAACACGCTTCAAGCAAATTTAAAATTTTCATTCTCTAACTCATGCTCGGCAATTTTAGCATTTAATTTAGCTATGTGATCATTTTGTTCTTTAATTATGGCAAGGTGATCATCTATAGCATTAACATTAACATCTTTATATCTAGTACAAATAGTGACATGTTCAACAGTAGATGTAGATGGTTTGCAAACATTCAATTCTTCAATCTTAGCAATTAGATTATCATTCTCAATTCTAAGACAAGAAATTGAATCATTGCACATGTTAAACTCTTTAGATAAATTTCCATATTTTTCTACTTCTAGAGCATAAGCATTTTTCAACTTAATATTTTTTTTTATTTTCCTTAACGAGCAAATCTTCTTGGCATTCCAAGAGATCATCCTTCTCGTTAATGGGTTCTATCAATTCATTTATTTTCTTCTTTTGATCCTTAGTAAGGTTAGCAAAAAGAGAAGTTAAATCATCATTATCATCACTAGAGCTACCCTCATCATCAGATGTAGTATATTTAGGGGTATCTCTAGAGTGTACCTTCTTCTTGCTCTCCTTAGCCATGAGGCACTTGTGGCCGATATTGGGGAAGAGAAGTCCCTTGTTGATGGCGATGTTGGCGGCGTCCTCGTCGGAGGACGAGTCGGTGGAGCTCTCGTCGGAGTCCCATTCCCGCCCCACATGCGCCTCGCCACCCTTATTCTTGTAGTATCTCTTCTTCTCCATCTTTTTCTTCCCCTTCTTATCGTCGTCCCTGTCACTGTCACTGTCACTTGTATATGGACATTTAGCAATAAAGTGACCGGACTTACCACACTTATAACACACCCTCTTGGAATGGGGTTTGTAGTCTTTACCCTTCCTTTGTTTGAGGATTTGCTGAAAGCTCTTAATGATAAGAGCCATCTCCTCGTTGTTGAGCTTGGAGGCATCAATTGGGAGCCTACTTGGTGTAGACTCGTCCTTCTTCTCTTCCGTTGCTTTGAATACAACGGGTTGCACCTCGGGTGTGGAGGTGGCACCTTGATCCAAGTTGACAATATGTTTGCAGTCTTTGATCATGAGTTCAAAGCTCACAAACTTGCCAATTACCTCATTTGGAGACATCTGTTTATATCTTGGATCTCCATGGATTAGTTGCACTTGAGTGGGATTACGAAAAATAAGAGATCTAAGAATAACCTTGACCATTTCATGGTCATCCCACTTGGTGCTCCCGAGGTTGCGCACTTGGTTGACCATCGTTTTGAGTCGGTTGTACATTGCTTGTGGCTCCTTCACTTTGTTGAGGACGAATCGACCGAGCTATCCCTCGATCATCTCACGCTTAGTGATTTTGGTCACCTCGTCCCCTTCGTGCGCCGTCTTGAGGACATCCCAAATTTCTTTAGCATTTTTCAACCCTTGCACCTTATTATACTCCTCTTGACACAAGGAAGCGAGGAATATATAAGTTGCTTGGGAGTTAAAATGCGTAATTTGGGCGACCTCATCCGAGTCGTAGTCCTCGTCGCTCACCTGTGGTGCCTACGCTCCAAACTCAACAATATCCCAAATGCTTTCATGGAGTGAGGTTAGATGATGCGTCATTTTATCATTCCACATATAATAGTCCTCACCATCAAAGTATGGTGGTTTGCCTAGGGGTACGGAAAGTAGAGGAGCCGCTTTAGAATGTGAGGATAACGAAGAGGCACCTTACTATACTTCTTACGCTCTTGGCGTTTCAAAGTAGTAGACTCGATGCCGGATGTGGAAGGTGATGAAGAGTCGGTCTCGTAGTAGACCACTTTCTTCATTTTCTTTTTCTTCTTGTCACCCTTCCTATGTGACTTGATGGAGGAAGCAGACTCCTCCTTGTACTTGTCACCGGACTCCCTTGACGGAGTCCGTTCATTGTTCTTCCTTCCTGAGCCTTCGGCCTTGTCGTCGATGACTATCTCCCTCTTGACGTGATCTCCCGACATCACTTCGAGTTGTTAGACTCTTAATGAAGCACCGGGCTCCGATACCAATTGAAAGTTGCCTAGAGGGGGGTGAATAGGTGAATTCTGAAATTTACAAACTTTAAGCATGCATTAAGGCCGGGGTTAGCGTTAGAATTAAATCGGAGTACGGAAGATAGTTCTCCTTGCTTAGAGTTGCTCAATCAATGAGGATAATGTTTGGGAGCAAACTCAAATCAATATGAGAAAGGGAACTTTTAGAGAGAGGAAAAAGGGAAAACAAATCAAGTGAAGATCAACAAGTGAACACGGTGATTTGTTTACCGAGGTTCGGTTCTAAAGAACCTAGTCCCCGTTGAGGAGGCCACAAAGGCTCGATCTATTCCAACCCTTTCCCTCTCTCAATCGGTCACACAGACCGATCGAGATTTCTCCTTAATCACTTGGGTCACTAAGACCCTGTAAGGATCACCACACACTTAGGTGTCTCTTGCTAGCTTTTCAAAACACTTAGAATAAGAATGAGAAGGAGAAAGCAATCCAAGCAACAAGAGCAACAAAAGAACACAAAACACCCTCTCTCAAGTCACTAAGCAATTGAGTTGATTTGGGAGCTTAGAGAGGATTTGTTCTATTGATTGTGCCTTGGAGTGTAGTCTTTTGCTCTTGCAATGAATGTGAAGTTCAAAAAACTTGGATTGGCTTGAATGGAGGTGGTTGGGGGTATTTATAGCCCCAACCACTATCTAGTCGTTGTTGTCGATGGCGCACCGGACATGGCACTGTTCAGTGTCCGATGCGTGCCACGTCAGCTGCTCGTTGGGGTTTGGAGCCGTTGACCATTTAAGTCCTTTGTCTTATAGCTGCACTGGACAGTCCGGTGGCACACCAGACATGTTCAGTGCATCCTGACATCGCTGCTCTGACTTCTGACTGCGCACTGTTCACTTTTGCAGTCGACCGTTGTGCGCAGGTGACCGTTTCTTCGTTGGCTCACCGGACACTGTCCGGTGCACACCGGACAGTCCGGTGAATTATAGCGGAGCGCCTCTCAGAAAACCCGAGAGTGGCTAGTTCGTTGGTGCCTTGACCTGGGCACCGGATAGTGTCTGGTGCACACCTAACAGTGTCCGGTGCGCCACTGGCAGCACCAATACTAATCATTGCTCCAAACTTGGTTGAGTCACCAACTTAATTTCTTTCTTGGTTTATGTTGAACCTTATGCACCTGAGATAAATGTCATCTAAGCAACCTAGTTAGTTCACATGGTTTGTGATGGACGTCAAACACCAAAATCGATTATAGGAATTTTTTTAAGCCCATTCCCCTTTCACGCGCACCAATCGGAAAACAAACACGTCCTACCTCTCAAAAAGCAGCGCGCTCGCAGGCGAGCAGTAGAGCCTCCAAACAAGTACCAAACTACTTCCTTGGAAGGCTCGGGGGCTACTGTCAAGGGTAATAATTAGGGATACCCGAATTATCCCCTAACAAACGCACTCAGAGAAACAAGGACGAAAACCCCCGAGGGGTGACACCCGAGCTATCCACAAAGACCGAAACATCTCCCCAAGAGTCTCCCACTTCGGGCAGGACTCCGCCTCGCTTGAGGTTGCCGCCGCACCGACCGTCTCGCCCGAGCCAGCCTCAGACAAATAGGACAGGGGCACCCGAAAATAGGAAGGGGACATGCACATTTAATGCGTGTGCCAACCCATGCTACGACAACAGAGCACAGTGATAGATAAGACGACGATCATGTCTGGCGCCACAACATGATTACGTTTACACTACAGTGTGCGCACGCCGCCTGCCACCCTCCGATGGGACGCCTAATACGACAAGTCGAGTAGACTGGCCTTCGGGCGCAATCTCTCTGCCTCACCCGAAGCAGGATTCAGCCCGCGGGCGCGATCTCTCTGCCTCGTCCGACCTCGGCTCTAGCCTTCGGGTGATTTCTCCGCCTCGACCAACATCAAGTTTGGTCCTCGGGCAAATTCTCCACCTCGCCCGAGCTCGGCCTTGGCCACCTACTACGCCGTGAATCCTGCAGACGGCCACTCCGCCCGACTGTGGTGCACGTCAAGGGACGGCTCGACTAACGCCTCGGGAAGACTTCCGCCTCAACTAACCAGGGGCTCTGATCTCGATAAGCGCAACAGGGAATCTCGACGTCATCCCGTGTCAGGACGCTGACACACCCCGTAAGCAGCCTTTGGCCCATACCCCGGCGCTGTTACAACAACTACGGCATGGGCAACCTCTCCCTCGGGGGCTCGGGCGTACGGACAACCCCTCGGTCTCTGCCTCGGCTCTCTACGGGAAATCAGCAGGCGCGAGTCAGCAGCACAGTGCGTCATCACGTCGGCTTACAGGGCGCCAAGACGTCTCTCCTTCGGATACAACACCAGCTTCACTGTAGACGCTCCCCTTCGTGTATAAATAGGGCAGTGATCCCCCAAGAGGACGATCCATCCACGGGACACGCAGACGAACGCTCACTCCCCCACTTTGTCTTAGATATTAGTATTTGACTCAATCATCTCTATGGACTCGGGACTTCCTCTCTCCCGCCGTGCTTGTAAACCCCCTACTACAAGCACCACAGTGCGAGTAATATAAGCCTCATCCTCCTCTGCTGGAATAGGGCATTGTATTGCCCGAACCAGGATAACTGCTTGTGTCTTCTCGCTCACCATCTAGAGTCGGCTACGCGACACATTTACTAGTTGGTTAAGGACCCGTGGTCCAAACACCGACAAGTTTATTTCGAGAAGCAGCTAAACTGATAAACTGTTGTGTAAGCTACCTGTTTAGCAAAACTTCTGCTTATGGGGTGTTTGAATGCACTAGATCTAATAGTTAGCTGCTAAAATTAACTGAAGACAATGAAACAATCTAGGTATTACTTTAGCTATTAGCTATTTTAGCAAATTATCTAATAGTTAACTAGCTAGCTAATTTAACTAGCAATATTTTAACTAACTAACTATTAGTTGTAGTGCATTTAAATACCTCGTAAATCTATTAAAAACTGAAAATAAGTTGTACCAAATAGGGTTCAGAACTTACTCTAGTGAGCTTTCGATTTTTAACTTCTTGAAGCTTTTTATTTTTAAATGGTTTGAGCTTTCGATTTTTAACTTCTTGAAGCTTTTTATTTTTAAATGGTTCCAAAGCTAAATTATAAAATTTCAAAAAAGCTGAAAGCTTAGATCTGACCCTTACTACTTACTAGGCTACACGGGACCGATCGAATCGATCTCTTGTCGGCTACACAGAACCGATCGAACCGATTTCTATTTTCTTCGTATCCAATTTCCATCCTTTCCCCTCTCGCGGGCTCGCGGCCACGACCCCGCTTCCCTAGAATTATTACCACAAACCACAAAACCCTCGGTCCCGGCTATGGCTAACTCCGTCTCCCCGCCGCGCCGCCGCCGCCACAGCCACCACGATGACGTCTCCCCGCGCCGCCGCAAGCGCCGCGCGTCCCCGTATCCACCTCGCTCGCCTTCCCTCGGCGTCGACGCGGACCGCCGTCGCAGATCTAGGGCTTCGCCGCCCGATTCCGACAGCCGCGGCCGCGGCCGAGACGCCAAGCCCTCTGAGGAGAAGGAGAACGGCCACGCCAAGCCCGGAAGGGATGAAGACGGCGACAACCGATCTCCCCGGCGCGACAGGGTTTCAGACGGGGAGGAAGGTGGCGAACGCCGGAGGATGCGCGATAGGGTTTCCGACGATGAGAAGGAGGAAGGACGTCGTCGCAGGCGGGCTAGGGATCCGGATGATGAGCCGGACGACCGCCGTGGCAAGCGAGACCGGGAGAAAGACAGACGGCGCCACCGGCGCCGGAGCCCTAGCTCGGAGTCAGGGTCCTCGCCCGACGGCCGTCGCCATCGCCGCCGGCGCCGAGACGAGGGTTCGAGGCGGCGGGACGACCGTAGGCGAAGGGAGGACGAGGGAGACGAGCGCCGTAGAAGCCCTGTGAAGGAGCTGACCCCGCCACTGCCTCCCCCACCGCCGCTCCTTCCGGAGATGATCCCTGGGCGCACGGGTGGGATCTACATCCCGCCTTTCCGCATGGCGCAGATGATGCGTGATATGGAGGACAAGTCGAGCCCTGAGTATCAGCGCCTCACCTGGGATGCTCTCAAGAAGAGCATCAATGGGCTGGTGAATAAGGTGAATGCGACCAATATCAAGAATATAGTGCCAGAGCTCTTTGCAGAGAACCTTGTTCGTGGGCGGGGGCTCTTCTGTCAGTCTTGCATCAAGTCACAGATGGCCTCGCCTGGGTTTACTGATGTATTTGCTGCGCTAGTTGCGGTTGTGAATACCAAGTTCCCTGAGATTGGGAAGTTGCTTCTTGTTCGTGTCGTGCTCCAGCTCAAGAGGGCATATAAGCGAAATGACAAGGTGAGCTTGTCTTCATTTTCCTCAGCTCAAGAAGTGTTTTAGTACTTTGTTACTTTTTTATTTAAGAATGACTCATTTAGAATCTACAAACGCCGGGTCTAGTTGCATTCCAAGGTGTTTTCATATAATTAGTTTCACTTATTGTATGGTTGCTTATCTAATCCTTATCAAGATCTTTGCAATTTTTTAAACCATTTACAAAATGGGCTATCCTATTTATGTTAGTCTGGAAAAAATGGCTACTTAAGTCTGCAGCTGAAGGAGAACTATTGGTGCATACACCAATAGATCTGCTGTTCTGCAATTACAAAGGTTTGTAGTTGGCTCATGAAATTCTTTGCACAACACTTCACATTGCTTTCCATTTGTATTTGAACTCATGAACTGGATTAATGCAGGTTTTGGAAGTTACATAGGATATACCTTCTACTTGGATTATGGATTAAAGTCAAATAAAAGAACTAGCAAAAGTTGTTGTTTATACCTGGGGCTTGTATACACTGACGTTTGCTGTTTATGTACATAAGATGAATTGTTACTTACATTTAGGATGCTTAATATCTGAGTGTGAAGAATTACATATGTGCTTAATTGTTAGTTTCTGCATAAATTTCTTACTGAAGTTCTCCTTTACTTGCAGCCCCAATTGCTTGCAGCAACCAAATTCATTGCGCACTTGGTAAATCAGGTGGTGGCACATGAACTTGTGGCGCTGGAGCTTCTTACTGTACTCCTGGAAAATCCGACTGATGATAGCGTCGAGGTACACAACTTGGACCTTATGTACCATTTGACTTTATTTTGTTAACAACTTACTCAATCCTGGAACATGTGCATATTTTGGTCAATGATAGGTGGCTGTGGGTTTTGTCAAAGAGTGTGGGGCAATGCTGCAGGACTTGTCTCCTCAAGGGCTTCATGGTAAGCTATTTCAGACAATTGTCTGAGTATGGCTTGTTAAACTTGTTAGCTTTTGGTGGTGCATGATCGTTTTGGCCACACACATTTTATAGCATCAACATTCATTTATGGATCTTCAAATTGTATATCCAATGTGGTATGGTCTTGTGGTTAATTCTAAAGTACTTAAATACCATGATGATGGTTAGGTCAATCATGTGATTATCTGGGTTTTGGAAGAACATATAAATCTTGTTTTAACTTTGTATAAGATGCATTATTGCGGACCAATAGTGAAACACTAGATGTTCAGTCTTAGTTCTGGTCTTCTGGATGCTCTGGAGAAGAAAAACTGCAATGCATAAGTACAATTATTTGATTTATGCTGCTATGTGAATTGAAGTGAATCTGGCAATATTATCTTCTGTGCTAGTTGTTTAATTAAGTAAAGTAAATTTTTTAATTTTGTACATAGGTTAGCTAGCGAAAGAGCCTCTAGCGTAATGGTTAAGGCTTCCGAGTAGCACCTCCAGGTACTGGGTTCGATCCTCCTCGGGGACGAATTTCAGGCTTGGTTAAAAAAATCTCCTCGTTGTGCTCCGCCTGCTCCCGGGTTACGTCCTGCTCGCCACCCTCCGGCTGGCTGTTGCAGAGTGGACAATGACGGCCCGCTAGTGATGGAGGGCTAGGGTTCGGGATTTTCTCGGCCGGGACCATGTTTCAGCCTCATCTTAATATAATACCGGGAGGGTGGTCTTTCCCTCCCCGATCGAGTTTTTTTTACATAGGTTAGCTATTGCCCATGATGGTTGCTTTTAAGTACAAACTAGTGTTAGCCACTATTAAGTACACGGTCAAAATGTCTCTGAATCCTTCTATACATCTTGATTGTAATACTCCCTCTGGTCTAGTTTATAAGGCACAGTCAGACATGACATGGTATTGTAAATTACAATTTGACCATTCATTTTGTAAGATTGGAAAACCCTAACCCCTGAGTGGGGTTGGGAGTTGTATTAATAGACTCGGTAGTTGGGCCAGGCCCATTACAGCAGGGGCGAGAGGGTAAATACACAAGAGATAACCAAAACCCTAACGAGTAACACATTTGTTGTATTTTATTTTTTATAGTTAGAAAGTTATGATCATTGGCAGTATATTTGATTATAAATCTAATTGTATCAAGTTTGTGTTACAATAGTTAACAAATTATTGGTCAAGATTGTGAAGTTTGAATCTTGACATGCACGTGTGCCTTATAGACTGGACCGGAGGGGGAGTATTCCTTAGAGCCAATGCATGTAATTTTTCCACAAATAATCTTTCCATTAACTATATACATATTATTTTAGTATGTGTACAATCAACTATTTAAGTTCTGGCTAATAATTTATCCATTAAAAACTGGGTGGGACATACAAAAGATGATATAATGAACTTGTTTGGGTTGTGCTTGAAGATCATTATTTGTTCTTTATGTTTGTCACTCATTATAAGATGTACTAATGTTTCATTTTCTGTTCTCTTTTGAATACTGTGTCCAAAAAGTTTTTTTTATTTGAGGGTGAATGTTAAGTTTGTCATTAAATGTGATTATTTATTTATAAATGTTGAAAATTCTATTCAGCCTTAATTTGACCATTGTGAATAAGCCTTCATTGACTCCATGCTGTTAGTTCTCCCTCTCCTATTTCTTGTTCTATTCACAAAGTATTTACCCTCCTGATCAATTCTTGCAGCTATTTTTGAAAGATTTCGAGGTATTCTTCATGAAGGAGAAATAGACAAGCGAGTGCAATTTTTGATTGAAGGCCTTTTTGCAATTAGAAAAGCTAAATTCCAGGTAAAATGTTATCATGGTTTTTAAGGTGCTGTGGTGTCCTGTTGCACTGGGGATATGACTATGCCTAGGCTCCTAGGCGACGCCTAGGTGATATGGTGTAACTAAAACCTTGTGGCATCCTGTGGCACCTGGGGTATGCCTCAATCCCAGGTGACACGTCAAAAACCATGCTCCTGATTTTGAAAATGCTCAAAGTTCAGAAGCCTGGTGTTTTTCCATTGCATGTTCATTGAATGTTCTGACAGATGATTTTTGTTCCATTTATGCAGGGTTTCCCAGCCATCCGTCCAGAGTTGGATCTAGTGGAGCAGGATGACCAGTTTACACATGAGATATCCCTTGAAGATCACCTAGACCCTGAGACCAATCTAAGTAAGGTTTTGTTGTTGCATGAATGTTCTTCTATGCTACATTGATAATATGAACTTTCTGAGTGAAGAGATCCTGTTTTGTGTGATGTAATGCTGACCTCTGTTTAATTGCAGATGTTTTCCAGGCAAACCCCAATTTTGTTGAAGATGAGAAGGCATATGAGAATCTAAAGAGAAGCATCCTGGGAGCAGAGTCTTCTGAAGATGAAGAAGGATCAGATGCTGCTTCTGATGATGATGATGATGATGATGATGAATCTGATGAAGAGGATGAGGAACAAATGGAGATAAGGGATAGAACAGAGACAAATCTTGTGAATCTTAGAAGAACAATATATTTGACTATTATGTCTAGTGTTGATTTTGAAGAAGCTGGACACAAGCTTATGAAAATTAAGCTTGAGCCTGGTCAAGAGGTAAGCATCAGAAGCGTTTCTTGATTTCATGTGAATATGATTTCTGATATTGATTATGATATCTAATATTGATTTATTTTTGTTGAGGTGTTTCTTGATTGATTCATTGCTTGTTTGTGTTTGGTTCCCTTCTCCTTTTGCATGTTCATTGACTAAAGATTTAGCCTTCAATAGGAGTGCGTGGAAAACGGCCATCCATGTGCTCGAACCTTTACTTGTGGGTTCTGTTGGGTTTTTAACTTTAGCATACCCGGCTTGCTTGGGACTAAAAAGCTTTGCTGTTGTAATTTATTGTGACAATTTTCCATAGCTATGTTTAAGTATAGTTTGCTTTAGATTAAACCTAATACTTCAATACTCACCATGTTACAGAGGTTAGACATGTTGTGAAAAGTGACCACTCGTTTGGTCACCACCTAGGTACAGCCTGAATTGCTGATTCAATGGTAATTAGAAAGATAACAATTCATTTCATATGAAGTGTTCTTGAATGGTTGAGCATGATAGAGGAATTCTGTTGCTATCACCTTTAGGATCTATGATACACTTACTACTGTTGTCAAAGATGCTACCAAGAATACAAGTTATCATTTGGTGGTTAATCCTTCCTTTAACATATATAGTTACATTGTTACAACACCTTTATTAACTCCTTTTTATCATTGGTTTAGCTGAGCTAGTTTTGGCGATTTCACAAGATACTGTTTTCTGATAAATTGGTTTGCAGTGTTTGCTTCTGAGCATTGCATTACTCGCTACACTTTGTAACCTCGAGAGATTAGATTAACTGTAATATCTGATTTGGCCAGAAGAGCAGAAAATTAGATTTGAAAATGCTGAGGGTACATGTACTGTAAAATATACTCCTTCCGTCCCACAAAGATTGTCGCTCTACAAGCCTGAGGTGGAACTAGCAAGAAGTGGAAAAGACCACCATGCCCTCAACTGGCTCGATGACCTTGAGCATCGTGCCCACCATTCTGCCTTCCACAGCTGCCGTTCGGGACCTCGACGCCGACGCCATGTATCTCGAGAAGAATCACGCCACTGCTGCTCTGGCTTGTCTGGGTAGGGACGGGCCTGGTCGGACCTGTGTTGGTCGCTGCCGTCGTGGATCTCGTCCATGCCACCAACACGAAGATGCACCTGACTCCCCCCCCCCCCCCCCCCCCCCGCGCACGCAATCGAGTTGCCTCCACCACCAAGCGCCGGCGCGGGGCCACCTCCGCTGCTGGGGTGGTAGCAGGGGCCACATCTGCTACCGAGGAGCGGGCGATCAGGGCTGCCGGGGCACGAACATGGGGTACTGCTGCCGCTGAGGACGGGGCGAACTAGGCCGCTGGAGCCAATGTGGAGCAGGCAGCCATGCGGAAGGGAGAGAGAGAAACAATGGAGAAAGAGGGTGGTGATAAGATGATGGCGGGATCCATGGCGAGGCAGTGTGCCAGACGACTACCTTTGTGGGACAAATTTTGAATCGCCGGGCGACTTTTTTTGTGAGACGGAGGGAGTATTCATGACTTGACATCACTCGTAAGTTCATGCGTTGCTAGTTAGCAGACATATTGTCTCAAATACTAATATTGTGTGCAGCAGTGCAATGCGTAACTTATATTAAGTCTCTTCTGGTTTTTACTGCTCCATCTGTCACAAATTATTTCAACTAACTGTGACCTTCAACAAAAAATTTAAATCAAGCAAACATCCATTATTTATGTTATTGTCACTAAGCTTGAAATAGATGACATGCACAGAAACAAATAATGGTTATGGTTAAGTAACTTTGTTAGTTATAAATGTAATGAATCATTTGTTGGTTTAGTGGCTTTTCATATGGGGGTATTGATAATGGTCTGAATTGTAATTCCTTCTGTGGTATTTTTTTGAAGTTTTTAATTGCTTTGTCTTCTGTTGTCTTGATGAAAAATCGGCAATCATTACTTTTTTGAGGAAAATGTGCAAGTATTGTTCCCTGACAAAAATGTTTGTTTTGTGGCAGATGGAGCTGTGCATTATGCTTCTTGAGTGTTGCAGTCAGGAGAGAACATATCTTCGTTATTATGGGCTGCTAGGACAGCGTTTTTGCATGATCAATAAAGTGTACCAAGAGAACTTCGAAAAATGCTTTGTGCAACAATATTCGATGATTCATCGTCTTGAAACAAACAAGTTGAGGAATGTTGCCAAGTTCTTTGCACATTTGTTGGGGACTGATGCACTCCCTTGGCATGTTTTGGCTTACATCAGGTTGACAGAGGAAGACACAACATCATCTTCTCGTATTTTCATAAAAATATTGTTCCAAGTATGTTTGGAAAGATCCTGCCTTCAAGTCGTAGCTATTTATCATTACCTGTATTTTATTCATTAGAATACCGATATGCCTTTTTTCTGATGCAGGAATTATCGGAGCACCTGGGCATACGCCTACTCAATGAGAGGCTGAATGATCCTAACATGCAAGGTTCCTTTGAGTCTATCTTCCCAAAGGATCATCCGAAGAATACAAGGTTCTCGATCAACTTCTTCACGTCCATTGGTCTTGGTGGTATCACGGAAAGCCTGAGGGAGTACTTGAAGAACATGCCACGTCTAATAATGCAGCAGCAGAAGCCAGAATCATCAGAGTCAGATTCAAGTGGATCCGAATCTGGTTCGGAAAGCTCTAGTTCAGGGTCCAGTTCTGAGCCTGAGTCAGAATCAAGCCCTGATGAGCGTGACAGAAGGCGAAGTAATAAGAGGAGGAAGAGGACTTGAGAGCACTTCCAACTATGCTTTTTGGAATTCATGTATTTGGTTTTGTTTAAATGTGCTTCTTCAGTATACATGTGCAGTATGTGATCTAGCTCTTGATGTGTTAGTGGTAATCAGAAAGCCGTAACAGTAAGATACTATTCGAACTTGTACGTGGCAGGTTGGTAGTCCAGCAACAAAGGGCCAACAGAGATCTTGTTTATTTTTCATAACTTCCAATGCAGAACAAGTTCTGTACGTGGGTATTTGTACCATTGCGACATCACACTGCTAGCCATGTTCTGTATCCTGTAGTGTGGTAACTGGTAAGCATCAAATATGGACATCGGTTTTGATTTTTTTCTGCTCGTTTTTTCCCCAGTATATAGACAGTCAAAGCTATAGGCTTCTGTGGCCTTCACAATTTTTGTTCGTATTGGTACATTCTCTCTCTGAAGCGATAAGACATGAAGAGCACATACACGTGGCTTGAAAATGCTCCAAAATGCGTCATTTCTATATTTTCTGTCGTGGATTTAGAGATGTCTTATAAGCACATTACAGAAATTTGTTAAGTCTGAACCCAACGAAAGTTCTATGGGCTATTTGCACCTCGGCCAGTAATGAGAGTGACGAGGACATCACTCTCATGGATACAAATAACACTCCGATACGAATAACACTCCTCAAGTTGACTCCTCAATTACTCGCGCACACGCTCGACAATTGAGTTTACAGGTGATCTTATTTCTAAGTAATTATTCTTGTGCATTTGAGAGTAGTATGCTACCTAATAATTTAATTGTACTTAGGAATGAAGGAGAGGATCAGCATAGGTGTATGAAAGTCCTTGGAGACGGGGAAGACCAGCTAGGACCTCTGGATCAAGATGGAGGCCCAAACCGATTCGAGTTCATTTTAGTTTCGGATTCCAGGAATAACCCGTAATAAAATGGACGCCCAAGTCGCATATGGAGTTGGATTTGGACGTTCTTTCTATGGATGGAAAGATAATTTCGAGGAGCTTCCAATGACACCGGTTTCAGGTCCAAATTCATCCAGAATCGACGGGAATTGTCTAAACAAGTTGACGTCCAGAATCTGTTCCGGCGCTGCGACACCGTCTTTTGGTCTTTTAGGTCGTGTATCTTTGTTGAGCCCATTAGGGCGTCCAAGGGGTCTTGCATAACCCTAGAGTCTTTATTAGTAGCCGCCACATTCTTGTTAGAGGGGTTTTTGCTTAAATTAATCTGTCAAGAACAGTTCGCCGTTAGATCGGTTTGTGAGACCCCAACTCAAGAGCTTAATCATCCATCCGCAATTTTTCATATTTTGTTCTTTCTCGTTCTTGCTTGTGTCTTTGATTCGTAGGCAAGGATTAGCCTTCGTGGCGAGGTCAATCGAGCAGCGCATGGTTGATAACCAGAGGAGAAGTGGTGCTGCGATTGCGGGGTTCTAGTCTTGTTGATTGGAAACCGGATCGTCTGTATGACATCTCCACCAAATCGATAGTTACCTTCACTTGACGGAAGATCGGACACCCCGTTCCTATCAGAGAGAATGCCTGATATAAATAGTAACAGAGAAGGGTACAGTACAGAGCCTGCCTTGATTATTTGGCAAATAAGAACAGTACAAAAATGTGACTTAGGCTGTCTCCTGACTCAGTGACTCCTGAGGCTGTCTTTGGTTATTTGGCAAATTAACCAAATTTATACTCGCTGTCTCCAACGTACGACTCTGCTTTAGTTATTTGACAAGCTTAGTTGCTACTCTTAAGTTTATTTTTAGTAAGCTATATAATTCTCTACCGTGATTATGCAGAAGGTTTTTTCATATATAGACTATTTCTTCTCTTCTTTGTCTATTTTTAATGGTTAATTTATTCTCTATATAGACTCTTACCTCTCTTCTTTGTCTGTTTTTTATACTTTTAGGTTACGGATTAAGTAGAACTAATATATATATATATAATATTTAAGGGTACGATAAATATGTAAAAAAACTAGCGTAAAACATATCTCTAATATGAGCTTTTGATGTATAAAGAACAATTTATAGAAAATATTGTCGGAGATGAATAAGATTTACATATTGTTGGAGATGAATAAGATATAAATCAGAAATTTTTTTAGAGAAGTGATGCAGAGGATAACGTTGGAGACAGTGGTATACTATACCCCTAAAGCAAACGTGACAATTGCTATTCTATTTTCTATGTAACAATAAGTATAACTGCAGTATTCATGTTGGTCAATTTTTTCTTCCAAATTTGACAAATTCATAAAAATATTATCAGCATTTATATCTTTAAATATTTTTTTATAAAAAGATTTAATAGTACTAATTATGTATTATATAAATACTAAATTTTCTTGTACATATTTGATCAAAATTTAAAACATTTGACTTACTAAAAATAGAGAATGCCAATTGCTTCAATACAGAAGGAGTATTATTTTATAAGATGTATAGATTTAAACGTTAAAATCTAGGGCTAAGTCTATGATCAATAATGTAACCAATAATTTTAAAACATTATAATATATAAATTTTATATAATTAGATTTTCTGATAAATATAATTTCAAATATTATAACTTTCTAAACATAAACAATACGGTATAAAATAAATAAAAGATTAAACTATAATTTAATATACCAGTGTGAAGACGAAATGGTAGGCCTTAGCTCCCACAACACTAATTTTGTTGACGCCGACTAGCTAGATGCCATGTCAGCTTCTACTTCTACAATGAGGAGGCCCGCCTCTTGTGTGCACGCGTCGGCGACTGCATCTACTTGGCTGTACTACTCTAAAGTTGTCCGCAATCGTTCTCTCTTAATTTCTTCCTACATCTCACTATCTCGCCACATCAGCATGATTCCTTCCCATATACTACTACCTCCCACTTTTGGTTCCCTATATCTCCCCCTAAACCCTACCAAAAACATATAATACCATTTTTACTTCTACTACCATTTTGTGGGGGACAGATATCCTCCGGATCCACTAGAAGGCGAGAAGGCCTCGCGCGGAACCACGGGCCATTTACCTCACAAGGCCATCCCTTCGTGGGCCGGGCTAGAGCTACTGGCGGAATGGGCCGACCTTAGAAGGCAAAGGACTCAAGCCCAAACAATTCGTCGACTCGTGCGTTATCCACAGAAACCATCCGACTTTCTCGCGCATGACGTCCTCAAATATTGGGGCAGATTAGGGATAAGTTGGCCGGATTGTAGGGAGATCAGTTCAGTCGGTTCACTATTATTTAGGAGACATGATCCTCATGTACGTATGGAGTGCCCCACAATCGTGTATATAAGGCTCAGGGGTACCCCATCATTTCCATCGACCATCTACCTATCTCATTAGCTTTTCTCCATTCAGGAGACCTCGCTTGTAACCCCACCACATATAGATCCACCCTAGGAAGTAGGGTATTATGCCTCCCTAAGCGGCCCGAACCTGCAGAAAATCGTTTGTCCCTTTCTCATGTGTCCAACACGAACCATTGAGTTACAATCAACAACACCGTGCTACCCAAAAGCACCGCAAGGGTAACCCTGGGTGTGCGGTCGGACTCTAAACACCGACACATTCCATCTCACATTTTCTTCGACTACCATTCCTTCTGATACAACAAATTGGATAGTTATATATCAATGATGTGGAAATAGTACATGAACCAAGTAACAGAAACTGATTGCCCATGAACCAGTTGTGAAAGAATTATACAAAACAAGCAAGAGCTTGGGGCCAAAACATGTACCATGATTGTTGGAGTAATTTCATCGTCATTTGGAAAAAAACCTTTGTTTACCAAAATCTTTTGCTAAGCTCGTGATTAAAATAGAATATCGTTAATCAACCAAATTTGTGCCCATCATGCAGCAAGAACAATAATAGCTTTTATAAGTGGTCATTACAATAAAAGTGTGGTATACTCAAAGACAAAAGTACCTTTTCCAGGTAAGCATCAACATCTTCATCATAATTTCTTTGATCAATAACAAAATTAAACAAATCAGTTACTATCATGATAGGAACACCTTGTTTTTTTATAGAAGTCCTACAAAGTGTTAAACATATTTGTCACAATAATTTTATGGGTATATATGCAGAGATGGGTTCAACTTTCACCTACAGAAACAAGTAATCTTCCATTAGGAAGCCCAAAGCTAAAGGGTGATCAAGATCGACGGATTGTGAAACAACAATAATGTACAAATGACCATGGATAATAGGCACGTCAGGATGCAAATAAGGAATAGTAAACTAGAGAAGTAAAATATGTTTAGGAAAAAGTTTATTTAACAGGAGTTTCACTACATCAAAATATAGAATGTTGTACTCACTCAAATCACGATGGACCAATTTGCACCTTTGGTAAAGAGTCTGCATTGTTGTAATTATCTAAAAATGTGCAGTAAGTAGTATGAGAAAACTAAAAACAATACATACAATGAAATCCAATAGTAAAATAAATATAAATTGTAAAGAGATAATGTTATGCATACATCAACAACGAAATACAAGGGATAACTTGTTGCAGAGTATCATCTCTAAAACTTCAAATCGATCTGAACTACAACTGCCCCGAACTAAGATTTATCTACATAATTCTAACTATTTTTCGAATCCATTAAAACAACAACCACACTTATATTAGTGTAGTCTTCTACATTTTTCCTAACGTGCACCCCAATCTATAATCAATAAGGGACAACAATAAAAGCACAAGATTGTTTGCACCATCATCATCCCAATTCTCAAACAACAATAAATATTCAAGACTAATATTATTGTTGCATCTATGCTGTCTAACATATCGTGTACCTCAAAGTAACTTTCACACAACTTGTCATCTCACAAAGCAGCGTCCTTGAGACAAGGAGCAGCCCAACCTCCTTTCCCTGATAAAAAGTTAACTTATTAGGGTGCATTCAACAATATTGTTATCTTGTAACACAAGCAAGCTTAGCATGTCACCAGATTAAACATTAGTAAGAAGACAAATAACTTGTATGCAAAAACTAATATAAAATTTACTTATGAACTCTTTCACCAGTACATGAAGCCTTAGGAATAATGGTGCAGGGCATCGGGTCTCAGTTGCCCTCACTTTGTAACAAAGGTAGCAAAGAAATGAGTAGATCTAAATACCAGAGCTAATGTATTTCCTATTTGCATGACTAATAGGGGATATTTAATCTCTACTACTTATTAAGGCGGTAAGGGGTAGGCTGCCATTCCGTGTTCTGTCATTCCCATTTCCCCCTCTGTCATTCCCATTTCCCCCTCCCCGCAAAGACCATTACCATTCTCGGCTGTCATTCCGTGTTCTGTCAGTGTTATTACCCCTCCCCACACTGTCTTTCTCATTCCCCCCTCTCCGCAAATCCCATTCCCATTCCCACGTGCATCCCACGCCTAGCTAAAATTAAATTAAAAAAACACAAATGTGGCCCCCAATGGGATTCGAACCTACGACCTCTCAAGCAAATGTGCTTGTAGCTACCACTACACCACATGTGTGTTTATATCAATATTTGTTACGGTAAAAATATCTACTACATCTCTCCCAAAGCCCACCTGCTACCTTTGCACAATGTGTAGTAGTAGATAATTATCAATGAGATTTCTGAATTATATTTTTGGATGGAGGGAGTAGTATTTAAAGAAGAGCCTTGCATGCAATTTATTTTGTTTGAATAATGTTTTCAACTTAAATTCTTTTTTATATGTGTGACATTTATTCTCCGTAATATTTTTTCCATGGATCTAACTTGTGAGTCATTTTCATAAACCAATGCCAAAAATGAATCCATGTTTCTTACTTGGAAACCCCGAACAAACACCACTGGTAGGAGGCGCTCGCGTTGGCGTCGCTCATCGACGACGAGAAGAAGCTTAGCGACTGCCAGTTCAACCTCTGGAAGCAGTACTACTTGGCCACACGCGTTGCTGTGTTCGGCAAGCTCCGGCGCAGCCACCGCTTGGACGCGGTCCAGAGCGGCTGCACCGCGCTGTCCATCTTCAAATAGGGGGACCTCATGGTCGTCGCCAACGCCGGCTACTATCGGGTTGTTATGGGCACCGCATCCGACAACGGCGCCGTCACACCGTCCAGCTCATCATCCACCTGAAGCTCAACCTCTCACGTAAGTCACTACTGACCGGCCATGAATTCCTATGCGCTGGGACGACAGTCGTTGCTGACGTTGTGTGAGTGTCCTCGAACAAGATTTATGTAGAGGAGTAACACATCCGTTGGTGCAACGGCTAGGTGTACTACCTCGCTGATGAGCCCGGGGTGCACTTCGTTTGGCAGCCCAGCCAAGAGTCATCGGTACTCGCCATGTCGTGCGCGTTTGACGACTACTATATCAAGGACTATGGTGTCATCTTGGCACCATAGGTGACGCAGAGGAGGACTGACAACAATGATCACTCGTCATCGTCGGGGTAGCTTTTGTGTCGGCCTGCCTTTAATTCTCTTCGCAAACACATACACTTGCTTTTTTTGTTTAAGCAAGCGTGTATGGTGGTGCGTACCTGATGACTGACAATGTACGAGGGAACTTCTACCGGCAGGTGTGACACGTGCTCTTCAATGATGAGACCATGCAAATCGTGGTATATATCGAAGTCTGCATGATACTGATGGTTGTAATGTAGTAGTGAAACAGTTAAATTAAAATAACAAAATTTATGTATGGCTAGGATTACAAATGGATTATGAAATATTTTTTTATAATAATATAAGACACATTTTATATATAAGTTATTATTTATTATATGTTACCGTTGCAACGCACGGGTACTCACCTAGTGAATTGATAAGTAAGGTCATTCTATAGTTGTAGGTTAAAAGAATCCCACCATAGAAGATTTCTCATTTCCTTTTCAGTCTAGGTCTTAACCAAGGATCATGCTTGCAGTAACCATGTCTAAAATGATAATCACCTTGGACATATCGGTCTCTATCCCTGCAATAATAAAATGACATAATTTCATAACATATACACGTTTTGAGATCAAATAATTTATACAAGGACCAAAAGGTAAATATCATAATCACATGATCAAGATTCAAAAGTATCCATAGTTGGAAACAACCATTGAACTGTAACCTTACTTAAAAATAAGGATAGAGGTTTTGTAGACTTCAATTACAAGCTATCAACACTAGACATAGATTGAGGTCAATGCAGCAAGCCCTAACCGACCTCATCAGAGGAAAAAGGTAAGGTGGCCTCCTCGACTGAGGTGGCGACGAACTCAGTGATGTTGGCCTCATCCTAGACCTACAAGAATATCCTCTCGATGTGTTGAGTCTCCTCGGTAAGGTTCGCGTCCAGGTCGAGCTTGGTGATACATAGTTCCTCGATCTTTGCATGAGCAACAACGACAATGTAGGACTTGGTGGCGGTGTGGACACTAGTGACCCCTTATTCTTTGCGTGTGGGATTGCTAGGGAGGCACGACCTACAGGTGGGAAGTCATGCGGCGACCGGTGGGCACGACATACTTCACGGCTAGGGGAGGCGAACGGGGCACGTCGATTACTTCCCCTTCCTGCAAGCTCCCTCTTCAGCAACCACACCCTAACGTGAGGAAGAAGTGGACAACTCACTTCGCATGTAGATACGGATAATGCACGACACATGAGTGAATTGTGGATATTCATGGGATGTGGACGCTTCCTCAAACCACTATTCTCCAATAATCTCAATCTTCCCCTCCTTTCAACTGAAGAGAGCCACTGCCGCCATACGTCGCCCTTTCAGCAACAGGCTCACCTTTGACTTCTCCACTAGCCATGAAGACATGGAGAGCAGGTCCAAGCTATTATTTCGCTACTCTAGCGAGCAAGCAAGGCTGGAAGCATCTATTTACCGAGGATCTAGGGGACCACACCACATCGGGCATCGCGGTTCGCCGGGCTTCGTCGATGACACCTCTTCATGGTAAGCAATGAGGCAAGTGCAGATGAGGTAAGATGTATTCCCCCCTCCTTCAATTTTGGGTATAAAACACTGAATTTTTGAACGTTGTGGTAGCAATGCACATCAGTTGCAATAGACTAGCCTCACTCGGTGCCCAAACTCCAGTTTTGTTTCTAGCCCTGCATTTGGTTTTCTTCACCTCCATATTTGACACTGTTTTGCAGTAGGCTAGATCCACTGAGTTTGCCTCCTTGCATGTCAATAACTTTTTATGCTTTGACCCGTAGGATATCATATGAGGAATTTCCTAAAACATGGTTAACTCGTAACGTTACGCTGTCTGGTTATGATTTAAGTGAAACACAAAGTGTACTATGTTCCCTAGCAAGGTATGCAATCTAACTATGAGTTCATACTAAACTAGCATGTTATTGTTTTCAGGCACAAACATAAATATATCAGTATGCACATAACTAGTGTGATTGAGTGTCCTCCGTTTATGAGTATACTAGTGTTCCCACCCAATGTATGGTCCATACTTTGATAAGACCCAACTTGTTTACTTACAATCGAGTATTTCATGTTTGTGCCTCCCCAAGCCAGTGAAAATATTATTATTCTTCCTAATAAAACTAAAACAACATGTGAAAATTTGTTGGCAATGGATGACTAGGACAAAAAAATTAGGCACTATGATCATAAATTTAGACAAGTATTAGTTTGCCAAAACACATGCATATTGTATTGGAGTTAGTTGCAACACTATTTCTATTTTTTAAGTTTGCATAGTGTCATGTTGTGTGAGGTCAATTTCTTATGATCTCATTACTTATATGCATACAATATGTTGACTTGAAGCATGTGCCCTAATTTTGCATCATGCATGGACTTGTTTGGTAGCATCCATCATGTCAAACAGTCCATACGCGACACTCAAATGGGTTGTCAAAGAGATGGAAGTCGAGGTTCATAAACTTCTTAAGAATCCTCCTCCCGCTGATGAATTTGATGACACCTTTTGTGAAGATCCTAGATTGGATCGGCAAGGTCTCCATCTAATGCAGCGAGGTTCTCCATGAGTACGACCTGACATCACTTGAAGGAGGGATAACTAATGAACATGAGGTGGTGCTAGTCGAATGGGTTTGCCTGGCAACGTCGTCTACACCCGATAATGTGTAGGAAATGCACGATGAGTGGAAAATGCAATATGATAGCGACCAATCCCGCAAGATTAATTAATTTTTAGTATTTAATGATTTAGTTTGCTGTCTCTAGAAATTTAATAATATATTATTAATTTTTAGTATTTAATGATTTAGTTTGCTGTCTCTAGAACTTTAATAATATATTATGTAATGCATGAAGAACCTAGTTTGGTTAATGTCGAATGGCCCACTTCTCCATTTGTTTGTACCCATGCTGAAATTTCTCAATTCCATATTCATGTGTGATGTAACTTTGTATTCATGGTTGTTACCTAGGACTAGGATTACAATGGACAACATTTTGATAGTCTAGCTTCTAGTGGCATGCATGGTATTGAGAACTACACTTCTAAATTGATTTTGTTGATCATATCGATGTCTTGATTTGACTAGCCAATTTGATGTGACCAGGTTAGTGAGCCTACATTTCCTCTAGTACCAATACAAGTGCATAAGTTATGTTATGATGAACATGTTCACCTTACTGCATGAAATTAAAGTTCAATAGTTATAGAACAATAAAGTTACCTCACAGAGACCTAGTAGGTCAAGAAAGAAAGGGGCTATTAAAAGATCCCTATTTGTAGCATTAATTTTAGTGTCCAGGAGGATGAGTTGTTGTGCTTTGCTTATCTCAATGTTGGTAAAGATCAAATTACTACAACAAACCAAACCTAGGGGGTAGACAAATACTTTAACAAGTTCAAGACAATGACGATGCAACGTAGCATATCTTTGTTGCAATACAGAAGGAAACATCAAAATTTGCTATGTATGCGAAAGTTTTGAGGAGGAACAAAAGTGTGGCTAGTGATGACCGACAAGGTTATGCTCCACTCTAATTTGCATGAATTAATTGTGATTACATAACCTCCATTTCATCATGTTTCTAATCTCGGCCCCATTTTGTAGGTCAAGGAAGCTCTCAAGATGTATGATGGCATTGTCGGTACAAATTTTCCCAACATGCATTGTTGGCTTCTTTTGAGGAATGAGCCAAAGTGGACCAACTAGCTCTCATAGATGTGATGCCACCTCCTAGCAGACCAATTGGTAGGGATAGGGCAAAGGAATAAATGAGCACCAACAACTCCTCGTCTTCACCTGCTTGTTTGGAGGTGCTACAAAAGATATCCATGGACCAGAGCGCATACGAGATTCAACAAACTGAAGTTGCAAAGAAAGAGGTTGAGGCACTGTCAACTTTTTAGGAAAAGAAAGTTAATTGTATGGAGGAGCATGTGAAAATTGAGAGAAAGAGAAGTTACAGTTCAAAGAAGAAGAAGAAGAGATAAACAAGCAGGTTAAGTTGCTCAATACCGAAAAACTTCTTCCATGTGTGAAAACATATTATATCTAGAAACAAAAGGAGATAGCCGCTGAGACGGGGATTGTTACTAAGAATCAGTCGTGAAAGTTGTGAGAAGCCTTATATGTCTTACTAATATTTTCATTATCAGAACTTCAAGTGTCTACTCTATGTAATAATGGTGACAAACTTGGAACCATGTCCGGTCTAGATGCATGCTTAATCGCTAAGACTAGCATGAGCGCTTCCCCTTTGTCTTGGTCTTGCTTGGCTGCCCCTTGCGACCTTTTAGTGCCGTCTTGAATCTCTTGATGATGAGAGCCATCTCTTCATCATTAAGTCTGGCCGCCTCAATTTGTGCCACCTTGCTAGGTAGCGTCTCCTTGCTTCTTGTTGCCTTGAGAGCAAGAGATTGAGGCTCATTGATTGGACCATTCAATGCGTCGTCCACGTATCTTGCTTCCTTGATCATCATTCGCCCGCTCACGAACTTTCCAAGTATCTCCTCGGGCGTCATCTTGGTGTACCTAGGATTCTCACGAATATTGTTTACAAGATGAGGATCAAGGACAGTAAAAGACCTTAGCATTAGGCGGACGATGTCGTGGTCCGTCCATCGCGTGCTTCCATAGCTTCTTATCTTGTTCACAAGGTTCTTGAGCCGGTTGTATGTTTGGGTTGGCTCTTCTCCCCTTATCATAGCGAATCTCCCGAGTTCGCCCTCCACCAACTCCATCTTGGTGAGCATTGTGACGTCATTCCCCTCATGAGAGATCTTGAGGGTGTCCCAAATTTGCTTGGCGTTATCCAAGCCGCTCACTTTGTGGTAGAAGAACAGTAGTAGCTTGTGCATTTTTATGAATTTGCTCATTAATGAACATGGGACTATCCGTACTATCAAAGTGCATTCCACTCTCTACAATCTCCCATATACTAGGATGGAGAGAGAACAAGTGACTACGCATTTTGTGACTCCAAAATCCGTAGTCCTCTCCATCAAAATGAGGAGGTTTACCAAGTGGAATAGATAACAAATGAGCATTTGTACTTTGAAGAATACGAGAGTAATCAAAAGAAAAGTTCGAATTGACCGTTTTCTTTTTCTCGTAGTCGTCGTCGTCCTTTTGGGAAGAGGAAGATTCATCGCTGTCGTAGTAGACGATCTCCTTGATGCGCCTTGTCTTCTTCTTCTTCCCGTCTTTGCGCTTGTGGCCCGAGCCCGAGTCGGTAGGCTTGTCATCCTTCGGCTCGTTGAAGATAGACTCCTTCTCGTTGTTGTTGACCACCATCCCCTTTCCCTTAGGATCCATCTCTTCGGGCGATTAGTCCCTTCTTGAAGAGAACGACTCCGATACCAATTGAGAGCACCTAGAGGGGGGGGGTGAATAGGTGATCCTGTAAAACTTAAGACTTAAGCCACAAAACTTGGTTAAGTGTTAGCACAATAATCACCAAAATACTTAGAAATGGCCCAAGGGCACATTTCCCTTTCACTTTTCCTAATTGATTTTGGTGGTTGAATTGCCAAACACAAATAATTGGACTAACTAGTTTGCTCTAGATTATAAGTTTTACAGGTGCCAAAGGTTCACAACAAACCAATAAAAAGACCAAGAAAGGATTCAAACAAAGAGAGCAAAAGACCACCGAAGTGTGCCCTGGTCTGGCGCACCGGACTGTCCGGTGTGCCATCGGACAGTGTCTGGTGCACCACCGGACAGTGTCCGGCGCACCAGGGAACCCAAATCCGAACCGCTCACCTTCGGGAATTCTGGGAGCCGCTCCGCTATAAATCACCGGACTGTCCGGTGTAGCACCGGACTGTCCAGTGTGCCAGCAGAGCAACGGCTACTTCGCGCCAACGGTCGTCTGCAGAAGACATTAAATGCGCTACAGTGCGCGCAGAAGTCAGAGCACGCGCAGAAGGCGCACCGGACAGTCTACAGAACCTGTCCGGTGCACCACCAAACTGTCCGGTGGCCCAGATGTCAGAAGCTCCAACGGTCAGAATCCAACGGCCGGGTGACGTGGCTGGCGCACCGGACTGTCCGGTGCGCCATACGACAGCAGCCTTCACCAAACGGCTAGTTTGGTGGTTGGGGCTATAAATACCCCCAACCACCCACACTTCAATGCATCCAAGTTTTCAGCCTTCACACCTCATACAAGAGTTATAGCATTCAATACAAGACACAAACAAGAGATCAAATCCTCTCCCAAGTCCAAACACAATTCCAATCAAATAGTGACTAGTGAGAGAGAGATACTTGTGTTCATTTGAGCTCTTGCGCTTGGATTGCTTTTCTTCTTCATTCTTTATTGATTCCAACTCAATTGTAACCAATGCAAGAGACACCAATTGTGTGGTGGTCCTTGTGGGGACTTAGTGTCCCGTTTGATTGAGAAGAGAAGCTCACTCGGTCTAAGTGACCGTTTGAGAGAGGGAAAGGGTTGAAAGAGACCCGGTCTTTGTGACCACCTCAACGGGGAGTAGGTTTGTAAGAACCGAACCTCGGTAAAACAAATCACCGTGTCATCCGCCTTACTTGCTTGTGATTTGTTTTCACCCTCTCTTTCGGACTCGTTTATATTTCTAACGCTAACCCCGGCTTGTAGTTGTGCTTAAAGTTTGTAAATTTCAGATTCACCCTATTCACCCCCCCTCTAGGCGACTTTCAATTGGTATCAGAGGACGGTGCTTCATTAGAGCCTAACCGCTCGAAGTGATGTCGAGAGCATCCGCCAAGAGGGAGCTCGGGACCGGCGACAAATCCGCAAGCTCGGGGAGAACGCACTCAAGGGAGTCCGCCCACAAGCACAAGGAGGAATCCTCTTCCTCCATCAAGTCCCAACGAAAGGGTGACAAAAAGAAGAAGATGAAGAAGGTGGTCTACTATGAGACAGACTCTTCGTCACCCTCCACCTCCGGCTCGGAATCGACATCCGTCACTTCTAAGCGCCATGAGTGCAAGAAGTATAGTAAGATGCCCCTTCACTATCCTCATATTACAAAACACACTCCATTACTTTTCGTTCCATTAGGCAAACCACCTATGCTTGAAGGTGAACATTATTCCATGTGGAGTGATAAAATGAGACATCACCTAACCTCACTCCACAAAAGCATATGGGATATTGTTGAGTATGGAGCACAGGTACCAAAGAAGGGAGACAAGGATTACGACTCGGAGGAGGTTGAAAGTAGCCTAGAGGGGGGGGGGGGGTGAATAGGCTACACCTGAAAATTTTCACTAAAAACTTCGAAATAGGTTAAATTAAAGTTGCACAGGTGCAAACCGGTTCAGTCGATTTTAATCCCAACTGAACAAGTTTGAACCCACTCAACTTGAATTTAATAATCTATTGAACAAATTCGAAGTAGTAAAGAAAATAGCTAAAGATTTGCCCTACACAAGAACTACTTGAATGAATAATATGAACCAACCACCGAATATGAAATGCTTAACAAGAACACACAAGAACACGCGATATAACCCGAGGTTCGGCAACCACCACAAAGGTGTCCTACTCCTCGTTGAGGAACCCACAAAGGGCCGGGTCTTTTCCAACCCTAATCCTCCACAAGCCGACCACAAAGGTCAAGGCAATCTCTTCTCAAATCTGCTCAAGGAGCGGGTGATACAAACTTCTTGGGGTCGTCCACAAATTTGGAGACTCCCAAGCAACCTCTAACCGTCAAGGAACACGAGGTTCCAAGAGTAACAAATCCGCACACGGTTAAGTTTGCAACGAGCTCAAGAACAAGAGAATGGGAGAATCAAGATGAAATTGACAGCGAGTTCGATCGAGTTCACCTCACACCAAGGGTCCTTCAAATGATTGAAGGAGATGCGATTGCGGGTGTGAGAGGTGAAGTGAATGCTCTTATTTGAGGGTTGGTCAGCCAAAGATTCGTGGGAGAGGCAGAAGTAAATGAGAGAGAGAGTGTGAGGGGGTATATAAAGGATCCCCAAAAGCTGGCAGCCGTTGGGAGAAAGAGGGCAAAAACCGGTTGAACCGGTTTTCAAACCGGTTGAACCGGTTTCTACCAGGGGGATCCCGGTCCACTGGTCTACTCAGCCGGACACTGGACCGGTTTCAAAACCGGCTGAGTAGGATCAAATTTCGGCTCAACCGGTTTCAGGAAAATATCTGCTTCGACTTTTCTGACAGCTCTGACTGTCAGACAGGTCAGAGCAGAGGTGGCAGGGTGAACAGTACCAAAACCGGTTGAACCGGTTTTAGGACCGGTTGAACCGGTTTTGGGGGCTGAAACCAAACTTTGAGAATTTTGAAGAGAACTTAGGTGGTGACTTTGAGGGAAGTGAAATTTGTTTTTCTCAAGAGCATTCATGATCTGGGAAAAGATGATCTCAAAGGAGTTTTCAAAAGAATTGAACTTGGCTCGTTTCACAACTTACTTAACCGTCGCAGATCCCTCTTAATTGTACGGCGATTCCTATGACTCAAGAATTATAAACTTAGCACCGCCGTTGTTTCATAGCACTTGGAGCACGCCATTGGATGTGGAATTTTTAAATCCGCTGTGCTTTATACTTTTATTATCGTAGGATCTGTGCTTCTCCTGTCTGTAAAAATACTGTGTACACACTAGGAGCAAACTTGTTAGAATCTTAGTTTGTTTTGTCATTAATCACCAAAACCCTCAATTAGGGTTGATTGCACTTACAATCTCCCCCTTTTTGGTGATTGATGCCAAAACAAACTAGAATGGAAATAATAATTAAAAGTTACAAATACTTGTGATAAACAAATCTTTTGTGTATGTGTAGCTCCCCCTAAATATGTGCATAAGTTTTGCGATATTAACATTGACTTGATATGTCAATTTGCAACATATTTAGAGAGAGAGAACAATCAATACCATACACAAAAATGATGAGATATGAAACATAATTGAATATAAAGAGTAAAACACATTCAAGCTCATCATCGCATAGCATATGATATGAAAAAGGTCTACAACTATTACAATAGTGAGAGCTCGTCTCAACACATCATCAAGTGTTTATGGCTTTCAAGCCATGCATGCAGCAAATAGTAGTTATTACAGACCAAGAGTTCATTACAAAAATAAAGTACTGAATAATAAACGTTCTCCCCCTTTTTGGCACCAAGAACCAAAAAAGAGAGAGAGAGACGCGTCAAGCCAAGGATCACCAGTGGGGAGGAGGTTGATGAGGAGCAAAGAGGTGTTGCGCCAGGTCATAGGCAAAATGTTCCTCTCCAGACTGGGCCGGAGGAGGAGCACTGCCAGACGGGTCCTGGGGCGGAGGGTAAGAGGACGATTGACCCGGATCCCCGCGATATGGGGGAGGGTCAAACTGCTCCGGATCATCAAAATAGGTCTCTTCTTCGACGTCATCGGCTGAAGAGAAAGGTACCCCATACGCCTGCTGGTACCACTCATTGACATCTGGAGGAGGAGGGTGAAGAGGTACATCAGGAGAGCGAGGGGCAAAGGGAGTACCCAAAGCAGAAGCTTGACGAAGAAGGTTGTCGTCGGTCTCCCGCTGACGTCGAGCCACCTCATGGACATCTGCAGCAATATTTCGGCACATGGAGAAGAAGGACGCAAATCCGTGGGCCAGGCGGGCACCCATCCCACGTCCACGACCTCGACCACGACCAAGTGGTGTGGGAGATCCGCGGCCAGGGGAAGGGCGCGAGGCACCAGCAGCAGCACCAGCACCGGCAGACGGACCAGCAGATGTAGGACCACGAGAACTGGAGGGAGCTTTCCTGAGACGCCCAGCTGGATTGTTGGGATCAATCCAGAAGGGAGTGTATGACTGATGTCGGGTGCCTTTCTCAAATCTGAATTGGGTCACGACCTCAATCATCTTCATAATGAATGGGGCATGAAGACACCCCTTCAAAGGAAAGCAGGCTGCATGAATAATCTCCTGCCAAATCATGTCAAAGACATTAATCCTTTCTGAGCTGTTTGGTTTCATAAAAGAGAGCAAGACTTTGCTCTCCCCAAGTATGTTCATCTGATTTCCCCCTTTTGGAATGAGGGTCATCCTGCAGAGGGAGTTGATATAGCAATAATACTTGTGAATGTTGGTTGACTCCCAATACTTTCCAGACTCAGACAAATGAAGGTCCTTGGCTTCATCTCTTGTGGGCTGACGGTAATCATGAATCTTAATCCTGTCTCCAGATATATCCTCGTCAGAAAAACCAAGAATGTGAGCAAATCTACGATAGCTCACCTTGTACCAACTACCTTCAATGAAGAAGTTCAGGTAGGGGTAGTTGTAATGGCTCTCCTCATCAGCCAGCTTTATCCAGAGAGTGGAATAAAATTGTGCAATCACTTCATCATTCCAATCATATTGGAATGTCATGATGTTCTTCATTTGCTTCCTTTCACAGGCCCTCAGTGCCTGTGACATCTCTGGGTCCCCAATTGCTTCGCAACCTTCCCAGTTAATATAACGTTGATGAAGGATGGGCTGATGCTTCTTGGGAAGAATAACTGAATTATAGAAATCAACATGGTGAAGAGTCCAGAAACGATTTCCATCGATCCTGGCATCGCGAATACGCAATACCGGATTTTGGAAACGCAGATCCTGGAGAAGTGCAGACCCTCCACTGGCCGTGAAGTCCGTGACTGGCTCATTGCCAGCACGCCGAGCCTCGGCCCGGTGGAGCACCAAGCCGCGAATCACAGGAGCCAACGCCGGGGGAAGATCAACTTCATCGTCCTTCCCACCGTCATCGTCACTTGCAGGCTCCCACGCCTGCGGATTCGTGGCAGGTCGAGACCTACCGGAGGGAGTCCGGGAAGTCCGACCCCGAGCACTTTGAGACCCGGAGGCCTCAGTACCCGACATGACATTTCCACATCCGCGCCCTCGCTTGGATCGAGAGCGAGGAGGGGTATCACCATGGATCTCCTGTTCATCTGAAGAGTCGGATTCTACCACTGATGGGTTCCTTCGTCGCACCATTCTAAGAAATAAGAGATAGAACCTATGATGAGCAAGGATCAACCACGTTTGAGAAGAAACGCATAAGAGATTGAATCATGCACTTCAACCGTTCATATGAGCGGTTCAACTACAATGAACAATATCAAATCGCTAATCTCAAACAGTGTTTGTGACAAAATGAAGATAGCCTAAGTGTTGCAATCACTTAAACCAAAATATACCCAACGAATGATACATAAGATAATCAAGAACGCGTAGGATCGAGTACAAGGAAATAACATAGAACAATACCTCGATCCGAAGATGGGGTTCAAGATCTCCCAACGAGAAGGAGGAAGATGGTGGAAACACGCCGGGAAGAACGGATCTCCAACCACACTTCCAAACGGGTGAGAGCTCGAGAGAGTTTGGAGAGGAGAGAGGAAAGACAGAAGTGGCGGCGGCGGCTGGAAACAAGGTTGAGAAGGGAAGAGAAGAGAGGGAGAGGTATAAAAAGGGGAGGAGTCGGCCGCCAGAAAGCCGAAAACCGGTTCAACCGGTTTCAAAACCGGTTCAACCGGTTTCGGGTCAAACGGCGCAGTAAAAGCGCGCAGAAAACAGTGTTGACTGCGCGCAAAACCTGGCAGTCTGACAGCACAGACTGCAAAACTGACAGCGCAGACTGCACAGCTGTCAGCGCAGACTGCGCGCGGACTGACGGCGCGACGGCCAAAACCGGTTCAACCGGTTTTTATACCGGTTCAACCGGTTTCCACCAGGAAGAAACCGGTTGAGTGGTCTACTCAGCCGGTTTACTCAACCAGATTTCAAATATTGCCCGGAAGGGCTGTAATATCACTTAGCAAATATGACATGAGATATTATAAGGATAAAAATGACATTTCTCAATTCATATTGCTCAAACAAACAATTTTCAATCATCAAATTTGATCAAAATTTTAGTTATTAAGTCACGTTTCGAGAATCCAAGATATTTAGCTCACTCCTAAGAAAACAAAACCTAGTCTCATCAAGGGGTTTAGTGAAGATATCGGCTAGTTGATTTTCGGTGCTCACATGAAAAAGTTCGATATCTCCTTTGGCTTCATGGTCTCTCAAGAAATGATGTCTGATGTCAATATGTTTAGTTCTAGAGTGTTGCACTGGATTGTTTGCAAGTTTTATGGCACTCTCATTGTCACACAACAGAGGAATTTTGTTAAACTCACAACCAAAATCTCTAAGGGTTTGCTTCATCCATAGCAACTGTGCACAACATGCCCCAGCTGCTATGTATTCAGCTTCTGCAGTGGAGAGTGCAACACAATTTTGTTTCTTGGAACTCCATGACACTAAGGACCGCCCAAGGAATTGGCAAGTCCCAGTAGTGCTTTTTCGATCTACTTTGCAACCGGCATAATCTGAGTCAGAATAGCCAAGCAAATCGAAAAAGGAGCCTTTAGGATACCATAATCCTAGGTTTTGGGTGTGGACTAAGTATCTCAGAATTCTCTTAACGGCTACAAGATGACAGTCTTTAGGATTTGCTTGAAAACGAGCACACATACAAACACTCAACATTATATCAGGCCTAGATGCACATAAGTAAAGCAGTGATCCTATCATTGATCTATATAATTTTTGATCTACAGGTTTACCTTCCTCATTTAGGTCGAGATGTCCATTTGATGACATTGGAGTCTTGGCGTGCTTTGCTTTTTCCATGCCAAACTTCTTGAGCATATCTTGAGTATATTTAGTTTGGCATAGAAAGGTACCTTCCTTGAGTTGTTTGACTTGAAATCCCAGGAAGTACTTAAGCTCGCCCATCATAGACATCTCAAACCTGTTCGTCATTACTTTGCTAAACTCTTCACAAAATTTTTCATTAGTACTACCAAATATAATGTCATCAACATATATTTGGCACACAAATAATTCATTATCAACTTTTCGAGTAAACAAAGTAGAGTCAGCTTTTCCTATTGTAAACCCATTTTTAATTAGAAAATCTTTAAGACAATCATACCAAGCTCTAGGGGCTTGTTTAAGCCCGTAGAGTGCCCTGTGAAGAAGATAAACATGATTTGGCTTCTTTGGGTCTTCGAAGCCCGGTGGTTGCTCCACATATACTCTTTCTTGTAGTGGTCCATTTAGAAAAGCGCTCTTGACATCCATTTGATATAGCTTGAAATCATGGTTAGTAGCATAGGCAATTAATATTATAATTGATTCTAACCTTGCTACCGGCGCATATGTTTCACCAAAGTCAAGTCCTTCCACTTGAGTATAGCCTTGGGCAACCAACCTTGCCTTGTTTCTTGTAACAACGCCATTTTCATCTTGCTTGTTCCTAAAGACCCATTTAGTCCCAATCACATTCTGTTTGGGTCTTTGGACTAAGGACCAGACTTCATTCCTAGTGAAGTTGTTCAACTCCTCTTGCATCGCAGTTATCCAATCCGGATCACCCAATGCTTCTTCAACCTTAAGTGGCTCAAGAGAGGAAACAAACGAGTAAAATTCACAAAAATTAGCTAAACGAGATCGAGTCGTTACCCCTCTCCTGATGCTACCCAGAATGTTGTCCACCGGATGATCCCTTTGAATTGAATGATGGACTCTTGGATGAGGCACTGATGGATGTCTTTGTATTGGCTCTTCCTCATCAGTTACTTGATCAAGAGGCACTTCACCATCAATATTTTCTTGTTCATCTTCTACCACTGTTGGCATCCTTTGATGATTTTCTTCGTGGTTTGGATGACTTGAGGTTGATGGGTTTGCTTGGGTGGAGACATTGTCACTCACCACCCTTGCACCCACATCAACTACCTCATTGGTCATCCACAAGGTTCCTTCTTCATCATCCCTTTCTTGAGGTCTCACCTCACCTATGGCAAGTTTCTTTATGGCCTCACAAGGTAGTTTTTCATTTCCTGCAGTGTCATTAGAAACATGCCCTTGCGAGCCATTAGACTCATCAAATGTCACGTCTATCGCTATTTCAACAAGACCGGTGGAATTGTTGAAAACACGATATCCATGCGCATTTGATGCATAACCAAGCAAGAAACCCTCGTCCACTCTAGGAGCAAACTTTGAGCTCTTGACTTTTTTGTTAAGAATAAAACATTTACAACCGAATACTCTAAAATAATCAACTTTAGGTTTGTTACCAGTGAGAAGCTCATAGGCAGTCTTTTTGTAGATCTTATGAAGATAGAGGCGGTTGATTGCATGACAGGCGGTGTTGACCGCCTCTGCCCAGAAGTTGTCAGGTGTCTTGTATTCATCCAACATGGTTCTTGCAGCTTCAATTAGAGTCCGGTTCTTTCTTTCCACAACACCATTTTGTTGTGGAGTGTAAGGCACCGAGAACTCATGCTTGATTCCCTCTTCTCCTAAGAATTCTTCGACACCTGTGTTCTTGAATTCCGTCCCATTATCGCTTCTCACTTTCTTGATTTTGAGCTCAAATTCATTTTGAGCTCTCCTCATGAATTTCTTTAAGATTTCTTGAGTTTCACCTTTGTCACTCAAAAAGAAAACCCAAGTGAATCGAGAAAAATCATCAACAATAACTAAACCATACTTACTACCACCAATGCTAATGTAGGCCACAGGTCCGAAGAGGTCCATGTGAAGAAGCTCTAATGGCCTCTTTGTTGTGACCACATTCTTTGATTGATGTGGGACTCCATGTTGCTTTCCTGCTTGGCATGCGCCACAAACCCTATCTTTCTCAAATACAACATTTGTTAGTCCAATGATGTGATTATCCTTTTGAAGTTTGGCCAAATTCCTCATACCGACATGGGCTAGCCGGCGATGCCATAGCCAACCCTTGTCGGATTTTGCCACTAAACAAGTCTCAGGCGTCACTTTACTTGTTGTGAAATCAACAAGATAAAGCTTACCCTTCAAGCGACCTGTAAAGGCAACTGAGGAGTCCTCCCTTCTAAGGATTTTCACATCCACATCCGAAAATAAGCAATTATAACCCATTCCACAAAGTTGTGAAACGGACAACAAATTATAGCTCAAGGAATCTACTAATAAAACATTTGAAAGTGATTGTTGGTCAGAGATAGGAATTTTACCAATACCAATCACCTTACTCTTGCCACTATCTCCAAACACAATTTCTTGTGCTTCTTGAGTTAGTTGCAATGTATGAAACATGTCTTTCTCCCCGGTCATGTGATTTGTACATCCACTGTCAAGCACCCAACTTGACCCACCAGAGGAGTAGACCTGCAAAACAAGTTTAGGCTATACTTTTAGGTACCCAAATTGAATTGGGTCCTACAGTGTTAGTTATAGCCTTGGGTACCCACACACTTCTTTTCATGACTTTTTGTTTAGTGTAGGCACCCACATATTTCACAACCAATTTCCCTGAATCCCAAGTTAACATATAATCACAAAGATATGAGTGGGAAATGGGAGCATTAGATTTTTGTCCACTTGAGGATCCCACTTCCTTCATCTTACTCTTTGTGGAACTCAAGTTAGCCTTTACCTAAGATGACTTGTCATTTGAGGAGTGGATCCTCCCCAAGGCATCATATAGAGTGGTTCCCTCTATGAACTTGGGGGATCTCCACCCCTTATGCACTGTGCTAGGGTTTTCCTTGGATGAGTTGAACCCAAGCCCCCTTCTACCATTGTTGGGCTTAAGGGACTTGTACTTGGGTTCAACTTTCTTTAACCCATCATTGCTAGAGCATCTCTTCAAAATTTCTTTGACCTTCACCTGTGGGCTTTGCTTCCTTGCATGGTTAGTTAGACAACAAGAAGCATGATATTTGGCACAATGCTTGCAAGAATTATCATTAGAGCTAGACTTAGATTCAAATACTAAAGTGGGGGCATTGATGTTCTTGCAATTTTCAAGTTGCACTTGAAGTTCTTGATTTTGAACATTCAAGCTTAACATGCTTGATTCATGTGCATTCTTTTCATTTGCAAGGTTATCAATAGAGGTTTTCAAGTTAATTACTTCTATATCTTTATTGTGAATCAACTCTTGAAGCTCTAGGTTTCTTTCCTTTTCAAGGATAAGCAAGTCTTCTTGAGCATCAAGAGTTGCCTTTCTTTTATCTAGCTTTTCCATTAATTTTGTGATAACATTGTATCCATTTAAGCCAAATTCTTTAATCATTTTATTTTTCATGGCAATTTGATCATCATCATCATTTGAAAAATCATTACTAAACAAAGTTACCTTATCTCCTTTTGCCATGAGGCAAGTTGGAATGTAGGAGTCGTCTTGAAGGTTGGTGAAGAGTTGCGCGCTTGAGGTAGATTGGATGGCCACATTTGCCACCACTTCCTCTTCCTCGGAGCTAGAACTATCATCATCGGAGTTCCATTCTTCACCAATATGAGCTTGTCCATACTTCTTCTTCTTGAAGTATCCCTTGGTCTTGCCTCCCTTTTTAAACTTATCCTTCTTGTATTCCTTCTTGGCTTCTTGTTCCTTCTTGTTAGGACAATCCGCTATGAAATGACCGGTTTGGCCACATTCATAGCATGCCCTCTTCTTTCCTTTCCTTTGGAACTTGTCATTCTTCCTTACAAATTTCTTGAAAGTTTTGATGAACATAGCTGTGTCTTCATCACTTGAGCTATCTTCATCACTTGAGGTCTCGACCACTTTCTTTGCTTTGTGGTCTTTGCTCTTCTTGAGATTGTCTTGTTCATTTGTGATCAAGGCATGAGAGTCTCTTGTCTTGATGGGGGCTTCCTCGGACTCGTGTTGTTGAATTTTTGCAAATAGTTGATGAGGCGTCATGTCCTCATAATCATCACGATCCCTTATCATCCTTGCAAGACTTTTATCCTTCTCTTTATAAGCTCTCATGAACAATCTTGTGACCTTGGAGTCACTCCAATCTTCACTCCCAAGTACTCTTATTTTGTTGACCAATACCATCAATCGATCAAAGAGTGATTGGAGCGACTCACCCTTTGTCCAATCATACCTTGCAAGCTCACTTTCCAAAGCTTCAACTCTGTGTCTTTTAGCTTTGGGATCTCCTTCATGTGACATTCTAAGAATGTTCCAAATGTCACGAGCATCTTCTCTTCCTTGAACTTTCCGGTATTCTTCCGGACTAAGACTTCCTTTGATTATGCTCACTGCTTGAGCATTTCGATGAACCTCTTGCATCATTTCCGGAGTCATCTCTTCTCCTTGGGCGGGCTTATACATACCTACATTAACAATCTCCCAAAGACTAGGATGCACACCGATTAAATGCGACTTCATCTTGTCGGCCCACTCATCATAGTTCAACTCACTAAGAGTTGGTAACTTTCCAAGTGGGGCGGAAGAGAAGTTGGGAATATAATTTCTAGAGTAATCGAATTGAACTTTGCTAAAGTCATTACCTTTGCTTTTGGTAGATGATCCTTCGGTGTTGAGACTTACCTTGCTCAATACCTTAGACACCAAAAGGTCCACTAGATCGTCATTATAATCAAATGTTCCCTTACCTTTACCTTCTTCGGCCTTTCTTCTTGTTTCCTCTTCTTCGGCCTTTTTCCTAGCATCTTCCTCTTTCATTTTGAGGAACATTTTCTCGGCAATCTTCATGGCGAGGTCGAGGACCTTGGGGTCCACTTCCTCACCGGAAGATGTGACGGGGATTTCCTCGAGAAGAGGATCCACATGGTCCCGTTGTGTAGACATGATCGTTTCCTCACGCGGTTAAGCGTAAAACGAGGCACGAAGCTCTGATACCAATTGAAAGTAGCCTAGAGGGGGGGTGAATAGTCTACACCTGAAAATTTTCACTAAAAACTTCGAAATAGGTTAAATTAAAGTTGCACAGGTGCAAACCGGTTCAGTCGATTTTAATCCCAACTGAACAAGTTTGAACCCACTCAACTTGAATTTAATAATCTATTGAACAAATTCGAAGTAGTAAAGAAAATAGCTAAAGATTTGCCCTACACAAGAACTACTTGAATGAATAATATGAACCAACCACCGAATATGAAATGCTTAACAAGAACACGCGATATAACCCGAGGTTCGGCAACCACCACAAAGGTGTCCTACTCCTCGTTGAGGAACCCACAAAGGGCCGGGTCTTTTCCAACCCTAATCCTCCACAAGCCGACCACAAAGGTCAAGGCAATCTCTTCTCAAATCTGCTCAAGGAGCGGGTGATACAAACTTCTTGGGGTCGTCCACAAATTTGGAGACTCCCAAGCAACCTCTAACCGTCAAGGAACACGAGGTTCCAAGAGTAACAAATCCGCACACGGTTAAGTTTGCAACGAGCTCAAGAACAAGAGAATGGGAGAATCAAGATGAAATTGACAGCGAGTTCGATCGAGTTCACCTCACACCAAGGGTCCTTCAAATGATTGAAGGAGATGCGATTGCGGGTGTGAGAGGTGAAGTGAATGCTCTTGTTTGAGGGTTGGTCAGCCAAAGATTCGTGGGAGAGGCAGAAGTAAATGAGAGAGAGAGTGTGAGGGGGTATATAAAGGATCCCCAAAAGCTGGCAGCCGTTGGGAGAAAGAGGGCAAAAACCGGTTGAACCGGTTTTCAAACTAGTTGAACCGGTTTCTACCAGGGGGATCCCGGTCCACTGGTCTACTCAGCCGGACACTGGACCGGTTTCAAAACCGGCTGAGTAGGATCAAATTTCGGCTCAACCGGTTTCAGGAAAATATCTGCTTCGACTTTTCTGACAGCTCTGACTGTCAGACAGGTCAGAGCAGAGGTGGCAGGGTGAACAGTACCAAAACCGGTTGAACCGGTTTTAGGACCGGTTGAACCGGTTTTGGGGGCTGAAACCAAACTTTGAGAATTTTGAAGAGAACTTAGGTGGTGACTTTGAGGGAAGTGAAATTTGTTTTTCTCAAGAGCATTCATGATCTGGGAAAAGATGATCTCAAAGGAGTTTTCAAAAGAATTGAACTTGGCTCGTTTCACAACTTACTTAACCGTCGCGGATCCCTCTTAATTGTACGGCGATTCCTATGACTCAAGAATTATAAACTTAGCACCGCCGTTGTTTCATAGCACTTGGAGCACGCCATTGGATGTGGAATTTTTAAATCCGCTGTGCTTTATACTTTTATTATCGTAGGATCTGTGCTTCTCCTGTCTGTAAAAATACTGTGTACACACTAGGAGCAAACTTGTTAGAATCTTAGTTTGTTTTGTCATTAATCACCAAAACCCTCAATTAGGGTTGATTGCACTTACAGAGGTCGAACAAATCCAACACTTCAACTCCCAAGCCACTACTATACTCCTCGCCTCTCTAAGTCGAGAGGAGTATAATAAGGTGCAAGGGTTGAAGAGCGCAAAGGAAATTTGGGACGTGCTCAATACCGCGCACGAAGGAGACGAGGTGACCAAGATCACCAAACGGGAGACGATCGAGGGGGAGCTCAGTCGCTTCATGCTTCACCAAGGGGAGGAGCCACAAGCAATGTACAACCGGCTCAAGACCTTGGTGAACCAAGTGTGCAACCTCGGGAGCACCAAATGGGATGACCATGAAATGGTCAAGATTATTCTTAGATCACTCGTTTTCCTTAATCCTACGCAAGTTCAATTAATTTGTGGTGATCCTAGATACACACTAATGTCTCCCGAGGAAGTGATAGGAAAATTTGTGAGCTTTGAGTTAATGATCAAAGGCTCCAAGAAAATCATCGAGCAAGGCGCCTCCTCCACACCCGATGTGCAACCCGTGGCATTCAAGGCAACGGAGGAGAAGAAAGAAGACTCTACACCGAGTAGAGTCCCCATCGACGCCTCCAAGCTCGATAACGAGGAGATGGCGCTCATCATCAAGAGCTTTCGCAAATCCTCAAGCAAAGGAGGGGGAAGGACTACAAGCTCCGCTCCAAGAAAGTTTGCTACAAGTGTGGTAAGCCCGGTCATTTTATTGCAAAATGTCCATTATCAAGTGATAATGACAGGTGCGACGACAAGAAGGGAAAGAGAAGAGAAAAGAATAGGTACTACAAGAAGAAAGGCGGTGATGCTCATGTTTGCCGGGAGTGGGACTCCGACGAGAGCTCCACCGACTCCTCCTCCGACGAGGACGCCGCAAACATCGCCGTCACCAAAGGGCTTCTCTTCCCCAACGTCGGCCACAAGTGTCTCATGGCAAAGGACGACAAAAAGAAGAAGGTAAAATCAAAATCCTCCACTAAGTATGCAACTTCTAGTGATGAGGATAATTCTAGTGATGATGAGGATAACTTGCTCACCCTTTTTGCCAACTTAAACATGCAACAAAAGGAAAAGTTAAATGAATTGATTAGTGCTATTCATGAGAAGGATGAACTCTTGGATAGCCAAGAGGACTTCCTAATTAAAGAAAACAAAAAGCATGTTAAAGTTAAAATGCCTATGCTCTAGAGATAGAAAAATGTGAAAAAATATCTAGTGAGCTAAGCACTTGCCATGATGTTATCTCAAACCTTAGAAATGAAAATGCTAGATTAATTGCTAAGGTTGAGAGTTCTAATGTATGTGATGATTTAATTACCAATCTTAGAAATGATAATGCTAGTTCAATTGCTAAGATTGAAAAATTGAGTGCCTCTCTTGCTAGCCTTAGAAATGAGAATGAAAAATTAATTGCTAAGGCTAAGGAATTAGATGTTTGAAATACTTCAATTTCTAATCTTAGAAATGAGAATGACATTTTACATGCTAAGATTGTTGAACTAAAAACTTGCAAACCCTCTACATCTACCGTTGAGCATGTTACAATTTGCACTAGATGTAGGGATGTTAACATTGATGCTATTCATGATCACATTGCTATAATTAAACAACAAAATGATCATATAGCAAAATTAGATGCTAAAATTTCCGAGCATGAGTTAGAAAACGAAAAAATTAAATTTGCTCGTAGTATGCTTTATAGTGGGAGACGCCTGGCATCAAGGATGGCATTGGCTTCCAACAGGGAGACAATGTCAAGCTTAATGCCCCTCCTAAAAGATTATCTAACTTTGTTAAGGGCAAGGCTCCCATGCCTCAGGATAACGTGGGTTACATTTTGTACCCTGTCGGTTATCCCGAGCACAAAATTAGGAGAATTCACTCTAGGAAGTCTCACTCTGGCTCTAATCATGCTTTTATGTATAAGAGTGAGGCATCTAGCTCTAGGCAATCAACCCGTGCTAAATTGCCTAAGAAGAAAACTCATATTGCATCAAATGATCATAATATTTCATTTAAGACTTTTGATGCATCTTATGTGCTAACTAACAAATCAGGCAAAATAGTTGCCAAATATGTTGGGGGCAAACACAAGGGATCAAAGACTTGTGTTTGGGTACCCAAGGTGCTTGTTTCTAATGTCAAAGGACCCAAGACCGTGGCCTAAAATTGTTTTGTAGGTTTATGCATCCGGGGGCTCAAGTTGGATCATCGATAGCGGGTGCACAAACCACATGACAGGGGAGAAGAAGATGTTCTCCTCCTATGAGAAAAATCAAGATCCCCAAAGAGCGATCACATTCGGGGATGGAAATCAAGGTTTGGTCAAAGGGTTGGGTAAAATTGCTATATCTCCTGACCACTCTATTTCCAATGTTTTTCTTATAGATTCTTTAGATTATAACTTGCTTTCAGTTTCACAATTATGTAAAATGGGCTACAACTGTCTTTTTACGAATATAGGTGTTACTGTCTTTAGAAGAAGTGATGATTTAGTAACATTTAAGGGAGTGTTAGAGGGTCAACTATACTTGGTACATTTTGATAGAGTTGAACTCGACACTTGCTTAATTGCTAAGACTAACATGGATTGGCTCTGGCACCGCCGACTAGCCCATGTTTGGATGAAGAATCTTCATAAGCTTCTAAAGGGAGAGCACATTTTGGGACTAACCAATATTCATTTTGAGAAAGACAGGGTTTGTAGTGCATGTCAAGCAGGGAAGCAAGTTGGTATTCATCATCCACACAAGAACATCATGACGACTGACAGGCCGCTTGAGCTACTCCACATGGACCTATTCGGCCCGATCGCTTACATAAGCATCGGCGGGAGTAAGTACTGTCTAGTTATTGTGGATGATTTTTCTCGCTTCACTTGAGTGTTCTTTTTGCAGGAAAAAACTCAAACCCAAGAGACTTTAAAGGGATTCTTGAGACGAGCTCAAAATGAGTTCGGCTTGAGGATCAAAAAGATTAGAAGCGACAACGGGATGGAGTTCAAGAACTCACAAATCGAAGGCTTCCTTGAGGAGGAGGGCATCAAGCATGAGTTCTCTTCTCCCTACACACCACAACAAAATGGTGTAGTGGAGAGGAAGAATAGAACTCTATTGGACATGGCTAGGACCATGCTTGATGAGTACAAGACTTCGGATCGATTTTGGGCCGAGGCGGTTAACATCGCTTGCTACGCCATCAACCGGTTATATCTACACCGAATCCTCAAGAAGACATCGTATGAACTCTTAACCGGTAAAAAGCCCAATGTTTCATATTTTAGAGTCTTCGGTAGCAAATGCTTTATTCTTGTTAAAAGACGTAGAAAATCTAAATTTTCTCCTAAGGCTGTAGAAGGCTTTTTACTAGGATATGATTCAAACACAAGGGCATATAGAGTCTTTAACAGGTCCACTGGACTAGTTGAAGTATCTTGTGACATTATGTTTGATGAGACTAACGGCTCTCAAGTAGAGCAAGTTGATCTTGATGAGTTAGATGATGAAGAGGCTCCGTGCGTCGCGCTAAGGAACATGTCCATTGGGGATATGTGTCCTAAGGAATCCGAAGAGCCTCCACATGCACAAGATCAACCATCTTCCTCAATGCAAGCATATCCACCAACTCAAGATGAGGATCAAGCTCAAGATGATGATGAAGATCAAGAGGAGCCACCTCAAGAGGAGGACAATGATCAAGGGGGAGATGCTAATGATCAAGACAAGGAAGATGATCCAAGACTGCCACACCCAAGAGTCCACCAAGCAATTCAACGAGATCACCCCGTGAACACCATCCTCAGCGACATTCATAAGGGGGTAACCACTCGATCTTGTGTTGCTCATTTTTGTGAACATTACTCTTTTGTTTCCTCTATTGAGCCACATAGGGTAGAGGAAGCACTTCAAGATTTGGATTGGGTGCTGGCGATGCAAGAGGAGCTCAACAACTTCACGAGGAATGAGGTATGGCATTTAGTTCCACGTCCTAACCAAAATGTTGTAGGAACCAAGTGGGTCTTCTGCAACAAACAAGACGAGCATGGTGTGGTGACAAGGAACAAAGCTCGACTTGTGGCCAAGGGGTATTCACAAGTCGAAGGTTTGGATTTCGGTGAAACCTATGCACCCGTAGCTAGGCTTGAATCAATTCGTATATTACTTGCCTATGCTACTTACCACGACTTTAAGCTTTATCAAATGGACGTGAAAAGTGCCTTCCTAAATAGACCAATCAAGGAAGAGGTCTATGTTGAGCAACCACCCGGCTTTGAAGATAGTGAGTACCCTAACCATGTCTATAAACTCTCTAAGGCGCTTTATGGGCTCAAGCAAGCCCCAAGAGCATGTTATGAATGCCTAAGAGATTTTCTTATCTCTAATGGCATCAAAGTCGGAAAAGCCGATCCTACTCTCTTTACTAAAACACTTGCAAATGATTTGTTTGTATGCCAAATTTATGTTGATGATATCATATTTGGGTCTACTAACGAATCTACTTGTGAAGAGTTTAGTAGGATCATGACTCAAAAATTCGAGATGTCTATGATGGGGGAGTTGAAGTATTTCTTAGGATTTCAAGTGAAGCAACTCCAAGAGGGCACCTTCATTAGCCAAACGAAGTACATTCAAGACATACTCACCAAGTTTGGGATGAATGATGCCAAGCCCATCAAGACACCCATGGGAACCAATGGGCATCTCGACCTCGACACGGGAGGTAAATCCGTAGATCAAAAGGTATACCGGTCGATGATAGGTTCCTTACTCTACTTATGTGCATCTCGACCGGATATTATGCTTTACGTATGCATGTGTGCAAGATTCCAAGCCGATCCTAAGGAAGTTCACCTTAGGGTCGTGAAACGAATCTTGAGATATTTAGTTTATACTCCTGAGTTTGGTCTTTGGTACCCCAAGGGATCCACATTTGATTTAATTGGTTAGTCCGATGCTGATTGGGCAGGGTGTAAAATTAATAGAAAGAGCACATCAGGGACTTGCCAGTTCTTGGGAAGATCTCTGGTGTCTTGGGCTTCAAAGAAGCAAAACTCTGTCGCTCTTTCTACCGCCGAAGCCGAGTATATTGCTGCAGGTCATTGTTGCGCGCAATTGCTTTGGATGAGGCAAACCCTTAGGGACTATGGTTACAAATTAACCAAAGTTCCTCTTCTATGTGATAATGAGAGTGCAATCCGCATGGCGGATAATCCCGTTGAGCATAGCCGCACTAAACACATAGCCATTCGGTATCATTTTTTAAGGGATCACCAACAAAAGGGGGATATCGAGATTGCTTATGTTAACACTAAAGAACAATTAGCTGATATCTTCACCAAGCCATTAGATGAGCAAACCTTTACCAAACTTAGGCATGAGCTAAATATTCTTGATTCTAGGAATTTTGATTGATATTTTGCACACATAGCTCATTTATACCTTTGATCATGTCTCTTTCATGTGCTATGAATAATGTGTTTTCAAGTGCATATTATGCTAAGTCATAGATTGAAAGGGAAATGGAGTCTTCGGCGAAGACAAGGCTTCCACTCCACTCCATCGATTATTCATCCTTCGTCGTCGCTCTAAACACTCTCCAAACTGGTATAATCTTCACTCATATTTTATTTACCATAGGGGGAGAAAGTAGTAAGAAGGGCTTATATTTCACTCATAAGTATCTGTTTTTGGCGATTCATGCCAAAGGGGGAGAAAGTATCAGCCCAAAGCAAAAGGACCGCACTACCACCAAAATTTCAAAAATTTAGTCTTTCAACTTGTATTTAAAGAAGAGTTTCAAATTGGTATCTTATCTGTGATATAATTTCAATTTGGTATACCCTCTTCAAAATTAATATCTAAAAACCCTCTTGAACACTAAGAGGAGGATTTCATTAAGGGGGAGTTTTGTTTAGTCAAAGGAAGGGCATTTGAAACATGGGGAGAAAATTTCAAATCTTGAAAATGATTCTCAAAATTTTATTCGTATACCTTTGACTATTTGCAAAAGACTTTTGAAAAAGAATTTCCAAAACTTTGCAAAATAAAACAAGTGGTGCAACCATGGTCCAAAATCTTAAATTAGAAGAAAGCCATCCATGCATATCTAGTAGAAATATTTATTGGTTTCATTCCAAATAAACCTTTGCACTTACATTATACAAACTAGTTCAAATTCTGCACTTTTATATTTGCTTTGGTTTGTGTTAGCATCAATCACCAAAAAGGGGGAGATTGAAAGGGAAATTGGGTTACACCTTTTCCTAATTGATTTTGGTGGTTGAATTGCCCAACACAAATAATTGGACTAACTAGTTTGCTCTAGATTATAAGTTTTACAGGTGCCAAAGGTTCACAACAAACCAATAAAAAGACCAAGAAAGGATTCAAACAAAGAGAGCAAAAGACCACAGAAGTGTGCCCTGGTCTGGCGCACCGGATTGTCCGGTGTGCCACCGGACAGTGTCCGGTGCACCAGGGAACCCAACTCCGAACTGCTCACCTTCGGGAATTATGGGAGCCGCTCCGCTATAAATCACCGAACTGTCCAGTGTGCCAGCAGAGCAACGGCTACTTCGCGCCAACGGTCGTCTGCAGAAGACATTAAATGCGCTACAGTGCGCGCAGAAGTCAGAGCACATGCAGAAGGCGCACCGGACAGTCTATAGAACCTGTCCGGTGCACCACCAAACTGTCCGGTGGCCCAGATGTCAGAAGCTCCAACGGTCAGAATCCAACGGCCAGGTGATGTGGCTGGCGCACCGGACAGTGTCCGGTGGCGCACCAGACTGTCCGGTGCGCCATACGACATCAGCCTTCACCAAACGGCTAGTTTGGTGGTTGGGGCTATAAATACCCCCAACCACCCACACTTCAATGCATCCAAGTTTTCAGCCTTCACACCTCATACAAGAGCTATAGCATTCAATACAAGACACAAACAAGATATCAAATCCTCTCCCAAGTCCAAAGACAACTCTAATCAAATAGTGACTAGTGAGAGAGATACTTGTGTTCATTTGAGCTCTTGCGCTTGGATTGCTTTTCTTCTTCATTCTTTCTTGATTCCAACTCAATTGTAACCAAGGCAAGAGACACCAATTGTGTGGTGGTCCTTGTGGGGACTTAGTGTCCCGTTTGATTGAGAAGAGAAGCTCACTCGGTCTAAGTGACCGTTTGAGAGAGGGAAAGGGTTGAAAGAGACCTGGTCTTTGTGACCACCTCAACGGGGAGTAGGTTTGCAAGAACCGAACCTCGGTAAAACAAATCACCGTGTCATCCGCCTTACTTGCTTGTGATTTGTTTTCACCCTCTCTTTCGGACTCGTTTATATTTCTAATGCTAACCCTGACTTGTAGTTGTGCTTAAAGTTTGTAAATTTCAGATTTGCCCTATTCACCCCCCTCTAGGCGACTTTCACTTTTTCCTTGGGACCTATTGAGTTTGTAGATTGATATTATGAAAATGGTTGAAATGTGTTGTCCTTTTGGGTTGTCGACTACACATGTATGATTTGATGTGCACATATGTACCTGTCTTTTACTCTATAGATGTCGTAGTACTATTTCAAAATTTTGTGCACTTGTCAAGCAACATCATGCACATGACACTTGCACATGGTTGATATTCCTCGGACGAGAACAAAGTCGCAGCCAAATGCACGCACAATGACGCTAAACAGCTAAACACGCAGGATATATACATTGAAAGCTAAGATTTCGACATATTAATGGCACAAAATTAATTCAATTATTAGCATTGATCCATTTACATTAATATCCTATTGGCAAAGGCAACACCACTTAATTGCACACTTTCTAGAGCTCTGTTAACCTCCATGCACATCATTACTATTAATCTGGTGCCCAAATCGTCCTTAACTTCTATGCTATGACAACATCGTTTGGTGTGCATGCCTTCCTTAGCATGCGTGCAGAACAATAATTATGTAACCAATCAACCACATTCAAGAACAGTAAGTGATGACAACAAGTAGTGTCATTTATAATCACCATGTCACCTGGTGGACAGTTATTAGTTTTGAATCAAAAGGTCATTTCAGACATGTAGCAGTAGGTCCATCACCATTTGTCGAGAATTATTGGTTGTGAGAGGTTATTTGACATCAAGTCTACATAGGCTGTCGTCTGACAATAATTGGACCACACATCAATGTTAGGCAATAACTTGTACCTATGGTGAGCATATTGCATTCCCAAACATGTGTCAACCATCATGTCACTTCTTGAACTTTCAATCTACTTGTGCTAGCACCACAGGATTTAGTTGTTGCATGCCTAAAATGAGAGTGTACATTAAAGTATCAAATCATACGCACATGACCCATCTAAACTAACATAACATGCTAAACTACATCACAAATTGACCCTTCTAAAATGAGAGTGCACAAACTAATGAGGTGAGTCAAACTCCAAAATTGTACATGTATGAACATAGTAACTTGGATCAACAGATAATAACTTCCAGCAACTTATAAGACAAAATGAATGAAAATGCTAAGTACTTATTGAACTAGGAAGAAGGTGTTGCTTGATCATATATTGAAGAGTGTTGTTGGGCACTTGTTAGTACATAGAGATTAGAATTGTGAGTTAAACGTGTGCAAAGAACTCTAGAGAACGTTGAGTTTTAACAAAAGGGCATAAAAGAAGTACCTAGACCATCATGATTTCCTCTTGCGAACACAAGGTTGACTTGTCCCTTGTGGTTCGGGTTGATGATGAGTGATTGTTAACGAGTAGCGTCTCGTGTCGAGTCGTGGACTGATCGGGACATGAGTTTTGTGCAACCATGTTGGTCGGCTTATGGTCTACATGTGTGGAGCACATGCATGGTGGTCGACGGTGAAGGTGAAGATCATGCGGGTTCGTGTCAATGGACTAGGAGCGGTAAAGGACGAGCGTTGGGACTTGACTGAGGGACCGGAGTCATCGGGTGACCAGCCGTGGTGGCTGACACTTGGGACACGCACTCACGTGAGGATGTGGCGGAGCGTGCCGTGTTGCTAGCGCGTTCGAGGACTGGTGGGACACATTTCTAGGACGTGAGGGACACGCACACGGTGCAATACTCACTGGCAGAACACACACTAAATGAGATTTTTGATTTGTGATTTGGTTTTTGTGTTGCTTGGGTTGATACTTCACTACTAGACATCTTTCTCCACACACAAACTTTTGCAAAGTTTGAGGCACATCTGCCTCAGTTTTGGTGCCCGGCACTTTCGCGCCCTCTGTTATATGATTTTGTCTCTGATTTTGGTAGATAGTTGGTTTGTTTCTCTCCTAGGTTTTTGGTGTATTCAAATGACAATGGTTTGAATTACACAGTGAACTGGTGCTTTGTGAGTCCCTAGAGGTTCTGGGTTAAATTGGGAATCAAGTCATGTTGTTGTTCTCGCAAGAGAATTTTTAGTGGCTCCTATTCGCCCTCCCTCTGGTCGCCTCACCGGTCCTTCACCTCTGCCGATGTGTGCTCTTCTAGATTAAATTCTAAGGGCCAATTGCATGGATCAACCACACCTTTTCCTTTGTTGATCGAGGATATATCGACCATGTTGACTTGGAAGGGGTAGTCCCCATCTTCCTGTTGACACAGACGAGTCAGCCTTGCTTAATGGTCGATTGAATCTGTTACCGGAGCACTTTGTAGTCTTCGGTATTATGTGTGACGTAGTTGTGCCACTTGCAGTAGCGCTTCCCTTTTAGCTCATCGGTCGAATGAATTTGGGATCAGTCAATAGCTTGAGTTGCTTCCCTTTTAGGAGCAGATCAAAGATCTACTCTATGTTGGCGGTGTGGAAGCTAGTTGGCGCATCTCTTACTGTGACCCAAGGGCATGGGAAGGATTGTGACCCCTGAGCCCATTCGACGACTATAGTCTTAGCATCGTTGTTTAGGTCATCCTCCTCCTCTTGCGCTTGGACATAGGAGATCCTATTTTGTACCAATCCTATAAGGCTTCCGAGTCGTGCATCTCAAATGATAATGCCTAAGCCAACAACTCGTTGATGGATTTGAATTTCGCCATTGTATATGTGTCATAAGTGGGATAGAGCAAGCCTATAAAGGCCAGCTCCATGAGAGTATTCTCCGATAGGTGGAGGAGTAACATTTGTTTCACACATCCTAGAACCTCTAGATGAACCGATTCGCCGTCTTGCACCATTTTTGTCGGAGCGCGATAAGGTCCAAGATGGTCATCTCACCGGTGATGGAGTAGAAGTGAGAGTGGAAACACTCCTCCATCTGTTTCCATAAAGTTATGGACTCAGGCTAGAGAGAGGTGTACCAGCCGAAAGAGAGTCCAGACACTCACAGAGAAAATACCAAACTTTCATGTGTTTGGCCAATCCTACTAAGTTGATCTAAGTCGTGTATCGGCTCACATGCTCAACGGTGTTCACGCCATCGTTACTAGTAACTTTGTAGAATTATGGTACCTTGAACTTGGGTGGTAGCGGCATCTTGTCGAATTCTTTAGGGTACAACTTGGCGTAGGTGATCACCTTTTGCTTAGTTAGGATGTCGAACTGGTCCTTCATGAAATCCGCCAGTTGTTCTTGTGTGTCGGTGGTGCTCGTCCCTCTAAACATCGGGCCTAGTTGCTAAGCGCCAACCCATTGTAATATCTTGCTTGCCACTCAAGAAGCTCTTGCTCGTTAGCTTTGCCCTTATTCAGGGTGTGTGTTGTTCGCTGAAGGAGCGCTCCCCCTCCCAGAGTGGCCTGTAGCGTTGCCTACACACAAAGCCCTCCAGAATGTATGTCGAAGGATGATCGTAGACGGAGGGGACCTTATGTGGCATCTTAGGGCGATAGACAAGAAACTCTGCCTCAGTGCCATCGAGGGCACTAATTTGCATCGACTCCATTGGTCGAGCGTAGAACTGTTTCTCGCCCTGATGATACCCAAAAGTGGGCCCTGGAGCGGTGTAGTTCCCGGTTAGAATCGATCTAGCCACTCATGCAACGACTCCCTCCTAGGAGTTGATCAGGATCTTTGACTACCGCACCATGGCATGGTGGATGTTGTAGGTCATTCCCTAGCGACATTGAAAGATCGACCTTCTCTAGCAGTGTCTCCGGTTTCCTGATGAGTCGGACACCACCAGAGCATGTCCAGGTGAAGCAAGTGAGGAGTTTGTCAGTTCAGTCTTTGAGGGCCTGATTGTAACACTTGTATCTCGAAACTAAAGTCCTCAAGCTACGACAGTCCTATCTTGGTTGCCAGGTAGTGCTTGTTGCCATCGTTGGGGAGGACTTCTTTTTCTCATGTGAGTCATGATGGTGGTGAAGAGGTGATACAAGGTTGTGGTTGAATCGATGTTGATGAGCCGATGCAAATCGTCCAATGTGGAGGTTGACTTCGTTGGTCCCACCAGACGTGCTAGAAGTTTGTCCTCACAGGAAACTTGTTAGGGGTTGTCCGGGAGACGACACACAAGGAGATGAGAGGTGTGCTACTACTGCGGTCGTCCCTCCTGATCACGACTCTGAATGAGGGTGTTCTAGGCATGCCGCCTAGCTTGACCTATAGCCAAAAAGGGTGTGTTGATGACAGTTAATCGCTCTATAATTGCACAACAATAAATTAAGCATTAAATTCCTTCCAGATCGTGTGGTTCAATCCGTGTTGGTTGCACCGATCGGCGCTCTTGAGCCTATTGACATCTTTCTAGGTATGATGATCATAACTAATGAGAGATCTTGCATTGAAAGCAATCAACGAAGGAAATAAATATTTCTGAAGCATGTTTGTGGTGATTGTTTACTCTAATAGAGCAACACTGGCTGTGTATGGCCAAAAGCACATCAACATGCCAAAAGCCATCAATATTACCCACATTGTTAACCAAATCTAGATCTAGATAAACAATAAACTATCTGTATGAACATCGAGATCTAATCTACAACATGTATCATGTCGATGATCCTAGGAACATCTGCCACTAGGAGCCGATGATCACGCACATGAACAAGGATCAAGATCTCCAAAGAAGTCCATCCAAAGCAAACAAATGATACTAAGCATGTAAGACAATGTGACATATGTGCATAAATCTTAGATGTCGCATGCACATGTTGCAGCTTGCATATCTTGGAATGTACCAACCAATCAAGGAATACACATCTATTGTAGAATCAATCTAATAACATGAAGCTTAAAGACAAAGGTAGATTGAAAATACACATTGATAACTAGCAGATTTTGCCAATAAAAATGTTAGTACAAGATCTATCAGGTTAATGTGATTACACACTGACATAATCTACTAAGGGCTACATTGACGTTTAGCTTGGAAAAACCTTGGAGAAGGGGTGGTGATGCAACGAGACAAGAAGCATACAATGATTGGTGAATGGATGTCTTCTATTTATTATGATTATAATTTTTATATTATATAGTCCCATAGATATGAAGCGTCAATCACTTAGCCCGACTTTACATCTAACCCATAATCTTTCTGTCTAGGCCAAACACCCACCCCTACATTGAGTCCTTCGACCAGGGAAGATGGTACCAATCCGGTCAAGATTTAGTGCCAACATCTAGCCCAAACACCCCTACGTTGAGTCCTTCAGCCTATGAAGGTGGTACCGATTCGGTCAAAATTTAGTGACAACATCTAGCTACGTAAACTAATTCTAGTTGGTTCTACAAGGTTCCTTACTCTACCTAAACTAATTCTAGTTGGTTCTGACTACTTACTCTTCACACTTGTCGATGATGGGAACCGAACGCCGATACATCACACCACTAAAAAAAGTAAACCATGCCGTTTTATTTTTGAACAAAAAAAACGTGAATCCTTTCGTCCAAATTTAACCAAACCATGCCATTTTATTTTTGAAATAAAGGATTTGTTGAAAAGTCGGTACGACAACCACAGGCAGATGTGTCTGGTGTTACCTACGCACATCCCAGGCTTCCAGAAAAACACCACATGCACATTATCAAATGGCTGATTTATGATAGGTAGGGTCCATTTCGGCCTCCCAATATACATACAGAGCCCCAGAATATCCAGTACCATGATGCTAACAAACTATACATACATATACTCTATTATTCATGCAATGATGATGCATAGTACTACGAAACATCCATATCCACAGTTCATCTCCCCCATTATCCCAGAGCAATGTCACCATCTTCCGATGGCAAATCAGCGAATCGTTACAACAGCTGTGCCGGCGAAACGTTTGCTGGTAGCAAAATATGCCTTCTCCCTTCCCCTTTTGGGATGTGCTCTTCATAAGATGTCATCAAACATCAGGGACAAGACAAGCCCCTGCACAAATTGGCTCCTCCTGGTTTTCTCCTCCTTCACCTCAGGGAGCAAAGGCTCATCAAAGCTGGCAAATATCAGACATCAGCAAGTTCTTATGTAGCATAGATTATGACATTGATAAAGAGTTGTTCATACAATACACTATCTATGAGATATATTCCACCATGTACTAAGGGGATGTTTGAATGCACTATAACTAATAATTAGTTGACTAAAAATTGTTAGTGGAATTAGCTAGCTAACAAATAGCTACCTAACTATTAACTAATTTACAAAAAAATAGCTAATAGCTGAACTATTAGCTAGGATGTTTGGATGTCTCAACTAATTTTAGCCACTAACTATTACCTCTAGTGCATTCAAACACACCCTAAGACATCAAACCGACTATCCACACTGAGGGCTTGTTTGGGAGTAAGGATACCGAAGGGGACTGGAGGGTATAAATCCATTTGCTATTTAAAATTGAATAGTAAGGGGATTTTTGCCCCTCCAATTCTCTTCGGTATCCTTGATTTCAAACAAGTCCTGAAGTTTATTTTACCCACTACGAACTGTGCAGCAATGGCATAACTTAGGTATTTCATATTTATGGCATAGAACATGAGCTACATTCAGCACCATTAGCTCTTTTCTTATTTTCTGCCATGATTTGACTTTATAAACAAAAATGATCTCAAATTATTACCCTCAAGAAATAAAGGAAGAAGAATTACAATGCATGTGAACATACCTCTCCGCTGCTCTCTGCTCTATGTTATCACTTCTCACTTCTGTCTCAACCAAGGACTCTTTTTTAGCATCCTTTGGCAAATCGACTTCATAAAAGCTACCAACAAAAGAGGACAGTAGAGGATCAGGCACCGTGCTGACTGGGGCAGCACGAGATGATCCACTTATCCTCTCATGTAGATCTTTCTTCAATAAGGCAAGTGTTGAATAACGCACCCCAGATGAACCTTGCTGATTTCTCCACTTATCCTGGACATGAATCTCAGGGGTCAAATATGAAAGCTTGATCTAGATTCCAGATATTAGTCAAGAATAAAATTATGTGTGATTCACAGTTTATGTGAATTGAAATAATTGATTTATCATGCATGTAAAAAAAGGAATGCTACCTTCAAGAAACCTCGATGCTGTGAGCTGATGTGGACAATCAAGTTCATATCAACCTTATCTGTGCAAATTGGACACACCTGAAAGAACAAAAGAACAGAAAATTAGCTACTGAAAACGGTACAAAGTTGTGCTATACTGCAACAGAAAAGACATTTATGCTGCTTGGATTTATACAACAGATGGAGCAAGAACAACGGGCATTTATTTTTGCCACATTCAACTATTTGTGGAACATGGGAATTTAAGGCACATAATTTCATTGAACATGCAACCATAGTAGAATATATGCATACAAACTACAGAACATGTGATCAAACCATAGTTCAAAGATTTCAACATCCTAATTTCAAGATAATAAACAGAATATGAGGTCCACAAATTATTCTCTCCAATGTTATATTCACGCCAACAACTCCTTCCTTCCCACAAACCCTCCTATAATGAAACTTGTCAGCAGGCCTTATTGTCATAATTATAGTGACATATATAAGCCATTCATATGCATGGAAGATGGAACTAGTACCCTAGCTATTGCATATTTGCATTGTTAGTGTAACTCACTAAAAGTTTGAATATTTCTACCTAACACTTTATTCCGTAGTCAAAAGTGATAACTCACTAAAACTTTGAATATTTCAAACTAACACTTTATTCCATTAGTCACTATTATATTCATTAGAGTGTAGATTATACTGTATCATTTTTATACTAACTAGAGGGCAGTAAAGGTGGGTGTTGGATCCATAGGCAGGCTTCCACATCAACGAAAACAAATTGTCTCTTCTTTTCCATAACTTCTCTAGTATCACAAAGAATAGCCTGGTTTGAATTGAAGCAGCACAGGACATATCAGCCAGTTGTAAGTATGTACATGAACAGCACAAAACTGAAAAGCTAGTTGTAGGGCTGTACATAGATTAAACTGCACAAAATGAGAATAGTATAAATGCCCATTGCCCTCCAATAATCAAGTACAAATAGTGGGTCTGATAGTCTTAGCGCTCCACGAAAAACAATACTTCATCAATTTCAGCAAAAGGAACAAATGAAGACCAAAATTGCATGATAAGACAAAATGTGATGACCAAAACTTTTAACAAGGTATCGATTCAAAGATGCACGTCACCCAATTTAATGCAGCTACAAAAAAATGTTCAGACCACTGGGCGCAACAGTAGTTAGCATGCAGTGTTTTGCCAAGTCGAATAACAGGGAAAAAGGAAAAAATCCATAAACATCCACTGCGAACAAATAGGACATTTCCTGATACTAGAAATCACAGGCAAATAAAAGAAAGTGGAAAGAAAATCTAAGGGCCTATTTGGCAGAGTTCTGCACCATGATTCTCTAGCTCCGAGGGTTGATTCTCTAGTAGAGTGATTCTCTAGCAGAAGTGAATCTATCTGACAAAAAAGTTTGGCAAACAATCTGTGAAGTGATTCCTAAGGGGTTTTGGAGAGTGAGGACCTGGTTGGTTGGGAGTGGCAGGGAGCAGGTTTTCTTGGCTTCCACTCTCTAGTATAAAATGTAGACTAGATTCACTCCGCTCCAACCATGGAGAATGTCAGATTTTTGCCATTTGTCTGCGCTGGAGTGATTCTCACTAGGAGCGGAGCTGCAGGCAAACACCCCCTAACTCAATTGTTCAGTTTACATGGTATACCATCATTCAAATATGCATGCTAGCTATATAACATATTTCTTACCACAAGACATGAGACTAAAGCAATCAATAACATATATATAGCCACTTTAAAATCAATAATTGATGGATCATAGAAGAAATCTTCAGTTCTTCACATGTACTAGTTTGCCAATTCCCCACAGGAGCATTGCTACTGCAATTACTTTGCATAAGCAATAAACATTAACAAAAATGCACAAAATCACAGCCATAACGATATTACCATAATATAGTGCTAGTGGTCCATCATTGACACAGAAAAAATAGGAACATAGCAGGCACTTACATCAAGGCATATTTGGTCTAGAAAATATATGTGCAAGCAATAAATGAACACTTATTGCAACAAGGGTGAATTTAAAATTTACAGCGGTAACAAAATCAAGCCCAAAATTGTGAAGCGTCTTATTCAATAAGCCTCAAAATCATATTATTATACCCACATACAAAACTCAAGAATGCAACTATGTTATGTGCAGCCATATTCAATGCTTGACACTGTATGATAGTGAGGTTTAGTCTTCATGTCTTGATCTTGATACTGCTCACTGTCAAATGAATATCATTGTCATGTGAATATCATTGTCATGAACCACACGACTTGATGTTCAATTAATGGTCTAATGATTAATAAGGTATGTGACTCTAAATTAAAGGTGACTGTTAGTTACTCCCTCCAGGTCTAAGATTCTTGACGTTTTGGACATGGTCTCATATACCAAGAAGTGATTAATTAGGGTGCATATTTCCTGTTTTACCCATATTAAATACCACCATGTGCTACTTGAAATCAGTACCACATCGCAGCTCATGTGGTTATCCCCACGTTTCTCAAACCTTTGGTTCCCGGTTCGACTCCTGGCCTTGCGTCTAAAATATCCCTTTTTGCATGATGAATGATTTTTTTGGCTCGCGGGCTCATGTGGATGAGCGGTGTCATCTGTATGCCCTTTTTTCGCTCGGGCGTTGCCGCCCTGGAAATTTATGTCTCTGCTCAATGTGCTCATGTGCGGGTTAGAAAAAAGTGTGCGCTCATATTGCCGCTAATTAACTCGTGCAGTATACTCCTATTTAAGTCTCGGCTAGCTACCACTAGATGCAATGCAAATAAATCCAGCTAGTGAGATACTGTAAGTCTGGTGCTTTGAGCAAAGAAAGCAAACAAGCTCCAGCCATGCTAAACAGAAGATCCTGCGCATCCACACATTTACTCATGCAAGTAGGCAAGCGTGCATGTGTTGGAAACGTGGAACAAGAGGCAGCACTTCAAGACCTGTGCAGAAGCATTAAAGCATAGAGGTAAAGGTGTACTGGCATGTTATATAAATATAAATCGTCAAGAATTAATGTTCTCTCCAACTAAGCTCCAAACGCCAAGAATTCTTGACCCGGAGGGAGTAATTCATTAGTCTGTTATAATGTTCACATTGTTTTAAGACAATGTTAAAAACAACTGAGATTTTATAAGAACTACCGTGATTTCTTCAGAAGTACCAATGCCACACTGCTGTTATTGTAATCTAGATTAATGGGGGCATCAATACGACACACTTGCCAACAAACAAACAATGAAATGCACAAATACTTACCAAAAGTAGATGGAACTTTTGGTTTTTAACCAAGTGGTGCATATGCATATAATCTATATGCCAAAATAAAAGTGTGCAAACTACATCCTACATGTATATCATCTCAACTGCACGAGCATCACACCCGGCATCAGCTAAGGCATCAAAAATATACCATCACAATGGAGGCCCGATGGCAGTATTAACTAGACCAGCAGAAATATGCATAGCCCAAACAAACTAGGGATATTCAAATCTCAACAAGGAAAAACAGCTAATGGCACAATCAGTATAGTAGCACTTAATTGCCCAAAAAAAGTCCACCCTTATGACTCAAATTCTTGCTGTAATACTCTCAAGGGTTCTTAAACACAACAATACTCTAACAAAACAACATAAAATATTCCCATCCAGTGGCGCTAAGGTGAAAACCAAGCTTGCAAAGAAAAATTCACAAACCACAAGTTTATATCATTACATAAGAACATGGATCAATATAGTGTACACTAACAAACAATTGTTGCTACTTGGACATAGATTAACGGAGAGAGTGCATGCAAAGCGCATGAAAGACTACTTCGCCACAAAGCAAGGGGAATAATGAAAAGGTTACAACAAGCAAGTCAAGCATGCAACCTAGTTATTTAACATAGAGAACAAATGTTTTGGCTGAAAAATATCATTAGAAGAAAAAAGAAAGCACCAAACTTTTGACAATTAAGAAGCAGAAAGCAGAAACTGATCATACAATCAAAAGCATAAATTTCCAAACAAAATAAATCACCTTGGATGTAATGTTAGCCCAACCACACAAACACTAAATCATGGAAGCAAGCAATGTCTAATATATACATCCAAGGGCGTTGTTAAAAACTATATTCTAACAACATTTTCAGGGTACAGTAAAACTATGGGAGAAAATCTTCCATAAACAGGTGAAGCAAACTAGCATCGTGCGCTGAAGCAGAACCACCTAAGGTTCCTAACAAAAATCCCTTCTTTGCAACTGAAACCAACTTAGGAAACACATCATGCATATGAGCACGAAAACCTTAGACACCTAAAAAAGATCCAATCTTTGAATCTGGTATATTGTCTTAGCAGCAAAATAAGAAGCACAAACACTCTTCTATATACACAGAAGCACCTTGAAAACCAAAAGCACATCTATGCAACAGAATCCATGACCTATGACTAAAATTAGGCTCAAATGGAGACAAGAGAACTAGAAAAACACAACATTTGCAGCTAAAATCTCAATCTTAACAACTAAAAGGAGCCTCCAAACAATGTTTGGTACATAAGCATAAGCACCTTGTTCACTGGAAATAAAAGCAGCATAGCAAGCTTAGTACAAAAGCAAGCGTAACTTGCACAGCCCAGAATTCCATCCCACCATCTACTAAAATTTTAGACCTAGAACTAAAATGAGCTGATACATACAATGTTGTACACTTGTACTAGCAGAGGCGTCTTACACAGCTCAAAATCCCTATCTTTACAACTACCAATCCAACATAGATAAAAGCAGCTCACTCACACGCTATATGCAAAGAGCAGGACCCTCGACGTCCGAAAGATGACAACTATACGTGTAAGATCTAATATTGACAGCTAAATCAGGTCAAAAACGCAGGCATACTCCATATACTAATACAGAAATAAAAATCCAACATGTTCTGCGGCACTTCGTGGGATGAATAACCTAACGTCTACAGCTAGAAGAGCTCATAGTAGAAAAGACTAGAAATTTGCATCTTCCCATAAAAGAATGAGATGAAATTACCCCGGCATTGACCTCAGCACGGTGCTCGTCGTCCATATGGCACCACAGCCCCACCGCGTCCAGCTCCTCGCTGCAGAACGGGCAGAGCAGCTCGTCTCCAGCCCCGGCACCCGCCGCTCGCTCTTCTTCCTCCTCATCCTCTTCCTCGTCACTAGGCTCCACCTCGTCGAGCCCGATCAGCGCATCTGCGGCAGCACAAAACCCAGTCAAAACCTCCACCAGAAATCCTCGAAACTCCGCACATGACCCGCAAAATACTTGGAAAGGGGGAATCGGGTATCTGACTCACCGAAACGCGTGCCACGGTAGTGACTGGTTTCGGCGGTGAGGCGCTCGTACACTTCCATATCCATGGCGGTGGCGGCGCTGGTGCCGGAGCAGGGGGTCGGGCTCTTGGCCGAGCTGAGGGAGGCCCGCCCAAGCTTGCGTGGGCGAGCGGGGGGCGGCGGCGGCGGTAATCGTAGGGTTGAGCCGCTTAGGTTAGGGTTTTGCGGCGGATGCGGAAGAGAGATTTGTAGAGAAGAGAAGAGAGAGGGGGAAGACACCGACAAAGGGGAGGGACGAGAGAAGCGTGGGTGGCTGGGAGGCTAGAACTAACCACAGTGTGTTCGATGCAAAAAAATAAAATGCATGCCGTCAACACCGGTTCTCAAAGTCCTGCCGCACAACGCTAGGCATCGAGGACGTGCATGAGCCTGTGGGCCAAACCTGTCAGAGAACCATCGATGTGGTGTGATAATGAACTAACAGTTGTCTTTTGTAATACAGTACTGAGATGTTTTTAAAATGAGTCGCATCATAAATATAATCAAGAAATAATATATATGTAAAATATGGAGAGTCGCGTAGATATGTGTTTTTAATCAATCACTTCATAAATATAGTTAACACACAATATATATAGAGAGTCGTGTAGAATGGACTAGCTCTTGTATTTTTTTTTCCATTTAATCCCTCAGAGACTAAGGATGTTCCTAAAACGTCCAACCTATATGACAACTCTAATATTTTAACATAGATAAACATAGAATTTGAAGCTAATTTTTATTTATGTTATTAAGAATATTGTGAAGTATAAAAATAAAATTTTGTGTAGTTTTTTGTGTGCATTATTTTCTCCCTACAAAAAAATGTGAAAAAAATGAATTTGTATTTGTATACGAATCTTATATCAATTATTTTTATAAAATATAGAACAAATTTGAGGTTTACTTTTTATGAATATTATACAGGCCTCGGGCATCCCAACTGGTCACCTCATTCAGTCGGATACCCCATTCTTCGGCATCGTACCGACTGAAGGGGTATCCCCTAGGGCACCTCTTCATGTCGGTTTCAGTCGCCATGGTTTCAATCAGGCGAATCTCAGTCGGCCCCGTTTGTTACAGTAAACCAGAATCTTCTAAAGGCATATTATGAGGACCTTTGAGTTGATTGATGTTCAAATCAATTCAAACCTCGAGGGCTACACCCAATGGGTACAAAGATAAGACAAAGCTAAACTCAAAGGCAGATTGTGGAGACCTTTGAGTTGATTGATGCTCAAATCAATTCAGAGCTCAAGGACTACACCCATTGGGTGCATACAAAGATGAGACAAAGTTAAACTCAAAAGCATATTGTGAAGACCTTTGAGTTGATTGATGCTCAAATTAATTCAAACCTCGGGGGCTACATCCATTGGGTGCACCTACGGTGCACCTAATGGACACAAAGACGAGACAAAGCTAAACTCAAAACACAAATTGTGAAGACCTTTGAGTTGATTGATGCTCAAATCAATTCAAAGCTCGGGAGCTAGGCCAATACAGAGATGGAGCAAAGCTGCCTTCAAAAGCTTAGAAAAGTCAAAGGGTACCATTCTTCCTTATAGTGTCGAGCCAATTACTCTAAAAGTTGGCTTGAGCCTCAGGGGTTGTGGGGGTAGATATCCTTCGGGTCTTCATGAACATAGAAACGTATCATGGGCTGCCTGATGGGCTCCCCAATGGTTTGCTTTGCGGATAGACCATCAGACCGCAATCAGGTTGGGCAAACTTGATCCAAGGAGACGAAGACTGAGCGTTCGAGTTATGCTCTGGCCAAAGCACTGATATCTCGGGTAAGGAAGTTGCACATACCCAAAGAGTTATACATTCAGTGTTAACTCGGCTGAGGAAGTGATCGAACTCCGGATAAGTAGGACTACAGGCCGCGATAAAAAAGGAGATAGGTAGAATAGATAGTGATCACAACTTGTAAAGGGATAACTCTCTGGTCGTGTATATAAGGTCAAGGGGGACCCCTACAAAATCATCTCATCTCATCTCATGACACACTAGCCCTCATCGACGACCTCTGAGCATCATCGCAACTCATTTGTAATCCATATACTCCAAAGCAATTCCAATGCACAACCTCAATAGGAAGTAGGGTGTTACGCATTCAAGCGGCCCGAACCTATATAAATTCCTGTGCAAGTCTGACGTGCTCCTGCATGTACCATTGAGTCATAGTCAACGATGCCGTCCTACCCAAAAGCATCACGTGGGTAACCATGTGGTGTGTAGTCGGGTCACAAACATCGACATTATACATCCCACCAGCTCACAACATACCTCATTCATGAGAGGAAGCTAGAGAAGGACTATGATGCCTTGGGACTTCAACATGTTCCTCGCAACAACTCGACGACAGATGAACTCCTTGTGAGGGCATCAACTTGGGCATCCATGCCTGAGGACATCTTCAAAAGACAGCTGTTGAGACCTACCTCCTAGCCCATCGAACTAGGCGAAAGGGGTGAGACTAGCACCTTGAAGCTAGCGGTCCTGGCGACATTCCATTCATGGAACCCACTAAGGATTGTGTGCGCTGCTAGGTTCCCAGTGACCTCTTGGCACCACATCCAATTGCTCAGGGAGGTCCTGATGCATGGATCTCCGAGATCTAGGACCACCTAAATGACAACATCCTTCCCGAAGATCATGTATCAACTAAGCACATAGTGCCATTGACTAAGCGATACACCATGATAGAGGGGGCCTCTACTACCATGGCACCAATGGCATTTTTCACATGGTGCATTACCAGAGAGGAGGGTCGTGAGTTGCTCATGGAGATCCTTGGGGGAGAGTGCGGAAGTCATTCTTCATCCCGCATGCTGGTCGGTAAGGCCTTTTCGACATGGCTTCTACTGACCAACAGCCATCTGAGGCTCTAAAGTTTTCACCCCTCTTAGTCGTTCATTGTATGGGGGTCTTGCAAAGCGTGCCAGTCCCACTCAAAGCAAATACACATATCAGCTCAGGCTCTAAAGTTTTCACCCTCTTGGTAGTTCGCTATATGGGGGTGCAGAACAGCACAACTTCGTAAGTTTTATCCGTAAAGACAGGACCGTGAATGAATTTTTTTTCCTTTATAATTAAGTAACACTTATGTGTAGTCCAGTCCAATGAGGCCTACACTCATAAACCCGGTCTCTGGAGGTCATCGCACATAAGTGTGTGGTCTAGTCCAATGAGGTTCGTCCTCATAAACCTGGTCACTGGCTTTCATCCCACAACTCATGTGTATCAAGTTATAAAGGAAAGATTTTCCCCTAGTACTATCTTTGTGATAAATTTATTTCCCGTTTCAGCTTACAAACATTATTTTTTCTAAACCCCATGTGGTTCCCTACTCTTGTTGCTACACTGAGATTCAGATTGTATTGGCTATCTTATGACATGGTTAGGGACCCCTTTATTATTGAGAGGGGTTCGAACCGTTAGGGACCGGGACTGGGGAAAGGTGCTTGTTCCCCGGGGTGGTTCGGAGCTTTTCAGTCTCAATTCCATTTCTGTATTGTTCTTAGATATATTACTACTCCTACTATCGCAATGGTTCGATAGGTTCCTTGTCTTCTTGTAGGTCCGACTCTTCAGCATCCATAGGGTCGCATCGGAAGTGAGCAACAACGATCTTCATCGGCCGGACGTGCCAGTCGCTAAGGCATTGGCGCTCTACTTCGAGTGCGTCCCACACCAAGCATCAGCGACCCACACCATGACATGGGGGCCGAGTTTGCCAGTCATGTGTAGTGGGTGATAGGCGAAAGGTGTGAAAAGGTGGGATCTGAACTATCATGCACGCAGAACACGGGCAAATAGTACCTCCTTGGGAACCGCGGTGGTGGTAAAAACCATTTTACTAGTGCGGTGGTGACGAGCATCACGCGCATGATCGGGCATACCACTAGGAGTGGGGGTCATAGGTCATGTGAGTCGCGGAGACAGATGTGACATCAAGCATGACAATAGGTGAGCTACGACTAGTTTGGCAACGAGCGTGCCACCGCTGTACGCCAGTCACGATCAGATTGCTTGACATGAGATCGTAGTTGTGGCCTCACCTGTGGGTTCGTAACATCTCCTGAGGTGGGCCCTGGGCCACTGTCGGTACCCTGAAACTGAGGTACCCTCTCCTACTGTGCCAAAGGCAGACTCCCGCGTGGTTACCTATAACTGCATACTAAGGAACCGAGCAGCCAGGCCCATGGGTCCAGACTCGAGTGACGGGACCATTAGCCTTGGGACCCATTCCTCGCTCGGGGACAGGTCCGGTGCCGCCATGTGTCCCAGGGGTGGAACTGCTCAGTGACTAGTGCTATGAGTCTGGACCCCGCATGTGGATCCTAGGCCTCCACGTATGCCGTCAGGACCCTCGCAGGCGTGCCCCGGATCGCCACATGTGCCATATGTACTCCTGGCAGGGGCCTAGGTCTTCAAGGCAACATGCACTCTTGACCCTCACTCTCCGCTCAGCCAGAGGTCCAAAGCCACCACGTGGCCCATCATCGTGTGGCACAAACCTTCGGCTGGAAGCATGCTTGCCCGCCCACATTTAATGCAGGCGACTGAGGTGTGCCCTAATGTGCACATGGCATGCATAGGCTTTTGTCAGGCTACGCGGGCCCAAACGACCGCTCCGCATGTTACCAAGGCAAACAATAATGTCGATGTTCTGTGCGCTGATAGGCCACACAGTAAGCCGTGTGTTACTGAGGGAGGCATCAATGTCTGAGCACCGCATGCATGGGTGGCGCCATCATGAGCGGTTGTAGCCTCGGACGGGGTGTGCATGGGCCATTCACATTGACTCCGCCGCACGTCAACGTGGTTGACCCCTACATACATGAGCATATCAGACTCCACTTCGTAGCAACCTCGAGCCGACAAATGGGGCGGGGGCACATCTGGTCGGTAGATCCGCACGACAACAGAAGGGGAAGATCTCTAACTACCACAACACTTAAGAATCCATGGTGTACATTACTTAACACTAGTTTACTAGGCCCACCTGTTCACCTATCGAGGCTTAGCACCTTTGTACGTGCCCCTTGGCTATAAAAGGGAGGGCACATGCGATGCAAAAGGACAAGTTCTCTTGGACTCAGACTCAAGCAATACAACTCATAGTGGATGTAGGGTATTACGCTCCAGCTGCCCGAACCACTCTAAATCTCTCTGTGTTATTGTGTTCATCCATCTCATCAAGCAAACCCTAGACAGTCCCCTGTTCTTAGGATTAGACGGGAGCATTCTGCCACCTCGCTAGAGTTTACTCTTTGACAAGGACATTGTGCTATAAAATGATCAAACTTACCACACTTGAAGCAGACACACTTCCCCCTTGATTTTCCTTTGTTAGAGAAGTCCTTGCGTCCCTTGAGTGTGGTCTTGAAGCCCTTGATCACAAGTGCATCTCCTCTTCATTGAGGTTGGTTGCCTCAAGTTATGCCACCTTATCAGAAAGCGTCTTCTTGTTGTTTGTTGCTTTGATAGCGATGGGTTGCAGTTCATTGTAGTGGGGGAGGCTCCCATTGGCGACGTCGTCGATGTATCTTGCCTCCATGGACATCATTCACCCACTTACAAACTTACTAAGGATTTCTTCAGGTTTCATCTTGGTGTACCTGGGATTCTCACGAATCAAGTTAACAAGATTAGGATCAAGAACGGTAAATGACCATAGCATGAGTCGAATGACATCGTGATCCATCCATCTCGTGCTTCCATAGTTCCGTATTTGCTTGACCAAAGTCTTAAGGCTATTGTACGAAACTTGTGCCTCTTTTTTCTTCATGACAAACCTCCCAAGTTCACCTTCGATGAGCTCCATCCTAGTGATCATCGTCATGTCGTTTCCCTCATGAGAGATCTTCAATGTGTCTCAAATTTCTTTGGCATTGTCCAAACCACTCACTTTGTTGTACTCCTCCCTACATAAAGAAGTTAACAACACATTAGTAGCTTGGGCATTTTTGTGAATCATTTCTTGGACATCAATAGCATTATAGTTCTCATCATCGCTGTCTAGAATATGCATTCCATTTTCTAATATGTCCCAAATACTAGTATGAAGAGAAAATAAATGGATATGCATTTTGTAGCTCCACCAAGAATAATCCTCCCCATCAAAGTGAGGAGGCTTGCCAAGAGGAATAGAGAGCACATGCACATTGGAATTATATGGAATGCGAGAGTAATTAAAAGACATTTTTGAGTAATTTTGTTTAAGCGTCTTTTTCTTATAGGAGGAGTCGTCGTTGTCCTTATGTGAAGAGGAGGAGTCACTGTCGTAGTAGATGATCTTCTTGATGAACTTCTCTTTCCCTCCTTCTTGTTTGATCCCGAGTCGACGATGCATCGCCTTTGAGATCGCCATCGAGGGTATCTTCTCCTTCTCATCGGTCACCTTGCCCTTCCCATTAGAGTCACTGTCCGCCAACACTTTGGGTTGTTAGACCCAATAGAAGAGACAGGCCCTGATACTAATTGAGAGCACCTAGAGGGGGTGAATAGGTGATCCTGCAAAAATAAACTTGAAACACAAACTTGACCTGAAATATTATATGTAGCACAATTTAAACCAAGTTTGATAGAGAAGAAGAGATAAAAGTTCCCCTCACTTGATTTCGCTTCCAAGATATGAATTATACTAAGAGCAACTTCACAAGTGAATAGAGAAAACTTGGGAAGGGAGAAAATCGCAAGAAAGTAAAAGACAAGTGACACATGCAAATTTTATCCCGTGGTTCGGCCAAGCCTACATCATGTTGTGGTGTCCACTTTTGGACAAGGGTTGTACTCGACCCCTCTTAAGTAATCACGTAGATCAAACTTGAGTGCCATAGTTCTTCCTAATATCAAAAGTGTTCTTGTTTGCAAGGAATCTCCACAAGTTGGAGTCTGTTGCAGCCATACATAAGATCAAAGTCAAAAATCTGAGTAAGGGAGGGAGAAAAAGTACGCACACAAGAGCAAATTGCAGCAACACATGTAAGAAACACAACAAAACGAGCGTGAGTACACAACATCACAAGGATAGCTCAGAACTGGAGCTTGAATCTCACTAAACCCACTAGAATGCATTGTTGCAATATGTCGGAGTGTTGTTGTGCTCTTGGAGTACTTGGGGTGATGAATGGAGGCGCCTAGGGGATGCTTATCTAGGCCACAAGGGCCTAGGAGTCGTTGCCTCCTTAGTTAGAAAGTTGCAGAAAACTTGATGTCTACGGGCGCACCAGACGTCTGGTGAGCCACCAGACCAAGCACAGTAATGGTCACCTGGAGATTATGATTGGCGCTTTCCATAACGGTGTGATAGCGGACCAGTTCGGTGCGCCAGCTAGTCATTGGCCACCAGGCGAAGTCCTAAAGTAGCCGTTGGAGAAGCTGTCTTATGTACACTGGACCGGTCCAGTGAATTTTTAATAAAAAAATCCCAAGTCCAAAGGGTATGGCCTGGTCACACGGACCCGATCCGGTCGACCCAGACCAGACCAAGTTTGGTTCTTTGGAGACAATCTTCTCTAAATCTATTTGGTTGTCATTGGGGGGTTCCCTACAACTTAGATGAACATTATTAGTACCTAATCCAATTGACTAAGTGCGGGAATCAATCCTCTTTCTCATAGTTTCTCTAGGATTTGCAATATGCCCAAAACCAAGTCCAAATGCACTTTTCTTGCTAAAATGAGTTAGTAGCCAAACAAAAGTGCTAGTAATATGGTATAGGGTATGTGCAACTTATTCAACCACTTAAACCTCATGTTCATGTAGTTTTCCCCATGTTGCACTTTTAGCCTCTAGATTTGCTCATTGGGACTTAGTGCCTTCAATTTGCCTTTACTTGAACCTGTGCTCACACTCACATCAGACTAATTAGTTCAATATGGTGTGTTCAACACTTAATCACCAAAACAGGTAGAAATGACTATGTAGCATATTTCCCTTTCAAAGGGCATCTTCTTCTGGGGTCGTTCTGCCCTGAGCCTTCTTCTTCTAGGGCCACCTCAACCTAAGGGCATCTTGAATAATGCCTAGGTGGTCTAGTTACAATCCTAACTCTATAGCCCCGGTTTAAGTTGAGTAGCTATTATCACTAGAATTTAGCTGGGCTGAAGATGGGTCGTAACTCAGGATGATGTCGTTCTTGATCGTGAATATTCATACGTTTTGCGACTACAAGCTTTGGTGTATCGCCACCTCTGTTGAGGGTTCTCTACGGGCAAGTGCCATGTCACCTTGATCGTGTCTCATGATCAGGGTGATGTCTTTCTTAATCGTTAAAATATATATGTTCCCTCATACTGAAGCGTTTTTATGGCGAGAAGCACTACTTATCGTAGTATTTACAAGGAAGTATCAACAGGTTCATCATATGCATATGTTGTTTGCCGATTAGAAACATTTCACCACCCTCATGTGAATTCTAGGGTGTAAGGGCGGCACCTCGCTCCATTTTGTCTAGTATATTTGGTCTGTTATATGGTTAGTCTTTGATTCATCAAGGATCTGTTTAATATCTGCATGAGTTAGGTCTTGCATACATGTTGGATGTTTCGGTAATGTGTAAGATACTTTGTGCTGGCTTGAGTAGGGATTGTTCCGGGAATCGACTCATGTCGATTTTTAGGTGCGAACATAAGGTTGAATTGTCCCTTATGGTTCTGGTTGATGATGAGTGATTGTCAACGGGTAGCACTTTAGGGTAGTTAGTGGACTGATTAGAATGTGAAATTGTGTATGTGGAACCAAGTATGTTGGCTTGTGGTGTGTAGGTGTGGAGTATTGGTACGGTGGTCGACGACTGAGGTGAAGGTCATGCGAGCTCATGCTGATGGACCAGGAGAAGTGAAGGACGAGTGTTGGGAAGTGACAGACAAACTGGAGAAGTCGGGTGACCAACCGTGGTGGCTGACACCTAGGACACACACTCGCACGAGGATGTGGCAGAGCGGGCCGTGTTGCTGGTGCAGTCGAGCACTAGCGGAACACGTGTCCAGGACGTGGGGGACGCGCACGCGGTGTGATACTCACGACAGTTTTGTGGTTGAGCCTCAAAACCACCTAGCGCTACAGAGAATGGGTTTTCTGAAAGGGAAATGTGCCCTTGGGCCATTTCTAAGTATTTTGGTGATTAAGTGCCCAACACAAATGGTTTAAGTATAAATTGTGCAAAATGGAGGATGAAGTGCAAATCATCAATAAGGTATGATTCTAGACTTAGTACATTGTTTTTGTGTACTAACATATTTGTCTAAGTGCTAGTACAAAGAAAATACAAAAGGAAAAAGACTTGGCTGGAGCAGCCAAGACTCTGCGCAGTCTGGGTGCACCGGACAGTGTCCGGTGGTGCACCGGACAGTGTCCGGTGGTGCACCGGACAGTGTCCGGTGGTGCACCGAACAGTGTCCGGTGCGCCAGGTTGGAGTCTGGTCAACTGGCCGCCCTCGGGAATTCGTCGGCGGCGTACGACTAAAATTCACCGGACTGTCCGGTGAGCCAACGGTCGGCCGCGCCAACGGTCGGCCGCGCAATCCGCGCGTGACGCGTGGCTGAGCCAACGATCAGATGGGGGCACCGGACTGTCCGGTGCGCTAACGGCTCCAAATCTTCAACGGTCGGCTGCACCATTTTAGGAAGGCGATCTGCACCGGACATGCTACAGTGCCTGTCCGGTGGTGCACCGGACTGTCCGGTGCGCCACCCGACAGAAGGCAAGAATTGCCTTCCCTGATTGCCTCCAATAGCTCCTAGCTGCCTTGGGGCTATAAAAGGGACCCCTAGGCGCATGGAGGAGAAACACAAGCATTCTTTGATCATCTCTAAGCACCAAGACTTCATTCTAGCGCATTTGATTCTTTGTGATAGCAATTTGAGCTCCTCTTGAGTTGAGAACTCCGTGTGTGAACTTAGAGCTCAAGTTGTGACTAGTGTGCGTGTTTGTGCTGTTGCTTTTGAGACTTGTGTGTGCTGCTTTTCCCTCCCTTACACCCGCGCTTCTTTGTGATCATCATTTGTAAGGGCGAGAGGCTCCAAGTTGTGGAGATTCCTCGCAAACGGGATATAGTGAAAGAAAGAAAAACACATTGGTATTCAAGTGGATCTTTGGATCACTTGAAAGGGGTTGAGTGCAACCCTTGTCCATTGGGACGCCACAACGTGGAGTAGGCAAGTGTTGTACTTGGCCGAACCACGGGATAAACCATCGTGTCTCTTGTGCTTGTTCTCACTGTGACTATTGTGTTTCGCAAGAGCTCGGTCCTTAGCCACTTGATTTCATTGTGCTAACACTTAATCAAGTTTTTTGGCCTTAAGTTTTAAGTTTTTACAGGATCACCTATTCACCCCCCCTCTAGGTGCTCTCAATTGGTATCAGAGCCGTTCTCTTCATGAAAGGGACTAATCGCCCGAAGAGATGGATCCTAAGGGAAAGGGGATGGTGGTCAACGATAAGGAGAAGGAGTCCATCTTCAACGAGCCGAGGGACGACAAAGCTAATGACTCCGGCTCGAGTCAAAAGAAGAAGGACGGGAAGAAGAAGAGACGCATCAAGAAGATAGTCTACTATGACAACGATGAGTCTTTCTCTTCCCAAAAACACGATGATGACGAGAAAAAGAAAACGGTCAACTCAAACTTCTCTTTTGATTATTCTCGCATTCCGCATAATTTGAATGCTCATTTGCTTTCCATTCCTCTTGGTAAACCCCCACACTTTGATGGAGAGGACTACGGATTTTGGAGTCACAAAATGTGTAGCCACTTGTTCTCTCTTCATCCAAGTATATGGGAGATAGTAGAGAATGGAATGCAATTTGATAGTACAGATAATCCCATGTTTATCAATGAACAAATTCACAAAAATGCACAAGCTACCACTGTTCTATTAGCATCCTTGTGCAGGGAAGAGTACCATAAGGTGAGCGGCTTGGATAACGCCAAGCAGATTTGGGACACCCTCAAAATCTCGCATGAGGGGAATGATGCCACCATGATCACCAAGATGGAGTTAGTGGAGGGCGAACTGGGAAGGTTCGCAATGATCAGGGGGGAGGAGCCAACCCAAACGTACAACAGGCTCAAGACCCTGGTCAACAAAATCAGGAGCTATGGAAGCACGAGATGGACGGACCACAACGTCGTCCGGCTTATGCTAAGGTCCTTCACTGTCCTTGATCCTCATATTGTAAACTCTATTCGTGAAAATCCTAGGTACACCAAGATGACGCCCGAGGAAATACTCGAAAAGTTTGTAAGCGGGTGAATGATGATCAAGGAGGCAAGATATGTTGATGAGGCGTTGAATGGCCCAAATGCCGATCCACGAGCCTCAAACTGTTGCTCTCAAAGCAACAAGCAGCAGGGAGGGGCTACCTAGCAAGGTGGCGCAAGTTGAGGCGGTCGGGCTAAATGAGGATGAAATGGCCCTCATCATCAAGCGCTTCAAGACGGCACTCAAAGGTCGCAAGGAGCATCCCAACAAGAGCAAGACGAAGGGAAAGCGCTCCTGCTTCAAGTGTGGTAAGATTGGTCACTTTATTGCTAACTGTCCCGATAATGATAGTGACCAGGAACAAGGAAAGAATGGGAAGAGAGAGAACAAGAAGGTTTACAAGAAGGCTAAGGGCGAAGCACACCTTGGAAAAGAATGGGACTCGGATTGTTCTTCGTCCGACTCCGACGACGAAGGACTCGCCGCCACGGCCTTCAACAAATCGTCTCTCTTCCCCAACGAGCATCACACCTGCCTCATGGCAAAGGAGAAGAAGGTAAGCACTCGAAATACTATTGCATATGCTTCTTCAAGTGATGATGAATCTAGTGATGATGAAGTAGACTACACAAGTTTATTCAAAGGCTTAGATAGAACTAAAATTGATAAGATCAATGAATTAATTGATGCGTTGAATGAAAAGAATAGATTGCTAGAAAAGCAAGAGGATCTTTTATATGAAGAGCATGATAAATTTATAAGTGTGCAAAAGTCTCTTGCTTTAGAAGTTAAAAGAAATGAAATGCTTTCATGTGAATTATCTACTTGTCATGAGTCTATTTCTAGTCTAAAGAGTGTCAATGATGACTTAAATGCTAAGTTAGAAGTAGCAAATAAATCTAGCTCATGTGATGAACATGTTGTTATTTGTAATAGGTGTAAGGATTTTAATATTGATGCTTGTAGTGAACACTTAATTTCCATTTCTAAATTAAATGATGAAGTGGCTAGTCTTAATGCTCAACTTAAGACTAGCAAGAGTGATTTTGAAAAACTGAAATTTGCAAGGGATGCCTACACCATTGGTAGACACCCCTCAATTAAGGATGGGCTTGGCTTCAAAAGGGAAGCCAAGAACTTAACAAGCCAAAGAGCTCCCATTTTCAACAAGGAAAAGGGGAAGGCTCCTATGGCTAATAGTAGTCAAAAGAATCATGCATTTATTTATGATAGAAAATTCTCTAGAAATGCTTATCATAATAAGAGTTGTAATGCTTATGATTCACATGCCATGATTGCTTCAAGTTCTTCCTTTGTGCATGGTAGAGATATGCCTAGGAAAAATATTGTTCATCATATGCCTAGGAGAAATGTTGTTAATGTGCCTAGGAAAATGCATAATGAAAATGCTACTGTTATTCATGCCTGCAACACTGATTTTGTTCTCACATGCAAAAATAAGAAAGTAGTTGCTAGGAAATTAGGGGCAAAATGCAAGGGAGATAAAACTTGCATTTGGGTCCCTAAGGCTATTGTTACTAACCTTGTAGGACCCAACAAGAGTTGGGTACCTAAAACCCAAGCCTAATTTGCCTTGCAGGTTTATGCATCCGGGGGCTCAAGCTGGATTATCGACAACGAATGCACAAACCACATGACGGGGGAGAAGAAGATGTTCACCTCCTACGTCAAGAACAAAGATTCCCAAGATTCAATCATATTCGGTGACGGGAATCAAGGCAAGGTTAAAGGACTAGGAAAGATAGCTATTTCATCCGAGCATTTCATATCTAATGTGTTTTAGGTTGAATCGCTCGGGTATAACTTGTTGTCCGTTAGTCAATTATGTAATATGGGTTACAATTGCTTATTTACAAATGTAGATGTGTCTGTCTTTAGAAGGAGTGATGGTTCATTAGCATTTAAGGGTGTACTAGACGGCAAACTCTATTTAGTTGTTTTTGCAAAGGATGAGGCCGGTCTAGATGCATGCTTAATTGCTAAGACTAGCATGGGCTGGCTATGGCATCGCCGTCTAGCACATGTGGGGATGAAGAACCTTCACAAACTTCTAAAGGGAGAACATGTGTAAGGTCTAACAAATGTAAGTTTCGAAAAAGATAGACCTTGTGCAGCTTGTCAAGCAGGCAAACAAGTGGGAAGCGCTCATCACAGCAAGAATGTGATGACCACATCAAGACCCCTGGAGCTGCTACATATGAACCTCTTTGTACCCGTCGCCTACCTCAGCATCGGGGGAAGTAAGTATGGTCTTGTTATAGTTGATGATTTTTCCCGCTTCACTTGGGTATTCTTTTTGCAGGATAAAACAGAAACCCAAGGGACCCTTAAGCGCTTCCTAAGGAGAGCTCAAAATGAATTTGAGCTCAAGGTGAAAAAGATAAGAAGCGACAACGGGTCCGAATTCAAGAACCTTCAAGTGGAGGAGTACCTTGAGGAGGAAGGAATCAAGCACGAGTTCTCTGCTCCCTACACACCACAGCAAAACGGTGTGGTAGAGAGGAAGAACATGACGCTCATAGACATGGCAAGGACGATGCTTGGAGAGTTCAAGATGCCCGAGCGGTTTTGGTCGGAAGCCGTGAACACGGCTTGCCACGCCATAAACCGGGTCTACCTTCATCGCCTCCTCAAGAAGACGTCGTATGAACTCCTAACCGGTAACAAACCCAATGTTTCATATTTTCGTGTATTTGGAAGTAAATGTTATATTCTAGTGAAGAAAGGTAGGAATTCCAAAATTGCTCTCAAAGCTGTAGAAGGGTTTTTGTTAGGTTATGACTCAAATACAAAGGCGTATAGAGTCTTCAACAAATCTTCGGGTTTGGTTGAAGTCTCTAGCGACGTTATATTTGATAAGACTAATGGCTCTCCAAGAGAGCAAGTTGATCTTGATGATGTAGATGAAGATGATGTTCCAACGGCCACAATACGCACCATGGCGATTGGAGATGTGCGACCACAGGAACAAAAGGAGCAAGATCAACCTTCTTCCTCAACAATGGTGCATCCCCCAACCCAAGACGATGAACAGGTTCATCAAGAAGAAGAGTGTGATCAAGGGGGAGCACAAGATGATCAAGTTATGGAGGAAGAAGCACCACAGGCTCCTCCAACTCAAGTTCGAGCGATGATTCAAAGAAATCATCTCGTCGACCAAATATTGGGTGATATAAGCAAGGGAGTAACTACTCGCTCTAGATTAGCTAATTTTTGTGAGCATTACTCTTTTGTCTCTTCTATTGAGCCTTTCAGGGTAGAAGAAGCCTTGCTAGATCCGGACTGGGTGTTGGCCATGCAGGAAGAGCTTAATAACTTCAAGCGAAATGAAGTTTGGACACTGGTGCCGCGTCCCAAGCAAAACGTTGTGGGAACCAAGTGGGTGTTCCGCAACAAACAGGATGAGCACAGGGTGGTGACAAGGAACAAGGCTAGACTTGTGGCAAAAGGTTATGCCCAAGTCGCAGGTTTGGACTTTGAGGAGACTTTTGCTCCTGTGGCTAGGCTAGAATCTATTTGCATTTTGCTGGCCTATGCTACTCACCATTCTTTCAGGTTGTTCCAAATGGATGTGAAGAATTGCCTTCCCTGATTGCCTCCAACGGCTCCTAGCTGCCTTGGGGCTATAAAAGGGACCCCTAGGCGCATGGAGGAGAAACACAAGCATTCTTTGATCATCTCTAAGCACCAAGACTTCATTCTAGCGCATTTGATTCTTTGTGATAGCAATTTGAGCTCCTCTTGAGTTGAGAACTCCATGTGTGAACTTAGAGCTCAAGTTGTGACTAGTGTGCATGTTTGTGCTGTTGCTTTTGAGACTTGTGTGTGTTGCTTTTCCCTCCCTTACATCCGTGCTTCTTTGTGATCATCATTTGTAAGGGCAAGAGGCTCCAAGTTGTGGAGATTCCTCGCAAATGGGATATAGTGAAATAAAGAAAAACATCATGGTATTCAAGTGGATCTTTGGATCACTTGAAAGGGGTTGAGTGAAACCCTCGTCCATTGGGACGCCACAACGTGGAGTAGGCAAGTGTTGTACTTGGCCGAACCACGGGATAAACCATTGTGTCTCTTGTGCTTGTTCTCACTGTGACTATTGTGTTTCGCAAGAGCTCGGTCCTTAGCCACTTGATTTCATTGTGCTAACACTTAATCAAGTTTTTTGGCCTTAAGTTTTAAGTTTTTATAGGATCACCTATTCACCCCCCTCTAGGTGCTCTCATTTTCAACTAAGTTTGGCCTCAAAACCTGGCGGTGGAAGTTTCACTAGAAACTGGAGACGACACATGGCGTGATCATGGACTGTGCACCAAGGCGAAGCAACTTCATGTGTAGGGCATGGCCATTAGATGAAAACTCTAGGAGTTGGTCCATTTCGCTCCCGGTGGAGTGGATAGGCTCTATGTAAATATGGGTAGTTTAGGAAATGGAAATAACCCTCTATAAATAGAGGGGAGGGCTGGTTAGTTCAGTATCTCTTGGTTGTCATTTTGTTTAGAGCACTTGTTTAGAACTCCTAGTTTTCTCTCTAGGTAGTCACTAGTTGAGTCGAGGGATCTGTAGCGATTTTGTAATTGTCGATTGTGTTCTTGCTCTGCAAAGTTTAATCCGAGGAAGGGTCGCTAGTACAGCCCACAGGTTTCCATTGACTTCAATCCCAGTTTGTCCCTTTGCTGAATTTTTGAAGTCTTATGTTCTTGAGTTCTCCCCTTCCCTTCTCTTGTGGATTTGTGGAGAACCTTTGAGTTCTTGTGATATGGGTGCTATTGGGGATTGATTTGTGAGTAGATAGACTCTTTGGATCACTACGTACACCCATACGGTGCAGTTCTTAGCGTGATCCAAGTTGGTTCCCCTTTGAGTTCGTTTTGAAAACCCCCAACAAAAACCCATTCTTCTCGGATTATTGACTCACGCTTTGTTTTCTAAGTTGCTCGGGTTGTTAATTGAACAATGGAGATTTTCCCCCGTGCAAACTATCTACGAAGTTTGAGCCTGTTCTAGGCAGTTTTCTCTGTCCGACACTACCGCTCGTGTGTGCGACACTGCCGGACTGACCCGTGGCACTGCCGCTCCTGCTTCCTAGCAGTTTTGACTCTGATTTTTCATAGGAAGTTAGGTCTATTTGTCTACAGGTTTTTGGTACAATTAAATGACACTGTTTTGCATTAAACTATGATCTGTTGCTTTGAGTCCCTAGAGGGTTTCCGAGTTGAGCTTTTGGATCAAAGTCACACGCTCACAAGTCGAGAATTTGTAGTGGCTCCCGTTTATTCCCCTCTGATTGCCTCACCAGTCCTTCATTTGGTATCGGAGCCATTAAGGATTTCCCTTCCCTAAATGGTTCAAAATCCATGGAAGCAACAGGGAATGTTGTGTTGGCAAGCCACCATTCTTTGATGGGACAAACTACCCATACTGGAAGATTTGCATGTCTGTGTTTCTTTAGAGTATTGGGTATCAAGTTTGGGAGATTTGCTCGATGTTGCGTTCAATGCTGCAAGTGAATGAATCACTCCAATTCAAGTGGAGTTCCATGATTCAAACAACAAAGCTCACAACGCTTTGTTCTAGTGCCTATTGCTAGGTGAGTTTGAGCGAGTTGGACATCTGGCTACGGTTCACGAGATTTGGTTCACCCTAGAGAAATTCCATGAGGGCAATGATCATGTGAAGACTAGACTCTTTGAGACGTACTGGCAAGAGTACGAGAACTTTGTGCAGTTGGCTGGAGAGACCATTAACACGATGTTTTCTCGGTTCTAGTAGATTGTCTACAAGATGCGTGCCAACAAGACACAACTTCCCTATGATGATCATAAGAGAGCACTGAAGTTGCTACGTGCTCTAGATCGGAGGGTTTGGGAGGCGAAGGTCTCGGCGATCGTCGAGTCGCCCAACTATGATACTATGATGGTGGACGAGCTCTTCAGCAAGCTCAAGTCCACCAAGATTGACCACCAGACCCATGCCAAGATTGAGAACCCTAGTGCACACACCATGGCCCTGGTCTCTAGAGGTGGTGCTTCCTCTAACCCCTCACCTGCTATCTTTTCTTTCTCTTCTTTGTTGACTCTTATAGAGGAGCAGGTGGAGAGCCTCGGGGATGAGGAGCTGGCGCTTGTGGCCAGCCGGTTCATGTGGTTCCACAACAACCGCTAGAACTGGCAGCGTATCGGGTTAAGGGATGGATGCTTCACCAAGTTGCCCTAAGAAGGGCAAGAAGGAGGCTAGCCCACGTGACCATCACTCTGGTCGGCGCAAGGGCAAGCGAGAGCACACCTTTGGCAAACACAAGTCTAGGGAGAGGTTTGACAAGGAGGCGCTGAAGAAGTACCGCTAGAAGGCAAAGATCAAGGAGCACGTCTTCTTCACCTCCCTAAGCGACCTCGACCATGACTCCGACAAGACTACTTCTTCCTCGAGCGATGAGGATGTCAAGAGGCGCATTGAGGACAAGCTCAACAGCATGTGCTTCCTTGCCGACACCGTAGGCAGCCTTTGCACCATGGCCCTCGGCAATGATGTGGTGGGCGGCGACGGCCAGGACATCGGCGACGACTCTGCTTCTAAGGATGGAGGCCTAGAGAACATATGGCTCATGGATTCCAACTATTCACGCCACATGATCGGAAGCAAAAATGGTTCTCCAGCCTTGACCCCGTGAATGGTAAGGAATACATCACATTCAACGATAAGTCGAGAGGTAAGGTTGTCTCTCGTGGCTTCGTAACGAGAGTTTTGTCCTCAAGGATGTTGCTTTGGTTTTGAATTTGCATTTCAACCAGCTTTATGTTTTGCAACTTCTTGAGGATGACTGTGGATTGCTCTTTAAAAGTGCCTTTCTCGAGTTTTGGATGCCTAAGGGGATCTTATTTGTTGGATTTCTCCTTTTGGTCATGTTTTCAGTGCTGATTTTACACATTCTTCTGGCCCTTCTCGATGTCTTTTGGCAGGATTTTCTTGTTTGATTTGGAAGTGGCATAGGAGGCTAGGTCACTTGAGCTTTGATATTTTGTGTAGACTGAGCGCACTTGACTGATCCAAGGATTCCCCAAGTTAAAATTTGGGAAGGATCATGTCTGTCACCCTTGTCATCATGGTAAGATGGTTGTTGCTTCCCATTCTCGGTCACCAAGGTGATGACTTCGCAACCTAGCAAACTACTTCTTATGGACACTGTTGGTCTAGCTCGAGTTTGCTCTTTCGAGGGAGGTGGTATGTGCTTGTGGTCATTGACGACTTTTCTCGCTACTCTTGTGTAACACCCTGATTTTGGGGGTATAAAATTTATTTCTAATTATCACCCAAAATCATGTGTTACTCTTCTTTTTCTCACTCTAGGTTTCCTCTCTCTAGATTCATTCTCTCTTCTTCCTTTTGATTAGAGATAGCCTAAACTAGTGGAGGTTAATTATTTATTTTTGCCAAAACCTTATGAGTCATGACATGTTGCATCAAACTGAGCTTAAAATATTCTTTGAAGTGTTGCACAAGTTTGAATTTATTTGAATTTGAAACCTAGTTTAAATTTGGATTTGAAAACCCTATAGAAAAAGAAATAGAAAAGGAATTAGAAAATCTAGAGAAAAAGAAAAGGAGAAAGCAGCCTAGTCGGCCCACTAAGCCCAGCCAGGCCGCGCACCCGCGCCGCCTGACAGGCGGACCCCGCCTGTCAGCGGCAGTTCCCCTCTCGCGCGCACCCTCCCTCTCTCTCTGCTCAGTGGGGCCGACCTGTCGGCGCCAGTTTCCTTCGCCCGTTCGCTCTCTCTCTCTCTCTGTCTCGCGGATCCGGTTCGCCAGTGCCAAGCCGTTGCCCCCCGCGTCCCCTTTTCTCCCTCTGCGTCGTGGGCCTGTCTTGTCAGTTCTGCCTTCTTTGCGCTCGCCGTGGACCGGCGCGTGCGCACTCGCGCATGTCGCTGGGTTTCTCGGCCACGACGCCCGCCCACGCGCCCAACTCCCTTTTTAGAGCCCCGCCAGTGCTGCACGCACACCCCTCACCTCATTTCACTCGACTTCACCCTCTCTCGCGCTCTGCCCACGCCGCTAGACGCCGCCGGAGACCCGCACCCGCGTTCCCGACCATCCAGCTCGTCGGAGACTGCGCCAAGCCTCCCCGAGCTCTGCCCAAGGTGAGACATCCGTCCCCGTGCCCAATTTCCCTTATTGCGCGGGTACTGCTCCACGCACGCGCGCCTGACGCCCTGACCCACCTGTCAGCGTCACTCATAGCCACTCATCTTTCCCGGTCTGATTTCCCCCGTCTGATCTTGATCGAACGACTCGGACCCCCTTGGACCCCCTCAGACCCCTCCCTCCATCCTATCTTGATCGAACGGCTCGGACCCCCTCGGACCCCTGTAGCCATCCGTTTCCCCTCTGGAATGGCCCCGCTCGGTCAGTGCGCTCTCCCCCTCGGTCGCTGACACCCCTGGCCCACCTATCAGCGCTCGCCCGCCCACGCGCGCACCCTCGGCCACAGATCTAATCTCGGCCATCGGTTTCTGATCTAGCGGTTAGATTCACCCGATACCCCTTCGCGTGGTCTTTTTACTTAAGAAAACCCACTGGTTTTAGGAAATCAACCCACCGTCCTCTGTTTTAGCACATAGGTCCCTGGTTTGTTTTAATTAGACCCTTGGACTTTTATTTAATCACAGAATTAGCCCTAAATTCATATTTTAAATTCCCAAACTTGTTTATTTCAAAACTTTTGCATATGAACTCCAAATTTAGTGATTCAAATTGCAAAATGCTCATAGAATTATTCTCTGTTTAAATAAAATGGTTTCACTTACTGTCTGTACCCTCTAATTTTTAGGATTGAATATGAACTAATGTAGATGTAGTTTTATTTATTTAATAAAATAAATAAAAGGAGAACCTTAGAGATTTAAACTTGTTTAAGCTTGTGAGATTGATAATATGTATTACATGAGCTCATCTCTGTTCTAAATTTTAGGTCACCATAAAATAAATTGATTTATGATTATGTACTTGTAAATAACATTTAGGGAAATAATAATCTGCTTCCAAATGAAGTTAATTCATATTATAATTCATGTCCCATTGTGAATGCATTTGTCCCTTATGTAGTTTTGTGTCTTTTTAAGATGTGTTCCAATGTTTGTACATGTTTGGTGTGATGTTCATTTTTACTTTCCAAATGTGTTGAATGCATGCTCGCTTTATTTAGACAACGAGCAGTCTGAGGTTCCTGAGTGTGTTGTTGGAGACCTCCCTGAGCAACAACCTGGTGAAGGCAAGTGTCCTCGGACCTACTATGTCCTACTATACTTTATAATTCACCGTCTTGCATTACATTACTGAAACTTAAGGATTGACTAGTTTGTATTCCCCTTACCCTTGTTTACCTTTTTGGGTTAATCATGGTTAGCTTATGCTATTGCTTAAACTTAACCAATGAACATGATGTGATCTTTTATGATACGATGATGTTATCTCGATGAGGTCCTTGTGATTACTTTAGGGGGCTCAGGCTCTTTCCTGAGTGCCTCTCCGTAAGGACCTGTTTGGGGAGTGACAACCCGGGATAACAGTGCAACCATGAGGGTGGAATGGGACGCCCTTAGCTGATTAATTAGAGGAACCAGAGGAGTAGTTGGCTTCGCCGTAGGGCCGTCAATGGGGTCCGGGCACAGTACTTGCTCAGCCGAGGTTGGTTGCAGAGGTTCTTTGATTTGGTTTTGTTAGTCACCCTTCCTTTGGGAAGATGTACTGTGTTTATCAAACTAGAGAAACCTAACAGGCAGCTATGACCTCTAGGAAATCTTTGTAAAGGCTACGTAGTGAGACCCTGCTAGGTCACCTTGGTAGTGATCAATGGGGAGGCTAGAACCCCGGACAGAATGGGAATCATGGCTTGTGGGTAAAGTGTGCAACCTCTGCAGAGTGTTAGAAATTGGTATATCAGCCATGCTCGCGGTTATGAGCATCCTTGGGATCCTCTTCGATTAGAAGAACAATGGTTACTTTTATGATGATGATTAACAATGGTGATATAAAATCTGATCTCTGGTATTTCCTCTTTTGAGGAGGTACTTCTGGGTAATAACGGGGTTATTACTAAAACTTGGCTCTATTTATATTAATAAAACTTGACCAACTAAAAGCAACTGCTTAACTTTAAACTCCAGATACAACTAGTCCACTTTAGCCAAACGGGACATTTGCTGAGTACGTTGATGTGTACTCACCCTTGCTTTACAAACCACCCCACCCTAGGTTGTCCCCACTGTTCTCAGTGCTCAGGAGGTGATGCTGGCAACATGGATGACTTCGAGGAGTTCCAGGAATACGATGAGTTCTAGTTTACTTTAGTGGCAAACCCCCAGTCACTGCCTGTGTAGGCTTATATTCTATGTTTCGATACTCTGCACTTTGATATTATTGTTGAACCCTATGTTTATGTAATAGACTCTGTGGATGTCTCAGACATCTTGATGTAACTAAGTACCTTTCCGCTATTTAATTCAAGCATTGTGTGATGATGTCCAATTATGTAATCGATGTGTACGTGAGTTCTGATCCTGGCACGTACATGGTTCGCATTCGGTTTACCTTTCAAAACGGGGTGTGACATCTTGGGTGTTCTTCATGCTCGAGATTTGATTCTTATGTTGCAAAATGAGTTTCCCAAAAATGCCATAAGAGCGATTCGAAGCGATAATGGCATAGAATTCAAAAATACTCATTTTGAGACATTTTGTGCTTCCTTGGGGCTTGACTGCTTGAGCATCAGTTTTCCTCTCCGTATGTTCCTCAACAAAATGACATTATTGAACGCAAGAATTGGATCCATGTTGAGATGGCCAGGACGATGCTCGATGAGCATAGGACTCTTAGGCGTTTTGGGTCAAAATGATCAACACTGCCTGCATGTGTCGAACTACATCTTTCTTCGAGCTTTCTTGAACAAGACTTCCTACGAGTTGTGGTTTGGATGGCCACCTAAGGTTAGCTATTTCAGGGTGTTTGGCTGCAGATGCTTTATGCTGAAACAGGGCAATTTGTACAAATTTGAGACTCGGTCTTCTGAAGGGGTTTCCCTGGGTTATGCATTACATTCTCGTGCTTATCGTGTTCTTAACCTGGAGACTAACTGTATCATGGAGACTTGTGAGGTTACATTCGATGAGACTGAACCTTGTCTATCCCCTATCTTTGAGCCTGGAGGTTTAGATTAGATGGGACAAACCATCTTTGTGGAGGAGAAGCATGGCGACACCAATTGGGGTGATCCTGAGTCAACTCCACCGGCTGCCCCACTCGAGCCTGCTTCCACTACTTTGTCTGACGGACCCGATCCCACTACTTCCACTACTTTGGGTCCGCTCGAGTGTCACACCCGATTTTGGAAGGAAACCGAATGCGAACCATGTACGTGCCAGGATCAGAAATTCACGTACACATCAATTACATAACTGAACATCATGACATAGTGCTCAAATAATAGCATAAAGAAGTAGTACTTAATTACATCATGATGCCTGAGACATCCACATAGTCATTAACTTAAACAGTAATCAAAGTGCTAAGGTGAAATGTAGTAACGAATAGGCCTTCATAGGCAGCTGACTAGGGGGTTGCCGCTAATCTACTCTAGAACTCATTGAAGTCCTGAAACTTCTAAAAGTCCTCCACATGGCCTTCACCTTGTCCTGAGCAGGTGTTGTAATGTGGACAACCTGGTGTTTTGTGTTTAAGCAAGGGTGAGTACACATCAACGTAGTCAACAATTATCCTGTTTGTCTAAAGTGAGCTAGATGTATGTGGGGTGAAGCTCAAAGCAGTTGCTTTTAGTTCGTCAGGTATTTATTATTAGTAGAAGCCAAGTTTTAGCAATAAAGACCCAAGTTATTACGCCAAAAATACCTCCTCATAGAGGAATACCAGAATTCATCATTAGAACCATCATCATAAAGGTATCCGGAATGTCTCTAATCAAAGGAGCTCCCAAGACTGCTCGTAACCGTGAGCACAACTGATATACCAGTTTCTAACCCTCTGTAGAGGTCGCACATTTTACCCACGAGCCATGATCCCTTTTTTCCTCGGGTTGTACTGACCCTTAAACACTCCTAAGGTGAGTTGGCAAGGTTTCACTACGTAGCCTTTACAAAAATTCCCCAGAGGTCATAGTCATCCGTTAGGTTTCTCTAGTTTGATAAACACAGTACCTCTCCCCACAGGAAGGGTGACTAACAAAAGCAAAATGAAAGAACCCCGTCACCCAACCTCGGTAGAGCAAGTATTGTGCCCAGACCCCATTGACGGCACGACAACAAAGTAGACTACACCTGAAGTTCCTCTAATTAGTCAGCTAAGGGTGTCCCATATCACCCTCATGGTTGTGCTATTTTTGTGGCGGAACCACCCGAATTATTCCAGCTTAAGTGCCTAAGTCACGCCTCAGGGGCCGTAACACACTTAAATCAGAATAACCCGTCAGTCCCTCAGATCTAGTCTGATAGAGCCACTTAACCAGGATCAAATTCCACAATCTCACTCGAAGGTGAGTCACAGAAGAAATACAATAAAATAGGAAACCTCAAATTAAGTGTTGAATTATTACATAGATCGGAGTTTTTGAGTAGCAAATAAGAGTTCACGAAATAAAATGCAGCGGATAATCGATGTCGTCGGTATCGAGGAAATGGGCAAGGCCTAGCCCACTACTCCTCATGCTCCTCTCCTGCCGGAGCAACATCCCACTCGACTGTCCAACCCGGTGGCAGGGTGGTAGGCCAAGTCACACCATCAACCATATCCTGAAGCGCACCTGCAAAAATTATGCCACAAGCAAGGCTGAGTATACTAATACTCAGCTAGACTTACCCGGTGTGAGGAGTCTACTCCTCTACCTCTAGACTATGCAGCTGTTTGGCTGAGGGGTTTGGTTTGCCAAAAGCACTAGCTGTTTCTAAAATTAATTTTTAGCTTTTCAAATTCTAGCATCATTATCTTAGCTAGGTTTGCTCCTTCTAAGCATACATGGTAACAAGCATTTAGTTCAATCAACAATTGTCTTATGTAACCTCATTTCACTTCTTACTCGATGCAGTACAAGGGGTCAAGCAGTCTCATTAGCTACGAGAAGCAGACGATTCGAATCGAGTTTTATCCTTGCAAGGTAAATCTAAACACACTACATGTCAGAGCACTCTGACCCCACACACGTCAACCGTCCCCATCGATTCCCCGTTCGCGTCCAGGCCTCACCGCCTTGGCATACAATGCTCCACTGACCCCGGCTGCCGCCGTGCAGTGACCGCACTTGTACCCACCATAGCTAGCATGGGAGACCCAGTCTCAGGTCGCATGAGAGATAAAGTCCACGCCCGGCTTCACTCAGGTACTAGGTTTACCGGTTACAATTTTTCCCGGCATGTGCTTAGTACGTTCAAAAGCTTGACTCAGGTATCCACACATTAATCCTTAATTCCTTTTCCCGTCTCATGGTCAAGGCATCCTCCCTGGATCCAAGTCCATAGACTAACATAGATCCCGTTATCAAGATGAATACAATCAATTCCTGACCTCGCGCGAGTGCTAGAAAAATCACTCGACTTCTACCGAGATCATGATTAGCAAGCAGCTACTCGACCTAGCATACTAGTATTCATCTCAAAAAGGAATCATAAGTTCATGCAACTAGAGGTTTCAAGCAACTCCTACACTTAAGTGCACATTACAATCCTACAAGCATTAAGTATAGTAAAGTAGCATATAATAATACGGTTATGCATATAAACCGGGGCTTGCCTTCAATAGCTGGGGCTGCAGGGAGATCCTCGATAGCAGCCTCGGAAGCTTGCTTCTGGTCCTCCTCTTGGACAGTTCCTTGCTCGGGGATGAGCACGTACTCTCCGTCGGCGAGATTACAATCTAATGAATGCAATGCGTAAGATATATGCATGATATAATATGTGCTTTAGTAATTTAAACTTTTGATGGTGTATGATCTACTTGAGTTAGATAGAGCTAAGTCTTGCTTATACAAGACTTTTGGGTGGTATACTTGGTAAATTGGATCAACCTTATCTAAGTTAAGTGGTAGGTTTATTTTTGGGGTTCCACTGAATTATTTTTAAGGTCTTTAGTGAGAATTGCCAAGAATTCAAGTTGGACTTATTGGAGTGAGGTTTATTTCTCCTTTCTTTTTCTTTATTCTCTTTAAGTTTTTGGAGTGGGTTTGAACTACAAGTCACCTTAATAAATTTCCAAAACATCTGTAAAAATTACAGTGGCTTATTACGGGTGTATAGTTTTCTGTCTCAAAATTTGGGATTCAAAAAGTGAATAGTTCTCTCTGGACAAAATTACCAAATTTTAGGGTAGAAGGGGTGATTTGAACTACAACTATCATATAATAGTAGGTAATTCTCTAATACTTATTTTTGCTGGTATTTAGGTGCTATAACATGACTTGGTACAAATTTCTAGACATTAATACTTATTAGTTATTTTACTAGGATTTTTCTAAAGTTTCTAGCAAAAGGGGTGCTTTCTACTACCACTATATTTGAAAAATATCAAACAACAGTTTTATGATTTTTCCTAGCTTCTATTTTTCGCAAGAGCAATCATTCTGAAGCTTGGCATTTTTTTGCTTAAGGGAAGGGGTGGTATGCATTAATTGGATTAAATGGCCTTTCTTATAAATTATTGGCAATAGGTATTATTTTGCATCTTTCTAATGGGTTTGCATTTTTTCTAATGGACTATCTCATTATTGACCTAACAAAATTTTATTTGCCCATTATTGCATTATTATGGGTTATTCATGATTTATTTGGAATATGACTCAATATCAAGTTTTATTTGTTTACCCTACTTAAAATGATGGGCTGGGGTGTTTATTATTTTTGTAGTGGGGTTTTGGTGGTTACCAGTCCACTGGATTTTTATTATCAATTTTGGGTCTGGTTTTATAACTCTAATAATTGTTTTCTAGTTGGAATAATGCTAAATAAAACATTCCACTTTAATTCTGTTCTGAACTAGTGATCTTTTTATTTTTCCTATGTTCTCTGTTACTTAAGCAAATTAGGAAAAATAATTTCACTCACTGTTCATTAATTTCTAAGGCCTTTATGATTTTCCTAAGGTTTGGGCAGAAATGGCTTTTAATAGATATCTACACTAAATCTTTCAATACTGGGGTTCTCACTATTTTTAAACAATGTTTAAATGGGGTTTGAACATCTACAAATTTTCTTAGGTTCAGCACAGAAACATAACTAATTTTCCTTAATTAAACAAGGTTTGGTCAATTTCTGTATTTAATTTTAAACTCTAAAAATTAGAATAGAAAGCATAAGGTTCAATATTTTTAATTGGTAGTCCATAATATTTAGAATTTAGCAAAATTGGTTTGACAACTTTTGGTTAAGTATTCATCAAGTTATGAATTTTCTAAGTTCTCTGTTTATTAAAAAGATTAAACATAATTGATTAAATGAAAAACTACTTTGCAACGGGTCCCTGGCGGTTGTTTTAAGTTTTCCTTACAGACTAGTCCCTGGGCTACTATTCAAATGAGTCGCTGACATCCCAGAAAATCCCCTGGATTCTTCTAATCCTAACCCGAGGTCCTTTCCCCAAATTAAACAGTACCCGCGGCGGAAGAAAGGGCGGAGGGGTTTACCGATGGCGAGATTGCTCCGGTGAGGTGGCCGAGGGTATAGGGGAGGTCCTGAGGGTCATGACGATGTGCGGGTCACCGTCGGGGATGGTCAGAGTCGGTCGATCCACGTGCGCAGGCGGGGGAGCTCGTCGGCGGCGAGGAGTCCGGCCTATCCAGGGCAAAATTGACCAATCAAACGGGTCAGAGAGCTTCACCAGGGATCAAGGAAGGGATGTGCGCGAGGAATTGAAGAATGGCTCACCGGAGTGCCCAGTCTACGCGTGCAGGCGGGCGGCTGAAGTCCGGTGAGGTCGATCTTCGCCTTCCGGTGAAGTTCTGTCAGGTCCGAGGGCTTGGAAAGCTTCACGAGCCTATGGCGGAGCTAACCGAAGCGCTGGCGCGACTTGGGGGTGACTGGAGTGGGCTGGCCACGGTGGCCGAAGCTCTAGCGGCAATGGCGGACGGAAGGGAGCTCGCCGGAGCTAAGGAGGGGTGTCTGGCCGGTGGTGGTGAGCGAGGGGTGAAGTGAGGCGCGCCCGGGGAGGCTTTATAGGCGCGGGCGAGCACGGCCGAGGGCGGGGCTCTGACAAGCGCTCGGGGCGTGCGCGGCGAACGCCAGTGCGCGCTCTGGCGTCTGGCACAGCTTCGAGCACGAGGCAGCGCAGAGAGAGGTCGAGTTCAAGCGCGGATCGGCCCCAAATCTTTGAGATTATGGCCATGATCCTGATGAGAGATCTCTTCCTCTCAGGTTCCTTTGTCGTTTGTGTGTGGATGCTAGAAGGTTTTGCTGACTGGATTAAGAGATAGAGAGGGGAGAAATCCTGTTTGTCTCACTGCCGCACACAGGGAGAAGATCTCTGGTTTGACGTGTCCAAGGCACGTGTCCTAATGCCATCTTCTGGCACAAGACAGAGAGGTTAGTTATGCACGTTTTTGTCAATGGGGCCATTAGGATTTGAGTTAGGGATCAAGGTGAACACGCTTGATCTTTGGCTCAAGGTCTGAAATTCAGAATTCTGAATTTCAGAATTTCCTAATGAAATCCCACTTGAGAGGCTTGTTTAGAGTTTTATTTAAATTATTTTGGCCAAGCTTCCATAATCTTTGTTGTTTCTTATTTAGTATACTTTAATGTTTATAATTGGCCCAAGCTATGATTCTAAATTTTTCATACTCTTTTCCCCATTTTCTTGAATTTTGTTTATAGGGCTCAATTAGGGTTTTTGTTGGGGTTGCACATTTTGCCTTTTTGAAAAGCCCATTTGTTTTGAACATGATGCTTTTAAGTATAAGCTTAGTGGGTTCTTTATTCTTAAATCAACTTGATGTTCATGCTCAATTTTGGTTCACATAAGATGATGGTTCTTGGGTTAGCACTTGAGAGAAACCCTAGGTGACACTGGGGTGTCACAATTTTCCTGGTTGGTCATTCAATGAACAAGTCCTTACGGAGAGGTACTCGAGAAATAGCCTGAGTCCCCTTTAGTGCCACAAGTTCATCATCATATCTAGAATAAAGTCATCGTATCATAAAGTATCCTCATCATGTTCATTGGTTAAAGTAAAGCACTAGCATGATATTAATCATAATAGCTCAACCCAAAAAGGTAATTTAAGGACAGGATAAACAGAAAACTAGTCAATCCTTAGGTTGATCATGGTATGCAGGAGAGTAAATTAGAAAGTAAGTAGGACATAATAGGTTAGAGGACACTTGCCTTCACCAAGTTGTAGCTCAGGTACTTCTTCTGTAACTCCCTCGGGAATCACGGACTGCCTGGTGTGACATCCCAAAGAGCGTGAGTGTGAAGTGTGATTGCAAAGGAGTACATGTTGTGCTCGAGAGAAAGGTGGAGCTTTGGGAAAGCTCACTAATATATATTTGTGACACACAAGTCAGTAACAAATAGCAATGTTGAATAAGTGTCCAAAATACTTGTCCTAGTTGCTGGCCTAGAGAATGTATTAGAAGAGTTGGAGGAAGACACAAAACAGGTAACAAGGATCTAGGTACCGCAAGGAAACAAGATGGAAATAAGATGAATCATAGAGCTGCACAGATCAATGGTGTTACTGCTTATATGCGCACACTTTTTCTCTTTTTATGATTTTTCTTTTTTTCTTTGTTGTGTGCGGATTTTTTGTTCACTTGCCCTTTATATTATTTTTATGACAAAAGTGCCGCAAAAACAAGATAGAACTCAAGAGTATCAAAATAATTTCTCGTCTGTCTGTTACAGATTTTTGGTTCTAACTTCAACAAACTGTTTGACAAATATAACAACATCAAACACAAAAACTCACAACACAAAAGTTGTAGATCTTTTTTCTCCCTTTCTATTAGATATATAGATCGCCTATTTTGGAAAACGGAAGTGGGTGATAATGACCCAAAAATAGTCTGGTCCAAAATTTCAGGATCCTAAACAGATTTACTTCCAAAGCAGATAACGCTTTGATAATGACATTTTCTGAAAACTTGTAAATACAAAAGTTGTAGATAATTTTCTAAGATTTTTCAGAAAGTACAAGAACATAAAATTCTAAGTTTGTATGCGAGATTTATGCTGAAAATACCGAACTGGACAAAAACTAATCTGATAATGATGAGATGATGAGATAAAATATGATGATATATGTTTCGAAGATTGAATTTGTGGAATGACATCGAATAAAAAAGATCAAACTGATCCAAAAACAAATCTATACCAACAATAAGACCTTTACCTTGGACACGAACTTAGAACCGCAGACACGAAAACTAAATTGTGCAAAGGCTAAGGCGAAGTCCGTAGTCAGGATACACTAATGATTTTTTAAAGATATGACCTAATGCTAGGTCTCTTTTTTCTTTTTGGATTTTTCGTGGGTTATAGGACAAACAAAATGAATCTAAAGATAGGATTATACCTCACAGGCATCTTGAATCTTGATACCACTTGATAGAAGGCAAGGCTCGATCTTCCATGAGGTAGAACAACTTGATTGGGTGGAGGTCTCGACGTTGATGATCCAAGGTTTCGAGGGAACGGATCCTCTCAATTACTACACCATTGCTCCGTTGGTTTTCACTCGTGACACATGAGTGACCTCGCCACAAAGGCTTATCCCTGCAATCGCAATCAAGAACACAAGCAAGAACAGGGAGAACACAATCAAAACTGCATTGATCACGAGGTGGGGTCTCACAAACTGATGAACGACAACACTTTTTGATGACAGATATGATCTAAGCAAAACCCAAACCCTAATGTGGTGGAAACTACTATTAACATAGAGGTTAGGGGCATGCACAACCCCTGGAGGTACCCCTAATGGGCTCCAACACGATACACGGCCCAACGACCCAACAGACGGTGTCGCAGCACCAAAACAGAATCCGAGTGATGACTTGTTTCAACGATTCCTGTTGACTCCAGATGAATTTTAAGGTGGTTTTAGTTGGGTTGGAAAGTTTATCTCCTTATCTTTCCATCCATATAAAGTCCAACCTAATCAGAGTTCAGATGCATCCTGGGTGTCTGTTTTAGTGCAGACTGGTCCTGGACTCCGAGGTGAAGACAAAGTTGAGTAGGACTTGGCTTTCTCTTGTTGTGAACGTCCTATATTCTCCTCCTTGACATATTGACATTTACCAAGTCCTTGATGGTCCTCTCCAAGGTTTCTAATCATAAAAACATCCATGGCATAAAGCGTAAGCTCTAAAATACAGTTGACTAGGTAAGAACAAACCTGGAGATTTAGCTATCGTGCACGTGCTCGTGTTGTCGGCCCATGCATTATTTGTATGGGAGCGTGTCCTCATCATCCTCCCCCACTTGAATTGGAGTTGTCCTTGACTCAGGCGGTGGCCAAGGGGTGGCCGAGCAACCCTAAGATGCACAATGCCTTTAGGACCCAAAACAGGTGTCACTGATTCCTAACATATTTTGGAGGTCATCTTGTTATGACGATTCCCATCACATCCGAGAATATTTTGACGTGGGACTAGTTAGGTTGGAAAGGTTACCTCCTTAGCTTTCCAACGGTATCTAGAACATTAAAAACGAAGCCCGTATGTGGCCTGAGCGTCCATTTTCATGAGACCCACTCCCGTAGTCCGAACCAGATTCGTGAATAAGCTGGATTTCAACTCCACTTGAGCTTGGGACTCTATGATTGATTGGGCCTTGACCATGTAGTTGATATCCATGTACTTATCACACCCTCCTCAACAAATGATTGGTGAGATTGATGAGCAAGTCACTCACTCTAGATATTAGCAGATGTCTCATTTTGCTCACTCAGCTTTTGTTGCCTCTTTTGAGCCCCTAGATGTTGGACACACTTTGTCTAATCCTAACTGGGTCAATGCTAAGCATGAGGAGCTTGAAAATTTTGAGAGGAATCAGGTTTGGGTTTTGGTGCCACCTCCTTCGAACTGTCATCCAATAGGGTACCAAATGGGTTTTCAAAAACAAAGAGAGTGAGCATGGGTTGGTAGTGAAAAACAAGGCGAGGTAGGTTGTCCAAGGGTATTACCAGAAAGAGGGTATTGATTATGATGAGACGTTTGCCCCTGTTGCTCGTTTAGAGGCCATCAGGATCCTTTTAGCCTTAGCTGCTTCAAAAGTTTTTAAAGTTTTTTCAAATGGATGTCAAAAGTGCCTTTTTGAATGGGTATATAGAGGAAAAGGTCAATGTGAGGAAGCCCCCTGGTTTTGAGAGTTACAAGTTTCCAAACCATGTTTTTAAACTCCAAAAAGTTTTGTATGGTTTGAAACAAGCCCTAGAGCCTGGTATGAGCGTTTGAAATCTTTCTTTCTTTCAAAGGGTTTTAAAATGGGCTCTGCGAACAAAACTCTTTTTCTCCTCAAGCATGACAGCGATACCATTTTAGTATATATTTACGTGGATGATATTATCTTTGGTGGCTCTTCTCATGCTCTTGTTTCCAAGTTTTTAGTTCTTATGAGCAGGAAATTTGAGATGAGCATGATGGGCGAGCTGAACTTCTTTCTTGGGTTGCAAATCAAGCAGACCCAAGGTGGAACCTTTGTGCATCAAGGCAAGTATACAAATGACATCCTGAAGAAGTTTGACATGGGTGAGGCCAAGCCTCTTTTGATGCCCATGTCAACCACAACGACGCTTTATGTTGATGAGGACGGCGAGCCCATGGACCAGAAGGAGTACAGAAGCATGATGGGCTCCCTCCTATACTTGACTACGATGAGGCCAGGCATACACTTCGTAGTGTGTTTGTGCGCTCGTTTCCAGTATTCCCCACACACTTCTCACTAATAAGCTGTGAAACAAATTATGAGGTACTTGCGCTTCACTCCAGACATACACTTCGTTATGTCTTTGTGCGATTATTCTGATGCTGATTTTGTAGGATATCGCTTGGAGCACAATTCTACTTCTGGGACTTGTCAGTTTTTTGGGACTTTGTTGGTTCCTGATCTCCACACGAATAGTCTAGTGTTGCTCAGTCTACCACAGAGGCTAAGTATGTCGCTGCTGCTAACTGTTGCTCAAAGTTGTTATGGATGATGACTACTTTATGGGATTTTGGCTTGGATTTTCATTAGGTGCCTCTGCTTTGTGACAACATGAGTGCCATAAGTGTTGCTAAGAATCCTGTGCTGCATTCGAGGACCAAGCACATTGATGTTCGCTTTCACTTTCTTCGTGAGCATTCTAAGAAAGGTGACATTGATTTGCGCCACGTTGATACCCATTAACAGTTGGCTGACATTTTCAACAAACCCCTTGATCAGTCTACTTTTGCACATTTACGAGGGGAATTAGGTGTTTGATTCCCTTTTTGATCGAGGGCCCCCTTTTTGGTTTTTATTTCTCTCTTCTACTTTTTCATGTAGATTTTAGTGTTTCTTTCTTGATTCATGTATTATGTCTACATCTAATGTAGTACTTTGAGCTTCACTTGTATAACTGCTAGATTGTAACCATCTTCCTAGTAGTATGTTCTGTGTGTACATAATGATGCTATGGCATGCTTAAGCTCTTTTTGCTCATATTGATACAATTTTGTTGAGCTAAGCTTGTTTTCATAATTGTGAACTTGACTATTTCTTGATGAATCCAAAACATGTTCACCATTTGAGATTAGCACCTAGCATGTGTAGGATGTGTTTGAAATCCTTTGTGATGTCACCAGTATGCTAGGTGGCTATGTCTCATGCTCTGAGTCATTCACTATCTTGAATCATAAATTTTGTGCTTAAAATCAAAATCAAGATAAGTGAATAATTCAGAAAGATTGAGATGGTTCGCTTTTGTCACCACCTCTCTGTGTCGAGACATCTTCCATTTGCACCTTTGGATGAACTTGAGCAAGGTAGTGGAGGATCGAAACCGGTGTCTTTAGCTTCCATTTACACCTGATTGAAATGTTAGACAATGACAATGCTTACAACCTCTCACACTCACATATTTTTAATTGAAATTTGTAATCTGTTGCAAAATCTGATAAATCTTGAAAATTTCAATTGATATCAATTTCATATATGTTTCTAGCATGATGAGTGACCACTGTTTGGGGGTAGTTCACCTGGTTTACCTTGACTTGCACTTAGTTGATTTCCTACTTACTCTATGCCTAGTGTTGTCTTTAGTGGTGAACATCTTTTTTTGAATTACTTAAAACTGAATCAAAATGCTTACACTTCACATATCTTGTGCATATGTGCAGTTTCAGTATTTTCTAGCACGTGCATTTATTGCTGCACACATAGCACAACACGACTTAGAGCATTTTTACACTCTCACTGGTATACTCCTGAAGCTCTTGGATTTTCTCCATTTTCTTCTCTGTTTTGCACCTCTGCATTCTCTCAGGGGGGTTCTCTTGTCAAGGGGGAGTTTCTACCCTCTTTTGTGCTTGATGAGTCCATTTGTCAACAAGGGGGAGAAAGTTTGAGAGACTTTTAGATTTTCGACCTCCTAACAAGGGAAGAGATTTTGTGCATTTCGGGCTTTTCCTGCTCCCATCATCAAACGATGGAGATTTTTTTGCTTTGGGAGAGTACTTTGATAGGGGGAGAGATTTCAAGGGGGAGGGACCCTGGATTTTGGAGCTTTTGCTAGTTGTGTTGAGTCGTTTGCCTCTTTCTAGAGGAATTAGCTTTGATTTCAGCTTTTGTGCTGATTTTGTGATCCGATGTGGCTTTGTCTACTGGCTAGTGGTGTTGAGCCCTGCTGTTGCCTCTTCTTGAGCACAACACAACAACAACACGCACAAAACACAAAGAAGAGAGCGCAAGAACACAAAAATAGAGTGACAGCTTAGAAATGCGCTCAAATCTCCCTCAAACACTAGGACATCGTCGTCGTGGAGTCTCGGAGTTTAGAGTGCTCTTAGAATGCTTGATATTCTGATAGAGGCGCATAGGGGTCTCTTTTATAGCCCCAAAGGACCAAGGAGTTGTTGCCCCATCCTTTGGAAACTAAAGATTGTCTTCTATCCGTGGGTGCACTGGACTGTTTGGTGCACACCAGACAACTTTGGTTGTAACGGTCACCAGATCAGGTGATTGGCTGCCTTCCTTCTCGGGTGGGCACCGGACTATCCGATGGCGCACCGAACTGTTCGGTGACCCCTCCCCACCGTTGGCGCACTTACGTGGCTAGCAAGCCGACCGTTGCACCACCTAGAGAGCCATTGGCCGCCTAGCACACCGGACTGTCCGATGAATGCCGGTAGGGATGAAAGTGGTAATCCGAACTGTTAGAACAAATTTAATATTTTAAAATAGATATATATAAAATTTGATGTTGATCTTTTTTTATGTTATCAAGCACATTAGTACAAATATAAATAAAATATTATATAAGTTGTTTTATGTATTATTTGATCCCTACAACACAAAAAGTTGAAAAAATTACCGAATTTGTTTCCGAATCCATACCGAAGTTTATATCTATTATTTGAGAAAATGTAGGATGAATTTGAGGTTTACCTTTTATGAATCTTAACAAGCTGGATGTTAAAAACAAGAATACAAATTTGTATTGTATATTCTATATCCTATTTATTCGCAATCAAAGAAAAAACTGATTACCGAATACATACCGTTTTCGATCGTTTTCATCCCTGAATGCCGGATTGTCTGGTGAATTTTAGCCAGCGAGCCCAGCAAAAACCCAAGAGTGGCCAGTTGACCAGGCTAGGCACCAGACTGTTCGCTGCAGCCTAGATTGACCCATGTTTGGCTCTTTTGAGCCAAACTCCTTCACTTCTTATCGGTTCTTTTTGAGAGGTTCCCTAACACTTAGACAAAAGATAGTTAGCAACTAAAATAATTGACTAAGTTGTAGAACCATACCTTTTTTCTCATCTTTTCACAGGGATTTGCAATATGTGCAAACTCAATCCCAAAAGGTGTTTTCTCTAAAAAATATGTTAGAGTCCAAACTCAATCCCATGTTTTTCTCTAAAAAGTGGTGTGTTGGGCACTTAATCACCAAAACAACTAGAAATGGCCCATGGGCACATTTCCCTTTCAACCCAGAGGTGCCTCAAGGTGAAGCAACTTCGTGTGAAGGGAGTGGCCGTCAGATGAAAACTCTAGGAGTTGGTCGATTTCACCCCCAGTGGAGTGGATAGGCTCTATGTAAATAGGGGTAGTTTAGGAAATGGAAATAATTCTCTATAAATAGAGTGGAGGTTTGGTTAGTTCAGTATTATTGGCTGCCATTTTGTTTAGAGCACTTGTTTGGACTCCTAGTTTTCTCACTAAGTCACTAGTTGAGCCGAGGGATCCGCAGCGATTTTGTAACTGTTGATTGTATTCTTGCTCTGCAAAGCTTAATCCAAGGAAGGTTCACCGGTACAGCCTACAAGTTTCTATTGACTTCAATCTCAGTTTGTCCCTTTGCTGAATTTTGAAGTCTTGTGTTCTTGAGTTTCCCCTTCCCTTCTCTTGTGGATTTGTGGAGAACCTTTGAGTTCTTGTGATATGGGTGTTGTTGGCGATTGATTTGTGAAGAGATAGGCTCTTCGGATCACTGTGTACGCCCATACAGTGCAGTTCTTGGTCGTGTCTGAGTTGATTCCCCTTTGAGTTAATTTTGAGAAAACCCCAACAAAACCCCATTCTTCTCAGGTTTTGGATTATGCGCTTTGTTTTATGAGTTGCTTAGGTTGTTACTTGAATAGTGGATATTTTCCCCTCGCGCAAACTATCTGGAAAGTTTGAGACTGTTCTGGGTAGTTTTCTTTGCCTGGCATTGTCGCCAGTGTGCGCGATAGTGTCAGCCCTCGGTCTGCCAGACTGACCTACGACACTGTCGCTCCTGCTTCCTAGTGGTTCCGACTCTGATTTTTCACAGGAAGTTAGGTCTGTTTGTCTATTGTTTTTGGTACAATCAAACGCCATTGGTTTGCATTGAACTTTGATCTGCTGCTTTGAGTCCCTAGAGGGTTTTCGTGTTGAGCTTTGGGATCAAAGTCACGTGCTCGCAAGTAGATAATTTGTAGTGGCTCCCATGCACCCCCTCTGGTCACCTCACTGGTCCTTCATTAGGCGTCTAATCTAGTCGGTGCTTGGATGTCCATCACGCTTGCTAGGCCCAATTACATGCAGGATTTTCCGACCGTGTAGTGAAGCTTTAATCGTAGCGGTTTGGGTCTACCTGGTGCGAACAGAGCGGGGTGTCAAGAGACATCATCTCCATGCATCGTTGGCACAAGGATTCGATGTGAGCTAGGGGAGACGATCCACTTCTTACAGCAGATGTGATCCAACGAGACGAACACAGCTCGGATTAACATTTGCATGTGTTTATGTATGTAGGAAACCAACATGGAGCAAATCGACACCCTCCTAATTGGGTATAGGTTAGGTGGTACGCCAGGCGAACCGCGAAGCCAGGCCGCATGCTAGGATCCGGGCCGTTGATCGAGGGATCGGGGATCCCCAGCCGTCCCAGAAGCCTCCCAACTCCACGTGTTGCCTGTCGTCTCTCGTCGATGGGTTTCGGGTGGCAATAGTAGCAGGCTTGGTTCTCGACCTGGAAAGCCTTGGGAGACCTAAAGGGATCTAGAGGTTTGAAGGCCCCAAGAGATTGGTCACCTAGCATGGAGGGTGCTAGAGGCTGGGTGAGTCCAAAGTTCTAGAGGGCCCAGGACATAGTCCTTGGTGTGGAGGGCTTCTAACTTAGCAAGAGCTGAGCAAGGTCTCTAAGGCACATGGGCCTCAAGACATGTGGAAGGCATCAATCAGGCCCTTGATGAGTTTGCTTATGCTAATGGGATGTTTTAAGGCATATTGTCAGTGGGGTATGTCCTTCCTAGGACACTGACACACACATGCAGATTTTAATCTAATAGTATGACACTTCTCTCCTTGGATCCAAGCTTTGAATTTGTAATACATGCAAGGTAAGTATGCTACATCTTCATCCTACCTAAAGCTCCACATAAGCCGTTAGAAGTAGTACGAGAAGGCAACTTAAAAATGTGCCTTGGTGAGGAACCAAACACCTTATGAGCAACACAAGAGTACCATATGAGGAACATGAAGTCATTCTTTTTAAAATACTACAAAAACCATTAATATAAAACATGTGAGGAATAATAAAAATGGTGCTCAAGCTAGATCTATTCTATCTTTTAACCACCCAAGACAAAGGAAAAGTCCATATGCCAATGGAAGACTAAGTTAAAATGGGTGAGTTCTCAACACTGCTATTTTTCCATTAAAGGAAGGATATGTTTGTTATATACATGGTACTATTGAACTATGAAACATTCTAGCAACTCCTAATCCATTGAGGCTAAGTTTTTTAATTGTTTATTTGGGATGAGCAATGGTTAAGCTTGGGGCTCTTATTGACAATGAAAATGTAATAATTCCACTAACTCAAAACACATCAACAACCTTAGAATAAAAAGAAGGTAAACATAACATGAGCATATTTTGAGTAAATAACAAGTTCCACGTGTCCATGAGTATTCCTATGCAGATTTAAGCTTAATGGAAACCAATGAGTTGGTGGGACACACATTAGGGGTCAGTCGTCCCCCATTGCACCCACTAGCCTTCCAAGCTTTCCATGATCCATGTGTAGCACTGCAAAGTGATCCTCCACCATTGGATCAACTTGTGTTTCTTCTTACGGGCTCACATTCACTTCACAAGGATGAATGGACCCACAATCAAGCAAGCAAACAATCTTTAGTACATACACAACATGGAAGCTACCTAGATTGTCCCCACTAAGGGAGGAGAACCCATTGGCCATGCACAAGGTCAACCTAACCCCCCGCAGTTCGATCGACCCCCCTATTTGGGCCCACCAAACTCTTTACCTTGTAGCATGTAAGCATGCGAAGAATCATGAGCTTAGGTAGTGTTTGGTTCTAGAGTTTGTTAGGACAGAGCCGCTCCGTTCTAGTAATATGGATGTTTGGTTTGGATCCAAATAGATCAGAGCTGTTCTAGTATAGGAATAGTCCCTCGATATCCTGCATGTATGCACTCCCAGAAAACAACCGGACCCGTGCGCTCGCGTACGCCCACACTCGCCCGTCTTCTTCCTTCGTCGTTAAAGCTGCTTCGTTGCATTACTTCAGGCATTAGCAAATCTTGTACGTACTTCGTGGACCGATTTGTATACACCCGCTTGAAAGAATTCATATATATATATATATATATATATATATATATATATATATATATATATATATATATATATATATATATATATAGAGAGAGAGAGAGAGAGAGAGAGAGAGAGTATGTTCGTATATACAGTTATGATGTAGAAGTTTAATTAATTCGTATAGCATATGTACGTTCGTACATACAATTAATATAGTAAAATAAAATAGCATTAGGATGTTTCTCAACTTGTTATATAATTCATACCATAGGGATCTGCTACACTATAACCAAACACAGGCTAGAGCCACTCCATTCTACTTCACTCTAGAACCAAACAAAAAATAGAGCGACTCTGTTCTAACTACCAATCACAGAACATAACCGTTTTATCCTCAGAATCTAGAATAGAACCGTTCCATTCAACTAGGCTCTTGAATCAAACGCTACCTTAGATGACCCTGGCACTCCATTTGAGGTCAGTTTGATCCTGTGTTGTTGAATCATGATCACATAGATCCATGGTCCCACTTCAACTAGAATAAATAAAGATCACACCTCCTCTCCATTTATGAAAGCAAGGTAGCTCTTAGTTTAGTTCTACTTTATCTTTAGTAGGATACTCTAGTGTGGGAGTTATAAGTAGAGGGAGCTTGCTCAAGTTCTAAAAGCTAGTCTTTTGTTCTGGTATAGCTCTTGTACCTTTCTCTTTTTGTAATATTTTACTTTATTTAATATTATTTTCCCTTTGCTTTAATTATTACATACTTTATTTAGTAGTTAGTTTGTGTAACGTTATACTACTTATAGTGTTGTTGTGGTTAGTCTTCGCATATGGTTGTTATATATTAGATTGATGATTCAGGACCTGACACATGTATACGATCAATTCTTTCATTAGGTGCTCTAGTTGGCTTGTGTGACTACAACTAGATATAGTGATAGAAGGTGTAAGCATGGTATTTATACACTATCTTGCCTTCTGTTACCACTTGTTGCATGGATGGGTTATGGGTGCTAGAAAGTTTTAACAACCATGTCTAATCTTTATATTTCACCACATGTTCAAGATAAGTTTTTAGAAGATAAGGCAAGCATTAATTACATATGGTTTAGACAGGTAGAACCTGTTTCTAGTGTCTCGCCGTCTAGTATACCCATTGTGTGGATCTAATCTATGTGTCATAACTATGTGATTCTGATAAATCATAGAAGCGAAGTTAGAATCTTTGGAACTTTATACTTTCTTCATTTTTCTCTCATCTTGTTATATCTCACTAGTTAGTTAGTTTGATCTTGGTTCATCATACTTCCTATCCAACATTTGGTTACCCCTCTACACTATTTGGTAGTAGTTTATGATGAACATTAAGATCTCTTATTATTATTATTATTATTATTATTATTATTCCTAGCTAGTACTTTCCCTTGAGATAAAGTAAATAATGATACCCTAAATACTTCAAGGTGAAGTGCTATAACAATATATTCTATGTGCTTGCATAATTCTCTACTTGAGTATAAGAAATACCGATATGTCTCTTTTACATACCGCTGTATCGACGGTCGTCCTACATCACGTGCGAAATGCGTAGGTCTATTCCTCCCCTGCCAGTGGACCGTTCTCCCATAGATAGGCCATAAAATCACCTAAGCCTCCATTAGTGGCTCGTTACCCCACAGATAGGTCATGAGAAACCACCCAAGCCCAATACGATAGGAAGGCACATGTAACGCTCCCACATAATACCACCCCGTTAGCTAAATGAGCACGAGTGATCAAGCGAGCTATAGAAAAGTAGGTCGGACTCCTTTTAACTTATATCTTTCTAGACCTTTTGGCTAAGATAAAATGTAATATTTGTTGTTATGTGTCATCCCAACGCACGGTCATTATACTAATAGGTTATGTACGCATGACTTCAACTTCTATGTTTACATATTTATCCTAAATATAAACAAATACCGAATAATAAATTAGAAATCATGTTGTATTTGCCTTAAATTACTACTGTCTTCACACTTACATTAGTATAGTTCTATATCCATATCATTTGAACAAGTCACATTGTAGTCCAATTTTATCTTGAACGAATTCCATGTTTAAACTATCTTTTTGCATGGAAGGAAAAACATGTCTAAATTGAATTAATATTTGGCAACCTTTCCCGAGCCTCCATCTCATGCCATGTAAACCCAACCTAAGTTTGGTTCAAACTTAATTCAAAATTTCCATCTAAAATTTAATGGATATTTCCCAACTTTTTATTAAATTCAACCGTACATTTCAAAATTTTCATTCAGATGGGAGAAAAAGAGAGTGGTGTCACAATAATAAACATATATTAAAAAAGACTGAGTTTTAATATCAAAAGCTCTCGTAGCTCAGTTGGTTAGAGCACCCGTTTAGTAAGCGGGAGGTCTTGAGTTCGACTCTCAACGAGAGCATATTAACTCTGTTTTTTGTAATTTTTACTCATTTTGCTTGCTGGCGTTCATCTACGAGGAATGGAATTTGCTTTTGATCATATAAATATATACTATATAGATAAGCCCTGGAATATAATGAGAGTTCAAAATAAATTCTGAGGACTAACAACAAGCGCATAAACTTTTTTTTCTTCATATTTTAGGTGTTTGCTAAATTTTGCCTCTTCGGTGTTCAAGACAAGACAAAACATACTGATCATCCAGTGCATTATCAGTTATCAGAAGAAAAAACCCAGTGCATTATCTTTGCTTGCTGGCGTCCATTTATGAGGAATAGAAGCTTTTGATCACATACGAGTCATGAAATATAGTGAGAATTTATTTTGCTTGCTGGCGTCCATTTATGAGAAATGGATGCTTTTGATCGCATAATAGTCCTGAAATATAGTGAGAGTTTTCAATAAGAAATTAGAGATAATAAAAAAAAATACATGTACTCATTTTATTTTCTAATCAATTTACCTATCCTAAAGGCAAAACAAGGTACTTCTGCAGGCTAAAATACCATGTGTAGTATTGTGCTTCTCCATGAGTCGTGATCAGTTAGGACCAAGACTTAGCCGCATAATCAAGGCAACTCTTCTATCTGTCTCCCTCTTTATATGTGGAAGCACAACTACAGAACTACTTCATCGACTTCTCGAGCTGACCATGTCGGCAGGAGGATGCATCAACCCTTGTTGGCATAGCTGTCTAACAGCAATTATCACTTGGTGTTGAATCTCATCGGGAATAGAAGCTTTTGTTCTACACTTCTACTAGTTCTTCCTCAAGATTTTGCACCCTCCTCATTTTCAAACTATAAGTTGTTTATCATTTCTAGTTACATTACTTTTATGTGTACATAGATATAGGACACATTCATTAGTAAAGGATCCTTTGTGATTCATGATGGGTCCCAGGTGCGTTTCTGGGAGGATGATTGGCTCGGGTCGGGAACGTTAAAACTCCGTTTTCCGTCTCTTTATAACCTAGCGAGGAGGAAGAACTCTACAGTTGCCTGTGTGTTCTCCACGGTGCCCTTAAATATTTCCTTTCGGAGGGGTTTGGCTCAACAGTTGAGGGTCCAATGGTTTCAATTGGTCTCACTTGTTGCGCATACCGAATTGAATTCAAACAGGGACTTGTTCAGATGGAACTTGACCGCCAACGGGATGTTTACGGTTAAGTCTCTGTATCTGCATCTCTTAACAATGGGATGGGGGTGGATAATAAGGACCTTTGGAAACTTAGGCTTCCTCTGAAAATTAAGATTTTTATGTGGTACCTCAAAAGAGGGGTAACATTAACAAAGGATAACTTGGCTAGGAGGCATTGGAATGGTAATAAGATATGTTGCTTTTGTAGTAGACCGGAGACAATAAAGCACCTGTTTTTCAGTTGTTTGTATGCGTCATTCATTTGGCGGTTGATTCAGATAAGCACGGGGTTGAGACCTCCTCGGGATGTTAATGATTTGTTTGGGGTTTGGGCGAGCGGGAGGCTTCCCAGAGTGCGAAACTTACTATTAACCGTTGCATCGACAATTTGTTGGGCTATTTGGTTAAGTAGAAATGATGTGGTGTTCAATAATTCATCTCCTAAATCATGTGTGCAGGTAGCCTTCAGAGCAACATATTGGTGCTGCTTCTGGTCTCAGCTTCAGCCTAGAAGGGAGGACCAAGAGTTAATAAAGTCTTCATGTCGTAATGTGGAGAGGGTGCTACTACAGTTCTTTAGCAATTTTGGATGGGGGTATGCGTTGCGTTTAACTATGTAGTAGCTGTGGTTCGGTAGCATTTGGCTAGTTGGGGTTCTCTGATGTGGTCATAGGAGGAGTTTTGGCAATATGCCTCCGTCCCTTGTAATAAATGGCCGTAACCTCATTTGAGGCCAAGGTCGGATGATTTTTCCATTATCTAAAAAAAGATATAGTGTATATCTATATACATAACGAAAATTATGTATATCTAAAAACAAAGCATCTTATAATTTAGCATAAATGGTCGAGAGTAGTCAATTAGCTAGCCAATTTTATCTAATTTGAACTAATTTTTAATACTGATTTAAGGTACACAAATAAAAGGAAGTCCGATGGAAAGGCTAGATCATGCATATATGTTTGTGCAGAAGAGGGTCATCGAAGAGAAGACAAAAGAGATCATTTGACAAAGTGCCCACGAGCTGAAACTAGATGTGTTTGTGAGGTGTGCATGAGTCTTGTGTTAGATCAAGAAGTGTGTCGGTACTCCGTAACTAGGTACCATCTCCTACTGAGTCAAGGTCCGTGTGGTTATCTGTAACCGTGTACTAAGGAATTAAGCAGCATGGTCCATGGGTCAAAACCCGTCTAACAGGGCCATTGGCCTCAATATCTGCTCACCGTTCGAGGACAAAATCAGTGCCGCCACGAGTCCAAGAGGTCAAAATGCTCAGTGACTTCTATCATGAGTCCAGACCCCTACGTATGCCGTCTGGACCCCTATAGGTGGGTCCCAAACCTCCACGTGTACCATTCGAACTCCCGTGGAGAGTCTCGGACCTCCCTGCATGCCATATGGAGCGCCGGGAAGGGGGGCCAAGACTTCAAGCTAGCATGCGCTCTTAGTTCCCATTCTCTGCTCGGGTAGAGGTCCAGTGCCACCGCATGGCTCGTGGGCGCGTGGCACAAGCCTTCGGCTAGAAGCAAGCTCGCCCGCCCGCATTCCATGCGGGCGACTGAGGCACGCGCTGCTGTGCACATGGCATGGGCAGGCTTTTGATAGGCCATGCATGGTCGAATGACCACACCGCGTGATACTGAGGCAGGTGGTTGTGTGTTAGCACCGCACGCATGGCTCACACAGTAAGTCGTATGTTACCGAGGCAAACAGTTGTGCCTTAGCGTCGCGCGCATGGGCGACGTCATCATGAGCTGCCATTGGCTCGAGCGAGGTGCCCTCTTCAGCACCGACCGGAGGCGACAACTCGGGTCCATCGTCATAACTCTTGCGCACGTCAGCCTAATTGGCCCCCTACATACGTCAGCATATCATACTCTACTTTGTAGCCGATTTGAGCCGGCAGACAGGGCGGAGGCATGCCTGGTCGGAAGATCGATGTCCGTCGCAACATTTAATGCTCCATGTTGTACATTCTTTAATACTATATCGTTGGGCTCACCTGTCGGGATTCAGCGCCCCTGTACATGCCCCCTTGGACTATAAAAGGGAGGGCACACACGATATGAAGAAATGGTGGCACAAGCTCACAGGAATACAACTCACAAGTGGACGTAGGGTATTACGCTCTGGCAGCCCGAACCACTCTAAATCCTCGTGTGTTCTTATGTTCCACGATCTTCCAGTCTAACCCTAGGCAACCACCTGTTCTTAGGATTAGGCGGGTGCTCTCCGCCACCTGGCTAGAGTTTACCTACGACAAAGTGGAAACTATAGAGTGATAGATCTGATCTTAGAACATAATCGTATTCTTCACACTCCAGAAACATTCCACTTAATGGTTTCACAAAGAAATATTTAAGAGCTACAAGCTTTTGAAATTGAAGCAGAAGATGAGGCTGGAATCAGGCCAAAAGATGCACATGAGTTGGCGAGTATGCATGTTGGTGGGTCATTAAATCTAACCTACACTTGTTGTGACCAAAAAATTGGCAAACATATTTTTGGTGGATGCTAAAATGATAGTTGACTATGCACATTTTGGAGATGCCATCACTTTTGACACTACTTTTGGAACAAACAAGAAGTCTAGACCTTTTTGTGTTTTTGTTGGATTTAATCATTTTAGAGAGACAATTATTTTTTGTGCCACTCTTATGTATGATGAAACATTTGAATATTTCCTATGGTTTTTTATACCTTTCTCAAAGCACATAATGGAAAGCAACCCAAAACAATCTTCATAGATCAAGACAGTGCAATGGGTAAAGAAGTTGGAGAAGTTTTCACATAAGCATGGCATGGACTTTGCACATTTCACATATCACAGAATTCTCTCAAACATCTACATGATAAGGAGATTTTACGGTGTTTTAGTGCTTGTATGTTTGAGTATGTGGACAAGGCCACTTGTAGAAGCATTTCACACCATAAGAGGCAAAATGGAGAAGCAGACTTGGCTAGATAGTATCTATAACTTGAAAGAAAATGGGATGCATGTTACATGAAGGATGTTTTCACATTGGGAATCAGGAGCACTTAATTAAGCGAGAGTCTTAATAGCAATTTGAAAGACTATTTAAAATCAAACCTTGACATCGTCCGATTTTTGAAGCAATTTGAAAGAGTGGTGCAAGGAAGGAATAAGGAGTTGTATTCAACAATGATTCTAGGAACAAAAAAAATCCAAGAATCAAAATGAGGACGCCTATGTTGTTGGAAGTAAGCAAACTGTACATACACAATATATTTGAAGTTTTTCAAGATGAATATGAAAGGTTCATGCGAGCATGCACTAGAGTATTGGCTGGAACTGATAAGTACCTAGTCACAATAGATATCCTTGCAAAAAATCAAGATTTGAAGAGTGTGAAGTTATTGGCAATTCATTGGAGCAATCAGCTACATGCACATGTGGTCAATTCAACATGCACTACCGGACACAGCTACTTTGGCGAGAGTCTGACACTCAGCAAAGCCTTCTTTATCGAGTGTATTTCTACGCCGAGTGTTTCACCCTCTGTAGGAGGTCTGTGTCGAGAGTCTTATTTCACCGAAAGTGGCACTCGGCAAAGAGCTGGATTCCAGTAGTGAGGGTTGGAATATTATGTGGTCATGCTATTTGATGAATATCAAGACGCTTCTAGATCAATACATATTAAAGCGTTGGACAAGAGAAGCTCGCCATGGTACAATACAAGATAATCAGGTAAGAAATTTAGTTGAAAATCTAATGTTGAACGCAATGCTTTGATCCAAACTACTCTCCTACAAATTCCATAGTTTAATAGGTCAAGTAGCTAGCTCATTGGATTGCTGCTTATTAATAGATAGCACTCTAGACATGCTTATTAAGCAAGTAGAAGAAAAAACAATGCACGCCAAGGAAAATGACTTTCTCAGTCAACGCCTAAAGAAAAATACGGCCCGAACAAGCACATCAAAGGGAGAAAAAACATGGCTTGACAAAAAAACGCATGCCAAGAAAAAAAGATGAGTGCAAAACTACAATGCAAGGGAAAAGACAAAGGTACGTGTTCGAATAATACTCTCATTTAGTATGCTGGGATTTTACTTTATATCATTTGTTTACTTCTCCTGCTAGCAAGAAGAGCCTAGGAATGAGGGTCTGCAAGCACAAATGGTATTGGATAATTGTTCTACATATAACAATGCAAATGTTAAAGAATATGGAGCTATTTCTAGCTTCACTGAGCTTTTGATGGTAATCTTATTTATAAGTTAAAAATGTAAAATCAGTTTTTTTGGTTACTGAGCTCTTACCATGGCTTAACTTTGTAGGTACCAATGACCAATGATCTATGCACTGGAAAAGTATTTTAACTTTACTTGGAAGGGTTATATAGAACAATGTGTTGTAATAATCATTTCAGTTGTATTTTGTATGAGAATATGTGTAAGAATTTGTTTTTGTGGTTGAATTAGTTGGACTGTGTGCCTTGTATCTGAAGCTCTCTGTTCCTATGAGCACGGTGTGCTTTGGACCGACCCTTTATTTGTGTTTCAAATGTTAGTAGCAGCAGCAGGATCCTTGGATCAGTACCAAACGGTGGAGATGTGGATCTGAGTCCGGCTAGCCATAGGCCAGCGACACAAGCTTATCGGCTTGGCCATGTCCTAGGAATAAATTGGATTGTAACCAAGGACCGAGGAGCTCCGGGCCATCTCACGTTTCCAGCTTTCCTTCCTTTTCACCGGCACGTTACTATTCGGAGAAGAGAAGAGGGCAGCGGCAGCGTGAGGGGAGGACGAGGCAACGGGAACGCTGGAGGAGAAGTGAGAGACATGAGTGATGATTTAAATAATACTAGTAGGTTACTCGTCTGTTGCGATGGATCACAACAATACCCACATAAATTATCCATAAAAAAGATATCAAGATTTTTTATTGATTGTCTCCACTCTTCGCATAATATTTTTTATGAACGTATGGGTACCATAGACGGCAAATCAGAGACCCCTATCTCTCGCCTCCCCCACTTCCAAGGTTTCGTAGAGCATGAGGGAAGGGAAGAGACGGATATACCTGTTCATTGCCGGAGAAGGACATGACCAAGACCTGGGCATCTGGAGGCGATATAGTTAGTATACCGCTAGATATATAGGGAGAGAGCATGCAAGCGGAGAAAAAAGCCCAGCCGGAGCAGCTTCAAACCGAAAGGAACCCACACGAGGCTTTAATCCGAGAAGGGCGAGAGAATGCAAGTGTCTTTCCAGCCCTGGACCCGACGAAGCGACACAACACCACCACCAACTCCGTAGCATATGTCGACTGCTGTCACACTATGGGCCTTGGTTGTCAAATATCTCAGACCTGGACTACTCATCACCAAGATAACCTAATCGTGGCAGGCACCACCATGTCCTCTTCGACGGCACGCACGGAGAAAGGCCAGTAGCATGATCGACTAACCAGCATTCGACGCCTTTAAATCATCCATCTGTTTCTGGAGCAGTAGAGGATTCCACTGCATCAGAGATAAAGCTTGTTCGGGAACAGCAGTGCCGCAAGACCTCAATTGGGCAGATACTTTGTCAACAAAATCCTGTGGTCATAGACAGACGAGCAGAAGAAAGATAATCCACTAGTATGAACAATATAGAGCAAAAGACCAACTCACCTGGAGATTGGAAAGGAATATTGGAAGACCCAAGGCAGGACGAGTTGGTGCATGGCTTGACGAGGGAAGATCTACAGGAACAATCTCGAGAGCACTACCCGAGGTGACCTTAGCCCCACCAGCAGACAGCAGGCTCCTGGCGTCTGGCTCGTCGACCTCTAAGGCGACTTGGCCAGTTAAGGCCGTAGAAGTACGTGCTATCATCACCTCTTCGGACTGGATTGGGGATGACCCGATGTGGACATCCATGGAAGCATTAGAGAGAGAGCATGCCTCAACATCCTCGGGGGCTAGATTACAGCTTGCACTACCCATAGGGGCTGGATCGCTACCAGCAACACCCTCGGGGGCTGGGTCTTCTGCAGCAGCCACATCTAAGGCTGAAGGCCCCTCAGCCACCTCCATGGGAGTCGGGTAACTCGGATCAGTGTCTTTGCATGGAAGACCGCCCTCCAAGGTCGACGATGTGCGGGACACCACTCGGGTTACCTCTTGCCCGGCAGAATCAAACAATGAAAGCCCACCATCTGGGACCTCTGAACAGACGACAGGGATATCAGCTTCAGGAGGCTCCGATAGTATGTCTTCAGGAATGACCTCCTCCAGCGCTTGATCAAAATCTAATTTTGAAAGCCCCTGAAGACTGACAAGTGCCGACAGAGCTGGAGAGGGAATATCGCTACCCCCTCGCTGCTTCTATAGTAACGGTTGTTCTTGCGGATCAGTGGGATTTCTTCTTCTTCTTCTTCTTTCTCTTCATTCTCATCAAACATGCCGCCAGTAGCCTGCGCATTATCACAGCCTTTGGCATCAACCTTGGGAATGGCGTCTGCCGGGACATCGCTAGGGATCGGTATAGAAGGACCGGCATCCTGATCCAAGCACGAGAGTCACCGAAGTCGCCTCTTTTTCTTTTTCTCCTCGATAGGTGTAGTCGGGCGGTTCACTCGGCGCGAACGCTTTGGGCGGGCACCTTCAGGTTTCTGAATCTCCACCTCTTCACCAAATTCTTGCCCAGTCGTGATGGCCATCGGCTCGGTGTGGGTAGAGTCGGACGATTCCCTAGCCAGCAGGCTAAGCACGACATCCATCTTAGCATCATCAGTGCTGGCTGGCATCTCAAAGTGAGTTTGCCTCTCAGCCTCGGGAAGACTCCGAAGTGGAGCAATCAAGGCCTCAATGTCCTTAGGAGAGGGTCGCACTCTATGACCCGGGCTACCGTCACGAGCAAGAGGGTTGGAGACAAATTCAGAGAATGGCCTATTTGGCAGTAGGTTCCACTCAGAATATGCTACAGGAGCATCGGCATTCGAGACTCTGCCCCTCAGAATCATGTCCAGTCGGCTCAGCAAATCTTCATTGGGAATCCTCCTGTTTGTAACTGAAAGTCGCCTAGAGGGGGGGGTGAATAGGCGGAACCTGAAAATTAAAACTTTATCCCCCAACTAGATCCCTTGATTAGTGGTTAGAACAAGATGAACAATTATCGGAGTATAAAAACTAAGTTCTTGCTAGTAAAGAGTATAGCTTTCAAATAATGCGGAAGTGATAAATCAATACAACTAATAAGTCTATGATAATAAAGCAAGAAAGCTTAGATGAAAAGAGCACTAACTCAAGTTCTTTCTTGCGGAGCGTTGCTTCACTTAAATGAGAGTTTAACTTGAAGCAACACCAAATGATATGAGTAAAGAATAGTGCAAGAGAACTTAGAGTAAGGGAAAGCAAACAAATCACGAGCAAAAGCACAATGAACACGGGTGATTTGTTTTACCGAGGTTCGGCCCTCGAAGGCCTAGTCCCCGTTGAGGAGTCCACTTAAGGACGGGTCTTTTTCAACCCTTTCCCTCTCTCCCGATCACACAAGGATCGGCGAGCTCTTCTTCTTCTCAAAGATCACTCTCGATCCCACAAGGACCACCACAATCTTTGGTGTCTCTTGCTAGCTTTTACAAGCCTCCAACACTTTGGAGGAAGTTCGAATGGGAGTCAAAAACTCCACGCGCAAATGAACACAAAGATGTAGCACACACTATCTCTCAATGAATCTCACAAGGCGCTAGGGCTAAACTCAATTGAGTAGCTCTCAATTGCTTGCTCTCTCTTTTGTGGCACTTGTGTTGGTTGTAGTGGACTAAATCTTGTGTATAGGATGGATCAATGAATATAGGTGGTTGGGAGGGCTTGAGTATGTCAACTATGTGACTTGGAATGTTGCTTGGGCTCCCTCACCTTGAAGTGGACGGTTGGAGTGGTATTTATAGCCCTCAACTATCCATATAGCCGTTGGGGCGCATCTGCCAGGAATTGCACTGGCGGACGGTCCGCGGCTAGGGCCCGGACGGTCCGCGACCCTCCAACGGTCGATTCTGACATCTTCAACGGATACTTCTGACAGATCAACGGCTAGATCAACGGCTATCTGCCTTGGTGACACCACGCGGACGGTCCGCCCTTGGTTCCGGACGGTCCGCGCCAGCTCTATAATTCCTTTTGCTCAACTTGTCACCTTCGGGCTGAACCAGGTCTTCACATGCGGACTGTCCGCGAATTATAGCCGGACGGTCCGCACGTTGTAGCTGGACGGTCCGCGGTTTAGTCGGACTGTCCCTGATTTGTAGTTCCTGGTCGAAGTCAACTCGGTGTCGCGGACGGTCCGCCGCAAGGGCCCGGACGGTCCGCGTGTGGTCTCAGACGGTGCTTGCTCTTCCATCGGACGGTCCGCAGCACAGACTTGGATTTTTGCATTGGTTCTGGCCGAGTGACATCCTCGTGTCGCGGACGGTCCGCCGCAAGGGCCCGGACGGTCCGCGCTTGGCCTGTTTTTCCAAAAAGCTTCTCCTGTCCGGAATAATCTACGGTATTCCGGACAGTCGAATTAGAATAGTTGTAGATGAACCTTTGGCACCTGTAGAGCATATAATCTAGAGCAAACTAGTTAGTCCAATTATTTGTGTTAGGCAATTCAACCACCAAAATCATTTAGGAAAAGGTTTGAGCCTATTTCCCTTTCAATCTCCCCCTTTTTGGTGATTGATGCCAACACAAACCAAAGCAAATAAATAAGTGCAGAATTGAACTAGTTTGCATAAGGTAAGTGCAAAGGTTACTTTGAAATTAGACCAATTTACATTTAATGTTTTAGACCATGCTTGCACCAATTGTTTTGTTTTTGCAAACTCTTTTGGAAATTCTTTTCAAAATGTTTTGCAAAATAGTCAAAGGATAAATAAATAAGATTTTGAGAAGCATTTTCAAGATTTTGAAATTTTCTCCCCCTGTTTCAAATGCTTTTCCTTTGACTAAACAAAACTCCCCCTCAATGAAATCCTCCTCTTAGTGTTCAAGAGGGTTTTAAGATATCAATTTTGAAAATACTACTTTCTCCCCCTTTTGAACATAATAAGATACCAATTTGAAATTTACCAATTGAAAATCACCAATTGAAAATCATTAGTTTTACCAATTTGAAATTAGGAGGTGGTGGTGCGGTCATTTTGCTTTGGGCCTAATACTTTCTCCCCCTTTGGCATGAATCGCCAAAAACGGATACTCAGAGTGAAATGTAGGCCCTCAAATAACTACTTTCTCCCCTTTGGCAAATAAAACATGAGTGAAGATTATACCAAATACGGAGAGACGGCGGGATACCGGCAAAGAGTGGATAATACCAATGGAGTTGAGTGGAAGCGATGTCTTTGCCGAATACTCCATTTCCCTTTCAATCTAAGACTTAATACATGAGATGCTCATGAAAACATATTAGTCTTAGCCTTGGCACACAATGAAGATAAGAAATATGCAAATGTACCAAAGGAAAGAGTCATGATTAAAAATGATATATCAATTAAGCTTAAACAATTATATACAATATAGATTGCTCCCCCTAAATATGTGCATAGAGAGGAAAACAAATTTTTGGTTTAAAATGCCAAGTGCACATAATTAGGTTAATGAGACCATGTCTATATCGTAAAGAGTGTAAAGTGCATTGTGTCATAGTATAAGTGTGATGCTAATGACATTTTATGCACTTATGAAAGCATGTTATAAATATCTCAAGCATTTACCCTTAAGGATTTCAAAGAGACCTAAGGACCATCCACCTTTTGGAACAAAAGGCAGCTTATCCTCGTTACAAGGTTAAGCTTTAAGCTCCTTGACAATAAAATTACTTCATCCAGTTTAAACAAAGATGTAAAAATGAATGTTTGAGAAGTTAAACTAGGTATGAAGCAGGGTTAATGCATGAACATGCTTTTTCTTCCTTTTATACAATGATATGCAAGTAATGTAGGAAGATTTTAGGTACATGTATGAATGAGATAGAGTAGTTTTACCTTTTTGTACCTTTACATAGAGATGCTCTCTTCATTGTGCTTTGTCCTTAGTCTTAGTCGCTTAAGACCTATACTGAAGACAATGTATGAAAATATTTTGCACACGAGAGAGTTCTACAACTAGTGATCCTTTTCTAAGTCATGTTATTATATACCAAGTAGATCACAAATTGCATAAATACATCATGAATTCTCCTTTTAACTTAGTGCATATCAAGATGATGTTGATTGAAATTACCAATTGAAATCAAATTGTAATTGCATGAAGCACTAAGAAGCATGAGTGATAATTGAAGTTATTCAATGATCATACACTAGATGCGATCAAAAGAACAACATAGGCATTAGATTTTCAAACAAGCTCATAAATAGGAGAATCCGATAAATATGCTATTTTAACATTGAAAGCTACAATCCTTGATAAAGGTGACATTATTTTACCAAGATGGATTGAAATGCAGTAGCATGCTATATGAGAAACATTATTCTCATGCAAGAGACTATATGAAATTACTAAGACAAGGCAATAGTCTCAACATAATCAAAATATAATAATGGACTCCCCCTACAGATATGCATCAAGTAATTTAAAGAATTGATTTCGATGCATTCACTTTTAAGAACATAAAGGGAGAAGCATTATACATTTTGATCAAGGCTCATAAATTTAGCAATAAACAACTTGAGCCTGGTAATCTCATAATGAAAAAGGATTTAGAATGCTTACAACCACATCATTGATTGTTGTGAAGACCTTATTGTCCAGGTAGATGTTGTTGTCCTTGATGTTCTTTCTTTTTCATTTGAGTGTCCTCCCTTTATATTTGTCTCTTTTACCTTCCAAACTTATTGAAAATACTCAAGAGACATGTTAATAGCGCAAGGGAGTCTATGGTGAAGGATGATTACTTTAGATAATTAGCATACAAGATTCATCATCCACAAGTCACACAGACATGAAGTAAAATCCTTAACATTAGTGCATTTCATTTGAGAAAAATGAGTGAGCACCTTTTAAGCATTTTAATAATCATTGGAGATTTTACTTTATCATATTGAAGTTAGTTAATCATCACTTGGAAGCAAATCAATATGATAACATGTATATAAATATCGCAAAGGCATTAAATAGATTCTAATGGACATAAGCATTAAGAAAATGATATTTGAATGCATACTCAGTTAATTTCGGTCCAATAAAGAATCTATTCCTCTCAAGAGTAGAGTATGATAATTTAGATTAAATACTCATTGAGATGGGAACTAAACTTAACTTAAGAAGATGAGTTCCCATACCTTTGCTTTTACCTTTCTTCTTTTGGGTGAAGATCAACCCATGAGGCTTGTGTACTTTCCCTTCTATGCATATTTATAAGTAAGCTCAAGAGATACGTTAGCAACACAAGCACTAGTTTCCATTTAGTAATCATTTTGATAAAGAATGAGAAGTTAGATTAACAAAACATGGAAACTCCATAGCATGAACTAGATTATTCATAGATGATGTTATGCTCAATTTTAACTCATAAAACAAGCATAAATAATCCTTTGAGATTATAGGAATAAATCTAAATCATGATTTGGAAAGCGATAAATGTGAAAGAATCATATCCACTTAAGCAATAAGAGATACAACATGAATTATTGGATAGAATTTCCTAGACATGACGAGATACGCATTTCCATAGAGAAACTTATTCTCTACAAGTGAGACTACTTAAATTACTTAGATAAAAATATTGGTCTCACTTTTCTAGCTATAGAGAGAATTTTTCCTTTTATAAGTGTCCTAAGTATTTGAATTTCTTACATGACACCTTATTCTTTTAAGAACATGAAATATCTCTCTATATCTAGAACATGGCAATAATAGAATAGTTAATGTAAAGACATGCCATGTGAACTTGCAACAATTTAAAGACATGTAGATTGTCATAATATAGAATTTGATAAATACACAATCTACCATATGAGAGGAATTTCTTCAAAGAATGATGACATAATTTTAAAACATCCTTAAATGCTTTCTATTTTTATGTGACTACACAAGACACATGACAAATTAAGATAATTGCACTTAAGAATATAAATGTTACCACCCCTTGACTTTCCTCCATGTTGTAGGCCTTGATATTCCGCACATGATGATTCTTTATTTCCTACAACATTAATATCTTCCCGAGATGATATGAGTTTTGAATGCAATAAACTGAAGTAACCTTGGGTCAATCTTGAATATGTAGATCATTTGAAGATTGATAGCTTGAGTTGATAAGACTTGAATTAACTCCCTCAAGCACCCCAAAGGTTCATACCATCTCCTTCTCCTACAAATCTTGTCAAGCACATTTTGGTACCCATCGCTTGATGGGTCCGTTAAGGTTAGTAAACAAAGATCTAGGAACCCAAGTGTCCTTTGTGCTAGCGCTTGGTAAACTTGTTACCTTTCTAGCACAAGTTGCAATCTTGGGTTGCCTAGTTATATATGAATCAAATGACAAGTTAGGAGTGAGATTTTTACCAATGGGACAATCTTTGCATTGATGTCCCTTTCTTCGGCATGTGTAGCATAGGCGTTTTTCAAGTTTTGAAGTTTTCTTCTTTCCTTGCTTGTTCCCTGCTACATAGTTAGTAAAAACTTTCTTTTCTAACCCTATGCCTTTTTGTTTTAAATGGGGACAAGATCTAAGCAAGTGTCCCTTCTTAGAGCATTTAAAACAAAGTCTATCATCCTTGTTAATAATCAAGCCATTTTTGATGTAGGGACATGACCTAATCAAGTGCCCCTCTTTAAAGCATTCACTACACCTTTTAATGTGACGTGTGGCTTGATCATTACCTTGGATGTTACCTTTTGTGGAGGCGTGGTTGAGGCTTTTGGAGGAGGTGTTAAATTCCATCTTTTGTTTCCTCCTCATGGCAATCCTCAAATCCTTGACATTTTCTTCAAGGGATGTAGTGCATGCCACGGTTGTTCCTGTCTCAAGCTTCTTCACCATGTGATCACGGTTATCTTGAGAAGGTTGGGCAATGCATTTCCCTTTAAGTTGTGTCAAGCTCTTCTTTAGCCTCTCATTTTCTTCTTTGAGCTTTTGATATGAATCATCATTTGTTCCTGTAGATTCTAGCTCAAAAGAAGATTTGCTTGTCGACGAACAACAAGCATTAGCACATGGTAATATAGTATCAATTTGAATACATGTGCATGAGTGAGGTTGTTGGGATTTTAAATTTTCTATCACAACCTCATGAGCAATGTTTAATATGATATGATCATCTATAAGATTTTCATGAGAACATAGAAGCATATCATATTTATCTTGAAAAACTAGATTTTCAACTTTTAGCTTTTCTATTTGGTCCTTAAGCAAGGTATTCCTATTTACTAATTGAGCGATACAATGTAAAGCGTTATCTTGCTCAATTGAAATAGTTTCATACCTTTGGACCAAATCAACATGAGAGCACTTTAGCTCCTCATGCTCTTTAGTCAACTCGTCAAAGTGTTGCATCTTTATGGAGAGAATATCTTCTAGCCTTTGACGAGCTTCGCTTTGTTCTCTCGCTCTTTCTAGAAGTTTGAGCACGACCGCCTTATCTTCTTGGCTTAGGCGAGCGTAGAGATGCACAAAGCTTCTTTCTTCCTCCTCATCCTCGTTTGTGCTTCCGCTATCATTTTCAATAGCTACACAACACATGTGGGAATCGAAATGGGAAGACAAACCTTTTGGAGAGGTGGATTCATCGTTTGGTCTCCATCGTTCATTTTCTTCTTCTCCCTTGCAAGGGTTAGTATCACAAATACCAAAGGAAGTAGAAGCACAAAATGAACTATCATTTTTGGACTTATTAGACTTGCTTTTAATTCTAGTCCAAATATCATGCGCATCGGGAATATGTTCATAATGATTCATTATGAGGGCATGATAATCTTCCTTGCTAAGAGAATTAACCAAGATGTCAAAAGCTAGATAGTTTAAGCGAATACATCTTTGGTCTTCATCGGAAACATTTTCCCTATCATAGTTGGGAGGGATAATACTCTTGTCTAAAATTTGTTCTAATTGTGGATCTACGGTTCTAAAGGCATTTATAACTCTAGTAGACCATGAATCATAATTAGAACAATCGGAAAGTAATATTTCAAGAGTTACCTCCGTGTTTTCCTTGGAAGATGTCTTCTTGTTCTTTTGGGATCTTTTACGAGCCATCACTTCGAGTTGTTAGACTCAAGATGAAGTGCCTGGCTCCGATACCAATTGAAAGTCGCCTAGAGGGGGGGGTGAATAGGCGGAACCTGAAAATTAAAACTTTATCCCCCAACTAGATCCCTTGATTAGTGGTTAGAACAAGATGAACAATTATCGGAGTATAAAAACTAAGTTCTTGCTAGTAAAGAGTATAGCTTTCAAATAATGCGGAAGTGATAAATCAATACAACTAATAAGTCTATGATAATAAAGCAAGAAAGCTTAGATGAAAAGAGCACTAACTCAAGTTCTTTCTTGCGGAGCGTTGCTTCACTTAAATGAGAGTTTAACTTGAAGCAACACCAAATGATATGAGTAAAGAATAGTGCAAGAGAACTTAGAGTAAGGGAAAGCAAACAAATCACGAGCAAAAGCACAATGAACACGGGTGATTTGTTTTACCGAGGTTCGGCCCTCGAAGGCCTAGTCCCCGTTGAGGAGTCCACTTAAGGACGGGTCTTTTTCAACCCTTTCCCTCTCTCCCGATCACACAAGGATCGGCGAGCTCTTCTTCTTCTCAAAGATCACTCTCGATCCCACAAGGACCACCACAATCTTTGGTGTCTCTTGCTAGCTTTTACAAGCCTCCAACACTTTGGAGGAAGTTCGAATGGGAGTCAAAAACTCCACGCGCAAATGAACACAAAGATGTAGCACACACTATCTCTCAATGAATCTCACAAGGCGCTAGGGCTAAACTCAATTGAGTAGCTCTCAATTGCTTGCTCTCTCTTTTGTGGCACTTGTGTTGGTTGTAGTGGACTAAATCTTGTGTATAGGATGGATCAATGAATATAGGTGGTTGGGAGGGCTTGAGTATGTCAACTATGTGACTTGGAATGTTGCTTGGGCTCCCTCACCTTGAAGTGGACGGTTGGAGTGGTATTTATAGCCCTCAACTATCCATATAGCCGTTGGGGCGCATCTGCCAGGAATTGCACTGGCGGACGGTCCGCGGCTAGGGCCCGGACGGTCCGCGACCCTCCAACGGTCGATTCTGACATCTTCAACGGATACTTCTGACAGATCAACGGCTAGATCAACGGCTATCTGCCTTGGTGACACCACGCGGACGGTCCGCCCTTGGTTCCGGACGGTCCGCGCCAGCTCTATAATTCCTTTTGCTCAACTTGTCACCTTCGGGCTGAACCAGGTCTTCACATGCGGACTGTCCGCGAATTATAGCCGGACGGTCCGCACGTTGTAGCTGGACGGTCCGCGGTTTAGTCGGACTGTCCCTGATTTGTAGTTCCTGGTCGAAGTCAACTCGGTGTCGCGGACGGTCCGCCGCAAGGGCCCGGACGGTCCGCGTGTGGTCTCAGACGGTGCTTGCTCTTCCATCGGACGGTCCGCAGCACAGACTTGGATTTTTGCATTGGTTCTGGCCGAGTGACATCCTCGTGTCGCGGACGGTCCGCCGCAAGGGCCCGGACGGTCCGCGCTTGGCCTGTTTTTCCAAAAAGCTTCTCCTGTCCGGAATAATCTACGGTATTCCGGACAGTCGAATTAGAATAGTTGTAGATGAACCTTTGGCACCTGTAGAGCATATAATCTAGAGCAAACTAGTTAGTCCAATTATTTGTGTTAGGCAATTCAACCACCAAAATCATTTAGGAAAAGGTTTGAGCCTATTTCCCTTTCAGTAACCTAGGTGGAATCATTGACGCCACTATACAAGTAAGCGGGGTAAATCCTGTCCTTCAATGGTTGAATGTTTTTGAAGTCGAATTCAGCAACCACAACTTCCGCAGTTAGACCCCCATCTTCCAGCAAGTAGATCTCAGCAAGTAATACTTTGGCCTCTGTTATCTCCGAAAATGTAGGAGATTCTACCCAGCTAGGTGTGCGAACATCTGGTTGCCTCCTCGACCGAGAGGGGAAAGATTTGCAGTGGTTTTCCACGATGAACCACTCAAGACGCCATCCTTTGATACTATCCTTGAGAGGGATATCGAGGTACTCCACTTTCCTTCCCCGGCGAAGCTCTAAACTTGCGCCGCCAACAAGCTGATGCTGTCCCCCAGCCATCCCGGGCCGACAGTGATAATGATACTTCTAGAGTCCGAAGTGGGGGAGAATCCCAAGAAAAGCCTCACATAGATGTATGAAAATGGCAACTTGCAGAATTGAGTTAGGGTTCAAATGCGTCAGATTCAACTCATAGAAATCAAGGAGGCCACAGAAAAAGGGGGAGATGGGAAGAGCAAGCCCACGGATGAGAAATGGAACGTAAACGACAGATTCATGAGTGTCCTCTGTTGGAACAGTGACACCGTGGCAGATCCGCCAAGAACAGAGGTCCTTGAGAAACAAAACCCCAATCTCAACGAGATGAAGAAGGTCGGATTCGGAGATGACAGACATGTGGTTACCAGCGAATGGAAGCTGGCTGTTGGGGTCGATGGGTGGGATGATTGCAGCAGCGGTGCTCTGCCTCTTTCGCTTGGGGGCCATCGCGATCTTTCCGGCAGGGCGAGCGGGCTCGGAATTTCAGGGAAGCAGAAGAGCGACTGAAGGGAAAAAGTGAAGTTAGGGCTCAGAAATAAAAAGGCACATCGACGCGAGTATAAATGGGGTCTCTTGGGTCGGTCACTATCTCTAAAATGCCAGATCACTATTCGGAAAAGCAATAGCCTTAGGCATCACTCGGTAGTTACCTCTAAAATGCTAGCAGGGTAAGACATATGGACAAACTTTCAAACGCGCAATTAGAAAAACAGCAAAACTGTGATCATTTGAGGCAACTAATTCCTTGATTCATATTGGAGGGGGTTACACAAACTCAAAGCCGACTCATTATGAGTCGACCTTTTCCCACCCTGGTTACTACGTTACATTATACTACCTTGCTACTTACACTACACTACACTACTAACTACCACTACATTATTCTACTGTTACTACTACTACTACTACTAACTATCTATACTAATATTTAGACCAGTGGCGCTATGCCACTGGCCTTGCCGTTGCCACTGCCGCTGTCACCACCGTCGCCCTTGCTGCCGCCATCGCCACCGTCGCCCTTGCTACCGCTGTCACCACCGTCGCCTTCACTGCCGCCCTTGCTGTCATCGTCGTCGTCGCCGTCGTTGCCCTCACCGCTGTCGTCGCCACTGTCGTCACCCTCGTCGTCACCGTCATCGCCGCTCCACTCGTCCGACCCACCGAGCCCGGCACGCTCGATGGAGCGCCAGTACGCCTAGGCCGCGGTGGAAAGCCCCATGGAATCATCCGAGTCCTCGGATGACACTGGGGGAGAAGCCAGAGCAGACGAGCGGTCTGACTCGGAGGATACCTCCTATGAGTAGTCCGAGTCCCCAAAGTCCTCCGAGGGGGACTCGGAGCAAGCTTGCGCTTGTTGTTGCTACGGCGAGGCCAGCTGCGACCCCTCCTGCCTCTACCCATGGTTGGTTGGATAAGAAGAGAAAGGAAGAAGAAAGCAACAGATGATCGAAGGATGAGTGAAGAGAACAATGGTGCAAGTAGGCTATTTATAGAGGTCGGGGTGACCGTCCACTTCCTACCACGATCGCCGAACAATCGCAAGTATTCAATAAGCAATTCAAGCCGCCTGAAAATGAGTCAGGCAACAGGTGCCACTTCACATAACACGACACTGTTTGGACCAAGGTCAACTGTTGAGGCAATATGAATACACCCCGCGGTCACATCAAGTTACTACTCCAGGACAATGGGCTAAACGCTCTGCGTACCAAGACACCCATTGGGTGTGTTACCAAGAATTTTCAAAATATTTTCTGAAGAAGTCATATCCACACAGTATACCCAATGAATGTACTGAGACAAAAGGAAGAGATCGGCTGAGATGGGAGGAAGTCCAAATATAGCTACTGAACCGCAAGTCTAATCAGTAGAGGCATTGAAGCATAGAGCGGAGTGATGTCCAACCAAGAGCCATCTCCCAGACGTCCAATATGTGACCCAATAGATTTTTAGTCCCAGGAAAACAAAATGCTGATTTCTAAAGCACAAGATGACAATGAAATGTTGATTTCTAAAGCATAAGATGAAGACCTTTGAGTGGATTATTTTCAAAAATCTACTCAAAGCTCGGGGGCTACACCCATTGGGTGCACAATAGATTTTTAGTCCCAGGAAGACAAAATGCTGATTTCTAAAGCATAAGATGACGATGAAATGCTGATTTCTAAAGCATAAGATGAAGACCTTTGAGAGGACTATTTTCAAAAATTTACTCAAAGCTTGGGGGCTACATAGATTTTTAGTCCCAGGAAGGCAAAATGGTGATTTCTAAAGCATAAGTTGATGATAGAATGCTGGTTTCTAAAGAACAAGATGTAGACCTTTGAGTGGATTATTTTCAAAAATCCACTCAAAGCTCGGGGGCTACACCCAATAGATTCTTAGTCCCAGAAGACGAAATGCTGATTTCTAAAGCATAATATGATGACAAGGCGCTGATCTCCAAAGCATAAGAGGAAGACCTTTGAGAGGTTTATTTTTAATGAGCCACTCAAAGTTTAGGAGCTACACCCCATGGGCGCACTTTCAGTGCACCCATTGGCAGAATGGAAACCACGCCACATAATAAACCTACGAGCCGAACCTAGAATCTTTGGGCTAATTATTTCAAAATCAACTCAAAGATTGGGGGCTTGTGGGGGACAGATATCCCCCGGGTCCACTAGAAGGAAAGAAGGCCTCGCGAGAGGCTTTGGGCCTGTTATCTTGCAAGGCCATCCCTTCGTGGGCCAGGAGAGAACTACTGGCGGAGTGGGCCGACACGAGAAAGAAGCAGACTCAGGCCCAAGCAACCCGTCGAACTTGAGCGCTATCCATAGCGTCCACCCGACTTTCCCGCGTGCAGCGTCCTTGAATATCGGAACAGATTAGGGATAAGTCGGCAAGATTATAGGAAGATCAGTTCAGTCAGTTCACTATTATTTAGGTACACATCATCATCACATACACTTGTAGTGCCCCACGGTCGAATATATAAGGCCTAGGGGGTACCCCATGATTTTCATCAACCATCTACCTATCTCATTAGCTTTTCTCCATACTGGAGACTTCTTTTGTAACCTACCACATAAAGATCCACACTAGGAAGTAGGGTATTACGCCTCTCCAAGCGGCCCGAACCTGTAGAAAATTGTCTGTCGTCTCTCATGCATAAAGGACAACACTCAGTACGATAAAAGACAACAAACTGGGAACCCAAAAGTCTATAAGCATACATTCTTTGGTGAAGGTATAGAAAATATAACCATTACCTATGTAGGCTAATTTCCCATCAACTGTAGCAAAAGATTTCTAGGGTGTGGATCTGCATGATAGAATCCATAATATAATAGCAGCAAAAGTAAACAATATACTCCAACCTGTAATGTAAAATATTCTACCATAATATCTATATGATCAATGTGCTTAGAAAGCCAAATTTTATGTCATTATCTAAGCTTTGATATATCCTTTACCTCAACCAAATATTGATTTCTGGCTTCTTACAACTTCCTCCCTAGAAGATTATAGAGCACAAGTAGAATTATAAACTGCATTTTCGCATGCATGTTCATTTGCTAACAGTTGAATAAGATCACATACTGTGGCTTGATCCATTCCATGATCGATACACACCTTCATTGAGAAACTAGACAAGGCAGATCCTTTTGATTGGCGCCACCCTGCCCCTAGCCAACGGAAAAGTCCATCACTTGCTAATTATGAAAGTAGTACTTTTGAAGACAAATCATATGTCTATAGATTAAATGCTTTGGTACCTATTCATAGTCATAGCTTTAACTGCAGAAAACTTGATTCATCATTCATTACCGAATGAAACTAAGAATAGAATGAAAACCCAATTTCGAAGGATGAGCAAGAACCAAATTGCACACGGTTCAGCTCGTCCTTCTGAATTCCAAGCATAGCCACAATGAAAGAGAGTCAGAAACCAAAGACATACATCCTTAACATTGCTTCATTTTTTACATTCTTGTACAATATCAGATCAGGTCACACATCACACACGTATAGATACATATACAAAATTGGGAGCAGCTGTTTAATTCCCTTATCGACTGCTTTGATCTGAATTAGGGCAGCAATTGTTTCTACTTCTTTGTTGGGGCCTTGTAGAGCTTCTCAAAGGAGGGGTGTCTCAGGATCTCCTTCACTGAAGGCTGCCTCACCGGATCAGGATCCACCATGGATTGAAAATGGTCAGTGTCAAAGAGTTTGTGCATAGTAGTATGTATGCAGAATGCCATGTTTTGTTCAGGTCATATGGTGGGAACATAAAAAATGCTCCAAAAGTTGTAAATCAGAAAAGACACGGACAATGTCTCCAACTTAAAGCCACCAAATAGATTTGTAGTAAAAGCAAATTTAGTATCAGCTGACCAATGCCTCTTGCTCAGGCATACAACAGACTACTAAAACTTGCTCAAAAGAAAACCAACAAAAAGAGATTCTACATCTATCCGCCTAGAGTTTGGAGTTGCCATTGTGTGTGCCATATGTTCGATCATGGTAGAATTTCAACAAATAATCAAATGTACCAGTTTTAACGTCATCTTGTATTTATACACTAATGAGACATGTATTAGGTTTAGCATTACAAGAGAGATATGAGATAGGTAATACTTCCTTTGTTAGGACAAAATGTTTCCCCTCTAAACTTTCAAAAAAATGTTCCTAACAAAATTATGGGTAGGTAGTAGCATTTATCTTCATTCTGTATATGAAATAAAGGCCAAACAAAGTAAGTACCTAGGAAGGAGAAGCTAGATGTTGCACCTTGATTAAACTTTGAAATTGTGTTAGGCACCCTGAAGCAATTGAAAGGGAAATATGCCCTTGGGTCATTTCTATAAATGTTTTGGTGATTAAATGCCCAACACATATTGTTTTAGTGGATATGTGCTAAAGTGTTAAAGAGATGCAAATCAAGAATCAAGGTATGTCTCTAGCCTTAGTGAATTGTTTTTGGTACTAACATATTCCTCTAAGTGCTAGGAACCTTGACAAATCAAATGAGATTGGATTGGAGAAGGTTGGCAGTGCTCGGCCAGACTTGCACCAGCCTGCGAGTGCACCGTACTGTCTGGTGTGCACCAGACAGTGTCCGGTGACCAGGCCGGCGCGCTCGACGAACTCGCTGCTCTCGGGAAAAGTTGGGGACGCTGCGGCTAAAATTCACCGGACTATCCGGCATGCACCAGGCTGTCCCGTGTGCACCAGACTGTCCAGTGAGACAGTCGTGCCCACGCCAACGGTCGACAGCGCAATCAGCGGGCGACGCGTGGCTCGAGCCAACGGTCACCAGGCCACACAGGACTGTCCAGTGTGCTAAGGGGGTCGTGGCTGCAATGGTCGGCTTCGCCAAAGAAAGAAAGAAATTGTGATTGTTCCCTATCCGGTGGTGCACCGGACTGTCTGGTGCTCCCACGGACAGAAGGCAACTATTGCCTACCAAATGGAGCTCCAACGGCTCCTAGCTGCCTTGGGGCTATAAAAGGAACCCCTAGGTGCATGGAGCAGTACACCAAGCACCTCTTGAACATCCTAAGACGCTGAGACATCGCATTCACGTATTTGATTCACTGTGTTAGATATTTGAGCACTTTTCTGAGTTGTAACTTTGTTGTGCTGCTTTTGTGTGCTCGCTCTCGTCTTGTGTGCGTGTTAGTGCTGCGACTCTCGCTTTTGTGTGTGTTGCTATTCCCTCCTTACTCCTGTGCTCATTCGAGATCTTTTGTGTAAGGTGTGAGAGATTCCAAAGTGTGGAGATTCCTCACAAGGGGATAAACTTGAGATAAAGAGAACAGTGGTATTCAAGTGGATCATTGGATCACTTGGAAGGGGTTGAGTGCAACCCTCATCCGTTGGGACGCCACAACGTGGACTAGGCAAGTGTTCCACTTGGCTTAACCACGGGATAAAAATCATAGTGTCACATGTCTTTATTCTTGTGCGATTCTCTCTACTTCTACTCACTTTATAATTGCTCTAAGTTTAATACTCATCTTGTGAAGAGCAATTAAGTGAAGAAGTTGTCTCTTCTCGTTCTTTCCCTCTCTAGTCATAGCACCTTGGTTTTGACTTCACTAACATTTCATAAACCAAGTTTGTGTTGTTTAGTCTTGATTTTTACATGATCACCTATTCATCCCCCTCTAGGTGCTCTCAATTGGTATTGGGGCCATGAAAGTCTCCTACAGGGGGGCTGAATAGGCGAAACCTGAAATTTATAACTTTAAACACACACTACACGCCGAGGTTAGCATTAGAATTAAATTCAAGTTGAAAAGAGAGGGGAAAACAAATCAATAAGAATCAAGGCGAATGAACACGGTGATTTGTTTTACCGAGGTTCGGTTCCAAAGAACCTAGTCCCCGTTGAGGAGGTCACAAAGACCGGGTCTATTTCAACCCTTTCCCTCTCTCAAACGGTCACTTAGACCGAGTGAGCCTTCTTCCTTAATCTCATAGGTCACTAAGACCCCGCAAGGACCACCACACTCTTGGTGTCTCTTGCCTCACTTACAAAGCACTTGAGAATAAGAATAGAAAAAGAAGAAAGGCCAAGCCAAGCAACAAGAGCAACAAAAGAACACAAGAACACCCTCTCTCAAGTCCCTAATGGAATTGAGTTGATTTTGGAGACAAAGAGAGGATTCAACCTATTTGATGTGTCTTGGAGTGGAGTCTTTTGCTCTTGTATTGAATCAGATGTTTGGAATGCTTGGATGGATATGAATGAGGTGGTTGGGGGTATTTATAGCCCCCAACCACTTCCATAGCCGTTGGGGAGGCTGCTGGCGATGGGCGCACCGGACAGTCCGGTGTGCCACCGGACAGGTACTGTGCGTTGTCCGATGCGCCGCCACGTCACCCAACAGTTAGGGTTTGGAGCGAAGTCGACCGTTGGAGCTTTGTCCTCTTGCGGCACCGGATAGTCCGATGCCTCACCGGACAGTTCGGTGCCCCTCTGACTTCTGCGCTGCACTGTTGATCTATCAGAGTCGAACGTTGCGCGCAGATAGCCATTTCTCCGGTGGCACACCGGACAGTCCGGTGAATTATAGCAGAGCGTGCCTTTGTTTTCCCGAGAGTGGCTGGTTGACACCTATACGGTCCTGGTGCACCGGACAGTCCGGTGCGTCATTATTCAACACACTCAAGTTCTTTGCTCCGTTTCAAATTGAGTCCCTAACTTGAATATTTTATTGGTTTGTGTTGAAGCTTATGCACCTGTAATACATGAATTCTAGACAAACTAGTTAGTCCATGTGTTTGTGTTGACGATCAACCACCAAAATTAATTATAGGAAAGGTTAACCCTATTTCCCTTTCAATCTCCCCCTTTTTGGTTATTGATGCCAACACAAACCAAAGCAAACAGTAAGTGCAGAAATGTAACTAGTTTGCATTTAGAATGTGCATAGGTTACTTGGAGTTAAACCAATTTAAAATCTCACTAAGTATGAATGGATTGCTTTTCTTTTATTTAACATTTTGGACCTCATTTGCACCACTTGTTTGTTTTTGCAAATTCTTTTTTGAAAATCTTTTCAAAGTCTTTTGCAAATAGTCAAAGGTATATGAATAAGATTGCAAGAAGCATTTTCAAGATTTGAAACATCTCCCCCTGTTTCAAATGCTTTTCCTTTGACTAAATACAACTCCCCCTGAATGAAATTCTCCTCTTAGCTTTCAAGAGGGTATTGAGATAGATACCAATTTGAAATTTCAGGTGGGACATGGATACCAATTGATATCAAATACTAATTTGAAAATACATCAATTGAAATAGGTACCAATTGAGAAAATACCAATTAAAACTTTATTTCGAAATTTTTTGCAATGGTGGTGGTGCGGTTCTTTTGCTTTGGGCTGAATACTTTCTCTCCCTTTGGCATTAATCACCAAAAATGAAGACTTTGAGAGCCCTTTAATACTTTCTCCCTATTGGTACAAGTCAATAAGAGTGAAGGATTATACCAATTGAGAGTGTGGAGGAACAACGACAAAGGGTTGATGATACCGTCAAAGTTGTGGAGTGGAAGCCTTGTTCTTTGCCAAAGACTCCATTTCCCTTTCAATCTACGACTCAGTATAGAAATACACTTGAAAACACATTAGTCATAGCCTTGGTACAAGAATAATAAGATATATGCATTTGCACCAAATGAAAGAGACATGATCAAAGGTACATAAATGAGTAATGTGTGCAATGTTTCAATCAAAGTTCCAAGAATTAAATATAGTTAGCTCATTCCTAAGTTTGCTAAAGGTTTTCTCATCTAGTGGCTTGGTAAATATATCGGCTAATTGGTTCTTGGTGTTTACATAAGCTATTTCGATATCCCCCTTTGTTGGTGATCCCTCAGAAAGTGATATCGGATGTCTATATGCTTAGTGCGGCTGTGTTCAACGGGATTATCCGCCATGCGGATTGCACACTTATTATCACATAGGAGAGGGACTTTGCTCAATTTGTAGCCATAGTCCCTAAGGGTTTGCCTCATCCAAAGTAATTGCGCACAACAATGGCCTGTGGCAATATAGGCGGTGGAAAGAGCTACTGAGTTTTGTTTCTTTGAGGCACATGACACTAGGGATCTCCCTAGAAACTGACAAGTCCCTGATGTGCTCTTCCTATCAATTTTACACCCTGCCCAATTGGCATCGGAATATCCTATTAAATCAAAAGTAGATCCCTTGGGGTACCAAAGCCCAAACTTAGGAGTGTAAACTAAATACCTCATGATTCTCTTCACGGACCTAAGGTGAACTTCCTTAGGATCTGCCTAGAACCTTGCACACATGCATATGGAAAGCTTAATATTCAGTCGAGATGCACATAAGTAGAGTAAAGATCCTATCATCGACCGATATACCTTTTGATCTACGGATTTACCTCCCGTGTCGAGGTCGAGATGCCCATTGGTTCCCATGGGTGTCTTGATGGGTTTGCCATCCTTCATCCCAAACTTCTTAAGTATGTCTTGAATGTACTTTATTTGGCTGATGAAGGTGCCATCTTGGAGTTGCTTGATTTGAAATCCAAGGAAATACTTCAACTCCCCCATCATAGACATCTCGAATTTCTGTATCATGATCCTACTAAACTCTTCACAAGTTGACTTGTTAGTAGACCCAAATATAATATCATCAACATAAATTTGGCATACAAACAAATCTTTTGCAACAGTTTTAGTGAAGAGAGTAGGATCGGCTTTACCGACTTTCAAGCCATTAGTGACAAGAAATTCTCTCAGGCATTCATACCATGCTCTTGGGGCTTGCTTGAGCCCATAAAGCGCCTTTGAGAGTTTATACACATGGTTAGGGTACTCACTATCTTCAAAGTCGGGAGGTTGCTCAACGTAGACCTCTTCCTTGATAGGTCCATTGAGCAAAACACTTTTCACGTCCATTTGATAGAGCTTGAAACCATGGTAAGTAGCATAGGCAAGTAATATACGAATTGACTCAAGCCTAGCTACAGGTGCATAAGTTTCATCAAAGTCCAAACCTTCAACTTGTGAATAACCTTTGGCCACAAGTCAAGCTTTGTTCCTTGTCACCACACCATGATCATCTTGCTTGTTGTAAAATACCCACTTGGTTCCTACAACATTTTGATTAGGACGTGGAACTAAATGCCATACCTCATTCCTAGTGAAGTTGTTGAGCTCCTCTTGCATAGCCAGCACCCAATCCGGATCTCTTAGTGCATCCTCCACCCTGTATGGCTCCATAGATGACACAAAAGAGTAATGTTCACAAAAATGAGCAACTCGAGATCTAGTGGTTACCCCCTTATGAATGTCACCAAGGATGGAGTTGACGGGGTGATCTCGTTGAATTGCTTGGTGGACTCTTGGGTGTGGCGGTCTTTGACCCTGAATTTCTTGATCATCTTCCTTGTCTTGATCATCTTTATCTCCCCCTTGATCCATATCCTCCTCTTGAGGTGGCTCATCCTCTTGATCTTCATCTTCATTATCTTGAGCCTCATCCTCATCTTGAGTTGGTGGAGATGCTTGGTTGGAAGATGACGGTTGATCTTGTGCTTGTGAAGGCTCTTCGGATTCCTAAGGGCACACATCTCCAATAGACATGTTCCTTAGCGCGACGCACGGAGCCTCTTCATCATCTAATTCATCAAGATCAACTTGCTCCACTTGGGAGCCATTAGTCTCATCAAACACAATGTCACAAGAAACCTCAACCAACCCAGTGGATTTGTTGAAGACTCTATATGCCCTTGTGTTTGAGTCATATCCTAGTAAAAAGCCTTCTACAGCCTTAGGAGCAAATTTAGATTTTCTACCTCTTTTAATTAAAATAAAGCACTTACTCCCAAAGACTCTAAAATATGAAACATTGGGCTTTTTACCAGTAAGGAGTTCATAAGATGTCTTCTTGAGGATTCTGTGAAGGTAGAGCCGGTTGATGGAGTAGCAAGCAGTGTTGATTGCCTCCACCCAAAACCGGTCCGGTGTCTTGTACTCATCAAGCATGGTTCTTGCCATGTCCAATAGAGTTCTATTCTTCCTCTCTGTAGGAAACGGGTGAAGCCTAAGAGGGGGGTGAATTAGGACTTCTAAAACTTTCGCTAAACTAGGCCACAATTAAATCCCTAGAGCAAAACCTATGCAAATAGTCAAACTAGAATGTGCAAACTAGGTTTTGTCTAAGTGTTGCTATCTCTACCGCAAAGGCTAAGTTTCAATCTACACTAGATATGTATGAATACAAGATTGAAACTTAAATGCTTAATATTAATGCGGAAACTTAAAGAGCAAAGTAGAGAAGCAAACTCTCGTGGATGACGCTGGTATTTTTACCGAGGTATCCGAAACCGTGCAAGATCCCGACTAATCCTCGTTGGTGCCCCTACGCGAAGGGAAGCCCACGCGAGGGCCAAGCACCTCGGTCGAGTAACTCCGTAGAGAGCCGCGGGCCTTCTCCACACGCAAGTGGTGCTCCGCTTCCGGCTCCTCTCGGACGCTCCCCGCCGTCTCCACTATCGAGCTTCCGGCCGAAACGCCGCGGGCCTCGTTCCCTCTGGTACACGGTGGCGGCCGTGACACAAACGCGGTTGTCACGGTCTCGCAAGACTCTCGCCCCACTCGGTACAATTACAATGGCTCACGCAAGAGCCGAGGGGTTGTGAGGTTTATCTAAACTCACTCAACAATCTAGGGTTCACCTAGAGCAAGCGCTAAAGCGGTCTAACTAACCTAAGCACTTCGCAAAGCACCTACGCTAATCACTGAGTGATTCTATTAAGCACTTGGGTGTTTGAGCACTTGGAAATGTCTACAATATGCCTTGGTATGTTGCTAGGGCTCCCACACCTCCAAATGGCCGGTTGGGTGAAGTATATATAGGCCCCAACTCAAATATAGCCATTGGAAAGCAGTTCTGCAGCTTTCTGCGGCGCACCGGACAGGTGCACCGGACTGTCCGGTGGTGCACCGGACATGCCACGTGTACTAGCCGTTAAAAGTAGCCGTTTGAGCTTCCGAAGATGGCGCACCGGACATGGCGCACCGGACGGTCCGGTGTGCACCGGACAGCCCATGTCCGCTTGTCGTATTTTGGTCGTAACTTTTAGCTCTGAACTCCGATTTCGATGATCTTGTACTTTTTGGAAAGCTTATGAAATTCTCTACATCCCAGAGTTGAAGCCATACCAGTTTGAGCAAATTTAGCACACCGGACAGTCCGGTGTGCACCAGACATCCCATATGCTGCTCTTGTTTTTTCAGCAATTCCGACTTCGTATTGTGGGCATAACTTTTAGCTCCAAACTCCGATTTTGATGATCTTGGACTTTTTGGAAAGCTTATAAAATTATCCACATCTTAGAGTTGAAGCCATGTCAGTTTGAGTAGATTTGATTTTGTGAAACACTTCCAATTCAGTCAGCCCTTCCTCTCAACTTTGTCAAGTTCACTTTTGTTTTGCATCTTTGTATCTCACTTCTACTTCTTGATGTGTTGGACTCTTAGCATATATAAATTGTCTTCAATATGACTTTGTAATGTCTTATATGGGTATTATAATGTATTCTTTGAGGTGTTGCATCCTCAGAGCCTCAGTCCAATCTACTTTGCATCCTGTGGACTACAACACACAAACACTTGGAAAATACATTAGTTCACAAGTTGTGTTAATCATCAAACACCAAAATCTATTAAGCCAAATGGCCCGAGGTACATTTTCCTTACAATCTCCCCCTTTTTGGTGATTGATGACAACACAACCAAAGCAAGCAAATATTACAAACATTTGAATATAAATATACAATCTACTTGCTAGGATGCATGTTTGTCCCCGTAATGTGAGATTATGGACTTAAGCCTCCCCCTAACTCCATAATTCACTTACTTCCTATTTTAGACCAAAATGCAAAAACTACTTGAAAGATCAAAATTTTAATTTGGTGGTGTTTGGTGTTTGATAACATTTTCATTGCTTTGGTCCCTACAACTTCTCCCCCTTTGGCATCAACCACCGAAAAGGAAGACATTAAAAGCATATAGGAAGCAAATAAGACTTGCCCTCAAAAAGGATTTGTAAAATAATACCAATTGAAACACCAAATTGATACTCCCCCTAAATGAGTGTTCTCCTTTAGAAAGAATTTTCTCCCCCTGTAGAGACAAAGAAATACTCCCCTCTAACAGAGATCTTCTACTTAGGAAAAAGCATGTGAGAAATGGAGGTGCAAGTCATGATTTGAATAGACTAACTTCCCTTATGCATAGGTAACAAAATATGAGTTAACAATATATGCATTTATAGCAACATGGGAAGTATAAGATATGAAATATAGTCTAATCAAATATTGGAGAAGACATGTAAATGTTACTAAGTGTAGTCTCAAAGATACCAATTGAAAGTCAATTGCGGACCAATTGAATACCAATGGCAGGCTTGCAGACATAAGAATTCTTGTAGATTTGCAGTGGAAGCTTGTTGTCTTTCTCCGGGGACTTCATTTTCCTTACAATGAGACTACTACATGAAATAGACTTGAAAACAGGTATTAGTCTCAAAGACTTAGATTATAGAGTAACCTCCCCCTGGATTTGTGCATACAAGTTTTGAATACTTGTAGGAGACATGCACTTTGATTTGATATCAAGAGGGGAAAATTATCTATAATCCGAACTTTGGCACATATAAGTTAAATGATACAACTTGTAGAATATGAGTGTTTTACCTGTAGCATTTAAAATTATTAATTGATGTATCATTTACTATGGAGTGATAAAGAAGCTATGTGCCGTGCTTAAATACACATTTTAAACCGTGTAGGTTTGCTTAAGTGTATGAATTGAAAACAAGCAGTCCTACCATGTGATTTACCTAGTATGCATGCGTTTAAGAAAAAGTAAGTACAAATTGTAATACTAGGCATGAGAGGTAAAACTAGATACAAGAAAATAGATACGCATATCTAAAAATAAGGAATACAATAAATCTAGTTACCTTAGTCATGGGTGGGGAAATTTGGGTCCAAAATATCTACTAACCCTCTTGGCAATAAACTTGATCCAATGTGATGTATCCCATGATATACATCCTAACTTTGCCAAGTCTCCAAATTTCCCGTTCCTCCTTTGGTCTACTCACTTCCCTTTCGGGATCCAAACCTTCTTGGTGCTTTTCATGGTTGTAATTATTTCCTTTGGCACCCAGATGCGTTTGGCCCCCTTTCCTTTGTTGGCTTGCTTGTTGGCCTTGATTGCTATCACCTTTCCATTCTTTTTCTTTTTGATCAAATATGGTGTAGCAGCCTTTTTGTCCACCTTTTTGATGTAGGTGTTGGAGATTTTGCTTGATGGCTTTTGCTTGAGCTTTTGCCTTTGTTTGTCCCCGGTCATCGCCTTGCATTGGAAAGTCTTATGGCCTTCCATGTGACATAGCCGACAAATCACAATTTCTCCCTCCATAGGCTTGTTCACTCCCGCAGTGGTGTTATCCTGTGGAGGTCGGATTTGTTTGGCTTTGCCTTTCTTGTCATACAAAGCCTTGCCAAGGCGAGCCACTTCTTGCCTTAATTGTTCATTTTCCTTTGCAACCTCATCCGAACATGTTTCTGCAACATATCTCAACACGAACTTGGTTGCATGGGTTAGAAACATCAATTAAATCAAAGCAAGAAGTAGACCATCCTTTTTAATAATTTCAGGAATTTCAACTAAAGATGCTTCTGGGGTGCTACCAATGTTTTCTAGCTTAGTAGTTAGCTCATTGTTGTGTATGCTAAGAATTTCCATTTTCTCTAGCAAATTTTCAATAGTATTTTGGGAGCTAGCTAACTTAGCCTTGAGTTTTTCATTCTTTTTAATAAGGCCATCATCGGTAGCACTGAATGGAGCACTAGATTCTAATAGCTCAATTTTGGTTGACAGCTCACTATTTAAGTTTGCAAAAGTTTCAAATTTTTCTAGCAAACCTTTGTAATCATTTTGGGAGCTAATCAACTTATTTTTCAAGGTTTTAAGTTGAGCTTTTTGTTTAGTGCAAACATCTTGAAAAAATTCAACGGCATTCGCAAGCTCATCTACAGAGGGCTTTCCCTCACCTTCATCATCACTACCACTTTCATCACTAGAGTATGGAATGCTTTTAATACCTCTTGCCATAAGGCATTTGTGTGATGACCGTGATGAGCGTGAGGAGGACCGTGGCTGCGCGTCCTTGGAGGTTCATCTTCACTTGAAGAGTCATCCCAAGTTCTAACACTTGTTAGCGTCTTGCCTTTGCTCCTCTCCTTTTTGGGTTCGGCCATAGTTGGACAGTTGTCCCTGAAGTGGCCCTTCTCCCCACATGCAAAGCATCCTCTCTTCCTTTGCTTTTTCCTGTCAATGTTAAAGAGAAGATCTTTGACCTGCAGGGGCACACCCATTAGATTAATCTTGCGGATCATCCCCATTACCTTTCCGATGCGTCGGATTGTTTCTTCGTCCTCGGAGGATGATGTGCATGGTTGATTATCTTCATCATCATCAATTTCTTCTTCTTCCTCTTCTTCACTTGAGGAACTTGGAGTGGGAGCCTTCTTTTTGCCCTTCCTTTCATCACATGCAAAAGCATATGGCCTTGAGGAAGTTGGCTCCTCTCCCCGACACATTTTTCGCGACATCTCAAAAGCCGCGATTTTTCCAATTACAATGGTTGGGGTCATGTTACCCAAGCCCTCCATGTTGTGAAGGATAGTGATGATGCTCCCATATCTTCGTTGTGGTAGTAGGGAGATAATCTTCCTCACAATGTCCGCATCACCTAGCTTATTAATGCCAATAGAATTGAGCTCATTGATAATTAGATTCAAACGAGAATACATGTCTCTAACAAGCTCATCATCTTTCATAGCAAAAGAATTATACTCATTTAAGACTAGGCAATCTTTTTGCTCACGGACATTGGATGTGCCGTCATGGAGCTCATGCAATTTTAGCCAAATCTCATTAGCAGTTTTCAAGGTAAATACTTGATTAAAAATATCCATGCTAAGAGATTCATACAAGCAATTTTTGGCTCTAGCATTTAAGTGAATTTCTTTTTCCTCACTCGTGGTTGGTTTCTCGGGATTCTTGAGGGGTTTCATCCCGTCACGAGTGACTCTCCAAACACCTAGATCAACGGCCTCTAGGTAGCAAGCCATTCTAGCACTATAATATGGGAAGTTAGTGTCGTCGAAGTGTGGTGGCCTATGGGTATCCATCCCTTCCTCTAAAAAGCGTCGGCTCTTTTAGCGGTGAAGCTAAAACGTTTCAAATGAGCCAAACCAGGCTCTGATACCACTTGTAGGAAACGGGTGACGCCTAAGAGGGGGGGTGAATTAGGACTTCTAAAACTTTCGCTAAACTAGGCCACAATTAAATCCCTAGAGCAAAACCTATGCAAATAGTCAAACTAGAATGTGCAAACTAGGTTTTGTCTAAGTGTTGCTATCTCTACCGCAAAGGCTAAGTTTCAATCTACACTAGATATGTATGAATACAAGATTGAAACTTAAATGCTTAATATTAATGCGGAAACTTAAAGAGCAAAGTAGAGAAGCAAACTCTCGTGGATGACACCGGTATTTTTACCGAGGTATCCGGAACCGTGCAAGGTCCCGACTAATCCTCGTTGGTGCCCCTACGCGAAGGGAAGCCCACGCGAGGGCCAAGCACCTCGGTCGAGTAACTCCGTAGAGAGCTGCGGGCCTTCTCCACACGCAAGTGGTGCTCCACTTCCGGCTCCTCTCGGACGCTCCCCGCCGTCTCCACTATCGAGCTTCCGGCCGAAACGCCGCGGGCCTCGTTCCCTCCGGTACACGGTGGCGGTCGTGACACAAACGCGGTTGTCACGGTCTCGCAAGACTCTCTCCCCACTCGGTACAATTACAATGGCTCACGCAAGAGCCGAGGGGTTGTGAGGTTTATCTAAACTCACTCAACAATCTAGGGTTCACCTAGAGCAAGCGCTAAAGCGGTCTAACTAACCTATGCACTTCGCAAAGCACCTACGCTAATCACCGAGTGATTCTATTAAGCACTTGGGTGTTTGAGCACTTGGAAATGTCTACAGTATGCCTTGGTATGTTGCTTGGGCTCCCACACCTCCAAATGGCCGGTTGGGTGAAGTATATATAGGCCCCAACTCAAATATAGCCGTTGGAAAGCAGTTCTGCAGCTTTCTGCGGCGCACCGGACAGGTGCACCGGACTGTCTGGTGGTGCACCAGACATGCCACGTGTACTAGCCGTTAAAAGTAGCCGTTTGAGCTTCCGAAGATGGCGCACCGGACATGGCGCACCGGACGGTCCGGTGTGCACCGGACAGCCCATGTCCGCTTGTCGTATTTTGGCCGTAACTTTTAGCTCCGAACTCCGATTTCGATGATCTTGTACTTTTTGGAAAGCTTATGAAATTCTCTACATCCCAGAGTTGAAGCCATACCAGTTTGAGCAAATTTGGCACACCGGACAGTCCGGTGTGCACCGGACATCCCATATGCTGCTCTTGTTTTTTCAGCAATTCTGACTTCGTATTGTGGGCATAACTTTTAGCTCCGAACTCCGATTTTGATGATCTTAGACTTTTTGGAAAGCTTATAAAATTATCTACATCTCAGAGTTGAAGCCATGTCAGTTTGAGTAGATTTGATTTTGTGAAACACTTCCAATTCAGTCTTCCCTTCCTCTCAACTTTGTTAAGTTCACTTTTGTTTTGCATCTTTGTATCTCACTTCTACTTCTTGATGTGTTGGACTCTTAGCATATATAAATTGTCTTCAATATGACTTTGTAATGTCTTATATGGGTATTATAATGTCTTCTTTGAGGTGTTGCATCCTCAGAGCCTCAGTCTAATCCACTTTGCATCCTGTGGACTACAACACACAGACACTTGGAAAATACATTAGTTCACAAGTTGTGTCAATCATCAAACACCAAAATCTATTAAGCCAAATGGCCCGGGGTACATTTTCCTTACACTCTCCACTACACCATTTTGTTGAGGTGTGTAGAGAGAAGAGAACTCATGCTTGATGCCCTCTTCCTCAAGAAATCCTTCAATTTGAGAGCTCTTGAACTCCGTCCCATTATCACTTCTTATCTTTTTGATCCTTAATCCGAACTCATTTTGACCCCATCTCAAGAATCCTTTTAATGTATCTTGGGTTTGTGATTTTTCCTGCAAAAAGAACACCCAAGCGAAGCGAGAATAATCATCCACAATAACAAGACAGTACTTACTCTCGTCGATGCTTATGTAAGCTGTCGGGCCGAATAGATCCATGAGGAGTAGCTCAAGCGGCCTATCAGTTGTCATGATGTTCTTGTGTGGATGATGAGCGCCACTTGCTTTCCTGCTTGGCATGCGCTACAAACTCTGTCTTTCTCAAAATGAACATTGGTTAGTCCTAAAATGTGCTCTCCCTTTAGAAGCTTGTGAAGATTCTTCATCCCAACATGGGCAAGTCGGCGATGCCAGAGCCAACCCATATTAGTCTTAGCAATTAAGCAAGTGTCAAGTTCAGCTTTGTTATCATTAAAATCAACTAAATATAGCTGACCCTCTAACACTCCCTTAAATGCTATTGAATCATCACTTCTTCTGAAGACAGTAACACCTATATTTGTAAATAGACAGTTGTAGCCCATTTTACATAATTGAGAAATAGAAAGCAAATTGTAATCTAAAGAATCTACAAGAAAAACATTGGAAATAGAATGGTCAGGTGATATAGCAATTTTACCCAATCCTTTAACCAAACCTTGATTTCCATCCCCGAATGTGATAGCTCGTTGGGGATCTTCGTTTTTCTCATAGGAGGAGAACATTCCTTTCTCCCCTGTCATGTGATTTGTGCACCCGCTATCGATTATCCAACTTGAACCACCGGATGCATAAACCTACAAAACAAGTTTAGGCGTTGTTCTTAGGTACCCAAACAGTCTTGGGTCCTTTGACGTTAGAAACAAGCACCTTGGGTACCCAAACACAAGTCTTAGGACTCTTGTGTTTGCCCCAACATATTTGGCAACTACTTTGCCTGATTTGTTAGTTAACACATATGATGCATCAAAAGTTTTAAATGAAACATCATGCTCATTTGATGCAGCAAGAATTTTTTTTCTAGGCATTTTAACATAAGTGGTATGCCTAGAGCTAGAAGCCTCATTTTTATACATAAATGCATGATGAGAAATAGTGTGAGGTTTCCTAGCATGAATTTTCCTAATTTTGTGCTCAGGATAGTTAGCAGGATATAAAATGTAGCCCTCACTATCCTAAACCATGGGAGCCTTACCCTTAACAAAATTAGATAGTTTCTTAGGGGCATTAAGTTTGACATTGCTCCCCTGTTGGAAACCAATGCCATCCTTAATGCAAGGGCGTCTCCCATTATAAAGCATGCTACGAGCAAATTTAAATTTTTCAGTTTTGAGCTCATGCTCGGCAATTTTAGCACTTAATTTAGCTATGTGATCGTTTTGTTGTTTAATCATGGCAAGGTGATCATCCATTGCTTCTACATTAATATATCTACATCTAGTACAAATAGAAACATGCTCAATAGTAGATGTAGATGGTTTGCAAGCATTTAATTCTTCTATCTTAGCTTTTAATCTACCATTCTCATCTCTAAGACATGAAATAGAATCATTGCAACCATTCAATTTTTCAATCTTAGAAACTAAACTAGCATTTTCATTTCTAAGACTAGAAAATGAATCATGACAAATGCTAAGCTTCTTAGTTAATTTTTCACATTTTTCTACTTCCTGAGCATAGGCATTTTTTAGTTTAACAAAATTTTGTTTTCTTTAATGAGGAAGTCCTCTTGGCTATCCAAGAGTTCATTCTTCTCATTAATGGCTTCAATTAATTCATTTAATTTTTTCTTTTGGTCCATGCTAAGGTTGGCAAAGAGAGACATTAAATTATCTTCACTATCACTAGAGCTACCCTCATCACTAGATGTTGTATATTTGGGGATGGCCCTAGAGTGTACCTTCTTCTTCTTGCCGTCCTTAGCCATGAGACACTTGTGGCCGACTTTAGTGAAGAGGAGGCCCTTGTTGACGGCGATGTTGGCGGCGTCCTCGTTGGAGGAGGAGTCGGTGGAGCTCTCGTCGGAGTCCCATTTCCGTCATATGTGGGCATCGCCGCCCTTCTTCTTGTAGTATCTCTTTTTCTCTTTCTTCTTCCCTTTCTTTTCGTCGTCCCTGTCACTTCCACTAGAAATTGGACATTTTGCTATGAAATGGCTAGACTTACCACATCGGTAGCACACCTTCTTGGAGCGGGACTTGAAGTCCTTCCCCCTCCTTTGTTTGAGGATTTGGCGGAAGCTCTTGATGATGAGCGCCATTTCCTCATTGTCAAGTTTGGAGGCGTCGATTGAAAGCCTACTTGATGTAGACTCCTTCTTCTCTTCTTCCGTCGCTTTGAATGCGACGGGTTGCACCTCGGGTGTGGAGGTGGCGCCTTGCTCCAAGTTAACAATGTGTTTGGAGTCTTTGATCATAAGTTCAAAGCTCACAAAGTTGCCAATCACTTCCTCAAGAGACATTAGTTTGTATCTAGGATCCCCACATATTAATTGAACTTGAGTAGGATTACGAAAAACAAGGGATCTTAGAATAACCTTGACCATTTCATGGTCATCCCATTTGGTGCTCCCGAGGTTGCGCACTTGGTTGACCATCGTCTTGAGCCGATTGTACATGGCTTGCGGCTCTTCCCCTTTGTTGAGGACGAATCGACCTAGTTCTCCCTTGATCGTTTCACGCTTGGTGATTTTGGTCACTTCGTCCCCTTCGTGCGCGGTCTTGAGGACGTCCCAAATTTCTTTGGCACTCTTTAACCCTTGCACCTTGTTATACTCCTCTCGACACAAGGAAGCGAGGAGTATAGACATGGCTTGAGAGTTAAAGTGCCTAATTTGGGCGGCCTCGTCCGAGTCATAGTCTTTGTCCCCCACTTGTGGTACCTGCGCTCCAAATTCAACTATGTCCCATATGCTTTCGTGGAGTGAGGTTAGATGGTGCCTCATTTTATCACTCCACATACAATAATCTTCATCATAAAAATATGGTGGTTTTCCTAGGGGAACGAAAAGTAATGGAGCGCGCTTTGAAATACGGGGATAGCGAAGAGCCATCTTACTATACTTCTTGCACTCATGGCGCTTAGAAGCGACGGATGACTCGAAGCTTGATGTGGAGGGTGACGAAGAGTCGGTCTCGTAGTAGACCACCTTTTTCATCTTCTTCTTCTTGTCACCTTTTCGATGCAACTTGATGGAGGAAGAGGATTCCTCCTTGTGTTTGTTGCCGGACTCCCTTGAGAGAGTCCTCCCCGAGCTTGCAGACTTGTCGCCGGTCATGATCTCCCTCTTGGCGTGATCTCCAAACATCACTTCGAGTTGGTTAGACTCTTAATGAAGCACTGGCTCTGATACCAATTGAAAGTCGCCTAGAGGGGGTGAATAAGCGAAACCTGAAATTTATAACTTTAAACACACACTACACGCCGAGGTTAGCGTTAGAATTAAATTCAAGTCAGAAAGAGAGGGGAAAACAAATCAATAAGAATCAAGGCGAATGAACACGGTGATTTGTTTTACTGTGGTTCGGTTCCAAAGAACCTAGTCCCCGTTGAGGAGGTTACAAAGACCGGGTCTATTTCAACCCTTTCCCTCTCTCAAACGGTCACTTAGACCGAGTGAGCCTTCTTCCTTAATCTCACGGGTAACTAAGACCCCTCAAGGACCACCACACTCTTGGTGTCTCCTGCCTCCCTTACAAAGTACTTGAGAATAAGAATAGGAAAATAAGAAAGGCCAAGCCAAGCAACAAGAGCAACAAAAGAACACAAGAACACCCTCTCTCAAGTCCCTAATGGAATTGAGTTGATTTTGAAGACTAAGAGAGGATTCAATCTATTTGATGTGTCTTGGAGTGGAGACTTTTTCTCTTGTATTGAATGAGATGTTTGGAATGCTTGGATGGATATGAATGAGGTGGTTGGGGGTATTTATAGCCCCCAACCACTTCCATAGCCGTTGGGGAGGCTGTTGGTGATGGGCGCACCGGACAGTCCGGTGCGCCACCGGACAGGTATTGCATGTTGTCCGGTGCGCCGCCACGTCACCCAATCGTTAGGGTTCGGAGCGAAGTCGGCCATTGGAGCTTTGTCCTCTTGCGACACCGGACAGTCCGGTGCCCCTCTGACTTGCTGCTCTGACTTTTGCGCTGCGCTGTTGATCTATCAGAGTCGACCGTTGCGTGTAGATAGCCGTTGCTCTGCTAGCACACCGGACAGTCTGGTGAATTATAGCGGAGCACGCCTTCGTTTTCCTGAGAGTGGCTGGTTGACACCTGTATGGTCCTGGTGCACCGGACACTGTCCGGTGGCACACTGGACAGTCCGGTGCGCTATTCTTCAGCACACTCAAGTTCTTTGCTCCGTTTCAAATTGAGTCCCTAACTTGAATATTTTATTGGTTTGTGTAGAACCTTATGCACCTATAATACATGAATTCTAGACAAACTAGTTAGTCCATGTTTTTGTGTTGACGATCAACCACCAAAATTAATTATAGGAAAAGGTTAACCCTATTTCCCTTTCAAGTCGTACTCTTCATTTAGGGACTAACCGCCCGAAGAGATGGATCCTAAAGGTAAGGGGATGGTGATCAATGACAAGGAGAAGGAGATCCTCTAAATGGACAAGCCAAAAGGTGACAAGCCCACTGACTTAAGCTCAAGTCACAAGAAAAGGGATGGGAAGAAGAAGAGGCGCATTAAGAAGATCATATACTATGACAGCGACGCCTCCTCTTCTTCACCAAGGGATGACGATGATGGAGACTCTTCATCGAAAAAGAAAACGGTTAGTCAGAATTACTCTTTTGATTATTCTCGCATCCCTTATAATTTGAATGCTCACTTATTATCTATTCCACTTGGAAAACCCCCTCACTTTGATGGAGAAGATTATTCTTCCTGGAGTCATAAAATGTGTAGTCATTTATTCTCTCTCCATCCTAGTATTTGGGAAAATGTTGTGAGAACCAAGTGGGTGTTCTGCAGTAAGCAAGATGAGCATGGGGTGGTGACAAGAAACAAGGCTCGACTTTTGGCAAAGGGTATGCCCAAGTCGCAGGTTTGGATTTTGAGGAGACTTTCGCTCCTGTAGCTAGGCTTGAATCAATACACATATTATTAGCCTATACTGCTCACCATTCTTTTAAGTTGTTTCAAATGGACGTGAAGAGCGCCTTCGTCAATGGACCAATCAAGGAGGAAGTATATGTGGAACAACCCTGTTGGGGACTTGTTCTCAAATGCTATGAATTAAGAATAAGGCAACACAGAAAGAAGTTCATGGTTAATGCCCTTTGTCCTTCGAAGCATTATTTCCCTTAGGATATAACAATCTTCGGACGAAGGTCATGAAGGACATACCTTCATCATCACAGTTTACATCGATGAAAGGAAAAGCATATGAAACATGAGAAATAACATGAATAATCATATAACATCATTTATACGTCCTTATTATATAATCATGGATGAATAAGAACAATACTGAATTACATTTGTACCTTCGGCTTGACAGAAGGCAAAAGTACAAGCGTGACACACGAGCGAGTACAAGTCAGCATGAACAGTACGGGGTACTGTTCATCTATTTATAGGCACAGGGTGCAGCCTGTGTGAAATTACACTCATGCCCTTCATGTTCACTATTGACTTAAGAACAATCTGTCGAGGACTAGATAGCCTTTTCCTCCTTAAGTCGGTTCCTTTTTCTGCTACTGAGCCGAAGCTCCCTTGCGCGCAGCTTCGGTGCTGGTTCAACCTTCGTTCCGACCCTGCTTTCCATATTGTGTACAGCTTCATCTCGAGTCCGAAGGTTCCTGTACATATACTATGCTTGGGAAACATTGTTAATCATGTTTTTGAGGACCTTCGGAAGACGAAGGCCCCCAAAAGTAGCCCCTCGCAGTATTAATTTGTTATAACAATGAATTCAGACTGCGACGTGAACGAAGGCCTTAAGCCGAAGGTCCGAAAAAACACCTTCCCTTTGCTAGAATAGCAACAATCAATGACAGACGGGGCCCTCCAAGTTGTAGCGTGCTAGGCGTATAAATATGAACTCACACCTGCAACATTTGGTACGTTGTTTCTGCCATTTGCATTATTTTCTCAAACTTTTAGCTCTTGCTCACTAGCGCTCGCTAGATTTTTCAAGCTTTTTGAGCTTCGGTTAAAAGACGCGTTTTCACCATGTCTGGGGAAAAAATGATTGAGAGGGTGAAGCTGACTGAAAAGACGAAGCTGTTTGAAGAGAAGAAGGTTATGAATCCTTATATTGCTGGATTTATTGAGTCCATGGCAAAAACAAACACATAGAAGATTACTAAAAAGATACTGGAAGGTTTATCTGAAGATACTGGTGACAGCGATAGCTATGATGTGGAAAGTGGGGATGAAGATTTTGAGGATCAGCCCTAGCGACCAAGCCATGCTGTCTTCGGAAAATCGACCATTAAACAGAGTCATCTTGAGAACATGAGAGGAAGGTACTTTCGGGACATGTCTATCGTGAGGGCTGGCGGAGACAACAACGTCCCTGCTCCTGAGGAAAACGAAGTTGTTATCTACTGAAGCTTTTTTAAGGCTGGACTTCGGTTTTCTTTGAGCAAGTTTGTAGTTGAAGTGCTGAAGATCTACCAGATCTTCCTTCATCAGATCACCCCGAAGCTATTATGAGGATGGGGATTTTTGTCTGGGCTGTAAGGAGTCAGGGGCTAGAGCCAAGCACAAAGTGCTTTTGCAGTATGCACGAGCTCTTATATGAGACGAAGGCTACCGGCAAAGAACAGTACCATAACAACTTCAGTTGTTATGGATTTATTGCTCGCCCCAACGTGAGCCACCCGGTGCCAACATTTCGAAATAGATGACCCAGAGCCTGGATGGAAGAGTGGTTTTATGTGAAGAATGATTTAAAGGCAAGGGAAGACATTAAAAAAATCATCCAGCGCCCCATCTGGTCTCGCTTCGGCCTCCAAAGGCCGAAGGTGGAAATTGATGACGCTGTCGAAGCGTGTCAGAGGGCTTTCAACACTGTTTGCTCCTTCATTGGCACAAGAGATTTGATTCAAGAACATATAGCCTTCAGGGTATGGCCGCTTGTGGAAAGCTGGGAACTGCCGAAGGAGACCACCGCCGACTCTGGTGAGGGTGGTCTGGTCCGACTGAAGTATACCTTCAGATTTAGGGAGAAATTTGATGAGCCGAACGACGACTGGCTGAAGTGCATCGAAGCTACCAGTGATGAGCTGCTTGGAGCATACTCCAAGGCTGAAGATAATGCTCTGTCCGCAGCCTTTGGTGGTCGGGGCAAGAAAAGATTAAAAGGGTATTTGATGTTATTGGCTTCGTATACCCTAATTACTGCTACTCGCTGCGAGGACAAGAGAAAAAGAGGAAGATTGCTGCTTTGGTCACCCCAGCTGAGCCTGTGCCAAAGAGCAAAAAGGTGAAGGTTCTGACCCACCGGCCGCGTTACATTGAACCGATCGTGGTGCCTGAATTTGGCGTAGGGTCCACTTCAGCAGTCGAAGCAACACAGACTGCTTCGATTACACAGAGCGCCGAAGAGCCGACCGTATTGCCGAAGACGCTTACAGTCAAGGCAGTCGAAGATAAGGCCGAAGAGCCAAAGGTTGAAGAAATAATAAGGATGCCAAAAATTTTGAGCCCTCCGACGAAGGCAAATCTGCCAAAGATGCAAAAGGCTTTTGCCGCAACTCCCAAGAGGAGAAGGATGGCCAACGTACTAGATGCTGTGCTGGAGACTACAAAGGCATTGAGCCCTGCTCCTGCAAAGAAAATTGCTCAAACTGAAGCCAAATCACAGGCCGAAGCCGAAACCGGCCAAGTAGAAGCCGAAGCTACGCAAGCTCAAGCTGAAGTCGAAGCTGGGCCTTCAGTGCTCATCGAGACAAAGCCTACCGCGCCTGAAGAAAAAGCGGCAGAGCAAATTGCTCCTGAAAAGATTGAGACTCCTGCTCCCGAAGCTTTGATCGAAAATATTGACTACATCATTCAACACGCTTCGGGGAAGAAGCTGTCCGAAGAAGAAATTCTAGAAGCCAGGCACTATGCGCGAAAGTTGAAATATCCGAAGGGAGCCTTGCTTTTTAACGGGAATAATGAAGATGATTTCTTGTACTGTCTTCCAGACAACAAAGAAATACCCGTTTGCCGGGAGATAGGTAGAAGCATGGGATTCCCAAAGCTGGAAGACGGCCTTTCAATTTTGTCGAAGGGTGATCTTGCTGACAGCCTAGCATACAACAGTATAAAGGTATAGAAGTTAACTTTGAATTTGAGAAGGAGGTATTTCATTTGTCATACTCAATTCTTTCCTCCTCTTGCAGGGCTTAATTCTTAGTGATGCCCTTAGGGCGCAAAAAATATTGAAGACGAAGGCTATACGATGGCTCTAAATAACCTTCGTTCAGAGGTGATTGAATTGAAAAACGAAGGTCTTGAAAAAGACAAAATCTTAATTTCTCTGGTAAACAAAGTGAAGGAAGACGAAGCTAGTTTCAAAGCTCAGGCCGAAGCCCAAAAGACTGAAATTGAAGACCTTCGGAGACAACTGGCCGAAGCTAAGGAAAAATGCGCACTCGCACAAGCTAACCAAGAAATTAGTGAATATTGAAAAAATCATCTAGAGAAAAAAGTTGACGAACTTCACACATCCAAGGAAAGGTGCTTTGAAAAATCTTTGGATTGCATAAATAAAATAAAAGCTAGCTTCGCCAAAGTGGGTGCCTATTCTGCTGAAGAAAATTTCATATGAGGCGACCATGAAGGCGTCGTTGAATGGATAAGTGGAGAAGCCGAGACATTCGAAGAAATTTTGAGTGATCGCGGGGATGTTTGCGCGTTTTCCGGTGCGCGGGGAGTTTCAGCCATCTTGGAGAAGGCGGGATGTGATCACATTAAGACCATGGCTCAGGCCGAAGCTGCCTTCTCCGTAGATGATACGAAGGATCCTCAGCTGAAGCAACCTTGATGGGCGAGAAATTTTACAATGATGTCTGGGTGAATGGTGGCCAAGAGATGGCCCATGAAATTATAAAGAAAAGTGAAAAAGACACCCACGACGCCCGAGCAGAAGCAAGGCGATCGAGCTGAAGAAGTTGCATAGCGCGAAAAGCGTATAGGTATTATTTTTGGTTTTTAGCTTCGACATTTTTATTTTGTGGCTTCGGACTAATTAATTTTTCCTACTTCATCTGAATTATCTCCACCGCCGGAACCGTTTGATCCCCTAGCTGATCCAAAAATGAAGGAAGCGCTGGACATCATAAACATGGCTGAATCCATCATCGACAAAGTCGTCAACAAATTGCTGAACGAAGTTACAGAGAAAATTCTTAAAGAGGACTAGATTTTATTGTATTAAACATTTTGAAAAGCTTGATGTATACAACAAATGAAGGAAGATTAGGTTTCTATTGTAACAAACCTATGTAATATTTAGAGTGTTGAATTGAATATGTAAATTATTTTAGTTTATTTCTTTGCAATGCATGAAATTTACGCACATACCGTTTTTGAGCCTTCGGCGAAACAACACCTTCCCTTCTTTTCATGCTTCGTAAAGAAAAAGATCCATGCTTCGTAAAGAAAGATATATGTGCTTTGTAAAAAGAGATCCCTTCTTGTAACAAGGCTGATAAAAACTATATCTCCCAAAACTTACTTCGTGCCTTAGCACCTTTTTATTTTGACGAATCATTTGCCGAAGATGAGCTTCGTATTCAATTCTCGTATCATTGATGCAATATGATGTGTGATGTGATGTTATGTGAAATGATGTGATGATATGATGCAAAAATCATGAGGATGCCGAAGACACACACCCACACGCCCACACTGGAACACACAAGCTCTACATCCCCTTATGAATGACTTTTGAGCTTCTTCACCTTCTATTTCGTTGATATAAGTTCTGCATCCCCTTAGGAACGTCTTTTGAACTTCTTCGCCTTCTATTTCGGTGGTATAAGTTCTGCATCCCCTTAGGAATGACTTTTGAAGTTCTTCGCCTTATATTTTGGTGGTATTTGGCTCTGCATTCCCTTTGGAACGACTTTTGAGCAGAAAACTTACACTGTGCTTCCTTAAGAACGACTTTTTGTAGCTTCGTCAATTTTAGCTCTGCATTCCCTTAGGAACGTCTTTTGAGCTTAAAACTTACGCTGCGCTCCCTTAAGAACGACTTTTTTAGTAGCTTCGGCAAATTTAGCTCTGCATTCCTTTAGGAATGACTTTTGAGCTTCGTAATTCTGTGAAGAAGATTTTGAGCTTCGTAATTCTGTGAGGAAGATATATTTCATTCTAATAGAAGCAAAATCATTACAAGAATTTAAAACTAAATTTACATTACTTGTTCCTTATTAAAAAGCAAAATGGCATAGAACACAAAAGCATTTCAGAAGTAGGATATCGCTCAGTATATGTGCTTTGATTCTGGTATAGTACTATTGATTGTACGAGCTTCGGACTCCTCCCTGAAGTCACGTTGTTGCTGGGAGTGTTGGTGCCCTTCTGGCTGCTGGCTTCGGGAATAAGTAGTTTGCAGTGGTGGTGGCGGTGGAAGCTGAGGCCAAGAAGCCTGTGAATGGCTTGCCAAAGCAACAGAGGCTGCAGGTTGATTGCCCATGTATTCCGGTATGTAAGGAGAGTGGCACGAAGCAGTGTGCAAGACCTGCTTCGGCTGATTCTGCCGAGCTTCGGCTTCAGCGATCTCCTTTTGCTTCAGAATAGTGATTTGGCACGTTCTTGTAGTGTGGCCCTTGTCCTCACCACAGAATAAGCAATAAATTTTCCTGGGCTGATCCCCATATCTTCCTCCAAAGCCCCTGCCGCCTCTGCCCCTTAGAGCTGGTGGCCTGAAGGAGCTTTGTTGTTGTCCCGAAGAATGTGAGGTATGCTGTGGCCGCTGAAGCTGGCTTCCTTTGTCATCATTCTGACTGGAGCTGTGGATTGATCTGACATGCCTATGGTGGATTCTTCCTCCAAATCCCCTAGTCATCTCAGAGAATCTGTAAGCTTCCTCCCTTCTTTGGCGGAAGTCGTTGTCAGCCCGGATGTACTCATCCATTTTCTGAAGTAGCTTCTCCAGAGTCTAGGGGGGCTTCCTGGCAAAGTATTGAGCCATAGGTCCTGGCCAAAGACCCTTGATCATGGCCTCAATGACAATTTCATTGGGCACTGTGGGCTCTTGTGCTCTCAGTCGCAAGAACCTTCAGACATACGCCTGAAGGTATTCCTCATGGTCTTGTGTGCACTGGAACAAGGCCTGAGCTGTGACTGGCTTCGTCTGAAAGCCTTGAAAATTGGTAACCAGCATGTCCTTGAGCTTCTGCCATGACGTGATTGTCCCTGGCCAAAGAGAAGAATACCACGTCTGGGCCACGTTTCGGACTGCCATGACGAAGGACTTTGCCATGATAGCTGTGTTGCCCCTGTATGAGGATATTGTTGCCTCATAGCTCATCAAGAATTGCTTTGGGTCCGAGTGCCCATCATACGTGGGTAGCTGAGGTGGCTTGTAAGATTGTGGCCATGGGATAGCCTGCAATTCTACTGCCAGAGGAGAAGCATCATCAAAAGTAAAGCTACCATGATTGAAATCATCGTACCATTCATCTTCGTTGAACGAGCCCTCTTGACGAAGCTCCCAGTATTGAGGCCTTTGGTCGTGATCATCTTGAGTAAGATGACGCACTTCCTCAGTAGCTTCGTCAATCTTCTTCTGAAGGTCGGCCAGTCGAGCCATCTTCTCTTTTTTCCTTTGCACCTGCTGGTTAATGATTTCGAGGTCCCTGATCTGCTGGTCCAACTACTCCTCCTGAAGTGTTGGACTGGTGGCTTTCCTCTTTTGGCTTCTGGCCTCTCGGAGAGAGAGAGTATCTTGGTTTATGTCCAGTGGCTGTAGTGCAGCCCCTGGCGCTGTTATCTTCTTTGGCGGCATGACGAAGGTTGATGCTTTGCCAAAGATTGTGGAAGTGAGTACACCGGAGGTGGGCGCCAATGTTGGGGACTTGTTCTCAAATGCTATGAATTAAGAATAAGGCAACACAGAAAGAAGTTAATGGTTAATGTCGTTCGTCCTTCGAACCATTATTTCCCTTAGGATATAATGATCTTCGGACGAAGGTCATGAAGGACATACCTTCATCATCACAGTTTACATCGATGAAACGAAAAGCATATGAAACATGAGAAATAACATGAATAATCATATAACATCATTTATACGTCCTTATTATATAATCATGGATGAATAAGAACAATACTGAATTATATTTGTACCTTCGGCTTGACAGAAGGCGAAAGTACAAGCGTGACGCACGAGTGAGTACAAGTCAGCGTGAACAGTACGGGGGTACTGTTCATCTATTTATAGGCACAGGGCGCAACCTGTGTGAAATTACACTCATGCTCTTCATGTTCACTATTGACTTAAGAACAATCTATCGAGGACTAGATAGCCTTTTCCTCCTTAAGTCGGTTCCTTTTTCTGCTACTGAGCCGAAGCTCCCTTGTGCGCAGCTTCGGCGCTGGTTCAACCTCCGTTCCAACCTTGCTTGCCATATCGTGTACAGCTTCATCCCGAGTCCGAAGGTTCCTATACATATGCTATGCTTGGGAAACATTGTTAATCATGTTTTTAAGGACCTTCGGAAGACAAAGGCCCCCAACAAACCCCCTGGCTTCGAGAATGACAGGTATCCCGACCACGTCTATATGCTCTCTAAGGCGCTTTATGGACTTAAGCAAGCCCCAAGAGCATGGTATGAATGCCTTAGAGATTTTCTTATTTCTAATGCTTTGAAGGTTGGGAAAGCTAATCCTACTCTCTTTACTAAGACTTGTAATGGTGATCTATTTGTATGCCAAATATATGTCGATGACATAATATTTGGTTCTACTAATCAAAAGTCTTGTGAGGAGTTTAGCAGGGTGATGACGCAGAAATTCGAGATGTCTATGATGGGCGAATTGAACTACTTCCTTGGATTCCAAGTGAAGCAACTCAAGGAAGGGACCTTCATCTCTCAAATGAAGTACACCCAAGACTTACTCAAAAGGTTTGGGATGAAGGATGCAAAGCCCGCAAAGACGCCGATGGGAACGGACAGACATTTGGACCTCAACAAAGGAGTCTCAAAGTTGAATTGAAAGGGAAAAGGTGAACTTGGACAAAGAAAGGGCTTCCACTGCATTCCGATATCAATGTATCTTGTCCCATGTTCTTATTTGTGTTCTCATTGTCTTTTGATCTTATTTGACATTTTGGTGAGGCAATGGGGTTAAAGGGCCAACAAGTTCTCCTGTTTTGGTGCTTAATGCCTGTTGGAACTTGCTCTTTGCAGCAAGAAGGCCAACAAGAGTGAACGGTGGTGACAACAGGGTTACGTGCACGGGGGCAATAACACTGTTGATCTAGCCCCTCACGGGCACTGTGCGGGGGTATTTATAGGTATCTGAGTGCCCAGCGTCTTGTGTTAAGGACACATGTGCCCTCAGACACCTATTTTATCCCCAGAATATTCCCATAAAGCAGGGTTACAGACCGTAATTACAAGTACTCCTTTACAAGTCAGGCCCGTAATACAGAGGCGGCCACGCGGGGCCCGTTACAATGGGCCAGATCGCACGTGGGCCTTGGGACTGAACGAGGACGCGCCGTGGTAGGACGTCGCCGCAGGCCTTCGTCAACGTGCCGAGTCTTGCGAAGGGTGTCCCTGCCCGCTTTGTCTCTGTCGGACCAGCGGCTGCAGCGAAGGCCTCGAGCGAAGGGTGGCGTCTTTGCCTTCGCCCCAACATTTGCCCTCCGAGGGACCAGTTCGACAAAGTCACCTGGTGCCGAAGACGTCGCTAGATGGCGGAGACGCTGCCCTCGCTCGAAGTGGTTCCGCGGGGGTTTTTGATGTGACCGTTGATGGACGGCGTACTGTTGGATTGCGGGTTTCCCGAAGCGTCGCGGCCTGTCGGATTGCGGGTTTCCCGAAGAGCCGCGCCCCGCCTATAAAAGGGGGGCGGGGGCGGCGCTTTTTGAACTCTGCCTTCCGCGCTCCGTAAAACCCTAGCCGCCCGTCGTCTTGCTGCTCCTTTTCCTCCGCTGCTCCCTTAACTCGCCGGCGTTCTGGCTCGAGTGAAGCAGACCGCCCGCCGCCGACGACGGTACGTAGCAATGCCATCCTCTTCTTCCTCCGCCGACGCCGCGTCGCCGGCCGCCGCCTCGTCTGAGGAGACGTTGAGTAACGTGGAGGTGGAGGAGTTGCGCGCCGGCGACTCTGTTGAATTTGGTGTGTCACGGATGACGTCAGCCCGCATTGAAGATATGCAGCGGTTGGGCTACTTTGGCGGCGGGGTCGCCCGTGCTCCGGGGACGGAGGAAGTCCCCGAGCCGGAGGGCGAGTTGGTTGTTTTCGAGGCGTTCTTCGTCGCCGGACTCCGCTTGCCGGCGCACCGTTTTGTCAGCGAAGTCCTGCGTAGATTCAGCGTTCAAATACATCAGCTGACACCGAACGCCATAGTGGCGCTGGCGAAGTATGTCTGGGCGACGACTTCGTACGGCGGACAGCCATCGGTTGAAGTTTTTGCGAAGAATTATTGTTTGCATTGGCAGAAAAGGATGGTTGAGGACGGAGTTGCCCAGTTCGGGTCATGTACATTCACGCCGAAGACCGGCAAGACCACAATGCCAGTAGTGGAGTTGGTCCCGTGCGCCCGCAACAAGTGGGGCAATTGGAATGAATTTTGGTTTTATGTTGCTGAGGCTACTGTCGAAGGCCATGAAGGGCTCCCCGTGTCCTTAATGTGCTCTCACTATTACTCTGCGTATCCACCTTATGAAGTGGCAGAAGAGGATGCAGACGAAGGGGCCCTTCGGTGCGCCGCCGGTCAGAGCAGCGGTCGAGATTTAGTTGAAGAGTTCGTGGCGTACGGGGTCTGGCCCTTGGCGCACGGCTGGGCGCTGGGCGAAGTATGCCCTCGCCAGATGCCCTTTCACGGAGGAAGGGTGGTGCGAAGCCCTGCCTTCGCACTGAATTTGCGAAACCGTGACCCGGCCGCCTTTGTGCGTGATGCGGAGGGCTTGGCGGTGCGGCTCGTGGGGCGTTACGTGCCGAGGACGGAAGGCCAGCGCAGCTTTGACATCCGCGGGTCAAATGAACGCTTGAACAGGGTATTCGAATTAAATCAACTGCCGTACGACGGTTACCCTGGACAAGACGAAGCGGACCGCCGTGGGAAGAAGCCGGCGGTGGAGACTGGAGGCGACCCTGCGCTGGTGGCCGCCGCCTCCTCGAAAAAGAGAAAATTAGGTACTGCGATGGGAAGACTTGGGGTGTCTGATAGTTTCGCTAGAGATTTAATGAGGACGTGTGCGGCCCCGGGGGAGAGGATGTCTTCGCCCGAGCTCCGGGAGTCTTCGGCTCGGATGCTGAGGGTTACCGGGGGTTGTTGGCCTAAAAACATTCCTATCCCCTGCGCGGCTGAGGAGGACTGTTTTACATCTCGTATGGTTCATCGGTGGAAAGTTTTTCCTTATGGGCGAAATATCGGTCATGTTGTGTGGGCAGTAATGGACAAGGATCGCCAAGGCGCGGCGCGAAAACGCCAGGCGACTGTGAGGGTTCACGAAGCCCGGCCGAAAAGGCATCGGGGAACGGCGAAGGCTGAGGCCTCTGGCGGAGGCAAGCCGCCGCTGCCGACGAAGGTGGGCGCCTCCGCGCCTGGCAAGGCGCCGGAGACGACGGTGGGCGCCGGAGGCCCCAAGCTGTCGAAGGTGGTGCCGTCTGCCAGCGGGGTGGCGGAGGCTGCGAAGGCGGCCCGATCGCTACCGCTGCCTGGCAAGCGTGTTGCCGACTTCGGCACCGAGATTGATGTGGACGACTATCTTGGGGGTAAGTATATATGAATATATATACCTCTTTTTTTTCTTTTTTTTTTAATTGTTGACGCGTTGCAGGGTCGGACGAGGGCCCGCTTGCTCTAGTTGTGCCTGGCGCGGCGATCGCGACGGCTGCGCCAGCGCCGAAAGCGGGGGGAGAGACCCTTGGCGCCGGAGGCGAGGTGTCTGCCCTCGCGCTGGTCAGAGACGAGGCGGGCGTGGCGACCCGTCGGCTGAAGGGAGCGACGGAGGCGCTGAGTCGAGCGACGGAGGCGTTGAGTCAGGTCCGCCGAGCTATACATTTTTTTTCTTTTTTTTTTCTTTTTTTTTTACGCAACGACCTTACGTGTGTTCTGCAGGTGGCTGACTTCACCAGCCGCACTGCGTCGGGGGCCCTTACGGCAGCGTTGTCTGCCGAGGTCGAGAGACTTCGGACGCAACATGCGGACGCTGTCCGTGAGAAGTCGGCCTCCGACAGCAAGTGCCGCAAACTGGCGGAGAAGGTGGCCGTCCTTGAGAAGGAGAAGGCTGACCTCCGGCGCCAGCTGGCGGGGGAGAGGAGGGAGGCCAATGAAGCCATCGCCAAAGAGCAGGCTGCGCAGGCGGAGGCCAGGTTGGCGCGGGCGGAAGGCAATATCGCCAAGGAGCTTGCCGGAGAGCTGCAGCGGCGGCTTACTGCCCAGGAGAGCCGCGCGGAGGGGGCCGAGGCCGCGATGCGAGCGGAGGCCGAACGGACGCGCACGCAGCTCATGACTTCATATCGCGAGCTGGGTGTGCGGACGGGTGACTTCGAGGTGCCGGAGCGAGAGGCCGGGCTTCGCTGTCTGGAATGGGTGCAGGAGGAACTGCAGGAGCTCCCCACTGTCTTGGCGGGGTTGATGGCGTTCACCTCCCTGGTCACCTGCGAGGCAGCGATGAACGCGCTCTCTCGCGAAGGCTGCCGGCACTTTGAGGCCCTCGACCAGGTGGATGAGGATTTTGGGCGTGATATCTTTGAGGTCGAAGACCCCGTGGTGAAAGAATCCGCCGGGGCCCTCTATGACCGGATGTGGGGTTCATACGGTCGTGAGGTGGTCCGGGCGCGGGCCGAGGCTGCGAGGGCTCAGGTAACGCTGTCGTTTGCCCGGCGTGTGCTGGATGCGGTCTGTGCGTGTGTTTGCTGAGTTTTTGTGCGTTTTGTTTTAGGCGGAGCGCGGCGAGCGGGTGGACGATTTCGGGGCGCTGAACAGCGAGCTGCCTGAGTCGGAGACGACCCCTGCGGAGGCCGCGACTGGAGTCGCCCCGGGACCTACCCCGGAGACTGCGGAAGATGCACCGGGCGCTCCTGCATCTGCCGCGGCCGGCGAAGACCTTCCCCCAAAGGTGGCCGAAGGCGCGCCAGATGCCCCCGCAGCTACTGTGCCGAGCGCTGAGGATCCAGCAGAGGCAGCGGCGGAGGCTCCCGCAGCGGCCGGGCCTTCGCAGGTGGCGTAGGTGGTGTTTAGGGTTGAGGGATTTTTGGATGTTGTACTGAATTTTGGTTGCTGCGCAGGTTCAAGATTTTGGGCCTGCGCACGCAACCGCTACCACTGAGTTTTTGGCGGCTTCGACCGCGGAAGATGGAAATGAATGTGGTGGGTCTGTTTCTGAGTTTTTTGATGTTACTGACTCTGGGAGCTCGGTTGAGTGGACTGAGGAGTCGTCGGAGGAGGACTTGGATTATTTTGCGGCCTTGGACGTGGCTGCGGCGGAGGCTGCACCACATGCTGCGGACGCGCCAGGCGTGCCCGGTCCTAGCACCGGGCACCGACGACGAAGGGCGGTTGCAAAGCGTAGGATTAGTGCGGAGGAAGGGGCTCGGCTTCGCGTTAGTAGGGCTGGCCGGCAGGAGCTGCTGTCTTTGCCGGCCGCCTCGGGTGTAGGGGAAGGTGAGCTGCGAAGCCTTTTTGCGGGTGAGGAGCTTAGGATAATGTTATTTAATTATAGAGAGATGGGGATTATTCCTAAGGTTGAGCCGATGTAGGGCGTGGTGCCCTCGCTTGTGTATGTGTAAAGGCTTGTAAAATGGAGTTGTGTGCCCTCGCGTGCCTGTGCCTGCGAGGGCGCTGTGTACTTTGTCTGGTGTGATTGATTGATTGGTCTTGCTGTTGTTTCTGCTTTTTGTTATACTGTGCTGGCTGCGCCCTTAGGCGGTTCCTGCGATAGACTTCGGATTTTTGCGCGTTTGTGCTTGGTCCGGCTGCACCTTTTAGGCGACTTCTGCGCGGATAGTCTTCGCGATAGACTTCGTTTTTGCGCACTTGTTGTGCTAAGTCCGGCTGCACCCTTAGGCGACTTCTGCGCGGATAGTCTTCGCGATAGACTTCGTTTTTTGCGCACTTGTTGTGCTAAGTCCGGCTGCACCCTTAGGCGACTTCTGCGCGGATAGTCTTCGCGATAGACTTCGTTTTTTGCGCACTTGTTGTGCTAAGTCTGGCTGCACCCTTAGGCGACTTCTGCGCGGATAGTCTTCGCGATAGACTTCGGATTTTGCGCACTTGTTGTGCTAAGTCCGGCTGCACCCTTAGGCGACTTCTGCGCGGATAGTCTTCGCGATAGACTTCGTTTTTTGCGCACTTGTTGTGCTAAGTCCGGCTGCACCCTTAGGCGACTTCTGCGCGGATAGTCTTCGCGATAGACTTCGGATTTTGCGCACTTGTTGTGCTAAGTCCGGCTGCACCCTTAGGCGACTTCTGCGCGGATAGTCTTCGCGATAGACTTCGTTTTTTGCGCACTTGTTGTGCTAAGTCCGGCTGCACCCTTAGGCGACTTCTGCGCGGATTGGTCGCACGCGAGGGTGGCTAGCGCTTAGCCTCGCGGTGACTTCGAATTGGTCGAATGCCGAAGACCGTTGTTGCGGTCTTTTTTCGACATGCTTTTGTGGGGGATTTTTTCTCACGTATATTACATGGCTCCGCCTCGTTAAAAACCTCACCCCCCGGGAGGAAAAGAGTGCGGGCCGGTACAAGATTGTTTGCGGCGAATTACAAGGGCGAAATCGGCCCTAAATGGGTCAAACAAAAAATTTGCGAAGGTTGTCGACGTTCCAGGAGTGCTCTAGGTCCTCGCCGTTTGGCGTTGTGAGCCTGTAAGCACTGGGGGAAGCTTTTGACTTGACTATGAAGGGGCCCTCCCACTTGGGCTCCAATTTGCCCTTGGACTCCGTCCGAGCTGTTCGGATGAGTACGAGGTCCCCCTCGCTGAACTCCCTCGGGATGACTGCACGGTCGCGCCATGCTTTGGTCTGGGCCTGATATTTGTTCAGGGCCTGTAAGGCGAAGACCCGGTCTCCGTCAATGAGATCTTTTGAAGTTGGCTCATCCACGTCGGGGACGGCTGACGGAACTGTACGTGGGGACCCATGCTTTATTTCTTGCGGGGTCATTGCCTCCGATCCGTATAGAAGGCGGAAAGGAGTGAACCCGGTTGCTCTGCACTCGGTTGTGTTGAGCGCCCAGACTGCCTCTGGTAATAAATCGGTCCACCTGCCTTTTCTTTCATCGAGGAGCATCTTTTTGACAGCTGTGAATATTTTCCCATTGGCGCGCTCCACGACCCCGTTGGACTGCGGATGATAGACTGAAGCGAAGGCAAGCTTGGTGCCGATGGAGAAACAAAAATCCTTGAAATCTTGGCTGTCGAACTGCTTGCCGTTGTCGACTGTTAGCTCGGACGGTACTCCGAAGCGGCAAACGATGTTCTGCCAGAAGAATTTTTGGGCAGTCTTTGATGTGATTGTGGAAACAGCCCTCGCTTCAATCCATTTGGTGAAGTATTCGACGGCTACGAAGGCGAACTTAAGGTTCCCCTGAGCGGTGGGCAGGGGCCCGACGATGTCCAGGCCCCAGCGCTGGAGAGGCCATGTGTGGGCAATCAGCTTTGTATATTGCGAGGGGTTGCCTGACCGAGGGGAGAACTTCTGGCAGGCTTCGCAGGACTTCGCGACCCGATTTGCGGCGCAGATCATTGCGGGCCAGTAAAACCCTTGACGGATCACCTTGGCAGCCAGGGCCCTTGGCCCTGCGTGCGAGCCGCACGTGCCGCTGTGGACTTCGCGTAGGATCTGCATGCCTTCGGTCTCGGTGACGCATTTGAGCATTGGCTGACTGACCCCTTTCTTGTATAGTTGGCCTTCGATCAGAGCGAAGTCCCGGCTTCGATGTCTGAGGCGCTTTGCCTCACTGACGTCGGCTGGATGATAGTATCCCTGTAGGAACAGGGTTATTGGTGCCCTCCAGTCTTCTGTCATGATTAGGCTGACTCTACGGTGGCCTTCGCTATCATTAGTGATCTGGAGCCCTTCGGGGCTCCGGACAGCTGGAGTGCCGATGGTGTGGAAAAACACGTCGGAGGGCAGGGGCTCGCCCCTGGCGGCGGCCTTGGCTAAGGCATCGGCCTCCTCGTTCCTGGCCCTATCAACATGCTGTAGGGTGAATCCCTTGAACTGTCTCTCGAGACTTCGGATAGCCGCGAGGTATTGCATGAGCGCGGGGTCTTTTGCTGCATAGTCTTTCTCGACCTGACCGGCAACAATCTTGGAGTCTGTTTTGATGATACATGTGGTGACTCCGAGGGCCCTTAGTTTGCGGAGACCGAGGATGACTGCTTCATACTCTGCTATGTTGTTTGTACATTTGTCAGATTCCAGAGCAAAGCTGAGACGTGCTGCGTATCTGTGTTTGACTCCGGCTGGTGAGGTTACGACTGCAGCGACGCCTGCCCCCGCATGACACCATGCACCGTCGCAATGGATAGTCCAGACCTTTTCTGTGGATGGGTCCGGCTGCGTTATTGGCCCTGTCCAGTCGACGACGAAGTCTGCCAGGACTTGCGACTTGATAGCTGTCCTGGGCTCGAAGCTGATGTGGTAGCCGGAGAGTTCGGCTGCCCACTTGGCAATCCTCACTGATGCCTCCGGGTTCCTGAATAATTCGCCGAGCCCCCTGTCTGAGGTGACTCGGACCTTAAATGCTTCAAAATAATGGCGCAACTTGCGCGAGGACATGACAACTGCGTAGGCAATCTTCTCCAGCTCTGTCATGTTGCATTTGGACGGTGTCAGGACTTCGCTGACGAAATAGACAGGGCACTGTTTGACTGCGCCCTCGACTGCCTGCTCCTGTACCAGTGCCGCGCTGACCGCGTGCGGCGAAGCCGCGACATAGAGCAATAAGGGGAGCGAGGAGTCTGGGCTTGTGAGGATGGCCAGCTCCGCCAGGTACTGTTTTAATGAGGCGAAGGCCGCTGCTTGCTCCGGTCCCCAGGCGAAGTCTTTCGCGCCGCGGAGTGTTTTGAGGAATGGAAGACTTCGCTCGGCGGACCTGGAGATGAATCTGTTGAGAGCGGCCATCCTGCCTGTCAGGCGCTGGACGTCCCTGGCCGACTGCGGAGGCGACATATCGACGATGGCCTGGATCTTGGTTGGGTTGGCCTCGATGCCCCGGCGGGACACCAGGTAGCCCAATATCTTGCCCTGGCGAACACCGAAAACACACTTTTCCGGGTTTAGGCGGAGTCGTGCGTCTCGCATGTTCGCGAATGTTTCTGCCAGGTCGGCGAGGTGGTCCTCCTTATTTTTGCTGGCGACGACGATGTCGTCCACATATGTGAATATATTTCTGCCGACCTGCCCCTCGAGCACTGTTTTGGTGAGTCTGGAGAAGGTGGATCCGGCATTCTTGAGACCCTCCGGCATTCTGACAAAGCAATAGGTGCCGAAGGGTGTTATAAAGCTGGTGCTGGCTTTGTCTTCCTCCTTCATGTATATCTGGTGATAGCCGGAGAAGCAGTCGAGGAGGGACATGACCTCGCATCCGGCCGCGCTATCGACTATTTTGTCGATCCGCGGCAACGGGAAATTGTCCTTTGGGCAGGACTTATTGAGACTGGTGAAGTCTATGCACATGCGCCATTTTCCGCTTTTTTTCTGCACCATCACAACATTGGAGAGCCACGTGGGGTAAGCCACTGGCTCGATGAATTTAGCCTCCAGGAGGCGATGCACCTCCGCCTTGGCGGCCTCTGTCTTCTCGTCTGACATTTTGCGAAGCTTCTGCTTTTTGGGTCGCACCGAAGGGTCAATCCCCAAGCTGTGCTCAATTATGGCTCGGCTGACTCCGACCAGATCGAGGGCAGACCAGGCGAAGACATCTTTATTCTTGGCCAGGCAGCAGAGAAGTCTCTCTTCTTCGAGTGAGGTGAGGTCTTCGCTGATAGTTACTGTCTGCTTGGGCGTGGCCTGATCGAGGGGGACGGTCTTGGTCCCATCTTGGCACTGCAACTGTGCCTTGTCGTGCTGCTTGTCGGTTGGGCTGGCCGGCGCAGGGACCTCGCGCTGGGTCGTGAGACAGTGTACGTTTCTCTGACCGGGCACGAAGTCCCGCTCAATGTTGTGCGCCGTCTGCTGGTTGCCGTAGACTGTGATGGCGCCTAGCGGGCCTGGTATCTTCATACATAGGTACAACCCGTGGATGGCGGCTTCGAACTTGTTGATGGAGCCCCGGCCCATGATGGCGTTGTATGGATATACCATGTCGACAATGTCAAAGGTTACTTGCTCACTTCGGGCATTGGGCGCTACACCGAAGGAGAGGGGCAACTCTATCTTGCCAACTGGGAAGGTGCCCTTGCCGCCGAAACCATACAACGGGTTGTCCGAAGGCTTCAGCAAGCTGTGGCTTATACCCATGCGGTCGAAGGCGTGGAGGAAGATGATGTCCGCCTGACTGCCGTTGTCGACTAGGACTTTGTGTAAGTCCCAGCCTGCCACGCTGCAATTGATGACCATAGCGTCGATGTGGGGGGCGCTGCGCAGGTCGACGTCTCGTGCGTCGAAGGTTAGCGGTATGTGGGACCACTTCGTCTGCACGACTGGGCCAGTGACGGCGACATGGTTGATGCTGCGGTAGTGGTCCCGCTTCTGCCGCTTGGTGTCGAAGTCAGTGCTAGACCCCCCTGTTATCATGTGAATGACTCCGCGATATGGTTGATCGGCGAAGTCTTCCTGCTTTGGGGCATGGGGGTTGTTCTGATGTTGCTGGTGTGGTGGTGGGGGTGGAGGAGGTACGATTTGTACTTCCTGATGGTGTTGGTAAGCGTGGTGCGGTGGATGCGGAGCGGGAGCGTGAATATATGGTGGAGGGGGTGGCTGGTAATTATGCGCGACAATTCTGGGGTTGTCGGCTGGCTGCGCCCGCGCCATTCTGTCTCTGGTGGCCTTCGTCTCGGGGCAGTCTTTGGTCTGGTGGGCGCAGTCTTCGCCGTGGAAAAGGCAATAGAATCGGCGCGGCGGCTGTTGCGCCCGCCCTCGACCCCTGCCGCGAGTTCCGTTTCCGCGGCCCTGAGGGGGATATTCCTGGCGGCGAGGGGGATCAGCAGCAGGCTGTTGGTTGACGATGTTGTGCACTTGCTGTTGACTGCGGCTATCTCGACCGGAGTCTGGTTGCGGAGTCCTCGTCCAGGTGCGGCTGGACTGCGGGGCATCTTTGGGCTTCCGCTGTGACTCAACCTTGCGCTGGTGGAGCTCTTCGGATTTGGCATATTTTTCGAAGAGCTGATATAGCTCCTGCAGGCTCTTTGGTGGATCTCTGATACAATGGCTGTAGAGGACGCCAGCCCGAAGGCCATTGATGGCGTAGTGGATAGCGATCTGATCGTCGACAGAGGGCAGCTGTGACTTGAGTGTTAAGAACTTGCGGTAATACTCACGCAGAGTCTCTTTTTCCAGCTGTTTGCAAAGTGAGAGCTCGGCCAAAGCGTCGGTGTCTGGACGGTAGCCTTGGAAGTTGAGGAGGAACTTGTCCCTGAGACTTCTCCACGAATCGATGGACAGCGGAGGCAATCTGGTGAACCAGGTGAGTGCTGGGCCCTCTAGTGCGATGATGAAAGACTTCGCCATTGTGGCGTCGTCCCCTCCGGCTGATGCAACGGCGACCTGATAACTCATGATGTACTGCGCCGGGTCGGTGCTGCCGTTGTACTTGGGGTATGCCCCCGCTCGAAAGTTAGCCGGCCAGGGCGTCACTTGTAGGTGTGGCGCCAGGGGACTTCGCTCGTCGAGGTAGTTGACCCCTTGGAATGGCGCGCCGTGCTGGGAGACGTAGTCATGCTGGGGGAAACGCGGGATCTCCGGCTGCGCCCGGTGTTGCAGGGGTGGGCCATGCTGCCGGCCGAGGTGGCCTTCGCGCGTGTCCTCCGGTTGTGTGCGCTGTTGGAGGGGTGGCTCTTGCTGTAGACCGAGGTGGCCTTCGCGCTGCATCAGCGCGATCTCGCGCTCGAGGTCTTGGGCTTTCTGCTCCTCGTCGCGTATCATTTGCCGCACTTTGGCTAGTGCGGACACACGCTGGCGCTTGGCCTCCAGTATCTCTTTCTGCCTTTGGAGATTGCGGTTCCTGAGGCGCAGGGCGCGCAGCTGCAGCTGTTCTTCTGTTGAGACGCCGAGGACCTCGCCGTCCTCAGTGAGGTCCGCGCCCTCCAGTGGGGCGAAGCCTGGGGGCGGCTGTGACTGTCCTTCGGTTCCGCAGGTGCGGAAGGTGTCGTCTTCGCCGGTGTGGGGAACATTGTCTTCAGTGGGCTCTTGGTGGGTGGATTGCGTGAGGACGAGGGCCTTGCCCTTTCTTGCGGCCAGCAGTGCTGCCTTCGCAGCCTCGTCAGCCTTGGGGTTAGCTCTCTTGGGTGCCATCGCGGGTGGTTTTGTCGTAGCACGAACGGTGGGCGCCAAATGTTGGAACTTGCTCTTTGCAGCAAGAAGGCCAACAAGAGTGAACGGTGGTGACAACAGGGTTACGTGCACGGGGGCAATAGCACTGTTGATCTAGCCCCTCACGGGCACTGTGCGGGGGTATTTATAGGTATCTGAGTGCCCAGCGTCTTGTGTTAAGGACGCATGTGCCCTCAGACACCTATTTTATCCCCAGAATATTCCCATAAAGCAGGGTTACAGACCGTAATTACAAGTACTCCTTTACAAGTCAGGCCCGTAATACAGAGGCGGCCACGCGGGGCCCGTTACAATGGGCCAGATCGCACGTGGGCCTTGGGACTGAACGAGGACGCGCCGTGGTAGGACGTCGCCGCAGGCCTTCGTCAACGTGCCGAGTCTTGCGAAGGGTGTCCCTGCCCGCTTTGTCTCTGTCGGACCAGCGGCTGCAGCGAAGGCCTCGAGCGAAGGGTGGCGTCTTTGCCTTCGCCCCAACAATGCCGAAGGGGGAGAAATTAAGGCCGAAGGAACTGGATCAGCCAACCACTTGAGAATTTAAAAAAATTTAGTGTTAGATTCTAGGTATTTGATCAAAACCCTCTTAATGCAGAAATTGTTCTCTAATGGGGGAGAAATTTGATTATGGGAAAAAGGGGGAGCTTTTGGCATTTGATCAAATTTACTCTTGAAGATCTTTTGATTTGCCAAAACAAGTGTTTTTGACATAAAGATAGGAAAAAGAATTTGTTTTGTGAAAATAAACCAAGTGGTGGCAAAAGTGATCCAAATATGCCAAATCCTATGTGAGATAAAATTGTCTTCAATTTGCACTCTTTAGCTTCTCTTTGAAAATGTTGTTCCATTTCGAGTTGCTTTTAATGTGTTGGAACAAATCACCAAAAAGGGGAGATTGAAAGGGAAATGTGCCCTTGGGCCATTTCTATAAATGTTTTGGTGATTAAATGCCCAACACATTGTTTTAGTGGATTGTGCTAAAGTATTAAAGAGATGCAAATCAAGAATCAAGGTATGTCTCTAGCCTTAGTGAATTTTTTTGGTACTAACATATTCCTCTAAGTGCTAGGAACCTTGACAAATCAAATGAGATTGGATTGGAGAAGGTTGGCAGTGCTCAGCCAGACTTGCACCAGCCTGCGGGTGCATCACACTGTCTGCTGTGCACCGGACAGTGTCCGCTGACTAGGCTGGCCCGCTCGACGAACTTGCTTCTCTCGAGAAAAGTTGGGGACGCTGCGGCTAAAATTCACCGGACTGTCCAGTGAGACAGCCACGCCCACACCAACGGTCGGCAGCGCAATCAGCGGGCGACGCATGGCCTGAGCCAATGGTCACTAGGCCGCACCGGACTGTCCTGTGTGCCACCTAACTATCCAGTGTGCGAAGGGGGTCATGGCTACAACGGTCAGCTTCGCTAGAGAAGGAAAGAAATCACGATTGTTCCCTGTCTAGTGGAGCACCAAACTGTCCGATGCGCCCACGGACAGAAGGCAACTATTGCCTACCAAATGGAGCTCCAACGGCTCCTAGCTGCCTTGGGGCTTTAAAAGGGACCCCTAGGCGCATGGAGTAGTACACCAAGTACCACTTGAACATCCTAATACGCCGAGACCTCGCATTCGCGCATTTGATTCACTGTGTTAGAGATTTGAGCACTTTTCTGAGTTGTAACTCCGTTGTGCTGCTTTCTGTGCTCGCCCTCGCCTTGTGTGCGTGTTAGTGTTGTGACTCTCACTTTTGTGTGTATTGCTATTCCCTCCTCACTCCTGTAACACCCTGAATTTGGGGGTATAAAATTTCTTTTCTAATATCCACCAAATTCAGGTGTTCCTCTCTCAGTTCTTCGCTTTCCTTTCTCTTTTCCCTAAAAATGGAGAATTATTTTGTTTTATATTAGCGTAAACCTAGTGGAATGAGCCCTAGAGGCACTTTGGTTGTTGCATTCATGCTGTTGCATGGTGTTTCTAAGTGCAAAATATGTTTGAAACATGTTAACATATCTTATAGAAGCGCTCGATAAATTTTCATATTTTTTGGGATATTTTTCTATTTTCCGGAATCCAAAATCTATTTATTTGTGGAACTTAAAAATATTTTTTAGAAATTCTAATTACGTTTTTTGAGTTCATTAGGTGCCAAAACATTTATAGGAATTTTTCTGGAATTTTTGAAAGCATATATAATATTTTAAGCACAAAATATGGAATTCTAGGCTTTTTTCGAATTTTAAAAATAGTAAAATCCGAATTTTAACCGAATTTTCATCTCATCCAAACCCTAGATATATATACATGTCCAGCTTCATCTCGTCGAGCCCGTTCCAGAACACAAAACGTTTCCCCCAAATCCAATCCCTAGCTCCCGGTATTGCTCGCCAAAGTTCGGGGCGGTTCCAACTCCGGCGACAACTCCGGCGAGCAATTACTCCCAATCCGTGCATCGTCTGCCGAATCCGAGGGTACCGCTACGTTTGTCTCGTCGAGGGCTTCGTCGCAGCGCGTTCGGTTCATCGATTGGATCCCCGAATCTCCGGCAATCGACGGATTTCTCCTCGGCTCCGGCGAGGTCTTCTTCCCGGTGAGCCTCCTCCATGGATTTCAACCCTAGTTCTTCATTTCTTCTCTCCTCCCTGCGCAGCCCCTCTATCTCTCCCCACCGCCCTCTACGCGTGCCCGCCCTGCCCCTGTGCGCGCCCACCCTGCCCCTGCCGTGGCGCGGCGACGACGACCGGCCGTGGCGGCCGAGCTGCTTGGGGCACGGCAGCCCGCGGCAGCGGCGTGGCCCCCCTGCGCGCACGTCCCGGCGCCCCCTGCGCGCGTGGCGTGGCACGGCGGCGCGGCCCCGGCCCCCGTGGCGGCGTCCGAGCTCTTCCCCCTCCCCTGCGCAGCTGCAGCTCCATGGCCATGGATTTCCAACGTGAGGTAGAGAGGAGAGAGGAAGAGGACGATGTCATTTTCGTAAATAAGTACGCGCGAATTACAGTATGTTTAAAACATTCATAACTTTTGCGTTTTAAACCCGATTCGATCCATTCAAGTTGCGTTAGATTCGTATTAATATTATCTTAATTTAGAAATATTTATCCCCACTGTTGCACATTTTATTTAATTTAGTTAAACATTTGTTTAACCAGTGGCTAATAGAACGACATTTCAATTTAAAAATCTAATTTAGAAATTCGATTTGCGCATTTATAATTAGTCACCAATATGATTAACCTTAACTGAAATATTATTTATTAATAATTATTTAGTTTAATTATGTTGTTTAATTATTAGTTTCGTATGTTGGTCCGCGCGTGTCGCGGTGCTGTTTCACGCACGTCGTCGCGCGTCGTTCGCGAGTGTTGCGTATGTTGTTCGCACGTGTTGTCGTGTGCCGTTCATGTGTGTTGCGCGCCTTGCCGCGTGCCGTTCGCGCGTATCGCGCGTTGTCCGCGCGCTAAGTCGTTTGTGTCCACGCGTTGCGCACATCGTGTTTGCACGTCGTGCGTCGTTAATTCGTCTCGCTTAGAATCTCTCGTATTAATTAAGTTACTTGCTTAACTGTCAACTATTAAAATAGTAAGTTAGTCAAAACTAAGTAGTATTAATTTACATTTGATTAATATCAATTAATATAATTATGTTGAATTGGATGTTCTAATTAGTACTTGTTTAACGTAAACGCGCTAACCCCTCGACCGTAGCTTCGACTATCGTGGTTCTTTTCCTCACGTAACCGTAGAGGCGCTCTCTATTTTATATTGCTCGCTTTTATAACATTTTATCTTGTATGGTGTAATGTTCTTATGCATATGTATATGTTTGTTTGCTTGTGCCTGTTCGTCTTCGCGTCGCGTTGCGATTAGATCGCGGTTCGTTTCTGAGCTTCGAGGATTCGACGGTCAAGCTTCGACGACCAAATGACCCAGCTCTTCGAGTTCTACAAGGCTGAAGATTCTGAGCATCTATTTGGTGAAGGCAAGTGTCCTCTGACCTGTTATGTCCCATTTACTTTATAATTCATCAACCCGCATACCATGATCAACCTAAGGATTGACTAGCTTTGTATTTACCTTGTCCTTGATTACCTTTTGGGTTATTATTGTTTAGCTTTATGCTATTGCTCAACTCTAATCAATGAACATGATGAGATTTATCAATGATACGCGGTTTCCCTTATTTATTATGATGTTATACTTGTGTCATTCAAGGGGGCTCGAGCGGTTTCTCGAGTGCCTCTCCGTAAGGACCTGTTCGTTGGATGACCGCCCGGGAAACAGTGCAACCATGAGGGTGGAATGGGATGCCCTTAGCTGAATAATTAGAGGAACCGGGGTGTAGTTCGCTTAGCCGTCGTGCCGTTAATGGGGCTCGGTGTATGCGGCTCGCTCTGCCAAGTTTGGTTCGCCCCTTGGGGAGGAGTGCGGTGCATTTAGGAAACCTAATGGGCGGCTACAGCCTCGGGGAATCTTTGTAAAGGCTACGTAGTGAAACCCTGTCTATTCACCTTGGTAGTGTTTAAGGGTTTGATCGGCCCGAGGCAAGAGGGAATCACGACTTGTGGGTAAAGTGCGCAACCTCTGCAGAGTGTTATGAAACTGATATATCAGCCGTGCTCGCGGTTATGAGCGGCCAAGGGAGCTCCATTGATTAGTGATACTTGATCAGAGATGTTCGGATTACAGGTGGTGATGAGAATGATGGTTTTGATTATGATTATGGTAATGGTAAGTGGTATTCTTTCCATTTGGAAAGGGTACTTTTGGGTTAACAACTTGGGTTAATGTTAAAACTTGGCTCTCTACTATTAATAATTACATGACCAACTAAAAGCAACTGCTTGACCTTAACCCCACATAAAGCTAGTCCACTTCAGCCAAACGGGACATTTGCTGAGTACGTTGATGTGTACTCACCCTTGCTTTCACAAAACACCAGGTTGCCTTTGGTGCAATCTATGCTCAGGTAAAGAAGAAGGAGAACGGTGTCGAGGCGGATCTCCAGGAGTTTCAGGACATCGACGAGTTCGAGGATTAGGCTAGCGACCTCCACCAGTCAGCTGCCTATGGTGGGTTGTTTACGTTGACTACGTTTCGATTCTGTGTACTTCGATTTATATTATGTAAATGACTCTAGTCTGTAATATTATTACTTACTCTTTATTGTAATTCGAAGCATTGTGCTATGATGAGTCATTTATGTAATCGCTATGTACGTGAATTTCTGATCCTGGCACGTACATGGTTCGCATTCGGTTTACCTTCTAAAACCGGGTGTGACATAAGTGGTATCAAAGTCGTGCTGACTGTAGGACCGCTGACCTAGAGTAGCATTGGCCGTTTTAAGGACTTATTGATTATTACTTCATCTCATCCTTGATTCTGCTTCAAAATATTAGTCACCTCGACTAATTCTATGTTGTGCTCCTATATGCCCCCTTGCCAAAAAGTATTTTATTCTTGTATGGTCTATACTTCTCTCAATCTATTAGATCTGATCTTATCTTGTGCTTGCGACATCTTTGTAGATGCCCCTGACCATAGCCTTTAGTCTTTTGGGACTCTTTCCTCATCCATTATTAAATTGCTACTATTTGACCATCTTTATTCCATTTTGTTATTGACATGCTCGTATCCTTGCATTTTTAATACCCTTATCCCTTAATCTAAAGCACTTACCCTTGTACCTCTACTACCTATTTAAACATTTTAGTTTATATGTCCATGATCTTACTATCTTTTGAGACCCTTTCCTATTCTATTGATAAGTCGCTATCTTTTTGGCAATTTGTACTTTCTTGGTCTTGGTATGCTCGTACCATTGGAATCTTGCATACTCTTATTTTTATATATGCTCACCTTTATGTCCCAATATCTGTTTGGAATATTTCAGTTAACATGCCCTTGACCACCCTTGTTTCCTAATGATCCATGAGTGATCATTTTATTTTGCACACATGTAGTAATCTCGTTGTTTCCTTGTAACTCCACTCGGTAATGAATCTTTACTTCAACCCTTCTGTTGGAACCTTACCGATCTTACCCTTGATTGTTTTCTCCACTTTGTCGTTTCGCGAGTCTTGTCTTAACTATATCCTTTGTTATGCTTTTTAATTATTATCATATGCACCCTTGACACCTCTATATCCTATATTGATGTTTGTCTCATACCTGCCCTTTAAAATCGCCCCTCTTCCGTCTCATACCTTCTTTCTCTTGGTCATATCCTCTTCTTTGGCTCGCGAGTTTGTAACCTCATCCTTTGTTGTGCTTTTGCTTCTTATTGCCTTTACCCTTCTCATCTCTCAATCTTACCTTGGTGATTACGCTATGTTCGTTATCTAAAACCTCCAATCTCCCACCTTAGTTCAAGCGTGGTCTCTTACTTATCTCACCCGTGGTTATATCCTATACTTTACCTCTTGCAAGACTTATCTTATTTCTATTCTTGATTGTACCTAGATTCTTGGTTTTTTATGCACATTTACCTCTTCCTGTATATCCTTGCCTATTATCACCTTTGACCCTTGACCTCTCTCCATATTTACCATGATGTTTACCTATTTCTTAGCCTCACTTATTCCATTTCAATCCGAGAGTGTTATTTTCCCTATCCGGCTCTTGTTCGTTTCCTTTCCCTTTGTCGCTTTGCAAGTCTTGTCTTACCTTAACTTCATCCTTTGTTGAGCTTTTGTTTGATATCATCCTTACCTTTGTAATCTGTAGATCTTGCCTTGATACTTATCTTAGGTCTGCTTGTTGAAATCCCCTCTTTTCTATCTCAATTCGAGAGCTATGTTTTACTTGTCTCACCCTTGACTATATCCTCTTCTTTACCGCGTGTAGGCCTAGACTTAACTCCATTCGTTATTGTATTTGTACCACTTGCTCTTCTATGCCTTTATCTTTTCTCTTACACCCTTGTCCGTTATCGCCTTGGGCCCTTGCGACATTTATGTCTTCTACCTAAATGCTTACCTTAAACTTATCCTTTAAATCATCCCCTTTCTTTCAACCCAGTTTGAGAGTTGCGAGTTACCTACCTCTCCCTTGATTTCTCTTCACTTATTTTCGCCTTACAAGTGTTGTCTTAATTCCATCCTTTGTTGTGTTTTGATTTTCTATCACCATCACCTTGTCATCCATCGATCTTGCCTTGATACTCATCTTTATTCATACTCAAAAAAAAATCTCCGCTCTTCCACCTCAAATTGAGAGTGGCAGTTTACCTATCTGGCCCTTGGACGTACCCTCTTTTTTCACTTGCACGTCTTGTCTTAACTCCACCCTCTGTGGTATTTATATCCTTGGTTCTTATACCCATTTACCTCCTCTTCTACATCCTTGTACGTTATTACCTTTAAACCCTCGTGATACCTATGCCCTTGCCCATATGCTTATCTTGAACCTACCCTTTAAAGCCTGCTCTTTTTCATCGCTGCTTGAGGATAATGCCTCACCTACTTCACCATTGATTGCTTCCCCTTCTTTGATGCCTCACAAGTTTTGTCTAAAATACATCCTTGGTTGTGTTTGTCTGTTATCACCTTAACCCTTGTCATCCCTTGATCTTTACCATGATGCTTATCTTGCACCTGCATTTTAAAGCCTCCTCTCCCATTTCATTTCAAGAGTGATGTCTTGCCTATCCCGCTCTTGTTTATTTCCTTTTTCCTCTGTCGCGTTGCAAGTCTTGTCCTAACTCTATCTTTTGGTGTGTTTTTGCCTTTCACCTCTCTTACCTTTGTAATCTCTAGATCTTTCCATGATGTTATCTTATGCCTACCTTTTGAAATATCATCTTTTCCATCTCGATTTGAGAATGGTGTTTTACCTATCCTGACCTTGGTTGCATTCTCTCCCTTGTCGGTTACAATCATTGCTTTAGCTCCATCCTTTATTATGCTCATGCCCCTACCCTCCATGTCTTATTATTCCCCTTGCCTTTTGTTGGCCTTAGAGTAGTTTCTCTTTTTAAGGAAAGACCACCATTTAATTAAAAGGAACGTATATCAACGAGATGTTTGTTGATGTGTGCTCATGATGTTTGTCCTTCTGCTATGACTGATTTGCTTCTTTGGAATGAGTGTTGATGTGTTGTGGCCCTTGGACCGTAATGGAATCTGTTTACTAGGTGAGTGCCATACAGTTAAGTAGTTGGGTTCTCCCCCTGCTCTCTCTAATCCGTCTATACTTACCTTTTTCTCGTTATTCTTTCCTCTTGCACCTATCCTTTTGGCAACCTCCAACTCCTCCAAATCAGTCAAGATCAGAGTCGGCAACATCTTCATCAAGTGTGTATCAATGCTCTTGTTAAGGGGGGTAGCCGCTAACCCCAATGAAGACAATGCAATCAACATCAACCAACAAGATCAGAGTGGCGCAGCGAAAGCGTGTGTGGGTCCTAACCCACAGGTCTAAGAGATCCTCAAGAATTGCATCAATCGGTCTCAAGCATCTGATGGTCAAAGCAACCAATCCACAAGTCAAGCCGGTGGAGTCAAAGTTGAGTTAGAAAAGGCTATGAAAGACTAATGAACCAATCTCATTTTCTTGCTAGCCTCTTCTTGAATCTCGAGGACGAGATTCTGTTAAGGGGGTTAGATTTGTAACACCCTGAATTTGGGGTATAAAATTTCTTTTCTAATATCCACCAAATTCAGGTGTTACTCTCTCAGTTCTTCGCTTTCCTTTCTCTTTTCCCTAAAAATGGAGAATTATTTTGTTTTATATTAGCGTAAACCTAGTGGAATGAGCCCTAGAGGCACTTTGGTTGTTGCATTCATGTTGTTGCATGATGTTTCTAAGTGCAAAATATGTTTGAAACATGTCAACATATCTTATAGAAGCGCTCGGTAAATTTTCATATTTTTCGAAATATTTTTCTATTTTCCAGAATCCAAAATCTATTTATTTGTGGAACTTAAAAATATTTTTAGAAATTCTAATTATGTTTTTTGAGTTCATTAGGTGCCAAAACATTTATAGGAATTTTTCTGGAATTTTTGAAAGCATATATAATATTTTAAGCACAAAATATAGAATTCTAGTCTTTTTTCGAATTTTAAAAATAGTAAAATCTGAATTTTAACCGAATTTTCATCTCATCCAAACCCTAGATATATATACATGTCCAGTTTCATCTCGTCGAGCCCGTTCCAGAACACAAAACGTTTCCCCCAAATCCAATCCCTAGCTCCCGGTATTGCTCGCCGAAGTTCGGGGCGGTTCCAACTCCGGCGACAACTCCGGCGAGCAATTACTCCCAATCCGTGCATCGTCTGCCGAATCCGAGGGTACCGCTACGTTCGTCTCGTCGAGGGCTTCGTCGCAGCGCGTTCGGTTCATCGATTGGATCCCCGAATCTCCGGCAATCGACGGATTTCTCCTCGGCTCCGGCGAGGTCTTCTTCCCCGGTGTGCCTCCTCCATGGATTTCAACCCTAGTTCTTCATTTCTTCTCTCCTCCCTGCGCAGCCCCTCTATCTCTCCCCACCGCCCCCTACGCGTGCCCGCCCTGCCCCTATGCGCGCCCACCCTGCCCCTGCCGTGGCGCGGCGACGACGACCGGCCGTGGCGGCCGAGCTGCTTGGGGCACGGCAGCCCGCGGCGGCGGCGTGGCCCCCCTGCGCGCACGTCCCGGCGCCCCCTGCGCGCGTGGCGTGGCACGGCGGCGCGGCCCCGGCCCCCGTGGCGGCGTCCGAGCTCTTCCCCCTCCCCTGCGCAGCTGCAGCCCCATGGCCATGGATTTCCAACGTGAGGTAAAAGGAGAGAGGAAGAGGACGATGTCATTTTCGTAAATAAGTACGCGCGAATTACAGTATGGTTTAAAACATTCAAAACTTTTGCGTTTTAAACCCGATTCGATTCATTCAAGTTGTGTTAGATTCGTATTAATATTATCTTAATTTAGAAATATTTATCCACACTGTTGCACATTTTATTTAATTTAGTTAAACATTTGTTTAACCAGTGGCTAATAGAACGACATTTCAATTTAAAAATCTAATTTAAGAATTCGATTTGCGCATTTATAATTAGTCACCAATATGATTAACCTTAACTGAAATGTTATTTATTAATAATTATTTAGTTTAATTATGTTGTTTAATTATTAGTTTCGCATGTCGGTCCGCGCGTGTCGCGGTGCTGTTTCACGCACGTCGTCGCGTGTCGTTCGCGAGTGTTGCGTGTGTTGTTCGCACGCGTTGTCGTGTGTCGTTCATGTGTGTTGCGCGCCTTGCCGCGTGCCGTTCGCGCGTATCGCGCGTTGTCCGCGCGCTAAGTCGTTTGTGTCCGCGCGTTGCGCACATCGTGTTTGCACGTCGTGCATCGTTAATTCGTCTCGCTTAGAATCGCTCATATTAATTAAGTTACTTGCTTAACTGTCAACTATTAAAATAGTAAGTTAGTCAAAACTAAGTAGTATTAATTTACATTTGATTAATATCAATTAATATAATTATGTTGAATTGGATGTTCTAATTAGTACTTGTTTAACGTAAACGCGCTAACCCCTCGACCGTAGCTTCGACTATCGTGGTTCTTTTCCTCACGTAACCGTAGAGGCGCTCTCTATTTTATATTGCTCGCTTTTATAACATTTTATCTTGTATGGTGTAATGTTCTTATGCATATGTATATGTTTGTTTGCTTGTGCCTGTTCGTCTTCGCGTCACGTTGCGATTAGATCGCGGTTCGTTTCTGAGCTTCGAGGATTCGACGGTCAAGCTTCGACGACCAAATGACCCAGCTCTTCGAGTTCTACAAGGCTGAAGATTCTGAGCATCTATTTGGTGAAGGCAAGTGTCCTCTGACCTATTATGTCCCATTTACTTTATAATTCATCAACCCGCATACCATGATCAACCTAAGGATTGACTAGCTTTGTATTTACCTTGTCCTTGATTACCTTTTGGGTTATTATTGTTTAGCTTTATGCTATTGCTCAACTCTAATCAATGAACATGATGAGATTTATCAATGATACGCGGTTTCCCTTATTTATTATGATGTTATACTTGTGTCATTCAAGGGGGCTCGAGCGGTTTCTCGAGTGCCTCTCCGTAAGGACCTGTTCGTTGGATGACCGCCCGGGAAAACAGTGCAACCATGAGGGTGGAATGGGATGCCCTTAGCTGAATAATTAGAGGAACCGGGGTGTAGTTCGCTTAGCCGTCGTGCCGTTAATGGGGCTCGGTGTATGCGGCTCGCTCTGCCAAGTTTGGTTCGCCCCTTGGGGAGGAGTGCAGTGCATTTAGGAAACCTAACGGGCGGCTACAGCCTCGGGGAATCTTTGTAAAGGCTACGTAGTGAAACCCTGCCTATTCACCTTGGTAGTGTTTAAGGGTTTGATCGGTCCGAGGCAAGAGGGAATCACGACTTGTGGGTAAAGTGTGCAACCTCTGCAGAGTGTTATGAAACTGATATATCAGCCGTGCTCGCGGTTATGAGCGGCCAAGGGAGCTCCATTGATTAGTGATACTTGATCAGAGATGTTCGGATTACAGGTGGTGATGAGAATGATGGTTTTGATTATGATTATGGTAATGGTAAGTGGTATTCTTTCCGTTTGGAAAGGGTACTTTTGGGTTAACAACTTGGGTTAATGTTATAACTTGGCTCTCTACTATTAATAATTACATGACCAACTAAAAGCAACTGCTTGACCTTAACCCCACATAAAGCTAGTCCACTTTAGCCAAACGGGACATTTGCTGAGTACGTTGATGTGTACTCACCCTTGCTTTCACAAAACACCAGGTTGCCTTTGGTGCAATCTATGCTCAGGTAAAGAAGAAGGAGAACGGTGTCGAGGCAGATCTCCAGGAGTTTCAGGACATCAACGAGTTCGAGGATTAGGCTAGCGACCTCCACCAGTCAGCTGCCTGTGGTGGGTTGTTTACGTTGGCTACGTTTCGATTCTGTGTACTTTGATTTATATTATGTAAATGACTCTAGTCTGTAATATTATTACTTACTCTTTATTGTAATTCGAAGCATTGTGCTATGATGAGTCATTTATGTAATCGCTGTGTACGTGAATTTCTGATCCTGGCACGTACATGGTTCGCATTCGGTTTACCTTCTAAAACCGGGTGTGACAACTCCCGTGCTCATTTGATATCTTTTGTGTATGGTGTGAGAGACTCCAAAGTGTGGAGATTCCTCACAATGGGATAAACTTGAGATAAAGAGAACCATGGTATTCAAGTGGATCATTGGATCACTTGAAAGGGGTTGAGTGCAACCCTTGTCCGTTGGGACGCCACAACATGGACTAGGCAAGTGTTCCACTTGGTCGAATCACGGGATAAAAATTGTTGTGTCACCTGTCTTTATTCTTATGCGATTCTCTCTACTTCTACTCACTTTATAATTGATCTAAGTTTAATACTCATCTTGTGCAGAGCAATTAAGTGAATAAGTTGTCCCTTCTCGTTCTCTCCCTCTCTAGTCATAGCACCTTGGTTTTGACTTCACTAACATTTCATAAACCAAGTTTGTGTTGTTTAGTCTTGATTTTTACAGGATCACCTATTCACCCCCCTCTAGGTGCTCTCTGCAATTGAAAGGGAAATGTGCCCTTGGGCCATTTCTAAGTATTTTGGTGATTTAGTGTCCAACACAAGTGTCTAACTGTAAAATGGTGGACAAAGTGCAAATCAAGGATAAAGGTATGTTTCTCAGACTTAGTACATTGTTTCAGAGACTAATGTATTGTGTCTAAGTGCTGGAAATAGGGAAAATCCAATTGGAAATGTCTTGGCTCGAGCAGCCAAGAATTTGCTCAGTCTGGGAGCACCGGACTGTCCGGTGATGCACCGGACAGTGTCCGGTGCGCCAGGATGGCTCGAGCAAAATGGCTGCTCTCGGGACTTCGACGGCGGTGTACGGCTATAATTCACCAGACTGTCCGGTGGTGCACCGGACTGTCCGGTGGGCCGTTCACAGGCGAACTCGTCGCTCTCGGGAATTCATCGGCGACGTACGGCTATAATTCACCGGACTGTCCGGTGTGCACCGGACTGTCCGGTGAGCCAACGGTCGGCCGGGCCAACGGTCGGCCGCGCAATCTGCGCGGGACACGTGGCCGAGCCAACGGCTAGGAGAAGGCACCGGACTGTCCGGTGCGCCAACGGCTCTCAGCCTGCCAACGGTCGACTGTGCCATTTATGGAAAGGAATCGGGCACCGGACAGTGTCCGGTGTGCACCGGACTGTCCGGTGCGCTAGTCGATAGAAGGCAAGATCAGCCTTCCTAGATTGCTCTCAACGGCTCCTAGCTGCCTTGGGGCTATAAAAGAGACCCCTAGGCGCATGGAGGAGCACACCAAGCATTCCTGCAACATTCCTAAGCACCAAGACATCGATTCCGCGCCTTTGATTCTTTGCGATAGCAATTAGAGCTCTAGTTGAGTAGTGAACTCATTGAGTTGTGTTGTGAGCTCTCATTGCGACTTGTGTGCGTGGTGTTGCTGTGATTTCTTGTCTTGAGTGTGTTACTAATCCCTCCCTTGCTCCGTGTTTCTTTGTGAATTTCAAGTGTAAGGGCGAGAGGCTCCAAGTTGTGGAGATTCCTCGCAAACGGGATTGAGAAAAAGCAAGCAAAACACCGTGGTATTCAAGTGGGTCTTTGGACCGCTTGAGAGGGGTTGATTGCAACCCTCGTCCGTTGGGACGCCACAACGTGGAGTAGGCAAGCGTTGGTCTTGGCCGAACCACGGGATAACCACCGTGCCATCTCTGTGATTGATCTTGTTGGTTATTGTGTTTTGTTGAAGATTCCTCTCTAGCCACTTGGTGGTTATTGTGCTAACACTTAACCAAGTTTTTGTGGCCTAAGTTTTAAGTGTTACAGGATCACCTATTCACCCCCCCCCCCTCTAGGTGCTCTCAATTGGTATCGGAGCCGTTCTCTTCACAAAGGGACTAATCGCCCGAAGAGATGGATCCTAAGGGGAAGGGAATCGTGATCAACGACAAAGAGAAGGAGTCTTTCGTCAACGAGCCGAAGGATGACAAGCCTACCGACTCGGGCTCGAGCCATAGACGGAAAGATGGGAAGAAGAAGAAGACGAGGCGCATCAAGGAGATCGTCTACTACGACGACAGCGATGAGTCTACTTCTTCCCAAAAGGACGACGACCACAACAACTACGAGAGAAGGAAACCGGTTAATTCGAACTTTTCTTTTGACTACTCTCGTATTCCACAAAGTTCAAATTCACATTTGCTCTCCATTCCTCTCGGCAAGCCTCCACACTTTGATGGGGAGGACTACGGATTTTGGAGCCACAAAATGTGTAGTCACCTATTCTCTCTCCATCCGAGTATATGGGAGATTGTAGAGAGTGGAATGCACTTTGATAGTACGGATAGTCCCATGTTCATTAATGAGCAAATACATAAGAATGCACAAGCTACTACTGTTCTTCTAGCTTCATTGTGCAGGGATGAATACCACAAAGTGAGCGGCTTGGATAACGCCAAGCAAATATGGGATACCCTCAAAATCTCTCATGAGGGGAATGACGTAACCTTGCTCACCAAGATGGAGTTGGTGGAAGGCGAGCTTGGACGGTTCGCGATGATAAGGGGCGAGGAGCCAACCCAAACATACAACCGGCTCAAGTCCCTTATCAACAAAATAAGGAGCTACGGAAGCACGCGATGGACGGACCACGACGTCGTCCGACTGATGCTAAGGTCCTTTACCGTTCTTGATCCTCATTTGGTGAATAATATTCGTGAGAATCCCAGGTACACCAAAATGTCGCCCGAAGAAGTCCTTGGAAAATTCGTAAGCGGGCGAATGATGATCAAGGAGGCGAGGTACGTGGACGACGCATTAAATGGTCTAATCAACGAGCCTCAACCTCTTGCTCTCAAGGCAACAAGAAGCAAGGAGGCGCTACCTAGCAAGGTGGCACAAATTGAGGCGGTCGGACTTAATGATGAAGAAATGGCCCTCATCATCAAAAGATTCAAGACAGCGCTAAAGGGTCGCAAGGGGCAGCCGAGCAAGACCAAGACAAAGAGGAAGCGCTCATGCTTCAAATGTGGTAAGCTTGGTCATTTTATTGCTAACTGTCCCGACAATGATAGTGATCAGGATCAAGGGAACAAGAGGGAGAAGAAGAAGAACTATAAGAAGGCAAAGGGCGAGGCACATCTTGGCAAGGAGTGGGATTCGGATTGCTCCTCGTCCGACTCCGACAATGAAGGACTCGCCGCCACCGCCTTCAACAAGTCATCCCTCTTCCCCAACGAGCGTCACACATGCCTTATGGCAAGGGAGAAGAAGGTATGTACTCGAGACTCTACCTATGCTTCTTCAAGTGAAGACGAATCTAGTGATGAGGATGAAATAGATTATTCATGTTTATTTAAGGGCCTAGATAGAACCAAGATAGATAAAATCAATGAATTGATTGATGCCTTGAATGATAAGAATAGGCTTTTAGAAAAACAAGAAGATTTGTTGTATGAAGAACATGACAAATTTATAGAAGCACAAAAATCTCATGCTTTAGAAGTTAAAAGAAATGAAATGCTTTCTTGTGAATTATCTTCTTGCCATGAGACGATTACTAATTTAAGGAGCATTAATGATGATTTGAATGCTAAATTAGAAATAGCTAGTAAATCAACAACTTGTGTAGAAAATGTCGTTATTTGCAATAGATGTAAAGATTTTGATATTGATGCTTGTAGTGAACACATAGCTTCTATTGCAAAGTTAAATGATGAAATGGCTAGTCTTAATGCCCAACTTAAGGCTAGCAAAAAGTGATTTTGATAAACTAAAATTTGCTAGGTATGCCTACACGATTGGTAGACACCCCTCAATTAAGGATGGGCTTGGCTTCAAGAGGGAAGCCAAGAACTTAACAAGCCATAAGGCTCCCATCTCCGCCAAGGAGAAAGGGAAGGCCCCTATGGCAAATAGTACTAAAAGGAACCATGCTTTTATGTACAATGATAAAAGACAGTCTCATAGGAGTTGCAATGCTTTTGATTCACATGCCTATGACTCTTATGCTATGTTTGCTCCTAGTTCTTCCTGTATGCATGGTAGAGATATGCCTAGGAAAAATGTTCATCATGTGCCTAGGAAGAATATTGTTCATGTTCCTAGAAAAGTTATGAATGGTCCCTCTACAATTTATCATGCTTTAAATACTTCCTTTGCTATTTGTAGAAAAGATAGGAAGATAGTTGCTAGAAAATTAGGGGCAAAATGCAAGGGTGATAAAACTTGCATTTGGGTCCCTAAGGAAATTGTGACTAACCTTGTAGGACCCAACAAGAGTTGGGTACCTAAGACCCAAGCCTAAATTTGCCTTGCAGGTTTATGCATCCGGGGGTTCAAGCTGGATTATCGACAGCGGATGCACAAACCATATGACGGGGGAGAAGAAGATGTTCACCTCCTACGTCAAGAATAAGGATTCCCAAGATTCAATCATATTCGGTGATGGGAACCAAGGCAAGGTGAAAGGTTTAGGCAAGATTGCAATATCTAATGAGCACTCTATCTCTAATGTGTTTTTAGTTGAGTCTCTTGGATATAATTTACTCTCTGTCAGTCAATTATGTAATATGGGATATAATTGTCTATTTACAAATGTAGATGTGTCTGTCTTTAGAAGATGTGATGGTTCACTAGCTTTTAAGGGTGTACTAGACGGCAAACTTTATTTAGTTGATTTTGCAAAAGAAGAGGCCAGTCTAGATGCATGCTTAATGGCTAAGACTTGCATGGGCTGGTTGTGGCATCGTCGCTTAGCACATGTGGGGATGAAGAACCTCCACAAGCTTCTAAAGGGAGAACACGTGATAGGTCTAACCAATGTACATTTCGAAAAAGATAGACCTTGTGCAGCTTGTCAAGCAGGTAAACAAGTGGGAGGAGCACATCACAGCAAGAATGTGATGACCACTTCAAGACCTCTGGAGATGTTGCATATGGACCTCTTTGGACCCGTCGCCTATCTAAGCATAGGAGGAAGTAAGTATGGTCTAGTTATTGTTGATGACTTTTCCCGCTTCACTTGGGTGTTCTTTTTGCAGGATAAGTCTGAAACCCAAGGGACCCTCAAGCACTTCCTAAGGAGAGCTCAAAATGAGTTTGAGCTCAAGGTGAAGAAGATAAGGAGCGACAACGGGTCCGAATTCAAGAATCTCCAAGTGGAGGAGTTCCTTGAGGAGGAGGGGATCAAGCACGAGTTCTCCGCTCCCTACACACCTTAGCAAAATGGTGTGGTAGAGAGGAAGAACAGGACGCTCATAGATATGGCGAGGACTATGCTTGGAGAGTTCAAGACCCCCGAGCGCTTTTGGTCGGAAGCTGTGAACACGACTTGCCACGCCATCAACAGGGTCTACCTTCACCGCCTCCTCAAGAAGACTTCATATGAGCTGCTGACTGGTAACAAACCCAATGTATCTTATTTTCATGTATTTGGGAGCAAGTGTTATATTCTTGTGAAGAAAGGTAGAACCTCTAAATTTGCTCCCAAAGCTGTAGAAGGGTTTTTATTAGGTTATGATTCAAATACAAAGGCGTATAGGGTCTTCAACAAATCATCGGGTTTGGTTGAAGTCTCTAGCGACGTTGTATTTGATGAGACTAATGGCTCTCCAAGAGAGCAAGTTGTTGATCTTGATGATATAGATGAAGAAGACGTTCCAACGGCCGCGATACGCACCATGGCGATTGGAGATGTACGGCCTCAGGAACAATTGGAGAAAGATCAACCGTCTTCCTCAACTATGGTGCATCCCCCAACCCAAGATGACGAACATGTACCTCGAGTGGAGGCGCATGATCAAGGGGGAGCACAGGATGATCAAGTTGAAGAGGAAGAAGCACCTTAGGCACCTCCAACCCAAGTTCGAGCGACGATCCAAAGGGATCATCCCATCGACCAAATATTGGGTGATATTAGCAAGGGAGTAACTACTCGTTCAAGATTAGTTAATTTTTGTGAGCATTACTCTTTTGTCTCGTCTATTGAGCCTTTCAGGTTAGAAGAGGCCTTGCTAGATCCGGACTGGGTGTTGGCCATGCAGGAGGAACTCAACAATTTCAAGCGCAATGAAGTTTGGACATTGGTGCCTTGTCCCAAGCAAAATGTTGTGGGAACCAAGTGGGTGTTCCGCAACAAACAGGACGAGCACGGGGTGGTGACGAGGAACAAGGCTCGACTTGTGGCAAAAGGTTATGCCCAAGTCGCAGGTTTGGACTTTGAGGAAACTTTTGCTCCTGTGGCTAGGCTAGAATCAATTCGTATCTTGCTAGCATATGCTGCTCATCATTCTTTCAGGTTGTACCAAATGGATGTGAAGAGCGCTTTCCTCAACGGGCCGATCAAGGAGGAGGTGTACGTAGAGCAACCCCCTAGCTTCGAGGATGAACGGTACCCCGACCACGTGTGTAAGCTCTCTAAGGTGCTCTATGGACTTAAGCAAGCCCCAAGAGCATGGTATGAATGCCTTAGAGACTTTTTAATTGCTAATGCTTTCAAGGTTGGGAAAGCCGATCCAACTCTTTTTACTAAGACTTGCGATGGTGATCTTTTTGTGTGCCAAATTTATGTCAATGACATAATATTTGGTTCTACTAATCAAAAGTCTTGTGAAGAGTTTAGCAGGGTTATGGCGCAGAAATTCGAGATGTCGATGATGGACGAGTTGAACTACTTCCTTGGGTTCCAAGTGAAGCAACTCAAGGACGGCACTTTCATCTCCCAAACGAAGTACACTCAAGACTTGCTAAAGCGGTTTGGGATGAAGGACGCCAAGCCCGCAAAGACGCCGATGGGAACTGACGGACACACCGACCTCAACAAAGGAGGTAAGTCCGTTGATCAAAAAGCATACCGGTCCATGATAGGTTCTTTGCTTTATTTATGTGCTAGTAGACCAGATATTATGCTTAGCGTATGCATGTGTGCTAGATTTCAATCCGATCCTAAGGAGTGTCACTTAGTGGCTGTGAAGCGAATTCTTTGATATTTAGTCGCTACGCCTTGCTTCGGGATCTGGTATCCAAAGGGGTCTAACTTTGACTTGATTGGGTACTCAGATTCCGACTATGCTGGATGTAAGGTCGATAGGAAGAGTACATCGGGGACGTGCCAATTCTTAGGAAGGTCCCTGGTGTCGTGGAACTCTAAGAAACAAACTTCCGTTGCCCTATCCACCGCTGAGGACGAGTACGTCGCCGTAGGACAGTGTTGCGCGCAACTACTCTGGATGAGGCAAACCCTCAGGGACTTTGGCTACAATCTGAGCAAAGTCCCACTCCTATGTGATAATGAGAGTGCTATCCGAATAGCGGAAAATCCTGTTGAGCACAGCCGCACAAAGCACATTGACATCCGGCATCACTTTTTGAGAGACCACCAGCAAAAGGGAGATATCGAAGTGTTTCATGTTAGCACCAAGAACCAGCTAGCCGATATCTTTACCAAGCCTCTAGATGAGAAGACCTTTTGCAGGCTGCGTAGTGAGCTCAATATCTTAGATTCGTGGAACTTGGATTGAAATGTAGCATACATGTGTTTATGCCCTTGATCATGTTCATTCTGCATTTTGTTGCTTATTGTGGTGCTCAAGTTGTACAAACACTCCCTGGACCTCACAAGTCCTTTTTGCAAGTGATGCACATATTTAGGGGGAGCTGTGCTACAACTTGACCCTTTGAGACTAACCATGTACTTGAGTTTGGTTGTTTTAGTCTCCAAGGAGAATTGAAAGGGAAAAGGTGGACTTGGACCATGCAAGACTTCCACTGCACTCCGATGAGAAGAGTAACTTTTCAAGTTCATCTTTATACTCTTATTGCCTATTTGCTCTTAGTTGAAGATTTTGGTGAGGCAATGGGGTTAAAGGGCCAAGATTGATCCCGCTTTGGTGCTTGATGCCAAAGGGGGAGAAAATAAAGGCCAAAGCGATAAATGGATCAGCTACCACTTGAGAGATTTTGAAAATAGTAGAATAGAGCTTTTGGCTTGTCAAAACTCTTTTATTGTCTCTCTTGTCAAAAGTTGGCTTCTTATGGGGAGAAGTGTTGATTATGGGAAAAAGGGGAGTTTTTTTAAAAAAATCTTGAATAAATTTCTCTTGGAATGACTCTCATTATGTCTTAACATGTGTGCTTGACGTAGAGATAGAAATGTGAGTTTAATTTGCAAAAACAAACCAAGTGGTGGCAAAGGATGATCCATATATGTCAAATTTGAATCAAAACAATTTGAGTTCTCATTTGAATTGATTTTGTACTTGTTCTACTTGCGTTATGTTGTGTTGGCATAAATCACCAAAAAGGGGGAGATTGAAAGGGAAATGTGCCCATGGGCCATTTCTAAGTATTTTGGTGATTTAGTGTCCAACACAAGTGTCTAAGTGTAAAATGGTGGACAAAGTGCAAATCAAGGATAAAGGTATGTTTCTCAGACTTAGTACATTGTTTCAGAGACTAATGTATTGTGTCTAAGTGCTGGAAACAGGGAAAATCCAATTGGAAATGTCTTGGCTCGAGCAGCCAAGAATCTGCTCAGTCTGGGAGCACCGGACTGTCCGGTGATGCACCGGACAGTGTCCGGTGCGCCAGGATGGCTCGAGCAAAATGGCTGCTCTCGGGACTTCGACTGCGGTGTACGGCTATAATTCACCGGACTGTCCGGTGGGTCGTTCACAGGCGAACTCGTCGCTCTCGGGAATTCATCGGCGACGTACAGCTATAATTCACCGGACTGTCCGGTGAGCCAACGGTCGGCCGCGCAATCTGCGCGGGACACGTGGCCGAGCCAACGGCTAGGAGAAGGCACCGGACTGTCCGGTGTGCACCGGACATGTCCGGTGCGCCAACGGCTCTCAGCCTGCCAACGGTCGACTGTGCCATTTATGGAAAGGAATCGGGCACCGGACAGTGTCCGGTGTGCACCGGACTGTCCGGTGCGCCAGTCGACAGAAGGCAAGATCAGCCTTCCTAGATTGCTCTCAACGGCTCCTAGCTGCCTTGGGGCTATAAAAGAGACCCCTAGGCGCATGGAGGAGCACACCAAGCATTCCTGCAACATTCCTAAGCACCAAGACATCGATTCCGTGCCTTTGATTCTTTGCGATAGCAATTAGAGCTCTAGTTGAGTAGTGAACTCATTGAGTTGTGTTGTGAGCTCTCATTGCGACTTGTGTGCGTGGTGTTGCTGTGATTTCTTGTCTTGAGTGTGTTGCTAATCCCTCCCTTGCTCCGTGTTTCTTTGTGAATTTCAAGTGTAAGGGCGAGAGGCTCCAAGTTGTGGAGATTCCTCGCAAACGGGATTGAGAAAAAGCAAGCAAAACACCATGGTATTCAAGTGGGTCTTTGGACCGCTTGAGAGGGGTTGATTGCAACCCTCGTCCGTTGGGACGCCACAACATGGAGTAGGCAAGCGTTGGTCTTGGCCGAACCACGGGATAACCACCGTGCCATCTCTGTGATTGATCTTGTTGGTTATTGTGTTTTGTTGAAGATTCCTCTCTAGCCACTTGGCGGTTATTGTGCTAACACTTAACCAAGTTTTTGTGGCCTAAGTTTTAAGTGTTACAGGATCACCTATTCACCCCCCCTCTAGGTGCTCTCAGCAATGCAACCACCATGATAGGGTTAAGCATGCTTGCAGAACATATGCATTTTTAGCATCATCCAGAGAAATTGCACTGGCCATAAATGAATCAATGAAATGGGGAAATAAAAAGGGTACTTGTTCTTGCATCTGAGGACCTACAATCCTTGTAGAGCTTTAGGAGCATGGGAGGGCGGCGTCCAGATCTGCAGGCGGAGGACTAGCTCGCCCGATTAGCTAGGAGAGGCTAAGCCAAGGAACCTTTACAAGGGGAATCAAGTAGAGACAGAAGGGTGGAAAGGTGGATGGATTGAGGATGGACGAAGCAGCAAGAAGAGGGACGAGGAGGAGACCAAGCACGAAGGAAGAGACACGAAGCAAGCAAAGTCGATGTCACCATTCCCTTGGCCTTGATCGTAGTGTCGGTAGCATTGACCACATACCTCCATCTCCTCACGTCGATCTCCTCTAGGCATAACACCACATCCCTAGTTATCTCCACCTTCATAGTCATCGACGCTAGAACCTTAGCGCCTAGGGTGGTATCCTTCATCATTCCCTCGACCTCCCTCAATAGTGACATGCACAGTATCTCGCACACCCGACATAGACAATGTGATGTTCTACGCTGCTGCCACCCCTACTCCGACACTAGGCCGCTTCAACCCCATCCTTGATGGCATCAGGAGATGGGGGACACGGGGGTGGGTGGGTGAGCAGGAACCCATGCTCTTGGTAGGGCACTATAGTAAGTTTGGTATGAGAGGGGGTGGGCGGCGTCTACTTCCGTTTCTGGTGAGGCGCATGCAGCTTTTTTAGCACGAACGTGCGAGCGGGAGGAGCGAGGTGATGAATGCGAGGGGGAAGGTGGCACTACGAAGCACCAGGACAAATGACCCCCTAGAGAGGAGCACTAGGCCTATGACCATACCATGGCAATGTAAGATGTGTGGGCATTGTTGAGACATGCGTTGTCAGATTAGGTGAGAACAATCATGGTCACAGTAGAGGTATCGATTACGCAACATGGCGATTGGACGAGTATGGCCTAGCCTAGAAAACATTCTATAGTGCAGGGGTAGTGGGTCGGCTTCCTCCCATCCCATTGCCACACCCGCGGGCAACCATTGTTGTAAGCGATTCGATGAGAAATCGCTTCACATGGGGCCAAGACAAGGTAGCGCCAGTGTATCCAAGCAATTCTAGAGGGATCCACGTGTCATGCCGCGAAACCATCCTGGAGCACACGGATCACGGACGTGAGGCAGAGGGACTCGGGTTCAAGGAACCTGATTATGTTCGGATAAGTTAAGTTTTTTATAAACAGAGGTAGAAGGAGCTAGCTAATAGTTTTCTATACGCTAGATAGTTTAGTAGTTGAAAATGAGCTATAGTTGGGCCATAAGCTAGCCTTTTTAATAGCTAGCAACTTATGTTACTCACTCTATGATCCATTAACTACAAATAGTTAGCTAGCTAATTAGCTAATTGCTTATAACAAATATTAGGTAGCTAACTCTTATAGCATCTCCAACATGAGTCCCTAATGGAGTTGTATTTTAAAATATAGGACTCTAACACCAAAAAACTACTTCAACATAGGTCCTATTTCACAAAAAAAATCATCAAATAATTATAGGACTCACACTACAGGAAAATACTTAACTTCCTAGAGCCTAAACTGCAGGAAGTTTGCCCTATACTCTCGGAAGTTAGAAAATTGAAAGTTATGCTCTTAGAAAGAAACGATCGGAAGTTAGCTTAGCTTCCGAGAGGCTCTCAGAAGTTCTCGGAAGGTAGATTAACTTTTGAGAGGCCTCTCAAAAGTTAATGGGTTCACGTCGTTCCCGTGGGCGACGCTGTTAGCCAGCTAACTTTCGACCATTTACTCTTCCTCTAGGAAGTTAGCAGGCTAACTTTCTACCATTTATTATTCCTTTAGGAAACTGCTTCTATAAGCTCTAGGAAGTTAGCGCCGTTTCTATAGGCTCTAGGAAGTTAGTTAGCTCTAGACAGTTAAATTGACCATCATTACAAAGGCAGTAGGAAGTTTATTTTCTTTCGAGAGTGCCTACATGGTCGTCCAAAGTTATTAACTTCTTACGGTTTCTTTGGAAAACCGTAGGAGGTTAGTAGGTCGTAGGAAGTTTTAACTTTTGATGTAGTATCAATCTCTCAGTTTCTAAATATAGGACCTAATATGCTGGAGCTCTATCATCAATTTATGCACTATTTCTAACATTTTATTTCCTAAATAATATGATCTATTTTCTAACTGCAAATGTTTTTGTGACCATAAACATTTCAAATCAGGTCCTATTTTAATATGTAGAACTCAGCTATAGAACTTCTTGTTGGAAAATGCTCTTAGCTGGTTATACCAATAGCGAGATAGTTGTTAGTTGTTATTAGCTAATAATTAGCTAGACTATTAGTTAAATTTGTCTGAATTTAAAGAAGCTAATTATAACAAGCTACTCCATCTGTCCTAAGAAAGAGTGTCTCTATAGGGTTCATCAAAATTTCTTAGATTTGATTAGATTTGTAGGAAACAATAAAAACATTTACTTCTTTAAACAAGTTTATACGAAAATGTATTTAACGATTAATCTAAAAATATCAATTATGCACCATAAATATTGAAATTTTATTTATATTTGGTTCAACGTGTTTAATTTCTCAGTCATTGAGAATGATACTCTTTACGGGACAAAGAGTAATTGTTAATTCTATAGATTGAAACATGGTTTTAGATAAGCGTATAATTTCTAGTTGCATTGAGAGAATTTGTTCGATTTGGGTCCCTTTGGAAGTCAGAGTTTTTTTTATAAACGATGTATATGAATTTTACGAGAAAGCAGTTGATTTTTCATAGAAACGCAGAAATGGCAAAAAAAAGGTCTAGTATTCTAGAAGGGGCCTTAAACTATGGACATGTGGTTTAATGTCTAGTGTTCTATTTTGCCGACGCTTTTCTCCTGAACCGGACCTGCCACCGTGAACCGGCTCTGCCATCAAGACATGAGTCTATTTGGTTCATCTTTTTTCTGACAAACTTTTTTATAAATCTAGGTGTGGAGAAAATTTAGCTGTAAAAATTATATGCAGAGAAAGATAAAAGAGTTCATATAATTTAGAATGTAGTCATAATAACTCATCTGATTTTATGTTTACGTTGATTTTAAATAGATTTTAATAAAGTGATTTTTATAGATGCATGTTGAAATATTAGACGTTTGAAAGTCTCCAGCAACTTCTAATGACCAGGAACTGAAACAAACGCGACCGCAGAATCTCCGTCGGACCTCACAAGAAAATAAATACCAAGCAAAGCGTTAGATAACTCGATTTCAAAGTTCAAACGCTGGCGCCCAAATAGTTTGATTTTCTCCGGACGCTGGAACAAGTCGGTAAAACTTTAAACAAAGCATAAAGTCTCCAACGGCAAATTACTAGCACGCCAGAGCACGGGCAGTAGTCAAACGGAGGTGGGGCAGAACGGGTTGACTTCACACTAAACAATGCCAGTGCACTCATCAAGCAAGCATCACCTTCGGTGGGACCCGGATCAACGGCGTACAGAACCGCTCGTGACATCAACGGCTGGGATCAATCATTCGGCAATCGCGAGGATCAAATGATTGTCGTTGAGTATAAAGTCGGCGGTGATTTTTCTTTTTGAACTTCCTGGTGAATACAAATATCAAACCGGGAACTTTTCCATGTTTTGGTTAGCGAAGTATGACAACCAGCCGTGCAGTGGCCAGTGGTCCGTCTGAATACAAAACAACAGAATCAAGAACCTTTCTTTTTAGGAACAATTGGATCTATACCATTAAAAGATCCAAACTTTAGATATATACCATGGACCCCACATGTCATTGACTCATGTGGACCCACATGTAAGTGAGATAGTAATGGTATGGATCTAAAGTGGTGATCTTTTAATGGTATAGATCCAAATTTCCCTTCTTTTTATCCAATAAAGGTAGATATATACACCGAGGGGTGTTTGAATGCACTGTAGCAGCTAATAGTTAGTGGCTAAAACTATCTAGAGACATTCAAACACCCTATCTAATAGTTCAGTTATTAGTTATTTGTTAGCTAGCTAATTATATTAACATATTTTTAACTAACTAACTATTAGCTTTAGTGCATTCAAACATCCCCTGAGTTTGGTTCGTAGCATCTCCTCCAAATCAAGTTAAAATTTTGCATAGGTCACCATATTAGTGCCCATAGATCTAGCCGAATTTAACCACCGAAGTGAACTAAAATGCATAGATAAAGGGGCGTGCCAAGTCAGATTTAGACATCCATTTAAACGATGGCTACAATGAGTAGAATCGGTCGAAATTTGGCTTTGCTACTGGATCAAGCACAACATAGAAGCTGAATAGCTAAGGCTTGAGCTCACTTTTACGAACCAGTTTGACATTGTGTTAACTACTGAAATACTACTGGGATTCGAGGGGCAGAGATCAGATGTAGCAGGGAGGAGAAGGCTTGAGGTGGAAGAAGACGTGAACATGGGGGAAGCTATATTGCTTATATTTCTGTTCTTCGATGATTTCCTCCCATATCCGCGCCTGGGTTTATATTCTACCCAGTGAATGGAGCATACCACCATACTCTATATATCCCAATGGCCCACAACTCACGCAGCCCACTCCGGTTCAGATAACCAAACATTGCTCTGTTGCTCTCTTCGCGCTCTTCCTTTGTCTGTCTTTACTGAAGACTGCAACTTCTCCTTTATTTCATCAGCTTGATCACACTCCGGCAATGGTCTGCTAACAAATTGCTTTATAGAATCTCATATAAATAGGATGAGAATGAATCTAAAACATAACTTGGTTTAGATGGAGAGTTGTTGAGGGAGAGAAAAAAGCTCTTCATTTGCCATGGCCTTGGGATGCTCGCGAGATAGGCAGTGGTTGAGCTAAAGTAAATTTGAGGAGGGTGCAATTGTCTTGTGGGTGCATAAAGATTTGTTATAGGAGTGCATGTATGGTGAAATTTTATCTAAATCTATAGATTTTACATCTTTAGAATTACGTTTTCGGTTTATTATTAGACGATCACAAAGTGAAACTCAGGGTGTAGATAGACCTGTTCAAATGACGGGTTGGATTGAGTTGAGTTAAGGTTGGGTTGTGGGCTATTTAGCATGGCCCATACCAGCCCCGTGCCTAGTGTCGGGTTAGGGTTGGGTGGCTCATACCTCCCTATTTGATGTGTCGGATCGGGTTTATTGGTGTTGGGTCGGGGGTTTTCGGGTTAGGTCGGGTTTTAGATAAAAAATCATGGCCTGTATTTGGCCCGTGAATTAGGGCTCATTTGATTGGTGCCTAGCCTAGGGATGCTAGTCAGGTAGTGGCGAAGCTAAAGTAAATTTGAAGAGGGCACAATTGTCTCTGTGGGTGCATAAAGATTTGTTAGATGGGTGCATATATGGTGAAATTTTATCAAAATCTATAGATTTTACATTTTGGGGGTTCATTTGCATCCATTCAGTGTAATGTAGCTTCACCCATGCAGACAGGTCCATCCAGCCCCTAGACGTTCAAAATCGACGTGGGGAGCTATCTGACCACACATTTACCTAGAGATGGCAACGGGTAAAAACCCGCTGGGTATTACTTGCCCAAACTCATACCCGCGAAGAAAAAAATATGCCTGTTAAAAAGCCCATACCCATGACGGGTATAAAATTTTACCCAAACCCATACACATGCGAGTTTCGGGTACCCAACGGGGTTCCCATACCCACTAACATCAACATAAAAAATAATTTATCATGTAAATAACAATCAATACATTAATAAGCTAGGATAAAAGGAACAAGTGATAACTAATTTTAGCTTAAAATTTGTTACATGAAGTTTATTTCAATTAGAACATATTCAATTAATAATATTATGAGACATATTTATAAGGAATGATGATTTTAAGGCGGGTTTTAAAAACCCATGGGTTTGCGGGTATGGGTAGTGGAAGAATAAACCCATGCCCACGTACCCGTTGGGTTTCCATTTGAACCCATTAACAAACTCATTGATATAGAAATTGACTCAAACTCATACCCTAATAGAGCAAAAACCCACCGGGTTTCGGGTAGCGGGTACTCATTGCCATCTCTACATTTACCTGGGTGCCAACCAAACAAGCCTTATTGTGGGTCGAAAATTACGACAAGTATCCGACTGTTATATTAGTTGGGTCGGGTCAGACCATGTTCTTTTTTATGGTCGAGTCGGATGACCCATAATCAGATCTACGTGTAGAGCTCTACTAAGCTAGCCTTAATCTCATAGGGCCCACATGATGGTAAGTTAACAGGTTAACTCCGGTAATTTTTTTCACAGCCAATGGTACGAAATACGAGTACGAGGTGATTAATTCTACAATTAATCGCGATTCACCACGGAGTGAGACAAGACAAACAATTTCATTCCATCACGGATTCACGAGCATCACGCACCAGCCGCCGAAGCAAAGCCCCTATCATACGGCCCACCCGTCAGTAACATGTGGTCCCCGTCCCCGCGCGCGCCTCTGTACTCCCCCGCGTGGGCCCCAATAGCTTCCTCCCCTCTCTCCGCAAACGGCTACCAGCCTTGCCGCCCGCTCGGCCCAACCAAACGTGCACCGTCCGATTCCCCACCAGACGGCCGGATCCGCCCCGCGCCCCCGACCGTTGCGCGGCCACGTCAGCGCAAGTGACTCGACCGTTGGGGCGGCCGGCAACTCTGCTCGCCATTTCAAAAAGCGAAGGCGAAGCGTCCGACGGAATAAATACAGGCGCTGCCACGCCCTGCGCCCCACCAGATCCTCTTCCTCCTCGGTTTGCGAGCTCATCGATTGCTCACTCATCACTCTATGCTCACGAGCTCCAGCCTTCAGAGCGCTATAATTCCGGCCCGATCCTTTGTTGGAAACCTTCTCCGAGCTTTCCACGGTTCATGGGAGCGCGAGTGGTGGGTGCAGCAAGCTCCAGCCTTTTCTGGTGGGTCTGAGCTGAGCTGAGCTTTGAGAGATCCATCGAGCTGGTCTGGATCGCTAGTTTCGCTGGTTGGCCGTGGAGTTGATTTGATTTCTGGGAGCGATGTCGCGCCGGCTGTCGCTGCCGGCGGGGTCGCAAGTCACGGTGACTGTGTCGCCGACGAGGGGCAAGGCTGAGAGCCCCGGGGACGGGGTGATCAAGAGGAGCGGCGGCAGGATCGGGCTCACCAGCCCTGCGCCGAGGCACTCGCTCGGTGGGGCGGGGTCCTCCACCATCCCCACTGTGCAGCTCTCGCCCGTGCGCCGGAGCGGTGGCAGCCGGTACGCGTCGCTGGACGGCGGTGCAGGCGCGGATGACAGCGCCGAGTTCGTGCACTACACCGTGCACATCCCGCCCACACCCGAGCGGACGGTGGCGGCGTCCGCTGACTCCGTCGATGCGCCAGCGCCGACGGCGTACGACGAGGACGGCGGCGCGGCGGGGGTGCGGGCGCAGAGGAGCTACATCTCCGGTACCATCTTCACGGGCGGACTCAACCAGGCCACGCGCGGCCACGTTCTCAACACCTCCGCCAACAGCGCCGCGGTCGCGGCCTCCGCCAACATGTCGTGCAAGATGCGCGGCTGCGACATGCCGGCGTTCCTGTCCTCTGGCGCCGGCGGCGGGCCGTGCGATTGCGGCTTCATGATCTGCCGCGAGTGCTACGCGGACTGCGTCGCGGCCGCGGGGAACTGCCCCGGGTGCAAGGAGCCCTACTCTGCGGGGAGCGACACCGACGACGATGGCGAGGACGATGAGGCCGTCTCCTCGTCCGAGGAGCGGGACCAGCTGCCGCTCACGTCAATGGCGAAGCGCTTCTCCCTCATACACTCCATGAAGATGCCCAGCAACAACGGTGGCGGCGGAGGAAAGCCGGCCGAGTTCGACCACGCGCGCTGGCTCTTCGAGACCAAGGGCACCTATGGCTACGGCAACGCGCTCTGGCCCAAGGACGGACACGGCGGCGGTGGCGGTGGCGGCGGCTTCTCTGGATTCGAGGAGCCGCCCAACTTCGGCTCCCGCTGCCGCCGGCCGCTCACCAGGAAGACCAGCATATCTCAGGCCATCCTCAGTCCTTACAGGTAGCAAATTAATGGCAAGAGATTTATTAGAAAAATCCCTCTGAAAACAATAGATTTCTGTGCGGTTATGGTAGATTTAACTCTGCTCTCCGGTACAGGCTGCTGATCGCAATCCGTCTCGTAGCGCTGGGGTTCTTCCTGACATGGCGTATTCGGCACCCGAACCCAGAGGCGGTGTGGTTGTGGGCGCTTTCGGTGACGTGCGAGGTCTGGTTCGCCTTCTCCTGGCTTCTCGACAGCCTCCCCAAGCTCTGCCCCATCCACCGGGCCGCCGACCTGGATGTCCTTGCCGAGCGCTTCGAGCTGCCCACCGCCCGCAATCCCAAGGGCCACTCCGACCTGCCCGGCATCGACGTCTTCGTCTCCACCGCCGACCCGGAGAAGGAGCCGCCGCTCGTCACAGCCAACACCATCCTCTCCATCCTCGCGGCCGACTACCCGGTCGAGAAGCTCGCCTGCTACCTCTCCGACGACGGCGGCGCGCTGCTCACCTTCGAAGCGCTCGCCGAGACAGCAAGCTTCGCTCGCACCTGGGTGCCGTTCTGCCGCAAGCACGGCGTTGAGCCGCGCTGCCCGGAGGCCTACTTCGGCCAGAAGAGGGACTTCCTCAGGAACAAGGTGCGTGTGGATTTCGTCCGGGAGCGGCGGAAGGTGAAGCGGGAGTACGACGAGTTCAAGGTCAGGGTGAACTCGCTGCCCGAGGCCATCCGCCGGCGCTCCGACGCCTACAACGCCGGCGAGGAGCTGCGCGCCAGGAGAAGGCAGCAGGAGGAGGCCATGGCGGCCGGCACCATTCTTGGAGCGTTGCCTGAGGCAGCAGGGGCCGTGAAGGCGACATGGATGTCCGACGGCTCGCAGTGGCCTGGCACTTGGCTCACCTCTGCACCAGACCACTCCCGTGGTGATCACGCTGGCATCATTCAGGTGATTGATTGCTCGATCAGTCGATTGATGGAAAGATTTATCAATTGCACTGTTCTTTAGTTGTTGATTTGAGATGCTGATGTCTCGTGTGCCTGAAATCGCAGGCAATGCTTGCGCCTCCGACATCAGAGCCCGTGCTGGGCGCGGAGCCGGCGGAGTCCGGCGGGCTGATCGACACAACGGGCGTGGACATCCGGCTGCCGATGCTGGTGTACGTGTCCCGCGAGAAGCGCCCGGGGTACGACCACAACAAGAAGGCCGGCGCCATGAACGCGCTGGTGCGCACGAGCGCCATCATGTCGAACGGGCCCTTCATCCTCAACCTCGACTGCGACCACTACGTGCACAACTCGGCGGCGCTCCGTGAGGGGATGTGCTTCATGCTCGATCGCGGCGGCGACCGCGTCTGCTATGTCCAGTTCCCGCAGCGGTTCGAGGGCATCGACCCCAACGACCGGTACGCCAACCACAACCTCGTCTTCTTCGACGTCGCCATGCGCGCCATGGACGGGCTGCAGGGACCTATGTACGTCGGCACCGGCTGCGTCTTCCGCCGCACCGCGCTGTACGGGTTCAGCCCGCCGCGCGCCACGGAGCACCACGGTTGGCTCGGGAGGAGGAAGATCAAGCTGTTGCTGAGGAAGCCCACCATGGGAAAGAAGACGGACAGGGAGAACAACAGCGATAAGGAGATGATGCTGCCGCCGATCGAGGACGACGCCTTCCAGCAGCTCGACGACATCGAGTCGTCCGCGCTGCTCCCGCGGCGGTTCGGCAGCTCGGCAACGTTCGTGGCGTCCATCCCCGTGGCAGAGTACCAGGGGCGGCTCCTGCAGGACACGCCCGGCGCGCACCAGGGCCGCCCCGCCGGAGCCCTGGCCGTGCCTCGCGAGCCGCTTGACGCGGACACCGTCGCGGAGGCCATCAGCGTCATCTCGTGCTTCTACGAGGACAAGACGGAGTGGGGGCGGCGCATCGGGTGGATCTACGGGTCGGTGACGGAGGACGTGGTGACGGGGTACCGGATGCACAACCGCGGGTGGCGGTCCGTGTACTGCGTGACGCGGCGCGACGCGTTCCGCGGCACGGCGCCCATCAACCTCACCGACCGGTTGCACCAGGTGCTCCGGTGGGCGACGGGGTCCGTGGAGATCTTCTTCTCCCGCAACAACGCCCTGTTCGCGTCCCCGCGGATGAAGTTCCTCCAGCGCGTGGCCTACTTCAACGTGGGCATGTACCCGTTCACCTCCATCTTCCTCCTCGTCTACTGCGTGCTCCCGGCCGTCTCCCTCTTCTCCGGCAAGTTCATCGTGCAGTCGCTCAACGCCACCTTCCTGGCGCTGCTGCTCGTCATCACCATTACGCTCTGCCTGCTGGCCCTGCTGGAGATCAAGTGGTCCGGGATCACGCTGCACGAGTGGTGGCGCAACGAGCAGTTCTGGGTGATCGGCGGGACTAGCGCGCACCCGGCGGCCGTGCTGCAGGGCCTCCTCAAGGTGATTGCCGGCGTGGACATCTCCTTCACGCTGACGTCGAAGCCGGGCACCGGCGACGACGGCGAGGAGGACGCGTTCGCGGAGCTGTACGAGGTGCGGTGGAGCTTCTTGATGGTGCCGCCCGTGACGATCATGATGGTGAACGCGGTGGCGGTAGCCGTGGCGTCGGCACGCACGCTGTACAGCGAGTTCCCGCAGTGGAGCAAGCTGCTTGGCGGCGCCTTCTTCAGCTTCTGGGTGCTCTGCCACCTCTACCCGTTCGCCAAGGGCCTCCTGGGCCGCCGCGGCCGTGTGCCGACCATCGTGTTCGTCTGGTCGGGGCTCATCTCCATGACCATCTCGCTGCTGTGGGTCTACATCAGCCCTCCTGCGGGTGCCAGGGAGCTCATCGGTGGTGGCGGATTCAGCTTCCCGTAGTAGCGAGATGGATACCAGCGGTAATGTTGTTATGTTAGCATGTGTTGTCTGAACTGTATCCGAAGAGAACCTACATGAAGGTGTTCTTGCTTCATGGGGTGCTGTTCCTTAATAGCTGTGATGGACTGTGATTCTTCAGTACCTGACGAGCTACTGTCATTGTATCAAAATTGCAACTTGCTTAAGTTGTTTATGTTTTTTCTAACTGTATCGTCACCTATTCATGTTTCTATCAGTACAGATTGGATGTCAAAATTCTGGTTTAGGAGCCGTCAGATTTGACCAAAATGAAGCACAAGACATAATTTTCAAGTCCTTGATGGTGCTTAAGTAATTCAAATTCTGCTTAAGTAGTATTTGAATTCTCTATTCCGCGTATTTAGTATCCGAACCATATCCGATTTATTCGTATCCGACGCAACTCGATAATTCGTATCCGATGTGAATCCGAAGAGTGGAAACAAATATCGTACCAGTGACAATGATCTATTTCAAAACCGTGACAATATTTCAAACTAATTTGCCTACTCTGATGCTAGTCAATTCCAACAGCAAAGGGACTGAATAAAGTCGGAGGATGAAAGGCACACATGTATTTAAGTCGACAATACTATTTAAGTACGCAAAGGGACTGAATAAAGTCGGAGGATGAAAGGCACACATGTATTTAAGTCGACAATACTATTTAAGTTCATAAATTTATAGACCCATTAATGGAAATGAAAAGAAGGGTCTTCAACGTATCTACAACCGCTTGTACGCGGTCCAGTTGAATGGAACAAATGATGCTATTCTTCTTGAAGCTGCTAAGGAGAGCTTCCGTAACAAGCCCGACGAAATCTACTTCAATCTAGAGCAATGCATTCTTCGTTACCAGTCCAAGTGGCGCACGAGGCACGATGACGACAACTCTAGTAATAGAAGTAAAAGATCACAACTTGACTTAGATGGCGATTATAGCTTCATGTTATATAAAAGTGTGGACACACAACACAATATGGATCGTGACAAGGCAAGAGCTCAATGGAAGGGAAAGGGGTCAACAACAAGTAGTAGTGATTCTCAAGTTATGGAGAAAATAATGTTAAAGAAGTTGTACAAGGCTAGTGTCGACATTTCGAACAAGCACCGACGAGTAAATTTGTGATGCGCGTTTTTGGACCCAGATGGTGTGCTAGTGGGATGCAATAGTTTATACTAGTTTGAGCGGAATGTCCCTACTCCAGTCTTCAGTGCTTGGTGCTACCGGCACCTAATTACTCATAGTAGGGGTTACAAGCTGAGTGAGAGAGGGGGCAAGCTCCTAATTCTTTGATTTGGGGCAATATCATTTAAGTTATCTATTATTTTTACCTTAGCATCTCCCTTTGCCATAAGACAATGTGGAGATGAGAAGAGTGAAGGAGCCTCCTTGATGGCGATGCCGACATTAAGCTTGGATGAAGAGTTATAATCATCATCATCCGAACTTTCATCTGAATCCCATTCCACTAGATATGCTTTGCCATCCTTCTTCTTGCGATAGAATTTCTTCTTCTTGTCCTCTCCATCCTTCTTCTTCTTCTTACTTGGGCAATTCATTGCAATGTGACCGGGTTCCCCACATTCAAAGCACTTTCTATCATTGAAAGCATTCCTTCTTGATGATTGACCCCTTATAAATTGACCCTTTTTCTTCTTCATGAGCTAGTTGAACTTCTTCACAAAGAGAGCCAAGTCTTTATCACTCTTGTCGGAGAGGAAATCTCCGGCTGGGTGGCGGAATGCACCCGCCCTAAATCCTAAGATGAGGAGGGGCCTAAGCGTTTTGTCGGTCTGCTAAGCGATGAACGAACACAAGAACACACAAGGTTTTAGAGTGGTTGGGCCGCCGGAGCGTAACACCCTACTCCACTATGTGATGTATTGAGCTTGAGAGCTTATAAGAACTTGTGAGTGTCTAAGTGAGTCTGAGTTGTAACGTTGCGTGCCACCCCTTTTATAGCTGAAGGGGCACGTACAAGGGTGCTGAGCCCCGACATGCGGGCCCAGGGACTAGGCCTGGGCAACCGGTTAACCGTTTTTTCGGTTCGGTTTTTTGGTTTTTTTATAACTTCGGTTTCTGTCAGCGTTTCGGACCCGCGAGGACCATCAACCGACTAGTGAATTTATCGCTGCGTGCCCCTGCCCAGATGGGTTGATGCAAGATGGAACACAAGCGGGAGGGAATGAGGCTTATATTATCTTGCACCGGGGTGCTCGTAGTAGGGGTTACAAGCGTCGCAAGAGGGCGAGAGAGAGAGGGAGAGAGAGCGAGAGAGAGAGAGTTCGGTTTTGAGGCGAGACGCTTGAGTTTGCCTCCACCGTGTCTCTCCTGCTCTGCCTGCCTCTGCTCGTCCTCTCCCTATGTGCGTGCCCTGTTTTCCTGTTTTCTTCCGTCCCCCCCTTAGGAAGGCCCCGGACATCCCCTTTTATAGATACAAGGAGGTGCCCAGCTGTACAATGGGGGTGTAGCTATGTGCTAACGTGGCTGGCGGAGAAGTGCCTTGAGCCCTGTACTCGTGCTAACGTGGCCGTTGGAGAAGCGCTTGAGCCCCGTAGAAGCATAGCTGACGGTGCGGCCCGGGGTCCTGCTGACGTTTCCTTGCTTCCGTAAGGAGCTGAGAGCCATCGACGTCAGGGGCGCACGCGGGGAACCATCATTACCTGTTACCGGAGTAACCTTAGATGGCACACCGGTCTTGTTCCTTCATAGCCTGAGGTAGCTAGCTAGGGATAGGGTAATGATGTATCCCCTGTAGCGTAGTTGGTCCGAGGCCGAGGTCGGGCGAGGCAGAGACTTCTCCTGAGGCCGAGGTTGAGGTCGGACGAGGATGCGACTCCTCCCGAGGCCGAGGCTAAGGCCGAGGCCTGAGGTTGGGCGAGACGGGGACCTTCCCCCGAGGCCGAGGCCTGGGGTCGGGCGAGGCGGAGCTCCCTGTCCCGCCCGAGGCTGAACTCGGGAGAGGTCATGACTTACTGTTGCTATTCTGACCCTGGTGGTTGGCACAGTAGCCGAAGCGGGGTCATCGCTGTTTTCCTGTCAGATCGGTCAGTAAAGGGGCGATGTGACTGCGGTCACTTCGACCTTGCCGACTGAGGCACGCGTGTCAGGATAAGGTGTCAGGCGATCCCCATATTAAATGCGCATGCGATACGGTCGGTTGGTAAGGCGATCCGGCCGAGGTTGCTGCACGACAAAGTTTGCCCAAGCTGGGCTTCGGGCGAGCCGAGGGCGCGCCCACTGCCTGGGGAGGCCCTCGGGCGAGGCGTGAATCTGTCCGGGACTACTGTTCCTTCCTGAGGTCGAGGCTGGGCTCGAATGAGGTCGTGTCCCTTAGATGACGAGGCCCTGACTTGAATCGTGCTTATCAGCCTTTGTAGTTTGTTCCGAAGATGTTTTCCAGCCAGGTTAAGGAGCATTGGGGGTACCCCTAATTACGGTCCCCAACAGTAGCCCCCGAGCCTCGAAGGGAGTGTAGGTACTCGCTTGGAGGTTCTGCTGGATTTCTTGCAAGGGGACCAACCTTTCTCGGTCGTATTTTGTTCCGATGGGTGCGCGCGAGCGCACCCGTCGGGTGTAGCCCCCGAGGCCTTGGAGGAGTGGTTTGACTCCTCTGAGGTCTTAATTCTTTTTGTGATGCCTCGGTCAGCCTTGTTGTTCCCTCATGCGGCCTGGCCGTAGCCCGGGTTCATGGTCAGGCTCCGAGTTTTTACGCTAGTTTGTTGACGTGGTCAACGGTTTGGCCATAGCCTGGTGCGAGAGCAGACCCCGAGTCTCTGCACGGAGCGAGAGGACGATCAAGGACCGTCTCGACTTTTATTGTACGCCCCTTCGTCGCCTCTCCGCAAGGAGGAAGGGGGGAGCGCCATGTTGCCCTCGGAGGGCACCGAACATGGTGTTTCCAGTGAGTTGCTAGCGGGTGATTCGAGTGGACGCCCGAGCCCCGTTCGATAAGGGTCGGCTAGTGGCCCAGAGGCGCACTCCAAAAGTACCTGCGGGTGATTTGCTGGACCCGGACCCATTCGATAGGGTCCGAGGGCTCGATGCCTCCCTCCGGTGGGATTCCATTATAAATCGTTCCCGCTGGTCTCGGAAATGTCCTAGGGTACCTCGGGAGCGTAGCCCGAGCCTCGGCCATGTAACAGACGTACCCAAGGTCATCCCTGACTCTGCGTGCTCTGGGGCGGCTATCGAACCCTTTCGAGGGGCCAGCCTTCGAACCCTTGATCAGTAATGGGCTCGGAGCCCGAGTGCTCTAGGGCGGTTGCCGAACCCTAGAGGGCGCAACCTTCGAACCCCTGATCAGTAGGAGGGCTCGAGGCCCGTTTCCTTCGCTGAGAAGGATCCTTTTCAGAATATCCCCTTTCTCGGTCCCTGTGGCAAGAGAGAGAGAGGAAAAGGAAAAAGATATGAATTTAAATAATGTGGTGCACCTTTTTTGACGCGGTCATCATGACGAAGGTGAAACGGCGTCCGCTTCGCCTGCCGGAGGTGTCGCTTGCCCTGCCAAGGAGTTAATGCGACGGGACGGGCGATTCGCGGGGCGTCTGTTGCGCGTGCACGAGTCGTTCGAGGAATGTAACATGGGTGTGTCGTCTTTACGTCGTGGGAGAGGGCTCCTCTACCGCTTCAGGTGAGGATGCGAGTCTGTAGGTGATTGGACCGCTGCTTCCGCACGTCTGTTGCTGCAATTTCTGCCGGCCCGCCTTTGGTCACATCAACTGTCGTGCCTATCCCCGTGGCTGAGTGACCTGTGATCGTTGCACTTAATTGGCACTGTTGGGTCACGCGCAGGGATGCCTCGAGTCGCGGCACTGGCTCTGCAGTCGAGAAGACGCGGCGTTGGCGCAAGTGGCGGTGCGGTTCCCTTGCACGTAGTAACCGACGCGCTGGTTACATGACATGTGAGCCCGGGCCTCCATGCTGGACCGCCGGATGCGACGAAGCCGAAAGGGTGCACAACCGTGGTGCAGTTGCATGCTTCCTGCGTGGCGGTCCACCCTTTCGACCGCTGGTTTCGGCGAGGATGAGGGAATGCTTATAACCGCGGGACGATTACATGCTTCGTGTGCGGCGGTTTGCCTTCGTCACGTTGCGGGTCAGCTCGTATGACACGTGGGACCCAGCCCCAGTGTCGTAGGGTGGGAACCCTGGAGCACGTCGGTGGAGACTTTGTCCGTGACGCTTGGGGTGCGAGTGAGGAGATCTACCTTTAAAAAGGGATCGACCCCCTGGGCAGTAGCCATGCCTTCACACTCCTCGCATTCATCGTGCCCTTTCATCTTCCGAGCCCCCAGATGGGGTGCACCAGTGTTGCCTTCTTTTTGCTGCTGTTTGAGGAGTGCGACCCCGTGGGGGTTGGCGCTCTTCAGTCATCGCTCGGCTTCAAGGATTTTCATCACGCAGCCCGGCTGCAGTCCCCCGCCGGCGGTCACCCAGGATGATGACTGTAGGCCTCGTGGTGGGGAAGAGCGAGCCAGGCCGTGGCCTCCCCCTGCCCTCAGCTTCAAGGATGTTCATCATCCGTGCTGGGGAGGAGGGTGCGCCTAGTCGGGGCCCACCTCCGCGTGGGCAGCGGCCCGCTCCTTCCCTCAGTGATCGGGGGAGAAGGGCGTTCGCCGTCCGTGGCGCTGGCAGCTGCCGCGTGTCTGGCTCCCCGGCCTGAGTGGCTCTAGCGCTGTTTCCGGTGCCACCTCCTACCACTAGGGCGGAGCGTGGCTGCCCATCCGCCGTACGGGTGTCGGTCGCGCCGTGCACGGGCCGACCACGTCCAGGTCCTCCCTGCGCCTCCGGCTGCACCGGGGGGTCGCACAACACGTCGTACAGTGCGAAGGCGACACTCGTGTTCTGGGACGGTCCCGTCCTCGTTCCTGTGGCGAGGACGGGAGTGAGGACCTGCCGGTGCGCATTGGGGCGGCCGCCGTTCGCCGGTGCGGTGTTGGTGGGCAGGTGGTCGCTGTCGTCGGAGCTGATGTGGTGGTCGCCATAGGTGAGGCTTCCTCTGCCGAAGCGGTTGCCTCCGCCGACGAGATCGTCAGTGCCACCTGCGCTCCAGACCTCTGGCTCTTTGGCTTTAATGGCTGGTTCTCGTCCCTTGTGAGGGGACGTGAGCGAGGGCCTTTTCGCAGTAGCGTTTGCCCTGAGGCCATCGCTGCTGCTGTCTAGCCGCCCGAGTCGGAGGTCGTTGTCGCGCTGCCGGTGCAGTGGTCACCGGCGAGCCATTTGGAGTTTGTTATCCCGCAGGCCTTCTGGCGTGGAGGTTGTTCATTCCTGCGGGAATGGAGCTGGAGTCCCGTTTGTAATGGTACTTTCTTGAGAGCAGGATGTAACTGCTTCAAGTACTAGACATCTGCCGTAGGTCGGTAAAACCGTCGAGGGCGCTGCCGACGTCTAAGTCTAGGTACCATTGTTACCCCAAGTACGTGTATTTGTTCTTTGTGGCTGCTGAGGCATGAACATTTGGGTATACAGCCGTGCTTCTTTCCTCTTGTTTCGAGCATTAGGACTTGTTCGTCGGTAGTAGAATCACTTATCCGAGCGTGAGCTACCTTTCGCAGAAGGTGATGAGTGAGGTATCCGTATCCCGGAGGCGTAGGAGTCCCTCGGCTCGGTCGGCCTTGCCGTTCAAGGTCTCTCTCGCTCGTCATTAGGATTCCGTTATCGACGCAGTCGAAAGGCACGAAAGTTGTTTTGGCGGAAAACCTTTCCCGAGGAAAATTTTGATGCAGAGGGGGCTTCCCACTTTCTAGACCTGAGGCGACCGCTCGGGCCGAGACCCTTGTGGAGGGTCTGGCTGTGGTCGTCGGGTCTGCCCGGTCTGCCCGAGCCATGGCCTCACAGCAGCGTGCCCGGGCCGAAGGTATGTTTTGCCCGCTCTGTGACTTTGTTTTTGTCTCCATTCTTCACCTTGCGTTTGAAGAATTTTGTCCTGCTGTCTGCAGGGTTCAAGACGGCTCTTAGCGAGTCCATCAAGAACTGCAAGGCGCTTGCCGAGGCGGCTGAGCAGAAGGGGGCCGAGCGCGTGGCCATGTCCGAGGCCATCTCGGCGTTTTGCCAGACCTTTGGCCTCGACGGCGTCCTCTCGGGTAGCTCCCCCCAGAGTCACCTGCGGGCCTTGGGTCGCCATGTGCGCAGCAGACTCCGCGGGGCGCTGTACCACGGCGTTAGGCGAGCCTTCGCCGTGCTCGCTTCCCACTACGATGTGGATCTGGAGCGGGTCAGCGAGGGGTACTGCTTACCCGACGAAGAGGAGGCTGCCTTAGCCGAGGTCCAGAGGCTTGACGCGGCTGTCGAGGGCCCAAGCGCGGCTCTGGCTTCCTCCTTTGAGGTGGAGATCCTTCCGCCCGTGTCGCCGTCTGAGGCCGGGCCAGATTCTACTGAGGGTGGAAATGACGTCGAGCGTGCTGCTCCTCCCCCTGCCGATGTCTGAGCCTGCAGGAATAGTTTGTCTTAAGTATGCACATGTTTTTTGCGGCCACTGAGGCCTAAACATTTTAATTGTCGGATTATAAAGCTGCGTTTTCTTTCCTCTTGTTTCGAGCGTTAAGACTTGTTCGGTAGCAGAATCCCTTGTCCGAGCGTGAGTTACTTTTCGCGGAAGGTGATGAGTGAGGTATCCGTATCCCGGAGGCGTAGGAGTCCCTCGGCTCGGTCGGCCTTGCCGCTTACGTGTTCCTCTCGTCGTTTTTAGGATTCCGTTATCGATATAGTCGAAAAGCACGAAAGTCGTTTTGGTAGAAAAGTTTTTGAGCATTAGGACTTGTTCAGTAGCAGAATCGCTTATCCGAGCGTGAGCTACCTTTCGCGGAAGGTGATGAGTGAGGTATCCGTATCCCGGAGGCGTAGGAGTCCCTCAGCTCGGTCGGCCTTGCCGTTCAAGGTCTCTCTCACTCGTCATTAGGATTCTGTTACCGACGCAGTCGAAAAGAGCGAAAGCCGTTCTGATAAAATACTTTTTCGAGGAAAATTTTGACGCAGAGGGGGTTCCCCCTTCTAGCCCCCGAGGGAGGGTCGGGCTTTGCCGAGGCAAGGCTGATCCTTCCTTGATGGTTAGACTTTATTTATGCATGTAAAGAAAGCGAGATACATGAACGACTTGAAACATTTTTAAGGGTAAAAGCGACATAGCTGTTCGATGTTCCAAGCGTTGCTGTATACCTCGCCTTGGTCGTTGGCTAGCTTGTATGTCCCGGGCTTCAAAATCTTAGCGATGATGAACGGCCCTTACCAGGGAGGAGTAAGCTTGTGGCGCCCTCGAGCGTCTTGTCGCAGCCGAAGTACCAAGTCTCCCACTTGGAAGTCTCGGGGCCGAACCCTTCGGGCGTGGTAGCGTCGCAGAGACTGCTGATATCGCGCCGAGTGTAGTAAGGCCACGTCCCGAGCCTCTTCCAGCTGGTCCAATGAATCCTCTCGGCTGGTCTGGTTGCTTTGGTCGTCGTAAGCCTTTGTCCTCGGGGAACCGTATTCCAAGTCCGTGGGTAAGATGGCCTCGGCCCATAGACTAGGAAAAACGGCGAGAAGCCTGTGGCCCGGCTCGGCGTCGTCCTCAGACTCCAAACCACCGAGGGTAGTTCTTTTATCCACCACTTGCCAAACTTGTTGAGGTAGTTGTAGATCCTCGGTTTTAGTCCCTGCAAAATCATACCGTTGGCGCGCTCCACCTGCCCATTTGTCATTGGGTGAGCCACGGCGGCTCAGTCCACACGGATGTGGTGGTCTTCGCAGAAGCCCAGGAACTTCTTCCCAGTGAACTGCGTGCCATTGTCGGTGATGATGGAATTTGGGACCCTGAAGCGATGGATAATATTTGTGAAGAATGCCACCGCCTGCTCGGACCCGATGCTGGTTATGGGTCGGACCTCGATGCACTTGGAGAGGAGAATTTGTCGATGGCGACCAGCAGGTGCGTGAAGCCCCCGGGTGCCTTCTGCAAGGGACCGACGAGGTCCAGACCCCATACGACAAACGACCAAGTGATTGGTATTGTCTGCAGGGCTTGAGCGGGCAGGTGCGTCTGTCTCGCGTAGAATTGACACCCTTGGCAGGAGCGTACAATCCTAGTGGCGTTGGCCACCGCGGTTGGCCAGTAGAAACCTTGTCGGAAAGCGTTTCCCATGAGGGCTCGAGGTGCTTCATGGTCACCGCAAGCCCCCGAGTGTATTTTTTGTAATAGCTCTTGTCCTTGGGCAATAGATATGCATCGTTGGAGAATGCCCGAGGAGCTGCGATGGTACAACTCTTTTTCATCACCCAGCAAAACGAACGACTTGGCGCGCCGAGCCAGTCGCCGAGCTTTGGCCTTGTCGAGGGGCAGCTCTCCTCGGAGGAGATATTCCAGGTATGGGGTCTGCCAGTTTTGGTTTGGCGCAAGCCCGTTCCGCTCTCCCTCGATGCGCAAGGCCTCACCCTCGGCGGCCGAGGGTACCTCGGGCTGGGCCGAGGTCTCCTCAGGTTCGGGCGCGTCGTCGATTTTGACGGATGGTTGATATATGTCCCTGGAGAAGACATTTGGGGGAACTGTCGTTCGCCTCGAGGCTATTTTCGCCAGCTCATCCGCGGTCTCGTTGTACCGTCGAGCAACATGGTTGAGTTCCAGCCGTGGAACTTATCTTCCAAGCGCCGAACTTCGTCGCAATAGGCCTCCATTTTTTTATCGCGGCAGTGGGAGTTCTTCATGACCTGGTCAATGATGAGCTGCGAGTCACCACGAGCGTCGAGGCGCCGAACCCCTAGCTCAATGGCGATGTGCAGTCCATTAACCAAGGCCTCGTACTCGGCCACGTTGTTCGACGCCGGAAAATGGAGGCGCAGTACGTAGCACACATGTTTCCCGAGCGGTGAAATGAAGAGCAAGCTAGTGCCCGCTCTGGATTTCATAAGCGACCCGTCGAAGTACATGGTCCAAAGTTCGGCCTGGATTGGAGCTGTCGGCAATTGGGTGTCAACCCATTCAGCTAGAAAGTCTGCCAAGACTTGGGATTTTATGGCCTTCCGAGGGGCAAATGAAATTGTCTCACCCATGAGTTCCACTGCCCATTTTGCTATCCTACCCGAGGCCTCTCAGCACTGGATGATCTCTCCCAGGGGGAAGGATGACACCACAGTCACCGGATGAGACTCGAAGTAGTGTCGCAACTTTCGCCGTCTTAGAATTACTGCGTAAAGTAGCTTCTGGATTTGTGGGTAGCATATCTTGATCTCGGATAGCACCTCGCTGACGAAGTAGACCGGCCTCTAGACAAGCAGCGCATGCCCTTCTTCTCGTCTCTCGACTACGATCGTGACGCTGACCACCTGAGTGGTTGCAGCTACGTAAATCAAGAGGGCTTCTCCCGCAGCGGGGGGTACCAAGATGGGCGCATTGGTAAGGAGTGCCTTTAAGTTCCCGAGGGCTTTTTCGGCCTCGGGGGTCCAAGTGAAGCGCTCGGCCTTCCTTAAGAGGCGGTACAAGGGCAATCCTTTCTGGTCGAGGCGCGAGATAAAGCGGCTCAGAGCCGCAAGGCATCCCATGACCCTTTGCACTCCTTTCAGATCTTTGATTGGTCCCATGTTGGTGATGGCCGCGATTTTCTCTGGGTTGGCCTCAATGCCTCGCTCGGAGACGATGAACCCCAGGAGCATGCCTCGAGGGACTCCGAAGACACACTTCTCGGGATTGAGTTTCACGCCCTTTGCACGCAGGCACCCGAAAGTTACTTCGAGGCCGGAGAGGAGGTCGGAGGCTTTCCTTGTCTTGACAACGATGTCATCGACATAAGCCTCGACTAATCTGCCGATGTGTTCTCCGAACACGTGGTTCATGCACCTTTGGTAGGTTGCACCTGCATTCCTCAAGCCAAATGGCATAGTAGTATAACAATACATGCCAAAGGGTGTGATGAAAGAAGTCGCGAGCTGGTCGGACTCTTTCATCTTGATTTGGTGATAGCCTGAATAGGCATCGAGGAAAGACAGGGTTTCGCACCCAGCAGTGGAGTCCACAATTTGATCGATGCGAGGCAAAGGGTAGGGAACCTTTGGACATGCTTTGTTTAGACCAGTGTAGTCTACGCACATCCTCCATTTCCCACCTTTTTTCTTTACAAGCATAGGGTTAGCTAACCATTCTAGATGGAATACCTCTTTGATGAACCCTGCAGCCATCAGCTTGTGGACCTCCTCGCCTATGGCCCTGCGCTTTTCTTGATCAAAACGGCGCAGGTGCTGTTTCACGGGTCGGGCACCGGCTCGGATGTCCAGAGAGTGCTCGGCGACATCCCTTGGTATGCCTGGCATGTCCGAGGGACTCCACGCAAAAATTTCGGCATTTGCGCGGAGAAAGTCGACGAGCATTGCTTCCTATTTGGGGTCGAGCTCGGAGCCGATCCTGACTTTCTTGCCGGCGTCGTTGCTGGGGTCGAGAGAGACGGATTTAACCGCCTCGGCCGGTTCGAAGTTGCCGGCGTGGCGCTTCGCATTTGGCGCCTCCTTGGAGAGGCAATCCAGGTTGGCGATGAGGGCCTCGGACTCGGCGATGGCCTCAGTGTACTCCACGCATTCCACGTCGCACTCGTAAGCGTGGCGGTACGTGGATCCGACGGTGATGGTCCCGTTGGGGCCTGGCACCTTGAGCTTGAGGTACGTGTAGTTGGGGACAGCCATGAACTTGGCGTAGCACGATCTTCCCAATACCGCGTGATAGGTTCCTCGGAACCCGACCACCTCGAAAGTGAGGGTTTCCTTTCAAAAGTTGGAGGGAGTTCCGAAGCAGATGGGCAAATCAAGTTGCCCAAGGGGCAGGACGCGCTTACCGGGGACGATTCCGTGAAAGGGTGCTGCACCGGACTGGATCGTGGCCAGATCTATCCCCAAGAGCCCTAGGGTCTCGGCGTAGATGATGTTGAGGCTGCTGCCCCCGTCCATGAGGACCTTGGTGAGCCTAGCATTGCCGATGACAGGGTTGACGACGAGCGGGTACCTTGCTGGGCTCGGCACACAGTCGGGGTGGTCGCCTTGGTCGAAGGTGATGGGCTTGTCAGACCAGTCTAGGTAGATCGGCGCTGCTATCTTCACCGAGCAGACCTCCTGGCGCTCCTGCTTGCGGTGCCGAGCCGAGGCGTTCGCCACTTGCCCACCGTAGATCATGAAGCAGTTGTGGACCTCCGGGAACTCCTCATCCTTGTCGCCCCCTTCTTGTTGTTGCCTTGGTCCTTGCCACCTTCTGCCGAGGGTCCGGCCTTGTTGAAGTAACGCCGGGGCATGTCGCATTCTTCAAGGGTGTGCTTGACGGGACCCCTGTGATAGGGGCACGACTCCTTGAGCATCTTGTCGAACGTGTTGGCCCCTCCGGGAAGTTTCCGAGGGTTCCTGTGCTCGGCAGCAGCGACGAGATTCGTGTCAACGGCGTTGCGTTTTGCTTGCGCCTTCTTCTTGGCCTTCTTCTTCGTGCCACACTGGGCGGACGCCTCGGGGGCGTCTTCCTTCTGTCTTCCCTGAGGCTACTTGTCCTTGCGGAAGATGGCTTCGACCGCCTCGTGACCAGAGGCGAACTTGGTGGCGATGTCCATCAATTCGCTCGCCTTGGTGGGAGTCTTGCGCCCCAGTTTGCTCACCAGGTCTCGGCAAGTGGTGCCGGCGAGGAATGCCCCGATGACGTCCGAGTCGGTGATGTTGGGCAACTTGGTGCGCTGCTTTGAAAACCACCGGATGTACTCTCGCAGGGATTCCCCTGGCCGCTGGCGGCAGCTTCGGAGATCCCATGAGTTCCCAGGGCGCACGTACGTACCGTGGAAATTTACAGCGAAAGCCTTGACCAGGTCGTCCCAGTCGGAGATCTGCGTAGGGGGCAGATGCTCTAGCCATGCCTGGGCAGCATCGGAGAGGAAGAGGGGGAGGTTGCGGATGATGAGGTTGTCGTCATCCGTCCCTCCCAACTGGCACGCCAGCCGGTAATCCGCAAGCCACAACTCCGGCCTTGTCTCTCCCGAGTACTTGGTGATGGTAGTCGGGGGTCGAAACTGCACCCGTCGTATGGCCCGGCTGAAGACTCGCGGACCTGGTGGTTCGGGCGAGGGGCTCCGGTCCTCCTCACTGTCGTAGCGTCCTCCACGCCTGGGGTGGTAGCCTCGGCGCACCCTTTCCTCGAGGCGGGCTCGACGGTCGCGGCGGTGTTGCTCGTCGCCAAGGCGATCCGGGGCTGCGGGCGTCCCGTCCCGTGTGCGCTCGGTGTGGACCGAGGCCTCCCGCATGCGTTGGGAGGACGTTGCGCGATGCTCCGAGGGGCACCCTCGCCTTCGGGAGGCAGAGCTCTCGGCACGTCGGACAGCGGCGTCTTCCAGGAGGCCTTTGAGCTCGCCCTGGATACGTCGCCCCTCGGTGGTGGACGGCTCCGGCATTGTCCGAAGTAGCATCGCGGCTGCAGCTAGATTCTGGCCGACCCCGCTGAAGGCCGGGGGCAGCCCCGCCCTGGCATCGTCAACGATACGGCACTGGACATCTCGGGCCCGATGACGCGCTCCTCCGGCGAGTGCCCGTCCTGCCCATTCCTGCTCGATGTTTTGTCGGAGCTGCACAAGCCGCCCGGCTTCTTCGTTGAGCCTGGCCTGCGTCTCGCAGAGTTGCTCGAGCTGTGTGTCCTGACCCCCCGCAGGGACTGGGACCACAGCTAGCTCCCGCGGGATCTCAGCGCGAGACGCTGGCACAGGGGCGTTATCATCCTCCGGCATGCCGAGGTGGTTGTCTTCGTCGTGGTCCCCCTGATCGATGTGGAAACACTCACGACTTGGGTCGTAACCCTTGTCACCGAGGCTGTGGCCATCGTCAGAGCAGTCAGAGTGGCAGTAGTCACATGCAGACATGAAATCTCGCATGGCACTGGGATCATGGAGTCCGGAGAAATTCCAACCGAAGTCGGGGTCGTCCTCTTCCTCGGAACCCGCGGGTCCGGATGTTGAGACGACCGTCACTCGGTCCCAAGATGACCACATATGGTACCTTGGAAGGTCAGGATATGCCCTCACAAAAGTGCTCACCGAAGCGGGGTCACTTGGTGGATCGAAGCTGAACCTAAAAGGGACAGGGTGAAAAACAGATGGTACCTTTTGGTTGATGGACGGTGGTGAAGCCGCGTCGGGGACGGAATGCACCGTCATCTCAGGTACGAGGCTAACGCCCAGCAAGTCCTTCGCGAGGGTGCTGGCGTCATCAGTCCGCTTGGGGTTGGCACGTTGCGGGGAAGTGACACCCGTCGTTGTCTCAGGTGCGAGGACAACACCCGACATGTCCCCTGCAGGGGTGCCGGCGTCGTCGACTCGCTCTGGTCCGACAGCCGACGAGGTGCCGCCTCCTGCATGGCCACGGTTGCCCCGTCTCCTCCTCCTCCGGCGAGGAGGGTGGCGGGGCAAACCCGGGTGTTCCTCTTCTGCCACGGGGGGAAGTCGTTGTTGAGTTCGCCGCCGCCGGGCGAGCCGACGACCGTTGTTGCTGTCGCGCTGCGAGGGGAGGAGTACCATGTCGTAGCTGCCGTCGTGGGACATGAACTCGAGACTCCGGAAGCGGAGCACCGTCCCTGGCCAAAAAGGCTGCTGAAGGCTACCCATCTGGAACTTCAACGGGAAACTATTTGTCAACACGCAGCAGTCCCCTACCTGGCGCGCCAACTGTCGGTGTTTCGGAACCGCGAGGACCATCAACCGACTAGTGAATTTATCGTTGCGTGCCCCTGCCCAGATGGGTTGATGCAAGATGGAACACAAGCGGGAGGGAATGAGGCTTATATTATCTTGCACCGGGGTGCTCGTAGTAGGGGTTACAAGTGTCGCAAGAGGGCGATAGCGAGAGGGAGAGAGAGCGAGAGAGAGAGTTCAGTTTTGAGGCGAGGCGCCTGAGTTTGCCTCCACCGTGTCTCTCCTGCTCTGCCTGCCTCTGCTCATCCTCTCCCTGTGTGCGTGCCCTGTTTTCTTGTGTTCTTCCGTCCCCCCCTTAGGAAGGCCCTGGACATCCCCTTTTATAGATACAAGGAGGTGCCCAGCTGTACAATGGGGGTGTAGCTATGTGCTAACGTGGCTGGCCGAGAAGTGCCTTGAGCCCTTTACTCGTGCTAACGTGGCCGTCGGAGAAGCGCTTGAGCCCAGTAGAAGCGTAGCTGACGGTGCGGCCCGGGGTCCTGCTGACGTTCCTTGCTTCCGTAAGGAGCTGAGAGCCATCGACGTCATGGGCACACGCGGGGAACCATCATTACCTGTTACCGGAGTAACCTTAGACGGGACACCGATCTTGTTCCTTCATAGCCTGAGGCAGCTAGCTAGGGATAGGGTAATGATGTATCCCTTGTAGCGTAGTCGGTCCGAGGCTGAGGTCGGGCGAGGCGGAGACTTCTCCTGAGGCCGAGGTTGAGGTCGGACGAGGATGCGACTCCTCCCGAGGCCGAGGCTGAGGCCGAGGCTCGAGGTTGGGCGAGACGGGGACCTTCCCCCGAGGCCGAGGCCTGGGGTCGGGCGAGGCGGAGACCTTACCCAAGGCCGGGGCTGAGGCCGAGGCCTGGGGTCGGGCGAGGCGGAGCTCCCTGTCGCGCTCGAGGCTGAACTCGGGAGAGGTCATGACTTACTGTTGCTATTCTGACCCTGGTGGTTGGCACAGTAGCCGGAGCGGGGCGAACAACGCTGTTTTCCTGTCAGATCGGTCAGTAAAAGGGCAAAGTGACTGCGGTCACTTCGACCTTGCCGACTGAGGCACGCGTGTCAGGATAAGGTGCCAGGCGATCCCCGCATTAAATGCGCATGCGATACAGTTGGTTGGTAAGGCGATCCGGCCGAGGTTGCTACACGACAAAGTTTGCCCAAGCCGGGCTTCGGGCGAGCCAAGGGTGCGCCCACTGCCTAGGGAGGCCCTCGGGCGAGGCGTGAATCCGTCCGGTACTACTGTTCCTTCCCGAGGCCGAGGCTGGGCTCGAATGAGGTCGCGTCCCTTGGCAGACGAGGCCCTGACTTGAATCGTGCTTATCAGCCTTTGCAGTTTGTTCCGAAGATGTTTTCCAGCCAGGTTAAGGAGCATTGGGTTACCCCTAATTACGGTCCCTGACAGTTTCTGGAAAACGGTAACCGGAATCTTCTGCGGAAAATCAAAAACCGGACCTTCAGTTAACCGATTTTTTCGGTTCGGTTTTCGATTTAACCGAAAAAACCGAATACGAATAAAACTACAGTCAGCACAGCACAATTACAATACAAATGTTTCGATTTAGAGCACAGCACAACACGAATAAAAGAATGCAGACGCAAATGAGGCTTGCCAAACGTCGTCGATCTGTACAGAAGCAAATAAAATGGAAATCGAACTGAACTATCCGCACTGCAGCTGGTTTGGTTCCAGTGCGTGAGGGAGAATGCCAGCAGCGGCTGAAGCCGCCTGTCTTCAGCTCCAAAACGATTAAAGCAACCGAGCTGCATTAGCATCCATCCTTATTATGAGTTCCCAAAAAACGATTAAAGCAAGCAACTGCACCAACAAGGACGCACTAACCTCCTCGAGCTACCGATAGAGATTTTGCTACCGCGCTTGATTTTTTTTAATAAACACTTGTTTGGAACCAGTCATGCCTCGAAGCCCCGTTCTTGGTTCAAACAGACAGAGATTTTGCTAGCAGCTACACTGCTAGTAGAAATATATATAGGAAATGTCAACTGCCATAACACCAAAATATGGCACTGGCAGAATCCATGAATTATTGAAGGGTTACGTGGTGGCTTTGACAAGATTAATTAGCTGCTGCCACTGCCAGGTACGCAACCGATTCAGCCAACTTCAACTGATGGCCTGATTCGGTGTATGCCCATGTGTTTCCGGTTTTCGGTTTAAACCTGATAGGAACGGGGGTGCCCGATCTTCCGTCAGGTGAAGATAACTATCGATTTGGTGGAGATGTCACACAGACGATCCGACTTCCAATCAACACGACTAGAACCCCGCAATCGCAACATCACTTCTCCTCTGGTTATCAACCGTGCACTGCGCGATTGACCTCGCCATGAGGGCTAATTCCTTCCTGAGAATCGAAGACACAAGCAAGAACAAGAAAGAACACAATCTAGAATATTGCGGATGAATGATTAAGCTCACAAATTGGGGTCTCACAAACCGATCGACGGCGGCTGTTCTCGACAGATCTAAACTTAAGCAAAACCCAACCCTAATATGATAGCGGCTGCTGAATAAATAGAGTATTAGGACGTGCGTGACCCCTGAACTCGCCCCTAATGGGCTCCGACGCGATACACGGCCCAACGGCCCAACAGACTGTGTTGCAGCACCAAAACAGAATTTGAACTCTGACTTATTTCGACGATTCCTGCTGACTCCAGACGAATTTTAGGGTGGAACCAGTTGTGTTGGTTAGATAATCTCCTTATCTTTCCAACCATATCAAGTCCATCGCAATCGGAGTCCGGATGCATCTTGGGCGTGCATTTTAGTGCAGACTGGTCCTGGAACCCGAGATGGAGTCGTAGCCGAGTCGGACTTGATCTCCTTCCTGTTGTGGGCGCCCTTGCTGCTCCTCCTCAACACCTAGGCCTTTCCCAAGTCCTTGCTGGTCCTCGCCAAGGTTCCTAATCATCAAAACATCCATGGCCCCAAGCGTAAACTCTGAAACACAATTGACTAGGGCAGAACGTACCTGGAGAATTAGCTGTCGTGCACGCGATCGTGTTATCGGTCCATTAATTGTATGTATAGAAGTGATGTCCTCATCAAAACCAAAATAAAAACCGAACACCGAACTTATTTCGGTTTCTGCAGATTGGTAACCGAAAAGTAATCTAGTTTGTTCAGTTCCGGTTTTTTCGGTTTCGGTTCTGGTTTTTTCGGTTTCGGTGTTCGGTTTTCGGTTTTTATGCCCAGTCCTACCAGGGACATAACGGATGCAATACTTGGAGCAACTAATGCTGGTCGCCAGTGCCATCTCCTTGTGCCCTGATATCTGTGGCCTGTGTAGCCTTGGCGTGCAGCGGAAGCTTCCCTGTACAAGTGATGATGAGCACCGTACACTCCGCAGCACGGGTACTGCCTGCCAACGGAATGGATAGGCACGCCGCCTGCGGGAAGGCCTGGTCGCCGCCTGCCAGTGGAGTGGACAGGGCACATTAAACGCTGAGGCGGCACATCCCTGCCATCGGAATGGACAGGGCTCATTAAATGCTGAGGCGGCACATCGCCTGTCAACGGGCCGGACAAGCGGCGCGCCTTGTCCGCAATAAATGCAGGGGCCGCGTAATCTGGAGGCCTTACGTCAGGCTCCGCCCGCAGGCTTACGTCATGCGAAGTAGGCCATGTGGCGGCGTTGGGTCTCCGCCTGGGCAGGGAGGAGTGGCGCAAGCGGGCAGGTCCGCACCAGACTGGGTTTGGACACGTGTCGTCAACGGACCCCCGCCTGGGTCCTGCCTAGGGTCCTGTGCATGTTTTGTCCAGGGACCTTGCTGTGCATGGCCCGGACCCTACGCAGGGGGTCCGGGGGCCCGCCCCAGGGGTCCGAGCACACCCGTGAAGGTTCTGGACCTCGCTCGGAGGTCCGGTCCGTACGTATAGGTGTCTGGCACTCCCCATGGGGGTCCGGACCCATTGTTGTTACTCTGGAGTATACCGTCTTTTCTGGTCGCGTGGCGACCTGGGAGTTAACCACGTGGTGGGGTCGGGTGCTGTTTACCACGCGGCTAGAGGTAGCCGCATGGGCACCGCGCCTTCATACTGTAGTAAGGGGTACCCCTGTTTATGGGTACTGACAGTGGCCCCCGAGCCCACCTCAGGGGAGGGTGCGAGCGTGCAGGTGGGGCCAAAACTTGTACTTTGCGTCAACGTGGAATGACTGGTGACTGGGGCACCTCTTCTGCGAGCGCCGCATTAACTCAGTGCATCTGGTGACGTATGCGCTGTTAGTTCGCCCTTGGTCACGTCGACTGCTACATCTGTCCTTGCGGCTGGCTGACCCACGCCCCCACGTCTGGCGGTTCCATCGGGTCATGCGTGGGGTGCCTCGTTACCGCTGTCTCGGTTAGAAAAATATCTTCCTGTAGTAGCCCCAAAGCGGCGTGCGGTCGTGCGGCGGTTTGTTCCCTGCGTGGAGGTTCTCCTTCACCGCACTCGGAGACTAGTACCCCAGGAGTATGACATGCGGACCCAGGCCCGCATGTCGGGGACTGGGTCGCTGCGGGCACTAGGTGTGCGTTGGACAGGATTTCCTAGGGCGTGAGCAGGAGAGCCTTCCTTGAAAAGGGATTCACCCCGCGGTTAGTAGTCACGCTTCTGCATTCTTTCCAACTGCTACGCTCTTTCGCCTCCGAACCCTCTGCGCTCCTTTGCACTCGCGCTCTTCTGCTTTTCTGCCGCCGCTGTCGCCATGGCCTCGCTGGTTCATCCCGAGCGTTTTCAGACCGAGGAGGCGCTTGACATGGTGCGCCGCCTGCTCGGATGGAGCACGCCAGCGTTCACCGGGAGGATCCGGGCCGGCACCACTCCCCTTGGTGAACTCGCCGCCGGGGAGTTCGTGCTCTTTGTCTCCTACCTCTTCTGCGGGTTGGCGCTGCCGATCTCGCCGTTCTTCCTGCTGCTGCTAGAGGAGTTTGGACTCCAGCTTCAGCACTTCACGCCCCACTCCATTCTCCAGGTGGCCATCTTCGTCCACCTCTGCGAGATGTTCGTGGGAGTGGGGGCCTGTACTTCCCTCTTACGCCACTTCTTCATGCTGGTGAGGTCTGGGAAGGGCAAGGACCACCTTGGTGCCTACTTTTCTAGATGAGGTCAGATCCAACCGTGGCCTACATCGCCACCCTTGGTGGCGCGAGGTGGGAGAACTGGCGCAATGACTGGGTGATCGTCAGCGCTGAGGCCAACAACCGCCTTGCCCTGCCGAGCGACGGACCAAGACTCGACCGGAAGCAATGGAGGGCCAAACCGTCCCTCGCGCCGGAGTTCGAGCCTGTACTGGACAGGATCAAGGAACTGGCGACTGGAGGTCTGACCTCGATGCACGTGGTCGGTGATTTTCTGAAGCGCCGGGTCATGCCGTTGCAGGGGAGGCCGCGTCTGTGTTGCTGGTTCACTAGCCCTAGCGACATTGGCAGGATCCAGCGCAAGCCAGGGACCGACCTGTCCTGGGAAGCGTTGGAGGTCTTAGTGAAGGGGATCACCGGTGAGGCCTTTATCCCCGAATCCTTGATACCTCCCCAGGGCATTCCAACGCTCTGCGATGATCCAGGGCTGCGGTCGGTGGTGCTGTCCTGGCTGCCGACCCTCGATGAGAGTGGCATGGCGATCCGCCAAACTGGCGGTCGAGACCCCCACCGGGGGATCCATATTCCCGGTGTACCAGTCCAAGGTTCCCAGCCCGCTGATGCGAGCTCCAGAGCTCCCCCTGCGGCCCCCAGCTCCTCGGACAAGGGAAAAGGGCCTGTGGGCGGTTCTTACACTCCAGGTGCCACCGGGAGGTCAGAGGGAGAGAGGCGACACTGACTACGCCACGCCGATGGATCTTTCATCTTAGATCCGCCCCTTGATTCGGATCCCCCAGAAGCGCCAGAGGATAGCTGGCGAGGCCGAGGAGGCCGGCTCCCAGGCCCAGGGCGCGCAGAGGCGTGTCAGTCCTCCTCCACCACCACCATCAGAACCGCCGCCACCGCCACCACCACCGCCACCACCATCTGGCTCGCTGATAGTCGCCTAGAGGGGGGGGGTGAATAGGGCGAAACTGAAATTTACAAATATAAACACAACTACAAGCCGGGGTTAGCGTTAGTAATAAGGAACGAGTCCACAAGAGAGGGCGCAAAACAAATCCCAAGCGAATAAGCAAGTGAGACACGGAGATTTGTTTTACCGAGGTTCGGTTCTTGCAAACCTACTCCCCGTTGAGGAGGCCACAAAGGCCGGGTCTCTTTCAACCCTTCCCTCTCTCAAACGATCCACGGATCGAGTGAGCTTCTCTTCTTAAATCAAAGCCGGGAACAAAAACTTCCCCGCAAGGGCCACCACACAATTGGTGCCTCTTGCCTTGATTACAATGGAGTTTTGATCTCAAGAACAATTGAGAAAGAAAAGAAGCAATCCAAGCGCAAGAGCTCAAAAGAACACAAGCAAATCACTCTCTCTAGTCACTATGGCGTTGTGTGGAAGTTGGAGAGGATTTGATCTATTTGGTGTGTCTAGAATTGAATGCTAGAGCTCTTGTAGTAGTTGGGAAGTGGAAAACTTGGATGCAATGAATGGTGGGGTGGTTTGGGGTATTTATAGCCCCAACCACCAAACTTGACCGTTGGCTGGAGGCGTCTGCTCGATGGCGCACCGGACAGTCCGGTGCACACCGGACAGTCCGGTGCCCCTGCCACGTCATCACTGCCGTTGGATTCTAGCCGTTGGAGCTTCTGACTTGTGGGCCCTCCTGAGTGTCCGGTGCACACCGGACATGTACTGTTTGATGTCCGGTGCACCGGCATGGGCGTGCCTGACGTCTGCGCGCGCTGCGCGCGCAATAAATGCACCGCAGGGAGCCGTTGGCGCCGCAGAGAGACGTTGCTCCGCTGGCACACCGGACAGTCCGGTGCACACCGGACAGTCCGGTGAATTTTAGCGGAGCGGCTGCCGCGCGAACCCGAGGCTGGCGAGTTCCTGAGGCCGACTTCCCTTGGCGCACCGGACACTGTCCGGTGTACACCGGACAGTCCGGTGAATTATAGCCGAGTCGCCTTGGAATTTCCCGAAGGTGGCGAGTTGGAGTCTGAGTCCCCTGGTGCACCGGACAGGTACTGTTCACTGTCCGGTGGCACACCGGACAGTCCGGTGCGCCAGACCAGGGGTGCCTTCGGTTGCCCCTTTGCTCCTTTGTTGAATCCAAAACTTGGTCTTTTTATTGGCTAAGTGTGAACCTTTTACACCTGTATATACTATACACTTGGGCAAACAAGTTAGTCCAAAGATTTGTGTTGGGCAATTCAACCACCAAAATTATATAGGAACTAGGTGTAAGCCTAATTCCCTTTCAATCTCCCCCTTTTTGGTGATTGATGCCAACACAAACCAAAGCAAATATAGAAGTGCATAATTGAACTAGTTTGCATAATGTAAGTGTAAAGGTTGCTTGGAATTGAGCCAATAAAACTACTTACAAGATATGCATGGAATGTTTCTTTCTTATTTAACATTTTGGACCACGTTTGCACCACTTGTTTTGTTTTTGCAAAACCTTTTGTAAATCCATTTCAAAGATCTTTTGCAAATAGTCAAAGGTAAATAAATAAGAGTTTGCAAAAGCATTTTCAAGATTTGAAATTTCCTCCCCCTGTTTCAAATGCTTTTCCTTTGACTAAACAAAACTCCCCTAAAAGAGATCCACCTCTTAGTGTTCAAGAGGGTTTTGATATACCATTTTTGAAATACTACTTTCTCCCCCTTTTGAACACAATAGGATACCCATTGATAAATACTTTTGGAAAGCACTAAGTTTTTGAAATTGGTGGTGGTGCGGTCCTTTTGCTTTGGGCTCATTTCTCCCCCTTTTTGGCATGAATCGCCAAAAACGGAATCATTAGAGCCCTTAAAGTAATTTCTTCCCCTTTGGTCAAAAGTAAATGAGTTAAGATTATACCAAAGACGAAGTCCTTTTCCTTGATGCTCATTTCTCCCCAAGGAATAGAGAGTTGCTTGGAGTGATGGCGAAGTATGAGTTACAGAGTGGAAGCCTTTGTCTTCGCCGAAGACTCCAATTCCCTTTCAATATACCTATGACTTGGTTTGGAATAGACTTGAAAACACATTAGTCATAGCATATAAAAGAGATATGATCAAAGGTATTCAAATGAGCTATGTGTGCAAGCTAGCAAAAGAAATTTCTAGAATCAAGAATATTGAGCTCATGCCTAAGTCTGGTAAAAGTTTGTTCATCAAGAGGCTTGGTAAAGATATCGGCTAATTGATCTTTAGTATTAATGTAAGAAATCTCGATATCTCCCTTTTGTTGGTGATCCCTAAGAAAATGATACCGAATGGCTATGTGCTTAGTGCGGCTATGCTCGACGGGATTGTCGGCCATTTTGATTGCACTCTCATTGTCACATAGCAAAGGGACTTTGGTTAATTTGTAACCGTAGTCCCGCAGGGTTTGCCTCATCCAAAGCAATTGCGCGCAACAATGACCTGCGGCAATATACTCGGCTTCGGCGGTGGAAAGAGCGACCGAATTTTGCTTCTTTGAAGCCCAAGATACCAAGGATCTTCCCAAGAACTGGCAAGTCCCCGATGTGCTCTTCCTATTAATTTTGCACCCCGCCCAATCGGCATCCGAATAACCAATCAAATCAAAAGTGGATCCCCGAGGGTACCAAAGCCCAAACTTAGGTGTGTAAGTCAAATATCTCAAGATTCGTTTTACGGCCGTAAGGTGGGATTCCTTAGGGTCGGATTGGAATCTTGCACACATGCAAACGGAAAGCATAATGTCCGGTCGAGATGCACATAAATAAAGTAATGAACCAATCATCGACCGATATACCTTTTGATCCACGGACTTACCTCCCGTGTCGAGGTCGAGATGCCCATTTGTTCCCATGGGTGTTTTGATGGGCTTGGCATCCTTCATTCCAAACTTGCTTAGGATGTCTTGAGTGTACTTCGTTTGGCTGATGAAGGTGCCCTCTTGGAGTTGCTTCACTTGAAATCCTAGAAAATACTTCAACTCCCCCATCATAGACATCTCGAATTTCTGTGTCATGATCCTACTAAACTCTTCACATGTAGACTCGTTAGTAGACCCAAATATAATGTCATCAACATAAATTTGGCATACAAACAAGTCATTTTCAAGAGTTTTAGTAAAGAGTGTAGGATCGGCCTTGCCGACTTTGAAGCCATTAGCAATAAGGAAATCTCTAAGGCATTCATACCATGCTCTTGGGGCTTGCTTGAGCCCATAAAGCGCCTTAGAGAGCCTATAAACATGGTTAGGATACTCACTGTCTTCAAAGCCGGGAGGTTGCTCAACATAGACCTCTTCCTTGATCGGTCCGTTGAGGAAGGCACTTTTCACGTCCATTTGATAGAGCTTAAAGCCATGGTAAGTAGCATAGGCCAATAATATGCGAATTGACTCAAGCCTAGCTACGGGTGCATAGGTTTCACCGAAATCCAAACCTTCGACTTGTGAATACCCTTTGGCCACGAGTCGAGCTTTGTTCCTTGTCACCACACCATGCTCATCTTGCTTGTTGCGGAAGACCCATTTGGTTCCTACAACATTTTGGTTAGGACGTGGAACTAAATGCCATACCTCGTTCCTTGTGAAATTGTTGAGCTCCTCTTGCATCGCCACCACCCAATCCGAATCTTGGAGAGCTTCCTCTACCCTGTTTGGCTCAATAGAGGAAACAAAAGAGTAATGTTCACAAAAATGAGCAACCCGAGATCTAGTAGTTACCCCCTTATGAATGTCTCCTAGGATAGTATCGACGGGGTGATCTCGTTGGATTGCTTGGTGGACTCTTGGGTGTGGCGGCCTTTGTTCTTCATCCTCCTTGTCTTCCTCATTTGTATCTCCCCCTTGATCATTGCCGTCATCTTGAGGTGGCTCATTTGATTGATCTTCTTCTTCATCAACTTGAGCTTCATCCTCATTTTGTGTTGGTGGAGATGCTTGTATGGAGGAGGATGGTTGATCTTGTGCATGTGGAGACTCTTCGGATTCCTTAGGACACACATCCCCAATGGACATGTTCCTTAGCGCTATGCATGGAGCCTGTTCTTCACCTATCTCATCAAGATCAACTCGCTCTACTTGAGAGCCGTTAGTTTCATCAAACACAACGTCACATGAGACTTCAACTAGTCCAGTGGACTTGTTAAAGACTCTATATGCCCTTGTGTTTGAGTCATATCCTAGTAAAAAGCCTTCTACAGTTTTAGGTGCAAATTTAGATTTTCTACCTCTTTTAACAAGAATAAAGCATTTGCTACCAAAAACTCTAAAGTATGAAATGTTGGGCTTTTTACCGGTTAGGAGTTCATATGATGTCTTCTTGAGGATTCGGTGAAGATATAACCGGTTGATGGCGTAGCAGGCAGTGTTGACCGCCTCGGCCCAAAACCGATCCGAAGTCTTGTACTCATCAAGCATGGTCCTTGCCATGTCCAATAGAGTTCTATTCTTCCTCTCCACTACACCATTTTGTTGTGGCGTGTAGGGAGAAGAGAACTCATGCTTGATGCCCTCCTCCTCAAGGAAGCCTTCAATTTGAGAATTCTTGAACTCCGTCCCGTTGTCGCTTCTTATTTTCTTGATCCTCAAGCCGAACTCATTTTGAGCCCGTCTCAAGAATCCCTTTAAAGTCTCTTGGGTTTGAGATTTTTCCTGCAAAAAGAATACCCAAGTGAAGCGAGAATAATCATCCACTATTACAAGACAATACTTACTCCCGCCGATGCTTATGTAAGCAATCGGGCCGAATAGATCCATGTGGAGTAGCTCAAGCGGCCTGTCGGTCGTCATGATGTTCTTGTGTGGATGATGGACTCCAACTTGCTTCCCTGCCTGGCATGCGCTACAAATCCTGTCTTTCTCAAAATGAACATTCGTTAATCCTAAAATGTGCTCTCCCTTTAGAAGCTTATGAAGATTCTTCATCCCAACATGGGCTAGTCGGCGGTGCCAGAGCCAACCCATGTTAGTCTTAGCAATTAAGCATATGTCGAGTTCAGCTCTATCAAAATCTACTAAGTATAGCTGACCCTCTAACACACCCTTAAATGCTATTGAATCATCACTTCTTCTAAAGACAGTGACACCTACATTAGTGAAAAGACAGTTGTAGCCCATTTGACATAATTGGGAAACAGAAAGCAAGTTGTAATCTAATGAATCAACAAGAAAAACATTGGAAATAGTATGGTCAGGTGATATAGCAATTTTACCCAATCCTTTGACCAAACCTTGATTTCCATCCCCGAATGTGATAGCTCGTTGGGGATCTTGGTTTTTCTCATATGAGGAGAACATCCTTTTCTCCCCGGTCATGTGGTTTGTGCACCCGCTGTCGAGTATCCAACTTGAGCCCCCGGATGCATAAACCTACAAAACAAATTTAGTTCTTGACTTTAGGTACCCAAACTGTTTTGGGTCCTTTGGCATTAGAAACAAGAACTTTGGGTACCCAAACACAAGTCTTGGAGCCCTTGTGTTTGCCCCCAACAAATTTGGCAACTACCTTGCCGGATTTGCTAGTAAGCACATAAGATGCATCAAATGTTTTAAATGAAATGACATGATCATTTGATGCATTAGGAATTTTCTTCTTAGGCAACTTAGCATGGGTTGGTTGCCTAGAACTAGATGTCTCACCCTTATACATAAAGGCATGATTAGGACCAGAGTGAGACTTCCTAGAATGAATCTTCCTAATTTTGCTCTCAGGATAGCCGGCAGGGTATAAAATGTAACCCTCGTTATCCTGAGGCATGGGAGCCTTGCCCTTAACAAAGTTGGACAATCTCTTAGGAGGGGCACTAATTTTGACATTGTCTCCCCTTTGGAAGCCAATGCCATCCTTAATGCCCGGGCGTCTCCCATTATAAAGCATGCTACGAGCAAATTTAAATTTTTCATTTTCTAAGTTGTGCTCGGCAATTTTAGCATCTAGTTTTGCTATATGATCATTTTGTTGTTTAATTAAAGCCATATGATCATGAATAGCATCAATATCAACATTTCTACATCTAGTACAAATAGATACATGCTCAACAATAGATGTAGAGGGTTTGCAAGATTTTAATTCTACAACCTTAGCATGTAACATATCATTTTTAGTTCTAAGGTCAGAAATTGTAACATTGCAAATATCTAGTTCTTTAGCCTTAGTAATCAACTTTTCATTTTCTACTCTAAGGCTAGCAAGAGATACATTCAATTCATCAATCTTAGCAAGCAAATCATCATTATCATTTCTAAGATTGGGAATTGAAATATTACAAACATGTGAATCAACCTTAGCATTTAAAATAGCATTTTCATTTTTAAGGTTGTCAATCATCTCACGGCAAGTGCTTAGCTCACTAGATAATTTTTCACACTTTTCTATTTCTAGAGCATAAGCCTTTTTAACCTTAACATGTTTTTTGTTTTCTTTAATTAGACAATCCTCTTGGGAATCCAAAAGGTCATCCTTTTCATGAATAGCACTAACCAATTCATTTAATTTTTCCTTTTGAGCTATGTTAAGGTTGGCAAAAAGGGAACGCAAATTATCTTCCTCATCACTAGCATTGTCATCACTAGAGGATTCATATTTAGTGGAGGATTTAGATTTAACCTTCTTTTTGCCGTCCTTTGCCATGAGGCACTTGTGGCCGACGTTGGGGAAGAGGAGTCCCTTGGTGACGGCGATGTTGGCGGCGTCCTCGTCGTCGGAGGAGTCGCTTGAGCTTTCGTCGGAGTCCCACTCGCGACAAACATGGGCATCGCCGCCCTTCTTCTTGTAATACCTCTTCTTTTCCTTTCGTCTCCCCTTCTTGTCGTCACCTCGGTCACTGTCACTAGATATAGGACATTTAGCAATAAAATGACCGGGCTTACCACACTTGTAGCAAACCTTCTTGGAGCGGGACTTGTAGTCTTTCCCCCTCCTTTGTTTGAGGATTTGGCGGAAGCTCTTGATGACGAGCGCCATTTCCTCATTGTCGAGCTTGGAGGCGTCGATTGGTTGTCGACTTGGTGTAGCCTCCTCCTTCTTCTCCTCCGTTGCCTTGAATGCAACGGGTTGGGCTTCGGATGAGTCGCCAAGCTCGTTGATTTTCCTCGAGCCTTCTATCATGCACTCAAAACTTACAAAATGCCCGATAACTTCCTCGGGGGTCATTTTAGTATATCTAGAATTTCCACGAATCAATTGAACTTGAGTGGGATTAAGAAAAATGAGAGATCTTAAAATAACATTTACCACTTCGTGATCGTCCCACTTCTTGCTCCCGAGGTTGCGCACTTGGTTCACCAAAGTCTTGAGCCGGTTGTACATGTGTTGTGGCTCCTCTCCTTTGTGAAGCCGGAACCGATCGAGCTCCCCCTCGATCGTTTCCCGCTTGGTGATCTTGGTGAGCTCGTCTCCCTCGTGCGCGGTTTTGAGTACATCCCAAATCTCCTTGGCACTCTTCAACCCTTGTACTTTGTTATACTCCTCTCTACTTAGAGAGGCGAGGAGTATCGTTGTTGCTTGAGAGTTGAAGTGCTCGATTTGGGCCACCTCATCCTCATCATAGTCCTCATCCCCTACCGACGGTACCTGTGCACCAAACTCAACAACATCCCATATACTTTTGTGGAGCGAGGTTAGATGAAATCGCATTAAATCGCTCCACCTAGCGTAATCTTCACCATCAAAAGTTGGTGGTTTGCCTAATGGGACGGAAAGTAAAGGTGTATGTTTGGAAATGCGAGGGTAGCGTAGGGGGATCTTACTATACTTCTTGCGCTCTTGGCGCTTAGAAGTGACGGAGGGCGCATCGGAGTCGGAGGTCGATGTTGATGAAGTGTCGGTCTCGTAGTAGACCACCTTCCTCATTCTCTTGTGCTTGTCGCCTTTCCGATGCGGCTTGTGGGAAGAAGATTTTTCCTTCTTCTCTTTGTGGTGAGAAGAAGATTTCTTCTCCTTCCCTTTGTTGGAGGAGCTCTTCTTCTTCTCCCTCCTTTTGGTGCGGGACTCTTCCGATGAAGTGCTCCCGTGGCTTGTAGTGGGCTTTTCGCCGGTCTCCATCTCCTTCTTGGCGTGATCTCCCGACATCACTTCGAGCGGTTAGGCTCTAATGAAGCACCGGGCTTTGATACCAATTGATAGTCGCCTAGAGGGGGGGGTGAATAGGGCGAAACTGAAATTTACAAATATAAACACAACTACAAGCCGGGGTTAGCGTTAGTAATAAGGAACGAGTCCACAAGAGAGGGCGCAAAACAAATCCCAAGCGAATAAGCAAGTGAGACACGGAGATTTGTTTTACCGAGGTTCGGTTCTTGCAAACCTACTCCCCGTTGAGGAGGCCACAAAGGCCGGGTCTCTTTCAACCCTTCCCTCTCTCAAACGATCCACGGATCGAGTGAGCTTCTCTTCTTAAATCAAAGCCGGGAACAAAAACTTCCCCGCAAGGGCCACCACACAATTGGTGCCTCTTGCCTTGATTACAATGGAGTTTTGATCTCAAGAACAATTGAGAAAGAAAAGAAGCAATCCAAGCGCAAGAGCTCAAAAGAACACAAGCAAATCACTCTCTCTAGTCACTATGGCGTTGTGTGGAAGTTGGAGAGGATTTGATCTATTTGGTGTGTCTAGAATTGAATGCTAGAGCTCTTGTAGTAGTTGGGAAGTGGAAAACTTGGATGCAATGAATGGTGGGGTGGTTTGGGGTATTTATAGCCCCAACCACCAAACTTGACCGTTGGCTGGAGGCGTCTGCTCGATGGCGCACCGGACAGTCCGGTGCACACCGGACAGTCCGGTGCCCCTGCCACGTCATCACTGCCGTTGGATTCTAGCCGTTGGAGCTTCTGACTTGTGGGCCCTCCTGAGTGTCCGGTGCACACCGGACATGTACTGTTTGATGTCCGGTGCACCGGCATGGGCGTGCCTGACGTCTGCGCGCGCAATAAATGCACCGCAGGGAGCCGTTGGCGCCGCAGAGAGACGTTGCTCCGCTGGCACACCGGACAGTCCGGTGCACACCGGACAGTCCGGTGAATTTTAGCGGAGCGGCTGCCGCGCGAACCCGAGGCTGGCGAGTTCCTGAGGCCGACTTCCCTTGGCGCACCGGACACTGTCCGGTGTACACCGGACAGTCCGGTGAATTATAGCCGAGTCGCCTTGGAATTTCCCGAAGGTGGCGAGTTGGAGTCTGAGTCCCCTGGTGCACCGGACAGGTACTGTTCACTGTCCGGTGGCACACCGGACAGTCCGGTGCGCCAGACCAGGGGTGCCTTCGGTTGCCCCTTTGCTCCTTTGTTGAATCCAAAACTTGGTCTTTTTATTGGCTAAGTGTGAACCTTTTACACCTGTATATACTATACACTTAGGCAAACAAGTTAGTCCAAAGATTTGTGTTGGGCAATTCAACCACCAAAATTATATAGGAACTAGGTGTAAGCCTAATTCCCTTTCACTCGCCGCCGCCACCCCAGGGGCAGCAGCAGCATCACCAGCAGCAGCAACAGCAGCAGGGGTAGCGAACGTCCCACTTCCAGGGTCGCTGGAAGGTCCAGGGCCCCAAGTGAGTGTAGCCCTTTTCTATTTCCTCACTGGTCTAGTTATCATGTCAACGGGTATTAACCCATCCCTTGCTCATCAGGGCCTCTTCTCCCTCTGCATCCAAAGTCGTGCCTCCCTCGGCTCCGGCTGCTACCGTCGGAATAGTGCCACCGGGCCCCCAGACTCCAGCTGTGGATCCAGCTGCAGCAGCGCCAACACCAAGCGGTGCTACAGCGGCGGAGGGGGTCCCCACTGCCCCGACGGTTGCCACAGCCTCAGCGACGGCGACGCCGTTGAGTACACCATCGGCAGCGGTAGAAGAGGCCCTAGCCGTGCTCGTCGCCACTATCGAGGCCGATGCTGGGGGCGCATCCAACTCCAACCCGCCGCCTATTCCGGAGGAGACAGAGGTAATTTTCGGGCGACGGCTCTGATCCGGCGCCGAGCCAGAAGCGGCGCTGATTCCCCTCTCCTGGGTGTTGTCTCGCGCCCATCAGGCCCTCCAAGAGACTGGGACAGCGATCCTGCGGGAGTGGGAGGCGCTTGAGGCCGAACACCAGCGCCTCAGCAACTGGCGCACCCAGCTGGAGGAGCGCACCAAGGCAGCGTCCCGCCAGTTTAGCTTTGAGCGATCAGAGCTTGAGCGAGACCGCAAGGACTACCGGAAGGACCTCCAGAAGGTGTTTGCCCGAGAGCTGGAGGTGACCCGGAAGGAGGCGAGGCTGGACAAGAAGGAGGTGCACTTGGACCAGAGGGAGGAGGTCATCATGGAGCTCCAGGCGAAGCTGAGTGCCTACAACAAGATGCTGGAGGAGTAGCGGGACCAACAGTCCGCGACTATGGAGGACCTGAAAAAGGTGCATCAGGGGCTTGATGATAGGGCCAGCAGCCTTGCCCTGGCCGAAGAGAACCTCAAGGAGAAGGATGCCTCCCTGGATAAGCGGGCGGCGGATCTCGCCTGGCGGGAGAAGGACCTCGCCTTTAGGGAGGAAATGCTTGAGAGGCGGGATAAGCTGCTGGCAGATTATGAGCTCGAGGCAGAGGAGAAGGAGCGGGCGCTGGAGGAGAAGGAGCAGACGCTAGGGGAGCGGGTCCGCCAGTTCGAGGCGGCGCAGGCAGCGCAGGCAGCCCAGGCGGCGCAGGTGACCCCAGGCTCCCAGGCTGTGGAGACGATGAGGAAGACACTTGAAGATCTTCGGGCAGAGCATCGCGCTGGGGTCCAATGAATTGTCGTCTGGGCCGGCGAGGCGAGCTCGGCACTGGTGCCACTGGGGGTGAGCCCCATCCTGGTGTCGGAGCAGCCGGCGTCCATCTCCGACGCGCTCCCAGTGCTGGATTCTGCCGCTGATCGCCTCCGACGCCTGGGCCAGATCCTTGGCACCCGCTTGGAGGCCGAGGGCAGCAGACTCTGCCGGTCGGTAATAGAGTACATCCTGACGTGCTTCCGGAGCCATGACCTAGCCATCTCCATGGAGCCGGTGATCGCAGGTCCGGTGGCCGATATGGAAGACGCCGCCCGAGTGGGCATACAGGATGCTGTGGATGCAGTGGCCAAGCGCTTCCAGCGGGATCCCACTGACGATGAGTAGCTAGGCCTGCATGGAGAAGCAAGGGTCCCACTGGGAAGCGAGTTGTAATATGTTTTGATTTTGCAAGATACTTTTTAAGTACTACTTATCAGGCAATATTACAACTTTCCTTTGCTGTGTGCGTCGTTACCAACTTCTTCCCTAGTACTTGGCCCCCTGGGATGTGGGCTCGACGTGTCGAGGCTGGATGCCAATATTCTTAAGAAGGAATTAGTGACATGGCCCCCAGGAGGTAATCTCGACTGGGACTCAGACCTGCACACAGCCTTGGCTAGGAAGTTTTAGTAGCGCACCCATAGGACCCACTAACTGGTATCTTTTATCCTTTGATTTACGCAACAGGGCCGGTAGGTCTTGGCCTAGGAAGCAAAGCTGTGTGCCCGGACCCCCTGAACCATAGTTCTAGATACTAGGACACCCATTGCAGAGTGGTGGAGCGTGTAGGCTTACGGTACGGGACCAGGCTAAGCGGCTTCACGGCTCCGGACCACCCCAGGGGACGTGCGTCCATTCTCTAGAACCGGACCCCAGGTTCCTGGACCCATAGGGCTATAGTTCCAAATACTAGGATACCCACCCAGAGTGGTGGATTGTGCAGGCTTAGGGTGCGGAACCAAGCTAAGCGGCTACACAGCTCTGGACCACCCCAGGAGACGAGTACCCGTTCTCTAGAACTGGCCCCCAGGCTGTCGGACCTGGCTACTCAATGCGGATGTCACTATACCAGCAAGGGAGGGAAACCGTATGGGTGAGTTAGATAACAATAATGGTTGTAAACTTAAGCAGAATAAAACCATCACAAAGCAAATCTGGGGGGTGAATCTTCTCTTTATAACTTGATATTCATGAGTGTAAACCAACAGATCGGGTTTATGAGGGTGGACCTCACCGGGCTGGCATACATATATGCACTACCTAGTTACAAAGGAAGAAAACTAAATTCCCCAGTTGTGCTTTTACGGGAAAAACTTACGGAGGTGCTCTATGTTCCAGGGATTGGGCAGAGGTTCTCCTTTAGCTGTAGCAAGGCGGACGCACCTAGGTCGGCACACTTCCATCACCTTGAAGGGTCCTTCCTAGCTGGGGGAGAGTTTATGGAGCCCCTCTCGGTTCAGTACTCGCCTCAGGACTAGGTCCCCGACCCTGAGCTTCCTACTATGCACGAACCATTGGTGGTAGCGTCTAAGCGCTTGGTTGTACAGTGCATTTCAGATTGCCGCTTGCCATCTGCGCTCATCGATGAAGTCCATGTCTTCACGCCACAGCTGTTCTGCATAGACTCATTGAAAGCTTGGACTCGTGGGGAGCCCATGATGATTTCCGGGGGAAGGCAGGCTTCGGCCCCGTAGACCAGGAAGAACGGGGTCTCCCCGGTGGCTCGGCTGGGTGTTGTTCGGTTCCCCCATAGCACGGACGGAAGCTCACTGACCCAATTTGCACCATGCTTCTTCAAGCAGTCATAGGTGTGTGTCTTGAGTCCCCTGAGGATCTCTGCATTTGCCCTTTCCACTTGGTCGTTGCTCGTGGGATGAGCCACGGACGCAAAGCAGAGCTGGGTGCCGATGCCCTCGCTATACTCCTGGAAGATCCGACTTGTAAACTGGGTTCTGTTGTCCATAATGATACGACTTGGGACCCCAAATCTACAGACGATGGACTTGAGGAAGGCGACGGTGGCACCCTGGGTGATGCTGACTACAGGGGTGGCCTTTGGCCACTTGGTGAACTTGTCGATGGCGACGAAGAGGTATCGGTACCCGCAGACGGCCCTAGGAAATGGTCCCAGGATATCCACCCCCCATACAGCGAATGGCCAGGAGGGCGGAATCATCTGTAGAGCCTGAGCTGGTGTGTGTATCTGCTTTGCATGGAATTGACACGCCTCGTAGGATTTTACCATCTCAGCTGCAACCTGGAGAGCGGTTGGCCAGTAGAAGCCATGCCGGAAGGCCTTACCGACCAGTGTGCGAGATGATGAATGGCTTCCACACTCTTCTCCATGGATCTCTGTGAGCAATTCACGGCCCTCCTTCTGGGTAATGCACCGCACGTGAATGCCATTGGCGCCGCGGCGGTAGAGATCCCCTTCCACCACCGCGTAGCGTTTAGCCAACCGCACTATGCGCTCTGCGGACACATGGTCTTCAAGAAGGATATTCTCCTTCAGGTAGTCACGGATCTCAGAGATCCATGCATCAGGACCACTCTGAGATATTGGTTGCGGCGCTAAGGGGCTGGCAGGACCCCCTGTAGCACACACAACCTTCGGTGGGTTCTGGGACGCCACCAGGACCGCTAGTTTCAAGGTACTAGTCTCGCCCCCTTCGCCTAGTTCGACAGGCTGGGCGGTGGGTATCAGCAGTCGTCTTTCGAAGATGTCCTCGGGCACGGGTGCCCAAGTTGATGCCTTCACGGAGAGGTCATCTGCCGCCGAGTTGTTAGCCCGTGGGACATGTTGCAGTTCCAGGGCTGTGAAGTCTTTCTCCAGTTTTCTCACGTGGAGCAGGTAGGCTGCGAGCCTGGGCTCGTTGCAGCTACACTCCCTGCGGACTTGTTTGATGATCAGCTGGGAGTCTCCCTTCACTAGGAGTTGTCGGATCCCCAGAGATAGGGCCACCGACAAGCCGAAGATCAGTGCCTCGTACTCTACCATGTTGTTGGTGGCCTTGAACTCAAGGTGCACCATGTACTTTACTTGATCTCCGCTTGGGTCGATGAGGACCACCCCAGCTCTGCCAACTCGCTGGCGGTCAGATCTGTCGAAGTAGAGCGTCTAGTGGGGCTCAGTGAAGACCGGACCCCTGGGCTCCGCAGGTGTGGGGTTCGAATTTGGGTCCGGACCCCCAGATATACTTGGGGGAGGCGTCCACTCCACGATGAAGTCAGCCAGGACCTGGCTCTTTATGGTGTGGCGAGGTTGAAAGTCTAGCTGGAACTCAGCGAGTTCCGCTGCCCACTTGGCGATGTTGCCTGTGGCATTAGAGTTATGGAGGATGGCCCTTAACGGAAAGGAGGTCACCACCACAACCCTGTGCGCCTGGAAATAGTGGCGTAGCTTCCTAGACACGACAAGCACAACATAGAGGAGCTTATGCGTCTCAAGGTACCTGGTTTTTGCCTCATGAAGGACCTCATTGACGTAGTAGACCGGCCTCTAGACTGTCCGGACTCCTACAGCCGTTCTGAGTCCTCTAGTTCCTGGCCTTCTGGTACTGTTCTTTCGACGACTAGCACCATGCTTACTGCTTCCGCGACCGCCTCGATGTATAAATACAACGGCTCCCCTGGCTCCGGAGCTACCAGTATTGGTAGGGACACCAGGTGCTGCTTCAACTCCTGGAAGGCTTGTTCCGCCTCTTTGTTCCAAGAGAAGGGCCCGGACTTCCGCAACAGCTTGAAGAAAGGCAGCGCCCTCTCAGCCAGCCTCAAAATGAAGCGGCTAAGGGCGGCTAATGACCCTGTAAGCTTCTGGACGTCCTTGATATGGGCCGGAGGCCTCATTGTCTGAATTGCTTTGATCTTCTCCGGGTTTGCTTCAATGCCCCGGTACGAAACCAGGAACCTCAGCAACTTTCCTGCGGAGACACCAAAGACGCATTTGTCCGGGTTCAGCTTTGAGCGGGTTGCCCGCAGCCTATCGAAGACTAGGGTTAAGTCTTCCACTAGGGTTGACCCTCTCTTAGTCTTGACCATGATGTCAACGACGTAGACTTCCACTTTGTCTGTAATTAGGTCCCCGAAAGTCTTACTTATCGCCCGCAGGAATGTCGGCAAGGCGTTTTTCAGACCGTAAGGCATAACAACATAGCAATAAAGCCTGTCCACTGTTACAAAAGTGGTATGCTTCCTATCTTACCTAGACATCTGGATTTGATGGAAACCAGAGTAAGCATCTAGGAACGACAATAGGTCGCACCCGGAGGTAGAATCCACGATTTGATTTATACGTGGAAGTGGATACGGGTCCTTGGGTCAGGCCTTGTTCAGGCTGGTGTAGTCGATGCACATCCGAAGCTTCCCATTCGCTTTGGGAATGATGACTGGGTTGGCCAGCCACATTGGGTGATGAACCTCTTCAATAAAGCCGGCGTCTAGCAGCTTCCGGACCTCCTTTCGAATGAAGTCTTGCCGCTCGACGGACTATCTGCGAGGCTTCTGACTCATCGGCCTGGCGTCAAGGTTGATCTTCAGATGGTGCTCGATCACCTCCCTGGGGATCCCAAGCATCTGCGATGGCTCCCATGCAAATACGTCGGCATTTGCCTCGAGGAAGGCGACGAGCGCGAGTTCCTATTTTTCCTCCAGATCACCCGCAATGCGAGTGGTCTGGGAGGAACCCACACCGAGCTAGACGGCCTTGACGGGGACGTCGTCCACTCTGGATGGCCGCACCTTCGACACCTTGGTAGGCGCCTTGGTACCAGAGGTCGAGGGGTTCCTCCCTCCATCGTCTGGGCGAGCAGCTTCTGCCGCTAGGGCGTGCAGCTTTTCCACAGCCGCAAGCGCAGCGGCACGGTCGCCCTGCACGGTGAGGACCCCGGCCGGAGACGGCATCTTGAGGACCAAATACCCATAATGGGCAATGGCCATGAACCGGTACAGGGCCGACCTGTCGATGATGGCGTTGAAGGGGAGGTTAACCTCCGCGACGTCGAACACGATGTTCTCCATGCAGAAGTTTTCCCCAGTCCCGAATGTAGCCGGGAGTGCGATGCTCCCAAGGGGATACACCGGTTGTGGACCCACTCCGGAGAATGGGCGAGAGGGTCCCATCTAGGACCCCAGGATCTGCAGCTGCTTGAACGCTGCATGACTGATGACATTGAGGCCGGCCCCTTCGTCAATCAGAACATGGTGCATCTATATGTTGGCGATGACAGGAGCGGTAGTACACCGGCCCCTGCCATATTTTCAGGGCAGTCGGATGCCCCGAAGGAGACAGTGGTGCTCCTCCACCGTTGATGTGGTGCGGCCTTTGGGACCCCCGAGACCGTCGAGAGGACCTCTCGACGCAGAGACTTGACGTTCCTGCGGGAGGTGAGCTCCCAACTCCCACCGTACATCACATATAGCTTCTTGCGGCGGTCGTCTTCGTTGCCGGAGTCAGAGGCTCCGGTTAAGATGTCCTTGAGGTCCCCCTCGGGTGACTGATACCTGAGCTCTCGTTCCCTCGCGGCTACATCGCCGTCGTCGACCTTCTCCTTGTCAGGCCGGTGACGGGGTGGGGAGCCATCCTTGGAGGACTGCTCGTGCCGCTCGCTGACGCGCTCCGTGAGCTTGATTATATCGCGACACTCCGAGGCGCTGTGGTGATTGTTGGGGTGCATAGGGCATGTGCCACTGTTTCCACCCTGCGGTCGGGGGCGCTTGTTGCGCTCGCTCCGGCCCTAGCCGCCGATGCGATGATCGGAGCGGCAGTCTGCGGCTTCTCGTGGACGTGGTTCTTCTTTTTCTTCATTTTGCCATCTTGGGAGACAGCACTCGAGCCACCCGTCTTGGTGACCCCGGTCTGTGGTGCCGAGTGCCATGCACGACCCTCGGCAGCTCTGGCACACTTGTCGGCCAGGGCAAAGAGTGTGGTGATAGTTTCCATGTCGTGCGTGGCTAACTTCTCCAACATCTTTTCATCACGCACTCTCTGGCGGAAAGCGGTGATGATGGATGCATCTGAAATACGAGGAATAGTGCCTCGTACCCTGGTGAAGCGGGATATAAACGCCCGGAGAGTTTCTCCAGGCTCCTGCCTCACTGCGTGGAGATGGGCCTCCACGCCATGTTGCTGATAAGCGCTGGCGAAGTTCGCTATGAACCTCGCGTAGAACTTTTCCCAGGAGTAGATTGATCCTGGGGCAAGGTTCATGAGCCAAGTTCGGGCCGGCCCAGACAAGGCAACTTGGAAGTATGTCACCATTACAGTGGTGTCTCCACCGGCTGCCGTAATGGCGGTGACATAAACCTGCAGGAATTCTGACGGATTTGACGTACCGTCGTACTTCTCCGGCAGGTGCGGCCAGAACTTGGATGGCCAAGTAGCCGCGCGGAGATGATCTGCCAGCGCGGCGCAGCCCACGTCGGCCAATGGGACACCCGCTTGGATCCGGGCGCCCATTGTAGTCTGCGGTGCTACCGCAGCGAAGTCGTAGTCGAGGTTGCGACCCTCGACGTTTTGTCGGCGCTCACGCACCCTCTCTAGAGAGATGTGGACATCCTCACCTGCATGCCTGCGGTTGAGCTCTGTCCGCAGGTCGTTAGACCTCTCCAGAGAGACTGGAGCGTCCTCGCCCACTCGCCGGCGGTTGAGCTCCGGCCGCAGGTCCCCAGTCGACGTAGTCCTCACCGAGGGGGAATGCACTGATGCCGACACCTCATGTTGGTGCGGAGATGACCGAGGCCTGGCCCTGGTTGAGCCAGACTGCACCATGCTGAGTAGGCGGTCGATGTCGTCGCGCCACTGCCTCATGCCCCCCCTGTGAGGCCGTAGAGCTAGGAGGGTGACAGAGTAGTTCCCTGGCTGCAGACAGCGCCCCTGGCGCTGCCCTAGACGCCCTGGATGTTTGCGCGGGAGTGTGCTGCCACGCTGAGTGCACAGCAACCGCCGCACCAGGCGCTGGGAGGTTGGTGGCCCGAGGTGTGGAAGAGGCAGCCTCCTCCTCTAGCATGAAGTCCTCGGGCACAAGATCTTGGTGCTCGACGATGTGGACCATGATGTCGAGCAGAAGAACAAGCAAAAACTCAAAGCCTAAGCCCCTACCTGGCGCGCCAAATGTCGGAGAGGAAATCTCCGGCCGGGTGGTGGAATAATGCACCCGCCCTAAATCCTAAGATGAGGAGGGGCCTAAGCGTTTTGTCGGTCTGCTAAGCGATGAACGAACACAAGAACACACAAGGTTTTAGAGTGGTTCGGGCCGCCGTTGCGTTACACCCTACTCCACTGTGTGATGTATTGAGCTTGAGAGCTTGTAAGAACTTGTGAGTGTCTAAGTGTGTCTGAGTTGTAACATTGCGTGCCTCCCCTTTTATAGCTGAAGGGGGCACGTACAAGGGTGCTGAGCCCCGACATGCGGGCCCAGGGACATAACGGATGTAATACTTGGAGCAACTAATGCTGGTCGCCAGTGACATCTCCTTGTGCCCTGATATCTGCGGCCTGTGTAGCCTTGGCGTGCAGCGGAAGCTTCCATGTACAAGTGATGATGAGCACCATACACTCCACATCACGGGCGTACTACCTGCCAACGAAATGGACAGGCACGCCGCCTGCGGGACGACCTGGTCGCCGCCTGCCAGTGGAGTGGACAGAGCACGTTAAATGCCGAGGCGACACATCCCTGCCATTGGAATGGACAGGGCTCATTAAATGCTCAGGCGGCACATCACCTGTCAGTGGGCCGAACAGGCGGCGCGCCTTGTTCGCAATAAATGTTGGGGCCGCGTAATCCGGAGGCCTTACGTCAGGCTCCGCCCGTCGGCTTATGTCACGCGCAGTAGGCCACGTGGCGGCGTCGGGTCTCCGGCCGGGCGGGGAGCAGTGGCGCAAGCGGGCAGGTCCGCACCAGACTGGGTCCGGACACGTGTCGTCACCGGACCCCCGCCTGGGTCCTGCCTAGGGTCCTGTGCATGTTCTATCCAGGGACCTTGCTGTGCATGGCCCGGACCCTACGCAGGGGGTCCGGGGCCCGCCTCAGGGGTCCGAGCACACCCGTGAAGGTTCTGGACCTCGCTCGGAGGTCCGGTCCGTACGTACAGGTGTCTGGCACTCCCCATGGGGGTCCGGACCCACTGTTGTTACTCTGGAGTATACCATCTTTTCTGGCCGCGTGGCGACCTGGGAGTCAACCACGTGGTAGGGTCGGGTGTTGTTTACCACGCGGCTAGAGGTAGCCGCATGGGCACCGCGCCTTCATACTGTAGTAAGGGGTGCCCCTGTTTTAGGGTACTGACAACTCTCAATTCCATTTTCGTTATCATCACTTTCTTCCTTTTCTATTGCCTTAGAAGCTTTAGCCTTGCGAGCTATTGATTCACTTTTCACTTTCTTTGCCAAACTTATGGCCTCGACTTGAGACTTCTTGAATATGTCTCGAGTAATAATTTCTCCCAATACTTCGGTTGGAGAAGTTGTGGTCAAATCATTTCTCACTAGCATGGTTATAATAGTGTCATATTTCTCCGGAAGGGATCTAAGGAACGGTTGAACGATTGAACATCTGGTACATCAAGACCAAGTACCTTGAGCTCATTTACTATCTCATTTAAATGGTTGAACATGTCAGATACACTTTCATCTTCCTTCATGATAAATTGCTCAAATTTCCCTTTGCACACATATATTTTGGCACTCTTCACAATTGTAGTTCCTTCATGAATTTCCATTAGCTTGGTCCAAATCTCATGAGTGGTTGTGAGATTCTTGATTCTATTGAACTCATTGATGTCTAGAGCATCATAGAACACATTCTTGGTCATTGGTCAGAACATTTTCATTGTCACTAGGATATGGTTCATTTTGCTTCTATACAACAAATCTTTCGTGACAATTGGCCAAATCTTTCCACCCATTGCTCTAAGATGCATTGACAATCTTACTTTGCAATAGTCATAATTGTTTCCATCAAAATGCGGTGGCTTCCTAATGTGCACATTATTGTTACTAGCCATTTTTTCCAACTCTAGATCCACAAACAATGGAGTCCTCGACTCCTATACCACTTGTAGGATCTAGGATACTGGCTAGAGGGGGGTGAATAGACGATTTTGACTAAAATCAACAACACTAGAGAATTTAATCAATACGACAAGAGATATAAATTTTCTAGCTAATGCAAGTAAGCAACTAATGGGAAACAACAATAACAAAGCTAGAAATGCATAACAATTCAATAATCACTGCCTACTAGCAATGAATTAACAAGAGGGAAAAAGAGACACCAGATTTTTTCTAGTGGTATCAGTGATTTGCCTATCATGCCTAATCCACGTTGAGGTGGACTCAAAGCTCTCACTTGCTCCTCTGTCAAGACACAACTTGATCTTTGATCCATGTGGACAAGGAATCACTCGTTACCTCGGTTCCACTAGCATCGCCTTTACCGCTCTGGCGAGGTAGGCACGAACCCCTCACAATCACAATCGCGGCTTCTCCACAACCTTCATGGAGAGCTCGATGGAGACACCACTAAGCCGTCTAGGAGGCGACAACCTCCAAGAGTAACAAGTTGATGACGCTTGTCGGTGTATCACCTAGTTGAAAGGGAAATGGCATTAACCATTTTCTATAATTGATTTTGGTGCTTGACGACTGTCACAAATCTTATATACTAACTGGTTTGCCTAGTTGATTAATCCTAGATTATTTTGGACAGGAGAAGATTTTTTGGAGAATTCGTCTGTGCGCGGACCGTTTGGCCCTTCCGGCAGACCGTCCGCGACACCAAGGTGTGCCTCGGACAGGAACTATGCAAAACTCGCATTTACTCTACGGACTGTCCGAAGGAGAAGTAAGCACCATCCGAGACCAAGCTCGGACCATCTGGCCTCAGGCATGGACCGTCCGACCATTGAAAACCAGAGAAGCCCGAAGGTGACGGGTTCAGTAAAATTCATTTTTAGCGTTCTCGTGGACCGTCCAGGGTGCACGGCCGAACCGTCCGTGACTGCTTTATTTGACATGTTGCCATTGATACAGCCATTACTATTGACCGTTGCGATTTTAGTCATTGATGTGCAGGGGCGGACCGTCCGAACCAGGAGCGTGGACCGTACGCGGTTGGCAGAAAGGAGGCAACAACTAGGAAGTGGTTGGTGGCTATAAATACAACCCCAACCACCTCCATTCAAATAATCCAAGCAATACAAATGCCACTTGGAGTTAGCAATGTCTGGGCTCAAACACCAGTCAGTCCACAATACAAATGCCAAAAAACGCACAGTCCCTGCCCATACCCATTTTGGCACTAGCGGATGGTACACTACACATGGTCGGACGGTCCGCACAAGCACACATGGATTTGTGAAAATTTAGACCCTCTCTGGTCAGTACTGCAGATGGTCTAGCCCCATGGCCCGGCCGGTCTGCAGTGCAAACAATTCGGCCCACACAGAACTAACTCTCGATGGTCGGTGGACCATCCGCGATCCATTCAGAATGCCCCCGTTCCGTACTTGACCCATGATTTCCGTCCTCCTTGTTGCCTGGTCTTCAAAATGGAGACCCCAAGGCTCACGCACACCCCCGCTCCGTACTCACACAACTGTTCTGCCACTTCCCCTGCTTCGCGTGCCACACATCTTCGTTGTCGCGTGCATGTTCCATCATAGTTGTTATGCCCTCGTCATCCCTCTCACCTCGGTAAGCTCCACCAAAGGCATGGCGTAACGCCGTAACCAGAACACGCCTGATCCCCCCTTTCTTTTCTGGTCCTCCTCTCATTTATGTTCATCACCATGGCAGGGCTGCGGAGCTCCACCATCGTTGTGCCAAAGCTGTAGCCGAAAAGTGGACTCCTAGCATCACCCCATGACTAGGAAGTGTCCCAGCTAGTCCCTACCATATTTTCATGTCTTCTTTTATCTAAATCGAGAGTAGTTTTTTAACATGGCCCACTCACCTTGTCATGGCACATCGTCCCCTACTCCCTCGACGTTGCTCGGTCCTAGACCACCGGGTTCACTGAGCCTCGCATGACCCTCCCTGCTCTAATGTGCTGCAGGTGCGACCTTGTTTCATGCATAATCGCTCGCCAAAGTGAAATCACCTCTAGCCGAACCGCCATGCCACTCTTCTTTGGGCTCCGACCAACACACTATGACTAAAACCCCGACCCATTCTCAATCTCCCTAGCCGACTCGGACGCTTCAAACCCTCTAGAACCCCCACGCGCCTCATCTCCGGTGATCCATCACCACGCTCCGAGGGCCGGGTCGCCTTGACTGGCCAGAGACGAAGGCTGGACCCAACCATTTGATCTTGGCTATCCATCTGGAATCCTGTGGCTTAGAACTGTCTGTACCCTTTCACCGGTTGCAGCTAATCTAGGCAGTCGGTCCCTGATCTAATGGCCCACCATGCTTAATACCCCTTCGCACGTGCATTATGATCTCACATGTCCAACAAGATCTAAAAGCCCACAATGCTCGATACCCCTACAACCGGGCGTTTTTTTACTAAAAAGTCCTCGGACTTTTGGTAAACTAACCCACCATCCACCAAATTTCAACGAAGCCCCTGGATTGTACAGAAAGCCCCGTTGGCTTTTCAAACAGGCCCAAAAAGCTATGTTTAGTTATATTTTAGTCCAAAAACTTAGAAATTGCATAACTTCTACATATGGACTCCAAATGACTTGGTTCAAGTTGCATTAGCCTCATAATAAAATTATCTTCATGATAACAATGTTATTTTATCAGGTCCCATGTTGTGAGTAAATAGTTAATTATGGAGTAATTAAACTAGATTTTAATGGAATTTAGACTAAGGATTTGTCATGCCCATTTAAAATTAATATAAATGGAAGCAAGGACAACCTAGATACTCATAATTTGATTAAGTAATAAAAATCCCTGAAAATCTTGATTTAGTCATAATAACTGCATATTAGCTCCTCTCTTAATAATTTTTATTTATAGGCTCATAATAATGTGTAGAAACATTAAATGTTAATCAAATGCTAAAATGGACATGGCAGGTCCTCTGGCTGGGATGAACTTAGCTCAAACAAATGTAGGGTTTACTTTTACAAATGAAAACATGGCCTAGTGTTTTGTTTTGGTTCATAACCAATACACCACAAGGAAATATGTGCATTAAATCACCAAAAGCCTATTAAATCCATAGTTGTTGTAAAACCTTTAACTAAACCCGAGTTGCTCTGTTGCATATGCTTGGTGTATTATTCTTTTCATTTCAAGTGCATTGAATGAATGTTTGTATCACATAGGCAATGAGCAACTTGTGGTTCCTGAAGGAGGTGTAGGTGAAGACCTTGAGTAGCAAGTGGAGGAAGGCAGGTGTCCTTTGACCTATTATGCCCTATTTACACATGAGAACCACTACAACCTTTTATGCCTTCTATGACGAATATACAATGACACCACACACATTTGTCACAAATTAGTTCTGTTTATGACGTTTTCTGAGAGCTAACCCAACATAGTGACGCAAAAAATTCTTCGTCATTAAAGTCGTCATAATTTGGAAGAATCATATCTTTGTGACGGTATTTAATGACAATACTGAATTGTCATAAGAGTGAATCGTCATAATACCCTTTTATGCCATAACCGTGACGATATAGTGTGTCATATCACGTCTCGTCATAACTTTTATTATTTTAATACAAATAATAATGTAAAATCTATTTTTACATGTGCAAGTATTTATGTGCATAATTGGATGCATGTATTCGTGCTCTGTTTCAAAAAATACTTTAAAAAACAAAAATACTTTAAAAATCGCCTAGACAAGGTTCGAACTTGAGACGTTTCAAATATAGAAAATGATCCAAACCACTGCAGTAGAGTTGAACATATGATATGCTATTGAAGTTAGTCATCTAAGTGCTATTAGGCCACTGATTGTTCGCATGCCCAATTCCCTCACCCTCTCGCTAGCCCAATTCATGGTTGTCTGCTCGTTACTGCACGGTTTAGCACCACATCGGCAGCTCAAGGAGGTGTTGTACAGGTTAAAAACTCAAGATCGCTTACCACTTCAAGCTTCTATACACTACATGTGTATATTTGTTTGTACGATACGATGGCTGTCTATTGGGCTCCCGTTAACTTGCTGTCTATTGGGCTCCCGTTAACTTGGTTGAGCTCGTTGATTTCCTGGCTCATTTGGACAATCTTTTTAGTTTTTTGGTTAATATTGCTAGCCGACCTTTTTGCTTATTTTTGTTAAGATTGTGGCGAGCAACGTATGAAATCTAGAACAAGGAAAACCCAGGAAAAAACATCACATCTTATAGCAACTCCAACAGCCTATGTAAAATACATTGAATCGGTAAAAAAGACAAAGCCTGTTGAAGCCGCATCAAACATCCCGCGCCGCTAGGAACCAGCCATGACAGGAACAATCCTGCGCCGCCAGCATCCAGCGCCGCTAGCAACAGTGCCGCTAGCATCGCACAATTCGCACACATCCACTATCGTTGCTATTTCCCAGCGTGAAAGGGAAATGTGCCCTTGGGTAATTTCTATAAGTATTTTGGTGATTAGATGCCCAACACATTATTTGAGTACTAATGTGCTAAATGTGTGAAAGGTGCAAATCAAAGTAAAAGGTACGTTTCTAGACTTAGTGCATTGTTTTTGTGAACTAACATTGTGTGTCTAAGTGCTAGAAATAGTGCCGAAAAGAGAGGAATCGAATTGCAAAAGACTTGGCTGTGAGCAGCCAAACTTTAGCTCGGACTGGCACACCGGACTGTCCAGTGGCGCACCGGACAGTGTCCGGTGCGCCAGGCTGGTCTCCGGTGAAAAGGCCGCTCTCGGGAGTTGACGACGGTGTACGACTATAATTCACCGGACTGTCCGGTGGTGCACCGGACTGTCCGGTGAGTCATCCGCGGCGAACTCGTCGCTCTCGGGAAACAGAAAAGGCGACGTGGCTATAATTCACCGGACTGTCCGGTGGTGCACCGAACTGTCCGGTGAGCCAACGGTCGCCAGCGCCAACGGTCGGCCGCGCGATCTGCGGGCGACGCGTGGCAGCTCCAACGGTCGGCAGGGGCACCGGACTGTCCGGTGCACCACTCGACAGAAGGCAGGAATTGCCTTCCAAGTTGGCCTCCAACGGCTCCTAGCTGCCTTGGGGCTATAAAAGGGACCCCTAGGCATATGGAGGAGACACCTAAGCATTCACTAAGCATTCTAAGACTCCTACACTCCGCCTCCGCGCATTTGATCGATTGTGTTAGTGATTTGAGCTCCGTTCGAGTTGCGAACTCTCTGTGCTATGTTTCGAGCTCAAGTCTTGGCTTTTGTGCGTGTGTGTGCTGTGGATTTATGTCTTGTGTGTGTTGCTCTCCCAACCTTACTTTGCGCTTTCTGTGTGATCTCTATTGTAAGGGCGAGAGACTCCAAGTTGTGGAGATTCCTCGCAAACGGGAAAATACACTAAAGGAAAAGACCGTGGTATTCAAGTTGATCATCGGATCACTTGAAAGGGGTTGAGTGCAACCCTCGTCCATTGGGACGCCACAACGTGGAAGTAGGCAAGTGTTACTTGGCCGAACCACGGGATAAAATCACGTGTCTTTTGTGATTGCTTTCTCTGTGATTGTTTTGTCCATAAGAACTCGCCTCAAAACTACTTAGTTGCACTAACACCTCTATAACTAAGTTTTGTGGCTATTCAGTGTTTAATTTTACAGGATCACCTATTCACCCCCTCTAGGTGCTCTCACAGCGCCGCCAGGAACAATCCCTCACCACCACAGAGCAAAGAATAATGATTCCTTTCTTGATTCTCCAAAGTCTCTAAACACAGAGAAGAATAATGTATAGAGTACCACTTTAGGAGTAGTATTCTAACTTGTTTTTTATTATTTCTTTTTTCTCACCTCCTAAAGTGGGCGTACTGCCCCTGGTTCTCAATTCTCATCTGCTTGTTCTTTTCTTCATCATTGTTCGTATAGGAGACACGAAGCCATGCCGCCGGACTCCGATCCCACCTTGTCGCGCCGTCGGTCTCCCTCCTCTCGTCTCCCTCTTCACCGCCCTCCCAGCTGACGCAGCAGGGTCACGACCTTCAGAGCCGACGCAACAAGTTGGCACCCTCGAAGCCGACGCAATAGGGTCGCCGCCCTCAGAGCCAACACAGCAGGGTTGTCTCCCTCCTCGCCACCATATCAGGTTCACCTTCCTGATTTGGCGTGCAAAGGATCTGCTCTTGTATCCACGCTGTGAACAAACGAACAAAGTGAATTAGGAACAGGGGCAATTCGACCAGTTTAGTAGGTGAGGAAAAAGGAATAATTAATAAATAAAAAGGTTAGAATACAATTTTAGAGAGTAATAGCACTTATAAATACTATTATAGAGTACCGTAAGGAAGAAGCATATTAAAAGTACCATAATAACAAAAACTCATATGCAACAACAGAGGTATAAATTGATCTAACTAAAACAATAACAAAACATCGATTAGATCATGAACAAAAGAAGAGGTTGTATTGTATATTACTCTAAGTATCTCAAGTAAATAAAATAGTTATATACATGAAAGACATATACGAACATCTAGCCATGCTAAACATGATTCCATGAAACACAAATATGTGTAGCCCAAGTGTTGAAAAAATATTTTTTGCACAATTGATGAACAAGATACATCTGACACATGTGTTTTTAATTTTTTGTGTTTGTAGATGGACAAATATTGGATCAACAGTAGGCTTTTTAGCGAGCAATATATCGCAGGAGTGAGGGGTTTTATGAAGTTAATTTCAGAGCGATTTGATGATAGTGAGGAGGTACTATGTCCTTGTAGAAAGTGTTTGAATAGGCTTGCCAAACCTATGTCACAGATACAGGATCATTTATATATTCATGGAATGGTGAGCACATACACTACGTGGATACATCATAGGGAAGAACAATTGGATGTTGAACTGAGTGAACAAGTCAGCCATCTACATGAACATTATAGTGTGAATGAGGATGTTCATATGAATGAGCCTGAAAACCCTGAAGATAGATTGCCTGATATGGTACAAGATTTTTTCACAGCTGAAGAGGGAGGTGCACAAAATTCTATGTTTGCAGCTGTATTGGATGCGATGAAGCAAGAACTTCACCCAGGCGCATCATACACAAGATTTTCTTTTGTAGTGAAGTTACTTCATATCAAATCTCGTTACCGGATCAGTAATGTTGCTTTCTCTGCTATTCTAAAGTTGTTGTCATTGGCTTTCCCACATTGTTCTGTACCAACATCTTACAAGGAAGCTAAGAAACTTATTAAAGCATTGGGACTTGGATATGAGTCAATCCATGTGTGTCCTAACAATTGTGTTTTGTTTCGAAAGGATTATGCAAAAAATAATGAGTGCCCAGTGTGTGGTTCATCAAGATGGAAAGATGGTGAACAAAGAAATAAGAGTCCTCAGAAGGTGTTGCGGCATTTTCATTTGATTCCTAGATTGAAGGGGATGTTTGCTTCAAAAAAAACTCTGAGGATGCACAATGGCACAAGTTGAAGAGGAAAGAAGTGGAAAATGAGCTTAGCCATCCAGCTGATGGTCAGGCATGGAAAGACTTTGATAGAAAACATAATTGGTTTGGAGAAGATCCTAGAAATATAAGGCTTGGGCTTGCCATGGACGGTTTTAATCCCTTTGGCAAAATGAGCTCCTCTTACAGTACGTGGCCAGTTTTTGCTATCCCTTATAACTTTCCTCCGTGGGTATGTATGGAGCAATGGAACTTCATGATGTGTCTACTCATCCCTGGTCGGGAATGTACGGGAAAAGATTTTGATGTATTTCTACAACCACTAGTTGATGAGTTACAACAACTTTGGTTGGGTGTTTCTACTTTTGATGCATTGAGTAGAAGGGATTTTGATCTACATGCTGTTGTAATCTGGTGTATTCATGACTATCCCGGTTTGAGCACTTTGTCTGGTAGAGTTAAAAGAGGATACTATGCTTGTGTACATTGTGACAAAGATCCTTGCTCTAAAAGAATAAGAAATAAAATATGTTATATAGGTCATCGACGTTGGCTTCCACATGACCATCCATGGAGAAAAAAGAAGGATTATGATGGCCAAATTGAGAAACGTGAGAAGCCGCATCAATTTAGTACCAATGAGTTGATGCAGCAATTGGAAAGGGTAAAGGAAGTTAAACTAGGGAAACATCCAAACAAAAATAAGAGGAAGCGAGATGCAAATGATGGTCAATGTTGGAAGAAACGATCGTGCCTGTGGGATTTGCCATATTGGACAGATTTGAAGCTGCGGCATAACCTTGATGTAATGCACATTGAAAAAAATATATGTGAGTCTTTGCTTGGTACTTTTCTTGCTCTTCCAGGAAAGTCAAAGGACAATATTAATGCAAGGCTTGATTTTGAAGACATGTGCATAAGAAAAGATTTACACTTGAAGCATGATGGAGGTTCCTATGTGGTTCCTCATGCCCCCTATACAATGGATAAAAATCAAAAGCTGGCATTTTATGATTTTTTGAGAAGTGTAAAGTTTCCAGATGGTTATGCTTCTAACCTAGCATCATGCATCACTGCTGATGGATGCAACCTCCAAGGCTTGAAAACTCATGATTGCCATATCATACTTCAACGGATTTTACCAGCTGCTCTCCGAGGAATAATGAACAATGAAATATATGTAGCAATTGCTAAACTAGGTAACTTCTTCCAGCAACTATGCGCTAGGACACTTAAATTAGATGTTCTGCACCAAATGAAAGAGAATATCCCAATTGTCCTATGCAAGCTTGAGAAAATATTCCCCCCCTTATTGTTTGATGTTATGCTCCACTTGTCGATACATTTACCTGATGAGTCAATACTTAGAGGACCAGTCCAATATGGTTGGATGTACCCCGTAGAAAGGAGGTTATACACTTTGAAACATTATGTGAGGAATATGGCATGACCTGAGGGTTCAATTGCAGAAGCATATGTCGCTAACGAATGTTTGCACGCAGCTTCAAGGTATTTTGATGATCTTGAAACAAGACACAATTGTGAGGGAGGAAATAGAGAGCATGTTGATATGAGTAAGGGCGATATATCTGTTTTCCAACATGGAGTACAATTACTTAGAGCCTCAAGGATTACATATCTAGATAAGGATTACGATAAGATGGTTTGGTATGTGCTTAACAACTGTGTAGAGGTTGATCCATATATGGAGTATGTATTCCCACTATTCCTATTTCTTGCTCTTGTTATTTTAGTATTCATTGCATGCTAAATGATGATTTCAATATATTTTGCAGTCTATACAGAAAGGAGTTACAGAATGAGGGAGTATTTCCTGATGTTAAAAAACAAGTAGAAAAACAATTTTCTTCCTGGTTTAAAAACCATGTGAGAACATGTTTTATATTTCATTTTAATCCTTTATTACTTGAAGTTTTTCTAATTGTATACAAATTTGATATGTACAAATTGGAACATTTTGGCATGCACAAGGAGAAGATCTCTGTTCTGATCTATTTGCTTTGTCATGTGAACCTAATATGCGAATAAGAGTTTATTCAGCATGTATTGTTGATGGTGTTCGATACCACACTATCGATCGTGAGAAAAATAGGAGCACACAAAATAGCGGTGTAATGGCAGAAGGCACACATAACACTGAAGATATTGAATTTTATGGTTCCTTGAGAGAAATAATTCAGTTGCAATATAATGCAGACAAGAGCGGACATCGGTCAATGGTTATTTTTCGATGTGATTGGTTCGACACAGAAAGCAAGAAGGGAAGAATAAAAGATGATGGATTATTCAAAAGCATCAACCATTCCATATGTTGGTACAAAAATGATCCTTTCATTCTTGCCCCACAAGAAACAATGATTTTTTTATTTGCAAGACACCAGGTATGGGGGTAGCTGGAGGGTAGTTCAAAAATTTGCGCATAGGCATCTTTGGAATGTTGATGAAACATGTAGTGATGAAATACCCAATGGTGTGTCGCTTTCTTACCAAGATGATGAGTGTGTAGCTTGTAATATTCAACATACTAAAGTGAATGTGAACAATGATATACCTAGGGTAGAAAATCTTGATATTATAGATGCAAGTGTAGTTGAAGATCTACATAGACAAAGGGAAATGGAACAGAAGAAAGATTATTTCGACGATGAAGAAGATGAAACAGGATGGCAATATGCTAGTGATAATGGCGAGAGCAATACCCCAAATGTTGTTGATGATGATGATAGCGATGATGACTAGATGAGTGTTTTCCTATCCCGTATAATATCCAGGTATGAATACATCTAATTTTACTATACTTTGGAATTTTACCTTGATGAATTATGGTATGACGCCATTCAATTTTAGTTTTGATTTAATTCTCTAAATCTTCGATTTTTCAAGACAAATGGGACTCAAGGAGATTGAAGTTCAAATCAATGAGCATGAAAGGTGGCTGATGGTTGACATGCTAAGGACATTTAAGCATTTCAGATAACAGGATATAATTTTAGAGTTTCATGTGTAGCTGTTCCCTTAATACATTAGTTACATTTGAGCATGTCTATGTAAGCTGGTTCACATAATATTATAACATATTAGTTAGAGCATCATGTTTAAGAGATATGTCTATGTTCACAATGGGTATGACTATTTAGCAATACATATCAAGAAAGGCAGACAACTATATGATGAAACGCATGTTTGGCTTCAGGACAACCTATTCATAAGTGACAAAAAAGAGTTGAGGAAAGGTTGCATACCTCCTCAGCAAGTAGGGGATTATCCTTGGTCGTGCAGACGCAGGAGCCTCCATCCCTGGTCGCGCTGCCGTGGTAACCCCAGGACTTGGTGATGTCATTGTGGGTGCCCTAGACTTGGTTGAGCTGTCATGGAAGAGATAGATCCATGGGATTGAAGTCCCAGCAATGGAGGTCGTGGCCTTTGTTAGGGGTCACCGTTGAGCGGATTGCTTTGCCTTCGGGTGAGCTCCATGTCCATAGCGCATGGGTGGGGGAGACAGGTGGGGGAGACAGATTGATGGGGAATGCAGATGACGACTAAGAAATGTGAGCCAGCTGCTAGTTTGTATTGACTGGAACCGAGCAAGGAAATCAAAGTACCATACCATTACAGTCCAAGCCTTACTCGAAATCAATAACTTATCACAATGGTTGCAGGCTTCCTACTAATTCCTATGGTAACAAGTTCGATCTTAGGTGCTCTTTTTTTTAAAAAAATCTTTTTTTGCAGTGATAATTTTGTATGCTTTTCTAAACAATGTTTGTGTAGTTGAAGATCTAAATATTTTTTTATAGTTTTGTATAAAAACCTAGAAAATATTAACAAAGAAATATGGTCATGGTGTAGGCGTACGATGAGTCTCCACTTAGGCCTTGTTTGGCATAGCTCCAGCTCTAAGAAATTTGGTGGAGCTGACTATTAGGTGCTCCAGAAAATCGTGGAGCTGGAGTTGTAAGCCATTAGAAGATATTTAGATAAGTCATTTCAGATATTATTTAGATTAAAAATATTTATACCTAAATTTATTACAGCTCCACAATGGAGCTGGAACCTCGAGCCATCCCAAACATCCCCTTAATTAAGGGGTGTTTGGTTCCAGAGACTAAAGTTTAGTTCATGTTACTTCGGATCACCACTTCTACCACCTTGAGTCATGGTGTTGCATACTTTACCATTTTTAAAACAATACATCTTAACTGAGTTTTACCATGTCCATTTTCATCCACCATGAGAGAAGTGGCCATGTTGTAGACATACAATGAGTCTCCACTTAATTAACGGGTGACTAAAGTTTAGTCCATGTCACATCGGATCGCCACATCATTATATAGTAAATGATTTATTGTAGTACAAATTCCTATATATTAAACCACTGCCGAACAAACCGCTATAGCTAGACTATCCACATCTTTAACATTCTTAACAGTCGTCCGATTTATGTCCCACGACTGAAGGAGGCAAACCGTAGAACCCCACACACGTGTTCCTCCCAAGGCCATGAGAAACTTCTAGGTGGAAATCGAAGCATCGCTCCATAATAAAAGTAGAAAAATCAGGCATCGTCGTGTCCGCCGTGGTGGAAGGGGGGAAAAGAGAGCAGTCCATAGCGACCACAGCAGCGGGTACTCAGTGTCCCCTGATCTATAAGCGCTTCATCTATGGTCTGTGTGGTGCGGACAAGACATCGTTGTCTCCATCAGGTCGGCACACTGTCGATGTCGGTGACCATATGATTGTGTTTGCAGCCATCCTTCAATGCCATCTGCTTCGTCGCGTGTATTATTGTTCTCTCCGATTACCATGATAGGTCGTCGGATGTCGACGTGTACACGTGTCTAGCAAAGCAGCCCGCCCACATCTAGGCTATCGTGGTCATGGTGGTCGGAGCCGTGCAGGGCGCTGTAGTCGATGGGCTCATGGACACACTTACGCCCGCCAATAGGGTCAATTCTTCGCACAATCATTTCACAGACTAAACTGCCCTTTAGAAACACATCATTTTAATTAATATTATTATAAATTTGTTTAGAACCTTATAAAATTATTACCTATTTTTAATGAGGCGCTGCTTATAACATCTAATATGAAATACGAACGGGGTTACAACATCTTTTAGTCTTGATGATACATTTTTAGTTTACCTCGGAAACAAGCAAACACTGTTTTTATTCAAGAACAAAAACGAAATATTTTTATTCTGTGCAATAGAGGACATTTTTCTTTATGGACGACAAGCAAATGCTCTTCTTTCTACATAATCAAAAGTGTTCCAGAGGATCCCTTGCACATTTTTCTTTTTGCACTTGCGCATGTATTAATTTTTTAAAATATTTCCTTGTGACGGCGTACCTATTTTTAGATAAATATTCTTCTTTTTAATAAAAAATTGAACCAATATAATCCCTACAAAAAACAGACTGCTCTCCTTCTATATTCTTTCGTAATTAGTGCACTTTCTCTCAACAACCACCCCACCTCCCCACGATTTCCCCTCCTCCCAGCCCACCAAGATCCTGCCTCCGATCTTTTTTCCATCCTTCAAGTAATCGAGGAACCCTTGATGTCACCGCTAGCGCCGACTATCACGCCCCCCGTGATGCCCAGCGTGTAGGATGCCACGCCTAGACGCCGTGGACGCCAGGACCCCGCTACCCTGTCTCTCTAGACCTCGGTGGCTAGCGTCTACCGCCTCCTGGCTGAGTACTGCCTAATCAGAATCCTTTGCCCTCTCACATGTTTTATTGCTAGTGTCGTATGGGTTAGTGGTATTTTTATTAATTGATATTTAGGAATAGAGGAGTTTTCAACATATAGCTCTGTAGTTGTTAGTACCAAATGGTTTTCATATTTTATCTAGCAATCGCTTTTGAACTTTGGATTCATCTGATCTAATCATATTTTGAGATTTATGTTTTTTATTGGGTAATGACAAGTGGAAAGAAGTTAGATCCAATTCTTGAGCTCACTGGTATTTCATATTGTGAGCTATAGAACAGAAACCTTCGCATTATGCATGCATGCCTCGAATTATTGATCCTATATACCAGATGCTCCTGTAGGCGTTTGAGATTACTTTCAAAATTCCTAGGTCCGCTAGATTGTAGCATGACTTATTTTTTGTAGGGTCCTTTTTCCTATGCATGGATACATTTGTGCTATCTATTTTATCTTGCCATCCATAACATGATCAAGCTGAAATGGTTGAACATCAATGTTTTGATGTTATTTTAGCTATTCAACATCACCATTTGTGTTCATGATGGGGTTATAACCTGAATAGTGAATGTGTGCCTGGCTGCATATATATTGCTCTAGTATACCTTCTTTAGACAGTTTTTTATATAATACTTAGGTCCACCCCTGCATCTGGTGGTTGTTGATCCGGTGACCTCCCCACGGCCACTCCATCAGAAAACTAAGATGGATCCAGGGAAGAGGTCCACATGGACCTCACAGAAACCCGAAGGTAATTTACTCTTTATGGCAATACCTTCTTAATTTATTTTGTTTCAGTATTGTATGCCTTTATTTTACTTTGTGTTACATTAACAGAACATGTGCCAACTGATTACGAGAAAATAAGGGCTATGAATATGATGAAGAACAATCAATTGTTCAACGGCTAGGCCTTGGACAATTGAAATCACTGGTGACTGCTACAACTGCAAACAACAAAGAAGACTGTCCTCAGCAATCAGAGAGTTTATATGATGGTGAAAACAATGACAATTCTAATGAAGAGGTCACTATAGTACTTATTAATTCTTAGTTTCTCAATTATCCATCTTTAGTTTTGGGTTCACAATGAATTTGATATGCATATCCTTATTGTATTCTACATATTCAGGAATCCCAATGTCGTAACGATGGTCGTGCCAACATATCCAATGATGGTGATCAGATCTCAACAAAAGTAACAAGAGGAAATAAAAGAATTGTGGCACCTGCGCAGGAGCGAACAATTAGAGTCACTAGGCAAAAAATTGCTGAAATAAACCAAGAAAATAGCCACAACATGTTTGTTCATAAACAACTCAGTTCATGTCCTGCTACAAACCATGATTCGATCGAAACTCTTGTTGTTCCTACACAACCTAGTGCAAATGACACCATAGACAATAACCCAACACATAACATAGATAATGCTATAGAGCCTAATTCTCTGATACAGGATGAGAGTGATAACCACGATGCAGTTGAAGGTAACTAAACATTTTAACTATTTAGACATTGAACTATCCTTGAGCAAATAACTTTTATGTTTTCCAGCATTAGTTTAGGTAACTAGTATAACTTAAATTTGAACAAAATTACTCATATGTTTTAGTATGATTTATGGCAACTAATTCTTAGTTATATGCAGCATCACACATATCAACAACTTTTTGTGTTCTGACTAGGAACAATAGATATCATACCAAGGAGAAAAAGTATGGGCAAACAACTTGAATCATTAGGCAGAGGACTAGGAATGAAGATTCCAATCCAAATTACTAAAGGGAGCAAGAGGCTAGAGCCACCCATTCAAACTGCTAAGTTTGCATCAGAGGGGGAATCACATTGAGGCAGCACATTCCAATATTTCACCACTGGAAGGAGTACAAGAGGAAAGAGAATGAACCTACAATAAAAAACTATATTGGAAAAGTTATTGTAAGTTACTTTTACTCATTTGTCAAGTTACAATTCATTGACATTTTCAATTATTGTTGAAATTGTTTCTTCTTTACTAGGCTCAATTCACCATGGACAATTATAGCAAGGTAGTGGAAGATGCTTGTCTAGATATGCTAAAGGTTGGACAACGCCAAATGAGGTATAGACTAAAACAAAAGTATTTCAATGGGATACCTGCTAATCATGTGAGGACTACATCGCCTATTTCAAGCATGTCTGATGAGGACTGGAGAAAGTTGGTGGAGAAGTGGTCTACCCCAAAACACAAGGTTTTTGCAATAAATCTCCACTGGCTTGCACTGTACTATCTTTATTGCTTGAAGTGAAATCATGGATATCCTTATGAATTTTACCTTTCCTGTTTTGACATTTCGTCCCAAATAATTTATGTCCACATTAAGTGTCTACCTTTTAGATAATGGAACATTGATCTAGCTTTTGCACCATCCTTGGTGAATGCACCCAATAAACAGTACGTATAGTTCAGATTCTGCAACATAACTAAAAACATCAAATAAAGTAGCACTAGAGAAAACCAATGCAATAATTAACTAATGTAGACTTTGAAAACTGCTATACTATTTCACACTACTTATTGTACATATTATTTCTAACATGTTGATTTAATGTACAGGATATTTGTATGAAGAATAAACGTAATCGTGAAAAAGTACAGTATCAACAATGCACATGATCCCAGTCATATATTGCAAAAGCTTATTTACTGGTAAGAAAATTATCGTTGGTTACTGAACTGCATAGTTGACAAATCTCTGATTGTTTAATGCTGCCAATAAATTCAATTTTAACATCTCTATTTACTCATAAAGTTGTCCCCTAATTTATTGGTAAGAAAATGATCATTGGATGTCAGAGCAGTTTCCTAGGCCTTCAGAGAAGTTTGACTAGCTTTCAGTCAATATATCCACAATTCTATGTTGTAAATTATAGACCACTTTGATAACAGTAGCAAATATGTCTTCTAGTTTTATTTATTGGAGTTTGCTTCCTTTGTTCATTGTGGCTGCATTGCAACTACTACTGCAGGGAAAGCAGCCCAATGCCAAGCTGTAGAGAAAGCAACCTGCTGCCATCACTGTCTTTTATCTTTTTAGATGATGAATTAGCACTGCTCATATCTACTAGAAATATTATTTCATTCAACCGATTTAGTACTGTCCATATCTAAAATGTATTGTAAATCTTTTAACAAATGTTCAATCTTCAATATGTCATATTGAAATTTATAAATTCGACTTGTACATTATGTGTCAAGGTCTCTATTCTCACCAGATTCATTTTCTCACTTTAGAAACAAGAGAAATATAAGGATGTTGAACCGAGTGCAATAGATCTTTTCAAGGACATGCATTGCAGCAAGAAGAAAGGTTTTTCTGAAAATGTAAAGAAAGCAATTGTGAGTACTCGTTTGCTTTTATGTTTGTTCTGAAAAATTACAAGTACGACTATGTTATACTAACAAATAATATTTATAATAGGTTGACATGGAAGCAATGGTGACAACACCAGTTGAGGATGGACAACAACAGAAGTCTCCTATGGAAGTTGTTTCTGAAGTGCTAGGGGCTCCAGTTTATTTCTACAGAATGTTGGTCTACAAGATAACTCCAAGAAAAGCTCCACAACAACTGTTTCTGCAAAGGTTCAAGAACTTCAGAATCAATTGGAGTTTGAGAGGCTAGAAAAAGATGGACTTCGGGAAGAAGTAGAAACCTTAAAGGCTCAGGCACAGGCCTCAAAGGAGACCATGGACAATATGAAGAGATCGATGGAAGAAAATAACAGTCTCCTCCATCAACTGTTGAGCTTCAATCGAAGCCAAGCGCCCCCATCTCAAGGCTGCTATAGTATCATGTTATATTAGTTCTGGATTCAAGTTTTATAAATTTGGAATATGTTTAAACTTTCATACTTTGAGTCGAAGTTACAAGATTTCCTTTGTATTTTAAGTTACATGATCTACAATCATATGATTTGAAGTTATAAAAGTATCTCTTGTATGAATTGTGTGAATGTTGAACTAAATAATTCAATGTTTTGGTTATTAGCATGTGATTTCATAATATTCCATGACGCTATGAATTCATCACGCCTTATGATGAAAAATCCATCATAAATATATTGCAACGTCATCGTACTTTGTGATGAAAAAATTTCGTCACAAATATATTGCCACCTCATTGATATTTATGACAAATATTTTTGTCGCATCATTTTGCCACATCATCTGCCATGTGGCATGCCACGTCATAACATCTGTGACGAATGAAATCGTCACAACATTTTTGCCACATCACATGCCACGTCAACTGCCATGTCATCTCGCCACGTAATCAGCCACGTGGCAAGGCACGACTACATGAATTGTGACGTATTTAGACATAATTAGTGACAAATTCGAGTGTCATAGAATTAGTGACGTTTGTAGTTTGCGTCATAAACTATTATGACGTTTTTCTGTTATTCGTCATAATACTCCATTTAACACGCACCTTCTGTGACGATGTAATTTTCGTCACAATGACGTCACCAACATGTAAGGTATGACAAAAATACTATTGTTTGTGACGTAATGTTAATGTCATAGAAGGCATAGAAGGTTGTAGTGAACCTACTTCCCGCACAACATGATCAACCTTAGGATGACTAGCTTCCTATTTTCCTTGTCCTTATTTACCTTTTGGGAAGGGGTTGTGATGTTTAGCTTCTATGCAAGCACTTGAACTTAATTAATTAACATGATGAGATACATATTGAGATATAATGTTTCATCTTATGGTTATGGATTGATAGATTTGTGGAGGCTTGGGTGCTATCCCAAGTGCTTCACCGTAAGGAGGCTTAGGTAGTGTCCCGAGTGCTTCTCCGTAAGGACCGATTCGTAGAGTGACCACCTGAGAATAGCAAGGGGATTCCTCCCCCATGGATCCCCACCATTTACCTGGTCACCAAATCAGTCCTAATGGGTGGCTATACCTCTAGTAAATCTTTATAAAGGCTACATAGTGAAACCTTGCTTACTCACCTTGGAAGTGTTTAAGGGTCTATACAACCCAAGGCAAAAGGGATCATGGCTCATGGGCAAAGTGTGCAACCTCTATAGAGGGTAAATCAAAACTGGTATATCAGTTGTGCTCACGGTTAAGAGCGGCATTGGGATCCTCTTTGACTAGTGATATTATGGTTTTCGTTATGGTGTGATCGTGGATATTAGCAATGATGTTACTCGAGGAGGAAATGACTTGTGGTTTGGTAACTTCGGGATAGATGTTAAAACCTGGCTTACATTAATAATAAATATATACCTGATGAAGTAAAAGCAACTTGTTATCAACCAAATTCCATATAAAGCTAGTCCACGTTAGTCAAATAGGGCACTTGTTGAGTATGATGTGTATGCACCCTTGCTTTCACATAAACACTAGGTTGCCATCGACTCAACCACTGCCCAAGAGAAGAACAAGGAGTTGAAGTGGATCTCTAGGAATTCCAAGACTTCAATGAGTTTGAAGACTAGGCAAGCGATCTCCCAGTCAAATGCATGTGGGAGGCCCCTTTAATTAGTTACTTTTTCGTTTATGCACTTTGAACTATGCGATGTCTATGACTGTTGGTCACTTGTTCTCAAACGTTGTGAATCAAGAACAAGGCAACACAATTGTTAAATATTAAGGACCTTCATCCTCCGAAGCATTATCTTCTTTCGGATATAATGATCTTCAGACGAAGGTCACACCTTCATCACTTATGGGAATATGAGTTCATGAAGACAATAGATGTTATTCATTTATTTATTCCTTCATATATTTATTTCATAGTGTTTATATACATGAACATTAACCGAAATTATATTACATTGATACCTTCGGCTTGATTGAAGGTGATGACGCGAGAGCAATTACCATCCAACGTGAATAGTATGGGGGCACTGTTCACCTATTTATAGGCACGGGACGCAGCCCGAGTAAAAATACATTTATGACCTTAACATATAGCCATAATTGTGACATAAAACATCAGGGATTAGCTAGCCTTTTCCTCTTCGGCTTGGCATCATGTTTGACCTTCGTTGTCGCCTTAAGCCGAAGTCGTCGTCCTTTGGCTGCAGCTTCGACATTCGTTGTTACTGGTCTTAGACAATGTCTTTGTCTCGAGGACCTTCGACAGGGAAGAAGATCCTCATCACAGCAAAGCTTTTCTTATGACGAAACTCCTGTAATATTCAATAGTACGCTAGAAACAATTGGTTAGTCATGTTTTTTAGGATCTTCGGAAGAGGAAGGCCCCCAACAATGACTATGGTCTATAGTAATTTACTTATGCTTAAATATTATTCGAGCACTGTGCAATGATGTGACATTTATGTAATCGTTGTGTATGTGATTTGGATTCTGGCACGTATATGGTTTGCATTTGGTTTGCCTTTTACGTCTGACACCCCTTTAGGCTAGGTATGATTCACTCAACCCTATTTTGTCTCGTCCGACTCTTACACACCCTTGCTTCGCACTAGGGCTAGAGGCGGACATCACCCTGCAAAGTTGACAGCAATCTGCTCATGCTCGATGGTTAGTTGGGCCTCCTTCGGGCCTCTTTGAAGCGATTTTACACATTGTGACCCATGGGACTTGGGACATGGGGTTTTTAACCTCGACGGCTCGCTAGAGGTTACATAAACTAAATTATTTGAGTAATTCAATAAATTGCTAGATCGATCCATCACCGACATGGAAGACACGGAAAGAGACCATAAGTTAGTCTTAAAACGTTGATAAAGCAACTAAAATTAGATGAAAAAGAAGTGGTGGAAGAGAAAGATTACGAAGACTAGTAGTGCATCATTTATTTTTATAATCCATGTAAATTTTATTTGCCTAATTATATATTTGGATGAATTTATATTTTAATAAAATGCCCATAAGTTGGCCTTCTGGCTCCAAGGGACCATCACTAAAGGATGTATCCAGATTGTCGTGGAAGGATGAGGGGTCGTGGCGGGTGATGAGACCATGCTCATACGTCTATATATCGTGCTTTTGGTTGCCCTATTCTAGTTTGGGCATCCTTGGGTTTTCGTGGTCATGTTGCCCTCATATCGTTTGTTGCTCTAACGAACCTTAGGAACATCGGACCGAGTGACATCATCCCGTGATCTCGAGGCCACTCTTGCTGAGATTCTTAGGAATGTCGGACCGAGCGACATCGGTCGTTGGGATTCCTCAGGCTTGCTAGCGCCTTTAATCTCCATAGTGAAGCTCCACATGACAAGATCAACCATCCTTAGTGAAGCTCTTTTGACAGGCCAACCATCGCTTTCGACATGATAAGGCCCCGACCTCGTTTGGGACCAAGGGTAATGGAGGGGATTGAGTGGGCCAAAATCCCTTTCTCGATATACCCATTTTCCAGCCCTAAAAGGGCAATGGAGCAATTTTAAGATGAGCCTCCCATAGTCTTCAATCCACTGGCTCACCCTCCACGCATTGGTTGATTTCATTCTAGTTCACCACAACTGGAAGGCCTCTTTCGAATGAAGAAATAATTTACATTAATCAGTGTATTCCTTCTTCACCACAACTCGAAGGCACTTCGAAGATAGAAGAACACGCATGACGGATGACCTCACACCCAAGCATAACACAAACCAATACAATACACAAGCATTGCGACTACATATAAATATTCGATAAAATTTTAAAACACAACAATTACATAAAAACGAATAAATACATACATTATTATCGATCTTAATATCTAACAAATTCTTTGCAACACAACCAATACGTCTATACGCGACCTCACAGTGCACAGCGAAGCAAACAAACAAAAGAACATGTAGATAAATAGACCATAGATGTAGACACACTTGTAGCAGCACGGATACACCAACTCACAAACGTCGGTCTATACTCGATTCGAAGCGAATTGAAGCAACCAAACAGAGGAGCCTTTCCTCCCGTTATTCCAAACCAAAACACTCACGGCCATATGGCATGATCATACACGTACGTAGGAAAGGTGGCGGCTCAGGCGAACTCGTCGGGGTGCGCGACGAGGTATGCCTCCACCATCCTGACGAGGCGGACGTACCCCTGCGCGAGCCTGGCCTCGTCCTCGGGCGCGAGCGGCGCGCCGTCGAGGCGCTCGTAGTCAACCTTGACCTTGGCGACGCAGGCGCCCTCGCCGGCGGCCTCCACCCTGATCTCGGCGAAGTGCGTCCTGAGCTGCGCGCTCACCGTGCCGCCCTGCAGCACCTCCGTCCTCACCACGCGCGCCGCGGCGTCCAACGCCACCACGCGGCTCTTGAGCGTCTTGTTCTCACCCAGCGCTGCGAAAAAAGGCCGGCCGGCGGCATCCTCAGGGCTGGTGCGCATGCATGGTGGCGCAACAAATAATGGCCTAGCTAGCTAGCTAGCTAGCTAGTTCAGTTACGTACGTACGTACATGGGTTAAGCTTCATGGTGGTGACGCTGCCGGGCCCGCCGTCGCCGTCGACCTCGACGGCGTCCACGTAGCCGGCGCAGGCCTTGGGCAGGAGCGCCGACTTGGTCTCGGCGAAGGCCACCTTCCACATGCGCTCCGCCGGGACGGCCACGGCGATCTCCTCGCTGATGCTGCCGGACACCATCGTCGTGCTAGGCTGCTGCTACGTACTGTAAGACTGTTATGTTTGTGCTCACTGCACGAACACGATCAAGAACTACTTATTATATAGATGTGGCTGCGCGGTTGGACCGGAGCTTGGTGACGTGGAAATCTTGGACCACGAGATCACGTGGTTTGACCGCGAGAAAATTTCAGAGAATTCGTTCGGAGAGGTACAGAATAGTACAGGTGCTGAAGAAAAATAAAATTCATAGAAAGACTGGCCAGTACCCAGTAAGCTTAGCTTTTATGTGCCCAGCTGCTATGTTTGGGGTGTGCCAAGAAAAAAAATAAAAAAACAAATAAAAAATAAGGATCAACAAGACTCGAACTTTGACCACCAAGTTTAAAATATAGCACTTGTACCACTATGCTAACTACACTTATGTGATCTTAGGGTGTGCCGTGGACCATATGGACCACCCGCTAAGTCCGCCCCTTGTCCACAAGGATTTGGGTAGGCTGCTGGATTATTGCAGAGCATGCAGCGCACATGGGATTCTATAAGGCTGATCATACGAGAGCGTTGACGTCAAATGTGTGTATATATACACAGCCAGACAGTTGTTAGGCACCCGTTTGACACAGCTTCTCGAGCTGTTTAAGTTGTTTTTATCTAAAAGCAGTTATTTCTAAAACAATCTCTCATGTAATAAAGCTCTTAAAAATATGATCTCATGGAAAATTAATATATAGTTCGAAAATAAATATATTGGCTTTTAGTATCTAAAGGTCTGAAGACTCATCTAATAATTTTTTCTCAATCCATAAAGTTGCTAAACCATTTGATGTTTCTAAATACATTATAGACCTCATAATTCATCGATAATTCCGAAAAAACTATTAGTAAAAAAAATTGCCCAAAAATGTTGTGATAACATCAAAAGAGTATAGATTTAGGTCGTACGCGCTACCGGAATACGGCTCTTTGCCGAGTGCCAAATGATTTGCCGAGTGTTTTGTTTCGGGCACTCAGCAAAAAAGTTCTTTGCCGAGTGCCTAACAAAAAACACTCGGCAAAAGGTTTCTTTGCCGAGTGTTTCTTTGTCGAGTGTTTTTCTCAATACTAGGCAAAGACAATTTAAAAATATTATTTTGAAGCAGTAAATTAATTCAAATGAAAACGTTTTCAACTACAAATTTGTATAACTCATCAAGATGTACAATTTATATTTTGGTCATTTCTTCATATGACAAAATCAAAGTAAATTTGTTCAGAAAAACTATATATCTCGTAGTTTATGAAACTACAAGAGAGATGTATAAAATTTGTGAATAATGTTAGAACCAACATGTGGGATAAATAAATGACCAAACAATCAAAATAAACATTGTAGATCTTGAGACGTTATGTAATTTTGTAGTTGGCAACTTTTTGATTTGAAGTCATCTTGTCAGCGAAAACTACGGCTGAATTTAAAAATTTGGATTTTCAAAACGACCTCAAACGAAAAAAAACACCAAAATAAAAGTTGTAGGTATTAAAAAGTTATGAAACTTTGTAGTTGACAACATTTTGGTTTGAAATCATCTTGTATGCAAAACTTTATTTGAATTTTAAAATTCAAAATTTTCAAACCACCTAGAATGAAAAAAGAACCAAAATAAAAGTTGTAGGGCTTGAAATGTTATGAAACTTTATAATTGATAATTTTTTGATTTGAAATCATCTTGTCATAGAAAAATATGTTTGGAGTTTTCAAATTTGAAATTTAAATTTTGTAAACGACCTCGGATGAAGAAATTAGCAATATGAAAGTTATAGATCTTGAAACGTTATGCAACTTTACAGCTGACAACATTTTCGTTTAAATTTATTTAATGCATCAAATGATCAATTTATTCTCGGTTTGTTATAATAAATGAGAAATAAAAACGTAATATAGACATAAGTGATATAGTGGTGTAGAGGGATTGCTAGTTCGAATCTCATCAATCACAAAACGTGAATTCAATTCTCAACGAATCCAATTAAAAAAATGTCAGTCCGGTAGTGTTTGAGATACTTGACAAAGAATGTCAGTTCTGTAGTGATAGCTCTATATCTACACGTCTACTATATATATGTAACGGATTTCTAAACCCCATATTAGAATAGTCTCGACGATTTGTAAAGACTGATGACAAAAAAAAAGCATTAATTAAACATAAAGGTTAATGCTGGACGTAGATGCACGCCGATGTCTCATTGTGTGAAAAAAATGTGAGAGTCGTCCGTTGCCTAACCGTTGCCGCGTAGTTGTTCACATTACGCATTACGGTGTAAACACACATTGACAAAACAGCGCTGGAGCGCCATCCACGAAAGGCACATCCGCACATATGGGCTAAAGACTTTTTATCGAAGGCATGTTTGGACCATCTGCAGCATCTGCAACGACTCTAATTTTCATCTTATAAAAGAATATTATCAGTACACGCTAATTTACATTATCCTATACATCGTCTTCAGTCTTCACCATCTGCAGCAGCGTCTTCTAAATCGTATCATCAATATATCATCCTCCGTATTTTGTAACCATATTATCAAAATTCATTTTCACTGTTTTTTCTTGTATCGGATCAAATTACAAAAAAGAGGTTCATCAGACATCACATGCATTTGTGGAGCAATTCTTATTTGAAAAAAAAACTTTTCCCCTCGCATCTTGAATGTGGACGGCTCAAGTACAGACAACAACCTTCAGTCCTCGTAGAACTTGACTGCCATGGTGGCGCTGCCGGGGTGCCGCAACACGGTCTGGTTCTGGTAGCCTCCACGCTCGCCGCGAGGTTGTCATCGGCCCATCTCCAGGTAGTGGGCCGCGCACCGCAGCTGCTAGTGTGCGGCTGGAGCTCGACCCCGACGGCCATGGCGTGACGGTCGGCGAGTGGTTGCCGCAGCGGGCCACGCAGCTTCTCCTGGGGCCAGGAATGGAGCAGGAAAAAATTTAGAAGGGGCTGAACTAAACTACTGTGATATAGAAGTCTCTTCTACGTTGTATATTCTTCTACGTTGTATATGTACGCTAAAAATCTTAGAAGGCGCTCTAGTGAGGCTCCATGGACTCAGCAGTGGTAGGAGGGGCTCGAGCCCCGCCCGCCCCGCCGCTTGTGCCTACGGCGACGACAGAGTTGCTGATGCTGTAGAGCCGCCGATGTGTGACAATGGGTTCTAAATTTTATGCTATAAGATTTAAGAACCGGATCAGATTAGAATCGAGCCCTGTTTCTATTTATTTTTAAACTAAAGTTTATTTAGGCCCCTACCATTTTGTGAAAAAACATTTGGATCATGATCCATTACTATGGAAGGTTGTCAAGGCTGCTGAAGGCGGCTGTGCCACGGCGTGCGCCAGGTCCACCTCGACCTCGCCGATGGATAGTGGATGGAAGAACCGCTGCATGTAGGGGTTGTTTGGTTCGCTGCCTAATTTATCACATTTTGCCACCCTTTTGTGCTTAAGGTTAGTTCTTCAATTCGAACGACTAATCTTAGGTAAAGTGTGGTATAGTTAGCCACAAACCAAACAACCCTTTAGGGCTTGTTCGGTTCTACCCCAATCCATATGGATTGAGGGGGATTGAGGGGGTTTCAATCCCTAGTAATTCAAAATTCTTTCCAATCCATATCAATCCCCTTCAATCCATATGGATTTAAAATAACCGAACAAGCCCTTAGTGGTCGCCGTTCAACTCCTAAAATTTGGCGGACCTTTTATCGGTCATTGTTGGAGTGGGAGAAGACTAATATACGCTATATTTAGAGTACCGGAAGAAAGAGCTAAAAGTAACTAAAATGATAAAAATAATCATTTTAATCACTTTTAGATCTTCATTTTATATCTTTAGCTCCTAAAATGACTAAATTTTCCATTTTCTAGTTTACGAGATTCAAACATGCCTTAAATATAACACACACCTACAACATATATATTTGGAATGGAGCTCCTTACTTTTAGATTGTCTCTAATAGCTATTATATTATATCCTCTCTATATTGTTCTCTATTTTAAATTTTACTTTTAGACTGCTGAGGGTTTTAGGGTTTTACACGATTTGTTGAGTACAGCCTTGAGAGCCCAGTATACCCGCCTAACTTTTTTGCAAATTGGCCCATTTCGGTTTTTTTTTGCACAATTATGCCCCTGGCAGTTTCTTTTCAAAAAATGGACCCTTAGCTCGGCGCCGTCATCATTGGCACCGAGGTTGTGTGTGTCGGCGCCAATATTATTGGCGTGCATACGTCAGATGGAGGGATACGGGAGAATCTACGTGGCACACACCTCGGCGACATAGATCTTGGCGCCGAGGTAGGCGCCGCAGGTCAATGACGCCTACCTCGGCGCCAAGATCTATGGTGCCGAGGTACGTGCTTATAAATAGAACCCTACGTCTGACTGGTTTTTGTGCTCATTCCTATTCTTCGAAACTAGAGATATCATCCTGATTTATAGGATGTCTAGCCATGGTAAATCTGCTAAACAAAGGTAAGGGTTGTATTAAATCTTATTTTGTGAGTATATTAAATTTGTGATTGTTATAGATCTTATGGAAATTTAGGAAGGGTCCTTTGACCGGAACTGCCTTCGACCCGCTGCCTTTGCCAACTGGTGTTCCAGTGCCTATGTGTTTTTGTGGTGATCCTTGTAAGGTTGATAAGTCTGAGGATCATGACACCTATCGACAGAGGTATTGGATGTGTGCTAACTTTGCATTTGAGCCAACTATTGTGCAACGTCGATTGAATTTAATGGTGAGAATAGTCTTGTAATATGTTAACAATTTGAAGACTCGGTGTGGTGAATGTTTTTTGCCTACTAATAATTGCATGTTTTGTAGACTCCTCCACCGCTGTGATTTTGAGCAGTGGATTGACACAGAAATATTAGGGAAAGACAAGAAGTGGTTGGAGAATCTTAAAAAGTGGGATGCAGAGGACAAAGAGAGGATGGAGAAAAGACGAGAGGAGCTTGCTGCCGAGCAACAACGTGAAGACGAGCAGGAAATGAGGCGTGTTGCTGAATGCAGGGAAGAGAAGGAGAAGAAGCTTGAGCGTGCACGTCGTGCAAAGGAAGCAATGGAGGAGAACCCTGATGCATTTTGCAAGGGCAAATGGCCCCGTTGCACTCAGTAGTCTAGGTGTTTTATTTGAAGTTATGTAGTAATGAACTTATTATTCGGTATTATGTATTGTCGAACAATGATATTTGGTAATGGATTACCTTCAAATTGATGAAAACGACATAAATACGCAATTGATGAAAACTACATTAAAAGCAATTATTGAAGGCGACTTCAAGCAATTGATAAAGATAATCAACACGCTGAAAGCAATTGATACAGAAGAGTTTTCTAGTAGTGCTCCCACATTCCAAATTGTGTGGACCCTTCTCCATAGTATCCTCACATTGTTGTTGTCTGCTGTGGGTGTGGTGGAGACGTCGGAGGACCAACATTCTTGTTGTGACAAGGGCAGCAACAATATGGATCTGGGCATACTTGCACCTGTGAAGCACCACCATTGTTGTTGTCTGTTTCTTCCTCGTCATTTCTGTTGCTTACTTCCCTCTCTAGATCAAATATCCTATTCTGTAAGTAGGATATGTATTCCGCATGAGGAAAAATCGGACGAGGATCTACCCAACGAGTGAACCCACAATTCTCCTTGACCAATGAATGATGCATAAATTTTTATAGTTAGTTTCACTGAACAACAAAAGTATTTAGAACAAAGGATTAGCAATTAATTTTTACATATGCATAAGGACAACTGAAGAAACGCCGACCTCCATCAATTCCACCCTCAACGAACATCTGCACGAAGCAATCCTCACCATGCATGCACTTCGGCCAATCTTCTCTCCTATTATCGTAGACCTAAGTCTAATCTCTTTGTTGAAATCTTTTTTACTTTGAATTGGAAAGTTAAAAACCGCCTCTTCAAAAAAATCTGGACCAAGAGGGCCATCGAAACACATTGGAGGTAACTTCCCTACATCCTTTCGTCTCTCATTTCCCGCACCCTTGCCCCTAGACGACCCTGAAGCCATTTGTATTGCACAATGAAGCAAATGTACAAAGGATCGTGTATATATAGGCGAAAGGATTGGTAGTGTAATGGATTCTGATAACAAATATGTACAAAAACTCTGAAAAGGCTATGTTCTGGTTCTGAAAAGGCTACATGTCCTACGATAATGTAGGATATTGTTGATTCTGAAAAGGCTATTTATACACTCTGAAAAGGCTATATGTAACAGTTACATTGTAGGATAGTATTGCTCCTGAAAAGGCTACGAAATGGATCTGAAAAGTCTAGATGCTAGTCCGAAAATTGATGCTTCTGAAAAGACTATGTAATAGTTCTGGAAAGGCTACATGACATAATCACAGATTTCACAAAATTTTGGCAGAGTTTTCCATGTTTTTTGTCAATCCAACATATACACATAGATAAGCATAACATACAAGTGCATACAATTTTAAAAAATTCCAAGCAAGCTCATAAAAGTCCAAACAAGTGCATAAAAGTCCATAGAATTCATACAAGTCAATAAAAAGGCCATACAAACCCGTAGAGGCCAAACAAGTCCATATAATTCATACGCTACATAAAAAGTCCATAGAGTCCAAACCAAGTCAACGTCTCCTAGTCTTACCCTTGACTAAAGCGTCGGTGTCTGGAGTGTAACGTTATGGAGAGCGGTGTCGCCTACGATCTTCTGGTTGTAATGGTTGTGTCGAAGAAGCCCCCTGAAGCTGTGAAGGTCCTATCTCATCGTGATCGTAGTCAAAGCCAGCACCCATTCCTGTGGAGGGCGTTGTTGTGTGGGTATATGATGGTACATGGATGTCATGTGCAACATTAGTCCTGCAGCCACATCGAGCAGTAGCTCCACGTAGGCGCCTAGATAAACGTTGCATGCCAAAGACATATTAGTTTACAACATATTCATAACAAGCTAAAGGATATAAACGATGCAGGTAGGCTTACCTCCAAGAAGTTGTGCATGCTGCTGTCGCCCACAGTCAAAAGTTGGCGATCAATGTCCTCTACCGAGCATCTCAATGTGTTACCCTGTAGAACACAATTTGCATCAAACATACAATTTATACATGTCGAGTATTAAAATCGAGTAAAACTTACCACTCGATCCAAGATGGGTGCCGCCTCCACTTGGGTTCCCAGTCTAGTGGACAGGTCGTACTCCGTTTCTTCATCGTCAGAAGAATCAATGTTGGCGTAGTCATCCGCTGTCCACTGCTGGTGAAGCTTACAACGAGTTGCACCCTGGTACCAAGCTTGGTACCGCCTGTAGTCACTGTTGTTGTGCAACTCATCATTGGAATATACATTCTCACCACCCACAAATCCCATTCATTAATAAATATCAGATGATGTTGACGAAAGTCTGTTATCTTCTTTTGCTTCCGCCGGTCAAATCTACACACAAATCATATCATATAAAGAACACAAAGTTGCGAATGATTGATGTTATAAATTACAAAGTAAACTGGAATAATTGAATTTATAGATTGCAAACTTACTTGTGTAGCTCCTTAGAAGTAGGAATATCTTCAACCGGCCATATTTGGTTCCTACCAAACTATCTCTGAACCCTGTGAGGTAGGTGCCACTCAACACACCAGAAACAGATCATAGGACATTGCATCCTATAGAGTTCATCTTCACTGCTGCATACTTCACTAAAGATCATCCCATCCAACTTAGGTGTGTTGTATGGCTACCATGTGACCTGAAATAAAAATGAAGCAATCTATGTTAAGTATAATAAAACAAATTTCATAATGATAAGATATACATGTTGAGTAGTTACGCTAGAGGCCGAAAGCGTGTCAAACTCGTTAACATACTCCATATATGCCCTCTTAGCTCTAGCAAAAGGAGCTGCCACTTGGTTCCAAATATAAGCATACGTCGGTCGAAGACGGTCATTTCCAACAATGATCCATGGCCATGGTCTAGGCTGGAAAACACGTGGCCGACCAACTGGTATGCGAAACCACATCCATATATGCAGGAGGTAGACGCAACCGCCTATAGACGAAGAGGAGGACGTACGACGGCAAGCCTCACAAAGCTGCCGGTACAAAAAAGAAAGCACAGCGGAGGCCCAACTGTAGTGTCCAGCTGTGGCATCTGGGAAGAGGACACAACCAAACATGTGCAGGATCCAAGCCCGACAATAGAACTGGACTGTATCATCATCAGCATCAGCAGGGCACACACCAAACGACTGACGGAGCCATGTGATGCGTACTCCAGCAGTCCTGTCAACGCCCTCAGCAGGAAGCTCTCTACCAAGGAAGGCCTCAACTCTAGCCCTCCAACCTTCAGAGTCACATTGGCCTGTCACTGCTCTCCTAGTAACATCGAGTCCAAGTATCTTCTGTGTATCCTCTAATGTGACTGTCATCTCACCAAAAGGAAGATGAAAACTATGTGTCTCGGGCCGCCACCTACATAATTAAAAAACAATTTAGTGTAAATGAGCTCAATGATTCAAGAATAATTTTACAAAATCCTAAAACAATACATGTCCACAAGTGCAGTAATGGCCGCCGAGTCAATAGTAGGCAACCCGCGTCATAACTGGTACGATATTACATCTAGACCTGCTCGTCTGAGGTAATTAGTGTACCTCTCGTCGAACACCATGTCTAGGAACCCATTGTGTGTCCTAGAACGAAGCGTTGCTACGTCCTACACGGAAAAATATTATATTAGCAACAACATGTGTACAACAACAATTCTACAAAAAATAGTTAAAATTGAATACCTGGCTTTCCGACAGAAGGCGCCCCCGGTGGCTCTCGTCGTAGAACAGGTCGAGGAGGTGGAACTGTGCCATCCTACAAAATGAAATTAATGTTAGTAAGTAATATAGCCTTATTAAATAAAATTAAGGTAATATAAATAAACTAAACAATACAAACCTCGCTAATCTGCCAACGACAAGTGCGTGAATTATGACCAAGTCTACCGCACTTGCCACACTCATACTGTTCGGGGTCGGTAAGAAATGGTGTTCTCCTTCCCCTTCTACTCCTACCACCAACCTGATCCATAACCATCTTGTGCCTCGTCCTCTTCCTGGATCCACGCTTGGTCCAACGACTGCTTGGATCGGCGACATACTTTGGGCCATCGTACGGAGGCCACTCACCCGGTTCACGATAAGGAATAAATCTTGGACTCCAAGTCAACACTAGTTTATCAATAGTAAACTCTTGAGGTATCCTCCTCTCTAAGTCAAAGTTGTGAGCTCGGGCAGCTGCGATTAGATGAGAACATGGAAAATGGTACTACCTGGGTGCGCCACAAGTACATGACAAGTCATTAAGGACAACCACATGCTTCCTCGACTCTTGTGACTCGTCGTCAGAAGTAGTACCAGCTTGAAGGAATACCTCATATGTCCCTGACTATAAGTCAAAACAATCAACAGTGTGTGTGTTTGCCCTTTCCTTTGCCTTCTCTAGAAAGGTCTTAGGTTTTGGAGCCCATCTCTCTCCCTCATTCTGCAATCCAACTGCATGGGTGTGTCTATCATTAAACCATGCCACAAGCTTGTAAAAGGTAAATGTTACTATAGCAGTGACCGGCATACCACGTATGCCCAACAATAATTTGTTGAATGACTCGGCCATGTTACTACACTGGAACTCATATCTCCATCCACCTAAGTCGTGAGCTCTCGTCCACTTCTCCAAATCCGGCATCAATCCATTCAACCAATCTCTGCCTTCAACATTTGTTGCAACTTTGAGCTTTTCTAACTTTTCTCTAAAGAACTTGTCTTCCAGCTGGCGACATGTCTCCTGGAAAAGCTCAAAGTTATCCTTGACACCATCCTTACGCAGAAGATTCTCAGCAAGGTGTCGAGTACACCACCTATGATGCAAAGGAGGGTACCCATCGATCTGCTCACGGACCGCGTTGAGTATTCCCTGGTGCCGATCTGATATTACACCAACTTCCCGTCCTGGGCCAACCACATGTATCCGGACCAGTCACAGGAACCACTCCCAACTGTCTTTGTTCTCTTTCTCAACCAGAGCAAATGCTAGGGGAACTAGCTTGTTGTTTGCATCAACGGATATGGCAATTAGAAGAGTGCCCTGGTACTTGCCGAGAAGAAACGTGCCGTCAATTGAAAAGACAGGACGACAATGACGGAAGGCATCCACACACTGGGGAAAGCACCAGAACGCACGGAAGAATATTTGTCTCCCATCAATCCATGCATTTGGTTTAGGGATGTACTCATAATGCATGCCTGGATTGACCGCCTTCATTGAATTTAAAAGAACAGGTAGCTGCTCGTACCCAGACTCCCAGTCCCCATATATCATCTTCCACGCACACTGCTTAGCCCTCCAAGCTTTACCATATGTTATCTTGTACCCATCAAACACATTCTCCATGATCCTCATGATTGTCCTAACCTTCATATTTGGTTCCCACTGTAGTATACCCATAAGTCGCTTCCCAATGAGGGTAGATGTCAATTGGCAATGTTTCATCGTTAACTCATGTTCAACACATGTGTGTGGCCCCGCTACTTTTGTTATCTTCCACTTTGTGGTGATCTTTTGTATCCTAGCACAAACCCTCCATGCACAGTTATCCTTGTCGCATACAACCGTGTAACGACGTTTCTCGTATGAATGAATTACTCTATACGACCTCTTACGTAAGACTGCGTAATGCTGCAACCACCTCTTCAAGGCAGTTAGGTCCTTGAAGACCCTACCATTTTCAATCATCATGCTAGGACCGGCCTCAGGAGCATCTAGCAGCTCATCATCCCTTCCTTCTGCATTTGCCTGATGAGAAAGACTAAGATCGCTAAACTCATGAACTCTTGGATCCCGACCGTCTGGAAAAACACGTTGCAACATCTCAATGTCACTCTCTGTGAGTTCACCAACCGGGCGATCATCATCTGAATCGGCAGCCATAGCAAACGCATATGGCTCCTCTTCATTCCTAAACTCAGGACTGTTGGAGGCAATAAATCCATCACTGAAGCAGCCACGTGCCACGGTCTGAGGATCAACCACACTAGCAGGGGTCTCTCCTGCAACATGTACAAGATGATCAGTCCCACGTCAAATGTAATGAGCAAAGTGCTCATGGTCCAAAATGAATATGTAATGCCAATAAAACTTACTGCAATTGGTTTGTGCCAAAGGGATACACGCAACAGAATCTGTCTGCAGGCCATCTCCTGGCTGACTTAATGGGATCAAATTGGGGCCAGATTGAGCATCAGGAACAGTTGGCACGTCATCGATAGGACGATCAAATTCTTCAGGGGGACGGTCTACTACAACCAGACGCACCACAACCTCCATGAGTTGCAAATGGGTCTTCATAGCCGAAGTAACATAATTATCCCAATCCAGTTGACAATCAATTGGGATGACTTGTCTTATGACATTTGGTGGATGACCAATGTTAAGCACTCCGTCAACCGCAATGTCATCATCTTCATGGTAACCTAGCTTTTGTTTAGCCTTTGTAAACACATCACTCAAGGAGGGTCTACCATCGAATAGTACCGGCACGTGTCACATGTCAATGAACTTGGCATTTCCATACAGATCTTGTTCCACATTGCCTCCATGATATAAGCTCAAAAAATTGTCCATCTATTTCAAACACGAATTAAACATTCAATATCCACTATGGATGATTATTGCCTAAACACAACCCACTAATTACTAGCTACATAACTAAAACTATAACCACAACCCACTAATATATTAACCACCTTATAAATAACTAATATATAATAATTATAAATTTTGACAGCACCTCCCCTGCACGGGGAGGATAAAAAACGTGCACATTTGACTCACATTCATAATATTCAATCAAATTAGCATTTATCACAATAACTCACATTCATCACATTCAAAAAACAACTAATTATAGCAAAAAATCTAACATATTTAACACAAAATGCTAACACAATAACAAAAATAATCAAAAATTTACCTAAACGGTCGGGGTCGGGGTAGGACGACGACGACGCGGGCGGGGAGCGGGCGCCGGGAGTGGGCGGGGCGGGGTGGGCCGGCGGGGAGCCGGGCGCGGCTGGGGCGGGGCAGGGCGGTGGAGCGGTGGGGCGCCGGCCGGGGGAGGGGCGCGGCGGGGCGGCGCGGGCGCCGTGGAGCAGGGTGGCGGCGCGCGAGCTCCAGTGGCGAGGCGGGGCGGCGCGGGCATCGGCGGGCGCGCGGGCGTCGGGCTGGCGAACGGGGCAGGGCGGCGAGACACGGCGGCGGGGTCAAAATATGGGGATAGACATTGGTCGGCGCAGAATATAGGGGGTCGACGCCAAGATCTATGGCGCCGACCCCCTGACACGTGTTCTGCCGGCGCCAGGGGGGTCGGCGCCAAGATCTGACACGTCACGGCCAACTGTGTTTCCACGTCAGACAGACAGACGCCAATAATATTGGCGCCGGGACACACAACCTCGGCGCCAATGATGACGACGCCGAGCGAAGGGTCCATTTTTTGAAAAGAAACTGCCAGGGGCATAATTGTGCAAAAAAAACTCGAAAATGGCCAATTTGCAAAAAAGTTGGTATACTCGCCTAGCTCAACCCCAATGAAGGTTGAACATGGTGGCGTAACGTTATGTTTATAGTGTCGAGGCGCAGAGCGAGAACACGCAAACGGATAGGAGATGGAGGAAGAAGATAAGGAAGAAGGCATAGAGGATAAAGTATAAGAAAAAATAGAAGAAAAAAAGATAAGGGTATATCATTGTTATTTTATTTTTTTTAATCGAGCTATTTTGCTAAATAGGTCATCAAATTTGTTTTATGTTCACCCATAAAGCTACTCATGGAGCCTGGAAAAAAATATTTCACTGGGATGCGTTAATCTACACCGTACTATATACTAATACAAAGCAAACTGTTTCAAAACACACACGCAGCCCTGACTTTTCTACACTTTTGGATGCACGCAAGGTTTTTTTTTATAGCGGATGCACAAGCCATGGCGTTACATGATCAATCTGTTCGGATGGTTCGGATACCTTAATCTAATTAGAATTGAACTAGGTGTTCTTTAACCTTAGGCCCCGTTTGGTTTCATTAGTCCTAGGCTTAAAGTTAGTCTAGAGACAACTGGGGACAACACTGGATAATCCTGTCCTAACTCTTAACCCTGAACCAAACAACCTTATTTGAGGGATCGTCCCATCCTGTCATTGTAACCAAACGCACCCTAAATTTTAGTCCTTACCCTGTTTGGTTGTAGGGACTAAACAGATTCTAAATACATTAAATGCAACACATAAAAACCAAAATGTCCCTTTTTTGTTTGACACCAGTTTTTTTAGCAAGGGTAATTAAAGTAAATGTTGCCCTTTAGTCCCTTTTAGCACCCATGTGAGGGACTAGAGACTAAAGCCAATTAGTCTCTACTTTAGTCCTCCCGTTTGGCAAAATAGAGACTAAACAGGACTAAAAATCAGGGACTAAAGATTAGTCCCTCTAACCAAACGGGGCCTTAGAAGAATGTGCATATACTGTAGTATAGTCTTCTAATGTAGGAACTGCTTGACAAAGAATACAACATGTGGGAGCTAGTTGCGTGTTGGCCTCTCTGTATTGTTCTGGTTGCAATTGGAAGTCATTTGAGATTCTAGAAGAACTCAGGAACTCTTACTAATCGCCTTGCTCTCTTCATTTTCTAGTCTCCTTTTATTCGCTCGCTTGGAAATTTCTAGGAAATTGTATTCTTTCCATTGATCTAAGAAATTCAAGGTGTGCCTTTTTATTGTGCCATGATAATCTATTCATTGTTTTCGTATTTAGCAAACAAAAGAAGTTTCATGTTGATTTTAGTGTCTAGAAATTTCCATATTAATTAGAAAACAATAGAAATAATGTACTTCTCTATATGGCGATAAGTTACTCACCACTACGATTACAAAAAACAAAAAACCTGGAAGCATCTCATATCTATGTTCTGTTACCAACACATGCCATTACATTTACATAAAAAGGTAGCATCTTGATGTTGGTTAAGTTATTGAAATGGTTGAATCCAAAACTGTAATTCAACGAGATATAAAAATAAACATAGAAAATATTCAAAACAGACGACCTGATAGCGTCAAATGTGCAAAACAAAAACAAAGGTCTAATGTACATACTAGTCGGTTGCCTGTATGTTGCGACAGCTTACAACAATACGCACGTAAACTATCCACCAAAATTTTTAAGATTTTTTATTGATTGTCTCTGCTCTCTGTACAATATTTTTTGATTTGGCTAACTGATGTTATTGTTTACTCCATGCAATATGTCTTGGTACAACACGGCCAATAAAATGAGCGATTAGAAGATAGTTTACAACGACTGACTAAACGAACAGAGATTATAAATGACATAATTCCACCATACAGAGACCAAATAAGAGAAAGTTTGTGAGCTCAAATTTCTAAAATAAGTCACATAAACTCAAACTTATAAAAAAGATAGATCAAAATATGGAGTGATTGCTAAAGTCAGGCGTCAATAAAAACTGGATGCGCTCCATATAAATTATGATACTTCGTAGCAATTACTAACGTTTAAACCAATAAATAACCTTTCATTTTACTGTTAGTGTGATAAATCATTTTTGATCCATCCAATTCAGCAACCTCAAACATCATGGAGTCTATTGCGCCAATATGGTCTCAGAAACGACCTAATGCTTGCAAGAGCCAAGAACGTCGTGTCGTGCTTGGGTTGTATCCTCGGCCCGTAGTGCTGGATCGGCCCGACACGATTAATTTTTTTATTTTACAAAAAAACGTATATACATATATACAATTTATATTCAATATTAAAAACATCTCAGCATAATGTTCTACTGGTTAGACAGCTTCACCCAGTGTCTCCCCCTTTCTTCCAACAGGGCATGGGTTCGAACCCTACCTTCTCCTGCACTGTTTTTTAATATTTTACGCTGATTTAATCAAATGGACCAACGGGCTAACAGGCTGACCCGACACAGTCAGCAGGCCGGCATGACGTGCCTAGGCCAGAGTTGTGGCCCGCGGGCGTCTGGCCCGTGTCGGGCCGCCGCCGTTTGGCCATCTATAGGCGTGCAGCGGATTAATTTGAAATAGCTGTGAGGGGTTATTTATAAAAAATGACGCGGGACGACCGTTGAAACTGGTGCTTTAAGCATACATGGGTTTTGTATTCCTTATTATGAAAAATTGTGTCAAACGCACAACCCTAAAAAAGATGTGATGTTAAAACTTTGACATCTCTTGCTATGAAAAGGAATGTTAGTAAAGTCATTAATGGCTTCTTTGGGAGCAAGAGAATTGGTGCTAAAATCCCTTGCTTCCAAAATAACATCTCTTGCTATGAAAAGGAATGTTAGTAAAGTCATTAATGGCTTCTTTAGGAGCAAGGGAATTGGTGCTAAAATCCCTTGCTTCCAAACAAGCTATTAATGTCTTGTACTTCCACCATTCTAAATAATTATGTCGGGGACCATAATTAGGGGTACCCCCAAGACTCCTAAACTCGGCTGGTAACCACCATCAGCACAAGCTGCAAAGGCCTGATGGGCGCAATTTAGGTCAAGGCTCCGTCCACTCAAAGGACACGATCTCGCCTCGCCCGAGCCCAGCCTCGGGTAGGAACAGTAGACCCAGGCGGATTCACGCCTCGCCCGAGGGCCTCCTCAAGCAACGGGCGCACCTTCGACTCATCCGAGGCCCAGCTCGGGCAGGCTTCGCGGTGAAGCAACCTTGGCTGGATCGCCATGCCAACCGACCATATCGCAGGAGCATTCAATGCAAGGATCACCTGACACCTTATCCTGACGCGCGTTCCTCAGTCGACAGGGCCGAAATGACCGCAGTCATTTCGCCCCTCCACTGACTGACTTGACAGGAAAATAGCGACGCCTGCCCTGCTCCGACTACTGTGCCACTCGCCAGGGTGAGGCTGACAGCAGCCAAGTCCAGCCTCAGGCGCCATAGGAAGCTCCGCCTCGCTCGACCCCAGGGCTCGGACTCAACCTCGACCCCGGAAGACGGTCTCCGCCTCGCCCGACCCCAGGGCTCGGACTCAACCTCGACCTCGGAAGACGGTCTCCGCCTCGCCCGACCCCAGGGCTCGGACTCAGCCTCGACCTCGGAGGAGTCACCGCCTCGCTCGACCTTGGGCTCGGACCGACCACGTTACAAGGGGGTACATCATTACCCTACCCCTACATAGCTCAGGCTACGGGGAACAAGACCGGCGTCCCATCTGGCTCGCCCCGGTAAACAAGTAATGATGGCACCCCACGTGCTCCCATGACGATGGCGGTTCTCAGCCCCCTACGGAAGCAAGGAGACGTCAGCAAGGACCTGACAGCCTCGACAGCTGTGCTTCTATAGGGCTCAAGCACTCCTCCGACGACCACGACATCACATGAACAGGGCACTAACACCTCTCCGACAGCCACATCGGCATGTACATAGGGCTCTGGCTCCCCTCTGCCGGACACGTTAGCACGTTGCTACACCCCCCATTGTACACCTGGGCCCTCTCCTTACATCTATAAAAGGTAGGTCCAGGGCCCTCGACGAGAAGGTGGCCGCGCGGGAGAATGGGCTGACGGGCATGCTCTCTCTCTCTCCCTCGCGAACGCTTGTAACACCCTACTGCAAGCGCATCCGCCCTGGGCGCAGGATAACACGAGTCGCGGTTCCCCATTATTTCCCCCTTGTGTTCCATCTCGCGCCGACCCATCTGGGCTGGGACACGCAGCGACAATTTACTCGTCAGTCCAGGGACCCCCCGGGGTCGAAACGCCGACAGTTGGCGCGCCAGGTAGGGGGCCTGCTGCGTCTTGACGAACAGCTTCCCGTCAAGCTCCAGATGGGTAGTCTCCAGCAACCTCTCCAGCCCGGGACGCTGCTCCGTTTCGGGAGTCTCGTGTTCATGTCCCTCGACGGCAGCTACGACATGGTACTCCTTCCTCCGCCGCGCGACAACGACAACGACGGCCGTCAGCCCGCCCGACGGCGGCGGAATCGACGACGTCTTCCCCGCGTGGCGGAAGAGCAGCATCCGGGTCTGTCCTGTCACCTTCCCCGCCGCAGGAGGAGGAGGCGGGGCAACCATGGCCAAGCAGGAGGCGGCACCTCGTTGGCTGTCGAGCGAGTCGACGACGCCGGCGCCCCAGCGGGGGACACGTCGGGCGTTGACCTCACGTCTGAGACGAAGACGAGCGTCATTTCCCCGCAACACGCCAACCCCAAGCGGACGGATGACGCCAGCACGCTCGCGAAGGACTTGCTGGGCGTTAGCCTCGTACCTGAGATAACGGTGCAGTCCGTCCCCGACGCGACTTCGTCACCACCCGTCGATCAAGAGGTACCGTCCGTTTGCCACCCTATGCCTTTTAGATTCAGCTTCGACCCACCAAGCAACCCCGCTTCGGTGGACGCTTTCATAAAGGACTATCCTAACCTTCCAGGGTACCATATGTGGTCAACCTGGGACCGACTGATGGCCGTCTCGACCTACGGGCCCCCGGGTTCCGAGGAAGATGACGAGCCTGACTCTAGTTGGGATTTCTCCGGGCTCGGTAACCCCAGTGCCATGCGAGACTTCATGGCCGCATGTGACTACTGCCTCTCCGATTACTCCGATGGTGGCCACAGCCTCGACGACGAGGACTGTGGCCCAAGTCACGAATGTTTCCACGTCGATCTAGGGGGTCTCGACGAAGACAACCACCTTGGTATGCCGGAGGACGGCGATACCCTAGGCCTGCGCCTCGCGTTGACATCCTTCGGGAGCTAGCTGTGGTCCCAGTCCCTGCAGGGGGTCAGGACGCACAGCTCGAGCAAATCCGCGAGATGCAGGCCAGGCTCGACGAGGAAGCAGGACAACTTGTGCAGCTCCGGCAAAACATCGGGCAGGAGTGGGCAGGCCGAGCACCAGCCGGAGAAACGCGTCATCTGGCCCAAGACGTCCAGCACCGCATCGCCGACGATGCCAGGGCAAGGCTGCCCCCAGCTTCCAGTGGGGTCGGCCAGAACCTGGCTGCAGCAGCAATACTACTCCGAGCAATGCCGGAGCCATCCACCACCGAGGGGCGGCGTATCCAGGGAGAGCTCAAGAATCTCCTGGAGGATGCCGCGGTCCGACGGGATGAAAGTTCTGCCTCTCGAAGGCAGGGGTACCCCCGGAGCATCGCGCCGCGACTTCCCGATTCATGCGGGAAGCCTCGGTCCACACCGGGCGCACGCGGGACGCTACGCCTGCAGCCCCAGGTTGCCTCGGCAACGAGCACCACCGCCGCGACCGTCGAGCCCACCTCGACGAGAAGGTGCGCCGAGGCTACCACCCCAGGCGTGGGGGACGCTACGACAGCGGGGAGGATCGGAGTCCCTCGCCCAAACCACTCGGTCCGCAAGCTTTCAGCCGGGCCATACGATGAGCCACAGTTCCCGCCCCGGTTCCGAACCCCGACTACCATCACCAAGTACTCGGGGGAAACAAGGCCGGAACTGTGGCTCGCGGACTACCGGCTGGCCTGCCAGGTGGGTGGAACGGACGATGACAACCTCATCATCCGCAACCTCCCCCTTTTCCTCTCTGACGCCGCCCGAGCCTGGCTGGAGCATCTGCCTCCTGCGCAGATCTCCAACTGGGACGACCTGGTCAAAGCCTTCGCCGGCAACTTCCAGGGCACATACGTGCGCCCTGGGAACTCCTGGGATCTCCGAAGCTACCGCCAGCAGCCAGGAGAATCCCTGCGGGACTATATCCGGCGATTTTCGAAGCAGTGCACCGAGCTGCCCAACATCACCGACTCAGATGTCATCGGCGCATTCCTCGCCGGCACCACTTGCCACGACCTGGTGAGCAAGCTGGGTCGCAAGACTCCCACCAGAGCAAGCGAGCTGATGGACATCGCCACCAAGTTTGCCTCTGGTCAGGAGGCGGTCAAGGCCATCTTCCGGAAGGACAAGCAGCCTCAGGGACGCCAGCAGGAAGACGTCCCCGAGGCGTCCGCTCAGCGCGGCACGAAGAAGAAGGGCAAGAAGAAGTCGCAAGCGAAACGTGACGCCGCCGACGCAGATCTTGTCGCCGCCGCCGAACACAGGAACCCTCGGAAGCCTCAAGGATTCGTGCCCCTATCATCAGGGTCCCGTCAAGCACACCCTTGAGGAGTGCGTCATGCTTCAGCGCTACTTCCATAAGGCCGGGCCCCCGGCGGAAGGTGGCAAATGCCATGACAACGACAAGAAGGAGGGCCACAAGGCAGAGGAGTTCCCCGAGGTCCACGACTGCTTCATGATCTACGGTGGGCAAGTGGCGAACGCCTCGGCTCGACACCGCAAGCAGGAGCGCCGGAAGGTCTGCTCGGTGAAGGTGGTGGCGCCAGTCTACCTAGACTGGTCTGACAAGCCCATCACCTTCGACCAAGGCGACCACCCCAACCGTGTGCCGAGCCCAGGGAAGTACCCGCTCGTTGTCGATCCTGTCATCGGCAACGTCAGGCTTACCAAGGTCCTCATGGACGAAGGCAGCAGCCTCAACATCATCTACGCCGAGACCCTCGGGCTCTTGCAGATCGATCTGTCCACGATCCGGGCCGGTGCGGCGCCCTTTCACGGGATCATCCCCGGGAAGCGCTTCCAACCCCTTGGGCAACTCGATCTGCCCGTCTGCTTCGGGACTCCCTCCAACTTCAGAAAGGAAACCCTCACGTTTGAGGTGGTCGGGTTCCGAGGAACCTACCACGCAGTGCTGGGGAGACCATGCTACGCCAAGTTCATGGCCGTCCCTAACTACACCTACCTCAAGCTCAAGATGCCGGGCCCCAACGGGGTCATCACCATCAGATCCACGTACCGACACGCGTACGAATGCGACGTGGAGTGCGTGGAGTACGCTGAGGCCCTCGCTGAATCCGAGGCCCTCATCACCGACCTGGAGAGCCTCCCCAAGGAGGTGCCAGATGCGAAGCGCCCCACCGGCAACTTCGAGCCCGCAGAGGCGGTTAAGTTCGTCCCTCTCGACCCCAGCAACGACGCCTCCAAGCAAGTCTGGATCGGCTCCGAGCTCGACCCCAAATAGGAAGCAGTGTTCGTCGACTTTCTCCGCGCGAACGCCGAGGTTTTTGCGTGGAGTCCCTCGGACATGCCTGGCATACCGAGGGATGTCGCTGAGCACTCGCTGGATATCCGAGCTGGAGCCCGACCCGTGAAGCAGCCTATGCGCCGATTCGATGAAGAAAAGTGCAGAGCCATAGGCGAGGAGATCCACAAGCTGATGGCTGCAGGGTTCATCAAAGAGGTATTACATCCCGAATGGCTAGCCAACCCTGTGCTTGTGAAAAAGAAAGGTGGGAAATGGAGGATGTGTGTAGACTACACTGGACTAAACAAAGCATGTCCGAAGGTACCCTACCCTCTGTCTCGCATCGATCAAATCATGGATTCCACTGCTGGGTGCGAAACCCTGTCATTCCTCGATGCCTACTCAGGGTATCACCAAATCAGGATGAAAGAGTTTGACCAGCTCGTGACTTCTTTCATCACACCTTTTGACATGTACTGCTATATTACTATGCCATTTGGTTTGAGGAATGCAGGCGCGACATACCAAAGGTGCATGAACCACGTGTTCGGAGAGCACATTGGCCGAACGGTCGAGGCTTACATCGATGACATCATAGTCAAGACGAGGAAAGCCTCCGACCTTCTCACTGACCTTGAAACGACATTCAAGTGTCTGAAGGCGAAAGTCGTAAAACTCAATCCCGAGAAGTGTGTCTTCGGAGTCCCCCGAGGCATGCTCCTGGAGTTCATCGTCTCCGAGCGGGGCATCGAGGCCAACCCGGAGAAAATCGCGGCCATCACCAACATGGAGCCCATCAAGGACTTGAAAAGGGTACAGAGGGTCATGGGATGCCTTGCGGCTCTGAGCCGCTTCATCTCGCGCCTCGGCGAAAGAGGCCTACCCTTGTACCGCCTCTTAAGGAAGACCAAGCACTTCACTTGAACCCCCGAGGCCGAGGAAGCCCTCGGGAACCTAAAGGCACTCCTTACAAGCGCGCCCATCCCGGTGCCCCCCGCTGCCGGAGAAGCCCTCTTGATCTACGTAGCCGCAACCACTCAGGTGGTCAGCGCCGTGATCGTAGTCGAGAGATGAGAAGAAGGGCATGCATTGCCCATCCAGAGGCCGGTCTACTTCATCAGTGAAGTACTGTCCGAGACCAAAATCCGCTACCCGCAAATTCAGAAGCTACTGTACACGGTAATTCTGATGCGGCGAAAGTTGCGACACTACTTCGAGTCTCATCCGGTGACTGTGGTGTCATCCTTCCCCCTGGGGGAGATCATCCAGTACCGAGAGGCCTCGGGTAGGATTGCAAAGTGGGCGGTGGAGATCACGGGCGAGACAATCTCGTTCGCTCCTCGGAAGGCCATCAAGTCCCAAGTCTTGGCGGACTTTGTGGCTGAATGGGTCGACACCCAGCTTCTAGTAGCTCCGATTCAACCGGAACTCTGGACCATGTTTTTTGATGGGTCGCGGATGAAAACAGGAGCTGGCGCGGGCCTGCTCTTCATCTCACCCCTCGGGAAGCACCTCCGCTATGTGTTGCGCCTCCATTTCCCGGCGTCAAACAACGTGGCCGAGTATGAGGCTCTGGTTAACGGGTTGCGCATCGCCATCGAGCTAGGGGTTCGGCGCCTCGACGCTCGTGGCGACTCGCAACTTGTCATCGACCAAGTCATGAAGAACTCCCATTGCCGCGACCCGAAGATGGAAGCCTACTGCGACGAGGTTCGGCGCCTGGAAGACAAGTTCTACGGGCTCGAGCTCAACCACGTCGCTCGACGATACAACGAGACTGCGGACGAGCTGGCTAAAATAGCCTCGGCGCGAACAACGGTTCCCCCGGACGTCTTCTCCCGAGACCTACATCAACCCTCCGTCAAGACCGACGACACGCCCGAGCCCGAGGAGGCCTTGACCCCGCCCGAGGCACCCTCGGCTCAGCCCGAGGCACCCTCGGTCGCCGAGGGTGAGGCACTGCGCGTCGAGGAGGAGCGGAATGGGGTCATGCCTAATCGAAACTGGCAGACCCCGTACCTGCAATATCTCCACCAAGGAGAGCTACCCCTCGACAGAGCCGAAGCTCGGCGACTGGTGCGGCGCGCCAAGTCGTTCGTCTTGCTGGGTGACGAGAAGGAGCTCTACCACCGTAGCCTCTCAGACATCCTCCAGCGATGCATATCCATCACCGAAGGTCAGGAGCTATTGCAAGAAATACACTCGGGGGCTTGCGGTCACCATGCAGCGCCTCGAGCCCTTGTTGGAAACGCCTTCCGACAAGGTTTCTACTGGCCAACCGCGGTGGCCGACGCCACTAGGATTGTACGCACCTACCAAGGGTGTCAATTCTACGCAAGGCAGACACACCTGCCCGCTCAGGCCCTGCAAACAATACACATCACCTGGCCGTTTTCTGTGTGGGGTCTGTACCTCGTCGGTCCCTTGCAGAAGGCACCCGGGGGCTTCACGCACCTGCTGGTCGCTATCGACAAATTCTCCAAGTGGATTGAGGTCCGACCCCTAAACAGCATCAGGTCCGAACAGGCGGTGGCGCTCTTCACCAACATCATCCATCGTTTTGGGCAGGTAGAGCGTGCCAACATCCGGGTGGACTGGGCCGCCGTAGCTCACCCCATGACGAATGGGCAGGTAGAGCGTGCCAACAGCATGATTCTACAGGGACTCAAGCCGAGGATCTACAATGACCTCAACAAGTTCGGCAGGCGATGGATGAAGGAACTCCCCTCGGTGGTCTGGAGTCTGAGGACGACGCCAAGCCGAGCCACGGGCTTCACGCCGTTCTTTCTAGTCTATGGGGCCGAGGCTATCTTGCCCACAGACTTAGAATACGGTTCCCCGAGGACAAGGGCGTACGACGACCGAAGCAACCAAACCAGCCGAGAAGACTCACTGGACCAGCTAGAAGAGGCTCGGGACATGGCCTTACTACACTCGGCACGGTATCAGCAGTCTCTGCGACGCTACCACACCCGAGGGGTTCGGTCCCGAGACCTCCAGGTGGGGGATTTGGTGCTTCGGCTATGACAAGACGCCCGAGGGCGCCACAAGCTCACACCTCCCTGGGAAGGGCCGTTCATCATCGCCAAGATTTTGAAGTCCGGAACATACAAGTTGGCCAACAGTCAAGGCGAGGTCTACAGCAACGCTTGGAACATATGACAGCTACGTCGCTTTTACCCTTAAGATGTTTTCAAGTCGTTCATATACCTCGTTCTCTTTACATACGCAAAAAGAGTCTAACCGTCAAGGAAGGGTCAGCCTTGCCTCGGCAAAGCCCGACCCTCCCTCGGGGGCTAGAAGGGGGGAACCCCCTCTGTGTCAAAATTATCCCCGGAAAAAGTCTTCCTGCCGGAACATCTTTCGCGCTTTTCGACTACTTCGATAGTGGGATCCTGAAAACGACGGAGTACACGTAAGCGGCAAGGCCGACCGAGCCGAGGGATTCCTACGCCTCCGGGATACGGATACCTCACTCATCACCTTCTGCGATAAGTAACTCTCGCTCGAATAAGCGATTCTACTGCCGAACAAGTCTTAATGCTCAAAAACCTTCCTGGCAGAATGATTTTTCGTGCCTTCTCGACTATATCGATAACAGAATCGTGCGAACGAGTAAGAGTACACGTAAGCGGTAAGGCCGACCGAGTCGAGGGACTCCTACGCCTCCGGGATACGGATACCTCACTCATCACCTTCCGTGAAAAGTAACTCTCGCTCGGATAAACGATTCTGCTACCGACGAACAAGTCCTGATACTCGAAACAAGGGGAATAGAAACGCAGCTTTACAACACGACGATGATATGTTTGGGCCTCGGCGGCCGCAAAAAACATACGCACACTACAGACAAACTGTTCCTGCAGGTTCAGACATCAGTAGGGGGAGCAGCAGCACCCTCGGCATCGACTCCACCTTCGGCGGAATCCGACCCGGCCTCGGACGGTGACACGGGCGAAGGATCTCCACCTCGAAGGAAGATGTCAGCACCGCGCCTGGGCCATCGCCGCCAGGGTCTCCTCCAGGAACCCGGCTTGAGAAGACAGCTTGACCGGCCGCTCCGTAGCCTCAGCCAACTGTCCCCTGAGGACATCAGCCCGGCTCATGGCCTCGGCAGCCCGACTCCAGGGTTGGTCCCGCCAGTGGACGACCTGGCCAGGTTCCAGCCAACGCTGCTACGCCTCCTCGGCCTGGGAAGTCCCCTGCTCCTGGGCCGACGAAGCTCCTTCTCGAGCCGACTCCGCCTCTGTCCATGCTGACACCGCTGCCTCTGGCTCCGGCTCATTGCAGAGCAGCCGAGGGGTTCTTTAACTAAACAAGAGACACCTTGGGTGGTAAGGCCGATCCAGCCGAGGGACTCCTACGCCTCCGGGATACGGATACCTCACTCGTCACCTTCCGCACAGGGCAACTCACACTTGGTTAAGCGGTCCAGCTAGCCGACAGGCGAGTCCTGGTGCTCGAAATGAGGAAGAAACACGGTATTGCACCCAAAATACCTAGATGTTCAGGCCCCGACAGCCACCATGAACAGACACCGGCACTCAAGATGCCATTACAAACGGAACTCCGGTTCCACTCCCGCGGGTATGAAAAACCACCGCATCGGAGGGCCTGCGGGACGACAAGCTATGGGTGGCTCGCCGCCGACCACTATAGCAGCGACAACGACCTCCGCGCTGGGCGGCTAAATAGCAGCAGCGATGACCTCAGGGCAGACGCTGCTGCAACAAGGCCCTCGCCCGCGTCCCCACTCGAGGGGCGAGGACAAGCTATCAAAGCCAAAGAGCTGGAGGTCGGTCCGCGGGTGGCGCTGACGGTCTCGTCGGCAGGGAAGCCTTCTCTGGCTACCACCACCTCAGCACTGACGGCGGTAGCCACCTGCCCACCGGCAGATCCCCACTCGAGTCCTCCCGGACGGGTGAGCACCGACCTCCGCACGGAGGCGTCGTGCCGGAGCGAGGGCGGGACAGCCCAAGAACACGAACGCCGCCCTAGCAGCGCGCGACGTCTTGGGCGGTCCCCCGGTGCGCGCGGCGCAACAGCCGCCCGTACGGCGGGCAGATAGCCACACTTCGCCCAGTGGAGGGAGGTGGCACCGGAAGCTGCGCCAGAGCCAGCTGAGCCAGCGAACCAGGCATGCTAGAGATGACGACGCTTGCGGCCGATCGACCCCGCGTTGTCGAAGTCCGCCCCCTCCGCTAGGCCGGTGAGCGCCCTCTCCCCTAATTGCTGAAGAAGGAGGTGGCCCGCCGGCCCGTACGGTAGGTAGAGCTCCGGCTCAGCTCGCCCCCCGCCCCAGCAAGGATGATGAAGATCCTTGAAGCTAAGGGCGGGGCGGAGGCCGCAGCCCGGCTTGGTTCTCCCCACCATCGAACTGGTGGTCACCGTCTTGGGTGACCATTAGGGAGGGGATGCAGCCAGGCTGCCAGATGAAAATCCTTGAAGCCGAGCGATAGCTGAAAGGTGCCAACCTCCGCGAAGTTGCGCTCCTCCAACAGCAGCAAGACAAAAGCAACGCGGGCGCTCCCCATCCGGGGGCTCGGAAGGCGGAAGGGCACGATGCATGAGGAGAGTGCGAAGGCGTGGCTACCACCCAGGGGGTCGATCCCTTTTTAAAGGCGACTCTATGTAGCATCCCAAAAATTCAAATCCTGAAATTTTCTCAAACTCCCTCTAAATTCAAAATGAATTTCAAATTTCGTTTCAAAATGTTTGTTTGCAAGTTGATATCAACAAATAAATTATAGTGGTCTATATTCTCTCCAAAATCCTCCTCAAAATATCCTACAAATATTTCCCCAGTGATCACCCTCAATTTCTTTTCAGAAATACTGCCCAGATATTTCTCCAGTGATCCCTCTCAAATTCTTCCAGAAATACCGCCCAGATATTTCCCGAGTAATCCCCTTCAAGTTCTTTCCAGAAATACTGCCCAAATATTCCACCGATATATCTCCAGATATTTTCCTCTTGAGAAATACCTTCAGAATCATTTTTCAAGTCCCTATAAATATTTTCTTCATAACTTTCTTCATGCTCATACGTATACGTATGCCTCCAGTGTCATACGTGAGCTCTACAAGCTAATCTCACTTATACGAGACAAATACATGCTAATCTCCCACTAATCCTCTCATCCTCCCAGTAATCCTCTCATCCCTCCCCCTAATCCCCCCACCATGGCTATAAATAGAGGGGCAAGGGCTTCCTCTCATCCCACCCCAAGCCATTTCATGGCAACTCTTCCCCCCCCACACACACACCCCCTCCATGTTCCACACAAGCACACACTAGCACAAGGATCGTTCGATCGTTCTTCGATCGTTCGTCCCCTGTTCTTAGTTTGTTCGTTCGTTCGTCCGATCGTTCATCCGATCGTTCGATCGTTCGTCCGATCGTTCATGGTTCGTTCGTCCGATCGTTCGATCGTTCGTCCGTTCGTTCGTCTAAATAATCTTTTTCCTACCGTTATGCTGCCGAAATTCTGATCGTTCGTTCGTTCGATCATTCGATCGTTCATCATTCGTTCATAGTTCTTATTCATCGTTCATCGCTCGTTCATAGTTCATCGTTCGTTCATAGTCCCCATTCATCGTTCTTCCAGAAATCTCTGTCATGCCGTTATGCTGCCGAAATTCTGATCGTTCGTTCGTTCGATCATTCGATCGTTCATCCGTTCGTTCATAGTTCCTATTCATCGTTCGTTCACACGAACTATTCACCATCATTATTCATAGTTACTATTCATCATCGTTACTATTCATTGACACCATTCACCATCGTTACTATTTATCGTTACTATTCATCGATCATCCGATCACCCCAAATTTCAACTACTCATCCATCATGCTGTCCAGTCCACCTAAGACCAGCCAGACCCATATTCCAGTCATACGAACTCCGGTGACTGTGATTTTCCTTCCAGTAGGGAACTTCCCATCTGGTCACCCATCCCAGGTTTCTCCAAGTTGAGCACGCTTAACTTTGAGATTCCTTCGAACCAGGCTTCCAAACTCCGATTCCAATAATTCTTGTTTCTAAATTCTTATCGAATTATTCCCTATCCAACCATGTCATCCCTTAAGCCTAGTCCATATTCCAGAAAACTCCCAAAATACTCTTGTCCCATATTCTGCCTATAACTCTCCTGTTCATACTAAGTCAGACGATTCATTCGTCACTATTCTCACCAACAGTGAACTTCACTGTGCTACACCACATACACTCAGCTATAAATACACCTAGCTACCCTCTCCCTCTCCACACACACTCAACACCCTCAGCCAAGGCAAACACCCCACCCACTCAGTTACTCTGCTCTGCCGGCTACACGCATAGTGTCGCTTCGCCTCCAGTCCACCCTCCTGGTAAGCACCTCCGCTCCACCACTAGTAATATCACAACACCACATGACACAGATTATACTCAAGACTCTACCCATCCATATATCGCTATTCTGACCACTATACTAAATATTTGTTGGTATACTTGCTGGTTTGTATGTTTGCTTGTTCATGTTGCATAGTTATCGGAACGTTCGTGCAGTCTCGTGGAGGCCAGATCCGCAAGTCTACGCTAGGCGGTGGAGCCAGAAGCCAGTTCCGCGAGCTCCCCTTCCCCTTCGCCGAATAACCACGACAAGCTCACTGGATCCCTTTGATGCATAAATTACCTATGATGTTTCAACCACAACCCTCAGCCTGTTATTTTATGCATGATATGATTTTGAGACAAGTTATTATGGCCATCCAAGCCGCTTGCCGCAATCAATCCTTGATATATTTGTTACAAATGATTTGAGAAAAGGTGTGAGTTTTCAAAAGAAAATTCTTTTCAAAGTGTGTGTGATGAAGGGTTTTCACCCTTATCACCTTGTGAGTGGGATAATCAGGGACTCCCTGGTTTAGGGGAGGGCCTAAGGTGATGGCTCAGCTGGTTTAGGCGTGAGCAGAAGGATTGTCCCCTCATATAAGGACCGGTTTGTCATCTTTCACTACTTGTACTCATGATAAGTACAACCACTCGAGACTGTGTGGGCAGTCACTCAATCTGAACTCGTACGGTCCAACCCCAGGGTTATGAAGGCTAGGGAGCACCGGGAGGATAAGGAGGGGGAATGTTTTGTCCGGTTTGGACATGGCGGTGGCCTGACTCCTTCCGGTATAACCGTTAAGGTTAGGACGTGCGAGGAAAGAAAGAGATTCATATTCGGGTCTCACTAGCTATGAGATCGCAGAGCCGGACTAGTGGGTAAAGTGTACCCCTCGGCGCAGAGTTTAAACCTATTCGAATAGTCTGTGTCCACAGGAATGGACGAGTCTGGTATGGTATGACAATTAATGTTTTGTTTTCAAAAAAGAGGTGTGTTTGAGAAAAGTGGTTTTTAAAAGGTTCGGCGGTTGAGCCGTGAGCTATGGTGGACGGGAAGTCCAGTAGCTGTTTTTGAGAATGAAAACCAGTAGGAAACTACTAAGATACCTGGATGGTTTAGTCTAGGGAGTTTTGATCTAATATTGAAAAACTTCCTGCTTCTTTTGGAGAGGATGCGCTTTGCAAAAGTACAAAATATTTTTCAAAACAACCCTGCATAAAATATTGCTGTTTCTGCAAAATATTCTGAGCTCCACATATTCCATGCATTATATCTGATTTCCCCATTCCGCGGGTGAAGGTGGGCTGCTGAGTACGTTTGTACTCACCCTTGCTTATTTGTTGTTTTTCAGAAAAAGGAGATCGGGTAAGAGTTACGACTGTTCCCAACCTTGCCTGTGGCTGTTGGACCGCTGATTTGCTTCGCTGCGTATATCGGGCTGCTTCAGCCCCACTCTGATGATATGTCTCGAGTTGTGGACCAACTCTTAAAGTTGTTCGCCACCTTTGTAGGTTTGTCTCGTTTAAGCAGATTTGGTATCATCTGATGTATAAATGTGTTTACTAGCCTCCTGGGACTAGTAATTGTATCACATTTGAGTCCCAGAGGATTGGGGACGCTTTAGATGGTATCAGAGCTATTAGGTTGGCCGCAGGACGTAACCCTTAGCCTGATCCAAAAGTTTTTGAGTCAAAACTATTTTCTTAAAAAAAATTCTTGCTCTCATCCCTTCATTTCAAAAATGCTTTCCCCCTTTCCTTCTCTCAGAAGTCAGATGGAGGTTCGCTGCCAAACCAGCTTTTGCCAGAATGAAGATGGTTTCCCCAAGTTGCTGAGAGCATGCACAGTTCGCTTCGGAATCAGGAGTCAGCCATAGTATGATGGTCGTGAATTCGTCGAGCATGGCACAGAGAAGTGTGTCGTGACTGTATACATTGGATCCAGTCCACACCATGTGGAATGGAGTGTCACTGCTGCTGGGCACAGATTCAGAGACACCTGCCAAGTCGTCGCTCGCAAGGCATTGAGGGCCCTGTGTCAGATCTATGAAGAAGAAGTGGCCGACACACCGCTCAGATTCTTTCCGCCCTTTCAGAGAAACCATCCAGTTTGGATGGCTAGGATGCGTGCATTGGAAGGGAAGCAGCTGCGTGAGGACGACCCCACAGTCGTGTACCTCACTGCCTACCTGCTCACCCTAGATGCACAGTATGATTTCTTGGCTCGGCACCACCGTCAGATGATTGCCCGAGCAGAAGATGCAGAGAAGCGCAACCGTCAGCTCCATGTGGATCTCACCACAGCTCAAGCCCGTGCAACTGCATTGGAAAGTCGTGAAGTCATTGCGGTTGAAGCCCTGAAGCAAGCCAAGGATGAGCATGTCCAGAAGTTGATGGAGGCCTACTTGGTAACCCATAACCAACGTAGAGCCCTGCGGATCCAAGAGCCCGCTTCATCCAACCCAGTTCAACCCAGGAGAGCTGAAGATCCCCAGATTCTTGAAGGTCACCCGGTCTCTACCAGAGGAGAAAATAAGTCTTGGGAACTACCGGAAGGAGCCATAGTCTTGGAAGGAATTCTAGTCTTCCCTCAGGCTATGGATAAGCAAGAGCACCCTGAATCCTCCCAAGATCCCCCGCTGGAGTTGTTTGAGCCCCTCACCATGAAGAAGATTCCAGCACCATCCCGTGAGATCAAAGAAGAAGCCGCAAGCACCCCGCCAGCACCACCACCCTCTGAGGAGCTACAAGAGCCAGTCCAGCTTGAAGAAGAGTTCGACTCCGTCTTGCCATCTCAGTTGCCGCCAGAAGAAGTCATCAACATCAGCTCCCTCTTAACCCATCCAGGAGATGTCTCAGATTGAAGTTGTGTGCAAGCCTCGCTAGAAGAGAAGTTGCCTGGTCTGAAGTTAGTTATGCCCAGTCCTCTACATGCATTGGGTAGTGAAGTTTTTCTTCGCTTTGGCTAGAGCCCTGCATGTATGAGAGGTAATCGTGTAGACTCGTGTTTTGCAAAACTCTAATTGTGTGGCCCTCTAGGGCATTTCAAAATGAATTTTGCTTGATGTTTTCTCCCTTTTGAGTGCATATGTGATGCTTTAACGTTAGTTCTCATAAGTCGTATTTAAGCATAGTTCTCAGTTCAGGAGCCGAGTAATAGTAGTTATGCTTAGCCCCCCGAATCTGAGTAGTCCGTGCTTTGGAAAAACTCTATTTTTCCCTTATTCAAAACATTTGATTTGTTTGTGCTTATCATTGCTGAGCTTGTGTGTTTTCATTCTTTTTAAGAAAGGTTTTCTCTAAAAACATAGATCACAAATTAGATCTAATCCTCACCTTATGCTTCCATTCTCATCTTAACCCATCTTAAGAGGAAAGTGCCTTACCTAAGAAGATACTGGGAAGCTTACCCTTGAAGCATGGAATAAGCTACAGAGGAACCTATCCAGTCGCTCAGTCAAAAGGACCGATCGTGAGAATCAAAGCACTGCCCTGAGTCAAAGTAAACAGAAAAAGAGGACAAAAGGAGTTATTACCATACAGAGAGGCAAAGATTCTTGGAACCAGAGACCACAAACATCAGGGTCATTGACCCCACCACTCACCTGTGCCCCTCGCACGGGTGCCCCCCTTTGCAGCACACCCACCGCCACCATTGTCGCCGGCAACACCAGGCCCCCCTTTCCCCTCCGTCGCATCCGCTGCCACGTGGCACCTACTCCATCACCACCACTCCACACCCGAGCACCACCTCGCATACCGCTCGCCTATAAAACATCCGCACCAGCTCCCTCAGTTCCCATCCCAAGCAAAACACTCTCGATAAAATACCCTCTGCCAAATAGCAAGCAACTCCATTTTCCACTCCCTCGCCCCTAAGATCACAATGCTTGGTGATTCTTGGGTTGAAGACTATTGCACATGGTTCATAGTCTTCGGTTTCCTCCTCTGTATGATGGTAATAGTCTTGGATAGAATCCTCCAGTGGGAAGAGCAAAGAGAAAAAAAGGGTCAGTGAAGAGAAGATAAGAAGAAGGTTCTCCCAAAATCAACCCTGTGTCAGTCATCTCTCCGCACCCTGCTCAAGCAGCAACAGCAGCAGAAGGACCCGTAACATCCTTGTTATGTGGTACTTCAAGGAGTTCAAATCCCCAAGATTCAAGAGTTCTACCCTCATTCTTTTTAAGTGGGATAGTGTTCCAGTAAAGTTCCTGCTATGGAGAAAAAGAAGAAGGCCTGTAGCAAGCTTGTGGAGGACCAGATCACCGAAGCTTATAAGTTTCTGGATGAGAAGTGGTCACCCAAGTTCCGTTAATGAAGCACCAAAAGACCAATCAAGTAAGGAATCCATGTGGGAGTTTGCAAGAGAAAGGTTTGCGTGTCGGCATCGATGCTTCTTCAATAAGCTAGCTGCCAAGCGAAACCTAAAAGCCTGAAGATGATCTTGAGTAGCCTGAATCAGCGTTTGCAATCGGCAACCAGATGCTCCTCAAAGCCAGATCTTGTTGAAGTTCCATCTCCTCGAAGAGTTGCAAAGTGAAGATATGTAGCTGAAGTAAAGCTATACTCATAACCCTTCTAAGCCAAATCTCGAGGACGAGATTCCTTTTAAGTGGGGTAGATTTGTAGCATCCCAAAAATTCAAATCCTGAAATTTTCTCAAACTCCCTCTAAATTCAAAATGAATTTCAAATTTCGTTTCAAAATGTTTGTTGCAAGTTGATATCAACAAATAAATTATAGTGGTCTATATTCTCTCCAAAATCCTCCTCAAAATATCCTACAAATATTTCCCAGTGATCACCCTCAATTTCTTTTCAGAAATACTGCCCAGATATTTCTCCAGTGATCCCCCTCAAATTCTTCCGGAAATACCGCCCAGATATTTTCCGAGTAATCCCCTTCAAGTTCTTTCCAGAAATACTGACCAAATATTCCACCGATATATCTCCAGATATTTTCCTCTTGAGAAATACCTTCAGAATCATTTTTCAAGTCCCTATAAATATTTTTTTCATAACTTTCTTCATGCTAATACGTATATGTATGCCTCCAGTGTCATACGTGAGCTCTACAAGCTAATCTCACTTATACAAGACAAATACATACTAATCTCCCACTAATCCTCTCATCCTCCCACTAATCCTCTCATCCCTCCCCCTAATCCCCCCCACCATGGCTATAAATAGAGGGGCAAGGGCCTCCTCTCATCCCACCCCAAGCCATTTCATGGCAACTCTTCCCCCCCCACACACACCCACTCCATGTTCCACACAAGCACACACTAGCACAGGGATCGTTCGATCGTTCTTCAATCGTTTGTCCCCTGTTCTTAGTTTGTTCGTTCGTTCGTCCGATCGTCCGATCGTTCGTCCGTTCGTTCGTCCAAATAATCTTTTTCCTACCGTTATGCTGCCGAAATTCCGATCGTTCGTTCGTTCGATCATTCGATCATTCATCGTTCGTTCATAGTTCTTATTCATCGTTCATCGTTCGTTCATAGTTCCTATTCATCGTTCATCGTTCGTTCATAGTCCCCATTCATCGTTCTTCCAGATAATCTCCGTCCTGCCGTTATGCTGCCGAAATTCTGATCGTTCGTTCGATCATTCGATCGTTCGTCCGTTCGTTCATAGTTCCTATTCATCGTTCATCGTTCGTTCATCATCACTATTCATCGTTCATCGTTCGTTCATACGGACTATTCACCGTCACTATTCACTAGTACTATTCATCATCGTTACTATTCACCGTCACTATTCACCATCGTTACTATTTATCGTTACTATTCATCAATCATCCGATCACCCCCAATTTCAACTACTCATCCATCATGCTGTCCAGTTCACCTAAGACCAGCCAGACCCATATTCCAGTCATACGAACTCCGGTGACTGTGATTTTCCTTCCAGTAGGGAACTTCCCATCTGGTCACCCATCCTAGGTTTCTCCAAGTTGAGCACGCTTAACTTTGAGATTCCTTCGAACCAGGCTTCCAAACTCCGATTCCAATAATTCTTGTTTCTAAATTCTTATCGAATTATTCCCTATCCAACCATGTCATCCCTTAAGCCTAGTCCATATTCCAGAAAACTCCCAAAATACTCTTGTCCCATATTCTGCCTATAACTCTCCTGTTCATACTAAGTCAGACGATTCATTCGTCACTATTCTCACCAACAGTGAACTTCACTGTGCTACACCACATACACTCAGCTATAAATACACCTAGCTACCCTCTCCCTCTCCACACACACTCAACACCCTCAGCCAAGGCAAACACCCCACCCACTCAGTTACTCTGCTCTGCCGGCTACACGCATAGTGTCGCTTCGCTTCCAGTCCACCCTCCTGGTAAGCACCTCCGCTCCACCACCAGTAATATCACAACACCACATGACACAGATTATACTCAAGACTCTACCCATCCATATATCGCTATTCTGACCACTATACTAAATATTTGTTGGTATACTTGCTGGTTTGTATGTTTGCTTGTTCATGTTGCATAGTTATCGGAGCGTTCATGTCGTCTCGTGGAGGCCAGATCCGCAAGTCTACTCTAGGCGGTGGAGCCAGAAGCCAGTTCCGCGAGCTCCCCTTCCCCCTTCGCCGAATAAGCACGGCAAGCTCACTGGATCCCTTTGATGCATAAATTACCTATGATGTTTCAACCACAACCCTCAGCCTGTTATTTTATGCATGATATGATTTTGAGACAAGTTATTATGGCCATCCAAGCCGCTTGCCGCAATCAATCCTTGATATATTTGTTACAAATGATTTGAGAAAAGGGGTGAGTTTTCAAAAGAAAATTCTTTTCAAAGTGTGTGTGATGAAGGGTTTTCACCCTTATCACCTTGTGAGTAGGATAATCAGGGACTCCCTGGTTTAGGGGAGGGCCTAAGGTGATGGCTCAGCTGGTTTAGGCGTGAGCAGAAGGATTGTCCCCTCATATAAGGACCGGTTTGTCATCTTTCACTACCTGTACTCATGATAAGTACAACCACTCGAGACTGTGTGGGCAGTCACTCAATCTGAACTCGTACGGTCCAACCCTAGGGTTATGAAGGCTGGGGAGCACCGGGAGGATAAGGAGGGGGGATGTTTTGTCCGGTTTGGACATGGCGGTGGCCTGACTCCTTCCAGTATAACCGTTAAGGTTAGGACGTGCGAGGAAAGAAAGAGATTCGGATTCGGGTCTCACTAGCTATGAGATCGTAGAGCCGGACTAGTGGGTAAAGTGTACCCCTCTGCGCAGAGTTTAAACCTATTCGAATAGTCTGTGTCCACAGGAATGGACGAGTCTGGTATGGTATGGCAATTAATGTTTTGTTTTCAAAAAAAGAGGTGCGTTTGAGAAAAGTGGTTTTTAAAAGGTTCGGCGGTTGAGCCGTGAGCTATGGTGGACGGAAAGTCCAGTAGCTGTTTTTGAGAATGAAAACTAGTAGGAAACTGCTGAGATACCTGGATGGTTTAGTCCAGGGGGTTTTGTTCTAATATTGAAAAACTTCCTGCTTCTTTTGGAGAGGATGCGCTTTGCAAAAGTACAAAATGTTTTTCAAAACAACCCTGCATAAAATATTGCTGTTTCTGCAAAATATTCTGAGCTCCACATATTCCATGCATTATATCTGATTTCCCCATTCCGCGGGTGAAGGTGGGCTGCTGAGTACGTTTGTACTCACCCTTGCTTATTTGTTGTTTTTCAGAAAAAGGAGATCGGGTAAGAGTTATGACTATTCCCAACCTTGCCTGTGGCTGTTGGACAGCTGATTTGCTTCGCTGCGTATATCGGGCTGCTTCAGCCCCAGTCTGATGATATGTCTCGAGTTGTGGACCAACTCTTAAAGTTGTTCGCCACCTTTGTAGGTTTGTCTCGTTTAAGCAGATTTGATATCATCTGATGTATAAATGTGTTTACTAGCCTCCTGGGACTAGTAATTGTATCACATTTGAGTCCCAGAGGATTGGGGACGCTTCACTCTCCCCACTCGCGTCCTCAGGCGTCACAGACTAAGTCTTCACCAACGCGCTCCAGGGTCCGCCCCCTACGACACGGGGGTTGGGTCCCACACGACATGCAAGCTGGCCTGGGACAGAAGCAGCCAGACCGCCGCGCGCGGAGCGTGTAACCGCCCGGCGGTTACAAGCACTCCTCCACCTTCGCCTAAACCAGCGGGTGAAAGGGCGGACCGCCATGTAGGCGGCATGCAATTGCACCACGGGGATGCACCCTTTCGACTTCGACACATCCAGCGTGGAGGCCAGGCCCACACGTCATGTAACCGGCGCGCCGGTTACTACGTGCAAAAAACTGCACCGCCACTTGCGCCAGTACCGCGCCTTCTCGACTGCGGAACCGGTGCCGCGACTCGAGGCAACCCTGTGCATGGCCCAACAGTGCCAACCAAGCACATCAGTCACAGGTCAGTCAGCCGCGGGAAAAGGCGCGACGGTCGATATGGCCAAAAGTGGGTCGGCAGTAATGGCGGCGGCAGGCGGGCGGAAGCAGCAGTCAAATCGTCTGCAGGCTCACGTCCCCTCCTGGGGCAGCAGGGGAGCCCTCTCCCACGGCGTGAAGACGACGCGCCCGTGTTCCGTCCCTCGAACGGCTCGCATAACGGCTGCCCCGCGAACCACTCGTCTCGTCGCATTAACTCGCGGCAGGGCAGGCGATACCTTTGGCAGGCGAAGCGGGCGACGCTTCACCTCCGCCATAATGACCGCATCAAAAAAGGTGCGCCACATCGTTCAATTTCGTATCCTTTTCCTCTTCCCCTTTCTCTCTCTTGCTACAGGGATCGGGAAAGGGGATACTCCGAAAGGGATCCTTCTCTATGAAGGAAGCGGGCCCCGAGCCCCCACTACTGATCAGAGGTTCGAAGGCTGGCCCCTCGGAAGGGTTCGACAGCCGCCTTAGAGCACTCGGGCTCCGCGCCCACTACTGGTCAGAGGTTCGAAGGCTGGCCCCTCAGAAGGGTTCGACAGCCGCCTCAGAACAAGCAGAGTGAGGGATGACTCTGGGTACGTCTGATATATGGCCGAGGCTCGGGCTACGCTCCCGAGGTACCCTAGGACATTTCCGAGACCAGCAGGAGCGATTCTGTAACGGAATCCCATCAGAGGGAGGTATCGAGCCCTCGAACCCTATCAAACGGGACCGGGTCCGGCAAATCACCTGCAGGTACTTTTGGAGCGCGCCTCTGGGCCACTAGCCGACCCTTATCGAACGAGGCATGGGCGTGCACTCGGATCACCCGTTAGCAACTCACTGGAGACACCATGTTCGGCGCCCTCCGAGGGCAACAAGGCGCTTTCCCCCCTCCTCCTTGCGGAAAGGCGACGAAGGGGCGTATGATAAAAGTCGAGTCAGTCCTTGACCGTCCTCTCGCTCTATGCAAAGGCTCGAGGGCTGCTCTCGCAAACCCGGCTCCGGCCAAACCGTTGACAGCGTCAACATACCAGCCCGAGAACTCGGAACCTGACCATGCACCCGGGCTACGATCAGATCGCATGAGGGAACAACCAGACCGGCCAGGCGTCATGAAAGGCGCTAAGACCTCGGAGGAGTCAAACCACTCCTCCGAGGCCTCGGGGGCTACACCCGGCGGGTGCGCCCGGAATAGAATGTAACCGAGAAAGGCCGGTCCGCTTGCAAAAAAGTGCGATAAAGCCTCCAAGCGAGTACCAACACTCCCTTCGAGGCTCGGGGGCTACTGTCGGGGACCATAATTAGGGGTACCCCCAAGACTCCTAAACTCGGCTGGTAACCACCATCAACACAAGCTGCAAAGGCCTGATGGGCGCAATTCAGGTCAAGGCTCCGTCCACTCAAGGGACACGATCTCGCCTCGCCCGAGCCCAGCCTCGTGCAGGAACAGTAGACCCAGGCGGATTCACGCCTCGCCCGAGGGCCTCCTCAAGCAACGGGCGCACCTTCGACTCGTCCGAGGCCCAACTCGGGCAGGCTTCGCGGTGAAGCAACCTTGGCCGGATCGCCATGCCAACCGACCATATCGTAGGAGCATTCAATGCAAGGATCACCTGACACCTTATCCTGACGCGCGTTCCTCAGTCGACAGGGCCAAAATGACCGCAGTCATTTCGCCCCTCCACTGACTGACCTGACAGGAAAACAGCGCCGCCTGCCCTGCTCCGACTGCTGTGCCACTCGCCAGGGTGAGGCTGACAGTAGCCAAGTCCAGCCTCAGGCGCCATAGAAAGCTCCGCCTCGCCCGACCCCAGGGCTCGGACTCAACCTCGACCCCGAAATACGGTCTCCGCCTCGCCCGACCCCAGGGCTCGGACTCAACCTCGACCTCGGAAGACGGTCTCCGCCTCGCCCGACCCCAGGGCTCGGACTCAGCCTCGACCTCGGAGTAGTCACCGCCTCGCCCGACCTTGGGCTCGGACCGACCACGTTACAAGGGGGTACATCATTACCCTACCCCTAGCTAGCTCAGGCTATGGGGAACAAGACCGGCGTCCCATCTGGCTCGCCCCGGTAAACAAGTAATGATGGCTCCCCACGTGCTCCCATGACGACGACGGTTCTCAGCGCCCTACGGAAGCAAGGAGACGTCAGCAAGGACCCGACAGCCCCGATAGTTGTGCTTCTACAGGGCTCAAGCACTCCTCCGACGGCCACGACATCACATGAACAGGGCACTAACACCTCTCTGACAGCCACGTCGGCATGTACATAGGGCTTTGGCTCCCCTCTGCCGGACACGTTAGCACGTTGCTACACCCCCCATTGTACACCTGGGCCCTCTCCTTACATCTATAAAAGGAAGGTCCAGGGCCCTCGTACGAGAAGGTGGCCGCGCAGGAGAATGGGCTGACAGACAGGCTCTCTCTCTCTCCCTCGTGAACGCTTGTAACCCCCTACTACAAGCGCATCCGCCCTGGGCGCAGGATAACACGAGCCGCAGTTCCCCTTTATTTCCCCCTTGTGTTCCATCTCGCGCCGACCCATCTGGGTTGGGACACGCAGCGACAATTTACTCGTCGGTCCAGGGACCCCCCGGGGTCGAAACGCCGATAAATTAGTTCATCAATTTAACTATATATATATATATATATCTTTTCTACTACATAAAACATCAGTTTCTACCGTCGTTGTGTGTCACCTCTTCCCGTCCCCCATATTTAAATGGCAAATATGATAAAAGCATGCAAAAATAAGGATTTGAACCATGATTGTTGGCTCTAACCCCACATTCAAATCCACCTAGAACTAACCAACAAAATACACATATCTTTGTGTTTTATACTCTATACTTAAACATAAATAGAAACCGCAGCAACATACGAGCATCTAACTTGTCTAGATATATTGTAAAATTTATTAGCAAAAAATCAAAGCGACTTCAACTTTAAAAGCAAGAAAGTAATAAATATCTCAAGCACTAATATAAGCTAGATGTTAATGATGGTACGAATCATTGCATGATTGTAACGAATTGGATAAATGTCAGTGCTGTTGTAAGCTAAAGGCGAGTATGTAATCCAAAGACCTATAGACGTGTTCTATGTGATCTTACAATTTTTTGCTAATACAATAATATGCAGGTATCACACATGTTTAAAATAAAGAATGAAATAATTCTAAAATGTAACTGCTAAAAGAAAAACAAACATAGAGTTTCGTTTTAAGACATTTTTATTTATTAAGTTTTAGTATTTATATATGCAAAAATAATTGCCCTAAAACACACATTTTTATATTTCCAAATTATTATAAATATCAATTAACAATTCGTTTTAATTCTTAGAGTTACCATGTCATTAGTCTATGATTTCTTATAATTAAGAAATGCCATTTTGGTATTAGTCTATTAGAACTCTCAATCTAGGGGCTTACTCTCTTGACATGAGAAAGAGGATAGGGTTCAGTGAAACACAACCCTTGGTGGCTTCCTCAACAACATGGAGTAGACAAGGCCTTAGTGGCAAGCTAAACCATGGTATAAACAATGTGTCCTTGTGTTCTTGCTCTTTATATTGTGCTCTACTAGTGTTTGGTTGTGTTTCTAGGGTTTGCTCTCGATCTACTCTGCTTTGCTCCTACCTTGTTTAAGTGGTGAAATAGGCTCTACACTACCCTAAGAACATCTGTAATTTGCTTAATCTACTTTCCATCGAATAGTTTTTAAATTTCATTCATGAAGTGCTATGGTATGTGCACTTTAGTAGTTTTACCCAAAACTGTTGTGCCATGGCAATGCCACACCTATTACTAACTGCTTGTAAAGAAAATGGACCTTGACTCATTTGATTAAAGGTTTTGGTGTTTGATGATCAACATAACCATTTGGACTAATATATTTACTAGTTTTTATGTTTATAGTTCAAAGGATGCATCATCGACTTGGACGAAGGCAAAGAGCTAATCATGGAGATATACACCTTAAAGAAGACATTAAAAGATTCATTGAAGACTTATCAATATCATGCAAGGGTCCAAGACATAATTCAAGAGAAGTCCAAGAAAAGAAACATGGAGACAGAAAAGAAAACATGCTACTTAGAGTGCACTGGACATGTCCGGTGGCACACTGTATGTCACACCGGATAGGAGTGTTTCCTGGGCTAAAGAATGGGCTAAAGACTGAGTGAACCAGACACCACAATGTAAACCAGACAAATGGCACCGGATAGGACACACAGAGCACTTCAAAACAACCTTAAGAGTTAAAGGACACCAAACATATCTAGTGTAGCACCGGATGCGACAATTAGAAGGTTACAAAATGCAACCAAGCATGGTATCATCCACTAGGCATGTAGGTGTATCATCGGTGGAACACTTGATACCTAGAGGGCTTAACAGATGGCAACAGCTAGTATCCAATGGCTAGCTGACGTGGAAGGCACCAGACATGTCCAGTGAGACACCGATGGCACACCCGACATGTCCAGTGTTGCGCAGAAAAGTCTGCCACTTTCCTACGGCTCTTTTGAGTGTGAGGGGCTATAAATACCACACCAGCCATTTTCAAGTGTGGGAGCTCAGATACAATGCCAAGAAGTTGATACTTGTCACATGACAATTGACAGTTGACTGACTACTTTAAGATAGGGGTAAGTCCATTGGCTACTGAACCTATATATAAAAGATTTTAGATGGCTTGTCACATGACAAGATCAAGGCACCTAAAATCATCTTATATGAGATTAGGTAATTAGCGGACTAACTCACTAGCGTTGCAGTCTTTAAGAACATATGTAATGGCAACTTGTGAGCTAACTCAAATCATATTGTTTTATATTTGAATAAAAGAGAGAGAAAAGCTAGCTCTTGATTAATAGCTAGTCTCATACAAATATTATATGATTATATAAAAATGTCATGTGAGCCATTCATGTTATGAGATATGTCTTAAAATTAGTATTATTAGAGAGGTTGACTTAAAACTAATAACTAGCTCATACCATTGTTGGTTCCCTAACTTAACTTGCCTCTTGAGGGTGTTTGGTTCTCTTGATTAAAGTTTAGCTTCTGTCACATCAGATGTTTGAGTGTCAGTTTGAGTGTCAATTATGAGTATTAAATATAGTTTAATTATAAAGCTAATTGTTGGGGCAAAGGGGAAGACGCTACCCTTCGCGCGAAGCCTTCGTCGCGTCGCCACATCAACGAACGCGTGACGGCTGGCGTGGTCACCCTTCGTCCTCTCCATCGCAAGATGAAGGCCAGACCCCGATGAAGTTCGCCGGTCCCGCGTCCCTCATCTCGCACGGAGGCCCACGTGGAATTCGGCCCACTGTAACGGGCCCGCGTGGACAGGCAAGTTACGGGCTTCATTTGTAATAGCTTTTCTGTAATGACGGTCTGTAACCCTCCTTTATGGGAATATTCTGGGATAATCCGGGTACCCGAGGACATAACCGTCCTTGTCTTGGGACGTTCGACGCTCGAGTACCTATAAATACCCCTGTACAGTGCCCTTGAGAGGCCAGATTAACATAGCTATTGCCTTTCATCGTTAAACCTTGCATACACTCTCACCAATCTCCCGTTGGATCTACTTGCCCAGGAGAGCAAGTTCCAACATTTGGCGCCCACCGTTCGTGCTACGAACAAACCACCCGCGATGGCACCCAAGAGAGCTAGTTCGAAGGCAGCCCCATCCGTCGACGAAGCAGCGAAGGCAGCACTGCTAGCCGAGAAAACGGGCAAGGCCCTCGCAGATAACACCCCCAAGAAGCCTGCGAAGACGAAGCTCTCAGCAAGAGACAGCGCAACGAACAACCCACTCCCGAAGGCACCCTACGCACCTGCAGCTCCGGAGGACAACCACAAGCACCACCCCCAGGCTTCGCTCCACTAGAGGGCGAGGACGTAACAGAGGACGGCGAAGTCATCGACGTCTCAGCAGAAGAACAGCTACAGCTACGGGCCCTGTGCATCAAGAACCGCAACCTCCAAAAGCAGAAAGAAATCCTCGAGGCCAAGCGCCAATGTGTCTCCACGCAAGCCAAGGTTCGCCAGATGATACGAGACGAGGAGCAGAGGGCCCAGGAACTCGAGCAAGAGATTGCGCTCATGCAGCGCGAAGGCCAGCACGATCTGCAGCATGGCCCGCCCCTCCAACAGCGCGCGCCAGCCGGAGACTTATTCATTCCCCAGCGCGATCCCTTCATCCCGCACACCGCAGCTTTCCAGGGCATCAACTACCTTGATGAGCGAAGCCCCCTGGCTCCGCAACTCCAAGTGTCACCATGGCCCGCCAACTCTAGGGCAGGGACCTACCCCAAGTACAACGCCTTCAACCGCATGGGCATCAGCCACAACTTACTCAAGCCTTCGAACAACCCCCTATATGGCTTCGGCGGCAAGGGCACTTTCCCTATGGGCAAGATAGAGCTACCCCTGTCATTCGGCGTAGCACCCAATGCGCGAAGCGAACTGGTCACCTTTGACATCTTCGACATGGTCTACCCCTACAACGCCACAATGGGTCGGGGCTCCATCAACAAATTTGAAACGGCCATTCACGGCTTGTACCTCTGCATGAAAATCCCAAGCCCAGAAGGGGTGATAACGGTTTACGGTAACCAGAAGACTGCGCGCAACGTTGAGAGAGACTTCGTTCCAGGTAAACGAAACGTGCAATGCCTTACAACACAGCGCGAAGTCTCCGAGGCGACCCGCCCAACCACCGACGAAAAAGTAAAAGCATAGCTGCAGAGCAATGACGGTACGAAGACAGTTCCCCTCGACCCGGCAATGCCCAAGCAGACGGTTGTAATAAGCGAAGACCTGACTTCGCAGGACGAGGAGAAACTCATCTCCTGTCTCTCCAGAAACAAGAACATCTTCGCCTGGTCCGCCCTCGACCTGGTCGGAGTCAGCCGCACCGTCATCGAGCACAGTCTAGGCATCGACCCTTCGGTGCACCCAAAAAAGCAGCGGCTGCACAAAATGTCCGATGAAAAGACGGAAGCCGCCAAAGCCGAAGTGCACCGCCTGCTGGAGGCCAATTTCATTGAACCAGTCGCCTACCCCACGTGGCTCGCCAACGTAGTCATGTACAAAAGAAAAGCGACAAGTGGCGAATGTGCATTGACTTCACCAGCCTCAATAAGGCCTGTCCCAAGGATAATTTCCCGCTACCATGGATCGACAAGATAGTCGATAGTGCAGCCGGATGCGAAGTCATGTCACTTCTTGGCTGTTTCTCCGGCTACCACCAGATATATATGAAGGAGGAAGACAAGGCCAGCACAAGTTTCATCACACCCTTCGGCACGTACTGCTTCATCAGGATGCGGGAGGGACTCAAGAATGTTGGCTCAACCTTCTCTCGCCTCACCAAGACGGTGCTCGAGAGCCAAGTGGGCCGCAACATTTTCACGTATGTGGACGACATCGTCGTCGCAAGAAGAAATAAAGAAGACCACCTGGCTGACCTCGCAGACACGTTCGCAAACATGCGGGACGCACGACTTCGCCTCAACCCCGAGAAGTGTGTCTTCGGTGTTCGCCAAGGGAAGATACTGGGCTACCTGGTATCACACCGCGGGATCGAGGCCAACTCGACCAAGATTCAAGCAATCATCAACATGACACCTCCGCAGTCAACCAGGGACGTCCAGCGTCTAACAGGCAGATTAGCCGCCCTTAACAGATTCATTTCCAAGTCCGCAGAGCAGAGTCTACCTTTCCTCAAGACACTGCGCGGTGCAAAAGACTTCGCATGGGGACCAGAACAAGCGGCAGCCTTCGCATCACTCAAGCAGCACCTATCAGAATTGGCAATTCTTACCAGTCCCGAATCCTCGCTGCCTCTGCTGCTCTACGTCGCAGCCTCGCCGCATGCAGTCAGCGCAGCGTTAGTCCAAGAGCAAGACAGGGAGGGCACGACCTGGCAGTGTCCAGTCTACTACGTCTCTGAAGTCCTCACGACTTCCAAGTGCAACATGACGGAATTAGAAAAAAATTCCTACACAGTCGTCATGGCATCGCGCAAGTTGCGCCACTATTTCGAGGTGTTTAAGGTGCGGGTCACCTCGGACAGGGGATTGGGCGAACTATTCAGAAACCCGGAGGCGTCCGTCCGAATCGCCAAATGGGCAGCCGAACTCTCCGGGTACCATATCACCTTCGATCCCAGGACAGCAATCAAGTCGCAAGTCCTAGCAGACTTCATCGTCGACTGGACAGGGCCAACACGGTAGCAAGAAGAGCCCTTAGAGAAGGTGTGGACCATCCACTTTGACGGCGCATGGTGCCATGCGGGGGCAGGTGCGGCTGCAATTATCACATCACCCACAGGCGTCAAGCACAGATACGCAGCACGCCTTAGCTTCGCTCTGGAGTCCGACAGATGCACCAACAACATAGCAGAGTACGAAGCTGTCATCCTGGGCCTTCGCAAGCTGAGAGCACTCGGTGTCACCACCTGCATAGTCAAGACAAACTCCAAAGTCGTTGCTGGCCAGGTCGAAAAAGAATATTCAGCAAAAGACCCCGCACTCATGCAGTATCTCACGGCTGTTCGCAGTATTGAGAGACAATTCAAGGGCTTCACCTTACAGCATGTGGACCGCGCCAGGAATGAAGAGGCCGACGCGTTGGCTAAGGCAGCAGCCAGAGGCGAGACCTTTCCCTCCGACGTGTTCTACCACGTCATTGGCACACCGGCCGTCCGCAACCCAGAGGGATTACATGTAACCAACAACGCCGAAGGCCATCGCATCGTCAACCTCATTATGACTGAAGATTGGCAGGCCCCAATAACACTGTTTCTGCAAGGATACTACCACCCGAGTGACGTCAATGAGGCCAAGCGCCTCAAGCACCGAAGCAGGGACTTCGTACTAGTCGGGGACCAGCTATACAAGAAGGAGATCAGTCAAACCATGCTAAAATGCGTCACCGAAACCGAAGGCATTCAGATCCTACGTGAAGTCCACAGTGGAACTTGCGGCTCCCACTCAGGGCCCAGGGCCCTCGCTGCCAAGGTGATCCGTCAAGGATTTTATAGGCCCGCTATAATCTGCGCCGCGAATCGAGTCACGAGGTCGTGCGAAGCTTGCCAGAAGTTTTCTCTCCGCTCGGGCAACCCTTCGCAGTTCACCAAGCTGATTGCCCACACATGGCCACTTCAACACTGGGGGCTGGATATTGTCGGGCCACTACCTACGGCTCAAGGGAACCTCAAGTTCACCTTCGTCACCGTCGAATACTTTACCAAGTGGATCGAGGCCAGGGCAGTATCCATGATAATGTCGAAGACTGCCCAGAAGTTCTTCTGGCAAAACATTATTTGCCGGTTCGGAGTCCCGTCCGAGCTCACAGTCGACAACGACAAGCAGTTTGACAGCCAGGACTTTAGGGACTTCTGCCTATCCATCGGCACCAAGCTCGACTTCGCCTCGGTGTACCACCCGCAATCCAACGGCGTCGTCGAGCACGCCAATGGCAAGATTTTCACCGCTATCAAGAAAAGACTTCTCGACGACAAGAAGGGTAAATGGGCCGACCAACTACCTGAAGTAGTCTAGGCCCTAAACACGACCGAATGTCGGGCAACCAGATTCACACCTTATCATCTGTTACATGGATCGGAGGCCATGACACCGCAGGAATTAAAGCATGGATCGCCCCAAACAAACACATCAGCAACCCCCGACGTCGACGAACCAACGTCTAAAGACCTCATCGACGGAGACCGCGTCTTCGCCCTGCAGGCCCTCAACAAATACCAAGCTCAAACCAAGGCCTGGCGTGACAACGCGGTCGTCCCAAGAGAGTTCAACACAGGAGACCTCGTACTCGTCCGGACCACCTGGATAGAGTTACGGGGTAAGCTGGAGCCAAAATGGGAGGGTCCATTCATCGTCAAGTCGAAGGCATCCCCAGCGCGTACAGGCTATCAACGCCCACTAGCAAAGACTTAGAGCACTCCTGGAACATCGACAATCTACGCAAATTTTTTGTTTAAACCTCAGGGCCTACGCGCCCTTGTAATCCACAAAACAATACTATTCTCGGCCCACACTCTTTTCCTCCCAGGGGTGAGATTTTTAACGAGGCGGAGCCATGTAATATACCTGCAAAAGCCCCCGCAAAAACAAAAACTCAGATACAGCATGTCGAAAAAAGACCACATCGACGGTCTTCGGCATTCAACCACTCCGAAGTCACCGCGAGAGGCAACATAGACTACCCTCACGTGCGACAATCCGCAAAAGTCGCCTAAGGGTGCAGCCGGAATAACACAACAAGTGTGTTAATCGAAGTCTTTTATTTAAAAGACACTCCACGCAAAAGTCGCCTAAGGGTGCAGCCGGAATAGCACAGCAAGTGCATTAATCGAAGTCTTTTATTTAAAAGACACTCCACGCAAAAGTCGCCTAAGGGTGCAGCTGGAATAGCACAACAAGTGCATTAATCGAAGTCTTTTATTTAAAAGACGCTCTGCGCTAAAGTCGCCTAAGGGTGCAGCCGGAATAGCACAACAAGTGCGTTAATCGAAGTCATTTATTTAAAAACGCTTCGCACAAAAGTCGCCTAAGGGTGCAACCGGAATAGCACACCAAGTGCGGTAAGCAAAGTCTCTCATTAAAAAACACTCAGCGCAAAGTCGCCCACGGGCGAAGCCGGACCAACACAGGCGTACGAATACGGCCAACAGGCCACATTACCATACAAATTACAGTTACATACACACGGCGAGGGCATCACATATTACATTGACTCAACCTTTGGAATGATACCCATCTCCTTGTAATTGAACAACATTATCCTCAATTCCTCACCCTAAAAAAGATCCCGAAGATCCCCCTCGCCTATGCTTGCCCCAATCGGCGAGGACAACAATTCTCGTTTACCAACCCGGTCTACTCGGAGACGGCCACGCTCCATCCCCATACGACGGTGCCTACCACTTCGCGAAAATTCACCCACACTATGTTTTCCCACCACCCTTCGCCGCCTATACCCAGTACTCGCACTAGGAAGATCCCCGGCAACCTCCACACGCGGCGAAGTCTCCGCCGCAGCCACATCCAACGCAACAAAATAATCCAAGCCTTCATCCGAGGACTCCTCCGTCCAAGGAAACAAACTCCCAGATTCACCATCAGACTCAAAACACTCAGACACAGAACTAAACAAACTATCATCGGCAGGCACTACGGTTGAGGCCGCCACAAAATCAGTATTGTCAGTAGCGGTTGCTTGCGCAGGCCCAAACGTCGGAACCTGCGTAGCAACCGAGGTTCAGTATCACACAGACAAAAGTTTACACTTAAAATCCCTAACCCCTATTCTGCCACCTGCGAAGGCCCGACCGCGCGCCGCGGGGTCTTCGGCAGCTGGTTCACCCACCACCTTCGAGGCGTCCTCACCCGTCAGCGCAGGGGCTGGCGCGGGGTCTTCGCCAGCTCCAGTTGGCGCGGGGGGTCACCGAGGGGCCCTTGCCCGCATCGGATGCTGGCGCCAGCTCCACCCCCGATGCCTCGGGCAGCGTGCTGTCCAGATCGCCAAGGTCCTCAACCTCTTTGTCATGCGCCATCTGCAGCAATAGCACATTCATTCAGCAAAACCACACATACCCACACATATAACCACACAAATGAACCTTTACCTGATCTATTGCCCGGTCGGACCTCTCCCGGACCGTCTCTCGGCCGTGAGGGCCCCACATCCTGTCGAAGAGCGCCCTCACCGACCGCTTCAGCACCGGGTCCTCGACCTGGAAGACCTCAAAGTGCCCGCACCCCTCGCGGGACAAAGCATTCACGGCCCCCTCGCAGGTGACGAGGGAGGCAAAGGACATGATGCCCGTCACGATTGTCTGGAGCACCCCCAGCTCCTCTTGTAACCACTCAAGGAAGCGGAGGTCCACCTCTTGGTCGGGCGCTTCGAAGGTGGTGGTCCGCGCACCCAGTCCCGGTATGCGTCCACGAACTGTGCATGCGTCCGCTCGACCTCCGCACGTGTCGAGACCTCGGTTTTGTCCACGCGGTTGCGCAGACTGTTGAGCCTCGCCTCCAGCTCCTCGGCGCGTTGGCGGGCGAGACTTGCCTCTGCCCGCGCAAGTTTGGCCTCGGCTTGTGCAGCCTGCGCATCAGCAATGGCTTTGTTCGTGTCCCTCCTCTCCTTCGCCAACTGACGCCGGAGATCCCCCTTCTCGGCCTCCGCAGGAGCCAACCTCTCTATCAGCCTGCGGCTTTTGTTTTCCGCAGCCGACTTCTCCCGAACAGCATCCGTATGCTGCGCCCGGAGATGCTCGATTTCGGCAGCAAACTCCAAAGTCAGAGCACCCGACGTGACATGGTCGGCGAAGTCGGTCGCCTGCCACAAAAACCCATGAGATTCACAACCACATAAAAACAATGAACTATCAAAGTCCAACACGATTTACATGCTTCAGCTGCTGTGACGCATGCCTCAGCTGCTGGGACACAGAGCCCGCCACATCTTTAGTGGAGGCGGCCGATGAAATCTCACCGCTCGCGCAGAAGTTGGACCACGGGTCCTGCGAAGCACCCTTCGCCCCAACCGCCGCCGTTGGCGAAGTGGCCGCCACCGGAGTCAGGACAACAACCAGCTACCCCGCATCCGACCCTACACCATGATCTTGTTTAAGACCTAGTCATCATTAAAAAAACTTACCAACGAGATAATCCCCCACGCAGATGTCCGTGTCAAAGTCGGCAACACGCGTCGCCGCCACGTCAGTGCGCGCCGGTGACAGCGCCCTTCGCTCCTTCGCGGGCTCGGCCGAGGGCAGCTTGCCCGCGCCAGAAGCAGCAGCCCTCGCAACCGCCGAAGACTTGCTGGGCCCGGGGGCGGCCGGCTTCGCAGCCGGCGGTGGTTTGCTACTGCCAGGGGCGGCAGACTTTGCGCCTCCCCGTGCCTTCTTCGCCTCACGGAAAGGGTCCCCGACCCTAGTGATCGCCCGGCGCTTTCGCGCCATATCTTGACGATCCTTCTCCATCACTGCCAATACAACAGCAGCAATATTACATCCATAAGGAAAAATCTTCAACTCATGAGCCATACGAGACGTAAATATGTCTTCGCCGGCCGCGCGGGGGATTGGAACGTTCCTTGCCCATCGACCCCCGGTAACCTTCAGCATTTGCGCCGAAGACTCCCGGAGCTCGGGCGAAGACATCCTTCCCCCGAGGACCGCACAAGTCCCCATCAACTCCACAGCAAAACGATCAGAGACCCCCAACCCCCCCCCCCCACTGCAGTACCTATTTTTCTCTTCTTAGTGGCTGGGGCAGCCTCCCGCGAAGGGCCTTCCTCAGCCACGACCACTGGTTTTTTCCCGCGGCGGTCAGCAGCCGCAACAGCGTCATCTCCAGGATAGCCACCGTATAGCAAACGGTTTAATTCGAAGACCCAATTCAAGCAAACATTGGACCCTCGGATATCCCAACTCCGCAGACCCTCTGTCCTTGGTGCATACCGCCCCCACAATATTCACCGCCCCGTCCTCCACTTCATGAACGAACGCGGCCAGGTCTCAGCCGCGCATATCCAAAGAGAAGGCCGGACTTCGCACCAGCTGCTGGCCCAAAGTAGGCATCTGGCGAGGGCATACTTCGCCCAGCACCCAGCCATGCGCCAGGGGCCAGTCTCCATAACCAATGAACTCTTCAACCAAATCACGCCCACTGCTCATGCGGGCAGCGCACCGGAGGGCCCCTTCGTCCTCATCATCCTCTGCCACCTCAAATTATGGGAATGCCACATAGCAATGGGAGCACATCACGACCGCGGGGAGCCCTGGGAGGTCTTCGACTTTGCTCCCCGAAACATAAAATCAATAATCCCACCAGTTGCCCCACTTATTGCGAGCGCAGGGAACTAACTCCACGACTTCCACCGAAGTCTTTCCGGTCCTCGACGTGAACGTGCACGATCCAAACTATGCAATCTTGTTTCCAATCTTTCTTTTTTGCCAATGCAGATAGTAATTCTTGGCGAAGACCTCTACGAAATGCTGACCGTCGTACGAAGTCGCTGCCCAGACATACTTCGCCAGAGCCACCACGGCGTTAGGTGTCAACTGGTGGACCTGGACCTCAAATCTCTGCAGGACCTCCGCCACAAAACAATGTGCAGGCAGGCGAAGGCCGGCAGTGAAGAATGCCTCAAACACGACTAACTCGCCCTCGGGCTCGAGAACCTCTTCCGCCCCCGGGACATGCCCAACGTCGTTCCCAAAATACCCCAACTGTTGCATAGCCTGCACGCGAACCGAGGAAATCCTCGAAACGCCGAACTCCACCATATGGCCCGGTTGTAACTCCACCGCCGCCAAATCACTCAAGGTATCTTCAGATGACAAATCGGTTGGCGACGTGTTTGTAGCAGACGAGGAAGAAGACGACATCGCTATGTACCATCGGCGGTGGCGTGCGATTTTCTTGACGCGGGCCAGATCTCCGATGCAGAAGGAGGGCAGGCGAACGAGCGAGCGGTTTCAAAAAGATTAGGGTTTTCCGGCGCATGCAAGGGTGAGAGTCAGCCCACGCCGCGACGCCCCTTTTTGTACACACGGCGCGACGCTTCGGGAAACCCGCAGTCCAACAGTGCCACATCCCATCAACGATCACCTCAAAAACCCCCGCGGGACCACTTCGAGCGAGGGCAGCGTCTCCACCATCTAGTGACGTCTTCGGCACCAGATGACTCAGTCGAACTGGTCACTCGGAGGGCAAATGTTGGGGCGAAGGCGAAGACTCTACCCTTCACGTGAAGCCTTCGTCGCGTCGCCACATCAACGAACGCGTGATGGCTGGCGTAGTTGCCCTTCGTCCTCTCCATCGCAAGACAAAGGCCAGACCCCGACGAAGTCCGCCGGTCCCGCGTCCCTCATATCGCCCGGAGGCCCACGTGGAATTCGGCCCACTGTAACGGGCCCCGCGTGGACAGGCAAGTTACGGGCCTCATTTGTAATAGCTTTTCTGTAATGACAGTCTGTAACCCTCCTTTATGGGAATATTCTAGGATAATCCGGGTACCCGAGGACATAACCGTCCTTGTCTTGAGACATTCGACGCTCGGGTACCTATAAATACCCCTGTACAGTGCCCTTGAAAGGCCAGATTAACATAGCTATTGCCTTTCATCGTTAAACCTTGCGTACACTCTCACCACTCTCCCGTTGGATCTACTTGCCCAGGAGAGCAAGTTCCAACACTAATTACATAGATAAAGACTAAATGATGAGATATATTTATTAAGTCTAATTAATCCATAATCACCAAATGGTTACTGTAGTATCACTTGAGCGAATCGTGGACTAATTAAGCTAATAGGGTCATCTTGCCGTTTAGTCCTCGTCTGTATAATTAATTTTATAACTAGATTATATTTAATACTTCTAACTGACATCTAAACATCTGATATGACAGAGACTAAAATTTAGTGGTGGTATCAAACACTATGGCCCTGTTTGGAATTGTAGTATTTTTGTAGTTTTGAAACAATACTATTGTCGGCGTTTCGAGACCGGGGGGTCCCTGGACCGACGAGTAAACTGTCACCGCGTGCCCCAGCCCAGATGGGTCGGCGCGAGACGGAGCGCGAAGGGGGGAGACGGGCGTGAGAGGTGGAAATCATGCGGCCTTCGTGTTTGTCCCGCGCCCAGGTCGGGTGCGCTTGCAGTAGAGGGTTACAAGCGTCCACGCGGGAGGGAGCGAGCGGCCTCACGCGAGCGCCTGTCCCGTCCTTTCCCCGCGCGGCCAACCCTCTGTAAGAGGGCCCTAGTCCTTCCTTTTATAGGCACAAGGAGAGGATCCAGGTGTACAATGGGGGGTGTAGCAGTGTGCTAACGTGTCTAGCGGAGGAGAGCTAGCGCCCTAAGTACATGCCATCGTGGCAGACGGAGAGGTTTTGGCACCCGGTTCGTGTGGTGTCGTGGCCGTCGGAGGAGCGCTGGAGCCTGGCGGAAGGACAGCTGTCGGGGCTGTCGGGTCCTTGCTGACGTCCTCTTGCTTCCGTAAGGGGGCTGAGAGCCGCCGTCGTCATAGAGCGTGCGGGGCGCCATCATTACTTGTCTGGCGGAGCGAGCCAGATGGGACGCCGGTCTTGTTCCCCGTAGCCTGAGTCAGCTTGGGGTAGGGTAATGATGGCGCCTCCTGTTGAAGTGGTCGGTCCGTGCCCTAGGTTGGGCGATGTGGAGGCTCCTCCGAGGTCGAGGTCGAGTCTGTCTTCCGAGGCCGAGGTCGAGTCCGAGCCCCTGGGTCGAGTGAGGCGGAGACCGTCGGCTGTGGCTGAGCCCGAGTCCGAGCCCTGGGGTCAGGCGGAGCGGAGTTCGTCGTCTTCCGGGGCTGAGCCCGAGTCCGAGCTCTGGGGTCGGGCGGAGCGGAGTTCGTCGTCTTCCGGGGCTGAGCCCGAGTCCGAGCCCTGGTGTCAGTCGGAGCGGAGTTCGTTGTCTTCCGGGGCTGAGCCCGAGTCCGAGCCCTGGGGTCGGGCGGAGCGGAGTTTCCTATGGCGCCTGAGGCCGGGCCTGGCTGCTTGTCAGCCTCACTCTGTGGAGTGGCACAGCAGTCGGAGCGACACAGGCGGCGCTGCCCTCTTGTCAGACCGGTCAGTGGAGCGGCGAAGTGACTGCGGTCACTTCGGCTCTGTCGACCGGAGGGCGCGCGTCAGGATAAAGGTGTCAGTCCACCTTTGCATTAAATGCTCCTGCGATTTGGTCGGTTGGCGTGGCGATTTGGCCTAGGTTGCTTCTTGGCGAAGACTGGGCCTCGGGCGAGCCGAAGGTGTGTCCGTTGTTGGAGGGGGCCTCGGGCGAGACGTAGATCCTCCGGGGTCGGCTGCCCTTGCCCGAGGCTGGGCTCGGGCGAGGCGTGATCGAGTCCCTCGAATGGACCGATCCTTGACTTAGTCGCACCCATCAGGCCTTTGCATCTTTGTGCTGATGGGGGTTACCAGCTGAGAATTAGGAGTCTTGAGGGTACCCATAATTATGGTCCCCGACAGTAGCCCCCGAGCCTCGAAGGGAGTGTTAATACTCGCTTGGAGGCTTTTGTCGCACTTTTTTGCAAGGGGACCAGCCTTTCTCGGTTGCGTTTTGTTCCGGTGGGTGCGCGCGAGCGCACCCGCCGGGTGTAGCCCCCGAGGCCTCGGAGGAGTGGTTTGACTCCTCCGAGGTCTTAATGCCTCACGCAATGCTTCGGCTGGTCTAGTCGTTCCCTCATGCGAGCTGGCCGTAGCCCGGGTGCACGGTCGGGTCCCAAGTTCTTGGGCTGGTATGTTGACGCTGTCAACGGTCCGGCCGGAGCTGGGTTTGCGAGAGCAGCCCCCGAGCCTCTGCACAGGGCGAGAGGACGGTCAGGGACAGACTCGACTTTTTTACATACGCCCCTGCGTCGCCTTTCCTCAAGGAGGAGGGGGGGAAAGCGCCATGTTGCCCTCGGAGGGCGCCGAACATGGTGTCTCCGGTGAGCTGCTGGCGGGTAATCCGAGTGGACGCCCGTGCCCCATTTGTTAGGGGTCGCTTGAGGTCCGGAGGCGCGCTCAAAAGTACCTGCGGGTGATCTACCGGACCCGGTCCCCTGCCGACAGGGTCCGAGGGCTTGATGCCTCCCTCTGATGGGATTCCGTTACAAGATCGTTCCCGCTGGTCTCGGAAATGTCCTAGGGTACCTCGGGAGCGTAGCCCGAGCCTTGGTTATGTATCGAACGTACCCAGGGTCATCCCTCGCTCTATGTCTGAGGCGGCTGTGAACCCTTCGAGGGCCAGCCTACGAACCCCTAATCAGTAGTGGGCGCGGAGCCCGAGTGGCCTGAGGCGGCCGTTGAACCCTTCCGAGGGGCCGGCCTTCGAACCTCTGACCAGTAGTGGGCGCAGAACCCAAGCGCTCTGAGGCGGCTGTTGAACCCCTCCGAGGGGCCAGCCTTTGAACCTTTGATCAGTAGGGAGGCTCGGAGCCTGTTTCCTTCACGGAGAAGGATCCTTTTCGGGGTATCCCCCTTTTCCGGTCCCTGTTGTAAGAGAGATAAAGAGGAGAAGGAAAAGGATACGAAATCGAATGATGTGGCATACCTTTTTTGACGCGGTCATTATGGCGAAGGCGAAGCGTCGCTTGCTCCCCCTTCCAGAGGCACCGCCTGTCCCGCCGCGGAGTTAATGCGACGGGGCGAGTGGTTCGCGAGGCGGCTGTTGTGCGTGCGCGAGCCGTTCGAGGAACGGAACACGGGCGCGCCGTCTTCACGCCGTGAGAGAGGGTTCTCTCGCTGCCCCTGGATAGGACGTAAGCTTGGCTGACGATGTGACCACTGCTCCTGCCCGCCTGCCACCGCCATTACTGCCGGCCCATTTTTGGCCGTATTGACCATCGCGCCTTGCTGGCACTGCCGGGTCGTACGCAGGGTTGCCTCGAGTCGCGGTACTGGTTCCGCAGTCGAGGAGGCGTGGTAGTGGCACGAGTGGCGGTGCAGTTGCTCGCACGTAGCAACCGGCGCGCCGGTCGCATGACGCGTGGGCCCGGGCCTCCATGCTGGGTGCGTTGGAAGTCGGAGGGGCGCGCCCACTTGGCGCGGTTGCATGCCGCCTGCATGGCTGCCCGCCCTTTCACCCGCTGGTCTGGGCGAAAGTGGGGGGACGCTTGTAACCACTGGGCGGTAGCATGCACCGCGCGTGGCGGTTTGGCTTCTTCTGCCCTGGGCCAGCTTGTATGACGCGTGGGACCCAGCCCCTGCGCCATAGGGGGAGGACCTTGGAGCGTGTTGGAGAAGACTCAGCCCACGACGGCTGGGGACGCAAGTAGGGAGAGTCGCCTTTAAAAGGAGGGCGGCCCCCTTGAAAGGCGACCATGTCTTCGCGCTCCCTTATGCATCGTGTCTTTCCACCTTCCGAGCCCCCGGATGGGGAACACCCGCAATCCTTCTGCCTTGTCGTTGGAGGAACGCAACTTCGTAGAAGTTGGTACCTTTTAGCCATCGTTTGGCTTCAAGGATTTTCATCAAGCGGCCCGGCTGCACCCCTCGCCGGTGGTCACCTAAGACGGTGACCACCAGCCCCTGGATGGGGAGAAGCAAGTCGGGCGGCGGCCCCCGCCTCTCCCTCGGCTTCAAGGATGCTTACCATCCTTGCTGGGGCGGAGAGCGAGGCGAGCTGGGGCTCTACCTCCCGCACGGGTCGGCTGGCCACCTCCTCTTCCAGCTTCTGGTGGTGGAAACCATCCCCCAGCTCTGCGGAGGAGGCGTCCTCCAGCCATGCCGGGGAAGGCGAACTGTTGCTGCCCAGCTAGGATGCAACATTCCGCCATCTTCCTCGTTTTCGTGGCGAGGACGGGAGCGAGGACCTGCCGGTGCGCTTTGGAGCGGCCCGCTCTTTGGCTTTGATGTCTGGTTCGCGTCCCTTGAGCGGGGACGCGAACGAGAGCCTTCCGGTGGCCACGTCCGTCCTGGGACCATAGCTGCTGCTGCAGAGGTCGCTGGCGAGTCGCCCGGAACTTGTCCCCCCGCAGGCTCCCTGGTGTGGAGGTTGTTCATAACTGCGGGGACGGAACCGGAGTTCCGTTTGTAATGGCATCTTGAATGCCGGTCTTTTGTTCATTGTGGCTGTCGGGGCCTGAACATGTATGTATTTTTGGCGCGGAGCCGTGTTTTTTCCTCATTTTCGAGCACTAAGACTCACCTGTTGGTTATCTGAACCGCTTCACCAAGCGCGAGTCGCCCCGTGCAAAGGTGACGAGTGAGGTATCCGTATCCCGGAGGCGTAGGAGTCCCTCGGCTCGGTCGGCCTTGCTGTCCGAGGCTTCTCTTGCTTAGTTAAAGGAACCCCTCGGCCGCTCTTCGATGAGCCGAAGCCAGGGGTAGCGGTGTCAGCACGGACAGGGGCAGAGTTGGCTCGAAAAGAAGACTTGGTCGGCCAGAGCCTGGTCGGGTCGTCCACTGGCGGGACCGACGCCGGAATTGAGTTGTCGAGGCCTCGGGCCGTGCTGATGTCTTCGGGGGACAGCTGGCCGAGGCCTCGGGGTGACCGGCCGAGCCGTCTGCTCGAGCCAGATTCCTAGAGAAGACCCTGGCAGCGATGGCCTGGGCGTGGTGATGATGTCGTCCTTCAGAGTGGAGATCCTCGGACCGCGTCGCTGTCCGAGGCTAGGTCGGACCTCGCCGAAGGTGTAGTCGACGCCGAGGGTGCTGCTGCTCCCTTCAACTATCAAGATCCGAGCCTGCAGGATCGGATTATCTTGTAGTGTGTGTTTTCTGCGGCCGCCGAGGCCCAAACACACCATCGTCGTGTTGTAAAGTTGCGTTTCTTTTCCCTTGTTTCGGGTATCTGGACTTTTTCGCTGGTAACAGAATTGTCTGTGCGAGCGAGAGTTGCTTTTCACGGAAGGCGATGAGTGAGGTATCCGTATCCCGGAGGCGTAGGAATCCCTCGGCTCGGTCGGCCTTGCCGCTTACGCGCACTCTTGCCCGTCCATAGGGTTCTGTCACCGACGCAGTCGAGAAGGCCCGAAGAATCGCTTCGGCAGAGGAGCTTTCGAGTGTGAAGACTTGTTCGGTCCGTGGAATCACTTATCCGAACGCGAGTTACTTATCGCAGAAGGTGATGAGTGAGGTATCCGTATCCCGGAGGCGTAAGAATCCCTCGGCTCGGTCAGCCTTGGCTGCTTATGTGTACTCCGTCATTTTCAGGATCCACTTTCGAAGTAGTCGAAAAGCACGAAAGGCATTCTGGCAGAAAGGATCTTTTTTCGAGGAAAATTTCGACGCAGATCTTTTTTCGAGGAAAATTTCGACGCAGAGGGGGTTCTCCCCTTTTAGCCCCCGAGGGAGGGTCGGGCTTTGCCGAGGCAAGGCTGACCCTTCCTTGATGACTAAACTTTGCGTGGGAACGAGGTATACGAACAACTTGAAAGCATCTTAAGGGTAGAAGCGACGTAGATGTTGGATGTTCCAAGCGTTGTTGTAGACCTCGCCTTGACTGTTGGCCAGCTTGTACGTTCCGGGCTTCAAAACTTTGGCGATGACGAACGACCCTTCCCAAGGAGGCGTGAGCTTATGCCGCCCTCAGGCATCTTGTCGTAGCCGAAGCACCAGGTCGCCCACCTGGAGGTCTCAGGACCTGACCCCTCGGGCGTGGTAGCGTCGCAGGGACTGCTGGTACCGCACCGAGTGTAGTAAGGCCATGTCCCGAGCCTCTTCCAGCTGGTCCAGCGAGTCTTCTCGATTAGCTTGGTTACTTTGGTCGGCGTAGGCCCTCGTCCTCGGGGAACCGTGTTCTAAGTCTGTGGGCAAGATGGCCTCGGCCCCGTAGACTAGAAAGGACGGCGTGAAGCCCGTGGCTCGGCTCGGCGTTGTCCTCAGACTCTAGACCACCGAGGGGAGTTCCTTCATCCATCGCTTGCCGAACTTGTTGAGGTCGTTGTAGATCCGAGGCTTGAGTCCTTGTAGAATCATGCCGTTGGCACGCTCTACTTGCCCATTCGTCATGGGGTGAGCCACGGCGGCCCAGTCCACCCGGATGTGGTGATCTTCGCAGAAGTCCAGGAACTTTCTGCCGGTGAACTGGGTGCCGTTGTCGGTGATGATGGAGTTCGGGACCCCAAAGCGATGGATGATGTTGGTGAAGAACGCCACCGCCTGTTCGGACCTGATGCTGTTTAGGGGTCGGACCTCGATCCACTTGGAGAATTTGTCGATGGCGACCAACAGGTGCGTATAGCCCCCAGGTGCCTTCTGCAAGGGGCCAACGAGGTCCAGACCCCACACAGTAAAAGGCCAGGTGATGGGTATCGTCTGCAGGGCCTGAGCGGGCAGGTGGGTCTGCCTTGCGTAGAACTGACACCCTTCGCAGGTGCGGACAATTCTAGTGGCGTCGGCCACCGCCGTCGGCCAGTAGAAACCTTGCCGGAAGGCGTTTCCGACAAGGGCTCGAGGTGCTGCGTGATGGCCGCAAGCCCCCGAGTGTATCTCTTGTAGGAGCTCCTGACCTTCGGCGATGGGGATGCATCGCTGGAGGATGCCTGAGGGGCTGCGGTGGTAGAGCTCCTTCCCATCTCCCAGCAAGACGAACGACTTGGCGCGCCGCGCCAACCGCCGAGCTTCGGCTCGGTCGAGGGGTAGCTCTCCTCGGTGGAGATATTGCAGGTACGGGGTCAGCCAGTTTTGATTAGGCGTGACCCCGCTTCGCTCCTCCTCGATGCGCAGTGCCTCACCCTCGGGGGCCAAGGGTACCTCGGGCCGAGCCGAGGGTACCTCGGACTGTGCCGAAGGTACCTCGGACTAAGCCGAGGGTACCTCGGACTGAGCCGAGGGTACCTCGGACTGAGCCGAGGCCTTCTCGGGCTCGGGCGTGTCGTCGGTCTTGACGGAGGGTCGATGCAGGTCTCAGGAGAAGACATCCGGGGGAACCGTTGTTCGCCCCGAGGCTATTTTAGCCAGCTTGTCCGCAGTCTCGTTGTAGCATCGGGCGATGTGGTTGAGCTCGAGCCCGTAGAACTTGTCTTCCAGGCGCCGAACCTCATCGCAGTAGGCTTCCATCTTCGGGTCGCGGCAGTGGGAGTTCTTCATGACTTGGTCGATGACGAGTTGCGAGTCACCGCGAGCGTCGAGGCGTCGGACCCCTAGCTCGATGGCGATGCACAACCCGTTGACCAGAGCCTCGTACTCAGCCACATTGTTGGACGCCGGGAAGTGGAGGCGTAGCACGTAGCGTAGGTGCTTCCCGAGGGGCGAGATGAAGAGCAGGCCTGCGCCTGCTCCTGTCTTCATCAGCGACCCGTCGAAGAACATGGTCCAGAGTTCCGGTTGGATCAGAACTGTTGGGAGCTGGGTGTCGACCCATTCAACCACGAAGTCCGCCAAGACCTGGGACTTGATGGCCTTCCGAGGGGCGAACGAGATCGTTTCGCCCATAATTTCCACCGCCCACTTTGCAATTCTACCTGAGGCCACTCGGCACTGGATGATCTCCCCCAAGGGGAAGGATGACACCACAGTTACCGGATGAGACTCGAAGTTGTGTCGCAACTTCCGCCGCGTCAGGATCACCGCGTATAGCAGCTTCTGAATTTGTGGGTAGCGGGTCTTGGTCTCGGACAGTACCTCGCTGATGAAGTAGACTGGCCTCTGGACGGGCAATGCATGCCCCTCTTGTCGTCTCTCAACCACAATCGCGGCGCTAACCACCTGAGTGGTCGCGGCGACGTAGATCAAGAGGGCTTCTCCGGCAGCGGGAGGCACCAAGATGGGCGCGTTCGTGAGGAGCGCCTTCAGGTTCCCGAGGGCTTCCTCGGCCTCAGGGGTCCAAGTGAAGCACTCGGCCTTCCTTAAGAGGCGGTACAGAGGCAGGCCTCTTTCGCCGAGGCGCGAGATGAAGCGGCTCAGAGCCGCAAGGCATCCCATGACTCTTTGTACGCCTTTCAAGTCCTTGATGGGCCCCATGCTGGTGATGGCCGCGATCTTCTCCGGGTTGGCCTCGATGCCCCGCTCGGAGACGATGAACCCCAAGAGCATGCCTCGGGGAACCTCGAAGACACACTTCTCGGGATTGAGCTTCACGCCTTTTGCCTTGAGACATCGGAATGTCACTTCAAGGTCGGAAAGGAGGTCGGAGGCTTTCCTCGTCTTGACTACGATGTCATCGACGTAGGCCTCGACCGTCCGGCCAATGTGTTCGCCGAACACATGGTTCATGCACCGTTGGTACGTCGCACCCGCATTCCTCAAGCCGAACGGCATGGTGACATAGCAGTACATGCCGAAGGGTGTGATGAAAGAAGTCGCGAGCTGGTCGGACTCTTTCATCCTGATTTGGTGATACCCTGAGTAGGCATCGAGGAAAGACAGGGTTTCGCACCCAGCAGTGGAGTCCACAATTTGGTCGATGCGAGGCAGAGGGTAGGGAACCTTCGGACATGCTTTGTTTAGACAAGTGTAGTCTACACACATCCGCTGTTGGGACCATGCTTCGTCGCCGAAGGTCCTGCAGGAAGAAACAGCTTCGACTGAAGCTGTCTGTACGTGATGCCGAAGGGTGCCGTTCATGAGGCTTCGGAATTACAAACCGACTTAAAGATAGAATGACCTTTTAGTCCATAAGAGTTTGAGTCGTTGTTGTAAACTTTTATGAGGGGTATGATTGTAATTGCTCACAGGCTGTGTCTTGTGCCTATAAATAGTGAACAGTATTCCTTTACTGTTCACGGATTCCTGTAATTGCAATCACATCGCTCGGGAATTATTCTTTGTCAAGGCAGAGGTATAAATGTATCTAAACATTATATTTGAATACATCAGGCTTATATAATGTGCAAATGATGTTGTTTATTTCTAATTTACTTGTCTTTAATGCTTTATGTCTCGTGTTATTTTATATTATCTCTGAGAGTTCAATTACGAAGATACAACCTTCGTAATTGTGTCATTATAACCTTCGTCCGAAGTTCATTAAATCCTTGGGGAAATAATGCTTTAGCGGACGAAGAACATTAATATTGAACATTTCATGTTGTCTTGTTCTTAATTCATAGCATTTGAGAACAAGTCCCCAACATTGGCGCCCACCTCCGGTGAACTCACTTCCACTTTTCTGAGCTGATGGCTTCGTTCAACACTCAAGCTGGAGTTGCTTCGGCTCCGAAGTTGGTACTCCCGATAACAGGCGGTTCATGCTCAGAGCCAGCCAACAAGAAGCAGAAGAAGGAGGCACAGAGAAGGGTACAGCACGTTGGGGTGCAAGGACCCTTCATCAAGTCAAGATGGTCTCACATTCCTATTACCTTCTCCCAAGAGGATCTTCAACTCAAGGATTACCCACACAACGATGCTATGGTTATCTCTTGTGTTATCAAAGGATTTCTGGTCCACAATGTTTTGGTTGATACAGGCAGTGCAGCTGATATTATATTTTCTAAGGCCTTCAGACAGATGCAAGAGCCCGAAGATAAAATTCTTGATGCCACACATCCCCTTTGCGGCTTCGGAGGAAGGCAGATTGTAGCACTCGGCAAAATCTCAATGCCAGTAACCTTCGGATTTATCAACAACACGAGGACTGAACAAGTTGTGTTTGATATTATTGACATGGAATACCCTTACAATGCAATCATTGGTCGTGGTACTCTCAATGCCTTCGAAGCAATTCTTCATCCAGCTTATCTTTGCATGAAGATACCTTCGGACCAAGGGCCCATTGCTATTCATGGAAGTCAGGAAGCTGCCAGAAGGGTCGAAGGAAATTGGACAGACTCAAAAGCAATCCATAATATAGATGGAACTGAAGCTTGTGAGCAATACAAGTTCAGAAGGGAAAAGGCTGCTTCGGCTGATCAGCCGAAGCCCATGCTCTTATGTGAGGATATAGCAGAGCAGAAGGTGCTATTAGGATCTCAATTGTCCGAAGAGCAGGAGAAAACCTTGATAAGGTTTTTGTTCAACAATAAAGATGTTTTTGCTTGGTCAGCTAATGATCTTTGTGGAGTTAACAGGGATGTTATTGAGCACTCGCTCAATGTTGATCCATCCTTCAGACCCAGAAAGCAGAGGCTTCGGAAGATGTCTGATGACAAGGCCGAAGGTGCTCGGAATGAAGTGAAAAGACTCCTCAGTGCCGGAGTTATTAGAGAGGTAAAATACCCAGAATGGTTGGCTAACACTGTTATGGTGAAGAAGGCCAATGGTAAATGGAGAATGTGTATCGATTTTACTGATCTCAATAAGGCCTGTCCGAAGGACGAGTTTCCATTGCCAAGGATAGATTCCTTAGTCGATGCAGCAGCTTCATCAGAGCTTATGAGTCTGCTGGATTGCTATTCAGGCTATCATCAAATCTGGATGAAGAAGGAGGATGAACCGAAAACCAGCTTCATAACCCCTAGTGGGACATATTGTTACCTCCGGATGCCTGAGGGGCTTAAGAATGCCGGAGGAAGTTTCAGCAGAATGACAGTGAAGGTCCTCCATTCTCAGATAGGCAGGAATGTGCTAACTTATGTTGATGATATCATTGTAAAAAGCATGAAGCAAGATAACCACATTGCTGATTTACAGGAGACCTTCGCTAATTTTAGACAGGCTGGTCTAAAGCTGAATCCAAAAAAATGTGTCTTCGGAGTAAAGAAGGGGAAATTTCTTGGTTGCCTAGTTTCAACAAAGGGAATTGAGGCTAATCCAAGCAAAATCGAAGCTATACTTCGAATGGAACCACCAAGTACAAAAAAGGGGGCTCAAAGATTGACAGGAAGGCTGGCATCTCTCAACAGATTCATATCCAGATCAGCGGAGAGAAACTTACCATTCTTCGAAGTGCTAAAGTCAGCCGAAGTATTTCAATGGGGACCAATCCAGCAGAAAGCCTTCGAAGAGCTGAAGCAATATTTGATAGATCTAACAACATTAACTCCACCAACGCCAGGGGCTCCTCTGTTATTATATGTGGCAGCTTCGCACTCAGCAGTAAGTGCAGCACTTGTCCAGGAGAAGCTTGAAGGTCAAGTTAAGAGGCAGGCCCCAGTATATTTTGTATCCGAGGTTCTTAGTTTATCAAAGAAAAATTATACAGAGTTGGAGAAGGTATTGTATGCTGTTTTGATGGCCTCCAGGAAGCTTCGGCATTATTTTCAAGCTTACAACATAATTGTTCCTTCTTCGCAACCTCTGAAGGATATCATGAGAAACCGAGAAGCTACTGGAAGGATTGGAAAATGGGCTGCAGAGCTCAATGAATTTTGTATTGATTATGTTCATAGATCTTCGATTCAGTCCCAAGCGTTGGCAGACTTCATTGCTGACTGGACGCCAGGGGCTCAGGAGGAAGAAACGAATAAAGATGTCGAAGCATGGACAGTGTTTTGTGATGGGTCTTGGGGAACCTTCGGAGCAGGAGCGGCTGCTGTGTTGGTTTCACCATCTAAAGTTAAAACTTGTTATGCGGCAAGACTTGATTTTAGTTGCACAAATAATATCGCTGAGTATGAAGCTCTGCTCTTGGGTCTTCGAAAGCTAAAAGCAATGGGAATCAGAAGGGCCATTCTTAAAACTGATTCTCAAGTTATTTCTGGTCATGTTAACAAGAGCTATAAAGCGAGAGACCCGAAGCTTGAAAAATATCTAGATACAGTCTGAAGGATTGAGGCTTCCTTCGAAGGTTTCTCTGTCAAAAATATTCCTCGTGGAGAAAATGAATATGCTGATATGTTGGCCAAGTCAGCAGCCCAGGGGCTGCCTATACCTTCGGAAGTATTTTTCGAAACAATAAAAGCACCTTCGGTCGAGCTTCTTGAAAGAGCAATCCTTAACATATCCCCTGTTTATAGCGAAGATTGGAGAACTGAGATCATCTCTTTCCTTCAGGGTAATTTTCTTTCAGATGACGAAGCTTATAACAGGAGAATAGAAGCAAGAGCTCGACCATATGTCATAATAGAAGGGGAGTTATACAAGCGTGGGGTCTGTTCCCCATTGCTCAAGTGTTTATCCAGATCCGAAGGTATAGAATTAATGAAGGAAATACATGCAGACCTGTGTGGATCTCACATTGGATCTAGGCCCTTGCTTGGGAAAGTTTTTCGTCAAGGATTTTATTGGCCAAAGGCAGCTTCGGATGCAGCGGATCTGGTCCAAAAATGTGAAGGTTGTCAGAAATGTGCAAAAGATAAAAAACAACCTTCGTCTTTAACCCAATTAATACAACCCACTTGGCCGTTGCAAAGGTGGGGCCTCGATTTACTAGGCCCATTACCACCAGCACAGGGGAACCTAAGATATGTAGTAGTGGCAGTGGAATATTTTTCCAAGTGGATTGAGGCAAAGCCCTTAGCCACAATAACTTCATTTACTATTCAAAAGTTTTTCTAGCAAAACATTGTTTGTCGCTTCGGAGTGCCGAAGGCTATTACTGTGGATAATGGGACACAGTTTGATTCTGAAGCCTTCAGAGAATTTTGTGATCAAATCGACACGAAGATCCATTTTGCATCAGTCCGACACCTAGAGTCAAATAGACTTGTCGAAAGAGCTAATGGGATCATAATGACAGGCATAATGAAGTCAATCTTCAATCAGCCCAGAGGAAAGTGGCCAGACGAGTTAATCAAAGTGGTGTGGAGCCATAACACAACCATGTCAAGGTCAACAGGCTTTACGCCCTTTAAACTATTGTTCGGTGACGAAGCAATAACCCTAGAAGAGGCCAAAGCAGGATCAATAAGGACAGTAGCTTTGGCAGAAGGCGAAGTCGAAGCTGATTGCTCTGTAGAAAAAGATGCTATCGAAGGGATCAGACTTCAAGCTGTGGAAAACATCAACAAATATCAAGCTGAAACAATAAAATGGCGTGACAGAAAGGTCAAGCTGAAGAACATTGAACCAGGACACTTGGTATTTCGAAGAGTAGCCAACCCTGAGACAGTTGGCAAATTACAGCTGAAGTGGGAAGGTCCCTTTTTGGTAGTATCTTCGTCAAGACCCGGTTCCTACAGATTGAAGGATATGGACGGCAACGACATTCCTAGATCATGGAATGCGGATGAGCTTCGGCGATATTATGTTTAGTTTGATGTAATTTTTTATATTCTTTTTTGTGGCACCCTTTTCCTTTCCAAAGGGGGAGAAAGGTTTTTAATGGGGCCACAACATGTAATTTTCCTTATTTCAATTTTATGAGAGTGATATCCCCCAAAAAATGTAAATGTAAATGCAAAGGAAAAAAGAAAAGGAAACAGGGAGAAGCTCAAAAGTCGTTCCTAAGGGAATGCAGAGCTTACAGCGAAAAATAAGCGCTGATTCCGCTGAAAGTAAAAGGCGAAGAAGCTCCTAAGGGAGGCTTACATCGAAAAATAAGCGCTGATTCCGCTGAAAGTAAAAGGCGAAGAAGCTCCTGAGGGAGGCTTACAGCGAAAAATAAGCGCTGATTCCGCTGAAAGTAAAAGGCGAAGAAGCTCCTAAGGGAGGCTTACAGCGAAAAGTCAACGCTGAAGGGCTATGATTAGGGTTTTTTGGATATGTGTTTTGATATTCATTTGCACAATACATCTCATCATGTCATTTGCATTCATAAACATACATTTAGACATACATAGAATCATCATTATACCGCACAAAAAACACAGATGCTTCGGCAATAAGGAAAAACTTCGAAGGTAAAAATTTTTTATGCTTCGTTGTGTACGAAAAGAAGGGAAGGTGTTTTTTGCCTTCGGCTCAAAAGAGAAGTTTCGTCCACAGCAAAGCAGATTGTACACAGATAGCAGAAACAAAATATATTACAAGGTATGTACAAATTTACATGAGTTGTTCCACAACTATATTACAATAGTTTCTCCAGAATTTTTGCAGGAAAGTATATTGTAAGCAACTATCAAGCTTCAGGCTAGGCTTCGTCAAACTTCAGCTTCGTCATTCTTCAGCTTCGTCATCCTGCGCATATCAAGCATCAGAATAAGAAAAGTGCAAATTTCAAGAAGAAGGTAAAAGTAACAAACATAAGTTTCTTACCGGCTTAAGATGACTTCGAGCTTCGTCACCTGCCATTTTTCGCCCGCCACTTACCCAGATCTGGGTCATGAATCTATTTCCAATGCTCCGGGCTAGGCTTGGGATATCTATCAGATCTGATGCTGACAAGCTGAAGTTTGGTCTGTTCACAATATTTCCATGTGTGCAGCCAGCCTTCAGAAAAGCAGTAGATGTGCCCCAAGAAGCTACCAGGGCGCAGAAGTCGGCGTGCCCACCAATAACTTCATCAAGGGCATCAACCTCGCCTTCAATATATTCTAATGTGCTGGGCAGATTTTCAGCTGAAGGTGTAAATTTTGCAGAGCTAGCTCCGACAGAATGGAACACATCCTTCAGCCGCTGCACGCATCGGCTGCCGAAGCTTAAGCATTTCTCTTGAAGATCTTTAAAGGATTTCTGCAAATTTGAATTTCTATCCACCTCAGTTTTCAGCCTTGCTTCAAGATATTTCTTTTCTTGCTCAAATTTTTCTGACTGTTGGAGCAATTCATTCTTTAAGTTGCTATTCTCAGTTTGGACTTCAGCCAAAGAACCCTCCATGGTCTGAATAACAAAATCTTTCTTCTCTAATGCACCTTCGTGCTCTTTAACCATGATTTCAAGGTCTTGGATGGTGAAGTCTTTCTTTTTCAGATTAGCTTCGGAATTTTCAACTTTTTCAGCTAAATCTTGGATGACGGCCTTGTTCTTCTCTTCTTCGAGATCTTGTTGCATTTTTAGAACCTTACTTAATAATATGCTCTGTCGAAACGATCTTCGTTAGAAAATGACCTAAAAGATAATAATGATAGTAATAAAATAACAAAAATATTTGTTACCTTGAAGTTAGCATAAATCAAACTTCCGGCGATATGGTGTCGTTGGTAGCGGCAGAGGTCCGCTTCTAGCTTCGGCAAACCAATGTTTTTGCAGATAGTTCTAACAATTTTAGCTTCGCTGCGGTTTCGAAGGCACCTCAGCTTTCCTTCGTTAACCCCACCGAACAGTGTAGCCCCTGGCTTATATCCGCAGGCTATGGCACATTTTTTAAGCTCTGCTTTTTCAGCGTCTGTCAGTCCTTGCCCAAGTAAATCTTGAAATTCAAAATCTTCTTCCTCCAAAATGTCTTCAGCTTGCTCTTTCCCCTTTTCAGTAGCTGTGCTCGCCGCGGCCACAACAGATTCTTCCTCAGTCATTTTTAAGAGTATGTTATCAATAACTTCAAGCGTTTCTTCCAGGTTCGGATTTTCTGTGGCCCCGGTTTCAGCCCCGGCAGCTTCGGCTGCGCCAATTTCAGCTTCGAAGGTTTCCGCTCTGGTGGCTTCGGCTGTGGTGCCTTTAGCTTCGGCAGTCTGGTCAATAGCAATTCTCGATGTCGGTGTCGGTGACGGTGTCCCATGAATTACATCTGCTATTTGAATAATCCTTCGTTTTTTCGGCAGTGCAGGACCTTCTTCTGCCGAAGCTGCCTTGTCCTTCTGAAAAAACTTCGTCAGTTCCAGCGCCAGCGGACTTAGCTTGATAGGCAAGGGTTCAGTCATTACCTTCATAATCTCTTCTACTTCAACAGCAGAAGGCGTTGCAGGGGTACCTTCTTCTCGAACCAGCGCTTTTGGTTCTGGAGATGCAGTTTTCCTCTTCCTTGCAGTGGCCACCTTCGGCTCAGGGTTCAACCCTTCAGGGCTAAGTTTTTCAGAATCTTCCCTTTTCTTTTTCGCTACCTTGGCGACCTCTTCGTCAGCAGCGCTGGCAATTCTTTTTCGCTTCGGGCCTCCAGCATCTCCGCTCAGTCGACCATAATCAGCATATTCAAATCCTATAGCATCAAGCACCCTGTTCAGCCTTCGCTTCGGCCGAGTGCCGAAGGCTACTGTCATCAGCTGGTCCTCTTTTTTGGAGTAATTTCCAAGAATTTCATTACTCATTACTTCAATTGTATCGAGCCATTCTTGGCAGGGTGCTTTAAAATATTTCTTAAACTTATAATAATAGGGTAGTCGGACAAGCTCCCCCTCTTTCTTTTCTCCTTTAAGCTTCGGCATAGTCCACTCCTTCATAGTCTGAAATACTCTGAAGGCCAGAAATTCCTACACTAAATCCCTAGTGCCAATGTGTTCTGCAATAATTTTGAATTCAGCCAGTGCGGTCCAAGTTGGACCTTCTGCTTTCATATTGCATCGGGGTCTGGTTTCTCCGAAGATCAGTTCAAGAGGGCTCTGTACCAGCTTCTCTTTGTCATCGTCAACTTTGACATAAAACCATTCTGACTTCCAGCCTGCCGGCCATTTGCTTCGGTAGCTAATCACAGGAAATTTTGTGGTTTTCCGATAAGCAAAATTATAACAACCAAAATTTTCATGCAACCCATCCTTTCTGGCCTTGGTCTGGTAATGCAGCTCATGTACTCGACAGAAGCTGTCGGCAAACGGCTCTACCGGCTGGCTTCGGAGAGCCCAGATATAGACGCTAAGCCTGACAATGGCGTTAGGAGTCAGCTGGTGAAAATAGATCCCAAACTTTTGCAGCACATCAGAAATCATCCTATTTAAAGGAAATCTCAACCCAGCTTTTAGAAAACTCTTGAAAATAACTATTTCATCCTTTTCCGGCTTTGGGGTAGTTTCCTCTCCCCCGAAGCGAATTAGCTTCTTCTCATCTTCACTGAAGTAACCCGACTTCACCATTTTGGAAAAATCAGCCTTGGAGATAGTCGACTTCCCGAAGTCCAAATGGCTAGGCTTGCTCGGTACTGCGATATGGTAATCACCGTCAGAATCAGCTTCCTCAATATCTCCTTGTTCCGCTTCGGCAGCAGCTTGTTCTGTTTCGGCATCTGTTTCGGCAGTGGGAATTCTTTCCGAGGTCACCAATCCGGATCGCTGCATTGCTTCGGAGATAGGAACAGTCTCCGCACCTTCGGCTTCGTCACCCTCACGCTCAACTCTAGCAGTAGAGCGCACCCTAGCCATTTAATTTTGAATTTCTTGAAAGATTTCTTGGGAATTAAATAACCTTTTCTCCCGAAGCTTTTCTTCTGATGAAGTAGGCACTAAACTGGAGCTTCGTCTGAATGCGAGAGTCAAGCTTCGGCTATGGTTAAAAATTTTGGCAGCAATATCAATGAATGCTGTGGTAACTTCACACCTACCTGCCTGTTTATATAGTGCTGCAGGTAAGAAGGTGAATCGTCAGGATTTTTACACCAGGCAAACAGCTGCTCGCACCCGCTGCGCGGTGGGCCGCAAAGACCAAAATAGTGAACCTACATGGTGGGACCGCTATGCGCTCGGAAACTGTATCGTTTCTCGACAACGAGCTCAGGGAAGGTGTTTTTAGGACCTTCGGCTTCCTGAAGCCTAAGAGACTTTTTTCACGGATCAAGCTCGTTACGAAAAACGATCTAGCACCGCGAAGGGGCTACTGTTGGGACCATGCTTCGTCGCCGAAGGTCCTGCAGGAAGAAACAGCTTCGGCTGAAGCTGTCTATACGTGATGCCGAAGGGTGCCGTTCATGAGGCTTCGGAATTACAAACCAACTTAAAGATAGAATGACCTTTTAGTCCATAAGAGTTTGAGTCGTTGTTGTAAACTTTTATGAGGGGTATGATTGTAATTGCTCACAGGCTGTGTCTTGTGCCTATAAATAGTGAACAGTATTCCTTTACTGTTCACGGATTCCTGTAATTGCAATCACATCGCTCGGGAATTATTCTTTGTCAAGGCAGAGGTATAAATGTATCTAAACATTATATTTGAATACATCAGGCTTATATAATGTGCAAATGATGTTGTTTATTTCTAATTTACTTGTCTTTAATGCTTTATGTCTCGTGTTATTTTATATTATCTCTGAGAGTTCAATTACGAAGATACAACCTTCGTAATTGTGTCATTATAACCTTCGTCCGAAGTTCATTAAATCCTTGGGGAAATAATGCTTTAGCGGACGAAGAACATTAATATTTAACATTTCATGTTGCCTTGTTTTTAATTCATAGCATTTGAGAACAAGTCCCCAACATCCGCCATTTCCCTCCTTTCTTTCTCACAAGCACAGGGTTGGCAAGCCATTCGGGATGGAATACCTCTTTGATGAACCCTGCCGCCATTAGCTTGTGGATCTCCTCGCCTATGGCTCTGCGCTTTTCTTCGTCGAATCGGCGCAGAGGCTGCTTCACGGGTCGGGCTCCAGCTTGGATATCCAGCGAGTGCTCGGCGACATCCCTCGGTATGTCGGGCATGTCCGAGGGACTCCACGCGAAAACATCGGCGTTCGCGCGAAGAAAGTCGACGAGCACTGCTTCCTATTTGGGATCGAGCTCGGAGCCGATCCGGATCTGCTTGGAGGCGTCGCTGCTGGGGTCGAGGGGGACGGACTTAACCGTCTCCGCTGGCTCGAAGTTGCCGGCGTGGCGCTTCACGTCTGGCACCTCCTTAGAGAGGCTCTCCAGGTCGGCGATGAGGGCCTCGGACTCGGCGAGGGCCTCGTCGTACTCCACGCACTCGACGTCGCATTCGAACGCGTGTCGGTACGTGGGGCCGACGGTGATGACCCCGTTGGGGCCCGGCATCTTGAGCTTGAGGTAGGTGTAGTTGGGGATGGCCATGAACTTCGCGTAGCATGGCCTCCCCAGTACTGCGTGGTAGGTTCCTCGGAACCCGACCACCTCGAACGTGAGGGTCTCCCTTCAGAAGTTGGAGGGCGTTCCAAAGCAGACGGAAAGATCGAGTTGTCCGAGGGGCTGGACACGCTTCCCGGGGATGATCCCGTGGAAAGGCGCAGTGCCTGCCCGGACCGAGGACAGATCAACACGCAGGAGCCCGAGGGTCTCGGCGTAGATGATGTTGAGGCTGCTGCCTCCGTCCATGAGGACCTTGGTGAGCCTGACGTCGCCGATGACGGGGTCGACAATGAGCGGGTATTTCCCCGGGCTCGGCACGCGGTCGGGGTGGTCGGCTTGGTCGAAGGTGATGGGCTTGTCGGACCAGTCTAGGTAGACTGGCGCTGCCACCTTTACCGAACAGACCTCTCGACGCTCTTGCTTGCGGTGCCTAGCCGAGGCGTTCGCCGCTTGCCCACCATAAATCATGAAGCAGTCGCGGACCTCGGGGAACTCTCCTGCCTGGTGATCTTCCTTCTTATTGTCGTCGCGAGCCCTGCCACCCTCCGCAGGTGGCCCGGCCCTGTGAAAGTGGCGTCGAAGCATAGCGCACTCCTCAAGGGTGTGCTTAACGGGCCCCTGATGATAGGGGCATGACTCCTTGAGCATCTCGTCGAAGAGGTTGGCACCTCCGGGGGGTTTCCGAGGGTTCTTGTACTCGGCGACGGCGACAAGGTCCGCGTCGGCGGCGTCGCGTTTCGCTTGCGACTTCTTCTTGCCTTTCTTCTTGGCGCTGCGCTGAGTTGACGCCTCGGGGGCATCCTCCGGTGGGCGGCCCTGGGGCTGCTTGTCCTTCCGGAAGATAGCCTCAACCGCCTCCTGGCCAGAGGCGAACTTGGTGGCGATGTCCATCAGCTCGCTCGCCCTGGTGGGGGTCTTGCGACCCAGCTTGCTCACCAGGTCGCGGCAGGTGGTGCCGGCGAGGAACGCGCCGATGACATCTGAATCGGTGATGTTGGGCAGCTCGGTGCGCTGCTTCGAGAATCGTCGGATGTAGTCCCGGAGAGACTCTCCCGGCTGCTATCGGCAGCTTCGGAGGTCTCAGGAGTTCCTAGGGTGCACGTATGTGCCCTGGAAATTGCCGGCGAAGGCTTGGACCAGGTCGTCCCAGTTGGAGATTTGCCCCGGAGGCAGGTGCTCCAACCAGGCGCGAGCGGTGTCGGAGAGGAACAGGGGGAGGTTGCGGATGATGAGGTTGTCATCGTCCGTTCCACCCAATTGGCAGGCCAGCCGGTAGTCCGCGAGCCATAATTCCGGTCTCGTCTCCCCCGAGTACTTTGTGATAGTAGTCGGGGTTCGGAACCGGGTCGGGAACGGCGCCCGTCGTATGGCGCGGCTGAAAGCCTGCGGACCGGGTGGTTCGGGCGAGGGACTCTGATCCTCCCCGCTGTCGTAACGTCCCCCACGCCTAGGGTGGTAGCCTCGGCACACCCTCTCGTCGAGGTGGGCCCGACGGTTGCTGTGATGGTGCTCGTTGCCAAGGCGACCCGGGGCCGCAGGCGCTGTGTTGCGCGTGCGCCCGGTGTGGACCGAGGCTTCCCGCATGAATCGGGAAGTCGCGGCACGATGCTCCGAGGGGCACCCCTGCCTTCGGGAGGCGGAGCTTTCGGCCCGTCGGACCGCGGCGTCCTCCAGGAGATTCTTGAGCTCTCCCTGGATTCGCCGCCCCTCGGTGGTTGATGGCTCCGGCATCACGCGGAGGAGCATTGCCGCTGCAGCCAGGTTCTGGCCGACTCCACTGGAAGCGGGTGGCGGCCTCATCCTGACATCGTCGACGATGCGGTGCTGGAAGCCCTGTGGTAGATGACGCACTTCCCCGGCCAGAGGTTGGCCCGCCCATTCCTACCCGACGTCCCGGCGGATCGGCTCAAGTGTTCCTGCTCCCTCGTCGAGCCTGGCCTGCACCCCGCGGATTTGCTCGAGCTGTGGGTCATGACCCCCCGCCGGAACGGGGACCACAGCTAGCTCCCGTAGGATGTCAACGCGAGGCACAGGCCTAGGGAGATCACCGTTCTCCGGCATACCAAGATGGTTGCCTTCGGAGGGACCCCTAGATCGACGTGGAAACATTCACGACTTGGGCCGCAGTCCTCGTCGCCGAGGCTGCGGCTACCGTTGGAACAGTCGGAAAGGCAGTAGTCGCATGCGGTCATAAAGTCCCGCACGACACTGAGGTTACCAAGTCTGGAGAAATCCCAACAGAAGCCGGGCTCGTCATCTTCCTCGGATCCCGAGGGCCCGTAGGTCGAGACGTCTATCAGCCGGTCCCAGGGCGACCGCATACCATACCCCAGAGGGTTTGGACTCGCCTCTACGAGAGCGTCCACCAAAGCGAAGTCGCTTGGCGGGTCGAGGCTGAACCCAAAAGGCGTGAGATGGGAATCGGTTGGTACCTCTTGGTCGACGGGCGGTGACGAAGTCACGTCAGGGACTGACTGCACCGTCGTCTCAGGTATGAGGGTGACGCCCAGCAAGCCTTTCGCGAGCGTGCTGGCGTCGTCCGTTTGCTTAGGATTGGCGCGTTGCGGGGAGACGGCGCTCGTCTTCGTCTCAGACGCAAGGTCGATGCTCGACGTGCCCCCCCGTTGGGGCGTCGGCACCGTCGACTCGCTCGACAGCCGACGAGGTGTCGCCTCCTGCTTGGCCTTGGTTGCCCCGCCTCTCCCTCCGTCGGCGGGGGAGGGGACGGGGTGAGCTCGAATGTTGTTCTTCCACCACGCGGGGAAGACGTCGTCGATTCCGCCGCCGGCGGGCGGGCTGTCGGCCGCCATTGTCACTGTCGCACGGCGGGGGAAGGAGTATCATGTCGTAGCTGCCGTCGAGGGACATGAACTCAAGACTCCCGAAACGGAGCACCGTCCCGGGCTGGAAAGGTTGCTGGAGACTGCCCATCTGGAGCTTGACGGGAAGCTGTTCGTCAACACGCAGCAGGCCCCTACCTGGCGCGCCAACTGTCGGCGTTTCGAGACTGGGGGGTCCCTGGACCGACGAGTAAACTGTCGCCGCGTGCCTCAGCCCAGATGGGTCGGCGCGAGACGGAGCACGAAGGGGGGAGACGGGCGTGAGAGGTGGAAATCCCACGGCCTTCATGTTTGTCCCGCGCCGAGGTCGGGTGCGCTTGCAGTAGGGGGTTACAAGCGTCCACGCGGGAGGGAGCGAGCGGCCTCACGCGAGCGCCTGTCCCGTCCTTTCCCCGCGCGGCCAACCCTCTGTAAGAGGGCCCTGGTCCTTCCTTTTATAGGCGCAAGGAGAGGATCCAGGTGTACAATGGGGGGTGTAGCAGTGTGCTAACGTGTCTAGCGGAGGAGAGCTAGCGCCCTAAGTACATGCCATCGTGGCAGCCGGAGAGGTTTTGGCACCCGGTTCGTGTGGTGTCGTGGCTGTCGGAGGAGCGCTGGAGCCTGGCGGAAGGACAGCTGTCGGGGCTGTCGGGTCCTTGTTGATGTCCTCTTGCTTCCGTAAGGGGGCTGAGAGCCGCCGTCGTCATAGAGCGTGCGGGGCGCCATCATTACTTGTCTGGCGGAGCGAGCCAGATGGGACGCCGGTCTTGTTCCCCGTAGCCTGAGTCAGCTTGGGGTAGGGTAATGATGACGCCTCCTATTGAAGTGGTCGGTCCGTGCCCTAGGTTGGGCGATGTGGAGGCTCCTCCGAGGTCGAGGTCGAGTCTGTCTTCCGAGGCCGAGGTCGAGTCCGAGCCCCTGGGTCGAGTGAGGCGGAGACCGTCGGCTGTGGCTGAGCCCGAGTCCGAGCCCTGGGGTCGGGCGGAGCGGAGTTCGTCGTCTTCCGGGGCTGAGCCCGAGTCCGAGCCCTGGGGTCGGGCGGAGCGGAGTTCGTCGTCTTCCGGGGCTGAGCCCGAGTCCGAGCCCTGGTGTCAGGCGGAGCGGAGTTCGTCGTCTTCCGGGGCTGAGCCCGAGTCCGAGCCCTGGGGTCGGGCGGAGCGGAGTTTCCTATGGCGCCTGAGGCCGGGCCTGGCTGCTTGTCAGCCTCACTCTGTGGAGTGGCACAATAGTCGGAGCGGCACAGGCGGCACTGCCCTCTTGTCAGACCGGTCAGTGGAGCGGCGAAGTGACTGCGGTCACTTCGGCTCTGTCGACCGGAGGGCGCGCGTCAGGATAAAGGTGTCAGTCCACCTTTGCATTAAATGCTCCTGCGATTTGGTCGGTTGGCGTGGCGATTTGGCTTAGGTTGCTTCTTGGCGAAGACTGGGCCTCGGGCGAGCCGAAGGTGTGTCCGTTGCTGGAGGGGGCCTCGGGCGAGACGTAGATCCTCCGGGGTCGGCTGCCCTTGCCCGAGGCTGGGCTCGGGCGAGGCGTGATCGAGTCCCTCGAATGGACCGATCCTTGACTTAGTCGCACCCATCAGGCCTTTGCAGCTTTGTGCTGATGGGGGTTACCAGCTGAGAATTAGGAGTCTTGAGGGTACCCCTAATTATGGTCCCCGACAACTATGGTATTTGATGATACTATAGTATTGTAGCTCAAAAGGTGTTTGGTTTGTACAGTCAAAACTCAGTTTTAAATATCATGGTTTATCCAAAACTGTGGTATTTTTGGAGTTTTTGAAACTCCACTCAGGACCTCAGTTTTCTTCTCTTCTCTCTACATATACTTTGTTTTTCCAATAGAACCAAACAGATCTCAGTTTTGAGCAATATTGTAGTTTTACTATGGTAAAGTAATACCATAGTATTTATGTCATGTATAATTGTAAACTATAGTATCTCAAAACTATAGTATTTCAAAACTGCATTCCTAAACTGGCCCTACATTAGTTTGCAGATCAATCCACTTATGACTTTATGTTTTATACTATAAAAGTCTGTCCCAACCCATTAAAATTATATTATTTCTATGAACGTTAAATAAGAAGGTGGCAATTATGTGTGACACAGAATTAAGGAAAAGAGAGAAAATTTGTTTCTATACAGAAGAAACTATGCCTACGCAGAAAACTAAGATATGATGAGATTAAGTACATACAAATAGAAGAGAGGAGATATGATTGCATAAAAAATGATTTTGATAAACCTAGAAATATGGTTTTTGGCCAGAGAGCTAGGACTAATATGAGCATTAATCTCGTATCCAAGGTTCTTAAGCGTTGGAGAACCTTTGCTTCTGATTGATAACACTAACCTGAACTAAAAGATCTACGTTAGTTCTGGTTGGTGTTACCAATCTAAACTAAAGAATTAAACTCTTTAGTTCTGATTGTTAATACCAAAAAAAACATTGTATGGAAAGACGCATAAATTTCTTGCATGCCCGTCACTGGCACGGGGCGGTGCTCAACGTGAATTTTACACCATCATGGACGGATTTTTTTCGCAGGCACTGTTATCCTAGACCGTTTAAACGTCGTTTAAATGCTATTCGGTAGCTAACCTTTTAGGCCATTTATGCCGTTTAATCCTATATAATTTAATTTTTAGTCCATTTAAACGTCCATGTAGTCCGGTTAAATAGAGGATGATCGACTGTTTACCGTTTAATGTTTAAGATAACACTAGGGTAAGAATAATCGACCAGACCAATATGACGATTTGTGCATTTTTATGTGGGAAAAAATTCTATGCTTCCTGCTGCAAATCTTCTCATTTATAGTCCCTCACATTCATCACCTGCAGAAAGAAGAGAGAAAAACAATGATCAAACAGTGAAGCGACAGGTTCCGATTTCTATTCTTGTAAGCCCTCATCATATGAGGAGCTGTAAACGAGAGGGTTTGCAGCGGTGTTTACAGCATCATGCCGGCAGAGGACTGGAATACTACAATCTCACGAGAGCATTTATATTATGCATGACCAATATTGATTACGGTCTGAAGAAATTCTTGGATGCCTGCCCCCCGTCCTGTATGTACTGCTCTTTGGTCCCGTATTTGTCTGTCGTCCAATTGGCCCGACGCATATCATTGCAAAGGTCACGCTCGCACACCCGTTTTTACCTCCACACTGTTTTTTTTAAAGTGATCATATTTTCTGGCTGAAGTAGAGATGACAACGGCTAAATCCTTGCTAGGTTCTGCATCTCATACATATATCCACCACAAATAAAAACATATCTGTCGGATCACCATATCCACTAGTGGGTACAAATTTTCTCTCGTACACTCATATAAGTCAAAGTCACCCGTCGGATCACTCGTAACAACAAAGATTAAACTTGTACCAAAATAACGCCTTACACAAAAACGGTAGGTTTTGAACCAATCATCCATGGGTTTGATATAGTGATACATGATGTTTTATACTCATGGGATAATGAGTATGGGTGAATGCGGGAACGTTCCAATATCTACATACCCATTGAGTGAAGGATTTTGTCTAACAAAGACCTATGATAGGATATTTAGTCTATACACATCGTCTAATGGAGTAAATATCCATCGTCGTATTGCTATCTCTAGGTGGAAGATACTCTAACGGAGTTCTTAAATAGAGATAGAAGAAACAACTTGTTAGACTGTGCTCAGCGGATCGTGCATATAGCCGTATAAAACATTGGTTTGCATTATAGACTATTGTGTTTATAAAGTGAGGTCTAAAATAGGAGATATCCTTACTACTACTAGCAGTTATGTTCTTATCTCATCAGCTGTAAAAACTGAAGATCCACAGGAACAGTAATCCTCAGTTGGCACATGTCAGGGGGACTGATTGAGCCTGTCACGCCCAGCTGCCCCTGTCCACAGCATCCCGTCCGCTCCCTGCTTTGACTGCATTCAACAAAGCCTGCTGCACTCTGCAGCACAGCCATCTGAGCAGCCTGGATGGATGGATCTTGCGCTAGCTGATACAACGACATGTTGCAGCACATGACATGGTCAGCTCTGTTCAGTTTTGTTTTTTTTTGTTTTTTTAATCAGAGGCTGAGCATCTGCTGCTCGGTATGACGGTATCCAATGGTGTTCAGTTTTCGCGTAACATTCTGCTTCCTGCTCACCAACAGCAGCTTCGGTACCAGCAGCCCGTGTTCCAAGACAAGGTTCACTGAGCCTTTCATGGCATTTTGGGGTCATGCAGCACCTGCTGCTTCAGTCTTTCACATGCTACCCTACTGAAGTTTAGTCCATGTATCCAATGTTTGAATATCTATTAAATATAATCTCGATTAAGTTTAATGAATTTATCTCATCTTTTAGTCTCTATCTCTACAATTAGTTTTGTAATTAAACTATATTTAATATATGTAATTATCATTTAGACATTCGATGTTGTATTGACTAAACTTTGTTGAGTGGAACCGAACAACACGTAATAGATATACAACAAGCGCCAGCAGCATGACCAGCTAGCTAATCATCGGTGCCAGCTCCCGTGATGGTTCTGTTCACCGTCCACTGCAACTGCAAGTGACCGCAAAGCAGATGCGAATGCTGGCTGGAGCCTGGAGCTTGCGCAAATGGCGACCGCCCAAGACGGCGCCAGCTCAGCGGCCCGCCCGCCGCACTGCATGGCGACAAAGCGAAGCCAATGAAACCGCCCCCACCCCCAGGCCCCCAGTAGGCCATGGCCATGCTCGGTCATCTAACAAACTCTATGGACGGACGCCAATTTGTTTGGCAGCAACGGGAGCGAGGGCCTGGCCCCTGGCCTGGCTACATTCCGCAGGCGCCTGCCAGCCTGGGGAACCCAGGACCACGAGAACATGTGAGGTGTTGGTGTACTGGTTGTTTGTTAGATTGGATGGATCATGGATGGATGTACCCACAAGGATGACAGGATGTATACAGAGCCACTGGATCATGAATTCATCATGTGTTTTATTCACCAAATCGACAATCGTATGAAGCAACTCTCTGGACTCGACTCAACCCTCTACTACCACAAAAATTCCTTCTTACAGATTGAATGAAGAAATCATAACTGTACAAGCAAATTAACAGCTCGATGTCGACCGTCCGCCGCCAGGCTTGCCTCCCGCAAGAAAGGCGATGCAGCTGAGCCCTCGAAGCCGACGGCCGGAGAAAAACGGTGAACGATTCTTTTCTTCAACGACAGGGGCGCGCCTATAGCTTCAAAGAATTGTCGGGGGAGGAAAAGGCGGCTTGAGAGATCCTCTGAAGTGTACAGGGGACCGGGAACAGGAAAAAGGATGGACACTTTGTACTCTCTGTGCATTTACGCTGCTGCAATGGCGGCGGCGTGGAAGCTAGGGAGGGTGGAGCAGACGGAAGCGTCTGAGGATTGGGTCTGCAGATCCAGGCAAGGCTCGGGGAAGACCAGCTCGGAGTATCCGGAGACGTTGGAGCAAGACCAGTGGGAGGTGGGACTGGCCGAATCGGCCAGTGAGAAGTTGATGTTGGAGAGGCAGATGTCGGTGAACGGGTCGCCGGCGATTCCTGACAAAACGCCAGCGACCGAGATTCTTGTTCCAGTCATGTTCTTCAGGGTGATGTGGCTGACCACCGGGAGCGCGGCCGGGTCGAACTGGTCATCTGGGTGGCTTGGCCAGTCACCGGTGAATGCGATGGCGACGTCGACGTCTTCCATCTGGACGTCTGAGATCACGGTGTCTCTGATATAGCCTCCGCGTCCCGGCGCGGTCTTGAAGAAGACGCCTCTGGACGAAGAGTGGATGAGGAGGCGGTCCGCATGGATGTCCGAGATCCCGCCCGACATCTCGCTCCCGAACGCGAGAGCGGCGCCCAGTGAGGACTGCAGATCCAGTCTGCTTATGTGGATGTCTGAGGTTGGCCTCCCGAAAGCAATGCCTTGCTTGTCCCACCCGCTTTTTAGTGATATGGCGTCGTGGCTAACACTGATACTGCTGTCCTCGATGCACATATTTGAGCATGAATCTACAGAAAAAAAAACACATACGCAGAGAGGAATGGATCAGGTTTTGGCCATGGTTCTGCGGCGAATCACCTCAGGTGATGGGTTAAAATGTTAAACGTAGAGCATAGAATAATTTGCTGTCTCCACCAAGTACACAGCCACAACTGAAACTGGCTAGTATAACTTGTCTCAGTTAAGACATACTTTAAGTAGATGATACTCAGGATACATATCCAAAAAAATGTTCCGGTCACATGGATTTTGACTAAGGTAAGGAATGCATGATGATCAAGTGCTGCGTTACCTGGAACGATTCCATGATTAAGTGGAGCATCCAATGAAGTCTGAATTGTGACACTATGGACCACTACATTGCTGATGGAAAACAACGGAAACATGTCAGTAAGTAATTTTTGACAATCTCTGTCTCAAAAATCTAGCAGGACAGAGCAGAGCAGATTCTATAGTTGCAAACAATGTTAGCGTACCTGCAATACACTGGATGTATACTCCAAGCAGGGGAATTTAAAAATGTTATGTTCGAAATGACGATTTGCTCAGAGTCCACAAACTCCACAAGATGAGGGCGACTATAGTTCAACTTATTCGAACGAAACCAGTTCCACCATGTAGAACCCTGGCCATCGATTGTTCCATTGTTTCCTGAAAGAAGTGTGTTCTTTAAGTATGTAAATCAAATAACTACTAGATAAAATACTGATATGTCTCAAACCAAGCGTGCTTTAAGATTTCATTTACCCGTAATTACAACATCAACTAGATTCTGCCCGTTTATTAAGCTTCGATGCCTCGAACCTGGAAGGTCCATTCCTCGTCCATATGATGGCAAAGGTTCGACAACAGGCCACTGTGAAACGTCCTGAAGTAAAAACACAAGTGCTTACAGTTAGTTTAAATGTTTAACTTACGATAAGGCATCTAATTTCACAGCTATAAGGAGAAAAAGTGAAATGCATACAAAATATGTTCCTTTCAATGTTCAAAGATTTGCAACGCCTATTAAAGATCTTAGACTGCTCTTTCCGAACAAACAAAACTTCACCAGCATGCAATGGAACAGATACTAGACATGTCCTCACCATGCAGAAAACTATATATTACAGACAAACAATCTCAATCAGCCCAGTGCATAAAGCAGCTTGACTTCAAATCAATGCAAATGGTATTTGTCTTTCCTTAGCTACTGCCCCTCACATCGATAACTACGTGTCACCATCATCTAGTGCTCCTGTCTTGATTAGCAAAGTCGCATACCATTACGCTAGCAAAGATCCGAAAGAATATGGAACGTTGTAGTACTTAACGAAAATATGGAAGAACAAAACATATACCTCACTCCCAAGCAAAATATTTTCAGATTAAATCCTAGAAATAGAAGCCTCACCTATGAGGTTTACCAGGAAGGCTGGAAAAATATCGCTCCAGTAGGACATCTTCCACCAACCGTATCCAAACAAACAAATGGTGGCATGGGCTGGCCATTGCGTTGCTAGCAACTCTCAATGCAAATGCAAATGCAAATCGAAAATTGATGGCCAAACAACATCCTAAACACCCAGCTGCCTATGCTCTACGGAACGGAATTGGACAAGTAATGACACAGCAAAATGCTCACGCGGACAGAAGAGAGAGAAAACAATTGCAAAATTGAGGTGGACAACAACCTGCGTGCCAACGATGACAGCGCCACTCTCCAGGAAGAGGGTAAGGTGGCTGGTGAGATTGAAACTGCCGGTGAGCCACCGGCCCCTGGGAATGTACAGCTGCGCGCCGCCCTTGTCGGCGAAGGAGCGCAGGTAGAAGACGGCGTTCTGGAAGGACACGGTGTTGAGGGTGACGCCGTCACCAACGGCCCCGAACTCGGTGATCGTCACGCTGTGCGGCCGCGGCGGCGCGGGCGGGCGGCGCCGCGTGCACTGTGGCTCCGCCTCTGCACAGGCGAGGCCGAGTACCAGAACTGCCACCATCGATGCCAGAGCCACCTGCAACCAGCACGGAGCCATAGCCAGTCAGTGCTCAGTACTAGCGCTGTTCCCATGAGTCAATCCAGTACGGAAGCTACACAATCAATACGCGCAAGATCTCAAGGGACGCGTCACGCGCGCACAGGAAGATCCCGATTTGCGGCGACGAGAGCAGAGCGAATCGAGACCCGGGCATCCCCCTAGCAGGAACACGGCACTATGCGACAATCCCAGAGAACCCATTTCGCGGGAGGCCACGGCGAGCAAGAAAAGAGGCTCCCCTGCGGAGGAAACCCACGGCACGGAGGGTTCGACAAGGCACAGTGATCAGACATACTTACTAGCCTCGCCATCAATTTCCCCCCTTTCCGGCGGAAGGGGGGGAGAGCGGAGCGGCAAATCAGGGCAGGCGGACCAGAGAAGATGAAGCTCCGACACGCGGTCGAAGAAGACGAGGGATTCGCCTGGGATTGGAGAGTAGAGCGGAGTTGGCCCAGTGGAGAAGGAGATAGAACGAATAGCGGAGGGTGGCTGACGCGAAGCTTAAGAGCAAGGGTGGTATTTTTTTCTTCTTTTTTGTGTGCATAGGTTTACAGCGTGGCTCTCGAAAGGTCCTCCGTGTGCTATAGTAACGTTCGCTCCGTATGACTTCTTGAAATACAATGTAAATGAGACATAGAGATAAAAAGATGGAGAGGAATTAATCAATACTTTATGGTTGATTTGGTGACAAGTGATCTCGGGAGGATTGGAGGGGATTGGAGGAAATGAACTAATTCCCTCCGATCCTCCCGGGATCCCGGATCACCAAATGAAGCTTTATGGGTGGACGTGGTTTCTTATATACAAAGTATAGGGGTGCGGTGTAGGGTGTAGGGACACGACTGTTCATCGTGACCGTACGCCAGCGAACGGTTGTCTCAATCGTTGGAGCGATTATCCTCAACACTTCCCCTCGATCGATCCAATCAAAACAGCCTTCAATTATTCTTCCAATATATATATATATATATATATATATATAAGAAATCTAAGATAAATGTATATTAAGTTAAATAGTACCAAGTGAACTCCTTAAAACTTAGTGAGAAAAATAAAGAGTAGAACCATGGTATAGCACTGTTCTCCCATGGATCTCTAGCCCAAAGAATAATAGTATGTCTATAGCCATCATCTCAAAAACCCTAATGAAGAAAATAAATGGTGAGGCATACAACTCAGGTCAACATTTCTCTAAGATAATCTTATCACAAAATATGAGAAATCAACATATCAATCGAGTCTCCTTAAAAACCAAACGATAAAAATAAGGAGAATAGTCATAATTTATTGTTGATCCTGAAAGGAAAATAGACCCTGGTCCATTTGGCTAAGTGATTTTGGTGTTTGATGATCAACATAACCTTGTAAACTAATGTGTTCCAAGTGTTTCTGTTTTGTAGTTTATAGGATGCAAAGTGGATTGGACTTAGGCTTGGAGGATGCAACGCCTCAAAAGAAGATCTAAGACTCAAGAAGGAACAACATATACACAACAAAGTCCAAGACACAAGATCAAAAGAGCCCAAAGAAAAGGACTAGAGAAGTCAGATAAAGGGCCTGACAGTTGGCGCTGTGTTGGCGCATCGGACATGTCCGGTGTGCACCGGACAGAGGGATCGAATAGTCCGTTGTACACCGGATAGTCAACTCAGAGAGCTCTACAAACAGGCTCTTAGGAAGCTAGCCATCGGTCATGTCCGGTGCACACCAGACAGTTAAGCTCAACGATCGGCAGAAGCTCGGCAATAGCTACTTCCAACGATCGGCTGACGTGGCCATGGCACCGGACATGTCTCGTGTAGAAAAAGTTTCTTTCTGTCCAACGTGTAACACCCCTTCCACTCCTAGACCGGTGGTACTACTCCTGACAGCTCTCTAGGATCATATGTTGTCCCCCACAGACCAACACGGTCTTTTGTGCGCACTTTGTCCTCACTCATGCGCACCCGAGAAAACTTCCCGGTCGGTCACCCATCCCAAATTGCTCCAAGCCAAGCACACTTAACTTGCGCACCCGAGAAAACTTCCTGGTCGGTCACCCATCCCAAATTGCTCCAAGCCAAGCACACTTAACTTGGAGGTTCTTCCGAGATAGGCTTCCGAAAAATAAGATGTACCTTGTTGGTATGAGTACTCTATTAATTCTATTAAGCCTTAGGCTAGGATATCACAATCCACCCCGCCTATAAAGACCGAGGTCCTCGTCGGTCAACCCCAATCCAGGAACCTCCCCTCTTCGCCACGTCCGTGTATCTAGTGTCGTCATATGTCATGCCATGTGACCACTCCGGGCCCACATGCGCCATGCGCCATATACCCGAACCCCTAACCCACACACGCCCGTGAAACCGCGAGGGTCGGCTCTGATACCATTTGTAACACCCCGTCCACTCTCGGACCAGTGGTACTTACTCCTGACAGCTCTCTAGGATCATATATTGTCCCCACAATTCAACATGGGTCTTTTATGTGCACTTTGTCCTCACTCATGCGCACCCGAGAAAACTTCCCGGTCAGTCACTCATCCCAAATTACTCCAAGCCAAGCACACTTAACTTGGAGGTTCTTTTGAGGTAGGCTTCTGAAAAAGAAGATGCACCTTGTTGGTATGAGTACTCTATTAATTCTATTAAGCCTTGGGCCAGGATATCACCATCCACTGGGGCCAGGATATCACACAACGACTCTATTTGAGGGGGGCTAATTATACCCCTCCAACTGGCCATTTGAGGTATGTGGAGCACAAGAAACATATCCCAACCATAGAGGCACATTTCCAAGAGCTCCAACACACAAGTGCACAAGAGATTCATCCAGTGATTAGTATAGGTGCTTTTGCGAGGTGCTTAGTCTAGTTAGACCGCTATTGTGCTTGCTCTAGTGTAATGCTAGATAGTTGAGTGAGGTAAGAAAAACCCACCACAACCCTCGGCTCTTGCGCGAGCCGTTGTAATATTGTATCGAGTGGGGTGAGAGTCTCACGAGACTGTCACAATCGAGTTTGTGTCACGCCCACCACTGTATACCGGAGGGAACGAGGCCCTCAGTGTTTCGGCCAGAAGCTCGATAGTGAAGACGGCAGGGAGCATCCGGGAGGAGGCTGGAAGCGGAGCACCACTTGCGCGTGGAGAAGGCTCGCGGCTCTCTAGGGAGTCACTCGTCCGTGGTGCTTGGCCCTCACGTGGGCTACCCTTTGCGTAGGGGTACCACCGAGGATTAGTCGGAACCTTACATGGTTCCTGTCACACCCGGTTTTGGAATGTAAACCGAATGCGAATCAAGTACGTACCAGGATCAGAAATTCACGTACACAGCGATTACATAAATGACTCATCATAGCACAATGCTTTGAATATTAATAAAGAGTAAGAAATAATATTACAAACTAGAGCAATTTATATAATATATATCAAAGTGCATATAATAGAAACGTAGCCAATGTAAACACACCCACCATAGGTAGCTGACTGGGTGAGGTTGCTAGCCTAAACCTCGAACTCATCGAAGTTCTAGAACTCCTGGAGATCCGCCTCGACACTTTCTTCTCCTTTACCTGAGTATAGATTGCACTAAAGGCAACTTGGTGTTTTATGAAAGCAAGGGTGAGTACACATCAACGCACTCAACAAATGTCCCATTTGGCTGAGGTGGACTAGCTTTTATGTGGGGTTAGGCTGAAAGCAGGTTGCTTTTACTTTGTCATGTTTTATTCATTAATATAAGCCAAGTTTTATCATCAATCCCAAGTTATTATCCCAAAGAGTACCTCCTCATAGAGGAAATACCAAGATCCATATCCAGAATCATCATTAATAGCATCATCATCATCATATGTAACCAAATCCATAAATAGAACCATAGTATCTCGAACCATCTTGTCACACCCGGATTTAAGGGATAAAGCCGGGTGCATCTCATATGTGTGCCAAAGAGAAACATAACATATAATGACATAGTGTATAGAGATAAATGTCACAAATATCATTATTACATAGCGGAAGTCTTACAAAAATAAATGAGAACAATAAAGCTAAGTATTATTCCTTGGCGCCATCAAGCTGACTGGGAGACGCCACCTAGATAAGCATGTGCTCCTCGTTGTAGGTCTCCTCCTGGACCACCTATTCTTCTCCTGTGGGGGTTTATATCGCAAGGCTGAGCTCACAAAAGATCATAGCTCAACAAGTTGTGGGGAATAATGTGCATGAACTCACCAAAGGTGGGAGTCCATGTGAAGTGCAAGGCTGATCAATAAATAATGGTTAAAGCTGAGCATTGCTTTTAATAAGTTGGTCAAATTTTATTAGCAGTTACTAAATGTAAGTGTATACCAACCCAAAGTAATAGTAGATCAAAATTAATAGTAAACCACAATGCGATGCAAATGACAAATTAAATTTACTTCCAAAAATTAATCAAGTGAGTGTCCGAGCCGCTCATGACCGTGAGCACGGCTGATATACTAGTTTTACACTCTGTAGAGGTTGCACATCTTTACCCACAAGTCATGTTACCCATTTGCCAAGTGATCGCGACTTCCCATTCATCTCTACCGAGGAGACGAGGCAGAGTAGCACTACAAGGCCTTTCCAAAGTTCCAGTAGTTTGAGAAAACCTGCTACGGATTCAGGGAGAAGGAAGCATAGGAATGTCCCGTCCGAAAAGCCAGGCAGTCCGACCCGAGAACCTCCCTGTTGGGGACTTGTCCTTAAATGCTATGAATTAAGAACAAGGCAACACAAAAATTGTTAAACGTTAAAGTCCTTCGTCCTTTGAAGCATTATTTCCCTTGGGATATAATGAGTTCCGGACGAAGGTTATGAAGGACATACCTTCATAAGCACGACAAATAATGAAAAAGGATTCATATAAAGTATGAAAAATAACATAAACACTTAAATATTATTATTAACTTATTTCTATTTTATTATTATGGAAAAATAGAAATGATAACAAATTGCAAATGTACCTTCGGCTTGAAAGAAGGCAAAAGTACAAGCGTGACACAAAAGCAAATGTCAAGTCCGCGTGAACAGTACGGGAGCACTGTTCATCTATTTATAGGCACGGGACGCAGCCCATGTAAAATTACACTCATGCCCTTTACATTTGTTAATAACTCTATAGTAATCCAGCGGGGTCTAAATAACCTTTTCCCCTTTAAGTCGGTTTCCTTTTCTGCTATCACGCCGAAGCTCCCCTACGTATAGCTTCGGCTCTGCGCCATCCTTCGCATTCTTTGAGTTTCTTCACACTGTGGTTTTGACCTAAGTCCGAAGGTACCTATTCATGTATCATACTCCAGGAACATTGTTAAATCATGTTTTTGAGGACCTTCGGAAGCCGAAGGCCCCCAACAGTAGCCCCTCGCAATATTAATTTGCTAAAATGATAAATTCAGATTGCGATATGGACGAAGGCCGTAAGCCGAAGGTCTGAAAAAACACCTTCCCTTTGCTAGAATAGCAACAGTCAATGACAAGTGGGGCCCTCCCACTTGCAACGCACTAGGTGTATAAATAAGAGCACACCGCGAGCTTATTTGGCACGCTTTTTGCCATCTGCTCTGCCTGCTCTAGTTTTAGCTCTTGCCTACAAACGCTTTGCCTGGCTTTTAGATTTTTTAGCTTCAGCCTTAAGAGCACATTTTCAATATTTTTGAAGAGATGTCTCAAGACAAGAAAGTTGTTGTTGAAACGAAGCTGAGCCTTTCCGAGGAGAAGAATCTTGGCTTTCTTGAATCAATAGCGAAGACGAATACAGAGAAGATTACTAGAGAGATTTTAGAAGGTTTATCTGAAGACACCGGTGATAGTGACAATTATGATGTGGAAAGCGGTGGCGAAGACTCCGAAGATCGACCTTGGCGACCAAGTCATACAGTTTTCGGAAAATCAACGATTAAACAGAGTCATCTCGACAATATGAGGGGAAGATATTTTCGAGATGTGTCTATCGTGAGGGCTGACAACGGAGACAGGACTTCTCTTGCTCCCGAAGAGAATGAAGTCGTGATCTTCCGAAGCTTCTTCAAGGCTAGGCTTCGGTTCCCCCTAAGCAATTTTGTGGTTGAAGTTTTAAAAATATATCAGGTTTACCTTCATCAAATTACTCCCAAAGCAATCATAAGAATGGGAATCTTCGTCTGGGTCGTGAGGAGCCAGGGCTTAGAGCCAAATGCAAAAAGTTTCTGCAGTATGCACGAACTGTTATATGAGACGAAACCCTGGGGCCTGGGGCAAAGAGCAATACCATAACAATTTTGGCTGCTATAGCTTCGTTGCTCGCTCTGGCTCAAGCTGCCCCGTGCCAACCTTCCGGAAAAGATGACCTGGGGACTGGATGAAGGAATGGTTTTACGTGAAAAACGATTTAAAGGCATGAGAAGACATTAAAGATATTATCATGCGTCCTATCTGACAGCGCTTCGGCCTTCGGAAACCGAAGGTGGAAATTGATGAAGCAGCCGAAGAATGCCGAAAGGCCTTTGGCATAGTTTGCTCTTTCATCGGGACAAGGGATTTAGTGCAGGAGCACATAGCCTTCAGAGTGTGGCCACTTGTAGAGAAATGGGAAATGCCAAAGGAAACTATCAGCAAGTCTGACGAAGGTGGGCTGGTTAGGTTGAAATACACCTTCAGGTATGAAGGTAAGTTTGTTGAGCCAGATGATGATTGGCTAAAATGTATCGAAGCTACAAGCAATGAACTGCTTGGGCCATATTCAAAGGCAGAAGATAACGCATTATCTGCGGCCTTCGGAGGCCGGAAGAAGAAGAGGCTGAATAGAGTTTTCGATGCTATTGGGTTTATGTACCCTGATTATCGCTACCCGTCGCGGGGGCAAAAGAGAAAGCGTGTCACTTCCGGGAAGGATACCGCTCCAGCTACTCCAAGCGAGCCTGCGCCGAAGAGGAAAAAGGTGAAGGTCCTTACTCACCGGCCGCGATATATTGAACCGGCCGAAGTGCCCGAATTTGGCGGCGAGACCTCTTCGGATACTAAAGCTGAAGAATCTGCCCTCACACAGAGGAATGAAGAACCTGCTACAATGCCGAAGGCATCACCAGCCAAATCAGGTGAGCCAAAGGCCATTAATATTGAAGAGGCAGAGGTTGAAAAGACAAAAATATTAGAAGTTATAAGCCCTTCGGCAGAGGTGACAGTGTCGAAGGCGCAAAAGGATCTTACAACGACCCCAAGAGGAAAAGGATGGTCAATGTACTAGATGTACTAGAAAAAAAATAAAGACTTCAAGCTCTACTCCAGGAAAAACATCCGAAGCTTCAAAAACGCGAATTGAAACAAAACAGACTGAAGCTGAAGCTGCACAAAGTCATGTCGAGATCGAAGCTGGGCCTTCAGAGCCCGCCAAGGAGAAATTCTTGGAAATCGGAGAAGAAAAAGCGGAAAAGGAATCTGCAGAACAAATTCTGTCTGAAAAAAACTGCCATTCCTATTCCCGAAGCATCTTCCGAAGCTCTTGATTATATTGTACGACATGCTTCGGGAAAAAGGTTATCTGCAGAAGAAAAGCGAGAAGCTCAATATTATGCCCAGAGACTGAAATATCCAAAAGGGGCGTTGATATTCAACGGCAGCGGAGAAGAAGACTTCTTGTATTGTCTCCCAGACAGCAAGGAGATTTCTATCTGCCGAGAGATGAGCAAAAGCTTCGTGTTCCCGACACTAGAAGACGGGCTCTCGGTGCTATCAAAAGATGAATTCGCCGACAGCTTAAAGGTGAGAGAATGAGATTTTTGTACATCAAATTTTTTTCCATTTGCTTATATTTAGTACCGCACTCCTTTTGCAGGGCCTTATTCTTAGCAACGCCCTCAGGGCGCAAAAAAGTGCTGAAGACGAAGGATGTACTATAGCCTTGAACAACCTTCGTTCCGAAGTAATTGAGCTAAGGAACGAAGGTCTTGAAAAAGATAAAATATTAAACTCATTGGTGAACAAGATAAAAGAAGACGAAGCTACTTCAAAAGCCCAAATTGAGGCCCAGAAATGTGAAATTGAAGATCTTCGGAAACAGCTGGCAGAAGCAAAATTAAAATATGCAATTGCCGAAGCTGACCGAGACGCCAGTGACTACTGAAAAAATTACTGGGAAAAAACAGCTGTGGAGCTTCGTTCTTAAAAGAAAGATGCTATGAGAAATCTGTAGCATGTGTACAAAAGATAAAAACCAGCTTCGCCAATATTGGCGCATATTCGAATGAAGACAACTTCGTACTGGGCGACCCCGAAGGTCCAATCGAATGGATCAACGGCGAAGCCGAAGCCTTTGAGGAAGTTTTGAGTGGCCGTGGAGATGTCTGCGCCTTCTCAGGTGCCAGGGGAATTGCGGCTATTTTGAAGAAGGCAGGATGCGAACACATGAAGATTCTGGCCCAAGCCGAAGCTGCTTTATCTATTGATGACACGAAGGATCCCTCGGCCGAAGCAAGCTTAGTTAGCGGAAAATTCTTTACTGACATTTGGGAAAATGGCGGTCGAGGGATGGCCCACGAAATTATAAAGAAAAGTGAAAAAGATACTCACGATGCTAGAGAAGCAACAAAGGCAGCTGAAAGGAGTGCAGAACTCCAAAGGCGGATAGGTATTGTCTAATTGCTTTTAACTTTATGTTTTATTTTTGTGACTTCGGACTTATTTATGTTTTATATCGCAGTCGAACTATCTCCTCCCCCGGAGCCCTTCGAGCCATTGGTCGACCCCGAAGCAGAAAAGGAAGATGAAATTACTAAGATTGCCGAAGCTATTATGGACGAAGCTGTTACTCGACTACTAAACGAAGCTGCGGAAGCAGTTTAAAAAGAAGAGTAGCTATTATTGTAAAAACATTTGGAATATTAATGTAATATTTGCTGAACAAAATGTGTAATATTTTGTAGTTTTGAATGTAATATATAAGCTGTTTGTAATTCAATTCTTTACGATGTATGAAACTTTATGTACATACCATTTTTGAGCCTTCGGCAAAAAAACACCTTCCCTTCTTTTCATGCTTCGTGAAGAATATCCATATTCCTTAAAAACATTATCCTTCGTAAGCAATAGATCTCCTTCGATATTAGAGTTGATGAAGCTGTACTGCTTCAAAACTTATTTTGTGGCTTGGCACAACTTCTTCGAAGCAATTTCCGAAGATCAACATTGTATCCCCTTCTTGTGCCATTGATGCAATATGATGTATGATGTCATGTTATGCGAATGATGTGATGATGTTATGCTATGCAAAATGATATTTGTGCCGAAGATACACACACATTCCCACAATAGAACACACAATCTCTTTGCAGTTTATTTTTCGGCTTCACCGCTTATTTTTCGGTGTATCAGCGCTGACTTTTCGCTGTAAGTTCTGCATTCCCTTAGGAACGTCTTTTGAACTTCTTCGCCTTCTATTTCGGCGGTATTCGCATTGACTTTTCGTGCTTCGCCTTATATTTCGGCGGAATCAGCGTTTATTTTTCGCTGTAAGCTCTGCATTCCCTTTGGAACGACTTTTGAGCAGAAAACTTACGCTGCGCTCCCTTAGGAACGACTTTTTGTTGCTTTAGTCAAACTTACGCTGCGTTCCTTAGAACGACTTTTTGTTGCTTCGGCACAACTTGTAATATAATTGTGAACCCCACGCTCTTGAGAACGACTTTCGTGATTCACCAACTTTTGGAACTTCGTGAGTCTGTGAAGAAGGTTTATTATATCATGACAGTTACGAAGCTATTACAAGAAATTGAAAACAACAAAAGAACTAGGCTTTCAATGATTGTTCCTTATTAAAAAGAAATTGATGACGAATGCAAAAACTGTTTTAGAGGTAGGATATCTCCTAGTAGATTTTCTTCGATTCTGGCACAATACTGTTGACTATGCGAGGTTCGGACTGTTCCCTGAAGTCTCGCTGCTGGTGAGTGTGCTGGCTCCCTTCTGGCTGCTGGCCTTGGGGATATGCGGGTTGCATTGGTGGTGGAGGTGGAGGTTGTTGCCAAAATGCCTGAGATTGGCTTGCCGAAGCAACAGAAGCTGCAGGATGGTTACCCACATACTCTGGTATGTACGGTGAATGATACGAAACATTATGCATAACTTGCTTCGGCTGGTTCTATTGAGCTGCAGCTTCTGCTATCTCCTTCTGTTTTTGGATGGTGACATGGCACATCCTTGTAGTATGGCCCTTGTCCTCACCGCAGAATAGGCAATAAATTTTCCTGGGCTGATCCCCAAACCTTCCACTGAAGCCCCTGGCGCCTCTGCCCCTTGGAGTTGGAGGCTAAGGATAGCTTTGTTGCTGCCCCGAAACCTGGGAGGAATATTGCGGCCTCTACTGCTGACCTCCTCTGTCGTCATTCTGAGTAGAGTGGATTGATCTGACGTGCCTTGGGTAGACTCTTCCTCCGAAGCCCCTGGTCATTTCGGAGAACCTGTAAGCTTCCTCTCTTCTCTGTCGAAAGTCATTATCAGCGCGGATGTATTCATCCATCTTCTGAAGCAATTTCTCCAGGGTCTGAGGGGGCTTCCTGGCGAAGTATTGCGTCGCAGGTCCTGGCCGAAGCCCTTTGATCATGGCCTCAATGACAATTTCATTGGGCACAGTTGGCGCTTGTGCCCTCAGACGCAAGAACCTTCGGACATACGCCTGGAGGTATTCTTCGTGATCTTGCGTGCACTGGAACAAAGCTTGAGCAGTAACCGGCTTTGTCTGAAACCCTTGGAAACTGGTGATCACCATGTCCTTTAGCTTCTGCCATGGTGTGATTGTTCCTGGCCAAAGAGAGGAGTACCAGGTTTGTGCAACATTCTTGACTGCCATGACGAAGGATTTCGCCATGACTGCAGTGTTGCCACCATATGAAGATATGGTTGCTTCGTAGCTCATCAGAAACTGCTTCGGATCTGAGTGTCCATCATACATGGGGAGCTAGGGTGGCTTGTAAGACGGGGGCCAAGGTGTAGCCTGCAGCTCTGCTGATAGAGGAGAAGCATTATTAAAAGCAAAATTTCCATGATGGAAATCTTCATAGCATTCATCCTTGTTGTAGAAGCCCTCTTGGTGCAGCTGTCTGTGCTGGGGCCTTCGATTTTGCTCATCTTGAGCAAGATGACGTACTTCTTCAGTGGCTTCGTCAATCTGCCTTTGTAGGTCAGCTAGCCGAGCCATTTTTTCCTTCTTCTTTTGCACTTGCTGATGAAGCATCTCCATATTCCTGATCTCTTGGTCCAACTCATCCTCTTGGGGTGTTGGACTGGTGGCCTTCCTCTTCTGGATTCGGGCCTCTCGAAGAGAAAGGGTCTCCTGGTTCGGGTCCAGCGACTGCAGAGCGACAGTCCGTGTCGCTGAAGCTTTCTTTGGTGGCATGACGAAGGTCGATGCTTGCCGAAGGTGGTCGAAAAGGGTTCACCGGAGGTGGGCGCCAATGTTGGGGACTTGTCCTTAAATGCTATGAATTAAGAACAAGGCAACACAAAAATTGTTAAACGTTAAAGTCCTTCGTCCTTCGAAGCATTATTTCCCTTTGGATATAATGAGTTCCGGACGAAGGTTATGAAGGACATACCTTCATAAGCACGACAAATAATGAAAAAAGATTCATATAAAGTATGAAAAATAACATAAACACTTAAATATTATCATTAACTCATTTCTATTTTATTATTATGGAAAAATAGAAATGATAACAAATTGCAAATGTACCTTCGGCTTGAAAGAAGGCAAAAGTACAAGCGTGACGCAAAAGCAAATGTCAAGTCCGCGTGAACAGTACGGGAGCACTATTCATCTATTTATAGGCACGGGACACAGCCCATGTAAAATTACACCCATGCCCTTTACATTTGTTAATTACTCTATAGTAATCCAGCGGGGTCTAAATAGCCTTTTCCCCTTTAAGTCGGTTTCCTTTTCTGCTATCACGCCGAAGCTCCCCTACGCATAGATTCGGCTCTGCGCCATCCTTCGCATTCTTTGAGTTTCTTCACACTATGGTTTTGACCTAAGTCCAAAGGGTGTTCATGTATCATACTCCAGGAACATTGTTAAATCATGTTTTTGAGGACCTTCGGAAGCCGAAGGCCCCCAACACTCCCTATACTCTGCAGTGTCGCCCCCGCTTATCCCTTTCAGGTAAGGTAATATCTCTCTAGTTTTCCTAATTACTTGGCCAAGGGTGTCCCATTCCACCCTTGTGGTAGCACTGTTTTCTCGGGTGGTTCTTCATGTTCCAATTAACACAGTAATCTTATCATGGATAATAAATAATCAACAGTAATAACAAAGAATGATCATGTGTAAAATTTATCTCAACACCCAAAACCATTTATAGCAATAGCAAGACTACCCAAAAAGTTCAGTGGTGATCAAGGCACAAGATAAAGCAGACTAGGGTGACCTATTGGGTCCCATCAAAATTAAGCCTAATCATGCCAAAGTGATTATAGAGAACATTATTGGGTAAATAAAAGTGGTCAAGGGCACAAGTTGCTTTCAATGAGCTCCTGCTCAGAATTATCCACCTACTGAACACCTGGGTCCTCAGTGGCTTGCTCGTCTAATCGCAGCAATACAAACAAAACATGGTACAAGAGAAATTAACACCACACCAAACATGAGGTTATACTGTAAAATAATATTCTACGCATCGCAACGAGATCGTAGGAACAAGAATCACTAAATTCGGAGTTACGGTTATCGAGTTACGATTTTATGAAGTTATTAAGTGGTTGGTATAGATTAAGCCAAATGAATAATTTTAGTTTATGTTTCATGAATAAACAAAGTTACTATATGATAGACAATATTATTACAAAATTAATTTTAGAATAAAAAGGAATTAAAATAGATTTATTATGATTTAAACAAGTTTCTATAATTATTTTAATACAAAAACTCTTTTTCTATATTTTTATTCTATTTTACAACTCTTTGGATTGCGCACAGCAATACTGAAGAGTACAGGGGCTAACTCATAAAATTTCCCAGACTCAGATTAAACCTGTGATGGACTGCGGGTTGATTTCTATGTTGCGCGGGGTCTCTTTTGTAAAGTTGCATCTGCAAAAGGGTATGCAAGGATTATAGTCGTCCGATCAATATCCTACGCTCCAAATTAGAACCGCACTCATATTGAAACGTTACGTGAGGACATCCATAAGATGGGAGATCTATGGTTTAGATTAGATCGGGGCGCCATAAGAACCAATAAGTGTTCGAGGCCGCATGTTCAACGATTGACAACGCAGATTTAATAAACGAAGCGGGTATGTGCTATAACATCACAGCCACACGTTCTAGGATCTACAGATTAGATGACATCTTTCCTGAGATCTAATCTCAGTCGCACACTACCCGATCAACGGTTGGTGGTCGCCCCTCTACGCCGGAACCCAAGACCGGCGGCGCGACGGCCCGCTGCGGTGGCGCCATGGCCACCCTTGGATGGCCGACTCCCCCAGTGTCCGAACTCAACTGATAATCCCCGAAAATCAATGTGGAGGCTAAGACAAACTTGTGCAGGTACTAATCGTCGAGAACAACCCTGAGCTGACGCTATCCTACCACGCGAGACGGCAACTTCGTCATACCAACATCGGCGAGTGGTGCCCTAGCTGGCTCGAAGCCCAGAAATCTTAAATTAAGGCAATGATATGTGTGGTAGAATGCGAGGGGATAGTTGTGACACTTACAAATGATGTTTTGACACCAGATTCGATGATTCCCAGCCCACGGCCGCGCGATGGCGATGTTGGTCACCAGCGAGGCGGTTCGGGTGCTCGACTGCATCACCCACCGATTAACACCCTGTGGTAACTTCCCCATTGCTTGGTCAACACCCGAGAGGCACAGTTGGGGGTGGAGACTCAACGCCGACGAGGATCTACAATGGCGGCCCCAAACTCTCCCTCTCGATTCTTACTGTGAACGGGGCAGGCTCTGGTCAATCGGTTCACGAGGCACCCAAGTCTTGCCCCAGGTCATATAAGGATTGCTTAGGCCAGGTCAACTCCCCCCCAAGGTCGACCTGTCGGTTTGGTCAGCGGAGGAGTCGCGCGAGGATCTCGGCGGAGTTGTTAGGAGCAGGGCGGTTACCAGCACAAGGAAGATGGAAGCCCGACACCCTGGGCCCGCGGGTCAGTGGGACGATGCGCCCTTGGAGCCATGACTGAGAGGTCTGCCATCTGGGCCCACCAGTCAGTCAGCTATTTGCGGAAAAGGCGAAAGTGGGCCGGCGCAGTGGCTTGGTGAAGTTGGGTGGGTGGAGCAGTTCGGGCCCACGACGTTGTTCTATTTTTTCTCTTTTCCTTTTCTTTTCTCTTTCCCTTTCTTCTCATCTTTGAATCTTAAATTGAAATCCAAATTTGGTTGTAACTTCTGGACTTGAATTAAATGTACCAATCCAAGGTGTCGGTATGAAAAGACACATTTATTTATATATTTTTCCTAATATTGTATATAGGGTTATCCCTTCTTGCTTCTCTTTTCTTTTCCAATTTATTTCCGAATTCTAGAAATTTAAATTAGGTTTAACCCTAATTCTCATCATTAATGTATTCTTATTAATACTACTATTAGTATTAAATGCACAAACAATTAAACTCCAACTTGATGCATTATTTCTTTATTTAATATAATTGATGCAAAAATGAGAAAAGCAACACAAGTAGTCAATTAAACCTTTTATACTTTCCCAATTTCTGTACATTCTATTCCTCCCAATATTTGGGTATTACAAATCCTACCCCCCCCTTAAAAATAATCTCGACCTCGAGATTAAGATGAACTAGGGAAGAGGTGGGGAAATTCTATTTGTAGCTCTTCTTATCTCTCCCAAGTAGCTTCATCTTCACCATGATGACTCCATTGCACTTTGCACATTTTTATCACCTTATTTCTTGTAACACGAGTCAAAGTGTCAAGGATTTTGATAGGATGCTCAGTGTAGGTTAGGTCTTCTTGCACACTAAGTTCTTCCATTGGCAACTGTTCTTCCGGGACATGGAGACACTTCTTGAGTTGAGATACGTGGAATACATCATGTACATCAGACAGATGATCTGATAGCTCAAGCTGGTAGGCCATCTCCCCAACTCGCTTAAGGATTTTGAAGGGTCCAATAAAGCGAGGGGATAACTTGCCTTTAACTTTAAACCTCCTCATTCCACGAATTGGTGACACCTTTAAGTATACATGATCACCCTCTTCAAACTCCAGTGGCCTTCTTCGATTATCAGCATAGCTCTTCTGTCGAGTCAGTGCTATCCTTAAGTTCTCCCAGATCATACAGACTTGTTCTTCTACCTCTTGAATAATTTTTGGTCCGAAGAATTGTCTTTCACCAGTCTGATCTCAATACAGAGGGGTTCTACACTTTCTGCCATATAAAGCTTCAAACGAAGACATCTTGAGACTAGCCTGATAACTGTTGTTGTAAGAGAACTCTGCATATGGTAGACTCTTGTCCCAACTGCCACCATGCTTCAGAGCATAAGCTCTCAACATATCTTCTAGTACTTGGTTAGTTCTCTCTGTCTAGCCATCAGTTTGAGGATGATAGGCCGAGATGTTCAACTTTGTGTCGAGGCTCTCATGTAACTTCTGCCAGAACCAAGATGTAAAATGGGATCCTCGGTCAGACATGATCTTCTTAGGTACTCCGTGCAAACAAACTATTCATGCCATATATAACTCGGCTAGCTTGGCCCCATGTAAGTAGTTTCACAGGGATGAAGTGAGCTACTTTGGTTAGTCTGCGATCACCCAAATAGAGTCATACCCTGCAGAAGTGTGGAGTAAACCAACGATGAAGTCCATACCAATTTCTTGCCACTTCCACTTGGGTATCTTTAGCGGGTGAAGTAATCCAGCTGGTCTCTGATGTTCAGCTTTTACCCTCGGGCAAACATCACAAACTACCACATGTGAGGCTACATCCCTTTTTAGCCCATACCACCAATACTTTTGCTTCAGATCCTGATACATCTTGGTGCTACCAGGATGAATAGAGTAATCAGAGTCATGGGCTTCCTTCAGAATGGTTTCACGAAGGTTGTCAATCTTAGGAACACATATCCTGTTCTTGAACCATATTGTGCCTTGTTCATCCTTCGTGAAGTCTAGACCTCTACCTTCTGCCATCAGATCTTTGATTTCTTGAATTTTAGCATCTCCAATCTGACCCTTGTGTATCTCTTGCTCTAAGGTAGGTTCCAGTTCTATGGTGATCCCTTCAGCATGTGCAACTATCCCCAAGTTGAGCTTTTCAAAGTCTTCTACTAACTCATCGGGTAATTGGGTGACTATAGCTGCATGGACATGTTCTTTTCGACTCAAGGCATCCGCAACCAGATTCGCCTTGCCCCGATGGTAATGGATCTCCAAGTCATAGTCTTTGATGAGCTCCAACCAACGGTGTTGCATAAGGTTGAGATCTTTCTGAGTGAAGATATACTTTAAACTCTTATGATCAGTATAGACTTGGCACTTAGTCCCCATTATATAATGCCTCCAAATCTTGAGAGCATGCACTACGACTGCCAGTTCTAAGTCATGAGTGGGGTAGTTCAACTCATGCTTCCGTAACTGGCGAGACACGTAGGCAATTACATGTCCTTCTTGCATAAGCACACATCGCAAGCCCTGGCGGTACGCATCACAATATATGTCAAATCCCTTCCGCAGATCTGGCATAATCAACACTAGGGATGACATCAGTTTAAACCTCAGTTGATTAAAACTCTCTTGGCATTTATGAATCCACTTAAACTCTTTCCCCTTCTCCAATAGTGATGTCATAGGCTTCGCTATATTGGAGAATCCTTCAATGAAACGTCTGTAAAAACCTGTGGGCCCTAGGAAACTCCGCACCTCCATGACTGAACTTGGTATCTTCCAACCTACTATCTCCCTTACTTTGACCAAATCCACTGAGATTCCACCATTGGAGATGATATGCCCAAGGAATGGTACTTCATCAAGCCAGAACTCACACTTGCTAAACTAGGCATAGAGTTGATTATCCCTCAGCTTCTGTAGTACCAATCACAGATGTTCCTCATGATCACTATCATTCTTGGAATAGATCAAAATATCGTCGATGAATACCACAACGAATCTATCAAGATACTCCATGAACACCTTATTCATCAGATTCATGAAGTAAGCTGGTGCATTAGTTAAGCCAAACGACATGACCGTGAACTCATATAGGCCATATCGGGTAGAGAAAGTCGTCTTGGGAATATCAGATGGTCTAATCTTCATTTGATGGTAACCTGATCTGAGATCAATTGTTGAGAATACCCTAGCACCTCTCATCTGATCCAAAAAATCTTCAATACAAGGTAAAGGATACTTATTCTTGATTGTTACATCATTAAGTGATCTATAATCCACACACATCCTTTGTGATCCATCCTTCTTCTGTACAAAAAGAACCGGTGCTCCCCAATGTGAGGAACTCGGTCAAATGTACCCCGCCTTTTGTAATTATGTTAGTTGTTTCTTAAGTTCTTTTAATTCTTCCAATGCATTCCCGTATGGTCTTTTAGAAATAGGAGCGGTTCCAGGTAAGAGATCAATAACAAACTCAACCTCCCTATCCGGTGGCATTCCGGGCAACTCCTCTAGAAAGACATCTGGAAATTATCTAATAATTTTGATGTGATCCCCCACAAATTTACCGTTGATCATGTATACAACATGTTTGTTAGATGTGGGTGGTGCAACTGTGACTTCAAATATATCCCCATTAGGACTAGAAAGTTCTACTGTTCCTCTAGCACAATGTATTACTACCTTTCATTGTTTTAACCAGTTCATGCCAAGGATTAAGTCTATTTCACTCTCTTCTAGCACTATAGGCATAGCCCAAAATTTCGTTCCTAGAATTGTTGCTTCTATTTTATGACTCATATATGTTGCTTCATAGGCCCCTTTATGTGTAATGACTATTGTTGAAACCTGCCTCTTGGGATAACAGAATCCAATATGGAAGAGGTGGGAGTAGTTGAAAGTCGCCTAGAGGGGGGTGAATAGGCGAAACCTGAAATTTACAACTTTAAGCACACACTACAAGCCAGGGTTAGCGTTAGAATTAAATTCAAGTCTGAAAGAGAGGGGAAAACATATCAAACAAGAATCAAGGCGAGTGAACACGGTGATTTGTTTTACCGAGGTTCGGTTCCAAAGAACCTAGTTCCCGTTGAGGAGGTCACAAAGACCGGGTCTATTTCAACCCTTTCCCTCTCTCAAACGGTCACTTAGACCGAGTGAGCCTTCTTCCTTAATCTTACAGGTCACTAAGACCCCGCAAGGACCACCACACACTTGGTGTCTCTTGCCTTGCTTACAAAGCACTTGAGAATAAGAATAAGAAAAGAAGAAAGACAATCCAAGCGACAAGAGCGCAAATGAAAACGAACACACTCTCTCACAAGTCACTAAATGTTTGAGTTGAATTCTAGGCTTGGAGAGGGTTTGATCTTTGGAAATGTGTCTTGGAGTGAATGCACTAGCTCTTTTATTGAATGTGATCTCTGAAAAACTTGGATACCAAAGGTTGTGGTGGTTGGGGGGTATTTATAGCCCCCAACCACCTTGGTAGCCGTTGGCCAAGGCTGCTGGCGATGGGCGCACCAGACAGTCCGGTGCGCCACTGGACAGGTATTGTGCGCTGCCACGTCAGCCAACCATTAGGGTTCGGAGCTGGTCGACCATTGGAGGCTTTATCCTCTTGCGGCACCGGACAGTCCGGTGCCACACCGGACAGTCCGGTGCCCCTCTGACTTCTGCACGGTACTGTGCTGCACTGTTCCTTCTATCAGAGTCGACCATTGGCGCAGATAGCTGTTGCTCCGCTGGCACACCGGACATTCCGGTGGCACACCGGACAACCCGGTGAATTATAGCGGAGCGCGCCCTGGAATTCACGAGAGTGGCTGGTTGACATCTGTATGGTCCTGGTGCACCGGACACAGTCCGGTGCGCCAATTTTCAGCACACTCAAGTTCTTTGCTCCGTTTTAAATTGAGTCCCTAACTTGAATCTTTTATTGGTTTGTGTTGAACCTTATGCACCTGTAATATATGAATTCTAGACAAACTAGTTAGTCCATGTGTTTGTGTTGACTATCAACCACCAAAATTAATTATAGGAAAAGGTTAACCCTATTTCCCTTTCAATCTCCTCCTTTTTGGTAATTGATGCCAACACAAACCAAAGGAAATACAAAGTGCATAAATGTAACTAGTTTGCATTTGGAATGTGCATAGGTTACTTGGATTTAAACCAATTGAAAATCTCACTGAGTATGAATGGATTGCTTTTTCTTTTATTTAACATTTTGGACCACTTTTGCACCACATGTTTGTTTTTGCAAATTCTTTTGGAAAATCTTTTCAAAGTCTTTTTGCAAATAGTCAAAGGTATATGGATAATATTGCAAGAAGCATTTTCAAGATTTGAAATTTCTCCCCCTGTTTTAAATGCTTTTCCTTTGACTAAATATCAAACTCCCCTGAATGAAATTCTCCTCTTAGATTTCAAGAGGGTTTTTTAAATTTTAGATACCAATTGATATCATATACTAATTTGAGAATACATCAATAGAAACCAAATGAGAAAATACAAATTAAAACTTCATTTTGAATTTTTTTGAAATTGTGGTGGTGCGGTCCTTTTGCTTTGGGCTTAATATTCTCTCCCCCTTTGGCATTAATCGCCAAAAACGGAGACTATGAGAGCCCTTTCGCATCTTTCTCCCCCTTTGGGCCCTAATACTTTCTCCCCATTGGTACAAGTAAATAAGTGTGAAGGATTATACAAATTGAGAGTGTGGAGGAACAAAGGCAAAGGGTAGATGATACCGTCAGAGTTGTGGAGTGAAAGCCTTGTTCTTTGCCGAAGACTCCATTTCCCTTTCAATCTACGACTTAGTATAGAAATACACTTGAAAACACATTAGTGGTAGCCTTGGTACAAGAATAATAAGAAATATGCATTTGCACCAAATGAATGAGACATGATCAAAGGTATATAAATGAGCTATGTGTGCAATGTTTCAATCAAAATTCCGAGAATCAAGTATATTTAGCTTATTCCTAAGTTTGCTAAAGGTTTTCTCATCTAGTGGCCTGGTAAAGATATCAGCTAATTGGTTTTTGATGCTCACATAAGCTATTTCGATATCCCCTTTTGTTGGTGATCTCTCAGAAAGTGATACCAGATGTCTATGTGCTTAGTGCGGCTGTGTTCAACGGGATTATCCGCCATGTAGATTGCACTCTCATTATCACATAAGAGGGGACTTTGCTCAATTTGTAGCCATAGTCCCTAAGGGTTTGCCTCATCCAAAGTAATTGCGCACAACAATGGTCTGCGGCAATGTACTCGGCTTCGGCGGTGGAAAGAGCTACTGAGTTTTGTTTCTTTGAAGCCCATGACACCAGGGATCTCCCTAGAAACTGACAAGTCCCTGATGTGCTCTTCCTATCAATTTTACACCCTGCCCAATCGACATCGAAATATCCTATTAAATCAAAAGTGGATCCCTTGGGGTACCAAAGCCCAAACTTAGGAGTGTAAACTAAATATCTCATGATTCTTTTCACGGCCCTAAGGTGAACTTCCTTAGGATCTGCCTAGAACCTTGCACACATGCATACTGAAAGCACAATATCTGGTCGAGATGCACATAAATAGAGTAAAGATCCTATCATCGACCGGTATATCTTTTGATCTACGGATTTACCTCTCGTGTCGAGGTCGAGATGCCCATTGGTTCCCATGGGTGTCTTGATGGGTTTGCCATCCTTCATTCCAAACTTCTTAAGTATGTCTTGAATGTACTTTGTTTGGTTGATGAAGGTGCCCTCTTGGAGTTGCTTGATTTGAAATCCTGGGAAATATCTCAACTCCCCCATCATAGACATCTCGAATTTCTGTATCATGATCCTACTAAACTCTTCACAAGTTGACTTGTTGGTAGACCCAAATATAATGTCATCAACATAAATTTGGCATACAAGCAAGTCTTTTGCAATAATTTTAGTAAAGAGAGTAGGATCAGCTTTACTGACTTTGAAGCCATTAGTGATAAGAAAATCTCGCAGGCATTCATACCATGCTCTTGGGGCTTGCTTGAGCCCATAAAGCGCCTTTGAGAGTTTGTAAACATGGTTAGGGTACTCACTATCTTCAAAGCCGGGAGGTTGCTCAACATAGACCTCTTCCTTGATAGGTCCATTGAGGAAGGCACTTTTCACGTCCATTTGATAGAGCTTAAAGCCGTGGTAAGTAGCATAAGCAAGTAATATACAAATTGATTCAAGCCTAGCTACGGGTGTAAGGTTCATCAAAGTCCAAACCTTCGACTTGTGAATATCCTTTGGCCACAAGTCGGTCTTTGTTTCTTATCACCACACCATGCTCATCTTGCTTGTTTCGAAATACCCACTTGGTACCTACAACATTTTGATTAGGACGTGGAATTAAATGCCATACCTCATTCCTCGTGAAGTTGTTGAGCTCCTCTTGCATACCTACAACATAGATCTCTTAGTGCATCCTCCACCCCCCTTATTAATGTCACCAAGGATGGAGTTGAGGGGTGATCTCATTGAATTGCTTGGTGGACTCTTGGGTGTGGTGATCTTTGACCCTGAATTTCTTGATCATCTTCCTTGTCTTCATTATTTTCAACTCCCCCTTGATCATTGGCCTCTTCTTGAGGTGGCTCATCCTCTTGATCTTCATCTTCATCTTTTTGAGCCTAATCCTCATCTTGAGTTGGTGGAGAAGCTTGATTGGAAGATGATGGTTGATCTTGTGTTTGTGGAGGCTCTTCGGATTCTTTAGGACACACATCCCCAATGGACATGTTCCTTAGCGCGACGCGTGGAGCCTCTTCATCATCTAATTCATCAAGATCAACTTGCTCCACTTGGGAGCCATTAGTCTCATCAAACACAATGTCACAAGAAACCTCAACCAATCCAGTGGATTTGTTGAAGACTCTATATGCACTTGTGTTTGAGTCATAACCAAGTAAAAAGCCTTCTACAACTTTAGGAGCAAATTTAGATTTTCTACCTCTTTTAATAAGAATAAAGCATTTACTCCCAAAGACTCTAAAATATGAAACATTGGGCTTTTTACCAGTGAGGAGTTCATATGATGTCTTCTTGAGGATTCGGTGAAGGTAGAGCCGGTTGGTGGAGTAGCAGGTGGTGTTAATCGCCTCGGCCCAAAACTAGTCCGGTGTCTTGTACTCATCAAGCATGGTTCTTGCCATAGAGTTCTATTCTTCCTCTCCACTACACCATTTTGTTGAGGTGTGTAGGGAGAAGAGAACTCATGCTTGATGCCCTCCTCCTCAAGAAATCCTTCAATTTGAGAATTCTTGAACTCTGTCCCATTATTGCTTCTTATCTTTTTGATCCATAATCTAAACTCATTTTGAGCTCGTCTTAAGAATTCTTTTAAGGTTTCTTGGGTTTGTGATTTTTCCTGCAAAAAGAACACCAAAGTGAAGCGAGAATAATCATCCACAATAACTAGACAATACTTACTCCCGTCGATGCTTATGTAAGCGATCGGGTCGAATAGATCCATGTGGAGCAACTCAAGTGGCATGTCCGTCGTCATTATGTTCTTGTGTGGATGATGAGCGCCAACTTGCTTTCCTGCTTGACATGCGCTACAAACCCTATCTTTCTCAAAATGAACATTTGTTAGTCCTAAAATGTGTTCTCCCTTTAGAAGTTTGTGGAGATTCTTCATTCCAACATGGGCAAGTCGGCGATGCCAGAGCCAACCCATATTAGTCTTAGCAATTAAGCAAGTGTCAAGTTCAGCTTTGTTATCATTAAAATCAACTAAATATAGCTAACCCTCTAACACTCCCTTAAATGCAATTGAATCATCACTTCTTCTAAAGACAGTACCTATATCAGTGAATAGACAGTTGTAGCCCATTTTACATAATTGAGAGATAAAAATCAAGTTGTAGTCTAAAGAATCTACAAGAAAAATATTGGAAATGGAATGGTCAGGAGATATAGCAATTTTACCCAAACCTTTGACCAAACCTTGATTTCCATCCCTGAATGTAATAGCTCGTTGGGGATCTTCATTTTTCTCATAGGAGGAGAATATTCTCTTCTCCCCTGTCATGTGGTTTGTGCACCCGCTATCGATTATCCAACTTGAACCACCGGATGCATAAACCTATAAAACAATTTTAGGACTTGTTCTTAGGTACCCAAATGGTCTTGGGTCCTTTCACATTATAAACAAGCACCTTGGGTAACCAAACACAAGTCCTTGGACTCTTGTGTTTGCCCCCAACATATTTGGCAACTATTTTTCCTGATTTGTTAGTTAAAACCTAAGATGCATCAAAAGTCTTAAAAGAGATAGAAAGCATTTATGCCCCTGGTTGGTTTTAGTGATTAATGACAACGTAATGTTATATGTGACTAACGTGTGTTTTGCAGAGACAAATGGTAAGTTAGGTCGCATTACAGGTAGATGTACTACAACGGTGAAAACAACCCCGAAGATAAGAACTTGAAGCGACGACTAAAGCGATGAAACAAAAAAGTGAAGGTCTTTGTATTCCGAGTGTCAAGGAGTTGCGGACACTCGTGATATAGTTAGGTCTTTTATTTTTATTTTAGCCATACTATAAAGAGGGGTTGTCGATGAGTAGTTTGACCAAGAGAGTTCTAGTGTAGTGTTGGTGCATATTCACACTCACATATAGTCCTAGGTGTCACTCTAGAACATACTCACAAGTTAGAACGAAAACTGATTTGAAAAACAGCAGAAAATAGAAATTAGAGTTTCTATCTTTGGGGCACCGGACTGTCCGGTGCGCCCTCTGTCAGGTGGGGCCAAGTTGGCCCTGGGAAGGTCTTTCCCCTCGCAGAAACCCGAGAGCGCAGGGTTTGGAAGTTGAATTTTAGTGGCACACCGGACAGCGCATCAGACTGTCTGGTGCGCATCGGACAGTGACTGTTAAGTGTCTGATGTGCCATCTGCCCAACGGCTAGCTGTCAGAACTAGCCGTTGGAGTCAATCGTTGGCGCACCGTTAGCGCACCGGACTGTCCGGTGCGCCCATGCATAGCAGATTCCTGGTAATGGCTAGTTGGTGGGTGAGGGCTATTTATACCCCCTCCACCCACCATATTCATATTCTTGCTGCCCACATTTACTCCTACACTTTGGTAGAGCATTGCAAGCACCACAAAGCCTAGTGAGGTGATTAGAGAATCTTAATCCTGCATTTGGACCTCAATAGCGCTAGCGAGAGCCACCTAGAGCACACACCACTTGCATTAGGCTTCTCTTGGTCAAGCGAAAGTCTATAGTTTGTTACTCTTAGTGATCGGCATCACCTAGACGGCTTGGTGGCGTTGGGAGCTCTGTGATCAACGTGGAGATCTTGTTGGTAACCTGACTCAAGTTTGTAAGCAGTCGTGAGGGATCCACCGCGCTGGAGTGGCAAAGGATCATCTCGTAGTGAGCACTTGGTTCTTGCGAGTACCAAGGGGGAGCGATACCCTTGCGCGGGTGCTCCAACGAGGACTAGGGGAGCGATACCCTTGCGCCAACTCTTCGATACCTCGGGAAAAATTGGAGGAGTCTTCTAAACCTTACTTTACATTTCGCACTTAATTCAAGCATTTTATATTGTGTATTTGTTTAGCAAGTATTTGAAGTATTGTCTTAGCATTATTGTATTTCTAGTATTATTCTCTTAGTGCTAGTTGTTGGGGTGAAGTTGGGCTCTTGCTTAGGTTTTAATTAGTGTTGATTTTTAGAAAAGCCCAATTCACCCCCTTTTGGGCATCGTGATCCTTTCAATTGGTATCGGAGCTTTGTTGCTCTTAGATTAGCTTAACCGCTAGAGTAACGATGTCCAGTGGGGATGGACCTCCTCCCATTTTTGATGGTGACGATTTTCCATATTGGAAAATTCGTATGGAAGCATATTTAGAGGCTATAGACATTGGTGTCTACAAAGCCGCCACACAAGGATTCCTCGAACCTAGAGATCCCACAAATCTTGTAGGTGAAGAGTTTAACTATGAGAAATGGAATGCTAAGGCCAAAAACACCCTTTTTAGAGGCCTTTGCAAAGATGTGTTTACTAGAGTTAGAAACCATAAAAATGTTCATGATTTGTGGATGGACATATGTGCTCTACATGAAGGAACTAGAAGTGAGCGTGAGGAGAGATATCACATTGCTATGAGAAAATTAAATTCTTTTGAAATGCTTGCTAATGAAAATGCCAATGCTATGTACTCACGTCTCAATATTCTTGTAGAGGAAGTAAATGGCTTGGGGCTTACACAAATTTCACAACCGGATGTTGTGAGGAAGATTCTCAGTGTCCTCCCAATTGACAAATATGGACACATTGTCACTGTGCTGCATTAGATGGATCTTTCAGTTGCCACTCCTACATAGATATTGGGAAAGATCAATGCTCATGAGATGTACATGCACATCAATGACAAGGATGAGTCATCTTCCAAGAGAAAGGATTTGGCTCTAAAAGCAAATCAAGAAAGAAAAGGAAAAGCTAATGTACAAATTGAGGAGGAATCCTCAAGTGATGATGATCTTGATGCTAACATTGCCTTGATGGTGAGGAAGACCACCAAGATGTTAAAGAAGCTCAACAGAGAAGGCATCAAATTTGACTCAAGAAAGAAGAAATTCTTTTCTAGCAAAAGAAAGCTCATTTCTGAAATGGATTGCTACAATTGTGGAAAGCTTGGTCATCTTGCTAATCAATGTAACAAGCCCAATAAGAACAAGTTCAAGGGCAAGAAAGAAGATGACAGTGATGATGAGAAAAAGGAAAAGAGATTCTTCAAGAGGAAGGATGGGAAGCACAAGAGGTTCCACAAAAAGAAAAATGGAAAGGCATACATTGTTGGTGACTGGCTCACTGACATTGAGTCATCAAGTGGATCTTCTTCAAGTGAATAAGAAAATGATGTAAAAGTTGCCGCTATCGCTGGGGACTTCTCTTCACCACCACCATCACCATCATCGACTTCTCACCTATGCCTCATGGCTAGAGGTGAACGGAAGGTACAAAATGATAATGATATTATTGATGATAGTGATAGTGATGATGAATTTGCTTCACCTTCCTATGATGATTTAGCTGACTTGCTTAAAGAATACACTCAAATCATTAGGAAGTCAAAAGCTAAATGTGATAAGTTGAAGGATGAAAATGAATTTTTAAATGCAAAATATGACATAGTTATTTAAGCTAGTGATGAAATGAAAGAGGAAAATAAAACTATGTCATCCACTATAAATGAGCTTACATCCTCCCTAAAAGATGCTAAGGATAAATGTGACAAGTTAAATGAAGCTAATAGGGAGTTGAAAGATAGACTAGTAAAAATTAAGGAAGACTATACTAAGATTAAATTTAATCATGATAATCTTCTTGTTGAAAATGAACTTTTATCTTGCAAAACACATGAGGCTATTAACCCTGTTGTTAAGATTGATGTAGCAACCTCATGTGATGATTTGAGTCAAGGTGATCAAACTAGTCTACATGATGAACTGACCGAAAAAGTTGAAGTCTTGACTTTAGACAATAAAAAAATGAAGAGATATATGACTGATGCAACTACTAGAGGAAAGGTTGCTATTGAGAACAATGATTTCAACAATGAGTTGGCAGTGGATAATGAAAGGCTTAAAAATGAGGTCAAGAAACTTAAGAGTGAAAATGAACATCTTGCAACAAGTGTGCAAAAGTTCAACAAGGGCCAATACCTCCAAAATGAATTGCTCATGAACACTATCATGAAAAACAACAAGAGTGGTATTGGATACAATTCTTTTGTGCAAAAGAAAGCTACAACTCAATACAAGCCAAAGTAGACTCATAAGCCTATCAAATGTTTTGAGTGTGGAAAAGAAGGTCATTTTGCCCACAACTGCAAAGCTAAACCACCAACTCCCTTGCCAAAGCACTCAAGACCATTTGCCTTCAATGCTCATTATGTTCTAAGAAAAGTAGCAAATGGAAAGGTCAAATTTACATTCCTAGGTCCACCAAGCAAGAGTAGACCTAGACAAATTTGGGTTTCAAAGTCATTGATTGAGAAAGTTACTGGTCCTATGCAATATAGGGCCCTCAAAGCTCAAGCTTGATTTGTCTATGGATGTAGGTGAACTACAAGACCGGTGGGAGCCATTGGGTTATTGACAGTGGATGCACACAACATATGACAGGCAACCCATGGATGTTCACCTCACTTGATGAGAATGTTGATGGACAAGACAAAATCACATTTGGGGACAATTCAAAGGGAAAAGTTCAAGGACTTGGCAAGGTGGCAATTTCAAATGTTCTCTTGGATGCACCTTTGAGCTTCAACTTATTATCAGTGGGTCAACTCTGTGATCTTGGACTTCAATGCTTATTCACTCCAATAGAGGTTATTGTATCAAAAATGGATGATGAATCAATGGTGTCCAAAGGATTTAGATACAACAATCTCTACTTAGTGGATTTCACCTCTGAAGATGCAGACTTAAGAACTTGCCTCTTTACCAAAGCATCACTTGGATGGCTATGGCATAGAAGGCTTGCACATGTTGGAATGAGCACACTCAAGAAAGTATTAAAGAAGGACATGGTCAGAGGACTAAAGGATGTTGTATTTGAAAAGGACAAGCCGTGTAGCGCATGTCAAGCTGGAAAGCAAGTTGCTAACACATATCCTACAAAAGCTTTCATGTCAACATCAAGGCCACTGGAACTACTTCACATGGATTTATTTGGACCAACAACTTATGCAAGTGCTGGTGGCAACCTCTACTGTCTGGTGATAGTTGATGATTTTTCAAGATACACTTGGGTGTTCTTTCTCCATGATAAATCTAAAGTTGCATCTATATTCAAGAAGTTTGCCAAGAAAGCTCAAAATGATTTTGATTGCAAGATCAAGAAGATTAGAAGTGATAATGGTAAAGAATTTGACAACACCAACATACATGAATACTGTGATGAGATTGGGATCAAGCATGAAGTGTCAGCAACATATACACCTCAACAAAATGGAGTTGTTCAAAGGAAAAACAGGACCTTGATCACACTTGCAAGAACAATGATTGATGAGTATAACACACCGGAGAGGTTTTGGGCCGAAGCTGTCAACACTGCATGTTATGCATCAAACAGGCTATTTCCTCACCGGCTACTTGCAAAGACTCCCTATGAACTGCTAAATGGGAAAAAGCCAGATGTCTCCTTCCGGGTGTTTGGATGCAAATGCTACATTTACAAGAAACACCATCACCTAGGGAAGTTACAAAGACATTGTGATATTGGTTTTCTATTGGGTTATTCATCAAAGTCCAAAGCATATCGAGTATTCAATCTTGCCACTGGCGTGGTAGAAGAAACATATGATGTGGAATTTGATGAGACTAATGGCTCCCAAGGAGCACTTGAAAATCTTGATGATGTAGGTGATGAGCCACTTAGGGAAGCCATGAAGAACATGCCAATTGGAGCTATCAAACCAAAAGAAGATGAAGAAGAGGTGCAAAACATTGACAGGCCTTCTTCATCAAGTGTACCACAAGATGATGAAAAAGATGAGAGGCATGCAAATGAAGATACATTTGTCTCTCAAGAACAAGCAAGGGTACAAGACAAAGATGTTGATGCTCCAGGATCTTCTTCCCAAGTGGTTGACAGGAGAAACTCATCACTACTTCAAGCACACCCACAAGACCAAATCATTGGGAGTCCTTCACAAGGGGTTATTACTTGATCACATAAACATGCTTATTTTATTGAACATCACTCCTTTGTTTCTTATGTTGAGCCTACATGTATAGATGAGGCGCTACAGGATCCGAACTGGGTGAACGCCATGCATGAAGAACTAAACAACTTCACCCGTAACCAAGTTTGGACCCTGGAGAAGCCCCCACAAGATGCAAGGATCATTTGAACAAAGTGGGTGTTCAGAAACAAACAAGATGATCAAGGCATTATTGTGAGGAATAAGGCAAGACTTGTTGCAAAGGGCTTCTCTCAAGTTGAAGGCTTAGATTTTGGAGAGACCTTTGCACCGGTTGCTCGACTTGAAGCCATCTGTATCCTACTCGCATATGCATCATGCTATGATATAAAGCTTTATCAAATGGATGTTAAAAGTGCATTTTTAAATGGCTTCATAAATGAACTTGTTTATGTTGAGCAACCACCCGGGTTTGAAGACCCTAGATATCCTAACCATGCTTACAGGCTATCTAAGGCGCTATATGGGTTAAAGCAAGCTCCAAGGGCTTGGTATGAGCGTCTTCGTGACTTCCTCATCGAAAAGGGCTTCAATATCGAGACCGTCGACACAACCTTATTCACAAAGAAGCATAATGGTGATATTTTCATTTGTCAAGTATATGTTGATGACATAATCTTTGGCTCGACAAATAATTATCATTGCAAGGAATTTGGTGAGTTGATGTCAAAGGAGTTCGAGATGTCTATGATTGGTGAGCTGACGTACTTCCTCGGCTTTCAAGTCAAGCAAATGAAAGATGGTAACTTCCTCTCACAAGAGAAGTATACCAAAGACTTGTTGAAAAGGTTCAACATGGAGAAGTGCAAACCAATCAAGACACCTATGCCAACAAATGGACATCTCGACCTCGATGAGGGAGGTAACCCGGTTGATCAAACTCTCTACCGTTCTATGATTGGTAGTTTATTGTATCTTACCACATCTAGGCCCGATATCATGTTTAGTGTTTGTATGTGTGCTAGATTTCAATCAAATCCTAAGAAAGCTCATCTTCACGCTGTTAAAAGAATTCTTAGGTATCTCAAGCACACCCCAAGTGTTGGCCTTTGGTATCCCAAAGGAGCTACTTTTGACTTAATTGGCTATTTCGATTCGGATTATACCGGTTGCAAAATTGATAGAAAAAGTATTTCTAGGGGATGTCATTTGCTTGGGAGATCACTAGTATCATGGACATCCAAAAAGCAAAATAGTGTTGTCTTGTCAATCGCCGAAGCAGAATACATTGCCGCGGGTGCTTGTTGCACACAAATTTTATATATGAAACAAACTCTTCTAGACTATGGCGTAATTCTAGAAAAGGTACCTTTGTTGTGTGACAATGAGAGTGCTGTTAAAATTGCTAATAATCCTGTACAACACTCTCGCACCAAGCACATTGATATCTGTCATCACTTCCTTAGAGATCATGTTGTGAAAGGAGACATCATTTTAGAAGGAGTGAGGTCGGAAGATCAATTAATGGATATTTTCACTAAGCCACTTGATAAAACCCGCTTTTGCATGTTGAGAAATGAATTAAATATACTTGATCTCAGAAATTTTATTTAAGATATCAAATGGTGTTGTCAAGCTTGCATTGCATGTTTAAATTTCTTGTATTGCATCTAGGGCTTGTCTAACCTAGTTAATATAACCGCCAACAAAGCGAGTGAAAAAGCTTAACTCGGGCTCAAACTTGACAAGTCTTAGTTTTAAGCTTTTAGTACTTAAATTCCTACTTACTATGCAATTGTTGGTTCTTGAGATATGCATGAGGCACTACACTTAGGGGGAGTATTCAAAACTCAAATCGTTCATGCAAACCCCTAGTGCAAAGACAAAATGCAAATCTCAACATTTGCCTATTTTCTCTAAAAATTATCTAGCCTATGGCAAAATATTTTGAAAATTATGAGAAAATATATGAGGGTGCCAATACCTGTCCCAACAGGTGTTCTTTTGTGTGATTATAAGTTGGGATTTGGTTTGGTTAAAATTTAGATAGAAAATTTGAAAAATTTCAAAATCCCCTCTGTCTGGGCTCACCGGACAGTCCGGTGTGCACCGGACACTGCACTATACACTGTCCAGTGCACCGGCCGCGCGCGCAGATCTCCTTTTTCCTGTGCACTGTCCGGTGTGCACCGGACAAGCACTGTAGACTGTCCGGTGCGCCCATAACACGTTTTTAAAAAACCTTTCCCTGCCCGAGCCCGAGGTAGGGACACTTCCTCCTCTCTGTCTGGCGCGCTCTGTGCTCTCTCTGGTGCTCGGTGCTTTCCACCTTGCCACCGGCGAGCTCCTGCTGTTCTCCGGCGACCGAGCTCCCTTTGTGCTCTCCCTCTTTCTCCCTCTCGGTGAGTTCCTCTCCCCTCTGTGTTTTCCCTCTTCTCTCTATTGTTTGTGAAATTTTTTGAAATTCAACAAAACCTTGTAATCTTGCTCAAACAACTCTATATCAACTCTATAACAAAAGTTATTGAGGATTCATGTAGAGAAAATGCCAAGAAAATATCAAGACAATACCCCGATTGCCTTAAAAATATAGTTTAAAGCTTTATAATAATGCTACCTTGACCAAAGTGAAACTTTAATTTATATTCAAGATATGAGGTTTGACTTTTACTAAAAGTTGGAGAACAGGTGTTATACAACAAATATTATATTTAAATCAAGTCTTGATTCAATCTCTAAGAATCTCAAACAATGCCATCAAGACAGAATAAAAATCTGATTTTAGGATTCGAATTCTTCTAAGTCTGAAATCAGCATCGTTCGGGTCGACGTCTCGCGTTCCCAAATTTTTGTTGAACAACTCAAGTTTTTCCAAATATAAAAGTTGTTAATAACTAATAGAGGCACAACATATTAAAAGATGGCATTCATCCGATTCCGTTTGACATACTTTGACATTCAGTTTTCACGAGTTTCGACTGATTTCTAACCCACTGACAAACCAGTTTTCGTGGGTTTATAACTCTCTAGCCAGTGCCCGAATCGCCTCAATCTCTATACAAGATTTGTAGAGTGTACATCAAGGAAGAAATCTTCTACAGCGACCAAGATCCGAAAACAAGCAGAAAACACCAAAAATGACCGCCCAATGTCCACATTTTTCAACCTGCCACTGCCCACTGCCACCTGACATGTCCAGAGCTCCAGCTCAATAAATGGCAGCCCACCCCTCTCCTTCCCTTCCCCCACACGCCACTTCTCCTCTCTGTTCCAAAACACAGCAGCAGCCTCCTCCCTCATCTCCACGCCCACCTACCAAGCTCCACCATCCATCCATGGCCGCGCCGAGCTTCCACTGGTCGTCCTGTGCGCCGACCGCCAGCATGGACACGCGTGGCCTGAGGCCACAGCCAGCCTTGCTACAGGCACCGGCGGGCGAGCCAGGGACGCAGCCAGCCCTGGCCAACCTCTGCCGGCCCAGCCGGAGCCGACCTCCATCCTCCCCAAGCGGTGGTGGCAGCCCTGCGTACATGCAGTTTGAAGGTAGAAGAAGACCTTCATGTTCCTATGACGTGTGGGCCTAGAGCTAGTATTTTTGTGTCAAAGTTGCAGATTTCTGTGTTATGTTCTAAAATTCATATCTTGAGTTTGGTAGCTCCAAAAATCACGAAACTTGTTTTGTTGACTTCCTTATGAAATTCTCTGTCTAATAGATCTATAGGTTGGCATGTTTTAGTGGAAAAGTTTTTCTGTAGAAATTCGTATTTAAAAACTGGTTTAGAAAACAAATGAACTTGCTTCTCTCCATAGTTTTAATTATAAAAATCCAAAAATGATGAAACTTGTTTTGTTGGTTAGATGTTGTCATACTCTAGCTAAGAAAAATATAAAACACATATGGTGTTCACTGTTTTATTGGTATGTTAATTAAAACATGTTAAATAGAGAAAAGAAGATTGATTTGCTTGTTATTTTTTTGATCTGTAGCTCTAGTGCTTCAAATGGATTCAGATTTTTAAAGTAGACTCTTGGTGTGATGCTTGGTGACTGGTAAAAAGTTCATGAATTGTTGTGCATGTATGATTAAGTTAGTGATTTAACTTGTTTAATGCACCTTAAGTAGTTTTAAATGATTTAAAAATAATATATAGATGCAAAAATGTAAAATGGAATTCCACTGTCCTTGCATGATATTATAATAGCCTAAGAAAACTTAATATGGTCATGCATCCACAGAAAATAATTAGTTTTAGATTTAACTTGCTCTCACATGCTTTATTGCATTAACAATTTGTTATTTTTGTATTAAATAAAATATAAAACCTGGGTATGTGAAATTTATACATTGGTCATGATTTGTCTTTATCTATGCCTCATAAAAATTCCAGCCCCAAATTAGATAGTTTCATTTGGTGCTAAAATAACACCTATTTTATAATTGCAAGACTTAGTGAAAAATTAGGAGTAAATAAAATCATGCATGTTCATAGAATGCTTGAGTTATACCTTAAAACTAATTAGAGATTCAATGGTTATGTCATGGTGTTCTAAAGATAAATATTAATAGTGCTTCATCATGATTTTGTGTGATGTCGGACATGTGTGCCGAAGTGTTTTATTTTGGTGAATGTGTTTGTTAATTGTGTGGTAATTCTAGCGCACGAAATAACTTGGATAAAAAGTTAGTAAGTCTACTTGTTGGTCCTAATTTGATTGTTTCAACTCCAACAAATGGTAAAGTGTTAAAATGATTCAAGTCTCTAGAACGCGACAATTTTTGAAGTGAATAGGAGCTGAATTTTATTGGTTGCTGTTTTGGGCTGCACGTACTGTTTTCGTCGTGCTGTTTGTTTGATGAACTAAATTATGTTTTCTGTAGAAACGCCATATAAGAAAGTTGTAGATGACTTTATTATCTTACCTGTGTTAAAATTTTACAGACATAAGTCTAATCGTTTAGAAGTTGTGCTTTTCGCAAATTCAGTAACTGAATCTGTCCAATCTCTATACAGATTTCAGAGAGTGAATTGTTTGCTTAAGCTAATGTTACAATCTGTTCATGGTCATTATAAGAAAGTTGTAGATACTTTTCTTATCTTGCTTGTGTTAAACTTTCACAACCATAGGCCTGACAGTTTAGGAGTTATGAATTTTACAAACTGGTCGCTGTGTTCTGTCCACTGACAGCACATATTTCGAAAACTGAATTGTTTGATTCAGTTCAACATGGAATCACCCCTTGGTGATTATAAAAGTTGTGTATTACTTTTGCTAAGATTTTCAAAAAGTCTTAGATCACTCTTTTTGGTGGTCTGAAGATTAAGTTATGAATGTTTAAAGTGAGAAGACTGAATCTGTCCAGTTCTGGACAGCAAAGTCTTCTAGTGTATTTTATCCTTAGTTAAATATTGAATCACCTTAAGATGTTTATAAATGATATGTAGACGATTTTATTACCTTTCCAGAAAGTCTAGGATCACCTTGTTTGGATGCCTGAATCTTCAGTTATAAATTTTTAAAGACACAAGTCTGAATCTGTCCAAATCTGGACAGCGCTGTTGTGTTAACACCTTTTGACCTTGCTAAGTGTTTAATCATGCTGTGATGACAATACCAAAGTTGTAAAGCACTTTTCAAGCTTTCTAGAAAGTCCTAGTTTACTATTTTTGGTTAAATATCTTGTGAGTTATGACTGAAACAAGTGACTGCTGTATTGCTGTCCAAAAATTCTGATAGTGCGCTTTTGATTGTTTAGTTCATCCTTCTCGCTAAAAATGTTTGGTTTGCTCTTAAGTAATGTGGACTTGCCATGGTTAAGCTAGAGATGACATGTGTGTCTTGCTTTATATGTTTCTTCTCTAGTTGATTGTGATATAGGAGTTTCCATAGACATTGATGCCTATGTCCTCTATTGAACTTGTGTGCTCGGTGATGCTTTTGCGCGATCAATAGGAGAACTAATGAAAAGTCGTGTCCAAATAAATAAAATGTGCGTACTTGTGGTGTCGTAGTGGTGTTGCGTAAATACATAAAATATTTGTTGTCTTTTAATGGTTTAATGTTGAACGTCGATAGTGTGTAGATAACTAAAGCGAACATGTGATTGTTACGATGTCTTCCATTTTATTGTTTAGTTCGCCACTGTGTCCTTGTATGTCTTGTGCTACTTTTGTGCTACTTTCATTGTATTCATACATATGCACCTTGCATCTCATTTAGGACCGAGAGATGACGATCGTGCAAGTGATGTGGTGCCACCCACAAGATGCAGTCGGTGGACGACCCAAGGAAGAATGGACTTAACCAGTGGATGCTCGCCGAGCGAGTACCCTCCCCCGGCAAACACTATCTAAGTGTTAAATTAAAGGCAAGCCCCGGTTTTATGCATAACCGTTTATATATGCTATTTTACTACACTTAATGTTTGTAGGCTTGTACCGTGCACTTAAGTGTAGGAGTTGGTTGAAACCCTAGTTGCATGAACTTAGGATTCCTGTTGAGATGGATACTAGTATGCTAGGTCGAGTAGCTGCTTTACTAATTAGGGATCTCGGTAGAAGTCGAGTGATTTTTCTAGCACTCGCGCGAGGTCAGGACATTGATTGTACCCACTTTCATATCATATTGATGTTGGTTTGTGGACACGGATCCATGGGGATGCGTGGTCTACGAGATGAAAATGAAATAAGGATTAACGTGCGGATACCTGTGTCAAGCGTTTGAATGTACTAAGCACATGCCGAGAAATATGGTAAATCGGTAAGCCTAGTACCTGATTGAACCTGGCAGTGGACTTTACCCCTCACGCGACCTGAGACGTGGTCTCCCATTCCGGTTATGGTGGGTACAAGTGCGGTCACTGCACGACGGCAGTCGGGGTCAGTAAGGCATTGTACGCCAAGGCGGTGAGCCCTGATCTGCTGACGGGGAATCGATGGGGACGGTTGATATGTGTGGGGACGGAGTGCCCCTACATGTCGTGTGTTTAGGTTTACCTTGCAAGGATAAAAACTCGATTCGAATCGTCTGCTTCTCGCAGCTAATGAGACTGCTTGATCCATTATACTGCATTGAGTAATAAGTGGAAATGAGGTGACTGACAAAAAGTTGTTGATTGATAAAATGTTTGATACCATGTATGAATAGCTAGGTACACATCTAGTCTAAAAGGATCATACTAAAACTTGAAAAGCTAAAACTTGATTTTAGACTCAGCTAGTGCTTTTGGCAAACCAAACCCCTCAGCCAAACAGCTGCATGTCTAGAGGTAGAGGAGTAGACTCCTCACACCGGGTAAGTCTAGCTGAGTATTAGTATACTCAGCCTTGCTTGTGGCACAATTTTTGCAGGTACCTCCTTGATTTTGGTTGATGGTGTGACTTGGCCTTCATCCTTACCACCGGGATAGACGGTCGAGTGGGTTACTGCTTCCGCAGGAGAGGACCAGGAGGAGTAGCGTGGCCAGGCTTCGCCATGTTACTCGGTTTTCTCCGTTAGTTATTTTCGCTGCATTAAAATTTATGGTTATTATTTCTGAAACTCCGATAATGTAATCACTAATTATACTTATTAAATTTGTGGTATTATGTTTTATTGTATTTCTCTGTGCCTCACCTTCGAGTGAGCTAGTGGTATTCGATCCTGGTAAGTGGCTTTATCGGACTAGATCCGAGGGACTGACGGGTTATTCCTGTTTAAGTGTGTTGCTGCCCTTAAGGGTGCGACTTGGGCGCTTAAGCTGGAATAATTCGGGCGGTTCCGCCAGATACACTCAAATCATTAGGAAGTCAAAAGCTAAATGTGATAAGTTGAAGGATGAAAATAAATTTTTAAATGCAAAATATGACATAGTTATGAAAGCTAGTGATGAAATGAAATAGGAAAATAATACTATGTCATCCACTGTAAATGAGCTTACATCCTCTCTAAAAGATGCTAAGGATAAATGTGACAAGTTAAATGAAGCTAATAGGGAGTTGAAAGATAGACTAGTAAAAATTAAGGAAGACTATACTAAGATTAAATTTAATCATGATAATGTTCTTGTTGGAAATGAACTTTTATCTTGCAAAACACATGAGGCTTCATTTAACTCATGCGATGATTTGAGTCAAGGTGATCAAACTAGTCTACATGATGAACTGACCGAAAAAGTTGAAGTCTTGACTTTAGACAATCAAAAATTGAAGAGATACTTGACTGATGCACCTACTAGAGAAAAGGTTGCCATTGAGAACAATGATTTCAACAATGAGTTGGCAGTGGATAATTAAAGGCTTAAAATGAGGTCAAGAAACTTAAGAGTGAAAATGAACATCTTGCAACAAGTGTGCAAAAGTTCAACAAGGGCCAATACCTCCAAAATGAATTGCTCATGAACACTGTCATGAAAAACAACAAGAGTGGTATTGGATACAATTCTTTTGTGCAAAAGAAAGCTACAACTCAATACAAGCCAAAGCAGACTCATAAGCAAAAGAAAGCTATCCAAGAGTTCATCCTTCTCATTAATGGCTTCAATTAATTCATTTAATTTTTTCTTTTGGTCCATGCTATGGTTGGCAAAAAGAGACATTAAATTATCTTCACTATCGCTAGAGCTACCCTCATCACTAGATGTTGTATATTTGGGGGTGGCTCTAGTGTGTACCTTCTTTTTCTTGCCGTACTTAGCCAGGAGACACTTGTGGCCGACGTTGGGGTAGAGGAGGCCCTTGTTGACGGTGATATTGGCGGCGTCCTCGTCGGAGGAGTCGGTGGAGCTTTTGTCGGAGTCCCATTCCTGACATATGTGGGCATCACCGCCCTTCTTCTTGTATTATCTCTTCTTCTCCTTCTTCTTCCCTTTCTTGTCGTCGTCCCTATCACTTCCACTAGAAATTGGACATTTTGCTATGAAATGACCGGACTTACCACACTGGCAGCACACCTTCTTGGAGCGGGACTTGTAGTCCTTCCCCCCTCCTTTGTTTGAGGATTTGGCGAAAGCTCTTGATGATGAGCGCCATTTCCTCGTTGTCAAGCTTGGAGGCATCAATTGGAAACCTACTTGATGTAGACTCCTTCTTCTCTTCTTCCATCGCTTTGAATGCAACGGGTTGCACCTCGGGTGTGGAGGTGGCGCCTTGCTCCAAGTTGACAATGTGTTTGGAGTCTTTGATCATAAGTTCAAAGCTCACAAACTTGCAAATAACCTCCTCGGGAGACATTAGTTTATATCTAGGATCCCCACGTATTAATTGAACTTGAGTAGGATTACGAAATACGAGGGATCTAAAAATAACCTTGACCATCTCATGGTCATCCCATTTGGTGCTCTCGAGGTTGCGCACTTGGTTCACCATTGTCTTTAGCCGGTTGTACATTGCTTGCGGCTCTTCTCCTTTGTTGAGGACGAATCGACCGAGCTCGCCCTCGATCGTTTCCCGCTTGGTGATCTTGGTCACCTCATCCCCTTCGTGCGCAGTTTTGAGGATGTCCCAAATTTCATTGGCACTCTTTAACCCTTGCACCTTGTTATACTCCTCTCGACACAAGGAGGCGAGAAGTATAGACATGGCTTGGGAGTTAAAGTGTCTAATTTGGGTGGCCTCATCCGAGTCATAGTCTTTGTCCTCCACTTGTGGTACCTGCGCTCCAAAATCAACTATGTCCCATATGCTTTCGTGGAGTGAGGTTAGATGATGCCTCATTTTATCACTCCACATACAATAATCTTCATCATCAAAATAAGGTGGTTTGCCTAGGGGAACAGAAATTAATGGAGCGCGCTTTGAAATACGGGGATAGCGAAGAGTCATCTTACTATACTTCTTTCGCTCATGGCGCTTAGAAGCGACGGATGACTCAGAGCTTGATGTGGAGGGTGACGAAGAGTCAGTCTCGTAGTAGACCACCTTCTTCGTCTTCTTCTTCTTATTGACACCTCTCCGATGTGACTTGATGGAGGAAGAGGATTCCTCCTTGTTTTTGTTGCCAGACTCCCTTGAGAGAGTCCTCCCCGAGCTTGCGGCCTTTTTGCCGGTCATGATCTCCCTCTTGGTGTGATCTCTAGACATCACTTCAAGTTGGTTAGACTCTTAATGAAGCACTGGCTCTGATACCAATTGAAAGTCGCCTAGAGGGGGGGGGCTGAATAGGCGAAACCTAAAATTTACAACTTTAAACACACACTACAAGCCGGGGTTAGCGTTAGAATTAAATTCAAGTCTGAAAGAGAGGGAAAACAAATCAAACAAGAATCAAGGCAAGTGAACACGGTGATTTGTTTTACCGAGGTTCGGTTCCAAAGAACTTAGTCCACGTTGAGGAGGTCACAAAGACCGGGTCTATTTCAACCCTTTCCCTCTCTCAAACGATCACTTAGACTGAGTGAGCCTTCTTCCTTAATCTCACGGGTCACTAAGACCCCGCAAGGACCACCACACACTTGGTGTCTCTTGCGTTGCTTACAAAGCACTTGAGAATAATAATAGGAAAATAAGAAAGGCAATCCAAGCGACAAGAGCGCAAATGAACACAAACACACTCTCTCACAAGTCACTAAATGTTTGAGTTGAATTCTAGGCTTGGAGAGGGTTTGATCTTTGGAAATGTGTCTTGGAGTGAATGCACTAGCTCTTGTATTGAATGTGATCTCTGAAAAACTTGAATACCAAAGGTTGTGGTGGTTGGGGGTATTTATAGCCCCCAACCACCTTGGTAGCCATTGGCCTAGGCTGCTGGCGATGGGCGCACCGGACAGTCCGGTGCGCCACCTTACAGGTATTGTGCGCTGTCCGGTGTGCTGCCATGTCAGCCAACCGTTAGGGTTCAGAGCTTGTCGACCGTTGGAGGCTTTGTCCTCTTACGGCACTGGACAGTCCGGTGCCCCTCTAACTTCGCTGCTCTGACTTCTGTGCGGTACTGTGCTGCACTGTTCCTTCTATCAGAGTCAACCGTTGGCGTAGATAGTCGTTGCTCCGCTGGCACACCGGACAGTCCGGTGGCACACCGGTCAGTCCGGTGAATTATAGTGGAGCACGCCCTAGAATTCCCGAGAGTGGATGGATGACATCTGTACGGTCCTGGTGCACCAGACACTGTCCGGTGCGCCAATTTTCAGCACACTCAAGTTCTTTGCTCTGTTTTAAATTGAGTCCCTAACCTGAACCTTTTATTGGTTTGTGTTGAACCTTATGCACCTGTAATACATGAATTCTAGACAAACTAGTTAGTCCATGTGTTTGTGTTGACTATCAACCACCAAAATTAATTATTGGAAAAGGTTAACCCTATTTCCCTTTCAGTAGTTTGATGCCTCTAAACACAGGGTGTCAAGGCAATAGAATTCTCTCCTTGCTTTGGCACAGTACGGGGGTATTTATAGGTAACTGAGGGACCACCCGCCCTTGTCAAGGACAATTAGGCCCTCGTTTACCTAGTTTATCCCCGGAATATTCCCTCATAGGGGGGTTACAGTGTGTCATTACAACATACTTTATTACAGACGCGGCCCAACCCGCTCTGCCCGCATGGCACCTGCGGGCGGGGCCCTACGACATGGGCCCAATTGCACATGGGCCCCTTCTCGCGCTGAGGGGGACAACGCCTTGTAGCCTTCGTGGCCTCGGTCACCCGGTCCTTGTAGTCGCTGGGGGCCTTCGCCTAGGCTTGTCGAGGCGAAGGGGGTGCTTGGGCCTTCGCATGGATGACATCCGCGGCCCAGCTGGTGAGGCCTGCTGGCGCGGCCTTCGGCCTGCGGAATGTTGATGTAGTGGTCGACAAGCTAGGGGTAGGCGTGTTCGCCTTTGCCCCAACAACTATCATAGGTCTACGCAGTGCATGGTAAGGTAGACTATTTGCATGAACATAACAAGCAGATATGAACGAATGCGAAGCTCCAGAATCAAAAAGTATAGTAGCTGGCACGGAATTAGTGAAGAACGTACCAATGACGATGTTGGGACCATCCTCAGTAGCTTCAACATTAATTTGATTAACCTTGGCAATGATGTAACCACGGTTGCTTCCTGGAGTTTGTGTCTGCTTGCCCTGAGAATTACCACGAGCCGGTGTGTTGGGGTTCCTCATCGGACAAACATTAGCACAGTGACCAGCCTCACCACACTCGAAGCATGTGGTTCCTCTAGTAGTGCCCTGGCCTATAGGTCTCACCGGGATGCCAGTGGGGGCAGCCTGACGAGTATGCGGAGTGTGTGGTGTCGCCTGTGGTGTATACTGAGCTGGTCGTTGTCCTCCTCCAGGACGAGCTGGTGTACCCTAGGGTGGAACATAGCGAGGACGGATGCTACTACTCCCCTGCCCCTGGGTGATAGCCTTCCTCTTCATCTCACCGAGCTGAACACGTTTGTGTTCAATAGCTAAAGCCTTATCCAGAAGCCTCTAGAATGATAGAAAGGTGTGAGCAACCAGCTGATATTGAAGTGGTCCAACAAGTCCCTCCATGAAATGCTCCTGCTTCCTTTCATCATCAGCAACCAAATCTGGAGCATACCTCGATAGTTGAACAAATTTATCACGATATTCTTTGGCTGACATGCTGCCTTGCTTCAGTGATACGAATTCCTTCTTCTTGATTTTCATCAGGCCAGCAGGAATATGGTAGTTTTTGAACTATGTAGCAAATTCTGCCTAGGTAATAGTATTGGCAGCATCATGGGCAGTGGTGTAGGAGTCCCACCAATTAGCAGCGGGGCTAGTAAAATGACCTGAAGCATAGAGCACCTTCTCCCAATCAGAGCATTGAGCTATATTAAGCATCTTCTCCACTGATTTCAGCCAGTCATCAGCATGTAGGGGGTCTGGAGAGCTAGAGAGTGTAGGTGGTTTATGACTCATGAATTCCTGGTGCTTGTCCCGGGGTGGATTCAGAGGATTCATTTCTGGTTGGGGTTATCTAACGATCCTCCTGTTGTGGTGGTTGGCAGGTAGATCGATTCCGCCTCCCTTCCTGGTATTGACCATATGAGTTAGAAACACATGGTAAGATAGAATTGTAGGTACGACGATTAATGATCTTTCGGGGGTTTTATTAGCTCAGTAGATTAGTGTGTCACCTACAAATACTAATATATTACCTTATGGTGGTACATGCTAGAATGCCCTGCTATACTATTTCAGTCAATCAAAGAAGCAGACCAGGCATTTATCATCACAACAATCATCCAAACACTTTAGATAAAGAATATATATATATTGTCTTAGGTCTCCTATCTCTTTAGGGAGTCTTAATAGGATTCCAAGGTGTGAAATCCTTCTTATCTTTCTAGAGTGGAAAAGGTAAGAATAGACAGAGCAGAACAACAAAAAGGTGAGACAGGATCAAGATAAGTATAGAAAGAATCAGAGTAAGGTAAGTAGGTAAGGGTTTTGTTCAATTCTATCTAGGTTTTGTCCTAAGTCAACATTTCCTCTTATAGCACTTCTGTCACACCCGGATTTAAGGGATAAAGCTGGGTGCGTCTCATATGTGCACCAAAGAAGAACATCACATATAATGACACAGTGTATAGAGATAAATGTCATAAATATCATTATTACATAACAGAAGTCTTACAAAAATAAATGAGAACAATAAAGCAAACTAAGTATTATTCCTTGGCGCCATCAAGCTGACTGGGAGATGCCACCTAGATAAGCTTGTACTCCACGTTGTAGGTCTCCTCCTGGACCACCTATTCTTCTCCTGTGGGGGGGTTATATATCACAAGGGTGAGCTCACAAAATATCATAGCTCAACAAGTTGTGGGGAATAATGTGCATGAACTCACCAAAGGTGGGAGCCCATGTGAAGTGTAAGGCTGATCAATAAATAATGGTTAAAGCTGAGCATTGCTTTTAATAAGTTGGTCAAATTTTATTAGCAGTTACTAAATATAAGTGCATACCAACCCAAAGTAATAGTAGATCAAAATTAATAGTAAACCACAATGTGATGCAAATGACAAATTAAATTTACTTCCATAAATTAATCAAGTGATTGTCTGAGCCGCTCATGACCGTGAGCACGACTGATATACCAGTTTTACATTCTGTAGAGGTTGCACATCTTTACCCACAAGTCATGTTACCCATTTACCAAGGGATCATGACTTCCCATTCATCTCTATCGAAGAGACGAGGCAGAGTAGCACTACGAGGCCTTTCCAAAGTTCCAGTAGTTCAAGAAAACCCGCTACGGATTCAGGAAGAAGGAAGCATAGGAATATCTCGTCCGAAAAGCCAGGCAGTCCGATCCAAGAACCTCCCTATACTCTGTAGCGACGCCCCCCGCTTACCCCTTTCAGGTAAGGTAATCTCTCCCTAGTTTTCCTAATTACTTGGCCAAGGGTGTCCCATTCCACCCTTGTGGTAGCACTGTTTTCCTGGGTGGTTCTCCATGTTCTAATTAACACCGTAATCTTATCATGAATAATAAAAAATCAACAGTAATAACAAAGAATGATCATGTGTCAAATTTATCTCAACACCCAAAACCACTTATAGCAATAGCAAGACAACCCAAAAAGTTCAGTGGTGATCAAGGCACAAGATAAAGCAGACTAGGGTGACCTATTGGGTCCGATCAAAATTAAGCCTAATCATGCCATAGTGATTATAGATAATATTATTGGGTAAATAAAGGTGGTCAAGGGCACAACTTGCCTGCAACGAGCTCCTGCTCAGAATTATCCACCTGCTAAACACCTGGGTCCTCAGTGGCTTGCTCGTCTACTCGCAGTAATACAAACAAACATGGTACAAGAGAAATTAACATCACACCAAACATGAGATCATACTGCATAATAATATTCTACGCATCGCAACAAGATCGTAGGAACAAGAATCACTAAATTTGGAGTTATGGTTATCAAGTTACAATTTTCTGAAGTTATTAAGTGGTTGATATAGATTAAGCCAAATGAATAATTTTAGTTTATGTTTCATGAATAAACAGAGTTACTATATGATAGACAATATTATTACAAAATTAATGCAACTGGAATGGATTAAAAAGGAACTAAAATAGATTTATTATGATTTAAACTAGTTTCTATCATTATTTTAATACAAAAACTCTTCTTCTATAATTTTTATTCCATTTTACAACTCTCTGGATTGCGCACAGGAATATTGAAGAGTACAGGGGCTAACTCATAAAATTTCCCAGACTCGGATTAAACCTGTGATGCACTGCTGGTTGATTTCTATGTTGCGCATCTGCGAAAGGGTATCCAAGGATTACAGACGTCTGATCAATATCCTACGCTCCAGATTAGAACCGCGCTCATGTTGAAACGTTACGCTAGGACAACCATCAGATGGGAGATCTATGGTTTAGATTAGATCGGGGCACCATAATAACCAATAAGTGTTCGAGGCTGCAGGTTCAACGATCGACAGCGCAGATTTAATAAACAAAGGGGTATGTGCTATAACATCACAGCCACACGTTCCAGGATCCACGGATTAGATGACATCTTTCCTGAGATCTAATCTTAGTCGCACAGTACTCGATCAACAGTTGCGGTCGCCCCTCTACACTAGAACCCAAGACCGGTAGCGTGACGACCCGTCGCGGTGACGCCATGGCCGCCAATGGATGGCCGACTCCCCCAGCGTCCGAACTCAACTGATAATCCCCGAAAATCAATGTGGAGGCTAAGACGAACTCATGGAGGTACTAATCGTTGAGAACAACCCTGAGCTGACGCTATCCTACCACGCGAGGCGGCAACTTCGCCGTACCAACATCGGCGAGTGGTGCCCTAGCTCGCCTGAAGCCCAGAAATCTCAAATTAACATGCAGGAGAACACGAGGGAATAGTTGTGATACTTACAGATGATGTTTTGACACCGAATTCGATGATTCCCAGCCCACGGCTGCGCGACAACGATGTTGGTCACCGACGAGGCGGTTCGGGTGCTCGACTGCGTCACCCGCCGATTAACACCTCGTTGTAACTTCCCCATGGCTTGGTCAACACCCGAGAGGCACGTTTGGGGGCCGAGACTCAACGTCGGTGAGGATCTACAATGGCGGCCCCAAACTCTCCCTCTCGATTCTTACGGTGAACGGGGCGGGCTCTGGTCAATCGGTTCACGAGGCGCCCGAGTCTTCCCCCAGGTCATTTAAGGATTGCTCAGGCCAGGTCAACTCCCCCCCAAGGTCGGCGTGTCGGTTTGGTCAGCGGAGGAGTCGCGCGAGGATCGGATCTCGGCGGAGTTGTTAGGAGCAGGGCAGTTACCGGCGCGAGGAAGACAGAAGCCCGACACCCTGGGCCCATGGGTCAGTGAGCCGATGCGCTCTCGGAGCTATGACCGTGAGGTCTACCATTTGGGCCCACCGGTCAATCAGCTATTCGCAGAACAGGTGGAAATGGACCGACGCAGTGGCTTGGTGAAGTTGGGCCGACGGAGCAGTTCGGGCCCACGACGTTGTTTTTTTCTTTTCCTTTTCTTTTCTCTTTTCCTTTCTTCTCATTTTTGAATCTTAAATTTAAATCCAAATTTGATTGTGACTTTTGGACTTGAGTTAAATGTACCAATCAAAGGTGTCGGTTTGAAAAGACACATTTATTTATATATTTTTCTTCATATTATATATAGGGTTTTCCCTTCTTGCTTCTCTTTTCTTTTCCAATTTGTTTCCAAATTCTAGAGTTTTAAATTAGGTTTAACCCTAATTCTCATCATTAATGTATTATTATTAGTATTAAATGCACAAACAATTAAACTCCAACATGATGCACTATTTTCTTTATTTAATATAATTGATGCAAAAATGAGAAAAGCAACACGAGTAGTCAATTAAACCTTTTATACTTTCCCAATTATTGTACATTCTATTTCTCCCAATATTTGGCTATTACACATCTGTATCTCTAATCAAAGAGAATCCCAGGGCTGCTCTTAACCGTAAGCACGACTGATATATCAGTTTCTTTACACTCTGCAGAGGTCGCACACTTTACCTGATTCCCTTTGTGCCCGTGGAGCGCTACTCCCCAGTGATCACTTCCTAGGTGGTCTAGCAGGGTAGATATCACAATGTAGCCTTTACAAAAATTCTCTTGGTGTGTAGCTGCCCGTTAGGTTTCGCCAGTCGTACAAACACAGTACTCCTCCCTAAGGTGGGTGACTAACAAAACCAAATCGAATGAACCTCGCCACCCACCCTTAGTAGAGTAAGCACTATGCCTAGCCCCCATTGACGCACGACGGCGAAGCAAACTACACCTCCAAAATCCTCCAATTAACCAGCTAAGGGCGTCCCATACCACCCTCATGGTTGCAATGTTTTCCCGGGTGGTCTCTCAATGAATAGGTCCTTACGAAGAGGTACTCGGGAAACAGCCCGAGTCCCCTAAAATGCCACAAGTTCAACATCATATCCAGAATAAAATCATAGTATCATAAATGTATCTCATCATGTTCATTGATTAAAGTAGAGCACTAGCATAAAGCTAACCATAATAACCCAAAAGGTAATCAAGGACAAGGTAAACAGAAAGCTAGTCAATTCTTAGGTTTCAATTATATAATGCGGGGAAATAAATTATCATGTTAATATGACATAAGTAGGTCAAAGGACACTTGCCTTCACCAAACTGTTGCTGCTCAGGGCTTCTCCTGCAGCTTCCTCGGACTATGCGGACGGAATGTTATCTAAGCAAACACACATTCAACATTCTTGAAATAGAAAAGAATAGTACACCATATAAGGCTTATGTGACTAACCTTGTAGGACCCAACAAGAGTTGGGTACCTAAAACCCAAGCTTAAATCACCTTGCAGGTTTATGCATCTGGAGGCACTAGCTAGACTATTGACAGCAAATGCACAAACCACATGACAGGGGAGAAGAAGATGTTCACCTCTTATGTCAAGAACAAGGATTCCCACGACACGATCATATTTGGAGATGGGAATCAAGGCACGGTCAAAGGTTTGGGTAAAATATCCATCACTATTGAGCATTCAATTTCTAATGTGTTCTTAGTAGAATCGCTTGGTTATAATTTACTTTCTGTAAGTCAATTATGTCATATGGGCTATATTTGTTTATTTACAAATATTGATGTATTTGTCTTCAGAAGAAGTGATGGTTCATTAGCTTTTAAAGGTGAATTATACGACAAGATTTATTTAGTTGATTTCACTAAAGAAAATGTCGATCTAGATGCATGTTTAATAGCTAAGACTAATATGGTCTGGCTCGGGCACCGCCATCTAGCACATGTTGGGATGAAGAATCTTCATAAGCTTCTAAAGCGAGAACATGTGTTAGGACTAACCGATGTCTATTTTGAGAAAGAAGACCTTGTGCAGTGTGCTAAGCAAGGAAGCAAGTGGGAACTACTCATCCAAGCAAAAATGTGATGACAACATCAAGACCATTGGAACTCCTCTACATGGATCTCTTCGGGTCCGTTGCTTATCTTAGCAATGGGGGGAGTAAGTACGGCCTTGTTATTGTTGATGATTTTTCCCGCTTCACTTGGTTATTCTTTTTGCAGGATAAAACAGAAACCCAAGGTACTCTAAAGCGCTTCTTAAGGAGAGCTCAAAATGAGTTTGAGCTCAAGGTGAAGAAGATCAGGAGCGACATTGGATCAGAATTCAAGAATCTTCAAGTAGAAGAGTTTCTTGAGGAAGAAGGCATCAAGCATGAGTTCTCCGCTCCCTACACACCATAGCAAAATAGTGTAGTAGAGAGGAATAGCAGGACGCTCATCGACATGGCAAGGACAATGCTTGGAGAATACAAAATGCCTGTACGGTTTTGGTCGGAAGCTGTAAACACAACCTGCCATGCCATAAACCGGCTCTATCTTCATCGCCTCCTCAAGAAAACGCCTTATGAGCTTCTAACTGGTAACAAACTCAATGTGTCATATTTTCATGTCTTTGGAAGCAAATGCTACATCTTAGTTAAAAGAGGTAGACATTCCAAGTTTGCTCCCAAAGCTGTAGAAGGGTATTTACTAGGTTATGATTCAAATACAAAGGCATATAGGGTCTTCAATAAATCATCAGGTTTAGTTGAAGTCTCTAGTGACGTTGTATTTGATGAGACTAATGGCTGCCCAGGAGAGCAAGCTGATCTTGATGATGTAGATGAGGATGAAGTTCCAACGGCCACAATGAGAACTATGGCAATAGGTGATGTGCGACCAAAGGAACAACAAGATCAAGATCAACCATCTTCCTCAACATTGGTGCATTTCCCAACTCAAGATGAGGAACAGATACCTCAAGATGCAGGCATGAATCAAGGGGGAGCATACGAAGAAAAGGATATAGAGGAAGAAGTACAACAAGCACCTCCAACTCAAGTCCGGGCCACCATCCAAAGGAATCATCTAGTGGATCAGATTCTGGTGACATAAGCAGGAGAGTAACCATCTGTTCACGTTTAGCTATTTTTTGTGAACATTACTCTTTTGTTTCTTCTATTGAGCCTTTCAGGGTAGAAGAAGCCTTGCAGGATCCAGACTGGGTGTTGGCCATGCAGGAAGAGCTCAACAACTTCAAGAGAAATTAAGTATGGAGTTTGGTGCCACGTCTGAAGCAAAATGTTGTGGGAACCAAGTGGGTGTTCCGCAACAAGCAAGATGGGCACAGTGTGGTGACAAGAAACAAGGCTCGACTTGTGGCAAAAGGTTATGCCCAAGTTGCAGGTTTGGATTTTGGGGAGACTTTTGCTCCTATAGCTAGGCTCGAGTCAATTCGAATATTATTGGCCTATGCTGCTCACCACTCTTTTAAGTTGTTTCAAATGGACATGAAGAGCACCTTCCTCAACGGACCAATCAAGGAGGAGGTGTATGTGGAACAACCCCTGGCTTCGAGGATGACAGGTATCTCGACTATGTTTATGAGCTCTCTAAGGCGCTCTATGGACTTAAGCAAGCTCCAAGAGCATGGTATGAATTCCTTAGAGATTTTCTCATTTCTAATTATTTCAAGGTTGGGAAGACGGATCCTACTCTATTTACTAAGACTTGTAATGGTGATTTTTTGTGTGCCAAATATATGTCGATGACATAATATTTGGTTCTACTAATCAAAAGTCTTGTGAAGAGTTTAGCAGGGTAATGATGCAGAAATTCGAGATGTCGATGATGGGCGTGCTAAACTACTTCCTTGGATTCCAAGTGAAGCAACTCAAAGATGGAACCTTCATCTCCCAAAGAAAGTACACTCAAGACCTGCTCAAAAGATTTGGGATGAACGACGCTAAAGCTGCCAAGACGCCCATGGCAACCGACGGACACTTAGACCTTGACAAAGGAGGTAAGTCCGTTGATCAAAAGGCATACCGATCAATGTTAGGTTCATTACTTTATCTTTGTGCTAGTAGACCGAATATAATGCTTAGCGTATGCAAGTGTGCTAGATTTCAATCCGACCCTAAGGAATGTCATCTTGTGGTCGTGAAGCGAATTCTTAGATATTTAGTTCATACGCCTCGCTTCGGGATCTGGTATCCAAAAGGGTCTACCTTTGACTTAATCAGATATTTAGATTCCGACTATGCTGGGTTCAAGGTTGATAGAAAGAGCACATCAGGGACTTGTCAGTTTCTGGGAAGGTCCTTGGTGTCTTGGAGCTCTAAAAACAAACATCTGTTGCCCTATTCACCGCTGAGGCCAAGTATATTTCCGCAGGCCAGTGTTGCGCGCAACTACTTTGGATGAGGCAAACCCTCTAGGACTTTTGCTACAATCTGAGCAAAGTCCCACTCCTATGTGATAATGGGAGTGCAATCCGCTTAGCGGATAATCCTATTGAACACAGTCGCACTAAGCACATAGACATATGGCATCACTTTCTGAGAGACCACCAACAAAGGGGAGATATCGATATTTACCATATTAGCACCGAGAACCAGCTAGCTGTTATCTTCACCAAGCCTTTAAATGAGAAAAAGTTTTGCAGGTTGCCTAGTGAGCTAAATGTCTTAGAATCGCGGAACGTGGATTGATCTATAACATACATGTGTTTTATGCCTTTGATCATGTTACTTTAAGCATTACTTTTCATATTTGCTTATTTTTTGTGCTCAAGTTGTACAAGTCACCCCCGGACCTCACAAGTCCTTATGCAAATGATGCACATGTTTAGGGGGAGGATGTACTACAACTTGACCCTTTTAGACTAATGTGTTTGCTTCAGTAATTTTGATATAGTCTCAAAGATAAATTGAAAGGAAAAAGGTGGACTTGGACAAAGAAGAGGCTTCCACTGCATTCCGACATCAATATCTTGTCCCAAGTCTGTATCTATGTTTTCTCATTGCCCTTGGTTTTACTTGTGATTTTTGTGACTCAATGGGGGTACAAAAGGCCAAATAGTTCTTCTGTTTTGGTGCTTAATGCCAAAGGGGGAGAAATTAAGGCCAAAGCAACTGGATCAGCTATCACTTGTGAATTTCAAATTTTTAGTGTGAGTATATTTGGTTTTTGATCAAAACCCTTTTTATTGCAAAAATTGCTCTCTTATGCTGGAGAAATTTTATTATGGGAAAAAGGGGGAGTTTTTGGTGTTTGATCAACACTAGTCTTGAAAGATATTTTGATTTGCCAAAACAAGTGTTCTTCACATAGAGATAGGAAAATGAATTTATTTTGTGAAAATAAACCAAGTGGTGGCAAAAACGATCCAAATAGGCCAAATCCTATGATAATCTTAGTGGTCTTCAATTCGGCATAAATTTACACTTTTGAGCTCTTTTGGATATGTTAGTTCAAATTAGTTGCTTTTTGATGTTTTGGCATAAATCACAAAAAGGGGGAGATTGAAAGGGAAATGTGCCCTTGGGATATTTCTATATTATTTTGGTGATTAGATGCACAACACATTATGTTTAACTAACATGATGTATGAGCAAAAGTGTATGAAGCAAATTGAGCTCCAAAGAGGACATAATGAAAATCTACATGGATCAAGCAAAAAGGCATGCTCTGGACACTTAGTCAATTGTTTTGTATGCTAATTATGTTTGTCTAAGTGCAAGGGACTCAGTTAAGTCAAGTCCAAAAGGAGCAAAAGAAAAAGAAGGAAGAAACAGAGAAAGCATGCTAGACTGCAGAGCTCCGGACGGTCTGGTGCCACCCACTGGACAGTCCAGTGCACGGTCCGACCAACTGGGAGCTCTCAGGAATTCTAGCCTGCGACGACTATAATTCACCGGACGGTCCGCGCGAGACACCGGACAGTTCGGTGTACCAGTCGTGCAACGGCTAGCTGCCATGTTGGTTCGGGTGCCCCACACCGAACAGTCTGGTGCCCTCCAGAAGCGGAAACTAGCCAATCAAGGATTCTCTGCTCGCACCCAGCGTGCGCACTGTTCATAGTCCGGTGTGCACCGGACAAAAGGCAACAAAAGCCTACCAAATGGAGCTCCAACGGCTCCTAGGTCCCTTGGGGCTATAAAAGGGACCCCTAGGCACATGAAGCACTACACCAAGTACCAATTGAGCATTCTACAACGCTGAGACTTTGCAAACATGCATTCGGTTGATTGTGATAGAGATTCAAGCAATTCTTTGAGTTGTAACTCCGTTGTGTTGTTTCGTGTGCTCGTTCTTGTCTTGTGTGCGTGTTGTTGCTGCAACTCTCACCCTTGTGTGTGTTTCTATTCCCCTTACTCTTGTGTTCATTTGAAATCACTTGTGTAAGGCGTGAGAGACTCCAACTTGTGGAGATTCCTCACAACGGGATATTACTAGAAAAGGAGAACTGTGGTATTCAAGTTGATCTTTGGATCACTTGAAAGGGGTTGAGTGCAACCCTTGTCCGTTGGGATGCCACAACGTGGAGTAGGCAAGTATTCTACTTGACCGAACCACGGGTTAAAAATCATTGTGTCACTTGTCCTTATCTTACTGCGATTATCTCTCTACTCACTTCACTTATCTTATTGCTCTAAGTGTAATACTCACTCAGTGTAGAGTAATTAAGTGAAGAAGTTTTATTTCACTCATACTCCTCATTCGAACATGGCTTTTGCTTCCACTAATTCAATATTAGTCCAACTATATTTTGTTGAGCTGTTTTTTACACGATCACCTATTCACCTGTCTCCATTCTAGGTGCTCTCATGAACCTCATGCTATTCTCAACATCATTCTAAACACTATGAACCTCGCAAGAGAGGCACCACAAAAACATTACCATTAATGATGAGCCTTCAAAAGAAGTTCACCATATTATTCATTAAGTGTTTGCAATAAATGGAGAATAATGCTGATAGTATGCAACAATTCAACAGTAAGCAAATGTAGACTCTTACTCATAAAACAACACGCCTTATGATTTCCTTTGCTATTCATCATGCGTTTGTGGACCAAGTCGCAAAGCACAAAGTTCTTTTCAATAGAACCGTAAGAGAAAGAGAGCATCACACTTATACTAAAATGAATAGGTGAATCCCATATAGTGCAAAATGATTGTGATATCCAATGAACATTGAGGATAATTAAGCCCATTAAGCGAGTTCATCGAACTCTATTAAATAATTATCCTACGAATGTCATAACCATTTTTCTGATGTTGTAATATTCCGCAAAATATATCACATCTTCATATGTTGGAGAATTCCTGGTATCACATAAAGTGTACCGATTTTTTTTTGAAAATTGGTGGACACAACGTAGATAATCTCCATGTAATGAAACAATGGAGTAGATCTCATAATAGTGGGCAAAAACTTTTATTGCCTAAAAGCATGGTCTCTGCCTGATATATTCAAATAACATACCACAAACAATGTTAGGACTCCACTACCTCGTGCTTAACCAAATGTCAAAAAATAAATAAAATGGTAATCACCATAAAGGTGAAAACCAAAACATCATCTCCTACATATCCACTTGGGAGAACACATATAGGTAATCATCATCATCATATAATGTAGACCTCTTACTCATGGGCAAATAACTTTTGCTATCTAAAGGCTTGGTCTCACGTCAAATAAATTCTCAAAAAAACTTGTTCCAGTCAAAGCCTAGATCCCCATCATGTGTTGAACCCAAGTTGAAGAAAATCACTATATTTTGCAAGAATTCATCATTTAATTAAGTTAAACAAAATTATGATACTTCCTTTTAAATTTGGCAAATCATGCCCAAACATGATAGTTGATGCCATCAAGGACGAGTTCTTCAAACTCTTTGGGTCCTTGCATGGTACTTACAATTTACAACCATTGGTTTATTAATTTATCATGTGTGCTAAAATTAAGCAAACCCAAATAGTGCTTGTTGTAATAAGGTTACAAAATTTAATAACACATCTCAAATTTGGATACTTGAACGTGTTTCATCCTTCCAAAATTACATGTTCACACTAAAGTGTAACATATAATTAGGGTAGTCTCCAAACATTTGGAGTAGACATAGTATTATAACCATTATTTTAAAATGAACACATGTAGGTAATCACTATGTTGGTACATAGTGCATTAGGCACGGTCTCTAGGTAAGATTATTCATCAGAATAAAACGTAGTCAATGCCTATGACTCTATCTCCTTGTGTTAAAATTCCAAATTAATGGGTGATATGTGATAAATTTTGTATAAGATAAAGCTTTAATAAAATTTAAATTTAAAGGATCCATCGTGCATCTCAACAACAAAAGGTAAATACATGTATATAAACAATTACACATATTTATATGTATATACTTTTATTAATGCAGCGAGGTCATAAGAGGCTAGCGGTTAGGGTTGAACCCTAATCGGCCTCCCTCTTCCTCCATGCGGCGGCGGCAGTGCGCCACTTGTGCTCGACGCGGCATAGCCTCAGCGGGCGCGTAACCTCCCCCGAGCGCGAGGGCGTGGCCCCGGTGGCTCGACGCGGGCGTGTCCCCGGCGGTGAGAGAGTGGGCACAACACAGCAGCTCGGTGCGGATGCGGCCCTAGCGGCGTGAGCGCGGTCACAGCCCTGTGGCTCGCAGCCTCGGTAACAACGCGGGAAACCTCGACGGGCGCGCAGCCTCCCATGAGCGCAGGGGCGCGGCCTCGGTGGGCGGCGCGGTTGCGTGCCGCCCAGCGCGCGCATGCAGTTGTGGTGGCTCGGACGGCCCCGACATGGGCACTCCGGGCCCGACACGACTCCGGTCGGCCATGCGCGGCCATGGCTTCCACCCTCATCGTGGGCGCAACAGCCTGGCGTGGACACGGCTCCGGCCAGCCATGCGCGGCCACGGTTTCCTCCCTCGGCGTGGGCGCAATAGCCTGGCGTGGACACGGCTCCGGCGGCACGGGCACCTCCGGTCTGGGCTCATCTGGCCATGCCTCGGCCCCGACGATGCTGAGGCACCTTCGGTCAGTGGAGAACTAATCATTATCCATTGTGATTTGACAAGGTAAAATCATCTCAAATAGAAGAATGCATTGATCTTACACATGAGTGTCATTTTTTTTCATCTGAATTACAATGGATTTCCTACAACAGTGCCGACCGCATGAAGTCCAAGTGCAACGCGAGAGTTCTGCATGGAGGAACTATGCCATCCGCCGATGCGGATGACAGTTCTTCATCTCCCTTTCTTCCTCTCTCTGTTCTCGCGAGCAGTGCTGAAGATAACGTGTTGTATTGCAATGGAAATGAGACACACAAGAAGAATGCAAATGACAGTTCTATATTTTTTATTGACAAGATCATTTGATTATATAGATACAAAGAGATACCTTGAAGAGGCAAGTCTAAGAGGTGCCTCCAAGGGGCCAAGACTAAGAGATATCTCTACAATCCAAAGGGTGGCTTGAAGGGATGAGCTCAACAAAAGACGACTCGGGAGCCTTTACAACGCATGCGTATCTTCGCACGCATGAATGCGAAACAATTAATGCACACACATCAGTTTAATTTGGCCATGGCTTACCAAATGATTGATTACACACGCCGGATCATTCCCAAGGTCGCGTGCCCACCATCATTGAGCTGAGCTGGAGCATGCATGTGAGACACAACAACACAACTGGATCCTTGGCCATGCATGGACACTGGAAACTTGTGCTGAGTTGTACAACGATGACTATTGCTATCTGTTTCACATGGAAGATTATTGTACAGCATGTGTTGAGCTCTTGCAAAATATTACCATGTGCTGTGCTGTGTTGTGTTACCTAGCTATAAAGCTGCTGCGTGCAGGATTAGCTAGCCAATCATTCTGCTGGCTAGCTATATAGGCTAGGCCATTGCATGCATGCAAGGCTGGTGAGTGGTGACGGGCGTGCTTGTTGGCCAGCCACGCGTCTCCAAGTCTCTCAAACTGGCCGGCCCAAATGTATGTTGGTCCCGTCCGTGTTGCACTGCCAGTAACCAGCTTCACTCCAACGATAGACATGCAAATCGGGCAGCCATATGTACTTTTGGCTAGTGTATGTAGTTTACGTACCCAGCCATATACTAGATCTTTCCAACAGCATAGCTGTCCATACATTCAGCTGGAATGGAGTAGACGCTGAGGCTCAGTGGTCAGTCAAGAACGAAGAATTTAGCTGCATGTTACAGTACCAGACAATATGACTTTTCTCTCTCCTGCCTTCTATTTTACCTGACCAGTTTAGTTGCTCTATTGGAAGAAGGATTGCACTGCTACAGTGGCTTCAGAGCAGCTATTTTAGCTTTGCCTGGCCGGATGGCTGCTCCGTTGTAGTCAACCTTCTGATACTAAAAGACACTTATTAGAGGGTCCGAAAGTACTAAATAAATAAAAAATAAGTCTATGATCTGACACGTACGTTCACACCCGTCGCAAGAGTTACGAGTCGTGTGATTTTCATACGAAATATGCATGCATGTGATGGCTAGAGCTAGCAGACCCAAATAGTTGTGGCTTCACACATTCTCCTCTTAATTACCGCTCTGCTATTGAGTTATTTGTGACTATAGGAAGAAGATCATTTCCTTCTATTTTAACTTCGAAAGAGCCTCTATTACTAGTTGATGGCAAAACCAGTATTAAAGAATATGCTTTGATTTGGAGCTACACATGTGGTGGTACAATTAATATGTTACTTTGATATAAATTTGTATGTTATTTTAATAATTTTAACATTAAGATATGTTTAAACAAAAATGTGATGTGCTACAAAGTTGTAGATCCTTTTGAGCTCTATGCATTTCATATAAACTTTATCTTCATTCAAGTTCTTATATAAAAGTTACGATTTTATAAAAATATTATACAATAACAGAAAATTTGGTATCCAAAACCTAGGTACTCGTATCTGATCTGAATATTCGAGTATTAACCAAATAGTCCACGTTCTGGTTCCAACTCTAATATGTCCACTTTCTTTAAGACTCAAATTTGATACAAATACTAGTTCTATGAGGTTAGTATATACATACACCTTTATATATTAGATGCTCCCAGATCTACTTGAACGAGACAAACATATAAAAGTACCGACCAACTTGGTTGGTCCACAACTTGTGACATGTCATCAGAGTAGGACTTGAGCGATCCAATATATGTAGCGGAATAAATCAGCGATCTTATTGCCACGTGCATAGTTGGGAAACAGACGTAACTCTTACACGATCAACAATCTCTTTATTTGAAAAACAATAAATAAGCAACAATGAGTACTTATGTACTTAACAGCCCACCTTCACCCATGGATTGGGTATTCAAGAATACATGCATTGAGTTAGTGGAGCTCAGAGTAATTTGCAGAAAAAGTCATTTTTGATGCAGGGCTATTTTTGTAAAAATATTTTATCTTTTCCAAAGCGCATTCTCATCCAAAGGAGTAGAAAGTTTCCCATTTAATAACTAAATCCCTTGGACTAAATCATCAGAAATCTCGATAGTTTTCAACTGGTTTTTATTTCCAAAACCAAAAGCAAATACTAGACTTCCATTCACTATAGCTCATGGGTCGACTGCCAAAACTTTCCAAACCATTTTTCAAAGTATTTTAAGAAAATAAAACACTAATTTCAGAACCAAGCCATAACTCGCCATACCAGTGGACACAGACTTTTTGAATGGATTTTTAACTCTGCGTATAGGTGTACACTTTACCTACTAGTTTGGTTCCTACAATCCCACAGTCGTGAGAACAGAGTACCGAAACTCTATCTTCCCCTGCACGACTTTACCACGGTGGTTATGCTGAGATGAACAAGGCCACTTTCTTGTCCAAACTAGGACGACAATGTCCCCTTCCTTTTTCCTCTCGTGATCCCGAGCCACCGATAACCCTCGGGTTTGTAGAATATTTTGTGAGACTTTTGAAGATAAATATAGAGCACTACATTTTCTTTGTTGAGATCAACTCGCGTGTGAATATATATATATACTTATTTGAGAATTTATTTTGAATTTAGAACAAGTTTAAGAATTTTTCTATAGTGATATTTTGGTTACTACACTACACTTATTCACCTCGAGTTTAAAAATATCTAAATCCGTATTTAAAATATAGGTATTTTTACTATCTTTATTCAGTACATGACGGGGCACAATTCGTTTTCACCCCTACGTGAATAGCCGGTTCGAGGAAAATATTGAACGAAGTATGTGTGTAGGGCTGGAAAAAAGCTCGAGCTCGACGAGCTGGCTCGGGCTCGCAGCAGCTTGGCTCGGCTCGGACCGGCTCGACGCTCAGAACGAGCCTGAGCCGAGCTTGTTTTTCTGGCTCGTGAAAAGAGCTTTTCACGAGCCACCTCAGCTCGGCTCGCTGCAGCTCGCGAGCTGGCTCGTGGCTCGACCCAACAACAATTTGTTAGATAAAATCTTAATTAGCATATAATATTAGTACCGAGTAGACAATTAATTTATGTTTTTTGATATTACTATACAAAAATAATCTATTTTATATATTATATTAGTGATATATCTATTTTACTAATTTAAAATATGTTATTTAAAATATTTTTTAGATTTTATATTGTAATTTAGAGAGTAGATTTCCGTTTATGTCTAGGCTCGTTGGCTCGGCGAACCGGCTCGCGAGCAAGGAGCGAGCCGAGCCGAGCCGCTTTTTCGAGCTCGCGAGATGGGCGAGCCGAGCCTCGTTGCATGAGCGAGCCGCAGCGGCTCGGCTCGTTTCCACCCCTAACACTGTGTGTGTCACTTTCTACCGACGATAGGTCTCTCTTTCTGGTCTAGCATACATATTATTGGTGACTTGTTCTCAAATGCTATGAGATAAGAACAAGGCAACACAAAGTATTAATGGTTAAATATCTTCGTTCTTCGAAGCATTATCTCCGTTAGAATATAATGATCTTCAGATGAAGGTTATGAAAGACGTACCTTCATCATCTCAGTATTATAATAATGTAAGAAGAAGCATATTAAACATGAAAAGTAACATGGATAATCATATGACATCATTAGGATATTTTATTATATCATCATGAACAAACATGAACAATATCGAATTACATTTGTACCTTCGTCTTGACAGAAGGTGAAAATCCAGGTGACGTGCGAGTGAATACCAGTCAGCGTGAACAGTGCAGGGATACTGTTCATCTATTTATAGGCACAGGACGCAGCCTGTGTGGATTTACATTCATGTCTTTTATAAATGATTACAATCATGACACAGATTATCATGGGCCAATCGGTCTTTTCATCTTTAAGTCGGTGCCACCCATCGTCTCAAAGCGTGTCATTATGCCAAAGCTCTCCGAACGGCAGCTTCGGCTTTGCTTCTGTGTTGATCTTTCGAAGGTGTTTCTTCTTACAGGACCTTCGGCGACGAAGCAGACCCCCAACACATATATATAGCATTTTATTTTATTATCGAAAGCTACAAACACTAGTCGTGAAAATGTAATTTCTTGTTGTTTTTATACTTTCAGTGTACTCCTAAGGTTTTAATAAATAACAATATGTTTGGAATTAAGCACTTGCCCCATCATGCATTCATGTAGTATGCAAGAAAGTGGTGATGTGTTTTATTGTCCACGATGATTTTTTGTTGGAACATATAACTGACAAATGGATTTGCCCTACCAAAGTACTCATTTTATCTATTGCTCGAATTGTTACCATTTTGACCATAAAAATTCTCAAAGTGTATATATATATGGTCAGATTTTAGGCACACATCTGACTAGACCAATCTATTACCTGAAATATTCTAGCCCAAGCCAATTCAACAAGTGCATTGGGAAAGCTCGGTCTACTATTTTAGACCTGCAACATCAATGGTTGTCTCTAGCGACATTTTCTATCTGCAGCACTATATAAACAGACGGGTAGGTGTAAAGTTACCACATCATTTATTACTATTTCACTGTTGTGCTGCTGGAAAATTTGACCATAGCCGAAGCTTATTCATCGTATTCTCAATTAGAGCATCGTCTTGGTTTAGCTTCGTCATAAGAGGGAGCTTCGGCAAAATTGCAAAAAGTCAACAACTTCGTCAAAACCGTAAGAAATTCAGTGTCAAATGGCCAGAGTGCGTTCAACTGCTAGAGTTACACGCGACGGAGAGGAGGCCGAAGCTGCCGAGACTGCCCCAATCTCCGAAGTAATGAGGCAATCGGGACTAGTTGTTACAGAGGGTGCCTCTGACGAAGGCGCACCTGCTGCGGAAGCTGAACAGGCTAGCATTGAAGAGGGTGATGCTGATGAAGAAGAGATAGATTATAACACCGTCATGCCATCCAAGCCCAGCCACTTGGATTTTGGAAAGTCTACTGTCTCTGAGGCTGATATGCCCATGATGATAAAGCTAGGCTACTTCGGGGAAGCCGAGAAGAAGTTGATTCGTTTTGGCGGGGAAGAAACCACTCCGAAGCCAGAAAATGATGAGGTGGTAGTTTTCAGAAGTTTCTTCAAAGCAGGATTGAGGTTTCCTTTGCATGAAATGATTGGGGATGTTTTGGAAGATTTCGAAATTTATCTTCATCAGCTGACTCCTAACGCTATCATTAGGCTCAGCGTCTTTATCTGGGCTCTCCGAAGCCAAGGAGTGGACCCGCTTGCCGAAGCTTTTTGCCGGGTGCACGAGCTTCATTATCAGACGAAGGCTAGAGAAGATGGGCTACACGAGAATTTCGGCTGTTACAACTTTGCTTACCGCAAAGATATGAAGACTCTGGTGATCAGCTATCGCACCAAATGGCCAACCGGTTGGAAGAATGAGTGGTTTTATGTTAAGGTTGATGAGAAGAATGAGAAGATAGTTCAGAGCCCACTGGACCTAACCTTCGGGTTAACTAGGCCCCTATGCGACATGCTGCAAGAGTCACCATGCCGAGAAGCTGTGGGCAAATTCCGAGTTGTGTCTGGGCATATCGGTACTAGAGATTTGGTGCAGGAATACTTAGCCAATAGAGTATTTCCAACGTTAAAGGAATGGAATATACCGTAGCTTAAAGGAGAAAAGAAAAAGAATGAACTTGTTCGACTGCCCTATCACTTCAAGTTCAAGAAACATTTCAAAGAGCCTTGCCAAGAATGGTTGGAAATGATTGAAGCTATGTGCAATGAAATTTTGGGCAACTATACTAAGAAAGAAGATCAATTGATGATCGCGGCCTTCGGCACCCGACCAAAACGAAGGCTGAACCGAGTAATGGATGCCCTGAAATTTGAATACCCTGACTATGAACGATTAAGCAAGGGTGCCGAAGGCCCAAAGCGAAAAAGAGTTGTTAGTGTTATGAAGAGGCAAGCTGCTAGAATGATAGAAGAAGATGAGAAAGCTTTAGAAAAAGAAAAATCCAGCCCTGAGCCGAAGGTGGCTGTTCCGAAGAAAAGAAAAGTTGCGGCTGCAAAGCCAAGAACAACTGATATAGAGGAAGAAGTTCCTTCAACACCTCCTGCTGCTGACGTGGAGGAAATTTTAAAGGTAATGACTGAATCTTTACCTCTCAAGCTAAGTCCACTAGGTCCACAACTGATGAAGCTTTTACAGAAGAAGGAGGAACCTGAGGCAATCAAGAAGCATGCTAAAAAAGGCGAAGGATTATTACTGTTATTGATGTTATTGAAGAAACGCCACTGTCGGCTTCAGCGTCAAAAACACCAGCAGCCGAAGCTGCTCCCACCGAAGCTACAACTGCCGAAGGTGCGGCGGCCGAAGCCACAAATCTTGAGGGCGTATTTTCTGATATTGATAAGATGATTTTGGATATGGCCACGAAAGAAACTGTTGCAACTACCGAGGAAACCCTGGCCCCAGTGCCTGGAAAAGGGGAGAAGGTTTTTAACAAAGAGAAGAAGATTACCGAAGATATTTCGGAGGACTTCAATTTTCAAAACATGATTGGTCAGGATTTATCCAAGGCTGAAAAAGAGGAGCTAAGAGATTATGCTATATCTTGCGGCTACCAGCCAGGAGCGTTGCTCTTCGGTGGCGTTGACGAAGAGAGCTTAGGATGCCTCCGGGACCGGACTGGAGCGAAGGTTGTCAGCACTCTATCGAAGAGTGTTGGCTTTCCGAAGCTTGAGGCCGAACTTAGCAGATACCGGCGGCAACATATCGCCGGTAGCTTGTTTTATTCTAATTTTAAGGTAAAGTTCTTACCTTAACTTTTTATTATTTTTGAGATGAAGGTTACTTTTGATGAAGGTTATTTTTTCAGAGTCTACTACTAAGTAAAACCTTGAGGATGCAACAAGACCTTGAGGACAAGAAAAATGAGATTATAATTGAGGGCTTAGAGGGCAAAATTAAAGATCACGAAGCTGCTCTAGAGAAGAAGGATTTCGTGATTCAAACAATGGAAGGTTCACTGGCAGAAGCCCAAGCCAAGATTGCTAGATTAAACAGTGAACTCTCCATGAAATCAAAAAGCTTCGAACAAGAGAAGAAGGATTTTGATGCAAAGCTTGGAGCTGAAGTTGCAAAGAGTTCGAACTTGCAAAAGTCATTGAAGGAACTTCAAGATAAATGTCTGAACTTCGGCAACTGTTGTGTGAACGACTGAAACAGGTCTTCAACTCAGTTGGAGCCAGCTCTGAAAAGTTTAAACCTTCAGCTGAAGACCTGTCAGGCATCTTCGATCATATTGAAGGCGAAGTTGATGCTCTTGATGAAGTCATAGCTGGGCATGGTGACTTCTGCGCTCTGCTAGCTTCTCGTGGCACAGTTGTTGCTTTTATGAAGGCTGGTTGCACGCACGGGAATATTGTAAACAGGACGAACTTCAGCTTATCACCAGCGGACTTGAATGACATCCCCGGCCTGGCCTGAAGCATTGGGAACAGATTCGTAACTCAAATTTGGGTGAAGGGTGGACGAAGCTTGACTGGTGACGAAGCTCGAAGTCACCTCAAACCGGTGATAACCTTATGCCTGCTACTTTACCTTCTCCTTAAAATTTGTGCTTTCCTTATACTACTTTGTTATGTACAGGATGACGAAGCCGAAGATCCATGAACCGAAGCTTGTTGGGAAATGACGAAGCTACTGCAAAAAAGTTCTAGAGAAAATTTTTAGTTAACTTTGTAGAAAATATTGTAATCTATGAATTAAACGTTATTCTGTAAATTTGTTAATACCTTGTAATATATTTTACCTTTTCATCCATGAATGCATTGCTTTGATGTGGACGAAAAACTTGTACTTTTTGAGCCGAAGGCGAAAAACACCTTCCCTTCTTTTCGTACACAACGAAGCTTAAATTTGCTTCTTTTGTATTCGCCGAAGCCTTGTCATTAAAACCGAAGCAACTGTCTGTGCTCTATGATATGATGATGATGATCCTATGAATGTCTAAATGAATGTATATGAATGCAATGAATGATGTGATGTAATGTGCAAGTGAATGTCCAAACACACACGTACGAAGCCACATCCAGACTCTGCATTCCCTCAGAAATGACCAAAATCTCTTTGTCGTTTATTTTTTGGCTTCACCGCTTATTTTTCGGTGTAAGTTCTGCATTCCCTTAGAAACGTCTTCTGAACTTCTTTGCCTTCTATTTCGGTGGTATCACCGTTGACTTTTCGGTGTAAGTTCTGCATCCCCTTAGGAATGTCTTTTGAACTTCTTCGCCTTCTATTTCGGTGGTATTTGGCTCTGCATTCCCTTAGGAACAACTTTTGAGCAGAAAACTTACGCTACGCTCCCTTGGGAACGGCTTTTTGTAGCTTCGTCATGCTCTGCATCCCCTTAGGGACGACTTTCGAGCTTATCCATGTTTTTTTTCTTTTTCTGCACTTGATGGTGCATGCTCAGATCTTACATTTTACATATTTTTGGGGGATTTTGCTCTCGTAGAGCTGAATAAGAAAGGAAAAATTACAAACTATGGCCCCATTAAAAACCTTTCTCCCCCTTCAGAAAGGAAAAGGGTGCCATAGGAAAAATGAAAAAGATTACATCAATTACACATAATATCGTCGAAGCTCATCCGCATTCCAAGATCTAGGAATGTTGTTGCCGTCCATATCCTTCAACCTGTAAGAACCGGGTCTTGATGAAGATACCACCAGAAAGGGTCCTTCCCACTTCAGCTGTAGCTTGCCTACTGTGTCTGGATTGGCCACTCTCCAAAGTACCAAATGCCCTGGCTTAATGTTTTTCAGCCGAACTTTTCTGTCACGCCATTTTATTGTTTCGGCTTGATAATTATTGATATTCTCCACAGCCTGAAGTCTGGTCCCTTCTATAGCATCTTTTGCCACAAAATAATCAGCTTCGTCCTCTGCCGAAGCTATTGTTCTAATTGACCCTGCCTTAGCTTCTTCTGGGGTTATAGCTGCGTCACCAAACAATAACTTGAATGGTGTAAAACCTATTGATCTTGATATAGTTGTATTGTGGCTCCACACCACTTTAATAAACTCATCTAGCCACTTTCCTCTGGGTTGATTGAAGATTAACTTCATTATTCCCGTCATTATAATACCATTTGCTCTTTCGACCAGCCCGTTTGACTCCGGGTGCCTGACTGATGCAAAATGAATCTTCGTGCCAATCTGGTTGCAGAAATCTTTGAAAGTTTCGGCATCAAACTGTGTTCCATTGTCCACAGTTATAGCCTTCGGCACGCCGAAGCGACAAACAATATTTTGCCAGAAGAATTTCTAGACTATAACCGAAGTTATTGTGGCCAAAGGCTTTGCTTCAATCCACTTAGAAAAATATTCTACAGCCACCACGACATATTTCAAATTACCTTGTGCTGGTGGAAGTGGGCCTAACAAGTCTAGGCCCCATCTTTGCAATGGCCAGGTTGGTTGTATTAACTGAGTTAATGACGAAGGTTGTTTTTGGTCTCCTGCACATTTTTGACAATTTTCGCACTTTTGGACCAGATCTGCTGCATCCGAAGCTGCCTTCGGCCAGTAGAATCCCTGTCTAAAAACCTTTCCCAGCAAAGGCCTAGACCCAATATGAGATCCACACAATCTTGCATGTATCTCCTTCATTAGTTCTATACCTTCGGTTCTGGATAAACACTTGAGAAGGGGGGAGCAAACTCCGTGTTTGTATAATTCCCCTTCTATTATGATATACGGTCTTGTTCTTGCTTCCATTCTTATGTTATAAACTTCATCGTCCGAGAGGCAGTTACCCTGGAGGAAAGATACGATTTCAGTCCTCCAATCTTCACTATGCACTGGAGAAATGGCGAGCACTGCTCTCTCCATGAGTTCAACCGAAGGTGCCTTTATTGTTTCAAAAAATACTTCCAAAGGTAGAGGGAGCCCCTGAGCCGCTGATTTGGCTAACAGATCTGCATGCTCATTTTCACCTCTTGGAATGTTCTTGACAGAGAAACCCTCAAAAGAAGCCTCCAACCTTCGGACTGTATCTAGATATTTTTCATGTTTCGGATCTCTTGCCTTGCTACTTTTATCTACATGGCCAGAAATGACTTGTGAATCAGTTTTCAGAATAGCCCTTCTTATTCCCATTGCCCTCAACTTCCGAAGCCCCAACAGGAGTGCTTCGTATTTGGCAATATTATTTGTACAACTAAAATCTAGCTTGGCTGCATAACATGTTCTGACTTTTGAAGGTGCTACTAGAACAGCCGCTGGTCCTGCGCCGAAGGCTTCCCAAGACCCATCGAAGAACACTGTCCAAGCTTCGACATCTTTATTTATCTCTTCTTCCTGAGCCCCTAGCATCCAGTCAGCGATGAAATCTGCTAACGCCTGGACTGAATTGAAGATCTATGCACATAATCAATGGTCAGTTCATTAAGCTCTACAATCCATTTTCCAATCCTTCCAGTAGCCTCTCTGTTCCTCATGATGTCCTTTAGAGGTTGTGACAAAGGAACAATTATGTGGTATCCTTGAAAATAATGCCGAAGCTTTCTAGAGGCCATTAACACGGCATATAATACCTTCTCCAATTTTGTGTAATTTTTCTTTGATGGACTTAAAACTTCAGAGACGAAGTATACTGGAGCTTGCTTTTTAGCCTGACCATCTAGCTTCTCCTGTACTAGTGCCGCACTTACTGCAGAATGTGAAGCTGCGACATATAAGAGCAATGGAGCCCCTGGCGCGGGTGGAGTTAATGTTGTTAAATCAATCAAATATTGTTTCAATTCTTTAAAAGCTTTTTGTTGTGCCGGGCCCCATTGAAAGACTTCGGCTGACTTCAGTATTTCAAAAAATGGCATATTTCTTTCCGCTGATCTGGATATGAATCTGTTTAATGATGCTAATCTTCCTGCCAGCCGTTGAGCCCCTTTCTTCGTGCTTGGTGGCTCCATCTGAAGGATAGCTTCGATCTTGCTTGGGTTAGCTTCAATTCCTTTCATCGATACCAGACAGCCAAGGAACTTGCTGTTGGGGACCTTCGGCTTCCGAAGGTCCTCAAAAACAGGATTTAACAGTATTTCTGGAGTATAATGTGTGAACAGGTATCTTCGGACTCAAGTCGGCATCACAGTGGACCAGAATAATACGAAGGTTGGTACAGCGCCGAAGGTGTGAGCAGGAAAGCTTCGGCGTGGCAGCAAAAAGTGAAACCGACTTAAAGATGAAAAGGCTATTTAGACCTCAACAGATTACTATAGAATTATTATCAAGTGTAAAGGGTATGAATGTAATTCTGTATGGGTTGTGTCCCGTGCCTATAAATAGGTGAACAGTACCCCCGTACTGGACACGCTGACTTGGCATTCGCTTTTTGCGTCACGCTTGTACTATCATCTCCTTCCAGTTGGAGGTACACTTGTAACTCAACGATATTTCTGTTTATGTCTGATAGTAATATAAAATTGTTTATGTTGTCTTTTGTATTCCTTACATTTTATCCTTCGTCACTGTATAATGAATTTATGAAGGTACGCCCTTCATAACCTTCGTCCGAAAATCATTATATCCTAAGGGAAATAATGCTTCGAAGGACGAAGGACTTTAGCGATTAACATTTTCTATGTTGCCTTGTTCTTAACTCCTAGCATTTGAGAACAAGTCCCCAACATTGGCGCCCACCTCCGGTGAACTCACTTCCACTCTGAGTTTTTTGAACACCTTCGGCGATCATAAACCTTCGTTATGGCGCCGAAGAAAGCTTTAGCGACTGGGGCTGCAGCTCTGCAACCACTGGACCACAATCAGGAGACAGTCTCCCTGCGGGAGGCCCGAAGCCAGAAAAGGAAGGCTGTCAGCCCGACACCACCAGAGGACGAGATAGATCAAGAAATCAGAGATATGGAGATGCTTCATCAACAAGTACAGAGGAAGAAAGAAAAGATGGCCAGGCTAGCTGAACTGCAGAGGCAGATAGACAAAGCCTCTGAAGAAGTTCGTCATCTTGCCCAGGATGAGCAACACCGAAGGCCTCAGCACCAAGACCTTCATCAGGAGGGTTTTCCCAACGAAGATGACTGGTATGACAATTTCCATCATGGGAATTTTGTTTTTGATGATGCTTCTCCTCTGTCCGCTGAGCTGCAGGCTACACCTTGGCCTCCGTCCTACAAGCCGCCTCAGCTTCCCGTATTCGATGGCCACTCAGACCCGAAGCAGTTTTTGATGAGCTACGAAGCAACAGTATCTTCGTATGGTGGCAATGCTGCAGTCATGGCCAAATCTTTCGTTATGGCTGTCAGGAGTGTTGCTCAAACCTGGTATTCCTCCCTTCGACCAGGAACGATCACTTCATGGCAGAAGCTGAAGGACTTGTTGTTAACTAGCTTCCAAGGGTTTCAGACGAAGCCGGTCACTGCTCAAGCTCTGTTCCAGTGCACCCAGGATCACGAAGAATACCTTCAGGCGTATGTCCGAAGGTTCTTGCGTTTAAGGGCACAGGCACCAACGGTGCCCAATGAAATTGTCATTGAGGCCATGATCAAGGGGCTTCGGCCAGGACCGTCAGCTTAGTACTTCGCTAGGAAGCCCCCTCAAACTTTGGAGAAGCTGCTCCAGAAGATGGACGAGTACATTCGGGCCGATAATGATTTTCGCCAAAGAAGGGAGGAGGCTTTCAGGTTTTCTGAAATGACCAGGGGCTTCGGAGGGAGGTTCTACCCGAGGCACGTTAGATCAATTCACAACTCTACACAAAATGATGATAGAGGGAGCCAACAGCAAAGGCCACTATGTTCCTCACAGGCTTCGGGGCAACAGCAAGGCTCCTTCCGACCACCAGCTCCAAGAGGCAGAGGCGCCAGGGGCTTCGGAGGAAGATTTGGCGATCAACCGAGAAGAATCTTCTGCTTATTCTGTGGTGAGAACAAAGGTCATACCACCAGAATGTGTCATGTTACCATCCAGAAGCAAAAAGAAATAGCTGAAGCGGCAGCGCAACAGGCTCAGCCGAAGCAGGTCATGCACACTGCTTCGTATCATTCGCCTTACATCCCAGAGTATGTAGGCAATCACCCTGCAGTTTCTGTTGCTTCGGCGAGTCAACCTCAGGCTTCCTGGCAACAACCTCCGCCTCCACCACCGCTGCAACAAGGCCAGCAGCCAGAAGGGAGCCAATATGCTCCACACCAAAGGGACTTCAGAGAGCAATCCGAAGCTCGCACAGTCAACAGCACTGTGCCAGAGTCAAAGCACATCTATTGACAAATATCCTACCTTAATAGCAATCTTTTTCATTCAGTTTTATTTTCTGTAATAAAGGACATTATTCAGGTTTCATGTAAATAGTTTCGTTGATTCCCACAAGGAAAATATATTTTCCTCACAGGTTTAAAATGTTGAAAGGCTTGTGACAACAAAGAGGACCTTCGAACATCGAAAATTCTTCGAAGTAACAAAAAGTCGTTCTAAGGAACGCAGAGTAAGTTTGCCGAAGTCACAAAAAGCCGCTCCAGAGGGAGCGCAGTGTAAGTTTTCTGCTCCAAAGTCGTTCCAAAGGGAATGCAGAGCATACAGCGAAAAGTCAACGCTGATACCGCCTAAGTAAAAGGCGAAGCGCGAAAAGTCAACGCGAATACCGCTGAAAGTAAAAGGCGAAGAAGCTCCTAAGGGAGGCTTACAGCGAAAAATAAACGCTGATTCCGCTGAAGTAAAAGGCGAAGAAGCTCCTAAGGGAGGCTTGTAAAAGATTATATGTTTTATTGCAGGGATGCGTGTGCATCTTCGGAATAAGCATCGCCTCACATAACATAACATCATCGCATCATTTCGCATAGCATAAGCATCATACATCATGTTGCATATGGCACAAGAGGTGGACACAATATTAATCTACAGAAGAACGCTTTGAAAAAAGGGAAAAATCATAATGTCACAAGGAGATACATTATTGATCTTCGGAAGTGTAGCTTCAGAAAATATTTTCACGAAGCCTGGATATTATTCATCAGAACACTGGATATTGTTGAAAAATTCTTCTTCACGAAGCATGAAAAGAAGGGAAGGTGTTTTTTCGTCAAAGACTCAAAAGAGGTACGTGTAAAGTTTCATGCATCGTAAAGAATTAGGCAAGAAAAACAGGTATATTACATTCAGGGTTACAAAATGTTACAATATTTTACATTTCAGAAGTTTTTACAATAATACTTAATCCTCTCTCAAAACGACTTCTGCAGCCTCGTTTAGGAGCCGATTGACGACTTCGTCCATAATAGCTTCAGCCATCTTTTTTATTTCGTCGTCTCCTTTCGACTGGGGGTCCGAAGGGGCTTTAGCAGAATCTGAAGTAGAACAGAATACAGCTACATTGCTTTGACAAATTGCAAACGAATCTTAAAATCTAAAATTACAACACAATAAAAACTATTAGATAATACCTAATTGACCTTCGGGCTCTGCGCTCTTCTCAGCAGCCTCGGCTACTTCTCTAGCATCGTGAATGCCCTTTTCGCTTCTTTGAATAATCTCTCGGGCCATTTCTCGGCCACCATTATCCCAGATATCGGTGAAAATTTTTCCACCAACCATGCTAGCTTCGGCCGATGGATCCCTTGCATCTTCGAAGGACAAAGCACCTTCGGATTGCGCTAGAATCTTTACATGTTCACAGCCTTTTTTCTCTAAAATGGTGGCAATCCCTCTGGCACCCGAGAAGGCGCATATATCTCCACGGCTATTTAAAATTTCTTCGAAGGCTTCAGCTTCGTGGTCGATCCATTCGATGGGACCTTCGGGATTGCCTCTCGTAAAGTTTTCCTCACTTGAGAATGCCCCGACCCTGGCGAAGCTAGCCTTTAACTTCTTAACACATTCTATGGATTTGTTATAGCATCTCTTCTTGGACGACCGAAGCTCTTCAACGGTTCCTTCTAAGTGATCTGCCCATTGGTCACTGAGTTCTCGCTTTGTTTCTTCAAGTATACGTTCTTCCTTGGCTCTGGCCAGTTGTTTCCGAAGATCTTCAAGTTCGCGTTTATGAGCTTCAGCTTGACCTTTGAAGGCAGCTTCGTCTTCCTTTATTTTATTTATCAATGAGTGTAATATTTTATCTTTCTCGAGACCTTCGTTCCTCAGTTCAATTACTTCGGAACGAAGGTTGCTCAGGGCTATAGTACACCCTTCGTCTTCAGCATCTTTCTGTGCCCTGAGGGCATTGCTAAGTATCAGGCCCTGCAAAGAGAAATATGTGTGTGTCAATAGGTTTAAACAAACGAAAAATTTTGGTCTTAACAAAAAATGCAAAGATCCCATTTGTTGCACCTTCAAGCTATTATATGCCAGGCTATCGGCCAAATCATTTTTCGATAGCACTGAGAGCCCGTCTTCCAGTGTTGGGAATCCGAAGCTCTTGCTCATCTCCCGACAGACAGAAATCTCTTTGCTGTCAGGGAGACAATACAAAAAGTCTTCTTCTCCACTGCCATTGAATATTAATGCCCCCTTTGGATACTTCAATTTTTGGGCGTAAAGTTGGGCCTCTTGTTTTTCTTTTTCTGATAGTTGTTTCCCTGAAGCATGGCGAATAATATAATCAAGGACTTTGGGGGATGCTTCGGGTGCAGCAGCACTGATTTCTTCAACAAAAGTTGGCTCTGAAATTTTTTCTTCCTCGAATTCCAGGGATTTTATTTTCGTAGGTTCTGAGGACCCAGCTTCGGCTTCAGTTTCTTGCTCTGGAGCTTTAGTATCAGAGACTTCAGTTTTTTCTTCGGGGATAACAACAGTCTTCTTCGGAGGTGTGCTTGAAGATTTAATTGTCTCCAGAACATCTAGCACATTAACCATTCTCTTCCTTTTTGGAGTTACTGCTGGCACCTTTTGGTTTTTTACTGACTCAATATTTGCTGCAGGACTTAAAACTTCTGATGTTTTTGATCCCTCAGTTGCTCTTTTTACTTCTTCCATTTTTTCTGTGGACGGCGCTTCGGCCTTTTCTTTCGTTTCTGATAACAAAATCTTTGATTGTTCCAATTCTATCTTTGTTGGCACTTCGGCCGTTTCTGCGACTTCTGGCAGCAAGATTGGCTCGGTTGGTTTTTCAGCTTCGGTGGCCGAAGAGGTTTCTCCGGTAAACTCAGGCACCGAAGCTGGTTCAATATAGCGCGGCCGATGTGTGAGGACCTTTATCTTCTTTCTTTTCGGTTCTGGCTCGCTAGGAGCAGTTGCAGCTTCTTCTTTTGCAGAGGTTGTGTTTTTTCTCTTTTGCCTCCGAATGGGATAGCAATAGTCAGGGTAGACAAACCCGATTGCATCAAATACCCGATTCAGCCTCTTCTTTTTTCGGCCTCCGAAGGGTGCTGACATTGCAGTGTCTTCGGCCTTCGAATAGGTCCCAAGCAGCTCATCACTTAAATTTTCAATGCTTTTTAACCAGTCATCATCTGGCTCAACGAATTTATCTCCAAACTTAAAAGTGTACTTCAACCTGATAAGTCCACCTTCGTCGGCCTCTTTTATGGTTTCTTGTGGCATTTCCCATTTCTCCGCGAGCGGCCATACCCTGAAGGCAATATGCTCTTGTACTAAGTCTCTCGTTCCAATAAAAGAACAGATAACGCCGAAGGCCCTCTGGCATTCTTCGGCAGCTTCATCCATTTCAACCTTCGGCCTCCGAAGGCCGAAGCTTTGCCAAATAGGGCGCATAATTATACCCTTGATATCTTCTCGTACTGTCAGATCATTCTTCACATAAAACCATTCTGTCATCCAGTCGCCGGGCCATCTCTTCCGAAAGGTTGGCACAGGGCAGCTTGACCTGGACCGAGAAACGAAACTGTAGCAGCCAAAATTATTGTGATACTGTTCCTTACCCCAAGGTTTTGTTTCGTATGATAATTCGTGTATATTACAGAAGCTTTTTGCATCAGGCTTCAGACCTTGGCTTCTCACGGCCCACACGAAGATATTCAACCTTATAATTGCCTCGGGGGTAAGTTGATGGAGATAGACTTCGAATATTTTCAGCACCTCTACAACGAAGCTGCTCAAGGGAAATCGCAGTCCAGCTTTCAAAAAGCTTCGGTACACTACGACTTCATTCTCTTCAGGGTGTGGGCAAGTTTTTTCCCCTTCGTCGGCCCTCACAATGGACAAATCCCGGAAATACCTTCCTCTCATGTTGACAAGATGATTCTCTTTGATAGTTGATTTACCATAGACTGAATGGCTTGGTCGCCAGGGACGATCTTCGGAGTCTTCACCACCACTGTCCACATCATAGCTGTCACTGTCACCAGTATCTTCAGACAAACCTTCCAGAATCTCCTTGGTGATTTTTTCTGTATTGGTCTTTGACATCGCTATAAGAAACCCCAAAATTTTCTCTTCGTCAAGGCTCAGCTTCATCTCAGCAGCAGTCTTCTTATCTTCGGACATCTTCGGAGACACTAAAAAACTATTTTCAAAGCCGAAGCTTCAAAACTAAAAGTTTAGCAAATCGTAGTGCACAAGAGCTAAAAATTGAGTGAGCGAGAGCAGTTGGCCAGAGAGCGTGTCAAATGAGCTTGCGGTATGACCGTATTTATACGCCAAGAGCGTTGAAAATTGAAAGACCCCGCTTGTCAGTGAATGTTGCTATTCTAGCAAAGGGAAGGTGTTTTTTCGGACCTTCGGCGAAAAGCCTTCGTCCATGTCGCAATCTAAATTTATTATTTTAAACAAAATTAATATTGCGAGGGGCTACTGTTGGGGACCTTCGGCTTCCGAAGTTCCTCAAAAACAGGATTTAACAGTATTTCTGGAGTAGAATGTGTGAACAGGTATCTTCGGACTCAAGTCGGCATCACAGTGGACCAATATAATACGAAGGTTGGTACAGCGCCGAAGGTGTGAGCAGGAAAGCTTCGGCGTGGCAGCAAAAAGTGAAACCGACTTAAAGATGAAAAGGCTATTTAGACCTCGACAGATTACTATAGAATTATTATCAAGTGTAAAGGGTATGAATGTAATTCTGTATGGGTTGTGTCCCGTGCCTATAAATAGGTGAACAGTACCCCCGTACTGGACACGCTGACTTGGCATTCGCTTTTTGCGTCACGCTTGTACTATCATCTCCTTCCAGTTGGAGGTACACTTGTAACTCAACGATATTTCTGTTTATGTCTGATAGTAATATAAAATTGTTTATGTTGTCTTTTGTATTCCTTACATTTTATCCTTCGTCACTGTATAATGAATTTATGAAGGTACGCCCTTCATAACCTTCGTCCGAAAATCATTATATCCTAAGGGAAATAATGCTTCGAAGGACGAAGGACTTTAGCGATTAACATTTTCTATGTTGCCTTGTTCTTAACTCCTAGCATTTGAGAACAAGTCCCCAACACTTGCCTTTCTTCACACCAAAAACACATTTTTCTAGATTTAGTTTCAGGCCAGCTTGCCTGAAATTGGCAAATGTTTCTTGCAAATCAGCAATGTGATTTTCTTGCTTCGTGCTTTTCACTATGATATCATCAACATAAGTCATCACATTTCTGCCTATCTGGGAATGAAGGACCTTGGCTGTCATTCTGCTGAAGCTTCCTCTAGCATTCTTGAGCCCCTCAGGCATCCAAAGATAGCAATAAGTGCCACTGGGAGTTATGAAGCTAGTCTTCGGATCATCTTCCTTCTTCATCCAGATTTGATGATAGCCTGAATAACAATCCAATAGACTCATGAGCTCTGAGGAAGCTGCTGCATCTACAAGAGAGTCTATTCTTGTTAGCGGGAATTCGTCTTTTAGGCATGCCTTGTTAAGATCTGTAAAGTCAATGCACATTCTCCATTTGCCATTGTCCTTCTTCACCATGACATTATTGGCTAACCACTCTGGGTATTTTACCTCTTTGATGACACCAGCACTGAGAAGCCTTTTCACTTCATTCCGAGCACCTTTGGCTTTATCATCAGACATTTTCCGAAGCCTTTGCTTTCTTGGCCTGAAGGATGGGTCCACATTGAGTGAATGTTCAATGACATCTCTGTTGACACCGCAGAGATCATTGGCTGACCAAGCAAAGACATCTTTGTTGTTAAATAAAAATCTTAACAAAGTTTTCTCTTGCTCTTCAGATAGCTGAGACCCTAGCAGTACTTTTTGCTCTACTATGTCTTCACATAGAAGCATGGGCTTCGGCTGATCCGCCGAAGCAGCCTTCTCACTTTTGTATTTGTACTGTTCACAGACTTCGGCTCCATCTATATTGTGAATTGCTTTTGAGTCTGTCCAATTTCCTTCGGCTTTTCTGGCAGCTTCTTGACTCCCATGAACAACAATGGGCCCTTGTTCCGAAGGTATCTTCATGCATAGATATGCTGGATGAAGTATTGCTTCAAAGGCATTCAGTGTTCCACGACCAATGATTGCATTGTTAGGATATTCCATGTCAACAATGTCAAAGACGACCTGTTCGGTTCTTGTGTTATGAACAAAGCCGAAGGTAACTGGCATTGTGATTTTGCCAAGTGTTGTAATCTGTCTTCCTCCGAAGCCACATAGAGGATGTGTAGCATCATGAATCTTGTCTTCTGGCTCTTGCATTTGTCTGAAGGCCATAGCAAATATGATATCTACTGCGCTGCCTATATCAACTAGAACATTATGGACCAGAAAACCCTTGATGACACGAGATATGACCATAGCATCATTGTGAGGATAATCTTTGAGCTGAAGGTCCTCTTGGGAGAAGGTAATTGGGATGTGGGACCATTTTGATTTGATGAAGGGTCCCTGCACCCCGACATGTTGTACCCTTCTCTGTGCTTCCTTCTTCTGCTTCTTGTTAGTCGGCTTTGAACCTGAACCGCCTGTTATCGGAAGCACCAGCAGCTTCGTAGCCGAAGATACTTCAGCTTTGTTGTTGAACGAAGCCATCAGCTCAATTAGTGGAAGTGAGTTCACCGGAGGTGGGCGCCAATGTTGGTGACTTGTTCTCAAATGCTATGAGATAAGAACAAGGCAACACAAAGTATTAATAGTTAAAGACCTTCGTCCTTCGAAGCATTATCTCCCTTAGGATATAATGATCTTCAGATGAAGGTTATGAAGGACGTACCTTCATCATCTCAGTATTATAATAATGTAAGTAGAAGCATATGAAACATGGAAAGTAACATGGATAATCATATGACATCATTAGGATATTTTATTATATCATCATGAACAAACATGAACAATATCAAATTACATTGGTACCTTCGGCTTGACAGAAGGTGAAAATCCAGGTGACGTGCGAGTGAATACCAGTCAGCGTGAACAGTGCAGGGATACTGTTCATCTATTTATAGGCACAGGACGCAGCCTGCGTGGATTTACATTCATGTCCTTTATAAATGATTACAATCATGACACAAATTATCATGGGCCAATCGGTCTTTTCATCTTTAAGTTGGTGCCACCCTTCGTCTCAAGGCGTGTCATTATGCCGAAGCTCTCCGAACGATAGCTTCGACTTTGCTTCTGTGTTGATCTTCCAAAGGTGTTTCTTCTTACAGGACCTTCGGCGACGAAGGAGACCCCCAACACATATATAGTATTTTATTTTATTATCGAAAGCTACAAACACTAGTCGTGAAAATGTAATTTCTTGTTGTTTTTATACTTGCAGTGTACTCCTAAGGTTTTAATAAATAACAATATGTTTGGAATTAAGCACTTGCCCCATCATGCATTCATGTAGTATGCAAGAAAGTGGTGATGTGTTTTATTGTCCACGATAATTTTTTGTTGGAACATATAACTGACAAATGGATTTGCCCTACCAAATTACTCATTTTATCTATTGCTCGAATTGTTACCATTTTGACCATAAAAATTCTCAAAGTGTATATATATATTGTCAGATTTTAGGCACACATCTGACTAGACCAATCTATTACCTGAAATATTCTAGCCCAAGCCAATTCAACAAGTGCATTGGGAAAGCTCGGTCTACTATTTTAGACCAGCAACATCAATGGTTGTCTCCAGCAACATTTTCTATCTCACCTCATATTTCAAACTCCACTTAGTGCAATCTGCAGTATAAAACAATGTTTTCCTCCATGGTTATATTCATGGTCTAGTGAGCGCAGCCTAAGGATTGGTTCACAAAAGAGCCAAAAACTCTAGGATAGCACCATGAAATTCCCTACCAATCTCTCTACTTCCACCATTGTGAGGATTCTCGATCAGCCACTTCTGATACGAAGAACACCATGCTACTAGACATAGGGCTCATAAGCCCAAATAAGGATAAAAATGTCTCTATCTGAGTGTTTTGAGTGTTTGAGCCACTGGAGATCCAGACACCGTCCTTTGACGGACATCATGATGCATGTCGTGGTTTTAAACCCAAGACAACCTTACTCTCATTTTTTTGCACCTTATTGTCATTTTTCTTAGAATATCTAAACATATGCAATATTATAGTAAATTGATTATTGGCATTGGTTATTGCCTAGACTCCAAAACCAATTTGCTACTTTAAAACTTTTCATATTTAGGTTTAGTAACTATTATTATGATGCAAATCTACAAAAAAATGATTTTCTGCCGAATTTTTCTACTCGTATAGCCTAGATTGGAGGCGTAATAAAACATTATGCCTATCGGCTTTGGACCTGAGAGATAGGCTTAGTTATACCATGTATACTGCAAACAGAACGAAATAAATCACCCGTGTTTGGTTTGAAGAATGAGTTAGCCATTATCTATTCATTCCTTGTTTTCATGCCGCCAAATTTAAGAGACAAACTAATGGTATACCTATTGGGGCGAGGACGAACACGCCACCTTTCGCTCGTCGACTTCGTTCTCGCCTTGCGCAGGCGAAGGCTGAATCCACGACCCGCTAGGACAGGCCAAGGGCGCTAACCAGACAGAGGCATGTTCGACCCCCTTCGCTCACACGAGACAAGATGAAGGCTCCGCTGAAGTCTACGGGACCTCCCACTCTCTCACCACCGAGAGAGGCCCATGTGTGATTCGGCGCATAGAGTTGGGCCCACGTGGACATGTGTGATTAGGGTCGTGTCTGTAATAAAGTTTATCGTAATGACTGTCTGTAACCTCCCCTCGTGGGAATATTCTGGGAATAACTAGGTACTCGAGGGTCTAAATGTCTTTGATAGGGGCAAGCGGCTCCTCGAGTACCTATAAATACCCTCGTACTGTGCCCAGGCACGGGGAGATCAACAAGGCTTTTGGCATCCCGTGTTAAGCTTTGAAAACTCTCTCCCTACTTTCCCGTTGGATCAACCTGTCTTGGAGGGCAGGTTTCAACGCTCAACCTTTTCTCGCCTCACCAAGAAGGTCCTTGAAAACCAAGTAGGCCGCAACATCTTCGCTTATTTAGACGACATTGTCGTCGCAAGCAAAAGCAAAGAGGACCACCTGGCCAACCTTGCAGAGACATTCGCCAACATGCACGACGCACGACTCCGGCTCAACCCTGAGAAGTGTGTCTTCGGAGTACGCCAGGGGAAAATACTTGGTTACCTAGTATCGCACCGAGGGATCGAGGCCAACCCAACCAAGATCCAAGCGATCATCAACATGGAACCTCCATAGTCCACCAAAGACATTCAGCGACTGACAGGAAGATTGGCGGCCCTGAACAAATTCATCTCTAAGTCCACTGAGCGAAGCCTACCCTTCCTCAAAACATTGTGTGGTGTGAAAGACTTTGTTTGGGGCCTAGAGCAGGCAGCGGCCTTCGAGTCGCTCAAACAACACCTGTCTGACTTAGCAACTCTGACAAGTCCTAACCCTTCGCTGCCGCTGCTTCTCTACATTGCGGCTTCACACTGTGCATTTAGCGCAGCATTAGTCCAAGAGCAGGATAGAGATGGCAAAAGCCAGCAATGCCCAGTGTACTACATCTCTGAAGTCCTCACGGCTTCCAAGTGCAACATGACCGAACTCGAGAAAATTTCATACGCAGTGGTCATGGCTTCACGCAAGCTACGACACTATTTCGAGGCGTTCAAAGTACGAGACACTTCGGACAGGGGTCTGGGAGAATTGTTCAGGAACCCGGAGGAATCCGCTAGAATTGCAAAATGGGCAGCTGAACTGTCCGGGTACCACATCATCTCTGAGCCCAGAATGACAACCAAGTCACAAGTCTTGGCGGACTTCATCATCGACTGGACAGGACCTGTGGGGCCACAACAAGAACACTCAAAAAAAGTCTAGACCATCCACTACAATGGCGCATGGTGCCATGCGAGGGCAGGCGCCGCGACGATTATCACATCACCTGCCGGTGTCAAGTACAGATACGCCACGCGCCTCAGCTTTGCTCTAGAGTCCGACAGGTGCGCTAACGACATATCAGAATATGAATCCGTCATCCTAGGACTTCGCAAACTACGGGCCCTCGACGTCACCACATGCATCATCAGAACAGACTCCAAGGTCGTCGCTGGCCAGATCAAAAAGGAGTACTCAGCAAAGGAGCCGTGCTTATGCAATACCTCACCTCCGTCCGCGGCCTTGAAAAACAATTCATGGGTTTCACCCTACAGCATGTCGAGCGCAACAAGAACGAAGAGGTCGATGCGTTGGCCAAGGCCGCAGCCAAGGGTGAGGCCCTACCCTCTGACATGTTCTACCATGTCATCGGCACACCAGCCGTCCGTAACCCCGAAGGCTTGCAAATAACTCAAGACGACGAAGGCCACCGAATCGTCAACCTCATAATGGCCGAAGACTGGCAGGCCCCAATAACACTATACCTCCAGGGCCACTACCATACAACCGATCGCAATGAGACCAAACGACTGAAACATAGGAGCAGGGATTTCGCAATAGTCGAAGGTCAGCTTTACAAAAAGGGCATCAGCCAGCCTATGCTGAAATGCATAACCAAAACCGAAGGCCTAGAAATCCTCTGCGAAGTCCACGGCGGAACCTGCGGGTCACACTCAGGACCCAGGGCCCTCGCAACCAAGGTGATTGTAGGATCTAGGACACCGGCTAGAAGGGGGGGGGTGAATAGACGGTTTTGACTAAAATAAAAAACACTAGAGAAATTTAATCAATATGACAAGAGGTATAAATTCTCTAGTGACAACAAGTAAACAAACTATGAGAAACAACTATGGTGATTGTATACTCGAAGAACAATATGCAAAATACTAATCACTTGCACGACAATAAGTAATGCAAGAAAAGAAAGACACCGGATTTTATCACGTGGTATCGGTGATTTGCCGATCACCCCTAATCCACGTTGAGGTGGATTTCAAGCTCTCACTTGCTCCTCTATCAAGACACGGCTTGATCTTTGAGCCAAGTGGACAAGACATCACTCAATACCTCGTTTCCACTAATGTCACCTTTGCCGCTCCGGCGAGGTAGGCGCGAACATCTCACAATCGACAACGCGGCTCCTCCACAATCTTCTTAGAGAGCTCGACGGAGACAACACCCGAGCTGTCTAGGAGGCGGCAACCTCTAAGAGTAACAAGCCAATGACGCTTGCTCGATGTACCACCTAGTGCCTCAAGGATCACCAATGGATGCAAATGCACTAGGAACTCTCAATCTCTCACTAGAATGCAATCTCAAGCAAGAAGTGTGAGAGAATGAGTGGGAGGATCACAAATGAGCTCAATGTGTGCAAGGAATGGCCAAGAGAGCCCTCACACACGAGCTCCCCTTCTATTTATAGCCCACCTCACAAATCCAACCATTATGTGCAAACAACACACATTCTGCGCACACGCGGATGGTCTGTGCCCTGAGGCCGGACGGTCCGCCGTACATATAACGACTAGTTTTCCCGTTTAAAATCTGTCAGAGCTGTCAGAAAAGCGAGGTCCGAACAGTCCGCCAACCTTGGTCGGACTGTCTGAGACCTGGCAACTTGGAGCACCAGTGCTCTGACCAAGAGGAGTTAACACATGCGGACTGTCCGCCCTACAAGGCCGGACGGTCCGCGACCTGGGAGATAGTACTGTTCAGGCTTAGACCCCAGACAGGTCGTAGTACAAATGCCCCAAAACACACAGTCCCTGCCCAAACCAATTTGGCACCTGCGGACGGTCCGCCCTACAATGCCGGACGGTCCGCACAATAATACAGGGACTGTGCCAAGAGCAACCTTCTCTGGTCAGGTTTGTGGACGGTCCGGCCCCAAGGCCCGGACAGTCCGCAGTACAAATGTACAGGAACAACGAAGTGAACATACTTCGGACCACCACTAGATGGATCGCGGACGGTCCGCCCACTTGGCCTGGACGGTCCGCCAACCCCATAACTTAACAACTTTTCAAACACGCTTTTGAAAAGATTTTTAACTCTTGAAATTGGAAGCGTTGTTAGTCCTCATGCAAATGCAACCACTAGATGCTCTATGAGGCACTAAGTTTGACACAGACAAACGTCATTGACCCCTCTTAATAGTACGGACATCTAGCCTACTAATCCGGTCAAATATCTTCTCTAAACTCCTGGAGACCGGCAAAAACAAAACCTATGTTATACCTTTGCCTTCACTTGATCCACAACCAATGCTTATAAATCTCCAAGATTTTCTTTTCTATGTGGTCCAACCCTGCATTCTTATTTCTCCAAGAACCGTTAGTCCACAACCAGTTGTCATTAACTACCAAAACATCATAAGGGGCCTAGATGATTCACAATCTCTCCCTTTTTGGTAATTGATGACAACACCACACATTATATCCAAGAGAAGTTTTGTTTTTCAAATCTCCCTCATACCTTAGGTATAAGAAGGGTTTTAGAGGTGAGTTTTATAAGACTTATCTTGATTTGAAGTTCCGTCTGAGAGATAGATAAATCTCAATAAAACTCAGAGTGTAGGAATAGCTCCCCCTATGTGTGTGCATGATATTTCTAGTTGAAGATACAACACACATAATCGATCAGAGTTTTGATGGAGATCTTCCTACAGTCATGGTTATCGAGGCATACAAGAAGTAATATGTAAAATAAGCGCAGCAAATTTAATCACTCCTCGATCAACCATTCACACACATAGTTCAACCCACAGAATATTACAAATATTTGTCCACAAACATAAGACTTAGGTTCACCAAATGCATAAGACATAAAGTTCAAATAGTAACCAAGTGCATAAGACATAAAGTTCAAATAGTAAGTTCAAATAGTAAACATGCACATGCAAAGTCTCAATGTCCACATGAGCGAGCTCCCCCTAAATATGACATTCCCAACTTCTCTTCTCTTCTCTCCCCCTTTGGCATCAATTGCCACAAAGGAGGGGCTTCACTGACCACCATGTGGAGGATACATGCTGTAATAATGGGAGCTGAAGGTGTCAAAGAGAGAGGAGAACTGCCCAAAGTCTTGCTGGAGCTGTTGTTGCCTCTGACTTATGTCTTGAATGTTGTCATTTGTAGACAGATTGTCAAACTGACTAGACAAAGCCCCCATATTATCCTGAAAACTCTACTGCATGTTGTTCAGTCTGGTCATAATTGGATCAGTAACAGTGTCTTGGATGTGACTGCGAAACTCAGAAAGCTCAGAATTTATCGCATTCAAGTTATCATCAAAGCTAGCCTGCATCCTATCCATGTGCTGGTCCATATGAGTCATCATGCCCTGGAAGCGGCCATCCATGTGGGTCTGGAGCCCTTGCTGCATGTTCTGAAAGTAAGGATAAAAATAGCCTGGACCAGGCTGCCAGAACTGCTAAGGCTAAGGAGAAGGTGGAGGAGGAGGCATCTGCTCTGCATCAGCTTCAGGAGCTTCTCCTGCATCATCACCAGCTTCTTCCTCATCATCTGGGAAAGGAGTAAGAGGCCTGGTGAGGAATCCAATCTCATTCTTGAAGGGCCTGAAAGGAGTGTGAACTATCTCGCAGTGCCCCTCAAATATGGTCTTAGCTTTGATGAGAGCCATAATGTATGGAGCATAGGCTAAGTTCTGGTTCTTGTCCATTTTGAGGTCATTTAATTGTCTCATCATAAATAGCACAACATTCATTACCTCACCATTCATGACATGGTGGATAATGTTCCAGAACTTGTCTTTGATTTTGCTCTTATCTCCACTCTTGGGAAGAATTGTTACTCTGGCAATTTTGTTAATCACAGCAGGATGATGCCTCAGTCCTGCTGTCTCACCAAACCTCCTAGGAATTCCCAGCCTTGCTGGCTCATAGAATTGCACAAATTCTGCAAAGTTATCCTCAGTGTACAAATCAATCCCAGCTAAAATTATATCATAATCCAAATTGTTTGCAGTAGCAAATTCAGCAAAGGTTGCAGAATACCTCTTGAAGCCAGTCATCCAAGTGATTGACTGTTCATCAATGTCAATATCAGCAGTGGCCAGGAACTGTTTCACAGCCATTTCACTAAAGTCGGTCCTCTGACCCATAAAGTGATAAAGGCCACATGCCTCGAATTTGGGAATCAGGTCCTCCATGACCGATTGACCCAGCATAAAAGTCCAATCTATAACTTGATGCTTGTGAAAGTTTGTATCCATCAGTGTGCCCCAGAAGACATCAAATTGAATCTGAGTGTAAAAGATCTGAATATTGGTGTCTGAGGGCAGAGCATACTGATTGACTGTCCTCCTGGAGCAATATTCTGCCATAGAGAATCTCCTCTTTGGATAAGTCCATCCTGCGATGTCAATTGGATAGTCAGGATGAGTGTGTGGAACATCTTCTGTGTCCATAGAAACGCTACCCTCAGCTGAAGATTGGGCCTCTGAGTCTATGGTTGGATTATAGTCTGCATCATCTGCATGAGGGCGCTTTGATTTGAAACGACCGGCAAGCTTTTTCCGAAGACCACCCAGACCACTGCAATATATGTGAGAAATAATCACAGGTGAATTGTTGATAACGCCACAACATAGAGAAAGAAAGTGTAACTTTCTGTCATGGGCCGGACTGTCCGAGCTAGGGGGCCAGACTGTCCGCGCCAACCTGGCGGACGGTCCGCGACCGTCCAGGGGCAATTTTCTAGAACCCTAGTCGCCCCATCCATTCAATCAACGATTCGACAGAGAAATAACCATCCAAACTTGTTCAAAATTTTGCACAACATTCACAATGAGTAACACTAGCAATTCCACCAATCATATTTGTGAATCCACTGCTCAATTCTAGATCAGAGAGAAAATCCGAAGAATCCCCAAATTTGAAGAAATCAGATAAAGTCCATGAGATTTTGAAAAACCAGGATGAAGACATGATTGTTGAACTTCCAACAAGCTTTCGGACAGTCCGTGCGCAAGTTCACTTCACCGTCCGCTCACAATCGACAAGAGTCACCTTTAGGCGTGTGGAGATTGTGAGAGGAGAAGGGAACTGGTGAAGTGACAATCTGATTGCCTCTGCCCGACGTAATAGCCTGTCGCGGACGGTCCGCGCAGGGACGGCGGACGGTCCGTGCCCTGTTAATTCAGACTGTCTGCTCTGCTCACTCGGACTGTCCAGATCCTGATACGGCGGACGGTCCGCGGTCCTTACCCGGACGGCCGCTGCCTGATACTCAAATCTCCAAACATTGTCCACTTTCTGATTTTGAATTTCAAATCTGATTTGACGCTCATATATGGACATTTCGACCAATCCAAGGGTTAGTATGCATGCATATACACATTATGTATTTGAGGAATACACATTTTCATATAAAACTACTTAGATCAACGAGAATGAAAAATTCATCAAAAATACCCATTAAATAGCCTAGAGAGCATATTTAGAAGCGAAATGCAATACTACACATGTGTATTCAACCTCAAGCCACGTTTGAGAGATCTATCACATTAATTTCACTTCTTTGTGAGCAAAACCTTGTTTCATCTAGTGGCTTTGTGAATATATCGGCCAATTGATCATCCGTGCCAATCGAATATATAGTGATATCTCCCTTTCCAACATGATCTCTTAAGAAGTGATGTCGTATATCAATATGCTTCGTTCTTGAGTGTTGGACCGGATTTGTAGCCAATTTTACCGCACTCTCATTATCACACATGAGAGGCGCATTCTTAAAAATGATCCCATAATCCAATAGAGTTTGTTTCATCCATAATAATTGAGCACAACAATTATCGGCCGATATATATTCCGCCTCGACCGTAGAAAGGGCAACGGAATTTTGCTTTTTAGAAGACCATGAAACAAGAGATCTTCCAAGAAATTGACAACAACCGGAGGTGCTCTTTCTATCAACTTTGCAACCCGCATAACCCGAATCCATATATCCAATTAATTCAAATTGAGCACCTTTGGGATACCATAGACCAATTGTTGGGGACTTGTTCTCAAATGCTATGAGTTAAGAACAAGGCAACACAAGATGTTAAATGTTAATGTCCTTCGTCCTTCGAGGCATTATTTCCCTTAGGATATAATGATCTTCAGACGAAGGTAATGAAGGACTCACCTTCATCAACGTGATATATATTAATAAAAGAAGGAGCATATGAAATATAAGAGACAAGATAAACAATCACATAACATTATTAACCCATTCTCATTATATTATCCGGGAAAGACAGAAACTACTGAATTACAAATGTACCTTCGGCTTGATAGAAGGAATAAGTATAAGCGTAACAGAAAAGCGAGTACAAGTCAGCGTGAACAGTACGGGGTACTGTTCATCTATTTATAGGCACAGGACACAGCCTGTGAGAAATTACATTCATGCCACTTATATTCACTATTGACTTATTGTCGGCGTTTCGAGACAGGGGGGTCCCTGGGCCGACGAGTGAATATCGCCGCGTGCCCCAACCCAGATGGGTCGAGCGCGAGGGCAAGCGCGAAGGGGGGAGAGCGAGGCGGCCGGAGGCCAGCGTGAGAGAGGTGGGAATCCCGCGGCATTCGTGTTCGTCCCGCGCCCAGGTCGGGTGCGCTTGCAGTTGGGGTTACAAGCGTCCACGCGGGAGAGGGAGCGAGCGGCTCCAAGCGAGCGCCTGTCTCGTCCTCGTCCCCGCGCGGCCAACCCTCTCTAAGAGGGCTATGGTCCTTCCTTTTATAGGCGTAAGGAGAGGATCCAGGTGTACAATGGGGGGTGTAGCAGAGTGCTACGTGTCTAGCGGAGGAGAGCTAGCGCCCTAAGGACATGCCGTTGTGGCAGCCGGAAAGATTTTGGCACCCAGCTGGCGTGATGTCGTGGCCGTCGGAGGAGTGATGGAGCCTGGCGGAGGGACAGCTGTCGGAGCGGTCGAGTCCTTGCTGATGTCCTCTTGCTTCCGTAAGGGGGCTGAGAGCCGCCGTCGTCACAGAGTATGCGGGACGCCATCATTGCCTATCTGGCGGAGCGAGCCAGATGGGACACCGGTCTTGTTCCCTGCGCCCTAGGTTGGGCGATGTGGAAGCTCCTCCGAAGCCGTGGTCGAGTCTGTCTTCCGTGGCCGAGGTCGAGTCCGAGCCCCTGGGTCGGGCGAGGCGGAGTTCGTCGTCTCCTAGGGCTGAGCCCAAGTCCGAGCCCTGGGTCGGGCGGAGCGGAGTTCGCCGTCTTCCAGAGCTGAGCCCGAGTCCGAGCCCTAGGTCGGGCGGAGCGGAGTTCGCCGTCTTCCAGGGCTGAGCCCGAGTCCGAGCCCTGGGTCGGGCGGAGCGGAGTTCGCCGTCTTCCGGGGCTGAGCCTGTGTTCGAGCCCTGGGTCGGGCGGAGCGGAGTTCGCCGTCTTCCAGGGCTGAGCCCGAGTCCGAGCCCTGGGTCGGGCGGAGCAGAGTTCGCCGTCTTCTGGGGCTAAGCCTGAGTCCGAGACCTGGGTCGGGCGAAGCGGAGCTTCCTATGGTGCCTCCGGCAGGGCCTGACTACCTGTCAGTCTCACTCTGTCAAGTGGCACCGCAGTCGGAGTGGCGCAGGCGGCGCTGTCCTTTTGTCAGGTCGGTCAGTGGAGCGGCGAAGTGACGGCGGTCACTTCGGCTCTGCCGGCCGGGGGGCGTGCGTTAGGATAAAGGTGTCAGGCCACCTTTGCATTAAATGCTCCTGCAATTTGGTCGGTCGGTGCGGCGATTTAGTCAGGGTTGCTTCTTGGCGAAGGTAGGGCCTCGGGCGAGCCGGAAATATGTTCGCCGCTAAAGGGGTGCCTCGGGCGAGACAGAAATCCTCCGGGGTCGGCTGCCCTTGTCCGAGGCTAGGCTCGGACGAGGCGTGATCGAGTCCTTCGAATGGACTGATCCCTGACTTAATCGCGCCCATCAGGCCTTTGCAGCTTTATGCTGATGGGGGTTACCAGCTGAGAATTAGGAGCCTTGAGGGTACCCCTAATTATGGTCCCCGACAGTAGCCCCCGAGCCTCGAAGGGAGTGTTAGCACTCGCTTGGAGGCTTTCGTCGCACTTTTTTGCAAGGGGACCAGCCTTTCTCGGTTGCGTTTTGTTCCGGTGGGTGCGCGCGAGCGCACCCGCCGGGTGTAGCCCCCGAGGCCTCGGAGGAGTGGTTTTACTCCTTCAAGGTCTTAATGCCTTGCGTAATGCTTCGGCTGGTCTGGTTGTTCCCTCATGCGAGCTGGCCGTAGCCCGGGTGTATGGTCGGGTCCCAAGTTCTCGGGCTGGTATGTTGATGCTGTCAACGGTTCGGCCGGAGCCGGGTTTGCGAGAGCAGTCCCCGAGCCTCTACACAGGGCGAGAGGGCGATCAGGGACAGACTCGGCTTTTTTACATACGCCCCTGCGTCGCCTTTCCGCAAGGAGGAGGGGGGGAAAGCGCCATGTTGCCCTCGATGGGCGTCGAACATGGTGTCTCCGGTGAGCTGCAAGCGGGTAATCCGAGTGGACGTCCGTGCCCGGTTCGTTAGGGGTCGGCTAGGGGCCCAGAGGCACGCCCAAAAGTACCTGCGGGTGATCTGCCAGACCCGGTCCCCTGGCGACGGGGTCCGAGGGCTCGATGCCTCCCTCTGATGGGATTCCGTTACAAGATCGCTCCCGCTGGTCTCGGAAATGTCCTAGGGTACCTCGGGAGCGCAGCCCGAGCCTTGGTTATGTATCGAACGTACCCATGGTCATCCCTCGCTCGGCGTCTGAGGCAGCTGTGAACCCTTCGGGGGCTAGCCTTCGAACCCCTGATCAGTAATGGGCGCGGAGCCCGAGTAGCTTGAGGCGGCCGTGGAACCCTTCCGAGGGGCCGGCCTTCGAACCTCTGACCAGTAGTGGTTGTAGGGCCCACGCGATCTGAGGCGGCTGTCGAACCCTTCCGGGGGGCCAGCCTTCGAACCTCTGATCAGTAGGGAGGCTCGGAGCCTGGTTCCTTCCCGGGGAAGGATCCTTTTCGGGGTATCCCCCTTTCCCGGTCCCTGTTGCAAGAGAGAGAAAGAGGAAAAAAGGAAAAGGATACGAAATCGAACGACGTGGCGTACCTTTTTTGGCGCGGTTATTATGGCGAAGGCGAAGCGTCGCCTGCTTCTCCTGCCAGAGGCGTCGCCTGTCCCGCCGCGGAGTTAATGCGACGGGGCGAGTGGTTGGCGGGGCGGCCGTTGCGCGTGCGCGAGCCGTTCGAGGAACGGAACACGGGCGCGTTGAAAAGGGAACCTGGTTGGCCGGAGCCTAGCCGGGTCGTCCGTTAGCGGGACCGACGCCGGAGTTGACCAACCGAGGCCTCGGGTCGGGCTGATGCCCTTGGAGGACGGCTGGCCGAGGCCCCGGGGTGACCGGCCGAGCCGCCTGCTCGGGCCGGATTCCCGGAGAAGACCCTGGCAGCGATTGCCCGGGTGTGGCGATGACGTCGTCCTTTAGAGTGGAGATCCTCGGACCGCGTCGCCGTCCGAGGCTAGGTCGGACCTCGCCAAAGGTGTCGTCGGTGCCGAGGGTGCTGCTGCCCCCTTCCAGCGTCAAGACCCGAGCCTGCAGGATCGGATCGTCTTGTAGCGTGTGTCTCCTGCAGCCGCCGAGGCTAGAACACACCATCGTTGTGTTGTAAAGTTGCGTCTCTTTTCCTCTTGTTTCGAGTATCTGGACTTTTTTGTTGGTAACAGGGATGTTTGTGCGAGCGAGAGTTGCTTCTCGCGGAAGGTGATGAGTGAGGTATCCGTATCCCGGAGGCGTAGGAGTCCCTCGGCTCGGTCGACCTTGCCGCTTACGCGCACTCTTACCCGTCCATGGGGCTCTGTCACCGACTCAGTCGAGAAGGCTCGGCGGATCGCTTCGGCAGAAGAGCTTCCGAACGTGAAGACTTATTCGGTCCACGGAATCACTTATCCGAACGTGAGTTACTTATCGTAGAAGGTGATGAGTGAGGTATCCGTATACCGGAGGCGTAGGAGTCCCTCGGCTCAGTCAGCCTTGGCTGCTTACGTGTACTCTGTCGTTTTCAGGATCCACTTTTCGAAGTAGTTAAAAAGCACGAAAGACATTTTGGCAGAAAAGATCTTTCTTCGAGGAAAATTTCGACGCAGAGGGGGTTCCCCCCCCTTTTAGCCCCCGAGGGAGGGTCGGGCTTTGCCGAGGCGAGGCCGACCCTTCCTTGATGACTAAACTTTGCGTGGGTGCGAGGTATATGAACAACTTGAAAACATCTTAAGGGTAGAAGCGACGTAGCTGTTGGATGTTCCAAGCGTTGCCGTAGACCTCGCCTTGGCTGTTGGCCAGCTTGTACGTTCCGGGCTTCAGAACCTTGGCGATGACGAACGGTCCCTCCCAGGGGGGCGTGAGCTTGTGCCTCCCTCGGGCGTCTTGTCGCAGCCGAAGCGCCAGGTCGCCCACCTGGAGGTCTCGGGACCGGACCCCTCGGGCGTGGTAGCGTCGCAGGGACTGCTGGTACCGCGCCGAGTGTAGTAAGGCCATGTCCTGAGCCTCTTCCAGCTGGTCCAGCGAGTCTTCTCGGCTAGCTTGGTTGCTTTGATCGCTGTAGGCCCTCGTCCTCGGGGAGCCGTATTCCAGGTCTGTGGGCAAGACGGCCTCGGCCCCGTAGACTAGGAAGAACGGCGTGAAGCCCGTGGCTCGGCTCGGCGTTGTCCTCAAGCTCCAGACCACCGAGGGGAGTTCCTTCATCCATCGCTTGCCGAACTTGTTGAGGTCGTTGTAGATCCGAGGCTTGAGCCCTTGTAGAATCATGCCGTTGGCACACTCTACTTGCCCATTTGACATGGGATGAGCCACGGCGGCCCAGTCCACCCGGATGTGGTGATCCTCGCAGAAGTCCAAGAACTTTCTGCCGGTGAACTGGGTGCCGTTGTCGGTGATGATGGAGTTCGGGACCCCGAAGCGATGGATGATGTTGGTGAAGAACGCCACCGCCTGCTCGGACCTGATGCTGTTCAGGGGTCGGACCTCGATCCACCTGGAGAATTTGTCGATGGCGACCAGCAGGTGCGTGTAGCCCCCGGGTGCCTTCTGCAAGGGGCCAACGAGGTCCAGACCCCACACAACGAAGGGCCAGGTGATGGGTATCGTCTGCAGAGCCTGAGCGGGCAGGTGGGTCTGCTTCGCATAGAATTGACACCCTTCGCAGGTGCGGACAATTCTAGTGGCGTCGTCCACCGCTGTCGGCCAGTAGAAGCCTTGTCGGAAAGCATTCCCGACAAGTGCTCGAGGCGCTGCGTGATGGCCGCAAGCCCCCGAGTGTATCTCTCGCAGGAGTTCCTGACCTTCGGCGACGGAGATGCATCGCTGGAGGATGCCTGAGGGGCTGCGGTGGTAGAGCTCCTTCTCATCGCCCAGCAAGACGAACGACTTGGCGCGCCGCGCCACCCGCCGAGCCTCGGCTCGGTCGAGGGGTAGCTCTCCTCGGTGGAGGTATTGCAGGTACGGGGTCTGCCAGTTTCGATCAGGCGTGGCCCCGCTTCGCTCCTCCTCGACGCGCAGTGCCTCACCCTCGGGGGCCGAGGGTACCTCGGGCTGGACCGAGGGCGCCTCGGGCCGAGCTGAGGGTGCCTCGGGCGGTGCCGAGGATACCTCGGGCTGGGCCGAGGGTACCTCGGACTGGGCCGAGGGCGCCTCAGGCTCGGCCGTGTCGTCGATCTTGACGGAGGGTTGGTGCAGATCCCGGGAGAAGACGTCCGGGGGAACCGTTGTTCGCCCCGAGGCTATTTTAGCAAGCTCGTCCGCAGTCTCGTTGTAGCGCCGAGCGATGTGGTTAAGCTCGAGCCCGTAGAACTTGTCTTCCAAGCGCCGAACCTCATCGCAGTAGGCCTCCATCTTCGGGTCGCGGCAGTGGGAGTTCTTCATGACTTGGTCGATGACGAGCTGCGAGTCACCGCGGGCGTCGAGGCGCCAGACCCCTAGCTCGATGGCGATCCGCAACCCATTGACCAGAGCCTCATACTCAGCCACATTGTTAGACGCCGAGAAATGGAGGCGTAGCACATAGCGTATGTGTTTCCCGAGGGGCGAGATGAAGAGTAGGCCTGCGCCGGCCCCCGTCTTCATCAACGACCCGTCGAAAAACATGATCCAAAGTTCCGGTTGGATCGGAGCCGTCGGTAGCTGGGTGTCGACCCATTCGGCCACGAAGTCCGCCAAGACCTGGGACTTGATGGCCTTCCGAGGGGCGAACGAGATTGTCTCGCCCATGATTTCCACTGCCCACTTTGCAATCCTACCCGAGGCCTCTCGGCACTGGATGATCTCCCCCAGGGGGAAGGATGACACCACAGTTACCGGATGAGACTCGAAGCAGTGTCGCAACTTCCGCCGCGTCAGGATCACTGCATACAGCAGCTTCTGAACTTGTGGGTAGCGGATCTTGGTTTCGGATAGTACCTCGCTGACGAAGTAAACTGGCCTCTGAACGGGCAATGCGTGCCCCTCTTCTTGCCTCTCGACCACAATCGCGGCACTAACCACCTGAGTGGTCGCGGCGACGTAGACCAAGAGGGCTTCTCCGGCAGCTGGAGGCACCAAGATAGGCGCCTTTGTGAGGAGCGCCTTCAAGTTCCCGAGAGCTTCCTTGGCCTCAGGGGTCCAAGTGAAGCACTCGGCCTTCCTTAAGAGGCGGTACAGAGGTAGACCTCTTTCGCCGAGGCGTGAGATGAAACGGCTCAGAGCCGCGAGACATCCCATGACCCTCTGTACGCCTTTCAAGTCCTTGATGGGCCCCATGCTGGTGACGGCTGTGATCTTCTCCGGGTTGGTTTCAATGCCCCGCTCGGAGACGATGAACCCCAAGAGCATGCCTCGGGGCACACCGAAGACACACTTCTCAGGATTGAGCTTGACGCCTTTCGCCTTGAGACATCGGAATGTCACTTCAAGGTCGGAAAGGAGGTCAGAAGCTTTCCTCGTCTTGACTACGATGTCATCGACGTAGGCCTCGACCGTGCGGCCAATGTGTTCGCAGAACACATGGTTCATGCACCGCTGGTACGTCGCGCCCGCATTCCTCAAGCCGAACGGCATGGTGACATAGCAGTACATGCCGAAGGGTGTGATGAAAGAAGTCGCGAGCTGGTCGGACTCTTTCATCCTGATTTGATGATACCCTGAGTAGGCATCGAGGAAGGATAGGGTTTCGCACCCAGCAGTGGAATCCACGATTTGATCGTTGCGAGGCAGAGGGTAGGGAACCTTCGGACATGCTTTGTTGAGACCAGTGTAGTCTACACACATCTGCCATTTCCCCCCTTTCTTTCTCACAAGCACAGGGTTGGCAAGCCATTCGGGATGGAATACCTCTTTAATGAACCCTGCCGCCATCAGCTTGTGGATCTCCTCGCCTATGGCTCCGCGCTTCTCCTCGTCGAATCGGCGCAGAGGCTGCTTGACGGGTCGGGCTCCGGCTCGAATGTCCAGCGAGTGCTCGGCGACATCCCTCGGTATGCCGGGCATGTACGAGGGACTCCACGCGAAGACGTCGGCGTTCGCGCGGAGAAAGTCGACGAGCACTGCTTCCTATTTGGGATCGAGCCCGGAGCCGATCCGGATCTGCTTGGAGGCGTCGCCGCTTGGGTCGACGGGGACGGCCTTAACCGTCTCCACTGGCTCGAAGTTGCCGGCATGACGTTTCACGTCTGGCACCTCCTTAGAGAGGCTTTCCAGGTCGGCGATGAGGGCCTCGGACTCGGCGAGGGCCTCGGCGTACTCCACGCACTCCACGTCGCATTCGAACGCGTGTTTGTACGTGGGGCCGACGGTGATGACCCCGTTGGGGCCCGGCATCTTGAGCTTCAGGTAGGTGTAGTTGGGGACGGCCATGAACTTCGCGTAGCATGGCCTTCCCAGTACCGCGTGGTAGGTTCCTCGGAACCCGACCACCTCGAACTTCAGGGTCTCCCTTCGGAAGTTGGAGGGTGTTCCGAAGCAGACGGGCTGGACGCGCTTCCCGGGAATGATCCCATGGAAGGGCGCAGCGCCTGCTCGGACGGAGGACAGATCGACACGCAGGAGCCCGAGGGTCTCGGCGTAGATGATGTTGAGGCCGCTGCCTCCGTCCATGAGGACCTTGGTGAGCCTGACGTCGCCGATGACGGGGTCGACGACGAGCGGGTATTTCCCCGGGCTCGGCACGTGGCCGGGGTGGTCGGCTTGGTCGAAGGTGATGGGCTTGTCGGACCAGTCTAGGTAGACTGGCGCCGCCACCTTCACCGAGCAGACCTCCCGGCGCTCTTGCTTGCGGTGCCGAGCCGAGGCATTCGTCGCTTGCCCACCGTAGATCATGAAGCAGTCGCGGACCTCGGGGAACTCTCCTGCTTGGTGATCTTCCTTCTTGTCGTCGTCGCGGGCCCTGCCACCCTCCGCGGGTGGCCCGGCCCTGTGGAAGTGGCGCCGAAGCATGACACACTCCTCAAGGGTGTGCTTGACGGGCCCCTGGTGATAGGGGCACGGCTCCTTGAGCATCTTGTCGAAGAGGTTGGCACCTCCGGGGGGTTTCCGAGGGTTCTTGTACTCGGCGGCGGCGACAAGGTCCGCGTCGGCGGCGTCGCGTTTCGCTTGCGACTTCTTCTTGCCTTTCTTCTTGGCGCCGCGCTGAGTCGACGCCTCGGGAGCATCTTCCGATGGGCGGCCCTGGGGCTGCTTGTCCTTTCGGAAGATAGCCTCGACCGCCTCCTGGCCAGAGGCGAACTTGGTGGCGATGTCCATTAGCTCGCTCGCCCTGGTGGGGGTCTCGCGACCCAACTTGCTCACCAGGTCGCGGCAGGTGGTGCCGGCGAGGAACGCGCCGATGACATCCGAGTCGGTGATGTTGGGCAGCTCGGTGCGCTGCTTCGAGAATCGTCGGATGTAGTCCCGGAGAGACTCTCCCGGCTGCTGCCGGCAGCTTCGGAGGTCCCAGGAATTCCCGGGGCGCACGTACGTGCCCTGGAAATTGCCGGCGAAAGCTTGGACTAGGTCGTCCCAGTTGGAGATCTGCCCCGGAGGCAGGTGCTCCAACCAGGCGCGAGCGGTGTCGGAGAGGAACAGGGGGAGGTTGCGGATGATGAGGTTGTCATCGTCCATTCCACCCAGTTGGCAGGCCAGACGGTAGTCCGCGAGCCACAGTTCCGGTCTCGTCTCCCCCGAGTACTTTGTGATAGTAGTCGGGGGTCGGAACCGGGTCAGGAATGGTGCTCGTCGGATGGCCCGGCTGAAGGCCTGCGGACCGGGCTGTTCGGGCGAGGGACTCCGATCCTCCCTGCTGTCGTAGTGTCCCCCACGCCTGGGGTGGCAGCCTCGGCGCACCCTCTCGTCGAGGTGGGCCCGACGGTCGTGGTGATGGTGCTCGTTGCCGAGGCGGCCCGGGGCCGCAGGCGCGGTGTTGCGCGTGCGCCCGGTGCAGACCGAGGCTTCCCGCATGAATCGGGAAGTCGCGGCATGAGGTTCCGAGGGGTACCCCTGCCTTCGGGAGGCAGACCTCTCGGCCCGTCGGACCGCAGCGCCTTCCAGGAGATTCTTGAGCTCCCCCTGGATTCGCCGGCCCTCGGTGGTTGATGGCTCCGGCATCGCGCGGAGAAGCATCGCTGCTGCAGCCAGGTTCTGGCCGACCCCACTAGATGTGGGTGGCGGCCTGACCCTGACGTCGTCGGCAACGCGGTGCTGGAAACCCTGGGGCAGATGACGTATTTCTCCGGCCGGGGGTTGGCCCGCCCATGCCTGCCCGACGTCTCGGCGGATCGGCTCAAGCGCTCCTGCTCCCTCGTCGAGCCTGGCCTGCACCCCGCGGATTTGCTCGAGCTGTGGGTCATGGCCCCCCGCCTGAACGGGGACCACAGCTAGCTCCCGTGGGATGTCAACGCGGGGCACCGGCCTAGGGAGATCACTGTCCTCCGGCATGCCGAGATGATTGCCTTCGGAGGGACCCCCTAGATCGACGTGGAAACATTCGCGGCTTGGGCCGCAGTCCTCGTCGCCGAGGCTGCGGCTACCGTCGGAACAGTCGGAGAGGCAGTAGTCACATGCGGTCATGAAGTCCCGCATGGCACTGGGGTTGCCAAGTCCAGAGAAATCCAAACAGATGCTGGGCTCGTCGTCTTCCTCGGACCTAGAGGGCCCGTAGGTCGAGACGTCCGTCAGCCGGTCCCAAGGCGACCGCATGCGAAACCCCAGAGGGTTTGGACTCGCCTCTACGAGAGCGCCCGCCAAAGCGAGGTCGCTAGGTGGGTTGAGGCTGAATCCAAATGACGTGGGATGGGAATCGGTCGGTACCTCTTGGTCGACGAGCGGCGATCAAGTCACGTCGGGGACTGACTGCGCCGTCGTCTCAGGTACGAGGGTGACGTCCAGCAAGCTTTTCGCGAGCGCGCTGGCGTTGTCCGCTTGCTCGGGATTGGCGTGTTGCGGGGAGACGGCGCTCGTCTTCGTCTCAAGCGCGAAGTCGATACCCGGTGCGCCCCCCGTTGGGGTGCCGGCGCTGTCGACTCGCTCGACAGCCAACGAGGCGCTGCCTCCTGCTTGGCCTTGGTCGCCCTGCCTTCCCCTCCGTCGGCGGGGAAAAGGGCGGGATGAGCTCAAAGGTTGTTCTTCCACCACGCGGGGAAGACGTCGTCGATTCCGCCGCCGGCGGGCGGGCTGTCGGCCGCCATTGTCGTTGTCGCGCGGCGGTGGAAGGAGTATCAGGTCGTAGCTGCCGTCGAGGGACATGAACTCAAGACTCCCGAAACGGAGCACCGTCCCGGGTTGGAGAGGTTGCTGGAGACTGCCCATCTGGAGCTTGACGGGAAGCTGTTCGTCAACATGCAGCAGGCCCCTACCTGGCGCGCCAACTGTCGGCGTTTCGAGACCGGGGGTCCCTGGGCCGACGAGTGAATATCGCCGCGTGCCCCAGCCCAGATGGGTCGAGCGTGAGGGCGAGCGCGAAAGGGGGAGAGCGAGGCGGCCGGAGACCGGCGTGAGAGAGGTGGGAATCCCTCGGCCTTCGTGTTCGTCCCGCGCCTAGGTCGGGTGCGCTTGCAGTAGGGGGTTACAAGCGTCCACGCGGGAGAGGGAGCGAGTGCCTGTCTCGTCCTCGTCCCCGCGCGGCCAACCCTCTCTAAGAGGGCCCTGGTCCTTCCTTTTATAGGCGTAAGGAGAGGATCCAGGTGTACAATGGGGGGTGTAGCAGAGTGCTACGTGTCTAGCGGAGGAGAGCTAGCGCCCTAAGGACATGTCGTTGTGGCAGCCGGAGAGATTTTGGCACCCAGCTGGCGTGATGTCGTGGCCGTCGGAGGAGTGATGGAGCCTGGCGGAGGGACAGCTGTCGGAGCGGTCGAGTCCTTGCTGACGTCCTCTTGCTTCCATAAGGGGGCTGAGAGCCGCCGTCGTCACAGAGTATGCGGGACACCATCATTGCCTATCTGGCGGAGCGAGCCAGATGGGACACCAGTCTTGTTCCCTGCGCCCTAGGTTGGGCGATGTGGAAGCTCCTCCGAAGCCGAGGTCGAGTCTGTCTTCCGTGGCCGAGGTCGAGTCCGAGCCCCTGGGTCGGGCGAGGCGGAGTTCGTCGTCTCCTAGGGCTGAGCCCAAGTCCGAGCCCTGGGTCGGGCGGAGCGGAGTTCGCCGTCTTCCGGAGCTGAGCCCGAGTCCGAGCCCTGGGTTGGGCGGAGCGGAGTTCGCCGTCTTCCGGGGCTGAGCCCGAGTCCGAGCCCTGGGTCGGGCGGAGCGGAGTTCGCCGTCTTCTGGGGCTGAGCCCGTGTCCGAGCCCTGGGTCGGGCGGAGCGGAGTTCGCCGTCTTCCAGGGCTGAGCCCGAGTCCGAGCCCTGGGTCGGGCGGAGCGGAGTTCGCCGTCTTCTGGGGCTGAGCCCAAGTCCGAGACCTAGGTCGGGCGAAGCGGAGCTTCCTATGGTGCCTCCGGCAGGGCCTGACTGCCTGTCAGTCTCACTCTGTCAAGTGGCACCGCAGTCGGAGTGGCGCAGGCGGCGCTGTCCTTTTGTCAGGCCGGTCAGTGGAGCGGCGAAGTGACGGCGGTCACTTCGGCTCTGCCGGCCGGGGGGCGTGCGTCAGGATAAAGGTGTCAGGCCACCTTTGCATTAAATGCTCCTGCGATTTGGTCGGTCGGTGCGGCGATTTAGTCAGGGTTGCTTCTTGGCGAAGGCAGGGCCTCGGGCGAGCCGGAAATATGTTCGCCGCTGGAGGGGGGCCTCAGGCGAGACGGAAATCCTCCGGGGTCGGCTTCCCTTGTCCGAGGCTAGGCTCGGGCGAGGCGTGATCGAGTCCTTCGAATGGACTGATCCCTGACTTAATCGCGCCCATCAGGCCTTTGCAGCTTTATGCTGATGGGGGTTACCAGCTGAGAATTAGGAGCCTTGAGGGTACCCCTAATTATGGTCCCTGACACTTATAGACAAATCTATGAGGACTAGATAGCCTTTTCCCCTTTAAGTCGGTTCCTTTTTCCGCCATTGAGCCGAAGCTCCCTTGCGCGTAGCTTCGGAGCAACAACAACCTTCGTCATGATCATGCTTTTCTCATCGTATATGCTTTTAACCTGAGTCCGAAGGTACTTGTTCATATGCCATACTTGGAAGACATTGTTAAATTACGTTTTTAGGACCTTCGGAGGACGAAGGCCCCCAACACAAATATTGGGGGTATACTTCAAATATCTTAGAATTCTTTTTGCGGCCTTCAAGTGAATCTCTCTAGGTGAAGCTTGAAATCGAGCACACATGCAAACACTAAACATAACATCAGGCCTAGATGCGGTAATGTAAAGCAAAATACCAATTATTGAACGAAAAAGTTTTTGATCAACCATAGTACCTCCCTCATCTAAGTCTAGATGACCATTTGTTGCCATAGGAGTCTTGATTGGCTTTGCATTCTCTAAGCCAAACTTCTTGAGCATATCCTTCAAATATTTTGATTGACTTATAAAGATTCCATCTTTCAATTGTTTGATTTGAAGACCGAGAAAGAAGCTCAATTCTCCTATCATAGACATTTCAAATTCCTTTGACATCATTTTTCCAAATTCTTCACAAAACAATTCATTAGTAGATCCAAAAATAATATCATCAACATAAATTTGACAAATAAACAAATCTTTGCCAATCCTTTTAGTGAATAGGGTAGTGTCAACCTTCCCAATTTTAAAGTCTTTAGAAAGCAAGAAATCCCTAAGCCTTTCATACCAAGCGCGTGGGGCTTGCTTAAGCCCATATAGAGCTTTAGAAAGCTTGTACACGTGGTTAGGTCTTTTGGGGTCCTCAAAACCGGGAGGTTGTTCAACATACACTAGTTCACTAATCTTACCATTTAGAAAGGCACTCTTTACATCCATTTGGTAGAGCTTGATATTATGAGCACAAGCATAAGCAAGAAGGATCCGGATTGCTTCCAATCTTGCCACGGGAGCAAATGTCTCACCAAAATCCAATCCCTCTATTTGAGTATATCCTTGAGCAACTAATCTTGCCTTGTTTCTTACTACTAATCCATCTTCATTGTGCTTGTTGCGAAACACCCATTTGGTACCAATAACATTGTGGTTCTTTGGTCTCTCAACAAGCTCCCAAACTTCATTTCGAGTGAAGTTATTTAATTCTTCATGCATTGCATTCACCCAATCAACATCAAGTAGAGCTTCATCTACACGGTTAGGTTCGATACTAGATACAAAGGAGAAATGTTCACAAAATGAAGCCATACAAGAGAGAGTTTGAACACCCTTACTAATATCACCCACAATTTGATCAACTCGGTGATCCTTCACAATAGAATGATGAATTATTGATACCATTTGAGAATTGCTAGTTGAAGCATGAGGAGGAACCGAATGACTTGAAGTATCTTGATCATGAGTATCCATAATTTCATCATTTTGTTGACTTTGGTGATTTTCTTCATTTAGGGTTCAAGAGGATGGAATGACAACCACACTATTTTCATCATTGTCTTCCTTCGACTTTATTTCACCAATAGCCATTGTTTTCATAGCATTTCTCAATTGAGTTCCACCAACGTCATCAAGATTATCGCTTTCATCCTGAGACCCATTAGTTTCATCAAACTCAACATCATATGCTTCTTCAATAATACCATGAGTGTTGGGGACTTGTTCTCAAATGCTATGAATCAAGTACAAGGCAACACAAAGTATTAAATGTTAAAGTCCTTCGTCCATTGAAACATAATTTCCCTTAGGATATAAGGATCTTCGGACGAAGGTCATGAAGGACGTACCTTCATCATCACGGTTATAAGATAATAAAAGGTGAAACATATGAAACATGAAAGATAGCATGAACAAACACATTATGTCATTCATATGTTTCATTATACAAACTTGAATATTTAAACATGATGTTTAATCATATTTATACCTTCGGCTTGACAGAAGGCAAAAATCCAAGTGTTGTGCGCGAGCGATTACAAGATAGCGTGAACAGTACGGGGGTACTGTTCATCTATTTATAGGCACAGGACGCAGCCTATTGGGAATTACATTCATGCCCTTTACAAAGGTTTATAATCATAATACAAATTATCATGGGCCGATTGGTCATTTCATCTTTAAGTCGGTGCCTTTGGAAATGTACTCCGAAGCCTTCTGATTGATAGCTTCGGCTTTGTGTCAATCTTCTGAAGGTGTTTCTTCTTATGGGACCTTCGGCGACGAAGCAGACCCCCAACAATGAGTCTTGATGAAAACTCTATAAGCCTTACTATTTTATGAATATCCAAATAGAAAACCCTCATCACATTTCTTCTCAAATTTAGAGAGCTGGCTTCCCTTTCTCAAAATATAACATTTGCAACCGAATACTCTAAAATATGAGATATTTGGCTTTATACCAATGAGCAATTCATAGGGAGTTTTCTTCAAGAGCTTGTGACAATATAGCCTATTTGATGAATGGCATGCGATGTTTATTGCTTCGGCCCAATAAGAATCCGACACATTATATTCCGCTAACATAGACCTAGGCATATCAATGAGAGTCCTATTCTTTCTTTCAACAATGCCAATTTGTTCCAGAGTATACTTGGAAGAAAATTCATGTTTAATACCGTTGTCATCACAATATTTATCAGTTCTAGCATTTTTGAATTCCGACCCATTATCACTTCTAACTTTCTTGATGTCAAAATCAAATTGATTTTGAGCCAATATAGCAAATGACTTGAATGTTTCAAACACATTAGATTTATCTCGAAGAAAGTAAACCCAAGTGAATCTAGAATAATCATCCACAATCACAAGGCAATAGGAATTACCGCCGATACTCACAAACGATGTTGGCCCAAATAAATCCATGTGAAGTAATTCCAAAGGTTGATGAGTAGACATTTGACTTTTATTTGGATGAGTATTTGCCACTTGCTTCCTGGCTTGACATGAGCTACACAATTTGTTCTTCTCAAATTTCACATCTTTCAAGCCACGGACTAAATCATGTTTGGTTAAACTTGAGTTGCTTCATTCCAACATGACCAAGTCTTCTATGCCATAACCAACCTAGTGAAGCCTTTGAGAATAAGCAAGTTGTGAGCTTTGCCTCACTAGATGAGAAATAAACAAGATAAAGATTTTCATATCTAAAGCCTTTAAATATAAGATTGCTACCATCAACACTAGAGATAACAACATCCTCAACGGTGAAATTGCAACTAAATCCTAAATCACATAATTGAGCTACGGATAGTAAATTAAAGTTCAAAGACTCAATCAAAAGCACATTTGATATGGAATGATCATTTGAAATAGCAATTTTACCCAAGCCTTTAACCTTTCCTTTGCGATTATCTCCAAATGTGATACTATCATAATTTGAGCAATCTTCCTCACTAATTTGGGTGAACATTTTCATATCTCCGGTCATGTGTTGAGTGCATCCACTATCCAACACCCAATGATTCCCTACTGCCTTGTAGTTCACCTACAAAAGGAAATCAATCTCTTTTAGGTACCCAAACTTGCTTGGGTCCTTGGATGTTAGTGACCAAGGTCTTTGGCACCCAAATAGTTTTCTTCTTATTGCCAACAATTGAAGTACCAACAAATTTAGCATGAACACCTTTTGCATTATGAGAAAGAACATAACAATGCTCAAAACAAGTGGAGGATACATTCTTGAGCTTAGGACAATTCTTTTTTATATGTCCCTTCTTGTGACATTTGTGACACACTTTGTCACATTCTTTCACAAACAATGTATTTTGATTTACAAAAGCATTCTTTCCTTTCTTGGGAACATATCCAAGACCCTCATGATTAAGTGAGCACCGTTGACTTCCCAATATGAAATCCAATCTAGCCTTTCCACCATATGCCTTCTCTAGATCATGGGTTAGAGCATTCACTCTATCTACTAATACTTCATTTTCAACAATGATTTGTGATTCATCAAGAGCAATATTATCATTCATAAGAGAAATTTTGCATTTATCACAAATAGAGTTAGTAGGTTGTGGTTCACTTGTAGGACTATCAAGTAAGTCACAAGTGACTCCAACATCCTTGGTGACCACCACAACTTCAAGCATAATAGATGAGTTTTGAGCTTCCGCAAGCTTCTCACAATTCTCTTTTAGATCGTTGTGAGAGGTCTTGAGCTCCTCAAAAGACACTTGGAGGTTTTTATACAATTCCTTCAAGGTCTTAAACTTTTCTTTTTCTTTGTGCATGTTGAGAGCACCTAGAGGGGGGGGGGGGTGAATAGGTGATCCTGTAAAAATCAAACACTAATAGCCACAAAACTTAGTTATGAGTGTAGTACGACTAAGAAGCTTGAAGCGAGTTCTTGTGAACACAAACAATCACAGAGAGATCAACACAAGACACACGATTTTTATCCCGTGGTTCGACCAAGTAACACTTGCCTACTTCCACGTTATGGCGTCCCAATGGACGAGGGTTGCACTCAACCCATTTCAAGTGATCTGATGATCAACTTGAATACCACGATATTTTCGTTAGACTTTCTCCAGTTTGCGAGGAATCTCCACAACTTGGAGCCTCTCGCCCTTACAATGATGATCACAAAAGAAGCACAGAAGTAAGGGAGGGGAGAGCAACACACACAAGACTCAAATCCACAGCACAACCACGCACACAAGTCACAACTCGAGCTCGAAGTACAACACACGGAGTTCGCAACTCAAATGGAGCTCAAATCGCTAACACAGAGAATCAAATGTGTGGGAGCGGAGTCTGGATGCTTTAGAATACTCAAGGAATGCTTGGGTTTCTCCTCCAAGCGCCTAGGGGTCCCTTTTATAGCCCCAAGGCAGCTAGGAGCCGTTGGAGACCAACTTGGAAGGCAATTCCTTCCTTTTGTCGAGTGGCGCACTGGACAGTCTGGTGCGCCACCGGACAGGTCCCGTAGACGGTCCGGTGCGCGATCTCCTTCCAAATTTGGCATATCCGACCGTTGCTCCTCTGGACTGATTGGTGCACCAGACACTGTCCGGTGCACCGGCCGACCGTTGGAGCAGTCCACGTGTCACGCGAAGATTGCGCGGCTGACCGTTGGCGCAGGCGACCGTTGGCTCACTGCACCACCGGACAGTCCGGTGAATTATAGCCACGTTGCCCCTTTGCTTTTCTCGAGGGCGACGAGTTCGCCGCGGATGACTCACCAGACAGTCCGGTGCACCACCGGACGGTCCGGTGAATTATAGTCGTACGCCGCTATCGAGTCCTGAGAACGGCCTTTTCACGCGGACCAGCCTCACCGGACAGTGTCCGGTGTGCCAAGCTGAGCTAGAGTTGGCTGCACGGAGCCAAGTCTTTTTGGTTTCTTTTATTGCTGTTTCTATCACTTAGACAACCTCATTAGTACTTAAAAACAAATGTATTAAGTCTAAAATCATACCTTGTCTTTGATTTGCACCTTTTGCTTGTTTAACACATAAAGAGTTCAAAACATTTGTGTTGGACACTTAATCACCAAAACACTTATATAAATGGCCCAAGGGCACATTTCCCTTTCAATCTCCCCCTTTTTGGTGATTTATGCCAACACATCAAAAAGCAACAAAAAGAAATGCAACATCAATGCAATTGAAGACCAAATTGTTTTTGACTATAATTTGGCATATTTGGATCATTCTTTGCCACCACTTGGTTTGTTTTTGCAAATCAAATTCATTTTCCTATCTCTAAGTCAAACACACTTGTTTGGGCACATAAAGAGTTATTCCAAGAGTAAAATTGATCAAGTGCCAAAAACTCCCCCTTTTCCCATAATCAAAATTCTCCCCCACAAGAGATCAAATTTTGCAATAAGAGTATTTTGGACAAATCAAAAGTTCTAACTATTGTTTTCAAAATTCACAAGTGGTAGCTAATACATTTGCTTTGGCCTTAATTTCTCCCCCTTTGGCATTAAGCACCAAAATGGGATCATTATTGGCCCTTTAACCCCATTGCCTCACCAAAAATGTCACTTAAGAGCAAAAAGGCAATGAGAGCATAAGTATGAACTTGGAGGTGAGGGCACTAATACCGGAGTGCAGTGGAAGTCTTTGCATGGTCCAAGTTCACCTTTCCCTTTCAATGCACCTTTGAGACTACATCAAGTAAACTCAACCAAATAGGTTAGTCTCAAAGTGTCAAGTTGTAGCACATCTCCCCCTAAATACATGCACCATTTGCATATGGACTTGTGAGGTCCGGGGAGGTCTTGTACAACTTTAGCACCACAGATATACAACAAATAATGTAAATGCGTAAAGTAACATGATCAAAGGCATAGAACACATGTATGCTATAGATAATCCAAGTTACGCGAATCTAAGACATTTAGCTCACTCCGCAGCCTGCAAAAGGTTTTCTCATCCAACGGCTTGGTAAAGATATCGGCTAGCTGGTTCTCGGTGCTAACATGGTATACTTCGATATCTCCCTTTTGCTGGTGGTCTCTCAGAAAGTGATGCCAGATGTCTATGTGCTTAGTGCGGCTGTGTTCAACAGGATTATCCGTCATGCGGATTGCACTCTCATTGTCAAATACGAGTGGGACTTTGCTCAGATTATAGCCAAAGTCCCGGAGGGTTTGCCTCATCCAAAGTAGTTGCGTGCAACACTGTCCTACGGCAACATACTCGGCCTCAGCGGTGGATAGGGCAACGGAAGTTTGTTTCTTTGAACTCCAGGACACCAGGGACCTTCCTAAAAATTGGCACGTCCCTGATGTACTCTTCCTATCAACCTTGCACCCGGCATAATCGGAGTCTGAATATCCAATCAAGTCAAAGATAGACTGTAATACCCACTTTGTAATAAGAGTATAAAAAAATTATTATATTCCTTTATACATATATGTGTCATCTATGTTTATCATTTCATGAGAAAACCACATATAACAAATAACTAAATGACAAAAGGCACCTAAAAATAATACATGCATCATGTTTGGATTTTATTTTGTGCATTTTGTGACAACATAAAATGACAAGAAATATATTAAAGCTTAAAGTAGAATTTTAATTCAAAAAGGAATTTAAGGATTTAGAAAAGAAGAGAAGAAGAAAAATATTATATGAGTGAAAATGAGTATAAAATATATACGTATAATAAAATATAATATTGGAAATGTGTATATCTAACTTAAAGGTGAAACTCATAAATGGGTCTCAAATTCAAATTTGGGATTCAAAATAAAAAGGATACATAATAGGAAAGTGAATAAAAAAAGAAAAAGGAGTAGAACCCTAAATGGGCCACCGGGCACCAAATCGGCCCAACACACCTCTCCATCCGCGCGGCCCAACTCTGGAGCGCAGCGCAGACATTGGGACCCCGCGGAACAGCCTCACACCGGGCGCGCTGTTCTTTGGAGAATCCGCTGCCGTCCAGTCTCTGACAGCTGGGTCCCTTCGGTCGGGTCTATCCTGCTCCACGCAACAACCCCGCGCGCGTGTGACTCACTGGAGTGTGGGGCCTTGTGGCCAGACGCCGCAACTACCCAGCCGAACCCACCGGCGATTCTTCCGCGCGCCGCCCATGGCAGCTTCGACCGAACTGGTGTTTCCCTCCCCCATAAGACCCAGGGCGCATGGCGTTCTCCTGAGTCGTTTTCCCAGAGACCATCTTTTGCCACATTGTTCCACATGGGAGAGACCCGAGACGCAGTGTGCGGGGGAGAGAAATCAGCTGCCGCGACGAATTCTATGGCGGAACCGCCCGAATTATTCCAACTTAAGTGCCTAAGTCCCACCTTAGAGGCTAGACCACACTTAAATGGGAATAACACGTCAGTCCCTCGGATCTAGTCCGACGAGGCCACTAACAGGATCAAGTACCACGTACTCACTCGATGGTGAGGCATAGAGCAAATACAATAAAACATAAAACCAACATTAAGGAGTATGAAATTTATTACAACATCATCGGAGTTTAAACAAAAGTAGTGATCATTGTTCGGAATGCATCAAAATAAAACTAACGATAAATAAATGGAAGGATGGGGAAGCCTGTCCCATCACTCCTCATGCTCCTCCTCAGCCGAGGTAGGGTCCCACTCGACTATCCAACCCGGTGGCAAGATGGACGACCAAGTCACTCCAGCAACCATGTCTTCCAGAGAACCTGTAAAATTATGCCACAAACAAGGCTGAGTATACTAATACTCAGCTCGACTTACCCGGTGTCAGGAGTCTACTCCTCTACCTCTAGACATGCAGCTGTTTGGCTGAGAGGTTTGCTTGCCAAAAGCACTAGCTGAGTCTAAAAATCAAGTTTTTAGCTTTTTCAAGTTTTAGTGTGACTCTCTTAAGACTAAATGTGTACCTATCTAATCATACATGGTATCAAACATTTAGCAATCAACAACTTTTGCCAAGTCATGACATTTTTACTTGTTACTCAATGTTGCAGCATGGATCAAGCAGTCTCATTAGCTGCGAGAAGCAGATGATTCGATTCGAGTTTTTATCCTTGCAAGGTAAACCTAAACACATGACGTGGCGAGGCACTCCGTCCCCACACACATCAACCGTCCCCATCGACTCACCGCCTTGGCGTACAATGCCTCACTGACTCCGACTGCCGTCGTGCAGTGACCGCACTTGTATTCACCATAACCGGAATAGGAGACCACGTCTCAGGTCGCGTGAGGAGGGCAATCTGCTGCTAGGTTCAATCAGGTACTAGGCTTACCGATTTACCATATTTCTCGGCATATGCTTAGTACGTTCAAACGCTTGACACACGGTGCCACACCTTAATCCTTATTCCAATTTTTCGTCTCGTAGACAACCAATCCCCATGGATCGTTGTCCATAGACCAACATCATTACGATATGAAAATGGATACAACCAATTCCTGACCTCGCGCGAGTGCTAGAAAAATCACTCAACTTCTACCGAGATCCTAATTATTAAAGCAGCTACTCGACCTAGCATACTAGTATCCATCTCAAAGGGAATCCTGAGTCATGCAACTATAGTTTCAAACAACTCCTACACTTAAGTGCACATTCAAACCTACAAACAATAAGTGTAGTAAAATAGCATAATAAGTAGGTTATGCATAAAACCGGGGCTTGCCTTCCAAAGCTGGGGTAGGCAGATCCTCGATGGCAGGCTCTGGTGCTGAATCCTGGGCTACCTCATGAGCAACTCCTTGCTCCGGTACGAGGATGTACTCCCCATCAGCGAGATTACAATCTATCGAATGCAATGCATGAGATATATGCATAAGTATGACATGAACATTTGTAAGGGTTATGCATAGTAAAACAGTATTACTTTAGTGTTTCTCTAGGGTTTCTTTTTGGACGTACTTAAGGGTTTTGTATTTTCATCTATTTTTCCCAAGGTTTTCCCTTTTTCTCTTTCTATTGCTTTTTATTAAGCAGTTTTGAACTATCAGGTTTAGTCAACATTTTTGAAAAATGTTGTAAACATTACAGTGGGTAAATATTAACATTTGTGGGTTCTCCTAAAAATTTGAGGTGGATACTAATTCATATACTACTTGTGCAAAATTAACAAAAACAAGTGTAAAAGGGCATTTTACACTATAGCTATGATTTAAGTGAGGTTTCTGTACCAAATTTTACTTTTGTCCAGATTCATAGGTGATATTAGGCCTTTGTGTTAAAAATCACAGAAAAAGACCTACTGGACATTTAGTTGTGAATTTCTAAAGTTTAATGCCAAAAAAGTACTTATAACTAACTTGTTATTTGAAAAATATCAAACAACAGAACTCATATTTTTCCTATGTTCATAATAACAAAGTATTAGTTATCCCAAGGTTTGGGGTGTTTTCTCCTCAGGATTATTTCTCTAAGATTTTCCTAAGTTTTCATTGTTTTCATAAAATAAAAGGCATCTCATTTATTTGGAACTAAACATGGGTCTAATGAAATTTTCCAGTGAACTATATTAAATAAGTGAGCTAACAAAAATGTGGTTGCTCCCTAGTTTCTATTTTAAACCACCTTTTCTATTTTCTTTAACTTTGAGCAAAAATGATTTTAAATGGTAAAACCTACCTTAATTTGGTGTACTGAGGGGTTTACTATTTTTATACACATTAGGGAGTGATTAAGTATTTCTGTGATTTTTCTTAACCTCAGTCTAACACTGTAACTATTTTTCCCTCTATTATTTAGCTTTTGGCCAAATCAATATTTAATTCCAAACTTTAAATTCTTCTGCAATACTAAGGGGGTTTTGCATTTTTCCTAGGTAGTTCACATTATTTAGATTCTAGCAAAATTGGTTTGACCAAATTTGGTTGAATAAAACTGAAGTTATGAATTTTACAAGCTCTGTTTAAATTTAAATTAGAAATATTAAAAAGGTTTTCTGGAAAACTAGTTTACACCGAGGTCCCTGGGCTTTTCCAAAACCAGTTCTTTAACTTATACCTCTACACAACTATTCATCTGAGTCTCTGACTGTTCAGAAACCCCCTGACTTCTATTCCTTCTTCCCCGAGGTCCCTCCCCCCTTTTGAACAATACCCGTGAAAGGAAAAAGGGCGGCGCGGCTTACCGGCGGCGAGGGAGGTCCAGCGAAGGGTGGGGCGGGAGGTCCTTGCGGTCACATCGAGGTATGGCTCGACGACGGTGATGGCCGGAATCGGCCGGTCCACGTGCGCAGACGGGCGAGCTCGTCGGCGGCGTGTGCTCCGGCCTATCCACGGCGATACAGATCAATCCAAGGGAACGGGGAGCTTCACTGGGTGCTAATGAGTCGCCCTGTGCAAGGAATCGAAGAATTACTCACCGTGGAGCTCGGTCTACGTTCGCCGGCGGTCGGGTGAAGTCCGGTGACCTTGATTCGGCGTCTCCGGTGAGGCAAAGCTCGATTCCTCGCTCTGGGAGCTTCACCGAGGCACGTAGAATCTATTTTGAGGGCTGGACGGGGTTGGGGATGGCTCTGCTGGCTGGTCTACGGTGGCGGGGGATTGGGTGGCCGCTGGCACACCGTCTGCAGGGCAAGCTCCGGCGATCTCTTGCTCCGGTGAGGTCGAGAGCGCGCGGGGGAGTACGACTGTGGGGGATAGATATCCCCTGGGTCCACTAAAGGAGTAAAGGACCTCACGAAAGGCCCAAGGGCCCCATAAATCGTAGGGTCATTGTTTCGTGGGCCTGGGGAGAAACAACCAACAAAGAAGAGCGACGTGAGACCGGATTGGTGCAAACCCGGACGACCCACAACGTCGAGCGAGTAAATCGCAACAGAGACCCGACTTTCCCGCGCTGAAGCCCCCATGCAACGGAGCCATGCGAGGATAAGTCGGCGAGGGTTACGTAGGGATAAACTCAAGAGGTTCACTACCTTTTAGCTACTTGTTGTTATCATATCCACGTGTACTGCCCCACGGTCGAGTATATAAGGCCTAGGGGGCACCCCTTCAGATCGATCGACCCTATCTTACTTAGCCACCCACATCAACTTTCTGTGTCTTCGAACCAGAGAGCCCTCTTGTAACCACGCTCACCAAGCAAATTCACCAGGACGTAGGGTGTTACGCATCTCTAAGCGGCCCGAACCTGTAAATCTTGTCCACTGTCCCTCGTGTGATCGGCACGAACCATTTTGCTACAGTCGTCGACACCGTCCTACTCCTAGAAACACCTTGAGGGGCAACCCCGGGTGTGCGGTCGGACCCAAAACACCGACAGCTGGCGCGCCAGGTAGGGGGTGTGTCGACGATCCAAGCTAGCTCAATGGCCGTCACTTTCTACAGCAAGATCACCATGCGTCCCGGATCCGTATTCTGCTTCGGGACAATCTCATCTGTAGCGGATGAAGAGGGAATTCTACACCGTATCGCGGATCCGCCGAAAAAGAAGTCTCCTCCAACGAACTCCGAAAATGCCGGAGAGGTGCAACCTCCAGCTCTTCGGAAAAAGATCGTCTCCGGAAAGTCGGGGGCCGAGGGCTCGCTGACCCGGAGGACTCCGCTGTCTACTTCCTCGACAAAAGAATGGACACGGATCGCGAGGAAGAAGGAGACCAGGAAAAAGCAAGTCGTTCTTTCCGTTCCTCCGGCCTCAAAGGAGAACGGAAAGAAAGTCGCCACGACAGCAGCACCATTCTACCCCGACGTCCTCTTCATCGGGAGAGTGGAGTCGCCCACCGTCTCTGACGACGAACCGACCGCGCCCGGAGAAGAACCGCCTCAACGAGAATCCCGCCGACGGAGGAACCGGCGCAGGAACGTTCAACGACATCACGCGGCCGGAGAACGGGATCCGGAGCAGCCTGTCTCGCGAGACGAGGTCTCGGAGATAGGAGAAACTCTGGAAGAACGTGTCTTCAGAGAACGAAGGAACTCCCGACGACGTGATCGCCGGCGGGCTCAGGAACAGGCCGAGCAAGACGCAAGGCAACGCCGGGAGAATCCATTCTTCGGGCGCAACCTGAATCCCGACTTCGCCCGAGCTATGAACACGCCGAGTGAAGTCGGAGGGGTACTAGCTCGGATAGCTGACGGACTTCCTCGAACTCCCGACGCCGAGGGCTACCGACGTCTGTTCACCCAGGCAGCCAACCATCTCCTACCGCTCGCTCACCCGCCAAACGACCTACGACACGCCATCAACAGTCGCCGAGACGCGCGAAGTTCCATCAATGCTTCGCGCGAACGGCGGCATGAGAACGAGATTCGCCGTCGGGAGGAGTACGACCGAGATCATGGCATCCCGACAGCGAGCCAGGCCACCAGGACTGAGTCGGCAACGGCCTCAACTGGTGGTACCACCCGAGGACGGTCGAGGAACTACAATCACAACTCCCCTCCCCGGGACAGACATCGCCCCCGACGACAGGAGGACACGTGCGGAGTGTCCGCTCTTACTCCGCGCCTTAGGGCCATCCAATGGCCTCCCAACTTCAAGGTATCCAATGTCGACAAATATGAACCTAAGCAGGATTCCAGGGGGTTGGCTAGCCGTCTACACCACCGCTGCTCGAGCTGCCGGGGCATCTGAGGACGTTATGTCCGCGTATTTGCCCATCGTCCTTGGGCAAGACGCGCTACAGTGGCTACGACATTTACCCCGACACTGCATCGACGACTGGGGAGACTTCAGTCGACGTTTCACCGCCAACTTCCAGTCCCTCTCCGACAAGCCAGCGCAACCGTGGGACCTCAAATCCATCAAGCGTCGGGGGGATGAGACTCTCCGGTCGTACCTCAAAAGGTTCTAGACCATGAGAAATCGCATCCCCGAGGTCACGGAGGCGGCCGTGATCGAGGACTTCTACAGAGGATCCAACGACTCGACTTTTGTCCGAGCCATACTACTGAAGGCGCCGACTACTTCCGAGGAGCTGTTCCGGGAAGCCGACCTCTACATCACCGCCGACGAGCGAGCTCAGGACCTCATCGGAGGAGCAAAGCCTGCACCGGCAGCACCACGACGCGACGCGAACCAGCCACCCGACAAACGCTGGGAGAAGAGGCCTCGCGAAGAAGTACACGCCGCCGGACCACCTGCCTCTCGCGCCCGAGGAGGACCTCGCGGAGGCGAGCGCACGCTGGACGACATCCTTGATGCCCAGTGCCCATACCACAAGGACATGCGCCACACTCTTCGCAACTGCCGGGACTTCAAGCACTCCGTTGGGCATGGCCGACCCTTCCAACCTCTACCTCCTCCTCCGCCGAGGGGAGGACCGGATGAACCACGACAACCTCATCAGCCGGAGGAGGGAGGAGGAGGAGCTTTCCCACGCGTTGACAGGGAGGTCAACGTCATCTTCGGCGGACATGGGTCGCAGGAGAACAAAAGACAACAAAAGCTCAACGACTGCCAGATACTGGTGGCGACCACCGGTCCTCCTGCCCATATCGGAGGTCGGAGCACCCGATCACTTTCACTCGGGAGGATCAATGGCTCAACTTCGACCATCCGGGCAAATACCCGCTCCTCGTCGATCCGGTGATCCGAGAGAGCCGGGTGAAGAAGGTGCTAGTGGACGGGGGGAGCAGCATCAACGTCACCTTCCCCCGGACACTCCAAGGCTTGGGGGCTCACCTCAAAGAGCTCCACAAGTCGAACACTCCTTTCTTCGGCATCGTGCCGACGGAGGGGGAATACCCGCTGGGCCACATCTACATGCCGGTCACCTTCGGAACTCCGGAGAACTACAGAACCGAGTTCCTAAGGTTTGAAGTGGCAAACTTCGACTGCGGGTACAACGCCATCATTGGAAGGCCGGGATTGGCCAAATTCATGGCCATTCCGCACTATACATACATGATACTGAAGATGCCAGGACCGCAAAGGATCATAACTGTGCGCGCCGACTTCCAAGGCGCCGCAGAATGTTTCCGAGTGGCCATCCAAGCAGCCCTCACCACCAAGCCGTCAACGGTCCCTTCTACACTGGCGAACTCTAAGCCTGAGGAGGACCTCGCCGTACCGGCAAACGAAGCTCAGGCCGCGACCTCTATGCGGCCGACTGAAGAAACCAAGCGAATCAACCTGGGGTTCACTGATGAGCGCAAGACAGCCATCATCAGCTCCAGCTTGGACGACAAATAGGAAAGCGCGCTCGTCCAGTTCCTGCAAGATAACCGAGATGTATTCGCATGGCAACCTGCGGATATGCCGGGAGTCCCAAGAGAACTGGCCGAGCACAAGTTGAAGGTTTATCCCCAGGCGAGGCCGATCCGGCAAAAGCTACGTCGTTTCACGCCCGACAAGAGAGAGGCCATTCGCGCCGAGTTAGCTCGCTTGGTTGCAGCTGGATTTATTAGAGAAGTATTACACCCCGAGTGGTTAGCCAACCCTGTTCTTGTACTCAAAAAGAATAAAGTGGATTGGCGCATGTGCGTCGACTATACTGATCTCAACAAACACTGTCCGAAGGATCCCTTCGGGCTCCCGAGGATAGATCAGGTGGTGGACTCCACCGCTGGATGTTCTGTGCTGTCTTTCTTTGATTGTTATTCCGGGTATCATCAGATTAGTTTGGCAAAAGAAGACGAGGAAAAAACGGCGTTTAACACTCCGTTTGGTGCTTTCTGTTATACCTCCATGCCGTTCGGCCTCAAAAACGCTCGAGCGACTTATCAGAGAGCCATTCAAACATGCTTAGCCGATCACTGGGGCAAGCGTGTGGAGGCTTACGTAGATGATGTGGTAATCAAAACAGAGAATTCGGAAAACTTCATCGAAGACTTACAGCTGGTTTTCAACAGCTTGAGACGATATAGATGGAAGCTCAATCCCGAAAAATGTGTTTTCGGGGTACCAGCAGGAAAATTGCTCGGGTTTATTGTCAGCCACCGGGGAATTGAAGCTAATTCAGATAAGATTGAAGCTATCATGAAGATGGAAGCTCCTCGGTCACAAAAGAAGGTTCAGTGACTTACTGGATGTATGGCAGCTCTGAGCAGATTTATATCCAGGCTGGGAGAAAAAGGTTTGCCATTTTACAAGCTACTCAAGAAGGTGGATAAGTTTCAATGGACTTCAGAAGCACAAGAAGCTCTAGATGCACTGAAGAAATTTTTGACAACACCACCAGTACTGAAACCACCCCGGCGAGTTACGTCGACTCAACCGGCTGAAGATTTGCTACTGTATATCTCTTGCACGACTCACGTGGTAAGCACCGCGTTGGTAGTCGAGCGAGTAGAAGAAGGACATGCCTATCCAGTACAACATCCCGTCTACTTCATCAGTGAAGTTCTAGGCCCCTCGAAGAAAAAGTATCCTCAGGTTCAGAAGCTATTATACGCAGTACTTCTAACTGCCCGCAAGCTGCGTCACTACTTTGACGACCACAAAGTCATAGTAGTCACTGGTTTTCCAATAGGGGATATTCTTCACAACAAGGAAGCCATTGGCCGAATAGCCAAGTGGGCTTGCGAACTGGGATCCCACGACATCGAGTTCCGACCTCGCACTGCCATCAAAACTCAAGCACTGGTAGATTTCGTATCAGAGTGGACAGAACAGCAAGTACCGGATAATCCAGAAACTGCAGAAGTATGGCGAATGTATTTTGATGGCTCGCTGAAGCTGCAGGGAGCAGGAGCAGGGATTCTCTTCACCGCACCTGGAGGCGAACACCTCAAGTACGCCCTCCAGTTGCTATTCCCGGCCTCTAACAATGCAGCCGAGTATGAAGCTTTGATACACGGATTGAACATCGCCATATCACTGGGCGTCAAGAGATTGATGGTATACGGAGATTCTCTGGTAGTCATCAGCCAGATAAACAAGGAATGGGATTGTTCAAGCGATTCAATGGGAAAATACTGCGCTGCCGTCCGAAAGCTGGAAGATAAATTCGAGGGTCTGGAATTTCATCATATAGAAAGAGATCGGAACACAGCAGCCGATGTACTGTCCAAGCTCGGATCCAGTCGAACTTAGGTCCCACCCGGAGTCTTCGTGCAAGAAATTCTGCAGCCGAGTATCTCAATGGATCAAACAGAAGAGTGCAACATCATAGATCAACCCGAGTCAGACTCTGATGACTGGAGAAGGCTGATTATTAAGTATATAAAGAATGAAGAAGAACCAGACGACAAGAACTCGGCAGAGCGCATTGCCAGGCAGTCGGCTCACTATACACTCATTGGGGAGATATTGTACAGAAGGGACGCATCAGGCATCCTCATGAAGTGCGTTCTCCCGTCCACTGGGAAGCAGCTTCTGGAGGAGGTCCATGCAGGGCAATGTGGAATACATGCAGCATCCAGAACACTAGTCGGGAAGGTTTTCAGGTCAGGATTCTATTGGCCGACAGCGAAGAACGATGCAGCTGAGTTAGTTCAGAGGTGCGAAGCTTGCCAATACTTGTCAAAGCAACAACACATGCCAGCACAGAAACTACAGACCATACCAGTAACCTGGCCTTTCGCATGCTGGGGACTGGATATGATTGGACCTTTCAAGAAAGCTCAAGGGGGATATACTCATGTATTGGTGGCGATTGACAAATTCACTAAATGGATAGAGTTCAAGCCCATTGCTTCTTTAACCTCTGCTAAGGCCGTGGAATTCATACAAGACATAACATTCAGATTCGGGATACCAAACAGCATCATCGCCGACTTAGGATCCAACTTCACCAGTTCAGAATTCTTCGACTTCTGCGAGCAAAAGAGCATTCAGATCAAGTACGCATCTGTAGCACATCCAAGAGCCAACGGGCAGGTTGAGCGAGCCAACGGAATGATATTGGAGGCACTCAGGAAAAAGGTCTTCGATAAGAATGAAAAATTCGAAGGAAAGTGGATAAGAGAATTGCCTTATGTTGTTTGGAGCCTAAGAACCCAACCTAGCCGAGCCCTGCATGGAAACACTCCTTTTTTCATGGCCTATGGGTCGGAGGCAGTGCTACCTGCTGATCTCAAGTTTGGGGCGCCAAGGTTGATCTTCGAAAGCATAGCAGAAGCTGAGGCCACCAGGCTGGAGGACATTGATGTACTTGAGGAAGAACGGCTGAATGCGGTAATCCAATCAGCACGGTACCAACAGACTCTAAGGCGCTATCACGACAAGGCTGTGCGGCAACGATTCTTTTCAGTAGGAGACCTCGTCCTCCGCCGAATTCTAACGGGGGAGGGACGGCACAAGTTATCACCCTTATGGGAAGGACCCTTCATGGTAGCAGAAGTCACTCGGCCCGGATCGTATCGCCTCACTCAGATGGATGGCACAGAAGTTGGGAACTCCTGGAACATAGAGCACCTCAAAAAGTTTTATCCCTAGCTGTATTTCAAAACTGCTGGGGCGACAATGTATTCTGTAAAGTGGAAATATGTCATCAATAAAGAGAGATTTCAAAGATACTCAGCTCGTTTACGATTGACTTGCATTCTTACTTAACTCGGGGTGACCACTATGCCCTACAAACGGAGCAATCGACTTAAGTCGGCAACGACTTAAGGCGGTGCAACATGCACACGCTTACTTAACTCGGGGTGACCACTATGCCCTACAAACGGAGCAATCGACTTAAGTCGGCAACGACTTAAGGCGGTGCAACATGCTCACGCTTACTTAACTCGGGGTGACCACTATGCCCTACAAACGGAGCAATCAACTTAAGTCGGCAACGACTTAAGGCGGTGCAACATGCTCACGCTTACTTAACTCGGGGTGACCACTATGCCCTACAAACGGAGCAATCGACTTAAGTCGGCAACGACTTAAGGCGGTGCAACATGCTCACGCTTACTTAACTCGGGGTGACCACTATGCCCTACAAACGGAGCAATCGACTTAAGTCGACAACGACTTAAGGCGGTGCAACTTGCTCACGCTTACTTAACTCGGGGTGACCACTATACCCTACTAACGGAGCAATCGGCTAAAGTCAGTGGCGACTTAAGCCAGTGCAACATACTCGTGCCTATGTAATTCAGGGGATGACTTCCATATCCCGCAAACAAATTTCATAATCATCATGCGTCATTTCATTACCGCAAATTTACGAATCAATAAACTCTGATACAATAAGAAAGTAATTATGTCATTCGAATGATAAACTGATGTCCTCTAACAAATACTCGATCATGCTAACCGCGCGCTCAGAGCACGCAAAATGTTTCTCTATTTCGCAATGTTTTTCTCAGGAGTGACCGACGAAGAAGGGCGACTCGAGGAATCAGGGGCAGCATTCACGTCAGCCTTTATGTCTTCAGGAACAACCACGCCGGGTCTCCTCATTAAGATTCGTCCCGCCCGAATAGCCTTGTCCATGGCTTTATCGCGCTGGGCTTTGAGAGTAGCAGCAGTTTCTTCGGCAACTTTAGCAGCCAGCCGAGCAGCCTCTAACTCCTGGGCAATGGATTTCTTGGAAGCTCGGAGTTCTTTGATGGTGGCATCCTTTGCTGATATCAATTGCTTAAGGCGGATCACTTCGTCCGCAGATTCCTGCAGCATACAACGCTGATTGTCCAGTTCCTCCATTGTAAAGCGGTGACTCCTCTCCAAGATTGACAGCGAGCTGCTAGAATCACGATACAATCTGTCAAGATTGTCACGAGAAGCAGCAAGGATACGTTTTTCTTCCTGCAAACAAAAATCAACTCCTTCAGAAACCAAGCAAGTAATAGGAACATATCAAGGCAAGGCACAGTTTTGTAAGTTACCTTTTCAGAGTCAAGCCGAGCATGAAGAGAAGAACTCAGGGCATTGGCGTCATCCAAGGCAGCGGAGACCTGATTTAGTTCAGTTTGGCTCTGAGAGTACTTCTCCTCGAAGTCAGCGCACCGTTGAACCATTTCAGCCTGATCTCGGGAATGTTTTTCCTCAAGAATTGCAATCTGCCGAGTCATTCCTAGCAAGAGGTAATAAAATAAAACGAGGTCAGAAGGTAAAACAGTCCACAACAAAGGCGAAAAGAAGAAAAAGGGCACTAACCAGCGTTAGTTGCCTCCAACTCGGATACACGACGATGAAGTGACACTGGATTCCAACACGCAAGAGACGAAGCCATTTCTGGGACGGAAGCACCCTGCAATCTCAGCTGGCTGGCCATCCCATCCACCAAAGCCTGATGAGAAGAACAGATGAACATAATGACAAAAGTTCATGCAATGTAAAGATCAAGCTAAAATACAGCGCAGTACCTGGAGGTTGGAAAAGAACGAAGGGATCCCCAAATCAGGAGAAATCAGCTGATAACCAGGCGCAAGGCCACCACCCGAAGCAGCTTGCAACGGACCAGTAGGAATCAGCTCAGTGCCTTCAACAGAGCCAAACGCCCGATCAGCGGGGACGCTGCCCTCTAAAGCGACTCCCTGGTCCAAAGTTTGGGCTACCACCATGCAGCCAGAATGTGGAGGTGATCCCGCGTGAACGTCCATGGAAGTGCAGGAAAGAGACCCTACTTGGGCACCCTCGGGGGCTGGGTCATAGTTGGCACTGCCCACTTGAGCCGGATCATCCCCGGCAGCACCCTCGGGGGCTGGGCAGTGGCTTACACTCTTCACCCGAGCTAAGTCATCCCCGACGACATCCTCGGGGGCTGGGCATGTGTCAGCACCATTCTTGAGGTCCAGGCTCTCCGCAGTAACCACCTCTAAGGTTGACGGGCCTTCAGCCACTTCCATGGGACCAGGACAATCCAAGTCAGCATCCCGACCCTCGAGATCGCGCTCTAAGGTCGACGAGGCACGGGATGACCTCAACCCAGCATCAGGCACGGCAGCGCAAGCCTCCGTTGCATCATCATCCACTGGCTCTGATAGCAAGTCCTCTGGGACCATATCCTCAAGAGTTTGATCAAAGTTGGCCAGGGACAGTTCTTGCAGACCAATGAGGGCAGACAAAGCAGGAGAAGGAACTCCACTACTTTCACCGCTGGCGATGAACTGCCGACTGTTTTTCCGAGTTAAAGGAGCCTCATTTTCTTCCTCCTCATCTTCCACAGTGACAACACAAGCAGCACACCCATTGGGATCAGCAACAGACGGAGCACCCACATTGGGATCAGTAGCAGTTTGGGTACACCCATTGGGGTCAGCGTCAGTAAGTCCAGTCGCAGGCACTTCTTCAGTAGCAGGAACTGAGGTACCAGTGTCCTCATCAAAACTGGATACTCGCCGGAGGCGTCTTCTTTTCTTCTTTTGCTCATCAGCAGAAGGCTCAGGCTGATTGGTTCGGCTAGGGCGCCTCGGGCGAGTACTGACAGGTTTCTGGACATCCAAAGTTGTATCAACCTCTGGAAGGGGCACCACTGCCAACGTACCAACAGGAGCAGCGTCAGAGGAATCCTCAGCTAGCAGATCAAGCATGGCATTTATATTCGCATCACTAGGGTTCAGGGGCACCTCAAAATGGACCTGTCGTTCGTCATCAGGAATCTCCCCAAGCGAAGCAACCAAAGTACTGACTTCTGCAGCAGAGGGTCGCACTCTAAGGCCCAAATTGCCATCAGTCACAGGCGGATTTGACACAAAAAGGGTGAAGGCTTTGGGAGGAGGCAGGTTCCAGGCCGAGTATGACACTGGAGCACCAACATTTAACACCTTACCCCTGAGGATCATTTCAAGTCGGTTTACCAAGTCTACAGAAGGAATTCTCCTATTGGTAACCCAAGTTGAGTCGGCTAGCCCTCGATACAGATATGCTGGATAGGCCCTGTCTTTCAGTGGCTGAATGTTCTTGAAAACAAAGTCAGCGACCACAGCTTCAGTAGTTAGACCTCTCTCTTTCAGCAGTCTAACTTCAGTTAGCAACACACCTGCCTCAGCCACTTCCTGATCTGTGGGAGACTCGGTCCAGCTCGGAGTGCGAACGTCTGGCTGTCTTCCCGACCGGGAGGGGAGAGAATTTCCATAATTATCAACTATGAACCACTCTAGACGCCACCCCTTAATACTGTCCTTGAGGGGAATCTCAAGATACTCAGTTTTTCGCCCGCGGCGCATCTCCAAACTGGCACCTCCGACCAACTGATGTTGTCCCCCGGCCATCCCAGGGCGACAATGATACAAATACTTCCATAAACCGAAATGTGGCAGCACGCCAAGAAAGGCTTCGCATAAGTGAACGAAAATGGAGATTTGCATAATGGAATTAGGGTTCAAATGGGTCAAGTTAATGTGGTAGAAATCAAGGAGGCCACGGAAAAAGGGAGAGATGGGAAGGCCGAGGCCGCGGAGAAGAAAAGGAGCGTAAACTACAGACTCGTGGGTATCCTCTGTTGGGATAGTAGTCCCGTGGCAAATCCGCCAAGAACAGAGTTCCCGCGGAGGAAGAACCCCGATGGATACGAGGTGGAGAAGTTCAGCTTCGGAAATGATGGACATATGGTTACCTGCGAAAGGCAACTGGCTGTTAGGGTCGATTGGAGGGATCACCGCAGCAGACGAGCTCGCAGTTTTCCTCTTGGGCGCCATCTCGATTTCACCAGCGAACAGAGTAGGAGGCGAATGGCAGAGAGGATTCGGAAGCGGGAATGTAAGAACTAGGGCACGGAAAGCAAAGGTGGCTAAAAGCGCAGCTCTTATGGGATATTCTCGAGCCAGATATCGTTTCAAAAAGTGCCCAGTCATCACCCGGCGGTTATTTCCAAAACCCCAGCATGCCACGTGGTCATCCGGCAGTTATTTCCAAAAAGTCGATGCGCCACCTCATTACTCGGTTATCATCCTCAAAATAGCTCATGCGGCCTGCTATCACTCGGCGTTGACTCTAAAACGCTGATTTCATATTCAGTCGCTCGGCATTACCTCTAAAATGCCGACGTCACCATCCAGTCACTCGGCGTTGACTCTAAAACGCTGATTTCATATTCAGTCGCTCGACATTACCTCTAAAAAGCCAATGCCGACCTCCAGTCACTCGGCGTTGCCTCTAAAACGCTGTTTTCGTATTCGGTCGCTCGACATTACCTCTAAAATGCCGACATCACCCTCCAGTCACTCGGCGTTGCCTCTAAAACGCTGATCTCGTGTTCAATCGCTCAGCATTACTTCTAAAAATGCCGACGTCTACCTTCAATCACTCGGCGTTGCCCCTAAAACGCTGATCTCGTGTTCGATCGCTCGGCATTACTTCTAAAATGCCGACGTCGACCTTCAATCACTCGGCGTTGCCTCTAAAATGCTGATCTCGTGTTCGATCGCTCGGCATTACTTCTAAAATGCCGACGTCGACCTTCAATCACCCGGCGTTGCCTCTAAAACGCTGATCTCGTGGTCAGTTGCTCGGCATTACTTCTAAAATGCCGGTGTCGCTTTTCAATCACTCGGTGGTGTTTTAAAACGCTGATTTCATATTCAGTCGCTCGACATTACATCTAAAAGCCGATGCCGACCTCCAGTCACTCGGCGTTGCCTCTAAAATGCCGACACCGACTACAAGATTACTCGGCAGCTACTTCTGGAAGCGTCAGTGTGATGCCCAAGTTATTCATCTACTGTTTCAAAAGAATCAGTTTTATAATCAAGCAAAGCGAGTCATCAAGAAGAAGCCAACGTCATTCTTTCATTAAGGGAAGACAATAAGCTTACAAATCAACTCCTTGCGAGTTGATGCTTCCCTACTATTACTATATTACATTACTACTAATACTATACTACGCTATACTACTCTACATTACTACTACATTATTCTAACTACACTATACTAATATCTAAAGACCAGTGGCGTTTAGCCACTGGCCTTGCTGCTGCTGCCACCGCCGCCGACCCTGGTGCTGCCCTTGCTGCTGCCGCCTCTAGTGCTGCCCTTGCTCCCGTCGCCGCCGCCGCTGCCCCCGCCGCTGCCACTACCGTCACCGTCGCCGTTGCCACCGTCATCGTCGTCGCCGTCGTCGTCGTCGTCATCCTCGTCCTCGCCGCCGTCCGAGTCCTCCTCATCCGAGGAGTACTCCGACTCATCCGAGCCCTCGAGCCCGGAGCGCTCGACGGCCCGGATGTACGTCCAGACTTCCGCGGCAATCCCCTGGGAGTCGTCTGAATCATCAGACGACGCCGGGGGAGAGCCGGGAGCCGGAGACCCCTCGGACTCGGAGGAGAACTCCTCCTCCGAGTATTCCGAGTCGCCGAAGTCCTCCGACGGAGGAGTCGGCTCGCGCTTGCGTTTGTTACTCTTGCCCATGGCGGAAGCAGACGGGAGAGAAGAGAAGGATGCAGTAAAGAGCAGAGAAGAGAAGGATGCAGCAAAAAACAGCGAAGAGATGTGAAAAAACCAGAGGGGCAACGGCGTTATTTATAGAAGGGAAAGGCAACCGCTCACCTCCAACCGCGGTCACTGAACAGTCGCAAAGCATTCAATAAGCACTTCCACCCGTCTAAAGACACGTCAGGCGGCTGACGCAGTTTCATGCAACACTACACCCATTGGGACTCCAGTCAACAGCGCAAAGGATATGATTACACTCGCCGTCCCATCACATTACTACTCAGAAGCAGCCGGCTAAAACACTCAGCGTACCAAGCCGTCCCTTGCCCACACCCATTGGGGGGACGCCCAGGAATTATCAGTATATTTTTCAAAACGGTCACATCTGTGCAGGGCACGCAGTGAATACCTCAAGACAAAAATGAGATATCAGTAAGGAGCAGAGGAAAGCCAAATATAGCCAGCGAAGTACAAGATATGGCCGACAGAAGCGACGTGAAGACTAGACAGAGAACGTCCATCAAACGTACAATCAGTCACAGAAGCAAATAAATTGCACTACCTAGCAAGATATGGATGGATTGCAAACTCGGCTGCTAAAGACAAAATATATGCTGACCTCTGCAGCAAAATATTAATGACATAATGCTGACCTCCAAAGCATAATGCAAATAGCTTCATGCCAATTTCTACAAATGAAAGGGATAATTTTCAGCAAAGAGGCACGAAAGAAAGACCTTCGAATGGATTATCCTTAAAAAATCCATTTGAAGGTCGGGGGCTACACCCATTGGGTGCACCTCCGGTGCACCCCATGGATTATCATTCCAAACCGAGATAGTGCCGACTTCTAAGGCATAGGACAAGATTAAAAGACCAACCCTCAACCAAGATGCAGGAGCACAAATGGAGATAATTTCTGGGGAAGACCTTCGAGTAGATTATTTTCTAAAATCTACTCAAAGTTCGGGGGCTACACCCATTGGGTGCACCTCCGGTGCACCCAATGAAGTTCAGAATCCTACAAATTGAAATGCCGACCTCTAAGGCACAAGCATGAAACTAAGCTTCGGTCAAATGAGTGATCGGAGCAAGAGAAGACAGCGGGAAGTCATTTTTCTTCAAAACACCCGCAAGTTGGACCTGGGATCTTTGGGCTGATTACCTCTAAATTAACCCAAAGATCGGGGGCTTGTGGGGGATAGATATCCCCCGGGTCCACTAAAGGAGTAAAGGACCTCACGAAAGGCCCAAGGGCCCCATAAATCGTAGGGTCATTCTTTCGTGGGCCTGGGGAGAAACAACAAACAAAGCAGAGCGACGTGAGACCGGATTGGTGCAAACCCGGACGGCCCACAACGTCGAGCGAGTAAATCGCAACAGAGACCCGACTTTCCCGCGCTGAAGCCCCCATGCAACGGAGCCATGCGAGGATAAGTCGGCGAGGGTTACGTAGGGATAAACTCAAGAGGTTCACTACCTTTTAGCTACTTGTTGTTATCATATCCACGCGTACTGCCCCACGGTCGAGTATATAAGTCCTAGGGGGCACCCCTTCAGATCGGTCGACCCTATCTTACTTAGCCACCCACATCAACTTTCTGTGTCTTCGAACCAGAGAGCCCTCTTGTAACCACGCTCACCAAGCAAATTCACCAGGACGTAGGGTGTTACGCATCTCTAAGCGGCCCGAACCTGTAAATCTTGTCCACTGTCCCTCGTGAGATCGGCACGAACCATTTTGCTACAGTCGTCGACACCGTCCTACTCCTAGAAACACCTTGAGGGGCAACCCCGGCTGTGCGGTCGGACCCAAAACACCGACAACGACTGAAGCTTCGACTGGCTTTATAGGCGCGGGCACAGACAGGGGACACGGGCGTGGCTTGGCGCGGCGCGGGGCGCGCGGGGTCGGGCGCTGGGCGTGCTCTGGCGCGTTCAGGGCGCGTCGAACATGTGGAGGTGTTCTTCTGCCCATGTTCAACAGCTCGCCGAGATCGCAAACGTGCGAATCTGGGCAAAAATCCGGCGCAGGCCTCTTCCTGTCACCTATGGCTATCTCTTGTATGTGAGTTCCAAGGGAAGATAAGCCCTAGGTCAGAAGATTTTCGGACGCCAAATCTGGCTTGTCCCACTGTCCACTCCGCCACAAAAGTGAATCCAAATCAGGTCAAACGAATTTGGCTCGGTTTCAAACTTTTCCAGTGGGTGCCTTAGGTGGTTTGGCACCTTTTTGGTATTCAACCCAAGTGGTTTTGGCGCCATTTACTAAATGAACACAATAGATCTTTGGAACAATTGGATCTATACCATTAAAAAACCCAAACTTTAGATATATACCATGGACCCCACATGTCATTGACTCATGTGGACCCACATGTAAGTGAGATAGTAATGGTATGGATCCAAAGTGGTGATCTTTTAATGGTATGGATCCAAATTTCCCTAGATCTTTAGATTAGGGTTAAAACTTGACTTAGAAAAGATTAGAGAGCTCTAGTGTGCTCTCTACTTAAGGGGTGAATTTGGGGTCTTCAAGGGGTCTTTTTGTAATGTTTCCCCTCTGCATTTGGTAGGTTACAATGTTACTTAAACTTTGGTTAAGGATTAGAATCATGTTTTGGCAATTTGATTAACTTATCCACTGATCCCTTGCTTGGAAGTCTAGTGCCTTTAGGGGGTCTTTAGGGCTTAACCTCTTTGGCTCAAGATGACAATTGTTCAAAATGTGTGGATGAAGCTTTTTTCATTAACCTTTCTTAGCTAACCCAGGCTTCCAAGGTTTTAGGTGCTTCTTCTCCTCCCTTTTACCACATGTGATAACAAGTCATCAGTGCATAAATGAAGCCATTGTCTTGGTAACACTTGAGGTGTTACAGATTCACGTCGGCGGCGAGTGTCGGGCTGAGATTGAGCCATATGTGGGTAGTCCGGTCCCTAGCAAGGCTCTGGGAGGAGTTAATCGGAGAGAGGTTAGCTGAGGCTCCGAGAATTCCTCGTCGTGAGAGCAGCGCCGCCGCGGAGCACCTGTAGCCGCGGCCGAGCTTCCTCACCATTCAAACGCGAGTAATTTCTGCCTCATCCTGTTCACAGTAACGTGCACTTCACGTAGGGTTACCCGGGGTGGTTTTCGGGGTACTAGGCCATCAGCGAGTGCTCACCGGTGAGCGCGCCGCGGAACTCTGCTCCTGGCCGCTCGGATGACCGGGGGGAGAAGACGGTGTTCGGGTCGTGGATCGTGTATCGTTCGGTTCAGATTAGGTGTAGCGCTTGATGAAGATTGGGTCGTCCGATCGGGATCTGTGGGCTTGAGTTAAGAGTAGACGCGGACCACTGGGTGCCGTTGATCCTTGATCCATCGGGTCAGAGCATGGTCCGATTGTGCTGAGGGTAAGATCTAATCCGGGCCATCCAGGAGGGATCCGATGGCCCAAGATTCGTGGTACCCCTTCGGTATACACATTTACATAAGAAACCCCCTGTTTTCGCAGAATAAACCCGCTGTCCAACTGGCAGTGTTCCCTGTGTCTTAGAATTATTACCCCGAGACCCCTGAGTTTTCCAGGAAATGAGGACCAGTCCAGAATAGTATTAAATCAGAGAAAATAAATTATAAATGGATTTTTAATATGAAAATAATTACTAGAACTTGATAAATTCATAGGAAATTCATTTTTAATCCAAATCACTCCATTCCAGTTCCTAAAATTTTATAATATTATTGTCTATCACCTAGAGTCTCTGCTTTGTCATGAAAATAGTAAGAAAATTATTTCCTCACTCAATCCTATTTTAAGCACATAAAACCTTCGGAAATTCATATCTCGAAATCTATAACTCCAAATTTAATGATTCTTGTTCCTAGGCTCTTATTTTAATATGTAGATTTTTATCATGTATTTTATCTACATGTTTGGTGTGATGTTAATTTTTGCTATACTATGTATGTATTGTGTTGATGCGAGTAGACGAGCAAGCCACTGTGGATTCTGAGGTTCATCAAGTAGAAGTAGCTGAGCAGGAGCTGATTGAAGGCAAGTTGTGCCCTTGATCACTTACTTTTTCCCAGCCATGTTCTTATTAATTATAATGATCTGCATAGGTTAAATTTGATGGGATCCAATAGGTCACCCCAGTTTTGGTTATCTTTATACCTTGTTCACCACTGAAATATTTTTGGGTAGTACCTGCTATTGCTTTATGTGGATTTGGGTATGGAGATACATTATTCATGATTACTCTTTTATTATCTTTTTATTATTACTATTCATGTTAAGATCATTATGTTAATGGGAACATGGAGCGACCACCCGGGAAAACAATGCTACCACAAGGGTTTAATGGGACGCCCTTGGCTGATTAACTAGGAAAGCTAGTGGATGTCTTCCTTACCCGAAAGGGGCAAGGGAAGTAGGGGAGTGGTCAGTGTAGGGAGGTCCTTGGGTTGATTTTGCTGTGATGGCGGTCAGGCGAGGGATTCCTGCACTGGAGCTTCCTATAAACTGTAGCGGGATTTCTGAAGCTAGTGGAACTTGTAAAGGTCTCGTAGTGTTACCCTGCCTCGCCTCCTCGGTAGAGGTGTATGGGATTGGCCATCTCTTGGCAGATGGGTAACATGACTTGTGGGTAAAGATGCGCAACCTCTGCAGAGTGTAAAACTGGTATACTAGCCGTGCTCACGGTCATGAGCAGCTCAGACCCTCACATGATTAATTTATGGAACTTAAATTTAATTTGACATTTGCATCGCATTTGGGATTATTTTACTATTACTTTTTTATTTTCATTAAGGTTTGGTATTTACTTACACTTAGTAATTGCTAATAAAATTTTGACCAACTTATAAAAGCAATGCTCAGCTTCAGCCTCTATTTTGTTGATCAGCCTTACACTTCACATGAACTCCCACCTTTGGTGAGTTCATGCACATTATTCCCCACGACTTGTTGAGCTATGAACGTATGTGAGCTCACTCTTGCTGTCTCACACCCCCCACAGGAGAAGAACAGGTGGTCGAAGAGTAGCCGCCTAACTCTGAAGCTTTCGACTTGATCTAGGTGGCGTCTCCCGGTCAGCTTTCTGGTGCCAAGGATAGATTTTAGTTCCTGTTATATTCATCTTTTATTTTGTAAGACTTCTGCTATGTAATAAGTACTCTGACTTTATTTATGACATTTATCTCTATACACTTTGTTATTATATATGTTGTCTTCTTTGGCGCATGTATGAAATGCACCCGGCTTTGTTCCTTAAATCCGGGTGTGACAGAAGTGGTATCAGAGGAAATGTTGATTGTAGGACGAAACCTAGATAGAAATGGACAAAACCCTTACCTACTTACCTTCTTCTGATTCATTCTATACTTACCCTACTCTGATTCTCTCTATACTTATCTTTATCATGTCTCACCTTCTACTATTCTACTCTGATGATTCTTACCTTTTCTACTCCGAGACAAGATGGATTTCACACCTTAGAATCCTACATTTATGACCTTTTCAAGAGATAGGAGACCTAAGACAAAAATTAAAATTATTTTCTCTATTAAAAATGTTGGTTGATTGTTCTGATGATCAATGCCTGATTTGCTTCTTTGATTGACTGAAATAGTATAGACGGGCATCTTAGCATGTACCACCATAAGGTAATGTATTAGCTTTAGTAGGTGACACACTTAGCTAATAAATCCCCCAAAGTAACATGCTTCATAATCACTGCCTTGTCTACAATCCTTTCTTTCGTCCCCTGTGTTTCTAACCCAGATGGGCTACCCCTTTAGTGTTAGAAGAGAACACTATAGATGTGATCCTTGGTATGTCGTGGTTAAGAAAGGTAAAGGCAGTTTATACACTGTGCTAAAGGAACCATAGAACTCACCAGTTCCAAAGGAGAAAGATTTGAAGTTGGAATTGCAGTAACTACCGCCACCAAACTAGCGGCATTCTTAGTCGATGGGAAGTTTGTTGGTGACAACATCCGTTTGGTTAGGGATTTTCCAAATGTCTTTTCAGAGGAGTTACCAGGGATGCCACCATATAGGGAAGTTGAGTTTGTCATTGATCCCTTACCTGGGACTGCTCCTATTTCTAAACGGCCATACAGGATGTTCGTAGAAGAACTAAAGGAACTTAAGAAGCAATTAACGGAATTACAAGAGGCTGGGTACATTCGTTCGAATTCCTCACCTTGGGGAGCGCCAGTTCTAGTTGTACAGAAGATAGATGGATCACAAGGGATGTGCGTGGATTATAGGACCCTTAATGATGTTACCGTGAAGAACAAGTACCTGTTACCCCGCATTGAGGATTTATTTGATTGGATGAGAGGTGCAAGGGTATTCTCGAAGATTGATCTCCGATCGGGTTACCATCAAATGAAGATTAAGCCATCGGATATTCCCAAGACGGATTCCTCGACCCGATATGGTTTATATGAGTTCACCGTTATGTCATTTGGACTAACTAGTGCACCAACCTATTTTATGGATCAGAAGAATAAGGTGTTCATGGTTTGGACAGATTCGTCATGGTATTCATCGACGATATTCTTATCTATTCTAAGAGTGAAAGCGATCATGAAGAACATCTAAGGCTGGTGCTACAGAAGCTAAGGGATAATCAACTCTACGCCAAGTATAGCAAATGCGAGTTTTGGATTGGCGAGGTGCCATTCCTTGGACATATCATTTCTAATGGAAGGATATCATTGTATCTTGCTAAAGTCAAGGAGATAGTGGCGTGGAGCATACCCACTACAGTTACGGAGATTCAGAGTTTTTTTCTTGGGGCTAGCAGGATACTATCGAAGATTTATTGAAGGATTTTCTAAGATTGCTAAGCCTATGACCTCGCTTCTGGAGAAGGGAAGAGAGTTTAAGTGGGACGAGAAGTGCCAAGATAGTTTCGATAAATTAAAGAAGAGATTAATGTCACCAACAGTGTTGGTTATGCCAGATCTGCAGAAGGGATTTGATATTTATTGTGATGCATGTGGCTAAGGCTTGGGATGTGTGCTCATGCAAGAAGGACATGTGATTGCCTATGCGTCTCATCAGTTACGGAAACATGAATTGAACTACCCCACTCGTGACTTAGAACTGGCAGTCGTTGTGCATGCGCTTAAGATTTGGAGACATTATATCATGGGGACGAAGTGTCAAGTATACACGGATCATAAGAGTTTAAAGTATATATTCACTTAGAAGGATCTCAACCTTAGGCAACGTCGTTGGTTGGAACTTATTAAGGATTATGATTTGGAGATTCACTATCACCCGGGCAAGGCAAATTTGGTTGCAGATGCCTTGAGTCGGAAGGAGCACGTTCATTCCGCTATTGTTGTCCAGCTACCAAATGAATTAGCAAAAGATTTTGAGAGGCTCAACCTGGGAATTGTTACACATACGGAAGGAGTTACCATTGAATTGGAACCTACCTTGGAGCAAGAAATTCGTAAAGGTCAGGTTGGTGATGCTAAAATTCAAGAGATTAAGGATCTGATTACGGAAGGTAGAGGCCCAGATTTCACGGAGGATGAGCAAGGCACGGTATGGTTCAAGAATCGGATATGTGTTCCTGATATTGATAGTCTTCGGGAAACCATATTGAAGGAGGCACATGTCTCAGTTTATTCTATCCACCCTTGGAGTACTAAGATGTATCAGGATTTGAAGCAAAAATATTGGTGGTATGGATTGAAGAGAGATGTGGCTGCACATGTGGCTATGTGCGATGTGTGTCAAAGAGTTAAGACTGAACACCAGAGGCCAGCCGGACTACTGCATCCACTGAAGATACCTTAGTGGAAATGGGAAGAGATTGGCATGGACTTCATTGTTGGACTACCCCGCACCTCTGCTGGGTATGATTCTATATGGGTGATTGTGGACAGGCTAACTATGGTAGCCCACTTTATTCCAGTGAAGACCACATATTCAGGAGCCAAGTTAGCAGAATTGTACATGGCACGGATTGTATGCCTACATGGTGTGCCAAAGAAGATTGTGTCAGACCGGGGATCACAGTTTACCTCTCGGTATTGGAAGAAGTTGCACGAGTCCTTGGATACAAGATTGAATTTTAGTTCGGCTTACCATCCCAAGACTGATGGGCAGACTGAGAGGACCAACCAAGTGCTAGAGGATATGTTAAGAGCTTGTGCTCTTAAACATGGTGGAAGTTGGGATAAGAGTTTGCCTTATGCGGAGTTCTCTTATAATAATAGCTACCAGGCCAGTTTGAAGATGTCACCGTTTGAGGCGTTATATGGTAGAAAGTGCAGGACTCCACTGTATTGGGATCAAACTAGTGAAAGGCAGTTGTTTGGGCCTGAGATTATACAAGAAGCAGAAGAACAAGTCCATCAAATAAGGGAGAATTTGAGAACTGCACAGTCAAGGCAGAAAAGCTATGCTGATACCCGGAGAAGACTGCTCGAGTTTAAGGAGGGAGATTATGTCTATTTGAAGGTGTCACCACTCAGGGGTATGAGAAGATTTAAAGTCAAAGGAAAGTTGTCCCCTCGCTTTATTGGACCCTTCTTAATCTTAAAGCGAGTGGGAGAGGTGGCATATCAATTGGAGTTACCGGATCATCTTGCGGATGTTCATGATGTCTTTCATGTATCTCAACTGAAGAAATGTCTCAGGGTACCTAAAGAGCAGCTACCAATGGAAGACCTTACTGTTCAAGATGACCTGACTTATGCTGAGTACCCTATCAAGATTCTTGATACACTGACTCGTGTCACGAGAAATAAGGTGATAAAGATGTGCAAAGTGCAATGGAGTCATCATGGAGAGGATGAAGCTACTTGGGAAAGAGAAGAAGAGCTTCGCATAGATTTTCCCCATCTTTTCCCTAGATCTTCTTAAATCTCGAGGACGAGATTTTTGTTAAGGGGGTAGGATTTGTAATACCCACTTTGTAATAAGAGTATAAAAAATTTATTATTTTCCTTTATGCATATATGTGTCATCTATGTTTATCATTTCATGAGAAAACCACATATAACAAATAACTAAATGACAAAAGACACCTAAAAATAATACATGCATCATGTTTGGATTTTATTTTGTGCATTTTGTGACAACATAAAATGACAAGAAATATATTAAAGCTTAAAGTAGAATTTAAATTCAAAAAGGAATTCAAGGATTTAGAAAAAGAAGAGAAGAAGAAAAATATAATATGAGTGAAAATGAGTATAAAATATATACATATAATAAAATATAATATTGAAAATGTGTATATCTAACTTAAAGGTGAAACTCATAAATGGGTCTCAAATTCAAATTTGGGATTCAAAATAAAAAGGATACATAATAGCAAAGTGAATAAAAAAGAAAAAGGAGTAGAACCCTAAATGGGCCACCGGGCGCCAAATCGGCCCAACACACCTCTCCATCCGTGCGGCCCAACTCTGGAGCGCAGCGCCGACATGTGGACCCCGCGGGACAGCCTCACACCGGGCGCGCTGTTCTTTGGAGAATCCGCTGCCGTCCAGTCTCTGACAGCTGGGTCCCTTCGGTCGGGTCTATCCTGCTCCACGCAACGACCCCGCGCGCGTGTGACTCACTGGAGTGTGGGGCCTTGTGGCCAGACGCCGCAACTACCCAGCCGAACCCACCGACGATTCTTCCGCGCGCCGCCAATGGCAGCTTCGACCGAACCGGTGTTGCCCTCCCCCATAAGACCCAGGGCGCAGGGCGTTCTCCGGAGTCGTTTTCCTAGAGACCATCTTTTGCCACATTGTTCCGCGTGGGAGAGACCCGAGACGCAGTGAGCGGGGGAGAGAAATTAGCCGCCACGGCGGATTCACGTCGGCGGCGAGTGTCGGGCTGAGATTGAGCTATACGTGGGTAGTCCGGTCCCTAGCAAGGATCTGGGAGGAGTTATCGGAGAGAGGTTAGCTGAGGCTCAAGGAATTCCTCGTCGTGCGAGCAGCGCCGCCGCGGAGCACCTGTTGCTGTGGCCGAGCTTCGTCACCATTCAAACGCGGGTAATTTCTGCCTCATCCTGTTCACAGTACCGTGCACTTCACGTAGGGTTACCTGGGGTGGTTTTTGGGGTACTGGACCGTCAGCGGGTGCTCGCCGGTGAGCGCGCCGTGGAACTCTACTCCGGGCCGCTCGGATGACCGGGGGGAGAAGACGGTGTTCGGACCGTGGATCGTGTATCGTTCGGTTCAGATTAGGTGTTGCGCTTGATGAAGATTGGGCCGTCTGATCCGGATCTGTGGGCTTGAGTTAAGAGTAGACGCGGACCACTGTGTGTCGTTGATCCTTGATCCATCGGGTCAGAGCGTGGTCCAATTGTGCTGAGGGTAAGATCTAATCCGGGCCGTCCAGAAGGGATCCGATGGCCCAAGATTCGCTGTACCCCTTCGGTGTACACATTTACATAAGAAACCCCCTATTTTCGCAGAATAAACCCACAGTCCAACTGGCAGTGTTCCATGTGTCTTAGAATTATTATCCCGAGACCCCTAAGTTTTCCAGGAAATGAGGCCCAGTCCAGAATAGTATTAAATCAGAGAAAATAAATTATAAATGGATTTTTAATATGAAAATAATTACTAGAACTTGATAAATTCATAGGAAATTCATTTTTAATCCAAATCACTCGATTCCAGTTCCTAAAATTTTATAATATTATTCTCTATCACCTAGAGTCTCTGTTTTGTCATGAAAACAGTAAGAAAATTATTTCCTCACTCAATCCTATTTTAAGCACATAAAACCTTCGGAAATTCATATCTCGAAATCTATAACTCCAAATTTAATGATTCCTGTTCCTAGGCTCTTATTTTAATATGTAGATTTTTATCATGTATTTTATCTACATGTTTGGTGTGATGTTAATTTTTGCTATACTATGTATGTATTGTGTTGATGCGAGTAGACGAGCAAGCCACTGTGGATTCTGAGGTTCATCAAGTAGAAGTAGCTGAGCAGGAGCCCATTGAAGGCAAGTTGTGCCCTTGATCACTTACTTTTTCCCAGCCATGTTCTTATTAATTATAATAATCTGCATAGGTTAAATTTGGTGGGATCCAATAGGTCACCCCAGTTTTGGTTATCTTTATACCTTGTTCACCACTGAAATATTTTTGGGTAGTACCTGCTATTGCTTTATGTGGATTTGGGTATGGAGATACATTATTCATGATTACTCTTTTATTATCTTTTTATTATTAATGTTCATGTTAAGATCATTATGTTAATGGGAACATGGAGCGGCCACCCGGGAAAACAGTGCCACCACAAGGGTTTAATGGGACGCCCTTGGCTGATTAACTAGGAAAGCTAGTGGATGTCTTCCTTACCCGAAAGGGGCAAGGGCAGTAGGGGAGTGGTCAGTGTAGGGAGGTCCTTGGGTTGATTTCGCTGTGATGGCGGTCAGGCGAGGGATTCCTGCACTGGTGCTTCCTATAAACTGTAGCGGGATTTCTGAAGCTAGTGGAACTTGTAAAGGCCTCGTAGTGTTACCCTGCCTCGCCTCCTCGGTAGAGGTGTATGGGATTGGCCATCTCTTGGAAGATGGGTAACATGACTTGTGGGTAAAGATGTGCAACCTCTGCAGAGTGTAAAACTGGTATACTAGCCGTGCTCACGGTCATGAGCAGCTCAGACCCTCAAATGATTAATTTATGGAACTTAAATTTAATTTGACATTTGCGTCGCATTTTGATTATTTTACTATTACTTTTTTTATTATCATTAAGGTTTGGTATTTACTTACACTTAGTAATTGCTAATAAAATTTTGACCAACTTATAAAAGCAATGCTCAGCTTTAGCCTCTATTTTGTTGATCAGCCTTACACTTCACATGAACTCCCACTTTTGGTGAGTTCATGCACATTATTCCACACGACTTGTTGAGCTATGAACGTATGTGAGCTCACTCTTGCTGTCTCACACCCCCCCCCCCCACAGGAGAAGAACAGGTGGTCGAAGAGGAGCCGCCTAACTCTGAGGCTTTCGACTTGATCTAGGTGGCGTCTCCCAGTCAGCTTTCTGGCGCCAAGGATAGATTTTAGTTCCTGCTATATTCATCTTTTATTTTGTAAGACTTTCGCAATGTAATAAGTATCTGACTTTATTTATGACATTTATCTCTATACACTCTGTTATTATATATGTTGTCTTCTTTGGCGCATGTATGAAATGCACCCGGCTTTGTTCCTTAAATCCGGGTGTGACATAGACCCCTTTGGATACCAGATCCCGAAGCAAGGCGTAGAAACTAAATATCTAAGAATTCGCTTAACGGCCACAAGGTGACAATCCTTGGGGTCGGATTGATATCTAGCACACATGCATACACTTAGCATAATGTCCGGTCTACTTGCACATAAATACAGCAATGACCCTATGTCACACCCGGTTTTGAAGGTAAACCGAATGCGAACCATGTACGTGCAAGGATCAGCAATTCACGTACACAACAATTACATAACTGAACATCATCACACAGTGCTCAAATAATGACATAAAATAGGGTATAATAGTCGATTACATCATGATGTCCAAGACATCCACATAGTCATTGACAATTATCAAAGTGCGGAAAAGAAACATAGATACACACGACCTACACAGGCAGCCGACTGCGGGTTTGCCGCTAACCCACGCCTAGAACTCATCGTACTCCTGGAACTCCTGGATGTCTTCCTCCACGGCTTCATCTTCTCCTGAGCAGTGGTTGCAACGCTGACAACCTGGGGGGGTTTGTGTGTAGAGCAAGGGTGAGTACACATCAACATACTCAGCAAATGTCCTGTTTGGCTGTAGTGGACTAGCTTTATGTGGGGGTAAGTCAAGCAGTTGCTTTTAGTTAGTCAGTTATTATTTACTAGTAGAAAGCCAGATTTTAGCATTAACCCAAGTTATTAACCCGATGTATCCTTTCCAAACATAAAGAATACCACTTACCAGTACCATAAGCATAATCATAACCATCATCCTCGTCACCACATATAAACCATACATCTCTGATCAAGTATCTCTAATCAATGGAGCTCCCTTGGCCGCTCATAACCGCGAGCACGGCTGATATATCAGTTTCATAACACTCTGCAGAGGTTGCGCACTTTACCCACAAGCCGTGATTCCCTTTCTGCCCGGAGATCATGACTCTCCATTGATCACTACCAAGGTGAATAGGCAGGGTCTCACTACGTAGCCTTTACAAAAATTCCTTGGGGTTGTAGCCGCCCGTTAGGTTTCCTAAATGCACCGCACTCCTCCCCAAGGGGCGAACCAACCTTGGCAGAGCGAGCCGCATACACCGAGCCCCATTAACGGCACGACGACGAAGCGAACTACACCCCAATTCCTCTAATTATTCAGCTAAGGGCGTCCCATTCCACCCTCATGGTTGCACTGTTTTCCCGGGCGATCATCCAACGAACAGATCCTTACGGAGAGGCACTCGAGAAACCGCTCGAGTCCCCTAAAGTATCACCAGTCCAACATCATAATCATAATGACAACATCGTATCATAAGTGTTCACATCATGTTCATTGATTAAAGTTAAGCAATAGCATGAATCTAACCATAGTAGCCCAAAAGGTAATCAAGGACCAGGTAAATAGGAAGCTAGTCAATCCTTAGGTTGTTCATAGTATGCGGGACAGTGAATTATAAAGTAAATGAGACTTAACGGGTCAGAGGACACTTGCCTTCACCAAACAGATGCTCAGGGTCTTCAACCTCGTATAACTGAAGAACTTGATCTCAGGACCAGCGGTTCACCAAATCTTGATCGTCGATTCCTCGAAGTTCAGGAACAGATCGCAATCTATTCGTGATGCGCAACGAATACAAACAAGCACAAGCAAACATATACTTGCATAATAACATTACACCATACGAGATAAAATATTATCAAAACGAGCAATATAAAAATAGAGAGCGCTTCTACGGTTACGTGGGGATAAGAAACGCAACGGTCGAAGCTACGGTCGAGAAGTTATCGTATCTACGCAAAAATAAATATTAACTAAAACATTTAATTCGACATTATCAAATACAAATCATATCTGCCGTTTAGTTTCGATTAACCTGTCACACTAGCGACTATCAGTCAAACCAGTAATTAAATTAAAGCGAGAGATTCTAAGCGAGGCGAATTTACGACGCGCGAAATAACACGACAGCGCGCAAACGACGCGCGGACACGCGCAACACAGCACACCAACGACCTACGAAACAGTATGCGCGACCAGCACGAACTGGCACGCCACCACGTGCGGAACAGCACGCGAGACAGGCGGGAACATACTAAATGTAGGACATGTTTACACTAAACAAATATTAAATAATTAAAAAGTATTTAAGTTAACATTAATCATGGTAATGTTTATTATCCAAGCACAAGTCGAAAACTATACATAATCAAATTAGAATATTAATCTAATCGACATTAGTTGAGCAAACATTAAATAAATTATTTAAAATATATGACCCGACGGATTAACGTTGTTAACATGAGTGTTCGTAAGCGAAAACAATTTATTATCACGCGCAGACGCCACGCGACACGCGTGAGGAGCGCGCGACCACACGTGCGAATGACACGCGCGACACTCGCGCGAGACAATTCGCATGACAGCGCGCGACACATGTGAGTTAACAAGACTACGCGCGTGAACAACACGATAACGCGCAAACGATATCGTGCGCGAACAACAACAAACAAATAATTAATTAAAAGTATTTAAGCAGGTATTAATCAAGTTAATTAACATCTTCATTTTATAAAAGCACGAGTTAAAACTATAGACTCGTTCTAAATAAATTGTTATTTTTATTAACCCTTGAAATAACCAATAATTAATTATTCAACTAGACCATGCGACCTGATGACAACGAGCGCCATACCTGGGAACAGCGTGCGCGTCACGTGCGAAGGAGCACGCGGAAATCACGCACGACCACATATGATCATAAGCAAATGACGCGTGACGATGCGTGTGAACAGCACGCGACAACGCGCGTGCCAGATACGTGGCGCGAACGCGCGAACGAACAACTGCGACGCGCAAATAGCGCGCAATTGACACACGAAATAATGCGCTCGACAACGCGCGAACAGCGTGCGAATCAGCACACTGCAACGCGCGAAAGAACGTGTGGATAGCACGCGGAACAACGCGTGGGACAGCGCACGCGACGTACGTGAATCATTAACAAATATCATGTTTATATTAAGCATATTAATTCAAAAGCATTTCAATCAGAATAATCACATAAACAGGTATTTATAAATGCGCAAATTTAAACTATAGATTAGTTTTACTTGGCTGGTGATTTTAATAACCAATGGATAAACAAATAATTTATTAATTATATAAAACACACGTTGCAGCAAAGTAATATCACTAACACATAGACAACGTCATTACAAAACTAACGAAATCTATAACGTGTCACAACAGATTTACAACGTGAATTATATTGAATAAGTGATCTCTTGCGGATTAAAGTCGATGTGGAACGATCTCATTGGCCAACCACCTACCACGCAGACGACCGCGCATACGAACGGAACCGTCGCAGGGAAACTCGGCCGAGGAGGTCCTCGCCTGGTGGGGTCCACCGGTGAGGCCCACTCGCCCATGCTGCAGAGGCCAGCCTTGGGCAAGGAACCGCACGGGCAGGGCTAGGCCAGGCTAGCTGCGGGCAGCCACGCTGGCTGGCCGCGGGCCTCCACACGGGGGGCGACGAGCATGCTGCGATGGCCGCTCGGACGCTAGGGGCTTGCTTTGCCGGGGATCGAGCACCGATCGTCCGTCGGGGGCGTTCACGGCTACCATCGACGGCGGAGCGAGCTCGACACGGCAGAACTTCGTGCATAGAAGCAGGGGCGGCTTTGAGGTCTTAGGGCCTGGAACGTGCGTCGTGGGGAGGAGGTTAGGGATAAAGGGGTCTACCTGGTGGGGCCAGGCGGCGCTAGCAGCCGCACACGAGCGCGATGGGCGCGTCGAGCTCCACGTCGCGAGGATACCTGGGGTCGGCGCGCTGGGACGTGCCCATGTGCAGGCCAGCGGAGAAGAGCGGGGGGATCGAAGCTCGGCCGTGCTTCACGTGGCCTAGGAGGGGGAGGGGGCGCTGGTTGAGCGCAGTGCGGGCCGCGCATGGGGGTGCATGGTGCTGTGCCGGGATACCTGGCAGCCCAAGAGGGGGAGGGGGTGGCGCGCGGGAAAGGGGGAAGGTGTGTGGGCCGCGCGTGAGAGGTTAGGGGGGAAATGGCTGGGCCGTGGCTGGGGGAGGGGGCTCCAGGTGAGCCGCAGGAGGGGAAAGGGGCACGAGCCAGCGCTGGGCTAGGGAAACAAAATTGGCCCGCGAGCAGGCTGAAAGGGAGAGAGGTTGATTTCCATTTTACTAATTTATTCACCTCTTTTCTTTTCCTCTCTTTCTTTTGTTTCTATTCTCTCCGATTTAATTTCAAGCTCGAGCACAAACTCACAAATTCGAAGAATTCACAACCACCAAATTCATCAATCAAAATAAATATGTACTCTAGCATGACGATACAATTGAAAACTCCCCTAGGGTTTTTATTTACTAGGCTCACACCTATAAAATAACCCTCCTCTATTTTAGAAAAAGGAGTAAAAATAAGGGAAGAAAGAGGGTAACACCTGAATTTGGTGGATACCGAAAAATGAAATTTTATACCCCCAAATTCAGGGTGTTACACCCAATCATAGACCGGTATGCCTTTTGATCAACTGACTTACCTCCTTTGTTGAGGTCAACATGTCCGTCAGTTCCCATAGGTGTCTTCGCGGGCTTGGCGTCCTTCATCCTAAACCTCTTGAGAAGATCTTGAGTGTACTTCGTTTGAGAGAGGAAGGTGTCGTCCTTGAGTTGCTTCACTTGAAATCCAAGGAAGTAGTTCAACTCGCCCATCATCGACATCTCAAACTTTTGAGTCATCACCCTGCTAAACTCCTCACAAGACTTTTGGTTAGTAGAACCAAATATTATGTCATCGACATAAATTTGGCACACAAAAAGATCACCATTACAAGTCTTAGTGAAAAGAGTGGGATCGGCTTTCCCAACCTTGAAAGCATTAGCAATTAAGAAATCTCTAAGGCATTCATACCATGCTCTTGGGGCTTGCTTAAGTCCATAGAGCGCCTTAGAGAGCTTGAACACATGGTCGGGGTACCTGTCATCCTCAAAGCCAGGGGTTGTTCCACGTACACCTCCTCCTTGATTGGCCCATTGAGGAAAGCGCTCTTCACATCCATTTGAAATAACCTGAAAGAGTGGTGAGCGGCATAGGCTAATAATATTCGAATAGGCTCTAGCCTAGCCACAGGAGCAAAAGTCTCCTCTAAATCCAAACCTGCGACTTGGGCATAACCTTTTGCCACAAGTCGAGCCTTATTTCTTGTCACCACCCCGTGCTCGTCTTGCTTGTTGCGGAACACCCACTTGGTTCCCACAACATTTTTCTTTGGACGTGGCACCAGGCTCCAAACTTCATTCCTCTTGAAGTTGTTGAGCTCTTCCTGCATGGCCAACATCCAGTCCGGATCCTGCAGGGCCTCTTCTACCCTGAAAGGCTCAATAGAAGAGACAAACGAGTAATGCTCACAAAAATTAGCTAAACGCGAGCGAGTTGTTACTCCCTTGCTTATGTCACCCAGATTCTGATCGACGGGGTGATTTCTTTGGATCATCGCTCGGACTTGAGTTGGAGGGACCCGTGGTGCTTCTTCCTCCATAACTTTTTTCTTCTTGTGCTCCCCCTTGATCACCATCCTCTTCTTGAGGTACCTATTCATCATCTTGGGTTAGGGGATGCACCTGCGTCGAGGAAGAAGGTTGATCTTGCTCCTATTGTTCCAGTGGTCGCACATCACCAATCGCCATCGTGCGCATTGCGGCCGTTGGAACATCATCTTCATCTATGTCATCAAGATCAACTTGCTCTCTTGGAGAGCCATTAGTCTCAACAAATACAACGTCGCTAGAGACTTCAACCAAACCCGATGATTTGTTGAAGACTCTATACTCCTTTGTATTTGAGTCATACCCTAGTAAAAACCCTTCTACTGCTTTGGGAGCAAATTTAGAATGTCTACCTTTCTTCACCAGAATGTAACATTTGCTCCCAAATACACGAAAGTAAGAAATGTTGGGTTTGTTACTGGTAAGGAGTTCATACGAGGTTTTCTTGAGAAGGCGATGTAGGTAGAGCCGGTTTATGGCGTGACAAGCTATGTTCACAACTTCCGACCAAAACCACTCGGGCGTCTTGAATTCTCCAAGCATCGTTCTCGCCATGTCGATAAGCGTCCTGTTCTTCCTCTCTACCACATCGTTTTGATGTGGTGTGTAGGGAGCAGAGAACTCGTGCTTGATGCCCTCTTCCTCAAGATACTCCTCCACTTGCAGATTTTTGAACTTAGACCCGTTGTCGCTTCTTATCTTTTTCACCTTGAGCTCAAATTCGTTTTGAGCCCTCCTTAGAAAGCGCTTTAGGGTCCCTTGGGTTTCTGATTTATCCTGCAAAAAGAACACCCAAGTGAAGCGGGAAAAATCATCAACAATTACAAGACCATACTTACTTCCCCCGATGCTAAGGTAGGCAACGGGTCCAAAGAGGTCCATGTGAAGAAGCTCCACTGGTCTTGATGTTGTCATCACATTCTTGCTGTGATGAGTGCTTCCCACCTGTTTTCCTGCCTGACATGCTGCACAAGGTCTGTCTTTCTCAAAACAGACATCGGTTAGTCCTAACACATGATCTCCCTTTAGAATCTTATGAAGGTTCTTCATCCCAACATGTGCTAGACGGTGATGCCAGAGCCAGCCCATACTAGTCTTAGCCATTAAGCATGCATCTAGATCGGCATTCTCTTTCGAAAAATCAACTAAATAGAGCTTGCCGTCTAATACACCCTTAAATGCTAATGAACTATCACTCCTTCTAAAGACAGATACATCAACATTTGTAAACAAACAATTGTAGCCCATGTGGCACAATTGACTTACAGACAGGAGGTTGTATCCTAATGACTCCACTAAAAATACTGAAAGGGAATTAGGCTTACACCTAGTCCCTAATTAATTTTGGTGGTTGAATTGCCCAACACAAACATTTGGACTAACTAAGTTTGCCCAAGTGTATAGATTACACAGGTGTAAAAGGTTCACACTCAGCCAATAAAATGACCAAGTTTTGGATTCAACAAAGGAGCAAAGTGGCAGCCGAAGGCCCTCTGGTCTGGGAGCACCGGACTGTCCGGTGTACACCGGACAGTGTCCGGTGCACCAGAGGACTCCAACTCAAACTCGCCACCTTCGGGAATTTCCAGAGGCGACTCCGCTATAATTCACCGGACTGTCCGGTGTACACCGGACAGTGTCCGGTGCTCCAAGGAAGCGCGGCCTCCAGAACTCGGCAGCCTCGGGATTTCACTTCAGTCGCTCCGCTATAATTCACCAGACTGTCCGGTGTGCACCGGACTGTCCGGTGTACCAGCGGAGCAACGGCTACTTCCGCGCCAACGGCTACCTGCTGCGCATTTAATGCGCGCTCTGCGCGCGCAGATGGCAGGCGCGCCCATTCTGGTGCACCGGACAAGGAACAGTACCTGTCCGGTGTGCACCGGACATCCAGGCGGGCCCACAAGTCAGAAGCTCCAACGGCTAGAATCCAACGGCAGTGACGACGTGGCAGGGGGCACCGGACTGTCCGGTGTGCACCGGACTGTTCGGTGCGCCATCGAGCAGACAGCCTCCCATCGGCCACTTTTGGTGGTTGGGGCTATAAATACCCCAACCACCACACCATTCATTGCATCCAAGTTTTCCACTTCCTAACTACTACAAGAGCTCTAGCATTCAATTCTAGACACACCAAAGAGATCAAATCCTCTCCAAATTCCACACAACGCCATAGTGACTAGAGAGAGTGATTTGCTTGTGTTCTTTCGAGCTCTTGCGCTTGGATTGCTTTCTTCCTTCTTGATCCTTCTTTGCAATCAAACTCACTTGTAATTTGAAGCAAGAGACACCAAACTTGTGGTGGTCCTTGTGGGAACTTTGTGTTCCAAAGTGATTGAGAAGAGAAAGCTCACTCGATCCGTGGATCGTTTGAGAGAGGGAAGGGTTGAAAGAGACCCGGCCTTTGTGGCCTCCTCAACGGGGAGTAGGTTTACAAGAACCGAACCTCGGTAAAACAAATCTCCGTGTCTCACTTGCTTATTCGCTTGGGATTTGTTTTGCGCTCTCTCACGCGGACTCGTTTCTTTATTACTAACGCTAACCCCGGCTTGTAGTTGTGTTTATATTTGTAAATTTCAGTTTCGCCCTATTCACCCCCCCTCTAGGCGACTTTCAATTGGTATCAGAACCCGGTGCTTCATTAGAGCCTAACCGCTCGAAGTGATGTCGGGAGATCACGCCAAGAAGGAGATGGAGACCGGCGAAAAGCCCACTACAAGCCAAGGGAGCACTTCATCGGAAGAGTCCCGCACCAAAAGGAGGGAGAAGAAGAAGATCTCCTCCAACAAAGGGAAGGAGAAGAGATCTTCTTCTCACCACAAAGAGAAGAAGGAAAAATCTTCTTCCCACAAGCCGCATCGGAGTGGAGACAAGCAAAAGAGGATGAGGAAAGTGGTCTACTACGAGACCGACACTTCATCGACATCGACCTCCGGCTCCGACGCGCCCTCCGTAACTTCTAAACGCCAAGAGCGTAAGAAGTTTAGTAAGATCCCCCTACACTACCCTCGCATTTCTAAACATGCACCTTTACTTTCCGTCCCATTAGGCAAACCACCAACTTTTGATGGTGAAGATTATGCTAGGTGGAGTGATTTAATGCGATTTCATCTAACCTCACTCCACAAAAGTATATGGGATGTTGTTGAGTTTGGTGCACAGGTACCATCCGTAGGGGATAAGGATTATGATGAGGATGAGGTGGCCCAAATCGAGCACTTCAACTCTCAAGCGACAACAATACTCCTCGCCTCTCTAAGTAGAGAGGAGTATAACAAAGTGCAAGGATTGAAGAGCGCCAAGGAAGTTTGGGATGTGCTCAAAACCGCGCACGAGGGAGATGAGCTCACAAAGATCACCAAGCGGGAAACGATCGAGGGGGAGCTCGGTCGGTTCCGGCTTCGCAAAGGGGAAGAGCCACAACACATGTACAACCGGCTCAAGACCTTGGTGAACCAAGTGCGCAACCTCGGGAGCGTAAAATGGGATGACCATGAAATGGTTAAGGTTATTCTAAGATCTCTTATTTTTCTTAACCCTACTCAAGTTCAATTAATTCGTGGTAATCCTAGATATACTAAAATGACCCCCGAGGAAGTTATCGGGCATTTTGTAAGTTTTGAGTGCATGATCGAAGGCTCAAGAAAGATCAACGAGCTTGACGAACCCACCACATCCGAAGCTCAACCCGTCGCATTCAAGGCGACGGAAGAAAAGAAGGAGGAGGCTACACCAAGTCGACAACCAATAGACGCCTCCAAGCTCGACAATGAGGAAATGGCGCTCGTCATCAAGAGCTTCCGCCAAATCCTCAAGCAAAGGAGAGGGAAAGACTACAAGTCCCGCTCCAAAAAGGTTTGCTACAAGTGTGGTAAGCCCGGTCATTTTATTGCTAAATGTCCTATATCTAGTGACAGTGACCGAGGCGACGACAAGAAGGGGAGAAGAAAGGAAAAGAAGAAGTACTACAAGAAGAAGGGCGGCGATGCCCATGTTTGTCGGGAGTGGGATTCCGACGAAAGCTCAAGCGACTCCTCCGACGACGAGGACGCTGCCAACATCGCCGTCACCAAGGGACTTCTTTTCCCCAACGTCGGCCACAAGTGCCTCATGGCAAAGGACGGCAAGCGGAAGAAGGTTAAATCTAACTCCTCCACTAAATATGAGTCTTCTAGTGATGATAATGCTAGTGATGAGGAGGATAATTTGCATTCCCTTTTTGCCAACCTTAACATAGCTCAAAAGGAGAAATTAAATGAATTGGTTAGTGCTATTCATGAAAAGGATGACCTCTTGGATTCCCAAGAGGACCTCCTTATTAAGGAAAATAAGAAGCATGTTAAGGTTAAAAAGGCTTATGCTCTTGAAATTGAGAAATGTGAAAAGTTATCTAGTGAGCTAAGCACTTGCCGTGAGATGATTGACAACCTTAGACATGAAAATGCTAGTTTAAATGCTAAGGTTGATTCACATGTTTGTAATGTTTCAATTCCCAATCCTAAAGATAATAATGATGATTTGCTTGCTAGGATTGAAGAATTAAACATTTCTCTTGCTAGCCTTAGAATTGAAAATGAAAATTTAATTGCTAAGGCTAAAGATTTTGATGCTTGCAAAGTTACAATTTCCGATCTTAGAGATAAAAATGATATCCTTCATGCTAAGATTGTTGAACTTAATTCTTGCAAACCCTCTACATCTATTGTTGAACATGTATCTATTTGTACTAGATGTAGAGATATTGATGTTAATGCTATTCATGATCACATGTCCTTAATTAAACAACAAAATGATCATATAGCAAAACTAGATGCTAAAATTGCCGAGCACAACTTAGAAGATGAGAAATTTAAATTTGCTCGTAGCATGCTTTATAATGGGAGACGCCCGGGCATCAAGGATGGCATTGGATTCCAAAGGGGAAACAATGTCAAACTTAATGCCCCTCCTAAAAGATTGTCTAATTTTGTAAAGGGCAAGGCTCCCATGCCTCAGGATAACGAGGGTTATATTTTGTACCCCGCCGGATATCCTGAGAGCAAAATTAGGAGAATTCATTCTAGGAAGTCTCATTCTGGCCCTAATCATGCATTTATGTATAAGGGTGAGACATCTAGCTCTAGGCAACCAACCCGTGCCAAGTTGCCTAATAAAACTCCTAATGCATCAAATGATCATAACATTTCATTTAAAACTTTTGATGCATCTTATGTTTTGACTAACAAATCCGGCAAAGTAGTTGCCAAATATGTTGGGGGCAAGCACAAGGGCTCCAAGACTTGTGTTTGGGTACCCAAAGTTCTTGTGTCTAATGCCAAAGGACCCAAAACCATTTGGGTACCTAAAGTCAAGAACTAAACTTGTTTTGTAGGTTTATGCATCCGGGGGCTCAAGTTGGATACTTGACAGCGGGTGCACAAACCACATGACAGGGGAGAAAAGGATGTTCTCCTCCTACAAGAAAAACCAAGATCCCCAACGAGCTATCACATTCGGGGATGGAAATCAAGGTTTGGTCAAAGGGCTTGGTAAAATAGCTATATCTCCTGACCATTCTATTTCCAATGTTTTTCTTGTAGATTCTTTAGATTACAATTTGCTTTCCGTATCTCAATTATGTCAAATGGGCTACAACTGTCTATTCACTGATGTAGGTGTCACTGTCTTTAGAAGAAGTGATGATTCAATAGCATTTAAGGGAGTGTTAGAGGGTCAGCTATACTTGGTAGATTTTGATAGAGCTGAACTCGACACTTGCTTAATTGCTAAGACTAACATGGGTTGGCTCTGGCACTGCCGACTAGCTCATGTTGGGATGAAGAATCTTCATAAGCTTCTAAAGGGAGAACACATTTTAGGACTAACAAATGTTCATTTTGAGAAAGACAGGATTTGTAGCGCATGCCAAGCAGGAAAGCAAGTTGGCACTCATCATCCACAAAAGAACATAATGACGACCGACAGGCCACTAGAGCTCCTACACATGGATCTATTCGGCCCGATTGCTTACATAAGCATCGGCGGGAGTAAGTACTGTCTTGTTATTGTGGATGATTATTCTCGCTTCACTTGGGTATTCTTTTTACAGGAAAAATCTCAAACCCAAGAGACCTTAAAAGGATTCTTGAGACGGGCTCAAAATGAGTTCGGCTTAAGGATCAAGAAAATAAGAAGCGACAACGGGACGGAGTTCAAGAACTCTCAAATTGAAGGCTTTCTTGAGGAGGAGGGCATCAAGCATGAGTTCTCTTCTCCCTACACTCCACAACAAAATGGTGTAGTGGAGAGGAAGAATAGAACTCTATTGGACATGGCAAGGACCATGCTTGATGAGTACAAGACTTCGGATCGGTTTTGGGCCGAGGCGGTCAACACCGCTTGCTACGCCATCAACCGGTTATATCTACACCAAATCCTCAAGAAGACATCATATGAACTCCTAACCGGTAAAAAGCCCAACATTTCATATTTTAGAGTCTTTGGTAGCAAATGCTTTATTCTTGTTAAAAGAGGTAGAAAATCTAAATTTGCTCCTAAGACTGTAGAAGGTTTTTTACTTGGTTATGACTCAAACACAAGGGCATATAGGGTCTTTAACAAGTCCACTGGACTAGTTGAAGTCTCATGTGACGTTGTGTTTGATGAGACTAACGGCTCTCAAGTAGAGCAAGTTGATCTTGATGAGATAGGTGATGAAGAGGCTCCGTGCATCGCACTAAGGAACATGTCCATTGGGGATGTGTGTCCTAAGGAATCCGAAGAGCCTCCAAATGCACAAGATCAACCATCCTCCTCCATGCAAGCATCTCCACCAACTCAAAATGAGGAAGAGGCTCAAGTTGATGAAGAAGAAGATCAATCAAATGAGCCACCTCAAGACGACGACATAGATCAAGGGGGAGATGCAAATGATAAAGACAAGGAGGATGAGCAAGAACCAAGACCGCCACACCCAAGAGTCCACCAAGCAATCCAACGAGATCACCCCGTCGACACCATCCTCGGCGACATTCATAAGGGGGTAACTACTCGATCTCGTGTTGCACATTTTTGTGAACATTACTCGTTTGTTTCCTCTATTGAGCCACACAGGGTAGAGGAAGCACTCCAAGATTCGGATTGGGTGGTGGCGATGCAAGAGGAGCTCAACAACTTCACTAGAAATGAGGTATGGCATTTAGTTCCACGTCCTAACCAAAATGTTGTAGGAACCAAATGGGTCTTCCGCAACAAGCAAGATGAGCATGGTGTGGTGACAAGGAACAAAGCTCGACTTGTGGCCAAAGGATACTCCCAAGTCGAAGGTTTGGATTTCGGTGAAACCTATGCACCCGTAGCTAGGCTTGAGTCAATTCGCATATTATTAGCCTATGCTACTTACCATGGCTTTAAGCTCTATCAAATGGACGTGAAAAGTGCCTTCCTCAATGGACCAATCAAGGAAGAGGTCTATGTTGAGCAACCTCCCGGCTTTGAAGACAGTGAGTATCCTAACCATGTCTATAAGCTCTCTAAGGCGCTTTATGGGCTCAAGCAAGCCCCAAGAGCATGGTATGAATGCCTTAGAGATTTCCTTATTGCTAATGGCTTCAAAGTCGGAAAGGCCGATCCTACACTCTTTACTAAAACACTTGAGAATGACTTGTTTGTATGCCAAATTTATGTTGATGATATTATATTTGGGTCTACTAACGAGTCTACATGTGAAGAGTTTAGTAGGATTATGACACAGAAATTCGAGATGTCTATGATGGGGGAGTTGAAATATTTCTTAGGATTCCAAGTGAAGCAACTCCAAGAGGGCACCTTCATTAGCCAAACCAAGTACACTCAAGACATTCTAACCAAGTTTGGGATGAAGGATGCCAAGCCCATCAAGACACCCATGGGAACCAATGGACATCTCGACCTCGACACCGGAGGTAAGTCCGTGGATCAAAAGGTATACCGGTCGATGATAGGTTCTTTACTCTATCTATGTGCATCTCGACCGGATATTATGCTTTCCGTATGCATGTGTGCAAGATTCCAAGCCGACCCTAAGGAAGCTCACCTTACGGCCGTGAAACGAATCTTGAGATATTTGGCTTATACTCCTAAGTTTGGGCTTTGGTATCCTAGGGGATCCACATTTGATTTGATTGGTTATTCCGATGCCGATTGGGCGGGGTGTAAAATCAATAGGAAGAGCACATCAGGGACTTGCCAGTTCTTGGGAAGATCCTTGGTGTCTTGGGCTTCAAAGAAGCAAAATTCGGTCGCTCTTTCCACCGCCGAAGCCGAGTATATTGCCGCAGGCCATTGTTGCGCGCAATTGCTTTGGATGAGGCAAACCCTGCGGGACTACGGTTACAAATTAACCAAAGTCCCTTTGCTATGTGATAATGATCAAATTGGCCGACAATCCCGTCGAGCATAGCCGCACTAAACACATAGCCATTCGGTATCACTTTTTGAGGGATCACCAACAAAAGGGAGATATCGAGATTTCTTACATTAATACTAAAGATCAATTAGCCGATATCTTTACCAAGCCACTTGATGAACAATCTTTTAACAAACTTAGGCATGAGCTCAATATTCTTGATTCTAGGAACTTCTTTTGCTAGATTGCACTCATAGCACATTTTGTATACCTTTGATCATATCTCTTTCATATGCTATGACTAATGTGTTTTCAAGTCTATTTCAAACCAAGTCATAGGCATATTGAAAGGGAATTGGAGTCTTCGGCAAAGACAAAGTCTTCCACTACGTAACTCATACTTCGCCGTCACTTCAAGCATGAGCATCAAGCAAAAGGACCGGACTTCGTCTTTGGGGGAGAAATGAGCCCAAGGCAAAAGGACCGCACTTCGTCTTTGGTATAATCTTAACTCATTTATTTATGACCAAAGGGGAAGATAGCACTTCGAGGGCTCTAATGGTTCCGTTTTTGGCGATTCATGCCAAAAAGGGGGAGAAATGAGCCCAAAGCAAAAGGACCGCACCACCACCAATTTCAAAAACTTAAGTGTTGAATATTTTTCGATTGATATCCTATTGTGTTCAAAAGGGGGAGAAAGTAGTATTTCAAAAATGATATATCAAAACCCTCTTGAACACTAAGAGGAGGATCCCATTTAGGGGGAGTTTTGTTTAGTCAAAGGAAACGCATTTGAAACAGGGGGAGAAAAATTCAAATCTTGAAAATGCTTTGCAAAATCTTATTCATTTACCTTTGACTATTTGCAAAAGAACTTTGAAAAAGATTTACAAAATAGTTTGCAAAAACAAAACTCGTGGTGCAAACGTGGTCCAAAATGGCATATAAGAAAGAAACAATCCGTGCATATCTTGTAAGTATTTATATTGGCTCAATTCCAAGCAACCTTTACACTTACATTATGCAAACTAGTTCAATTATGCACTTCTATATTTGCTTTGGTTTGTGTTGGCATCAATCACCAAAAAGGGGGAGATTGAAAGGGAATTAGGCTTACACCTAGTCCCTAATTAATTTTGGTGGTTGAATTGCCCAACACAAACATTTGGACTAACTAAGTTTGCCCAAGTGTATAGATTACACAGGTGTAAAAGGTTCACACTCAGCCAATAAAATGACCAAGTTTTGGATTCAACAAAGGAGCAAAGTGGCAGCCGAAGGCCCTCTGGTCTGGGAGCACCGGACTGTCCGGTGTACACCGGACAGTGTCCGGTGCACCACCGGACAGTGTCCGGTGCACCAGAGGACTCCAACTCAAACTCGCCACCTTCGGGAATTTCCAGAGGCGACTCCGCTATAATTCACCGGACTGTCCGGTGTACACCGGACAGTGTCCGGTGCTCCAAGGAAGTGCGGCCTCCAGAACTCGGCAGCCTCGGGATTTCACTTCAGTCGCTCCGTTATAATTCACCGGACTGTCCGGTGTGCACCGGACTGTCCGGTGTACCAGCGGAGCAATGGCTACTTCCGCGCCAACGGCTACCTGCTGCGCATTTAATGCACGCTCTGCGCGCGCAGATGGCAGGCGCGCCCATTCTGGTGCACCGGACAAGGAACAGTACCTGTCCGGTGTGCACCGGACATCCAGGCGGGCCCACAAGTCAGAAGCTCCAACGGCTAGAATCCAACGGCAGTGACGACGTGGCAGGGGGCACCGGATTGTCCGGTGTGCACCGGACTGTCCGGTGCGCCATCGAGCAGACAGCCTCCCATCGGCCACTTTTGGTGGTTGGGGCTATAAATACCCCAACCACCCCACCATTCATTGCATCCAAGTTTTCCACTTCCTAACTACTACAAGAGCTCTAGCATTCAATTCTAGACACACCAAAGAGATCAAATCCTCTCCAAATTCCACACAACGCCATAGTGACTAGAGAGAGTGATTTGCTTGTGTTCTTTCGAGCTCTTGCGCTTGGATTGCTTTCTTCCTTCTTGATCCTTCTTTGCAATCAAACTCACTTGTAATTTGAAGCAAGAGACACCAAACTTGTGGTGGTCCTTGTGGGAACTTTGTGTTCCAAAGTGATTGAGAAGAGAAAGCTCACTCGATCCGTGGATCGTTTGAGAGAGGGAAGGGTTGAAAGAGACCCGGCCTTTGTGGCCTCCTCAACGGGGAGTAGGTTTACAAGAACCGAACCTCGGTAAAACAAATCTCCGTGTCTCACTTGCTTATTCGCTTGGGATTTGTTTTGCGCTCTCTCACGCGGACTCGTTTCTTTATTACTAACGCTAACCCCGGCTTGTAGTTGTGTTTATATTTGTAAATTTCAGTTTCGCCCTATTCACCCCCCCTCTAGGCGACTTTCAAATACATTTGAAATAGAGTGCTCGCTTGTGATGGCTATCTTTCCCAAACCTTTGATCTTGCCTTGATTCCCATCTCCAAATATGATTGTATCCTGGGAGTCCTTGTTCTTGACGTAGGAGGTGAACATCTTCTTCTCCCCCGTCATGTGGTTTGTGCATCCGCTGTCGAATATCCAGCTAGAGCCCCCAGATGCATAAACATGCAAGGAATTTAAGCTTGGGTTTTAGGTACCCAACTCTTGTTGGGTCCTATAAGGTTAGTCACAATAGTTTTTGGAATCCAAATACAAGTCTTGTCTCCTTTGCATTTGGATCCCAATTTCCTAGCCACTACTTTTGCATTCTTACATGAAAGAACAAAAGAAGCATTACAAGCATGGTAAATAGTAGAAGGTCCTTTGCACATTTTTCTAGGAGTATGAGACACAACATGATTTCTCCTAGGCCTACTTCTACCATGAACAAAAGTAGAACTAGAGGCAATCATAGCATGTGAGTTATAAGCAGCATGATCATAACTCCTGTTGTAATGAGTGCGACTAGCAATCTTCCTATCATAAATAAAGGCATGATTCCTTTGAGGACTACTAGCCATAGGGGCCTTCCCTTTCTCCTTGTTGAGAATGGGAGCCTTTTGGCTTGTCAAGTTCTTCGTTTCCTTTCGAAAACCAAGTCCATCCTTAATGGAGGAGTGTCTACCAATAGTGTAGGCATCCCTAGCAAATTTTAATTTATCAAAATCAATTTTGCAAGTCTTAAGTTGAGCATTAAGACTTGCCACCTCATCATTTAATTTAGTAATAGAAGCAATATGTTCATTACAGGCATCAACATTAAAATCCTTACATCTATTACAAATAACAACATGCTCTACACATGAACTAGATTTATTAACTTCCTCTAGCTTGGCATTTAAATCATCATTTAAACTCTTTAAACTAGAAATAGATTCATGGCAAGCAAAAAACTCAGAGGATAGCATTTCATTTCTTTTAAGTTCTAGAGCAAGAGATTTTTGAACACGAATAAATTTGTCATGCTCTTCATACAAAATATCTTCTTGCTTCTCTAGCAATCTATCCTTTTCATTTAGAGCATCAATTAATTCATTAATTTTCTCTACTTTCGCTCTATCTAAACCTTTAAATAAACTAGAGTAATCTACTTCATCATCGAAGGATTCCTCATCACTAGAAGTAGAGTACTTAGGAGAATATCAAACACTTACCTTCTTCTCTTGGCCATGAGGCAGGTGTGGCGTTCGTTGGGGAAGAGCGATGACTTTCGAAAGCCGAGGCTGCCAGTTCCTCATCGTCGGAGTCGGATGAGGAGCAGTCGGAATCCCATTCTTTTCCAAGATGAGCCTCGCCTTTCGCCTTCCTATAGCTCTTCTTCTTCTCCTTCTTCCCATGTCTTTCTTGTCCCTGGTCATTCTCATTATCTGTACATTGAGCAATAAAATGACCAGTCTTACCGCATTTGAAGCAGGAGTGATTTCCCCTTATTTTATTCTTGCTGGGGTACTCCTTGTGTCCTTTAAGTGCGGTCTTGAAGCGCTTGATGATAAGCGCCATTTCATCTTCATTTAGCCCGGCAGCTTCTACTTGTGCTACCTTGCTTGGTAGCGCCTCCCTGCTACTGGTTGCTTTGAGAGCAACAGGTCGTGGCTCATAGACGGGTAGTGGACCGTTGAGTGCATCGTCCACGTATCGAGCCTCCTTTACCATCATGCGCCAGCTCACGAATTTTCCGAGGATCTCCTCGAGCATCATCTTTGTGTACCTGGGATTTTCACGGATAAGATTCACAAGATGGGGGTCAATAACTGTAAAGGACCTGAGCATGAGTCGGACGACATCGTGATCCGTCCATCTTGTGCTTCTATAGCTTCTAACTTTGTAGACCAGGGTCTTGAGCATGTTGTAGGTTTGTGTTGGCTCTTCACCCCTGATCATGGCAAATCTCCCTAGCTCGCATTCCACCAACTCCATTTTGGTGATCATGGTGGCGTCGTTTCCCTCATGAGATTTCTTGAGGGTGTCCCAGATCTGCTTTGCATTGTCCAAGCCGCTAACATTGTTGTATTCATCCCTGCACAGAGATGCTAGCAAAACAGTAGTGGCTTGGGCATTTTTATGAATTTGCTCATTAATAAACATGGCATTGTCAGTACTATCAAAGTGCATTCTGTTTTCAACAATCTCCCAGATACTAGGATGGAGAGAAAATAAATGACTACGCATTTTATGACTCCAGAAAGAATAGTCTTCTCCATCAAAGTGGGGAGGTTTTCCAAGAGGAATTGATAGCAAATGAGCATTAGAGTTGTACGGAATACGAGAATAACCAAATGAATAGTTTTGATTAACCAGTTTCTTCTTTGACGAGGACTAATCGTCGTCGTCGTGTGGTGAAGAAGACGAGGCATCACTGTCGTAGTAGATGATCTTCTTGATGTGCCTCTTCTTCTTCCCGTCTCTTTTCTTGTGACTCGAGCCTGAGTCGGTTGGCTTGTTGTCTCTAGGCTCATTGAGGAAGGACTCCTTTTCCTTATCGTTGACCACCATCCCCTTTTCCTTAGGATCCATCTCTTTGGGCGGTTAGTCCCTTAGATGAAGAGTACGGCTCTGATACCAATTGAGAGCACCTAGAGGGGGGTGAATAGGTGATCCTATAAAAATCAAACACTAATAGCCACAAAACTTAGTTATGAGTGTTAGTACGGCTAAGTAGCTTGAAGCGAGTTCTTGTGAACACAAACAATCACAGAGAATTCAACACAAGACACACAATTTTTATCCCATGGTTTGACCAAGTAACACTTGCCTACTTCCACATTGTGGCGTCCCAATGGACGAGGGTTGCACTCAACCCCTTTCAAGTGATCCGATGATCAACTTGAATACCACGGTATTTTCCTTAGACTTTCTCCCGTTTGCGAGGAATCTCCACAACTTGGAGCCTCTCGCCCTTACAATGATGATCACAAAAGAAGCATAGAAGTAAGGGAGGGGAGAGCAACACACACAAGACTCAAATCCACAGCACAACCACGCACACAAGTCACAACTCGAGCTCGAAGTACAACACATGGAGTTCGCAACTCAAATGGAGCTCAAATCACTAACACAGAGAATCAAATGCGTGGGAGCGGAGTCTGGATGCTTTAGAATACTCAAGGAATGCTTGGGTTGCTCCTCCATGCGCCTAGGGGTCCCTTTTATTGCCCCAAGGTAGCTAGGAGTCGTTGGAGACCCACTTGGAAGGCAATTCCTTCCTTCTGTCGAGTGGCGCACCGGACAGTCCGGTGCGCCACCACACAGGTCCTGTAGACGGTCCGGTGCGCGATCTCCTTCCAAATTTGGCATATCCGACTGTTGCTCCTCTAGGCTGATTGGCGCACCGGACACTGTCCGGTGCACCAGCCGACCGTTGGAGCAGTACACGTGTCGCGCAAAGATTGTGCGGCCGACCGTTGGTGCAGGCGACCGTTGGCTCACCGGACAGTCCGGTGCACCACCGGACAGTCCGGTGAATTATAGCCACGTTGTGCACCGGACAGTCCGGTGAATTATAGCCATGTCGCCCCTTTGCTTTTCCCGAGGGCGACGAGTTCGCCGCGGATGACTCATCGGACAATCCGGTGCACCACCGGACGATCCGGTGAATTATAGTCGTACGCTGCCGTCGAGTCTCGAGAGCGGCCTTTTCACGTGGACCAGCCTGGCGCACCAGACACTGTCCGGTGCACCACCGGACAGTTCGATGTGCCAAGCTGAGCTGAAGTTGGCTGCACCGAGCCAAGTCTTTTCGGTTTCTTTTCTTGTTGTTTCTAGCACTTAGACAACCTCATTAGTATTCAAAAACAAATGTATTAAGTCTAAAATCATACATTGTCTTTGATTTGCACCTTTTGCTTGTTTAACACATAAAGAGTTCAAAACATTTGTGTTGGACACTTAATCACCAAAACACTTATATAAATGGCCCAAGGGCACATTTCCCTTTCACATGTAGTCATCGGCCCCACCTAACATTCTAACAAGATCATCATATGAATGGTCATCATCATCAACATCATCATCATCATTTATATCATTTAAATCAGTGATGATTTTTACCTTAGCATCTCCCTTTGCCATGAGACAATGAGGGGATGAGAAAAGTGAAGGAGCTTCCTTGATGGCAATTCCGGCATTAAACTTGGATGAGGTGTCATCATCATCATCATCCGAGCTATCATCTGAATCCCATTCAACTAGGTAGGCTTTGCCATCTTTCTTCTTGTTGTAGAATTTCTTCTTCTTATCATCTCCATCTTTGCCCTTCTTCTTCTTGTTAGGGCAATTCATGGCGATGTGACCGGGTTCCCCACACTCAAAACATTTTCTATCATTGAAAGCATTTCTTCTTGATGTTTGGCCTCTTCTAGGTTGACCCCTCTTCATCTTCATAAATTTATTGAATTTCTTTACAAATAGAGTCATATCTCCATCACTCTCACTTTCATTTTCTTCATCATCACTATCTTCTTTTTCAATTGACTTAGAAGCTTTAGCTTTGAGAGCGATTGATTCATTCTTCACTTTCTTTGCCAAACTTATAGCATCGGCTTGAGATTTCTTAAATATATCTTGAGTAAGAATTTCCCCCAATACTTCGGTTGGAGAAGTTGTAGATTAGATAGATCACTTATTACTAACATAGTCACAATGGTCTCATACTTCTCTGGAAGAGATCTAAGGAACTTATGAGTGAAATCCACATCCGGTACATTAAAACCAAGTCCCTTGAGTTCATTCACTATCTCATTTAACCGATTGAACATATCGGATACACTTTCATCTTCTTTCATAATGAATTGCTCAAATTTTCCTTTGCACACATATAGCTTGGCACTCTTCACAATTGTAGTTCCTTCATGAATTTCCATTAGCTTAATCCAAATCTCATGAGCAGTTGTGAGATTCTTGATACGGTTGAACTCATTTATGTCAAGAGCATCATAGAATACATTCATGGCTTGATCATTTGTAAGAATGTTTTCATTGTCACTAGCTGATGGTTCATCTTCTTTCAACACAACAAACTCATCCTTGACAATTAGCCAAAATTTTCCACCCATTGCTCTAAGATGCATTGACATTCTTATTTTCCAATAGTCGTAGTTATTCCCATCAAAATGCGATGGCTTCCCAATGTGCACATTGTTGTTACTAGCCATTTTGTCCCACTCCGGGATGATTAGATCCACAAACAATGGAGTCCTCGGCTCTTATACAACTTGTAGGATCTAGGACACCGACTAAAGGGGGGTGAATAGACGGTTTTGACTAAAATCAAAAACACTAGAGAAATTTAATCAATATGACAAGAGGTATAAATTCTCTAGTGAGAACAAGTAAACAATCTATGAGAAACAACTATGGTGATTGTATACTCAAAGAACAATATGCAAAATACTAATCAATTGCACGGCAATAAGTAATGCAAGAAAAGAAAGACACCGGATTTTATCCCGTGGTATCGATGATTTGCCGATCACCCCTAATCCACGTTGAGGTGGACTTCAAGCTCTCACTTGCTCCTCTATCAAGACACGGCTTGATCTTTGAGCCAAGTGGACAAGAAATCACTCAATACCTCGTTTCCACTAATGTCACCTTTGCCGCTCCGGTGAGGTAGGCGCGAACCTCTCACAATCGACACCGCGGCTCCTCCACAATCTTCTTGGAGAGCTCGACGGAGACAACACCCGAGCCGTCTAGGAGGCGGCAACCTCCAAGAGTAACAAGCCGATGACGCTTGCTCGGTGTACCACCTAGTGCTTCAAGGATCACCAATGGATGCAAATGCACTAGGAACTCTCAATCGCTCACTAGAATGCAATCTCAAGCAAGAAGTGTGAGAGAATGAGTGGGAGGATCACAAATGAGCTCAAAGTGTGCAAGGAATGTCCAAGAGAGCCCTCACACACGAGCTCCCCTTCTATTTATAGGCCACATCACAAATCCAATCGTTATGTGCAAACAACACACATTATGCGCACACACGGACGGTCCGCGCCCTGAGGCCGGACGGTCCGCCGTACATATAACGGCTAGTTTTCCCGTTTGAAATCTGTCAGAGCTGTCAGAAAAGCGAGGTCCGGACAGTCCGCCAACCTTGGCCGGACCGTCCGAGACCTGGCAACTTGGAGCACCAGTGCTCTAACCAAGAGGAGTTAACACATGCGGACTGTCTGCCCTACAAGGCCGGACGGTCCACGACCTGGGAGACAGTACTGTCCGGGCTTAGACCCCGGACAGTCCATAGTACAAATGCCCAAAAACACACAGTCCCTGCCCAAACCAATTTGGCACCTGCGGACGGTCCGCCCTACAAAGCTGGACGGTCCGCACAATAATACAGGGACTGTGCCGAAAACAACCTTCTCTGCTCAGGACTACGGACGGTCCGGCCCCAAGGCCCGGACGGTCCGGAGTACAAATGTACAGGAACAGCGAAGTTAACATACTTCGGACTACCACTGGATGGATCGCGGACGGTCCACCCACTTGGCCCCGATGGTCCGCCAACCCCATAACTTAACAACTTTTCAAACACGCTTTTGAAAAGATTTTTAACTCTTGAAATTGGAAAAGCTGTTAGTCCTCATGCAAATGCAACCACTAGATGCTCTATGAGGAACTAAGTTTGACACAGACAAATGTCATTGACCCCTCTTAATAGTACGTCCATCTAGCTAACTAATCCGGTCAAATATCTTCTCTAAACTCCTGAAGACCGGCAAAAACAAAACCTATGTTATACCTTTGCCTTCACTTGATCCACAACCAATTCTTATAAATCTCCAAGATTTTCTGTTCTATGTGGTCCAACCCTGCATTCTTATTTCTCCAAGAACCGTTAGTCCACAACCAGTTGTCATTAATTAACAAAACATCACTAAGGGGCCTAGATGATTCACAGTGATTCGTCAGGGATTTTACTGGCCCGCGATAATTTGCACGGCCAACTGAGTCACCAGGTCATGCAAAGCATGCCAAAAGTTCTCTCCTCGCTCAGGCAACCCTTCGCAATTCACCAAGCTCATTGCCCACACATGGCCGCTTTAGCGTTGGGGGCTGGACATCGTCGGGCCACTGCCTACGGCTCAAGGGAACCTAAAGTTCACCTTCATCGCTGTTGAATATTTTACCAAGTGGATCGGGGCAAGAGCAGTCTCCACGATAACAGCGAAGACCGCCCAAAAATTCTTTTGGCAAAACATGGTCTGCCAGTTCGGAGTCTCGTCCGAGCTAACAGTCGACAACGGCAAACAGTTTGACGGCCAGGACTTCCGGGAATTCTGCAGTTCCATCGCCACCAAGCCAGTCTTCGCCTCCATCTACCACCCACAATCCAACGTCGTCATCGAACGCGCCAACGACAAGATTTTCAACGCCATTAAGAAAATGCTCCTCGACGACAAAAAGGGCAAATGGGCAAACCAATTACCCGAAGTCATATGGGGGCTGAATACGATAGAATGCCGAGCAACCGGGTTCACACCCTTCCTCCTGATGTATGGATCCGAAGCAATGACAACGCAAGAGTTAAAGCACGGGTCCCCCGAACAAACCAATCCGCCGTCCTCAACGTCAATGAACCAACCTCCAAAGATCTCATTGACGGAGACCATGTCCTCACCCTGCAGGCCCTAAACAAGAATCAGGTCCAGACTAAGGCATGGCGTGAGAACAATGACGTCCCAAGAGAATTCAACGAAGGGGACCTAGTACTCGTGAGGACCACTAGGACAGAGTCCCAGGGCAAGCTAGAGCCGAAGTGGGAAGGGTCGTACATAGTCAAGACGAAGGCATCCCCAAGTGCTTACAGGCTAACAACTTCATCCGGCGAAGACTTAGAACACTCATGGAACATCGATAATCTCCAAAAAAAATATTTAAAATCCAAGGCCCAAGCGCCTTTGTAATTCTTCAAACAATGTCATTGAGGCCCACACTCTTTTCCTCCATGAGGTGAGGTTTTTAATGAGGCGGAGCCATGTAATATACCACCAAAAAGCCCCCACAAAAAACTCCAGCAAGCATCATTACCATGAGTGTCGAAAAATACCGCATCGATGGTCTTCGACATTCGACATATAAATAGTCACCGCAAGAGGTAGCCTAGACTACCCTCGCGTGCGACAAATCCGAGCAAAAGCCGCCTAAGGGTGCAGCCGGATACACACAATAAGTGCACGACATCACCCTATGGGTGCGAAGTCTTTACTATAAGACATCCGAGCAAAAGCCGCCTAAGGGTGCAGCAGGATACGCACAATAAGTGTGCGACATCACCCTATGGGTGCGAAGTCTTTACTATAAGACATCCGAGCAAAAGCCACCTAAGGGTGCAGCCAGATATGCACAATAAGTGTGCGACATCACCCTAAGGGTGTGAAGTCTCTACCATACGACAAATCCGAGCAAAAGCCGTCTAAGGGTGCAGCCGGACATACATAAATATGCGACATCACCCTAATGGTGCAAAGTCTACTACGATCCCCTCAAAGGTGTGAAGTATGTACTATCCGGCACGGTCGAACAAAAACCACCTAAGGGTGCAGCCAGGTACGCGTCATAAGCGTCCAACATCACCGTGGAAAGCGAGGTCCCCATCCCATTTACGTGCCACGCCACCACGATTACAAGTCAGGACAACCTCACAACAAGCGCAGCACGTAATGTCATCATAGTTTACATACACACAGCGAGGGGCCCGCCGGTCACATTGCACAAATAATACAAATCACATCTTGTTGACCTCCCTCTCTATTGCGAGCCGGGGAAGGGCAGCGTTTTCACTCACTACCGCAACACGAGAGCAAGGGCAGCAAACATGCTACATCGGCTCAGCCTTCAGAATAAGGCCTGTCTCACGAAAGTTAAACAACATCATCTTCAACTCCTCACCCTCAAAAAGATTCTGTAGATCCCCCTCCCCAATACACGTCCCAGACGTCGAGGATAGAAAATCTCGTTGGCCGCCCCGAATTAGCGGAAGACGGGACCGTTCCATCCCCATCCGTTGAAGCCTCCCACTTCGCGACATCTCGCCAACATTGTGTTTCGACACCACCTTTCGCCGGCGGTGCTCTTCGGCCATCGCCCCAGCTGGGGGAGCAGACACTTCGCGCACTTCAGGCTGCGGCAAGGACTCCGCAGCGGCCACATCCAACGCAGCAAAATAATCTAAATCTTCATCAGAAGACTCCTCAATCCACAAAAATGGACTCTCAAAATCACCCTCGTTTGACGACCAAGACTCAGTTTCCGAACCAGACGAATTCCCATTAACATGCACTGCATTCGCAGCCGCCACAAAATTAATACCAACATCAGTAGGGGTTGCTTGCGCAGGACCAGACGTCGGAACCTGCGCAGCAACCGACCCTCAGTATCACAAAAAATAAAACCGTAAACCCAACACCCCTAACACGACCCTGCTACCTACGAAGGAGCAGCCGCCGCTGCAGGGTCTTCGCCAGCCGGCGCAGCCGTCGCTGCAGGGTCTCCGCCAGGGTCGGCTTGTGGCGCCGGTTGCTCTTCAGCCCCCGTCCTTGCATCTTCTGTCGAATTTTTTGTTTTTTAGCCCCTTTTGTGACAAAAATTTACGTTTGGACCCCCAGAAATTTTATTTGCAAGTTTGGACCCGATGCTCGGCGCCATAGGTTGTGGCGCCGAGCTAACACAGCTCGGCGCCACAGCCTATGGCGCCGAAGTCTGACGTGGCAGCAACGGCTACCTTCGCCTAGGGCTGACCTAGCACTGACGTGGTGGCGACGTGGCCTCGTAGCTCGGCGCCACAGATCTTGGCGCCGAGCTACGGATGCCTATAAAAACGGTCGCGCGGTTGGCCGAGAGCAGCACATTTCCTCTCATTTCCAAACTTCGTCAAAATTTGCTGGATTCAAAGATTTGAGTTGGTTCACTTCGTAGACCAAGGTATGGTGCCCAACTGATTCGTTTTGTATATTGGGTTGTTAGTTTCATAGTTGCTCATAGTTTCATAGTTTAATAGTTTGTATAAACCTATTATATTATCATTTCGATTATTAGTTTGTGTAAACTTATTATAAAGCATATTAGGTACAAGTGATAATTATAATCGTTTATTAGATGAAAGACATGTACCGAGAGGCGTTGTGGCAGAAGAGAGGTCGTCCTCGGGAGTTATATCCGGACGTATCTAGTAAGGATGCTCTTGTTCCTCCTGAACTCCCCGTGCCTAACTGTGACTGTGGCAGACTAGCTTGGGTACATCAATCACAACATCCAGACACGGCTGCTCGCTGCTACTACCTTTGTGGCGGTTTGGACGTACGTAGCTTATGACTTGTCACTTAATTTTGTTCGCATTCATTATTTTGTAGATGTCTAATAGTGCTTCATTTCCATTATTTTAGGGGCATCAGAGGTGTTTCTTTTTCTAGTGGATCGACGGTCCTGATAAATTTGACCCTCGATATCTTCTTTTCGTTAATTGGTTGAGTGGAAGGACTAGTCATGAGCGTTTTAAGCATTGGGTACCTCCTCCCCCGAATCCTCCACCAATGACGGATGCGGAGAAGGAGGTAGCAACAGAAAGACGGATGGACTCACCGCCTCGATGCGATTGTGGAGACCGTGCTGTCATCGATGAAGACTATGAGAAGCAGTTCTGTTGTCCGAACATTGATTATGTGAGCCCATCGATACGCTAAATGTATGAACTAGTTATTATTTACAATAAATTACTAATTTTTTCTCCTGCAGCCATACGGGTGGCGTAAGTGTCGTTTCAGAGAGTGGTTGTATGGTCCTTTGTCCCATTGGCCAGAGCCAGAGGTAAAGGAAAAGAGATACAATCAGTGGGCGGAAGAAGAGGTGAAATTTGATCCAGTACTCTGCAAATGTGGTATTGAAGCTAAGTATGGATTAGTTCCTTCCAAGCTTGGTGTTGGATATTTTTGTGGACATATGGTCGATTACGATGAGGTTGGTATTTTTTTTGCACCAGCTGTAATGTTATAGCGGTACTTACTATTTTTTTGTAGGAGATGAGGAAATGCAGTTGGGAGAGTTACGACGACAAAGGAGAGGTGATGCGCACAATAGAGTCCAAGAGAATAATGGGACAGAAGATGCATTGTGGATCTCGGCTCGTCGATTTGTACATTAACGATCGCATACGCGACATGCGTAGGGAAGCAAAATCTGCCTTTTATGATAGCCCGAAGCGTGCAGAGTATAGGAGGTTGAAGGCGGCAGATGAGAAGAGAGCACAGGATGCAAGGGAATGGGAAGCGGCTCAAGCCGAGAAACAGATGTTGGATAATCTTGCTGATCGCCTCAAGGGAAGTGAGTGAGATAAATGATATTATAATTATGTTAGTACAATTTATTTATCTTGACTTTGCTAACTTATTTTGCTCATTATATTTGCAGAGATTGGAAGTGGCGTAAACTATTTGGCCGATGAGGCGCATGCAAGATATGTTCAGGATAAAATGGCAACGGTTGAGCTGATGGAGGAGGAGGAGGACGACACATCTAGATTGAGTGAGCTTATCGCTCTCGCAGAGGTAGGATTACATGAAGAAGAGGAGGACGACACATCAAGGTTGAGTGAGCTCATCGCACTAGCTGAGGCAGGATTACATGCTCAAGAGGAAGAGGATGAGTTTATGTCTCAGGCCGCCGAAGAGGTAGATGCGGCTTATTACAAGAAGAAGTCTGATGAGGCTGAGGATGAGGATGAGCTATTCTCCCAAGCTGCAGATGAAGCAGAAGCCAATTATTACAAGAGAACTGGTGACAAGTGTGATGCAGGACAATGCAGCAAGTGAAATGAGGTTGTCGTTGAGGATTGCGCGACGGATGACTCCAAAGATGAGTTACTCATAGATTATGATTCAGACTAAAGAAACTTGTAGCCTGTTATGTAGTATTTTCGTATCAAAAATAATTTAGAACTTTATAGACGTGTTACTTATTGCTTGTTATGTTTTTTACAATTCACAAAAAAAATTTGCAAGAGTTCCCCTTGTTTTATTAACAACCACAGTTCAAATAATCACATATTATAAGACATGACCACATTTCAACATATAATACATCACAAAATAACATCGAATATAAAAACATCCACAGAACATAGTTCTTCATACAATGTCCACAAACAAAGTCCAAAATACAATGTTTTCAGCGTCTCCAACATGAGTCCAAACATAGTTCACATTACAACGTCTCCAGCATGAGTCCAAATCACAAAGTTTTCAGCATAAGACCAACATCACAAAAGTATTCATTTCCTCCTAGTCTTACCCTTGCCCTTGGCCCCAAGAGCGTCGGTGCCTGGAGTGTAAGGGTCTCGTGGACGCCTTCTACGTGGTGTCAGCTGTGATGGCTGAGTTGTAGGAGCATCCTGCAACTGAGATGGTCCAATCTCCTCCTGACCTGCGGCGCCAGCGCCAGTGTCGTCGTCGTCGTTGTCCTCGTCCTCGTCCTCGTCGTCGTGGGCCACGTCCTCAAACGTGTCCCGCGTCGATCGCGAGGAGCTCAGTCCTGCTGTAGATGGTCCAACTGCACAAATGGGAGGCTGAACGTCCTGCTGCATACGAGGCACAGGCAGCTGCACGTCAACGCCTGCTAGAGACCGACATCCACACCGAGCCGCTGCACGACGAAGACGACGTGATACCCTCTGTAATCGAAATATTAGTTACAGACATATGTTACAACATACAAATAAACAAGTTTTCTTTTAAACATTGATACTCACTGATAGTAACGATAGCGTAGTACTATCTGAAGTTCTCTGTGAGATACGCTCAAGTTCAACAACAGATACGAGCATAGAGTTTCCCTATTCACAAGTTAAAACATTAGGATGCTCAAAACTAGACATAAAGCATTGAATTGAAATCTCTAATTTTAGTAAAGAAATAGTTACCACTCTATCAAGGATTGGAGCAGCCTCAATTTGGGACCCGTGCCGAGCAGCTATGTCGAAAGTTGTGTCTTCGTCGTCTGACGATTCTTGCTCGGCATAGTCTGCAGCTGTCCACTGTCCCTTCAACTTGCACCTAGTCACACCAGCATACCAAATCAAATACCTCCGGAAGTTGTAGTTTGTGTGCGCCAGTTCGTTCTCATAGTTAAGATCCCCCTGCTGTTCCCATTCATCAATGTAATCACGGTCGTGGGTCTCAAAGTCCGTGACCTTCTTCTGTCTCTATCTGTCGAACCTGCAAAAGTTAGAAACATATATTAGTGACTAACTGATATTTCAATTATTAGTTAGAATAAAAAGTGCTTGTAGTCACTCACTTATGAAGTTCTATTGAAGTCGAGAATGGCTCCACCGGAAACTCCTGTCGCAATCCGAACTGTCGAGCAACTCTGTGGGGCAAGTGGTACTCAACAGCATAAAAACAGATTAGGGGACACCTCATTAGGTAGAGGTTCTCGTCTATTGAGCACATGCTGCTCAACTGTATGCTAGCGAAATATGGATCAAGATACGGTTGCCAGGTCACCTGCAAAAGTTTTAGAAAGCACATGTAAGTTTATAGTCATTTTACCAACTGTTTAAGGAAAAAGATAAAAGTAGACAACTCACCATCGAAGGAGTAAGTGCGTCGAGCTCGTTTGAGTACTCCATGTAAGCACGCTAGTGTCGTGCGAATGGCTCCTCGACCTGGTCCCAGCTACCACGAACCACTCACGAGGAGGAAACTCTCTAGGTCGCCCGACGGGTATGTGTGCCCACATCCACAGCTGTAGTAGGTAGACACATCCACCTAAGCTAGCGATCCTCGATGAACGACGACAAGCCTCGCAAAGTTGCTTGTACAGGAAGGCCAACACTGCAGAAGCCCAGCTGTAACCTCCTGTCGTATCCCAGTCAGTCAGGCAGGGCAGAAACATCCATGACGCGCTGTTGCCTGTCGCGTTTGGAAAAAGAACTAAACCAAAGAGATGGAGAATCCAAGCTCGACAATGGTATCCAACCGTCTGCTCGTCTGCACCAGGTGGACACTGCCCAAAGGCCTGCCTAAGCCAGGTCAGTGGGACTCCGGTGTTGTGGCTACCTCATAGGTCATCCGGAAGCAGTCTCCCAAGAAAGGCCTCCACCCTCTGCCTCCATCCGCCTGGTGATGCTTGACCGGTCACTGGATGACCAATAATGCTGAGACCAAGAATCTTCTGGCAATCTTCAAGCATCACGGTCATCTCACCGCAGGGAAGGTGGAAAGTGTGAGTCTCTAGCCGCCACCTATTGGAAGACAAACGAATACAAAATCATTAGTATGCAAAGTAGATTTGATAATTGTAAATATTAAACAACTAGAGAAGTCTTTACCTGTCGACCAGAGCCGTCAACGCCGCTGGGTTGAAAGTGGGCAGCCCACGGCGAACTTGGTACGATACGACGTCCAAGCCAGCCCTCTGTAGGAGAGGATGTACCTCTCATCGTACCTCATCTCCTCCAAAAACCGGTCGTGGGTCCGGACCCGCAGAACGGGCAACACCTAGCAATCAAAAGAATTTCATTAGTCAAATATACGTCGCATATATAAATTCGAAAATTTAATACATGTGCAAAATATTACCTCTCCCTCTGCGGTGAGACGGCCCCTGTGGTGCTCGTCGTAGTGAGGGTCCAGCAAGTGGAACTGCGCCATCCTGCAAATTAAGATATCAACATATTAGAATATAAGTTGTGTACAAAGTGTAACAAAAACATCGACATATTAGAATAAAATTTGTGTACAATAAAATATATCACACCTGACTAAGTGTCCAAATGCATGTACGTGAGTTGTGGCCAAGTCTATCGCATTTTCCGCATTCATTCTGCTCTGGGTCCACGAGAAAGGGGGACGCTCGACCTCTCCTACTGCGACCAAAAACCTAATCCATAACCATGTTGCACCGGCTCCTTTTCCTACTACCACGTTTGTCCCATCGATGTGCTCGATCAGCAACTCGAACCGCCAGCCACCTTCGTCGTAGGCCCTTGTCCATTTCTGCGGTTCCCTCAGCAATCCAGCAATCCAGTTCTTACCTTCAGCATTTGTTGCATCTTTTAGTTCCTTCAACTTATCCTCGAAAAACGAAACCTCCAACTGTCGACATACCTCCTCAAAAAGGGGGACGTTAGCCTTGCTATGATCCTTTCGAAGAAGATTTTCTGCTAGATGTCGAGTGCACCATCTGTGGTGCATGGGTGCGTAGCCAGGAATCTGCTCTTGCACTGCATTAAGAATACCTTGGTGTCTGCCAGATATGACACCAACCTCGCGTCCAGGGCCTACGACATGGATGCGTACATGCCGCAAGAACCAAGACCAACTATCTCTGTTCTCCCTCTCCACCAAAGCAAATGCCAAAGGAACCAGTGCGTTGTCTGCGTCGCATGATATGGCAACCAACAATGTGCCCTTATACTTCCCAAGCAGAAAAGTACCATCAATAGAGAGCACGGGACGACAATGCCTGAAGGCCTCTACGCACTGCGAGAAACACCAGAAAGCACGAAAAAATATCTCTCTGTCGTTCCTCCATTCATTAGGTTTGGGGATGTACTCGTAATGCATGCCTGGGTTTTTTGCTTTGATTGCATTGAACAATGCTGGTAACTTCTCATAACCCTCCTCCCAATCCCCGTATATCATCTTCCATGCTCGCTGCTTTGCCCTCCATGCTTTCCCATATTTGATCATGTAACCAAACAGCTCCGAAGTCATGGTCATAATTGACTTCACCTTCAAGTTTGGCTGACCCTTCAACATCCCCAATATCCTTTTCGCAATCAGGGTAGATGTCAACTGACGATGCTTAGAGCTCAACTCTGTCTGGGCACAAGTGTGTGGACCTAAAATTTTGGTGATCTTAAACTTTCCGGTGTCCTTCTGCCTTCAGGCACATACCCTCCAATTACATTCCGACACCTCGCACACAACAGTGTAACGACACTGTGCATACGAATGTCTCACCTTGAACGGCCTCTTGCAGTTCACAGAATATTCTTGTAGCCATCGTCTCAGTGTAGGCAGGTCCTTGAAAAGTAAGCCTACCTTAATCTCAATGCTGTCGGTGTTATCCGGAGCCTCTAGCAGTTCATCGTCACGTCCTTCAGCATATGCACGGGTGGAATGACTTTGACTGCTAAATTCATGTACTGCAGGGTCACGCTCCGGACACAAACGTCTTATGAGTTCAATTTCTTGCTCGGTCATTTCTTGAACCGGACGGTCATCATCAGAATCTAAGGCCCGTGCAGCCTCATATGGCTCCTCCTCATCCTCAATCTGAACATCAACACTATTGGATGCCCTGCATATGTTGTCCATATTATATGACACAGGCACATCAGGATAAGCACCATTATCGATTTGTGGAGATCCTGCATCGGATGGAAGGAAGAAATACCACATTAAAAGTCTAATGAAACGAAATAACGATGGATATGAGCAACGTGTCAAAGACACTTACTAGGATGATCCTGAACTGGATCCTGGGTCAATGGGATCTCTTGGGGGGTACCACCGGATTAGAAGCCCCACAAACGCCAGGAAGAGGACGAGAAATCCCATACTCGTGCGGCCCCGATTGAGCATCGGGCACAACAACCACTTCTTCTGGAAGCTCTACCAAAGGAGCTTCAATACGAGATGCATTGGGAATTTGTGGAGTCAACCCGACTGGAGCATCACGATGAGTAACAGATAACGGCTGAACAACCACATCCAAACATGGTAGAAGCATGGTCTTCACAATTCTTACATATCTCACCCAATCATCTTCTGAGCCAATGGAGATCAACCGTCGGACAACTGTTCCATATGTAATATGGGACAACAAACCCTGAATTGATATTCTAGGGTCGTTTATGTCGCAACTTATCTCCTCACAAGCTCAAGCGAAAATCTTGTCAAAAGATGGTCTTTCATCAAACAACATGGTCACGATCTTCATACCATCAAAAGTAACACTCCCATACGCATCTATCCCCACGCTTCCTCCATGGTATAGTGTCACTAGGGTGTCCATCTATTGCAAAAATGGATTACTAACTTAATAATGGCTACGTACTTAAGCCTATAAACTTACTAAATAATAAATAAATAGTAACTACTTATTAACTAATAACTATATAGTAAATATTAAATGACCACATCAAACAAAATTACATAATCTATGAATAATGTACGAAAACAAATTATACCTGAGATCTCGTACGAGTCCAGCAAACGGTAGAGAAGGTCAAGTCGGAACAACACCTATGTGCAAAAAATAATATTGTCAATAAAAAATTTGGCAGCACCTCCCCTGTAAAGTGATGTTTCGAAAACCTGCAAATAAACGACAACACGATGGTTGCCAACACAGAAAACTGCACGATATCTACGTAATAAACAATATGCTTAACATGTAATATCAATGCGCTAAACAAAATGCTAACTATATAATCACTAAGAATTTACTAAACACTAACAATATGCTAAACAAGTAAATATCTAACTATTTACTAAACACGAACAAGAAAATAGCTAACTATTTACTAAACACTAAACATGTGGATAGCTAACTAAGTAGTAAACACTAACAATATCTAACAATATGCTAAACACTGACAATTTACTAACTAAGTAACTAACAACAGTAAAAAAATTACCTGGCGGGCGCGCGGCGGCGGTGGCGGGCGCACTGCGGTGTCGGCGGCGGTGGCGGGCGAGCTGCGGTGGCGGGCGCACTGCGGTGTCGGCGGCGGTGGCGGGCGAGCTGCGGTGTCGGCGGCGGGCGCGCGGCTCGGCGGCTCCGGCGAGCGCGCGGCGCGGTGGGCGGGAAAGCGGGGTGCGGTGAGCTATCGGGCGCGCGGCGGCTGCGGTAGGAGGAAGAAACAAAGAACAGACGCGCGGAGAAGAAACCGCGGCAAAGGTTAAGTCCTAGCTCGGCGTCAAGATCTGTGGCACTGAGCTAGGTGCCACGCCCGCAGCCACGTCAGTGCCGGTTGCCCTGGCCACGTCACCGCTCGGCGCCATAGCCTATGGCGCCGAGCTAAGGGTCCAAATTTGAGATTAAAATTTTTTTAGGTCTAAACGTGATTTTAATTCTGTTTAAGGGCTAAATTGCAAAAAAATCGGCATCTTCTGCTCGGGTCACCGAGCTTTCCAGGCCACCGAAGTCTTCGACTTCCTCATCGTTCATCATCTACAAAAATAGCAAAAACGTAAAAAAAACGCTACACACATGCTCCAACACCCGATCGGACCTCTCTCGAGCAGTATCGCGGCCGTGAGGGCCCCACATCCTGTCGTAAAGCGCCCCAGCGGACCATTTTAGCACCTCGTCTTTGGCCTGGAAGATTCCACGGTCGAAGTCCTCGGTTGCCCGATCAAAGACTTCGAAATGCCTACATCCCTCACGGGACAAAGCATTCGCAGCCCCCTAGCAGGTAATGAGCGAGGCAAAGGACATGAGACCGGTCACGATGGACGGGAGCAACTCCAATTCCTCCTGCAGCCACCCAAGGAAGTGGAGGCCCACCTGTCCACCGGATGTGTCGAAGGGGGCGGTTCGTGCACCAAGCTGACGGTACGCGTCCACGAGCAACGCGTGTGCTCGGTCGACCCCAGTGCGGGTGGAGGCCTCCGTTGTCCACATAGTTGCGTAGACTCCTCTGCCCTGACTCTGCGTCGGTGGCGCGCTTGAGGGCAAGGCTAGCCTCAGCATGGGCAGCCTGGGCCTCGGCACGGGCTTTTTCCGCATCCTCCCTTTCCGCTGCAAGCCAGCGGCCGAGGTCCTCTTTCTTAGCCTCCGCCGCCGACAACTTTTCAAGCAGATTGCGGCTCCTGTTTTCCGCCGTCGACTTGTCTCGAACAGCCTCTGTATGCTGCGTTCGGAGGCGCTCAATCCTCCCCTCGAGTCGTCGCGTTTCGGCAGAAAACTCCGAGGTCAGCGCCCCCAATGCAATGTGCTCGGCGAAGGCAGCCGCCTGGCACAAAAGACTGTCAAAAAATCAGAGCCATGGAAGAAAACAAACTCCAGAAGCACTGGTTAGTCACGTGTTTCAGGTGTTGCGCAACTGAGGCGGCCACGTCCTTCGCGACGGTGGCCGAGGCAATTTCGCCGCTGGCGCAGAACTTGGACCACGGGTCCTGCGAGGACCCCTTCGCCACGTTCGGTACGGCCACCGGCGCCGGGACAACAGCCAGTTGCCCGGACCCCGCTCCAACACCACGGTCACGTCAGAAATGCAGACTTCGCGCAAAAAACAAAAAAACTCACCAGCAGGATCCAGTCCCGTGTGGACGTCGAATATTGCGACTCCGCCCACAATGTAGTCATCCACGGAAATATCTATGGAGACTTCAGCGTCTGCCACCACTGCCTCAGCAACGCGTGGTGGCAAGGGAGGTCTGCGCTCATGTGTGGGCGCGACAGGTGGAGGCATGCTGGCGCCGGAGGCGGCAGGCTTCACGCTCGTCCGTGCCATTTTCGCCTCGCGCCTCGGGTCCCCCACCCTGGCGAACACCCGGCGTTTTCATGGCGCGTCTTGGCAATCCTTCTCCATCACTGCCGATACAACAGCACCAACATTCCGTCCGTAAGGAAAAATTTTCATCTCACGAGCTAATCGAGATGTAAACATGTCCTCGCCGGCCGCCCGAAGAATCGGAACATTCCTAGGCCAGCGACCCTCGGTAACCTTCAGCATTCGTGCGGAAGATTTCCGGAGCTCGGGCGAAGACATCGTCTCCTCGGGAACCGTGCAGGTCTCCAACAAATCCGCAGCAAAACGATCGAAAGCCCTCGACCCCTCAGCTGTTGTACCTAATTTCCTCTTCTTGGCGGCCGCGGCCGGCGCTGTTCCACGTGAAGGGCCCTCGTCGGCCATGGTCATCGCCTTTTTCCCCGGGCGGATAGCAACATCGGCATAGTCGTCCCCCGGGTAGCCGGCATACGGCAAACGATTCAACTCAAAAACACGGTTCAACCTAACATTTGAACCGCGGATATCCCAACTCCTCAGAGTTTCCGTCTTCGGCACATATTTTCCTACAATCTTCGCGGCCTCGGCCTCCACTTCACGCACAAATGCGGCCGGGTTGCGACCGTGTAAATCCACCACAAAGGCAGGACTTCGCACTAGCTGGTTGCCCAGGGTTGGCATCCGACGGGGGGTCACTTCGCCCAATACCCAGCTGTGCGCCAAGGGCCACACTCCATACACAATAAATTCTTCAACCAAGTCACGTTCGCTACTCAGGCGAGCAGCATGTCGAAGGGCCCCTTCATCTTCATCTTCCTCCGCCACCTCGAATCGAGGAAACGCCACATAGCAGTGTGAGTACAGAATGGCCGAAGGTAGGCTCGGCAGGTCTTCGACGTCACCGGGAGCCACATAGAACCAAAAGTCCCACCAGTTGCCCCATTTGTTCCTAGCACAGGGGACTATCTCCACAACCTCAGCCGAAGTCTTCCCAGTCCTCGGCGTGAAGGTGCACGATCCGAATTGTGCTATCTTATTTCCTAGTTTCCTCTTCTGCCAATGCAAGCAATAATTTTTAGCGAAGACCTCCACAGACGGCTGCCCGCCGTAGGAAGTAACTACCCAGACATACTTCGCTAGTGCCACCACGGCGTTCGGCGTCAACTGGTGGACCTGCACTTCAAACCTTCGCAACACCTCTGCCACGAATCGATGTGTCGGGAAGCAAAGACCGGCAACAAAAAAGCCTCAAAAACTACTAACTCGCCTTCAGGCTCGGGGACCTCCTCTGCACCCGGGGCCCGCCTGACACCGTTACCAAAGTAATCAAGCCGCTGCAACTCTAGCACGCGGACCGATGAAATCCTCAAAGTACCAAACTCCACGGTATGGCCAGGCTGCAACTCCATCACCGCCAAATCACTCAAGGTCTCCTCGGACGACGGCACGACCGACGATGCGCTCGCGGCAGACGAAGAAGAAGACATTGCAACGTAACGTCGGCGGCGGCGCGCGGTCTACTTGATACGGGCCAGATTTCCGAAGCAGAGCGAGCAAGGAGGGCAGACGAGCAATTCAAAAAAGCTAGGGTTTCTACTACGCAAATGCAAGCCAAAAACGGGCCCGGCCGCGGTCGGCTTTTTATAGGCGCGACGCGACTCCTTGGGAAACATGCAGTCCAACAGTAACACGTCCATCAACGGTCACATTTCAAAAACCCCCGCGGGACCACTTCGAGCGAGGGCAGCGTCTTCACCATCTCACGGTGGTCTTCGGCACCAGCTGACTTAGTCAAACTGGTCCCTCGGAGGGCAAATGTTGGGGCGAAGGCGAACACGCCACCATTCGCTCGTCGACTTCGTTCTCGCCTTGCACAGGCGAAGGCTGAATCCACAACCCGACAGGATAGGCCAAGGGCGCTAACCGGGCGGAGGCCAGTTCGACCCCCTTCGCTCACACGAGACAAGACGAAGGCCCCGCCGAAGTCTACGGGACCTCCCACTCCCTCACCACCGAGAGAGGCCCATGTGCGATTCGGCCCAGAGTTGGGCCCTGCGTGGACATGTGTGATTAGGGTCGTGTCTATAATAAAGTTTACCGTAATGACTGTCTATAACCTTCTCTCGTGGGAATATTCTGGGGATAAACCAGGTACTCGAGGGTCTAAATGTCTTTGACAGGAGCAAGCGGCCCCTCGAGTACCTATAAATACCTCCGTACTGTGCCCAGGCACGGGGAGATCAACAAGGCTTTTGGTATCCCGTGTTAAGCTTCGAAAACTCTCTCCCTACTTTCCCGTTGGATCAACCTGTCCTTGAGGGCAGGTTCCAACAATACCATCTCATCTAGAATAAAGTGATCCGTGGAACCATATATATGAACACACGTGAAACCAACTCAATACGAATTGAAAAGAAAAGTAATAGAATCTTTTTATGTGTAACTGATCACGGACCTTAAAAAACATGGGTCGATTATTAAGCCTGACATTTGAGTTGAGGAGGATCGTTTGTTATGCTCTTTTTATATTAGACCTCGCTTCGGATTAAAGTCAGTTGTTTATATTGCTGGAACTGTAATTCATAGAGGTAAAATAAAGCTGGCAGAGACGAAAGCCAAGCGAACAGGCTGACCTTACGGAGTCATGGGCATGAGATTTGAGGCACACATACGAATATCTGAAATCGTCTGAATCAGTGGCGTTGCGGCCTAATAAAACCTGATGGGCCTGGGAACACTAGAGCAACCGTGTATTTTACACACGGCATCACACATTCACATTTCTCTGTGGCCAAACGTGCTTCCACGCCAACGAATGATAAAATCCTTAACGCACCAATTGCGTTCGTTCGCTACCTCAGTACGAAACGAAGCAAGTTTGATCGGCAAACGCCGTGCCGTGTATAGCAGAGAACTTAGAACCCGAAGAGGTTTGCAAGGCACGAGTAAGCGATCCATCACAACTTCACAAGTCACAGACCACATCACTTGCGTTGTGCTGCAACCATGAGTGAGACATGTACGCTGAGGCTGAACTTTCCACTAGTTGACCGTGCGTTGCGACGGTATCTATTTGATGATATCTGAACGTCTAGTGATAAACTAGTGTGATAGATCTTTCAAAAAAAATTAAGTGAACATATGGCTCACACATCATATATTGCAGATACTTCACATTATTTTAGCGAAAAATCCGAGAAAAGTATGAGTTAAAAAGAAGACCTGCCTCTTTTTCTATAGTTCGTTCGGCCGTTCGTCCTTCTTCAACTAATGAGGTGGTACTATACAGGAACGTGGTGTTGTGTGTGACTTATTATGTTGGGCTTAAGTGTTTCCTTACAGTCTATCTGAAAATGTAATAGTCTGGTTGTTAAGCGATGTGGAGGAGAAAAACTGATCTACCTGCTTCGCCCGTAACACACGGTACACATAACTTGTGCTTTAGAGTGAAGATAGAGTTACGTTGACGACCAGATTTGTCCAAGGGTTAAATAAAAGGTGTTGTGACAATGTCTCTTGTGTTAAAATCTGCTGGGCTGTACCCTGCCGGCCTTCTTAGGCCCAATGAAACCGTCCTGGCCAGCCGGTTTGAGACCTGGGCCAGGCAGCCGTGTGGTCCGATAAAACCAGCTAGGACAGTTTTTCTATTCGAGTCTAAACTAGTTACTTACTGAATCATTTTTGACGTATTTTGCTATGGAAAAATATAGGGCCTATAATTTAGACTTGTTTTTTTTTAATTGGAATAAGACAACTACGTCGATGTTGAATCATTTTTCACTAATGCCATGGCCGATGTCGTGGCTGCTCTGCTCTGCTTTGCTCAATTTATGAGTTGGTCAATGCATTATGCATGCATGGTTTATTCGAAGACGATGAGCGAGTAAATGTCAGTCGACGACGATAGAGACGGGTATATATGGATGGCGCTTTCGTTTATCTGCATGCATGTGTGTGCTTTTAGAAATAATAAACGGCTGAAAGTGACCAGTCGGCCAAACAGGTTAGTTTCCTGAATCGGATCGAGCAGCGACGTCGACTTTTTCGAAGCCTTTGCGCACGTCAGAAATAATATGCTTATATGCATGTCATATATATATATATATATATATATATATATATATATATATATATATATATATATATATATATATAATATTCCTATCCGAAAATATAATATAATGTCAGATTAATTCGATTTATGCATGTGTAAAAATGGTGCTTCGTAGAAGCCTCTAATTTGTAAGATATTCCAAACTAAATGTAATTACCAAGCTCCAATTAACCAAGATTAGGTTGGAGTATATAATATATTTCCTATCCGGAAATATAATATATTGATATCCGGAAAAAGACGGAATGACCGATGCATGCGAGCACACGACAGGTATAGCATGATGCATGGATGTGGAGAGATACTCCAGTCAACATTGTACAGCAGATGCATATGCATTCTGCTTGCATTCGGGACTGACGAGTAGAAGAAGAAGAAGAAGAAGTCGTTCCTTAACGCGCACGTACTAGGGTTGAACAATGCGAGTGCTGCTCCATTATATTCAACGATGGACTCATCCTACTACGCGGTGTTCTTTTCTTGTAATTATATGTATGTTTAGATTCTCTACCAAACCCCCCGCCCGGCCTTCTCACTTGCTTTACGCTAACTGTCGTAAAGCCAAGAATATATCGATGCATCTCATCTCTCACGTACGCGTTCCCCTGACATGAACCAACACCGAAAGTGCATGCCCTCAGAGCTAAGACTGTCATTAGAACATTCTTGACATGAACCATATTTACTTTAACAAGTCATTAGAACATTCTTGAGTTTTTGGTCTATATTAGATCGATTGGAGAGATTGATTTAGAGTTTTTGGAGATTCAAGGAAGAACTGTCTAGTGCTTTCCTCTGTCTTTGTTTACTGATTGTATGGTTAGTTTTGTTTCTAGATTAATTTCTTATTTTAAACTATACGTTCGATTTGAATTGCTAAGGCAAATTAGTGACATGCAATGCAAAGTTTGGATAATTAACCATTTATGGTTCTCGCTTAATTTCAAAATTAAAGGTTGATTAATTTTTGTCATACTCTAGAATAGCAGTCTTGTTTTATCAACAACTTTATATCTGGAAGTCCGATCTATATGTGACTGCTGTTGTTGGCTTAGTTTCATAATCTTATCTAGTTTAATCTGTTAAAATTTTATGTCGGTCGAAGTTACGTATTTTAGCCAGTATAATTTCTACTAACGAAACATTAATTTATCCGCTTTTAGAAAAAAAAGTGTTTTAAATTGGTTTTGTAATAATTAGGGAGAGATGGGATAACTATTTTTAAGCATATGCAATCATTCAACCCTTTAATTTTGTACAAACACACTTCAGAGTACGACAGAAAATGCCAACACATACAAAAATCAAGATTTCAATAAGTGCGCGCGGGTCTAAGGCATATAGGATAACATAATCGCTATTGCATGTCACATCCCACCAAGCACTCCACATGCCTGAGGCAGGAGCAAACCATCCGAGATAATTTTGTTTTCCATTTTGTAAGTCAGGCAGTCAGCCCCCCTCTTTTTAGACATGAATGGGTAAGAAACCCTTTCCATGTTAGGGCTTGTTTGAAAACACCTAGTTTTTAAGAAACTAATTTATAAAAACTAAATTGTTTTCAAACATAATAGCTTATGTCCTATTTTATAGAAACTGGATTATCAATTTCTTAAAAACCAAGAAGTTAGCCTCAGCTATCTAAAGCCAGTTTATAAAGACTGAGGTGGTACTAAACACCATAAACCAATTTTTTTATAAACTAGTTTCGAGAAACTAGAGATAGAAACTGGATTCTTAAAAACTAGGTTGATTCTAAACAAGGCCTAAGTCGTTTAATTAGGGCTTCTTTGTTTCACCGCTTCATATTTTAGAGTTTTTAACTTTGAATCTAAAGCTTTAAACCAGTGTTTAGACTGTCTCGAGCAACGTCCCCAATTTCATCCTTTAAAAAACTATTTTTGTCCTTTACAGCACACTCTAAAAAATCGTTTTCTATAGCTTCACTGTCTCCAGCAAAGTTCTCTAACTTTCATCCTCTATATCTCATTTTTTTATCTCTATTCTCTCTCTACGTCATTGGTCGACAAGAAACAAAATATAATAAAAAAGATATGACACCAGCTACTAGCAGCCGAAAAGGAGCATCTCGCGTAGGGTACCGGATCTACAGTGCACCTCGAAATTTAGCGGCTGGAGACCACACTCTAAATTTTAGAGGCTCATTTGCAGTCCCTTGTTGGAGGTGACAGAGAGCGTTGTGTTCGCTAAATTTAAGGTATAGACTCATTTACGTACCCTTGTTGGAGAGAGCCTTAAAACTTCAGCCCACTTTACGCATTAGAGTTTTAGAGTTTTAAAGTGAACTTAAGTACTCTAAAGCTTTTAGAACTACAAAGGAGAAGTGAATACAAGCATATACCCATAATCACACATCATACGTGCATGCCACACAACAACTTCTAGCCTGGTTCCGACCTACCTATATACAACAAGATCTTAATACAAAACTCAACATTCTTTGCACGCAATCACGATGTTGGTGTGTGCTCACGGCAGGGCCAGAGCCACATGGTAAACTGTACCTGTAAACCACGATGTTGGTGTGTGTACCTATAAAACTGATAGCTAGTGATTAAAATTAGCTGAGGTTTAAAACGGATCAACTAATTGATCAGCTAATTATTAGTTATACTCTTCAAATAACTATTAGTTGTTAGCTATTTCAACACAACTAAAATCAGCTAACAACTTATTAGATAATTAACAAATAGTTTTAGGGGTTTGAAACATGGCCTAAAATAACCTTGTCATGAGCCTTCTTACCGGACCGGCCTAGTCCTGCCAACTCATGTCCTCCTCCTCCACTACAGGAAACGCCTAAATTTTCGTGGGCCAAAAACCCACGAAAATAAGCCTAAACCGACGAAAATAGATAATTTTCGTCGGCAGGCCGACGAAAATAGCCGCCGAAAATAAGTTCGACGAAAATAGGCGGGTATTTTCGTCGGTACCGACGAAACTAAACTATTTTCGTCGGCCTTGCTAAAACCGACGAAAATTGTGCGTCGACCATTTATTTTCGTCGGCCAGGATATTTTCGTCGGCCTCGGTGGTGGCCGACGAAAATAGCCTGGGAACATATTTTCGTCGGCCCCGGTGGTGGCCGACGAAAATAGCCTGGGAACATATTTTCGTCGGCCACCACCGAGGCCGACGAAAATTGATGGTTCCCCCCCCCCCAAAACAGATTTTTCTGCACCTATTAATAATTCACAGCAATATACACAATATCACAATTCACATATACAGATTCACAAGCCTAATACATAATTCACAAAACACATTCACATATACATAATAAGTCTAGAGTATCCATAAGTCCAAAAGTCCATTGTCCATTCAAATACACAATTCACAAAACTCTAGTCCATAAGTCCATAAGCTAATAACTACTCACAACTCACTCCTCACTGATCACTCCGGCGGGCTGTGGGAGTTTTGGCCACTCCCTCCTCCGCCACCAGGAAGGTGGCCACTCCCTCCAGCACCATGGACGAGGAAGTCTTGGACGTTGACACCACCCTCCGATCCATGAGCATGTGGCGCTGAACCCTGCAATTCATCAATCATTCAAATAAGGCTGTATACATATACATTGCTGTGTTTGGTCAATATTTGCATAAAACTAAACATGGAATGTCACCTGTGATCCATGGTGAGGAGTAGGTTGTGCATGCATCCACGGGTACTGTTGTGCTGGCCACCCCATAGGTGGTGGCACCCACCCCGTCGGTGGCGGTGCCATCCACGCTTGAAATGGCTGAGAGTCCGCCGGTGGCTGGGAGACCGGTGGCACCCATCCCGGGACTGGCTGCGATCCTTGGGGTGGAGGCGTCCAAGTGCCTGGAGGTGCCTGCGTCCACCCAACACCGGTCCACTGTGGCTGCGACGCTGGAGCTTGTCCTGGCCACTGTCCCCATCCTTGTGCCTGCGAGCCATTTTTGATAATAAAGAAAGAGTTGCTATGGAATTGAAGTGTTCAGATAGTGTTACCTGGGGAGGGCGAAAAGCGGGCAAGTTCATATCAGGGCCGAGTCGAGTAGTCATTTCCTGCAAATGGATGCAACGTTAGAATCGCAACATTATACTTTGAATTCAAAGACGACACGTGATGAGATAGACGAATTACCTGAAAATAAGAAGCCATATATTGCGTCAGCTGCCCAACCTGCTCCTGCGCTGCTCGAGCCTGCTCCTGTGCTGCTCGAGCCTGCTCCTGTGCTGCCCGAGTCTCCTCCTCCAGCTGAGCCTCTCGAGCAGACCTGGAGGAGCGAGAACTCCCTCCCGAAGACGATGCCTTCCCTTGACTTATAGTCCTGTTGTACTCCACAACGCCGGTGCCAAAGGCAAACCTGCATGATACACATAGTTGAGCAATTAAGTGGACATATTCTTGTTAATGAAATCGTCGAATCAAACACAAACACCTCACCTGCCATGCTTTCTACCCCCACCACTATGGTACAACGCCGAGGCATCTAAGTCTGAATGCATCCAGTCGAAGTCAGGCCCATGGCGTTGAGTCATTTCCTCCCCATATGCATTCTGCAAAGAAAGTTGGAGTTAGACACAAAACATGCAATTTAATTCGTAAATACAAACTTGTTTACCATTTTCTCCCTTGCCGCCTCGCTGCATAGCACATCAGGGTTCGCCGGATCAGGGCCACGGTGACCACGGACGTAAACCTCCATAAAACTTGGAGCAACTCCACTTTCAGCTTCCTGCATGAAAAAGAAGAGTTAAACCATATAATTTTCATAGATGTAACATACAAGTTTGATTTATATACTTACCATGCGGCGTGCGGTACCAAGGTGTCCATCGGCGCCGTACCTGTGCCCCGGTCCTTCAGTGCCACGGTTGGCACGGTGCTTGTTGGACTCTGCAATCCACTCAGGCGACGCCCATCTCTTAGCCAACCACCTCCAGGCTTCCATGTCCTTGGAAAGCCAATCCACAACGCTCTCCAGGTACTGCTCCTCTGTGAGGTAGATCTCATTGGCCCCTAATGCTTTGCTCATTTTCTGACCCTTTATCTTCTTGTAGTAGTAGTTGACGGCCGCGATGCGAGCATTGTACATGGCATCCTTGATTATCTTATCAGCGCACTTCCGAAAGTGCCTCTTCACACGTGTCCACTGAGCCTGATCCTCCTCGATGTCATCCGGCAATTGGAACCTCCCCTACATATCAATGGAGAAGTTAAGTTAAAGTAAGATTAGGTGAAGCAATAATTCAATGAATTGCTTATATACGAAAGTAAACTCACCCAGAACTCGTCCCACACAGCCACCTGACAAGTCCTTCATTTTTTTTCCGAACTTCCCCCTCCGCTACTGCTTTCCCCTGACTCCCCTGGCTCGACATAGTCCTTTAGACCCCAGTCAGCCCACTGCATAGCCGCGAACCTCTCGCCATTGAGCTCCACCATGCCAGGGTAGTAGAAGCGACAGAGGCTACCCAACACCGCGTTCACCTTGGGACGTCTGCCTGTACCGTCCCAAGTCAAGTCTTCCCATGACCTACAAAAATTAATAAAACAAGTAAACTAGTGCAATCACGTTCACATTAAAAAATTAACAAAACAGAAATAAGCCCCACCATTCTCCATGCGGCCGGATGAGCCTCCTCTCGGCAGGTCTCGGACCAAGCGCATTGCTCTTCTTATACCTAAGTATACAAGTAAATTCAATATGATGAAATGATTAGAAACTAATATCAATTAAAGTAATATGCATAATAATACCTGAAGGACGTAGAACCATCTGACGCGTCGCCCGCGCTGCCTGCCCCCATTGGGTCAACCTACTCATCCTGCTCACCCTCGTCATCCTGCTCACCCTCCTCACCCTGCACATGAGCATCCTGCTGAGGAGTTGCTGCTGCCTCTGTCGGCTCTGTGAGGTGCCCTGAAAAAGCCCACTGCCCGAGCTGTCCTCGCTGGCCGCGCTGCCCCCACTCCTCCTCGATCTCCTATGCTTGAACATGTTCAACTGTAGATAAATTAATGTCAAACCACAGTATATGAAACAAATAATATGAAAATTAATAATGTGGAAATTGGAATACATAGCTTAATTGATTAACTAAAAGAAACATACTAATCAAAAGTCATCCGCATCCGATGATGCTTCTTCGGCTCGTTGTTTATTTATACGCTCTTGATTTCGTTGGATCCTTACTGATCTTCTAACGACGATAGGTCGTTTGCGCTTTGACCTAGTGAGAGCACCTAGAGGGGGGGGGTGAATAGGTGATCCTGTAAAAACTTCAAAAACTTAAGCCACAAAACTTTGATTAAGCGTTAGCACAGTAATTGCCAAGTGGCTAGAGAGAGTCAAAACACGATAACCACAAGAAAGCAATCACAGAGTTGACACGGTGGTTATCCCGTGGTTCGGCCAAGTACAAAACTTGCCTACTCCACGTTGTGGCGTCCCAATGGACGAGAGTTGCACTCAACTCCTCTCAAGTGATCCAATGATCAACTTGAATACCACGGTGTTTTTCTTTCCTTTGATCTTTTCCCGTTTACGAGGAATCTCCACAACTTGGAGTCTCTCGCCCTTACAATTGAGTTCACAAAGAAGCATGGAGTAAGGTGGGAATGAGCAACGCACACAAGACTCGAAAATCAGAGCAACAACACGCACACAAGTCGCAACAAGAGCTCGCAACGCAACACAAAGAGTTCACAACTCCACAAGAGCTCTATATGCTATCACAATGAAACGAATGCGTGAGATTGATGTCTTGGTGCTTAGAAGAGTTGTAGGAATGCTTGGTGTCCTCCTCCATGTGCCTAGGGGTCCCTTTTATAGCCCCAAGGCAGCTAGGAGCCGTTGAGAACAAATCTAGAAGGCCATCCTTGCCTTCTGTCGTCGGGTGCACCGGACAGTCCGGTGCACACCGGACAGTCCGGTGCACACCGGACACTGTCCGGTGCCCGATTTGTTTCCATAAACAGCGCAGCCGACCGTTGCTGACTGTTGCAGATCTGGGAGCCGTTGGCGCACCGGACAGTCCGGTGCACACCGGACAGTCCGGTGCCCCCCTTCTCACCGTTGGCTCGGCCACGTGTCTCGCGCGAATTGCGCGGCCGACCGTTGGCCTAGCCGACCGTTGGCTCACCGGACAGTCCGGTGTACACCGGACAGTCCGGTGAATTTTAGCCGAAGTCGCCGGAGAAAAACCCGAGAGCGGCTGGTTTGCGCCACGCTGGTCTGGCGCACCGGACACTGTCCGGTGCACACCGGACAGTCCGGTGCCCCAGCCCGAAACAGCCTTTGGCTGTACACAGCCACTCTCCACTTCTTTTCTTTTCTTCTTCTTCCTGTTTCTAACACTTAGACAAGATATTAGTACACAAAAACCAATGTACTAAGGCTTAGAAACATACCTTTTATCTTGATTTGCACTTTGTTCCTCCAGAAGCATAAATACACATTTAAGCCCTTGTGTTGGTACACAATCACCAAAATACTTAGAAATGGCCCAAGGGCACATTTCCCTTTCAATCTCCCCCTTTTTGGTGATTTATGCCAACACAACATAAAGCAACTAGAACAAGTGCAAAATCACTTCAAGTAAAACACATTTGAGTTTTATTCAATTTTGGCATATATGGGTCATCCTTTGCCACCACTTGGTTTGTTTTTTGCAAATCAAACTCAAATCTCTATCTCTAAGTCAAACACACATGTTGAAGCATAAAGAGAGTTATTCTAAAAGAGATTGATCAAAGATTTCAAAAAACTCCCCCTTTTTCCCATAATTACTACTTCTCCCCACAAGAAGCCAACTTTTCACAAAAAAAAGACAATAAGAGAGTTTTGACAAAACAAAAGCTCTACTCCACTATTTTCAAATCTCTCTACTATTTTCAAATCTCTCAAGTGGTAGCTGATCCATTTATTGCTTTGGCCTTTATTTTCTCCCCCTTTGGCATCAAGCACCAAAACGGAATCAATCTTGGCCCTTTTAACCCCATTGCCTCACCAAAATCTTCAATTAAGATCAAATGGCAATAAGAGTACATGAGATGAACTTGGAATAAGTTACCCTCTCATCGGAGTGCAGTGGAAGTCTTTCATTGGTCCAAGTCCACCTTTCCCTTTCAATTCTCCTTCGAGACTAAGTCAAACAAACTCAAGCATATGGTTAGTCTCAAAGGGTCAAGTTGTAACACAACTCCCCCTAAACATGTGCATCACTTAGCAACGGACTTGTGAGGTCCAGGGAGTGTCAGTACAACTTGAGCACCATAATAAGCAACAAAATGCAGAAAGAACATGATCAAGGCATAAACACGTGTATGCTATAATTCAATCCAAGTTCCGCGAATCTAAGACATTTAGCTCACTACGCAACCTGCAGAAGGTCTTCTCATCTAGAGGCTTGGTAAAGATATCGGCTAGCTGGTTCTCGGTGCTAACATGAAACACTTCGATATCCCCCTTTTGCTGGTGGTCTCTCAAAAAGTGATGCCGGATGTCTATGTGCTTTGTGCGGCTGTGTTCAACAGGATTTTCCGCCATGCGGATAGCACTCTCATTATCACATAGGAGTGGGACTTTGCTCAGATTGTAGCCAAAGTCCCTGAGGGTTTGCCTCATCCAAAGTAGTTGCGCGCAACACTGTCCTGCGGCAACATACTCGGCCTCAGCGGTGGATAGGGCAACGGAGGTTTGTTTCTTAGATTTCCATGACACCAGGGACCTTCCTAGGAATTGGCACGTCCCCGATGTACTCTTCCTATCGACCTTACATCCAGCATAATCGGAGTCTGAGTATCCAATCAAGTCAAAGGTAGACCCCTTTGGATACCAGAGCCCGAGGCAAGGCGTAGCAACTAAATATCTAAGAATTCGCTTCACCGCCACTAAGTGACACTCCTTAGGATCGGATTGAAATCTAGCACACATGCATACGCTAAGCATAATATCCGGTCTACTAGCACATAAGTAAAGTAATGAACCTATCATTGACCGGTATGCTTTTTGATCAACGGACTTACCTCCTTTGTTGAGGTCAGTGTGTCCGTCGGTTCCCATCGGTGTCTTTGCAGGCTTGGCGTCCTTCATCCCAAACCGCTTTAGCAGGTCCTGCGTGTACTTCGTTTGGGAGATGAAGGTGCCGTCCTTGAGTTGCTTCACTTGGAACCCAAGGAAGTAGTTCAACTCGCCCATCATCGACATCTCGAATTTCTGCGTCATCACCCTGCTAAACTCTTCACAAGACTTTTTATTAGTAGAACCAAATATTATGTCATCGACATAAATTTGGCACACAAATAAATCACCATCACATGTCTTAGTGAAAAGAGTTGGATCGACTTTCCCAACCTTGAAAGCATTAGCAATTAAGAAATCTCTAAGGCATTCATACCATGCTCTTGGGGCTTGCTTAAGTCCATAGAGCGCCTTAGAGAGCTTACACACGTGGTCGGGGTACCGTTCATCCTCGAAGCCAGGGGGTTGCTCCACGTACACCTCCTCCTTGATTGGCCCGTTAAGGAAGGCGCTCTTCACATCCATTTGGTACAACCTGAAAGAGTGATGAGCGGCATATGCTAGCAAGATACGAATTGACTCTAGCCTAGCCACAGGAGCAAAAGTCTCCTCAAAGTCCAAACCTGCGACTTGTGCATAACCTTTTGCCACAAGTCGAGCCTTGTTCCTTGTCACCACCCCGTGCTCGTCCTGTTTGTTGTGGAACACCCACTTGGTTCCCACAACATTTTGCTTGGGACGAGGCACCAGTGTCCAAACTTCATTGCGCTTGAAGTTGTTTAACTCCTCTTGCATGGCCAACACCCAGTCCGGATCTAGCAAGGCTTCTTCTACCCTGAAAGGCTCAATAGAAGAGACAAAGGAGTAATGTTCACAAAAATTAACTAATCGAGATCGAGTAGTTACTCCCTTGCTAATGTCACCCAGAATTTGGTCGACGGGATGATCCCTTTGAATCATCGCTCGAACTTGGGTTGGAGGTGCCGGTTGCGCTTCTTCCTCCATCACATGATCATCTTGTGCTCCCCCTTGATCACACGCCTCCACTTGAGGTACCTGTTCGTCATCATGGGTTGGGGGATGCACCATGGTTGAGGAAGAAGGCTGATCTTGCTCCAAGTGTTCCTGTGGTCGCACATCACCAATCGCCATGGTGCGCATAGCGGCCGTTGGAACATCTTCTTCATCTACATCATCAAGATCAACAACTTGCTCTCTTGGAGAGCCATTAGTCTCATCAAATACAACGTCGCTAGAGACTTCAACCAAACCCGATGATTTGTTGAAGACTCTATACGCCTTTGTATTTGAGTCATAACCTAATAAAAACCCTTCTACTGCTTTGGGAGCAAACTTAGAATTTCTACCCTTCTTCACTAGAATGTAGCACTTGCTCCCAAATACACGAAAGTAAGATACATTGGGTTTGTTACCGGTTAGTAGCTCATACGACGTCTTCTTGAGGAGGCGATGAAGGTAGACCCTGTTGATGGCGTGGAAAGCCGTGTTCACGGCTTCCGTCCAAAAGCACTCGGGGGTCTTGAACTCTCCTAGCATCGTCCTCGCCATGTCGATGAGCGTCCTGTTCTTCCTCTCTACCACACCATTTTGCTGTGGTGTGTAGGGGGCGGAGAACTCGTGCTTGATCCCTTCCTCTTCAAGGAACTCCTCCACTTGAAGGTTTTTGAACTCGGACCCGTTGTCGCTCCTTATCTTCTTCACCTTGAGCTCAAACTCATTTTGAGCTCTCCTGAGGAAGCGCTTGAGGGTCCCTTGGGTTTCAGACTTATCCTGCAAAAAGAACACCCAAGTGAAGCGGGAAAAGTCATCAACAATAACTAGACCATACTTACTTCCTCCTATACTCAGATAGGCGACGGGTCCGAAGAGGTCCATATGCAGCAGCTCCAGGGGTCTTGATGTGGTCATCACATTCTTGCTGTGATGTGCTCCTCCCACTTGTTTACCTGCCTGACAAGCTGCACAAGGTCTATCTTTTTCGAATTTTACATTAGTCAATCCTATCACGTGTTCTCCCTTTAGAAGCTTGTGAAGGTTCTTCATCCCCACATGTGCCAAGCGGCGATGCCACAGCCAGCCCATGCAAGTCTTAGCTATTAAGCATGCATCTAGACCGGCCTCTTCTTTTGCAAAATCAACTAAGTAAAGTTTGCCGTCTAATACACCCTTAAAAGCTAGTGAACCATCACTTCTTCTAAAGACAGACACATCTATGTTTGTGAATAAACAGTTATACCCCATATTGCACAATTGACTAACAGATAGTAAATTGTAACCAAGAGACTCTACTAAAAACACATTGGAAATAGAATGCTCATTGGAAATTGCAATTTTACCTAACCCTTTTACCTTGCCTTGATTCCCATCACCGAATATAATCGAATCTTGGGAATCCTTACTCTTGACGTAGGAGGTGAACATCTTCTTCTCCCCCGTCATATAGTTTGTGCATCCGCTGTCTATAATCCAGCTTGAACCCCCGGATGCATAAACCTGCAAGGCAAATTTAGGCTTGGGTTTTAGGTACCCAACTCTTGTTGGGTCCTGCAAGGTTAGCACATATATCCTTAGGGACCCAAATGCAAGTTTTATCTCCCTTGCATCTTGTCCCTAACTTCCTAGCAATAACCTTTTTACCCTTTCTACAAATAGCAAAGGGAGCATTGCAAGCATAATAAATGGTAGAAGGTTTGTTCACAACTTTTCTAGGAACATGAGCAACATTTCTTTTAGGAACAACATTTCTCCTAGTAACATTTCTATCATACTCATATGAAGAACTAGGAGCAAACATGGCATGAGAATCATAAACATATGAATCAAAATCATTACAAGCATTTCTAGCATGTCTCCTATCATGGTACATAAAGGCATGGTTCCTTTTTGCACTACTAGCCATAGGGGCCTTCCCTTTCTCCTTGGCGGGAATGGGAGCCTTATGGCTTGTTAAGTTCTTGGCTTCCCTCTTGAAGCCAAGCCCATCCTTAATTGAGGGGTGTCTACCAACCGTGTAGGCATCCCTAGCAAATTTTAGTTTTTCAAAATCACTTTTGCTAGTCTTAAGTTGAGCATTAAGACTAGCCACTTCATCATTTAGTTTTGAAATTGAAACTAAGTGTTCACTACAAGCATTAACATCAAAATCCTTACATCTAGTGCAAATTGTAATATTTTCAACACAAGAGTTACTTGCTACTTCTAGTTTAGCAGTTAAAACATTAATTTCATCTTTTAAAGAAGAAATGGTTTCATTACAAGTAGAAAGTTCACAAGAAAGTATTCCATTTCTTTTAACTTCTAGAGCAAGTGAATTTTGTGCACTAACAAATTTATCATGTTCTTCATATAAAAGGTCTTCCTGTTTCTCTAAGATTCTATCCTTTTCATTTAAGGCATCAATCAACTCATTAATCTTAGCTATCTTAGTTCTATCCAATCCCTTGAATAAACTAGAGTAATCAATTTCATCTTCATCACTAGATTCGTCCTCACTTGAAGAAGCATAGGTAGAGTTCCGAGTACATACCTTCTTCTCCCTTGCCATAAGGCATGTGTGACGCTCGTTTGGGAAGAGGGTTGATTTGTTGAAGGCGGTGGCGGCGAGTCCTTCATTGTCGGAGTCGGAAGAGGAGCAATCCGAGTCCCATTCCTTGCCTAGATGCGCCTCCCCCTTTGCCTTCTTGTAGTGCTTCTTCTTCTCCCTTTTGTTCCCCTTTTCCTGATCACTTTCATTATCCGGACAGTTAGCAATAAAATGACCAAGCTTACCGCATTTGAAGCATGATCGCTTCCCCTTGGTCTTAGTCATGCTCGGCTGTCCATTGCGACCCTTTAGCACCGTCTTGAATCTCTTGATAATGAGGGCCATTTCTTCATCATTAAGACCGGCCGCCTCAATTTGCGCCACCTTGCTGGGTAGCGCCTCCTTGCTCCTTGTTGCCTTGAGAGCAATGGGTTGAGGCTCATGGATTGGGCCATTCAACGCGTCGTCCACGTACCTCGCCTCCTTGATCATCATTCGCCCACTCACAAATTTCCCAAGAATTTCTTCGGGCGACATCTTGATGTACCTAGGATTTTCACGAATATTGTTCACCAAGTGAGGATCAAGAACGGTAAATGACCTTAGCATTAGGCGGACGACGTCGTGATCCGTCCATCGCGTGCTTCCGTAGCTCCTTATTTTGTTGATAAGGATCTTGAGCCGGTTGTATGTTTGTGTCGGCTCCTCGCCCCTTATCATCGCAAATCGTCCGAGCTCGCCCTCCACCAACTCCATCTTGGTGAGTAAGGTGACATCATTCCCCTCATGAGAGATCTTGAGGGTGTCCCAAATCTGCTTGGCATTGTCCAAGCCGCTCACCTTGTGATACTCGTCCCTGCACAAAGAGGCTAGCAACACAGTAGTAGCTTGTGCATTTTTATGGATCTGTTCATTAATAAATGAAGGGCTGTCCGAGCTATCAGATTTCATTCCACTTTCCACAATCTCCCAAATGCTTGGATGGAGAGAAAATAGGTGAGTACGCATTTTGTGACTCCAAAATCCGTAGTCCTCTCCATCAAAGTGAGGAGGCTTGCCAAGTGGAATGGGGAGCAAATGAGTATTTGAGCTATGTGGAATGCGCGAATAATCAAAAGAGAAGTTTGAGTTAACCGTCTTTTGTTTGTCGTAGTCGTCGTTGTCCTTTTGGGAAGAAGAGGACTCGTCGCTGTCGTAGTAGACGATCTCCTTGATGCGTCTTGTCTTCTTCTTCTTCCCATCTTTTCGTTTGTGGCCCGAGCCCGAGTCGTTGGACTTGTCATCCCTTGGCTCGTTGACAAAGGATTCCTTCTCCTTGTCGTTGATCACAATTCCCTTCCCTTTAGCATCCATCTCTTCGGGCGGTTAGTCCCTTTCTTGAAGAGAACGGCTCTGATACCAATTGAGAGCACCTAGAGGGGGGGGGGTGAATAGGTGATCCTGTAAAAACTTCAAAAACTTAAGCCACAAAACTTTGATTAAGCGTTAGCACAGTAATTGCCAAGTGGCTAGAGAGAGTCAAAACACGATAACCACAAGAAAGCAATCACAGAGTTGACACGGTGGTTATCCCGTGGTTCGGCCAAGTACAAAACTTGCCTACTCCACGTTGTGGCGTCCCAATGGACGAGAGTTGCACTCAACTCCTCTCAAGTGATCCAATGATCAACTTGAATACCACGGTGTTTTTCTTTCCTTTGATCTTTTCCCGTTTACGAGGAATCTCCACAACTTGGAGTCTCTCGCCCTTACAATTGAGTTCACAAAGAAGCACGGAGTAAGGTGGGAATGAGCAACGCACACAAGACTCGAAAATCAGAGCAACAACACGCACACAAGTCGCAACAAGAGCTCGCAACGCAACACAAAGAGTTCACAACTCCACAAGAGCTCTATATGCTATCACAATGAAACGAATGCGTGAGATTGATGTCTTGGTGCTTAGAAGAGTTGTAGGAATGCTTGGTGTCCTCCTCCATGCGCCTAGGGGTCCCTTTTATAGCCCCAAGGCAGCTAGGAGCCGTTGAGAACAAATCTAGAAGGCCATCCTTGCCTTCTGTCGTCGGGTGCACCGGACAGTCCGGTGCACACCGGACACTGTCCGGTGCCCGATTTGTTTCCATAAACAGCGCAGCCGACCGTTGCTGACTGTTGCAGATCTGGGAGCCGTTGGCGCACCGGACAGTCCGGTGCACACCGGACAGTCCGGTGCCCCCCTTCTGACCGTTGGCTCGGCCACGTGTCTCGCGCGGATTGCGCGGCCGACCGTTGGCCTAGCCGACCGTTGGCTCACCGGACAGTCCGGTGTACACCGGACAGTCCGGTGAATTTTAGCCGAAGTCGCCGGAGAAAAACCCGAGAGCGGCTGGTTTGCGCCGCGCTGGTCTGGCGCACCGGACACTGTCCGGTGCACACCGGACAGTCCGGTGCCCCAGCCCGAAACAGCCTTTGGCTGTACACAGCCACTCTCCACTTCTTTTCTTTTCTTCTTCTTCCTGTTTCTAACACTTAGACAAGATATTAGTACACAAAAACCAATGTACTAAGGCTTAGAAACATACCTTTTATCTTGATTTGCACTTTGTTCCTCCAGAAGCATAAATACACATTTAAGCCCTTGTGTTGGTACACAATCACCAAAATACTTAGAAATGGCCCAAGGGCACATTTCCCTTTCAATCTCCCCCTTTTTGGTGATTTATGCCAACACAACATAAAGCAACTAGAACAAGTGCAAAATCACTTCAAGTAAAACACATTTGAGTTTTATTCAATTTTGGCATATATGGGTCATCCTTTGCCACCACTTGGTTTGTTTTTTGCAAATCAAACTCAAATCTCTATCTCTAAGTCAAACACACATGTTGAAGCATAAAGAGAGTTATTCTAAAAGAGATTGATCAAAGATTTCAAAAAACTCCCCCTTTTTCCCATAATTACTACTTCTCCCCACAAGAAGCCAACTTTTCACAAAAAAAGACAATAAGAGAGTTTTGACAAAACAAAAGCTCTACTCCACTATTTTCAAATCTCTCTACTATTTTCAAATCTCTCAAGTGGTAGCTGATCCATTTATTGCTTTGGCCTTTATTTTCTCCCCCTTTGGCATCAAGCACCAAAACGGAATCAATCTTGGCCCTTTTAACCCCATTGCCTCACCAAAATCTTCAATTAAGATCAAATGGCAATAAGAGTACATGAGATGAACTTGGAATAAGTTACCCTCTCATCGGAGTGCAGTGGAAGTCTTTCATTGGTCCAAGTCCACCTTTCCCTTTCAATTCTCCTTCGAGACTAAGTCAAACAAACTCAAGCATATGGTTAGTCTCAAAGGGTCAAGTTGTAACACAACTCCCCCTAAACATGTGCATCACTTAGCAACGGACTTGTGAGGTCCAGGGAGTGTCAGTACAACTTGAGCACCATAATAAGCAACAAAATGCAGAAAGAACATGATCAAGGCATAAACACGTGTATGCTATAATTCAATCCAAGTTCCGCGAATCTAAGACATTTAGCTCACTACGCAACCTGCAGAAGGTCTTCTCATCTAGAGGCTTGGTAAAGATATCGGCTAGCTGGTTCTCGGTGCTAACATGAAACACTTCGATATCCCCCTTTTGCTGGTGGTCTCTCAAAAAGTGATGCCGGATGTCTATGTGCTTTGTGCGGCTGTGTTCAACAGGATTTTCCGCCATGCGGATAGCACTCTCATTATCACATAGGAGTGGGACTTTGCTCAGATTGTAGCCAAAGTCCCTGAGGGTTTGCCTCATCCAAAGTAGTTGCGCGCAACACTGTCCTGCGGCAACATACTCGGCCTCAGCGGTGGATAGGGCAACGGAGGTTTGTTTCTTAGATTTCCATGACACCAGGGACCTTCCTAGGAATTGGCACGTCCCCGATGTACTCTTCCTATCGACCTTACATCCAGCATAATCGGAGTCTGAGTATCCAATCAAGTCAAAGGTAGACCCCTTTGGATACCAGAGCCCGAGGCAAGGCGTAGCAACTAAATATCTAAGAATTCGCTTCACCGCCACTAAGTGACACTCCTTAGGATCGGATTGAAATCTAGCACACATGCATACGCTAAGCATAATATCCGGTCTACTAGCACATAAGTAAAGTAATGAACCTATCATTGACCGGTATGCTTTTTGATCAACGGACTTACCTCCTTTGTTGAGGTCAGTGTGTCCGTCGGTTCCCATCGGTGTCTTTGCAGGCTTGGCGTCCTTCATCCCAAACCGCTTTAGCAGGTCCTGCGTGTACTTCGTTTGGGAGATGAAGGTGCCGTCCTTGAGTTGCTTCACTTGGAACCCAAGGAAGTAGTTCAACTCGCCCATCATCGACATCTCGAATTTCTGCGTCATCACCCTGCTAAACTCTTCACAAGACTTTTTATTAGTAGAACCAAATATTATGTCATCGACATAAATTTGGCACACAAATAAATCACCATCACATGTCTTAGTGAAAAGAGTTGGATCGACTTTCCCAACCTTGAAAGCATTAGCAATTAAGAAATCTCTAAGGCATTCATACCATGCTCTTGGGGCTTGCTTAAGTCCATAGAGCGCCTTAGAGAGCTTACACACGTGGTCGGGGTACCGTTCATCCTCGAAGCCAGGGGGTTGCTCCACGTACACCTCCTCCTTGATTGGCCCGTTAAGGAAGGCGCTCTTCACATCCATTTGGTACAACCTGAAAGAGTGATGAGCGGCATATGCTAGCAAGATACGAATTGACTCTAGCCTAGCCACAGGAGCAAAAGTCTCCTCAAAGTCCAAACCTGCGACTTGTGCATAACCTTTTGCCACAAGTCGAGCCTTGTTCCTTGTCACCACCCCGTGCTCGTCCTGTTTGTTGTGGAACACCCACTTGGTTCCCACAACATTTTGCTTGGGACGAGGCACCAGTGTCCAAACTTCATTGCGCTTGAAGTTGTTTAACTCCTCTTGCATGGCCAACACCCAGTCCGGATCTAGCAAGGCTTCTTCTACCCTGAAAGGCTCAATAGAAGAGACAAAGGAGTAATGTTCACAAAAATTAACTAATCGAGATCGAGTAGTTACTCCCTTGCTAATGTCACCCAGAATTTGGTCGACGGGATGATCCCTTTGAATCATCGCTCGAACTTGGGTTGGAGGTGCCGGTTGCGCTTCTTCCTCCATCACATGATCATCTTGTGCTCCCCCTTGATCACACGCCTCCACTTGAGGTACCTGTTCGTCATCATGGGTTGGGGGATGCACCATGGTTGAGGAAGAAGGCTGATCTTGCTCCAAGTGTTCCTGTGGTCGCACATCACCAATCGCCATGGTGCGCATAGCGGCCGTTGGAACATCTTCTTCATCTACATCATCAAGATCAACAACTTGCTCTCTTGGAGAGCCATTAGTCTCATCAAATACAACGTCGCTAGAGACTTCAACCAAACCCGATGATTTGTTGAAGACTCTATACGCCTTTGTATTTGAGTCATAACCTAATAAAAACCCTTCTACTGCTTTGGGAGCAAACTTAGAATTTCTACCCTTCTTCACTAGAATGTAGCACTTGCTCCCAAATACACGAAAGTAAGATACATTGGGTTTGTTACCGGTTAGTAGCTCATACGACGTCTTCTTGAGGAGGCGATGAAGGTAGACCCTGTTGATGGCGTGGAAAGCCGTGTTCACGGCTTCCGTCCAAAAGCACTCGGGGGTCTTGAACTCTCCTAGCATCGTCCTCGCCATGTCGATGAGCGTCCTGTTCTTCCTCTCTACCACACCATTTTGCTGTGGTGTGTAGGGGGCGGAGAACTCGTGCTTGATCCCTTCCTCTTCAAGGAACTCCTCCACTTGAAGGTTTTTGAACTCGGACCCGTTGTCGCTCCTTATCTTCTTCACCTTGAGCTCAAACTCATTTTGAGCTCTCCTGAGGAAGCGCTTGAGGGTCCCTTGGGTTTCAGACTTATCCTGCAAAAAGAACACCCAAGTGAAGCGGGAAAAGTCATCAACAATAACTAGACCATACTTACTTCCTCCTATACTCAGATAGGCGACGGGTCCGAAGAGGTCCATATGCAGCAGCTCCAGGGGTCTTGATGTGGTCATCACATTCTTGCTGTGATGTGCTCCTCCCACTTGTTTACCTGCCTGACAAGCTGCACAAGGTCTATCTTTTTCGAATTTTACATTAGTCAATCCTATCACGTGTTCTCCCTTTAGAAGCTTGTGAAGGTTCTTCATCCCCACATGTGCCAAGCGGCGATGCCACAGCCAGCCCATGCAAGTCTTAGCTATTAAGCATGCATCTAGACCGGCCTCTTCTTTTGCAAAATCAACTAAGTAAAGTTTGCCGTCTAATACACCCTTAAAAGCTAGTGAACCATCACTTCTTCTAAAGACAGACACATCTATGTTTGTGAATAAACAGTTATACCCCATATTGCACAATTGACTAACAGATAGTAAATTGTAACCAAGAGACTCTACTAAAAACACATTGGAAATAGAATGCTCATTGGAAATTGCAATTTTACCTAACCCTTTTACCTTGCCTTGATTCCCATCACCGAATATAATCGAATCTTGGGAATCCTTACTCTTGACGTAGGAGGTGAACATCTTCTTCTCCCCCGTCATATGGTTTGTGCATCCGCTGTCTATAATCCAGCTTGAACCCCCGGATGCATAAACCTGCAAGGCAAATTTAGGCTTGGGTTTTAGGTACCCAACTCTTGTTGGGTCCTGCAAGGTTAGCACATATATCCTTAGGGACCCAAATGCAAGTTTTATCTCCCTTGCATCTTGTCCCTAACTTCCTAGCAATAACCTTTTTACCCTTTCTACAAATAGCAAAGGGAGCATTGCAAGCATAATAAATGGTAGAAGGTTTGTTCACAACTTTTCTAGGAACATGAGCAACATTTCTTTTAGGAACAACATTTCTCCTAGTAACATTTCTATCATACTCATATGAAGAACTAGGAGCAAACATGGCATGAGAATCATAAACATATGAATCAAAATCATTACAAGCATTTCTAGCATGTCTCCTATCATGGTACATAAAGGCATGGTTCCTTTTTGCACTACTAGCCATAGGGGCCTTCCCTTTCTCCTTGGCGGGAATGGGAGCCTTATGGCTTGTTAAGTTCTTGGCTTCCCTCTTGAAGCCAAGCCCATCCTTAATTGAGGGGTGTCTACCAACCGTGTAGGCATCCCTAGCAAATTTTAGTTTTTCAAAATCACTTTTGCTAGTCTTAAGTTGAGCATTAAGACTAGCCACTTCATCATTTAGTTTTGAAATTGAAACTAAGTGTTCACTACAAGCATTAACATCAAAATCCTTACATCTAGTGCAAATTGTAATATTTTCAACACAAGAGTTACTTGCTACTTCTAGTTTAGCAGTTAAAACATTAATTTCATCTTTTAAAGAAGAAATGGTTTCATTACAAGTAGAAAGTTCACAAGAAAGTATTCCATTTCTTTTAACTTCTAGAGCAAGTGAATTTTGTGCACTAACAAATTTATCATGTTCTTCATATAAAAGGTCTTCCTGTTTCTCTAAGATTCTATCCTTTTCATTTAAGGCATCAATCAACTCATTAATCTTAGCTATCTTAGTTCTATCCAATCCCTTGAATAAACTAGAGTAATCAATTTCATCTTCATCACTAGATTCGTCCTCACTTGAAGAAGCATAGGTAGAGTTCCGAGTACATACCTTCTTCTCCCTTGCCATAAGGCATGTGTGACGCTCGTTTGGGAAGAGGGTTGATTTGTTGAAGGCGGTGGCGGCGAGTCCTTCATTGTCGGAGTCGGAAGAGGAGCAATCCGAGTCCCATTCCTTGCCTAGATGCGCCTCCCCCTTTGCCTTCTTGTAGTGCTTCTTCTTCTCCCTTTTGTTCCCCTTTTCCTGATCACTTTCATTATCCGGACAGTTAGCAATAAAATGACCAAGCTTACCGCATTTGAAGCATGATCGCTTCCCCTTGGTCTTAGTCATGCTCGGCTGTCCATTGCGACCCTTTAGCACCGTCTTGAATCTCTTGATAATGAGGGCCATTTCTTCATCATTAAGACCGGCCGCCTCAATTTGCGCCACCTTGCTGGGTAGCGCCTCCTTGCTCCTTGTTGCCTTGAGAGCAATGGGTTGAGGCTCATGGATTGGGCCATTCAACGCGTCGTCCACGTACCTCGCCTCCTTGATCATCATTCGCCCACTCACAAATTTCCCAAGAATTTCTTCGGGCGACATCTTGATGTACCTAGGATTTTCACGAATATTGTTCACCAAGTGAGGATCAAGAACGGTAAATGACCTTAGCATTAGGCGGACGACGTCGTGATCCGTCCATCGCGTGCTTCCGTAGCTCCTTATTTTGTTGATAAGGATCTTGAGCCGGTTGTATGTTTGTGTCGGCTCCTCGCCCCTTATCATCGCAAATCGTCCGAGCTCGCCCTCCACCAACTCCATCTTGGTGAGTAAGGTGACATCATTCCCCTCATGAGAGATCTTGAGGGTGTCCCAAATCTGCTTGGCATTGTCCAAGCCGCTCACCTTGTGATACTCGTCCCTGCACAAAGAGGCTAGCAACACAGTAGTAGCTTGTGCATTTTTATGGATCTGTTCATTAATAAATGAAGGGCTGTCCGAGCTATCAGATTTCATTCCACTTTCCACAATCTCCCAAATGCTTGGATGGAGAGAAAATAGGTGAGTACGCATTTTGTGACTCCAAAATCCGTAGTCCTCTCCATCAAAGTGAGGAGGCTTGCCAAGTGGAATGGGGAGCAAATGAGTATTTGAGCTATGTGGAATGCGCGAATAATCAAAAGAGAAGTTTGAGTTAACCGTCTTTTGTTTGTCGTAGTCGTCGTTGTCCTTTTGGGAAGAAGAGGACTCGTCGCTGTCGTAGTAGACGATCTCCTTGATGCGTCTTGTCTTCTTCTTCTTCCCATCTTTTCGTTTGTGGCCCGAGCCCGAGTCGTTGGACTTGTCATCCCTTGGCTCGTTGACAAAGGATTCCTTCTCCTTGTCGTTGATCACAATTCCCTTCCCTTTAGCATCCATCTCTTCGGGCGGTTAGTCCCTTTCTTGAAGAGAACGGCTCTGATACCAATTGAGAGCACCTAGAGGGGGGGGGTGAATAGGTGATCCTGTAAAAACTTCAAAAACTTAAGCCACAAAACTTTGATTAAGCGTTAGCACAGTAATTGCCAAGTGGCTAGAGAGAGTCAAAACACGATAACCACAAGAAAGCAATCACAGAGTTGACACGGTGGTTATCCCGTGGTTCGGCCAAGTACAAAACTTGCCTACTCCACGTTGTGGCGTCCCAATGGACGAGAGTTGCACTCAACTCCTCTCAAGTGATCCAATGATCAACTTGAATACCACGGTGTTTTTCTTTCCTTTGATCTTTTCCCGTTTACGAGGAATCTCCACAACTTGGAGTCTCTCGCCCTTACAATTGAGTTCACAAAGAAGCACGGAGTAAGGTGGGAATGAGCAACGCACACAAGACTCGAAAATCAGAGCAACAACACGCACACAAGTCGCAACAAGAGCTCGCAACGCAACACAAAGAGTTCACAACTCCACAAGAGCTCTATATGCTATCACAATGAAACGAATGCGTGAGATTGATGTCTTGGTGCTTAGAAGAGTTGTAGGAATGCTTGGTGTCCTCCTCCATGCGCCTAGGGGTCCCTTTTATAGCCCCAAGGCAGCTAGGAGCCGTTGAGAACAAATCTAGAAGGCCATCCTTGCCTTCTGTCGTCGGGTGCACCGGACAGTCCGGTGCACACCGGACACTGTCCGGTGCCCGATTTGTTTCCATAAACAGCGCAGCCGACCGTTGCTGACTGTTGCAGATCTGGGAGCCGTTGGCGCACCGGACAGTCCGGTGCACACCGGACAGTCTGGTGCCCCCCTTCTGACCGTTGGCTCGGCCACGTGTCTCGCGCGGATTGCGCGGCCGACCGTTGGCCTAGCCGACCGTTGGCTCACCGGACAGTCCGGTGTACACCGGACAGTCCGGTGAATTTTAGCCGAAGTCGCCGGAGAAAAACCCGAGAGCGGCTGGTTTGCGCCGCGCTGGTCTGGCGCACCGGACACTGTCCGGTGCACACCGGACAGTCCGGTGCCCCAGCCCGAAACAGCCTTTGGCTGTACACAGCCACTCTCCACTTCTTTTCTTTTCTTCTTCTTCCTGTTTCTAACACTTAGACAAGATATTAGTACACAAAAACCAATGTACTAAGGCTTAGAAACATACCTTTTATCTTGATTTGCACTTTGTTCCTCCAGAAGCATAAATACACATTTAAGCCCTTGTGTTGGTACACAATCACCAAAATACTTAGAAATGGCCCAAGGGCACATTTCCCTTTCACCTAGGTTCTTCAATTAAGTCGCTTGAATTGCAACAGAGATTTTCAAGTCCTTCTCCATTGGTCACATGGAATCGGTGAGCTATGTCTTGATTCGACGCCGCTTCTGGTTGAAAAACAGCATCATCGTTGTCCCTGATTGTACTCACGTAGTCAGCACTCTCTGGAGCGACGACTTGTGGGTTGACTTTGATTGCAACCCACCAAGCCCTAAGGCTTGGGTGAGGATATGGCAGGTAGTACACCTGTTTTGCCTGATTTGCAAGGACAACATCGCTCATACTGCTCGGAATCCTAGAGCTATGCTTCACCTCGACATTACCATACTTGTCGACACGAGTCCCACTATGAGCATCAAACCAGTCGCACTCGAAAAACACGACTTTAAGGGTGTGTTTGGTTTGGCTTTTGGCTTTGGCTTTTGCCCCCTAAAAGCCAAAAGCCAACCAAAGGGCTGGATCCAGGAAGCAGCTTTTTCTAAAAGCCGACTTTCTCGTAGTGCAAAACTGAAAGCACCCCTAGACCTGCTTTTAGTGGCTTTTGGATGGAACTGTGAAAACATATATCGAAGAACTTTTAACGACTTTTAGTGGTTTCCACCAAACGATTTTTAGCTTTTTAACAGCACACAGCCTACAGCAGCTTTTTCCACAGCTCACAGCCCACAGCAACTTTTTCCACAGCCACAGCCCAACCAAACAGACCCTAAGTTCTTTGGGGCCATCGAAAATCAACTCTACAATGTTTTGAAGAACACCGTAATAGTCCACTACTTTGTCATCGTCAACATATGAACTTGCCAACACACCACTATTGGTGGTGGCTGCCAATGGTCGACTCTTCTCCAATTTCGCGGTTCGGAAGCGATATCCATTTACATCATAGCGAGTATAGTTTCGGACGGACACAGAGGTATGTGCCATTTGCTGCAAGTCCGGGTGCACAGAGTTTTTGGAAACCTATACAAGTAATTAGTATATGCATTATATCTTCCAAGTCCAAAATTCAAAGATTAAGTATGGACAATGAGAGAACGACAATTACTAACATAATTACGAAACCACTGCACGAAGTTTGGTCCACCTTTCAACCCATCACGTCGAAGATTTTCTAATTGGATGGCCGTAGGTTTACTAGTAGATTTCCAACATTCTTCATCAAACATGCTGGACATATTACAAACATGGAGATTACACTATAGAAATTATGAGATGAGAAAATGGACGTAACTATGAGGAAAACTTACTCGAACGCCTCCTGTGTGCTGTCAATATTGCTATACATATTGTTGGGGACCTTCGGCATCCGAAGGTCCTCAAAAACAGGATTTAACAGTATTTCTGGAGTACAATATGTGAACAGGTATCCTCGGACTCAAATCGGAATCGCAGTAAAACCAGAATGATACGAAGGTTGATACAGCGCCGAAGGTGTGAACAGGAAAGCTTCGGCGTGACAGCAAAGAGTGAAACCGACCTAAAGATGAAAAGGCTATTCAGACCTCGATAGATTACTATAGAATTATTATCAAATGTAAAGGGCACGAATGTAATTTTGTATGGGCTGTGTCCCGTGCCTATAAATAGGTGAACAGTATCCCCGTACTGTTCACGCTGACTTGGCATTCACTTTTTGCGTCACGCTTGTATTGTCATCCCCTCTCGATTGAAGGTACACTTGTAATTCAATAATATTTCTGTTTATGCCTGATAATAATATATAATTGTTCATATTGTCTTTTATATCCTTTACATTTTTACCTTCGTCATTGTTTAATGAGTTTATGAAGGTACGTCCTTTTTAACCTTCGTCCGTAAACCATTATATCCTAAGGGAAATAATGCTTCGGAGGACGAAGGACTTTAACGATTAACATTTTCTATGTTGCCTTGTTCTTAACTCCTAGCACTTGAGAACAAGTCCCCAACATTGGCGCCCACCTCCGGTGAACTCACTTCCATTTCTTGAGCTTGACAACACCTTCGGCAAGCATTACCTTCGTCATGCCGCCGAAGAAAGCTTCAGCAGCAGGGGCTGGCACGTTGCAGCCGCTGGACCCCAATCAAGACGTCCTTTCTCTTAGAGAGGCACGAAGCCAGAAGAGGAAGGCTGCCAGTCCAACACCTCCGGAGGATGATCTAGATCAGGAAATTCAAAATCTGGAAATCCTTCAGCAGCAGGTTCAACGCAAGAAGGAGAAGATGGCCAGGCTAGCTGAACTGCAGAGGCAGATAGACGAAGCCTCTGAAGAAGTTCGTCATCTTGCTCAGGATGAGCAACACCGAAGGCCTCAGCATCAAGACCTTCATCAGGAGGGTCTTCCCAACGAAGATGACTGGTATGACAATTTCCATCATGGGAATTTTGTTTTTGATGATGCTTCTCCCCTGTCCGCTGAGCTGCAGGCTACACCTTGGCCTCCGTCCTACAAGCCGCCTCAGCTCCCCGTATTTGATGGCCACTCAGACCCGAAGCAGTTTTTGATGAGCTACGAAGCAACAGTGTCTTCGTATGGTGGCAATGCTTCAGTCATGGCCAAATCTTTCGTTATGGCTGTCAGAAGTGTTGCTCAAACCTGGTATTCCTCCCTTCGACCAGGAACGATCACTTCATGGCAGAAGCTGAAGGACTTGTTGTTAACTAGCTTTCAAGGGTTTCAGACGAAGCCGGTCACTGCTCAGGCTCTCTTCCAGTGTACTCAGGACCATGAAGAGTACCTTCAGGCATATGTCCGAAGGTTTCTACGATTGAGGGCACAGGCGCCAACAGTGCCCAATGAGATTGTCATTGAGGCTATGATCAAGGGGCTTCGGCCAGGGCCGTCAGCACAGTATTTTGCCAGGAAGCCACCACAAACGCTGGAAAAGCTGCTCCAGAAGATGGACGAATACATTCGAGCTGACAATGATTTTCGTCAAAGAAGGGAGGAGGCTTTCAGGTTTTCTGAGATGACCAGAGGCTTCGGAGGAAGGTTTTACCCGAGGCATGTCAGGTCAATTCACAATTCTACTCAAAATGATGATAAAGGGAGTCAGCAGCAAAGGCCACAATACTCCTCACAGGCTTCAGGGCAGCAGCAAAGCTCTTTCCGACCACCAGCTCCAAGAGGCAGAGGCGCCAGGGGCTTCGGAGGAAGATTTGGTGATCAACCGAGAAGAATCTTTTGCTTATTCTGCGGTGAGAACAAAGGCCATACTACCAGGATGTGCCATGTTACTATTCAGAAGCAAAAGGAAATAGCTGAAGCAGCAGCACAACAAGCCCAGCCGAAGCAGGTCATGCATACAGCTTCGTATCATTCGCCCTACATCCCAGAATATGTGGGCAACCATCCTGCAGTTTCTGTTGCTTCGGCGAGTCAGCCTCAAGCTTCCTGGCAACAGCCTCCGCCTCCACCTCCGTTGCAACAAGGCCAGCAGCCAGAAGGGAGCCAATATGCTCCGCATCAAAGGGACTTCAGAGAACAGTCCGAAGCTCGCACGGTCAACAGCACTGTGCCAGAATCAAAGCACATCTATTGACAAATATCCTACCTTAATAGTAATCTTTTTCATTCAGTTTTATTTTTTGTGTAATAAAGGACATTGTTTAGATTTCATGAAAATAGTTTCACTGATTCCCACAAGGAAAATATATTTTCTGCACAGGCTTCAGTTGTTGAAGTTTAAGGATTTGTCATAACAAAGAGGACCTTCGAATTATCAAAAAAATTCTTCGAAGCAACGAAAAGTCGTTCCAAGGAACGCAGAGTAAGTTTGGCGAAGTCACAAAAAGCCGTTCCGAAGGGAGCGCAGTGTAAGTTTTCTGCTCCAAAGTCGTTCCTAAGGGAATGCAGAGCATACAGCGAAAAGTCAACGCTGATACCGCCTAAGTAAAAGGCGAAGAAGCTCCAAAGTCGTTCCTAAGGGAATGCAGAGCTTACAGCGAAAAGTCAACGCTGATTCCGCTGAAGTAAAAGGCGAAGAAGCTCCTAAGGGAGGCTTACAGCGAAAAGTCAACGTTGATTCACAAAAAGATTATGTGTTTTATCGCGCAGATATGCATGTACCTTCGGAATATCACCTTACATAGCATAACATCATCACATCATTTTTTGCATAACATAAGCATCATACATCATACTGCATATGGCATAAGAAAGGGATATGATATCGATCTTCGGGAAAACGCTTTGAAAAAGGGGCAAATCATGCCAAGTCACAAGGAGAAACAATATTGATCTCTGAAGTACAGCTTCGAAGAATGTTTCTACGAAGCTTGAACACTTTTCAGAATACTTTGGATATTATTGTGATAAATGGCAATTCTTCTTCACGAAGCATGAAAAGAAGGGAAGGTGTTTTTTCGCTAAAGACTCAAAAACGGTACGTATGTAAAGTTTCATGCATCGTAAAGAATTGAATCATAAAGAAAAATAAAACAAGTATATTACATGCAGGATTACAAGATATTACACATATTACATTTAAAATGTTTTTGCAAGAGCATTTAGTCTTCCCTAAGCACTACCTCTGCAGCTTCGTTAACAGTCGATCGACAACTTCATCCATAATAGCTTCAGCCATCTTTTTAATTTCATCGTCACCCCTAGGCCGAGCACCCGGAAATACTTCAGTAGGATCTGAGGAAGGACAGGACACGGCTACATTGCTATTACAAATCGCAAACAAATCTTAAAGCCTAAGATTACAACACGATAAAAACTATTATTTAATACCTAATTGACCTTCGGCCTCTGCGCTCTTTTTAGCAGCCTCAGCTACTTCTCTAGCATCGTGAATGCCCTTTTCACTTCTTCGAATAATTTCTCCGGCCATTTCTCGGCCACCATTATCCCAGATATCAGTAAAAAATTTTCCACCAATTATGCTAGCTTCAGCCGAAGGATCTCTTGTGTCTTCAAAGGACAAAGCAGCTTCGGATTGAGCTAAATTTTTTACATGTTCGCAGCCCTTCTTCTCTAAGATGGTGGCAATCCCTCTAGCGCCAGAGAAGGCACATATATCTCCTCGGCTATTTAAAATTTCTTCGAAGGCTTCAGCTTCGTGGTCAATCCATTCGATGACACCTTCGGGATTGCCTCTCGAAAAGTTTTCCTCACTGGAGAATGCGCCGACTTTGGCAAAGCTAGCCTTTAATTTCTTAACACAATCTATAGATTTGTTATAACATCTCTTTTTGGACGAACGAAGCTCTTCAACAGTCACTTCTAGGTGATCTGCCCATTGATCGCTGAGTTCACGCTTTGTTTCTTCGAGTATGCGTTCTTCCTTGGCTCTGGCCAGTTGTTTCCGAAGGTCTTCAATTTCGCGCTTTTGAGCTTCAGCTTGACTTTTAAAAGCAACTTCGTCTTCCTTTATTTTATTCATCAATGAGTATAATATTTTATCTTTTTCGAGACCTTCGTTCCTCAGTTCAATTACTTCGGAACGAAGGTTACTCAGGGCTATAGTACATCCTTCGTCTTCAGCATCTTTCTATGCTCTGAGGGCATTGCTAAGTATCAAGCCCTGCAAAGAGAAGTATGTGTGTGTCAATAGGTTTAAACGAACGGAAAAATGCAAGGGTTTCATTTGTCGTACCTTTAAGCTATTGTAAGCCAGGCTGTCGGCCAGATCGTTCTTCGACAGCACTGAGAGCCCGTCTTCTAAAGTCGGGAATCCGAAGCTCTTGCTCATCTCCCGGCAGACAGAAATCTCCTTGCTGTCGGGAAGACAATACAAGAAGTCTTCTTCTCCACTGCCATTGAATATTAACGCCCCCTTCGGATATTTCAGTTTTTGGGCGTAATGCTGGGCCTCTTGCTCTTCTTTTTCTGACAATTTTTTCCCTGAAGCATGACGAAAAATATAATCACGAACTTTGGGGGATGCTTCGGGGGCAATAACACCGGTTTCTTCAACGAAAGTTGGTTTTAATATTTTTTCTGCCTCACTCTCCAAGGGTTTTATCTTTGCGGGCTCTGAGGGCTCAGCTTCGGCTTCAATCCCTTGCTCTGAAGCTTTAGAACCAGAAATTTCAGTTGCTGTTTCAGGAGTGACAGCAGCCTTCTTCGGAGGTGTGCTTGAAGATTTGATCGTTTCCAGTACATCTAGCACATTAGCCATCCTTTTTCTTTTCGGAGTCATTGCTGGCACTTTTTGATTTTTTACTGTCTCAACGTTTGCTGCAGGACTCAAAACTCCTGATGTTTTGGAGCCCTCAGTTGCTTCTTTTACCTCTTCCATTTTTTCAGTGGACGGCGCTTCGGCTTTCTCTTTTGTTTCTGATAACAAAATGTTTGATTGTTCCAATTCTATCTTTGTTGGCACTTCGGCCGTTTCTGTGACTTCTGGCAACAAGGCTGGCTCGGTTGGTTTTTCAGCTTCGGAGGCCGAAGAAGTTTTTCCGGTAAACTTGGGCACCGAAGCTGGTTCAATATAGCGCGGCCGATGCGTAAGAACCTTTATCTTCTTTCTTTTCGGTTCTGGCTCGCTAGGAGCAGTTGCAGTTTCTTCTATTGCAGAGGTTGTGTTTTTTCTCTTCTGCCTTCGGATGGGATAGCAATAGTCAGGGTAGACAAACCCGATTGCATCAAATACCCGATTCAGCCTCTTCTTTTTTCGGCCTCCGAAGGCTGCTGACATTGCAGTGTCTTCGGCCTTCGAATAGGTTCCAAGCAGCTCATCACTTAAATTGTCAATGCTTTTTAACCACTCATCATCTGGCTCAATAAATTTATCTCCAAACTTAAAAGTGTACTTAAACCTGATAAGTCCACCTTCGTCGGCCTCTTTTACGGTTTCTTGTGGCATTTCCCATTTCTCCGCAAGAGGCCACACCCTGAAGGCGATATGCTCTTGTACTAAGTCACTTGTTCCTATAAAAGAACAGACAACGCCGAAGGCTCTCTAGCATTCTTCGGCAGCTTCATTCATTTCAACCTTCGGCCTGTGAAGGCCGAAGCTTTGCCAAATAGGACGCATAATTATACCTTTGATATCTTCTCGTGCTTTCAGATCATTTTTTACATAGAACCATTCTGTCATCCAGCCGCTGGGCCATCTCTTCCGAAAGGTTGGCACGGGGCAGCTTGACCCAGACCGAGAAACAAAATTGTAGCAGCCAAAGTTATTATGATACTGTTCTTTACCCCAAGGTATTGTCTCGTATGATAATTCGTGCATATTGCAGAAACTTTTTGCATCAGGCTTCAGACCTTGGCTTCGCACGGCCCATACGAAGATATTCAGCCTTATGATTGCCTCGGGGGTAAGTTGGTGAAGATAGACTTCGAAAATTTTCAGCACCTCCACGACGAAGCTGCTCAAGGGAAATCGCAGCCCAGCCTTCAAAAAGCTTCGGAAAACTACGACTTCATTCTCTTCAGGGTGTGGACAAGTCTTCTCCCCTTCGTCGGCCCTCACAACGGACAAATCCCGGAAATACCTTCCTCTCATGTTAACAAGATGATTCTCTTTGATAGTTGATTTACCATACACTGAATGGCTTGGTCGCCAGGGGCGATCTTCGGAGTCCTCACCACCACTGTCCACATCATAACTTTCGCTGTCACCAGTATCTTCAGACAAACCTTCCAGAATCTCCTTGGTGATTTTTTCTGTGTTGGTCTTCGACATCGCTATAAGAAACCCTAAGTTCTTCTCTTCATCAAGACTCAGCTTCATCTCAGCAACAGCCTTCTTAGCAGCTTCAGACATCTTCGGAAACACTAAAAAACTGTTTTCAAAGCCGAAGCTTCAAAACTAAAAGCTTAGCAAATCACAGTGCACAAGAGCTAAAAATAGAGTGAGCGGGAGTGGTTGGCAAGAAAGCGTGCCAAATGAGTTTGCGGTATGACTGTATTTATACGCTCGGTGCATTGAAAGCTGAAAGACCCCACTTGTCATTGAATGTTGCTATTCTAGCAAAGGGAAGGTGTTTTTTCGGACCTTCGGCGTAAAGCCTTCGTCCATATCGCAATCTAAATTTATTATTTCAAACAAATTAATATTGCGAGGGGCTACTGTTGGGGACCTTCGGCATCCGAAGGTCCTCAAAAACAGGATTTAACAGTATTTCTGGAGTACAATATGTGAACAGGTATCCTCGGACTCAAATCGGAATCGCAGTAAAACCAGAATGATACGAAGGTTGATACAGCGCCGAAGGTGTGAACAGGAAAGCTTCGGCGTGACAGCAAAGAGTGAAACCGACCTAAAGATGAAAAGGCTATTCAGACCTCGATAGATTACTATAGAATTATTATCAAATGTAAAGGGCACGAATGTAATTTTGTATGGGCTGTGTCCCGTGCCTATAAATAGGTGAACAGTATCCCCGTACTGTTCACGCTGACTTGGCATTCACTTTTTGCGTCACGCTTGTATTGTCATCCCCTCTCGATTGAAGGTACACTTGTAATTCAATAATATTTCTGTTTATGCCTGATAATAATATATAATTGTTCATATTGTCTTTTATATCCTTTACATTTTTACCTTCGTCATTGTTTAATGAGTTTATGAAGGTACGTCCTTTTTAACCTTCGTCCGTAAACCATTATATCCTAAGGGAAATAATGCTTCGGAGGACGAAGGACTTTAACGATTAACATTTTCTATGTTGCCTTGTTCTTAACTCCTAGCACTTGAGAACAAGTCCCCAACACATATATAGCATTAGCGTGTTCAAATCTGATGCTTCAATGTGACGTACACTCCCTTTTCCAACTGCTTTACCCGGATTCGCAAAAATTTGAAGGGTGCTTTGGGGTGATTCATTATCGACATGAAGTCGCACTGAAGGCGCAAACACATTGTTGGCTCGAGCGAAATACCTGGTTGAGAATTGAGATATCTCCTTAAGGGCAAAAGCCTCCGCAATACACCCTTCGACTCTAGCCTTGTTCCGAACAGACGCCCTGACCTTTTTCAACGCCCTTTCTATAGGATACATCCACCTGAATTGCACTGGTCCGCCTACCAAAGCTTCCCAAGGCAAATGCATAATTAGATGTTGCATCACATTGAAGAATCCTGGCGGGAAAACCTTTTCAAATTTACAAATAAGAATTGGAATTTCTTTCTCAAATTTCTGCATCAACCTCTTCGATACCGTCTTTGCGCATACTTCCCTATAGAAGTAACTCAACTCTGCAAATATGCTCCAAAGCTCATCCTTAAACAAAAGTCAACGAACATCAACGATCGTCCGTGGCTTATTTAGGTGAACTCCCTATTAGGTAAAGGCCCTAAACCCACCCAAGAGTGTAGGCCGATGCTTGTGATTTATGACATGTAGCCTACGATTGCCGCGAAATTTCGGCAGCATAACCCCGCTGCTCTCCAAGCACACGCCTGAACATGGTGTGTTGGAGAACAATTGAGTTACAAAACTGAAATTCCGCGTCAATCGTAAGGCACATGACACAAATCACAAGCATCGGCTTACACTCTCAGGCTGTCCAAAATACGTGGACAATTCCGGAACGGCGAACCTCACAAGCCAATGTGACGTTCGCCGTTCCCGAACGGGTGACGCATACGGTTCGCTACGGTTAACGATTAAAACTGAGAATAATGTATACATGATAAATTACGAAAACAATGTATACCTGAGAATAATGTACGAGTCTAGCTAACGGTGGAGAAGGTCAAGTCGGAAGAACACCTATATACAGAAAATATTATTGTCAATAAAAAATTCGGCAGCACCTCCCCTATAAAGTGATGTTTCTAAAACCTGCAAATAAACGACAACACGATGGTTGCCAAGAAAACTACATGATAGCTACATAATAAACAATATGCTGACCAGTATATGCTAAACAATATGTTGACCAGTATATGCTAAACAATATGCTACAAGTATATGCTAAACAATATGCTACAAGTATATGTTAATTATATACTCACTAACTTTCCTTCATCCAATATACTAACAACTCTTACGCATACATCTTATCCATGGATATAAACCTCTTGATATAATTCAAACGGCTCTAATTAGATCCAACTGAGGTGCGAACTGGTACTTGCTGCTAGCCCTTGGATCCGAATCTGATGGTGTCCATTTTAAATAACTGAAATCCTTACGCATACATCCGATCGGAGATTCACGGCCAGATTTTAATAGAGCGAATGGGTGTCTCTTGTTATGATCGTAGTCGTCCGTTAGCCAATCACCAGCTCCCACTCGTCACCTTCCACTTGACAACAACATAGGGTGGCACTAGCGCCACCATGACGGAGTAGCTCGCCGGAGCACGCCCTTTTGATGATACCCGGCATGAATCTCAAACCCGATAGAGTATAATAGAGAACCGACCACCGTGAATCCAATAGCCATCCAGATGCCCCGAGTCAGCCTACCCAGACCCCTGCCCACGACGCGCGCAAGGCGGGGTGGTGACGCCGCCCATGCACTGACGAGCAATTAAGCTCCCACTTCTACCTAATCACGTGTTCAGGTAGGTGCTAGAGAATGCGAAGATGAAGGTGGACAAGATGAAGGATACCTCAATGGCGGTGGAGGCAGTGACAGAGATGGCCATGGTATAATGTGTTTCAGCGGCGCCTTTCAACTCCGATGAGTAATTCCTGGATCCTCGACCACTCCCATCACGTAGCGAGGGCACGACCCACTTCTGTGCAATCCGTTGAATCGCCCAAGACTCGTGATTGACGCCCGACGGCAGCGCGACATACCATCCTTCGCAGCGGCTCCTCCCTTTCTCTGTTTGCTCGGTGGCTGGTGGTTTCGTTCTTCTCGCACACAATGACTCAGTTGGATCTAATTAGAGCCGTTTGAATTATATCAAGAGGTTTATATGCTACAAGTACCAGTTAGCCATAATCGCATGCTACTGTTAGGTTGATTTCAGGCAGGACTCGATCAAGAAGCTGAGCTCGTGGTTACCTCGCGCCTTGATCGGAAACGTAACGATCTTATCGATTATGACTTTTGTTCACATCGTGTAATATCAAGGGAAGACAATATCGTCCGTACCTTCCCGTCGGTGGAGCGCGGCGGGCGCGCAGAGCGACGGGCGCGCGGCACGGCGGGCGGCATTGCGGCGTTCCGGCGAGGGAGGACGGCGGGCGGCGTTGCGGCGATGGCGGCGATGGCGGCGCGGAGACAGAGGGCGGGCGGGCGGCGGCGCAAAGAGGAAGTGCGAGACGAGCGAGAGAGAGAAAGTGGGCTGAGGCCGATTAACAGACCACTATTTTCGTCGGCCTCACTGTGGCCGACGAAAATAAGTGACTTATGTTCGTCGGTCTAGCTATGACCGACGAAAATAGAGATTATTTTCGTCGGCCTCGGGGCCCACGAAAATATCTTTCCTATTTTCGTGGGCAGGCCGACGAACATATGTGTTGGCCCACGAAAATAAGCCAAATTTTCGTCGGTCCCGAGGGCCGACGAAAATAACTATGTAATTTCGTAGGCCAACCGACGAAAATAGCTGGGCCCACGAAAATTTATGCGTTTCCTGTAGTGCTCGGCCCAGTCCTCACATCTATTCGTCCGACTCTATCTTTCTGACGTCACCCAAACCAGTCTGCCCTGATGCCCTGTGTCCACCGCCACCACCTTCCTGACGAGACGCTACCTGACCCTGCCCCTTCCTGGTGTATTCACCCCCGCCTCGTCGTTGTCAACCAGTCAACCTGACAAACCAGATTTCCCTCGTCACAAAGATGTGACCTATCCCTGGCGATTGATAAACTTGGCGAACCAGCGAGCCCCAACTCTCAGCTAGAGACGTCATCTGACCTCACCCCTTTCCCGGCGCCCCTGTCCTTTGAGGAGATCGGTATTCAACAAGGTACACACGACTTCGATTTGGTTATCAAGAACTTAGCGCTATGTTTGTTTATTTTGTGCATATAGTTTTCTTTTTGAAATTATATCGTATGTATTGATATGAAACTTGAATTTTATGCAACACTAGTTTTTATGGTCTTACTTGATTTTGTTATGTGGTCTTTTTGACTCCATATAAATTCTAGTCCTATGTCCGCCACTTATTCACGGATCCTGCATTGTCGCCAGTAATCTTGTGTTTTTTATGAGATAATATATCCAGGTGAGGATGAAAGAACAACTATTTATGTGCGTCATATTTCATATGTGACAACCAGGTCACTATGAAACGTCCACACACATCTCTTCATCGAGTGCCCTTTCCCACGTGCGACATGGGAGCCAACACTAGGCATAAAATTCGAGCCTTAAGCTTGAAGCCTGAAATAATCGAGAGACAATACTCGTTTGGCCGTTTAGCCTGAAATTCGATACCCGAATAATTCCTCTCGATAACAAAACTAAATACTCAATTTTAATTCGGGTCTAATCGGGTATCACTCTACGGGTACCCGAAATACTCGTTTGGCCCAAATTTTTTTTTGCTGCTCTGGCTCGGCTGCTTTGCTGTTGGTGGCGCTCAGCTGCTCATGTCCTGCTCGCCTTGGTTACTGTTGTAGTGCTGCCTTACATGTTGTTGCTCTATGTTGGCTGCTACCGGTAGACTATCTATCACACCCCCTATTATTTCATACTTCACTCTGCCTATTTCATACTTTACTTTACAAACAGTGCAATCTATAGTGCAAAACAATACTTTGCACGGTTATTTATATGGCCTTTGGAGATGGCCACCGTAGGAGTGTGTGTTGTGTGAATTGTGAAGGGTGTGTGATGTGTGTGATTAGTGATGTGTGGTGTGTGCGATCAGAGATCAGTGCCGTGACTGATGTGCGTGAGAGGTGAGACCGTGAGTGTGGACATTGTTTGTCTATTTGCTTATTTGTTAACTAGTCAGTTGCTTATACTTTACTATGGTTGTTATATACTCAAATATAACTATTGTTTATTTCCAAACACTAATATATGTGTTTGGCACCAAAAAGAGCCAGCGGACGGTCCGGCCCTGGAGCCGGACGGTCCGCGCCTGCGCAGAATAGATTAGGGTTCCGAGTTTTGTGCTATGTTTGTTAGCTATATTCGCGGATTTAGCTCGGAATCCGGTCGTGTAAAGGGTCCAGCCCCCCTCCTCTATAAAAAGAGAGGTCTACGGCCGATTTGGAATCATCAATCGAATCAATACAACTTCTATTTCGCATTTTATCCTAGGAGTAGTTCTAGTCTAGTTTAGGTTTAGCCTCTCGATCTCCAAATTCTTCGCCTCTCTTCGACTCTACGCCGATTAGAGGAGTCTAGGTCGGCCGGCCCAAGCCTAGACAACCCATAGGATCTCTCCTCCCCGACGGGGTCCCTCCCGGGAGCGAGATCCAGGCGCCGCCGGCGATCTTCCGCCGCCCCTGCGCCCGCGCGGGCCGTCCGGCCCCAGGGCGCGGACCGTCCGGCCGTCAGGCAGGAAACCCTAGCCCCTGCGTCAGGTCGCGGACCGTCCGGCCCCAGGCCGCGGACCGTCCGCGCCTGACCAGAGAGCACCGCCGCCGGTTCTTCTTGAGTATTTGACGCTCCGAAAAAGCGTCAACATACTTTTTGGCGACTCCGCTGGGGAAAACATATTTAGACCTATCAAATCGGCCCTCAATGGCCGGTTCAAGGGATAGCTCTGATATTTCCCCAAGCAACATCATAGAGCCGACTTGGGATACATTGTCGGCTGACGAACAGCTCCGATTCGAGGAGCACAAGGAGCAGATGATCCAGGAGGCGAAAGCGAGGTTCTTGGCCAACTTCAAAGTGGACAGGAACAACAAAGTCGTCCGACATCGGGCGACGGATCCGGCTTCACTGCGACCCACGCCAGACATCCCCAATGTAAGTAATACAAACGAGCTGCAATCTCTTAAGAATTATGTAGATGAACAGCGTGAGCAAATGCAAAATATCATAGGGGATATGCAAAACGACTATAGGAGATTAGCGCGTGCATTTGACAAATCTAGCATTGCAAATTTCCCATCACACGAGGTAGAATTAGGGGGTAATACGCGTAATACATCGGCTGTAGGTTGTCACGACCAGTCACAACCCCTTTATGGGATGCCGATGGACACGTACCCTAAACAACCGCAAATCGGCAGCAAAACAGCCGATCTGCACATGTCCGGACCGTCCGCGCGTGATCGCGGACCGTCCGAGCCAGCCACGGCCGGGCCCGTTTTTAATGAAGTACCCAGACATGCACCCGAGCCACCACAGACGTCACAAAACCCAAACTATCCAGTCGAACGGTACGCATACAACGACGGACGGTCCGCATATAACTACGGACGGTCCGGGTACGTATCCGGACAGTCCGCGCATGAGTCTTTTGAGGAGGATTATTACCTGAATCCTCGCCCATCCCAGCAACACTTCCCATCACACTATGCAATGCACCAGCCCATTAATTCAGGATCCAGAGCCCAGGAAAGCTTTCCGGCCCCACCTAGAAGGCCGGAAAGAAACTATCAAACCTATGAGCCATATAGGGCAAATGGGAATGCACCACGCAGCTCAAACCAATGGGGGGAAAGACAACATACTAACATACAACCAACCCCACCTATGTTTGACCAGAGAGCCGGTGGTCTTGCACCGGCTGCCATTGATATAGTGAGGGAAGAAATAGCCGGGGCGTTCCGAGATAAGCTCGGAGTAAGCATGGTCCCTGGGGGGCAATCATATCGGAAACCTTATGACAGCCGATTTGATCACCACCCGTATTCACAGGGAACTAGAATACCCGAATTCGCAAAATTTTCGGGTGATCAAGGGAAAAACGCGCGCGAACATATAGGCCAGTTCTTAGCGCAATTAGGAGAATTGGCCGACACAGAGGCATTTCGCGTGCGTTTATTTTCATTATCTCTAACAGGAACTGCGTTCGCATGGTATGCCACTTTACCTACTAATTCCATTTCATCATGGGGGGATCTAGAACAAAAATTTTATGATCATTTTTTCTCTGGTGACTATGAGTTGGATTTGGTAGATTTAGTATCATTGCGACAGACAAAAGATGAATCGGTTAATAATTACATCCGGAGATTCCGAGATACAAGAAACCGATGCTTTCAAATTCATTTAGCAGAAAAACAGCTAGTAGGATTAGCCTTTAATGGTCTGCGATATTATTTAAAAGAAAGATTAGAAGGCATCCAATTTTTTACACTAGCACAGTTACACCAGAGAGCTTTGGCTTGCGAAAGCCGGAGCAAGGAAACTGCTAAAACAATGCGTCACAACGTACACATAGTAGAGTGCGACCAAAGTAGCTCAGATGACGAATCCGCAGAAGTGTACGCTGCTGAAATGGTTTGGCCAAAACAGGCCAAATCTTCGGCTTGTTCCTCCTTACAGCCGGTTCAAAAGAAACGGCAAGAAGAGGTTAAGTTTACGTTTAATGTTGGTAAGTGTGATAGAATATTTGACGAATTACTCAAAAATAGCAATATTAAAATAAATCACATTGTTCCATCCGCCGACGAGCTAAAACGTCGTGCGTACTGCAAGTGGCATAACTCATTTTCTCATGCCACTAATGATTGTAATGTATTCCGACGACAGATTCAATCGGCCATTAACGAAGGACGATTGAAATTTCAGGAAATGCAGGTGGATAGAGAGCCCTTTCCGATGAACATGATTGACTTCGAGGGCAAGAACGTCCTGGTTCGGCCAAATACAGCCGATAAAGGCAAAGGCAAGGAAACAATCATCGGCAATGCTAAAAAGGCCGATGGGGATTGTAAAGTTTCTTGCAGGAAAGTGGTGGCCGAGAAGACTCCCGATGGAGGGGAGACCCTGAAGGTAACCATCACAGCCTCTAGCACTGGGGGGCAAGCGCAGACAGGGAGACAGTTGCGGGAACCCATGCTGCGCATCACGGACAGTCCGCCGTCCAGACGCGGACAGTCCGACGCTTCTCCGAACGGTCTGGAGGACTCCAGCGGACGGTCCGGCCATACTCAGGACCCGCAGCGACCACGTACCTTCAAACCACGACGACCAGAGATAAGTACGTGAAAAACAAATACATTTAAAGCAGCTGGTCGGCTGATCAAGCCTGGCCCGACTTTCGATCAATTGTTGTCTAAATATGTGAAAAAGAAGGCCGGCCCCAGTGACCGGCCACCAAAGCGACCCCGCTCACCCATTCATGAGCAACGTCAGGTCAGGCCGATTGGACCACCTCACCAATCGGAAGAAATGAAAGGTCCTATTGTACAATTGAGACCTAACATGCCGACATGGACACCTCCACCCCCTTATCCATCTATGCCATATCCATACACATACTTACCTCCACCATATGTCCCAAATCAAATGTGGGGCATGCCACCATATCCATTTGGGATGCCACAATACCCCGCCTGGGGGCACCCCAAACATCCGTTTTTGATAGGCTGGCGCCGCCAGTGCAAGACCGATTGAGCGCTGCTGAATCCGGTCACCAGGCACAAGCCCAACAAGATTGCCGGACTACTCGGCCTCCTAGGCTGACCAATCCGCCAGGGGGGCATATGCCTGTAGCAACTCAAAGAACAACAAAAAAGGACATCATCAAAATAGGCACTACAGATGTTGTCATACAGAGAGACAATAAAGGGCCGATGATTTTCGGCGAATCGGCCAACACAACCGAAACGGATACGGCTACCATCAAAACAGCCGATCCAAAATACTCCATGCCTCGATGGTGCCCAGCGGGATTGACACGATCCCAAAAGAGAAAATTACAGCGCCTAAGAGCAAAGGAGAGCCAGGAGAAGGAGGCGGAAAAGACATTTAATGACACACATCCACTATACCCGCCACCGCAAAAGAAATGGAGACCGAAGGCCGTTGAGAAAAAACAAACGGCCACAGAAATAGAAAGTCAACCTGCACCAGGCGAGGACCGTCCGGCCCCCGCGCACGGGCCGTCCGCCGTTCACCAGGAAGCCTCTGGACAACCTGCACCAGGCGCGGACCGTCCGGCCCCCGCACGCGGACCGTCCGCCGTTCACCAGGAAGCCTCCAACGACACGACAACATCAATGGAGGAGGATGACCTGCTGGTAGAAGACCTGGTCGACTACGAGGCTTCTCCAGAACGCCCAGGTATGGATGTAAATATTATTACATTTTCCGCCGATTGTACTATTATCGGTGACGATGAACCTGTTGTTGCCCAGTTTGATTTTGGTCCTAAAGAAGCCGCCTTTACTAAACCAAAAGAATCGTTAAATCATTTAAAGCCACTCTTCGTGTGCGGCCACATTGATGGGATACCGATTGCTAAGATGTTGGTAGATGGAGGGGCGGCTGTAAATCTAATGCCTTATTCATTGTACAGAAAATTAGGTAAACAAGATGACGAACTTGTCAAGACCAACATGACCCTCAGCGGTGTTGGAACTGATAGTTCGATCAAAGCCAGGGGAGTCACGTCCGTTGAATTAACCATCGGGACTAAGACCCTTGCTGCTGCATTCTTCGTCGTTGATGTAGAAGGAAATTACAGTTTAATCCTAGGCAGAGATTGGATTCACGCCAATCAATGTATACCTTCTACATTACATCAAATGCTAATACAATGGGTAGGCGATGACATAGAACAAGTACATGCTGATGTATCGGCCTGCATCGCTGTGGCCGATGCCCATGTACTCTGGACTTATGAGACTGCTACATGTCTCACAAGAGTATATTTTTCTGATTATCAATTCATAAGTATAGATAAGAAAGGTTTCATTCCTGTAATGCTAGAGCCGATGGAGAATCGGCTAAATCCTAAATAAAGTTTAAATGATGAATACACACAAAGTTCATGAGTCTCTGGTCACGGACAGTTCGGCTTCCAAGGTCGGATGGTCTGGTCTTTCACAAAAGGGTTCAGACTTTAAGACCGAACATATATCACAGCAAAAGGACAGTATTACGGATGATCCGGTCCCCGAGACCGGAAATTCCGCCGTCACACAAAGATCTTCTAATTCCTCTGTGGGGAACATGATAGAGGAATTCAGAGATCTTGATAAACTAGGACAGGGGTTTACATCGGTCGATCCTTTGGAGGAGATTGACATAGGAGATGGTAAAACTCCAAGGCCGACTTTTGTAAACAAGACTCTGGAGACCGATCCTAGAGATGAGATGATCGGTCTATTGAAGGAATATTCAGATTGCTTTGCTTGGAATTACACTGAGATGCCTGGATTAAGCCGAGAGATCGTAGAGCATCGGCTGCCTATTAAGTCTGGTTTCAGACCTTTCAAGCAAAGAGCTAGAACATTTCGTCCAGATCTTCTCCCACGCATCAAGGACGAAATCCACCGGCTGCTAGAAGCTGATTTTATCAGACCTTGCAGATACGCAGAGTGGGTCTCCAATATTGTGCCGGTGGAGAAGAAGGAGTCAGGTAAACTTAGAGTATGCATTGATTTTCGCAATTTAAATAGAGCAACTCCTAAAGACGAATATCCCATGCCCATAGCCGACACATTAATCAATAATGCATTAGGAAATAGAATTATTAGCTTCCTTGATGGTAATGCCGGATATAATCAGATTTTCATGGCCGAAGAAGATGCGTCTAAAACGGCCTTTATATGTCCAGGCTTCATTGGTTTATTTGAGTGGGTTGTCATGACATTTGGTCTGAAAAATGCTGGTGCTACTTATCAGAGGGCTATGAATTTGATCTTGCATGAATTATTAGGAAACACTGTGGAAGTTTACATTGATGATATTGTAGTCAAATCGGCTGAGTTTAGTTCTCATATAGCTGATTTGCGCAAAGCCTTTGATAAAATGCGTCGGTATGGTTTGAAAATGAACCCACGTAAATGTGCTTTTGGAGTGTCGGCTGGTAAGTTTTTAGGATTTGTCATACATGAACATGATATAGAGATAGACCCTGACCGAATCAAGTCTATTTGGAATGTGGGACCTCCGACCTGTAAGGTCGAGGTACAGAAGTTTCTCGGCAAGGTGAATTATTTACGAAGGTTTATTTCTAACCTAGCCGGGAAGATTGATGCGTTCACCCCTATTCTTCGGCTTAAGAATGATGCCGAATTCGCTTGGGGGGCAGAACAACAAGAAGCATTTGATCTCATCAAAAAATACTTATCTTCGGCTCCCGTATTAAAAACACCACGAGCAGGAGTACCATTCCGATTATACATTGCAGCTGAAGATAAGGTCATTGGAGCTGTTCTAACACAGGAAACTGAAAGGAAGGAGCATGTGGTGACATATCTAAGCCGAAGGTTGGTGGATGCTAAACAAGGTACACTTTTATTGAGAAGTTATGCTTATGCTTGTTTTATGCATGCACCAAATGTAGATGTTATTTACTGTCTAGTCATTGCACTGTTTCTGGTCAAGCCGATGTGATCAAATACATGTTGCATAAACCAATTATGAGTGGTAGAATTGGTAAGTGGGCTTATGCACTCATAGAATATGACTTGGCCTATGAACCATTGAAATCGATGAAAGGCCAAGTCGTAGCAGATTTCATTGTAGAACATCGGATTAATGATATTCATCAACTAGACATGTCATACCTCACTATTACTCCTTGGACTTTATATTTTGATGGATCGGTTTGCAATGAAGGGCAAGGAATTGGCATCGTACTTGTTTCACCAAGTAATGTCTCCTTCGACTTCTCTAGCCGATTGAAAACTTATTGCACTAATAATCAAGCTGAATATGAGGCCCTCCTATTCGGTTTAGAACTTTTAAATAGAATGGGAGTAAAACATGTGAAGGTATTTGGTGATTCTCAGCTGGTTGTCCAACAAGTGTTAGAAGAATATCAATGTTTTGATGGTACTCTAAATAGTTACCTTGAGAAATGTTGGAGCATAATCCATTCTTTTGACGAATTCAGTATTCGGCATATTTCTAGAGTTGAGAACCATAGAGCTAACGATTTGGCACAAGATGCATCAGGTTATCGGATAAAGAGAGGGAAATTTCACAAAACTGAAAATCTGATAACCAGTGCGGAGCCAAATTCCCAGGTCGCGGACCGTCCGCGTGATGACGCCGGACCGTCCGGGGTTACCAGAAATGTTCTCTTAATTGATTCGGCTGACAATGAAGCCGATGCAAGTGATTGGAGGACATCTATACTTAATTATTTACGAAATCCCAATATCAGGACAGATAAGAACATTCGGCGAACAACTTTCAAGTATATCTTGATGAGTGATGAACTCTACCGCCGAACAGTCAACGATGTCCTGCTTAAGTGCTTGGGCCCAGATGATGCTATATTGGCCATGGCCGAAGTACATGAAGGAATTTGTGGTACCCACCAATCGGCTCCAAAGATGAAATGGCTGTTGCGAAGGTCTGGTTTTTATTGGCCTAACATGATAGCTGATTGTTTCAAGTATTACAAGGGTTGCCAGGTGTGTCAGAAATTCGGCGACCTACAGTTGGTCCCTGCAGCCGAATTGCATCCTATCATCAAGCCTTGGCCTTTCAGAGGATGGGGATTAGACTTTATTGGAGAAATTCATCCTTCATCATCAAAAGGGCATCGGTTCGTGTTAGTGGCCACTGACTACTTTACCAAATGGACTGAAGCCGTTGCTCTGAAGAACATGACACACAAGGAGGTAATTGAGTTCATAACTGAGCATATTATTCATAGATTCGGCATTCCCCAGACCTTGACTACAGATCAAGGGACTTCTTTTATGTCAAAGGAGGTACGTGAATTTGCTGAATTATATAGAATTAAGTTGCTTAATTCATCTCCATACTATGCTCAGGCCAATGGACAGGTCGAGTCTAGTAATAGGACATTGATCAACTTGATAAAAAAGAAGATATCTGATAATCCTAAGCATTGGCATAAGATTTTGTCCGAAGCTTTATGGGCTCACAGGATATCTAAACATAGTGCTACTAAAGTGTCTCCTTTTGAGCTTGTCTATGAGCAGGAAGCAGTGTTGCCTGTGGAAATAAGTTTGAATGCTGTCAGGTTCGCCAGATAAAATGATCTAACCATCACTGATTATTACAATTCGATGATGGATAATATTGATGAGGTGACCGACAAGAGGGTGATAGCTTTGGGAGCAATAGAAAAGGACAAGATCATGGTAGCCAGGGCCTACAACAAGAAGGTCAAAGCAAAGTCATTTCAAGTAGGGGACCTGGTGTGGAAGACCATCCTGCCTCTAAGGAATAAAGACCGGAAGTTTGGAAAATGGTCGCCAAGCTGGGAAGGTCCTTATAAAGTAAAACAGGTTATATCTCGTAACGCCTATTTGCTACAAACATTACAAAGCAAGGATTTACCCAAAGCTTTGAATGGGCGTTTCCTCAAGCAGTACCATCCTAGTATGTGGCAAGATGCTTAAAGAAAACCGATGTGATCACATCGAGTTAAGATGCTTTTGGTTTGCCTAGCCCCACCAAAAGGCAGGGGGGCATATGTTTGGCACCAAAAAGAGCCAGCAGACGGTCTAGCCCTGGAGCCGAACGGTCCGCGGTCCGGACAGTCCGCGCCTGCGCAGAATAGATTAGGGTTCCGAGTTTTGTGCTATGTTTGTTAGCTATATTCGCGGATTTAGCTCGGAATCCGGTCGTGTAAAGGGTCCAGCCCCCCTCCTCTATAAAAAGAGAGGTCTACGGCTGATTTGGAATCATCGATCGAATCAATACAACTTCTATTTCGCATTTTATCCTAGGAGTAGTTCTAGTCTAGTTTAGGTTTAGCCTCTCGATCTCCAAATTCTTCGCCTCTCTTCGACTCTACGCCGATTAGAGGAGTCTAGGTCGGCCGGCCCGAGCCTAGACAACCCCTAGGATCTCTCCTCCCCGACGGGGTCCCTCCCGGGAGCGAGATCCAGGTGCCGCCGGCGATCTTCCGCCGCCCCTGCGCACGCGCGGACCGTCCGGCCCCAAGGCGCGGACCGTCCGGCCGTCAGGCAGGAAACCCTAGCCCCTGCGTCAGGTCGCGGACCGTCCGGCCTCAGGCCACGGACCGTCCGCGCCTGACCAGAGAGCACCGTCGTTGGTTCTTCTTGAGTATTTGACGTTCCGAAAAAGCGTCAACAATATGTGTGGTCTGGTGGTTAACCTTAAATTTCTGAAGCAATGAGGTGTGTGTTTGAGTGTTTACTCTGTATTATTTTTTGTGCGGTGTGGTGGGTGGGCCAGAGTGTCAGCGTGGAGAGTGAAGCCGTGTATCACTAGGTGTCCCACATTAGGTTCTTAATAGATTAGTACTTTGGTTCATTAGTCCTTTAGTATTTTAGTCACTTTTGCTACATGGAAAATTTAAACTAAATCCTTATTGCGCAGTTGTGTTGCCTGTTATTTGTTGTATATTTTATTAAACCAGATAGAACAGGCTACCCGAACCCAAAAAATTCGGATACCCATATATAAAGCCTATGTTTGGGTATCGTTTCTACATACCCAAAATTTAAAATGACCGAAAAGCCCGACCCAAATGTTCGGGCTAACCAGAATACCTATGTCTACTGGGAGCAAGTCTCGATCTAGGGTGGCTGCCAAAACCTGCACCTCTTGTAAGTGAAGAGGCCAGCATCAAGGAATGGTTTCTATGCATGATAGAAAAGGGAACCAGGAAAACAAAACTCTCTGAAACCACAGTTTCCGACCCGATTTCTCGCTCCCAGGATAGGACACGACCAGGTTTTCAGGTCGGTTATGTAATTCGTTCGAAATTTAAATTAAAAAAAGATTTGTAAATATTGAAAAATATGATGAAAAACTACATGTTATGCTGAGAAATTTGATATAGCACATAGTTAAATTCAGTTACATCTGAATTGTTTGAAAAATAAAAAATGTAGTCGCTTACAAACTCATTAACATGTTAGCCCATTCTTTAAAAAACTAAACCCCATTCCCCGTCACCCCTCGGCTTCCCTCAGTCACCACGAATCTCGATGTCGCCACCACCTTTATCGCCTCGGAACCACGGTTTCCTGGCTGAGAACAATGAGACCCCACGCCCGGTCACCAAAGTCCCATGCCCATGACGCCCTTTCCCACCCCGCCAATAGCTAACACACAAGCTGATCGATAAATCATTCTCATCATCGAGATCCTGACACCCCCCATCGAGAAACCGCTGATGCTTAGAGTTTTCTCATTTTTTGGTTATGCCCAAAATATGGTTTTAGCAGAAAATATTTTTGTTTACAATGATGTTAGATGTTAGTGTTAGATTTTATTGCTAGATGTAAAATATTATGGGTAGACAATATTAGTAGCCAATATTGTTATGAGTAGACAATATTGTTTGTGATGCATGGTTGTATGATATTTGTTACAAAATATTACTAGACAATATTGTTACTAAAATGCTGTTTGTTTTTGTTAAATCAAAGATTGTATGTTGGTAAATATTTAGTTAGATATTATAGTAATGTTACATGGTAGGGTAACTAACATGTTATGTAGATGCATATTTTTTTCTTGTCATTATATGTTGCCTGATTTTTTCCACTTTTGTAGATGAAAATGACGGACCTAGTGCGAGAGCATGGAGAGAAGATTGGTTTTGGCTTTAGATGTAAGTAATGGTATGAAGCCAAGAGTGGAGGCGTGGTGCTACTCGTTTAAAGGAGCATCTGACGCATAGAGGGAAGAATGTGAAGAATTGTCCCTCTGTTTCTCCTTATGTCAATGCACATTGTGCTAGTGATTTAGACAAGACAAAGGAAAAAAAAAGAAGAGGCAAAGGATGTGGCAGAGGCTAGAAACAGATGAAGCAACAAGAAACCATTACGATGAAGAACAAGATGATAGTTATGATGTTGATCTTCATGTCGCTCTACATCAATCACGAGAGAAGCACGAATTCAGACAAAGAGTTGGTGCACGATATGATAGGAGTGGTAGATCTGGGTCGAGCCAAGGGTAACTCAAGGGTTAGGGCCACTCCCTAGGGTAATGGCAAGGACCGGTCACAAGTACCTAGAAACAAATACGTGGATGCTTCACCCTTCGACATGTGTCAAAACTTGTATGTCAGCGTTGTGAGGTCTGATCGCTTTCCGTTTCGTGGGAGTTGCTGTTTCTAGCCGATTGCATCCGATTGTTGTATGCTATTTTGGTGATCAAATATCTAAATTATTGTGCATTGCGTATTGGACAAATGACAAATAAATCATGGCAATTTTTTTTAAAAAAAATCGGCAGTGGGCGGCGGGAGCCGATTGAGCTTCAAGGGCTAGTTTGGGAGCCTCAAACCTGGAGGGAATTGGAGGGGCTAAAATCCCCTCCTTATTCAATTTTGAATAAAAAGGGGATTTTAGCCCCTTAAATCCCCTTCGGGTTTTGGACTTCCAAACTGGCCCTTTCAAACGTGGTGGTAAACACTGGCCGACACACACGGGCTATGTTGACCCTATATATGTGTAGTGTGTATTCGCATTGGAAGCAATGGTACATGTTCTCCAAACAAGAACGCTGAAAATGTGCAGAGAACCGACACAATTAAGTTTGAACGTGCGGAACTGCTGCTGACCTGCTGCTCTGTGATGCTTTCCTTCGAACATCGATCGAGCATCTTCTTTTTTTTGGTTTCTACAACAATAATAGCATCTGAATCAGAACATCATCAAATTAAATCTCTGGCCGGTGTCGGTTTTTCCCTGCTGCTAGCTGCTGCTGCTGGTGATGGAATCGCGAGGGCGGCAAAAGCGAAGACCGATTCTCCGGTTCATATAGTCGTCTTCTGTCACGTACAACTGGAAAAAAAACAATCCACACTCTCTGGACTTCTTTTTTTTAATGCTGATTCAAAGCAAGAAGAAGAAGAAAAGAAAAAGAAGAAGAGCATCTTTGATTCGTTCCCTTGCGGCGGCGGCGGCCTTGCATTGCAAACTCTTGGAGATCGAAACATGTAGCTCTAGTCAAAACAAGGATACGCAGCAGGCTGCATATTATGGTTCATATTGTGGCTGATTGGTTCCCTATGTCCGTGGCGGCATGATCGTCTCAGCCTGGCTGGTCGGATACAGAGGTTTTAGCGGTACGATCGGATGCAGACAATTGGTCTATAAATAACTTGTTTTGTATCGACTCGTGCAGCTCGCGTCTTCCACGTAGAGCTGTCCGCTCATATAAAATCAATGCACGCAGTGATTCAGGATAAAGCGACGCCGGAAACTAATAGATGGATTATGGATACAGCATCGATCGGAATTCACACCTACTATAGTGTACACTGTTCTGCATGGGAAGGTGTATCAAGATCTGGGGAACATGTGGCGTGAGGTCCGGCTAGGAACTGCATGTGCAAGAACAATGTGTGTGGGGGTGGTGCTGTACGTACGTGTGGCCATGGCCATGGCCATGCATGCATGTCACGTCTCACCGGCACTGCACATGCGTACCACGAGCACGACGACGGTACAACGCGCAGGCACGCAACAAACAAGCGGTCAAATCGTGCAGGCGCAGGTGCAGGTGCAGGAGGCGCCAACACCAAGAGGAAGACTGGAAGAGGCGGAGGAGGAGATGAGAAGGCAACACCTCGCCTACCAATGCAAGGTGAGGGTCAGCAGAGCACGCAGCAGCCGCTGGAGACGATCGGTCGGCCCATCCACCCACCCCACCCGGTCAGCAACCTTTATTTATTTATTTATTAAAAACAAATACTCTGCATGGAGTATTTATCTATTGCTGCATAGGAACCTTCACACATCAAACATGTAGTAAGTACCTCATACTCTTGGTCAAGAGCAAAGAAAACAGCACCCATTCCTTCCTCACCACACTAAAAAATTAGTCATCCCTTTAGTCAGTCGATGCTAGAAAATAGAGCAGATCTCTTGAGTGCCATTGAAAACTATACCCATCTTTTATCTGCCGTCCAAAAATAAAATTAGACGGACAATTTATTTTTCTTTATATATAAACCGAGTTTTCAGTTCAAATTTTGTTGGTTAGTAGCTAATGCTATAACTTAGCCTATAAAAATATATTATGATTTTTATAGTTATTTGATAAGTTTAGAGAACAAGAACAAAGAAAACAAAGACATCCATTGCTATGTCTAAAATCAAGAAGGTAAAAAGGAAAGACTTTGTTGCTATGTTTGAAGCAAAAAAAAGCAGGAAAGAAAGACCTTCATTGTCATGTTTCAAGCAATAAGGTAGAAAAAAGAAAAACATTCATTGAAAACTAGTACAGACTTTTCATCTCCTTTGAGCAAAGAAAACAACACTCGTTCCTTCTCCGCCACACTCAAAAACCAGTCATCCCTTCATTACCACTAGTATCTCCATTGTGCCACACTGCCAGCTTTAATGTTAGTGGTTGTTAGTCGATGCTAGAAAATAGAGCAGATCCCTTGAGTGCCATTGAAAACTATACACATCCTTTATCTATCGTCCAAAAATAAAATTAGACGAACAATTTATTTTTCTTTACATATAAACCGAGTTTCCAGTTCAATTCTATTGGTTAGTAGCTAATGCTATAACTTAGTCTATAAAAATATATTATGGTTTTTATAGTTGTTTTGATAGGTTTAAAGAACAATAACAAAGAAAAGAAAGACATTCATTGCTATGTCTACAATCAAGAAGGTAAAAAAAAGAAAGACTCTATTACTATGTTTGAAGCAAAACAAAGGCAGGAAAGAAAGACCTCCATTGTTATGTCAATCAATAAGGTAGAAAAAATAAAAAAACATTCATTAAAAACTAGTATATATTTTTCATCTCCTTTGAGCAAAGAAAACAACACTCGCTCCTTCTCGCCACACTCAAAAATTAGTCATCCCTTCATTGCCACTAGTATCTCCATTGTGCCACACCATTAGCTTTAACGTTAGTGGCTGTTAGTCGATGCTAGAAAATAGAACAGATCCCCTAAGTGCCACTGAAAACTATACTCATCCTTTATCTGTCGTCCAAAAATAAAATTAGACGAACAATTTATTTTCTTTACATATAAACCGAGTTTTCAGTTCAAATTTTGTTGGTTAAAAGCTAATGCTATAACTTAGCCTATAAAATATATTATGATTTTTATAATTGTTTTGATAGGTTTAGAGAACAAGAACAAAGAAAAGAAAGACATTCATTGCTATGTCTAAATCAAAAAGGTAAAAAAAGAAAGACTCGGTTGCTATGTTTGAAGCAAAAAGGCAAGAAAGAAAGACCTTCATTGTTATGTTTCAAGCAAGAACGTAGAAAAAAAACATTCATTGAAAACTAGTATAGATTTGTCATCTCCTTTGAGCAAAGAAAACAACACTCATTCCTTCTCCGCCACACTAAAAAATAGTCATCCCTTCATTGCCATTAGTATCTCCATTGTGCCACACAGTCAGCTTTAATGTTAGTCGATGCTAGAAAATAGAGCAGATCCCTTAAGTGCCATTGAAAACTATACCCATCCTTTATATGCCATCCAAAAATAAAAATTAGACGAACAATTTATTTTTCTTTACATATAAACCGAGTTTCCAGTTCGAATTTTGTTGGTTAGTAACTAATGCTATAACTTAGCCTATAAAAATATATTATGATTTTTATAATTATTTTGATAGGTTTAGAGAACAAGAGCAAAGAAAAGAAAGACATTCATTGCTATGTCTAAATCAAAAAGGTAAAAAAAGAAAGAATCGGTTGCTATGTTTGAAGCAAAAATGCAAGAAAGAAATACCTTCATTGTTATGTTTCAAGCAAGAAGGTAGAAAAAACATTCATTGAAAACCAGTATAGATTTTTCATCTCCTTTGAGCAAAGAAAACAACACTCATTCCTTCTCCGCCACACTAAAAAATAGTCATCCCTTCATTGCCATTAGTATCTCCATTGTGTCACACGGTCAGCTTTAATGTTAGTCGATGCTAGAAAATAGAGGAGATCCCTTAAGTGCCATTGAAAACTATACCCATCCTTTATCTGCCATCCAAAAATAAAATTAGACGGACAATTTATTTTTCTTTACATATAAACCGAGTTTCCAGTTCGAATTTTGTTGGTTAGTAGCTAATGCTATAACTTAGCCTGTAAAAATATATTATGATTTTTATAATTGTTTTGATAGGTTTAGAGAACAAGAGCAAAGAAAAGAAAGACATTCATTGCTATGTCTAAATCAAGACGTAAATAAAGACCTTCATTGTTATGTTTCAAGCAAGAAGGTAGAAAAAGAAAAACATTCGTTATTAATAAATAACAATGGACCGACAACAAAAAACATCGTTACAAGATCTGTTAAAAGATTGTTGTTGTGCCGATAACTTTAGAAACATGTGTGTTCAATCTATTACTGCTTTACGTATGTGAATAAAGGCCATTGTTGTCAACAACAAAGTAAAAAATGTTGCCCACATCAACTCATCATGCATTATTCTATGGGCAAAACTAAAGTATATCCTCTCAGGATGAAGTTTCATCCGCATATATGTTGTTGTCACAACACTAGCTTCACGGTTCTTGTGATTAGTACATTCTCGTTCCATGTGTGTGAAAAGAAGTGAAGGTGTTTTTTCTTCTTTTGGCTCAAAATGCTGGTATTTATTTCATAAACATGCATATCAACAAAATGAGAGCACCTAGAGGGAGATGAATAGGTGATCACGTAAAAATTTGCTCAGCAAAACAAACTTGGACTAATTTTGGATTAGTGAAAGCAAGAGCCAAGTTCGAATGAGGAGTATGAGCGGAGTAAACTTCTTCATTTAATTGCTCTTCACTAAGTGAGTATTAAACTTAGAGCAATAATGTAAGTGAAGCGAATAGAGAGAAATCGCAGTAGGATAAAGACAAGTGACACGGCGATTTTTATCTTGTGGTTCGGCCAAGTATAATACTTGCCTATTCCACGTTGTGGCGTCCCAACGGATGAGGGTTGCACTCAACCCTTCTCAAGTGATCCAAAAATAGACTTGAATACCACGGTTCTCTTTAACTTAACAATATCCCGTCGTGAGGAATCTCCACAATTTTGGAGTCTCTCACGCCTTACACAAATGATCTCAAGCGAACGCAAGAGTAAGGGGGGGGGATAGAAACACACACAAGAACTAGAGTTATCGCAACAACACACACACAAGACAAGAAAGAGCACACGAAGCGACACAGCGGAGTTACAACTCAAAGAAGTGCTCAAATATCAATCACAATGAAAGAATTGTGTGTTTGCGAAGTCTCGGTGTTGTAGAATGTTCAATAGGTTCTTGGTATGAAGCTCCATGCGCCAACGAGTCCCTTTTATATCCCCAAGGAACCTAGGAGCCATTGGAGCTCCATTTAGAAGGCCCTGGTTGCCTTCTGTCCGCGAGTGCACCGGACTATTCGGTGAACCACCGGACAGTGAACAGTGCATGATTCCCTTTCTTGTTTGGCGAAGCCGGCCGCTGTAGCTACCGCCCCCATGGCACACCGGACAGTCCGGTGGCGCACCGGACAGTGCGGTGCAGCCTAGTGACCGTTGGCAAAGTCCTCGTGTTGCCCGCTGAACGCGCGGTCGACCGTTGGATGGGCGCTCGACTGGCACACCGGACAGTCCGGTGAATTTTAGTCGCGGCACCCTCAGCTTTTCCCGAGAGCGGCCAGTTCGCTGGGGCGCCAACCTAGGCAGCAAACACTATCCGGCGCACACCGGACAGTCCGGTGCACCGCAAGCTGGTGCAAGTTCGGCTTGCCTTAGCCAAACTTCTCTATTCAATTTCTTTTACTTTAAGAAGTTTCCTAGCACTTAGAGAATAATGTTAGTACCAAAAACAATTTACTAAGGCTAGAATCATACCATGCTTTTCCATTTACATCTATTTAACTCTTAGCACAATAAAGTCATAACTCTATGTGTTGAGCATCTAATCACCAAAAAATATAGAAATGGCCCGAGGGCACATTTCCTTTTTACAAGCACACCTTTGCAAAATGTTATATTGCAATCATTGCACACATATAGTCATACTTTTACATATCTTTGTTCATTACATTAAGAGCCGCTTCATCACAAAGTTCTTTCGCTACCATATCCATTATATGTTCAACTTCGAACTGGTAGAATCTCCCATATCTATCCTTGGTTGTTTTGAATCTTGTCTTGAGACCTCAACAGTAACTAAGACCTTGGAAAATTGTAAAGCTCATATGCAAATATTGTGACTTCGTCATATAAAAGTCTTTTGGCAAAAACTAGTATAGGATTCAACTTGCTGGCAGGTGGTGCTGAAGGACTCTTGCCCTTCCTTTTGGAATTGGCCAACTTTGTTTAGTGTGCTTCTTTCCATTTCTTGGACAATTCTTCCACCTTCAATAAGGATACAACCTATAAATATGAAAGATAACCAAAAGGTAAATGGAAGGAATATACCAACCTTCTTCATTGGCATCGGTATTAGCTTGGGCTACATCTTTGCCACCCTTGCTCCACACCAAGTTAAAAAATCTTTGGCTGACATTGATAGATTCCTTAGAAGGATTCTGCATGTCATCTACCATAATGCTAAAATCACCGTCTTCGAGTGCGAGAAGACCACCTTCTCCAAAATGCATGTGACACCATGAGCATCGGGCAGAGAACTATAGTCTTCGTATGTGTCTAACATAGACATGAAGCCCAAGCCCTCAACCTCTCCAGATATCCATTTGAGGGCTTCAAGGGTGTCATCCTCCTTGAAATCCATTTGCTTCAATCGTGCCACAACCAAAGATAGCTCGCCATGCATTTAGTGGGCATAGCGCAAGGCGAAGGTGTAATATGAGCATAATGTACACTTCATGGTGGCCAAGTTCTCCTAAATATGTATGGTTTTTTATCTCTCTTCGACTAGCTTGTTTGAAATATATTGTCTCTACTTTCTTTCATTGGCAAGATGTTGTCGAAGCTCAAAGACTTCCAAACTATATTCTTCTTCCTTTTTCTTCGCTTCTTCTTCTTTCTTCGTCTCTTTGGCCTCAACATTAGTAATCTTTTCTCCCTGGCCTCTAAGGCTAGCTGAGCTATAGTTTTTCCTTTGCTAAAACTTGGATTGTCTTATGGCTTTCAATAAAATCAGCAGCCAAACATGGATTGTCTATATCCATGGATCCTTCTCCTCCTCCCAATGACTATCCTACCACCAATGTTCCTCTTCCTACTACTCAAGCTCCAAGCACTAATGCTCCTCCACTAGCATCTTTCCCTCAATCATACCCTCCTACATACTTGTATGGATAGCCATATGGTTCTCCTGTACATGGAACATATGGTGCTCTACTTTCATCCCCTCCCCCATTTGGTGCTTCTCTCACATATGGTGGTCATCCTCCATTGTGTCCTCCTACAAGCAAGACAGTGCCCCCGAGCTACCGTAGTGATACCATTTTGAACTACCTCGCTTACTCTAGTGCTCCTTAATTGCAGTGGCGAAGGGACTAAACAAAGATGGAGTATGAAAGGCTAGTAACTACACATATATTTTTTTGAATTCCACATAAATTTTAGGTCCATGATAGTTTTTGAGTTCATATTTTCATCCATGCTTGACTACTGCAATTACTGGACCCCATTAATGGCATCAATAAGAAGGGATCGACCTTCTAGGGCCAAATAGCCAACACCTACAACTCCACCATAGAAGCTCATCGCCATCGTACCCTCAAGCAGTTGAAGGATCAGTGTTCTACAAGCAACCGAAAGATCACCCTCTTTAATGGTATATATAATAGCTTGTAAAGGGTTCAATTGAGTGGAGCAGATGAAGTTGTACTACTTAAAGTGGACAAGGAGTGCTTCTGCAACAAGCCAGTGAAACCAAATCCAAGATAAAGCACATGTGGCGCGCTTTTCGCCATCAGGCAAGTGGTGCGTGAGGCATAATGACAAGAACTTCGGTGATAGGAGCAAAAGATTCCATCTCACCTTGGATGATGATTGTAGCTATCGGTACCCTGAATCAGGGGTACCCTCTTCTACGGTATGAAGGCGCTGCACCCGTACCGCACCTCCAGGTCATACGGAGAGCGGCTCCTGACCCCACCACATGGGCAAGACTAGGGGCACCACGTGGCAAGGAAAGATAATACTTCCCAAGGTGCATCGATGGGTACGGACCTCCAAGGAACGCCGGACCCCTGTACGAACGGGTCCGGAGCTCCCAGGAGGACATGTTGGGTCCCTCGAATAAGCTCCAGGCTCCCCCCAGTAAGGACCGAGTCTTGGCAAGGTCCCGGGATGAGGAGGACCCCGGCATGGGTAAGGGTCCGGTGCTAGCACGTGTCCAGGCCTTACTCTACGCTTTCCGCTCAAGCGAAGGCCCGCTGCTACCGCGTGGAGTGTGGCCCGTGACATAAGCCAGCAGGTCGAACCTGATGCAAAGTCCATACAGCCATGCAACCTTTGCCTTTATTGCGGAGGGGACGCGCCGCCTGCCACCACGCTGACCGGCGACTTGCCCTCTCGGCATTTAATGCGTCCTGTTCCATCTACTGGCAGGCGGTGTCAGACCCATCCAGCAAACGACACGTCTGATCAGTCTACTGGCAAACGGTGTGCCCGTGTCGAGCGGCGCGCTGTACTCATCTTCCCTTCTACAAGAAGCTTCCCCTGCACACCGAGGATACGGAGATCTCGGACGTCAGGATAGAAGAAGATTGTCTCGACAACAGACATTAGTGGCTCCGAGCGCTATGTTCTTTATGTCCCTGGGCCCACCTATCGGGGCCCAACACCTTTGTGCATGCCCCCCTTCAGCTATAAAAGGGGAGGTATGCGACGTTACACACACATGCAATCTTAGGTCACACCTTAGACTCGTAAGCTCATACAAGCTCACAAGCAATACATCCCACAGTGGAGTAGGGTATTACGCTCCGGCGGCCCAAACCACTCTAAATTCTTGTGTGTTCTTGAGTTCTTCCCATTTAACCTAACGATCAAGCAAAACGCCTAAGCCCCTCCTCATTTCAGGATTTAGGGCGGGTGCACTCCACCACCCGGCCGATGATCTACTCTCCAACATTTAGCGCGCCAGGTAGGGGCCTAGGCATTAGGTTTTTGCTTGATCCCTTGCCCAAGCATGATGGTGCAGATCATTGAGCACCGCGCCGAGACTTCGGTAGACTTTGCGGTGGATGGAGAAGCTGCTTCCTCCACACCGCAGGTTCCTGGTCGCCCGGTACCAAGTACTCCAGCTGTGCATGCCGCACGGCAGCACACAACAGCGCAAACGTCCCGGACTCCATCAAGGGCGTCTCCGGGGGCGTTGTCGGTAGCCAGGGAGTTGTTGCGACACCCTCCAAGCTCCACGGCTTCACCAGGAGCCATGAAGCAATGGCGGGACGATGTCGACCGACTGCTCGGTATGGCACATTCTACCTCGACTAGGTCGAAGACGCGGTCATCCCGGCACCAACACGAGGCGTCAGCATCTGTGCGCTCACCCTCAGTAAGGGGCGCACAGACCAACGACCTCCGGGCAGAGCTCAACCGCAGGCGTGCGGGAGAGGATGCCCGGGTCTCCTTGGAAAGGGCCCACGAGCGCCGCTAGAACATCGATGGTCGTGACCTCGATCAAGACTTCGCTGCAGTTGCACCGCAGACACCAATGGGCACCCGGTCCCAAACGGGTGTCCCTTTGGCCGGTGTGGGCTGCACCGTTCTTGCGGATCATCTTCGCGCGGCGTCCTGGCCACCCAAGTTCCGGCCGCACCTGCCGGAAAAATACGATGGAACGACGAACCCGTCGAAGTTCCTGCAGGTGTACGTTACCGCCATCAGAGCAGCAGGTGGAAACACCGCTGTGATGGCAACATATTTTCATGTAGCCTTGTCTAGGCCTGCCCGGACCTGGCTCATGAACCTCACCCCGAGATCAGTCTACTCCTGGGAGGAACTCTGCGCGCAGTTCGTGGCGAACTTCACCAGTGCTTACCAGCAGCACGGTGTGGAGGCCCACCTCCATGCGGTGAGGCAGGAGCCCGGAGAGACCCTCTGGAAGTTCATCTCCCGCTTCAGCAAGGTGAGGTACAATACCTCGTATTTCTGATGCTTCTATCATCACGGCCTTCGGACAGGGAGTACATGATGAAAAAATGTTGGAGAAGTTGGCCACACATGACGTGGAAACTGTCCCCACGCTCTTCGCTCTGGCCGACAAGTGCGCCAGAGCCGCCGAGGGCCGTGCATGGAACTCGCCCCCACAAACTGGAGCTACCCAGTCGGGTGGCTCAGGGGCCGTCCTCCGGGACGGAAAGAAGAAGAAGAAGGACCGCGACTACCAGAAGCCGCGGTCCACCGCTCTGGTGGTCGCAGCCGTGGTCGGAGGCCAGGGCGACCGCAACAAGCGCCCGCGGTCACAGAAGGGTAGCAGCGGTTCATGCCCTGTGCACCCGGACGGTCGCCACAACGCCGTGGAGTGTCGCGAGATCATTGACCTTGCAAAACGCGTCAGCGAGCGGCGCGAGCAGTCTTCCAAAGACGGCTCCCCGCCTCGCCGCCGGCCCGGAAAGGAAAAGGTGGACGACGGCGAGGTGGCCGCGGCTGAGCGGGACCTCGGGTATCAGTCGCCCGAGGGGGACCTGAAGGATATCTTCGCCGGAGGTTTCTACTCCGGTGAAGACAACTAGGTGGACCCTAGAGGAACCCCGCGTTCCCCGGTCAACGGAGCTAAAGCACGCCTTCCTCCGAAGGCCCTTCCGGATTCCCCACGGGTCCGGGCTGCGGATAGGTACATGCAGAAGTGGCCATAGCCAGAGACAAGGACTCCCATGTCAAAGGCAGGTGGGAACCCTGGGTCAGGACCTAGCTCCACGGCAAGTACCATGCCAAGAAGGGCTCCGCAACTCTCCCCCAGCTGGGAAGGATCCTTCGAGGTAATGGGAATGCACCGTCCTAGGGGCAACCATCTAGCTACGACTGGAGGAGTACCTTACCCCGATGCCGAACATCTCTGTAAGTTCTATCCATAGAGCATGACTAAGGGGTCGAATTTGTTTCCCTTTTTTGTAACTAGATAACGCATACGTGTACGACAACCCGGTGGGGTCCACTCCCATGAACCCGGTCTATTTGTCTGCACACATGCATGACGAGTTATAAAGAGAAACTACCCCCTCAGCTGTGCTCTTGTGATAGTTCCATCTTACTGCTCCATGGTCCTACCTTGCAGACGTTCAGATAGTACTTTTTAGCTAACCCACCCGTACGGTTTCCATCTGTCTAACATGGCGACATCCGAATTGAGCAGCCAGGCTTGCAGTTTAGGGCCCCTGACACGAAAGTAGGGAGGTCCGACAGCTTGGGGGCCAGCTCTAGAGAACGGGATCCCGTTCCATAGGGTGGTCCGGAGCCCGTGTAGCCGCTCAGCCAGGTCCTGTACCGTGGGCCTGCATGCTCCGCCACCCCGTGATGGGAACTTAGTACCTAGAGTTATAAGTCCTGCGGGTCCGACAACCTCGGGACCGGAGCTAGAGAATGGGCATTAGTCTCCTGGGGTGGTCCGGACCCCATGCAGCCGCTCAGCCTGGTCCCGTACCGTGGGCCTGCACGCTCCACCGCCTGCGACAAGTGTCCTAGTATCTAGAACCGTGACCCAGGGGGGTCCGGACATGCAACTTGGCCACCCGGACTAAAACCTGTGGGTCCCGAGCATGTATCAAAGGACGACTAATGTCAGACGGAGAGCCCTATGAGGTGTACTACTAATGCTTCCTAGCTAAAAGTTATGTACAGTTCCAGATCCCAGCGAGTTTGCCTCCCGAGGATTGTTGACAACCTTTTCAGAAACGCTGGTATCCAACCTCAACACATCAAGCCTGCATCCCAGGCGGGGGTCCAGGTACTAAGGAGGAGTCAACAATATCGCACATAGCAGGAACAGGCGATACACAGATAAGTGTTAAATGCTGCTTAAGACAATATTTATTACTTTACAAAAACAGGGGAAGGACTGGGGGCCGGTTCTAAAGAACGGATGCCCGTTTCATAGGGTGGTTCGGAGCCTGTGTGGCCGGTTAGCCTGGTTCCGTACCCAAAATCCTGCACACTCCACCACTCCGTGGCGGGTGTCCTAGTATTTAAAACTATAGTCCTGTGCGTCCAACAACCTGGAGGTCCGGCTCTGAAGAACGAGCACTTGTCTCCTAGGGGGTCCGGAAACCATGTAGCCGCTCAGCCTGGTCCCGTACTGTGGGCCTGCATACTCCACCGCCCTACGGCAGGTGTCTTAGTACTCGAAGCTACCATCCAGGGGGTCCGAACACACAACTTGGCTTCCCAGGCTAAAATCCTGTGTACATATGTTATTACATTCTGCTCTCAAGCAAATGTCATTACATTCCCTTACAAGCGGGACCCTAGCTCCATTTCTGCAGGAATGAACTACCTCCACACCGGTAAGGGTCGCGAGATAGCAAGCCCCGAGTGGCTCGCCAGCAGAGGCGACCACATCAGCACCGACGATGACGGCCGCCTCTGCACCGACGACTCGCCAGCAGCGGCGATCATCTCAGCATGTACGCCGCTGCGGAAAGGTCCTCGCCCCCGTCTTCCTACGGGGGCGGCAATGAGGCCATTAAAGCCAAAGAGTTGGAGGCCCGGTGACGACAACCACCCCTGCATCGGTGGGCGACGGCCGCCTCAGCGCGCTTGAAGGTCCTCGCTCCCGTCTTTGCTAAGAGAGTGAGGACATCCAAGAACACATCCGCCGCTCCCGCGACGTACGACGCCATGTACGACCCACCAGTACGGCCGGCGGCGTGAGAGAAGTCGTAGGTGTGGCCGACCTACACACGGCGCGACCGTCGCCCGTGCGGTGAACGGGCAGCCATGCCCCGGCCCAGCAACAGGAGGCAGCGTCGGAGGCGGCGCCGAAGCCATCCATGTCAAGGCATCGGGCACGAGGTGGCTGGCGACACTCGCAATCGGCTAGCCCCGCGTACCCGAAGTTCGCCTCCTTCGCATGAATAGCGAACACCCTTCTCCCCCGAGTACTGAGGGAAGAAGCGAGCCGCTATCCATGCAGAGGTGGGGCCCCAACTTGGTACACCCTCCTCCCTAGCACGAATGATGAACATCCTTGAAGCTGAAGGGAGGAGGGAGGCCGTAGTCCGGCTTGCTTCTCCCCACCACAAGGCTAGTAGTCATCCTTATGGATGACCACCGGCGGGGGACTGCAGCCGGGCTACATGATGAAAATCTTGAAGCCGAATGATGGTGGAAGGATGCCAACTCCCATGGGATTGCACCCCTCCAACAGCAGCAAGAAGAAGACAAGATCGGTGACACCACCATGAGCGCGCGCTCTCCGGCGGTGAAGTCGCCGGAAGGGACGACCTTGATGTGGATCCCTCCAGAGAACACCGGCGCACCCCATCTGGAGGCCCAGAAGGCGAAAGGATGCGGTGGTTGCAAGAGGAGTGAGGCATGTCTACTGCCAAGGAGATCGACCCCTTTTTAAAAGGCAGATCCCCCCACTCGCGCCCCTGAAGCACCACGGGTGAAGTCTCCCCCAGCGTGCACCGAGGATCCCACCTTATGACACGGGGGCCAGGCCGCACATGTCATACAGACTAACCCGAAGAAGGAGCGTGCATCTACCCTGCTATTATGTGCCCCTTCATTTTCGGGGCAACCAGCGGCCAAGAAGGCGAACCGCCGTGCAAGGGGCATGCAACCGCCCCACGGTTAAGCGCCCCCTCTTCTTCACCGTGACCAGCGGTCAAAGAGGCGAACCGCCACGCAAGAAGCGTACAACCGTCACACTACTGTGCGCCCCCTCAGCTTCGCTGCAACCGGCGGTCCAACTCGGGGGGCCCAAGCCCACATGTCATGCAACCGGCGCGCCGGTTACTGAGTGCAAAAAAACCGCACCGCCGCTTGCGCCAATGCCACGTCTTTTCGGGACCGTCACGGGAGTCTGAAAAGGTAAACTTTTCAGAACCAGTGCAGTGACTCGAGGCACCCCCGCGCATGGCCCAACAGTGACATTAAGTACGATGGTCACGGACCAGTTAGCCGTGGGAGTAGGCATAACAGTTGGCATGGCCATAGGCGGGCCGGTAGTAATTGCAGCAACAGGCGCGCAGGAGCAGCGGTCCAACCGCCAATCAGACTCTGGTCCCACCTGCAGGCTCGCATCCTCCCCTGAGGCGGGCCCGGGGGCCACTGTCGGTACCCTGAATTAGGGGTACCCTCTTCTACGGTATGAAGGCGCTGCACCCATACCGCACCTCCAGGTCATACGGAGAGCGGCTCCCGACCCCACCACATGGGCAGGACTAGGGGCACCACGTGGCAAGGAAAGATAATACTTCCCAAGGTGCATCGATGGGTCCGGACCTCCAAGGAAAGTCGGACCCCTGTACGAACGGGTCCGGAGCTCCCAGGAGGACATGTTGGGTCCCTCGAATAAGCTCCAGGCTCCCCCAGTAAGGACCGGGTCTTGGCAAGGTCCCGGGATGAGGAGGACCCCGACATGGGTAAGGGTCCGGTGCCGGCACGTGTCCAGGCCTTACTCTACACTTTCCGCTCAGGCAAAGGCCTGCTGCTGCCGCGTGGAGTGTGGCCCGTGACATAAGCCAGCAGGCCGAGCCTGATGCAAAGTCCATACAGCCATGCAACCTTTGCCTTTATTGCGGAGGGGACGTGCCGCCTACCACCACGCTGACCGGCGACGTGCCCTCTTGGCATTTAATGCGTCCTGTTCCATCTACTGGCAGGCGGTGTCAGACCCATCCAGCAAACGGCACGTCTGATCAGTCTACTGGCAAACAGTGCGCCCATGCCGAGCGGCGCGCTGTACTCATCTTCCCTTCTACAAGAAGCTTCCCCTGCACACCGAGGATACAGAGATCTCGGGCGTCAGGATACAAGAAGATTGTCTCGACAACAGACATTAGTGGCTCCGAGCGCTATATTCTTTATGTCCCTGGGCCCACCTGTCGGGGCCCAACACCTTTGTGCATGCCTCCCTTCAGCTATAAAAGGGGAGGTATGCGACGTTACACACACGCAATCTTAGGTCACACCTTAGACTCGCAAGCTCATACAAGCTCACAAGCAATACATCCCACAGTGGAGTAGGGTATTACGCTCCGGCGGCCCAAACCACTCTAAATTCTTGTGTGTTCTTGAGTTCTTCCCGTTTAACCTAACGATCAAGCAAAACGCCTAAACCCCTCCTCATTTCAGGATTTAGGGCGGGTGCACTCCGCCACCCGGCCGGAGATCTACTCTCCGACAGTAGCTCTGTGTCATAAAAAATATGGACCCACCACACCCTATTTGCCATGATAGGGCAAGAACTCAACGAAAGGGTAAGAGCTAAGCAATAAATAGCAGCAAGTCCTCATCTTCGAACAAAGAGATGTTAAAGAAGTTGAACAACACTTGGATGTGTGTTGTTTGGTCTTCAGCCCTTTTTTTCTTCTTAATATAATGATACACAACTCTTGTGCGCGTTCAAGCAAAAAGAAGTTGTACAAGGCTAACCAGAGGATGACCCAAACTAAATTGTTTGAGCAATTCAGCAAATTGTTGGATTGCTCTACCGTCGACATAGACGAAGGCATGAAAAGGAGGCAGAAGAAGATGATGAGAAAGAGCATCTAGTAGCAGTGCATTAATTATTTTTATAATTTATATAATTATTACTTTTAAGTTTTTTACATTTTAATTGTTTTTATAATATTATATAGATTTTAATTGCTTATTTATATACTCAGATGTATTTATGTTTTAATAAAATTGATGTGTTTGATTTTGACTAAAAGTCTACACAAGGAAATTTATCATGGCGCTAAGATAACTTTCGGTTGACAATAAAGACCGTGTATCAAAATACTATGATAAATAAAGACCAATGATAATAGATAGTATGATCGATAAATATTGGCCTGTTTGTTTCAGCTTTTTATAGTTTCTGGTCACCAAAAGTTGTTATGAACGGGCAAACGCTTAGCTTTTCAACCAGATTCTATAAAAATCGATTGGTTAAAACCATCCAAAATCAATATAAACACATAATTCGTTGAACCATTGTAATAGTAGGAATATGTCACTTTATAAATCCTGAATCTTATGCATACCTTTATCTTACTCAGCATGTAATCTCAATGATACTCAGATTCACTCTACAGCTAGATTTTTCACATAGTCATATTCTCACAAAAGCTGGTCAGAAGAAAAAACTGAATTCCAACATATGGCGCGATAAATAGTGGCATGTAGTATTGAAACCCGCCTTAGCTCCAAAGGAAAAGGTAGCTAAATGGCACTTAAATCGAGCTAGGTCTCTGATTTATAATTATATTTATATTTATATAGGAACAGTTATTATGCCATCGACGGAGGAACAGCATATCTTTGGCGCATATAAAACATGATCTTGAAAAGTGAATATATAAAAGATGAGAGGTACATATAGCAGGGCTACCGTACCTAACGGTTGGTCGGTCCCCGAGGCGGCCCCGGCAGATGGTCGCCGGCGGCACTCCATAGGCTGCACACGCACAGCGGGGCAGGAGCTTGACGTACAAGTACAGTTGTGGTGGAGTCGAGGTCGCCACGCCGAGCAGGATTCCAGTCCAGTCCAGCCAGGTCCAGATCCAAACGATGCGATGCGATGCGATGCGATGCGCCGGGGCCCGGGGACGTGCTGAACGCTGATGGCACGTCACAAGCTAGGAGCAGACAGGCCGGCGACCGTCGTGCCGTCCCCTCCAGAGCACCGGCTGCCGGCGCGACCGCGCGAGTGCCGTCGAGTACGTGCATGCGCGCGTCCAGCCGGCCACGGGCGCCATTATTCCATTTGGCCGTCCATCATCGACCGAGACCGAGACCGAGACCGAGCAAGCAACACGGAGGAGGCTAGACATGACGGCGACTGCGACCCTCGTTCATTGGTTCATTCATAAGTAGTACGTACTATTAGCAGGTGTAGGATTTTTTTTTCTTCTAACACCTAGAAGAAGAATATGAGCAATCAGTGCCAGGATGACAGTGGGTAGTACGAATATGAGCAATTAATCGCAAGTAATTATCCATCGAACACGGTTATAATGGAATTCGTTATCCAAAGTTACGGGTACGATATAATAAAGTATTTATGGGTATGAATATTTAGTATTCGTACCTATCACTCGATGGGTACCTATATATACTCATTATATTGTTGCTAGTATATGGTGTTTTTTTATTCTACAAATATTATTTTATACTGTTTGTATTATCGTCCAATAACTTGATGATGCTGGAATGCTCAAATTGATGTTTGGTGCTGAAATTGTTATTTGATGCTGCTGTGCTGGAATGATGAAATCATTTAATTATGATATAAATTGTTGTTTGGTGTTAAATGATGAAATTGTAGTGGGCGAGTACGGGTACAAATCTATACCCACAAGCGTATATGGGTACGAGTATGGATTCACGAACCATATACCCATGTCCTACCCATCTGATTGCCATCCCTGATCAGTACCGGATGGAAACCAGATATAGAATCAGCTTCACAGCTGGTGGTACTTAGATGGTGTTTGGTTTGTAGGGACTAATTTTTAGTCCATCCATTTTATTTTATTTTAGTCTCTAAATTATCAAATATGGAATTTAATAATTTAGAGACTAAAATATAATAAAATGTAGAAACTAAAAATTAGTCCTTAGAAACCAAACACCCCCTAAGTATCTGGTATTAAAGACACCAATCTTTAGTCCCGGTTACATAGCCCGATATTAAAGATGAGATTTTTAGTACCGATTCGGCTAGAATTGATACTAAACTTCTCTCTTTAGTACCGATTCTAGCCACGAACCGATAGTACATGTTCTAGCCAAGATTGATAAAAGTATATTTGATTACATTTTTTAAGAATTAGTACTTAAGTGAATTTTTATTTTACATATTTACAAATTGATATTGATAGATGTTGTCGCCGATCTGGGCACCAAACAACGGGAGATGAACCGCCTAGCGGTGCTCTCTGCGGAGGCACGGACAGTTCGTGGCCCTGAGCCGGGCAGTCCACGACCTGGGCGCAGAAGCGGCTCCATCTTTGCGCCTGGGGCTCAAACGTCCACGATGGAACAAAGAGTCATCTTCTTCACAGTAGACCTAAATCTCGCCTCTCGGGAGGGACCCCGTTGGAGAGGAGAGATCCTAGTGCGTGTCTTGCCGTCGGCAGGCCGCCCAAGACGCCTCTAGTCGACGTAGAGCCGAAAAGAGGTGAAGATTTGAGGTAGAGGAAGGCTAAACTAGGGCTAAACTAATGCATAAGGTAAAACAATAAGTACAGTTGATTGGATCGATTGTGGGGGTTCAATCGGTCGTATCCTTTGTCTATATAAAGGGTAAAGGTCTGGACGCGTTACAAGTCGGTTTCCTAGCTAATCACGTGGAGATTGCTAACAAATCTCGTGAGAAACAAGGAATCATAATTGATTCTGCGAACACGTGGACCGTTTGTGCCGCCACCGCGGACCATCCGGACTGTGGACCATTCGGCCCTAGGGGCGGACAGTCTGCCTGACCGGTTTTGGTGCTCAACATATGTCCCTGCCTTTTGGTGGAGGTTGACGAACCAAAAGCATATGTACTGCCAGCACCCTTCGGGAAACAATAGATCTCATGACTCACCTTGTTACCAAAGTAAGAATTAAGCCTCATGCAAGTCACCAACTTTTTAATCAAATAAGGTGATCGTTCAATTGAGCTCCAATACATAAAGGCCATTTCAGAATGCATCTTTTTCGGCCATGACCATCTGACCAGTAGATCAAAAGTTATAGAATGGAGGTGCCCCCAGCCTGAATAGGCAAATGAACTATGCATGTACCATGGGTTCATCGTCGTATCATTTCACATTTCAATAGGATAATATATTGACGATGTGTAGGTGGGTGAAAAGTATCCTAACATCACTGGATGAATAGGTGATGCTTGTTGTGTCGCCTTTTGGGTCGTTTTATTTGGCCGTTTTGTTTTAGCGGGTGATCGGGGTTTCTTTGTTGGTCAATCGTGTAGAACAACCTTCTTGCTAGCATGTTTGGAGAGCAATTGATCAAAAGTAGGCCAACTTTGACCAGCCGACCATGTACTTTATATATACTTTGGCCCTGCATCCCCGATTTCATTTTGTGTGGAGGTCGACGCCTCTAGCCATGGGCGGACTGGCTGAGTCAGTTGGACCGTCTGCTTGAGCACCGGATCATTCGTGTGTAGGTGCTGAAATGTCCACAATGCTTTAGTTAGGGAGCTTTGCCAAGCTGCTCGATTGAGCCTGCCCCCGGCGCCTCCGAACTTGTTAGTCTTCCTCTCCAAAGCTTTCCGAACAATCCCTCCTTGTGATATACTCGACGTGTGAGGATCACCGATGACGATGCTTTTGCTTTTGCCTTTGCCTTTATCGGGCACTTCTGGCCGAACCAAGACTTTTTTGCTTGCTAGTCCTATTACATTGACATGAAATGGTTGCGTGTGTACTTGCATCTCTTGAAAAATCAATCGATCCTCATTTATGGTCGATTGTATCTATCGACGAAAAACGTTACAATCATTGGTGGCATAGGAAAAAGAATTATGCCACTTGCAGTAAGCATGTCTCTTTCATTCATCTAGAGGAGGAAGTGTATAAGTTACTTTAATGTTACCACTTTTCACTAGTTCGTCAAATATTTTATCACACTTAGCAAAACTAAAATTAAATTTAACTTCTTGTCGATTCTTTTGAACCGACTGTAAAGAAGAACAAGGTGAAGGTTTAGCCTTTGATGGCCAAACAAGTTCGGTGGTACATATATCTGCGGATTCGTCATCCAAATTATTGCACTCCACTAGATGTATAGTACGACCAATCGATTTTGATGTCTATTTACATCGGCTTTCCCAAACCAAAGCCTGCTGATGTAGTTGAACTTTTGAAAAGAAAAGAGTGACATCTAATTTGTTGTCGTGCGTTTCGTCGCGCGACACTTAACGTTTATTTATAATTAATGCAAGAGTGTCGTCGCGCGCTCTGTCGCGTGACGAGTCGTTTATTTCTTAATTCAATTTAAATGCGGTGTCACGCGTCTCGCCGCGCGACAATCCCTTTTAATTTACCTTAATCTGTTCATAGTAATTAAATATGGAACATGACTTTACCTTATGCATAACGCAATGGCCAATTTAATACCATTCTGTTTAAACGAGTAGTTTAATTTATAATTGTGTAACGTGATCGCTTCTCGATCGTAGCCTCGACCGTTACTTTCTCTTTCTCACTTAGTCGTAAGTGTGAGCCCTGCGTCGAACGTCTGTTTAATTATTGCATTCAATGTATGGTGTACTGTTCTTTTGTATTAAATGTGTGGAATGCATGTTTGAACTCGTATAGATAACGGTCAGTTGGCGGAGTCCGAAGGAGTTGCAGGTGAAGACCCTGAGCAGCAGTCGGTTGGTGAAGGCAAGTGTCCCTTGACCCATCTATGTCCTACAAATTCTTATAATTCATTCGCCGCATTTACACAGTTTATATCTAAGGATTGACTAGCTTTTGTCTATCTTGTCCTTGTTTACCTATTTTGGTTGGGTTATTATGGTTTAGCTTTATGCTAGTGCTTCACATTAATCAATGAACATGATGAGATTATCTATGATACACTGTTTTCCCTTTTGATTATGATGATGGTACTTGTGACCCTTAAGGGGACTCGAGTTGTTTCTCGAGTGCCTCTCCGTAAGGACCTGTTCGTTGAATGACCGCCAGGGAAAATAGTGCAACCATTAGGGTGGAGTGGGACGCCCTTAGCTGAGTAATTAGAGGAACTGGGGTGTAGTTCGCTTCGCCGTCGTGCCGTTAATGGGGCTCGGTGTATGCGGCTCGCTCTACCAAGGTTGGTTCGCCCCTTAGGGAGGAGTTCGGTGCATTTAGGAAACCTAACGGGCGGCTACAGCCCCAAGAAATCTTTGTAAAGGCTACGTAGTGAGACCCTGCCTATTCACCTTGGTAGTGTTTAAGGGTTTGATCGGCCCGAGGCAAGAGGGAATCACGACTTGTGGGTAAAGTGTGCAACCTCTGCAGAGTGTTATGAAACTGATATATCAGTCGTGCTCGCGGTTATGAGCGGCCAAGGGAGCTCCATTGATTAGAGATACTTGATCAGAGATGTATGGTTTACAGGTAGGGATGGCAAAAGGGAATTTCCCGCCGGGGAATAGCTCTCCATCCCCGTCCCCGCGACGAAAATTTTTCCCCACGGGGATCCCCACGAACGCTTGTGGGGAACATTTCTTCCCCATCCCCGTTCCCCGCGAGGATAAATCCCCAACAGGGATCCTCATCCCCGTTTAAATTATAATTAAGACATATGTTCTTTCTTATTAATGTTAAACATTGTCACTTATACACATTGTCAGATGTAATAAATCATTATACATACATCGAAATGAACACATTTGTACAATTTGTGGTCTTTTGACAAGGTAATTATTTATTTTTGTTGTTAACTGATACAAAAAAACATAGTCGCATCCTCGTTTACCCATTGGGGGGATAAAATTTCCCCGTTTATATCCCCGCGGGGGAAGTTTCTTCCCCATCCCCTTCCCCTAATGGAGGAATTCCCCGCGGGGAATCGGGGATCGGGTCCACATTGCCATCTCTATTTATAGGTGGTGACGAGGATGATGATTTCGGTTATGCTTATGGTACTGGTAAGTGGTATTCTTTCCGTTTGGAAAGGATACATCGGGTTAATAACTTGGGTTAATGCTAAAACCTGGCTTTCTACTAGTAAATAATAACCTGACTAACTAAAAGCAACTGCTTGACTTAACTCCACATAAAGCTAGTCCACTACAGCAAAACGAGACATTTTGCTGAGTATGTTGATGTGTACTCACCCTTGCTTTACACACCAAACCCCCCCAGGTTGTAAGCGTTGCAACCACTGCTCAGGTGAAGATGAAGTTGTGGAGGAGGACTTCCAGGAGTTCCAAGAGTATGATGAGTTCTAGGCGTGGGTTAGCGACAAACCCCCAGTCGGCTGCATGTGTAGGCCGTGTGTATCTACGTTTCTTTTTCGCACTTTGAGTATTGTTAAAGACTATGTGGATGTCTCGGACATCATGATGTAATCGACTACTATACCCTCTTTTATGTCATTATTTAAGCATTGTGTGATGATGTCCAGTTATGTGACTACTGTGTACGTGAATTGCTGATCCTGGCACGTACATGGTCCGCATTCGGTTTGCCTTCTAAAACCGAGTGTGACAACGTAGAGGCAAAGAGAGGTGAATATTTGAGGTAGAGGAAGGCTAAACTAGGGCTACTCATAATGCATAAGGTAAAAACGATAAGTAGAGTTGATTGGATCGATTGTGGGGGTTCAATCGATCGTACCCCTTCATCTATATAAAGGGTGGAGGTCTAGACCCGTTACAAGTCGGTTTCCTAACTAATTCTGTGGAGATCGCTAACAAATCCCGCAAGAAACGAGGAATAGTAACTAATTCTGCGCACGTGCGGACCATCCAGACTGCGGACCAAAACCGAATTAATCATTAGGAATTTCGGTTCCATGTTTTAGAAAACCGAAAAAACCGAGGTAATTTTGGTTCTATACATCAGAAAACCGAATTAACCGAAATGTAAGAGAAGCACAATAGACCATTATAATTTTAGGCATATCTCAATATAGCCTTCCCAAATCCTAAGTATATAAGCACATAAGCCCTACAAATTAATCCATCCCCAACCCCAATCATCCATCCGGTCATCTACGCACTTTTGCTAAACCGAAAGAACCAAAACGAATTATTTCGGTTCCAGTTTTTTGGGAACCGAACTTTCTGAAAAACCGAGGAACCAAATCAAACAGAACTTAAGAACCGAATGCCTATGCCTACTTACGATTGGTTGGCGCGGCGCGGCACAAGGTACCGTCGTTAGGATGACAATCAGGTGGGTAGGACACATGCATATGGTTCGCAAACCCTTACCCGCGAGACAAAAACTCAACCCATATATGTACCCATATACGCTCGTGGGTATGGATCTATACCTATACCCATACCCGTCGGGCATCCGTTACCCAACAAATATCCGGTACCCGCCCGTCCACTACAATTTCAATATTCAGCTCCAGACAATAATTTTATCATAATTCAATAATTTCACCATTCCAGTATCATCAAACAACATTTTCAATACCAAATAATGTCAGATACCCATCGGATAATGGGTTTGGATATTGAATATCTATATCCGCGAAAAATTTACCCGCGGATACCTTATTATATCTCTTCTCATACGCGTGGGTAACAAATTTTACTAATGGATAATTAACCGCGACGATTCATTCGTCGTCCATGACTGACTGTGGTGTTATGTCAGCTACTCATAGGGATGGCAATAGGTACATACCCGTCGGGTAATACCATTCCATACCCGTACCCATCAAAAAAATTCTACCCGTCGAGTTACCCATATATGCCCGCGAGTATAAAATCTTACCCATACATGTACCCGCGCGGGTATTTTTACCCGTCGGGTAACCCGTACCTGTTAGGAAAGTCTTTAATTCCAATATACTAATCAATCAAAATATTAAATTGTCGGCGTTTCGAGACAGGGGGGTCCCAAAGCCGACGAGTGAGTGTGCTGCGTGCCCCAGCCCAGATGAGTCGAGCGCGTGGGCGAGCGCGAAGGGGGGGAGAGGCGAGGTGGCCGGAGTCGAGCGTGAGAGAGGTGGAAGTCCCGCGGCCTTCGTGTTCGTCCCGCGCCCAGGTCGGGTGCGCTTGCAGTAGGGGGGTTACAAGCGTCCACGCGGGTGAGGGAAGCGAGCGGCCCCAAGAGAGCGCCTGTCCCGTCCTCGGTCCCACGCGGCCAACCTTCTCTAAGAAGGCCTTGGTCCTCCCTTTTATAGTCGTAAGGAGAGGATCCAGGTGTACAATGGGGGGTGTAGCAGAGTGCTACGTGTCTAGCGGAGAGAGAGCTAGCGCCCTAGGTACATGCCAATGTGGCAGCCGGAGAGGTCTTGGCACCTTGCTGGCGTGATGTCGTGGCTGTCGGAGGTGCGACGGAGCCTGGCGGAGGGACAACTGTTGGAGCGGTCGAGTCCTTGCTGACGTCGCCCTGCTTCCGTAAGAGAGCTGGGGGCCGCCGTCGTCACAGAGCTTGTGGAGCGCCATCATTGCCCATCCGGCGGAGCTGGCCGGATGGGACGTCGGTCTTGTTCTCCGTGACCCGAGTCGATTCGGGGTAGGACGATGATGACGCTTCCTGTTGACGTGGCGGGTCTGTGCCCTAGGCGGGGTGACGTGGGGGCTCCTCCGAAGCCGAGGTTGAGTCTGTCTTCTGTTGCCGAGGCCGAGTCCGAGCCATGGGGTCGGGCGAGGCGGAGGTCGTTTGGCCGAGGCTAGGGCGGAGTCTGAGCCCTGGGGTCGGGCGAGGCGGAGTTTCGTCGTCTTCCGGGTCTTAGCCCGAGTCCGAGCCCTGGGGTCGGGCGGAGCGGAGTTCGCCGTCTTCCGGGTCTTAGCCCGAGTCCGAGCCCTGGGGTCAGGCGGAGCGGAGTTCGCCGTCTTCCGGGTCTTAGCCCGAGTCCGAGCCCTGGGGTCGGGCGGAGCGGAGTTCGCCGTCTTCCGGGTCTTAGCCCGAGTCCGAGCCCTGGGGTCAGGCGGAGCGGAGTTCGCCGTCTTCCGGGTCTTAGCCCGAGTCCGAGCCCTGGGGTCGGGCGGAGCGGAGTTCGTCGTGGCGCCTTTGGCAAGGCCTGACTGTCTGTCTGACTCACTCTTTGCGTTAAATGCTCCTGCAACTCAGTCAGTCGGTGTGGCGATTTAGTCAGGGTTGCTTCTGAGCGAAGCCAAGGCCTCGGGCGAGCCGATGATGTGTCTGCCGTAAAAAGGGGGGGCCTCGGGCGAGACGGAAGTCTCTCGAGGTCGGCTGCCCTTGGCCGAGGCTAGGCTCGGGTGAAGCGTGATCGAGTCACTCGTGTGGACTGATCCCTGACTTAATCGTACCCATCAGGCCTTTGCAGCTTTATGCTGATGGGGGTTACCAGCTGAGAATTAAGCGTCTTGAGGGTACCCCTAATTATGGTCCCCGACAGTAGCCCCCGAGCCTCGAAGGGAGTGTTAGCACTCGCTTGGAGGCTTTCGTCGCACTTTTTTTGCAAGGGGACCAGCCTTTCTCGGTTGCATTTTGTTCCGGTGGGTGCGCGCGAGCGCACCCGCCGGATGTAGCCCCCGAGGCCTCGGAGGAGTGGTTACACTCCTTCGAGGTCTTAATACCTTGCGTAATGCTTCGGCTGGTCTGGTCGTTCCCTCATGCGAACTGGCCGTAGCCCGGGTGCACGGTCGTGGCCCAAGCTCTCGGGCTGGTATGTTGACGCTGTCAACGGTTTGGCCGGAGCCGGTTTTTGCGAGAGCAGCCCCCGAGCCTCTGCACAGGGCGAGAGGACGATCAGGGACAGACTCGACTTTTTACATACGCCCCTACGTCGCCTTTCCGCAAGGAGGAGGGGGAGTGCGCCATGTTACCCTCGATGGGCACCGAACATGGTGTCTCCGGTGAGCTGCAAGCGGGTAATCCGAGTGTGCGTCCGTGCCCCGTTCGTTGGGGGTCGGCTAGGGGCCCAGAGGCACGCCCAAAAGTACCTGCGGGTGATTTGCCGGACCCGGTCCCCTGGCGACGGGGTCCGAGGGCTCGATGCCTCCCTCCGATGGGATTCCGTTACAAGATCGTTCCCGCTGGTCTCGGAAATGTCCTAGGGTACCTCGGGAGCGCAACCCGAGCCTCGGTTATGTATCGAACGTACCCCTGGTCATCCCTCGCTCGGTGTCTGAGGCGACTGTGAACCCTTCGGGGGCCAGCCTTCGAACCCCTGATCAGTAATGGGCGCGGAGCCCGAGTAGCCTGAGGCGGCCATGGAGCCCTTCGGGGGGCTGGCCTTCGAACCCCTGACCAGTAGTGGGTGTCGGGCCCACGCGATCTGAGGCGACTGTTGAACCCTTCGGAGGGCCAGTCTTCGAACCCCTGATCAGTAGGGGGGGCTCGGAGGCCGGTTCCTTCGCGGAAAAGGATCCTTTTCGGGGTATCCCCCTTTCCCGGTCCCTGTTGCAAGAGATAGAGAAAGAGGAAAAAGGAAAAGGAAACGAAATCGAACGACGTGGCGTACCTCTTTTTGACGCGGTTATTACGGCGAAGGTGAAGCGTCGCGCGCTTCTCCCACCAGAGGCGCCGCGTGTCCCACCGCGGAGTTAATGCGACGGGGTGAGTGGTTGGCGAGGCGGCCGTTGCGCGTGCGCGATTCGTTCGAGGAACGGGTCATGGGCGCACCGTCTTCACGCCGTGGGAGGAGGCTCTCTTGCTGCCCCAGGATGAGACGTGAGCCTGGCTGACGACGTGACTGCTGCGCCCGCCCGCCTGCCACCGCCATTACTGCTGGCCCACTTTCGGTCGCTTTGACCAACGCGCCAGGCTAGCGCTGCTGGGTCGCCTCGAGTCGCGGCATAGGCTCCGCAACCGAAGAGGCGCGACGGTGGCGCAAGTGGCGGTGCAGTTGCTTGCATGCAGCAACTGGCGCGCCGGTTGCTTGACGCGTGGGCCTGGGCTTCCAAGCTGGCGTGTCAGAAGTCGAAGAAGCGCGTCCACCTGGCGCGGTTGCATGCCGTCTGCATGGCTGCCCGCCCCTTCCGCCCGTGGGTCCGGGCAAAAGTGGGGGGTCGCTTGTAACCGCTGGACGGTCGTGCGCACCACGCGCGGCGGTTTGGCTTCTTCTGCCCTGAGCTGGTTTGCATGACATGCGGGACCCAGCCCCCGAGTCGCAGGGGAGGGCCTTGGAGCGTGTTGGAGAAGACTCAGCCCGCGGCGTCTGGGGGCGCACGTAGGGAGAGTTGACTTTAAAAGGAGGGAGACTCCTTTCAGAAGGCAACCATGTCTTCTTCCTCCCTTATGCGTCGTGTCTTTCCATCTTCCAAGCCCCCGGATGGGGGGTACCCGCCGCTTTTCTGCCTCGTCATTGGAGGAACGCAACTCCATGGGAGTTGGTACCTCTCAGCCATCGTTCGGCTTCAAGGATTTTCATCACGCAGCCTGGTTGCTTTCTCCCGCCGGTGGTCACCCAAGACGGTGACCTCCAGCTCCTGGATGGGGAGAGGCAAACCAGGCTGTGATCCCGCCCTCAGCATCGGGTGTGTTCGTCATCCTCGCTGGGGCGGGGGTCGAGGCGAGCCGGGACTCTACCTCATGTGCGGGTCGGCGAACCACCTCCTCTTCCAGCTTCTGGTGGTGGCAATCGCCCTCCCGCGCTACGACGGAGTCGTCCTCCAGTCATGCCGGGGAAGGCGAACTGTTGCTGTCCAGCTAGGATGCAACATTCCGTCTTCCTCCTCGCATTCACGGCGAGGACGGCAACGAGGATCTACCGGAGCGCTTGGGAGCGGCCCGCTCTTTGGCTTTGATGGCTTGTTCGTGTCCCTTGAGCGGGACCACGAACAAGAGCCTTCCGGTGGCCGCGTTCACCCGGGGCCATGGCTGCTGCTGCAGAGGTCACTGGCGAGCCTCCCGGCGTTCGCCACCCCGCAGGCCCGAGGTCGCTCGTACCCACGGGGACGGAACCGGAGTTCCGTTTGTGATGGCACTTTGAATGCCAGTGTGTTTTTTGTTCATTGCGGCTGTCGGGGCCTGAACATGTATGTAATTTCGGCACGGAGCCGTGTTTTTTCCTCATTTTCGAGCACTAAGTCTCGCCTGTTGGTTATCTGAACCGCTTTACCAAGCATGAGTCGCCCCGTGTCAAGGTGACGAATGAGGTATCCGTATCCCGGAGGCGTGGGAATCCCTCGGCCCGATCGGCCTTGTTGTCTGGGGCTCCTCTAGCTTAGTTAAAGAGACCCCTCGGCCGCCCTTCGATGAGCCGAGGCCAGGGGTAGCGATATCAGTATGAACAGAGGCGGAGTTGGCTCGAGAATGGGAACCTGGTTGGCCGGAGCCTAGCCGTGTTGTCCGTCAGCGGAGCCGACGCCAAAGTCGATCCGCTGAGGCCTCGGGTCGGGCTGGCGCCCTTGGAAGCCGGTTGGCCGAGGCCCCAGGGGTAACCGGCCGAGCCGCCTGCTCGGGCCGGATTCCCGGAGGGGTCCCTGGACTGCGCCGCCGTCCGAGGCTGGGTCGGACATAGCTGAAGACGTCGTCGATGCCGAGGGTGCTACGACTCCCTTCAGTGTGAAGACCCGAGCCTGCAGGATCAGATCGTCTTGTAGCGTGTGCCTTCTGCGGCCGCCGAGGCCAGAAAACACACCCTCGCCGTGCTTGCGAAGCTGCGTCTTTTTTCCTCTTGTTTCGAGCATCTGGACTCTGTCGGTAACAGGGATGTTTGTGTGAACGAGAGTTACTTCTCGCGGAAGGGACGAGTGAGGTATCCGTATCCCAGAGGCGTGGGAATCCCTCGGCTCGGTCGGCCTTGCCGCTTACGCGTACTTTCCCCCGTCCATGAGGCCCTGTCCCCGACTTAGTCGAGAAAGCTTGAAGGACTGCTTCGGCAGGAGAGCTTCCGAGCGTGAAGACTTGTTCGGTCCGCGGAGTCGCTTTATCCGAGCGTGAGTTACTTATCGCAGAAGGTGATGAGTGAGGTATCCGTATCCCGGAGGCGTAGGAGTCCCTCGGCTCGGTCAACCTTGGCTGCTTACGTGTACTCCGTCGTTTCCAGGATCCGCTTTCCGAAGTAGTCAAGAAGCACGAGAGTAATCCTGCTAGAAAGAGATCCTTTTTTGAGGAAAAATTCGACGCAGAGGGGGTCTCTCCCCTTTTAGCCCCCGAGGGAGAGTCGGGCTTTGCCGGGGCTAGGCCGACCCTTCCTTGACGACTAAACTTTGCGTAGGTGCGAGGTATATGAACAACTTGGAAACATCTTAAGGGTAGAAGCGACGTAGCTGTTTGATGTTCCAGGCGTTGCCGTAGATCTCGCCTTGATTGTTGGCCAGCTTGTATGTTCCGGGCTTCAGAACTTTGGCGATGATGAATGGTCCTTCCCAGGGGGGCGTGAGCTTGTGCCTCCCTCGGGCGTCTTGCCGCAGCCGAAGCACCAGATCGCCCACCTGGAGGTCTCGGGACCGGACCCCTCGGGCGTGGTAGCGTCGCAGGGACTGCTGGTACCGCGCCGAGTGTAGTAAGGCCCTGTCCCGAGCCTCCTCCAGCTGGTCCAGCGATTCTTCTCGGCTAGCTTGGTTGCTTTGATCGGTGTAGGCCCTCGTCCTCGGGGAGCCGTATTCCAGGTCAGTGGGCAAGATAGCTTCAGCCCCGTATACCAGGAAAAACGGCGTGAAACCCGTGGCGCAACTCGGCGTCGTCCTTAGGCTCCAGACCACCGAGGGGAGTTCCTTCATCCACCGCTTGCCGAACTTGTTGAGGTCGTTGTAGATCCGAGGCTTGAGCCCTTGTAGAATCGTGCCGTTGGCACGCTCTACTTGCCCATTCGACATGGGATGAGCCACGGCGGCCCAGTCCACCCGGATATGGTGATCCTCGCAAAAATCCAAGAATTTTTTGCCGGTGAACTGGGTGCCATTGTCGGTGATGATGGAGTTCGGGACCCCGAAGCGATGGATGATGTTGGTGAAGAACGCCACCGCCTGCTCGGACCTGATGCTGTTCAGAGGTCGGACCTCGATCCACTTGGAGAATTTGTCGATGGCGACCAGCAGGTGCGTGTAGCCCCTGGGCGCCTTCTGCAAGGGACCGATGAGGTCCAGACCCCATACGGCGAAGGGCCAGGTGATGGGTATCGTCTGCAGAGCCTGAGCGGGCAGGTGGGTCTGCTTCGCATAGAATTGGCACCCTTCGCAGGTGCGGACAATTCTAGTGGCGTCAGCCACCGCCGTTGGCCAGTAGAAGCCTTGCCGGAAAGCATTCCCGACAAGGGCTCGGGGCGCCGCGTGGTGGCCACAAGCCCCCGAGTGTATTTCTTGCAGCAGTTCCCGACCTTCGGCGATGGAGATGCATCGCTGGAGGATGCCCGAGGGGCTGCGATGGTAGAGCTCCTCTTCATCGCCCAGCAAGACGAACGACTTGGCGCGTCGCGCTACCCGCCGAGCCTCGACTTGGTCGGGGGGTAGCTCTCCTCGACGGAGATATTGCAGGTACGGGGCCTGCCAATCTCGATCAGGCGTGGCCCCGCTCTGCTCTTCCTCGACGTCCAGTGCCTCGCCCTCGGGGACCGAGGGTACCTCGGGCTGAGCCGAGGGTGCCTCGGGCCGAGCTGAGGGCGCCTCGGCTTGAGCCGAGGGTGCCTCGGGCTCGGGCACGTCGTCGATCTTGACAGAGGGTCGATGCAGATCCCGGGAGAAGACGTCCGGGGGGACCGTCGTTCGCCCCGAGGCTATTTTAGCCAGCTCGTCTGCGGTTTCGTTGTAGCGCCGAGCGATGTGGTTGAGCTCGAGCCGAAGAACTTGTCTTCCAGGCGCCGAACCTCGTCGCAGTAGGCCTCCATCTTCGGGTCGCGGCAGTGGGAGTTCTTCATGACTTGGTCGATGACGAGCTGCGAATCACCACGGGCGTCGAGGCGTCTGATCCCTAGCTCGATGGCGATCCGCAACCCGTTGACCAGAGCTTCGTACTCGGCCACATTGTTGGACGCCGGGAAATGGAGGCGCAGCACGTAGCGCAGGTGCTTTCCAAGGGGCGAGATGAAGAGCAGGCCCGCGCCGGCTCCTGTCTTCATCAGCGACCCGTCGAAAAACATGGTCCAGAGCTCCGGTTGGATCGGAGCCGTCGGCAACTGGGTGTCAACCCATTCGGCCACGAAGTCCGCCAACACCTGGGACTTGATGGCCTTCCGAGGGGCGAACGAGATCGTTTCGCCCATGATTTCCACCGCCCACTTTGCGATCCTGCCCGAGGCCTCTCGGCATTGGATGATCTCCCCCAGGGGGAAGGATGACACCACAGTTACCGGATGAGACTCGAAGTAGTGTCGCAGCTTCCGCCTTGTCAGGATCACAGCATATAGCAGCTTTTGAACTTGTGGGTAGCGGATCTTGGTCTCGGACAGCACTTCGCTGACGAAGTAGACCGGCCTCTGAACGGGCAATGCATGCCCTTCCTCTTGCCTCTCGACCACAATCGCGGCGCTAACCACCTGTGTGGTCGCGGCGACGTAGACCAATAGGGCTTCTCCATCCGCCGTGGGCACCAAGACAGGCGCCTTCGTAAGGAGCGCCTTCAGGTTGCCGAGGGCTTCCTCGGCCTCAGGGGTCCAAGCGAAACACTCGGCCTTCCTTAAGAGGCGGTACAGAGGCAGACCTCTTTCGCCGAGGCATGAGATGAAGCGGCTCAGGGCCGCGAGGCATCCCATGACCCTCTGTACACCTTTTAAGTCCTTGATGGGCCCCATGCTGGTGATGGCCGCGATCTTCTCCGGGTTGGCTTCAATGCCTCGCTCGGAGACGATGAACCCTAGGAGCATGCCTCGGGGCACCCCGAAGACACACTTCTCAGGATTGAGCTTGACTCCTTTCGCCTTGAGACATCGGAATGTCACTTCAAGGTCGAAGAGGAGGTCGGAAGCCTTCCTTGTCTTGACTACGATGTCATCGACGTAGGCCTTGACTGTGCGACCGATGTGTTCGCCGAACACATGGTTCATGCACCGCTGGTACGTCGCGCCCGCATTCCTCAAACCGAACGGCATGGTGACATAGCAGTACATGCCGAACGGCGTGATGAAAGAAGTCGCGAGCTGGTCGGACTCTTTCATCCGGATCTGGTGATACCCTGAGTAGGCATCGAGGAAGGACAGGGTTTCGCACCCAGCGGTGGAATCCACGATTTGATCGATGCGGGGCAGAGGGTAGGGAACCTTCGGACATGCTTTGTTGAGACCAGTGTAGTCTACACACATCCGCCATTTCCCCCCTTTCTTCCTCACAAGCACAGGGTTGGCGAGCCATTCGGGATGGAATACCTCTTTGATGAACCCTGCTGCCATTAGCTTGTGGATCTCTTCGCCAATCACTCTGCGCTTCTCCTCGTCGAATCGGCGCAGAGACTGCCTGACGGGTCGGGCTCCGGCCCGAATATCCAGCGAGTGCTCGGCGACATCCCTCGGTATGCCGGGCATGTCCGAGGGACTCCGCGCAAGGACGTCGGCGTTTGCGCGGAGAAAGTCGACGAGCACTGCTTCCTATTTGGGGTCGAGCCCGGAACCGATCCGGATCTGCTTGGTGATGTCGCCACTGGGGTCAAGAGGGACGGCCTTAACCGTCTCTGCTGGCTCGAAGTTGCCGGCATGGCGCTTTACGTCTGGCACCTCCTTGGAGAGGTTCTCCAGGTCTGCGATGAGGGCCTCGGACTCGGCGAGGGCCTCGGCGTACTCCACGCACTCCACGTCGCATTCGAACGCGTGTTTGTACGTGGGGCCGACGGTGATGACCCCGTTGGGGCCCGGCATCTTGAGCTTCAGGTAGGTGTAGTTGGGGACGGCCATGAACTTCGCGTAACATGGCCTCCCTAGTACGGCGTGGTAGGTTCCTCGGAACCCGACCACCTCGAACGTCAGGGTCTCCCTTCGGAAGTTGGAGGGCGTCCCGAAGCAGACGGGGAGGTCGAGTCGCCCGAGGGGCTGGACGCGCTTCCCAGGGATGATCCCGTGGAAGGGCGCAGCGCCTGCTCGGACGGAGGACAGATCGATGCGCAGGAGCTTGAGGGTCTCGGCGTAGATGATGTTGAGGCAGCTGCCCCCATCCATTAGGACCTTGGTGAGCCTGACATTGCCGACAACGGGGTCGACGACGAGCGGGTATTTCCCCGGGCTCGGCACATGGTCGGGGTGGTCGGCCTGGTCGAAGGTGATGGGCTTGTCGGACCAGTCTAGGTAGACTGGCGCCGCCACCTTCACCGAGCAGACCTCCCGGCGCTCTTGCTTGCGATGCCGAGCCGAGGCATTCGCCGCATGCCCTCCATAGATCATGAAGCAGTCGCGGACCTCGGGGAACTCTCCTGCTTGGTGATCTTCGTTCTTGTCGTCGTCGCGGGCCCTGCCACCCTCGGCGGGTGGCCCGGCCCTGTGGAAGTGACGCCGAAGCATAACGCACTCCTCGAGGGTGTGCTTGACGGGCCCCTGATGGTAGGGGCACGGCTCCTTGAGCATCTTGTCGAAGAGGTTTGCACCTCCAGGGGGCTTCCGAGGGTTCTTGTACTCGGCGGCGGCGACAAGGTCCGCGTCAGCGGCGTCGCGTTTCGATTGCGACTTCTTCTTGCCTTTCTTCTTGGCGCCGCGCGGAGTAGACGCCTCGGGAGCCTCTTCCGATGGGCGGCCCTGGGGCTGCTTGTCCTTTCGGAAGATAGCCTCGACCGCCTCCTGGCCAGAGGCGAACTTGGTGGCGATGTCCATCAGCTCGCTCGCCCTGGTGGGGGTCTTGCGACCCAGCTTGCTCACCAGGTCGCGGCAAGTGGTGCAGGCGAGGAACGCGCCGATGACATCCGAGTCGGTGATGTTGGGCAGCTCGGTGCGCTGCTTCGAGAATCGCCGGATGTAGTCCCGGAGCGACTCCCCCGGCTGTTGCCGGCAGCTTCGAAGGTCCCAGGAATTCCCGGGGCGCACGTACGTGCCCTGGAAATTCCCAGCGAAGGCTTGGACCAAGTCGTCCCAGTTGGAGATCTGCCCCGGAGGCAGGTGCTCCAACCAGGCGCGAGCAGTGTCGGAGAGGAACAGGGGGAGGTTACGGATGATGAGGTTGTTGTTGTCCGTCCCACCCAGTTGGCAGGCAAGGCGGTAGTCCGCGAGCCACAGTTCCGGTCTCGTTTCCCCCGAGTACTTCGTGATAGTAGTCGGGGGTCGGAACCGGGTCGGGAATGGCGCCCGTCGGATGGCCTGACTGAAGGCCTGCAGACCGGGTGGTTCGGGCGAGGGACTCCGATCCTCCCCGCTATCGTAGCGCCCCCCACGCCTGGGGTGGTAGCCTCGGCGCACCCTTTCATCGAGGTGGGCCCGACGATCGCGTCGATGGTGCTCGTTGCCGAGGTGGCCCGGGGCCGCAGGCGCGGTGTTGCGCGTGCGCCCGGTGTAGACCGAGGCTTCCCGCATGAATCGGGAAGTCGCGGCATGAGGTTCCGAGGGATATCCTTGCCTTCGGGAGGCAGTGCTCTCGGCCCGTCGGGCCGCAGCGCCTTCCAGGAGATTCTTGAGCTCTCCCTGGATTCGCCGACCCTCGGTGGTTGATGGCTCCGGCATCGCGCGGAGGAGCATCGCTGCGGCTGCCAGGTTCTGACCAACCCCGCTGGATGCGGGCGGCGGCCTGACCCTGACATCGTTGGCGACGCGGTGCTGGAGACCTTGAGGCAGGTGACATATTTCTCCGGCCAGGGGTTGGTCCGCCCATACCTGCCCGACGTCCCGACGGATCGGCTCAAGCGCTCCTGTTCCCTCGTTGAGCCTGGCCTGCGCCTCGCGGACTTGCTCGAGTTGTGGGTCGTAACCCCCCGCCGGAGCGGGGACCACAGCTAGCTCCCGTGGGATGTCGGCGCGAGGCACCGGCCTAGGAAGATCACCGTCCTCCGGCATGCCGAGATGGTTGCCTTCGGAGGGATCCCCTAGCTCGATGTGGAAACATTCGCGGCTTGGGCCGCAGCTCTCGTCGCCAAGGCTGCGGCTTCCGTCGGAACAGTCGGATAGGCAGTAGTCACATGCGGTCATGAAGTCCCGCATGGCACTGGGGTTGCCAAGTCCGGAGAAATCCCAACAGACGTTGGGGTCGTCATCTTCCTCGGACCCAGAGGGCCCGTAGGTTGAGACGTCCGTCAGCCGGTCCCAAGGCGACCGTATACGAAACCCCAGTGGGGTTGCACTCGCCTCAATGAGAGCGCCCGCCAAAGCGAGGTCGTTTGGCGGGTTGAGGCCGAGTCGAAATGACGTAAGATGGGAGTTAGTCGGTACCTTTTGGTCGACGAGGAGCGACGTAGTCGCATCGGGGACTGGTTGCACCGTCATCTCAGGTACGAGGGCGACGTCCTGCAGGCTTTCCGCGAGCGCGCCGGCGTCGTCTTCTTGCTCGGGGTCAGCGTGTCGCGGGGGGACGGCGCTTGCCTTCGTCTTGAACGCGAGGTCGACGTCCGGCGCGCCTTCCGTCGGGGCGTCGGGGGCGTCGATTCGCTCGACGGCCAACGAAGCGCGGCCTCCCGCTTGGCCTTGATGGCCCCGCCTCCTCCTCCGTTGGCGGGGGAGAGAACGGAGCGAGCTCGAATGTTGTTCTTCCACCACGCGGGGAAGGTGTCGTCGATTCCGCCGCCGGCGAGCGGGTTGTCGGCCGCCATTGTCGTTGTCGCGCGGCGGTGGAAGAAGTATCATGTCGTAGCTGCCGTCGAAGGACATGAACTCAAGAGTCCCGAAATGAAGCACCGCCCCGGGCCGGAGAGGTTGCTGGAGATTGCCCATCTGGAGCTTGACGGGGAGCTGTTCGTCAGCACGCAGCAGGCCCCTACCTGGCGCGCCAACTGTCGGCGTTTCGAGACAGGGGGGTCCCAAAGCCGACGAGTGAGTGTGCTGCGTGCCCCAGCCCAGATGGGTCGAGCGCGTGGGCGAGCGCGAAGGGAGGAGAGGCGAGGTGGCCGGAGTCGAGCGTGAGAGAGGTGGAAGTCCCGCGGCCTTCGTGTTCGTCCCGCGCCCAGGTCGGGTGCGCTTGCAGTAGGGGGGTTACAAGCGTCCACGCGGGTGAGGGAAGCGAGCGGCCCCAAGAGAGCGCCTGTCCCGTCCTCGGTCCCGCGCGGCCAACCTTCTCTAAGAAGGCCCTGGTCCTCCCTTTTATAGTCGTAAGGAGAGGATCCAGGTGTACAATGGGGGGTGTAGCAGAGTGCTACGTGTCTAGCGGAGAGAGAGCTAGCGCCCTAGGTACATGCCAATGTGGCAGCCGGAGAGGTCTTGGCACCTTGCTGGCGTGATGTCGTGGCTGTCGGAGGTGCGACGGAGCCTGGCGGAGGGACAACTGTTGGAGCGGTCGAGTCCTTGCTGACGTCGCCCTGCTTCCGTAAGAGAGCTGGGGGCCGCCGTCGTCACAGAGCTTGTGGAGCGCCATCATTGCCCATCCGGCGGAGCTGGCCGGATGGGACGCCGGTCTTGTTCTCCGTGACCCGAGTCGATTCGGGGTAGGACGATGATGACGCTTCCTGTTGACGTGGCGGGTCTGTGCCCTAGGCGGGGTGACGTGGGGGCTCCTCCGAAGCCGAGGTTGAGTCTGTCTTCTATTGCCGAGGCCGAGTCCGAGCCATGGGGTCGGGCGAGGTGGAGGTCGTTTGGCCGAGGCCAGGGCGGAGTCCGAGCCCTGGGGTCGGGCGAGGCGGAGTTTCGTCGTCTTCCGGGTCTTAGCCCGAGTCCGAGCCCTGGGGTCGGGCGGAGCGGAGTTCGCCGTCTTCCGGGTCTTAGCCCGAGTCCGAGCCCTGGGGTCGGGTGGAGCGGAGTTCGCCGTCTTCCGGGTCTTAGCCCGAGTCCGAGCCCTGGGGTCGGGCGGAGCGGAGTTCGCCGTCTTCCGGGTCTTAGCCCGAGTCCGAGCCCTGGGGTCGGGCGGAGCGGAGTTCGCCGTCTTCCGGGTCTTAGCCCGAGTCCGAGCCCTGGGGTCGGGCGGAGCGGAATTCGCCGTCTTCCGGGTCTTAGCCCGAGTCCGAGCCCTGGGGTCGGGCGGAGCGGAGTTCGCCGTCTTCCGGGTCTTAGCCCGAGTCCGAGCCCTGGGGTCGGGCGGAGCGGAGTTCGCCGTGGCGCCTTTGGCAAGGCCTGACTGTCTGTCTGACTCACTCTTTGCGTTAAATGCTCCTGCAACTCAGTCAGTCGGTGTGGCGATTTAGTCAGGGTTGCTTCTGAGCGAAGCCAAGGCCTCGGGCGAGCCGGTGATGTGTCCGCCGTAAAAAGGGGGGGCCTCGGGCGAGACGGAAGTCTCTCGAGGTCGGCTGCCCTTGGCCGAGGCTAGGCTCGGGTGAAGCGTGATCGAGTCACTCGTGTGGACTGATCCCTGACTTAATCGTACCCATCAGGCCTTTGCAGCTTTATGCTGATAGGGGTTACCAGCTGAGAATTAGGCGTCTTGAGGGTACCCCTAATTATGGTCCCCGACATAAATAAACATACAAACACAACTTCAACTTCATATATAATAAATCATATGATTACATAACTTGGTATCTAGACAAATGATAGCTAGAGAAGAATTTTATTTTAGCTAAGATGGGCTATATAACTATATTAGATGGTTATAGTGATATTGATGCGAGTATAATTTATTCGTGGGTAGATGAATATGAGTAGTATCAACCCGTATCCATCTACCCAACGGGTATTTGTTTTTACCTATTAATATAACTGCGGTTAGAGAAATCATATTGTATCCACCTTCATATCGGATAAAACTCGTCGGGTATTCGGGTTTCGGATACCAATTGACATCTCTACCTACTCCAGACCAGGCGTGCATGCGCACACCCTTGGTGTCTGCTTAAAAACTGTACTACTAGAGTTTGAGAGCACAGCCAATGATGTGGAAGCGATACTACGCGAGCATGCGTAATGATCAATCCTTGTCATCAATCATCTAAACAGCACGGCACGGCAAAAGAAGCGAGGAGGTCCGCTGGCACATACACTGGCTGTCCCCCCACCCGTGCGCAGGTCAGGCCTGCTAACGTTCACCTGTCAGGGCCCGCCACCTGGGGCCCACTGCCAGTTGCGTCGCCACAGCGGAGTGGCGGCTACCTGCCGTTGGCTTTCCCATTTCCTCTTGGCGCGCCTTGTGCTTGCGCCCGGCCCAACGGTGGGGGCTACCGGCTAACAGCAGGCACGTGGAGCTAGACCTGAGGGTATTTTGGACATTTCACTTCCTGTAGCTTCTATTTAGCTATAATTAAGGTATATATTATGTCATTTAATATAAAGTCCCTTGATTAATCTTTAGATGTCATTATCTTTATAGAGAGCTTGTCTCTATATAATCTCTACACATATTGTCTCTTAACTATACTAGAGATTCATGGTTGCATTATGCAGAATACAGTCTGTTAAATATCTCTTGTACATCAAAACCGACCCAAAAGCAGCTCAGGGTTGTATATGTCCTTATTAGCTAGGCTTTAGCTAACTAGTTGATTAAGATTTAAGTTTGACTAAGAACTGGATCATATCCCAATACAAGCTAGTTGTTAGTGTCGTACGTAGATCCAAACAACAGACTTTACGTAAGGGACTTAAATCCAGCCCTTGAAGCGTTGGAATATCCAAGCATAAGAGCACAGAGATACCAACAGAATAAACATTATTCCCCTCGACTTATTCCTCCGTACGTCTCCATCCTGCACTGAATCTGCATGCAGCAGCCATTTCTTTCACACAATCGCAAGCTCCATCCAATTACCCGGTGTGGTGGGTGTTAGAATTATAGGCATTTTCCATATCATTTTAATTCCATAAATTAACATTATGATGATAACATATAAAAGATAATTAATCATAGAAATCATGATCTCAAATTGATCCATACCAATATGGATCAAGAGAACATAAAGCATATGAATCATATAAATATAATAAGTATATAAACATGGTTCATAAATTATTACATAATAACTGAAAATAAACAGATAGCAATATAAACAAAATGACTGTAAAATTATAACAGACAGATATAATATATTATAATATGACAGAACAGAGCTACATACGAAACAATAGAGATGAACATATATAATATGCAGAATGTAAAACAGTAACGAACTGAATTGATCATACCCTCCCATGCGCTCCGAGGATCCTGATCCTTGTCCAACTTCTCTTGCCATCCGTACGAGATGAAGACGCCAGGAACCAGTGAAGAAGACAACGACGGACATTGGGCAGTCACGTAGACGCTCCCTAAAAACCTAATTGTCGATCCCCCGAGCAGGGTCTCGAACGACAAGGACTTCGGAGGCACCTGCCCTCTCGCTGCTCTGTGCGCGCATAGCTACGAGATGGAAACACCCACACTTGCGCTGGACTATGATTCTGAAGGTTCTGTTCTCTTGTACCAAGTGCCAAGGGTTCTCTTCTACTTAACCTCTCGCAGAGGGAAGCTGAAGAAGAAGAGTCGCAAGCTGCACGCCAAGGGACGGGCAGCTGAAGGACAAGAGTCTCGCATGCAGCTGACGAAGAGACAGACAACTGAAAGGTTTACGCGGTTAGGGAGTGCTAAAAATTAACATAACCACACCACACCACGCCCGCTCGCCTGCCTGCCTGCCATGCCACGCCCGGCCCGGCCGGGGGCGGCGGCGCGCGCGTGCGTGTGGCACGCCTTTGTCCGTTTCTTGACTTCTCAAGTTAGGTGGAATAATTCCCACCATATAAGTCAAGCCAAAAGACCCTTGGACTTCTAATATGGTACTATTGGTATTCTCCACCATTACACATCATAGAGTTTATTCAATAAATGGGCCAAGCCCATAAAAGATCCAACAATCCCCACCAAACTCTAGGGTTTGTAATGATGAAGTATCAGAATCACAATCCTTTGATATACCAGTGTTTCGATGGAGACTGTTAAGTTGAACATCCATCTAGAATAAGAGTTTCACTCATTCACAACTGAACAATGGACTATGCCTTGAATTGACAGTTTTGTGCGAAATAAGATTCACTCAAATCCTTTGCTGATACTAGGCTGCAAAAGGGTATTCCCGCTATTTAGAAGCATATAAGTCACACTTCAGTGCCTTTCATGAGTATTTAGGGATTACCCAAGTCCCATAGACTGTGACCAGCAGTCTGACTCATATAGGTGTATTCCTAAAAAGATGTTCTGTAGGACAACATCTCACCTTTATAAGACTCTTGGAATACATTAAGGTAAAAACCATCCTGCCTTACAGATAGGAAAGATGTGCATCAGAAATGAGTTAAAGAAAGGGATCTTTCCTCACAACCTACTCCTAGCTTGTTTCTCCACTCTACTTCACGGGATCTCCGATCACATAGAGCAGGTTACCACTAGAGTAGATTTTACATGGGTCTCATACCCATTTCTCTCGATGCACTATCTATCACATTGCATGACAGACCCTTAGTGAATTGATCTGCCAGATTATTTGATGTGTGGACATAATCCACCGTTATAACTTCAGAGTTTTTCAGCTTTCTGACAGATTTCAATCTCCTCTTAACATGCCTTGTATACTTCATGTTATTCCTAGAACTGTTAAACTTTGTAATCACAGTTTGATTGTCACAGTTCATGGAAATAGCCGGTATCGGTTTTTCAACTACCGGTAAATCCAATAGGAAATCACGAAGCCACTCGGCCTCAGCCCCAGCAGTGTCTAATGCTGCGAGTTCTGCTTCCATTGTAGACTTCGTTAAGATAGTCTGCTTGCAAGACTTCCAGGAAACAGCGCCACCTCCAAACAGAAACACATATCCGCTTGTGGCATAAAACTCATCAGCATCAGAAATCCAGTTAGCATCACAATAGCCTTCCAGCACTTTTGGGTTTCCAGTATAATGAATACCGTATGTCATAGTACCTTTCAAATACCGCAACACTCTCTCAAGAGCACGCCAGTGATCATCTCCTAGTTTCGACACAAACCGACTCAGCTTACTCACAGCATAAGAGATGTCTGGCCTTGTTGCACTTCAAAGGTACATGAGCGAGCCAATGATCTGGAAGTATGTCAATTGATCCCTTGTTATTCTCTGATTCTTTCTCAATAGCACACTAGGGTCATAAGGTGTTGGAGCAGGATCACAGTCACTAAAACCAAAGCGACTCAATACCTTTTCCACATAATGGGATTGTAACAAAGTTACCCCACCATCAGCTTCTCTAACAAGCTTGATGTTTAGAATGACATCAGCTTCTCCCAAATCTTTCATTTCGAAATTGCTCAATAGAAGATTTTTAACTTCCTCAATCACATTGAGATTTGATCCAAAGATCAAGATGTCATCAACATAAAGGCACAGCATAACAGACTCACCCCCACCATACCGATAATACACACACGTGTCAGATTCATTTACAGCAAAACCAGCAACTGTAAGAGTATTATCAAACTTTTCATGCCATTGCTTAGGTGTTTGTTTTAGGCCATACAATGATTTTATCAACCTGCACACCTTGTTCTCTTGACCATCCGCAATGAACCCTTCTGGCTGATCCATATAGATCTCCTCATCCAACTCTCCATTTAGGAAAGTTGTCTTAACATCCATCTGATGGATGATCAGACCATAAGAGGCTGCCACGACTATTAATGTGCGGATTGTAGTCAATCGAGCCACTTGTGAGTAGGTATCAAAGAAATCTTCACCCTCCTTTTGGGTATATCCTTTGGCCACAAGTCTTGCCTTGTACCTCTCAATTGTACCATCATGCCTAAGCTTTTTCTTGAAGATCCATTTGCAGCCTATAGGTTGGCAACCATAAGGACGGTCAACGACCTCCCATGTTCCATCAGACATAATAGATTCCATCTTACTCCTTACTGCTTCCTTCCATAAGTCAGCATCAGGAGAGGAATATGCCTCACTAATGGTAGTTGGTGTGTCTTCCACAAGGTACACTATAAAGTCATTACCAAAGGATTTTGCAACCCTCTGTCTCTTGCTCTTTCGAGTGGCTATAGTGTCATCCTCCTCAGGGATGTGCACGTGAGGATCCTCAGCATGATCTATAGGAATTGACATTTCGTGCTCATGGTGAATTATAGTCTCATGACTTGTATCACTAGGTGTATTCTTCATGGGAAACTCATTCTCAAAAAATGTTGCGTCTCTTAATTCCATGATAGTATCAACATACATATCAGGCACATCAGATTTTATAATTAAGAACCTATACCCAGTGCTGTGAAAAGAGTACCCAAGGAATATACAATCAACAGTTTTAGGCCCAAGTTTACGCTTTTTGTTGATTGGCACATTCACTTTAGCCAAGCAACCCCAAATGCGCAAATATGAGAGATTTAATCTTCTCTTTTCCCATTCCTCAAATGGTGTGATCTCTTTGTTCTTTGTTGAAACTCTATTCAGGACATGACACGCTGTCAAAATCGCCTCACCCCACCATGCCTTGGATAATCTCGCTGTACTCAACATGGCATTCACCAAATCTGTTAGAGTGCGGTTTTTCCTTTCAGCAATCCCATTGGATTGTGGTGAGAATGGCGGTGTCCTCTCATGAATAATACCATGTTCCACGCAGAACTCATCGAACACATTAGAGAAATATTCTCCACCTCGATCGGACCTTAACCGTTTTATTTTCCTCTCAAGTTGGTTCTCAACTTCAGCTTTATAGGTCTTAAAATAATTAAACGCTTCATCTTTTGTTTTTAAGAGATACACATAGAAAAATCTAGTGGAGTCATCTATAAAAGTGAGAAAGTATCTTTTACCACCTTTGGTCAAAATTCCATTCATCTCGCACAGATCAGAATGAACAAGTTCTAGAGGTGCGAAACTCCTCGCCTCAGCAGCCTTGTGAGGCTTGCGGGGTTGTTTTGATTCAACACACACATGGCACTTAGACTTTTTGACCAAGTTAAATTTAGGAATTAGATTTAGATTTGCTAATCGCATAAGACAGCCAAAGCTTGCATGGCAAAAACGTGAATGCCATAAATCTAACTCATCAGAAAAATTAACAGAATTCACCATTTTATTACACACATCAGGCAGTGATAAGCGGAACAAGACTCCGCAGTCATATCCTTTACCAACAAAAATACCATGTTTCGACACAACACATTAATTTATTAGACTCAAGAACAACTTTGTATCCATCTCGACATAGCATAGAAGCGCTAACGAGATTCTTCTTGATAGAGGGCACATGCTGCACGCTCTTCAATGGCACCGTCTTTCCCGAAGTAAACTTCAGAACGACCGTACCAACACCAAGAACATGAGCACGTGACCCATTTCCCATTAACAAGGCGCCAGACCTCCCGACCTGATAGGAGGAGAACATAGAGGCATCAGCACACACATGAATGTTTGCTCCACTGTCCATCCACCACTCAGATGAATTACAAACTGAAAGGACAAATGGTAAAGAATTACCATACCCAGATGTTCCATCTTCAGTTTCAGTGGTTACAACATTAGCTGATTTCTTGTCCTGTGTGAACTTGCGATCAGGGCACTCTCTAGCCCAATGTTGATCACTGCCACAGACAAAGCATCCTCCCTTTCCCTTGTTGTTGTTGTTGTTCTTTTTAGAATGTGCTGTTTGAACAGGTTTATTTGCGTTCTCTTGTTTGTTCTGGTTTTTCTTCTTGTTAAACTTGCGGAAGTTTCTCTTCTGCACCACATTAGCAGTAGAGGTCTCAACACATTTTCCACTGTCCTTTGTTCTAGCCCTTTCCTCAACATCAAGAGTACCAATGAGCTCTTCCACATTGAACTCTTGTCTCTTATGTTTGAGAGAGGTAGCAAAGTCCTTCCAAGAAGGTGGCAACTTGGCGATTATACCGCCAGCCACAAACTTGTCAGGCAAAGGACAAGGAAAAAGTTCGAGTTCCTTAGCTAGTGCCTGAAACTCATGAGCCTGTTCCACTACAGATCGGTTCTCAACCATCTTGTAGTCATACAGCTGCTCCATGAGATACAGCTCGCTACCAGCGTCAGTTACTCCAAACTTTCCAACAAGTGCATCCCACATCTCTTTCCCTGTAGGAAGGATGATATAGCTTTTCTGTAATTTTGTATCAAGTGCACTAATTACTGCTCCTCGAAAGAGGTTGTCTTCAGCCTTAAACTTAGCCTCATCCTCAGGAGGTAAGTTGGCAGGCTTGCCCTCAGCGGCATGAAAACAAGACATTGCAGTTAGCCACAATTCCATTTTAGCTTTTCAGATCATGAAGTTTTTACCATCAAAAGGATCAGGCTTTAGCACAGCAGCAAAACCTCTGACAGAAAAATGCCTAACATTAGGTTTTTGGATTGTTAGAATTATAGGCATTTTCCATATCATTTTAATTCCATAAATTAACATTATGATGATGACATATAAAAGATAATTAACCATATAAATCATGATCTCAAATTGATCCATACCAATATGGATCAAGAGAACATAAAGCATATGAATCATATAAATATAATAAGTATATAAACATGGTTCATGAATTATTACAGAACAACTGAAAATAAACAGATAGCAATATAAACAGAATGACTGTAAAATTATAACAGACAGATATAACATATTATAATATGACAGAACAGAGATACATACGAAACAATAGAGATGAACATATATAATATACAGAATGTAAAACAGTAACGAACTGAATTGATCATACCCTCCCATGCCCGAGCAGGGTCTCGAACGGCAAGGGCTTCGGAGGCACCTGCCCTCTCTCGCTGCTCTGTGCGCGCAGAGCTACGAGATGGAAACACCCACACTTACGCTGGACTGTGATTCTGAAGGTTCTGTTCTCTTGTACCAAGTGCTCTCGCATGCAGCTGACGAAGAGACAGGCAACTGAAAGGTTTACGCGGTTAGTGAGTGCTAAAAATTAACACAACCACGCCTGCCTGCCTGCCTGCCACGCCCGGCCCGGCCGGGCGGCGGCGGCGCGCGCGTGTGGCACGCTCTTGTTCGTTTTTTGACTTCTCAAGTTAGGTGGAATAATTCTCATCATATAAGTCAAGTCAAAAGACCCTTAGACTTTCAATATAGTACTATTGGTATTCTCTACCATTACACACCATAGAATTTATTCAATAAATGAGCTAAGCTCATAAAAGATCCAACAGTGGGGCTCGGAAACGACGTTTTCGTGTTACGTTAGAGTAGAGTAAAACCGGGCTCTCTGATTAGATGTGTGACATGAGCTTTCATGCATAAACTCCCACGCTCGCCAATGGCAGTCGTCGGCAGATTCCAGCTTCAAAGAGAGAGGCAGGCAGGCACCTACGGCTTCGCCCTGCACTTTGAATTGACCATGCTATATTGCTATCAATGAGAATTCTAACAGATATAAATATGGGAATAATATATTACTACCATGTATAAAGTGAGAAAGTAGTTTAACTTTTAGTTTAGTGCTCCGTAGAGTCTCCCAGTGATGTGCATCTCGGAATGATGTCATTGCATCGTCACAAATTCATTGCTTAATTAGCGTCGTAGTCAAATGCTGAATGATTCAATAAACAAATGGCATGCATGATTATCTTGCGGCAAGCTTGACTAGCTATTATTTCATGAGCACAAGTTATGAAGAACTCGATTAGATGGCACACCACCATGCATGTTGTTGGCATGATTTCCAAAGCTCCATTATCGTGGCATGGAACAATGATGGAATTATGAGTGTTCATTTATTAGCAAATGGCCTTGCGCATCCTCAGATATATATGGCCTAATAAGCATCCTTCTTTTCTTTCTTTTTACCTCAAAAACATCATTTTCTTTTCTTTTAATTTACTTTTTTTGCGAAGGGGACTAATAAGCATCTTCTATGGTAAAAATATTTCAAATGGAGAAGCTAGATGGTCTGATATAGCGAAATACATTGTTTCAATTTATATTATTAATTGCTTAGATTTAGAGAAGAGGAAATGATTTTGTGAAAATTTGTTTCTCTATGAAATATATGAACTAAAAGAAACAAATAAGGAAATTCCATATTTGTCCATGCTAAAAATGAAAAGTAATTAGACCCATGTTTTATTGTTGGCTGAGGTGATAATATGGTGTGTTATGCATGGATGAAATTTGTCAGGCACCCGGGAACGGGGTGCCCAAAGAAAGCCCAAGAAACTCCTTAAAACGGCTCACCGACCAAGTCTCTGTCGAGCAACCCCGCAAGGTGGAGCGGACGATCAAGTCCATGTCGAGCAATCCTGCGAGGTGGAGCAGACGACCAAGTCTCTACCAAGCAACCCCGTGAGGTGGAGCAGACGTCCAAATACCTGCCGAGCAACCCCGCATGGTGGAGCGGATGACCAAGTCTCTGCCGAGCAACCCCACGAGGCGGAGCGAACTACCAAGTCTCTACCGAGCAACCTCACGAGGTGGAGCAGACAACCAAGTCGATAGCGAGCAACCCTGCGAGGCAAAGTGGACGACCAAGTCTCTGCTGAGCAACCCCGCGAGGCGGAGCGGACGACCAAGTCTCTACTGAGCAACCCCGCAAGGCAGAGCGGACGATCAAGTCCATGCCGAGCAACCCCGCGAGGCGGGGTAGACGACAAAGTCTCGGCCAAGCAACCCCACGAGGCGGAGCGGATGACCATGTCTCTGTAGAGCAACCCCGCGAGGCGGAGTGGACGATCAAGTCTATGCCGAGCAACCCCGCGAAGCAGGGCAGACGACCAAGTCTCGGCCAAGCAACCCCGCGAGGAGGAGCAGACGACCAAATCCCTGCCGAGCAACCCCGCGAGGCGGAGCGGAAAACCAAGTCTCTATCGATCAACCCCGCGAGGCGGAGTGGACGACCAAGTCTCTGTCGAGCAACGCCGTGAGGCGGAGCAGACGACCAAGTCTTTCTCGAGCAACCCCGCAAGGTGGAGCAGACGACCAAGTATCAGTCGAGCAACCCCGTGAGGCGGAGTGGACAACCAAGTCTCAGAGTGGACGACAAAGTCTCTATCGAGCAACCCCGCGAGGCAGAGCAGATGACCAAGTCTCTGCCGAGCAATCCCGCGAGGCAGAGCAGACGACCAAGTCTCTACCGAGCAACCCTGCGAGGCGGAGCGGACGACCAAGTCTCTGCTGAGCAACCCCGCGAGGAGGAACGACCGACCAACTTTATACTGAGAAACACTACAAGGCGGGGCAAACGACCAGGTCCTCTGCCAAGATAACAACGTAAGGGTAGGCTGACCCAATGTTGCTGACCCACATCAGCGTTACAAGATGTGTCATCACTGACACCATCAAAAGAAAGGTGGCAGGAGCCTCACCTTGAACTCTGGTGGCCGTCATCGGTGACCAGCCGACATCCGTCCTTGAATACCTCGAGGACGATACGAGCCACGGCTCTACGAGAGCTAACTTCGACGTCGATGAGGCACCAGAAAGGGCCTGCTTCGTGGCAACACCGCCAAGAAATGACAATGGCAAGGAGACACAGAGGCCCCTAATCAAGAGGAGGAGTACTAGCGCTAGCGCTATGCACACATCCTCGCTAGAGAGGCCTCCCTCTGCCAGCATCAGGAAGAGCTCGACGCCATCGTGCAAAAACTCGACCGCGTCTATGGTGATGTCGAGCAGAGGCGCCTCGAGGCCGAAAGGCCCTAGGCGAGGAAGGTATGTGACCAACTCGTCAAAAGCAGTGACGATGCACAATATTTCCTCAATCCTGGGTAGAACATGGCCACAGCAGCCATGATGCTCCGATCCATCCCAGAGCCGGACGAGCCAAAAGCAAGGGCGATGTACTGGAACCTTCATAACTTTGTGGAGAGGGTCGCTATGCAGCAAGCCTAGATGGATCGACAGTTCCCCCTCGGGATGGAAAGCTACGACCCACAAACGACCTCATCTTGGAGCAGGGGGCACAACCCTCCCAATCCACGAGGACGCGTGTTCCCATGAAGGACCACCTCGGAGGCATTCACGACACCTGGCACATACTTGAGAATCGGCGCCGGGAAGAAGAGGTAGAGAAGCCGCACGAAAGGAGGCGCGAGCGTAGCCCCAGCCCACCCGGGTCAGGGTTGCACGCCTTTGGACGTGCGATACACATGGCATAATAACCTGCGAAGGTAAGAGGACCAACCAACATTTCCATGTATGATGGATCTTTGAATCCTAGCATATGGCTAGAAGATTACCGCCTCACGTGTCGCTTGGCAGGAATCAAAGATGACCACCTCATCATCTAGTATCTCCCCATCCACCTCACGGAAGGAGCAAGGGCGTGACTCGAGTACCTGCCAGTCGGAACCATCTATGACTTGGCTGACCTCCGGAGGGCCTTCATTGGGAATTTCCAGGCACCTACAAGCGGGCGGGAAGCTCCTAGGACCTAAAGAGGTGCACCTAGAATAGTGGAGAGAGAGCCTCGAGGACTACATCCGGAGGTTTTCTCAAAAGAGAAATGAACTCTTCAACGTCGACATAGTGAACGCCTTCACCTATGGCACCACAAACGAGGAACTCATCCACGAGCTTGGGCGCGAGGGAGACCAAGGACAACTGTGGACCTGCTCGACATAGCGACTGAGTTCGCTGACGAGGAGTATGTAATGGGGGCTATTTTCTGCAAGGGATAGGGCCCACGTGATGCCGACGAACAAAACAGAGAGAAAAGGGAGCATCAGGAACACCCCGACAAGCGCCGGAAGAACCACCGTCCCTGGCTCGACGAAGAAGAAGTCGCCACTCGGACCGACCACCGACCAAAAACGGTGGTGACCGTTTGCAGAAGCTCATGGACTCGCCATGCTAGAACCACGACTTCCCCATCCGCCACAAGCTTTCACACCCAGATTTAAGGGATAAAGCCGGGTGCGTCTCATATGTGCGCCAAAGAAGAACGTCACATATAATGACAAAGTGTATAGAGATAAATGTCACAAATATCATAATGTCATTATTACACAGCGGAAGTCTTACAAAAATAAATGATAATAATAAAGCGAACTAAGTATTATTCCTTGACGCCACAAAGCTGACTGGGAGACGCCACCTAGATCAACTCGTACTCCTCATTGTACGGCTCCTCCTGGACCACCTGTTCTTCTCTTGTGGGGGAGGAGGTTTATATATCGCAAGGGTGAGCTCACAAAAGATCATAGCTCAACAAGTTGTGGGGAATAATGTGCATGAACTCACCAAAGGTGGGAGTTCATGTGAAGTGTAAGGCTGATCACAAATAAGGGGTAAAGCTGAGCATTGCTTTTAATAAGTTGATCAAGTTTTATTAGCAGTTACTAAATGTAAGTAAATACCAAACTAGAGTAATAGTAGATCAAAATTAATAATAAATCCCAATGTGAATGCAAATGACAAATTTAATTTAATTTCATAAATTAATCATGCAAGAGTCTTGAGCTGCTCATGACCACGAGCACGTTTAGTATACCAGTTTTACACTCTTTAGAGGTTGTACTCTGTACACACAAGTCATGTACCCCGTCTAGCCAGGGTTAGCTAGACCCTTAGAGACTACCGAGGTGAATGGCTATGGATCCACTACGAGGCCTTTATAAAGTTCCACTAGCTTCAGAAACCCGCTACAGTTTCTAGGAAGAGCAATGCAGGAATCCTCCGTCTGACCGCCAGCGTAGCAAAATCAACCCGAGAACCTCCCTATACACCTACTCCCCTACTGCTCTTGCCCCTTTCGGGTAAGGTAGTCCTCCACTAGCTTTCCTAGTTAGTCAGCCAAGGGCGTCCCATTCCACCCTTGTGGTGGCACATGTTTCTCAAGTTAAGCTCGATGTTCCAATTATAATAGTTGTCTTATCATGAACAGAAATAAAAGAATAATAAAGAATGATCATGTGTAATAGTTATCTCAACATCCAAAACCATATATAGCATAGCAAATGAAAGGGAAATAGGCTTACACCTTTTCCTTAATTGATTTTGGTGGTTGAATTGCCCAACACAAATAAATTAACTAACTAGTTTGCTCTAGTCTATAAGTTTTACAGGTGCCAACGGTTCACAACAAGCCAATAAAAATACCAAAGATGGGTTCAAATAAAGAGAGCTAAAGACATCCCAAAGGCACCCTGGTCTGGTGCACCGGACTGTCCGGTGTGCCACCGGACAGTGTCCGGTGCACCAGGGAACTTGACGCTGAACTCGCTACCTTCGGGAAAATGGGAGGCCGCTCCACTATAATTCACCGGACTGTCCGGTGAAGCACCGGACAGTGTCCGGTGTGCCAGCGGAGCAACGACTATTTCGTGCCAACGGTCGACTGCAACCGCATTGAATGCGCTACAGTGCGCGCCAGAGTCAGAGCACGCGCAGAAGGGGCACCGGACAGTCTACAGAACCTGTCCGGTGCACCACCGGACAGCCCAGAGGCCCCACCAGTCAGAGCTCCAACGGTCAGAACCCAACGGCCGGCTGATGTGGCTGGCGCACCGGACAGTGTCCGGTGGCGCACCGGACTGTCCGGTGCGCCATGCGACAGACAGCCTCCCAACGGCCACTTTTGGTGGTTGGGGCTATAAATACCCCAACCACCCCACCATTCATTGCATCCAAGTTTTCTAACTTCCTACACCTTACAAGAGCTATAGCATTCAATACAAGACACACCAAAGAGATCAAATCCTCTCCTAAGTCCTTAGTTCATTCCAAATCAAATAGTGACTAGTGAGAGAGTGACTTGTGTTCATTTGAGCTCTTGCGCTTTGATTGCTTCTTTTTCTCATTCTTTCTTGTGATCAACTCAATTGTAACCGAGGCAAGAGACACCAATTGTGTGGTGGTCCTTGCGGGGACTTTGTGTCCCGTTTGATTGAGAAGAGAAGCTCACTCGGTCTTAGTGACCGTTTGAGAGAGGGAAAGGGTTGAAAGAGACCCGGTCTTTGTGACCACCTCAACGGGGAGTAGGTTTGCAAGAAACGAACCTCGGTAAAACAAATCCTTGTGTCTCACTCTTTATTTGCTCGCGATTTGTTTTTTGCCCTCTCTCTCGGACTCGTTTATATTTCTAACGCTAACCTGGCTTGTAGTTGTGCTTAAGTTTATAAATTTTAGATTCGCCCTATTCACCCCCCCTCTAGGCGACTTTCAATTGGTATCAAAGCCCAGTGCTTCATCAGAGCTTAACCGCTCGAAGTGATGTCGGAAGATCACGCCAAGAAGATGGTGATCGGCGGTGAGAAGCCCGCTACAAGCCACGAGAAGGCTCCATCAAGGGAGTCCGCCAACAAGAAGAAGGATGGATCCCCTTCACGCATTCGATCACACAAGAGTGGCGAGAAGAAGAAGAAAATGAAGAAAGTGGTCTACTACGAGATCGACTCTTCCTCGCCCTCTACATCCGGATCCGACGCCGCGTCCGTCACTTCTAAGCGCCAAGAGCGCAAGAAGTATAGTAAGATCCCCCTACGCTATCCTTGCATTCCTAAGCATACTCCATTACTTTCCGTCCCATTAGGCAAACAACCGACATTTGACGGTGAAGATTATTCTAGGTGGAGTGATATGATGAGATATCACCTAACCTCACTCCACAAAAGTATATGGGATGTTGTTGAGTTTGGTGTACAGGTACCATCCGTAGGGGATGAAGATTATGATGAGGACGAGGTGGCCCAAATCGTGCACTTCAACTCCCAAGCCACCACTATACTCCTCACCTCTCTAAGTCGAGAGGAGTATAACAAGGTGCAAGGATTGAAGAGCGCCAAGGAGATTTGGGACGTACTCAAGACCGCGCACGAAGGAGACGAGGTGACCAAGATCACCAAGCGGGAGACGATCGAGGCGGAGCTCGGTCGCTTTCGGCTTCGCCAAGGGGAGGAGCCACAAGAAATGTACAACCGGCTCAAGACCTTGGTGAACCAAGTGCGCAACCTCGGGAGCAAAAAATGGGATGACCATGAAATGGTCAAGGTTATTCTTAGATCACTCGTTTTTCTTAACCCTACGCAAGTTCAATTAATACGTGGTGATCCTAGATATACACTAATGTCTCCCGAGGAAGTGATAGGAAAATTTGTGAGCTTTGAATTGATGATCAAAGGCTCAAAGAAAATCATCGAGCAAGATAGCCCCTCCACGCCCGAAGCACAACCGGTCGCATTCAAGGCGACGGAGGAAAAGAAGGAAGAGTCTACATCAAGTAGACTCCCCATCGACGCCTCCAAGCTCGACAACGAGGAAATGGCGCTCATCATCAAGAGCTTTCGCCAAATCCTCAAGCAAAGGAGAGGGAAGGACTACAAATCCCGCTCCAAGAAAGTGTGCTACAAGTGTGGTAAGCCCGGTCACTTTATTGCAAAATGTCCATTATCAAGTGATAGTGACAAGGATAACGACAAGAAGGGCAAGAGGAGAGAAAAGAAGAGGTACCACAAGAAGAGGGGCGGCGATGCCCATGTACGTCGCGAGTGGGACTCCGTCGAGAGCTCCACCGACTCCTCCTCCGACGAGGACGCCGCCAACATCGCCATAACCAAAGGGCTCCTTTTCCCCAACGTCGGCCACAAGTGCCTCATGGCAAAAGACGGCAAAAGGAAGAAGGTAAATCAAAATCCTCCACTAAATATGAAACCTCTAGCGATGAGGATAACTCTTGTGTTGAGGAGGATAATTTGCGCACCCTTTTTGCCAACCTAAACATACAACAAAAGGAAAAAATTAAATGAATTAATTAGTGCTATTCATGAGAAGGATGAACTCTTGGACTCTCAAGAGGACTTCCTAATTAAAGAAAACAAGAAGCATGTTAAGGTTAAGAATGCTTATGCTCTAGAAGTAGAAAAATGTGAAAAATTATCTAGTGAGCTAAGCACTTGTCATGATATTATTGCCAACCTTAGAAATGAAAATGCTAAATTAATTTCTAAGGTTGATTCTAATGTTAGTGATGTTTCAATTCCCAATCTTAGAGATGATAATGTTGGTTTACTTGCTAAGATTGAAGAATTGAATATCTCTCTTGCTAGCCTTAGAAATGATAATGAAAAATTAATTGCTAAGGCTAAAGACTTAGATGTTTGCAATGTTACAATTTCCAATCTTAGAAGTGAAAATGACATTTTACATGCTAAGATTGTTGAACTAAAATCTTGCAAACCCTCTACATCTACTGTTGAGCATGTTTCCATTTGCACTAGATGTAGAGACATTAATGTTGATGCTATTCATGATCACCTAGCCTTAATTAAGAAACAAAATGATCACATAGCTCAACTTAATGCTAAGATTAATGAGCATGACTTAGAAAATGAAAAATTTAAATTTGCTAGAAGCATGCTCTATAGTGGGAGACGCCCTGGCATCAAGGATGGCATTGGCTTCCAAAAGGGAGACAATGTCAAACTTAATGCCCCTCCTAAAAGATTGTCTAACTTTGTTAAGGGCAAGGCTCCCATGCCTCAGGATAACGAGGGTTACATTTTGTACCCTGCCGGTTATCCCGAGCACAAAATTAGGAGAATTCACTCTAGGAAGTCTCACTCTGGCCCTAATCATGCTTTTATGTATAAGGGTGAGACATCTAGCTCTAGGCAATCAACCCGTGCTAAATTGCCTAAGAAGAAAACTCCTATTGCATCAAATGATTCTAACATTTCATTTAAAACTTTTGATGCATCTTATGTTTTAACTAACAAATCCGGCAAGGTAGTTGCCAAGTATGTTGGGGGCAAGCACAAGGGGTCAAAGACTTGTGTTTGGGTACCCAAAGTTCTTGTATCTAATGTCAAAGGACCCAAAACCGTTTGGGTACCTAAAATCAAGAACTAAATTTGTTTTGTAGGTTTATGCATCCGGGGGCTCAAGTTGGATCATCGACAGCGGGTGCACAAACCATATGACAGAGGAGAAGAAGATGTTCTCCTCCTACGAGAAAAACCAAGATCCCCAACGAGCTATCACATTCGGGGATGGGAATCAAGGTTTGATCAAAGGATTGGGTAAAATTGCTATATCACCTAACCATTCCATTTCAAATGTTTTTCTTGTAGACTCTTTAGATTACAACTTGCTTTCAGTTTCGCAATTATGTAAAATGGGTTACAACTGTCTTTTTACGGATATAGGTGTTACTGTCTTTAGAAGAAGTGATGATTCAGTAGCATTTAAGGGAGTGTTAGAGGGTCAGCTATACTTAGTAGATTTTGATAGAGCTGAACTCGACACTTGCTTAATTGCTAAGACTAACATGGGCTGGCTCTGGCATCGCCGACTAGCACATGTTGGAATGAAGAATCTTCACAAGCTTCTAAAGGGAGAACACATTTTGGGACTAACAAATGTTCATTTTGAGAAAGACAGGGTTTGTAGCGCATGTCAGGCAGGGAAGCAAGTTGGTGTTCATCATCCACACAAGAACATCATGACGACTGACAGGCCACTCGAGCTCCTACACATGGATCTTTTCGGCCCGATAGCTTACATAAGCATCGGCGGGAGTAAGTACTGTCTAGTTATTGTGGATGATTATTCTCGCTTCACTTGGGTGTTCTTTTTGCAGGAAAAATCTCATACCCAAGAGACCTTAAAGGGATTCTTGAGACGGGCTCAAAACAAGTTTGGCTTAAGAATCAAGAAAATAAGAAGCGACAACGGGACGAAGTTCAACAACTCTCAAATTGAAGGCTTCCTTGAGGAGGAGGGAATCAAGCATGAGTTTTCTTCTCCCTACACTCCACAACAAAATGGTGTAGTGGAGAGGAAGAATAGAACTCTATTGGACATGGCAAGGACCATGCTTGATGAGTACAAGACTTCGGATCGGTTTTGGGTGGAGGCGGTCAACACCGCGTGCTACGCCATCAACCGATTATATCTACACCGAATCCTCAAGAAGACATCATATGAACTCCTAACTGGTAAAAAGCCCAATGTTTCATATTTTAGAGTCTTTGGTAGCAAATGCTTTATTCTTGTTAAAATAAGTAGAAAATCCAAATTTGCTCCTAAGGCTGTAGAAGGCTTTTTACTAGGATATGATTCAAACACAAGGGCATATAGAGTCTTTAACAAGTCCTCTGGACTAGTTGAAGTTTCTTGTGACATTGTGTTTGATGAGACTAACGGCTCTCAAGTAGAGCAAGTTGATCTTGATGAGCTAGATGATGAAGAGGCTCCATGCGTCGCGCTAAGGAACATGTCCATTGGGGATGTGTGTCCTAAGGAATCCGAAGAGCCTCCAAATGCACAAGATCAACCATCTTCCTCCATGCAAGCATCTCCACCAACTCAAGATGAGGATAAGGCTCAAAATGATGAAGGAGAAGATCAAGAAGATGAGCCACCTCAAGAGGATAGCAATGATCAAGGGGGAGATGCCCATGATCAAGATGAGGAAGATGAACAAGTTCCAAGACCGCCACACCCAAGAGTCCACCAAGCAATCCAACGAGATCACCCCGTAAACACCATCCTCGGCGACATTCAAAAGGGGGTAACTACTCGATCTCGTGTTGCTCATTTTTGTGAGCATTACTCTTTTGTTTCCTCTATTGAGCCACACAGGGTAGAGGAAGCACTTCAAGATTCGGATTGGGTGGTGGCGATGCAAGAGGAGCTCAACAACTTCACCAGGAATGAGGTATGGCATTTGGTTCCACGTCCTAATCAAAATGTTGTAGGAGCCAAGTGGGTCTTCCGCAACAAGCAAGATGAGCATGGTGTGGTGACAAGGAACAAAGCCCGACTTGTGGCCAAGGGATATTCACAAGTCAAAGGTTTGGATTTCGGTGAAACCTATGCACCCGTAGCTAGGCTAGAATCAATTCGCATTTTACTTGCCTATGCTACTTACCATGGCTTCAAGCTTTATCAAATGGACGTGAAAAGTGCCTTCCTCAATGGACCAATCAAGGAAGAGGTCTATGTTGAGCAACCTCCCGGCTTTGAAGATAGTGAGTACCCTAACTATGTATATAAACTCTCTAAGGCGCTTTATGGGCTCAAGCAAGCCCTAAGAGCACAGTATGAATTCCTAAGAGATTTTCTTATCACTAATGGATTCAAAGTCGGAAAGGTCGATCCTACTTTATTTACTAAAACACATGCAAATGATTTGTTTGTATGCCAAATTTATGTTGATGATATTATATTTGGGTCTACAAACAAATCTACATGTGAGGAATTTAGTAGGATCATGACACAGAAATTCGAGATGTCTATGATGGGGGAGTTAAAGTACTTCTTAGGTTTTCAAGTGAAGCAACTCCAAGAGGGCACCTTCATTAGCCAAACGAAGTATATTCAAGACATTCTAAACAAGTTTGGGATGAAGGATGTCAAGCCCATCAAGACACCCATGGGAACCAATGGGCATCTCGACCTCGACACGGGAGGTAAATCCGTAGATCAAAAGGTATACCAGTCGATGATAGGTTCTTTACTCTATTTATGTGCATCTCGACCGGATATTATGCGTTCCGTATGCATGTGTGCAAGATTCCCAGCCGATCCTAAGGAAGCTCACCTTAGGGCCGGAAAACGAATCTTGAGATATTTAGTTTATACTCCTAAGTTTGGGCTTTGGTATCCTAGGGGATGCACATTTGATTTAATTGGTTATTCGGATGCCGATTGGGCAGGGTGTAAAATTCATAGAAAGAGCACATCGGTGACTTGCCAGTTCTTGGGAAGGTCTCTGGTGTCTTGGGCTTCAAAGAAGCAAAATTCTGTAGCTCTTTCTACCGCCGAGGCCGAGTATATTGCCGCAGGCCATTGTTGCGCGCAATTGCTTTGAATGAGGCAAACCCTCAGGGACTATGGTTACAAATTAACCAAAGTTCCTCTTCTATGTGATAATGAGAGTGCAATCTGCATGCGGATAATCCCGTTGAACATAGTCGCACTAAACACATAGCCATTCGGTATCATTTCTTAAGGGATCACCAACAAAAGGGAGATATCGAGATTGCATATATTAACACCAAAGAACAATTAGCCGATATCTTTACCAAGCCACTAGATGAACAAACCTTTAACAAACTTAGGCATGAGCTAAATATTCTTGATTCTCGGAATTTCTTTTGATGTCTTGCATACATAGCTCATTAATATACCTTTGATCACGTCTCTTTTATATGCTATGACAAATGTGTTTTCAAGTGTATTTCAAACCAAGTCATAGATTGAAAGGGAATTGGAGTATTCGGCGAAGACAAAGGCTTCCACTCCACTCCATCAAATTACTCATCCTTCGCCGACGCTCCGAGCCACTCTCCAACTTTGGTATAATCTTCACTCATATTTTATTCGCCAAAGGGGGAGAAAGTAGTAATAAGGGCTTATATTTCACTCAAGTATCCGTTTTTGGCGATTCATGCCAAAGGGGGAGAAAGTATTAGCCCAAAGCAAAAGGACCGCACCACCACCAATTTTCAAAAATTTGAGTTAAGAAAAGATTTTTCAATTGATGATTTTTCAATCGGTATCTTATTAGAATTTCAAATTGGTACAACCTCTTCAAACTTCAAAACTAATATCTAAAACCCTCTTGAACACTAAGAGAAGGATTTAATTGAGGGGGAGTTTTGTTTAGTCAAAGGAAAAGCATTTGAAACAGGGGGAGAAAATTTCAAATCTTGAGAATGTTTCTCAAAAACTTATTCACTTACCTTTGACTGTCTGCAAAAGGACTTTGAAAAAAATTTACAAAAGAATTTGCAAAAACAAAACTGTAGTGCAAGCGTGGTCCAAAATGTTAAAAAATAAAGAAACAATCCATGCATATCCTATGAGAATATATTGGTTTCATTGCAAGCAACCTTTGCACTTACAATTATGCAACTAGTTCAATTATGCATTTCTATATTTGCTTTGGTTTGTGTTGGCATCAATCACCAAAAAGGGGGAGATTGAAAGGGAAATAGGCTTACACCTTTTCCTTAATTGATTTTGGTGGTTGAATTGCCCAACACAAATAATTGAACTAACTAGTTTGCTCTAGTCTATAAGTTTTACAGGTGCCAAAGGTTCACAAAAAGCTAATAAAAAGACCAAAGATGGGTTCAAATAAAAAGAGCTAAAGACATCCCAAAGGCACCCTGGTCTGGCGCACCGGACTGTCCGGTGTGCCACCGGACAGTGTCCGGTGCACCAGGGAACTTGACGCTGAACTCACTACCTTCGGAAAAATGGGAGGCCGCTCCACTATAATTCACCGGACTGTCCGGTGTCACACCGGACTGTCCGGTGTGCCAGCGGAGCAACGGCTATTTCACGCCAACGGTCGACTGCAACCACATTGAATGCGCTACAGTGCGCGCCAGAGTCCGAGCACGCGCAGAAGGGGCACCAGACAGTCTACAGAACCTATCCGATGCACCACCGGACTGCCCAGAGGCCCCACCAGTCAAAGCTCCAACGGTCAGAACCCAACGGCCGACTGACGTGGCTGGCGCACCGGATTGTCCGGTGCGCAATGCGATAGACAGCCTCCCAACGACCACTTTTGGTGGTTGGGGCTATAAATACCCCAACCACCCCACCATTCATTGCATCCAAGTTTTCCAACTTCCTACACCTTACAAGAGCTATAGCATTCAATACAAGACACACCAAAGAGATCAAATCCTCACCCAAGTCCTTAGTTCATTCCAAATCAAATAGTGACTAGTGAGAGAGTGACTTCTGTTCATTTGAGCTCTTGCGCTTGGATTGCTTATTTTTCTCATTCTTTCTTGTGATCAACTCAATTGTAACCGAGGCAAGAGACACCAATTGTGTGGTGGTCCTTGCGGGGACTTTGTGTCCCGTTTGATTGAGAAGAGAAGCTCACTCGGTCTTAGTGACCGTTTGAGAGAGGGAAAGGGTTGAAAGAGACCCGATATTTGTGACCACCTCAACGGGGAGTAGGTTTGCAAGAACCGAACCTCAGTAAAACAAATCCTTGTGTCTCACTCTTTATTTGCTCGCGATTTGTTTTTCACCCTCTGTCTCGGACTCGTTTATATTTCTAACGCTAACCCGGCTTGTAGTTGTGCTTAAGTTTATAAATTTCAGATTCGCCCTATTCACCCCCCCTCTAGGCGACTTTCAGCAAAGACTACCCAAAAATTCAGGGGTAAACAAGGTGAAAATAATCAGACTAGGGAACCTATTGGGTCCCATCAAAATTAAGCCTATGCATGATAAAATGATTATAGAGAATATTATTAGGCAAATAAAAGTGGTCAAGGGCACAACTTGCCTTCAATGAGCTCCTGCTTAGCAACTTCTACCTGCTGAACACCTGGGTCCTCGGTCACTGGTTCGTCTACTCGAAGCAATACAAACAAACATGGTATAGTAGAAATTAACATCACACCAAACATGAGAATAGAATGCATAATAATAATCTACACATCGTAACGAGATCGTAGGTTCGAGAATCACTAAATTCGGAGTTACGATTATCAAGTTATGATTTTTCGAAGTTATTAAGCGCTTAGTATAGAATAACTCAAGTGAGTAATTTTAATCTAAGTTTTATGGCTAAACAGAGTTACTAGGTGATGAACAATATTAATACCGAATTATTGCAACTGGAATGGATTAAAAAGGAGTTAAAATGAATTTTATATGAATTAACTAAGATTATGTAATTATTTTTATACAAAACTTCAGTTTCTATATTAATTTATTTAATTCCTTATGTTACTAGACTGCGCATAATATTCCCGAGAAGTGCAGGGGTTGTTTCCTAAAATTTCAGGCCTTATCTCATATTATTTTCCACGACACTCGGATGACAGCTTAATTTCTAGGTTTAACATGGATTCATATGCAAAACGTCTAGGCTGAAGGGGTACCATTTGATCAGGATCGTCCGATCGGAATGTAACCGCCAGGATTAGATTCTCAATATCTAAACCAATATCAAATCTCGTCCGTGGGATGAGAGATCCACGGTCCACGAGCAACCGTCCGAAAGGGTACTTTACCTCTGATCGCGACCGCTGCCCTAGAATCCAACAGTCCTAAGCTAAGTTTAACCAGGATGCATTCCCGCACCATCTTGGTCGTCCATCCCGGGATCGACAGCCCGCCCTCATCTTCCCTAATCCAACACCGGCACGGTGGATCCCCCTTTCATCCGCACGACGGAGTCATTCGTGATCCACTGTTCTCTCACCCCTACGCCTAAGTACACTCCCCAAGGGCGCTATACACTTGCTGGTACACCATGGGTCGGATCGGGGTCTCCTAATCGAGAAGAACACAACACCATGTTGTACCCACGGTAAGGCGCAGATCCACGACCGCGTGCAACGCCGACGAGCAATTCACGACCCACCAGAGTTTGTCACCCTACATGGATCGGTACTACACGGTATGAATTCGAACCCACCCCACATCCGCCGCCAGCCCTAGGACCAGGCACTGCCCCCAGGAGGCTCATCCTTCCCTCCTGGGGACGGCCTTCTTCCTCCCAGCCAAGCTCTCCTCCTCCAGTAGCACCCCATGGTGCCCAGTTCGTAGACCGACGCTCCCTGCCCTGACGCGGGCTCGCGGCCTCCGGCCAGGCGCGGTCCAGTGCGGGCACGTCTAGGCGCGGCGACCACGGTGCTAGATCCGGCGTCGTGCAGCTCCCCTTCACCTCTACGACCTCCATGGTGCTCGGCGCCCATGCTCCCCAAGGCCGACGTCCCTGCTTCCACTCTCCCCCCGATGCGATCGTGCCGCCCCCAGCCGCGCTGCCCAGGCCGCACCCTCGCAGACCCCAGCCGTGCCAGCCCTGGCCGCGCGCGGGCCCTATCCCTCGCGCCGCCATCGACCAGGCTCGTCGTTGCCACGCGAGCAGGCACATGGCTGCGAGGTGGCTCGGGTGTGCCCCCCTGCAGCGGGCGCAGCGGCCCCCGACGACGCGGGCGCAGACGTGGGCATGGCGGCCCGGGCGCGGCCCCTCGCCCTCCCTCCCCACCTCCGGCACGAGCTCAGCCAGCCAAGCGCAGCCTGGCGCGGGCTCGTAGCCTCCGTCCCTTCGTTGCCAATCAACCTCGCGCACAGCAGCAGTAAGCCCAGGGCTGCGCATCCGCTGCTCACTCCCACCCCGGCTTCCACGCTGTGCTGCCATCCCGCACTAGCCGGCCGCATCGAACTGCGACGGCCCCAGGGATCCACGCCGCACGCTCCTCCTAGTCGCGCTCGCGCCGCCTCGACTCTGCTACTGCTCCCCGCCGCCGGCCATAGACGCCCAGGACCGGCTCACCTTCCCCTCTCCCTGCTTTGTTCAACCTCCAGCCGGCCTTCCCATCCATGGTTGTCGGCCTCCCTAGTCTGGTGGACATGCCCAGCGCCTCCCCAGTCCACCAGCCCCGCCCCTACTTTCTTTTCTCCCCTGCACGAGCCTTGCTCGGTGCCCTCGCTCCCTCAAGCAGTAGGACGCTCAAGCAGTAGGACGGATGGAGCTCTCTGCCCCATGGCCGTTGGCCTCCCTGGCCCATAGCACCCGTCTCTCATGGCGCTCAGCGCTGCAGCGCCTCACCCTTCGACCTTCTCCCGTCGCCGCCGTCGTTCACACCCCTTGCCAGGTCCGGCGTAGGGCCCTGCCCGACTGGACCTGCCCCGCCGCCCACACCCTTCTTCGCCTTCGCTGGATCTGTCGCTGTCGCGGCCTTCCCGACCGGATCCACATTGTTGCGACCTGTCCGGCTCGATCCACCATCCCTTTTCCTGGATCATGTCTTCCCGGTTGGATCCATCGCTGCCGTGGCCTTCCCAGCCGGATCTGTCGTTTCCCCTTCTATTCTGCTGCGGGCGCGGACACCATGACCGGCGCAGACGCGTGCGCTGCTGTTGGCCTCCCTAGCGGGGCTCCTTGACGACCGGACGGTCGAAGAAGCAGGAAGGTCGGCCTGCCGGTGCCCTTTTGTTGTGTCGCCCTACCGATCGTTGACACTCGAACGTCGACCCATCCCTAAGATCAGGATTCTACTGCATGTCTCCCGATCGCAACCACATCGACTTCGGCTACCTCGGCATCTAGGGGCTATCGTCTTCTTGGAGCACACACCGGTCTCTACTCCAGCCGCAACATTCGCACCATCACGACGCTGCGACTGCGAGGGGATTTCAACTCGTCGGCTCCTACCTTTGGCCTCTACTCCAGTCTCATCGTGTGTGGTGCCCCCGTTGCGACTGCGGGGGGATGTTAGACTGTGTGTGTGAGTGTATGTGGGCTAGCACCGCTGTTGGGCTACCGGCCCATTAGGGTTAGGGTTGAGTCTATATATTGTACCCGTTCTCTATGCAATAGATCCACTTCACTATTCTACAGGGGCGACGCCGGGGCACCCGTTAGTGGCACCGGGCGACGATGACCTTTCTTCCGTGCGATTATCACGTTGTGGGTGGTTCTAGCTTCCTATAAGGGATGGGACAAACGCGCGAAGGAGGCCACAAGCATTATATCGGCACCAGGTGGTCAAGGATGCAATGGCCGAGGCTAACTTCGTGGGGAGAATCCCGGTTTCCACGACGGTGGGTTCAGACAGAGCAATGTCAGCCATGGTGAGGGAGGTGATGACTCTAACCGGATGGTCCCACACGCCAGCGACACCAAGAACTAGGGTACGTGGTGAGCTACTGTCATAGGGGCTCCACGAGTCAGAGATCCATCAACCACGCGTGAGATACGGGCGCGCGCGGACTCGTGAGTAGGATCCCCAGGGTCCACCTGTCGGCTACAGAACGACTGAGGGCAAGTCTGTTGGTGCGGCTGGCCCTGTGTGTCGGCGCATGGGCGAGCGCGAGGAGAGGTTGGGCCGGCTGCGGTAGAAGTGGGAATGGACCGATGCTGATGAATTCGGCCCAATGCGCGCTCTTCCCCTTTTCTTTTCTTTTTCTGCTTTCTTTTCCTTTTTATTTTTAGATTTCGAATATGAATTCAAACTTTGTTATGAGTTTCACGTTTAGGCTAAATGCACCAATTGAAATACTAGGATGAAATTGATATATTTATTTATATAGTTATTTTCTTTATATTGTGTAGTATTTTCCTTTTTTCCTTTCTATGTTATTTCCAAATTCTAATTTGCAAATTAGGGCTTAAATCCCAATTTGGACACTAATATATTATTATTATTTATAAATGCACAAATAAACAAACTCCAACATGATGCATCAATTATTTATGTGTCATTAGTTAATTATTCTCTTTAAACATGTTTATTCACATGTTCTAATAAGTGGAGGACAACACATATAAGAAGATTACTCTCTCTTTTATTATCACCACCAGTTGGGTACTACAAATCCTACCCGTCTTAAAAATAATCTCGACCTCGAGATTAAGAGGAACTAGGGAAAATGTGGGGAAATTCTATTCAAAGCTCTTCTTCTCTCTCCCAAGTAGCTTCATCTTCTCCATGGTGACTCCATTGCACTTTGCACATCTTTATCACTTTATTCCTTGTAACTCGAGTCAGTGTATCGATAATCTTGATAGGATACTCCGTGTAAGTTAGATCACCCTGCACACTAAGTTCTTCCATTGGTAACTATTCCTCGGGGACACTGAGACACTTCTTGAGTTGAGATACGTGGAATACATCATGTACATCAGACAGATGATCAGGTAGTTCAAGGTGGTAGGCCATCTCTCCAACTAGCCTAAAGATCTGAAGGTTCCAATAAAGCGAGGGGATAGCTTGCCTTTAACTTTGAATCTTCTCATTCCACGAATTGGTGACACCTTGAGGTACACGTGATCACCCTCCTCAAATTCTAATGGTCTTCTTCGATTATAAGTATAGATCTTTTCCGAGTTTGTGCTACCCTCAAGTTCTCCCAGATTATACGGACTTGTTCTTCTGCCTCTTGAATAATCTCAGGCCCAAAGAACTGTCTTTCTCCAGTTTTATCCCAATAGAGAGGAGTTCTGCACTTTCTGTCATATAAAGCTTCAAATGATGACATTTTCAGACTGGCCTGGTAACTATTATTATAAGAGAACTCAACATATGGTAGACTCTTGTCCCAACTGCCTCCATGCTTAAGGGCACAAGCTCTCAACATATCCTTAAGTACTTGATTAGTCCTCTCAGTCTGGCCATCCGTTTGAGGAGGATAAGCCGAACTGAAGTTCAACTTCGTACCCATGTTCTCATCAAGGCTCTTCCAAAACCTTGAGGTGAATTGGGATCCACGATCTGAAACAATCTTCTTTGGTACCCAGTGTAAACACACAATTCGAGCCATGTATAACTCTGCCAACTGAGAACCTTTATAAGTAGTATTGACCGGAATGAAGTGAGCCACTTTAGTCAGTCTGTCCACGATCACCCATATAGAATCATAACCCTTCGAGGTGCGAGGCAACTCGATAATGAAATCCATACCAATTTCTTCCCATTTCCATTCGGGTACCTTTAACGGGTGCAGTAGTCTAGCTGGTCTTTGATGTTCAGCTTTGACTCTTTGACATACATCACACACAGCCACGTGTGCAGCCACATCTCTTTTCAGCCCATACCACCAGTACTTCTGCTTTAGATCCTGATACATCTTAGTGCTACCAGGATGAATAGAGTAATCAGAGTCATGGGCTTCCTTCAGTATAGTCTCACGGAGGCTATCAATCTAAGGAACACATATCCGGTTCTTAAACCATATTGTGCCTTGCTCATCCTCCATGAATTATGGACCTCTACCTTTAGTAATCAGATCTTTGATCTCTTGGATTTTAGCATCACCGATCTGTCCTTTGTGGATTTCCTGCTCCAAGGTAGGTTCTACTTCAATAGTGATTCCTTCCGTGTGTTCAACTATTCCCAGGTTGAGTCTTCTAAAATCTTCAACTAGCTCATCGGGTAACTGGGCAACAATAGCTGCATGAACATACTCCTTCCGACTCAAGGCATCCGCAACCAGATTCGCCTTGCCCGGATGATAGTGAATCTCCAAGTCATAGTCTATAATGAGCTCCAACCAACGGTGTTGCCTGAGGTTGAGATCTTTCTGAGTGAAAATGTACTTTAAGCTCTTATGGTCTGTGTAGACTTGGCATTTGGTCCCCATAATGTAATGCCTCCAAATCTTGAGAGCATGTACTATGACTGCCAGTTCTATGTCATGAGTGGGGTAGTTCAACTCATGTTTCCGCAACTGACGAGGCGCGTAGGCGATCACGTGTCCTTCTTGAATAAGAACACATCCTAAGCCCTGACAGCTTGCATCACAATATATATCAAATCCCCTCTGTAGATCTGGCATAATCAACACTAGGGCCGACATCAATTTAAACATCAGTTGATTGAAACTCTCTTGGCATTCTCAGGTCCAATCAAACTCCTTTCCCTTCTCTAACAGTGAGGTCATAGGCTTAGCAATCTTGGAGAACCCTTCAATAAATCACCGATAATAGCCTGCGAGTCCTAGGAAACTTCGGACCTTTGTGCCTGAACTTGGTATCTTCCAACCTACTATCGCTGTTACTTTAGCCGGATCCACTGAGATTCCACCCTTGGAGATGATCTGCCTAAGGAATGGTATTTCATCAAGCCAAAACTCACACTTGCTGTATTTGGCATAGAATTATTCCGCAGTTTCTGTAGCACCATCCGCAGATGTTCCTCATGATCACTATCATTCTTGGAATAAATAAGAATATTATCGATGAATACCACGACGAATCTATCAAGATACTCCATGAACACCTTGTTCATCAGATTCATGAAGTAGGCTGGTGCGTTAGTTAAGCCAAACGACATGATTGTGAATTCATATAGACCATATCGGGTAGAGAAATCCATCTTGGGAATATCAGAAGGCCTAATCTTCATTTGGTGGTAACCCGATCGGAGATCAATCTTAGAGAATACCCTGGCACCTCTCATCTGATCAAATAAATCTTCAATACGAGGTAAAGGATACTTGTTCCTAATTGTAACATCATTAAGTGATCTATAATCGACACACATCCTCTGTGATCCATCCTTCTTCTATAAAAACAGAACCGGCGCTCCCCAAGGTGAGGAACTCGGACGAATGTACCCAGCCTCCTGTAATTCTGTTAGTTGCTTCTTAAGTTCTTTTAGTTCTTCTACTGAAATCTTGTATGGACGTTTTAAAATAGGAGCGGTTCCAGGTAAGAGATCAATGACAAACTCAACTTCCCTATCTGGTGGCATCCTAGGTAACTCCTCTGGAAAGACATCGGAGAAATCTCTAACCACACGGATATTGCTGCCTACAAATTTCCCATCTACTAGAAATATGGTGGGTCTGGTAGAGGCAATTATGGTAATCTCAACTTTGAACCTTTCTCCTTTAGAGCTGGTGAGTTCTAAGGTTCCCCTAGCACAATGTATAACTACCTTGGCCTTCCTTAACCACGACATACCAAGTATCAGGTCTATGCTGCTTTCCTCTAATACTATAGGGGTAGCCCAAAATTCCCTTCCCATAATTGTTAAGGTTAATCTGTTGGTCATATAATTTGCTTCAACAGGCCCTTTAGGGGTAATTACTATCAGTGGCTTTTGCATATTTTGAAGGGGTAACTCATTTATGTTGGCATATCGAGCAGAAATAAATGAATGTGCAGCACCAGAATCAAACAGTATTGCTGCATGAGTTGAATTAATGTAAAACATACCAATAGCGATGTTAGCTCCATCTGTAGTAGCGTCAGCACTGACTTGATTGACCCTTGCAATGTTGAATCCCTTGCCAAAACCTGGAGTTTGTTGCTTGTTTTGGACAGGGGGGTACTGACAATCCTCTGTGGACAAACATTGGCAGCCTTGATCTTAAATGGCATCCAGTTCCTCGTCGCTCCGACCAATGGCGAAACCTTCCATGATCATGGCAGCATCGATCTCATCAAAATGAGAGACCATGTGTTGTGGAGCTACGCTGCTCTCGTGGAACATGCCCTCGGCAACAATGCGCTCCACATGTCTAGGTAACACCCGCAGCAGGTCGACCAAAGGACCTTGATTGGAGGCGGGGCAAGAGGTGGACGCACACCCTGCCGACATACAAGCGAAACTCCTAAAGCTCAGTGCTCCACTCGGACAACGCAGTTGCCGCCTCGGCCGTTGCAGTAATAGCACCATCACGAGCGAGCGAAAGCTCTTGCTTCTTGGCGTCTGCCCCCGTCTTCACCTCCTCTGCTGTTTTCTTGGTCTCCTAGGCTTGAGAAAACATATTCCGGAGCTTTGAGAAGAGGAGAGGGCTAAAGCGACCACAAAAAATAGATGATAAAGACATAAGGACAAGGAAAAGGATCCACTGCTAGTTGCGTTGTGCTCTCGTGAGAGCTCTGCATCCGCTCTTTCCATACGAACGTTAGCCTCACCAAGGGACGACTCTACCTCCTTAGCCCAAAGACTTGTCTCGCGGAGGGTCCCTGGAGCTAGGTCTCCTCCTCCTGGAGGCGGTCAACTTCGACCTGAGCATCCTCGCTCTTCAAGCGTTGGCGGGTCGCCTCGCTTTTGAGCCCTCGGTCTTGGAATGAAGCTCGGTGAGCTCACGTTCCTTTGCTTCAAAACAAACAGATCCTGCATAAAGCTGCTCCACCTCCTGCTAGCAGACATCAGTGCCTCCACCCTGGCGATCGACCGCAGGAAAAGACGCTACGAATAGAAAACTCGATGATCAGCTTAAACGATGGTAAGAAAACAAAGGGAAGTACAACTACAAAGGGACATTCACTAGGCTATAAGGGATAAAATCTCACATGATCGATGCCCGGGCAATCGAAATTGCATCCCCAAAGCTACCAAGTGTTTCCTTAATAGTACTCAGGCCCAGGTCACCCCTGGAGGAGGCCGATTCGACTTGCCTCCAATCCTACTCATCTGCCCCCAGCACCTCAGGGGGAGGAGAGGGATGATCCTCATGGCACTCTCCTGGCAGCACAAGCACCATGCCCAGAAGCGATGACCGACGATGGTTGAGCCAGGAAATCGGTGGCCCCTGGGGGCCGCGCCACCTCAGATTGGACGCCCACCCCTACGGCGCCCGGGGCTGGCGACAACGACATCGAGACTAGAGCTGCCTCCTCCACCGACGAAGCTGCGTCAAGGGGAGCCACTTTGATCGCTAAAACCTCCCTCGGGGCGGCATGGGGGAAGTCACCACAATGAGGCAGGTGCCAGGAGTCGATGCCGTAGGGGCCTCTAGGACGGCTAGGGAAGTCGGCTTGGGTGGCACGGACACCACGTCGGTGGTTGTTCCCCCAGCATTGGAGGCTTGGGGGCTAAAGGAGCTGGAAGGCTTCCCTTCGCTGTTATAGCTGCATCTTTCATCGACTTGCGTGGCACGTACATACTGACTGAGGCAAGGAAATCAGGGAAGAGAAAATATGGAACGAGGACGAGAACCAAAAGACAAAAACGGCAAAGAAGACCCAACGTATCGGGAGGAATGCTTCCGGGTGGTCACCTTCTTCAGAGCCATTGCCGAGGGAGCAGGTGGAGTCGGCTTCGCTTGGAGCACCACCCGCGACACCGTCTTCGCCGTGGGGGAGAAAGCCACCACAGGCTCTTTCCCCACACGATGCTACGATGATGCCGAGGACGCCAACAGGAATGGTGTCACTTGCGCCACTCCCCCATCGCCACTCCTAGCTCCAATGACCTCCGCGTGAATCTCTAAGGGTGCCGCAAGCGTGACAAGGTCGCTGGCCAACTCGTCCCTTTGGGTGGGAACTTTGGAGCTGGTCTGTGCATCACCATAGTGAGATGGACCTCCCATCGACACATCGACCTCCATCACCCTAGAAGTGGTGGAGGACATACCCTTCGAGTCATAGGAAAGGACACTCACCCCTGGTTTTACGTAGGTGGGTTGGGAGGCCTTCTTCTCCTTCTTTGCTTAAAGGCGCCTCGAGCGCTCCGCCAAGGTTTCCCCCTGCGTCCCTCTTCCGCTCCTGCTCTGCCTCAATGATGACGACCTCAGGAAGGGGTGGGAGACACGGCGCCAGGGGTTTGATCCCCTATGGAGCCCAAATTAGATAAAACGGGAGAGACACACCAGGAAGAAGGAACTCAGCAAGGTCCTCATGACGTCCTTGGAAAGGGGAAGGGGTGAATCCTCATCCATAAAGAACCTCGACGGCAACATTGTAATGACCCTAACCCTAGCCTCAATCTCCGTTAGCGCGAGTGGCACGAAGGAATGGAGGTCAAGGTCGTTGACTCCAGAGTACTGGTGCATCGGTTTCTAGCGGGCCATTAGAGGTTGATACCGATGATGCATGAATGTACGCACTAGCCACGTGCTAGAAAGACCCCATTGCTTCAGTGTCTTAACTGGCGTCAGCAGATTCTCCACTTCAATCTTAAGGCTCGCCTCTCCATCGTGTTGCCATTCCTCCGTAGATACTGGCCCCTGACCAGTGAACGGTGGGGCGCTCCCGACCACATTCCTCACATAAAACCACTAACTTTCATACCGGACAGAGTAAGGGTGGGGATCTTGAAATACCCCGCTTTCTGACCGGAGTGGAGCTGAATGATGGTCGAACCGACGTACAACTGATCGCCACAACCTGGGGACACCCGCACACTGAAGTACTGCCACAACCTCTAGTGGGGGTCGATCCCCATGAACTCTTCGCACAACGTGATGAAGCACACTATGTGAAGAACGACGTTGGGATGGAGATTCTAGATCTCTAGCTGATAGTGGTGGAGGAGCCCACGCACAAAGGGATGAAGGGGTAAGTCGAACCCGCGCTCGTAGATGGACGCAAGCACAAACACTTCATCGTCCCTAGGACAAGGCGCCTCACCCTCGCTTTCCAGCCTCCACCCCAAGATGTCTTCCAGGGGGAGGAACCCTTTTTTCTCTAGGCCACGAAGACGACTCTACAGGATCATGCCAGATAGGAACGACGATATGCAAGTAGAAAAGCAAGAGGACGAGCACAAAGTTGGGAGGAGGCAAAGCGATCGAGAGGGCTAGCTCATGGTAGTAAAATATGGTAAGCATAACCAACCCTGAGCACACTCCCAATCTACTTATGTGGAAGCATAGGGGGTAAGGATAGCGCCTAAAAGGTGGGGCCACCTCAAACAACAGGGGGGATTCACCCTTTCGACCAAGGGTCGCCTTAGGAGTCGGGCAAGGGAACTGTGTGACTTACAGGATCCCAATGCCTAGGACAGAACATCGAAAGGATGCGCCGCAGAAGATGCACCAGTAATAGGCAGAGCAGTTAGCCAGACCGACACACTACCTAGGCCCGATGCAGTAAGCAAGTCATTTCGTGTCCCATTAAGCCATCCACGCGGAGCGAAGTCATGATTGCCACCCCGCTTTACCGCGCCACCTCAGTAACTACCTTACACCAACCAGGTAAAAATTGATACCCACCTTAAAAATCCACATGCAGAGCGAGGGGTGGGCCGAGCAAGCTCCCAGTGATCCACAAGCCATGTGACCAGCCAATAGGTCATTTGCTCATACCCACGTCCAAGGTCGCCCCTCACATTCTCCCGTGGGAACCCGGTTGGCCAGGTGGCCACAGAACCTCCCTTTGGTCGGCAAGGTCGATCAAAGGGCCGATACGTGATCGAATAAGTAAGGACTTAATGAGATGCCCGAGCGGGTTGAGCTCCTAAGTGGGATCACTCGCCGAGACTACACCTGGCAAAAGGGTGGTCGGATCTCACTTGTATAACTCATTTGCAGCTCGATGACCCCCTCCACGCGTCGACTCTATCAATGGAGGGTGGCCCTCCCCTCAAAAGGGGTTCAGAAAACTCTTTTCGAGTGGGGATGTGTACACGTAAGAAGTTAGAATGACGGCCAAAGAGACAAGGGCCAAAATCACGCCTAACACCGGCAAGATGGGCTCATGCTCATCACGTGACGACCTCCACAGAAAAGGGTCTGCCCTTGAAGCTACCAAACCAACCCAGTAAACCCCCGAGCAATCCACACAAATTACTTGGGGGATCAAGGGCTACATCTAGCAGATGCACTTTCGTGCCCTGTACTTTGGTCATGGACCAGGGGCAAGGCAATAACAGATGGGCTCACGCTCAGCGCGTGACGACCACCGCAGAAAGGGTTTGCCCCTGAAGCTGCAAAACCAACCTAGTAAACCCCTGAGCAGTCCACATGAATTACTCGAGGGCTACATATAGCAGATGTGCTTGCACGCACCTAGAAAGGCCATTTCCCAAATGAAAGCCTCTACGCAACCCAAGGAGTTATGCAAAGGCTCGGGGGTACTATCGGGCACCCAGGAATGGAGTGCCCAAAGAAAGCCCAAGAAACTCCTTAAAACGACCCACCGACCAAGTCTCTGCCAAGCAACCCCATGAGGCAGAGCGGACGACCAAGTCCTTAACGAGCAACCCCGCGAGGCAGAGCAGGCAACCAAGTCTCTGCAGAGCAACCCCATGAGGCAGAGAGGACAACCAAGTCTATGCCGAGCAACCCTGCGAGGTAGAGCGGACAACCAAATCCCTGTCAAGCAACCTCACGAGGTGGAACAAACTACCAACTTTATACCAAGCAACCCCATGAGGCGAGGCAAATGACCAGGTCTTGTGCCAAGCTAACCGGTGTAAGGGAAGGGCCGAGCCAATGTTGTTGACCCGTGTCAACATGACAAGACGCGTCATCACCAAACCACGTGCGGGCCACGAGTATGGTGTCGAAAAGTCCCTATCGAACACCAATGGTACATTGTCACATACTGTCTCAAGTGAGCCGCACTGACGTATGGGGCCAGTCAACCCCGATCGTAGGGACCTCAGCGCTAGAGTCTCTACAGTGACCCATATATAGGAAAGGACGGGACATTATACCATACTAGATGAATGCCTATGCATGCTGGAAGTGACGCAGGGATCATGATGGAAGCAAAGCCGCACCAAGCACGACCCCTGAGCCCCACCATAAGTCTACCATGTGGGACCCACCAGACACTGCTACATCAACATCAAACTTGCTACAGTGACCCGTATGCCGAATGGATGAGGCAATATGCCATACCAAAAGTACGATGACGTCAGGAGGACTACGCCATCCAAGGGCAACCAGCCGGACACCCTAGTAGAATACAAGCCCCAAGTGTAAAGTCCTACCCTTGAGCTATAAAAGGAGAGGGCCACTTTCTCTCTATATACAAGCACGCCTGTTGTAACACGCTCCAAGCAATACTATGATCAACACTATACTAGAGTAGAGTGCGACCCCGAACCAGTATAACCCAGTGTCTCAGATTTCACGTTGAGTCCCAGTGATTCACCATTCGGAGTGAGTCCGCGCTAGCATCCCTTATTGAACACAAAACTTATTATCCCCGGTTCCCAAAACCACAATAAAATTAAATTCAATTAGCAAACATGATTGTGCATCATAAATTCATAATGGACACAAGTACAACAAAGCTCTATAAAAGGTAGTTCGTAACCATTTTCACTAGTATTTTTTAAATCGCCAGTGATAGGGGCCAATAGAAATATTTCTTTACACATGCGGTTGATTGAGAACCACCAGTGAAAATCGATTTTCACCGACGGTTCAGTTAAGGCAACTGCTCGTGAAAATCAATTTTCATTGGTGGTTGAGCTAAGAAAACTGCCAATACAAATCCCTTTTAGAAAACATAAACTATATTTTAAAAATATAAAAATTTATTTAATTAGGGAAGGCCCCACCCGCTCATCTGCGTCCAAGTCGTAAGTCACGATATTTTTTGCGCAAAATTCGCGTGGTACACGGCTGGTGGCAATCAATCCCGCAACCTCACCCTCGCGCGTAGCCTCCTCTATCACCCCACCAATCACTTACTTGTGTCTAGCCGAGTGTAAATTAATTGTTTGAGGTTGTAAACGAATCCAAATGAAAAAGTTGTCAACTACAAAGTTGAATAACTTTTATTTTGGTACCTTTTCATCCGAGGTTGTTTGCAAAATTTGTATTTTAAATTTAATAAATTCATATGCAATTTTGAGAGCTCAAATGATTTCAAATTAAAAAGTTGTCAACTATAAAGTTTCATAACTTTTAGAGATCTACAACTTTTATCGCGCAATTTGACAAGACATCCTAGCTTCCTAGCCAACTGTTTTATCATGCACTATTGGCCCCACCTACTCCTGAGTGCAAGGACCCGCTTGTGAGGTCCCAACTGCATGGTTGCCTACACCTATGTATGATCATTGTCAATTGTTGGAGTTGGAGGCTTGTGTGCCCTCCCCATATAAAATGGAATGTACAATACGAAGATATGATTTGTGACATAATTTATTTCATTGGTCAAAGATTATGAAGAGAAGAGATTGATCTAGTTTAAAATAGGTGGTCAAACTATTAAGATAAGCAAAAATGTTGACATTGGGCATATAGCTCTACTTGGGCGATCTAATTTTACATATGTTGCTAGGAATGAGTGATGATTGAAAGTTGAGATCTCAAATTAGAATTATAGGTTTATCCTTATGTGCTAATCGTATTGACCAACCGCTGGGGTTGATTTGAGGTGTCGGAATTTTCAAAGATGGTGGGACTAAAAAGCCCACCAATGACTAGATTTTTGCCTCTCTTGAAATAGTGGTGGTTGTCGCCTGTGGCCTAGCTACTGAGCCCTAAGGACTTAATGTCCATTGTTGGGAGCATTGGGAGCCCTCACACTCACTAATATTTAATGGTGTTCATCTTGGATATTGAGTGAGCATTTATAGTGTGATACATTGAGTGAAACTAGGTGGAGTGTTGCAAACTAGATTGTTGGTTACTCTTGGAGGTTGCCACCTTCTAGATAGCTTGGTGATTTGTGGTCTCTGTTGAAATATGCTTGGGTGATTGTGTGTGACTCTAGAGAAGGATTTATGAGGGGGTATGATGCTTGCGTTACGGTGTGAAGGACAACTACTAGTAGAACGATGTGGGAAGAGTATCAAGTGGTCTGACTAAATCAAAGTGCTAGACCTCTTATATAGGCATTACCTTTGATGAAGAGAATGATCTTATGTGATCATCACTAGCAAGAGAATGGATGAAAAGTTTGAACTTCCTCAATGGGAATTAAGTGGATGACAATGTAACAAACCTCGAAAAATATCATGTTATTATCTTTCTATTGGTTTGCAATTCTCTATTACAACCTTGTATTTATCTGTTATTATATTATACTTGTTTTGTTGCACTTGCATAGTTTATGATTTAGGGTAAAATCGTCTTTCCAGCCACGGTTGCCCATCGATTTAGCCGACCCCTGATCGAGCCCCTCTTTCGTCCCAGGTTCATGACGTCTTAGGGCATGTTTAGAAACATACCAGTTTTTTAAAAACCAGTTCCATCCCCAATTTCAAGAAACTGGTTTATGAAAAAAGTTGGGTGGAGGTGTTTGAAACTCAATTTCTAAGAAACCAGTTTTTAATTTTTTTATACATAATTACTAGCATATTCTTCCTCTATTTTAAAAAACGGTGGCAGTAGATGTAAATTCCATGAAACCAACAAAAACATGATGTAATTAAACAAATAAAAGCTAGTTTTAGCTACGAGAGAGTAGTTTCTTAGTTTTTAAGAGATTGGAAATCTAGGTTTTATAAACGGTGACATAAACTTTTATGTTTGCAACCACTCTAGTTTCTACTAATAATATGGGAAATTGGAAATCCCATAAAAAATAGTGTTGTCAAACTAGCCCTAAACATGCCCTTAAAAACTCAGGGGTAAAATCGTCTCTCCGGCCATGATCGCCTATCGATTTAGCCGACCCCTGCCGAGCCCCTCTTCCGTCCCAAGTTTACGACCCGACGTCCGAGGGGGAGAGGTTCCTCTGACGTACTGCAGGGGGCAGTAGGGTCACTGCACGCGGGCCCTGTCGCACGCGGGGGCCACGCGGCAGTGCCCTCTTCCCACGTCAGAGGATCTCGTTCCCGTCCGAGGACCCCCGCTTCTCCTTCTCCTTGCTCGGACCCCTACAGACAATCACACATATACACACACACGCAGCAGGTACCCGCGCTCGTGCTCTTACCGCGCCGGGATGGGCGCGAAGGGGATGGCGACGGCGGCGGGGACGGCGGTGTTGCTATACCTGGTGCTGTCGGGCCGGCTCTGCGGGGACGCCGCCGGCGACGGCGGCAACCTGGATGACCAGCTGATATCGTCGGCTGTTTCGGCGGCGGCTGAGGCGCGGAGGCGGAGGAAGGAGGACGCCCGGGCGCGGCGGGAGCAGCGGCGGGCGTCGCGCACCAAGTGGCGGTGGCCCGAGCGCGCCCCGGACGGGTGGGGCGAGGCGGCCGCCTTGGCCGCGCGCACCGTGCGCTTCACCTGGGCGGAGACGCTCGGCAAGTGGGCCCTAGGGGAGGTCTCCTTCGGTATCAAGCACTACATGCGCCAGCAGGTACGCGTGCCAGTGCCTGCGCCGGTTCCTCCACGATCGCCGGCTGCGCGACGCCCACTAGGAGTAGCGCTCTCCTCCCCGTTGTGCCGTACTGCCGTTACATGTTTGTTTGTCAGTGGCTTTGTCTTGCGCCAGAATTTTTTTCCCAAGATTTTTCACTTTTGGAATTCATTGCCTGCCTGGTTAACTTGGATGTGATGTGTTTGCTTCCGTGGAATTTCTCTTGGTCAAGCACTCAAGGTTCGTTTGTCGCCTTTTCTTTTCTTTTCCTTTCTCCTTTATTATCTTATTTGAAAACCGCGAAATAGAAAATATCTCCTGTAAAGAATCTTGCGTGCAAGAAAAGATGGGGAAGAAACGCCCCCAATCTGCGCGAGTTTCTTTCCCTCGTGGTCCGATTTTTCGTTGCGCATTTATGCTGTGCTTTTTGAAAATATTGGACTGTTCTGAGTTACTCGCATAACTTGCTGAAAATCTTTTTGGTCCAGTTTTGAAGCAAGTCCATATAGTTGCTTCAACTGGGACTATACCTTAATACGTAGTAGTAATAGTAAATCCTAAGTACTTCTATGCTGCAACATGTTTCCTTGCTAGCTTGGAGGTTACATGAGTACTTTGCCTAGTTTGAGTCTTTGAGAACAAACTACCGAGTACGTGAATGCGCGTTGTCTTAGTTTTTTTTTTTTTTGTGGAATTCTTGTTATACAATTCTACCAACAGTTCAACGAGCTTCAATTATTTTCTAGTACTACTTTGCTGACATCTGTATTGTCGAAATTGATCGTATGCAGTTAGCTTTTGAGCTCACCATCCATGTATAGTATTGCGTTTCCTTCAATAATTTCGTGATTTTGGTGCATCATGGGAGTGGGACTACTTTAGCATACTGCATACCTATTAAATTTGACTCATTTTGATTGTTTAAGAAGACTGTGCGCGTGCGTGTAAGCAATCCTACTTTCGGTTTTTCCCTCCCAGAAACCAGACTCCAATACTCCACTTTGATTAATTTAGGTTCCCGAAATTGTAAAGTTAAGTGGTCGTTGGATTTGAACCAGATACCTAACTGATAAGATGCTACCCACCTTTAGCTGCTCTAAGTATTCTACATTCTAGAATCATAGGTGCTGTTTTTTTTTCAGAAATCGGTCTGCTCATTTGCCTTTACTGTACTTTTATCTTATTTCTGTAAGCCGTTGGATAAATGATAGATATCAGTTTACTCTTACAGGGCAATCTGCAGCATGAGTATGCTGGAAGTGATTCTGTACTACTGGATGGGCCTGAGGTAAGGCAGGAGCTGATTTCGCTGCTCAGATATCTGAAGCAATGCATGTATTTCTCGAAGAAGCCATACAACGTGTTTTTGGAGTATGGTGGTTATGGCCAGAATGATGTTCTTATAAAGAAATCTAAGGCGAGGGTGCGTAAGTATCAGTTAACTCTCTGTTGTCAATTATGTGTTGAGACTCAACATCCCAAACTTGTCGCGGGCCAATATTTTTCTGTTCATTCCACTACTGACAATAAATCAGGAGTAACTGGACGATATCCTGTTCTATCATACAGATCTTGAAGCCTGCCTTCACAATTGTCTGTGACAGAAGTAGCCAATGCTTTCTCCTCTTCATTAGGGGGGCTATCAGTGTTAAGGAGCGGTTGACAGCAGCAACTGGCGCAGAGGTTCCATTTCATCACGTTGTGGTCCAGGAAGGTCAAGTCTCCAACCTAGTGTTGGGTTACGCTCACTGTGGAATGGTTGTAGCAGCTCGATGGATTGCAAAACAAGCCATTCCTTGCCTGAGTAAAGCAATCGAGCAATTCCCAGAATATGAGGTTAAGGTAATTTCTTTCAGCTCTTGCCGAGTATCTCCAGGTGATCTTTTGATGTTATTGTCAAAAACTCATGGTATTATATATTGATGAGTTTTCTATGCTCCATTCTTTTAGATTTTGTGCTTCTGTATTCAACTACAGTTCTGTAACTCATATTGATGCTTACCTGTCTGCCTAGTAAATTGCACAAAAATCAACATAAGATGTGAATGCTAAAGCAAGTGGAACTGCAAGTTTTTTTTAAGTGGAAATGCCAAATACATTTTTCCTTTCTTCAAGCCAAAGCAAATGAACTTTGAAACACTCTTGCAGTAAAGTATCAGCAACGGACTTTAGGATTCTCTAGTGCTGAGCGGGAATCTGAAGAAAATAGATTGCCTAAGTACTGAGGTACAAGCTTAAAGTTATGACTACCATGAGTAGAGAGAATAAGTGGACCACACTCATGAATGTAAAATTGTTAGGACAATAATATGAAACTAATGCTGAATAACTTACTAATGTTGGAGCTCATTTGTTCATTGACTTTCATATTTATTTATGTGATTTCAGTGAATTTTGTTAGCTAACCAGTGCATGTCTACTCAAACGTTCATGTTTAGAAGCTAAAGGACGCTATTTGCATTTGTTTTGGTTTACTTGTTGTTCATCTTAGATGATTTCTTGTCTTGGGAGGGACTTCTATCTAGCCCCATATTTCTTTATATCTATCTTTTATCACAGACAGTATATGGTGTTAAATATTTATGTCTTCTATCTGACCCTTCCTTCATTTTACTTATTTTGTTCAGATCATTGGACATTCAATGGGAGCTGGGATTGCAACAATACTAACATACATCCTTCGCGAGAATGAGAAGCTGGCATCATCCACTTGTATTGCATTTGGGCCAGGTACTGCACTGAGGAGTATAGTTTACTTTGAACAACATAAGTTGAGAAAAATCATTACATTTAGAGCAAACAGTATATTTTACACATTATTGGCATGCTGCCACACTACTATGTCTTGTAAGGCTATCTCCAGCAGCTTGCCATCCGCATATCCATATTCGAACTTCAATCTATAAACAGTGCAAAAACAGTGTTTTAGATGGTCATATGAGTGCACGGTCTAATGACTGCTCACTGGTTCACCTGCTGGTATTTGCATTCACACTTTTCGTTTTGTAGAGGGTATTAGTCATATTAAAAATTAAAAGAATGGCAAAAGATAATTATGTTGTATTTATGCTTAATGATAACTGGCGTCGAAAAAATTTCATTCATTGCCTCAAAGACCAAAATGGCTCGACAACAACACATGAATGCAAGGCCGCGAAAATACAATCTCACTTTGAAAATATGTTGAGTCGTCCACCCGCTCCGAGAATAGACTTCAACTGGGCGACGCTTGGATTACGACACCATGATCTCTCTTCTTTAGTTACTCCATTCTCAGAGGAGGAGATCAAAAGAGCCATTGATCTGTTGCCCATTGACAAGGCGCCGGGACCTGATGGTTTCACTGGGTTATTTTTTAAGACGTGCTGGAGCATAATAAAAGGGGATGTCATAAGGGCGGCCAACGCTTTCCATGCTCTACGTTGTGGCAGCTTATCACTCATCAACACCGCTAATGTAATCCTAATCCCAAAAAAAGAAGGGGCCGAAGAAGTGGGTGATTTTAGACCGATAAGCTTAATACATTCCTTCATAAAGCTTATTTCCAAGATACTGGCATTACGACTTCAGCCCCATATGAACGCGATCGTCTCCACTTGTCAAAGCGCCTTCATCAAGAACAGGAGCATACATGATAACTTCTTGGCAGTGCGTACTGCGGCACGTCGTTTTCATACAAACAAGACCCCAACACTCTTGTTCAAATTGGACATAGCAAAAGCCTTTGATTCGATATGTTGGGAGTATATCCTCACCCTCCTTGAGCACCTAGGCTTCCCTATAAGGTGGCGGGAATGGATTGCGGCAATTCTCTCCACCTCAACCTCAAGAGTCATCCTTAACGGCGTACCAAACCCCCCTATCTGGCACGGGCGAGGCCTAAGGCAAGGCGACCCCCTATCTCCTCTTCTTTTTGTCATTGCAATAGATCCCCTGCAAAGACTCCTCGAAGTAGCAACTGAATTCGGAATGCTCACCAAGCTCCGTGGTCGCTCGTCCGACCTGCGCATATCGATGTTTGCGGATGATGCGGTCATATTTGTCACGCCCACAAAAGGTGAGGTATCTATGCTCGCAAGGATTCTGGAACTTTTTGGTGAAACCACAGGCCTAAAAACAAATTTCCACAAGTCCACAGTAGTGCCAATCCAGTGTAACAACATCAACCTCTCTGACGTTCTATCTGGTCTACCGGCCTCGAGGACTTCCTTCCCCCTCAAATACCTTGGACTACCTTTGTCCATGAACAGACTCAAACGGGTGGACTTCCAGCCATGGATTGACAAAGTCTCTGCAAAGCTGAGTACATGGAGCGGGAAAAACCTTTCGGCGGCTGGCCGCCTCACACTAGTCAATGCAGTGCTAACCTCGCAGGTCACCTATCTGCTCCTAGCCCTAAAACCGCCCCAAAGGGTGTTGGATTTCATTGACTCAAAACGTAAGCAATTTCTTTGGGCTGGTTCAGAGAGATTAACCGGCGGTAAATGCAAAGTCAACTGGGTCTGTGCAGCAAGACCAAAACAATACGGTGGTTTAGGCATTCTGCACCTTGGTTTTTTCTCGCGGGCCTTACGCCTCAGATGGTTGTGGCAGGAGGCCAAACTGTTAAATACTCAGAGGATGGCGAAAGATATACCTTGCAATATGTTGGACAGGAGACTGTTTGCAGCAGCAACCTCAGTCAGGGTGGGGGATGGTAAGTCTTCTTTGTTCTGGGAAAGTGCCTGGCCTAAGGGGTACGACACCTAGAGACACCTTCCCTTTGACCTACTCCATTTCTAACGGCAAAAATAGATCCATCCATGAGGCTCTCTCAAACAACCGATGGATTCAGGACCTACATTTTAATCACAATGATTTTTCTGCCGCGCACATACATGAATATTGTCAATTATGGTGCGAGGTAAATCAGCTTCGCTTAATGCACAATACCCCCGACCTTATCAAGTGGAAGTTTACTATGAGTGGCCAGTACACAACTCAGTCAGCCTACCAAGCGCAATTTTATGGCTCCACATGCAGGAATTTTAATAGTATAATTTGGAGAGCTTGGGCGCCACCAAAGTGCAAATTCTTCAGTTGGCTTGCTGTTCAAAATAGAGTTTGGACAACAGACAGGTTGGCAAGAAGGGGATGGCCTCATAATCCGCGTTGTGTCCTATGCGCCTCATGCCCAGAATCTGGACTACATCTTTTTGCTGAATGTTGCTTCACCAGACATATTTGGGCTGATTTGAGTATTTGGGCTGCAATTACGGAGATCCACCATTCTTCTTGGCAACCTGTAGATTCGGTGCACCAATGGTGGTCGAATCTTGCAACATCCGCAGTGAGAAGCGTGAAGGGATTGCGAACCCTCATCATCCTCGTGTCTTGGACAATTTGGTGTGAGAGAAACTCGCGAATCTTTGAGCACAAAGAGAAGACCGTGACACAGACTATAGCGATGATTAAGGAGCAAATTCGCCTGTGGATTCTAGGAGGAGCAAAACACTTAGCAAGGCTGGTGTAGGTTTTGGGGAAGGAGAGGGGTTGGTTTTGGAACATTTGTGTCACCATACTTAATGTCTCCTTCCCTAGTGTGATGTACTTGTATATTTTAGCCCTCGCTGGCTCTCACCTTCTTTTTAATATAACAGGCAATTCTCTTGCCAGTTTTCAAAAAAAAAAAAACTGACGTTTTAAGATGGCTTTATTGAGTTTTCTATCACTAGAACACATTCTTCCGAATTATCCCTAAGCCTAGATCATTACTATAATCTATCATCTCTGGAAAGTTTCTCTGTTGTCTGAAAATTCTCTTTGATTGCTTCGTTTGATATATTTACATTTCCACTGTCACTATTCAGCTGCTTGCATGACATGGGACTTGGCTGAGTCGGGTAAAGACTTTGTTACCTCCATCGTTAACAGAAATGACCTAGTGCCATCACTTGGCCTAGTTTCTGCTGCCAAGCTTCGGGCAGAGGTACCTCTCGGTCTATTCATTTGATGATATTTGAGTATCTAAGCAAAGTGGAACACTGAGTTATATTGAATGGTTAAGTAGTAGTTTAGAAGGAAGGATAATTATTCTTCAAACAATTTCTTCGCTTAAAAGAAAACATATATTTACTCTTGCACTGAATGTTGGCAGGTTATGTCATCGTCTTGGGCACATGACCTTCGCAAACAAATTCAGCAGACTAGATTCTTAGGTTTTGTGAACCGTTCTGTGAGTTTCATAAGGTCTCATGTGCCCTTTGTCTCTGATCCAAGATCGAAGGTTGTGGATGTTGATATGATGCAATCTCAGAGTCCTGAGGTATAACAAGAACTAGTTCTTAAACAGATAAAATGGCAAATCTATTATGTCTAGTACTTATGGGTCGATTCCTCATTGTTTTTGGTAGGCTGGGAGTAAGCCTTCAGCAGATACCCATGCTGTGGTGAAGAAACGCCCTGCACTGGCTTGCTGGTCATGTGTGGCTGCACCCAAACAGAGTATGGAATCGTCAATACAAATTGAGGGCACGAAAGTTCAAACCGACACTGGTGTCCAAACTGAGAAAACTACCGAAGCGGCAACTGCTGCGCTAGTCTCAATCCATCTTGGTGAACTAAACCTTCAAGAACCAGATAACAGAGAGGAAAAGGGATCAGCATTGACAGAAACAGATGAAGACGCCATGGAGCTTCTGGAGTCCTTGACCGACGAGAAGCAGTTGCCATCATCGTCAAGCTCTGGTCAAGAGCCACACCAGCTGTACCCCCCAGGGAAAATACTCCACATGGTTGGATTGCCAGCAGCGGAAGAGGCAACCACGAGTCAGCAAGGAGCCCAGGAGGAGGTCATCGCCCTATATGAGACACCCCGACATTTGTACAGTAAGATTCGCCTGGCGAGGTCCATGATAGGAGAACATTACATGCCCAAGTACATCAAGACAATGGAGCAGTTGATAGACAAGCTTGCAGAGGACATCGACGACCAGCTGGACTCCTTGTAGCATCAAAAGTGTGTACAGGATAATTATTGTACAGATCATGAAAAGGAAAGTCATTCTTTCAGATTGCTTGTGCGTAATTGTAGTTGGTTTAAGTTTTGTGATGGCGATCTAGAAGATGTACAACACTGCCAGTTGGGCTCTGGTCTGTTTATTCTTGGTCATTCCACTTTGGCAGGCACCTCAAGAAAAGCTCAAAGAGCTGCGCCTGGTGATGATCTCTGTAATTTCAACAGCACTAGTTTTCTTTAGCTGTGAATATTTAATATATTAACCATTAATTTGTGGGCATCATCTCTTTCAGGAGACTAGGGATGGTAGTCTAGCTTTCGTAGCCGGGGTATGGATGTGAAATTCTACCATGGGCATCAGCGAGTTGGGTACCCAAAACAAGACGAGTAGGGTACGTGAAAGATCCAGATTGGTTTTTTATTGAGTAATAACAACTAATGAACTAATGCTTTCCTTAAGATAATAAGCTATGTTAGTCCACAAAGTAAGATTGAGCAAGGATTGAAGTATGGTGGATATCCAGTTTTTTTACTTAGTAATAAAAGCTAGTGAACAATGTTTTACTTAAGATGATAAGCTACGTTAGCCCACAAAGTAAAGACTGAGCAAGGAATTCTTATTCTTTTCTTCTTATATATATATATATATATATATATATATGAAAGCCGGTTCAAAACGACTTCTCTCACCGTGTCCACGTCGCCGCAAATGTTTGCAGGCGTTGGATTACTAATCGACGGTCAAAACAAGGTTTCCCTTCTATAACTTTGTTCTCTACGCCTCTAGATCCATCTTGCATGTATACTCTTGGTCGCCTCCACTCCATTCACCCTCGCGCTACAGATCCTGCTCATCCTCGCTCTCTCTGTCGCCTCTTTGTCCTAGCGTCATGCGCCGCTCCACGCTACAGGTCCTTCTCCTCCACTCTCTCTCCGTCATTTCTTCCTCCACGCTACAGGTCCTTGTTCAAGGTTTCCATGCCTTCCTCGTTTTAGAGTTCATGTTATTCGTCAATGACATCCATCGGGGAAAAAAACTTGGAAATTTCGTTTCTCCCTCTTCTCTTCTAGCCTTCTGGTTCTGGCCATAGCGGCGCTTGGGATAAAAATGCAATCGCAGCTGCCGCGAAATCTGCTTCACGCATGCGTTGATTTTCCTGGCCTCCGTCGACACAGCGGCTCAAGTTCCACTACATTCCTATTCCATTCCGGCTTCACGCATGTTACTCCACGAAGTAAGATTGAGCAAGGAATGAAGTATGCTGGAGATCCCGGACATTTGTTTTTTTAACTGAGTAATAACAACTAGTGAACAATGTTTTACTTAAGATGATAAGCTACGTTAGTCCACAAAGTAAAGACTAAGCAAGGAATAAAGTATGGTGGAGATGGAAATGACCGAAAGATGAAGTGCTCAACACGAACTTGGAACCAGTTGGAAGCAGCTGGAAGAAGTTGGAACCCATTGGAAGTAGCTTGAAGTTGGAAACCGTTGGAAGCAGTCCTAGGGAGTTAGAAGGCAAAGTCATACATAAAGGACTAAAGGTAAAGGTATAAGAAAGGTTTTGCTCTCATTGGCCTTAACGTAGTAGAGAAGTATTTGATATAATTTAGGATATATAGTAGTGCAAGAAGAGAAAATTTTATTGTCTATCATCAAGCGGAATATATTGTCGTGGGTGTTGTTTATGCATAAATCCTTTATATGAAATAAACCCTTCTAGATTATGCTATAGTTCTAAAAAACATATCTCTTTTGTGTGACAACACTAGTACAATTTGGCTCTATACAAGCGGTAGGATTTTTACATCACAGGCGGTTCGGTTAGAAAACCGCCTGTGATGTCTCAGGCGGTTTAGTACGCCTGTGATGTAATAGTATCACAAGCGGTTTTTGTTTAGGACCGCCTGTGATGCTCTATCCTTTTCACAAGCGGACCCTAAGACAAAACCGCCTGTGATTGTAAAAATATGAAAATACAATTTAAATATGAAAATAATTTTAATTTTTAACAAAAATATGCAAATACAATTTAAATGAATTAATATTTAATTTTTAACAATAATATGCAAATACAATTTAAATGAATTATAATAGCACACATAGATAACTAGAGAGATTTTAAATTAATTGGCAACCACAATTCATAGTCGATCATACATGATAACAAATACAATTTGATTCATACAATTTTTCATGAACTACCATTTTTCCGCATGTATGGCTTTAAGTTCTTATCAATTTTCTTTTCCACACGCTTGATTCTCTCTGGACCGTTAAAGATGAACATCTCTTCATACTTATTGTATTCCTCATCTTGGTCTCCCACATTCTCAACTCCAACAATTTTTTGCTTTCCCGAAATAACTACATGCATCTTCTCATCTGCTGGATCGAGTACATAGAACACTTGTGCAACACATTCGGCGAGAACCCACGAGTCATCTTTATATCCTACTTTCTTTAAGTCTACCAGTGTGAGTCCGTAGTTATCCACTATCACCCCCACGGGATGTTGTACCCATTGGCACTTAAACAAGGGTATTTTCATGCTTGGGCCATAATCAAGTTCCCATATTTCCTCTATGAATCCAAAATATGCGGTCTTCTGTCCATGTAGGTCAAAAGCATCGATACGAACACCGCTATTTTGTGCAACACTTTTCACGTCTTTTGATTTAGTGTAGAATGTGTACCCATTGATGTCATATGCTTGCCATGATGTCACAAAACACGATGGCCCAGAAGCCAAATTCTTCATTGTTTTCTCATCCGAAGAGTCTCCGAATGGGATGTTTTTGTCCATTAACCATTCGCTGAAACGATGTTTGTGCTCCCTCATGATCCAGTCCTCTGTGCGGTTCTGATTTTCTTTACGAAGCTCATTCAGGTGTTCCTCTATGTAAGGCTCGGCTATCGTGAGATGTTGTAGTACACTACCATGAGCACAATGTACTAGCTTGTAATCCTCAACGCGAAAAGTTTTCTTGCCCATTCTCCCTCTCCCACATAGTTTACCCTCATGTTTAGGTACAGGCACACCTATCATTGTTCCGTCACTGATGTAATCTATACAGCTCTCAATCACTTCTTCTGTAGTGTATCCCTCCATGATTGAACCCTCTGGGTGAGCGCGATTTCGCACATAACCTTTTAATACTCCCAGGTATCGCTCCAACTGAAACATATGATGTAAATATAGTGGCCCTAATATTTTTATCTGATCCACGAGATGTATGATTAGGTGTACTTGCATATCAAAAAATGATGGAGGAAAACACATTTCAAGCTTGCACATAGTCTCGATGATGTATGCCTTTAGATAGTCCAAGTCTTCTAAAGCTATTACTTTTTGTGAAACCGCATTGAAAAAGTAACACAAGCGTGTGATGACAACTTTGACATGCTCTGTTTTGAGGGCTCTTACCGCAATTGGGAGGAACACCGTCATCATCACATGGCAGTCATGAGAGTTGTAGCCAAATAGAGACAAGTCCTTCATCCTGACTAGTCTGCTGATATTGGATGAGAAACCTGTGGGCACTTTGACCCCACGCAAACATTTGCAAATCTTTGTTCTCTCCTCAACTGACAAGTTGTAGCTAGCTGGGGGGAGGTAAGGCTTCCCTTTGCCACTATCCACTGGATGAAGTTCCGGTCTGATTTGAAGATCTACTAGACCATTGCGTGATTTAAGTCCGTCTTTTGTCTTACTCGGCATGCCCAACAAGGTTCCAATGATGCTGTCAAAAACATTTTTTGTTACATGCATCAAATCAATGCTGTGGCAAATTTCCATATCCTTCCAGTATGGGAGGTACTTGAAAAATATTGATTGCTTCTTGAAAGTTGTGTAAGTTGAAGGGTCAGTTCTCTTTCTCTTTTCTCCTTTGTTTTTTCCCTTTCCGAATACAACATGAATGTTCTTTACAATTTCAAAAACAAGTTTCCCACTATAAGGCTTTGGTGCACCTTCACTTTCCAGTTGATTGTTAAATTCCTCTTTCATCTTTCGGTACTTATGCTGCTTCATCAAGGACCGTCTGTGTCCCATGAACACCAACTTCTTGGATGATTTAAGGTACATGGAAGCAGTTCCATCGACGCACACTACACAACCATTCTTTCCTTTAGTCTTTTGCCCTGATAGTGTGACGCCACCGGGAGAATCATGGATGGTAACAAATATAATTGCTCTTAAGTTGAAATACTCACGGCAATACTCATCCCATATTCTAACTCCTTCATTCCAGAGCTTTGTCATATCTTCCATAAGAGGTTCTAGGAACACATCAATATCAACACCAGCTGATTTCGGACCTTGAATAAGAATAGTCAACATAATATACTTTCTTTTGTGACACAGCCATGATGGAAGGTTGTACATCGTTAAAGTCACGTGCCAGGTGCTATGTACACTTCTTTTTTCACCAAATGGATTCATTCCGTCTGTACCCAAAGCAAATCTTACATTTCTGGTTTCTTTGGCAAACTCAGGATACATAAGATCGAAATTTTTCCATTGTGATGCATCAGCAGGGTGTCGAATCTGTTTGTTATTCTGCTTGCGATTTTCAGCATGCCAACGCATAAGCTCAGCCTCCCTAGGGTTTGAGAACAAACGTTTTAAGCGATCAATTACTGGAAGATACCACATCACCAAAGCTGGGTTCTTTGACTTCTTTTTCCCATCCATGTCATCAAAAGTGTCATCGTCACTTTCAGGTCCAATAGTGGATTTCTTGTTTTTATTTTTCTTCGGGAATTTTTTTACACAGTCTTGATTGTAGCTCTTCTTGTATCGACTGACATTGCAAACTGGGCATCTTGATGCGTTCTCAAAATCGCCACGATACAGAATACAATGGTTCGGACATGCATGAATTTTTTACACACCCAGAGCTATGGGAGATATAAGCTTCTTCGCTTTATAAGTGCTTGTTGGTAGTTTGTTGGGTTTTGGTAGTAATTGAGACAGAAAATTCAAAAGATCTGTGAAGCTAGTATCAGACCATCCGACGCTAGCCTTCAACTTCAGAAGTTCTAGAACTGTACGCAGTGTAGTAAACTCTTTGTCACAACCCTTTGATTCATCATATAAAGGTTCTTTTGAGGCACTTTCCAGTCCCTCCATTTTAGATAGCCCTTTCTGCGATCCCACAGAACTTAACATTTCTGGTTCCATATGGCGCAACATCTCTTCACAATCAAATTCTTCAAATTCTTGATTAGCATCCACATTATCCACTTTACCATCAACTTTAAGATCTAAAATTCCGACAACTCTCTCGTCATTACCAGGCACTTCACACGGATCCAACTCACCATGTTCTGACCATATCGTGTAATTGTTTTTAAACCCTCTTTTTAGCAGATGTGATTGGATTACTCCTATATCTCTCCAAGCTATCTTATTATCACAATCGATGCACGGACATAATATCTCCTTGCTCTTTCGCAAATTCGCGTGCTTGTTGGCCGCTTCAATAAAGCTTCTTAAATTTCGAATGTACGACGGATGTGGTCTTGGCACATTGTACATCCAACCTCGGTCCATTACCTATCCCTATATTGATTAACGTCAATATCGAGATGTAACATGAAAAAATAAATGTTCATGAAAGTGAAACAAGATCATATCGAGATGTACCTAGTACATGAGACAAATTTTTTTAAAATATCCCTAATTAATTGAATTTAATCCCTAAATCATGAACGAATTAATGTGCATGAAAATGAAACAAGATTGCATCAATATAGGTACCTTGAGGTGAGACAACTCTTCAAAAAAATCTTTAAATTAGATCAACTACAAGTCTAAATCTTGGAATTCCTGAGTTTTTCTTCAATTCCGGTCTATATTACAAAATTGAGGCAAAAAATCGTATCAAAATGAGAAATAAAACAAACGGAGATCATATATATGCATAAACTCTTGAAATCAAGCCCGAAAATCAAAAACAAAACCTTCTCCCCGTAGATCAAAAAATCCGCCGCCGCTACAGTAGTGTGCAGCCTAGCGGCGTCGGGCTCCGGAAGTTAGGGTTCCTGCGCTGGAACCGAGCCTTTTATACTACATACACATCACAGGAGGATTTTAAGAAAAACCGCTTGTGATGTATAACATCACAAGCGGTTTTTCTTAAAATCCGCCTGTGATGTGTTTACTATATAAAAGTGTCGGTACGGTGGCTTAGGGTTTAGTTTTCGCCCGGAGCTGATACTACGCCGCCAGGCTGCTGCGCCGCCGTTCCCGTCCCCGTCTCCGAGCCGTGAGCGCCCGCCACGCCGTCGCCGAGCCCGAGCCCAACCGCCACCGTCTCCGAGCTGGGCGCCCGTCCCCGTCCCCGAGCGCCACCGTCTCCGAGGCCAAGCGCCGCCGTCCCCGTCCCCGAGCCCGAGCGCCGCCGAGCCCGAGCGCCGAGCGCGCCGCCGTGCCCATCTCCGAGTGCGCCACCGTCCCCTTCCCCGTCCCCGAGCCCAAGCGCCACCGTCTCCGAGGCCAAGCGCCGCCGTCCCCGTCCTCGAGCCCGAGCGCCGCCGAGCCCGAGCGCCGAGTGCGCCGCCGTGCCCATCTCCGAGCCCTCGGTGCACTCCTTGATCATGCCTTAATTACTTGTTAAAAATTCATGCCTTGATTACTTGTTTTTGCTAGTCCTGCCTTAATTATTGTTAATCTTATATTGTTAATGTTGGTCATTATGCTTATTTTGTTAAGGTCACCATTTTTGCTTTAGTAGCTTGTATCCCTTGTGATTAAATGTTGGTAATTATGCTTATGAAGAATTTTGTCATGGATAGTTGATGCAACTACTAGGACCCCTGCCTTAATTATTGTTAATCTTATATTGTTAATGTTGGTCATTATGCTTATATTGTTGGTGTTTTCACTTACATATTTTGTTAAGGTCACCATTTTTGCTTTAGTAGCTTGTATCCCTTGTGATTAAATGTTGGTAATTATGCTTATGAAGAATTTTGTCATGGATAGTTGATGCAACTACTAGGACCCCTTCTTGGTAGAAAATCTCCATAGTGATTGGGGAAACAAGTCTATTTTTAGTGTTTATGGCCACATACATCATGGAAGTACATAGCCATGGCAATGTTATTATCTCCCTATGTTATAAGACTTGTTCTTATCTCCCTTCTTAGTTTTTTGACTACCTATCTTTGCTTCCCAACCCTATGTTATAAGACTTGTTCTTATCTCCCTTCTTTGACTTGTTCATAGCCATGACAATGTTATTTGGACCCCTCTTTTTGCCCTATAAGCCACATCCTTGTTTTCCCTCTGATCCCTGCCTTTGTTGCGATCTCAATGTTGATTGTGAGGCTTGGCCATTTTCAGTTTTAGAGATGGAAAAAGAGCCACTTGACATGGTTGAGAGCTCAGTTCGAGTCATCGAGACACATGTTGACATCATTCGCAGTCTAGTGACTGATGGGGTTGTGGATACTAGTGAACCGGAATCAGTGTACACACTTAAGACCACTTTGTTTCAAATTGGAGATGTATGCGACATGCTTGAGAAGTGTGCTCTGTCCATCAAAAAGTATGCTGACTCCAAGAGGGCTAAAATTATTCAAGATGAAGCCCTGCAATATGCTGAAGATGATGAAGCTGCAGATGATTTGGAGGAACTCCCAAGCCCAGATCTCCTTACTCAAGCCGACATATTGGAAAAATATTTTGGAATTGAGTATGATAGCGACCAGTCAAGGGGTTGTTGATGTTTAGTCCTAAACAACACGATATGAGTATCGTAGGTTTCACTCTTAGAGATAATGTATTTTGTATGAACCTCTTAGAGAGTGTCAAGTCAATGAACTATCTTCGAGTACTATTGGGAAGTGTATCTCTTTGATGTATTTTTTTTTCTAGTGATATCGATGGTGCCGAGTAGCACCAAATTTGGACTTGTGTCCATATCTATAGATGCTAGTAGTTGAGCACTAGCTCCTACAATCTTGACTACCTCATCCCTATTCTCTGTTTGGGACTTATATGGAGAATGGCATCGGCGGAATGCCTGAATCGGCAGACCCCAAGAAGAGATTAAGTCCTGTAGTCTACCACCTCCCGTTATTTGTGGGCTTCACCGATGGCTGGAAACATTTGGTGATAGCAAACGACCTTCGGGTTGAAGACGTCTGCGAGCTTGTTAAGGGGCCAGACGATGGTGAGCCGGTGTACTATGTCCAGATGTGTGGTCACAAAATTTAAAGCTGCCCCGGCTGCATGTGTGTGCTTCTCTTCTCTTAGGTGGGGTGCTAAGTGATCTTAGTAGCCGACATAAGAGAAGAGAAGCGCACAGATGAAGCCGGGGCGGCTTTAAATTTTGTGACCACACATCCGGACAGAGTACACCGGCTCACCATCGTCTGGCCCCTTAACAAGCTCGCAGACGTCCCCAGCCCGAAGGTCGTTTGATGTCACCAAATGTTTCCCGCCCTCGGTGAAGCCCACAAATAACGGGAGGTGGTAGACCACAGGGCTTAATCTCTTCTTGGGGTCCTACAGGGCTTAATCTCTTCTTGGGGTCCTTCAGCATGGCTGTGATGTTATAATGCTGAAGGACCCCAAGAAGAGATTAAGCCCTGTAGTCTACCACCTCCCGTTATCTGTGGGCTTCACCGATGGCTGGAAACATTTGGTGATAGCAAACGACCTTCGGGCTGAAGACGTCTGCGAGCTTGTTAAGAGGCCAGACGATGTTGAGCCGGTGTACTATGTCCGGATGTGTGGTCACAAAATTAAAAGCTGCCCCGGCTGCATGTGTGTGCTTCTCTTCTCTTAGGTGGGGTGCTAAGTGATCTTAGTAGCCGACATAAGAGAAGAGAAGCGCACAGATGAAGCCGGGGCGGCTTTAAATTTTGTGACCACACATCCGGACAGAGTACACCGGCTCACCATCGTCTGGCCCCTTAACAAGCTCGCAGACGTCCCCAGCCCGAAGGTCGTTTGATGTCACCAAATGTTTCCCGCCCTCGGTGAAGCCCACAAATAACGAGAGGTGGTAGACTATAGGGCATAATCTCTTCTTGGGGTCCTTCAGCATTATAACATCACAGCCATGCCTTTTCTGTCTAACTGCATTGGAAAGTGCCTTTTCTCCAAGTTCCCTTATTGATGGAACCAGTATATCAGACTAACAGTATATCCCTTTATCGATGAAACCAGCTTGAATGGCAGACAACGAGCAGCCTAGTATGGATGTGGTCTGCACCGGTGCGTCTAACAAAGTTGATGAAGACGCGACCAAACTTGAATGGCAGACAACGAGCAGCTCCAGTGAAGGGAGCGGGGAGGATAGTTCTAGTGACGACAATCCTTGTACTCCTATACCTCCAAGGAAGAAAAAAACATCAGATGAGCTTGATGCCGACTATATTCCCAACGATGAAGAGGTAAATAGAAATATGTCGACTATATTGTAAAATAATGTTCATATATGAAAGGCCATTAATTTTTTCACTATATAGATTTCAAATGAAGAGAAGAAAGAGGATGCATCTTCTACACGAAACACGGAGGATGCTCTGATGCCTGAATCATCCGTTTCACATAAGCGGAAACGAGGGCGACGAGGTCCAAATCAGATGAAAGAAGGTGCAGTTATGTATGTAACAAAACTAAATGCAGAGGGGTTTCCTGAAGAACCACTTGACGTGGTTACAAAGTTTCGAAATTCCTGCGGGGCTACTGTTAGAGATATAGTGCCAATCACACTTCAAAAATGGAAGGATTTAGATGAAGACACCCGCAACAAGCTATGGGCTAAGTTGTCTGAGTCATTCAAGTTCCCAAAAGGCACAGAGGATGCAGTAAGGAAGTCGATGCTCTTTGCTATGGCCAAGATGTTTCGTGGGTGGAAGGCCGAGATGAATAGGGACCTTGTTAAGAAGAATAAGGTTCCTCCGCCCAAGAAAATGGGGAAAATCACTCAAGCTCAGTGGGAGGAATTTGTTCGTCAGAAGACCGAACTGAAGGCCAAAGAACTGGGCGAAACTAATTCTCAGAGAGCGAAGATGAACAAACACCCCCATCGCCTGGGGTCAAGCGGATATCACCATAAAGTTGTGCAGTGGAACAAGATTATCGAGGAAGCTATAACTAACGGCACTTTGGACCCAATATTAAAAGATATCGATGAGAGAGCTATTCGTTGGATCTTAGGTCGAGCAGGTTTGAGTGAGGACGGCAAACTTGTGCATCCAGAATTGGTAGGCGAAGTTTCGTCAAAAATTCAAGAATATGCAGATAAGAGAAAAAAGGAGAATTTAAGCCTCGGAGGGAGAATGACATACTAACTGCAGCCCTAGGCAATCCTGAACACACTGGACGGGCTCGGGGAATCTCTTCTAAGATTTCCTAGAGAGAGGCGTTTCCAGAGTATGCGTCGTCATATAGGAAACACGAGAAGTCGAAAAGGACCCTTGAAGAGACTATTGATGAAAGGGTACAAAAGGCTATTAATGACGTGATGAACAAAATGAAGAAAACAGAATGCATATCATTTGAACTCAAGCCAAGCCACATGAGTCCACCTATAGTCCCTAGCAGCGTTGGATCTGTGCAAGACTTGACCAAGTACCCTGTAGACGATATTGTTGAGGACAAGCCTTGCTTTCTTCATATTCCAATCAATCGATCTGGGACAAAAACAAAGCAAGCTGCTACTGGTTTGGTAAAACCAGGACTTGTTAACTACAAGGACAATCATGTCCCGCCACACTATGATGTGGTCCAAGTTCTAGAAATCACAGACAATGGTTGTGAAGATTGGGAGATAGATTTTCCAGTTGAGGGGATCATAACTTTGCATGAGGCAATTAACGAGTTGGTCCTTTGGCATCGACGCGACATCAAGTTTGGTGATGAGCCGAATTCAACACCAATGCAACAAAAAGCTAGTTCGATCATTCCACACCCCATGGTACAGGAAGATATGACACCGACCTCCAAAAAAATCGTTGAAACAATCATATCGCCTCTTGCGAAGGAACTCGACGAGGGGGACGTAGACAAAATTGTTCCTCAGAATGTCGACGTCAACATAAAAAAGGAACCAAAGGTTGGCACCAATGTTGAAGGGCCATCTATTTCAAAGAAGATTCATAAGCGAATCGCCACAGACGATGTCAAGAAACCGTCAGAATCAGTGGCACGCTACCTGCATAAATTGCAGAGAGTTATGACAAATCAATCAAAAGCAGTATCAGCATCTCATGGAGTAGGCACACGGCCGGCCCAAATAGACAATTTCGAAGTATGGGAAGAAGATGGAATGATTCATACTCGAGAATCATTACGTCTTAAAACCAATATCTCGGTATACAAGAAGGAGGATGTTCCTCCTAAATTTGTGAATGGGAGGCCGTTCTTAACGACGGTGCAACTTTCTAAGTTGTCGACTCCGGAGATTAGAATGCATGAGTGGTACATGATGGCTAGCAACAAATACAAACTCGAGGAATTCACATTTGGTGTGCCAGAAGATGCATTTTGGAGCAATGATCATATAAATCCTGTGCGGCATTTATTCTTTGACGATCTCTGGTCGTTGTACCACCGACAAAGGATGGAAACGAACTACTTAACCCTCTTCTGCTTGTAAGTACCTCTAAACTTTCATATTTGTTAGTTTTGTACACGCACAAATGAAACGAGAGTCTAACGATTAACACTATTACACGTAGGATGCAATACATGGATGATAAGAAGAAACAACTTAAGACAGGGTTTCTTGACCCGTTGATGATATCCCAAGCTCGCTACAAAGTAGTTGCTCGGAGGCAAGGAGAAGAATACAAAGACTTGGACGATGCTGAATTTGAGAAAGCCGTCAAACAGAATCAGAGAAAGAAAATGAAGGTAATGGCGGCATACATTGGACGAGCCATGTATAATCATGTACAACATGGCAAGGACTTAATAATAGCTCCGCACCACTTTAAGTAAGTTATCGACATGGTTTAATTTTGAACTATAAATTATGGCAATCGTGATATTAACATGTGTTTTCGTCTATGTCTATATAGTGACCACTACATTTGTATCATGATCTGGCCAAAGGATGGTAAAGTCGTGGTCTTCGACTCACTGAGAATGGAAAAGGCTACGTATAATGACTTCTTGAAGATTTTAGAGAAGTATGATTATTATTGCACACTTGTACTTATTACAACTTAACAAATGTATTCTTAATCTCACAATGCTATTCTTATATGCAGTGCATACCGTTTTTATTGGAAAGATCTTGGCGGCGAACATCCAGAGGACAAGCCTAATTTGTCAATATCATTATTTCCATATGGTGACAAACAACCTCCGGGTACTGTCCTGTGCGGTTATTATGTATGCGAATGGTGTCGTGTCACCTTCCATTACATGGTCAATCGTGAGGATGTAAGTTCGCTATCATTGTCTATATTGCAATTTTTATGTTATATTGTTGCTCATCACATTACTCTTAGCACCGATTGCTTTTTGCTTTCATTGCAGGTTCCTAAATCTAAGATCAATGCTGAATGGTTAGAAAGAGATATGGTTTCCACCGGCGTGACTAAGGTTGTAAGAGACTTGCTTTACTTTATGCGCCGTGAAGTTCTTCATCAACAAGGGCTATTCTACAATGTAAATGGAAATTTGCAAAAATTCCCAGAACTAAGTTTGTACACAATATCACACAGTGTTTAGGTCTTTAGTTAGGAACTTTAGATGTTTAGTTGTCTATGGAACTTTGAGATGTTGAGTTGTTATGCAACTTGATGTGTATAAATCTGTGTATGATGGAACTTGATATATATGTGGATGAATCTGTGTATGGAACCTGCTATTTATGGGGATGTTTGAATCTTTGTATGATGAATATGTGTTTGAATCTGTGTTTGAATCACAGGCTGTTATTAATTCTGTTTCTGTATATGAATCTGGAAAATATATATGAATCTGCTTCTGTATATGAATCTGGGAAATACATGCGGCTTATAATTAAAACCGCCTGTGATGTGTGTCTATCACAGGCGGTTCTTTTAAACCGGACCGCCTGTGATGTGTGACTATCACAGGCGGTTCTTTTAAACTGGACCGCCTGTGATGTGTGTCTATCACAGGCGGTTTTTGATTGACCGCCTGTGATGTTGTTTTACATCACAGGCGGTGCACCACAAGCGGTTCCTGGAACCGCCTGTGTAGAGGCTATTTCGACCGCCTGTATAGAGGATACCTGTAGTAGTGCAATGAGGGTGTCGTAAAATTTGTTAATAACCTGGTTCAACACTCTTACACCAAGCACATAGATATCCATCCTCCTCCTTAAAGATCACGTAGAAAAAGGTGAAGTTTCACTAGAAGTGAGAATGGAAGAACAATTGATAGATATTTTCACAAAACCTTTAGATGAAGCATGTTTTTGTATGTTGAGGAACGAGCTCAATGTCCTTGATCTAAGTAACTTCACTAAAACATGAGCTTGTGTTGTTCCTTGCATTGTATTGTATCGTAATTCATGTTTAATTAACTTGCTTTGCACTTAGGGCTTGTCTAACCTAGTTAAGATAATTGTCCAAAATCATGTGAAGTAGCTTAATTAGGGCTTAAACTTGACAAGCATTAGTAAGTTCCAAGCATTTCATATGCATGTGTGTTGTTTTACCATCTTTTTGGTTAAGTTTGAGAATCTGTTGTGATTGTTCACCCATAAGGGGGTATTTGATGCTCCTAATGGTTGAAACCCCTAGTGAATGATTACATGATGTCTTGTCTCCCTTTCTATTGCCTATTTTCCAAAACTGAACTCACCTGTGGCAAAATATTTTGAAAATATGAGGGTTTGAGAGAGGTCAATCATACAAGTCCCAATAGGTGTTCATTTGGCACTTACTAAAGTTGGGACTTGGTTCCGACAAAGCGTCGTGAATAAATTTGATGAAAAAACCTAAGTCATACCGTCGGACTGAGGCATCAGAGCAGTCTAACAAACTTAAGGTTTGTATTGCTTTTGAAACACTTGAACTGTTAAATCCAATGGTGGCTCTTCATAAGGTTTCAGACAAGTCTAACAGAACTATGTGCTTTATTGTGTCTGTACATAGTTCTATTGTATCATCCAATGGTGGCTCTTTAGTGGGCATCAAACCAGTCTAACAGAATAGTATGCCTTATTGTGTTTCTGCATAGTTCCATCATACCATCCGACGATGTTCATCAGACCAGTTTGATAACCTCAATAGGTTCTTTAGAACTTTCTACCTATGCATTAGACCTATAGTCCTTGGTCCAATTGTGCATCCTCAAATGGTCTGCCAACATGGATGCAACTTAGATCCACTTATGTATCTGACTATCTTGTGGGACCTTGTTCACTTTGCTCACTCTCCTCTATCACATACTTGCATCCTACACCGCTCCTGCTTGTTGTGCTCCAGCTACCATTGCATCCATGTTCATGGCCTTATCATCATGTTGCGCCCTCACCTCCGAGTGGTAGCTAGTTGTGTGCCTGCCACCACATTGTACTCGTGCTATTGTTACCATGCCACCGCTCCTATCGTAGCACAAGTTCTCTCACTCTTATCGATGTGATCAAGACCTTAACACCATGACTATTCGTCGTTCCCTTGCCACCAAAATATCTATGAACCTCACCTCTGTAGACAACAATGTCCCTTCCTACTGATAGCTTCCTCCCTATGCATGAATATGTTCTCTCCTAGGGTTAGTGCTCCCCTTGCCCACAAACTTCTTGATGTTTTGCTTCAACCAAAACAACCTTGTTATTGACCCTATTCTCGCAATATGAATTATAACTTCTTTGCTCTACTCGCTATGGTGCCTCGATGATCAGATATTACATCTTCATAAGTATCTTGTGTGCCCGGGGTAGCAATCCCTCATTCATGACCTTATCTAGTTGCTTGCTCCAATAGGTGCTCACCTCTATAATTGTATACTGCTTAATTATACTTCTCACTATTCTTTTGTGTAGCATGTTGAACTATTGAGATAGAGGTTTATAGTGTGTTTGAGTAGAAAACTCAAGGTCAAGCCTATGATTATGGGTTGAAGCTAAGCCTATAGAGGTTTAGTGATCAGAGTTGGCAGAGTTAGGGGGAGTTATAGTGCGAGACTGCTAGTAGATCTTTCCAGTAGAGTTCACTTGTTCTTGTTCCAATGGCTCATATCAAGAATGTTGATGGAGGTCCTAGTGACGATGACCGTGATAGATAACCACCACATTTTTCATCCCATGATAAGGGTAAATCCATACAGACAGAGAGCACTAGGAAGCACAAGATGGCATGTCAAGAGGCATAGAGGGCACTAGAGGTTCCACATGTAGTAGAGGTTGCAAAAAGGGGTGGTAGGAGTGGTTGACTTTGTATTAGTGCAGTTGTAGACATGCCCTCTTCCCTTCCATAGGAGCATCCATAGAATGAGTAGGTTTAGCAGTAGGAGCCCAAGTAGTAATCTAATCTTTGTCAGTCCACTTGTATTTGTAAGTTGATGACACAATGACCTAAGAGTCTGAGATGCAGACAAAGTTGACCTCTGTGATAGATGGATAATGTGGGAATTATGTCTTCAGACAGGTAGGTCAAGCAGCTCAACCAGCAAATATGGATACTTTGGATGAGCGGGATCATACCATTAGGGCAGTTGAGTAGCTAGAGATAGCTGGTCTCTTTGCATAGAACTATGACAACAACTATGATCAGGACAATTGGCCAATTGCACAGATGCCCCATAGAACCCATGACTAAGGCCGACAAATCTAGCTCAGCACCTCAATAAGCATCACCGGTCAACTTGTAGGACCGGTGAGGCGACCGGAGGGGTTGAATGGGAGCCACTAAAAATTCTCGACTTGTGAGCACGTGACTTTGATCCCAAAGTTTAACCTGGAAGCCCTCTAGGGACTCAAAGCAGCAAAATAGAGTGCAACACAGACCAATGTCGTTTGTATGCACCAAAAACCTTAAGAATCGTAGACCTAACTTTCTAGAACATATTAGAGTAAAAAACACCAGAAAGTTAGGGCGGCAGTGCCGGCCTTAGGTCTGGCAGTCCTGGGGTCTGGCAGTGCCGCGCACATGGGAGACAGTGCTGAGAGCACCTAGAGGGGGGTGAATAGGTGATCCTGAATAAATAGCTCTATAAAAAACATATTCTAAAATGGATCAGTGAGATCGAAAACCAAGTTCAAATGAAGAGAGTGAGAGAAGACAACTTCACTTAATTTCTCTCACAAGATGAGTATTCAACTTAGAGCAATATTGTAAGTAAAGTGAAGTGCTAGAAAGAATAGAATCGCAGTAAAGTAAAGTAGACAAGTGACACAGTGATTTTTATCCCATGGTTCGGTCAAACGTATAATGCTTGTCTACTCCACATTGTGGCGTCCCAATGGACGAGGGTTGCACTCAACCCCTCTCAAGTGATCCAATGATCAACTTGAGTACCACGGTTCTCTTTCTTATCTCAAGTTTTTCCCGTTGTGAGGAATATCCACACTTTGGAGTCTCTCATGCCTTACACAATTGATCTCAAATAAACCACAAAAGTAAGGGGTAGTAGAGACACACACAAGAGACAAAATGGCAGCAACACATGCACACATCAAGAGAAGAGCACAAGAGACAACGCAACGGAATTACAACTCAAAACACGTGCTCGAATCTTAATCTATCAAAGCAAAAGTATGGTCGCAATGTCTCGGTGTTGTAGGATGTTCAAATGATGCTTGGTGTAAAGCTCCATGCGCCTAGGGGTCTCTTTTATAGCCCCAAGGGACCTAGGAGCCATTGGAGCTCCATTTGGAAGGCCCTGGTTGCCTTCTGTCCATGGGTGCACAGGACTGTCTGGTGCACACCAGATAGTGAACAGTTCAACGACTACGAAATCCCTGATTGGCTGGTTTCTTGTTCTAGGGGCACCGAACTGTCCGGTCGGTGGCACCAAGCCGTCCGGTGCACCATGTGACCGTTGGCCCTCGGCCGACGTGGTCACTAACCATTGGCTAGCTGGCACACCAGACGGTCCGGTGCTCTGCGCGGACAGTCCAATGAATTATAGCCGATGCAGGCTGAAATTCCCGAGAGCAAGTTGTTCGGTGGACCGTGCACCGGATTGTCCAATGAGCGGCACCGAACCGTCCGGTGCAGTGCAGACCAGTCCATCTTCTCCTTTTCAATCCAAGTCTCTTTTGCTCCTTTTGGCTTGACTTCATGAAGTCCCTAGCACTTAGACAAGTATGATTATCACACAAAACAATTGACTAAGTGTCCAGAGCTTACCTTTTTCACTTGCCACCATATAGATTTGTATTTTGCCCTCTTCCAAGCTCAATTTGTTTTACGTGTCTATGCTCATTGCTCATGGAAGATGATGTTACTATAAACATAATGTGTTGAGCATTTAATCACCAAAACAACATTGAAGTGGCCCAAGGCCATATTTCCCTTTCAATGTCACCGTTTTTGGTTCATCTTGTTCAAAGTTTATAATCGAGGGATCAACTTTAAATTGGTATCAGAGCTAGGCACTTCATATTGAGTCTAACAACTCGAAGTGATGGCTCAGAGATAATCCAAAAGAACAAGAAGACACCACCGAAGGAGAATAATGTGGTAACTCTTGAGATATTACTTTCTGATTGTGCTAATTATGCTTCATGGTCTACTAGTGTGATAAATGCTTTTAGAACTATAGACCCACAATTAGAACAAATTTTATACAAGAGTATTATACCTTCTAGTTATGATAAGAAAAATGCTTCCGAGGAAGATCGAATATGTTTACGCTTAAATTATCTTGCTTATGACATCTTAGGTAATTCTCTTAGCAAATAAGATTATTATGCCTTCATAATTAGATATGATGAACCTATTCATGATGCGCATAAAAATTGGACTAGAATTAAAAATAAATTTGATGAGTCCGAACATTATAGTTTATACGATGCTTCTACTTCCTTTAGTCCTTGTGAAACTAACCCTTTAAAGGAAGAAGATGAAAATGAACGTTGGAGACCAAACGATGAATCTAGCTCTCCAAAAGGTTTGTCTTCCCATTTCTATTCCCACATATGTTGTATGGCTAATGAAAATGATTGTAACACCCCTGGTGTTACTATAACTAAAACTTGAGCATGGCATCATAAGCATTGGCATTGCATATGTTTGACACACCTAGAGTGCATTCACTAGGCAAAAATTTCAAACAAGTTGTATTGTTTTAATGTTTTTGCAAATTGAACCTTGGTTAAAGGACTTAACCCTAAATAGTGGTTAAAGGGGTAAAACTTAACCCAAGTTGAGAAACCCTAAAAGCTTTAGGGTAAAAGTCATAAAATGACCCTAAGAATAAACTTGAATCACTTTTATACCCCTGGGATACCAGAAACCCTAATTGGAACCCTAGAAAACCCTAAAACCAAACCCTAGGGGCTTATGTGCAAAAGTGATGAACCTTTGGACCAAAGTGTAAAAACTACTATGTTTACACATATAAAGTCATTTGGTTCACACATATGTGGACTTGAAAGCCAAACCCTAAGTTTTAGACTCATTTGCAAAAAGGACCTTGATTTTGATTCCTATGCTAAGTCTGAAAACAGGGTTGTAGGCCCAACTTTGGGGCTGTGTAGCTTTCAAAATATTGAGAATTCATGATAGGTGACCACATCAAAGTTGAAGATCAATCTTAGGGGAACAACTTTGTTTAAGGATTCAAGCCATGATCTTATGTGAAATTTGGAGAAAAACCCAATCTAAGATGGACTGTCAGGCTGCCGGAAGTCTGAAATACAGATTAACAGTGTTATGACATGAACTTTGAGCTCAATTTTGAAGGGGATCCAGTGACCTTTTGTGAGTACACGTTATAGCAAAGATATAGATGGATTGTAGCACTACAACTTTGTTATAGATCACTGGTTGTGTTACCACTTGAAAATCAAAGAAATGGCGGCTTAAACTTGCTCGGTCAGGCTGTCTGAATGAGACTGCTGATGGTACAGTAAAGGTTAACTGAAGAAGATCCTATCCCTCTGCCCATCGCCGGTGACCATCGCCGTCGATTACCGCTCGCCGTGATTCGTGCACCGTGGACATCAGATAAGCATTCCCCAGTAAAAATCTTCACCGCCGTGAGCTGGCCACCACTCCGACGACCCCCCCCTTTCTCTCTGCTTTGCGGCTGGCACGATAAGCTCACCGTCGACCGCCGCCTCCCGGCCGTGCGCCGCGTGGCCTAGCCGTTTTACAGCACTGCCGTGACACCTTATGACTGTCCCATCGTTGCCGGGGAGGTTGCCACGACGGTGGACACGAATTCACTGCGCCAGTGCTTTCTTCTACCTCCGATCGCCGCGCGCCCTTCGTAAAATTCCCGGCCACCGCTTGCGACGCCTATAAATGGAGCCCCCGGGTAGCTGCGTCATGTCATCGTGAAGCCTTAACACCCACTCCCACCTGTAATCGTTCACCCGAACTCTGGAATTTCCAACTCCCCCCAAATCAAACTTCCGCCACCGTGAAACGAGCTCCACCGTCGCCAGCCCTTTTCCGGTCAGTCCCCGTCCCCTGCCTTCTCGTTTGTGCACTCTCACACCGTTGTGATGCCTGCCAAACCCTTAATTTGCGCGGAGTAGCCTCTGGTCGCCGGGAACGCGTCGGTCCTACCGCGCTGCTCACGGCTACTGTGGCCAGAGCTCCTTAGTCAATCATGAGTGAAATTAAGTTGGGGGAAAGGTCTGGGATGAGTCCAATTCCATGTCCGTCGCTCGGGAACCCTAGTCGTTGCTCTATCCCGCCGGTCTAGGAGCTCGCCGGACTTCGGCCGCGCTCGACGCCGTCGTGGACTCAGCACAGTGAAGGATTAGAACTTGGAGGGGTTTTCTGTAATATGTCAGAGACTCAGTGAAATACTGATAGAACCCAGTTATGGTTAGCCAAGAAACCGAGGTCCTTTTCGCAAAACCGCCAGAGCAGCGCGGGCGCGCGCGGGCGCTTTCCCCTCTGGACTGGGCCGTCTGGGCTGAAATCAGCCCATTACTGTTAAAGCTTTTTCCTTTTTCTTTTTCAGTAGAGCTTTAGAAATCTGTTAAAAATGGTAGAAAAATGCTAAAATTGTGAAACTAATTTTCCTAGGCTTGTTATTTTCCCTAGAATTTAGTAAAAATAAGTTTGTGATTTTTAGTGGAAGTAAGAAATTTTAGGGTATTTAAAGTAGTTAAAAATGTTGGTTATGGATTTTTAGAAAACAAATGGTAATTCTAAAAATGCTCAAAATTTTTTATATGAGTTCCTCATAATATTTAGAAGCCTTGGGTAGGGTTTGAATTGATTTGGACCTTGTTTGATCACCAAACCCAAAACACCCCCCCTGCCCTATGAACTCCTTTACCGACTCCGGAAACCCTAAGTTCCCGGAACTCCGTGAAGGAAAGTTGTATTCAAGACATAGATAATAAGTTTATATTATCTTTGCATCCTCATGAGCATCCCATGGCATCCATTCTTATACATATGTATGGTTATGATTAGAACGAGAAGAAGAGATAGAAGTAACTGAAGAGGAGATACCACCACCACCTTCGGAGTCTCAGGCCGGGAATCATTTCTACTTTGATATCTGTGGATCTGAGCCTGATTCACCTGTGAACGAAGGCAAGCCCCGGTGCATGCAACCCCTTTCCTTGTGTTTTTAAATACCTTTCGCACACTTAAGTCTAGTGAAATGTGCATTAGGTTCATAAGAATTGCTTGAAACCCTTTGATGCATTGCTTTCCTTGATATCCGTACCTTTATAGGTACTTCTGTGAAGTATCAAAATATGATTTACAAAAATGCTTAGCCTTGCTTAGATCTTGTGGATAGAGGTTGTCCTTAATTTAACTCGAGAAAGGATGGCTTCTACCTGCAAGAATATTTTCATTTGGAGCAATGGTGGGATCTTACTGCAAAGTTCCCTGTAATGCTCTTTCATCCTAAGGAACAGACACATTCCTAAGGATGGAAATACTTAAATCGAAACTTGGGTTAGGAACAGGTGATGTTCTACCCAGGTTGGTTAAGGATTAACGCGTATATAGGCGTGCTGACCGAGGACCCTTTAACTGGTCACATGCCTCGTCATGGGTAAGCCTTGCCTCGGGCAGACTAAGGCCGGAATAAGATAACACGAAATGGGCGTGGAGCGGTGGCGAGAGTAGCGTGTACCCTCCGTGGCAAGAGGCTGGACGGTGGTGTATCTGTGCTCTCGGTTTGCGTGAACCTGATCCGGTCTTAAGAACCCCGGTGGCGGGTTGACATATGCAAGGGTTAAGTGCTACATATGTCGTGTGATTGGAGATCCTCAGCTGAGTATAATCGATTCGGATCGCCGTACCTTCGCGGTTATGAAGACTTGGTCACTTTTCTACAACGTAAGTCAGGACGTGAACACTTTGGATAAAAATAATGTTGTCTTGATGTGATGTGAAATTAGACTAGATGCAAATAGAGTCTATTAATACTTAATATGGCGTTAAAAGATTGAAAGTAAGGACTCACTTTAGTAAGCTACTTCTGCAAAAGTATAAGTTGATTTTTGCTAAAGCCTCTCCTTGACTCCTATTTATCCAGCATACCCTTGAGAGTCTTTTCCTTAGTCGGGTAAGACTTGCTGAGTATTCCATACTCAGGGTTTATCCCTTTGTTGTTTTTAGGTGAGGAAGCGACAAACTTTTGTTGCTTTTGCTCCAAGGTGGTACCAAACGAGGAAAAACAAGATTGAAGTGCGGGAGGACTCGGTCCTTCACTTAGGATCTTTTGTTTATTAAACTTATCGGGAGGTGTTTGTGCCTTCCTTGGTTTGTATAATATTACTACTCTGCACTCACTTTTAGTTCTGGTCTGTAATAACATAACTCAAGCTTGCTTTTGAAATAAATGTAAGTTTATGTAATTGCTTCCGCATGTCTTTATCTCCGATGTTCTGTAATGTCTACAAGACGGGTGAAACGTTCCTGGTAAGGTAAGGAAAGATACCGAACTTGTCAAGTGACTTAGGAACATCTACAGGGTGTCTGATGTCTGTTAGACAAGGACAACTGTAGGTGGGCCTAATTACTTGGGAGGTTCCGTCACAGCTGGTATCGGAGCGTAGCCCTTCTTTGCAGATATTATGAGGCATCTTCAAAAGAATTTTCAAAAGTCTTACCTAAAAACTCTTTTCTCTTCTTACCTAAGTATTCTGAAGAGTCTATTTTAAAGACAAGATAGGAAGAGTGCAACGTATAGAAGGTTGAATCGACTAAGGTTGATTCTGTAATTATACATGCATCATGCTAAGCACTATACTAATAACATTTTCCCCCTTAGAAAAGATGCCGCCACGCACCAGGCTAACGGCACGCAAGTCTACGGGACCAATTGGGGTGCCTCGACATCAATTGGCTCCCCGACATGAAAGCAGCAGCAGTGGAAGTAACGACCCCATCGGAGACCTTGAAGCTCGTGTGAGTCGACTTCAAGCAGCGCTACAACATAGGACTGATGCTTGGGTCGCCGACGGAGATAGAATCAATGAACTGAGAAGGGACATCCGACACTTGCAGGATCAACTCGCTGATCGAGACTTAGCACTTGACTGGGCCGTACAGTCTCGTTTGCTAATGTGTGCTAAGGAAGCAAGGGCTCAGGCCCGAATTAAAGAACTTAGCTCGACTGTCGATGACCTGCAGGTTTACTGCAATACATTGCACGAGGAAGTCCATGTATTATACTCACAATTACACCCAAGTGAGCCTGCACAACCTACTGAGGTGGAAGCTGGACCATCTCACGTCGCAGGACGTGCGCTGGGTGGGGAGCTAGACCTTTTTGAGCCCCCTCCTTCTTTGAGGTTGGTTGATATCTGGACTCCCACACCTGACGATGAGGCCGCCAAGACTAATGGAAAGCAGGAATAATGGTGCAATAGAAGTAAAAGTAGAGTAGTGTATTGTAGGGTGTACTGTTGTATAATAGGTTGAACTTTCGTATAATGGGTATTGTATCCTGTTATGTAATATCGAGTCTGTATCATTACTTTTTATAGTAATGTAAAATGGAAGGTTTCTCTAGCACATTATGTTTACTTCAAATGTTTTTGCCTCAGATGCCGACCAGGACTCGCGGACAGGACGCAGCAGGAACTTCTGGGGGACGGGATGCTACCCCAAACCCACCTCCAGTTCCTCCCACGTTAGCCGAGGCGATTGCCGCCTTGGTGAATGCCACCGCAGACAATACCCGCTTCCTTAGGGAAATGGCGGGTCAGCAGCAATTCCAGCAGCAAGCAGGAAGAGGTTTTCAGCAAGGCCCCCGTGAGACCACCTATCTGGACTTCTCTGAAACCCGCCCACCTCTATTCGTCAAGGCAGAAGATCCCCTAGAAGCTGATGAGTGGATTCGGGTTATTGAACAAAAGTTTGGTCTTCTCCGTTGCTCAGAGACGCAGAAGCCGTTGTTCGCAGCACAACAACTCTGTGGTCCTGCCAGTACCTGGTGGGGAAATTTCGTGGCTATCCAACCTATCAACCATCAAGTCACCTGGGATGAGTTTAAAGCAGCCTTCCGTGAACACTACATCCCTAAAGGAGTGCTGCATATGAAACAAGAGGAATTTATGAAGTTACAACAAGGTGGAGATACCGTCAACCAATATCTCAACAAATTTAATCACCTGTCGCAGTATGCCATCGACCAGGTGAATACGGATTTAAAGAAGAAGAACTGTTTTATGCGAGGACTGAATGATCGGCTACAAAGGAAAATGGCCACATGCATAGACCTCACATATGGAAAGGCTGTCAGCACAGCCTTATCTGTTGAAGCAAAATACACAAATTCTGGGAAGAATAAGGGATTCAGTGGTGAGAGGCCTAATCAGGGCCAGGCGAAAAAGCAACGGTTTGTGATTCGACCTTCAAACCAAAATCGCACTTTTTCTCGTCCACCTTCATTTCCCTTCAAACAGCCTATCATTATTCGCCCCAACAATACCCCCACTACCCCAAAACAGCCGGGTGCCCCAGGCACTCGATTCCCTGCCTTGCCTAGTTCTTCAACTGGGTGTTTTAATTGCGGCAAGTCGGGACATTTTATCAAAGACTGCCCATATCCTAGGCAAAATCAATCAAATGCTTCGCAAGGATCTGGGAAATCAGCTCAGCCCAAAGGAAATGCTGTGGGGAAGAATACAAGGAAGACAGGGCGTGTATATTACACTCAAGTGGCTACTACACCGGAAGGAGAGCCGGTGATGATGGGTACGTTTCCTGTGGCCAATCACCCAGCAATTATTCTTTTTGATTCTGGTGCTTCACATACATTCATTAGCAAGACATTTGTGGAGCAACATCATATTGCATACCATGAATCGAAAGAGGGACTTAAAATTCATTCACCTGGGGGACACATTTATACTAGAGAAGTGGCCTATGGAGTGCCAATAACAATGGCCGGACGGAACTTTTCTGCTAACATGATTGTTCTGAAGGGCCAGGATATAGATGTAATATTGGGTATGAATTGGTTAACCCAACACAAGGCAATTCTCAACACTGAACTCAGAACCGTCAGGTTGAGCTATAATCAAGAAGAGATTCTTTTGAATCTCCCCGCAACCAATCCAGCCAAAACTTCTGGCAGAGTCTATGAAGCCATTGTACCGGAGATCAAGAACATTCCGGTAGTATGTGAGTTTCCAGATGTATTTCCGGAAGATTTGCCTGGACTGTCCCCTGAAAGAGATGTAGAATTCGTAATAGAGCTAAAGCCCGGTACGGCTCCCATCTCCCGAAGGTCGTACCATATGCCCCCTAATGAATTGGCGGAATTGAAAATTCAATTACAAGATCTACTGAATAAGGGATTCATCCGGCCAAGCTCGTCCCCATGGGGTTGTCCCGCCATTTTTGTTAAGAAGAAGGATCAAACCTTGAGAATGTGCGTGGATTATCGACCCCTAAATGAGGTCACTATCAAGAATAAGTACCCTCTTCCAAGGATCGACATCTTATTTGATCAACTGACTGGGGCGAGGGTATTTTCCAAAATTGATCTCAGGTCGGGCTATCATCAAATCCGTATTCGGCCCGAGGATATACCGAAGACCGCGTTTACTACGCGGTATGGATTGTTTGAATATCTGGTCATGTCTTTCGGGCTCACCAATGCTCCTGCCCACTTTACCTATTTGATGAACTCAGTGTTCATGCCCGAGTTGGACAAATTCGTGGTAGTCTTCATCGACGATATCTTGATATATTCTAGGAATGAAGAAGACCATGCTCAGCATTTACGGATTGTATTGACGCGCCTGAGGGAACACCAGCTATATGCCAAGTTCAGCAAGTGCGCGTTCTGGCTGGAAGAAATTCAATTTTTGGGGCACGTGTTATTGGCTAAAGGAATTGCGGTAGATCCTAGCAAGGTCAAAGATATTCTGGAGTGGAAACCCCCAACAACCGTTCACCAAGTCCGGAGTTTTCTTGGACTAGCTGGGTATTATCGCAGGTTCATACCAGATTTTTCTAAGCTTGTGAAGCCAATCACAAGTTTATTGAAGAATGACATTAAATTCAATTGGTCTTCTAAGTGTAATGAAGCCTTTGAGCAATTGAAGACACTATTGACCATTGCTCCGGTATTGGCTCAACCGGACATCACTAAGCCTTTTGATGTGTATTGTGATGCATCTGGCAGTGGGCTCGGCTGTGTACTGATGCAAGAGGGCCGAGTGATTGCGTATGCTTCAAGGCAGTTGCGCCGGCATGAGGAGCATTATCCAACTCATGATCTGGAGCTAGCTGCTGTGGTCCATGCCCTAAAGATTTGGCGTCACTATCTACTGGGAAATATCTGTCACATATATACAGATCATAAAAGTTTGAAGTATATCTTCACCCAGTCAGAGTTAAATATGAGACAAAGACGATGGCTTGAGCTCATTAAAGACTATGAACTGGAGATCCATTATCACCCAGGCAAAGCCAATGTGGTGGCAGACGCATTGAGTCGTAAGACTTCCTGCCACTGTCTTATGGCAAAGACCTCCGAGAGCACTTTGTGTCAAGAAATGGAAAAGCTAAACCTGGGGATCATTCAACAAGGGACTCTAAATCAACTAAAGCTTGAGTCAATCATTTTGCAAAGAATAATTGATGCTCAAAAAGATAATCTGGGTATGAAGCACATTCGAGAGAAGATAAGGGCTGGAGTAGCCCAATGTTTCGAGGAAGACGATCAAGGTGTGATATGGTTTAAAAACCGCATAGTAGTGCCAAAGAACGAAAAACTCCGCCAGCAAATTCTGGATGAAGCACATCTTAGTCGTTATTCTATTCATCCCGGAAGCACTAAGATGTACCAAGATTTAAAGCAACACTACTGGTGGACCAAGATGAAGATTGAAATTGCACGCTATGTGGCTAAGTGTGACACTTGCAGACGTGTCAAGGCCATACACATGAAAACTGCTGGTCCATTACAATCTTTGCCAATCCCAACATGGAAATGGGAAGATATCAGTATGGACTTTATTGTGGGACTGCCCAGGACGGCCAAAGGGTATGATTCTATTTGGGTTATCGTTGATCGACTCACAAAGGTTGCCCACTTCGTACCTGTCAGGGTCACATATACAGCAGCCACTTATGCAGCATTGTACATTGCTCGTATTCTCAGTCTGCATGGTGTTCCGAAGACCATTGTGTCGGATCGTGGACCTCAATTTGTAGCCAAGTTTTGGGAAGCACTTCACAAATCCTTGGGTACCAAGTTACTCCACAGTTCGGCGTATCATCCTCAAACCAGTGGGCAGACTGAGAGAGTGAACCAAATACTTGAAGATATGCTGCGAGCATGTGTCCTGGACTTCTCACCAAAATGGGATGAATGTTTGCCCCTAGCGGAGTTTTCATACAATAACAGTTATCAAGAAAGTATCAAGATGGCACCTTTTGAAGCTTTATATGGACGACGGTGTCGAACTCCGCTAAATTGGTCTGAACCTGGAGAAAGATACTTCTTTAGACCTGATATGGTGAAAGAGGTTGAAGAAAAGGTTCAGAGAATTATCCATAATATGAAGAAAGCTCAGACTCGACAAAAGAGTTATGCAGACCGACGACGACAACCCTTATGTTTTCTGGTAGGCGATTATGTCTACCTGAAAGTTTCACCAATGAAGGGTGTATCGCGTTTCGGGGTTAAAGGGAAGCTTGCACCCAAGTACATTGGTCCATTCCTGGTGATTGAACAATGTGGACCAGTGGCATACCGACTTCAGCTACCCGAAACATTGTCTGCTGTGCATAATGTGTTCCACGTGTCACAATTGAAGAAGTGTCTTCGGGTTCCTGATCGAACCGTTGAAGTGACTGATGTTGTCCTAGAACCAGATTTAACATACTCAGAACATCCTATTCGGGTTCTGGATCAAAAGGACAGAATCACCCGAAGAAAGACTCTCAAATTCTACAAGATACAGTGGAACCAGCATTCTGAAGATGAGGCTACATGGGAAACCCAAGATTTTCTAGAAAAGAATTTTCCAGGCTTTCTAGCCTCTTGTAAATTGTAAAGTCTGTATAGCTGTGTAATAAAGAAATGAACCCCCACACCACCCCTGTTTTGTACCAAAATTTAGGAAATAAAAATATGATGTGTTTCCTTTACCATTACCTACCCTAGGATCTTAATCTCGGGACGAGATTCTTTTATGGGGGGGAAGGATGTAACACCCCTGGTGTTACTATAACTAAAACTTGAGCATGGCATCATAAGCATTGGCATTGCATATGTTTGACACACCTAGAGTGCATTCACTAGGCAAAAATTTCAAACAAGTTGTATTGTTTTAATGTTTTTGCAAATTGAACCTTGGTTAAAGGACTTAACCCTAAATAGTGGTTAAAGGGGTAAAACTTAACCCAAGTTGAGAAACCCTAAAAGCTTTAGGGTAAAAGTCATAAAATGACCCTAAGAATAAACTTGAATCACTTTTATACCCCTGGGATACCAGAAACCCTAATTGGAACCCTGGAAAACCCTAAAACCAAACCCTAGGGGCTTATGTGCAAAAGTGATGAACCTTTGGACCAAAGTGTAAAAACTACTATGTTTACACATATAAAGTCATTTGGTTCACACATATGTGGACTTGAAAGCCAAACCCTAAGTTTTAGACTCATTTGCAAAAAGGACCTTGATTTTGATTCCTATGCTAAGTCTGAAAACAGGGTTGTAGGCCCAACTTTGGGGCTGTGTAGCTTTCAAAATAGTGAGAATTCATGATAGGTGACCACATCAAAGTTGAAGATCAATCTTAGGGGAACAACTTTGTTTAAGGATTCAAGCCATGATCTTATGTGAAATTTGGAGAAAAACCCAATCTAAGATGGACTGTCAGGCTGCCTGAAGTCTGAAATACAGATTAACAGTGTTATGACATGAACTTTGAGCTCAATTTTGAAGGGGATCCAGTGACCTTTTGTGAGTACACGTTATAGCAAAGATATAGATGGATTGTAGCACTACAACTTTGCTATAGATCACTGGTTGTGTTACCACTTGAAAATCAAAGAAATGGCGGCTTAAACTTGCTCGGTCAGGCTGTCTGAATGAGACTGCTGATGGTACAGTAAAGGTTAACTGAAGAAGATCCTATCCCTCTGCCCATCGCCGGTGACCATCGCCGTCGATTACCGCTCGCCGTGATTCGTGCACCGTGGACATCAGATAAGCATTCCCCAGTAAAAATCTTCACCGCCGTGAGCTGGCCACCACTCCGACGACCCCCCCCTTTCTCTCTGCTTTGCGGCTGGCACGATAAGCTCACCGTCGACCGCCGCCTCCCGGTCGTGCGCCGCGTGGCCTAGCCGTTTTACAGCATTGCCGTGACACCTTATGACTGTCCCATCGTCGCCGGGGAGGTTGCCACGACGGTGGACACGAATTCACTGCGCCAGTGCTTTCTTCTACCTCCGACCGCCGCGCGCCCTTCGTAAAATTCCCGGCCACCGCTTGCGACGCCTATAAATGGAGCCCCCGGGTAGCTGCGTCATGTCATCGTGAAGCCTTAACACCCACTCCCACCTGTAATCGTTCACCCGAACTCTGGAATTTCCAACTCCCCCCAAATCAAACTTCCGCCACCGTGAAACGAGCTCCACCGTCGCCAGCCCTTTTCCGGTCAGTCCCCGTCCCCTGCCTTCTCGTTTGTGCACTCTCACACCGTTGTGATGCCTGCCAAACCCTTAATTTGCGCGGAGTAGCCTCTGGTCGCCGGGAACGCGTCGGTCCTACCACGCTGCTCACGGCTACCGTGGCCAGAGCTCCTTAGTCAATCATGAGTGAAATTAAGTTGGGGGAAAGGTCTGGGATGAGTCCAATTCCATGTCCGTCGCTCGGGAACCCTAGTCGTTGCTCTATCCCGCCGGTCTAGGAGCTCGCCGGACTTCGGCCGCGCTCGACGCCGTCGTGGACTCAGCACAGTGAAGGATTAGAACTTGGAGGGGTTTTCTGTAATATGTCAGAGACTCAGTGAAATAGTGATAGAACCCAGTTATGGTTAGCCAAGAAACCGAGGTCCTTTTCGCAAAACCGCCAGAGCAGCGCGGGCGCGCGCGGGCGCTTTCCCCTCTGGACTGGGCCGTCTGGGCTGAAATCAGCCCATTACTGTTAAAGCTTTTTCCTTTTTCTTTTTCAGTAGAGCTTTAGAAATCTGTTAAAAATGGTAGAAAAATGCTAAAATTGTGAAACTAATTTTCCTAGGCTTGTTATTTTCCCTAGAATTTAGTAAAAATAAGTTTGTGATTTTTAGTGGAAGTAAGAAATTTTAGGGTATTTAAAGTAGTTAAAAATGTTGGTTATGGATTTTTAGAAAACAAATGGTTATTCTAAAAATGCTCAAAAATTTTTATATGAGTTCCTCATAATATTTAGAAGCCTTGGGTAGGGTTTGAATTGATTTGGACCTTGTTTGATCACCAAAACCAAAACACCCCCCCTGCCCTATGAACTCCTTTACCGACTCCGGAAACCCTAAGTTCCCGGAACTCTGTGAAGGAAAGTTGTATTCAAGACATAGATAATAAGTTTATATTATCTTTGCATCCTCATGAGCATCCCATGGCATCCATTCTTATACATATGTATGGTTATGATTAGAACGAGAAGAAGAGATAGAAGTAACTGAAGAGGAGATACCACCACCACCTTCGGAGTCTCAGGCCGGGAATCATTTCTACTTTGATATCTGTGGATCTGAGCCTGATTCACCTGTGAACGAAGGCAAGCCCCGGTGCATGCAACCCCTTTCCTTGTGTTTTTAAATACCTTTCGCACACTTAAGTCTAGTGAAATGTGCATTAGGTTCATAAGAATTGCTTGAAACCCTTTGATGCATTGCTTTCCTTGATATCCGTACCTTTATAGATACTTCTGTGAAGTATCAAAATATGATTTACAAAAATGCTTAGCCTTGCTTAGATCTTGTGGATAGAGGTTGTCCTTAATTTAACTCGAGAAAGGATGGCTTCTACCTGCAAGAATATTTTCATTTGGAGCAATGGTGGGATCTTACTGCAAAGTTCCCTGTAATGCTCTTTCATCCTAAGGAACAGACACATTCCTAAGGATGGAAATACTTAAATCGAAACTTGGGTTAGGAACAGGTGATGTTCTACCCAGGTTGGTTAAGGATTAACGCGTATGTAGGCGTGCTGACCGAGGACCCTTTAACTGGTCACATGCCTCGTCATGGGTAAGCCTTGCCTCGGGCAGACTAAGGCCGGAATAAGATAACACGAAATGGGCGTGGAGCGGTGGCGAGAGTAGCGTGTACCCTCCGTGGCAAGAGGCTGGACGGTGGTGTACCTGTGCTCTCGGTTTGCGTGAACCTGATCCGGTCTTAAGAACCCCGGTGGCGGGTTGACATATGCAAGGGTTAAGTGCTACATATGTCGTGTGATTGGAGATCCTCAGCTGAGTATAATCGATTCGGATCGCCGTACCTTCGCGGTTATAAAGACTTGGTCACTTTTCTACAACGTAAGTCAGGACGTGAACACTTTGGATAAAAATAATGTTGTCTTGATGTGATGTGAAATTAGACTAGATGCAAATAGAGTCTATTAATACTTAATATGGCGTTAAAAGATTGAAAGTAAGGACTCACTTTAGTAAGCTACTTCTGCAAAAGTATAAGTTGATTTTTGCTAAAGCCTCTCCTTGACTCCTATTTATCCAGCATACCCTTGAGAGTCTTTTCCTTAGTCGGGTAAGACTTGCTGAGTATTCCATACTCAGGGTTTATCCCTTTGTTGTTTTTAGGTGAGGAAGCGACAAACTTTTGTTGCTTTTGCTCCAAGGTGGTACCAAACGAGGAAAAACAAGATTGAAGTGCGGGAGGACTCGGTCCTCCACTTAGGATCTTTTGTTTATTAAACTTATCGGGAGGTGTTTGTGCCTTCCTTGGTTTGTATAATATTACTACTCTGCACTCACTTTTAGTTCTGGTCTATAATAACATAACTCAAGCTTGCTTTTGAAATAAATGTAAGTTTATGTAATTGCTTCCGCATGTCTTTATCTCCGATGTTCTGTAATGTCTACAAGACGGGTGAAACGTTCCTGGTAAGGTAAGGAAAGATACCGAACTTGTCAAGTGACTTAGGAACATCTACAGGGTGTCTGATGTCTGTTAGACAAGGACAACTGTAGGTGGGCCTAATTACTTGGGAGGTTCCGTCACAATGATAGCGGAGGCAAAATGAGGATGAGGATGATGAAAGAAGCTTCATGCAACTCTACGCTCATCTAAGCCTAGAAGATAAGGCGGTCATGCTCAAACTTCTAAAAAGAGCAAGAGAGAAAAGTGAAGCTCTTCACAAGCTAGAAGATATCCTCGTCACAAAAACCCAAAGCTTGGAAGAGTTGACTAAAGAACATGACGAGCTAAAGTGCTCTCATGTTGATTTGGTCTAAAGGTATGAAACAATTTCAATTGAGCAAGACAATTCCTTATCATGTATCACTCAATTAGTAAATAGGAATACCTTGCTTAAGGACCAAGTAGAAAGGTAAAAATTAAAATCTAGCTTTTCAAGAAAAACATGATATGCTTCTATGTTCTTATGAAAATCTTATGGATAATCATATCATGTTAAATATTGCGCATGAGGTTGTGATGGTGAAAGGGAATTAGGCTTACACCTTTTTCCTAATTGATTTTGGTGGTTGAATTGCCCAACACAAATAATTGGACTAACTAGTTTGCTCTAGTCTATAAGTTTTACAGGTGCCAAAGGTTCACAATAAGCCAATAAAAAGACCAAGAAAGGGTTCAAACAAAGAGAGCAAAAGACATCCCAAAAGGCACCCTGGTCTGGCGCACCGGACTGTCCGGTGTGCCACCAGACAGTGTCCGGTGCACCAGGGCACTCGACACTGAACTCGCTACCTTCGGGAAATTCAGAGGGCGCTCCTCTATAATTCACCGGACTGTCCGGTGTGCCAGCGGAGCAACGGCTACTTCGCGTGCAACGGTCGACTGCAACGCATTAAATGCGCGCCTGCGCGCGCAGAGGACAGAGGACGCGCAGTTGGTGCACCGGGCAGTCTACAGGACCTGTCCGGTGCACCATCGGACAGCCCAGAGGCCCCACAAGTCAGAGCTCCAATGGTCGAACCCCAACGGCTGGCTGACGTGGCTGGCGCACCGGACAGTGTCCGGTGCGCCATGCGACAGCAGCCATCCAACGACCATTTTTGGTGGTTGGGGTTATAAATACCCCCAACCACCCCCACATTCAATGACATCCAAGTTTTCCACCTTCAACACATTACAAGAGCTATAGCATTCAATTCTAGACACTCCAAAAAGATCAAATCCTCTCCCAAGTCCGGAATCACACCCAATCAAATAGTGTCTAGAGAGAGTGACATTTGTGTTCATTTGAGCTCTTGCGCTTGGATCGCTTCTTTTCTTTCTCATTCTTGTGATCAAACTCAATTATAACCAAGGCAAGAGACACCAATTGTGGTGGTCCTTGCGGGAACTTTGTGTTCCGTTTGATTGAGAAGAGAAGCTCACTCGTTCTAGGTGACCGTTTGAGAGAGGGATAGGGTTGAAAGAGACCTGGTCTTTGTGACCACCTCAACGGGGAGTAGGTTTGCAAGAACCGAACCTCGGTAAAACAAATCATCATGTCTCGCTCTTTATTCTCTCATGATTTGTTTTGCGCCCTCTCTCGGACTCGTTTCTATTCTAACGCTAATCCGGCTTGTAGTTGTGCTTAAGTTTATAAATTTCAGATTCGCTCTATTCACCCCCACCTCTAGGCGACTTTCAATTGGTATCAGAGCCAGTGCTTCATTAGAGCCTAACCGCTCGAAGTGATGTCGGGAGCATCTGCCAAGAGGGAGATCGGGACCGGCGAGAAGCCCGCCACAATCCATGGGAAGGCTCCATCCGGGGAGTCCGCCAACAAGGTGAAGGGATCCCCTTCACACAACAAGTCGAGGCGGAGCGGTGACAAGAAGAAGAAGATGAGGAAGGTGGTCTACTACGAGACCGACTCTTCGTCGCCATCCACCTCTGGCTTTGACACGCCGTCCATAACTTCTAAGCGCCATGAGCGCAAGAAGTTTAGTAAGATTCCCCTACGCTATCCTCGCATTTCCAAACGTACTCCATTACTTTCCGTCCCATTAGGCAAACCACCTATGTTTGATGGTGAATATTGGAGTGATAAAATGAGGCATCATCTAACCTCACTCCACACTAGCATTTGGGATGTTGTTGAGATTGGAGTACAGGTACCATCACCGGGGGATGAAGACTATGATTCGGACGAGGTCGCCCAAATCCGACACTTCAACTCCCAAGCCACCACTATACTCCTCGCCTCTCTAAGTCGAGAGGAGTATAACAAGGTGCAAGGATTAAAGAGCGCCAAGGAGATTTGGGACGTACTCAAGACGGCGCACGAAGGAGATGAGGTGACCAAAATCACCAAGCGGGAAACGATCGAGGGGGAGCTCGGTCGGTTCCGACTCAACCAAGGCGAGGACCCTGAAGCCATGTACAACCGCTTGAAGACCTTGGTGAACCAAGTGCGCAACCTCGGGAGCACAAAATGGGATGACCATGAAATGGTTAAGGTTATTCTTAGATCACTTGTTTTTCTTAACCCTACACAAGTTCAATTAATTCATGGTAATCCTAGATATACACTAATGTCTCCCGAGGAAGTGATAGGAAATTTTGTGAGCTTTGAGTTGATGATCAAAGGCTCAAAGAAAATCATCGAGCTTGATAGCCCCTCCACGCCCGAAGCACAGCCGGTCGCATTTAAGGCAACGGAGGAGAAAAAGGAGGAGTCTACATCAAGTAGACAACCCATCGACGCCTCCAAGCTCGACAACGAGGAAATGACGCTCATCATCAAGAGTTTCCGCCAAATCCTCAAGCAAAGGAGGGGGAAGGATTACAAGCCCCACTCCAAGAAAGTTTGCTACAAGTGTGGTAAGCCCGGTCACTTTATTGCAAAATGTCCACTATCTAGTGACAGTGACAGGGATAACGACAAGAAGGGCAAGAGGAGAGAAAAGAAGAGGTACTACAAGAAGAAGGGCAGCGATGCCCATGTGTGCCGCGAGTGGGACTCCGACGAGAGCTCCTCCGACTTCTCCTCCGACGAGGACGCCGCCAACATCGCCGTCACCAAGGGCCTCCTCTTCCCCAACGTCGGCCACAAGTGCCTCATGGAAAAGTACGGCAAAAAGAAGAAGGTAAAATCAAAATCCTCCACTAAGTATGAAACCTCTAGTGATGAAGATAATGCTAGTGATGAGGAGGATAATTTGCGTACCCTTTTTGCCAACCTAAACATGCAACAAAAAGAAAAATTAAATGAGTTAATTAGTGCTATTCATGAAAAGGATGAACTCTTGGACTCCCAAGAGGACTTCCTAATTAAGGAAAATAAGAAGCATGTTAAGGTTAAGAATGCTTATGCTCTAGAAGTAGAAAAATGTGAAAAATTATCTAGTGAGCTAAGCAATTGCCATGATGTCATTGCCAACCTTAGAAATGAGAATGCTAGTTTAATTGCTAAGGTTGATTCAAATGTTTGTGATGCTTCAATTCCCAATCTTAGAGATGATAATGTTAAATTACTTGCTAAGATTGCATAATTAAATGTTTCTCTTGCTAGCCTTAGAAATGATAATGAAAAACTAACTGCTAAGGCTAAGGACTTAGATGTTTGCAATGTTACCATATCTAATCTTAGAAGTGAAAATGACATTTTACATGCTAAGATTGTTGAACTAAAAACTTGCAAACCCTCTACATCTACCATTGAGCATGTTTCCATTTGTACTAGATCTAGAGACATTAATGTTGATGCTATTCATGATCACCTAGCCTTAATTAAGAAACAAAATGATCACATAGCTCAACTTAATGCTAAAATTAATGAGCATGACTTAGAAAATGAAAAATTTAAATTTGCTAGAAGCATGCTCTATAGTGGGAGACGCCCTGACATTAAGGATGGCATTGGCTTCCAAAAAGGGGACAGTGTCAAACTTAATGCCCCTCCTAAGAGATTGTCTAACTTTGTAAAGGGCAAGGCTCCCATGCCTCAGGATAACGAGGGTTACATTTTGTACCCTGTCGGTTATCCCGAGAGCAAAATTAGGAGAATTCATTCTAGGAAGTTTCACTCTAGCCCTAATCATGCTTTTATGTATAAGGGTGAGACATCTAGCTCTAGGCAATCAACCCGTGCTAAATTGCCTAAGAAGAAAACTCCAATTGCATCAAATGATTCTAAAATTTCATTTAAAACTTTTGATGCATCTTATGTTTTAACTAAGAAATCCGGCAAGGTAGTTGCCAAGTATGTTGGGGGCAAGCACAAGGGGTCAAAGACTTGTGTTTGGGTACCCAAAGTTCTTGTATCTAATGTCACAGGACCCAAAACCATTTGGGTACCTAAAATCAAGAACTAAACTTGTTTTGTAGGTTTATGCATCCGGGGGCTCAAGTTGGATCATCGATAGCGGGTGCACGAACCATATGACAGGAGAGAAGAAGATGTTCTCCTCCTATGAGAAAAACCAAGATCCCCAAAGAGCGATCACATTCAGGGATGGAAATCAAGGTCTAGTCAAAGGATTGGGTAAAATTGCTATATCACCTGACCATTCCATTTCCAATGTTTTTCTTGTAGATTCTTTATATTACAACTTGCTTTCAGTTTCGCAATTGTGTAAAATGGGTTACAACTGTCTTTTTACGGATACAGGTGTTATTGTCTTTAGAAGAAGTGATGATTCAATAGCATTTAAGGGAGTGTTAGAGGGTCAACTATACTTAGTAGATTTTGATAGAGCTGAACTCAACACTTGCTTAATAGCTAAGACTAACATGGGTTGGCTCTGGCATCACCGACTAGCAAATGTTGGAATGAAGAATCTTCACAAGCTTCTAAAGGGAGAACACATTTTGGGACTAACAAATGTTCATTTTGAGAAAGACAGGATTTGTAGCGCATGTCAGGCAGGGAAGCAAGTTGGTGTTCATCATCCACACAAGAACATTATGACGACTGACAGGCCACTCAAGCTCCTACACATGGATCTATTCGGCACGATAGCTTACATAAGCATCGGCGGGAGTAAGTACTGTCTAGTTATTGTGGATGACTATTCTCGCTTCACTTGGGTGTTCTTTTTGCAGGAAAAATATCATACCCAAGAGACCTTAAAGGGATTCTTGAGACGGGCTCAAAACGAGTTCGGCTTAAGGATCAAGAAAATAAGAAGCGACAATGGAACGGAGTTCAAGAATTCTCAAATTGAAGGCTTTCTTGAGGAGGAAGGCATCAAGCATGAGTTCTTCTCTCCCTACATGCCTCAACAAAATGGTGTAGTGGAGAGAAAGAATAGAACTCTTTTGGACATGGCAAGGACCATGCTTGATGAGTACAAAACTTCGGATCGATTTTGGGCCGAGGCGGTCAACACCGCTTGCTACGCCATCAACCGGTTGTATCTACACCGAATCCTCAAGAAGACATCATACAAACTCCTAACCGGTAAAAAGCCAAATGTTTCATATTTTAGAGTCTTTGGTAGCAAATGCTTTATTCTTGTTAAAAGAGGTAGAAAATCCAAATTTGCTCCTAAGGCTGTAAAAGGCTTTTTACTAGGATATGATTCAAACACAAGGGCATATAGAGTCTTTAACAAGTCCTCTGGACTAGTTGAAGTTTCTTGTGACATTGTGTTTGATGAGACTAACGGCTCTCAAGTAGAGCAAGTTGATCTTGATGAGATAGGTGATGAAGAGGCTCCATGCGTCGCGCTAAGGAACATGTCCATTGGGGATGTGTGTCCTAAGGAATCCGAAGAGCCACCACATGCACAAGATCAACCATCTTCCTCCACACAAGCATCTCCACCAACTAAAGATGAGGATGGGGCTCATAATGATGAAGAAGAAGATCAAGATGTTGAGCCACCTCAAGAGGAGAGCAATGATCAAGGGGGAGATGCTCATGATCAAGATGAGGAAGATGAACAAGTTCCAAGACCGCCACACCCAAGAGTCCACCAAGCAATCCAACGAGATCACCCCGTGAACACCATTATCGGTGATATTCAAAAGGGGGTAACCACTCGATCTCGTGTTGCTCATTTTTGTGAACATTACTCTTTTGTTTCCTCTATTGAGCCACACAGGGTAGAGGAAGCACTACAAGATTCGGATTAGGTGGTGGCGATGCAAGAGGAGCTCAACAACTTCACTAGGAACGAGGTATGGCATTTGGTTCCACGTCCTAATCAAAATGTTGTAGGAACCAAGTGGGTCTTCCGCAACAAGCAAGACGAGCATGGTGTGGTGACAAGGAACAAAGCCCGACTTGTGGCCAATGGATATTCACAAGTCGAAGGTTTGGATTTCGGTGAAACCTATGCACCCGTAGCTAGGCTAGAATCAATTCGTATTTTACTTGCCTATGCTACTTACCATGGCTTCAAGCTTTATCAAATGGACGTAAAAAGTGCCTTCCTCAATGGACCAATCAAGGAAGAGGTATATGTTGAGCAACCTCCCGGCTTTGAAGATAGTGAGTATCCTAACCACGTTTATAAACTCTCTAAGGCGCTTTATGGGCTCAAGCAAGCCCCAAGAGCATGGTATGAATGCCTAAGAGATTTCCTTATCACTAATGGCTTCAAAGTCGGAAAGGCCTGAAAGGGAAATGTGCCATTGGGCCATTTCTAAGTATTTTGGTGATTAAGTGCCAACGCAAGTGCTTTTGTGTTGATTTATGCAATGTGGTGGACAAAGTGCAAATCATGTCAAAAGGTATGTTTCCAGACTTAGTACATTGTTTTATGGACTAATGTATTGTGTCTAAGTGCTGGAAACAGGAAAGATTGAATTGGAAATGAGATGGCTCTATTCAGCCAAAGTCAGCTCGGTCTGGGTGCACCGGACTGTCCGGTGGTGCACCGGACAGTGTCCGGTGCGCCAGGCTGGCTCAGGAAGAAACTAACGGCGTACGACTATAATTCACCGGACTGTCTGGTGTGCACCGGACTGTCCGGTGAGCCAACGGTCAGGCGGGCCAACGGTCGGCTGCGCGATCAACGCGGGACACGTGGCCGAGCCAACGGTCGGGAGGGGGCACCGGACTGTCCGGTGCGCACCGGACAGTGTCCGGTGCGCCAACGGCTCCCAGGCGCCAACGGTCGGCTTCGCCAAATAAGGAAAGAGATCCGCACCGGACAGTGTCCGGTGGTGCACCGGACTGTCCGGTGCGCCAGACGACAGAAGGCAACAATTGCCTTCCCGGATTGCTCTCAACGGCTCCTAGCTGCCTTGGGGCTATAAAAGGGACCCCTAGGCGCATGGAGGAAAAAACCAAGCATTCCTTGAGCACTCTTGATCACTCACACTCAATTCTTGCGCACTTGTTCGACATTCTAGTGATTTGAGCTCCGTTCTAGTGTGCTAGTCTTTTGAGCTTAAGTCTGGGTCTTGTGTGTGCGTACTTGCTGTGATCTTTGTGTCTTGTGTGAGTTGCTAATCCCTCCCTTACTCCGTGCTTCTTTGTGAACATCTTTGTAAGGGCGAGAGACTCCAAGTTGTGGAGATTCCTCGCGAACGGGATAAAGAAAAGAAAAGCAAACACCGTGGTATTCAAGTGGGTCTTTGGACCACTTGAGAGGGGTTGAGTGCAACCCTCGTCCGTTGGGACGCCACAACGTGGAGTAGGCAAGCGTTGGTCTTGGCCAAACCACGGGATAAACCACTGTGCCATCTCTGTGATTGATCTCTTGTGGTTATTGTGTTTTGTTGAGACTCCTCTCTAGCCACTTGGCAATACTGTGCTAACGTTTAACCAAGTTTTTGTGGCATTAAGTTCAAGTTTTACAGGATCACCTATTCACCCCCCTCTAGGTGCTCTCAATTGGTATCGGAGTCGTTCTCTTCAAAAAAGGGACTAACCGCCCGAAGAGATGGATCCTAAGGGCAAGGGGATGGTGATCAATGACAAGGAGGAGTCATTCGTCAACGAGCCCAAGGATGACAAGCCTACCGACTCGGGCTCGGGCCACAAATGCAAAGATGGGAAGAAGAAGAAGACAAGACGCATCAAGGAGATCATCTACTACGACGACAGCGATGAGTCCACTTCTTCCCAAAAGGACAACGACGACAACGACTACGAGAGAAGGAAACTGGTTAATTCGAACTTTTCTTTTGATTACTCTCGTATTCCGCAAAGTACAAATGCTCATTTGCTCTCCATTCCACTTAGCAAACCTCCTCACTTTGATGGAGAGGACTACGGATATTGGAGCCACAAAATGCGTAGTCACCTGTTCTCTCTCCATCCGAGCATATGGGAGATTGTGGAAAGTGGAATGAAATTTGATAGCTCGGATAGTCCTATGTTTATCAATGAACAGATTCATAGAAATGCACAAGCTACTACTGTGTTGTTAGCCTCCTTGTGCAGGGACGAGTATCATAAGGTGAGCGGCTTGGACAATGCCAAGCAGATCTGGGACACCCTCAGGATCTCACATGAGGGGAACGACGTCACCTTACTCACCAAAATGGAGTTGGTGGAGGGCGAGCTTGGAAGATTCGCAATGATCAGGGGAGAGGAGCCAACCCAAACATACAACCGGCTCAAGACCCTTATCAACAAGATAAGGAGCTACGGAAGCACACGATGGACGGACCACGACGTCGTTCGTCTAATGCTAAGGTCCTTTACTATACTTGATCCACATTTGGTGAACAATATCCGTGAAAATCCTAGGTACACCAAGATGTCGCCCGAAGAAGTTCTTGGAAATTTGTAAGCGGGCGAATGATGATCAAGGAGGCAAGATATGTCGACGACGCATTGAACGGTCCAATCCATGAGCCTCAACCCATTGCTCTCAAGGCAACGAGGAGCAAGGAGGCGCTACCTATCAAGGTGGCGCAAGTTGAGGCGACCGGGCTCAATGATGAAGAGATGGCCCTCATCATCAAACGCTTCAAGACGGCACTAAAGGGTCGCAAGGGGCAGCCAAGCAAGACCAAGACAAAGGGGAAGCGCTCATGCTTCAAATGTGGTAAGGTTGGACATTTTATTGCTAACTGTCCCGACAATGATAGTGACCAGGAAGAAGGGAACAAGAGGGAGAAGAAGAAGAAGAATTATAAGAAGGCAAAAGGCGAGGCACATCTTGGCAAGGAGTGGGACTCGGATTGTTCATCGTCCGACTCCGACAACGAAGGACTCGCCGCCACTGCCTTCAACAAGTCATCCCTCTTCCCCAACGAGCATCACACTTGCCTCATGGCAAGGGAAAAGAAGGTAAGCGCTCGTAACACTAGTACTTATGCTTCTTCAAGTGAGGATGAGTCTAGTGACGATGATGAAATAGATTATTCATGTTTATTCAAAGGTCTAGATAGAACCAAGGTGGATAAAATAAATGAATTAATTGATGCTTTGAATGATAAGAATAGATTGCTAGAAAAGCAAGAGGATCTCTTATATGATGAACATGACAAGTTTGTAGAAGCTTAAAAATCCCTTGCTTTAGAAATAAAGAGGAATGAAATGCTTTCTTGTGAATTGTCTACATGCCATGACTCTATTTCTAGTTTAAAAAGCATAAACGATGACTTGAATGCTAAGTTAGAAATAGCTAATAAATCAACATCTTGTGTAGAACATGTTGTGGTTTGCACTAGGTGTAAAGATTTTAATATTGATGCTTGTAGTGAACACCTAGTTTCAATTTCTAAATTGAATGATGAAGTAGCTAGTCTTAATGCCCAACTTAAGACTACCAAAAGCAAATTTGATAAGTTAAAATTTGCAAGGGATGCCTACACGATTGGTAGACACCCCTCAATTAAGGAAGGACTTGGTTTCAAGAGGGAAGCCAAGAACTTAACAAGCCATAAGGCTCCCATCCCCGCCAAGGAGAAAGGGAAGGCCCCTATGGCTAGTAGTGCCAAAAGGAACCATGCTTTTATGTACCATGATAAAAGACAGTCTTATAAGAGTTGTAATGCTTATGATGCTTTTGACTCTCATGCCATGTTTGCTTCTAGTTCTTCCTATATGCATGATAAAGATATGTCTAGGAGATATTTTGTTCATATGCCTAGGAGAAACGTTGTTAATGTTCCTAGGAAAGTTAATGAACCTTCTACAATATATCATGCTTTAAATGCTTCCTTTGCCATTTGTAGAAAGGATAGGAAGATAGTTGCTAGAAAATTAGGGGCAAAATGCAAGGGAGACAAAACTTGCATTTGGGTCCCTAAGACAATTGTGACTAACCTTGTAGGACCCAACAAGAGTTGGGTACCTAAGACCCAAGCCTAAATTTGCCTTGCAGGTTTATGCATCCGGGGGTTCAAGCTGGATTATCGACAGCGGATGCACAAATCATATGACGGGGGAGAAGAAGATGTTCACCTCCTACGTCAAAAACAAGGATTCCCAAGATTCAATAATATTCGGTGATGGAAATCAAGGCAAGGTAAAAGGGTTAGGTAAAATTGCTATTTCATCCGAGCACTCTATATCTAATGTATTTTTAGTTGAGTCTCTTGGATATAATTTGTTATCTGTTAGTCAATTATGCAATATGGGATATAATTGTCTATTCACAAATGTAGATGTGTCTGTCTTTAGAAGAAGTGATGGTTCATTAGCTTTTAAGGGTGTATTAGACGGCAAACTTTATTTAGTTGATTTTGCAAAAGAGGAGGCCGGTCTAGATGCATGCTTAATTGCTAAGACTAACATGGGTTGGCTGTGGCATCGCCGCTTAGCACATGTGGGGATGAAGAACCTTCACAAGCTTCTAAAGGGAGAACACGTGATAGGTCTAACCAATGTTACTTTCGAAAAAGATATACCTTGTGCAGCTTGTCAAGCAGGTAAACAAGTGGGAGGAGCGCATCACAGCAAGAATGTGATGACCACGTCAAGACCTCTAGAGCTGCTACATATGGACCTCTTCGGACCCGTCGCCTATCTAAGCATAGGAGGAAGTAAGTATGGTCTAATTATTGTTGATGACTTTTCCCGCTTCACTTGGGTATTCTTTTTGCAGGACAAATCTAAAACCCAAGGGACCCTCAAGCGCTTCCTCAGGAGAGCTCAAAATGAGTTTGAGCTCAAGGTGAAGAAGATAAGGAGCGACAACGGGTCCGAGTTCAAGAACCTTCAAATGGAGGAATTCCTTGAGGAGGAGGGGATCAAGCACGAGTTCTCCGCTCCCTACACACCACAACAAAATGGTGTGGTAGAGAGGAAGAACAGGACACTTATAGACATGGCGAGGACGATGCTTGGAGAGTTCAAGACCCCCGAGCGTTTTTGGTCGGAAGCCGTGAACACGGCTTGCCACGCCATCAACCGGGTCTACCTTCACCGCCTCCTCAAGAAGACTTCGTACGAGCTTCTAACCAGTAACAAACCCAATGTATCCTACTTTCGTGTATTTGGGAGCAAATGCTACATTCTAGTGAAGAAGGGTAGGAATTCTAAATTTGCTCCCAAAGCCGTAGAAGGGTTTTTGTTAGGTTATGACTCAAATACAAAGGCGTATAGAGTCTTCAACAAATCATCGGGATTGGTTGAAGTCTCTAGCGACGTTGTATTTGATGAGACTAATGGCTCTCCAAGAGAGCAAGTTGTTGATTTTGATGATGTAGATGAAGAAGAAGTTCCAACGGCCGCAATACGCACTATGGCGATTGGAGATGTGCGGCCACAGGAACAAAATGAGCGAGATCAACCTTCTTCCTCAACAATGGTGCAACCCCCAACTCAAGATGATGAACAGGAGGCGTGTGATCAAGGGGGAGCACAAGATGATCATGTAATGGAGGAAGAAGCGCAACCGGCACCTCCAACCCAAGTTCGAGCAATGATTCAAAGGGATCATCCCGTTGACCAGATTTTGGGTGACATTAGCAAGGGAGTAACTACTCGGTCTCGATTAGTTAATTTTTGTGAGCATTACTCCTTTGTCTCTTCTATTGAGCCTTTCAGGGTAGAAGAGGCCTTGCTAGATTCGGACTGGGTGTTGGCCATGCAGGAGGAGCTCAACAACTTCAAAAGAAATGAAGTTTGGACACTGGTACCTTGTCCCAAGCAAAATGTTGTGGGAACCAAGTGGGTGTTCCGCAACAAACAAGACGAGCACGGGGTGGTGACAAGGAACAAGGCACGACTTGTGGCAAAAGGTTATGCCCAAGTCGCAGGTTTGGACTTTGAGGAGACTTTCGCTCCTGTGGCTAGGCTAGAGTCCATTCATATCTTGCTAGCATATGCCGCTCACCATTCCTTCAGGTTGTTCCAAATGGATGTGAAGAGCGCTTTCCTCAACGGGCCAATCAAGGAGGAGGTGTACGTGGAGCAACCCCCTGGCTTCGAGGATGAACGGTACCCCGACCACGTGTGTAAGCTCTCTAAGGCGCTCTATGGACTTAAGCAAGCCCCAAGAGCATGGTATGAATGCCTTAGAGACTTTTTAATTGCTAATGCTTTCAAGGTTGGGAAAGCCGATCCAACTCTTTTTACTAAGACTTGTGATGGTGATCTTTTTGTGTGCCAAATTTATGTCGATGACATAATATTTGGTTCTACTAGCCAAAAGTCTTGTGAAGAGTTTAGCAGGGTGATGACTCAGAAATTCGAGATGTCAATGATGGGCGAGTTAAGCTACTTCCTTGGGTTCCAAGTGAGGCAACTCAAGGATGGAACCTTCATCTCCCAAACGAAGTACACACAAGATTTGATCAAGAGGTTTGGGATGAAGGACGCCAAGCTCGCAAAGACTCTGATGGGAACCGACGGACACACCGACCTCAACAAAGGAGGTAAGTCCGTTGATCAAAAAGCATACCAGTCTATGATAGGGTCTTTACTTTTTTATGTGCTAGTAGACCGGATATTATGCTTAGCGTATGCATGTGTGCTAGATTTCAATCCGATCCTAAGGAGTGTCACTTAGTGGCTGTGAAGCGAATTCTTAGATATTTAGTCGCTACGCCTTGTTTCGGGATCTGGTATCCAAAGGGGTCTACCTTTGACTTGATTGGATATTCAGACTCCGACTATGCTGGATGTAAGGTCGATAGAAAGAGTACATCGGGGACGTGCCAATTCTTAGGAAGGTCCCTAGTGTCTTGGAGTTCTAAGAAACAAACCTCCGTTGCCCTATCCACCGCTGAGGCCGAGTACGTTGCCGTAGGACAGTGTTGCGCGCAACTACTTTGGATGAGGCAAACCCTCCGGGACTTTGGCTACAATCTGAGCAAAGTCCCACTCCTATGTGATAATGAGAGTGCTATCCGCATGGCGGATAATCCTGTTGAACACAGCCGCACAAAGCACATAGACATCCGGCATCACTTTTTGAGAGACCACCAGCAAAAGGGAGATATCGAAGTGTTTCATGTAAGCTCCGAGAACCAGCTAGCCGATATCTTTACCAAGCCTTTAGATGAGCAGACCTTTTGCAAGTTGCGTAGTGAGCTAAATGTCTTAGATTCGCGGAACTTGGATTGAATTATAGCATACATGTGTTTATGCCTTTGATCATGTTCCTTTTGCATTGTGTTGTTTATTTATAGTGCTCAAGTTGTACATGCACTCCCCGGACCTCACAAGTCCTTTGCACGTGATGCACAAATTTAGGGGGAGGTGTGTTACAACTTGACCCTTTGAGACTAACTGTGTGTTTAAGTTTGCTTAATTAAGTCTCAAAGGAGGTTTGAAAGGGAAAAAAGGTGGACTTGGACCATGAAAGACTTCCACTGCACTCCGATGAGAGGGTAACTTATTCCAAGTTCATCTCATGTACTCTTATTGCCTTTGTATTCTTATTGAAGATTTTGGTGAGGCAATGGGGTTCTAGGGCCAAGATTGATCCCGTTTTGGTGCTTGATGCCAAAGGGGGAGAAAATAAAGGCCAAAGCAATAAATGGATCAGCTACCACTTGAGAAATTTTGTAGTAGAATAGAGCTTTTTGTTTGTCAAAACTCTTTTATTGTCTCTTTTGTCAAAAGTTGGCCTCGTGTGAGGAGAAGTATTGAGTATGAAAAAAGGGGAGTTTTTGAAATCCTTGATCAATTTCTTTTGGAATACCTCTCTTTATGTCTGTACAAGTGAATTTGACTTAGAGATAGGAAATTGAGTTTGATTTGCAAAAACAAACCAAGTGGTGGCAAAGAGTGATCCATATATGCCAAATATGAATCAAAACAATTTTGAGTTCTCATTCACATTGATATGTGCACTTGTTCTAGTTGCTTTATGTTGTGTTGGCATAAATCACCAAAAAGGGGGAGATTGAAAGGGAAATGTGCCCTTGGGCCATTTCTAAGTATTTTGGTGATTAAGTGCCAACACAAGTGCTTTTGTGTTGATTTATGCAATGTGGTGGACAAAGTGCAAATCATGTCAAAAGGTATGTGTCGGCGTTTCGAGACCGGGGGGTCCCTAAGCCGACGAGTGAATGTCGCCGCGTGCCCCAGCCCAGATGGGTCGACGCGAGGCCGAGCGCGAAGGGGGGAAGTGAGGTGGCCGAAGACAGGCGTGAGAGAGGTGGAAATCCCGCGGCCTTCGTGTTCGTCCCGCGCCCAGGTTGGGTGCGCTTGCAGTAGGGGGTTACAAGCGTCCACGCGGGAGAGGGAGCGAGCGGCCTCACGCGAGCGCCTGTCTCCTCCTCGTCCCCTCGCGGCCAACCCTCTCTAAGAGGGCCCTGGTCCTTCCTTTTATAGGCGTAAGGAGAGGATCCAGGTGTACAATGGGGGTATAGCAGAGTGCTACGTGTCTAGCGGAGGAGAGCTAGCGCCCTAAGTACATGCCGTCGTGGCAGTCGGAGAGATTTTGGCACCCAGTTGGTGTGATGTCGTGGCCGTCGGAGGACTGTTGGAGCCTGGCGGAGGGACAACTGTCGGAGCTGTTGAGTCCTTGCTGACGTCCTCTTGCTTTCGTAAGGGGGCTGAGAGCCGTCGTCTTCACAGAGTATGCGGGGCGCCATCATTGCCTTCCTAGCGGAGCGAGCCAGATGGGACGCCGGTCTTGTTCCCTGTGGCCCGAGTCAGCTCGGGGTAGGGTGATGATGGCGTCTCCTGTTGACGTGGCTGGTCTGCGCCCTAGGTTGGGTGATGTGGAAGCTCCTCTGAAGCCAAGGTCGAGTCTGTCTTCCGTGGCCGAGGTCGAGTCTGAGCCCCTGGTTCGGGCGAGGCGGAGACCGTCGGCTGAGGCTAAGGCGGAGTCCGAGCCCTGGGGTCGGGCGGAGCGGAGTTCGTCGTCTTCCGGGGCTGAGCCCAAGTCCGAGCCCTGGGTCGGGTGGAGCGGAGTTCGCCGTCTTCCGGGGCTTAGCCCGAGTCCGAGCCCTGGGTCGGGCGGAGCGGAGTTCGCCGTCTTCCTAGGCTTAGCCCGAGTCCGAGCCCTGGGTCGGGCGGAGCGGAGTTCGCCGTCTTCCGGGGCTTAGCCCGAGTCCGAGCCCTGGGTCGGGCGGAGCGGAGTTCGCCGTCTTCCGGGGCTTAGCCCGAGTCCAAGCCCTGGGTCGGGCGGAGCGGAGTTCGCCGTCTTCCGGGGCTTAGCCCGAGTCCGAGCCCTGGGTCGGGCGAAGCGGAGCTTCCTATGGTGCCTGCGGCCGGGCCTGACTGCCTGTCAGCCTCACTCTGTCAAGTGGCACCGCAGTCGGAGCGGCGCAGGCGGCGCTGTCTTTCTGTCAGGCCGGTTAGTGGAGCGGCGGAGTGACGGCGGTCACTTCGGCTCTGTCGGCTGGGGGGCGCGCGTCAGGATAAAGGTGTCAGGCCACCTTTGCATTAAATGCTCCTGCAATTTGGTCGGTCGGTGCGGCGATTTGGTCAGGGTTGCTTCTTGGCGAAGACAGGGCCTCGGGCGAGCCGGAAATATGTTCGCCGCTGGAGGGGGGCCTCGGGCGAGACGGAGATCCTCCGGGGTCGGCTGCCCTTGTCCGAGGCTAGGCTCGGGCGAGGCGTGATCGAGTCCCTCGAATGGACTGATCCCTGACTTAATCGCACCCATCAGGCCTTTGCAGCTTTATGCTGATGGGGGTTACCAGCTGAGAATTAGGAGCCTTGAGGGTACCCCTAATTATGGTCCCCGACAGTAGCCCCCGAGCCTCGAATTGAGTGTTAGCACTCGCTTGGAGGCTTTCGTCGCACTTTTTTGCAAGGGGACCAGCCTTTCTCGGTTGCGTTTTGTTCTGGTGGGTGCGCGCGAGCGCACCCGCCGGGTGTAGCCCCCGAGGCCTCGGAGGAGTGGTTTCACTCCTCCGAGGTCTTAATGCCTCGCGTAATGCTTCGGCTGGTCTGGTCGTCCCTCATGCGAGCTGGCCGTAGCCCGGGTGTACGGTCGAGTCCCAAGTTCTCGGGCTGGTATGTTGACGCTGTCAACGGTTCGGCCGGAGCCGGGTTTGCGAGAGCAGCCCCCGAGCCTCTGCACAGGGCGAGAGGGTGATCAGGGACAGACTCGACTTTTTTACATACGCCCCTGCGTCGCCTTTCCACAAGGAGGAGGGGGGGAAAAGCGCCATGTTGCCCTCGATGGGCGCCGAACATGGTGTCTCCGGTGAGCTACAAGCGGGTAATCCGAGTGGACGTCCGTGCCCCGTTCGTTAGGGGTCGGCTAGGGGCCCAGAGGCGCGCCCAAAAGTACCTGCGGGTGATCTGCCGGACCCGGTCCCCTGGCGACGGGGTCCGAGGGCTCGATGCCTCCCTCTGATGGGATTCCGTTACAAGATCGTTCCCGCTGGTCTCGGAAATGTCCTAGGGTACCTCGGGAGCGCAGCCCAAGCCTTGGTTATGTATCGAACGTACCCATGGTCATCCCTCGCTCTGTGTCTGAGGCGGCTGTGAACCCTTCGGGGGCCAGCCTTCGAACCCCTGATCAGTAGTGGGCGCGGAGCCCGAGTAGCCTGAGGCGGCCGTGGAACCCTTCCGAGGGGCCGACCTTCGAACCTCTGACCAGTAGTGGGTGTAGAGCCCACGCGATCTGAGGCGGCTGTCGAACCCTTCCGAGGGGCCAGCCTTCGAACCTCTGATCAGTAGGGAGGCTCGGAGCCTGGTTCCTTCACGGGGAAGGATCCTTTTCGGGGTATCCCCCTTTCCCGGTCCCTGTTGCAAGAGAGAGAAAGAGGAAAAAAGGAAAAGGATACGAAATCGAACGACGCGGCGTACCTTTTTTGACGCGGTCATTATGGCGAAGGCGAAGCGTCGCCCGCTTCTCCTGCCAGAGGCGCCGTGCGTCCCGCCGCGGAGTTAATGTGACGAAGCGCACGTTTCGCGGGGCGGCTGTTGCGCGTGCGCGAGCCGTTCGAGGAACGGCTGTTTTGCTTCGTGTTTTTGAATCCCGCGGCCGGTCCGGGCGGAACGTTGAACGGGTCTCGCTTTGGCCTTTATATACTCGAGGGAGGGCCTGGCGGTGGTTCTTTGCTCCGCTTCCTGCCTCCCTCTTAGGTTTTCGTAACCTGAGAGATTTAGCCAGAAAAAGAAACTGCCCACCCTGTCCTTCGCGCCGCCACCCCTTCTGCTAGGTGATGGCCGACCGGGTGACCATCATCCCGCCGCGCGACCCATGGCCTTTCTCCACAGTGACGGCGGGCGATCTGGAGGATCTTGTTGCTGAGGGTTTACTTCGCCCTCTCTCCGATGAGAGGCGGCCGGAATGGATTCCTCCCGTGAGCGGAGCCGCTCCGTCCCCACCGCCGGGGTACGTCGTGAGCTTCGTCTCCTTCCACGAGCGGGGATTTGGTGTGCCGGCGAGCCGCTTTATGCGGGTGATCCTACACTATTACGGGGTGGAGTTGCACAACCTCAGCCCCAACTCCATCTCGCAGGCCGCCATCTTCGTAGCGGTGTGCGAGGGGTACTTGGGGATCGCCCCCCATTGGGATTTGTGGACCCATCTCTTTTTCGCGGAGCTTTTCGCTTTGCCGACGGGGGAGAGAAAGGACCGCGTGGCAGTGCGAGCCGGCGGCTGCACCCTCCTGCTGAGGCAGTCGCGGGCGTCGCTGTATATTCCTGCCATCCTCGCGTCCTCGAACAAGGGGTGGCAGCTCCGGTGGTTCTACCTCCGGAATGACGGCGAGTTGCTCCCGCCGTTCTCCCAGCGAGTAGTCACCATCACCGCCGATGCTTGGCGCCACGGGACCCCGCACGAAAGACAGAAGAACCTCGAACCCCTTCTCAAGGCCTTGGAGGCGTTGCGGAAGGGGGGACTCACCGCCGCGGGAGTGATTGCCGCCATCCACCGCCGGAGGGTGCTTCCCTTGGCGGAGCGACGGTTGCCGCTTTGGGAGATGACACCGGAGGCTGAATTGGAGGGCTCGCGGATGTCCTCGGATCCTCTTCCCTTCGATGTCCTCCACGGGCGGGTGGCCGTTGCGTTGGAGAAGCCGGACCCCAGCGCCTTCTCCCAGCCTTTGATGCGCCCTGACCAAGGGTGCGTGACTCTGGTGAGTGCCCACTCCTTCTTTCCTCTTGCGTCGGATTGCCCCTGGTTTTTACAGTCGGGATTTCCATCCGTCTTAAGGAGGTAGGGTGGCACAAGCCTTCCCTGCCACGGGTCCCGCAGGATGCGGTGGGCCGAGTAGCGCGGCGGGTTGCCGCGGAGGAGAAGAAGAAAAAGAAGGACGCGAGCGGATGCGGGCTCGGGACACCTTGGAAAAGCTCCATCGTCGGCAGGAGAGGGAGGGGCTCCCGAGGGAGCCGTCGCCAGAAACGCCTGACGTCGACGACGATGATGAAGATGACGACGAGGAAGACGACATGGCTGCTCGCCTTGGTCTCAGCCTTGGCTTGGGGTTAGGCCGGGAGCTGTCAAGCCAGCCCCCGAGCGGGTTGATGCCGTCAGTCCCCGGAGCCGGGATGCCGGGGTCCCGGCCCGAAAAGCGGGGTAGTCTGAGAGGGTACCTGACCCCTCGGCTGGGGGAGTTGAGGCGACCCCGGGGAGCCAGGCCGAGGCGTCTGTTCCCCGAGAGCCGTCGCCCACGCCGGCAACGCAGGAGAGCGACCCTCAGGTCGCCGTGGCAGTGCCTGAGCAGTCCGTCCCCCGGGCGTCCAAAGCGCCCAAAGCAAGGGCGGTGCCGAAGCTGCCGGCGAAGCGGACCTCGGCGGCGCCTTCGGGGGTCGAGACCCGAGAGATCTCCCCTCAGGCACGGTTGATCATGGCCCGGAGCGGGTAAGTATCTTGGAACGTCTTCGTCCTGGCTTTTCATTCGTATGTCCCAACCGTGATTTTTCTTTCCCCCTTAGCAAGCGAAGCCATGGCCTGACCGACCTGGCTCCCCGAAAGGCCCTTAAGACGGCGTCGGCTTGCGCAGCCGGCGCCGCTCCGGGCCTTGCCATTCAGCTGACCTTCTCGCAAGGCGCTCCACAGCAGGGGGCTCAGGTGGCACCAGTCGCCGTGGAGCGAGTTCCCGAGGCCGGCTCTTCTGCCGAGGCGGCCATCGTGCTAGGGGAGGCGACTGACGCGGATGTGGCCCCGGCCCCACCGGGCGTGCCGGCGGTGCTAGCACCTGTGGCTACCGAAGCCGCCGCCGTCCCGGTCGGGGAGCGACCGGTCGCTGCTGACGCTGAGACGGCCGAGGCGTCGGTGCTTGGTGCCTCGGAGGAGGGGGGCGTGGAGACGCGATCCGTCCCGCCGGGCGGCAGCCTTGTCGCTGTGCGGCGGGGCTCCGAGGGTCGGCGCCAGTTGCTCCAGTTCCGGACCCGTGAGGCCTCGGATCCCATCTTCGTTCTCGACGATGAACGTGAGGAACAGTCCTGGGACGAGCTTCGCGAGTGTGCCAAAGCAACGGTGGGGTCGCTCCGGTCGTCGCTGGAGGTTTTCTGCAGGGACGTCCCCAAAATCCTCCAGGTAACGGTTTCAGGCATACCTTTTCTCCTTTGTGACCAGGGCGTCTTCTCGTGACGTCCCGCTTCCTTCCCTCAGGATCTGACGGATCTGAGCACCGCCAAGTCGTCGTTCATCCGCCGCGAGGTCGACGTCTGGGGCTCGCTGCGATCCCTGAGGACCTCGCTCGTCGGGGCTACTGCGCGCCTCTCTCAGCAGGGCGCCGAGGCGGCGGACCTTCGGTTGCTCTGCACCGATCTGAGAGCCAAGGCGGCAGCGGCACGCGCGGAGGCGGCCGCGGCGCGCGCAGAAGTGCAACGACTGCAGTCGGAGTTCGACCGGATCGTCAATGAGCGGGACCAATCTCAGGGCCGGGCTGCCGAGGCCGAAAGCCGGGCTAGAGCCCTTGCAGCCGACCTAGCCATAGCCTAGGTTGCAGCTTCGGAGCAGCGTGCCCGAGCCGGAGGTACGCCTTGGCCATCTTCGGTTTTCGTTTCTGCTTGTTTCCTCCGCTTGTGTTTGAGATCTTTCCTCTGGCTGTTCGCAGAGCTCGAGTCCGCCCTTGATGAGTCCGCCAAGGCGCTTGCCGAGGCGCTTCCCGGGGCGGCCGAGCAGAGGGAGGCCGACCACGCGGCCATGTCCGAGGCCGTCTCGGACTTCTGCCGGGTCCTTGGTTCCGGCGACGTCCCCTCAGGAAGCTCCCCTCAAAGTCGCCTGCAGGTCTTGGGCGATCATGTGCGCAGTAGACTTCGCGAGGCGTGCTACACCACGGCGTCAGGCGGGCCTTCGCCGTGCTCGCTTCCCACTACGTTGTGGACCTGGAGCGGGTCAGCGAGGGGTACTACCTTCCTGACGAAGATGAAGCCGCCCTGGCAGAAGTCTAGAGGCTCGATGCGGCCGCCGCGGGTCCGAGCGCAGTGCTGGCGACCACCTTCGAGGCAGAGATCCTCCCGCCTGCGCCGTCATCCGAAGCCGGGATGGACCTTGCCGAGGCCGGGGACGAAGCCGAAGGCGCGGGTCTTTCCCGGGGCGACGCCTAACTCCGTCGGAGCAGTTTCTGTTGGATGCACATGTGTCTTTCTGCGGTCGCTGAGGCCTGAACACTTTATTACCGTTGCATGAAGTCGTTCTCTTTTCCCTTTATTTTGCGTGTCCGGCCCCGCCTGTCAGTAGCAGGGTGGTTTCCCCAAGTAGGGGTCACTTTTCGCGGCGAGTGACGAGTGAGGTGTCCATAACCCGGAGGCATAGGAGTCCCTCGGCTCAGTCGGCCTTGCCACTTACGTGCACCCGCGTTCGCTCCTTGGGGTCTTGCTTCCGACATAGCCGGGGGAATGCAAAAGCCCTTTCGATTGAAAATTTTGACGCAGAGGGGTTCCCCCCTTTTTAGCCCCCGAGGGAGGGTCGGGTTCTGCCGAGGCAAGGCCGACCCTTCCTTGACGACTAAAACCTCGCCTTGACTGTCGGCCAGTTCGTTTGTTCCGGGCTTCAGAACTTTGGGGATAACAAGCGGCCCTTCCCAGGGGTGCGTGTAGCCCCCGGGTGTCTTCAACAAGGGCTCAGGGTGCTGCGCGATGGCCGCGATCTTCTCCAGGTCGGCTTCGATGCCTCGCTTGGAGACGATGAACCCCAAGAGCATGCCTCGGGGCACCTCGAAGACACACTTTTCGGGATTGAGCTTGACGCCTATCGCCTCTTTGATGAACCCTGCCGCCATTAGCTTGCGGATCTCCTCGCCTATGGCTCTGCGCTTCTCCTCATCGAATCGGCGCAGAGGCTGCTTGACGGGTCGGGCTCTGGCTCGGATGTCCAGCGAGTGCTCGGCGGCATCCCTCGGTATGCCGGGAATGTCCGAGGGACTCCGCGCGAAGACGTCGGCGTTCGCGCGGAGAAAGTCGACGAGCACTACTTCCTATTTGGGATCGAGCCCGGAGCCGATCTGGATCTGCTTGGAGGCGTCGCTGCTAGGGTCGAGGGGGACGGCCTTAACCGTCTCCGCTGGCTCAAAGTTGTCGGCATGACGCTTCACATCTGGCACCTCCTTAGAGAGGCTCTCCAGGTCGGCGATGAGGGCCTCGGACTCGGCGAGGGCCTCGGAGTACTCCACGCACTCCACGTCGCATTCGAACGCGTATTTGTACGTGGGGCCGACGGTGATGACCCCGTTGGGGCCCGACATCTTGAGCTTCAGGTAGGTGTAGTTGGGGACGGCCATGAACTTCGCGTAGCATGGCCTCCCCAGTACCGCGTGGTAGGTTCCTCGGAACCCGACCACCTCGAACGTTAGGGTCTCCCTTCAGAAGTTGGAGGGTGTTCCGAAGCAGACATGAAGGTCGAGTTGTCCGAGGGGCTGGACGTGCTTCCCGGGAATGATCCCATGGAAGGGCGCAGCGCCTGCCCGGACAGAGGACAGATCGACACGCAGGAGCCCGAGGGTCTCGGCGTAGATGATGTTGAGGCTGCTGCCTCCATCCATGAGGACCTTGGTGAGCCTGACGTCGCCGATGACGGGGTCGACGACGAGCGTGTATTTCCCCGGGCTCGGCACATGGTCGGGGTGGTCGGCTTGGTCGAAAGTGATGGGCTTGTCGGACCAGTCTAGGTAGACTGGCGCCGCCACCTTCACCGAACAGACCTCCCGGCGCTCTTGCTTGCGGTGCCGAGCCGAGGCATCCGCCGCTTGCCCACCGTAGATCATGAAGCAGTCGCGGACCTCGGGGAACTCTCCTGCTTGGTGATCTTCCTTCTTGTCGTCATCGCGGGCCTTGCCACCCTCCGCGGGTGGCCCGGCCCTGTGGAAGTGGCGCCGAAGCATGACGCACTCCTCAAGGGTGTGCTTGACGGGCCCCTGGTGATAGGGGCACGGCTCCTTGAGCATCTTGTCGAAGAGGTTGTCACCTCCGGGGGGTTTCCGAGGGTTCTTGTACTCGGCGGCGGCGACAAGGTCCGCATCGACGGCGTCGCGTTTCGCTTACGACTTCTTCTTGCCCTTCTTCTTGGCGCCGCACTGAGTTGACGCCTCGGGGGCATCTTCCGATGGGCGACCCTGGGGCTGCTTGTCCTTCCGGAAGATAGCCTCGACCGCCTCCTGGCCGGAGGCGAACTTGGTGGCGATGTCCATCAGCTCGCTCGCCCTGGTGGGGGTCTTGCGACCCAGCTTGCTCACCAGGTCGCGGCAGGTGGTGCCAGCGAGGAACGCGCCGATGACATCCGAGTCGGTGATGTTGGGCAGCTCGGTGCGCTGCTTCGAGAATCGCCGGATGTAGTCCCGGAGAGACTCTCCCGGCTGCTGTCGGCAGCTTCGGAGGTCCCAGGAATTCCCGGGGTGCACGTACGTGCCCTGGAAATTGTCGACGAAAGCTTGGACTAGGTCGTCCCAGTTGGAGATCTGCCCCGGAGGGAGGTGCTCCAACCAGGCGCGGGCGGTGTCGGAGAGAAATAGGGGGAGGTTACGGATGATGAGGTTGTCATCGTCCGTTCCACCTAGTTGGCAGGCCAGACGGTAGTCCGCGAGCCACAGTTCCGGTCTCGCCTCCCCCGAGTACTTTGTGATAGTAGTCGGGGGTCGGAACCGGGTCGGGAACGGTGCCCGTCGTATGGCCCGGCTGAAGGCCTACGGATCGGGTGGTTCGGGCGAAGGACTCCGATCCTCCCCGCTGTCGTAGCGTCCCCCACGCCTGGGGTGGTAGCCTCGGCGCACCCTCTCGTCGAGGTGGGCTCGACGGTCGCGGTGATGGTGCTCGTTGCCGAGGCGACCCGGGGCCGCAGGCGTTGTGTTGCGCGTGCGCCCGGTGTAGACCGAGGCTTCCCGCATGAATCGGGAAGTCGCGGCATGAGGTTCCGGGGGGTACCCCTACCTTCGGGAGGCGGAGCTCTCGGCCCGTCGGACCGCGGCGCCTTCTAGGAGATTCTTGAGCTCTCCCTGGATTCGCCGCCCCTCGGTGGTTGATGGCTCCGGCATCGAGCGGAGGAGCATTGCTGCTGCAGCCAGGTTCTGGCCAACCCCACTGGATGCGGGTGGCGGCCTGACCCTGACATCGTCGGCGATGCGGTTCTGGAAGCCCTGGGGTAGATGACGTATTTCTCCGGCCGGAGGTTGAGCCGCCCATGCCTGCCTGACGTCCCGGCGGATCGGCTCAAGCGCTCCTGCTCCCTCATCGAGCCTGGCCTGCACCCCGCGGATTTGCTCGAGCTGTGGGTCATGGCCCTCCGCCTGAACGGGGACCACAGCTAGCTCCCGTGGGATGTCAACGCGAGGCACCGGCCTAGGGAGATCACCGTCCTCTGGCATGCCGAGATGGTTGCCTTCGGAGGGACCCCCTAGATCGACGTGGAAACATTCGCGGCTTGGGCCGCAGCCCTCGTCGCCGAGGCTACGGCTACCGTCAGAACAGTCGGAAAGGCAGTAGTCGCATGCGGTCATGAAGTCCCGCATGGCACTGGGGTTGCCAAGTCCGGAGAAATCCCAACAGAAGTTGGGCTCGTCGTCTTCCTCGGACCCAGAGGGCCCGTAGGTCGAGACGTCCGTCAGCCGGTCCCAAGGCGACCGCATACGAAACCCCAGAGGGTTTGGACTCGCCTCTACGAGAGCGCCTGCCAAAGCGAAACCGCTAGGCGGGTTGAGGCTGAATCCAAATGACGTGGGATGGGAATCGGTCGGTACCTCTTGGTCGACGGGCGGTGATGAAGTCACATCGGGGACTGACTGCACCGTCGTCTCAGGTACAAGGGTGACACCCAGCAAGCCTTCCGCGAGCGTGCTGGCGTCGTCCGTTTGCTCGGGATTGGCGTGTTGCGGGGAGACGGCGCTCGTCTTCGTCTCAAGCGCGAGGTCGATGCCCGGTGCGCCCCCCGTTGGGGTGCTGGCGCTATCGGCTCGCTCGACAACCGACGAGGCGCTGCCTCCTGCTTGGCCTTGGTTGCCCCGCCTTCCCCTCCATCGGCGGGGAAGAGGGCGGGATGAGCTCGAAGGTTGTTCTTCCACCACGCGGGGAAGACGTCGTCGATTCCGCCGCCGGCGGGCGGGCTGTCGGCCGCCATTGCCGCTGTCGCCCGGCTGTGGAATGAGTATCATGTCGTAGCTGCCGTCGAGGGACATGAACTCAAGACTCCCGAAACGTATCACCGTCCCGGGTTGGAGAGGTTGCTGGAGACTGCCCATCTGGAGCTTGACGGAAAACTGTTCGTCAACACGCAGTAGGCCCCTACCTAGCGCGCCAACTGTCGGCGTTTCGAGGCCGCGGGATTTCCACCTCTCTCACGCCTGTCTCCGGCCACCTCACTTCCCCCCTTCGCGCTCGGCCTCGCGTCGACCCATCTGGGCTGGGGCACGTGGCGACATTCACTCGTCGGCCTAGGGACCCCCCGGTCTCGAAACGCCGACAGTTACCAACACCCGGCGGGTGCGCTCGAGCGCACCCACCGGAACAAAATGCAACCGAGAAAGGCTGGTCCCCTTGCAAAAAAGTGCGACGAAAGCCTCCAAGCGAGTGCTAACACTCCCTTCGAGGCTCGGGGGCTACTGTCGGGGACCATAATTAGGGGTACCCTCAAGGCTCCTAATTCCCAGCTGGTAACCCCCATCAGCATAAATCTGCAAAGGCCTGATGGGTGCGATTAAGTCAGGGATCAGTCCATTCGAGGGACTCGATCATGCCTCGCCCGAGCCTAGCCTCGGACAAGGGCAGCCGACCCCGGAGGATCTCCGTCTCGCCCGAGGCCCCCCTCCAGCGGCGAACATATTTCCGGCTCGCCCGAGGCCCTGTCTTCGCCAAGAAGCAACCCTGACCAAATCGCCGCACCGACCGACCAAATTGCAGGAGCATTTAATGCAAAGGTGGCCTGACACCTTTATCCTGACGCGCGCCCCCCAGCCGACAGAGCCGAAGTGACCGTCGTCACTCCGCCGCTCCACTGACCGGCCTGATAGAAAGACAGCGCCGCCTGCGCCGCTCCGATTGCGGTGCCACTTGACAGAGTGAGGCTGACAGGCAGTCAGGCCCGGCCGCAGGCACCATAGGAAGCTCCGCTTCGCCCGACCCAGGGCTCGGACTCTGGCTAAGCCCCGGAAGACGGCGAACTCCGCTCCGCCCGACCCAGGGCTCGGACTCGGGCTAAGCCCCGGAAGACGGTGAACTCCTCTCCGCCCGACCCAGGGCTCGGACTCGGGCTAAGCCCCGGAAGACGGCGAACTCCGCTCCGCCCGACCTAGGGCTCGGACTCGGGCTAAGCCCCGGAAGACGGCGAACTCCGCTCCGCCCGACCCAGGGCTCGGACTCGGGCTAAGCCCAGGAAGACGGCGAACTCCGCTCCGCCCGACCCAGGGCTCGGACTCGGGCTAAGCCCCGGAAGACGGCGAACTCCGCTCCGCCCGACCCAGGGCTCGGACTTGGGCTCAGCCCCGAAAGACGACGAACTCCGCTCCGCCCGACCCCAGGGCTCGGACTCCGCCCTGGCCTCAGCCGACGGTCTCTGCCTCGCCCGAACCAGGGGCTCGGACTCGACCTCGGCCACGGAAGACAGACTCGACCTCGGCTTCGGAGGAGCTTCCACATCACCCAACCTAGGGCGCAGACCAGCCACGTCAACAGGAGACGCCATCATCACCCTACCTCGAGCTGACTCGGGCCACAGGGAACAAGACCGGCATCCCATCTGGCTCGCTCCGCCAGAAAGGCAATGATGGCGCCCCGCATACTCTGTGACGACGGCGGCTCTCAGCCCCCTTACGGAAGCAAGAGGACGTCAGCAAGGACTCAACAGCTCCGACAGCTATTCCTCCGCCAGGCTCCAACACTCCTCCGACGGCCACGACATCACACCAGCTGGGTGCCAAAATCTCTCCGGCTGCCACGACGACATGTACTTAGGGCGCTAGCTCTCCTCCGCTAGACACGTAGCACTCTGCTATACCCCCCATTGTACACCTGGATCCTCTCCTTACGCCTATAAAAGGAAGGACCAGGGCCCTCTTAGAGAGGGTTGGCCGCGCGGGGACGAGGAGGAGACAGGCGCTCGCGTGAGGCCGCTCGCTCCCTCTCCCGCGTGGACGCTTGTAACCCCCTACCTGGCGCGCCAACTGTCGGCGTTTCGAGACCGGGGGGTCCCTAAGCCGACGAGTGAATGTCGCCGCGTGCCCCAGCCTAGATGGGTCGACGCGAGGCCGAGCGCGAAGGGGGGAAGTGAGGTGGCCGGAGACAGGCGTGAGAGAGGTGGAAATCCTGTGGCCTTCGTGTTCGTCCCGCGCCCAGGTCGGGTGCGCTTGCAGTAGGGGGTTACAAGCGTCCACGCGGGAGAGGGAGCGAGCGGCCTCACGCGAGCGCCTGTCTCCTCCTCGTCCCCGCGCGGCCAACCCTCTCTAACAGGGCCCTGGTCCTTCCTTTTATAGGCGTAAGGAGAGGATCCAGGTGTACAATGGGGGGTATAGCAGAGTGCTACGTGTCTAGTGGAGGAGAGCTAGCGCCCTAAGTACATGCCGTCGTGGCAGCCGGAGAGATTTTGGCACCCAGCTGGTGTGATGTCGTGGCCGTCGGAGGAGTGTTGGAGCCTGGCGGAGGGATAGCTGTCGGAGCTGTTGAGTCCTTGATGACGTCCTCTTGCTTCCGTAAGGGGGCTGAGAGCCGCCGTCGTCACAGAGTATGCGGGGCGCCATCATTGCCTTTCTGGCGGAGCGAGCCAGATGGGACGCTGGTCTTGTTCCCTGTGGCCCGAGTCAGCTCGGGGTAGGGTGATGATGGCGTCTCCTGTTGACGTGGCTGGTCTGCGCCCTAGGTTGGGTGATGTGGAAGCTCCTCCGAAGCCGAGGTCGAGTCTGTCTTCCGTGGCCGAGGTCGAGTCCGAGCCCCTAGTTCGGGCGAGGCGGAGACCGTCGGCTGAGGCTAGGGCGGAGTCCGAGCCCTGGGGTCGGGCGGAGCGGAGTTCGTCGTCTTCCAGGGCTGAGCCCAAGTCCGAGCCCTGGGTCGGGCGGAGCGGAGTTCGCCGTCTTCCGGGGCTTAGCCCGAGTCCGAGCCCTGGGTCGGGCAGAGCGGATTTCGCCGTCTTCCTGGGCTTAGCCTGAGTCCGAGCCCTGGGTCGGGCGGAGCGGAGTTCGCCGTCTTCCGGGGCTTAGCCTGAGTCCGAGCCCTGGGTCGGGCGGAGCGGAGTTCGCCGTCTTTCGGGGCTTAGCCCGAGTCCGAGCCCTGGGTCGGGCGGAGCGGAGTTCGCCGTCTTCCGAGGCTTAGCCCGAGTGCGAGCCCTGGGTCGGGCGAAGCGGAGCTTCCTATGGTGCCTGCGGCCGGGGCCTGACTGCCTGTCAGCCTCACTCTGTCAAGTGGCACCGCAGTCGGAGTGGCGCAAGCGGCGCTGTCTTTCTGTCAGGCCGGTCAGTGGAGCGGCGGAGTGACGGCGGTCACTTCGGCTCTGTCGGCTGGGGGGCGCGCGTCAGGATAAAGGTGTCAGGCCACCTTTGCATTAAATGCTCCTGCAGTTTGGTCGGTCGGTGCGGCGATTTGGTCAGGGTTGCTTCTTGGCGAAGACAGGGCCTCGGGCGAGCCGGAAATATGTTCGCCGCTGGAGGGGGGCCTCGGGCGAGACGGAGATCCTCCGGGGTCGGCTGCCCTTGTCCGAGGCTAGGCTCGGGCGAGGCGTGATCGAGTCCCTCGAATGGACTGATCCCTGACTTAATCGCACCCATCAGGCCTTTGCAGCTTTATGCTGATGGGGGTTACCAGCTGAGAATTAGGAGCCTTGAGGGTACCCCTAATTATGGTCCCCGACAGTATGTTTCCAGACTTAGTACATTGTTTTATGGACTAATGTATTGTGTCTAAGTGCTGGAAACAGGAAAGATTGAATTGGAAATGAGATGGCTCTGTTCAGCCAAAGTCAGCTCGGTCTGGGTGCACCGGACAGTGTCCGGTGGTGCACCGGACAGTGTCTGGTGCGCCAGGCTGGCTCAGGCGAACTTGCTGCTCTCGGGAAGAAACTAACGGCGTACGGCTATAATTCACCGGACTGTCCGGTGTGCACCGGACTGTCCGGTGAGCCAACGGTAAGCCGGGCCAACGATCGGCTGCGCGATCAGCGCGGGACACGTGGCCGAGCCAACGGTCGGGAGGGGGCACCGGACAGTGTCCGGTGCGCCAACGGCTCCCAGGCGCCAACGGTCGGCTTCGCCAAATAAGGAAAGAGATCCACACCGGACAGTGTCCGGTGGTGCACCGGACTGTCCGGTGCGCCAGGTGACAGAAGGCAACAATTGCCTTCCCGGATTGCTCTCAACGGCTCCTAGCTGCCTTGGGGCTATAAAAGGGACCCCTAGGCGCATGGAGGAAAAAACCAAGCATTCCTTGAGCACTCTTGATCACTCACACTCCATTCTTGCGCACTTGTTCGACATTCTAGTGATTTGAGCTCCGTTCTAGTGTGCTAGTCTTTTGAGCTTAAGTCTGGGTCTTGTGTGTGCGTACTTGCTGTGATCTTTGTGTCTTGTGTGAGTTGCTAATCCCTCCCTTACTCCGTGCTTCTTTGTGAACATCTTTGTAAAGGCGAGAGACTCCAAGTTGTGGAGATTCCTCGCGAACGGGATAAAGAAAAGAAAAGCAAACACCGTGGTATTCAAGTGGGTCTTTGGACCACTTGAGAGGGGTTGAGTGCAACCCTCGTCCGTTGGGACGCCACAACGTGGAGTAGGCAAGTGTTGGTCTTGGCCGAACCACGAGATAAACCACTGTGCCATCTCTGTGATTGATCTCTTGTGGTTATTGTGTTTTGTTGAGACTCCTCTCTAGCCACTTGGCAATACTGTGCTAACATTTAACCAAGTTTTTGTGGCATTAAGTTCAAGTTTTACAGGATCACCTATTCACCCCCCTCTAGGTGCTCTCAAGGCCGATCCTACTTTATTTACTAAAACTCTTGACAATGATTTGTTTGTATGCCAAATTTATGTTGATGATATTATATTTGGGTCTACTAACGAATCTACATGTGAGGAATTTAGTAGGATCATGACACAAAAATTCGAGATGTCGATGATGGGGGAGTTAAAGTACTTCTTGGGATTTCAAGTGAAGCAACTCCAAGAGGGCATCTTCATTAGCCAAACGAAGTATATTCAAGACATTCTAAACAAGTTTGGGATGAAGGATGCCAAGCCCATCAAGACACCCATGGGAACTAATGGGCATCTCGACCTCGACACGGGAGGTAAATCCGTAGATCAAAAGGTATACCGGTCGATGATAGGATCTTTACTCTATTTATGTGCATCTCGACCGGATATTATGCTTTCTGTATGCATGTGTGCAAGATTCCAAGCCGACCCTAAGGAAGCTCACCTTGCGGCCGTAAAACGAATATTGAGATATTTAGTTTATACTCCTAAGTTTGGGCTTTGGTACCCTAGGGGATCCACATTTGATTTAATTGGTTATTCGAATGCCGATTGGGTGGGGTGTAAAATTAATAGAAAGAGCACATCGGGGACTTGCCAGTTCTTGGGAAGATCCCTGGTGTCTTGGGCTTCAAAGAAGCAAAATTCCGTAGCTCTTTCTACCGCCGAAGCCGAGTATATTGTCGCAGGCCATTGTTGCGCGCAATTACTTTGGATGAGGCAAACCCTTCGGGACTATGATTACAAATTAACCAAAATTCCTCTTCTATGTGATAATGAGAGTGCAATCCGCATGGCGGATAATCCCGTTGAACATAGCCGCACTAAACACATAGCCATTCGGTATCATTTCTTAAGGGATCACCAACAAAAGGGAGATATCGACATTGCATACATTAACACCAAGGAACAATTAGCCGATATTTTTACCAAGCCATTAGATGAACAAACTTTTAACAAACTTAGACATGAGCTAAATATTCTTGATTCTCGGAATTTCTTTTGATATCTTGCACACATAGCTCATTAATATACCTTTGATCATGTCTCTTTTATATGCTATGACTAATGTGCTTTCAAGTGTATTTCAAACCAAGTCATAGATTGAAAGGGAATTGGAGTCTTCGGTGAAGACAAAGGCTTCCACTCCACTCCATCAAATCACTCACCCTTCACCGTCACTCCGAGCCTCTCTCCAACTTTGGTATAATCTTCACTCATATTGTGTTCGCCAAAGGGGGAGAAAGTAGTTTTAAGGGCTTATATTTCACTCAAGTATCCTTTTTTGACGATTCATGCCAAAGGGGGAGAAAGTATTAGCCCAAAGCAAAAGAACCACACCACCACTAATTTTCAAAATTTTAAAGGACTTGAAATGATGAATTTTTCAATTGATATCTTATTGTTTTCAAAAGGGGGAGAAAGTAGTACTTTCAAAATTAGTATCTTAAAACCCTTTTGAACACTAAGAGGAGGATTTCACTAAGGGGAAGTTTTGTTTAGCCAAAGGAAAAGCATTTGAAACCAATGTTCAAAAAAGCGTGATTAGATGCTAAGCGGTGCCTTAGCGCTGCGCTTAGGCCAAAGGCGTTGCTTTCAGCGTCGGGCGCGCTTAGGCGGCGCCTAATTTGGGCTACGCGCGCTAAAGCAGAAAAGCGCGCGCTAAAGCGGTCCTGGGCGCAGTGAAAAGCGCATGCAGTAAAAGTGCATGCAGTTTCTGCGCAGGGAAAACAGTGGCGGGAAATAAAAGAGTGGAAGAGAGGCGGGAAATAAAGTGGCGGGAATTCCACTTTATCTGCTGCGGGAGCTGCTGCTGCATGTAGGGTAAAGTGGAGGTAGCTGTTGTGTGGGAGAGGACAGAGGAGGGAAAAAACCGGGAGAGGATAGAGGAGGGAAACGGTGGGAGCTGCTGCATTTCCACTTTATCCAGGTCTGCTGCTGCTGCCTGCCGGATTGTCCTCTTCTGCTCTTCCCCAATCGTCCAGGTCAGCACAACCTTTCTCCTCTTCCCCAATCATCTAGTATTCCAGGCGTTCTTCCCTCTCCCACCTTTGCTATTTTTCTGCTGCTCCTCCACCTCTTCTGTTATGTTCTATGCAATGTTTAACATGGACACTTTGGCTTGGATGTTTAATTAGTACATGCACATGCTTTGTGTAGGATGTCTTCATCTGAGCCTCAAGTTGATGCAACCACTGAGCCTGAGAGTCAATTAAAGAGGAAATAAAGTGATATAGGATGGGAATGGGGGCGATTAGTTGATCCAAATGATAAGAACCGAGTGAAGTGTCTGCTTTGTGGCCATGAGAGCACGAGAGGAATACACAGGTTCAAACAGCATCTTGGTCATGTTGGTAGTGCTGTTGCAAAGTGCAAGAAAGTGAGTGATGATGTTAAGGCCAAGTGCAAGAATGATTTGGAATCAGCAATTCAAAAAAAAGAGAGAAGTTGCAACATGATAGAGATGTTAGAGATAATGTGCAATTGATTGATGATGAACCCACATATGTGCAGTCTCTTGTTGGGAGCTCAGACTCAGTAAGCAAACTTGGCCCCATGGACAGTTTTGCTCGTCGCATTGATCCTAAAGCAAATCAAGCTGAAGCCAAGAGGCAACAAAACATTAATGAGGCTCTTTGGAAAGAGAGAACACACCAGGTGCAGCAATATGTTGCTAGATGGGTGTACACACATGGTATTCCATTCCATGCTTGTGACAATGATGAGTTCAAGGAAATGGTTGAGGCTATTGGTCGATTTGGCCTTGGTTTTCAGCCACCATCTCAACATCATTATAGAGAGAAGCTGCTAGAAGAGGAGCATGCTAGAACTAGAAGCTTGCTGCAAGACCGTGAAGACGAGAAGAACAAGTATGGCTGCTCTGTTATGACTGATGCTTGGACAGATATGAAGAGGAGAAGCATCATGAACATTTGTACACATACCACTGCAGGGACAAGTTTTATCAAGTCAAAGGAGATGTCAAATGTGTCACACACAAGTGAGGTCATATTTGAGTTGGTGGATAAAGCAATTCAGGATTTAGGACCGGACTCAGTAGTGCAAGTTGTCACGGACAATGCTTCTAACAATATGGGAGCTAAGGCATTGTTGCATGACAAGAGGCCTAACATTTTTTGGAGTTCTTGTGCAACTCACACAATAAATTTAATGCTACAAGGCATTGGCAACCTTCCTAGATTCAAGAAGAGAATTGACCAAGCTAAATCATTCACCATCTTTGTCTATGGTCACCACCGCACCTTGGCATGTATGAGATCATTCACATTGAAGAGAGATATTATAAGACCTGGGGTAACAAGATTTGCTACAGCCTACCTTACTTTGCAAAGCATGATGGAGAAGAAAGATGACCTTAGAAAGATGGTTGTCAATTCAAAGTGGTATGACTTACCCGATGTGAAGTCTAAGAAGGGAAAGGAGGCAACAACAATGGTGTTAAGCATACCATTTTGGAAAGGTGTGTCACTTTGCTTGAAGGTATTTGAGCCTCTTGTCAAACTTCTTTGTTTGGTAGATGGGGATGTGAAGCCATCTATGGGTTTCCTCTATGGAGAACTAATCAATGCAAAGAAGGCCATTAAGGAAGCATTTGGAAATGTTGAGATAAAATACAAAGAAGTTATGTCCATTGTTGAGAAAAAATGAAAAACAGGCTTGATTCCCCACTGCATGTGGCTGCATATATGCTGAATCCATACTATAGTTACACCAACAGTAGCATCTTCTGTGATTCAACCATTATGGAAAAATTCATGCTATGTGTTGAGACATTTTATCATGGTGAGGACGAGAAAGCATATAGAGCTGTCAATGATGACTTGGATAGGTTTCAAACAAAACAAGGATCTTTCTCAAAAAATATGGCAAGGAGCTGCCAACGCCTTGATTTCAATCCAGGTAATATTGTGTTGTGAATAAAGCCATAAATCATATTTGAATTGCAGCTGCTCCTTGTTTCATGGTTTGAGGCGTGACATTTCTTCATTATAGCATCTTGGTGGAGGCTCTATGGGGGTGGAGCACCTGATTTGCAAGCAATTGCCATTAGGATCCTTTCATTAACCACTAGCTCATCCGGTTGTGAAAGAACTTGGAGCGTTTTTGAACAGGTCAGATTGCTCCTTAACTCTTAAAATGACTTTCTAGTACCAATTGTTTACACTTATGACAAGGATTGTGACCTGCGAGCATATTTGCAGACTCATACTAAGAGAAGGAACAGATTAACAACAGAACGCCTCAACAATCTTGTCTTCATCCAATTCAACAATAGAATGTTGTCCAAGAAAGAGAGAATTTCCCAAAACAAGAACTATGAGGTGCTCTTGAGTTCTGATTGTTCAGAAGCTCAAGGATTTTTCTTTGAGGAAGGGGATGAACAAGCATTAGTTCAAATCAGGGATGAGGATGAGGGAGAAATGCAAGGGACAGGTATACCATGGTCTGTCCTAGGAGATGCAATGGGAGTAGAGGATGAGCTTCAACCTCGCAGGAGCGCAAGAGTGGCTAGAGAGGTGGACAAAGAAGATTGGGAATCTAAAAAAAGAAGATGAAGACAATGTGCATGAGGATATTGATTATGAAGTGGACAACTGTGAGATTTCAAACACCAGTGACTATGTCCATGTGGAGTAATGGTGAATTGCAGGACTGCAGTTGACCTGCTGTTATGTTTATCAATTTATTTGAAGTTTGAACTAATCTAAGTTTGTAATATTTATATTGCTCCACTGCGCTACTAGTGTGTTGTGTGTCATGAACTAGTCTATTATCTATTTGAATTAGTTTAAGTCTGCTATGAGCTGTTAATGTTTATTTGTGAATTGTGATTATGAGATTTTTCTTATATTTGTGCTGCTGTTGTTTGGTGAAAGGCTGAAGGAAAGAAGATGAGAAGAAGATAAGTTTCTTTTCTTTTAGTCTTCTTGTTGATGTGTTCATCTCTTTTACAGTTTAATCTATTGTTTGTTGATTTGTGATGCTGCTGCTGTTTGGTGAAGGGCTGAAGGTAAGAAGCTGGGAACGTGCAGCAAGGCTGCAAAAACATGTCTATTAATCCAGGTAAGTACCCATAATTTCTAGGTAAAACTGTTTTTCTGTGCAAATATATATTATATTGTAATATTCCTACAAACGCTTAAGCACGATTAATCTATGCTTAAGCTTTATAGGCACTAAGCAGTGGCCTAACGCCTGCCTAATGCCTAGCGCTTAATATAACCTTGTTTGAAACAGGGGGAGAAAATGTCAAATCTTGATAATGCTTCTCAAAATCTTATTCATTTACCTTTGACTATTTGCAAAAGGACTTTGAAAAGAATTTACAAAAGAATTTGCAAAAACAAAACATGTGGTGCAAGCATGGTCCAAAATGTTAAAAATAAAGAAACAATCCATGCATATCTTATGTGAATTAATATTGGCTCAATTCTAACTTCTAAGTAACCTTTGCACTTATAATTATGCAAACTAGTTCAATTATGTATTTCTATACTTGCTTTGGTTTGTGTTGGCATCAATCACCAAAAAGGGGGAGTTTGAAAGGGAATTAGGCTTACACCTTTTTCCTAATTGATTTTGGTGGTTGAATTGCCCAACACAAATAATTGGACTAACTACTTTGCTCTAGTCTATAAGTTTTACAAGTGCCAAAGGTTCACAATAAGCCAATAAAAAGACCAAGAAAGGGTTCAAACAAAGAGAGCAAAAGACATCCCAAAAGGCACCCTGGTCTGGCGCACTGGACTGTCCGGTGCACCACCGGACAGTGTCCGGTGCACCAGGGCACTTGACACTGAACTCGCTACATTCGGGAAATTCAGAGGGCGCTCCGCTATAATTCACCGGAATGTCCGGTGAAGCACTGGACAGTGTCCGGTGTGCCAGCGGAGCAACGGCTACTTCGCGCGCAACGGTCGACTGCAACGCATTAAATGCACGCCTGCGCGCACAGAGGACAGAGGACGCGCAGTTGGTGCACCAGACAGTCTACAGGACCTGTCCGGTGCACCACCGGACAGCCCAGAGGCCCCACAAGTCAGAGCTCCAACGGTCGAACCCCAACGGCTGGCTGACGTGGCTGGCGCACCGGACTGTCCGGTGCGCCATGCGACAGCAGCCTTCCAACGGCCATTTTTGGTGGTTGGGGCTATAAAAACCCCAACCACCCCCACATTCAATGGCATCTAAGTTTTCCACCTTCAACACATTACAAGAGCTATAGCATTCAATTCTAGACACTCCAAAGAGATCAAATCCTCTCCCAAGTCCGGAATCACACCCAATCAAATAGTGACTAGAGAGAGTGACATTTGTATTCATTTGAGCTCTTGCGCTTGGATCGCTTCTTTTCTATCTCATTCTTCTTGTGATCAAACTCAATTGTAACCAAGGCAAGAGAAACCAATTGTGTGGTGGTCCTTGCGGGAACTTTGTGTTCCGTTTGATTGAGAAGAGAAGCTCACTCGGTCTAGGTGACCGTTTGAGAGAGGGATAGGGTTGAAAGAGACCCGGTCTTTGTGACCACCTCAACGGGGAGTAGGTTTGCAAGAACCGAACCTCGGTAAAACAAATCATCGTGTCTCGCTCTTTATTCGCTCACGATTTGTTTTGCGCTCTCTCTCTCTCGGACTCGTTTCTATTTCTAACTCTAACCCGGCTTGTAGTTGTGCTTAAATTTATAAATTTCAGATTCGCCCTATTCACCCCCCCCTCTAGGCGACTTTTAGATGGCAAACTTAAAATTTCAACAACCTCATTCATGCACATGTGTTCAAATTAAAACTATATTACCATGTGCTAATGCTTGTTGCTCGCCAGCAAGCAAATCCTTCTTTGAGCTAGAATCTCTAGGAATAGATGATATTGCATATCAAGAGCTCAAGGAAGAAAATGAGAGGCTAAGAACGAGCTTGACCTTCTCAAGATAATCGTGATGACATGGTGAAGAAGCTTGAGACGGGTACAACCGTAGCATGCAAAAAATCCCTCGAAGAAAATGCCAAGGACTTGAGAAATGTCAAGTGGAAGGAACAAAAGAAGAAAATCAATACCTCTTCCAAAAGCCTCAACCATGCCTCCATACAAGGTAACATCCAAGGTAATAATCAAGCCACACTTCACACTAAGAAAAATAAGAAGTGTAGTGAATGCTTTGAAAAGGGGCACTTGATTAGGTCATGTCCCTACATTAAAGAAAATGGCTTGGTTATTAACAAGATGATAAAAATGTTTTAGATGCTCTGAGAAGGGACATATGGTTAAGTCATGTCCCTATGTAAAACAAAAGGGCATAATTTTATAAAAGAAAATATTTACTAACCATGTAGCAAGCAAGAGACAAGGAAAGATGAAATCATCAAAACGTGAAGATCGCCTTTACTACATATGCCGAAGGAAGAGACATCTATGCAAGGATTGTCCCATTGGTAACTATTCCGCTCTTAGCTTGTCAATTGATTCATATATAACTAGGCAATCCAAAATTGCAACTTGTGCTAGAAAGGTAATGAGTTTACTAAGTGCTAGCACAAAGGACATTTGGGTTTCTAGATCTTTGTTGACTAACCTTGATGTACCCATCAAGAGATGGGGACCAAAATATGCTTGACAAGCTTTGCAGGGGAAAGGAGATGATATGAAGCTTTGGAGGTGCTTGAGCGGGTTAATTCAATGCTTATTAACTCAAGCTATCAATCTTACAATGTTTTATATCTCTAAGATTGACCCAAAGTTATTTTGAATTATTATATCTAAAACTCATATCATCTCGAGCAAGATATTGATGTTGTAGGGAATAAAGGATTATCCTGTGTGGAAAATCAAAGCCTACAACATGGAGGAAAGCCAAAGGATGGTAACACTTATGTCTTTAAGTGCAAGTATCTTTAATTATCATTTCTCTTGTGTCTTGTGTAGTCACATAGAAAAAGGAAGTACTTAAGAATATTGTTAAATTATGTCACCATTCTTGGGAGAAAGTTTTTTCTCAAATGGTAGATTGCATATTTATCATTTCTATATTATGGCAATCTACATGCTTTAAATAGTTATAAGTACCTCATGGCATGTTTTACATTAATTATTCTATTTTTGCCATGTTCTAGACATAGAGAGAAATATTCCATGTTCTTAAAAGAATAAAGTGTCATATAAGGAATTCAAATCCTTAGGACACTTATAAAAGGGAAGTTCTCTCTATGACTAGAATCGTGAGACTAATGCTTTTGTATAAGTGACTTGAGTAGTCTTACATCAAGAGAATAAGTTTCTATATGGAATGCGTAATCTAACATAAAAAGAAAAGAAATCCAATGATATGTTATGTATTTCTTCTTGCTTAAATTGGATATGATTCTTCTACATTAATCGCTATCCATGTTATGAATTAGATTTGTCCCCATGAATTGAGAGATTAACTATGCTTGTTTTATGAGTTAAAACTGTGCATAATATCATTTATCGGATAATCTAGTTCATGTTATGAAGTTTCCATGTTTTAAGTAATCTACCTGTCATTCCTACCCAAAAATGTTTACTAAATAGGAAACTAGAGCTTGCGTTATCAATGACATCTCTCTTGAGCATATTTATGAAAAATCTACAAGAGAGTGAGTGCATGTTCAATTTAGTAAAAGACACAAGCCTCAAGGTTGCTCTTCACCTAAAGGAAGAAAGGTAAAAGCAAAGGTACGAGAATAATAGTTCCTTTCAATTGGTATTTCTTCCAAATTATCATAATCTACCAATATTAAGATTAGATTTCTTATTTAACTTAAATCTGTTAAAAGTGCATACAATCTTGCTTGCATATATGCACTAGTCCATTAGAATCTAATTCATGTCTTCACTATGTTTGTTCTCATATTGATATGCTTCTAAGTTATTTTAATCAATCATGTGTGGAGAAACATCAATATGATGAATAAAATTCCTATGATTGATTATAAATGTTAAAAGGTGTGTATTCCTCTCTTGTGAAGCTATGCACTAATATTAAAGTTTTACTTCATATCTATGTGACTTATGAATGATGATTTGTCTGCATCTCTTATCTCAAGAAATCATCATTTATCATATACTCCCTTGTGCTACTAATATCTCTCTTTCAAGTATTTTCAATAAGTTTGAAAGGAAAAAGATACAACTATAAAGGGAGGGCACTCAAATAAAAAGGAGATGTCAAGAATAACAACACCCACTTAGACAGTAAGATCTTCAAATCAATCAATGGTGTGGTTGTAGGTATTCTAAACCTTTTTCCATTTTGAGAATACCAGGCATAAGCTGATTATTACAAATTTTATATGCCTTGATCAAGATGTTCAATGAATTCCCCTATTTTTCTTTAAGATAGAATGCATCTAACCAAGTCATTTAAATACTTGATGCACATCTTTAGAGGGAGCTCATTTCTATATCTTTATTATGTTGAGACTAACACTTTCTCTTAGTAATCTCATGTAGTCTCATGTATGAGAATAAGTTTCTCATAAAGTATGCTACTACAACTCAATCCAATTTGGTAAAGAAGTATCACTTTTATCAAGGACTGCAACTTTCATTATTCAAGTAGCATAATCACTAGATTCTCCTGTTATAAGCTTATTTGATAACCTAGTGCATATCATTTGATCACATATGTTATACTCTTGATCACTGAATAGCTTCAATTGATACTTATGTTGCTTAGTGCTTCATGTACTATCAATTGATGTCTCTCGGGTATATGCACTAAGTCAAAAGGAGAGTTTAGGATAAATTTATGCATTTTGTGATCTACTTGATATGTGATAATAATGATTTGTTTAGAGAAAAGGATCGCTAGTTATAGAATTCTCTCGTGTGCAAAATAATTTTATACATTGTCTTGAGCATAGGACTTAAGTAACGAAGACTAAGGACAAAGTACAATGAAGAGAGCGTCTCTATGTGAAGGTATAAAAGGGTAAACTACTTCCTATCATTTACACATGTACCTAGATTTTCCTCTTATAGATATATTGCATATCTTTAAGTTACAAGAGGAAGAAAAAGCATGTCTATGCATAACCATGCTTCATACCTAGTTTAACCTCTCAAAATTTCATTCCTGCTTTGATGCGTTTTTGTTAAAACTAGGTGAAGTGATATTTTTGTCAAAGAGCTTAAAGCTTAACCTTGTAACAAGGATAAGCTACCTTTGTTACAAAGGTGGAGGTTCCTTAAGCTTCCTTGAACCATTAAGGGTAAATGGATCAAATGTTTATACCATGCTTTCATCAGTACATAGTCTGTCATGATCATCACATTTATATTATGACACATTGCACTTCACAATTTCTATAATAAATCTTAACTGGCATATCTTTTGATCTTATATATCTCTTTCAGTTGGTACCTGCTCTTAATTTATATTTTTGCTATACCAAAGTTCAATGTGTAGAACTTGCATCCTCAGACCTCACAAGTCCTAAAGTGCATTGATCTACAAGTATTCATCACTTGTATGCACAAGTTTAGAGGGAGAAATTCTCTACACATTAAATCCTTGAGACTAACCATTCTTCGAGAATATGTTATGCTTAATTTCAATTGAAAGGAAAATGGAGTTTTGAGCAAAGGGAGCGCTTCCACTTCATATTCGTTCAGTATCAAACACCCTTGCCAAAACTGAGAGCATCTAGAGGGGGGTGAATAGGTGATCCTATAAAATTCAATATTAAATAGCACAAACTTGGTTATGAAATGTTAGTGCGATTAAAACCAAGTTGCTAAAGTGAACATTTAGAAGAAAACCAATCACAATGAAGATGGACACAAGACACGGTGATTTTTATCCCGTGGTTCGGCCAATGCCTACTCCACGTTATGGTGACCTCCTTCGGTCAAGGATTGCACTCAATCCCTCTCAAGTGATCCAATGATCAACTTTGACTACCATAGTTTACTTCCTTTGCGGTCTTTTCCTGTTTGCAAAGAATCTCCACAAATTGGAGCATCTCGCCCTTACAATCTTTGATCACAAGAGAAGCACAAGAGTAAGGGAGGGAAAGCAACACACGCAAGACTCAATTCGCAACAAACACACGCACACAAGCCAAGATGTGAGCATAAAACACGGCGCAGGGAGTTCACAACTCAAAGGGTGCTCAAATCTCTAACACAATGATCTGAATGCGTGGTGGCGGAGTCTAGGCGTCTTAGAATGATCAGAGAATGCTTGTTGTTCTGCTCCATACGCCTAGGGGTCCCTTTTATATCCCCAAGGCAGCTAGGAGTCGTTGGAGATCAAATTGGAAGGCAATTCTTGTCTTCTGTCGGGTGGTGCACCAGACAGTCCGGTGCACCACCGGACATGAACAGTTCCTGTCCGATGTCTGATCTCCTTCCTTTTCTGGTGAAGCCGACCGTTGGGTCTTTGGTCCCGTTGGCGCACCGGACACTGTCCGGTGCACACCGGACAGTCCGGTGTGACCATTCGACCATTGGCTCGGCCACGTGTCGCCTATTGATCGCACAGATGACAGTTGGCCGTGGGCGCCGTTGGCTCACCGGACAGTCCGGTGCACACCGGATAGTCCGGTGAATTATAGTCGCGGCGCCTTCGCTTTTTCCCGAGAGCAGCGAGTTCGCCACTGGGCTAGCCTGGGCACCGGACACTGTCCGGTGCACCACAGGCTGGAGCTGGTTTGGTTGAACATAGCCAATTCTTCTCCAATTCTTTTCCTCTTTTCTTGGTAATGTCTCTAGTACTTAGATAAACATGTTAGTACACAAAAACAATTTACTAGGGCTAGAAACACACCTTGATTCTTGATTTGCACTTTAGCACATATGAACTAAAACAATATGTGTTAGCATCTAATCACCAAAACATTTATAGAAATGGCCCAAGGGCACATTTCCCTTTCAAAAACTCATGTACTTCAGTTCTATATCTATATTAAAAAGGCCTCAAAATTTCTTCATTTTTGGTGCTTAATGCCAAAGGGGGAGAAAGTATTAGGCCAAAGCAAAAGAACCACACCACCACCCTATTTTTTGAAAATGTTTTATCTTCCAAATTGGTATTATTACATTTGCAAGAACCCTCTTGACAACTAAAGAGGAGAAAAGCTATTTTATACCAAAGGGGAGAATTTCTTCAGGGGAGTTTTTTAAATGGCCAAAGGAAAAAGCATTTGAAAAAAGGGAGAATCTTTAAATCTTAAGAAATGCTCTTAAAATCTCATTCGTGTACCTTAGGCCATATGCAAATAACTTTGAAAAGATTTTATCAAAAGATTTGCAAAACAATCTAAGTGGTGCAAGTGTGGTCCAAAATGTTAACTATATCAAAACAGTCATATATACTTAGAATTGCTTTCATTTCAAAGTAACTTATACAGATATGTCAAAATGTAAACTAGCTACATTTATATACTTTGTATTTGCTTTGGTTTGTGTTGGCATCAATCACCAAAAAGGGGGAGATTGAAAGGGAAATGGCCTCAACCATCTCCTATAATTGATTTTGGTGTTTAACGACCATCACAAAACTTATGGACTAACTAGTTTGCCTAGTTGATTTTTTCTCAAGTGCATAAAGTTCATATAGAGTTGTAAGGAAAATGGACCCCGAACCATTTGGCTCAATAGGTTTTGATGTTTGATGATCAACACAGCCTATGGACTAATGTGTTTGCCAGTGTTTATGTTTGTAGTTCACAGGATAAAAAGAGGATTGCACTAAGGCAATAAGGATGCAACACCTCAAAAGAAGACATAAAAAAAGCAGAGAAGCCCAAGACTCAAGAATAAAAGAAGCCCAAAAGAATCAGCGAAGAAATCCAAGAAAAGGGCAGTCAGTCAGCGCACTGGTGGTGCACCGGACTGTCTGGTACTCCGGTGGGACACCGGGCAGTCTGCGCAGAGAGGCCCACAACGGGCGCTCTTGGGTTGTGGCACTGGACTGTCCGGTGTGCACCAGACTATTTGACAACGGTCGGATCCAACAGTCGACTGTCGCAGACCTCAACGGTCGGCTGACGTGGCTAGGGCACCGGACAGCGAACATTGCATGTCCGGTGTGCACCAGACTGTCTAGTGCACCCCGGACAGTCTGGGTAGTGGTCGGATCCAACGGTCGACTGCTACAGACCCCAACAGTCGTCTGATGTGGCAGACATCAGACAATGAATAGTGCCCTGTCTGGTGCGCCCGTCGACAGAAAGTTGCTGCTTTCTGTCCAACGGCTATATGGGTGGTTGAGGGCTATAAAAGCCACCCCGACCAGCTCACTCATGGCATACATTGATCTATATCATACACAAGAGTTGGGTATTCACTCCTATCTACTAGAGCAACACTTCTATACACATCAAAGCCTCACAAGTGCCACAAAAGAGAGATCAAGCAAGAAAGACTTACTCGTGTGTGTTTAGCGATAGTGCCTTGTAAGAATCATTGAGAGAAAGTGTGTGCTATCTCTTGTGATCATTTGAGCGTGGAGTTTTGACTCCCATTCATTGTAAAGCTAGCAAGAGCCCCTTATCTTTGTGGTTGGCCTTGCGGAGACTTCGATCTTTTCTTGACAAAGAAGAAGGAACACTCGTCGGTCTTGGTGACTGTTGGAGAGAGGGAAAAGGTTGAAAAAGACCCGTCCTTAGTGGACTCCTCAACGGGGATTAGGTTCTTGGTGAACCGAACCTCGGTAAAACAAATCACCCGCGCCATTTGTGTTTATTACTTGTGATTTGTTTTTCTTCTCCCTCTCTAAGTTCTCTTGCACTATTCTTTGTTGATATTGCTTTATGTTGCTTTGAGTTAAATTCTCATATATAGAAGCAACGCCTTGCAAGAAAGAACTTGTGATTTTCTTCTTCTTATCTAAGCCCTCTTGCATTATTCTCCATTATCATTTTAGTTATGTTGTTTTGTATTAATTCCGCATTCTTTGAAATCAATATTGTTGAAAGCAAAGGACTTAGTTTTATACTCCGATCATTGTTCATCTTGTTTAACCGCTAATCGAGAGATCAAGTTCGGGTTCAAAGTTTACAATTTTCAGGTTTCTCCTATTCACCCCCTCTAGGCGACTTTCATAAGTGACACGGTGATTTTTATCCCGTGGTTTGGTCAAGCGTATAATGCTTGCCTACTCCACATTGTGGCGTCCCAATGGACGAGGGTTGCACTCAACCCCTCTCAAGTGATCCAATGATCAACTTGAGTATCATTGTTCTTTCTTATCTCAAGTTTTTCTCATTGTGAGAAATCTCCACACTTTGGAGTCTCTCATGCCTTACACAATTGATCTCAAATAAACCACAAGAGTAAGGGGGAGTAGAGACACACATAAGAGACAAAATCATAGTAACACACGCACACACGTCAAGAGAAGAGCACAAGAGACAATGCAACAGAGTTACAACTCAAAACACATGCTCGAATCTTAATCTATCAAAGCAAAAGTGGGGTCGCAATGTTGTAGGATGTTCAAAGGATGTTGTGTAAAGCTCCATGCGCCTAGGGTCCCTTTTATTGCCCCAAGGGACATAGGAGCCATTGGAGCTCCATTTGGAAGGCCCTGGTTGTCTTCTGTCCGCGGGTGCACCAGACTGTCCGGTGCACACCAAACAATGAACAGTGCAACGGCTACGAAATCCCTGATTGGCTGGTTTCCTATTCTAGGGGTCACTGGACTGTCCGCTGGGTGGCACCGGACTGTCCGGTGCACCATGTGACCATTGGCCCTCGGACGACGTGGCCACTAGCCATTGGCTAGCTGGCACACCGAACGGTCCGATGCTCTGCGCGGACGGTCTGGTGAATTATAGCCAATGTAGGCTGAAATTCCCAAGAGCGGGCTATTCGGCGAACCGTGCACCGGACTGTCCAGTGTGCACCGGACTGTCCAGTGTACACCGGACTGTCCGGTGAGCGGCACTGGACCGTCCGGTGTAGTGCAGACCAGTCCATCTTCTTCTTCAATCTAAGTCTCATTTGTTCCTTTTGGCTTGACTTCATGAAGTCCCTAGCACTTAGACAAGTATGATTAGCACACAAAACAATTGACTAAGTGTCTAGAGCTTACCTTTTTCACTTGCCACCATATAGATTTGTATTTTGCACTCTTCCAAGCTCAATTTGCTTTACTTGTCTATCCTCATTGCTCATTAAAGATGATGTTAGTATAAACATAATGTGTTGAGAATTTAATCACCAAACAGCATAGAAGTGGACCAAGCACACATTTCCCTTTCAAGTGTCGGGCACTGAAAATGCCGAGAAAATCTCAAACTTCGTAGAAAATTTGCGTGGGGTAAATGATGTTTACTGGTGAAATATGAACCCGAACAAACCAAAAATCGAAGCGTAGATCAGAAAACCCGAGAGAGATGGGGTTTTGTTAGGATTTTCAAAACGAACTCAAATGAGAATCAACTCGGATCACGACTAAAAACTGCACCGTGAGGGCGTACGCAGTGATCCAAATAGTCTACCTCCACCCAAATCAATCCCCAACAATACCCATGTCTCAAGAACTCAAAGATTCTCCACAAATCCACAAGAGAAGGGGAAGGGAGAAACTAAGAACACAAAACTTTAGAATTTCAGCAAGGAACAAAAACTGAGATTGAGAAGTGACCAAAACCTGTGGGACGTACCGCGACCCTTCCTCAGATTAAATCAGTGAAGAACAAGTACATAGTCGAAGTACAAAATCATTGTGGATCCTTTGCTAAAAACTAGAGCAGTCTAGAGATGGAAATATAAGAGCTAACATCCTAAGCCGAAACAAATGGCAGTCAAGTGATACTAGACTAACCAGCCCTCCCCTCTATTTATAGAGGGTTATTTCTGTTTCCTAAACTACCCCTACTTATATAGAGCCTATCCACTCCGCCAGGGGAAAAATATACCAACTCCTAGGTTTTTGATCCGACGGCCACACGCTCCACACGAAGTGTGCTGCCACTGGTTCCCTCTGGAACCACCGCCGCCTAGTTTTGAGGCTCAAACTCAGCAAAACCCGCCATTAGTAGCGCAATGGTGGTTTTAAGGCTCAACCACCAAACCGTCATGAGTACCGCACCGCGTGCACGTCCTCCATGACCAAAATGTGTTCAGCTAGTCCTCGACCACGCCGGCAACACGGTCCACTCCACCACGCCCTCGCGCGAGTTCGTGTCCCAGGTGTCAGCCGCTATGGCTAGTCACCCGGTTGCTCCGTTATGTAAGTCAAGACCCAGCACTCGCCCTTCACCGCTATTGGTCCATCAGCATGAGCCCGCATGACTTTCTCCTCAGCCATCGACCACCATCCCTGTGCTCCACACCTTCACACCACAAGCCAATCAACATGGCTGCACATACATAATCTCACACTCTGGTCAGTCCACTTACTACCCCAGAGTGCTACCCATTGACAATCACTCATCATCAACCCGAACCACCAGGGACAAGTCAACCTTGTGTTGACACAACCCTATTCTATTTTAGATTCTTCCATCACTTTAGGTTGAGCAGCAAAGACAGGCTCGAATGTAGGAGCAATAGAGTGAGCGAATGCTCATGATGTTTGAGCAGATATAATATAGCCAGGATTAGTTCCAATAGTGACTACTTGCCACTCAATAGTAGACTTTAGCATTCATAGAGCATATGCTACGCTACACTAGTGCATCATCGATGGTTTCCCCTATATAGCAGTTTGGTCCACTAGCTAATACTACTATAGTGACTCCAATTTTACAATCTAGTGGACTTAAGAGTTAGGGTTAGCTATTGTTTTAGTATGCATCGCCTCATCTCTAGTATATATAATTGTTTGCTACATAGGGCTCAAGGCAGGCATAGGGGATATATAGTGGCAGCTTAGCAGGAGACCACTTTAGCATAGACTATACCTAGATAGTATATGTCACTAGCTTCAGTTACTAAGATCATATCTAATACATTTATGAGATCATTGGTCACCCCATTCCCTAGCTTAAGGGGTTGTGCCTACAATAGCTCCAGCTACTACACCCATGGAGACGCTAGCATCGTTAATAGCTTCATTGGAGCCAACATCAATAGTGAGTCAGCCTCCTCCAATCATAGTCACTCCTACTCTAAAGATTGCAGAGACAGATACAACAACAACTTTAGAGTCTCAGGTTCAGGCTGCTCCCATTACTCTTGAAAGCACCTCTGTTGAGACTCCACTGATCGACATGGTTCTTGAGTCTTCTACTTAGACCTAGCACACCTTCTCTTTTATACTAGAGATAGTAGGTCAGACAAATGTCAATAGTATAGTTTTAGATGATACACCTTATTTCCAATAGGTTGAGCTCACTCCACATGTCTTAGCGCCCGATACATATATCCCTTCACCACCTACCTCCCCTAAGGTTTTGGTGCTTGAAGCCAAAGGGAGAGAGGGACCAAGCATGCTAGATTCAAGGGGAGCATGTGATATTGACTTTCTCTTTTGTGTGTAATACTTTCCATGCATTCATGCTTACTTCCATGCATTATGTGTGTGTGCTTATCCTGTTGTATAGATATCATGTCACTTAGTCATTTCTCGTTCACTATGTTTCTATTATATTTCTATTAAACAAACTTTAACTTCATACTCATGCTTATTTCATATCCTTAAGTACATATAATGAAAACCTAACTCATTTCAAACTCAAATATGCTCGAGGTAGTGTTGTCATCAATCATCAAAAAGAGGGAGACTAAAAGTATCTAGGCCCTTAGTGCATTTCGGTGATTATGACAACATAATATTATTGTGACTAACGTGTGTTTTGTAGAGGCATTTGAGTTTACTCATAGTACTAGAGATTGTTTAGGCAATCAATGATTTTCATACCCCCGGTAATGGAATTCATTTTGGTTTTCAAAGAATGAATGTCATGGTTAAGGGCATACTAGTTCTAAGTGTTGATTGGGGTTAAGAGAGAATTAAAGTAGTTTAGGACTTTGTTTCCTTTGGTCATACTATAAAAGAGGGTATGAAGTAGTAGCTTGACCTAGGTCGGTGTTTGGGATTTCACCATAGATAAATGCATCCCTTGATAATTCAGAGTTAACTGAGTTAACTGTTAGCCATTTGTTATCAACATAGGCTTGCAGAATCAATTACACACCAAGTGAAGCAATCAAAAGTGAGAAACTTCTAGCTACGAAGACTTCACCTTAATGCCTTGACTATGAAGACTAAGGGTGTGTGTGGTTTTGCTTTTGGTTTTGAATTTTATCCCCTAAAAGCCAAACCAAAGAGCTCAATCTAGGTAGCATCTTTTTCCAAAAGTTGTCTTTCTCGCAATGCAAAATTGAAACACACGAAGTGCCATTCCACGGACGAGCGGCAGAAACACACGAAGTGCCATTCCAATATCGTTGTTCGCTTTGGATTAAGGGGTTGTTTGGTTCTATACCCATGGTGCCAAAATTTGCCATACAATTTTATGCCACACTTGACTAAGGTGCCTAAGGTTAGACGCTCAAATTCTACACCACAGTTTACCACACCTAAGTGAATCTTGCCACACTTTTACTAGTCATTGACGAGTGAGACCTACGTAGCAGGAGAAAAATCTTGTCAAAACTGTGGCTTCAAACCAAACATATGCCTAACTTGGTCAAACTTGTCTAACCTTATAGCATCTCCAAGAGATTCTTCAATTTTTGCTCTTTATTTACCTTTTCATAAAGATTATACTCTATATATAACATCTCACTCCAACAGACTATCTATCTAGTTTGGCTAGTCAGGTAGCTAGCCAAATTTGGCTAGTGAGAGAGTCAATTTAAAGAGCCAAATAGCTTGGCGAGTCATATCACTAGTCTGTTGGAGGGTTATTTTGTTGTTAAATAGTTCAAATTTGGTTTAGCGAGACATTTAGGTAGTCTCTTGAAGATGCTCGTAGGCGTGACAAACTATGGCAAGTTAGGCAGCAAACCAAACAACCCCTAAGCTAGTTGTTTGGAATGTTACAACTATAATCCGTAGAAACAACATTGTAAAAGTAGTAAAAGCTGATATGGATTAAAGCCAAACAAATAGGCCTGTGATTACAATGATGCAATGCACACCACACGAATGATCCATCTCGGAACCTAAGGAAAATAAAAAGGCAATTCGAGATTTCTTTTTTCCCAATCTCGAATTATCTCTCGATCAGGAGCCAGTACAGCTTCAGCAGCAGCAGCACCACCCACCACTCCGAGTTCAGTGTAGACACAATCATCCAGTGTAGTATATGGCATGAAAGATGAAATGGTTGTTTCCTCTAATGCCGTCCCATCTGTTGCAGTACGGCCCCGACGAGATGCAGGGAGCCGGTCACGCAGATGAGGCCTGGAGCCGTGCCTCTGCTCTCCAGGAGCTGGGAGGCAGCAACGATCAGGTTCGAGGAGAACGGCGCCACGTCTTGGCACCCGATCACCATGGGCTTTCTTCCGGAATTCGACGATGGACTGCAGTCCAAGAGATCACTAATGTGCTCTGGGGTTTCAGCACCACTGACGCCACCGATGTCCACGTACTCGATGCCACGATCGCGTGCCGCGGCTATCCATACTTCTTTCAGGGACGAGGCTGGCATTGCGCGGGAGGTTCCTCCGGCGACGCTCGCCTCTGTCAGCAGCACAACGTCAGGCGTTTGACCTGCAGCAAGTTTCAATGATAATGTGGCATCAATTTCAGCAATAGCTTTCATTCATGCGCCTGCCTGCACTTCAAATGCACAGCAAGGGATGAGCAGTGCTAATACCTGAGAGAAGCTGCTCGGCAAACGCAAGATGCTCCTTGTCACTAGCCATTCCGACAACAAGCGCTAGAGGCCCTTCTGGTCTGACAGTTTTTATCACGCCTGATAAAGCCTTTGCAGATTCCTCAGTATGAGCTGTAAAACATAGTTCAAGCATCACTGACCGACGCTCCTAACCACTGGAAGGGGAGGGATGTCAAGAGCAGGTTATAGCAGAGGTTAACCTCCATCAATTAGTACAGTGGATGCGCTATCGAACCCAAGTGCCGAGGCTTCCTCTGCTGTGAGAAACTGGCTCCTACCAGGAAGTTGGGTCTCCTCTAAGCCGGCTTGGATAGAAGCGTCAGAGATATCCCATCCTTAACATACCAAAGCCATGCCATAGGAGGAAAAATAGATCAGTGAATGCGTGTGATATAAGGAGGGCAAATGAACAAAGAGCTACACAGAAAGCAAATGTCCAGCCTTGTTCGCAATCAAGCTTCAAGGAACCAAAATTTAACATGCTATTAACAGTGGAGAAATGTTGCTTTGATGAAACTGAATGGAGGAACTGTCACAGCAAATTGGCTTATTAGGAGTATTGTTACCTTGACTACAGAGACAGAGAGCTGCGCAAGCAGCTGTGACAGCATTCTGACGTTGATGATCTCCCAGCAGCTGGAGGTTTATGTCATGCATTTCAATCGACTGAAAAGGATGATTTGCGCTGATCAGTCAGATGATTTGAAAACAGATGGAAACCTATCGATTTCAGATGATGTAGGTGAGGTTCCCAATGTAACTCACCAAGGGTACATCCCTTGAAATCTTAATGCTGATGTAACAGCGTTGATACGGCTTACCATTATCCCAATCTATGCATTTTGTAAAGCTCTTGATGCCATGACCACAAGCAGATATCACGGGAGATTGTGTCAAGAATGCCCTGTCACGAATAATTTGCTCAATATCTTCTGAAAATGGTCCACCAATCACAACCTGATAAAAATGTTTGATATCCAGGTTACATCTTGTCTAGGTCTGAAACTAAGCTGGGATATATAAAAAAATCAATGGCACTGTCCTCATTTGGACCACGTATGCCATGGTAAGAAATTCATATCTGCGTGGACACGTGAGTTGTGGAATAAGAAGGATTGAGGAAGCTAGTTAGAGGAAATTGGAAGAGGGAGGGTTTCTAATACTGTTGCTCCTTGCATATAGTGCAATGTGACAAGACTGAAGACATGATGCAACATTTGAGGCAACACAATATGTAGCGCACAACGCAAGGGAAACAACTCAATCTTAAAATGTTGCTTTAAGAAACAAGTCTGAGAATCAAGCAGTCTGGGTAAAACATAAACAAGAATAACGGAATAAGGAAAGGGTCTGCATCATGTCCAATCACAATTAGCATATACTGTGACAGTTCTTTCGTAAGGATAACGCAACTGGACAAAAGTCTTCTAGAAAGATGCAAGAAAAAGGGTAACATCTTTCTCGTGTTACTGAACAAAAACAAGAACAAGATTCCTACAATGGAATGAACCAGGTGTCAGGAGCAGGGCTTGTCATATCAACCATTTAATACAAGTAAAAAAACAAGTGCTAGACACATTTAAGTTGGCTGTAAGCTCAAGGTATAAACAGGAGCAATACTGGTAGACATACAGCAGGAAAATGATTAGAGAATTACATACCGGTCGTCCTTGTTTGATGATTCCAGACTTTGCTATTGCTATGCTTTGCAGGGAGCCACCCAATGCAACCAGATGTTCCCTCCCTACTGTTGTTATGACAGATGCTGCTAATTCAGTACTTCGAATAACATTTGTTGCATCCCTAGCTCCACCAAGACCTGCCTAGAAAATAAATAGATAAATGCAAACACTACTGAAATCATTTTTGTGACTGAGAATCAGTATTGGACAGATGACAGTGAGAATGTGACTCAACACTGAAAATCATGGCCCTTTGCCTTCGAGATAAAATGGACCTATTCCACTGCCCTTATTATGTTCATTTGATCTTATATTATAGTGAGGTCTGTTAGGTATATGTATAGGCATGTATATCTTTGTACTCACCTTACCTGTACACCAAGTCGTACGGTCTATATATTAAAAAAGTCACGTCCACACACAATGAGTGTATGGTGTTTCCCTAATTGTTTACATGGTATCATGAGTCCGAACCTAACTTGACTCCTTCCCTCTGCTGCCGCACCCCACCCCCTAGCCGCCAACACTTTCCCTAGGGTACCGGCAGCTCCCCTCCCCTCTCTGTCCGTCGACCCCAAACCCTAGGGCACCAGTGGCCTCTCCCTTCCTGCTACATCTCCAGTTGAAGCCGCTGGTCTCCTCTCATAGGTACTGATCGCCGCTGCTACTACTCCCAATCGTCGCCACCCTTGTTCTTATGGCGCCACCAGACTCCCAACACCACATTCACCACATCCACGACAGAGGACATCCCTCCAACAACTAGGAGCAGCCGATGGTGATCGCCCACCACTATGCCACTGCCTACGTCAAGTCCCACGTCCCCATGACATTGGCGATGCAAAAGTCCAACTAAGTGGGCATCCCACTTCAAGACCTTGTGCAACAAATTCGGCCTCAAATCACACATCGACAGCACAGGCGCTGCCAATCCCACTGACCCTTAATGGGATCAAGCAAACTATTGTGTCCGTAGTTGGATATTCGGCTCCGTCGATGACTCCATCCTCAACCTCACCATGGATGGCAACGACCAGACTACGCATGATCTCTAGGTCACCATCGAGAACCTCTTACGAGCCAACAAGGATCCTCAGCCCATCTTCCTCTGCCATGAGTTCCACTCCATGCAGCAGGGCGACACTTCCATCAACTGCTACCAGCGCATAAAGACCACCACCGACACCCTCCGTGACGTTGGTCATCCAGTCTAGAATTTTGAGCATGTCCTCAACCTTCTCTGTGGCCTCAACATCATTTCTCCAACACTGTCGACATCATCACCAATTCCATGGTGCTACCCAACTTCGCCATCGCACGCAACATGCTCACCCTCAAGGAGTTGCTTGCTACATGGTTGTTCATTGAATTTAGGTCTAGTCTTTGCATCCTGGATCCTCCCGACTGCTGGCGAGTGTTAGAGATATGTATAGGTGTATGTATCTTTGTACTCACCTTACTTGTACACTAAGTCATACGGCCTATATAATGAAAGGTCACCCCCCACACACACAATGGGTGTGTGGTGTTTCCCTAATTCTTTACAAGGTCCATATGAAAGCAATCATTGAAAGTGCTAGCAAAGCGTAACTTTTTAAATTATTAGTATTATTTCCTTCGGTCTTGTATCTCGTGTGCTTTTGTATGCTAGCCATTTGGCCTACAATCTCATAATAGATCAGTTGCCTATTCTATGTTCATAGTGGCACTCTTGTGACTTCTGTTCAGCACAATATAAGTTTGTATGCCTATCTATGATTTGGCAAGTCAATCCAGTCTAGACAGCATCCTATATACCTTCTCAACTTAGTCATTATCTATTTGGACACTTCTTCAGTTAGCGACTTGTAATCATTTTGGAAGGGGTCCATGTCAATGCCTGCCTTACCATGCAAAGAATTCATTGAAAAACTTTTTTCCTTTTTCAGTGATATCAATTGCATTGCTTCTTATTTTAGTCTTGACATTTAACAGCAGTGAACACAAAAGTTTAGGTCATATAAGGCAGTAACAGATGTCCTGTAACTTACTTCAATGATGGCAATGTCAACATTCTGTTGTGAGAATAGAAGAAATGAGAGAGCAGTAAAAACCTGCAAAGGCATGCAGATTATTTCTGGAAGTCATGACTGATCAAATGAGAAACAAACATGAACAGTTTCAAAGCCAATAGTGTTTGATAGAAAAAATCCCATCAGTTGCTTAGAATAATTATTTGTATGCGTCTGCAAAACAGTCAAATTCTAGTCATCACATGTAGGTTAATTTCCAATACTAAACTACCTCAAAATGTGTCAGGGATCCATTTTCCGATTCTATTGCTTCATCAATGGCTTTCTTAGCCTCGTCAAAAAGATCACTCAACAGTCGTACTGGAACAGGGCCTCCATCATTTCCAACAGAAATCCGTTCACGTATTGTTAGAAGATGTGGACTGCACAGAGACAGAATTATAGCGATGTTAAGAAACGGTGAGATGCAATTATTATTTTTTTATATACATAAGCCTCATTCAATCAAATCTGCTTAAAAACAGACTACATTTTGCTCGTGCATACCACATTGAATTATTAACATCCCTTTTAGGCTATTACTCTTAGAGCAGCTCCAAGGGCTGACGAAAACGCACCTGAAAACTGGTTTTAGCCTTGCAAACCGAAAATACCACGCCCCAACAGTTCCCCTATCTTCTCCTAAAAATCCGCCCGTCCCGCATCTGACCCCCGGCGTCCCGCAATTATTTGTGACACCATTTCTTCCCCCAATCCATCGCCTCCCGTGCTTCACAGCCGTTTGCTGCGTTCTTTCACCCGCGCGCGCTCGGTTTTGTTGGCACAGTGGAGTGAATAGCGGCGGCGGTGTGAGAAAAATCAGAGGCTGCGGCGGAGGATGAACCGTCCACGACTCGAGACGCAGTACGCCGTGAATGGCTGCGGCGGTGAACAAGTGCGCCGTGACAGCCAGCTGATGCGGAAGGTCTTGTCCTTCGGCGGCGGGATCCTGCAATGGCAAATGGAAGCGCCTAAAGAACACAACCTCGACGGCAACTTGTCTGCAACAATGGAGCTCACGCCCAACAGTATGTGGTTCTTTATCTCAATATTCAATGTGGATCCGAGGCGGTTGTGGCGTGCGGAGAAGACGAGTGCGAGGGCTGGGGGCGAGCGAGAGGCAGGGAGGGGGTGAGGAAGAAGGCGAGGAAGCAGAAGGAGGACAGTGCGTGAGAGATGGCGAAGGCGAAGTAGGTCGAGAATCCGAGCCGGATGGGGATGCGGCAATGGCGATCCTGTACTGCACCCGCGCGTCGGGGTTGGGCATGGAGATAGTGCCCACGGTGGCATTTGCGCTGGCGCCGCGGGAGAGGGCGAGTTGTGCGATGGCGCCGGCGGCAGGGAAGTAGTCAAGGGAGAAGGACGGGGAAGAGATCAAGGAAAGGGCAGTGGCTCTGCTATTGGAAGTAGCCATCAGAAGGGTGGACGAAGAAATGAGAACAGGGTGCGCTGGCCCCTGGCCATCAATAAAAAATGGCATAGAAGGGTATGGGAATCTGAATCAGGAACAGAACAGAAGCTCCCAAAGACGAAGAGCCAGCAGGGTGCGCTCACAAATGTTAAGGGAAATAACAGCTAGCTGTATGTAGACAGAATGCTAACTGTATCTAGACACAATGTCTTTTTATTGATATCCTTTGATACATTTCATATGTCGTCTCCATCTAAAAGTTCAGCAATACTCTTTGTGCATCATGCTAGAAGCAGCTGTTGTTCTCTGATACAAGTCATATGTCTTTTTATTGATATCCTTTGATACTAGTCAAATAACAGCTAGCTAGAGCATGTTCGGCTATCTTCTCTATCAGTCGAAGCAACTGATGTGGCTTGTGGAGTCACTTCTCATCTTTCAATATATTAAGGGCTCAAATTTAGTCTATTATACTATTGTGTCTGAAGTAATACACCAAAAACTGAAAAGTATGTGGAAGTCGATCAAAACCAGTGCTAACAGCCAAAGCTTTTGAATACCTGACAGCCATAAATAGCAGTGCTCACTGATGTTCAGGCTATGCTCTTCCAAATCTATCTGCGTAAACTGCAAAGCTACATAGAAGTGCACTAAAATGCTCTTTATCGAAAACATAGAAGTGCACTGCAGCAGGACCCTTTAATTTGTATTGTATTTTTTGTGTAGTGCAACAGATCCCTTTAATTTACATGCCCTTTTTTCTGTAATAATTAGTCACATAGATGTACAGCAAGAGAAACATACCTGTGATCATTCAATGGTCCAATGTGTGCAGGGAATGGCTACTTTTCAAGGCTGATGGATGACAACATAATGGGGGACCTTCAGTCACAAGCATGGGAAAGATGGTAGAGTTGAATCAACAACTAATGGTGTCTTCAATACTCTGAGTGGGTTTGAAGCGGCAGACAGACAAAATAGTTGGCAATATTTTAAGATGCTCCTCTCTGATAAGGAGTCGCTTTTGGATGATCTTGAGGGAGAAAATTCTGATCAAAGTGATTCAGACCATGTCACACTAGCGATAAGTATTGAGGACACAGGTGTTGGGATACCATTGCAAGCACAAGATCGTGTTTTTACACCATTTATGCAGGCTGATAGTTCAACTTCAAGGAATTATGGTGGTACTGGCATTGGTTTAAGCATCAGCAAGTGTCTAGCTGAACTTATGGGTGGGCAGATAAGTTTTGTCAGCCGTCCTTTTGTTGGAAGCACATTCACTTTCTCCGCCACACTGAAGCGCTCATACAAAGATACTTCAGTTGATTCAAGTAGGAGCTTGTCAGAGGCACGCACTACCAACTGCTTTTAAGGGAATGAAGGCCATCTTGATAGATGGGAGACCTGTACGTAGTGCTGTTACAAGATATCACCTCAAGAGGTTGGGAATAATTGTTCAAGTTGTGAACAATCTGAGTGCAGTAGCAAAAGCTTTCCCTGGACAAAATGGAGCAACTGTTTCTAGGTGAGTGTTCTTAAGTGAGTTTACTAAATGCTGGAGATACAATTGGTTGAGCAGTGATTCACATTTCAGTACTTTCCCTCACATGGAGGCTCCCCCAACTGCAAGCCTTATATGTGGAATGGGAGTAGGGAACATTTCTTTTATTAAATTGTGTGACTAAAGATTTGAATTTGAGATCTGGCCTTGTTAGTTGTTACCATGTTGAACTGCATGCACCGACGGCCTCAACAAAACCCTAAGCTGGTGGGAAAGGCAGACAACTCATTAATATATTTTACTAGATATAATAGATAAACTGTCTATGTAATCAGTCTGTCCTGAATAAGCTTTTTGCTTTATTGAAAAAGTATAGGACCCTAAAATCCTTGACTGACCTTTTATTCCCAATTTGTTTCGGAGAATAGCATAAAACATTCTTAAAGCACCAGAATATGCAATTTATACTTCTTTTGTATGTCCTTTGAAATCATAACATTTATTCTCTTGTAGGGAAAAGGCAACCATTCTTTTTATTGAGAGTGACTTCTGGAGGCCTGAGACAGATGTTCAGTTACTGAACCATCTACGCGAGAACAAGAACCGTCAGTTGTCTGATGGGTAGAAGGTAGTTCTTTTGGTCACCTCCGAAGACAAGGACAAGTATGGATCCATATTTGATATTGTGATGTGTAAGCCTATAAGGGCAAGCACAATTGCTTCGTCGATTCAACCACTGCTCAGAGTAGTGATGCCCGAGAGAAGAGATAATCAGAATCGGCCATCGTTTCTTCGCAGCTTGCTGGTTGGGAAGAATATACTGGTCGTAGATGATAATAAAGTCAATCTCAGAGTTGCTGCAGCTGCGCTCAAGAAGTACGGTGCTAATGTAGTTGTGTTGAAAGTGGCAAGGATGCTATCAGTCTACTTCAACCCTCACATTGATTTGATGCATGTTTAATGGATGTTCAGATGCCAGAGATGGATGGGTATGAATTAAATAAATAAAACCTCGTTTGTCGATACTTTGCCTGCAATTGGGTCACTGACTTGTGGGGTCAGCTCAGACCGGGCCTACACGTCAGTGGTCCAACTGCAGTTAACTGCAGAGAATCTCAATACTCGATCATATGTTCTCAATTATTACTTTTTGTAGGTTTGACGCAACCAGACAAATAAGGCAAATGGAGATGAGAGCTAACGAGGAAAGGAAGAACAAGTTGGCTTTGACTGAAGGCTCGACGTTTATCATTTACATGTTCTTGCAATGACAACCGATGTTATCCGGGCAACTTATGAGGAGTGTATAAAATCTGGAATGGATGGATACGTGTCTAAACCCTTCGACGAGGAGCAGCTATACCAAGCAGTCTCCAAATTAGTAGTGGGAATGACGGATTCAGTTGTTTAATGTCCAAGTTGATATGGATCTGACTTCCCATTCACCGAAGTCAAGCACCACCATGTTGCTTCTGTCCAAACTGACTCTAACTCTTGACAATGGTCTGACATGGCCTCTCGTAGCACTGGATGAAAAAGATGAAAGTGGCATGAACTAGCTATGCATCAGTATCACAGATGAAGTTGTTGCATCAAGCCCAAATGTAGATAGGTGTTATGGTGGGCATTCCATACAAACGCAGACGTAAGGGAAAAGAGATCGAGCAAGAGATAAGTGTTCAGCTATAGAATAGGTTAGTCTGTTTAAGTTTATGTTAGGGTCCGGCCAGTTTGAGTTATCCAATCTGTTAGGATCCCCAGTTTGTTAGGAGGATCGGTTACCAGGCCAATTAGCGAGGCCTTATCAAATTAGATGGGAGTCAGGATATATATATGAATCCATGGATGAAATAAAGATTAGGCAAAATCAATTGATAGATTGATCCATGCTGCTCGTTTTCCCTTACCTTCTCCATCTCGCGTCTGCCCCTGTGTTTCCACGTCGACAACAGCACGGCGTCTCATCGACGCCCATCTCTGAGAGAACGACTGGAGATCTGCCACAAGTACAACCTACGTCGTAGAAGAGCGCACATCAATCCGGTATCGGATATGCCAGGATCCGAGGACAACACCAGCGAGATCGCATCAGCAGCAGTGACCACAAACCCAAATGTCGCCCTAGAACAAAAGCTGGACACCATGACGAAGGTGTTCGCTGATCTCACCACCAAGGTGTCAGGCTTGTCGCTGCATGTGTTCGACATTGACAACCGCACGACCAATATTGTGGCGCTAATCTCTACCCCTCCTTACAACCTTCCAGGCTATGGTGCATCCCTGACTTGACGTCTGCTGCACATATGCCACCACCAACCACTGCCCAGCTCCCAGCAAAGCCTTTACCAATCCACCAACTTCTCATGCCACACTCGCCATCCCCCTTCCAACTGGCCGGACCCTAACAGAAACTTAAACAGACTAAGCTATTCTATAGCTGGACACTTATCTCCTGCTCGACCTCTTCTCCCTTACGTCTGCGTTTGTATGGAATGCCCACCATAACATCTACCTACACTCTGGGCTTGCCGCAGCAACTTCATCTGTGATGCTGATGCATAGCCAGTATACGTCACTTTCATATTTTTCATCCAGTGTTGCGAGAGGCAATTTTAGACCATTGACAAGGGTTAGAGACAGCTTGGATAGAAGCAACATGGTGGTGCTTCACTTCAGTGAATGGGAAGTCAGATCCATAGCAACTTGGACATTAAACAGCTGAATCTGTCGTTCCCACTACTAATCTGGAGACTGCTTGGTATAGCTGCTCCTCGTCGAAGAGTTTAAACAAGTATCCATCCATTCCAAATTTTATACACTCCCCATAAGTTGCCCGGATAACATCGGTTGTCATTGCAAGAATACGCAAATGGTACTCGACAAATGTTGAGCCTTCAGTCAAAACCAACTTGTTCTTCCTTTCCTCGTTAGCTCTCATCTTTGTTTGTCTTATTTGTTTGGTTGCCTCAAACCTACAAAAAGTAATAATTGAGAACAGATGATCGGTATTGAGATCCTCTGCAGTTAACTGCAGTTGGATCACTGACGTGTAGGCCCGGTCTGAGCTGACCCCACAAGTCAGTGACCCAACTGTTGGCGAAGTATCGGCAAACGAGTTTATATTTATTTAATTCATACCCATCCATCTCTAGCATCTGAACATCCATAAAACATGCATCAAAGCAATGTGGGGGTTGAAGTAGACTGATAGCATCCTTGCCACTTTCAACACAGCTAACATTAGCGTCGTACTTCTTGAACGCAGCTGCAGCAACTCTGAGATTGACTTTATTATCTACAAGTTCAAAATGAAAAACTTCTTGTTGAGGTGAGGCAACAGGAGGTCCTGTTGCAGAGGCAAAGGGATGAGGAGAGGATTATGACAATGGATCTGACTGTACTGCCAGAAGAACAAAAAAAATACTACCTGGCTTTACGGGATAAGATCATGCGCCAGCTATAGAGTAGTGCTTGACAGTTTTTGTGTGGCAGTTTCAAAGCACTTCAATCTGTTGCTTAGGTAGGAACATGTCTCCTTTCCTAAGTACTTATTATCTGTGACTATATGTCCTTAGACAAAGAGGTGTCTTATTGCAGGTACTTTGGTGGTACAACAAAACAAGTCCGAGGAGATTCTGTTGATGAACATGCTGCTTTGTTGCACCTCAAGTTTGGTAGAAATTATCTCAGTTTCCTATTAATTCTTAGTTTGGTACAAATTGTCTCAATTTCCTTTTAATCCTTAGTTTGGTACAAATTATCTCAGTTTCCTTTTAATTCTTAGTTTGGTACAAATTATCTCAGTTTGGTACTAATTTTCAGCTTGTTACAAATTATCTTAGTTTGGTAGTAATTTGTAGTTTGTAACTATTTATGAATTTGTTTCCTTTGGTTCCTTCAAGCATATGCAGAATCACTTATCATTTGTTTTCCTGGCAACATGTGTGTTACTGTGAAACGACATGTTTGTTGTCTGGTACTGATTGAGCAAAGTGGGAGGGGCGGGAGGCAATGATAAAGCTCAATGAGAGATAAATAAGTTCAGAACGAGGGCACGGAGAAGAGCATGGCCCAAAAAACTTCCGTTGGCCCAATCTAACGTGCATAGTCTATGTGGTTTCAGTTTTAAAAATTATGAGGGACAAGTTTTAGCGTTCTGATGTGGATTACAGTTTTTTTAGGGAATTTTTTTTCCCAACAGCCCCAATAAGATGTTTTGGGGAACAAATTTTAAGTGAACTTTTGGAGTTGCTCTTATTCATACATTTTGCAATTCTGATTGGATGCCCTCTGTTAAAAATCGAGATCCTTTGACAGCCTAAAGGCTAAAACGTATTTCTATGCAATTGCTCGAGCAAACAATGATGGATCCATTCGTAGTCAAGCCCCCTATATCATACTGGCACCATAAAGTTTCTGACTAACAACTGCTGAAAACACGTAACTGACAAAGATGATGAAAAGTTAAGATTACCTAGAATAACAGCCTACATTGTAGCCTTGGGCCCTCATGATATTGGACAGGAATGCAGCAGTAGAACCTTTCCCCTTGGTGCCGGCGATATGCACAGCCTACAGACACATCTATTCAGCTACATATTTGCATTCAGCGAACAGAACTATCTCCGAAGATCTACATCCGGGAGAACTCACCGGGAAGTGGGTGTGGGGGTCGCCGAGCCGGCGGAGGAGCCGGCGCATGCGTCCGAGGTCAAACCCGTCGTCGGAGTCGGTGCCGGCGCCGCGCGGCACGCCCGAGCGCTCGTAGTTGCGCAGCCGCTCCATGTAGTCGAAGAAACCCGCGAGCGGACCCTCCGCCTCGCCACCGGCCATGATGGTCAGGCCGCGGCGGGCCATGATGCTCCTCCTCTGCAGCAGACCATGTGGGAGGCGGAGGGCGGTAGGGAAGCGGTGGCCGAGCATCCGTCGCGGCCGTGCGGCGGCGGCGGGAGGCGACGTAGAGCGCGCGATCGCGGATGTGACGCGCAGATGCTCCTTGCCACGGGATACAGATAAATGTTGGGTTAAGGCTTGAGCGGTGGTTGGGTCGGCTGGTGCGGACTGTGGGGACGACGCCGGAGTCGGGCAGCGGAGGACGAGCGCGAGGAGACGACAGACGACGAGGAGGGAGCAGAGGAGGAGCATACCAATGGCAACGGGTAAAATGGTTGGAGCAAAAGACTAGGTAAATAGTTTTATAAAGATAAATTTGGTTATTATTAGAAAAACGTTATTTTATAAATGACCCTTTAAATTTGATAGGTCTTTATTCATACATATTAACTCTATTTTTGATAGCTTGTTTCACTAGCTATACATAATTCTGAATTTAAGAGATTCAATTGGATTAGTGTACTTCTTTTTTGAAATCTATTTTAAAGAATATACGAGCATCTTCAAGAGACTAATCAAATAGCTCGTCAAGTCAAATTTTAGCTACTCAACAGTAAAATAACTCTCTATCCGACTCTTTAAATTAGCTCTCTCACTGGTCAAATTTGGCTAGCCACCTGACTAACCAAACTAGATAGATAGTCTGTTAGAGTGGAATGCTACATATAGAGTGTGATCTTTATAAAAATGTAAATAGAGAATTAAATAGAGAGCTAAAAATAAAGAGTCTCTTAGAGATTAAATTTGGCTAATTGTTTTTGCTAATCTCTTGGAGTTGCTTTAAAACCGCTCCAGCACGAACCTGTACCTGTAAATGCGCTTGTACTCTAAATATAGAGGTTTGTTGACTATTTTATGTCTCCAACAAGGGACTCTAAAATGTCCTCTAAAATTTAGATAATGGCATGTGTCTTCTGGCAACGACTGCTATGCAAGCAGTCCTTCTGTGCAAGCGTGCAAGCAAACCATCTGATCCATTAGATCGTGATCCAACCATAGGTCACATTTAACACTTACACCCTTCCACCACCAGCTTAATAATCTTTATAAAAAAACCCTAACAAACCATGGTTGTATCTATGGTTGGATCGTAATCTAAAGAATCAGATTGTTTGCTTGCACGCTTGCATAGAAGGACTGCTTGCATAATAGTCGTTGCCTGTGTCTGCTACAAATAGAGGACATACGAACGTACTCTTATGCACTCTTATGTATTGTTCTTGTTTCATACGCCTCTTGTTCACGTGCCCACGTCCAGTAAAAAAATATAGAATGCCAAATCTAGTACCACTATTAATATAGAGGATGAAATTTAAAGAACGTTGTTGGAGATGGAGAAGATATAGAGGACATAATCTTTTAGAGAATAAAGTAATGTATAGAGAATATTTCTTAAGATGATGAAATTTAGGGAACATTGCTGGAGAGAGCCTTACACAAAGTGTTATTGACTGTGCCAGTGAGCTAAAACCAATGCTCTCGTCCATGCCTTCCACCCTCCATGAGCATAATATCATATATGTATCCTCTATCCGCGAGTAGAGGATACTCGCGAGCTTGTCTGTTTACCCGCCATAAAACAACAAAATATCAAATCATAGACAGATTACATATAAGTTATATTATAAAGATACATGAACATAAATATAACTAATCACCATACAAAGCTAACATGATAAATAAAAGAAACTCAAATAGTAGTAGTTCATACAGTTCTCATACACATAGTTCATAATCGCACAAATTCTCACACACAATATTCTTGATGGTGAGAAAGACAACAAAAATGTTGAAGAAACTTAACCGAGAAGGCATCAAATTTGATTCAATAAAGAAGAAGTTTTCCTCTAGCAAGAGAAAGTCCATCTCCAAGATGGACTGATATAATTGTGGAGAGCTTGGCCATCTTGCTCATCAATGCACCAAGCCTAAGAAAAACAAATTCAAATGCAAGAAAGATGATGAAAATGATGATGAGACCAAGGAAAAGAAGTTCTTCAAAAAGAAAGAAGGCAAGCAAAAGAGGTTTCACAAAAGGAAGAATGGGAAAGAATACATTGTTGGTGATTGACTCACCGATATTGAATACTCAAGCAGCTCTTCTTCAAGTGAAGAAGAAGATGATGAAAAGGTCGTCGCCATCGTCGTGGATTTCTCTTCACCATCATCATCACCTTCATCCACTACACACATATGCCTCATTACTAAAGGTGAACGGAAGGTACAAGATGATATTGTCATTGTTGAAAATTGTGATAGTGATAGTGATGATGAATATGTTTCTCCTACTTATGATGAGTTAGCTGACTTGCTTAAATAATACACTCAAATCATTAGAAAGTCCAAAGCTAAATGTGATAAGCTAATAGGTGAAAATATGTTCTTAACTGCTAAGTATGATATAGTTGTTCAAGCTAGTGAGGAAATGAACGAAGAAAACAAAACTATGTCATCTATTAGAAATGGGCTCAAGGTCTCCCTTAAAGATGCTAAAAATGTGAAAAAACAAATGAAGAAAATAGGGAGCTAAAAGATAGGTTTGTTAAGATAAAAGAAGATTACACAAAAATTAAAATTGATCATGGTAATCTTCTTGTTGCATATGAGCTTTTAGCTTGATGTAGCAACCTCATGTGATGCTTTGAGCAATGATGATCAATCTAGTCTTCATGATGATTTGATTGAAAATTTTAAAATCGTGGCACTAGAGAACAAGAAATTAAAGAAGTACTTGACTGAAGCAACCAACAAGGAAAAAGTTGCTATAGAAAGCAAAGATTTTAATAATGAGTTGGTATTGAATAATGAGAGGCTTAGGGAAGAAATGAAGAAGTTCAAGCTTGAGAAAGAACATCTTGCCAATACCTCCAAAATGAGCTCCTCATGAACAAAGTCATGAAAAACAATAAGAGTGGTATTGGATACAATTCATTTGTGCAAAAGAAATCAACAAATCAAAATAAGGCTAAGCAAAATCCAAATCCCATTAAGTGTTATGAGTGTAGAAAAGAAGAACACTTTGCTCACAATTGTAAAGCCACACCACCAACTCCCTTGTCAAAGCACTCAAGACCTTTTGCATTTAATGCTCACTATGTGCTCCAACGAGGACTAGTGGAGAGTGTCGACTCTTCGATACCTCAAGAAAAATGGGAGGAGTCTTCTTGTCCCTACTTTACTTTCCGCATTTATTTTGAGCATTTTACTTTGTGTATTTACTTAGATAGTATTTGCAATAATGACTTAAGGTTGTTCTCTATTTCATAGCTTTTACTTCTTGATAGTAGTTTGGATGAAGTTGGGCTCATGCTTAGGGTTTAATCTTTTATTAGAATTTTAGAAAAGCCCAATTCACCCCCTCTTGGGCATCGTGATCCTTTCAACTACGAATCTAGTTTCTAAAAAATGAAGCATAAACAAGGTGATGAGCCAAGAATGGGAGACGGCTGCTATGGCGGATGAGTGGAGACGCAATGGTGAGGAATTACGAACGTTGGGAGTGGCGCGAGTTGACGCAGTGGTCTATTGGATCGGAGCGTATTTTGGCTAATTATATGTGGCAGACGAGCGGGACTCGTGGGAGAAATTAGTTTAGAAGCACCACAGTTTCTAAAAATCTGGTTTCTGTCCTCAGTTTCTAGAAATTAGTTTATGAAAAAATTGGATATGACTATTTGAAACCTGATTTTTTAGAAACCAATTTCTAGTTTTTTCGATACACAAAAACAAGTCTACTCTTACTCTATTTAAAAAGTAATTGATTCAATTAGTGTCGGCGTTTCGACCCCGGGGGGTCCCTGGACCGACGAGTAAATTGTCGCTGCGTGTCCCAGCCTAGATGGGTCGGCGCGAGACGGAACACAAAAGGGGGGAAAACAGCAAGGGGAAACCGCGACCTTCGTGTTGTCCTGCGCCCAGGGCGAATGCGCTTGCAGTAGGGGGTTACAAACGTTCGCGAGGGAGAGAGAGAGAGAGACTGTCTGCCAGCCCGTTCTCCCGCGCGGCCACCTTCTCGTACGAGAGCCCTGGGCCTTCCTTTTATAGACGTAAGGAGAGGGCCCAGGTGTACAATGGAGGGTGTAGCAATGTGCTAACGTGTCTATAAGAGAGGAGCCAGAGCCCTAAGTACATGCCGACGTGGCTGTTGGAGAGGTGTCGCTGCCCTGTTCATGTGATGTCGTGGCCGTCGGAGGAGCGCCTGAGCCCTGTAGGAGCACAGCTGTCGGGGCTGTCGGATCCTTGCTGACGTCTCCTTGCTTCCGTAAGGGGCTGAGAGCCGCCGTCGTCATGGAGCACGCGGGGTGCCATCATTACTTGTTTACCGGGGCGAGCCAGATGGGACGCCGGTCTTGTTCCCCGTAGCCTGAGCTAGCTAGGGGTAGGGTAATGATGGCCCCCCCTGTGACGTGGTCGGTCTGAGCCCGAGGTCGGGCGAGGCGGAGGCTCCTCCAAGGTCGAGGTCGAGTCTGGGCCCGGGGGTCGGGCGAGGCGGAGACCGTCGTCCGAGGTCGAGGTTGAGTCCGAGCCCTGGGGTCAGGCGAGGCGGAGTCCGTCTTCCGAGGTCGAGGCTGAGTCCGAGCCCTGGAGTCGGGCGAGGCGGAGTCCGTCGTCCGGCGTCGAGGTTGAGCCCGAGCTCTGGGGTCGGGCGAGGCGAAGCTTCCTATGGCGCCCGAGGCTGGACTTGGCTGCTGTCAGCCTCACTCTATCGAGTGGCACAGCAGTCGGAGCAGGGCAGGCGGCGCTGTTTTTCTGTCAGGTCGGTCAGTGGAGCGGCAAAGTGACTGCGGTCACTTCGGCCCTGTCGACTGAGGAGCGCGCGTCAGGATAAGGTATCAGTCGATCCTTGCATTAAATGCTCCTGCGATACGGTCGATTGGCGTGGCGATCTGGCCAAGGTTGCTTCTCCGTGAAGCCTGCCCGAGCTGGGCCTCGGGCGAGTCGAAGGTGCGTCCGTTGCTTGAGGGGACCCTCGGGCGAGACGTGAATCCTCCTGGGTCGGCTGCCTTTGCCCGAGGCTGGGCTCGGGCGAGGCAAGATCGTGTCCCTTGAGTGGACTGAGCCCTGACCCGAATCGCGCCCATAAGGCCTTTGCAGCTTTGTGCTGATGGGGGTTACCAGCTGAGATTAGGAGCCTTGGGGGTCCCCCTAATTATGGTCCTCGACAGTAGCCCCTGAGCCTCGAAGGGAGTGTTGGTACTCGCTTGGAGGCTTTTGTCGCACTTTTTTGCAAGGGGACCGACCTTTCTCGGTTGCGTTTCGTTCCGGTGAGTGCGCGCGAGCGCACCCGCCGGGTGTAGCCCCCGAGGCCTCGGAGGAGTGGTTTGACTCCTTCGAGGTCTTAATGCCTTCGTGATGCCTCGGCCGGTCTGGTTGTTCCCTCATGCGAACTGGCCATAGCCCGAGTGCATAGTCAGGTTCCGAGTTCTTGGGCTGGTATGTTGACGCTGTCAACGGTTTGGCCGAAGCCGGGTTTGCGAGAGCAGCCCCCGAGCCTCCGCACAGAGCGAGAGGACGGTCAAGGACTGACTCGGCTTTTTTCATACGCCCCTGCGTCGCCTTTTCGCAAGGAGGAGGGGGGAAAGCGCCATGTTGCCCTCGGAGGGCGCTGAACATGGTGTCTCCAGTGAGTTGCTAACGGGTGATCCGAGTGGACGCCCGTGCCCCGTTCGATAAGGGTCGGCTAGTGGCCCAGAGGCGCGCTCCAAAAGTACCTGCAGGTGATTTGCCGGACCCGGTTGTGAGTCCCAAAATCTGTATAAAAAAATTTTATAATAATAAAATAAGTACATAAAGAAATAAAATAGTAAATTCTAATATCTCAAATTATACTGGTGTATTGAAAATTGAGGATAGAATCTTGAAAACCAAGAACTAGTTTAGAAAAGGAGTAATAGAAAATTTTTCTACTCAACTAAATAATTATGCATATATATTATTAAATTACGCACCATAAGCCTTTATTTACATGAATATCAAATCTGGAAGAAACTTTTACTTCCTCTTTCACATTCAAAGTACTATTTATCTACAAAGAGAGAAAACGATATAAGTGTGTATCGTATTTCAAACATCTACCAAACAAGTAAAATAATTAAAATAAACATATATCTTTGGCATCATGTTAGAGTGAGTGCAATTGATAATATTAATGAAGATATTAATAGAAATTCAATAATATTCAAATTTGGATTTAAACCTAAGTTTGGAAATTGAAATGTGGAGAACAGAAAAGCTACTATACAAAATAAAGCAAAATATGGATAAATAAAATCTTACTATGATGATTGGACCAAAATGCACAATAAAAATGATTTAAATTCGCAATCAGGTTTGAATTCAAAATTTGGATTCAAAAGAACTAAGAATAAAAGAAAACAGAAAATCAAATCAAAAGATAAAGAGAAAGGAGAGTCATACCGGTGTGTGGGCCGAATTCAACTTAGCTCGGCCCATCGTGACCCAGCGCCAACCGCGCGGCAGACCTGCTCCGGGTACACCCTGACGCGTGGGTCCGCGGTGTCAATCTCGGCTCGGGCTGACTAGAGATGGCAATGGGTACCCGTGACCCGATACCCGATGGGTATTTACTCCATTAGGGTATGTATGTGGGCTAAATATTCTACCTCTGGGTCTATTATTGGGCAAAAATCTTCACCCAATGGGTAAACGGGTATTAGAACGTTCCGCCTTCACCCATACTCGTTAACCCGTGGGTATAAAATACCCAATATAAACTTAGCCCAAGCATAAACTTTGACTTTAGTCATCCATCTTTTTTACTATTTAACAACCTTTTAGGCCATAATGTCATAGAAGGCTTAACGACAATTTAATGATCATGTAATGGAACATGTAATGTGCTATGTAGTACTATCCTAGTGTTACTACTTTGTCCAATTATCTTTGGTGTGTTGAATGGATGGTTAAATGATGCTAGAAATTTTATAATGGTGTGTAGATGGATATATTTGACATCTGTATCATATAATATTTTGATAGATGTTTAGCTTTTATGGGTACGGGTGACCCGATGGGTGACCCATACCCACATGGGTATGGGTATGGGGGTAAATCCATACCCGCCAGTTGATATGGGTGACCCGATGGGGTTATTTTTGTGTCGTGGGTATGGGTATGGGGTAGTAATACCCGGTGGATATTTACCCATCGCCATCTCTCGGGCTGACCACAGACGCGCCACACTCCTGCTGTGCTTCTGCTGTGTGGGACCCGTTGGTAAGTCCCATCCCTATCCCCAGTCCGTTCAGCCAAATCCAGGGGGCCGCACCTTCCGCCGCGATTTCCTCTCGCCTCGGCCTCAACCTCAACGGATTCCGCCCTGATTTCCGGTCGGTTGCGGCATCTTCGGGCGACCGGGCTCCTTTAAATGTCAAGCTCCGCTTGAATCTCGAATCACTGTGTAGACCTCGTCACCAGAGTGCTGTGAGTTCGTCACCTAGGCCGGCTACACCCCCTTGCTCGCCGTCGACATACCGCACCGCTCAGAGCTCTGGCTTTGCCCTTGAAACGTCGCTGCGCGGGAGGAAGGTGTTGCCCCGCATCAGAGTTACTCCACGGGCGGGGCAGTCCGGGAATTCCTCGCCGGTGCTCGCGCCCAATCTCTCTCCGCACCCCGTCGTGGCCTGCTTCCGCCATAGTTCCGCGCGCTCGGTAAGCCACATTATTGTGTTCACCATTGTGCTCTCACTGTTTAGGTTGTCTCGGTCGGGGAGATTAGTCGCCAGCGGGCCATTTTGGCCGTCGCCGGCAAGCTCGCCGCCGCAGAAGCACTGTGGCGCCGCCTCTGTGCCGTGATAGGATAGCTGAGGAGGAGAAACGCTGGTTGCCGTTGGATGAGAAGTGAACGGAGCCGATTAGAAGTAGATACCGGTTCGGCCAGGACTCGTCACGGCCGTTGATCGTGGGATGAGCGACCCCGGGTTGATCTGGTGTTTTAAACATCTGAACCGTGGATCCCTGATCCAACGGTTCATATAGCATACCGGTTCGTTTAAAAATATTAAGAGATCCTCGACGTTGATTTCTAATCGGACGGTTAATATCGAGAGATACCCCTTCGCTACGGCTATCTTACAAAAGAGTCCCCGGACTTTGCCTGAATGAACCCGTCGTCCTCTTTGGGGAATCCTGAGTCATGGGAAAATTTTGGTTTAACCCCCTGCACTTCTCTATATTTGACGCCCAGTCCAGAAAATTAATAAAATCAGGAAAATAGGTTAGAAAATGGTTTTTAGTACAAATTTAATTGCAGAAACTTGTTTAAATTGTAGAAAATCCATATGAACTCCAAATTGGCCCATTCCAGTTCCTAAATTTTTATAATATTATTGTATAACCATTAGTGTCTCTGTTTTAGCATGAAAGATGATTTAAAATTTATCTAGCACTTAATCTTGTATTAAGCACATGAAACATTAGAAAATTCATAACTTAAAATCTATAACTCCAAAATTAATAATTCCTGTTCCTGTGATCTTATTTTAATATGTATATTATTAATATGTATTTTGCATATATGTTTGGTGTAATGTTAATTTTGCCTATATACTGTTTGTATGTATTGCTACGTTTAGCAGTGAGGACACGTGTCACCTGAAGAGCAAGTTGGTATCTGGAATATCAAGTCCCAGGCAAGTTGTGCCCTTGATCACTTCTTTTACTCATTCATGTTCTTATTATTCATAATGATCTGCATAGGTTAATTTTGATGGGACCCAATAGGATACCCTAGATTTTGACTATCTTTATACCTTGTTACACCACTGGTTTTACTACTAAATTTTTGGGTAGTACATGCTATTGCTTTATGTGGATTTGGGTATAAAGATATTCATCATTCATTGTTATACTTATTATTATCTGTTTATTATTATTGTTCATGATAAGATCATTATGTTAATGGGAACATGGAGAACCACCCGGGAAAACAGTGCTACCACAAGGGTATAATGGGATGCCCTTGGCTGATTAACTAGGAAAGCTAGTGGAGGGCTACCTTACCCGAAAGGGGCAAGGGCAGTAGGGGAGTGGTCAGTGTAGGGAGGTCCTTGGGTTGATTTTGCTGCGATGGCGGTCAGGCAAGAACCCTGCACTGGAGCTTCCTATAAACTGTAGCGGGTAGTCTGAAGCTAGTGGAACTTTGTAAAGGCCTCGTAGTGGTACCCTGCCTCGCTTCCTTGGTAGAGGTGTATGGAGTCTGATCAACTCCGTGGCAAATGGGTAACACGACTTATGGGTAAAGATGCGCAACCTCTGCAGAGTGTAAAACTGGTATACTAGTCGTGCTCACGGTCATGAGCGGCTCGGACACTCACATGATTAAATTATGGAACTTAAACTCAATTTGTCATATGCATTGCATCGCAGGTGAGATTGTTACTTTTGTTCTACTACTTAATTGGGTTGGTACTTACTTATACTTAGTAATTGCTAATAAAATTTTGACCAACCTTAAAAGCAATGCTCAGCTCTAACCATCCTCTTTGGTAAGCCTTACACTTCACGTGAGCTCCCACCTTTGGCGAGTTCATGCACATTATTCCCCACAACTTGTTGAGCGATGAACGTATGTGAGCTCACTCTTGCTGTCTCACACCCCCCCCACAGGTCAAGAACAGGTACCGCAAGATGAGGCGCATGAAGGATGCTGTGGCGAGTTCGTGAGAGGTCTAGGTCGTCGTCTCCCAGTCAACTTTGGGTTGCTGGACCGTTGTCTCCTTATAATGTAATTATTTATTTTGTACAAAACTCCTGTTATATAGTAAAGATGTGACATTCGATCATGTGCCATGATTCATCATATGTGTGAGACTTGGTCCCAGCACACCTGGTGATTATGTTCGCGCTCGGGTCTTGGTGCCCCAAAACCCGGGTGTGACAGAAGTGGTATCAGAGGAATGTTGACTGTAGGACGAAACCTAGATAGAACTGGACAACCATTCTTTACTTACCCTTGCTACTCTGATTCTTTTCTAAACTTTTCTTAATTTTTTCTCATCTATTTCCGCTTTACTCTGATTATTCTTACTAAAGACAAATGTGGATTTCACACTTTGAAATCCTGTTCCTAAAGTGACTTTAGGAATAGGAGACCTACTCTTAGGAACAAAAACAAAACTATTTTTATAGGTATTTGTATGCTTGAATGTTTGTTCTTATGATACTTGTTTGATTTGGATCTTTGATTGAGTGTGATTAGTTGTGGAGTAATGTCCACAATCACATCTGCATATACATATAGAAAAAAACGGTTATAAAAATATCTAAATGAACTAGGTTATCCCTCATCAAAGAATCTAACCTAGATCTGATCTAATCTAAAGTGACTTATCAAACATGTTAGATAATACTGATGAAATAGATTAGACTCTACTCCTATAGAACGGGTCTTAACTTAGTTCACCCTGCACTAAATTAAGAATGACAGAAGACTTGGCCATATGCAACTACCTTAACCATCCAATAGTTGCATAACCCCACAATTTTAACCTAGCAAGAGATTCTAACCTACCTACACCATACAATCCATCCTACTCACATATGTCCTAGCCATGTGTCCTTAACTCGGATGACAACTCCAAGAAATAAAGGCCAAAGAAGACCAACCATGTCAAAGAAGGATAAGCATCAACTCAAGACTTCAAAGATCAAGTTGAATCGCCAGCGGAATCAAGATCCATAGTTTAGGATGAAGTCTTTCCTTATTATACCCTTGCCACAACCTCTACTTGCCATAACCATACCTGACCTAATGAATATCTAGACATACAATATTCATATCATCTACTAACTGTTAAAAAAAACTTGAACAAAACTTTGATTCCCAAAACCAAATGAGAAACTAAAATTCTAGACCAAACCTATTATATCCCTTTTCTTACAAATCTCGAGGACGAGATTATTTTTAAGGGGGGTAGGATTTGTGAGTCCCAAAATCTGTATAAAAAATTTTTTATAATAATAAAATAAGTACATAAAGAAATAAAATAGTAAATTCTGATATCTCAAATTATACTGGTGTATTGAAAATTGAGGATAGAATCTTGAAAACCAAGAACTAGTTTAGAAAAGGAGTAATAGAAAATTTTTCTACTCAACTAAATAATTATGCATATATATTATTAAATTACGCACCATAAGCCTTTATTTACATGAATATCAAATCTGGAAGAAACTTTTACTTCCTCTTTCACATTCAAAGTACTATTTATCTACAAAGAGAGAAAACGATATAAGTGTGTATCGTATTTCAAACATCTACCAAACAAGTAAAATAATTAAAATAAACATATATCTTTGGCATCATGTTAGAGTGAGTGCATTTGATAATATTAATGAAGATATTAATAGAAATTCAATAATATTCAAATTTGGATTTAAACCTAAGTTTGGAAATTGAAATGTGGAGAACAGAAAAGCTACTATACAAAATAAAGCAAAATATGGATAAATAAAATCTTACTATGATGATTGGACCAAAATGCACAATAAAAATGATTTAAATTCGCAATCAGGTTTGAATTCAAAATTTGGATTCAAAAGAACTAAGAATAAAAGAAAATAGAAAATCAAATCAAAAGATAAAGAGAAAGGAGAGTCATACCGGTGTGTGGGCCGAATTCAACTCAGCTCGGCCCATCGTGACCCAGCGCCAACCGCGCGGCAGACCTGCTCCGGGTACACCCTGACGCGTGGGTCCGCGGTGTCAATCTCGGCTCGGGCTGACCACGGACGCGCCACACTCCTGCTGTGCTTCTGCTGTGTGGGACCCGTTGGTAAGTCCCATCCCTATCCCCAGTCCGTTCAGCCAAATCCAGGGGGCCGCACCTTCCGACGCGATTTCCTCTCGCCTTGGCCTCAACCTCAATGGATTCCGCCTTGATTTCCGGTCGGTTGCGGCATCTTCGGGCGACCGGGCTCCTTTAAATGTCAAGCTCCGCTTGAATCTCGAATCACTGTGTAGACCTCGTCACCAGAGCGCTGTGAGTTCGTCACCTAGGCCGGCTACACGCCCTTGCTCGCCGTCGACATACCGCACCGCTCAGAGCTCTGGCTTTGCCCTTGAAACGTCGCTGCGCGGGAGGAAGGTGTTGCCCCGCATCAGAGTTACTCCACGGGCGGGGCAGTCCGGGAATTCCTCGCCGGTGCTCGCGCCCAATCTCTCTCCGCACCCCGTCGTGGCCTGCTTCCGCCATAGTTCCGCGCGCTCGGTAAGCCACATTACTGTGTTCACCATTGTGCTCTCGCTGTTTAGGTTGTCTCGGTCGGGGAGATTAGTCGCCAGCGGGCCATTTTGGCCGTCACCGGCAAGCTCGCCGCCGCAGAAGCACTGTGGCGCCGCCTCGGTGCCGTGATAGGATAGCTGAGGAGGAGAAACGCTGGTTGCCGTTGGATGAGAAGTGAACGGAGCCGATTAGAAGTAGATACCGGTTCGGCCAGGACTCGTCACGGCCGTTGATCGTGGGATGAGCGACCCCGGGTTGATCTGGTGTTTTAAACATCTAAACCGTGGATCCCTGATCCAACGGTTCATATAGCGTACCGGTTCGTTTAAAAATATTAAGAGATCCTCGACGTTGATTTCTAATCGGACGGTTAATATCGAGAGATACCCCTTCGCTACGGCTATCTTACAAAAGAGTCCCCGGACTTTGCCTGAATGAACCCGCCGTCCTCTTTGGGGAATCCTGAGTCATGGGAAAATTTTGGTTTAACCCCCTGCACTTCTCTATATTTGATGCCCAGTCCAGAAAATTAATAAAATCAGGAAAATAGGTTAGAAAATGGTTTTTTAGTACAAATTTAATTGCAGAAACTTGTTTAAATTGTAGAAAATCCATATGAACTCCAAATTGGCCCATTCCAGTTCCTAAATTTTTATAATATTATTGTATAACCATTAGTGTCTCTGTTTTAGCATGAAAGATGATTTAAAATTTATCTAGCACTTAATCTTGTATTAAGCACATGAAACATTAGAAAATTCATAACTTAAAATCTATAACTCCAAAATTAATAATTCCTGTTCCTGTGATCTTATTTTAATATGTATATTATTAATATGTATTTTGCATATATGTTTGGTGTAATGTTAATTTTGCCTATATACTGTTTGTATGTATTGCTACGTTTAGCAGTGAGGACACGTGTCACCTGAAGAGCAAGTTGGTACCTGGAATATCAAGTCCCAGGCAAGTTGTGCCCTTGATCACTTCTTTTACTCATTCATGTTCTTATTATTCATAATGATCTGCATAGGTTAATTTTGATGGGACCCAATAGGATACCCTAGATTTTGACTATCTTTATACCTTGTTACACCACTGGTTTTACTACTAAATTTTTGGGTAGTACATGCTATTGCTTTATGTGGATTTGGGTATAAAGATATTCATCATTCATTGTTATACTTATTATTATCTGTTTATTATTATTGTTCATGATAAGATCATTATGTTAATGGGAACATGGAGAACCACCCGGGAAAACAGTGCTACCACAAGGGTATAATGGGACGCCCTTGGCTGATTAACTAGGAAAGCTAGTGGAGGGCTACCTTACCCGAAAGGGGCAAGGGCAGTAGGGGAGTGGTCAGTGTAGGGAGGTCCTTGGGTTGATTTTGCTGCGATGGCGGTCAGGCAAGAACCCTGCACTGGAGCTTCCTATAAACTGTAGCGGGTAGTCTGAAGCTAGTGGAACTTTGTAAAGGCCTCGTAGTGGTACCCTGCCTCGCTTCCTTGGTAGAGGTGTATGAAGTCTGATCAACTCCGTGGCAAATGGGTAACACGACTTATGGGTAAAGATGCGCAACCTCTGCAGAGTGTAAAACTGGTATACTAGCCGTGCTCACGGTCATGAGCGGCTCGGACACTCACATGATTAAATTATGGAACTTAAACTCAATTTGTCTTATGCATTGCATCGCAGGTGAGATTGTTACTTTTGTTCTACTACTTAATTGGGTTGGTACTTACTTATACTTAGTAATTGCTAATAAAATTTTGACCAACCTTAAAAGCAATGCTCAGCTCTAACCATCCTCTTTGGTAAGCCTTACACTTCACGTGAGCTCCCACCTTTGGCGAGTTCATGCACATTATTCCCCACAACTTGTTGAGCGATGAACGTATGTGAGCTCACTCTTGCTGTCTCACACCCCCCCCCCACAGGTCAAGAACAGGTACCACAGGATGAGGCACATGAAGGATGCTGTGGCGAGTTTGTGAGAGGTCTAGGTCGTCGTCTCCCAGTCAACTTTGGGTTGCTGGACCGTTGTCTCCTTATAATGTAATTATTTATTTTGTACAGAACTCCTGTTATATAGTAAAGATGTGACATTCGATCTTGTGCCATGATTCATCATATGTGTGAGACTTGGTCCCAGCACACCTGGTGATTATGTTCACGCCCGGGTCTTGGTGCCCCAAAACCCGGGTGTGACACCGGTCCCGTTTGATAGGGTCCGAGGGCTCGATGCCTCCCTCTGATGGGATTCAGTTACAGAATCGCTCCTGCTAGTCTCGGAAATGTCCTAGGGTACCTCGGGAGCGTAGCCCGAGCCTCGGCCATGTATCGGACGTACCCAGAGTCATCCCTCGCTCTGCGTGTTCTGAGGCGGCTGTCGAACCCTTCGGGGGCCAGCCTACGAACCCCTGATCAGTAGTGGGCGCGGAGCCCGAGTGGCCTGAGGCGGTTGTCGAACCCTTCCGAGGGGCCAGCCTTCGAACCTCTGACCAGTAGTGGGCGCGGAGCCCGAGTGCTCTGAGGCGGCTGTCGAACCCTTCCGAGGGGCCAGCCTTCGAACCTCTGATCAGTAGGAGGGCTCGGGGCCCGCTTCCTTCGCGGAGAAGGATCCCTTTCGGAGTATCCCCTTTCCCGGTCCCGGTTGCAAGAGAGAGAAAGGGGAAGAGAAAAAGGGATATGAATTTGAACGACGTGGCGTACCTTTTTGACGCGGTCATTATGGCGGAGGTGAAGTGTCGCCTGCTTCGCCTGCCAAAGGTGTCGCATGTCCTGCCGCAGAGTTAATGCGACGGGACGAGTGGTTCGCGGGGCAGTCGTTGTGCGTGCGCGAGCCGTTCGAGGAACGGAACACGGGTGCATCGTCTTCACACCGTGGGAGAGGGCTCTCTCGCAATCCCAGGAGGGGACGTGAGCCTGCAGAAGACTTGACTGCTGCTTCCGCCCGCCTGCCGTCGCCATTACTACCGGCCCACTTTTGGCCATATTGACCGTCGCGCCTTGTCCCGCGGCTGACTGACCCGTGACCGATGTGCTCGGTTGGCACTGTTGGGCCATGCGCAGGGTTGCCTCGAGTCACGGCACCGATTCCGCAGTCGAGAAGGCGCGGTACTGGCGCAAGTGGCGGTGTAGTTTCTCGCACGTAGTAACCGGCGCACCGGTTACATGACATGTGGGCCTGGGCCCCATGCTGGACGTGTCGAAGTCGAAAGGGTGCGCCCCCTTGGTGCGGTTGCATGCCGCCCGCATGGCGGTCCGCCCTTTCACCCGCTGGTCTGGGCGAAAGTGGAGGAGTGTTTGTAACCGTAGGGCAGTTGTGCGCTCCGCGCGCGGTGGTTTGGCTCCTTCTGTCCTAGGCCAGCTTGCATGACGCGTGGGACCCAGCCCCCGTGTCGTAGGGGGAGGACCTTGGAGCGTGTTGGTGAAGACTCAGTCCGCGACGGCTGAGGACGCAAGTGGGGAGAGTCGCCTTTAAAAGGAGGGCAACCCCCTTGGATGGCAACCATGTCTTCGCACTCTCCTCATGCATCGCGCCCTTCCACCTTCCGAGCCCCCGGATGGGGAGCGCCCGTGTTGCTTTCGTCTTGTCGTTGTTGGAGGAACGCAACTTCGCGGAAGTTGGTACCTTTCGGCCATTGCTCGGCTTCAAGGATTTTCATCAGGCAGCCCGACTGTATCCCCTCGCCGGTGGTCACCCAAGACGGTGACCACCAGTTTGATGGTGGGGAGAAGCAAGCCGGGCTGCGACCTCCGCCCCGCCCTCAGCTTCAAGGATGTTCATCATCAGTGCTGGGGAGGGGAGTGCGCCGAGTTGGGGCCTATCTCCGCGCGGGCAGCGGCTCGCTCCTTCCCTCAGTGATCGGGGGGGGGGGGGGGGAAGGGCGTTCGCCGTTCGTGGCGCTGGCAGCTGCCACGTGTCTGGCTCTCCGTCCTGAGCGGCTTCGGCGCTGCTTCCGGTGCCACCTCCCACCGAGGCAGCCGGAAGAGGTTTCTCTATCGACGAGATAGTCGGTGCCACCCGTGGACTGACCTCCGGCTCTACGGCCTTGGTAGCTTGTCCTCGCCCCTCGAGTGGGGACGTGGGCGAGGGCCTTGTGGCAACAGCGTCTGCCCTGAGGTCATCGCTGCTGCTGTTTGGCCGCCCGGAGCGGAGGTCGTTGTCGCTGCTGCCAGAGCGGGCGGCGGCGAGCCACCTAGGGTTTTGTCGTCCCGCAGGCCCTCCAATGTGGGGGGTTGTTCGTACCCACGGGAGTGGAACCGGAGTTCTATTTGTAATGGCACCTTGAATGTCGCTGTCTGTTCATTGTGGCTGTCGGGGCCTGAACATTGATGTATTTTGGGTGTAATACCATGTTTTTTCCTCATTTCGAGCACTAGGACTCGCTTGTCGGCTAGCTAGACCGCTTAACCAAGTGTGAGTTGCCTCGTGCGGAAGGTGACGAGTGAGGTATTTGTATCCCGGAGGCGTAGGAGTCCCTCGGCTCGGTCGGCCTTGCCGCCCGAGGCTTCTCTTGCTCAGTTAAAGAAACCCTCGGCCGCTCTGCGATGAGCCGGAGCCGGAGGCAGCGGTGTCAGCATGGACAGAGGCGGAGTTGGCTCGAAAAGAGGCTTCGTCGGCCGGAGCCTGGCCGAGCCGTCCACTGGCGGGACCAGCGCCGGAGTCGGGCTTCCGAGGCCATGAGCCGGGCTGATGTCCTCGGGGGACAGCTGGCTGAGGCTACGGAGTGGCCGGTCGAGCCGTCTGCTCGGGCTGGGTTCCTGGAGGAGACCCCGGCGACGATGGCCCAAGCACGGTGCTGACATCTTTCTTCGGGGTGGAGATCCTTCGACCGTGTTGCCGTCCGAGGCTGGGTCGGATTCCGCCGAAGGTGGATTCGACGCCGAGGGTGCTGCTGCTCCCCCACTGATGTCTGATCCTGCAGGAACAGTTTATCTGTAGTGTGCGTATGTCTTTTGCGGCTGCCGAGGCCCAATCATACCGTCGTCGTGTTGTAAAGCTGTGTTTCTTTTCCCCTTGTTTTGAGTATCAGGACTTATTTGTCGGTAACAGAATTGTTTTTCCGAGCAAGAGTTACTTTTCACGGAAGGTGATGAGTGAGGTATCCGTATCCCGGAGGCGTAGGAGTCCCTCGGCTCGGTCGGCCTTGCCGCTTACGTGTACTCTTACTCGTCCGTAGGATTTTGTTATCGATATAGTCGAGAAGGCACAAAAAATCGTTTCGGCAGAAAAGTTTTCGAGCATTAAGACTTGTTTGGTCAGCGGAATCGCTTATCCGAGCGTGAGTTACTTATCGCAGAAGGTGATGAGTGAGGTATCCGTATCTCGGAGGCGTAGGAGTCCCTCGGCTCGGTCGGCCTTGCCTGCTTACATGTACTCCGTCGTTTTCAGGATCCCACTTTCGAGGTAGTCGAAAAGCACGAAAGATGTTCTGGCAGAAAGACTTTTTCCAAGGAAAATTTTGACACAGAGGGGGTGCCCCCCTTCTAGACCCCGAGGGAGGGTCGGGCTTTGCCGAGGCAAGGCTGACCCTTCCTTGACGGTTAGACTTTATTTGCGTATGTAAACGAGGTATATGAACGACTTGAAAACATCTTAAGGGTAGAAGCGACGTAGCTATCGGATGTTCCAAGCGTTACTGTAGACCTCGCCTTGACTGTTGGCCAGCTTGTATGTTCCGGGCTTCAAAATCTTGGCGATGATGAACGGCCCTTCCCAGGGAGGCGTGAGCTTGTGGCGCCCTCGAGCGTCTTGTCGTAGCCGAAGCACCAAGTCGCCCACCTGGAGGTCTCGGGACCGAACCCCTCGGGCGTGGTAGCGTCGTAGGGACTGCTGATACCGTGCCGAGTGTAGTAAGGCCATGTCCCGAGCCTCTTCCAGCTGGTCCAGTGAGTCTTCTCGGTTGGTTCGATTGCTTCGGTCGTCCTGCGCCTTCGTCCTTGGGGATCCGTATTCTAAGTCTGTGGGCAAGATAGCCTCGACCCCATAGACTAGAAAGAACGGCGTGAAGCCCGTGGCTCGGCTTGGCGTCGTTCTCAGACTCCAGACCATCGAGGGGAGTTCTTTCATCCATCGCCTGCCGAACTTGTTGAGGTCGTTGTAGATCCGTGGATTGAGTCCTTGCAGAATCATGTCGTTGGCACGCTCTACCTGCCCATTCGTCATGGGGTGAGCTACGGCGGCCCAGTCCACTCAGATGTGGTGGTCCTCGCAAAAGTCCAGGAACTTTCTGCCGGTGAACTGGGTGCCGTTGTCGGTGATGATGGAGTTCGGGACCCTGAAGCGATGGATGATGTTGGTGAAGAACGCCACCGCCTGTTCGGACCTGATGCTGTTTAGGGGTCGGACCTCGATCCACTTGGAGAATTTGTCGACAGCGACCAGCAGGTGCGTGTAGCCCCCGGGTGCCTTCTGCAAGGGACCGACGAGGTCCAGACCCCACACAGCAAATGACCAGGTGATGGGTATTGTTTGCAGGGCCTAAGCGGGCAGGTGCGTCTGCCTTGCGTAGAATTGACACCCTTGGCAGGTGCGTACAATCCTAGTGGCGTCGGCCACTGCGGTTGGCCAGTAGAAACCCTGTCGGAAGGCATTTCCAACGAGGGCTCGAGGCGCTGCGTGATGACCGCAAGCCCCGAGTGTATTTCTTGTAATAACTCCTGACCTTCAGTGATGGATATGCATCGCTAGAGGATGCCTGAGGGGCTGCGGTGGTAGAGCTCCTTTCCGTCACCCAGCAAGACGAACGACTTGGCGCGCCACGCCAGTCGCCGAGCTTCGGCTCTATCGAGGGGTAGCTCTCCTCGGTGGAGATATTGCAGGTACGGGGTCTGCCAGTTTCGATTAGGCGTGACCCCATTCCGCTCTTCCTCGACGCGCAGTGCCTCACCCTGGAGGGCCGAGGGTGCCTCGGGCTGAGCCGAGGGCGCCTCGGGCAGGGCCGAGACCTTCTCGGGCTTGGGCGTGTCGTCGGTCTTGACGGAGGGTTGATGTAGGTCTCGGGAGAAGACGTCCGGAGGAACCATTGTCCGCCCTGAGGCTATCTTAGCGAGCTCGTCCGGAATCTCATTGTATCGTCGGGCGATGTGGTTGAGCTCGAGCCCGTAGAACTTGTCCTCCAGGCGCCGAACCTCATCGCAGTAGGCTTCCATCTTTGGGTCGCGGCAATGGGAGTTCTTCATGACTTGGTCAATGACAAGCTACGAGTCGCCACGAGCGTCGAGGCGTCGGACCCCTAGCTCGATGGCGATACGCAACCCGTTAACCAGAGCCTCGTACTCGGCCACGTTGTTGGACGCCGGGAAATAGAGGCGCAACACATAGTGGAGGTGCTTCCCGAGGGGCGAGATGAAGAGTAGGCTCGTGCCCGCTCCTGTTTTCATCAACGACCCGTCGAAAAACATGGTCTAGAGTTCCGGTTGGATCGGAGCTGCTGGAAGCTGGGTATCGACCCATTCAGCCACAAAGTCCGCCAAGACTTGGGACTTGATGGCCTTCCAAGGGGCGAACGAGATTGTCTCGCCCATGATCTCCACCGCCCACTTTGCAATCCTACCCGAGGCCTCTCGGTACTGGATGATCTCTCCCAGGGGAAGGATGACACCACAGTCACCGGATGAGACTCGAAGTAGTGTCGCAACTTTCACCGCATCAGAATTACCGCGTACAGTAGCTTCTGAATTTGCGGGTAGCAGATTTTGGTCTTGGACAATACTTCACTGATGAAGTAGACCGGCCTCTGGACGGGCAATGCGTGCCCCTCTTCTCGTCTCTCGACCACGATCGCGGCGCTGACCACCTGAGTGGTAGCGGCGATGTAGATCAAGAGGGCTTCTCCGGCAGCAGGGGGCACCAAGATGGGCGCGCTTGTAAGGAGCGCCTTTAGGCTCCCGAGGGCTTCCTCGGCCTCGGGGGTCCAAGTGAAGCGCTCGGTCTTCCTTAAGAGGCGGTACAGGGGTAGGCCTCTTTCGCCGAGGCGCGAGATGAAACGACTCAGAGCCGCAAGGCATCCCATGACCCTCTGTACTCCTTTCAAGTCCTTGATGGGCCCCATGTTGGTGATGGCCGCGATTTTCTCTGGTTTGGCCTCGATGCCCCGCTCGGAGACGATGAACCCCAAGAGCATGCCTCGGGGGACTCCGAAGACACACTTCTCGAGATTGAGTTTTACGCCTTTTGCCTTGAGACACTTGAATGTCGTTTCAAGGTCGGAGAGGAGGTCGGAGGCGTTCCTCGTCTTGACTACAATGTCATCGATGTAAGCCTCGATCGTTCGACCAATGTGCTGTCCGAACACGTGGTTCATGCACCTTTGGTATGTCGCACCCGCATTCCTCAAACCGAATGGCATAGTAACGTAGCAGTACATGCCAAAGGGTGTGATGAAAGAAGTCGCGAGCTGGTCGGACTCTTTCATCCTGATTTGGTGATACCCTGAGTAGGCATCGAGGAAAGACTGGGTTTCGCACCCAGCAGTGGAATCCACGATTTGATCGATGCAAGGCAGAGGGTAGGGAACTTTCGGACATGCTTTGTTTAGACCAGTGTAGTCTACACACATCCGCCATTTCCCTCCTTTCTTTCTCACAAGCACAGGGTTGGCAAGCCATTCGGGATAAAATACCTCTTTGATGAACCTTGCAGCCATCAGCTTGTGGATCTCCTCGCCTATGGCTCTGCGCTTTTCTTCGTCGAATCGGCGCAGAGGCTGCTTCACAGGTCGGGCTCCAGCTCGGATATCCAGCGAGTGCTCGGCGACATCCCTCGGTATGCCAGGCATGTCCGAGGTACTCCACGCAAAAACCTCGGCGTTCGCGCGGAGAAAGTCGACGAGCACTGCTTCCTATTTGGGGTCGAGCTCGGAGCCGATCCGAATCTGCTTGGAGGCGTCATTGCTGGGGTCGAGAGGGACGGACTTAACCGTCTCAGCTGGCTCAAAGTTGCCGGCGTGGCGCTTCGCATCTGGCGCCACCTTGGAGAGGCTCTCCAGGTTGGCGATGAGGGCCTCAGATTCGGTGAGGGCCTCGCTGTAACACCCCTGGTGTTACTGCTACTAAAACTTGAGCATGGCATCATAAACATTGGCATTGCATATGTTTGACACACCTAGAGTGCATTCACTAGGCAAAAATTTCAAACAAGTTGTGTTGTTATAGCATTTTGCAAATAGAACCCTGGATAGGGAACTTAACCCTAAATAGGGATTAAAGGGGTAAAACATAACCCAAATTAAGATAACCTAAAAACTTTAAGGGAATAGTCACAAAATGTTCCCAAGAATGAACTTGAATCACATTTATACCCCTGAGATACCAAAAACCCCATTTGAAACCCTGGAAAACCCTAAGTCCAAACCCTAGGGGCCTATGTGCAAAAACAGTGCACATTTGTACTAAAGTGTAAAAACTACAATGTTAAAGCATATAAAGTCCCATGGTTCACATTTGGGAAGATTTACAAGCCAAACCCTAAGTTTTGGAATGATTTGCAAAAAGGACCCCAATTGAGAATTTACTCTAAGTCTGAATTTCAGATTTGTGGGCTCAACTTTTGAGTCTTGTAACTTTCAAATATTAGGGTTTTTGCCCTAGGTCACCACATCAAAGTTGTAGAGCAATCATTGGAGAACAACTTTGCTTAAGGGTGTGAACATAGTTGTTAAGTAAAGTTGGGAGATAATTAAGTCCAAAGTTGGACTGTGAGGTCACTGGGTCTGAATTTTTAGACAAACAGTGCAACCACTGAGACTTTGAGCATGGATTCAACTATGATCCAGCATGAGTCTGCCCATGGCATCTATGACAAACTTGTAGCTGGTTAGTAGCTCTATAACTTTGCTGCAGAGTTTGGTATGTGTTGCCATACAGGTTTGGGAGAAAATCATGTTAAAAAATGGTCTGTCAGGTCGACTGCATACACTCTGCGATGGTACAATAACTGTAATGGATGAGATCGCTAGAGCGGCTGTCCTCACCGCTGACGGCTCCCTCCGCCGTGATTCGTGCTGCCGACATCGCGATTCATGCCCTGGGCGGATGGATAGCATCGCAGGGTAAGGGGATCTTCGCCGCCGGTGGGCTGGACGCCACTCCGGCCAGCCGTAATCCCTCCCCCCTTGCTCACCGCCCGTGGATAAGGTTCTCACCGTTGTCAAACCTTCGCCGTTGCCCGTCGCGTGTCTCTGTCCATCTACCGCATCACCGTGACTCACCCTTGCTCTCCGTTGATCACCGGAGCCATCGCCACGACTGAGGACACGAATCCACTGCGCCAAGGTTCTTCTTTATCTCCGGCCGCCAGCTCTGCCCGGCCAAATTGAGCGCCACCGTCTAAGCCTCCTATAAAATGATGGACCGGGCAGCTGCGCTATGTCATCGTGAAGCCTTAGCACCCACTCCCACCCGTAATCGTTCACCCGAGCTCTGGAATTTCAAATTTCCCCCAAATTTGTCGCCACCACCGCGAAGAACAGCTCCACCGTGGCCAGCCCTCCCTGGTAAGGCCCTGTACGATTCGAGCTTTGTTTTAGCAGCTCTGTGATGCTTACCGAGTCACCAATTCGAACTGAGAGACCACCAATCATCGGGAACGCGATCAAATGCTCATGGCCTTCGCGGTTCTCGTGGGCAGGATAGAATAGGCCACCATTTGCACAATTAAATTAGGGGAAACGTTTGTTAGGTAATGAATTTGATTTAGGTCGAAGCTGAGCGCCAGTCGTTACCCCATCCGTCCGGTCCAGGTGCTCGCCGGAGCTCGGCTGTGCGCGAACGCCGTCGTGGACTTCCAACCGAGAATAGATAGGAGTGCGGGGGTCTTTTTCTAAACGGTCAGTGACTCTGTTAAACAGTGAGAGAACCTTTTTTCGGTTAGTAAAAACTCCGAGGCCCTTTCTGTAAAGATACCAGCGCGGGCGCGATTTCGCGTGGATTTGGGCTAGTATTGGCCCAGCACTATTAAAGCTTTTCCTTTTTCTTTTACAGTAGAGCTTTGGAAATCTGTTATAAATTGTAGAAAAATCCTAAAATTGTGAAATCAATTTTTCTAGACTTCTTATTTTCCATAGAATTTAATAAAAATAGTTGACTGATTTTTAGATAAAATAAGGAATTTTGGAGTATTTAAAGTAGCTTAAAACATTAGTTCTGGATTTTTAGAAGATAAATGGTAATCCCAAAATTTCTCAAACTTTTTATATAAGCTCTACACACTATTTAGAAGCCTTGGGTAGAGTTTGGGTTGATTTGGACCTTGTTTGATACTTAGAACCCAAAATCCCCACCCCTGTCCTTTGAACTCCTTTACTGACTCTGGAAACCCTAAGTTCTCGGAGTTCCGTGAAGGAAAGTTGTATTCAAGACTTAGATAATAAATCTTTATTATCTTTGCACTCTCATGAGCATTACATGGCATTCATTCTTATATATGTATATATATGGTTATGTTTAGAAAACGAAGAAGAGATCGAAGTAACTGAAGAGAAGACACCACCACCTTCGGAATCTCAGGCCGGGAATTGTTTCTACTTTGATATCTACGGGTCCGAGCCTGACTCACCTACTAACGAAGGCAAGCCCCGGTGCATTTGCCACCTTCCTTGATGTTTTTAAAATCTTTCTCACTTGATTGCTGCATTAGGTGATAGGAGTTGAATGCTTAAACAATTCCTGCATTACCTTCCTTGAACTTGATTACCTTCCTTGAAACCCTGTTTTTACAAAAAGGTTTTTCTATGCTTAGTATTGCTTTAGAAAAACAAAAGGATTTGTTTTACAAAAGATGATTGGCAAAGTGGGAGGGTGTTTTCAAAAATAAAACTTGATGGTGGATCCATCACGGCTGTGATGGGTTCAACATCGGAAAAGATGTACCTCTGCCAGGTACCAAACTTTGGGTTTGAAATGGTTAAGCTGAGACCGGGCGGGTGACTTGCACGAGAAAGGAGTCTCGGTGTAGTGTCTCCGTTTGAGTCGATTAAGGACCGTGTCGATGTAGGCTTGATGACCGAGGACCCTTTAACTGGTCACATGCCTCGTCATGGGTAAGCCTTGCCTCGGGCAGACTAAGGCCAGAAAACACGAAATGGGCGTGGAGCGGTGGCGGGAGTAGCGTGTACCCTCCATAGCAAGAGGCTGGACGGTGGTGTATCTGTGCTCTCGGTTTGCGTGAACCTGATCTGGTCTTAAGAACCCCGGTGGCGGGTTGACATATGCAAGGGTTAAGTGCTACATATGTCGTGTGATTGGAGATCCTCAGCTGAGTATAATCGATTCGGATCGCCGTACCTTCGCGGTTATGAAGACTTGGTCACTGCCCTATACGTAGCAATCCACTAAAGATGAAAGGTTTTGTTAAGAAATTGGCTAGTGTAGGTCAAGTGATTGAACTAGGGTAGAAAGAACTCTAGTTGTAGGTAATTTTACTTAACTTGACAAATAAAACTGGATTTTTAAGGATCCACTTTAGTAAGCATTTCTGCAAAACAGAGTCTTTGATTATTAATAGCCTTACCTTGACTCCCTTAACCAGCATACCCTTGAGAGTCTTTTCTTTAGTTGGGTAAGACTTGCTGAGTAATTCCATACTCAGGGTTTATTCCCCCGTTGTTTTTAGGTGAGGAAGCGACAAATTTTTGTTGCTTCTGCTCTAAGGTGGTGCCAAAAGAAGAACACAAGGAATGAAGTGCGGGAGGAAAGGATCCTCCATATAGAACTGTTATATAAGAACTTATCGGGAGGAGTTTTTACCTCCCTTGGTATTGTAATAATACTACTCAGCACTCGTTTTATAACTCTGGTCTGTAATAAGTAACTTGATCTTACTTTCTAAATAAATGTAAGTTTATGTAATCGCTTCCGCATTTCTATATCTCCGATGTTCTGTAATGTCTGCAAGACGGGTGAAACATTCCTGGAAAGGTAAGAAAGAAGATACCGAACTTGTCGAGTGATTCAGGAACATCTACAGGGTTGTCTGATGTCTGTTGAACAAGGACAACTGTAGGTGGGCCAAATTACTTGGGAGGTTCCGTCACAGCTGGTATCGGAGCGAAGCCCTTCTTTGCAGATATTATGGGGCATCTTCAAAAGGATTTTCAAAAGACTTATCTAGAAACTCTCTTCCCTTCTTACCTAAGTATTCTGAAGAGTTTATCTTAAAGACCGGGTAGTAAGAGTGCAACATATAGAAGGTGTGAATCAACTAAGGTTGATTCTGTAATTATACATGCATCATGCTAAGAACTATACTAATCAAATTTTCCCCTCAAAAAATGCCGCCGCGCAAGGAGAACAGCGCGCAAACATACTGGACCGATTGGTGTGCCGTGTCACCAGCTGGCCCCAAGACATGATAATAGTAGTAGCGGAAGTAACGATCCTATAGGGGATCTCGAAGCAGAAGTAAGTCGGCTCCAAGCGGAACTCTGCCGCAGGACGGCTATATGGGTCGTAGATGGCGACCGAATAAATGAGTTGAGAAGAGACGTCCGCCATCTGCGAGATCAGCTCGCGGACCGGGATTTGGCACTCGACTGGGTTGTTCAATCTCGTTCGCTTGCATGGGACAAGGAGCAAAAAGCTCAAGCTCGAGTAGCCGAGCTCAACTTGGCCGTTGAAGACCTGCAGACATATTGCAATACCTTACATGAAGAAGTTCATGTATTATATTCGCAACTGCATCCCAGTGAGCCTACGAATCTTGTCGAGTCGGAAGCCGGACCCTCGCATGTTGCGGGACAAGCGCTTGGTGGTGAGTTGGACCTTTTTCAGCCCCCTCCTTCTATGAGGCTGGTCGATGAATGGTCTCCCACACTCGACGACGAGGCTGCCAAAAGCAACCGGAAGCAGGAATAGTGGTGTAGTAAAACTAGAAGTAGTGTATTGTATAATAGGTTGTACTATTGTATAATAGGTAGTGCTATTGTATAATAGGTAATGTATCCTGTTGTAAAAAAATCCGAGTCTGTACATTACTCTTTTTGGTAATGTAAAATGGATGGTTTTTCTTTGGCATATCATATTGTTTCCAAATGTTGTTGCCATAGATGCCGTCCAAGACCCGATCACAGGATGCAGCTGGAACTTCCAGTGGGAGGGAGTCTACCCCAAATCCACCTCCTGTTCCTCCCACACTGGCCGAGGCGATTGCCGCCTTGGTAAATGCAACCGCGGATAATACCTGTTTTCTGAGAGAGATGGCGGGTCAACAGTTTCAGCAACAAGGTGGGCGGGGTCATCAACAGGGTCCCCGTGAAACCTCTTACTTGGACTTCTCAGAGACACGACCACCGCTGTTTGTCAAAGCCGAAGGCCCGCTAGAGGCAGACGAATGGCTTCGTGTTATCGAGCAAAAGTTCGGACTTCTGCGATGTTCGGAAACCCAAAAGCCTTTATTCGCAGCCCAGCAACTGCGCGGACCTGCTAGCACTTGGTGGGGAAATTTTGTGGCCGTTCAACCGGCCAATCATCAGATAACTTGGGAAGAATTCAAGGTGGCCTTCCGCGAACACTATATACCAGAAGGTGTCCTTCATATGAAGCAAGAAAAATTTATGAAGCTAAAGCAAGGAGGGGATACTGTTAATCAGTATCTCAATAAGTTCAATCATTTGTCGCAATATGCAATCGATCAAGTGAACACAGATTTGAAGAAGAAGAATTGCTTTATGAGAGGTTTAAATGATCGACTGCAAAGAAAGATGGCAACCTGCATAGATCTTACTTATGGAAGAGCTGTCAGTACAGCATTGGCAGTAGAAGCGAAGTATGCAGGCACTGGAAAATCCAAGGGTTTTGGAGGTGGCAGGCCTAGTTAGGGCCCGGTGAAGAGGCAACGGTTTGTCATCCGGCCTTCCAACCAGGATCGTTCTTTCTCTCGTCCACCCTCCTTCCCTTTTAAGCAGCCAGTCTTTATTCGTCCCAATAATGCCCCCACTGCATCAAATCAGCCGGGTGCCCCAGGCACTCGATTCCCTGCCCTTCCTAGTTCATCGACTGGATGTTTTAATTGTGGGAAGTCTGGGCATTTTATCAAGGATTGCCCTTATCCAAAGCAGAATCAGTCAAATAATCAGCAAGGATCTAGGAATTCATCTCAAGCCAAGGGAAATACTATGGGCAAAAATACAAAGAAGACGGGACACATATATTATACGCAAGTGGCCACTACACCGGACGGTGAGCCGGTAATGATGGGTACGTTCCTTGTGGCCAAACATTCAGCAGTTATTCTCTTTGATTCTGGTGCTTCGCATACATTCATCAGCAAGAAATTTGTGGAGCAACATTGCATCTCATGCCATGAATCAAAAGAAGGGTTTAAAATTCACTCACCAGGGGGACAAATATTTACTAGAGAAGTGGCCTATCAAGTGCCCGTAACATTGGCCGGACGGGACTTTCCTACTAATATGATCGTTCTGAAAGACCAAGATATAGATGTCATTTTGGGCATGAATTGGTTAGCCAGACACAAAGCAACCCTCAACACTGATCAGAGAATTATCAGGTTGAGTCATAACCAAGAAGAGATTCTTTTGCCTATCCCCATTCCAACCAAAGCTACTGGCAGAGTTTATGAAGCTATTATACCGGAGATCAAGGATATTCCGGTGGTATGCGAGTTTCCCGATGTCTTTCTAGAAGATTTGTCTGGATTGCCACCAGAACGGGAGGTAGAGTTTGTAATTGAGTTGAAGCCCGGTACGGCTCCCGTATCTAGAAGATCGTACCGAATGCCTCCAAATAAGTTGGCAGAATTGAAGATTCAATTACAAGATCTACTTGAGAAAGGATTTATCTGGCCAAGCTCGTCGCCATGGGGTTGTCCAGCCATATTCGTCAAAAAGAAGGATCAAACTTTACGGATGTGTGTGGATTATCGACCCCTGAATGAGGTCACTATCAAAAACAAGTACCCTCTTCCGAGGATTGACATTCTATTTGATCAACTGACTGGAGCGAGGGTCTTCTCCAAGATTGATCTCAGATCGGGCTATCACCAGATCCGTATTCGGCCCGAGGATATACCAAAGACCGCATTCACTACGCGGTATGGATTATTTGAATATCTGGTAATGTCTTTCGGATTGACAAATGCTCCTGCCCACTTCACGTATTTGATGAACTCGGTATTCATGCCCGAGTTGGACAAGTTTGTGGTGGTCTTCATTGATGATATTTTGATATATTCCAAGAATGAAGAGGAGCACGCCCAACACTTACGGATCGTGTTAACGCGCTTGAGAGAACATCAGTTATATGCCAAGTTCAGCAAATGCGCGTTTTGGCAGGAGGAAATCCAATTTCTGAGACATGTACTATCTGCCAAGGGGATTGCGGTAGATCCCAGCAAAGTCAAGGACATTTTGGAGTGGAAACCCTCGACCACCGTTCATCAGGCCCGAAGTTTCCTTGGACTGGCTGGATATTACCGCCGATTCATACTAGATTTTTCTAAGCTTGTGAAGCCAATCACAAGTTTATTGAAGAATGATATTAAATTCAATTGGTCTTCAAAGTGTGATGAAGCTTTTGAACAATTGAAGATATTATTAACCACTGCTCCGGTATTGGCTCAACCGGATATTAATAAGCCCTTTGATGTGTATTGTGACGCATCAGGCAGTGGCCTCGGCTGTGTGCTAATGCAAGAAGGCCGAGTAATTGCATATGCTTCAAGGCAGTTGCGCCGACATGAGGAACATTATCCTACTCATGATCTGGAGTTAGCTGTGGTGGTTCATGCCCTAAAGATCTGGCGTCATTATCTGCTGGGTAATGTCTGTCATATTTATACAGACCATAAAAGCTTGAAATATATCTTCACCCAGTCAGAATTGAATATGAGACAAAGGCGATGGCTCGAGCTGATCAAGGATTATGAATTAGAAATCCATTATCACCCAGGAAAAGCAAATGTAGTGGCAGATGCGCTCAGTCGCAAGGCTTCCTGCCATTGTCTAACAGTGAGGACTTCTGACATTACATTATGCTAGGAGATGGAGAAATTAAACCTGGGAATGATTCAACATGGGACTTCAAATCATTTGAAGCTGGAGTCAGTCATCTTATAAAGAATAATTGACGCACAAAAAGATGATGAGGGTATGAAGCACATACGTGAGAAGATAAGGGCTGGAACAACCAAATGTTTCAAAGAAGACGATCAAGGTGTGGTATGGTTCAATAACCGCATAGTGGTGCCGAAGAATGAAGAGCTCCGCCAGCAAATCTTAGATGAAGCACATCTTAGTCGCTATTCTATTCATCCAGGAAGCACTAAGATGTATCATGATCTAAAGCAACACTACTGGTGGACGAAGATGAAAATTGAAATTGCACGCTATGTGGCTAAGTGTGACACTTGCAGACGTGTCAAGGCCATACACATGAAGACTGCTGGTCCATTACAATCTTTACCGATCCCAACATGGAAATGGGAAGATATTAGTATGGACTTCATTGTGGGATTACCCAGGACTACAAAAGGGTATGATTCTATCTGGGTTATAATTGATCGGCTTACAAAAATTGCTCATTTTCTGCCAGTCAAGACAGATCACCCGGTTACTGTCTATGCCCAATTGTACATTGCTCGTATTCTTAGTCTGCATGGTGTTCCGAAGACCATAGTGTCGGATCGTGGACCTCAATTTGTAGCCAAGTTTTGGGAAGCACTTCACAAATTCTTGGGTACTAAGTTGCTCCATAGTTCGGCCTACCATCCTCAAACCAGTGGGCAGACTGAGAGAGTGAACCAAATACTTGAAGATATGCTACGGGCATGTGTTCTAGAATTTCCACAAAAATGGGATGAATGTTTGCCGTTAGCGGAATTTTCATATAATAATAGCTATCAAGAAAGCATCAAGATGGCACCCTTTGAAGCTTTATATGGAGGACGATGTCGTACTCCGCTAAATTGGTCTGAACCTGGTGAAAGGTACTTCTTCAGGCCTGATATGGTGAAAGAGATCGAAGAAAGAGTTCAAAGAATAATTCATAATTTGAAGAAAGCTCAAGCTCGTCAAAAGAGTTATGCAGACAAACGGCGAATGCCCTTATATTTCCTTGAGGGAGACTATGTCTACTTAAAGGTTTTGCCAATGAAGGGCGTATCGCGTTTCAGGGTTAAAGGAAAGCTTGCACCACGATATATTGGTCCTTTTCTTATTCTGGAAAGATATGGGCCAGTGGCATACCGACTCCAGTTACCCGAAACCTTGTCTGCTGTGCATAATGTGTTCCACGTGTCCCAATTGAAGAAATGTCTTCGGGTTCCTGATCGAACTGTTGAAGTGACAGATGTTGTCCTTGAACCGAACTTGTCAAGTGATTCAGGGGCACCTACAGGGTTGTCTGAGGTCCGTTGGACAAGGACAACTGTAGGTGGGCCTAATTACTTGGGAGGTTCCATCACCGAGCATCTCATTCGAGTCTTGGATCAGAAGGACAGGATAACCCGAAGAAAAACTCTCAAGTTTTATAAGATACAGTGGAACCAACATTCCGAAGATGAGGCTACATGGGAAACTCAAGACTTTTTAGATAAGAATTTCCCAGGCTTTTTAGCCTCTTATAATTTGTAAAGCATGTATAGCTGTTGTAATAAAGGAGTGAGTCCCAAACCACCCCTACCTTGTACCAAGAATAAGGAAATAAAAACGTGATGCGTTTCCTTTACCATTACTTACCCTAGGACTTTTAATCTCGGGACGAGATTCTTTTATGGGGGGAAGGATGTAACACCCCTGGTGTTACTGCTACTAAAACTTGAGCATGGCATCATAAACATTGGCATTGCATATGTTTGACACACCTAGAGTGCATTCACTAGGCAAAAATTTCAAACAAGTTGTGTTGTTATAGCATTTTGCAAATAGAACCCTGGATAGGGAACTTAACCCTAAATAGGGATTAAAGGGGTAAAACATAACCCAAATTAAGAAAACCTAAAAACTTTAGGGGAATAGTCACAAAATGTTCCCAAGAATGAACTTGAATCACATTTATACCCCTGAGATACCAAAAACCCCATTTGAAACCCTGGAAAACCCTAAGTCCAAACCCTAGGCGCCTATGTGCAAAAACAGTGCACATTTGGACTAAAGTGTAAAAACTACAATGTTAAAGCATATAAAGTCCCATGGTTCACATTTGGGAAGATTTACAAGCCAAACCCTAAGTTATGGAATGATTTGCAAAAAGGACCCCAATTGAGAATTTACTTTAAGTCTGAATTTTAGATTTGTGGGCTCAACTTTTGAGTCTTGTAACTTTCAAATATTAGGGTTTTTGCCCTAGGTCACCACATCAAAGTTGTAGAGCAATCACTGGAGAACAACTTTGCTTAAGGGTGTGAGCATAGTTGTTAAGTAAAGTTAGGAGATAATTAAGTCCAAAGTTGGACTGTCAGGTCACTGGGTCTGAATTTTTAGACAAACAGTGCAACCACTGAGACTTTGAGCATGGACTGAACTATGATCCAGCATGAGTCTGCCCATGGCATCTATGACAAACTTGTAGCTGGTTAGTAGCTCTATAACTTTGCTGCAGAGTTTGGTATGAGTTACCATACAGGTTTGGGAGAAAATCATGTTCAAAAATGGTCTGTCAGGTCGACTGCATACACTCTGCGATGGTACAGTAACTGTAATGGATGAGATCGCCAGCGCGGCTGTCCTCACCGCCGACGGCTCCCTCCACCGTGATTCGTGCTACCGACGTCGCGATTCGTGCCCTGGGCGGATGGATAGCATCGCGGGGTAAGGGGATCTTCGCCGCCGGTGGGCTGGACGCCACTCCAGCCAGCCGTAATCCCTCCCCCCTTGCTCACCGCCCATGGATAAGGTTCTCACCATCGTCAAACCTTCGCCGTTGCCCGCCGCGTGTCTCTGACCATCTACCGCATCACCGTGACTCACCCTTGCTCTCCGTTGATCACCAGAGCCATCGCCACGACTGAGGACTAGAATCCACTGCGCCAAGGTTCTTCTTTATCTCCAGCTGCCAGCTCTGCCCGGCCAAATTGAGCGCCACCGTCTAAGCCTCCTATAAATTGATGGCCCGGGCAGCTGCGCTATGTCATCGTGAAGCCTTAGCACCCACTCCCACCCGTAATCGTTCACCCGAGCTTTGGAATTTCAAATTTCCCCCAAATTTGTCGCCACCACCGTGAAGAACAGCTCCACCATGGCCAGCCCTCCCTGGTAAGTCCCTGTCCGATTGAGCTTTGTTTTAGCAGCTCTGTGATGCTTACCGAGTCACCAATTCGAACTGAGAGACCACCAATCATCGGGAACGCGATCAAACGTTTGTTAGGTAATGAATTTGGTTTAGGTCAAAGCTGAGCGCCAATCGTTGCCCCATCCGGCCGGTCTAGGTGCTCGCCGGAGCTCGGTTGTGCGCGAACGCCGTTGTGGACTTCCAACCGAGAATAGATAGGAGTGCGGGGGTCTTTTTGTAAACGGTCAGTGACTCTGTTAAACAGTGAGAGAACCTGTTTTCGGTTAGTAAAAACTCCGAGGCCCTTTCTGTAAAGATACCAGCGCGGGCGCGGGCGCGATTTCGCGTGGATTTGGGCCGCTTGGGCTAGTATTGGCCCAGCACTATTAAAGATTTTCCTTTTTCTTTTACAGTAGAGCTTTGGAAATCTGTTATAAATTGTAGAAAAATCCTAAAATTGTGAAATCAATTTTCCTAGACGTCTTATTTTCCATAGAATTTAATAAAAATAGTTGACTGATTTTTAGATAAAATAAGGAATTTTGGAGTATTTAAAGTAGCTTAAAACATTAGTTCTGGATTTTTAGAAGATAAATGGTAATCCCAAAATTTCTCAAACTTTTTATATAAGCTCTACACATTATTTAGAAGCCTTGGGTAGAGTTTGGGTTGATTTGGACCTTGTTTGATACTTAGAACCCAAAATCCCCACCCCTATCCTTTGAACTCCTTTACTGACTCTGGAAACCCTAAGTTCTCGGAGTTCCGTGAAGGAAAGTTGTATTCAAGACTTAGATAATAAATCTTTATTATCTTTGCACTCTCATGAGCATTACATGGCATTCATTCTTATATATGTATATATATGGTTATGTTTAGAAAACGAAGAAGAGATCGAAGTAACTGAAGAGAAGACACCACCACCTTCGGAATCTCAGGCCGAGAATTGTTTCTATTTTGATATCTACGGGTCCGAGCCTGACTCACCTACTAACGAAGGCAAGCCCCGGTGCATTTGCCACCTTCCTTGATGTTTTTAAAATCTTTCTCACTTGATTGCTGCATTAGGTGATAGGAGTTGAATGCTTAAACAATTCCTGCATTACCTTCCTTGAACTTGATTACCTTCCTTGAAACCCTGTTTTTACAAAAAGGTTTTTCTATGCTTAGTATTGCTTTAGAAAAACAAAAGGATTTGTTTTACAAAAGATGATTGGCAAAGTGGGAGGGTGTTTTCAAAAATAAAACTTGATGGTGGATCCATCACGGCTGTGATGGGTTCAACATCGGAAAAGATGTACCTCTGCCAGGTACCAAACTTTGGGTTTGAAATGGTTAAGCTGAGACCGGGCGGGTGACTTGCACGAGAAAAGAGTCTCGGTGTAGTGTCTCCGTCTGAGTCGATTAAGGACCGTGTCGATGTAGGCTTGATGACCGAGGACCCTTTAACTCGTCACATGCCTCGTCATGGGTAAGCCTTGCCTCGGGCAGACTAAGGCCAGAAAACACGAAATGGGCGTGGAGCGGTGGCGGGAGTAGCGTGTACCCTCCGTAGCATGAGGCTGGACGGTGGTGTATCTGTGCTCTTGGTTTGCGTGAACCTGATCTGGTCTTAAGAACCCCGGTGGCGGGTTGACATATGCAAGGGTTAAGTGCTACATATGTCGTGTGATTGGAGATCCTTAGCTGAGTATAATCGATTCGGATCGCCGTACCTTCGCGGTTATGAAGACTTGGTCACTGCCCTATACGTAGCAATCCACTAAAGATGAAAGGTTTTGTTAAGAAATTGGCTAGTGTAGGTCAAGCGATTGAAGTAGGGTAGAAAGAACTCTAGTTGCAGGTAATTTTACTTAACTTGGCAAATAAAATTGTATTTTTAAGGATCCACTTTAGTAAGCATTTTTGCAAAACAGAGTCTTTGATTATTGAAAGCCTTACCTTGACTCCCTTAACCAGCATACCCTTGAGAGTCTTTTCTTTAGTCGGGTAAGACTTGCTGAGTAATTCCATACTCAGGGTTTATTCCCCCGTTGTTTTTAGGTGAGGAAGCGACAAGTTTTTGTTGCTTCTGCTCTAAGGTGGTGCCAAAAGAAGAACACAAGGAATGAAGTGCGGGAGGAAAGGATCCTCCATATAGAACTGTTATATAAGAACTTATCGGGAGGAGTTTTTACCTCCCTTGGTATTGTAATAATACTACTCAGCACTCATTTTATAACTCTGGTCTGTAATAAGTAACTTGATCTTACTTTCTAAATAAATTTAAGTTTATGTAATCGCTTCCGCATTTCTATATCTCTGATGTTCTGTAATGTCTGCAAGACGGGTGAAACGTTCCTGGAAAGGTAAGAAAGAAGATACCGAACTTGTCGAGTGATTCAGGAACATCTACAGGGTTGTCTGATGTCTGTTGAACAAGGACAACTGTAGGTGGGCCAAATTACTTGGGAGGTTCCGTCACATCGACGTACTCCACGCACTCCACGTCGCATTCGTACGCGTGTCGGTACGTGGAGCCGACGGTGATGACCCCGTTGGGGCCCGACATCTTGAGCTTGAGGTAGGTGTAGTTGGGGACGACCATGAACTTGGTGTAGCATGGTCTCCCCAGCACTGCGTGGTAGGTTCCTCGGAACCCAACCACCTCGAACGTGAGGGTTTCCTTTCGGAAGTTGGAGGGGTCCCGAAGCAGACGGGCAGATCAAGTTGTCCAAGGGGCTGGACGCGCTTCCCGGGGATGATCCCGTGAAAGGGCGCCGCACCGGCCCGGATTGTGGACAAATCAATCTGCAAGAGCCCGAGGGTCTCGGCGTAGATGATGTTGAGGCTGCTGCCTCCGTCCATGAGGACCTTGGTAAGCCTGACGTTGCCGATGACGGGATCGACAATGAGCGGGTACTTCCCCGGGCTCGGCACGTGGTCGGGGTGGTCGCCTTGGTCGAAGGTGATGGGCTTGTCGGACCAATCTAGGTAGACTGGTGCCACCACCTTTACCGAGCGGACCTCCCGGCGCTCTTGCTTGCGGTGCCGAGCCGAGGCGTTCGCCACTTGCCTACCGTAGATCATGAAGCAGTCGTGGACCTCGGGGAACTCCTCTGCCTTGTGATCCTCCTTCTTGTCGTTGTTGTGGGCTCTGCCACCTTCCGTCGGTGGGCCGGCCCTGTGGAAGTAGCGCCGAAGCATGACACACTCCTCAAGGGTGTGCTTGACGGGACCCTAAGGATAGGGGCATGACTCCTTGAGCATCTTGTCGAACAGGTTGGCGCCTCCGGGAGGCTTCCGAGGGTTCCTGTGCTCGGCGGCGGCGACAAGGTCTGCGTTGGTGGTGTCGCGTTTCGCTTGCGACTTCTTCTCCTTCTTCTTGGTGCCGTGCTGAGCGGACGCCTCAGGGACGTCTTCCGGCTGGCGCCCCTGAGGCTGCTTGTCCTTTCGGAAGATGGCCTCGACCGCCTCCTGACCAGAGGCGAACTTGGTGGCGATGTCCATCAGCTCGCTCGCCCTGGTGGGAGTCTTGCGACCCAGCTTGCTCACTAGGTCGCAGCAAGTGGTGCCGGCGAGGAACGCGCCGATGACATCCGAGTCGGTGATTTTGGGCAGCTCGGTGCGCTGCTTCGAAAATCGCCGGATGTAGTCCCGCAGGGACTCTCCCGGCTGCTGGCGGCAGCTTCAGAGATCCCAGGAGTTCCCAGGGCGCACGTATGTGCCCTGGAAGTTGTCAGCGAAGGCTTTGACCAGGTCATCCCAGTTGGAGATCTGCGCAGGAGGCAGATGCTCCAGCCAGGCTCGGGCGGCGTCGGAGAGGAACAGGGGAAGGTTGCGGATGATGAGGTTGTCATCGTTTGTCCCACCCAGCTGGCAGGCCAGCAGGTAGTCCGCGAGCCACATTTTCGGCTTTGACTCCCCTGAGTACTTGGTGATGGTAGTCGGGGTTCGGAACCGGGTCGGGAACGACGCCCGTCGTATGGCCCGGCTGAAAGCTTGCGGACCGGGTGGTTCGGGCGAGGGGCTCCGATCCTCCCCGCTGTCGTAGCGTCCCCCACGTCTGGGGTGGTAGCCTCGGTGCACCTTCTCGTCGAGGTGGGCTCGACGGTCGCGGCGATGGTGCTCGTTGCTGAGGCGACCCGGGGCCGCAGGCGATGTGTTCCGTGTGCGCCCGGTGTGGACCGAGGCTTCCCGTATGAATCGGGAAGTCGCGGCGCGATGCTCCGGGGGGTACCCTTGCCTTCGGGAGGCAGAGCTTTCGGCCCGTCGGACCGCGGCATCCTCCAGGAGATTCTTGAGCTCTCCCTGGATACGCCGCCCCTCGGTGGTGGATGGTTCCGGCATCGCTCGGAGCAGTATCGCTGCTGCAGCCAGGTTCTAGCCGACCCCACTGGGAGCTAGGGGCAGCCTCGCCCTGGCATCATCGGTAATGCGGTGCTGGACGTCCTGGGCCAGATGACGCGCTTCTCTGATCGGTGCCCGGCCTGCCCACTCCTGCCCGATATTTTGCCGAAGCTGCACAAGTTGTCCTGCTTCCTCGTCGAGCCTGGCCTGCATCTCGCGAATTTGCTCGAGCTGTGCGTCCTGACCCCCCGCAGGGACTGGGACCACAGCTAGCTCCCGAAGGATGTCAACGTGAGGCGCAGGCCTAGGGGGATCACCGTCCTTCGGCATACCAAGATGGTTGCCTTCGTCGAGACCCCCTAGATCGATGTGGAAGCATTCGCGACTTGGGCCACAATCCTCGTCGCCGAGGCTGTGGCTACTATCGGAGCAATCGGAGAGGCAGTAGTCACATGCGGTCATGAAGTCCCGCATGGCACTAGGGTCATCGAGCCCGGAGAAATCCCAACCAGAGTCGGGCTCGTCATCTTCCTCAGAACCCAGAGGCCCGTAGGTCGAGACGGCCGTCAGTCGGTCCCAGGTTGACCGCATATGATACCCCGGAGCCGGAGGCAGCAATGTCAGCATGGACAGAGGCGGAGTTGGCTCAAAAAGAGGCTTCGTCGGCCGGAGCCTGGCCGGGCCGTCCACTGGCAGGACCAGCGCCGGAGTCGGGCTGTCGAGGCCATGAGCCGGGCTGATGTCCTCGGGGGACAGCTGGCTGAGGCTATGGAGCGGCCGGTCGAGCCGTCTGCTTGGGCCGGGTTCCTGGAGGAGACCCCGACGACGATGGCCCAGGAGCGGTGCTGACATCTTTCTTCGGGGTGGAGATCCTTCGACCGTGTTGCCGTCCGAGGCTGGGTCGGATTCCGCCGAAGGTGCATTCGACGCCAAGGGTGATGTTGCTCCCCCACTGATGTCTGATCCTGCAGGAACAGTTTATCTGTAGTGTGCGTATGTCTTTTGCGGCCGCCGAGGCCCAAACATACCGTCGTCGTGTTGTAAAGCTGCGTTTATTTTCCCCTTGTTTCGAGTATCAGGACTTATTTGTCGGTAACAGAATTGTTTGTCCGAGCGAGAGTTACTTTTCACGGAAGGTGATGAGTGAGGTATCCGTATCCCGGAGGCGTAGGAGTCCCTCGGCTCGGTCGGCCTTGCCTCTTACGTGTACTCTTACTCGTCCGTAGGATTCTGTTATCGATATAGTCGAGAAGGCACGGAAAATCGTTTCGGCAGAAAAGTTTTCGAGCATTAAGACTTGTTCGGTCAGCGGAATCGCTTATCCGAGCGTGAGTTACTTATCGCAGAAGGTGATGAGTGAGGTATCCGTATCCCGGAGGCGTAGGAGTCCCTCGGCTCGGTCGACCTTGCCTGCTTACGTGTACTCCTGTTGGGGACTTGTTCTCAAATGCTATGAATTAAGAACAAGGCAACATAAAATGTTAAATATCAAAGTCCTTCGTCCTTCGAAGCATTATTTCCCTTTGGATATAACGGATTTCGGACGAAGGTTATGAAGGTCACACCTTCATAATCATAATAAAAGATAAGAGAAATTTATACACAAAAACACGGAAAATAACATGATCACTTTGAACATTATTAATTTATTATTAATTTATTTTTATTTATTTTGCTTATATATAAACGACAACAAATTACAAATGTACCTTCGGCTTGAAGGAAAATAAGGGTACACACGTGATGCTAATGCCAAGTCAGCGTGAACAGTACGGGAGTACTGTTCGTCTATTTATAGGCACGGGACGCAGCCCGTGTAAAATTACATTAATGCCCTTTACTTTTATCAATAACTCTATAGTAATTCTTCGAGGTCTAATTTGGCTTTTCATCTTTAAGTCGGTTTCCCTTTTCTGCTGTCCTGCCGAAGCTCTTCTGCACATAGCTTCGTGATCGTTTCATCCTTCGTCATGATCGTCTTCCATTTCAGTCAAGCTTCGTCTTGACCATGCTCTTGTATACCCGCAACCTGATTCCGAAGATACCTGCTCGCATACTTGGAAAACATTGTCAAATCATGTTTTTGAGGACCTTCGGAAGCCGAAGGCCCCCAACAGTAGCCCCTCGCAATATTAATTTGCTGGAATGATAAATTCATATTGCGACATGGACGAAGGCCTTAAGCCGAAGGTCCGAAAAAACACCTTCTCTTTGCTAGAATAGCAACAGTCTTTGACAAGCGGGACCCTCTAGTTTTCAACGCACTAGGTGTATAAATAAGAGCTCATCACGAGTTTATTTGGCACGCTCTCTTGCCAACTGCTTTTAATCACCCAACTTTTAGCTTGCGCGCAACAACACTTGCTTGGCTTTTAGATTTTTAAGCTTCGGGTTCGAGAGCACTTTCTCAGTGTTTGCAAGGATGTCTGAAGATAAAAAAGCTGTTGGTGATTCGAAGCTAAGTCTTTCTGAGGAGATGCATCTGGGCTTTCTTCAATCAATGTCGAAGACTAATACAGAGAAGATTACTAAAGAAATTTTGGAGGGTTTATCTGAAGATACCGGCGACAGTGACAGTTATGATGTGGATAGCGGTGGTGAAGACTCTGAAGATTGACCTTGGCGACCAAGCCATGCGGTTTTTGGTAAATCAAGTATTAAAGAAAATCATCTTGTCAATATGAGGGGCAGATATTTCCGGGACTTGTCCATTGTGAGGGCTGATGAAGGAGAGAAGACTTGCCCGACTCCTGAGGAAAATGAAGTCGTAGCATTCCGAAGCTTCTTGAAAGCTGGACTACGATTTCCCTTAAGCAGTTTTGTTGTAGAAATACTGAAGATATTTGAAATCTACCTTCACCAACTTACCCCCGAAGCAATCATAAGGATGAATATCTTTGTGTGGGCCGTGAGAAGCCAAGGTTTGGAACCTAATGCGAAAAGTTTCTGCAACATACATGAATTGTTGTACGAGACAACCCTGGGGTAAAGAATAGTATCACAACAATTTTGGCTGCTACAGCTTCGGCTCCCGGTCTGGGTCAAGCTGCCCCGTGCCTACCTTTCGAAAGAGGTGGCTCGGCGACTGGATGACGGAATGGTTTTACATGAAGAATGACTTGAAATCACGGGAAGATATAAAAAGGATCATTATGCGCCCCATCTGGCAACGCTTCGGCCTGCGGAGGCCTGAAAGTCGCCTAGAGGGGGGGTGAATAGGTCGAAACTAAAATTCTCAAAAATGATCACAACTACAAGCCGAGTTAGCGTTAGAAATATAATAGACTCCACGAGAGATGGTGCAAAACAAATCGCAAGCGAATAATCAAGTGAGACACGCGGATTTGTTTTACCGAGGTTCGGTTCTCTCAAACCTACTCCCCGTTGAGGAGGCCACAAAGGCCGGGTCTCTTTCAACCCTTACCCTCTCTCAAACGGTCCCTCGGACCGAGTGAGCTTTCTTTTCTCAATCACTTGGAACACAAAGTTCCTACAAGGACCACCACAAGATTGGTGTCTCTTGCCTCAATTACAAGTGAGTTTTGATCGCAAGAAAGATTGAAAGAAAGCACGATTGCAAAAGCCAAGCGACAAGAGCGACAAATAACACACGGATCACTTTTTCTCTCAAGTCAATAATCACTAATGATCTATTTTCTCAATTGTGAAACTTGGAGAGATGGAGGCTTTGAATGTGTCTTGGAATGGATTGCTAGCTCTTGTATTGAATGTTGAAGGTTGGAATGCTTGGATGTATTGAATGGAGGTGGTTGGGGTTGTATTTATAGCCACCAACCACTTCCTAGCCGTTACTCCATTCTGCTGAGCGCGGACGGTCCGCCTGCCAGGTCCGGACGGTCCGCCCCTGTAGATCAACGGCCGAAAAGGCAACGGTCAGCAGTAACGGCTATATCAACGGCTATATTGCATTTAATGCGTCGTCAGATGTCAGATAAAGCCAGTCGCGGACGGTCCGCCCGCCTGGCCCGGACGGTCCGCGAGGCCGCTATAATTCATTTCTCTGAACCCGTCACCTTCGGGTTTTTCGGTTTCTTGCCTACCGGACGGTCCGCGCTAGAGGCCGGACGGTCCGCGTAAGGTCTCAGACGGTCCGCTCTTTTCCTCCGGACGGTCCATAGTGCAGACGTGGATTTTTGCATTGGTTCTGTCCGAGTGTCATCCTTGTGTCGCGGACGGTCCGCCGCAAGGACCCAGATGGTCCGCGCTTGGCCTGTTTTTCCAAAAAGCTTCTCCTGTCCGGAATAATCTACGGTATTCCGGACAGTCGATTTAGTATAGTTGTAGATGAACCTTTGACACTTGTAGAACATATAATCTAGAGCAAACTAGTTAGTCCAATTATTTGTGTTGGGCAATTCAACCACCAAAATTAATTAGGAACTAGGTGTAAGCCTAATTCCCTTACAAGGCCGAAGGTGGAAATGAATGAAGCAGCCGAAGAATGCCAGAGAGCCTTCGGTGTTGTTTGTTCTTTTATTGGGACAAGGGATCTAGTTCAAGAACATATTGCCTTCAGAATATGGCCACTTGTGGAAAAATGGGAAATGCCGAAGGAAACCATTAAAGAAACTGACGAAGGTGGACTAGTCAGGTTGAAATACACATTTAAATACGGAGATAAATTCGTTGAGCCAGATGATGACTGGTTGAAGAGTATTGAGGCCATCAGTGATGAATTGCTTGGTGTATACTCAAAGGCCGAAGATACTGCATTATCAGCGGCCTTCGGAGGCCGAAAGAGGAAGAGGCTTAATCGAGTATTTGATGCAATTGGGTTTGTCTACCCCGACTACCGCTATCCAGCGCGGGGTGAAAAAAGAAAGAATACATCTTCAGCGAAGGAAACTGCTCCAGCCGCTCCTAGCGAGCCGGCGCAGAAGAGGAGAAGGGTAAAAGTTCTCACACATCGGCCACGTTATATTGAACCGGCCACAGTGCCTGCATTTGTCGGTGGGACTCTTTCGGCCACTGAAGCTAAAGAGACAGCTCCCCTGCCAAATATTGAGGTGCTGGCCGAAGTGCCAGTGACTGAAAAAATAGAAGGAACGAGGGCTGAAGAAGTAAAGACATCAGAAGTCTTGAGTCCTTCGGCAAAAACTGAGGCAACAAAAAGCCATAAGGGTCTAGCAGTGACCTCTAAAAGAAAAAGGATGGTTAATGTGCTAGATGTTTTAGAGACAATCAAATCTTCAAGCACAACTCCAAAGAAAATTGCTAAAACTTCCGAAGTGCACACAGAAACCTTTGATGCTGAAGCTTCAAAGCCATAGTCTGAAACTGAAGCCGGGCCTTCAGAGCCCACCAAGGTGAAATCTTTGGAAGCTGAAAAAACAGAAATGGCGGAACAAATTTTGAGTGAAGAAACTGGCACTGCTGCCCCCGAAGCATCTTCCAAAATACATGATTATATTATACGACATGCTTCGGGGAAGAAATTATCTGAAGAAGAGATTTTTGAAGCTAATCACTATGCCCGAGAACTGAAGTATCCGAAAGGGGCCTTAGTATTCAACGGCACAGATGAAGATGACTTCTTATACTGCCTCCCAGACAACAAAGAATTATCTGTCTGCCGGGAGATGGCTAGAAGTATGGGGTTCCCGAAGCTTGAAGCTGGGCTCTGCGCTATGACGAAGGACGATCTTGCGGATAGCCTTGCATATAATAGTCTGAAGGTATGAGAATTGTATATTTGGAAATTTGTAATTTTTGGATCATTCTTTTATTCTTATACTAATTCTTTTTTCATATAGGGTTTAATACTGAGCAACACTTTGAGAGCGCAAAAGAATGCCGAAGACGAGAGCTATAATATTGCTTTCAACAACCTACGAACAGAGGTTATTAAGCTGAGGAACGAAGCTTTGGAAAAAGATAAAATTCTGCTTACCTTGGTGGATAAAATAAAGGAAGACGAAGCTACCTCTAAGGCTCAAGCTGAAGCTCAAAAACGCGAAATTCAGGATCTTCGGAAACAGCTGGCCAGAGCTAAAGAAGAACGTATACTTGAAGAAACAAAACGAGAACTTAGCGATCAATGGGCAAATCATTTGGAAATAAATGTTGAAGAGCTTCGTGCAACCAAGAAAAGGTGCTATGACAAATCCATGGAGTGTGTTAAGAAAATAAATCCAGCTTCGCCAGCGTTGGCGCATTCTCTAGCGAAGAAAATTTCACAAGGGGGAATCCAGAAGGCCCGATTGAATGGATCAGCCACGAAGCCGAAGCCTTCGAGGAAATCTTGCATAGCCGCGGAGACATATGTGCTTTTTCAGGCGCCAGGGGGATTGCTACTGTTTTGGAAAGAAAAGGCTGCGATCATGTGAAATCTTTAGCTCAATCCGAAACTGCTTTGTCTTCCGAAGATATTAAAGACCCCTCGGCCGAAGCAAGCCTGGTTGGTGGAAAATTTTTCACCGACATCTGGGACAATGGCGGCCGAGAAATGGCCCAAGAAATCATTCAGAAAAGCGAAAAAGGCATCCATGATGCTAGGAAAGTAGCAGAGGCTGCTGAGAAAAGCGTAGAGCCCGAAGGGCAAATAGGTATTAATTAGTGATAACTGACTCTTCATTGTAACTTTTTGATTTCGAACTTGTTCATGGTTTGTAATAGTAACGTGTCCATATCTTCTCTTCCCTCAGAACCTGCTGAGTTGTCGCCAGGCCCCCACACGAAGGGGGATAACGAAATTAAACAAATGGCTGAAGCCATCATGGATAGAGTTGTTGATCAGCTTCTAAATGAAGCTGCAGAAGTAGTCTTAAAGGAAGATTAAATGCTGCTGTAAAAACATTTAGATTGTAATGCTTGCTGAGTATCATGTGTAATATTGTGTAACTTTGGATATAGCATTTCAGCTGTTTATAATTCTATTTTTGACGATGCATGAAACATCATATACGTACCATTTTTGAGCCTTCGGCGAAAAAACACCTTCCCTTCTTTTCATGCTTCGTAAAAATCAATGATCAATCCTTGTAAAATCAATAATCAATAGGTCCTTCCATTTCAGAGTTTGACGATGGTATAACTTTTCAACGGCTATTTTTGTGCCTTTTCACTATTTCTTCAAAACAATCTTCGAATACCAATACCGAGATCCCCCTTCTTGCGTTGTTGATGCACTATGATGTATGATGTTATGCTATGCAAATGATGTAATGATGTAATGTTGTGCAAAATGATATTTGCCGAAGGTTGACATTAATTTTTCTCCGTAAGCCTCCCTTAGGAGCTTCTTCGCCTTTTACTTCAGCGGAATCAGCGTTTATTTTTCGCTGTAAGCCTCCCTTAGGAGTGTCTTCGCCTTTTACTTTCAGCGGAATCAGCGTTTATTTTTCGCTGTAAGCCTCCCTTAGGAGCTTCTTCGCCTTTTACTTTCAGCGGAATCAGCGCTTATTTTTCGCTGTAGGCTCAGAAAACTTACACTGCGCTCCCTTAGGAACGACTTTTTGCTGCTTCGAAAAAATTGCATTGCGTTCCTTAGAACAAATTTTTGATAATTCGAAGGTCCTCCTTGCCATCATAAATTCTCATGCTTCATTATGGTAAAAAGCGAAACTATTACAAGAAATTGAAAGACGATAAAAGACATTTAGACTCTCCATAATTGTTCCTTATTAAAAAGAAAATAATACTGAATGTGAAAATGCGAAAAGCTGTTGTCAAGGTAGGATATTTTCAGTAAATGTGCTTCGACTCTGGCACAGTGCTATTGACTGTGCGAGCTTCGGACTCCTCTCTGAAGTCCCGCTGAAGGTGAGTGTGCTGACTCCCTTCTGGCTGCTGACCTCGTTGTGTTGGTGGTGGCGGCGGAGGCTGTTGCCAAGATGCTTGGGGTTGGCTTGCCGAAGCAACAGAAGCTGCAGAGTGATTGCCTACATATTCTGGAATGTAAGGCGAATGGTACGAAGCAGTATGTAAGACCTGCTTCGGCTGACTCTGTTGTGCCGCAGCTTCTGCTATCTCCTTTTGCTTCTGGATGGTAACATGGCACATCCTGGTGGTATGGCCCTTGTCTTCACCACAGAATAGGCAGTAGATTTTTCTTGGCTGATCCCCAAATCTTCCCCCGAAGCCCCTGGCGCCTCTGCCCCTTGGCGCTGGCGGCCGAAAAGAACTTTGCTGCTGCCCCGAAGCTTGCGAGGAGTATTGTGGCCTTTGCTGTTGACTCCCTCTATCATCATTCTGAGTGGAGTTATGGATTGACCTGACGTGCCTTGGATGAAATCTTCCTCCGAAGCCCCTGGTCATTTCAGAGAACCTGAATGCCTCCTCCCTTCTTTGGCGGAAGTCATTGTCAGCTCGGATATACTCGTCCATCTTCTGGAGCAGTTTCTCCAAAGTTTGTGGTGGCTTCCTGGCAAAGTATTGCGCTGAAGGTCCCGGCCGAAGTCCCTTAATCATGGTCTCAATGACAATTTCATTGGGCACTGTTGGCGCCTGTGCCCTCAGACGCAGAAACCTTCGTACATACGCCTGAAGGTATTCTTCGTGGTCCTGGGTACACTAGAATAAAGCTTGAGCAGTAACTGGCTTCGTCTGAAACCCTTGGAAGCTGGTTATCAACATATCCTTCAGCTTCTGCCATGAGGTGATTGTCCCTGGCCGAAGAGAGGAGTACTAGGTTTGAGCGACACTCTTGACGGCCATGACAAAAGACTTTGCCATGACTGCAGTATTGCCACCGTACGAAGATATGGTTGCTTCATAGCTCATCAAGAATTGCTTCGGGTCTAAATGACTGTCGTACATGGGGAGCTGGGGTGGCTTGTAGGACTGGGGCCATGGTGTAGCCTACAATTCTGTTGATAGAGGAGAAGCATCATCAAAAGCAAAATTTCCATGATGGAAATCTTCATACCATTCGTCCTCATTGTAGAAGCCCTCCTGATGAAGCTCTTTGCGCGGAGGCCTTCGGTTCTGGTCATCCTGAGCAAGATGACGAACCTCTTCCGAAGCTTCATCTATCTGCCTCTGAAGGTCAGCTAGGCGAGCCATCTTCTCCTTCTTTCGTTGCACCTGTTGATGGAGCATCTCCAGGTTTTGGATTTCCTAGTCCAAGTCGTCCTCCGGAGGCGTTGAACTGGTGGCCTTCCTCTTCTGGCTCGGGCCTCCCTAAGAGAAAGGACGTCCTGATTGGGGTCCAGCGGCTGCAGAGTGGCAGCCCCTGTCGCTGAAGCTTTTTTCGGCGGCATGACGAAGGTGATGCTTGCCGAAGGTGTTCAAAGCTCAAGAAATGGAAGTGAGTTCACCGGAGGTGGGCGCCAATGTTGGGGACTTGTTCTCAAATGCTATGAATTAAGAACCAGGCAACATAAAATGTTAAATATCAAAGTCCTTCGTCCTTCGAAGCATTATTTCCCTTTGGATATAACGGATTTCGGACGAAGGTTATGAAGGTCACACCTTCATAATCATAATAAAAGATAAGAGAAATTTATACACAAAAACACGGAAAATAACATGATCACTTTGAACATTATTATTAATTTATTTTTATTTATTTTGCTTATATATAAACGACAACAAATTACAAATGTACCTTTGGCTTGAAGGAAAGTAAGGGTACAAGCGTGATGCTAATGCCAAGTCAGCGTGAACAGTACGGGAGTACTGTTCGTCTATTTATAGGCACAGGACGCAGCCCGTGTAAAATTACATTAATGCCCTTTACTTTTATCAATAACTCTATAGTAATTCTTCGAGGTCTAATTTGGCTTTTCATCTTTAAGTCGGTTTCCCTTTTCTGCTGTCATGCCGAAGCTCTTCTGCACATAGCTTCGTGATCGTTTCATCCTTCGTCATGATCGTCTTCCATTTCAGTCAAGCTTTGTCTTGACCATGCTCTTGTATACCCGCAACCTGATTCCGAAGATACCTGCTCGCATACTTGGAAAACATTGTCAAATCATGTTTTTGAGGACCTTCGGAAGCCGAAGGCCCCCAACAACTCCGTCGTTTTCAGGATCCCACTTTCGAGGTAGTCGAAAAGCACGAAAGATGTTTTGGCAGAAAGACTTTTTCCAAGGAAAATTTTGACGCAGAGGGGGTGCCCCCCTTCTAGCCCCCGAGGGAGGGTCGGGCTTTGCCGAGGCAAGGCTGACCCTTCCTTGACGGTTAGACTTTATTTGAGTATGTAAACGAGGTATATGAACGACTTGAAAACATCTTAAGGGTAGAAGCGACGTAGCTGTCGGATGTTCCAAGCGTTGTTGTAGACCTTGCCTTGACTGTTGGACAGCTTGTATGTTCCGGGCTTCAAAATCTTAGCGATGATGAACGGCCCTTCCCAGGGAGGCGTGAGCTTGTGGCGCCCTCGAGCGTCTTATCGTAGCCAAAGCACCAAGTCACCTACCTGGAGGTCTCGGGACCGAACCCCTCGGGCGTGGTAGTGTCGCAGGGACTGTTGATACCGCGCCGAGTGTAGTAAGGCCATGTCCCGAGCCTCTTCCAGCTGGTCCAGTGAGTCTTCTCGGTTGGTTCGATTGCTTCGGTCGTCGTGCGCCTTCGTCCTCGGGGATCCGTATTTTAAGTCTGTGGGCAAGATAGCCTCGACCCCATAGACTAGAAAGAACGGCGTGAAGCCCGTGGCTCGGCTTGGCGTCGTTCTCAGACTCCAGACCACCGAGGGGAGTTCTTTCATCCATCGCCTGCCGAACTTGTTGAGGTCGTTGTAGATCCGTGGCTTGAGTCCTTGCAGAATCATGTCGTTGGCACGCTCTACCTGCCCATTCGTCATGGGGTGAGCTACAACGGCCTAGTCCACTCGGATGTGGTGGTCCTCGCAGAAGTCCAGGAACTTTCTGCCGGTGAACTGGGTGCCATTGTCGGTGATGATGGAGTTCGGGACCCTGAAGCGATGGATGATGTTGGTGAAGAACGCCACCGCCTGTTCGGACCTGATGCTGTTTAGGGGTTGGACCTCGATCCACTTGGAGAATTTGTCGACAGCGACCAGCAGGTGCGTGTAGCCCCCGGGTGCCTTCTGCAAGGGACCGACGAGGTCTAGACCCCACACAGCAAACAGCCAGGTGATGGGTATTATTTGCAGGGCCTGAGCGGGCAGGTGCGTCTGCCTTGCGTAGAATTGACACCCTTGGCAGGTGCGTACAATCCTAGTGGCGTCGGCCACCGCGGTTGGCCAGTAGAAACCCTGTCGGAAGGCGTTTCCAACGAGGGCTCGAGGCGCTGCGTGATGACCGCAAGCCCCTGAGTGTATTTCTTGTAATAACTCCTGACCTTCGGCGATGGATATGCATCGCTGGAGGATGCTTGAGGGGCTGCGGTGGTAGAGCTCCTTTCCGTCACCCAGCAAGACGAACGACTTGGCGCGCCTCGCCAGTCACCGAGCTTCGGCTCTATCGAGGGGTAGCTCTCCTCGGTGGAGATATTGCAGGTACGGGGTCTGCTAGTTTTGATTAGGCATGACCCCATTCCGCTCTTCCTCGACGCGCAGTGCCTCACCATTGGGGGCCAAGGGTGCCTTGGGCTGAGCCGACGGCGCCTCGGGCAGGGCCGAGACCTTCTCGGGCTCGGGCATGTCGTCGGTCTTGATGGAGGGTTGATGTAGGTCTCGGGAGAAGACGTCCAGAGGAACCATTGTCCGCCCCGAGGCTATCTTAGCCAGCTCGTCCGCAGTCTCGTTGTATCGTCGGGCGATGTGGTTGAGCTCGAGCCCTTAGAACTTGTCCTCCAGGCGCCGAACCTCATCGCAGTAGGCTTCCATCTTCGGGTCGCGGCAATGGGAGTTCTTCATGACTTGGTCGATGACAAGCTGCGAGTCGCCACGAGCGTCGAGGCGCGAACCCCTAGCTCGATGGCGATACGCAACCCATTAACCAGAGCCTCGTACTCGACCATGTTGTTGGACGCCGGGAAATGGAGGCGCAGCACGTAGCGGAGGAGCTTCCCGAGGGGCGAGATGAAGAGCAGGCCCGTGCCCGCTCCTGTTTTCATCAACGACCCGTCGAAAAACATGGTCCAGAGTTCCGGTTGGATCGGAGCTGCTGGAAGCTGGGTATCGACCCATTCAGCCACAAAGTCCGCCAAGACTTGGGACTTGATGGCCTTCCAAGGGGCGAACGAGATTGTCTCGCCCATGATCTCCACCGCCCACTTTGCAATCCTACCCGAGGCCTCTCGGTACTGGATGATCTCTCCCAGGGGGAAGGATGACACCACAGTCACCGGATGAGACTCGAAGTAGTGTCGCAACTTTCGCCGCATCAGAATTACCGCGTATAGTAGCTTCTGAATTTGCGGGTAGCGGATTTTGGTCTCGGACAGTACTTCACTGATGAAGTAGACCGACCTCTTGACGGGCAATGCGTGCCCCTCTTCTCGTCTCTCGACCACGATCGCGGCGCTGACCACCTGAGTGGTAGCGGCGACGTAGATCAAGAGGGCTTCTCCGGCAGCGGGGGGCACCAAGATGGGCGCGCTTGTAAGGAGCGCCTTTAGGCTCCCGAGGGCTTCCTCGGCCTCGGGGATCCAAGTGAAGCGCTCGGTCTTCCTTAAGAGGCGGTACAGGGGTAGGCCTCTTTCGCCGAGGCGCGAGATGAAACGGCTCAGAGCCGCAAGGCATCCCATGACCCTCTGTACTCCTTTCAAGTCCTTGATGGGCCCCATGTTGGTGATGGCCGCGATTTTCTCTGGGTTAGCCTCGATGCCCCGCTCGGAGACGATGAACCCCAGGGGCATGCCTCGGGGGACTCCGAAGACACACTTCTCAGGATTGAGTTTTACGCCTTTTGCCTTGAGACACTTGAATGTCGTTTCAAGGTCGGAGAGGAGGTCGGAAGCTTTCCTCGTCTTGACTACGATGTCATCGACGTAAGCCTCGACCGTTCGACCAATGAGCTCTCCGAACACGTGGTTCATGCACCTTTGGTATGTCGCACCCGCATTCCTCAAACCGAATGGCATAGTAACGTAGCAGTACATGCCAAAGGGTGTGACAAAAGAAGTCGCGAGCTGGTCAGACTCTTTCATCCTGATTTGGTGATACCCTAAGTAGGCATCGAGGAAAGACAGAGTTTCGCACCCAGCAGTGGAATCCACGATTTGATCGATGCGAGGCAGAGGGTAGGGAACTTTCGGACATGCTTTGTTTAGACCAGTGTAGTCTACACACATCCGCCATTTCCCTCCTTTCTTTTTCACAAGCACAGGGTTGGCAAGCCATTCGGGATGGAATACCTCTTTGATGAACCCTGCAGCCATCAACTTGTGGATCTCCTCGCCTATGGCTCTGCACTTTTCTTCGTCAAATCGGCGCAGAGGCTGCTTCACGTGTCGGGCTCCAGCTCGGATATCCAGCGAGTGCTCGGCGACATCCCTCGGTATGCCAGGCATGTCTGAGGGACTCCACGCAAAAACCTCGGCGTTCGCGTGGAGAAAGTCGACGAGCACTGCTTCCTATTTGGGGTCGAGCTCGGAGCCGATCCGGATCTGCTTGGAGGCGTCGTTGCTAGGGTCGAGAGGGACGGACTTAACCATCTCAGCTGGCTCGAAGTTGCCGGCGTGGCGCTTCACATCTGGCGCCTCCTTGGAGAAGCTCTCCAGGTCGGCGATGAGGGCCTCGGATTCGGTGAGGGCCTCGGCGTACTCCACGCACTCCACGTCGCATTTGTACGCGTGTCGGTACATGGAGCCGACGGTGATGACCCCGTTGGGGCCCGGCATCTTGAGCTTGAGGTAGGTGTAGTTGGGGACGGCCATGAACTTGGCGTAGCATGGTCTCCCTAGCACTGCATGGTAGGTTCCTCGGAACCCGACCACCTCGAACGTGAGGGTTTCCTTTTGGAAGTTGGAGGGAGTTCCGAAGGAGACGGGCAGATCAAGTTGTCCAAGGGGCTGGACACGCTTCCCGGGGATGATCCCGTGAAAGGGCGCCGCACCGGCCCGGAATGTGGACAAATCGATCTGCAAGAGCCCAAGGGTCTCAGCGTAGATGATGTTGAGGCTGCTGCCTCCGTCCATCAGGACCTTGGTAAGCCTGACGTTGCCGATGATGGGATCGACAACGAGCGGGTACTTCCCCGGGCTCGGCACGCGATCGGGGTGGTCGCCCTGGTCGAAGGTGATGGGCTTGTCAGACCAGTCTAGGTAGACTGGCGCCGCCACCTTTATCGAGTAGACCTCCCGGCGCTCTTGCTTGCGGTGCCGAGCCAAGGCGTTCGCCACTTGCCTACCGTAGATCATGAAGCAGTCGTGGACCTCAGGGAACTCCTCTGCCTTGTGATCCTCCTTCTTGTCGTTGTTGTGGGCTCTACCACCTTCCGCCGGTGGGCCGGCCCTATGGAAGTAGCGCCTAAGCATGACGCACTCCTCAAGGGTGTGCTTTACGGGGCCCTGAGGATAGGGGCACGACTCCTTGAGCATCTTGTCGAACAGGTTGGCACCTCCGGGAGGCTTCCGAGGGTTCCTGTGCTCGACAGCGGCGACAAGGTCTGCGTTGGTGGCGTCGCGTTTCGCTTGCGACTTCTTCTTTCCCTTCTTCTTGGTGCCGCGCTGAGCGGACGCCTCGGGGACGTCTTCCGGCTGGCGCCCCTGAGGTTGCTTGTCCTTTCGGAAGATGGCCTCGACCGCCTCCTGACTAGAGGCAAACTTGGTGGCGATGTCCATCAGCTCTCTCGCCCTAGTGGGAGTCTTACGACCCAGCTTGCTCACCAGGTCGCGGCAAGTGGTGCCGGCGAGGAACGCGCCGATGACATCCGAGTCGGTGATGTTGGGTAGCTCGGTGCGCTGCTTCGAAAATCGCCGGATGTAGTCCCGTAGGGACTCTCCCGGCTGCTGGCGGCAGCTTCGGAGATCCCAGGAGTTCCCAGGGCGCACGTATGTGCCCTGGAAGTTGCCGGCGAAGGCTTTGACCAGGTCGTCCCAGTTGGAGATCTGCGCAGGAGGCAGATGCTCCAGCCAGGCTCGGGCGGCGTCGGAGAGGAACAGGGGAAGGTTGCGGATGATGAGGTTGTCATCGTCCGTCCCACCCAACTGACAGGCCAGCCGGTAGTCCGCAAGCCACAGTTCCGGCTTTGACTCCCCTGAGTACTTGGTGATGGTAGTCGGGGTTCGGAACTGGGTCGGGAACGACGCCCGTCGTATGGCCCGGCTGAAAGCTTGCGGACCGGGTGGTTCGGGCGAGGGGCTCTGATCCTCCCCGCTGTCGTAGCGTCCCCCACGTCTGGGGTGGTAGCCTCGGCGCACCTTCTCGTCGAGGTGGGCTCGACGGTTACGGCGATGGTGCTCGTTGCCAAGGCGACCTGGGGCCGCAGGCGCTGTGTTCCGCGTGCGCTCGGTGTGGACCGAGGCTTCCCGCATGAATCGGGAAGTCGCGGCACGATGCTCCGGGGGGTACCCTTGCCTTCGGGAGGCAGAGTTTTCGGCCCGTCGGACCGCGGCATCCTCCAGGAGATTCTTGAGCTCTCCTTGGATACGCCGCCCCTCGGTGGTGGATGGTTCCGGCATCGCTCGGAGCAGTATCGCTGCTGTAGCCAGGTTCTAGCCGACCCCACTGGGAGCTGGGGGCAGCCTCGCCCTGGCATCGTCGGTAATGCGGTGCTAGACGTCCTGGGCCAGATGACACGCTTCTCCGGTCGGTGCCCGGCCTGCCCACTCCTGCCCGATATTTTGCCGAAGCTGCACAAGTTGTCCTGCTTCCTCGTCGAGCCTGGCCTGCATCTCACGGATTTGCTCGAGTTGTGCGTCCTGACCCCCCGCAGGGACTGGGACCACAGCTAGCTCACGAAGGATGTCAACGCGAGGCGCAGGCCTAGGGGGATCACCGTCCTCCGGCATACCAAGATGGTTGCCTTCATCAAGACCCCCTAGATCGACGTGGAAGCATTCGCGACTTGGGCCACAGTCCTCGTCGCCGAGGCTGTGGCTACTATCGGAGCAATCGGAGAGGCAGTAGTCACATGCGGTCATGAAGTCCCGCATGGCACTGGGGTCACTGAGCCCGGAGAAATCCCAACCAGAGTCAGGCTCGTCATCTTCCTCGGAACCCAGGGGCCCGTAGGTCGAGACGGCCGTCAGTCGGTCCCAGGTTGACCGCATATGATACCTCGGAGGGTTTGGACATGCCTTTATGAAAGCGTCCACCGAAGCGGGGCCACTTGGTGGGTCGCAGCTGAATCTAAAAGGCATGGAATGGGAAATGGACGGTACCTCTTGATCGACGGGTGGTGACGAAGTCGCGTCAGGGATGGACTGCACCGTTGTCTGAGGTACGAGGCTAACGCCCAGCAAGTCCTTCGCGAGCGTGCTGGCGTCGTCCGTCTGCTTGGGGTTGGCGTGTCGCGGGGAAACGACGCTCGTCTTTGTCTCAGATGCGAGGTCAACGCCCGACGTGTCCCCCGCTGGGGCGCCGGCGCCGTCGACTCGCACGACAGCCAACGATGTGCTGCCTCCTGCTTGGCCATGCCTGCCGCGCCTCCTCCTCTGTCGGCGGGGAAGGTGACGGGACAGACCCGGATGTTGCTCTTCCGCCATGTGGGGAAGACGTCGTCGATTCCGCCGTCGGCGGGCGGGCTGACGGCCGCCATTGTCGATGTCGCGCGACGGAGGAAGGAGTATCATGTCGTAGCTGCCGTCGAGGGACATGAACTCAAGACTCCCGAAATGGTGCATCGTTCCGGGTTGGAGAGGTTGCTGGAGACTACCCATCTGGAGCTTGACGGGAAGCTGTTCGTCAACACGCAGCAGGCCCCTAGCTGGCGCGCCAACTGTCGGCGTTTCGACCCCGGGGGTCCCTGGACCGACGAGTAAATTGTCGCTGCGTGTCCCAGCCCAGATGGGTCGACGCGATACGGAACACAAAAGGGGGAAAACAACAAGGGGAAACTGCGGCCTTCGTGTTGTCCTGCGCCCAGGGCGGATGCGCTTGCAGTAGGGGGTTACAAGCGTTCACGAGGGAGAGAGAGAGAGAGAGAGACTGTCCGCCAGCCCGTTCCCCCGCGCAGCCACCTTCTCGTACGAGAGCCCTGGGCCTTCCTTTTATAGACGTAAGGAAAGGGCCCAGGTGTACAATGGGGGGTGTAGCAATGTGCTAACGTGTCTAGCAGAGAGGAGCCAGAGCCCTAAGTACATGCCGACGTGGCTGTTGAAGAGGTGTCGCTGCCCTGTTCATGTGATGTCGTGGCCGTCGGAGGAGCGTCTGAGCCCTGTAGGAGCACAGCTGTCGGGGCTGTCGGATCCTTGCTGACGTCTCCTTGCTTCCGTAAGGGGTTGAGAGCCGCCGTCGTCATGGAGCACGCGGGGTGCCATCATTACTTGTTTACTGGGGCGAGCCAGATGGGACGCCGGTCTTGTTCCCCGTAGCCTGAGCTAGCTAGGGGTAGGGTAATGATGGCCCCCCTGTGACGTGGTCGGTCTGAGCCCGAGGTCGGGCGAGGCGGAGGCTCCTCCGAGGTCGAGGTCGAGTCTGGGCCCGGGGGTTGGGCGAGGCGGAGACCGTCGTCCGAGGTCGAGGTTGAGTCCGAGCCCTGGGGTCGGGCGAGGCGGAGTCCGTCTTCCGAGGTCGAGGCTAAGTCCGAGCCCTGGGGTCGGGCGAGGCGGAGTCCGTTGTCCGGCGTCGAGGTTGAGCCCGAGCTCTGGGGTCGGGCGAGGCAGAGCTTCCTATGGCGCCCGAGGCTGGACTTAGATGCTGTCAGCCTCACTCTGTCGAGTGACACAACAGTCGGAGCAGGGCAGGCGGCGCTATTTTCCTGTCAGGTCGGTCAGTGGAGCGGCAAAGTGACTGCGGTCACTTTGGCCCTGTCGACTGAGGAGCGCGCGTCAGGATAAGGTGTCAGTCGATCCTTGCATTAAATGCTCCTGCGATACGGTCGGTTGGCGTGGCGATCTGGCCAAGGTTGCTTCTCCGCGAAGCCTGCCTGAGCTGGGCCTCGGGCGAGTCGAAGGTGCGTCCGTTGCTTGAGGGGACCCTCGGGCGAGACGTGAATCCTCCTGGGTCGGCTGCCTTTGCCCGAGGCTGGGCTCGGGCGAGGCGAGATCGTGTCCCTTGAGTGGACTGAGCCCTGACCCGAATCGCGCCCATCAGGCCTTTGCAGCTTTGTGTTGATTGGGGTTACCAGCTGAGATTAGGAGCCTTGGGGTACCCCTAATTATGGTCCCCGACAGTTAGTCCCCTCATTTTTCCTTGCTATCAATTTTAAATATAGCTTGAACTCATATTTTCGAATTCAAAAAAATAAACAAAAATAAAACATTTAAATTGAGCAGAGTGGATGTTGAGGAGATCATATGCATAGACCTAGGAGTAGTGGCTGAAAGGGAAACAGGCTTACACCTTTTCCTAGATTGATGTTGGTGGTTAAATTGCCCAACACAAGTATTTGGACTAACTAGTTTGCTCTAGTCTATAAGTTTTACAGGTGCCAAAGGTTCACAACAAACCAATAAAAAGATCAAAGATGGGTTCAAAGAAAGAGAGCTAAAGACATTCCAAAAGGCACCCTGGTATGGCACACTGGACTGTCGGGTGTGCCACCGGACAGTGTCCGGTGCACTAGGGCACTCGACGCTGAACTTCTCACCTTCGGGAAAATGGGAAGCCGCTCCGCTATAATTCACCGGACTGTCCGATGAAGCACCGGATAGTGTCCAGTGTCACACCGGACTATCCGGTGTACCAGCGGAGCAACGGCTACTTCGCGCGCAATGGTCGACTGCAACGCATTTAATGCGCGCCTGCGCGCGCAGAGGACAGAGCACGCGCAGTTGGCGCACCGGACAGTCTACAGGACCTGTCCGGTGCACCACCGGACAGCCCACAGGCCCCACCTGTCAGAGCTCCAACGGTCGAACCCCAACGGCTGGCTGACGTGGCTAGCGCACCGAACAGTGTCCGGTGGCGCACCGGACTGTCCGGTGCGCCATGCGACAGCAGCCTCCACCAAACGGCTAGTGACTGTCCGGTGCGCCATGCGACAGCAGCCTCCACCAAACGGACTGTGCTCATTCTTTCTTGTGATCAAACTCAATTGTAACCAAGGCAAGAGACACCAATTGTGTGGTGGTCCTTGCGGGAACTTTGTGTTCCGTTTGATTGAGAAGAGAAGCTCATTCGGTCTAAGTGACCATTTGAGAGAGGGAAAGGGTTGAAAGAGACCCGGTCTTTGTGACCACCTCAACGGGGAGTAGGTTTGCAAGAACCGAACCTCGGTAAAACAAATCATCGTGTCTCACTCTTTATTTGCCCGCGATTTGTTTTTCACCCTCTCTCTCGGACTCGATCATATTTCTAACGCTAACCCGGCTTGTAGTTGTGCTTAAGTTTATAAATTTTAGATTCGCCCTATTCACCCCCCTCTAGGCGACTTTCAATTGGTATCGGAGCCTGGTGCTTCATTAGAGCCTAACCGCTCGAAGTGATGTCGGGAGCATCTGCCAAGAGGGAGATCGGGATCGGTGAGAAGCCCGCCACAAGCCATGGGAAGGCTCCATTCGCGGAGTCCGCCAACAAAGTGAAGGGATCCCCTTCACATGACAAGTCGCGTCGGAGCGGTGACAAAAAGAAGAAGATGAGGAAGGTGGTCTACTACGAGACCGATTCTTCGTTGCCATCCACCTCCGGCTCCGACACGCCGTCCGTAACTTCTAAGCGCCATGAGCGCAAGAAGTTTAGTAAGATTCCCCTACGCTATCCTCGCATTTCCAAACGTACTCCATTACTTTCCGTCCCATTAGGCAAACCACCTATGTTTGATGGTGAAGATTATAATATGTGGAGTGATAAAATGAGGCATCATCTAACCTCACTCCACACTAGCATTTGGGATGTTGTTGAGATTGGAGTACAGGTACCATCACCGGGGGATGAAGACTATGATTCGGACAAGGTCGCCCAAATCCGACACTTCAACTCTCAAGCCACCACTACCCTCCTCGCCTCTCTAAGTCGAGAGGAGTATAACAAGGTGCAAGGGTTAAAGAGCGCCAAGGAGATTTGGGACGTACTCAAGACCGCGCACGAAGGAGATGAGGTGACCAAAATCACCAAGCGGGAGACGATCGAGGGGGAGCTCGGTCGGTTCCGACTCAACCAAGGCGAGGACCCTCAAGCCATGTACAACCGCTTGAAGACCTTGGTGAACCAAGTGCGCAACCTCGGGAGCACAAAATGGGATGACCATGAAATGGTTAAGGTTATTCTTAGGTCACTTGTTTTCCTTAACCCTACGCAAGTTCAATTAATTCGTGGTAATCCTAGATACACACTAATGTCTCCCGAAGAAGTGATAGGAAATTTTGTGAGCTTTGAGTTGATGATCAAAGGCTCAAAGAAAATTATTGAGCTAGATGGCCCCTCCACACCCGAAGCACAACCGGTCGCATTCAAGGCAACGGAGGAGAAGAAGGAGGAGTCTACATCAAGTAGACAACCCATCGATGCCTCTAAGCTTGACAATGAGGAGATGGCGCTCATCATCAAGAGCTTCCGCCAAATCCTCAAGCAAAGGAGGGGGAAGGATTACAAGCCCCGCTCCAAGAAAGTGTGCTACAAGTGTGGTAAGCCCGGTCATTTTATTGCAAAATGTCCATTATCTAGTGACAGTGACAGGGGCGACGACAAGAAGGGTAAGAGGAGAGAAAAGAAGAGGTACCACAAGAAGAGGGGCGGCGATGCCCATGTGTGCCGCGAATGGGACTCCGAGGAGAGCTCCACCGACTCCTCCTCCGACGAGGACGCCGCCAACATCGCCATCACCAAGGGCCTCCTCTTCCCCAACATCGGCCACAAGTGCCTCATGGCCAAGGACGGCAAAAGGAAGAAGGTAAAATCAAAATCCTCCACTAAATATGCAACCTCTAGTGATGAGGATAATTGTAGTGATGAGGAGGATAATTTACGTACCCTTTTTGCCAACCTAAACATGCAACAAAAGGAGAAATTAAATGAATTAATTAGTGCTATTCATGAGAAGGATGAACTCTTGGATTCCCAAGAGGACTTCCTAATTAAGGAAAACAAGAAGCATGTTAAGGTTAAAAATGCTTACGCTCTAGAAGTAGAAAAATGTGAAAAACTATCTAGTGAGCTAAGCACTTGCCATGACATTATTGCCAACCTTAGAAATGAGAATGCTAGATTAATTCCTAAGGTTGATTCAAATGTTTGTGATGATTCAAATTCCAATCTTAGAGATGATAATGTTAGTTTACTTGCTAAGATTGAAGAATTGAGTGTTTCTCTTGCTAGCCTTAGAAATGAAAATGAAAACTTGATTGCTAAGGCTAAGGATCTAGATGTTTGCAATGCTTCCATTTTCGATCTTAGAGATAAGAATGATATTTTATGTGCTAAGATTGTTGAACTTAATTCTTGCAAACCCTCTATATCTACAATTGAGCATGTTTCCATTTGCACTAGATGTAGAGACATTAATGTCGATGCTATTTATAATCACCTAGCCTTAATTAAGAAACAAAATGATCACATAGCTCAACTTAATGCAAAAATTAATGAGCATGACTTAGAAAATGAAAAATTTAAATTTGCTAGAAGCATGCTCTATAGTGGGAGACGCCCTGGCATCAAGGATGGCATTGGCTTCCAAAAGGGGGACAATGTCAAACTTAATGCCCCTCCTAAGAGATTGTCTAACTTTGTAAAGGGCAAGGCTCCCATGCCTCAGGATAACGAGGGTTACATTTTGTACCCTGCCGGTTATCCCGAGAGCAAAATTAGGAGAATTCATTCTAGGAAGTCTCACTCTGGCCCTAATCATGCTTTTATGTATAAGGGTGAGACATCTAGCTCTAGGCAATCAACCCGTGCTAAATTGCCTAAGAATAAAACTCCTATTGCATCAAATGATTCTAACATTTCATTTAAAACTTTTGATGCATCTTATGTTTTAACTAACAAATTCGGCAAGGTAGTTGCCAAATATGTTGGGGGCAAACATAAGGGATCAAAGACTTGTGTTTGGGTACCCAAAGTTCTTGTATCTAATGTCAAAAGACCCAAAACCGTTTGGGTACCTAAAATCAAGAACTAAACTTGTTTTGTAGGTTTATGCATCCGGGGGCTCAAGTTGGATCATCGATAGCGGGTGCACAAACCACATGACAGGGGAGAAGATGTTCTCCTCCTACAAGAAAAACCAAGATCCCCAACGAGCTATCACATTCGGGGATGGAAATCAAGGTTTGGTCAAAGGATTGGGTAAATAGCTATATCGCCTGACCATTCCATTTCAAATGTTTTTCTTGTAGATTCTTTAGATTATAACTTGCTTTCAGTTTCACAATTATGTAAAATGGGTTACAACTGTCTTTTTACGGATGTAGGTGTCACTGTCTTTAGAAGAAGTGATGATTCAATAGCATTTAAGGGAGTGTTAGAGGGTCAGCTATACTTAGTAGATTTTGATAGAGCTGAACTCGACACTTTCTTAATTGCTAAGACTAACATGGGCTGGCTCTGGCATCGCCGACTAGCACATGTTGGAATGAAGAATCTTCACAAGCTTCTAAAGGGAGAACACATTTTGGGACTAACAAATGTTCATTTTGAGAAAGACAGGATTTGTAGCGCATGTCAGGCAGGGAAGCAAGTTGGTGTTCATCATCCACACAAGAACATCATGACGACTGACAGGCCACTCGAGCTCCTACACATGGACCTATTCGGCCCGATAGCTTACATAAGCATCAACGGGAGTAAGTACTGTCTAGTTATTGTGGATGATTATTCTCGCTTCACTTGGGTGTTCTTTTTGGAGGAAAAATCTCATACCCAAGAAACCTTAAAGGGATTCTTGAGACGGGCTCAAAATGAGTTCGGCTTAAGGATCAAAAAGATAAGAAGCGATAACGAGACGAAGTTCAAGAACTCTCAAATTGAAGGCTTCCTTGAGGAGGAGGGCATCAAGCATGAGTTCTCTTCTCCCTACACGCCACAACAAAATGGTGTAGTGGAGAGGAAGAATCGAACTCTACTAGACATGGCAAGAACCATGCTTGATGAGTACAAGACTTCGGATCGGTTTTGGGCGGAAGCAATCAACATCGCCTGCTACGCCATCAACCGGTTATATCTACACCGAATCCTCAAGAAGACATCATACGAACTCCTCACCGGTAAAAAGCCCAATGTTTCATAGTTTAGAGTCTTTGGTAGCAAATGCTTTATTCTTGTTAAAAGAGGTAGAAAATCCAAATTTGCTCCTAAGGCTGTAGAAGGCTTTTTACTAGGATATGATTCAAACACAAGGGCATATAGAGTCTTTAACAAGTCCTCTGGACTAGTTGAAGTTTCTTGTGACATTGTGTTTGATGAGACTAACGGCTCTCAAGTAGAGCAAGTTGATCTTGATGAACTAGATGATGAAGAGGCTCCGTACGTCGCGCTAAGGAACATGTCCATTGGGGATGTGTGTCCTAAGGAATCTGAAGAGCCTCCACAAGCACAAGATCAACCATCTTCCTCCACACAAGCATCTCCACCAACTCAAGATGAGGATAAGGCTCAAAATGATGAAGGAGAAGATCAAGAAGTTGAGCCACCTCAAGAGGAGAGCAATGATCAAGGGGGAGATGCACCTGATCAAGATGAGGAAGATGAACAAGTTCCAAGACCGCCACACCCAAGAGTCCACCAAGCAATCCAACGACATCACCCCGTGAACACCATCCTCGGCGACATTCAAAAGGGGGTAACTACTAGATCTCGGGTTGCTCATTTTTGTGAACATTACTCTTTTGTTTCCTCTATTGAGCCACACAGGGTAGAGGAAGCACTACAAGATTCGGATTGGGTGGTGGCGATGCAAGAGGAGCTCAACAACTTCACTAGGAATGAGGTATGGCATTTAGTTCCATGTCCTAACCAAAATGTTGTAGGAACCAAGTGGGTCTTCCGCAACAAGCAAGATGAGCATGGTGTGGTGACAAGGAACAAAGCCCGACTTGTGGCCAAGGGATATTCACAAGTCGAAGGTTTGGATCTCGGTGAAACCTATGCACCCGTAGCTAGGCTAGAATCAATTCGCATTTTACTTGCCTATGCTACTTACCATGGCTTCAAACTTTATCAAATGGACGTGAAAAGTGCCTTCCTCAATGGACCAATCAAGGAAGAGGTCTATGTTGAGCAACCTCCCGGCTTTGAAGATAGTGAGTATCCTAATCATGTTTATAAACTCTCTAAGGTGCTTTATGGGCTCAATCAAGCCCCAAGAGCATGGTATGAATGCCTAAGAGATTTCCTTATCACTAATGGCTTCAAAGTTGGAAAGGCCGATCCTACTTTATTTACTAAAACTCTTGACAATGATTTGTTTGTATGCCAAATTTATGTTGATGATATTATATTTGGGTCTACTAACGAATCTACATGTGAGGAATTTAGTAGGATCATGACACAAAAATTCGAGATGTCGATGATGGGGGAGTTGAAGTACTTCTTGGGATTTCAAGTGAAGCAACTCCAAGAGGGCACCTTCATTAGCCAAACAAAGTATATTCAAGACATTCTCAACAAGTTTGGAATGAAGGATGCCAAACCCATCAAGACACCCATGGGAACCAATGGGCATCTCGACCTCGACACGGGAGGTAAATCCGTAGATCAAAAGGTATACCGGTCGATGATAGGTTCTTTACTCTATTTATGTGCATCTCGACCAGACATAATGCTTTCCGTATGCATGTGTGCAAGATTCTAAGCCGACCCTAAGGAAGCTCACCTTACGGCCGTAAAACAAATCTTAAGATATTTAGTTTATACTCCTAAGTTTGGGCTTTGGTACCCTCGGGGAACCATATTTGATCTAATTGGTTACTCGGATGCCGATTGGGCGGGGTGTAAAATTAATAGAAAGAGCACATCGGGGACTTGCCAGTTCTTGGGAAGGTCTCTGGTGTCTTGGGCTTCAAAGAAGCAAAATTCGATAGCTCTTTCTACCGCCGAAGCCGAGTATATTGCCGCAGACCATTGTTGCGCACAATTACTTTGGATGAGGCAAACCCTTAGGGACTATGGTTACAAATTAACCAAAGTTCCTCTTCTATGTGATAATGAGAGTGCAATCCGCATGGCGGATAATCCCGTTGAACATAGCCGCACTAAACACATAGCCATTCGATATCATTTTCTTAGGGATCACCAACAAAAGGGGGATATCAAGATTGCATATATTAACACCAAGGAACAATTAGCCGATATCTTTACCAAGCCACTAGATGAACAAACATTTAACAAACTTAGGCATGAGCTAAATATTCTTGATTCTCGGAATTTCTTTTGATGTTTTGCACACATAGCTCATAAATATATCTATGATCATATATCTTTTATATGCTATGACTAATGTGTTTTCAAGTGTATTTCAAATCAAGTCATAGATTGAAAGGGAAATGGAGTCTTCGGCGAAGATAAAGGCTTCCACTCCACTCCATCGAAATTATTCATCCTTCGCCGTCACTCCGCGCCGCTCTCCAACTTCGGTATAATCTTCACTCATATTTTGTTCGCCAAAGGGAGAGAAAGTAGTTTAAAGGGCTTATATTTCACTCAAAGTATCCGTTTTTGGCGATTCATGCCAAAGGGGGGAGAAAGTATTAGCCCAAAGCAAAAGGACCGCACCACCACCTAATTTTAAAATAAAGATTTTAAAATTGATATCTTATTGTGTTCAAAAGGGGGAGAAAGTAGTATCTTCAAAAATTGCAAAACCCTCTTGAACACTAAGAGGAGGATTTCACTAAGGGGGAGTTTTGTTTAGCCAAAGGAAAAGCATTTGAAACAGGGGGAGAGAATTTCAAATCTTGAAAATGCTTCTCATTTACCTTTGACTATTTGAGAAAAGGACTTTGAAAAGAACTTACAAAAGAATTTGCAAAAACAAAACATGTGGTGCAAGCGTGGTCCAAAATGTTAAAAATAAAAGAAACAATCCACGCATATCTTATGAGAATTTATATTGGTTCAATTCTAAAGTAACCTTTGCACTTACAATTATGCAAACTAGTCCAATTATGCACTTATATATTTGCTTTGGTTTGTGTTGGCATCAATCACCAAAAAGGGGGAGATTGAAAGGGAAATAGGCTTACACCTTTTCCTAGATTGATTTTGGTGGTTGAATTGCCCAACACAAGTATTTGGACTAACTAGTTTGCTCTAGTCTATAAGTTTTACAGGTGCCAAAGGTTCACAACAAACCAATAAAAAGACCAAAGATGGGTTCAAAGAAAGAGAGCTAAAAACATCCCAAAAGGCACCCTGGTCTGGCACACCGGACTGTCCGGTGTGCCACCGAACAGTGTCCGGTGCACCAGGGCACTCGACGCTGAACTTCTCACCTTCGGGAAAATGGGAAGCCGCTCCGCTATAATTCACCGGACTATCCGGTGAAGCACCGGACAGTGTCTGGTGTCACACCGGACTGTCCGGTGTACCAGTGGAGCAACGGCTACTTCGCGCGCAACGATCGACTGCAACGCATTTAATGCGCGCCTGCGCGCGCAGAGGACAGAGCACACGCAGTTGGCGCACTGGACAGTCTACAGGACCTGTCCGGTGCACCACCGGATAGCCCATAGGCCCCACCTGTCAGAGCTCCAACGGTCGAACCCCAACGGCTGGCTGACGTGGCTGGCGCACCGGACAGTGTCCGGTGGCGCACCGGACTGTCCGGTGCGCCATGCGACAGCAGCCTCCACCAAACGGCTAGTTTGGTGGTTGGGGCTATAAATACCCCAACCACCCCACATTCAATTGCATCCAAGTTTTCCACCTTCAACACATTACAAGAGCTATAGCATTCAATTCTAGACACAACCAAAGAGATCAAATCATCTCCCAAGTCTGGAATCACTCCAAATCAAATAGTGACTAGAGAGAGCGACATTTGTGTTCATTTGAGCTCTTGCGCTTGGATTGCTTCTTTCTTCCTCATTCTTTCTTGTGATCAAACTCAATTGTAACCAAGGCAAGAGACACCAATTGTGTGGTGGTCCTTGCGAGAACTTTGTGTTCCGTTTGATTGAGAAGAGAAGCTCACTCGGTCTAAGTGACCGTTTGAGAGAGGGAAAGAGTTGAAAGAGACCCGGTCTTTGTGACCACCTCAACGGGGAGTAGGTTTGCAAGAACCGAACCTCGGTAAAACAAATCATCGTGTCTCACTCTTTATTTGCCCGCGATTTGTTTTTCACCCTCTCTCTCGGACTCGATCATATTTCTAACGCTAACCCGGCTTGTAGTTGTGCTTAAGTTTATAAATTTCAGATTCGCTCTATTCACCCCCCTCTAGGCGACTTTCAGTGGCAATCACCGTAATTTCCTCCAAACCAACTAAGGACAATACGGTAATTTGTTGGACAAAAACTGGTTTTAGCTCAAAAATGCCAACTTTTTGTTTCATAGAAACTAGGAATCCAGTTTCTAAAAACTGAAACATAAACTAGCATGTTTAGAAGCAACCTAGTTTTTATAAACCAGTTTCTTAAAAACTGGGTAATTACAAATAGGCACTTAGAGTGCTGGGATAGACTCATGATACATCTATCTAAGTCATACAAATGTCAAGGCTTCAATCAAATGAAGCAAAACAAATAGAGCCAAAGTTAAAATTTAGTCTATACCGAGTGTATCAAACTTATCCCGTGTGACACCGAATGTATCACCAAACAAGACACTCAAAAAAATCTTGTTTTTCTGCAGTTTGGAGTTTGGCACATCGATGTTATCTAGTGTGTCACTGAACGTCTCACCGGACGATACACACCGAGAGCATGTAATTCTAGACGTAATTCACAAATAAAATTCTTAACTTAAACATAAAAAATTACATATTCATAAATAAAATCTAATGTATAGGTTGATTTTTTTTTCAATTTTTAGATTTTAAATGACTAAAAAATAACTAGCTGATTTGGCGCACATATGAACCAATCAAAACACACTATATTACTAAAGACACCCGTGACGAACATTTTTTAGCAGTGATACCGTAATCCGACTCCAATAAAGTCGACTGTTTATGATTTCTACAAGATGCCAGTCACTGTCAGTACCATCATCTCCATAAGCAGCCCATAATTTTGTCAGTACCAACCTCTCTGTCTTGCATACAGAGGCGCTAACCTAGGGGTGACTGCTGCCTGGGATCGTTGGTATGACCTACATTACTTTTTTTCTCTACATAAAAAGGGAAACAGCAGAACTGAAGCAGCATTCAACATCATTCAAAACCACTTTAAGCTTCCGAACAATAAAATAGCCTATGAACCAAAGAAATTCCGCCGTTGCGAACTTTTGGATTCTGTAGTGATAAACAATACCAAATTTTCCGTAGAACCGTAACCAGTGTATAGTGTGTTCAAACTAAGAAGCCTTCCTTGTGCAAATTTAAGTCACTAATTAAAGTACTCGAGTATCTCCTCATTTCGATTGATATATATATAGTTTAGGTATTAGAAGCCCTGGGCTTCTGATAACTAGAAGAAGCCCTGACCCAATAATTACTTTCGGTCCAACCTCAGCGAAACGCGCGTGTTTTGCTCATGCCCCCACCGGATCGATTCATTAACCGCAACGTTAGTCAAACCCTAGCACAGAACGACCCGCTCTCATCCGGTCATCCCCATTCCCATCGTCTCGCGGTGCCCTCGCCTCCGCCGCCGTCTACGCCCCAACCGTAGCACCCTTGATCGTGCCTCCGGCCTCCGCCTTCGCACCAGGCTAGTCGTAGCTAGCTCCCTCCTCACCCTGTGGTCCCGCACCCACACTCGTTCTGCCCTTGGCGCACAAACCAGCCGTAGCAGCACCGCCCCGTGTACCCGCGTTCGTACCCGACCAACCATTCACCGGCAGCAATCTAGCCCCAGCACTCCCTCCTCATCCCATGCGGCCACAGCCGCGCTCGCCCAGCATCTAGGCCACCGGCCACATCAGAGAATCCCACACGCGCCTGCTAGTCCTCGGTTGCGCGCTACTGCCGAAACTAGCGGTTAGTTTGTTACACCATGCTATGCTATTTCTCCTCAACCTGATTTAGTATGATCTGAGTTGTGCATTCTCTCTGCGTCCGCGTCTGCTCGGATTCAGAAGGATCGGCAAGCTCGTGGCCAATGTCACACCCTAGACCGAGGATGCCAACCTTGTCGCCTTCAACAACCCTTTCATCACCACATATTACATGGTATTTTTCTCGATCTGTTGAGTTTCTTCTGTGCCATGAGTAGATCTGGTGGTTTACACGGGTTTGCGTTCGGTATAGGCGTATAGCATGGATCTGTGAGCCAACGTGCTCGATTTGATTAATCGTCGCATTCAATGTTGTTTTTATTCCAATTTTTTAGTGGCTCTCTCTGTAGATCTAGGGGTATTCTACTGGTTCGCTGCTCTATTAAATTATTTTATTTATACCGTTAGTATTTGTTGGCATATGCTGCTTGAAGTGTCGTCCATATACTACTTCCTTTAGTTTTGTGGTTGGCTCTTCATAGATTGTGTGCTTCCCTAAGTTGTGGTGTTATGTATGTCGTGGACTCCACCAGTGTCTTCACCGATAAGAAGAAGGTTTCTACACATCTGAAGGTGTAATTTCAGAACATGCACTTGCTCAGTGGAAAATATAAGCATGAAAAGGCATTAGCTGCAAGGTATTTATTAGGTTTTCACTTTTTGAGATTATTTTATATTGTCATAAATAACTTATGATGATTCATTGATTCGCTATTGTCATGTTGACATTTGTGTGCATTATTGTCCTCGAGAACCCGCACCTTCCTAGAGATCCCAATGGCGATGGCGATGGCCGATAGGCATGGTGGTCAACAGAACTCCAACTCCATCGACAACCAGAGGAGCATGAGGTGAGTTCACTGGATTAAAATGTAAAAGGTGTCATATTCAGGCCCATTCTATTTGCTAGGATACTATGCATCAAACGCCAAACAAAGTTTCCAAATGTTCGTCCATAACTTTTAATTGATGCACTATCACCTGTTCACCATATAATGCCCTCCTCCAGATCTTGAGCAACACAAAAAATGCCTCTCGCCTTTCAGATTAATATCTCGCATTCTCAAATTCAGTGATTTGGCACACAATTCTGCTCTATTTTTTATGAAATAGAAATCTTTCGATTTAAGGCTTTCGTGTTTATGTTTTCTTCATACTTTTATAACCTCATAAATGTTAAAACAAACTATTGATTTATATATTTATACTTCTAAGTTCATCTACATATGCCCATAAAGTCTAAATATGTGTGTGCCTATATATAGATGTAAATTCAGCTCAAGTATATACATCTACAGTTTATATCATAAAGGGAAACTAAACATTTATGGTTGCTTATGTTGATTCATACTAGTATCTATGCTAATTTTTTAATGCACGACCTTAATGCTACTTTTAGGTGTATTTATGATCAATCACCATGTAGTTTACGGTCTTCGTTTTTTATGTCAAAAAATAATGGGTTTTTATGCTGATTTATATGTGTGCCTATGCTGCAACACATACAATTCTAACTAAATATGCATAAAGAATTTGCTGAGTAGCAGCAGCACGCCAGCACCTCATATTTTTTTCTCATTGTTTCTACTTCGTTAATTCATTGACCCATGTATCTGTCTTGGTATATTCTGGAGACAGATCCCCACGTCCTATATATTTTTCTCAGGATTGGGGGTTTGGAGATGGCAGCACTTCTATGTCTTAATCTATGGTTCGTCTCGATGGTTTGTGCTTGAGATGATGCTGCATATGCTTGTTTGTAATGTATCTATTGTTCTTTTGTCCAACAGCTTCATATGTTATATCTAAATTGTGGGATCTAAGATATGCTTGCCTTTTTCCTTCAAAAGAAACCTTTTCTAACTGAAACCTTTTCATTCAGAGATGTAGAACGTGTACTGTCGTCTCTTATGTGTTTGTCTGTACTACTAGCATTTCTTTGGGATGTGCACTACACAAGTGCCTCCATGATAATCATGATATTTTACGCTCTTCGTTTTTTATGTAAAAAATAATGGTTTTTTACGCTAATTTATATGTGTGCCTATGCTGCAACACATACAATTCTAACTAAATATGCATAAAGAATTTGCTGAGTAGCAGCAGCACGCCAGCACCTCATATTTTATTCTCATTGTTTCTACTTCGTTAATTCATTGACCCATGTATCTATCTTGGTATATTCTGGAGACAGATCCCCATGTCCTATATATTTTTCTCAGGATTGGGGGTTTGGAGATGGCAGCACTTCTATGTCTTAATCTAGGGTTCGTCTCGATGGTTTGTGCTTGAGATGATGCTGCATATGCTTGTTTGTAATGTATCTATTGTTCTTTTGTCCAACAGCTTCATATGTTATATCTAAATTGTGGGATCTAAGATATGCTTGCCTTTTTCCTTCAAAAGAAACCTTTTCTAACTGAAACCTTTTCATTTAGAGATGCAGAACGTGTACTGCCGTCTCTTATGTGTTTGTCTGCACTACTAGCATTTCTTTGGGATGTGCACTACACAAGTGCCTCCATGATAATCATGACTTCTGTATTTTTCAAATGAGTTTTATGACACTTGTTAACCCCAGTTGTATGAGAGCAGCATGATCTAAGTGAATGCATAACTTTACTCTTATATTATATCATTCCTCTCAATCCATGTCTTTTAACTGGTGAATTATTTAGGTTTATGTTTGATTTACTTATGCTTGTTCTGACGTGTCTTTATGCTTTATACAGGCTTACACAGACCTGTTTTGACAAGAGCCGAGCAGCGATGCTTCCATTTCGGACCACGACCTAGCTAAAGGCTAGTGGTTCCAAGTGTCTGAAGTACCAAAGACAGGGCTAGCTCCTCGTTTTTTGTCATGTCAAAAAAATCGTGTATGATTGCAACAATATTGGCAAAATATCATTGTACTTTATATTTTGATATACTGTGAACAAAACAAGTGTCCTCTGATACCATCATGATTTATGCATTGTCAAACTAAATTTTACGACACTTCTTATTGTGTTTTATGCTTCCATTAAAAAACAGTCTTACTGCGTTTTCAAACTAAATTTATGACACTTTTTGATGTGTTTTACAGCAATCTTTGCGAAGTGAGATTGTGCGCATGTTTTACAATAAATTTTGTACTCATTTACGCTGTTTTAGTTCACGTTTTATGTTGAAATCATTCGAGCCAGAACCCGCGCAAGATCGGCTGACGTGATTTTCATGTCGTAATTTTTTTGCCCCGTTTGTTGTTACAAAGCAGATATAGGATTTACGATAAATTTCGTACTCATTTATGCTGTTTTAGATCATGTTTTACGCTGGAATCTGCCCGAGCTAGAACCCGTGCACGATCGGTTGCACGCGATTTTTACGCCGTAATTTTGGGCCCTGTTTGATGTTACAAAACAGATATAGGATTTACGCTAAATTTCGTACTCATTTACGCTGTTTTATCTCACGTTTTTACGCTGGAATCTGCTTGAGCCAGAACCCGCGCACGATCGGCTGCACACGATTTTCACGCCGTAATTTTGGGCCCCGTTTGCTGTTACAAAACAGATATAGGATTTACGCTAAATTTCGTACTCATTTACGCTGTTTTAGCTCACGTTTTATGCTGTAATCCGCCCGAGCCAGAACCAGAACCAGATCAGGCATGCGTAGATATACCTGACTGGGGCTTCCTATACTAATGGAAGCCTAGGGCTTCCATTACCTCTTCCCTATATATATATATATATATATATATATATATATATATATATATATATATATATATATATATATATATATATATATGGCTGGCTAACCTGTAACAGTATCCCATCTTACTTAGCAACTAAAAAAATACTTGTACCTGTGTTTGCCTCTCTAAAGTATGACGTATGAACTAACGTATTTCAATAGACCCACCAAAGAGCAAATTGCATCAAGTGCTATGACCAAGATAGACATGAAACAACACGGCCAGTAACAGACCAAAGACTAACCAACACCACAGGTCAAAGGAGAACCGAAATGCATTCAACTTTAGAGCTAGTTTGGAAACCCCAATTTTCTAAGGGCCCGTTTGTTTCATTGGAATTGAATTTCATTTTAATAATTATAATTTAGACAAAAACTAATTAAGTTTATATATTTATATATATAATATATTTGTATATTATCTTAAATCATATGAGAGAGATAGTTATATACTACATTTATGTTATATAGGCGCAAGTAGAAGAATATGTTATAAGTTGTACATCGGAAAAATAGCATGTAAATCTATAGAATCAATTTTCATCTCTCACCCTATGAATTTAAGGTAGGCTTATATGATAATTTTAGAAAGTGGTGGAATGTCATATTCTAAAAAAATAGCTTATTCCATCAGTAAGATTCCAATTCCTCGAAATGAAAGGAAACAAACGGGGCCTAAGTGATTTTCATTTTTCCAAAAGAAATTAGTTTATTTTTCCATGGGAAAATAGAAATCCCTTGAGAAATTGGTGTTCCCAAACTAGCCTTAAGGGATTCTTATTTTCCCAAGGAAAAATGAACTAATTTCTCTAGGGAAAATAAAAATTCCTTGTGATAACATGGTTTCCAAATTAGCCCTAACTGATAATGCACTAGATGACCAGTATGTTTAATCTTGTCTTGAACACCGAAGAGGCAAAATTTAGCAAACAGCTAAAATATATAAAAAAAGTTTATGCATTTGTTGTTAGTCCTCGGAATTTATTTTAAACTCTCGTTATAATCCAGGGCTTATCTATATAGTATATATTTGTATGATCAAAAGCAATTCCATTCCTCGTAGATGAACGCCAGCAAGCAAAATGAGTAAAAATTACAAAAACAACAGATTAATATGCTCTCGTTGAGAGTCGAACTCTAGATGACCAGTATGTTTAATCTTGTCTTGAACACCGAAGAGGCAAAATTTAGCAAACAGCTAAAATATATAAAAAAAAGTTTATGCATTTGTTGTTAGTCCTCGGAATTTATTTTAAACTCTCATTATAATCCAGGGCTTATCTATATAGTATATATTTGTATGATCAAAAGCAATTCCATTCCTCGTAGATGAACGCCAGCAAGCAAAATGAGTAAAAATTACAAAAACAACAGATTAATATGCTCTCGTTGAGAGTCGAACTCAAGACCTCCCGCTTACTAAATGGGTGCTCTAACCAACTGAGCTACAAGAGCTTTTGATATTAAAACTTAGTCGTTTTTTAATATATGTTGTTTATTGTGACACCACTCTCTTCTCCTCCCATCTGAAAATCAAAATTTTGAAATGTACAGTTGAATTTAATAAAAAGTTGGGAAATATCCATTAAATTTTAGAATGTAATTTTGAATTAAAAGGGACATGTTTTCACACAGTATGGAGGTTTTGAACCAAACTTAGGTTGGGTTTACATGGCATGAGATGGAGGCTCGGGAAAGGTTGCCAAATATTAATTCAATTTAGACATGTTTTTCCTTCCATGCAAAAAGATAGTTTAAACATGAAATTCGTTCAAGATAAAATTGGACTACAATGTGACTTGTTCAAATGATATGGATATAGAACTATACTAATGTAAGTGTAAAGACAGTAGTAATTTAAGGCAAATACAACAAGATCAGTGTTCTTAAGGCGTCGCCTAGGGACGCCTAGGCGTCCAGGCGCCCGGGCAAAACTGGCCGCCTTGCTCGCCATACCCGCCTAGGCGCCGCCTAGGCGCTAAGGCGGTTGGCTGGTGCACTTGCTCGCCTAGGCGCCGTAAGAACACTGAACAAGATTTCTAATTTATTATTCGGTATTTGTTTATATTTAGGATAAATATGTAAACATAGTAGTTGAAGTCATGCAACTTTAAGGAACAAAAAATCCACATATATTGGGTAACTGAAATATACCAAATCGGCCTCTCAGATGCTATAGAAGGAAATCTTGAATGACTGGAGTTTGAGGTACAATATCAGGCTGAGCACTAGACTTTTCTCTATGTTTATTTTTTCCCTGACGATGTCCACTTCTACCAGAGCTTCTGTGCTTTCTTGGTTCTTTGCCATCACTTTCAGGACGATCTGTGACTTTCTCTTTGTCATGGTTTTGTTGCTTACTTGTTCTAGAATGTGAAGCGGGATGGCTTCCTAAATTCTCTATCTGCTGAGAGCTAGATTCGTTACTGTTTGCTTTGTTTAGCATTACTTCCAGGTTCATATCCGAAGCCTTTTGTGAAGACAATGCCTTAGCATCACTACCCAAGAGCACATCACGTAGAGCACCAGACAAGGGGTCTTCTTTTGGGACAATTGCACTAGGCATCATAGAACTGAGGAAATCCTCGGTATCCAACTTAACTACTTTTGGTCTGGTCTTCGTGGCTGTCGACTTTTTCCCAGCAAATACACGTTCAGCAGTCTTCCACTTGTCATCATTAGCAGAATTATTGCTAGAAGATGGTAGAGAATCGTTAGCTTGAGGGTAATCATTTGGCTCGTCCTCAGCTTTCCCTGTTTGGAGATAAAAGAGCCCATGCCTCTTGCGATGCTCAGAAAGAGAAGACAAACCAATTGACACTGCAGGCTCATCTCTGGTATCTACAGAATGACGACTGCGAGGATAGAAAAAGATTGAAGTTGAGGGAGTAGTATCATCTTCACTCACCATGCCAGCAAGTTCAACAAGATTTTCATTCAGGATAAGGCCATCTGGAGGGGACACTTTCATCTGTGCATTCACATAAACAGGGCCTAATTCTTGACAGAATACTGCCCGCATAGTCTTAACAAGCTCTTTTAACCTGCTAGACTTGTCACCATCAGCAACCTTCCTTTTGTTCAACCCTTGAATCTCTCTTACTAAATGGACAAAACCAATCAGGTTGTGTGCTCTCTCCTGGACTTCTACTTCATTGCAGTTAATGAGTGGACCAACTGTAGTTTGAATCAGGTTAATCATGTAAAGTATAGATTCATGCGAAAAAGGGTCCTTTTGCACTGTGCTGGCCCCAATATCTTGCTCATCACCAGACCCAAGTGCAGCATTGCTTTCCAAATTGACAGTTTCATCAGCAGCTAACCTGTCAAACATGACATCCATTGCCAAGTCTGAATCACCCAATCTCCCAATATATGCACTGAAACACCATGTAATCACTTTAAATACTGCATGGATGTAGACAGCTCTCACTGAAATTGGCAGGAGGCTGGTCCTTGGTTGCAAGAGCGCTTCAACAAGCTCAACAGGATCCTTCGTTAAGTCTACATACTCACCAGAAATCCATGCAGCCGCTGAAAGAACAGGGAAGAGGAAGTGATTTCCAAGCAATGCAGGATCAATCAGGAGAGTTCGAGCTGAACGGACAAGCTCTGGCCGTGCATCCTGCACTCTGAGTCCTACATCAACAAGCTGCCGACCAATCTCATCCCCTTGGGCACAATGCAGGGTCCTTGCCATATGTGCAAGGAGCGAAACATACCAATCAAAATCCACCACCATCTCATACACATTATGCCCACATGCTGCTAGAACAGCCCCAAGAATGTCATTTGCGAACTCTGGGTCTGACTTAGCAACATGACTGATCAGCAAAGCAGCAATGTCCATGATGTTGTTTTCATTAACCATCCCCATAATGAGACGCAATGCCTCTTGGCGAATGTTCGTGTCGGCATCACCCAGGGACTTCGCAATAGCCTCCCGACAATCATTCACCGTGGATGCATATGCTGGGCCAAGCATACCAAGAGCCAGAAGCCCTAGGTACCGAAGGTTGGAATCATCAGCAGCAGCAATGAACTCCATGGCTTTCCCAATGGCAAGGCGTACTGCGGCATCATGTGCTGGCAGTGCAGTGAGCACCGTGCGGATGCACTCAAAGGTCAGTGACATGGCCGCGGATCGGGTGAGGAGCTGGCAGACCGGGTCGACAATTCTGGCTGCCAGGCGGGACTCGAGAGGAGCCAGTCGTGCAAACAGCTTGAGCACCTTGATGAGAGCCCAGTTGGATCGGGAAGTGGTGAGCAGGTTGTATAGGTCGGGCGCGAGTGGCAGGAAAGGAGTTGCGTCAGCAGGGGGCGCCGATAGATCACAGAAGGCTGCCACAGCCGCCGTGGACGCCCGAGGATCGGGAGAGGCGAGACACGCTGCCAGCGGCTTGAAGAGGACCGGCACGGCCGCGGATGGCGATGCAGCTATGACGCGCGCGGCGGCGGCGATGGCGCGGGGGCAGCCCCGGGCGAGGTGTGGCACGAGGTCTTGCGCGAGGTGGACCGGGAGGTCGGGCGCGGCAGCCGCGGCGGGCGAGGCGAGGAGCTGGAGCGCGAGCGCGGAGACGTGATGGTGGACGCCAGCGGAGGGGGAGAGGTCCTTGTGGAGCTGGTGAGTGGCGAGCGGGAGCAGCGAGAGCGAGACCGGGTGGAGCGAGAGAGACGCGGCGAGGTAGGCGAGGCGCTTGTGGGGGAGGTGCGGCGAGGCCAGAAGCTCGATGGCGAGGAAGGCGAGCGGGTGGGAGGCGATGGGGGCGAAGTGAAGGGAGGAGAGATACGTGAGCTTCTGCAGCGCGACGGACTTGGTGGCGGCGTCGGGAGCGCGGATCTCGCGGTGGATCTCGGAGAGAGCGCGGGCAACGGCGGCGGCCTCGCCGGTGGACGACGGGTCGGCGCGGAGGAACTTGACGAGGTCATTTAGGGAGCGCTGGAAGAGGGTGTCCACCAGTGACGGCGCCACGGCGGGCGCCGGCGGTGTGGAGGCCATCAGCGGTGGCTGAAGAGAAAGGGGCGTTGTATCAGAGGTTTTTTTGTCATTATGGTACTTGTTTTTAATAAGCTTCTCTTTTATAGTACTCTTAATATAATCTTCTACATAATGGTATTACCATTTAGAATAGCATTTTAACCTCTTTTTAATTTTGTTCTTTCTTATTCCTTATCTACTAAAGTGATTGTATTGAGATGTACACACGGGCCGCTCAGCTGGACCCGAGTCCAAACAGGCACGATTAAAAACCGGGTCGGGCCTGTCTGGCCCGCGTGATTGTGTTTCTGTTCGGACTCAGCACGCTATGAGCTTAAATGGACTAGGCTAGCCCAGTTAACAGAAAAAATATGTCTAAAAGCATGATTTAGTATAAAAAGTGAGCCAAACGGGCTAGATACTAAACGGGCCAGACCAACACACCGGGCATAGATCTCTGTCCAGGCCTAGCCTGCTTATTCGTGTCAGGTCAGTACGAACCCGTTTAAAGTGGATCGGGTCGGACTGGACCAAAAAATCATGCTTTAGGTTGTACTTTCAGGCTTTTGTACATCTATAATTACACCTGGTTTAATTTTCCTCATCCGTTGGCTACTCTTGTGCAGTTCATCGCCGCTGTCTGCCTTTCTCCTGTTAAGTAACCCTAGTTAGGGTTATGTGGACAAATAACAACTTTGCCCCTGAGGGGTCTCACATCTCTATATAAGGAACATGTACACCTCTTCATAAGATAGAGAAGAGAAAGAGGCCAGAGGCCCAACCCTATATCATGTGTCTCATGTATTACTCTATTGTGCTTCTGGGAAGGGAGACGGGTTCTTTACAGCTTCTCACGCCTCTACTGATGACGGGAGGGAAGGGAGCGGATCTGGTGATCCGTGGTGACGTAGTTCTCAACACGTTATCAGCACGCTCTACCTCAACGTTGCTGCAAGATCAGATCTGCATCAACTCTTTGTCACGCTGGCAGGTCCTCGGCCTAGCCGAACTGTCCTACGTGACAACCTTCGATTCTCCCTCTACGCAATTGAGTGGTATGTTTTCTTGATCCGCTGGTGTGATTTGTGCGCCACCAACTTGTTGTCTCTGTCATGGTGCTGTGTCCGTGCCGGAAGCGCCCGCACCCGTGGCAGCTACCTATCGCCAGAAGATGGTCATGTCGCGCTAGCTAGGCATCCAGATTTGGATGCTGATCGACGACGCCACGAGCTCTAGCAGAGCAAGCGCATCCAGTAACAACTCACGAGAAAAAAGTGCAAGCCTGGGGGATAGGGGCGGCGACAGAAGTTGGTGTCGTGTCCCTGCTATTGGCCTTCTGCCCCAGCAGTCAAAACGATCATCATTCTCTGGCCTTCTGGATCTGGTCTGTGCCTCTGGAGGGGGTGGACGCTTTTGCTTTGCCTCCGAGTTGGTGGACACCCGAATACCGGATAAGGATTGGGGCGTGCGCAGCGGCTAGGAGATATGGCGTCTGACCCGGAATGCATGCATGGTTGAAAAGGAGTGGTATGCGCTTGAGATAAATATGCTGCCATGCACATCCGATCAAAGGGGCTGACGCAAATAAAAAAGCAACAGCTTTATCTCCCACACAACACCCCTCCTCCTCCTCCATGGCTGCATGCAAGGACCATGCATGCATGGCGCTCGGTCATATGGTTAATTATATATTAAATGTTTTAGCCCTAGTATTTAGGTGACTAGAGGTAACGTATCATATAATACAAAGGAGGTTTGTTTTACAAATAGAATAAACCATATTTTATGTTGCAATTTCTACTTTAATTAATTATTTTCGTAGTAAATAATTAGTAGAAAACACATGCTTGGATATAGGAAAAATGTATTCATGCACCTGATCTGCTTATACTCATGCATTAATTCTAGTATTATTTTTTTGCATTAATAATTATTTCCCGTAGTAAATAATTAGCAAAAAATTATTAAAATGCATGTGAAGGTTATATTGTGTATACTCAAATATCTCTAAATATTTGTGTTGCGTTGAGCTTTTGGGATCACGTCGAGCGATTAAATGATATAGTGGGTACTCAGACACGTTGATCAGACTACATTTTTAATTGGCTGAGCTATGGCATTGGCTGCGCCCTGGCAACACGACGCATTATTTGTGTCGTAAGAACTAGGTTGCGTCATGTGATTGCTATGTGAAAGTCGCCTAGAGGGGGGTGAATAGGGCGAAACTGAAATTCTCAACAATAATCACAACTACAAGCCGGGTTAGCGTTAGAAATATAATCGAGTCCGCGAGAGAGGGCGGAAAACAAATCGCAGGCGAATAAGAAGTGTGACACGCGGATTTGTTTTACCGAGGTTCGGTTCTTGCAAACTTACTCCCCGTTGAGGAGGCCACAAAGGCCGGGTCTCTTTCAACCCTTCCCTCTCTCAAACGGTCCCTCGGACCGAGTGAGCTTCTCTTTCTCAAATCACTTGGGAATCAAACTTCCCGCAAGGACCACCACACGATTGGTGTCTCTTGCCTCAATTACAAGTGAGTGTTTGATCACAAGAAAGAATGCCAAAGAAAAAGAAGCGATCCAAGTGCAAGAGCTCAAATGAACACTACAAATCACTCTCTCTAGTCACTAAGGCTTTGTGTGGAGTTGGGAGAGGATTTGATCTCTTTTGGTGTGCTTTGCAATGAATGCTAGCTCTTGTATAGTGGTTGGAAGCTGGAAAACTTGGATCCATGAATGGTGGGTGGTTGGGGTATTTATAGCCCCAACCACCAAACTAGCCGTTTGGTGAGGCTGTCTGTTCGATGGCGCACCGGACAGTCCGGTGCGACAGCCACGTCACCAAAGCCGTTGGGTTCCGACCGTTGGAGCTCTGTCTTCTGGGCCCGCCTGGATGTCCGGTGGCGCACCGGACATGTACTGTTGAGTGTCCGGTGCGCCAGCATGGGCGTGCCTGACCTCTGCGCGCGCTGCGCGCGCATTTAATGCATCGCAGGTAGCCGTTGGCGCCGAAATAGTCGTTGCCCCGCTGTTACACCGGACAGTCCGGTGAATTTTAGCGGAGCGGCTGAAGTGAATTCCCGAGGCTGGCGAGTTCCTGAGGCCGCTCTTCCTTGGAGCACCGGACATGTCCGGTGTACACCGGACAGTCCGGTGAATTATAGCGGAGTCGCCTCTGGAATTTCCCGAAGGTGACAAGTTTGAAGTTTGAGTCCTCTGGTGCACCGGACATGTCCGGTGGCACACCGGACAGTCCGGTGCGCCAGACCAGAGGTGCCTTCAGTTGTTCCTTGCTCCTTTGTTTGAACCCAGTACTTGGTCTTTTTATTGGCTAAGTGTGAACCTTTTGCACCTGTAAAACTTATACACTAGAACAAACTAGTTAGTCCAAATATTTGTGTTGGACAATTCAACCACCAAAATTAATTAGGGACTAGGTGTAAGTCTAATTCCCTTTCAATCTCCCCCTTTTTGGTGATTGATGCCAACACAAACCAAAGCAAATATAAATGAACTAGTTTGCATAATGTAAGTGCAAAGGTTGCTTGGAATTGAGCCAATATAAATACTTACATGATGTGCATGGATTGTTTCTTTGTTTTTAACATATTGTACCACATTTGCACCACATGTTTTGTTTTTGCAAATCTTTTTGTAAATTCTTTTTAAAATCCTTTTGCAAGATAGTCAAAGGTAAATGAATAAGTTTTTTGCAAAGCATTGTTAAGATTTGAAATTTTCTCCCCCTGTTTCAAATGCTTTTCCTTTGACTAAAACAAAACTCCCCCTAAATGAGATCCTCCTCTTAGTGTTCAAGAGGGTTTTGATATATCCATTTTGAAATACTACTTTCTCCCCCTTTTGAACACAATAAGATACTAATTTGAAATTTACCAATTTGAAAATCTCTATTTTAAAATTAGGTGGTGGTGCGGTCCTTTTGCTTTGGGCTCATACTTTCTTCCCCTTTGGCATGAATCGCCAAAAACGGATACTTTGAGTGAGATATAAGCCCTTTCCTAATTATTTTCTCCCCTTTGGCAAATAAAACATATGAGTGAGGATTATACCAAAGATGGAGAGTGATGCGGAGCGACGGCGAAGGATGAGTATTAGAGTGGAGTGGAAGCCTTTGTCTTCGCCGAAGACTCCAATTCCCTTTCAATATACCTATGACTTGGTTTGAAATACACTTGAAAAACACATTAGTCATAGCATATATAAAAGAGACATGATCAAAGGTATATCTATAAGCTATGTGTGCAAATTAGCAAAAGAAGTTCCTGGAATCAAGAATATTGAGCTCATGCCTAAGTTTGGTAAAAGATTGTTCATCAAGTGGCTTGGTAAAGATATCGGCTAATTGATCTTTAGTGTTGATGTATGAAATCTCGATATCCCCCTTTTGTTGGTGACCCCTAAGAAAATGATACCGAATGGCTATGTGTTTAGTGCGGCTATGCTCAACGGGATTATCCGCCATGCGGATTGCACTCTCATTATCACATAGAAGTGGAACTTTGGTTAGTTTGTAACCATAGTCCCGCAGGGTTTGCCTTATCCAAAGCAATTGCGCGCAACAATGGCCTGCGGCAATGTATTCGGCTTCGGCAGTAGAAAGAGCTACCGAATTTTGCTTCTTTGAAGCCCAAGACACCAAGGATCTTCCCAAGAACTGGCAAGTCCCCGATGTGCTCTTCCTATTAATCTTACACCCCGCCCAATCGGCATCCGAATAACCAATCAAATCAAATGTGGATCCCCGAGGGTACCAAAGCCCAAACTTAGGAGTATAAGCCAAATATCTCAAGATTCGTTTTACGGCCGTAAGGTGGGATTCCTTAGGGTCGGATTGAAATCTTGCACACATGCAAACGGAAAGCATAATGTCCGGTCGAGATGCACATAAATAAAGCAATGAACCAATCATCGACCGATATACCTTTTGATCGACGGATTTACCTCCTGTGTCGAGGTCGAGATGCCCATTGGTTCCCATGGGTGTCTTGATGGGCTTGGCATCCTTCATTCCAAACTTGGTTAGAATGTCTTGAGTGTACTTTGTTTGGCAAATGAAGGTGCCCTCTTGGAGTTGCTTGACTTGGAATCCTAGAAAATACTTCAACTCCCCCATCATAGACATCTCGAATTTTTGTGTCATGATCCTACTAAATTCTTCACATGTAGATTCGTTAGTAGACCCAAATATGATATCATCAACATAAATTTGGCATACAAACAAATCATTTGCAAGAGTTTTAGTGAACAAAGTAGGATCGGCCTTGCCGACTTTGAAGCCATTAGCAATAAGGAAATCTCTAAGGCATTCATACCATGCTCTTGGGGCTTGCTTGAGCCCATAAAGCGCCTTAGAGAGCCTATAAACATGGTTAGGGTACTCACTATCTTCAAAGCCAGGAGGTTGCTCAACGTAGACCTCCTCTTTGATTGGTCCATTGAGGAAGGCACTCTTTACGTCCATTTGATAAAGCTTGAAGCCATGGTAAGTAGCATAGGCTAATAATATGCGAATTGACTCAAGCCTAGCTACGGGTGCATAGGTTTCACCAAAATCCAAACCTTCGACTTGTGAATACCCCTTGGCCACGAGTCGAGCTTTGTTCCTTGTCACCACACCATGCTCGTCTTGCTTGTTGCGGAAGACCCACTTGGTTCCTACAACATTTTGGTTAGGACGTGGAACTAAATGCCATACCTCGTTCCTCGTGAAGTTGTTGAGCTCCTCTTGCATCGCCATCACCCAATCCGAATCTTGGAGTGCTTCCTCTACCCTGTGTGGCTCAATAGAGGAAACAAAAGAGTAATGCTCACAAAAATGTGCAACCTGAGATCGAGTGGTTACCCCCTTATGAATAGGGCAAAACTGAAATTCTCAACAATAATCACAACTACAAGCCGAGTTAGCGTTAGAAATATAATCGAGTCCGCGAGAGAGGGCGGAAAACAAATCGCAGGCGAATAAGAAGTGTGACACGCGGATTTGTTTTACCGAGGTTCGGTTCTTGCAAACCTACTCCCCGTTGAGGAGGCCACAAAGGCCGGGTCTCTTTCAACCCTTCCCTCTCTCAAACGGTCCCTCGGACCAAGTGAGCTTCTCTTTCTCAAATCACTTGGGAATCAAACTTCCCGCAAGGACCACCACACGATTGGTGTCTCTTGCCTCAATTACAAGTGAGTGTTTGATCACAAGAAAGAATGCCAAAGAAAAAGAAGCGATCCAAGCGCAAGAGCTCAAATGAACACTACAAATCACTCTCTCTAGTCACTAAGGCTTTGTGTGGAGTTGGGAGAGGATTTGATCTCTTTTGGTGTGCTTTACAATGAATGCTAGCTCTTGTATAGTGGTTGGAAGCTGGAAAACTTGGATCCATGAATGGTGGGTGGTTGGGGTATTTATAGCCCCAACCACCAAACTAGCTGTTTGGTGAGGCTGTCTGTTCGATGGCGCACCGGACAGTCCGGTGCACACCGGACATGTCCGGTGCGACAGCCACGTCACCAAAGCCGTTGGGTTCCGACCGTTGGAGCTCTGTCTTCTGGGCCCGCCTGGATGTCCGGTGGCGCACCGGACATGTACTGTTGAGTGTCCGGTGCGCCAGCATGGGCGTGCCTGACCTCTGCGCGCGCTGCGCGCGCATTTAATGCATCGCAGGTAGCCGTTGGCGCCGAAATAGTCGTTGCCCCGATGTTACACCGGACAGTCCGGTGTACACCGGACAATCCGGTGAATTTTAGCGGAGCGGCTGAAGTGAATTCCCGAGGCTAGCGAGTTCCTGAGGCCGCTCTTCCTTGGAGCACCGGACATGTCCGGTGTACACCGGACAGTCCGGTGAATTATAGCGGAGTCGCCTCTAGAATTTCCCAAAGGTGACAAGTTTGAAGTTTGAGTCCTCTGGTGCACCGGACATGTCCGGTGGCACACCGGACAGTCCGGTGCGCCAGACCAGAGGTGCCTTCAGTTGTTCCTTGCTCCTTTGTTTGAACTCAGTACTTGGTCTTTTTATTGGCTAAGTGTGAACCTTTTGCACCTGTAAAACTTATACACTAGAACAAACTAGTTAGTCCAAATATTTGTGTTGGACAATTCAACCACCAAAATTAATTAGGGACTAGGTGTAAGTCTAATTCCCTTTCACTATGTTGTACTCTCGTTTAATCGAACCACTCCTGTTGAGTTGGACCGGCATTGCCGAGTCACGTATTTTTCGCATGCCCTGTAGGCACTGTTCGTCTGTCGTTATCACCGAGCCACAATTGCGTCTGTTGCGCACGTTGTGTGGACTTGTCACGTACCCCAATTACCGAGCCACAACTGCACCTGTTGCGCTTGTTATGGAGGCTTGTTGCGTTGTCGTAGCCCAGATAGCCACACATGCGTTGACGCCAGATATGATAGAGCTTGTACTCACGTGGATTGTGGTGGGTCGTTCAAGCCCTAAAGTCATATTATGCGCAACCTTCGTAAACAATTTTGTTTAGCTCTATATTTTATTTGCTTGTGTTGTGTGGCATCATATATTTATTTATATTGCCAAGTGGCCTTAACAACTATATCAAACTCTATAGTGCTTGGAAATCTAGGAAATTAAATTGAAATACAATTAAACACAGATAAGTTAATTTCTGCTCTCTCCTTATGCATAAAGTTTTACCTAAAGTAACCCGAAGATATATAATATAATGCATGAAAGCCTTTTTGGCATAGAAGACATCACAAATTGGGATTCTATTAGTAAGCAAAAGGCTTTACCAAATAATTTAAGACTATAAATCTCAGCCATACATTGCTCAACCAGATGTTAGCACATTGCTCTCTTTGTCGCTAAATGACATGAAGCAAACTATGAGATAAAAGGACATGTAATCGCCAGCAACACGAAGTTGCGAGTATACCGAGAGGTTATTCTGAGAAAATTTTCACTATGTTGGTGTGAAAACCATAGTGTGTTCCCGTCGAACCACTTTACTCATTCTATCTAGGACCTCTATGCTTATGTCGCATACATCTCTCGGAATTGTAAATACTTATAGTCACTGAATTGACTCGGGATAGTCCTTTGACAAGTTTGGTATACACTGTAAGCTAAATGGTAAAGTTTGGTCCTAAATAGACACATACCTGGGGTTTATGTAGCCGAACTACACTGAATTCCACCCTTTGGCATGCTTACCATTATCTACCTCCGATCTATCAGAAGTGAGAAGAGTAGACAAATAACTATGAAATCCCACATCACCACAGAGCTTGAAGCTAAATTAGACATTAACATGTTCTTGGTCCTCGGAGCCAGAAGAGACACATGTCTTGACCACTAGACTACTAATGATGATAATTTGTGATAGAAATATGAAGATTTTGTAGAGACCTGTTGTATCCTCTCTACTCCTGATGATTTCTTCGTATGAGAGCAGTACTATCTGTTGTTGAAGACAGATCCTAGGCGGATACCAGTCTTGTTTCGTTCTTGCCAAGCAGTTATCATCATTTGTTTCATGAAAAGTTAGTTATATGGTGATTTTTTCCAGATAAAAATGAATTCTTGGCCTTGTCTGTTTTATTCCAAAGCTTCTCTTTTTGCCGAACAACGAAGAGACCGAAATAATGCTTTATAGAACAAATTGGTATATAATATGAGGAGAAATGTTTGCCCTGCTGGCAGCATCACAAATTATTAACTATTGTTATAAATTCTCTCTCAAAATTATAATACCTAAAAATGTTGCACAAATTGATACCCAATTTCATAACAGTATGAGTAATTGGGTAAACCATGGGCAATGATAAAACGAGTTGGACTATACATTTCTGCACATAAAAATCTTTGCTTGACAATATTGGGCTGATGCCGTGCACTTTACTACCATTATATACACACATATTTTTTCATATGTGCTTGAAAGCACAATGCAACCAGTGAATGTCCTTGTGAGCGCTAAACCTGATGGACATTTTACTTGTTGATCTGAAGTCAACTATTGGCTCCAAACGACGAATGGTATGCATGAGCCCCCGAAGGACCCTTATGGATAACATAGTGTTGCACATATCAGTCTAAATCTTAATGATTGACTGTGTATTTGGTAATAATAACAATAAATTTGCAGAATTGTAACCACGAAGCAACTTGTTGCGTGTCTCACTGGATGTTGAGACTAATCATTCATGTTGAAGGACAAATATGTAGTACTCATGCCACTACATTAATCTAAGTCCAAAGCTCACTGCATAAAACCCCTATCTGTAATGTGTGTAAGATTTCCCAAATAAATCACCACAATAGCATACATTGCCCACAACTAGATGATTGTGGTTGGGGATTTTATTTGTATGCTTTTAGAACATCTCGGCATTAGGGGGAGATAAATGCCCATCTAGTGTAATGCCTCAATATTCTATAAACGCACAAAAGCCAAACTGAACTTGTCGTTTGGTGTGTACTCCTGTGTATATAGAGTTTGCCAGAAATTGTTGAGGAGTAACCATATTGGTTTGAATGCTTATACCTGATGTAAATATGGATATACCCGGGATTAATATCGTATCCACATTTGACTTATTGGCATTTGATCTATTCTCGGGGACACCTGCGAATATGATCTATTGGTCTTAGTCAAAGCATATCTTTTTATTACAGATTCACGTGGTCTGTGATAACTCTCCTCCGATTAATTCACCCTGATGGTGATTTGCCTCACGAAGAGGATCATCTTGATGATGAAATTCCTAGCAATGGTGCAATATCATTGTGCTAGCAACGAGAACTTGAAAGTCGCCTAGAGGGGGGTGGATAGGCGGAAACTGAAATTTACAAACTTTAAGCACACTTCAAGCCGGGGTTAGCGTTAGAATAAAATCTAAGTCCGGGAGAGAGGGCGAAAACAATTCAACCAAGAAATAAAGCGAATGACACGACGATTTGTTTTACTGAGGTTCGGTTCCAAAGAACCTAGTCCCCGTTGAGGTGGTCACAAAGACCGGGTCTCTTTCAACCCTTTCCCTCTCTCAAACGGTCACCTAGACCGAGTGAGCTTTCTCCTTAATCAAACGGGTCACTTAGACCCCACAAGGACCACCACACAATTGGTGTATCTTGCTTTGATTACAAGTCACTTAAAGAACAAGAATGAGGAAGAAGAAAGCCAACCAAGCAAAGAAGAGCACAAAAAACACAAATGATCCTCTCACGAGTCTAAATGCGCTAGAGTTGATTTTGAGACTTTGAGTGGATCGATCTCTTGAATTGTGTCTTTAGAGTGGTGTCTATTGCTCTTGTATTAAATGAGAAGTAGTGAATGCTTGGATGGTTGGAGTGGAGGTGGTTGGGGGGTATTTATAGCCCCAACCACCAATTCAACCGTTGGGGAAGGCTGCTGTCGATGGGCGCACCGGACAGTCCGGTGCGCCAGCCACGTCACCCAACCGTTAGGGATCTGACGGTTTCGATCGTTGGAGCTTTGACTTCTTGGGGCACCGGACAGTTCGGTGCCGCACTGGACAGGCACTGTTTGCTGTCCGGTGCGCCTTCTAGTGGTTGCTCTGACTCTATGCAAACTGTCCGCGCACTGTAGCGCTTTTGCAGGTGTCCGTTGGAGTTGACCGTTGCGCTGGAGCCGTTGCTCCGCTGACACACCGGACAGTCTAGTGAATTATAGCGGAGCGGCTCTCCAGAAACCCGAAGGTGGCAAGTTTGAAGTTGTACGACCCTGGGCACCGGACACTGTCTGGTGGTTCACCGGACAGTCCGGTGCGCCAGACCAGGGTTCTCTTCGGGTTCTTTTGCTCCTTTCTTTTGAACCCTAACTTTGATCTTTTTATTGGTTTGTGTTGAACCTTTAGCACCTGTAGAATATATAATCTAGAGCAAACTAGTTAGTCCAATTATTTGTGTTGGGCATTCAACCACCAAAATCATTTAGGAAAAGGTTTAACCCCTATTTCCCTTTCAATCTCCCCCTTTTTGGTGATTGATGCCAACACAAACCAAAGCAAATTTATAAGTGCAGAATTGAACTAGTTTGCATAAGGTAAGTGCAAAGGTTGCTTGGATTAAACCAATTTTATTATTTCATAGGATATGCATGGTTGCTTTCTTTTATTTAACATTTTGGACCATATTTGCACCACTTGTTTTGTTTTTGCAAATCTTTTGGAATATCTTTTCAAAGTCCTTTTTGCAAATAGTAAAAGGTATATAAATAAGATTTTGAGAACCATTTTCAAGATTTGAAATTTTCTCCCCCTATTTCAAATGCTTTTCCATTGACTAAACAAAACTCCCCCAGAATGAAATTCACCTCTTAGTTTTCAAGAGGGTTTTACCAATTGAAAAACATACCAATTGTAAGAAGAAAAAAAAGGATCATACATTTAGATACCAATTTTGAAAAATTCTTGAAAATTTTGACATTGGTGGTGGTGTGGTCCTTTTGCTTTGGGCTTGATATTTCTCCCCCTTTGGCATTAATCGCCAAAAACGGAATCTTTTGAGAGCCCTTTTTTCTTTTCTCTCCCATTGGTACAAGTAAATATGAGTGAAGATTATACCAATCGAAGAGTGGTGTGGAGTGATGGCGAAGTGTAAATGATACTGGTAGAGTGGAGTGAAGCCTTGTCTTCGCCGAGTACTCCATTTCCCTTTCAATCTACGACTTGGCATAGAAATACACTTGAAAACACATTAGTAGTAGACATAAAAGAGATATGATCAAAGGTATATAAATGAGCTATGTATGCAAAGTTTCAATCAAAGTTCCGAAAATCAAGAATGTTTAGCTCATTCCTAAGTTTGGTAAAGGTTTTCTCATCTAATGGTTTGGTAAAGATATCGGCTAGTTGTTCTTTGGTGCTAACATAAGCAATCTCGATATCCCCTCTTTGTTGGTGATCCCTCAAAAAGTGATACCGAATGTCTATGTGCTTAGTGCGGCTGTGTTCAACGGGATTATCCGCCATGCGGATTGCACTCTCATTATCACATAGGACAGGGACTTTGCTCAATTTGTAGCCATAGTCCCTGAGGATTTGCCTCATCCAAAGTAATTGTGCACAACAATGGTCTGCGACAATGTACTCGGCTTCGGCGGTAGAAAGAGCTACTGAGTTTTGTTTCTTTGAAGCCCAAGACACCAGGGATCTCCCTAGAAACTGACAAGTCCCTGATGTGCTCTTCATATCAATTTTACACCCTACCCAATCAGCATCTGAATATCCTATTAAATCAAAAGTGGATACCTTGGGGTACCAAAGACCAAACTTAGGTGTATAAACTAAATATCTCATGATTCTTTTTACGGCCCTAAGGTGAACTTCCTTAGGATCGGCTTGGAACCTTGCACACATGCATACGGAAAGCATAATATCTCGTCGAGATGCACATAAATAGAGTAAAGATCCTATCATCGACTGATATACCTTTTGATCTACGGATTTACCTCCCGTGTCGAGGTCGAGATGCCCATTAGCTCCCATGGGTGTCTTGATGGGCTTGGCATCCTTCAACCCAAACTTGTTGAGTATGTCTTGAATATACTTGGTTTGGCTGATGAAGGTGCCATCTTGGAGTTGCTTTACTTGAAATCCTAGAAAATACTTCAACTCCCCCATCATAGACATCTCGAATTTTCGAATCATGATCCTACGAAACTCTTCACAAGTAGATTTGTTAGTAGACCCAAATATGATATCATCAACATAAATTTGGCATACAAACAAATCATTTGCAATAGTTTTAGTAAAGAGTGTAGGATCAGCTTTGTCGACTTTGAAGCCATTAGTGATAAGGAAATCTCTTAGGCATTCATATCATGCTCTTAGGGCTTGCTTGAGCCCATAAAGTGCCTTAGAGAGTTTGTAAACATGGTTAGGGTACTCACTATCTTCAAAGCTGGGAGGTTGCTCAACATAGACCTCTTCCTTGATTGGTCCATTGAGGAAGACACTTTTCACGTCCATTTAATAGAGCTTAAAGCCATGGTAAGTAGCATAGGCAAGTAATATATGAATTGACTCAAGCCTAGCTACGGGTGCATAGGTTTCACCGAAATCCAAACCTTCGACTTGTGAATATCCCTTGGCTACAAGTCGGGCTTTGTTCCTTGTCACCACACCATGCTCATCTTGCTTGTTACGGAATACCCACTTGGTACCTACAACATTTTGATTAGAATGTGGAACAAGATGACATACCTCATTCCTCGTGAAGTTGTTGAGCTCCTCATGCATTGCCAACACCCAATCCGAATCTCTTAATGCATCATCTACCCTGTATGGCTCTATAGAGGAAACAAAAGAGTAATGTTCACAAAAGTGAGCGACTCGAGATCGAGTGGTTAACCCCTTATGAATATCAACGAGGATAGAGTTCACGGGGTGATCTCTTTGTATCGCTTGGTGGACTCTTGGGTGAGGCTGCCTTTGACCCTGAGTTTCTTGCTCATCTTCCTTGTATTTGTCATGGTTATCTCCCCCTTGATCATTGTCCTCCTCTTGAGGTGGCTCATCCTCTTGAACTTCATCATCATCTTGAGCCTGTTCCTCATCTTGAGTTGGTGGAGATGCTTGATTGGAAGATGATGGTTGATCTTGTGCTTGTGGAGGCTCTTCGGATTCCTTAGGACACATATTCCCAATGGACATGTTCCTTAGTGCAACGCACAGAGCCTCTTCATCATCTAGCTCATCAAGATCAACTTGCTCCACTTGAGAGCCATTAGTCTCATCAAACACAATGTCACAAGAAACCTCAACTAATCCTGTGGATTTGTTGAAGACTCTATATGCCCTTGTGTTTGAGTCATAACCAAGTAAAAAGCCTTCTACAGCCTTAGGAGCAAATTTAGATTTTCTACCTCTTTTAACAAGAATAAAACATTTGCTACTGTCGGAGAGGAAATTCTCTAGCCGGGTGGCGGAATGCACCCGCCCTAAATCCTAAGATGAGGATGGGCCTAAGCGTTTTGCCTGTTAGGTGGATTCAGAATGAACACAAGAACACACAAGGGTTTAGAGTGGTTCAAGCTGCCGAAGCGTAATACCCTACTCCACTCTGTGTAGTATTGAGAGCTTGTATGAACTTGTGAGTCTGAGTGAGTGTGTGAGCGTGTGTAAGTCTGCCTTGTAACGTCGTGTGCCCTCCCTTTTATAGCTCAAGGGGGGCACGTACAAGGATACTAAGCCCCGACATGTGGGCCTAGGGGCAAAATGGAAGGAAATGACTAATGCCTGTAACACCTGGGCGATCTCCGAGCGCCATAATGTCTGTAGTTCATACAGTATTGATATGTCGCAGCTGCTTCCTCGGTAACGCGCGAGTCATGATGAGTGTAGTACACGCGGCAACATGGGTGTACTGCCTACCAACGAAATGGACAGGCACGCCGCCTGCGAGATGGCCTGGTCGCCGCCCGTCAGCGGAGTGGACAGGGCTCATTAAATGCCGAGGCGGCACATCGCCTGCCAGTGGAATGGACAGGGCTCATTAAATGCCGAGGCGGCACATCACCTGCCAGTGGAATGGACAGGCAGCGCGCCTTATCCATAATAAATGCAGAGGCCATGTGGCCCAGAGGCCTTACGTCAGGCTCCGCCACTAGCTTACGTCACGGGCAGTAGGCCACGTGGTAGCATCGGGGCTCCGCCTGAGCGGGGAGCAGAGGCGTACACGGTATGGTCCGGACACGTGTTGGCTCTAGACCCCTGCCTGGCCTTGATTAAGTCCTGGGTATTCTTTGTCTCGGAATCCCGGGACCCTGTTGTGAGTGGCCCGGACCCCACACAGAGGTGTTCGGAACCCATCCTAGGGGTCCGGTTTGCACCCATGGAGGTCCTAGGCCTTACCCGGAGGTCCGGTCTATATACATAGGGGTTCGGCATTTTCCCATGGGGGTCCGGACCCACTGTTGATACCTTGGAGTATATCGTCTTCTCTGGCCACATGGCGGCCCCGAAGCCGTCCACGTGGTGGGGTCGGGCGATGTTTACCACGCAAGTAGAGATTATCGTGTGGGTATCGCGTCTTCATACTGTAGTAAGGGGTACCCCTGTTTTAGGGTACCGACAATGGCCCCCGAGCCCACCTCAGGGGAGGGTACGAGCCTGTAGGTGGGGCCAAAGCTTGATTGGCGATTGGCGCGCCGCTTCCGTCTGTTTGCTGACGTAATCTTCGCTAATCCGCCTTCGGTCACGCCATCTGCCATGTCTGTCCCTACGGCTGATTGACCAACGGCCCCCACGCCTGATGGTTTCGCTGGGCCACGCGTGAGGCGCCTCGATACCGCTGCATTGGTTTAAAAATTCACCTTCTCTGTCTTCTGCAGCGGCCCCAAGGAGGCGCAGTACTGGCGTGAGCGGCAGTTCGCTCTTTCTACACCCAGGAACCGACGCCCAAGGAGTATGACTCGTGGGACCAGGCCCTCTTATCAGAGACTGGGCTGTTGTTTTCGGTGGAGGTGAAGAGGCACACTACCACGGGCGGTGGTTCGCTCCTCGCGTGGCGGTTCGCCTTCTCCACACTCGGAGACCAGCACACCAGCTGTATGACTTGTGGACCCGAGCCCTCGTGTCATAGGCTGGGTTGCTTTGGTGCACGTCGGGCGGGATTTTCTGCAGTGTCTCGGGGCGCGAGCGGGAGAGTCTGCCTTGAAAAGGGATTCACCCCGTGTGCAGTAGTTACACTTTCGCATTCTCTCCCAATTGTTGCGCCCTTTCGCCTCCGAGCTCTTCACGCCCCTTTGCATTCGCGCTCTCCTGCTTTCCGCCGCCGTAGTCTCCATGGCCTCGCTAGTTCATCCCGAGCATTTCCAGTCTGAGGGGGCACTCAACCTGGTGCGCAACCTGCTCGGAGGGAGCGCGCCGGCGTTCGCCGGAAGGATCCGTGCCGGTGCCACTCCCCTCGGCGATCTCGCCGCCAGGGAGTTCGTGCTCTTCGTCTCCTACCTCTCCTGCGGGTTGGCGCTACCGATCTCGCCTTTCTTCCTGCTGCTGCTGGAGGAGCTCAGCCTCTAGCTTCAGCACCCCACGCCCCACTCCATCCTCCAGGCGACCATCTTCGCCCACCTCTGCGAGATGTTTGTGGGGGTGGCCCCCAGCACCTCCATCTTCCGCCATTTCTTCGTGCTGGTGAAGTCTGGGAAGGCTAAGGACCACCTCGGCGCCTACTACTTCCAGACGAGGTCGGATTTAGCCATGGCCTACATCCCCACCCTTGGCGGCGCAAGGTGGGAGAACTAGCGTGGTGACTGGGTGATCACCAGCGTGGAGGCCAACGACCGCCTCGCCCTGCCGAGCGACAGGCCAAGACTCGACCGAAAGCAGTGGAGGGCTAAGCCATCCCTGGCGCCGGAGTTCCAGCTCGTACTGGACATGATCAAGAGCTTGGTGGCGGGCGGCCTGACGTTGATGCACGTGGTCGGAGACTTCCTGAAGCGCCGGATCACGCCGCTGCAGCAGAGGGTGCGCCTATGTTGCTGGTTCACCGGCTCAAACGACATCGGCCGGGTCCAGCGCGGGCCAGGGACCGACCTATCCTAGGACGAGCTGGAAGTCCTAGTGAAGGGGATTACTGGCGAGTCCTTCATTCCTGAGTCCTGATCCTCTCCCAGGGCATCTCTGCGCTTTGCGACGATCTAGAGCTGAGCACGGCGATCTTGGCCACGCTGCCGACCCTCGACGAGAGTGGTGTGGCGGTTCGCTAGACCGGCGACCAGGACCCCCACCACGGGATCTAGATCTTCGACGCACCGACTGGAGGCTCCTAGTCTACTGGTGTGGCTCCTAGCGCCCCCGTCGTGGCTCCCAGCGCGCTCGCCACGGCCGCCCGCCCCTTGGACAAGGGCAAGGGGGCTGCAGGCAGTTCCTCCGCCCCAGGTGGCACCGGGGGATCGGAGGAAGAAAGGCGGCGCCGACTGTGCCGCGCCGACGGGTCATTCATCTCGGACTCCCCCAGAAGTGCCAGAGGACTACTGGTGGGGCCGAGGAGGCCGGCTCCCAAGCCCAGGGCGCGCAGAGGCGCGTCAGTCCTCCGCCACCACCACCATTGGGTTTGCCGCCACCACAACCACCACCACTGTCGGGTCCGCCGCCGCCACCACCACCCAAGGGCGATCTCCCCCAGGGGCACCACCACCAGCAGAAGCAACAGCAGCAGCAGAAAAAGCAGCGGTCCCCCCGCTTCCAGGGTCGCTGGAAGGTCCAGTGCCCCAAGTGAGTGTAGCCCTTTATTATTATTTTTTTAGTCTATCCATTATGCCGATAGGTCTTAACCCATCCTTTGCTTGTTAGGGCTTCCTCCCCCTCTACTCCCAAAGCCGTGCCTCCTCCGCCCCCGGCTGCTACCGCCGAGACAACGCCATCGGGCCCCCAGGCTCCAGCTGGGGGTTCGGCAGCAGCGGCGCCAACGCCAAGCGATGCCGCAGCGGCGGAGGGGGTCCCCACTGCTCCGACGGCTGCCACAGCCTCAACGACGGCGATGCCATCGAGTACACCATCGGCAGCGGCAGAGGAGGCCCCAACTGAGCCTGCCCCCGCCATCGAGGTCGACGTGGGGGGCACGTCCAGCTCCATCCCGCCGCCCACTCCGGAGGAGACAGAGGTGATTTTTGGGCAGTGGCTTTGGTCCGGCGCCGAGCCAGAAGCGGCGCCGATCCCCTCCCCCGGGTGCTGTCTCGTGCCCATCAGGCTCTTCACGAGACCAAGGCGGCGATCCTTCGGGAGTGGGAGGCGCTTGAGGCCGAACACCAGCGCCTCAGCGACTGGCGTACCCAGCTAGAAGAGCACACTAAGGCGACGTCCCGCCAGTTCGCCTCTGAGCGATCCGAGCTTAAGCGGGACCGCAAGGACTACAAAAAGGACCTCCAGAAGGTGTACGCCCGGGAGCTAGAGGCGAGCCGGAAGGAGAAGAGGTTGGCCAAGAAGGAGGAGCACTTGAACCAGAGGGAGGAGGTCGTCACAGAGCTCTAGGCCAAGCTGAACGCCTTCAATGAAATCCTGGAGGAGCAGCGGGTCCAGCAGATCGCGGCTGTGGAGAGTCTGCAAAGGCTGCAGCGAGAGCTCGATGGCAAGGCCCACGACGCTGCCCTCGCCGAGGAGAAGCTTAAAGCAAAAGGAGAATCCTTGGACAGGCGGGAGACAGACCTCGCCTTTAAGGAGGAAATGGTTGAAAGGCGAGAGAAGTCGTTGGCCGAGCATGAGCTCGAGGCGAAGGAGAAGGAGCGGACGCTGGAGGAGTGGGTCTGCCGGTTCCAAGCGACGCAGGCGGCGCAGGCAGCACCGGGCCCCTAGGCGGTGGAGGCAATGAAGAAAACACTTGAAGATCTCCAGGCAGAGCATCACGCCGGGGTCCAGCGCATCGCCGCATGGGCCGGCGAGGCGAGCACGGCACTGGTGCTGCTAGGGGTGAGTCCCATCCCGGTGTCGGAGCTACCGTCGTCCATCTCCGACGCGCTCCCGGTGCTGGACTCCGCCGCCGACCGCCTCCGACGCCTGGACCAGATCCTTGGCGCCCGCCTGGAGGCCGAGGGCGACAGGCTCTGCCGGGCGGTGATCGAGTACATCCTAACGTGCTTCCGGAGCCACGACCCGGCCATCTCCTTGGAGCCGGTGATCGCTGGTCCGGGGGCCGACACTGAAGACGCCGCCCGAGAGGCCATTCAAGATGCTGTGGAACTGGTGGCCGAATGTTTCTAGCGGGATCCTACTGATGATGAGTAGCTAGATCTGCAGAGAGAAGGCAAGGGTCCCGATGGGAAGCGGCTTTGTAATATTTTTTGGTTCTGTAAGATACTCTTGAGTACTATTTATCAATCAGTATTAGCACTTATATGTATACTTTTTGTCCTTGCTGTGTGTGTCTTTACCAACTCCTCTCTGGTACTTGGCCCCCTAGGATGTAGGCTCGACGTGTCGAGGCTGGATACCAGCATACCTAAGAAAGAGTTGGTGACCCGGCCCCCAGGAGGTAGCCTTGACTGGGATTTGGACCTGTACACAGCTTCGGCTAGGAAGTGTTAGTAGCACACCCATAAGACCCATCGTCTGGTATCAGCCATCCTTTGATTCATGCAACAGGACCTGCAGGATTGAGTCTAGGGAGCTAAGCCTCATGTCCGGACCTACAAGATCACAGCTCCAAATACTAGGGCACCCATTGCAGAGTGGTGGAGGTGTAGACTTAGGGTACGGGGCCAGGCTAAGCGGCTACACAGCTCCGGACCACCCCAGGAAACAAGCGCTCGTTCTCTAGAACCGGACCCGTAGGTTGTCGGACCCCCTGTATTAGGATAGGGGTCCCGAACTGCAAGCCTGGCTTACTCAATTCGGATGTCATCATACCAGCAAGGGTGGGAGCTGTATGGATGGGTTAGATAAAAAATAACATCTAGAAACTGCAGCAGAATAAAACCATCACAGAAGCACATCTTGGGGGGGGGGGGGTAAATCCTTTATTTATAACTTTGACATGCATGGGTGCAGTCCAACAGGCCGGGCTTATGAGGGCGGACCTCACCGGGCTGGCGTACACATATGCACAACCCAGTTACAAAAAGAAGAAAACTCAACCCCTCAGACTTGCTCCTATGGATAGAACTTACGGAGATGCTCTATGTTCCAGGGGTTGGGAAGAGGCACTCCTTCAGTTGTGGCAAGGCGGACACACTCGGGTCGGCATACTTCCGTCACCTTGAAGGGTCCTTCCCAACTGGGGGAGAGTTTGTGGAGCCCTTCTCGGTTCAGTACTCGCCTCAGGACTAGGTCCCCGACCCCGAGGTCCCTACTATGCATGAACCATTGGTGGTAGCGCCTGAGCACCTGGTTGTATCGTGCATTCCGGATCGCCGCTTGCCATCTACGCTCGTCGATGAAGTCCACGTCCTCACGCCGTAGCTGCTCCTGCATAGACTCATCAAACGAATGGACCCATGGGGAGCCCATAAGGATTTCCGGGGGAAGGCAGGCTTCGTCCCCGAAGACCAGGAAGAACGGGGTCTCCCTGGTAGCTCGGCTAGGTGTGGTCCGGTTCCCCCATAGCACAGACGGAAGCTCGTTGACCCAATTTGCACCATGCTTTTTCAAGCAGTCATAGGTGTGTGTCTTGTGTCCCCTACCTGGCACGCCAAATGTCGGAGAGGAAATTCTCAGGCTGGGTGGCGGAACGCACCCGCCCTAAATCCTAAGATGACGAGGGGCCTAAGCGTTTTGCCTGTTAGGTGGATTCAAAATGAACACAAGAACACACAAGGGTTTAGAGTGGTTCAGGCCGCCGGAGCATAATACCCTACTCCACTCTGTGTAGTATTGAGAGCTTGTATGAACTTGTGAGTCTGAGTGTCTGAGTGAGTGTGTGAGCGTGTGTAAGTATGCCTTGTAACGTCGTGTGCCCTCCCTTTTATAGCTCAAGGGAGGCACGTACAAGGATACTGAGCCTCGACATGTGGGCCCAGGGGCAAAATGGAAGGAAATGACTAATGCCTGTAACGCCTGGGCAATCTCCGAGCGCCATAATGTCTGTAGTTCATACAGTATTGATATGTCGCGGCTGCTTCCTCGGTAACGCGCGAGTCATGATGAGTGTAGTACACGCGACAGCATGGGCGTACTGCCTGCCAACGGAATGGATAGGCACGCCACCTGCGGGATGGCCTGGTCGCCGCCCGTCAGTGGAGTGGACATGACTCATTAAATGCTGAGGCGGCACATCGCCTGCCAGTGGAATGGACAAAGCTCATTAAATGCCGAGGCGGCACATCACCTGCCAGTGGAATGGACAGGCGGCGCGCCTTATCCGCAATAAATGCAGAGGCCGTGCGGCCCAGAGGCCTTACGTCAGGCTCCGCCCGCTGGCTTACGTCACGGGCAGTAGGCCACGTGGCAGCATCGGGGCTCCGCCTGAGCGGGGAGCAGAGGCGTACACGGTATGGTCCGGACATGTGTCGGCTCCAGACCCCCGCCTGGCCTTGATTAAGGCCTGGGTATTCTTTGTCCCAGAATCTCGGGACCCTGCTGTGAGTGGCCCGGACCCCACACAGAGGGGTCCGGTTTGCACCCGTGGAGGTCCTGGGCCTTACCCGGAGGTTCGGTCTGTATACACAGGGGTCCGACACTTTCCCATGGGGGTCAGGACCCACTATTGATACCTTGGAGTATATCGTCTTCTCTGGCCACGTGGCGGCCCCGGAGCCGTCCACGTGGTGGGGTCGGGCGCTATTTACCATGCAACTAGAGATTGTCGCGTGGGTATCGCGTCTTCATACTGTAGTAAGGGGTACCCCTGTTTCAGGGTACCGACAGCTACCAAAGACTCTAAAATATGAAATATTGGGCTTTTTACCGGTAAGTAGTTCATATGATGTTTTCTTAAGGATACGGTGAAGGTAGAGTCGATTGATGGAGTAGCTGGCGGTGTTAATCGCCTCGGCCCAAAACCGGTCTGGAGTCTTGTACTCATCAAGCATGGTCCTTGCCATGTCCAGTAGACTTCTATTCTTTCTCTCCACTACACCATTTTGTTGAGGTGTGTAGGGAGAAGAGAACTCATGCTTGTTGCCCTCCTCCTCAAGAAAGCCTTCAATTTGAGAGTTCTTGAACTCCGTCCCGTTGTCGCTTCTTATTTTCTTGATCCTTAATCCGAACTCATTTTGGGCTCGTCTCAAGAATCCCTTTAAGGTCTCTTGGGTCTGAGATTTTTCCTATAAAAATAATACCCATGTGAAGCGAGAATAATCATCCACAATAACAAGACAGTACTTACTCCCGCCGATGCTTATGTAAGCTATCGGGCCAAATAGATCCATGTGGAGTAACTCGAGTGGCATGTTTGTCATCATGATGTTTTTGTGTGGATGATGGACGCCAACTTGCTTTCCTGCTTGGCATGCGCTACAAACCCTGTCTTTCTCAAAATGAACATTTGTTAGTCCCAAAATGTGTTCTCCCTTTAGAAGCTTGTGAAGATTCTTCATCCCAACATGGGCTAGTCGGCGATGCCAGTGCCAACCCATATTAGTCTTAGCAATTAAGCAAGTATCGCATTCAGCTCTATTAAAATCAACTAAGTATAGCTGACCCTCTAATACTCCCTTAAATGCTACTGAATCATCACATCTTCTAAAGACAGTAACACCTACATCTGTAAAAAGACAGTTGTAGCCTATTTTGTATAATTGAGAAACTAAAAGCAAGTTGTAATCTAAAGAATCTACAAGAAAAACATTGGAAATGGAATGGTCAGGTGATATAGCAATTTTACCAAGTCCTTTGACCAAACCCTGATTTCCATCCCCGAATGTGATAGCTCTTTGGGGATCTTCGTTTTTCTCGTAGGAGGAGAACATCCTTTTCTCCCCTGTCATGTGGTTTGTGCACCCGCTATCAATTATCCAACTTGAGCCCCCGGATGCATAAACCTGCAAAACAGTTTTAGGCCTTGTTCTTAGGTACCTAAACAGTCTTGGGTCCTTTCACGTTAGAAACAAGCACCTTGGGTACCCAAACACAAGTCTTGGTGCCCTTGTGTTTGCCCCCAACATATTTGGCAACTATTTTGCCTGATTTGTTAGTAAGCACATAAGAAGCATCAAAAGTTTTAAATGAAACATTATGATCATTTGATGCAGTAGGAGTTTTCTTTTTAGGCATTTTAACATGGGTTGATTGCCTAAAGCTAGATGCCTCATTCTTGTACATAAAAGCATGGTAGGAAACAGAATGAGACTTCCTAGCATGAATTCTCCTAATCTTGTGCTCAGGATAACCAGCAGGATATAAAATGTAACCCTCGTTATCCTGAGCCATGTGAGCCTTGCCCTTCACAAAGTTAGACAATCTTTTGGTGGCATTAATTTTGACATTGCTTCCCTGTTGGAAACCAATGTCATCCTTAATGCCAGGGCGTCTCCCATTATAGAGCATGCTTCTTGCAAATTTAAATTTTTTATTTTCAATTTCATGCTCATTAATTTTACTAGTTAGTTGTGCTATATGATTATTTTGTTGTTTAATCAAAGCAAGGTGATCATGATCAACACTACATTTGATTCATCAATCTAGTACAAATGGTGACATGATCAACACTAGATGTAGATGGTTTGCAAGCATTTAATTCATCAATCTTAGCATGTAACATGGAATTCTCATCTCTAAGATTGGATATAGAAATATTGCAAACATTCAATTCTTTAGCCTTTGAAATTAAACTAGCATTTTCAATTTTAAGGCTAGAAATTGATTCATTCAATTTATCAATCTTAGCAATCAAACTATCATTTTTATTTCTAAGATTGGCAATTGAATCATGACAAACATTTGATTTTTCAACCTTAGTAGTCAAATTAACATTCTCAGTTCTAAGGTTGGAAATGGTGTCATGGCAAATGCTAAGCTCTCTAGTCAAGTTTTCACATTTTTCTATTTTCTGAGCATAAGCATTTTTCACCTTAACATGCCTTTTGTTTTCCTTAATGAGGAATTCCTCTTGGCTGTCCAAGAGTTCATCCTTATCATGAATAGCACCTATTAACTCATTTAATTTTTCTTTTTGTTGCATGTTGAGGTTGGCAAAAAGACTAAGCAAGTTTTCTTCATCATCACTAGAACTACCCTCATCACTAGATGTAGTATACTTGGGAGCGGTTCTAGCTTGTACCTTCTTTTTCTTGCCGTCTTTTGCCATGAGGCATTTGTGGCCGACGTTGGTGAAGGGAAGTCACTTGTTGACGGCGATGTTGGTGGCATCCTCGTCTGAGGAGGAGTCGGTGGAGCTCATGTCGGAGTCCCATTCCCGACACACGTGGGCATCACCACCCTTCTTCTTGTAGTATCTTTTCTTCTCCTTCTTCTTCCCTCTCTAGAAACCTGAAGGTGGCAAGTTTGAAGTCGCACCGGACAGTCCGGTGAATTATAGCGGAGCGGCTCTCTAGAAACCCGAAGGCGGCAAGTTTGAAGTTGTACGGCCCTGGGCACCGGACACTGTCCGGTGGCACACCGGACAGTCCGGTGCGCTAGACCAGGGTTCTCCTCGGTTTCTTTTGCTCCTTTCTTTTGAACCCTAACTTTGATCTTTTTATTGGTTTGTGTTGAACCTTTAGCACCTATAGAATATATAATCTAGAGCAAACTAGTTAGTCCAATTATTTGTGTTGGGCATTCAACCACCAAAATCATTTAGGAAAAGGTTTAACCCCTATTTCCCTTTCAGAACTCCTCACTGGTAAAAAGCCCAATGTTTCTTATTTTAGAGTTTTTAGGAGCAAATGTTTTATTCTTATTAAGAGAGGTAGAAATTCTAAATTTGCTCCTAAAGCAATAGAAGGCTTTTTACTTGGTTATGACTCAAACACAAGGGCATATAGAGTCTTCAACAAATCCACTGGATTTGTTGAAGTTTCTTGTGACATTGTGTTTGTTGAGACTAATGGCTCCCAAGTGGAGCAAGTTGATCTTGATGAGTTAGATGATGAAGAGGCTCTGTGTGTCGCGCTGAGGAACATGTCCATTAGGGATGTGTGTCAAAAAGAATCTGAAGAGTCTCCATAAGCACAAGATCAACCATCATCTTCCACACAAGCATCTCCACCAACACAAGATGAGGATAAGGCTCAAGAAGAAGAGGATGAAGATCAAGACGATGAGCCACCTCAAGAGGAGGACATTGATCAAGGAGGAGATGAAGATGATCAAGACAAGGAAGATGATCGAGAGATTCAAGACCAAAGATCACCGCACCCAAAAGTCCACCAAGCAATTCAAAGAGATCACCCCGTAAACTCCATTCTTTGTGACATTCACAAGGGGGTAATCACTAGATCTCGAGTTACTCATTTCTGTGAACATTACTCTTTTGTGTCTTCTATTGAGCCCTACAGGATAGAGGATGCACTTAGAGATCTGGATCAGGTGGTGGCAATGCAAGAGGAGCTCAACAACTTCACGGGGAATGAGGTATGGCATTTAGTTCCATGTCCTAACCAAAATGTTGTAGGTACCAAGTGGGTATTCCGCAACAAGCAAGATGAGCATGGTGTGGTGACTAGGAACAAAGCCCGACTTGTTGCCAAAGGATATTCACAAGTCCAAGGTTTGGATTTTGATGAAACCTATGCACCCGTAGCTAGGCTTGAGTCAATTCATATATTACTTGTCTATGCTACTTACCATAGCTTTAAGTTATATCAAATGGATGTGAAGAGTGCCTTCCTCAGTGGCCCTATCAAGGAAGAGGTATATGTTGAGCAACCTCCTGGCTTTGAAGATAGTGAGTATCCTACATATGTTTATAAGCTCTCAAAGGCGCTTTATGGGCTCAAGCAAGCCCCAAGAGCATGGTATGAATGTCTGAGAGACTTTTTTTATCACTGATGGCTTCAAAGTTGGTAAAGTTGATCCTACTCTCTTCACTAAAACAATTGCTAAAGACCTGTTTATATGTCAAATTTATGTTGATGATATTATTTTTGGGTCTACTAATAAGTCCTCTTGTGAAGAGTTTAGTAGGATCATGATACAGAAATTCGAGATGTCTATGATGGGGGAGTTGAAGTATTTCCTTGGATTTCAAAAGCAACTCCAAGAGGGCACCTTCATCAGCCAAACTAATTATATTCAAGATATTTTCGAGAAGTTTGGAATAAAGAATGCCAAACCCATCGAGACACCCTTGGGAATAAATGGGCATCTCGACCTCGACATGGGAGGTAAATCCGTAGATCAAAAGGTATATCGGTCCATGATAGGATCTTTACTCTATTTATGTGCTTCATGACCGAATATTATGCTTTCTGTATTCATGTGTGCAAGGTTCCAGGCAAATTCTAAGGAAGTTCACCTTAGGGCCGTGAAAAGAATCATGAGATATTTAGTTTACACTCCTAAGTTTGGGCTTTGGTACCCCAAGAGATCTACCTTTGATTTAATTGGGTATTCCGATGCCGATTATGTCGGATGTAAAATTGATAGAAAGTGCACAATAGGGACTTGTAAGTTTCTGGGGAGATCCATAGTGTCTTGGGCTTCAAAGAAACAAAACTCAGTAGTTCTATCCACCGCCGAAGCCGAGTATATTGCTGCAGGACATTGTTGTGCACAATTACTCTGGATGAGGCAAACCCTTAGGGACTATGGCTACAAATTGAGCAAAGTTCCTCTCCTATGTGATAATGAGAGTGCAATCCGCATGGCGGATAATCCCATTGAACACAGCCACACTAAGCACATATACATCCGGTATCACTTTTTGAGAGATCACCAACAAAAGGGGGATATTGAAATTGCTTATGTTAGCACCCACAACTAATTAGCCGATATCTTTACCAAACCACTAGATGAAAAGACTTTTGACAAACTTAGGAATGAGCTAAACATCTTATATTCTTGGAACTTTGATTGAAACATTGCACACATTGCTAATTTATATACCTTTGATCATGTCTCTTTCATTTGGTGCAAATCCATATTATTATTCTTCATGTGCCAAGACTAAGACTAATATGCTTCTATGAGTATCTCTATGATTAGTCTTAAGATGAAAGGGAAATGGAGTATTCGGCAAAGGAAAGGCTTCCACTCTAACTCTGTTGGTATCATTTATCCTTTGCCTTACTCATAAACTCTTAATTGGTATAAACCTTCACTCATATTTCTTTTACCAAAGGGAGAGAAAATAGGCCCCAAGGGGGAGAATTTAAAGGCCCCTCAAGTATCTTTGTTTTTGGTGATTCATGCCAAAGGGTGAGAAAGTAATAGGCCCAAAGCAAAAGGACCGCACCACCATTTTCAAAAAAACTATTTCACAAAAAGGAAGAACTTATTTCAACTGGTATCATTTTTTTCAAAGGAGAAGAAATCATTTCAATTGCAAAAACCCTCTTGACAACTAAGGGGAGAATTTCTTTAGGGGGAGCTTTTATTCAGCCAAAGCAAAAGCCATTGAAATAGGGGGAGAATTTTCAAAATCTTGAAGATGCTTTTTGGAAATCATACTCTTAGACCTTTGAATATTTGCAAAAGAATTTGAAAAGACTCTTCCAAAAGATTTGCAAAAACAACCTAAGTGGTGCAAATGTGGTCCAAAATGTTATAATAGAAGAAAGAAATCACATTTACTTAGACATATGTAGAAAGTCTTTCAATTGGTTTAAATCTAAGTAACATATGCACATTTGTCATAATTACAAACTAGTTACATTTCTACTCTTTGTATTTGCTTTGGTTTGTGTTCGCATCAATCACCAAAAAGGGGGGGATTGAAAGGGAAATGGGCTTAAAACATTTCCTATAATCGATTTTGGTGTTTGACGTTCATCACAAACCACGTGGACTAACTAGTTTGCTTAGATGGCAATTATCTCAGATGCATAAGGTTCAACATAAACCAAGAAAAAAATTAAGTTGGGGACTCAACCAAGTTTGGAGCAAAGACTAGTATTGGTGCTGCAGTGGTGCACCGGACACTGTCCGGTGTGCACCGGACAGTACAAGGCACCAACAAACTAGCCACTCTCGGATTTTCTTAAGAGGCGCTCCGCTATAATTCACTAGACTGTCCAGTGAGCCAACGGAGCAACAGTCAGATGCGCCAACGGTCGACTGCAAAAGTGAACAGTGTGCAGTCAGAAGTCAGAGCAGCGATGTCAGAACGCACCGGACATGTTCGGTGCAGCTAGAAGACAAAGGACTTCAACGGTCAACCGCTCCAAACCCCAACGGGCAGCTGACGTGGCACGCACCAGACACTGAACAGTGCCATGTCCGGTGCACCACCGGACTGTCCGGTGCGCCATCGACAGCAACGGCTAGAATAGTGGTTGGGGCTATGAAAGGGAAATAGGGTCAAACCTTTTCCTAAATGATTTAGGTGGTTGAATTGCCCAACACAAATAATTGGACTAACTAGTTTGCTCTAGATTATAAGTTCTACAGGTGCCAAAGGTTCAACACAAACCAATAAAAAGTCCAAGAAAGGGTTCAAATAAAAAGAGCAAAAGACAACCGAAGGCTGCCCTGGTCTGGCACACTGGACTGTCCGGTGTTCCACCGGACAGTGTCCAGTGCACCAGGGTGGATCAACTCCAACTTGCTAGCTTCGGGTTTCTAGAAATGGCTCTCCGCTATAATTCACCGGACTGTCCGGTGTTGCACCGGACTGTCCGGTGTGCCAAGGGGAGTAACAGCCACAGCGCCAACGGTCGACTGCAAAAGTGTACAGTGAATAGTGAACAGTGCGGACTGCGCGCGCAGAGTCAGAGCAGGCGCCAGAAGGCGCACCGGACAGTGAACAGTGACTGTCCGGTGCACCACCGGACTGTCCGGTGGCCCCACATGTCAGAGCTCCAACGGTCGAACCCTAACGGTTGGGTGACGTGGCTGGCGCACCGGACTGTCCGGTGCGCCCTTCGACAACAGCCTTCCCCAACGGCCACTTTGGTGGTTGGGGCTATAAATACCCCCAACCACCACACTTCAAGGCATCCAAGTTTTCAGCCAACACATTCAATACAAGAGCTAGTGCATTCAATACAAGACACAATTAGAGTGAATCAAATCTCTCCAAGTCCCAATTCCACTCAGAGCAATAGTGACTAGAAGAGAGAGTTTTGTCGTGTTCTTTTGAGCTCTTGCGCTTGGATCGCTTTTCTTCTTCCCCATTTATTGTTCCCAAGATCTTTGTAATCAAAGCAAGAGACATCAATTGTGTGGTGGTCCTTGTGGGGAATAAGTGTCCCAATTGATTGAGAAGAGAAGCTCACTCGGTCTAAGTGACCGTTTGAGAGAGGGAAAGGGTTGAAAGAGACCCGGTCTTTGTGACCACCTCAACGGGGAGTAGGTTTGCAAGAACTGAACCTCGGTAAAACAAATCACCGTGTCACACTCTTCATTTGCTTGTGATTTGTTTTCGCCCTCTCTTTCGGACTCGCTTTTATTTCTAACGCTAACCTCGGCTTGTAGTTGTGCTTAAACTTTATAAATTTCAAATTTGCCTATTCACCCCCCATCTAGGTGACTTTCAATTGGTATCAGAGCCCGGTACTTCATTAGAGCCTAACCGCTCGAAGTGATATCGGGAGCTCATGCCAAGAAGGAGATGGTGACCGGCGAGAAGCCCGCCACAAGCCACGGGAAAGCTCCATCGGGAGAGTCCGGCAACAAAAGGGAGGAATCCCCGCCCCGCGTCAAGTCGCACCGGAGTGGCGACAAGAAGAAGAAAATGAAGAAGGTGGTCTACTATGAGACCGACTCTTCATCGCCTTCCACCTCCGGCTCCGATACGCCGTCCGTCACTTCTAAGCGCCATGAGCGCAAGAAGTTTAGTAAGATCCCCTTACGCTATCCTCGCATTTCCAAACGCACTCCTTTACTTTCCATCCCACTAGGCAAACCACCGGTTCTTAACAGAGAAGATTATTGTATGTGGAGTGATAAAATGAGGCACCATCTAACCTCACTCCACGCTAGTATTTGGGACATTGTTGAGTTTGGAGCGCAGGAACCATCCGTAGGGGATGAAGGCTATGATTCAGACGAGGTAGCCCAAATCCGGCACTTCAACTCCCAAGCCACTACTATACTCCTCGCCTCTCTAAGTCGAGAGGAGTATAATAAGGTGCAAGGGTTGAAGAGTGCCAAAGAAATTTGGGACGTGCTCAAGACCGCGCACGAAGGAGATGAGGTGACCAAGATCACCAAGTGGGAAACGATCGAGGGGGAGCTCGGTCGATTTATGCTCAACCAAGGAGAGGAGCTACAAGCCATGTACAACCGGCTCAAGACCTTGGTTAACCAAGTGCGCAACCTCGGGAGCACAAAATGGGATGACCATGAAATGGTCAAGGTTATTCTTAGATCACTCGTTTTTCTTAACCCTACACAAGTTCAATTAATTCGTGGTGATCCTAGATATAAACTAATGTCTCCCGAGGAAGTGATAGGAAAGTTTGTGAGCTTTGAGTTAATGATCAAAGGCTCCAAGCAAATTATCGAGCGAGGCGCCACCTCCACACCCGAGGTGCAACCCGTCGCCTTCAAAGCGACGGAGGAGAAGAAGGAAGAGTCTACATCGAGTAGGCTTCCCATCGACGCCTCCAAGCTCGACAATGAGGAGATGGCTTTAATCATCAAAAGCTTTCGCCAAATCCTCAAGCAAAGGAATGGGAGAGATTACAAGCCTCGTTCCAAAAAGGTTTGCTACAAGTGTGGTAAGCCCAGTCACTTTATAGCAAAATGTCCTATTTCTAGTGACAGTGACAGGGGCAACGACAAGAAGAGAAGAAGGAAAGAGAAGAAGAAGTATTACAAGAAGAAGGGCAACGATGCCCATGTTTGTCGGGAGTGGGACTCCGACGAGAGCTCCACCGACTCCTCCTCCGACGAGGACGCCGCCAACATCACCGTCAACAAAGGTCTCCTCTTCCCCAACGTCGGCCACAAGTGCCTCATGGCAAAGGACGGCAAAAAGAAGGTAAAATCTAGAGCCTCCACTAAATATGCAGCATCTAGTGATGAGGAGAACTCTAGTGATGATGAGGATAATTTACTTGCCCTTTTTGCCAACCTAAACATGCAACAAAAGGAAAAATTAAATGAGTTAATAGGTGCTATTCATGAGAAGGATGGATAGCCAAGAGGACTTCCTTATTAAAGAGAACAAGAAGCATGTTAAGGTTAAAAATGCTTATGCTCAGGAAGTAGAAAAATGTGAAAAATTAACTAGTGAGCTAAGCACTTGCCATGACACTATTTCCAACCTTAGATTTGAGAAAGCTAAATTAATTGCTAAGGTTGAAAAGTTAAATGTTTATGATGATTCTTTTGCCAATCTTAAAAAATGATAATGCTAGTTTACTTGCTAAGATTGACAAACTAAATGAATCAATTTCTAGCCTTAAAACTGAGAATGACAAACTAATTGCTAAGGCTAAGAATTTAAATGTTTGCAATGATATTGTTTCCAATCTTAGAAATGAAAATGTCATGTTACATGCTAAGATTGATGAATTAAATGTTTGCAAACCCTCTACATCTACCATTGAGCATGTTACTATTTGTACTAGATGTAGAGACATTAATGTTGATGCTATTCATGATCACCTAGCTTTAATTAAACAACAAAATGATCACATAACTCAACTTAGTGCTAAGATTAATGAGCATGACTTAGAAAATGAAAAATTTAAATTTGCTAGAAGCATGCTCTATAGTGGGAGACGTCCTGGCATTAAGGATGGCATTGGCTTCCAAAAGGGAGACAATGTCAAGCTTAATGCCCCTAAAAGATTGTCTAACTTTGTTAAGGTCAAGGCTCCCATGGCTCAGGATAACGAGGGTTACATCTTATATCCTGCCGGTTATCCCAAGCACAAAATTAGGAGAATTCACTCTAGGAAGTCTCACTCTGGCTCTCATCATGCTTTTATGTACAAGAGTGAGGCATCTAGCTCTAGGCAATCAACCCATGTTAAATTGCCTAAAAAGAAATCTCCTATAGCATCAAATGAACCTAATATTTCATTTAAGACTTTTGATGCTTCTTATGTGCTCACTAACAAATCAGGCAAAGTAGTTGCCAAATATGTTGGGGGCAATCACAAGGGGTCAAAAACTTGTGTTTGGGTACGCAAGGTGCTTGTTTCTAATGTCAAAGGACCCAAGACCGTTTGGGTACCTAAGAACAAGGCCTGAATTTGTTTTGTAGGTTTATGCATCTGGGGGCTCAAGTTGAATAATTGATAGCGGGTGCACAAACCACATGACTGGGGAGAACAGGATGTTCTCCTCCTATGAGAAAAACCATGATCCCCAAAGAGCTATCACATTTGGGGATGGAAATCAAGGTTTGGTCAAAGGACTTGGTAAAATTGCTATATCTCCTGACCATTCTATTTCCAATGTTTTTCTTGTAGATTCTTTAGATTACAACTTGCTTTCAGTTTCTCAATTATGCAAAATGGGCTACAACTGTCTATTTACTGATGTAGGTGTTACTGTCTTTAGAAGAAGTGATGATTCAGTAGCATTTAAGGGAGTGTTAGAGGGTCAGCTATACTTAGTTGATTTTAATAGAGCTGAACTCGACACTTGCTTAATTGCTAAGACTAACATGGGTTGGCGCTGGCATCGCCGACTAGCCCACATTGGGATGAAGAATCTTCATAAGCTTCTAAAGGGAGAGCACATTTTGGGACTAACAAATGTTCATTTTGAGAAAGACAGGATTTGTGGCGCATGTCAAGCAGGGAAGCAAGTTGGTGTTCATCATCCACACAAGAACATCATGACGACCGACAGGCCACTTGAGCTACTCCACACGGACCTATTCGGCCCGATTGCTTACATAAGCATCGGCGGGAGTAAGTACTGTCTAGTTATTGTGGATGATTATTCTCGCTTTACTTGGGTGTTCTTTTTGCAGGATAAATCTCAAACCCAAGAGACCTAAAAAGGATTATTGAGACGGGCTCAAAATGAGTTCGGCTTAAGGATCGAAAAGATTAGAAGCGACAACGGGACGGATTTCAAGAACTCACAAATAGAAGGCTTCCTTGAGGATGAGGGCATCAAGCATGAGTTCTCTTCTCCCTACACACCACAACAAAATGGTGTAGTGGAGAGGAAGAATAGAACTCTACTTGACATGGTGAGGACCATGCTTGATGAGTACAAGACTTCGGACCAGTTTTGGGCGGAAGCAGTCAACACCGCTTGCTACGCCATCAACCGTCTCTACCTTCACCGAATCCTCAAGAAGGCATCGTATGAACTCCTAACTGGTAAAAAGCCCAATGTTTCATATTTTAGAGTCTTTGGTAGCAAATGCTTTATTCTTGTTAAAAGAGGTAGAAAATCTAAATTTGCTCCTAAGGCTATAGAAGGCTTTTTACTTGGTTATGATTCAAACACAAGGGCATATAGAGTCTTTAACAAGTCCACTGGACTAGTTGAAGTTTCTTGTAACATTGTGTTTTGAAAGGGAATTAGGCTTACACCTATTTCCTAATTGATTTTGGTGGTTGAATTGCCCAACACAAGTATTTGGACTAACTAGTTTGCTCTAGTCTATAAGTTCTACAGGTGCCAAGGTTCACAATAAGCCAATAAAAAGACTAAAGGGTTCAACAAAGAGAGCAAGGGATAACCGAAGTGTGCCCTGGTCTGGCGCACCGGACTGTCCGGTGTGCCACCGGACAGTGTCCAGTGCACTAGGGGACTCCAAGCTGAACTCCACACTTTCGGGAATTCTCAGAGGCGCTCCGCTATAATTCACCGGACTGTCCGGTGCCCCAAGGAAGAGCAACTCTGAACTCGCCAGCTTCGGATTTCCGCTCCGCTAAAATTCACCGGACATGTCCGGTGCACACCAGACTGTCCGGTGAGCCAGCGGAGCAACGGCTACTTCACGCGCAACGGTCGACTGCAATGCATTAAATGCACGCCTGCGCGCGCAGAGGAGCAGTGCACGCGCGGGTGGCACACCGGACAGTCTACAGTACCTGTCCGGTGCACCACCGGACAGCCAGGCGACCCCACCAGTTAGAGCTCCAACGGTCGAACCCTAACGGCCGGGTGACGTGGCTGGCGCACCGGACAGTGTCCGGTGGCGCACCGGACTGTCCGGTGCGCCCGTCGACAGCAGCCTCCACCAAACGGCTAGTTTGGCGGTTGGGGTTATAAATACCCCCAACCACCCCACATTCAAGTAATCCAAGTTTTCCACCTTCCAACTAATTACAAGAGCTAAGCATTCAATACAAGACACACCAAAGTGATCAAATCCTCTCCCAATTCCACACAAGGCTTTAGTGATTAGTGAGAGAGATTTGTTTTGTTCTTTTGAGCTCTTGCGCTTGGATTGCTTCCTTCTTTCTCATTCTTTCTTGAGATCAAACTCACTTGTGATTGAGGCAAGAGACACCAATCGTGTGGTGGTCCTTGCGGGAACTTCGTGTTCAAATTGATTGAGAAGAGAAGCTCACTCGGTCCGAGGGACCGTTTGAGAGAGGGAAAGGGTTGAAAGAGACCCGGTCTTTGTGACCACCTCAACGGGGAGTAGGTTTGCAAGAACCGAACCTCGGTAAAACAAATCCGTGTGTCACTCTCTTTATTCGCTTGTGATTTGTTTTGCGCCCTCTCTCTCGGACTCATTATTATTTCTAACGCTAACCCGGCTTGTAGTTGTGATTAACTTTGTAATTTTCAGTTTCACCCTATTCACCCCCCTCTAGGCGACTTTCAATTGGTATCAGAGCCTGGTGCTTCATTAGAGCCTAACCGCTCGAAGTAATGTCGGGAGATCACGCCAAGAAGGAGATGGAGACCGGCGACAAGCCCACTACAAGCCACGGGAAGACTTCATCGGAAGAGTCCCGCAACAAAGGGAAGGGGAAGGAAAAGAAATCCTCTTCCCACAAGTCGCGTCGGAGTGGCGACAAGAAAAAGAAGATGAGGAGGGTGGTCTACTACGAGACCGACACTTCATCACCTTCCACCTCCGGCTTCGACGCGCCGTCCGTCACTTCTAAGCGCCATGAGCGCAAGAAGTTTAGTAAGATCCCCCTACACTATCCTCGCATTCCTAAACATACACCTTTACTTTCCGTCCCATTAGGAAAACCACCAATGTTTGATGGTGAAGATTATGCTAGGTGGAGTGATATGATGCGATATCACCTAACCTCACTCCACAAAAGTATATGGGATATTGTTGAGTTTGGTGTACAGGTACCTTCCGTAGGGGATGAAGATTATGATGAGGACGAAGTGGCCCAAATCCAACACTTCAACTCCCAAGCCACAACTATACTCCTCGCTTCTCTAAGTCGAGAGGAGTATAATAAGGTGCAAGGGTTGAAGAGTGCTAAGGAGATTTGGGACGTGCTAAAGACCGCGCACGAAGGAGACGAGGTGACCAAGATCACTAAGCGGGAAACGATCGAGGGGGAGCTCGGTTGCTTCCGTCTTCGCCAAGGGGAGGAGCCACAAGACATGCACAACCGGCTCAAAACCTTGGTGAACCAAGTGCGCAACCTCGGGAGCAAAAAATGGGATGACCACGAAGTGGTTAAGGTTATTCTTAGATCACTTGTTTTCCTTAACCCTACTCAAGTTAAATTAATTCGTGGCAATCCTAGATATACACTAATGACTCCCGAGGAAGTAATCGGGAATTTTGTGAGCTTTGAATTGATGATCAAAGGCTCAAAGAAGATCAACGAGCTTGACGGCCCCTCCATGTCCGAAGCACAACCGGTCGCATTCAAAGCGACGGAGGAGAAGAAGGAGTCTACATCAAGTAGACAACCAATCGACGCCTCAAAGCTCGACAATGAGGAAATGACGCTCATCATCAAGAGCTTCCGCCAAATCCTCAAGCAAAGGAGGGGGAAAGATTACAAGCCCCGCTCCAAGAAAGTTTGCTACAAATGTGGTAAGCCCGGTCATTTCATTGCTAAATGTCCATTATCTAGTGATAGTGACAGGGGCGACGACAAGAAGGGGAGAAGAAAGGAGAAGAAGAGGTACCACAAGAAGGGCAGCGATGCCCATGTGTGCCGCGAGTGGGACTCCGACGAGAGCTCCACCGACTCCTCCTCCGACGAGGACGCCGCAAACATCGCCATCACCAAGGGTCTTCTCTTCCACAACGTCGGCCACAAGTGCCTCATGGCAAAGGACGGCAAAAAGAAGAAGGTAAAATCTAGATCCTCCACTAAATATGAAACCTCTAGTGATGAGGATAATGCTAGTGATGAGGAGGATAATTTGTGTACCCTTTTTGCCAACCTCAACATGCAACAAAAGGAAAAATTAAATGAATTAATTAGTGCTATTCATGAGAAGGATGATCTCTTGGACTCTCAAGAGGACTTCCTTATTAAAGAAAATAAGAAGCATGTTAAGGTTAAAAATGCTTACGCTCTAGAAGTAGAAAAATGTGAAAAATTATCTAGTGAGCTAAGCACTTGTCATGACACTATTACCAACCTTAGAAATGAAAATGCTAAACTAATTGCTAAGGTTGATTCTAATACTTGTGGTGTTTCAATTCCCAATCTTAGAGATGAAAATGTTGATTTGCTTGCTAAGATTGAAGAATTGAATATCTCTCTTGATAGCCTTAGGATAGAGAATGAAAAATTGCTTGCTAAGGCTAAAGATTTTGATGTTTGCAATGTTACTATTTCTAACCTTAGAAGTGAAAATGATATATTACATGCTAAGGTGATAGAATTAAAATCTTGCAAACCCTCTACATCTACTGTTGAGCATGTTTCCATTTGCACTAGATGTAGAGATGTTGATATTGATGCTATTCATGATCATATAGTCTTAATTAAGCAACAAAATGATCATATAGCAAAATTAGATGCTAAAATTGCCGAGCATGAACTTGAAAATGAAAAATTTAAATTTGCTCGTAGTATGCTTTATAGTGGGAGACGCCCTGGCATAAAGGATGGCATTGGCTTCCAAAAGGGGGACAATGTCAAACTTAATGCCCCTCCTAAGAAATTGTCCAACTTTGTTAAGGGCAAGGCTCTCATGCCTCAGGATAACGAGGGTTACATTTTTATACCCTGTCGGTTATCCCGAGAGCAAGATTAGGAGAATTCACTCTAGGAAGTCTCACTCTGGCCCTAATCATGCTTTTATGTATAAGGGTGAGGCATCTAGCTCTAGGCAACCAACCCATGCTAAGTTGCCTAAGAAGAAAACTCCTAATGCATCAAATGACCATAGCATTTCATTCAAAACTTTTGATGCATCATATGTTTTAACTAACAAATCCGGCAAGGTAGTTGCCAAGTTTGTTGGGGGCAAACACAAGGGGTCAAAGACTTGTGTTTGGGTACCCAAAGTTCTTGTATCTAATGCCAAAGGACCCAAAACAGTTTGGGTACCTAAAACAAAGAACTAAACTTGTTTTGTAGGTTTATGCATCCGGGGGCTCAAGTTGGATAATCGACAGCGGGTGCACAAACCATATGACAGGGGAGAAGAAAATGTTCTCCTCCTATGAGAAGACCAAGATCCCCAACGAGCTATCACATTCGGGGATGAAAACCAAGGTTTGGTCAAAGGTTTGGGTAAAATTGCTAAATCACCTGACCATTCCATTTCTAATGTTTTTCTTGTAGACTCTTTAGATTACAATTTGCTTTTTGTATCTCAATTATGTCAAATGGGCTACAACTGTCTTTTTACTGATGTAGGTGTCACTGTCTTTAGAAGAAGTGATGATTCAATAGCATTTAAGGGAGTGTTAGAGGGTCAGCTATACTTGGTAGATTTTGATAGAGCTAAACTCGACACTTGCTTAATTCCTAAGACTAACTTGGGTTGGCTCTAGCACCGCCGACTAGCCCATGTTGGGATGAAGAATTTTCATAAACTTCTAAAGGGAGAGCACATTTTAGGATTAACAAATGTTCATTTTGAGAAAGATAGGATTTGTAGCGCATGCCAAGCAGGGAAGCAAGTTGGTGTTCATCATCCGCATAAGAACATCATGACGACTGACAAGCCACTGGAGCTCCTACACATGGACCTATTCGGCCCGATAGCTTACATAAGCATCAGCGGGAGTAAGTACTGTCTAGTTAATGTGGATGATTATTCTCGCTTCACTTGGGTGTTCTTTTTGCAGGAAAAATCTCATACCCAAGAGACCTTAAAGGAATTCTTGAGACGGGCTCAAAATGAGTTCGGCTTAAGGATCAAGAAAATTAGAAGCGACAACGGGACGGAGTTCAAGAACTCTCAAATTGAAGGCTTCCTTGAGGAGGAGGGCATCAAGCATGAGTTCTCTTCTCCCTACACCCCACAACAAAATGGTGTAGTGGAGAGGAAGAATAGAACTCTATTGGACATGGCAAGAACCATGCTTGATGAGTACAAGACTTCGGATCGGTTTTGGGCCGAGGCGGTCAACACCGCCTGCTACGCCATCAACAGGTTGTATCTACACCGAATCCTCAAGAAGACATCATACGAACTCCTAACCGGTAAAAAGCCCAATATTTCATATTTTAGAGTCTTTGGTAGCAAATGCTTTATTCTTGTTAAAATAGGTAGAAAATCTAAATTTGCTCCTAAGACTGTAGAAGGCTTTTTACTAGGATATGATTCAAACACAAGGGCATATAGAGTCTTTAACAAGTCCTCTGGACAAGTTGAAGTTTCTTGTGACGTTGTGTTCGATGAGACTAACGGCTCTCAAGTAGAGCAAGTAGATCTTGATGAGATAGGTGATGAAGAGGCTCCGTGCATCGCGCTAAGGAACATGTCCATTGGGGATGTGTGTCCTAAGGAATCCGAAGAGCCTCCAAATGCACAAGATCAACCATCCTCCTCCACGCAAGCATCTCCACCAACTCAAAATGAGGATGAGGCTCAAGTTGATGAAGGAGAAGATCAACAAGATGAGCCACCTCAAGATGACGACAATAATCAAGGGGGAGATGCAAAGGAACAAGACAAGGAGGATGAAGAATCAAGGCCGCCACACCCAAGAGTCCACCAAGCAATCCAACGAGATCACCCCGTCAACACCATCCTTGGCGACATTCATAACGGGGTAACCACTAGATCTCGTGTTGCACATTTTTGTGAGCATTACTCTTTTGTTTCCTCTATTGAGCCACACAGGGTAGAGGAAGCACTACAAGATTCGGATTGGGTGGTGACGATGCATGAGGAGCTCAACAACTTCACTAGAAATGAGGTATGGCATTTGGTTCCACGTCCTAATCAAAATGTTATAGGAACCAAATGGGTCTTCCGCAACAAGCAAGATGAGCATGGTGTGGTGACAAGGAACAAAGCCCGACTTGTGGCCAAGGGATACTCCCAAGTCGAAGGTTTGGACTTCGGTGAAACCTATGCACCCGTAGCTAGGCTTGAGTCAATTCGTATATTACTTGCCTATGCTACTTACCATGGCTTTAAGCTTTACCAAATGGACGTGAAAAGTGCCTTCCTCAACGGACCAATCAAGGAAGAGGTCTATGTTGAGCAACCTCCCGGCTTTGAAGACAGTGAGTATCCTAACCATGTCTATAGGCTCTCTAAGGCACTTTATGGGCTCAAGCAAGCCCCAAGAGCATGGTATGAATGCCTAAGAGATTTCCTTATTGCTAATGGCTTCAAAGTCGGAAAAGTCGATCCTACTCTATTCACTAAAACTCTTGACAATGATTTGTTTGTATGCCAAATTTACGTTGATGATATTATATTTGGGACTACTAAAGAATCTACATGCGAAGAATTTAGTAGGATCATGACAAAGAAATTCGAGATGTCTATGATGGGGGAGTTGAAGTATTTCTTGGGATTTCAAGTAAAGCAACTCCAAGAGGGCACCTTCATTAGCCAAACGAAGTATATTCAAGAAATTCTAAACAAGTTTGGGATGAAGGATGCCAAGCCCATCAAGACACCCATGGGAACCAATGGGCATCTCGACCTCGACACGGGAGGTAAATCCGTCGATCAAAAGGTATACCGGTCGATGATAGGCTCTTTACTTATGTGCATCTCGACCGGACATTATGCTTTCCGTATGCATGTGTGCAAGATTCCAAGCCGACCCTAAGGAAGCTCACCTTACATCCGTAAAACGAATCTTGAGATATCTAGCTTATACTCCTAAGTTTGGGCTTTGGTATCCTAGGGGATCCACTTTTGATTTAATTGGTTATTCGGATGCTGATTGGGCGGGGTGTAAAATTAATAGAAAGAGCACATCGGGGACTTGCCAGTTCTTGGGAAGATCCTTGGTGTCTTGGGCTTCAAAGAAGCAAAATTCCGTAGCTCTTTCTACCGCCGAAGCCAAGTATATTGCCGCAGGACATTGTTGCGCGCAACTACTTTGGATGAGGCAAACCCTTAGGGACTATGGTTACAAATTAACCAAAGTTCTTCTTCTATGTGATAATGAGAGTGCAATCCGCATGACGGATAATCCCGTTGAGCACAGCCGCACTAAACACATAGCCATTCGGTATCATTTTCTAAGGGATCACCAACAAAAGGGAGATATCGAGATTGCATATATTAACACTAAAGATCAATTAGCCGATATCTTTACCAAGCCACTAGATGAACAAACTTTTAACAAACTTAGGCATGAGCTAAATATTCTTGATTCTAGGAATTTCTTTTGATGTCTTGCACACATAACTCATAAATATACCTTTGATCATGTCTCTTTCATGTGCTATGACTAAAATGTTTTCAAGTGAATTTCAAACCAAGTCATAGGTGTATTGAAAGGGAATTAGAGTCTTCGGCGAAGACAAAGGCTTCCACTCCACTCCATAACTCATCCTTCGCCGTCGCTCCGAGCATCTCTCTGTCTTTGGTATAATCTTCACTCATGTTTTATTTGCCAAAGGGGAGAAAGTAGTTAGGACAGGGCTCTAATGATTCCGTTTTTCGGCGATTTATGCCAAAGGGGGAGAGAGCATGAGCCCAAAGCAAAAGGACCGCACCACCACCAATTTCAAAAATTTGTCTTTCAATTTGATTTTAAAGAAGTATTTTCAAATTGGTATCTTATTTGTGATATAATTTCAAATTGGTATACCCTCTTCAAAATTAACATCAAAACCCTCTTGAACTCTAAGAGGAGGAATTTATTGAGGGGGAGTTTTGTTTAAGTCAAAGGAAAAGCATTTGAAACAAGGGGAGAAAATTTCAATTCTTGAAAATGCTTCTCAAAACTATTATTCATTTACCTTTGACTATTTGCAAAAGGACATTGAAAAGGATTTTAAAAAAGAACTTGCAAAATCAAAACATGTGGTGCAAGCGTGGTCCAAAATGTTAAATAAGAAAGAAACAATCCATGCGTATCTTATGAGAATTTATATTCGCTCAATTCAAAGTAATCTTTGCACTTACAATAATGCAAACTAGTTCAACTATGCACTTCTATATTTGCTTTGGTTTGTGTTGGCATCAATCACCAAAAAGGGGGAGATTGAAAGGGAATTAGGCTTACACCTATTCCTAATTGATTTTGGTGGTTGAATTGACCAACACAAGTATTTGGACTAACTAGTTTGCTCTAGTCTATAAGTTCTACAGGTGCCAAGTTCACAATAAGCCAATAAAAAGACTAAGAAAAGGGTTCAACAAAGAGAGCAAGGGATAACCGAAGTGTGCCCTGGTCTGGCGCACCGGACTATCCGGTGTGCCACCGGACAGTGTCCGGTGCACCAGGGGACTCCAAGCTGAACTCCACACCTTCGGGAATTCTCAGAGGCGCTCCGCTATAATTTACCGGACTGTCCGGTGTACCACCGGACAGTGTCCGGTGCCCCAAGGAAGAGCAACTCTGAACTCGCCAGCTTCAGATTTCCGCTCCGCTAAAATTCACCGGACATGTACTGTGCACACCGGACTGTCCGGTGAGCCAGCGGAGCAATGGCTACTTCGCGCGCAACGGTCGACTGCAACGCATTAAATGCGCGCCTGCGCGCGCAGAGGAACAGTGCACGCACGGGTGGCACACCGGACAGTCTACAGTACCTGTCCGGTGCACCACCGGACAGCCAAGCAACCCCACCAGTCAGAGCTCCAACGGTCGAACCCTAACGGCCGGGTGACGTGGCTGGCGCACCGGACAGTGTCCGATGGCGCACCGGACTGTCCGGTGCGCCCGTCGACAGCAGCCTCCACCAAACGGCTAGTTTGGCGGTTGGGGTTATAAATACCCCCAATCACCCCACATTCAAGTAATCCAAGTTTTCCACCTTCCAACTACTTACAAGAGCTAAGCATTCAATACAAGACACACCAAAGTGATCAAATCCTCTCCCAATTCCACACAAGGCTTTAGTGATTAGTGAGAGAGATTTGTTGTGTTCTTTTGAGCTCTTGCGCTTGGATTGCTTCCTTCTTTCTCATTTTTTCTTGAGATCAAACTCACTTGTAATTGAGGCAAGAGACACCAATCGTGTGGTGGTCCTTGCGGGAACTTCGTGTTCAAATTGATTGAGAAGAGAAGCTCACTCGGTCCGAGGGACCGTTTGAGAGAGGGAAAGGGTTGAAAGAGACTTGGTCTTTGTGACCACCTCAACGGGGAGTAGGTTTGCAAGAACCGAACCTCGGTAAAACAAATCCGTGTGTCACTCTCTTTATTCACTTGTGATTTGTTTTGCGCCCTCTCTCTTGGACTCATTATTATTTCTAACGCTAACCCGGCTTGTAGTTGTGATTAACTTTGTAATTTTCAGTTTCGCCCTATTCACCCCCCTCTAGGCGACTTTCATGTTTGATGATACTAACGGCTCTCAAGTAGAGCAAGTTGATCTTGATGAGCTAGATGCTGAAGAGGCTCCGTGCATCGCGCTAAGGAACATGTCCATTGGGGATGTGTGTCATAAGGAATCCGAAGAGCCTCCACATGCACAAGATCAACCATCATCTTCAAATCAAGCATCTCCACCAACTCAAGATGAGGATCAAGCTCAAGAGGAGGGAAATGAAGATCAAGAAGATGAGCCACCTCAAGAGGAGGACAATGATCAAGGGGGAGATGCCAATAATCAAGACAAGGAAGATGATGAGAGTCCAAGACCGCCACACCCAAGAGTCCACCAAGCGATTCAAAGAGATCACCCCGTGAACTCCATCCTCGGCGATATTCATAAGGGGGTAACCACTCGATCTCGTGTCGCTCATTTTTGTGAACATTACTCCTTTGTGTCTTCTATTGAGCCATACAGGATGGAAGACGCATTAAGGGATTCGGATTGGGTGTTGGCAATGCAAGAAGAGCTCAACAACTTCACGAGGAATGAGGTTTGGCATCTTGTTCCACGTCCTAATCAAAATGTTGTACGAACCAAGTGGGTCTTCCGCAACAAGCAAGATGAGCATGGTGTGGTGACAAGGAACAAAGCTCGACTTGTGGCCAAGGGATATTCACAAGTCGAAGGTTTGGATTTCAGTGAAACCTATGCACCCGTAGCTAGGCTTGAGTCAATTTGTATATTACTTGCCTATGCTACTTACCATGTCTTTAAGCTTTACCAAATGGACGTGAAAAGTGCCTTCCTCAATGGACCAATCAAGGAGGAGGTCTATGTTGAGCAACCTCCCGGCTTTGAAGATAGTGAGTACCCTAACCATGTATATAAACTCTCTAAGGCGCTTTATGGGCTCAAGCAAGCCCCAAGTGCATGGTATGAATGCCTAAGAGATTTTCTTATCGCTAATGGCTTCAAAGTCGGAAAAGCCGATCCTACTCTCTTTACTAAAACAATTGCAAATGATTTGTTTGTATGCCAAATTTATGTTGATGATATTATATTTGGGACAACTAACAAATCTACTTGTGAAGAGTTTAGTAGGATAATGATTCAAAAATTCGAGATGTCTATGATGGAGGAGTTGAAGTATTTCCTAGGATTTCAAGTCAAGCAACTCTAAGAGGGCACCTTCATCAGCCAAACGAAGTACATTCAAGACATACTCACCAAGTTTGGGATGAAGGATGCCAAGCCCATCAAGACACCCGTGGGAACCAATGGGCATCTCGACCTCGACACGGGAGGTAAATCCGTAGATCAAAAGGTATACCGGTCGATGATAGGATCTCTACTTTATTTATGTGCATCTCGACCGGATATTATGCTTTCTGTATGCATGTGTGCAAGATTCTAAGCCGATCCTAAGGAAGTTCACCTTAGGGTCGTAAAACGAATCTTGAGATATTTAGTTCACACTCCTAAGTTTGGTCTTTGGTACCCCAAGGGATCCACTTTTGATTTAATAGGATATTCAGATGCTGATTGGGCAGGGTGTAAAATTGATAGAAAGAGCACATCAGGGACTTGTCAGTTCTTGGGAAGATCCCTGGTGTCTTGGGCTTCAAAGAAACAAAATTTCGTAGCTCTTTCTACCGCCGAAGCCGAGTACATTGCCGCAGGCCATTGTTGCGCGCAATTGCTTTGGATGAGGCAAACCCTTAGGGACTATGGTTACAAATTAACCAAAGTCCCTCTCCTATGTGATAATGAGAGTGCAATCCGCATGGCAGATAATCTCGTTGGGCACAGTCGCACTAAGCACATAGCCATTCGGTATCACTTTTTGAGGGATCACCAACAAAGGGGGGATATCGAGATTGCTTATGTTAGCACCAAAGAACCATTAGCCGATATCTTTACCAAACCACTAGATGAGAAAACTTTTACCAAACTTAGGCATGAGCTAAACATTCTTGATTCTAGGAACTTTGATTGATTCCTTGCACACATAGCTCATTTATACCTTTGATCATATCTCTTTCATGTGCTATGACTAATGTGTTTTCAAGTGTATTCTTATGCTAAGTCATAGGTTGAAAGGGAAATGGAGTCTTCGGCGAAGACAAGGCTTCCACTCCACTCCATTGTATTATTTTTCCTTCGCCGTCACTCCACATCGCTCTTCTCTTTGGTATAATCCTTCATTCATATATTATTTGCCAAAGGGAGAGAAAGTAAGAGGGCTCATATTTCACTCACAAGTATCCGTTTATGGCGATTCATGCCAAAGGGGGAGAAAGTATTAGCCCAAAGCAAAAGGACCGCACCACCACCAATTTCAAAAATGTGTTCTTTCAATTTGTATTAAAGAATTTTTTCAATTGGTATCTTATTTTTGATAAAATTTCAAATTGGTATGACCCCTTTCAAAATTAATATCTAAAACCCTCTTGAACACTAAGAGGAGAATTTCATTAAGGGGGAGTTTTGTTTAGTCAAAGGAAAAACATTTGAAAAAGGGGGAGAAAAATTTCAAATCTTGAAAATGCTTCTCAAAATCTTATTTATACCTTTGACTATTTGCAAAAAGACTTTGAAAAAGAATTTTCAAAAATATTTGCAAAAACAAAACAAGTGGTGCATGCGTGGTCCAAAATGTTAAAAATGAATAAAGCAATCCATGCATATCCTATGAATGTATAAATTGGTTTAATTCCAAGCAACCTTTGCACTTACCTTATGCAAACTAGTTCAATTCTGCACGTATATATTTGCTTTGGTTTGTGTTGGCATCAATCACCAAAAAGGGGGAGATTGAAAGGGAAATAGGGTCAAACCTTTTCCTAAATGATTTTGGTGGTTGAATTGCCCAACACAAATAATTGGACTAACTAGTTTGCTTTAGATTATAAGTTCTACAGGTGCCAAAGGTTCAACACAAACCAATAAAAAGTCCAAGAAAGGGTTCAAATAAACAGAGCAAAAGACAACCGAAGGCTACCTTGGTCTGGCGCACCGGACTGTTCGGTGTGCCACCGGACAGTGTCCGGTGCACCAGGATGGATCAACTCCAACTTGCTAGCTTCGGGTTTCTGGAAATGGCTCTCCGCTATAATTCATCGGACTGTCCGATGTTGCACCGGACTATCCGGTGTGCCAAGCGGAGTAACGGCTACAGCACCAACGGTCGACTGCAAAAGTGTACAGTGAACAGTGAACAGTGCGGACTGCGCGCGCAGAGTCATAGCAGGTGCCAGAAGGCGCACCAGACAGTGAACAGTGATTGTCCGGTGCACCACCGGACTGTCCGGTGGCCCCACATGTCAGAGCTCCAGCGGTCAAACCCTAACGGTTGGGTGACGTGGCTGGCGCACCGGACAGTGTCCGGTGCGCCCTTCGACAGCAGCCTTCCCCAACTGCCACTTTGGTGGTTGGGGCTATAAATACCCCCCAACCACCACACTTCAAGGCATCCAAGTTTTCAGCCAACACATTCAATACAAGAGCTAGTGCATTCAATACAAGACACAATTAGAGTGAATCAAAATCTCTCCAAGTCCCAATTCCACTCAAAGCAATAGTGACTAGAAGAGAGAGTTTTGTCGTGTTCTTTTGAGCTCTTGCGCTTGGATCGCTTTTCTTCTTTCCCATTTCTTGTTCCCAAGATCTTTGTAATCAAAGCAAGAGACACCAATTGTGTGGTGGTCCTTGTGGGGACTAAGTTTCCCAATTGATTGAGAAGAGAAGCTCACTCGGTCTAAGTGACCGTTTGAGAGAGGGAGAGGGTTGAAAGAGACCCAGTCTTTGTGACCACCTCAACGGGGAGTAGGTTTGCAAGAACCGAACCTCGGTAAAACAAATCACTGTGTCACACTCTTCATTTGCTTGTGATTTGTTATCGCCCTCTCTTTCGGACTCGCTTTTATTTCTAACGCTAACCCCGACTTATGCTTAAACTTTATAAATTTCAGATTTGCATATTCGCCCCCTCTAGGCGACTTTCAGGCTATAAATACCCCCAACCACCACCATTCAAGTTATCCAAGTTTTCTGAACTCAACATTCAATACAAGAGCAAAAGATTACACTCCAAGACACAATCAATAGATCAAATCCTCTCCAAGCCTCCAAATCAACTCAATTGCTTAGTGACTTGAGAAAGGGTGTTTTGTGTTCTTTTGTTGCTCTTGTTGCTTGGATTGCTTTCTTCTTCTCATTCTTATTCTTCTAAGTGCTTTGTAAAGCTAGCAAGAGACACCTAAGTGTGTGGTGATCCTTGTGGGGTCTTAGTGACCCAAGTGATTAAGGAGAAGCCTCGACCGGTTTGTGTGACCGATTGAGGGAGGGAAAGGGTTGGAATAGACCCAACCTTTGTGGCCTCCTCAACGGGGACTAGGTTCTTTGGAACCGAACCTCGGTAAACAAATCACCATGTTCACTTGTTGACCTTCACTTGATTTGTTTTCCCTCTTTCCTTTCTCTAAAAGTTCCCTTGCTCATATTGATTTGAGTTTGCTCCCAAAAGTTATCCGCATTAATTGAGCAACTCTAAGCAAGGAGAACTATATTTTGTATTTCGATTTAATTCTAACATTAACCCCGGCCTTAGTGCGTGTTTAAAGTTTGTAAATTTCAGGTTTCGCCTATTCACCCCCCTCTAGGCGACTTTCAGCGCTGCAACCTCAAATTTGGAAAGTGTCTGTGTCGCGATTTGGAAGCACGATCTCGGTCAAGCAATCACCTCTAAAATCCCCAAATGTAGCGCCCACCGTCATTATAAAGGTCATGGATTGCCTTTATTTAGTTAGATTTGCAGACTTGTCAATTTATAATAGATATATTTTCTATTTTCTGTGTAGTTGCCTCTTATATTTCCCCTTGGTGTTTGTCTATTCCATTCTAAAAATAGCCATTTTCGTGTCTTTAAGCAAGACAACCCTTGTGAAGAGGCATCTGACTGGAGAGTTTGAGAAGTATGAACGTAAGTGTCAATCTTCTTGTAGAGTAGAATCTGTAGTTATATATTTGATCCTACTTCTTGTAGAGTGGATTATATATGTAATTACTTATTTGATCCTACGATAGTTGTGTGGTGTTGTAACTAATTTGATTGTCTCTGTAGCCACCATTGGTGTTGAGGTTCATCCCTTAGATTTCCATACCAACTATGGGAAGATTCGTGTGTACTATTGGGACACCGCATGCTAAGAGAAGTTTGTTGGTGGGCTTAGTGATGGATATTAGTAAGTATTTAAGAGCAGCATTGTCAATTCAGAACTTGTTGACACAAATATATCAAAGTTCGATTTTAATTTTTTTTACTTATTGGTGCTTCCAAATTTCATACTCAAATCATGGCATTGTATTGAGTGATTTAGGAATCATGTATTTTTGTTTACTTTGTCAAACTGTGGCACTTTTTAAACTTTTGTTCCATGTCATCTTTATGTGCTTTTATTGGTTACTTCCACTATAGGTCCTTGTTTTGTCTGATTATATTTGCTCATGGTTATGTTACAATGATATATGATACTTATTGGTTGGAGATATTTAAATTGGAGTTTTTCCATAGAACTTCCGAATAGTTGTACACAACACTTGAACCTGTGCATTGATACCTGTGTTTTTAAATCATGTGTCTAAACACAAATGCTTTTGTGGATTTTGATATGTTTTCCATATAAATCTTTCACTCTACCAACAACCACCATCATATATGTGATTTTTGACATATCTTGTTACTTGAGATAAATCTTTCACTCTACCAATAACCACCAACTTGGCACTGCGAATTATGCAGGTATATATAAAGAACCGGACTAAACAAATGGTTTGAACATCTAAATAAATGGTTACATACTAAAAACCAATCATTCTTGATGCAGGGTTTGAAAATATCCCAATTCTGCTTTGTGGGAACGAGGTTCACCTAAAGAATAGACAGGTGAAAGCAAAACAAGTGATGTTCCACAAGAAAAAAGCATGCGGTACTATGACTCAGCAGCTACAACTTTGAGAAGCCTTTCTTTGTACCTTGCCTGGAAGCTTGCTGGGTGAGTCTCGTTTAGTAGCCTTATTTTTTATTTTACTGGACCAGGACCAAGCCAACGTATTTTGTTGTGTCAGTGATTCCAATTGTCTCTTTGTTGAAACCCCTGCTCTCGCTTCTCTTGATGTCACAATTGACATTGCTACCCAGCAGCAATAAGTGCTCGGAAACCATAATTTCTCACTCATTTGTTGACCCTGAATGAATCTTCATACTACTTGGCCTTTTCAGGCATGAAGCCGAACTGGCAACTGCGGCAGCCCAATCATTACCAGATGACAATGACGACCTGATCGAGTAGATGTTGCATTATACTACTTTATCTACATGTCTCGCCCAATGAGTCTTCTTATAAGTTCTCGTGTCCTAAACTTTGGGATGATGAAGTTTTTTTAGCTAACCGTCCTGATTAGTTGGGTTCCATCAGATGTGATGAACTAGCTTCATTGCAATGGTTATTTGCTTAATTGCTTTGATTGCCAAATAAAATGCATGTTTTCTTTGTGTTTTTGTATTTCACGAAATAGTAGGCATTTATTGGGGATAGATGGAGATGGTGGTTATAGAGTCTAATTCAGTTATAAAGTACCGTCTCTCATAATGCTTTCTATATCATATATATAGTTTAGCTTCTTGTGCTATATAGTTTGTTCGAGACTTCCATTTGTGTCTTCTTTTTGAATTTTCCTGTGTTATAATTTTTTGTTGCGACTACCTTGAATTCTTTATATTTTACTAGGTGTATGTACATGCGTTATTACGGAGTAAACATGTTATAATAAAATATATTGAGAGAACCATTAATTGTTGTTCTATGCTCTTATTAGCGTCTTTTCAAGATTAAATATGTTTATATAACTATAATTTTATCTTAATCAATGAAGATAAAATCCATAAAAACGTTTTGTGATAGTTTGGTTTTCATGGCGGAGTATACTGGAGTATACTTTTTCAAGGTATGTAAATATACTTAACCTTCAAAAAGTTGTTCTATGCTCTTATTAGCGTCTTTTCAAGATTAAATATGTTTATATAACTATAATTTTATCTTAATCAATGAAGATAAAATCCATAAAAACGTTTTGTGATAGTTTGGTTTTCATGGCGGAGTATACTGGAGTATACTTTTTCAAGGTATGTAAATATACTTAACCTTCAAAAAATGCTAAGAGCATAAAACGATAATTAATGCTTCTGCATCTCAATGTATGTTATCATAACATGTATACATCTAGTAACCTATTATGTATGTCAATCACACCATAACTCAATGTATGTTATGATAACATGTACACACCTAGTCTAAACTACTCCTATTAAGAAGACAAAAAGGGCGTCCACACCAAACGGCGCCCCCGCCTACGCCCGTGCGTCCTCGCCTACGCCCGCTCTTCCGCCAGATTCACCGTATCCCCAATCCAACTGCCTCGAACACACATCGCCACGATCCCGCCGCCGCATACTCCGCCTCAAACATGCACCATCATCCCCATTGCTGCGCCCACTCCCAGATCCCATCCCCGCCGGCCCCAACCATCTCCCCTGCATGCCGCTATCTTCCAACCACTCCCGCACCATCCGTGCTACCCGCATGGCGCGCTCACCGCGCCGCTAGCACCCCGCATGTCGCGCACCCCACACCGATATCTACGCAGCCTCCTCCCCATCTATCCACATCCCATCCGAGCCCCTACAACCTTGCTCCGCATCCCGATCCCGCCCCCGCCACGTCGCCTGCTCCAACCGCGTTCTGCCTCCATCATGCTGCCACACGGCCCCCTCCTACCACGCTCCTCACAACAGTGGATCTAGCGTCCTAATCGCCAGCAAGGAGAGTCTGTATGAGCCTGCGCACAAATCCGGTGTACGAAGGTTCCGTGCAATCAGCCAATCGCATTAGTTGCCAGGATACATGTCATTGGTTTAATAAAGCCAAACACTGGTAACCACAAATTGTTCTCCATTGTCAGCAGCAACTATTGAGCAGCCAAGATATCAGCCAAGAATTTTCGAATTCACATCAATCAACAATAGGTACGCACCACTGCTCTCAGGCCATTTTCCATCACCATCTTCTCTCATTTTGATAATGGGACAACTATGTAAACTGAAAATGGATTCTTTTGCTGGAATATTCAGTTAAGGATTATTTTTCTGAACACACAATGTTTGCACATTTTCTGTTTATATGAAGGTAGCAGAACTCTGCTGAAATCCTGCAACCAGTTTTACGGATATATTTAGTTTAGTCTGTTTGCTGAAACATACCGAACTAATCCTGTTGTCCAGTTTTGCTGAAACACAATTTTTGCAGATTTGTTTACAGATTGCATGTTTATGTGAAGGTAGTGGAACTCTGCTGCAATCATGTTATCCAGTTTTGCAGATACATTTAGTTTATTCTATTTTCCGAAACACACCAATCTAATCCTGCTATCCAGTTTTGCTGAAATAATGTGATCCAACTTTGCTAGAATCATGTTGTCCAGTTTTGTCGTGTCCTTACAATTGAACTGAAATTATTAAAGTGAGATAGTGTTGTTTTGATGAAGATCACTCCTGTATCTGTGTGATATATGATACATTACTAGAGTCTTGTTTTTAAATGGCAGTTACATGAGGACGACATCTCTGCTTTGTTCTTACTTCACTTTTTTGTAATATTCAGTAAACTGTCTGTTTCATCTTTCAAAGAACATGTTTATTAACTGAAAGGGAAATGTGCCCTTGGGCCATTTCCAAGTATTTTGGTGATTGAGTGCCAACACAAGTGCTTAAATGTGAATCTATACCCATGGATGGACAAAGTGCAAATCAAGAGTAAAGGTATGTTTCTAAGCCTTAGTACATTGTTTTGAAGACTAATGTATTATGTCTAAGTGCTTGAAACAGGAGAAATCGAGTCAGAGAAAAGTTGGCTGTGTACAGGCAAAAGGCTGTTCGGTCTGGAGCACCGGACTGTCCGGTGGTGCACCGGACAGTGTCCGGTGCGCCAGACTGACTCGGGCGAACTGGCCGCTCTCGGGAATTTACCGGCGACGTACGGCTATAATTCACCGGACTGTCCGGTGAGCACCGGACTGTCCGGTGAGCCAACGGTCGGCCGGGCCAACGGTCGGCCGCGCGATCTGCGCGGGACACGTGGCCGAGCCAACGGCTAGAAGGGGGCACCGGACTGTCCGGTGTGCACCGGACATGTCCGGTGCGCCAACGGCTCTCTGGCGGCCAACGGTCGGCTGCGCCGTTTAAGGAAAGCAATCGGGCACCGGACAGTGTCCGGTGTGCACCGGACTGTCTGGTGCACCAGTCGACAGAAGGCAAGATCAGCCTTCCAGATTTGCTCTCAACGGCTCCTAGCTGCCTTGGGGCTATAAAAGGGACCCCTAGGCGCATGGAGGAGAAAAAAAGCATTCCTACAACATTTCTAAGCACCAAGATATCGATTCTGAGCATTTGGTTCATTGTGGTAGCATCTAGAGCTCTTGTTGAGTTGTGAACTCATTGAGTTGTGTTGCGAGCTCTTGTTGCGACTTGTGTGCGTGCTGTTGCTCTGATTTTGAGTCTTGTGTGCGTTGCTAGTTCCTCCCTTACTCCGTATTTCTTTGTGAATCTCAAGTGTAAGGGCGAGAGGCTCCAAGTTGTGGAGATTCCTCGCAAACGGGATATTGAAAGGCAAAGCAAAACACCGTGGTATTCAAGTTGGTCTTTGGACCGCTTGAGAGGGGTTGATTGCAACCCTCGTCCGTTGGGACGCCACAACGTGGAGTAGGCAAGCGTTGGTCTTGGCCGAACAACGGGATAAACCACTGTGTCATCTCTGTGTTTGATCTCTTGTGGTATTGTGTTTTGTTGAGACTCCTCTCTAGCCACTTGGCGATTATTGTGCTAACACTTAACAAGTTTTTGTGGCGATAAGTTTAAGTTTCACAGGATCACCTATTCACCCCCCCCCCCCTCTAGGTGCTCTCAATTGGTATCGGAGCCGTTCTCTTCACAAAGGGACTAACCGCCCGAAGAGATGGATCCTAAAGGGAAGGGAATTGTGATCAACGACAAGGAGAAGGAGTCCTTCGTCAACGAGCCAAGGGATGACAAGTCCAACGACTCGGGCTCGGGCCACAGACGCAAAGATGGGAAGAAGAAGAAGACAAGACGCATCAAGGAGATCGTCTACTACGACAGCGATGAGTCTACTTCCTCCCAAAAGGACGACGACCACAACGAATACGAGAGAAAGAAACCGGTCAATTCGAACTTTTCTTTTGATTACTCTCGTATTCCTCAAAGTACTAATGCTCACTTATTATCTATTCCTCTTGGTAAACCTCCTCATTTTGATGGAGAGGACTACGGATTTTGGAGTCACAAAATGCGTAGTCACTTGTTCTCTCTCCATCCTAGCATATGGGAGATTGTAGAAAGTGGAATGCACTTTGATAATACGGATAGTCCCATGTTTATTAATGAACAGATTCATAAAAATGCACAAGCTACTACTGTGTTGCTAGCCTCTTTGTGCAGGGACGAGTACCATAAGGTGAGCGGCTTGGACAATGCCAAGCAGATCTGGGACACCCTCAAGATCTCTCATGAGGGGAATGATGTCACCTTGCTCACCAAGATGGAGTTGGTGGAGGGCGAGCTTGGACGGTTCGCAATGATAAGGGGCGAGGAGCCAACTCAAACATACAACCGGCTCAAGACCCTTATCAACAAAATAAGGAGCTACGGAAGCACGCGATGGACGGATCACGACGTCGTCCGCCTAATGCTAAGGTCCTTTACCGTTCTTGATCCTCATTTGGTAAACAATATTCGTGAAAATCCTAGGTACACCAAGATGTCGCCCGAAGAAGTTCTGGGGAAGTTCGTAAGCGGGCGAATGATGATCAAGGAGGCAAGATATGTGGACGACACGTTGAACGGTCCTATTCATGAGCCTCAACCCATTGCTCTCAAGGCAACGAAGAGCAAGGAGGCGCTACCGAGCAAGGTGGCGCAAGTTGAGGCGGCCGGGCTAAATAATGAGGAGATGGCCCTCATCATTAAGCGCTTCAAGACGGCGCTTAAAGGTCGCAAGGGACAGCCAAGCAAGACCAAGACAAAGGAGAAGCGCTCGTGCTTCAAATGTGGTAAGATTGGTCATTTCATTGCTAACTGTCCCGATAATGAAAGTGATCAGGAAAAGGGGAACAAAAGGGAGAAGAAGAAGCATTACAAGAAGGCCAAGGGCGAGGCACATATCGGAAAGGAGTGGGATTCGGATTGCTCCTCCTCTGACTCCGACAATGAAGGACTCGCCGCCACCGCCTTCAACAAGTCATCCCTCTTCCCCAACGAGCTTCACACTTGCCTCATGGCAAGGGAGAAGAAAGTAAGCACTCATGATACTAGTACTTATGCTTCTTCAAGTGAGGATGAGTCTAGTGATGATGATGAGATAGATTACTCATGCTTATTCAAGGGATTAGATAGATCTAAAATTAATAAGATTAATGAGTTGATTGATGCTTTGAATGACAAGAATAGATTACTAGAAAAACAAGAGGATCTTTTATATGAGGAGCATGATAAATTTGTTAGTGCACAAAATTCTCTTGCTCTAGAAATTAAAAGGAATGAAATGCTCTCTAGTGAATTATCTACTTGTCATGAATCCATCTCTAAATTAAAAAGTGTTAATGATGATTTGAATGCTAAGTTAGAAATAGCTAGTAAATCAACATCTTGTGTAGAAATTGTTGAAACTTGCAATAGATGTAAAGATTTTGACATTGATGCTTGTAGTGAACACCTAGTTTCAATTTCCAAACTTAATGATGAATTGGCTAGTCTTAATCTCAACTTAAGACTAGCAAGAGTAATTTTGATAAGCTAAAATTTGCTAGGGATGCCTACACAATTGGTAGACACCCCTCAATTAAGGATGGACTTGGCTACAAGAAGGAAGCCAAGAACTTGACAAGCCATAAGGCTCCCATCTCCGCCAAGGAGAAAGGGAAGGCCCCTATGGCTAGTAGTGTGCAAAAGAACCATGCCTTTATGTACCATGATAGGAGACAATCTAGAAATGCTCATAGGAGATGTAACGCATATGATGCTTTTGATTCTCATGACATGTTTGCTTCTAGTTCTTCTTATGTGCATGATAGAAATGTTGGTAGGAGAAATGTTGTTCATAATATGCCTAGGAGAAATGTTGTTAATGTTCCTAGGAAAGTAATGAATGAACCCTCTACAATTTATCATGCTTTAAATGCTTCCTTTGCTATTTGTAGAAAGGATAGGAAAATAGTTGCTAGGAAGTTAGGGGCAAAATGCAAGGGAGACAAAACTTGCATTTGGGTCCCTAAGGATATTTGCACTAACCTTGTAGGACCCAACATGAGTTGGGTACCTAAGACCCAAGCCTAAATTTGCCTTGCAGGTTTATGCATCCGGGGGTTCAAGCTGGATTATCGACAGCGGATGCACAAACCATATGACGGGGGAGAAGAAGATGTTCACCTCCTACGTCAAGAATAGGGATTCCCAAGATTCAATTATATTCGGTGATGGGAATCAAGGCAAGGTAAAAGGGTTAGGTAAAATTGCAATTTCTAATGAGCACTCTATCTCCAATGTGTTTTTAGTTGAGTCTCTTGGTTACAATTTGCTATCTGTTAGTCAACTATGCAATATGGGATATAATTGTCTTTTTACAAATGTAGATGTGTCTGTCTTTAGAAGAAGTGATGGTTCACTAGCCTTTAAGGGTGTATTAGACGGCAAGCTTTACTTAGTTGATTTTGCAAAAGAAGAGGCCGGTCTAGATGCATGCTTAATTGCTAAGACTAGCATGGGCTGGCTGTGGCATCGCCGCTTAGCACATGTGGGGATGAAGAACCTTCACAAGCTTCTAAAGGGAGAACACGTGATAGGTTTGACTAACGTACAATTCGAAAAAGATAGACCTTGTGCAGCTTGTCAGGCAGGTAAACATGTGGGAGGAGCGCATCACAGCAAGAATGTGATGACCACATCAAGACCCCTGGAGCTGCTACATATGGACCTCTTCGGACCTGTCGCCAATCTAAGCATAGGAGGAAGTAAGTATGGTTTAGTTATTGTTGATGACTTTTCCCGCTTCACTTGGGTGTTCTTTTTGCAGGATAAGTCTGAAACCCAAGGGACCCTCAAGCGCTTCCTCAGGAGAGCTCAAAATGAGTTTGAGCTCAAGGTGAAGAAGATAAGGAGCGACAACGGGTCCGAGTTCAAGAACCTTCAAGTGGAGGAGTTCCTTGAGGAGGAAGGGATCAAGCACGAGTTCTCCGCTCCCTACACACCACAGCAAAATGGTGTGGTAGAGAGGAAGAACAGGACGCTAATCGATATGGCGAGGACGATGCTTGGAGAATTCAAGACCCCCGAGCGTTTTTGGTCGGAAGCCGTGAACACGGCTTGCCACGCCATCAACAGGGTCTACCTTCATCGCCTCCTCAAGAAGACTTCGTATGAGCTACTAACCGGTAACAAACCCAATGTATCTTACTTTCGTGTATTTGGGAGCAGGTGCTACATTCTAGTGAAGAAGGGTAGAAATTCTAAATTTGCTCCCAAAGCTGTAGAAGGGTTTTTGTTAGGTTATGACTCAAATACAAAGGCGTATAGAGTCTTCAACAAATCATCGGGTTTGGTTGAAGTCTCTAGCGACGTTGTATTTGATGAGACTAATGGCTCTCCAAGAGAGCAAGTTGTTGATTGTGATGATGTAGATGAAGAAGATGTTCCGACGGCCGCTATACGAACTATGGCGATTGGAGAAGTGCGGCCACAGGAACAAGATAAACGAGATCAACCTTCTTCCTCAACAACGGTGCATCCCCCAACTCAAGACGATGAACAGGTTCATCAAAAGGAGGCGTGTGATCAAGGGGGAGCACAAGATGATCACGTGATGGAGGAAGAAGCGCAACCTGCACCTCCAACCCAAGTTCGAGCAGTGATTCAAAGGGATCATCCCGTCGACCAAATTTTGGGTGACATTAGCAAGGGAGTAACTACTCGATCTCGATTAGTTAATTTTTGTGAGCATTACTCCTTTGTCTCTTCTATTGAGCCTTTCAGGGTAGAGGAGGCCTTGCTAGATCCGGATTGGGTATTGGCCATGCAGGAGGAACTCAACAACTTCAAGCGCAATGAAGTTTGGACACTGGTGCCTCGTCCCAAGCAAAATGTTGTGGGAACCAAGTGGGTGTTCCGCAACAAACAGGACGAGCACGGGGTGGTGACGAGGAACAAGGCTCGACTTGTGGCAAAAGGTTATGCCCAAGTCGCAGGTTTGGACTTTGAGGAGACGTTTGCTCCTGTGGCGAGGCTAGAATCAATTCGTATCTTGCTAGCATATGCCGCTCACCATTCTTTCAGGTTGTACCAAATGGATGTGAAGAGCGCTTTCCTCAATGGGTCGATCAAGGAGGAGGTGTACGTGGAGCAACCCCCTGGCTTCGAGGATGAACGGTACCCCGACCATGTGTGTAAGCTCTCTAAGGCGCTCTATGGACTTAAGCAAGCCCCAAGAGCATGGTATGAATGCCTTAGAGATTTCTTAATTGCTAATGCTTTCAAGGTTGGGAAAGCCGATCCAACTCTTTTCACTAAGACTTGTGACGGTGATCTTTTTGTGTGGCAAATTTATGTCGATGACATAATATTTGGTTCTACTAATAAAAAGTCTTGTGAAGAGTTTAGCAGGGTGATGACGCAGAAATTCGAGATGTCAATGATGGGCGAGTTGAACTACTTCCTTGGGTTCCAAGTGAAGCAACTCAAGGACGGCACCTTCATCTCCCAAACGAAGTACACGCAAGACTTGCTAAAGCGGTTTGGGATGAAGGATGCCAAGCCCGCAAAGACGCCGATGGGAACCGACGTACACACTGATCTCAACAAAGGAGGTAAGTCCGTTGATCAAAAAGCATACCGGTCAATGATAGGGTCTCTACTTTATTTATGTGCTAGTAGACCGGATATTATGCTTAGCGTATGCATGTGTGCTAGATTTCAATCCGATCCTAAGGAGTGTCACTTAGTGGCGGTGAAGCGAGTTCTTAGATATTTGGTTGCTACGCCTTGCTTCGGGCTCTGGTATCCAAAGGGGTCTACTTTTGACTTGGTTGGATACTCAGATTCCGACTATGCTGGATGTAAGGTCGATAGGAAGAGTACATCAGGGACGTGCCAATTCTTAGGAAGGTCCCTGGTGTCGTGGAACTCTAAGAAACAAACCTCCGTTGCCCTATCCACCGCTGAGGCTGAGTATGTTGCCACAGGACAGTGTTGCGTGCAACTACTTTGGATGAGGCAAACCCTCAGGGACTTTGGCTACAATCTGAGCAAAGTCCCACTCCTATGTGACAATGAGAGTGCTATTCGCATGGCGGAAAATCCTGTTGAACACAGCCGCACAAAGCACATTGACATCCGGCATCACTTTTTGAGAGACCACCAGCAAAAGGGAGATATCGAAGTGTTTCATGTTAGCACCGAGAACCAGCTAGCCGATATCTTTACCAAGCCTCTAGATGAGAAGACCTTTTACAGGTTGCGTAGTGAGCTAAATGTCTTAGATTTGCGGAACTTGGATTGAATTGTAGCATACATGTATTTATGCTTTTGATCATGTTCCTTTTTTTGCATTTTGTTTAGTATGGTGCTCAAGTTGTACAACCACTCCCTGGACCTCACAAGTCCGTTGCAAAGTGATGCATAGTTTTAGGGGGAGATGTGTTACAACTTGACCCTTTGAGACTAACCATATGCTTGAGTTTGCGTGTTTTAGTCTCGAAGGAGAATTAAAAGGGAAAAAGGTGGACTTGGACCATGCAAGACTTCCACTGCACTCCGATGAAAAGAGTAACTTTTCCAAGTTCATCTTTTAACTCTTATTGCCTATTTGCTCTTAATTGAAAATTTTGGTGAGGCAATGGGGTTAAAGGGCCAAGATTGATCCTGTTTTGGTGCTTGATGCCAAAGGGGGAGAAAATAAAGGCCAAAGTGATAAATGGATCAGCTACCACTTGAGAGATTTTGAAAATAGTAGAATAGAGTTTTTTTTTGTTTTGTCAAAACTCTTTTATTGTCTCTCTTGTCAAAAGTTGGCTTCTTGTGGGGAAAAATGTTGATTATGGGAAAAAGGGGGAGTTTTTGGAATCCTGAATCAAATACTCATGAAATGACTCCCTTTATGACTTAACATGTGTGTTTGACTTAGAGATAGAAATTTGAGTTTTGATTTGCAAAAACAAACCAAGTGGTGGCAAAGGATGATCCATATATGCCAAAATTGAATCAAAATAAATTTGAGTTTTATTTGAAGTGATATTGCACTTTTTCTAGTTGCTTTATGTTGTGTTGGCATAAATCACCAAAAAGGGGGAGATTGAAAGGGAAATGTGCCCTTGGGCCATTTCCAAGTATTTTGGTGATTGAGTGCCAACACAAGTGCTTAAATGTGAATCTATACCCATGGATGGACAAAGTGCAAATCAAGAGTAAAGGTATGTTTCTAAGCCTTAGTACATTGTTTTGAAGACTAATGTATTATGTATAAGTGCTTGAAACAGGAGAAATCGAGTCAGAGAAAAGTTGGCTGTGTACAGGCAAAAGGCTGTTCGGTCTGGAGCACCGGACTGTCCGGTGGTGCACCGGACAGTGTCCGGTGCGCCAGACTGACTCGGGCGAACTGGCCGCTCTCGGGAATTTACCGGCGACGTACGGCTATAATTCACCGGACTGTCCGGTGAGCACCGGACTGTCCGGTGAGCCAACGGTCGGCCGGGCCAACGGTCGGCCGCGCGATCTGCGCGGGACACGTGGCCGAGCCAACGGCTAGAAGGGGGCACCGGACTGTCCGGTGTGCACCGGACATATCCGGTGCGCCAACCGCTCTCTGGCGGCCAACGGTCGGCTGCGCCGTTTAAGGAAAGAAATCGGGCACCGGACAGTGTCCGGTGTGCACCGGACTGTCCGGTGCACCAGTCGACAGAAGGCAAGATCAGCCTTCCAGATTTGCTCTCAACGGCTCCTAGCTGCCTTGGGGCTATAAAAGGGACCCCTAGGCGCATGGAGGAGAAAAAAAAGCATTCCTACAACATTTCTAAGCACCAAGACATCGATTCCGAGCATTTGGTTCATTGTGATAGCATCTAGAGCTCTTGTTGAGTTGTGAACTCATTGAGTTGTGTTGCGAGCTCTTGTTGCGACTTGTGTGCATGCTGTTGCTCTGATTTTGAGTCTTGTGTGCGTTGCTAGTTCCTCCCTTACTCCGTATTTCTTTGTGAATCTCAAGTGTAAGGGCGAGAGGCTCCAAGTTGTGGAGATTCCTCGCAAACGGGATATTGAAAGGCAAAGCAAAACACTGTGGTATTCAAGTTAGTCTTTGGACCGCTTGAGAGGGGTTGATTGCAACCCTCGTCCGTTGGGACGCCACAACGTGGAGTAGGCAAGCGTTGGTCTTGGCCGAACCACGGGATAAACCACTGTGTCATCTCTGTGTTTGATCTCTTGTGGTATTGTGTTTTGTTGAGACTCCTCTCTAGCCACTTGGCGATTATTGTGCTAACACTTAACAAGTTTTTGTGGCGATAAGTTTAAGTTTCACAGGATCACCTATTCACCCCCCCCCCTCTAGGTGCTCTCATTAACACCCGAGTCCCATTTTCTTAATAGACACATGTCTCCCATCCAGCGCTTTATGTCGTCTTATATTTTCAATTGATAGTGCCAAAACCTATTATTTTAGATGAGGCTGATAACTAATAATTATAGTAGTAGATATTTGTGTGGTGTTCACATGTATCTTGTCCATGTTTAAGTTTTGTGCAGAGCCGAGGACTCCAACCCATCCCAATGTACTCTCCTCCGATTCGCCGATTCGCCGTCGTTCTATTCAACTCATAAGGTGTGTCCTACAACTCATAAGGTTGTTGGTTGTTGATCTACTATATTACTTGGCTGCTAATACAACTGATAGATGTACTGATTTTTTGTTTTTGTTCTACTCTCCACAGGTTTTCTCCCTGAAAAGGGACTGTTAACACTTTCCATAAGACTCTTTTTCATTTACCAGGTAAACCTATAATGCACTGTTATGTTTATGATTTTGTCGGAGACTTTTACATGTTAGAGAGTTTTAGATTCAGAGATTTCATTGCAGTTCGGTTATCTAAGTATTTCACAGTGCTAAAATTTAACTAACAATCTGTCTTCGATTATCTATAAGTATTTGGTGTTGCTTTCTATTTGTTTGCAACAGACGGTGGTTTTGTATATTTTGCTCTATCAATCTGAGTTCTCTCAAAAGAATTTTAATTTCCAGTTCTTTCAAAATATTTTAATTATAATTGAGCAGTCTGTGAAATACAGCGTGACATTCAGGAGCTATTGTTAGGTGCAAGTGGCATCCATTTCAGTGAAAGCGGACTATTCCTTTTCTTGTTTTTAGGATAGGTTCTTGTTTTTGCAATTTTGTGTTTTCTATTTGAGTATTAGAATTGCGGTTAGAATACATGTTTGATTTTCGGGCAATAAGACTTCCACTTCCAGCAAAATGGAAAGTAGCAACATTCTTTTACTAATTTGGGTATCCATTGTACTGTTGTTCATTTAGATGGTATAAGCTGTTTGTGATCACTACATGCAGCTCTCCAAGTATCTTAGTTGGTACGTATGATGTCGTGAATACTACAGGCAATAAGCAAGTAGATGAACTTAATTGCATCCAGTCCATGTACCCTACGGTGTAGAACTTCGCAACAGATTCTTCCAGTGCACAAAGTTTAGATGAACTTGCTTATAGCACTTATTCGTTTGTTGATTGGATCCAATATTTGTAGCTGTAGTTGATTAAAGAAAGGTGACCAGCGACATATAGTGAATTTGCTTTGGTCAGGAACAGTGTATGTAGAACTTATCAGATATCTATAACACCTATGACAAAATGCCTCTGTTACCTATTTGATACATTCCCCTTAATAAAAAGTCGAGTCATATGCCTCTGTTCTTCAATTTCTCATGTGAATCTTCTGATTCAGCCTAAGATTCGGTTCTCTTTTTCTTTATTTTGTTTCATGTTTCTTTTTGTTCATATGGATTTGTGTAGTGCAACTATTGAGACGGACAGCACACAAGCTCCAATTTCTCAGGGTGAGTTTGCTTGTAGCACTTATTTGTTTCGTGATTGGATCCCAGATTTGTCAGTCAAGTCATTAGACCTGGGGCTGCTACCTGTTCACTTAGTGAAGAATCATCTAGATTAAACTTAGGTTATAATTATTTTTGTGCTTTACAAGGGAGCTTAGATTGTAAGGTTCTTAAATTAGTTGTTGGAAGTAATATTTTCTTTCAACAGAATAGCAATGGCATCCTTTCAGTCCTAGCGCTTGGAACTATGTGCAACCTATCAGTAAATCACGACCAAAGACCATCCCTGGCCCTGATTGATACTTTATTCGGTCATCCAAACTCGACTGCAACGTCATAAAATTAGAAGGCATAATTAATGCATTTTAGTGGGAACAGGTACCATATGCTCACAATATGTTCTCGTCCAGTTCAGTTGTGCCAGCTACAGTATACATATGTGTTACTTTCTATAAAAAAGAATATTTCTGACTGTAGTGCTTTTCTGCAACGTCATAAAGTTAGAAGGCATAGTATATGATTTGACATTGTTAATTGTCCACAAAAAAATAGTGCTTTTCTTTCTCAGATCTCACTGTATTGTCATATGCACGATGTTGTATGCCATCTTAATTTGTGTTGCCTGGGAACTAATAGTAATGTTTCTAAATCTGTTTTCTTTTTATAGCAACCAATTTTTTTTGCTCTTATTGCTTTACCGAGAACTTAGATAACATGTATTTTTATGAATAAGTATAGACTAGCTATGGCATTGTCATGTTGTCTGAACTATGTTTATTCTGTCTAAACGCTATTTAGACGGTCTAAACAGTAATCATTGTGCACTACCATTTTATTAAATATTTTGTATACTGATTTGTTTGTTTTTGTTCTGCTCTCCATAGGTTTTCTTTCTGAAAAGGGACTGTTAACACTTTCCATAATGCTCCTTTTCATTTACCAGGTAAACCTAAAATGCACGGTTATGTTTATGCTTTATAGTTTCTTTACTGATATCAGTAGCACTTAATCAGTAACAACAGTAACAACTTGTTATGGTGTGATGTGGTGCTTTAAATGCCTTTGGTTATCGATTTTTTGGTGAAATCAAAATACTAGAAGAACAATGGCACCATCCACACTTAATCAAAATAGGATGATTGCAGTCGTACCTCCTATTCCTTCAGAATCTCCGTAAGTACACATTTCACTTATCTATACTACTCCTATTAAGCCTAAAACATAAGCGTCCACAGTGCCCCCGCCACCCACCCGCGTGCCCGCCTGCACGAACCACAACCTGCCCCAGACAGCAGCGCGCAGCCCCACCGCAACGCCATAGCCATCCTGCCCCCACCAGCCACGAAACAGCCATCCCCATAACCCATAACCGCACAAACCTCGTAGTCGTCGCTCAGGGACGGGTCCAGCGGCTCGGTCTTGGCCCCCGCCGTGGCTGCCTTAGAGCCCAAGGATAACTCCAGGCCACCGCCGTTGGCGTCGTTCAGTTGGCGCAGCGCGTGACCCGGGCCAGCGCAGAGCATGGCGATGGCGAGGAGGCCGACGAGCAGCAGGAGGTACGACGGCTTCTGCCCCATGGCTTCTTCTGCCACTGAAATGGCTGTCGCACGAGTTTTCCGATTTCTTAAAGCATGGTTGGAGAGCAGTTTGGTTGGATCATGGTGACCTGCATTCCGATTTTCTGAATGGTCTCATCGTTTTCATTGCTCCTGCACGTCGGGCGTGTGCAACATAATCAGACGCAGATCAATCCATAATCGCGCAGCATATCCGACCCTAGCCAACCAGCCCCAGCGTCCAACGCACGAACTGTAAGAAACCCTAGCGGAGCAACTGACACACTCGCCTACATCCTCGGCCGCCAGCTCGCCATCATCGCCTCCCGGTCGGCCGCGCCACCTCCCGGAAGGTATGGCAATAGTCGAAACCTTTTTCTTTTCATTCCTGCCGTAGACTGCTTCCTGCGCTCGCCTTATCTCTTGCTGTCGTTAGAACCGATCCTAATTCCATTCCTATGATCCGGTGGTTTTGGTCATTAGATGGTTTCATTTGTAGACGCTATAGCTTTTGCATCTCTGATCTGGTGGTTTTGAGTTGGCTGTTTGTGCTTAGCTTTCCTTCCCAGGGACGGATCCAAGCACCGTACTGAGGTGTTTGAGACGCTATAGCTTTTCCAATCGCGTAGTTGTCTATTTTTGTGCGTGGTATATGGACCAGAGAACCTTCTTTGCAGCAGAGGTTTGTTCCTTGTTTATGCTGCCTGTAGTCGCATGTCAGTTTAACCTTTTGAGTTCTAAAAGTGTTTGGGAGACCCATTTTAATCGAAAGCACACACACTCAGGTGCTATGTCCTTTGACATTTCATAGTCACCTATTTCATTGATGTGCGAGATGCACCAGGATAGCACCCTTGTGGCAGGAACTTACTTTTGTTTGCTTTTCTGCTGCCTGTCAAATCCTGATATTTGTGTGTTTGCAAACTTACTTGGTTGTGTAATTCATTGCTATTGATTGTCAGGTATTGTGCTTGTATAATTACATTTTCATCTGGTTTCTATTGCATTTGTAGCAGATTAGTTGTAGTCATTGTCCTGCAAGCATATAGTCCTAGGGAAGTATATGTCCAGTTGAGTTTTGTGTTGGCTATGCGTGATGTGATTTAGGTTTCCTTTCCTTAGGACTGATCAGAGCACATGTGCTGTGGCCATAAAGCTGTTTCGATAGCGTAGTTGTCAAACTTTTGTATGTACTTATGGACCAGGGGACCTGCTTTGCAGCAGAGATTTGTTCTGTGTTTTTTTCTGCCAGTAGTCACCCGGCAGCTAAATCTTTTGAGGTTGAGTTACTATGGTCTTTGGCATTTCGTAGTTGCCTATTTCATTGATATGCGAGATGCACGATAGCACCCTTGCTGCAGGAACTTAGTTTTCCTCTGTCAGGCATTTCGCTTTTTAGACACCAGGCAATCCAGTTGGTAGCTATTACGTAGTTCTTGAAGGTGACAGGAATAAGGTTTTAACTTAATGAAGAAAAAAACTGTAAACTTTATCAAGCTAATGGAATTGCGGAACAAGGAATATAATAGTCATACACATTTGCCAGAACTTATCCTTGCAGATTGAGCCTAAACTGTAAACTTTATCTCGGCAACTTCCAGTTTTCAGGCATGAATTATGGACACACAGTCTATCAATATCCCGCAACTGATCGGATCAGAAATTTTGTCAGAGAGTTTTAGATTCAGATATTTCATTACAGTAGAGTTATTTGAGTATTTCACAGACTGTCAAAATTTAAATGTATACAACTGATAGATGTACTGTTTTTTTGGTTCTGCCTTCGGTTAAGTGTTGTTATTTGTGCTTTTCCTGGCCACTAATGTTATTCCATTCTATTTTGATAGCAGTACTGATTTAACCAAAATTTATGATTAAACTCTCTCGATCTACTATATTACTTGGGTGCATACAACTGATAGATGTACTGATTTATTTTATTCTGCTCTCCACAGGTTTTGTTCCTGAAAAAGGACTGTTAACACTTTCCATAAGGCTCCTTTTTATTTACTAGGTAAATCTATAATGCACTATAATGTTTATGATTTTGTCAGAGACTTTTACATGTTAGAGAGTTTTAGATTTAGAGATTTCATCACAGCTCGGTTATCTAAGTATCTACCTTCGGCTATCTATTAATTTGGTGATGATTTCAATCTGAGTTCTTTCAAAAGCTTTTAATTTCCAATCATATGTATGGTGGTTGTCCAATAATTAGCTGCTCTATCAAATACAGCGTGACATTCATTTGTTATCGTTAGGTGCAAGAAAAATCCATTACAATGAAAGCAGACTATTCCTTTTCTTATTGCTTTACCGAGAACTTAGATAACATGTATTTTTATGAATAAGTATATATTATGGCTTTGTCATGTTGTCTGAACTATCATTATTCTGTCTAAACACTATTTAGACGGTCTAAACAGTAATCATTGTGCACTACCATTTAATTAAATAAGTTGTATACTGATTTGAATGTTTTTGTTCTGCTCTCCACAGGTTTTCTTTCTGAAAAGGGACTGTTAACACTTTCCATAAGGCTTCTTTTCATTTACCAGGTAAACCTAAAATGCACTGTTATGTTTATGGTTTATATTTTCTTCACTGATATCAGTAGCACTTAATCAGTGGTAACAGTAACAACTTATTCAGCACTAGGACTTCAAAACTATAAAACACAAAACTATAAACTAACTAGCGAACTTTGCTTTGTTATGGTGTGATGTGGTGCTTTAAATGCCTTCGATGGGTGTTAGCTAGAGATAACAATATCATAATCATTAAAACTATGTTGCTTTATAGTTCAGTTCACAATTGTTGTTTGATAATGTATATATCTCACACACAGTCCTAATTGGTTTGACAACATCTATTGTCTTCTCAATCACACCTCGCTTGATGGTCAATCTGGTTAACTGGATGAGCACATATAAAGGACTACCGATTGTCTACCCTCTTTTATTATTGTTTATTTATGTGTTCATGTTTTGTAGGGCACTGTTCTTGTTATGGATCAGATGGGATACAATGCTGATCGCACACCATTCACGAACATCTCAAACACCATCATTACAGGTAACACTTAGTACATGCGTGTCGAAATGTAGTAGGTACGGACACTAATCCACAAAGTTACATTGTAGGTAATCAAAATGAATCGAACTCGCTTGGACCAATTGTCGATGCTAGGGAACGTAAGAGGCAAAGGGATAGGGAAAGATATGTCGCGATGACTGTTGAACAAAAGAATGAGAAAAATAGGAAGCGTCGTGAAGCGCGCCAAAGGAATAAAGGACTACCGATAAAAACACAATCATCCATAGGTGATGAAAGTTAAATTTCTAATTCTAAATGTTATACCTACATGTTCGTACTATACAAAGTTGTTGTGTAGCCTTTTGTAAATGGATGATATATAAATAAGACATTAATATGGACAAGTCATGTGAGGTGGTTAACTTTAAAATACGTGGGGATGTGCATCTCGGTTTAGGTATATGATCATTTTACCAATATTTGAACATATCCTCTTATGAATGAGTGAGTACCTATTAATCCTATTTTTGTTTTCACCATGTTTTGCAGATAGCTTTCCAGATGACTGTAGCACCATTGATTTCAGAATTTTGTCAACACAAGGCATTGCAGGTATATAACAATCACATTTTTTGTCACTTTAGCACCACCTATTATGTATCTCTTTACTTATGCTAAAATGTTAAATGTAGGTGGAGACGAACAAGTAAACCTGGATCTAGATGATGATAGCGATTGGTTGCATAGAAATGAGACATTCCAGGCAAACAACATTGTCGCAAGTAATGACCTTCTGACAACAGGTACATGACTGTTCACTTGACTACATATGCAAAAAACAACGGGTTTCAAAACATTGAACGTAGACATGCATTTATTCCAGGTTGTGTGCATGAAAGTGTTGATAACACACCTAATCATACTATGAAAAGGGTCGCCTACTTTAGTGAGCGGTACAAAAACTTAACTCCCATCGATAGGGAGTCTAGGCGTGAACGCCTTAGGTTGTATAATAAGACACCAAAACGGAAAGATGCAAAGACAGAGTACGGCAGAAAACGTAGAGCACTGCAATGTGACACTTTGAATCAGGAGTCCATCGCCATGGAGGACCCAACATATACCCCTGAGGTTGGACGTCATAGAACAGATGCAACACAACCGTATGGATCCTCAGTTACCACTTGCGACTGGGTTATCCCTGAATTCGTCGGGACACCTTTCCTGCCAACTTCAATACAGACCGAGGATGTTGGTTCACTCACTATGTCTACTGAGCCACTAAGTCGTAAACATCATGTGCTATCTGGGGCAAGACCAGCTATCTTAGGTAGTCGAAACCAACAATTTGAAGCCGCCATTTCAAGGAACGTGGCTATGGTGACTGAGGATACAATCAGTGACGCCGTGGAAGGGGACGATTGGACACAACCCCATACGACTATAGAGATCCACAACAATGGTAATTTCTAACCAATTTTAAATCAATCTTGCACGGCGACGATAGCATGTATTCTTACTAAACGTGTGTTTCCATCAGTACAATGTACGAATCCATGCCAAGGTACTACCTTGGCAACAAATGCGAGTGAAGGCATGGCTGAACAAAGAGTGCAGCATACACATACGAAGCCAAAGGTCATTTCCGATGGTAATTGTTAAAAACTTTGTTCACATTACATATTTCCCCACCCTAGAAGTCAAACCTCATATTTTCACGAATAGGTGACGATGATGAGGGTGTCATATTCGAAGAGGATGATGATGATAACGATGGATACCTATTCACTGGGCAATGTACGTATCTGGATTTACATGTTGCTACCATGGTTTATATAGATACACATGTCTTAATCGTTGTTTTCTAAAAAAAATATTAGATGATGAGACCGACGAGGACATCAAGATCGATGGTACTCAAGATGAATCTATTGACACTGATTTGCCTGACACGTACAACAAGGTGTACAGTAACGTGCCTGAAGAAACACATATGCTGAAGTCTGTTCCCAACTGCGGTTATTGCAATGCGAAGAAGTTTGAGTATGAGCCACCTGGATTTTGCTGTCGTGGTGGGAAGGTTGAGCTAGCCCCACCGGAGACCCCTCCACAACTTTGGAGGTTGTGGGATAGTGCAGACTCTGATGCTAGGCACTTTCGTGATAACATCAGGTTTTTTAATGGCCATTTCTCTTTCACTTCGTTGTACTGTTGCCTTGATAGTATGACAACTAATGTGAAGGATTCTGGTATATACACGTTTCGGGCACAAGGCATGATGTATCACAATATCAAGTCATTCGGTAGGGAAGGTGGGGCGGAGCATAAACACCTTGAACTTTACTTTTACGATGATGATCCCAATCTCGAGCATCGGTACCGTATGTGCCGCAAAGAACATCAACAGAAAGACAAAGATGTTATTAAACAGATAGTTTCCATACTCCGTGAAAATCCATACTCTGAACATCTTAGAAGCATGGGTCATGTTGAGAACCTTGATGACTATCGTATCACATTGAACCTTGATCAATCGTTGAACCAGAAGACATATAACACACCTATCACTTCAGAGGTCGCTGTTGTCTGGATCGAGAGGAGCAAACGGCGAGGCCAGTTCAGCAAGAGTGTTATGCTACATGGGAAGGATAGGTCAAGCCATGGTATCCGCTCATACCATGGATGCTACGATGCACTATCATATCCACTGTTCTTTCCTAGAGGTGAACTTGGATGGCATGCAAATATACCAAAGGTTGGTGTATCCATGGGCGAAGTGGATGCATACCGTGAGACGCATAGGGCAAGTAATGCAAACGATGAAGATGCAGGTTAGTTATTTCTTTGTAATTTCTTACGTAACACATTGTTAAAGTATCCTTTCGACATCACTAAATAATCAATCCTTGCGTATGCAGAATCTCCTAATCATCTATGTGTGTCCGTACGTGACTATTACTGCTACAAATTCCAAATTCGTCCAGGGGTATTCAATCCAATACTTCATGGTAAACGTCTTTTCCAGCAGTTCGCAGTTGACACATACATCAAGATTGAGAGCTCCCGTTTAGATTTCATTCGTAAGAACCAGGATCGGTTACGGGCAGACCTATACCAGGGTTTGGTGGATACTATGTTAGATGGCGATATAAGAGCAGAAAAGGTTGGGAAGCGAACTGTGCTGTCGTCATCGTTTATTGGCGGTCCTCGTGACATGAGACGTCGGTATATGGATGATATGGCTCTGGTGCGGAAGTTTGGGAAACCAGACATCTTTCTTACCATGACATGTAACCCTAACTGGGATGAGATAAGGAGGGAGCTTCTCCCTGGGCAGACACCACAAGATCGTTCGGATCTTGTAGTGCGTGTCTTTCATGCGAAGCTACAGGAGTTAAAGTATAGGCTGACTAAACAAGATATTCTCGGTAAGGTTCGTGCTTACGTCTATGTCGTCGAGTTTCAAAAGAGGGGTTTGCCCCATGCCCATTTTTTACTAATCATGCAGAGGAAGTACAAGCTCACATGCCCTGAGCAGTATGACCTTTTGATCTCAGCCGAGATCCCAGACAAAAAGTACCATGAACTACGAAAGATGGTTATCAAGCATATGATGCATGGTCCATGCGGGTCGCTAAACCCTAACTGTCCATGCACTAAGGGTCGTGCATCATGCAAGAATCATTACCCTCGGCCTTTCAGTGACGCAACTTTGCAAGGGAAGGATTCATATCCTGTTTACAGACGTCGTGGCGATGGGCGTAAGGAAAAGGTTCGAGGGTGCGAGTTGGACAATAGATGGGTTGTCCCTTACAATCCTTACCTCCTTCGCCTCTTCAACTGTCACATCAATGTTGAGGCGTGCGGGAGCATCAAGGCTGTTAAATATTTGTTCAAGTACATATACAAAGGCCATGATCGTGTGTCTGTTGTTATGAGAGATGCGAGCAAGACAGATGATGATGTAGATGAGATCAAGCAGTACAGAGATGCAAGGTGGGTGACCCCGCCAGAAGCCTTATGGAGGATATACAGCTTTGAGCTTAGTCAGAACTCTCCACCTGTGATGCAGCTGCAGCTCCATCTTCCAAACATGCACATGGTGGCATTTCATGATCGGCAAATGGTCCAGCGAGTTGTAAACCGTCCAGGTGCTGATAGGTCAATGCTCACAGCATATTTTGAGGCAAATAGGCTACACGAAGAGGCTCCAGGCATCCTATATTGTGACTTCCCTGAGTGGTTCATTTGGCAGAGTGGTAAGGGCAAAGTATGGCAACGGAGGAAACGAGATACGGGTGGACAAGTCGGTAGAATAGTCTCTGCTCATCCAGCCGAGGGGGAGCGCTACTATCTCCGTGTTCTCCTAAACCACGTGGCTGGCGCCATCTCCTATGTGGATCTAAGGACAGTAGATGGTGTCACGCTACCGACTTTTCGTGAGGCAGTAGAGAGAAGGGGACTGCTTGAGTCGGACAACACACTGAATGAGTGTCTCACTGAACGTGCTCTTTTCCAGATGCCATCGGCGCTGCGACGACTTTTTGCCACAATACTGGTGTACTGTGAGCCAAGCAATGTGGCAGTACTCTGGCGAAAACACCTAGATGCTATGTCAGAGGACTATCAACGTAGGAGTGAGAGCAAAACTCATGTTGAGCAGATGGTATTGATTGACATTAGGAACATGCTGCAGTCAATGGGAAAGGACATAAAGACATTCCCACTTCCTCCTATCATTGACACATATGACGGTGCTATAGGTACTGTTAGGGAGGTTTACGAGGAGGAAAGTATCGAACCGATAGTGGCAGATGTGGCTCTCAAAGAGACTCTTAACGAGGAACAGAGAGCCGCCTATGATAAGATTATGTCTGTTGTTGACACTGATCAGGGCGGATTGTTCTTTGTGGATGGACCTGGTGGCACTGGAAAGACTTATCTATACAGAGTGTTGCTCGCGACGCTATGCAGCCAGAACAAGATTGCGGTGGCAACAGCTACATCTAGCGTTGCGGCTTCCATAATGTCTGGAGGAAGAACTGCCCATTCACGCTTCAAGATACCTCTTACTATTGATGATGGCGCTGTATGCAGCTTCACGAAGCAGAGTGGAACCGCAGAGTTGCTACGGAAAGTGTCTCTCATTATCTGGACGAGGCTTCTATGACTAAGAGACAAGCTGTGGAGGCACTAGACAATAGCATGCGCGATATAATGGGTCGGCCTGGATTGCCATTCGGTGGTAAAACCATTGTCTTCGGTGGGGATTTCAGACAAGTCTTGCCTGTTGTTCGTAAAGGTTCAAGGGCTCAAGTAGTCGCTTCTTCTCTACGGATGTCTTACCTATGGGAGTCCATGTCCCACTTAAAGCTTGTTAGCAATATGAGGGCAAAAAATGACCCTTGGTTTGCAGAGTTTTTGCTACGCATAGGTGGTGGAACTGAGGTCACGAATAGAGATGGTGACATCCGTCTTCCTGGCGAGGTATGTGTGCCTTATAGTGGGAGTGACAGTGATCTTGACAATCTAATAGACTACGTGTTCCTAAATCTCAATGAAAATATATCAGATTCCACCTACATTACTTCACGAGTGATACTATCAACGCGAAACGATTGGGTGGATATGATAAATGTTAAGATGATCGATCGTTTTCAAGGTGCACATACGGTGTACCATAGTTTCGATAGCGCCATGGATGATCCCCATAACTATTACCCACCTGAGTTCCTAAACACACTAACACCTAATGGGCTGCCCCCGCATGTTTTGAAGCTCAAGATTGGATGCCCTGTTATATTGCTTCGGAATATAGACCCTGCGAATGGACTTTGCAACGGTACCAGGCTGGTGGTTCGTGGTTTCCAAAGAAATAGCATTGACGCAGAAATTGTACTGGGTCAGCATGCTGGAAAACGGATTTTCTTGCCACGTATACCTCTTTGTCCCTCTGATGATGAGATGTTCCCTTTCCAGTTCAAAAGGAAGCAGTTTCCTATACGTCTTAGTTTTGCAATGATTGTTAACAAAGCACAGGGTCATACTATTCCCAATGTTGGTGTGTACTTGCCCGAATCAGTGTTCTCTCATGGCCAATTATATGTTGCTCTATCTAGAGCGACAGCCCGATCGAACATAAAGATCCTTGTCATCCCAGCCGTCGATGGAAATAAGAGGTCGAGGAAGGGTGTACGAAAGAACCCCACAGTAGATTGTGGGACATACACCAAGAACATCGTCTACAAGGAGGTCCTAACAAACTAGCGGAAATCTTCACAAACAACAGAAGAGTGATTTACACAAACAACAACACAACCTAGACCCACAGTAAGTCTGTCAAAACTCAATTGTTTTTTTTTTGACATGTGCAAGTAATTTATTTGTTCAGATATTTAATGATTTGAGTTTCTGTTTCAGTTAGAGATTTCTAGCATGGCTGACACAAGTAACCATGGATCCCTCATTGATGAATGGTTGCCGACCCTACACCAAGCCCAAAGAACTCTCATGTCATGCTGAATGAAAAATTCAGCTCTCGCTCAATATCTGGTCTTTTTTAGTGAACATGGAACCAATAAGCCCCACGATCAATCTGAAAAAGCAGAGAAGTTGTGAATTCTGCTTTTCTTTACAATAAAATGGTATGTGATATTTCCTTAATTGATTTCTTGTGCTCTCAAGATTTATTTGTTACACTGTTATCCAATGTTGAAATAACTCATAATTAGAGCAAGCACTAAAGACTTTCATACTGCAATTTTCAGACATGAATTTGGTACACTATGGAAGAAATTAATTGGTTATGATTTATTTTGTTTAATTGTTATTCACAGTGATTTGATATATGGAAACATTTGCACGATTTTGTCTACGTTTGCATACACCTATTATATTCATACTTCTCACTAACGATGATGAAAATTTGGTCTTCCACCTTTTCCTTTCTAATATTTCTGTCTATAGGGGATATAACAGCTTTAAGCACAATGAGAAATGAGTCCATCATTAGAGATCCAAGCCCAGCTAAAGCACAAGAATGTCACGGTGGATGTCAAAGCAAATTCAGACCCTCATGTAAGTTTCTTCTAAATTTGTTCATGTCTTATTCAAGCCTTCTTATGTTAAGGTTCTTGTTTAACTGCCTGGAATTAAATAAATTGTTCTATGCATATGATTGATTTTAGATTAGTCCTATTCAGCTCTCAACTACAGTCACAGTCGAGGAACTTGGTTTACTAGGCTTGAAAAACATAATGGCCATTTCTTATCCACATCAAGCATTTGGGAGGGTATGCTTCTTCACCTTTTCTAGATTGGTTGAATATCTATTTCATTGTAGATCTCAGTGCTGCTATGACCTTGTAAGTTGTTTCTACTAGCCAGTTTCATAGTAAATCCTTCAACAAACTGTTGCAGGAGGCTTCCACATGAATGGGGTTGAAGGGACATTTCGAGGCAAGCCTTCTGAGGTCGCTTCAAACCCGAGACTTTAGTGGACAACTCTCCTCACCGCATGAGGTCTGCTAGCATATCTTAAATGTTTTATGTTTTTTTACCTGTTGGGCAGTTAACTTGCATGTTGAAAGCTGTTACCTTCAATGATTTTTTATATTAGCGCATAATGCATGAATTTCGTGGCTTTTTGGTGTGCAAAGTGATTCGATCACTAACACTTCTTTAGGAACGACAAAGGGGACAACCTCACTGCGTCCTACCTCCTACCATTTGGCGAACACAGAGAAGGACACAACTGTTGGTATGGAGGTGACCCGCAACTTCTCAACCAAGGCGAGCATAGTCACCTTTGGGACATGTCATGCACTAGACCCTACCACCACTATGAAGGCGTGCAACTAATTGTTAGAAAAGTGTATTGATTCAAAGTATGTTTAGCTGTAGTTTATATCTTTCTACCTCCTCTTGTAGAGTTAGATTGCATCACATATCTTCTCTTGTATTCCCAAATGCAAAGTAATATTGGTTCCATCTCTATTGGGTAATGGATAGATGATCGGTTTGTGCCATATCTTAAGAAAACAAAATATATGTGAGTTGTGGTGGGGCTTGTGTTTTTGGCTGATCACGTCCCCTCTTTTCTTTTTCTGATCATGTCAATGAATTTATGTGTCAATCTGAATTGTCTTTTTTTTAAAGATCCAATATGTTCTGGTATCTAAAAAAATATTTGTTAGATTGCAAGCATCTGTTGCAAGGTCATTTAGGCCTCAAACAGATTTTTTTTGAGGAAATAAGGCACATCTTAAGATCTGATTGTGTTGTTGATTTCGGTTTCATGCGAGTAGAGATTTTGTGCCGTCGGGCACATCCCTAGTAACCTATTATGTATGTCAATCACACCATACTTGCCCGTCATTGATCGAGAAAAATTTGCACAAAACTTATACATTATTTTATCACTGAGCATCGATACCTGCACTAATATTCGTGAAAAATTTATACGTCCTGTTTTCTGGAATGGAAAGAGTAATTCCTATGAAAATGTCTATGAAGTCTGGAAGAATAGTAGTCATTACAATCCAGATGTTTATAGCTGTCTCAGAGCATGTTGCTTCTGGCCAAACTCTTCGTTCCTTAGACGGCAATACCTTCTAAACAATCTATAATCAATCCTTCTCGACCTACTCTAGTTTTCTCAGCAGCCGCATGATCACAAGAGCTGGGCTTCCAAATCTCAGTTCATAGGTGAAAATTGTTTCCAACCAAATCGAGTCCTTACAAAAGGATATTTAATTTCAAAAGACTCAAAAACAAATCATGTTCATTTTCACATAGTATTATGCCAGGAGACAGGTAACAATGATGCAGGGAAACGAGCATCATGCTGTTTAATTCTGGCTGCTTGTTCAATCTATGCTTCCCTCTACAGAATGGCGGGACAGTAGTCGATCAGGCCATTCTTCCAGTCGTGAAGCAACAAAGCAAAACGACATTACAATTGTTCTGCGCAAGATATCGATGCTTCAAAGCTAAAATCAACAACGCGCTAAATAAGTCCCTTCAGTTCAGGTCTCGATTGTTCCGCAGTGCGCAATGAGAAAGCGCGTCAGAAGAACGAAAGTATGCATTTTGATCATCACCAGAGACAGACATCGATCTACTTACATAGAAATCTTCAAATCGAATTTAATCAAATTTAGGTAGAAAAGGCAATCAAAAACACCCTCAGAACATGGATCTGTAGAGTATCAACATATTGATTGTTATTCAGACAAGGCTGAAACTTAAATCATGTACATTCATCGGGTGATGACACAAAAAAGAAAAAAAATAACAGGAATCATAAAAATTAAAAAAAACTGAAGAAGAATAAATCAGACTCAGATCCCTCTGCGTGATAATAATACTGCTCATCAAAGATGTAAATCAGTCCACTACTTTAACATCACAGGTCTTCACAGGGATTTCCGAAGAGCGCTGATTCAACCGGATAAACCAGCAAGAAAGACAAATAAATATACAAGAAAACCAGGAATAGACCGAGAAAAACTCCCCTCAGTTCAGGTCTCCAAATTGTTCTTCCACATTGCTAACTTCAGAAGAACGAAAGTAATTTTTAATCATCATCGGAGAGCAATCGATCCATCAGAAAACCAAACAAATAGCCAGAAAAACAGAAAAGACCAAAAAAATGGACTCGGCTAATAGAAAAAATCATGCTCGTAGAGGGACAACCATCACGAAGAGGAAGGATGAGGAGAGCGTCCACCCGGCGGCTAGATTTACCGGATGCGGAAAATGAGTGGTTGCTTTGCTATTTGTAGATTTCTCGGTCTAGGGTTTCCTACCGCCTGGGCCTTCCATGAGGTCAGGCGCCGTACGGTTTCCAGCAACGGATAGGTAGTGCGAGAATTAGGCCCAAACATAGATAGGCCCATCTTCTAATTTGGAGGAAAGCTCGTATTATTATCAAACAATCACACTTGAGGAAAAAAAGGTTCTTTTGACCCTTCCAATTTCAGGATAGTCTGACTCCCCACCTCATTTATAAAATTGGTTTTTAACTCTTCAAAAAACTATACCATTTATTTGTTTTATTAAACAGTGATTTTATTTTATCTGACGTAATGCCACGTCAGTCACGAAGATTAACGTCTCGTAGTCGCTATCTCTACAAACTTTTTTAACCTATCTGTAATGTCCCGTTTGTTTCCTTTTGTTCGAACAAAAAAAAAAACTGGCAGACGGTCTGGCCTGAGGCCGGACGGTCCGCGGTCCGGACAGTCCGTGCCTGTGGGCCGGACGGTCCGCGCGTGCGCAGAACAGATTAGGGTTCCGAGTTTTGTGCTACGGTTGTTAGCTATATTCGCGGAATTAGCTCGGAATCAGTTGTGTAAAGAGTCCAACCCCCCTCCTCTATAAATAGATAGGTCTACGGCCGATTTGTAACAATCAATCGAACCTTCAATCAATACAATTTACATTTTATCCTAGGAGTAGTTCTAGTTTAGTTTAGGTTTAGCTATCCAATCCCCAAATTCTTCGTCTCACTTCGGCTCTACGTCGATTAGAGGAGTCTAGGTCGGCCGACCCGAGCCTAGACACCACCTAGGGTCTCTCCTCCCCGACGGGGTCCCTCCTGGGAGCGAGATCCAGGCGCCGCCGGCGACTTCCGCCGCCTCTGCGTACGCGCGGACCGTCCGGCCCCTAGGGCGCGGACCGTCCGGTCGTCAGGCAGAGAAGCCCTAGTCGTGCACCAGGCCGCGGACCGTCCGGCCCCAGGCCGCGGACAGTCCGCCCCTGCGCAGAGAGTACCACCGCGCCTCGCACCAGGCCGCGGACCGTCCGGCCCCGCGCGCGGACCGTCCGCCCCTGTGCAGAGGGCACCGCCACGGTTCTTGTTGAGTGTTTGACGCTCCGGAAAGGCGTCAACATACTTTTTGGCGACTCCGCTGGGGAAAACACATCTAGGCTCATCAAATCGGCCCTCAATGGCCGGTTCAAGGGAGAGCTCTGATATTTCTCCAAACAACATCATAGAGCCGACTTGGGAAACCTTGCCGGCTGACGAGCAGCTCCAGTTTGAGGAGCACAAGGAGCAGATGATCCAGGAGGCGAAAGCAAAATTCTTGGCCAACTTCAAAGTGGACAGGAACAACAAGGTCGTCCGACATCGGGCGACGGATCCGGCTTCGCTCCAACCCACGCCAGATATCCCCAATGTAAGTAATACCAACGAGCTACAATCTCTTAGAAATTATGTAGAAGAACAGCGTGAACAAATGCAAAACATCATAGGGGGTATGCAAAGCGATGTTAAGAGACAAGTACGTGCATTCGATAAATCTAACATCGCAAATTTTCCTTCACACGAGGTTGAGTTAGGAGGTAACACGCGTAACACATCGGCTACAGGTTGTCACGACCAGTCACAACCCCTTTATGGGATGCCGATGGACACATACCCTGAACAACCGCAAATCGGCAACAAATCAGCCGATCTGCACATGTCCGGACCGTCCGCACGTGAGCGCGGACCGTCCGGGCCAACAACAGTCGGGCCTATTTTTAATGAGTTACCTAGATATGCGCCCGAACCACCACACACGACACAGAATTTAAACTACTCAGTCAGACCATCCGCGTACAACGACGGACGATCCGCACATAATCACGGACGGTCCGGGCCAATGTCCGGACAGTCCGCGCATGACCTTTTTGAGGAGGGTTGCTACCTGAATCCTCACCCGTCCCAGCAACACTTCCCATCGCACTATACAATGCATCAACCTATTAATTCGAGATCTAGAGCCCAGGAAAACTTTCCGGCCCCACCTAGAAGGCCGGAAAGGAACGATCAAACATACGAACCATATAGGGCAAGTGGCAATGCACCACGTAGCTCAAACCAATGGGGGGAACGACAACATACCAACATGCAACCAACCCCACCTATGTTTGACCAGAGAGCCGGTGGTCTTGCACCGGCTGCCATTGATATAGTGAGAGAAGAAATAGTTGGGGCGTTCCGAGATAAGCTCGGAGTAAGCGTGGTCCCTGGGGGGCAATCATATCGGAAACCTTATGACAGTCGATTTGATCACCACCCATACCCACAGGGAACTAGAATACCCGAATTCGCAAAATTTTCGGGTGACCAAGGGAAAAACACGCGTGAACATATAGGCCAGTTCTTAGCACAATTGGGAGAATTGGCCGACACAGAGGCATTTCGCGTGCGCTTATTTTCATTATCTTTAACAGGAACCGCGTTTGCATGGTATGCCACTTTACCTCCTAATTCCATTTCATCATGGGGGGATCTAGAACAAAAAATTCATGATCATTTTTTCTCCGGTGACTATGAGTTGGATTTGGTAGATTTAGTGTCATTGCGACAGACAAAAGATGAATCGGTTAATGATTACATCCGGAGATTCCGAGATACAAGAAACTGATGCTTTCAAATTCATTTAGCAGAAAAACAGCTAGTAGGATTAGCCTTTAATGGTCTACGATATTATTTAAAAGAGAGATTAGAAGGCATCCAATTCTTTACACTAGCACAATTACACCAGAGAGCTTTGGCTTGTGAAAGCCGAAGCAAAGAAACTGCTAAAACAATTTGTCACAATGTACATGTAGTAGAATGCGACCAAAGTAGCTTAGAAGACAAATCAGCAGAGGTGTATGCTGCTGAAATGGTTTGGCCAAAGCAGGCCAAATCTTCGGCTTGTGCCTCCTTACAACCGGTTCAAAAGAAACGGCAAGAGGAGGTTAAGTTTACATTTAATGTTGGTAAGTGTGATAGAATATTTGATGAATTACTCAAAAATGGCAACATTAAAATAAATCACACTATTCCATCCGCCGACGAGCTAAAACGTCGTGCATATTGCAAGTGGCATAACTCATTTTCTAATGCCACTAATGATTGTAATGTATTCCGTCGACAGATTCAATCGGCCATTAACGAAGGACGATTGAAATTTCAGGAAATGCAGGTGGACACGGAGCCCTTTCCAATGAACATGATCGACTTTGAGGGCAAGAAAGTCCTGACTCGGCCAAACACAGCCGATGAAGGCAAAGGCAAAGAAATAGTCATCGGCGATGCAAGAGAGGCCGGTGGGAATCATAAAACTTCTTGCAGAAAAGTGGTGGCCGAGAAAACACAGACAGGGAGACATGCGCAAGAACCCATTTTGCGCATCGCGGATGGTCCGCCATCCAGACACGGACGGTCCGACGCTTCTCCGGACGGTCCGGCGAACTCCAGCGGACGGTCCGGCCGTGCTCAGGACCCGCAGCAACCACGTACCTTCAAACCACGACGACCCGAGATAGGTACGTGGAAAACAAATACATTTAAAGCAGCTGGTCGGCTGATCAAGCCTGGCCCGACTTTCGATCAATTGTTGTCTAAATACGTGAAAAAGAAGGCCGGTCCCAGTAACCGGCCACCAAAGCGACCCCGCTCACCCATTCATGAGCGACGTCAGGTCAAGCCGATTGGACCACCTCACCAATCGAAAGAAATGAAAGGTCCTATTGTACAATTGAGACCTAACATACCGACATGGACCCCTCCACCCCCTTATCCATCTATGCCATATCCATACACATACTTACCTCCACCATATGTTCCAAATCAAATGTGGGGCATGCCACCATATCCGATTGGGATGCCACAGTACCCCGCCTGGGGGGCACCCCAAACATCCGTTTTTGATAGGTTGGCGCCGCCAGTGCAAGACCGATTAAGCGCTGCTGAATCTGGTCACCAGGCACAGGCCCAACAAGATTGCCGGACTACTCGGCCTCCTAGGCCGACCAATCCGGCAGGGGGGCATATGCATGTAGCAACTCAAAGAACAACGAAAAAAGACATCATCAAAATAGGCACTGCAGATGTTGTCATACAGAGGGACAATAAAGGGCCGATGATTTTTGGTGAATCGGCCAACACAACAAAAAAGGATAACACAACCAAAAAGGATACGGCTATCGTCAAAACAGCCGATCCAAAATACTCCATGCCTCGATGGTGCCCGGCGGGATTGACACGATCCCAAAAGAGAAAATTACAGCGCCTAAGAGTGAAGGAGAGCCAGGAGAAAGAGGCGGAAAAGATATTCAATGACACGCATCCACTATACCCACCACCGCAAAAGAAATGGAGACCAAAGGCCGTCGAGAAAAAACAAACGGCCACGGAAATAGAAAGTCAACCTGCACCAGGCGCGGACCATCTGGCCTCTGCGCGCGGACCATCCGTCCCTCACCAGGAAGCGTCTGGACAATCTGCACCAGGCGCGGACCGTCCGGCCCCTGCGCACGGACCGTCCGGCTTTCACCAGGAAGCGTCTGGACAACCTGCACCAGGCGCGGACCGTCCGGTCTCCGCGCGCGGACCGTCCGCCGTTCACCAGGAGGCCTCCAACGACACGACAACATCAATGGAGGAGGAGGACCTGCTGGGAGAAGACCTGGTCGACTACGAGGCTTCTCCAGAACGCCCATGTATGGATGTAAATATTATTACATTTTCTGCCGATTGTATTATTATCGGCGACGATGAACCTGTTGTTGCCCAGTTTGATTTTGGTCCTAAAGAAGCCGCCTTTACTAAACCAAAAGAATCGGTAAATCATTTAAAGCCGCTATTCGTGCGCGGCCACATTGATGGGATACCGATTGCTAAGATGTTGGTAGATGGAGGGGCGGCTGTAAATCTAATGCCTTATTCATTATACAGAAAATTAGGTAAACAAGATGACGAACTTGTCAAGACCAACATGACCCTCAGCGGTGTTGGAACTGATAGTTCGATCAAAGCCAGGGGAGTCACGTCCGTTGAATTAACCATCGGGACTAAGACCCTTGCTGCTGCATTCTTCGTCGCTGATGTAGAAGGAAATTACAGTTTAATCCTAGGCAGAGATTGGATTCACGCCAATCAATGTATACCTTCTACATTACATCAAATGCTGATACAATGGGTAGGCGATGACATAGAACAAGTACATGCTGATGTATCGGCCTGCATCGCTGTGGCCGATGCCCCTGTACTCTGGACTTATGAGACTGCTACATGTCTCACAGGAGTAGACTTTTCTGATTATCAATTCATAAGTATAGATAAGAAAGGTTTCATTCCTGTAATGCTAGAGCCGATGGAGAATCGGCTAAATCCTAAATAAAGCTAAATGATGAATACACACAAAGTTCATGAGTCTTTGGTCACGGACAGTTCGGGCGCCAAGGCCGGATGGTCTGGTCTTTCACAAAAGGGTTTGAACTTTAAGACCGAACATATATCACAACAAAAGGACAGTATTACGGACGATCCGGTCCCCGGGACCGGAAATTCCGCCGTCACACAAAGATCTTCTAATTCTTCTGTGGGGAACATGATAGAGGAATTCAGAGATCTTGATAAACTAGGACAGGGGTTTACATCGGCCGATCCTTTGGAGGAGATTGACATAGGGGATGGTAAAACTCCAAGGCCGACTTTTGTAAACAAGACCCTGGAGACCGATCCTAGAGATGAGATGATCGGTCTATTGAAGGAATATTCAGATTGCTTTGCTTGGAATTACACTGAGATGCCTGGATTGAGCCGAGAGATCGTAGAGCATCGGCTGCCTATTAAATCTGGTTTCAGACCTTTCAAGCAAAGAGCTAGAACATTTCGTCCAGATCTTCTCCCATGCATCAAGGACGAAATCCACCGGCTGCTAGAAGCTGATTTTATCAGACCTTGCAGATACGCAGAATGGGTCTCCAATATTGTGCCGGTGGAGAAGGAGTCAGGTAAACTTAGAGTATGCATTGATTTTCGCAATTTAAATAGAGCAACTCCTAAAGACGAATATCCCATGCCCATAGCCGACACATTAATCAATAATGCATCAGGAAATAGAATTATTAGCTTCCTTGATGGTAATGCCGGATATAATCAGATTTTCATGGCCGAAGAAGATGCGTCTAAAACGGCCTTTATATGTCCAGACTTCATTGGTTTATTTGAGTGGGTTGTCATGACATTTGGTCTGAAAAATGCTGGTGCTACTTATCAGAGAGCTATGAATTTGATCTTCCATGAATTGTTAGGAAACACTGTAGAAGTTTACATTGATGATATTGTAGTCAAATCGGCTGAGTTTAGTTCTCATATAGCTGATTTGCGCAAAGCCTTTGATAAAATGCATCAGTATGGTTTGAAAATGAACCCACGTAAATGTGTTTTTGGAGTGTCGGCTGGTAAGTTTTTAGGATTTGTCATACATGAACATGGTATAGAGATAGACCCTGACCGAATCAAGTCTATTCAGAATGTAGGACCTCCGACCTGTAAGGTCGAGGTACAGAGGTTTCTCGGCAAGGTGAATTATTTGCGAAGGTTTATTTCTAACCTAGCCGGGAAAATTGACGCGTTCACCCCTATTCTTCGGCTTAAGAATGATGCCGAATTCGCTTGGGGGCAGAGCAGCAGGAAGCATTTGATCTCATCAAAAAATACTTATCTTCGGCTCCCGTATTAAAAGCACCACGAGCAGGAGTACCATTCCGATTATACATTGCAGCTGAGGATAAGGTCATTGGGGCTGTTCTGACACAAGAAACTGAGGGAAAGGAGCATGTGGTGACATATCTAAGCCGAAGGTTGGTGGATGCTGAAACAAGGTACACTTTCATTGAAAAGTTATGCTTATGCTTGTTTTATGCATGCACCAAATGTAGATGTTATTTACTGTCTAGTCATTGCACTGTTTCTGGTCAAGCCGATGTGATCAAATACATGTTGCATAACCCAATTATGAGTGGTAGAATTGGTAAGTGGGCTTATGCACTCATAGAATATGACTTGGCCTATGAACCATTGAAATCTATGAAAGGCCAAGTCATAACAGATTTCATTGTAGAACATCGGGTTAATGATATTCATGAACTAGACATGTTATACCTCACTATTACTCCTTGGACTTTATATTTTGATGGATCGGTTTGCAATGAAGGTCAAGGAATTGGCATTGTGCTTGTTTCACCAAGTAATGTCTCCTTTGACTTCTCTAGCCGATTGAAAACTTATTGCACTAATAATCAAGCTGAATATGAGGCCCTCCTATTCGGTTTAGAGCTTTTAAATGGTATGGGAGTAAAACATGTGAAGGTATTTGGTGATTCTCAGCTGGTTGTCCAACAAGTGTTAGAAGAATATCAATGTTTTGATGGTACTCTAAATAGTTACCTTGAGAAATGTTGGAGCATAATTCATTCTTTTGACGAATTCAGTATTCGACATATCTCTAGAGTTGAGAATCATAGAGCTAACGATTTGGCACAAGATGCATCAGGTTATCGGATAAAGAGAGGGAAATTTCACAAGACCAAAAATCTGATAACCAGTGCAGAGCCAAATTCCCAGGTCGCGGACTGTCCGCGTGATGGCGCCGGACCGTCCGGGGTTACCAGAAATGTTCTCTTAATCGATTCGGCTGACAATGAAGCCGATGCAAGCGATTGGAGGACACCTATACTTAATTATTTACGAAATCCTAATATCAAAACAGATAAGAACATTCGGCGAACAGCTTTCAAGTATGTTTTGATGAGTGATGAACTTTACCGCCGAACAGTCAATGACATTCTGCTTAAGTGCTTGGGCCCAGATGATGCTATATTAGCCATGGCCGAAGTACATGAAGGGATTTGTGGTACTCATCAATCAGCTCCAAAGATGAAGTGGTTGTTGCGAAGGTCTGGTTTTTATTGGCCTAACATGATAGCTGATTGTTTCAAGTACTAAAGGGTTGCCAAGTATGTCAAAAATTCGGTGACCTACAGTTGGTCCCTGCAGCCGAATTACATCCTATTATCAAGCCTTGGCCTTTCAGAGGATGGGGATTAGACTTTATTGGAGAAATTCATCCTTCATCATCAAAGGGGCATCAGTTCGTGTTAGTTGCCACTGACTACTTTACCAAATGGACTGAAGCCGTTGCTCTGAAAAACATGACGCACAAGGAGGTAATTGAGTTCATAACTGAGCATATTATTCATAGATTCGGCATTCCCCAGACCTTGACTACAGATCAAGGGACTTCTTTTATGTCAAAGGAGGTACGTGAATTTGCTGAATTATACAGAATTAAACTACTTAATTCATCTCCATATTATGCTCAGGCCAATGGACAAGCCGAGTCTAGTAATAGGACATTGATTAATTTGATAAAAAGAAGATATCTGATAATCCTAAACATTGGCATAAGATTTTGTCCGAAGCTTTATGGGCTCATAGAATATCTAAACATAGTGCTACTAAAGTATCTCCTTTTGAGCTTGTCTATGGGCAGGAAGCAGTATTGCCTGTGGAAATAAGTTTGAATGCTGTCAGATTCGCCAGACAAAATGATCTAACTGTCACTGATTATTATAATTCAATGATGGATAATATTGATGAGGTGACCGATAAGAGGGTGATAGCTTTGGGAGCAATAGAAAAGGACAAGATTATGGTAGCCAGGGTGAGAGCACCTACAGGGGGGGTGAATAGGTGATCCTGTAAAACTTCAAAAACTTAAGCCACAAAAACTTGTTAAGAGTTAGCACAGGTATGGCCAAGTGGCTAGAGAGGAGTCAAAACACAATAACCACAAGAAGGCAATCACAGAGTTGACACGGTGGTTATCCCGTGGTTCGGCCAAGTACAAAACTTGCCTACTCCACGTTGTGGCGTCCCAACGGACGAGAGTTGCACTCAACTCCTCTCAAGTGATCCAATGATCAACTTGAATACCACGGTGTTTTTCTTTCCTTTGATCTTTTCCCGTTTGCGAGGAATCTCCACAACTTGGAGTCTCTCGCCCTTACAATTGAGTTCACAAAGAAATACGGAGTAAGGTGGGAATGAGCAACGCACACAAGACTCGAAAATCAGAGCAACAACACGCACACAAGTCGCAACAAGAGCTCGCAACGCAACACAAAGAGTTCACAACTCCACAAGAGCTCTATATGCTATCACAATGAAACGAATGCGTGAGATTGATGTCTTGGTGCTTAGAAGAGTTGTAGGAATGCTTGGTGTGCTCCTCCATGCGCCTAGGGGTCCCTTTTATAGCCCCAAGGCAGCTAGGAGCCGTTGAGTACACATCTGGAAGGCTATCCTTGCCTTCTGTCGTCGGGCGCACCGGACAGTCCGGTGCACACCGGACACTGTCCGGTGCCCGATTTGTTTCCTTAAATGGCGAAGCCGACCATTGCCGACCGTTGCAGATCTGGCGCACCAGACAGTCCGGTGCACACCGGACAGTCCGGTGCTTCCTTCCGACCGTTGGCTCGGCCACGTGTCGCGCGCCGATCGCGCGGCCGACCGTTGGCCCAGCCGACCGTTGGCTCACCGGACAGTCCGGTGCACACCGGACAGTCCGGTGAATTTTAGCCGAAGTCGCCGGAGAAAAACCCGAGAGCGGCTGATTTGCTCCCCGCTGGTCTGGCGCACCGGACACTGTCCGGTGCACACCGGACAGTCCGGTGCCCCAGCCCGAAGCAGCCTTTGGCTGTACACAGCCACTCTCCACTTCTTTTCTTTTCTTCTTTCTCCTGTTTCTAACACTTAGACAAGATGTTAGTACACAAAACTAATGTACTAAGGCTTAGAAACATACCTTTACTTGTGATTTGCACTTTGTTCATCAATGGGCATATTTTCACATTTAAGCACTTGTGTTTGCATTCAATCACCAAAATACTTAGAAATGGCCCAAAGGCACATTTCCCTTTCAATCTCCCCCTTTTTGGTGATTTATGCCAACACAACATAAAGCAACTAGAACAAGTGCAAAATCACTTCAAATAAAAACTAACTTTGAGTTTTATTCAATTTTGGCATATATGGATCATCCTTTGCCACCACTTGGTTTGTTTTTGCAAATCAAACTCAAATCTCTATCTCTAAGTCAAACACACATGTTGAAGCATAAAGAGAGTCATTCCAAAAGAGATTGATCAAAGATTTCAAAAACTCCCCCTATTTCCCATAATCAATACTTCTCCCCACAAGAAGCCAATTTTTGACAAGAGAGACAATTAAAGACAATAAAAGCTTTTGTCAAAACAAAAACTCTATCCTACTATTTTCAAAATCTCTCAAGTGGTAGCTGATCCATTTCTTGCTTTGGCCTTTATTTTCTCCCCCTTTGGCATCAAGCACCAAAACGGGATTAACCTTAGCCTTTTAACCCCATTGCCTCACCAAAGTCTTCAATTAAGAGCAAATGGCAATAAGATTTCATGAGATGAACTTGGAATTAGTTACCCTCTCATCGGAGTGCAGTGGAAGTCTTTCATGGTCCAAGTTCACCTTTTCCCTTTCAATCCTCCTTCGAGACTCAATCAAGCAAACTCAAGCAAATGGTTAGTCTCAAAGGGTCAAGTTGTAACACATCTCCCCCTAAACATGTGCATCACTTTGCAACGGACTTGTGAGGTCCAGGGAGTGTTGGTACAACTTGAGCACCACAATAAGCAACAAAATGCAGAATGAACCTGATCAAATGCATAAACACATGTATGCTACAATTCAATCCAAGTTCCGCGAATCTAAGACATTTAGCTCACTACGCAACCTGCAAAAGGTCTTCTCATCTAGAGGCTTAGTGAAGATATCGGCTAGCTGGTTCTCGGTGCTAACATGAAACACTTCGATATCTCCCTTTTGCTGGTGGTCTCTCAAAAAGTGATGCCGGATGTCTATGTGCTTTGTGCGGCTGTGTTCAACAGGATTTTCCGCCATGCGGATAGCACTCTCATTATCACATAGGAGTGGGACTTTGCTCAGATTGTAGCCAAAGTCCCGGAGGGTTTGCCTCATCCAAAGTAGTTGCACGCAACACTGACCTGCGGCAACGTACTCGGCCTCAGCGGTGGATAGGGCAACAGATGTTTGTTTCTTAGAGTTCCATGACACCAGGGACCTTCCTAAGAATTGGCACGTCCCCGATGTACTCTTCCTATCGACCTTACATCCAGCATAGTCGGAGTCTGAGTATCCAACTAAGTCAAAGGTAGATCCCTTTGGATACCAGAGCCCGAAGCAAGGCGTAGCAACCAAATATCTAAGAATTCGCTTCACCGCCACTAAGTGACACTCCTTAGGATCGGATTGAAATCTAGCACACATGCATACGCTAAGCATAATATCCGGTCTACTAGCACATAAGTAAAGCAAAGAACCTATCATTGACCGGTATGCTTTTTGATCAACGGACTTACCTCCTTTGTTGAGGTCGGTGTGTCCGTCGGTCCCCATCGGAGTCTTTGCGGGCTTGGCGTCCTTCATCCCAAACCGCTTTAGCAGATCTTGCGTGTACTTCGTTTGGGAGATGAAGGTGCCGTCCTTGAGTTGCTTCACTTGGAACCCAAGGAAGTAGTTCAACTCGCCCATCATCGACATCTCGAATTTCTGCGTCATCACCCTGCTAAACTCTTCACAAGACTTTTGGTTAGTAGAACCAAATATTATGTCATCGACATAAATTTGGCACACAAACAAATCACCATCACATGTCTTTGTAAAAAGAGTTGGATCGGCTTTCCCAACCTTGAAAGCATTAACAATTAAGAAATCTCTAAGGCATTCATACCATGCTCTTGGGGCTTGCTTAAGTCCATAGAGCGCCTTAGAGAGCTTACACACATGGTCGGGGTACCGTTCATCCTCGAAGCCAGGGGGTTGCTCCACGTACACCTCCTCCTTGATTGGCCCGTTGAGGAAAGCGCTCTTCACATCCATTTGAAACAACCTGAAAGAATGGTGAGCGGCATATGCTAGCAAGATTCGAATTGACTCTAGCCTAGCCACAGGAGCAAAGGTCTCCTCGAAATCCAAACCTGCGACTTGGGCATAACCTTTTGCCACAAGTCGAGCCTTGTTTCTCGTCACCACCCCGTGCTCGTCCTGTTTGTTGCGGAACACCCACTTGGTTCCCACAACATTTTGCTTCGGACGAGGCACCAGTGTCCAAACTTCATTGCGCTTGAAGTTGTTTAACTCCTCTTGCATGGCCAACACCCAGTCTGGATCTAGCAAGGCCTCTTCTACCCTGAAAGGCTCAATAGAAGAGACAAAGGAGTAATGCTCACAAAAATTAACTAATCGAGATCGAGTAGTTACTCCCTTGCTAATGTCACCCAGAATTTGGTCGACTGGATGATCCCTTTGAATCATCGCTCGAACTTGGGTTGGAGGTGCCGGTTGCGCTTCTTCCTCCATCACGTTATCATCTTGTGCTCCCCCTTGATCACACGCCTCCTTTTGATGAACCTGTTCATCGTCTTGAGTCGGGGGAAGCACCATAATTGAGGAAGAAGGTTGATCTTGCTCATCTTGTTCCTGTGGCCGTACTTCTCCAATCGCCATGGTCCGTATAGCGGCCGTCGGAACATCTTCTTCATCTACATCATCACAATCAACAACTTGCTCTCTTGGAGAGCCATTAGTCTCATCAAATACAACGTCGCTAGAGACTTCAACCAAACCCGATGATTTGTTGAAGACTCTATACGCCTTTGTATTTGAGTCATAACCTAACAAAAACCCTTCTACAGCTTTGGGAGCAAACTTAGAATTTCTACCTTTCTTCACTAGAATGTAGCACTTGCTCCCAAATACACGAAAGTAAGATACATTGGGTTTGTTACCGGTTAGAAGCTCATACGAAGTCTTCTTGAGGAGTCGATGAAGGTAGACCCTGTTGATGGCGTGGCAAGCCGTGTTCACGGCTTCCGTCCAAAAGCACTCGGGGGTCTTGAACTCTCCTAGCATCGTCCTCGCCATGTCGATGAGCGTCCTGTTCTTTCTCTCTACCACACCATTTTGCTGTGGTGTGTAGGGAGCGGAGAACTCGTGCTTGATCCCTTCTTCTTCAAGGAACTCCTCCACTTGAAGGTTCTTGAACTCGGACCCGTTGTCGCTCCTTATCTTTTTCACTTTGAGCTCAAACTCATTTTGAGCCCTCCTGAGGAAGCGCTTGAGGGTCCCTTGGGTTTCAGACTTATCCTGCAAAAAGAACACCCAAGTGAAGCGGGAAAAGTCATCAACAATAACTAAACCATACTTACTTCCTCCTATGCTCAGATAGGCGATAGGTCCGAAGAGGTCCATATGCAGCAGCTCCAGGGGTCTTGAAGTGGTCATCACGTTCTTGCTGTGATGCGCTCCTCCCACCTGTTTCCCTGCTTGACAAGCTGCACAAGGTCTATCTTTTTCGAAATGAACATTGGTTAGACCTATCACGTGTTCTCCCTTTAGAAGCTTGTGAAGGTTCTTCATCCCCACATGTGCTAAGCGGCGATGCCACAGCCAGCCCATGCTAGTCTTAGCTATTAAGCATGCATCTAGACCGGCCTCTTTTTTTTGCAAAGTCAACTAAATAAAGTTTGCCGTCTAGTACACCCTTAAAAGCTAGTGAACCATCACTTCTTCTAAAGACAGACACATCTATATTTGTAAACAGACAGTTATATCCCATATTGCACAATTGACTAACAGATAGTAAATTATATCCTAGTGACTCTACTAAAAACACATTAGAGATAGAGTGCTCATTAGAAATTGCAATTTTACCTAACCCTTTTACCTTGCCTTGATTCCCATCACCGAATATGATTGAATCTTGGGAATCCTTATTCTTGACGTAGGAGGTGAACATCTTCTTCTCCCCCGTCATATGGTTTGTGCATCCGCTATCAATAATCCAGCTTGACCCCCCGGATGCATAAACCTGCAAGGCAAATTTAGGCTTGGGACTTAGGTACCCAACACTTGTTGGGTCCTACAAGGTTAGTCACAATTTCCTTAGGGACCCAAATGCAAGTTTTATCACCTTTGCATTTTGCCCCTAACTTCCTAGCAATTATTTTTCTATCCTTTCTACAAATTGCAAATGAAGCATTCAAAGCACAATAAATTGTAGAAGGTTCATTCACTACTTTCCTAGGAGCATGAATAACATTCCTTCTAGGCACATGATGAATAGCATTTTTAGGAACAACATTTCTCCTAGTAACATTTCTATCATACACATAAGAGGAACTAGGAGCAAACATGGCATGAGAATCATAAACATATGAATCAAAAGCATCATGACTTACATTTCTAGTTTGTCTTCTATCATGATACAAAAATGCATGGTTCCTTTTAGCACTAGTAGCCATAGGGGCCTTCCCTTTCCCCTTGGCTGGAATGGGAGCCTTATGGCTTGTTAAGTTCTTGGCTTCCCTCTTGAAGCCAAGTCCATCCTTAATTGAGGGGTGTCTACCAACCGTGTAGGCATCCCTAGCAAATTTTAGTTTTTCAAAATCACTTTTGCTAGTCTTAAGTTGAGCATTAAGACTAGCCACTTCATCACTCAATTTTGAAATGGAAACTAAGTGTTCACTACAGGCATTAATATCAACATCCTTACACCTAGTGCAAATTTCAACATGTTCAACACAAGAGTTGGATTTATTTGCTTCTACTAGTTTAGCGTTTAAATCATCGTTTATGCTCTTTAAGTTAGAAATAGAATCATGGCATGTTGACACTTCACAAGCAAGCATTTCATTCCTCTTAATTTCTAATGCAAGAGATTTTTGAGCCTCTACAAACTTATCATGTTCTTCATACAACAAATCTTCTTGCTTTTCTAAAAGTATATTCTTTTCATTCAAGGCATCAATTAATTCATTAATTTTGTCTATCTTAGATCTATCTAAGCCCTTGAACAAACACGAATAATCTACTTCATCCTCATCACTAGATTCGTCCTCACTTGAAGAAGCATAGGTAGAGTTGCGAGTACATACCTTCTTCTCCCTTGCCATAAGGCATGTGTGACGCTCGTTGGGGAAGAGGGTTGATTTGTTGAAGGCGGTGGCGGCGAGTCCTTCATTGTCGGAGTCGGACGAGGAGCAATCTGAGTCCCACTCCTTGCCTAGATGCGCCTCGCCTTTTGCCTTCTTATAATGCTTCTTCTTTTCCCTCTTGTTTCCCTTTTCCTGGTCACTTTCATTATCAGGACAGTTAGCAATAAAATGACCAAGCTTACCGCATTTGAAGCATGATCGCTTCCCCTTGGTCTTAGTCTTGCTCGGCTGTCCATTTCGACCCTTTAGCACCGTCTTGAAGCGCTTAATGATGAGAGCCATTTCTTCATCATTAAGCCCGGCCGCCTCAATTTGCGCCACCTTGCTTGGTAGTGCCTCCTTGCTCCTCGATGCCTTGAGAGCAATGGGTTGGGGCTCGTGGATTGGACCGTTCAACGCGTCATCAACGTACCTTGCCTCCTTGATCATCATCCGCCCGCTTACAAATTTTCCAAGAATTTCTTCGGGCGACATTTTGGTGTACCTGGGATTCTCACGAATATTATTCACCAAATGAGGATCAAGAACAGTAAAGGACCTTAGCATTAGGCGGACGACGTCGTGGTCCGTCCATCGCGTGCTTCCATAGCTCCTTATCTTGTTGACAAGGGTCTTGAGCCGGTTGTATGTTTGAGTTGGCTCCTCGCCCCTTATCATCGCGAACCGTCCAAGCTCGCCCTCCACCAACTCCATTTTGGTGAGCAAGGTAGCCTCATTTCCCTCATGAGAGATCTTGAGGGTATCCCAGATTTGCTTGGCGTTATCCAAGCCACTCACTTTATTATATTCATCCCTGCACAATGAGGCTAGAAGAACAGTAGTAGCTTGTGCATTCTTATGGATTTGCTCATTAATGAATATAGGACTATCCGAACTATTAAAGTGCATTCCACTATCTACAATCTCCCATATGCTAGGATGGAGAGAGAATAGGTGACTACGCATTTTGTGGCTCCAAAATCCGTAGTCCTCCCCATCAAAGTGTGGGGGCTTGCCGAGTGGAATAGAAAGCAAATGTGAATTTGAACTTTGCGGAATACGAGAGTAGTCAAAAGAAAAGTTAGAATTAACCGGTTTCCTTTGTTTGTCGTGGTCGTCGTCCTTTTGGGAAGAAGAGGACTCATCACTGTCGTAGTAGACGATCTCCTTGATGCGTCTTGTCTTCTTCTTCTTCCCATCTCTTCGCTTGTGGCCCGAGCCCGAGTCATTGGACTTGTCATCCCTTGGCTCGTTGACGAAGGACTCCTTCTCCTTGTCGTTGATCACAATTCCCTTCCCCTTAGGATCCATCTCTTCGGGCGGTTAGTCCCTTTCTTGAAGAGAACGGCTTTGATACCAATTGAGAGCACCTAGAGGGGGGGGGTGAATAGGTGATCCTGTAAAACTTCAAAAACTTAAGCCACAAAAACTTGTTAAGAGTTAGCACAGGTATGGCCAAGTGGCTAGAGAGGAGTCAAAACACAATAACCACAAGAAGGCAATCACAGAGTTGACACGGTGGTTATCCCGTGGTTCGGCCAAGTACAAAACTTGCCTACTCCACGTTGTGGCGTCCCAACGGACGAGAGTTGCACTCAACTCCTCTCAAGTGATCCAATGATCAACTTGAATACCACGGTGTTTTTCTTTCCTTTGATCTTTTCCCGTTTGCGAGGAATCTCCACAACTTGGAGTCTCTCGCCCTTACAATTGAGTTCACAAAGAAATACGGAGTAAGGTGGGAATGAGCAACACACACAAGACTCGAAAATCAGAGCAACAACACGCACACAAGTCGCAACAAGAGCTCGCAACGCAACACAAAGAGTTCACAACTCCACAAGAGCTCTATATGCTATCACAATGAAACGAATGCGTGAGATTGATGTCTTGGTGCTTAGAAGAGTTGTAGGAATGCTTGGTGTGCTCCTCCATGCGCCTAGGGGTCCCTTTTATAGCCCCAAGGCAGCTAGGAGCCGTTGAGTACACATCTGGAAGGCTATCCTTGCCTTCTGTCGTCGGGCGCACCGGACAGTCCGGTGCACACCGGACACTGTCCGGTGCCCGATTTGTTTCCTTAAATGGCGAAGCCGACCGTTGCCGACCGTTGCAGATCTGGCGCACCGGACAGTCCGGTGCACACCGGACAGTCCGGTGCTTCCTTCCGACCGTTGGCTCGGCCACGTGTCGCGCGCCGATCGCGCGGCCGACCGTTGGCCCAGCCGACCGTTGGCTCACCGGACAGTCCGGTGCACACCGGACAGTCCGGTGAATTTTAGCCGAAGTCGCCGGAGAAAAACCCGAGAGCGGCTGATTTGCTCCCCGCTGGTCTGGCGCACCGGACACTCCCCAAGGCTGATTTGCTCCCCGCTGGTGCACACCGGACAGTCCGGTGCCCCAGCCCGAAGCAGCCTTTGGCTGTACACAGCCACTCTCCACTTCTTTTCTTTTCTTCTTTCTCCTGTTTCTAACACTTAGACAATATGTTAGTACACAAAACTAATGTACTAAGGCTTAGAAACATACCTTTACTTGTGATTTGCACTTTGTTCATCAATGGGCATATTTTCACATTTAAGCACTTGTGTTTGCATTCAATCACCAAAATACTTAGAAATGGCCCAAAGGCACATTTCCCTTTCACAGGGCCTACAATAAGAAGGTCAAAGCAAAGTCATTTCAAGTAGGGGATCTGGTGTGGAAGACCATCTTACCTCTAAGGAATAAAGACCGGAAGTTTGGAAAATGGTCGCCAAGTTGGGAGGGTCCTTATAAAGTAAAACAGGTAATGTCTGGTAACGCCTATTTGCTACAAACATTACAAGGCAAGGATTTACCAAAGGCTTTGAATGGGCGTTTCCTCAAACAGTACCATCCTAGTATGTGGCAAGATGCCTAAGAGAACCGATGTGATCACATCGAGTTAGTTGCTTTTGGTTCGCCCAGCTCCACCAAAAGGCAGGGGGCATATGTTCGAACCAAAAAAGAGCTGGCGGACGGTCCGGCCCTGAGGCCGGACGGTCCGCGGTCCGGACAGTCCGCGCCTGTGGGCCGGACGGTCCGCGCGTGCGCAGAACAGATTATGGTTCCGAGTTTTGTGCTACGGTTGTTAGCTATATTCGCGGAATTAGCTCGGAATCAGTTGTGTAAAGGGTCCAGTCCCCCTCCTCTATAAATAGAGAGGTCTACGGCCGATTTGTAACAATCAATCGAACCTTCAATCAATACAATTTACATTTTATCCTAGGAGTAGTTCTAGTTTAGTTTAGGTTTAGCTATCCAATCCCCAAATTCTTCGTCTCTCTTCGGCTCTACGTCGATTAGAGGAGTCTAGGTCGGTCGGCCCGAGCCTAGACACCACCTAGGGTCTCTCCTCCCCGACGGGGTCCCTCCCGGGAGCGAGATCCAGGCGTCGCCGGCGACTTCCGCCGCCTCTGCGTACGCGCGGATCGTCCGGCCCCCAGGGCGCGGACCGTCCGGCCGTCAGGCAGAGAAGCCCTAGCCGCGCACCAGGCCGCGGACCGTCCGGCCCTAGGCCGCGGACAGTCCGCCCCTGCGCAGAGAGTACCACCGCGCCTCGCACCAGGCCGCGGACCGTCCGGCCCCGCGCGCGGACCGTCCGCCCCTGTGCAGAGGGCATCACTACGGTTCTTGTTGAGTGTTTGACGCTCCGGAAAGACGTCAACACCTTTTATTTTGAGGAATTGGAATCTTACTAATGAAATAGACTGTTTTTTAGAATGTGACATTCCACCACTTTCCAAAGTTATCATATAAACCTATCTCAAATTCATGGGTGAGAGATAGAAATTGATTCTATAGATTTACATGCTATTTTTTATGTACAACTTATAGCACATTATTCTATTTGCTTCGCTATAACATAAATATATTATATAAATATCTCTCATATAATTTAAGATAATATATAAATATATTACATATATAAATATATGAACTTAATTAGTTTTGTCTAAATTATAATTATTAAAATGGAATTCAATTCCAACGAAACAAACGGGGTTTAAGTGAATTTAGATTATAGTTACCTAATCAAATCATAGTTGGTTAAAATAACTTTCTTACCTTTGGCACTTTTTGATAATGTAAAGATCCTTACACGTTTTTTACTACATCTAGGTGTCGATATAGCACAGCACAAAGAAATCGACGGTCTGATTCTCGGCACTAAGAGAGTAGTGGTCCGATTCTAACTTTAACACCGTGTCTAGATTACGACATGACTACTTAAAACACCAGTTTCAACGGTCGTCCCGCGTCATCTTTTTACAAATAATTTCTCACAGTTATTTCAAATTAATCGCTTATAGATGGCCAAACGGCAGCCCGCACGGGCCAGACGCACGCGAGAGACACTGGTTGAAGCTGTCTAACCAATAGAATATCATGATTAGATGTTTTTAATGTTGAATATAAATTGTATATATGTATATACGTTTTTTTGTAAAATAAAAAATATAATCGTGTCGGGCTGGACCAGCACTACGGACCGAGGCTACAGCCAAGCACGACATGTCGTTCTTGGCTCTTGCAAGCATTAAGTCGTTTCTGAAACCACATTGACGCAATAGACTACATGGTGTTTGAGATTGCTGAATTGGATGGAGCAACAATGATTTGTCACACTAACAGTAAAATGAAAGGTTATTTGTTAGTTTTAAACGTTAGTAATTGCTACGAAGTAGCATAATTTATATGGAACACATCCAGTTTTTATTGATGATTCACTTTAGCAATCACTTCATATTTTGATCTATCTTTTTATCAGTGTGACTTCATGTGACTTATTTTAGAAACTTGAGCTCACAAACTTTCTCTAATTTGGTCTCTGTATGGTGGATTATATCATTTTATAATCTCTGTTCGTTCAGTCAGTCGTTGTGAACTCTCTTATAATCGCTCACTTCATTAGCCGTGTTGTATCAAAACATATTGCATGGAGTAAACAATAACATCAGTTAGTCAAATAAAAAAAAATTATTATACAGAGAGTGGAGACAATCAATAAAAATCTTGAGATCTTTTTGGTGGATAGTTTACGTGGGTATTGTTATAAGCCGTCGCAACACACGGGCAATCGATTAGTTTGACATTATACTCAAGCTCTGATACGACACAACGCCAAGAAAGTTATGCTCCAACAAAGTATGATTATCTAATGGATTATATAAATTCAAGGAGCATATAACAAATACAGCAGAAATCGACGTGGATTACATAAATTCAAGGAGCATATGACAAATACAGCAGAAATTGACGATTGTATATGTAGCTCACAGAGAGCCATCCGTTGAAGATCGAATAACTAGTGTGAGGCAAGCCGTGATAGCCATGTATCATGTTCTGGTCATGAACTTTGGTATCTACTATGTCTCATGGTAACATAACGACATATTTGCTGCTAGTTATGAACTCATAAATGTAGAATCTACGGTATACCACAACGAAAGCAACAAATTCTACAACACAGGAACCACACAAAACAATTCCATTCTCATTAAAATTTGACGTTGCCCCATAGCAATTTTTTAGAACCTCGGCTTGTGGCAGGCAGTGGCACTCGAGTCAAAATGGTTATATCCACGGCAGTAAGCCGCCAAGAACAATGAATCGCCAGTGAAACAGTTTGACATTGACAAAGACAAGGAGCAATCACAAAAAGGATGGGTTTAAAAGCTGCAAATCCATGACTGGCAACACAGAATTCAAATCAATTACATGTAGACCTTCACTCAGTCACTAGTTAAGCATAACAAAACTTTGGTGGCCAAGTTATAGACAAGAAACAAAACGTTTATAACTTAAGTATCACCAAAAGCACCAGTGCAAAGACGATAAAAAAGGGCATTCTGCACTTTCTGCGCCAGCGATTCGAACACATCAATCGTAACTGGCATTCAGAAACTTCAACAGTTCGTTTCGCTTGCTCTCTGCTGCCTTGTCTTCCTTTGTCTTCTCAAGCTTCATCATTATCTACAAATGAAGTAGGTCAGTTAAATGCAAATCTAGTTTCACGTTTTCATTGTGCTTGTGGAAGAAATGACACCTTCAATCATTTATTTTTTATCCTCACCTTTTTACCAGAGATTGCACTCCGTTGAGTACCTTCTTCCTTTTCTTTGTCCCGTCCAAGAAACTAATAATGGATAAAATAAAGGGTGTTTCAGAATGATAAACTAAACTAAGTGCACGAAAGGCAAAACAAAATATATGGCATACCTTGGAAAGCTGGACAGGGCCATCAGCATGCTCACTCTCTTTCTTCTGTATAAAGCTCCCCCATTTATAATAGAACACAACCAACCCACCAACAGAACAAGCAGCAGGCCAATCCACCATGTTGTCACCCGTTCACCAATCCCAGCTCCAATGTCAAAGAGCCAACCCAGAAACAGGCACAAAAGAAATATAAGGACCTCTTGTGTGGAAGTATAGATAAAATGTACTTCTACCACTGACATGTTAAGTTAAGCCATCATAAAAGTTTAGTAGTTTCTGAATAAATAGGAAATTTACCTCTTTGTGTTTACTCTTGTCTCGTCTATGATGTCTATCTTTGCTCCGCTCCCTCTCCCTAAACTGTCACACAAGGGAATGATGCAATGAGGCCAAAGAAATATTGGATGCCTGCACGGCTGCACATAAAAACCTGAAAGAAAACACCAATCAGGCACAAATCGCTAGACCAGTACCTTTCTTGATCTGCTGCTCTTCTTATGTTTCCGAGATCTGCCAGACACCTCACGGTCACTGTCATAAGAGCTTGTGCTGCTACAATGAGAATAACATACTTCAGTATGAGATAAGTAGGAAGAACCTCGTGGAAACCTAAGTTTTCCTTTGTTGAGTCTGAAATAACAACACAGCTATAGCAGTTGCTAGTTCAGGACGCCATATATATGTTCACCAAATTTTCGTAGTTGCTCCTCACCACTCTTCCCAAAGGGCATGTTCGGTTACACCAATCAAGAAGGGGATTAAATCCCCTCCTAGTCAAAATTGACTAGTAGGGGATTTAATCCCCTCCAATCCCCTTCTAGATTGGTATAACCGAACAAGCCCTAAATTGACTTCATCCATCTAATCATGAAACCATCATTAGGTTCGGACTGCCTTACCTACAGTATCTAACTATTTCAAATGTACTCTTAAACAAGTAATATTATGAGATGTGGAATTCCTGGTGAAGTGATGTACTACTACACACCGAAATCCCAGGTTATTGCCCAATATAACATTCGTATATGGTACAATCCTATCCAAATAAAAACCATTAGCTCCAGATCTCCATTCCATCAATCCTAACATAACCTCCAAATCGGCGTTCCATCATTCTCAACATGATAATAAACATAAATAAAAACCATTAGTTAATACATGAACGAAACGCAGAATCCAACACCAACACTAATCACAGGTTGCTTTCTCTTGTTCCAATCTTCGAACCACGAACCCCACCTTCCAAATCGATCACGACACAACCCGTTATCCTAACCCTAGGTTGAGACACCCCGAGAGGGAAGAGGCGGATCAGATCACCTGTAGCTGTCGTCGTCGGACGCGGACCGCCGCCGCTCCCGCTCGTGGCGGCGGCGCTTGTGGCGGGACCTCCGGTCCTTGCGCGCCTTCAGCGCGGACGAGGACGTGCCCTCCTTGCGGCGGCTGCTCCGATGGCGGTGGCGGCGGCGGCGGCGGTCGATTCCCGATGAGCTGGAGCCTGAGTCGGAGGAGGATCCCGTGCTATCCGTGTAGGAGGAGGAGGAGGCAGCTGGGGACCGCGCCATGGCTCCGCCGGCGGCTCTCGAGGGGATTCACGCGACAAGAGGCCTCGCTGCCCTGATGCCCTCGCAGTCGCAGCCTCGGTTCAGAGACGTCTCCTTTCCACGAGCGCTAAATCCTCTCAAGAAAAAGGACCTGAAGAAAAAGAAACCTGCCGGGCTTTAATGTGGGCCTGGATTCCTTTCAAGAAAAAAAAACGTTTTTGGATCATATGGCCATATGGGCCTGGATTCCACTCAAGAAAAAATAAAATGGGTTTGGATCCTCACCATATTGCACAATTTAGTTTACTTTAGCTGCAATTTACTTGGGGGATGTATCTGGTGCAATCAAGTCAATCTGTGCAATTCTGCAATTAAGACACAAGAATGGAGACGTGAGGACTTTGTTTTAAAAACATCAATTTTCAAAACAACCCTCCCACCTATTCCTAGTTTTTTGAAGGTCCTCCCATCTTCATTCATGTGTCTTGGTTGCATGGTAACACCAGATACGTTCATTTACTTAGGTGGTGTTTGGTTCCTCATGAATATAAATCTCATTAACACTTTATATTGAGATTGTAAGATTATGGCACAAAATCCAATACAAAATTAAGGAGCTATTTGGCTAATAATAAGATTCTTGAATGAGATTCTAAAAATAAGGCATGAACTAAATAGGGCCTTAGTCTTCTTGAAATATAATGCACAACAGCACCGGCTTTGTCTATTGCCTTGAGGTAAAAACATCATCATTTCCCTAGTCTCATTGATCGAGTGAGATTCTATAGTTATAATATGCAGTATTGTTAAATCTTCTCCTAGTCACTTCTACTATTTTTACTGTATGATTATTGCAAAGAATTTACTCCACAATGATAGTTTACGACTGACTAGTTAGATGTTTGTGTATTGCTACGGTTTCTATATACCACATAGATAAATCTTATATAAATGAGGTGGTTGTTTAAACATGCCCTAAACATTTATAATGATCATCCTGAAAGTTCTGAGCGGCTTGCGATGATGGTGGTGATGAATCCTGCTCGTGTCCTCGCAATGGGTGCCTGTGACGACGCCCTTTCCCTCCTCAATCAAACAACTATAATCTTGAATCAAACCTAATTAATCATAAATTTACCGAATTGAAAATCCATGTATCTCGATCGATGGCTCGACAACTTTGTTGTGCTGACACTTGGTGCCATATTTGCATGGCCCATCGTCTTGATTGCGGCGATACTAAGGATGTAAACGGTACATATAGTATCGGAACGTCCGAAGAGGTTAATTATTCGACTAGATAGTTTTAACGGATATTCGCATAAAATTTATCGTCACACGCCAGATCGTTACCGTTCTCCTCCACAAGTGTGGATACTGCGGTGAGTCGTCAAAATAGCGGGCTAATGCATTTATCTCTAGTTTTTTTCATCAGCTAAGGATATATACGAATATAACTGAACCTAATGATTTAGCTCTTTTTCATATAAGATAAAGGACAAGATTCACAAGAGAAGAGACATATTTACAGGAACATGTGTAACTGAGAACCATGGCTCCATGATATACATTCAGCCGAAATACGCATGTAAGACTGGTTCCTCCTAACAATTAGTTTAAAATAAGTTAGTCTGGATATATTATAATCTCAAACAAACACACTCTATTCTAGAAAGACATGCACAATGAATTGTTATCAGCGATCATGTATAATTGCTGAGGCTGCAAAGTTCCGTTGGGAATTCATGGCCTCGTACACACACGCATGAACGGCGTAGTTAAGAGCTCTAGACTGTACAAGAAAAGTCTACGAAGAGTTATGAACGAATTCAGATGGCCATTGTGCAGCACGATCTGTCTGTACTTGAAAAAGTTACACGTGTGGTGCCAACTACCAAAAGGAAGAACCATGAGAGCGGTAGGATTCTTAAGGTTTAGGAGGGCTTATGTAGTGTTTGGTTGAGGAGCTAAGTAGAACGGAGCCGTTCCATTCCTGATTCTAGGAACGGAGCCGCTATGTTCTGTGTTTGGTAATCTGGAACGAAGCGGTTCTGTTTTTTGTTTGGTTGCAGAGTGAACGGAACGGAGCGTGACTGTGAGAGCGGGATTGGAACGGAGCGGCTCCGTCCCATTGATTTTTTGGAGCGGAATGGTTCCGGATCTGAGGAGAATATTCCCTAAGTGGAGCTATTCCATTCTAGTTACTTTGTAACCAAACAACAACAAAACTGGAACAGAACGGTTCCGTTCTACTTGTCTCTTCAACTAAACACTACCTATTTTCTTTTTAGGGCTAGTTTAGCAACCTATTTTTCTAATAGATTTTCATTTTTTAAGAGAAAATAGTTGATTTTTTTTAGAAAATAGAAATTTCTTGAGAAAATAGAGCTCACAAACTAGCTCTTAAAAAGATATTATTTTGTAGGATATATTGGTGTTGATAATCAATCTTCTCCGTCTCTTTTTATTTGTCGTTCTCATTTTCTGAGAAGTTGCCTATTTAGAAGTATAATATTTTTATAGTTTTTAGGTAATACTATGATTTTAGTTATACTATAGTATGTTATGCTATAAGGTGTTTGATTGGATTCATGAAAACTATATTTTTAAAGCCATGGTATTCTGAATACCAGATATTTTTGGAGTATTGAAAACTCCATTCCAACCTAAAGTTTTCATGATATGGCTAGCTTTTGTCTAATATTATGGTTTACAACGTTGTATCCAAACAATGTTTCACAACACCATGGTATTTTTGGAGCCGACCAAAACTACAATATTGACAACTGTTGGGGCACTACAGGAATCCAGTTAATCCCCGTCGGCTGCAAACCGACGGGAATAACCTCTAAACCGACGGGAATTACTAATTCCCGTCGGTTTATGGCTAATTCCCGTCGGTCTTAAGCCGATGGCCATCGGATGTCGGGGATACCATAATTCCCGTCGACGGCCGACGGGAATAAGTAATCCTCGTCGGCCGAGTATAGACTGACGGGAGTTATTGTTAACTGCCGTCGGCCAGGCCAGTCGACGGGAGTTATTGTTAATCCCCGTCGGCACTACGTAGCCGACGGGAGTTACTAATTAATCCCTGTTGGCCCTACCTAGCCGACGGGAGTTACTGGGCCGACAGGAATTAATTGTTAATTCCCGTCGGTTCGACCATAGCCGACGGAAATTAACTGGGCCGACGAGAATTACCCTATACTGCTACAAAACCAGCACTAAATTAGGTCACTATTTCTCCACAATTGCACACATAACATATATATCACACAGAACAGACACATTACAAACACATGCATTCATAATCAATTCACGCATTACAAACATAACATCACCAACATAGTTTACACAAACATTTCAAATAGAAAGTACAACATAAGTTCAAGTGTTTAGTTCGCGAAAAACATAGAGTCAACGAGTTAAGAAACATAGTGTGCACGAGTTCAAGTGTTTAGAGATAACCACCACTTGGGTGGTTAGAGCTTTGACCGCTGACGCCACCACCACCAGGAGGAGGGAATGCAAAGAGGGAGTCAACAAATCCAGTCTCTGTTGTGGGATCAGACCCACTACCACCCGCTTCAGGCATAACCTATGCAAGTTAGCAAATATCAACACGTTAAATACAAATATCAAAAAGTATACAAGTATATAAATTCATCGAGAGTTATCAAACGTACCCTATCTCCAGGTGCAGGTATATGTGTTGGAGGGGTGTTGAACTGTGGTGGCGGAGCTGGTGTGGATGCAAACTGGCTCCATTGTGGTGGCGGTGGAATATTTGGTGTCATCCACTATTGTTGCATTAACTGTTAAACATATATGTTACTATTGAAGATGTTGTATTGAAAAAAAAAAATTTAGAGTTCGGATTATGTGTACTCACTTGATACATCGCTTGGTTATGTGCATTGCAAGCCTCCAAAAATTCGCGTTGTTGTCTCATCTCTTCACGCATCCTCATAATCTCCAACTCCTGCTCGTTCGGTCGACGAGACCATGAGCTACGGGAAGACGAACCCGTCCTCTGAGATCTCACCGACGACGAGTCAATGAATCTGTCGAAGAGTGCGTATCTATAAGTGATTCAAAAATTGTGATTACTGCATAATCAATTTGGTGTCAACCATATAATTTCATAAGTTAGAGCTTACTGTCCATGCGCTTTGCCACCACCACTTGCGTACACCACCGAGGGATCCATCGGTTCATGTCGCCAGTCGAAGTCAGGGCCATGGCTGAAAGCATCTAGGCCCCTGGTTGGTTTTAGTGATTAATGACAACGTGATATTATATGTGACTAACGTATGTTTTGCAGAGACAAATGGTAAGTGATAGTCGCCTAGAGGGGGGGTGAATAGGGCGAAACTGAAATTTACAAATATAAACACAACTACAAGCCGGGGTTAGCGTTAGTAATAAAGAAACGAGTCCGTGAGAGAGGGCGCAAAAACAAATCCCAAGCGAATGAGCAAGTGAGACACGGAGATTTGTTTTACCGAGGTTCGGTTCTTGCAAACCTACTCCCCGTTGAGGAGGCCACAAAGGCCGGGTCTCTTTCAACCCTTCCCTCTCTCAAACGATCCACGGATCGAGTGAGCTTTCTCTTCTCAATCACTTGGAACACAAAGTTCCCGCAAGGACCACCACAAGATTGGTGTCTCTTGCCTCAATTACACGTGAGTTTGATTGCAAAGAAAGGATCAAGAAAGAAGAAAGCAATCCAAGCGCAAGAGCTCGAAAGAACACAAGCAAATCACTCTCTCTAATCACTATGTCGTTGTGTGGAGTTTGGAGAGGATTTGATCTCTTTGGTGTGTCTTGAATTGAATGCTAGAGCTCTTGTAGTAGTTGGGAAGTGGAAAACTTGGATGCAATGAATGGTGGGGTGGTTGGGGTATTTATAGCCCCAACCACCAAATGTGGCCGTTGGGAGGCTGTCTGTTCGATGGCGCACCGGACAGTCCGGTGCACACCGGACAGTCCGGTGCCCCCTGCCACGTCATCACTGCCGTTGGATTCTGACCGTTGAAGCTTCTGACTTGTGGGCCCGCCTGGGTGTCCGGTGCACACCGGACAGGTACTGTTTGATGTCCGGTGTGCCAGCATGGGCGATTCTGACTCCTGCGCGCGCTGCGCGCGCATTAAATGCCGCTGCAGGTAGCCGTTGGCGCGAAGTAGCCGTTGCTCCGAGGTTGCACCGGACAGTCCGGTGAATTATAGTGGACTAGCCGTTGGAGTTTCCCGAAGCTGGCGAGTTCCTGAGGCCGACCTCCCTTGGTGCACCGGACACTGTCCGGTGTACACCGGACAGTCCGGTGAATTATAGCCGAGTCGCCTCAGGGAATTCCCGAAGGTGGCGAGTTTGAGTCTGAGTCCCCTGGTGCACCGGACATGTCCGGTGCCGCACCGGACAGTCCGGTGCGCCAGACCAGGGGTGCCTTCGGTTGCCCCTTTGCTCCTTTGTTGAATCCAAAACTTGGTCTTTTTATTGGCTGAGTGTGAACCTTTTATACCTGTATAATCTATACACTTGGGCAAACTAGTTAGTCCAAAGATTTGTGTTGGGCAATTCAACCACCAAAATTAATTAGGGACTAGGTGTAAGCCTAATTCCCTTTCAATCTCCCCCTTTTTGGTGATTGATGCCAACACAAACCAAAGCAAATATAGAAGTGCATAATTGAACTAGTTTGCATAATGTAAGTGCAAAGGTTGCTTGGAATTGAGCCAATATAAATACTTATAAGATATGAATGGATTGTTTCTTTCAATAAAACATTTTGGACCACGCTTGCACCACATGTTTTGTTTTTGCAAAATTCTTTTGTAAATTCTTTTCAGAGTTCTTTTGCAAATAGTCAAAGGTAATGAATACGATTTTGCAAAGCATTTTCAAGTTTTGAAATTTTCTCCCCTGTTTCAAATGCTTCTCCTTTGACTAAACAAAACTCCCCCTAAATGAGATCCTCCTCTTAGTGTTCAAGAGGGTTTTGATATATCATTTTAAAATACTATTTTCTCCCCCTTTTGAACACAATAGGAAAACCAATTGAAAATATTCAACACTAAGTTTTTGAAATTGGAAATTGGTGGTGGTGCGGTCCTTTTGCTTTGGGCTCATTTCTCCCCCTTTTTGGCATGAATCGCCAAAAACGGAGTCATTAGAGCCCTAGAAGTGCTATCTTCCCCTTTGGTCATAAATGAGTTAAGATTTTACCAAATACGAAGTCCGGTCCTTTTGCCTTGATGCTCATTTCTCTCCAAAGAATAGAGAGTTGCTTGGAGTGATGGCGAAGGATGAGTAGTAGAGTAGAGTGGAAGCCTTGTCTTCGCCGAAGACTCCAATTCCCTTTCAATATACCTATGACTTGGTTTGAAATAGACTTGAAAACACATTAGTCATAGCATATAAAAGAGATATGATCAAAGGTACATTTATGAGCAATGTGTGCAAGTTTAGCAAAAGAAATTTCTAGAATCAAGAATATTAAGCTCATGCCTAAGTTTGTTAAAAGATTGTTCATCAAGAGGCTTGGTAAAGATATCGGCTAATTGATCTTTAGTGTTAATGTAAGAAATCTCGATATCTCCCTTTTGTTGGTGATCCCTAAGAAAATGATACCGAATGGCTATGTGCTTAGTGCGGCTATGCTCGACGGGATTGTCGGCCATTTTGATTGCACTCTCATTATCACATAGCAAAGGGACTTTGGTTAGTTTGTAACCATAGTCCCGCAGGGTTTGCCTCATCCAAAGCAATTGCGCGCAACAGTGACCTGCGGCAATGTACTCGGCTTCGGCGGTGGAAAGAGCAACCGAATTTTGCTTCTTTGAAGCCCAAGACACCAAGGATCTTCCCAAGAACTGGCAAGTCCCCGATGTGCTCTTCCTATTGATTTTGCATCCTGCCCAATCGGCATCCGAATATCCAATCAAATCAAATGTGGATCCCCTAGGATACCAAAGTCCAAACTTAGGAGTATAAGCCAAATATCTCAAGATTCGTTTCACGGCCGTAAGGTGAGCTTCCTTAGGGTCGGCTTGGAATCTTGCACACATACATACGGAGAGCATAATATCCGGTCGAGATGCACATAAATAGAGTAAAGAACCTATCATCGACCGGTATACCTTTTGATCTACGGACTTACCTCCCGTGTCGAGGTCGAGATGCCCATTAGTTCCCATGGGTGTCTTGATGGGTTTGGCGTCCTTCATTCCAAACTTGCTAAGAATATCTTGGGTGTACTTCGTTTGGCTTAGGAAGGTGCCCTCTTGGAGTTGCTTTACTTGAAATCCCAGAAAATACTTCAACTCCCCCATCATAGACATCTCGAATTTCTGTGTCATAATCCTACTAAACTCTTCACAAGTAGACTCGTTAGTAGACCCAAATATAATATCATCAACATAAATTTGGCATACAAACAAGTCATTTTCAAGAGTTTTAGTAAAGAGTGTAGGATCGGCCTTGCCAACTTTGAAGCCATTAGCAATAAGGAAATCTCTAAGGCATTCATACCATGCTCTTGGGGCTTGCTTGAGCCCATAAAGCGCCTTAGAGAGCCTATAGACATGGTTAGGGTACTCACTGTCTTCAAAGCCGGGAGGTTGCTCAACATAGACCTCTTCCTTGATTGGTCCGTTGAGGAAAGCACTTTTCACGTCCATTTGATAAAGCTTAAAGCCATGGTAAGTAGCATAGGCTAATAATATGCGAATTGACTCAAGCCTAGCTACGGGTGCATAAGTTTCACCGAAGTCCAAACCTTCGACTTGGGAGTATCCTTTGGCCACAAGTCGAGCTTTGTTCCTTGTCACCACACCATGCTCGTCTTGCTTGTTGCGGAAGACCCATTTGGTTCCTACAACATTTTGGTTAGGACGTGGAACCAAATGCCATACCTCATTTCTGGTGAAGTTGTTGAGCTCCTCTTGCATCGCCACCACCCAATCCGAATCTTGGAGAGCTTCCTCTACCCTGTGTGGCTCAATAGAGGAAACAAAAGAGTAATGTTCACAAAAATGAGCAACCCGAGATCTAGTAGTTACCCCCTTATGAATGTCGCCGAGGATGGTGTCGACGGGGTGATCTCGTTGGATTGCTTGGTGGACTCTTGGGTGTGGCGGCCTTTGCTCTTCATCCTCCTTGTCTTGATCAGTTGCATCTCCTCCTTGATCATTGCCGTCATCTTGAGGTGGCTCATTTGCTTGATCTTCTACTTCATCAACTTGAGCTTCATCCTCATTTTGAGTTGGTGGAGATGCTTGCATGGAGGAGGAAGGTTGATCTTGTCCATTTGAAGGCTCTTTGGATTCCTTAGGACACACATCCCCAATGGACATGTTCCTTAGCGCTATGCATGGAGCCTCTTCTTCACCTATCTCATCAAGATCAACTTGCTCTACTTGAGAGCCATTAGTTTCATCAAACACAACGTCACATGAGACTTCAACTAGTCCAGTGGACTTGTTAAAGACCCTATATGCCCTTGTGTTTGAGTCATAACCAAGTAAAAAGCCTTCTACAGTTTTAGGAGCAAATTTAGATTTTCTACCTCTTTTAACAAGAATAAAGCATTTGCTGCCAAAAACTCTAAAGTATGAAATGTTGGGCTTTTTACCGGTTAGGAGTTCATATGATGTCTTCTTGAGGATTCGGTGAAGATATAACCGGTTGATGGCGTAGCAGGCGGTGTTGACCGCCTCGGCCCAAAACCGATCCGAAGTCTTGTACTCATCAAGCATGGTCCTTGCCATGTCCAATAGAGTTCTATTCTTCCTCTCCACTACACCATTTTGTTGTGGTGTGTAGGGAGAAGAGAACTCATGCTTGATTCCCTCCTCCTCAAGGAAGCCTTCAATTTGAGAATTCTTGAACTCCGTCCCATTGTCGCTTCTTATTTTCTTGATCCTTAAGCCGAACTCATTTTGAGCCCGTCTCAAGAATCCCTTTAAGGTCTCTTGGGTTTGAGATTTTTCCTGTAAAAAGAATACCCAAGTGAAGCGAGAATAATCATCCACAATAACTAGACAGTACTTACTCCCGCCGATGCTTATGTAAGCGATCGGGCCGAATAGATCCATGTGTAGAAGCTCCAGTGGCCTGTCACTAGTCATGATGTTCTTGTGTGGATGATGGGTGCCAACTTGCTTCCCGGCTTGGCATGCGCTACAAATCCTGTCTTTCTCAAAATGAACATTTGTTAGTCCTAAAATGTGCTCTCCCTTTAGAAGCTTATGAAGATTCTTCATCCCAACATGGGCTAGTCGGCGGTGCCAGAGCCAACCCATGTTAGTCTTAGCAATCAAGCAAGTGTCGAGTTCAGCTCTATCAAAATCCACCAAGTATAGCTGACCCTCTAACACTCCCTTGAATGCTATTGAATCATCACTTCTTCTGAAGACAGTAACACCTACATCAGTAAATAGACAGTTGTAGCCCATTTGGCATAATTGAGATACGGAAAGCAAATTGTAATCTAAAGAATCAACAAGAAAAACATTGGAAATAGAATGGTCAGGAGATATAGCAATTTTACCCAATCCTTTGACCAAACCTTGATTTCCATCCCCGAATGTGATAGCTCGTTGGGGATCTTGGTTTTTCTCATATGAGGAGAACATTCTTTTCTCCCCAGTCATATGGTTTGTGCACCCGCTGTCGAGTATCCGACTTGAGCCCCCGGATGCATAAACCTACAAAACAAATTTAGTTCTTGACTTTAGGTACCCAAACTGTTTTGGGTCCTTTGGCATTAGAAACAAGAACTTTGGGTACCCAAACACAAGTCTTGGAACCCTTGTGTTTGCCCCCAACAAACTTGGCAACTACTTTGCCGGATTTGTTAGTCAAAACATAGGATGCATCAAAAGTTTTAAATGAAATAGCATGATCATTTGATGCATTAGGAGTTTTCTTTCTAGGCAACTTAGCACGGGTTGGTTGCCTAGAACTAGATGTCTCACCCTTATACATAAAAGCATGGTTAGGGCCAGAGTGAGACTTCCTAGAATGAGTTCTCCTAATTTTGCTCTCAGGATAACCGGCAGGGTACAAAATGTAACCCTCGTTATCCTGAGGCATGGGAGCCTTGCCCTTAACAAAGTTAGACAAGTTCTTAGGAGGGGTATTAAGTTTGACATTGTCTCCCCTTTGGAAGCCAATGCCATCCTTAATGCCAGGGCGTCTCCCATTATAAAGCATGCTACGAGCAAATTTAAATTTCTCATTCTCTAAGTTGTGCTCGGCAATTTTAGCATCTAGTTTTGCTATATGATCATTTTGTTGTTTAATTAAAGCCATATGATCATGAATAGCATCAATATCAACATTTTTACATCTAGTGCAAATAGTGACATGCTCAATGGTGGATGTGAATGGTTTGCAAGAATTAAGTTCAACAATCTTAGCACGAAGTATATCATTCTTATCTCTAAGATCAGAAATTGTAATTTTGCAAACATCAAAATCTTTAGCCTTAGCAATTAAATTTTCATTTTCTAATCTAAGGCTAGCAAGAGATACATTCAATTCATCAATCTTAGCAAGCAAATCAACATTATCATCTCTAAGATTGGGAATTGAAACATCACAAATATGTGAATCAACCTTAGCATTTAAACTAGCATTTTCATTTCTAAGGTTGTCAATAATCTCACGACAAGTGCTTAGCTCACTAGACAATTTTTCACATTTTTCTACTTGTAGAGCGTAAGCATTTTTAACCTTAACATGTTTCTTGTTTTCCTTAATAAGGAGGTCCTCTTGAGAATCCAAAAGGTCATCCTTTTCATGAATAGCACTAACCAATTCATTCAATTTTTCCTTTTGAGCTATGTTAAGGTTGGCAAAAAGGGAACGCAAATTATCTTCCTCATCACTAGCATTGTCATCACTAGAGGATTCATATTTAGTGGAGGATTTAGATTTAACCTTCTTTTTGCCGTCCTTTGCCATGAGGCACTTGTGGCCGACGTTGGGGAAGAGAAGCCCCTTGGTGACGGCGATGTTGGCGGCGTCCTCGTCGTTGGAGGAGTCGCTTGAGCTCTCGTCGGAGTCCCACTCGCGACAAACATGGGCATCGCCGCCCTTCTTCTTGTAATACCTCTTCTTCTCCTTTCTTCTCCCCTTCTTGTCGTCGCCTCGGTCACTGTCACTAGATATAGGACATTTAGCAATAAAATGACCGGGCTTACCACACTTGTAGCAAACCTTCTTGGAGCGGGACTTGTAATCCTTCCCCCTCCTTTGCTTGAGGATTTGGCGGAAGCTCTTGATGACGAGCGCCATTTCCTCATTGTCGAGCTTGGAGGCGTCTATGGGTTGTCGACTTGGTGTAGACTCCTCCTTCTTCTCCTCCGTTGCCTTGAATGCAACGGGTTGAGCTTCGGATGTGGTGGCATCATCAAGCTCGTTGATCTTCCTCGAGCCTTCGATCATGCACTCAAAACTTACAAAATTCCCGATAACTTCCTCGGGGGTCATTTTAGTATATCTAGGATTACCACGAATTAATTGAACTTGAGTAGGGTTAAGGAAAATAAGTGATCTTAGAATAACCTTAACCACCTCGTGGTCATCCCACTTTACGCTCCCGAGGTTGCGCGCTTGGTTCACCAAGGTCTTGAGCCGATTGTACATGTGTTGTGGCTCCTCCCCTTTGCGAAGCCGGAACCGACCGAGCTCCCCCTCAATTGTTTCCCGCTTGGTGATCTTGGTGAGCTCATCACCTTCATGCGCGGTCTTGAGTAAATCCCAAATCTCCTTTGCGTTCTTCAACCCTTGAACTTTGTTATACTCCTCTCTACTCAAAGAGGCTAGGAGTATTGTTGTTGCTTGAGAGTTGAAGTGCTCGATTTGGGCCACCTCATCCTCATCATAGTTCTCATCCCCTACGGATGGTACCTGCGCACCAAACTCAACAACATCCCATATGCTTTTGTGGAGCGAGGTTAGATGAAATCGCATTAAATCGCTCCACCTAGCGTAATCTTCACCATCAAAAGTTGGTGGTTTGCCTAATGGGACAGAAAGTAAAGGTGTATGTTTGGAAATGCGAGGGTAGCGTAGGGGGATCTTACTATACTTCTTGCGCTCTTGGCGCTTAGAAGTGACGGAGGGCGCATCGGAGTCGGAGGTCGATGTTGATGAAGTGTCGGTCTCGTAGTAGACCACCTTCCTCATCCTTTTGTGCTTGTCCCCTCTCCGATGCGGCTTGTGAGAAGAAGACTTTTCCTTCTTCTCTTTGTGGTGAGAGGAGGAAGACTTTTTCTCCTTCCGTTTGGAGGAGTCCTTCTTCTTCTCCTTCCTCTTGGTGCGGGACTCTTCCGATGAAGTGCTCCCATGGCTTGTAGTGGGCTTTTCGCCGGTCTCCATCTCCTTCTTGGCGTGATCTCCCGACATCACTTCGAGCGGTTAGGCTCTAATGAAGCACCGGGCTCCGATACCAATTGATAGTCGCCTAGAGGGGGGGTGAATAGGGCGAAACTGAAATTTACAAATATAAACACAACTACAAGCCGGGGTTAGCGTTAGTAATAAAGAAACGAGTCCGTGAGAGAGGGCGCAAAAACAAATCCCAAGCGAATGAGCAAGTGAGACACGGAGATTTGTTTTACCGAGGTTCGGTTCTTGCAAACCTACTCCCCGTTGAGGAGGCCACAAAGGCCGGGTCTCTTTCAACCCTTCCCTCTCTCAAACGATCCACGGATCGAGTGAGCTTTCTCTTCTCAATCACTTGGAACACAAAGTTCCCGCAAGGACCACCACAAGATTGGTGTCTCTTGCCTCAATTACACGTGAGTTTGATTGCAAAGAAAGGATCAAGAAAGAAGAAAGCAATCCAAGCGCAAGAGCTCGAAAGAACACAAGCAAATCACTCTCTCTAATCACTATGTCGTTGTGTGGAGTTTGGAGAGGATTTGATCTCTTTGGTGTGTCTTGAATTGAATGCTAGAGCTCTTGTAGTAGTTGGGAAGTGGAAAACTTGGATGCAATGAATGGTGGGGTGGTTGGGGTATTTATAGCCCCAACCACCAAATGTGGCCGTTGGGAGGCTGTCTGTTCGATGGCGCACCGGACAGTCCGGTGCACACCGGACAGTCCGGTGCCCCCTGCCACGTCATCATTGCCGTTGGATTCTGACCGTTGAAGCTTCTGACTTGTGGGCCCGCCTGGGTGTCCGGTGCACACCGGACAGGTACTGTTTGATGTCCGGTGTGCCAGCATGGGCGATTCTGACTCCTGCGCGCGCTGCGCGCGCATTAAATGCCGCTGCAGGTAGCCGTTGGCGCGAAGTAGCCGTTGCTCCGAGGTTGCACCGGACAGTCCGGTGCACATCGGACAGTCCGGTGAATTATAGTGGACTAGCCGTTGGAGTTTCCCGAAGCTGGCGAGTTCCTGAGGCTGACCTCCCTTGGTGCACCGGACACTGTCCGGTGTACACCGGACAGTCCGGTGAATTATAGCCGAGTCGCCTCAGGGAATTCCCGAAGGTGGCGAGTTTGAGTCTGAGTCCCCTGGTGCACCGGACATGTCCGGTGCCGCACCGGACAGTCCGGTGCGCCAGACCAGGGGTGCCTTCGGTTGCCCCTTTGCTCCTTTGTTGAATCCAAAACTTGGTCTTTTTATTGGCTGAGTGTGAACCTTTTATACCTGTATAATCTATACACTTGGGCAAACTAGTTAGTCCAAAGATTTGTGTTGGGCAATTCAACCACCAAAATTAATTAGGGACTAGGTGTAAGCCTAATTCCCTTTCAGTAAGTTAGGTCGCACGACAGGTATAAGTACTACAACGGTGAAAACAATCCCGGAGATAAGAACTCGAAGCGACGGCTAAAACGACGAAACAAAAGGCAAAGGTCTACGGAGTCCGAGTGTCAAGGAGATGTGGACACTCGCGATTTAGTTAGGTCTTTTATTCTCTTTTAGCCGTACTATAAAGAGGGGTTGTTGATAAATAGTTTGACCAAGAAAGTTCTAGTGTAGTGTTGGTGCACAATCACACTCACATATAGTGCTAGGTGTCACTCTAGAACTCACTCACAAGTTAGAACGAAAACCGATTTGAAAATCAGCTGAAAAACAAGAGTTAGTGTTTCTGGCATTGGGGCACCGGACTGTCCGGTGTGCACCGGACTGTCCGGTGCACCCTCTGTCAGGTGGGGCCAGGCTGGTCCGAGGCAGAGGCATTCCCTCCGCAGAAACCCGAGAGCGCAGGTTTCAGAGTTGAATTTTAGTGGCGCACCGAACATCGCACCGGACTGTCCGGTGTGCACCGGACAGTGACTGTTCACTGTCCGGTGTGCCATGAGTCCAACGGCTAGCTGTCAGAACTAGCCGTTGGAAACGACCGTTGGCGCACCGGTGGCGCACCGGACTGTCCGGTGCGCCATTGCGCAGTGAGATGCCTGTAACGGCTAGTTGGTGGGTGAGGGCTATTTATACCCCTTCCACCCACCATATTCAATGTCTTGCACTCCACATTTATTCCAGCACATTGCTAGAGCATTGCAAGCACCAAAAGCCTAGTGAGGAGATTAGAGAATCTTAATCCGCGTTTGTTCCTCATTAGCGCTAGCGAGAGCCACCTAGAGCACACACCACTTGCATTAGGCTTCTCTTGGTCAAGCGAAAGTCTACGGCTTGTTACTCTTGGTGATCGGCATCACCTAGACGGCTTGGTGGCGTTGGGAGCTCGGTGATCACCGTGAAGATCTTGTTGGTGACCCGACTCAAGTTTGTAAGCGGTCTCGAGGGATCCACCGCGCCGGAGTGGCAAAGGATCATCTCGTAGTGAGCACTTGGTTCTTGCGAGGACCAAGGGGGAGCGATACCCTTGCGCGGGTGCTCCAACGAGGACTAGTGGAGAGTGCCGACTCTTCGATACCTCGGGAAAAATTGGAGGAGTCTTCTAAACCTTGCTTTACATTCCACACTTAATTCAAGCACTTTACATTGTGTATTTGTTTAGCAAGTATTTGAAGTATTGTCTTAGCATTGTTGCATTTCTAGTATTATATTCTTAATGCTAGTTGTTGGGGTGAAGTTGGGCTCTTGCTTAGCTCTTGCTTAGGTTTTAATTAGTGTTGATTTTTAGAAAAGCCCAATTCACCCCCCTCTTGGGCATCATGATCCTTTCAATTGGTATCGGAGCCTTGTTGCTCGTAGATTAGCTTAACCGCTAGAGTTACGATGTCCGGTGAGGATGGACCTCCTCCCGTTTTTGATGGTGACGATTTTCCTTATTGGAAAATTCGTATGGAAGCATACTTAGAGGCTATAGACATTGGTGTCTATAAAGCCGCCACATAAGGATTCCCCGAACCTAGAGATCCCACAAATCTTGTAGGTGATGAGTTCAATTATGAGAAATGGAATGCTAAGGCCAAAAACACCCTTTTTAGGGGCCTTTGCAAAGATGTGTTCAATAGAGTAAGAAATCATAAAAATGCTCATGATTTGTGGATGGACATTTGTGCTCTACACGAAGGAACTAGAAGTGAACGTGAGGAAAGATATCACATAGCCATGAGAAAGTTAAATTCTTTTGAAATGCTTACTAATGAAAATGCAAATGCTATGTACTCACGTCTCAATATTCTTGTAGAGGAAGTTAATGGATTGGGGCTTACTCAAATCTCACAACCAAAAGTTGTGAGGAAGATTCTCAGTGTCCTCCCAATAGACAAATATGGACACATTGTCACTGTGCTACATCAAATGGATCTTTCAGTTACCACACCTACACAAATTTTGGGAAAGATCAATGCCCATGAAATGTACATGCACATCAACGACAAAGAAGAATCATCTTCCAAAAGAAAGGATTTGGCTCTCAAAGCAAATCATGAAAGAAAAGGAAAAGCAAAAATACAAGTTGAGGAAGAATCCTCAAGTGATGATGACCTTGATGCAAACATTGCCTTGATGGTAAGGAAGACCACCAAGATGTTGAAGAAGCTAAATAGAGAAGACATCAAATTTGATTCAAGAAAGAAGAAATTCTTTTCCAACAAAAGAAAGCCCATTTCTGAGATGGACTGCTACAACTGTGGTGAGCTTGGTCATCTTGCTCATCAATGCAACAAGCCCAAGAAGAATAAGTTCAAGGGCAAGAAAGAAGATGACAGCGATGATGAAAAGAAGGAAAAGAAATTCTTCAAGAAGAAGGATGGGAAGCAAAAGAGGTTCCACAAGAAGAAGAATGGAAAGGCATATATTGTTGGCGACTGGCTCACCAACATTGAATCATCAAGTGGGTCTTCTTCAAGTGAAGAAGAGAATGATGAAAAAGTTGCCGCCATCGCCGAGGACTTCTCTTCACCACCACCATCGCCATCATCAACTTCTCACCTATGCCTCATGGCTAGGGGTGAACGGAAGGTACAAAATGATATTAATATTGCTGATGATAGTGATAGTGATAGTGATGAGGAATTTGCTTCACCTTCATATGATGAGTTAGCTGACTTGCTTAAAGAATATACTCAAATCATTAGAAAGTCAAAAGCTAAATGTGATAGGTTGAAAAATGAAAATGAATCTTTAAATGCCAAATATGACATAGTTATAAAGGCTAGTGATGAAATAAAAGAAGAGAATAAAACTATGTCATCAACTATAAATGAGCTCACAAACTCCCTAAAAGATGCTAAGGAAAAATATGACAAATTAAATGAAGCTAATAGGGAGTTGCAAAATAGACTAGTAAAGATCAAGGAAGACTATACTCAAATTAAATTTGATCATGACAATCTTCTTGTTGAAAATGAACTTTTATCTTGCAAAACACATGAGGCTATTAACCCTGTTGTTAAGTTTGATGTAGCAACCTCATGTGATGATTTGAGTCAAGAAGAGCAAACTAGTCTACATGCTGAATTGACTGAAAAGTTGAAGTCCTGACTTTAGACAACCAAAAATTGAAGAATTACTTGACTGATGCAACTACTAGAGGAAAGGTTGCTATTGAGAACAATGATTTCAACAATGAGTTGGCAGTGGATAATCAAAGGCTTAAAAATGAGGTCAATAAACTAAAAAGTGAAAATGAACATCTTGCAACAAGTGTGCAAAAGTTCAACAAGGGTCAATACCTCCAAAATGAGCTGCTTATGAACACTGTTATGAAAAACAACAATAGTGGTATTGGATACAATGCTTTTGTGCAAAAGAAAGCTACCACTCAATACAAGCCAAAGCAGACTCACAAGCCTATCAAATGCTTTGAGTGTGGAAATGAAGGTCATTTTGCCCACAACTACAAAGCCAAACCACCAACTCCCTTGCCTAAGCACTCAAGACCATTTGCTTTCAATGCTCATTATGTTCTAAGAAAGGTTGCAAATGGAAAGGTTAAAGTTACATTCCTAGGTCCACCAAACAAGAGTAGACCTAGACAAATCTGGGTGGCAAAGTCCTTAATTGAGAGAGTCACTGGTCCTATGCAATATAGGGCCTTCAAAACTCAAGCTTGAATTGTCTGTGGATGTAGGTGAACTACAAGACCGGTGGGAGTCATTGGGTTATTGACAGTGGATGCACACAACATATGACAGGCAACCCACGGATGTTCACCTCACTGGATGAAAATGTTGATGGTCAAGATAAAATCACATTTGGAGACAATTCAAAAGGAAAAGTACAAGGACTTGGCAAGGTGGCAATCTCAAATGATCTCTCAATATCAAATGTTCTCTTAGTTGCACCTTTGAGCTTCAATTTATTATCAGTGGGTCAACTCTGTGATCTTGGACTTCAATGCTTATTCACTCCAACAGAGGTTATTGTAACAAAGATGGATGATGAATCAATGGTGTTCAAAGGTTTTAGGTACAACAACCTCTACTTAGTGGATTTCACTTTAGAAGATGCAGACTTAAGAACTTGCCTGTTCACCAAAGCTTCACTTGGATGGCTCTGGCATAGGAGGCTTGCACATGTTGGGATGAGCACACTCAAGAAGGTATTAAAGAAAGATATGGTTAGAGGATTAAAGGATGTGGTGTTTGAAAAAGACAAGCCATGCAGTGCATGTCAAGCTGGAAAGCAAGTTGCTAATACACATCCTACTAAAGCTTTCATGTCAACTTCAAGGCCACTAGAACTACTTCATATGGATTTATTTGGACCTACAAATTATGTAAGTGCCGGTGGCAACCTCTACTGTCTAGTGATTGTTGATGACTTCTCAAGATACACTTGGGTGTTCTTTCTCCATGACAAATCTGAAGTTGCATCTATATTCAAGAAGTTTGCCAAGAAAGCACAAAATGAATTTGATTGCAAGATCAAGAAAATTAGAAGTGATAATGGCAAAGAATTTGACAACACCAACATTCATGAGTACTGTGATGAAATTGGGATCAAGCATGAAGTATCTGCCACATACACACCTCAACAAAATGGAGTTGTTGAAAGGAAGAACATGACCTTGATCACTCTTGCAAGAACAATGATTGATGAGTATAACACACCGGAGAGGTTTTGGGCCGAAGCTGTCAACACTGCTTGTTATGCATCAAACAGGCTATTTCCTCACCGGCTACTTGCGAATACTCCTTATGAACTGCTAAATGGGAAAAAGCCAGACGTCTCCTTCTTCCGGGTGTTTGGGTGCAAATGCTACATCTACAGGAAACGCCATCACCTAGGGAAGTTTCAAAGACGTTGTGATATTGGTTTTCTTTTGGGTTATTCATTAAAGTCCAAAGCATATCGAGTATTCAACCATGCCACTGGCGTGGTAGAAGAAACATATGATGTGGAATTTGATGAGACTAATGGCTCCCAAGGAGCACTTGAAAATCTTGATGATGTAGGTGATGAGCCACTTAGGGAAGCAATGAAGAACATGCCTATTGGAGCTATCAAACCAAAAGAAGATGAAGAAGAGGTGCAAATCATTGACAGGCCTTCTTCATCAAATGTACCACAAGATGATGAAAAAGATGAGAGGCATGCAAATGAAGATACATTTGTCTCTCATGAACAAGCAAGGGTACAAGCCGAAGATGTTGATGCTCCAGGATCTTCTTCCCAAGTGGTTGACAGGAGAAACTCATCACTACTTCAAGCTCATCCTCAAAACCAAATCATCGGGAGTCCTTCACAAGGGGTTATTACTCGATCACATAGACATGCTTCTTTTATTGAACACCACTCCTTTGTTTCTTGTGTTGAGCCTACTTGTATAGATGAGGCGCTACAGGATCCGGACTGGGTGAATGCCATGCATGAAGAACTTAACAACTTCACCCGTAACGAAGTTTGGACCCTGGAGAAGCCCCCACAAGATGCAAGAATCATTGGAACAAAGTGGGTGTTCAGAAACAAACAAGATGATCAAGGTGTGATTATAAGAAACAAGGCAAGACTTGTTGCAAAGGGATTCTCTCAAGTTGAAGGCTTAGATTTTGGAGAGACCTTTGCACCGGTTGCTCGACTGGAAGCCATCCGTATCCTACTTGCATATGCATCATGCTATGATATAAAACTTTATCAAATGGATGTAAAAAGTGCATTTTTAAATGGCTTCATAAATGAACTTGTATATGTTGAGCAACCACCTGGATTTGAAGACCCTAGATATCCTAACCATGCTTACAGGTTGTCCAAGGCGCTTTATGGGCTAAAGCAGGCTCCAAGGGCTTGGTATGAGCGCCTTCGCGACTTCCTCATCGAAAAGGGCTTCAAGATCGGGACCGTCGACACAACTCTTTTCACAAAGAAACATAACAGTGATATTTTCATTTGTCAAGTATATGTTGATGATATAATCTTTGGCTCGACAAATGACTATCATTGCAAGGAATTTGGTGAGTTGATGTCGAAGGAGTTCGAGATGTCAATGATTGGTGAGCTAACGTACTTCCTCGGCTTTCAAGTCAAGCAAATGAAAGATGGTAACTTTCTCTCACAAGAGAAGTATACCAAAGACTTGTTGAAAAGGTTCAACATGGAGAAGTGCAAACCAATCAAGACCCCCATGCCTACAAATGGACATCTCGACTTAGATGAGGGAGGTAACCCTGTTAATCAAACTCTCTACCGTTCCATGATCGGTAGTTTATTGTACCTTACCGCATCTAGGCCCGATATTATGTTTAGTGTCTGCATGTGTGCTAGATTTCAATCTAATCCTAAGAAAGCTCATCTTCGCGCTGTTAAGAGAATTCTTAGGTATCTCAGGCACACCACAAGCATTGGTCTGTGGTATCCCAAAGGAGCTACTTTTGATTTAATTGGCTATTCCGATTCGGATTATGCCGGTTGCAAAATTGATAGGAAAAGTACTTCTGGGGGATGCCATCTTCTTGGTAGATCACTAGTTTCATAGACATCCAAAAAGCAAAACAGTGTTGCCTTGTCAACTGCCGAAGCGGAATACATTGCCGCAGGTGCTTGTTGTACACAAATTTTATATATGAAACAAACTCTTCTAGACTATGGCGTAGTTCTAGAAAAGGTACCTTTGTTGTGTGATAATGAGAGTGCTGTTAAAATTGCTAATAATCCTGTACAACACTCTCGCACCAAGCACATTGATATCCGTCATCACTTCCTTAGAGATCATGTTGCTAAAGGAGATATCATTTTAGAAGGAGTGAGGTCGGAAGATCAATTAGCGGATATTTTCACTAAGCCACTTGATAAGACCCGCTTTTGCATGTTGAGGAATGAACTAAATATTCTTGATCTCAGAAATTTTATGTAAAATGTCAAATGGTGTTGTCAAGCTTGCATTGCATGTTTAAATTTCTTGTATTGCATCTAGGGCTTGTCTAACCGAGTTGAGATAACCGCCAACAAAGCGAGTGAAAAAGCTTAACTCGGGTCAAACTTGACAAGTCTTAGTTTTAAGCTCTTAGCACTTAAATTCTTACTTGTTATGCAATTGTTGGTTCTTGAAATATGCATGAGGTACTGCACTTAGGGGGAGTATTCAAAACTCAAATCACTCATGAAAACCCCTAGTGCAAGCCAAAATGCAAATTTCACCATTTGCTTATTTTCTCTAAAAATTATCTAGCCTATGGCAAAATATTTTGAAAAGTATATGAGGGTGCCAATACCTGTCCCAACAAGTGTTATTTTGTGTGATTATAAGTTGGGATTTGGTTTGGTTGGAAGTTAGATAGAAAAATTCAAAATTTTCCAATCTTCCCTCTGTCTGGGCTCACCGGACAGTCCGGTGTGCACCGGACACTGCACTGTGCAATGTCCGGTGCACCGGCAGCCGCGCGCTAAAAATCCTTTTTCCTGCGCGCTGTCCGGTGGTTCACCGGACAGCTACTGTGCGCTGTCCGGTGTGCACCGGACAGGCACTGTAGACTGTCCGGTGCACTCATATCGCGTTTTAAAAAAAAGGCCTCCAACCCAAAATCGAGCCAGAGGCTCACTTCTTCTCCCCTGCCAGCGCTCTCTCTCTGTCTCTGGCGATTCCTCCCCGTCGCCGGCGATCTCCCTCACCGGCGTGCACTGACTCCGGCCGAGCTCCGGCGACCCCGACCAGTGCTCCTCGGTGAGCAGCCTCCCTTCCTCCCCTGTCTTCTCTCTCTCTCAGTTCTCTGTCTGAGGCAGTAAAGCACCTCTGTTTCCACCCCTTTTGCCCAATTCCAAATCCTGTGAAATCTTGTGAATCCATGTTGTGGTATGTGTGTCTCTGTGTGTTTTGAGCATCCCTGCAGGTTTCTAGCTCCCTTTGGGAGGGTTTCACAACCTAAATTGGCTCAATCTCCCAAAACCTAATTCACCGCACGCCAAGTGTTCGGTGAAATGCCCAAACTAGCCAAAAATGCTCCAATTGAACCCAAATTTTTCAAGCACCTTCACAACACTTCCAGTAACATGTTTGCCAAATTTCACACCAATCCGAGATTCCAGGCTTCAATTTCACTAAATTCCCCATTTCGAGCGATCGTTTCCGAGCCGAGTGCCCAAATCTCTTTTTCTTCGCCTAAATTCAAACTAAGTACACACTTCACTCATATTCACCTATATAAGCCTATTCGTGAAGTATCGGCTCAATTCCCTGCCGTTTCGTGCCTCAATTCAAATTCCAAACCTTCTATGACACTATTTATCGTTCAAACGTCGTTTTCACGCCGTTTGACCTATCGATCGTCTCGTCTCGTATTTTCTGTGCCATATTTCTCTGTGTATGTATTTATTCACATTTCATATACTTATGACTATGTGACTAATACGTGCTCACCTCTTCTGTCATTTCAGTGACCTTGATTGCCCGTGTGCCGTCTCCTGTCCTGCCTGGATCGTCACCTCTCGTGTGAGCTTTCCAGGTAGTTATCTCATCTTTTGCTAATCTATCGGACATTTTCGCTCTGTGCTTAGTCACTCTCTCTCATTTGCAGTCATCAGTTCAGGATGCCACGCACGAAGAATGTGTCGGCGCCAGGGGGAGGCGTTGATGAGGATCCTCGTCGCCCCTTCAGGCAGGTCAAGGGCAAGACAGTTTACTTGGAGCAGCAGGAAGGCCGCAAGAAGCGGCGTTCAGACAGTGCAGCCCGTGCAGCAGCAACAGCAGCAGCAGCCGCTGCGCAGGCCGAACTTGGAGATCAGCCACAGACTCCGTCAGATCAGATCGCATACCGTGTTCGTCGTCTTGCCTCCCGGCCTCGCTCCTCCACTCACACCTCTGCTTCCACTCCGCCACCCACTCTGCCTGCTCCCGTCACCCCTGTTGCGCCATCCACCACCACAGCCATACCCGCTACCTCCACTACGCCAGCTTCCACTGCTCCTCCTCCCGCTCCTGCTTCAGCTCCTCCTGTCCCTCCACCTCGATTCCGGGAGCGCGATGAGACTGAGGTTCGACCCCTTGCTGCGGATCCTCGATTGTTTGATCTTCAGCGTGCTACAGCGGCACGGGTACGTAGGTTCAGATATGTACCCGTGGAGTCTTGGTTACTAGCTCAGAGGGACCCTGCAGCAGGTGACCTATTCAGCACACGTATTCAGGAGTCGTTTTTCAGAGCCCAGATGTCCGCTCAGATAGCTCTGCGAGTGCACCGGCTCTTGGACCTTCCAGCTTTTCTGCTCGTCGCCGTTGCTGACTCTGAGGCGCACCTCACATATCTGCCTGGCCTTCTGACCCTCTTGACTACCAGCGACAGGTATGTTGAGGAGTGGGTACGAGTCTTCTACGCCTCTGTTTGGATTGACCCGGATTATCACTGGATGAGGTTTCGTTTTGAGCGCGATGATGTCACCATTACTGCCACTCAGATCCGCCAGCTCTTTGGATTTCCCGAGTCGACGACTCGTCTTCACAGCCTCTGCTACGGCACTTCTGACCCTCCTCGTCGCCCTCACGGCGGTGTGGCTCCGGGTACAGCTCACGTCGCGGCTCTGTTCCGCCCGCCCTTCACAGATGGGTCGCGACGTTCACCGGCAGATTTTACTACAGCAGCCAAGTATTTATATGAGCTTATCAGACGGACTCTTCTGCCGAGGATGGGATACAGGGAGGCTACCACACATATTCAGCTTTGGCTCCTTGGTGCCCTGGTCTCTCACTCTGAGTTCGACGTCGTGGACTTCCTTATTTGTGAGATCGAGGACACCGTTTTGGATGGGATTCGTGCTCGTCGGCAGTTGCCCTATGCTCACTACTTATGCCACATCTTTGCACAGCTGATTCAGCCTCCTCGGTTTCAGGGCACACTTGAGGCCTCACGCCTCGTTTTTGGATCCTACCGTCCTGCGCCTGAGGCTCTTGTGCCAGCTTCTGCTCCTGTTTTTGACTCTCAGGCCGAGGACGCTTCTCTTCGTCAATTCGATACTCAGGGTACATCAGCTGATGATGATGATGATTTTGGGGTTCCTCCTCCACCTCCGCCTCCTATGCCTCCACGCTCCCATGATCATGAGGCTGGGAGTTCTAGTGCTGCCCCTGCTACCCCTCAGGCTATGGACCCTGCTCTTGCTTCGATTCTCCAGTCTATCACTCAGCAGCAGGCTCACCTGGCAGCCGAGCAGGCCCGGTTATCCGAGAGGATGCTCTCGATGTTTCAGAAAATGCAGGACAGGCAGGATGCGCTTCAGCAGCAGCTACTTCAGGATCGGGCTGAGAGTAGGGCATTCATGGCTCTTATGCTACAGTAGTCTGGTGTCTCAGTTCCTCCGGTTCAGTCTGCTCCCCCTCCTCTGCTTCACGCTCCAGTTGTGCCATCGATTCTGTCAGGACCCCCTGTTGGTCCTTCTCCGCTCCGACCAGTCACTTTGGCGTTCACCTCTCCGGTTCTCAGCTCTGTCTGCCCTCAGCCGCCAGTGCCACCAGCATCTGCTGTTACCACTACTGCTGTGGCAGTATCTGTGACCACTTCTGTTCCGGCAGCTCCTGCAGCGCGGCCCCAGTCCGAGTCAGTACCAGCTCCAGCTTCTACCGCAGATCCTGGATCCGAGACTAACTCTGACCCTCCGCCGGCGTTCGCTCTGCTGCCTCGACCGCGACCGGATGCGCCCCCGCCGCCTCCTCCTGCTTTAGATGTTTAGGTTCAGGTGCCCTTTTGGTGTTTGACGCCAAAGGGGGAGAGATATGAGTTGTGAGAGCTAGGGGGAGTTAGAGAGTTAGTAGAGAGTCATTTTGATGTAATATATGTGCTTGCTACTCTCTGTACTAGCTTGATGTTTTTGGCTCACAAACTCGATATATACTCTCGTTGCTTATGATTGACTGTGTGTATTATGTTTTCACCTTATATTTTATCACCAGTCTTCTAGTTCTTGTTTCATTGATTTAACTTCACTTTTATATGAACAAGAATCTTATGATGTGTATGCGCTCACTCTTATTATTATGGTACACGTTCTTTCTGTCAAAGATTACTGAGTATAACTAACCATCCTTTCTATTGACAGAAACTTCAAAACAAACTACTCTCTCAAAACTTGTAGGGTTGTCATCAATCACCAAAAAGGGGGAGATTGAAAGCATCTAGGCCCCTGGTTGGTTTTAGTGATTAATGGCAACATAATATTATATGTGACTAACGTATGTTTTGCAGAGACAAATGGTAAGTTAGGTCGCATGACAGGTATAAGTACTACAACGGTGAAAACAATCCCGGAGATAAGAACTCGAAGCGACGGCTAAAACGACAAAACAAAAGGCAAAGGTCTACGGAGTCTGAGTGTCAAGGAGATGTGGACACTCGCGATTTAGTTAGGTCTTTTATTCTCTTTTAGCCGTACTATAAAGAGCGGTTGTCGATAAATAGTTTGACCAAGAAAGTTCTAGTGTAGTGTTGGTGCACAATCACACTCACATACAGTGCTAGGTGTCACTCTAGAACTCACTCACAAGTTAGAACGAAAACCGATTTGAAAATCAGCTGAAAAACAAGAGTTAGTGTTTCTGGCACTGGGGCACCGAACTGTCCGGTGTGCACCGGACTGTCCGGTGCACCCTCTGCCAGGTGGGGCCAGGCTGGTCCGGGGCAGAGGCATTCCCTCTGCAGAAACCCGAGAGCGCAGGTTTTAGAGTTGAATTTTAGTGGCGCACCGGACATCGCACCGGACTGTCCGGTGTCACCGGACAGTGACTGTTCACTGTCCGGTGTGCCATGAGTCCAACGGCTAGCTGTCAGAACTAGCCGTTGGAAACGACCGTTGGCGCACCGGTGGCGCACCGGACTGTCCGGTGCACCATTGCGCAGTGAGATGCCTGTAACGGCTAGTTGGTGGGTGAGGGCTATTTATACCCCTTCCACCCACCATATTCAATGTCTTGCACTCCACATTTATTCCAGCACATTGCTAGAGCATTGCAAGCACCAAAAGCCTAGTGAGGAGATTAGAGAATCTTAATCCGCATTTGTTCCTCATTAGCGCTAGCGAGAGCCACCTAGAGCACACACCACTTGCATTAGGCTTCTCTTGGTCAAGCGAAAGTCTACGGCTTGTTACTCTTGGTGATCGGCATCACCTAGACGGCTTGGTGGCGTTGGGAGCTCGATGATCACCGTGAAGATCTTGTTGGTGACCCGACTCAAGTTTGTAAGCGGTCTCAAGGGATCCACCGCGCCAGAGTGGCAAAGGATCATCTCGTAGTGAGCACTTGGTTCTTGCGAGGACCAAGGGGGAGCGATACCCTTGCGCGGGTGCTCCAACGAGGACTAGTGGAGAGTGCCGACTCTTCGATACCTCGGGAAAAATTGGAGGAGTCTTCTAAACCTTGCTTTACATTCCGCACTTAATTCAAGCACTTTACATTGTGTATTTGTTTAGCAAGTATTTGAAGTATTGTCTTAGCATTGTTGCATTTCTAGTATTATATTCTTAATGCTAGTTGTTGGGGTGAAGTTGGGCTCTTGCTTAGCTCTTGCTTAGGTTTTAATTAGTGTTGATTTTTAGAAAAGCCCAATTCACCCCCCCTCTTGGGCATCGTGATCCTTTCAATGGCGACGAACCATCTCCTCCCCATATGCCGCCTATACATCATTCACAACCTTACAAATGCAGGAATTTCTATACTTTGAACATTTGTACTTTTGGGCCAAAACTCACCAGTCGATCCGTGGATGTCTGGCTGCAGAGCTGGTCAGGGTTGTTAGGGTTTGGTCCTTTGTGGCCCTCCTGGTAGACCTCAATGTCACTAGGCTTTTGGCCACTCGTAGCTTCCTGTATAAACAAAAAACATTCATAAGCAATCGTACTATTTGCTGATCGACATAGCTAGATCAAACTTACCATTCTTTTAGCTTTTCATAGCATGTCGTCACCGCCAAACTTGTGGTTAGGATTGGTTCCTCGACATTGCCTGTGATGCGCTGACGCTTTCTGGAAGCCTTCGGAAGCCCATTATCGGCACCAAGCATAGTACGCATCAGGCACGGGCGCCATCCATGGAACCATCACCTGCACACACAATGTTACATATTATATCAATCACAACAATCAATAAAAAGGGTAAAACAAATTAAATACTAACCTCACGATATTGATCCTCAGTCAAATATATCTTTGAGGACCCTTCCTTTTTATTCAAGGGGCCTGCTTCTTTCGGATGATTTTGAAAATACAGGTTTGTAGCCTGAATTCTCGCATAGTATATGGCATCCTTCACCATCTTCTTTGCATTGTTTTGGAACACACGTTCAGCCTGCCCCTTGTAATCCTCTCCGTCAGGCAACCGATATCGAAGCTACAACATAAAGAATACAAATACAATGGTATAAGTCATAGAATTACAATATTAAGAAACATAACAAAAACAATAAATAATTCATACCCAAAAGTCATTACGCGCAAGTCCCTGTCTGTCGGTGTGGTTTCGTTCCTTTTTAAACTTGTACTCGTTCCAGGTACTGACGAGCACTTTATCCTCGGTATCACTGTTTGACACCTTCACTATACCAGGGTCGTGAAGGCGGCAAAGAGAACCCAACGTAAGGTTAACCTGAGTGTGGTGTCCCTTGCCGTCAAAGGACAGGTCCTCCCAATTCCTGCATTACACAAAAAAATTAACAATACACATAATAGTTATATGAGATAAGTTAATATATTACACTCACTGATCTCCATGAGGCATGATTAAGATCCTATCAGCCTCTCGCTCTATCGCGTGACGAGGCTTTACTGAGTGGCTTTTTCTTGAGTGACGTGTGTGTGTCACTGAAGAGCCTCCTGAGCCATCATCCATCGGGTTTTTAGCTGGTTCGGCCTGTTGGCCCCACTGGTCCCATGCCTATTACTGCTCTCTCTGGTGGTCCCACTGGTCCCATGGCTGGTGATGCTGCGCGGCCTGGTCCCATGTCGCGTGCTCCACCTCCCCATTGTGCTGCTCAGCCTCATTGTGTTGCTCCTGCTCATTGTGCTGCTCCTCAGTGTGCTGCTCATCCTGGTACATACAACTCAAGATTTAGATACAGGTAAATATGTAAACAAATTTATTTGTACAAGATATGTTACCTCATCTCCATGTACAGCGCTCAACAGCTCTCGACGTCTGCTACTGCTCGAAGAAAGGCCCTTGAACAACCCCTACACTGACTTCTTTGACTTTGGCGGCATCTTGCATCAAAAATAAGAAATTATTCATTAGTGCATCAAAAATGACATAATCCTTATAAATTAGAAACAAATGAAATAACAAAACAACTTTACTTGTTAAATATCATCAAAATCAGGATCTATTTGTTCTCTTCTATGTAGAGGTCGCCATGTAACTTTTCTCCTAACATGTTGTCTTCTCCGTCTCTCGGGAAAAGTTAAGTCGTTAACGTCTGCAACTAGTGAATCTAATGCTGGTGCAGGATCAATATGAAAACTAGTTGGCAACTCTTCTTCTTGAAACACCTCATCAACCTGCTCAAGGTGACCAAATTGATATTCGTCCTCACCAGGAGTGTATAGGCATTCGCGAGGATTTACATTGTACACAACCCTCCATGTAGACAACTTTTTGCATGGATATGTCGAGAAATAAACTTAGTCTGCTTGATGGGCAAGGATATACGTGTCGTGTCCTTGAAGCAATTTTTCAGGTTGGATCTGTGTCATCCCAAATTCGGTCCTATAATACTTCGGGTCATACCATTTACACTGAAAGAAAACTAGCGCTAAAGGCTTATTTTCAGCAAATGTAATCTCGATTATATTTTTGATTTTCCCGTAATAACAGGCTTCGTGTCCTTCCATGTTGGTTGCCCTAGTAACGACTCCACTATTTTGAGTGGCAGCCATAGGATGACTTGATTCGAAAATGCTTGATCGAAAGCGATATCCATTGACGTCGTAACGTCCATAGCTTTTGGCAGTTACACTTCCAATAGATAACTGACGTAAGTCATCATTCAAATTCATTTCCTCCCCAAACTGTCAATTATGCCACAAAGCATTAGCAAATTCTGTAATATTAGTTAAGTAAAATTAGGTCTCGGAGCCACATAATTAAGACTTACACGGTCCCAAAGCCACATGCATACCATCGCGTCGCAATTTATCTATGTCTCTCGCTGTTGGCCTACCGAGACACCTCATGTTTTGTTCATCAAACTCGCTGTCAAATATTATTGTATGACATAAGATATTTGACAACATAAACTAATTCACATATGAACAATTTAAGGAAATAAGACTTATACAAAGTATTTCTCCACCTCAGGCATATTCGTGAACATGTACAGTAAAGCAGACTTCCGTTCTTCCATAGTGAGGTGATATGCCTTGGGTGGACCAACGGCTTTACCGTTTGTCTGAAAAATCGAAAGATCACTACACGGAGGCATCTCTCGTTCATCATCATGGTACCTTTTCTTTCGAGCAAATACATTATGTTCTTCTGCAAAGTAACAACTTGTGAAGTGTGCTACCTCCTTCAGTTTAAATTGTTCCGCAATACATCCTTCAACTCTTGCCTTATTGCCCACCATTGCTCTAAGCTTCTTTAATGCTCTTTCTATATGAAACATCCACCTGTACTGAACAGGACCACCGACCTTAGCCTCATATGGGAGATGTATAAAGAGATGCTGCATAGGATTGAAGAAACCCGGTGGAAATATTTTTTCCAATTTGCACAAAAGCACCGATGCCTCTTTCTCCAGCTGTTCCATCACATCTCTTCTGATTTCTTTAGCACACAACTGTCTGTAGAAATAGCTAACTTCAGCTAACGTTTTCCACACAGCATCAGAAATGTACACATGAAACATTACATGCATGAGCCTTTCCATAATTATGTGGAAGTCATGGCTCTTGAGTCCATTCATCTTCATTGTCTTCAAGTTCACAGATCTTCTAAAACCAGTAGCATAACCATCGGGAAATTTAATATCCTTCATCCACTTCATCACTTCTTTCAGTTGCTTAGGTTTCAGACAATAGTCAGCTTTTGGTTTGCCTCCGTTTTCTCTAAGCACTTGGGTTGGACGATCACAAATCACGGCTAAGTCCATGCGTGCCTTGTCATTGTCTTTCATTTTATCAGAGAAATCCATGCATGTATTTATGAGGGCTTGGCAAAAGTTACTCTCTTGATGCATGACGTCGATGTTGTGCATCAAAATCAATGACTTAGCATAAGGAAGCTCCCACAAGCCACATATGTGAGTCTAGTTATGGTTCTCACCAAAACCTTGATACCTTTTCCCACTCTCGTCTAGGACAAGTTTCCTATGCTCTTCTGTAAATTCTATCCCACTACGTCGCTTGGGCGATCCCTTCGTGACGATGGTGTCCTTCTTAAACTCCTTTCTCTGCATTCTGAAGGGGTGATTGAAGGGTAGAAAACATATATGGCAATCAAAGTAACATATCTTGCCACCAGCACTAAGACGAAAACAATCTGTATCTTTAGCACAATAAGGACACGTCAATCTACCATGCACGCTCCATCCGGAGAAAATACCATACGCCATAAAATCATGAACCGAGAATAGATACGCAACACGAAGATTGAATTTCTGCTTCTTGAAGCAGTCATAGGCTTCCAGTCCTTGCCATAGCTTCTTTAACTCTTCAATCAGTGGTTAAAGCATCACATTAAGGCGTACGCCAGGATGCTCAGGCCCAGGTATAACAAGACATAGGAACATAAACTCATATTTCATGCAAAGAGCAGGTGGAAGGTTGTACCGTATGGCAATGACAGGCCAACATGAATACGACGCAGCGGTCATATTGAAAGGTGTGAAACCATCAGTTGCCAAGCCGATACGAACGTTTCTTGCATCACTAGCAAAATCTGGATCAAAGTTGTCAAGAGCCTTCCATGCATCACCATCTGATGGGTGCACCATTAACCCATCTTGTCTGTCAGTACAATCTTTATGCCACCTCATGTGCATAACGGTCTTCCTCGAGAGAAACAAATGTTTCACTCTAGGAGTGAGAGGCATGTACCAAAGCTGTTTATGTGCAACCTTTGTCACCACCTTCTCCCCTTCTTCATTTACAAGCTCCACGTACCTCGACTTCCCACATTTTAAGCATTTCTACTCTCTGTCATGTTCCTTCCAAAAAAGCATACAGTTGTCCTGGCAAACATCAATCTTCTCATACTCCATACCAAGACCTTCAAGCAATTTCTTGGACTGGTACATGCTTTGGGCATCTTGTGACCCGTAGGAAGAACCTCGCTAATTAAATCCACCACTACAGGAAAACAGTTAATTCCCGTCGGCCAGGAACCGACGGGAATAAGCAATAAACCGACGGGAATAAGTAATTCCCGTCGATTTAGGTCTTATTCCCGTCGGTTGTCAGCCGCCAGGCGTCCCTTGTCGGAGATACGGTTATTCCCGTCGGCCACCGACGAGAATAATTAATCCCCGTCGGCCAATAGCGAGCCGACGGGAATAAACTATTAACTCCCGTCGGCTTGGTCAGCCGACGGGAATTAACTGGGTCGACGGGAGTTAATAGTTAATTCTCGTCGGCTATGGTCAAACCGACGGGAATTAACTGGGCCGACGAGAGTTAACCTATAATTCTGCAACAGCAACACCAAATTAGATATTTCTCCACAATTGCACATATAACATACACAAAACATACACATCACAAACATATTGATATCACGCATACACATTGACATCACACATCACAAACGCATTGATATAATTCACACATCACAAACATTTCAGATACGAGAGTGGTTACACAAACATAATGTCCACGAGTTAAAATACATAACGAGCACGAGTTCAAGTGTTTAGAGATAACCACCACATGGGTGGTTAGAGCTTTGACCGCTGCCGCCACCACCACCAGGAGGAGGGAACGCGAAGAGCGAGTCAACAAATCCAGTCCCTGCTACGGGATCAGACCCACTACCACCCGCTTCGGGCGTAACCTATGCAAGTTAGCAAATATCAACACATTAAATGCAAATATCAAAAAGTATATAAGTGTATAAATAAATCGACAGTTATCAAACGTACCCTATCTCCAGGTGCAGGTATATGTGTCGGAGGGGTGTTGAACTGTGGTGGCGGAGCTGGTGTGTTTGCAAACTGGCTCCATTGTGGTGGCGGTGGAAAATTTGTTGCCATGCCCTGTTGCTGCATTAACTGTTAAACATATGTGTTAATATTGAAGATGTTGTATTGAAATATAATAATTTAGAGTTCAGATTATGTATACTCACTTGATACATCGCTTGGTTATGTGCATTGCATGCCTCCATAAATTCTCGTTGTTGTCTCATCTCCTCACGCATCCTCATAATCTCCAACTCCTGCTCGTTCGGTCGACGAGAGCATGAGCTACGGGAAGACGAACCCGTCCTCTGAGATCTCACTGACGACGAGTCAATGAATCTGTCGAAGAGTGCGTATCTATAAGTGATTCAAAAAATGTGATTACTGCATAATCAATTTAGTGTCAACCATATAATTTCATAACTTAGAGCTTACCGTCCATGCGCTTTGCCACCACCACTTGCGTACACCACCGAGGGATCCACCGGTTCATGGAGCCAGTCGAAGTCAGGGCCATGGAGACGAACCATCCCTTCCCCATATGCCGCCTATACATCATTCACAACCTTACAAATGCAGGAATTTCTATACTTTGAACGTTTGTACTTTTTGGCCAAAACTCACCAGCCGATCCGTGGCTGTCTGGCTGCAGAGCTGGTCAGGGTTGTTCGGGTCTGGTCCTTTGTGGCCCTCCTGGTAGACCTCAATGTCACTAGGCTTTTGGCCACTCGTAGCTTCCTGTATAAACAAAAAACATTCATAAGCAATCGTATTATTTGCTGATCGACATAGATAGATCAAACTTACCATTCTTTTAGCTTTTCGTATCATGTCGTCACCACCAAACTTGTGGTTAGGATTGGTTCCTCGACATTGTCTGTGATGCGCTGACGCTTTCTGGAAGCCTTCGGAAGCCCAATATCGACACCAAGCATAGTACGCATCAGGCACGGGCGCCATCCATGGAACCATCACCTGCACACACAATGTTACATATTATATCAATCACAACAATCAATATAAAGGGTAAAACAAATTGAATACTAACCTCACGATATTGATCCTCAGTCAAATATATCTTTGAGGACCCTTCCTTTTTATTCAAGGGGACTGCTTCTTCCGGATGCTTTTGAAAATACAGGTTTGTAGCCTGAATTCTCGCATAGTATATGGCATCCTTCACCAGCTTCTTTGCATTGTTTTGGAAGACACGTTCAGCATGCCCCATGTAATCCTCTCCGTTAGGCAACCGATATCGAAGCTACAACATAAAGAATACAAATACAATGGTATAAGTCATAGATTTACAATATTAAGAAACATAACAAAAATAATAAAGAATTCATACCCAAAAGTCATTACGCACAAGTCCCTGTCTGTCGGTGTGGTTTCGTTCCTTTTTAAACTTGTACTCGTCCCAGGTACTGACGAGCACCTCATCCTTGGTATCACCGTTTGACACCTTCACTATACCAGGGTAGTGAAGGCGGCAAAGAGAACCCAATGTAAGGTTAACCTGAATGTGGTGTCCCTTGCCGTCAAAGGACAGGTCCTCCCAATTCCTGCATTACACAAAAACATTAACAATACACATAATAGTTATATGAGATAAGTTAATATATTACACTCACCGATCTCCATGTGGCATGATTAAAGTCCTATCAGCCTCTCGCTCTATCGCGTGACGAGGCTTTACTGAGTGGCTTTTTCTTGAGCGACATGTGCGTGTCGCTGAAGAGCCTCCCGAGCCATCATCCATCGGGTTGTCAGCCGGTTCGCCCTGTTGGCCCCACTGGTCCCACGCCTATTGCTGCTGTCTCTGGTGGTCCCACTGGTCCCATGGTTGGTGATGTTGTGCGGCCTGGTCCCATGTCACGTGCTCCACCTCCTCATTGTGCTGCTCAGCCTCATTGTGCTCCTCCTCCTCAATGTGCTACTCCTCAGTGTGCTGCTCATCCTAGTACATACAACTCAAGATTTATTTGTAAATATGTAAACAAATTTATTTGTACAAGATATGTTACCTCATCTCCATGTACCGCGCTCAACAGCTCTCGACGTCTGCTGTTGCTCGAAGAACTGCCCTGAAAAAGGCCCAGGCCCTTGAACAGCCCCTTCACTGACTTCTTTGATTTTGGCGGCATCCTGCATAAAAAATAAGAAATTATTCATTAGTGCATCAAAAATGACATAATACTTAAAATATAAACAAATGAAATAACAAAACAACTTTACTTGTTAAATATCATCAAAATCAGGATCTATTTGTTCTCTTCTATGCAGAGGTCGCCATGTAACTTTTCTCCAAACAGGTTGTCTTCTCCGTCTCTCGGGAAAAGTTAAGTCGTTAACGTCTACAACTAGTGAATCTAATGCCGGTGCAGGATCAATATGAAAACTAGTTGGCAACTCTTCTTCTTGAAACACCTCATCAACCTGCTCAAGGTGACCAATTTGATATTCGTCCTCACCAGGAGTGTATAGGCGTTCGCGGGGATTTACATTGTACACAACCCTCCATTTAGACAACCTTTTGCATGGATATGTCGAGAAATAAACTTGGTCTGCTTGATGGGCAAGGATATACGTGTCGTGTCCTTGAAGCAATTTTTCAGGTTGGATCTGTGTCATCCCAAATTCGGTCCTATAATACTTTGGGTCATACCATTTACACTCAAAGAAAACTATCGCTAAAGGCTTATTTCCAGCAAATGTAATCTTGATTATATTTTTGATTTTCCCGTAATAGCAGGCTTCGTGTCCTTCCATGTCGGTTGCCCTAGTAACGACTCCACTATTTTGAGTGGCGGCCATAGGATCACTTGATTCGAAAATGCTTGAACGAAAGCGATATCCATTTATGTCGTAACGTCCATAGCTTTTGGCAGTTACGCTTCCAATAAATAACTGACGTAAGTCATCATTCAAATTCATTTCCTCCCCAAACTGTCAATTATGCCACAAAGCATTAGCAAATTCTGTAATATGAGTTAACTGAAATTAGCTCTCGGAGCCACATAATTAAGACTTACACGGTCCCGAAGCCACATAATGAAATTAGGTCGCCCATGCATACCATCGCGTCGCAATTTGTCTATGTCTCTCGTTGTTGGCCTACCGAGACACCTCATGTTTTGTTCATCAAACTCACTGTCAAATATTATTGTATGACATGAGATATTTGATAACATAAACTAATTCACATATGAACAGTTTAAGAAAATAATTCTTACACAAAGTATTTCTCCACCTCAGGCATATTCGTGAACATGTACAGTAAAGCAGACTTCCGTTCTTCCATACTGAGGTGATATGCCTTGGGTGGACCAACGGCTTTGCCGTTTGTCTGAAAAATCGAAAGATCACTACATGGAGGCATCTCTTGTTCATCATCATGGTACCTTTTCTTTCAAGCAAATACATTATGTTCTTCTGCAAAGTAACAACTTGTGAAGTGTGCTACCTCCTTTAGTTTAAATTGTTCCGCAATACATCCTTCAACTCTTGTCTTAATGCCCACCATTGCTCTTAACTTCTTTAATGCTCTTTCTATATGAAACATCCACCTATACTAAATAGGACCACCGACCTTAGCCTCATATGGAAGATGTATAAATATATGTTGCATAGGATTGAAGAAACCTGGTGGAAATATTTTTTCCAATTTGCACAAAAGCACCGGTGCCTCTTTCTCCAGCTGTTCCATCATATCTCTTCTGATTTCTTTAGCACACAACTATCTATAGAAATAGCTAACTTCAGCTAACGTTTTCCACACAGCTTCGAAAATGTACCCACAAAACATTACAGGCATGAGCCTCTCCATAATTATGTGGAAGTCATGGCTCTTCAGTCCATTCATCTCCATTGTCTTCAAGTTCACAGATCTTCTAAAACCAGCGGCATAATCATCGGGGAATTTAATATCCTTCATCCACTTCATCACTTCATTCCGTTGCTTAGATTTCAGACAATAGTCAGCTTTTGGTTTGCCTCTGTTTTCTCTAAGCACTTGGGTTGGACGATCACATATCACTGCTAAGTCCATGCGTGCCTTGTCATTGTCTTTCGTTTTATCAGGGAAATCCATGCATGTATTTATGAGGGCTTGGCAAAAGTTACTCTCTTGATGCATGACGTCGATGTTGTGCATCAAAATCAATGACTTAGCATAAGGAAGGTCCCATAAGCCACATATGTGAGTCCAGTTATGCTCCTCACCAAAACCTTGATACCTTTTCCCACTCTCGTCTAGGACAAGTTTCATATGCTCTTCTGTAACTTCTATCCCACTACGTCGCTTGGGCGGTCCCTTCGTGACAATGGTGCCCTTCCTAAATTCCTTTCTCTGCCTTCTGAAGGGGTGATTGAAGGGTAGAAAACATCTATGGCAATCAAAGTAACATATCTTGCCACCAGCACTAAGACGAAAACAATCTGTATCTTTAGCACAATAAGGACACGTCAATCTACCATGCACGCTCCATCCAGAGAAAATACCATACGCCATAAAATCATGAACCGAGAACAGATATGCAACACGAAGATTGAATTTCTGCTTCTTGAAGCAGTCATAGGCTTCCACACCTTGCCATAGCTTCTTTAACTCTTCAATCAGTGGTTGAAGCATCACATTGAGGCGTACGCCAGGATGCTCAGGCCCAGGTATAACAAGACATAGGAACATAAACTCATATTTCATGCAAAGAGCAGGTGGAAGGTTGTACGGTATGGCAATGATAGGTCAACATGAATACGACGCAACGGTCATATTGAACGGCGTGAAACCATCAGTTACCAAGCCGGTACGAACGTTTCTTGCATTGCTAGCAAAATCTGGATCAAATTTGTCAAGAGCCTTCCATGCATCACCATCTGACGGGTGCACCATTAACCCATCTTGTCTGTCCGTATAATCTTTATGCCACCTCATGTGCATAGCGGTCTTCCTCAAGAGAAACAAACGTTTCACTCTAGGAGTGAGAGGCATGTACCGAAGCTGTTTATGTGCAACCTTTGTCACCACCTTCTCCCCATCTTCATTTACAAGCTCCACGTACCTCGACTTCCGACATTTTAAGCATTTCTGTTCTCTGCCATGTTCCTTCCAAAAAAGCATACAGTTGTCTTAGCAAACATCAATCTTCTCATACTCCATACCAAGACCTTCAAGCAATTTCTTGGACTGGTACATGTCTTTGGGCATCTTGTGACCCATAGGAAGAACCTCGCTAATCAAATCCACAAGCTCCTTGTAACAATTAATTGAGAATGCAAACTTGGACTTGATTGACATTAGCCAGGTCACGAATTCGAGTACGGTCACGTCAGTGTGCCCGTGAAGAGGCTCTTCTGACGCTTTGAGTAGGTCGAAGAACTTCTGAACCTCCGGTGTAGGTGAATCATGATGATCTGGTGCCAGTTCAGGCTACAGATCCTCAAGCATCTGGTCCATCCTATCAACATCATCTTCACCATCATCAACTTCTACTTCTGTTGCTCGTTCAACATCTTCACCGTGGAGATACCATACCTTATAGCCTGACACGAAACCATGTGAGCACAGGTGTAGTGTGACCTGCCTCTTGGTGTGGCTCGTCATATTTCTACATTTATTGCATGGACACCTAATATTATCTATTTGTGACAAAGCAGCTGCATGGTCCAGAAATATCTGCGTCTTGGCAAACCATTCACTTGTGTGACACCCACCCTTCTTGAAACCTTCATACATCCAATCACGTCTATCACCCATTATTGTGGCTGTGTGTACGAGTAAAGAGTGTGTGTGAGACAATCACGTTTCTACACGTCACACATACATCTATAGGTAAGTAGTAAAACTATATATATACATAAATAACTATATATATATACATAAATAACATTAAATTTATCAATATCGAAACCTTTATACAACCTAATATTATAAGTTAAATCTAATTATTAAATAACATCAAATTCAACAATTCAATAGCATAAGTTAAATCTATTATAATAATAGAATTAATACTTACCTAACATCAAGCCACACATGTGATATTAAACTAACTCTAATCACACTCTAATCACATGTGATATTAAACTAACTCTAATCACATGAAAGTTAACTCCCGTCGGCCATAAAAAACCGACGAAAATAAGCATGTATACACAAATTTAACAATCGCACTCGCATTTACATTCAACAATCGCACTCGCATTTACATTCAATAATGCATAAAGTCATATGAAAACTAAGAACACTATAAATTAACAATTTTAAACTAACTCTAATCACATGAAAGTTAACTCCCGTCGGCCACAAAAAACCGACGAAAATAATCACATATTTATTTACACATAGATAGGATTATACCTTAGTCGGTGACCGGCGCGTCGGGGCACGAGCGGATGGTGGACGACAACGCTCGGGGTACGAGGAGCTCGGGAGCTTGTGGTGGCACTCGGGCGGCGGCGGCGGCGCTCGAGCAGGGCGGCGGCGGCGCTCGGGCGGGGCGGCCTCGGGCAGGGCGGCGGCGCTCAAGCGGCGGCGGCGCTCGGCCAGGGCGCCGCTCGGGCAGGCGGCGGCTCGGGCGGGGCGGCTCGGGCGGGGGCGGCCTCGACGGCGGCGCTCGGGCAGGGGCGGCGCTCGGGTAGGGCGGCGCTCGAGCAGGGGCGGCAGTCGGGCAGGGACGGCGGCGCGAAGTTTGACCATTTGTGCGAACGGAGAAGGAATGAGCCCGCGCGTCTGCGGCCTGGCTCTAAAAAGATTAATCCCCGTCGGCTAGAATACGGGGCTGACGGGAATTAACTAATTCCCGTCGGCCAGAACACAGGGCTGACGGGGATTAGTTAATCCCCGTGGGCTTGGGACGGGGCCGACGGGAATTAATATAATGCCCATCGGCTATTTGGTGGCCGATGGGAATTAGTCTATTTGAAAGCGAAATGTGCCCTTGGGCCATTTCTAAGTATTTTGGTGATTGAGTGTCAACACAAGTGCTTAAATGTGAATCAATGCCCATGGATGAACAAAGTGAAAATCTAGAGCAAAGGTATGTTTCTAAACCTTAGTACATTGGTTTTGTGTACTAATATATTTGTCTAAGTGTTAGAAACAGAAAGAAGAAGAGAAGAGAAGACTTGGCTGTGTACAGCCAAGAGGCTGTTTCGGTCTGGGGCACCGGACTGTCCGGTGGTGCACCGGACAGTGTCCGGTGCGCCAGGCTGCCTTGGCCGAAGAGGCCGCTCTCGGGAATTTGCTGAAGGCGTATGGCTAAAATTCACCGGACTGTCCGGTGTGCACCGGACTGTCCGGTGAGCCAACGGTCGGCAGGGCCAACGGTCGGCCGCGCGATCTGCGCGGGACACGTGGCCAAGCCAACGGTCGGAAGGGGGCACCGGACTGTCCGGTGCGCCAACGGCTCCCGCATCTGCAACGGTCGGCTTCGCAAATTAAGGAAAGGAATCGGGCACCGGACACTGTCCGGTGTGCACCGGACTGTCCGGTGCGCCCGACGACAGAAGGCAAAGATGGCCTTCCAGATTTGTTCTCAACGGCTCCTAGCTGCCTTGGGGCTATAAAAGGGACCCCTAGGCGCATGGAGGAGGACACCAAGCAACCCTTGAGCATTCTTGATCATCCACACTCAGTCTTTGTGCATCCGTTTGTGATTCTAAGTGATTCGAGCTCTGTTCTTGTGAGAAACTGTGAGATAGTCTTTGAGCTCGATTCTTGGCCGTGTGTGTGCGCATTTCGCTGTGGATTTGTGTGTGTTGCTTCCCTCCCTTACTCCGTGCTTCTTTGTGAATCTTAAGTGTAAGGGCGAGAGACTCCAATTTGTGGAGATTCCTCGCGAGTGGGATAAAGATAAGCAAGGCAAAAACACCGTGGTATTCAAGTGGGTCTTTGGACCGCTTGAGAGGGGTTGATTGCAACCCTCGTCCGTTGGGACGCCACAACGTGGAGTAGGCAAGTTTTGTACTTGGCCGAACCACGGGATAAATCACCGTGTCCTCTCTGTGTTGAACTTCTTGTGATTATCATATTGTGCAAGATCTTCGCTTTAGCCACTTGGCATTAACTGTGCTAACACTTAAACAAGTTTTTGTGGCTATAAGTTAAGTTTTTACAGGATCACCTATTCACCCCCCCTCTAGGTGCTCTCAATTGGTATCGGAGCCGTTCTCTTCAAGAAAGGGACTAACCGCCCGAAGAGATGGATCCCAAGGGCAAGGGGATGGTGATCAACGACAAGGAGAAGGAGTCCTTCGTCAACGAGCCCAATGATGACAAGCCCACTGACTCAGGCTCGGGCCACAAAAGAAAAGACGGGAGGAAGAAGAAGACAAGGCGCATCAAGGAAATTGTCTACTACTCCAGCGACGAATCTTCCTCCTCGCAAAAGGATGACGACGACCACAACAAAAGAAAGACGGTTAATTCGAATTTTTCTTTTGATTACTCTCGTATTCCGCAAAGTTCAAATTCACATTTGCTTTCCATTCCACTCGGCAAGCCCCCACACTTTGATGGGGAGGACTACGGATTTTGGAGCCACAAAATGCGTAGTCACCTATTCTCTCTCCATCCTAGTATATGGGAGATTGTAGATAGTGGAATGCACTTTAATAGCTCGTATAGTCCTATGCTTATAAATGAACAAATCCATAGAAATGCACAAGCTACTACTGTTCTTTTAGCATCTTTGTGCAGGGAAGAATACAATAAGGTGAGCGGCTTGGACAATGCCAAGCAGATATGGGATACCCTCAAGATCTCTCACGAGGGCAACGACGTCACCATGCTCACCAAGATGGAGTTGGTGGAGGGCGAACTTGGAAGATTCGCTATGATAAGGGGGGAGGAGCCAACCCAAACCTACAACCGGCTCAAAACCCTTGTCAACAAGATAAGGAGCTATGGAAGCACGCGATGGACGGACCACGACGTCGTCCGCCTAATGCTAAGGTCCTTTACCGTTCTTGATCCTCATTTGGTGAATAATATTCGTGAGAATCCCAGGTACACCAAAATGTCGCCCGAAGAAGTTCTTGGGAAGTTCGTAAGCGGGCGAATGATGATTAAGGAGGCAAGATACGTGGACGACGCATTGAACGGTCCTATTCATGAGCCTCAACCCATTGCTCTCAAGGCAACAAGGAGCAAGGAGGCGCTACCAAGCAAGGTGGCGCAAGTTGAGGCGGCCGGGCTAAATAATGAGGAGATGGCCCTCATCATTAAGCGCTTCAAGACGACGCTTAAAGGTCGCAAGGGACAGCCAAGCAAGACCAAGGCAAAGGAGAAGCGCTCATGCTTCAAATGTGGTAAGATTGGTCATTTCATTGCTAACTGTCCCGATAATGAAAGTGACCAGGAAAAAGGGGACAAGAGGGAAAAGAAGAAGCATTACAAGAAGGCCAAGGGCGAGGCACACATCGGAAAGGAGTGGGATTCGGATTGCTCCTCCTCCGACTCCGACAATGAAGGACTCGCCGCCACTGCCTTCAACAAGTCATCCCTCTTCCCCAACGAGCGTCACACATGCCTTATGGCAAGGGAGAAGAAGGTATGTAATCAAAACAATGTCACTTATGATTCTTCCAGTGATGATGAGTCTAGTGATGATGAAATAGATTACTCTAGTTTGTTCAAGGGATTGGATAGAACTATAATAGATAAAATTAATGAATTGATTGATGCCTTGAATGAAAAAGATAGACTCTTAGAAAAACAAGAGGACCTTTTGTATGAAGAGCATGACAAATTTGTAGAGGCACAAAAGTCTTATGCCTTAGAAGTTAAAAGAAATGAAGTGCTTTCTAGTGAACTATCCTCTTGTCATGAAACCATTGCTACTTTAAAGAATGTTAATGATGACTTAAATGCTAAAGTAGCTAGTAAATCTAATTCTTGTGTAGAACATGTTGAGAATTGCACTAGGTGTAAAGATTTCGATGTTGATGCTTGTAGTGATCATTTAGTTTCAATTTCTAAATTAACTGAGGAATTGGCTAGTCTTAATGCCCAACTTAAGACTAGCAAGAATGACTTTGAGAAACTAAAATTTGCTAGGGATGCCTACACTATTGGTAGACACCCCTCAATTAAGGATGGGCTTGGCTTCAAGAGGGAAGCCAAGAACTTAACAAGTCATAAGACTCCTATCTCCACCAAGGAGAAAGGGAAGGCTCCTATGGCTAATAGTGTTAAGAAGAATCATGCTTTCATGTACTATGATAGGAGATACTCTAGAAATGCTTTTAGAAGTAATGATGTTTTTGATTCACATGCTTATGACTCTTATGCTATGACTGCTTCTAGTTCTCATGTTATGCATGGTAGAAATGTGTTTAGAAGAAATGTTGTTCACCAAATGCCTAGGAGAAATGTAGTTCATAATGCTCCTAGGAAAGTAGTGAATGAACCTTCCGAAATTTATTGTGCTCTAAATGCTTCCTTTGCCATTTGTAGAAAGAATAAGAAAATTGTTGCTAGGAAGTTAGGGGCAAGATGCAAGGGAGATAAAACTTGCATTTGGGTCCCTAAGAATATTTGTGCTAACCTTGTAGGACCCAACATGAGTTGGGTACCTAAGTCCCAAGCCTAAATTTGCCTTGCAGGTTTATGCATCCGGGGGTTCAAGCTGGATTATTGATAGCGGATGCACAAACCATATGACGGGGGAGAAGAAGATGTTCACCTCCTACGTCAAGAATAAGGATTCCCAAGATTCAATCATATTCGGTGATGGGAATCAAGGCAAGGTAAAAGGGTTAGGTAAAATTGCAATTTCTAATGAGCACTCTATCTCTAATGTGTTTTTAGTTGAGTCTCTTGGTTATAATCTGCTATCTGTTAGTCAATTATGCAACATGGGGTATAATTGTCTATTTACAAATATAGATGTGTCTGTCTTTAGAAGAAGTGATGGTTCACTAGCTTTTAAGGGTGTATTAGACGGCAAACTTTATTTAGTTGATTTTGCAAAAGAAGAGGCCGGTCTAGATGCATGCTTAATGGCTAAGACTTGCATGGGCTGGCTGTGGCATCGCCGCTTAGCACATGTGGGGATGAAGAACCTCCACAAGCTTCTAAAGGGAGAACATGTGATAGGTCTAACCAATGTTCATTTCGAAAAAGATAGACCTTGTGCAGCTTGTCAAGCAGGGAAACAGGTGGGAGGAGCGCATCACAGCAAGAATGTGATGACCACTTCAAGACCCCTGGAGCTGCTGCATATGGACCTCTTCGGACCCGTCGCCTATCTAAGCATAGGGGGAAGTAAGTATGGTCTAGTTATTGTTGATGACTTTTCCCGCTTCACTTGGGTGTTCTTTTTGCAGGATAAGTCTGAAACCCAAGGGACCCTCAAGCGCTTCCTCAGGAGGGCTCAAAATGAGTTTGAGCTCAAAGTGAAAAAGATAAGGAGCGACAACGGGTCCGAGTTCAAGAACCTTCAAGTGGAGGAGTTCCTTGAAGAGGAAGGGATCAAGCACGAGTTCTCCGCTCCCTACACACCACAGCAAAATGGTGTGGTAGAGAGGAAGAACAGGACGCTCATCGACATGGCGAGGACGATGCTAGGAGAGTTCAAGACCCCCGAGTGCTTTTGGACGGAAGCCGTGAACACGGCTTGCCACGCCATCAACAGGGTCTACCTTCATCGCCTCCTCAAGAAGACTTCGTATGAGCTTCTAACCGGTAACAAACCCAATGTATCTTACTTTCGTGTATTTGGGAGCAAGTGCTACATTCTAGTGAAGAAGGGTAGAAATTCTAAGTTTGCTCCCAAAGCTGTAGAAGGGTTTTTATTAGGTTATGACTCAAATACAAAGGCGTATAGAGTCTTCAACAAATCATCGGGTTTGGTTGAAGTCTCTAGCGACGTTGTATTTGATGAGACTAATGGCTCTCCAAGAGAGCAAGTTGTTGATTGTGATGATGTAGATGAAGAAGATGTTCCGACGGCTGCTATACGAACCATGGCGATTGGAGAAGTGCGGCCACAGGAACAAGGTGAACGAGATCAACCATCTTCCTCAACTATGGTGCTACCCCCAACTCAAGACGATGAACAGGTTCATCAACAGGAGGCAGATGATCAAGGGGGAGCACAAGATGATCATGTGATGGAGGAAGAAGCGCAACCGGCACCTCCAACCCAAGTTCGAGCGATGATTCAAAGGGATCATCCCGTCGACCAAATTCTGGGTGACATCAGCAAGGGAGTAACTACTCGTTCTCGATTAGTTAATTTTTGTGAGCATTACTCTTTTGTCTCTTCTATTGAGCCTTTCAGGGTAGAGGAGGCCTTGCTAGATCCGGACTGGGTGTTGGCCATGCAGGAGGAGCTCAACAACTTCAAGAGAAATGAAGTTTGGACGCTGGTGCCTCGTCCGAAGCAAAATGTTGTGGGAACCAAGTGGGTGTTCCGCAACAAACAGGACGAGCACGGGGTGGTGACGAGAAACAAGGCTCGACTTGTGGCAAAAGGTTATGCCCAAGTCGCATGTTTGGATTTTGAGGAGACTTTTGCTCCTGTGGCTAGGCTAGAGTCAATTCGAATCTTGCTAGCATATGCCGCTCACCATTCTTTCAGGTTGTTCCAAATGGATGTGAAGAGCGCTTTCCTCAACGGGCCAATCAAGGAGGAGGTGTACGTGGAGCAACCCCCTGGCTTCGAGGATGAACGGTACCCCGACCACGTGTGTAAGCTCTCTAAGGCGCTCTATGGACTTAAGCAAGCCCCAAGAGCATGGTATGAATGCCTTAGAGATTTCTTAATTGCTAATGCTTTCAAGGTTGGGAAAGCCGATCCAACTCTTTTCACTAAGACATGTGATGGTGATTTGTTTGTGTGCCAAATTTATGTCGATGACATAATATTTGGTTCTACTAACCAAAAGTCTTGTGAAGAGTTTAGCAGGGTGATGACGCAAAAATTCGAGATGTCGATGATGGGCGAGTTGAACTACTTCCTTGGGTTCCAAGTGAAGCAACTCAAGGACGGCACCTTCATCTCCCAAACGAAGTACACGCAAGATCTGCTAAAGCGGTTTGGGATGAAGGACGCCAAGCCCGCAAAGACTCCGATGGGGACAGACGGACACACTGACCTCAACAAAGGAGGTAAGTCCGTTGATCAAAAAGCATACCGGTCGATGATAGGTTCTTTGCTTTACTTATGTTCTAGTAGACCGGATATTATGCTTAGCGTATGCATGTGTGCTAGATTCCAATCCGATCCTAAGGAGTGTCACTTAGTGGCGGTGAAGCGAATTCTTAGATATTTGGTTGCTACGCCTTGCTTCGGGCTCTGGTATCCAAAGGGGTCTACCTTTGACTTAGTTGGATACTCAGACTCCGACTATGCTGGATGTAAGGTCGATAGGAAGAGTACATCGGGGACGTGCCAATTCTTAGGAAGGTCCCTGGTGTCATGGAACTCTAAGAAACAAACCTCCGTTGCCCTATCCACCGCTGAGGCCGAGTACGTTGCCGCAGGTCAGTGTTGCGCGCAACTACTTTGGATGAGGCAAACCCTCCGGGACTTTGGCTACAATCTGAGCAAAGTCCCACTCCTATGTGACAATGAGAGTGCTATCCGCATGGCGGAGAATCCTGTTGAGCACAGCCGCACAAAGCACATAGACATCCGGCATCACTTTTTGAGAGACCACCAGCAAAAGGGGGATATCGCAGTGTTTCATGTTAGCACCGAGAACCAGCTAGCCGATATCTTTACCAAGCCTCTAGATGAGAAGACCTTTTGCAGGTTGCGTAGTGAGCTAAATGTCTTAGATTCGCGGAACCTGGATTGAATTGTAGCATACATGTATTTATGCTTTTGATCATGTTCCTTTTTGCATTTTGTTGCTTATTATGGTGCTCAAGTTGTACAAACACTCCCTGGACCTCACAAGTCCGTTGCAAAGTGATGCACATGCTTAGGGGGAGATGTGTCACAACTTGACCCTTTGAGATTAACCATGTGCTTGAGTTTGATGATTTAGTCTCGAAGGAGGATTGAAAGGGAAAAGGTGGACTTGGACCATGAAAGACTTCCACTGCACTCCGATGAGAGGGTAACTTATTCCAAGTTCATCTTTAGACTCTTATTGCCTTTGTGTTCTCATTTGAAGATTTTGGTAAGGCAATGGGGTTAAAAGGGCCAAGATTGATCCCGTTTTGGTGCTTGATGCCAAAGGGGGAGAAAATAAAGGCCAAAGCAATAAATGGATCAGCTACCACTTGAGAGAATTGAAAATAGTAGAGTAGAGCTTTTGTTTTGTCAAAACTCTCTTATTGTCTCTTTTGTGAAAAGTTGGCTTCTTGTGGGGAGAAGTAGTAATTATGGGAAAAAGGGGGAGTTTTTGAAATCTTTGATCAATCTCTTTTGGAATAACTCTCTTTATGCTTCAAACATGTGTATTTGACTTAGAGATAGAGATTTGAGTTTGATTTGCAAAAACAAACCAAGTGGTGGCAAAGGATGATCCATATATGCCAAAATTGAATAAAACTCAAATTTATTTTATTTGAAGTGATTTTGCACTTGTTCTAGTTGCTTTATGTTGTGTTGGCATAAATCACCAAAAAGGGGGAGATTGAAAGGGAAATGTGCCCTTGGGCCATTTCTAAGTATTTTGGTGATTGAGTGTCAACACAAGTGCTTAAATGTGAATCAATGCCCATGGATGAACAAAGTGAAAATCTAGAGCAAAGGTATGTTTCTAAACCTTAGTACATTGGTTTTGTGTACTAATATATTTGTCTAAGTGTTAGAAACAGAAAGAAGAAGAGAAGAGAAGACTTGGCTGTGTACAGCCAAGAGGCTGTTTCGGTCTGGGGCACCGGACTGTCCGGTGGTGCACCGGACAGTGTCCGGTGCGCCAGGCTGCCTTGGCCGAAGAGGCCGCTCTCGGGAATTTGCTGAAGGCGTATGGCTAAAATTCACCGGACTGTCCGGTGTGCACCGGACTGTCCGGTGAGCCAACGGTCGGCAGGGCCAACGGTCGGCCGCGCGATCTGCGCGGGACACGTGGCCAAGCCAACGGTCGGAAGGGGGCACCGGACTGTCCGGTGCGCCAACGGCTCCCGCATCTGCAACGGTCGGCTTCGCAAATTAAGGAAAGGAATCGGGCACCGGACACTGTCCGGTGTGCACCGGACTGTCCGGTGTGCCCGACGACAGAAGGCAAAGATGGCCTTCCAGATTTGTTCTCAACGGCTCCTAGCTGCCTTGGGGCTATAAAAGGGACCCCTAGGCGCATGGAGGAGGACACCAAGCAACCCTTGAGCATTCTTGATCATCCACACTCAGTCTTTGTGCATCCGTTTGTGATTCTAAGTGATTCGAGCTCTGTTCTTGTGAGAAACTGTGAGATAGTCTTTGAGCTCGATTCTTGGCCGTGTGTGTGCGCATTTCGCTGTGGATTTGTGTGTGTTGCTTCCCTCCCTTACTCCGTGCTTCTTTGTGAATCTTAAGTGTAAGGGCGAGAGACTCCAATTTGTGGAGATTCCTCGCGAGTGGGATAAAGATAAGCAAGGCAAAAACACCGTGGTATTCAAGTGGGTCTTTGGACCGCTTGAGAGGGGTTGATTGCAACCCTCGTCCGTTGGGACGCCACAACGTGGAGTAGGCAAGTTTTGTACTTGGCCGAACCACGGGATAAATCACCGTGTCCTCTCTGTGTTGAACTTCTTGTGATTATCATATTGTGCAAGATCTTCGCTTTAGCCACTTGGCATTAACTGTGCTAACACTTAAACAAGTTTTTGTGGCTATAAGTTAAGTTTTTACAGGATCACCTATTCACCCCCCCCTCTAGGTGCTCTCACTATTCCCGTCGGCTTTCGCTCTGGCCGACAGGAATTACCCTGGCCGACGGGAATCAGTAGAATTCCTGTAGTGCACAAGCTCCTTGTAACAATTAATTGAGAATGCAAACTTAGACTTAATTTACATCAGTCGGGTCATGAATTCGAGGACGGTCACGTCAGTGTGCCCGTGAAGAGGCTCTTCTGACGCTTTGAGGAGGTCGAAGAACTTCTGAACCTCCGGTGTAAGTGAATCATGATGATCAGGGGCCAGTTCAGGCTGTAGATCCTCAAGCATCTGGTCCATCCTATCCACATCTTCACCGTCATCAACTTCTACTTCTGCTGCTCGTTCAAGGCGTGACTCCCCGTGGAGATACTAGACCTTATAGCCTGGCACAAAACCATGCGAGCACAGGTGTAGTGTGACCTGCCTCTTAGTGTGGCTCGTCATATTTCTACATTTATTGCATGGACACCTAATAATATCTATTTATGACAAAGCAGCTGCATGGTCCAGAAACATATACGTCTTGGCAAACCATTCACTTGTGTGACACCCACCCTTCTTGAAACCTTCATACATCCAATCACGTCTATCACCCATTATTGCGGCTGTGTGTACGAGCAAGGAGTGCGTGTGAGACATTCATGTTTCTACACGTCACACATACATCTATAGGTAAGTAGTAAAACTATATATATACATAACATCACCTTCATCACATTAACATGATAATCATTAATTAACAATATTTTAACATCCAAATTTAAGTCAAATCATACTAACAAATAACAATATTAAATAAATTATAATCGCATTACAGTTAACTCCCGTCGGCCATAAAAACCGACAAAAATAAACAATATTTACAACATTAAATCCATTAAATTAAATAATATTTTCAGAATATCAAATTTATTATTACATCAATAAATAACATTAAATTGAACAAATCAATAGCATAAGTTAATATACTATAATAACAGAATTAATACTTACCTAACATCAAGCCACACATGTGATATTAAACTAACTCTAATCACACTCTAATCACATGTTATATTAAACTAACTCTAATCACATGAAAGCTAACTCCCGTCGGCCATAAAAAACCAACGAAAATAATCACATGTATTTACATATAGGTAGGATAATACTTCGACGAGCCTGCGTCGGTACACGGGCGGACGGTGGACGACGGTACACGGGCGGACGGTGGACGACGGCGGGCTAGAGACGATGACGCTCGGGGGCTAGAGGCAGAGTTCGGGCGGGGGCGGCGACGCTCCGGGACGAGCAGGGGGCGGCGACGCTCGAGCCGGGCCGGTGGGCGGCACTCGACGGGGCTAGGCACGATGCGACGGCGCTCGGCGGTGGGGCTCGAGCCGGGCGGGGGGCGGCGGCACAGGGGCGCCTGCGGCCTCGGGGGGCGGCGCTCAGCGGGGCTGAGCACGGTGGGGCTGGGCGCGGTGGCGCGGCAGCGCGACGGCGGACGACAACAGTTAGAGAGGAGAGGAAGAAATGAGCCCGCGCGCGTCCACGGTCTGGTTCTAAAACACTTAATTCTCATCGGCTTGTGACGTGGCCAACGGGAATAACTTAATTCCCATCAACTTTGTAACGTGGCTGACGGGCATGACTTAACCCCCGTCGGCTTTGTGACGTGGCCGACGGCAATCACTTAACCCCCGTCGGCCTGTGACTTGGCCGACAGGAATTAAATTAATTCCTGTCAGCTACTAGATGGCCGACAGAAATTACTTAATTCCCGTCGGCTTTTTCACTGGCCGACGGGAATTAATCTGGCTGACGAGAATCGACGGGATTCCTGTAGTGGGGCGAAGGCGAAGACGCTACCCTTCGCTCCATGTCTTCATCGCCTTGCTGCACCAACGAAGACCACGCCCGAGCGAGCCGAGAGTGCCGTCCTCTCGGCCGCAAGACGGAGGCAAGACTCCGACGAAGTCTACTAGTCCCATGTCCTCATCGCGCCCGGAGGCCCATGAGGGATTCGGCCCACTGTAACGGGCCCCGCGCGGATAAGCATGTTACGGGCCTCATCTGTAATAGCCTTTTCTGTAATGACGGTCTGTAACCTCCTCTTGTGGGAATATTCTGGTACCCGAGGGCATAAACGTCCCTACCAGAGGACAGTGGACACTCGGGTACCTATAAATACCCCCGTACAGTGCCCTTGAGAGGCCAGATTAACAGAGCTATAGACATTCCCCGTTGAACTTTGCAAACACTCTCCCGCTGGATTCACCTGCTCAACTTCAAAGGGTACTGACCTGACACTGACGTGTTGGCCGAGCTGTCACTCTGCAAGCAGCAAGAGAAGGAAACCCTTCGGGAGTACTACCAAAAGTTCCTCACTCTCAAGTCACAACTGCCATCGGTCGACGACCACATCGCGATCCATTATGCCAGCAGCAGCGTTCGGGCTGGCGTCCTATACAGTCACTGCATCAGGGACCCACCCAAAAACCTCCAAGAGCTATATCAGCTATTCGAGAAGTACGCCAGATCCGAAGAGCTACATCAGCGAAAGGTCGAATCTCAAAGAAAGCCTAAGGACCCTCCGCAGTCCAGCAGAACCTGGACCAGGCCTTCGTAGCCAGACTCCAGACGGGACAGCTGCAGTCAGCAGCAGGTGCACAACATAGCCAACCAGCACCACGCAGGCGAGGTCGTTCACCGTCAGGAATATCCCCCCAGGGCCGCGGTAATGGCACGAGAGGGCGAGGCCGGGGACGGGCGTAGCAACCACGTAGATTTTACTGCCTGTTTCATAGCGAGGATTGCGTGCACCCAACAAGAGACTGCCCAAAAATGAAGGCCACCAGGGACAGGATGTCTCGAGCACAGCCATCCGACAACCAGAGAGTCGTCGCGCACACATACCACCACCACCAACAACAACCATACAACAATGGCCACGTCAAGCATCCACCCAACCACACATATCAGCACCATCAGAAAGTACAAGTTGTTCCACCCCCGCCTCCACCTCCGCATCACCCGAACCCACATCACCAAAATCACCCCAAGCACCAAAGCAAGAATACTTTGCCGAGCAGTCGTATCGCAGAGTCATCCACATGATCACCGGAGGGTCCAACGTCGACTTCGAAACGAAGCGGCAGAAGAGGGATCATTACCGTAGTATCAATCACATTGCTCTCACCGGCCCAGTGGTACAAACGAGGTGGTCACATGTGCCACTAACCTTCGACGCCAGAGATGTTGATCTGCGCAGCGCACCTCACGTCGACACCATGGTGATCAACTGCAGCGTAGCAGGCTGGGACCTACACAAAGTCCTGGTTGACAACGGCAGCCAAGCGGACATCATCTTCCTGCACGCCTTCGACCGCATGGGTATCAGCCACAACTTACTCAAGCCTTCGGACAACCCCCATATGGCTTCGGCGGCAAGGGCACCTTCCCCGTCGGGAAGATAGAATTACCCCTGTCATTCGGCGTAGCACCCAACGCGCGGAGTGAGCAGGTCACCTTCGACATTGTCGACATGGTTTACCCGTACAATGCTATAATGGGTCAGGGCTCCATCAATAAATTTGAAGCGGCCATTCACGGACTTTACCTCTGCATGAAAATTCCGGGTCCGCAAGGCGTGATAACAGTTTATGGTAACCAGCAGACTGCACGCAATATTGAGAGAGACTTCGTTCCAGGCCAACGGAACGTACACTGCCTCACAACACAATGCGAAGTCTCCGAAGTGACCCACCCAGTCGCCGACGAAAAAGTAAAGGCGCAGCTATAGAGCAACGACGGAACGAAGGCGGTACCCCTCGATCCGGCGATGCCCAAGCAAACGGTCGTGATAAGCGAAGACATGACCTCGCGAGACGAGGAGAAACTCATCTCCTGTCTCTCCCAAAACAAGGACGTCTTCGCTTGGTCCACCCTCGACCTGGTCGGAGTCAGCCGCACCATCATTGAGCACGGTGTGGGCATCGACCCTTCGGTGCGCCCAAAAAAGCAGCGACTGCGCAAAATGTCCGACAAAAAGACAGAAGCCGCCAAAGCCAAGGTGCACCGCCTGCTGGAAGCCAACTTCATCGAACCAATCGCCTACCCTACGTGGTTCGCCAATGTGGTCCTGGTACAAAAGAAAAGTGGCAAGTGGCGCATGTGCATCGACTTCACCAACCTCAATAAGGCTTGTCCCAAGGACAATTTCTTGCTGCCACGGATTGACAAAATAGTCTATAGCGCAGCCGGATGAAAAGTCATGTCCCTTCTCGACTGCTTCTCCGGCTACCACCAGATATACATGAAAGAGGAATATAAGGCCAGCACCAGCTTCATCACACCCTTCGGCACATACTGCTTCATCAGGATGCCAGAGGGACTCAAGAACGCCAGGTCAACCTTCTCTCGCCTCACCAAGATGGTGCTCGAAAGCCAAGCGGGCCGCAACATTTTCATGTACGTGGACGACATCGTTGTCGCGAGCAAAAATAAAGAAGATGACCTAGCTGACCTCGCGGAGACGTTCGCTAATATGCGGGACGCACGACTTTGCCTCAACCCCGAAAAGTGCGTCTTCGGAGTTCGCCAGGGGAAAATACTTGGCTACCTGGTGTCGCACCACGGGATCGAGGCCAACCCAACCAAGATTCAAGAAATCATCAACATGACACCCCCGCAGTCAACCAGGGATGTCCAGCGACTAACAGGCAGATTGGCCGCCTCGAATAGATTCATTTCCAAGTCCGCAGAGTGAAGTCTACCCTTTCTCAAGACACTGCGCGGCGCAAAAGACTTCGCGTGGGGACCAGAGCAGGCGACAGCCTTCGAGTCACTCAAGCAACACCTGTCAGACTTAGCAACTCTTACCAGCCCCGACCCCTCGCTGCCTCTGCTACTCTACATTGCAGCCTCGCCATGTGCAGTCAGCGCAGCGCTAGTCCAAGAGCAAGACAGAGAGGGCACGGCCCGGCAATGCCAGTCTACTACGTCTCTGAAGTCCTCACGGCCTCCAAGTGCAACATGACTGAACTAGAAAAAATTTCATACGCAGTTGTCATGGCATCGCGCAAGCCGTGCCACTACTTCGAGGCGTTCAAGGTGCGGGTCACCTCGGACAGGGGCCTGGGAGAACTGTTCAGAAACCTAGAGGCGTCCATTCGAATCGCCAAATGGGCAGCCGAACTCTTCAGGTACCACATCACCTTCGAACCCAGGACATCGATCAAGTCGTAGGTCCTGGCAGACTTCATCGTTGACTGGACAGGGCCAACATGGCAGAAAGAAGAGTCTCCAGAGAAGGTGTGGACCATCCACTGCGACGGCGCATGGTGCCATGCGGGGGCAGGCGCAGTGGCAATTATCACGTCACCCACAGGCGTCAAGTATAGATACGCGGCACGCCTTAGCTTCGCCTTAGAGTCTGACAGATGCACCAACAATATAGCAGAATATGAAGACGTCATCCTGGGCCTTCGCAAACTGCGAGCACTCAATGTCACCACATGCATAGTCAAGACAGATTCCAAAGTAGTTGCCGGCCAGGTTGAACAAGAATATTCAGCAAAAGACCCCGCGCTCATGCAGTATCTCACAACTGTTCGCAGTCTCGAGAAACAGTTCAAGGGCTTCACCCTACAGCATGTGGACTGCGCTAGGAACGAAGAGGCTGACAGGTTGGCTAAGGCAGCGGCCAAAGGCGAGGCCTTGCCCTCCTACGTGTTCTACCACGTCATCGGCACACCAGCTGTCCGCAACCCAGAAGGCTTACAAGTAACTAATGACACCGAAGGCCATCACATTGTCAACCTCATCATGACTGAAGATTGGCGGGCCCCAATAACTTTGTATCTGCAAGGACATTACCACCCAAGTGACATCAATGAGGCCAAACGTCTCAAGCACCGAAGCTAGGACTTCGCAGTGTGTCGGGGGCCAACTATACAAAAAGGGGATCAGTTAGCCCATGCTAAACTGCTGACCGAAACCGAAGGCATTCAAATCCTTCGCGAAGTCCATAGCGGAACTTGCGGCTCCCACTCAGGACCCAGGGCCCTCGCTGCCAAGGTGATCCGTCAAGGATTTTACTGGCCCACGATAATCTGTACTGCGAATTGATTCACGAGGTCTTGAGAAGCATGCCAAAAGTTTTCCCCTCGCTCGAGCAACCCTTCGCAATTCACCAAGCTAATCGCCCACACATGGCCACTTCAACGCTGGGGACTGGATATTGTTAGACCACTGCCTACGGCTCAAGGGAACCTCAAATTCACCTTCGTTGCCGTCGAGTACTTCACCAAGTGGATCGAGGCCTAAGCAGTATCCACAATAACATCGAAGACCGCCCAAAAGTTCTTTTGGCAAAATATTGTCTGTCGATTCGGACTCCCATCCGAACTCACAGTCGACAACGGCAAACAGTTTGATAGCCAAGACTTCAGGGATTTCTATTTCTCCATCGGCACCAAGCCTGTCTTCGCCTCGGTATACCACCGGCAATCCAACGATGTTGTCGAGCGCGCCAATGGCAAGATTTTCACTGCCATCAAGAAAAGACTTCTCGACGATAAGAAGGGCAAATGGGTCGACCAACTACCTGAAGTGGTCTGGGCCCTAAACACGACAGAATGTTGGGCAACCGAATTCACACGATTCCGTCTATTGTATGGATCCGAGGCTATGACACCGCAAGAGATAAAGCATGGGTCGCCCCGAACAAGCACATCAGCAGTCCCCGATGTCGATGAACCGACGTCCAAAGATCTCATCGACGGAGACCGCGTCCTCGCCCTACAGGCCCTCAACAAATATCAGGCTCAAACCAAGGCCTGGAGCGACAACGCGGTTGTCCCAAGAGAGTTCAACAAAGGCGACCTCGTACTCGTCTGGACCACCCGGACAGAATCACGAGGCAAGCTGGAGCCGAAATGGGAGGGTTCATTCATCATCAAGTCGAAGGCATCCCTCAGCGCGTACAGGCTAGTAACGCCTTCCGGCGAAGACTTAGAGCACTCCTGGAACATTGACAATCTCCGCAAATTTTTTGTTTAACCATCAGGGCCCATGCGCCCCTGTAATCTAGCAAACAATGTTATTCCGACCCGCACTCTTTTCCTCCTGAGGGGTGAGGTTTTTAACGAGATGGAGCCATGTAATATACCAGCAAAAGCCCCCGCAAAAACAAAAACTCAGACGCAACATGTCGAAAAAGACCGTTTCGACGGTCTTGGCATTCGACCACTTCGAAGTCACCGCGACAGGTAGCGTACACTACCCTCACGTGCGACAATCCATGCAAAAGTCGCCCAAGGGTGCAACCGGAATAGCACAACAAGTGCGTTAATCGAAGTCTTTTATTAAAAAGACACTCAGAGAAAAAGTTGCCTAAGGGTGCAGCCGGACAAGCACAATAAGTGCGTCAATCGAAGTTTTTTACTAAAAAGACACTCCGTGCAAAAGTCGCCTAAGGGTGCAGCCGGATAGGCACAATAAGTGCGTCAATCGACACTCCGCGCAAAAGTCGCCCAAGGGTGCAGCCGGATTAGCACAAGTGCGCGAAAACGACCAACATGCCATATTACAACATAAGTTGCAGTTACATACACTTAGCGAGGGCACCTCATACTACATCGGCTCAACCTTCGGGATGATGCCCGCTTCCCTATAATTGAACAACATTATTTTCAATTCCTCACCCTCAAAAAGATTCCACAGATCCACCTCACCAATGCTCGTCCCAATCGACAAAGACAATAGCTCTCGTTTACCAAACCGGTCTACTCGAAGACTGTCCCGCTCCATCCCCATCCGACGGCGCCTACCACTCCGTGAAACCTCGCCCACACTATGCTTCGACACCACCCTTTGTCGTCGGCACTTGGTCCTCGCACTAGGAAGACCAGCCACCTCGCCAACCTCCACCTGTGGCGAGGATTCCGCCGTGTCCACATCTAACGCAGCAAAATAATCCAAGTCTTCATCCGAAGACTCTTCGGTCCAGGAAAACGTACTCCCAGACTCAGCATCATACAAGAAACACCCAGATCTAGAACCAGATAAATTGTCATTGGCAGGCACTACGGTTGCGGCCGCCACAAAATTAGTATCGTCAGCAGCGGTTGCTTGCGCAGGCCCATACATCGGAACATGTGCAGCAACCGAGTTTCAGTATCACAAAAACAAAATCTCACACTCGATAGCCCTAGCCCCTATCCCGCCACCTGCGAAGGGCCGACCGACGCTGCAGGGTCTTCGGCAGATGGTTCGCCCGCCACCGCCGAAATGTCCCCACCAGTCGGCGCAGCGGCCGACATGGGGTCCTCGCCAGCACAGGTCAGCGCGGGGGTCACCAAGGGGCCCTCGCCAGCATCGAATGGCGGCGCTAACTCCCCCCAGTCCCCTCCTTCGCACCCGACGCCTCGGGCAGTGTGCTATCCAAGTCCCCGAGGTCTTTGACCTCCTCATCATGCGCCATCTACAGAAATAGCATACTCATTCAACAAAAACCACACAAATACACACATATACCCATACATACAATCAAAAATATACACATATACTCCATACCTGCTCCATCGCCCGGTCGGACCTCTCCCGGACGGTCTCACGGCCGTGAGGGCCCCACATCCTATCGTAAAGTGCCCCGGCCGACCGCTTCAACACCGGGTTCTCAATCTGGAAGATTCCGCGCTCGAAGTCCTCGTCCGATTGGTCGAAGACTTCGAAGTGCCCACATCCCTCGTAGGACAGGGCATTCACGGCCCCTTCGCAGGTGATGAGTGAGGCGAAGGACATGAGGCCCGTCACAATCGTTGGGAGCACCTCCAGCTCCTCCTGCAGCCATTCGAGGAAGTGGAGGCCCACCTCCTTACCAGACGCTTCAAAGGGAGCGGTCCGCGCACCAAGCTCCCGGTACGTGTCCACGAGCTGTGCATGCGTCCGGTCGACCTCTGCACGAGTAGAGGCCTCTGCTTTGTCCAGGCGGTCGCGCTGGCTGCTGAGGCTCGTTTCCAACTCCTCGGCGTGTTGGCGAGCGAGACTGGCCTTCGCACGTGCAAGTTTGGCCTCGGTTTGTGCAGCCTGCACCTCAGCGCAGGCTCTGTTTGCGTCCTTCCTCTCCGTCGCCAACTGACGGATGAGGTCCTCCTTCTCGGCCACTTCAGCCGCCAACTTCTCCGTCAGCCTATGGCTCTTATTCTTCGCAGCTGACTTGTCCCGCACAGCTTCCGTATGCTGCACCCGGAGGCGCTCAACCCTGCCCTCGAGTCATTGCCTCTCGACAGCGAACTCCGAGGTCAGGGCGCCTGATGCAACATGATCGGCGAAGGCAGCCACCTGACATGAAAGGTCCATCAAATTCGCAACCACATAAACACAACGAACTGACGAAGTCCAAGACGACTTACATGCTTCAGCTGCTGCATTGCATGCTTCAGCTGCTGGGAAACAGAACCCGCCACGTCTTTAACGGCGGCAGCCGACGCAATCTCGCCGCTGGCGCTGAACTTGGACCATGTGTCCTGCGAAGCATCCTTCGTCCCACCCGCCGCCGCAGCTGGCGCGGCCGCCACCGGAGCCGGCACAATAGCAAGTTGCCCAGCATACGACCCTGCACCACAATCTTGTCCAAGACCCAGCCCCCATGAAAAAACAATAACAATAAATAAACACTCACCAACAAGTCCCCAGCCCGTGTGGGCATCGAACATCATGACACCACCCACGCGGTAGTCATCCACGTAGATGTCCATGGCGAGGTCAGCCCCACCCGCTGCCGCCTTGGCGGTGCGCAGCGGAGACAGTGGCCCTCGTTCCCTTCGTGGGCTCAGCCGAAGGCGGTTAGCTCGAGCCAGAAGCGACAACCCTCACACCCGACGAAGATTTACTGGGCTCGAAGACGACTGGCTTCACAACCGGTGGTGGTTTGCTGCTGCCGGGGGCGGCGGACTTCGCGCTTCCCCGCACCCTCTTGACCTCGCGACTAGGGTCCCCAACCCTAGTGAACGCCCGGCGCTTCCGCGCCGCATCTTGGCGATCCTTGTCCATCACTGCCGATACAACAACAACAATATTCCGCCTGTAAGGAAAAATCTTCATCTCACAGGCCAAACGAGACATAAACATGTCCTGCCGGCCGCCCGGGGGATCGGAATGTTCCTCGGCCATCGACCCCCGGTAACCTCCAGCATTCACGCCGAAGACTCCCGGAGCTCGGGCGAAGACATCCTTCCCCCAAGGACCGCACAAGTTCCCATTAAATCCACAGCAAAATGATCGGAGACCCCCAACCCCTCAGCTGCAGTACCTAGTTTTCTCTTCTTAGTGGCTGGCACAGCTTCCCACGAAGGGCCTTCCTCAGCCGCAGCCGCTGGCTTTTTCCCCCGGCGATCGACAGCAGTAGCAACATCGTCTCTAGAGTAACCGTCATATGGCAGACGGTTTAACCCAAATACACAATTCAAACAAACATTGGATCCACGAATATCCTAACTCCACAGAGCCTCTGTCCTCAGCACATACCGCCCCACAATCCTCACTGCTCCGTCCTCTACTTCACACACGAACGCGGCTGGATTCCGACCGCGCAAATTCAAAGCGAAAGTCGGACTTTGCACCAACTGCCCGCCCAAGGTAGGCATCTGGCGAGGGCACACTTCTCCAATCACCCAGCCATGCGCCAAGGGCCACACACCATAACCGATGAATTCCTCAACCAAATCACGCCCACTACTCATGCGGGCAGCGCACCAGAGGGCCCCTTTGTCCTCATCGTCCTCAGCCACCTCAAACGGTGGGAACGCCACGTAACAGTGGGAGCACATGACGACCGCAGGGAGCCCTAGGAGGTCTTTGACTTCCCCTCCCGAAACATAAAACCAATAGTCCCACCAGTTGCCCCATTTATTCCGAGCGCAAGGAACTATTTCCACAACTTCCGTCGAAGTCTTTCCGGTCCTCGGCGTGAAGGTGCACGATCCAAATTGTGCAATCTTGTTTCCAATTTTCCTTTTTTGCCAGTGCAGACAATAGTTCTTGGCGAAGACTTCTACGGACGGCTGACTGTCGTACGAAGTCACCGCCTAGACATACTTCACCAGGGCAACCACGGCGTTAGGTGTCAACTGGTGGACCTGGACCTCGAACCTCTACAAGACCTCCGCCACGAAATGATGCTGAGAGCACCTAGAGGGGGGTGAATAGGTGATCCTGTAAAAATCAAACACTAATAGCCACAAAACTTAGTTATAAGTGTTAGTATGACTAAATAGCTTGAAGCGAGCTCTTGTGAACAAAACAATCACAGAGAAAGTAACACAAGAGACACGTGATTTTTATCCCATGGTCCGACCAAGTAACACTTTCCTACTTCCACATTGTGGCGTCCCAATGGACGAGGGTTGCACTCAACCCCTTTCAAGTGATCCAATGATCAACTTGAATACCACAGCTTTTTTCCTTATAGTTTACTTCTCGTTTGTGAGGAATCTCCACAAGTTGGAGCCTCTCGCCCTTACAATATTGATCACAAAGAATGCACAGGGTAAGGTTGGGAAGAGCAACACACACAAGACCCAAATACGCAGCACAACCACGCACACAAGTGAAGACTTGAGCTCCAATGACAACTCAGGGAGTGCACAACTCGAATGGAGCCCAAATCACTAACATAATGAAGCGAATGCGCGAGAGTGGAGTCTGGATGCTTGAGAATACTTAGAGAATGCTTGGGTTACTCCTCCATGCGCCTAGGGGTCCCTTTTATAGCCCCAAGGCAGCTAAGAGCCGTTGGAGGCCAACTTGGAAGGCCAAACTTGCCTTCTGTAGGGTGGTGCACCGGACAGTCCGGTGCACCACCGGACAGTCACTGTAGTTGTTCGGCGCGCAATCTCCTTCCTTTTCTGGCACATCCGACCGTTGGTCCTCGGGGGCAGTTGGCGCACCGGACACTATCCGGTGCACATCGGATAGTCCGGTGCCCCCTGCCGACCGTTGCTGCGGGCCACGCGTCGCCCGTTGATTGCGCGGCCGACCGTTGCGCTGGCGACCGTTGGCTCACCGGACAGTCCGGTGCACCACCAGACAGTCCGGTGAATTATAGTCGTACGCCGCCGTCGAACCCCGAGAGCGGCGAGTTCATCGCGGACAAGCCTGGTGCACCAGACACTGTCCGGTGCACCACCGGACAGTCCGGTGCATCTGACCAGAGCTGCTGTTTGGCTGCACACAGCCAAGTTTTTTCCAATTTGTTTCTTTTCTTCTCTGCTCTGTTTCTAACACTTAGAAAAATACATTAGTATACAAAAACAATTTACTAAGTCTAGAAACATACCTTGTTATATGATTTTCACTTCTTGCTTGTTTAGCACATAGCAACTCACTCACTATGTGTTGGACACTTAATCACCAAAACATTATAGAAATGGCCCAAGGGCACATTTCCCTTTCAATCTCCCCCTTTTTGGTGATTTATGCCAACACAACAAAAAAGCAACAAAAGAAGTGCAACATCAATGCAATTGAAGACCAAATTGTTTTTGCACAAGATTGACATATTTGGATCATTCTTTGCCATCACTTGGTTTGTTTTTGTAAATCAAATCCTTTTTCCTATCTCTAAGTCAAACACACTTGTTTGGGCAAATCAAGAGATATTCCAATGGAAAAATTGATCAAGTACCAAAAACTCCCCTTTTTCCCATAATAAAAAAATTCTCCCCCATAAGAGACCAAATTTTGCAATAAGAGCATTTTTGGACAAATCAAAAATTCTAACTCTATTATTTTTGAAATTCACAAGTGGTAGTTGATCCATTTGCTTTGGCCTTAATTTCTCCCCATTTGGTATTAAGCACCAAAACAGGATCATTCTTGGCCCTTTAACCCCATTGCCTCACCAAAAATGTCAATTAAGAGCAAAACGACAATGAGAGCATAAGTATGAACTTGGAAGAGAGTACACTAATACTGGAGTGCAGTGGAAGTCTTAGCATTGTCCAAGTTCACCTTTCCCTTTCAATGCACTTTTGAGACTATATCAAGTATACTCAAACACAAAGGTTAGTCTCAAAGGGTCAAGTTGTAGCTCATCTCCCCCTAAATATGTGCACCATTTGCATATGGACTTGTGAAGTCGGGGGATCACGTGTACAACTTGAACACCACAAATATACGATGAGTAAAGTAAATGCTTCAAAGTAACATGATCAAAGGCATAGAACACATGTATGCTATAGATCAATCCAAGTTACGCGAATCTAAGACATTTAGCTCACTACGCAACCTGCAAAAGGTTTTCTCATCCAACGGCTTGGTAAAGATATCGGCTAGCTGGTTCTCGGTGCTAATATGGTACACCTCGATATCTCCCTTTTGCTGGTGGTCTCTCAGAAAGTGATGCCGGATGTCTATGTGCTTAGTGTGGCTGTGTTCAACAGGATTATCCGCCATGTGGATAGCACTCTCATTGTCACATAGGAGTGGGACTTTGCTTAGATTGTAGCCAAAGTCCTGGAGGGTTTGCCTCATCCAAAGTAGTTGTGCGCAACACTGTCCTGTGGCAACATACTCGGCCTCAGCGGTGGATAGGGCAACAGATGTTTGTTTCTTTGAACTCCAGGACACCAGGGACCTTCCTAGAAATTGGCACGTCCCTGATGTGCTCTTCCTATCAACCTTGCACCCGACATAATCGAAGTCTGAGTATCCAATCAAGTCAAAGGCAGAAGTCAGGCACGCGCGAAGTGGCGCACCGGACACTCTACAGTGCATGTCCGGTGTGCCACCGGACATCCAAGCGGGCCCAGCAGTCAGAGCTCCAACGGTCGGAACCCAACGGCCTGGTGACGTGGCTGGCGCACCGGACACTGTCCGGTGTGCACCGGACTGTCAGGTGCACCATGCGACAGACAGCCCCACCAAACGGCTAGTTTGGTGGTTGGGGCTATAAATACCCCCAACCACCCCACATTCAAGTCATCCAAGTTTTCCTACTTCAACCACTTACAAGAGCTCTAGCATTCAATTCTAGACACACCCAAGTGATCAAATCCTCTCCAAATTCCACACAACGCCTTAGTGACTAGTGAGAGAGATTTGCTTGTGTTCTTTCGAGCTCTTGCGCTTGGATTGCTTTCTTCTTTGATTCTTTCTTGCGATCAACTCAATTGTAACCAAGGCAAGAGGCACCAATTGTGTGGTGGCCCTTGCGGGGAAGTTTTGTTCCCGTTTGATTGAGAAGAAGAAGCTCACTCGGCCCGAGGGACCGTTTGAGAGAGGGAAAGGGTTGAAAGAGACCCGATCTTTGTGACCACCTCAACGGGGAGTAGGTTTGCGAGAACCGAACCTCGGTAAAACAAATCCACGTATCACACTCACTTGCGATTTGTTTTGCACTCTCTTTTGCGGACTCGATTATATTTCTAACGCTAACCCGGCTTGTAGTTGTGATTAACTTTGTAAATTTCAGTTTCGCCCTATTCACCCCCTCTAGGCGACTTTCAATTGGTATCAAAGCTCGGTGCTTCATTAGAGCCTAACCGCTCGAAGTGACGTCGGGAGAACACGCCAAGAAGGAGATGGAGACCGGCGACAAGCCCGCTACAAGCCACGGGAAGGCTTCATCGGAAGAGTCCCGCAACAAAAAGAAAGGGAAGGACAAGAAGGCCTCCTCCCACAAGTCGCATCGGAGTGGCGACAAGAAAAAGAAAATGAGGAAGGTGGTCTACTACGAGACCGACACCTCAATGCCATCTACCTCCGGGTCCGACGCGCCCTCCATAACTTCTAAGCGCCATGAGCGCAAGAAGTTTAGTAAGATCCCCTTACACTATCCTCGTACTTCTAGACATACTCCATTACTTTCCGTTCCATTAGGCAAACCGCCAACCTTTGATGGTGAAGATTATGCTAGGTGGAGTGATTTAATGAAATTTCATCTAACCTCACTCCACAAAAGTATATGGAATGTTGTTGAGTTTGGAGCACAGGTACCATCCTTAGGGGATGAGGATTATGATGAGGACGAGGTGGCCCAAATCGAGCACTTCAACTCCCAAGCCACAACCATACTCCTCGCTTCTCTAAGTAGGGAGGAGTACAACAAGGTGCAAGGATTAAAGAGCACCAAGGAAGTTTGGGACGTGCTCAAGACCGAGCACGAGGGTGATGAGCTCACCAAGATCACCAAGCGGGAAACGATCGAGGGGACCTCAGTCGCTTCCGTCTTCGCCAAGGGGAGGAGCCACAAGACATGTACAACCGGCTCAAAACCTTGGTGAATCAAGTGCGCAACCTCGGGAGCAAGAAGTGGGATGACCACGAGGTGGTTAAGGTTATTCTAAGATCGCTTATTTTCCTTAACCCTACTCAAGTACAATTAATTCGTGGCAATCCTAGATACACACTAATGACTCCCAAGGAAGTAATCGGGAATTTTGTGAGCTTTGAATTTATGATCAAGGGCTCACGGAAGATCAACGAGCTTGACGGTCCTTCCACATCCGAAGCTCAACCCATCGCTTTCAAGGCGACGGAAGAAAAGAAGGAGGAGTCTACGCCGAGTAGAACACCCATCGACGCCTCCAAGCTTGACAATGAGGAAATGGCGCTCGTCATCAAGAGCTTCCGCCAAATCCTCAAGCAAAGGAGGGGGAAAGATTACAAGCCCCACTCCAAGAAGGTTTGCTACAAGTGTGGTAAGCCCGGTCACTTTATAGCAAAATGTCCTATTTCTAGTGACAGTGACAGGGGCGACGACAAGAAGGGGAGAAGAAAGGAGAAGAAGAGGTACTACAAGAAGAAGGGCGGCGATGCCCATGTTTGTCGGGAGTGGGACTCCGACGAAAGCTCTAGCGACTCCTCCTCCGACGAGGACGCCGCCAACATCGCCGTCACCAAGGGACTTCTCTTCCCCAACGTCGGCCACAAGTGCCTCATGGCAAAGGACGGCAAAAAGAAAAAGGTTAAATCTAAATCCTCCACTAGATATGAGTCTTCTAGCGATGATAATGCTAGTGATGAGGAAGATAATTTACGTACTCTTTTTGCCAACTTAAACATGCAACAAAAGGAGAAATTAAATGAATTGATTAGTGCTATCCATGAGAAGGATGATCTCTTGGACTCCCAAAAGGACTTCCTTATAAAAGAAAACAAGAAGCATGTTAAAATAAAAAATGCTTATGCTCTAGAAGTTGAAAAGTGCGAAAAATTATCTAGTGAGCTAAGCACTTGCCATGAGACTATAGACAACCTTAGAAATGAGAATGTTAATTTGTTAGCTAAGGTTGATTCTATTGCTTGTAATGTTTCAATTCCCAATCTTAGAAATGATAATAATGATTTACTTGCTAAGATTGAAGAATTAAACATATCTCTTGCTAGCCTTAGGATTGAAAATGAAAAATTGATTGCTAAGGCTAAGGAATTAGATGTTTGCAATATTACAATTTCGGACCTTAGAACTAAAAATCATATATTGCATGCTAAGGTTGTAGAATTGAAATCTTGCAAACCCTCTACATCTACTGTTGAACACACTTCTATTTGTACTAGATGTAGAGATGTTGATATTAATGCTATACATGATCACATGGCTTTAATTAAACAACAAAATGATCATATAGCAAAATTAGATGCTAAAATTGCCGAGCATGACTTAGAAAACGAAAAATTTAAATTTGCTAGAAGCATGCTCTATAGAGGGAGACGCCCTGGCATTAAGGATGGCATTGGCTTCCAACAGGGAGGCAATGTCAAAATTAATGCCCCTCCTAAGAAATTGTCCAACTTTGTTAAGGGCAAGGCTCCCATGCCTCAAGATAACGAGGGATACATTTTGTACCCTGCCGGTTATCCTGAGAGCAAGATTAGGAAAATTCATTCTAGGAAGTCTCACTCTGGCCCAAACCATGCTTTTATGTATAAGGGTGAGACATCTAGTTCTAGGCAACCAACCCGTGCTAAGTTGCCTAAGAAGAAAACTCCTAGTGCATCAAATGATCATGACATTTCATTTAAAACTTTTGATGCATCATATGTTTTAACTAACAAATCCGGCAAGGTAGTTGCCAAGTATGTTGGGGGCAAGCACAAGGGGTCAAAGACTTGTGTTTGGGTACCCAAAGTTCTTGTATCTAATGCCAAAGGACCCAAAACCATTTTGGTACCTAAAGTCAAGAACTAAACATGTTTTGCAGGTTTATGCATCCGGGGGCTCAAGTTGGATCATCGATAGCGGGTGCACAAACCACATGACAGGGGAGAAGATGTTCTCCTCCTATGAGAAAAACCAAGATCCCCAACGAGCTATCACATTCGGGGATGGAAACCAAGGTTTGGTCAAAGGATTGGGTAAAATTGCTATATCACCTGACCATTCTATTTCCAATGTTTTTCTTGTAGATTCATTAGATTATAATTTGCTTTCCGTTTCTCAATTATGCAAAATGGGCTACAACTGTCTATTTACTGATGTAGGTGTCACTGTCTTTAGAAGAAGTGATGATTCAATAGCATTTAAGGGAGTGTTAGAGGGTCAGCTATACTTGGTAGATTTTGATAGAGCTGAACTCGACACTTGCTTAATTGCTAAGACTAACATGGGTTGGCTCTGGCACCGCCGACTAGCCCATGTTGGGATGAAGAATCTTCAAAAGCTTCTAAAGGGAGAACACATTTTAGGATTAACAAATGTTCATTTTGAGAAAGACAGGATTTGTAGTGCATGCCAAGCAGGAAAGCAAGTTGGTGCTCACCATCCACACAAGAACATCATGACGACCGACAGGCCACTGGAGCTCCTACACATGGATCTATTCGGCCCGATCGCTTACATAAGCATCGTCGGGAGTAAGTACTGTCTAGTTATTGTGGATGATTATTCTCGCTTCACTTGGGTATTCTTTTTGCAGGAAAAATCTCATACCCAGGAGACTTTAAAGGGATTCTTGAGACGGGCTCAAAACGAGTTCAGCTTAAGGATCAAGAAAATTTGAAGCGACAACGGGACGGAGTTCAAGAACTCTCAAATTGAAGGCTTCCTTGAGGAGGAAGGCATCAAGCATGAGTTCTCTTCTCCCTACACGCCACAACAAAATGGTGTAGTGGAGAGGAAGAATAGAACTCTATTGGATATGGCAAGAACCATGCTTGATGAGTACAAGACTTCGGATCGGTTTTGGGCTGAGGCGGTCAACACCGCTTGCTACGCCATCAACCGGTGGTATCTACACCGAATCCTCAAGAAGACATCTTATGAACTCCTCACCGGTAAAAAGCCCAATATTTCATATTTTAGAGTCTTTGGTAGCAAATGCTTTATACTAATTAAAAGAGGTAGAAAATCTAAATTTGCTCCTAAGACTGTAGAAGGCTTTTTACTAGGATATGACTCAAACACAAGGGCATATAGAGTCTTTAACAAGTCCTCCGGACAAGTTGAAGTTTCTTGTGACGTTGTGTTTGATGAGACTAACGGCTCTCAAGTAGAGCAAGTTGATCTTGATGAGATAGGTGATGAAGAGGCTCCATGCATCGCGCTAAGGAACATGTCCATTGAGGATGTGTGTCCTAAGGAATCCGAAGAGCCTCCAAATGCACAAGATCAACCATCCTCCTCCACGCAAGCATCTCCACCAACTCAAAATGAGGATGAGGCTCAAATTGATGAAGGGGAAGATCAAGAAAATGAGCCACCTCAAGATGACAGCAATGATCAAGGGGGAGATGCAAATGAGCAAGATAAGGAGGATGAAGAACCAAGACCGCCACACCCAAGAGTCCACCAAGCAATCCAACGAGATCACCCCGTCGACACTATTCTCAGCGACATACATAAGGGGGTAACCACTAGATCTCGTGTAGCACATTTTTGTGAGCATTACTCTTTTGTTTCCTCTATTGAGCCACACAAGGTAGAGGAAGCACTTCAAGATTCGGATTGGGTGGTGGCGATGCAAGAGGAGCTCAACAACTTCACGAGGAATGAGGTATGGCATTTAGTTCCACGTCCTAATCAAAATGTTGTAGGAACCAAGTGGGTCTTCCGCAACAAGCAAGATGAGCATGGTGTGGTGACAAGGAACAAAGCTCGACTTGTGGCCAAAGGATACTCCCAAGTCGAAGGTTTGGATTTCGGTGAAACCTATGCACCCGTAGCTAGGCTTGAGTCAATTCGAATATTATTAGCCTATGCTACTTACCATGGCTTTAAGCTTTATCAAATGGACGTGAAAAGTGCCTTCCTCAATGGACGAATCAAGGAAGAGGTCTATGTTGAGCAACCTCCCGGCTTTGAAGATAGTGAGTACCCTAACCATGTCTATAAACTCTCTAAGGCGCTTTATGGGCTCAAGCAAGCCCCAAGAGCATGGTATGAATGCCTTAGAGATTTCCTTATCACTAATGGATTCAAAGTCGGAAAGGCCAATCCTACACTCTTCACTAAAACTCTTGAAAATGACTTGTTTGTATGCCAAATTTATGTTGATGATATTATATTTGGGTCTACTAACGAGTCTACATGTGAAGAATTTAGTAGCATCATGACACAAAAATTCGAGATATCTATGATGGGGGAGTTGAAGTATTTCTTAGGATTTCAAGTAAAGCAACTCCAAGAGGGCACCTTCCTAAGCCAAACGAAGTATACTCAAGATATTCTAAGCAAGTTTGGGATGAAGGATGCCAAGCCCATCAAGACACCCATGGGAACCAATGGACATCTCGACCTCGACGAAGGAGGTAAATCTGTCGATCAAAAGGTATACCGGTCGATGATAGGATCTTTACTCTATCTTTGTGCATCATGACTGGACATAATGCTTTTCGTATGCATGTGTGCAAGATTCCAAGCCGACCCTAAGGAAGCTCACCTTACGGACGTAAAACGAATCTTGAGATATTTAGTTTATACTCCTAAGTTTGGGCTTTGGTATCCTAGGGGATCCACTTTTGATTTGATTGGTTATTCGGATGCCGATTGGACAGGGTGTAAAATTAATAGGAAGAGCACATCGGGGACTTGCCAGTTCTTGGGAAGATCCTTGGTGTCTTGGGCTTCAAAGAAGCAAAATTTCGTAGCTCTTTCTACCGCCGAAGCCGAGTACATTGCCGCAGGCCATTGTTGCGCGCAACTACTTTGGATGAGGCAAACCCTTAGGGACTACGGTTACAAATTAACCAAAGTTCCTCTTCTTTGTGATAATGAGAGTGCAATCCGCATGGCGGATAATCTCGTTGAGCATAGCCGCACTAAACACATAGCCATTCGGTATCACTTTTTAAGGGATCACCAACAAAAGGGAGATATCGAGATTTCATACATTAACACCAAAGATCAATTAGCCGATATCTTTACCAAGCCACTTGATGAACAAACTTTTAATAAACTTAGGCATGAGCTAAATATTCTTGATTCTAGGAACTTCTTTTGTTGATTTGCACACATACCTCTTTTATATACCTTTGATCATGTCTCTTTCATATGTTATGACTAATGTGTTTTCAAGTCTATTTCAAACCAAGTCATAGGTGTATTAAAAGGAAATTGGAGTCTTCAGCAAAGACAAAGGCTTCCACTCCGTAACTCATCCTTCGCCGTAGCTCCGGGCAACTCTCCATCTTTGAGGAAGAGAGCATAAGTCCCAAGGACTCCGTCTTTGGTATGATCTTCACTCATTTATTTATAACCAAAGGGGGAGACATTAATTTCAAGGGCTCTAATGACTCCGTTTTTGGCGATTCATGCCAAAGGGGGAGAGAGTATTAGCCCAAAGCAAAAGAACCACACCACCACCTCATTTTAAAATGATTTTCAATTGGAAATTTAAAATTGATATCTTATTATGTTCCAAAGGGGGAGAAAATAGTATTTCAAAATTGATATCTCAAAACCCTCTTGAACACTAAGAGGAGGATTTCATTTAGGGGGAGTTTTGTTTAGTCAAAGGAAAAGCATTTGAAACAGGGGGAGAAAACTTCAAATCTTGACAATGCTTCAAAAAATCTTATTCATTTACCTTTGACTATTTGCAAAAGAACTTTGAAAAGGATTTACAAAAGAATTTGCAAAAACAAAACATATGGTGTAAGCGTGGTCCAAAATGTCAAAAATTGAAGAAACAATCCATGCATATCTTATAAATATTTATATTGGCTCAATTCCAAGCAACCTTTGCACTTACATTATGCAAACTAGTTCAACTATGCATTTCTATACTTGCTTTGGTTTGTGTTGGCATCAATCACCAAAAAGGGGGAGATTGAAAGGGAATTAGGCTTACACCTATTTTCCTAAATGATTTTGGTGGTTGAATTGCCCAACACAAATAATTGGACTAACTAGTTTGCTCTAGTGTATAAGTTATACAGGTGCCAAAGGTTCACACTTAGCCAATAAAAAAGACCAAGAATTGGGTTCATCAAAGATAGCAAAGGGATAACCGAAGTGTGCCCTGGTCTGGCGCACCGGACTGTCCGGTGTGCCACCGGACAGTGTCCGGTGCACCAGGGGACTTCACGCTGAACTCTTCACCTTCGGGAAAATCCAGAGGCGCTCCGCTATAATTCACCGGACTGTCCGGTGTACACTGGACAGTGTCCGGTGCCCCAGGGAAGAGTGACTCTGGAACTCGCAAGCTTCGGGAATTTGCTCCGCTATAATTCACCGGACTGTCCGGTGAGCCAGCGGAGCAACGGCTATCCGGCACCAACCGTCACCTGCTACAGCATTAAATGCACGCCAGAGCGCGCAGAAGTCAGGCACGCGCGAAGTGGCGCACCGGACACTCTACAGTGCATGTCCGGTGTGCCACCGGACATCCAAGCGGGACCAGCAGTCAGAGCTCCAACGGTCGGAACCCAACGGCCTGGTGACGTGGCTGGCGCACCGGACACTGTCCGGTGTGCACCGGACTGTCCGGTGCACCATGCGACAGACAGCCCCACCAAACGGCTAGTTTGGTGGTTGGGGCTATAAATACCCCCAACTACCCCACATTCAAGTCATCCAAGTTTTCCTACTTCAACCACTTACAAGAGCTCTAGCATTCAATTCTAGACACACCCAAGTGATCAAATCCTCTCCAAATTCCACACAACGCCTTAGTGACTAGTGAGAGAGATTTGCTTGTGTTCTTTCGAGCTCTTGCGCTTGGATTGCTTTCTTCTTTGATTCTTTCTTGCGATCAACTCAATTGTAACCAAGGCAAGAGGCACCAATTGTGTGGTGGCCCTTGCGGGGAAGTTTTGTTCCCGTTTGATTGAGAAGAAGAAGCTCACTCGGTCCGAGGGACCGTTTGAGAGAGGGAAAGGGTTGAAAGAGACCCGGTCTTTGTGACCACCTCAACGGGGAGTAGGTTTGCGAGAACCGAACCTCGGTAAAACAAATCCACGTATCACACTCACTTGCAATTTGTTTTGCACTCTCTCTCGCGGACTCGATTATATTTCTAACGCTAACCCGGCTTGTAGTTGTGATTAACTTTGTAAATTTCAGTTTCGCCCTATTCACCCCCCCTCTAGGCGACTTTCAGTAGGCAATGGGTCCAAAGAGGTCCATGTGAAGAAGCTCCAGTGGTCTTGATGTTGTCATCACATTCTTGCTGTGATGAGTGCTTCCCACCTGTTTCCCTGCCTGACAAGCTGCACAAGGTCTATCTTTCTTGAAACAAACATTGGTTAGTCCTAACACATGTTCTCCCTTTAGAAGTTTGTGAAGGTTCTTCATCCCAACATGTGCTAGATGGCGATGCCACAACTAGCCCATACTAGTCTTAGCTATTAAGCATGCATCTAGATCGGCCTCCTCTTTTGAAAAATCAACTAAGTAGAGTTTGCCTTCTAATACACCCTTAAAAGCTAATGAACCATCACTCCTTCTAAAGACAGAAACATCAACATTTGTAAAAAGACAATTGTAACCCATGTGACACAATTGACTTACAGACAGAAGGTTGTAACCAAGTGACTCTACTAGAAATACATTCGATATGGAGTGCTCGTTTGTGATGGCTATCTTGCCCAAGCCTTTGACCTTGCCTTGGTTCCCATCTCCAAAGATGATCGTATCCTAGGAATCTTTGTTCTTGACGTAGGAGGTGAACATCTTCTTCTCCCCTGTCATGTGGTTTGTGCATCCGCTGTCGATAATCCAGCTTCAGCCTCCAGATGCATAAACCTGCAAGGAATTTAAGCTTGGGTTTTAGGTACCCAACTCTTGTTGGGTCCTACAAGGTTAGTCACAATAATTTTTGGAACCCAAATACAAGTCTTTTCTCCCTTGCATTTGGATCCCAACTTCCTAGCAACCACTTTTTCATTCTTACATGAAAGTACAAAAGAAGTGTTGCAAGCATGGAAAACAGTAGTAGGTATATTACACATTTTTCTAGGCACATGATGCACAACATGATTTCTCCTAGGCCTACTTCTACCATGAACAAAAGTAGAACTAGAGGCAAACATAGCATGTGAATTAAAAGCATCATGATCATAACTATTATAATGAGCATGATTAGCAATTTTCCTATCATAAATAAAAGCATGGTTCCTTTGAGGATTACTAACCATAGGTGCCTTCCCTTTCTCCTTGTTGGGAATGGAGCCCTTTGGCTTGTTAAGTTCTTGGCTTCCTTTCAAAAACCAAGCCCATCCTTAATTGAGAGGTGTCTACCAACGGTGTAGCCATCCCTAGCAAATTTTAATTTATCAAAATTAATTTTGCAAGTCTTAAGTTGAGCATTAAGACTTGCCACCTCATCATTTAATTTGGTAATAGAAATATGGTGTTCATCACAAGCATCAACATCAAAATCCTTGCATCTATTACAAATAACAACATGCTCTACACATGAACTAGATTTATTAACTCCCTCTAGCTTAGTAGTTAATTCATCAGTTAAACTCTTTAAACTAGATATAGTTTCATGGCAAGTAGATAACTCATAAGATAGAATTTCATTCCTCTTAGTTTCTAAAGCAAGAGATTTTTGAACACTAATAAATTTGTCATGCTCTTCATACAAAATATCTTCTTGCTTTTCTAGCAATCTATCTTTTTCATTTAGAGCATCAATTAATTCATTAATTTTCTCTATTTTAGCTCTATCTAAATCTTTAAATAAGCTAGAGTAATCTACTTCATCATCGAAAGAATCATCATCGCTAGAAGTAGTGTACTTAGGGGTATCTCGAACATGTACCTTCTTTTCCTTGGCCATAAGACATGTATGGCGTTCATTAGGGAAGAGAGAAGACTTGTTGAAGGCCGAGGCAGCGAGTCCTTCGTCGTCGGAGTTGGAAGAAGAGCAGTCTGAGTCCCATTCCTTTCCAAGGTGCGCCTCGCCCTTTGCCTTCCTGTAGCTCTTCTTTTTCTCCTTCTTCCTGCTCTTTTCTTGTCCTTGGTCACTATCATTATCGGGACAATTTGCAATAAAGTGACCAGTCTTACCGCATTTGAAGCAGGAGCGCTTCCCCCTTGTTTTACTCTTGGAAGGATATTCTTTGCGTCCTTTGAGTGCGGTCTTGAAGCGCTTGATGATAAGCGCCATTTCATTCTCGTTAAGCCCGACAGCCTCTACTTGTGCTACCTTGCTTGGTAGCGCCTCCTTGCTGCTTGTTGCCTTGGGCGCAACGGGCTGCGGCTCGTAGACGGGTAGTGGACCGTTCAAGGCGTCATCCACATATCGTGCCTCCTTTACCATCATGCGCCCGCTCACAAATTTTCCTAGTATCTCCTCGGGCGTCATCTTTGTGTACCTGGGGTTTTCACGGATAAGATTCACAAGATGGGGGTCAATAACTGTAAATGACCTGAGCATGAGTCGGACGGCGTCATGATCCGTCCATCTTGTGCTTCCATAGCTTCTAATCTTGTTGACCAGGGTCTTGAGCCTGTTGTAGGTTTGTGTTGGCTCTTCTCCCCTGATCATGGCAAATCTCCCTAGCTCGCCTTCCACCAGTTCCATTTTGGTGATCATTGTAGCATAATTTCCCTCATGTGAGATCTTGAGGGTGTCCCAGATTTGCTTGGCGTTGTCTAAGCCACTTACTTTATTATAATCGTCACTGCAAAGAGATGCTAACAACACAGTAGTAGCTTGGGCATTCTTATGGATTTGCTCATTAATAATCATTGGGTTATCCGTACTATCGAAATGCATTCCATTTTCAACTATTTCCCAAATGCTAGGATGGAGAGAAAAAAGATGACTACACATTTTATGACTCCAAAATGAGTAGTCCTCTCCATCAAAGTGTGGAGGTTTTCCTAGAGGAATAGAGAGTAAATGTGCATTCAAATTGTATGGCATGCGAGAATAGTCAAAAGAGTAGTTTTGATTAACTGTTCTCTTTTTCGACGAAGAGTCGTCGTCATCATCGTCTCTTGGTGAAGAAGAAGATGCATCGCTGTCGTAGTAGATGATCTTCTTGATGCGCCTCTTCTTCTTCCCGTCCTTCTTCCTATGACTCGAGCCTGAGTCAATGGGCTTGTCGTCTCTTGGCTCGTTGAAGAGGGACTCCTTTTCCTTGTCGTTGACCACCAACCCCTTTCCCTTAGGATCCATCTCTTCGGGCGGTTAGTCCCTTAGATGAAGAGTACGACTTTGATACCAATTGAGAGCACCTAGAGGGGAGGGGGTGAATAGGTGATCCTGTAAAAATCAAACACTAATAGCCACAAAAACTTAGTTATAAGTGTTAGTACGACTAAGTAGCTTGAAGCGAGCTCTTGTGAACAAAACAATCACAGAGAAAGTAGCACAAGAGACACGTGATTTTTATCCCGTGGTTCGGCCAAGTAACACTTGCCTACTTCCATGTTGTGGCGTCCCAATAGACGAGGGTTGCACTCAACCCCTTTCAAGTGATCCAATGATCAACTTGAATACCACAACTTTCTTCCTTATAGTTTACTTCCCGTTTGCGAGGAATCTCCACAAGTTGGAGCCTCTCGCCCTTACAATATTGATCACAAAGAATGCACAGAGTAAGGTTGGGAAGAGCAACACACACAAGACCCAAATACGCAGCACAACCACGCACACAAGTGAAGACTTGAGCTCAAATGACAACTCAGGGAGTGCACAACTTGAATGGAGCCCAAATCACTAACACAATGAAGCGAATGTGCGAGAGTGGAGTCTGGATGCTTGAGAATACTTAGAGAATGCTTGGGTTACTCCTCCATGCGCATAGGGGTCCCTTTTATAGCCCCAAGGCAGCTAGGAGTCGTTGGAGGCCAACTTGGAAGGCCAAACTTTCCTTCTGTCGGGTGGTGCACCGGACAGTCACTGTAGCTGTCCGGTGCATGATCTCCTTCCTTTTCTGGCGCATCCGACCGTTGGTCCTCGGGGGCAATTGGCGCACCGGACAGTCTGGTGCCCCCTGTCGACCGTTGCTGCGGGCCACGCGTCGCTCGCGGATTGCGCGACCGACCGTTGCGCTGGCGACCGTTGGCTCACCGGACAATCCGGTGAATTATAGCCGTACGCCGCCGTCGAATCCCGAGAGCGGTGAGTTCATCGCGGACAAGCCTGGCGCACCGGACACTGTCCGGTGCACCACCGGACAGTCCGGTGCACCACCGGACAGTCCGGTGCACCTGACCAGAGATGCTGTTTGGCTGCACACAGCCAAGTTTTTTCCAATTTATTTCTTTTCTTCTCTGCTCTGTTTCTAACACTTAGACAAATACATTAGTGTACAAAAACAAATTACTAAGTCTAGAAACATACCTTGTTATATGATTTTCATTTCTTGCTTGTTTAGCACATAGCAACTCACTCACTATGTGTTGGACACTTAATCACCAAAACATTATAAAAATGGCCCAAGGGCACATTTCCCTTTCAGATGCGCCGGAAGGCGAAGGCCGGCGATGAAGAACTCCTCGAACACAACTAATTCGCCCTCAGGCTCTGGGATCTCCTCAGCGTCCAGGACGCGCCCAACACCGTCACCAAAGTACCCCAGCTGCTGCATCTCCTGCACGCGAACCGAGGAAATCCTCGAGGTGCCGAACTCCACCGTGTGGCCCGATTGTAACTCCATCGCCGCCAAATCGCTCAGGGTATCCTCGGTCGACGGACCAGCCAACGATGCACTCGCAGCAGATGAGGAGGAAGACATTGCTACGTACCGCCGGCGGCGGTGCGCGGTCTGCTTGACGTGGGTCAGATCTCCGAAGCAGAAGAACAAAGGAGGGCAGGCGAGCGGGCGAGCGGTTTGAAAAAGCTAGGGTTTTCCGGCGCACGCAAGGGTAAGCAACAGCCCCAGCCGCGTCGCCTTTTATAGACAGGACGCGACGCTTCGGGAAACACGCAGTCCAACAGTGCCACGTCCATCAACGGTCACCTCAAAAACCCCCGCGGGACCACTTCGAGCGAGGGCAGCGTCTCCACCATCTAGCGACGTCTTCGGCACCAGATGACTCAGTCGAACTGGTCCCTCGGAGGGCAAATGTTGGGGCGAAGGCGAAGACGCTACCCTTCGCTCCATGTCTTCGTCGCCTCGCTGCACCAACGAAGACCACGCCCGAGCGAGCCGAGAGTGCCGTCCTCTCGGCCGCAAGACGGAGGCAAGACTCCGACGAAGTCTGCTAGTCCCACGTCCTCATCGCACCTGGAGGCCCATGAGGGATTCAGCCCACTGTAACGGGCCCCGCGCGGATAAGCGTGTTACAGGCCTCATCTGTAATAGCCTTTTCTGTAATGACGGTCTGTAACCTCCCCTTGTGGGAATATTCTGGGTATAGTCCGGGTACCCGAGGGCATAAACGTCCCTACCAGAGGACAGTGGACACTCGGGTACCTATAAATACCCTCGTACAGTGCCCTTGATAGGCCAAATTAACAGAGCTATAGTCATTCCCCGTTGAACTTTGCAAACACTCTCTCCACTCTCCCGCTGGATTCACTTGCCCAGAAAAGCAAGTACCAACAACGACAACTGCAAAATATAGTACCGTAAGACCATAAATTTGAGAAACATTGTTGCCAAACAGTCCCTTAGCGCCTATTTGAGACAGCTTCAACAATTGTAGATTAAAAAAAAATTAATCCACTCTATGAAAATCATTTGAGCATAAGGTAAGTACTTTTTGATTCTGAAGTATGGTGGAATGGGACCGCTTCGCTTCTAAGGTGTTGTTTGGTTCACGAAATATAACGTAAATGGTAATGGTTCACACTTAAATACTGGGGTAACAAGTTTGAATAAGGCAATATTTCATTTATAGTATGATATCAATTACGGTTGAACTTAAACAAACATAATTTAACGTTATTGATTTCCCAACACAATTTAACGTTATTGATTTCCCATTACGTTACCAGTACGTGAACGAACGAAACCGCACATAATGTACAGACCATCAGCGCTGCCACGCAAGCGAGCGCTTAGGACTGGATCCTGCCCAATGTCTCCATGGAGGCAACAGACTCATTGCTGTTTAACACCTCTTAATATGAAGCAGAACAGCATGTACATATTGTCAAATAAGATAATGCCAGTCAAAAGTAAGAACCGGTGAATGCAATGCATCGATCATACCCCTTATGATTCTTTCATCTCAAGATTCGAATCATGCGAAATGAGGTAACAATTACACACTAACTAATCCCATAAAATGGGATCATTCTACTGCACGCTATATACACATGAACATTACCGGTGCCTCCGTTTGCATACACAGATACACCGGAGCAGAGAGTGACAAATGGCGCAAGAAGTGCCCCAAAGGCACCATAACCACATCTGGGGGACGGGAGCTTACGCCCCCAACGATTATTGCGGACTCACAACGTGAGCCAGGGCAAACCTGCAAGATCTTGACAATACATGCTGATGCTGACACTGCACACACAATGAGGAACACGAGTCTGTCTAGTCCTTGTAGACAAGAGGCTTGTTGACCCATCTTATTCGGCAGCCACAAGCCTGCAGCATCTGGAGGAGCTCAGGGGAGAGCACGGTCTTCAGCCCGCAGAGCATCTTCAGCTTCTTCAGCCTCCCGCAGGCTGCTCGCAGAGCCATCTCAAACCCTTCTATTGAGACCCATGAGAGGTGCACCATCTTAATGTCCTGGAGGCATCGCAGGGAGCTCAGCAGGTGGCACAGGCCCAACCCCGTGACTTGGCAGTACGATATCGTAAGCTGCAAAAACAGGCACATGTTTATATGGTTCCAGCTGCTTATGAATTTGCAAGGATAAAAGCTAAACACTATCGCAAGGTTACCTGTCTAAGGTTCAAAGCATAACGAGCAAGGGCCCACAGGCCAGCGTCATCAACCGAATAGCATCGTTTCAAGTCCAGCTCTATCAGGTTCTTGCATCCGATTGCAACTGAGGAGATCCCAATGCCTGTTACGCGGACCAAGCACCTCAGTTCAAGGTTTGTGAGCTCCTCCAGGGAGCCTAGGTGACCCAAACCAGTATCAGTGATCTTGTTGCAGTAACACAAGTTCAGTAACTTAATCCTCTTGCACCCATTTGCTAAAGCTGCCAACCCATCATCAGTAATAGAGTTGCACCTGAAGCAAAGGGCATTGCAGACATGTTATTTCCATGCATATGACTAAAAAACACGATAAAGGAATAAATAAGAAGATTTGAATTACCGGTAGAGATCAAGCTCCACGAGCTTTCCACAATTCGAACTGATAAATGCAATGCCTCTGTCAGAAATACTTGAGCATAGGCCTAATTTCAATATTCGCAATTCAGAGCATTTAGCCAAGTGCTGCAATGCTGGAAAAACAAGCAATGTACAGTGATCATGCTCAATTTTAAAGAACATAATCTTTAATTAAAAAATAAACATATACACAAATGTAGTGATCACAAACCTGCATCATCTACTCCGCAGTCAGTGAGGTCTATCTCCTTAAGGTTGGGGCAACAAGTTGTAATTCGCTCTAGTCCCTTCTCATTTATCAAAGAGCATGATTCCAACCGCAAACATTCAAGCATCTTACAGTTGTCAGCTATTGAATCAAGCGCATTGTTGGTAATGAGATTGCAGCATGTGAGATCAATTGTTCTTAGGTCACTACACCGAGCTACAAGAGATGAGATTCCTCCATCAGTAACACCACTGCATTTGCTAAGCCCAATCTCAACCAATTTGTTACAGCTTTCACCAATGGCTTGAAGAAGAGAGTCCGAGACCTCAAGACCGTCGAGTTTCAGCAATGTCAAGGTTTCCTTCAGTCTTGCCAACTTGGATAGAAAACGCTGTCCTATCTCCTATCAATATAATTTCAACAAACTACAGACAGTCAGATATTTGCCACTTTTGATTACTCGATAACTCTTCATAAGGATTAGTCCATCTGAATATGTTAGCTAAACAACCATTTTGTTTCAAACACAAAAAATATGGCATATTGGATTGTACAGAAAACAAGAGTTAATGGCTGTGAGGAGTGTATAATGTGGGGAGACCAACTCACATGCAAACAATCTGCAGCATATAACTTCTGAAGAAAATTGCGACCATCTATGAGTGAAGCTAACCCCTCGGAAGTCACATGATCACATCTTGACACATCAACACTCTGAAATTGAAAAAAAGGATCAAAATTCACCATTTTTTAAAATGTAAACTTGCCAATTTTCAGATTTCAGATGACAGTAAGCAAAGTCACAATAAGGAGGCTAATAACGAAAACTGTTCAAATTTTAAATAATCAAATTGACACAATGTTGTGCATCAGCCATAAAAAATCTATGAAAGTTTAACATCCCAAGAAGTGATTACCTGCAGCGAATCGCTCCCCTTGCTCAGCAATTCCAAGCCTTCGTCATCTATACCTGAACAACAAACCATTGCCAATTCCTCAAGCCTCTCAAGTGACGAAATTGATCCAAGGGATCCATTGCCCACCTGCAACACAAGAAATATAAGCATATAGTGCAAACAAGTAGTATAATGGAATGATGCCATTATACTATCAATGAAAAAAATAAATAATGCAAGACTTGGGCCACAAATTCATTAAGCGCCCAGGCTCTTTATAGTCACACACCTAACACCTCAGTGGACGGCAAAATGTATGGATCATGATATTTCGTATGCTAAGTACAACTCTAACTTTAAACTTCCAATCTGGGGTTATCCAGTATCACAACATAATCATTTGCATGGCACAGATTGCTTTCAAAATGGGCCTATTAGGCCATTCCTCAGGCTTGTTATGTTAAAATAATGGATGTCCCTAGCTGTTACTATACAACCGCCTTTTAATCACCTTCTAATCACTACTAGTTAGCATATTGCCTGATTTTACCACAATTACATCTTCTACTCCCTCCGTCCCATAATATAAGGCGTAACCACTTTTTGTTCTTGTCCCACAATATAAGGCGTGCTCTCTCTGTGCATACGTACATCGATGCAGTGGTATAGATAGAATTAAATACATTTCTTAGTCTTTGAACCAGAGTTGGTTACGCCTTATATACTGGGACGGAGGGAGTAATCACTAGGTAGCATCACCTATCAAATACTCATTACTGTACTGATTTTTAAAACCTGGCAAAGAAAGTCCAAACAGGCCAGGTGTTACATGTAACTACTGTACACTCTAAGCTGTCACTACCTACAGACAGGAAAAGAGAAGTGAAGATGTAACCATTTCCTACAGTATGTGAATTTATTAAAAATAGCCACCAACAATATGACTCATAATGTTTGAATAGCACTTTCTCGCCGATATGCACTAGCTTCCAACTTAAGTCCGACTTCACAAGATTTATGATAATTTGCAGGTTAAAGTTGAGATTTAACATATCATGCTACCAATTCTGTACCACCACCATGTATCTGAAATTTGGTTTGTGCAGCTCTTGTTGGGTACTTGGGTATCATAATAACTAAACTGCCCAAAAATTCTTTGGACAATGGTGCTTACTTTAGGTGTGTTGCTGCATATGACATTTTCGTCATTTCTATAAACATTGTATCAATTGCTAGTCCAAACATCTACCCACAAATTACCATCTTTCATCAATCCACTACTCAAGCAATGAACGGTTCAATAACTCATACAATATAGTAATAGTAACCTTGAGGTAGGATATGTTGAGGCTGCGGAGCTCAGGGCACTTCTTGGCCAGCAGATCAATTCCAATGTCAGAGATCTCACGGCACCACTTGAGGCTGAGCTTCTCCAGCTTGGGGCACCCAACAGCCACCTTGGCGAGCCCCATGTCGGTGACGGCAAGGCATTTGTCCAGCCTCAGGTCCCTGAGCTCGGACGCCGCCGCCAACGCGGCGGCCTCGCGGTCCCCGGCGGTGACGCAGTGCGACAGGTCGACGGCCGCGAGCTTGGGGCAGGCCGCGACGAGCGCCTCGAGGCCGCGCCAGCCGACACCATTGGCCCGCGCGAGGCACACGCTGCGGAGGCCGGCGAGCCCTCCGCCGGCGTCGGCGACGGCCGCGGCGAGGGAGGCGTCGTCGAGCGAGGCGCAGGCGGAGAGGTCGAGCCGCTCGAGCGCCGGGAACGCGCGGAGCAGGCGCGGGAGCGGCTCGCGTCGGAGCACCCGAAGCGCGCGGCGGTGCGCGGCCTCGGCGCGCTCGAAGGCGCGGCTGACGAGGCGGCACGTCTTGCGGTCCCGGGGCTCCCGCAGGTGTTCCAGCACCTGGCCCAGTAGGTCCAGCGACAGGACCCCGATCCCCCCGGCGCCGGCGGCGCAGTCGAGTTTCTGCGCCTCCCGGCTCATCCCGCCGGCCGAGGAAGCGGCGATCCGTCCGCTCCCGGCGGGAAGGGAAGATGAAGAAATTGTAGCAGAATTTCGCGGCGAGGAGGTTGATTTAGGTGGGGATGAAGAGGAAGGAGAAGACGGCGACGAGGGAGTGATCGTCGGGGAGCGGAACGCGCGGTTCGGCGGGCCGGCGCGGTCGGGCAAGGGCGCAGCGCTGCTGCATGGTAGGAACAGGATCCCGCGAGTGCCGAGGGCAGCGGCGGCGGCGCGATACCGGTCCCGATCGATCCAGCCCAGCGGCGGACGTGGTGGATAAGCCGCGGGTCGGGCAGGCGGGGCGGCGGGGACTGGGACTGGGGGCAGGTACGTACGGGCTGTGGGCAGCTCGACAGGTGAGGAGAGAGAGCGAGAGGCGTGCAGGTGTGGAGGTGGAGGCGTGGCGTAGAGAGGGAGAGAGGAGGGACGGAAGAGGAGAGAGAGAGAGAGGGAGAAAGATGTGGATAGGTGATGCCGGTCGGAATACCGCCTGCCTCGGGTGAGGGTCGAAGGTGACACCTGATCAATCGCTGGTAATGCGGTGGAGAAGATGACTAAAACGCCCGGCCCTACTCTCGGACCCGCAGCAAATTTTCTTTTCTTTTTATTTGAAATGGATTAATATATACATAGCTAATTGAACTAATTATTTACTCTTACGTTACAACGGTTGGTTTCATGATTATTGTTTATGTTTAAATTATTAGTATAGGTATAATTTTTCAATATTTTAACAAATAGACATGAGTTAGAGTAATAGAAGCAAATCACTTAACATCAAACTAGCAGGGTACAGGGTTCGAATTTTCTACCTGACGTACGAAGAAACCTAAGTAAGATGCGACGAGATGGGTACCGCTAACAGTGTGTAAAATTGAATGAGACGAAAAGATACTAGATCGTGATTTAATATGGAGTAGAAAGTGTATACTGGTTTCTACTATTTTTATATTGTTTTTGTCTCTATAGTTTATAGCTATAACAGTTTAAACAATCAAATTTAATCATAAGCGAACAGAAGCGAACAGGCCCAAACGACGGTGCCACTTGCATTTCACAAATTGAAAAACTTGCATTTCACAAATTGAAAAACTGTGCAATGGGTAGGGCCAGGGGTAGCTTTTGACAGTTTGCTAGTGTAGCTGACCGGCAATGTTTCTTCTCTTTTTATTTATTTTTTTAAAAGAAGGAGAAGAAAGAACATTATCAAAAATGATAAATACTGGGAGTCATACTCTTGGTTATCGTCGCAGGAATCACATTCTGAACTAACCGATGTCATTGTATTCCTTTCATCATTTATGTCATCACGTACATGTGTCATTCTAGTACTACTATAGCTTTCACTTTTTATTTTCCATACGATCATGCTTTATTGCTTTTATAAATGTAATAAGAGCTAGTTTGGAAACTTAATCTCAGAATTAGTTTATGAGCCACACAACTAGAGGAGGTTGGAGACTTGGAGGGGCTAAAATCCTCACTCCAATTTTCTTTGAGGCCTAGTTTGGGTACTCTAGTGTTGACCCTAATCCACTTGTATTGAGGTGGATTGGGATGTAACTTAAACTAATTTACACTACAATCCACCTCAACACATGTGGATTTAACTTAAAAAGGACTTAGATAACAAGGGTAGTCTAAGTTGTGGATTTAACTTAAAAAGGACTTCCTTCTGAAGTTGCAAAGAGAATGACATTCGAAGAGCAGTTAACTAGAGAAACTTGAACAAAAGAAGGAACATCACACCAACGTACCTTCGTAGCACCCCTCTAGAGGACACTGCCTAAAATCTCGGGACGAGATTCCTTTAAGGGGGGAGGGCTGTAACACCTCAGGTGTTACCATGGCTAGAGCACACCTTGGTACTAAGGACTGTGATCACCTGTGGTAAAAACTTAAGGAGAACATAAGAACCTTGGAGACCATGTGTTAATCAAGATTGTTAATGACCTAAGAAGCATCACTCAAGCTTTTGTGCACTTACTACCTTGGGCAAGAGGGGGGAAAACCCAAGACCTCTCTTGAACCCTATCTTCCAAAACCATGGTTGAGAGGGGGAGAGAATAAGCAAGTGTGCAAACCATGAATTAATCTTTAACCAAACTTTAAGTAACTTTATAACCAGCAATTGTGGGAAGGAAATGTTGCAAAAAGACCCCTGGAGAAACCCCAAATCCATTCCTTAAGTGAAGAGAGAGCTAGAGCTCTCTAATTCTCTCTAAGTCAAAAACTACACCTACACTAAAGATCAACCGTGTTCACCTTGAAGATGGCACCAAAACCACCTATGTTCTATACCAAAAATGTGGCATACCACCTAGGGCACCCACTGAAAAAAGTTGAGCCCGAGACCTTAACGTTTGACATGCCTTGACATGGTTTTTGTCGCGAGGTGGGCAGAGTGACATACCTGATTTGGCGACCAAAGATCTCCCTACCTAGGCCATATCTGCCATGGCGACTCACGGATGAGAGACAACCCTAGGTGCGAGGAAAAGACTCGTGCCGGATTTTTGCCAAGATTCGCACGTTTGCGACTTGGGCGAGCTGTGGAACACGGGCAGAAGAAAAGCTCCACGTGTTCGACGCGCTCTGTGCACGCCAGAGCACGCTCGCGCGCGCCCCGCGTCGCGCCAAAGGCCAGCCGACGCCATGGCCCGCGCCCGCGCCTATAAAGCCCACTCAGGCGTCGACCACGCTCTTCCGCGCACGCTGAAACCTCACCGGAGCTCAACTCACCGTCGTTTGCCCGTGCACGGCGTGTCCGCGGCCACCCGAGCCCCTGCCGCCGTAGACCGGCCAACCCAGCCTTTCCCAACCCCGTCCAGCCCTCGGAGAAGACTGAGCACACCTCGGTGAAGCTCCCCGAGCGAGGAATCGAAGTCTACTTCGCCGGAGAGGCCAGTCCACGGTCGCCGGAGTTCACAACCCCACCGGAGTGCGTGGACAGGGTAATCCACTGAACCATTTTCCGATTCCTTGTACACACAGTTTCTACGTGACCCCGTGGAGCTCACCGTGCCATCGGATTGAACTAGGTCGCCGTGAATTGGCCGGCACACCAGCCGCCGACGAGGACACCCGCCTGCGCACGTGGACCGAGCGATTCCGGCCATCCCCGCCGTCGAGCCGTACATCGTTGTGACCGCCAGAGCCTCCCCGAGCCAACCCCGCCCCTCGCCGGACCTCTCTCGCCGCCGGTAAGCCGCGCCACCCTTTTCTTTCTTGCGGGTACTGTTTAAACCTAGGGAAGGACCGCGGGGGAGAAGGAAAGAAGTCTGGGGGGTTTTGTGAAATGTCCGAGACTCAAATGAATAGTAGCGCGGGGGTATAACTGAGAGAGCTAGTTTGGAAATAACCCAGGGTCCTCGGTGTAAACTGCTTTTCCAGAAAACCTTTATTAAATCTGTTTAAAAATTTAAACAGAACTTGAATAATTCATAACTTCTGTTTTATTCATCCAAATTTGGTCAAACCAATTTTGTCAGACTTTAAATAATGTAAACTGCTTAGGAAAAATATAAAACCCTTAAGTACTATAGAAAACTATAAGGTTCTGATTTAATTATTGTTTTGACCAAAAGCTAAATAATAGGGATAAAAATAGTTGCACTATTTGGCTAGGGTTAGAAAAATTTGGAGAAGTTTATATCCACCTACTGACCTGTTTAAAAATGCTAAACTTCTCTGTCCAACCCATTAAGTTAGTTTTTGCCATTTAATTTACAATATGCTTAAGGTTAAGAAAAATAGAAAATGTGATTTAAATAATAAACCAGAGGGCACCCCTATTTTTGTTAGAGTACTTATTCAATGTAGTCTACTAGAAAAATCCATTATACCCTGGTTTAGTATAAAATAAGTAGGATCCCTTTTATTTTAGGAAAATAAGGAAAACTTAGAAAAACCCTATAAAAATGACCCCAAGGTGAAAACACCCCAACCCTTGGGATAACTAATGTTTGATTATTAAGAACTTAGGAAAAATCTGAAATCTGTTGTTTGACAGTTTTCAAATAACAATGTAGTAGAAAGTGCCTTTTTGGCATTTAACTTTAGAAAATCATAACTAAATGACATCCCTTAGCTTTCGGTGATTTTTGGCACAGAAGCCTATTATTACTGTTAGATGCCAACAAAAATAACACTTAGGACAGAATTCACCCCTAATTAAGAGATGTAGTGCAAAGTGGCCCATTTTACACAACTTTTGTTATTTTTGTCTGAAGCCTAGACTTTTTATTTTAAACCTCAAATTCCTAGAACAGGCTATCATGACCAATGGCAACCCACTGTAATTTTTACAGAATTTTTGGAAAATATTAAACCACTGTCGTAGTTCAAACCTACACTGGAAACCATAAATGGAAAATAAAGAAAGGGAAAGATGAATAATAGAGAATTAGTGTCATCCTAAAACCCTTTATAACTTGTCCACTGAAATATATAGAGGCAATACCAATTCCCTATGCCTATCCCTAGCAAAACCTAAACCTAGAAGTGATAAGCATAAACCACTAAAAGCCACGTATAACCCAGAAACCCTAAATTGCTCATCAACTTAGTTTTTCTTCTTTTAGCATAATGTTAATAAATCCTGCATAATCATGACATACATGTTCATTGCATTTCGATAGACTGTAACCTTGCTGACGGAGAGTACGTCCTCGTGCCGGAGCAAAGAGCTGCTCAGGAGGTAGCCCCGGATCCAGCACCCGAGTCTGCACCAGAGGATCTGCCTGCCACAGCCTTGGAAGGCAAGCCCCGGTTTTATGCATAACCGTTATATATGCTATTTTACTGCACTTAATGTTTGTAGGCTTGTATTGTGCACTTAAGTGTAGGAGTTGACTGAAACCCTAGTTGCATGAACTCAGGATTCCTTTTGAGATGGATACTAGTATGCTAGGTCGAGTAGTGCTTTATTTAATTAGGATCTCGGTAGAAGACGAGTGATTTTTCTAGCACTCGCGCGAGATCAGGAATTAGTTGTACCCACTTTTCATATCCTATTGATAGTTGGTTGGTGGACACGGATCCATGGGGATGCGTGGTCTACGAGGTGAAATTGGAATAAGGATTAACGTGTGGATACCTGTGTCAAGCGATTGAACGTACTAAGCACGTGCCGAGAAATATGGTAAATCGGTAAGCCTAGTACCTGATTGAACCTGGCAGCAGATTGCCCTCCTCACGCGACCTGAGACGTGGTCTCCCATTCCGGTTATGGTGGGTACAAGTGCGGTCACTGCACGACGGCGGTTGGGGTCAGTGAGGCATTGTACGCCAAGGCGGTGAGCCCCTCTCTGCTGACGGGGAATCGATGGGGACGGTTGATGTGTGTGGGGACGGAGTGCCTCGCCACGTCGTGTGTTTAGGTTTACCTTGCAAGGATAAAAACTCGATTCGAATCGTCTGCTTCTCGCAGCTAATGAGACTGCTTGATCCATTGTACTACATTGAGTAACAAGTTGAGATATGATGAGTTGATATAAGATGTTGATTGCTAATAATGTTTGCTACTATGTATGAGTAGATAGTACACATTTAGCCCTAAGAGAGTCACACTTAAGTTGACAAAGTTAAAACTTGACTTATAAACTCAGCTAGTGCTTTTGGCAACCAAACCCCACAGCCAAACAACTGCATGTCTAGAGGTAGAGGAGTAGGCTCCTCACACCGGGTAAGTCTAGCTGAGTATTAGTATACTCAGCCTTGCTTGTGGCATAATTTTACAGGTTGTTTGGAGGACATGGTTGCTGGAGTGACTTGGCCGTCTGTAGGATCTAGGACACCGGCTAGAGGGGGGGGTGAATAGACGGTTTTGACTAAAAACAACAATACTAAGTAAATTTAATCAATACAACAAGAGGAATAAATTTACTAGTGTCAATAAGTAAACAATGTATGAAAGACAACTACGGAGATTGAATACTTGAAGAACAATAAGCAAAACACTAATCAATTGCAAGGCAATAAGTAATGCTAGAAGGAATAGACACCGAAATTTATCCCGTGGTATCGGTGATTTGCCGATCACCCCTAATCCACGTTGAGGTGGACTTCAAGCTCTCACTTGCTCCTCTATCAAGACACGACTTGATCTTTGAGCCAAGTGGACAAGAAATCACTCAATACCTCGATTCCACTAATGTCACCTTTGCCGCTCCGGCGAGGTAGGCGCGAACCCCTCACAATCAACACCGCGGCTTCTCCACAATCTTCTTGGAGAGCTCGACGGAGACAATCACCCGAGCCGTCTAGGAGGCGGCAACCTCCAAGAGTAACAAGCCAACGACGCTTGCTCGGTGTACCACCTAGTGCCTCAAGAATCACCAAATGATGCAAATGCACTAGGAACCCTCAATCTCTCACTAGAATGCAATCTCAAGCAAAGAGTGTGAGAGAGTGAGTTGGAGGATCACAAATGAGCTCAATGTGTGCAAGGAATGGCCAAGAGAGGTCTCACACACAAGCAACCCTTCTATTTATAGTCCCCCATCTAAAACCAACCGTTATGTGCAAAAGGGGGCAGTTCTGCGCACACGCGGACCGTCCACGCCCTAGGGCCGGACGGTCCGCCGTACACCATAACGGCTATAATGACCGTTGAAACATGTCAGAGCAGACTCAAAAAGGTGGGTCCGGACAGTCCGCCCTTCAAGGCCGGACCGTCCGCGACCTGGCAATTTCAAACACCCGAGCCTCGGATCAAACGGAGTTAATACACGCGGACCGTCCGGCTATAAATCCCGGACCGTCCGCGACCTGAGACAGTACTGTCCGGACTGGTCCCCCGGACCGTCCGTAGTACAAATCAATAAAAACACACAGTCCCTGTCCAAAAAGAGTTATACACATGCGGACCGTCCGCGCCTCACAGGCGGACCGTCCGGCTATAATTCAGGGACTGACCCGAAGCCACCTTCCTCTGGTCAGGACTGCGGACGGTCCGCAGTGCAAAAAGAACACAGAGACAACACAAATGGTCAAACCTCGGACCCTCTAGAGGATCGCGGACGGTCCGCCCCCAAGGGCCGGACAGTCCGCGTGACCAAGACTTCTCAAATCTCAAACATCCTTTTGAATGAACTTTTAACTCACTAAATGAGAAGCGCTGTTAGTCCTTATGCAAATGCAACTACTTGATGCTTTATGAGGCACTAAGTTTTACACAGATCTAAGTCATTGACCCCTCTTAATAGTACGACTATCTAGCCTACTAATCCGGTCAGGTATCTTCTCTAAACTCCTCAAGACCGGCAAAAGTAAAACCTATATTATACCTTTGCCTTCATCTGATCCACAACCAATGCGTATGACTCTTCAACATTTCAGTTCTATGTGGTCCAACCCTGCATTCTTATTTCTCCAAGAATCGTTAGTCCACAGGTAGTTGTCATTAATTACCAAAACATTATCAAAGGGGCCTAGATGATTCACAATCTCCCCCTTTTTGGTAATTGATGACAACACCACATAGTATATTAAAGAGAAGTTTAGTTTCTCCAAATCTCTCTCATACCAAAGGTATATGATAGATTTTGGAGATGAGTTTCATAGGACTTATCTTGATTTGAAGTTCTGTCCAAAAGATAGATAAATCCCAATAAAAACTCAGTATGCAAGAAAGGCTCCCCCTAAGTGTGTGCAGGATTATTTGAAGTTGAAGATATGACACACATAATATATTTGAGCTTGATGGAGACTTTCCTACAATCATGGTTATCGAGGCATACAAGAGATGATTCGTAGAATGAGCGCAGTAATTATAATCACATCTCGATTAACCACACACAGAGTAATTTGAACTAAAACATAGTTCAACCCACAGAATATTACAGATAATAGTCCACAGACATACGACATAGAGTTAATAGATCAAACCAAGTTCCAAATGCATAAGACATAAACTAAAGCGGCATGAAAAAGTAAAATGCATATGCATGATCTTAATGTCCACATAGAACCACCAACTCCCCCTGAAGGAGACGCCTGACAACTTCTCATCACAACTTCTCATCACTTCTTCTCTCCCCCTTTGGCATCAATTGCCACAAAGGAGAGGCCTTACTGATCACTCGGCGGAGGATGCATGTTGTAATAATGAGTGCTGAAGGTGTCAAACAGGGAGGAGAACTGGCCAAAGTCCTGCTGGAGCTGCTGCTGCCTCTGACTTATATCATGCAGGTTGTCAGTTGTAGAAAGATTGTCAAACTGACTGGAGAGAGCACCCATGTTATCTTGAAAACTTTGTTGCATATTATTCAGCCTTGACATGATGGGATCAGTGACATTAGTGTGAATTTGATCACGAAAGTCAGAAAATTCAGAGTTGAGCGCATCCCAGTTGCTGTCAAAGCGAGACTGCATGTCATCAAGGCGGTGATCCACATGTGACATCAGGCCATCAAAGCAAGCATCAATATGAGTCTCCAGCCCTTGCTGCATATTGTGAAAATAAGGATCAAAATATCCTGGAGCAGGCTCCCAATAGTGCTGAGGCTGAGGAGGAGGTGGAGGAGGAGGCATCTGCTGTTCCTCAACATTAGGAGCTGCTCCACCCGCATAGCCAGGGTCTTCCTCATCATCTGGGAATGGAGTGAGTGGCCTGGTGAGGAACCCTATCTCATTCTTAAAAGGCCTGAATGGAGTGTGAACAATCTCACATGGGCCCTCAAATCTTGTCTTGGATTTTATGAGAGCCATAATGTAGGGAGCATAAGCCAAGTTTTGATTCTTGTCCATCTTTAAATCATTAAGCTGCCTCATCATGAAAAGAACAATGTTCATGACCTCACCATTCATGATGTGCTGGATTATGTTCCAGAACTTATCTCGAATTTTGCTCTTATCACCACTCTTGGGAAGAATGGTGACTCTGGCAATCTTGTTGATGACAGCAGGATGATGTCTGAGTCCTGCTGTTTCTCCAAACCTCCTGGGTATACCGAGCCTGGCTGGCTCATAAAACTGCACAAAATCCTCAAAATTATCTTCAGTATAAAGATCCACCCCAGCAGAAATGGTGCCATAGTTCAGACTGTTGGCAGCGGCAAAGTCAGCAAAAGAAGCAGAATACCGCTTGAAGCCAGTCATCCATGTGATAGATTCTTCTGCAATATCAATCTCTGAGGTAGCCAAGAATTGCTTAACTGCCATTTCATTGAAATCAGTGCGCTGCCCCATAAACTGATATAACCCACATGTTTCAAATTTGGGAATGAGACCCTCCATGACTGATTGACTGAGCAAGAAGGACCAATCAATCACCTGATGCTTATGAAAATTGGTATCCACCAGGGTGCCCCAAAAGACATCAAACTGCAGCTGAGTGTGGAAAAACTGAATATTTGTATCTGATGGCAGAGCATACTGGTTCACAGTTCGTCTAGAGCAGTACTCAGCCATAGAAAATCTCCGCTTGGGGTAAGTCCATCCTTGGATATCAATGGGATAATCAGGGTGAACATGAAGAAAATCTTCAGCATCCATGGATTCAGTGCCCCCAGCTGAGGATTGGGCCTCTGAATCAGTGGTTGGTGTATAGTCATCATCATTGCCACGAGGGCGCTTGGATTTAAAGCGACCTGCAAGTTTTTTGCGGAGACCACCAAAACCACTGCAACAAGGTGACAGACATCCATAGATAAATAATTGCTACCAATCACCACTTATAAAAAGGAATGGAATGGTAATGCTCTGCCAGGGTCCGGACGGTCCGCGCTAGGGGGCCGGACTGTCCGCGCCAGAGGCCCGGACGGTCCGCGTCCACCGGGCGGACGGTCCGCGACCGACCAGGGGCGACTCCAAGAACCCTAGCCGCCACAAGAGTTCAATTTGATGTTTTTGCAGATAATACCCAGCAAAACAAGTTCAAAATTTTGCATAGCATTGATATTTGGGAGAACTATCAATCCCACCAATCAGATTTTGAAATCCACTGCTCAATTTCAGATCAGAGAAGAAACCCAAATAATCTCAAAGTTGATAAAATTTGATTAAATCCACAAGATTTGAAGATACCGTGATGAAGACATGTTGAGGGAATGTTGCTGCAAGCTGTCGGACTGTCCGCACGCAACTGCACTTCACGGCCCGCGCACACTCGACACAAGAGAGTATATGGCGAGTGGAGAGCAAGAGAGATAGAGAAAGTGAGCACAACTGGCAAGTCTGCGGGCTCTGTCCCTTTTTCTGCCCTGTCGCGGACGGTCCGCGCTGGGGCGGCGGACGGTCCGCGCCCTAAGGATCTCAGACGGTCTGCGAGGCTGCTCGGACTGTCCATTTCCTGATTCCGCGGACGGTCCGCGGTCCATGGGCGGACGGTCCGCGGCCTGACACTCATTTTTCCAACTTCTGTCCACTTTCTGATTTTGAATTCCGAATCCGAATTGGTGCTCATATATGGACATTTTGACCAAGCCAAGAGTTGGTATGCATGCATAGACATATGATGTAATTGAGTAATGCAAAATTTTTGAATTAAACTATCTAGAGCAATTAGAAATGAAAAATGCACAAATAATACCAAATAAATAGCATAAAGAACATACTTAGACCCGAGATGCAAGATGACACATGTGTGATCAACTTCAAGCCACATTTGAGATATCGATCACATTCATTTCACTTCTTAGAGAACAAAATCTTGTTTCATCCAAAGGTTTTGTAAAAATGTCTGCTAATTGATCATCGGTGCCAATGGAATAAATAGAGATGTCTCCCTTGCCAACATGATCCCTTAAAAAGTGATGCCGTATATCAATATGCTTGGTTCTTGAGTGTTGGACCGGATTGGTAGCTAATTTTACCGCACTCTCATTATCACACATAAGAGGCACATTCTTGAAAATAATTCCATAGTCCAATAAGGTTTGTTTCATCCATAATAGTTGAGCGCAACAATTTCCGGCCGATATATATTCCGCCTCGGCGGTAGATAGAGCAACCAAATTTTGTTTCTTAGAAGACCATGAAACAATAGATCTACCAAGAAATTGACAACAACCGGAGGTGCTTTTTCTATCAACTTTGCATCCCGCATAGTCCGAATCCGAATATCCAATTAATTCAAATTGAGCACCTTTGGGATACCATAGACCAATATTGGGAGTATACTTCAAATATCTTAGAATTCTTTTAGCGGCCTTCAAGTGAATCTCTCTAGGAGAAGCTTGAAATCGAGCACACATGCATACACTAAACATAACATCGGGCCTAGATGCGGTAATATAAAGCAAACTACCAATTATTGAACGATAAAGTTTTTGATCAACCATAGTACCTCCTTCATCTAAGTCTAGATGACCATTTGTTGCCATTGGAGTCTTGATAGGCTTAGCATTTTCTAAACCAAACTTCTTGAGCATGTCCTTCAAATATTTTGATTGACTTATAAAAATTCCATCTTTCAATTGTTTGATTTGAAGGCCAAGAAAGAAGCTCAATTCTCCTATCATAGACATTTCAAATTCTTTTGACATCATTTTTCCGAACTCCTCACAAAATAATTCATTAGTAGATCCAAAAATAATATCATCAACATAGATTTGACAAACAAATAAATCTTTGCCAATTCTTTTAGTGAATAGAGTAGTGTCAACCTTCCCAATTTTGAAGTCTTTGGATAGCAAGAAATCCCTAAGCCTTTCATACCAAGCGCGAGGAGCTTGCTTAAGCCCATAGAGAGCTTTAGAAAGCTTGAACACATGGTTAGGTCTTTTGGGGTCCTCAAAACCGGGAGGTTGTTCAACATACACTAGTTCACTAATCTTACCATTTAGGAAGGCGCTCTTTACATCCATTTGGTAGAGCTTGATATTGTGTGCACAAGCATAAGCAAGTAGAATCCGGATTGCTTCTAATCTTGCTACGGGAGCAAATGTCTCCCCAAAATCCAATCCTTCAATTTGAGTATATCCTTGTGCAACTAATCTTGCCTTGTTTCTTACTACCACACCATCTTCATTGTGCTTGTTGCGAAATACCCATTTTGTACCAATAACATTGTGGTTCTTTGGTCTCTCAACAAGCTCCCAAACTTCATTTCGAGCGAAGTTATTTAATTCTTCATGCATTGCATTCACCCAATCAACATCAAGTAGAGCTTCATCTACACGGTTAGGTTCCACACAAGATACAAAAGAGAAATGTTCACAAAACGAAGCTATGCGAGAGCGAGTTTGAACACCCTTACTAATATCACCCACAATTTGATCAACCGGGTGATCCTTCACAATGGAATGATGAATTCTTGATACCGTTTGATAATTGCTTGTTGAGGCATTAGGAGGAATTGGAGGTCTTGAAGTACCTTGATCATGAGTATCAATGGTTTCATTGAGTTGTTGGCTTTGGTGATCTTCCTCATTTATAGTTGAAGATGAGGGAATGACAACCACACTATTTTCATCATCATCTTCTTTTGGTTTTATTTCACCAATGGCCATTGTTTTCATTGCATTTATCAATTGAGTTCCCCCAACATCATCGAGATTTTCACTCTCATCTTGAGACCCATTTGTTTCATCGAATTCAACATCATATGCTTCCTCAATAATACCATGAGTTTTGTTGAAGACTCTATAAGCCTTACTATTTGATGAATATCCAAGAAGAAAACCCTCATCACATTTCTTCTCAAATTTAGAAAGCCGGCTTCCCTTTCTTAAAATATAACATTTGCAACCGAATACCCTAAAATATGAGATATTTGGCTTTCTACCAATGAGCAATTCATATGGAGTTTTCTTCAAGAGCTTGTGACAATATAGTCTATTTGATGAATGACAAGCGGTATTTATTGCCTCGGCCCAATAAGAATCCGATATATTATATTCCGCTAACATAGACCTTGCCATATCAATAAGAGTTCTATTCTTTCTTTCAACAATACCGTTTTGTTCCGGGGTATATTTGGAAGAGAATTCATGTTTGATACCCTTGTCATCACAATATTGATCAATTCTTGCATTTTTGAATTCCGACCCATTATCACTTCTAACCTTTTTGATGTCGAAATCAAATTGATTTTGAGCCAATATAGCAAATGACTTGAATGTTTCAAACACATTGGATTTGTCTCGTAGAAAATAAACCCAAGTAAATCTTGAATAGTCATCCACAATCACAAGACAATAAGAATTACCACCAATACTTACAAAAGATGTGGGCCCAAATAAATCCATGTGAAGTAATTCTAAAGGTCGATGAGTGGACATTTGACTTTTATTTGGATGAGTATTTGCCACTTGCTTACCGGCTTGACAAGAGCTACACAATTTGTTCTTTTCAAACTTCACATCTTTTAAGCCTCGAACTAAGTCATGCTTGGTTAACCGATTGAGTTGCTTCATCCCAACATGACCAAGTCTTCTATGCCATAACCAACCTAGTGAAGCTTTTGAAAATAAGCAAGTTGTGAGCTTTGCCTCATTAGATGAGAAATCAACAAGATAAAGATTTTCATGTCTAAAACCTTTAAATTTAAGATTGCTACCATCAACACTAGAGATAATAACATCTTCAACCGTGAAATTGCAACAAAATCCTAAATCACATAATTGAGCTACGGAAAGTAAATTAAAATTCAAAGACTCAACCAATAGCACATTTGATATAGAATGATCATTTGAAATAGCAATTTTACCCAAACCTTTAACCTTTCCTTTACGATTATCTCCAAATGTGATACTATCATAATTTGAGCAATCTTCATCACTCATTTGGGTAAACATCTTCATATCCCCGGTCATGTGTTGAGTACATCCACTATCCAACACCCAATGATTCCCTCCCGCCTTGTAGTTTACCTACAAAAGGAAATCAATCTCTTTTAGGTACCCAAACTTGCTTGGGTCCTTGGATGTTAGTGACCAAGGTCTTTGGCACCCAAATAGCTTTCTTTTTGTTTCCAACAATTGAAGTACCAACAAATTTAGCATGAACACCTTTTGCATTATGAGAAAGAACATAACAATGCTCAAAACAAGTGGAGGATACATGTTTGAACTTGGGACAATTTTTCTTAACATGTCCCTTTTTGTGACACTTGTGACACACTTTGTCACATTCTTTCACAAACAATGTCTTTTGCTTTACAAAAGCATTCTTTCCTTTCTTGGGAACATATCCAAGACCTTCACGGTTAAGAGAGCATCGTTGACTTCCCAATATGAAATCCAAATTCTTCTTACCACCATATGCCTTTTCTAGGTCATGAGTTAGAGTACTTATTCTATCCACTAACACTTCATTCTCAACAATAATTTTTGATTCATCAAGAGCAATATTATCATTGAGAGAAATTTTGCATTTATCACAAATAGAGTTAGTAGGTAGTGGTTCACTTGTAAGACTATCAAGTAAGTCACAAGTGACTCCAACATCCTTAGTGACCACCTCAACTTCATGCACAATAGATGATTTTTGAGCATCCGCAAGCTTCTCACAATTTTCTTTGAGATCATTGTGAGAGGTCTTGAGCTCCTCAAAAGACACTTGGAGGTTTTTATACAATTCCTTCAAGGCCTTAAATTTTTCTTTTTCTTTGTGCATGTAGTCATCGGCCTCACCTAACATTCTAACAAGATCATCATATGAATAGCCATCATCATCAACATCATCGATATCATCATCATCATTTATATCATTTAAATCGGTGATGATTTTTACCTTAGCATCTCCCTTTGCCATGAGACAATGGGGGGATGAGAAGAGTGAGGGAGCTTCCTTGATGGCAATTCCGGCATTAAGCTTGGATGAGGTGTCATCATCATCATCATCCGAGCTATCATCCGAGTCCCATTCAACTAAGTAGGCTTTGCCATCTTTCTTCTTGTTATAGTATTTCTTTTTCTTCTTGTCACTTTCATCTTTGCCCTTCTTCTTCTTGCTTGGACAATTCATGGCAATGTGACCGGGTTCCCCACACTCAAAACATTTTCTATCATTGAAAGCATTTCTTCTAGATGTTTGACCTCTTCTAGGTTGACCTCTTTTCATCTTCATGAATTTATTGAATTTCCTTACAAATAAAGCCATGTCACCATCACTCTCACTTTCATTTTCTTCATCATTGCTATCTTCCTTTTCAATTGCCTTTGAGGCCTTGGCTTTGAGAGCAATAGATTCATTTTTCACCTTCTTTGCCAAACTTAAAGCATCGGCTTGTGACTTCTTAAATATATCTTGAGTGAGAATTTCTCCCAATACTTCGGTTGGAGAGGTTGTAGATAGATCACTCCTTACTAGCATTGTCACAATAGTCTCATATTTCTCCGGAAGTGATCTAAGGAACTTGTGTGTGAAATCCACATCCGGTACATTAAAACCAAGTCCTTTGAGTTCATTTACAATCTCATTCAATCGATTGAACATATCGGATACACTCTCATCTTCTTTCATAATAAATTGCTCAAACTTCCCTTTGCACACATATAGTTTGGCACTCTTCACAATTGTAGTTCCTTCATGAATTTCCATTAGTTTTACCCAAATCTCATGAGCGGTTGTGAGATTCTTGATACGATTGAACTCATTTATATCAAGAGCATCATAAAAGACATTCATGGCTTGATCATTTGTGAGGATATTCTCATTATCACTAACGGATGGTTCATCTTCCTTCAATACAACGAATCCATCTCTAACAATTGGCCAAATTTTTCCACCCATTGCTCTAAGATGCATTGACATTCTTATTTTCCAATAATCATAATTGTTTCCATCAAAGTGCGGTGGCTTCCCAATGTGCACATTGTTGTTACTAGCCATTTTGTCCCACTCCGGGATGATTAGATCCACAAACAATGGAGTCCTCGGCTTTGATACCACTTGTAGGATCTAGGACACCGGCTAGAGGGGGGGTGAATAGACGATTTTGACTAAAAACAACAATACTAAGTAAATTTAATCAATACAACAAGAGGAATAAATTTACTAGTGTCAATAAGTAAACAATGTATGAAAGACAACTACGGAGATTGAATACTTGAAGAACAATAAGCAAAACACTAATCAATTGCAAGGCAATAAGTAATGCTAGAAGGAATAGACACCGAAATTTATCCCGTGGTATCGGTGATTTGCCGATCACCCCTAATCCACGTTGAGGTGGACTTCAAGCTCTCACTTGCTCCTCTATCAAGACACGACTTGATCTTTGAGCCAAGTGGACAAGAAATCACTCAATACCTCGATTCCACTAATGTCACCTTTGCCGCTCCGGCGAGGTAGGCGCGAACCCCTCACAATCAACACCGCGGCTTCTCCACAATCTTCTTGGAGAGCTCGACGGAGACAATCACCCGAGCCGTCTAGGAGGCGGCAACCTCCAAGAGTAACAAGCCAACGACGCTTGCTCGGTGTACCACCTAGTGCCTCAAGAATCACCAAATGATGCAAATGCACTAGGAACCCTCAATCTCTCACTAGAATGCAATCTCAAGCAAAGAGTGTGAGAGAGTGAGTTGGAGGATCACAAATGAGCTCAATGTGTGCAAGGAATGGCCAAGAGAGGTCTCACACACGAGCAACCCTTCTATTTATAGTCCCCCATCTAAAACCAACCGTTATGTGCAAAAGGGGGCAGTTCTGCGCACACGCGGACCGTCCGCGCCCTAGGGCCGGACGGTCCGCCGTACACCATAACGGCTATAATGACCGTTGAAACATGTCAGAGCAGACTCAAAAAGGTGGGTCCGGACAGTCCGCCCTTCAAGGCCGGACCGTCCGCGACCTGGCAATTTCAAACACCCGAGCCTCGGATCAAACGGAGTTAATACACGCGGACCGTCCGGCTATAAATCCCGGACCGTCCGCGACCTGAGACAGTACTGTCCGGACTGGTCCCCCGGACCGTCCGTAGTACAAATCAATAAAAACACACAGTCCCTGTCCAAAAAGAGTTATACACATGCGGACCGTCCGCGCCTCACAGGCGGACCGTCCGGCTATAATTCAGGGACTGACCCGAAGCCACCTTCCTCTGGTCAGGACTGCGGACGGTCCGGCCCTAAGGCCCAGACGGTCCGCAGTGCAAAAAGAACACAGAGACAACACAAATGGTCAAACCTCGGACCCTCTGGAGGATCGCGGACGGTCCGCCCCCAAGGGCCGGACAGTCCGCGTGACCAAGACTTCTCAAATCTCAAACATCCTTTTGAATGAACTTTTAACTCACTAAATGAGAAGCGCTGTTAGTCCTTATGCAAATGCAACTACTTGATGCTTTATGAGGCACTAAGTTTTACACAGATCTAAGTCATTGACCCCTCTTAATAGTACGGCTATCTAGCCTACTAATCCGGTCAGGTATCTTCTCTAAACTCCTCAAGACCGGCAAAAGTAAAACCTATATTATACCTTTGCCTTCATCTGATCCACAACCAATGCGTATGACTCTTCAACATTTCAGTTCTATGTGGTCCAACCCTGCATTCTTATTTCTCCAAGAATCGTTAGTCCACAGGTAGTTGTCATTAATTACCAAAACATTATCAAAGGGGCCTAGATGATTCACACTGTCCATCTTGCCACCAGGTTGGACTGTCGAGTGGGACCCTACCTCGGCTGAGGAGGAGCATGAGGAGTGATGGGACAGGCTTCCCCATCTCTCTGTTTATTTACTGTTAGTTTTATTCCGCTGCACTTCGAACAATGATGACTACTTTTGCAAAACTCCGATGATGATGTAATAATTTAATACTCTTTAATGCATGGTTTTATGTTTTATTGTATTTGCTCTGTGACTCACCATCGAGTGAGATTGTGGTACTTGATCCTGTCAGTGGCCGTGTCGGACTAGATCCGAGGGATTGACGGGTTATTCCCATTTAAGTGTGGTCTAGCCTCTAAGGCGGGACTTAGGCACTTAAGTTGGAATAATTCGGGCAGTTCCGCCACAGCTGGTATCGGAGCTTGTACCACCACAGAGGAATCAATAAAATATAAATATCATCCCTTTTCTGAACTAAAAATTGATAGAAACAATGTTGGATAGATTGTAGGACGATAAGGATAGACCTAGGATGTGAAGCCTTAGGATGATAGAAGGGTAGCTAGGTGGCTAAGTGATTAGGCCCTACAGGCCACTTTAAAGGATGGGAGTTCTTCCCCATTCCCCTTACATTGCTGTGAGGTCGTTCAGGACGAGCATGCATGCATTCTTAAATTAAACAAATGGATAATTGAGTAAAGACTTAAAAACAAAATGATAACCAACTAAGTATCCTAATACCATTTTATAGTCGGAGAGAAGCTGAGTTTTATTTTGCTTGTTCTTTTTATAATTCCTTTTCTTTTACTTACGCTTAACCGTATACAGATGGCTTCCCACGGATCCTCAGACGACGGAAATGCACTGTCCCACACTGACGGGCTTGCACGAGAGGGCTTTCCTCGCATTTTGTGGGAGGTACTTCAGGGGGCCGGATACACGATGCCTCCTCAGTACGCGGTGCAGCAGTTCGAGAAGCATCGAGTGCCCCGCTGTAGGGTGAGAATGACCCTGGAGCCTCATCCCCTACAGCCAGGCTAGCGTTCATTGGACTCTGAGTCTTTTGGATACCGGGCTGAGGACACGATAGAGGCGATTGCTCTGCACGGGTTGACCACTTTCTGCGGATTCCATCCCTTGGAGCTGTCTACCCACCCCATTGGCTTGTTCCCCACGGAAAGGGAGGACGACCCAATGTGGAAGGATCGGGTGGAGCATGCCAAGGACATCTGGGCTATCTACCCAGGTCAGACTGCGCACTTGACCGTGCGGTGCATGAATGCTATGTACCGTCTGCAAGTGATGCGCGGTGAGGCGATGTCCCATCTGATGGCATTGTTGGAGGCAACAAAGATCACCCTGGACAACAAAGAGGAGCTTGTGGTTGATTTGTCCACTGAGATGGTGGAAAAGGATTTGCAGGTGGAGCAGCTATCCAATGAGATCCAAGAGTTGGAGGAATTAGTGGGCACCAGGGAGAACACCATCGAGGTTCTCGAGGATCAGCTCATTAACACTCAGCAGCAGCTTGCTGAGGCTAATGAGCACCTGGATATGCATCACCAGGAGATCCAGGATATGGAGGCCAACGAGGACGTCGACATCGAGGGAGGAGAGGAGCCTGCCTCTAGTGTGGACACTGCTGGCTCAGGGAGACCACCTTCCCCCGAGTCGAGTGTTGCCTCGTTCGCTCACTAGGTGTCCGGGATAGAGTCAGAAGTCGGTGATGGTAGGACTCCTCGCAGCTAGCTTAGCTTTTGCACCCTTGGGGTACTAGGCTAGATAGAGTTGAGTCTTTTTGGGACCATTGATGTAACCGTGATAAACTCTTTTGGAAGCATGGTTGATGGATGCTGTTAGTTTTAAATTTGGAAGGAAAGTTTATGCCTTTTTAAATCCTTTTTGTTTATGTCAGAATCTATCAATTCGCCTTTTGACTCTTTCGCCGCGAGTAAACCGTAAACTTGAAGATGTGTTATTAAGTATATATGTGGTTTTTCAGATGGCTGGGAGACAGCGTTGTGGCCAGAATGAGCGCGTTCCTCCACCGCCGCCACTGCCTCCCACTCTGCAGGAGCTAATGGCTCAACAGAATGAGATCTTGAGGCAGCTGGCTCAGCGTCAGCCACCACCTCAGCATTATGGTGGTGGGGATCATCAGCGTCACCCCGCGGCAGCTACCTACCAGGAGTTCCTCAGTACCCAGCCTCCATTGTTCACAAGGGCAAAGGACCCACTTGATGCAGATGTGTGGTTGAGAGTAGTGGAATCCAAATTCCCGCTACTCCATGGAGCTTGTTCAGAGGTCACTAAAGTCAGGTTCGCCACCCAGCAGCTTCACGGACCCGCAAGGACTTGGTGGGACCATTTCCTTGCCATGCAGCCAGAGGATCGAGAGGTGGAATGGAGAGAGTTCAAGGCAGCTTTTAGGGGACACCACATACCAGCCGGGATTATGGACCGAAAGCTCAACGAGTTTCTAGCACTCACTCAGGGCAACAGGACAGTGTTGCAGTATGCTCAGGCTTTTAATGACCTGTGCCAGTATGCTGGGTATCATGCAGATACAGACAAGAAGAAGAGAGACAGGTTCATGAGGGGGCTCAGCACTAAGCTCCGTGACCGTCTCAACACCGTTAGGGCCAACAGCTACAATGAGCTGGTCAACATGGCTATCTCCCAGGAGGACTGCATCACAACCCGATAGGCAGAAAAGAAGAGGAAGACACCTGTGGCAGGACCCTCCGCTCAGCCACAGCGCTTCAGGATTGTGTCTGACACTCAGAACAGGGGACCCCAGCAGCAGCAAGGGCGATGGGTGATCCGACCACAGCAGCAGCAGCAGCAGGCACCCAACCGCACCCAGTTTCCGGCTCAGAGAAATAATCAGCAGCAGCAGCAGTATCGCCAGGCAAATGACAATAGGTGTTTCACATGCGGCAACACCAGACATTATGCCAAGAATTGCCCCAGGAACCAGCAGAGGCAAGGGCAGAATGTGAATCAGAACCAAGGCAAGAGACAGAAGGTGCAAGTGAGGCAGGGCAGGCTGAATTTCACCACCATGGCTGATATTCCAGAGGGAGCACCCGTCATGACTGGTATCTTTACAGTTTTGAATTATCCTGCTATTATTCTTTTTGATTCTGGTGCATCGCATAGTTTTATCAGTGCCAAATTTAGTGCCAAGTGCCAGTTGCCCTTTCACCACACCAATGGGGGCATTACCATTTCAACACCAGGAGGCAGGGTTGCCACTTACCAAATCAACAGGTAAGTGCCTATAAAATTTGGTAGTCTTGTGATTAGAACCACCCTTCTCATCTTAGGATTGGATAGCGTGGATATTATATTGGGAGCTGACTGGTTGACCAGGCATCGGGCAGTATTGGATATTGCAGCCAGGGCCATTGAAATTCATTCCCCTACTTATGGTGAGACTGTTTTATATTTGCCCGACCAAGGTTGTACCCGTTCCTGTGCCTTCGTTATGATAGAATCCCCAGTGGAAAAGATCCCAGTGGTCTGTGACTACCCGGATGTGTTTCCGGATGAATTGCCAGGGATGCCACCTAACCGAGACATTGAGTTCGCCATTGAATTGCAACCCGGGACTGCTCCTATCTCCAAGAGACCCTATAGGATGCCTCCCGCGGAATTGGCAGAACTGAAAAAGCAATTACAGGAGTTGTTGGACAAGGGGTTCATTCGCCCAAGTACTTCACCATGGGGATGTCCTGCCTTATTTGTGAAGAAAAAGGATGAGAGTTTGAGAATGTGTGTTGACTACCGCCCTCTCAATGCGGTGACTATCAAGAACAAATACCCACTGCCCTGCATTGATGTCTTGTTTGATCAGTTGGTAGGAGCCAAAGTATTCTCCAAGATAGACCTTCGCTCGGGCTACCACCAGATCAAGATCCGTGCCAGTGATATTCCCAAGACGACCTTCTCCACCAGATATGGGCTTTATGAGTTTTTGGTAATGTCTTTTGGGCTGACTATGCCCCGGCTTATTTCATGTACCTGATGAACTCAGTGTTTATGCCAGAATTGGACAAGTTCGTGGTCGTTTTCATTGATGATATTCTGGTCTATTCCAAGAATGAAGACGAACATACTGAGCACCTGCACATCGTGCTTCAGCGATTGCGCGATCATCGTCTTTATGCTAAGTTGTCTAAATGTGAATTCTGGCTGAAGGAGATCAAATTCTTGGGTCACACAATTTCTCAGGATGGGATATCAGTTGATCCTCAGAAGGTACAAGAGATAATGGATTGGAAACCCCCGACTACAGTGAGGTAGATTCAGAGTTTTCTGGGATTGGCAGGGTATTATCGATGATTTATTCCGGATTTCTCCAGAATTGCCAAACCAATGACTGAACTGTTAAAGAAGGGAGCCAAATATGATTGGAGCCAGAAGTGCGAAGATGCTTTTCATACACTAAGGCAGCACTTGACAACAGCCCCAGTGCTGGCTCAACCTAACAACACCAAGCCATTTGAAGTTTATTGTGATGCTTCCGGTACTGGATTGGGATGTGTCTTGATGCAAGATAACAGAGTAATTGCTTATGCTTCCCGAGCACTCAGGCCCCATGAGCAGAACTACCCTACACATGATCTGGAGTTGGCAGCTGTGGTTCATGCTCTTAAGATATGGAGACACTACTTGATGGGAGCTCACTGTAACATCTACACTGATCACAAGAGTCTCAAATACATCTTCACTCAGGCAAATCTGAACATGAGGCAGAGGAGATGGTTGGAGTTAATCAAGGACTATGATTTGGAAGTGCATTACCATCCGGGCAAGGCCAATGTTGTGGCAGATGCCTTGAGCAGAAAGGCCCAGTGCAATTGTATGAGCATGGATGCAAGAGTTACCACCTTGTGCGATGAACTATGCAAGCTAAACCTGGAAGTTGTTTCTTCAGATGCCTTAAATTATATCTCGGTGGAACCCACATTACAAGAGCAAATAGTCAGGGCACAGATTGAGGATAAGGGTGTTAAGGTTATCAAGGAAATGATCAAGCAGAAGGCAGAGAAATACAAGTGCTTCCGTCAGGACAGCAAGGGAATTTTATGGTTTGGAGATCGATTGGTTGTTCCCAAGGACCCTGAGCTCAGAAAGAAGATACTGGATGAAGCTCACCTTTCCAAGTTCTCCATGCACCCTGGTAGCAATAAAATGTATCATGATCTCAGATCTTTATATTGGTGGACCAGAATGAAGAGAGAAATTGCCAAGTATAATCTGAGTGTGACACCTGCCAGAGGATCAAAGCTAGTCATTTGAAGGCAGCAGGCCCTTTGCAACCCCTTTCCATACCATCTTGGAAATGGGAGGACATTTGCATGGACTTTATCGTAGGATTGCCCAATACCTCCTGGCACCATGATTCCATTTGGGTTATTGTGGACAGATTGACCAAGACTACTCATTTCTTGCCAGTGCATACCACCCACAAGACAGAGAAGTATGCAGAAATTTATGTTGATCAAATAGTGCGATTGCATGGTATTCCAAAGACCATTGTATCTGACAGAGGAGCACTGTTTTGGCACGCTTTTGGGAGCAGCTGCAAGAATCACTTGGGACCCAAGTAATACGAAGCTTAGCATACCATCCCCAAACAGATGGCCAGATGGAAAGGGTAAATCAGATTTTGGAAGACATGTTGCGGGCATGTGCACTACACTACGGAAAAGATTGGGACAAGTGTCTTTCCTTGGCAGAGTTTTCTTATAATAACAGCTATCAGTCCAGTCTAAAGATGGCACCTTTTGAAGCCATATATGGGAGAAGGTGTAGGACCCCGCTGAATTGGTCTCAAGCAGGAGAAAGGGAAATATTTGGGCCAGATTTGGTACTTGAAGCAGAGGAAAAGGTCAGAGTTATTACAAAGAACTTAGAAGCTGCTCAGGCCAGGCAAAAGAGCTATCATGACAAGAGGCGGAAGCCTCTACAGTTTGAAGTGGGAGATCATGTTTATCTTAAGGTGTCACCCACCAAGGGTGTCCAGAGATTCGGGATTAAGGGCAAGTTAGCTCCTCGCTACATCGGGCCCTATGAGATCAAAGCAAGTTGTGGACCCGTAGCCTATCAATTGGAATTGCCACCTCACATGTCAGCAATTCACAATGTGTTCCATGTATCTCAGCTGCGGAAATGTATTCGCCTACCCACTGAAGTGATACCGGAACCGGACATTGAGATAGAACCAGACTTGTCCTATCAAGAGTACCCCGTCAAGGTGTTAGATCAGAAAGAGAGGTCAACACGGGCAAGGTCGATCCGAATGTATAAGGTTCAGTGGAGTCACCATTCAGTAGAAGAAGCTACATGGGAGACTGAGGATTTTCTACGCTCTCGCTTCCCCGACTTTCTACCCAAAGGAGTTGGTATGTAACCCAAAAACCCACCCCCACCTGCCCTTTGAATATAATTATAAGAAGAACTTAGATAACAAGGGTAGTCTAAGTTGTGGATTTAACTTAAAAAGGACTTCCTTCTGAAGTTGCAAAGAGAATGACATTCGAAGAGCAGTTAACTAGAGAAACTTGAACAAAAGAAGGAACATCAAACCAACGTGCCTTCGTAGCACCCCTCTAGAGGACACTGCCTAAAATCTCGGGACGAGATTCCTTTAAGGGGGGAGGGCTGTAACACCTCAGGTGTTACCATGGCTAGAGCACACCTTGGTACTAAGGACTGTGATCACCTGTGGTAAAAACTTAAGGAGAACATAAGAACCTTGGAGACCATGTGTTAATCAAGATTGTTAATGACCTAAGAAGCATCACTCAAGCTTTTGTGCACTTACTACCTTGGGCAAGAGGGGGGAAAACCCAAGACCTCTCTTGAACCCTATCTTCCAAAACCATGGTTGAGAGGGGGAGAGAATAAGCAAGTGTGCAAACCATGAATTAATCTTTAACCAAACTTTAAGTAACTTTATAACCAGCAATTGTGGGAAGGAAATGTTGCAAAAAGACCCCTGGAGAAACCCCAAATCCATTCCTTAAGTGAAGAGAGAGCTAGAGCTCTCTAATTCTCTCTAAGTCAAAAACTACACCTACACTAAAGATCAACCGTGTTCACCTTGAAGATGGCACCAAAACCACCTATGTTCTATACCAAAAATGTGGCATATCACCTAGGGCACCCACTGGAAAAAGTTGAGCCCGAGACCTTGACGTTTGACATGCCTTGGCATGGTTTTTGTCGCGAGGTGGGCAGAGTGACATACCTGATTTGGTGACCAAAGATCTCCCTACCTAGGCCATATCTGCCATGGCGACTCACGGATGAGAGACAACCCTAGGTGCCAGGAAAAGACTCGCGCCGGTTTTTTGCCAAGATTCGCACGTTTGCGACTTGGGCGAGCTGTGGAACACGGGCAGAAGAAAAGCTCCACGTGTTCGACGCGCTCTGTGCACGCCAGAGCACGCCCGCGCGCGCCCCGCGTCGCGCCAAAGGCCAGCCGACGCCATGGTCCGCGCCCGCGCCTATAAAGCCCACTCAGGCAGCGACCACGCTCTTCCGCGCACGCTCAAACCTCACCGGAGCTCAACTCACCGTCGTTTGCCCGTGCACGGCGTGTCCACGGCCACCCGAGCCCCTGCCGCTGTAGACCGGCCAACCCAGCCTTTCCCAACCCCGTCCAGCCCTCGGAGAAGACTGAGCACACCTCAGTGAAGCTCCCCGAGCGAGGAATCAAAGTCTACTTCGCCGGAGAGGCCAGTCCACGGTCGCCGGAGTTCACAACCCCGCCGGAGTGCGTGGACAGGGTAATCCACTGAACCATTTTCCGATTCCTTGTGCACACAGTTTCTACGTGACCCCGTGGAGCTCATCGTGCCATCAGATTGAACTAGGTCGCCGTGAATTGGCCGGCACACCCGCCGCCGACGAGGACACCCGCCTGCGCACGTGGACCGAGCGATTCCGGCCATCCCCGCCGTCGAGCCGTACATCGCTGTGACCGCCAGAGCCTCCCCGAGCCAACCCCGCCCCTTGCCGGACCTCTCTCGCCGCCGGTAAGCCGCACCACTCTTTTCTTTCTTGCGGGTACTGTTTAAACCTAGGGAAGGACCGCGGGGGAGAAGGAAAGAAGTCTGGGGGGTTTTGTGAAATGTCAGAGACTCAAATGAATAGTAGCGCAGGGGTATAACTGAGAGAGTTAGTTTGGAAATAACCCAGGGTCCTCGGTGTAATCTGCTTTTCCAGAAAACCTTTATTAAATCTGTTTTAAAATTTAAACAGAACTTGAATAATTCATAACTTCTGTTTTATTCATCCAAATTTGGTCAAACCAATTTTGTCAGACTTTAAATAATGTAAACTGCTTTGGAAAAATATAAAACCCTTAAGTACTACAGAAAACTATAAGGTTCTGATTTAATTATTGTTTTGACCAAAAGCTAAATAATAGGGATAAAAATAGTTGCACTATTTGGCTAGGGTTAGAAAAATTTGGAGAAGTTTATATCCACCTACTGACCTGTTTAAAAATGCTAAACTTCTCTGTCCAACCCATTAAGTTAGTTTTTGCCATTTAATTTACAATATGCTTAAGGTTAAGAAAAATAGAAAAGGTGATTTAAATAATGAACCAGAGGGCACCCCTATTTTTGTTAGAGTACTTATTCAATGTAGTCTACTAGAAAAATCCATTATACCCTGGTTTAGTATAAAATAAGTAGGATTCCTTTTATTTTTGGAAAATAAGGAAAACTTAGAAAAACCCTACAAAAATGACCCCAAGGTGAAAACACCCCAACCCTTGGGATAACTAATGTTTGGTTATTAAGAACTTAGAAAAAATCTGAAATCTGCTGTTTGACATTTTTCAAATAACAATGTAGTAGAAAGTGCCTTTTTGGCATTTAACTTTAGAAAATCATAACTAAATGACCATCCCTTAGCTTTATGTGATTTTTGGCACAGAAGCCTATTATTACTGTTAAATGCCAACAAAAATAACACTTAGGACAGAACTCACCCCTAATTAAGAGATGTAGTGCAAAGTGGCCCATTTTACACAACTTTTGTTATTTTTGTCTGAAGCCTAGACTTTTTATTTTAAACCTCAAATTCCTAGAACAGGCTATAATGACCAATGGCAACCCACTGTAATTTTTACAGAATTTTTGGAAAATATTAAACCACTGTCGTACTTCAAACCTACATTGGAAACCATAAATGGAAAATAAAGAAAGGGAAAGATGAATAATATAGAATTAGTGTCATCCTAAAACCCTTTATAACTTGTCCACTGAAATATATAGATGCAATACCAATTCCCTATGCCTATCCCTAGCAAAACCTAAACCTAGAAGTGATAAGCATAAACCATTAAAAGCCACGTATGACCCAGAAACCCTAAATTGCTCATTAACTTAGTTTTTCTTCTTTTAGCATAATGTTAATAAATCCTGCATAATCATGACATACATGTTCATTGCATTTCGATAAACTGTAACCTTGCTGACGGAGAGTACGTCCTCATGCCGGAGCAAGGACCTGCTCAGGAGGTAGCCCCGGATCCAGCACCCGAGTCTGCACCAGAGGATCTGCCTGCCACAGCCTTGGAAGGCAAGCCCCGGTTTTATGCATAACCGTTATATATGCTATTTTACTGCACTTAATGTTTGTAGGCTTGTATTGTGCACTTAAGTGTAGGAGTTGATTGAAACCCTAGTTGCATGAACTCAGGATTCCTTTTGAGATGGATACTAGTATGCTAGGTCGAGTAGTGCTTTATTTAATTAGGATCTCGGTAGAAGACGAGTGATTTTTCTAGCACTCGCGCGAGATCAGGAATTGGTTGTACCCACTTTTCATATCCTATTGATAGTTGGTTGGTGGACACGGATCCATGGGGATGTGTGGTCTACGAGGTGAAATTGGAATAAGGATTAACGTGCGGATACCTGTGTCAAGCGATTGAACGTACTAAGCACATGCCGAGAAATATGGTAAATCGGTAAGCCTAGTACCTGATTGAACCTGGCAGCAGATTGCCCTCCTCACGCGACCTGAGACGTGGTCTCCCATTCCGGTTATGGTGGGTACAAGTGCGGTCACTGCACGACGGCGGTCGGGGTCAGTGAGGCATTGTACACCAAGGCGGTGAGCCCCTCTCTGCTGATGGGGAATCGATGGGGACGATTGATGTGTGTGGGGACGGAGTGCCTCGCCACGTCGTGTGTTTAGGTTTACCTTGCAAGGATAAAAACTCGATTTGAATCGTCTGCTTCTCGCAGCTAATGAGACTGCTTGATCCATTGTACTGCATTGAGTAACAAGTTGAGATATGATGAGTTGATATAAGATGTTGATTGCTAATAATGTTTGCTACTGTTGGAGACTTGTTCTCAAATGCTATGAATCAAGAACAAGGCAACATAAAATGTTAAATATCAAAAGCCCTTCGTCCTCTTAATCATTATTTCCCTTCGGGTATAATGAATTTAGGACGAAGGTCATGAAAGACGTACCTTCATAATTATAGTAAAGAATGAAGAATATTCAAACAAAATACAGAAGGTAGTATGATTTCTGTAAACATTGTTATTAATATACTTCTATTTATATTACTTATGTAGACAAAGATAAATTACAAATGTACCTTCGGCTTGAATGAGAGAAAGTACAAGTGTGGCGCAAAAGTGGATGCCAAGTCAGCGTGAACAGTACGGGGATACTGTTCACCTATTTATAGGCACGGGTCGCAGCCCATGCAAAATTACATTAATGCCCTTTACATTTATCAATAACTCTATGATAATTCTTCGAGGTCTAATCTGGTTTTTCATCTTTAAGTCGGTTTCCTTTTCTGCCGCTATCCCGAAGCTCTTCTACACACAGCTTCGGCTCTGCGCCAACCTTCGTGTTCTTTGTGCTTCTTCATACCGTGGCTCTGATCCGAGTCCGAAGATACCTGTTAATGTACTTTACTCCAGAAACATTGTTAAATCATGTTTTTGAGGACCTTCGGAAGCCGAAGGCCCCCAACAGTAGCCCCTCGCAATATTAATTTACTGGAATGATAAATTTATATTGCGACATGGACGAAGGCTTTGAGCCGAAGGTCCGAAAAAACACCTTCCCCTTGCTAGAATAGCAACAGTCTTTGACAAGCGGGACCCTCCAGCTTTCGACATAATAGGTGTATAAATAAGGGCTCGCCACAATTTATTTGGCACGCTCTCCTGCCATCTGTTTTGCCTGCTCAAATAGCTTTTTGCCCACAAATATTTGGTTTTCTCCTTAGTTTTAAGCTTCGGAAACGAGAGGCAAGAATTCCGAAGAGATGTCTAAGGAGAAGAAGGTTGTTGCCGAAATGAAGCTAAGCCTTTCTGAAGAGATGCATCTGTGTTTTCTTGAGTCAATAGCAAAGACGAATACGGAGAAGATTACAAGGGAGATTTTAGAAGGTTTATCTGAAGATACTGGTGATAGTGACAGTTACGATGCAGACAGTGGGGGTGAAGATTCCGAAGATCGACCCTGGCGACCAAGCCATTCAGTCTTCGGAAAATCAACTATTGGGCAAAGTCACCTTGAAAACATGAAGGGGAGATATTTTCGAGATATGTCCATTGTGAGAGCAGATGTCGGAGAAAGAACTGTGCCGACTCCCAAAGATGATGAAGTCATTATCTTCCGAAGCTTTTTAAAAGCTGGGCTACGATTCCCTATAAGCAGATTTGTGGTGGAAGTTCTGAAAATATATCAGGTTTACCTTCATCAACTTACCCCTGAAGCAATAATAAGAATGGGAATCTTCGTCTGGGCTGTGAAGAGTCAGGGCCTAGAGCCAAGTGCGAAAAGCTTTTGCAATATACATGAATTGTTGTATGAAACAAAGCCCTGGGGTAAAGAGCAATACCATAACAACTTTGGTTGCTATAACTTCGGTGCTCGCTCTGGATCAAGTTGTCCCGTGCCCACTTTTCGGAAGAGATGGCCTGGAGAATGGATGAAAGAATGGTTCTATGTAAAAAATGATTTGAAGGTTCGAGAGGATATTAAGGATGTCATCATGTGCCCCATCTGGCAGCGCTTCGGACTCCGGAAACCGAAGGTAGAAATGGATGAAGCAGCCGAAGAATGCCAACGGGCCTTCGGCGTAGTCTGCTCTTTTATTGGGACAAGGGATTTAATACAAGAACACATTGCCTTCAGAGTATGGCCTCTTGCAGATAATTGGGAAATGCCGAAAGAAATTGTTAAAGAAACTGACGAAGGTGGGCTAGTCAGGCTGAAGTATACATTCAAGTATGGAGACAAGTTTGTTGAACCAGATGATGATTGGTTAAAGAGCATTAAGACTGTAAGTGATGAATTGCTTGGGGTATACTCGAAGGCCGAAGATACTGCATTGTCAGCAGCCTTCAGAGGCCGAAGAAAGAAAAGACTGAACCGAGTTTTTGATGCAATTGGGTTCGTGTACCCCGACTACCATTATCCAGTGCGGGGGCAGAAAAGGAAAGGTACGGCTTCTGCGAAAGAAACTGCTTCAGCTGCTCCTAGTGAGCCAGCGCCGAAGAGAAAAAGGGTGAAAGTTCTCACACACCGGCCACGTTACATTGAACTAGCCACAGTGCCTGAATTCGGCAGTGAAACGTCTTCGGCCCCTGAAGCTAAGGAATCAACTCCGCTGCCAGGAGCCAAAGAGCTGGCCGAAGTGCCAACAACAAAAGAATTGGAGGAACCAAAGACTCTGTTACCAGAAACCAAAGAGCTGGCCGAAGCGCCATCGACAGAAAAGATGGAAGAAGCAAAAGCATCAACTGAGGGAGCGAAAATATCATAAATTTTAAGTCCTTCAGAAGAAATTGAAGCAGCAAAAAATAAAAAGGGGCCAACAGTGACCCCAAAAAGAAAAAGAATGGTTAATGTGTTAGATGTTTTGGAAACAATTAAACTTCCAAGCACAACCCAAAGAAAACTGCTGAAACTTCTGAGGCGCTTGCTGAAGTATCCGTTGCTAAGGCTCCGAAGCAACAGACTGAAGTTGAAACCGGGCCTTCAGAACCAACCAAGGTAATACCTTTGGAAGCAGAAGAAGCAAAAATTGCAAGGGCAACTGAAGAAATGAAAATGTCAGAGCCTACTTTGGTCGAAGAAATTGATACTGCTGTCCCCGAAGCATCTTCCAAAATATACGACTATATCGTGCGACATGCTTCGGGGAAGAAGTTATCGGAAGAAGAAGTTTTTGAAGCTAATCACTATGCCAAAGAATTGAAATATCCAAAGGGGGCACTAGTGTTCAATGGGACAGACGAAGAAGATTTCCTATACTGCCTCCCAGATAGCAAAGAATTATCCGTCTGTCGGGAGATGGCTAGAAGTATGGGATTTCCGAAGCTTGAAGCTGGATTATGTGCTATGACGAAGGAGGATCTTGCGGATAGTCTTGCGTACAATAACCTGATGGTATGGGAATTGGGCGTTTGGAAATTTTATAATTCACAACTCACTCTTTTATTCTTATACCAACTCTTTTTCATATAGGGTTTAATTTTAAGCAACGCATTGAGAGCACAAAAGAATGCCGAAGACGAAAGCTATGAAATTGCGTTCAACAACCTACGATCAGAAGTTATTAAACTGAGGAACGAGGCTTTGGAAAAGGATAAAATTCTGCTTACATTGGTAGACAAGGTAAAAAAGGACGAAGCTGCCTCAAAGGCCCAGGCCGAAGCCCAGAAACGTGAAATTAAAGATCTTCAGAAACAACTAGCTAGAGCCAAAGAAGAACGTATACTTGAAGAAACAAAACGAGAGCTTAGTGATCAATTGGCCAATCATTTAGAGATAAGTGTTAAGGAGCTTCGTGCATCCCAAAGGAAATGCTATGTTAAATCCATAGAGTGCGTCAAAAAGATAAAATCTAGCTTCGCCAGCGTTGGCGCATTCTCTAGTGAAGAGAATTTTTCAAGAGGCAATCCTGAAGGTCCAATGGAATGGATCAGTCACGAAGCAGAGGCCTTCGAGGAAATCCTGAATAGCCGTGGTGACATCTGCGCTTTTTCGGGTGCTAGGGGGATTGCTGCTGTTTTGGAGAGGAAAGGCTGCGAGCATGTAAAATCCTTAGCGCAGTCCGAAGCTACCTTGTCCTTTGAAGACATTAAAGACCCCTCACCCGAAGCAAGCATGGTTGGTGGGAAATTCTTCACCGATATCTGGGATAACGACAGCCGAGAATTGGCGCAAGAAATTATTCAAAGGAGTGAAAAAGGCATCCACGATGCTAGAAAAGTAGCGGAAGCTGCCGAGAAAAGTACAGAGCCCGAAGGGCAAATAGGTATTAATTAGTGGTTTTTATCATGCTGTAATTTTTAATTCCAGACCCTGTTCGCGGTTTGTAATAGTAATATAGCCGTATCTTTTCTTCCCTCAGAACCTGCTGAGGCATCTCTAGGCCCCCACCCGAAGGGGGACGATGAAATTAGAAAAATGGCCGAAGCCATTATGGACAAGGTTGTCGACCAGCTATTGAATGAAGCTGCAGAAATAGTGCTTAAGGAGGATTGAATGTTACTGTAGAAACATTTAGAACGTAACATGCGTAATATATTGTAACTTTGAATTTAATTCTTTACGATGCATGAAATTTTGCATACATACCATTTTTTGAGCCTTCGGCGAAAAAACACCTTCCCTTCTTTTCATGCTTCGTGAAGAAAATCCTTTCTATATCACAAGTATTTGCTTACTTCTCTGATGAAAAAATGTCCAAGCTTCGTGAAATATTCTCCGAGGCTATAAAAAAGTTTTGCATGGCATCTCCAATGAGGCTAGACTTCATCTCGATTTGTCTTGTGCCTTAGCACGACTTTCTCTTTTCCAAAATATTCTCCGAAGACCAACACTGTATCCCCTTCTTGTTCCACATGCAATATGTTGTATGATGCTTATGTTATGCAGAATGATGTGATGATGTTATGTTATGCAAAATGATATTTGTGCCGCAAATACATATTCCTGTAATAGAGCACACACACTTTTTATCTCATCGCTGACTTTTCGCTGTAAGCCTCCCTTAGGAGCTTCTTCGCCTTTTACTTTCAGCGGAATCAGCGTTTATTTTTCGCTGTAAGCCTCCCTTAGGAGCTTCTTCGCCTTTTACTTTCAGCGGAATCAGTGTTTATTTTTCGCTGTAAGCCTCCCTTAGGAGCTTCTTCGCCTTTTACTTTCGGCGGAATCAGCGCTTATTTTTCGCTGTAGTTTTAGAAAACTTACTCTGCGTTCCCTTAGGAGCGACTTTTTACTGTTTCGAGGACAAATGTTTGATAATACAGAGGTCCTTCATGCCACCATAAATTTGTATGCTTCGGCAAATGACGCCTATGGGAAAGACATATTTTTATTATGGTAATAGACAAAAATGTTACAAGAAACCAAAAAACGATAAAAGACACTTAAACTCCTCATAATTGTTCCTTACTAACAAAAAGGTAATACTGAATGTAAGAATGCGAAAGAACTGCTGTTGAAGTAGGATATTCATCAATAAATGTGCTTCGACTCTGGCACAGTGCTGTTGACTGTGCGAGCCTCGGACTCCTCTCTGAAATCCCTCTGAAGGTGAGTGTGCTGACTCCCTTCTGGCTGCTGTCCTCGCTGCGTTGGCGGCGGTGGTGGAGGATGCTGCCAAGATGCTTGGGGTTGGCTTGCCGAAGCGACAGAAGCTGCGGGGTGATTACCTACGTATTCTGGAATATAAGGCGAATGATACAAAGCAGTATGCATGACCTGCTTCGGCTGACTTTGTTGCGCAGCTGCTTCTGCTATCTCCTTCTGTTTCTGGATGGTAACGTGACACATCCTGGTGGTATGGCCCTTATCTTCACCACAGAATAGGCAATAAATTTTTCTTGGCTGATCTTCAAACCTTCCTCCGAAGCCCTTAGCGCCTCTGCCTCTTGGCGCTGGCGGCCGAAAAGAACTTTGCTGCTGGCCCGAAGCTTGTGAAGAGTATTGTGGCCTTTGCTGCTGACTCCCTCGATCATCAGTTTGAGCAGAGTTATGAATTGACCTAACGTGCCTCGGGTGAAATTTTCCTCCGAAGCCCCTGGTCATTTCAGAGAACCTGAATGCTTCCTCCCTTCTTTGGCAGAAGTCATTGTCAGCTCGAATGTATTCGTCCATCTTTTGGAGTAGCTTCTCCAACGTTTGTGGTGGCTTCCTGGCAAAGTACTACGCTGAAGGTCCCGGTCGAAGCCCCTTAATCATGGCCTCAATGACGATTTCATTGGGCACTGTTGGTGCTTGTGCCCTTAGACGTAGAAACCTTCGAACGTACGCCTGGAGGTATTCTTCGTGGTCCTGGGTACACTGAAATAAAGCTTGAGCAGTGACTGGCTTCGTCTGAAACCCTTGGAAGCTAGTTATTAGCATATCCTTCAACTTCTGCCAAGAAGTGATTGTCCCTGGCCGAAGAGAAGAGTACCAGGTCTGGGCAACGCTCTTGACGGCCATGACAAAAGATTTTGCCATGACTGCAGTATTGCCACCATACGAAGATATGGTTGCTTCATAGCTCATCAGAAATTGCTTCGGATCTGTATGACCGTCATACATGGGGAGCTGGGGTGGCTTGTAAGACTAGGGCTATGGTGTAGCCTGTAACTCTGTTGAAAGAGGAGAAGCATCATCAAAAGCAAAGTTTCCATGATGGAAATCTTCATATCAGTCGTCCTCATTGTGGAAACCTTCCTGATGGAGCTCTCTGCGTGGAGGCCTTCGGTTCTGATCATCTTGAACAAGATGAAGAACCTCTTCAGAAGCTTCGTCTATCTGTCTTTGAAGGTCAGCTAGACGAGCCATCTTCTCCTTCTTGCGCTGCACCTGTTGCTGAAGGATCTCCAGGTTCTGGATCTCCTGATCCAAGTCATCCTCCGGAGGTGTTGGACTAACAGCCTTCCTCTTCTGGCTTCGTGCCTCTCTAAGAGAAAGGACATCCTGATTGGGATCCAGTGGCTGTAAAGTACCAGCCCCTATCGCTGAAGCTTTTTTCGGCGGCATGACGAAGGTGATGCTTGCCGAAAGCGTTCAAGATTCAAAAAGTGGAAGTGAGTTCACCGGAGGTGGGCGCCAATGTTGGAGACTTGTTCTCAAATGCTATGAATCAAGAACAAGGCAACATAAATTGTTAAATATCAAAAGCCCTTCGTCCTCTTAATCATTATTTCCCTTCGGATATAATGAATTTAGGACGAAGGTCATGAAAGACGTACCTTCATAATTATAGTAAAGAATGAAGAATATTCAAACAAAATACAGAAGGTAGTATGATTTCTGTAAACATTGTTATTAATATACTTCTATTTATATTACTTATGTAGACAAAGATAAATTATAAATGTACCTTCGGCTTGAATGAGAGAAAGTACAAGTGTGGCGCAAAAGTGGATGCCAAGTCAGCGTGAACAGTACGGGGATACTGTTCACCTATTTATAGGCACGGGTCGCAGCCCATGCAAAATTACATTAATGCCCTTTACATTTATCAATAACTCTATGATAATTCTTCGAGGTCTAATCTGGTTTTTCATCTTTAAGTCGGTTTCCTTTTCCGCCGCTATCCCGAAGCTCTTCTACACACACCTTCGGCTCTGCGCCAACCTTCGTGTTCTTTGTGCTTCTTCATACCGTGGCTCTGATCCGAGTCCGAAGATACCTGTTAATGTACTTTACTCCAGAAACATTGTTAAATCATGTTTTTGAGGACCTTCGGAAGCCGAAGGCCCCCAACAGCTACTATGTATGAGTAGATAGTACAAATTTAGCCCTAAGAGAGTCACACTTAAATTGACAAAGTTAAAACTTGACTTAGAAACTTAGCTAGTGCTTTTGGCAACCAAACCCCACAGCCAAACATCTGCATGTCTAGAGGTAGAGGAGTAGGCTCCTCACATCGGGTAAGTCTAGCTGAGTATTAGTATACTCAGCCTTGCTTGTGGCATAATTTTACAGGTTCTTTGGAGGACATGGTTGCTGGAGTGACTTGGCCGTCCATCTTGCCACCGGGTTGGACTGTCGAGTGGGACCCTACCTCGGCTGAGGAGGAGCATGAGGAGTGATGGGACAGGCTTCCCCATCTCTCTGTTTATTTACCGTTAGTTTTATTCCGCTGCACTTCGAACAATGATGACTACTTTTGCAAAACTCCGATGATGATGTAATAATTTAATACTCTTTAATGCATGGTTTTATGCTTTATTGTATTTGCTCTGTGACTCACCATCGAGTGAGATTGTGGTACTTGATCCTGTCAGTGGCCGTGTCAGACTAGATCCGAGGGATTGACGGGTTATTCCCATTTAAGTGTGGTCTAGCCTCTAAGGCGGGACTTAGGCACTTAAGTTGGAATAATTCGGGCAGTTCCGCCACACTCTAATTTATACTATTTTAGTCTATAAATTGCTAAAAACAAAAACTCTATTTTAGTTCCATATTTAACAATTTAAAGACTAAAATAGAATAAAACGGAGTGACTAAAAATTAGTCTCTAAAAATCAAACACATCCTTAGTATTAACCTCAATCTACATATGTTAAGATAGATTGGGGTGTAAATTAGTTTAAGTTACACTACAATCTACCTCAACACATGTGGATTGAGGTCAAAACTAGAGTATCCAAACTAGGCCTTAGAATATACAACGTTTAGAGAGAAATTTAAATTGATTATATCAAATTAATATAATTGAACAAGCAATATTTAAAATTACAAGAGGTATCTGCTCTAGAGTTTAGTTTGCTATTTTATAATAGCCTATATAAACCTCCTTTGGAATGGAGAAAAAACAAAGGAATTTTAGAGCTTCTTTGGAGCACAGGATTCACAAAATACAAGAACAGAAAAAACATGGGGTTGGAATACCCATGCCATTGGAATCCTACAGAAATTTATAACACAGGAAAGTCACAAACCTGTGTTTAAATCATGCCCAGGAAAAACATAGAAATGCAAGACTGTCGGAGGGGAAATCCTCTGACCGGGTGATGGAGTGCACCCGTCCTGATCCTAAGATGAGGAGGGGGCCTAGAAGTTTGCTTGACGGAATGGATGAACACAAGGGCACCAGGATTTAGAGTGGTTCGGGCCGCTGGAACGTAATACCCTACATCCAGTGAGTTGTATTGCTTGAGAGCTTAAGTGTCGTGGGTCTGAGTGCGTGTTCCTCGTATCGCAAGTGCCATCCCTTTTATAGTCCAATGAGGGCACATTACAAGGGAGCTAGCCTCGATAGGTGGGTCCAGGATTTACTAAGAAGCGTGAGACGTCTGGTAGAGCTAGCGATGCTAGATCTTCTGGGCGTGTATCTCCTCTTGGCCGTTGTGCAGGCTCCTGACATCTTATCCTCTTACCCCGTCTAATCGGAACATAGGCGCGGGTCTTGGTGTCACTTGTGGCGTAGTCTGATACGCTGTCATGCGTAGGGGGTGTATGGATGATGTTGTACTGTCTCCTCCACTTGTCTTCTCATTTCTCGGTAACGCACGAGGAACAGTAAATGCCATAATGAAGGGCGCCCAAGCGACGCATTGAGTCATTGGTCTTGCCTTGGTAACGCACGGGTAACAGTGTAGCCCATGCGTTGCGACATGGCACGCCCCGAGCCTTCAATGCGGGATGCACACCACCTGCCACTGGCGCGGGCAAGCGCGCATCCCATCTGAACTTAATGCTGGCGGACCCCAGGTCAGAGGCTTTATGCCAGGTGTCCCCACCCACGCGTCGTCACCTAGGAGGGAGCATGCCTGGGGACGTGTGGCGACGTGGCACCCTCAGGTCCTTCCTGACAGAGGGTCTGAAACATGCTAGAGAGGGTCCGAGCCCCATCCATAATGGTTTGGACCAGTGGCATCACTGGACCTTACTTGTCTTGACGTTTGAATGGCACACACGAGGTCCAGAACCAATCCCGAGGGTCCAGAACTGACCTTGTAGTGGAAGAGTGCCTTTTTCTCTAGGGACATGGAGCTGCTCCAGACTCCCCTTTCCGGGGATCTAGAAGGCCCATGTGGAGGTCCGTGACTCGCTCGTGAGGGCTCAGACCTATGGTCGAAGTTGTTGATTACTCCCTTCTATGGAACTTGTGGTGATGTCTGTCTGGCCCAGGAAACAAGTGAAAGGGAAATGTGCCCTTGGGCCATTTCTATAAGTATTTTGGTGGTTAAATGTCCAACACATATTGAGTGAGTTCTTATGTGCCAAATGAGTGAGAAGTGTGAAATCAAGAACAAGGTATGTTTCTAGACTTAGTGAATTGTTTTTGTATACTAACATGGTTATCTAAGTGCTAGAAACAGTGCCAAGAAAAGAAGATTCGAATTGGAGAAGAGTTGACAAAGTACAACCAACACCAGCTCGGGCCTGGCACTTCGGAGTGTCCGGTGGTGCACCGGACAGTGTCCGGTGCCCCAGGCTGGTCAAACGTGAATTGGCTGCTCTCGGGAAAAGAGAAAGGCGACGTGGCTATAATTCACCAGACTGTCCGGTGATGCACTAGACTGTCCGGTGAGTCAACGGCGCCAGTAGCCAATGGTCGTCCGCGCGATCAACGCGCGACACATGGTCCGCGCCAACGGTCGGTTGGGCACACCGGACTGTCCGGTGCACCAACCGGTCCCGAGGACCAACGGTCGGCTGCGCCCCGTATGGAAGGAAATCAAGCACCGAACTGCTACAGTGGCTGTCCGGTGGTGCACCGGACTGTTCGGTGCACCACTCGACATAAGGCAAGAATTACCTACCAAATTGATCTCCAACGGCTCCTAGCTGCCTTGGGGCTATAAAAGGGACCCCTTGGTGCATGGATCAGGACACCAAGTATTCTCTAAGCATACTAAGACATCCATACTCCGCCTCCACGCATTTGATTCATTGTGTTAGTGATTTGAGCTCCGTTCGAGTTGTGAACTCCCTGTGCTGTGCTTTGAGCTCAAGTCTTGGCTTGTGTGCGTGTGTGTGCTGCGGATTGAATCTTGTGTGCGTTGCTTTCCCTCCCTTACTCTTGTGCTTCTTGTGATCAAAAGTTTGTAAGGGCGAGAGGCTCCAACTTGTGGAGATTCCTCGCAAACAGGAAAAGATCTCAAAGGAAAAGACCGTGGTATTCAAGTTGATCATCGGATCACTTGAAAGGGGTTGAGTGCAACCCTCGTCCATTGGGACGCCACAACGTGGAAGTAGGCAAGTGTTACTTGGCCGAACCACGGGATAAAAATCGCGTGTCTCTTGTGTTGCTCTTCTCTGTGATTGTTTGTGTTCGCAAGAGCTCGCTTCATAAACTTGATTAACTCGCACTAACATCTTTATAAGTTTGTAGCTATTTAGTGTTTGATTTTACAGGATCACCTATTCACCCCCCTCTAGGTGCTCTGAATTGGTATCAAAGACGTACTCTTCATCTAAGGGACTAACCGCCTGAAGAGATGGATCCTAAGGGAAAGGGGATGGTGGTCAACGACAAGGAAAAGGAGTCCATCTTCAACGAGCCAAGAGACGACAAGCCCACTGACTCAGGTTCGAGTCACAAGAAGAGGGACGGGAAGAAGAAGAGGCACATCAAGAAGATCATCTACTACGACAGTGATGCATCTTCCTCTTCACCAAGGGACGACGACGACTCCTCGTCCAAGAAAAAGACGATTAATCGAAACTATTCCTTTGATCTTTCTCGTATTCCGTATAATTTGAATGCCCATTTACTTTCTATTCCTCTTGGAAAACCCCCACACCTTGATGGAGAGGATTACTCATTTTGGAGCCATAAAATGCGTAGTCATCTATTTTCTCTCCATCCTAGCATTTGGGAAATTGTGGAAAATGGGATGCATTTTGATAGTATGGATAATCCTATGCTTATTAATGAACAAATTCATAAAAATGCCCAAGCTACTACTATCTTGCTAGCGTCACTTTGCAAGGATGAGTATAATAAAGTGAGTGGTTTGGAAAATGCTAAGCAAATCTGGGACACCCTCAAGATATCTCATAAGGGAAACGATGCCACTATGATCACCAAGATGGAACTAGTGGAAGGCGAACTGGGGAGGTTCGCGATGATCAGGGGAGAGGAGCCAACACAGACCTACAACAGGCTCAAGACCCTGGTCAACAAAATCGGAAGCTACGGGAGCACAAGATGGCCAGATCATGACGTCGTCTGATTCATGCTCAGGTCATTTACCGTTATTGACCCCCATCTTGTCAACCTTATTCGTGAAAACCCTAGGTACACCAAGATGACGCCCGAGGAGATCCTTGGAAAATTTGTGAGCGGGCGCATGATGGTGAAGGAGGCGCGATACGTGGATGATGCGCTAAATGGTCCACTACCCGTCTACGAGTCGCAGCCTGTTGCTCTCAAAGCAACCAGCAGTAGAGAGGCGCTACCAAACAAGGTGACACAAGTGGAGGCTATCGGGCTCAATGAAGATGAGATGGCACTCATCATCAAGCGTTTCAAGACCGCGCTAAAAGGACGCAAGGAGTACCCCAACAAAAACAAGTCAATAGGAAAATGCTCCTGCTTCAAATGTGGTAAGACTGGTCATTTTATAGCACAATGCCCCGATAACGATAATGACTAGGCACAAGAGAAGCATGGGAAAAGAGAAAAGAAGAAGAATTACAGGAAGGCCAAGGGCGAGGCACACATCAGGAAGGAATGGGACTCCGACTGCTCCTCCTCCGACTCTGAGGATGAAGGACTAGCTGTCTCGGCCTTCAACAAATCCTCACTCTTCCCCAACGAACGCCATACATGCCTTATGGCTAAGGAGAATAAGGTATGTATTCGAGACACTCCTAAGTACTCTTCTTCTAGTGATGAGGAATCTTCCGATGATTAGGTAGATTACACTAATTTGTTTAAGGGATTAGATAGAGCTAAGGTAGAAAAATAATAATGAATTAATCGATGCTCTTAATGAAAAGGATAGACTACTAGAAAAGCAAGAGGATATTCTATATGAGGAACATGACAAGTTTGTTAGTGTTCAAGAATCTCTTGCTTTAGAAATTAAGAAAAATAAAATACTATCATCTGAGTTGTCTTCATGTCATGAATCCATTTCTAGCTTAAAGAATTTAAATGTTGAATTAAATGCTAAGTTAGAGAAAGTCAATGAAACTAGTTCATGTGTAGAACATGTCATTATTTACAATAGATGTAAAGACTTTGATGTTAATGCTTGTGATGAACATGTTACTTCTATTGCTAAATTAAACAATGAGATTGCAAGTTTTAATGCTGAACTTAAGACTTGCAAAGATGATTATGAGAAAATAAAATTTGCTAGGGATGCCTACACCGTTGGTAGACACCCCTTAATTAAGGATGGACTTGGTTTTCGAAAGGAAACCAAGAACTTCACAAGCCAAAGGACTTCCGATCTCAAAGGGAAAGGGAAGGCTCCTATGGCCAGTAGCTCACATGATCAAAAGAAACATGCTTATCTTTATGCTCATGTTAAGAAAGTTTCTCATTATAATAGGAGTTATGATCATGCTGCTTATAATGATTCACATGCTATGTTTGCATCTATTTCTGCTTTTGTTCACGGTAGAAGTAAGCCTAGGGGAAATTATGCTACTTCTCATGCTTCTAGAAAAGTTTGCAATGGACCTACTACTGTTTATCATGCTTGTGATACTTCCTTTGTACTTTCATGTAAAAATGCAAAAGTAGTAGCTAGAAAATTGGGATCCAAATGCAAGGGAGACAAGACCTGTATTTGGGTTCCAAAAGTTATTGTGACTAACCTTGTAGGACCCAACAAGAGTTGGGTACCTAAAACCCAAGCTTAAATTGCCTTGCAGGTTTATGCATCCGGGGGCTGAAGCTGGATTATCGACAGCGGATGCACGAACCACATGACGGGGGAGAAGAAAATGTTCACCTCCTACGTCAAAAACAAGGATTCCTAGGATTTGATCATCTTTGGAGATGGGAACCAAGGCAAGTCAAAGGATTGGGAAAGATAGCCATCACATCCGAGCATTCTATCTCCAATGTGTTTTTGGTTGAATCGCTTGGGCATAATTTGTTATCTGTAACTCTGTAAGCCAATTATGTAACATGGGTTATAATTGTTTATTCACAAATGTAGATGTATCTGTTTTTAGAAGAAGTGATGGTTCACTAGCTTTTAAGGGTGTACTAGATGGCAAGCTCTATTTAGTTGATTTTTCGAAAGAGAATGCCGATCTAGATGCATGCTTAATAGCTAAGACTAATATGGGCTGGCTGTGGCATCACCGTCTAGCACATGTTGGGATGAAGAACCTTCATAAGCTTTTAAAGGGAGATCATGTGTTAGGACTAACCGATGTCTGTTTTGAGAAAGACAGACCTTGTGCAGCATGTCAAGCAGGGAAACAGGTGGGAAGCACTCATCACAGCAAGAATGTGATGACGACATCAAGACCACTGGAGCTTCTTCACATGGACCTCTTCGGATCCGTTGCCTATCTCAGCATCGGGGGAAGTAAGTATGGTCTTGTAATTGTTGATGATTTTTCCCGCTTCAATTGGGTATTCTTTTTACATGATAAGTCAGAAACCCAAGGGACCCTAAAGAGCTTCTTAAGGAGAGCTCAAAATGAGTTTGATCTTAAGGTAAAGAAGATAAGAAGCGACAATGGGTCTGAGTTCAAGAATGTACAAGTTGAAGAGTTTCTTGAGGAGGAAGGCATCAAGCACAAGTTCTCTGCTCCCTACACACCACAGCAAAATGGTGTGGTAGAGAGAAAGAACAAGACACTAATCGACATGGCGAGAATGATGCTTTGAGAGTTCAAGACGCCCGAGCGGTTTTGGTTGGAAGCTGTGAACACAGCCTACCACGCCATAAACCGGCTCTATATGCATCGCCTCCTCAAGGAGACCTCCTACGAACTTCTTACCGGTAACAAACCCAATGTTTCTTACTTTCGTGTATTTGGGAGCAAATGCTACATTCTGGTGAAGAAAGGTAGACATTCTAAATTTGCTCCCAAGGCAGTAGAAGGGTTTTTACTAGGATATGACTCGAATACAAAGGCGTATAGGGTCTTCAACAAATCATCAGGATTAGTTGAAGTCTCTAGCGATGTTGTATTTGATGAGACTAATGGCTCTCCAAGAGAGAAAGTTGATCTTGATGACATAGATGAAGATGAAGTTCCGACGGCCACAATACGAACAATGGCGATGGGAGATGTGCGACCACAGGAACTGCAGGAACAAGATCAACCTTCTTCCTCGACACTGGTGCATCCCCCAACTCAAGAAGATGTATAGGTACCTCAAGAAGAGGGGCAGGATCAAGGGGGAGCACGGGAAGAACAGGTTATGGAGGAAGAAGCACTGAAAGGGAAATAGGCTCAAACCTTTTCCTAAATGATTTTGGTGGTTGAATTGCTCAACACAAATTATTGGACTAACTAGTTTGCTCTAGATTATAAGTTCTACAGGTGCCAAAGGTTCAACACAAACCAATAAAAAGTCCAAGAAAGGGTTCAAATAAAAAGGAGCAAAAGAAACCGAGGCAGCCCTGGTCTGGCACACCGGACTGCCCGGTGCACCACCGGACAGTGTCCGGTGCACCAGGGTAAATCCACTCGAACTGCTCAGCTTCGGGTTTCTGGAAATGGATCTCCGCTATAATTCACCGGACTGTCCGGTGTGCCATGCGGAGCAACGGCTAACAGCGCCAACGGTCGTCTGCAAAAGTGAACAGTGCGTGAACAATGCGTGGATAGCGCGCGCAGAGTCAGAGCAGGCGCCAGAAGGCGCACCAGACAGTGAACAGTGTTGTCCGGTGCACCACCGGACTGTCCGATGGCCCCACATGTCAGAGCTCCAATGGTCGTACCCTAACGGTTGGGTGACGTGGCTGGCGCACCGGACAGTGTCCGGTGGCGCACCGGACAGTGTCCGGTGCGCCTGTCGACAGACAGCCCCCCCAACGACCACTTTGGTGGTTGGGGCTATAAATACCCCCCAACCACCACAACTCAAGGCATCCAAGTTTTCAGCCAACACATTCAATACAAGAGCTAGGGCATTCAATACAAGACACAATTAGAGTGAATCAAAATCTTTACCGTGTTCTAGAAGAGAGAGTTTTGCCGTGTTCCCAATTCCACTCAAAGTAATAGTGACTAGAAGAGAGAGTTTTGTCGTGTTCTTTTGAGCTCTTGCGCTTGGATCACTTTTCTTCTTCCCCATTTCTTGTTCTCAACATCTTTGTATTCAAAGAAAGAGACATCAATTGTGTGGTGGTCCTTGTCGGGACTAAGTGTCCCAATTGATTGAGGAGAAAAGCTCACTCGGTCTAGGTGACCGTTTGAGGGAGGGAAAGGGTTGAAAGAGACCCGGTCTTTGTGACCACCTCAACGGGGAGTAGGTTTGCAAGAACCGAACCTCGATAAAACAAATCATCGTGTCACTCTCGCTATTTGCTTGTGATTTGTTTTTTGCCCTCTCTTTCGGACTCGATTATATTTCTAACGCTAACCCCGGCTTGTAGTTGTGCTTAAACTTTATAAATTTCAGATTTGCCTATTCACCCCCCTCTAGACGACTTTCAATTGGTATCAGAGCCTGATACTTCAATAGAGCCTAACCGCTCGAAGTGATGTCGGGAGCTCACGCCAAGAAGGAGATGGTGACCGGCGACAAGCCCGCCATAAGCCATGGGAAGGCTCCATCGGGGGAGTCCGGCAACAAGAAGAGGGAGGAATCACCTCCCCGCGTCAAGTCGCACCGGAGTGGCGACAAGAAGAAGAAAATGAAGAAAGTGGTCTACTACGAGATCGATTCTTCGTCACCTTCCACCTCCGACTCCGACACGCCATCCACCACTTCTAAGCGCCATGAGCGCAAGAAGTTTAGTAAGATCCTCTTACGCTATCCTCGCATTTCCAAACATACTCCTTTACTTTCCGTCCCACTAGGCAAACCACCGATTTTTTACGGTGAAGATTATTGTATGTGGAGTGATAAAATGAGGCACCATCTAACATCACTCCACACTAGCATTTGGGACATTGTTGAGTTTGGTGCGCAGGAACCATCCGTGGGGGATGAAGGCTATGACTCGGACGAGGTAGCCCAAATTCGGCACTTCAACTCCCAAGCCAGTACTATACTCCTCGCCTCTCTAAGTCGAGAGGATTATAATAAGGTGCAAGGGTTGAAGAGTGCCAAAGAGATTTGGGACGTGCTCAAGACCGCACACGAAGGAGATGAGGTGACAAGATCACCAAGCGGGAAACGATCGAGGGGGAGCTTGGTCGATTTATGCTCAACCAAGGAGAGGAGCCACAAGCCATGTACAACCGGCTAAAGACCTTGGTGAACCAAGTAAGCAACCTCGGGAGCACAAAATGGGATGACCATGAAATGGTCAAGGTTATTCTTAGATCACTCATTTTTCTTAATCCTACTCAAGTTCAATTAATTCGTGGTGATCCTAGATATAAACTAATGTCTCCCGAGGAAGTAATAGGAAAGTTTGTGAGCTTTGAGTTGATGATCAAAGGCTCCAAACAAATCATCAAGCGAGGCACCACCTCCACACCCGAGGTGCAACCTGTCGCATTCAAAGCGACGGAGGAGAAGAAAGAAGAGTCTACGTCAAGTAGGCTCCCCATCGACGCCTCCAAGCTCGACAATGAGGAGATGGCTTTAATCATCAAAAGCTTTTGCCAAATCCTCAAGCAAAGGAAGGGGAGAGACTACAAGTCCTGTTCCAAGAAAGTTTGCTACAAGTGTGGTAAGCCCGGTCATTTCATTGTTAAATGTCCATTATCAAGTGATAGTGACAGGGGCGACGACAAGAAGGAAAGAAGGAAGGAGAAGAAGTACTACAAGAAGAAGGGCGGCGATGCCCATGTTTGTCGGGAGTGGGACTCCGATGAGATCTCCACTGACTCCTCCTCCGACGAGGACGTCGCCAACATCACCGTCAACAAGGGTCTTCTCTTCCCCAACATCGGCCACAAGTGCCTCATGGCAAAGGACGGCAAAAGAAGGTAAAATCTAGAGCCTCCACTAATTATGCAACATCTAGTGACGAGGAAAAGTCTAGTGATGATGAAGATAATTTGCTTGCCCTTTTTGCCAACCTAAACATGCAACAAAAAGAAAAATTAAATGAATTGATAGGTGCCATTCATGAGAAGGATGAACTCTTGGATAGCCAAGAGGACTTCCTTATTAAAGAAAACAAGAAGCATGTTAAGGTTAAAAATGCTTATGCTCAGGAAGTAGAAAAATGTGAAAAATTGACTAGTGAGCTAAGCACTTGCCATGACACTATTTCCAACCTTAGAATTGAGAATGCTAAATTAATTGCTAAGGTTGAGAAGTTAGATGTTTGTGATGATTCAATTGTTAGTCTTAGAAATGATAATGCTAGTTTGATTACTAAGATTGACAAGTTGAATGCATCACTCTCTAGCCTTAAAATTGAGAATGCAAAATTAATTGCTAAGGCTAAAGATTTAAATGTTTGCAATATTTCTATTTCCAATCTAAAGAATGAGAATGCTATTTTACATGCTAAGATTGATGAATTAAATGCTTGCAAACACTCTACATCTACTGTTAGTCATGTCTCTATTTGCACTAGATGTAGAGATGTTAATGTTGATGCTATCCATGATCACATTGCTATGGTTAAACAACAAAATGATCATATAGCAAAATTAGATGCTAAAATTGCCAAGCATGAATTAGAGAATGAAAAATTTAAATTTGCTCATAGTATTCTTTATAATGGGAGACGCCCTGGCATTAAGGATGGCATTGGCTTCCAACAGGGAGGCAATGTCAAACTCAATGCCCCTAAAAGATTGTCTAATTTTGTTAAGGGCAAGGCTCCCATGCCTCAGGATAACGAGGGCTATATTTTATATCCTGCTGGTTATCCTGAGGATAAGATTAGGAGAATTCATGCTAAGAAGATTCATTCTGTTTCTCACCATGCTTTTATTTATAAGAATGAGGCTTCTAGCTCTAGGCGTTCTATCCATGTTAAAATGCCTAAAAAGAAATCTCCTACTGCATCAAATGATCATAACATTTCATTTAAGACTTTTGATGCTTCATATGTTTTAACTAACAGATCAGGCAAAGTAGTTGCCAAATATGTTGGGGCCAAACACAAGGGCTCAAAGACTTGTGTTTGGGTACCCAAGGTGCTTGTTTCTAATGTCAAAGGACCCAAGACCGTTTGGGTACCTAAGAACAAGGCCTAAATTTGTTTTGTAGGTTTATGCATCCAGGGGCTCAAGTTGGATCATTGATAGCGGGTGCACAAACCACATGACAGGGGAGAAAAGGATGTTCTCCTCCTATGAGAAAAAACATGATCCCCAAAGAGCTATCACATTCGGGGATGGAAATCAAGGTTTGGTCAAAGGACTTGGTAAAATTGCTATATCTCCTGACCATTCTATTTCCAATGTTTTTCTTGTAGATTCTTTAGATTACAACTTGCTTTATGTTTCTCAATTATGCAAAATTGGCTACAACTGTCTATTTACTGATGTAGGTGTTACTGTCTTTAGAAGAAGTGATGATTCAATAGCATTTAAGGGAGTGTTAGAGGGTCAGCTATACTTAGTTGATTTCAATAGAGCTGAACTCAACACTTGCTTAATTGCTAAGACTAATATGGGTTGGCTCTGGCACCGCCGACTAGCCCATGTTGGGATGAAGAATCTTCACAAGCTTCTAAAGGGAGAACACATTTTAGGACTAACAAATGTTCATTTTGAGAAAGACAAGGTTTGTAGCGCATGTCAAGCAGGGAAGCAAGTTGGTGTTCATCATCCACATAAGAACATCATGACGACCGATAGGCCACTTGAGCTACTCCACATGGACCTATTCGGCCCGATCGCTTACATAAGCATCGGCGGGAGTAAGTACTGTCTAGTTATAGTGGATGACTATTCTCGCTTCACTTGGGTGTTCTTTTTGCAGGATAAATCTCAAACCCAAGATACCTTAAAAGGATTCTTGAGACGGGCTTAAAATGAGTTTGGCTTAAGGATCAAAAAGATTAGAAGCGACAATGGGATGGAGTTCAAGAACTCACAAATAGAAGGCTTTCTTGAGGACGAGGGCATCAAGCATGAGTTCTCTTCTCCCTACACGCCACAACAAAATGGTGTAGTGGAGAGGAAGAATAGAACTCTACTTGACATGGCGAGAACCATGCTTGATGAGTACAAGACTTCGGACCGGTTTTGGGCGGAAGCAATCAACACCGCTTGCTACGCCATCAACCGTCTCTACCTTCACCGAATCCTCAAGAAGACATCATATGAACTCCTAACCGGTAAAAAGCCCAATGTTTCATATTTTAGAGTCTTTGGTAGAAAATGTTTTATTCTTGTTAAAAGAGGTAGAAAATCTAAATTTGCTCCTAAGGCTGTAGAAGGCTTTTTACTTGGTTATGACTCAAACATAAGGGCATATAGAGTCTTTAACAAGTCCACTGGACTAGTTGAAGTTTCTTGTGACATTGTGTTTGATGAGACTAACGGCTCTCAAGTAGAGCAAGTTGATCTTGATGAGCTAGATGATGAAGAGGCTCTGTGCGTCGCGCTAAGGAACATGTCCATTGGGGATGTGTGTCCTAAGGAATCCGAAGAGCCTCCACATGCACAAGATCAACCATCATCTTCAAATCAAGCATCTCCACCAACTCAAGATGAGGATCAAGCTCAAGATGATGAAAATGAGGATCAAGAAGAGCCACCTCAAGAGGAGGACAATGATCAAGGGGGAGACGCTAATAATCAAGATAAGGAAGATGATGAGGGTCCAAGACTGCCACACCCAAGAGTCCACCAAGCGATACAACGAGATCACCCCGTGAACTCCATCCTCGGCGATATTCAAAAGGGGGTAACCACTCGATCTCGTGTCGCTCATTTTTGTGAACATTACTCCTTTGTGTCTTCTATTGAGCCATACAGGGTGGAAGACGCATTAAGAGATTCGGATTGGGTGTTGGCAATGCAAGAGGAACTCAACAACTTCACGAGGAATGAGGTATGGCATTTAGTTCCATGTCCTAATCAAAATGTTGTAGAAACCAAGTGGGTCTTCCGCAACAAGCAAGCTGAGCATGGTGTGGTGACAAGGAACAAATCCCGACTTGTAGCCAAGGGATATTCACAAGTCGAAGGTTTGGATTTTGGTGAAACCTATGCACCCGTAGCTAGGCTTGAGTCAATTAGTATATTACTTGCCTATGCTACATACCATGGCTTTAAGCTCTATCAAATGGACGTGAAAAGTGCATTCCTCAATGGACCAATCAAGGAGGAGGTCTATGTTGAGCAACCTCCCGGCTTTGAAGATAGTGAGTAACCTAACCATGTCTATAAACTCTCTAAGGCGCTTTATGGGCTCAAGCAAGCCCCAATAGCATGGTATGAACCCTAACGGTTGGGTGACGTGGCTGGCGCACCGGACAGTGTCCGGTGCGCCTGTCGACAGACAGCCCCCCAACGACCACTTTGGTGGTTGGGGCTATAAATACCCCCCAACCACCACAACTCAAGGCATCCAAGTTTTCAGCCAACACATTCAATACAAGAGCTAGGGCATTCAATACAAGACACAATTAGAGTGAATCAAAATCTCTCCAAGTCCCAATTCCACTCAAAGCAATAGTGACTAGAAGAGAGAGTTTTGCCGTGTTCTTTTAAGCTCTTGCGCTTGGATCGCTTTTCTTCTTCCCCATTTCTTGTTCTCAACATCTTTGTATTCAAAGCAAGAGACATCAATTGTGTGGTGGTCCTTGTGGGGACTAAGTGTCCCAATTGATTGAGGAGAAAAGCTCACTCGGTCTAGGTGACCGTTTGAGAGAGGGAAAGGGTTGAAAGAGACCCGGTCTCTGTGACCACCTCAACGGGGAGTAGGTTTGCAAGAACCGAACCTCAGTAAAACAAATCATCGTGTCACTCTCGCTATTTGCTTGTGATTTGTTTTTGGCCCTCTCTTTCAGACTCGATTATATTTCTAATGCTAACCCCGACTTGTAGTTGTGCTTAAACTTTATAAATTTCAGATTTGCCTATTCACCCCCCTCTAGGCGACTTTCAAGCACCATAGGCCCCTCCAACTCAAGTCCAGGCGTCAATCCAAAGACATCACCCCGTCGACCAGATTTTGGGTGACATCAGCAAGGGAGTAACCACTCGCTCACGATTAGCTACTTTCTGTGAGCATTACTCGTTTGTCTCTTCTATTGAGCCTTTCAGGGTAGAAGAGGCCTTGCAGGATCCAGACTAGGTGTTGGCCATGCAGGAAGAGCTCAACAACTTCAAAAGAAATGAAGTCTGGAGTCTGGTGCCGTGTCCAAAGCAAAACGTTGTGGGAACCAAGTGGGTGTTCCGCAACAAGCAAGATGAGCACGGGGTGGTGACAAGAAACAAGGCTTGACTTGTGGCAAAAGGTTATGCCCAAGTCGCAGGTTTGGATTTCGAGGAAATTTTTTCTCCTGTGGCTAGGTTATAGTCAATTCGAATTTTATTAGCCTATGCTGCTCACCATTCTTTTAGGCTGTTCCAAATGGACGTGAAGAGCGCTTTCCTCAATGGGCCAATCAAGGAGGAGGTATACATGGAACAACCCCCTGGCTTTGAGGATGATAGGTATCCTGACCATGTATATAAGCTCTCTAAGGCGCTCTATGGACTTAAGCACACCCCAAGAGCATGGTATGAATGCCTTAGAGATTTCCTTATTTCTAATGCGTTCAAGGTTGGGAAAGCCGATCCCACTCTCTTCACAAAGACATGCAATGGTGATCTTTTTGTTTGCCAAATTTTTGTCGATGACATAATATTTGGTTCTACTAATCAAAAGTCTTGTGAGGAGTTTAGCAGGGTGATGATGCAAAAGTTCAAGATGTCGATGATGGGCGAGTTGACCTATTTCCTTAGATTCCAAGTGAAGCAAGTCAAGGACGGCACTTTCATCTCCCAAACGAAGTACACTCAAGATCTTCTCAAGAGGTTTGGGATGAAGGACGCCAAGCCCACGAAGACAACGATGGGAACTGACGGGTATCTCGACCTCAACAAAGGAGGTAAGTCCGTTGATCAAAAGACATACTGGTCAATGATAGGTTCATTACTTTATCTTTGTGCTAATAGATCGGACATTATGCTTAGTGTATGCATGTGTGCTAGATTTCAGTTCGACCCCAAGGAATGTCACCTTGTGGCCGTTAAGCGAATTCTTAGGTATTTGGTTTCTACACCTTGCTTCGGAATTTGGTATCTAAAGGGGTCTACCTTTGACTTGATTGGATACTTAGACTCCGATTATGCCGGGTGCAAGGTTGATAGAAAGAGCACATCAGGGACGTGCCAATTTCTAGGAAGGTCCCTAGTGTCCTGGAGTTCCAAGAAACAAACATCCGTTGCCCTATCCACCGCTGAGGCCGAGTACGTTGCCGCAGGACAGTGTTGCGTGCAACTACTTTGGATGAGGCAAACCCTCTGTGACTTTGGCTACAATCTGAGCAAAGTCCCACTCCTATGTGACAATGAGAGTACAATCCGCTTGGCGGATAATCCTGTTGAACACAGCTGCACTAAGCACATAGACATCCGACATCACTTTCTGAGAGACCACCAACAAAAGGGAGATATCGATGTGTATCACATTAGCACCGAGAACCAGCTAGCCGATATCTTCACCAAGCCTTTAGATGAGAAAAGGTTTTGCAGGTTGCGTAGTGAGCTAAATGTCTTAGATTCGCGTAACTTGGATTGATCTATAGCATACATGTAGTCTATGCCTTTGATCATGTTACTTTGAGCATTTACATTATTTGTTGTCTACTTATGGTGCTTGTTGGGGGCATGCTTCTTCGCCGAAGGTCCTCTAAGCAAAAACACCTTCGGCAAGTCGACACATAAGCAAACACAGCACGAAGGCGCAGGCCGAAGCTACGATCCAGGGAGCTTCGGCATAGTGACATGCCTTGAGACGAAGGGCTGCACCAACTTAAAGAGGAAAAGACTGATTAGTCCATAATAGTTTGTGTCATGTTTATAGTTATTTATCAAGGGCATGGATATAATTTTGACTGGGCTGCGTCCCGTGCCTATAAATAGATGAACAGTAACCCCGTACTGTTCACGCTGACTTGTACTCACTCGCGCGTCACACTTGGACTTTTGCTTTCTGTCAAGCCGAAGGTACAAATGTAATTCAATATTGTTCATGTTCATTCATGATGATATAATAAAGATATATTAATGCTGTCATGATTATTCATGTTATTTCTCATGTTTCATATGCTTCTACTTCCATTAATATACACTGTGATGATGAAGGTACGTCCTTCATAACCTTCGTATGAAGATCATTATATCCTAAGGGAGATAATGCGTTGAAGGACGAAGGATTTTAAATACTAATATTTTGTGTTGCCTTGTTCTTAACTCATAGCATTTGAGAACAAGTCCCCAACACTGGCGCCCACCTCCGGTGAACTCACTTCCATAATTGAGTTGATGGCTTCGTTCAGCAACCAAGTTGTAGCACCTTCGGCTACGAAGTTGGTGCTCCCAATCACGGGTGGTTCATGTTTAGAGCCAGCCAACAATAAGCAAAAGAAGGAAGCGCAAAGAAGAGTGCAGCATGTTGGGGTGCAAGGACCCTTCATCAGGTCCAAGTGGTCTCACATCCTAATTACCTTCTCCCAGTAGGATCTTCAGCTAAAAGACTATCCTCACAATGATGCTATGGTCATATCCTGTGTCATCAAGGGATTTCTGGTCCACAATGTTCTAGTTGATACAGGCAGTGCAACAGACATTATATTTGCAAAGGCTTTCAGGCAGATGCAAGAGCTAGAGGACAAGATTCATGATGCTACACATCCCCTTTGTGGCTTCGGAGGACGGCAGATTGTGGCACTTGGCAAAATCACAATGTCAGTTACCTTCGGTTATGTCCACAACACAAGAACTGAGCAAGTTGTTTTTGACATTGTTGACATGGAATACCCGTATAATGCAATCATTGGTCGAGGAACACTTAATGCCTTCGAAGCTATACTTCATCCAGCATACTTGTGCATGAAGATACCTTCGGAACAAGGGCCCATTGCCATTCATGGAAGTCAAGAAGCTGCCAGAAGGGCCAAAGGCAGTTGGACAGATTCAACGGCAATACACAACATAGATGGAGTCGAAGCTTGTCAACAATATAAGCACAAAAGAGAGAAGGCTGCTTCGGCAGATCAGCCGAAGCCTATGCTCTTATGTGAAGACATAGAAGATCAAAGGGTATTGTTGGGGTCTCAGCTATCTGATGAGCAGGAAAAAACTTTGATAAGATTTTCGTTCAGCAACAAAGATGTCTTCGCTTGGACAGCCAATGATCTCTTTGGTGTTAATAGAGATGTCATCGAGCATTCACTTAATGTGGATCCATCCTTTAGGCCAAGGAAGCAAAGACTTCGGAAGATGTCTGATGATAAAGTTGCAGGTGCTCGGAACGAAGTAAAGAGACTTCTCAGTGCTGGTGTTATCAGAGAAGTAACATATCTAGAATGGTTAGACAACACTGTTATGGTGAAGAAGGCTAATGGCAAATGGAGAATGTGTATTGATTTCACAGATCTCAACAAGGCATGCCCAAAGGACGAGTTCCCATTGCCAAGAATAGACTCCCTTGTAGATGCAGCAGCTTCTTCGGAGCTCATGAGTCTATTGGACTGTTATTCTGGCTATCATCAAATTTGGATGAAGAAGGAAGATGAGCCAAAGACCAGCTTCATAACTCCTAGTGGCACCTATTGCTACCTTCGAATGCCTGAGGGGCTCAAGAATGCTAGAGGAAGCTTCAACAGAATGACAACCAAGGTCCTTCACTCTCAAATAGGCAGAAATGTGCTGACATATGTTGATGATATCATAGTAAAGAGCATGAAGTAAGAGAATCACATTGCTGACTTGCAAGAAACATTTGCCAACTTCAGACAAGCTGGTTTGAAACTAAATCCAGAAAACTGTGTTTTTGGAGTGAAGAAGGGCAAGTTCCTTGGCTGTCTGGTATCAACAAAGGGAATCGAAGCTAACCCAAATAAGATCGAAGCTATCCTTCGGATGGAGCCACCAAATACAAAGAAGGGGGCCCAATGGCTGGCAGGAAGACTGGCATCATTAAACAGATTCATATCAAAATCAGCAGAAAGAAATATGCCATTCTTTGAAATACTGAAGTCAACCGAAGTTTTTCAATGGGGTCCGGCTCAGCAAAAAGCTTTCGAAGAGTTAAAGAAATACTTGATCGACTTGACAACATTAACTCCACCTTCGCCAGGGGCTCCATTGCTCTTATATGTAGCAGCTTCCCACTCTGTAGTCAGTGCAGCGCTTGTGCAAAAGAAGCAAGATGGCCAGGTCAAAAAACAAGCACCAGTATATTTTGTCTCCGAAGTTCTAAGCTTATCCAAGAGAAATTATACAGAATTGGAGAAGGTGCTATATGCTGTGTTGATGGCCTCCAGGAAGCTTTGGCACTACTTTCAAGCATATCATATAATTGTTCCTTAGTCACAACCTCTAAAGGACATAATGAGAAATAGAGAAGCTACTGGGAGGATCGGAAAATGGGCTGTCGAGCTCAATGAATTTTCTATTGATTATGTTCATAGATCCTCAATTCAGTCTCAGGCCTTAGCAGACTTCATTGCTGATTGGATGCTAGGGGCTCAAGGAGAAGAAGCAACAAAATATGTCGAAGCCTGGACGGTCTTTTGTGATGGTTCTTGGGGAACCTTTGGCGCAGGAGCGACTGCTGTTCTAGTAGCGCCTTCCAAAGTCAGAACATGCTATGCAGCGAGGCTGGATTTTAGTTGTATAAATAATATTGCTGAATACGAAGCCCTTATGTTGGGGCTTCGAAAGTTAAAGGCAATGGGAATAATAAGGGCAATCCTTAAAACTGACTCTCAAGTCATTTCTGGCCATGTAGACAAAAGTAGCAAGGCAAGAGATCGGAAGCTTAAAAAATATCTGGATACAGTTCGAAGGCCGGAGGCTTCTTTCGAAGGTTTTTCTGTCAAGAATATTCCAAGAGGAGAAATGAGCATGCAGATCTGTTAGCCAAATCAGCAGCACATGGGCTCCCTCTACCTTCGGAAGTATTTTTTGAGACAATAAAAGCACCTTCGGTTGAACTTATGGAGAGAGCAGTGCTTGCAATATCCCCTGTGCATAGTGAAGATTGGAGGACTGAAATTATATCTTTCCTCCAAGGTAATTGTCTTTTGGATGACGAAGCTTATAATAAGAGAATGGAAGCAAGGACAAGGCCGTATGTGATAATAGAAGGGAAATTATACAAATATGGAGTCTGTTGTCCACTCCTCAAGTGTTTATCCAGAACCGAAGGTATAGAATTAATGAAGGAGATACATGCAGGTCTGTGTGGATCTCATATTGGGTCTAGGCCCCTGCTGGGAAAAGTTTTTAGAAAAGGATTTTATTGGCCGAAGGCAGCTTCGGATGCAGCAGAGCTGGTTCAAAAGTGTGAGAATTATCAAAAATGTGCAAGAGACCAGAAGCAACCTTCATCTCTCACGCAGCTGATACAGCCTACTTGGCCATTGCAAAGATGGGGCCTGGATTTGTTAGGTCCACTTCCACCGGCACAAGGTAATTTGAAGTATGTTGTGGTGGCAGTAGAATATTTTTCTAAGTGGATTGAAGCAAAGCCCTTGGCTACAATAACTTCGGCCACATTCCAAAAATTCTTCTGGCAGAATATTGTTTGTCGTTTCAGCGTGCCGAAGGCGATAACCGTGGACAATGAAACACAGTTTGATGCCGAAACATTCAAAGATTTCTGTGACCAGATTGGTTCGAATATCCATTTTGCATCAGTTAGGCATCCAGAGTCAAATGGGCTGGTAGAAAGAGCAAATGGCATTATAATGACAGGAATAATGAAGCTAATCTTTAATCAGCCCAGAGGAAAGTGGCCAGACGAGCTGATTAAAGTGGTGTGGAGCCACAATACAACTACGTCAAGATCAACAGGATTTACACCCTTCAAGCTATTATTTGCGACGAAGCTATAACTCAAGAAGAAGCAAAAGCAGAATTAATAAGAACAATAGCTTCGACCGAAGACGAAGCTGATTATCATGTAACAAAAGATACTATAGATGGGACCAGACTTCAGGCTATAGAGAACATCAATAAATATCAGGTCAAAACAATAAAATGGCGTGATAGAAAAGTTCGGTTGAAAAATATTAAGCCATGACATTTGGTGCTTCGGAGAGTGGCCAATCCAGACACAGTGGGCAAATTGCAACTGAAGTGGGAAGGTCCTTTTCTGGTAGTATCTTCATCAAGGCACGGTTCTTATAGATTGAAGGATCGACATACCCAGATCTTGGAATGCGGATGAGCTTCAGCGATACTATGTGTAATACTGATGTAATCTTTTTTCATTTTTTCTATGGTACCCTTTTCCTTTCAAGAGGGGAGAAAGGTTTTTAATGGGGCCATAGCTTGTAAATTTTCATTCTTATTTAGCCCCATGAGGGCCAAATTCCCCAAAAAAGATGTAATATGTAAATCTGAGCATGCACCATCGAGTGCAAAAAGAAAAACAGAGAGAAGCTCAAAAGACGTCCCCAAGGGGATGCAGAGCATGACGAAGCTACAAAAAGTTGTTCCTAAGGGAGCGCAGTGTAATTTTTCTGCTCAAAAGTCGTTCCTAAGGGAATGCAGAGCCAAATACCGCCGAAATATAAGGCAAAGAAGTTCAAAAGTCGTTCCTAAGGGGATGCTGAACTTATACCACCGAAATAGAAGGTGAATAAGCTCAAAAGACGTTCCTAAGGGGATGAAGAGCTTAAGACTCAAAAGACGTTCCTAAGAGGATGCAGAGTCTAGGTGTGGCTTCGTGTGTGTGTGTTTGGACATTCATTTGCACATTACATTACATCATTCATTGCACTCATACACATTCATGTAGACATTCGTAGGATCATCATCATCATAACATAAAGCACAAACAAATACTTCGGCTTTGATATCAATGTGTTGGCGTGCCGAGACCGGGGGGTCCCTAAGCCGACGAGTGAATGTCGCCGCGTGCCCCAGCCCAGATGGGTCGACGCGAGGCCGAGCGCGAAGGGGGGAAGTGAGGTGGCCGGAGATGGGCGTGAGAGAGGTGGAAATCCCGCGACCTTCGTGTTCGTCTCGCGCCCAGGTCGGGTGCGCTTGCAGTAGGGGGTTACAAGCGTCCACGTGGGAGAGGGAGCGAGCGGCCTCACGCGAGCGCCTGTCTCGTCCTCATCCCCGCGCGGCCAACCTTCTCTAAGAGGGCCCTGGTCCTTCCTTTTATAGGCGTAAGGATAGGATCCAGGTGTACAATGGGGGGTGTAGCAGAGTGCTACGTGTCTAGCGGAGGAGAGCTAGCGCCCTAAGTACATGCCGTTGTGGCAGCCGGAGAGATTTTGGCACCCTGCTGGTGTGATGTCGTGGCCGTCGGAGGAGCGCTGGAGCCTGGCGGAGGGACAGCTGTCGGAGCTGTTGAGTCCTTGCTGACGTCCTCTTGCTTCCGTAAGGGGGCTGAGAGCCACCGTCGTCACAGAGTATGCGGGGCACCATCATTGCCCATCTGGCGGAGCGAGCCAGATGGGACGCCGGTCTTGTTCCCCGTGGCCCGAGTCAGCTCGGGGTAGGGTGATGATGGCGTCTCCTGTTGACGTGGCTGGTCTGCGCCCTAGGTTGGGTGATGTGGAAGCTCCTCCGAAGCCGAGATCGAGTCTGTCTTCCGTGGCCGAGGTCGAGTCCGAGCCCCTGGTTCGGGCGAGGCGGAGACCGTCGGCTGAGGCCAGGGCGGAGTCCGAGTCCTGGGGTCAGGCGGGGCGGAGTTCGTCGTCTTCTGGGGCTGAGCCCAAGTCCGAGCCCTGGGTCGGGCGGAGCGGAGTTCGCCGTCTTCCGGGGCTTAGCCCGAGTCCGAGCCCTGGGTTGGGCGGAGCGGAGTTCACCGTCTTCTGGGGCTTAGCCCGAGTCCGAGCCCTGGGTCGGGCGGAGCGGAGTTCACCGTCTTCCGGGGCTTAGCCCGAGTCCGAGCCCTAGGTCGGGCGGAGCGGAGTTCGCCGTCTTCCGGGGCTTATCCCGAGCCCGAGCCCTGGGTCGGGCGGAGCGGAGTTCGCCGTCTTTCGGGACTTAGCCCGAGTCCGAGCCCTGGGTCGGGCGGAGCGGAGTTCGCCGTCTTCCGGGACTTAGCCCGAGTCCGAGCCCTGGGTCGGGCGAAGCGGAGCTTCCTATGGTGCCTCCGGCCGGGCCTGACTGCCTGTCAGCCTCACTCTGTCAAGTGGCACCGCAGTCGGAGCGGCGCAGGCAGCGCTGTCTTTCTGTCAGGCCGGTCAGTGGAGCGGCGAAGTGACGGCGGTCACTTCGGCTCTGTCGGCTGGGGGGCGCGCGTCAGGATAAAGGTGTCAGGCCACCTTCGCATTAAATGCTCCCGCGATTTGGTCGGTCAGTGCAGCGATTTGGTCAGGGTTGCTTCTTGGCGAAGACAGGGCCTCGGGCGAGCCGGAAATATGTTCGCCGCTGGAGGGGGGCCTCGGGCGAGACGGAAATCCTTCGGGGTCGGCTGCCCTTGTCCGAGGCTAGGCTCGGGCGACGCGTGATCGCGTCCTTCGAATGGACCGATCCCTGACTTAATCGCACCCATCAGGCCTTTGCAGCTTTATGCTGATGGGGGTTACCAGCTGAGAATTAGGAGCCTTGAGGGTACCCCTAATTATGGTCCCCGACAGTAGCCCCCGAGCCTCGAAGGGAGTGTTAGCACTCGCTTGGAGGCTTTCGTCGCACTTTTTTGCAAGGGGACCAGCCTTTCTCGGTTGCGTTTTGTTTCGGTGGGTGCGCGCGAGCGCACCTGCCGGGTGTAGCCCCCGAGGCCTCGGAGGAGTGGTTTCACTCCTCTGAGGTCTTAATGCCTCGCGTAATGCTTCGGCTGGTCTGGTCGTTCCCTCATGCGAGCTGGCCATAGCCCGGGTGTACGGTCGGGTCCCAAGTTCTCGGGCTGGTATGTTGACGCTGTCAACGGTTCGACCGGAGCTGGGTTTGCGAGAGCAGCCCCCGAGCCTCTGCACAGGGCGAGAGGGCGATCAGGGACAGACTCGACTTTTTTACATACGCCCCTGCGTCGCCTTTCCACAAGGAGGAGGGGGGAAAGCGCCATGTTGCCCTCGATGGGCGCCGAACATGGTGTCTCTGGTGAGCTGCAGGCGGGTAATCCGAGTGGACGTCCGTGCCCCATTCGTTAGGGGTCGGCTAGGGGCCCGGAGGCACGCCCAAAAGTACCTGCGGGTGATCTACCGGACCCGGTCCCCTGGCGACGGGGTCCGAGGGCTCGATGCCTCCCTCTGATGGGATTCCGTTACAAGATCGTTCCCGCTGGTCTCGGAAATGTCCTAGGGTACCTCGGGAGCGCAGCCTGAGCCTTGGTTATGTATCGAACGTACCCATGGTCATCCCTCGCTCTGTGTCTGAGGCGGCTGTGAACCTTTCGAGGGCCAGCCTTCGAACCCCTGATCAGTAGTGGGCGCGGAGCCCGAGTAGCCTGAGGCGGTCGTTGAACCCTTCCGAGGGGCCGGCCTTCGAACCTCTGACCAGTAGTGGGTGTAGGGCCCACATGATCTGAGGCGGCTGTCGAACCCTTCCGAGGGGCCAGCCTTCGAACCTCTGATCAATAGGGAGGCTCGGAGCCTGGTTCCTTCACGGGGAAGGATCCTTTTCGGGGTATCCCCCTTTCCCGATCCCTGTTGCAAGAGAGAGAAAGAGGAAAAAAGGAAAAGGATACGAAATCGAACGACGCGGCGTACCTTTTCTGACGCGGTCATTATGGCGAAGGCGAAGCGTCGCCCGCTTCTCCTGCTAGAGGCGTCGCCTGTTCCGCCGCGGAGTTAATGCGACGGGGCGAGTGGTTGGTGGGGCGGCCGTTGCGCGTGCGCGAGCCGTTCGAGGAACGGAACACGGGCGCGTTGTCTTCACGCCATGAGAGAGGGTCCTCTTGTCGCCCCTGGATGGGACGTAGGCTTGGCTGGCGACGTGACCGCTGCTCCTGCCCGCCTGCCACCGCCATTACTGCCGACCCATTTTTGGCCGCATTGACTGTCGCGCCAGGCTGGCGCCGCTGGGTCGTGCTCTGGGTCGCCTCGCGGCATCGGTTCCGCAGTCGAGGAGGCGCGGTGGTGGCGCAAGTGGCGGTGCAATTGCATGCACGAAGCACTCGACGTGCCGGTTGTATGACGCGTGGGCCTGGGCCTCCATGCTGGGCGTGTTGGGAGTCGGAGAAGTGCGCCCACTTGGCACGGTTGCATGCCGCCTGCATGGCTGCCCGCCCTTTCGCCCGCTGGTCTGGGCAGAAGTGGAGAGTCGCTTGTAACCGCTGGGCGGTTGTACGCACCGCGCACGGCGATTTGGCTTCTTCTGCTCTGAGCCAGCTTGCATGACGTGTGGGACCCAGCCCCCGCACCGTAGGGGAAGACCTTGGAGTGTGTTGGAGAAGACTCAGCCCGCGACGGCTGGGGACGCAAGTAAGGAGAGTCACCTTTAAAAGGAGGGTGACCCCCTTAGAAGGCGACCATGTCTTCGCGCTTCCTTATGCGTCGTGTCTTTCCACCTTCCAAGCCCCCGAATGGGGGATACCCGCCGTCTTTCCGCTTTGTCGTTGGGGGAATGCAACTCCGTGGGAGTTGGTACCTTTCAGCCATCGTTCGGCTTCAAGGATTTTCATCATGCAGCCCGGTTGCACCCCTCCACCGGCGGTCACCCAAGACGGTGACCTCCAGTTCAATGGCGGGGGAAAGCAAACCGGGTCGCGGCCTCTGCCCCTCCCTCAGCCTCAAGGATTTTCATCACCAGGGCTGGGGAGGGGAGTGTGCCGAGTTGGGGTCGGCCCCTGCGTGGGCGGCGGCCCGCTCCTTCCCTCAGTGATCGGGGGGAAGGGTGGTTGTTGTCAGTGGCGCTGGTAGCTACCGCGTGCCTGGCTCTCGGACGCGAGTGGCTTCGGAGCCGCTCTCGGCGCCGGCTTCTGCCACGGCAGCTGGAAGAGGTTCTTCCGCCGACGAGATAGCCAGGGCCGCCCACGGACCGACCTCCAACTCTACGGCCTTCTGCCCGTCCTTGCCTCACGAGTTTGGGCATGGGCAGGGGCCACCTGGCAGCAGCATCCGCCTTGAGGTCATCGCTGCCGCTGTTCGGCCCACCGGAGCAGAAGTCGTCGTCGTCGCCGCTGCCGGAGCGGGCGACGGCGCGCCGTTCGTCGGTCTTCTGTTGCTCCGCAGGCCCCCCCATCGAGTGGGGTTGTTCGTACCTACGGAGGTGGAACCGGAGTTCCGTTTGTAATGGCACTTTGAATGCCAGTGTTTTTGTTCATTGTGGCTGTCGAGGCCTGAACATGTATATAATTTTGGCACGGAGCCGTGTTTTTTCCTCATTTTCGAGCGCTAAGACTCGCTTGTTGGTTGTCTGAACCGCTTCACCAAGCATGAGTCGCCCCGTGTAAAGGTGACGAGTGAGGTATCCGTATCCCGGAGGCGTAGGAGTCCCTCGGCTCGGTCAGCCTTGTTGCCCGAGGCTTCTCTTGCTCAGTTAAAGGAACCCCTTGGCCGCTCTTCGATGAGCCAAGGCCAGGGGTAGCGGTGTCAGCGCGAACAGAGGCAGAGTTGGCTTGAAAAGAAGACCTGGTCGGCCGGAGCCTGGCCGGGTTGTCCGTTAGCGGGACGGACGCCGGAATGGACCTGCCGAGGCCTCGGGTCGGGCTGATGTCCTCGGGGGACAGCTGGCCGAGGCCTTGGGGGTGGCCAGCCGAGGCCTCGGGTCGGGCTGACGTCCTCGGAGGCCAGCTGGCCGAGGCCCCGGGGTGACCGGCCGAGCCGCCTGCTCGGGCCGGATTCCCGGAGAAGACCCTGGCGGCGACGACCCGGGCTTGGTGATGACGTCGTCCTTCAGAGTGGAGATCTTCGGACCGCGTCGCCGTCCGAGGCTAGGTCGGACCTCACCGAAGGTGTTGTCGACGCCGAGGGCGCTGCCGCACCCTTCAAGCGTCAAGATCCGAGCCTGCAGGATCGGATCATCTTGTAGCGTGTGTTTTCTGCGGCCGCCGAGGCCAACACACACCCTCGCCGTGTCGTAAAGCTGCGTCTCTTTTCCTCTTGTTTCACCTTCTGCTTCGGATTACTGATCTTCGGCATCATCATCCTACGCACAACATAATTTTATAAGGTGAAAGGTAATCACAAGAAAAGGTAAGCAACATGTATAAGTTTCATACTGGGCTGTAATCACAAGAAAAGGTAAGCAACATGTATAAGTTTCATACCGGGCTTAAGAGGCTTCAGGCCTCGAAACTAGCCAATTCTCGACCACCCTTCGCCCAAATCTGCGTTATAAATCTGCTTCCTATGCTTCGGGCTATATTAGGGATGTCAACCAAATCTGATGCATATAAACTGAAGTTTGGTCTATTTAAGATTTTTGCGTGCGTACAGCCAGCTTTCAAAAATGTTGCAGCCGTGCCGCGAGAAGCTAGCAGGGCACAGAAGTCACCATGCCCTGCTATTACTTCGTCAAGCGCCTCAACTTCGCCTTCAATATGTTCAAAGGTGCTTGATATATCTTCGGCCGAAGGAGTAAACTTTTCAGCACTGGCTCCAACTGAGTTGAAAACCTTTTTTAATCGATGTACACAACGATTTCCAAAATCTAGACATATGTCGCGAAGCTCCTTCAAAGATTGTTTTAGCTTCGTATTCTCGGTAGATTCGGCTTCATAATTCATCTGCAAGTTTTTTCTTTCTTGTTCGAAGCTCTCTGACTTCAGCAGGAGTTCCCTATTTAATCTAATATTCTCGGCCTGCGCTTCTGCAAGGGAACCTTCCACTGCTTGGAGTAGGAAATCCTTCTTTTCAAGAGAAGCTTCTTATTCTTTGATTTTGCTTTCCAGACCCTCGATTATAATTTCATTCTTCTTATCCTCAAGGTCCTGTTGCATTTGCAGCGCTTTACTCAGCAGCATACTCTGTATAGAATAGACCTTCATCAGCTAACTTCATTGATTCAAACAAATAATAAAATTTTGTTTTATTATAAGAATCTTACCTTAAAGTTGGAATAAAATAAACTACCGATGATATGTTATCGTCGATAGCTGCTAATATCGGCTTCAAGCTTCGGAAAACCGACACTCTTCGATAGAGTGCCGATTACCTTCGCCCCGATACGGTCACGAACACATCCCAAGGCCTCTTGATTGATCCCACCAAAGAGCATGCCTCCTAGTTGGTAGCCACAGGAAATGTCGTATTCCTGTAGCTCCTTCTTTTCAGCCTTAGATAGTTCCTGCCCGATCAGGTTCCGAAGCTCAAAATCTTCTTCAGCCGTAGAAGCTTGGGCAATTTCCTGTCCTTTGTTAGGCACTGGGGTCATGACCTGTTCCGCAGCTGCAACTGTTTCTTCTATGGCCATATCCAATAACAATTTATCAATCCCAGATAAGGTAGCCTCCAAGTTGGTAGCTTCGGTGGCAGCTGCAGCTTCGGCAGGCGTGTTCGCTTCGGCAGTGGCCTCGGTACCTGCAGTAGGTCCTATCTTAGATACTGAGGCCGAAGGTGGCGTCTTTTCAATAGCTTGCATCACGCTACCAATCCTTCGCTTCTTTAGCCCATCTGCCTTCTTTGTAGCCGAAGGTTCTTCTTTCTTCTGAAAAAGCTTCGTCAGATGCAGTCCTAGAGGACTTAGCAGCTTGATAGGTAAAGATTCGGTCGTTACCTTTAAAATCTCTTCTACTTCGGCAGTAGGAGGTGTTGAAGGAGTTTCCTCTTCCACCTCAGTTACCTTCGGCTCTGGAGTTGTAGCCTTTCTCTTCTTCAAAGCCGCCGCTTTCGGCTCGGGATTGGATTTTCTCTTCTTCAAAGTTTTTTCATCCTCCTTCAACATTCTGGCAGCCTGCCTGCTCAGAACGCTGATAACTCTCTTCCTTTTTGCCCCTTCGGCACCTTTGTTGAGTCACTCGTAATCAGGGTATTCAAAATTTAAATCGTGCATTACCCGATTCAACCTTCATTTTGGTCGGGTGCCGAAGGCTGCAGTCATTAATTGATCTTATTTTTTGGTATAATTTCCCAAAATTTAATTGCACATAGTCTCAATCATCTCCAGCAATTCTTGGCAAGGCTCTTTGAACTGTTTCTCAAACTTAAAGCGATAAGGCAATCGAACAAGTTCATTCTTCTTCTTTGTTCCTTTTAGCTTCGGCATGCTCCAATCACTTAACGTTGGAGATATCCTATTGGCCAGGTATTCTTGCACCAGATCCCTGATGCTGATTTGTTAAGCCACCACTCTGAATTCTGCTGCGGCCAGCTGGCATGCTGACCCTGGCTTCATGTTGCATAAAGGGACCGTAGGGAGATTAATGCGAGCGAAGCGAGTGCCGCGCGCGCGTGCGCATCTATAGAACGCGTACGCATGTGCGCATGCGTGCGTCTATAGATCGCGTACGCATGTGCGAGTGTAATAGAACGTGCGCGTACACACGCATACATGTGCGTATGCGTGTGCACGCATGGTTATGAGGGAGAGACATGTTTGTCTAAACAAATATAGTCTCTATCACATGTTTCATTCGCTTAATGTCCTATCGGACATGAAGCTCAATCAACCTGCCTTAAAACGCCGGAAAAGCACGTCTGAGACCGTTTTCTAGCTCGACCTAAACCCCCTCCGGGGGACTAGCTACCATCCCTTGTAGAGCTCTCTTTGCATACCAGCACTCTCTGTATCCGGGCTCGCCCTCCGGGGGTTATGGCTTCAATCACCGAGGTCTGGTCATTCCGAAGCTTAAAGCCAGCGGGCACATGACCATCGTCTTCAGTTTCTCCCTCTTCTTCTCATCGGCCTTGATATAAAACCATTCACTCTTTCAGCCGGTTGGCCACTCGGTACGATAGCTGAGGACCGGAGCCTTCGTATCTTTGCGATACGCGAAATTATAGCAGCCAAAATTTTCATGCAGCCCGTCTGCTCTGGCTTTCGTTTGATAGTGCAACTCATGCACTCGACAGAATGGTTCGGCATTTGGGTCCATCCCTTGGCTTCGAAGGGCCGAGATGAAGATGCTGAGCCTAACGATAGCATTAGGGGTCAGCTGATGAAGATTTATTTCAAAATTTTCCAAAACTTCCCCTATCATCTCGTTCAGGGGAAACCGCAATCCTGCTCTGAAAAAGCTTTTGAAAACTACTACTTCACCATCCTTCGGCATTGGAGTGGTTTCTTCTCCGGCAAAATGAACAAGCTTCTTTTCAGCTTCTCCGAAGTAGCCCAATTTCATCATCATGGGCACGTCGGCTTCAGACACAGTAGATTTCTCAAAATCTAGGTGGCTGGGTTTTGATGGGATCAAAATGCTATTATTTTCCTCTTCTTCATCAGCATTTTCTTCTTCAATATCAGCCTGCTCAGCTTCGGCACCAGAAGTACCTTCGTCAATGGTTCCCTCTGTCACAACTAAGCCCGACTGTCTCATGACTTTGGAAATCGGAGCTGTCTCGGTGGCCTCGGTCTCCTCTCCTTCACGAGTTACCCTTGCAGTCGAGCGTACTCTGGCCATCTGATGGATCTTTTGCAGTTTTTACGAAGTTGATGCTTTTACAGTTTTGACGAAGCTCTCTTTTTTGATGAAGCTCTATTTTCTAACAAAGCTAATTCAAAATGATGGTTCGCTCGAGAATGCAGTGAAAAAGCTTCGGCTATGGTTAAATTTTTCAACAGCACAACAGTGCAATGGCAATGAATGTTGTGGTAACTCTGCACCAACCCGTCTGTTTATATAAGTGCTGTAGGTGGGAAGGTGAATCGCCAAATTGGCCGCACCCACTGAATGGTGGACCGCTCGGTGCCTGGAAGACGAATCGCCAGATCGCTCGCACCCACTGAACGGTGGACCGCCCGACGCTTGGAGTATTTTAATCGTTTCTCGGCAACAAGCTCAGGGAAGGTGTTTTTCGTACCTTCGACATTCTGAAGCCTTTGAGATTTTTTCGTGGATCGAGCTCATTACGAAAAATGATCTAGCACCGCGAAGGGGCTACTGTTGGGGGCCTGCTTCTTCGCCGAAGGTCATTTAAGCAAAACACCTTCGGCAGGTCGGCACATAAGCAAACACAACATGAAGGCGCAAGCCGAAGCTACGATCCAGGGAGCTTCGACATAGTGACATGTCTTGAGACGAAGGCTGCACCGACTTAAATAGGAAAAGACTGATTAGTCCATAATAGTTTGTGTCATGTTTATAGTTATTTATCAAGGGCATGAATGTAATTTTGACCGGGCTGCGTCCCGTGCCTATAAATAGATGAACAGTAACCCTATACTGTTCACGCTGACTTGTATTCACTCGCGCGTCACACTTGGACTTTTGCTTTCTGTCAAGCCGAAGGTACAAATGTAATTCAATATTGTTCATGTTCATTCATGATGACATAATAAAGATATATTAATGATGTCATATGATTATTCATGTTATTTCTCATGTTTCATATGCTTCTACTTCCATTAATATACACTGTGATGATGAAGGTACGTCATTCATAACCTTTGTCTGAAGATCATTATATCCTAAGGAAGATAAAGCGTCGAAGGACGAAGGATTTTAACCACTAATATTTTGTGTTGCCTTGTTCTTAACTCATAGCATTTGAGAACAAGTCCCCAACAGTGCTCAAGTTGTACAATTCATTCCCAAACCTCATAAGTCCATATGCAAATGATGCACATATTTAGGGGGAGATGTGCTACAACTTGACCCTTTTGAGACTAACTTGTTTTGTTGAGTACACTTGATGTAGTCTCGAAGGTACATTGAAAGGGAAAGTGAACTTGGACAACGAAAAGACTTCCACTGCACTCCGGTATTAGTGTATTTAATTCCAAGTTCATACTTGTGCTCTCATTGCCTTTTTGTTCTTAATTGACATTTTGGTAAGGAAATGGGGTTAAAAAGGCCAAGAATGATCCCGTTTTGGTGCTTAATACCAAAGAGGGAGAAATTAAGGCCAAAGCAAAATTGATCAGCCAACCACTTGTGAATTTTCAAAATAGAGGAGTTAGAATTTGGTTTTTGTCAAAATACTCTTATTACAAAATTTGGTCTCTTATGGTCTCTTACGAGGGAGAATATTGATTATGGGAAAAGGGGGAGTTTTTGACACTTGATCAATTTTACTCTTGGAATATCTCTCGATTTGCCCAAACAAGTGTGTTTGACTTAGAGATAAGAAAAAGAATTTGATTTGCAAAAACAAACCAAGTGGTGGCAAAGACTGATCCAAATATGCCAAATCTTAAGTAAAAAGGGAATTGGTCTTCATTTGCATTGATGTTGCACTTCTTTTGTTGCTTTTTGATGTGTTGGCATAAATCACCAAAAAGGGGGAGATTGAAAGGGAAATGTGCCCTTGGGCCATTTCTATAAGTATTTTGGTGATTAAATGTCCAACACATATTGAGTGAGTTCTTATGTGCCAAATGAATGAGAAGTGTGAAATCAAGAACAAGGTATGTTTCTAGACTTAGTGAATTGTTTTTGTATACTAACATGGTTATCTAAGTGCTAGAAACAGTGCCAAGAAAAGAAGATTTGAATTGGAGAAGAGTTGGCAAAGTACAGCCAACACCAGCTCGGGCCTGGCACACCGGACTGTCCGGTGGTGCACCGGACAGTGTCCGGTGCCCCAGGCTGGTCAAACGTGAATTGGCTGCTCTCAGGAAAAGAGAAAGGCGACGTGGCTATAATTCACCGGACTCTCCGGTGATGCACCGGACTCTCCGGTGAGTCAACGGTGCCAGCAGCCAAAGGTCGTCCGCGCGATCAACACGCGACACGTGGTCCGCGCCAACGGTCGATTGGGCACACCGGACAGTGTCCGATGCGCCAAACGGTCCCGGGACCAACGGTCGGCTGCGCCCCGTATGGAAGGAAATCAAACACTGAACTGCTATAGTGGCTGTCCGGTGGTGCACCGGCTTGTCCGGTGCACCACTCGACAGAAGGCAAGAATTGCCTACCAAATTGATCTCCAACGGCTCCTAGCTGCCTTGGGGCTATAAAAGGGACCCCTTGGCGCATGGAGCAGGACACCAAATATTCTCTAAGCATACTAAGACATACAGACTCTGCCTCCACGCATTTGATTCGTTGTGTTAGTGATTTGAGCTCCGTTCGAGTTGTGAACTCCCTATGTTGTGCTTTGAGCTTAAGTCTTGGCTTGTGTGCGCGTGTGTGCTGCGGATTAAATCTTGTGTGCGTTGCTTTCCCTCCCTTACTCTTGTGCTTCTTGTGATCAAAACTTTGTAAGGGCGAGAGGCTCCAACTTGTGGAGATTCCTCGCAAACGGGAAAAGATCTCAAAGGAAAAGACCGTGGTATTCAAGTTGATCATCGGATCACTTGAAAGGGTTTGAGTGCAACCCTCGTCCATTGGGACGCCACAACGTGGAAGTGGGCAAGTGTTACTTGGCCGAACCACGGGATAAAAATTGTGTGTCTCTTGTGTTGCTCTTCTCTGTGATTGTTTGTGTTCGCAAGAGCTCGGTTCATAAACTTGATTAACTAGCACTAACATCTTTATAATCAAGTTTGTAGGTATTTAGTGTTTGATTTTATAGGATCACCTATTCACCCCCCCCCCCCTCTAGGTGCTCTCAACAAGCCCTAGCTGACCCGAAGCCACATATGGTGGGCCCCATCCCTAGGTCGGGCTGGCCACCCGATAGTTATGTGGCTATGGGCAACCACAGGGGTCTCGCCTTGATCCAGCAGGAGTGGGTACCCCATATTTAGGGTACCGACAAAGACAAAGGAAAAAAACATGAGGTTGGACCTCAAGCTTATTTTCTAGGAATTTTAAATAATTTTATAGGATTTGATCCTTTGTTCTAAAGGCTCTCATAGAAAAACTTTCCATAAAAGCTGAATAAAATTTTTGATTTTTTTTCTATGAGTGCATTTGGAACAAAGGATTGGATCTTATCAATTCCTTTAAAATTCCTATGTAATGGCATCCTCCGTAGCAGTTTTGGAGGAAAATAAATATGAGACCAAACCTCATGTTTTCTTTCCTTTGTGTTTGCATTCCTATGTTTTTTCCTACGCATGGTCCAAACACATATTTTGTGACTTTCGTGTGTTATGAATTCCTATATGATTCCAATGGCAAGGGCATTTTAATTCTGTGTTTGTCCTATTCTTGCATTTTGAGAATTTTATGCTCCAAAGAAGCATGTATTGAGTTTTTAGTATGATTTTAATATACCAATAAACTAATTTAGATCAAGAGAAGTTCATGGGACGAGTACACATGAAACACCATGAAACCCGACGGAGATTGAATTTTTCCCGTTTCGACCTCCATTGGGACTAAGTTACCCTCGTCATCATCCTCTAATGGAAGAATTCCTCATGGAAAATCAGATCTCCATTACCATCTCTAGATACAACTACTCAAAAAAAATACCTACAAATGAATATAGTATTTTATTGTTTTTCTGAGTGCAATTTCTTTATACCAATCCAGACTCAACGCAAAGTTTAAATTCAAAATATTGTTAGCTTCAAAATAGGTTCCACATATAGACTCTCAAAACGAGGTAATGAATAAGCTCCACGTGAAGTTGGCTAAATTTTAGAGTTTATAACATGTGACATCTAGGTCCAAGACATAATATGATTCATATAATAATTATACAAATTAAACCTTCTTTTTCAGAAGTCTATCTCAAAAAACCTCTAAATTAGTTTGGTTGGTCGGAGATGGTCTATCTATACTACTCTATTAAGACCCTAAGGTCAACGTCGACACCTCCCACGCCCCTGCCTCCCCCCGCCCCCGTCCCCTCCGCCCCCGCCGCACGTTCCCTGCCCCAACTGCATGATCCCACTTTCGCACCCCTGCCCCCACCACACGATCCCAGTACCGCACCCCCCGCCCCCGCCCCCGCGATGCCCCCACACCCCCACCCCACTGCTACCACTGCCATTAAGGCACGATGCCGACCTCCGGAGACTGCTCCGTCCCTTGTGTCCTTCTCCCCTCTGTCTCACAGTCACAACCCACCACAAACCCTAACCCTAGATGGATGTCGTCACCTCAATGGTCCCGACACGCTTCACCTTCTTCTTGTGGATCCTGCCGTCACACGACATCTTGGTGTCGCGCGCGTCCCAAACTCCCCCACCACTGCTTCTGCCGCTCGCGACGGCGGAGGCACGTTTTTGTGGTGGAGCACTTCACATTTTCGCTGATCCCACCATCACACGGGATCTCAGCGTTGCGCGCGGCCCGGGTGAGGACAACGAGGTCGTGACACCCATCGAATAGGCGAGCGGCGGGCACATGGCAGCAACAGAGAAGGAGTGGAAGGTCAGCCTAGGGACCGAGTCGTCCAGGCTGCTACGGTGAAGCGCACCCAGGTGAAGACGGGGGAGCATGTGGCATGTGAAGACGGTAGAGCGTGCGACCGAGATGGAGGTCGCGACGGCTGTCGTCGAATCTAAGTTCGAGTCAAGCTATGGCTAGAGGAGCCCCGAGATTGTCACACTCTCGACGACCGGAGATCTGTTCCCATGACGACCAGAGATCCAGACCCGCCCCCTTGTAGATCCACTCCACGTCGAGCCCCTCCTCAAGTTGTCCAACACCGACATCGATGAGTTCATCGCCTTCGACCCAGTCTACGAGCCCAAGTCGGTGCTCCCCTCCCCCGCTAATTTAGGCCCAATGAGTTCATCACCTTGTATCTCAGTCACAACTCGCTCGAGGCCAACCTCGGGTGGGAGACACAGTCACGACTCCTTGAGGCCACCCCCGGGCAAGAGACGCAGTTAGGACTCGCCTGAGGCCAACCTCGGGTGGGAGACGTAGTCACGACTCACTCAAGGCCAACCCCGGCCAGGAGACACAGTCACGGCTCGCCCGAGGCCACCCTCAGGCAGTAGACGCAGTCATGGCTGGCTCGAGGCCACCCTCGGGCGGGAGACACAGTCATGGCTCGCCCAAGGCCATCCCCGAGCGGGAGACATAGTCACTGCTCACCCGAGGGAAACATCGAGCATGAGACGCAGTCACGGCTCGCCGGAGGCCACCCTCGGGCGGGAGACGCAGTCACCTCGGACGGGAGACGGTCACGCCTCGCTCGAGGCTACCCTCGGACGAGAGACGCAGTCACGCCTCACCCAAGGACACCCTCGACAGTGACGTATCTAGATTTTTACTATAGGGTATGCCAGCTAAAATTTACATATGCATTTGATCAAACTATTTTGGTTAAACCATTTAAAAATTCAGTGATAGTTTTAAAATTTGAACATTATTTTGTATGCATAACTAAATTACACAATAAATCTTATATTTAATGATTTAGTTTAAAACAATAATAAGTATTAAAATTGTAAATTAAGTTAAAAACATTGATAAACTATAATATAAAATAGATGAAAAGCTATACTAATAGTTTATAAAATATAGTGTAGGCATGAAAACAAGATTTATCTAACTTTTAGTTGAGACTTTCTAAAACACATAATCAATATCTTGACTTAAGGCTACACACAACAGTCTAGCATCTAGTGGCATCTCACGAGCCACATCCGTCATAGAATCCAAGCTATCAAATGTTGGATTATCGATTTTATGATTGTATTGTCCATTCAGCAGACCATACCAAGACTTTGTTAGATAGGCCCTGAGACCATAGGTCTGAGCACACAAAAAATCACAAACTACAAGACAATTAGCGCAATATTCTTTCTATGTTGAACATTTTAGATACCTTTTATTCTTTCTATAAATATATTTGTGTATATATATATAGTGTATAGCTAGACACGTAGGGTATGACAGGGCATACCTGGCATACCCCTTAGCTACACCACGAACCCTCGGGCAGAAGATGCAGTCACGGCTCGCCCGAGGCCATCCTCGGGCGAGAGACGCATTCACGCCTCACTCGAGGCTAACCTCGGGGGGGGGGGGGGACACAGTCACACCTCGCCCGAGGCCATCCCTGGGCGAGACACGCAGTCACGGCTCGCCCAAGGGTGGACTCGGACGGGAGACGCAGTCACGCCTCGTCCGAGGCCAACCTACGTCGGGAGAGGCAGTCACGGTTTGCCCGAGGGTGGCCTCAGGCGGGAGACGTAGTCACCTCGGGTGGGAGACGCAGTCACCACTCGCCCGAAACCAACCCCGGACGGGAGACACAGTCTTGACTCGCCTAAGGCAACCTCGTAGACACGGCTCACCAGAGGGTGGCCTCGGGCGGGAGATGTAGTCATGGCTCGCTCGAGATCGCCCTCGGGCGAGATAACGCATTCACGGCTCGCCCGAGGCCATCCCTCGGGTGGGAGACGCAGTCACGGCTCGCTCGAGGCCAACCTCGGGCGAGAGACGCAGTCACACTTCGCATGAGGCCAACCCTGGGCGGGAGACACAGTCACGCCTCGCCCAAGGCTGCCCTGAGGCGAGAGAACACATTCACGGCTTGCCCAAGGCTGCCCTCGGGTGGGAGACACGGTCACGGCTCGCCCGAGGCCATTCCTGGGCAGGAGACGCAGTCATGCCTCGGGTGGGAGTCTCAGTCACACCTCGCCCAAGGCCACCCTCGAGCGGGAGACACAGTCACCTCAGGCGGGAGAAGCAATCACGCCCCGCCCGAGGCCACCATTGGGCGGGAGACGCATGTTCTTATGACTAATATTTATAAAGGGCCCTTCTTTGCAATCCTAATGACTGATATTTTGCAGGTTTTTATGCCATAGAAATTCAACGGTATAAATGAGGTAACCAGTTTACCACGACGCTTCAATAACATAGATATGTGCAGGTAATAAGCATTTAACGAATAGTTTGTATTCCGTTACAACACACGGGCACCATATTAGTGATTCTAAAGGGATGTTGGTTCATGAGTGATTGGGGTGTTACATGGAGCAACTACCGCTGGCCCATGAGGGGATGGGGTCTTACAAATGTTATTAGAGCTAACCCTTGTTGTATAATGGTGTGTGTGCGCTAAGGTTTTAGACATATGACGTATGACGCATGTGGGGCCAGAGTAGTTATATGATATGGTATGATGATACTAAACACACAGACGTGGTCACGAGAAGTTCTTGGTTTCGGGTTAACCGACGAGGACATTAATATTGCAAATGGGATGGATTGTGACACCCATGACTAAGGGTTAATAGGATAATAGTGGCTCGTGAGTGATTGGGGGTGTTACAGGCTTAAAATGATCTAAAATCTAGTGTCTAAATTTAAACCATGCGATTCAATCATGCTCTAATTTCTCATGCAAATTGAATGATCACGGCTTTTTTCAAGCAAGAAATCAACAGCGAGCGACGACCATGATGTTTTTATGAGCATGGATGAAAACAAATGTATGAATTGTTATTTCAATCCAAGGTAAGAAAGCGTGCGCGCCCCAAGAAACCCTGTCGGCTGCTGACTGCTGTTTAATTTGGGGAGAATGAGGTCCACTCCACGTACGCAAACTCGGAAAGCACAGATAGCTATATTTGGAGCTACTTGGGGAAGGTTCAAGTTTCCATACGGTTGCACTTGGGGCAGGCTAGTTAGGTCCTTTTTGATAGCTCTTGCTAAAAAAATTAATAAAGTTGATAGAGCAGATTATTAGCTGTTCTAGAAAATCGTAGAGCTGTAAGCTTTTAAAAAAACATTTAAAAACATTTAGATAAGTTATTTTATTTATTGTTTAGATTAAAATATTTTTAAAACTAATTAATATGATATCATAAACTGTAGAGTTAGAACCTAGAACATCACAAACACTCTCTTAGAAACTGTTTGGTTTCACTGGGTTAGAGTAACTAAAGTTTAGAGGCTAAAATTTAGCCCATTCTATGTAGATCACTTGACTAAAATATTTACTAAAGCAATTAATGTTATCTACAAAGACTAAAATACCCTGCGCCAAAACAGCAAGCCGCTGCAATATTCGCTGGTGGGGAGGGTAGTAGGTGGAAAAGTGGGATTTTAGTCTACTTTAGCTCCATAAGATAGGCTAATGGGGCTAAATTGTTTTAGCCTATTTTTAGCCTTTGCGTTTGGTATTTTAGTCCTTAAACTAGCTATATTTTAGCCCTTTTACTTTGGCCTGGAGAAACCAAACACATCTTTATTAGTTAGAGCGCAAGCTGACAATTGATTAGGGTCAAGGGCGGCATCATCTGGACTTTAACCGGAAGAGGAGACAGCTAGTACACCAGGGAACCAACCAACCACCTCACTGCCGTACATGTGGAGAGGTTGTTTCCCCACAAGCTTCATCTGCATTTTTTATATATCTATCCTAACGGCATTAGGTACCATAGACTAGAGAGGAAAAAGGGGCATAGACTGAAGACTTGTATTGGATCCTAGATATTGCTATGGCATAAATGATTTATAGAGATTTGAGTCGCACAAATAAAATACATATGTCCTTTTTATAGTAGATGAATTGATATATATGGAGGTCATACTCACGCTGTATGAGAATGATGACCGACCAGCTCTTACTTTTCCTCTGTTCTCGTAAGAGTTATAGGCTAAATGGTCTCTATTTCACCTCCGTTTATCTACATCTAGCTTTGCCCAGCTCGTGGAATCGAATTGAATGGAGTCCACTTACCTCTCCATATTGCTCTACTCCTTCATTTTATAGCATAAGGAAAGGTAGAGTTACATATTTCCTCGATAGTTGGCTTTGTCTAACATAGGCTCAACTACTCCTATCTTCTCATAGATATGAAATCATACACAATGCACACCTCGATCATAACATAGTGTCGATTATGTCTTACTGTAGTAACAGATATGTCCTATCATATTGATAACTACTAGACTTTACGTTGTTTAGCACATCGTCTTTGATAAACGATGTTGCCACTAATACTTCATAATATTTGCCGGTGTGCCAACATGTTTAGCCGTGGTTACATGGGCAGTAGTACTTTCTTTTTCTATTCTCAAGCAAGCGAGCTCTTAAATATTTTACCAAACATGTTAGGTAGCTAGTTAGCATTTTCAAAGTGTTTTCGATAAACCATTTTACTTGGTTTCATGAGTGGCACTTTGGCCAATATGCAATGCATATGAATCCAACACCTAGTGACACTAGATGTCCGAGTTGTTTAATTAGACTCCTCTTAATAGTACTACCATCTATTCTAAATATGATAGTTTGTCAAGCAAACTGAAGTAGTAAAAGACAGTACAAGAATCATCATCAACAAACTGAAGCATCAACACAAACTAAAGCCACTATCAACAAAATGTTTGTATCGGGAACACTACTTTTCATGAGTCATGTGCCAGATTGTGAAGCCACCATCAACAAAATACATGTATTTTTCTTACTGGAGCACCAATAGCAAACTAAAGCCACTGCCAACAAAAGATGCGCTCAAATTTGTTCCTTCAGGTAGATGTGGTAGAGGCAGCGACAAGAGATGGAAAGAGGTACTGCAAGGAAGCATAGTGTTAAAACAAACATGCAACAAATCAATCAGTAGTCAGTATCTAATACCCTGCAACAGCCAAGGCAACTGCTACATCCTATATGTCCTACGTCTCCTCTAGCTTCAGAATCACATATTTTCAGTACCTAATGTGCTGCAAGAACCAAACCAACAGCTACAACCTATAGGTCCCTCATTCTCCTTTGGTTTCAGCACCAACCGAAGGTATCCATTCTTTTTCTTCTACTATCTAACTTGGGACATGATCAAAAAATTCCAATCATTAGAACCTACAAGTGGATGTTAAGCTTATGGCACATAGCTTAACATACTTTGACTACCTTATATCTAAAATATAGCCACTGCCAACTAGCTCTAGGTGAGAAGATTGTAATTTAAAGTAAATTTTGAAATAAAGATGCTTAAAAGAACATACCAAATTTGCTCATATAATTTGTTCAGGCCATGCATAACTGCCACGAAACAACCTACATTTATAAAAATGACATTATATGCTTGTAGTCTGCAATATTGCATGCTTAGTAGATTCAAGATTTGGCATACCTAATTTTGCGCTCGAGCCAAATTTCTCTAACATCATGCTCTGTTGTTGTTAAGAAAATCTCTCTGTTTGTCGTTAATCCATCTATTCCTTTCAATTCAGTCTGACACTTGCTAATAGAAAATTTATCCTCTTGCCTCTTATGTTCTTTAAGAGTTTCAAGTGTTTCTGTATTTTGGATCTTTTTAAACTCCACATAACTTTCAAGAGCTAATCCAACATGGGTTTGCTTACGCTTTCTCCCACTGCCACCTTCTCTCTCCCTTGATTCTTGATTACATGGGACAAATTGAGCTTCAGTGGGTTCATTAGTATTGACTGGGACAGATTGAGCATCAATAGATAGATTGAACACACTTGTGGTTTCATGTCCTTCCAAATCAAGTGAATTAGTACTCAAGGGATTGAGACTTTGTCCAGACGCACTCCTGGATGGAGATGAAGGTGGAGGAAGACCAACAACAGTTGATGTGAAATTTAACTCTCCGGTAGGCACACTACCTATACAAAATGTAGCAGAAGTATACTCTATTGTGAGGACTACTGATCAAGAAATTAAGAACAAAATGTTATTGGTTTGGTATGTTGTTAAACAACATGACAAAAACAAACAGCTAGCTCATCACAGTGCTATTGGTTTGATATGTTGTTGAATAGCAGGACAAAATATAAACAGCTAGCTCAACACAAAAATAAACAAAAAGTAGAAGTATACACACACGCACCTTCATATAGCCCTTCTAAACTGTAAAAAAAAGACGGAATGGCCTGTTGCGAAACTTTGATACCTTTGGGTGAGCCTATTAAATGCAACATGAAATATATTATTAGTAGGAAAAGTGAACATATTGAATGCACAAAGACAGAATTGTACAAAGAAAGTTTGCTTACGAGAATCAGCCTTGGCCAAACTTCTAGTTCAGCCAATACCATGCATAAGGTGTCATTCCAACCAACCCCGCTTTCTTTTCTTGAATCCATTATTGCCTTGTAGTATCCTTTAAGCTCTCTCTCCTTCTCTTGCAGTTGTTGTTTAGAGAAATGAGCTAGAGGGAACTTTTCATTGAACTTGGTAGTGATACTATTCCATCTACCACGATTCCAACCATTTTGACCTTTGAATTTTGGATTATCTTTGTGATCATGCATCACATCGACTAAGCCTTTCTCGTACACATTGTTCCAAATCATCCTTTATTCAAAACTGAAATTGTGGAAATAATAGTACATAACTAAGCAACTTTAAGTTCATAACTTGGCAACTAGCTACATGACAAACTACAAACCATACAGACTTCATAAGTAATAATAGTAGGCAGCCCACATCTAGCTATTGTAGGCAGCATATTATAACATCTAGCTATTGTAGGCAGCCCACATCTGAAATATGATATGATCTCTTAGAGCGCTTCCATCACTTGATTCCGTGTCATTGAGATAGTTGATATCTCCCTCTGGAACATCAACATATTGAGTTAGAGAGATGTAATCTGGTTGGTTGTCAAGCTATCTTGTCGGGGACCATAATTAGGGGTACCCTCAAGACGCCTAATTCTCAGCTGGTAACCCCCATCAGCATAAAGCTGCAAAGGCCTGATGGGTACGATTAAGTCAGGGATCAGTCCACACGAGTGACTCGATCACGCTTCACCCGAGCCTAGCCTCGGCCAAGGGCAGCCGACCTCGAGAGACTTCCGTCTCGCCCGAGGCCCCCTTTTTATGGCGGACACATCACCGGCTCGCCCGAGGCCTTGGCTTCGCTCAGAAGCAACCTTGACTAAATCGCCACACCGACTGACCAAATTGCAGGGGCATTTAACGCAAAGGTGGCCTGACACCTTCATCCTGACACGCGCCCCCGGCAGAGCTGAAGTGACCGCCGTCACTCCACCACTCCACTGGCCAGTCTGACAGAAGGACAGCGCCGCCTGCGCCACTCCGACTGCAGTGCCACTCGACAGAGTGAGTCTGACAGGCAGTCAGGCCTTGCCAAAGGCACCACGGCGAACTCCGCCCCGCCCGACCCCAGGGCTCGGACTCGGGCTAAGACCCGGAAGACGGCGAACTCCGCTCCGCCCGACCCTAGGGCTCGGACTCGGGCTAAGACCCGGAAGACGGCGAACTCCGCTCCGCTCGACCCCAGGGCTCGGACTCGGGCTAAGACCCGGAAGACGGCGAACTCCGCTCCGCCCGACCCCAGGGCTCGGACTCGGGCTAAGACCCGGAAGACGGCGAACTCCGCTCCACCCGACCCCAGGGCTCGGACTCGGGCTAAGACCCGGAAGACGGCGAACTCCGCTCCGCCCGACCCCAGGGCTCGGACTCGGGCTAAGACCCGGAAGACGGCGAACTCCGCTCCGCCCGACCCCAGGGCTCGGACTCGGGCTAAGACCCGGAAGACGACGAAACTCCGCCTCGCCCGACCCCAGGGCTCGGACTCCGCCCTGGCCTCGGCCGAACGACTTCCGCCTCGCCCGACCCCATGGCTCGGGCTCGGCCACGGCAACGGAAGGCAGACTCAACCTCGGCTTCGGAGGAACCCCCACGTCGCCCTGCCTAGAGCACAGACCGCCACGTCAACAGGAAGCGCCATCATCATCCTACCCCGAATCGACTCGGGTCACGGAGAACAAGACCGGCGTCCCATCCGGCCAGCTCCGCCGGAGGGGCAATGATGGCGCTCCACAAGCTCTATGACGACGGCGGCCCCCAGCTCTCTTACGGAAGCAGGACGACGTCAGCAGGGACTCGACCGCTCCAACAGTTGTCCCTCCGCCAGGCTCCGCCGCACCTCCGACAGCCACGACATCACGCCAGCAGGGTGCCCAGATCTCTCCGGCTGCCACATTGGCATGTACCTAGGGCGCTAGCTCTCCCTCCGCTAGACACGTAGCACTCTGCTACACCCCCCATTGTACACCTGGATCCTCTCCTTACGACTATAAAAGGGAGGACCAGGGCCTTCTTAGAGAAGGTTGGCCGCGCGGGACCGAGGACGGGACAGGCGCTCTCTTGGGGCCGCTCGCTTCCCTCACCCGCGTGGACGCTTGTAACCCCCCTACTGCAAGCGCACCTGACCTTGGTGCGGGACGAACACGAAGGCCGCGGGACTTCCACCTCTCTCACGCTCGACTCCGGCCACCTCGCCTCTCCCCCCTTCGCGCTCGCCCACGCGCTCGACCCATCTGGGCTGGGGCACGCAGCACACTCACTCGTCGGCTTAGGGACCCCCCTGTCTCGAAACGCCGACAGTTGGCGCGCCAGGTAGGGGCCTGCTGCGTGCTGACGAACAGCTCCCCGTCAAGCTCCAGATGGGCAGTCTCCAGCAACCTCTCCGGCCCGGGACGGTGCTTCGTTTCGGGACTCTTGAGTTCATGTCCTTCGACGGCAGCTACGACATGATACTTCTTCCACCGCCGCGCGACTACGACAATGGCGGCCGACAACCCGCCCGCCGGCGGCGGAATCGACGACGTCTTCCCCGCGTGGCGGAAGGGCAACATTCTGGCTCGCTCCGTTCTCTCCCCCGCCAACGGAGGAGGAGGCGGGGCCGTCAAGGCCAGGTGGGAGGCCGCGCTTCGTCGGCCGTCGAGCGAATCGACGCCCCCGACGCCCCGACGGAAGGCACGCCGGACGTCGACCTCGCGTTCAAGACGGAGGCAAGCGCCGTCCCCCCGCGGCACGCTGACCCCGAGCAAGAAGACGACGCCGGCGCGCTCGCGGAAAGACTGCAGGACGTCGCCCTCGAACCAGAGTTGACGGTGCAACCAGTCCCCGATGTGACTACGTCGCTCCTCGTCGACAAAAAGGTACCGACTAACTCCCATCTTGCGTCATTTCGACTCGGCCTCAACCCGCCAAACGACCTCGTTTTGGCGGGCGCTCTCATTGAGGCGAGTGCAACCCCACTGAGGTTCCGTATGCGGTCGCCTTGGGACCGACTGACGGACGTCTCGACCTACGGGCCCTCTGGGTCCGAGGAAGATGACGATCCCAGCATCGCTTGGGATTTCTCCGGACTTGGCAACCCCAGTGCCGTGCGGGACTTCATGACCGCATGTGACTACTGCCTATCCGACTGTTCCGATGGAAGCCGCAGCCTTGGCGACGAGAGCTGCGGCCCAAGCCGCGAATGTTTCCACATCGAGCTAGGGAATCCCTCCGAAGGCAACCATCTTGGCATGCCGGAGGACGGTGATCTCCCTAGGCCGGTGCCTCGCGCCGACATCCCACGGGAGCTAGCTGTGGTCCCCGCTCCGGCGGGGGGTTACGACCCACAACTCGAGCAAGTCCGCGAGGCGCAGGCCAGGCTCAACGAGGGAACAGGAGCGCTTGAGCCGATCCGTCGGGACGTCGGACAGGCATGGGTGGGCCAACCCCTGGCCGGAGAAATACGTCACTTGCCCCAAGGTCTCCAGCACCGCGTCGCCAACGATGTCAGGATCAGGCCGCCGCCCGCATCCAGCGGGGTTGGTCAGAACCTGGCAACCGCAGCAATGCTCATCCGCGCGATGCCGGAGCCGTCAACCACCGAGGGTCGGCGAATCCAGGGAGAACTCAAGAATCTCCTGGAAGGCGCTGCGGCCCGGCGGGCCGAGAGCACTGCCTCCCGAAGGCAAGGTTATCCCTCGGAACCTCATGCCGCGACTTCTCGGTTCATGTGGAAAGCCTCGGTCTACACCGGGCGCACGCGCGACACCGCGCCTGCGGCCCCGGGCCACCTCGACAACGAGCACCATCGACGCGACCGTCGGGCTCACCTCGACGAAAGGGTGCGCCGAGGCTACCACCCCAGGCGTGGGGGGCGCTACGACAGCGGGGAGGATCGGAGTCCCTCGCCCGAACCACCCGGTCCGCAGGCCTTCAGTCGGGCCATCCGACGGGCGCCATTCCCGACCCGGTTCCGACCCCCGACTACTATCACGAAGTACTCGGGGGAAACGAGACCGGAACTGTGGCTCGCGGACTACCGCCTTGCCTGCCAACTGGGTGGAACGGACGACGACAACCTCATCATCCGTAACCTCCCCCTGTTCCTCTCCGACACTGCTCGTGCCTGGTTGGAGCACCTGCCTCCGGGGCAGATCTCCAACTGGGACGACTTGGTCCAAGCCTTCGCTGGCAATTTCCAGGGCACATACGTGCGCCCCGGGAATTCTTGGGACCTTCGAAGCTGCCGGCAACAGCCGGGGGAGCCGCTTCGGGACTACATCCGGCGATTCTCGAAGCAGCGCACCGAGCTGCCCAACATCACCGACTCAGATGTCATCGGCGCGTTCCTCGCCGGCACCACTTGCCGCGACCTGGTGAGCAAGCTGGGTCGCAAAACCCCCACCAGGGCGAGCGAGCTGATGGACATCGCCACCAAGTTCGCCTCTGGCCAGGAGGCGGTCGAGGCTATCTTCCGAAAGGACAAGCAGCCCCAGGGCCGCCCATCGGAAGAAGCTCCCGAGGCGTCTGCTCCGCGCGGCGCCAAGAAGAAAGGCAAGAAGAAGTCGCAATCGAAACGTGACGCCGCTGACGCGGACCTTGTCGCCGCCGCCGAGTATAAGAACCCTCGGAAGCCCCCCGGAGGTGCAAACCTCTTCGACAAGATGCTCAAGGAGCCGTGCCCCTACCATCAGGGGCCCGTCAAGCACACCCTCGAGGAGTGCGTTATGCTTCGGCGTCACTTCCATAGGGCCGGGCCACCCGCCGAGGGTGGCAGGACCTGCGACGACGACAAGAACGAAGATCACCTAGCAGGAGAATTCCCCGAGGTCCGCGACTGCTTCATGATCTATGGAGGGCATGCCGCGAATACCTCGGCTCGGCACCGCAAGCAAGAGCGCCGGGAGGTCTGCTCGGTGAAGGTGGCGGCGCCAGTCTACCTAGACTGGTCCGACAAGCCCATCACTTTCGACCAGGCCGACCACCCCGATCATGTGCCGAGCCCGGGGAAATACCCGCTCGTCGTCGACCCCGTTGTCGGCGATGTCAGGCTCACCAAGGTCCTGATGGATGGGGGCAGCTGCCTCAACATCATCTACGCCGAGACCCTCAAGCTCCTGCGCGTCGATCTGTCCTCCGTCCGAGCAGGCGCTGCGCCCTTCCACGGGATCATCCCTGGGAAGCGCGTCCAGCCCCTCGGGCGACTCAACCTCCCCGTCTGCTTCGGGACACCCTCCAACTTCCGAAGGGAGACCCTGACGTTCGAGGTGGTCGGGTTCCGAGGAACCTACCATGCCGTGCTAGGGAGGCCATGCTACGCGAAGTTCATGGCCGTCCCCAACTACACCTACCTGAAGCTCAAGATGCCGGGCCCCAACGGGGTCATCACCGTCGGCCCCACGTACAAACACGCGTTCGAATGCGACGTGGAGTGCGTGGAGTACGCCGAGGCCCTCGCCGAGTCCGAGGCCCTCATCGCCGACCTGGAGAACCTCTCCAAGGAGGTGCCAGACGTGAAGCGCCACGCCGGCAACTTCGAGCCAGCGGAGACGGTCAAGGCCGTCCCTCTCGACCCCAGTGGCGACACCACCAAGCAGGTCCGGATCGGTTCCGGGCTCGACCCCAAGTAGGAAGCAGTGCTCGTCGACTTTCTCCGCGCGAACGCCAACGTCTTTGCGTGGAGTCCCTCGGACATGCCCGGCATACCGAGGGATGTCGCCGAGCACTCGCTGGATATTCGGGCCGGAGCCCGACCCGTCAGGCAGCCTCTGCGCCGATTCGACGAGGAGAAGCGCAGAGTGATTGGCGAAGAGATCCACAAGCTAATGGCAGCAGGGTTCATCAAAGAGGTATTCCATCCCGAATGGCTTGCCAACCCTGTGCTTGTGAGGAAGAAAGGGGGGAAATGGCGGATGTGTGTAGACTACACTGGTCTCAACAAAGCATGTCCGAAGGTTCCCTACCCTCTGCCTCGCATCGACCAAATCGTGGATTCCACCGCTGGGTGCGAAACCCTGTCCTTCCTCGATGCCTACTCAGGGTATCACCAGATCCGGATGAAAGAGTCCGACCAGCTCGCGACTTCTTTCATCACGCCGTTCGGCATGTACTGCTATGTCACCATGCCGTTCGGTTTGAGGAATGCGGGCGCGACGTACCAGCGGTGCATGAACCATGTGTTCGGCGAACACATCGGTCGCACAGTCGAGGCCTACGTCGATGACATCGTAGTCAAGACAAGGAAGGCTTCCGACCTCCTCTCCGACCTTGAAGTGACATTCCGGTGTCTCAAGGCGAAAGGAGTCAAGCTTAATCCTGAGAAGTGTGTCTTCGGGGTGCCCCGAGGCATGCTCCTAGGGTTCATCGTCTCCGAGCGAGGCATCGAAGCCAACCCGGAGAAGATCACGGCCATCACCAGCATGGGACCCATCAAGGACTTAAAAGGGGTACAGAGGGTCATGGGATGCCTCGCGGCCCTGAGCCGCTTCATCTCACGCCTCGGCGAAAGAGGACTGCCTCTGTACCGCCTCTTAAGGAAGGCCGAGTGTTTCGCTTGGACCCCCGAGGCCGAGGAAGCCCTCGGCAACCTGAAGGCGCTCCTTACAAAGGCGCCTGTCTTGGTGCCCCCGGCGGACGGAGAAGCCCTCTTGGTCTACGTCACCGCGACCACTCAGGTGGTTAGCGCCGCGATTGTGGTCGAAAGGCAAGAGGAAGGGCATGCATTGCCTGTTCAGAGGCCGGTCTACTTCATCAGCGAAGTGCTGTCCGAGACTAAGATCCGCTACCCGCAAGTTCAAAAGCTGCTGTATGCTGTGATCCTGACAAGGCGGAAGCTGCGACACTACTTCGAGTCTCATCCGGTAACTGTGGTGTCATCCTTCCCCCTGGGGGAGATCATCCAGTGCCGAGAGGCCTCGGGCAGGATCGCAAAGTGGGCGGTGGAAATCATGGGCGAAACGATCTCGTTCGCCCCCCGGAAGGCCATCAAGTCCCAGGTGTTGGCGGATTTCGTGGCCGAATGGGTCGACACCCAGCTGCCAACGACTCCGATCCAACCGGAGCTCTGGACCATGTTTTTCGACGGGTCGCTGATGAAGACGGGGGCCGGCGCAGGCCTGCTCTTCATCTCGCCCCTCGGAAAGCACTTGCGCTACGTGCTGCGCCTCCATTTCCCGGCGTCCAACAATGTGGCCGAGTACGAAGCTCTGGTCAACGGATTGCGGATCGCCATCGAGCTAGGGGTCAGACGCCTCGACGCCCGCGGTGATTCGCAGCTCGTCATCGACCAAGTCATGAAGAACTCCCACTGCCGCGACCCAAAGATGGAGGCCTACTGCGACGAGGTTCGGCGCCTGGAAGACAAGTTCTTCGGGCTCGAGCTCAACCACATCGCTCGGCGCTACAACGAAACCGCAGACGAGCTGGCTAAGATAGCCTCGGGGCGAACGACAGTCCCCCTGGACGTCTTCTCCCGGGATCTGCATCAACCCTCCGTCAAGCTCGACGACGTGCCCGAGCCCGAGGTACCCTCGGCTCAGCCCGAGGTACCCTCGGCACAGCCCGAGGTACCCTCGGCACAGCCCAAGGTACCCTCGGCCTCCGAGGGTGAGGCACTGAACGTCGAGGAAGGGCAGAGCGGGGCCACGCCAGATCAAGATTGGCAGGCCCCGTACCTGCAATATCTCCGTCGAGGAGAGCTACCCCTCGACCAAGTCGAGGCTCGGCGGGTAGCGCGACGCGCCAAGTCATTCGTCTTGCTGGGCGACGAAGAGGAGCTCTACCATCGCAGCCCCTCGGGCATCCTCCAGCGATGCATCTCCATCGCCGAAGGTCGGGAACTGCTGCAAGAAATACACTCGGGGGCTTGCGGCCACCACGCAGCGCCCCGAGCCCTTGTCGGAAATGCTTTCCGGCAAGGCTTCTACTGGCCAACGGCGGTGGCTGACGCCACTAGAATTGTCCGCACCTGCGAAGGGTGCCAGTTCTATGCGAAGCGGACGCACCTGCCCGCTCAGGCTCTGCAGACAATACCCGTCACTTGGCCCTTCGCTGTATGGGGTCTGGACCTCGTCGGTCCCTTGCAGAAGGCGCCCGGGGGCTACACGCACCTGCTGGTCGCCATCGACAAATTCTCCAAGTGGATCGAGGTCCGACCTCTGAACGGCATCAGATCCGAGCAGGCGGTGGCGTTCTTCACCAACATCATCCATCGCTTCGGGGTCCCGAACTCCATCATCACCGACAACGGCACCCAGTTCACCGGCAAAAAATTCTTGGATTTTTGCGAGGATCACCATATCCGGGTGGACTGGGCCGCCGTGGCTCATCCCATGTGGAATGGGCAAGTAGAGCGTGCCAACGGCATGATTCTACAAGGGCTCAAGCCTCGGATCTACAACGACCTCAACAAATTCGGCAAGCGATGGATGAAGGAACTCCCCTCGGTGGTCTGGAGCCTAAGGACGACGCCGAGTCGTGCCACGGGCTACACGCCGTTTTTCCTGGTCTACGGGGCTGAAGCTATCTTGCCCACTGACCTGGAATACGGCTCCCCGAGGGCGAGGGCCTACACCGAACAAAGCAACCAAGCTAGCCGAGAGGAATCGCTGGACCAGCTGGAGGAAGCTCGGGACAGGGCCTTACTACACTCGGCGCGGTACCAACAGTCCCTGCGACGCTACCACGCCCGAGGGGTTCGGTCCCGAGAACTCCAGGTGGGCGATCTGGTGCTTCGGCTGCGGCAAGACGCCCGAGGGAGGCACAAGCTCACGCCCCCCTGGGAAGGGCCATTCGTCATCGCCAAAGTACTGAAGCCCGGAACATACAAGCTGGCCAACAATCAAGGCGAAATCTACGGCAACGCTTGGAACATCAAACAGCTACGTCGCTTCTACCCTTAAGATGTTTTCAAGTTGTTCATATACCTCGCACCTACGCAAAGTTTAGTCGTCAAGGAAGGGTCGGCTTAGCCTCGGCAAAGCCCGACCCTCCCTCGGGGGCTAAAAGGGGGGAGACCCCCTCTGCGTCGAATTTTTCCTCGAAAAAGGATCTCTTTTTAGCAGGATTTCTTTCGTGCTTCTTGACTACTTCGGAAAGCGGATCCTGGAAACGACGGAGTACACGTAAGCAGCCAAGGCTGACCGAGCCGAGGGACTCCTACGCCTCCGGGATACGGATACCTCACTCATCACCTTCTGCGATAAGTAACTTGCGCTCGGATAAAGTGACTCCGTGGACCGAACAAGTCTTCACGTTTGGAAGCTCTCCTGCCGAAGCAGTCCTTCAAGCTTTCTCGACTAAGTCGGGGACAGGGCCTCATGGACGGGTGAAAGTACGCGTAAGCGGCAAGGCCGACCGAGCCAAGGGATTCCCACGCCTCTAGGATACGGATACCTCACTCGTCCCTTCCGCGAAAAGCAACTCTCGCTCACACAAACATCCCTGTTACCGATAGAGTCCAGATGCTCGAAACAAGAGGAAAAAAGGCGCAGCTTCGCAAGCGTGGCGAGGGTGTGTTTTTTCTGGCCTCGGCGGCCGCAGAAAGCACACGCTACAAGATGATCTGATCCTGCAGGCTCGGGTCTTCACGCTGAAGGGAGCCGTAGCACCCTCGGCATCGACGACGTCTTCAGCAAAGCCCGACCCAGCCTCGGGCGGCGACGCGGCCCGGGGACTCCTCCGGGAATCCGGCCCGAGCAGGCGGCTCGACCGGTTACCCCTGGGGCCTCGGTCAACCGGCTTCCAAGGGCGCCAGCCCGACCCGAGGCCTCGACTGATCGACTTCGGCGTCGGCTCCGCTGACGGACAACACGACTAGGCTCCGGCCAACCAGGTTCCCATTCTCGAGCCAACTCCGCCTCTGTTCATACTGATATCGCTACCCCTGGCCTCGGTCCACCGAAGGGCGGCCGAGGGGTCTCTTTAACTAAGCTAGAGGAACCCCAGACAACAAGGCCGAACGGGCCGAGGGATTCCTACGCCTCCGGGATGCGGATACCTCACCCGTCACCTTGACACGGGGCGACTCATGCTTGGTAAAGCGGTTCAGATAATCAACAGGCGAGACTTAGTGCTCGAAAATGAGGAAAAAACACGGCTCCGTGCCGAAATTACATACATGTTCAGGCCCCGACAGCCACAATGAACAAAAAACACTGGCATCCAAGGTGCCATCACAAACGGGACTCTGGTTCCGTCCCCGAGGGTACGAGTGACCTCGGGCCCGCGGGGCGACGAACGCCGGGAGGCTCGCCAGCGACCTCTGCAGCGGCAGCCATGGTCCCAGGTGAACGCGGTCACCGGAAGGCTCTTGTTCGTGGTCCCGCTCAAGGGATGCGAACAAGCCATCAAAGCCAAAGAGCGGGCCGCTCCCGAGCGCTCCGGTAGATCCTCGCTGTCGTCCTCGCCTCGAATGCAAGGGGGAAGACAGAATGTTGCATCCTAGCTGGACGGCAACAGTTCGCCTTCCCCGGCATGACTGGAGGACGACTCCGTCGTAGCGCGGGAGGACGATTGCCACCACCAGAAGCTGGAAGAGGAGGTGGTTCGCCGACCCGCACACGAGGTAGAGCCCCGGCTTGCCTCGACCCCCGCCCCAGCAAGGATGACGAACACACCCGATGCTGAGGGCGGGATCACAGCCTGGTTTGCCTCTCCCCATCCAGGAGCTGGAGGTCACCGTCTTGGGTGGCCACCGGCGGAAGGAAGCAACCAGGCTGCCTGATGAAAATCCTTGAAGCCGAACGATGGCTGAGAGGTACCAACTCCCATGGAGTTGCGTTCCTCCAACGAGGAGGTGGAAAGGCGGCGGATACCCCCCATCCGGGGGCTTGGAAGATGGGAAGACACGACGCTTAAGGGAGGAAGAAGACATGGTTGCCTTCCGAAAGGAGTCTCCCTCCTTTTAAAGGCAACTCTCCCTACGTGTGCCCCCAGGCGCCACGGGCTGAGTCTTCTCCAACATGCTCCAAGGCCCTCCCCTGCGACTCGGGGGCTGGGTCCCGCATGTCATGCAAGCCGGCTCAGGGCAGAAGAAGCCAAACCGCCGCGCGTGGTGCGCACGACCGTCCAGCGGTTACAAGCGACCCCCCATTTCCGCCCAGACCAACGGGCAGAAGGGGCGGGCAGCCATGCAGGCGGCATGCAACCGCGCCAGATGGACGCGCTTCTCCAACTTCTGACACGCCAGCTTGGGAACCCAGGCCCACGCGTCGAGCAACCGGCGCGCCAGTTGCTGCATGCAAGCAACCGCACCGCCACTTGTGCCACCATCGCGCCTCTTCGGTTGCGGAGCCAATGCCGCGACTCGAGGCGACCCAACAGCGCCAGCATGGCGCGTCGGTCAAAGCGACCGAAAGAGGGCCGGCAGTAATAGCGGTGGCAGGCGGGCGGGCGCAGCAGTCACGTCGTCAGCCAGGCTCACGTCCCATCCTGGGACAGCAAGAGAGCCTCCTCTCACGGCGTGGAGACGGTGCACCCGTGACCCGTTCCTCGAACGGATCGCACGCGCGCAACAGCCGCCCCGCCAACCACTCGCCCCGTCGCATTAACTCCGCGGCGGGACACGCGGCGCCTCTGGCAGGAGGAGCGCGCGACGCTTCACCTTCGCCGTAATAATCGCGTCAGAAAAGGTACGCCACGTCGTCCGATTTCGTATCCTTTTCCGTTTTCCTCTTTCTCTATCTCTTGCAACAGGGACCGGGAAAGGGGGATACCCCGAAAGGGATCCTTCTCCGCGAAGGAACCGGGCTCCGAGCCCCCCACTACTGATCAGGGGTTCGAAGGCTGGCCCTCTGAAGGGTTCAACAGCCGCCTCAGATCGCGTGGGCCCGACACCCACTACTGGTCAGGGGTTCGAAGGCCAGCCCCCCGAAGGGTTCCATGGCCGCCTCAGGCTACTCGGGCTCCGCGCCCATTACTGATCAGGGGTTCGAAGGCTGGCCCCCGAAGGGTTCACAGTCGCCTCAGACACCGAGCGAGGGATGACCAGGGGTACGTTCGATACATAACCAAGGCTCGGGCTGCGCTCCCGAGGTACCCTAGGACATTTCCGAGACCAGCAGGAACGATCTTGTAACGGAATCCCATCGGAGGGAGGCATCGAGCCCTCGGACCCCGTCGCCAGGGGACCGGGTCCGGCAAATCACCCGCAGGTACTTTTGGGCGTGCCTCTGGGCCCCTAGCCGACCCCCAACGAACGGGGCACGGACGTTCACTCGGATTACCCGCTTGCAGCTCACCGGAGACACCATGTTCGGTGCCCATCGAGGGTAGCATGGCGCACTCCCCCCCTCCTCCTTGCGGAAAGGCGACGTAGGGGCGTATGTAAAAAGTCGAGTCTGTCCCTGATCGCCCTCTCGCCCTGTGCAGAGGCTCGGGGGCTGCTCTCGCAAAAACCGGCTCCGGCCAAATCGTTGACAGCGTCAACATACCAGCCCGAGAGCTTGGACCCCGACCGTGCACCCGGGCTACGGCCAGTTCGCATGAGAGAACGACCAGACCAGCCGAAGCATTGCGCGAGGTATTAAGACCTCGAAGGAGTGTAACCACTCCTCCGAGGCCTCGGGGGCTACACCCGGCGGGTGCGCTCGCGCGCACCCACCGGAACGAAATGCAACCGAGAAAGGCTGGTCCCCTTGCAAAAAAGTGCGACAAAAGCCTCCAAGCGAGTGCTAACACTCCCTTCGAGGCTCGGGGGCTACTGTCGGGGACCATAATTAGGGGTACCCTCAAGACGCCTAATTCTCAGCTGGTAACCCCCATCAGCATAAAGCTGCAAAGGCCTGATGGGTACGATTAAGTCAGGGATCAGTCCACACGAGTGACTCGATCACGCTTCACCCGAGCCTAGCCTCGGCCAAGGGCAGCCGACCTCGAGAGACTTCCGTCTCGCCCGAGGCCCCCTTTTTATGGCGGACACATCACCGGCTCGCCCGAGGCCTTGGCTTCGCTCAGAAGCAACCTTGACTAAATCGCCACACCGACTGACCAAATTGCAGGGGCATTTAACGCAAAGGTGGCCTGACACCTTCATCCTGACACGCGCCCCCGGCAGAGCCGAAGTGACCGCCGTCACTCCACCACTCCACTGGCCAGTCTGACAGAAGGACAGCGCCGCCTGCGCCACTCCGACTGCAGTGCCACTCGACAGAGTGAGTCTGACAGGCAGTCAGGCCTTGCCAAAGGCACCACGGCGAACTCCGCCCCGCCCGACCCCAGGGCTCGGACTCGGGCTAAGACCCGGAAGACGGCGAACTCCGCTCCGCCCGACCCCAGGGCTCGGACTCGGGCTAAGACCCGGAAGACGGCGAACTCCGCTCCGCCCGACCCCAGGGCTCGGACTCGGGCTAAGACCCGGAAGACGGCGAACTCCGCTCCGCCCGACCCCAGGGCTCGGACTCGGGCTAAGACCCGGAAGACGGCGAACTCCGCTCCGCCCGACCCCAGGGCTCGGACTCGGGCTAAGACCCGGAAGACGGCGAACTCCGCTCCGCCCGACCCCAGGGCTCGGACTCGGGCTAAGACCCGGAAGACGGCGAACTCCGCTCCGCCCGACCCCAGGGCTCGGACTCGGGCTAAGACCCGGAAGACGGCGAACTCCGCTCCGCCCGACCCCAGGGCTCGGACTCGGGCTAAGACCCGGAAGACGGCGAACTCCGCTCCGCCCGACCCCAGGGCTCGGACTCGGGCTAAGACCCGGAAGACGGCGAACTCCGCTCCGCCCGACCCCAGGGCTCGGACTCGGGCTAAGACCCGGAAGACGACGAAACTCCGCCTCGCCCGACCCCAGGGCTCGGACTCCGCCCTGGCCTCGGCCGAACGACTTCCGCCTCGCCCGACCCCATGGCTCGGGCTCGGCCACGGCAACGGAAGGCAGACTCAACCTCGGCTTCGGAGGAACCCCCACGTCGCCCTGCCTAGAGCACAGACCGCCACGTCAACAGGAAGCGCCATCATCATCCTACCCCGAATCGACTCGGGTCACGGAGAACAAGACCGGCGTCCCATCCGGCCAGCTCCACCGGAGGGGCAATGATGGCGCTCCACAAGCTCTATGACGACGGCGGCCCCCAGCTCTCTTACGGAAGCAGGACGACGTCAGCAGGGACTCGACCGCTCCAACAGCTGTCCCTCCGCCAGGCTCCGCCGCACCTCCGACAGCCACGACATCACGCCAGCAGGGTGCCCAGATCTCTCCGGCTGCCACATTGGTATGTACCTAGGGCGCTAGCTCTCCCTCCGCTAGACACGTAGCACTCTGCTACACCCCCCATTGTACACCTGGATCCTCTCCTTACGACTATAAAAGGGAGGACCAGGGCCTTCTTAGAGAAGGTTGGCCGCGCGGGACCGAGGACGGGACAGGCGCTCTCTTGGGGCCGCTCGCTTCCCTCACCCGCGTGGACGCTTGTAACCCCCCTACTGCAAGCGCACCTGACCTGGGCGCGGGACGAACACGAAGGCCGCGGGACTTCCACCTCTCTCACGCTCGACTCCGGCCACCTCGCCTCTCCCCCCTTCGCGCTCGCCCACGCGCTCGACCCATCTGGGCTGGGGCACGTAGCACACTCACTCGTCGGCTTAGGGACCCCCTGTCTCGAAACGCCGACATATCTTTTGTCTCCATTTTGTCCTCTAATTATGTTGTGAAATGCAACAGTTGCAGGTGTGATCTTAATTTGGTTCTCTATGGGATGAAATGTGACTACCATTAGAATTAGTATAGACATAATTAAATACATTTCTTGGTTTTTAAACTATATGTGGTTACGCCTTATATACTAGGACTGAGGGAGTACTACCTGTACTTATACACAACAATTCATTGCTATTAGGTAAAGCAGGAAGAATCTCCACGCACGCAACCATTCATTGCTATTAGGTAAAGTAGGACACTAATTCCTAGAGATGGTTCTAGATTCCAATAATTAAAGAATAGAAACCTACTAACGTCAAGTCAGAAAACTCTCTTCATGAGAGACAGAGACAAGTTCCCATCGCCATGCGAATATGGGATACCACCCCTAGCATAGTATCGCCTAGCACATGAGCCATTCGAAGTGTGATATGAGAAGCGGCGGCTCACATCCATCCATTGAACTGCTGCAGTAAGCACGAGTGATGTCAGCAGCCACGTACAGGCCGACCGAATAATTGAGCTTTCGGGAACGGAAAAGGCGTTGTGCCAAAGCAAATTTCCCCCTGATGATTCGGACACGTGAGGCGGCTATGGAATTTTCTTGGAAGGTTCGGTGACAGAGGAGAGAGAAGACGAATACGACCGTGATTTATCTATGACTTAGGATAAAAAAAACGGACTGTGATTGGATCAGATGTTTGATTGATATAAATTTAATAAATTATTGCCCGTACACGGAAAGAAGACGTTATTAATAGATGTGTTTGTCCGACTCTTGCTTTTGTCTAATTTAAATTCAGAGCTACAAAACCGTCTGATTTTGACACCTTATTAGCTGTTAAAGCCGTTTAATTTTGAGCGCTGCAACCGTCCGAAAATAACCAAAATCCACCTCGTCGAGGGATCAAAATTAAATCGTTTTAATAGTTCAAATACCAGAGTTAGATAAGTTAAAGATACTTTAGGGGAAAAAGGCGGACTCTATCAAGTACTTTATAGGGTGTTTGGTTTGAGGAATGAGCTAGTCCATCATCTTCTCATTCCTCACTATTTTTGTTTGGTTTGTGGAATGGAATGAGTTGATCCATCATCATCTTATTCCTCATAGTTATTTAGTTAGTACTAATATGAGTAATGGGGTCATCCCACCAAATTTGCGAAATGAACCCATGATGCACCACCTTAATTTGGATGTAGTGATTCCTTAAACCAAACACCTCCTTAGTTTTCTTATATATTTAGGTTTACTCTGCTGCAACCACGAGGAAGCATAACGGGGCAACACAGTTAAAACGATAATGCTTTCTCCCCTTGGCAATGAATACAAGAAATCAAAGGATGAAGGATAGAGAAAATAAGTCAAAACGAATAACACCATAGTCAATCCATTTGTTTCCATTATTATACTAGTTCAGTTGACAAGTTACCATTCGTTGCTCATGTGGGTGCCATGTTCGATGCATATAGAAGGGGATCTGTTTGAGGCTACCATGGAACATGCTTTTGTATAACTCAAGCAAAAAAAAAGAGAGTTTGTACAAGGCAAGTGTCCTTTGACCACGTTCTTTATCTATGCAACTTCAATTCACTTTACTTTTTATGCATGTGTCTTAATGTTATGAACTTTAAGGATTACCTTGTGTGTTAATCATTCCTTATATCTTGGGTTTACGCATTGGTGCTAAACACTCCCACCCGAATGACACATGATTTGTAATCCTAACTAATGGCTTACTAGTGGTTGGCGTGCGCCCTTGGGCGCGCTTGCAAATTACATAAATATTGTAGAGAAATGTTTTTTTATAATAGATCATTATAGGAGGTAGCTATATTAGGTCATGTTTGGTTTGAGGGACTATTTTAGTCCCTAAATTACCAAACGGTGGGACTACAATATGTATTAAACTGTTTGTCTCTAGTCCCTCAAGGGGTGACTAAAAGGGACTAAACCATATTAATTCTACCTTTTGTCTCTCCTTTATTTCAGATGCACTAATGGCGAGAGAATATTAAAGAGTATTTTGACCTCTTATGATTCAGTTAATGTTTTTTGAATACTTTTAGTCTATAGAACCAAACAGAGTAGGATTAAACTTTAGTCTCTAAACTAAATTTTAGTCCCTGGACTAAAGGAACCAAACGAATCCTTACTCGTTAGTATCTAAATGTTGAAAATGAGACGAAGATATGTATATAGAGTTGATACTTAAGTTACTTAGTTACTTTGTATACAGGGGAATGTGTAGAAAAAAGTTGTTCAGTTCAACAGTACCACCACTAATTAATTAAGAGAATCCAAGGAAACAGGAGAGCAAGCACGTACCAATAGTGGAGTCAAGTCAATCCATAATAGAAGCATGGCACCATAGGCCACCGTCATTGTGCGACAGGATGTTATAAGTTCTAACAACGTTGGATGGCAATTTACTGATAAAAAGTAGCAGACAGACTCGTTTCGGTATTCCATCAAGCAGCTTATTGAGGACATAGAACGTACAAGGGCATAAAACGTACTCTCTCCGTTTCGTTTTAGTTGTCGCTGGATAGTGCAAAATTGATCTATCCAGCGATAACTAAAAAGAAACGGAGGGAGTAGAAGTTTGTCGCACTTTAAAGACAAAGCAGCCACCGACGCGGTTCTTGTCGCGCTAGCTCGCGCCGGTGAGGAGGTGCATCATGTGCTGGCGTGTGGTAGGGCCATGGAACCACCACTCGAGGTCTGGTGCCAGCAGTTCCTGTGCCCGACGCGCGTCGCACAGCGTTGATCGCCTCGTACACTCGCAGCACTAGGAAACAGTTCCCTTCTTCAGCGAGCAGCACCTCCATGTCCACCGCTGTATCGTGCGAACGCGGCGATACCACTCTCGGACCAGAGGTGTAAATAGCTCTTGTCGCGAGTGCCGCTTAGACTCAACAGTCCTCTCCATGCTTGAGCTACTGGGCAGCTTAAACCAGCAGTGGAGCCAAGCCCAGGCACCGGCTCTGCTGGTGTATATGTATACCGACTCCCTTTTTCCTGAGAACTAATTTCCGCCAAGAGTGAGTGGACAGCCTGAGAGTAGAGAGAGAGATGGAGAAATGTGGGTCGTGGGAGTTGGAGAAGCAACGACGACGAAGCATCTAGACTTTTCCCACTGACTCTCCGTGATCGTTAATGACGTATCGTAGGGTTCATATTCATTTTGCTAACGTGGACAACCGGTCCTTTGTGGTGAGCTTTAATATATGGCTTATGAAACTTATAGTGATAGATGTTGGCTTTTTAGAAACATGGAACAATGTCTAGGGATAACGAGTACTAAAAATTGTGGTTTGTGACTCATATTTACCCTCCCTAAGGACCGGTTCATGGAGCGACCACCTAGGATATACCTGAGAGCACCTAGAGGGGGGTGAATAGGTGATTCTGCAATAATCAACTCTAAACAAGACAAGCTCGGGTTATGATGAGTGTTAGTGAAAACTAAATCCAAGTTATTATGAGTATAGGTTTATGGAGCGACCAACTAGGATATATCGTACAACCTCAAGCCATATGGCTCTAGCTTAATATATTATAGATCTTTTACTTGTGGTATGGTAGCTTTCTAGGCAGACTCGAAAGAAGAGTTTAGATTAAGCGTGGTAGTCTGGGTCCTGGTAGGGAGCCTATAGGTCTCTAGAACATGTGAAAAGTATCATAGTGAAACCCTGTCGTGCACCTCAAAAGTGCAATAAGGCCCGACATATACGAATCATGACTTGGGTAAAAAAATTGTACACCTCTACCAAGTTTGATCATATTAGTTGTGCTATCGATCATGGGCGACTGAGCCCTCACATGATTAGAAGTGGAACTCTTGATGCAAGATGTTTGATCTTGATGGATGAAGAATCTTGATGATAAATGATTATACAGTTATTACTAGTTTCAGATCCTTTAATCACCATAGTAATCATGTTGTTCTAATAAAATCTTGCCAACTAAAAGTGTTGATAGTAGCAAGCCAGAGTCATCTTTTACCTTATTATCAGCCTTGCATGGCATTTATTTTTTTGCAGTTGTTGTGTACAAAATGTACTCACCCTTACTATATCCACACAAAATAAAGGTTGGTCATAAGATGGAGAATGGGATGTATATCATAAATATATTTCCAAGATGTTAGGTGTGTGGTCCTACCATCGACCTTGCCATGGCATGATGGAGTCAATGTTATCATAGCTTAATAATGGTATACACTACCCTTATGTGCCACTTTGCTTTAATGAGATGTAATAATCATTCTTTTTCGTACACTATATTTGGTTACCGTTAATGAATTTGATTACATATGCGGAAATTGATCCATGCACACATGTGATTATCACCTAATTTTGGTTCTTCAAAACCAGGTGTGGCAATTCATGAATTCACCTATATTTTCTCATGATTTATTTAATTTTAAATTTACAATATGCACTTCATTACTTGAGCTCAAACCATAGCTATCCAAGCATAGCATGTCACATAAATAACCCTAGAGACCTCCTGCACATGCATGGTAAACATCATCCATAATCTAGAATTCATCACCTAAAATCACCAAGAACATAGGTTGTGCCTATGTCCATGTGGATCATTCGTCGATCCACCAAATCATCATTTTGAACAACTAATTTATGATGTGATAAAATAAAGTCTAATTCTGTCTTAAGTGTGACAGATGATGTATCATGAACATGAATAAGATCAAGAAAACGCTCTTAGATGAAACCTATTTGTCAACTAACCACAACAAGTGCCATTTATTCTCTTCTTGGCTCATCCATTGATTCATCAACAATCGAGCAAAATTTGGCATCATCAATTTCATCACAAATAGTTATTTGCACATCAAAAGCTATAATATCCAATGTCTGCTTCTGAATTTGATATGAGGTGCATTCATCATTATGTGGAGCATTACTCAATACAATAACTTTTGACCTCCTTATCATATGCAACAATTAGCTTTACCATCTAAATAAAATTACCTTGGTTCTTAAATTAGTAGACTCATCGTGTCCATGAAAGGGACAAGTTTGAAATGCTAATCATTGGACTGCATCAATTGATGTCTAAGGCATAATCAGTTTGCCTTAACTTCTTCACTTGTTTGCTTCTCTAGGACCAGTTCAATGTGTCATGATCGATTCTTCAAATTATCAGAGCATTTAACAAAATACTATTGATATGACCCACTCTCCCTCACATGAAATTTGAAGGCACAATTATCCGCACTTTTAACATTCTTCCAATTTTCAAATCCTTCGATAGTAAACACATCAAATCCTGCTCTTTCTACTGGCTATTTGGAAAACAAAACGCAAGGAAAGAAAGAAAATACCACATCTTTTATTGGTGAGTATTGTAATTAAGAAAAAGTTTTAAACCGCTGCGACTGAAAACTTCGTGGGTGATTCTTTGGACCTGGAGGTGGGTATATATCTCTAAAAAATTGGTATGGACCATGTTTCATGTATGCTATAATAACTTGTTCTTGCTTATCATGGTGTAAGTCTGAACTTAGCAACATACGCTTGTGTCTCTTTCTACAACCAACACACTAGTGTCTTCAAAATTTACTTGACGAACCTTAGGTGCTAGTTATTTTGGAGCTTCCTCTTCTTCTTGATCATCCCCTTGTTGTGCAGCAAGCCAATTAGCATTTTCATCTCTTGGGATATCATCAACGGTATATTTCTTGTAAAAAATCAATGGTCCTTTTGAATACCATGATTGTCCTTCAAAACAAAAATAGGACAAAATAGCCATCTCCTGTTATAGGCATTAATTAACCAATATCAAATAAAAAATAAATAAAGTACTAGTGAAATAGAAATACAGAAGATAAAAAATAAAAAAGTACCTAAGAGCATCTCCAAAAGACTCTTTACTTTTTGCTCTCTATTTGACTCTCTATTTATCTTTTCATAAAGATTATACTTTATATATAACATTTTACTCTAACAGACTATTTATCTATTTTAGCTAGTCAGATGGCTAGTCAAGTTTAGCTAGTGAGGAGCTAATTTGAAGAGTTGGATAGCTTGACGAGTCAGACTGCTGAAAAGTTATTTTGCTATTGATTAACCAAAATTTGGCTTGATGACCTATTTAACAAGTCTTTTGCAATGCTCTGACCACCACAATCTAGGATAATTTGGTGTTGCTTTGACGACTGACAATAGTCGCTTGGCGACGGGTGAAGCAACACACGAGATGGCAAGGCAAGTACAATTAGTGTGGCATTAGATTGCGGGCTGTCGGTGTCGTGGATTTCATAGTGACGCTCGCCGCCCGGCGATGACTTGCATAGTTCCGTGGCGAGCTTTGTGATGCCTCTAAACCTTTAGATATCTAATTCCGGAAGGTGATGCGGCGATGTGTGAGACCGTATTGGTGGTCGAACAGTTAGATCATTAGTAGAGATGGCAACGGAAAAATCTCCGTCTCGAGTAGGTCTCCATCTCCATCCTCGCGAAGAGGCATTTCTTCTCAATCTCCGTTCCCCACGGGGATAAATCTCTGACGGGATCTCTGTCCGCACTTAAATTATAACTAGGTTAATGCCCATGCTTTGCTACGGAGTCAACATTTAATGATAAGATGTAATGAAACATAGAAGCACTATTTATCGTTCTATGCTCTCGTTATTAAAGATTAGTGCATAACGATTACATGGAGATGAACAATACATAATTTATTAGCCACCTCAATATCTCATATTATTTGACGAGAAGAGATAAATCATAACCATATACATTAAAATCTGATCATTCAACAATGATGTGTTCTAGTTGCATGAAAAATATATGAATCATATGATGATGCTCAACACTCATCGCAAGAAAGAAAATGGGTGTGGCGACAGTTAGCTTCCCATACTGCTTCATCATGTTATTGTAGTCCTCCAGGTCTAAGACGAAGATGAGCGAATCGAGGTCCTCCCCAAGGAGCTAAGTTGGACAACAATGAGGTCAGCTTCCGGTGCCCTCATGGCGAGGGCTTGACTCTCTTGCCGGACTCCAGCCTCTCTCGTGTGTGCCGCGTCGGAGACTCACTTGTTGACTTGTCTTGTTGGCTGCAAAATTGGAGGTGCATATCTGGTGGTGGATTTTTCTAATAAAAACACACTTTTTAGATAATGGAAACAGTTCCGGTCTTCCCTTCAAGAGAAGTTAGGGTCGACTACACAACCATGACTCTCCCATCTACAAATAGACTCACGCAACAGGAAAGCTAATATAACAGCTATTACATGATACTGATTTCAAATCACCACCTAACAACTAAAATAACTAAAAGACGCCATCAAAATGAAATTCTATTCGTGAAGCGCCAACCAAAGTGTGCAAAAATCTGCATATCAACTATCTTCGTGGACTTGTAGCTTTCATTTATTAAATCCTTATCTTCATCCTTCTTTTGTAGATTTCTCTAAAACCTATTGTAAATATGATGTGCATATATGATAGACAAAATTCTAAATCCCTAGGTTTCCCTGTGGAAGGTAGATTTCTATCTACAAATTTGAATGCACAGGCCCAAATGAACGAGATGGACCATTGAGAAAAGAAAATACTATGTTAAGAACAACCTACCCGAAAGAGGCAGATCATCTAGAAGAATATGGCAGTAGACAACAAAAAAGCTCAAGTGTACAAATGAAGCACTTCTCCACGTTTTCTAGACCAAAGTGACATTTGTACAGTCAATAAAACAAAAAAATTATACTTACATGAAAGCACATATTAGATCATATTTCCAATAAACAGTAAATAAAAACAAGGATGAAACGAGAACAATATGGGTACCTTGAGGATCCATGAGGTATAATGTAGGACCATGCCAGAAAGAAAAGGAGATCCCTCTACTTAAAGAATATAGACAGCTTGAAGACAATTAGCGTCTGCTCAGATAAGCCATTGAACATGATCATAAGCCCACCAAAGAAGAGTGCACCCATATAAGGACCCCCGACATTCAACGTGTCATGCTTCATCTTCGTACGAAATAACAGAGTCATTGCAATAATTGACATCAACATCAGCTATAATGCCAGAGCACCAAAGTCAGTCATGTTTGAGTTATTTTTTCCTACATGCCTAGTGATCATACTGTTGTTTACTCATACCAATTGCCTCTCTGAAACTAAGTAGAGTAGCCAGATTGACAACATTCAAAAACTTGGTCGCAAAGCTGCCACTCCCCAGCAAAAAGAAGTTTGACCTGGCTCAAGAAGAGTCAAATGTCACCAAAGCAGTATTATACCATAGCAACATATCTCTGAGGTAAATTACTTACATGAATTCACATGAAATGAATCCAATTCCCTATTTTAGACTCCAATATTTCCATGGCATTTTTCTGCACTTCATCTTTGTACCTGTATCTTTCTGAGCATTGTTGTTGGAAATCCAACAAACTGCCGAACTTAATAAGCTCAGCGAGCGAAGGGATCTGGTCCTCCATCTCAAAGAGAAGCCCTTCAGAGATCTCCTGTGCGAAGTAGGTCGTGAACTCAATCTTTTCTTTGTAGCTCCACTCGTTGTCGTCACTGCACGTACAGCTTGGAATCCTCCCTTTCCCACCTAATCATTCGGCTGATTTATACGAAGAAACAAACAAATAAATAGTCGGGTCTATACAAAGAAACAAGTGTAACATGCAGTAAACGGGCATTCAGAATGAGCAGAAGGTATTTCTCATCAATTAGATCAGACACATCAAGGTCTTCCTCATTATGCCCGCACTGTAGAAACTTCCTCCAATAAATAAACTAAAACTTGTATCAGAATAACAACGAAAGCAGGGAAAATCAGTTGCTTAGAGTTCTCAGATAAATGCCTCGACTATCCCCATGGTTCAGCCATCAAAGAGATCGTGAAGACAACCAACAACCATCATATGCTCAACTACCACTATTGCTTCAGCTCATATCCATGTTTTCGTGCTGGTCTCACTTTGGCCAGTCCATAGGTTGAGCATATGTGACACGTCGTATAAAAAACCTACGGAAATCTACTATAGTATTAGTTCAGTGATAGTAGAAAATATCCAAACGGGCACTTAGAGGCCCATGTGCCCTCCTCCAAATCCAATACGGCCTTGCCAATAGGACAGTAAGGAACCCGAATTGCTGCTTATATTTTATGCCAACATGTTCTCCTTTATTCTACTACCCGGTGCTCATCACCCACCAACAGATAAATTATTAATCCTCGACGCTAGGATGGGAACTCTCGCCGACAACATTCTGACCACCAGATGAACTGGCATTGACCAAGCATTATGGAACCAAGAAACCCCTAAAAGGTTATAAACTTAATATTAGATCAATAGTTAATTTTACAAAAAAAAAGAACACAAAAAATATGCAAGATATGACAATCCTCAAGTCTTGCATGAATTAGAGATCACAACAAACCTGATTTCAAGAGAATAAATATGACATATTCCTTTTCTTTAATAGTAGATTTTGCTTCATTGTATTTTTCTTCTAGATCATGCAGAGCACTCTTGGTGCCCTCCAGATCTTTCTACAAGCAAGAGATAAGATTAAAGTTATAAGTAACCTATTTGCTAAGACTGTAAAACTACATGACTTAGATTGGAAGGATACCTGAGTCTTCCCAAGTTCTGCACCCAACTCCGCACTCAGATGCTATTCGCCATCACAAAGCTCCTTTAATTTAACCAATTACTGACCACAAATTTGGCAAAAAACATCTTAGCCATTAATAACAACATCATTTATTTTCAAATGCTTAAGACATCTAACCTTATCCCTAGCGTCTAGATCAGCTCACAGTAGTTCGGTTTTCTCTGTCATGGTCCAAGTGACAAAGATAATTTAAAGAGGATGAGATAATGATATACAAAATAAAGCTAGGTGACCATAATGCGCAGAATGTCTTGAGGTAATAAATGCCACCAGCAAAAAAACATGGAATCAACAAGCATAGTGAATGCATCCTTTTAATACACCGATGCATAAACTGGTACATGTGACTAAACACTCATAGTATCGAAGGCAAGTGCAATGAAATGAATAGACTCCATCCAATTGAGTTTGTATATAAATATTAAAGGACAAAGGAGTTTCTTTTTTGCTGAAAGCAAAAATAGTAAACACCTTTATCACATATTCATCACACTTATTGAAATTTACCTAGCAAAACATCTTAGAGTAAGTGAATTTGTGATCTGGGAGCGATTTGTAGCATCTAAAATACATTTATCCAAATAGTTTTGGATCAATTAGATGTCGATGAACAAAGCAATCCTACTAATGTGCACACCATGTGAATTCAAAAGCTGACTCTCCACTCATCCCAGCTATACCAAAAGGTGAACCTCTCAGACTTCTGCACAACTATAGGCTAGTCGTTTTTATTCTTATTTTCTCTGCTAAATAGACTACAAATGGTCCTATACTATGAACAACTGTGAAGTTAAAAAAAGAGCAGGTTACCAGCGTGTGAACTCTATACTGGGGTCTTAGATATAATAATATGCTATTAAAGTACTTCATTATTAACAAATTTAGTAGCGCTAAGTTGAGAAGGATGGTACAGACACATCTGGAAGACGTCATTTTAATGGTCTACAGATCGAAATTGCTATACTTTGTATGTACTTTGTGTAGTAGGACCTGTTTTGTTGGTTGTACCAGCGGAATAGCATGAAGCACACGTAAGAGCAGTCCTTGATAAAGTGAAAAATCTGTGTCATGAGAAAACTTAGCACAATCTTATTCAGTAACTTTTTCTAATGTTCTTCTATTCAACTATCACCTATAACAACCATGTATAATGTCCTCAATCAAAACAATGAAAACCGCATGCATATTTTTGCTATTTCTATCATTCATATCTTTATTTGTGTTTGTGCTATTTATTTTTTATGTTAGATCACAAAGTTGAGTTCAAATAATAACTTTAGCAACTTTTATATTTGATAAAAACATCACCAATAGAAAGAGACAAAAGGCCAGATAAAGGAAAAGACCTTGCACTTGACAGCCCACACCGCAGAAAAGAAGCATACGCTAATATTCACCTCTTCAATGTGCCCATCTAAAGGATTTAGATGCACCTGTAAATAATATCAGTTATGCAATGTGAATTTTTTTAATGAAAATCATGCCAAGTCTGTGAATGCAATGTGTTCTTATGTTGATCCTAAAATTGCTTCTTGCATTGTTGATATGGAAAATTGTATTCATATCCTATTGGTTATCCATACATGAAACTACCAAGGTGAGAATGGGATTCGGAGCTAGGGTTTCGGCTAGAATGGCGCGCTAGTCCCGAGCTCATCGACGGATGCAGTGAAGAGGAGGTGGGCGGCTAGCGCGGGGTGGGGAGAGGGCGGAGAATTGCTCGTGTCCTGGGCAGGTGGTCAGACTATATATTATATATATATGTCAACATCTTCTTCTTCTGGATTTGGAGTTATATGATTCCATTAATTGCCAATTCGGGTAATAAATAACTTACTTGATGAAGTGCTCGGAGATGGTGCCAGAGGCGATGCGACCGAAGAATCCCCAGATGCTAGTCATGGAGACGAAGAGGGAGACATCGATGTAGCCCATGGCCACGTCCATCTGCCCCAGGTTGTTCATCACGGCCAGCCCCGTGCCCACACCCATCAGGAACGACGCGAACATCAGCCAGAAGTCCAGCGACGTGAGCGTCTGCGCGATCGTGTGCTCCTCCCCGAGCCACAGCCGCTCTTCGGGAGCACGTGCCTCCTTCACCATGAGAAGCAGCGGCACGGCCGCGGCCACCAAGGAGTCTGCCTCCTCTAGGTCGGCGTTCGCCGACACGGTAGGATCACCACGATCTCCACGCCAGGATCGCCGACACGGTAGCGGGGGACGCGAGGAGCACCAGGAGCATGGCGACAAAGACGACCCCGCCCCCGTGCCGAGCCTCGTGAGGTCCGCGGCGAGGAGGTACAGTGCGATTGCCACGGCGAGCAAGTTGATTGCGGCGAAGCAGAGCCCGTCGTCCTCGTCGTCTACAGCGGCGGCGCCCTCGCGGAGGAACACCATGGTGAGCGCGCAGACGGCGGCCGGCACGACGGCGAGCATGACGAGGAACGAGGTCGGGTCGTCGGTGAAGAGCGCGGAGCAGGTGTCGGTGAAGATGGCGGTGCTGAGGCCGACGTAGCCCTTGAGCAGGCCGGAGACAGGGCCCCTGCTCCGGCGGAAGTTGCGGATGCAGGTGACGAGCACGGCGGTGTTCATCCACGTGGTGCTGTTCCCGTCGAGGCAGAGGAAGACGCAGATCTGCCAGTAGGGGAGCGGGGCGACGGCCCCGGACACGACCATCCACTGCGCGTCATAGCCGAGGAGGCCCTCGAGGGAGCCGACAGTGAGGAGGAGCCAGGTGGGGACGCGGTCGTACGCTAGCCCCGCGAGGAGGCCGAATGCCTTGCCGACGTCTTTGGCGACAGAGAGGCCGTTGAGCTGCAGCTGCGTGAGGCCCATGAGCGTCTTGAGCGCGTGCGAGTAGTTAGAGAAGGTGTAGTTGTTGCCAGAGATGCACTGCACCCACACCGCCATCACCAGCCCCAGCCATCGCCCCCAACGCATCCCCGCCATTAGGGCCTTTCAAAACAACTAAAGAAAATGCCCAGCCCAGTCGCTTGCTTGCTTCGAGTTCAAGGCGGCTCGCGTTTGATCGCTTGGTGCTTGGTCGTGTCTCCAGAGGAGGAGGATGAGGTATGGAAGGGGCGGTGGAGGCATGGGGAGGTTCGCGGCGCAGTGGATCTATAGGCAGGAGGGGTTGCGGCGGCCCACGAGGTGGGAGGAGGAGTTCTTGGGCGATGGAGGCAGAGGTTGCTTGGATGCGGCAGCTGGCGGAGGTCGAATGGCGGATGATTCGCCGCGGGCGGGAGCTTGGGTGATGGAGGCAGAGGTTGCACGGATGCGGCAGCTGGCGGAGGTCGGTTGGCGGATCAGATGGCAGGTGATTCACCACGGAGGGAATCGCAGCGGGGGGGGTCGGTTGCGCTTGTGCGTGATCTGCGGGCGGGGAATCGCGGCAGGGGGGGGCGTCCGCGGGGAAGGGGAATCGCGGCGGGGGCAGTCTACACTGCTCCCTTAATAGTTAGTAGAGATTAGAACATATGTCTTTTGTTATTAATATAAAACATTATCACGTATACATATTGTCATATATAAATCAAGGAGGATTAGACCTTGTTTGTTTCAAATTATAGTCTGACGCAAATAATCTGATAAGTAAACAAACACGTAGATTATAGGTCTAGATTATATAATATAATACCTTGATTATGATAATCTCATAATCTTCTTAAGAATAACTTATTTCATATTATTTTTAACAAAATACCTACTACTCATGGTTATATAAATGAAAATTACATTAACCTACCATATCTTTTTTTACTCACGACGTTTCCCCTAAGGGCCCGTTCGTTTCTACAGGAATGCACCAAAAATTGTTCATATTGATCAAAACTTATACAAATTAAAGAAACAATCTGGGTAGAAACTATTCTAGTCTTGCATTCCATGTGAACCGAACGTGCCCTAAGGCATCCAGCAGCCTCCTAGATTTCTCCCGCCGCCACCTGCCCAGGAATCTGACGCCGCCTCCTCCCCTTGATTCCTCCCGCCGCCCCTAAGCAATCCCACGCCCAGCGTCCATCTCGTCATCGATTGCCATCCCGCCGCCCCAAGCAATCCCACGCCCAGCTCCTCAGCCCGATTGCCGTCGCGCCCCCTACCATCCCGCCGTCCGATGGTGCTGGGCAAAAAACCATAACCCAAAATCCGAACTCGAATCCGAAATATCCGAAACCCGAATTTTGTTCGGAAATTTCAGGTAGCAACTTGCAAACCCCGAATTTATTTCAGGTAATTCGGGTATCACAATCGGGTACCCGAATTACCCGAACTTTCATTTGTTATGTACTCATGTCATGCTTAATTATTAATTTATACATCTATAATTATGTGTAAGTGTGTATAACTTATGATTATAGATTGCTTGTATTTTATATGTCCATGTATATCATTATTCAAACTATATTTTTATTCTAATTTAATATGGTGTGTGTTTTTATGAAGCCGACACAACAATTCGGGTAGTTCGGGAATACTCGAACCCGAACCCGAAATTCCGGGTACCCAAATTTCGGGTATTGTAAAACCCGTTGTAATTTCGGGTATCGATTCTCAAAACCCGAAATTTTAAAAACCCGAATTACTCGACTCGAAATTTTCGGGTAACCCGAACGCCCACCCCTACCGCCCGTAGTCCATCTCATCGCCCCTCTCCATTCTCCATGGACAACCTCGACGCCGAGGAAAATTTGGCGGCAACCTTAAAGTATAGGAGCACCTTGTGGCGAGGCTTGGATTTTAATGTGTTCCTGGAAGACGAAGAAAGTGCGGCAACTTTCCCGACACCGATGCCGGCTACGGATCGAGAGCTCGCAGGCACAGGAGGGCTCAACATCACCACTGGCATGCGGCGAGGGGGACACGACGTCACAACAGCTGGTAGGGGCCATGACAAGAACTACCCCGAGGTCGTCGTCGATGTCGTCGAGGACGAGCGCAGGGCTGGGCGAGGACTCTCCATCGCTAGTGTTAGCATTGTGAGCGTTGGGCATGGCCTCGCCACCGCGAACCTCGTAATGGCAAGGGCTGGGCACGGCCTCGCAACCGCGAGCACTAGGTGCGGCAATGGCTCCACGAGTGCAGGGCATGGTGTCGCCACACAGGACCAAGCTACAGATCGTGTCGCAGGTGTGCTGTAGATGTTCACAAGTTGTGTCATGTGTTACGTTTACATGTTCTTGTTAACCCCACTTGTTTATTCCAATGTTGACAAGATAATATTTTGTAGATGTTATTTCCAGACATGAAAAGTGTGACACCCCAGGTGTCTATTTCGCGTCATGTCGGGAGATTAATCCTAATCTCGGATGCTCAGTAAAAATTTCTATTTCTCGATCGTGCCTTTCTCTGTTTATCAGGCTTTCTCTTGGAAGTTCACCGAATTCAGAGTTAATCGATCGCGAGAAACAACCGATTTTGGAGCCTGTTAAAAACTTTTATTCTCAGCACGAATGCAAACTCGAAAATCATTCTCGAATTATAAATCTCATCTGAAGCTCATTTAATCAAACTCTCGACGACTGTTATCTGATCTGAGCCCGCATCTAAATTCCTCGAACTTCGATCGATGTCCGACTATTTTATCTGAGTCCGTACTCTTAAACGGAATACTCAGTATGTCGCCCTCTAATTAATTCTTACTCGACTCAGCCCAGTATCTTTGTATCAAAACCGAATTCAAAACTCCCTCCGACAGCGATTTTAAAATGTCACGATTCGCTTTCTCCGACTAAAATTCAAAGCCGATCAGAAATCTGAGAGAAACATTTATTTCTAAAATAGTGCGCGATGAATTATTTCCGAGCGAAATCAAATCCAACTCTCGGCCGAATTAATCGCTCAATCGTTCATTCGTCGAAACTCTATTTCGCTCTGTTCTCCGTGGAGACGAATTCCGCAGGAGCATTTTTATTCCGGAAAATATTTAGCGCAGCCCGATTTCGTGTTTTGGGCTAAGCCCAACCTAGCCCATTTGGCCCACTAAGAAACCCTAACCCTACCACATGCCTATAAATAGGAACTCTCTCCCTTGCAAGTTGGAGAAAATTACCACTCCCTACCCCTAGCCGCCACAGCCTTCTTCCTCCTCTCCCCCACACGCACAACTCTCTTCTTCCCTGTGCATGGCGCAGAAAAATCTCCAGCTCTGCGCGCTCCCCTCGGCCACCATGGCGCCCTCCTCCCTACTCCCTGCTGGCGAGCAACAGCTCCATGGCGCCCAGATTTTTTTCCAGCAGAGAGCTTCTTCCCCATGGAGCTTCTTCCCTGCAGGTCGCCAGCAGCCTTCTCCCTGGCCGCCGAGCTCCCTGCTCCTCCTTTGGCGAGCGGCTGCAGCAGGGGGTCTTCTTCCCCAGCGACGCTTCAGCTCCAGGACCGTCCATGGCTCCTCTCCTTGAGCGCCTTCCCTTTTGCTCCAGCCGCTGCTCCTCAACGCCGCACCCAGTTGAGCTCTGCAAGCCCGGTCTGCAGGTCCCCTCTGCTCGGACGCCGAGCTCCCTACGCCGGGTCCCCTCTCCAGCGGCACCCATCCCCCAGCAGCGCCATGGCCGAGCTCCCTGTTTCCCCGCTCCCTGCCCAAAAAAAAAAAAAATCCAGCGAGGTCCCATCTCCAGACCAGCGCCCCTGCTATCTCCTCCCCATGGCGTCGAGCTTCTCCGTCGCACCTCGGTGACGTGCCCAGCGCGCCCGCCATCCATCCCTGTGCACGGTGCCCGTCCTCCCCTCTGTTCCAGCCATGGTGCGGCACACCCTCTGATCCAAGCTCGAGCAGGTGAGGCCGCCGTCGCCCATGGCCGATACCCGGCTTTCCGGCCAGCAGCCAGCCACGCGCAGCACAACACCATGCCTGCTGTCCCAGCCACCCCGTCGAGTTCCCCTTTGCAATTTCCATGGCGCACAGCAGCCCACCCTCCAAAACACCAAGCAGCGGCAGCAACCTCCATGGCGCCCCTGCTTCCATCCCATAGCTGAGCGCCCTTGCTATTCTCTTCAATGCCCCTTGGCTGTTCGACGGAATACCCGTGAGAAATAATGTGTTGTGCGCAGCCCCGTCCGTGATGCCGTCGACCCTCGGTGAGAACCCCGTTGTCCTCGCTGTTTTTTTCGGCGTTTATGATGATTCAAGGAACTGTCGTCAACAATGTTTTGTGTTATCGCAGCTAGTGGTCGACGCCGCGCTTCACGCTTGGCTCATTCGACGAAACGCCAAGCCTTGTGGACAGCCCATGTGACTAGCCTCGATTCGTCCAGGTTGTTCACTTGGTATTTTGTGGATTAATCTGTTTAAGCTTTGGTCTATGTTGTGCATGTGTAAGAAAATGTATTTGTATGGATTGAAGTTCGTGGTGAAAGAAAAAGAAGTAGAAAAGGACTCGAACGTTTTTATATTTCGATAGGAATATATGCGATGTATCGTTTGATGTGTGCGATTTGTAGTTTGTATAATTATATTTTGGTTGATGTGGTGTACATTGGTATTGGAATGTGTGTGGGTATAAAAATGTTTTGGTTATATGTCGTAGCAAGGTTGCCTTAACATTTAGGTAAGCAAACGTGTTGTGTTGTTTAACGTGATGAGTAAATTTGAAATACATGGGATGCGAGGATTTAATTAGTGCACGTAGGTGTGTGTGTGCCGTGGTGTGGTATAGTAGTGGTGGCGTGAGATAATTGTTTGAGGTGTGCGGGTGTATGCCGTGATATGGTTACACTCGCAACGAGAAAAGATGTACACATTGGGTAACACGACACTTAAGTTGCTGTTGTATAATCGAATAAAGGATGTATTATTAAGCTTGAATCAAAATGTGGGGAACTAGTGGTACGCTAGGCAGGCGGTGTCCAAATAAATTAACCAGTTGTTGTGTAGTTGCCGTGAGTGATTTATCGTTAGTGGGTAGTTGGGTTACGAGTTATGTAAGGATTATGTTGGAAACTAGAATGCGGCGCGTAACTGTGTTCGAGTTGTGAATAATAGATAAGTAGGTCTTGTTGATGTCATTAGCAAGTGGGATGATTCCTGTGGCGCGATAAATTTTGATGGGCAAAGAACATGCGTAGTGAGTCGATCAAGTTACCCAAAAATGGTGTTAAGTTGAGGCTTAATTGTGCGTGAAGGTAATAATGTGTTTAATACTTAGAACTCTTAGTCGATCATAGAATTTATCTCGGCTTAAATGGAGGGGTGGTGACATGCCAAGGTAGTCATCAATTCCTCTATGTTTATAAGTCGAGTCAAGTCGATGCGAAATTGGTGTTCGTTAAATTATGTTTTGCATATAGTGTAATGGAGTTAGTTGTTTTGGGATCATTATTAAAATGCTCTGTTCATATGATAAATATGTATGATTGCAGAAATGTTGAAGTGTATGTGTTGTCTCGGATTGCGATGAGAAGAGGCAAGCCGACGTGTAGGATGTATAGCGGCCTATGTTGTTGCGCTAGTTAGCCGAATTTTAGATGACTTGGTTAAGCTCGTAATCAAGGCGAATTACTTGTTGTGGTCTAAATATGTATAGTTGTGGTCGCGGGTAAAGAGTAGTAGTGCTCATGTGATGTCTAATTGAAAACGCAAATTGTTGGGTGATTATCGTGAAGAATACGTTGTTAATTGGTTGTTGTAATTTTAATGCACTAAATGATTTGGATAAAATTTGTAAGGCTACTTGCTAGTCCTCATGTAATTAATTTAACTCTAAGAAGTGGTAAAGTGCTAGAATGATTCAAGTCCCTAGAGTGCTGCAATTCTTGAATTATATAGAAACTGGGATTTATTGATTGCTGTTTTGGGCTGCACGCACTGTTTTTATTGTGCTGTTTGTTTGATAAACCAAATCATGTTTTCTGTAGAAAAGTCATATAGAAGAGTTGTAGATAACATGATTATCTTGCTTGTACTGAAATTTGACAGCCATAAACCTGATTGTTTAGGAGTTGTGCTTTTCACAAGCCCAGCACCTGAATCTGTCGAATTTCTGAACAGATTTCAGAGATTGCAATGGTTGCTTAAGTTAATCTTGAAATTAGTTATTGGTGGTCACAAAAAAGTTGTAGATAACTTTATTATCTTACTTGTGTTAAAATTTGACAGCCACAGGTCTAACAGTTTAGGAGTTATGCTTTTTACAAATTCAGTAACTGAATCTGTCCAAATTCTGGACAGATTTCAGAAACTGCATTGTTTGCTTAAGTTAATGTTAAAATCAGTCCTTGTCAATTATAAGAAAGTTGTAGAGGCTTTTCTTATCTTGCTTGTGTTAAAATTTCATAACTATAGGCCTGACGGTTTAAGAGTTATGAATTTTACAGACTGGTTGTTGTGTTCTGTCCACTGTCAGAACAGATTTCGAAAACTGTAATATTTGATTTAGTTAAACCTGGAATCACTTCTTGGTGATTATAAAAGTTGTGTAGTACTTTTGCTAAGCTTTTCAAAAAGTCTTAGATCACTCTTTTTGGTGGTCTGAAGATTAAGTTACATGTGTTTGAAGTGTAAAGACTAAATCTGTCCAGTTTTGGACAGCACAGCCTTCATAATATATTTTACCCTTGATACATGCTAAACCAGCTAGGGATGTTTATAAATGATATGTAGACAATTTAATTAGCTTTCCAGAAAGTCTAGGATCAATTTGTTTGGATGTCTGAATCTTCAGTTGTAAATTTTTGAAGTTGCAAGTCTGCATCTGTCCAAATCTGGACAGAACCGTTGTGTTAGCACTGTTTGACCTTGCTAAGTGCTGAATCCTGTGGAGGTAAAAATACCAAAGTCGTAGAGCACTTTTTAAGCTTTCCAAAAAGTCCTAGTTTGCTATATTTGGATTCATATTTTAAAAGTTATGATTAAAACAAGTGACTGCTGTATTGCTGTCCAAAAATCTGCAAGTGCCCATTTGATGATTGAGTTCACCCGTTTGGCTAAAAATGCTTAGTTAGCACTTAGCGGGCATAGACTCGTAATGGCTAAACTTGGGTTGACATGTGTTCCACGATTAATGTACTTGCTTGCTGTAGTTGAGGGTGGATAAGAGTTCCGTAGTTATTAATGTCTATGTCGTATTCAAACTTACGTTGTCTTGGTGGGACTTGTGTGGTCGGTGATGCTTTTGTGTGATAAATAGAAGAAATAAAGAAAAGTCATATCAAGTTAAATAAATGCGTGTACTTGTGATTGTCATAGTTGTGTTGTGTAAATATACAAAATGTGGTTGTCTTGTTAATGGTGTTAATGATGAACGTTGATAACGTACGAATAGCTAGCGCTTACGTATAGTCGTTGCAATATCTTACTAAGTGGTGTTTAGTTCGCTACCATGTATTGTATATCTTGTGATATTTTTCACCATATTCATCCATATGCATCTTGCATCTCATTTAGGACCGAGAGATGCCGATCGAGCAACTGACGTGGTGCCAACCACAAGATGCAATTGGTGGACGACCTGAAGGATGGACATAACCAGTGGATGCTCGCCAAGCGAGTACCTCCCCCAGCAAACACTATCTAAGTGTTAAAATAAAGGCAAGCCCCGGTTTTATGCATAACCGTTATATATGCTATTTTACTGCACTTAATGTTTGTAGGCTTGTACTGTGCACTTAAGTGTAGGAGTTGACTGAAACCCTAGTTGCATGAACTCAGGATTCCCCTTTGAGATGGATACTAGTATGCTAGGTCGAGTAGCTGCTTTACTAAATAGGGATCTCGGTAGAAGTCGAGTGATTTTTCTAGCACTCGCGCGAGGTCAGGAATTGGTTGTATCCATTTTGATATCATAATGGTGGTGGTCTGTGGACAACGGTCCATGGGGATGCGTTGTCTACGAGACGGAAATTGGAATAAGGATTAAGGTGTGGTACCGTGAGTCAAGCGTTTGAACGTACTAAACACATACCGAGAAATATGGTAAATCGGTAAGCCTAGTACCTGAGTGAACCTGCCCGCAGACTTTACCCCTCACGCGACCTGAGACGAGGTCTCCCATTCCGGTTATGGTGGGTACAAGTGCGGCCACTGCACGACGGCCAGTCGGGGTCAGTGGGGCATTGTACGCCAAGGCGGTGAGCCCTGATCTGTTGCCAGGGAATCGATGGGGACAGTTGATGTGTGTGGGGACGGAGTGCCCCTACATGTCGTGTGTTTAGGTTTACCTTGCAAGGTTTAAAAACTCGATTCGAATCGTCTGCTTCTCGCAGCTAATGAGACTGCTTGATCCATGCTGCTACATTGAGTAATAAGTGGAAATGAGGTGACTGGCAAAAGATGTTGTTTGATAAAAATGTTTGATACCATGTATGATTAGCTAGGTACACATCTAGTTTAAAAGGATCATACTAAAACTTGAAAAGCTAAAACTTGTTTTAGACTCAGCTAGTGCTTTTGGCAAACCAAACCCCTCAGCCAAATAGCTGCATGTCTAGAGGTAGAGGAGTAGACTCCTCACACCGGGTAAGTCTAGCTGAGTATTAGTATACTCAGCCTTGCTTGTGGCATAATTTTTGCAGGTACTTCTTAGGTTGATTGGTTGATGGTGTGACTTGGCCTTCATCCCTGCCACCGGGATAGACAGTCGAGTGGGTTATTGCTTCCGCAGGAGAGGACCAGGAGGAGTAGCGTGGCCAGGCTTCGCCATGTTACTCGGTTTTCTCTGTTAGTTATTTCCGCTGCATTAAAATTTATGGTTATTATTTCTGAAACTCGGATAATGTAATCACTAATGACACTTATTAAATTTGTGGTATTATGTTTTATTGTATTTCTCTGTGCCTCACCTTCGTGTGAGCTAGTGGTATTCGATCCTGGTTAAGTGGCTTTATCGGACTAGATCCGAGGGACTGACGGGTTATTCCTATTTAAGTGTGGTCTAGCCTCTAAGGCGGGACTTAGTCACTTAAGTTGGAATAATTCGGGCGGTTCCGCCACAGCTGGTATCGGAGCGAATACCAGTACAGAGAAGTCAATAAGTCATGATTCCAACCTTTTCTAAAGTAAAACTTGCTTAGAAACCAAAGTTGGATAGATCGTCAGGACGATAAGGATAGACCTAGGACGTGAAGCCCTAGGAATAGATGGGTAGCTAGGTGGCTAGTTATTTAGGCCATAAAGGCTACTACTACTATTAATAAGGATGTTGTAGAAGCATCCGAAAAATTAGTTAGGTCTGAGAAGACGACTAGAATAAGCATGCATCATGATTGTCGCATTATAAATGTCTCTTGTGCACCAATATGCTTCTCTCACCTTTATTCCAATAATAAAAACTCGTGAATAATGTGTTGTATTGCTGTGTTATGAAATATAAGAAATGCCTTATCTCTCGCCTAATTAGTAAGTCTTGCTAGGTTGTGTTATGTGTTTCTCTTGCCTTGCTATCTAGGTGGTATTCTAAATGTTCAACCCTTTTTACAAAAAAAAAAGGTTGTCTGTTCTTCTCGTGAAAAGATTTCCCCCTCCAAACAACCTTGAGTTTAGCAAGTGAAACCCTTGTAAAACATGCTTGTGTTGGTGTTTTCTAACCCTTGTGTGTTTCCCCCTTGAAGTTGCACCTGCACGGCTTGTAGACCTCCATAGCTTGATCGCTAGACCAACCCAAGTCCCCTTGTGCACTTGTTGTGTCAAAAAAATTGTTGTTGGTGTCTAGTTGCGCAAACCCTATCAAGGCCATGTTTCTTTCCATAAATCTTGCCCCTAAAACTTCATAGTATTTTTGTTGATCATCTTAGCTGATCCTGTTTGCCTACCTCTCCTTTGTCCGAATCTGGTAACCCTTTTTCTTGTGAATCATGTTGTGGCTTTATCATCCGAATCCCTGGATCCTTTAATGATTCTGCCCCATTATCTGGTTATCTGCTATAACCCGTTCTCAAGTATCAGATGTTGATCTTGCCTAAATCTCTCATTTCTGGTCATTCTCATACCCCCTTCTCCGAGGATCATGACGATGTTTTATCAATTTTATCTCTAAATGGTGTACCCATCGGGTTCAATGGATTCCGTTGTTGTCCTTGGTTCTCATGTCTCTAAAAGCTCAACAATCTATTTTGATCTCATGGTCGGTTCATCCTCATATCAAATCTCGTGCTAATATCTGATCTGATAATCTCCATGTTGATCATAACATAGTTCTCTGAGTTAAATAAAAAAAAATTCTCATCTGATGCTCTTTTGCCAATAATCTTTGCTTCAACTTTAGTCACATTTTCTGAGCCATACTCTCATGGGCTCCATCTATCTATGCTATGTGAATTTCTTATTGGTTACGTTTGGTAATGGTGTCATGACTAACGACTGATGGTGCTGCGACGAGACCGAGAGCCTACTATGGTGCACACATGGTTGAGCTGCTCGGCACGCGCTGGTATCATGGTTAATAGTCGTGATCCATTACGAGACTATACTGATGTGCTATCTTTTGTTAACATTCTCTCAAAGTGATCGCTGCATTTTGTCTCAACATGCCGCGATATTCTATCCAAATCTATCTTCAGTATCTTGTCAGATACCCTCTCACGAATTTGCATCTACCTTTAGCCTGGATGTTACATGCTTCTCCACCCTTGAAGACCCTCATCTGAATCTCGGGACGAGATTCTTTTTAAGGGGGGAAGGCTGTGACACCCCAGGTGTCTATTTCGCGTCATGTCGGGAGATTAATCCTAATCTCGGATGCTCAGTAAAAATTTCTATTTCTCGATCGTGCCTTTCTCTGTTTATCAGGCTTTCTCTTGGAAGTTCACCGAATTCAGAGTTAATCGATCGCGAGAAACAACCGATTTTGGAGCCTGTTAAAAACTTTTATTCTCAGCACGAATGCAAACTCGAAAATCATTCTCGAATTATAAATCTCATCTGAAGCTCATTTAATCAAACTCTCGACGACTGTTATCTAATCTGAGCCCGCATCTAAATTCCTCGAACTTCGATCGATGTCCGACTATTTTATCCGAGTCCGTACTCTTAAACGGAATACTCAGTATGTCGCCCTCTAATTAATTCTTACTCGACTCAGCCCAGTATCTTTGTATCAAAACCGAATTCAAAACTCCCTCCGACAGCGATTTTAAAATGTCACGATTCGCTTTCTCCGACTAAAATTCAAAGCCGATCAGAAATCTGAGAGAAACATTTATTTCTAAAATAGTGCGCGATGAATTATTTCCGAGCGAAATCAAATCCAACTCTCGGCCGAATTAATCGCTCAATCGTTCATTCGTCGAAACTCTATTTCGCTCTGTTCTCCGTGGAGACGAATTCCGCAGGAGCATTTTTATTCCGGAAAATATTTAGCGCAGCCCGATTTCGTGTTTTGGGCCAAGCCCAACCTAGCCCATTTGGCCCACTAAGAAACCCTAACCCTACCACATGCCTATAAATAGGAACTCTCTCCCTTGCAAGTTGGAGAAAATTACCACTCCCTACCCCTAGCCGCCACAGCCTTCTTCCTCCTCTCCCCCACACGCACAACTCTCTTCTTCCCTGTGCATGGCGCAGAAAAATCTCCAGCTCTGCGCGCTCCCCTCGGCCACCATGGCGCCCTCCTCCCTACTCCCTGCTGGCGAGCAACAGCTCCATGGCGCCCAGATTTTTTTCCAGCAGAGAGCTTCTTCCCCATGGAGCTTCTTCCCTGCAGGTCGCCAGCAGCCTTCTCCCTGGCCGCCGAGCTCCCTGCTCCTCCTTTGGCGAGCGGCTGCAGCAGGGGGTCTTCTTCCCCAGCGACGCTTCAGCTCCAGGACCGTCCATGGCTCCTCTCCTTGAGCGCCTTCCCTTTTGCTCCAGCCGCTGCTCCTCAACGCCGCACCCAGTTGAGCTCTGCAAGCCCGGTCTGCAGGTCCCCTCTGCTCGGACGCCGAGCTCCCTACGCCGGGTCCCCTCTCCAGCGGCACCCATCCCCCAGCAGCGCCATGGCCGAGCTCCCTGTTTCCCCGCTCCCTGCCCAAAAAAAAATCCAGCGAGGTCCCATCTCCAGACCAGCGCCCCTGCTATCTCCTCCCCATGGCGTCGAGCTTCTCCGTCGCACCTCGGTGACGTGCCCAGCGCGCCCGCCATCCATCCCTGTGCACGGCGCCCGTCCTCCCCTCTGTTCCAGCCATGGTGCGGCACACCCTCTGATCCAAGCTCGAGCAGGTGAGGCCGCCGTCGCCCATGGCCGATGCCCGGCTTTCCGGCCAGCAGCCAGCCACGCGCAGCACAACACCATGCCTGCTGTCCCAGCCACCCCGTCGAGTTCCCCTTTGCAATTTCCATGGCGCACAGCAGCCCACCCTCCAAAACACCAAGCAGCGGCAGCAACCTCCATGGCGCCCCTGCTTCCATCCCATAGCTGAGCGCCCTTGCTATTCTCTTCAATGCCCCTTGGCTGTTCGACGGAATACCCGTGAGAAATAATGTGTTGTGCGCAGCCCCGTCCGTGATGCCGTCGACCCTCGGTGAGAACCCCGTTGTCCTCGCTGTTTTTTTCGGCGTTTATGATGATTCAAGGAACTGTCGTCAACAATGTTTTGTGTTATCGCAGCTAGTGGTCGACGCCGCGCTTCGCGCTTGGCTCATTCGACGAAACGCCAAGCCTTGTGGACAGCCCATGTGACTAGCCTCGATTCGTCCAGGTTGTTCACTTGGTATTTTGTGGATTAATCTGTTTAAGCTTTGGTCTATGTTGTGCATGTGTAAGAAAATGTATTTGTATGGATTGAAGTTCGTGGTGAAAGAAAAAGAAGTAGAAAAGGACTCGAACGTTTTTATATTTCGATAGGAATATATGCGATGTATCGTTTGATGTGTGCGATTTGTAGTTTGTATAATTATATTTTGGTTGATGTGGTGTACATTGGTATTGGAATGTGTGTGGGTATAAAAATGTTTTGGTTATATGTCGTAGCAAGGTTGCCTTAACATTTAGGTAAGCAAACGTGTTGTGTTGTTTAACGTGATGAGTAAATTTGAAATACATGGGATGCGAGGATTTAATTAGTGCACGTAGGTGTGTGTGTGCCGTGGTGTGATATAGTAGTGGTGGCGTGAGATAATTGTTTGAGGTGTGCGGGTGTATGCCGTGATATGGTTACACTCGCAACGAGAAAAGATGTACACATTGGGTAACACGACACTTAAGTTGCTGTTGTATAATCGAATAAAGGATGTATTATTAAGCTTGAATCAAAATGTGGGGAACTAGTGGTACGCTAGGCAGGCGGTGTCCAAATAAATTAACCAGTTGTTGTGTAGTTGCCGTGAGTGATTTATCGTTAGTGGGTAGTTGGGTTACGAGTTATGTAAGGATTATGTTGGAAACTAGAATGCGGCGCGTAACTGTGTTCGAGTTGTGAATAATAGATAAGTAGGTCTTGTTGATGTCATTAGCAAGTGGGATGATTCCTGTGGCGCGATAAATTTTGATGGGCAAAGAACATGCGTAGTGAGTCGATCAAGTTACCCAAAAATGGTGTTAAGTTGAGGCTTAATTGTGCGTGAAGGTAATAATGTGTTTAATACTTAGAACTCTTAGTCGATCATAGAATTTATCTCGGCTTAAATGGAGGGGTGGTGACATGCCAAGGTAGTCATCAATTCCTCTATGTTTATAAGTCGAGTCAAGTCGATGCGAAATTGGTGTTCGTTAAATTATGTTTTGCATATAGTGTAATGGAGTTAGTTGTTTTGGGATCATTATTAAAATGCTCTGTTCATATGATAAATATGTATGATTGCAGAAATGTTGAAGTGTATGTGTTGTCTCGGATTGCGATGAGAAGAGGCAAGCCGACGTGTAGGATGTATAGCGGCCTATGTTGTTGCGCTAGTTAGCCGAATTTTAGATGACTTGGTTAAGCTCGTAATCAAGGCGAATTACTTGTTGTGGTCTAAATATGTATAGTTGTGGTCGCGGGTAAAGAGTAGTAGTGCTCATGTGATGTCTAATTGAAAACGCAAATTGTTGGGTGATTATCGTGAAGAATACGTTGTTAATTGGTTGTTGTAATTTTAATGCACTAAATGATTTGGATAAAATTTGTAAGGCTACTTGCTAGTCCTCATGTAATTAATTTAACTCTAAGAAGTGGTAAAGTGCTAGAATGATTCAAGTCCCTAGAGTGCTGCAATTCTTGAATTATATAGAAACTGGGATTTATTGATTGCTGTTTTGGGCTGCACGCACTGTTTTTGTTGTGCTGTTTGTTTGATAAACCAAATCATGTTTTCTGTAGAAAAGTCATATAGAAGAGTTGTAGATAACATGATTATCTTGCTTGTACTAAAATTTGACAGCCATAAACCTGATTGTTTAGGAGTTGTGCTTTTCACAAGCCCAGCACCTGAATCTGTCGAATTTCTGAACAGATTTCAGAGATTGCAATGGTTGCTTAAGTTAATCTTGAAATTAGTTATTGGTGGTCACAAGAAAGTTGTAGATAACTTTATTATCTTACTTGTGTTAAAATTTGACAGCCACAGGTCTAACAGTTTAGGAGTTATGCTTTTTACAAATTCAGTAACTGAATCTGTCCAAATTCTGGACAGATTTCAGAAACTGCATTGTTTGCTTAAGTTAATGTTAAAATCAGTCCTTGTCAATTATAAGAAAGTTGTAGAGGCTTTTCTTATCTTGCTTGTGTTAAAATTTCATAACTATAGGCCTGACGGTTTAAGAGTTATGAATTTTACAGACTGGTTGTTGTGTTCTGTCCACTGTCAGAACAGATTTCGAAAACTGTAATATTTGATTTAGTTAAACCTGGAATCACTTCTTGGTGATTATAAAAGTTGTGTAGTACTTTTGCTAAGCTTTTCAAAAAGTCTTAGATCACTCTTTTTGGTGGTCTGAAGATTAAGTTACATGTGTTTGAAGTGTAAAGACTAAATCTGTCCAGTTTTGGACAGCACAGCCTTCATAATATATTTTACCCTTGATACATGCTAAACCAGCTAGGGATGTTTATAAATGATATGTAGACAATTTAATTAGCTTTCCAGAAAGTCTAGGATCAATTTGTTTGGATGTCTGAATCTTCAGTTGTAAATTTTTGAAGTTGCAAGTCTGCATCTGTCCAAATCTGGACAGAACCGTTGTGTTAGCACTGTTTGACCTTGCTAAGTGCTGAATCCTGTGGAGGTAAAAATACCAAAGTCGTAGAGCACTTTTTAAGCTTTCCAAAAAGTCCTAGTTTGCTATATTTGGATTCATATTTTAAAAGTTATGATTAAAACAAGTGACTGCTGTATTGCTGTCCAAAAATCTGCAAGTGCCCATTTGATGATTGAGTTCACCCGTTTGGCTAAAAATGCTTAGTTAGCACTTAGCGGGCATAGACTCGTAATGGCTAAACTTGGGTTGACATGTGTTCCACGATTAATGTACTTGCTTGCTGTAGTTGAGGGTGGATAAGAGTTCCGTAGTTATTAATGTCTATGTCGTATTCAAACTTACGTTGTCTTGGTGGGACTTGTGTGGTCGGTGATGCTTTTGTGTGATAAATAGAAGAAATAAAGAAAAGTCATATCAAGTTAAATAAATGCGTGTACTTGTGATTGTCATAGTTGTGTTGTGTAAATATACAAAATGTGGTTGTCTTGTTAATGGTGTTAATGATGAACGTTGATAACGTACGAATAGCTAGCGCTTACGTATAGTCGTTGCAATATCTTACTAAGTGGTGTTTAGTTCGCTACCATGTATTGTATATCTTGTGATATTTTTCACCATATTCATCCATATGCATCTTGCATCTCATTTAGGACCGAGAGATGCCGATCGAGCAACTGACGTGGTGCCAACCACAAGATGCAATTGGTGGACGACCTGAAGGATGGACATAACCAGTGGATGCTCGCCAAGCGAGTACCTCCCCCAGCAAACACTATCTAAGTGTTAAAATAAAGGCAAGCCCCGGTTTTATGCATAACCGTTATATATGCTATTTTACTGCACTTAATGTTTGTAGGCTTGTATTGTGCACTTAAGTGTAGGAGTTGACTGAAACCCTAGTTGCATGAACTCAGGATTCCCCTTTGAGATGGATACTAGTATGCTAGGTCGAGTAGCTGCTTTACTAAATAGGGATCTCGGTAGAAGTCGAGTGATTTTTCTAGCACTCGCGCGAGGTCAGGAATTGGTTGTATCCATTTTGATATCATAATGGTGGTGGTCTGTGGACAACGGTCCATGGGGATGCGTTGTCTACGAGACGGAAATTGGAATAAGGATTAAGGTGTGGTACCGTGAGTCAAGCGTTTGAACGTACTAAACACATACCGAGAAATATGGTAAATCGGTAAGCCTAGTACCTGAGTGAACCTGCCCGCAGACTTTACCCCTCACGCGACCTGAGACGAGGTCTTCCATTCCGGTTATGGTGGGTACAAGTGCGGCCACTGCACGACGGCCAGTCGGGGTCAGTGGGGCATTGTACGCCAAGGCGGTGAGCCCTGATCTGTTGCCAGGGAATCGATGGGGACGGTTGATGTGTGTGGGGACGGAGTGCCCCTACATGTCGTGTGTTTAGGTTTACCTTACAAGGTTTAAAAACTCGATTCGAATCGTCTGCTTCTCGCAGCTAATGAGACTGCTTGATCCATGCTGCTACATTGAGTAATAAGTGGAAATGAGGTGACTGGCAAAAGATGTTGTTTGATAAAAATGTTTGATACCATGTATGATTAGCTAGGTACACATCTAGTTTAAAAGGATCATACTAAAACTTGAAAAGCTAAAACTTGTTTTAGACTCAGCTAGTGCTTTTGGCAAACCAAACCCCTCAGCCAAATAGCTGCATGTCTAGAGGTAGAGGAGTAGACTCCTCACACCGGGTAAGTCTAGCTGAGTATTAGTATACTCAGCCTTGCTTGTGGCATAATTTTTGCAGGTACTTCTTAGGTTGATTGGTTGATGGTGTGACTTGGCCTTCATCCCTGCCACCGGGATAGACGGTCGAGTGGGTTATTGCTTCCGCAGGAGAGGACCAGGAGGAGTAGCGTGGCCAGGCTTCGCCATGTTACTCGGTTTTCTCCGTTAGTTATTTCCGCTGCATTAAAATTTATGGTTATTATTTCTGAAACTCGGATAATGTAATCACTAATGACACTTATTAAATTTGTGGTATTATGTTTTATTGTATTTCTCTGTGCCTCACCTTCGTGTGAGCTAGTGGTATTCGATCCTGGTTAAGTGGCTTTATCGGACTAGATCCGAGGGACTGACGGGTTATTCCTATTTAAGTGTGGTCTAGCCTCTAAGGCGGGACTTAGTCACTTAAGTTGGAATAATTCGGGCGGTTCCGCCACAAAAAGCGGATAACACAAGGTTCGCAAGGGTCTGTTCGTTCTGTTCGTGGCCGTGGACGAGGGTCAGTGGAACATTTCATCGCAACTGAATTGTTTAAGAAAGCTGAGAACAGGGAACATTCAAAGCATTTGAGACAGATGAAGGAAGATTATGGTTGAAGCTTCATTGTGCTAATGTAGGCTACATTTAGTAGATATTTTATGAGATATTGTGAGTTTTTAATTACAATACTTGTTATGTTATGCGTTGGTGAACAAGAACATTGTTACATACCGTCATCAACTATGTTATGAGACCTTGTTATTTTATTGTGAACTAAACCATATTATGTTATTGTATTATGTTATGTGTAGACGGGCTAAAAGGGAATTAGGATTACACCTATTTCCTAAGTAATTTTGGTGGTTGAATTGCCCAACACAAATAATTGGACTAACTAGTTTGCTCTAGTCTATAAGTTCTACAGGTGCCAAAGGTTTACAACAAGCCAATAAAAAGACCAAGAAAAGGGTTTAAACAAAGAGAGCAAGGGACAACCGAAGTGTGCCCTGGACTGGCGCACCGGACTGTCCGGTGTTCCACCGGACAGTGTCCGGTGCACCAGGGGACTTCAAGCTAAACTCAACACCTTCGGGAATTCTCAGAGGCGCTCCGCTATAATTCACCGGACTGCCCGGTGCAACACCGGACAGTGTCCGGTGCCCCAAGGGAGAGCGACTCTGAACTCGCCAGCTTCGGGAATCCGCTCTGCTATAATTCACCGGACATGTCCGGTGCACACCGGACTGTCCGGTGAGCCAGCGGAGCAACGGCTACTTCACGCGCAACGGTCGACTGCAACACATTAAATGCGCGCCTGCGCGCGTAGAGGACAGAGCACGCGCGGGTGGCACACCGGACAGTCTACAGGACTTGTCCGGTGCGCCACCGGACAGCCAGGCGGGCCCACAAGACAGAGCTCCAACGGTCGGAACCCAACGGCCAGGTGACGTGGCTAGCGCATCGGACACTGTCTGGTGGCGCACCGGACTGTCCGGTGCGCCATGCGATAGCAGTCTCCACCAAACGGCTAGTTTGGTGGTTGGGGTTATAAATACCCCCAACCACCCCACATTCAAGTCATCCACGTTTTCCACCTTCTAACTACTTACAAGAGCTCTATCATTCAATTCTAGACACACCCAAGTGATCAAATCCTCTCCCAATTCCACACAAAGCTTTAGTGTTAAGTGAGAGAGATGTGTTGTGTTCTTTTGAGCTCTTGCGCTTGGATTGCTTCTTTCTCTCATTCTTTCTTGCGATCAACTCAATTGTAACCGAGGCAAGAGACACCAATTGTGTGGTGGTCCTTGTGGGGAAGTTTGATTCCCGTTTGATTGAGAAGAGAAGCTCACTCGGCCTGAGGGACCGTTTGAGAGAGGGAAAGGGTTGAAAGAGACCCGGTCTTTGTGACCACCTCAACGGGGAGTAGGTTTTGCGAGAACCGAACCTCGATAAAACAAATCCGTGTGTCATACTCTTTATTCGCTTGCGATTTGTTTTGCACCCTCTCTCTCGGACTCGGTTATATTTCTAACGCTAACCCGGCTTGTAGTTGTGATTAAGTTTGTAAATTTCAGATTCGCCCTATTCACCCCCTCTAGGCGACTTTCAATTGGTATCAGAGGTCGTGCTTCATTAGAGCCTAACCGCTCGAAGTGATGTCGGGAGATCATGCCAAGAAGGAGATGGAGACCGGCGACAAGCACACTACAAGCCACGGGAAAGCTTCATCGGAAGAGTCCCGCAACAAGGGGAAGGGGAAGGAGAAGAAATCCTCTTCCCACAAGTCGCATCGGAGTGGCGACAAGAAAAAGAAGATGAGGAAGGTGGTCTACTACGAGACCGATACTTCATCACCTTCTACCTCCGGCTCCGACGCGCCGTCTGTTACTTCTAAGCGCCATGAGCGCAAGAAGTTTAGTAAGATCCCCCTACGCTATCCTCGCATTCCTAAACATACACCTTTACTTTCCGTCCCATTAGGCAAACCACCAACGTTTGATGGTGAAGATTATGCTAGGTGGAGTGATTTGATGCGATTTCATCTAACCTCACTCCACAAAAGTATATGGGATGTTGTTGAGTTTGGTGTACAGGTACCATCCATAGGGGATGAAGATTATGATGAGGACGAAGTGGCCCAAATCCAACACTTCAACTCCCAAGCCTCAACTATACTCCTCGCCTCTCTAAGTCGAGAGGAGTATAATAAGGTGCAAGGGTTGAAAAATGCTAAGGAGATTTGGGACACGCTAAAGACCGCGCACGAAGGAGACGAGGTGACCAAAATCACCAAGCGGGAAATGATCGAGGGGGAGCTCGGTCGCTTCTGACTTCGCCAAGGGGAGGAGCCACAAGACATGTACAACCGGCTCAAAACCTTGGTGAACCAAGTGCGCAACCTCGGGAGCAAGAAATGGGATGACCATGAAATGGTCAAGGTTATTCTAAGATCCCTCGTTTTTCTTAACCCTACGCAAGTTCAATTAATTCAAGGAAATCCTAGATATACACTAATGTCTCCCGAGGAGGTAATTGGGAATTTTGTGAGCTTTGAATTGATGATCAAAGGCTCGAAGAAAATCAACGAGCTTGATGGCCCCTCCACGTCCGAAGCACAACCGGTCGCATTCAAAGCGACGGAGGAGAAGAAGGAGGAGTCTACATCAAGTAGACAACCAATCGATGCCTCAAAGCTCGACAATGAGGAGATGGCGCTCGTCACCAAGAGATTCCGCCAAATCCTCAAGCAAAGGAGGGGGAAGGACCACAAATCCCGCTCCAAGAAAGTTTGCTACAAGTGTGGTAAGCCCGGTCACTTTATAGCAAAATGTCCTATTTCTAGTGACAGTGACAGGGGCGACGACAAGAAGGGGAGAAGAAAGGAGAAGAAGAGGTACTACAAGAAGAAGGGCGGCGATGCCCATGTTTGCCGGGAATGGGACTCCGACGAGAGCTCCACCGACTCCTCCTCCGACGAGGACGCCGCAAAAACATCGCCGTCACCAAAGGTCTCCTCTTCCCCAACGTCGGCCACAAGTGCCTCATGGCAAAAGACGGCAAAAAAAGAATAAGGTTAAATCCAAATCCTCCACTAAATATGAGTCCTCTAGTGATGATAATGCTAGTGATGAGGAGGATAATTTGCGTACCTTTTTTGCCAACCTAAACATGCAACAAAAAGAAAAGTTAAATGAATTAATTAGTGCCATCCATGAAAAGGATGACCTCTTGGACACCCAAGAGGACTTCCTAATTAAGGAAAACAAAAAGCATGTTAAGGTTAAAAATGCTTATGCTCTAGAAGTTGAAAAATGTGAGAAATTAACTAGTGAGCTAAGCACATGCCATGATATTATCAACAACCTTAGAAATGAAAATGCTAGTTTAATTGCTAAGGTGGATTCAAATGCTTGTAATGTTTCAATTCCCAATCTTAAAGATGATAATGTTGATTTACTTGCTAAGATTGAAGAATTAAATGTTACTCTTGCTAGCCTTAGGACTGAAAATAAGAAATTAATTGCTAAGGCTAAAGAACTAGATGTTTGCAATATTACAATTTACGATCTTAGAGATAAAAATGATATATTGCATGCTAAGATTGTTGAACTTAATTCTTGCAAACCCTCTACATCTACCACTGAGCATGTCACTATTTGCACTAGATGTAGAGATATTGATGTTAATGCTATACATGATCACCTTTCCATGATTAAACAACAAAATGATCATATAGCTAAATTAGATGCTAAAATTGCCGAGCATGAACTAGAAAATGAAAAATTTAAGTTTGCTCGTAGTATGCTTTATAATGGGAGACGCCCTGGCATTAAGGATGGCATTGGCTTCCAACAGGGAGGCAATGTCAAACTCAATGCCCCTCCTAAGAAATTGTCCAACTTTGTTAAGGGCAAGGCTCCCATGCCTCAGGATAACGAGGGTTACATTTTGTACCCTGCTGGTTATCCCAAGAGCAAAATTAGGAGAATTCATTCTAGGAAGTCTCACTCTGGCTCTAACCATGCTTTTATGTATAAGGGTGAGACATCTAGTTCTAGGCAACCAACCCGTGCTAAGTTGCCTAAGAAGAAAACTCCTAGTGCATCAAATGACCATAGCATTTCATTCAAAACTTTTGATGCATCATATGTTTTAACTAACAAATCCGGCAAGGTAGTTGCCAAGTATGTCGGGGGCAAGCACAAGGGGTCAAAGACTTGTGTTTGTGTACCCAAAGTTCTTGTGTCTAATGCCAAAGGACCCAAAACCATTTGGGTACCTAAAGTCAAGAACTAAACTTGTTTTGTAGGTTTATGCATCCGGGGGCTCAAGTTGGATCATCGACAGCGGGTGCACAAACCACATGACAGGGGAGAAGAAAATGTTCTCCTCCTACGAGAAAAACCAAGATCCCCAACGAGCTATCACATTCGGGGATGGAAACCAAGGTTTGGTCAAAGGATTGGGTAAAATTGCTATATCACCTGACCATTCCATCTCCAATGTTTTTCTTGTAGATTCTTTAGATTACAATTTGCTTTCCGTTTCTCAATTATGTCAAATGGGCTACAACTGTCTATTTACTGATGTAGGTGTCACTGTCTTTAGAAGAAGTGATGATTCAGTAGCATTTAAGGGAGTGTTAGAGGATCAGCTATACTTGGTAGATTTTGATAGAGCTGAACTCGACACTTGCTTAATTGCTAAGACTAACATGGGTTGGCTCTAGCACCGCCGACTAGCCCATGTTGGGATGAAGAATCTTCATAAGCTTCTAAAGGGAGAGCACATTTTAGGATTGACAAATGTTCATTTTGAAAAAGACAGGATTTGTAGCGCATGCCAAGCAGGAAAGCAAGTTGGTGCTCATCATCCACAAAGAACATTATGACGACTGACAGGCCGCTGGAGCTCCTACACATGGACCTATTCGGCCCGATTGCTTACATAAGCATCGGCGGGAGTAAGTACTGTCTAGTTATTGTGGATGATTATTCTTGCTTCACTTGGGTGTTCTTTTTGCAGGAAAAATCTCATACCCAAGAAACCTTAAAGGGATTCTTGAGACGGGCTCAAAACGAGTTCGACTTAAGGATCAAGAAAATTAGAAGCGACAACGGGACGGAGTTCAAGAACTCACAAATCGAAGGCTTCCTTGAGGAGGAGGGCATCAAGCATGAGTTCTCTTCTCCCTACACCCACACAACAAAATGGTGTAGTGGAGAGGAAGAATAGAACTCTATTGGACATGGCTAGAACCATGCTTGATGAGTACAAGACTTCGGATCGGTTTTGGGCCGAGGCAGTCAACACCGCCTGCTACGCCATCAACCGGTTATATCTACACCGAATCCTCAAGAAGACATCATACGAACTCCTAACCAGTAAAAAGCCCAATATTTCATATTTTAGAGTCTTTGGTAGCAAATGCTTTATTCTTATTAAAAGAGGTAGAAAATCTAAATTTGCTCCTAAGACCATAGAAGGCTTTTTACTAGGATATGATTCAAACACAAGGGCATATAGAGTCTTTAACAAGTCCTCTGGACAAGTTGAAGTTTCTTGTGACGTTGTGTTTGATGAGACTAACGGCTCTCAAGTAGAGCAAGTTGATCTTAATGAGATAGGTGATGAAGAGGCTCTGTGCATCGCGCTAAGGAACATGTCCATTGGGGATGTGTGTCCTAAGGAATCCGAAGAGCCTCCAAATGCACAAGATCAACCATCCTCCTCCACGCAAGTATCTCCACCAACTCAAAATGAGGACGAGGCTAAAGATGATGAAGAAGAAGATCAAAGAGATGAGCCACCTCAAGATGACGACAATGATCAAGGGGGAGATGCAAATGATCAAGACAAGGAGGATGAAGAACCAAGGCCACCACACCCAAGAGTCCACCAAGCAATCCAACGAGATCACCCCGTCGACACCATCCTCGGCGACATTCATAAAGGGGTAACCACTAGATCTCGTGTTGCATATTTTTGTGAGCATTACTCCTTTGTTTCCTCTATTGAGCCACACAGGATAGAGGAAGCACTACAAGATTCGGATTGGGTGGTGGCGATGCAAGAGGAGCTCAACAACTTCACTAGGAATGAGGTATGGCATTTGGTTCCACGTCCTAATCAAAATGTTGTAGGAACCAAGTGGGTGTTCCGCAACAAGCAAGATGAGCATGGTGTGGTGACAAGGAACAAAGCCCGACTTGTGGCCAAAGGATACTCCCAAGTTGAAGGTTTGGATTTTGGTGAAACCTATGCACCCGTAGCTAGGCTTGAGTCAATTCACATATTATTGGCCTATGCTACTTACCATGGCTTTAAGCTCTATCAAATGGACGTGAAAAGTGCCTTCCTCAATGGACCAATCAAGGAAGAGGTCTATGTTGAGCAACCCCTCGGCTTTGAAGATAGTGAGTACCCTAACCATGTGTATAAACTCTCTAAGGCGCTTTATGGGCTCAAGCAAGCCCCAAGAGCATGGTATGAATGCCTTAGAGATTTCCTTATCACTAATGGATTCAAAGTCGGAAAGGCCGATCCTACACTCTTTACCAAAACACTTGAAAATGATTTGTTTGTATGCCAAATTTATGTTGATGATATTATATTTGGGTCTACTAACGAATCTACATGTGAAGAGTTTAGTAGGATCATGACACAAAAATTCGAGATGTCAATGATGGGGGAGTTGAAGTATTTCTTGGGATTTCAAGTAAAGCAACTCCAAGAGGGCACCTTCATTAGCCAAACAAAGTACTCAAGATATTCTAAGCAAGTTTGGGATGAAGGATGCCAAGCCCATCAAGACACCCATGGGAACCAATGGGCATCTCGACCTCGACACGGAAGGTAAATCCGTAGATCAAAAGGTATACCGGTCGATGATAGGCTCTTTACTCTATTTATGTGCATCTCGACCGGATATTATGCTTTCCGTATGCATGTGTGCAAGATTCCAAGCCGACCCTAAGGAAGCTCACCTTACAGCTGTAAAATGAATCTTGAGATATTTAGTTTATACTCCTAAGTTTGGGCTTTGGTATCCTAGGGGATCCACATTTGATTTAATTGGTTATTCGGATGCCGATTGGGCGGGGTGTAAAATAAATAGAAAGAGCACATCGGGGACTTGCCAGTTCTTGGGAAGATCCTTGGTGTCTTGGGCTTCAAAGAAGCAAAATTCGGTAGCTCTTTCTACCGCCGAAGCCGAGTACATTGCCGCAGGACATTGTTGCGCGCAACTACTTTGGATGAGGCAAACCCTTAGGGACTATGGTTACAAATTAACCAAAGTTCCTCTTCTATGTGATAATGAGAGTGCAATCCGCATGGCGGATAATCCCGTTGAGCATAGCCGCACTAAACACATAGCCATTCGGTATCATTTTCTAAGGGATCACCAACAAAAGGGAGATATCGAGATTGCATATATTAACACTAAAGATCAATTAGCCGATATCTTTACCAAGCCACTTGATGAACAAACCTTTAACAAACTTAGGCATGAGCTAAATATTCTTGATTCTAGGAATTTCTTTTAATGTCTTGCATACATAGCTCTTTAATATACCTTTGATCATGTCTCTTTCATGTGCTATGACTAATGTGTTTCCAAGAGAATTTCAAACCAAGTCATAGGTATATTGAAAGGGAATTGGAGTCTTCGGCGAAGAAAAAGGCTCCCACTCCACTCCATAACTCATCCTTCGCCGTCGCTCCGAGCAACTCTCCGTTTGTGGTATAATCTTCACTCATGTTTTATTTGCCAAAGGAGAGAAAGTAGTTAGCAAAGGGCTTATATCTCACCCAAAGTATCCGTTTTTGGCGATTCATGCCAAAGGGGGAGAAAGTATTAGCCCAAAGCAAAAGGACCGCACCACCACCTAATTTTAAAAACTAATGATTTTCAAATTGGTATCTTATTGTGTTCAAAAGGGGGAGAAAGTAGTATTTTCAAAATTGATATCTTAAAACCCTCTTGAACACTAAGAGGAGGATTTCATTGAGGGGGAGTTTTGTTTAGTCAAAGGAAAAGCATTTGAAACAGGGGGAGAAAATTTCAAATCTTGAAAATGCTTCGCAAAATCTTATTCATTTACCTTTGACTATTTGCAAAAGAACTTTGAAAAGAATTTACAAAAGAATTTGCAAAAACAAAACATGTGGTGCAAGTGTGGTCCAAAATGTTAAAATTAAAGAAACAATCCATGCGTATCTTATAAGTATTTATATTGGCTCAATTCTAAGTAACCTTTGCACTTACATTATGCAAACTAGTTCAATTATGCACTTCTATACTTGCTTTGGTTTGTGTTGGCATCAATCACCAAAAAGGGGGAGATTGAAAGGGAATTAGGATTACACCTATTTCCTAAGTAATTTTGGTGGTTGAATTGCCCAACACAAATAATTGGACTAACTAGTTTGCTCTAGTCTATAAGTTCTACAGGTGCCAAAGGTTCACAACAAGCCAATAAAAAGACCAAGAAAAGGGTTCAAACAAAGAGAGCAAGGGACAACCGAAGTGTGCCCTGGACTGGCGCACCGGACTGTCCGGTGTTCCACCGGACAGTGTCCGGTGCACCAAGGGACTTCAAGCTAAATTCAACACCTTCGGGAATTCTCAGAGGCGCTCCGCTATAATTCACCGGACTGTCCGGTGCAACACCGGACTGTCCGGTGCAACACCGGACAGTGTCTGGTGCCCCAAGGGAGAGCGACTCTGAACTCGCCAGCTTCGGGAATCCGCTCCGCTATAATTCACCGGACTGTCCGGTGAGCCAGCGGAGCAACGGCTACTTCGCGCGCAACGGTCGACTGCAACGCATTAAATGTGCGCCTGCGCGCGCAGGCACACCGGACAGTCTACAGGACTTGTCCGGTGCACCACCGGACAGCCAGGCGGGCCCACAAGACAGAGCTCCAACGGTCGGAACCCAACGGCCAGGTGACGTGGCTGGCGCATCAGACACTGTCCGGTGGCGCACCGGACTGTCCGGTGCGCCATGCGACAGCAGCCTCCACCAAACGGCTAGTTTGGTGGTTGGGGTTATAAATACCCCCAACCACCCCACATTCAAGTCATCCAAGTTTTCCATCTTCCAACTACTTACAAGAGCTATAGCATTCAATTATAGACACACCCAAGTGATCAAATCCTCTCCCAATTCCACACAAAGCTTTAGTGTTAAGTGAGAGAGATTTGTTGTGTTCTTTTGAGCTCTTGCGCTTGGATTGCTTCTTTCTCTCATTCTTTCTTGCGATCAACTCAATTGTAACCGAGGCAAGAGATACCAATTGTGTGGTGGTCCTTGCGGGGAAGTTTGATTCCCGTTTGATTGAGAAGAGAAGCTCACTCGGTCCGAGGGACCGTTTGAGAGAGGGAAAGGGTTGAAAGAGACCCGGTCTTTGTGACCACCTCAACGAGGAGTAGGTTTGCGAGAACCGAACCTCGGTAAAACAAATCCGTGTGTCATACTCTTTATTCGCTTGCGATTTGTTTTGCACCCTCTCTCTCGGACTCGGTTATATTTCTAACGCTAACCCGGCTTGTAGTTGTGATTAAGTTTGTAAATTTCAGATTCGCCCTATTCACCCCCCCTCTAGGCGACTTTCATGGGCAGTGGTTCAAGTGATGATGATGAGGTGGACATGTCAATGGTTGTTGCACTTGATCGAGTTAAGACTTTGAGAAACTTTGGACCAGTTATATTTGGACTTGGTATGTTTTACACCGAAACTTACTTGAACAAATCTGTGAGATCAGAACCTTTGACGACCAGATATGATTGGCCGATGAGAACAACTAGTGAGCCTACACAATGTTATGACATGTTTAGGATGAGTAGACAGTTGTTTGAAAGTTTGCATGATTTGTTAGTATCGTCATATGGGTTGACATCAAGTAAAAATGACATCTATTGAAGCTTTGGTAATGTTTCTATGGATTGTTTGTGCTCCTCAATCTTTGGTTCATTTGAAGATTTGGTTTGGAAGGTCTAAAGAACCCATTAGTAGAAAAATAAGTGAAGTGTTGGAATGTGTATATCGTATGTCTAAGGATCTTGTGAAGCCTAATGATCCTGATTTCCTGACATCTCATCCAAAGTTGCTAGGCGATCGGTTTGCATCACATTTTAACAATTGTATATGTGCAATAGATGGTACCCACATTCCAGTAGTTGTACCATCATCAAAAGTTGTCCAACACGTGGGTCGACACGATTAGTTATTTGTGATTTCGATATAAGATTCACTTTCGTTGTTGCGGGGTGGCCCAGATCGGTGCATGATATGAGAGTATTTAATGATGCTTTGCACAAGCATGGCATTCCTCATCCTACACGAGGTATGATTATTTATACACATGTTTTATTTTGAATTTAAAACTATGTTTTTTTAATTTTATGTTGCAAATAAATTGTATGAAATTTTACCTCGTTGACTCTGGATATCCAAACCAGAAAGGGTTATCTAGCTCCATATAAAGGTGTGAGATACCATTTGACAAAGTTTAGAGCGGAACCACAGGCAAGTGGAAGAAAAGAGGTATTCAACCAGTTACACTCCTCTCTTCATAATCATATCGAGCATTCCTTCGGTGTTTTGAAGATGAAATGAATAATTTTACTAGATTTATTGAGCTATCCAATGCTGAAGCAGTCAAAAATAATACATGCATGTATGGCTCTACATAATTTCATTCGAGGCAGCAAACTGGCCGCTGAAGAGTTTGAGCGGTGCAATCGAGATGAGAACTATATGTCAATTCCTCCAACACAACATGATAGTACAAGTCAATTGGGAGATGATGAGGGAGAGGTCTACATGAATAATATTCGAGATCAAATTGCAAATGCATTATTTGCTATGAGAATGTAATTTTATTTATAGATACTTTCTTGTGCATAAATAAGATGTACGAACTGGCAGAATTCTATTTTCGTATATTCAAAATATTTGCATGAATCGATAGAATGACATACATGCAAAAAGAAATCAAATAAAAAACAAGGGCATTGTTGACTTCTTTGTTAGATAACAATAATCTGCATTTGTATAATCTAGACTATCAAACAACTATATACAAATTATAATCTAGACAGATTATAATCTATAATCTGAAACAAACAAACCCTTAGTATATATATTTTTTCCCTGTAGACCTTGGTAGGGGTGTCGCCCCTACTAGCTGCCTAGTCCCCATCAACCATGTTCGGTTCTACCCTAATCCATATGGATTAAGAGGGATTAACGGGGTTTCAATACCTATTAAATAAAAATCTATTCCAATTCTTATCAATCCCCTCCAATGTGTATGGATTGAAAATAATCGAACAAGACCTTAAGGGATATTTGGTTTTTAGATTAAAGTTTAGTCTGTATCAAATTGAATGTTGAAATATCAATTACTAGTATTATATAATAATAAAATTAATTATATAGATAAATACTAAACAAAGAGATGAATTTATTAAGCCTAATTAATTCGTGATTAGAAAATAACTATCGTAGCATCATATAAGCGAATCATGGATTAATTAGATTTAATACTCATCCTACCATTTAGTTCTTATCTGTTTAATTAGTTTTATAATTAAACTATATTAATATTTTAACTAGTATTTAAACATCCGATGTGATGGAACTAAAAAATTAGTAGTTTGGATCCAAACGAGCCCTCTCTTAGAGATGGCAATGGGAAATTTTCTGTCGGAGAATAACTCTCCACCCCTATCCCCGTGACAAAAAAATCCTCGTGGGGATCTCATGAACGCTTGCAGGGGACATTTCTTTCTTCTCCCTGTTGCCCGCAGGGATGAATCCCCGATGTGGATCCTCGTCCCGCTTAAACTATGCTTATAACAGTCCTTTATTATTAATGCAAAACATTGTCACTTATACATATTGTCAGATGTAAAAAATCATTATCTGTATATTAAAATGAGCCCATTTGTTCAATGAGTGATTTCTTGACAAGGTAATTATTTATTTTTATCATTAACTAGTACATGAAAACACTATCACGTGCAAGTTTAACGGGTCTCTACAGGGAACGGGGATGAAGAATGCTTCCCCATCCCCATTTTCCTGTCGCGGGAAGAATTTTTCCTGTTTACAGCCCCGTGGAAAAAATAAAATTTTCCATCTCTATCCTCTAAATAAGGAATTTCCTGCAAGGAAACGATGATCGAGACCCCATTACCATCTCTACGCTCACTCAGCATCTGGCATGTGCCCTTACTCCTAGGTTGGGTGGGATGACCAAGGAGAGCCGCACTTTAAGGGCTAGTTACGAAACTCAAATCCCCTTCGGGATTGAAGGGGGTTGGAGAGGAAATTAGTTCATTTCCACCTCAATAGCCTCCAATCCCGAAGGGGATTCGAGGTTCCCAAAGTAGAGGTAAGGGGGGATGACTGACCGGGGTGTCCACGTTCCTTGGCGCACGACCTCCATGGTGTGCCCCTAGCCTCCTACTCTTTTGCTAAGACTGTCTGCAACAGTTCTTCCTAAAATTTTCCATCTATATCCACTTTTGTGCCACATCACCAAGATTTTACCCCTTCTTTTCTCCCTCCCACAACAGTTTTCCCTAAATTATTCTCATATACCCCATTACAACCATAAAATATTATTTTCCATACCTATTAATCACCTTTTATTTATTTTTCTCGAACTCACAAATATCGATGGACACGTAACTCTAGGCAAGGAGGCTGACTGTCGTTCTCCCGAATATGGTGGTTCACTGTTTTCACCCCTGGAACTGTAGCGTGTAGGGGGGCGTTTAGCGTGCGGCGTTGCAGCTCACATGTCACCCTAAATCGCTATAGGGCTAGGAGAGGGCGAGTCCGACGACACTGCTACAGCTAGCCTAAGACAATCCGCAGCAGTTCTCCCTAAATTTGTCCCCTTATATCACTTTTTTGTGTCACATCATCAATATTTTTGTCACACCCGGATTTAAGGAACAAAGTCGGGTGCATCTCATACATGCGCCAAAGAAGACAACATATATAATAACAGAGTGTATAGAGATAAATGTCACAATAACATCAGAGTACTTATTACATTGCGGAAGTCTTATAAAATAAAAGATAAATATAAAACGAACTAAGGATCATCCTTGGCGCCATAAAGTCAACTAGGAGACGCCACCTTGATCAGATCAAACTCCTCGTTGTGTGGCTCCTCCTGAACCACATGTTCTTCTCCTGTGGGGGGTGTGAGACAGCAAGGGTGAGCTCACACATGATCATAGCTCAACAAGTTGTGGGGAGTAATGTGGCATAAACTCACCAAAGGTGGGAGTTCATGTGATGTGTAAAGCTGATCAACAATAGGGGTTAAAGCTGAGCATTGCTTTTAATTAGTTGGTCAAAATTTTGTTAGCAATTACTAAATGTAAGTAAATACCAAACCATAATAAATAATAGAACAAAATTAATAAATAATTCCATGCAATGCAGATGACAAATTGAATTTAAGTTCCATAAATTAATCATGCGAGAGTCCTGAGCTGCTCATGACCGTGAGCTCGGCTAGTATACCAGTTTTACACTCTGCAGAGGTTGTACCCTGTACCCACAAGTCATGTTACCCTACCAAGGGATCGCGACTCCCATACACCTCTACCAAGGAAGCGAGGCAGGGCAACACTACGAGGCCTTTACAAAGTTTCACTAGCTTTCGAAAATCCGCTACAGTTTATGGGAAGAGTACTTGCAAGAATCCCCCGTCTGACCGCCATCGCAGCAAAATCAACCCGAGAACCTCCCTGCATGCAACTCCCCTACTGCCCTTGCCCCTTTTGGGTAAGGTGGTCTTCCACTAGCTTTCCTAATTAGTTAGCCAAGGGGTCCTATTCCTCCCTTGTGGTGGCACATGTTTCTCAAGTTAAGCTCCATGTTCCAATTAAAGATAATGATCTTGATATGAACATAAATAAAATAACAAAATAGTTAGAACATGGATATAATAAAATATTAACCCAAAAACCATGTAAAGCAATAGCATAACTACCTAAATGATTCAGGGGTAAACAAGGTAAAATGGATAAACAGACTAGGGTGACCTATTGGGTCCCATCAAAATTAAACCTATGCATGAATAAGTGATATTAAAAAACATTATTTGGTAATGAAAGTGGTCAAGGCCACAACTTGCCTTCAATGAGCTCCTGCTCAGTAACTTCTATCTGCTGGGCACCAGGATCCTCAGTCACAGGCTCTTCTACTCGCCACAATACAAACAAGCACAGCATAAAGGAGAAATTAACATCACACCAAACATGTAAACAAAATACACAATAATAATCTACACATTAAAATAAGATCATAGGAACATGAATCATTAATTTTGGAGTTATGGATTTTAAATTATGAATTTCCAAAGGTTTTATGTGCTTGATATATGATTAAGTGAGAAATTAATTTTCTTACTGTTTTCATGTCAAAACAGAGGCTGTAGGTGATAAACATTAATATTACAAAATTTTAGAAACTAGAATGGATAAATTTGGAGTTCATGTGAATTTTCTATGATTTATACAAGTTCTAGGGTTTATTTTTACATTAAAAATCCTTTTCTAATAAGTTTTCTCTGGTTTTCTGTTCTCTGGACAGGGCACCAAGTACTGTGAAGCGCAGGGGTCTCGGGGTAAAACTTCTTAGGATACAGGGCACTGCCGCGGTGGACGATGGGTTGATTAGTAAAGACCACAGGGGTTCTTTTGCAAAGCTGGCGGTGCCGAAGGGATAAGCACAGATCTCGACCGTCCGATCAAAATTGGACGCTGCCGATTAGATCTGAGCTGCGGTGAACCGATACGCTACGCAGCCCGTTGGATTGGAGAGCTACGGTCTGCGTTCTACATAATCGAGATCGACGCGCACCCCTCGGATCTTGGATCTACGATCGCCGCGCGCTCGGCCGAAATGGTACGTCGGACTTAATCTCAGCCGCAACTCTAAGATCCAACGGTAGCAACACCCTTCTACTACCGAAGCACGGTGGCGCAGGGCCAACCGCGGTGGACCATCACCGGAGGAACTCAATCCCAGGCAACTCCGCACCAAACACCCGAACCCAAGGTTCTACACGTAATTGGATTGATAGCGAACCGAAGGAGGGCAATTCTTACAGGCGCGGACAACACACCCAAATTGTCGGCGTTCAGCCGCGGACGAAAGGTTGTGCGCCCGCCCGGTGAGAAATTCCCAGACTTCCGACGCGCAGGGCACCCTAGTTATGAGGGTAATACCTTCCCGGACACCCCTCCCTTTGCCTGGAAGGTTTCACGAGGCCAAGTCGACGACGTACGCTAGAGTCGGCTGCGGCGGCGAACTTCACTGGCTTTTCCCTGTATCTCACTACTAGCTCTCGCGATAGGATTGAGGCAACGACAGCAGAGCCTTCAGGGTATTATAGGCGCGCAGTCTTCGGGTGGACGTGCACAGAGTTCGGCGCCCACGACCGGTTCAGCGCAGTGAGTCACACAATTCACGCGCGCGCGGACTGTTATGCGCCGGCGTAGAGAAGAGATACAGTATCCCCACCTCGCCCTGACACGCGGGACCCGCGGAGCAGTGAAAGGGGAAACGAGTCCGTCGCGGGAAGTGGCTGACACACCGGGCCCACAAGTCGGCACCGTGTTACAGAGTGGGCTGCTGCACGCGCGAAGTGAAAGGGTGAGATGGGTCGTACTGAGGTTGAGCCGGCCCAAGCAGCGTTTTAACCTTTTCCCTTTTTTCTTATTTTTCCTTATTCCCAAATTCAATTTGAATTCAAATTTAAATTCAAACCTTGTGGCTCAATATTTACAAATTATATTTGTGCAATTAGAAGTACTAATTTTGTAATTATATAAATTTCCTTTATATTTTATATACTTTCTCTTTTTTTTCTTTCCTCCCCTTTTTCCTTTTCTTTGTTATCTTCCCACTCTTAAATATTCCAACTAGATATTAAATCTCTAATTTGGGACATTAATTTATGTTCTGCTGTGGTTATTATTTTTTTACTAGATGCACATACAACAAAACCAACATGATGCACAGTTTAGTGGTATGTCCTTTATTGATTACTTACTTTTAAATGAAGTGTTCACATGAGATAATACATATAGGTCACAAAATATTGAGCTCATCTCTATTTTCTCTTTTACACTTTTGGGTATTACAATTTTATCACATACTTTTTCATCTCCTGCAGCGGTCCCACTAAATAATCCCCCTATACCCTCTACAACCATAAAATATTATTTCATATACTTACTTTTCATCTACTATCATTTTTTTATCTACTAATAATTACTCGCGGGCCCACCACTACAGGAATAAATAGTGCTAGAGGAAATGAACACCGACACGCCACGAACCGAAGGAGAGAGAAGGGGGCGAACCTGAGGGGCCGCGTTGCACATGCCCCTGTAGCCGCCATGCGAGGGGAGGAGCAAGCGCGTCTGCGCGTGGCCAGTGCTGCGGCCAGCCTAAATTGGCATGGTCGCGACCTCATACTAGTTGGACCAGCTTTTGTGCACCTTGATGTGAAAGGAGAAGAAAATTTCGGAAAAAAAGAAAAATAGATGATGGAAATAGAATCTTTAATTTTATGATACAATGTTTAAATTTTTTAACTTCATTAAACTCAGTACCCACATAAGGCCTTATTCGATTATTTCTATCACATACTGATTGGATGAGATTTAAAAAATATAAAAGATTTTAATTTGTTTAGAATTTAAACCCACTCAATCTCACCTTATCTATATGAATTGAGAGCAAAACGAACAGAGAACTTTACTAAAACGGTAAATTTGGCCTATAGCTCTACTATTTTAATAAACCCAATGAATATAAACTATTTAGCTATTTTTAATGAATAAAGCTAATTTTAGTAAATCTAAAGCTAACCAAGCTTACCAAACATGACCTTACAAACGAAATTAAGAGCTACGTTTAGATCCTATGCGTTAAACTTTAGCATATCGTGAGAAGTTAAACTGCTATTGTGTATTAAAGTTTAGCATTTTACTTTTAACACTTATTTTTAAATCTTCAAGTGTTAAAATATAGCTAAAAATAACTACAAGTGTAGTGCTAAATTTTGTCCCCGTGGATCAAAATAGTCCTATAAGTTTGGGCCATGCCTGCTGGGCCAGCACGAGCCCGACACGAAATTAATGGCACGAAGCCCGGCCCACGACCAAAAAATACTCGGGCCAGCACAACACGTTACGCGGGCTGGGTCGTGCTCCGGTTTTTGGCCCGACGGGCCAAGTAGCCCGACACGCCATAGTGGGTCATGCTCGGGCCAGCTCGGCACGATTTAGGGTTAGGGTTATTTTTTGGACGTCTCACGCAGCAGTCACACTGTCACACCCTCACGCGCCACCGCTCGCTCATTTTATTCACCCTCACGCTGCAGCTCTCGCGGTCTCGCTCTCGCTGTGGCTCCTCGGTTCCTTCGTCAGTCCGTCCACTCCTCGGTTCCTCCATCCGTCGTCCTCCTCCGGTCCTCCGCCGACGATGGGTCTGTGGTCTGCGGCTCCTCGGTTCACCGTGACTCCGTGCACTCCTCGTCTCCTCGGTTTTGTGGCTCCTCGGATTCGGAAGGAGTCATTAGAGGAGGCTCCTCGTCCTCGGTTATGGATCTGCGTCTCATCGGTTCCTCCGTGACTCCTCGGATCCTCGCCTCTAGCCCTCCACCTCCATGGCTGAATGCTCAGATCTCTTATTTGTTTTGAACATCGAAACCCTAATCATGCTTTTTTGTAGGAATTCCTAGCCTTCTCGGCCTCTCCCAGGAACCAATGCGCCACGCCGCCAGCCCACCACCACCGTGAGTCTGCGAGTTCAACGATTCAACCGGCTCCACGGCTCCAGCAAGGTATGCAAACAGTCCCCTTCTTATTCTTCCTTGAACTCTCACGGTCTCACCTAGATCTGTGGTCGAGCTCGTTATTTATATACCCCTGTTTTGGACTCTCACGGTCTCACTCTCACCTAGATTTGTTCCCCACTGATTAGCACATGAGCGTCTGAACTCTGAACTTACAATCGGGAGGAAGAGGACAGCTACTCGAAAACCTTATGCTAGTAGGAGGTTAGATGGTTCCACCAGTCCTTGCGAACTCACCCCAACCGTGGAAGGTAGATCTAATGGTGGAGTAGGTGTACCTGTGTGTAGTGCTGGTGCTAATGCCTCCTTACCTGTAGATGGTGGTAGTTCCTCCTTACCAGCAGACGAGGGTGAAGGTGTACCTGTTTGTAGTGGTAGTTCCTCCTTACCAGCTGATGCGCTAGTGCAAAGTGCTCCTAAACCATCTGTTTCCAGGGCAGAGTGCTGGAAACATATGGATAAGCGGGAGATTGTCGACAATGGTATAAAAAGTTATATTTCTGTATGTCATTACTGTAAAACTAAGTTGAGTGCAGATTCTGCTGGTGGCACTGGACATCTGAATCGACATTTCAAAGCTTGTTTGAAGAAGTTAGGGCAAACTCTTGGTGCAGGTGTGCAAACTCAACTTAACTTCGCTGCGGATGGCACTGTAAGTACATGGGTTTACAATCCACAAGTAGCACGTGAAGAAATTATTAAATACATTGTTTCTGAAGATTTACCTATTATGATGGGTGAAAGCCCTAATTTTAAGAATCTGATTCAATGTGCTTTCTGTCCACAATACCAACCTATCAGTAGAACTACTATAAAATCTGATTTGATGTCGCAGTACCGTAAACATCTTGCTGCTCTTAAAGAAAATTTTAAAAAAGTTCACTTTTCATTTGCTTTAACTTCAGATATTTGGACTTCATCACATCAAATAACTAGCTACATTTTTGTGGTTGCACACTATTTGGATAATTCATATTGTCTTCATAAGCATGTTATAGGTTTTAGAGTGATGAATGATTCACATACTGGTTCTGCAATTGCTAAGCATATTCTTGGGGTAGTTAATGATTTTGATATAAGGAATAAGATTATGTCTATTACTCTTGATAATGCTTCCTCAAATACAAATGCAATTGAATCCCTATCCCCTCATCTGCATTCATACATAGATGGTTATGTTGTCCACCAAAGGTGTGTGTGCCACATTATTAATTTGGTTGTTCAGGATGGCATAACAGTTGTTAGCAAATATTTGGATAATGTTCATGCTGTTGTTCGTTTCATAACAAGTACCCCTCAAATTATTACAAAATTTGGTGAGTATTGCAAGGCAAATAATATGAAACAAAGGAAATTTGGCCTTGATATGAAGATAAGATGGAATTCGACTAACCTTATGCTTAAGAAACTAGAAGGTTATGAGAAAATTATAATTGTCTTTGTGAATGCTAATGCTCTTGATATTGATTACATTTGGTTAATTACCGAGTCATTTGCTAAGCACAGATCTGATTCTCTTCTTTGCACTGTTGTTGCTCCAATGGAGTTAAAATTTCTAAAATACTTCGATAGCATATCCCATATATATTGCTTTGCAACTATTTTTGATCCTAGAAAAAACTTGATGGGTTACAAACTGCTTTAGAAGGAATTGGCGACTTGCTAGATATGGACTATTCAGATGCTTTCAATCATGTGAAAGATGAATTATTTCGTGTTTTTGGCTTTTATTATAACAAATATGGTGAAAGTAATGTTGCAGGAACAATGGCTGAACATGACATAGAACATTCAGATAGTTCTTTGACAGCTCACTTATGGAAGAGATCTAAGGGGAAAGAATCTGCTAACTTTACAACAAATCAAAGGTGGAATCATAATGCTGAATTGAATCATTATCTGTCTACTAACTTTGCAGTGACTGATCGCACCTTGAAGGGTGATAAGGTAAAATTACTTGAATGGTGGAGGGAACACAAGTATAGTTTTCCAGTATTATCTCATTTTGCTAGAGATATTCTTCTTGTTCCTGTTTCGACGGTTTCCTCTGAAGCAACATTTAGCACAGTGGGTAGAATTATTGAAGAAAGGAGGCCCTCTCTTTCACCTGAGACATTGGAGGCCATCACCTGCCTTAAGAATTGGAAAAGAGAAAGCAACATCAACTTGAAGATTATGAGGTTGAACAAGCTTTTGCTGATTTCAGCCATGATTAGTGTTACTTTTATCTAGTTCATGTGGACTGTTATTGTAATATGGACTATTATTGTAATATGGACTGGACATTAAAACTTTTTCCGATCTGTACTCTTTTCCTTACAGAGGAAGGCCCACACTGGGGTGTAAGGTTTTTAACGAGGCAGATCGAGGAATAAAAACATTTTCCCTCTAAAATTTGTTTGTGTTGTCTAATTTATTGTAACTGTTTATTTAAATAAATGACTTGTTTCTGTATTTTAACTGTTTTTAACTGGACTGTTGTTTATGTTGCGTGAGAGATTTGGACTTGTTTCTATATCTAACCTAGTCATATGATGATTAATTGCGAGCCGGGTCTGGGCCAGCATGGTCCAATGCAAGTCTGTCGTGTTTTATGACCGTGCTGGACCTACGTTTTAGGAGGTGAGCACGTTTTGGTCCAGTCCGAAAGAAATTCGTGCTAGCACGATCCGACGTATTTAAGCCCGAAGCTCGACGGACCCGTGCCGGGTCCACCTGGCCCGGCCCGGCCCAACTTGTAGGACTAGATCAAAAGGAAACAGCTGCCAAACGATACGTAATTACAGAAACAGCTGCGGGAGGAATCACCGAATCAGGACACGGCCGGCGGAATTCCACTTCCCATGCATTATTAGCCGAGGCGGGGCCCTCCTGTTGGTCCCACCAGTCAGTGGGATGTGTGGATGCTAACCAGTGCAGTGGAGGATTAGCGATCTTCTAGAATCGTGTGCGAGCTGGACAGCAGGAAGAGCCGTAGAGTTCGACGCGAGGAGCGAGCGAGTGATTAGCTCGTGCGTGCTGTGCAAGGAAAGTAACCCAGCAGATCGATCGGTCGAGGCGGGTAGGACAGGATCTAGAGGTAGCTAGCCATGGCGGAGGAAGCGTCTGCGCCTGCGGCGGGGACGGAAGCGCCGCCGGGGAAGATGACGATGGTGGTAGGGGTCGACGAGAGCGAGCACAGCTTCTACGCGCTGCAGTGGGCACTGCAGCACTTCTTCCCGCCGGGCCAGCCGCAGCAGTACCGCCTCGTCGTCGTCACCGCCAAGCCCACCGCCGCCTCCGCCGTCGGCCTCGCCGGCCCAGGTACGCGGATCTCTAATCCATGTGAGGATTCGGAGCTAGACTAGATGTAGCTTCCGACATCTCTGATTAGTTATATACCTGTATTGTAATCGATCGGTTCAGGCGCCGCGGATGTGCTGCCGTACGTGGAGGCGGATCTCAAGCGCTCCGCCCTGCGCGTCGTCGAAAAAGCCAAAGGCCTCTGCACACAGGTACGAGTACATCGAATCCCTACGATCTACCAAAAGTGATCCAGTGAAGGTTTACATGTGCAAATTATGCAGCACGTATCATCGTATTGGAAGCTTCATCCCTTAACTCGAATTGACTATAAAAAACAGCAGCAGGATATCAGCTTGTTTATGCATCATGTATCCCCAACCTTTTTTGGTTATATATTCCATGTTTTTATGTTGTGTGCGGACGGGAATGATTCAGGCGAGCGACGCTGTGTTTGAGGCGCTGGAGGGGGACGCTAGGAACGTCCTCTGCGAGGCTGTCGAGAGGCACGGGGCCGAGATGCTCGTCGTCGGCAGCCATGGCTACGGAGCCATTAAAAGGTCTGTACCATCTGACCTCACTCACTGCCTCTTCTCTCTTCTCTTCTCCCCTGTTTGCCGACTACATAGTTGCTGCCATCTTCATTTGTCACTGGCTGCAACGACTACCACTAACGAAATTCTAATTTATAAGATGAATGAATGGAAACCATAATTGACAGGCTCATCTCCTAGAAATAGATTTCACATCGATTGATGGTGTTCGAGTTAGTACCTGGCTACCTGCTAATGTTCTTTTCACGCGCTAGGGTAGGAAAAAAAACGCGCCAGAGTACTATCTTTTTTATTGTGTTTTCTATTCACAGGGTTTGCAGCTTTGTATTTCTGCGGCAAACATATCAGTAATGATATCTGCACTTGTTGGCAACATACAGAACGCCAACACTTTATATGTCCATGACTAATGAAGTAGGCTTTCCTCAATGAACTAGGCTAAGCAAGAATTATTTTGCGTGTATGATTTCAAATAAACCAACAATTGAAGGGGCCTTCTTGTTGAAACGTGATTTGATAACTTAGTAACGTTCCTCACAAACACCTCCATGTATTGAGACTTGAGAGCAAAAGAAATAACTATTTTGAAGGATCTATACACTCGTTTAGTCGTTTTGACCTGCCCTAAATACACATATCTTCTTCACTCTGTCTGCGTTCTAGGGAACAATTTACTACAACTACAATGGCCATTGCTTTGCATTTCAACTCTACATCCCTTTCCTCGTCTACTTCAAATGTCCTTTATTTTCGAAAGCTATAGTTCCAAGTGTCTTTGTTTTCCCCGAAAGATCTACTTCAAATTTATTCTGGTTGTCATTTCACTTTCGTATTATTGATTGATTGACTGTCCTCAACCTTCCTCAGGGCTGTTCTTGGAAGTGTGAGCGACTACTGTGCCCATCACGCGCACTGCACCGTGATGATAGTAAAGAAGCCCAAGCAGCACAAGCACTGATCAATGCCGACTGATCACTACGTGTACTGCAAATAATATGTACTACTGCAAAGTTATGTGTGCGTCCGTCCGTTTGTGAATAATTGGGTCATCAACCATCACATCTTCGGTTGCTTCTACAAGTATCCGATCCAATCCTTCTACGTGTGGATTGGGATTTACAAATAATTGATTGTTCTCTGAACCTGAAAACAATGTATTTGTATTAATGTGTTGGAACAATTATATGTAGTTGCAACTTCTTTTCTGTGAGCCGTCGGCGTGTATGCACATTTTAGGTGGAGAAAATGGTATCGATCAGATGAAAGGGTGAATGCACGTGATGAACTCGTCAGTCTGATACATGCTCCGAACACTAATCACTGCGTTGGCGTCGATCCGGGCGCTAATCACTGCGTTGGTATCAATCAGATGAAAGGGTGAATGCACGTGATTACACAGCCATGCCCATGCCATTTACATGTTCTTGTTGTTGGCGTCGATCCGGGCGCTAATCACTGCGTTGAGAACCGGCGGCAGTGTTCTCTGTACAGACGCGGACGGTCCGCGACCAGGGGCCGGACGGTCCGCGACCTGAAGCAGGGCTCGGGTTTCCTGCCTGACGAGTCGTACGGTTCGTGTCTATAGGCCGGACGGTCTGTGCGTGCGCAGGGGCGGCGAGGTTCGCCGGTGGCGCCTGAATCTCGCTCCCAAGAAGGACCCCGTCGGGGAGAAGAGATTCTAGGTGTTGTCTAGGGTCGGCAAGCCACCCTAGACACCTCTAATTGACGTAGAGTCGAAGAGAAGCGAAGAATTTGGGGATTTAAAGGCTAAACTAGAACTGCTCCTAATGCCTAAGGTAAAAATGAGAGATAAACTGATTATTGATTAGACTGTTAATGTTTAATCGGTTGTATTCCTCTATATTTATAGAGGAGGGGGCTCGACTCGTTAAAAACAAATTTCTCGACTTAAATCTGTGAATCTAGCCAACAACAGTAGCAAGAAACTCAGAACTCTAACTGACTCTGCGCGCACGGACCGTCCGGCCTTAGGGCCGGACCGTCCGCACGTCAATTTGTGTTCCAACATATGCCCCCCTGCCTTTTGGTGGAGCTGAGCGAACCAAAAGCAACTAACTTGATGTGATCATATCGGTTTTCTTAGGCATCTTGCCACAAACTAGGATGGTACTGCTTGAGGAAATGTCCGTTTAACGCCTTAGGCAAGGCTGTGCCTTGTAATGTTTGCAATAAGTAGGTCTTACCAGACATCACCTGCGTGACTCTGTAAGGTCCTTCCTAGCTTGGCGACCACTTCCCAAACTTCCGGTCTCTGCTCCTTAGAGGCAGGACAGTCTTCCATACCAGGTCCCCTACCTTGAACGATTTAGCCTTGACCTTCTTGTTGTAAGCTTTGGCGATCATGATCTTGTCCTTTTCTATTTCTTCTAAGGCCATCACTCTCTTGTCAGTCACTTCATTAATATTGTCCATCATTGAATTATAATAATCACCGACAATCAGATCATTTTGCTTGGCAAACCTGACAATTTTATACTTATCTCTACAAATAACACTACTTCCTGCCCATATACAAGCTCAAACGGAGATACTTTAGTAGCACAATATTTTTATATTCTATGAGCCCATAAAGCTTTGGACAAAATCTTATGCCAATGCTTAGGATGATCATATATCTTCTTTTTTAATCATGCTAATCAATATCCTATTACTACACTCGGTCTGTCCATTGGCCTGAGCATAATACGGAGATGAATTGAGTAACTTAATTCTATATAATTCAGCAAACTCACGTACCTCCTTTGACATAAAAGAAGCCCCCTGGTCTGTAGTCAAAGTCTGGGGAATGTCGAATCTATGAATAATATGCTCAGTTATGAACTCAATTACCTCCCTGTGTGTTATATTCTTCAGAGCAACGACTTCAGTCCATTTGGTACAGTAGTCAGTGGCAACTAACACGAACTGATGCCCTTTTGATGATGAAGGATGAATCTCTCCTATAAAGTCCAATCCACATCCTCTGAAAGGCCAAGGCTTAATGATAGGATGTAATTCGGCTACAGGGACCAACTATAAGTCACTGAATTTTTGACATACTTGACATCCTTTGTAGTACTTGAAACAATTAGCTATCATGTTAGGTCAATAGAAGCCAGACCTTCGCAATAACCACTTCATCTTTGGAGTCGATTGATGGGTACCACAAATCCCTTCATGTACTTCGGCTATGGCTAATACAGCATCACCTGGGATCAAGCATTTAAGTAGGACATCGTTGAATGTTCGGCGATAGAGTTCATCACTCATTAAAACATACTTGAAAGATGTACGTCGAACGTTCCTATCCGTCCTAACACTGGGATTTCGTAGATAATTAATTATGGGTGTCCTCCAATCGCTTGCATCGGCTTCATTACCAGCCAAATCAATCAGGAGAACTTTCCTGGCAACCCCGGACGGTCCGCGACCTAGGGAATCGGCCCTGTATCGGTTATCCGAATTTCGGTATTGTGAAATTTCCCTCGCTTTATCCGATAACCTAATGCATCTTGTGCCAAATTGTTAGCTCTGTGATTCTCAACTCTAGAGATGTGCCAAATGCTGAATTCGTCAAAAGAATGAATTATGCCCCAACATTTTTCAAGGAAACTATTTAGAGTACCATCAAAACATTGATACTCTTTTAATACATGTTGGACAACCAGCTGAGAATTACCAAATGCCTTCACATGTTTTACTCCCATACAATTTAAAAGTTCCAAGTCGAACAAAAGGGCCTCATATTCAGCTTGATTGTTAGTGCAATAAGTTTTTAATCGGCTAGAGAAGTCGAAGGAGACATTACTTGGTGAAACAAGCACGATGCCAATTCCTTGTCCTTCATTGCAAACCGATCCATCAAAATATAAAGTCCAGGGAGTAACAGTGAGCTATGATATGTCTAGTTTATAAGTATCATCAATCCGATGTTTGAAAGGGAAATGTGCCCTTGGGCCATTTCTATAAGATTTTGGTGATTAAGTGCCCAACACACATTAAGGGAATGAGTATATGCCAAAGGGTGGACAAAGTGCAAATCAATACAAAGGTATGATTCTAGACTTAATACATTGATTTTTGTGTACTAACATATTTGTCTAAGTGCTAGAATCAGAGAAAAGACAATTAGAAAAGACTTGGCTCGAGCAGCCAAGACTCTACTCAGTCTGGGTGCACCGGACAGTGTCCGGTGCGCCAGGCTGGCTCTGGTGAAAAGGCCGCTCTCGGGAATTCGTCGGCGGTGTACGGCTAAAATTCACCGGACTGTCCGGTGTGCACCGGACTGTCTGGTGGGCCAACGGTCGGCCGAGCCAACGGTCGGGCGCGCAATCCGCACGTGACGCGTGGCCGGGCCAACGGTCTGAAGGGGGCACCGGACTGTCCGGTGTGCACCGGACAGTGTCCGGTACGCCAACGGCTCCAAATCGCCAACAGTCGGCTGCGCCAAAATAGGAAAGAAATCTGCACCGGACAGTGTCCGGTGGTGCACCGGACTGTCCGGTGCGCCAGTCGACAGAAGGTAAGAATTGCCTTCCTGGATTGCTCTCAACGGCTCCTAGCTGCCTTGGGGCTATAAAAGGGACCCCTAGGCGCATGGAGGAGGACACCAAGCATCCCTTGAGCATTCCTAAGCACCAAGACCTCATTTCCGCGCATTCGATTCTTTGTGATAGCAACTAGAGCTCCATTTGAGTAGAGAACTCTTTGAGTTGTGTTGTGAGCTCAAGTTATGACTTGTGTGCGTATTGTTGCTCTGATTTTGTGTCTTGTGTGTGTTGCTCATCCCATCCTTACTTCCGTGATTCTTTGTGTTAATCAAATTGTAAGGGCGATAGGCTCCAAGTTGTGGAGATTCCTCGCAAGCGGGATATAGTGAAACAAAGCAAAACACTGTGGTATTCAAGTAGGTCTTAGGACCGCTTGAGAGGGGTTGAGTGCAACCCTCGTCCGTTGGGACGCCACAACGTGGAGTAGGCAAGTGTTGGACTTGGCCGGACCACGGGATAAACCACTGTGCCTCTCTGTGTTGATCTCCTTGTGGTTATTGTGTTTTGCAAGAACTCCTCTCTAGCCACTTGGCTTTATTGTGCTAACTCCTAATCAAGTTTTGTGGCATTAAGTTTCAAGTTTTTACAGGATCACCTATTCACCCCCCCTCTAGGTGCTCTCAATTGGTATCGGAGCCATTCTCTTCAAGAAAGGGACTAATCGCCCGAATGGATGGATCCTAAGGGAAAGGGGATAGTGATCAATGACAAGGAGAAGGAGTCCTTCATCAATGAGCCGAAAGACGACAAGCACACTGACTCGGGCTCAAGTCATAAGAAGAAGGACGGGAAGAAGAAGAGGCGCATCAAGAAGATCGTCTACTACGATGACAGCGACGAGTCCTCTTCTTCCCAAAAGGACAACGACGACAACGACTACGAGAAAAGGAAGACGGTTAACTCAAACTTTTCTTTTGATTACTCTCGTATTCCGCAAAATTCCAATGCTCATTTGCTTTCCATTCCCCTCGGTAAACCCCCTCACTTTGATGGAGAGGACTACGGATTTTAGAGTCACAAAATGTGTAGCCACTTGTTCTCTCTCCATCCAAGTATATGGGGGATAGTAGAAAATGGAATGCACTTTGATAGTACGGATAGTCTCATGTTCATCAATGAACAAATTCATAAAAATGCACAAGCTACTACTGTGTTGTTAGCCTCATTGTGCAGGGATGAGTACCATAAGGTGAGCGGCTTGGACAACGCCAAGAAGATTTGGGACACCCTCAAGATCTCACATGAGGGGAACGACGTCACCATGCTCACCAAGATGGAGTTGGTGGAAGGCGAACTAGGAAGGTTCGCAATGATCAGGGGGAAGAGCCAACCCAAACATACAACAAGCTCAAGACCCTCATCAACAAAATAAGGAGCTATGGAACCATGCGATGGACGGACCACGACGTCGTCCGCCTAATGCTAAGGTATTTCACTATCCTTGATCCACATCTTTTAAACAATATTCGTGAAAATCCTAGGTACACCAAGATGTCGCCCGAAGAAATACTTGGAAAGTTCGTAAGCGGGCGGATGATGATCAAGGAGGCAAGATACGTCGATGAGGCATTGAATGGTCCAATTCATGAGCCTCAAGCCATTGCTCTCAAGGCAACAAATAGCAAGGAGACGCTATCTAGCAAGGTGGCACAAGTTGAGGCGGCGGGGCTCAATGAGGAAGAAATGGCACTCATCATCAAGCGCTTCAAGACGGCGCTAAAGGGTCGCAAGGAGCATCCCAAAAAGAGCAAGACGAAGGGAAAGCGCTCCTGCTTCAAGTGTGGTAAGATTGGTCACTTTATTGCTAATTGTCCCGATAATGATAGTGACCAGGAACAAGGAAAGAATGGGAAAAGAGAGAACAAGAAGGTTTACAAGAAGGCTAAAGGCGAGGCACACCTTGGAAAGGAGTGGGATTCGGATTGCTCTTCGTCCGACTCCGGCGACGAAGGACTCGCCGCCACCGCCTTCAATAAATTGTCTCTCTTCCCCAACGAGCATCACACCTGCCTCATGGCAAAGGAGAAGAAGGTAAGTACTCGAAATGCCACTACATATGCCTCTTCAAGTGATGACGAATCTAGCGATGATGAAGTAGACTATGCTAGCTTATTCAAGGATTAGATAGGACTAAAATTGATAAGATCAATGAATTAATTGATGCTTTGAATGAGAAAAATAGACTTTTAGAAAAGCAAGAGGATCTCTTATATGAAGAGCATGATAAATTTGTAAGTGCACAAGATTCTCTTGCTTTAGAAGTTAAAAGAAATGAAATGCTTTCATGTGAATTGTCTACATGCCATGAATCTATTTCTAGCTTAAAGAGTATCAATGATGACTTGAATGCTAAACTAGAAATAGCTAATAAATCAACCTCTTGTGTAGAACATGTTGTGGTTTGCAATAGGTGTAAAGATTTTAATGTTGATGCTTGTAGTGAACACCTAGTCTCCATTTCTAAATTAAAGGATGAAGTGGCTAGTCTTAATGTCCAACTTAAGACTAGCAAAAATGAATTTGATAAACTAAAATTTGCAAGGGATGCCTACACCATTGGTAGACATCCTTCAATTAAGGATGGGATTGGCTTCAAGAGAGAAGCCAAGAACTTAACAAGTCATAAGGCTCCCATTCCCGCCAAGGAGAAAGGGAAGGCTCCTATGACTAATAGTGCTCAAAAGAACCATGCCTTCATATACCATGACAGGAGATATTCTAGGAATGTCCATAGGAGTTATGATGCTTTTGATTCTCATGCCATGATTGCTTCAAGTTCTTCTATTATGCATGATAGAAGTTTGGCTAGGAAAAATGTTGTTCATGTACCTAGGAAAGTAAGTAATGAACATTCTACAATTTACCATGCTTGCAATGCTTCCTTTGCTATTTGTAGAAAGGATAAGAAAGTGGTTGCTAGGAAATTAGGGGCAAAATGCAAGGGAGACAAAACTTGCATTTGGGTTCCTAAGACTATTGTCACTAACCTTGTAGGACCCAACATGAGTTGGGTACCTAAGACCCAAGCCTAATTTGCCTTGCAGGTTTATGCATCCGGGGGATCAAGCTGGATTATCGACAGCGGATGCACAAACCAAATGACGGGGGAGAAGAAAATGTTCACCTCCTACGTCAAGAATAAAGATTCCCAAGATTCAATCATATTCGGTGACGGGAATCAAGGCAAGGTTAAAGGCTTAGGCAAGATTGCCATCTCAAATGAGCACTCTATCTCCAATGTATTTTTAGTCGAGTCGTTAGGCTATAATCTTTTGTCGGTTAGTCAATTATGTAATATGGGATATAATTGCTTATTCACAAATGTAGATGTGTCTGTCTTTAGAAGGAGTGACGGTTCATTAGCTTTTAAGGGTGTACTAGACGACAAACTCTATTTAGTTGATTTTGCAAAGGAGGAGGCCGGTCTAGATGCATGCTTAATTGCTAAGACTAGCATGGGCTGGCTTTGGCATCGCCGTTTAGCACATGTGGGGATGAAGAACCTTCAAAAACTTCTAAAGGGAGAACATGTAATAGGTCTAACAAATGTAACCTTCGAAAAAGATAGACCTTGTGCAGCTTGTCAAGCAGGTAAACAGGTGGGAAGCTCTCATCATACCAAAAATGTGATGACCACATCAAGACCTTTGGAGTTGCTTCATATGGACCTCTTCGGACCAGTCGCCTATCTAAGCATAGGAGGAAGTAAGTATGGTCTTGTTATCGTTGATGACTTTTCCCGCTTCACTTGGGTATTCTTTTTGTAGGATAAATTTGAAACCCAAGGGACCCTCAAGTGCTTCCTAAGGAGAGCTCAAAATGAGTTTGAGCTCAAGGTGAAGAAGATAAGGAGCGACAGCGGGTCCGAATTCAAGAACCTTCAAGTGGAGGAGTACCTTGAGGAGGAAGGAATCAAGCACGAGTTCTCCGCTCCCTACACACCACAACAAAATGGTGTGGTAGAGAGGAAGAACAGGACACTCATAGACATGGCAAGGACGATGCTTGGAGAATTCAAGATGCCCGAGCGGTTTTGGTCGGAAGCTGTGAACATGGCTTGCCACGCCATAAACCGGGTCTACCTTCATCGCCTCCTCAACAAGACGCCGTACGAACTCCTAACCGGTAACAAACCCAATGTGTCATACTTTCATGTATTTGGGAGCAAATGTTATATTCTAGTGAAGAAAGGTAGAAATTCTAAGTTTGCTCCCAAAGCTGTAGAAGGGTTTTTGTTAGGTTATGACTCAAATACAAAGGCGTATAGGGTCTTCAACAAATCATCGGGTTTGGTTGAAGTCTCTAGTGACGTTGTATTTGATGAGACTAATGGCTCTCCAAGAGAGCAAGCTGTTGATCTTGATGATGTAGATGAAGAAGACGTTCCAACGGCCGCAATACGTACCATGGCGATTGGCAATGTGCGACCACAGGAACAAAAGGAGCAAGATCAACCTTCTTCCTCAACAATGGTGCATCCCCCAACTCAAGACGATGAACAGGTTCATCAAGAAGAGGCGCGTGATCAAGGGGGAGCACAAGATGATCATGTTATGGAGGAAGAAGCACAACCGACACCTCCAACTCAAGTTCGAGCAACGATTCAAAGGAATCATCCCGTCGACCAAATTTTGGGTGACATTAGCAAGGGAGTAACTACTCGCTCTAGATTAGTTAATTTTTGTGAGCATTACTCTTTTGTCTCTTCTATTGAGCCTTTCAGGGTAGAAGAGGCCTTGCTAGATCCGGACTGGGTGTTGGCCATGCAGGAAGCGCTCAACAACTTCAAGCGAAATGAAGTTTGGACACTGGTGCCTCGTCCCAAGCAAAATGTTGTGGGAACCAAGTGGGTGTTCCGCAACAAACAAGACGAGCACGGGGTGGTGACAAGGAACAAGGCATGACTTGTGGCAAAAGGTTATTCCCAAGTCGCAGGTTTGGACTTTGAGGAGACTTTTGCTCCTGTGGCTAGGCTAGAGTCCATTCGCATTTTGTTAGCCTATGCTGCGCACCATTCTTTCAGGTTGTTCCAAATGGATGTGAAGAGCGCTTTCCTCAATTGGCCAATCAAGGAGGAGGTGTACGTGGAGCAACCCCCTGGCTTTGAGGATGAACGGTACCCCGACCATGTGTGTAAGCTCTCTAAGGCGCTCTATGGACTTAAGCAAGCCCCAAGAGCATGGTATGAATGCCTTAGAGACTTTTTAATTGCTAATGCTTTCAAGGTTGGGAAAGCCGATCCAACTTTATTCACTAAGACTTGTGATGGTGACTTATTTGTGTGCCAAATTTATGTCGATGACATAATATTTGCTTCTACTAACCAAAAGTCTTGTGAAGAGTTTAGCAGGGTGATGACGCAGAAATTCGAGATGTCGATGATGGGCGAGTTGAACTACTTCCTTGGGTTCCAAGTGAAGCAACTCAAGGACGGCACCTTCATCTCCCAAATGAAGTACACACAAGACTTGCTAAGGCGGTTTGGGATGAAGGACGCCAAGCCCGCAAATACTCCAATGGGAACTGACGGACACGTCGACCTCAACAAAGGAGGTAAGTCCGTTGATCAAAAAGCATACCGGTCTATGATAGGGTCTTTACTTTATTTATGTGCTAGTAGACTGGATATTATGCTTAGTGTATGCATGTGTGCTAGATTTCAATCCGATCCAAGGGAGTGTCACTTAGTGGTCGTGAAGCGAATTCTTAGATATTTAGTCGCTACGCCTTGCTTCGGGATCTGGTATCCAAAGGGGTCTACCTTTGACTTGATTGGATATTCAGACTCCGACTATGATGGATGTAAGGTCGATAGGAAGAGTACATCGGGGACGTGCCAATTCTTAGGAAGGTCCCTGGTGTCGTGGAGCTCTAAGAAACAAACTTTTGTTGCCCTATCCACTGCTGAGGCCGAGTATGTTGCCGCAGGACAGTGTTGTGCGCAACTACTTTGGATGAGGCAAACCCTCCGGGACTTTGGCTACAATCTGAGCAAAGTCCCACTCCTATGTGATAATGAGAGTGATATCCGCATGGCGGACAATCTTGTTGAACACAGCCGCACAAAGCACATAGACATCCGGCATCACTTTTTGAGAGATCACCAGCAAAAGGGAGATATCGAAGTGTTTTATGTTAGCACCGAGAACCAGCTAACTGATATCTTTACCAAGCCTCTAGATGAGAAGACCTTTTACAGGCTGCGCAGTGAGCTAAATGTCTTAGATTCGCGGAACCTGGATTGATTTATAGCATACATGTGTTTTATGCCTTGATCATGTTCCTTATGCATTTTGTTGTTTATTTATGGTGCTCAAGTTGTACAAACACTCCCCGGACCTCACAAGTCCATTTGCAAGTGATGAACATATTTAGGGGGAGATGTTCTACAACTTGACCCTTTGAGACTAACTGTGTGCTTGAGTTTGCTTGATTTAGTCTCAAATGTTGGACTTGGACCATGAAAGACTTCCACTGCACTCTGATGAAAAAGTAACTAACTCCAAGTTCATCTTCATACTCTTATTGCCTTTTTACTCTTAGTTGAAGATTTTGGTGAGGCAATGGGGTTAAAAGGCCAAAAATGATCCCGTTTTGGTGCTTGATGCCAAAGGGGGAGAAATTAAGGGCCAAAGCAACAAATGGATCAGGTACCACTTGAGAATTATGAAAATAGTAGAGTTAGAACTTTTTGATTTGTCAAAATTCTTATTGTCTCTTTTTGTCAAAAGTTGGTCTCTTGTGGGGAGAATGTTTGATTATGGGAATGTTTGATTATGGGAAATAGGGGGAGTTTTTGAATCAGTGATCAATTTCTCTTGGAGTATCTTTCTCTATGACTCAACAAGTGAATTTGACTTAGAGATAGGAAATTGAGTTTGATTTGCAAAAACAAACCAAGTGGTGGCAAAGAATGATCCAAATATGCCAAATTTGAATCAAAACAAATGTGTGTTCTTATTTGCATTGATGTTGCACTTCTTTTAGTTGCTTTTTGTTGTGTTGTCATAAATCACCAAAAAGGGGGAGATTGAAAGGGAAATGTGCCCTTGGGCCATTTCTATAAGATTTTGGTGATTAAGTGCCCAACACACATTAAGGGAATGAGTATATGCCAAAGGGTGGACAAAGTGCAAATCAATACAAAGGTATGATTCTAGACTTAATACATTGGTTTTTGTGTACTAACATATTTGTCTAAGTGCTAGAATCAGAGAAAAGACAATTAGAAAAGACTTGGCTCGAGCAGCCAAGACTCTGCTCAGTCTGGGTGCACTGTCCGGCCAGGCTCGCTCTAGTGAAAAGGCCGCTCTCGGGAATTCGTCGGCGGTGTACGGCTAAAATTCACCGGACTGTCCGGTGTGCACCGGACTGTCCGGTGGGCCAACGGTCGGGCGCGCAATCCGCGCGTGACGCGTGGCCGGGCCAACGGTCTGAAGGGGGCACCGGACTGTCCGGTGTGCACCGGACAGTGTCCGGTGAGCCAACGGCTCCAAATCGCCAACGGTCGGCTGCGCCAAAATAGGAAAGAAATCCGCACCGGACAGTGTCCGGTGGTGCACCGGACTGTCCGGTGCGCTAGTCGATAGAAGGCAAGAATTGCCTTCCTGGATTGCTCTCAACGGCTCCTAGCTGCCTTGGGGCTATAAAAGGGACCCCTAGGCGCATGGAGGAGGACACCAAGCATCCCTTGAGCATTCCTAAGCACCAAGACCTCATTTTCGCACTGTTGGGGGCCTTCGGCTTCCGAAGGTCCTCAAAAACATGATCTGACAATGTTTTCCAAGTGAAATATGTGAACAGGTATCTTCGGAATCGGGTCATGAGTATACAAGAGCATGGTCAGGACGAAGCTTGAGCCAGACGAAAGATGATTATGACGAAGGATAAGGTGATCACGAAGCTGCGCGCAGGAAAGCTTCGGCATGACAGCAGAAAAGGGGAACCGACTTAAAGATGAAAAAGCAAATTAGACCTCGAAGGATTACTATAGAGTTATTAGCAAATGTAAAGGGCATGAATGTAATTTTACATGGGCTGCGTCCCTTGCCTATAAATAGATGAACAGTACCCCCGTACTGTTCACGCTGACTTGGCATTCGCTTTTTGCATTACGCATGTACCTTTACCTTCCTTCAAACCGAAGGTACATTTGTAATTTGTTATTTTGAATATGGTAATACAAATAAAAATAAGTTGATAATAATGTTAATATTATTTCCTATTTCATATATGCATTCTTCCTTATCATTTATAGTGTTTACGAAGATTTTTTCCTTCACAACCTTCGTCCTGAATTCGTTATATCCGAAGGGATATAATATCTTGAAGGACGAAGGACTTTAATATTTAACACTTTTTATGTTGCCTTGTTCTTAATTCTTAGCATTTGAGAACAAGTCCCCAACACGCGCATTCGATTCTTTGTGATAGCAACTAGAGCTCCATTTGAGTAGAGAACTCTTTGAGTTGTGTTGTGAGCTCAAGTTGTGACTTGTGTGCGTATTGTTGCTCTGATTTTGTGTCTTGTGTGTGTTGCTCATCCCATCCTTACTTCCGTGATTCTTTGTGTTAATCAAATTGTAAGGGCGAGAGGCTCCAAGTTGTGGAGATTCCTCGCAAGCGGGATATAGTGAAACAAAGTAAAACACCATGGTATTCAAGTAGGTCTTAGGACCGCTTGAGAGGGGTTGAGTGCAACCCTCGTCCGTTGGGACGCCACAACGTGGAGTAGGCAAGTGTTGGACTTGGCCGAACCACGGGATAAACCACTGTGCCTCTCTGTGTTGATCTCCTTGTGGTTATTGTGTTTTGCAAGAACTCCTCTCTAGCCACTTGGCTTTATTATGCTAACTCCTAATCAAGTTTTGTGGCATTAAGTTTCGAGTTTTTACAGGATCACCTATTCACCCCCCCCCCTCTAGGTGCTCTCAATGTTCTACAATGAAATCTGCTATGACCTGGCCTTTCATAGATTTCAATGGTTCATAAGCCAAGTCATATTCTATGAGTGCATAAGACCATTTACCAATTCTACTACTCATAATCGGGTTTTGCAACATGTTTTTGATCACAACGGTTTGACCAAAAACGGTGCAATGACTAGACAGCAAATAACATCTACACTTGGTGCATGCATAAAACAGGCATAAGCATACCTTGTTTCAGCATCCACCAGCCTCCGACTTAGGTAGGTTACCTCATGCTCCTTTCCTTCGGTCTCTTGCATCAGAACAGCTCCAATAACTTTATCTTCAACTGCAATGTATAATCTGAACGGTACTCCTACCTGTGACGCTTTTAACACGGGAGCCGAAGACAAATACTTTCTAATGAGATCAAACGCTTCCTGCTGTTCTGCCCCTAGGTGAATTCGACATCATTTTTAAGCCGAAGGATAGGAGTGAAGGCATCAATCTTCCCGGCTAGGTTAGAAATAAACCTCCGTAAATAATTTACCTTGTCGAGGAACTTCTGCACTTCAAGCTTACAGGTCGGAGGTCCCACATTCTGAATGGATTTAATTCAGTTAGGGTCTATCTCTATACCTTGTTCATGAATGATGAATCCTAAGAACTTACCAGTCGACACTCCAAAAGCACATTTACGTGGGTTCATTTTCAGACCATACCGACACATTTTATCAAAGGCTTTGCGCAAATCAGCTATATGAGAACTAAACTCAGTCAATTTGACTACAATATCATCAATGTAGACTTCCACAGTGTTTTCCAACAGCTCGTGAAAGATCAAATTCATAACCCTCTGATAAGTAGCCCCAGCATTTTTCAGACCAAATGTGACAACCCACTCAAATAAACCAATGAAGCCTAGACATATAAAGGTCGTTTTAGACACATCTTTTTTGGCCCTGAAAATCTGATTATATCTGGCATTACCGTCAAGAATTAGCTAATAATTCTAAAATTACGCATCTAAATGATGGGATAGCAGACACGGATGCTGGAGGACGAGTAATTGACATGAGCTAAACTCACTTGCAAGAAAACTTGGGGCCCGAACAGTCAGCGTGCCGTGCTGGTGAGAACGTTCCTCAATGTTTCCATCTCGTGGGCTAGGCGGTCGCGCCATGCCGCCATCAGGCTACCTGTCCAATATTTATCTGTCTGGCTTCAGGCGACCGAAGTTAATTAGTCACTCGCTCACCCCGAGCTTGACGACGACGACGGCGACAGCTTTGGCCGGAGCTATACATACTTTCGGTCGATCTGTTCTTGATTCGTGCCTCGTAATAGCCATCTTAAGGCGGCAAAGCAGCTAACGAACTATTGGTCCCCTTCTCGTTCATAGGTGTCACTGTTGGTTGTTGCTAAAGGAACAAGAATGGAGGCAGGGCCTCCCTACGAGCCTGCGCCGAAGGTGGCAGATGGCAGGGACTGGTCGGAGCTATCGCTGGACGCACTGGTGCTGGTCTTCAGCAGGCTTGGTCCCGTGGAGATGCTCATGGGCTCGGGCCTCGTGTGCTGCTCGTGGCTCTAGGCGGCCAAGGGAGCCGGAGATGTGGGCGTCCTCCTCACGCATTATTGATCAACGTGTCGGCTATGGGCATGGGATATTCATCTTTATAAGTTGCTCTATTCAAATTGCGAAAATCAATTCATACTCTTAGCTTACCTGATTCTTTCTTCTCTACCGGCGCAATATTGGAGACCCACTCTGCGTATCTGCAAGATCTAATAAAATTAGCTTCTAGTAGCCGGTGAATTTCATCCTTTATTCGTGGTAGTTGGTCTCGACGAAATGTTCTAGCTTTCTGCTTGAAATGTCTGAAACCGGACTTAATAGGCAGTTGATGCTCTACTATCTCTCGACTGAATCCTGGCATCTCAGTGTAATTCCAAGCAAAGCAATCAGAATATTCTTTCAATAGACCGATCATTTCATCTCTAGGATCGGTCTCCAGGGTTTTGTTCACAAAGGTCGGCCTTGTAGTTTTACCATCTCCTATGTCGATCTCCTCCAAAGGATCAGCTGATGTAAAACCCTATCCTAATTTGTCGAGATCTTTGAATTCCTCTACTATGTCCCCCACAGAGGAATTAGATAATCTCTGTGTGACGGCGGATTGTGCGGTCTCGAGGGCCGGACCGTCCGCGACACTAGTTTTATGTTGCGGTGGTTGTTCGGCCTTAAAAGCCGAACTGTTCTGTGAAAGACTGGATCGTTCGGCCTCAGAGGTCTGATCGTCCATGACCAGCGACATGTTCATTATGTGTGTACTCATCATTTAAACTTTATTTAGGATTTAGTCGATTCTCCATCGGCTCTAGCATTACAGGAATGAAACCCTTTTTATCTATACTTATAAACTGATAATCAGAAAAGTCTACTCCTGTGAGACACATAGCAGTCTCATAGGTCCAAAGTACAGGGGCATCGGCCATGGCAATACAGGCCGGTGCATTAGCATGTACTTGTTCTACATCGTCGCCTACCCATTGTATTAACATCTGATGTAACGTAGAAGGTACACATTGATTAGCATGAATCCAATCTCTTTCTAAGATTAGACTGAAATTTCCTTCTACATTAGCAACGAAGAATGCAGCAGCAAGGGTCTTAGTCCCGATGGTTAACTCAACGGACATGACTCCCTTGGCTTTAATCGAACTATCAGTTCCAACGCCGCTGAGGGTCATGTTGATCTTGACAAGTTCGTCATCATGTTTATCTAATTTTCTATACAATGAATAATGCATTAGATTTACAGTCGCCCCCCGTCTACCAACATTTTAGCAATCGGTATCCCATCAATGTGACCGCGCATGAAGAGCGACTTCAAATAATTTACCGATTCCTTTGGTTTAGTGAAGGCGACTTCTTTAGGACCAAAGTCAAACTGAGCAACGACAGGTTCATCGTCGCCGACAATAGTACAATCGGTGGAAAATGTAATAACATTTACGTCCATACCTAGGTGCTCTGGAGAAGCTTTGTAGTCGACCAGGTCTTCTCCTAATAGGTCATCCTCCTCCATGGGCGTCGGCACGTCGTTGGAGGTGTCCTGATGTAGTGCGGACGGTCCAGACTCGAGAGTCGGACGGTCTGTGTCATCTGCGGATGGTCTGGTGTTTATAGCCGGACTGTCTGTCATACCTATAGAGAGCTGTGAAGTTGCTGTCTCATTTTCTGTCTTCATGGCTGTTTGATTTATCTCAACGGTCTTTGGCCTCCACCTCTTTTGCGGTGGTGGGTACTATGGATGTGTGTCATTAAATATTTTTTCTACTTCTTTTCCCTTCCTCACCTTTACTCTTAAGTGTTGCAATTTTCGCTTTTGAGACCGTGTCAGTCTCGATGGGCACCATCGAGGCATGGAGTATTTTGGATCGGTTGTTTCGATGGCAGTCGTGTCTCCTTCTTTGCTTGTACTGGCTGATTTACCAAAAAATCATCGGCTCTTTATTATTTCCCTGTATAACGACATCTGTTGTACCTATTTTTATGATGTCCCTTTTTGTCGTTCTCTTGATTGTTGTAGGGTCAAAAAGTGTGTTGGCGCCTTTTTGGTCACCAAACACTATAATGAACCGTCTGGCAGTACTTGGCACCTTTAGATGATGTAGGGTCAAATAAAGTGGTTATCCTAAATGTGGGGCAACACCTCTATGATGATCACCACCTATCTGGGACCAAACAGCAACGAACCCTAGGGCCTTCTCGTGATGAGCAATACCTTGGGTTTGGCTCCGCGAGGTGAACAGTGGCGGGTCTGCGATGGGTCGCCGAGTCGCCTGTCAGTGCTCGCTGCGGGGGTGCGGACGGTCCAAGGCTCTGGGTCGGACGGTCTGCAACCTGTCGGCAGAAGCGACGCCTTCCCTGCGCGCAGTCCGGATGGTCCGAGCTCTGGGTCGGACGGTCCGCGATGGCGCAGGGTCGTCTTCTTCTCCTCGTATGACCTAGATCTCGTCCCCTGGGGGAGAGACCATAGGGTGCTCCGGGTCAGTAGGTCACCCGGGACGTCTTCAGACGACGTAGAGTCGCCTAGAAATTAAGAGATCAATTCGAGGAAGAGATCTTGATTGAAGTAGACGAAGTAGATCTTGCCCATCAGAAGGAGTAAAGATCATAGGGTCGTCCTGGGGTCGGCAGGCCACCCTAGGACGGATCTAGATGACGTAGAGTCGAATAGGGGTAGAGGTGGATATGCGGAAGGCTACAACTAGAACTATGCTACATCTACTCCTAGGGCAGGAAAGGTAAATAAAGTAATTGGTTCGATTGGAATGTGCTCGGGGTTCTCAATCGGCCGTACCCCTTTATATTTATAGGGGAGGAGGTCTGGACCTATTCCTAGGAGATAGTCAACTACTCTCACGTGATTAGATGGATAACCACGCACTTGATAAGGATAATCATCCGAGTTAATCTGACCGCGGGGCACACGGACTGTCCGAGCCCAGGAGCCGGACCGTCCGCCATTTTTGGTGCTCAACACTTGCATGTTAAAGTTCGATTGAACAACACTTCTTCAAATTCAAAATATTGATGTCGATTGACTGTTTTTTGTGTGTACAGCATGCAACTCCAAGAGGCTGTAAAAATATATTCCAAAAACTAGTGTTTAGCCCTTCTCTAAAATAACATTCTGAAAAACTAGAGTGCCGGAACGGATCTTGTAAAATTAGCCAAGTGCCACGTCATCGACTTTTGAATCGTGGGCGAGGTCCGTGGGGTGTGGGCAAGGTTCAAAATCTCGGACAAAATTCGGCGGGTTTCAGCCATTTTTCGGTTTTCGGTGAACACCGGCATCGAGTTCCAGCGGGTCTTTTTCGAAAATTTTGGTTCACTATTCAATTTTTTAAAAAAAACATAAATACGGATTTCAGTGCTTTCTCACCGGATTTCAGTGCTTTTTCGCCGAAAAGATCATTTGCCCGTGTAAAAATTAAAATTTTTAGTATGTGTTGTATATATATGATATTGTATAATCCAAGATACATAAGTTACATAAATTAATAAGGATTGTTCATGCAATTTTCATATAACATATACCCCTCACATAAACTACTCACCAAATATATATAACTTCATATAAATATAAATCCAAACTTTAAACAATACAAGTCCAAGTTCATACATGACATAATAATATAATTACAAGATATAGACTTGCTGAGTGTTTGAGCTTCTATTTCGTGTGGATCTATACACATTTATGTGTAATATGTAGGCTTTTATAATGGGCATGTATGTGATTCATATAATTTTTTTAGCTTAAATTTCTATTTTCGTATTGACCTATATGTATTTAATGTGCAATTTATGTGATGGACATATAAGTTTATGAAAATGCATGGATAGTTTAAACGTACAAAGCAATCTTTATTATGGACTACTTGTTTTACACTCGTATTATCTAACTAGGTGTGTGCCCGTGCGTTGCCACAGAAGTAAAATCTTAGTGTAAAACATAGATACGAGACGATAAACATCAATATATTATACAAAATCCGTGTAGCAAAATATCATGGTAACACTAAATATTACAATGACGACACTGACAGAGGCGCCAAGGATGATCATGTTGGACGACATACCGGCCTTGCGGCGAGTTGTAGAGCACGATAAACATCCGAGAGACGCACTGTTATCTTGTCGTGATCCATGCAAGAAATATGGAGATACAAGTGCTCGATTCACTTGGTAATTCACAAACCGCAAATACCTCATTGACTCTGTGAGTACGCACAAACTAATTACTAATTCACTATTAACTTATCCCAATCTCTGATTTTGTTTTACAATATATAAAGATTAAAGAACTTCAAAGACAAATTGATATGATATCTTAACGTAAGGAGTTAAAAGACCACAGGTGGCCAGACCTCTAAGTTGCTTCTTGGCCGCTCAGAGAAATAGAAATGGCATATGCAAAACAGACAGATAGGTACACACATAAATCTTCTTTACCAATTTCTTCATTCATACTAATCTTTATGTTTTTATTAATGTATATTGTAGCTCTTCATGTGGCCTCTTTCTTTTGAACTATATCGAATACTGGACAGGGGATGAACTGTCTGATAGTTTTACCTAGGTATATTATTACTACTATGACATTTATGCACATCTACAGTCAGTGTTACAGGAAACAAGAGAGAGTACGTGGTCCCTTGCTTGTTGGTTGCATCACATACAAATTCACCATCACAAGTGCCACAAAACGGTGCAAAGATGATGTGGCAGATGCTAGTTCCTCCAATGTCCACAATATACAGGAAAGCTATTGGAGAGCATAATGATACAAACCAGTCCTCCATGAAGTTCCTTAGAGAAGGCAGTGTGCAGTCCTCTCCAAATGGATTTCTATCAAGTGATGTTGGTCCAAGAAGCAGACAAGGCACTTTTGACCTTCAACTTCCAGCTGATCATTATATAGATGATGATGGCACATCAGATAACAAGCCCATAGATTTCCTTGGTTTGGCATCAGATACAAAACCCCAGATTGATGCTGAGCTTGCATTAGTTAGTGCAGAAGGCTTGGGCAAGTTCAGTGATAATAGTTCATCCTCAGGTTTGCCGACTACAAATAATCTTGGACGCCGGCATGTTACCGACCTGAATGAATCAAATACTGGCTTCCATATGGGTAGAGCAAATGAATCAGTTTCCAGAGGCCTTCCACGTACCCTTGAGAACTCATGGAACCAACCAATATTGAGAGCAAACACAACTAATTTCAGTTTCAGTAAAAAAACCCTCCAAAGAAAAGCACACAGATGAAGGTACAAGCTCAAATTTCTTGACACAAGTGTGAAAACAATACATGACGACAAACCATCAATCAATAAAGGTAACAATAAGGTTCATTTTGACATATTTGTTTGTTTTAGGTATACATTATTGGCTGCAGAGTTCCTTTAATGGTCAAGTAGATATGTTAATACTTAATGTCGTAGTTACCATATTTGTCAGCTATGAGAACCTCCGTTCACAAATATATAACGCCGTTGACTTTTTTTCTAAAACTTTAACTACTCGTCTTATTAAAAAAAAATTGAGTTATCATTTATTTTGTTGTGATTTGTTTTATCATTTAAGGTTGTTTGAGCGTCACTTGAAATTTTACATTTTTGAATAAATATTTTGAATAATACGAATGGTCAAAGTTTTAGAAAAAAAGTCAACGACATCATATATTTGTGAACTGAGGGAGTAGTTTGCGGTAAAAGCATATTTGTTCGGATTTCGGGAGGAAATGAGTTTATCTATACTGTGACTCATACAGTCCTGGTAACACGGTTAACAAACGAACATAACATGCAAACTGTATCTTTTTACTATTTACCTTAACCATGTGAGTTCTTTTATTTGGTTCTGGACATCCTTTTATTCTAGCTTGCTGTAATCTACTGGATTGCAGCATTAACACCTTCATGGGTCTTAGCTTATCTTTTCACTGCCAATTGTGGTCTGAGATGTGTACTATTAAATCTCGAACATACTATGTTGCAGCCTTCTGTAGTCAGTAGGCTCCAATCTGTACTATAACACATACTCATTTCTATGTGGTCTACTTGTTTACCAAATCATATTACAGAATAGTTCTCTGTATTTTGTGACGCCGAGTGGCATGTTCTTTAAGTAACCCAGACCAGAATACTTAGTTAAGTAGTAACATATCTAACCCTACTACCACAACGACTCCTATACCAACGACCCAGATCCAGACCAGCAGAGCACGATTAAAGGAAGATCAGAGGCGACATAGTTCAGATCCAGCTCACTAACCTTGTCTCTAGTGAGGTGCAGCGCGAGCAGCTTCACGGCCTGCAGCGAGGTAGTGGCCGACGAGTCGATCTCGCTGATCACCAGCTGCACAAACATTGGCACAATATCCACATGGGTGAGGGATAGATAGACATGGAAAAAAGAACATGATACCTAGCAGCTCATATGTTTGGGCTGACAGATGCAGATGTAGAGGCAAAGGCAGTGCTCTCTGCTCATCCCTATGTGCCCGTCTCTTGCCGTTGTGCGCCACGAACATCCTCCTGAGCCCACGCATCATGGCGGAGAAGAAATGGGGGCAGTGGGGAGTTCAGGCAGGCGAAATCGGTCAGCTTGACAGCATGTACCCCCAGTCCCAGCTGACAGGACGAACACACTTGAGACAAGCGTAAGAAGAACAGGTGGCCTTGTCCGGCAGATCGGCAGGAATCGCGGCCGGAGCCTCCCGGAATGATTGGCACGACGACCGGGTCCGTCCGTCCAGCCGGCCGGGAACACGGGCCAGACGGCGTCCGCACGCCCGTGCGCGGACACCGGGGGCCGACAAACAGATCGAGGCTGCGCAGGGCAGGGCAGCGGCGGCCGGCCACCACCCGTCCGGGTGGGCCAAATGTACGGGTGTGGGCCATTTTCCTTGGAGGAAGCCAGAGTGGAGGAGGCAGCGGGAAGATGGGGTGTCGCGCGGCTTCATCGGCAGCTCGTCAAATGTCGAGTTAGACCGAGTAGGAAAAAAACGGGGGCTTCGTCGGCAGCTCATCCCTGTGTGCCCATCTCTTGCCGTTGAGCGCCACGAACATCCTCCTGAGCCCACGCATCATGGCGGAGAAGAAATGGGGGCAGTGGGGACTAAGGATGAAAACGGCCGGTAACGGTCGGAAAAAACCTCTCACCGTTTTCACCCGCATAAATTTTTGTTCGGTCGGAATCGGTAAACGGGAAAGTCAGAAACGGATAACGGTCGGTAAATTCCGGTATATCGAAAACGGATAAATCCGAGCAAAATAGCTCGAAATTGATCGGAAAACGGTAACTGTAATCGGAAAAGCTCACAATAAACAAATCCTAACCACACAGATGTTCATTCACATCCACATACAAGTCTCATTCACAAAAGTACACAAAACACAAGCTTGTCCACATATAATTGGTCATACACTCATCCATGTCCACTCTTAAATTATAACACACAACAGATAAGTCTTAAAACACGATTGTTCATTCACATTCACATACAAGTCTCAACCACACAAATATACAATACATAGTCATGACCACACATAAATGATCATACATGTTCACTAAAGTTTTAACCACATAGTATATAAGTCTTAAACACACGATACATAAACTAGAAATCATGTGGCATGTCGTCTGGATCACTTGATATATCTTCTATGACATCTAAAACCCTAATCTCTAAACCCTAACGAGTATAGTTCTTACCTCCTTTGTTTTTTTGTGGACCGGAAAAATACGGTTAAAATACGGGAAAATACCGGATTTTCCCGAGAATTCCGAAAACGGACGGTAAATATGTCTCACCGTTTACCGTACCGTTTTCGTAATAACACATCCCATTTCCGTACCGTTTTCCGTATATCCCGAAAAATATAAAAACGGTCGGAAAAATCTGGTAAACGGTACCGGGAATTTACCGAATTTTACCGACCATTTACATTCTTAGTGGGGACTTCGGGCAGGCGAAATCGGCGACGTGCACGAGGGCATCTAGGTGGTGGGGTCAAGACCTCCTAGCAGGACAGATCGGCAGCGTGCAAGAGGGCATCTGGGTTTAGGGGGCGCGGAAGTCCAGCCACGGTGTGCGGCAATCTCGGGGGCGGTCGCGGAGGGGGTGGTGAAGGGCGCGCGCCAATCCAGGGCATGGCGCGGCCTCTGGACGCAGCTCCGTGAGCTGGCCTTCGACGGCAGCGTTGATCCTGATTCGCTCGCCGGCGCCCTCTACCGGCTTGGTGAGCTGACCCAGGTCCGGCCCAAGCTCAGGCGGCTTTGCATTCACCTCCCCGGCAACCTGAAGCTCGGGGACGCCAGGATCTTGTCGCTGCTCCACGCCGCCTACAAGCTCGCGCCGTTGGAATTGGAGTTCGTCGTTGGACACGGTTCGTTCGTCTTTCGCGCGCCTCTTGCGAACCATGCTCCTCTGAATGAATACTGATGATGTGCTGGTGAATGCAGCAGATGCAATTGCACCAGAGGAAGCTGGTCCGCGGCGTTCCCAGCGACTTCGGAAGCCCAACCCAAAATAATCTCGGGGGCGGTCGCGGAGGGGGAGGGGAGGGGCTGTCTCGGGGCTTCAGCGTTGTTGGGGCGGGGGAATGGCCTCACCGCGTTATCTTCGCCGTGTTGCGCGCGGTGGGGTGGTGACGGCAGGGGGATCGGCGTGGTGACAAAGGATCACGGATGGGGGCGGGGGCATAGAAACTGTCGCGCGCGGCAGGGCGATGATGGCGGGGATCGGTGTGGTGATGACTGAGGGATCGCGGATGGGGCAAGGGTAGGCGGGGGCGTGCGGGGGCACGGATGCAATGGAGGAAGGAGCGCGTGCGCGGTGGCGGGTATCACGACGTCGGGGGAGAAGGGACACAGTATCGCTGGCGGGGGCGTGGTGAGGTTTGTGACGCCCTCCGTCCACCCTTAAGGATTAGTAGAGACTAGTGTAATTTTATAACTTTGTATAGGGTTATGAATATAAAATTAGCTCATGCCCAGAAGGTCCAACACATGTCTGAAATACTATGACTACGATTGAATATATGGTCAACTATTGCTTTGCGTTGTAATTTGTGTTATTGGACAATTTGTGACTTTGTGTTATGGAAACTTTTTATATGTACTTGTATGATACAACGAATGTAACCTTCTATTGATGTGTGTTGCACTCAAATTGCGGTCTTCTATTTCCATGTGTATGTTTTATGTGTTCTTGTACATTAAATTATTTGTGAATGTATTGTTATTCATTATCCAACATGATTTGAATAAAATACAGACAAATTCTACCAACAATTTATTTTTTCCGTATATTTTCACAAAATATGAAAACAGACAAGTTAAATGTGAAAAATTATACAAGTCAAAATAGAATTTTACCCGTCCATTTTCAAGCCTGTGTGTTGATGGTGTTGCAGAATAAACCTACATAGCGATGAAATATGACTCGAGGACGAAAAAGTATTCTTCTGTTTCCGCTAATTTCATGGTCGGGAGCGGGAAAAGATGCAGATTATATAGGTATGCAGAAACAAACCAATCGCCTAAAAAATCATCAGAAACAAACGAAAAAGATCTCAACAGAAAATATTTAAAAATTATAACATAGGAATATCTCACACATATGTTATGATTTAAAAAAATCCATAACAATAAGGTATGTTTGGTTCTGCTTAAAATCTGATTCTGGATTGAGAGAATCGAGAAGCCCACAAATGGATCCATTATATTATGATTTTTACGGCCAATAGATTTTCCCACCGCAGAATTGAATGTAGCCATGACCCTTCGCTTTTCACAAAGATCACCGGTGCAAGCCCTGTCCGGTGCCTAGAGATGTCAATGGGGACCCGATACCCGCTAACCCGTGGGGAATTTCTCTATTAGGATACGGTTATGGGACAAAAATTGTCCTCATGGGTAGAGATGGCAATGGGTACCCGAAACCCGAAACCCGATGGGTTTTTACCCCATTAGGGTACGGGTTTGGGTCAATTTTCATACCCATGGGTTTGTTAATGGGCATAAATCTATACCCGACGGGTTTATGGGTACGGGTTTGTTCCTATAGTACCCAAACCCGTGAACCCGTGGGTTTTTTAAACCCGACCAAACCTAGTGCATATTATCATTTTATTTTATAAACGAACAATAAAGTTGTTATTCCTTATTTACTTCGTAATTTTTATCAGTCGGTGAATGTATCAGTAGTCGGTGAGAGTGTTGCTTGCTTGCTATTATAGTTTTTACTAGCGTTATATATGTGGTGGATAGATAACTTAGTGCAAGGTTACTTAATTATACAACTTATTATTTATATTTCATTCTCTTTACTAATAATTTTATACCAAATCATGAACTCGTTGTTCATTACATAGATTTTGGATCATGATATCATTAATCATTACGATACTTATTGATTATGAGAAGAACAAGTATATTGGAGATCAAACCCGCGGGTAACCCATGGGTACCCGCTAACCCGATGGGTACGGGTTTGGGCAAAATCTCAAACCCGTCATGGGTACGGGTTTTTTAATGGGCATAGAAATTTTTCACGGGTACGGGTTTGGGACGGTAAAACCCAGCGGGTTTGTACCCGTTGCCATCTCTACTCATGGGTATGGATATGGGACAAAATCTCCACCCATTGGGTAAACGGGTATGGGTTTGGGAAGCAATAATCTGAACTCAATAACCCATGGGTATTTCATACGTGTACACTTGTCCTGTTTGTATGAATGAGTTAAGGCCTAGCCGGCCACCAAGCCCAGCACAGCAGCACACCAGACCTAGGTCATAGCCCATCAAGGCAACACGGCAAGGCAACTAGCAGACTAGCAAAAAAACAAAACCCTAAAATAACCAGCCATACACTACACCCTGCCCAGTCGACCAACCGCTGCATGCCTGGAAAGTTGCACTAGCAATACACACTGGCGACTTCAACAGTGACGAGGAGCACCACCGACTTCTAGAAGCCTAGGATGACGGTGACGACCATGGATTTTTGGAAGGGAAATAGGGTCAAACCTTTTCCTATATGATTTTAGTAGTTGAATTGCCCAACACAAATAATTGGACTAACTAGTTTGCTCTAGATTATAAGTTCTACAGATGCCAAAGGTTCAACACAAACCAAAAAAAGATCTGAGTTATGGTTCAAAAGAAAGGAGCAAAAGAAACCGAAGAGAACCCTAGTCTGGCGCATCGGACTGTCCGGTGTGCCACCGGACAGTGTCCGGTGCACCAGGGTGGATAGACCTCCAACTCTTCACCTTCAGGTTTCTCTAGGCGCACTCTGCTATAATTCATCAGACTGTCTGGTGTGCCACCGGACTATCCGGTGCACCAAGCGGAGCAACGACTATTCGCGCAACGGTCAACTACACAGTACCCTGACAGAGCTACAGTTCGCGGCAGAAGTCAGAGCAGGCGCCAGAGGCGCACTGGACGGTGAATAGTGCCTGCCCAATACTGCACCGGACTGTCCGGTGCACCAAGGTGTCAGAGCTCCAACGGTCAAAACCGTCAGAACCCTAACGGTTGGGTGACGTGGCTGGCGCACCGAACTGTCCGGTGCGCCCATCAACAGCAGCCCAACCCCAACATTGGTGGTTGGGGCTATAAATACCCCCAACCACCACCACTTCAATGCATCCAAGTTTTCAGCCATTGCATTCAATACAAGAGCTCTAGACTTCACTCCAAGACACAAACAAGAGATCATATCCTCTCCCAAGTCCAAAATCACTCAAAACAATTAGTGACTAGTGAGAGAGAGATTTTCGTGTTCATTTTAGTTCTTGTCGCTTGGATCACTTTTCTTCTTCCCCATTCTTGTTCTCAACACCTTTGTAATCAAAGCAAGAGACACCAAGTTGTGGTGGTCCTTGTGGGGTCTAAGTGACCCATTTGATTAAGGAGAAAAGCTCACTCGGTCTAGGTGACCGTTTGAGAGAGGGAAAGGGTTGAAAGAGACCCGGTCTTTGTGACCACCTCAACGGGGAGTAGGTTTGCAAGAACCGAACCTCGGTAAAATAAATCACTGTGTCATCCGCTCTATTTCTTTGGTTGATTTGTTTTCGGCCTCTCTTTCGGACTCGGTTATATTTCTAACGCTAACCCGGCTTGTAGTTGTGCTTAAAGTTTATAAATTTTAGATTTGCCTATTCACCCCCCCTCTAGGCGACTTTCAATTTTCAAGCGCCAACGAACTCGAATGGTGACCAAGAAAGGTGAGCAGACTCCATTTCTCCATTTCTTCTATTGGTCCCGAAGTACTGATTTCTTTTCTCATGGATGGATGAATGGATCAGGGTTCATGGATGAGTGCTTGTCGATGTGGTGATGTCTGAAATCTGGATAGTTTGTGCTAGATGTTAGTACCTAGTTAGCCCTTAATTGGGGATGGGGACCCATTGGGGACCCGAAACCCGAATGGGGATGGGTATGGGATGAGTTTTGCACCCATGATGAGTATGGGGATGGGTATGGGGATGGATCAAACATGATGGGGATGGGTCTGAGATGCTATAACTCGGTGGGAAATTCCCCATTGACATCTCTACCGGTGCCACATCGAGTGACTCACCAGTCGATGCGAAAAGACCAACTGTATAGATTTATACACTCTCTAAGTGTTATGTATATACACCCTCTATGAGTGCTATGTATATCCATGTACTATCTCTACTCCTATATTGTCAAGTGATATGGGTCGTTGTCTTCCAGATATACCATGAGAAATCACTCAAATCCAATACAACACGGAGCCACACGCAGCGCAGTGCTCCTGAATAGTACTACCTCGCTAGCTGAAGGAGCACGAACGAGTTATAAAAAAGAGTCAGATCTCCTTTTGAACTCATATCTTTCTCGGTCATTTATCTAAAATAAAGTGCAATATTTGTAGTTTAATATCTGATAAGTGAGTCATATATCCACTTTAATTTTAATTTTTTTTAAGAGAGTACATTATTTTTATGGTGAGAGTTCATCACACTGACTTGATACTGGGCTCTCACGTGTCGTAGCCATTACACTTTACCATCAAATATGATTAGTGTGCCATCATAACACATGGATATTGTACTAGTATGTCTTGAGAATAGAATGGTCAATGTATACACAGATCTTAAGACAAAAAAAGTCAATCAACTCAACATTGGTCTTGTGGCTATCATGTGTTTTTAAAACTCCCATATGCTTGGTTCAAAAACAGGAGGCATATGTTTGCGGAACTAGAAATTCACGTGCAAAGATCAGAAGGTATGATCTCAGTGTATTTAAAGGATGTTTTGTTTCTAGAGACTAATTTTTAGTCCCAACATTTTATTTCATTTCAGTTCCAAAATTCCTAAATATAGAAACTAAAACTATATTTTAGTTTCTACATTTGTTTTATAGACTAAAATAGAATAAAATGATGTGACTAAACATTAGCCCTAGAAACCAAACACCCCTTAGTATATGCAGACGGAATTAGCCAGCGGACTCCATCATTATGTTCCTCTAATCGAGACAATCGGAAATCATATATAGATCTTTAAGTTTGCAGTTCATAGATTAATAAAATTTGACTTTGAAAAAATCATTGAGAAGAAACATGCTTAGTCAGGTTCCTAAACTGGCTAAGACAAGTAAGCTTCCTTAAATTTAAATTTAAGAGTGGACTTCATCAAATCATCAGTGTGGTTCTCTGATCGATACGATCGAAAAAAAATATTTAGATCGTCCAAATTTAGAGTCCGTATGAAGAAATTATGCTCTTGGGACGTTTTTGCCCCGTAAAATAAGTCAGTTTTCTAGTCCGATGCCAATTCGGGAATTTCTTGTTGGAATTTTCTCTGGACCCATGATAAGTTTGTAGATTATGTGTGGAATACGTTTTCAATTAGGATATGACGAACGCGAACCCCTTCTCTTTTTTTTTAAGAAAAAGAACCCCCTTCTCTATTTATATGAGAGGATCATATCACAGTGAATTAAGAGATCTACCTATCCAATCATCAAAAATACATATATTTACTTTTATCTTCCACCTCAAGCTCTTGCAAGTTGCAACCATGTGACGATGTTCTATGCAGTGGCAGACCTAGTTACTATATTTAGGGTATACTAAAAATATATAAAAAAAAAGAAGAAACATAAAATAGGGATTAGCAGAACTCAAAACCTTAACTATCAAGTCAAGTTGAAGACATAGTACTCACACCATTATGCTAACTATTTTTATATAATCTTAGTATGTGTCGTGATCTATATAGACCACCCACTGGATCCACCTAAGAGTAATAATAGGCTCTTGATTTTACACTACAAACTTTAATGATTAAATCGGATTAGTATCGATCTCTATTCCTATTTTTTTACTAACATTATTTAAGAGTCCTAACTTTTTATGAAGGGGTATTTGGATTGTGATCCATTATCACCGTACCCAGGTCCGCCCTAGGTGATCTTGCTGATTGTAGAGCATAAGAGCAACCTTGCTGATCGTAGGTGCTGTGGCCGTGATATCATTCAAAAGACACAAACACTTATCTGAATTCACCAAAGATTATTAAACAGCACCAAGCAGAGCCAGCGATCTCACGCGCGGTGCCAGCAGTTGTTTTATTGGCTTATATCCTCTGGCGATTATGTACGTGCTTGGGTTGCAGTATCTCTGTGCTGGTATTTCTTTGTGGTGTCTGTACTGATGGAGGAGGCGCTGCTAACCTAGCTAACCGTGGAGGCCATGTTATCTTCATCTTCACAGACGGAGGAAAGGGCCACAAGTATCCTGCGATCATAATCAGTTGGTGGTGTTATTTGCAGCATTGCTGCAAAAACAACGCGAACATCAGAGTACATGCAGCAACAACCATAAGCCACCTAGTTAGGAATTACACCAAGGAGTCAAGGACGATGATGAAAATCTCAAACAACTGAAGAAATCCATGTTTCTGAATCCTGCATTTCCTATGTTTTTAAACTAATTCCTGTGAAATTTCTATAATTTTTCTGTGAAATTCTTATGCTCCAAAGGAGCCCTAAACCTGTGCAAACAAAACATGAAATAATAGAGAAAAATAATAAAATATCTTTCTTTCCTATATTATTTACTGGTAATAACTTATGGGAGTGACCCAGTGAGTTGGCCCTGCCTGCCTTATATTATATTCTAGTTGTCCTAAATTATAGATTCTTTTGGGTTTTTTAAATATATAATCTTTACTATATGTGCGCCTAAATATTCGATATAAATCCTAGATACTAAATATACGATATGTTTTAGATACGTCAGCATGAACATTAACATAGCCTTTTAGTCTAAAAAAGTTGATGTGGACTGTAGTTAAAACTTAACAAGAAGTCACCAAAGAAGTCACCAAAAAGGAAAGAGAGATAAAAGGGACGAGATAAAGTTTTTGAGAGAACTAAAAGGAAAAATGCCTAATTATGGTTTGGCTACGTGGATATCATTTTTTAAGCACTTGTATCCAAACACAAATCCTTTGGGATATTACATTCCTTCAAGTCTCTTTTTATTGCTTCATCTCATGTCAAGTTTGGCTGCCCTCTACCTCTATTCACATTATTATCCCATCTTATGATGCCTCTATTCACCGGTGCCTCTGGGTCTCCGGTGGAAATGCCCCAACCATCTCAACCGGTGTTGAATAAACTTTTGTTCAATTGGCGCTACTCCTAGTCGACCGCGTATGTCATCGTTTCTCACTTCGTCCAATCTTGTGCCCACATATCCAACTCAACATACGCATCTTTGTGACACTTAGTTGTTGGATATGTCGTCTCTTAGTAGGCCAACACTCATCCCCATATAACATAGCATGCTTAATCATCGTCCTATAGAACTTGTCTTTCAGCTTCTGTGTCACTCTCTTGTCACATATGACTCTCAATGCTTAACGTCATTTCATCCATCCTGCTTCGATTCTATGGCTAACATCTTCATCACATCACCATCTCTTTGTAGCATCGATCTCAAATAATAGAATGTGTCCTTCTTGGGTACTACCTGGACTCCCAAGCCTATATCTCCATCCTCACTAATTGTAGTACCAAAATCATATCTCATATACTCGGTTTTGGTCATTCTCATTCTAAAACCTTTTGACTCTAAGGTCTGACGCCGTAATAGTAGCTTTTTATTTATTCCTTTCCGGCTTTCATCTACTAGAACTACATCGTCACGAAAAACATACACCAATGAATATTTTCTTGTATATACCTAAGGCAAATAGATAAGGATTCAAAGCTGAACCTTGATGTAGTCCTATATTAATCAAAAAAATATTTTGTATCACCATCAGTTATTCGAACGTTAGTCACAACCTTGTCACACATGTCCTTAAAAAACGTAACATACTTTGTTAGGACTTTATGCTTGTCCAATATCTACCACATAATATTCCTAGGTATTTTATCATAGACCTTTTTCAAATTGATAAAAACCATGTGCAATTTTTTTTGCTGCTTATATCACTTCATGACTTATCTTATTAAGAAAATTACTTCCATGATTGACCTTCCTATATTAGATATATAGTAAAAATATATCTAGAAAAACTAAAACAACTTGTAAATGAATTACAAATCAATTCAAGCGCATAAGGGTTCAAATTCAATGTCCAAGTAAATCAAAATTCCTTCTAATAAACTTAACCTTATGTAATGGCAATAACCGAACGAGGCATTAATTAATTGGACCAGAGGAAATACTAATTTATTACTGTAGTAGAGGGACTTTATTACATGTAAATATGACAAGAAATTAGCTTCTCAACATGAGCAACTGATCAAAGGTTTCAGTTGCACAAATCCTCAATCCTCAAAAAGAACCGATAATTCAAGCCCTCATGAGCTAATTACTTAGCCGAACTAAACTCATACACTCTTGCATGGCTCCTTGAATCAAGACGAACACAAAAAAAAACATTGAATACAACTCTGGAAATGATTAGCAATAGTTATTCTATAAGCCACGGTGCTTGAACTGATTCCCATTGGCAGACCTCGCCTTCTTTGAACCACAGTTCTGCAAGTAGGAAAGTAGTCTGAGCTCGTCACCTCATATTGTTAAGAATAATAGCTGGCAGGCCAAAACAAATTTAGGTTCGAGTTAATCTGCAAGCCGTATCACTAAGTACATGACACCATCAGTTTTGTATTATTAATTAATCCTGCTCCTGATTGTCATGTCAACCAACAGTTCTCAAAGTTTGAACAAAACACTACTATAGCTTGCCACTCCAGTGCCTTGCCAATTGTTTAAAATGATCATTGACTCAAGAAATCACCTAAAAGCGGCATAGAATCATACTGAATTATTGCAGAACTCACCAATTTCACGCTTGCCATTATCAGGACTATCACTTCCATGGACAACGTTCCTGAAACGTCCCATTCCATCATAATTTTTTTGATATGCAGGTAAAATGTAAGCACATTCCAACTAAAGTTTAACAGGTGAGTTACATGATTAAATATTACAACATAAACACATGAAAGAGGGTGACTGCCAACCTTCCAGTTTGAACTGCAAGATCACCCCTTATAGTCCCTGGTTCAGCTTGAAGGGGGTTAGTAGCTCCTATTAATTTCCGAGCTGATGCAACAACACCATCACCCTCCCAGGCCTTTACAGAATAGAATAGCAAGATTGTAGCTGTGAACTTTGCATTGGTCAAAGTTTGGAGTTGCAAATATGTCTATCCCATAAGAAAAATATATACCATGCAGACAACAGGGCCAGAAGTTATGTAATCGATCAGCTTAGGAAAGAAAGGTTTATCCTTCAAATCCTTGTAATGCTCCTGAGAGAAAAGGAAGGGTGAACAAGACAGAGTATATGAAAAGTATTATGACTGAGCTGATTCAACATAATGAACACCTGGGTCCATTTTTTATGTGAAAACGAAGCACAGAAAGAATCAAAGATAGGTTGACTAGATTCCATTGGTGTTTTAGTGAATGTTAACATAAAAGATGAAAGTGTTAAGTTAATGACAAAGGGAGATGTAGGCAACGTCGCTATCAACAATTAGTACTAAAAAACACAAGACAGAGCACTCACTCAAAGAAAAAGAACGATATGGTTCAGGCAGCAACTCATTCTAGCACTTAATATAAGAAAAAATGGTAATCAAGCGCTATTACAGCATCAGATCAGTACTTAGCACACCAAAAATCAAAGGTACACAATAAGAATACGAAACTATCTGAATATCAGGAACTTCTTTAAGGGAATAACTGATAATAATAGAAGAAAAGTTGGACGGTATTTCTATGTAGAAAGGATACACATAAGGGTCCTAAGCTAAAATTATAGCACTGGGAGGTATATTTGACAGACAAAGATGATAATGATGAGCAACGTTGCAAGAACCACAATAGTTGTGCAACATTGATGTGTTTCGAGAAGCAAACCTGCGCCAAGTCCTTGGGGCACTGGAAAAGTTTTAAGCCTTTCAACAAAAACCCTTTCTTCTCAAAGCGAGAAATAATCTCTCCAACCTATATGCATCAGATACATTATGTTTTATCTGAACTGAAACATGAAAGAAGGTAAGGAATAGCACCATACTGGCAAAAGTGTGGGTGTGATGACTTTGTGATGTGGGCTCTGGATAAGCACAGGCATTTCATTACTATATCTTTGTACATGATTCTATCCAGCAGGGGGATGCCTAGTAGAGTTGGTATTATTTGAAAGTGTAAGATCACTCTGAAAATTTAATTCTTCCTTTGGCAAGTTTTCAATAACAAACTTCAAGTAGCGCAAACTCTAATTAGTAGAGGGGTTGGAGGGGTAATAGAAATTGCTGTATATGTGGAGTTCCTGAATCGGTTGGTCATATTTTCTTTAAATGTGCCTTAGCTACATTGATCTGAGCAATTCTGAAAGTGGTGCTTAATTTGGCATCTGTTCCAATGTCTATAAAGGAGTTCTCCGATGTCTGGCTTCAGGGCAAGTGGCCCTTACCGATTCGTTTAGTCAAGTTTCTTTTTGCGGGTTTTGCTTGGGCTCTTTGGACCACTAGGAACAAGATGGCCACATAGAAAAGATTCTCAAAAGCTCCAACTGATGTAATCTATGTTGCTCTATCCTTGTTGCAGAAATGGAGTTTGTTGTTAAATGAAGGGCACATGGAGCGTCTACTCCAAGAGAAGGACAAGGTTGTTTGTTGGATGATTTGCTTTTAGCCCGAATGTGTTGAATGTTGATGTCTACAAGATCTAAACTTGTAATAGGGCTTGTTCTGTTTTGATCTTTCCTTGGAACTGGTATACCCCAGCATTGTACTCATTACTGCTTTCTTAAAAGCTGAGGTTTTTGCTCTTTAAAAAAAAGTATGGGTGTAGGGAACTTGGGAATGCATACCAGACCACGCTGAACACCATCTGGTTTGATCATAATGTAGCTTTGCTCAACCTCCTACAGATTGTAAGTTCTTGTTAAGCAAGGTCTCATCGTGGAAAAGTAAGGGACTAAATGAAATTGAAGTAGAGTGCTCAACTTATCATAATTGATGTCAAAGGATATCAACGTCGTCAAAAAAATTCAGACGTGTCACGAATTCTAAACTTACACACAGGCACCGTTGCCCTGTGAGACCTAGGCTTGGGCCTTTTTGGTCCATGCTTTGGCCAGGGGACAGATGAGGATATTGTTTTACCCTTAGGGCTAATTTGGCAACTCCATTTTCCCAAGGGATTCTCATTTTCCTAAGGTGAAATGAACTAATTTCCTTTGGGAAAAATGAAAATCTCTTGGGAAAATAGGGTTGCCAAACTAGCCCTTAGGCTGAAATTTTTCCCATCGGGAGCTAAACACAAGACCTGAGGGGGTGCTACTCGAGGGCTCTAACTGTCTCATCTAGAGGCTTTTCCAGTAAAGTATGCAACACATATGGCAACAGAAATAAGACATTCTGTAAATTCATGATAAAACCACTGACAAACAACAACTATAACCACGATTATAGTGTGTAGGGATATGTTTGTGTGAAGAGAAAGCATGGTGCACTAAGTTCATTTCAATGTGTGCCTTTATAGAGTTCAACGACAAATGTGAGATCAGTTCCCTAAATGAATCACCGATGACTGACCATGGTTATTAAAACGTCGTTTAAACGACGATTAAGCGTCGTTTAAACGCTAAAACGTGATTAGCGGCTAAAGCGTCCGCACGTTTTACAAAAACGCGTAGAACGTCCGTTCTGGACGTTTAAACGACGTTTACACGTCGGAACGTCCGTTCTAGACGTTTTCTCTGTTATTTGGACGTTTTACGCGCCTATACCCTAGTGGGCCTTAATGGGCCTTTACCCAGCCGGCCGGCTGATCCACCGCGCCCAGGAGCCGCCAGACGCCCTTGCGCGCTCCAGCCGCCATCGCGCCCAGACGCAGAGTCGCGCCGGGAGCCGCCAGACGCCGTCGGCCGCCCTCCAGGCTCCAGGTATGCCGCCGGGCCCCCTCCTACCTCCTCCCTCCTCTCTCCTCCCTCCTCCATCCGCCCTCCAGGTATGCCGTCGGCCGCCCTCCATGCTCCAGGTATGCCGCCGGGCCCCCTCCTCCCTCCTCTCTCCTCCCTCCTCCATCCGCCCTCCAGGTATGTCGTCGGCCGCCCTCCAGGCTCCAGGTATGCCGCCGGGTCCCCTCCTCCCTCCTCTCTCCTCCCTCCTCCATCCGCCCTCCAGGTATGCCGTCGACCGCCCTCTAGATAGATTGGTTACAGCAGTAAAAAAACATAAATCAAGTTGCAGGCACCACTCCTGATCCAGTGTAATAACTCAGTATCAAGATAATTGAGAGACAACAACTGTAGCAACAAAATCACAACCCAGCATCAAACCCGATTTGCACATCGAGAAATTCAGAACTAGTGTGATAACTGAGTATCTATTTGGTTTGTGAACTCAACTTATGTATGAACTTATTCTATATTTGAAATTCTATGTCAAGTCTGAAAAGACGTTTCAACGTTCGTTTAAACGTTTAAACTTTGAAAAGTTGGTTCATAACGTTTTAACGCTTTAATAACAATGCTGATGACCTGAATCTGGACTTTCAGGGGCTAAATGGATGAAAACAACTAGCACTATTTATGAAATCACATGTGCCTGAGATTTATGTGGAGAAAATGATTTCCTATAGCGTCAATAAGAATTGGTGCAAGGACTAGATTAGGCTTGATATCTTTAGAAAACAACTCAGATGTCTTTGCTATGTTTTGAAGATCTGCTGATACAACAAAACTAACTAATTTGGAAGCAGTTGGAATTCCACAATGTATCACTAAACATGTGTAAAAGCGTTGCACATATCATGTTTTAGTTGAAAAATAGGCTGGCAGAAAAAAATTGCTTCCATTGTAAAATTACTACAAGTGTCCACTGTCCAACACATGGCGGGATAATTTCAGCAACCCTGCAGTCAGGGTCAGGCCACAGGTATCCTTGTATTCGTCAAAAGAAGGCATGGTCAAACTTTGACTGGAAACAAGGAAAACATTACACTAGGGCCACATAAGGTCCAGCACATGGTACAGGAGACACGTTGTGATTACTACATACAATTAGCGAGGAAAACTTGAGTCCTCTTGATAATTTACAAAAATTGAGCATGTTCGAATGGTGTATTTTCAGCGTTGACTGCAACAGGAAGGCCAAAAGCTCAGTGTCAACTCATTCCTAATTCCTGGCAGAATGATCGTAGAGAATTCAAGGGAAAAAAATCTAAGTGAATGAAATAAAAAATGGCACATTTCGCAGTGCATTTCCCTTTAGTTCAGCTGCTCTACATAACCTACCCACAACTCCACAAGGCACTAGACTATAATCCGAAAGGTATTAGCGTATTCGAAACAATATCTCCATATTCAAGCTCATCCAATACCAAAAGATTAAACGAAGTCAAACCAAATATGCAGGGGAGACCAACCGAGGAGGCGACGATGCGCCGCGGGACGGCGCGAGCCCTGGCCGCCCTCCCGCTCCCCGCCGGCGCCGTGCTCAGCCCCAGCCCGAGCCGGCCGCGGGGCGTCGTTGAAGCGGCGGCGAAGGAGAGGGACGCCGTCGGCCTCAGCGCGCATGAGGGCCGGCGAATGGTCCCAGCAAGGGGCGGCGCCGTCCTCGCGAGAGCCGACATGGTCTCCATCCTTTACCACGAGTCCGTGCGAGGCGAGAGCAGAGCAGAGCACAGCACGCGACTTTTGGATTAGGAGAACAGCACAAAGGCGTCCTTCCTTTTAACAGCCAGGAAGCCAACCCACCTGTTACCCCAAAATTCTCCGACTCCAACTACTCTGTCCCCACCAAGTTTTTATTTTTTTTTCTTATAGCTTACTTCTCCCTTTTTTAATTATGAAAACAAAAATGTTCGGCCTTTTACATTTTCTTGCATACAGCCTTATAAATTAAAAAAAATAACAAACATCCACTATAAACATTTTCCAAAAAAACATCAACTAGAAGCTCCCTCTGATTTGACGTTGGACCTCTATCTATGGCTTGCAAAGATTTACATAGCCACCACTTCTAAGAATATACATACCGCAATGACCTCATGTTGAGCTTGGTGTTTATGCAATAATCTTTAGAATCTGAGCAAGTATGTTTCCATAAAAAGAACCTGCATAATTTTGATAGTTTTGGTTTAAAAGCAAAGACAACATCATTGCGACAAAACCAAATAGACCAAAACATTGTTTTTGCTTTGATTTATTCCCTTGTTAGCAATCCAAGACCCAGTTATATGACTAATACTGTTGAGTCTCTATTTAAGGCAAAGTAAATAATTTTCTAAATATTTTTAGCAAGATAACAATCAAATAACATATATTGAATAGTCTCATTTTGATTAAAAAGATGCATTTCGAACTACCTTTCCAACCACGTTTAGCTAAGTTATCTTTAGTGAGATTAACTCCCTGCATAAATACCATAAAAATTATTTTTTAGAGAAAGTTTTAGTCTTCAAAGTATATTGTGATTTAACAGAGGAGCATTCATTAAAATAAAGTACATTAAGCGAACTGAGAAAAGTCCGTCTCTGTGGACCCTCAAATAAATTTATTTCTCGGTTCTCCCAAAGGAACAGTTGCCATCAAATTTAATAAATTATGTCACTCAATCAGTTTCATCCCAACAATAGCTCTACGAGAAGATAGATTAGGCATATTTTTATTCATAAAATCTTTGACTTAAGAATTCTTTTTCTACATAATATTAAAAAGGTTTGGACAATAGTCCTTAAGCGGACTATCGAGAATCTATATATCGTCCTAGAACCTGGTCATTTGACCGCCACCTACACGGAACCTCTCCCGTCTCAAGAATTTTTCTTTAATATTCATGAGTTCAGACCAAAAATGTGAGTCTCCAAATCTTCTCACAATTTGAGTAAACGATTTGGACCATAAGTATTTACTTTTAAGAATTTGCTGCTAATTACCGTTCTCGTTTATTTAGTAACTTAAAGAGTCTCTTTCTAAGTAAACAAATATTTTTATTGGCTAGTTTGGCAACCCCCAATCCACCTATCTCCTTATGTTGAAAAATAGTCTTCCATTTTGCTAGTCTATATTTATTTTTAGAATGGTCGCCTCGCCAATAGAAACGGGAACATATGGCATCTAAATTTTGTAACACCCCACAAAGGCACCTCAAAAAAGGACATCATAAAAATGGGGTAGGTTGCTTAATAATGAGTATTAGGCATCCACCGGAAGAAAGTAATTTACTTTTTCATGAGCTTAATCTATTTTTGAATCTATCAATTATACTATGTTATTCACTATTTCGTAACCTGCGATGGGTCATAGGAATCCTGAGGTACTTAAAAGGTAAAGAACCAACCTCGCAACCAAAAAGATAAGAGTAATTTTGTTTATAATCCTAGCTGAACCATAGCAAAGAAGCTCACTTTTGTGAAAGTTGATTTTCAAACCTGACATTTGTGGAAAGCGGTCAGGAGTAATTTCATGTTATGGAGTAATTTCACGTTATGAACATATTCCAAGTTATGATCCATAAAATCAACAGTATCATCTGCATATTGAAAAATAGAAAGCCCCTCATCAGGTGAGGAATCACTCCAGCAAATTGGTTATGTTTCAAATCTAACTTATCTACAATATTGTATCCAAATATTCTAGTATCTTACTTCTCTCTTCTAGTATCCTCAAATCTAACTTCTCTGAAATACTCCATACAATTCAATTTATAATTCGTTTGACTTTTTTATCTCAAGTTTAACTAACTCGTCTTATTAAAAAATCATAATAATTATTATTTTTACTATGATATCGCTTAGTATATAATATAGCCTTGAAAATTCCATTTTTTATAAAAAAATTTGAATAAGATGTATAAATCAAAACATGGGGAGTAGTACTTATAAGTTAATTACTTCTCTAAAATAATATGAAGTGTCTTTTTACTCTCTTTTGTTTCCCTTTTTATTTTTCCAACACTAAATGACTAAACTACAGTTTTGGTTTTCAAACTGCATCGGGACATCGTTCAGAGATCAGGCACACTTTATCTGATAAAGAACGCGTTGAAATTGCAAGGTTTGAGGTAAAATCATTCTGTCCGATGTCGATTGTGTACAGAGTGTTGCCTAAGATATCCGGGTGAGGGAGTTGGTATGCAAACCAACAAGTATCTCATATGTCGTTATTTTTGTAAGCAAATAGAGTAGTCCTGCATATGAACTCTGAAGTTAGTTAGAGTTCTATCCTATCTCTAGGCTTTCGTGTCTAAACTCTGAAGTTCAGAGCATGTTTCTAGTATAACCTGGCACTCCTTAGCGCCTCGACTTTGATCTAAGATACTAATTGATGCAGTTTGGAAACTAAATCTGTTAGCGACAGTTTAGTCATTCAGTGCTGAAAAAAACGAAAACAAAATAAAAAGAGTAAAATGGCATATCCTATATTAGGGAAGAGATTAACTTATAAATATTACTAGTCGGTTGCCCATGCGTTGCGCGTAAACTATCCATCAAAAAAATTTCAAGATTTTTTATTGATTGTCTCCGCTTTCTATATAATATATTTTTTGATTTGGCTAACTGATGTTATTGTTTACTCCATGCAAATATGTCTTGGTACAACACGGCCAATGAAGTGAGCGATTAGAAGAGATTTCACAACGATTGACTGAATGAACAGAGATTATAAAATGATATAATTCCATCATACAGAGACCAAATAAGAGAGTTTCTAAGATCAAGTTTATAAAATAAGTCCTATGAAATTAAACTTATAAAAAAAATAGATCAAAATATGGAGTGATTGCTAAAATCAGGCATCAATAAAAATTGGATGTGTTCCATATAAATTACGCTACTTCGTAGAAATTACTAACGTTAAAAACCAACAAATAACCTTTCATTTTGCTGTTAGTGTGACAAATCATTGATGCTTCATCCAATTCAGCAACCTCAAACACCATATAGTCCATTACGCCAATATGGTCTCAGAAACGACCTAATGCTTGCAAGAGCAAAGAACGTCGTGTCGTGCTTGGGCTGTAGCCTCGGCCCGTAGTGCTAGCCCGGCCCAACACGATTATTTTTTTATTTTACAAAAAAGTATATACCTATATACAATTTATATTCAATATTAAAAACATCTTAGCGTGATGTTTTACTGGTTAGACAGTTTCACCTGGTGTCTCCTGCCCTTCTTCCATCAGGGTATGAGTTTGAACCCCACCTCCTGCACCATTTTTTAGCAGGCCGGCGTGACGTGCCTGTGTCATAGTTGTGACCCACGTGTATCTAGCCCGTGTCGGGCGTTGTTACGCTGATTTAATTAAATGGATCAACGGGCTAATGGGCTGGGCCGACACAGTTAGCAGGCCAACAATGACGTGTCTGTGCCATAATTGTGGCCCACGTGCATCTAGCCCGTGTCGGGCGTCGTTTGACATCTATAGACGAATTAATTTGAAATAGCTGAGAGGGGTTATTTGTAAAAAAATGACGCATGACGACCGTTGAAACTGGTGCTTTAAGTATAGTATAGATTACTATTTTAGAAAAGATGAATTTTTTGATTGGGGAACAAGGATGACACGAACTCACACCACTACTTGATTGGGGAACAAGGATGACACGAACTCACACCACTACACACTCGTGCTTATCCATATACATACTCTAAATTGAGCCAGAAAAAACCCCTAAATTGAGACAGTGTGCCGACCGTGGGATCAAACCCACACCTGATAGCTCATACGCCTACTGAACAAACTAACTGGGTACGATCGAGTCTCGTGAATAGTTAGATTTAAAGATACTAGAAGAGAATTCAGCTTAGACCTGTGTTGGGCACCAAAAAGAGACTACCGGACGGTCCGGCCCTGGGGCCGGACGGTCCGCGCGTGCAGAACAGATTAGGGTTCCGAGTTTCTTGCCGTGTTTGTTGACGAAATTCGCGGGATTAGCTCGGGGAGTTTGTTTGTAACGGGTCCAGCCACCCTCCTCTATAAATACAGAGGTATACGGCCGATTTGTAATCATCAATTAAATCAATAATACTTCTATCTCACATTTATTTCTTATACAATTAAGAGTAGTTCTAGTTTAGCCTCTCGATCCCCAAATTCTCCGCTTCTCTTCGACTCTACGTCGATTAGAGAATTCTAGGTCGGCCTGTCCGAGCCTAGACAACTCCTAGGATCTCTCCTCCCCGACGGGGTCCCTCCCGGGAGCGAGATCCAGGCGCCGCCGGCGATCTTCCGCCGCCCCTGCGCACGCGCGGACCGTCCGGCCCCAGGGCGCGGACCGTCCAGCCGTCAGGCGGGAACCCTAGCCTCACACCAGCCGCGGAACGTCCGGGCCCTGGCCGCGAACCGTCCGCCCCTGTGCAGAGAGCACCGCCGCTGGTTCGTGTTGAGTGATTGGCGTAATAAAAAGGTGTCAACATACTTTTTGGCGACTCCGCTGGGGAAAACACATATAGACCTATCAAATCGGCCCTCAATAGCCGGTTCAAAGGATAGCTCTGAAGTTTCCACTAGCAATATTGTCGGGGACCATAATTAGGGGTACCCTCAAGGCTCCTAATCTCAGCTGGTAACCCCCATCAGCACAAAGCTGCAAAGGCCTGATGGGTACGATTAAGTCAAGGCTCGGTCCACTCAAGGGACACGACCTCGCCTCGTCCGAGCCCAGCCTCGGGCAAGGGCAGCCGACCCCGGAGGATTTACGTCTCGCCCGAGGACCCCCTCCAGCAACGGACACACCTTCGGTTCGCCCGAGGCCCAGTCTTCGCCAAGAAGCAACCTTGGCCAAGTCGCCACGCCGACCGACCGTATCGCAGGAGCATTTAATGCAAAGGTGGCCTGACACCTTATCCTGACGCGCGCCCTTCAGTCGACAGAGCCGAAGTGACCGCAGTCACTTCGCCGCTCCAATGATCGGCCTAACAAGAGGACAGCGCCGCCTGCGCCGCTCCGACTGCTGTGCCACTCGACAGAGTGAGGCTGACAGCAGCCAAGTCTGGCCTCGAGCGCCATAGGAAGCTCCGCCTCGCCCGACCCCGACCCCAAGGCTCGGACTCAGCCCTGGCCTCAGCCGACGGTCTCCGCCTCGCTTGACCCAGGGGCTCGGACTCGACGTCGGCCTCGGAAGACAGACTCGACCTCGACCTCGGAGGAGCCTCCGCCTCGCCCAACCCAGGGCTCGGACCGACCACGTCACAGGAGGGGCCATCATTACCCTACCCCTAACAAGCTCAGGCTACGGGGAACAAGACCGGCGTCCCATCTGGCTCGCCCCGGTAAACAAGTAATGATGGCGCCCCGCATGCCCCATGACGACGGCGGCTCTCAGCCCCCTTACGGAAGCAAGGAGACGTCAGCAAGGACTCGACAGCCCCGATAGCTGTCCTTCCGCCAGGCTCCAGCGCTCCTCCGACTGCCACGACATCACACGAACAGGGTGCCAAAACCTCTCCGGCTGCCACGACGGCATGTACTCAGGGCACTAGCTCCTCCCCGCTAGACACGTTAGCACACTGCTACATCTCCCATTGTACACCTGGACCCTCTCCTTACGCCTATAAAAGGAAGGTCCAGGGCCCTCTTACAGAAGGTTGGCCGCGCGGGGAAGGACGGGACGACACGCGCATAAGCCTCTCGCTCTCTCCCACGTGGACACTTGTAACCCCCTACTGCAAGCGCACCCGACCTGGGCGCGGGACAAACACGAAGGCCGTGGGTTTCCCCTTTTACGCATGTCTCCCTCTGGCTTCTCTCCCCCCTTCGCGCTCCGTCTCGCGCCGACCCATCTGGGCTGGGGCACGCGACGACAATTTACTCGTCGGTCCAGGGACCCCCCGGGTTCGAAACGCCGACAGTTGGCGCGCTAGGTAGGGGCCTGCTGCGTGTTGACGAACAACTTCCCGTCAAGCTCCAGATGGGCAGTCTCCAGCAACCTTTCCAGCCCGGGACGGTGCTCCGTTTCGGGAGTCTTGAGTTCATGTCCCTCGACGGTAGCTGCGACATGATACTCCTTCCCCCACCACGCGATAGCGACAATGGCGGCCGACAATCCGCCCACCGGCGGCGGAATTGACGACGTCTTCCCCACGTGGCGGAAGAACAACATTCGGGTTTGTCCCGTCGCCTCCCCCGCCGACGGAGGAGGAGGCGGGGCAACCAAGGCCAAGCAGGAGGCGGCACCTTGTCGGCTGTCGAGCGAGTCGATGGCGTCGGCGCCCCAACGGGGGACACGTCGGGCATCGACCTCGCGTCTGAGACGAAGACGAGCGTCGTTTCCCCGCCACACGCCAACTCCAAGCGGACGGACGACGCTAACACGCTCGCGAAAGACTTGCTGGGCGTCAACCTCGTACCTGAGACGACGACGCAGTCTACCCCTGACGTGACGTCATCACCGCCTGTCGACCAAGAGGTACCGACCAATTCCCATCTCGAGCCTTTTGGATTCAGCCTCGACCCACCAAGCGACTTCGCTTCGGTGGACGCTTTCATAGAGGCAAGTCCAAACCCTCCGGGGTATCGTATGCGGTCACCCTGGGACCGGCTGACATCCATCTCGACCTACGGGCCCTCTGGTTCCGAGGAAGATGACGAGCCCGACTTTTGTTGGGATTTCTCCGGACTTGGTAACCCCAGTGCCATGCGGGACTTTATGACCGCATGCGACTACTGCCTCTCCGATTGTTCCGACGGTAGCCGCAGCTTCGGCAACGAGGACTGCGGCCCAAGTCGTGAATGTTTCCACGTCGATCTAGGGGGTCCTGGCGAAGGCAACCATCTTGGTATACCGGAAAACGGTGATCTCCCTAGGCCTGCGCCTCGCGTTGACATCCTTCGGGAGCTAGCTGTGGTCCCCGTCCCGGCGGGGGGTCATGACCCACAGCTCGAGCAAATCCGCGAGATGCAGGCCAGGCTCGACGAGGGAGCAGGAACGCTTGAGCCGTTCCGCCGGGACATCGGGCAGGAATGGGCAGGCCAACCTCCGGCTAGAGAAGCACGTCATCTACCCTAGGGCGTCCAGCACCGCATCGCCGACGATGTCAGAGCAAGGCCGCCACCGGTTTCCAGTGGGGTCGGCCAGAACCTGGCTGCAGCGGCGATACTTCTCCGCGCGATGCCGGAGCCATCAACCACCGAGGGGCGGCGTATCCAGGGTGAGCTCAAGAATATCCTGGAGGATGCCGCGGTCCGACGGGCCGAAAGCTCTGCCTCCCGAAGGCAGGGGTACCCCTCGGAGCATCACGCCGCGACTTCCCGATTCATGCGGGAAGCCTCGGTCCATACCGGGCGCACGCGCAACACAACGCCTGCGGCCCCGGGTCGTCTCGGCAACGAGCACCACCACTGCAACCGTTGAACTCACCTCGACGAGAAGGTGCGCCGAGGCTACCACCCTAGGCGTGGGGGACGCTACGACAGTGGGGAGGATCGGAGTCCCTCGCCCGAACCACCCGGTCCGCAGGCTTTCAGCCGAGCCATACGACGGGCGCCGTTCCCGACCCGGTTCCGATCCCCGACTACTATCACAAAGTACTCGGGGGAGACGAGGCCGGAATTGTGGCTCGCGGACTACCGGCTGGCCTGCCACCTGGGTGGAACGGATGATGACAACCTCATCATCCGCAACCTCCCCTTGTTCCTCTCCGACACCGCTCGAGCCTGGCTAGAGCATTTGCCTCCGGGACAGATCTCCAACTGGGACGACCTGGTCCAAGCCTTCGCCGGCAACTTCCAGGGCACGTACGTGCGCCCTGGGAACTCCTGGGATCTCCGAAGCTACCGCCAGCAGCTGAGAGAGTCTCTCCGGGACTACATCCGGTGATTCTCGAAGCAGCGCACCGAGCTGCCCAACGTCACCGACTCGGATGTCGTCGGCGCGTTCCTCGCCGGCACCATTTGCCGCGACCTGGTGAGCAAGCTGGGTCGCAAGACCCCCACCAGGGCGAGCGAGCTGATGGACATCGCCACCAAGTTCGCCTCTGGCCAGGAGGCGGTTGAGGCCATCTTCCGGAAGGACAAGCAGCCCCAGGGCCGCCAGCCGGAGGATATCCCCGAGGCGTCCACTCAGCGCGACACCAAGAAGAAAGGCAAGAAGAAGTCACAAGCGAAACGCGACGCCGCCGATGCGGACCTTGTCGCCGCTGCTGAGTACAAGAACCCTCGAAAACCTCCCGGGGGTGCCAATCTCTTCGACAAGATGCTCAAGGAGCCATGCCCCTATCATCAGGGACCCGTCAAGCACACCCTTGAGGAATGCGCCATGCTTCGGCGCCACTTTCACAGGGCCGGGCCACCTGCGGAGGGTGGCAGGGCCCGCGATGACAATAAGAAGGAAGATCACAAGGCAGGAGAGTTCCCCGAGGTCCACGACTGCTACATGATCTATGGTGGGCAAGTGGCGAATGCCTCGGCTCGGCGCCGCAAACAAGAGCGTCGGGAGGTCTGCTCGGTAAAGGTGGCGGCGCCAGTCTACCTAGACTGGTCCGACAAGCCCATCACCTTCGACCAGGGCGACCATCCCGACCACGTGCCGAGCCCGGGGAAATACCCGCTCGTTGTCGACCCCGTCATCGGCAACGTCAGGCTCACCAAGGTCCTCATGGACGGAGGCAGCAGCCTCAACATCATCTACGCCGAGACCCTCGGGCTCCTGCGGATCGATCTATCCTCGGTCCGGGCAGGCGCGGCGCCTTTTCACGGGATCATTCCCGGGAAACGCGTCCAGCCCCTCGGACAAATCGATCTACCCGTCTGCTTCGGGACTCCCTCCAACTTCCGAAGGGAAACCCTCACGTTTGAGGTGGTCGGGTTCCGAGGAACCTACCATGCGGTGTTGGGGAGGCCATACTACGCCAAGTTCATGGTCGTCCCCAACTACACCTACCTCAAGCTCAAGATGTCAGGCCCCAATGGGGTCATCACCATCGGCCCCACGTATCGACACGCGTACGAATGCGACGTGGAGTGCGTGGAGTACACCGAGGCCCTCGCCGAATCCGAGGCCCTCATCGCCGACCTGGAGAGCCTCTCCAAGGAGGCGCCAGACGTGAAGCGCCATGCTGGCAACTTCGAGCCAGCGGAGACGGTTAAGTCCGTCCCTCTCGACCCCAACAACGACGTCTCCAAGCAGATCCGGATCGGCTCCGAGCTCGATCCCAAATAGGAAGCAGTGCTCGTCAACTTTCTCCGCGCAAACGCCGACGTTTTCGCGTGGAGTCCCTCGGACATGCCCGACATACCGAGGGATGTCGCCGAGCACTCGCTGGATATCCGAGCTGGAGCCCGACCTATGAAGCAGCCTCTGCGCCGGTTCGACGAAGAAAAGCGCAGAGCCATAGGCGAGGAGATCCACAAGCTAATGGCGGCAGGGTTCATCAAAGAGGTATTCCATCCCGAATGGCTTGCCAACCCTGTGCTTGTGAGAAAGAAAGGAGGGAAATGGCGGATGTGTGTAGACTACACTGGTCTAAACAAAGCATGTCCAAAAGTTCCCTACCCTCTACCTCGCATCGATCAAATCGTGGATTCCACTGCTGGGTGCGAAACCCTGTCTTTCCTCGATGCCTACTCAGGGTATCACCAAATCAGGATGAAAGAGTCCGACCAGCTCGCGACTTCTTTCATCACACCCTTCGACATGTACTGCTATGTTACCATGCCGTTCGGTTTGAGGAATGCGGGTGCGACATACCAAAGGTGCATGAACCACGTGTTCGGTTAACACATTGGTCGAACGGTCGAGGCCTACGTCGATGACATCGTAGTCAAGACGAGGAAAGTCTCCGACCTCCTTTCCGACCTTGAAACGACATTCCGGTGTCTCAAGGCGAAAGGCATAAAGCTTAATCCCGAGAAGTGTGTCTTCGGGGTCCCCCGAGGCATGCTCTTGGGGTTCATTGTCTCCGAGCGGGGCATCGAGGCCAACCCAGAGAAAATCGCGGCCATCACCAGCATGGGGCCCATCAAGGACTTGAAAGGCGTACAGAGGGTCACGGGATGCCTTGCGGCTCTGAGCCGTTTCATCTCGCGCCTCGGCGAAAGAGGCCTGCCTCTGTACCGCCTCTTAAGAAAGGTCGAGTGCTTCACTTGGACCCCCGAAGCCGAGGAGGCCCTCGGGAACCTGAAGGCGCTCCTCACAAACGCGCCTATCTTGGTGCCCCCCGCGGCCGGAGAAGCCCTCTTGATCTACGTCGCCGCTACCACTCATGTGGTCAGCGCCGCGATCGTGGTTGAGAGAGGAGAAGAGGGGCATGCATTGCCCGTCCAGAGGCCAGTCTACTTCATCAGTGAGGTACTGTCCGAGACCAAGATCCGCTACCCACAAATTCAGAAGCTGTTGTACGCGGTGATCCTGACGCGGCGGAAGTTGCGACACTACTTCGAGTCTCATCCGGTGACTGTGGTGTCATCCTTCCCCCTGGGGGAGATCATCCAGTGCTGAGAGGCCTCGGGTAGGATTGCAAAGTGGGCGGTGGAAATCATGGGCGAGACAATCTCGTTCGCCCCTCGGAAGGCCATCAAGTCCCAAGTCTTGGCGGACTTTGTGGCTGAATGGGTCGATACCCAGCTCCCAACGGTTCCGATCCAACCGGAACTCTAGACCATGTTTTTCGACGGGTCGCTGATGAAGACCGGGGCAGGCGCGGGCCTGCTCTTCATCTCGCCCCTCGGGAAGCACCTACTCTACGTGCTACGCCTCCACTTCCCAGCGTCCAACAATGTGGCCGAGTACGAGGCTCTGGTCAACGGGTTGTGCATCGCCATCGAGCTAGGGGTCCGACGCCTCGACGCTCGAGGTGATTCGCAGCTCGTCATCGACCAAGTCATGAAGAACTCCCACTGCCGCGACCCAAAGATGGAAGCCTACTGCGATGAGGTTCGGCGCCTGGAAGACAAGTTCTACGGGCTCAAGCTCAACCACATCGCCCGACGATACAACGAGACTGCGGATGAGCTAGCTAAGTGTTGACGCTTTTTCGGAGCGCCAAATACTCAAGAAGAACCGTGGCGGTGCCCTCTGCACAGGGGCGGACGGTCCGCGCGCAGGGCCGGACGGTCCGCGGCCTGGTGCGAGGCGCGGTGGTACTCTCTGCGCAGGGGCGGACTGTCCGCGGCCAGGGGCCGGACGGTCCGCGGCCTGGTGCGCAGCTGGGGCTTCTCTGCCTGACGACCGGACGGTCCGCACCCTAGGGCCGGACGGTCCGCGCGTACGCAGGGGCGGCGGAAGATCGCCGGCGGCGCCTGGATCTCGCTCCCGGGAGGGACCCCGTCGGGGAGGAGAGATCCTAGGGGTTGTCTAGGCTCGGGCAGGCCGACCTAGACTCCTCTAATCGACGTAGAGTCGAGGAGAGGCGGAGAATTTGGGGATTGAGAGGCTAAACCTAAACTAGACTAGAACTATTCCTAGGATAAAATGCGAATAAAAGTTGTATTGATTCGATTGTTCATGATTCCAAATCGGCCGTAGACCTCTCTATTTATAGAGGAGGGGGGCTGGACCCTTTACACAACTGATTCCGAGCTAATCCCGCGAATATAGCTAACAACCGTAGCACAAAACTCAGAACCCTAATCTGTTCTGCGCACGCGCGGACCGTCCGGCCCACAGGCGCGGACCGTCCGGACCGCGGACCGTCCGGCCTCAGGGCCGGACTGTCCGCCGGCTCAAAACCGGTTCGAACATATGCCCCCCTGCCTTTTGGTGGAGCTGGGCGAACTAAAAGCAACTAACTCGATGTGATCACATCGGTTTTCTTAGGCATCTTGCCACATACTAGGATGGTACTGTTTGAGGAAACGCCCATTCAAAGCCTTAGGTAAATCCTTGCCTTGTAATGTTTGTAGTAAATAAGCGTTACCAGACATCACCTGTTTCACTTTATAAGGACCCTCCCAGCTTGGCGACCATTTCCCGAACTTTCGGTCTTTATTCCTTAGAGGTAGAATGGTCTTCCACACCAAGTCTCCTACTTGGAATGATTTTGCTTTGACCTTCTTGTTGTAGGCCCTGGCTACCATGATCTTGTCCTTTTCTATTGCTCCCAAAAAGCTATCATCCTCTTGTCGGTCACCTCATCAATATTATCCATCATTGAATTATAATAATCAGTAGCAGTTAGATCATTTTGTCTGGCAAACCTGACAGCATTCAAACTTATTTCCACAGGTAACACTGCTTCCTGCCCATAGACAAGCTCAAAAGGAGATACTTTAGTAGCACTATGCTTAGATATTCTATGAGCCCATAAAGCTTCAGACAAAATCTTATGCCAATGTCTAGGATTATCAGATACCTTTTTCTTTATCAAATTAATCAACGTCCTATTACTAGACTCGGCCTGTCCATTGGCCTGAGCATAATATGGAGACGAATTAAGCAGCTTAATTCTGTATAATTCAGCAAATTCACGTACCTCCTTTGACATAAAAGAAGTACCTTGATCTGTAGTCAAGGTCTGGGGAATGCCGAATCTATGAATAATATGCTCAGTTATGAACTCAATTACCTCCTTGTGCGTCATGTTCTTTAGAGCAACGACTTCAGTCCATTTGGTGAAATAGTCAGTGGCAACTAACACAAACCGATGCCCCTTTGATGACGAAGGATGAATTTCTCCAATAAAGTCTAATCCCCATCCTCTGAATGGCCAAGGCTTGATGATAGGATGTAATTCGGCTGCTGGGACCAACTGTAGGTCGCCGAATTTTTGACACACTTGGCACCCCTTGTAGTACTTGAAACAATCAGCTGTCATACTAGGCCAATAAAAACCAGACCTTCGCAACAACCACTTCATCTTTGGAGCTGATTGATGGGTACCACAAATTCCTTCATGTACTTCGGCCATGGCTAATATAGCATCATCTGGGCCCAAGCACTTAAGCAGGATGTCATTAACCGTTCGGCGGTAAAGTTCATCACTCATCAACACATACTTGAAAGCTGTTCGCCGAATGTTCTTATCTGTCCTAATATTGGGATTTTGCAAATAATTAAGTATAGGTGTCCTCCAATCACTTGTATCGGCTTCATTGTCAGCCGAATCGATTAAGAGAACCCTTCTGGTAACCTCGGACGGTCCGGCGTCAACACGCGGACGATCCGCGACCTGGGAATTTGGCTCTGCACCGGTTATCAGATTTTCAGTTTTGTGAAATTTCCCTCTCTTTATCCGATAACCCGATGCATCTTGTGCCAAGTTGTTAGCTCTATGATTCTCAACTCTAGAGATATGCTGAATACTGAATTCATCAAAAGAATGGATTATGCTCCAACATTTCTCAAGATAACTATTTAGAGTACCATCAAGACATTGATATTCTTCTAACACTTGTTGGACAACCAGCTGAGAATCACCAAACACCTTCACATGTTTTACTCCCATACCATTTAACAGTTCTAAACCGAATAGGAGGGCCTCATATTCAGCTTGATTATTAGTGCAATACGTTTTCAATCGGCTAGAGAAGTCAAAGGAGACATTACTTGGTGAAACAAGCACAATGCCAATTCCTTGCCCTTCATTGCAAACCGATCCATCAAAATATAAAGTCCAAGGAGTAATAGTGAGGTATGATATGTCTAGTTCATGAATATCATTAACCCGATGCTCTACAATAAAATCTGCTATGACTTGGCCTTTCATAGATTTCAATGGTTCATAAGCCAAGTCATATTCTATGAGTGCATAAGCCCACTTACCAATTCTACCACTCATAATTGGGTTATGCAACATGTACTTGATTACATCGGCTTGACCAGAAACAGTGCAATGACTAGACAGTAAATAACATCTACATTTGGTGCATGCATAAAACAAGCATAAGCATAACTTTTCAATAAAAGTGTACCTTGTTTCAGCATCCACCAACCTTCGGCTTAGATATGTCACCACATGCTCCTTTCCCTCAGTTTCTTGTGTCAGAACAGCCCCAATAACCTTGTCTTCAGCTGCAATGTATAATCTGAATGGTGCTCCTACTTGTGGTGCTTTTAACACGGGAGCCGAAGACAAGTATTTTTAATGAGATCAAATGCTTTCTGCTGCTCTGTCCCCCAAGTGAATTCAGCATCATTCTTAAGCCGAAGGATAGGGGTGAAGGCATCAATCTTCCCGGCTAAGTTAGAAATAAACCTTCGTAAATAATTCACCTTGCCAAGAAACCTCTGTACTTCGACCTTAGACGTCGGAGGCCCCACATTCCGAATAGACTTGATTCGGTCAGGGTCTATTTCTATACCATGTTCATGGATGACAAATCCTAAAAACTTACCAGCCGACACTCCAAAAGCACATTTACGTGGGTTCATTTTTAAACCATACCAACGCATTTTATCAAAGGCTTTGCGCAAATCAGCTATATGAGAACTAAACTCAGCCGATTTGACTACAATATCATCAATGTAGACTTCCACAGTGTTTCCTAATAACTCATGGAAGATCAGATTCATAGCCCTTTGATAAGTAGCACCAGCATTTTTAAGACCGAATGTCATGACAACCCATTCAAATAAACCAATGAAGCCTGGACATATAAAGGCCGTTTTAGACGCATCTTCTTCGGCCATGAAAATCTGATTATATCCGGCATTACCATCAAGGAAGCTAATAATTCTATTTCCTGATGCATTATTGATTAATGTATCGGCTATGGGCATGGGATATTCATCCTTAGGAGTTGCTTTATTTAAATTACGAAAATCAATGCATACTCTAAGCTTACCTGACTCCTTCTCCACCGGCACAATATTGGAGACCCACTCTGCGTATCTGCAAGGTCTAATAAAATTAGCTTCTAACAGCCGGTGGATTTCGTCCTTGATTCGTGGGAGAAGATCTGGACGAAATGTTCTAGCTTTCTGCTTGAAAGGTCTGAAACCAGGCTTAATAGGCAGCCGATGTTCGACAATTTCTCGGCTTAGTCCAGGCATTTCAGTGTAATTCCAAGCAAAACAATCTGAATATTCCTTCAATAGACCGATCATCTCATTTCTAGAATCGGTCTCCAGGGTCTTGTTTACAAAAGTCGGCCTTGGAGTTTTACCATCTCCTATGTCAATCTCCTCCAAAGGATCGGCCGATGTAAACCCCTGTCCTAGTTTATCAAGATCTCTGAATTCCTCTATCATGTCCCCCACAGAGGAATCAGATGATCTTTGCATGATGGCGGACTTTCCGGTCTCGGGGACCGGATCATCCGTAATACTGTTTTTTCGCTGTGGTAGATGTTCGGTCTTAAAGTCCGAACTCTTTTGTGAAAGACTAGACCCTCCGGCCTTGGCGGCCGAACTGTCCGTGACCAAAAACTCATGAACTTTGTGTGTATTCATCATTTAACTTTATTTAGGATTTAGCCGATTCTCCATCGGCTCTAGCATTACAGGAATGAAACCTTTCTTATCTATACTTATGAATTGATAATCAGAAAAGTCTACTCCTGTGAGACATGTAGCAGTCTCATAAGTCCAGAGTACAGGGGCATCGGCCACAGCAATGCAGGCCGATACATCAGCATGTACTTGTTCTATGTCATCGCCTACCCATTGTATTAGCATTTGATGTAATGTAGAAGGTATACATTGATTGGCGTGAATCCAATCTCTACCTAGAATTAAACTGTAATTTCCTTCTACATCAGCGACGAAGAATGCAGCAGCAAGGGTCTTAGTCCCGATGGTTAATTCAACGGACGTGACTCCCCTGGCTTTGATCGAACTATCAGTTCCAACACCGCTGAGGGTCATGTTGGTCTTGACAAGTTCGTCATCTTGTTTTCCTAATTTTCTGTATAATGAATAAGGCATTAGATTTACAGCCGCCCCTCCGTCTACCAACATCTTAGCAATCGGTATCCCATCAATGTGACCGCGCACGAAGAGCGGATTCAAATGATTTACCGATTCCTTTGGTTTAGTAAAGGCGGCTTCTTTAGGACCAAAATCAAACTGGGCAACAACAGGTTCATCGTCGCCGATGATAGTACAATCGGCAGAAAATGTAATAATATTTATATCCATACCTGGGCGTTCTGGAGAAGCCTCGTAGTCGACCAGGTCTTCTCCCAGCAGGTCGTCCTCTTCCATTGATGTTGTCGTGTCGTTGGAGGCTTCCTGGTGAACGGCGGACGGTCCGCGCGCAGAGGCCGGACGGTCCGCGCCTGGTGCAGGTTGTCCAGACGCCTCCTGGTGAAAGCCGGACGGTCCGTGCGCAGGGGCCGGACGGTCCGCGCCTGGTGCAGATTGTCCTGACGCTTCCTGGTGAGGGACGGATGGTCCGCGCGCAGAGGCCGGACGGTCCGCGCCTGGTGCAGGTTGATTTTCTATTTCCGTGGCCGTTTGTTTTTTCTCGACGGCCTTTGGTCTCCATTTCTTTTGTGGTGGCGGGTATAGTGGATGCGTGTCATTGAATATCTTTTCCGCCTCTTTCTCCTGGCTCTCCTTCACTCTTAGGCGCTGTAATTTTCTCTTTTGGGATCGTGTCAATCCTGCCGGGCACCATCGAGGCATGGAGTATTTTGGATCGGCTGTTTTGACGATAGCCGTATCCTTTTTGGTTGTGTTATCCTTTTTGGTTGTGTTGGCCGATTCACCAAAAATCATCGGCCCTTTATTGTCCCCATGTATGACAACATCTGCAGTGCCTATTTTGATGATGTCTTTTTTCGTTGTTCTTTGAGTTGCTACAGGCATATGCCCCCCTGCCGGATTGGTCGGCTTAGGAGGCTGAGTAGTCCGGCAATCTTGTTGGGCCTGTGCCTGGTGACCAGATTCAGCAGCGCTCAATCGGTCTTGCACTGGCGGCGCCAACCTATCAAAAACGGATGTTTGGGGTGCCCCCCAGGCGGGGTACTGTGGCATCCCAAATGGATATGGTGGCATGCCCCACATTTGATTTGGGACATATGGTGGAGGTAAGTATGTGTATGGATATGGCATAGATGGATAAGGGGGTGGAGGTGTCCATGTCGGCATGTTAGGTCTCAATTGTACAATAGGACCTTTCATTTCATCCGATTGGTGAGGTGGTCCAATCGGCCTGACCTGACGTTGCTCATGAATGGGTGAGCGGGGTCGCTTTGGTGGCCGGTCACTGGGGCCGGCCTTCTTTTTCACGTATTTAGACAACAATTGATCGAAAGTCGGGCCAGGCTTGATCAGCCGACCAGCTGCTTTAAATGTATTTGTTTTCCACGTACCTATCTCGGGTCGTCGTGGTTTGAAGGTACGTGGTCGCTGCGGGTCCTGAGCACGGCCGGACTGTCCGCCAGAGTCCTCCGGACCGTCCGGCGAAGCGTCGGACCGTCCGCGTCTGGACGGCGGACTGTCCGTGATGCGCAGCACGGGTTCCCGCAACTGTCTTCCCGTCTGCGCTTGCCCCCCAGTGCTAGAGGCTGTGATGGTCACCTTTAGGGTCTCCCCTCCATCGGGAGTCTTCTCGGCCACCACTTTCCTGCAAGAAGCTTTACAATCCTCATCGGCCCTTTTAGCATTGCCGATGATTGTTTCCTTGCCTTTGCCTTTATCAGCTGTACGTGGCCGAATCAGGACTTTCTTGCCCTCGAAGTCAATCATGTTCATCGGAAAGGGCTCGGTATCCACCTGCATTTCCTGAAATTTCAATCGTCCTTCGTTAATGGCCGATTGAATCTGTCGCCGAAATACATTACAATCATTAGTGGCATGAGAAAATGAGTTATGCCACTTGCAGTACGCATGGCGTTTTAGCTCGTCGGCGGATGGAACAGTGTGATTTATTTTAATATTACCATTTTTTAGTAATTCGTCAAATATTCTATCACACTTACCAACATTAAACGTAAACTTAACCTCCTCTTGCCGTTTCTTTTGAACCGGCTGTAAGGAGGCACAAGCCGAAGATTTGGCCTGTTTTGGCCAAACCATTTCAGCAGCGTACACTTCTGCTGATTCGTCATCTGAGCTACTTTGGTCGCATTCTACTATATGTACGTTGTGACGCATTGTTTTAGCAGTTTCTTTGCTCCGGCTTTCGCAAGCCAAAGCTCTCTGGTGTAACTGTGCTAGTGTAAAAAATTGGATGCCTTCTAATCTTTCTTTTAAATAATATCGCAGACCATTAAAGGCTAATCCTACTAGCTGTTTCTCTGCTAAATGAATTTGAAAGCATCGGTTTCTTGTATCTCGGAATCTCCGGATGTAATCATTAACCGATTCATCTTTTGTCTGTCGCAACGACGCTAAATCTACCAAATCCAACTCATAGTCACCGGAGAAAAAATGATCATGAAATTTTTGTTCTAAATCCCCCCATGATGAAATGGAATTAGGAGGTAAAGTGGCGTACCATGCAAACACAGTTCCTGTTAAAGATAATGAAAATAAACGTACGCGAAATGCCTCTGTGTCGGCCAACTCTCCTAATTGTGCTAAAAATTGGCCTATGTGTTCACGTGTGTTCTTTCCTTGATCACCCGAAAATTTTGTAAATTCGGGTATCCTGGTTCCCTGTGGGTATGGGTGGTGATCAAATCGGCTGTCATAAGGTTTCCGATATGATTGCCCCCCAGGGACCATGCTTACTCCGAGCTTATCTCGGAACGCCCCGGCTATTTCTTCCCTTACTATATCAATGGCAGCCGGTGCGAGACCACCGGCTCTCTGGTCAAACATAGGTGGGGTTGGCTGGATATTAGCATGTTGTCTTTCCCCCCATTGGTTTGAGTTACGTGGTGCATTTCCATTTGCTCTATATGGCTCATATGTTTGATCGTTTCTTTCCGGCCTTCTAGGTGGGGCCGGAAAGCTTTCCTGGGCTTTGGATCCTGAATTAATGGGCTGGTGCATTGCATAGTGTGATGGGAAGTGTTGCTGGGACGGACGAGGATTCATGTAATAATCCTCCTCAAAAGACTCATGCACGGACTGTCCGGATACGTACCCGGACCGTCCGTGGTTATATGCGGACCGTCCGTCGTTGTATGCGGACTGTCCGACTGGGTAGTTTGGGTTCTGTGCCGTGTGTGGTGGCTCGGGCGCATATCTAGGTAACTCATTAAAAATAGGCTCGACTGTTGCTGGCCCGGACGATCCGCGCTCCCGTGCGGACGGTCCGGGCATGTGCAGATCGGCTGATTTACTGCCGATTTGCGGTTGCTCAGGGTATGTGTCCGTCGGCATCCCATACAGGGGTTGTGACTGGTCGTGACAACCTGTAGCCGATGTATTACGCGTGTTACCCCCTAACTCAACCTCGTGCGAAGGAAAATTTGCGATATTAGATTTATCAAATGCACGTACTAGTCTCTTAACATCGCTTTGCATACCCCCTATGATGTTCTGCATTTGTTCACGCTGCTCTTCTACATAATTTCTAAGAGATTGTAGCTCGTTGGTATTACTTACATTGGGGATATCTGGCGTGGGTTGGAGCGAAGCCGGATCCGTCGCCCGATGTCGGACGACCTTGTTGTTCCTGTCCACTTTGAAGTTGGCCAAGAATTTTGCTTTCGCCTCCTGGATCATCCGCTCCTTGTGCTCCTCAAACTGGAGCTGTTCGTCGGCCGGCAAGGTTTCCCAAGTCGGCTCTATGATGTTGCTTGGAGAAATATCAGAGCTCTCCCTTGAACCGGCCATTGAGGGCCGATTTGATGAGCCTAGATGTGTCGTCCCCAGCGGAGTCACCAAAAAGTATGTTGACGCTTTTTCGGAGCGCCAAATACTCAAGAAGAACCGTGGCGGTGCCCTCTGCACAGGGGCGGACGGTCCGCGCGCAGGGCCGGACGGTCCGCGGCCTGGTGCGAGGCGCGGTGGTACTCTCTGCGCAGGGGCAGACTGTCCGTGGCCAGGGGCCGGACGGTCCGCGGCCTGGTGCGCAGCTGGGGCTTCTCTGCCTAACGGCCGGACGGTCCGCACCCTAGGGCCGGACGGTCCGCGCGTACGCAGGGGCGGCGGAAGATCGCCGGCGGCGCCTGGATCTCGCTCCCGGGAGGGACCCCGTCGGGGAGGAGAGATCCTAGGGGTTGTCTAGGCTCGGGCAGGCCGACCTAGACTCCTCTAATCGACGTAGAGTCGAGGAGAGGCGGAGAATTTGGGGATTGAGAGGCTAAACCTAAACTAGACTAGAACTATTCCTAGGATAAAATGCGAATAAAAGTTGTATTGATTCGATTGTTCATGATTCCAAATCGGCCGTAGACCTCTCTATTTATAGAGGAGGGGGGCTGGACCCTTTACACAACTGATTCCGAGCTAATCCCGCGAATATAGCTAACAACCGTAGCACAAAACTCGGAACCCTAATCTGTTCTGCGCACGCGCGGACCGTCCGGCCCACAGGCGCGGACCGTCCGGACCGCGGACCGTCCAGCCTCAGGGCCGGACTGTCCGCCGGCTCAAAACCGGTTCGAACACTAAGATAGTGTCGGTGTTTCGAGACCGGGGGGTCCCTAAGCCGACGAGTGAGTGTGCCGCGTGCCCCAGCCCAGATGGGTCGAGCGCGTGGGCGAGCGTGAAGGGGGGAAAGCGAGGTGGCCGGAGACGGCCGTGAGAGAGGTGGAAATCCCGCGGCCTTCGTGTTCGTCCCGCGCCCAGGTCGGGTGCGCTTGAAGTAGGGGGTTACAAGCGTCCACGCGGGTGAGGGAAGCGAGCGGCCCCAAGAGAGCGCCTGTCCCGTCCTCGTCCCCGCGCGGCCAACCTTCTCTAAGAAGGCCCTGGTCCTTCCTTTTATAGGCGTAAGGAGAGGATCCAGGTGTACAATGGGGGTGTAGCAGAGTGCTACGTGTCTAGCGGGGGGAGAGCTAGCGCCCTAAGTACATGCCAATGTGGCAGCCGGAGAGATCTTGGCACCCTGCTGGTGTGATGTCGTGGCTGTCGGAGGATCAACGGAGCCTGGCGAAGGGACAGCTGTCGGAGTGTCACACCCGGTTTTAGAAGGCAAACCGAATGCGAACCATGTACGTGCCAGGATCAGTTATTCACGTACACAACAGTTACATAATATGGACATCATCACACAGTGCTCAAAATAGTATTAATAAGGGAAATAGTCGATTACATCATACGTCTGAGACGTCCATATAGTCCTTACAATAAATCAAAGTGTGGAAAAGAAACGTAGATAAACGCGGCCTTCACAGGCAGCCGACTGGGGGTTGCCGCTAACCCACACCTAGAACTCTTCGTAATCTTGGAACTCCTGGAAGTCTCCTTCCACAGCTTCATCTTTGCCTGAGCAGTGGTTGCAATGCTGACAACCTGGGGATGGGGGGGTTTGGTGTGTAGAGCAAGGGTGAGTACACATCAACATACTCAGCAAGTATCCTGTTTGGCTGTAGTGGACTAGCTGTATGTGGGGATAAGTCAAGCAGTTGCTTTTAGTTGGTCAGATTATTACTTACTAGTAGAAAGCCAAGTTTTAGCATTAACCCAAGTTATTAACCCAATGTACCCTTTCCAAACGGAAAGAATACCACTTACCAGCACCATAGCCATAACCAGAACCATCGATTTCATAACCACCTGTACCAAAGTATCTCTGATCAAGTACCACTAATCACTGGAGCTCCCTTGGCCGCTCATAACCGCGAGCACGGCTGATATATCAGTTTTCAAACACTCTGCAGAGGTTGTGCACTTTACCCACAAGCCGTGATTCCCATTCTGCCCGGAGATCATGACTCTCCATTGATCACTACCAAGGTGACCCAGCAGGGCATCACTATGTAGCCTTTACAAAGATTCCCCGGGACTGTAGCCACCCGTTAGGTTTCCTAAATGCACCGCACTCCTCCCCAAGGGGCGAACCCAAACTTGGCAGAGCGAGCCGCATACACCGAGCCCCATTGACGGCACGACGGCTAAGTGAACTACACCCCGGATCCTCTAATTATTCAGCTAAGGGCATCCCATTCCACCCTCATGGTTGCACTGTTTTCCCGGGCGGTCATCCATAGAACAGGTCCTTACGGAGAGGCACTCGAGAAACCGCTCGAGCCCCCTTGATGACCACAAGTACAACATCATAATAAGAGAAGGGAAAACAGCGTATCATAGATAATCTCATCATGTTCATTGATTAGAGTTAAGCAATAGCATAAAGCTAAACAGTAATAATCCAACCCAGATAGGTAAACAAGGACATGGATAACAAAAGCTAGTCAATCCTTAGGCATAAATGTGTAAAGCGGGAGGTGAATTAAAGAATGAATAGGACAGAGATAGGTCAAGGGACACTTGCCTCCACCAACCGACTGCTGCTCAGGGGCTTCTCCTGCGAGTTCCTCGGGCTCTTCGACCGGATCGTTCTCTAAGCGGGTGCAAACATACATACATCCATCCATTGAAATTAGGAAACCAACAGTACACCATACAAGAGAACAAGTAAAGTAAATATGCATAGAATACCACATACGATAATGAATTTACCTTGGTTAGAAAGAAACGAGGGAAAGTCTCGCAAGGGTTGAGGCTTATGCTCGAGGGACACTACGGGTAAACGAAAGACTAGACGTCACGTGCTCTAGTTTTAATTAGTTCTAACAAAAGAATTAGCTACATGCACTAATGTAATCGCGACCACTTTTAGTAGATTAACATTGAACGAGATAGATGATTAGTTATACAAATTAACTAACGTAACCAATTTCCAAATTGAGACTCCTATCTTATTAATATAAACAACGCGGTCACACGCATAGAATGCACGGGGGGGGGGGGGGGGTAGACGGGGCGCCTGGGGGTAGATGGGGCACGACGGGTCGCGCCAAGGCACACGCACTAATCGAGCACGCGCGCGAGGCCGCACGCACACGCCACGGACTAGCCGTGCACACGTCGGGGCCGAGCGCTAGCCGAGCTCAAAGCCGCGCGCCATAGGCACGCTGGGCCAAGCTCGAGGCCACGCAGGGGCCGACACGACGCGAGCAAGGCACGGCGGGGCGAGCGGGCAAGCACGCCGGGGCAAGCGAGCACGAGCGAGCGAGGTCGCGGCCGGGCGAGGCCGGGCGCGGGCGGTCGAACCGGGGCACGGGGCGGGGCGGGACGGCTCGCCGGAGGGCGGCCGGGGGCAGGGCCGAGCGCGCGGGGCAGACGAGCTGGGGCCGGGCGCGACGAGGGCCGGCCGAGCCGGGCGGCCGAGCCGAGCGACGGGGGCGAGGCGGCGCGGGCTCGCCGGACGAGGGCGGGGCTGGGCGAGCCGGGCGGGCGCGGGGAGGGCCGCCGGGGCGCGGCGCGGGACGGGCGGCTCGCCGGCGCGCGCGCGGGCGCGGGGAGGGGCGAGGGCTCGCCGGGGCGAGGACGGGGGCGGGGCTCGCCGGAGCGAGGCCGGGCGAGGGCGGGGAAGGGGCGGGCTCGTCGGAGCGAGGCCGGGCGAGGGCGGGGAAGGGGCGGGGCGGGCTCGCCGCGGCGAGGGGCGGGCGCGGGCCCGGGGCAGCGCGGGGAGCCAGGCCGAGCGGGCACTGGGCGGCCGGGGAAGGGGGAGGGAGGGGAGGGGAGGGGAGGGGGCCTCACCGTGGGCGGAAACGGCGGCGGCGGCGGCGCTAGGGCAAGGGGCGGCGCGGTTAGGGTTTGGGGGGAGAGAGAGAGCGAGAGAATGACGGGCGGGGCCCGCGGGAGGGATTTTTGGAAAAAGAAAAAAGGAGGGGGAGGGAGGGGCGGCTGGGCCGGCCATGGGCCCAAAGCGGGGGCGCGGCGGGGGGCGAGGTGGGCCGCGGCCAAGCCGGCCCACGACGCGAGGGGGGGAGGGGGCGAGCCGGCTGGGCCGACCGGCCAGCCGGGCCGCACGCGCCAAGGGGGGGGGGGGCTGGGCCAAAAAGGAGAAGAGGGAGGGGGAAAGAAAAGAAAAAGGTTTTTCCTTTTTCCTCAAATCTATTTTCCTAGATGAAGGCTTTCACATTTTTTAAACACCCAAAAAGTATGCATGGTTCGGCATGATGCTTCACACAAAATAAAGTAATTTAGGGTTTTTCTTTACACGGGAAATCCAAGCCAAACCCCGCTATAACTTTGGAAAAGATCAAGGTTTAGCGAGGGAACGAGAAAAGAAAAGGGGTAACGCCTGAATTTGGTGAGAGACAAGAAGGAAAAAATTCTACCCCCAAATTCAGGGCGTTACAAACCTATCCCCTTAAAAGAATCTCGCCCTCGAGATTCAGGGTTGGCTAGCAAAGAGCTCAGGGTATTTAGCCATCAGATCATCTTCACGCTCCCAGGTTGCTTCTTCCTCAGAGTGGTGATTCCATCTGACCTTGCACATTCTGATGGTCTTCCTTCGGGTGACTCGGTCTGCTACCTCAAGGATTTGCACTGGCTTCTCAACGTAGGTCAAGTCCTCCTGGACTTCAAGACCTTCCACTGGCAACTGCTCTTCTGGCACACGCAAGCACTTCTTCAACTGAGACACATGAAAGACATCATGCACAACAGACAAATTCTCGGGCAAACTGAGCTGATAGGCCACTTCTCCACGTCTTGCAAGGATCTGATACGGACCAATGTAGCGGGGTGCTAGCTTGCCCTTCACTCCAAATCTTCTGACTCCTCTGATCGGTGACACTTTCAGATAGACAAAGTCTCCGACCTCGAAACTCAGCTCTCTTCTTCTTGTGTCTGCATAGCTTCGCTGCCTCGATTGCGCTATCTTCAGATTCTCTCGAACCATCTTGATGTTCTCTTCGGCTTCAAGCAAAATGTCTGGCCCAAACACTTGCTTCTCTCCAGGCTGATCCCATTGCAACGGAGTTCTGCAACTCCTTCCATAGAGCGCCTGAAATGGTGACATCTTCAAACTGGCCTGGTAACTGTTGTTATAGGAAAACTCTGCATAAGGCAATCTCTTATCCCATCCGGACTGATCTTGCAACGCACAGGCTCTCAACATGTCTTCAAGAATTTGGTTGGTTCTTTCGGTCTGGCCATCTGTCTGCGGATGATAAGCTGAACTGAAATTCAGATGCGTGCCCAAGGCTTCATGCAACTGCTGCCAGAAATGAGAGGTGAACTGCGTTCCTCTGTCTGACACTATCTTCTTTGGCACACCATGAAGACAAACGATCCGAGACATATACAATTCTGCCAATACTGCACTGCTGTAGTTGGTCTTGACAGGTATGAAGTGGGCTGACTTGGTCAAGCGGTCCACTACAACCCAAATGGAATTGTAGCCGGCTCGAGTGCGAGGCAATCCGACTATGAAATCCATACCAATTTCATCCCATTTCCACTGAGGGATCTGCAACGGTTGCAACAATCCAGCAGGTCTCTGGTGCTCTGCCTTAATTCTTCGGCAACTATCGCACATAGCCACATGCTCTGCGATTTCCCTCTTCATTCCGTACCACCAGAATTTCTTCTTCAGATCCTGATACATCTTCTCACTGCCAGGGTGAATCGAATAGGCTGTCTCATGAGCTTCCTTGAGAATCAACTCCCGAATGGACTGGACATTGGGAACACACAAGCGGTCTTTGAACCATATCACGCCTTCTGCATCCTCTCGAAAATCTTTGCCTCTGCCATCTAGAATCAGTCGCCGGATCTCACTGATTTTCTCATCATTCTTCTGCGCTTCTTTGATTTCGCGCTCCAAGGTAGGTTCCAAATCGACTGTGACTCCTCGCGAATTGTTCAGAAATCCGAGACTCAACTTGTCAAACTCCTTGGCCAACTCATAAGGCATCGGTCGAGCGACCATCAGATTGACTTGACTCTTTCTGCTCAAAGCATCTGCCACTACGTTTGCTTTGCCTGGATGGTAATGGATCTCCAACTCATAGTCTTTGATCAACTCTAACCATCTTCGTTGCCTCATGTTCAACTCTGACTGAGTGAATATGTACTTCAGACTCTTGTGATCTGTGTAAACATCGCATTTCTGTCCATACAGGTAGTGCCTCCATGTCTTCAGTGCATGAACCACTGCTGCCAACTCTAGATCATGGATTGGGTAATTCTTCTCATGAACCTTCAACTGTCGGGACGAGTAAGCACAACTCTTCCCTCTTGCATCAACACGCATCCCAAACCTGTGTAGCAAGCATCACAATACACCGAGAAGGGCTTGTGCACATCAGGCAAGACTAGGACAGGCGCTGTAGTCAACTTCTCTTTCAGCGCTTCAAAGGCCTCTTGGCATTTCTGAGTCCACTTGAACTCAACTTTGTTGCCTAGCAACGCTGTCATTGGTTTCGCAATCTTCGAAAACCCTTCAATGAATCGCCGATAATATCCGGCCATTCCAATGAAACTCTTGATTCCTCTAGCATCTGTTGGCGCTTTCCAGTTCAAAATGTCTGCCACTTTCTTCGGATCCACAGCCAATCCTTCCTTGTTGATTATGTGACCCAAGAACAGGACTTCACTGATCCAGAACTCACACTTGCTCAACTTTGCATACAACTGGTGCTCTCGCAATCTCTGCAATATCATCCTCAAATGATCTGCGTGCTCTTCTTCGCTTTGAGAATAAACCAGAATGTCATCAATGAATACCACCACAAACTTATCAAGATAATCCATGAATACACTATTCATCAAGTTCATGAAGAATGCTGGCGCATTGGTCAAACCAAAAGACATCACTGTGAACTCATACAAACCATACTTGGAAATGAATGCCGTCTTCGGAATGTCCGAAGGTCGGATCCTGAGCTGATGATAACCTGACCTCAGATCAATCTTGGAGAACACACTGGCTCCTCTCAACTGATCGAACAGATCTTCTATTCTGGGCAAAGGATACTTGTTCCTGATCGTGACCTCATTCAAAGCTCGATAATCAATACACATCCTCTTGGTGCCATCTTTCTTTTCCACAAACAAGACAGGGGCGGCCCAAGGCGAGGTGCTTGGCCGGATGTAACCTTTCTCTGACAGCTCATCAATCTGCTCCTTAAGCTCAACCAACTCTGGTCCAGATATTCTATAAGCTCTCTTAAAGATAGGGGCGGTTCCAGGAAGAAGCTCTATGGCAAACTCAACTTTCCGCTCTGGTGGCATACCCGGTAAGCCCTTTGGAAACACATCTGGGAACTCAGACACAACCTTGATACTCTCAATTGGGTCTGCTTCACTGCTATCAACAGCTATCTGATAACAACATCCTTTCTTCGGCTCAGGCGGGACTAACTCGGTCACCACTTCCTCTCCTAGTGGGGACACCAACTTGATTGTCCTTTTATCACAACTGATAACTGCCTGATACTTATCTAGCCAATTCATCCCTAGGATGACATCTATTCCCTGAGTACCCATTACTATAAGGTTGGCGGGAAACGCTATCCCCCTTATTTCCACACTTATATTCAAACAAATGCTATCGGCTCGAATTCTACCACCGGCTGAGTCGATTTGAATGGGGGTTGACATGGTAGTAATTGGAAGATTATGTGCTTCTACCCATGATGCAGTAATGAAAGAATGTGTTGCTCCAGTATCAAATAACACTTCTGCAATATGGGAGTCGACTGGGAACATACCTACTATCATGCCGGGGGTCTCCTGAACTGCTTCAGCCTCCAAGTGGTTCAGCCTTCCATGATTATAGCGCGGCTGAGAGCGATTGCCTGCTCCAGGCTGAGGCACATTCTGCTTTGCTGGGGCATTGGGGCCTGACTGCTGCTGGGCTGCCTTCTTCGGACATTGCATCACCCAGTGGCCTTGCTCTCCACAGTGGAAACACGCTCTGTTTCCAACCTGAGCTGGTGCTGCCTGACTGTTCTGCTGGTTTGCTGGGGCAGGAAGACGAGGTGCCTGCTGATTCTGCCTCTGAAACTGACCTCCTGACTGATTGCTCTGACGGTTCTGGTACTGATGCTGAGGATACTGCCTTTGGAACTGCTGATGCTGAGGTGGACGCTGGTTCTGCCTGAACTGCTGAGGTTGATTGCCTGAGAAACGAGGACGACTGCTGCTTCCAGGCTGGGGTCCACTGATCTTGCGCTTACGATCTTCCATCTCCTTACGCTTTCTCTCCGTCATGATTGCTCTGTCAATCAGGTGCTGGAATGTAGGGAAGGTGTGATTCATCAGTTGGTACTGCAGAGGGTCAACCAAGCCTCTCAGGAAACGGTACTGCCGCTTGGCGTCGGTGTTGACATCTTCAGGAGCATAGCGAGACAAATGTAGAAACTTGTCCCGGTACTCACTGACAGACAATGGCCCTTGCTTGAGAGCCAGGAACTCCTCCTTCTTCACTGTCATCAGACCTGCAGGCACATGGTACTGACGAAAGCTTCCTCTAAACTCTTCCCAGGTGATGTCGTCAGGGTGGGCATGGGTGGCGAGGTAAGACTCCCACCATGATTGGGCTGCTCCTCTCAACAGACGGGGACCATACAGGACTTTCTCCCTGTCATCACACTGAGCGGTATGCAACTCCCGCTCCACAGTGCGCAGCCAGTCTTCAGCATCCATGGGGTCAGAAGAGTGAGCGAACGTTGGTGGATGACCTCTCATGAATTCAGCACGCTTGTCTCTGGGCATCTGAGGCATCTGAGGCTGAGGTGGGGCCTGCTGCTGCTGCTGCTGCTGAATGACGGCCAAAGTCTGACCAATGGCTTGAACTGCCTGAGTCTGCATCAGAAACATCTGCTCGATGGACATCGGGGGCGGGGGCGGCAGGTGCTGCTGCTGAGGCACCTCTTCCTGTTGAGCGGCTCGCTCCTGCTGAGCACGCCTTCCTCCTCTGCGCCTGTTCTCTGACATCTGCAGAATGCAACTACACATCAGAACCGATCTGGCAAATCTTGCAGCATAAGAAAAGAGAATAGAATTCTTCAACAGCACTGAACAGATGAGCATCTTCACTGATCTCCAACACAGACCACACAGCTTCTCAGATAGAAAGGAAAGTGGAATAAAAGGTTTCCCAACTATATAACTAACTCCATTAACATAATAGGTAAACCAAAATGCAGGGGATACCCACACTCTGGTGACAATCATTACAAAGATCCAAACCAAACATAGTTCATCATGACAAACATAAATGCACAGGATATAGCAAACTACCCTGTCTAACTAAGACTAACTAAGACCGAGACTAACGCTAAGACTGAAGCTTATATGTATATATTTCGTATTAATTACAAGATCCAACTCTAATGATCTATGGTTCTAGAGTTATCTTGGTCTTGCAGTCGGGATTGCCATAAGACTGGTGTCCACGCTGAGGTGAGCGGTACGGGTGCTGAGTCCCGACGGGAGCGGGGGAACCACCGTCCAGGTGACGACGTTCCGCGCGCTCAGCCCGCAGCAGGGCGATCTCAGCACGAGCCCTACTCAGCTCGTCTAATGCATGGTCCAGCTCCGTGTTTAGCACGGCGGCTAGGTTGACTGTGCTGCTCAACCTAGGATTGCCTTCACCGACAGGTGAGACAATCGCGCCTCCTGTGCTGCCAGATGGACGGCGGGGGTAATACTTCAGGTCAAGACCGTCAGCTGCCCCACCGAAAACTGAGCAGTAGTGCGAAAGCGCACGCCGTGCAGCATCTTGCATGGCTGCCTCAGCTGAGTCCCGCTCAGAGATAGAATAGTGCTCTGAGCAGGCCTCTGCACCCTGGAGACTGTTCTCCGGGCAGCGCACCAAGCAGGTTGCCTCCCAGCGGTCCGGGTAGACCCCGCGACTGTGCTGGTAGACCACACAGCGATACTCGACAGACCAAGTATGCCGGTTAAATGCCCGACGTAGCAGGGTGTCGAGCGCATCGTGGAAGTGACACCCGCGAGCAGCGTCGCGAGTGATGGGTCGAGCAACCCATCCTTCCGGCTCAGGGTTAGCAGAGAAGTCGGTGTCGTGGCTCGAGCTGTCATCGCCATCTCCGTCGTCTGGGTCTCCTCCAGCAGCTACTCCAGAAGCTGGGGCGCCCAATGGTGGTGCAGGGGGCGCCTCCAGAGGAAGCACAGGGGAGCAGCTCCTCACGGACTCTATCTCCTGGTGGAGCGAGAAGGAAGAGCTCTGCTGCTCCTGTCGTCGACGTTCCTGCTCCTCACGCAGGCGGTGGTGTAGTCTCTCCAAGTGGCTGGACTGTCCGGCCACGGGACGGCGAAGCGGACGCTCAGCAAGACGGGAGGGTAAGAAGGGGATGACTGACTTTCGTGCAGTGTGTCTAAGTCGAGCCATCTACAAAAGACATCGCAAGCAAAAGGGTGAGAACAGAATCAATATGACCAGCAAGTAATGAACCATAAATAAATGAAGGATTAGGATAAAACATGATTTTCAGCAAGGTATAATATATAGTAGAACATAGGTTTGGTCGGTATGACCAACTTTTGAAGGGATATCAAAGTCAAGGCAGAGACAGAGGTCTATAGTCCTTAGAACGACCATTCTACTCTAGGTTAGTGGTCCTACAGTCAGCACGGCTTTGATACCACTTATGTCACACCCGGTTTTAGAAGGCAAACCGAATGCGAACCATGTACGTGCCAGGATCAGTTATTCACGTACACAGCAGTTACATAATATGGACATCATCACACAGTGCTCAAAATAGTATTAATAAGGGAAATAGTTGATTACATCATACGTCTGAGACGTCCATATAGTCCTTACAATAAATCAAAGTGCGGAAAAGAAACGTAGATAAACGCGGCCTTCACAGGCAGCCGACTGGGGGTTGCCGCTAACCCACACCTAGAACTCTTTGTAATCTTGGAACTCCTGGAAGTCTCCTTCCACAGCTTCATCTTCGCCTGAGCAGTGGTTGCAATGCTGACAACCTGGGGATGGGGGGGTTTGGTGTGTAGAGCAAGGGTGAGTACACATCAACATACTCAGCAAGTATCCTGTTTGGCTGTAGTGGACTAGCTGTATGTGGGGATAAGTCAAGCAGTTGCTTTTAGTTGGTCAGATTATTACTTACTAGTAGAAAGCCAAGTTTTAGCATTAACCCAAGTTATTAACCCAATGTACCCTTTCCAAACGGAAAGAATACCACTTACCAGCACCATAGCCATAACCAGAACCATCGATTTCATAACCACCTGTACCAAAGTATCTCTGATCAAGTACCACTAATCACTGGAGCTCCCTTGGCCGCTCATAACCGCGAGCACGACTGATATATCAGTTTTCAAACACTCTGCAGAGGTTGTGCACTTTACCCACAAGCCGTGATTCCCATTCTGCCCGGAGATCATGACTCTCCATTGATCACTACCAAGGTGACCCAGCAGGGCATCACTATGTAGCCTTTACAAAGATTCCCCGAGACTGTAGCCACCCGTTAGGTTTCCTAAATGCACCGCACTCCTCCCCAAGGGGCGAACCCAAACTTGGCAGAGCGAGCCGCATACACCGAGCCCCATTGACGGCACGACGGCTAAGTGAACTACACCCCGGATCCTCTAATTATTCAGCTAAGGGCATCCCATTCCACCCTCATGGTTGCACTGTTTTCCCGGGCGGTCATCCATAGAACAGGTCCTTACGGAGAGGCACTCGAGAAACCGCTCGAGCCCCCTTGATGACCACAAGTACAACATCATAATAAGAGAAGGGAAAACAGCGTATCATAGATAATCTCATCATGTTCATTGATTAGAGTTAAGCAATAGCATAAAGCTAAACAGTAATAATCCAACCCAGATAGGTAAACAAGGACATGGATAACAAAAGCTAGTCAATCCTTAGGCATAAATGTGTAAAGCGGGAGGTGAATTAAAGAATGAATAGGACAGAGATAGGTCAAGGGACACTTGCCTCCACCAACCGACTGCTGCTCAGGGGCTTCTCCTGCGAGTTCCTCGGGCTCTTCGACCGGATCGTTCTCTAAGCGGGTGCAAACATACATACATCCATCCATTGAAATTAGGAAACCAACAGTACACCATACAAGAGAACAAGTAAAGTAAATATGCATAGAATACCACATACGATAATGAATTTACCTTGGTTAGAAAGAAACGAGGGAAAGTCTTGCAAGGGTTGAGGCTTATGCTCGAGGGACACTACGGGTAAACGAAAGACTAGACGTCACGTGCTCTAGTTTTAATTAGTTCTAACAAAAGAATTAGCTACATGCACTAATGTAATCGCGACCACTTTTAGTAGATTAACATTGAACGAGATAGATGATTAGTTATACAAATTAACTAACGTAACCAATTTCCAAATTGAGACTCCTATCTTATTAATATAAACAACGTGGTCACACGCATAGAATGCACGGGGGGGGGGGGGGGGTAGACGGGGCGCCTGGGGGTAGATGGGGCACGACGGGTCGCGCCAAGGCACACGCACTAATCGAGCACGCGCGCGAGGCCGCACGCACACGCCACGGACTAGCCGTGCACACGTCGGGGCCGAGCGCTAGCCGAGCTCAAAGCCGCGCGCCATAGGCACGCTGGGCCAAGCTCGAGGCCACGCAGGGGCCGACACGACGCAAGCAAGGCACGGCGGGGCGAGCGGGCAAGCACGCCGGGGCAAGCGAGCACGAGCGAGCGAGGTCGCGGCTGGGCGAGGCCGGGCGCGGGCGGTCGAACCGGGGCACGGGGCGGGGCGGGACGGCTCGCCGGAGGGCGGCCGGGGGCAGGGCCGAGCGCGCGGGGCAGCCGAGCCGGGGCCGGGCGCGACGAGGGCCGGCCGAGCCGGGCGGCCGAGCCGAGCGACGGGGGCGAGGCGGCGCGGGCTCGCCGGACGAGGGCGGGGCTGGGCGAGCCGGGCGGGCGCGGGGAGGGCCGTCGGGGCGCGGCGCGGGACGGGCGGCTCGCCGGCGCGCGCGCGGGCGCGGGGAGGGGCGAGGGCTCGCCGGGGCGAGGACGGGGGCGGGGCTCGCCGCGGCGAGGGGCGGGCGCGGGCCCGGGGCGGCGCGGGGAGCCAGGCCGAGCGGGCGCTGGGCGGCCGGGGAAGGGGGAGGGAGGGGAGGGGAGGGGGCCTCACCGTGGGCGGGAACAGCGGCGGCGGCGCGCAGGGGCGGGCGGCGGCGGCGCTAGGGCAAGGGGCGGCGCAGTTAGGGTTTGGGGAGAGAGAGAGAGCGAGAGAATGACGGGCAGGGCCCGCGGGAGGGATTTTTGGAAAAAGAAAAAAGGAGGGGGAGGGAGGGGCGGCTGGGCCGGCCATGGGCCCAAAGCGGGGGCGCGGCGGGGGGCGAGGTGGGCCGCGGCCAAGCCGGCCCACGACGCGAGGGGGGGAGGGGGCGAGCCGGCTGGGCCGACCGGCCAGCCGGGCCGCGCGCGCCAAGGGGGGGGGGGGCTGGGCCAAAAAGGAGAAGAGGGAGGGGGAAAGAAAAGAAAAAGGTTTTTCCTTTTTCCTCAAATCTATTTTCCTAGATGAATGCTTTCACATTTTTTAAACACCCAAAAAGTATGCATGGTTCGGCATGATGCTTCACACAAAATAAAGTAATTTAGGGTTTTTCTTTACACGGGAAATCCAAGCCAAACCCCGCTATAACTTTGGAAAAGATCAAGGTTTAGCGAGGGAACGAGAAAAGAAAAGGGGTAACGCCTGAATTTGGTGAGAGACAAGAAGGAAAAAATTCTACACCCAAATTCAGGGCGTTACACGGAGCGGTTGAGTCCTTGCTGACGTCCCCCTGCTTCCGTAAGGGAGCTGAGAGCCGCCGTCGTCACAGGGCTAGCGGGGCGCCATCATTGCCTATCTGGCGGAGCTAGCCAGATGGGACACCGGTCTTGTTCTCTGCGGCCCGAGTCGGCTCGGGGTAGGGTGATGATGGCGCTTCCTGTTGACGTGGCTGCCCTGTGCCCTAGGTCGGGCGACGTGGAGGCTCCTCCGAAGCCGAGGTCGAGTCTGTCTTCCATGGCCGAGGCCGAGCCCGAGCCCCTGGGTCGGGCAAGGCGGAGGTTGTTCGGCAGAGGCCAGGGCGGAGTCCGAGCCCTGGGGTCGGGCGAAGCGGAGTTCGTCGTCTTCTGGGGCTGAGCCCGAGTCCGAGCCCTGGATCGGGCGGAGCGGAGTTCGCCGTCTTCCGGGGCTTAGCCCGAGTCCGAGCCCTGGGTCGGGCGGAGCGGAGTTCGCCGTCTTCCGGGGCTTAGCCCGAGTCCGAGCCCTGGGTCGGGCGGAGCGGAGTTCGCCGTCTTCCGGGGCCTTGCTCGAGTCCGAGCCCTGGGTCGGGCGGAGCGGAGTTTCCTATGGCGCCTTTGGCAAGGCCTGACTGCCTGTCAGTCTCACTCTGTCGAGTGGCACTGCAGTCGGAGTGGCGCAGGCGGCGCTGTCCTTCTGTCAGACCGGTCAGTGGAGCGGCGAAGTGACGGCGGTCACTTCGGCTCTGCCGGGGGGCGCGCGTCAGGATAAAGGTGTCAGGCCACCTTTGCATTAAATGCTCCTGCGACTTGGTCGGTCGGCGCGGCGATTTAGTCCGGGTTGCTTCTTAGCGAAGGCAAGGCCTCGGGCGAGCCGGAGATGTGTCCGCCGTTGAAGGGGGCCTCGGGCGAGACGGAAATCCCTCGGGGTCGGCTGCCCTTGCTCGAGGCTAGGCTCAGGCGAGGCGTGATCGAGTCGCTCGTATGGACTGATCCCTGACTTAATCGCACCCATCAGGCCTCTGCAGCTTTATGCTGATGGGGGTTACCAGCTGAGAATTAGGCGTCTTGAGGGTACCCCTAATTATGGTCCCCGACAGTAGCCCCCGAGCCTCGAAGGGAGTGTTAGCACTCGCTTGGAGGCTTTCGTCGCACTTTTTTGCAAGGGGACCAGCCTTTCTCGGTTGCATTTTATTCCGGTGGGTGCGCGCGAGCGCACCCGCCGGGTGTAGCCCCCGAGGCCTCGGAGGAGTGGTTTCACTCCCCCGAGGTCTTAATGCCTTGCGTAATGCTTCGGCTGGTCTGGTTGTTCCCTCATGCGAACTGGCCGTAGCCCGGGTGCACGGTCGGGGCCCAAGTTCTCGGGCTGGTATGTTGGCGCTGTCAACGGTTCGGCCGGAGCCGGGTTTGCGAGAGCAGCCCCCGAGCCTCCGCACAGGGCGAGAGGGCGACCAGGGACAGACTCGGCTTTTTTACATACGCCCCTACGTCGCCTTTCCGCAAGGAGGGGGGGGGAGAGCGCCATGTTACCCTCGATGGGCACCGAACATGGTGTCTCCGGTGAGCTGCAAACGGGTAATCCGAGTGGACATCCGTGCCCCGTTCGTTGGGGGTCGGCTAGGGGCCCAGAGGCACGCCCAAAAGTACCTGCGGGTGATCTGCCGGACCCGGTCCCCTGGCGACGGGGTCCGAGGGCTCGATGCCTCCCTCCGATGGGATTCCGTTACAAGATCGCTCCCGTTGGTCTCGGAAATGTCCTAGGGTACCTCGGGAGCGCAGCCCGAGCCTTGGTTATGTATCGAACGTACCCCTGGTCATCCCTCGCTCGGCGTCTGAGGCGACTGTGAACCCTTCGGGGGCCAGCCTTCGAACCCCTGATCAGTAATGGGCGCGGAGCCCGAGTAGCCTGAGGCGAACGTGGAGCCCTTCGGGGGGCCGGCCTTCGAACCTCTGACCAGTAGTGGGTGTAGGGCCCACGCGATCTGAGGCGGCTGTTGAACCCCTCGGGGGGCCAGCCTTCGAACCTCTGATCAGTAGGGGGGCTCGGAGCCCGGTTCCTTCACAGGGAAGGATCCTTTTCGGGGTATCCCCCTTTCCCGGTCCCTGTTGCAAGAGATAGAGAAAGAGGAAAAAAGGAAAAGGATACGAAATCGAACGACGTGGCGTACCTTTTTTGGCGCGGTTATTACGGCGAAGGCGAAGCGTCGCCCGCTTCTCCTGCCAGAAGCGCCGCCTGTCCCGCCGCGGAGTTAATGCGACAGGGCGAGTGGTTGGCGGGGCGGCCGTTGCGCGTGCGCAAGCCGTTCGAGGAACGGATCACGGGCGCCCTGTCTTCACGCCGTGAGAGGGGGTTCTCTTGCTGCCCCCGGATGGGACGTGAGCCTGGCCGACGACGTGACCGCTGCTCCCGCCCGCCTGCCACCGTCATTATTGCCGGCCCACTTTCGGCTGCATTGACCGTCGCGCCAGGCTGGCGCTGCTGGGTCGCGCACTGGGTCGCCTCGAGTCGCGGTATTGGTTCCGCAACCAAAGAGGCGCGGTGGTGGCGCAAGTGGCGGTGCAGTTGCTTGCATGCAGCATCTGGCGCGCCGGTTGCGTGACGCGTGGGCCTGGGCCTCCATGCTGGCGTGTTGGGAGTCGGAGAAGCGCGTCCACCTGGCGCGATTGCATGCCGCCTACATGGCTGCCCGCCCCTTTCGCCCGTTGGTCTGGGCAAAAGTGGGGGGTCGCTTGTAACTGCTGGGCGGTTGTGTGCACCACGCGCGGCGGTTTGGCTTCTTCTGCTCTGAGCCGGTTTGCATGATACGCGGGACCCAGCCCCCGCACCACAGGGGAGGGCCTTGGAGCGTGTTGGAGAAGACTCAGCCCGTGACGTTTGGGGGCGCACGCAGGGAGAGTTGCCTTTAAAAGGAGGGCGACCCCTTTCGGAAGGCGACCATGTCTTCTCGCTCCCTTATGCGTCGCGTCTTTCCACCTTCCAAGCCCCCGGATGGGGGGTACCCGCCGTCTTTTCGCCTCATCGTTGGAGGAACGCAACTTCGCGGGAGTTGGTACCTTTCAGCCATCGTTCGGCTTCAAGGATTTTCATCATGCAGCCCGGCTGTATCCCCCCGCCGGTGGTCACCCAAGACGGTGACCACCAGTTCCTGGGTGGGGAGAAGCAAGCCGGGCTGTGATCTTGGTCCCACCCTCAGCTTCAAGGATGTTCATGATCCTCGCTGGGGTGGGGGCCGGGCTGAGCCGGTGCTCTACCTCCCGCGCGGGTTCGTGGGTCACCCTCTCCCGCGGCGTTCGGGGGAGAGGGCGCTCACTGGCCCTGCGGGCGGCCCGGACTTCGACAACGCGGGGCCGGTCGACGGCGGGCGTCGTCACCTCCAGCGTGTCGGGCTCGTCGGCTTGGCTCCCGGCAGCCCCTCCCGCCGGAGGGCGGCTGCCGCGCCGTGTGCACGGGAGGGCCACCCAAGATGTCGCGCGCCGCTAGGGCGGCGTTCGTGTTCTGGGGTGGTCCTGCCTTTGCACCGGGATGGCGCCCTCGCGCGGAGGCCGGTGCCCCACTCGCCCGGGAGGATTTGAGTGGGGATCTGCCGGGGGGCTGATGGCCCCTGCCATCGGTGTCGAGGCGGAGGCGGCTCGAGAAGTCCCCGTCACCGATGGGGTCACTGCCACCATTCGCGCTTCGGGCCTCCGGTTCTTCATACTTGTCCTCGCCCCTCGAGCGTCGGTGTGGGCGAGGGCAAGATTGCAGCAGCGCCCACCCTGAGGCCCGCGCTGCTGCAGCTCGACCATCCGGAGCGGGGGTCGTTGTCATCGTAGTCAGAGCGGGCGGCGGCGAGCCGCTCGTCAGTCTTCTGTTGCTCCGCAGGCCCACCCCCATGGAGTGGGGTAGTTCGTACCTGTGAAGGGGGAACCGGAGTTCCGTTTGTAATGGCACTTTGAATGCCGGTGTCTTTGTTCATTGTGGCTGTCGAGGCCTGAACATGTATGTAATTTTGGCACGGAGTCGTGTTTTTTCCTCATTTTCGAGCACTAAGACTCGCCTGTCGATTATCTGAACCGCTTCACCAAGCATGAGTCGCCCCGTGTCAAGGTGACGAGTGAGGTATCCGTATCCCGGAGGCGTAGGAATCCCTCGGCTCGATCGGCCTTGTTGTCTGAGGCTCCTCTAGCTTAGTTAAAGAGACCCCTTGGCCGCTCTTCGATGAGCCGAGGCCAGGGGTAGCGATATCAGCACGAACAGAGGCGGAGTTGGCTCGAAAATGAAAACCTGGTTGGCCAGAGCCTAGCCGGGTCGTCCGTTAGCGGGACCGATGCCGGAGTTGATCAGCCGAGGCCTCGGACCGGGCTGGCGCCCTTGGAAGATGGTTGGCCGAGGCCCCTGGGGTAACCGGCCGAGCCGCCTGCTCGGGCCGGATTCCCGGAGAAGTCCCTGGACCGCGTCGCCGTCCGAGGCTAGGTCGGACCTCGCTGAAGGTGTCGTCGATGCCGAGGGTGCTACAGCCCCCTTCCAGCGTGAAGACCCGAGCCTGCAGGAGCAGATTGTCTTGTAGCGTGTGCCTTCTGCGGCCGCTGAGGCCAGAAAACACACCCTCGCTGCGTTGTAAAGTTGCGTCTCCTTTCCTCTTATTTCGAGCATCTGGACTTTTTTGTCGGTAACAGGGATGTTTGTGCGAGCGAGAGTTGCTTCTCGCGGAAGGTGATGAGTGAGGTATCCGTATCCCGGAGGCGTGGGAGTCCCTCGGCTCGGTCGGCCTTGCCGCTTACGCGTACTTTCACCCGTCCATGAGGCCCTGTCACCGATTCAGTCGAGAAGGCTTGAAGGACCGCTTCGGCAGAAGAGCTTCCGAACGTAAAGACTTGTTCGGTCCGCGGAATCACTTTATCCGAACGCGAGTTACTTATCGCAGAAGGTGATGAGTGAGGTATTCGTATCCCGGAGGTGTAGGAGTCCCTCGGCTCGGTCAGCCTTGGCTGCTTACGTGTACTCCGTTGTTTTTAGGATCCGCTTTTCGAAGTAGTCAAAAAGCACGAAAGATATTCTGCTAAAAGGGACCTTTTTCGAGGAAAATTTCGACGCAGAGGGGTCCCCCCCCCCCCCTTTTAGCCCCCGAGGGAGGGTCGTGCTTTGCCGAGGCGTGGCCGACCCTTCCTTGATGACTAAACTTTGCGTGGGTGCGAGGTATATGAACAACTTGAAAACATCTTAAGGGTAGAAGCGACGTAGCTGTTGGATGTTCCAAGCGTTGCGGTAGATCTCGCCTTGATTGTTGGCCAGCTTGTACGTTCCGGGCTTCAGAACTTTGGCGATGACGAATGGCCCCTCCCAGGGGGGCGTGAGCTTGTGCCTCCCTCGGGCGTCTTGCCGCAGTCGAAGCACCAGGTCGCCCACCTGGAGGTCTCGGGGCCGGACCCCTCGGGCGTGGTAGCATCGCAGGGACTGCTGGTACCGCACCGAGTGTAGCAAGGCCTTGTCCCGAGCCTCTTCCAGTTGGTCCAGCGATTCTTCTCGGCTAGCTTGGTTGCTTTGATCGTTGTAGGCCCTCGTCCTCGGGGAGCCGTATTCCAGGTCAGTGGGCAAGATGGCCTCGGCCCCGTAGACCAGGAAGAACGGCGTGAAACCCGTGGCTCGGCTCGGCGTTGTCCTCAGGCTCCAGACCACCGAGGGGAGTTCCTTCATCCATCGCTTGCCGAACTTGTTGAGGTCGTTGTAAATTCGGGGCTTGAGCCCTTGTAGAATCATACCGTTGGCACGCTCTACTTGCCCATTCGACATGGGATGAGCCACGGCGGCCCAGTCCACCCGGATGTGGTGATCCTCGCAAAAATCCAAGAATTTTCTACCGGTGAACTGGGTACCGTTGTCGGTGATGATGGAGTTTGGGACCCCGAAGCGATGGATGATGTTGGTGAAGAACGCCACCGCCTGCTCGGACCTGATGCTGTTCAGGGGTCGGACCTCGATCCACTTGGAGAATTTGTCGATGGCAACCAGCAGGTGCGTGTAGCCCCCGGGCGCCTTCTGCAAGGGACCGACGAGGTCCAGACCCCATACAACAAAGGGCCAGGTGATGGGTATCGTCTGCAGAGCCTGAGCGGGCAGGTGGGTCTGCTTCGCATAGAATTGGCACCCTTCGCAGGTGCGGACAATTCTAGTGGCGTCAGCCACCGCCGTTGGCCAGTAGAAGCCTTGCCGGAAAGCATTCCCAACAAGGGCTCGAGGCGCTGCATGATGGCCGCAAGCCCCCGAGTGTATTTCTTGCAGGAGTTCCTGACCTTCGGCGATGGAGATGCATCGCTGGAGGATGCCCGAGGGGCTGCGGTGGTAGAGCTCCTCCTCATCGCCCAGCAAGACGAACGACTTGGCGCGTCGCGCTACCCGCCGAGCCTCGTCTTGGTCGAGGGGTAGCTCTCCTTGGCGGAGATATTGCAGGTACGGGGTCTGCCAATTTCGATCAGGCGTGGCCCCGTTCTGGCCCTCCTCGACGTGCAGTGCCTCGCCCTCGGGGGCCGAGGGTACCTCGGGCTGAACCGAGGACGCCTCGGGCTGAGCCGAGGGTACCTCGGGCTGGACCGAGGTTGCCTCGGGCTCGGGCGTGTCGCTGATCTTGATGGAGGGTTGACGCAGATCCTGGGAGAAGACGCCCGGGGGAACCGTCGTTCGCCCCGAGGCTATTTTTGCCAGCTCGTCCGCAGTCTCGTTGTAGCGCCGAGCGATGTGGTTAAGCTCGAGCCCGTAGAACTTGTCTTCCAGGCGCCGAACCTCATCGCAGTAGGCCTCCATCTTCGGGTCGCGGCAGTGGGAGTTCTTCATGACTTGGTCGATGATGAGCTGCGAGTCACCGCGGGCGTCGAGGCGTCTGACCCCTAGCTCGATGGCGATCCGCAACCCGTTGACCAGAGCCTCGTACTCAGCCACATTGTTGGACGCCGGGAAATGGAGGCGTAGCACGTAGCGTAGGTGTTTCCCGAGGGGCGAGATGAAGAGCAGGCCCGCACCGGCTCCCGTCTTCATCAGCGACCCGTCGAAAAACATGGTCCAGAGCTCCGGTTGGATCGGAGCCGTCGGCAGCTGGGTGTCGACCCATTCGGCTACGAAGTCCGCCAATACCTGGGACTTGATGGCCTTCCGAGGGGCGAACGAGATTGTCTCGCCCATGATTTCCACCGCCCACTTTGCGATCCTGCCCGAGGCTTCTCGGCACTGGATGATCTCCCCCAGGGGGAAGGATGACACCACAGTTACCGGATGAGACTCGAAGTAATGTCGCAACTTTCGCCTTGTCAGGATCACTGCATACAGCAGCTTCTGAACTTGTGGGTAGCGGATCTTGGTTTCGGACAGTACCTCGCTGACGAAGTAGACTGGCCTCTGAACGGGCAATGCATGCCCCTCTTCTTGCCTCTCGACCACAATCGCGGCGCTAACCACCTGAGTGGTCGCGGCGACGTAGACCAAGAGGGCTTCTCCATCAGCTGGGGGCACCAAGATAGGCGCCTTTGTAAGGAGCGCCTTCAGGTTCCCGAGAGCTTCCTCGGCCTCAGGGGTCCAAGCGAAACACTCGGCCTTCCTTAAGAGGCGGTACAGAGGCAGACCTCTTTCGCCGAGGCGTGAGATGAAGCGGCTCAGGGCCGCGAGACATCCCATGACCCTCTGTACGCCTTTTAAGTCCTTGATGGGCCCCATGCTGGTGATAGCCGTGATCTTCTCCGGGTTGGCTTCGATGCCTCGTTCGGAGACGATGAACCCCATGTGGCAGAACCACCCGAATTATTCCAGCTTAAGTGCCTAAGTCACGCCTCAGGGGCCAAAACACACTTAAATCGGAATAACCCGTCAGTCCCTCAGATCTAGTCTGATAGAGCCACTTAACCAGGATCAAATTCCACAATCCCACTCGAAGGTGAGTCACAGAAGAAATACAATAAAACAGGAAAACCTCAAATTAAGTACTGAGTTATTACATAAATCGGAGTTTTTGAGTAGCAAATAAAGTTCACAAAATAAAGTGCAGCGGATAATCGATGTCGTCGGTAATGAGGAAATGGGCAAGGCCTAGCCCACTACTCCTCATGCTCCTCTCCTGCCGGAGCAACATCCCACTCGACCGTCCAACCCGGTGGCAGGGTGGTAGGCCAAGTCACACCATCAACCATTTCCTGAATGGTACCTGCAAAATGGTGCCACAAGCAAGGCTGAGTATACTAATACTCAGCTAGACTTAACCGGTGTGAGGAGTCTACTCCTCTACCTTTAGACTATGCAGCTGTTTGGCTCAGGGGTTTGGTTTGACAAAAGCACTAGCTGTTTCTAAAAGCAAATTTTAGCTTTTCAAATTCTATCATCATTAACTTAGCTAGATTTGCTCCTTCTAAGCATACATGGTAACAATCAATTAGTTCAATCAACAAGTTATCTCATGTAACCACATTTCACTTCTTACTCGATGCAGTACAAGGAATCAAGCAGTCTCATTAGCTGCGAGAAGCAGACAATTCGAATCGAGTTTTAAACCTTGCAAGGTAAACCTAAACACACGACATGTCAGGGCACTCCGTCCCCACACACGTCAACCGTCCCCATCGATCCCCCGTTCGCGTCCAGGCCTCACCGCCCTGGGCATACAATGCTCCACCGACCCCGGCTGCCGCCGTGCAGTGACCGCACTTGTACCCACCATAGCTAGCATGGGATACCCAGTCTCAGGTCGCATGAGGGATAAAGTCCGTGCCCAGCTTCACTTAGGTACTAGGTTTACCGGTTACCATTTTTCCCGGCATGTGCTTAGTACGTTCAAAAGCTTGACTCAGGTATCCACACATTAATCCTTAATTCATTTTTCCCGTCTCATGGACAAGGCATCCTCCCTAGATCCAAGTCCATAGACCAACATAAATCCCGTTATCAAGATGAATACAATCAATTCCTGACCTCGCGCGAGTGCTAGAAAATCACTCGACTTCTACCGAGATCCTGATTAGCAAGCAGCTACTCGACCTAGCATACTAGTATTCATCTCAAAAAGGAATCCTAAGTTCATGCAACTAGAGGTTTCAGGCAACTCCTACACTTAAGTGCACATTACAATCCTACAAGCATTAAGTGTAGTAAAGTAGCATATAATAACATGGTTATGCATAAAACCGGGGCTTGCCTTCAATTGCTGGGGTTGCGGGGAGATCCTCGATAGCAGCCTCTGAAGCCTGCTCCTGGTCCTCCTCTTGGACAGGTCCTTGCTCGGGGATGAGCACGTACTCTCCGTCGGCAAGATTACAATCTAATGAATGCAATGCGTAAGATATATGCATGATATGATATGTGCTTTTAGAAATTACAACTTTAAAGGTGTATGATCTTTTGAGTTTAAACAAGTTACTTTACTTATGTAAAACCCTTTAGTGGTATACTTGGTAAATTGGGTTGAACTTACTAAGGTAAGTGGTAGGTTTATTTTTTTGGGGTTCCACTGAATTCCTTTTAAGTCTTAGGGATAAATGATAAGTACTCAAGTTAGACTTATTGAGGTGGGGTTTATTTCTTCTTTCCTTTTTCTTTTATTCTTTTAATGTTTTGGAGTAGGTTTGAACTACAAGTTGCTTTTATAAAATTCCAAAAATTCTGCAAAAATTACAGTGGCTTGTTACTGGTGTGTGTTGCTCTGTCTCAAAATTTGGGAATCAGAAGGTGAATAGTTTTCTCTGGACAAAATTATCAAACTCTAGGGCAGAAGGGGTGCTTTGAACTACAACTACTATTTAACTGTGGGTAATTCTCTAAAACTTATTTTTGCTGGCTTTTAGGTGTTACAACATGACTTGATACAAATTTCTAGCCATTACTACCTTTTAATTAGTTTTCTATGGTTTTCTCAAGTTTCTAGCCAAATGGGTGCTTTCTACTACCACTATATTTGAAAAATATCAAACAACAGAGTTCTTATTTTTCATAGTTAGTATTTTGTGCAAGAGCAATCATTCTGAAGTTTGGCTTCTTTTTGCTTAAGGGAAGGGGTGGTTTGCATTATTTGAATTAAGTGGCCTTCCTCCTAAATCATTTGTAATAGGTATGGGTTTGCTTCTTTTTCATGGGTTTGCATTTTTCTCTGGTAGTTTATCTCATCATGGACTTAGCTAATTTTTGGTTGCCCATTATCACATTAATAGGGGTTGTTCATGATTTATTTGGAAAATGCCTTATTATCACTTTGTATTTATTTTCCTTACTTAACAAGTTGGGCTGAGGTGCTCTGTATTTTTGTAGTGGGGCTCTGGTGGTTGTAAGTCCACTAGATTTTTATTAATCATTTTGGTTATAGTTTTGTAACTCTAATAATTGATTTTCAGTCCATATCAGGCTAAACAAATCATTTTAATTTAAAACTGGTCCAAATTAATGGTCTCTGTATTTTTCCTGGGTTCTCTATTACATAAGTAAACTAGGAAAAATAATCTTAATCACTGTTCAATAATTTCTAATGCCTTTCTGATTTTCTCTAAGTTTTGGGTAAAATAGCTTTAAATGGAAAACTACACCATATTTTCCAATGCTGGGGTTCCTACTATTTTTAAACAGTGTCTAAATGAGGTTTAAACATCTACAAATTTTCTTAAGCTCAGCACAAAAGAAAAACTAATTTTCCTTAATTAAACAAGGTTTAGTGGGTTTCTGTTTTTAATTTTAAACTTTAAAATTTAGAACAGAAAGCATAGGGTTTACTATTTTTAAATGATAGATCATAAAATTCAGGAGCTAGCAAAATTGGTTTGACAACTTTTTATTAAGATTTCATCAAGTTATGGATTTTCTAAGTTCTCTCGTCATTTTAAAAAGAATCACAGAATTGATTAAATGGAAATCCACTTTGCACTGGGGTCCCTGGCGGTTTTCTAAGTTTTCTTCGCGAATCAGTCCTTAGGTTACTATTCACATGAGTCACTGACATTACAGAAAACCCCTCGGGTTCTACAAATCCTAACCCGAGGTCCTTCTTCTACCTTAAACAGTAGCCGCGGAGGGGCTTACCGGCGGCGGGATTGCTCCGGTGAAGTGGTCGAGGACGAAGGGGAGGTCTCGGGGATCACAACGGTGTGCGGAACGCCGTCGGAGATGGCCGGAGTCGGTCGGTCCACGCGCACAGGCGGGGATGCTCGTCGGCGGCGAGGAGACCGGCCTGGTCACGGCGAGATAGTTCAATCAAATGGGTCAGGGAGGTCCACGGGATGCCAGAGAAGCTATGAGCGCAAGGAATTGGTCGGAGACTCACTGGATAGCTCGGTCCACGCGCGGCGGCGGAAGACCGAAGTCCGGTGAGGTCGATCTCGGGCCTCCGGTGAAGTCCGGCCGGGTCCGAGGGCTTGGCAAGCTTCACGGGCTACTGGTGGAGCTAGCCGAAGCACTGGCTTGCCCAGAGGATGGCTGGGGTGGGCTGGCCACGATGGCCGAAGCTCTGGCGGCAATGGCGGGCGGAATTAAGCTCGCCGGAGCTAAGGGAAAGTGGCTGGCCGGTGAGGGTGAGTGCGGGGCGAAGTGGGGCGCGCCTGGGAAGGCTTTATAGGCACGGCGCGGTGCACGGGCGGTCGTGGACCGGCGAGTGCGCGTGGGCGTGCACTGGGAGGCGCGGTGCGCGAACGGGCGTGAACCAGGGGTGTCAGCCACGGTCGAACACGTGTTCCCGTTGCCTCTACCCCTGTTCAAGCGCCGATTGGGAGCAAATCTTCGCGAATTTGGGCAAGATCGCTGCAAGGGATTTGTTCACCAGACCAAGCTTTGTCTTTTGTGTATGGACGTCGCGCGGTTTTAGGCTAGGGACAGGGAGTTGTAGCGTCACCAAGGTGCCAGTGTCAGAATGCCTGGTCCCGAGGTTAAGCTGCGCCAAAACCGTGCCAAATGAATTTGGTTTGAGTTCAAACTTTTCCAGGATGTGTTCAAGGGAATTTGGCACAACTTTGATATTTGGATCTCCTGGCTTTGAGTTTCGAAAAGCAGAGAACGCAGATGATCTTTGGGAAGAGGTCTGAAATTCAGAAATTCAGAAATCTGAATTTCTCCAAGGGTTCATAGATCAAGGGCTGATTTGGGGATTTAGTTGAGTTATTTTGGCTAAGCCTTCTCAATCTTTCTTGTTGCTCAATAAATATACTTTAACTTATATAATTGGCTCAAGTCATAATTTTAAACTTTTCATTCCCTTTTTCTTATTTTCTTGAATTTTGTTCATGGGGCTTACTTAGGGTTTTTAATTAGGGTTGCACATTCTACCCTTTTTAAGGACTCAATTGTTTTGATCATGACACTTTTAAGTATATACTTGGTGACTTCTTTATTACTTAAGTTATTTTGATGCTCATGCCTACTTTGGTTCACATAAAATAATGGTTCTTGGTTTGGCATTTGAGAGAAACCCTAGGTGACACTGGGGTGTCACACCCCAAGAGCATGCCCCGGGGCACCCCGAAGACACACTTCTCGGGATTGAGCTTGACGCCTTTCGCTTTGAGACATCGGAATGTCACTTCAAGGTCGGAGAGGAGGTCGGAAGCCTTCCTTGTCTTGACTACGATGTCATCGACGTAGGCCTCGACTGTGCGACCGATGTGTTCGCCGAACACATGGTTCATGCACCGCTGGTACGTCGCGCCCGCATTCCTCAAACCGAACGGCATGGTGACATAGCAGTACATGCCGAAGGGCGTGATGAAAGAAGTCGCGAGCTGGTCGGACTCTTTCATCCAGATTTGGTGATACCCTGAGTAGGCATCGAGGAAGGACAGGGTTTCGCACCCAGCAGTGGAATCCACGATTTGATCGATGCGAGGCAGAGGGTAGGGAACCTTCGGACATGCTTTGTTGAGACCAGTGTAGTCTACACACATCCGCCATTTCCCCCCTTTCTTTCTCACAAGCACAGGGTTGGCAAGCCATTCGGGATGGAATACCTCTTTGATGAACCCTGCTGCCATTATCTTGTGGATCTCCTCGCCTATCACTCTGCGCTTCTCCTCGTCGAATCGGCGCAGAGGCTGCCTGACGGGTCGGGCTCCGGCCCGAATATCCAGCGAGTGCTCGGCGACATCCCTCGGTATGCCGGGCATGTCCGAGGGACTCCACGCAAAGACGTCGGCGTTTGCGCGGAGAAAGTCAACGAGCACTGCTTCCTATTTGGGGTCGAGCCCGGAACCGATCCGGATCTGCTTGGAGGTGTCGCCACTGGGGTCGAGAGGGACGGCCTTAACCGTCTCCGCTGGCTCGAAGTTGCCGGCATGACGCTTCACGTCTGGCACCTCTTTGGAGAGGTTCTCCAGGTCGGCGATGAGGGCCTCGGACTCGGCGAGGGCCTCGGCGTACTCCACGCACTCCACGTCGCATTCGAACGCGTGTTTGTACGTGGGGCCGACGGTGATGACCCCGTTGGGGCCCGGCATCTTGAGCTTCAGGTAGGTGTAGTTGGGGACGGCCATGAACTTCGCGTAGCATGGCCTCCCCAGTACCGCGTGGTAGGTTCCTCGGAACCCGACCACCTCGAACGTCAAAGTCTCCCTTCGGAAGTTGGAGGGCGTTCCGAAGCAGACGGGAAGGTCGAGTCGTCCGAGGGGCTGGACGCGCTTCCCAGGAATGATCCCGTGGAAGGGCGCAGCGCATGCTCGGACGGAGGACAGATCGACGCGCAGGAGCCTGAGGGTCTCGGCGTAGATGATGTTGAGGCAGCTGCCCCCGTCCATCAGGACCTTGGTGAGCCTGACGTCGCCGACGATGGGGTCGACGACGAGCAGGTATTTCCCCGGGCTCGGCACGTGGTCGGGGTGGTCAGCTTGGTCGAAGGTGATGGGCTTGTCGGACCAGTCTAGGTAGACTGGCGCCGCCACCTTCACCGAGCAGACCTCCCGGCGCTCTTGCTTACGATGCTGAGCCGAGGCATTCGCCGCATGCCCGCCGTAGATCATGAAGCAGTCACGGACCTCGGGGAACTCTCCTGCTTGGTGATCTTCCTTATTGTCATCGTCGCGGGCCCTGCCACCCTCTGCGGGTGGCCCGGCCCTGTGGAAGTGGCGCCGAAGCATGACGCACTCCTCGAGGGTGTGCTTGACGGGCCCCTAATGATAGGGGCACGGCTCCTTGAGCATCTTATCGAAGAGGTTAGCACCTCCAGGGGGCTTCCGAGGGTTCTTGTACTCGGCGGCGGCGACAAGGTCCGCGTCGGAGGCGTCGCGTTTCGCTTGCGACTTCTTCTTGCCTTTCTTCTTGGCGCCGCGCGGAGTAGACGCCTCGGGAGCCTCTTCCGATGGGCGGCCCTGGGGCTGCTTGTCCTTTCGGAAGATAGCCTCGACCGCCTCCTGGCCAGAGGCGAACTTGGTGGCGATGTCCATCAGCTCGCTCGCCCTGGTGGGGGTCTTGCGACCCAACTTACTCACCAGGTCGCGGCAGGTGGTGCCGGCAAGGAACGCGCCGATGACATCCGAGTCGGTGATGTTGGGCAGCTCGGTGTGTTGCTTCGAGAATCGCCGGATGTAGTCCCGAAGAGACTCTCCCGGCTGTTGCCGGCAGCTTCGGAGGTCCCAGGAATTCCCGGGGCGCACGTACGTGCCCTGGAAATTGCCGGCGAAGGCTTGGACCAAGTCATCCCAGTTGGAGATCTGCCCCGGAGGCAGGTGCTCCAACCAGGCGCGAGCAGTGTCGGAGAGGAACAGGGGGAGGTTGCGGATGTTGAGGTTGTCGTCGTCCGTTCCACCCAGTTGGCAGGCCAGGCGGTAGTCTGCGAGCCACAGTTCCGGTCTCGTTTCCCCCGAGTACTTTGTGATAGTAGTCGGGGGTCGGAACCGGGTCGGGAACGGCGCCCGTCGGATGGCCCGACTGAAGGCCTGCGGACCGGGTGGTTCGGGCGAGGGACTCCGATCCTCCCCGCTGTCGTAGCGTCCCCCACGCCTGGGGTGGTAGCCTCGGCGCACCCTTTCGTCGAGGTGGGCCCGACGGTCGCGACGATGGTGCTCGTTGCCGAGGTGGCCCGGGGTCGCAGGCGCGGTGTTGCGCGTGCGCCCGGTGTAGACCGAGGCTTCCCGCATGAATCGGGAAGTCGCGACATGAGGTTCCGAGGGGTATCCCTGCCTTCGGGAGGCAGAGCTCTCGGCCCGTCGGACCGCAGCGCCTTCCAGGAGATTCTTGAGCTCTCCCTGGATTCGCCGACCCTCGGTGGTTGATGGCTCCGGCATCGCGCGGAGGAGCATCGCTGCGGCTGCCAGGTTCTGACCGACCCCACTGGATGCGGGTGGCGGTCTGACCCTGACGTCATTGGCGACGCGGTGCTGGAAACCCTGGGGCAGGTGACGTATTTCTCCGGCCGGGGGTTGGCCCGCCCATACCTGCCCGACGTCCCGGCGGATCGACTCAAGCGCTCCTGCTCCCTCGTCGAGCCTGGCCTGCGCCCCGCGGACTTGCTCGAGCTGTGGGTCGTGACCCCCGCCGGAACGGGGACCACAGCTAGCTCCCGCGGGATGTCAGCGTGAGGCACCGGCCTAGGGAGATCACCGTCCTCCGGCATGCCGAGATGGTTGCCTTCGGAGGGATCCCCTAGCTCGACGTGGAAACATTCGCGGCTTGGGCCGCAGTCCTCGTCGTCAAGGATGTGGCTACCGTCGGAACAGTCGGAGAGGCAGTAGTCACATGCGGTCATAAAGTCCTGCATGGCACTGGGGTTGCCAAATCCAGAGAAATCCCAACAGATGCTGGGATCGTCATCTTCCTCGGACCCGGAGGGCCCGTAGGTCGAGACGTCCGTCAATCGGTCCCAAGGCGACTGCATACGAAACCCCAGAGGGGTTGCACTCGCCTCAACGAGAGCGCCCGCCAAAGCGAGGTCGCTAGGCGGGTTGAGGCCGAGTCAAAATGACGTAGGATGGGAATCAGTCAGTACCTTTTGGTCGACGAGGAGCAACATAGTCACGTCGGGGACTGATTGCACCGTCGTCCCAGGTACGAGGGCGACGTCCTGCAAGCTCTCCGCGAGCGCGCTGGCGTCGTCCACTTGCTCGGGATTGGCGCGTCGCGGGGGGACGACGCTCGCCTTCGTCTCAAATGCGAGGTCGACGCCCGACGCGCCCCCCGTTGGGGCGCTGGGGACGTCGATTCGCTCGACAGCCGACGAAGCGCGGCCTCCCGCTTGGCCTTGGTTGCCCCGCCTCCTCCTCCGTTGGCGGGGGAGAGGACGGGGCGAGCTCGAATGTTGTTCTTCCACCACGCGGGGAAGATGTCGTCGATTCCGCCGCCGGCGGGCGGGTTGTCGGCCGCCATTGTCGTTGTCGCGCGGCGGTGGAAGGAGTATCATGTCGTAGCTGCCGTCGAAGGACATGAACTCAAGACTCCCGAAACGGAGCACCGTCCCGGGCCGGAGAGGTTGCTGGAGGCTGCCCATCTGGAGCTTGACGGGAAGCTGTTCGTCAGCACGCAGCAGGCCCCTACCTGGCGCGCCAACTGTCGGCGTTTCGAGACCGGGGGGTCCCTAAGCCGACGAGTGAGTGTGTCGCGTGCCCCAGCCCAGATGGGTCGAGCGCGTGGGCGAGCGCGAAGGGGGGAAAGCGAGGTGGCCAGAGACGGGCGTGAGAGAGGTGGAAATCCCGTGGCCTTCGTGTTCGTCCCGCGCCCAGGTCGGGTGCGCTTGCAGTAGGGGGTTACAAGCGTCCACGCGGGTGAGGGAAGCGAGCGGCCCCAAGAGAGCGCCTGTCCCGTCCTCGTCCCCGCGCGGCCAACCTTCTCTAAGAAGGCCCTGGTCCTTCCTTTTATAGGCGTAAGGAGAGGATCCAGGTGTACAATGGGGGTGTAGCAGAGTGCTACGTGTCTAGCTGGGGGAGAGCTAGCGCCCTAAGTACATGCCAATGTGGCAGCCGGAGAGATCTTAGCACCCTGCTGGTGTGATGTCGTGGCTGTCGGAGGAGCAACGGAGCCTGGCGGAGGGACAGCTGTCGGAGCGGTTGAGTCCTTGCTGACGTCCCCCTGCTTCCGTAAGGGAGCTGAGAGCCGCCGTCGTCACAGGGCTAGCGGGGCGCCATCATTGCCTATCTGGCGGAGCTAGCCAGATGGGACACCGGTCTTGTTCTCTGCGGCCCGAGTCGGCTCGGGGTAGGGTGATGATGGCACTTCCTGTTGACGTGGCTGGCCTGTGCCCTAGGTCGGGCGACGTGGAGGCTCCTCCGAAGCCGAGGTCGAGTCTGTCTTCCATGGCCGAGGCCGAGCCCGAGCCCCTGGGTCGGGCAAGGCGGAGGTTGTTCGGCAGAGGCCAGGGCGGAGTCCGAGCCCTGGGGTCGGGCGAAGCGGAGTTCGTCGTCTTCTGGGGCTGAGCCCGAGTCCGAGCCCTGGGTCGGGCGGAGCGGAGTTCGCCGTCTTCCGGGGCTTAGCCCGAGTCCGAGCCCTGGGTCGGGCGGAGCGGAGTTCACCGTCTTCCGGGGCCTTGCCCGAGTCCGAGCCCTGGGTCGGGCGGAGCGGAGTTTCCTATGGCGCCTTTGGCAAGGCCTGACTGCCTGTCAGTCTCACTCTGTCGAGTGGCACTGCAGTCGGAGTGGAGCAGGCGGCGCTGTCCTTCTGTCAGACCGGTCAGTGGAGCGGCGAAGTGACGGCGGTCACTTCGGCTCTGCCGGGGGCGCGCGTCAGGATAAAGGTGTCAGGCCACCTTTGCATTAAATGCTCCTGCGACTTGGTCGGTCGGCGCGGCGATTTAGTCCGGGTTGCTTCTTAGCGAAGGCAAGGCCTCAGGCGAGCCGGAGATGTGTCCGCCGTTGAAGGGGGGCCTCGGGCGAGACGGAAATCCCTCGGGGTCGGCTGCCCTTGCCCGAGGCTAGGCTCGGGCGAGGCGTGATCGAGTCGCTCGTATGGACTGATCCCTGACTTAATCGCACCCATCAGGCCTCTGCAGCTTTATGCTGATGGGGGTTACCAGCTGAGAATTAGGCGTCTTGAGGGTACCCCTAATTATGGTCCCCGACAGATAGCCTCGGGGCGGACAACGGTCCCCCCCGGACGTCTTCTCCCGAGACCTGCATCAACCCTCCGTCAAGACTGACGACGCGCCCGAACCCGAGAAAGCCTCGGCTCAGCCTGAGGCACCCTCGGCCCAGCCCGAGGCACCCTCGACTCAGCCCGAGGCACCCTCGACTCAGCCCGAGGTATCCTTGGCTCGGCCCGAGGCACCCTCAGCCCCCGAGGGTGAGGCACTGCGCGTCGAGGAGGAGCGGAGCGGGGTCACGCCTAATCGAAACTGGCAGACCCCGTACCTGCAATATCTCCACCGAGGAGAGCTACCCCTCGACCAAGCCGAAGCTTGGTGGTTGGCGTGGCGCGCCAAGTCGTTCGTCTTGCTGGGGGACGGGGAGGAGCTCTACCACCGCAGCCCCTCAGGCATCCTCCAGCGATGCATATCCATTGACGAAGGCCAGGAGCTATTACAAGAAATACACTCAGGGGCTTGCGACCATCACGCAGCGCCTCAAGCCCTTGTTGGAAACGCCTTCCGACAAGGTTTCTACTGGCCGACCGCGGTGGCCGACACCACTAGAATTGTCCGCACCTACGAAGGGTGTCAGTTCTACGCGAGGCAGACACACTTGCCCGCCCAGGCTCTGCAGACGATACCCATCACCTGGCTGTTTGCTGTGTGGGGTCTGGACCTCGTCGGTCCCTTACAGAAGGCACCCGGGGGCTACACGCACCTGTTGGTCTCCATCGACAAATTCTCCAAGTGGATCGAGGTCCGACCCCTAAGCAGCATCAGGTCCGAACAGGCGGTGGTGTTCTTCACCAACATCATCCACCGCTTTGGGGTCCCGAACTCTATAATCACCGACAATGGCACCCAGTTCACCGGCAGAAAGTTCCTGGACTTCTGCGAGGATCACCACATCCCGGGTGGACTGGGCCGCCGTGGCTCACCCCATGACGAATGGGCAAGTAGAGCGTGCCAACGGCATGATTCTACAAGTACTCAAGCCACGGATCTACAACGACCTCAACAAGTTCGGCAAGCGATGGATGAAGGAACTCCCCTCGGTGGTCTGGAGTCTGAGGACGACGCTGAGCCGAGCCACGGGCTTCACACCGTTCTTTCTAGTCTATGGGGCCGAGGCCATCTTGCCCACAGACTTAGAATACGGTTCCCCGAGGACGAGGGCCTACGCCGACCAAAGCAATCGAGCTAATCGAGAAGACTCACTGGACCAGCTGGAAGAGGCTCAGGACATGGCCTTACTACACTCGGCGCGGTACCAGCAGTCCCTGTGACGCTACCACGCCCGAGGGGTTCGGTCCCGAGACCTCCAGGTGGGCGACCTGGTGCTTCGGCTGTGACAAGACGCCCGAGGGCGGCACAAGCTCACGCCTCCCTGGGAAGGGCCGTTCGTCGTCACCAAGGTTCTGAAGCCCGGAACGTACAAGCTGGCCAACAGTCAAGGCGAGGTCTACGGCAACGCTTGGAACATCTGACAGTTACGTGGCTTCTACCATTAAGATGCTTTCAAATCGTTCATACACCTCACTCACACACAAAGTCTAGTCATCAAGGAAGGGTCAGCCTTGCCTCGGCAAAGCCCGACCCTCCCTCGGGGGCTAGAAGGGGGGAACCCCCTCTGCGTCAAAATTTTCTTCGGAAAAAGATCTTTTCTGCCAGAACGTCTTTCGTGTTTTTCGACTACTTCGAAAGTGGATCCTGAAAACGACGGAGTACACATAAGCAGCCAAGGCTGACCGAGCCGAGGGACTCCTACGCCTCCGGGATACGGATACCTCACTCATCACCTTCTGCGATAAGTAACTCGCGCTCGGATAGGTGATTCCGCGGACCGAACAAGTCTTCACGCTCGAAAACTCTTCTGCCGAAACGATTTTTCGGGCCTTCTCGACTACATCGATAGCAGAATCCTACGGACGAGTAAGAGTACACGTAAGCGGCAAGGCCGACCGAGCCGAGGGATTCCTACGCCTCCGGGATACAGATACCTCACTCATCACCTTCCGTGAAAAGTAACTCTCGCTCGGACAAACAATTCTGTTACCGACGAATAAGTCCAGATACTCGAAACAAGAGGAAAGAAACACAGCTTTACAACACGACGACAGTATGTTTGGGCCTCGGCAACCACAGAAAACATACGCACACTACAAGATAACCCGATCCTGCAGGCTCGGACCTTGATAGTTGAAGTGAGCAGCAGCACCCTCGGCGTCAACTACACCTTCGGCGAGGTCCGACCTAGCCTCGGACGGCGACGCAGTCGGAGGATATCCAATCTGAAGGACGACGTCAGCACCACGCCCGGGCCATCGCCGCCAGGGTCTTCTCCAGGAATCCGGCCCGAGCAGACGGCTCGGCCGGCCACCCCGAAGCCTCAGCCAGCTGTCCCCCGAGGACATCAGCCCGGCTCGTGGCCTCGGCAACTCGACTCCGGCGTCGGTTCCGCCAGTGGACGACCCGGCCAGGCTCCGGCCGACCAAATCTTCTTTTTCAAGCCAACTCTGCCTCTGTCCATGCTGACACCGCTGCCTCCGGCTTCGGCTCATCGAAGAGCGGCCGAGGGTTTCCTTTAACTAAGCAAGAGAAGCCTCGGGCGGCAAGGTCGACCTAGCCGAGGGACTCCTACGCCTCCGGGATACGGATACCTCACTCGTCACCTTCGCACGAGGCAACTCACGCTTGGTGAAGCGGTTCAGATAGCCGACAGGCGAGTCTTAGTGCTCAAAATGAGGAAAAAACACATACATGTTCAGGCCCCGACAGCCACAATGAACAGACACCGGCACTCAAGGTGCCATTACAAACGGAACTCCGGTTCTGCCTCCGCGGGTACGAACAACCCCCCACATTGGAGGGCCCGCGGGGCGACAAGGCTCCTGGTCGCCCACCGCCACCCGCTCCAGCAGCAGCGACAACGACCTCTGCTCCGGGTGGCCGAACTGCAGCAGCGATGGCCTTAGGGAGGACGCCGCTGCAACAATGTCCTTGCCCACGTCTCCGCTCGAGGGGCGAGGACAAGCTATCAAAGCCAAAGAGCCGGAGGCCCGAAGCGCGGATGGTGGCGGTGAACCCGTCGGCGACGAGGACTTCTCCAGCCGCCGCCACCTCAGCGCCAATGACAGGAGCCGTCTGCCCACCGGCAGATCCCCACTCGGATCCTCCCGGACGAGCGGAGCACTAACCTCCGCACAGAGGCGCCATACAGATACAGGGGCAAAGGCAGGACAGCCCCAGAACACGAACGCCGCCCTAGCAGCGCGCGACGTCTTGGGCGGTCCTCCGGTGCGCGTGGCGCGACAACCGCTCTTGCGGTGGGAGGGGGCACCGGGAGCCGAGCCAGAACCGGCTGAGCCAGCGAGCCCAACACGCTGAAGCTGACGACGCTCGCCGCCGACCAGCCCCGTGTTGTCAAAGTCCGACCCTCCCGCTGGGCCAATGAGCGCCCTCTCCCATGAGTGCTGAGGGAGAAGGTGACCCACGAACCCGTGCGGGAGGTAGAGCTCCGGCTCAGCCCAGCCCCCGCCCCAGCCAGGATGATGAACATCCTTGAAGCTGAGGGCGGGACCAAGATCGCAGCCCGGCTCGCTTCTCCCCACCATTGAACTGGAGGTCACCGTCTTGGGTGACCCCCGGCGAGGGGATGCGGCCGGGCTGCCTGATGAAAATCCTTGAAGCCGAACGATGGCAGAAAGGTACCAACTCCCACGAAGTTGCGTTCCTCCAACGACAAGGCAGAAGGATTGCGAGTGTTCCCCATCCGGGGGCTCGGAAGGTGGAAAGACGCGATGCATAAGGGAGCGCGAAGACATGGTTGCCTTTCAAGGGGGTCACCCTCCTTTTAAAGGCAACTCTCCCCACTTGCGTCCTCATCCATCGCGGGCTGAGTCTTCTCCAACACGCTCCAAGGCCCTCTCCCTACGACACGGGGGTTGGGTCCCACGTGTCATGCAAGCTGGCCCAGGGCGGAAGAAGCCAAACCGCCACGCGCGGTGCGCGCAACTGCCCAGCGGTTACAAGCATTCCTCCACTTTCGCCCAGACCAGCGGGTGAAAGGGCGGACAGCCATGCAGGCGGCATGCAACCGCGCCAAGTGGGTGCACCCCTTCGACTCCAACGCGCCCAGCATGGAGGCCCAGGCCCACACGTCATGCAGCCGGCACGCCGGTTGCTACGTGCGAGAAACTGCACCGCCACTCGCGCCACTACCGTGCCTCCTCGACTGCGGAACCAGTACCGCGACTCGAGGCAACCCTGCGTATGACCCAATAGTGCCAGCCAGGCACATCGATCACGGGTCAGTCAGCCGCGGGAGGAGGCGCGACGGTCGATACGACCAAAAATGGGCCGGCAGCAATGGCGGTGACAGGCGGGCGGAAGCAGCAGTCACGTCGTCAGCCAAGCTCACGTCCCATTCAGGGACAGCAAGGGAACCCTCTCTCACGACGTGAGACGGCGCGCCCGTGTTCCGTTCCTTGAACGGCTCGCACGCGGGCAACGGCTGCCCCGTGAACCACTCGTCCCGTCGCATTAACTCTGCGGCAGGACAGGCGGCACCTTTGGCGGGCGAAGTAGGCGACGCTTCACCTCCACCATAATGACCGCGACAAAAAAGGTGCGCCACGTCATTCGATTTCGTATCCTTTTCCTCTTCCTCTTTCTCTCTCTTACAACAGGGACCGGGAAATGGGATACCCCGAAAGGGATCCTTCCCCGCAAAGGAAACGGGCCCCGAGCCCCCCTACTGATCAGAGGTTCGAAGGCTGGCCCCTCGGAGGGGTTCAACAGCCGCCTCAGAGCGCTCGGGCTCCACGCCCACTACTGGTCAGAGGTTCGAAGGTCGGCCCCTCGGAAGGGTTCAACGGCCGCCTCAGGCCACTCGGGCTCCGCGCCCACTACTGATCAGGGGTTCGTAGGCTGGCCCTCGAAGGGTTCACAACCGCCTCAGACGCAGAGCGAGGGATGACCCTGGGTACGTTCGATACATAACCAAGGCTCGGGCTACGCTCCCGAGGTACCCTAGGACATTTCCGAGACCAGCAGGAACGATCTTGTAACAGAATCCCATCAGAGGGAGGCATCGAGCCCTCGGACCCCGTCAAAAGGGGACCGGGTCCGGCAGATCACCCGCAGGTACTTTTGGAGCGCGCCTCCGGGCCTCTAGCCGACCCCTAACAAATGGGGCACGGGCGTCCACTCGGATTACCCGTCAGCAGCTCACTGGAGACACCATGTTCGGCGCCCTCCAAGGGCAACATGGCGCTTCTCCCCCCTCCTCCTTGCGGAAAGGCGACGCAGGGGCGTATGTAAAAAAGTCGAGTCTGTCCTTGACCGTCCTCTCGCTCTGTGCAGGGGCTCGGGGGCTGCTCTCGCAAACCCGGCTCCGGCCAAACCGTTGAAAGCGTCAACATACCAGCCCGAGAACTTGGGACCCGACCATGCACCCGGGCTACGGCCAACTCGCATGAGGGAACAACCAGACCGACCGAAGCATCACGAAACGCATTAAGACCTCGAAGGAGTCAAACCACTCCTCTGAGGCCTCGGGGGCTACACCCGGTGGGTGCACTCGCGCGCACCCATCGGAACAAAACGCAACCGAGAAAGGCCGATCCCCTCGCAAAAAGTGCGACAAAAGCCTCCAAGCGAGTATTAACACTCCCTTCGAGGCTCGGGGGCTACTGTCGGGGACCATAATTAGGGGTACCCTCAAGGCTCCTAATCTCAGCTGGTAACCCCCATCAGCACAAAGCTGCAAAGGCCTGATGGGTACGATTAAGTCAAGGCTCGGTCCACTCAAGGAAAACGACCTCGCCTCGCCCGAGCCCAGCCTCGGGCAAGGGCAGCCGACCCCGGAGGATTTACGTCTCGCCCGAGGACCCCCTCCAGCAACGGACACACCTTCGGTTCGCCCGAGGCCCAGTCTTCGCCAAGAAGCAACCTTGGCCAAGTCGCCACGCCGACCGACCGTATCGCAGGAGCATTTAATGCAAAGGTGGCCTGACACCTTATCATGACGCGCGCCCTTCAGTCGACAGAGCCGAAGTGACCGCAATCACTTCGCCGCTCCACTGACCGGCCTGACAAGAGGACAGCGCCACCTACGCCGCTCTGACTGCTGTGCCACTCGACAGAGTGAGGCTGACAGCAGCCAAGTTGAAAGGGAATTAGGCTTACACCTAGTTCCTAATAATTTTGGTGGTTGAATTGCCCAACACAAATAATTGGACTAACTAGTTTGCTTTAGTGTATAAGTTATACAGGTGTCAAAGGTTCACACTTAGCCAATAAAAAGACCAAGTATGGGGTTCATCAAAGAGAGCAAGGGATAACCGAAGGCACCTCTGGTCTGGCGCACCGGACAGTGTCCGGTGCACCAGGGGACTTCACGCTGAACTCCTCACCTTCGGGAAAATCCAGAGGCGCTCCGCTATAATTCACCGGACTGTCCGGTGTACACCGGACAGTGTCCGGTGCCCCAAGGAAGAGCGGCTCTGGAACTCGCCAGCCTCGGGAATTTGCTCTGCTAAAAATTCACCGGACTGTCCGGTGTACACAGGACTGTCCGGTGAACCAGCAGAGCAACGACTACTTCGCGCCAACGGTCACCTACAGGCGCATTTAATGCGCGCCAGAAGCGCGCAGAAGTCAGGCACGCGCACGCTGGCACACCGGACACTCTACAGTACATGTCCGATGTGCCACCGGACATCCAGGCGGGCCCAGAAGACAGAGCTCCAACGGTCGGAACCCAACGGCCTTGGTGACGTGGCTGGCGCACCGGACATGTCCGGTGTGCACCGGACGGTCCGGTACACCATACGACAGTCAGCCACCACCAAACGGCTAGTTTGGTGGTTGGGGCTATAAATACCCCCAACCACCCCACATTCAAGTCATCCAAGTTTTCCCACTTCAACTACTTACAAGAGCTCTAGCATTTAATTCTAGACACACCCAAGTGATCAAATCCTCTCCAAACTCCACACAACGCCCTAGTGATTAGTGAGAGAGATTTGCTTGTGTTCTTTCGAGCTCTTGCGCTTGGATTGCTTTCTTCTTTCTTTGATTCTTCACTGCGATCAAACTCACTTGTAATTGAGGCAAGATACACCAATCTTGTGGTGGTCCTTGTGGGAACTTTGTGTTCCAAGCATTTGAGAAGAGAAAGCTCACTCGGTCCGAGGGACCGTTTGAGAGAGGGAAAGGGTTGAAAGAGACCCGGTCTTTGTGACCACCTCAACGGGGAGTAGGTTTGCGAGAACCGAACCTCGGTAAAACAAATCCACGTGTCACACTCCTTATTCGCTTGTGATTTGTTTTGCACCCTCTCTCGCGGACTCGATTATATTTCTAACGCTAACCCGGCTTGTAGTTGTGATTGTTTTTGAGAATTTCAGTTTCGCCCTATTCACCCCCCCTCTAGGCGACTTTCAATTGGTATCAGAGCCCGGTGCTTCATTAGAGCCTAACCGCTCGAAGTGATGTCGGGAGAACTCGCCAAGAAGGAGATGGAGACCGGCGAAAAGCCCGCTACAAGCCACGGGAAGGCTTCATCGGGAGAGTCCCACAACAAGGAGAAGAAGGAGAAGAAGAAGGAGAAGAAGACTTCTTCTCACAAATCGCATCGGAGTGGCGACAAAATAAAGAAGATGAGGAAGGTGGTCTACTACGAGACCGACACTTCATCACCTTCTACCTCCGGCTCCGACGCGCCCTCCATAACTTCTAAGGGCCATGAGCGTAAGAAGTTTAGTAAGATCCCCTTACATTATCCTCGTACTTCCAGACATACTCCATTACTTTCTGTTCCATTAGGCAAACCGCCAACCTTTGATGGTGAAGATTATGCTAGGTGGAGTGATTTAATGAAATTTCATCTAACCTCACTCCACAAAAGTATATGGAATGTTGTTGAGTTTGGAGCACAGGTACCATCCGTAGGGGATGAGGATTATGATGAGGACGAAGAGGCCCAAATCGAGCACTTCAACTCCCAAGCCACAACCATACTCCTCGCCTCTCTAAGTAGGGAGGAGTACAACAAGGTGCAAGGATTGAAGAGCGCCAAGGAAGTGTGGGACGTGCTCAAAACCGCGCACGAGGCTGATGAACTCACCAAAATCACCAAGCGGGAAACGATCGAGGGGGAGCTCGGTCGCTTTCGTCTTCGCCAAGGGGAAGAGCCTCAAGATATGTACAACTGGCTCAAAACCTTGGTGAACCAAGTGCGCAACCTCGAGAGCAAAAAGTGGGATGACCACGAGGTGGTTAAGGTTATTCTAAGATCAATTATTTTCCTTAACCCTACTCAAGTACAATTAATTCGTGGCAATCCAAGATATACACTAATGACTCCCGAGGAAGTAATCGGGAATTTTGTGAGCTTTGAATTTATGATCAAGGGCTCACGGAAGATCAACGAGCTTGACGGTCCTTCTACGTCCGAAGCTCAACTTGTCGCACTCAAAGCGACGGAGGAGAAGAAGGAGGAGTCTACACCGAGTAGAACACCCATCGACGCCTCCAAGCTCGACAACAAGGAAATGACGCTTGTCATCAAAAGCTTTCGCCAAATCCTCAAGCAAAGGAGGGGGAAAGATTACAAACCCCGCTCCAAGAAGGTTTGCTACAAGTGTGGTAAGCCCGGTCACTTTATTGCAAAATGTCCTATTTCTAGTGACAGTGACAGGGGCGATGACAAGAAGGGAAGAAGAAAAAAGAAGAGGTACTACAAGAAGAAGGGCGGCGATGCCCATGTTTGTCGCGAGTGGGACTCCGACGAAAGCTCTAGCGACTCCTCCGACGACGAGGACGCCGCCAACATCGCCGTCACCAAGGGACTTCTCTTCCCCAACGTCGGCCACAAGTGCCTCATGGCAAAGGACGGCAAAAAGAAGAAGGTTAAATCTAAATCCTCCACTAGATATGAATCCTCTAGTGATGAAAATGCTAGTGATGAGGAAGATAACTTGTGCACTCTTTTTGCCAACTTAAACATGCAACAAAAGGAGAAATTAAATGAATTAATTAGTGACATCCATGAAAAGGATGATCTCTTGGACTCCCAAGAGGACTTCCTAATCAAGGAAAACAAATAGCATGTTAAAGTTAAAAATGCTTATGCTCTAGAAGTTGAAAAATGTGAAAAATTATCTAGTGAGCTAAGCACTTGCCATGAGACAATCGACAACCTTAGAAATGAAAATGCCAATTTATTAGCTAAGTTTGATTCAAATGTTTGTGATACTTCAATTCCCAATCTTAAGAATGATAATGATGATTTGCTTGCTAAGATTGAAGAATTGAACATATCTCTTGCTAGCCTTAGGATTGAGAATGAAAAATTGCTTGCTAAGGCTAAGGATTTTAATGTTTGCAATGCTACTATTTCCGACCTTAGAACTAAAAATGATATATTACATGCTAAGGTTGTAGAATTAAAATCTTGCAAACCCTCTACATCTACCGTTGAGCACACTTCGATTTGTACTAGATGTAGAGATATTGATGTTAATGCTATACATGATCACATGGCTTTAATTAAACAACAAAATGATCATATAGCAAAATTAGATGCTAAAATTGCCGAGCATGACTTAGAAAATGAAAAATTTAAATTTGCTAGAAGCATGCTCTATAGTGGGAGACGCCCTGGCATTAAGGATGGCATTGGCTTCCAACAGGGAGGCAATGTCAAAATTAATGCCCCTCCTAAGAAGTTATCTAATTTTGTTAAGGGCAAGGCTCCCATGCCTCAGGATAACGAGGGTTACATTTTGTACCCTGCCGGCTACCCTGAGAGCAAAATTAGGAGAATTCATTCTAGGAAGTCTCACTCTGGCCCTAACCATGCTTTCATGTATAAGGGTGAGACATCTAGTTCTAGGCAACCAATCCGTGCTAAGTTGCCTAAGAAGAAAACTCCTAGTGCATCAAATGAACATAACTTTTCATTTAAAACTTTTGATGCATCTTATGTTTTAACTAACAAATCCGGCAAAGTAGTTGCCAAATATGTTGGAGGCAAGCACAAGGGGTCAAAGACTTGTGTTTGGGTACCCAAAGTTCTAGTATCTAATGCCAAAGGACCCAAAACCATTTGGGTACCTAAAGTCAAGAACTAAACATGTTTTGTAGGTTTATGCATCCGGGGGCTCAAGTTGGATCATCGACAGCGGATGCACAAACCACATGACAGGGGAGAAGAAGATGTTCTCCTCCTATGAGAAAAACCAAGATCCCCAACGAGCTATCACATTCGGGGATGGAAATCAAGGTTTGGTCAAAGGATTGGGTAAAATTGCTATATCACCTGACCATTCCATTTCCAATGTTTTTCTTGTAGATTCTTTAGATTACAATTTGCTTTCCGTTTCTCAATTATGTCAAATGGGCTACAACTGTCTTTTTACTGATGTAGGTGTCACTGTCTTTAGAAGAAGTGATGATTCAATAGCATTTAAGGGAGTGTTAGAGGGTCAGCTATACTTGGTAGATTTTGATAGAGCTGAACTCGACACTTGCTTAATTGCTAAGACTAACATGGGTTGGCTCTGGCACCGTCGACTAGCCCATGTTGGAATGAAGAATCTTCATAAGCTTCTAAAGGGAGAGCACATTTTAGGATTAACCAATGTTCATTTTGAGAAAGACAGGGTTTGTAGCGCATGCCAAGCAGGGAAGCAAGTTGGTGCCCACCATCCACACAAGAACATCATGACGACCGACAGGCCACTAGAGCTCCTACACATGGACCTATTCGGCCCGATTGCTTACATAAGCATCGGCGGGAGTAAGTACTGTCTAGTTATTGTGGATGATTATTCTCATTTCACTTGGGTATTCTTTTTGCAGGAAAAATCCCATACCCAAGAGACCTTAAAGGGATTCTTGAGACGGGCTCAAAATGAGTTCGGCTTGAGGATCAAAAAGATTAGAAGCGGCAACGGGACGGAGTTCAAGAACTCACAAATTGAAGGCTTCCTTGAGGAGGAGGGCATCAAGCATGAGTTCTCTTCTCCCTACACCCCACAACAAAATGGTGTAGTGGAAAGGAAGAATAGAACTCTTTTGGACATGGCAAGAACCATGCTTGATGAGTACAAGACTTCGGATCGGTTTTGGGCCGAGGCGGTCAACACCGCCTGCTACGCCATCAACCGGTTATATCTACACCGAATCCTCAAGAAGACATCTTATGAACTCCTAACCGGTAAAAAGCCCAATATTTCATATTTTAGAGTCTTTGGTAGCAAATGCTTTATTCTTGTTAAAAGAGGTAGAAAATCTAAATTTGCTCCTAAGACTGTAGAAGGCTTTTTACTAGGATATGATTCAAACACAAGGGCATATAGAGTCTTTAACAAGTCCTCTGGACAAGTTGAAGTTTCTTGTGACGTTGTGTTTGATGAGACTAACGACTCTCAAGTAGAGCAAGTTGATCTTGATGAGATAGGTATTGAAGAGGCACCGTGCATCGCGCTAAGGAACATGTCCATTGGGGATGTGTGTCCTAAGGAATCCGAAGAGCCTCCAAATGCACAAGATCAACCATCCTCCTCCACGCAAGCATCTCCACCGACACAAAATGAGGATGAGGCTCAAGTTGATGAAGGAGAAGATCAAGCAAATGAGCCACCTCAAGATGACGGAAATAATCAAGGGGGAGATGCAAATGAGCAAGACAAGGAGGATGAAGAGCAAAGGCCGCCACACCCAAGAGTCCACCAAGCAATCCAATGAGATCACCCCGTCGACACCATCCTCGGCGACATTCATAAGGGGGTAACTACTAGATCTCGTGTTGCACATTTTTGTGAGCATTACTCTTTTGTTTCCTCTATTGAGCCACACTGGGTAGAGGAAGCACTTCAAGATTCGGATTGGGTGGTGGCGATGCAAGAGGAGCTCAACAACTTCACAAGGAATGAGGTATGGCATTTAGTTCCACGTCCTAATAAAAATGTTGTAGGAACCAAATGGGTCTTCCGCAACAAGCAAGACGAGCATGGTGTGGTGACAAGGAACAAAGCTCGACTTGTGGCCAAAGGATACTCCCAAGTCGAAGGTTTGGATTTCGGTGAAACCTATGCACCCGTAGCTAGGCTTGAGTCAATTCGTATATTATTGGCCTATGCTACTTACCATGGCTTTAAGCTTTACCAAATGGACGTGAAAAGTGCCTTCCTCAATGGACCAATCAAGGAAGAGGTCTATGTTGAGCAACCTCCCGGCTTTGAAGATAGTGAGTACCCTAACCATGTGTATAAACTCTCTAAGGCACTTTATGGGCTCAAGCAAGCCCCAAGAGCATGGTATGAATGTCTTAGGGATTTCCTTATTGCTAATGGCTTCAAAGTCAGAAAGGCCGATCCTACACTCTTTACTAAAACTCTTGAAAATGACTTGTTCGTATGCCAAATTTATGTTGATGATATTATATTTGGGTCTACTAACGAGTCTACATGTGAAGAATTTAGTAGGATCATGACACAAAAGTTCGAGATGTCTATGATGGGGGAGTTGAAGTATTTCTTAGGATTTCAAGTGAAGCAACTCCAAGAGGGCACCTTCCTAAGCCAAACGAAGTATACTCAAGATATTCTAAGCAAGTTTGGGATGAAGGATGCCAAACCCATCAAGACACCCATGGGAACCAATGGGCATCTCGACCTCGACGAGGGAGGTAAATCCGTCGATCAAAAGGTATACCAGTCGATGATAGGTTCTTTGCTATATTTATGTGCATCTCGACCGGATATTATGCTTTCCGTATGCATGTGTGCAAGATTCCAAGCCGACCCTATGGAAGCTCACCTTACGGTCGTAAAACGAATCTTGAGATATTTGGCTTATACTCCTAAGTTTGGACTTTGGTACCCTCGGGGATCCACATTTGATTTACTTGGTTATTCCGATGCCGATTGGGCGAGGTGTAAAATCAATAGAAAGAGCACATCGGGGACTTCCCAGTTCTTGGGAAGATCCTTGGTGTCTTGGGCTTCAAAGAAGCAAAATTCTGTAGCTCTTTCTACCGTCGAAGCCGAGTACATTGCCGCAGGACATTGTTGCGCGCAACTACTTTGGATGAGGCAGACCCTTAGGGACTATGGTTACAAATTAACCAAAGTCCCTCTTCTATGTGATAATGAGAGTGCAATCCGCATGGCGGATAATCCCGTTGAGCATAGCCATTCGGTATCACTTTTTAAGGGATCACCAACAAAAGGGAGATATCGAGATTTCATACATTAATACTAAAGATCAATTAGTCGATATCTTTACCAAGCCTCTTGATGAACAAACCTTTAACAAACTTAGGCATGAGCTAAATATTCTTGATTTTAGGAACTTCTTTTGTTGATTTGCACACATAGCTCATAAGTATACCTTTGATCATATCTCTTTTATATGCTATGACTAATGTGTTTTCAAGTCTATTTCAAACCAAGTCATAGGTATATTGAAAGGGAAATTGGAGTCTTCGGCGAAGACAAAGGCTTCCACTCCGTGACTCATCCTTCGCCGTCGCTCCGAGCAACTCTCCATCTTTGGAGAAGAGATCACACTTCTACTTTGGTATATTCTTCACTCATTTATTTATGACCAAAGGGGAGAGTGTAATTACAAGGGCTCTAATGACTCCGTTTTTGGCGATTCATGCCAAAGGGGGAGAAAGTATTAGCCCAAAGCAAAAGGACCGCACCACCACCTAATTTTAAAAGAGTTTTTCAATTGGTATGATTCTCAATTGATAAATTTCAAATTGGTATCTTATTGTGTTCAAAAGGGGGAGAAACGTAGTATTTCAAAATTGATATATCAAAACCCTCTTGAACACTAAGAGGAGAATTTCATTTAGGGGGAGTTTTGTTTAGTCAAAGGAAAAGCATTTGAAACAGGGGGACAAAATTTCAAATCTTGAAAAAATGCTTCACAAAATCTCATTCATCTACCTTTGACTATTTGCAAAAGGACTTTGAAAAGATTTACAAAAGAATTTGCAAAAACAAAACATGTGGTGCAAGCGTGGTACAAAATGTTAAAAATCAAGAAACAATCCATGCATATCTTATAAGTATTTATATTGGCTCAATTCCAAGAAACCTTTGCACTTACATTAAGCAAACTAGTTCAATTATGTACTTCAATACTTGCTTTGGTTTGTGTTGGCATCAATCACCAAAAAGGGGGAGATTGAAATGGAATTAGGCATACACCTAGTTCCTAAATAATTTTGGTGGTTGAATTGCCCAACACAAATAATTGGACTAACTAGTTTGCTCTAGTGTATAAGTTATACAGGTGTCAAAGGTTCATACATAGCCAATAAAAAGACCAAGTATGGGGTTCAACAAAGAGAGCAAGGGATAACCGAAGGCACCTCTGGTCTGGCGCACCGGACTGTCCGGTGTGCCACCGGACAGTGTCCGGTGCACCGGGGGACTTCACGCTGAACTCCTCATCTTCGGAAAAATCCAGAGGCGCTCCGCTATAATTCACCGGACTGTCCGGTGCCCCAAGGAAGAGCGGATCTAGAACTCGCCAGCCTCGGGAATTTGCTCCGCTAAAAATTCACCGGACTGTCCGGTGTACACCGGACTTTCCGATGAACCAGCAGAGCAACGGCTACTTCGCGCCAACGGTCACCTGCAGGCGCATTTAATGCGCGCCAGAAGCGCGCAGAAGTTAGGCACGCGCACGCTGGCACACCGGACACTCTACAGTACATGTCCGGTGTGCCACCGGACATCTAGGCGGGCCCAGAAGACAGAGCTCCAATGGTCGGAACCCAACGACCTTGGTGACGTGGCTGGCGCACCGGACTGTCCGGTGCACCATACGACAGTCAGCCACCACCAAACGGCTAGTTTGGTGGTTGGGGCTATAAATACCCCCAACCACCCCACATTCAAGTCATCCAAGTTTTCCCACTTCAACTACTTACAAGAGCTCTAGCATTTAATTCTAGACACACCCAAGTGATCAAATCCTCTCCAAACTCCACACAACGCCCTAGTGATTAGTGAGAGATATTTGCTTGTGTTCTTTCGAGCTCTTGCGCTTGGATTGCTTTCTTCTTTCTTTGATTCTTCACTGCGATCAAACTCACTTGTAATTGAGGCAAGAGACACCAATCTTGTGGTGGTCCTTGTGGGAACTTTGTGTTCCAAGCATTTGAGAAGAGAAAGCTCACTCGGTCCGAGGGACCGTTTGAGAGAGGGAAAGGGTTGAAAGAGACCCGGTCTTTGTGACCACCTCAACGAGGAGTAGGTTTGAGAGAACCGAACCTCGGTAAAACAAATCCACGTGTCACACTCCTTATTCGCTTGCAATTTGTTTTGCACCCTCTCTCGCGGACTCGATTATATTTCTAACGCTAACCCGGCTTGTAGTTGTGATTGTTTTTGAGAATTTCAGTTTCGCCCTATTCACCCCCCTCTAGGCGACTTTCACAAGTCCGGCCTCGAGCGCCATAGGAAGCTCCGCCTCGCCCGACCCCAGGGCTCGGACTCGGGCTCAGCCCCGGAAGACGACGAACTCCGCCTCGCCCGACCCCAGGGCTCGGACTCGGGCTCAGCCCCGGAAGACGACGAACTCCGCCTCGCCCGACCCCAGGGCTCGGACTCGGGCTCAGCCTCGGAAGACGACAAACTCCGCCTCGCCCGACCCCAGGGCTCGGACTCGGGCTCAGCCCCGGAAGACGACGAACTCCGCCTCGCCCGACCCCAGTGCTCGGACTCAGCCCTAGCCTCAGCCGACGGTCTCCGCCTCGCCCGACCCAGGGGCTCGGACTCGACCTTAGCCTCGGAAGACAGACTCGACCTCGACCTCGGAGGAGCCTCCGCCTCGCCCAACCCAGGGCTCGGACCAACCACGTCACAGGAGGGGCCATCATTACCCTACCCCTAACTAGCTCAGGCTACGGGGAACAAGACCGGCGTCCCATCTGGCTCGCCCCGGTAAACAAGTAATGATGGCGCCCCGCATGCCCCATGACGACGGCGGCTCTCAGCCCCCTTACGGAAGCAAGGAGACGTCAGCAAGGACTCGACAGCCTCGACAGCTGTCCTTCCGCCAGGCTCCAGCGCTCCTCCGACTGCCACGACATCACACGAACAGGGTGCCAAAACCTCTCCGGCTGTCACGACGGCATGTACTCAGGGCACTAGCTCCTCCCCGCTAGACACGTTAGCACACTGCTACATCTCCCATTGTACACCTGGACCCTCTCATTACGCCTATAAAAGGAAGGTCCAGGGCCCTCTTACAGAAGGTTGGCCATGCGGGGAAGGACGGGACGGCACGCGCATAAGCCTCTCGCTCTCTCCCACGCGGACGCTTGTAACCCCCTACTGCAAGCACACCCGACCTGGGCGCGGGACAAACACGAAGGCCGTGGGTTTCCCCTTTTACGCCTGTCTCCCTCCGGCTTCTCTCCCCCCTTCGCGCTCCGTCTCGCGCCGACCCATCTGGGCTGGGGCACGCAGCGACAATTTACTCGTCGGTCCAGGGACCCCCCCGGGTTCGAAACGCCGACAAACATCATCACGCCGACATGGGAAACCTTACCGGCTGAATAACAGCTCCTGTTCGAGGAGCGCCAGGAGCAGCTGATCCAAGAAACAAAGGCGAAGTTCCTGGCCGACTTCAAGGTGGACAGGAACAACAAAGTAATTCGGCAACGGGCGACAGATCTAGCTTCACTCCGACCTACTACGATTACCCCCAATGTAAGTAGCACCAACGAACTCCAATCTCTTAAAGCTTACATAGACGAACAGCGAGAGAAGTTGCAACGTATCGTAGGGGATATACTGAAAGTCGCCTAGAGGGGGGGTGAATAGGGCGAATCTGAAATTTACAAACTTTAAGCACAACTACAAGCCGGGTTAGCGTTAGAGTTAAATGCGAGTCCGAAAGAGAGGGCGAAAACAAATCACAAACGAATAAGAGCGGATGACACGGTGATTTGTTTTACCGAGGTTCGGTTCTTGCAAACCTACTCCCCGTTGAGGTGGTCACAAAGACCGGGTCTCTTTCAACCCTTTCCCTCTCTCAAACGGTCACTTAGACCGAGTGAGCTTCTCTTCTCAATCAAACGAGACACTAAGTCCCCACAAGGACCACCACACAATTGGTGTCTCTTGCCTTGGTTACAATTGAGTTGAACACAAGAAAGAAGGAAGAAGAAAAGCAATCCAAGCGCAAGAGCTCAAATGAACACAAGTCTCTCTCTCACGAGTCACTATTTGATTGGAATGATCTTTGGACTTGGAGAGGATTTGATCTCTTTGATTGTGTCTTGTATTGAATGCTATAGCTCTTGTAAGGTGTTTGAAGACTAAAAACTTAGATACGAGAATGGTGGGTGGTTGGGGTATTTATAGCCCCAACCACCAAACTAGTCGTTTGGTGGAGGCTGTTGTCGCATGGCGCACCGGACAATCCGGTGCGCCACCGGACACTGTCCGGTGTGCCAGCCACGTCACCCGACCGTTAGGGTTCGACCGTTGGAGCTTCTGTCTTCTGGGTCACCGGACAGTCCGGTGGTGCACCGGACAGGTTCTGTAGACTGTCCGGTGCGCCTTCTGGCTCTGCTCTGACTTCTGCGCACACTGTTGCACATTAACTGCTGTTGCAGACGGCCGTTGGCGCTGTAGTAGCCGTTACTCCACTGGCACACCGGACAGTCTGGTGCTACACCGGACAGTCCGGTGAATTATAGCGGAGCGGCTCCCAGAATTCCCGAAGGTGAGCAGTTCGTAGTTGAGTTCCCTGGTGCACCGGACACTGTCCGGTGGCACACCGGACAGTCCGGTGCGCCAGACCAGGGCACACTTCGGTTGTCTTTTGCTCTCTTTGTTTGAACCCTTTCTTGGTCTTTCTATTGGTTTATTATGAACCTTTGGCACCTGTAAAACTTATAATCTAGAGCAAACTAGTTAGTCTAATTATTTGTGTTGGGCAATTCAACCACCAAAATTAATTAGGAAAAGGTGTAAGCCTATTTCCCTTTCAATCTCCCCCTTTTTGGTGATTGATGCCAACACAAACCAAAGCAAATATAAAAATGCAGAATTGAACTAGTTTGCATAATGTAAGTGCAAAGGTTGCTTGGAATGAAACCAATAATCATTTCTACTAGATATGCATGGATGGCTTTCTTCTTATTTAAAATTTTGGACCACGCTTGCACCACTTGTTTTGTTTTGCAAATGTTTTGGAAATTCTTTTCAAAGTTTTTTTTGCAAAATAGTCAAAGGTAAATGAATAGGATTTTGAGAAGCATTTTCAAGATTTGAAATTTTCTCCCCCTGTTTCAAATGCTTTTCCTTTGACTAAACAAAACTTCCCCTTAATGAAATCCTCCTCTTAGTGTTCAAGAGGGTTTTTAGATATTAATTTTGAAGAGGGTATACCAATTTGAAATTATATTAATAATAAGATACCAATTTAACAACACTACTTTAAAAACAAATTGAAAGACTGAAATTTTTGAAATTGGTGGTGGTGCGGTCCTTTTGCTTTGGGCTAATACTCTCTCCCCCTTTGGCATGAATCGCCAAAAACAGAGTCATTAGAGCCCTTTTAACTACTTTCTCCCCCTATGGTAAATAACATATGAGTGAAGATTATCCAAAATTGGAGAGTGGAGTGACGACGAAGGATGAATAATTCGATGGAGTGGAGTGGAAGCCTTGTCTTCGCCGAAGACTCCATTTCCCCTTTCAATCTATGACTTAGTTTGAAATACACTTAAAAACCACATTAGTTATAGCAAAGAAAGAGATATGATCAAAGGTATACAAATGAGCTATGTATGCAAAACATCAATCAAAATTCCGAGAATCAAGAATATTTAGCTCATGCCTAAGTATGGTAAATGTTTGCTCATCTAATGGTTTGGTAAAGATATCGGCTAATTGTTCTTTGGTGTTAACATATGCAATCTCGATATCCCCCTTTTGTTGGCGATCCCTTAAAAAGTGATACCGAATGGCTATGTGTTTAGTGCGGCTATGCTCAACGGGATTATCCGCCACGCGGATTGCACTCTCATTATCACATAGAAGAGGAACTTTGGTTAATTTGTAACCATAGTCCCTAAGGGTTTGCCTCATCCAAAGCAATTGCGTGCAACAATGGCCTGTGGCAATATACTCGGCTTCGGCGGTAGAAAGAGCGATAGAATTTTGCTTCTTTGAAGCCCAAGACACCAGAGATCTTCCCAAGAACTGGCAAGTCCCTGATGTGCTCTTTCTATTAATTTTACACCCTGCCCAATCAGCATCGGAGTACCCAATTAAATCAAAAGTGGATCCCCTGGGGTACCAAAGGCCAAACTTAGGAGTATAAACTAAATATCTCAAGATTCGTTTTATGGCCCTAAGGTGAACTTCCTTAGGATCGACTTGGAATCTTGCACACATGCATATGGAAAGCATAATATCTGGTCGAGATGCACATAAATAGAGTAAAGAACCTATCATCGACCGGTATACCTTTTGATCTACGGATTTACCTCCCGTGTCGAGGTCGAGATGCCCATTGGTTCCCATGGGTGTCTTGATGGGTTTGGCATCCTTCATCCCAAACTTTGTGAGTATGTCTTGAATGTACTTCGTTTGGCTAATGAAGGTGCCCTCTTGGAGTTGCTTCACTTGAAATCCTAGGAAATACTTCAACTCCCCCATCATAGACATCTTGAATTTTTGAGTCATGATCCTACTAAACTCTTCACATGTGGATTCGTTAGTAGACCCAAATATGATATCATCAACATAAATTTGGCATGCAAACAAATCATTTGCAAGTGTTTTAGTAAAGAGAGTAGGATCGGCTTTTCCGACTTTGAAGCCATTAGCGATAAGAAAATCTCTTAGGCATTCATACCATGCTCTTGGGGCTTGCTTGAGCCCATAAAGCGCCTTAGAGAGTTTATAGACATGGTTAGGATACTCACTATCTTCAAAGCCGGGAAGTTGCTCAACATAGACCTCCTCCTTGATTGGTCCATTGAGGAAGGCACTTTTCACGTCCATTTGATAAAGCTTGAAGCCATGGTAAGTAGCATAGGCAAGTAAAATGCGAATTGACTCATGCCTAGCTACGGGTGCATAGGTTTCACCGAAATCCAAACCTTCGACTTGTGAATATCCCTTGGCCACAAGTCGGGCTTTGTTCCTTGTCACCACACCATGCTCATCTTGCTTGTTGCGGAAGACCCACTTGGTTCCTACAACATTTTGGTTAGGACGTGGAACTAAATGCCATACCTCATTCCTTGTGAAGTTGTTGAGCTCCTCTTGCATCGCCAGCACCTAATCTGAATCTTGAAGTGCTTCCTCTACCCTGTGTGGCTCAATAGAGGAAACAAAAGAGTAATGTTCACAAAAATGAGCAACACGAGATCGAGTGGTTACCCCCTTTTGAATATCGCCGAGGATGGTGTTCACGGGGTGATCTCGTTGAATTGCTTGGTGGACTCTTGGGTGTGGCGGTCTTAGACCCTCATCATCTTCCTTGTCTTGATCATTAGCATCTCCCCCTTGATCATTGTCCTCCTCTTGAGGTGGCTCCTCTTGATCTTCATCATCATCATCTTGAGCTTGATCCTCATCTTGAGTTGGTGGAGATGCTTGCTTTGAGGAAGATGGTTGATCTTGTGCATGTGGAGGCTCTTCGGATTCCTTAGGACACACATCCCCAATGGACATGTTCCTTAACGCGACGCATGGAGCCTCTTTATCATGTAGCTCATCAAGATCAACTTGCTCTACTTGAGAGCCGTTAGTCTCATCAAACACAATGTCACAAGAAACTTCAACTAGTCCAGAGGACTTGTTAAAGACTCTATATGCCCTTGTGTTTGAATCATAACCTAGTAAAAAGCCTTCTACAGCCTTAGGAGCAAATTTAGATTTTCTACCTCTTTTAACAAGAATAAAGCATTTGCTACCAAAGACTCTAAAATATGAAACATTGGGCTTTTTACCGATTAGGAGTTCATAAGATGTCTTCTTGAGGATTCGGTGGAGATATAACCGATTGATGGCGTAGCAAGCGGTGTTGACCGCCTCGGCCCAAAACCGATCCGAAGTCTTGTACTCATCAAGCATGGTCCTTGCCATGTCCAATAGAGTTCTATTCTTCCTCTCCACTACACCATTTTGTTGTGGTGTGTAGGGAGAAGAGAACTCATGCTTGATGCCCTCCTCCTTAAGAAAGCTTTCGATTTGTGAGTTCTTGAACTCCGTCCCATTGTCGCTTCTAATCTTTTTGATCCTTAAGCCGAACTCATTTTGAGCTCGTCTCAAGAATCCCTTTAATGTCTCTTGGGTTTGTGATTTTTCCTGCAAAAAGAACACCCAAGTGAAGCGAGAATAATCATCCACAATTACAAGACAATACTTACTCCCGTCGATGCTTATGTAAGTGATCAGGCCGAATAGGTCCATGTGGAGTAGCTCAAGCGGTGTCGATCGTCATGATGTTCTTGTGTGGATGATGGACACCAACTTGCTTTCCTGCTTGACATGCGCTACAGACCCTGTCTTTCTCAAAATGAACATTGGTTAGTCCCAAAATGTGCTCTCCCTTTAGAAGCTTATGAAGATTCTTCATCCCAACATGGGCTAGTCGGCGATGCCAGAGCCAACCTATGTTAGTCTTAACAATTAAGCAAGTGTCGAGTTCAGCTCTATCAAAATCTACTAAGTATATCTGACCCTCTAACACTCCCTTAAATGCTACTGAATCATCACTTCTTCTAAAGACAGTAACACCTATATCTGTAAAAAGACAGTTGTAGCCCATTTTGCATAATTGAGAAACAGAAAGCAAATTGTAATCTAAAGAATCTACAAGAAAAATATTGGAAATAGAATGGTGAGGAGATATAGCAATTTTACCCAATCCTTTGACCAAACCTTGATTTCCATCCCTGAATGTGATCGCTCTTTGGGGATCATGGTTTTTCTCGTAGGAGGAGAACATCTTCTTCTCCCCTGTCATGTGGTTTGTGCATCCGCTATCGATGATCCAACTTGAGCCCCCGGATGCATAAACCTACAAAACATATTTAGGCCTTGTTCTTAGGTACCCAAACGATCTTGGGTCCTTTGACATTAGAAACAAGCACTTTGGGTACCCAAACACAAGTCTTGGAGCCCTTGTGTTTGCCCCCAACATATTTGGCAACTACTTTGCCTAATTTGTTAGTTAGCACATAAGATGCATCAAAAGTCTTAAATGAAATATTAGGTTCATTTGATGCAATAGGAGTTTTCTTCTTAGGCAATTTAGCACGGGTTGATTGCCTAGAACTAGATGCCTAACTCTTATACATAAAAGCATGATTAGAGCCAGAGTGAGACTTCCTAGAATGAATTCTCCTAATTTTGTGCTCGGGATAACCGGCAGGGTACAAAATGTAACCCTCGTTATCCTGAGGCATGGGAGCCTTGCCCTTAACAAAGTTAGATAATCTTTTAGGAGGGGCATTGAGTTTGACATTGCCTCCCTGTTGGAAGCCAATGCCATCCTTAATGTCAGGGTGTCTCCCACTATAGAGCATACTACGAGCAAATTTAAAATTTTCATTTTCTAACTCATGCTCGGCAATTTTAGCATCTAGTTTAGCTATATGATCATTTTGTTGTTTAATCATAGCCATGTGATCATGCATAGCATCAATGTTAATATCTCTACATATAGTGCAAATTGTAACATGCTCAACAGTAGATGTAGAGGGTTTGCAAGAATTTAGTTCAACAATCTTAGCATGTAAAATGTCATTCTCATCTCTAAGATTGGAAATGGAAACATTGCAAACATCTAATTCCTTAGCCTTAGCAATTAATTTTTCATTCTCATTTCTAAGGCTAGCAAGAGAGGCATTCAATTTTTCAATCTTAGCAATTGAACTAGCATTATTATTTCTAAGATTGTTAATTGAATCATCACAAACATTTTATTTCTCAACCTTAGCAATTAATTTAGCATTTTCATTCCTAAGGTTGGAAATAACATCATGGCAAGTGCTTAGCTCACTAGATAATTTTTCACATTTTTCTACCTCTAGTGCATAAGCATTTTTAACTTTAACATGCTTTTTGTTTTCTTTAATTAGGAAGTCCTCTAGGCTATCCAAGAGTTCATCCTTCTCATGAATAGCACTAATCAATTTATTTATTTTTTCCTTTTGTTGCATGTTTAAGTTGGCAAAAAGGGTGAGCAAATTATCCTCATCATCACTAGAAGTTGCATACTTAGTGGAGGATTTTGATTTTACCTTCTTCCTTTTGCCGTCCTTTGCCATGAGGCACTTGTGGCCGACGTTTGGGAAGAGAAGGCCCTTGGTGACGGCGATGTTTGTGGCGTCCTCGTCGGAGGAGGAGTCGGTGGAGCTCTCGTCGGAGTCCCACTCCCGGCAAACATGGGCATCGCTGCCCTTCTTCTTATAGTACCTCTTCTTTTCTCTTCTCTTTCCCTTCTTGTCATCGCCCCTGTCACTATCACTTGATAATGGACATTTTGCAATAAAATGACCGGGCTTACCACACTTGTAGCACACTTTCTTGGAGCGGGGCTTGTAGTCCTTCCCCCTCCTTTGCTTGAGGATTTGGCAAAAACTCTTGATGATGAGCGCCATCTCCTCGTTGTCAAGCTTGGAGGCGTCGATGGGGACTCTACTTGGTGTAGAGTCTTCTTTCTTCTCCTCCGTTGCCTTGAATGCCACGGGTTGCAGATCGGGTGTGGAGGAGGTGCCTTGCTCGATGATTTTCTTGGAGCCTTTGATCATCAACTCAAAGCTCACAAATTTTCCTATTACTTCCTCGAGAGACATTAGTGTGTATCTAGGATCACCACTAATTAATTGAACTTGCGCAGGGTTAAGAAAAACGAGTGATCTAAGAATAACCTTGACCATTTCATGGTCATCCCATTTGGTGCTCCCGAGGTTGCGCACTTGGTTCACCAAGGTCTTGAGCCGGTTGTACATCGCTTGTGGCTCCTCCCCTTGGTGAAGCATGAAGCGACCGAGCTCCCCCTCGATCGTCTCCCGCTTGGTGATCTTGGTCACTTCGTCTCCTTCGTGCGCGGTCTTGAGCACGTCCCAAATTTCCTTTGCGCTCTTCAACCCTTGCACCTTATTATACTCCTCTCAACTTAGAGAGGCGAGGAGTATAGTAGTGGCTTGGGAGTTGAAGTGTTGGATTTGTTCGACCTCCTCCGAGTCGTAATCCTTGTCTCCCTTCTTTGGTACCTGCGCTCCATACTCAACAATATCCCATATGCTTTTGTGGAGTGAGGTTAGATGATGCCTCATTTTATCACTCCACATAGAATAATCTTCACCTTCAAGCATTGGTGGTTTGCCTAATGGAACGGAAAGTAATGGAGTGCATTTTGAAATATGAGGATAACGAAGGGGCATCTTACTATACTTCTTGCGCTCATGGCGTTTAGAAGTTGCGGATGCCGATTCCGAGCCGGAGGTGGAGGGTGACGAAGAGTCGGTCTCGTAGTAGACCACCTTCTTCATCTTCTTCTTCTTCTTGTCACCCTTCCGTTGGGACTTGATGGAGGAAGAGGATTCCTCCTTGTGCTTGTGGGCGGACTCCCTTGAGTGCGTTCTCCCCGAGCTTGCGGTCTTGTCGCCGATCCCGATCTCCCTCTTAGCGGATGCTCCTGACATCACTTCGAGCGGTTAGGCTCTAATGAAGTACCGGCTCTGATACCAATTGAAAGTCGCCTAGAAGGGGTGAATAGGGAGAATCTGAAATTTACAAACTTTAAGCACAACTACAAGTCGGGTTAGCGTTAGAGTTAAATGCGAGTCCGAAAGAGAGGGCGAAAACAAATCACAAACGAATAAGAGCGGATGACACGGTGATTTGTTTTACCGAGGTTCGGTTCTTGCAAACCTACTCCCCGTTGAGGTGGTCACAAGGACCGGGTCTCTTTCAACCCTTTCCCTCTCTCAAACGGTCACTTAGACCGAGTGAGCTTCTCTTCTCAATCAAACGGGACACTAAGTCCCTACAAGGACGACCACACAATTGGTGTCTCTTGCCTTGGTTACAATTGAGTTGAACACAAGAAAGAAGGAAGAAGAAAAGCAATCCAAGCGCAAGAGCTCAAATGAACACAAGTCTCTCTCTCACGAGTCACTATTTGATTGGAATGATCTTTGGACTTGGAGAGGATTTGATCTCTTTGATTGTGTCTTGTATTGAATGCTATAGCTCAGGTGTTTGAAGGCTGAAAACTTGGATACGATGAATGGTGGGTGGTTGGGGGTATTTATTGCCCCAACCACCAAACTAGCCGTTTGGTGGAGGTTGCTGTCGCATGGCGCACCGGACAGTCCGGTGCGCCACCGGACACTGTCTGGTGCGACAGCCACGTCACCCGACCGTTAGGGTTCGACCGTTGGAGCTTCTGTCTTCTGGGTCACCGGACAGTCCGATGGTGCACCTGACAGGTTCTGTAGACTATCCGGTGCGCCTTCTGGCTCTGCTCTGACTTCTGCGTGCACTGTAGCGCATTAACTGCTGTTGCAGACGACCGTTGGCGCTGTAGTAGCCGTTACTCCGCTGGCACACCGGACAGTCCGGTGCTACACCGGACAGTCCGGTGAATTATAGCGGAGCGGCTCCCAGAATTCTCGAAGGTGAGCAGTTCGTAGTTGAGTTCCCTGGTGCACCGGACAGTCCGGTGCGCCAGACCAGGGCACACTTCGGTTGTCTTTTGCTCTCTTTGTTTGAACCCTTTCTTTGTCTTTCTATTGGTTTATTGTGAACCTTTGGCACCTGTAAAACTTATAATCTAGAGCAAACTAGTTAGTCCAATTATTTGTGTTGGGCAATTCAACCACCAAAATCAATTAGGAAAAGGTGTAAGCATATTTCCCTTTCATATACAAAACGATCATTAAAGGCTAGTGCGTGCGCTTGATAAGTCTACTATGGCAAATCTTCCTTCGCACGAGGTTGAATTGAGGGAATACACACGTAATTCATCGGCTACAGGGTGTCACGACCGGTCACAACCCCTTTATGCGATGCCGATAGACATGTACCCTGGGCAACGATAGCCTCCCACGCACATCGGCGATAAATTTGCCGATCTGCACATGTCCGGACCGTCCGCACGTGAGCGCGGACCGTCCGGGCAGCGGCGGCCGATCCCATTTTTAGAAGCGAATTACCGAGACCTGCACCCAAGCCGCCACATGCCGTGCAAACCCTAGATAACCCATTCGAACCGTCTGCGTATGGCGCCAGACAGTCCGAATATAATGTCGGACGGTCCGGCCACATGGCCGGACAGTCCGCGAACGGAGCTGGACGGTCTGGCACAGAGTTTTTTGAGGAGGATGGATATCTAACTCCGTATCCGTCCTAGCTAGATTCCCCATCTCACCATACGATACACCAGTACCATAATATAATCTACCAAAACCGTGAGAGTGAGTACTTTCCGACCCCCAGAAGGCCAAAAAGGAATGGCCAGTCCTATGAGCCTCATAGGGCACGTATTAACGCGTCGCAAAACCCAAACCAATGGGGAAGAAAACAACATGCCAACATCCAAACAAACTCACCCATATTGGACCAACAAGCCGATGATCTCCCACCGGCTGCCATCGATATAGTAAGAGAGGAAATAGCTGGGGCGTTCCAAGATAAGCTCGGAGTTAGTATAGTCCCCGGGGGGCAGTCATATCGGAGACCTTATGATAGCCAGTTTGACCGTCTCCCATACCCACAGGGGACCAGAATACCCGAATTCGCAAAGTTTTCGGGTGACCAAGGAAAAAACACGCGCGAACACATAGGTCAGTTCTTAGCACAATTAGGAGAATTGGCTGACACGGAAGCATTTCGCGTGCGTTTATTTTCACTATCTTTAACAGGAATCGCGTTCGCATGGTACGCTACATTACCTCCTAATTCTATCTTGTCATGGGGGGATTTAGAACAAAAATTCCATGATCACTTTTTCTCCGGTGACTATGAGTTAGATTTAGTGGATTTAGTGACCTTGCGACAAGAAAAGGATGAATCGGTTAGTGATTACATCCGGAGATTCCGGGATACGAGAAACCGATGCTTTCAAATTCATTTAACAGATAAACAACTGGCAGGAATAGCCTTTGATGGATTGCGCTATTATTTAAAAGAGAAATTATAAGGCATCCAGTTCTTTACGCTAGCACAATTACATCAGAGAGCTTTGGCTTGTGAAAGCCGAAGCAAAGAACTAGTCAAAACGGTTCATCATAATGTCCATATAGTAGAACACAATCAAAGTAGTTCGGACGATGAACCAAAAGAAGTTTACACTGCCGAAATAGTTTGGCCCGAACAGGTCAAATCTTCGGCTTGCTCCTCCTTGCAGTCAGTTCAAAAGAAACGACAGGAGGAGATTAAGTTTACATTTAATGTCGGCAAATGTGATAAGATATTCGATGAATTACTAAAAATGGTAACATTAAGATCGATTATACCGTCCCACCCACCGACGAACTAAAGCGTCGCACATATTGCAAGTGGCACAACTCATTTTCCCATGCCACTAATGATTGTAATGTGTTTCGACGACAAATCCAATCGGCCATTAACGAGGGATGATTGAAATTTCAGGAGGACACGGAGCCCTTCCCAATGAATGTGATCGACTTCAATGGAAAAAAGGTCCTAATTCGGCCCAGCACAGCCGATAAGGGCAAAGACAAAGAAGTCATCATCGGCAACGCACGGGAGGCCGATGGAAACAACAAAATTTCTTGCAGGAAAATGGTGGCCGAGAAGACTCCTGATGGAGGGGAGACACTGAAGGTGACCATCACAAACTCCAGCACTGGAGGGCAAGCGCAGAAAAGGGGACATGCGTGAGAACCCATACTACGCATCGTGGACGGTCCGGTTCCCAGGCGCAGACGGTTTGTAACATCACCGGACGGTCCGGCAACGCCGAAGAGCCACGGCGACCACGTACCTTCAAACCACGAGAACCAGAAATAGGTGAAAGGGAAATGTGCCCTTGGGCAATTTCTATTATGTTTTGGTGATTAAGTGCCCAACACATCTAAATAAGTTCTTATGTGCTAAATGAAGAGAGAAGTGCAAATCGAAGAGAAGGTATGTTTCTAGACTTAGTACATAGTTTTTAAGTACTAATATGTTTTATTTAAGTGCTAGAAACAGCGAGAAGAAAAGAAGAAAAGAACCAAAAGGACTTGGCTCGGAGCAGCCAATACTCAGCTCAGTCTAACACACCGGACAGTCCGGTGGTGCACCGGACAGTGTTCGGTGCGCCAGGCTGGCTTCCGGTGAACAGGCCACTCTCGGGAAAAATCGGCGGCGTACGACTATAATTCACCGGACTGTCCGGTGGTGCACCGGACTGTCCGGTGAGCCAACGGTCGCCAGCGCAACGGACGACCGCGCAATCCGCGGGCGACGCGTGGCCCGCGCCAACGGCCGGCAGGAGGCACCAAACTGTCCGGTGCGCCATCTGGCCCGGAGATGCAACGGTCGTCTGCGCCAGAATAGGAAGGAGATTGGCACCGGACCGTCTACAGTGACTGTCCGGTGGCGCACCAAACTGTCTGGTGCGTCACCCGACAAAAGGGAAGGATAGCCTTCCTTGTTGGCCTCCAACGGCTCCTAGCTGCCTTGGGGCTATAAAAGGGACCCCTAGGCGCATGGAGGAGTCACCCAAGCTTACAAGAAACATTCTAAGACTCCAAGACTCCAACTTCGCGCATTTGATTCTTTGAGATAGTGACTTGAGCTCCATTTGAGTTGTGAACTCCGTGGGTTGTGTTTTGAGCTCAAGTTGTGACTTGTGTGCGTGATTGTGCTGTGATTTGAGTCTTGTGTGTGTTGCTCTCCCCTCCCTTACTTCTGTGCTTCTTTTGTGATCATCATTGTAAGGGCGAGAGGCTCCAAGTTGTGGAGATTCCTCGCAAACAAGAGAAAGACTAAGAAAGGAAAAACCGTGGTATTCAAGTTGATCATCGGATCACTTGAAAGGGGTTGAGTGCAACCCTCGTCCATTGGGACGCCACTACGTGGAAGTAGGGAAGTGTTACTTGGCCGAACTACGGGATAAAAATCACGTGTCTCTTGTGTGCTTTCTCTTTGATTGTCTATGGTCACAAGAGCTCTTTTCAAGCTACTTAGCCATTCTAACTTTAATAACTAAGTTTTGTGGCTATTAGTGTTGAATTTTATAGGATCACCTATTCACCCCCCTCTAGGTGCTCTCAATTGGTATCAGAGTCGTTCTCTTCACGTAAGGGACTAATCGCCCGAAGAGATGGATCCTAAGGGAAAGGGGATGGTGGTCAACGATAAGGAGAAGGAGTCCTTCCTCAATGAGCCTAGAGACGACAAGCCTACCGACTCAGGCTCAAGTCACAAGAAGAGGGATGGGAAGAAGAAAGGGCGCATCAAGAAAATTGTCTACTACGACAGCGATGCCTCTTCATCTTCACCAAGATACGACGATGACGACGACTCTTCATCGAAAAATAAAACGATTAATCAAAATTATTCATTTGATTATTCCCGTATTCCATTCAATTCTATTGCTCATTTACTATCAATTCCTCTTGGGAAACCTCCACACTTTGATGGAGAAGACTACTCATTTTGGAGTCACAAAATGCGTAGTCACCTATTTTCTCTATATCCTAGTATTTGGGAGATTGTTGAAAATGGAATGCATTTTGATAATACTGACAATCTCGTTTCCATAAATGAGCAAATTCATAAGAATGCACAAGCTACCACTGTTTTGCTAGCATCTTTGTGCAGGGATGAATACAACAAGGTGAGCGGCTTGGACAATGCCAAGCAAATTTGGGATACCGTCAAGATATCACATGAGGGAATCGACGCCACCATGATCACCAAGATGGAGTTGGTGGAAGGCGACCTGGGAAGGTTCGCAATGATCAGGGGAGAGGAGCCAACACAAACATACAACAGGCTCAAGACCCTGGTCAACAAAATTAGAAGCTATGGAAGCACAAGATGGACGGACCACGACGTCGTTCGACTAATGCTAAGGTCATTTACGGTAATTGACCCCCCATCTTGTCAATCTTATTCGTGAGAATCCCAGGTACACCAAGATGACGCCCGAGGAGATTCTTGGGAAGTTTGTGAGCGGGCGCATGATGGTGAAGGAGGCTCGATATGTGAACGATGCTCTAAACGGTCCACTACCCGTCCACGAGCCTCAAACCATTGCCCTTAAAGCAACCAGCAACAGGGAGACACTACCAAGCAAGGTGGCACAAGTGGAGGCCACGGGCCTCAACGAAGATGAGATGGCGCTTATCATCAAGCGCTTCAAGACCGCATTGAAAGGACGCAAGGAGTACCCCAACAAGAACAAAGCAAGGGGAAAGCGCTCATGCTTCAAATGCGGTAAGACTGGTCATTTCATAGCACAATGCCCCGATAATGATGATGACCAGGAACAAGAAAAGCATGGGAAGAGGGAGAAGAAGAAGGTTTACAAAAAGGCGAAGGGCGAGGCGCACCTTGGTAAAGAATGGGATTCAGACCGCTCTTCATCCAACTCCGACGATGAAGGACTGGCAGCCTCGGCCTTCAACAAGTCTTCGCTCTTCCCCAACGAACGCTACACTTGCCTCATGGCCAAGGAGAAGAAGGTAAGTGGTCTAGATTCCCCCAAGTACTCTACTTCTAGTGATGAGGATTCTAGTGATGATGAAGTAGATTACTCTAGCTTGTTCAAAGGATTAGACAGAGCTAAGGTAGAAAAGATCAATGAATTAATTGACGCTCTAAATGAAAAGGATAGATTGTTAGAAAAACAAGAGGATATTTTATATGAGGAGCATGATAAGTTTTTTAGTGTGCAAAAAATCTCTTGCTTTAGAAACTAAGAGAAATAAAATGATATCTTCTGAGTTATCTGCTTGCCATGAATCTATCTCTAGTTTAAAGATTTTGAATGATGATTTAAATGCTAAGCTAGAGGTAGCTAATAAATCTAGTTCATGTGTAGAACATGTTGTAATTTGCAATAGATACAAGGATTTTGATATTGATGCTTGTGATGAACATCTTGCGTCCATTGCTAAATTAAATGATGAGGTGGCAAGTCTTAATGCTCAACTTAAGACTTGCAAAATTAATTTTGATCAATTAAAATTTGATAGGGATGCCTACACCGTTGGTAGACACCCCTCAATTAAGGATGGGCTTGGCTTTCAAAGGAAAGCCAAGAACTTAACAAGCTATAAGGCTCCCGTTCTCAACAAGGAGAAAGGGAAGGCTCCTATGGCTAGTAGTTCTCAAAAATGTCATGCTTACATTTATGATAGAAAATTTTCTAGAAATGCTCATTATAATAGGAGTTACGATGCGTTTAATTCACGTGCTATGTTTGCTTCTAGCTCTACTTTTGTGCATGGTAGAAGTAAGCCTAGGAGAAATCATGTTGTGCATCATGTGCCTAGGAGAGTATGTAATGAACCTTCTACTATTTACCATGCTTGCAATACTTCTTTTGCAATCTTTTCTTAGAATGAAAAAGTAATTGCTAGGAAGTTGGGATCCACATGCAAGGAAGATAAGACTTGTATTTGGTTCCAAAGGCTATTGTGACTAACCTTGTAGGACCCAACAAGAGTTGGGTACCTAAAACCCAAGTGTAAATTACCTTGCAGGTTTATGCATCCGGGGGCTCAAGCTGGATTATCGACAGCGGATGCACAAACCACATGACGGGGGAGAAGAAGATGTTCACCTCCTACGTCAAGAACAAGGATTCCCATGATTCGATCATCTTTGGAGATGGAAACCAAGGCAAGGTTAAAGGATTGGGAAAGATAGCCATTACATCCGAGCATTCTATCTCCAATGTGTTCTTAGTTGAATCGCTCGGGTACAACTTATTGCCTGTGAGTCAATTATGTAACATGGGTTATAATTGTCTATTTACAAATATAGATGTTTCTGCCTTTAGAAGGAGTGATGGTTCATTAGCGTTTAAGGGTGTATTAGACGACAAACTCTACTTAGTTGATTTTTCGAAAGAGGAGGCCGATCTAGATGCATGCTTAATAGCTAAGACTAGCATGGGATGGCTGTGGCATCGCCGTCTAGCACATGTTGGGATGAAGAACCTTCATAAACTTCTAAAAGAAGAGCATGTGTTAGGACTAACCAATGTCAGCTTCGAGAAAGACAGACCTTGTGCAGCTTGTCAGGCAGGTAAATAGGTGGGAAGCACTCATCACAGCAAGAATGTGATGACAACATCAAGACCACTGGAGCTTCTTCACATGGACCTCTTCGGACCCGTCGCCTACCTTAGCATCGGGGGAAGTAAGTATGGTCTTGTAATTGTAGATGACTTTTCCCGCTTCACTTGGGTGTTCTTTTTGCAGGATAAATCAGAAACCCAAGGGACCCTAAAGTGCTTTCTAAGGAGGGCTCAAAACAAATTTGAGCTCAAGGTGAAAAAGATAAGGAGCGATAACAGGTCCGAGTTCAAGAACTTACAATTTGAGGAGTATCTTGAGGAGGAAGGTGTTAAGCATGAGTTCTCCGCTCCCTACACACCACAGCAAAACGGTGTGGTAGAGAGGAAGAACAGGACGCTTATCTACATAGCAAGGACGATGCTTGGAGAGTTCAAGACGCCCGAGCGGTTTTGGTCGGAAGCTGTGAACACAGCTTGCCACGCCATAAACCGGCTCTATCTGCATCGTCTCCTTAAGAAGACCTCCTACGAACTCCTTACCGGTAACAAACCCAATGTCTCTTACTTGCGTGTATTTGGGAGCAAATGCTACATTTTGGTGAAGAAAGGTAGACATTCCAAATTTGCTCCCAAAGCTGTAGAAGGGTTTTTACTAGGGTATGACTCAAATACAAAGGCGTATAGAGTCTTCAACAAATCATCGGGTTTGGTTGAAGTCTCTAGCGACATTGTATTTGATGAGACTAATGGCTCTCCAAGAGAGCAAGTTGATCTTGATGACATAGATGAAGATGATGTTCCAACGGCCGCAATACGCACCATGGCGATTGGAGATGTGCGACCACATGAACAACAAGAGCAAGATCAACCTTCTTCCTCAACAATGATGCATCCCCCTACTCAAGATGATGGACAGGTTCCTCAAGAAGAGGTGTGTGATCAAGGGGGAGCACAAGGAGAACAAGTTTTGGAGGAAGAAGCACCACTGGCCCCTCCAACTCAAGTCCGAGCGACGATCCAAAGAAATCATCCTGTCGATCAGATTCTGGGTGACATAAGCAAGGGAGTAACAACTCGCTCACGTTTAGCTAATTTTTGTGAGCATTACTCGTTTGTCTCTTCTATTGAGCCTTTCAAGGTAGAAGAGGCCTTGCAAGATCCGGACTGGGTGTTGGCCATGCAGGAAGAGCTCAACAACTTCAAGAGGAACGAAGTTTGGAGCCTGGTGCCACGTCCCAAGCAAAATGTTGTGGGAACCAAGTGGGTGTTCCGCAACAAGCAAGACGAGGACGGGGTGGTGACAAGAAACAAGGCTCGACTTGTGGCAAAAGGTTATGCCCAAGTCGCAGGTTTGGATTTCGAGGAGACTTTTGCTCCTATGGCTAGGCTAGAGTCTATTCGAATATTGTTAGCCTATGCCACTTACCACTCTTTCAGGTTGTTTCAAATGGATGTGAAAAGCGCTTTCCTCAACGGGCCAATAAAGGAGGAGGTGTACGTGGAACAACCCCCTGGCTTTGAGGATGATAGTCTTGTGAGGAGTTTAGCAGGGTGATGACTCAAAAGTTTGAGATGTCAATGATGGGCGAGTTGAACTACTTCCTTGGGTTCCAAGTGAAGCAACTCAAGGACGACACCTTCATCTCCCAAACGAAGTACACTCAAGATCTTCTCAAGCGGTTTGGGATGAAGGACGCCAAGCCCGCAAAGACACCTATGGGAACCGACGGACATGTCGACCTCAACAAAGGAGGTAAGTCCGTTGATCAAAAGGCATACCGGTCTATGATAGGGTCATTACTTTATTTATGTGCTAGTAGACCGGATATTATGCTTAGCGTATGCATGTGTGCTAGATTTCAATCCGACCCAAGGGAATGTCATCTTGTGGTCGTTAAGCGGATTCTTAGACATTTAGTTTCTACGCCTTGCTTCGGGATCTAGTATCCAAAGGGGTCTACCTTTGACTTAATTGGATATTCAGACTCCGATTATGCTAGATGCAAGGTTGATAGGAAGAGTACATCAGAGACATGCCAATTCCTAGAAAGGTCCCTGGTGTCTTGGAGTTCAAAGAAACAAACCTCCGTTGCCCTATCCACCGCTGAGGTCGAGTATGTTGCCGCAGGATAGTGTTGCGCGCAACTACTTTGGATGAGGCAAACCCTCCGGGACTTTGGCTACAATCTGAGCAAAGTCTCACTCCTATGTGACAATGAGAGTGCAATCCGCATGGCGGATAATCCTGTTGAACACAGCCGCACTAAGCACATAGACATCCGGCATCACTTTCTGAGGGACCACCAACAAAAGGGAGATATCGAGGTTTTCCATATTAGCACCGAGAACCAGCTAGCCGATATCTTTACCAAGCCGTTAGATGAGAAAACCTTTTGCAGGTTGCGTAATGAGCTAAATGTCTTAGATTCGCGTAACTTGGATTGATCTATAGCATACATGTGTTTTATGCCTTTGATCAGGTTACTTTATGCATTTATGAAATTTGTTTCTTATTTATGGTGCTCAAGTTGTGCAAGGGATCCCCGGACCTCACAAGTCCATGTGTGAATGATGCACATATTTAGGGGGAGAAGTGCTACAACTTGACCCTTTGAGACTAACCCTTGTGTTTGAGTTACTTGATGTAGTCTCAAAGGTGCATTGAAAGGGAAAGGTGAACTTGGACCATGCAAAGACTTCCACTGCACTCCAGTATTAGTGTACTCACCTCCAAGTTCATTCTTATGCTTTTATTGCCTTTTTGCTCTTAATTGACATTTTTGGTGAGGCAATGGGGTTACAGGGCCAAAAATGATCCTGTTTTGGTGCTTGATGCCAAAGGGGGAGAAATTAAGGCCAAAGCAAATGGATCAGCTACCACTTGAGAATTTTGAAAATAGTAAAGTTAGAATTTTTGATTTGTCCAAAATACTCTTATTGCAAAATTTGGTCTCTTGTGGGGGAGAATTTATGATTATGGGAAAAAGGGGAGTTTTTGGCACTTGATCAATTTTCCATTGGAATATCTCTCCTTGTGCCTAAACAAGTGTGTTTGACTTAGAGATAGGAAAATGAATTTGATTTGCAAAAACAAACCAAGTGGTGGCAAAGAATGATCCAAATATGTCGAAATTTGTGCAAATACAATTTTGTTCTCAATTGCAGTGAAGTTGCACTTCTTTTAGTTGCTTTTGAATGTGTTTGCATAAATCACCAAAAAGGGGGAGATTGAAAGGGAAATGTGCCCTTGGACAATTTCTATTATGTTTTGGTGATTAAGTGCCCAACACATTTAAATAAGTTCTTATGTGCTAAATGAAGAGAGAAGTGCAAATCGAAGAGAAGGTATGTTTCTAGACTTAGTACATAGTTTTTAAGTACTAATATGTTTTATTTAAGTGCTAGAAACAGCGAGAAGAAAAGAACCAAAAGGACTTGGCTCGGAGCAGCTAATACTCAGCTCAGTCTGACACACCGGACTGCCCGGTGGTGCACCGGACAGTGTCCGGTGGTGCACCAGACAGTGTCCGGTGCGCCGGGCTGGCTTTCGGTGAACATGCCACTCTCAGGAAAAGTCGGCGGCGTACGGCTATAATTCACCGGACTGTCCAGTGGTGCACCGGACTGTCTTGTGAGCCAACGGTCGGCCGCGCAATCCGCGGGCGACGCATGGCCCGCGCCAACGGTTGGCAGGGGGCACCAGACTGTCCGGTGCGCCATCTGGCCCGGAGATGCAATGGTCATCTGCGCCAGAATAGGAAGGAGATTGGCACCGGACCGTCTACAGTGACTGTCCAGTGGCGCACCGGACTGTCCGGTGCGCCACCCGACAGAAGGCAAGGATAGCCTTCCTTGTTGGCCTCCAACGGCTCCTAGCTGCCTTGGGGCTATAAAATGGACCCCTAGGCGCATGGAGGAGTCACCCAAGCTTACAAGAAACATTCTAAGACTCCAAGACTCCAACTTCGCGCATTTGATTCTTTGAGATAGTGACTTGAGCTTCATTTGAGTTGTGAACTCTGTGGGTTGTGTTTTGAGCTCTAGCTGTGACTTGTGTGCGTGATTGTGCTGTGATTTGAGTCTTGTGTGTGTTGCTCTCCCCTCCCTTACTTCTGTGCTTCTTTTGTGATCATCATTGTAAGGGCGAGAGGCTCCAAGTTGTGGAGATTCCTCGCAAACGGGAGAAAGACTAAGAAAGGAAAAACCGTGGTATTCAAGTTTATCATCGGATCACTTGAAAGGAGTTGAGTGCAACCCTCGTCCATTGGGACGCCATAACGTGAAAGTAGGCAAGTGTTACTTGGCCGAACCACGGGATAAAAATCACGTGTCTCTTGTGTGCTTTCTCTTTGATTGTCTGTGGTCACAAGAGCTCGTTTCAAGGTACTTAGCCATTCTAACTTTAATAACTAAGTTTTGTGGCTATTAGTGTTGAATTTTACAGGATCACCTATTCACCCCCCTCTAGGTGCTCTCAATAGGTACGTGGGAAACTAATACGTTCAAGGCAACTGGTCGGTTGGTAAAATCCAGCCCGACCTTTGATCAATTATTGTCTAAATATGTGAAAAAGAAGGTCGGCCCCAGCAACCGGCCACCAAAACGACCTCGCTTACCCACCCAGGAGCGACAACAGGTTAGGTCGATTGGACCACCTCACCAATCGGAAAAGACGGGAGGTCATAATGTTCAATTAAGACCTAACGTACCTGCATGGACACCTCCACCCCCATATCCACCTATGCCGTATCCATACACATACATACCTATGTCCCAAATCAAATGTGGGCCATGCCACCATATCCATTTGGGATGCCATAGTACCCCGCGTGGGGGGCACCCCAAACATCTGTATTCAATAGGTTGACACCTCCAGTACAAGACCTATTGAGAGCCCCTCAATCTGGTCCACGAGCATAGGCCCAGCAAGATTGCCGAACAACTTGGCTCCAAAGGCTGACTAATCCGGCAGGGGCATACAGCTACAACCTCCAACAGTACGATAAAAGGAAACGTCATTAAAATAGGAACGACGGATGTCGTCGTACAACAAAATAATGAAGGGTCGATGATTTTTGGTGAATCGGCCAACACAAACAAAAAAGAAGGTACGACTGTCAACAAAACAACCGATCCAAAATACTCCATGCCCCGATGGTGCCCATCGGGATTGACACGATCGCAAAAGCGAAAATTACAGCGCCTCAGAGCAAAGGAGAATCAGGAAAAGGAGGCGAAAAGAATATTCAATGACATGCATCCGCAGTATCCGCCACCACAAAAGAGATGGAGACCAAAGGCCGTTGAGAAAAATCAAACGACCACAAAGATAAAAAATAAAACGACAACTGTGCAGCTCCTTACATGTATGGTAGACTGTCCGGCTATAAAGGCCGGACCATCTGCACAGGACGCGGACCGTTCGACCCCTGAGGCCGAACCATTCGCACTACACCAAGACACCCCCAACGACGTACCGACGCCTATGGAGGAAGACGACCTGCAAGGAGAAGACCTGGTCGACTATGGAGCTACGCCAGAACACTTAGAAAATTAGGAAAGCAAGGTGACGAATTGGTCAGGACCAATATAACGCTCGGCGGTGTTGGGACTGACAGTTCGATCAAAGCTAAAGGGGTCACGTCCGTTGAGTCAACCATCAGGACCAAGGCCACTGCATACCATCCTAGTAAGTGGCAAGATGCCTAAGAAAACCGATGTGATACATCGAGTTAGTTGCTTTTGGTTCGCTCAACTCCACCAAAAGACAGGGGGCATATGTTGGGCACCAAAAAGAGACTACCGGACGGTCCGCGCGCGCAGAACAGATTAGGGTTCTGAGTTTCTTGCCGTGTTTGTTGACGAAATTCGGGTGATTAGCTTGGGGAGTTTGTTTATAACGGGTCTAGCCCCCCTCCTCTATAAATACAGAGGTATACGGCCGAGTTGTAATCATCAATTGAATCAATAATACTTCTATCTCGCATTTATTTCCTGTACAATTAGGAGTAGTTCTAGTCTAGTTCTAGTTTAGCCTCTCGATCCCCAAATTCTCCGCTTCTCTTCGACTCTACGTCGATTAGAGGAGTCTAGGTCGGCCTGCCTGAGCCTAGACAACTCCTAGGATCTCTCCTCCCCGATGGGGTCCCTCCCGGGAGCGAGATCCAGGCGCCACCGGCGATCTTCCACCGCCCCCGCGCGCGCGCGTACCGTCCGGCCCCAGGGTGTGGACCGTCCGGCCGTCAGGCAAGAACCCTAGCCTCGCACTAGGCCACAGACCGTCCGCCCCTGTGCAGAGAGCACCGCCGCTGGTTCGTGTTGAGTGATTGGCGCCCTAAAAAAGTGTCAACAACCTGTTTGTTCGAGAATATTATTTAGTCAATATCATTTAGTCTCTAAATTGATAAACAGTAGGACTAAAATAACAACTAAACTGTTTTAATTTCTACTCCCTAAAGAGATAACTAAAAGAGACTAAATCATATTAATTTCACTTTTTATCTCTCCTTTATTTTAGTTGTAATAATAGCTGGAGAATGCTAACAGATAATTTCATTCTCTTATGATTTATTTAATACATTATAAATATTTGTATTTTTTAGTTTGAACTAAATAGGATAGAAACTAAATTTTAGTATTCTAAAATAACTTTAGTACCGGCCCTTAAAACTGTTATACTAGCCCAAAAGGAAAAAAAAAACCTCCCCCACCTGCCACCGCGAACTGCCGGAGGAATCTCTGGCGATGGCGCCGCCAGCCGCTGCGGTTGCCGCCGTCCACCACCGCAGCCCGCACCTGCTCCTCCGCCGCGGCGGCGGGGGTCTCCTCCCATCTCCTTCGGGTCCCGCCACGCTTCCTTTCTCCTCGCGGGGTGCGGCCTGCACGCCCGCGCGCCTGCGTTTGCCGCCGCCGCGGTTCTCTCTCTCCCCCGTCCCGAAGAGCCTCTCCGCCGCCTCCTCCTCCCACGTCCCTGTACGGTCCCTATTCACCGGCATCGTCGAGGAGGTCGGCCGCGTGCGCCGTCTCGGCCCGCCGCTCACGCCGTCTGGGGGCGGCGGTGGCGGCGAGGCTCCTGGCCTTGACTTGGAGGTCGAGACCAAGAACCTCCTCGCTGGAACGCAGCTCGGTGACAGCGTGGCGGTCGACGGCGCCTGCCTCACCGTGGCGGCGATCGACCCGGCCGCGTCCACGCTCACTTTCGGCGTGGCCCCGGAGACGCTCCGCCGGACGTCCCTGGGAGGGCGCGCCCCGGGCGATGGTGTCAACCTCGAGCGCGCGCTCACGCCGTCGTCCCGCATGGGCGGGCACTTCGTGCAGGGCCACGTCGACGGAACCGGGGAGATCGCTGCGTTCCGGCCGGACGGGGACTCGCTCTGGGTCACCGTGCGCGCCCCGCCGGAGATCCTCCGGCTGCTCGTGCCCAAGGGCTTCGTCGCCGTCGACGGCACTAGCCTCACTGTTGTCAGTGTGGACGACGAGGGCGGCTGGTTTGACTTCATGCTCGTCAGGTACACGCAGGACAACATCGTGCTGCCGACCAAGAAGGTCGGAGACAAGGTGAACCTGGAGGCGGATATACTGGGGAAGTACGTCGAGAAGCTCCTCGCTGGGAGGGTTGAGGCCATGGCGAAGGTTGATTCTTGATCTACCATTGCTGAGCTGCTGGATTAATCGTCATTCTATAGGCATTTCAGCAATGTTATGTTCATCAATAATAGCAGTTCATTCCATTTTGTTGCAATTGGCTCGTGACTTTTTTTAAAAAAAATCAGTGAGACAGTAATAAAACATAAGTTATCGAGGAAATGACTTATCATTTCTTTTCATCTGTTGAGATAGATGTACAAGTACCCATACTCTATTATGCAGCCACATTTAGAAGTTTGTTTTGTTGTTGATGAATATTAGTAAGTGGTGAACAAGAGCAGCATAGCAGCATCCAGAAACTAAGTGACTAATGTTGCTGCCAAATAAATGATGCGGCCCTCCAGAATAATCATATCCAAACAACATAGAAACCTTAACATGCTTCTGGAGGCACATTACACCATACTGCATGTATTGTCTCTCGTACAAGGATCATGGAGCCATGGTCCACATGTTCTTTCTTTTTTTGAAACACATAAAATTAAGATTGATAGTAAGCGTTAAAAAACGATTGCATCTGCACATTGCCCTGACTGTCCTGCAAGCATGGTGCTGGAATACTGGACCAGCCACTGACAGCTTCCTACCTCTACAAATATTGTGATGTGCCAAAATAAACTCTTCTATAACTGTAGAGGAAGTGAGGAACAGTTAGAAACTGTTTTTATTTTTGTCTTAATGTACATATGCCCAATGATTTCAAGTCGCCTAGTCGATCCCTAGGACCGACCAGGCGACTAGTCGCGATTAGGCGACGACTAGGGCGATTAGTCGACTCCTAGTCGGTCCCTGGTCGTCCTAGTCTAGTAGTTATACTATATATATATATATATATATATATATATATATATATATATATATATATATATATATATATATATATATATATATATATATATATATATATATATATATATATATATATATATATATATATATATATATATATCGCTACTTAGCACATGCTTAGGATTAGAGCAGCCAGCAACCATCCACTAGTTTGGCAGAACTGCAGAGAAGGGGGAGATAGGGGGGAGCAGGAGGAACCTTGAGATGACGAGATCATCTCCTCAATGGTATAGGTCTGCTGGAGCTTGGGAAGGGGCAGGGTGGAGACTGCAGCTGGTGAACCTTAAGACAGCGGCCGCAGGTGGAGACTACAGCTGATGAACCTTAAGACAGCGGCCGCAGGTGGAGACTGCAGCAGGTGAGCAGGGGAAGGGGCAGGGTGGTGTAGCCGCTGATGATGTATTCGCCGGTGAGCTGTAGGTCTGAAGGGGCAGCCACCGGCGACCAAGTGTGAATAAGGGCAAGGGCTGGAACAGTCGGGCTAGCAAAAGAGGAGAGTAGGACGTAGTGCACACTGTTTGGCGACTAGGTATTACAGAGGAGAAGAGAGGGTAGTGTAGATGGGCTGAAAATGGCCCAATAACAAAACCCTAGCCGGGACGACCAGGAAACAGTAATCGGGTGATTAGTCACCCTAATTGGCGATTAGTCGGACGACCAGGATGACCAGCCTATCTAGTCGAGTCGTCCAGCTAATCGAGCCCAAATAGCCGACCAGCCTGACTAATCGCGACTAATCACGATTAGTCGAACGACTTGAAATCATTGCATATGCCTCTTTGATATATATAGATAATGTTGAATGGATCAGGATATGCTGTTTGCAGGGCGTTAACTGATACCAAATAACCACTACAAACACTTGGATGTACCTAAATATATTCCGCTAACTGTTGAGGAACAGTTGGAGACGATTTTATTTTTATTTCAGTATATGGATGCATGTTTTAGACATAAATAGGTAATGCTGAACCAATCAGGGTATGTTGTTTACAGGATGAACCTAAAATCAGTAACCACTACAAATAGGGTAGGCCGTCTTCCTAATTTCTTCGAAGAATATACTTGATTGATCAGTGTATTTTCTGTTGCTGTGATGTCGCTAAATTTTAGAAGTGCTTATTATGCTATGCAGGGGTGAAGAAAAGGCTTGGATTCAATGTCTATGCCGAGCTCAGGTAGGGTCTTGCGATGGAGATGTCACTGAATAAATTTGATGCATGGGATTTTTGTTATGAGTTTTCGGAGTGCTCATTTGCTTGCTGCAGCCTGCAGCTGCAACATGGATTCTTCACGGATTTTCGTTATTATGTTTTGGAGATGTTCATTTGGTTGCTGCAGCCAGCAAATTAGAAATGCTATTCTGGTGCACTTACCTCTCTACTGTATGAGACCTGAGCTTTGTGATTGGAACAATGTGAATACAAGGCTTAGCACCATGGTAACACTACTTCGTTGTAGTTGGCTGTGTAAAACCTTTTCGTTGACTGCACAAAATAGGACAGTATTGATAGTAGTCACAACTCCTTTGGGGCACAAGATGGTGAACTGATTAGCCTTGATTGGAGATTGCTGGTAGAATCTTGTGTTTTGGTTACTTCAAGTCTTATATATAACTTCTGCTAAAAACTCTGCCGTATTGATTAACCCATTTAAGAAGTAACGAACGATATCTGGTTTCCAGAGTTTATATAACAAAGAGAAAGAGAGATGTGTTGATGATGGTTGTTCGTTTTGGATTAAAGTCGGCTGTTTGGATTGTTCCAGCTGCAATCTATAAAGATAAAAACATTGTACAACTAGTAAAAGCCGGTATTAAAGCCAAACGAACAGGCTGCACTAGAGTTTTGGAATTTGTTGTGCTATGATGTTTGGCCACTTTGTGAGACGTTGTCTTGATCCGTTGCTTGGTGTCGGCTGATCATCTGTCCTACAAGATCCGTGTTATAAGGGCATGTACACCACATATAAATGCCATGTATCTTAAGGGTATTAAGGGGGTAAATGCAAAAAAACACAAAAGACGGTATCTTGATGAAGGAACATTTCAAACACGGTTCTCTAAGTATAGATACAGTTTTATCTATACAACCCACATAAATAAATCGTATCGTGAGAGGTTTTAATGAATAAGATACGAGAATTAGATATATTGAGTTGTATGAAGAGCTTTTCTAGGTAGTGATTAGAGAACCACAACCTAGTATTTAGGTTGTATTTGCCGTAAATAGTTTATAAGGTTTGTAATATCAATTTAATTCTAACGAAGTAATCAATCAGGCGCATCTGGTGTAGTGGTATCATAGTACCCTCCCACGGTACTGACCGGGGTTCGATTCCCCGGATGCGCATGTTATTTTTTATTTTTGGTATTCCTCTCGAAGAGTGACATCACGAACTCCTTATTTTATTGAAGTACACAGCTTTTTTTACGAAAGTACATACGGTGCGGCACGTATAGACCCATTAGAATCCGAAGAGCCAAGTATTCGGAGCAACTTTTATGTACATGATGCCAAATAACACTTGTGCATAAATAAATTAAGCATGGACTAGTCGTATACGTGAACAATGGGTCGTGTCGGATTAGCACAGCCCGAGCCTATCATTGGTCAAGTCGATTTAGTCAGACTAAGGTATGAAACGGATAGATAGGCCATGGATCAAAGTTTGAGCCCAAACATAGTCTAACCGATTTTAAACTCGTCATGGTGGCTCATCGTGCTAGACCGTGCAATCGTATTGGGTATTTAGTGCCTGCCTTATAACAAAGCTAAAAAAATAACTTCTTTTTCTCTATTTTTTATAACATAGTCTAACCGATTTTAAACGCGTCGTGGTGGCCCATCGTGCTAGACCGTGCAATCGTATTGGGTATTTAGTGCCTGCCTTGTAACAAAGCTAAAAAATAACTTCTTTTTCTCTATTTTTATAACATAGCTCTAAAAATGGGATCAAATCGATCATCGATGTATATATAGTGGGCTAGATTAGAGCAAGTAAGGTCGAGCCACAAACTGGTTGTGCCCGACCATGCTCGAGTTGATGAGCTATATGTGCCTGACATCGGGCTAAATGGGTCGACAGTAAACATGTAGTGCTTGTGCTATCTAATGGGCTTGTCCACAAGCCCAAGCACGGCTTGTGACATGCCTCGGTCGGTACAGGCATTGTTACTGTCGTGCAGTGCCTATTCTATGTCAAAATGGTCGCGCCTCGTGCCAGCCATATAGCTCGGTCCATCTGGTCAGCTACAATTGATAGTCGCCTATAGGGGGTGAATAGGCAAATCTGAAATTTATAAAGTTTAAGCACAACTACAAGCCGGGGTTAGCGTTAGAAATAAAGTTGCGTCCGAAAGAGAGGGCGAAAACAAATCACAAGCGAATAAGAGCGGATGACACGGTGATTTGTTTTACCGGGGTTCGGTTCTTGCAAACCTACTCCCCGTTGAGGTGATCATAAAGACCGGGTCTCTTTCAACCCTTTCCCTCTCTCAAACGGTCACTTAGACCGAGTGAGCCTTTCTCTTCAATCAAATGGGACACTTAGTCCACTACAAGGACCACCACAACTTGGTGTCTCTTGCTTTGATTATAAGTGAGTTGGAAAGAATAATAGAGAAAGAAGAAAAGCGATCCAAGCGCAAGAGCTCAAAAGAACACAAAAGTCTCTCTCTAGTCACTAATTTGTTTGGAGTGATTCCGGACTTGGGAGAGGATTTGATCTATTTGTTTGTGTCTTGGAATGAAGTCTATAGCTCTTGTATGAGGTTTGATGGCTGAAAAATTGGATACTTTGAAGTGTGGTGGTTGGGGGGTATTTATAGCCCCAACCACCAAAATAGTCGTTGGTGAGGGCTTCTGTTGTATGGCGCACCGGACACTGTCCGGTGCGCCAACCACGTCACCAAGCCGTTGGGTTCCGACCGTTGGAGCTTCTGACATGTGGGCCACCGGACAGTCACTATTCACTGTCCGGTGCGCCTTCTGCGCTTGCTCTGACTTCTGCGCGCGCAGGCGCGCACTGTAGCGTTTCATTGTTCCTCTGCAGACGACCGTTGGCGTTGTTTAGCCGTTACTCCGCTGGCACACCGGACAGTCCGGTGCTACACTGGACAGTCCGGTGAATTATAGCGGAGTGGCTCCCCAAATTCCCGAAGCTAGCGAGTTGGAGAGAATCCACCCTGGTACACCGGACAGTCCGGTGCGTCAGACCAGGGCAGCCTTCGGTTGCTTTGCTCCTTTCTTTTTGAACCCTTTCTTTGAACTTTGTATTGGTTTATTGTGAACCTTTGGCACCTGTAGAACTTATGATCTAGAGCAAACTAGTTAGTCCAATTATTTGTGTTGGGCAATTCAACAACCAAAATTATTTAGGAAAAGGTGTGAGCCTATTTCCCTTTCAATCTCCCCTTTTTTGGTGATTGATGCCAACACAAACCAAAGCAAATATATAAGTGCAGAATTGAACTAGTTTGCAGAAGGTAAGTGCAAAGGTTACTTGGAATTAAACCAATATACATTTCATAAGATATGCATGGATGCTTTCTTCATATTTAACATTTTGGACAACGCTTGCACCACTTGTTTTGTTTTTGCAAATGTTTTGGAAATTCTTTTTTAAAGTCTTTTGCAAATAGTCAAAGGTATATGAATAAAATTTTGAGAAGCATTTTCATGATTTGAAATTTTCTCCCCTCTGTTTCAAATGCTTTTCCTTTGATTAAACAAAACTCCCCCTCAATGAAATCCTCCTCTTAGTGTTCAAGAGGGTTTTAGATATTAATTTTGAAAGAGGTCAAACCAATTTGAAATTATATCAAGAATAAGATATCAATTGAAAAACTTCTTTAATACAAATTGAAAGACTACATTTTTGAAATTGGTGGTGGTGTTGTCCTTTTGCTTTGGGCTAATACTTTCTCTCCCTTTGGCATGAATCGCCAAAAACGGATACTTGTGAGTGAAATATAAGCCCTCTTACTTTCTCTCCCTTTTGGCAAACAATATATGAGTGAAGGTTATACCAAATTGGAGAGCGGTGCGGAGTAACGACGAAGGATAAATAATTCGATGGAGTGGAGTGGAAGCCTTGTCTTCGCCGAAGAACTCCATTTCCCTTTCAATCTATGACTTAGCATGAAATACACTTGAAAACCACATTAGTCATAGCACATGAAAGAGATATGATCAAAGGTATATAAATGAGCTATGTGCGCAAAATATCAATCAAAATTACTAGAATCAAGGATGTTTAGCTCATGCCTAAGTTTGGTAAAAGTTTTCTCATCTAATGGCTTGGTAAAGATATCGGCTAAGTGTTCTTTGGTGCTAACATATGTAATCTCGATATCCCCCCGTTGTTGGTGATCCCTTAAAAAGTGATACCGAATGGCTATGTACTTAGTGCGGCTGTGCTCAATGGGATTATCCGCCATGCAGATTGCACTCTCATTATCACATAGGAGAGGGACTTTGGTTAATTTGTAGCCATAGTCCCTAAGGGTTTGCCTCATCCAAAGCAATTGTGCGCAACAATGACCTGCGGCAATGTACTCGGCTTCGGCGGTAGAAAGAGCTATAGAATTTTGTTTCTTAGAAGCCCAAGACACCAGGGATCTTCCCAAGAACTGACAAGTCTCTGATGTGCTCTTTCTATCAATTTTACACCCTGTCCAATCAGCACCCGAATAACCAATTAAGTCAAATGTGGATCCCTTGGGGTACCAAAGGCCAAACTTAGGAGTATGAACTAAATATCTCAAGATTCGTTTTACGGCCCTAAGGTGAACTTCCTTAGGATCGGCTTGGAATCTTGCACACATGCATACGGAAAACATAATATCCGGTCGAGATGCACATAAGTAGAGTAAAGATCCTATCATCGATCGGTATACCTTTTGATCTATGAATTTACCTCCCGTGTCGAGGTCGAGATGCCTATTGGTTCCCATGGGTGTCTTGATGGGCTTGGCATCCTTCATTCCAAACTTGGTGAGTATGTCTTGAATATACTTGGTTTGGCTGATGAAGGTGCCCTCTTGGAGTTGCTTGACTTGAAATCCTAGAAAATACTTCAACTCCCCCATCATAGACATCTCGAATTTTTGAACCATAATCCTACTAAACTCTTCACAAGTTGATTTGTTAGTAGACCCAAATATGATATCATCAACATAAATTTGGCATACAAACAAATCATTTTTAATAGTTTTAGTAAAGAGAGTATGATCAAATTTTCCGACTTTGAAGCCATTAGCGATAAGAAAATCTCTTAGGCATTCATACCATGCTCTTGGGGCTTGCTTGAGCCCATAAAGCGCCTTAGAGAGTTTATAGACATGGTTACGGTACTCACTGTCTTCAAAGCCGAGAGGTTGCTCAACATAGACCTCTTCCTTAATTGGTCCATTGAGGAAGGCACTTTTCACGTCCATTTGGTAAAGCTTAAAGCCATGGTAAGTAGCATAGGCAAGTAATATACGAATTGACTCAATCCTAGCTACGGGTGCATAGGTTTCACCGAAATCCAAACCTTCGACTTGTGAATATCCCTTGGCCACAAGTCGGGCTTTGTTCCTTGTCACCACACCATGCTCATCTTGCTTGTTGCGGAAGACCCACTTGGTTCCTACAACATTTTGATTAGGACGTGGAACAAGATGCCATACCTCATTCCTCATGAAATTGTTGAGCTCCTCTTGCATTGCCAACACCCAATCCAAATCCCTTAATGCGTCTTCCACCCTGTATGGCTCAATAGAAGACACAAAGGAGTAGTGTTCACAAAAATGAGCCACACGAGATCGAGTGGTTACCCCCTTTTGAATATCGTCGAGGATGGTGTTCACGGGGTGATCTCGTTGTATTGCTTGGTGGACTCTTGGGTGAGGCGGTCTTGGACCCTCATCATCCTCCTTGTCTTGGTCATTGGCATCTCCCCCTTGATCATTTCCCTCCTCTTGAGATGGCTCATCTTCTTGATCTTCATTTTCATCCTCTTGAGCTTGATCCTCATCTTGGGTTGGTGGAGATGCTTGCATGGAGGAATATAGTTGATCTTGTGAATGTGGAGGCTCTTCGGATTCCTTAGGGCACACATTCCCAATAGACATGTTCCTTAGTGCGACGCACGGAACCTCTTCATCATCTAGTTCATCAAGATCAACTTGCTCTACTTGAGAGCCATTAGTCTCATCAAACACAATGTCACAAGAAACTTCAACTAGTCCAGTGGACTTGTTAAAGACTCTATATGCCCTTGTGTTTGAGTCATAACCAAGTAAAAAGCCTTCTACAGCCTTAGGAGCAAATTTAGATTTTCTACCTCTTTTAACAAGAATAAAGCATTTGCTACCAAAGACTCTAAAATATGAAACATTGGGCTTTTTACCGGTTAGGAGTTCATATGATGTCTTCTTGAGGATTCAGTGAAGATAGAAACGGTTGATGGCGTAGCAAGCGGTGTTAATTGCTTCCGCCCAAAACCGGTCCGAAGTCTTGTACTCATCAAGCATGGTCCTCGCCATGTCAAGTAGAGTTCTATTCTTCCTCTCCACTACACCATTTTGTTGTGGTGTGTAGGGAGAAGAGAACTCATGCTTGATGCCCTCCTCCTCAAGAAAGCCTTCTATTTGTGAGTTCTTGAACTCCGTCCCGTTGTCGCTTCTAATCTTTTTGATCCTTAAGCCGAACTCATTTTGAGCCCGTCTCAAGAATCCCTTTAAGGTCTCTTGGGTTTGTGATTTATCCTGCAAAAAGAACATCCAAGTGAAGCGAGAATAATCATCCACAATTACAAGACAATACTTACTCCCGCCGATGCTTATGTAAGCTATCGGGCCGAATAGATCCATGTGGAGTAGCTCAAGTGGCCTGTCGGTCGACATGATGTTCTTGTGTGGATGATGAACACCAACTTGCTTCCCTGCTTGACATGAGCTACAAACCCTGTCTTTCTCAAAATGAGCATTTGTTAGTCCCAAAATGTGTTCTCCCTTTAGAAGTTTGTGGAGATTCTTCATCCCAACGTGGGCTAGTCGGCGATGCCAGAGCCAACCCATGTTAGTCTTAGCAATTAAGCAAGTATCGAGTTCAGCTCTATTAAAATCAACTAAGTATAGCTGAACCTCTAACACTCCCTTAAATGCTACTGAATCATCACTTCTTCTAAAGATAGTAACACCTAAATTCGTAAAAAGACAGTTGTAACCCATTTTGCATAATTGAGAAACAGAAAGCAAATTGTAATCTAAAGAATCTACAAGAAAAACATTGAAAATAGAATGGTCAGGTGATATAGCAATTTTACCAAGTCCTTTGACCAAACCTTGATTTCCATCCCCGAATGTGATAGCTCTTTGGGGATCATCGTTTTTCTCATAGGAGGAGAACATCCTTTTCTCTCCAGTCATGTGGTTTGTCCACCCGCTGTCAATTATCCAACTTGAGCCCCTGGATGCATAAACCTACAAAACAAATTTAGGCCTTGTTCTTAGGTACCCAAACGGTCTTGGGTCCTTTGACATTAGAAACAAGCACCTTGGGTACCCAAACACAAGTCTTTGACCCCTTGTGTTTTCCCCCAACATATTTGGCAACTATTTTGTCTGATTTGTTAGTTAAAACATATGATGCATCAAAAGTCTTAAATGAAATGTTATGTTCATTTGATGCAATAGGAGATTTCTTTTTAGGCAATTTAACATGGGTTGATTGCCTAGAGCTAGATGCCTCACTCTTATACATAAAAGCATGATGAGAGCCAGAGTGAGACTTCCTAGAATGAATTCTCCTAATTTTGTGTTCGGGATAACCGGCAGGGTATAAAATGTAACCTTTGTTATCCTGAACCATGAGAGCCTTACCCTTAAAAAAATTAGACAATTTCTTAGGGGCTTTAAGCTTGACATTATCTCCCTTTTGGAAGCCGATGCCATCCTTAACGCCAGGGCGTCTCCCACTATAGAGCATGCTCCTAGCAAATTTAAATTTTTCATTTTCTAAGTCATGCTAATTAATTTTAGCACTAAGTTGAGCTATGTGATCATTTTGTTGTTTGATTAAGGCTAGGTGATCATGAATAGCATCAACATTAATATCTCTACATCTAGTGCAAATAGTAACATGCTCAACGGTAGATGTAGAAGGTGTCGGGGACCATAATTAGGGGTACCCCCAAGACTCCTAAAACTCAGCTGGTAACCACCCTCAGCACGAGCTGCAAAGGCCTGATGGGCGCAATACAGGTCAAAGCTTCGTCCACTCAAGGGACATGATCTCGCCTCGCCCGAGCCCAGCCTCGGGCAGGAACAGTAGACCCAGGTGGATTCACGCCTCGCCCGAGGACCTCCTCAAGCAACGGGCGCACCTTCGACTCGCCCGAGGCCCAGCTCGGGCAGGCTTCGCGGAGAAGCAACCTTGGCCAGATCGTCTCGCCAACCGACCGTATCGCAGGAGCATTCAATGCAAGGATCGCCTGACACCTTATCCTGACGCGCGTTCCTCAGTCGGCAGGGCTGAAATGACCGCAGTCACTTCGCCCCTCCACTGACTGACCTGATAGGAAAACAACGCTGCCTGCCATGCTCCGACTGCTATGCCACCCGCCAGGGTGAGGCCGACAGCAGCCGAGACCAGCCTCAGGCGCCATAGGAAGCTCCGCCTCGCCCGACCCCAGGGCTCGGCCTCTGCCTCGACCCCGGAAGACGGTCTCCGCCTCGCCCGACCCCAGGGCTCGGACTCAGCCTCGACCCCGGAAGACGGTCTCCGCCTCGCTCGACCCCAGGCTCGGACTCAGCCTCGACCTTGGAGGAGTCACCGCCTCGCCCAACCTTGGGCTCGGACCGACCACGTTACAGGGGGGCCCATCATTACCCTACCCCTAGCTAGCTCAGGCTACGGGGAACAAGACCGACATCCCATCTAGCTCGCCCCGATAAACAGGTAATGATGGCACCTCGCGTGCTCCCATGACGACGGCGGTTCTCAGTCCCTTACGGAAGCAAGGAGACGTCAGCAAGGACCCGACAGCCCTGACAGCTATGCTTCTACAGGGCTCAAGCGCTCCTCCGACGGCCACGACATCACATGAACAGGGCACTAACACCTCTCCGACAGCCACGTCGGCATGTACATAGGGCTCTGGCTCCTCTCTGCTAGACACGTTAGCATATTGCTACACCCCCATTGTACACCTGGGCCCTCTCCTTACATCTATAAAAGGAAGGTCCAGGGCCCTCGTACGAGAAGGTGGCCGCGCGGGAGGACGGACTGACGGGCAGTCTCTCTCTCTCCCTCTCCCTCGCGAACGCTTGTAACCCCCTACTGCAAGCGCATCTGCCCTGGACGCAGGACAACATGAGCCGCGGTTCCCCTTTTTGTTCCCCCTTGTGTTCCGTCTCGCGCAGACCCATCTGGGCTGGGACACGCAGCGACAATTTACTCGTCGGTCCAGGGATCCCCCGGGGTCGAAACGCCGACAGTTGGCGCGCCAGGTAGGGGCCTGCTGCGTGTTGACGAACAGCTTCCCGTCAAGCTCCAGATGGGTAGTCTCCAGCAACCTCTCCAGCCTGGGACGCTGCTCCGTTTCGGGAGTCTCGAGTTCATGTCCCTCGACGGTAGCTACAACATGGTACTCCTTCCTCCGCCGCGCGACAACGACAATGGCGGCCGTTAGCCCGCCCGACGGCGGCGGAATCGACGACGTCTTCCCCACGTGGCAGAAGAACAGCATCTGGGTCTGTCCCGTCACCTTTCCCGCTGACGGAGGATGAGGCGAGGCAACCATGTCCAAGCAGGAGGCGACACCTCATTGGCTGTCGAGCAAGTCGACGACGCCGGCGCCCCAGCGGGGGACACGTCGGGTGTTGACCTCGCGTATGAGACGAAGACGAGCGTCGTTTCCCCGCAACACGCCAACCCCAAGCGGACGGAGGACGCCAGCACGCACACGAAGGACTTGCTGGGCGTTAGCCTCGTACCTGAGATAACGGTGCAGTCCGTCCCCGATGCGACTTCGTCACCACCCGTCGATCAAGAGGTACCGTCCGTTTTCCACCCTGTGCCTTTTAGATTCAGGTTCGACCCAACAAGCGACCCCGCTTCGGTGGACGCTTTCATAAAGGCATATCCTAACCTTACGGGGTACCATATGTGGTCAACCTGGGACCGACTGACGACCGTCTCGACCTACGGGCCCCCGGGTTCCGAGGAAGATGACGAGCCCGACTCTGGTTGGGATTTCTCCGGACTCGATAACCCCAGTGCCATGCGAGACTTCATGACCGCATGTGATTACTGCCTCTCCGATTACTCCAATGGTGGCCACAACCTTGACGACGAGGACTGTGGCCCGAGTCGCGAATGTTTCCACGTCAATCTAGGGGGTCTCGACGAAGGCAACCACCTTGGTATGCCGGAGGACAGCGATCCCCCTAGGCCTGCGCCTCGCGTTGACATCCTTCAGGAGCTAGTTGTGGTCCCAGTCCCTGCGGGGGATCAGGACGCACAGCTCGAGCAAATCCGCGAGATGCAGGCCAGGCTCGACGAGGAAGCAGGACAACTTGTGCAGCTCCGGCAGAACATCGGGCAAGAGTGGGCAGGCCGAGCGCCAGTCGGAGAAGCGCGTCATCTGCCCCAGGACGTCCAGCACCGCATCGCTGACGATGCCAGGGCAAGGCCGCCCTCGGCCTCCAGTGGGGTCGGCCAGAACCTGGCTGCAGCAGCAATACTACTCCGAGCGATGCCGGAACCATCCACCACCATGGGGCGGCGTATCCAGGGAGAACTCAAGAATCTCCTGGAGGATGCCGCGGTCCGACGGGCCGAAAGCTCTGCCTTCCGAAGGCAGGGGTACCCCCTGGAGCATCGCGCCGCGACTTCCCGATTCATGTGGGAAGCCTCGGTCCACACCGGGCGCACGCGGGGCGCAACGCCTGCAGCCCCAGGTCGCCTCAGCAACGAGCACCACCACCGCGATCGTCGAGCCCACCTCGACGAGAAGGTGCGTCGAGGCTACCACCCCAGGCGTGGGGGACGCTACGACAGCGGGGAGGATCGGAGTCCCTCGCCCGAACCACCCGATCTGCAAGCTTTCAGTCGGGCCATACGACGAGCGCTGTTCCCGACCCGGTTCCGAACCCCGACTACCATCACCAAGTACTCGGGGGAAACAAGGCCGGAACTGTGGCTCGCGGACTACCGACTGGCCTGCCAGCTGGGTGGAACAGACGATGACAACCTCATCATCCGCAACCTCCCCCTGTTCCTCTCCGACGTCGCCCGAGCCTGGCTGGAGCATCTGCCTCCTGCGCAGATCTCCAACTGGGACGACCTGGTCAAAGCCTTCGCCGGCAACTTCCAGGGCACATACGTGCGCCCTGGGAACTCCTGGGATCTCCGAAGCTGCCGCCAGCAGCCAGGAGAATCCCTGCGGGACTACATTCGGCGATTTTCGAAGCAGCGCACCGAGCTGCCCAACATCACCGACTCAGATGTCATCGGCGCGTTCCTCGCCGGCACCACTTGCCGCGACCTGGTGAGCAAGCTGGGTCGCAAGACTCCCACCAGGGCGAGCGAGCTGATGGACATCGCCACCAAGTTCGCCTCTGGTCAGGAGGCGGTCGAGGCCATCTTCCGGAAGGACAAGCAGCCTCAGGGGCGCCAGCAGGAAGACGTCCCCGAGGCGTCCGCTCAACGCGGCGCGAAGAAGAAGGGCAAGAAGAAGTCGCAAGCGAAACGCGACGCCGCCGACGCAGATCTTGTCACCGCCGCCGAGCACAGGAACCCTCGGAAGCCTCCCGAAGGGGCCAACCTATTCAACAAGATGCTCAAGGAGTCGTGCCCCTATCATCAGGGTCCCGTCAAGCACACCCTTGAGGAGTGCGTCATGCTTCGGCGCTACTTCCATAAGGCCGGGTCCCCGGCGGAAGGTGGCAAAGGCCACGGCAACGACAAGAAGGAGGGCCACAAAGCAGAGGAGTTCCCCGAGGTCCACAACTGCTTCATGATCTACGGTGGGCAAGTGGCGAACGCCTCAGCTCGGCACCGCAAGCAAGAGCGCCGGGAGGTCTGCTCGGTGAAGGTGGCGGCGCCAGTCTACCTAGACTGGTCCGACAAGCCCATCACCTTCGACCAAGGCGACCACCCCGACCGTGTGCCGAGCCCGTGGAAGTACCCGCTCGTTGTCGATCCCGTCATCGGCAACGTCAGGCTTACCAAGGTCCTCATGGATGGAGGCAGCAGCCTCAACATCATCTACGCCGAGACCCTCGGGCTCTTGCAGATCGATCTGTCCACGATCCGGGCCGGTGTGGCGCCCTTTCACGGGATCATCCCCGGGAAGCGCGTCCAACCCCTTGGGCGACTTGATCTGCCCGTCTGCTTCGGGACTCCCTCCAACTTCCGAAAGGAAACCCTCACGTTCGAGGTGGTCGGGTTCCAAGGAACCTACCACGCAGTGCTGGGGAGACCATGCTACGCCAAGTTCATGGCCGTCCCCAACTACACCTACCTCAAGCTCAAGATGTCGGGCCCCAACGGGGTCATCACCGTCGGATCCACGTACCGACACGCGTACAAATGCGACATGGAGTGCGTGGAGTACGCTGAGGCCCTCGCCGAATCCGAGGCCCTCATCGCCGACCTGGAGAGCCTCTCCAAGGAGGTGCCAGATGCGAAGCGCCACGCCGGCAACTTCGAGCCCGCAGAGGCAGTTAAGTCCGTCCCTCTCGACCCCAGCAACGACGCCTCCAAGCAAGTCCGGATCGGCTCCGAGCTCGACCCCAAATAGGAAGCAGTGCTCGTCGACTTTCTCCGCGCGAACGCCGAGGTTTTTGCGTGGAGTCCCTCGGACATGCCTGGCATACCGAGGGATGTCACCGAGCACTCGCTGGATATCCGAGCTGGAGCCCGACCTGTGAAGCAGCCTCTGCGCCGATTCGACGAAGAAAAGCGCAGAGCCATAGGCGAGGAGATCCACAAGCTGATGGCTGCAGGGTTCATCAAAGAGGTATTCCATCCCGAATGGCTAGCCAACCCTGTGCTTGTGAAAAAGAAAGGTGGGAAATGGAGGATGTGTGTAGACTACACTGGTCTAAACAAAGCATGTCCGAAGGTTCCCTACCCTCTGCCTCGCATCGATCAAATCGTGGATTCCACTACTGGGTGCAAAACCCTGTCATTCCTTGATGCCTACTCAGGGTATCACCAAATCAGGATGAAAGAGTCCGACCAGCTCGCGACCTCTTTCATCACACCCTTTGGCATGTACTGCTATATTACTATGCCATTCGGTTTAAGGAATGCAGGCGCGACATACCAAAGGTGCATGAACCACGTGTTCGGAGAGCACATTGGCCGAACGGTCGAGGCTTACGTCGATGACATAGTAGTCAAGACGAGGAAATCCTTCGACCTCCTCTCTGGCCTTGAAGCGACATTCAAGTGTCTCAAGGCGAAAGGCGTAAAACTCAATCCCGAGAAGTGTGTCTTCGGAGTCCCCCGAGGCATGCTCCTGGGGTTCATCGTCTCCGAGCGGGGCATCGAGGCCAACCCGGAGAAAATCGCGGCCATCACCAACATGGGGCCCATCAAGGACTTGAAAGGAGTACAGGGGGTCATGGGATGCCTTACGGCTCTGAGCCGCTTCATCTCGCGCCTTGGCGAAAGAGGCCTACCCCTGTACCGCCTCTTAAGGAAGACCGAGCGCTTCACTTGGACCCCCGAGGCCGAGGAAGCCCTCGGAAACTTAAAGGCGCTCCTTACAAGCGTGCCCATCCTGGTGCCCCCCGCTGCCGAAGAAGCCCTCTTGATCTACGTAGCCGCAACCACTCAAGTGGTCAGCGCCGTGATCGTAGTCGAGAGACGAGAAGAAGGGCATGCATTGCCCGTCCAGAGGCCGGTCTACTTCATTAGTGAAGTACTGTCCGAGACCAAAATCCGCTACCCGCAAATTCAGAAGCTACTGTACGCGGTAATTCTGACGCGGCGAAAGTTGCGACACTACTTCGAGTCTCATCCGGTGACTGTGGTGTCATCCTTCCCCCTGGGGGAGATCATCCAGTGCCGAGAGGCCTCGGGTAGGATTGCAAAGTGGGCAGTGGAGATCATGGGCGAGACAATCTCGTTCGCCCCTCGGAAGGCCATCAAGTCCCAAGTCTTGGCGGACTTTGTGGCTGAATGGGTCGACACCCAGCTTCCAGCAGCTCCGATCCAACCGGAACTCTGGACCATGTTTTTCGATGGGTCGCTGATGAAAACGGGAGCGGGTGCGGGCCTGCTCTTCATCTCACCCCTCGGGAAGCACCTCCGCTACGTGCTACGCCTCCATTTCCCGGCGTCAAACAACGTGGCCGAGTACGAGGCTCTGGTTAACGGGTTGCGCATCGCCATCGAGCTAGGGGTTCGGCGCCTTGACGCTCGTGGCGACTCGCAGCTTGTCATCGACCAAGTCATGAAGAACTCCCATTGCCGCGACCCAAAGATGGAAGCCTACTGCGACGAGGTTCGGCGCCTGAAAGACAAGTTCTACGGGCTCGAGCTCAACCACGTCGCTCGACGATACAACGAGACTGCGGACGAGCTGAATAAAATAGCCTCGGGGCGGACAACGGTTCCCCCGGACGTCTTCTCCCGAGACCTACATCAACCCTCCGTCAAGACCGACGACACGCCCGAGCCCGAGGAAGCCTCGGCCCAGCCCGAGGCACCCTCGGTTCAGCCCAAGGCACCCTCGGCCCCCGAGGGTGAGGCACTGCGCGTCGAGGAAGAGCGGAATGGGGTCACGCCTAATCGAAACTGGCAGACCCCGTACCTGCAATATCTCCACCGAGGAGAACTACCCCTCGACAGAGCCGAAGCTCGGCGACTGGCGCGACGCGCCAAGTCGTTCGTCTTGCTGGGTGACAAAAAGGAGCTCTACCACCGCAGCCCCTCAGGCATCCTCCAGCAATGCATATCCATCGCCGAAGGTCAGGAGCTATTGCAAGAAATACACTCGAGGGCTTGCGGTCATCACGCAGCGCCTCGAGCCCTTGTTGGAAACGCCTTCCGACAAGGTTTCTACTGGCCAACCGCGGTGGCCGACGCCACTAGGATTGTACGCACCTGCCAAGGGTGTCAACTCTACGCAAGGCAGACACACATGCCCGCTCAGGCCCTACAGACAATACCCATCACCTGGCCGTTTGTTGTGTGGGGTCTGTACCTCGTCGGTCCCTTGCAGAGGGCACCCGGGGGCTACACGCACCTGCTGGTCGCTATCGACAAATTCTCCAAGTGGATTGAGGTCCAACCCCTAAACAGCATCAGGTCCGAGCAGGCGGTGGCGTTCTTCACCAACATCATCCATCGCTTTGGGGTCCCGAACTCCATCATCACCGACAACGGCACCCAGTTCACTGGCAAGAAGTTCCTGGACTTCTGCGAGGACCACCACATCCGGGTGGACTGGGCCGCCGTAGCTCACCCCATGACGAATGGGCAGGTAGAGCGTGCCAACGACATGATTCTGCAGGGACTTAAGCTGAGAATCTACAACGACCTCAACAAGTTCGGCAAGCGATGGATGAAGGAACTCCCCTCGGTGGTCTGGAGTCTGAGGACGACGCCAAGCCGAGCCACGGGCTTCACGTCGTTTTTTCTAGTCTATGGGGCCGAGGCTATCTTGCCCACAGACTTAGAATACGGCTCCCCGAGGACAAGGGCGTACGACGACCGAAGCAACCAGACCAACCGAGAAGACTCACTGGACCAGCTGGAAGAGGCTCGGGACATGGCCTTACTACACTCGGCACGGTGTCAGCAATCTCTGCGACGCTACCACGCCCGAGGGGTTCGGTCCCGAGACCTCCAGGTGGGGGACTTGGTGCTTCAGCTACGACAAGACGCCCGAGGGCGCCACAAGCTCACACCTCCCTGGGAAGGGCCGTTCATCATCGCCAAGATTTTGAAGCCTAGAACATGCAAGCTGGTCTGGGACAGAAGCAGCCAGACCGCCGCGCGCGGGGCGTGTAACCGCCCAGCGGTTACAAGCGCTCCTCCATCTTCGCCTAAACCAGCGGGTGAAAGGGCGGACCGCCATGCAGGCGGCATGCAACTGCACCACGGGGACACACCCTTTCGACTTCAACGCATCCAGCGTGGAGGCCCAGGCCCACACGTCATGTAATCGGCGCGCCGGTTACTACGTGCGAAAAACTCCACTGCCACTTGCGCCAGTACCGCGCCTTCTCAACTGCGGAACCGGTGCCGCGACTCGAGGAAACCCTGCGCACAGCCCAACAGTGCCAACCAAGCGCATCGGTCACGGGTCAGTCGGCCGCGGGAGAAGGCGCGACGGTCGATATGGCTAGAAGTGGGCCGGCAGTAATGACGGCGACAGGCGGGCGGAAGCAGCAGTCAAATCGTCTGCAGGCTCACGTCCCCTCCCAGAGCAGCAGGGGAGCTCTCTCCCACAGCGTGAAGACGACGCGCCCGTGTTCCGTCCCTCGAACGGCTCGCGCAACAGCTGCCCTGCGAACCACTCGTCCCGTCGCATTAACTCCGCGGCAGGGCAGGCGACACCTTTGGCAGGCGAAGCGGGCGACGCTTCACCTCCGCCATGATGACCGCGTCAAAAAAGGTGCGCCACATCGTTCAATTTCGTATCCTTTTCCTCTTCCCCTTTCTCTCTTGCTACAGGGGCCGGGAAAGGGGATACTACGAAAGGGATCCTTCTCTGCGAAGGAAGCGGGCCCCGCGCCCTCCTACTGATCAGAGGTTCGAAGGCTGGCCCCTCAGAAGGGTTCGACAGCCACCCCAGAGCACTCGGGCTCCGCGCCCACTACTGGTCAGAGGTTCAAAGGCTGGCCCCTTGGAAGGGTTCGACAGCCGCCTCAGGCCACTCGGGCTCCGCGCCCACTACTGATTAGAGGTTCGAAGGCTGGCCCCCCGAAGGGTTCGACAGCCGCCTCAGAACACGCAGAGCGAGGGATGACTCTGGGTACGTCCGATACATGGCCGAGGCTCGGGCTACGCTCCTAAGGTACCCTAGGACATTTCTAAGACCAGCAGGAGCGATTCTGTAACGGAATACCATCAGAGGGAGGCATCGAGCCCTCGGACCCTATCAAACGGGACCGGGTCCGGCAAATCACATGCAGGTACTTTTGGAGCACGCCTCTGGGCCACTAGCCGACCCTTATCGAACGGGGCACGGGCGTCCACTCGGATCACCCGTTAGCAACTCACTGGAGACACCATGTTCGACGCCCTCCAAGGGCAACATGGCGCTTTCCCCTCCTCCTCCTTGTGGAAAGGCGACGGAGGGGCGTATGATAAAAGCCGAGTCAGTCCTTGACCGTCCTCTCGCTCTGTGCAGAGGATCGGGGGCTGCTCTCGCAAACCCGGCTCCGGCCAAACCGTTGACAGCGTCAACATACCAGCCCGAGAACTCGAAACCTGACCATGCACCCCGGCTACGATCAGATCGCATGAGGGAACAACAAGACCGACCGAGGCGTCACGAAAGGCACTAAGACCTCGGAGGAGTCAAACCACTCCTCCGAGGCCTCGGGGGCTACACCCGGCGGGTGCGCTCGCGCGCACCCACCGGAACGAAATGCAACCGAGAAAGGCCGGTCCCCTTGCAAAAAAGTGTGATAAAGCCTCCAAGCGAGTACCAACACTCCCTTTGAGGCTCGGGGCTACTGTTGGGGACCATATTTAGGGGTATCCCCAAGACTCCTAAAACTCGGCTGGTAACCACCATCAGCACAAGCTGCAAAGGCCTGATGGGCGCAATACAGGTCAAAGCTCCGTCCACTCAAGGGACACGATCTCGCCTCGTTCGAGCCCAGCCTCGGGCAGGAACAGTAGACCCAGGTGGATTCACGCCTCGCCCGAGGGCCTCCTCAAGCAACGGGCGCACCTTCGACTCGCCCAAGGCCCAGCTCGGGCAGGCTTCACGGAGAAGCATCCTTGGCCAGATCGCCTCGCCAACCGACCGTATCGCAGGAGCATTCAATGCAAGGATCGCCTGACACCTTATCCTGACGCGCGTTCCTCAGTTGGCAGGGCCGAAATGACCGCAGTCACTTAGCCCCTCCACTGACTGACCTGACAGGAAAACAGCGCCGCGTGCCCTGCTCCAACTGCTGTGCCACCCGCTAGGGTAAGGCCGACAGCAGCCGAGTCCAGCCTTAGGCGCCATAGGAAGCTCTGCCTCGTCCGACCCTAGGGCTCGGCCTCCGCCTCGACCCCGTAAGACGGTCTCTGCCTCGCCCGACCCCAGGGCTCGGACTCAGCCTCGACCCCGGAAGACGGTCTCCGTCTCGCTCGACCCCAGGGCTCGGACTCAGCCTCGACCTCGGAGGAGTCACCGCCTCGCCCGACCTTGGGCTCGGACCGACCACGTTACAGGGGGGGCATCACTACCCTACCCCTAGCTAGCTTAGGCTACGGGGAACAAGACCGGTGTCCCATCTGGCTCGCCCCGGTAAACAGGTAATGATGGCACCCCGCGTGCTCCCATGACGACGGCGGTTCTCAGTCCCTTACGGAAGCAAGGAGACGTCAGCAAGGACCCGACAGCCCCTACAGTTGTGCTTCTACAGGGCTCAAGCGCTCCTCCGACGGCCACGACATCACATGAACAGGGCACTAACACCTCTCCGACAGCCACGTCGGCATGTACATAGGGCTCTGGCTCCTCTCTGCTAGACACGTTAGCATATTGCTACACCCCCCATTGTACACCTGGGCCTCTCCTTACATCTATAAAAGGAAGATCCAGGGCCCTCGTACGAGAAGGTGGCCGCGTGGGAGGACGGGCTGACGGGTAGTCTCTCTCTCTCCCTCTCCCTCGCGAACGCTTGTAACCCCCTACTGCAAGCGCATCCGCCTTGGGCGCAGGACAACACGAGCCGCGGTTCCCCTTTTTGTTCCCCCTTGTGTTCCGTCTCGCGCCGACCCATCTGGGCTGGGACACGCAGCGACAATTTACTCGTCAGTCCAGGGACCCCCCGGGGTCGAAACGCCGATAGAAGGTTTGCAAGTATTTAATTCAATAATATTAGCATGTAAAATAGCATTCTCATCTCTAAGATTGGAAATAGAAACATTGCAAACATTTAAATCTTTAGCCTTAGCAATTAATTTTTCATTCTCAATTTTAAGGCTAGAGAGAGATGCATTCAATTTTTCAATCTTAGCAATCAAATTAGCATTATCATTTCTAAGACTTACAATTGAATCATCATAACTATCTAACTTCTCAACCTTAGCAATTAATTTAGCGTTCTCATTTCTAAGGATGGAAATGATAGCATGGCAAGTGCTTAGCTCACTAGTTAATTTTTCACAATTTTCTATCTCCTGAGCATAAGCATTTTTAACTTTAACATGCTTCTTATTTTCTTTAATAAGGAAGTCCTCTTGGCTATCCAAGAGTTCATCCTTCTCATGAATGGCACTAATCAATTCATTTAATTTTTCCTTTTGTTGCATGTTTAAGTTGGCAAAAAGGGTGAGCAAATCATCCTCACCATCACTAGAGCTAGCCTCATCACTAGATGTTGCATATTTAGTGGAAGCTCTAGATTTTACCTTCTTCTTCTTGTCGTCCTTTGCCATGAGGCACTTGTAGCCGACGTTGGGGAAGAGAAGACCCTTGTTGACGGCGATGTTTGCGGCGTCCTCGTCGGAGGAGGAGTCGGTGGAGCTCTCATCGGAGTCCCACTCCCGGCAAACATGGGCATCGCCTCCCTTCTTCTTGTAGTATCTCTTCTTCTCCTTCTTCTTTCCCCTCTTGTCGTCGCCCCTGTCACTGTCACTAGAAATAGGATATTTTGCTATAAAGTGACCGGGCTTACCACATTTGTAGCAAACTTTCTTGGAGCGGGGTTTGTAATCCTTCCCCCTCCTTTGCTTGAGGATTTGGCGGAAGCTCTTGATGATGAGAGCCATCTCCTCGTTGTCGAGCTTGGAGGCGTCGATGGGAAGTCTACTTGGTGTAGACTCTTCTTTCTTCTCCTCCGTCGCTTTGAATGCGACAGGTTGCATCTCGGGTGTGGAGGAGGCGCCTTGCTCGATGATTTTCTTGGAGCCTTTGATCATCAATTCAAAGCTCACAAATTTTCCTATCACTTCCTCGAGAGACATTAGTTTATATCTTGGATCACCATGAATTAATTGAACTTGAGTGGGGTTAAGAAAAACGAGTGATCTAAGAATAACCTTGACCATTTCATGGTCATCCCATTTGGTGCTCCCGAGGTTGCGCACTTGGTTCACCAATGTCTTGAGCCGGTTGTACATTGCTTGTGGCTCTTCCCCTTGGTGAAGCATGAAGCGACCGAGCTCCCTCTCGATCGTTTCCCTCTTGGTGATCTTGGTCACCTCGTCTCCTTCGTGCGTGGTCTTGAGCACGTCCCAAATCTCTTTGGCACTCTTCAACCCTTGCACCTTATTATACTCCTCTCGACTTAGAGAGGCAAGGAGTATAGTAGTGGCTTGGGAGTTGAAGTGCCGGATTTGGGCTACCTCGTCCGAGTCATAACCTTCATCCCCACGGATGGTTCCTGCGCACCAAACTCAACAATGTCCCAACTGCTAGCGTGGAGTGAGGTTAGATGGTGCCTCATTTTATCACTCCACATACAATAATCTTCACCATCAAAAACCGGTGGTTTGCCTAGTGGGACAGAAAGTAAAGGGGTACGTTTGGAAATGCGAGGATAGCGTAAGGGGATCTTACTAAACTTCTTGCGCTCATGGCACTTAGAAGTGACGGAAGGCGTGTCGGAGCCGGAGGTGGAAGGCGACGAAGAATCGGTCTCGTAGTAGACTACTTTCTTCATTTTCTTCTTCTTGTTGCCACTCCGGTGCGACTTGACGCGGGGAGGTGACTCCTCCCTCTTCTTGTTGCCGGACTCCCCCGATGGAGCCTTCCCGTGGCTTGTGGCGGGCTTCTCGCCGGTCACCATCTCCTTCTTGGTGTGAGCTCCCGACATCACTTTGAGCGGTTAGGCTCTTAATGAAGTACCAGGCTCTGATACCAATGGAAAGTCGCCTAGAGGGGGGGTGAATAGGCAAATCTGAAATTTATAAAGTTTAAGCACAACTACAAGCCGGGGTTAGCGTTAGAAATAAAGTCGCGTCCGAAAGAGAGGGCGAAAACAAATCACAAGCAAATAAGAGCGGATGACACGGTGATTTGTTTTACCGAGGTTCGGTTCTTGCAAACCTACTCCCCGTTGAGGTGGTCACAAAGACCGTGTCTCTTTCAACCCTTTCCCTCTCTCAAACGGTCACTTAGACCGAGTGAGCCTTTCTCTTCAATCAAATGGGACACTTAGTCCACTACAAGGACCACCACAACTTGGTGTCTCTTGCTTTGATTACAAGTGAGTTGGAAAGAATAATAGAGGAAGAAGAAAAGCGATCCAAGCGCAAGATCTCAAAAGAACACAAAAGTCTCTCTCTCTCTAGTCACTAATTTATTTGGAGTGATTCCGGACTTGGGAGAGGATTTGATCTCTTTGTTTGTGTCTTGGAATGAAGTCTATAGCTCTTGTATGAGGTTTGATGGCTAAAAACTTGGATACTTTGAAGTGTGGTGGTTGGGGGGTATTTATAGCCCCAACCACCAAAATGGTCGTTGGTGAGGGCTTCTGTCGTATGACGCACCGGACAGTCCGGTGCGCCACCGGACACTGTCCAGTGCACCAGCCACGTCACCAAGTCGTTGGGTTCCGACCGTTGGAGCTTCTGACATGTGGGCCACCGGATAGTCACTATTCACTGTCTGGTGCGCCTTCTGCGCGCGCAGACGCGCACTGTAGCGTTTCACTGTTCCTCTGCAGACGACCGTTGGCGATGTTTAGCCGTTACTACGCTGGCACACCGGACAGTCCAGTGAATTATAGCGGAGTGGCTCCCCAAATTCCCGAAGCTAGCGAGTTGGAGAGAATCCACCCTGGTGCACCGGACAGTCCGGTGCGCCAGACCAGGGCAGCCTTCGGTTGCTTTGCTTCTTTCTTTTTGAACCCTTTCTTTGAACTTTTTATTGGTTTATTGTGAACCTTTGGCACCTGTAGAACTTATGATCTAGAGCAAACTAGTTAGTCCAATTATTTGTGTTGGGCAATTCAACCACCAAAATCATTTAGGAAAAGGTGTGAGCCTATTTCCCTTTCAACAACGAGCCAACCCGACCAACCCAACCTGTCCTAAAAAATCTGACCCGCTCAATGCAACGGGTGGGCATGGACCATAGTTTTTGATCCGATATAATCCATGGGTCAAACACTTACCATGATTGTTGATACTCCATTCATATAGCTCTAGACACTCAAAGTGCTTAAAGATCACTTGGTGATTAATGTAGTTGCTTTGCAAATTGTTTAGGTTATGTAGGTTGTTGTATTAAACACTTGCTCTAGATTATGCCTAGTGAGTAGAAGTGAGCAATAGACACATCTAACCATCGGTGCTTGTGTGCACCTTTGTAGCTCTTTATACTTGCACACACCACTGTAGTTGTAGTTTGAGGGCTATTAGTCTTGCAAGACCACCCAAACTATGTTTAGGCGTGGTCGCCACTTTGCGGCATATTCAACCAAAAACTCGATGGTAGAGACAACGATGAACATCCAGAATCAAAATTGGAGACACTTGTGCGTGAGGACCGAATGCTATCTATATAGTTACCTAATAGGGAGCTTGGCCCTCATGTGGGCTTCTATTGCATGGGGCTCTAAAAAGAACTAAGAGAAAGTTTATGTGCTTTAAAAACATCGACACGTCAACTAGAGTTTATATCTCTATCACATTTAAGCCTTTATATTTATGCTGCATTATCTTGGTCATGTGCTTCACATTTCTAGCTTAGAATTTTACTAGTGAATAAGGTTAAAACCTATATTATATAACTCTTTAGGATAGAGATAACAACACTTAGTCAAAATTATAGTTGCACATATAAATACTTAGTTATTTGTATATATTTTGATTACACCCCGTTTGGATCATTGGAATTGAATTCCATTCTAATAATAGTAATATTAGGCATATATCAATTAAACTAATTCGGTTTTATGGAAAATATATCAGTATACTATTATTAGCAAGATATCGGAGATACTTATGTGTTACATTTTTGTTATAGAGGAGTGAGTCAAAGATCAGTCTTGTAAGTTACAGAGTAGAAACAAATTCTAGTAATACATAAAATCAGTTCCCATCCTCCACCCCATAAATTTGAGATAAGCTTATATCAGAACTTTGGAAAGTGATGGAATATCAAATTCCAAGCTAAATAGGTTATTTTATTAAGTGCATTCCAATTCCTCTAAAATAAAGGGATCCAAACGCCCCATTAAAGAAAAAATAGAGATCATAGATTGTCTAGCTCATCTCTCTTAGGCATCATCATTCCCTATAGTGTGTATGTGAGCGCTGCTACACGTATGACTCCAGTGCTAGACTTAGGTACGACTAGGAACATATACAGTCTGATTGGTTGCCTGCTACTCGCCAACCTGGTTCTGCGCATGCGTTGACCATGTCGCAGCTTTTGATTGGATGCTTGCATGAGAATGGTTGAGCCTGCATGTGTGGGTGCATCTTATACCAAACCAGACTCTTTTGGTTGCATGCGCAGGAACACAGAAAAATAGAGTTTGGGGTAAACCAGTCCCGCGCGTGCCATGCATTAGTTGCCTAGGCAACCAATCACATAGATAATGACTTGATTCATTAGTTTAGAACAAAAGCCAATAGAAGTCGTAGATCAAAGCTGGTTGTACTCCAATCATATGAATGTGTCGTTCGTGAAGAATTTTCAAGTGTGTATATATAGTACGTACATTGTGATGGTTTATATTTATAAGTGTAGAGTATAAAATATCATACATGTGTTCTATTGGTTAGATAGGTGTAAATACAGATCTAGAGCTAACAACCATAGTTCAAATTCTTATTTATGTACAATTTCAGTTTTTTACCATTTAAATATTAAATATGAAACCATGGAAAATCGGTGAAAACCGTGAGATATGTACATAATAGATATAGCCGGCCAGCCCTTATATACGGTTACAGAGATAAGGAAATATCTCGTTTGGTTCTGTTTTCATAAGCCACGAAATCTCCCCTATATATTTATATAAAAATATAGATAGATCTCTCTAATCAATCAATCTATTATTATGGGTCATCTCTATTGTTTTCATTCTCTCCATGGTAAATAAGCCCTGTACCTAATCCAAAATCACAACGCTGACCTCAGAAGCCTCAGCTCTGACGGTACATACAGCCGAGGACAAACAGTACAAAACAGGGCACTAATGTGCACCTACTGGATGAGGTTCAGCTTGGGCAGCTGCCACATGTCGCTGTGAGTTGTCATCCAATCAACAGATAGTTGGGAAAGAAAATTGGGGGAGTGAAACAAAACAACTGTGATTATAACCATAGTTCAGGTTTCGCTTGGTCGCTTCATGGTTCCCCTTCCCCCCCGACCAACCTCAGGCTGCTCCAGCTTGTGAGTTCCTTCCCAGAGTACCTTGTGCAGACCCTGATGGGTCATGCTATGTTCAGTCATGAGGCTGTTTAGAAGAGCTCTTCAGAGTTGAATTTGTTCCACGCCTCCTGTTTTTTAAAGCACGGAGCAGAATTGCTGAAGTTAGAGCATCTCCAATAGTTTCTAAAAAAAACTACTTGGTAAATTAATGAGTTTTTCAAGTGACTAAAAAAAGTTGAAAGCATATTTGTTGGCTTCCTCAAACAGTTTCCAAGATCTCGCTCACAGCAGATAAAAGTTAATTTTACATCAGAAATCCAGAACTATTTCTAAATCACCTCAACCACTTCTATACCTTCTGTCTTCCATATTTGCATCAGAAACCCTGTCATACTTATTCTTTCCCACCTCTTTCCACCTTCGGATTGGGGTGAAGTTATGCACGCGTACATATCCATGCAGCGAGGTCGGTTTTTCCAAGTGCGGAAAGATTGGGAGTTGAGACAGGGAGTGGTTGGAGAGCAGTTTTTTTTTCAATCTTGACAAAAAATCTAGATCAAAAGTGGGTTTTGGAAACTCTTGTAGATGCTCTTAGTTGGATATTTCAACTACAGAAACACAGAATTACCGTCCAGAATTTTCAGTTATTATCTATTTATCTGGTAAAATGAACATAATTATAACTGGAAAACCAAAGATCAATAGCTCCTAATGCATATATGTTATAATCATATACAGTAAATGGAAATAAAATAAATAGTGCAAAGAAATTCCAGTAATCAGCACAGTGCATTAAAAAAATTAAATTACACAACCAATAGTTGTTTTAATTCTAAGACCACTATTTTTTCCTGTTAACTTCAATGACTAGAGTATGAAGCAGGCTGTCAGGTTATTATCAAGATTAGCATTGATCTGAATGTAGGCAGGTACTTCCCAGGCACCAGATGGTGGTCCAAGCTGACACAATGATTGTTGCAATAAACATTCTGTTCTGGCATGTGCCAAAGATAACATCAAACTATAAACGCTCAGTACTTTCCATGTATCATCCAGGCACTGGCACCCCGACCCCAACTTTGCTTCCATGGACCACGCATGCAATAATTGGAAATATTAAGAGAAGCTCAACAGTAAATGTGAAAAGACCTGTGTTCAGCAAAACAGGTGACACCTATCTAGCTCATATGTTTTCTTGATGTCAGAAAAAGAGAAGTTTTTGCTGTCTTGAAACCATGTTGGCATGTAAGCAGTAAGCTGCAACAAATGTTTTGAGGGCAATACACACCTTAAGGAGATCAAAAACCTTCTCAGCGATATATTTCTGTTGGAGATTTGCACCCTTTTGCTGCACCTTGTCAGGATGGATACACAACGTTGCTTTTCTGTACACTTTTTTAACAGCAGCAGCAGTGATCAAATCGGTAAGGGATACAGGTTGCCATCCACATTCTGGCCAAAGAACCTATTCCGAAAGAATAAACGAATTAAAACAGAAAGTCATCAAAAGTTCTTTTAACTAATCAAAAACATTTCTACAAATTAAAAATAGGTTGTCTTTAAAGCATTGGCATCATGTACAATTCTTACTTTGAGTATCATGGTTGTTACGGCGGTAAGGCGGCCTACATCGGTCTAGGACTTTTTTACCTTTTAAGCACCTAAGACGCGAGGCGAGACGACTTCATAGACATATAAGGCGAATAATAACAAAAAAATACATAAGTAAATAGATAGATCATAGATATTATAGGACATACAAGTTCTAATGCATAGCATAGTTTGCAAAATACTATCATAGTTGATAGTTCATAAAAACTATTCATGTAAGACAAATTATTTTATATAAATGATTTTTTGATAGACGTGTGTGTCATAAGTGTTTATTTGCTGGTTTAGTTAAATTTGTGAAAGTTTCACTTATTTTATCTCCACGCAGCAAAAGCCGTCATCCCATACTGTAGGCTGCGACAAGCATAGGCCCGGGTTATTGTTGGTGTTTGGACCACGGGCCCTTAACCAACCAGTAAATGTGCCGCGTGGCCGGCTCTAGATGGTGTGCGAGGTGACACAAGCGATTATCCTGGTTCGGGCTACTCAAGCCCTACTTCCAGCAGAGAGGATGAGGCTTATATTACTCGCACCGTGGTGCCTGTAATAGGGGTTTACAAGCACAGCGGGAGAGGGGAAGTCCCCAAGTCCCTAGAGATGATTGAGGCAAGTGCCAATATCTAAGACAGAGTGAGAAAGCGAGAGCTCATCTTGTGTGTCTCCCCCTTTGTGGAGGGACCACTGCCCTATTTATACACCAATGGGAGCGTCCGCAGTGAAGCTGAGTCTTGTATTCGAAGGAGATGCCCTGGCATCTGACGTGACGACGAACCATGCAGTAGATTCGTGCTTGTTGACTTCCCGTAGAGAGCCGAGACCGAGACCGAGGGGTTGTCTGTACGCCCGAGCCCCCGAGGGAGAGGCCACCCATGTCGTAGTGGTTGTAAACAGCGTCCGGGTATGGGCCAAAGGCTGCTTACGGAGCACGTCATCGTCCTGGTGCGTGATGACGTCAAGATTCCCTGCAGTACTCATCGAGATTAGAGCCCCTGCTTGGTTGATGCAGAAGTCTTCCCGAGGCGCTAGCCGAGCCATCTCTCGACGTGTGCTACAGTCGGGCGGAGTGACTGTCTGCGGGATTCGCGGCGCAGTCGGTAGTCGAGGCCAAGCTCGGGCGAGGCGGAGAACTTGCCCGAGGGCCGTGCTCGGGTCGCAGAGGTTACGCCCGAAGACTCGTCCGCTCGACTTATCGTTTTAGGTGTCCCATCGAACGACGTCAGGTGGCGTGCGCGCACTGTTTGGCACTAGCGTAATCATACTGTTGCGCTAGATGTGATCGTTGTCTTGTCCAGCACTGTGCTCCACTGCCACGGCCCGGGTTGGCACACGCATTAAATGTGCATGTTCCCTGCCTATTTTCGAGTGCCCTTGTCCTATCTGCTTGAGGCCGGCTCGGGTGAGACAGGCTGGCTGAGGCGACCTCGGGCGAGGCGGAGCAAGTGGTGTTGACCTCGGGTGAGGTGGAGCTCTGCTCGAGGTGGGAGACCTTCGGGGGACGTCTCGGTTTTTTTGTAGGTGGCTCGGCTGTCACCCTTCGGGAGTTTGGTCCTTATTTCTTTGAGTGCGTTCGTTAGGCGGATAACTCGGGTGTCCCTAAGTATCGCCCCTGACAGTTATTATGAACTATGCTGAATCACCGTGAGAAAAATGTTGACCGACTGCTCGAGCCTGACCACCCAGCTCTCGTCCGAGGAAGAAACCATGGCGTCGTCTGCTCCGAATCCGTTCAGGGGCGCGGCGGACTCCTCGACGAGCACCTCTGGCTGCTGCTGTCTGATTGCCTCCACACGCGAACCTCCTCATGCACGGCAGGCGAGCGGCGCAGCAGGCAAGCGAGCACGGCAGGCAGGGCGAGCAGGGGCTGGTGGGGCGAGCTGGGGCAGGCGCAGGGGCGGGCCTACACGCAAGCAAGGGTATTCAATTGAATACCCATTATTTTTGGCAAAAACATTATGTATACATATATATGTTATGTATATACACTAAAATATTATAAAAAGCATAAAATCATACTATTTTACAACTATTCTGTCTAAACTTTGATTCTCACCGGCCCTCTTCATTTCTCTACTGTGCAACCCATCAAACAGTACAATAGTGTGATTTTAGATTGTCAAGAAAAATTATATTCTACTAAAATTTCGAATACCCATACTTCAAAATTTGGGCCCGCCCCTGGGCAGGCGGGCGGCACGAGTAGGGGCAGGCGAGCAAGCAAAGGAAGGTTTTGGGCGGGGCGAGGGGTGGGCTAGGGTTATTGGGATAAACCTGTCTTGGTGTCCATTGCATGCTATAAGGCGTCACGGCGAAGGGCGAACGTCTTATAGCATGTAGTGGACGCCATACGCCTAAAAGGTAAGGCGTCGCCTAAGTCGTCCTTTCTCCAGCGCCTTGGCACTTAAGCGGCGCTTAATGGACGCCATAACAACCATGTCGAGTATTGTCCACAACCAAACATTTTCTTGGCATGGTATGTCTCGAGAGGCAAACATTACTTCTGACAATGTTGTACAATATTGCTTAAAACCTGAAGCCAGAAATACTAGCAGTAGATCTAGGTGCCTGTATAAGAGCCTCATAGCCTAACTTGGACTAGGGGCACAAAATGGTACTCATTATGCGTCCACGGTAATAAATGGATTGTATTTGTATAAAATCACAAACGGGATGAAAACAACCATATGTTTGAGTAGACAGCTAAAGACCTAAATGCCAGTTTTTATTAAAGAAAAGCGCCCACATAACAAACATAATTTGTAAAAATGAATGAGTGAAATGCTCCAATCTAGAGGTTTCAGCTCACATATTGTAAAGTTGATAGCAATGCACGCAAATTGCCTTCTTTTCCAGCAGCCCAGCGCTTAATCTCGAAGTCCAGTGTTTCCGCAAGCCTCTGGAATTATCAGAAAAACAATTTGAATGAACTCGATGAAGTGAGGAACTAGTCACTAGCAGCCAATAAAGTGCATTTAAAAGGACAGATTATATGTTGATAATTCAAGATTATGAATTTAATCTGTATTTACGAGTCACAACAGAGTACTTACATGTCTCTCAGCCTGGTCCCTTTGTTGCTGCATGTCACGTTCATTCTTCTCAGCCAAAGCCTTTGCCTGTGAGTATAGGAAACAAATAAAAAAACATGCATTGCAATCTCTTTATCCTAAAAAGAATGCTTTAAACAAAATTCAACTAGGAACATACAAGCATCCACTACAATATCATCAACAACAAAAGCAACAAAGCATTTTTGTCTCGATCAAGTTGGGGTAGGTATCCAGGAACATATACGTATCCATAGATATTAAATTGTAGTATAGAACGCTACACGAGATGACTTTTAATTTGTGTCATAGTACATTACCGCTCGTTCACGAGTTCTTTGATGCCGTTCCAACCTAGCACGTCTTCTTTCTTCGCTCTCCCCATCAACTTCTTGAAATTCATTTGATGACGTAGGAGCTAAAATAACAAATAAATCGAAAACACAGTTACTTAAATGTTTGGACGGACACTGATTCAGTACCATACTTCTCGAACGATCAGTACCTCCTCCAAATAATGCAGACAAGTCATCAGCAACATTTGCTGTTGATGATGCCTTTTTCATTGATGTCGAAGTGGAAGTCCCTCTATTTTGCGTTTGAGAATCAAACATAGAATCCTAATAATTCCACAATTATAAAACAGTGAGGAAATTGCAACGAATAAAACTCTGGAACGGAAATTTTGGTAGAATAATCACCACAGTTGGAGCCCTTTGCTTCGGAGCACTATTAGCTCGGGCACCCATACCAAATAAGGATTCTAGATCATCTGGTTTGCTTGTTTTTTCTCTTGCAGCTGCAGCAGCAGCAGCCTGTCTTTCCCGAGCCTCAGCAGCAGCCCTTTCCACTGCTGCTCGTTCAGCTCTCTTCCTCACTTCTTGCTGAGCTCTCTCCACAGCAGCTTTTTCTGCTGCAGCCCTATCCCTCGCTTGACTAGCAGCTTTCTCCTTAGCTTCAGTAGCAGCCCTTTCGTTTGCTTCTGCAGTAGCCCTCTCTGCTCGATCTTTAGCATCCGCTGCTGCCCTCTCACGTGCTTCCTGTTGGGCTCTTTGCACAGCAGCACGTTCTGAACGTTTCCGTGCCTCCCTCTCTGCTTTTGCACGAGCTTCAGAAGCTGCCCTTTCTCGTGCCTCCTTTGTAGCCCTCTCCACTGCTTGCCTAGCTCTTTCTCTTTCTCTATGTCGCTCAAGTTCTCTCTCCTCTTCAAGTCTTCGTTGCTCTCTTTCCTTTTCCTCTTTTTGCTTCATCTCTCTTTCTTGTTCTAGTCTTTCATTTCTCTCTTTGTCCTCACGATCCTGGGCATACGACCTTATTACATTATCTCGTTCCTGTTGTTCTCTATTTCTAAGCTTTGCATCACGCTCTCTCTCTCGTACTTCCTTGGCATGTTTGAACTTTGCCTCAGCTTTATCCATAGCCTCTTTCATAGCCGCTGCTGCCGTACTTCTCTCAAATTCTTCCTCATTAAACGTATGCACATTCTGAGACTTACCCATGGTAAAATCTTCTAGTCCATCTACTGTAGAAACACCAGCCTGATTTGAGAAACTCCTTTGATGGTCATTGTTTTTCCTAGACCGCCGCAGATGTTCATCTTTTCTTGTTGATCTTGATCCATGTTTTTGCTTAACTGCAAGAGGTGGCGGTGGCCTTGAAGGTGGTGGGGCACTAGTTGGCTGTGTGAAGAGGGGAATCTCAGAAGCTGTAAGCCATATCTCATCTTCGGATTCATCAGATCTAGGTGACTGATCATTTATACCATTCCCACTATATTTCTCTGAGCCAATGTCAACATGGACATCAGAATATCTGGCAGACTGTGACTTAGGAAAGATATTTTCAAAATCCTCAACAGAAGGTTGTTGGGAGGAGTTTCTTTTAGAAAAATCCTGTACAGGGTTTGAGTTTTGGGCTCTGCTTGACTCATTCCTATCTTTCGATCCATTGTCCACCTCTGGGGTAAAAAAAGGTTCAAATTTTGGAGCCTGGTTGAAAGTGCTTGAATCCTCAAACAGACTGCTCCCAACGCTAGTACTTTCACGGTTTTTCCCTTGATATTTTGCAGCTTTACCGGATTCATCCAAGGGATCTGCGAATGGATGGGCTGAGGATGAAGTTGTTTCGAGAACAACGAAGGGGTCGCTTAAGCTAGCTGATTGCTTAGATGTCGACATGGAAACTTTCTTTTGTTTTGCACCAATAGCATCCCTGAAATTAATAAATAGACATGTTAATATGTGAACATGTTTAGAAGTGGACGAAATTGCAGAAAAGGGCAATCGTTGTCGGAAATGCAGCAAATTATTATTTTCCCAAATGCACTAGATAACCTGTTAGCCCATAAATTCAAATCAGTAGTTCCTAAGCATGTCTGAGATTCAAATGTCAAAATACATCATAACAAAACAAACTTGCGAACTATGGAGCACTCAAACAAGTACCAAACATGGCTATAAAAAAGAACGGTACAATTCTCGGTCAGATTTGTGGATGACATGGTTTTAAAGTCGTCCGACTAATCGCGATTAGTCGCGATTAGTCGGACTTATCGCTGCTGCAAGGCCGATTAGGGCCACCGACGCGATTAGGGCGACTAGAAACCTAGTCGTCCGACTAATCGCGATTAGTCGGCGATTAGTCGTCCGATTAGGCTTGTTCTCGACTAGGTGCTCTGTTTTGGGCTCCAGGCTGCTCTTTTCTATTTGGGCCGGCCCACCAGGGGAGCTGAAACTGAGCGCCAATGTGCCAATGTCGTTACCCCTCTTGTACAGTCTTTTACCCTAGCTGGAGTTGAGCGCTGCCGCCTTCATTTGCTTGCTGCTAACTGCTCTGAGCGCCGCCGCCCTCCTCTGCTTGCTGCTGCTCTGAGCGCCGCCGCCCTCCTCTGCTTGCTGGACTGGAGATGGACTGCTGAGTGCTGACTGCTGTGTTGAGCGCCGCCGCCCTCATCTTCTTGTTGGAGCTGGACTGCTGACTGCTGAGCGCCGCCTGCTCTGCTCAAAGTTCAGACCATCCTCCACTCCCTTTTGCTCTGTTGTTCTTTTGCTGGAACAGAGATGAGCACTTCTGGTAATCCCTCCCTCCTCTAGTCTTTTGTTCTTTTGCTGGAAACAGAGATGAGCACTTCTTGAGTTGCTCTTTGCTTGCTGCAGATGGGGATGGGAGTCGACTAGGATTTGCAATCTAGTATACTGTTATATATATATGGTCCTGTTATAGATGGACGACTATAGGACGACTAGAGAGTCGACTAGGATCGACTAATCGAGCTAATCGACGACTAATCGCGATTAGTCACCTTATCGGTGCTTAGGCGACTAGAGTCGACTAGCCGACTTTAAAACCTTGGTGGATGACTTAGCATATGTACCAGTACAGGTCCAGGAAACCAACACCAACAGCACAAAAGGATTTTCTGACAAGGTGCATGGACATTGATATGAATAATCCTTTTATTCATTGATCTGGCAAAATGGAAGATAACTAGATAAGTTTTCAAGCATCATTGCACTAAGTTATTTAGATAAACATGAAGTCAAGCCTATCATAGTATAATAGGTTATTAATTTTCAAAATACGATAAATATTAAATGCATATCGTAACTGAGGGAAACTGATAATTTTTGCGATGTAAAGCTCTATGTATAACAATGTACATCATAAATGCTTTACTAACTGGTATGTATTACCAAATCAAACATAGATCATAAGGAGGCTAGAATCTAATTGTCAAAACATCCAACAAATGAACCAGCATAATTGGTCCAACTCGATCAACAGCCACATGATCCTATAGTTACCGAATACCGACAAAATCTTCCGGTTCAAATGATCAAACTGACAAAGTTATACGTATATCCAATCATAGACCATGCATACGGACAACATAACGTCTATCAATCCCATGCACATTGAATTGCATATTACCTTTGCCGCGGGGAGCTTCTCCCGCCAAAGCTTGGGATCAAATAATCGAACCCAGTAGCCGCCACAGCCGTAGGTGCCTCTGGTTTCCTCTTGTCATCCACCTCTTCCCTCACCTGTGAGCTCTTACCAAATCCACCGAGCAGGTCATCGAATGCGGGGGGCGCCTCGCGGCTCTGGCTTCCACCGAACACATCGTCATAGGGCACCGAGGAGCTCTTAACCCCAGGGACCCCGATGAAGATGTCATCATCGTAGACCGGCTTGTCGAACACCGGCGCGGAAGAGTGCTTCGGCTTAGGCGGCGGCGCGGTGGAAGCGGGCTCCTTGAACGAGTTGAAGATGTTATCGAGCGACGGCGTGGCCTTGGGCGGCGGCGGCGGGGCGGACCCGAAGAGCTCGTCGTAGGAGGGCGCGGAGGGAGCGGCGGACCCCACGGCGGATCTGGTATTGGTCCAGGCGGATCCGGAGGGACTCGAGGAGCGGGCGGCCGACATGGGCGCGGCCTTCCCCTGCGGGCGGAGGCCGAAGTCGCGGGCCAGCAGGCCCTGGAAGTCGTCCATGGCGGGCGCGCGGATCGACGGCTGCGACGCTCGCTCGCGCAGCAGCGGTAGCGAAGCCTACGCAGCTTGCCGATCGGCGCGCGTGGCGGGGCGCGGGGAGGCGGGGCGGATCTGGGCAAGAGCACGTACCCTCGCCGGGGGAGAACCGCAAGACGTGAGGAGGCAATCGGAGGAATGGGGTCGCGGGGCCCGGCGTCGGTGGGATCGTCGGAGACGCGGCGTTGCCGGAGTGGAGTGATCGCCGGCGATGGCGGAGCGGCGAACCGGAGCGGGCGAGTCAGAGTAAGAGAGAGAGAGCGGAGGAGGTGGTCTCTCTCTCTTCTCTCCCACACGCCGGTGACTGGCGAGCGGGCCCGAAGGGCGCGAGCGATATCATATCATTGCTGCCTCGTGGGGTCTCCATCTTGCGGGTCCCAGCGAAAAGTGAAAGGGGAAGTCACGAGGAAGCTTTAGCAAACTGGCGCGCACCACTGACATGTGGGGACACAAAAAAGCGGCCCGAAATGACAGTGCCTTGTGACCCGGCGCGGAGAATGGACTTTCCGGACGCGCAGGGCGTCGGTGGCGACTGACGACTGCGCGTCTGCGCCTACGCTCGCTCGTCTCTGTCGTCGGCGATGCGCGCGAGCCAGGTGGGGGATCCGGTGCACGGGACCATTCGGGGATTGAACACGTGGTGACATGTTGTTGGACGGTGCGGTGTGCCGTGTTGTAGGGCACTGGGGTCTGGGGACGGGAGAGGCGAGGTGGCGGCCCAAGGCCCGGTCCTGCCTTCCCTCGTGCGCGGACCGCGGCCGCGGGTGTCCCGATCCCGAGTCCCGCCCGACTCAGCCAAACGAAAACCAGTAATGTTGGTTGCATAGGGTGAGAAGATTAAATCTCTTTTTATTTAATTTCGATTAATAAGATTTAATCTCTTCCAATACATTTCAATCCATTCTTAATCAAACAAGCATTAACCAGGAACCCACGTACCCGTACCCGTCCCGCGAACTTCTCTTACCTAAATTAGTTACTTTGATGTATTAAAATTCTATCAAAAACTTAACACATAACTTTGGCAAACTAAACTCTAAAGTAGATGGTTCTTATTATTTTTAATCTTGCTAGTTGCTTGTTTAATTTTTATTGATTTGATATAATTTATTTATATCTGCCTTTATAATAGGGACTCTCAAGAAAATGATTCCTTGTGTGAGGACAGTTATGGAAGAAAAAACTCCCTGTGAGCATTCACAGAGACAGAAATTTTCTCCTCGCAGGAACAAGATGGCGAGCCATCCCGAGAAATTCCTCGTTGACACTTCTATGGCTCTATGAAAAAAAGATCCAATATAAGATTCTACCTGGTCTTTAAGAAACCTGATAATTCGTTTGACTTTCTTACTCTAAGTGACTCGTCTTATTTAAAAAATCATAATTATTGTTAATTATTACGGTAATATTGTTTAGTATATAATATATTTTAAATGTAGCTTTGAATTTTTTATTTTTTCGAAAAAATGAATAGGACGAGCCGGTCAAACATGACAAAAAAAAGTCAAGAGAGTATTTTTGTTAAAAACACAAGAGAGAAGAGTAAGGATCTAGAATATATTGTACCTTGGTACAAATCTGAAACTCTGGACCCATTATATCTGAGGACATAGAAGAGTAGTTCTTCTCGTTGTTCGTTTACAGAATATGTAATTATATACACTGCAAATCGGCGAAAACCTCATTGAGAGAATGAGCTTACCGGACCAGACCAGACCTCTAGAGCAGACGTGCCCAAGTGCAACAGCCGAAATAAACTGCCATCGAAGTGGGGGCAGGCTAACTCTCATCGTCCGATTCAAACGGCTGAAGCCGCCTGACCGACTGGAGGACATCGGGGCGACCAGAGCCCGGCCCGGCGCTCCCCAGAATGGACTTCACCTTGGGCACACTCATCGAGTGCAGCGGTTGCGTCGGCGTCGTCTTCCGGTTCACCTCCTTCAGCACCGACCTGACAGCCGGGGACCTGCCGATGCCGCTAAGACCGGCCCCGGCCCCGGCCTCGGCCTCGGCCTGCGCCGCAGCCTTGCCCTTCCCCTTGCCTGCCTCGTACTTGTGCATGTCGTAGAGGAGCTCACGCTGGAGCTGCTTGTCCGCCACCAGGATCTCCTCCATCTCGTTCTTGTAGTCCTTGAGCAGCGCGCGCAGGCACTCCATCAGGCACCCGATCAGCGGGCTGTTCTTGCTCTCCAGCAGCCGCTTCAGCTCGATGAAGATCGGGACGGCGATCTGGATCAGGTTCTTCTTAGCGACCTGGGTCACCGCCCTCCCTTTGGCCGCCAGGAGCGCGCTGGCTGTTCCTCCGCCCTCACCGCCTTCCTCGTCCATCTCGGAATTCTCTGATAAGATGTTGGGGTGGATGCGCATCTCCTTGCAAGCCAGTATCTGCAGAGCATCCTGTTCACAAAAAACTAAATCATCACAACTACAGAAAAACAGCATTATACAAAATATTTTTCTCGGTACATATTTGCAGGAAACCATCTGAGTTCTGAACATATTGATTCCCACCTGAAGTACAGCCCTTCCACCAGCATCATCAACACTGAGCAAGCCATCGCAAACAGCTGCCAAGATCTCAGCACATAACTTGGCCGACGTGGCTAAAAGATGCTCTGGTGCCATTTGTTTCAGCAAAGAGACATAAATGTGCATTCTCTTTGACCTCGTGCTTTCATCAGTGCCACTGCAAAAAAGAATGAGCGTGATAAAAAAAATTAAGCTAGGAATGAAGCATCTCTCTTGCAAGGACTAAGAAGAACAGTTTGAGTTGTTTTACCGAATTGCAAAAAGGGCAGGTCTTCTGTCTAAACTTCCCTGAGACTGAGAGTCGCTATATACACCATGTCCAGTGCAATCGTTTAGAACATATATAGCTTCAATGAAACTATTGTATGCAAGAAGTGGCGCTTTAGCTGCAAAATTTAAGCAGATGTTAATCAGTGACTTGGGACATGTTAGTCAGTTGCTTAAAACAAGAAAAAGTTTAGTACAAAAATAAATACCTTTTAAGATGTTCCCGAAGAGGTAGTCCGCCAAATGCCTAATCTTCTCAGACTCATCAACTAAAGATGGCAGAAATCGAAGGAAGAGAACCCCTCTCCACTTTACATAGTCCCTCTGGACAAAAATAACAGCCTCAGTAACCATGACCCAATATTCAGAACAAAGCATTACAGAAGTGATTAGCACCTGCAATAACTTAGAGAGTAGGATAAATGTTTGTCTCCGTACTACTTCACAGGGATCACGTAGTGATTTTGTTATTTTTGGCATATAACTGTAGAAGCATCATAAAGGAGTCAGTTAAACACATGCACAAATAAGACTTCAACCGATTGGAAAAATAAATATACGAAACATCTTCATAAATCTGTGAAACATAACTGATAAAATTGTCTTCAAAAAATTCTATTTTACATCATTAACCTTAAGGCCAGTCTCAACGAAAATTTCATGGCATTAAATAAGCTGACATGGCATAGTATAAATAAAGAGGTGATAAAAATTTCATGGGATGAAATAAGTTTCATGAGGATAAAATTTGTTTACACTGATTTTAACACCTGCGAGTCTTGGAAACAAAGCCATGAAACTCCTATTGAGACTGGCCTAACCACCAACATAGTAACAGACTAATATCTTCTTCTCCAATATGCGACAAGAATTGAAGCACGTGGCCAGAATAGTAGAATCTTTAAAAATGAGATAATTTTTCAACTTTATTTTGGGGAAACATACATAATCATAGTTAAATGGTTTAATATCTATATCTATACTATAATCTATTAAGAACCTAATGTGGACACCTGGTGCTACCACGACTTCACCCTCCCCACCTTAATGTTTAGAAATAAACAATAATTATATTTGCAGGCAACGCACGGGCATATACCTAGTATTAATATATATGATCATTATTGGGTCCTTTAGCTTAGAAAATGGACAGGTACACAAAAAAGGAACACTGAGAATCAAATTTCATTCATCAAAGAGTTGTTGGAATAAGCCGATTGTCCTAACATTCCAAGGTGGAAAAAGTTGAAGTTACAGATTTTGTAGAGTGACAAAAGTCCTAATGGAGAGAAAACCCGAAAGAATTCTGTTGGAGCGTAGCGTCGTAGCCTTTTTAGCGATGTGCCATATCATAACCCGAGTATGATATTAAATGAGCAAAGGCCGGGTCAACACTTTCTCGATGATGTGTTGTGTCGTGATCTTGACACAATCTCAAGTGAGAAAGGATTGGATCGCTGCTCCTTAGTGGTGTGCTACATCAGTGACCGAGTGTAGTGAAAAATATGTAAGGGTCTTCACATCATCGATAAGTGCGAAGGGTAAGAAAACTTTTTTCTTGAACGCGCAGGAGAGCTACGCATCTTTATATTAGAGGTAGAACAACAGCCAACAAGACTTACATCCAAGCTAAAACATGAAAATAAACAAAAGAAAAAGAAAAAAGGAAACAGAGGAGTACACGGATTAGATCCGATTAACTCAAAGAGCTAGGGAGACCAAGCTGACCCAAAGACCTGGCGCCCGCCAGAAGCCAACAATAGAACTCGTTGCTAAAATGTTGCTGCATCCACTGAATGGAAGGCCGATCCCCATCAAAGACTACTCCTGCACCCAAAGGCACCAAGCCCCCAAAATGATGACGCAGTTAATCCTTTTTCTCTTATCCTTGTACCTTTGTTGGCCTTCCTCCACCAGTCCTCAAACGAACGCTCATCAACCCTAGGTGCAAGATGACTCATCTCGGTAGAGTCAAAAATAGTAAACTAGAATTGTCGGGCAAAAACACGGGTAGTGAGGATGTGATGTATTGTTTCCCTTTCCTGATCACATAAAGGGCAATTGTTTGGGTGTTGCAATCCCCTCTTCTCTAGATTATCGGCAGTCCAACAATTGTTTCTCATTGCTAGCCAAAGGAAGTATTTGCATTTCTGAGGAGCACAAGATTTCCAAAGTCTTTGCTAGGCAAAGGCTTGAACGTAATTAGGGTGTATGCCCCACCCAATAGGCCAAGATGAGAGTGCTAAGAGGCTGGAAGACTTAGATGGCATGGTTAGAGCTATACCTATTAGTGAGAAGTTTTTCACAAGAGATCTCAATAGTCATATACGTACAAGTACAGGTTTCGAGGCGATTCATGTAGGTTTCGAGTATTGTAGTAGGAATTAGGAGGGAGAGAAAGTCATGCACTTTGTAATAGTTTTTTGACCTGTTAATAGCCAAACTTTCTTTAGGAAGAGAGAATTCCATCATAATGACTTATACTAGTGGCAAACACTCTAGTTAGTTTGACTTTCTCCTCACAAGAAGAGAGGATAAACAAGTATGCTTGGATTGCAAGGTAATACCCAAGGAGTGTGTTGCCTTTCAACATAAACTTGTGGCGGCAATCGTTCGTTTTCATATATGTGCCCATAAGAATAAATAAGCCAAGATTTTGAGAATAAAGTGGTGGAAATTGAAAGGAAAAACATCAATAGTCTTCAAGGAAAGGTCCATCAAAGAGTGCATTTGGAAGGAAGAAGATGGCGTAAACAACATGTGGAGGAAGATGACAACCTGCATTCTGAAGGTGGCCTCAGAGGTCTGTGGAGCAACCAAAGGGAGTAGAGGCAAAGCTAAAGAAACTTGGTGGTGGCACAAGGAAGTCCAAAGGGCTATTAAGGAGAGGAAAGAATGCTATATATGTTTGTATCATGGCAAGAGTGTGGACAATATAGATAAGTACAAGTTAGCAAAGAAGACCATAAAGTGAGATGTAAGTGTGGCAAAGGATAGGACATATGAGGATCTTTACCAATGTTTGAGTGTGAAGGAAGGAGAGAAGGTCATATATATGATAGCTATGGTCCGTGAGAGGAAGACAAGAGACTTCAACCAAGTTAAGTGTATTAAGGATGAAAGGAAGCACCTCTTTGTGAAGGAGGATAAGATCAAACATAGATGGCGAGAGTATTTTGACAAATTGTTCAATGGAGAGAATGGGGACACAATCTTCTAGTTGGATGATTCTTTTGATGACACCAATAGATGTTTTGTGCATAGGATCCAAGAATTTGAGGTTAGAGAGACATTGAAAGCGAAAGGGCCTCTAGCTGAGTTGGTTAGGTGGTCTGAGTAGCACTCATCGGGTCCGGAGTTCGACAAAGCGAAAGCGAATTTCAGTGGTTAAAAAACCCCTCGTCTGTCCGCCAAAGCACAGGTCTAAGGCCCAGACCCGGTCGTGATCATTCTCACATGTGCTAAGGTGTCGCTATGTATGGGTGGGGTAAGGGTTTTCTCGACCTATGTGAGAATGTCTTCTTGATACAATGCTCGGGAGCTATCTTACCCTCCATAGGTCGAGTTTTTTTAGAGAGGAAATGAAAAAGATGAAAGAGGTAAGGCGATAGGCCCTGATGGTATCTTAATTGAGGAATGGAGATGTCTCGAGGACATAGCTATAGTATAGCTAACCAAGTTGTTCAACTATACCTTCCAATCAAAAAAGATACCTAACTAGCGGAGAAGTATAGTGGTACTGATCTACAACAATAAGGCAGATATTCAAAGTCTATTAATTATCGAGGAATTAAGCTGATGAGCATACTATGAAGCTATGGAAGAGAGTCATCGAGCATCGTTTCATGCACGAAAGGTCAACTATGGAAGCCTTTTTTAATAAGACACATGGTTTTCATTGACTTGGGGATGGCTTATGACAAAATAACAAGAAATGTTATATAGTGGGCTTTGTACAAAGATAAGTTCCAAAGAAGTGCAACTCATTAAGGACATATACAACAATGTTGTTGTTGAAGTGTATAAATGGATTGACTACCTTCTCCCATCAGCTTAAGCTTTTGGGTTGAACTGGTTAGTGTGTCCACTCTATAACATGGTATCAAAGCTAGAGGTTTCCAGTTCGAATCCTGGCAGAGGCTTTATTTGTGCCTCCACCCATTTATTTCCACGTTTGCGCCTTTCTCTGGTTGCACGTGAGTGGGGGTGTTGAAGTGTATAAATGGATTAACTACCTTCTCCCATCAGCTTAAGCTTTTGGGTTGAACTGGTTAGTGCGTCCACTTTAACATTTGCGACTAGTGTTCAAACAAGTGGCGAATACACGGACGACTTCCCAATTAGAATAGGACTACATCAACCTTTGAGCCCTTACCCCTGTTTGCATTGGTGATGGATAAGGTCACAAGGAACATACAAAAGGATATCCCTGGTGTATGCCTTTGTGAACAACATAGTACTAGTTGATGAAAGTCGGGTATGAGTAAATAGGAAATTAGAGTTGTGGCAGGAGACTCTACAATCCAAAGGTTTTAAACTTAGTAGAAATAAAACCGAATATATGAGATGTGACTTCGACACTACTGCATAATGCTTAGGACCACCCACCCTACCCAGTCAAACCACCTACTTATCAACTACAGGTCTTAAAACACAACCTAGACTCCAACAGACAAATGGTGCCTAAGGAGGCCCTAAAGAGCCGAGGCTCCTAATGCACACCAATAGCACACTCATATGCCATAGCCTGTTGGTAGGGCTGGAACATAAGCTCGAGGCTCGCGAGCCTCGAGCAAGACGAGCCTGTTTTTTGGACTCTTCGGTGAAATGAGCCGAGCCGGCTCGCGAACTATGCCAATTGTGCTAAATTAATCCATCTGCAGAATAACAATGGATCATTAGTTTATGCCATTCAAATTTTTTACTCATAATATTGAATAATAATTCTATATTCAATATTTAAATACTATTAATTTAATATATAATACAGTAATATTTACTAAAGTGTCGCTCGCGAGCCGCACCGAGCCGAGCTCGGCTCGTTTCCAGCCCTACCCGTTGGACAACTGAACACAGGGTATTTTCCCATCAAACACACAAGTTTTATAGAATGATGATTTGACCTGCTATGTTGTATGGTATAATGTTAACCGATAAAAAGACGACATTTCTAGATGCGTGTTACGGAAATATGTATGTTGCATTGAATTTGTGACCATACAAAAAGGGATTAAGTCTAGAACGATGATAGCAAAAGGGCCTATAGTGTAATGGTTAAGGCTTTCGAGTAGCACCTCTAGATCGGGTTCGATCCCCCTCGGGGGCGAATTTTAGGCTTGGTTAAAAAAATCCCTCGTTGTGTCTCGCCCGCTCCCGAATTACGTCCTACACGTCACCCTCCGGCTGCCCCGTTGCAGACGCAATGACGACCCACTAGTGATGGGGGGCTAGGGTTCGGGGATTTTCTCGGTCGGGACCATATTTCGATCTCTTCTTAATATAATACCGAGAGGGCGGTATTTCCCTTTCCGGCCAAGTTTTTTTAGAACGATGATATACGTGATAGGAAAAAGGGATCAAGTTTAGAACCATAATATATGTGATAGGCTAGGAGTAGCACCAATTGAAGAAAGCTTGTCTAACATCAATTGAGATGATTTAGACATATCCAACAGAGACCTCCAGAGGCACCAGTGTGTAATGGGATTATAAGGAGCTATAGCAGTAGAAATAGAGACAAAGGAAGACAAAAGTTGACATGGAAAGAAGCAGTAAAAGAAGACTTAAAAGGATAGAATATAACCAAAGATTTAGCCTTTAATAGGAATGCATGAAGAACAGTTGTTTATGTGCCTGAACCTTGACTTATGGTTTCCGTTGAGTTTCAACTCTAGCCTAACACAACTTGTTTTAGACTAAAAGCTTCTATTGTTGTTACTGTTGTTGTTGTGACTGTATAAGCAAAATCCATTTTTCTTGAGGGAGAAGGAATATGAAAAACACATTCTGATATATAGGAACATACATATCTGCTTGCAAGAATCAGTGACAAATTCTGGAAGGATAGTGACATTAATATCAATGTGTAAATGAATGAAGAAATATAAGCTCACCAGTCAACCAATGCAGTATAACGGACATAGAAGTCTGCCATCGCAATCATGATATTATTACGAAGGGTAGCCATATCACTCCTCTCAAGCTCCTGGTTCATAGAAGCAACATTGACTGTATATCTCTTAAGAGTAATCGTTGAGACCTGTGCAGTGTACATACCTGAACAAAAATTGGAATATACCGTTTGGCCACTTTTTCATCTACAAGGCATATTTTTGCTAATGTATCCCAGGATTGTATATATAATGATGGAGCTAACTCTTTGAAAGAAATGGTCCCGCCAACAAGGTTTTTTGGCCTTGGCTCAGAATTTCCAGAAGTTACGATTGTGTGTAGCAAAGGGGTGATGTCCTTCACATTGGCAATAGGGCAAGCTAGGATCAGTGATCCAACAGTGAACACAGCAACAACTGCTTGTGATGTTGACTTCGATGCAGATGTCTGTTTCATTCCCTTGCATTTACCAGTCATAGGAGTAATGAAACTGTGACCCCTGGCTGATTCTGATGCCTCTTTTATGTACTGGTCAAGGATGTCAAAAGCACTACGGATAAGTTGCTGCGCCCACTTCAGGATCAGTGCATCACCTTCCTTAGCTGTTTTTGCTTTCCTTTTACACAAAGTTTTCAGTGATTTTACATGTGCATCAACCTGTTCATGCATGCATGAAAATTATGCTCAAGATATGGACATGAATTACTTCTGTTAAGAGCAATTTTGGAAAAATTGTAGATAGCTAAACCAACAACACACAGAAGACTATATAAAGGAAAAACAACATAAGATGAATGCATGATGAACATTATTGCAGAACTATGGCCTATGGGGAGGGGAAGAAGCCAATGATCTAAACAGAAAAGTTTCTGATATTTTTATATTCTTGTAATTAAATTCCAAACAGGTAACAAGCAGGCCTTAAAACAATATATTGTGATTACAGTGAGGTTTCAGCTGGCCTTGTTTGGATGTGCTAATTTTAACATGCTACTTCTTAGCACTTGCTAGCAACCAAAGCCTTACTAGCTTTTACTAGTTAGTAGCTATCACACCTTTTAGGGTTTGCCTGTTTGGATCCACTCTTCTTAATTCTTAGTTGCTAAATATTAGCAAGCTGGAAACATGCCCTAAGCTACTGGACCTCCCTTCCAGAAAATATTGCTGATTGTTATAATACAGGCAAGTACAGTGAACCTAAAGTTTTCATTTTATAGTTTTGAAATGCTGGCATAGATTTACTTGGTATGGTAAATTATAATTTATCCAAAAAAATAACTTCAGAACAGTACATATTGCCAGGTTTCGGCAGATTGGGCAATAGGATTAGGGCACACTGTATAAAGTGTATTAGAATTAATTTTGTTTTAAATTGGCAGATTAAAACATGATGCCAAGCTAACTCAGAATTTAACTGTAGCAAAAACAAATTAGTGTACTACTCAATGTTTTGGATCAACAAACTGATTACCTCACTAAGGTTCATATCAAAATCCTCGATCCTTGTGAGCAAGCTGTGTGCCAATTCTGCAGCAGGTTCCACTGGCAGCTCCATGGAGACATTTGAAATGGTTTGCAAGAGTGATACACGATTAACTGCCCAGAGCGCAGAGTTTGGTTCCACCTGAGAACAAGCTTTACCTCTTTCGTCTTTGCCAACATTGTCAAGGAGTTTCCAGTGGTGGGAGAGGAACTTCCAGTTAACTGATTTTGGCGCGAATGATGAGACCTCGGAAAGAAGCCACCAGGACCCAATAGGTGCAGTCCAATTTTCGATTGGCTTACAACGTCTCAACCACAAGGATTCAGATAGTGTTATGATGTTCTGCAGAGAACTAGCAAGTAGTGGTTTCAGCTTCCTCTTCTTGCCAAGGCTTGCACATATCTTCTTTATGCATGGAGCAACCTCTCCATCACAGATGCTTTTCAGCAAATCTAGTGTCCCTTCAGGGAAAACTTCCTCCAAGGTGATGAAATCATCATCTAAGCTCACATTGGCAGCTTGGCAGATCCTGTTAAGCACCAGTTCAAGAAACAAGTTTTCACATTCCTCCTGGATGCTTGTCTCACTATCAATCACCAGTGGAGGCACAGATTGAAGCCACTCTTTCATCACTTTCTCATCAGGAAATTTCCTAAACACCTCTGAGATGGCAGCAAGAGCAGCCTTGCGGATGCTGACTAATGGATCAGAGCATGCAGCACCCATTGCACAAAGAAGAGAGTCATCTATGGGTCTCCCAATCAAACCAATCGCCTTTGTGATGAGCACAAGCGCAGCCTTCCTCACAGCAGCCTTATCATCGGTGCAGCGTCGTCTCAGCAATTCCCCAAGCTTCATGTCCCCAATCCTCATCACCTCCTGCAACCGGTCAACCTCCACACCTCTCTCAGACAAAATATCAAGCGCCTGGGCTGCATTTATTAATGCCCGAGCTCGAACCCCTCCCACACTATCTGAGCACTTCTCCACCAACACCCGCAGACACTTCAGCCCCCAAGAGCCCTCCTCCATATCACAGGCATCCCCTTCAAATGGTAACAGCACTGGCAGCAAGGCAAGGACCAAATCCACAGCAAGCAGTCGTCCCTTTGCCTTGCCCCTTGCCATGGCCACAACATACCCTGCAAATCCCTCCCTTCCATCTGCCTCCAATGCCCGCACCACCTCGACTATCGCTTCCACCGCCAGTGCCCTGGCCTCCGCCTTGTCCGGTGCCTTTACGGCCAAGTACCTAGGAAGGTACCCCACTGCCTTCCTAACTGCTTCCTCTCCTTCCTCGGCGCCCAAAGGCACCAAGTTCCTCACAATGAACTGCACCGCAGCCACCCGTGCTGCGGATTTCGCGGCCGAGAGCACCACAGGGGCCAGCGCTCGTATCACGTCCTGCACCGCCCCGGCGTGGTAGTCGGATCCAAGGACAGCGGTGAGGACGTCAAACGCCGTGAGCTCCGCGGCGGTATCGACGAGCGACCGCCGCGCGTCCGGGTGGGCCCCGAGCGGCAGCCTCCCCGCGGCGTCCGCCAGCAGGGAGAGCGCCTTCGGGAGCAGCGACGGCGCCGCCGGCGGAGCCGCTGCTGGCTTTTGGCGCTGGTTCTTGCGCTTGCGGGGGTTGGCGGCGCCGCCGGAAACGGAGCTAGGGTTGGAGGCGGCGCTGCCGGCTCCGGAGAAGGAGGAGGCGGCCTTGCGGATGACGAGGAGGAGGGAGAGGAATGGAAGCGGGGAGAAGAGGGTGAGAAGCGGGGAGGCCGGGGCGAGGAGGAGGCGGAGGTAGGCGACGGCTGCGGGGAGCGGGTGCGCGGAGAGCGAGGCCTCGAGCGGGGGCAGCAAGGAGGATGCGGGGACGCCGGCCTCGGCGAGGCGAGGGAAGATGGACGCGACGGCTGCGGGGCTGGAGGAGAGGAATGTGATGGAGGGCAGGGACAAGGGCGGGGAGGTGACGGAGGAGGAAGACGCGCGGCGGTGGAGGGCGGCGAGCTCAGAGAGGACGGTGGGGAGGGAGCCGGAGGCGGGCGCGGGGGAGGCCGAGGATGGGGAGTCGAGGTCCATCTCATCGGCGTCCATGGGATGGGGGCGAGATCGGGCGTGGGGACTGGAGAGAGCACTCGACTGGAGATGGGGGGAAGGACTAGGAGTGTGGGAATTTTGAATTTTGCGGTGTGGAATCGGAATTTATTAGGATTCGGACGGAAATTTGCGGTGGAGGAGAATGGTTGGGCCTACTCCCACCCTACCTCCATCGTTCGCGCGGCCCAGTAATCTAGGCAGCTGCTAATTATTTGAAGTTATTTTTTAATATTGAAAAATAACTGAAATTGCACTTTCCGACTTCGAAATTTTGCAGTTATATGTACCTACCGAACGAGGACCTTTTTTTTTTACAAATCAGTCTATGTCGCTTTCTAGATGGACACCAGTAGAGACCATGGTTGTAAATGAACGAAGTCAGTCAAGATAAACCATTTCTCGTTTTATTTTTACATTTTAATTTGAAAACTGATTTGGGATTGAAATTGAAACGGTATCGGGCACGGGATGATGGAATGAAAAAACAAACTAATACGGACAAAAATGCATCGGTAAATATCGAAAATCATAAAGATAAAACGAAATCACTTTCTGTATCATATATAGTACCATCAATCAACAATAAATATAGGATAATAATATATTAATATGGGTAACATAAGTACATAACGATAAATTGATAATGTGTCTATAAAAACATGTAACAGGTTAATAAAAATGTGTGATTAATTAAATAGACATGCACAATTGAATAAGCACGATGATAGTTCAAAAAAGTCAACCACGTATAACATAGTAACTCAAACTAAAAATAACACCCTACAACTATACCTCAAAGTTCAATATGGTCACTCGTGACATTAGGACCACTATCAATATATTTGTTCTCTTTATCATCTTGCTCCTGGTCCTTCTTTCTATGTCCTTGTCATCCTATAATTAGCATGATACAATTTTGTACAAAAAATATGGGATACACCATGTGAGTATGGCAGTGGGTCGACTAACAACATAATGACGGGATATACCGTATTTGGATACGGTATAATCTCATATGAACACAAGATAAATGGAAAAGGTCGGGATATGGCCTAAACTGTTTTCATTTTGCTACTCCATTTTCGTATCGTTTTCACATTTGATGAAAATACGAATTCGAGTGGGACAAAAACTAAAAATTGGAGTGGAAGGAAGGAGATTTTTTCCTAGTCGTTTACATCCATACCACACAAGGAACTTGTGCCTCGTTGGCCGAACGGCAAGCTCCTGTCGCTTGTTGGTATTTGGTAGGGCGGTAGGCACCCTAGTGCCCAACTGTCGGGCTATAGACTACAATGAGCATATAAACTTAACTAGACATATGCTCATGCGTTGCTACGGAATCAATATGATAAAAATGCATTGATATACAAAAACACTAATTGTTTATTCTATATTGTTGTTAATATCACTAAAAGCAGATGTTTACATACCTTGCAAACATAAAAATAGAACGCACTTTCATCAAATTAAAAATAACAATGACAATGTTAAATATAAATATTAGCATCCTCACAAGATTAGAGCAGTTATCTACAAGAAGTTTTATCTGAAATTCGGGCAATATACACAACCTCAGCAGTATAAAGAAGTATAATAAAATCCTGGTGATAATGTTTGGCCAAAACAACCATGTATACACATGTTCTGAAGTTTAATAACAGATAAAATTTAGATCTTGTTTTGGTGAGCCATAATGAACAAAAACAACTGAACTACTACATAACAGCTTGAAGACTGTTGCATGTATATCCAAAGGTTTATATTTTGAGTCGCGCCGAACAGGCTACATACCATAGACACAATTCCAACAGCGCAATTATACAATAATCTGTCAGATCGCTTGGAGTTGGCGGTCAAGAAAAGTTGTATGATGACCGGCACATGGCACTGATAATTTCTTTCTTGTTTCTTAAAGCTGTTCCAGGAGTCTTCTTCATAAGCTTTGAATGACTCGTATAAGGCTGCTGCATTAGATAACTTTTGGCCTTTCTTTTTGAAGGGAAATGTGCCCTTAGGCAATTTCTATAATGTTTTGGTGATTAAGTGTCCAACACATTTAATTGAGTTCCAATGTGCAAAATAAAGAGAGAAGTGCAATTCAAGAAAAAAGGTATGTTTCTAGACTTGGTGAATTGTTTTGTGTACTAACATGGTTATCCAAGTGCTAGAAACAGTGAGAAAAGAAGAAGAAAAGAAACCAAAAAGACTTGACTCGGTGCAGCCAAAATTCAGCTCAGTCTGGCACACCAGACAGTGTCCGGTGCACCAGGCTGGTCTCCGGTGAAAAGATCAGCGGCGTACGACTATAATTCACCGGACTGTCCGGTGAGCTAACGGTCGGCCGCACAATCCGCGGGCGACGCGTGGCCCGCATCAACGGTCGGCAGGGGGCACCGGACTGTCCAGTGTGCACCGGACAGTGTCCGGTGCGCCATCGGGCCCGAAGCTGCAACGGTCGACTACACCTTTTTTGGAAGGCAATCGTGCACCGGACAGCTACAGTGACTGTCCGGTGGTGCACCGGACTGTCCGGTGCACCACACGACAGAAGGCAAGATTAGCCTTCCAAGATTGTCTTCAACGGCTCCTAGTTGCCTTGGCCCTTGGGGCTATAAAAGGGACCCCTAGGCGCATGGAGGAGTAACCCCAAGCATCTCTGAGTATTCTAAAGCATCCAGACTCCGCTCCCACGCATTTGATTCTCTGTGTTAGCGATTTGAGCTCCCTTTGAGTTGCGGACTTCGAGTGTTGTACTTTGAGCTCAAGTTGTGACTTGTTTGCATGGTTGTGCTGTGGGTTTGAGTCTTGTGTGTGTTGCTCTCCCCTCCCTTACTTATGTGCTTCTTTTGCGATCATCATTGTAAGGGCGAGAAGCTCCAAGTTGTGGAGATTCCTCGCAAACAGGAGAAAGACTAAGGAAGAAATCTGTGGTATTCAAGTTGATCATTGGGTCACTTGAAAGGGGTTGAGTGCAACCCTCGTCCATTGGGACGCCACAACGTGGAAGTAGGCAAGTGTTACTTGGCCGAACCACGGGATAAAATCATGTGTCCCTTGTGATTGCTCTCTCTGTGATTATTTGTGTTCGCAAGAGCTCGCCTCATAGACTTGATTAACTTGCGCTAATATCTCTTAAATCAAACTTGTTGGAATTTAGTGTTGAATTTTACAGGATCACCTATTCACCCCCCCCTCTAGGTGCTCTCAATTGGTATCAGAGTCATACTCTTCATCTAAGGGACTAATCGCCCGAAGAGATGGATCCTAAGGGAAAGGGGATGGTGGTCAACGACAAGGAGGAGTCCCTCTTCAACGAGCCAAGGGACGACAAGCCCACTGACTCAGGATCGAGTCACAAGAAGAGGGACGGGAAGAAGAAGAGGCGCATCAAGAAGATCATTTACTACGACAGCGATGCCTCCTCTTCTTCACCAAGAGACGACGACGACGATGACTCGTCGAAAAAGAGAACAGTTAATCAAAACTACTCTTTCGACTATTCTCGCATGTCGTACAATTCGAATGCACATTTACTCTCTATTCCTCTAGGAAAACATCCACACTTTGATGGAGAGGATTACTCATTTTGGAGTCATAAAATGCATAGTCATCTATTTTCTCTCCATTCTAGCATTTGGGAAATTGCGGAAAATGGAATGCATTTCGATAGTACGGATAACCCTGTGATGATAAATGAACAAATTCATAAGAATGCACAAGCTACCACTGTTTTGCTAGCATCTTTGTGTAGGGATGAATACAACAAGGTTAGCGGCTTGGACAACGCCAAGCAAATCTGGGACACCCTCAAGATCTCACATGAGGGAAATAACGCTACAATGATCACCAAAATGGAGTTGGTGGAAGGCGAGCTAGGGAGATTCGCCATGATCAGGGGAGAAGAGCCAACACAAACCTACAACAGGCTCAAGACCCTGGTCAACAAGATTAGAAGCTATGGAAGCACAAGATGGACGAACCACGACGTCATCCGACTCATGCTAAGGTCATTCATGGTAATTGACCTCCATCTTGTCAATCTTATTCGTGAAAACCCCAGGTACACCAAGATGACGCCTGAGGAGATACTTGAAAAATTCGTGAGCGGGCGCATGATGGTTAAGGAGGCAAGGTACATGGATGACACCTTGAACGGTCCACTACCTATATACGAGTCGCAACCCGTTGCTCTCAAAGCAACAAGCAGCAAGGAGGCACTACCAAGCAAGGTAGCTCAAGTGGAGGCTGCCGGACTCAATGAAGATGAGATGGCGCTTATCATCAAGCGCTTCAAGACCGCACTCAAAGGACGCAAGGAGTACCCCAACAGGAACAAAACAAGGGGAAAGCGCTCCTGCTTCAAATGCGGTAAGACTGGTCACTTTATTGCAAATTGTCCCGGTAATGATAGTGACGTGGGACAGGAAAAGAACGGGAAGAAGGAGAAGAAGAAGAACTATAGGAAGGCAAAGGGCGAGGCACACCTTGGAAAGGAATGGAACTCGGACTGCTCCTCTTCCGACTCCGACGATGAAGGACTCGCTGCTTCGGCCTTCAACAAATCCTCCCTCTTCCCCAACGAACGCCATACATGTCTTATGACCAAGGAGAAAAATGTACGTATTCGAGACACTCCCAAGTATACTTCTTCTAGTGATGAAGAGTCATTTGATGATGAAGTAGATTATACTGATTTATTTAAGGGTTTAGATAGAGCTAAAGTAGATAAAATCAATGAGTTAATTGATGCTCTAAATGAAAAAGATAGATTGCTAGAAAGGCAAGAGGATATTTTGTATGAGGAACATGACAAATTTGTTAGTGTTCAAAAGTCTCTTGCCTTAGAACTTAAAAGAAATGAAATGATGTCATCTGAGTTGTCTGCCTGTCAGGAATCTATCTCTAGTCTAAAGAATTTAAATGTTGAATTAAATGCTAAACTAGAGGAAGCTAATGTAACAAAATCATGTATAGAGCATGTTGTTATTTGTAATAGATGCAAAGATTTTGATATTAATGCTTGTGATGAACATCTTGCGTCCATTACTATATTAAATGATGAGGTGACAAGTCTTAATGCTCAACTTAAGACTTGCAAGAATGATTTTGATAAATTAAAGTTTGCTAGGGATGCCTACACTGTTGGTAGACACCCCTCAATTAAGGATGGACTTGGTTTTCGAAGGAAACCAAGAACTTAACAAGCCAAAAGGCTCCCATTCTCACCAAGGAGAAAGGGAAGGCCCCTATGGCTAGTAGTATTCAAAGGAATCATGCTTTCATTTATAATAGGAAAATTGCTAGTCATTCCGGTTATAATAGGAGTTATGATCATAATGCTTTTGATTCACATGCTATGTTTGCCTCTAGTTCTACTTTTGTTCACGGTAGAAGTAGGCCTAGGAGAAATCATGCTGTGCATCATGTGCCTATGAAAGTGTGTAATGAATCTACTACTGTTTTCCATGCTTGCAACACTTCTTTTATTCTTTCATGCAAGAATGCAAAAGTAGTGGCTAGGAAATTGGGATCCAAATGCAAGGGAGACAAAACTTGCATATGGGTTCCAAAAACTATTGTGACTAACCTTGTAGGACCCAACAAGAGTTGGGTACCTAAAACCCAAGCTTAAATTGCCTTGCAGGTTTATGCATCCGGGGGATCTAGCTGGATAATCGACAGCGGATGCACAAACCACATGACGGGGGAGAAGAAGTTGTTCACCTCCTATGTCAAGAACAAGGATTCCCTGGATACGATTATTTTGGAGATGGGAACCAAGGCAAGGTCAAAGGTTTGGGAAAGATAGCCATCACAAGCGAGCACTCTATTTCAAATGTATTTTTAGTAGAGTCATTAGGATACAACCTCCTGTCTGTAAGTCAATTGTGCCACATGGGCTACGATTGTTTGTTTACAAATGTTGATGTATCTGTCTTTAGAAGGAGTGATGGTTCATTAGCATTTAAGGGTGTATTAGACAACAAACTCTACTTAGTTGATTTTTCGAAAGAGGAGGCCGATCTAGATGCATGCTTAATAGCTAAGACTAGTATGGACTGGTTGTGGCATCGCCGTCTAGCACATGTTGGGATGAAGAACCTTCATAAACTTCTAAAGGGAGAACATGTGTTAGGACTAACCAATGTTTGTTTCAAAATAGATAGACCTTGTGCAGCTTGCCAGGCAGGGAAACAAGTGGGAAGCACTCATCACAACAAGAATGTGATGACAACATCAAGACCACTGGAGCTTCTTCACATGGACCTCTTCGGACCCGTTGCCTACCTTAGCATCGGGGGAAGTAAGTATGGTCTTGTAATTGTTGATGACTTTTCCCGCTTCACTTGGGTGTTCTTTTTGCAGGATAAATCAGAAACCCAAGGGACCCTAAAGCGCTTTCTAAAGAGAGCTCAAAACGAATTTGAGCTCAAGGTGAAAAAGATAAGAAGCGACAACGGGTCAGAATTCAAGAATCTGCAAGTGGAGGAGTATCTTGAGGAAGAAGGCGTCAATCACGAGTTCTCCGCTCCCTACACACCACAGCAAAATGGTGTGGTAGAGAGGAAGAACAGGACGCTTATCGACATGGCGAGAACGATGCTTGGAGAATTCAAGATGCCCGAGCGGTTTTAGTCGGAAGCTGTGAACACAGCTTGCCACGCCATAAACCGGCTCTACTTACATCGCCTTCTCAAGAAGACCTCCTACAAACTCCTTACCGGTAACAAACCCAATGTCTCTTACTTTCGTGTATTTGGGAGCAAATGCTACATTTTGGTGAAGAAAGGTAGACATTCTAAATTTGCTCCCAAAGTTGTAGAAGGGTTTTTACTAGGGTATGACTGAAATACAAAAGCGTATAGGGTCTTCAACAAATCATCGGGTTTGGTTGAAGTCTCTAGCGACGTTGTATTTGATGAGACTAATGGCTCTCCAAGAGAGCAAGTTGATCTTGATGACACAGATGAAGATGATGTTCCGACGACCGCAATGCGCACGATGGCAATAGGAGAGGTGCGACCACAGGAACAACAGGAGCAAGATCAACCATCTTCCTCTACAATGGTGTATCCCCCAACTCAAGATGATGGAAAGGTTCATCAAGAAGAGGTGTGTGATCAAGGGGGAGCCCAAGAAGAACAAGTTATGGAGGAAGAAGCTCCACTGGCCCCTCCAACTCAAGTCCGAGCGACGATTCAAAGAAGTCACCCCGTCGATCAGATTCTGGGTGACATAAGCAAGGGAGTAACAACTCGCTCACGTTTAGCTAATTTTTGTGAGCATTACTCGTTTGTCTCTTCTATTGAGACTTTCAGGGTAGAAGAGGCCTTGTAGGATCCAGACTAGGTGTTGGCCATGCAGGAAGAGCTCAACAATTTCAAGAGGAATGAAGTTTGGAGCCTGGTGCCACGTCCAAAGCAAAATATTGTGGGAACCAAGTGGGTGTTCCACAACAAACAAGACGAGCACGGGGTGGTGACAAGAAACAAGGCTTGACTTGTGACAAAAGGTTATGCCCAAGTCGCAGGTTTGGATTTCGAGGAGACTTTTGCTCCTGTGGCTAGGCTAGAGTCTATTCGAATTTTGTTAGCCTATGCCGCTCACCACTCTTTTAGGCTGTTCTAAATGGATGTGAAAAGCGCTTTCCTCAATGGGCCAATAAAGGAGGAGGTGTACGTGGAACAACCCCCTGGCTTTGAGGATGACAGGTACCCTGACCATGTGTTTAAGCTCTCTAAGGCGCTCTATGGACTTAAGCAAGCCCCAAGAGCATGGTATGAATGCCTTAGAGATTTCTTAATTACTAATGCTTTCAAGGTTGGGAAAGCCGATCCCACTCTTTTCACTAAGACTTGTGATGGTGATCTTTTTGTGTGCCAAATTTATGTCGATGACATAATATTTGGTTCTACTAACCAAAAGTCTTGTGAGGAGTTTAGCAGGGTGATGACTCAAAAGTTTGAGATGTCGATGATGGGCGAGTTGAACTACTTCCTTGGGTTCCAAGTGAAGCAACTCAAGGACGGCACCTTCCTCTCCCAAACAAAGTACACTCAAGACCTTCTCAAGAGGTTTAGGATGAAGGACACCAAGCCCGCGAAGACACCGATGGGAACCGACGGGCATGTCGACCTCAACAAAGGAGGTAAGTCCGTTGATCAAAAGGCATACCGGTCTATGATAGGGTCGTTGCTTTATTTATGTGCTAGTAGACCGGACATTATGCCAAGTGTATGCATGTGTGCTAGATATCAATCTGACCCCAGGGAATGTCACCTTGTGGCTGTTAAGCGAATTCTTAGATATTTAGTTTCTACGCCTTGCTTCGGGATCTGGTATCCAAAGGGGTCTACCTTAGACTTGATTGGATATTCAGACTCCGATTATGCTGGATGCAAGGTTGATAGGAAGAGTACATCAGGGACGTGCCAATTCCTAGGAAGGTCCCTAGTGTCTTGGAGTTCCAAGAAACAGACATCTGTTGCCCTATCCACCGCTGAGACCGAGTATGTTGCCGCAGGACAGTGTTGCGCGCAACTACTTTGGATGAGGCAAACCCTCAGGGACTTTGGCTACAATCTGAGCAAAGTCCCACTCCTATGTGACAATGAGAGTGCAATCTGCATGGTGGATAATCCTGTTGAACACAGCCGCACTAAGCACATAGACATCCGGCATCACTTCCTGAGAGACCACCAGCAAAAGGGAGATATCGAGGTGTACCATGTTAGCACCGAGAACCAGCTAGCCGATATCTTTACCAAGCCTTTGGATGAGAAAACTTTTTGCAGGTTGCGTAGTGAGCTAAATGTCTTAGATTCGCGTAACTTGGATTGAATCTATAGCATACATGTGTTCTATGCCTTTGATCATGTTACTTCATGTATTTATGTGATTTGTTGCTTATTTATGGTGCTCAAGTTGTGCAAGGGATCCCCGGACCTCACAAGTCCATGTGTGAATGATGCACATATTTAGGGGGAGATGTGCTACAACTTGACCCTTTGAGACTAACCTTTGTATTTGAGTATACTTGACGTAGTCTCAAAGGTGAATTGAAAGGGAAAGGTGAACTTGGACCATGCAAAGACTTCCACTGCACTCCGGTATTAGTGTCCTCACCTCCAAGTTCATACTTATGCTCTCATTGCCTTTTTGCTCTTAATTGACATTTTTGGTGAGGCAATGGGGTTAAAGGGCAAAAAATGATCCTGTTTTGGTGCTTAATGCCAAAGGGGGATAAATTAAGGCCAAAGCAAATGGATCAGCCAACCACTTGTGAATTTTGAAAACAATAGAGTTAGAACTTTTGATTTGTCCAAAATACTCCTATTGCAAAATTTGGTCTCTTGTGGGGGAGAATTTTGATTATGGGAAAAAGGGGGAGCTTTTGATTTGTCCAAAATACTCCTATTGCAAAATTTGGTATCTTGTGGGGGAGAATTTTGATTATGGGAAAAAGGGGGAGTTTTTGGCACTTGATCAATTTTACTCTTGGAATAACTCTCTATGTGCCCAAACAAGTGTGTTTGACTTAGAGGTAGAAAAAAGAATTTGATTTGCAAAAACAAACCAAGTGGTGGCAAAGAATAATCCAAATATGCCAAATTACAGTAAAAAACAAATTGGTCTTCAATTGCATTGATGTTGCACTTCTTTTGGTTGCTTTTGGTTGTGTTGGCATAAATCACCAAAAAGGGGAGATTGAAAGGGAAATGTGCCCTTGTGCAATTTCTATAATGTTTTGGTGATTAAGTGTCCAACACATTTAATTAAGTTCCAATGTGCAAAATAAAGATAGAAGTGCAATTCAAGAAAAAAGGTATGTTTCTATACTTGGTGAATTATTTTGTGTACTAACATGGTTATCCAAGTGCTAGAAACAGTGAGAAAAGAAAAAGAAAAGAAACCAAAAAGACTTGGCTCGGTGCAGCCAAAACTCAGCTCAGTCTGGCACACCGGACTGTCCAGTGCGCCAGGCTGGTCTCCGGTGAAAAGGCCGCACTCGGGAAAAGATCAGCGACGTACGACTATAATTCACTGGACTGTCCGGTGAGCCAACGGTCGCCAGCGCAACGGTCGAACGCGCAATCCACGGGCGACGTGTGGCCCGCACCAACGGTCGGTAGGGGCCACCGGACTGTCCGGTGCGCCATCGGGCCCGAAGCTGTAACGGTTGACTGCGCCTTTTTTGGAAGGCAATCGCGCACCGGACAGCTACAGTGACTGTCCGGTGGTGCACCGGACTGTCCGATGCACCACACGACAGAAGGCAAGATTAGCCTTCCAAGATTGTCTTCAACGGCTCCTAGCTGCCTTGGGGCTATATAAGGGACCCCTAGGCGCATGGAGGAGTAACCCCAAGCATTCTCTGAGTATTCTAAAGCATCCAGACTCCGCTCCCACGCATTTGATTATCTGTGTTAGCGATTTGAGCTCCATTTGAGTTGCGGACTCCGAGTGTTGTACTTTGAGCTCAAGTTGTGACTTGCGTGCGTGGTTGTGCTGTGGATTTGAGTCTTGTGTGTGTTGCTCTCCCCTCCCTTACTTCTGTGCTTCTTTTGTGATCATCATTGTAAGGGCGAGAGGCTCCAAGTTGTGGAGATTCCTCGCAAACAGGAGAAAGACTAAGGAACAAATCCGTGGTATTCAAGTTGATCATTGGATCACTTGAAAGGGGTTGAGTGCAACCCTCATCCATTGGAACGCCACAACGTGGAAGTAGGCAAGTGTTACTTGGCCGAACCATGGGATAAAATCGTGTGTCTCTTGTGATTGCTGTCTCTGTGATTATTTGTGTTCGCAAGAGCTCGCCTCATAGACTTGATTAACTTGCGCTAATATCTCTTAAATCAAGCTTGTTGGAATTTAGTGTTGAATTTTACAGGATCACGTATTCACCCCCTCTAGGTGCTCTCACTTTTCCCATTTCGGAAACAATATGCAAACAAAATCAGAAGTATAAGGCTGAGTTGTAGACTGTGTGCACTTACCAAACTATTATTTGCCAAGGGCCCAATCTCTATATTTCAGAATCACAATTCCAAACATTGTAAGAGAAACACAAAACTGATCAAAACTTGATGCTAATTCACTTTTCATGCAAGGACCAGAGATTGATGAACAAAACTTCTAGAAACTACAAATATGAGATCTTACAAATTCATTAACTGGAACCAGATTATCACAAAGATATTACTTTGACCTATCGCTCTCTGCATTTAAATTGAAGCTGACATTCAAAAAATAGTATTTATGTGATTAGGGAGGCATGAACTTGCGTGTGATGAGGATGGGGTGGATACCAGAAATGTTGTACACTTACGCAACAACATGGAGATTGAAATGAACACTACTTTAACCATGATTTTTTCTCCAACCTGAGATTTTGCCACATGGTCAAGGTGATTGAAGGCACTTGATTGAGCAATGTGTTTGATTTCTTCAGCATCACCTTCCTCATAAGCAGACAATAGCTTCGTTGCACATCGATTCTGGTCGCTATTGAGGAAGGCTTGAACCCTGTTAAACGACTTTACGCTTCATGGTTTGATGGAGGCAAAATAGCACATGGCACAAATATTGTTATACAAAATCCACCAATGTACAACTTACTCTGAGCAGTCATTGTAGCATTCTTGAGCTTGCTGAAAATCATGTGCGTAAAGATAGATGATGATCGCACTCAGATAGGCCTGAATGCCAGAAACAAATTTTGAATCAGACAAGTTTTGTGTTCAAGACATAAATGACTAAGCAATTTTGTTTTCAAGACATGATCACATATAAAGGTGAAAGATACAAATATAATGCGCTAATGTGTAAAATGATCAATTCATTAATACACATGTAGTTTTTGAATAATATATAAGCAATTTCAGTTATTAGTTAGAAAAAAAGATTACCTTGCATTGGCTATTGATGGCATTGCACTTATCAGCAGCTAAACCGAGTCTTAAAAACAAAGCAGCAGCATCTAAATATCTGTCCAACGGACAAACATGGGGGTGAATTGTAAGATGGTCATGTTAGTTACTTGCAATGCTACATGATAAGAACATGCAATTCTATCAGTATACACGATTCCAAGGTGTTAGGTTTAGAAGTGTATATTCAAAACATTTTCTATTTGTCTTTCTTTCTTTAAAAGTTCACTTACTTCGCATGTAAGAACAAGGAAGAACGAACAAAAAAAGTTCCAAGGAAATCATGAATGAGATAGCACATAGATGAAAATGTGAGGCTATACATCGAAATTAATATAAGCAAGCATTAAAGTGATCTTACTTCTCCATCTTGATATACAAAGCTGCTGCGGCACGGTACAAGTCAAAAGCCATCTGTTCCTTCCCATCTTCTTCTATTACTGAACAAGCCTCATCATACATTTTGATAGCTTCTTCTGGAGATTTCTCCTCCAATACACTGAATTCATCATAATACAATGTTTAGAACATAAGCATCCATAATGTTACAACTGTAGAAGGTGAGATTTAAATTTACCTGGCACCCTTTGCTAGAGCATCAGATGCAGGTTGTGGCCTTCCACATTCACGGTATAATTCTGAAGCTCTGTGATAGAAATCAGATACTTCATTCCAGCACCCAAGCTCCTTTGCTAAAGCAGCAGCAGATTCCATATGCTTAGCAACATCCCATGGTCTATGACATTAGCTAAGGGTACAATACTTAATGTATAATGATATGAAAAATGAAAATGCCAAACCTGCAGAGAAATCTCCAAAGGATACGAGGAGATCATTTCCTGTCCTTTTGAGGCCTTCTCAAAAGCATCTTTTGCTTTCTCATTGTCCTTTCTGAGCCTATACACAATTGCTTCAAAGAAGAAATGAATTTCACTTATATATTCCCCAGTGAAAAATTGCTCCGCAGAAAAATAAGAAGGAAGGTAAAAATCACCGACCAAAGTGACATGTCCTCTCCCTGTAACAACCATTCTACCAAAGTGACATGTCCTCTCCCTATAAATGGTTGAACATGATGACTTTAAGCCTCTACTTATATTATTTTTGTTTTCTTGACAGTAGGAAATCCCACCTGAACAATTTCATACCATTAAGGAACAACCTCTACAAAGAGGTCTTCCTATATTTCATACAGTCAGACAGTAGAAAAATCCATGCTATGTTGAAACTGTACCAGTTTTAAGTTAAAACTCCCTCTATATTTGCCTTCTCTACCATAGTCTAACCATACCATCTAACTAAATGACAGGAAAAAATTGACAGTGATGAAATCTAACAAAACTGATAGTGATGAAATCAAACAAAACAACCAAAAAACTGACAGCAGTACCATACCAATGGCTGTTATGCATGGTGACCAAAACATTAGTACCAAGTTACAAAAGGATTGTACACGAATGTCATCTAAAGGCATCGTTTATTTCCCTATAACATGGTACACAAATTAAATATGGGGCTTTTCTGCTTGGTCAATAAAAATTAGGAGTCTGATAGAGTAAAAATACACAAAACAAGCTTAATCTGATAACTAAATGGAGGATTGTACTGTATACTGGACAACTCACTTGGTCGAGTATCATCTCAGATTGTGTTACGATTTAAAGATAGAGGTTGCCATAGCCATAACGGTGCGAACACAAAGAAACTCCTCGGGTATGAAGAAAATAATCAAATATACTGAACAACCAAAAATCTGAAGTGTTCTATAAATAGATTTCTTTTATAAGGTTGGCTTCACAACGTCACTACACATACATTGTAACATTGCATCCAATGGTTCAAAGATGTCTTGTGGATGGCAAGTTGGTAGCACAAACTCATGAGCGTTATACTTTTACCTCGACAAGACAAGCTCACGGTCATGCCATTTTACAATAAGCGAACAAGCTATAGGCACAAGATAGGCTTACATGTAAACTAATACCACCACCTAAAGGTGTTCTAGTCTAGTGAATGGAAGAGTATTATTCAGGTCAAGTAGCCCATGAAACAGGTCTGTGCTAGCACCATCGACAGGCAGAGATGCATCAAGTCCTATATATCCAGAAGTGTACAAACATAGTTTAAACTCACACATAAGCTACGGCTGGGGTTACCAGCTTACAAGATTCGCACAACCAAAAGAACATGAAACTAACTGAATATGAAACAAACCTTCTTTAAGGGAAGCAAACTTGAGGAAAATCCTTGGGGCGTTGGAAAAGTTTTAATCTTGATCAGACCAGAGTGGGGATTCAAATTCTAGACCTAATCAGTAGTAGCAGAACCTACCAAAGTGGTGAAATATAACATTAGAACAAAGAAAACATATACATGTAAAAGGATCTTCCAGTCTAAACTCACTTCTAATACACAACAAGAATTATAACAACTAAATTAAGAACCTTTGAGATATTGTTTTGCAGTTCACAAAAGTTGCGAGTGTTCCAATAGCAAATTGAACACCTTCCCATACTCAAAATTACGAAAACAGAACCCATGACAAAACAAACAGAAAATTGACATAAGAAGGCAAACTATATTAACCGGAATGACATTTTTAAGAACCATTCAGTTTTAGTCAAATATACCTTGGCCATCCTCTGGCCCCAAAACGTGATCGAACTTAAAGGGCTTCTTTTCTTTTTCATTGAGGACAAACTGCAGCTCAGTCTTGTGTGATGGGTCAATCTCAACAACAGATAAACACCCACGGTTGACCTCATTGGAGCTCAGAGGTCTGCATCTGCAGAACACCCTAATGTTACCTCTTAGCTCAATAAGCTCATTGTACAGACGCCGCCTCTCTACACACTTGTCTGTGTACTTCTTCTTCAGGGCATTATATCTTGGTTCACACTCCTCGGAACACTTGACTACCTGCTTCTTGTACCTCTCCATGAGGTTATTATACTTCTCCCCTACACATGAACAAATGACAAAACACAACAGATAATAATAGGAATCAAAATGCTTCAAATGCTTAAGCAAAGCACGTGTATGACATTTGCATGTACCTAGGAAACGAAGGGCAGTGGGGCGGTCAGGAGTACTAATCTCCTTCAGCCACGGTGACAAGATAATGGAGTCCTCTCCTTGATCCCCAAACTCCTAAAGAAAAGACACAATGAAATCAGAAGCGAACAACCCTACCATATTTTCTCTTGAAACAAAGTTGAACCATCGTCACCAAGGGAGAAAGAGAAAATCAACACTTTCCTGCTCGGTTTCATGTGCGTTTAAGATTTTTCTAGTTCAATTTCTCTGATTGGTCAGATATTTTTATATCTACGATCAAGCACGAGAAGAAATCATGAGAATTCCAAGTCTCCACCGCCACGAATTGACATCCAAAGGTGTGCTCACCTTCATGAAGCTGCGGAGAGTCTCTCCTACTCCTGCCATTGCCTCCTTCTTTGGCTCCTCCTGCTCCACCTCGCTGCCCACCTCGGCGTTCTCAACTACGAACAATTTCCCCACCATGAGATAGACGCAGCAAACCCTACTGGCCATCTGCTGCAAGAGAACGAACCTATAGCCTACCGAGGCAACGGCGGCGACACGAGATTCAGGTCTCCTCCGAGATCCGCGCAATCCACTGCTCCCAGCTCATCGTCATCTGGCAAGCAAATGCCAGGTCGTTTGAAGTGAATACGCACACCACGCTAGCTGGGTACACCCCAATAATAAAGAAACCCTACTCCTAGCCCGAGAACTAAGAAACAGTACCTCGCGTTTGCCACGGCGGGGACGTGGCCGACGCTGGATAAGGCGGCGGCGAGGAGGATGCCCTAGCGGCGACCGGATCCGGCTCCATTGCTGCGATCTGGTGGTCGGGGAAGAGGGGATCGCTCGCCCGATCTCGTTGAGCTGGGGGTTGGGGAGGCTTGCGAGGTCACGAGGATGAGACGTGGGGCAGTTTGGGAATAGCTTGGGGAAGGACCGCAGGATGACCAAGGTGCGCGTTGATGGCAGCCTCGGATCCCCGGATCGGCGTTGATGGTGGGATCTCGTTGATTGGTGGCGGTGTGGTGTCGACCGAGCAATTGGTGGCGCTGATGGCGGTGTGGGTGGGGGAGGACGATCGCGGGCAGAACCGTGGTGACTACTGTGGACGCCTACAATAGGCTCATATAGAGTAGTAGAGATTTACATATTTTGTGTTTTATTTTTAAGTTGGAATGTCAAGGTAGAAGTAGTATCAAATGTAGTTTGAGTTGTGACAGCGAGGTAATTCTAAACCGCAGGTGGTTAATAATAAAAATAGTTTTTAGTTTGGACAGTAATTATAATATTGCATTGTAGCATACATGACCAATCATCTAACCATCCCTCGGTTGTTGATACCTCTTTGATATGTTCAGACTCGAGGTCTTCATTTAACATATTAAAATTCACCTATAGGGGTGAATAGGAAAGAACTGGAATTTTATTCAATCAATCCAAAACTTGATCTGATAGTGTTAGAACAAGATATGGGTTAGTCGAAAAAAGTTCACAGCTTGTGATTGTTGCTTGGATGAATATGCAAAATTATTTGAGCAACAACGTAGGATTTAAATGATGATCAATGCAAGAGAACATAGGGAGGAAAAGGAGGAAAACAAATCACAATCAAAAGAACACAATAATGCTGAGCTGAAATTTAGCTTAGCATCCATAGATTCATGCAATCTTTTCCAAAAGTGCGAGGTAAACTGGGTTCCTCGATCCGAAATGATCTTCTTTGGTACTCCATGCAGACAGACAATCCTTGACATGTATAGTTCTGCTAACTAAGCTCCTGAGTAAGTGTCTTCGCAGGTATAAAGTGTGCAACTTTTGTCAATCTGTCTACAATAACCCATATGGAATCATAACCATTACGAGTACGGGGTAATCCAATGTCACACCCGGATTTAGGGGTCCAAACCCGGGCGCGACTCACATGTGTGCTAGGATCAAGTATCACACATATTATGACTCATGGTACAGAAACGAATATCACATATTTACTATATAATAGATATCTATACAAAATAGTTAAATAATTACATCATACGAAGACAACGATCCAGAAACCATAGTTGACTGGGATACGACGACCTAGACCTCTCACGAACTCATCGCGACATCCTTCATGCTCCTCATCTTGTAGTACATGTCCTTGATCTAGGGGAATGTGAGTACAACAAGGGTGATCTCACATACGTTCATCGCTCAATAATATGTTGTGGGGAATAATGTGCATGAGCTCACTTACGGTGGGGCTCATGTGAAGTGTAAGGCTTACCAAAGAGGATGGTTAAAGTTGAGTTTTGCTTTTAAAGTTGGTCAAAATTTTATTAGCAGATACTAAGTATAAGTAGATATCAACCCCAAATAAATAAGAGATCACAATTGATAATAACACCCACAATGCAATGCATATGACAAATTAAGTTTAATTCCATAAATTAATCATGTGAGTGTCCGAGCCGCTCATGACCGTGAGCACAGCTGATATACCAGTTTTACACTCTGCAGAGGTTGCGCCCTTTACCCATAAGTCGTGTATCCCATCTAGCCAGGGTTTGCAAGGCCCTTAGACACTTCCGAGGTGAATGACTAGAGATCCACTATGAGGCCTTTACAAAATTCCACTAGCTTCAGAAAACCCGCTATGGTTTCTGAGAAGGGCAATATAGGAATCCCTCATCCAAAAAGCCATCGCAGCATGATCGACCCAAGAACCTCCCTATACATAGCTCCTCTATAGCCCTTGCCCCTTTCGGGTAAGGTAGTCCTTCACTAGCTTTCCTAATTAGTCAGCCAAGGGCGTCCCATACCACCCTTGTTGTAGCACTATTTTCCCAGGTGGTTCTCCATGTTCCAATTAACATAATGATCTTATCATGAACAATAATTAACAACAACAAAATTGGACATGATCATAATATAACATTATTTTCCCAAAACCAGGTAGAGAAATAGCAAATCTACCAAATAGTTCTTTTGTTTGCAAGGTGCAGGGTAAACAATGCTAGGGAAACCTATTGGGTCCTATCAAATTAACCTAAGCATGTCATAGTGATTAACAAGAACATTATTAGGTAAATAAAAGTGATCAAGGGCACAACTTGCCTTAGACTCGACATTCCCAGGTATTTCACCAACTTGGTCTTCAAGTGACTCATGACCTCATTGCTACTCGTAGCAATACATACAAATAGCAAGGAGTACATAAATATAGCAGTACACCAAACATGAGAACAAATAGTGAAAGAATATTCTACGTGAGGCTGCGAAAGCGTAGGTCCGAGAACCACTAAATTCAGAGTCACGCTTAAAAAGATAGGATTTTGGAAGACCTATGTGATTAAATATTAAACTATATTATAAATTGGTTAATATACATCATATGAGAAAATATACTCCAAATAATTAATTTAGCTTTAATCTAGATTATAACTTGTTTATAAATCATATTATAGTCAACTACTCAACTTATAATTATAGGCATGTCAACCTTGATTAGTAAAATAAATCTACTACTCATAGTATGAACAAATATTTAATTATAAAAGTATGTGATATAACAAAATAAGGTTCGCTACTGTGTAGAATTTTTTACAAAGCCAACGCAACTGGAACGAACTAAAATGGAGTTAAAACGAGTAGGCTATGGAATTTACAAGTTTCTATTCATTTTTACATAAATTTTATACCTTAAAATAGGTCCCAGGGGTCTATTTAGAAAGTCCAAGGGCTGGTTTGCAATTTTGAAAGTTAACCCGAGGGCTTTACTATGAAATCCAGGATGGCAGGTTGATTTCTATATTCTGCAGGGTTTCTTTTGCAAACTGACGCGCGCGAAGGGGTATTCTTTGCACGCAGCCACCCGATCAAAAATCGAGGGCCCAGATTAGATCTGGCTTACGCTGAATCGGTATGCGACCCTCGCCCTTGGACCAAAGATCGATGGTCTGAGGCTTTATTTACTGAGATCAAACTGGTCCCGTTGATCCCAAGATCTGTGGCATTGAATTAAAACACGAAGGGGTATGCGGGTTTCCATCCCAAGCGTCCACTCTAGCATTGAACGGTTGCGGCTTAGTGACTCAGGGCTCTAATCGTGACTGCCCATCCATGGATGGACGACGCAGGGTGAAAGTCGCCTAGAGGGGGGTGAATAGACGAAACCTGAAATTTATAACTTTAAACACACGCTACAAGCCAGGGTTAGTGTTAGAGTTAAATTCAAGTCGGAAAGAGAGGGAAAGCAAATCAACCAAGAATCAAAGCGAGTGAACACGATGATTTGTTTTACCGAGGTTCGGTTCCAAAGAACCTAGTCCTCGTTGAGGAGGTCACAAAGACCAGGTCTATTTCAACCCTTCCCCTCTCTCAAACGGTCACCTAGACCGAGTGAGCCTTCTCCTTAATCAATCGGGTCAGTAAGACACCACAAGGACCACCACACACTTAGGTGTCTCTTGCTTTGATTACAAGTCACTTGAGAACAAGAATGAGAAAGAAGAAAGGCAATCCAAGAAACAAGAGCGCAAAAGAACACGAACACACTCTCTCACAAGTCACTAAATATTTGAGTTGAATTCTAGCATTGGAGTGGGTTTGATATTTGGAATGTGTTTTGGAGTGAATGCACTAGATCTTGTATTGAATGTGATCTCTGAAAAACTTGGATGCCAAAGGTTGTGGTGGTTGGGGGGTATTTATAGCCCCCAACCACTTTGGTAGCCATTGGGGAGGCTGCTAGCGATGGACGCACAGGACAGTCTGGTGCGCCACCGGACAGGCACTATTCCCTGTCCGGTGCGCGACCACGTCACCCAACCTTTAGGGTTCGGAGCTGGTCGACGGTTGGAGGCTTTGTCCTCTTGCGGCACCGGATAGTCTGGTGCCCCTCTGACTTCGCTGTTCTGACTTCTGCACAGAACTGTTGCTCACTGTAGCTTCTGTCAGAGCCGACCGTTGGCGCAGATAGCCGTTGCTCTGCTGGCACACCGGACAGACCGGTGAATTATAGTGGAGGGCGCCGTTGAATTCCAGAGAGTGGCTGCTTCGGAGTGTACGGCCCTGGTGCACCGGACACTGTCCGGTGCACCATTTTTCAGCCCACTCAAGTTCTTTGCTTGATTTCTAATTGAGTCCCTAACTTGATTCTTTTATTGGTTTGTGTTGAACCTTATGCACCTGTAATACATGAGTTCTAGACAAACTAGTTAGTCCATGTGTTTGTGTTGACTATCAACCACCAAAATTAATTATAGGAAATGGTTAACCCTATTTCCCTTTCAATCTCCCCCTTTTTGGTGATTGATGCCAACACAAACCAATGCAAATGTAAATTGCAGAATTGTAACTAGTTGGCATTTGGAATGTGCATAGGTTACTTGGAGTTAAACCAATTGAATATCTCACTAAATATGAATGGATTGCTTTTCTTTTATTTAACATTTTGGACCACATTTGCACCACTTGTTTTGTTTTTGCAAATCTTTTTGGAAAATCATATCAAAATCTTTTTGCAAATAGTGAGAGGTATATGAATAAGATTGCAAGAAGCATTTTCAAGATTTGAAATTTCTCCCCCTATTTCAAATGCTTTTCATTTGACTAAATAAAACTCCCCCTGAATCAAATTCTCCTCTTAGCTTTCAAGAGGGTTTTGAAATTTTACTTTCATAAATCAAGTGAAACATAGATACCAATTGATATCATATACTAGTTTGAAAATGCATTAATTGAAATAGATACCAATTGAGAAAATACCAATTAAAACTTTATTTCGATTTTTTTTGAAATGGTGGTGGTGCGGTCCTTTTGCTTTGGGCTTAATACTCTCTCCCCTTTGGAATTAATCACCAAAAACGAAGACTTTGAGAGCCCTTTTTAATCTTTCTCGCCCTTTGGGGTCTTAATACTTTCTCCCAATTGGTAATCTAATCTAAATATGAGTGAAGGGTCATACAATTGAGAGTTTGTGGAGTTACGACAAAGGATAAATGATACCGTTAGAGTTGAGTGGAAGCCTTGTCTTTGCCGAATACTCCATTTCCCTTTCAATCTACGATTAATCATAAAGATATACTTGAAAACACATTAGTCGTAGTCTTGGCACAAGAAGAATAAGAAATATGTGTTTGTACCAAATGAAAGAGACATGATCAAAGGTATATGAATGAGCTATGTGTGCAATGTTTCAAACAAAGTTCCAAGAATCAAGTATATTTAGCTCATTCCTAAGTTGGCTAAAGGTTTTATCATCTAGTGGCTTGGTAAAGATATCGGCTAATTGATTCTTGGTGTTTACATAAGCTATTTCGATATCCCCTTTTTGTTGGTGATCTCTTAGAAAGTGATACCGAATGTCTATGCGCTTAGTGCGGCTGTGTTCAATGGGATTATCCGCCATGCGGATTGCACTCTCATTGTCACATAGGAGAAGGACTTTGCTCAATTTGTAGCCATAGTCCCTAAGGGTTTGCCTCATCCAAAGTAATTGCACGCAACAATGTCCTGCAACAATGTACTTGGCTTCGGCGGCAGAAAGAGCTACTGAGTTTTGTTTCTTTGAAGCCCATGACACCAGGGATCTCCCTAGAAACTGACAAGTCCCTGATGTGCTCTTCCTATCAATTTTACACCCTGCCCAATCGGCATCGGAATATCCTATTAAATCAAAAGTGGATCCCTTGGGGTACCAAAGCCCCAACTTATGAGTATAAACTAAGTATCTCATGATTCTCTTCACGACCCTAAGGTGAACTTCCTTAGGATTTGCCTGGAACCTTGCACACATGCATACAGAAAGCATAATATCCTGTCGAGAAGCACATAAGTAGAGTAAAGAACCTATCATCGACGGGTATACCTTTTGATCTACGGATTTACCTCCCATGTCGAGGTCGAGATGCCCATTGGTTCTCATGGGTGTCTTGATGGGTTTTCCATCCTTCATTCCAAACTTCTTAAGTATGTCTTGAATGTACTTTGTTTGGCTGATGAAGGTGCCATCTTGGAGTTGCTTGATTTGAAATCCTAGGAAATACTTCAACTCCCCCATCATAGACATCTTGAATTTCTGAATCATGATCCTACTAAACTATTCACAAGTTGACTTGTTAGTAGACCCAAATATAATATCATCAACATAAATTTGGCATACAAACAAGTCTTTTGCAACAGTTTAAGTAAAGAGAGTAGGATCGGCTTTTCCGACTTTGAAGCCATTAGTGATAAGAAAATCTCGCAGGCATTCATATCAAGCTCTTGGGGCTTGCTTGAGCCCATAAAGTGCATTTGAGAGTTTATACACATGGTTAGGATACTCATTATCTTCAAAGCCAGGAGGTTGCTCAACATAGACCTCTTCCTTGATTGGTCCATTGAGGAAGGCACTTTTTACGTCCATTTGATAAAGCTTAAAGCCATGGTAAGTAGCATAGGCAAGTAATATACGAATTGATTCAAGCCTAGCTACGGGTAAATAAGTTTCATTAAAGTCCAAACCTTCGACTTGTGAATAACCTTTGGCCACAAGTTGGGCTTTGTTTCTTGTCACCACACCATGCTTATTTTGCTTGTTGCGGAATACCCATTTGGTACCTACAACATTTTGATTAGGACATGGAACCAAATGCCATACCTCATTCCTCGTGAAGTTGTTGAGCTCCTCTTGCATAGCCATCACCCAATCCTGATCTCTTAGTGCATCCTCCACCCTATATGGCTCAATAGAGGAAACAAAAGAGTAATGCTCACAGAAATATGCAACTCGAGATCTAGTGGTTACCCCCTTATGAATGTCACCAAGGATGGAGTTCACGGGGTGATCTCTTTGAATTGCTTGGTGGACCCTTGGGTGTGGCGGTCTTTTACACTGTATTTCTTGATCATCTTCCTTGTCATTATTGTCTTTATCTCCCCCTTGATCAATGTCTTCCTCTTGAGGTGGCTCATCCTCTTGATCTTCAGCATTATCATCTTGAACCTGATCCTCATCTTGAGTTGGTGGAGATGCTTGCATGTAAGATGACAGTTGATCTTGTGTTTGTGAAGGCTCTTCGGATTCCTTAGGACACACATCCCCAATGGACATGTTCCTTAGCGCGACGCATGGAGCCTCTTCATCATCTAATTCATCAAGATCAACTTGCTCCACTTGGGAGCCATTAGTCTCATCAAACACAATGTCACAAGAAACTTCAACTAATCCAGTGGACTTGTTGAAGACTCTATAAGCCCTTGTGTTTGAGTCGTAACGAAGTAAAAATCCTTCTACAACTTTAGGAGCAAATTTAGATTTTCTACCTCTCTTCATAAGAATGAAACATTTACTCCCAATGACTCTAAAATATAAAACATTGGGCTTTTTTCTAGTGAGGAGTTCATATGATGTCTTCTTGAGGATTCAGTGAAGGTAGAGCCGGTTGATGGAGTAGCAAACAATGTTGATTGCTTCCGCCCAAAACCGGTCCGACGTCTTGTACTCATCAAGCATGGTCCTTGCCATGTCCAGTAGAGTTCTATTATTCCTCTCCACTACACCATTTTGTTGAGGTGTGTACGAAGAAGAAAACTCATGCTTGATGCCCTCCTCCTCAAGAAATCCTTCAATTTGAGAGTTCTTGAACTTCGTCCCATTATCGCTTCTTATCTTTTTGATCCTTAATCCGAACTCATTTTGAGCCTGTCTCAAGAATCCCTTTAATGAATCTTGGGTTTGTGATTTTTCCTACAAAAAGAACACCTAAGTGAAGCGAGAATAATCATCCACAATAACAAGACAGTACTTACTCCCGCCGATGCTTATGTAAGCGATCGGGCCGAATAGATCCATGTGGAGTAGCTCAAGTGGCCTGTCAGTCGTCATTATGTTCTTGTGCGAATGATGGGCTCCAACCTGCTTTCCTGCTTGGCATGCGCTACAAACCCTGTCTTTCTCAAAATGAACATTTGTTAGTCCTAAAATGTGCTCTCCCTTTAGAAGTTTGTGAAGATTCTTCATTCCAACATGGGCAAGTCGGCGATGCCATAGCCAACCCATATTGGTCTTAGCAATTAAGCAAGTGTTAAGTTCAGCTTGGTTATCATTAAAACCAACTAAATATAGCTGACCCTCTAACACTCCTTTAAATGCTATTGAATCATCACTTCTTCTAAAGACAGTAACACCTATATCTGTAAATAGACAGTTGTAGCCCATTTTACATAATTGAGAAACAGAGAGCAAGTTGTAATCTAAAGAATCTACAAGAAAAACATTGGAAATAGAATGGTCAGGAGATATAGCTATTTTACCCAATCCTTTGACCAAACCTTGATTTCCATCCCCGAATGTGATAGCTCTTTAGGGATCATCATTTTTCTCATAGGAGGAGAACATTCTCTTCTCCCCTGTCATGTGGTTTGTGCACCCGCTATCGATTATCCAACTTGAACCACCGGATGCATAAACCTACAAAACAATTTTAGGCCTTGTTCTTAGGTACCCAAACAGTCTTGGGTCCTTTGACGTTAGAAACCAGCACCTTGGGTACCCAAACACAAGTCTTAGGACTCTTGTGTTTGCCCTCAACATATTTGTCAACTACTTTGCCTGATTTGTTAGTTAAAACATATGATGCATCAAAAGTCTTAAAAGAGACATTATGTTCATTTGATGCAGCAGGAATTTTCTTTCTAGGCATTTTAACATGTGTGGTATGCCTAGAGCTAGAAGCCTCATTTTTATACATAAATGCATGGTAAGAAACATTATGAGGTTTCCCAACATGAATCTTCCTATTTTTGTGTTTGGAATAGTTTGCAGGATATAAAATGTAACCTTCATTATCCTGAACCATGGGAGCCTTGCCCTTAACAAAATTAGACAATCTTTTAGGGGCATTAAGCTTGACATTGCTCCCCTGTTGGAAAGCAATGCCATCTTTAATGCCAGAGCATCTCCCATTATAAAGCATGCTACGAGGAAATTTAAAATTTTCATTTTCGAGCTCATGCTCGACAATTTTAGCAGTTAATTTAGCTATGTGATCATTTTGTTGTTTAATCATGGCAAGGTGATCATCCACAGCTTCTACATTAACATCTCTACATCTAGTACAAATAGATACATGCTCATCAGTAGATGTAGAAGGTTTGCAAGTATTTAATTCTTCTATCTTAGATTTTAATCTAGCATTCTCATCTCTAAGACAGGAAATATAATCATTGCAAATATTCAACTTTTCAATCTTAGAAATTAAATTAGCATTCTCAGTTCTAAGACTAGAAATTGAATCATGACACATGCTAAGCTCCTTAGTTAAGTTTTCACATTTTTCTACTTCGTGAGCATAAGCATTTTTTAGTTTAACAATTTTTTTGTTTTCTTTAATGAGGAAGTCCTCTTGGCTATCCAAGAGTTCATCCTTCTCATTAATGGCTTCAATTAATTCATTTAATTTTTTCTTTTGGTCCATGTTAAGGTTGGCAAAGAGAGACATTAAATTATCTTCACTATCACTAGATGTTGTATATTTGGGGTGGGCTCTAGAGTGTACCTTCTTCTTCTTACCGTCCTTAGCCATGAGACACTTGTGGCTGACGTTAGGGAAGAGGAGGCCCTTGTTGACGGCGATGTTGGCGGCGTCCTCGTCGGAGGAGGAGTCGGTGGAGCTCTCGTTGGAGTCCCATTCCCGACATATGTGGGCATCACCACCCCTCTTCTTATAGTATCTCTTCTTCTCCTTCTTCCCCTTGTTGTTGTCGTCCCTGTCACTTCCACTAGAAATTGCACATTTAGCAATAAAGTGACCGGACTTACCACACCGGTAGCACACCTTCTTGGAGCGGGACTTGTAGTCCTTCTCCCTCCTTTGCTTGAGGATTTGGCGGAAGCTCTTGATGATGAGCGCCATTTCCTTGTTGTCGAGCTTAGAGGCATAGACTGGAAGCCTACTTGTCGGGGACCATAATTAGGGGTACCCTCAAGGCTCCTAATTCTCAGCTGGTAACCCCCATCAGCATAAAGCTGCAAAGGCCTGATGGGTGCGATTAAGTCAGGGATCGGTCCATTCAAGGGACTCGATCACGCCTTGCCCGAGCCTAGCCTCGGACAAGGGCAGCCGACCCCGGAGGATCTCCGTCTCACCCGAGGCCCCCCTCCAGCGGCTAACGTATTTCCGGCTCGCCCGAGGCCCTGTCTTCGCCAAGAAGCAACCCTGACCAAATCGCTGCGCCGACCGACCAAATCACAGGAGCAATTAATGCAAAAGTGGCCTGACGCCTTTATCCTAACGCGCGCCCTTCAGCCGGCAGAGCCGAAGTGACCGCCGTCACTTCGCCGCTCCACTGACCGGCCTGACAGAAAGACAGCGCCGCCTGCGCCGCTCCGACTGCGGTGCCACTTGACAGAGTGAGGCTGACAGGCAGTCAGGCCCGGCCGCAGGCACCATAGGAAGCTCTGCTTCGCCCGACCCAGGGCTCGGACTCAGGCTAAGTCCCAGAAGACGGCGAACTCCGCTCCGCCCGACCCAGGGCTCGGACTCGGGCTAAGTCCCAGAAGACGACGAACTCCGCTCCGCCCGACCCAGGGCTCGGACTCGGGCTAAGTCCCGGAAGACGGCGAACTCCACTCTGCCCCACCAGGGGCTCGGACTCGGGCTAAGTCCCGGAAGACGGCGAACTCCGCTCCGCCTGACCCAGGGCTCAGACTTGGGCTCAGCCCCAGAAGACGACGAACTCCGCTCCGCCCGACCCAGGGCTCGGACTTGGGCTCAGCCCCAGAAGACGACGAACTCCACTTCGCCCGACCCCAGGGCTCGGACTCCGCCCTGGCCTCAGCCGAGGTCTCCGCCTCGCCCGACCCAGGGGCTCAGACTCGACCTCGGCCATGGAAGACAGACTCGACCTCGGCTTCGGAGGAGCTTCCACATCGCCCAACCTAGGGCGCAGACCAGCCACGTCAACAGGAGGCGCCATCATCACCTTACCCCAAGCTGACTCGGGCCACGGGGAACAAGACCGGCGTCCCATCTGGCTCGCTCCGCCAGATAGGCAATGATGGTGCCCCGCATACTTTGTGACGACGGCGGCTCTCAGCCCCCTTACGGAAGCAAGAGGACGTCAACAAGGACTCAACAGCTCCGACAGCTGTCCCTCCGCCAGGCTCCAGCGCTCCTCCGACGGCCACGACATCACACCAGCTGGGTGCCAACATCTCTCCGGCTGCCACACTGCATGTACTTAGGGCGCTAGCTCTCCTCCGCTAGACACGTAGCCCTCTGCTACACCTCCCATTGTACATCTGGATCCTCTCCTTACGCCTATAAAAGGAAGGACCAGGGCCGTCTTAGAGAGGGTTGGCCGCGTGGGGACGAGGACGAGACAGGCGCTCGCGTGAGGCTGCTCGCTCCCTCTCCCGTGTGGACGCTTGTAACCCCCTACTGCAAGCGCACCTGACCTGGGCGCGGGACGAACACGAAGGCCGCGGGATTTTCACCTCACTCACGCCCATCTCCGGCCACCTCACTTCCCCCCTTCGCGCTCGGCCTCGCGCCGACCCATCTGGGCTGGGGCACGCAGCGACATTTCACTCGTCGGCTTAGGGACCCCCCGGTCTCGAAACGCCGACAGTTGGCGCGCCAGGTAGGGGCCTGCTGCGTGTTGACGAACAGCTTCCCGTCAAGCTCCAGATGGGCAGTCTCCAGCAACCTCTCCGACCCGGGATGGTGCTCCATTTCGGGAGCCTTGAGTTCATGTCCCTCGACGGTGGCTATGACATGATACTCCTTCCACCGCCGGACGACAGCGACAATGGCGGCCGACAGCCCGCCCGCCGGCGGCGGAATCGACGACGTCTTCCCCGCGTGGTGGAAGAACAACATTCGAGCTCGCCCCGTCCTCTCCCCCGCCAACGGAGGAGGAGGCGGGGCAACCAAGGCCAAGCGGGAGGCAGCGCCTCGTCGGCTGTCGAGCGAGTCGACGGCCCCAGCGCCCCAACGGGGGGCGCGTCGGGCATCGACCTCGTGTTTGAGATGAAGGCGAGCGCCGTCTCCCCGCGACACGCCAATTTCGAGCAAACGGATGACGCCGACACGCTCGCGAAAGGCTTGCTGGACGTCACCCTCGTACCTGAGACGACGGTGCAGTCAGTCCCCGACGTGACTTCATCACCGCCCGTCGACCAAGAGGTACCGACCGATTCCCATCTCGCGCCTTTCGGATTCAGCCTCGACTCACCTAGCGGCTTCGCTTTGGCGGACGCTCTCGTAGAGGCGAGTCCGAACCCTCTGGGGTTTCGTATGCGGTCACCTTGGGACCGGCTGACGGACGTCTCGACCTACGGGCCCTCTGGGTCCGAGGAAGACGACGAGCCCAACTTCTGTTGGCATTTCTCCGGACTTGGCAACCCCAGTGCCATGCGGGACTTCATGACCGCATGCGACTACTGCCTTTCTGACTGTTCCGACGGTAGCCGTAGCCTCGACGACGAGGACTGCGGCCCAAGCCACGAATGTTTCCACGTCGATCTAGGGGGTCCCTCCGAAGGCAACCATCTCGGCATGCCGGAGGACGGTGACCTCCCTAGGCCGGTGCCTCGCGTTGACATCCCACGGGAGCTAGCTGTGGTCCCCATTCAGGAGGGTGGCCATGACACACAGCTCGAGCAAATCCGCGGGGTGCAGGCCAGGCTCGACGAGGGAGCAGGAGCGCTTGAGCCGATCCGCCGGGACGTCGGGCAGGAATGGGTGGGCCAGCCTCCGGCCGGAGAAATACGTCATCTACCCCAGGGCTTCCAGCACCGCATCGCCAACGATGTCAGGGTCAGGCCGCCACCCGCATCCAGTGGGGTTGGCCAGAACCTGGCTGCAGCAGCAATGCTCCTCCGCGCGATGCCGGAGCCATCAACCACCGAGGGGCGGCGAATCCAGGGAGAGCTCAAGAATCTCCTGGAAGGCGCCGCGGTCCGACGGGCCGAGAGCTCCGCCTCCCGAAGGCAGGGGTACCCCTCGGAACCTCATGCCGCGACTTCCCGATTCATGCGGGAAGCCTCGGTCTACACTGGGCGCACGCGCAACACAGCGCCTGCGGCCCCGGGTCGCCTCGGCAACGAGCACCACCATCGCGACCGTCGGGCCCACCTCGACGAGAGGGTGCACCGAGGCTACCACCCCAGGCGTGGGGGACGCTATGACAGCGGGGAGGATCGGAGTCCCTCGCCCGAACCACCCGGTCCGCAGGCCTTCAGCCGGGCCATACGACGGGCGCCGTTCCCGACCCGGTTCCGACCCCCGACTACTATCACAAAGTACTCGGGGGAGACGAGACCGGAACTGTGGCTCGCGGACTATCGTCTGGCCTGCCAACTGGGTGGAACGGACGATGACAACCTCATCATCTGCAACCTCCCCCTGTTTCTCTCCGACACCGCCCGCGCCTGGTTGGAGCACCTGCCTCTGGGGCAGATCTCCAACTGGGACGACCTAGTCCAAGCTTTCGCCAGCAATTTCTAGGGCACGTACGTGCGCCCCGGGAATTCCTGGGACCTCGGAAGCTGCCGACAGCAGCCGGGAGAGTCTCTCCGGGATTACATCCGGCGATTCTCGAAGCAGCGCACCGAGCTGCCCAACATCACCGACTCGGATGTCATTGGCGCGTTCCTTGCTGGCACCACCTGCCGCGACATGGTGAGCAAGCTAGGTCGCAAGACCCCCACCAGGGCAAGCGAGCTGATGGACATCACCACCAAGTTCGCCTCCGGCCAGGAGGCGGTCGAGGCTATCTTCCGGAAGGACAAGCAGCCCCAGGGCCGCCCATCGGAAGATGCCCCTGAGGCGTCAACTCAGCGCGGTGCCAAAAAGAAAGGCAAGAAGAAGTCGCAAGCGAAACGCGACGCCGCCGACGTGGACCTTGTCGCCGCCGCCGAGTACAAGAACCCTCGGAAACCCCCCGGAGGTGCCAACCTCTTCGACAAGATGCTCAAGGAGTCGTGCCCCTATCACCAGGGGCCCGTCAAGCACACCCTTGAGGAGTGCGTCATGCTTCGGCGCCACTTCCATAGGGCCGGGCCACCCGCGGAGGGTGGCAGGGCCCGCGACGACGACAATAAGGAAGATCACCAGGCAGGAGAGTTCCCCGAGGTCCGCGACTGCTTCATGATCTACGGTGGGCAAACGGCAAACGCCTCGGCTCAGCACCGCAAGCAAGAGCGCCGGGAGGTCTGTTCGGTAAAGGTGGCGGCGCCAGTCTACCTAGACTGGTCCGACAAGCCCATCACCTTCGAACCGAGCCGACCACCCCGACCATGTGCCGAGCCCGGGGAAATGCCCGCTCGTCGTCGACCCCATCATCGGCGACGTCAGGCTCACCAAGGTCCTCATGGACGGAGGCAGCAGCCTCAACATCATCTACGCCGAGACCCTCGGGCTCCTGCGTGTCGATCTGTCCTCGGTTCGGGCAGGCGCTGCGCCTTTCCATGGGATCATCCCCGGGAAGCGCGTCCAGCCCCTCGGACAACTCGACCTTCCCGTCTGCTTCGGAACACCCTCCAACTTCCGAAGGGAGACCCTGACATTCGAGGTGGTCGGGTTCCGAGGAACCTACCACGCGGTACTGGGAAGGCCATGCTACGCGAAGTTCATGGCCGTCCCCAACTACACCTACCTGAAGCTCAAGATGCCGGGCCCCAATGGGGTCATCACCGTCGGCCCCATGTACAAACACGCGTTCGAATGCGACGTGGAGTGCGTGGAGTACGCCGAGGCCCTTGCCGAGTCCGAGGCCCTCATCGCCGACCTGGAGAGCCTCTCTAAGGAGGTACCAGACGTAAAGCGTCATGCCGGCAACTTCGAGCCCGCGGAGACGGTTAAGTCCGTCCCCCTCGACCCCAGCGGCGACGCCTCCAAGCAGATCCAGATCGGCTCCGAGCTCGGTCCCAAATAGGAAGCAGTGCTCGTCGACTTTCTCCGCGCGAACGCCGACATCTTCGCGTGGAGTCCCTCGGACATGCCCGACATACCGAGGGATGTCGCCGAGCACTCGCTGGACATCCGAGCCGGAGCCCGACCCGTCAAGCAGCCTCTGCGCCGATTCGACGAAGAAAAGCGCAGAGCCATAGGCGAGGAGATCCACAAGCTAATGGCGGCAGGGTTCATCAAAGAGGTATTCCATCCCGAGTGGCTTGCCAACCCTGTGCTAGTGAGAAAGAAAGGAGGGAAATGGCGGATGTGTGTAGACTACACTGGTCTAAACAAAGCATGTCCGAAGGTTCCCTACCCTCTGCCTCGCATCGATCAAATCGTGGATTCCACTGCTGGGTGCGAAACCCTGTCTTTCCTCGATGCCAACTCAGGGTATCACCAAATCAGGATGAAGGAGTCTGACCAGCTCGCGACTTCTTTCATCACGCCCTTCGGCATGTACTGCTATGTCAACTTCCCGTTCAGCTTGAAGAATGCGGGTGCAACGTACCAGCAGTGCATGAACCTTGTGTTCGGCGAACACATTGGCCGCACGGTCGAGGCCTACGTCGATGACATCGTAGTCAAGGCAAGGAAAGCCTCCGACCTCCTTTCCGACCTTGAAGTGACATTCCGATGTCTCAAGACGAAAGGCGTCAAGCTCAATCCCGAAAAGTGTGTCTTCAGGGTGCCTCGAGGCATGCTCTTGGGGTTCATCGTCTCCAAGCGGGGCATCGAAGCCAACCCGGAGAAGATCGCAGCCATCACGCAGCACCCCGAGCCCTTGTTGGAGACACCCGGGGGCTACACGCACCCCTAGGAAGGGTCGCTTGTCATCGCCAAAGTTCTGAAGCCCGGAACAAACGAACTGGCTGACAATCAAGGCGAGGTCTGCACCAACCCTTCGAACGTCTAACAACTACGTTGCTTCTACCCTTAAGATGCTTTCAAGTTGTTCGCTTACCTTGCCCCTACGCAAGTTTTTGTCGTCAAGGAAGGGTCAGCCTTGCCTCGGCAGAACTCGACCCTCCCTCGGGGGCTAAAAAGGGGGGGACCCCTCTCCCCCCTCTGCGTGAAAATTTTCAATCGAAAAGGCTTTTGCGTTCCCCCGGCTATGTCGGAAGCAGGACCCCAAGGAGCGAACGCGGGTGCATGTAAGTGGCAAGGCCGACTGAGCCGAGGGACTCCTACGCCTCCGGGTTACGGACACCTCACTCGTCACCCGCCACGAAAAGTGACCCCTACTTGGGGAAGCCACCCTGCTACTGACAGGCGGGGCCAGACACGCAAAACGAAAGGGAAAGGAGCACGACTTCATGCAACGGTAATAAAGTATTCAGGCCTCAGCGGCCGCAGAAAGACACAAGTGCATCCAACAGAAACTGCTCCGACAGAGTTAGGCGTCGCCCCGGGAAGGAGTCGCGCCTTCGGCTTCGTCCCCGCCCTCGGCAAAGTCCATCCCGGCTTCGAACGACGGCGCAGGCGGGAGGATCTCTGCCTCAAAGGTGGTCGCCAGCACTGCGCTCGAACCCGCGGCGGCCGCATCGAGCCTCTGGACTTCTGCCAGGGCGGCTTCATCTTCGTTAGGAAGGCAATACCCCTCGCTGACCCGCTCCAGGTCCACAACGTAGTGGGAAGCGAGCACGACGAAGGCCCGCCTGACGCCATGGTGTAGCGCCTCGCGGAGTCTGCCGCGCACATGATCGCCCAAGACCTGCAGGCGACTTTGAGGGGAGCTTCCTGAGGGGACGTCGCCGGAGCCAAGGACCCGGCAGAAGTCCGAGACGGCCTCGGACATGGCCGCGTGGTCGGCCTCCCTCTGCTCGGCCGCCCCGGCCAGCGCCTCAGCAAGCGCCTTGGCGGACTCATCAAGGGCGGACTCGAGCTCTGCGAACAGCCAGAAGAAATATCTCAAACACAAACGGAGGAAACAAGCAGAAACGAAAACCGAAGATGGCCAAGGCGTACCTCCGGCTCGAGCACGCCGCTCCGAGGCTGCGACCTGGGCTACGGCTAGGTCGGCTGCAAGGGCTCCAGCCCGGCTTTCAGCCTCGGCAGCCCGACCCCGAGATTGGTCCCGCTCATTGACGATCCGGTCGAACTCCGACTGCTGTCGTTGCACTTCTGCGCGCGCCGCGGCCGCCTCCGCGTGTGCCGCTGCCGCCTCGGCTCTCAGATCGGTGCAGAGCAACCGAAGGTCCGCCGCCTCGGCGCCCTGCTGAGAGAGGCGCGCAGTAGCCCCGGCGAGCGAGGTCCTCAGGGATCACAGTGAGCCCCAGACGTCGACCTCGCGGCGAATGAACGACGACTTGGCGGCGCTCAGACCTGTCAGATCCTGAGGGAAGGAAGCGGGACGTCACGAAAGACGCCTTGGTCACAAAAGAGAAGAGGTATGCCTGAAACCGTTACCTGGAGGATTTTGGGGACGTCCCTGCAGAAAACCTCCAGCAACGACCGGAGCGACCCCACCAATGCTTTGGCACACTCGCGGAGCTCGTCCCAGGACTGTTCCTCCCGTTCATCGTCGAGAACGAAGACGGGATCCAAGGCCTCACGGGTCCGGAACCAGAGCAACTGGCGCCGACCCTCGGAGCTCCGCCGCACAGCGACAAGGCTGCCGCCCGGCGGGACGGATCGCGTCTCCACGCCCCCTCCTCCGAGGCACCAAGCGCTGATGCCTCGGCCGTCTCAGCGTCGGCAGCGACCGGTCGCTCCCCGACTGGGACGGCGGCGGCTTCAGTAGCAACAGGTGCCAGCACCGCCGGCACGTCTGGTGGGGCCGGGGCCGCGTCCGTGTCAGCCGCCTCCCCTAGCTCGATGGCTGCCTCGGTAGAAGAGCCGGCCTCGGCAACTCGCTCCACGGCGACTGGTGCCGCCTGAGCCCCCTGCTGTGGAGCGCCTTGCGAGAAGGTCAGCTGAACGGCAAGGCCCGGAGCGGCGCCGGCTGCGCAAGCCGACGCCGTCTTAAGGGCCTTTCGGGGAGCCAGATCGGTCAGGCCATGGCTTCGCTTGCTGAGGGGGAAATAAAAATCACGGTCGGGACATACGAATGAAAAGCCAGGACGAAGACGTTCCAATATACTTACCCGCTCCGGGCCATGATCAACCGTGCCTGAGGGGAGGTCTCTCGGATCTCGACCCTCGAAGGCGCCGCCGAGGTCCGCTTCGCCTGCAGCTTCGGCACCACCCTTGCTTTGGGCGCTTTGGACGCCCGGCGGGCGGACTGCCCAGGCACTGCCACGACGACCTGAGAGTCGCTCTCCTGCGCTGCCGGCGTGGGCGACGGCTCTCGGGGAACAGACGCCTCGGCCTGGCTCCCCGGGGTCGCCTCAACTCCCCCAGCCGAGGGGTCAAGTACCCTCTCAGACTGCCCCCGCTCTTCGGGCCGGGACCCCGGCGTCCCGACTCCGGGGACTGACGGCATCAGCCCGCTCGGGGGCTGGCTTGACGGCTCCTGGCCTAACCTCAAGCCAGGGCTGAGGCCAAGGCGGGCAGCCATGTCGTCCTCCTCATCATCATCTTCATCATCGTCGTCATCATCAGGCGTTTCCGGCGATGGCTCCCTCGGGAGCCCCTCCCTCTCCTGCCGACGACGGAGCTTTTCCAAGGCGTCTCGAGCCCACATCTGCTTGCGGGCCCGGGCCTTCTCCGCGTCCTTCTTTTTCTTCTTCTCCTCTGCGGCAACCCGCCGCGCTGCTCGGTCCACCGCATCCTGCGGGACCCGTGGCAGGGAAGGCTTGTGCCACCCTACCTCCTGAAGACGGATGGAAATCCCGACCGTAAGAACCAGGGGCAACCCGATGCAAGAGGAAGGAAGGAGCGGACACTCACCAGAGTCACGCACCCTTGGTCAGGGCGCATCAAAGGCTAGGAGAAGGCGCTGGGGTCCGGTTTCCCCAACGCGACGGCCACCCGCCCGTGGAGGACGTCGAAGGGAAGAGGATCCGAGGACATCCGCGAGCCCTCCAGGTCAGCCTCCGGTGTCATCTCCCAAAGCGGCAACCGTCGCTCCGCCAAGGGAAGCACCCTCCGGCGGTGGATGGCGGCAATCACTCCCGCGGCGTTGAGTCCCCCTTTCCGCAACGCCTCCAAGGCCTTGAGAAGGGGTTCGAGGTTCTTCTGTCTTTCGTGCGGGGTCCCGTGGCGCCAAGCATCGGCAGCGACGGTGACTACTCGCTGGGAGAATGGCGGGAGCAACTCGCCGTCATTCCGGAGGTAGAACCACCGGCGCTGCCACCCTTTGTTCGAGGACGCAAGGATGGCGGGAATATACAGCGACGCCCGCGACTGCCTCAGCTGGAGGATGCAGCCGCCGGCCCGCACTGCCGCGTGGACCTTTCTCTCCCCCGTCGGCGAAGCGAAAAGCTCCGCAAAAAAGAGATGGGTCCACAAGTCCCAGTGGGGGGCGATCCCCAAGTACCCCTCGCACACCGCTACGAAGATGGCGGCCTGCGAGATGGAGTTGGGGCTGAGGTTGTGCAACTCCACCCCGTAATGGTGTAGGATCGCCCGCATAAAGCGGCTCGCCGGCACACCAAATCCCCGCTCGTGGAAGGAGATGAAGCTCACGATGTACCCCGGAAGTGGGGACGCAGCGGCTCCGCTCACGGGGGGAATCCATTCCGGCCGCCTCTCATCAGAGAGAGGGCGAAGTAAACCCTCAGCAACAAGATCCTCCAGATCACCCGCCGTCACTGTGGAGAAAGGCCATGGGTCGCGCGGCGAGATGATGGTCACCCGGTCGGCCATCACCTAGCAGAAGGGGTGGCGGCGCAAAGGACAGGGTGGGCGGTTTCCTTTTCTCTGGCTAAGTCTCTCGGGTTGCGAAAACCTAAGAGGGAGGCAGGAAGCGGAGCAAAGAACCATTGCCAGACCCTCCCCCGAGTATATAAAGACCAAAGCGAGACCCGTTCAACGTTCCGCCCGGACCGGCCGCGGGATTCAAAAACACGAAGCGAAACAGCCGTTCCTCGAACGGCTCGCGCACGCGCAATGGCCGCCCCGCGAACCGCACGCCCCGTCGCATTAACTCCACGGCGGGAAAGGCGGCGCCTCTGGCAGGGGAAGCGAGCGACGCTTCGCCTTCGCCATAATGACCACGTCAAAAAAGGTACGCCGCGTCGTTCGATTTCGTATCCTTTTCCTTTTTTCCTCTTTCTCTCTCTTGCAACAGGGACCGGGAAAGGGGGATACCCCGAAAAGGATCCTTCCCCGTGAAGGAACCAGACTCCGAGCCTCCCTACTGATCAGAGGTTCGAAGGCTGGCCCCTCGGAAGGGTTCGACAGCCGCCTCAGATCGCGTGGGCTCTACACCCACTACTGGTCAGAGGTTCGAAGGCCGGCCCCTCGGAAGGGTTCAACGATCGCCTCAGGCTACTCGGGCTCCGCGCCCACTACTGATCCGGGGTTCGAAGGCTGGCCCCCGAAGGGTTCACAGCCGCCTCAGACACAGAGCGAGGGATGACCATGGGTACGTTCGATACATAACCAAGGCTCGGGCTGCGCTCCCGAGGTACCCTAGGACATTTCCGAGACCAGCGGGAACGATCTTGTAACGGAATCCCATCGGAGGGAGGCATCGAGCCCTCGGACCCCGTCGCCAGGGGACCGGGTCCGGCAGATCACCCGCAGGTACTTTTGGGCGCGCCTCTGGGCCTCTAGCCGACCCCTAACGAATGGGGCACGGACGTCCACTCGGATTACCCGCCTGCAGCTCACCGGAGACACCATGTTCGGCGCCCACCGAGAGCAACATGGCGCTTTCCCCCCTCCTCCTTGCGGAAAGGCGACGCAGGGGCGTATGTAAAAAAGTCGAGTCTGTCCCTGATCGCCCTCTCGCCCTGTGCAGAGGCTCGGGGGCTGCTCTCGCAAACCCGGCTCCGGCCGAACCGTTGACAGCGTCAACATACCAGCCCGAGAACTTGGGACCCGACCGTACACCCGGGCTATGGCCAGCTCGCATGAGGGAACGACCAGACCAGCCGAAGCATTACGCGAGGCAATAAGACCTCGGAGGAGTCAAACCACTCCTCCGAGGCCTCGGGGGCTACACCCGGCGGGTGCGCTCGCGCGCACCCACCGGAACAAAGCACAACCGAGAAAGGCTGGTCCCCTTGCAAAAAAGTGCGACAGAAGCCTCCAAGCGAGTGCTAACACTCCCTTCGAGGCTCGGGGGCTACTGTCGGGGACCATAATTAGGGGTACCCTCAAGGCTCCTAATTCTCAGCTGGTAACCCCCATCAGCATAAAGCTGCAAAGGCCTGATGGGTGCGATTAAGTCAGGGATCGGTCCATTCGAGGGACTCGATCACGCCTCGCTCGAGCCTAGCCTCGGACAAGGGCAGCCGACCCCGGAGGATCTCCGCCTCGCCCGAGGCCCCCCTCCAGCGGCTAACGTATTTCTGGCTCGCCCGAGGCCCTGTCTTCGCCAAGAAGCAACCCTGACCAAATCGCCGCGCCGACCGACCAAATCGCAGGAGCATTTAATGCAAAAGTGGCATGACGCCTTTATCCTGACGAGCGCCCTTCAGCCGGCAGAGCCAAAGTGACCGCCGTCACTTCGCCGCTCCACTGACCGGCCTGACAGAAAGACAGCGCCGCCTGCGCCGCTCCGACTGCGGTGCCACTTGACAGAGTGAGGCTGACAGGCAGTCAGGCCCGGCCACAGGCACCATAGGAAGCTCCGCTTCGCCCGACCCAGGGCTTGGACTCGGGCTAAGTCCCAGAAGACGGCGAACTCCGCTCCGCCCGACCCAGGGCTCGGACTCGGGCTAAGTCCCGGAAGACGGCGAACTCCACTCCGCCCGACCAGGGGCTCGGACTCGGGCTAAGTCCCGGAAGACGGCGAACTCCGCTCCGCCCGACCCAGGGCTCGGACTTGGGCTCAGCCCCAGAAGACGACGAACTCCACTCCGCCCGACCCAGGGCTCGGACTTGGGCTCAGCCCCAGAAGACGACGAACTCCGCTTCGCCCGACCCTAGGGCTCGGACTCCGCCCTGGCCTCAGCCGACGGTCTCCGCCTCGCCCGACCCAGGGGCTCGGACTCGACCTCGGCCACGAAAGACAGACTCGACCTCGGCTTCGGAGGAGCTTCCACATCGCCCAACCTAGGGCGCAGACCAGCCACGTCAACAGGAGGCGCCATCATCACCCTACCCCAAGCTGACTCGGGCCACGGGGAACAAGACCGGCGTCCCATCTGGCTCGCTCCGCCAGATAGGCAATGATGGCGCCCCGCATACTCTGTGACGATGGCGGCTCTCAGCCCCCTTACGGAAGCAAGAGGACGTCAGCAAGGACTCAACAGCCTTGACAGCTGTCCCTTCGCCAGGCTCCAGCGCTCCTCCGACGGCCACGACATCACACCAGCTGGGTGCCAAAATCTCTCTGGCTGCCACAACGGCATGTACTTAGGGCGCTAGCTCTCCTCCGCTAGACACATAGCACTCTGCTACACCCCCCATTGTACATCTGGATCCTCTCCTTACGCCTATAAAAGGAAGGACCAGGGCCCTTTTAGAGAGGGTTGGCCGCGCGGGGACGAGGACGAGACAGGCGCTCGCGTGAGGCCGCTCGCTCCCTCTCTCGTGTGGACGCTTGTAACCCCCTACTGCAAGCGCACCCGACCTGGGCGCGGGACGAACACGAAGGCCGCGGGATTTCCACCTCTCTCACGCCCATCTCCGGCCACCTCACTTCCCCCCTTCGCGCTCGGCCTCGCGCCGACCCATCTGGGCTGGGGCTCGCGGCGACATTTCACTCGTCGGCTTAGGGACCCCCGGTCTCGAAACACCGACACTACTTGATGTAGACTCCTCCTTCTTTTCTTCCGTTGCTTTGAATGCGACGGGTTGCACCTAGAGAGTGGAGGTGGCGCCTTGCTCTAAGTTGACAATGTGTTTGGAGTCTTTGATCATTAGCTCAAAGCCCACAAACTTGCCAATAACCTCCTCGGGAGACATTAGTATATATCTAGGATCCCCACATATTAATTGAACTTGAGTAGGATTGCGAAAAACAAGGGATCTTAGAATAACCTTGACCATTTTATGGTCATCCCATTTGGTGCTCCCGAGGTTGCGCACTTGGTTCACCATTGTCTTTAGCCGGTTGTACATTGCTTGTGGCTCTTCTCCTGTGTTGAGGACGAATCAACCGAGCTCGCCCTCGACCGTTTCCCACTTGGTGATCTTGGTCACCTCGTCCCCTTCGTGCGCGGTCTTAAGGACGTCCCAAATTTCTTTGGCACTCTTTAATCCTTGCACCTTTTATACTCCTCTCGACACAAGGAGGCGAGGAGTATAGACGTGGCTTGGGAGTTAAAGTGCCTAATTTGGGCGGCCTCGTCTGAGTCATAGTCTTTTTCCCCTACTTTAGGTACCTGCGCTCCAAATTCAACAATGTCCCATATGCTTTCGTGGAGTGAGGTTAGATGGTGCCTCATTTTATCACTCCACATACAATAAACTTCACCATCAAAATATGGTGCTTTACCTAGGGGAAAATAAAGTAATGGAGCGCGCTTTGAAATACGAGGATAGCGTAGGGGCATCTTACTATACTTCTTGCGCTTATGGCGTTTAGAAGCGACGGACGAGTCGGAGCTTGATGTGGAGGGTGACAAAGAGTCGGTCTCATAGTAGACCACCTTTTTCATCATCTTCTTCTTATCACCTTTCCGATGCGACTTGATGGAGGAAGAGGATTCCTCCTTGTGTTTGTTGCTGAACTCCCTCGAGAGAGTCTTCCCCGAGCTTGCGGACTTGTCGCTGATCATAATCTCCTTCTCGGCGTGATCTCCACACATCACTTCAAGTTGGTTAGACTCTTAATGAAGCACTGGCTTTGATACCAATTGAAAGTCGCCTAGAGGGGGGTGAATAGGCGAAACCTGGAATTTATAACTTTAAACACACACTACAAGCCGGGGTTAGTGTTAGAGTTAAATTCAAGTCGGAAAGAGAGGGAAAGCAAATCAACCAAGAATCAAAGCGAGTGAACACGGTGATTTGTTTTACCAAGGTTTGGTTCCAAAGAACCTAGTCCCCGTTGAGGAGGTCACAAAGACCGGGTCTATTTCAACCTTTTCCCTCTCTCAAATGGTCACCTAGACCGAGTGAGCCTTCTCCTTAATCAATCGGGTCACTAAGACCCCGCAAGGACCACAACACACTTAGGTGTCTCTTGCTTTGATTACAAGTCACTTGAGAACAAGAATGAGAAAGAAGAAAGGAAATCCAAGAAACAAGAGCGCAAAAGAACACGAACACACTCTCTCACAAGTCACTAAATATTTGAGTTGAATTCTAGGCTTGGAGAGGGTTTGATATTTGGAATGTGTCTTGGAGTGAATGCACTAGATCTTGTATTGAATGTGATCTCTGAAAAACTTGGATGCCAAAGGTTGTGGTGGTTGGGGGTATTTATAGCCCCCAACCATTTTGGTAGCCGTTGGGGAGGCTGCTGGCGATGGGCGCACCGGACAGTCCGGTGCGCCACCGGACAGGCACTATTCCCTGTCCGGTGCGTGGCCACGTCACCCAACCGTTAGGGTTCGGAGCTGGTCGACCGTTGGAGGCTTTGTCCTCTTGCGGCACCGGACAGTCCGGTGCCCCTCTGACTTCGCTGCTCTGACTTCTGCGCGACACTATTGCTCATTGTAGCTTCTGTCAGAGTTGAGTGTTGGCGCAGATAGCCGTTGCTTCGCTGGCACACCGGACAGTCCGATGAATTATAGCGGAGGGCGCCGTTGAATTCCCGAGAGTGGCTGCTTCGGAGTGTACGGCCCTGGTGCACCGGACAGTCTGGTGCGCCATTTTTCAGCCCACTCAAGTTCTTTGCTCCGTTTCTAATTAAGTTCCTAACTTGATTCTTTTATTGGTTTGTGTTGAACCTTATGCACCTGTAATACATGAGTTCTAGACAAACTAGTTAGTCCATGTGTTTGTGTTTACTATCAACCACCAAAATTAATTATAGGAAATGGTTAACCCTATTTCCCTTTCACAGGGGCATTCTTCCCCCTCGGCCGGACATTGCACAACGACGCGCTAGTCCACGGTGGTGCCCATGGCCGGTGCTCTGGGTCTGACGAACCGACGATTAATACCAACCGAAAACCTCGGCTATGCTACGTGGACCACAAGGCGAGTACGAGGAAGGGGTTCATACCAGTACTGGCGCAGAGCCGAGCACAGACTGCGGAGGGACATGGCCCGCGGTGGGCTATTACCGACAGTGAGAAATTCTGAGGTGCGGGTAAGGATTCCCGAGCGGCGCGTCCACATATACCCTCCCACCAGCCAAGGGAAGCGCCAAGGCACAATACTAGGGCCCGATCGATGGCACGACAAAGATCTCACGCGGCGGCATGTTTCTCTCAGATGCTCGACAATGGCGGCCTGGGGATAGTGGTGTGGGTCGAGGGAGAACGGAGGGAGGGCACGAGTTTTATACCCCCGACACGAGGGCGCTCTCCCCACTGAAGGGAACAACCAACGCGAGACCCGTAGATGGTTGTGATAAGGCTGGCAGGGGCTGTGTTTGTTATGATTCAGAAGTGAGCTCGACGTGGAAGAAAAGTCAGACCGAGCGTGTCCATCTGTCAGCGACAATCCGAGGGACGCAGGCGCGAAATGTGCCACAACCCACATGGTGGGTCGCTAGGCTGCTCGCAGACTTGCAGGGCCCGGGTGTCGGCGCCCCGTGGCGACGACATAACCTAAGGGGAAGGTGGCTGACGACTTGGCCCGCGCGCCCCCGGGTTGGGCCGGTAGGGGTGAGGTAACAGGGAGATGGGCCGAGAATAGAGGAGATTCGGCCCAGGTAACTTTTTTCTCTGTTCTTTTTTTTGTATTTTTGGTTTCTTATTTCTAGATTCAAATTAATTCGTACTCAAGTATCGATGCACAACAAAAAAGAACTCAGCATGACTGCAAATCCATAATTTTGTTTTATTTATTTTTTTCACCCTGTCTATGAAATTGCTTTCAAGTACACCAATTACACACAATGTATATTAAGAAGGTAATCTCTATGCCCTTTTATTTATTAAAAGATACTTTAACTTAAATATTTTGTAGTATATTTTTAAACATATTATTCAATAACTCAACTCATATAAGGACCCTTTCCATTAACCTTTTGTTTAAAACCACATTTATTGAAATCTTGGGGTCAAATCTTCCTAATTCTCGAATTTAAAATCTTAGGGTGTTACATCCAACTATGAAATCCATACCAATTTCTTCCCATTTCCATTCTGGTACTTTAAGAGGTTGTAGCAAACTTGCTGGTCTTTGATGTTCTGCCTTAACTCGCTGACACACATCACAAAGTGCAACATAAGTAGCAACATCTCTTTTTAAACCGTACCATCAATAATTTTCCTTCAAATCCTGATACATCTTAGTCTTCCAGGGTGAATAGAATATGCTGAATCATGAGCTCTATCTTCCAAGGTGTTTCTTTTCGTCGCGTGACCATAGTAGCGAGCTCTATCTTTGCATGTCTTATTATGTTTTTCTTTGAATGGTGTAATGTTCTTATGCATATAAATATATGTTTGTTTGCTTGTGCTTATTCGTCTTCGCTTCGCGTTGCGATTAGACCGTGATTTGTTTTCGAGCTTCAAGGAATCAGTGATCAAGCTTCGGCGAACAAGTTTCTAGTTCTATGAGGTTGAAGACCCTAAGCATCTGTTTGGTGAAGGCAAGTGTCCTCTGACCCATTATGTCCTATTTACTTTATAATTCACTGCCCCACATTACTTAATTGAAACCTAAGGATTGACTAGCTTTGTTCTTACCTTGTCCTTGATTACCTTTTGGGTTATTATGGTTAGCTTCATGCTATTTCTTAACTTAATCAACGAACATGATGAGAACATTTATGATACGATGATGCTATCTTTATCATGATGTTGAACTGTGATACTTCAGGGGACTCAGGTTGTTTCCTGAGTACCTCTCCGTAAGGACCTGTTCGTTGAGAGACCACCCGAGAAAATAGTGCAACCATGAGGGTGGTATGGGACGCCATTGGCCAAGTAATTAGGGAAGTCTTATGTTGGGTGCTGGTTTTGGTCATTGGGGATGGAGGCATCTGTTATGGCTCCTATATTCTTGCTTAAGGATCTAGGTACGGGCATTGTCCCACAACTCTTTCCTGAGGGCAGAGGTATAGGTTTTGGTACGTCAGATGGTCTCTATGCAGTGGTCGCATCTGTTATGGCTCCTATATTCTCGCTCAGGGATCTAGATACGGGCATCGTCACACAACTTTTTCCTGAGGGCGGAGGTATAGGTTTTGGGATGTCAGATGGACTCTATGCAGTGCTCATTTCCAACATCCGCATAGTGAGGACCCTAGGGATAAGCCACATAGTGATACCTCTGCCCTCTGCAGAGTGTGCAACCTCTGCAGAGTGTTATGACGGCTCATAGGTAAAGTGTGCAACCTCTGCAGAGTGTTATGAAACTAATATACCAGACGTGCTCACGGTTATGAGCGGCCTTGGGATCCTCTTTGATTAGAGATACAGATGATCTGAGATACCATGATTCTATTGATGGTTTTGGTTCGATGATGATAATGATGTTTCCTCGATGAGGAAATGGTTCACGGGTTGGTTATTGCTAAAACCTGGCTTCTACTAACAATAAATATCTGACAAACTAAAAACAACTGCTTGATCCTAACTCCACATAAAGCTAGTCCACTTTAGCCAAACGTGACATTTGCTGAGTACGTTGATGTGTACTCACCCTTGCTTTCACAAAACACCAGGTTGCCTTTGGTACAATCTATGCTCAGGTAAAGAAGAAGGCGTCGAGGCGGATCTCTAGGAGTTCCAGGACTTCGACGAGTTCGAGGATTAGACTAGCGACCTCCCCTAGTCAGCTGCCTGTGGTGGGTTAATTTACGTTGGCTACGTTTCGATTTTGTGTACTTTGATTTATATTATGTAAATGACTCTAGTCTTTAATATCATTACTTATTCTTTATTGTTATTCGAATCATTGTGCTATGATGAGTCATTTATGCAATCGATGTGTTTGTGAATTTCTGATCCTGGCACGTACATGGTTCGTATTCGGTTTGCCTCCCGAAACCAGGTGTGACATAAGTGGTATCAAAGACTTGCTAACTGTAGGACCGCTATCCTAGAGTAGCATTGGCCGTTTTAAGGATTTATTGACTATTACTTCACCCCATCCTTGATTCTGCTTCAAAATATTAGTCACCCTGACTAATTCTATGTTTTGCTCCCATATATCACCTTGCTAAAAGTATTTTATTCTAGTAATGTCACTGCTCTATTTATTTATTCTATTAGATCTGATCTGACTCTTGTGCTTGCGACATCTTTGTAGATGCCCCCTGACCATAACCTTCTTGTTTTTGGTATTCTTTCCTCTTCCATCATTAAATTGCTATCATTTCGCCATCTCTATTCCCTTGGTATTGACATGCTCGTACCCCTAGATTCTCCAATACTCTTGTTTCGAATACTTACATCTGAATTTCTACTGTCTACTTAAAAACATTCCACTTTATATTTTCATGACCTTCTTGTCTTTTGAAATTCATTCCTATTCTGTTGTTAAGTCGTTATCTTTCAACAATTTCTATTCCATTGGTCTTAGTATGTTCGTGTCCTTGGAGTATTGCATGCTCTCATATTTTTATGTATGCTCATCTTCATACCCCAATATTTGTTTAAGACATTTCAATTTACATGACCTTGACCACCCTTGTTTCTTAATGGTCCATGAGCGATAATTTTATTTTGCACATCCTTGATGATCTCGTTGTTTCCTTATAACTTCCCTCGATAATGAATTTTTACTTCAACTCTTCTGTCGGAACCTCGCTTATCTTATCCTTGATTGTTTTCTTCATTTCGACACTTTGCGAGTCTTGCCTTAACTCTATCCATGGATTATGCTTTTCATCATTATCACCTTTACCCTTATCACCTCTATATCTTACCTTGATGTTTATCTTATATCGACCCTTTAACATCTCCTTTTCCATCTCAATCGAAGTGTTGTACTTTACATACTCTTCCCTTGGTCGTATCCTCTTCTTCGTCGCATGCGATTTTTCAACTCCATCCTTGGTTGTGCCTCTGTTTAGTGTTGCCTTGACCTTTCCTATCTCTCGAGCATACCTTGGTGATTACGTTATGTCTGTTATCCAAAATCTCCTATCCCAATTTAAGGGTGGTGTTTTACTTATCTTATCCTTGGCAATATCCTCTCCTTTACTGCATGCAAGCCTCAGCGTAAATCCATTCTTTGTTATACTTGTACCACTAGCTCTTCTATGCCTTCATCCTTTCTCTTATACCCTTGCTGTTACCGCCTTTGACCATTGCGATATTGATATCTTCTACCTAAATGCTTACCTTGAACTTATCCTTTAAAAGCCTCCCCTTTCTTTCAACCCAGTTTGGGAGCTGTGAGTTACCTACCTCTCCCTTGATTTCTTTTCACTCCTTGTCGCCTTACAGGTTCTGTCCCAATTCCATCCTTTGATATATTTTTATTTTCTATCACCATTCCCTGGTCATCTATCGATCTTACCGTAACATTTATCTCTATTCCTGGTCTTTAAAAATCCCCTCTCTTCCACCTCAATTTGAGAGTGGCAATTTACCTATCTGGCCCTTGGATGTACCATCTCCTTTTCCACTTGCAGGTCCTGTCTAAACTCCATCCTCTATGGTACTTATATCCTTTGTTCTTATGCCCATTTACCTTCTCTCTTATGTTCTTGTCTGTTATCACCTTTAAGCCTTACAATATCTATACCCTTACCTTCATGCTTACCTTGAACCTACCCTTTGAAGCCTCGTCATTTCCATCCCTGTTCGGGGATAATGCCTCATCTATTTCATCATTGACTGCTCCCCCTTCTTTGACACCTTGCAGGTTTTGTCCAAAATACATCATTTGTTGTGTGCTTGTCTGTTATCACCTTAACCCTTGTCATCCCTCGATCTTTACCTTGATGCTTATCTTGTACCTGCATTTTAAAGCCACCTCTCCTATTTCATTTCAAGAGTGATGTCTTACCCATCCCGCTCTTGTTCGTTCCCCTTTCCTCTGTCGCGTTGCAAGTCTTAGCTTCTGCTCGATATCACCCTTACCTTCCTAATATCTAGATCTTTCCATAATGCTTATCTTATGCCTACCTTTTGAATTATCATCTTTCCCATCTCGATTTGAGCATTGTGTTTACCTACCCTGCCCTTGGTTGCATTTTCTCCCTTGTAGAGTACAACCCTTGCTTTAACTCCATCCCTTATTGTGCTCGTATCCCTATCCTACACGTCTTGTTCTTCTCCTTGTCCTTCAACCACCTTAGAGAGTAAGAAAGACCATCAAGTAATTAACAGGAACGTATAGCAACGAGATGTTTGATGTTGTGTGCTCACGATGATTGTCTTTGTGTTATGACTGATTTGCTTCTTTGAAATGAGTGTTGATGTGTTGTGACCCTTGGTCCGACATCAGTTCACTAGCTGAGTGCCATAGAGTTAGGTAGCTGGGTGCTTTCCCTTTTCTCTCATTAATCCATCTATGCTTACCTTTTCCATCTATATCTTTTCCTCTTCAACCTGTCCGGTTGGCTACCTCCAACCTCTCTTAGGTTGTGTTTGGTTGAAGGGCGGAGGGGAATGAAACGACTCCATTCTTATTTTTTATGTTTGGTTTCCAACGGAGGAGAGCGGAGCGGCTCCTGAAGTCTATATATGACAAATATTTGGGATGCTCTCTGTATCACCCCAAAAATTCAAATCTTGAAAATTTCTCAAACTCGCTCTAAATTCAAAATGAATTTTAAATTTCATTTCAAAATGTTTGTTTGCGAGTTGATATCAACAAATAAAATATAGTGGTCTATATTCTCTGCAAAATCCTGCTCAAAATATCCTACAAATATTTCCCCAGTGATCCCCCTCAAATTCTTTCTAAAAATACTGCCCAAATATTCCATCGATAATTCTCCAAATATTTTCCTCTTGAGAAATACCTTCAGAATCATTTTTAAAGTCAATACAAATATTTTCTTCATAATTTTCCTCATGCTCATACGTATACATACACCTCCGGTGTCATACAGTGAGCTCTACAAGCTAATTTCACTTATACATGACTAATACATGTTTATCTCCCACTAATCCTCGCCTCCTCCCGCTAATCCCACCCACCTTGCCTATAAATAGAGGGGCAAGGGCCTGCCCTCAAGCCACCTCAAGCCATTTTATGGCAACTCACTTCCCCCCACTCCCACTCCCACACAAGCACAACACAAGCACAAGGACCGTTCGTTCGTTCATTCGATCGTTCGTCCACCTGTTCATAGTTTGTTTGTTCATTCGTCTTTTCAGTCGATCGTTCGTCCGATCGTTCATGGTTCATTTGTTCGTTTGATCTTCGTCCATTCGTTTGTCTAAATAATCTTTGTTCAGCCATTATGCTGCCGAAATTCCGATCGTTCGTTCGTCCGATCATTTGATCGTTCGTCCGTTCGTTCATAATCCCTATTCATCGTTCGAACATACGAACTATTCATCGTTCGTTCATACAAACTATTCATTGTTCTTCGGATCATTCATAATCACTATTCATCGTTCATCCTACTATTCATCGATCATCTGGTCACCCAAATATTCAACTGCTCATCCATCATGATGTCTAGCTCACCTAAGATCTGCCAAACCAATATTCCAGTCATACGAACTCTGGTGACTGTGATTTTCATTCCAGTAAGAACTTCCCATCTGGTCACCTATCCCAAATTTCTCCAAGTTGAGCACGCTTAGCTTTGAGATTCTTTCGAACCAGGCTTCCAAAAAGAAAGGTGAACCATGTTTGTATGGATACACCTTCAATCCTATAAAGCCTGGCCCAAGATACCACAACCAACCCGGACTAGAATACCATAGTATTTTAGCTATTTGGGTCCCGCCTTACTGTTGTCTCATGTGACACAATAGATAGGAACAGTTGCCACTAACATAAACCTTTGCCTAAGAATAGCCCAGAAATTATTCCTGGCACTCCACTCAAAAACACATTTGATTTTCCAAATATATCTAAATATTCAAATTCTAGAATATTCTTGGAATATTCCTTTTCCCTTTTCTTTTTATTCCTGCGATTATAAAATCCAAAACTCCTCCATCCAAACTCAGATTCCAATAATTCTTGTTTCTAAATTCTTATCAAATTATTCTCTATCCAACCATGTCATCCCTTAAGCATGGTTCATATTCCAAAAAACTCCAAAAATACTCTTGTCCCATATTCTGCCTATAATTTTCTTGTTCAGACTAAGTCAGACTATTCATTCGTCACTATTCTCACCAACAGTGAACTCTACCATACTAAACCACAGGCACCCAGCTACCCTCTCCCTCTCCACACACTCAATCCCTCAGCCAAGGCAAAACCTTACCCACTCAGCTACCCCACTCTATTGGCTACACGCATAGTATCGCTTTGCCTCCAATCCACCCTCCTCGTAAGCACCTCCACTCCACCAGCAATATCACAAGACCACATGACACAGATTCTGCTCAAGACTCTACCCATCCATATATCGCCATTCTGACCATTATACTAAATATTTGTTGATATACTTGCTGGTTTGTATGTTTTCTTGTTCATGTTGCATTGTTATCGGAGCGTTCGTGTCGTCTTGTGAAGGCCAGATCTGCAAGACTATGCCAGACGGTGGAGCCAAAAGCCAATTCCGCGAGCTCTCACCCTTTCACCGGTTAAAGCACGACAAGCTCACTGGATGTCTGGATCCCTTTGATGCATAAATTACCTATGCTTTTCAACCACAACCCTCAGCCTGTTATTTTATGCATGATATGATTTTGTTGCTAAGAGACATGTTAATATGACCACCCAACCTTAGAACTTTCCCGCAATTCATCTTTATACTCCTTGACATTTTTGTTACAATATGATTTGGGAAAATATGTGAGTTTTCAAAAGAAAATGTTTTTCAAAATGGGTATGATGAAGGGTTGTCACCCTTATCACCTTTAGGTGGGATGATCAGGGACTCCCTGGTTTGGGAGGGCCTTAGGGTGATGGCTCAGCCGGGTTTGTGAGCATGAAGGATTGTCCCTCTCGCCTAAGGACCAGTTTGTCATCACTCCTTACCTATACCCTTATCAAGTACAACCACTCGAGACTGTATGAGCAGTTGCTTGATCCGAACTTGCATGGTCTGTGCCCTAGGGTTATGATGGCTAGGGAGCACCGAGAGGACAAGGAGGGGGAATGTTTTGTCCTCGTTTGGGCATGGAGGTGGCCTTGTGCCTTTTGGTATAACTGCCAAGGTAAAGTCGTGCAAGGGAAGAGAGAGTTTCAGATTCGGGTCTCATTGGCCATGACATCGCAGAGCCGGACGGTAAAGTGTACACCTCTGCACAGAGTTTAAAAACCTATTCGAATAGTCCGTGTCCCCGGATATGGATGAGTCATGGCATAGATTTGACAATTAGTGTTTTGTTTTCCAAAAATGTTTTTGAAAAGTGGTTTTAAAAGGTCAGGCGGTCAAGCCGTGAGCTATGGTGGACGGGAAGTCCAGTAGCTATTTTTGAAAATAAAAACTGATGGGAAACTGCTGAGATACCTGGATAGTTTAGTGTAGGGGATTTTGTTCTATATTGAAAAACTTCCTGCTGCTTTGGAAGAGGATGTGCTTTGAAAAATATAAAATGTTTTACAAAATAACCATGCATCAAATATTGCTCTTTCTGCAAAATATCCTGAGCTCCACATACTCCATGCATTATATCTGATTTCCCCATTCCGTGGGTGAAGGTGGGTTGCTGGGTACGTAAGTACTCACTCTTGCTTATTTGTTGTTTTTCAGAGAAGGAGATCGCTGATCAGGTAAGAGTTACGACTGTTCCCAACCATGCTTGTGGCTGTTGGACTGCTGATTTGCTTCGTTGCGTATATCGGGCTACTTCAGCCCCACTCTGATGACATGTTCCAAGTTGTGGACCAACTTTTAAAGTTGATCGCCACCTTTATAGGTTTGTCTCGTTTAAGCAGATCTAGAACCATCTATTGTATAAATGTGTTTACTAGCCTCCTGGTACTAGTAATGGTATCACATTTGAGTCCCAGATGATTGGGACTGTTGGGGTCGTGCTTCGGTGCGCCGAAGGTCTCACACGAAGAAGCAGCTTCGGTTGAAGTCGTCTCCAAGAGATGGCCGAAGGTCCCTTTTCATGGAGCTTCGGCGTTTTAAACCGACTTAGAGATAGAATGACCTTTTTATACATATAGGTCTGAGTCAATGTTATAAACTTTCGCAAGGGGCATAATTGTAATTTGTCACAGGCTGCGACCTGTGCCTATAAATAGATGAACAGTACCTCTGTACTATTCACGGGAACCTGTCATTTGCTTTCGCATCACGCTTGTACTTTTGCCTTCTGCAGGACCGAAGGTACATTTGTAATTCAAAGTCATTTACATTCATTAATACAAGTATAGATAATTCTATGACAATATTTAAATGTTTATTTCATATCCTATGATTTATGTGAATACATCATTCTTCATTGTTATGCTTACGATGTGAATACATCATTCTTCATTGTTATGCTTACGAAGGTATGTCCTTCGTAACCTTCGTCCGAGATGCTTTATATCCCGAAGGGACATATCGTTATGGAGGACGAAGGATCTTAACACTTAACATTTTTTGTGTTGCCTTGTTCTTAATTCTTAGCATTTGAGAACAAGTCCCCAACATTGGCGCCCACCTCCGGTCAACTCACTTCCACCTTTCTGAGCTGATGGCTTCGTTCAACACTCAAGCTGGAGCTACTTCGGCTTCGAAGCTGGTGCTCCCGATAACAGGCGGTTCTTGCTCAGAGCCAGCTAACAAAAAGCAGAAGAAGGAGGCTCAGAGAAGGGTGCAGCATGTTGGAGTGCAGGGACCCTTCATTAAGTCAAAATGGTCTCACATTCCAATTACTTTCTCTCAGGAAGATCTTCAGCTCAAGGACTATCCTCACAATGATGCTATGGTCATTTCTTGTGTGATCAAAGGGTTTCTGGTTCACAATGTCCTAGTTGACACAGGCAGTGCAGCTGACATTATATTTGCTAAAGCCTTCAGACAGATGCAAGAGCCTGAAGACAAGATTCATGATGCTACGCACCCTCTTTGTGGCTTCGGAGGGCGGCAGATTGTGGCACTCGGGAAGATTACCATGCCGGTAACCTTCGGATTTGTTAATAACACAAGGACTGAGCAAATTGTGTTTGATATTGTTGACATGGAATACCCCTACAACGCCATCATTGGTCGTGGTACCCTAAATGCTTTCGAAGCAATTCTTCACCCAGCTTATCTCTGCATGAAGATACCTTCGGACCAAGGGCCTATTGCTATTCATGGGAGTCAGGAAGCTGCCAGAAGGGCCGAAGGAAGCTGGACTGATTCCAAGGCAATCCATAATATAGATGGAGTTGAAACTGGTGAACAGTACAAGTTCAGGAGGGAAAAAGCAGCTTCGGCTGATCAGCCGAAGCCCATGCTGCTGTGTGAGGATATAGCAGAGCAGAAGGTGCTATTGGGCTCGCAATTATCTGAAGATCAAGAGAAAACCTTGATAAGGTTTTTATTCAACAATAAAGATGTTTTTGCATGGTCAGCCAATGATCTTTGTGGAGTGAATCGGGATGTTATTGAACATTCGCTCAATGTTGACCCATCCTTCAGACCCCGCAAGCAGAGGCTTCGGAAAATGTCTGATGACAAGGCCGAAGGGGCTCGCAACGAAGTAAAAAGACTCCTAAGTGCAGGAGTTATCAGAGAAGTGAAGTATCCAGAATGGCTAGCTAACACTGTTATGGTGAAGAAGGCCAATGGAAAGTGGAGAATGTGTATTGATTTCACAGATCTCAACAAGGCTTGTCCGAAGGATGAGTTCCCGCTGCCAAGGATAGACTCTTTAGTTGATGCAGCAGCTTCTTCGGAACTCATGAGTCTCCTGGATTGTTACTCAGGCTATCATCAAATCTGGATGAAAAAGGAGGATGAGCCGAAGACTAGTTTCATAACCCCAAGTGGTACATATTGCTATCTTCGGATGCCTGAGGGGCTTAAGAATGCAGGAGGGAGTTTCAGCAGGATGACTGCGAAGGTTCTCCAATCTCAGATAGGAAGAAATGTGTTGACCTATGTTGATGACATTATTGTAAAAAGCACGAAGCAAGAAGACCATATTGCTGATCTGCAGGAGACCTTCGCCAGCTTCAGACAAGCTGGTCTGAAGCTGAATCCAGAAAAATGTGTCTTCGGAGTAAAGAAGGGTAGATTCCTTGGATGCTTGGTTTCAACAAAGGGAATTGAAGCTAACCCAAATAAAATCGAAGCTATACTTCGAATGGAGCCACCAACCACAAGAAAGGGGGCCCAAAGATTGACAGGAAGACTGGCATCTCTTAACAGATTTATATCCAGATCAGCGGAAAGAAATCTGCCCTTCTTCGAGGTGCTAAAATCAGCTGAAGTCTTTCAATGGGGCCCAACTCAACAAAAAGCTTTCGAAGAACTCAAGCAATACCTGATAGATCTAACAACATTAACTCCACCAATGCCAGGGGCTCCTCTGTTGTTGTATGTGGCAGCTTCGCACTCAGCAGTAAGTGCGGCACTTGTGCAGGAGAAGTTTGATGGACAAATCAAGAAGCAGGTCCCAGTATATTTTGTATCTGAGGTCCTTAGTGTCTCAAAGAAAAATTATACAGAACTGGAGAAGGTGCTGTATGCCGTCCTAATGGCATCCAGGAAGCTTCGGCATTATTTTCAGGCATATAATATTATTGTTCCTTCTTCGCAGCCGTTGAAAGATATCATGAGAAATAAAGAAGCTACTGGCCGAATTGGAAAATGGGCTGCGGAGCTTAATGAATTTTACATTGATTATGTGCACAGATCCTCGATCCAGTCTCAAGCATTGGCAGATTTTATTGCCGACTGGACGCCAGGGGCTCAGGGCGAAGAAGTGAATAAAGATGCCGAAGCATGGATAGTGTTTTGTGATGGCTCCTGGGGAACATTCGGAGCAGGAGCAGCTGCTGTTTTGGTTTCACCGTCCAAGGTTAAAACTTGCTATGCAGCAAAACTGGACTTCAGCTGCACAAATAATATTGCTGAGTACGAAGCCTTGCTCCTGGGTCTTCGGAAACTAAAGGCGATGGGGATCAGGAGGGCGATCCTTAAAACTGATTCTCAGATTGTTTCGGGTCATATTGACAAAAGTTGCAAGGCTAAAGACCCGAAGCTTGAAAAATACCTAGACACAGTCCGAAGGATCGAAGCTTCTTTCGAAGGATTTTCTGTTAAGAATATCCCTCGAGGGCAAAATGAACATGCTGATTTGTTAGCCAGGTCTGCAGCACAGGGGCTGCCGCTACCTTCGGATGTATTCTTTGAAACAATAAAGGCACCTTCGGTGGAGTTACTTGAAAGAGCAGTTCTTACTATTTCCCCTGTCTACAGTGAAGATTGGAGAACTGAAATAATTTCTTACCTTCAGGGCAACTTCCTATCAGATGACGAAGCTTATAATAAAAGAATAGAGGCAAGAGCTCGTCCGTATATCATTATAGAAGGGGAGTTATACAAGCATGGAGTTTGTGCCCCGTTGCTCAAGTGCTTGTCTAGAGCCGAAGGTATAGAGTTGATGAAGGAGATACATGCAGGCCTTTGTGGATCCCACATCGGATCCAGGCCGTTACTTGGAAAAGTGTTCCGTCAAGGATTTTATTGGCCGAAGGCAGCTTCGGATGCAGCTGAGTTAGTTCGAAAGTGCGAAGGTTGTCAGAAATGTGCAAGAGATCAAAAACAACCTTCGTCTTTGACACAGCTAATACAACCCATCTGGCCATTGCAAAGGTGGGGCCTCGATCTGCTGGGCCCATTACCACCGGCTCAGGGCAATCTGAAATATGTTGTAGTTGCTGTGGAATATTTTTCCAAGTGGATTGAGGCGAAGCCATTAGCTACAATAACTTCGGCCACTGTCCAAAAATTTTTCTGGCAGAATATTGTCTGTCGCTTCGGAGTGCCGAAGGCTATAACTGTAGATAATGGAACACAATTTGACTCCGAAGAATTCAGAAATTTTTGTGATCAAATTGGCACGAAGATCCACTTTGCGTCAGTCAGGCACCCGGAGTCAAATGGGCTTGTTGAAAGGGCCAACGGCATCATAATGACAGGAATAATGAAGCTAATCTTCAATCAACCAAGGGGAAAGTGGCCAGATCAGCTTACCAAAGTGGTATGGAGCCATAACACAACAACATCAAGATCTACAGGCTTTACCCCATTTAAGTTGTTATTTGGTGACGAAGCAATAACCCCGGAAGAGGCCAAAGCTGGATCAATAAGAGTGGTAGCTTCGGCAGAATCAGGTCCCGAAGATACTTGTCTCGTGGAAAAAGATGCCTTAGAAGGGATCAGGCTCCAGGCCGTGGAGAATATCAATAAGTACCAGGCTGAAACAGTTAAATGGCGAGATAGAAAGGTCCGGCTAAAAAATATTGAGCCAGGACACTTGGTGCTTCGGAGAGTGGCCAATCCGGATACAGTGGGCAAATTGCAACTGAAATGGGAAGGGCCTTTCTTAGTAGCATCTTCGTCAAGGCCTGGTTCGTACAGACTGAAGGACATGGATGGCAATGAAATTCCAAGATCTTGGAATGCGGATGAGCTTCGGCGGTTTTATGTATAACTCGATGTAATTTTGACTTTTCTTTTCTTTTTCATGGCACCCTTTTCCTTTCTAAAGGGGGAGAAAGGTTTTTAATGGGGCCATCACATGTAATTTTTCTTTTTAGTTTTATAAGAGCAAAATCCCCCAAAGATGTACATGTAAAAGCTGAGAGCGCACCATCGAGTGCCGAAACTGAAAAAGAGAAAAAGCTCCGAAGACGTCCCTAAGGGGATGCAGAGCTTACAGCGAAAAGTCAACGCTGATTCCGCCGAAAGTAAAAGGCGAAGAAGCTCCGAAGACGTTCCCAAGGGAATGCAGAGCTTATACCGTCTAAGTAAAAGACGAAGAAGCTCCAAAGACGTCCCTAAGGGGATGCAGAGCTTACAGCGAAAAGTCAACGCTGATATTGCCTAAGTAAGAGGCGAAGAAGCTCCAAAGTCGTTCCTAAGGGAATGCAGAGCTAATGTGTGGTTGTTTCCAAGTAATGGCTGACAATATGGCTTCGGACATATGCTTCGGGCATTCATTCGTGCATTACATTACATCATAACATTCGCATGCATAAGCATTCATTCATAGCATTTGTGTTCCCAAGTGGCTGCTTCGGCAAAAAAGCTTCGGAGAAGTGCCTTTTTATGACTTGTTACGCTATGTTGTGTGCAAAAGTGAAAAGTTCCGTTGCTTTGGCACAAAGAAAAGTTTCAGTATAAGGGAGAACTGGATTTTTATGAATCGTTGTGTAAAAGAGTAGTAGTCTTTTATGTTTTGTCAAGGAAAGCTTCGGCAGAAAAGAGAAAGTAGTTTTTTATGTTTTGTAAAGGAAAGCTTCGGCAGAAAAGAGAAGTAGTTTTTAATGTTTTGTACAGAAAAGCTTCGGCAGAAAGGAGAAGTAGTTTTTTATGTTTTGTCATGTACAAAAAAGCAAAGCTTCGGCAAAAAGAGGAAGCGACCTTTTAGGCTTCGTTGTGTACGAAAAGAAGGGAAGGTGTTTTTTCGCCTTCGGCTCAAAATACTGATTTCGTCCACAACAAAGCGCCTCAAGCAAAGGGTAAGAATATATTACAAGGTATGTACAAAGTTCCTTGAAAATAGTCTAGTTGTGTTTACAAGAATTGTTACAAAAATATCCTGAGTTTTTCTACAGTACACTTCTACTGATCTTCATTAAGTTTCAGCTTCGACGACATAATTCAGGCATCATCTTCACCTTCGTCATCCTACATAAATTAAGAGTTTATGAGTAAAAATCAAGAGCAAAGAAAAAGGTAACTCCGAAGTATCATTTCTTACTGGTTCAAGATGACTTCGTGCTTCGTCTCCAGCTTTCTCCCGCCCGCCTTTTGTCCATATCATTTTTATAAATCTATTGGAGATGCTTCGGGCGAGGTCAGGCATATCATCCAGGATTGATGGAGATAAGGTGAAGTTGGGCCTGTTGACAATTTTTCCGTGTTCGCAGCCGGCCTTCAGAAATGCAGCAGCGGTCCCTCGAGAAGCCACCCAGGCACAGAAGTCACCATGCCCAGCTATGACTTCGTCGAGCTCGTCAATCTCCCCCTCAATGTGTTCAAAGGTTTTCGGTAGATCTTCAGCTGAGGGGGTAAATTTTTCGCTGCTAGCTCCAACCGAGTAAAAAATCTTTCTTAATCGTTGAATGCATTTGTTGCTAAATTCCAGGCATTTCTCTTGAAGATTTGTCAGTAGTTTTCTCAAATCTGAATTCTGCTGAGCTTCGGCTTCAAGTTTTTCATTGAGATCTTGTTTTTCTCGGTCGAACTGCTCGGACTGGCGGAGAAGCTTCGAGTTTAGTTCTGATATTTTTGCTTCAGCTTCCGCCAGTAAGCCTTCGGCTGCCTGGAGCTCAAAGTTCTTTTTCTCAAAAGCATCTGATTGCTCCTTTATTTTGTTTTCCAAATTTCCGATTATAATTTCATGCTTTTTATCTTCAAGATCTTGCTGCATTTGCAAGGCTTTGCTCAACAACATACTCTACACAAACACAACCTTCGTCAGACATGTTTTTATTAGAAGCAATAAAGGTTAAGAAACAAGTCATTCACCTTGAAGTTGGAATAAAATAAACTACCAACGACATGTTGTCGTCGGTAGCGGCTGATGTCTGACTCCAGCTTCGGAAAACCGATACTCTTTGATAAAGTACCGATGACCTTAGCCCCAGCTGAGTCCCGGATGCAGCCCAGTTGTTCATCATCTACACCCCCAAATAGGAGGGCACCTGACTTGTACCCGCAAGACTTGGCGTAGTCTTTAAGTTCTTCTATTTCGTCCTTCGTCAGTTTTTGCCCAACTAAGTTCTGGAAAGTGTATGCTTCGTCGTCCGAAGGGTCTTCGGCTATTTCTTTTCCTTTCTCAGGCACTGTGGCCATGGTTTTTTCAGTAGTAGCACCAGCTTCTTCCGCGGCCATGTCTTCCAAAATCTTGTTGATATTCTTAATCGTGGTTTCTAAGTTTGTATCTTCGGCTGTAGCGGCTTCGGTAGCCGCGACCTCCGAAGCTACGCCTTCAACGATTGCTGCACCTTCGGCAGCTGCCGTTTTTTGGATTGACGCCCTTGGCGGCGTCTTATCGATAACTTCAGTTACCGCAATGATTCTTTGCCGCTTGGGTTTGCTTGTCTTCGTCTGATCCGGCTCGTCCACCTTTCGAAAAAGCTTCGTCAGTTGGAGCCCTAGTGGACTTAGCTTCGTAGGCATGGGTTCAGTCATTACCTTTAAAATTTCTTCTATGTCGCTAGTAGAAGGCGGTGTGGGGGTTCTCTCTTCTTCGGATATTTTCCGTTTCGGAGTTGATATTTTCCTTTTCTTCGGAATTTTCTTCTCTGCTGCTGGTTGCTCTTCATCCTTCGTCAGAATTTTAGCCACTCTTTTTCTTTTGTGGCCTTCGGCACCCTTATTCAACTGCTCATAGTCTGGATACTCGAAGCCCAGGGCATCGAATACTCGGTTCAGCCTTCGCTTCGGTCGGGTGCCAAAGGCTGCTGTCATTAATTGATCCTCCTTTTTGGAGTAATTCCCCAAGATTTCATTGCACATTGTCTCAACTGTGTCTAACCACTCTTTGCAGGGTTTCTTAAAGTACTTCTTGAATTTAAAGTGATAAGGCAGACGAACAAGCTCCCCCTCCTTCTTCTCTCCCTCCAGCTTCGGCATCTCCCACTCTTTTAAAGTAGGGAAAACTCTGAATGCCAAAAATTCCTGAACCAGATCCCTGGTGCCAATATGTTCTGAAATAATTTCGAATTCACCCAGAGCGGCCCAGGTAGGACCCTTTAAATCGCCGATGTGGCAGCGTGGCCTCGTCTCTCCGAAGATTAATTCCAGAGGGCTTTGTACCAATTTTTCTCTGTCTTCGTCAACTTTTACGTAGAACCACTCAGACTTCCAGCCTGCTGGCCATTTGCTTCGGTAGCTGATGACAGGACACTTTGTTGTCTTCCGGTAGGCAAAATTGTAACAGCCGAAATTATCATGTAGTCCGTCTGTTCTGGCCTTTGTTTGGTAATGTAATTCGTGGGCTCGGCAGAAGCTGTCGGCAAACGGTTCCACAGCTTGGCTTCGGAGGGCCCAGATATAAACATTGAGTCTAACGATGGCGTTAGGAGTCAATTGGTGAAAATAAATGCCAAATTTTTGCAACACATCTCCAATAATTCCATGGAGAGGAAATCTCAGCCCAGCTTTTAAAAAGCTTTTGAAAATTACAATCTCATCCTTCTCTGGCTTCGGGGTAGTCTCCTCTCCCCCGAAGCGAAGTAGCTTCTTCTGATTTTCATTGAAAAAACCTGCTTTCACCATCTTCGCAAGGTCAGCTTTTGAAACAGTTGATTTTCCAAAATCCAGGTGACTGGGCTTGCTGGGTGTAGCAATGTGGTAGTCATTTTCGGAGTCGGTCCCATCAATGTTTTCTTCTTCGGCTGTTGTCGGGTTTGCTTCGGCACCAGGCCTCTCTTCCGCAGTCACTAGACCGGAGCGCTGCATCGCTTCGGAGATGGGCACAGTGCCTGAACTTTCGGCTTCGTCTCCCTCACGAACAACTTTGGCAGTAGATCGCACTCTCGCCATTTGATTCTGAGTTTGGGGAAGTCAGAAACCTTTTTCTTTTTTCCCGAAGCTCTTCTTTCTGACGAAGCAAGCGTCGAGACGGACCTTCGTTCGATTTTGGGATTTAAGCTTCGGCTATGATGGAAAATTTCGGCAGCAAAACAGTGCAAATAGCAATGAATGCTGTGGTAACTTCACACCTACCTGCTTGTTTATATAGTACTGCAGGTAAGAAGGCGAAGCGGCGGAATTGTTACACCAGGCGCGCCGTAACTTGTACTCGCTGCGCAGTGGACCGCAAGGATCAAACAGTAACTCTGCAAGGTGGGACCGACACGTGCTCGGAAGTCGGATCGTTTCTCCGCAACGAGCTCAGGGAAGGTGTTTTTTGGACCTTCGGCTTCCCGAAGCTGAAGAGGCTTTTTTCACGGGTCAAGCTCGTTACGAAGAACGATCTAGCACCGCGAAAGGGGCTACTGTTGGGGTCGTGCTTCGGTGCGTCGAAGGTCTCACACGAAGAAGCAGCTTCGGTTGAAGTCGTCTCCAAGAGATGGCCGAAGGTCCCTTTTCATGGAGCTTCGGCGTTTTAAACCGACTTAGAGATAGAATGACCTTTTTATACATATAGGTCTGAGTCAATGTTATAAACTTTCGCAAGGGGCATAATTGTAATTTGTCACAGGCTGCGACCTGTGCCTATAAATAGATGAACAGTACCTCTGTACTATTCACGGGAACCTGTCATTTGCTTTCGCATCACGCTTGTACTTTTGCCTTCTGCAGGACCGAAGGTACATTTGTAATTCAAAGTCATTTACATTCATTAATACAAGTATAGATAATTCTATGACAATATTTAAATGTTTATTTCATATCCTATGATTTATGTGAATACATCATTCTTCATTGTTATGCTTACGATGTGAATACATCATTCTTCATTGTTATGCTTACGAAGGTATGTCCTTCGTAACCTTCGTCCGAGATGCTTTATATCCCGAAGGGACATATCGTTATGGAGGACGAAGGATCTTAACACTTAACATTTTTTGTGTTGCCTTGTTCTTAATTCTTAGCATTTGAGAACAAGTCCCCAACAGGGACGCTTCACTCTCGCTCCACCAAAACGACCGGATGCGAGTGCTCTCGTGGGCACGAGTGCTCTCCTCCCTCTCCTCGACTCCACACTCATATGGCTCTCCAGACAAACAATGAACGAAGCGGCTCCACTCTATTCTACTCTTCAACCAAACAAAAAATAGAGCGGTTTCGTTCTGCTTGCCAAACACAGAATGAAATGGCTCAATTCTTAGAAACTAGAATGGAACTGCTATATCCCAACTGGCTCCCCAACCAAACACACCCTTAATCAGTCAAGATCAGAGTTGGCAACGTCTTCATCAAGTGCATATCAATGCTCATGTTAAGGGGGTTAGTGAAAGTCGCCTAGAGGGGGGTGGATAGGCGGAAACTGAAATTTACAAACTTTAAGCACACTTGAAGCCAGGGTTAGCGTTAGAATAAATGTTAAGTCTGGGAGAGAGGGAAAACAAATCAACCAAGAAAATAAGGCGGATGACACAGTGATTTGTTTTACCGAGGTTCAGTTCCAAAGAACCTAGTTCCCGTTGAGGTGGTCACAAAGACCGGGTCTCTTTCAACCCTTTCCCTCTCTCAAACGGTCACCTGGACCGAGTGAGCTTTCTCCTTAATCAAACGGGTCACTTAGACCCTGCAAGGACCACTACAAACTTAGTGTCTCTTGCTTTGATTACAAGTGTCGTGAGAACAAGAATGAGGAAGAAGAAAGCGATCCAAGAACAAGAGCTCAAAGAACACGAGCAAAAACTCTCTCTAGTCACTAGGAGTTTTGAGTGGATTTTGGACTTGGAGAGGCTTTGATTCTTTTGAATTGTGTCTTGTATTGATTGCACTAGCTCTTATATTGAATGAGATGTCTGAAAAACTTGGATGCCTTGAGTGGTGGTGGTTGGGGGGTATTTATAGCCCTCAACCACCACATAGCCGTTGGGGAGGCTGTCTGTCGATGGGCGCACCGGACAGTCCGGTGCGCCACCGTACACTGTCTGGTGCGCCAGCCACGTCACCCAACTGTTAGGGTTCTGAAGATTCTGACTGTTGGAGCGCTGACTTCATGTCGCACCGGACAGTCCGGTGCGGCACCGGACAGGTGCTGTTCACTGTCCGGTGCGCCTCTGACGCCTGCTCTGACTTCTGCGCGCACTGTTCACTCTTTTGCAGACGATCGTTGCGCTGGATAGCCATTGCTCCGCTGGTACACCGAACAGTCCGGTGGCACACCGGACGGCCCGGTGAATTGTAGCGGAGCGGCGCCTAAGAAACCCGAAGGTAAAGAGTTCAGACTGTATGGCCTCTGGTGCACCGAATACTGTCCGGTGTGCCAGACCAGGGTTCTCTTCGGTTTCTCTTGCTCCTTTCTTTTGAACCTCTAACTTGATATTTTTATTGGTTTGTGTTGAACCTTTAGCACCTGTAGAATATATAATCTAGAGCAAACTAGTTAGTCCAATTATTTGTGTTGGGCATTCAACCACCAAAATCATTTATAGGAAAATGTTAAACCCTATTTCCCTTTCAATCTCCCCCTTTTTGGTGATTGATGCCAACACAAACCAAATCAAATATATAAGTGCAGAATTGAACTAGTTTGTATAAGGTAAGTGCAAAGGTTGCTTGGAATTAAACCAATATATACTTTTACTAGATATGAATGGTTGGTTTCTTTTATTTAACATTTTGGACCATGCTTGCACCACTTGTTTTGTTTTTTGCAAATTCTTTTTGGAAATTTTTTTCAAAGTCTTTTTGCAAATAGTCAAAGGTATATGAATAAGATTTCGAGAAGCATTTTTCAAGATTGAAACTTTCTCCCCCTGTTTCAAATGCTTTTCCTTTGACTTAAACAAAACTCCCCCTGAATGAAATTCTCCTCTTAGCTTTCAAGAGGGATTTTGAGATATATCAATTTGAAATATAGATACCAATTGAGATATAATTTCTAGAGGAATACCAATTAAAACTTTTGTTTTGAGAATTTCAAAATTGGTGGTGGTGTGGTCCTTTTGCTTTGGGCTTAATATTTCACCCCCTTTGGTATGAATCGCCAAAAACGAAGTCTTTTGAGAGCCCTTTTTTACTTTCTCTCCCATTGGTACAAGTAATATGAGTGAAAGACTATACCAAAGTGAGAGTGATGTGGACTGATGGAGAAGGGTAAATGATACCGATAGAGTGGAGTGGAAGCCTTGTCTTCGCCGAATACTCCATTTCCCTTTCAATCTACGACTTAGCATAGAAATCACTTGAAAACACATTAGTCGTAGACATAAAAGAGATATGATCAAAGGTATATACATGAGCTATGTGCAAAGTGTCAATCAAAGTTCCGAGAATCAAGAATGTTTAGCTCATTCCTAAGTTTGGTAAATGTTTTCTCATCTAATGGTTTAGTGAAGATATCGGCTAATTGTTCTTTGGTGCTAATATAAGCTATCTCGATATCCCCCCTTTGTTGGTGATCCCTCAAAAAGTGATATCGAATGTCTATGTGCTTAGTGCGGCTGTGTTCAACTGGATTATCTGCCATGCGGATTGCACTCTCATTGTCACATAGGAGAGGGACTTTGCTCAATTTGTAGCCATAGTCCTTGAGGGTTTGCCTCATCCAAAGTAATTGCGCACAACAATGGCCTGCGGCAATATACTCGGCTTCGGCGGTGGAAAGAGCTACAGAGTTTTGTTTCTTTGAAGCCCAAGACACCAGGGATCTCCCCAAAAACTGACAAGTCCCTGATGTGCTCTTTCTATCAATTTTACACCCTGCCCAATCGGCATCGGAATATCCTATTAAATCAAAAGTTGATCCCTTGGGGGTACCAAAGACCAAACTTAGGTGTATAAACTAAATATCTCATGATTCTTTTCACGGCCCTAAGGTGAACTTCCTTAGGATTGGCTTGGAACCTTGCACACATGCATACAGAAAGCATAATGTCCGGTCGAGATGCACATAAATAGAGTAAAGATCCTATCATCGACCGGTATACCTGTTGATCTACGGATTTACCTCCCGTGTCGAGGTCGAGATGCCCATTTGTTCCCATGGGTGTTTTGATGGGCTTGGCATCCTTCATTCCAAACTTGGTAAGTATGTCTTGAATGTACTTTGTTTGGCTGATGAAGGTGCCCTCTTGGAGTTGCTTCACTTGAAATCCTAGGAAATACTTCAACTCCCCCATCATAGACATCTCGAATTTCTGTGTCATTATCCTACTAAACTCTTCACAAGTAGATTTGTTAGTAGACCCAAATATGAAATCATCAACATAAATTTGGCATACAAACAAATCGTTTGCAATGGTTTTAGTAAAGAGAGTAGGATCGGCTTTTCCGACTTTGAAGCCATTAGTGATAAGAAAATCTCTTAGGCATTCATACCATGCTCTTGGGGCTTGCTTGAGCCCATAAAGCGCCTTTAAGAGTTTATACACATGGTTAGGGTACTCACTGTCTTCAAAGCCGGGAGGTTGCTCAACATAGACCTCTTCCTTGATTTGTCCATTGAGGAAGGCACTTTTCACGTCCATTTGGTAAAGCTTAAAGCCATGGTAAGTAGCATAGGCAAGTAATATGCAAATTGACTCAAGCCTAGCTATGGGTGCATAGGTTTCACCGAAATCCAAACCTTCAACTTGTGAATATCCCTTGGCCATAAGTCGGGCTTTGTTCCTTGTCACCACACCATGCTCATCTTGCTTGTTGCGGAATACCCACTTGGTTCCTACAACATTTTGGTTAGGACGTGGAACAAGATGCCATACCTCATTCCTCGTGAAGTTGTTGAGCTCTTCTTGCATTGCCAATACCCAATCCGAGTCTCTTAGTGCATCCTCCACCCTGTATGGCTCAATAGAGGACACAAAAGAGTAATGTTCACAAAAATGAGCGACTTGAGATCGAGTGGTTACACCCTTATGAATATCACCGAGGATTGTAACACCCACTTTGTAATTTGCTAGAAATAATACCAATAGAGAAACAATTCCTCTTTATGTGAGTTTGATCTTTATGCATCATCATATGTGAACACCATGCCCAAAAACAATTAATAAAAATATATACTACCAAATTATGCATCATGCTCGATTTTATTCTGTATGCATTTTGTGACAAGAAAATATTAAAGACCAAAAAGGAATTTAGAACCTAAAAGAAATTCTTGAATCTAGAAAAGAGAAGGAAATAAATATTGGGAGGATAAAAATAAGTAAATGGAAATATATTATTCCAACATTAGAGTGTGAATGTGTATAATGGACTCAAAGGAGAAACTCACATTCAAATTCAAATTTGGATTCAAAACAATTAAAGAAAATAGAAAAAAAATAAAACATAAAAGAAAAGGGAAAAGGAACCTTACCTGGGCCGCAGACTCCCATTTCGGCCCACCTGATCTTTCCAGCGCGCGCAGCCCATTTCCATCCCACGCCCCCATCATCTTTTCACTGGCGCGTAGCCCGCTTCGCCAGACCCGCGCGTCGCTCGCACCGACATGGATGGCCCAGTGGCCAGTCGCCGCTCGCGCTCGCTCTTTTCTCCTCCGCTGGCGCGTGGGCCAGGTGCGTCAGCCCTCGCCCCGTCAATGAGCTCACCGAGCATGGCGGAACGCGCGCGGAGCCGCGGACTTCGCGCAAATCGTTGAATCGCTAATCACGTCCGCGTCTATATAGGGTGCCACGACCTCGGGCTCGCCTATCCCTCCCCTCAATCTTGCCCTCGCGACCGCCACTAACACCACTGCAAACCACAGCCGCGTCCGCCCGGGAAGAAGCCGCCGCCGGTGAATCTCATCACCGCGGGTTGCCTGTCTTTGGTGTTGGGCCAGGAAGATCGTTTTTCGCTTGGGAAGCCGACCGGTGCCCTCAATTCGAGTTGAACTCCACCGGAGCTCAAGTAATTGCTCGCCGGACTTCACATCCGCCGCGGTGCCGCTCTACGTCGAGGACCAACTCCAACGCCACTCTAGGTCGGTAATTGCCCTTCTCTGCCGTTCGCATTATCCTACACTACGCATAGCATGTTTCGGATAGGGTTTAGGGGCAGTGGGCGGCCAACGGGGGCTCACCGGAGTTACTCCGCCGCGGGTGGATGTGTCTCTGTTACTCAGCCATGAATAGAGATGGAAGAGTTGGTTCGCGCCGTTGGATGAGAATTGGACCGTGTAGATTAGAGTGAGCATACCGTTTCGGCTGGTGCTTGTCTCAGCCGTAGGATCGTCGATGTGGGGTTGGAGTGAATCAGGCGTGTTTTAAATCCTAACCTTTGGTCTTTGATCCGAGAGTCTGGATCGCGTACCGCTTCGTGATGTAATAGGTCTAATCGCACCCATCGGGTTTCGATCGGACGGCTGTGAGAGCCCCGTACCCCTTCGTAGAACTAAAACTGCAAAAGAGCCCCTCGGTTTCATTAAAATCAACCCGCCATCCACCTGTGGCTGTTCTCTGTGCCTATAAATATTTACCCCGAGACCCCTGGCCTTTTATGAATTTGAGGCCCAGTCCAGAGCTCGTTTAAATTGAATAAATGAAATAGAAAATAGTTTTTTAATAGGAAAATAATTGATAGAACTTCCATAATTCATAGAAAATGCATATGAACTCCCAATCACTCCATTCCAGTTCCTAAAATTTTGTAATTTTATTATCTAACACTTAGAGCCTCTGTTTTGTCATGAAAACAGTAAGAAAAATAATTCCTCACTTAATCCAATTTTAAACACATAAAACCTTTGAAAATTCATAACTTAAATTCTATAACTCCAAAAATTATGATTCCTGTTCCTAGAATTTTATTTTAATGTGTAGATTATTACTGTGTATTTTATTTATATGTTTGGTGTAATGTTAATTTCTCTATATGCACTGTGCTTGTTTGTATTGTGGCGAGTAGAAGAGCCCGTGACTGAAGATCCTAGTGAGCAGCAGGTTGAAGTAGCTGAGCAGGAGCTCATTGAAGGCAAGTTGTGCCCTTGACCACTTTTTACCCAATAATGTTCTTTAATATCATTTATTCATGCATAGGTTAATTTTGATGGGACCCAATAGGTTACCCTAGATTGTTTATTTCATTACCTTGTTTACCCCTGAATCACTTGGGTAGTTTGCTATTGCTTTACATGGATTTGGGATAATTATTTATCATATCTATGTTCCAGTTATTTTGTTATTCTATTTATGTTCATGTCAAGATCATTAATGTTAATTGGAACATAGAGCTTAACTTGAGAAACACGTGCCGCCACAAGGGTTTATGGACGCCCTTGGCTGATTAATTAGGAAAGCTAGTGGAGGACTACCTTACCCGAAAGGGGCAAGGGCAGTAGGGGAGTGGTCAGTGTAGGGAGGTCCTTGGTTGATTTTGCTGCGATGGCGGCCAGACAAGAACCCTACATTGGAGCTTCCTATAAACTGTAGCGGGTTTTCTGAAGCTAGTGGAACTTTGTAAAGGCCTCGTAGTGTTACCCTTCCTCGCCTCCTCGGTAGAGGTGTATGGGAAGTCGCGATCCCTTGGCATATGGGTAACATGACTTGTGGGTAAAGGGTACAACCTCTGCAGAGTGTAAAACTGGTATACTAGCCGAGCTCACGGTCATGAGCAGCTCAGGACTCTCTGATGATTAAATTATGGAACTTAAATTCAATTTGTCATTCACATATGCATGGGATTATTATTAATTTTGTTCTATTACATTATTTAAGGTTTGGTATTTACTTACACTTAGTAACTGCTAATAAAATTTTGACCAACTACTTAAAAGCAATGCTCAGCTTTAACCATTCTCTTTGATAAGCCTTACACTCCATGAGCTCCCACCTTTGGTGAGTTCATGTCACATTATTCCCCACAACTTGTTGAGCGATGATCATGTGTGAGCTCACCCTTGCTGTCTCACACCCCCCCACAGAAGAAGAGCAGGTGGTTCAGGAGGAGCCACAAGGCGAGGAGTATGAACTGATCTAGGTGGCGTTTCTCAGTTGACATTGGCGCCGACGATACTTAGTTCGTTTTATGTTTATTCTTTTATTTTGTAATAAGTCTTCTGCTATGTAATAAATACTCTGATGTTTTATGACATTTATCTCTATACACTCTGTTATTATATATGTTGTCTTCTTGGCGCATGTATGAGATGCACCTGGCTTTGTTCCTTAAAGCCGAGTGTGACAGAAGTGGTATCAGAGGCAAATGTTGACTGTAGGACGAGACCTAGATAGAAATGGACAAACCCTTTCCTACTTACCTTACTCTGACTCATTCTATACTCATCTCATCTTGATCTTGTCTCACCTTTTGCTGTTCTACTCTGATCATTCTTACCTCCTCTATTCTAAGACAAGATGGATTTCACACCTTGGAATCCTACCACTATGATCTTTTAAGAGATAGGGAACCCAAGACAAAATTTACAACTATTTTCTTTATTTTAAAAAAAGATTGGTTGATTGTGCTGATGATAAATGCCTGATTTGCTTCTTTGATTGATTGAATTATTATAGATGGACATCTTAGCATGTACCACCATAAGGTATTGAATTAGCTATGGTAGGTAAGATATTAATTTGCTTAGCTAATAAAATCCCCCAAAGTAACCTGATTTGTAAATACCTGCCTTGTCTACTATTCTCTTACCATATGTATCTAACTCAGATGGTCAATACCAGGCGGGGTGGTGGAATTGATTTACCTCCCAATCGACACACTCGGAGGATATTTAGACAACCCCAGCCACAACCAGTAGAGATGGATCCTCCACCACCGCCTCCACCAGCAGGAGTTGACCCACTGGTTGCAGCTCAGATGAGGATGATGCAACAGATGGTGGACACTATGGCAGATATGCGTGCTCAGATGCAACAGGAACGCCAGGAGATGCGCCAAGAGCGGGAGGATATACGTCGAGAGCTGCGCCAAGAACGAGAAGAGATACGTCAGGAAAGGAGGGCGCAACAGCAGCTGCAACAACAACAACAGCAACAGCAGCAACAGCAACAAGTACCACTGCCTCCACCACAACCACCAGTTCCACCCCAAGATAAGCACCGGGAGTTCATGAGTCATAAGCCACTGACATTTGCTAGTTCTCCTGATCCACTGGACGCGGATGATTGGTTGAAGTCCGCAGAGAAGATGTTGAACATTGCTCAGTGCACGGACCGGGAGAAGGTTTTATATGCTTCTGGACGTCTGACAGGTCCTGCTGCTGATTGGTGGGATTCATACACTGCTGCCCACGATGCTGCTGACACTATCACATGGGCAGAGTTCAGTACACAGTTCCCGAATTATCATATACCAGCTGGATTAATGAAGATTAAGAAGAAGGAATTTCTGTCGCTGAAGCAAGGAAGTATGTTAGTCAGCGAGTACCGCGACAAGTTTATCCAGATATGCCCCTGATGAAGTTGCTGAGGATGAGAGGAAACAAGAGCATTTCATTGAAGGACTTAATGGACCCCTGCAGTATGCTCTAGTGGCGCATACATTTCCATCATTTCAGAGGCTACTTGATAAGGCGCTAGCTATTGAGCATAAGCGTGTTCAGCTGGGAGATTTGAAGAGAAAGGCTATATCTCAAGGACAAGGAAGCAGCAGTGTTCGTCCTCGCTACAGTTCACCCCAGGGAACACCAATTCGCACTAGCGGAGGCCAGCGCCCAGTTCAGCAATCACCACTGAGGACTCCACCTCCTCGACAGGCTACCCCTACTGGCACCCCGACAAAGTTTTCAGGACAGAGTCCAGGCACTACTTGTTTCAAGTGTGGGAAGACTGGTCATTATGCAAATGTCTGCCCACAGAGGATTGCTACTACTCCAGTTCAGAATAGGCAACAAACTCCAGGATCTGGCAAGGGATATTCTATTGCCAAGGTTAATCAAGTCAGCGTTGATGCTACTCCGGAGGGTGCAGACATCGTACTTGGTATGTTTTATGTTAATGCAATTCCTGCAACCATCTTATTTGATTCTGGTGCCACACATTCATTTATGTCTGCTAGATATGCCAACACTAATGAAATACCACTGCTAAATATGAGAAAACCAATGATAGTAATTACACCTAAAGGGCCTGTTGAGGCGAATCAAATGACACGTAGATTGACATTGACCATTATGGGTAGAGAATTTGGAGCTACCGCTATAATATTAGAGGCAAGCAGTATAGATCTGATCCTTGGTATGTCATGGTTAAGAAAGGCAAAGGCCGTTATAGCATGTGGTAGGGTTACCGTAGAACTCACTACCATTAAAGGAGAAAGATTTCAAGTTAATATTGCAGTAACCACCTCATCCAAACGTGCAATGTTCTTTATACCTGAGGAGTTTGTTGGTGACAACCTCCGTGTGGTTAGAGATTTCCCGGATGTCTTTCCGGAGGAGTTACCAGGGATGCCACCAGATAGGGAAGTTGAGTTTGTTATTGATCTCTTACCTAGAACTGCCCCTATTTCTAAACGGCCATACAGGATGTCTGTAGAAGAGTTAAAGGAACTTAAGAAACAGTTAACGGAGTTGCAAGAGGCTGGGTACATTCGTCCGAGTTCCTCACCTTGGGGAGCACCGGTTCTGTTTGTACAGAAGAAGGATGGATCACAACGGATGTGTGTGGATTATAGATCACTTAATGATGTTACTGTGAAGAACAAGTATCCGTTACCACGTATTGAGGATTTATTCGATCAGACGAGAGGTGCAAAGGTATTCTCGAAGATTGATCTCCGCTCGGGTTACCATCAGATGAGGATTAGACCATCGGATATTCCCAAGACAGCATTCTCGACTCGATATGGATTATATGAGTTCACTGTTATGTCGTTTGGATTAACTAATGCACCAGCTTATTTCATGAACTTGATGAACAAGGTGTTTATGGAGTATTTGGACAGATTCGTCGTAGTATTCATCGACGATATTCTTATCTATTCCAAGAGTGATAGCGATCATGAGGAACATCTGAGATTGGTGCTACAGAAGCTAAGAGATAATCAACTCTATGCCAAGTTTAGCAAGTGCGAGTTTTGGATTGGCGAGGTGCCATTTCTTGGTCATATTATTTCTAATGGAGGAATATCAGTGGATCCTGCTAAGGTTAAGGAGATAATGGAGTGGAGAGTACCCACTACAGTTACTGAGATTCAGAGTTTCTTGGGACTAGCAGGATATTATCGGAGATTTATTGAAGGATTTTCTAAGATTGCTAAGCCTATGACCTCGCTTCTGGAGAAGGACAGAGAATTTAAGTGGGACGAGAAGTGCCAAGACAGCTTTGATCAATTGAAGAAGAGATTGATGTCACCACCAGTGTTGGTTATGCCAGACCTATAGAAAGGATTTGATATCTATTGTGATGCATGTGGCCAAGGCTTAGGATGTGTGCTCATGCAGGAAGGACATGTGATTGCATATGCTTCTCGTCGGTTACGGAAACATGAATTGAATTACCCCACTCATGACTTAGAATTGGCAGCCGTTGTGCATGCGCTTAAGATATGGAGACATTATGTCATGGGAACCAAGTGTCAAGTGTACACGGATCATAAGAGTTTAAAGTATATATTCACTCAGAAGGATCTCAACCTTAGGCAACGCCGTTGGTTGGAGCTTATTAAGGATTATGATTTGGAGATTCACTATCACCCGGGCAAGGCAAATTTGGTTGCAGATGCCTTGAGTCGAAAGGAGCATGTTCATTCAGCTATTGTTTCCCAGCTACCCGATGAGATTGTTGAGGATTTCAGGAGACTTAACCTGGGGATAGTTGCTCACACTGAAGGAGTTACTATTGATGTGGAACCTACCTTGGAGCAAGAGATCCGCAAAGGCCAAATTGGTGATGCAAAAATACAAGAGATTAAGGATCTGATTACTGAAGGTCGAGTTCCGGAATTTACGAAAGATGAGCAAGGCATCGTATGGTTCAAGGATAGGATGTGTGTTCCGGATATTGAAAGCCTTCGTGAGACTATTTTGAAGGAGGCCCATGACTCGGATTATTCTATTCATCCTGGTAGCACCAAGATGTATCAGGATTTGAAACGGAAGTATTGGTGTTATGGATTGAAAAGAGATGTAGCTGCACATGTGGCTATGTGCGATGTATGCCAAAGAGTTAAGGCTGGACATCAGAGGCCAGCTGGACTATTGCATCCACTGAAGATACCCGAATGGAAGTGGGAAGATATTGGTATGGATTTCATTACTGGATTGCCACGCACCCAGAAAGGATATGATGCTATATGGGTGATTGTGGATAGATTGACTAAAGTGGCTCACTTTATCCCTGTGAAGACTACTTATAAAGGTTCTCAGCTAGCAGAGTTATATATGGCTCAGATTGTGTGTTTACATGGAGTACCAAAGAAGATTGTGTCTGATCGAGGTTCGCAGTTTACCTCAAGATTTTGGAGAAGCTTTCATGAGAACATGAGCACGAAGTTGAACTTCAGTACGGCTTATCACCCTCAGACTGATGGACAGACTGAAAGGACTAATCAAGTTTTGGAAGATATGTTGAGAGCATGTGCCCTTCAGCATGGAGGAAGTTGGGATAAAAGTATACCATATGCTGAGTTCTCATATAATAATAGTTATCAGGCCAGTCTGAAGATGTCACCTTTTGAAGCTTTATATGGGAGGAAGTGCAGGACTCCACTATATTGGGATCAGACTGGAGAAAGACAGTTCTTTGGGCCTGAACTGATTCAAGAAGCAGAAGAACAAGTCCGTATAATCCGAGAGAATTTGAGGGTAGCTCAAACCAGACAAAAGAGCTATGCTGATAATAGAAGGAGACCACTGGAATTTGAAGAAGGAGATTATGTGTATCTCAAGGTGTCACCACTTCGTGGAATGAGGAGATTCAAAGTTAAGGGTAAATTGTCCCCTCGCTACATTGGACCATTCTTGATCTTTAGGCGAGTTGGGGAGATGGCATACCAACTCGAGTTACCTGCTAGTCTATCGGATGTGCATAATGTGTTCCATGTGTCTCAACTTAAGAAGTGTCTCCGTGTCCCCGAGGAACAGTTACCAATGGAAGAGCTCAGTGTTCAGGGTGATTTGACTTACACAGAGTACCCGATCAAGATTCTTGACACATTGACTCGAGTTACCAGAAATAAGGTGATAAAGATGTGCAAAGTGCAATGGAGTCACCATGGTGAAGATGAAGCAACTTGGGAAAGAGAAGAGGAGCTTCGCATAGATTTTCCCCATCTTTTCCCTAGCTCTTCCTAAATCTCGAGGACGAGATTATTTTTAAGGGGGGTAGGATTTGTAACACCCACTTTGTAATTTGCTAGAAATCATACCAATAGAGAAACAATTCCTCTTTATGTGAGTTTGATCTTTATGCATCATCATATGTGAACACCATGCCCAAAAACAATTAATAAAAATATATACTACCAAATTATGCATCATGCTCGATTTTATTCTGTGTGCATTTTGTGACAAGAAAATATTAAAGACCAAAAAGGGAATTTAGAACCTAAAAGAAATTCTTGAATCTAGAAAAGAGAAGGAAATAAATATTGGGAGGATAAAAATAAGTAAATGGAAATATATTATTCCAACATTAGAGTGTGAATGTGTATAATGGACTCAAAGGAGAAACTCACATTCAAATTCAAATCTGGATTCAAAACAATTAAAGAAAATAGAAAAAAATAAAACATAAAAGAAAAGGGAAAAGGAACCTTACCTTGGCCGCAGACTCCCATTTCGGCCCACCTGATCTTTCCAGCGCGCGCAACCCATTTCCATCCCACGCCCCCATCATCCTTTCACTGGCGCGTGGCCCGCTTCGCCAGACCCACGCATCGCTCGCACTGACAGGGATGGCCCAGTGGCCAGTCGCCGCTCACGCTCGCTCTTTTCCCCTCCGCTGGCGCGTGGGCCAGGTGCGTCAGCCCTCGCCCCGTCAATGAGCTCACCGAGCATGCCGGAACGCGCGCGGAGCCGCGGACTTCGCGCAAATCGTTGAATCGCTAATCACGTCCGCGTCTATATAGGGTGCCACGACCCCGGGCTCGCCTATCCCTCCCCTCAATCTTGCCCTCGCGACCGCCACTAACACCACTGCAAACCACAGCCGCGTCCGCCCGGGAAGAAGCCGCCGCCGGTGAATCTCATCACCGCGGGTTGCCTGTCTTTGGTGTTGGGCCAGGAAGATCGTTTTTCGCCTGGGAAGCCGACCGGTGCCCTCAATTCGAGTTGAACTCCACCGGAGCTCAAGTAATTGCTCGCCGGACTTCACATCCGCCGCGGTGCCGCTCTACGTCGAGGACCAACTCCAACGCGCACTCTAGGTCGGTAATTGCCCTTCTCTGCCGTTCGCATTATCCTACACTACGCATAGCATGTTTTGGATAGGGTTTAGGGGCAGTGGGCGGCCAACGGGGGCTCGCCGGAGTTACTCCGCCGCGGGTGGATGTGTCTCTGTTACTCAGCCATGAATAGAGATGGAAGAGTTGGTTCGCGCCGTTGAATGAGAATTGGACCGTGTAGATTAGAGTGAGCGTACCGTTTCGGCTGGTGCTTGTCTCAGCCGTAGGATCATTGATGTGGGGTTGGAGTGAATCAGGCGTGTTTTAAATCCTAACCTTTGGTCTTTGATCTGAGAGTCTGGATCGCGTACCGCTTCGTGATGTAATAGGTCTAATCGCACCCATCGGGTTTCGATCGGACGACTGTGAGAGCCCCGTACCCCTTCGTAGAACTAAAACTGCAAAAGATCCCCTCGGTTTCATTAAAATCAACCCGCCATCCACCTGTGGCTGTTCTCTGTGCCTATAAATATTTACCCCGAGACCCCTGGCCTTTTATGAATTTGAGGCCCAGTCCAGAGCTCGTTTAAATTGAATAAATGAAATAGAAAATAGATTTTTAATAGGAAAATAATTGATAGAACTTCCATAATTCATAGAAAATGCATATGAACTCCCAATCACTCCATTCCAGTTCCTAAAATTTTGTAATTTTATTATCTAACACTTAGAGCCTCTGTTTTGTCATGAAAACAGTAAGAAAAATAATTCCTCACTTAATCCAATTTTAAACACATAAAACCTTTGAAAATTCATAACTTAAATTCTATAACTCCAAAAATTATGATTCCTGTTCCTAGAATTTTATTTTAATGTGTAGATTATTACTGTGTATTTTATTTATATGTTTGGTGTAATGTTAATTTCTCTATATGCACTGTGCTTGTTTGTATTGTGGCGAGTAGAAGAGCCCGTGACTGAAGATCCTGGTGAGCAGCAGGTTGAAGTAGCTGAGCAGGAGCTCATTGAAGGCAAGTTGTGCCCTTGACCACTTTTTACCCAATAATGTTCTTTAATATCATTTATTCATGCATAGGTTAATTTTGATGGGACCCAATAGGTTACCCTAGATTGTTTATCTCATTACCTTGTTTACCGCTAAATCACTTGGGTAGTTTGCTATTGCTTTACATGGATTTGGGATAATTATTTATCATATCTATGTTCCAGTTATTTTGTTATTCTATTTATGTTCATGTCAAGATCATTAATGTTAATTGGAACATAGAGCTTAACTTGAGAAACACGTGCCGCCACAAGGGTTTATGGACGCCCTTGGCTGATTAATTAGGAAAGCTAGTGGAGGACTACCTTACCCGAAAGGGGCAAGGGCAGTAGGGGAGTGGTCAGTGTAGGGAGGTCCTTGGTTGATTTTGCTGCGATGGCGGTCAGACAAGAACCCTGCATTGGAGCTTCCTATAAACTGTAGCGGGTTTTCTGAAGCTAGTGGAACTTTGTAAAGGCCTCATAGTGTTACCCTGCCTCGCCTCCTCGGTAGAGGTGTATGGGAAGTCACGATCCCTTGGCAGATGGGTAACATGACTTGTGGGTAAAGGGTACAACCTCTGCAGAGTGTAAAACTGGTATACTAGCCGAGCTCACGGTCATGAGCAGCTCAGGACTCTCTGATGATTAAATTATGGAACTTAAATTCAATTTGTCATTTGCATATGCATGGGATTATTATTAATTTTGTTATATTACTTTATTTAAGGTTTGGTATTTACTTACACTTAGTAACTGCTAATAAAATTTTGACCAACTACTTAAAAGCAATGCTCAGCTTTAACCATTCTCTTTGATAAGCCTTACACTCCATGAGCTCCCACCTTTGGTGAGTTCATGTCACATTATTCCCCACAACTTGTTGAGCGATGATCATGTGTGAGCTCACCCTTGCTGTCTCACACCCCCCACAGGAGAAGAGCAGGTGGTTCAGGAGGAGCCACAAGGCGAGGAGTATGAACTGATCTAGGTGGCGTTTCTCAGTTGACATTGGGGCCGACGATCCTTAGTTTGTTTTATGTTTATTCTTTTATTTTGTAATAAGTCTTCCACTATGTAATAAATACTCTGATGTTTTATGACATTTATCTCTATACACTCTGTTATTATATATGTTGTCTTCTTGGCGCATGTATGAGATGCACCTGGCTTTGTTCCTTAAAGCCGGGTGTGACAAGGATGGAGTTCACGGGGTGATCTCTTTGAATCGCTTGGTGGACTCTTGGGTGTGGCGGTCTTTGACCCTGAATTTCTTGATCATCTTCCTTGTCTTGATTATTGTTATATCCCCCTTGATCATTGTCCTCCTCTTGAGGTGGCTCATCCTCTTGATCTTCATTTTCATCATCTTGAGCTTGATCCTCATCTTGGGTTGGTGGAGATCCTTGCATGGAAGATGATGGTTGATCTTGTGCATGAGTAGGCTCTTTGGATTCCTTAGGACACACATCACCAATGGACATGTTCATTAGTGCGACACATGGAGCCTCTTCATCATCTAGTTCATCAAGATCAACTTGCTCTACTTGAGAGCCATTAGTCTCATCAAACACAATGTCACAAGAAACCTCAACTAATCCAGTGGATTTGTTGAAGACTCTATATGCCCTTGTGTTTGTGTCATATCCTAGTAAAAAGCCTTCTACAGCCTTAGGAGCAAATTTAGATTTTCTACCTCTTTTAACAAAAATAAAACATTTTCTACCAAAGACTCTAAAATATGAAACATTGGGCTTTTTACCGATGAGGAGTTCATAAGATGTCTTCTTGAGGATTCAGTGAAGGTAGAGCCAGTTGATGGAGTAGCAAGCAGTGTTGATTGCTTCTGCCCAAAATCGGTCTGGTGTCTTGTACTCATCAAGCATGGTCCTTGACATGTCCAATAGAGTTCTATTCTTCCTCTCCACTACACCATTTTGTTGAGATGTGTAGGGAGAAGAGAACTCATGCTTGATGCCCTCCTCCTCAAGAAAGCCTTCGATTTGAGAGTTCTTGAACTCCATCCCATTATCGCTTCTTATCTTCTTGATTCTCAATCCGAACTCATTTTGAGCCCGTCTCAAGAATCCTTTTAAAGTCTCTTGGGTTTGTGATTTTTCCTGCAAAAAGAATACCCAAGTGAAGCGAGAATAGTCATCCACAATAACTAGACAGTACTTACTCCCGCCGATGCTTATGTAAGCAATTAGGCCGAATAAATCCATGTGGAGTAGTTCAAGCGGCCTGTCAGTCGTCATGATGTTCTTGTGTGGATGGTGGGTACCAACTTGCTTTCCTGCTTGACATGCGCTACAAACCCTGTCTTTCTCAAAATGAATATTGGTTAGTCCCAAAATGTGTTCTCCCTTTAGAAGCTTGTGAAGATTCTTCATCCCAACATGGGCTAGTCGGCGATGCCAGAGCCAACCCATATTAGTCTTAGCAATTAAGCAAGTATCGAGTTTAGCTCTATTAAAATCAACTAAGTATAGCTGACCCTCTAATACTCCCTTAAATGCTACTGAATCATCACTTCTTCTAAAGATAGTAACACCTATATCCGTAAAAAGACAGTTGTAACCCATTCTGCATAATTGAGAAACAGAAAGCAAATTGTAATCTTAAGAATCTACAAGAAAAACATTGGAAATGGAATGGTCAGGTGATATAGCAATTTTACCAAGTCCTTTGACCAAACCTTGATTTCCATCCCCGAATGTGATAGCTCTTTAGGGATCATCATTTTTCTCGTAGGAGGAGAACATTCTTTTCTCCCCAGTCATGTGGTTTGTGCATCCGCTATCAATAATCCAACTTGAGCCCCCGGATGCATAAACCTGCAAAACAGTTTTAGGCCTTGTTCTTAGGTACCCAAACGGTCTTGGGTCCTTTCACATTAGAAAGAAGCACCTTGGGTACCCAAACACAAGTCTTTGATCCCTTATGTTTGCCCCCAACATATTTGGCAACTACTTTGCCTGATTTGTTAGTAAGCACATATGATGCATCAAAAGTTTTAAATGAAACATTAGGCTCATTTGATGCAGTAGGAGTTTTCTTTTTAGGCAATTTAACATGGGTTGATTGCCTAGAGTTAGAAGCCTCATTCTTATACATAAAAGCATGATGGGAAACAGAATGAGACTTCCTAGCACGAATTCTCCTAATCTTATGCTCAGGATAACTAGCAGGATATAAAATGTAACCCTCGTTATCCTGAGCCATGGGAGCCTTGCCCTTAACAAAATTAGACATTTTTTTGGGGGCATTAAGTTTGACATTGCTTTCCTGTTGGAAACCAATGCCATCCTTGATGCCAGGGCGTCTCCCATTATTGAGCATGCTTCTAGCAAATTTAAATTTTTCATTTTCAATTTCATGCTCATTAATTTTAGCAGTTAGTTGAGCTATGTGATCATTTTGTTGTTTAATTAAAGCAAGGAGATCATGGATAGCATCACATTAATGTCTCTACCTCTAGTACAAATAGTGACATGATCAACACTAGATGTAGAGGGTTTGCAAGCATTTAATTCATCAATCTTAGCATGTAAAATAGCATTCTCATTTCTAAGATTGGAAATAGAAACATTGCAAACATTTAAATCTTTAGCATTAGAAATTAACTTATCATTCTCAATTTTAAGGCTAGCAATTGATTCATTCAATTTATCAATCTTAGTAATTAAATCAGCATTATCATTTTTAAGATTGACAATTGAATCATGACAAACATTTGATTTTTCAACCTTAGCACTCAAATTAACATTATCAGTTCTAAGGTTGGAGATGGTGTCATGGCAAATGCTAAGCTCTCTAGTTAAGTTTTCACATTTCTTTATCTCCTGAGCATAAGCATTTTTCACTTTAACATGCCTTTTGTTTTCCTTAATAAGGAATTCCTCTTGGCTATCCAAGAGTTGATCCTTCTCATGAAAAGCACCTATCAGTTCATTTAATTTTTCCTTTTGTTGCATGTTAAGGTTGGCAAAAAGAATAAGCAAGTCATCTTCATCATCACTAGAACTACTCTCATCACTAGATGTAGTATACTTGTGAGTGGTTCTAGCTTGTACCTTCTTTTTCTTGCCGTCCTTTGCCATGAGGCATTTGTGGCCGATGTTGGGGAAGATGAGTCCCTTGTTGATGGCGATGTTGGCGTCATCCTCGTCGGAGGAGGAGTCGGTGGAGCTCTCATGGGAGTCCCATTCCCGACACACATGGGCATCGCCGCCCTTCTTGTAGTACTTCTTCTTTTCTTTCCTCTTTCCCTTCTTGTCGTCGCCCCTGTCACTATCACTTGACATACGACATTTAGCTATAAAGTAACCGGGCTTACCACACTTGTAGCACACTTTCTTGGAGTGGGGTTTGTAATCCTTCCCCCTCCTTTATTTGAGGATTTGGCGGAAGCTCTTGATGATGAGCGCCATTTCCTCATTGTCGAGCTTGGAGGCGTCGATGGGGAGCCTACTTGATGTAGAATCTTCTTTCTTCTCCTCCGTTGCTTTGAATGCGACGGGTTGTACCTCGGGTGTGGAGGTAGCGCCTTGCTCGATGATTTGTTTGGAGCCTTTGATCATCAACTCAAAGCTCACAAACTTTCCTATAACCTCCTCGGGAGACATTAGCTTATATCTAGGATCACCACATATTAATTAAACTTGCGTAGGATTACAAAAAACGAGTGATCTTAGAATAACCTTGACCATTTAATGGTCATCCCATTTTGTGCTCTCGAGGTTGCGCACTTGGTTGACCAAGGTCTTGAGCCGGTTGTACATTGCTTGTGGCTCCTCTCCTTGGTTGAGAACGAATCGACTGAGCTCTCCCTCGATCGTCTCCCGCTTGGTGATCTTGGTCACCTCATCCCCTTCGTGAGAGGTCTTTAGCACGTCCCAAATTTCCTTGGCCGTCTTTAACCCTTGCACCTTATTATACTCCTCTCTACACAAGGAGGCGAGGAGTATAGTTGTGGCTTGGGAGTTAAAGTGCCAAATTTGGCCGGTCTCATCCGAATCATAGTCCTTATCCCCTACCTTTGGTACCTGCGCTCCATACTCAACAATATCACATATGCTTTTGTGGAGTGAGGTTAGATGATGCCTCATTTTATCACTCCACATACAATAACCTCACCATCAAAAAATGGGGGTTTGCCTAGGGGAACGGAAAGTAATGGAGTGCGTTTAGAAATGCGAGGATAGCGGAGGGGCATCTTACTATACTTCTTGCGCTCATGGCGCAAGTGACGGACGTCGATTCGGAGCCAGAGGTAGAGGGTGACGAAGAGTCGGTCTCGTAGTAGACCACTTTCTTCATCTTATTCTTTTTGTCACCTCTCCGTTGTGACTTGATGGAGGAAACAAATTCCTTCTTATGCTTGTGGCCGGACTCCCTCAAGTGGATTCTTCTCGAGCTTGCGAACTAGTCGCCGTCGGTCACGATCTCCCTCTTGGCGTGATCTCCCGACATCACTTCGAGTGGTTAGACTCTAATGAAGTACCAGGCTTTGATACCAATTGAAAGTCGCCTAGAGGGGGATGGATAGGTGGAAACTGAAATTTACAAACTTTAAGCACACTTCAAGCCGGGGTTAGCGTTAGAATAAATGTTAAGTCCGGGAGAGAGGGAAAACAAATCAACCAAGAAAATAAGGCGGATGACACGGTGATTTGTTTTACCGAGGTTCGGTTCCAAATAACCTAGTCCCCGTTGAGGTGGTCACAATGACCGGGTCTCTTTCAACCCTTTCCCTCTCTCAAACGGTCACCTAGACCGAGTGAGCTTTCTCCTTAATCAAACGGGTCACTTAGACCCCGCAAGGACCACTACAAACTTAGTGTCTCTTGCTTTGATTACAAGTGTCTTGAGAATAAGAATGAGGATGAAGAAAGCGATCCAAGAACAAGAGCTCAAAGAACACGAGCAAAAACTCTCTCTAGTCACTAGGAGTTTTGAGTGGATTTTGGACTTGAGAGGCTTTGATTCTTTTGAATTGTGTCTTGTATTGATTGCACTAGCTCTTATATTAAATGAGATGTCTGAAAAACTTGGATGCCTTGAGTGGTGGTGGTTGGGGGGTATTTATAGCCCTCAACCACCACATACCCGTTGGGGAGTCTGTCTGTCGATGGGCACATCGGACAGTCCGGTGCGCCAGCCACGTCACCCAACCGTTAGGGTTCTAAAGATTCTGACCGTTGGAGCGCTGACTTCATGTCGCACCGGACAGTCCGGTACGGCACCGGACAGGTGCTGTTCACTGTCTGGTACGCCTCTGACGCCTGCTCTAACTTCTGCGCGCACTGTTCACGCACTGTTCACGCTTTTGCAGACGACCGTTGCGCTGGATAGACATTGCTCCGCTGGTACACCGGACAGTCCGGTGGCACACCGGACGGTCCGGTGAATTATAGCAGAGTGGCGCCTGAGAAACCCGAAGGTAAAGAGTTCAGACTGTACGGCCTCTGGTGCACCGGACACTGTCCGGTGGCACACCGGATAGTCCGGTGCGCCAGACCAGGGTTCTCTTCGGTTTCTTTTGCTCCTTTCTTTTGAACCCCTAACTTGATCTTTTTATTGGTTTGTGTTGAACCTTTAGCACCTGTAGAATATATAATCTAGAGCAAACTAGTTAGTCCAATTATTTGTGTTGGGCATTCAACCACCAAAATCATTTATAGGAAAAGGTTAAACCCTATTTTCCTTTTAGTTAGCCACTAACCCCAATGAAGACAATGCGATCAACATCAACAACCAAGATCTGAGTGGCGCAGCGAAAGCGTGTGTGGGTCCTAACCCACAGGTCTAGGAGATCCTCAAGAATTGCATCAGTTGGTCTCGAGCATCTGAAGGTCAAAGCAACCAATCCACAAGTTAAGCTAACAGAGTTAAAGCTCAGTTAGAAGAAGCTACGAAAGACCAATGAACCAATCTCATTTTCTTGCTTGCCTCTCCTTGAATATCGAGGGCGAGATTCTGTTAAGGGGTTAGATTTGTAACACCATAAATTTGGGGGTAAAATTTCTTTTCTAATATACACCAAATTCAAGTGTTACTCTCTCATTTCTTTGCTTTTCTTCTGATATCCTATAAATAGAGAATTGTTTTTGTTTTATATTGGTGTAAACCTAGTGGAATGATCCCTAGGGGCGCTTTCTTTATTGCATTTTCATACCGTTGCAGGGTGTTTCTAAATGTAAAATGTGTTTGAAATATGTTAACATATCTTATAGAAGCTCTTGGTAAATTTTCATTTTTTTGGAATATTTTTCTATTTTTCGGAAAACAAAATCTATTTATTTGAAGTACTTAAAAATGTTTTTAGAAACTCTAAGTATGTTTTTGAGTTCATTAGGTGCCAAAACATTTAGGTCTTGTTTATTTCCTTTCATTTTGAGGAATTGAAATCTTACTATTGGAATAGGCTAATTTTTAGAATGTGACATTCACCGCTTTTCAAAATTATCATATAAGCCTATCTCAAATTCATGGGGTGAGAGATGAAAATTGATTCTATAGATTTACATGCTATTTTTCCGATTTACAACTTATAGCACACTCTTCTACTTGCTTTGTTATAACATGAATGTAGTATATAACTATCTCTCTCATATGATTTAAGATAATATATAAATATAGGAACTTAATTAGTTTTGTCTAAATTATAATTATTAAAATAGAATTCAATTCCACGAAACAAACGGGCCTTATAGGAATTTTTCTGAAATTTTTGTAAGCATCTATAATATTTTGAGTACAAAATATGGGAGGAAGAAGATGAGGTGAGGAAGAATATGCCAGTTTCGTAATTTAGTACGCGCGAATTACAGTATAGTTTAAAACAGTGATATCTTTTGCGTTTTAAATCCGATTCAATCCGTTCAAGTTGCGTTAGATTCGTATTAAAATCATCTACATGTTAGAAGTATTTTCCTCCCACTGTTGCACATTTTATTTAATTTATTTAAACATTTGTTTGACCGATGGCTACTAGAACGACGTTTCAATTTTAAAATCTAATTTAGAAATTCGATTTGCGCATTTATAATTAGTCACTAATATGATTAATCTTAACTTAAATGTTTCTTATTAATAATTATTTAGTTTAATCATGTTGTCTATTTATTAATTTATGTGTATCGTGTCGGCCCGCGCGCCGTACGCGTGCCGCGGTGCTGTTTCGCGTGCGTCGTCGCGTGTCGTTCGCGAGTGTCACGCGTGCCGTTCGCACGCGTTGTCACGCGCCATTCGCACGTATCGCGCGTTATCCGCGCGCGAGATTAAACCGTTCGCTTATAATCACTCGTGTCGGTTAATTAGTTATTTATTTAATCATCCACAGTTAGAACGGGAAGTTAGTCAGAACTAATTAGTTTTAATTTATATTCCATAAATGTCAATTAACATAATTACGTCAGATCAAGTGTTTTAACTAGTACTTGTTTAGCGTAAAAGCGATAACTTCTTGATCGTAGCTCCGACTGTCACATTTCTTTTCGTCGCGTGGCCATAGTAGGGAGCTCTATCTTTGCATGTTTTATTATGTTTTCTTTGAATGGTGTAAGGTTCTTATCCATATATATATGTTTGTTTGCTTATGCCTGTTCGTCTTCGTTTTGCGTTGCGATTAGATCGTGATTCGTTTCCAAGCTTCGAGGAATAGACAGTCAAGCTTCGGCGACCAAGTGGTCAGGTTCTTTTCGTTCTACGAGGTTGAAGACCGTGAGCATCTGTTTAGTGAAGGCAAGTGTCCTCTGACCCATTATGTCCTATTTACTTTATAATTCACTGCCCCGCATTACTTAATTAAAACCTAAGGATTGACTAGCTATGTATTTACCTTGTCCTTGATTACATTTTGGGTTTTATGGTTAGCTTCATGCTATTGCTTTAGCTTAATCAACGAACACCATGGGAACATTTATGATACGATGATGCTATCTTTATTATGATGATGAACTGTGATACTTCAGGGGACTCAGGGTGTTTCCTGAGTACCTCTCCGTAAGGACCTGTTCTTTGAGAGACCACCTAGGAAAACAATGCAACCATGAGCGTGGTATGGGACGCCCTTGGCCAAGTAATTAGTGGAGTCTTATGTTGGGTACTGGTTTTGGTCATTGGGGACGGAGGCATCTGTTATGGATCATATATTCTTGCTCAGGGATCTAGGTATGGGCATCGTCCCATGGCTTTTTCCTGAGGGCGGAAGTACAGGTTTTGGTACGTCACATGGTCTCTATGCAGTGGTCGCATCTGTTATGGCTCCTATATTCTCGCTCAGAGATCTAGGTACGGGCATTGTCCCACGACTTTTTCTATAGGGCGGAGCTATAGGTTTTGGGACGTCAGATGGACTTTATGTAGTGCTCATTTCCAACATCTGCATAGTGAGGACCCTAGGGAAAATCCACGTAGTGATACCCTGCCAGATCACCTAGGAAGTGATCAATGGGGAGTAGCGCTCCTCGGGCAGAAAGGGAATCACGGCTCTTGGGTAAAGTGTGCAACCTCTGCAGAGTGTTATGAAACTGATATATTAGCCGTGCTCACGGTTATGAGCGGCCTTGGGATCCTCTTTGATTAGAGATATAGATGATCAGAGATACAATAATTCTATTGATGATTTTGGTTCGATGATGATAATGATGTTTCCTCGATGAGGTAATGGTTCACGGGTTGGTTATTGCTAAAACTTGGCTTCTACTAATAATAAATACCTGACGAACTAAAAGCAATTGCATGATCCTAACTCCACATAAAGCTAGTCCACTTCAGCCAAACGGGACATTTGCTGAGTACGTTGATGTGTACTCACCCTTGCTTTCACAAAACACCAGGTTGCCTTTGGTGCAATCTATTATCAGGTAAAGAAGAAGGCGTCGAGGCAGATCTCCAGGAGTTCTAGGACTTTGACGAGTTCGAGGATTAGGCTAGTGACCTCCCCCAGTCAGCTGCCTGTGGTGGGTTAATTTACATTGGCTACGTTTCGAATCTGTGTACTTTGATTTATATTATGTAAATAACTCTAGTCTTTAATATCATTATTTATTATTTATTGCTATTCGAAGCATTGTGCATGATGAGTTATTTAAGTAATCGCTGTGTACGTGAATTTCTGATCCTGGCACTTACATGGTTCACATTCGGTTTGCCTTCCAAAACGAGGTGTGATAGAATCTCTTGTTCCAAAGTAGATTCCACTTCCATAATAGTTTCTATCATATTATTGACTATACCAAGATTAAGTCGTTTCATTTCCCAACATAACTCTTGTGGCATCAAATAAATAGTAACATTGTTCACTTGACCTTTACGACTCAGCATCTACCACTACATTTGCTTTTCCTGGGTGATACTGTATATCCAAATCATAATCTTTGATTAACTCAAGCCATCTTCGATGTCTTAGGTTGAGTTCTTTATGAGTGAATATGTACTTCAAACTTTTGTGATCAGTGAAGATTTTACACTTGTTTCCAATCATGTAGTGTCTCCAAATTTTCAAAGCATGTACTATGGCAGCTAATTCCAGATCATGCGTAGGATAATTCTTTTCATGCTTATGCAACTGCCTTGATGCATAAGCTATTACTTTTACTTCTTACATTAATACACATCCAAGTCCTAGGTGCGATGCATCACAATACACATCAAATCATTTGTGAACATCAGGCTTTACCAAGACTGGTGCAGTGGTTAGCTTTTCCTTTAATTTTACAAAACATTTCTAGCATGCTTCATCCCACTTAAACTCTTTACCTTTCTCCAGCAGTGAAGTAAGATGTTTTACTAACTTGGAGAAGCCTTCGATGAATCTTTAGTAGTATCCTGCCAATCCAAGAAAACTTCTGATCTTAGATACATATGTTGGTTGCTTCCAATTTAGTATTTCACTTATTTTATGTAATACCCAACTGGTGAATAATAAGAAAAGAGCTAATCTAGGGTTGGCAATGGATGTGATTTATCCGCATACCCGCAGATAAAAAACCCGTTGGGCATGGTTTTGGGTACGAGCCTGTACCCGTGGATATGGATACAGGTAGCATTTGATATTAGTGGATATTTTTAAAACAGGTACGAAAAATCAGTATCCATACGCGAATACCCGAATATTCGTTAAAGTAACCTGACATGTGGGGTCACTGGAGTTTGGAACCACTTCACGGACCACAGCCAACCCAAGTCCCATCACGACCTGCCCATCTCCTGACTGTCTAGCCTCCCCAAATCTCCAATCGTGTTTTTATCATATTTAAATTTGCTTGACAAATATGTTATCATATTTGAATTTGTTGGATTTAAATATGTTGTATGTGTAGTGGGCAAACAGATATATCCGTGGATATCTATTGCCCGCGGGTAACGGATGTGGATACTATTTTTATTCGTAGTGGATAACGGATACAGATTCAGATATCAGATATAAGTCATGGATATGGATGTCCAGAGATACTATCCACAGATAGTTTATCCGTTGCCATCCCTAAGCTAATCTCCTTATATGTAATGTCTTCTATTTATTAGAACATATGCATAACCACATTTAAAGTAATTAATTAGCTAATAACACCTAAATAATCTATGCATCATGTTGGAGTTTATTTGTGTGTGCATTTAATACTAACAATAGTAATATTAATAGAAATACATTAATATCCAAATTTGGAATTAAGACTTAATTTGCAATCTAGAAATTGGAGAGAGAGAAGGAAAATACTATACAAAATAAAGAAAATAAAATATATAAATAAATAAAGTCCTTCCATACTGGTACGTTCAATTTGTACATTTAATATGAGTGCAAGTTCACAATTAAATTTGAATTCAAAACTGAAAATCTAAAAATAAAAAGGAAAAGAAAACATAAAATATAAAAAGAAAAAGGGAAAGAGATCTCACATGTGCGCTGGGCTGAATCGCACCCAGTCAGCCCACTTCCTCTTCCTCCACGCGGCCCAAACAATCTAAAGCGCGCCGACATGTGGGGTCGCTCTGTCAGCCGACCACTCCTCACCCGCACTCGCTGACGCCACAGGCCAGTTCGCCTGCCGATCTCGCCACGTCGTGCGCCATCACTGTCGCGTGGACTCGCTTCACTATTTCTCTTCCCTGGTTGAGCGCAACAACTCGGCCGCCATTACCTCCGCTTGAGCCACGCCAGCTGGGCCCAGCGCCGGTCCTGAAAAATCAGGGGCCCCGAGCAAGATACAAATGGAGGGCCCTTCTAGATTTCATGATTATATATATGTTGCAAATTTTAAAAAAATAATTGTGAATTGAAACCATCGAAAAAGAGCACCCCCAACAATAAATCATATATTCAAGTCATCACAATTAAAATATAACATGATTTAAAACTAGTATATTAGTCGTGCTCACGGTCATGAGCAGCTCAAGACTCTTGAATGATTAATTTATGGAATTAAATTCAATTTATCATTTACATCGCATTAAGATTTATTATTAATTTTAATCTACTATTACTCTGGTTAAAGTCACACAAACATTTATAGCTCCAACAATTGAGTCTCATATACAAATTTTTTAAATAGTTCCCTGCAATGAGGTCTTATATTTGGATTCGAGAGACCAAGTCCTATAATTATTTGATGATTTTTTTTTTGTAAAATAGAACCCATGTTGGAGTAATGTTTTGGTGTTACAGTCCTATATTGTAAAATATAACCATATTTAAGACCCTTCTTGGTGATGTTCTTTAGGTACACCAAAATTAAATAAATTAAAAATGACTACCCATTATGTGGCATTCACAAATAGCCAATAAAATCAAACCTTCACCAATTAGCAAAGCATGCTGCAATATGCTGATTCGCCGTTGAGTCTTGTTTTTGTCGTCGGAATCACACCACCAAACACCAAACACATACTCTAAAAGATCGCATATACTCTAAAGCTACATATGGTATATCGGAGTGGGCCCCTTGGAACCGGAGGCCCAGGGCGGCCGCCCTGCTCGCCCCCCTCCAGGGCCGGCACTGGCTGGGCCTGTCTCGAATACCGGGTGGCGGTTAGGATGCGGTTGCGGGCTATTAGCACCAGGGTAGCCTCGCCTTGTTGACCCCTTTGTGCCATAGCCGTAAACCCGAGCCCCCATCACCGAGCAGAGAGAGAGAGGAACGCGTCAGTGGAGATCGCCCTCCCGTCACCGTTGAACCTCGAAGCGCGGACCCGGTGGTTCGGTGTCGTCCGCTGACCGTGTGCAACGGCTCAATTTCGCGCGAGGGTGGTCGGTGGTGCGTGAATTCGTCGTCGAAGCTATCTCTCCGCCGCGGTGATGCCTCGCACCATGGTCCGACCTCGCCGCCGCTCGAAAAACCGGTACGACCACCACGTCGATATTCACCACCTTCTTTTATACGTATAGCACCCACCTTGGTAGTGTGTGGGACGCCTTGGTCGCGTATGCGGGCTGCTCCGGCGGTGCGCCACCGGGTGCCACTGGCGGCGCCTCTGTCCTGTCCGCCCTGGATCCGTCACGGGTTAGGGGTGGAATGATCACCGCCCGTCTCTAGATGTGCGGCTACGATTAGGTTTTGGCGTACTCCTTCGCTCGTGCGATCTGAACCGTAGATCTTAAGATGGAGGGCCATGATTAGATCGCTGGTGTTTTAAATCGTGGCCGCTGATCCCCGATCCGACGGGTAACATTTCATACCGGTTCGGTTTATGTGAGAGCTAATCCGGGTCGTCCGTTTCTAATTGAACGATCGAGAACCCTTCATACCGTTTCGGCCGAGATATCTTACAGTCGACCCCCTAGGGTTTAGCGAATCAACCCGTAGTCCACACTATGTGTAAAAGACTTACGGTCAGGCCCTAGAATCTTGTAAACTAGCCCCTGAGCTCCCTGTTATTCATGCGCGCAATACAGAGTGTTAGAAAATCAGTGAAATTAATATAGAAACTGATTTTAGTGTGAAAAATAATTCTAGAATCTTGTTTAATTCCATGAAAATTTATTTCAACTCCTTTTTAATTCATTCAAGTTGCAATAATTTTGTATTAATATTATTTATCACTTGGTAACTCTATTTTAGCATGAAACCTATATTAAAATTAATCACTTGACTATTTTTGTACCAAATACATAAAACCTTCGAAAAATCATAACTTATAATCCATAACTCTGAATTTAGTGATTCTCGAACCTACGATCTCGTTACGATGCATAGATTATTATTATGTATTATGTACTCATGTTTGGTGTGATGTTAATTTCTCCTATACCATATATGTTTGTATTGCTTCGAGTAGACGAACCAGTGACCGAGGATACAGGTGTTCAGCAGGTAGAAGTTGCTGAGCAGGAGCTCATTGAAGGCAAGTTGTGCCCTTGACCACTTTTATTTACCCAATAATGTTCTCTATAATCATTTTGGCATGCTTAGGCTTAATTTTGATGGGACCCAATAGGTCACCCTAGTTTGGTCATCTTTACACCTTGTTTACCCCTGAACTTTTGGGTAGTCTTTGCTATTGCTATATGTGGTTCTGGATGTTAAGATAATTATTACACATGATCATGCTTTATTATTGTTATTCTATTCTGTTCATGATAATACTATTATGTTAATTGGAACATGGAGTTTAACTTGAGAAACACGTGCCACCACAAGGGTGGAATCGGACGCCCTTGGTTGACTAATTAGGAAAGCTAGTGGAGGTCTACCTTACCCGAAAGGGGCAAGGGCGGTAGGGGGTTGTCGGTGTAGGGAGGTTCTCGGGTTGATTTTGCTGCGATGGCTTTTTAGACGGGGGATTCCTGCATTGTGCTCCCTAGAAACTGTAGCGAATTTTCTAAAGGTAGTGGAACTTTGTAAAGGCCTTGTAGTGTTACCCTGCCTCGCTTCCTTGGTAGAGGTATATGAGATTCATGACCCCTTGGCAGATGGGTAACATGACTTGTGGGTAAAGGGTACAACCTCTACACAGTGTAAAACTGGTATACTAGCCGTGCTCGCGGTCATGAGTAGCTCACGACTCTCGCATGATTAATTTATGGAATTAAATTCAATTTGTCCTTTGCATCACATTGTGGTTTTATTATTAATTTTGATCTATTATTATTCTGGTTTGGTATCTACTTACATTTAGTAACTGCTAATAAAAATTGACCAACTTATTAAAAGCAATGCTCAGCTTTAACCTTTATTTGTTGATCAGCCTTACACTTCACATGAGCTCCCACCTTTGGTGAGTTCATGCACATTATTCCCCACAACTTGTTGAGCTGATCTTTTGTGAGCTCACCCTTGCGATACATAACCCCCCACAGTAGAAGAACATGTGGTCTAGGAGGAGACTTACAACGAGGAATACGAGATAATCTAGGTGGCGTCTCCTAGTCAGCTTTATGGCGCCAAGGAATAATGCTTAGTTCACTTTATTGTTCTCATTTATTTTTGTAAGACTTCCGCTATGTAATAATGATATTTGTGACATTTATCTCTATATACTTTGTCATTATATTTGATGTTCTTTTTTGGCGCACATATGAGACGCACCTGGCTTTACCCCTTAAATCCGGGTGTGACAGAAGTGGTATCAAAGGAAATGTTGATTGTAGGATGAAACCTAGATAGAACTGGACAAAACCCTTACCTACTTACCTTTACTCTGATTCTTTTTATACTTATCTTGATCATGTCTCACCTTTTGCTGTTCTACTCTGACTATTCTTATCTTTTCTACTCTAGAAAGACAAGAAGGATTTCGCACATTGGAATCCTACATCTAAGGCCTTTTAAAGAGATAGGGGACATAAGACAAAAAATATTATTTTCTCTATCTAAAGTGTTTGGATGTTTGTTCTGATGATAAATGCTTGATTTGCTTCTTTGATTGACTGAAATAGTATAGCGAGCATTCTAGCATGTACCACCATAAGGCAATGTTATAGTATTAGTAGGTGACACACTAATCTACTGAGCTAATAAAACCCCCAAAGGATCATGTCTCGTAATTACTCGTCTTATCTACAATTCTATCTTACCATGTGTTTCTAACCCAGATGGTCAATATCAGGAAGGGAGGCGGAATCGATCTACCTGCCAACCACCACAGCAGGAGTAGGGCTGGGCAAAAAACCCGTAACACGAACCCGGAATACCCGAACCCGAAATACCCAAAACCCGAATTTTGTTCAGGAATTTCGGGTAGCGACTTGCAAAACTCGAATTTATTTCGGGTAATTCGGGTATCATAACTGGGTACCCGAAATACCCGAATTACTCAAACTTTCATGTGTCATGTACTCATGTCATTCTTAATTATTCATTTTTACATCTATAATTATGTGTAAGTGTGCATGACTTGTGATTGTAGATTACTTGTGTTTTTTATGCCCATGTATAACATTATTCAAACTGTATTTTTATACCAATTTATTAGGGTGCATTTGTTTTTAAGAAGCGGGCACAACAGTTCGGGTAGTTCGGGAATACCCGAAACCACCCGAAATACCAGGTACCCAAATTTTCGGGTGTTGTAAAACCCGTTGTAATTTCGGGTATCAATTCTCAAAACCCGAAATTTTAAATACCCGAATTATCCGACCCAAAATTTTCGGGTAACACGAACGCCCACCCCTAAGCAGGAGGATTGTTAGACAACCGCAACCAGAGATGAGTTCTCCACCAAATCCTCCACCGGCTGGGACATATCCAGTGGTTGCCGCTTAGATGCAGATGCTGCAGCAGATGGCAAACACGATGAATGAATGCAAACTCAGATGAGACAAGAACACATGGAGATGCGTCAGGAAAGACATGAAATGCGTCAGGAGATGAGGCAAGAGCGATTGGAGCGACTGCAACAACCACCACTACCTCCACCACCACCACCAGCTCCACCCCGGGACAAGCACCGAGAATTCATGAGTCACAAGCCGCCCACATTCTCCAGCTCTCCAGATCCTTTATATGCTGATGATTGACTGAAATCAGTGGAGAAGATGCTGAATATCGCTCAATGCTCTGATCGAGAGAAGGTGCTCTATGCTTCGGGTCGTCTTACTGGCCCCGCTGCTGATTGGTGGGACTCCTACACTGCTACCCATGATGCTGCAAATGCTATCACCTGGGCAGAGTTTGCTACACAATTCAGAAATTACCATATTCCTACTGGCCTAATGAAAGTAAAGAAGAAGGAATTCCTATCACTGAAGCAAGGCAACATGTCAGTCAGTGAATATCGTGATAAATTTATTCAGCTATCGAGGTATGCTCCAGATGAGGTTGCTGATGATGAAAGGAAGCAAGAGCATTTCATGGAGGGACTTGTTGGGCCACTTCAGTATCAGCTGGTTGCTCACACCTTTCCATCTTTCCATAGGCTTCTGGATAAGGCTATAGCTATTGAATACAAACATGTTCAGTTGGGTGAGATGAAGAGGAAGGCTATTACCCAAAGACAGGGGAGCAGTAGCATCCGTCCTCAATGTGTTTCACCCTAGGGTACACTAGCTCGTCCTGGAGGAGGACAACAACTAGTTTAGTATACACCACAGGGGACTCCACAGACTCCACACACTTGTCAGGCTACCCCCACTGGTGCCCCGACGAGACCTGTAGGACAGGGTACAATCACCACTAGCTTCAAGTGTGGTGAGGTTGGGCACTACGCCAATTCTTATCCGAAGAGGATCCCTAACACACCTGCTTGAAGCAACATTCAGGGCAAGCAACAGATTCCAACTTCTGGCAAGGGATTCAGCATGTCAGAGTCAACCAAGTCAGTGTTGATGCTACTGCTGATGGAGCTGATATCGCTATTGGTATGTTTTACATTAATTCGGTTCCTGCAGCTATATTATTTGATTCTAGAGCTACGCATTCGTTTATTTCTTCTCGCTATGTCAACACAAATGAGTTACCACTTCAAACTATGCAAAAACCACTGATAGTAATTACCCCTAAAGGGCCTATTGAAGCAAATTATATGACCAACAGATTAACACTAACAATCATGGGAAGGGAATTCTGGTCTATGCCTATAGTATTAGAGGAGAGAAGTATAGATCTGATACTTGGTATGTCATGGTTAAGAAAAGCAAAGGCAGTTATACATTGTGCCAAGGGAACCGTAGAACTCACCAGTCTAAAGGGAGAAAGATTTGAACTCTTGATTACCATAACCCCCTCCACCAGACCCGCCATATATCTAGTAGATGGTAAATTTGTGGGCAGAAACATCCGTGTGGTTAGAGACTTTCCAGATGTCTTTTTAGAGGAGTTACCTAGGATGCCACCAGATAGGGAAGTTGAGTTTGTTATTGATCTCTTACCTAGAGTCGCTCCTATTTCAAAAAGGCCATATAGGATGTCAGTGGAAGAACTAAAAGAACTTAAGAAGCAATTGACAGAGTTACAGGAGGCGAGGTACATTTGTCCGAGTTCCTCACCTTAGGGAGCACCGATTCTGTTTGTACAGAAGAAGGATGGTTCACAAAGGATGTGTGTTGATTATAGATCACTTAATGATGTCACCATTAAGAACAAGTATCCTTTACCACGCTTTGAAGACTTATTTGATCAGATGAGAGGTGCCAGGGTATTCTCTAAGATTGATCTCAGATCGGGTTATCATCAAATGAAGATTAGGCCTTCTGATATTCCCAAGACGACTTTCTCTACCAGATATGGTCTATATGAGTTCACGATCATGTCATTTGGCTTAACCAATGCACTAGCCTACTTCATGAATCTGATGAACAAGGTGTTCATGGAGTATCTTGATAGATTCGTCGTGGTATTCATCGACAACATTCTTATTTATTCCAAGAATGATAGTGATCATGAGGAACATCTGTGGATGGTGCTACAGAAGTTACGAGATAATAACTCTATGCCAAGTATAGCAAGTGTGAGTTCTGGGTTGACGAAGTACCATTCCTTGGACACATCATCTCTAATGGAGGAATATCAGTGGATCCTACTAAAGTGAGAGAGATAGTAGGATGGAAGATACCAAGTTCGGTTACTGAGATCCGAAGCTTCTTGGGACTTGCAGGGTATTATCGATGATTTATTTAAGGATTCTCCAAGATAGCGAAACCAATGACCTCACTATTAGAGAAGGGAAAGGAGTTTAAGTGGTCTCGTGAATGTCAAGATAGTTTCAATCAACTGAAGTTAAGATTGATGTCACCCCCAGTGTTGATTATGCCAGATCTACAGAAGGGATTTGATATGTATTGTGATGTGTGTTGCCAGGGCTTGGGATGTGTTCTTATGCAATAAGGACATGTCATCGCCTACGCGTCTCGCCAGTTGCGGAAACATGAGTTGAACTACCCCACTCATGACTTAGAACTGGCATCCGTAGTGCATGCTCTCAAGATTTGGAGGCATTATATAATGGGGACCAAGTGCCAAGTCTACACCGATCATAAGAGCTTAAAGTATATCTTCACTCAGAAAGGTCTCAACGTCAGGCAACATCGTTGGTTGGAGCTCATCAAAGATTATGACTTGGAGATTTACTATCATCCGGGCAAGGCGAATCTAGTGGTGGTTGCCTTGAGTCGGAAGGAGAATGTTCATGCAACTATTGTAGCCCAGTTACCCGATGAGTTAGTAGAAGATGTTAAACGACTCAACCTTGAAATAGTTGCACATACCGAAGGGATCACTATCAAAGTGGAACCTACCTTGGAGCAAGAAATACGCAAGGGTCAGATCAGTGAAGCTAAAAATCCAAGAAATCAAAGATCTGATGGCTGAAGGTAGAGGTCCAGACTTCACGGAGGATGAACAAGGCACAATATGGTTCAAGAACCGAATATGTGTTCCTCAGATTGATAGACTCCGTGAGACCATACTGAAGGAAGCTCATGACTCTAATTACTCTATTCATCCTGGTAGCACTAAGATGTATCAGGATCTGAAACAGAAATACTGGTGGTATGGGCTGAAAAGAGATGTAGCTGCACACGTGGTTGTGTGTGATGTATGTGAAAGAGTCAAAGCTGAACATCAAAGACCGGCTAGACTGCTACTCCCATTAAAAGTGCCCGAATGGAAGTGAGAAGAGATTGGTATGGACTTCATTGTTAGGTTGCCTCGCACCCTGAAAGGGTATGATTCCATATGGGTGATCGTGGACAGGCTAACCAAAGTGGCTCACTTCATTCCGGTCAAGACTACTTACAAGGGTTCTTAGTTGGGAGAGTTATACATGGCTCGAATTGTGTGCTTACATGGTGTACCGATGAAGATTGTTTCTGATCGAGGATCACAGTTTACTTCATGATTTTGGAAGAGCCTTCATGAGAACATGGATACAAAGTTGAACTTCAGCTCGGCCTATCACCCCAAACTGATGGCCAGACGGAGAGAACTAACCAAGTACTTGAGGATATGTTAAGAGCTTGTGCCCTTAAGCATGGAGGCAGTTGGGACAAGAGTCTACAATATGCAGAGTTCTCCTACAATAATAGTTATCAGGCCAGTCTGAAAATGTCACCATTTGAAGCTTTATATGGCAGAAAGTGCAGAACTCCTCTTTATTGGGATCAAACTGGTGAAAGGCAGTTCTTTGGGCCTGCTATTATTCAAGAGGCAGAAGAACAAGTTTGTATGATCCGAGAGAACTTGAGGATAGCACAGACTCGACAGAAGAGCTATGCTGATAATCGAAGAAGACCATTGGAATTCGAAGAGGGTGACCACGTGTACCTCAACTCCTCAAGGTGTCACCAATTCATGGAATGAGGAGATTCAAAGTTAAAGGCAAGCTATCCCCTCGCTTTATTGGATCCTTTAGAATCTTTAGGCGAGTTGGGGAGATGGCCTACTAGCTTGAGCGACCAGATCATATGTCTGATGTACATGATGTATTCCACGTATCTCAACTCAAGAAGTGTCTCCGTGTCCCTGAGGAACAGTTACGAAGAACTCAGTGTGCATGGTGATCTAACTTACACGGAGTATCCTATCAAGATCATTGACACTTTGACTCGTGTTACAAGGAACAAAGTGATAAAAATGTGCAAAGTGCAATGGAGTCATCATGGTGAAGATGAGGCTACTTGGGAGATAGAAGAAGATCTACGAATAGAATTTCCCCACCTCTTCCCTAGTTCCTCCTAATCTCGAGGTTCATATTATTTTTAAGGGGGTAGGATTTGTAATACCCAACTGGTGAATAATAAGAAAAGAGCTAATCTCCTTATATGTAATGTCTTCTATTTATTAGAACACATGCATAACCACATTTAAAGTAATTAATTAGCTAATGACACCTAAATAATATATGCATCATGTTGGAGTTTATTTGTGTGTGCATTTCATAATAATAGTAATATTAATAGAAATACATTAATATCCATATTTGGAATTAAGACTTAATTTGCAATCTAGAATTTGGAGAGAGAGAGAGAAGGAAAAATACTATACAAAATAAAGAAAATAAAATATATAATAAATAAAATCCTTCCATAGTGGTATGTTCAATTTGTACATTTAATATGAGTGCAAGTTCACAATTAAATTTGAATTCAAAATTGAAAATCTAAAAATAAAAAGGAAAACAAAATAGAAAATATAAAAGAAAAAGGGAAAGAGATCTCACGTGTGCGCTGGGCTGAATCACATCCAGTCGGCCCATCTTTATCTTCCTCCGTGCGGCCCAAACGACCTAAAGTGCGCCGACATGTGGGGTCGCTCTATCAGCCGGCCGCTCCTCACCCGCACTCGTTTGGCACCACGGGCTCGTTCGCCTGTCGATCTCCCCGCATCATGCGCCATCACTGCCGTGTGGGCCTGCTTCACTATTTCTCTTCCCTGGATGAGCGCAACAACCCGACCGCCATTCCCTCCACTTGAGCCGCGCCAGCTAGGCCCGTCTCGAATACCGAGTGGCGGTTAGGATGCTGTTGCGGGCTATAAGCACCAGGGTAGCCTCGCCTTGTTGACCCCTTTGTGCCATAGCCATAATCCGGAGCCCCCATCGCCGAGCAGAGAGAGAGAGAGAGAGAGAGGATCGCGTTAGTGGAGATCGCCCTCCCATCACTGTTGAACCTCAGAGGCGGACCCGGTGGTTCGGTGTCGTCCGCTGACCGTGTGCAACGACACAATTTCGGGCGAGGGTGGTCGGTGGAGCGTGAATTCGTCATCGAAGCTATCTCTCTGCCACAGCGATGCCTCACACTGTGGTCTGACCTCGCCGCCGCTCGGAAAACCAGTACGACCACCACGTCGATATTCGCCACCTTCTTTTATACGTATAGCACCCACCTGGGTAGTGTGTGGGACGCCTGGGTCGTGTGTGTGGGCCGCTCCGGCGGTGTCACACCCAGTTTTGAAGGTAAACCGAATGCAAACCATGTACATGCTAGGATAAAAAATTCACGTACACAGCTGTCGGGTACCATAATTAGGGGTACCCCCAACACTCCTAAACACGACTGGTAACCACCATCAGCACAAACCGCAAAGACTGATGGGCGCGATTCAGGTCAAGGCCTCGTCTACCAAGGGACGCAATCTCGCCTCGCCCGAGCCCGGCCTCGGGCGGGAACATTAGTCCCAGACGAATTCACGCCTCGCCCGAGGGCCTCCTCAGGTGGTGGGCGCACCCTCGACTCGCCTGAAGCCCAGCTCGGGCAGGCTTCATTGTGAAGCAACCTTGGCCAAATCGCCTCACCAACTGACCGTATCGCATGCACATTTAATGCGGGGATCGCTTGACACCTTATCGTGACACAGTTGCCTCAGTCGGCAAGGTCGAAGTGACGCAGTCACTTCGCCCTTTCACTGACCGACCTGACAGGAAAACAGTGTCGCTCGCCCCGCTCCGACTGCTGTGCCACCCACCAAGGTGAGACTGACAACAGCCGAGTTCAGCCTCGAAGCGCAACAGGAAGCTCCGCCTCGCCCGACCTTAGGCCTCGGCCTCGGAAGGAGGTCTCCGCCTCGCCCGACCCCAGGGCTCGGCCTCAGCCTCGGCCTTGGAAGGAGGTCTCCGCCTCACCCAACCCCAGGGCTCGGCCTCAGCCTCGGCCTTGGGAGGAATTGCGTCCTCACCCGACCCGGCCTCGGCCTCAGGAGAAGTCTCCGCCTTGCCCGACCTTGGGCTCGGACCGACCGAGCCACAGGGGATACATCATTACCCTACCCTAGCTAGCTCAGGCTACGAGGGAACAAGACCGGCGTCCCATCTGGCTCGCCCCGGTAACAGGTAATGATGGTTCCCCACGTGCGTCCATGACATTGGTGGTTCTTAGCCCCCTACGGAAGCAAGGAGACGTCAGCTGGATCCCAGCAGCATCGACAGCTGTGCTTCTACAGGGCTCAGGCACTTCTCTGACGACCACGTTATCGCGTACACAGGGCTCAAGCACTTCTCTGACAGCCACATTGGCATGTACACAGGGCTCCGGCACTCCTTTGCCAGACACGTTAGCGCATAGCTACACCCCCATTGTACATCTGGACCTTCTCCTTGCATCTATAAAAGGGGGTCCAGGGCCTTCCTGCGGGGGGTCGTGCGGGGGAACGAGCTAACGAATAGGCTCTCTCTCTCTCTCGTGATGCTTGTAACCCCTACTACGAGCACACCCCTGGTGCGAGATAATACAAGCCGCGTTTCCCCTTGTGTTCCATCTTGCACCAACCCATCTGGGCAGGGGCACGCAGCGACAAATTTACTGGTCGGTCCAGGGACCCCCCGGGTCCGAAACACCGACAGTTGGTGCGTCAGGTAGGGGCCTGCTGCGTGTTAACGAACACCTTCCCGTTGAGTTACAGATGAGTAGTCTTCAGCAACCACTTCAGCCCGGGACGGTGCTCCGCTTCGGGAGTCTCAAGTTCATGTCCCTCAATGGCAGCTACAACATGGTACTCCTCCCCCCGCAGCGCGACAGCAACAACGACGGTCGTCAGCTCGCCCGATGGCGGCGAACTCAACGACGTCCTCCCCCCGTGGCAGAAGAGCAGCATCTGGGTTTGTCCCGCCACCCTCCTCGCCGCAGGAGGAGGAGACGGGGCAACCATGGCCAGGCAGGAGGCGGTACCTCATCGGCTGTTGGTCCAGAGCGAGTCGACGATGCCGGCACCCCAGCGGGGGACATGTCGGGTGTTGTCCTCGCACCTGAGACAACGACGAATGTCGTTTCCCCGCGACGTGCCAACCCCAAGCGGGCTGATGACGCCAGCACTCTCATGAAGGACTTGCTGGGCGTTAGCCTCGTACCTGAGATGACGGTGCAATCCACCCCCGACGCGACTTCACCACTGTCCATCGATCAAGAGGTACCGTCCGTTTTCCACCCTGTGCCTTTTAGATTTAGCTTCGATCCACCAAGCGACCTCGCTTCGGTGAGCGCTTTCGTAAAGGCATATCCTAACCTTCCGGGGTACCATATGTGGTCATCTTGGGACTGACTGACGGTCGTCTCAACCTATGGGACCCCAGGTTCCGAGGAAGAGGACGGTCCCGACTCCGGTTGGGATTTCTCTGGGTTCCGTGATCCCAATGCCATGCGAGACTTTATGACCGCATGTGACTACTACCTCTCCGGTTGCTCTGATGATGGCCACAGCCTTGACGACGAGGGTTGTGGCCCAAGTCGCGAATGTTTCCACGTCGATCTGGGGGATCGCGACGAAGGCAACCACCTCGGTATGCCAGAGGATGACGATCCCCCTGGGCCTGCTTCTCGCGTTGACATCCCACGGGAGCTAGCTGTGGTCCCAGTCCCTGTGGGGGGTCAGGACACACAGCTCGAGCAAATCCGCGAGATGCAGGCCAAGCTCGACGAGGAAGCAGGCCAACTTGTGCAGCTCCGGTAAAACATCGAGCAGGAGTGGGCAGGCCGAGCACTCGCCAGAGAAGCGCGTCATCGGGCCCAGGACGTCCAGCGCCGTATCGTTGACGATGCCAGGGCAAGGCTGCCCCTGGCCTCCAGCGGGGTCGGCCAGAATCTAGCTGCAGCAGCAATACTACTCCGAGCAATGCCGGAGCCATCCACCACCGAGGGGCGGCATATCCAGGGAGAACTCAGGAATCTCTTGGAGGACGTCGCGGTCCGACGGGCCGAAAGCTCTGCCTCTCGAAGGCAAGGGTGCCCCCCGGAGCATCGCGCAACGACTTCCCGACTCATGCGGGAGGCCTCGGTTCACACCGGGCGCACGCGGGACAGGACGCCTGCAGCCCCAGATCGCCTCGGCGACGAGCACCACCGCCGCGACCGTTGAGCCCGCCTCGAAGAGAAGGTGCGCCAAGGCTACCACCCTAGGCGTGGGGGACACTACGACAGCAAGGAGGATCAGAGCCCCTTGCCCGAACCACCAGGTCCGCAAGCCTTCAGCCGGGCCATACGACGGGCGCCGTTCCCAGCTCGGTTCTGGGCCCCGACTACCATCACCAAGTACTCGGGGGAAACAAGGCTGGAGTTGTGGCTTGCGTACTATCGGCTGGCCTGCCAGCTGGGAGGAACGGACGACGACAACCTCATCATCCGGAACCTCCCCTTGTTCCTCTCCGACGCTGCCCGGGCCTAGCTAGAGCATCTGCCTCCTGCGCAGATCTCCAACTGGGACGACCTGTGTCAAGGCCTTCGCTGGAAACTTCCAGGGCATGTACGTGCGCCCTGGGAACTCCTAGGATCTCCGAAGCTGCCGCCAGCAGCCAGGGGAATCCCTACGAGAGTACATCCGACGGTTTTCAATGCAGCGCACCGAGCTGCCCAACATCACCGACTCGGATGTCATCGGGGCATTCCTCACCGGCACCACTTGCCACGACCTGGTGAGCAAACTGGGGCGCAAGACTCCCACCAAGGCGAGCGAATTGATGGACATCGCCACCAAGTTCGCCTCTGGTCAGGAGGCGGTCGAAGCCATCTTCCGGAAGGACAAGCAGCCTCAGGGACGGTAGCAGGAAGACGTCCCCGAGGCGTCCGCCCAGCGTGGCATGAAGAAGAAGGCCAAGAAGAAGTCACAAGCGAAGCGCGACGCCGCCGAGCACAGGAACCCTCAGAGGCCTCCCGGGGGGCAACCTATTTGACAAGATGCTCAAGGAGTCGTGCCCCTATCACCAGGGTCCCGCCAAGCACACCCTTGAGGAATGCGTCATGCTTCGGCGCTACTTCCATAAAGCCGGGTCCCCGGCGGGAGATGGCAAAGGCCAAGACAACGACAAGAAGGAGGGCGACAAGGCAGATGAGTTCCCCGAAGTCCACGGCTGCTTCATGATCTACGGTGGGCAAGTGGCGAACGCCTCAGCTCGGCACCGCAAGCAGGAGCGCCAGGAGGTCTGCTCGATGAAGGTGGCGGCGCCAGTCTACCTAGACTGGTCCGATAAGCCCATCACCTTCGACCAAGGCGACCACCCCGACTGCATGCCGAGCCTAGGAAGGTACCCGCTCGTTGTTGACCCCGTCATCGGCAACGCCAGGCTCACCAAGGTCCTCATGGACGGAGGCAGCAGCCTCAACATCATCTACGCTGAGACCCTCGGGCTCTTGGGGATCGATCTGTCCACGATCCGGGCCGATGCGGCGCCCTTTCATGGGATCATCCCCGGGAAGCGCGTCCTGCCCCTTGGACAACTCGACTTGCCCGTCTGCTTCGGAACTCCCTCAAATTTTCGAAAGGAAACCCTCACGTTCGAGGTGGTCGGGTTCCGAGGAACCTACCATGCGGTGCTGGGGAGACCATGCTACGCCAAGTTCATGGCCGTCCCCAACTACACGTACCTCAAGCTCAAGATGCCAGGCCCCAACGGGGTCATCACCGTCGGATCCATGCCGGCAATTTCGAACCAGCTGAGGCAGTTAAGTCCGTCCCTCTCAACCCCAGCAACGACGCCGACAAGAAGGTCCAGATCGGCTCCGAGCTCGACCCCAAATAGGAAGCAGTGCTCGTCGACTTTCTCCGCGCAAATGCCGAAATTTTTGCGTGGAGTTCCTCGGACATGCCGGGCATACCGAGGGATGTCGCCGAGCACTCGCTGGATATCCGAGCTGGAGCCCGACCCGTGAAGCAGTACCTGCACCGCTTTGACGAAGAGAAGCGCAGGGCCATAGGCGAGGAGGTCCACAAGCTGATGGCTGCAGGGTTCATCAAAGAGGTATTCCATCCTGAATGGTTAGCTAACCCTGTGCTTGTGAAAAAGAAAGGTGGGAAATGGAGGATGTGCGTCGACTACACCGGGTTGAATAAAGCATGTCTGAAGGTTCCCTACCCTCTGCCTCGCATCGATCAAATTGTGGACTCCACTGCTGGGTGCAAAACCCTGTCATTCCTCGACTCCTATTCAGGTTGTCACCAAATCAAGATGAAAGAGTCCGACCAGCTCGCGACTTCTTTCATCACACCTTTTGGCATGTATTGTTATATTACTATGCCATTTGGCTTGAGGAATGCAGGGGCGACATACCAAAGGTGCATGAACCACGTGTTCGGAGAGCACATTGGCCGAACGGTCGAGGTTTACGTCGATGACATCGTTGTCAAGACAAGGAAAGCCTCGGACCTCCTCTCTGACCTTGAAACGACATTCAAGTGTCCGAGAGCGAAAGATGTGAAACTTAATCCCGAGAAGTGTGTCTTCGGAGTCCCCCGAGGCATGCTCCTGGGGTTCATCGTCTCCGAGCGGGGCATCGAGGCCAACCCAGAGAAAATCGCGACCATCACCAACATGGGACCAATCAAAGATTTGAAAGGAGTTTAGAGGGTCATGGGATGCCTTGCGGCTCTGAGCCGCTTCATCTCGCGCCTCGGCGAGAGAGGATTGCCCTTGTACCGCCTCTTAAGGAAGGCCCCGGGGGTCCAAGTGAAGCGCTCGACCTTCCTTAAGAGGCGGTACAAGGGCAATCCTCTCTGGCCGAGGCGCGAGATGAAGCGGCTCAGATCCGCGAGGCATCCCATGACCCTCTGTACTCCTTTCATATCTTTTATTGGTCCCATGTTGGTGATGGCCGTGATTTTCTCCGGGTTGGCCTCGATGCCCCGCTCGGAGACGATGAACCCCAGGAGCATGCCTCGGGGGACTCCGAAGACACACTTCTCGAGATTAAGTTTCACGCCTTTCGCTCTCAAACACTTGAATGTCGTTTCAAGGTCAGAGAGGAGGTCCGAGGCTTTCCTTGTCTTGACAACGATGTCATCGACGTAAGCCTCGACCGTTCGGCGATGTGCTCTCCAAACATGTGGTTCATGCTAGGGCTGGGCATTCGGTCTATTAGGGTAATTCAGTTCGGTCTATTCGGGTTTGTGAAATTTCGGGTTCTGAAAAATGAGAACCGAAATTTGCAAAAATATTTTAGGAACCGAATTGTAGAGAGACTAGTATATTCGGTTCGGTCTATTCGGTTCACCGAATAGACCCGAATTGTAGAGAGACTAGTATATTTTGTTAAAATATATACAATGAATAATTAATTGAAAGTACTATTACTACAACAAGTGACTAAAAAATTAGCATACAAAGATATATATACTATCGTTAAGATGATATCATTATTTCTAGCTAATAAGTTCATAAATCATATAATAATACCATCACATATTAAGAGCTTTTTTATATTTTGGTTTATTAGGTCTATTCGGGTTTTAAAGGTTAGGAACCGAACCCGAACCCGAAAACCCGAATAGACCGACAATTCGGTCTATTCGGGTTCGGTTCGGGTTCGGGTTCGGTTTTCGGTTTTAAAATGCCCACCCCTAGTTCATGCACCTTTGGTATGTCGCCCCTGCATTCCTCAAGCCAAATGGCATAGTAATATAACAATACATGCCAAAAGGTGTGATGAAAGAAGTCGCGAGCTGGTCGGACTCTTTCATCTTGATTTGGTGATAACCTGAATAGGCGTCTAGGAATGACAGGGTTTCGCACCCAGCAATGGAGTCCACAATTTGATCGATGCGAGGCAGAGGGTAGGGAACCTTCAAACATGCTTTATTCAACCCGGTGTAGTCGACGCACATCCTCCATTTCCTACCTTTCTTTTTCACAAGCACAGGGTTAGCTAATCTTTCAGGATGGAATACCTCTTTGATGAACCCTGCAACCATCAGGTTGTGGACCTCCTCGCCTATGGCCCTGCGCTTCTCTTTGTCAAAGCGGCGCAGGTGCTGCTTCATGGGTCGGGCTCCAGCTCGGATATCCAGCGAGTGCTCGGCGACATCCCTCGGTATGCCCGGCATGTCCGAGGGACTCCACACAAAAATTTCGGCATTTGCGCGGAGAAAGTCGACGAGCACTGCTTCCTATTTGGGGTCGAGCTCGGAGCCGATCCGGACCTTCTTGTCGGCGTCGTTGCTGGGGTTGAGAGGGACGAACTTAACCGCCTCAGCTGGTTCAAAGTTGCCGGCGTGGCGCTTCGCATCAGGTACCTCCTTGGAGAGGCACTCCAGGTCGGCGATGAGGGCCTCGGACTCGGCGAGGGCCTCAGCGTACTCCACGCATTCCACGTCGCATTCGTACGCGTGGCGGTACGTGGATCCGATGGTGATGACCCCGTTGGGGCCTGGCATCTTGAGCTTGAGGTACGTGTAGTTGGGGACGACCATGAACTTGGCGTAGAATGGTCTCCCCAGCACCGCATGGTAGGTTCCTCGGAACCCGACCACCTCGAACGTGAGGGTTTCCTTTCGGAAGTTGGAGGGAGTTCCGAAGCAGACGGGCAAGTTGAGTTGTCCAAGGGGCAGGACGCGCTTCCCGGGGATGATCCCGTGAAAGGGCGCCGCACCGACCCGGATCGTGGACAGATCGATCCCCAAGAGCCCGAGGGTCTTGGCGTAGATGATGTTGAGGCTGCTTCCTCCGTCCATGAGGACCTTGGTGAGCCTGGCGTTGCCGATGACGGGGTCGACAACGAGCGGGTACCTTCCTGGGCTTGGCACGCAGTCGGGGTGGTCGCCTTGGTCGAAGGTGATGGGCTTATCGGACCAGTCTAGGTAGACTGGCGCCGCCACCTTCACCGAGCAGACCTCCCGGCGCTCCTGCTTGCGGTGCCGAGCCGAGGTGTTCGCCACTTGCCCACCGTAGATCATGAAGTAGCCATGGACCTTGGGGAACTCCTCTGCCTTATCCCCCTCCTTCTTGTCGTTGTCTTGGCCTTTGCCATCTCTCGCCGGGGACCCGACTTTATGGAAGTAGCGCCGAAGCATGACACATTCCTCAAGGGTGTGCTTGGCGGGACCCTAGTGATAGGGGCACGACTCCTTGAGCATCTTGTCGTGGCCCCCTGGGAGGCCTCCGAGGGTTCCTGTGCTCGGCAGCAGCGACAAGATCTGCGTCAGCGGCGTCGCGCTTCGCTTGCGACTTCTTCTTGGCCTTCTTCTTCGTGCCACGCTGGGCGGACGCCTCGGGGACGTCTTCCTGCTGCCGTCCCTGAGGCTGCTTGTCCTTTCGGAAGATGGCTTCGACCGCCTCCTGACCAGAGGCGAACTTGGTGGCGATGTCCATCAATTTGCTCGCCTTGGTGGGAGTCTTGCGCCCCAGTTTGCTCACCAGGTCGCGGCAAGTGGTGCCGGCGAGGAATGCCCCGATGACATCCGAGTCGGTGATGTTGGGCAGTTTGGTGCACTGCTTTGAAAACCGTTGGATGTACTCTCGCAGGGATTCCCCTAGTTGCTGGCGGCAGCTTTGGAGATCCCAGGAGTTCCCAGGGCGCACGTACATGCCCTGGAAGTTTCCAGCGAAGGCCTTGACCAGGTCGTCCCAGTTGGAGATCTACGCAGGAGGCAGATGCTCCAGCCAGGCCCGGGCAGCGTCGGAGAGGAACAGGGGGAGGTTGCGGATGATGAGGTTGTCGTCGTCCGTTCCTCCTAGCTGGCAGGTAGTCCGCAAGCCACAACTCCGGCCTTGTTTCCCCCGAGTACTTGGTGATGGTAGTCGGGGCCCGGAACCGAGCTAGGAACGGCGCCCGTCGTATGGCCCGGCTGAAGGCTTGCGGACCTGGTGGTTCGGGCGAGGGGCTCCGATCCTCCTTACTGTCATAGCGTCCCCCACGCCTGGGGTGGTAGCCTCGGCGCACCTTCTCTTCGAGGCGGGCTCGACGGTCGCGGCGGTGGTGCTCATCGCCGAGGCGATCTGGGGCTGCAGGCGTCCTGTCCCGCGTGCTCCCGGTGTGGACCGAGGCCTCCCGCATGAGTCGGGAAGTCGTTGCGCGATGCTCCGGGGGCACCCTTGCCTTCGGGAGGTAGAGCTTTCGGCCCGTCGGACCACGGCGTCCTCCAGGAGATTCCTGAGTTCTCCCTGGAAACGCCGCCCCTCGGTGGTGGATGGCTCCGGCATTGCTTGGAGTAGTATTGCTGCTGCAGTTAGATTCTGGCCGACCCCGCTGGAGGCCAGGGGCAGCCTTGCCCTGACATCGTCAACAATACGGCGCTGGACGTCCTGGGCCCGATGACGCGCTTCTTCGGCGAGTGCTCGGCATGCCCACTCCTGCTCGATGTTTTACCGGAGCTGCACAAGTTGGCCTGCTTCCTCGTTGAGCTTGGCTTGCATCTCGCAGATTTTCTCGAGCTGTGTGTCCTGACCCCCCATAGGGACTGGGACCACAGCTAGCTCCCGCGGGATGTCAACGCGAGAAGCAGGCCAAGGGGGATCGTCATCCTCCGACATACCCAGGTGGTTGCCTTCGTCGCGATCCCCCAGATCGACATGGAAACATTCGCGACTTGGGCCACAACCCTCGTCGTCAAGGCTGTGGCCATCATCAGAGGAACCGGAGAGGCAGTAGTCACATGCGGTCATGAAGTCTCGCATGGCACTGGGATCAAGGAGCCCAGAGAAATCCCAACCCGAGTCGGGACCGTCCTCTTCCTCGGAATTTGGGGGCCCATAGGTTGAGACGGCCGTCAGTCGGTCCCAAGATGACCACATATGGTACCCTGGAAGGTTAGGATATGCCTTTATGAAAGCGCTCACCGAAGCAGGGTCGCTTGGTGGATCGAAGCTGAATCTAAAAGGCACAGGGTGGAAAACGGATGGTACCTCTTGATCGATGGACGGTGGTGAAGTCGCGTCAGGGGCGGATTGCACCGTCATCTCAGGTACGAGGCTAACGCCCAGCAAGTCCTTCGCGAGAGTGCTGGCGTCATCAGTCCGCTTGGGGTTGGCACGTCACGGGGAAACGATATCCGTCGTTGTCTTAGGTGCGAGGACAACACCTAACATGTCCCCCGCTGGGGTGCCGGCGTCGTCGACTCGCTCTGGACCGACAGTCGACGAGGTGCCGCCTCCTGCCTAGCCATGGTTGCCCCGTCTCCTCCTCCTGCGGCGAGGAGGGTGGCGGGACAAACCCGGATGCTGCTCTTCCGCCACGGGGGGAAGACGTCGTCGAGTTTGCCGCCGCCGGGCGAGCTGACGACCGTCGTTGTTGCTGTCGCGCTGCGGGGGGAGGAGTACCATGTCGTACCTGCCGTCGAGGGACATGAACTCGAGACTCCCGAAGCGGAGCACCGTCCCGGGCTGAAGAGGTTGCTGAAGACTACCTATCTGGAACTCAACGGGAAGGTGTTCGTTAACACGCAGCAGGCCCCTACCTGGCGCGCCAACTGTCGGTGTTTCGGACCCGGGGGGTCCCTGGACCGACCAGTAAATTTGTCGCTGCGTGCCCCTGCCCAGATGGGTTGGCACAAGATGGAACACAAGGGGAAACGCGACTTGTATTATCTCGCACCAGGGGTGTGCTCGTAGTAGGGGTTACAAACATCGCGAGAGAAAGAGAGAGAGAGAGAGAGAGAGAGAGAGAGAGAGAGAGAGTGAGTGAGCATGTTCGTTAGCTCGTTCCCCCGTGCGACCCCCCGCAGGAAGGCCCTGGACCCCCCTTTTATAGATGCAAGGAGAAGGTCCAGATGTACAATGGGGGGTGTAGCTATGCGCTAACGTGTCTGGCAGAGGAGTGCTAGAGCCCTGTGTACATGCCAATGTGGCTGTCGGAGAAGTGCTTGAGCCCTGTGTACGTGATAACGTGGCCGTCGGAGAAGTGCCTGAGCCCTGTAGAAGCACAACTGTCGATGCTGCTGGGATCCTGCTGACGTCTCCTTGCTTTTGTAGGGGGCTGAGAACCACCGACGTCATGGACGCACGCGGGGAACCATCATTACCTGTTACCGGGGCGAGCCAGATGGGACGCCGGTCTTGTTCCCTCGTAGCCTGAGCTAGCTAGGGTAGGGTAATGATGTATCCCCTGTGGTGCGGTCGGTCCGAGCCCAAGGTCGGGCGAGGCGGAGACTCTCCTGAGGCCGAGGCCGGAGTCGGGTGAGGAAGCGATTCCTCCCGAGGCCGAGGCTGAGGCCGAGCCCTGGGGTCGGGCGAGGCGGAGACCTCCTTCCGAGGCCAAGGCTGAGGCCGAGCCCTAGGGTCGTGTGAGGCGGAGACCTCCTTCCGAGGCTGAGGCCTAAGGTCGGGCGAGGCAGAGCTTCCTGTTGCGCTTCGAGGCTGAACTTGGCTGTTGTCAGTCTCACCCTGGTGGGTGGCACAACAGTCGGAGCGGGGCGAGCGGCGCTATTTTCCTGTCAGGCCGGTCAGTGAAAGGGCGAAGTGACTACGGTCACTTCGACCTTGCCGACTGAGGCAACTGTGTCAGGATAAGGTGTCAGGCGATCCCCACATTAAATGTGCATGCGATACGGTCGGTTGGTGAGGCGATTTGGCCAAGGTTGCTTCACAACGAAGCCTGCCCGAGCTGGGCTTCGGGCGAGTCGAGGGTGCGCCCACCGGCTGAGGAGGCCCTCGGGCGAGGCGTGAATTCGTCCGGGACTACTGTTCCCGCCCGAGGCCAGGCTCGGGCGAGGAGAGATTGCGTCCCTTGGTAGACGAGGCCTTGACCTGAACCGCGCCCATCAGTCTTTGCGGTTTGTGCTGATGGTGGTTACCAGTCGTGTTTAGGAGTGTTGGAGGTACCCCTAATTATGGTACCCGACACATAAATATTCACATCATGTTCGTTGATTAAGTTAAAGCAATAGCATAAAGCTAAACATTATAACCCAAAAGGTAATCAAGGACAAGGTAAATATAAAGCTAGTCAATCCTTAGGTTTCAATTAAGTAATGCGGGACAATAAAGTATAAGTAAGTAGGACATAATGGGTCAGAGGACGCTTACCTTCACCAAACAGATGCTCAGGGTTTTCAACTTTGTAGAACTCGAAGAACCTGTACACTTGGTCGCCGAAGCTTGACCGTCGATTCCTCAAAGCTCGGAAACGAACCGCGATCTATTTGCGACGCACAGCGAATACAAACAGGCACAAACAAACATATATATATATACACACACAAGAACATTACACCATTAAAATAAAACATAATAAAACATGCAAAACAAAATAGAGCGCGTTACTACGGTCACACGAGGAAAAAGAAACGTCGAACTCGAAGCTACGGTCGAGAAGATATCGCGTTTACGCTAAATAAATATTAACTATAACATTGAATTCGACATTATCAAATATAAATTATATCTAATATTTAATTTCGATTAACCTGATACACTAGCGGCTATCAATTAAATAAGTAATTTAATTATCCCGAGAGGTTCTAAGCGACATGAATTTACGACGCGCGAAACAGCACGACAACGTGCAAACGACGCGCGAACACACGCGACATAGCACGCTGACGACACACGAAAACAGTGCACGCGACCAGCGCGAGCGACACGCGAACTAGCACGCCACCACACGCGAAACAGCACGCGCGACACGCGCGAAACAACATGGAAATCACAAATAGATGTCACGTTTTCATGAAACAAATGTTAGTTGAAAATGTTAAAGTTGGCATTAATCATATTAATTTGTATTTATAACAGCGGAAATCAAAATTATAGATTAGTTTTAATTATATTGTTATTTTAATAAATATCAGATGGTATATATATATTGTATGTTAGGAGCCCTGGGCTTCCAATAACTAAAGGAAGCCCAGGCCAGACAATGCAATCCGGTCGAGCCGGACTAGGTCCAGACGTCTATAAAAGAAAATCCGTAGTGCTATGGATCAGTTTTTCACGCCCCATCTCGATTCATTAGCGACGGCGGTTGCCCGATAGTGCGGGCGGCGGTGGCCGCGGCTCCCCGACCTCGACATGTGGTGGCGGCGGTTCCAAGGCCGGCGGTGGCGGCCCCCGATCCAGAGGGCGAGCGGCGGCAGCGCCCTTGTGCGGTGGCGGCGGTTCCTAGGCCGGCGGTGGCGGCCCCCGATCCAGACGGCGAGCGGCGGCAGCGCCCTTTTGTGGTGGCGACGGTTCCCAGGCCGGTGGCCGCAACTCCATTACCTCGACACGTAGTGGCGGAGGTTCCTCGATCCGCAGCGGGGCCCTTGTGCGGGCAAGCGGCGGTGTCCCCGAAGCTCCAAGGAGGCGACACTTCCAAGGCCGGCGAGCAAGCGACGCCCGTCGACGTGCGAGTAGCGACGGCGACACATGAGGCGCGATGTTCGAGCGAGCGACGTCACGGAAGGCGCGAGATGCGCACAGCGATGATCACGCGTGACATCCTCCGATCCGGCGCAGTTTTCTTTTCGATTATTGTGTTTTATGCCTACCACATGTACTATTACGCTAAAAACTGTACGATTTTATGCTTGAACACGGAGTTCGTATATCAGTTTACTGCATGCACATTGGAAAGGCAATTCCTTAATTTATACTGTTCGTAATTTGCGCACATGCAATGGAAACTCCCACGATTTTGCCATAATTTTTGGATCTGTATAAAAATAAAAACCGCATGCATGCGGCTGCCATGTTTTTAGGATCTGTCATAAAAATAGGATCGTAATAACAACCTATTAGAGCTATCAACCTCTCATTGACTCAGTATTTACGCTTATAATTGAGGGATTTTATGCTCAAAACTTAAGGTTTTTACTCTTCACCCGGATATGCGTCCACCAGTGAACAACATGCCAGTTTTTTACGCAGTGTAAGGAATTGCATAAATACCTACACCGTATCGTATAATTTGTTTCAATATACATCATAAACTAGTTCTAATGCGTTTAGCTGCATGACTGTTGGATGGATCCTATATTTATGAAGGAAATAAAACATTAAATGCGATTTTTTATTTCTATGCATGCAATTCATTTACTTTTATTGCATATTCTTTCCATCATAAATTCGTGTGCATGCAGCTGGTAACAGATTTTTACGCAGTATACCTGTCGGGGACCATAATTAGGGGTACCCTCAAGGCTCCTAATTCTCAGCTGGTAACCCCCATCAGCATAAAGCTGCAAAGGCCTGATGGGTGCGACTAAGTCAGGGATCAGTCCATTCGAGCGACTCGATCACGCCTCGCCCGAGCCTAGCCTCGGACAAGGGCAGCCGACCCCGAAGGATTTCCGCCTCGCCCGAGGCCCCCCTCCAGCGGCGAACGTATTACCGGCTCGCCCGAGGCCCTGCCTTCGCCAAGAAGCAACCCTGACTAAATCGCCGCGCCGACCGACCAAATCGCAGGAGCCTTAAATGCAAAGGTGGCCTGACACCTTTATCCTGACGCGCGCCCCCCGGCAGAGCCGAAGTGACCGCCGTCACTTCGCCGCTCCACCGACCGGCCTGACAGAAGGACAGCGCCGCCTGCGCCACTCCGACTGCAGTGCCACTTGACAGAGTGAGACTGACAGGCAGTCAGGCCCTGCCGAAGGCACCATAGGAAGCTCCGCTTCGCCCGACCTAGGGCTCGGACTCGGGCTCAGCCCCAGAAGACGGCGAACTCCGCTCCGCCCGACCCAGGGCTCGGACTCGGGCTAAGTCCCGAAAGACGGCGAACTCCGCTCCGCCCGACCCAGGGCTCGGACTCGGGCTAAGTCTCGGAAGACGACGAACTCCGCTCCGCCCGACCCAGGGCTCGGACTCGGGCTAAGTCCCGGAAGACGGCGAACTCCGCTCCGCCCGACCCAGGGCTCGGACTCGGGCTAAGTCCTGGAAGACGACGAACTCCGCTCCGCCCGACCCAGGGCTCGGACTCGGGCTCAGCCCCCGAAGACGACGAACTCCGCTTCGCCCAACCCCAGGGCTCGAACTTCGCCCTGGCCTCAGCCGACGGCCTCCGCCTCGCCCAACCCAGGGGCTCGGACTCGACCTCGGCCACGGAGGACAGACTCGACCTCGGCTTCGGAGGAGCTTCCACATCGCCCAACCTAGGGCGCAGGCCAGCCACGTCAACAGGAGGCGCCATCATCACCCTACCCCGAGCTGACTCGGGCCGCAGGGAACAAGACCGGCGTCCCATCTGGCTAGCTCCGCCAGATAGGCAATGATGGCGCCCCGCGTACTCTGTGACGACGGCGGCTCTCAGCCCCCTTACGGAAGCAAGAGGACGTCAGCAAGGACTCAACCGCTCCGACAGCTGTCCTTCCGCCAGGCTCCAACGCTCCTCCGACGGCCACGACATCACACCAACTGGGTGCCAAAATCTCTCCGGCTGCCACAACGGCATGTACTTAGGGCGCTAGCACTCCTCAGCTAGACACGTAGCACTCTGCTACACCCCCCATTGTACACCTGGATCCTCTCCTTACGCCTATAAAAGGAAGGACCAGGGCCCTCTTAGAGGGGGTTGGCCGCGCGGGGACGAGGACGAGACAGGCGCTTGCCTAGAGCCGCTCGCTCCCTCTCCCGCGTGGACGCTTGTAACCCCCTACTGCAAGCGCACCCGACCTGGGCGCGGGACGAACACGAAGGCCGCGGGATTCCCACCTCTCTCACGCCGGACTCCGGCCGCCTCGCTCTCCCCCCTTCGCGCTCGCCCTCGCGCTCGACCCATCTGGGCTGGGGCACGCGGCGACATTCACTCGTCGGCCCAGGGACCCCCCGGTCTCGAAACGCCGACAGTTGGCGCGCCAGGTAGGGGCCTGCTGCGTGTTGACGAACAGCTTCCCGTCAAGCTCCAGATGGGCAGTCTCCAGCAACCTCTCCAACCCGGGACGGTGCTCCGTTTCGGGAGTCTTGAGTTCATGTCCCTCGACGGCAGCTACGACATGATACTCCTTCCACCGCCGCGCTAAAACGACAATGGCGGCCGACAGCCCGCCCGCCGGCGGCGGAATCGACGACGTCTTCCCCGCGTGGTGGAAGAACAACCTTCGAGCTCATTCCGTCCTCTTCCCCGCCGACGGAGGGGAAGGCAGGGCAACCAAGGCCAAGCAGGAGGCAGCGCCTCGTCGGCTGTCGAGCGAGTCGACAGCGTCGGCACCCCAACGGGGGGCGCACCGGCTATCGACTTCGCGCTTGAGACGAAGACGAGCGCCGTCTCCCCGCAACACGCCAATCCCGAGAAAGCGGATGACGCCAGCGCGCTCGCGAAAAGCTTGCTGGACGTCACCCTCGTACCTGAGACGACGGTGCAATCAGTCCCCGACGTGACTTTATCGCCGCTCGTCGACCAAGAGGTACCGACCGATTCCCATCCTACGTCATTTGGATTCAGCCTCAACCCGCCTAGCAACCTCGCTTCGGCGGGCGCTCTCGTAGAGGCGAGTCCAAACCCTCTGGGGTTTCGCATGCGGTCGCCTTGGGACCGGCTGACGGACGCCTCGACCTACGGGCCCTCTGGGTCCGAGGAAGATGACGAGCCCAGCATCTGCTGGGACTTCTCTGGACTTGGCAACCCCAGTGCCATGCGGGACTTCATGACCGCATGTGACTACTGCCTCTCCGACTGTTCCGACGGTAGTCGCAGCCTCGGCGACGAGGACCGCGGCCCAAGCCGCGAATGTTTCCATGTCGATCTAGGGGTCCCCCCGAAGGCAATCATCTCGGCATGCCGGAGGACGGTGACCTCCCTAGGCCGGCGCCCCGCGTTGACATCCCCCGGGAGCTAGTTGTGGTCCCCGTTCAGGCGGGGGGCCATGACCCACAGCTCGAGCAAATCCGCGGGGTGCAGGCCAGGCTCGACGAGGGAGCAGGAGCGCTTGAGCCGATCCGCTGGGACCTCGGGCAGGCATGTGCGGGCCAACCCTCGGCCGAAGAAATACGTCATCTGCCCCAGGGCTTCCAGCACCGCGTCGCCGACGACGTCAGGGTCAGGCCACCACCCGCATCTAGTGGGGCCGGCCAGAACCTGGCTGCAGCAGCGATGCTTCTCCGCGCGATGCCGGAGCCATCAACCACCGAGGGCCGGCGAATCCAGGGGGAGCTCAAGAATCTCCTGGAAGGCGCTGCGGTCCGACGGGCCGAGAGCTCTGCCTCCCGAAGGCAGGGGTACCCCTCGGAACCTCATGCCGCGACTTCCCGATTCATGCGGGAAGCCTCGGTCTACACCGGGCGCACGCGCAACACCGCGCCTGTGGCCCCGGGCCGCCTCGACAACGAGCACCATCACCGCGACCGTCGGGCCCACCTCGACGAGAGGGTGCGCCGAGGCTACCACCCCAGGCGTGGGGGACGCTACGACAGCGGGGAGGATCGGAGTCCCTCGCCCGAACCGCCCGATCAGCAGGCCTTCAGCCGGGCCATCCGACGGGCACCGTTCCCGACCCGGTTCCGACCCCCGACTACTATCACAAAGTACTCGGGGGAGACGAGACCGGAACTGTGGCTCGCGGACTACCGTCTGGCCTGCCAACTGGGTGGAACGGACGATGACAACCTTATCATCCGCAACCTCCCCCTGTTCCTCTCCGACACCGCTCGCGCCTGGTTGGAGCACCTGCCTCCGGGGCAGATCTCCAACTGGGACGACCTAGTCCAAGCTTTCACCGGCAATTTCCAGGGCACGTACGTGCGCCCCGGGAATTCCTGGGACCTCCGAAGCTGCCGGCAGCAGCCGGGAGAGTCTCTCCGGGACTACATCCGACGATTCTCGAAGCAGCGCACCGAGCTGCCCAACATCACCGACTCGGATGTCATCGGCGCGTTCCTCGCCGGCACCACCTGCCGCGACCTGGTGAGCAAGTTGGGTCGCAAGACCCCCACCAGGGCGAGCGAGCTGATGGACATCGCCACCAAGTTCGCCTCCGGCCAGGAGGCGGTCGAGGCTATCTTTCGAAAGGACAAGCAGCCCCAGGGCCACCCATCGGAAGATGCTCCCGAGGCGTCGACTCAGCGCGGCGCCAAGAAGAAAGGCAAGAAGAAGTCGCAAGCGAAACGCGACGCCGCCGACGCGGACCTTGTCGCCGCCGCCGAGTACAAGAACCCTCAGAAACCCCCCAGAGGTGCCAACCTCTTCGACAAGATGCTCAAGGAGCCGTGCCCCTATCACCAGGGGCCCATCAAGCACACCCTTGAGGAGTGCGTCATGCTTCGGCGCCACTTCCACAGGGCCGGGCCACCCGCGGAGGGTGGCAGGGCCCGCGACGATGACAAGAAGTAAGATCACCAAGCAGGAGAGTTCCCCGAGGTCCGCGACTGCTTCATGATCTACGGTGGGCAAGCGGCGAATGCCTCGGCTCGGCACCGCAAGCAAGAGCGCCGGGAGGTCTGCTCGGTGAAGGCGGCGGCGCCAGTCTACCTAGACTGGTCCGACAAGCCCATCACCTTCGACCAAGCCGACCACCCCGACCACGTGCCGAGCCCGGGGAAATACCCGCACGTCGTCGACCCCGTCATCGGCGACGTCAGGCTCACCAAGGTCCTTATGGACGGAGGCAGCAGCCTCAACATCATCTACGCCGAGACCCTCAGGCTCCTGCGTGTTGACCTATCCTCCGTCCGAGCAGGCGCTACGCCCTTCCATGGGATCATTCCCGGGAAGCGCGTCCAGCCCCTCGGACAACTCGACCTTCCCGTCTGCTTCGGAACAGCCTCCAACTTCCGAAGGGAGACTCTGACGTTCAAGGTGGTCGGGTTCCGGGGAACCTACCACGCGGTACTGGGAAGGCCATGCTATGCGAAGTTCATGGCCATCCCCAACTACACCTACCTGAAGCTCAAGATGCCGGGCCCCAACGGGGTCATCACCATCGGCCCCACGTACAAACACGCGTTCGAATGCGACGTGGAGTGCGTGGAGTACGCCGAGGCCCTCGCCGAGTCCGAGGCCCTCATCGCCGACTTGGAAAACCTCTCTAAGGAGGTGCCAGACGTGAAGCGTCATGCCGACAACTTCGAGCCAGTGGAGACGGTTAAGGCCGTCCCCCTCGACCCCAGCGGCGACACCTCCAAGCAGATCCGGATCGGCTCCGGGCTCGATCCCAAATAGAAAGCAGTGCTCGTCGACTTTCTCCGCGCGAACGCCGACGTCTTCGCGTGGAGTCCCTCGGACATGCCCGGCATACCAAGGGATGTCGCCGAGCACTCGCTGGACATTCGAGCCGGAGCCCGACCCGTCAAGCAGCCTCTGTGCCGATTCGACGAAGAGAAGCGCAGAGCCATAGGCGAGGAGATCCACAAGCTAATGGCGGCAGGGTTCATCAAAGAGGTATTCCATCCCGAATGGATTGCCAACCCTGTGCTTGTGAGAAAGAAAGGGGGAAATGGCGGATGTGTGTAGACTACACTGGTCTCAACAAAGCATGTCCGAAGGTTCCCTACCCTCTGCCTCGCATCGATCAAATCGTGGATTCCACTGCTGGGTGCGAAACCCTGTCTTTCCTCGATGCCTACTCAGGGTATCATCAAATCAGGATGAAAGAGTCTGACCAGCTCACGACTTCTTTCATCACGCCCTTCGGCATGTACTGCTATGTCACCATGCCGTTCGGCTTGAGGAATGCGGGCGCGACGTACCAGCGGTGCATGAACCATGTGTTCGGCGAACACATTGGCCGCACGGTCGAGGCCTACATCGATGACATCGTAGTCAAGACGAGGAAAGCTTCCGACCTTCTTTCCGACCTTGAAGTGACATTCCGATGCCTCAAGGCGAAAGGCGTCAAGCTCAATCCCGAGAAGTGTGTCTTCGGGGTGCCCCGAGGCATGCTCTTGGGGTTCATCGTCTTCGAGCGGGGCATCGAAGCCAACCCGGAGAAGATCGCAGCCATCACCAGCATGGGGCCCATCAAGGACTTGAAAGGCGTACAGAGGGTCATGGGATGTCTCGCGGCTCTGAGCCGTTTCATCTCACGCCTCGGTGAAAGAGGTCTACCTCTGTACCGCCTCTTAAGGAAGGCCGAGTGCTTCACTTGGACCCCCGAGGCCGAGGAAGCTCTCGGGAACTTGAAGGCGCTCCTCACAAAGGCGCCTATCTTGGTGCCTCCAGCTGCCGGAGAAGCCCTCTTGGTCTACGTCGCCGCGACCACTCAGGTGGTTAGCGCCGCGATTGTGGTCGAGAGGCAAGAAGAGGGGCATGCTCTGCCCGTTCAGAGGCCAGTTTACTTCGTCAGTGAGGTATTGTCCGAAACCAAGGTCTGCTACCCACAAGTTCAGAAGCTGCTGTATGCAGTGATCCTGACACGGCGGAAGTTGCGACACTACTTTGAGTCTCATCCGGTAACTGTGGTGTCATCCTTCCCCCTGGGGGAGATCATCCAGTGCCGAGAGGCCTCGGGTAGGATTGCAAAGTGGGCGGTGGAAATCATGGGCGAGACAATCTCATTCACCCCTCGGAAGGCCATCAAGTCCCAGGTTTTGGCGGACTTCGTGGCCGAATGGGTCGACACCCAGCTACCGACGGCTCCGATCCAACCGGAGCTCTGGACCATGTTTTTCGACGGGTCGCTGATGAAGACGGGAGCCGGCGCAGGCCTACTCTTCATCTCGCCCCTCGGGAAACACCTACGCTATGTGCTACGCCTCCATTTCCCGGTGTCCAACAATGTGGCTGAGTATGAGGCTCTGGTCAACGGGTTGCGGATCGCCATCGAGCTAGGGGTCCGGCGCCTCGACGCCCGCGGTGACTCGCAGCTCGTCATCGACCAAGTCATGAAGAACTCCCACTGCCGCGACCCGAAGATGGAGGCCTACTGCGATGAGGTTCGGCGCTTGGAAGACAAGTTCTACGGGCTCGAGCTCAACCACATCGCTCGGCGCTACAACGAGACTGTGGACGAGCTGGCTAAAATAGCCTCGGGGCGAACAACGGTTCCCCCGGACGTCTTCTCCCGGGATCTGCATCAACCCTCAGTCAAGATCGACGACACGCCCGAGCCTGAGGCGACCTCGGCCCAGTCCGAGGTACCCTCGGCCAGCCCGAGGTACCCTCGGCACAGCTCGAGGCACCCTCAGCTCGGCCCTCGAAGGTGAGGCACTGCGCGTCGAGGAGGAGCGAAGCGGGGCCACGCCTGATCGAAACTGGCAGACCCCATACCTGCAATATCTCCACCAAGGAGAGCTACCCCTCGACCGAGCCGAGGCTCGGCGGGTGGCGCGGTGCGCCAAGTCGTTCGTCTTGCTGGGCGATGAGAAGGAGCTCTACCACCGTAGCCCCTCAGGCATCCTCCAGCGATGCATCTCCGTCACCGAAGGTCAGGAACTCCTGCGAGAGATACACTCGGGGGCTTGCGGCCATCACGCAGCGCCTCGAGCCCTTGTCGGGAATGCTTTCCGACAAGGCTTCTACTGGCCGACGGCGGTGGCCGACGCTACTAGAATTGTCCGCACCTGCGAAGGGTGTCAATTCTATGCGAAGCAGACCCACCTGCCCGCTCAGGCTCTGCAGACGATACCCATCACCTGGCCCTTTGCTGTGTGGGGTCTGGACCTCGTCGGCCCCTTGCAGAAGGCGCCCGGGGGCTACACGCACCTGCTGGTCGCCATCGATAAATTCTCCAAGTGGATCGAGGTCCGACCTCTGAACAGCATCAGGTCCGAGCAGGCGGTGGCGTTCTTCACCAACATCATCCATCGCTTCGGGGTCCCAAACTCCATCATCACCGCAACGGCACCTAGTTCACCGGCAGAAAGTTCTTGGACTTCTGCGAGGATCACCACATCCGGGTGGACTGGGCCGCCGTGGCTCATCCCATGTCAAATGGGCAAGTAGAGCGTGCCAACGACATGATTCTACAAGGGCTCAAGCCTCGGATCTACAACGACCTCAACAAGTTTGGCAAGCGATGGATGAAGGAACTCCCCTCGGTGGTCTGGAGCCTGAGGACAACGCCGAGCCGAGCCACGGGTTTCACGTCGTTCTTCCTAGTCTACGGGGCCGAGGCCGTCTTGCCCACAGACCTGGAATACGGCTCCCCGAGGACGAGGGCCTACACGATCAAAGCAACCAAGCTAGCCGAGAAGACTCGCTGGACCAGCTGGAAGAGGCTCGGGACAAGGCCTTACTACACTCGGCGCGGTACCAGCAGTCCCTGCGACGCTACCACGCCCGAGGGGTCCGGTCCCGAGACCTCCAGGTGGGCGACCTGGTGCTTCGGCTGCGACAAGACGCCCGAGGGAGGCACAAGCTCACGCCCCCCTGGGAGGGACCGTTCGTCATCACCAAGGTTCTGAAGCCCGGAACGTACAAGCTGGCCAACAGTCAAGGCGAGGTCTACGGCAACGCTTGGAACATCCAACAGCTACATCGCTTCTACCCTTAAGATGTTTTCAAGTTGTTCATATACCTCGCACCCACGCAAAGTTTAGTCATCAAGGAAGGGTCGGCCTCGCCTCGGCAAAGCCCGACCCTCCCTCGGGGGCTAAAAGGGGGGAACCCCCTCTGCGTTGAAATTTTCCTCGAAAAAAAGATCTCTTCTGCCAGAATACCTTTCGTGCTTTTTGACTACTTCGAAAAGTGGATCCTGAAAACGACAGAGTACACGTAAGCAGCCAAGGCTGACCGAGCTGAGGGACTCCTACGCCTCCGGGATACAGATACCTCACTCATCACCTTCTGCGATAAGTAAATCACGTTCGGATAAGTGATTCCGCGGACCGAACAAGTCTTCACGTTCGGAAGTTCTTCTGCTGAAGCGATCCTTCGAGCCTTCTCGACTGAGTCGGTGACAGAGCCTCATGGACGGGTAAAAGTGCGCGTAAGCGGCAAGGCCGACCGAGCCGAGGGACTCCTACGCCTCCGGGATATGGATACCTCACTCATCACCTTCCGCGAGAAGCAACTCTCGCTCGCACAAACATCCCTGTTACCGACAAAAAAGTCCAGATACTCGAAACAAGAGGAAAAGAGACGCAGCTTTACAACACAGCGAGGGTGTGTGTTCTGGCCTCGGCGGCCGCAGGAGGCACACGCTACAAGACAATCTGATCCTGCAGGCTCGGGTCTTGACGCTGGAAGGGGGCAGCATCACCCTCGGCATCGATGACACCTTCGGCGAGGTCCGACCTAGCCTCGGACGGCGACGCGGTCCAAGGATCTCCGCTCTAAAGGACGACGTCATCACCACGCCCGGGCAATTGCTGCCAGGGTCTTCTCCGGGAATCCGGCCCGAGCAGGCGGCTCGGCCGGTCGCCCCGGGGCCTCGGCCAGCCGTCCTCCGAGGGCGCCAGCCCGACCCGAGACGTCGGCTGGTCAACTCCAGCGTCGGTCCCGCTAACGGACGACCCGGGTAGGCTCCGGCCAACCAGGTCTCATTTTCGAGCCAACTCTGCCCCTGTTCATGCTAATATCGCTACCCCTGGCCTCGGCTCATCCAAGAGCGGCCAAGGGGTCCCTTTAACTAAGCTAGAGGAGCCTCGGACAACAAGGCCGACCGAGCCGAGGGACTCCTATGCCTCCGGGATACGGATATCTCACTCGTCACCTTGACACGGGGCGACTCACGCTTGGTGAAGCGGTTCAGACAACCAACAGGCGAGTCTTAGTGCTCGAAAATGAGGAAAAAACACGGCTCCGTGCCAAAATTACATACATGTTCAGGCCTCGACAGCCACAATGAACAAAAACACTAGCATTCAAAGTGCCATTACAAACGGAACTCCGGTTCCACCTCCGCAGGTACGAACAACCCCACTCGACGGGGGAGGGCCTGCGGAGCAACAGAAGACCGACGAACGGCGCGCCGTCGCCCGCTCCAGCAGTAGCGACGACGACGACTTCTGCTCCGGGGGCCGAACAGCGGCAGCACTGACCTCAGGGCGGATGCTGCTGCCAAGAGGCCCCCGCCCATGCCCAAACTCGTGAGGCAAGGACGGGCAGAAGGCCGTAGAGTTGGAGGTCGGTCCGTGGGCGGCCCTGGCTATCTCGTCGGCGGAAGAACCTCTTCCAGCTTCCGTGGCAGACGCCGGCGCCGCGAGCGGCTCCGAAGCCACTCGCGTCCGAGAGCCAGGCACGGTGCAGCTGCCGGCGCCACGGACGACGACCGCCCTTCCCTCCGATCACTGAGTGAAGGAGCGGGCCACCGCCCACGCAGGGGCCGACCCCAACTCGACACACTCCCCTCCCCAGCCCTGGTGATGAAAATCCTTGAGGCTGAGGGAGGGGCAGAGGCCGCAGCCCGACCCGCTTTCCCCCACCATCAAGCTGGAGGTCACCATCTTGGGTGACCGCCGGCGGAGGGGTGCAGCCGGGCTGCATGATGAAAATCCTTGAAGCCGAACGATGGCTGAAAGGTACCAACTCCCGCGGAGTTGCGTTCCTCCAACGATGAGGCGGAAAGACGGCGGGTATCCCCCATCCGGGGGCTTGGAAGGTGGAAAGACACGATGCGTAAGGGAGCGCGAAGACATGGTCGCCTTCCAAAGGGGGTCGCCCTCCTTTTAAAGGCGACTCTCCCTACTTGCGCCCCCAACTGTCGCGGGCTGAGTCCTCTCCAACACACTCCAAGGTCCTCCCCTGCGGCGCGGGGGCTGGGTCCCACACGTCATGCAAACCGACTCAGAGCAGAAGAAGCCAAACCGCCATGCGCGATGCGCACAACCGCCCAGCGGTTACAAGCAACCCTCCACTTTGGCCCAGACCAACGGGCGAAAGGGGCGGGCAACCATGCAGGCGGCATGCAACCGCGCCAAGTGGGCGCGCTTCTCCGACTCCCAACACGCCCAGCCTGGAGGCCCAAGCCCACGTGTCATGCAACCGGCGCGCCGAATGCTTCGTGCATGCAACTGCACCGCCACTTGCGCCACCACCGCGCCTCCTCGATTGCGGAACCAATACCGCGACTCGAGGCGACCCAGCGCACGACCCAGCAGCGCCAGCCTGGCGCGGCGGTCGGCGCGGCCAAAAAATGGGCCGGCAGTAATGACGGTGGCAGGCGGGCAGGAGCAGCGGTCACGTCGTCAGCCAAGCTCACGTCCCATCCGGGGGCAGCGAGAGAACCCTCTCTCACGGCGTGAAGACAACGCGCCCGTGTTCCGTTCCTCGAACGGCTCGCGCACGCACAACCGCCGCCCCTCCAACCACTCGCCCCGTCGCATTAACTCCGCGGCAGGACAGGCGACGCCTCTGGCAGGAGAAGCGGGCGACGCTTCGCCTTCGCCATAATGACTGCGTCAGTAAAGGTACGCCACGTCGTTCGATTTCGTATCCTTTTCCTTTTTTCCTCTTTCTCTCTCTTGCAACAGGGACCGGGAAAGGGGGATACCCCGAAAAGGATCCTTCCCCGTGAAGGAACCAGGCTCCGAGCCTCCCTACTGATCAGAGGTTCGAAGGCTGGCCCCTCGGAAGGGTTCGATAGCCGCCTCAGATAACGTGGGCCCTACACCCACTACTGGTCAGAGGTTCGAAGGCCGGCCCCTCGGAAGGGTTCAACGACCACCTCAGGCTACTCGGGCTCCGCGCCCACTACTGATTAGGGGTTCGAAGGCTGGCCCCCGAAGGGTTCACAGCCGCCTCAGACGCCGAGCGAGGGATGACCATGGGTACGTTCGATACATAACCAAGGCTCGGGCTGCGCTCCCGAGGTACCCTAGGACATTTCCGAGACCAGCGGGAGCGATCTTGTAACGGAATCCCATCAGAGGGAGGCATCGAGCCCTCGGACCCCGTTGCCAGGGGACCGGGTCCGGCAGATCACCCGCAGGTACTTTTGGGCGTGCCTCTGGGCCCCTAGCCGACCCCTAACGAACGGGGCACGGACGTCCACTCGGATTACCCGCTTGCAGCTCACCGGAGACACCATGTTCGGCGCCCATCGAGGGCAACATGGCGCTTCCCCCCCCCTCCTTGCGAAAAGGCGACGCAGGGGCGTATGTAAAAAAGCCGAGTCTGTCCCTGATCGCCCTCTCGCCCTGTGCGGAGGCTCGGGGGCTCCTCTCGCAAACCCGGCTCTGGCCGAACCGTTGACAGCGTCAACATACCAGCCCGAGAACTTGGGACCCGACCGTACACCCGGGCTACGGCCAGTTCGCATGAGGGAACAACCAGACCAGCCGAAGCACTACGCGAGGCATTAAGACCTCGAAGGAGTGAAACCACTCCTCCGAGGCCTCGGGGGCTACACCCGGCGGGTGCGCTCGCGCGCACCCACCAGAACAAAACGCAACCGAGAAAGGCTGGTTGTCACACCCGGTTTTGAAAGGTAAACCGAATGCGAACCATGTACGTGCCAGGATCAGAAATTCACGTACACGGCGATTACATAAATGACTCATCATAGCACCATGCTTCGAATAACAATAAGGATAAGTAATAATATGAAAGACTAGAGTCATTTACATAATATAATCAAAGTACACAGAACAGAAACATAGCCAACGTAAATAAACCCACCACAGGCAGCTGACTGGGGGTGGTCACTATCCTAATCCTCGAACTCGTCGAAGTCCTGGAACTCCTGAAGATCCGCCTCGACGCCTTCTTCTTTACCTGAGCATAGATTGCACCAAAGGCAACCTGGTGTTTTGTGAAAGCAAGGGTGAGTACACATCAACGTACTCAGCAAATGTCCCGTTTGGCTGAAGTGGACTAACTTTATGTGGGGTTAAGGTCAAAGCAGATTGCTTTTAGTTGGTCAGGTATTTATTATTAATGGAAGCAATGTTTTATCATATAACCAACCCGTGAACCATTTCCTCATCGAGGAAACCTCATTATCATCATCGAACCAAAATAATAAAAAGAACCATTGTATCTCGAACCATCTATATCTCTAATCAAAGAGGATCCCAAGGCCGCTCATAACCGTGAGCACGGCTGATATATCAGTTTCATTACCCTCTGCAGAGGTCGCACACTTTACCCATGAGCCGTGATTCCCTCTCTAGCCCGGGCTTGCAAGACCCTTATTCACTCCCAAGGTGAATGGCCAGGGATTCACTACGAAGCCTTTACAAAGATTCCCTAGAGGTCATAGCTGCCCGTTAGGTTTCTCCAGTTTGATAAACACAGTACCTCTCCCCGCAGGAGGGTGACTAAAAAGCAAAACGAAAGAACCTCGGCACTCAGCCTCGGCAGAGCAAGCACTGTGCCTGGACCCCATTGACGGCACGACGGCGAAGCAACTACACTTCTAGTTCCTCTAATTAATTAGCTAAGGGCACCCCATTCCACCCTCATGGTTGCACTGTTATCCCGGGTGGTCTCTCAACGAACAGGTCCTTACGGAGAGGTACTCAGGAAACATCCTGAGCCCCCTAGAGTATCATAAGATCAACAATATAATCAGGATAACAGTATCATAAATAGTCACATCATGTTCATTGATTAAGTTAAGGCAACAGCAGAATGCTAACCATAACAGCCCATAAGGTCAGCAAGGATAAAGTAAAGTGTAAAGCTAGTCAATCCTTAGGTTTCAAGTAAGTAATGCGGGATGGTAAGTTATAAGTGGATAGGACATAATGGGTCAGAGGACACTTGCCTTCACCAAACAGATGCTCAGGGTCTTCAACCTTGTAGAACTCGAAGAGCCAGATCACTTGGTCGCCAATGCTTGATCTTTGATCCCTCAAAGCTTGGAAACGGATCGCAATCTATTCGTGACGCACAACGAATACAAACAGGCACAAACAAACAAACATATATATGCATAAGAACATTACACCATTAAAATAAGAACATAATAAAATATGCAAAACGAAATAGAGCACGTTACTACGGTCACGCGAGGAAAAAGAAATGTCAAACTCGAAGTTACAGTCAAGAAGTAAACGGGTTTACGCTAAACCAGTATCAACAATAACTTTAGTTCGACCTTATCAAATATAAATATTATACACCATTTAGTTCGATTAATCTGCCACACTAACAAATGTCAGTTAATTAAGTTATTTTAATTAAAACGGGAGATTCTAAGCAAGACGAATATACGACGCGTGAAACAGCACGATAGCGTGCAAACGACGCGCGGACACGCGCGACATAGCACGCTGACGATACACGAAACAGCGCGCGCGACGAGCGCGAACGTCGCGCCAACCAGCACGCCACCAAGTGCGGAACAACACGTGTGACAGACGAGGAAAACTAAATAGGTGACATGTTTATACTAAACAAGTATTAAATAAATATAAAGTAGTTAAGTTAATATTAGTCATGTTAATGTTTATTATAAAAGCGCAAGTTGAACACTACACATTTTATCTAATTGGAATATTAATCTAATAAATATTAGTCGAGCGAACCTTAAGTTAATTATCCAAAATATGTCACATGACGACTTAACGTTATTAACATGAGTGTTTATAAGCGAAAAGAGTTTATTATCACGAGTTGACGCCGTGCGACCCACGTGATCGACACGCGAGATACGCGACTACCACGTGCGCAACACGCATAACATCGCACAGACAGTGCGACGACGCGTGCGAACAACGCGCAGACGGCGCATGAAACAGTGCGCGCGACCGGTGCGAATGACGCGCAAATCAGCGTGCGACCACATGCGAAACAGCGCACGGATGACACGTGAAAAAGTTAAATAGACGTCATATTTACATTAAACAAATATTAGTTAAAAATATCTGAGTTGGCACTAATCACATTGACTTGTATCTATAAAATCGCAATTTAAACTATACATTAATTTTAGTTAGAATGTTATTTAACTAAACCTCGGATAAACGATTAACTGAATAATTAACGAAAATGTGTGTTGCGATAAAATAATATTAGTAACACGTAGTCTAGGTTATTACGAAGACGATACGACTAAAAACTAGTCGAGACAGACTTGCAACACAACATATATTGAATAAATAATAATAATAATCCGCCGATTATAAACGTCGCGACATATGAGAACTGCTAATCACGTGCCAGCGATTACACTAAGCAAATATGGAATCAAAATGTTTAGCTTAGTATTAGTTACGTTAAGGTATATATATATATATAAATAAGTGCAACTTAAAACTATAAATTGGTTTAATTAATTTGCTATGTTAATAACCATCATATAAACGAATAATTAATTAATTAAAACATGTATTACCATAAAATAACATTTTTAATGTGTACACAATATTATTACGAAGTTAACGCAATTGGAATGTACGAAACAGATTTATAATGCGAAAGTTATTGCGTAATTAATAAATCATGGATTAAGATGATGTGGCGCAATTTATTTGGTCGGAGCACGGCCGCTCAGAGAGCTACGAAATCACAGCCATAGAAAGTCCTGAGATCTTGTGTGACGGTAATTTTCTATTGGTTGCCTGCATGAAGGAAATCGTGGAGGGTGCATGCTCTGCCGTGCATGTGCGTGAGGGGATTAGGGGGGGCAGTTTTCCTGGTTGGCTGCATGCATATCACACAGGAAATAGCATCAGCGGGACCCACGAGCAGATCTTCCAGGTTGTGGACGATGGCACGCACTACAGCATAGGCAAGCTGGTGCTCGGCACACAGCCATCAACGCAGGCTCGTCGGCCGGGAAGGAATGTCTCGCCCGAGCGCGACCGACAGCGTTCACCGGCCGGAGTTCGTCGAAGCGGACGGAGCTTGGCTAGAGCACAGAGTACGCGCAGAAGGAATGAGGGCGCGCATGGAGGACCAGACGCGACGGCACACACGACGAGTCAATGGAGAGGGTATGGTGGAGCTTACCAGCCGAGACGGCAGCGGCGGGCTCCGGCGAGACGGCTCCGGCGAGGCCAGCGGGCGACGACGGGGCAAGGCAAGCGATGCGCGGCCATGGCGAACGTCGAATGCGCAGGGTCAGGCACGACCGTAATAGCGGGGCGAGGAGCAACTTCGCCGATGATGGCGTACTGGCCGCGCGCTGGGATCCGGTGGCAGGAGGAAAGCGGCATGGGCGAGCTGGGCACGCGACAGCAGGGCCGGTGCGGTGGGGAGAGGCTCGACCGTCGGCTCCTGTTCTCTCAGCTGTTGCGCGCGTTGGGCGAGGTGGGGAAGGGGTGAGTGGGCGCAGGAATCGGCGTGGGCGGCTTTTGCGACATGGGTGCAGGGAACTCGGACGGTTGGAAAAGAAGACGTGCCTCGGGCGTGGCTCTGGCACGCGGGCTCCAGTGGGCAGCGACGACGGCGACCGAACCACCCGTGCGCACTGCACGCGCTGGAAGCGTAGCGGCCCGGCGGGGGCTGGCGAGCGGGCGCTCTCGGCTGCCGCAACTGGGCCACGCGAGCGCGCACGCCGTGGGCCGAACAGAGGCGCGGGGATGCTGGGCCAGGGAGGGGTGGCTTGGGGAGCGCGACAGCCGGGCCAGGCTGGCCGAGCAGGCCAGAAGGGGGAGAGAAATTTGGCCCTTTTTCCATTTTATTCTTCCTTTTAGTTTTCCCATTCGAATTTAAATATAGTTTTTGAAATCCAAAATTAAAATGTATTTAATGAGTTTGAATGGATGCACAAACACAACAATTCAACATAAAAATGTCTCAACATGTTATGCAACAATCAAAGACTCTTTTAGGGTTTTATTTTACTAGGCCTATGCCGATATAAAACAAAATAATTCTCCATTTTTTAGAAAAAAGAGAAGGAAAGCAAAGAAAAGAAAGAGTAACACCTGAATTTGATGGATATTAGAGAAAAAAAATTATACCCCCAAATTCAGGGTGTTACAGATCTAACCCCCTTAACCGGAATCTCGCCCCCGAGATTCAAGAAGGAGCTAGCAAGAAAACGAGGTTGGTTCATAGGTTGTTCACGACTTTCTTGAGTTGCCTTTGACTTTACTGGCTTAACTTGCGGACCGGTTGCTTTGGCCTTCAGGCGCTTGAGACCAATTGATATAATTCTTGAGGATCTCCTAGACCTATGGGTTAGGACCCACACACTTTCGTTGCGCCACTTCAATCTTGTTGGTTGATGTTGATCACATTGTCTTCATTGGGGTTAGCAGCTAACCCCCTTAACAGGAGCATTGATACGCACTTGGTGAAGATGCTGACGACTCTGATCTTCATTGACTAAGAGAGGTTGGAGGTTGCCAACCGAACAGGTGCAAGAGGAAAAGGTATAGATAGAAAAGGCAAGCCTATATGGATTAAAAGAGAAAAGGGGGATCACCCAATTACCTGACTCTATTGCACTCAGCCAGTAAACTGATGCATTGCTTACCAATGGCCACAACACATCAACACTCATCACAAAGAAGCAAATCAGTCGTAACATAAAGACAAACAACACAAGCATACAACAACAAACATCTCATTACTACACGTAACTTTTAATTAAATGGTGGTCTTTCCTTACCAAGGAGAAACTATTCTAAGGCCATCAGAAGGTAAGGGGAATAATAAGACATACAGAATAGGGGCATGAGCACTATAAAGGATGGAGCTAAAGCAAGGATTGTAATCTACAAGGGAGAAAATACAACCAAGGGCAGGGTAGGTAAACACCATTCTCAAGTCGAGATGGGAAAGATGATAACTCAAAAGGGTAGGCATAGAATAAGCGTCATGGAAAGATCTAGATGTTAGGAAGGTAAGGGTGATATCGAGCAAAAGCTAAGACTTGCAACGAGATAGAGGAAAAGGGAACATACAAGAGCGAGATGGGCAAAACATCACTCTTGGAATGAAATGGGAGGGGCGGCTTTAAAATGTAGGTAAGCATCAAGGTAAAGATCAAGGGATGACAAGGGTTAAGGTGATAACGGACAAACACACAATGAAGGATGTATTTTAGACAAAACTTGCAAGGCATCGAAGAAGGGGGAGCAATCAATGGTGAAGTAGGTGAGGCACTATCCTCGAACAGGGATGGAAAAGAGGAGGCTTCAAAGGGTAGGTTCAAAGTAAGCAGGAAGGCAAGGGCATAGTTATCACAAGGGTTTTAAAGGTATTAACGGACAAGGATGTATGGAAGGAGATAACTAGGTCATAAGACAAAGGGTATAAGTACCATAAAGGATGAAGTTAAGACCAGACCTTCAAATGGAAAAAGAGATGGTACATCCAAGGGCCAGATAGGTAAACTGCTACTCTCAAATTGAGGTGGAAGAGAGGGGATTTTTAAAGAGTAGGAATAAAGGTGAGTATCAAGGCAAGATCGATGGACGACAAGGTGAGGGTGATAGCAAATAAAAACACATCAAAGGATGGTATTAAGACAAAACTTGTAAGGTGACAAGGAGTGAAAAAGAAATCAAGGAAGCGATGGGTAACTCACAGCTCTCAAACTGGGTTGAAAGAAAGGGGAGGCTTCTAAAGGATAAGTTCAAGGTAAGTGTTTAAGTAGAAGACATAAATATCACAAGGGTCAAAGGCGATAACGGACAAGGGTACGAGAGAAAAGATGAAGGCATTAGAGAGCTAGTGGTATGGGTACAACCAAGAATGGAGTCACGTTCAAGCTTGCACGTGGTAAAGAAGAGTATATAGCCAAGGGTGAGATAAGTAAAACACCGCTCCCAATTTGGGATAGGAGATTGGATATTTTAAATAACAGACATAACATAATTACCAAGGTAGAATCGAGGGATGAAAAAGGTAAAGATAATAACAAACAAAAGTAGGCAAAGGATGGAGTTAAAAACTCGCAAGTGACAAGGAAGAGGATATGACCAAGGGAAAAGTAGGTAAAGTACAACGCTCAGATTGAGATGGGAGAAAGGAGATTTTAAAGGGCAAGTATAAGATAACCTCAATGTAAGATATGGAGGTGTCAAAGGTGACATTGATAATAACGAAAAGCATAACAAAGGATAGAGTTGAGACAAGACTCACGAAGTGGCAAAGTGGGGAAACAATCAAGGGTAAGGTAGGTAAGGTTCCAACAGAATGGTTGAAGTAAAATAAATTATTACCAAGGGAAGTTTTATGGAAACGATGAGATCGTTAAGGATGTGTGGAATAGAATGATTGCTCATGGATCATGAAGAAACAAAGGTGGTCAAGAGTATGTAAACTAAAATGTTTTAAACAGACATTGGGGTGCAAAGGTAAGCATTTATATACAAAGTAAAAGTATGCAAGATTACGAAGGTGCGAGCATACCAAGACCAAGGGAGTATGAATTGCCGAAAGATAGCGACTTAACAACAGAATAAGAAAGGGTCTCAAAAGACAGGATGATCATGGACAGATAAACTAAAATATTTAAGTAGGCAGTAGAAATTCAGAGGTAAGTATTTGAAACAAGAGTATTAAAGAGATACAAGCATGTCAATACCAAAGGACTAGAGTTCGCCAGATGGTAGCAATTTAATGACGAAAGAGGAAAGAATCCCAAAAGGACTAGAAGGTTATGGGCAGGGGGCATCTACAAAGATGTTGCAAGCACAAGAGTGAGATCAGATCTAATAGATTGAGAGAAGTATAGACCATACTAGAATAAAATACTTTTTGGCAAGGGGGTATATAGGAGCACAACATAAAATTAGTCGAGGTGACTAATATTTTGAAGCAGAATCAAGGATGAGGTGAAGTAATAATCAATAAGTCCTTAAAATGGCCAATGCTACTCTAGGTCAGCGGTCCTACAGTCAGCACGGCTTTGATACCACTTATGTCACACCCGGTTTTGAAAGGTAAACCGAATGCGAACCATGTACGTGCCAGGATCAGAAATTCACGTACACGGCGATTACATAAATGACTCATCATAGCACCATGCTTCGAATAACAATAAGGATAAGTAATAATATGAAAGACTAGAGTCATTTACATAATATAATCAAAGTACACAGAACAGAAACGTAGCCAACGTAAATAAACCCACCACAGGCAGCTGACTGGGGGTGGTCACTAGCCTAATCCTCGAACTCGTCGAAGTCCTGGAACTCCTGAAGATCCGCCTCGACGCCTTCTTCTTTACATGAGCATAGATTGCACCAAAGGCAACCTGGTGTTTTGTGAAAGCAAGGGTGAGTACACATCAACGTACTCAGCAAATGTCCCGTTTGGCTGAAGTGGACTAGCTTTATGTGGGGTTAAGGTCAAAGCAGATTGCTTTTAGTTGGTCAGGTATTTATTATTAATGGAAGCCAAGTTTTATCATATAACCAACCCATGAACCATTTCCTCATCGAGGAAACCTCATTATCATCATCGAACCGAAATAATAAAAAGAACCATTGTATCTCGAACCATCTGTATCTCTAATCAAAGAGGATCCCAAGGCCGCTCATAACCGTGAGCACGGCTGATATATCAGTTTCATTACCCTCTGCAGAGGTCGCACACTTTACCCATGAGCCGTGATTCCCTCTCTAGCCCGGGCTTGCAAGACCCTTATTCACTCCCAAGGTGAATGGCCAGGGATTCACTACGAAGCCTTTACAAAGATTCCCTAGAGGTCATAGCTGCCCGTTAGGTTTCTCCAGTTTGATAAACACAGTACCTCTCCCCGCAGGAGGGTGACTAAAAAGCAAAACGAAAGAACCTCGGCACTCAGCCTCGGCAGAGCAAGCACTGTGCCTGGACCCCATTGACGGCACGACGGCGAAGCAACTACACTTCTAGTTCCTCTAATTAATTAGCTAAGGGCACCCCATTCCACCCTCATGGTTGCACTGTTATCCCGGGTGGTCTCTCAACGAACAGGTCCTTACGGAGAGGTACTCAGGAAACAGCCTGAGCCCCCTAGAGTATCATAAGATCAACAATATAATCAGGATAACAATATCATAAATAGTCACATCATGTTCATTGATTAAGTTAAGGCAATAGCAGAATGCTAACCATAACAGCCCATAAGGTCAGCAAGGATAAAGTAAAGTGTAAAGCTAGTCAATCCTTAGGTTTCAAGTAAGTAATGCGGGATGGTAAGTTATAAGTGGATAGGACATAATGAGTCAGAGGACACTTGCCTTCACCAAACAGATGCTCAGGGTCTTCAACCTTGTAGAACTCGAAGAGCCAGATCACTTGGTCGCCAATGCTTGATCTTTGATCCCTCAAAGCTCGGAAACGAATCGCAATCTATTCGTGACGCACAACGAATACAAACAGGCACAAACAAACAAACATATATATGCATAAGAACATTACACCATTAAAATAAGAACATAATAAAATATGCAAAACGAAATAGAGCGCGTTACTACGGTCACGCGAGGAAAAAGAAATGTCAAACTCGAAGTTACGGTCAAGAAGTAAACGGGTTTACGCTAAACCAGTATCAACAATAACTTTAGTTCGACCTTATCAAATATAAATATTATACACCATTTAGTTCGATTAATCTGCCACACTAACAAATGTCAGTTAATTAAGTTATTTTAATTAAAACGGGAGATTCTAAGCAAGACGAATATACGACGCGTGAAACAGCACGATAGCGTGCAAACGACGCGCGGACACGCGCGACATAGCACGCTGACGATACACGAAACAGCGCGCGCGACGAGCGCGAACGTCGCGCCAACCAGCACGCCACCAAGTGCGGAACAACACGTGTGACAGACGAGGAAAACTAAATAGGTGACATGTTTATACTAAACAAGTATTAAATAAATATAAAGTAGTTAAGTTAATATTAGTCATGTTAATGTTTATTATAAAAGCGCAAGTTGAACACTACACATTTTATCTAATTGGAATATTAATCTAATAAATATTAGTCGAGCGAACCTTAAGTTAATTATCCAAAATATGTCACATGACGACTTAACGTTATTAACATGAGTGTTTATAAGCGAAAAGAGTTTATTATCACGAGTTGACGCCGTGCGACCCACGTGATCGGCACACGAGATACGCGACTACCACGTGCGCAACACGCATAACATCGCACAGACAGTGCGACGACGCGTGCGAACAACGCGCAGACGGCGCATGAAACAGTGCGCGCGACCGGTGCGAATGACGCGCAAATCAGCGTGCGACCACATGCGAAACAGCGCACGGATGACACGTGAAAAAGTTAAATAGACGTCATATTTACATTAAACAAATATTAGTTAAAAATATCTGAGTTGGCACTAATCACATTGACTTGTATCTATAAAATCGCAATTTAAACTATACATTAATTTTAGTTAGAATGTTATTTAACTAAACCTCGGATAAACGATTAACTGAATAATTAACGAAAATGTGTGTTGCGATAAAATAATATTAGTAACACGTAGTCTAGGTTATTACGAAGACGATACGACTAAAAACTAGTCGAGACAGACTTGCAACACAACATATATTGAATAAATAATAATAATAATCCGCCGATTATAAACGTCGCGACATATGAGAACTGCTAATCACGTGCCAGCGATTACACTAAGCAAATATGGAATCAAAATGTTTAGCTTAGTATTAGTTACGTTAAGGTATATATATATAAATAAGTGCAACTTAAAACTATAAATTGGTTTAATTAATTTGCTATGTTAATAACCATCATATAAACGAATAATTAATTAATTAAAACATGTATTACCATAAAATAACATTTTTAATGTGTACACAATATTATTACGAAGTTAACGCAATTGGAACGTACGAAACAGATTTATAATGCGAAAGTTATTGCGTAATTAATAAATCATGGATTAAGATGATGTGGCACAATTTATTTGGTCGGAGCACGGCCGCTCAGAGAGCTACGAAATCACAGCCATAGAAAGTCCTGAGATCTTGTGTGACGGTAATTTTCTATTGGTTGCCTGCATGAAGGAAATCGTGGAGGGTGCATGCTCTGCCGTGCATGTGCGTGAGGGGATTAGGGGGGGGCAGTTTTCCTGGTTGGCTGCATGCATATCACACAGGAAATAGCATCAGCGGGACCCACGAGCAGATCTTCTAGGTTGTGGACGATGGCACGCACTACAGCATAGGCAAGCTGGTGCTCGGCACATAGCCATCAACGCAGGCTCGTCGGCCGGGAAGGAATGTCTCGCCCGAGCGCGACCGACAGCGTTCACCGGCCGGAGTTCGTCGAAGCGGACGGAGCTTGGCTAGAGCACAGAGTACGCGCAGAAGGAATGAGGGCGCGCATGGAGGACCAGACGCGACGGCACACACGACGAGTCAATGGGGAGGGTATGGTGGAGCTTACCAGCCGAGACGGCAGCGGCGGGCTCCGGCGAGACGGCTCCGGCGAGGCCAGCGGGCGACGACGGGGCAAGGCAAGCGATGCGCGGCCATGGCGAACGTCGAATGCGCAGGGTCAGGCACGACCGTAACAGCGGGGCGAGGAGCAGCTTCGCCGATGATGGCGTACTGGCCGCGCGCTGGGATCCGGTGGCAGGAGGAAAGCGGCATGGGCGAGCTGGGCACGCGACAGCAGGGCCGGTGCGGTGGGGAGAGGCTCGACCGTTGGCTCCTGTTCTCCCAGCTGTTGCGCGCGTTGGGCGAGGTGGGGAAGGGGTGAGTGGGCGCAGGAACCGGCGTGGGCGGCTTTTGCGACATGGGTGCAGGGAACTCGGACGGTTGGAAAAGAAGATGTGCCTCGGGCGTGGCTCTGGCACGCGGGCTCCAGTGGGCAGCGACGACGGCGACCGAACCACCCGTGCGCACTGCACGCGCTGGAAGCGTAGCGGCCCGGCGGGGGCTGGCGAGCGGGCGCTCCCGGCTGCCGCAACTGGGCCACGCGAGCGCGCACGCCGTGGGCCGAACGGAGGCGCGGGGATGCTGGGCCAGGGAGGGGTGGCTTGGGGAGCGCGACAGCCGGGCCAGGCTGGCCGAGCAGGCCAGAAGGGGGAGAGAAATTTGGCCCTTTTTCCATTTTATTCTTCCTTTTAGTTTTCCCATTCGAATTTAAATATAGTTTTTGAAATCCAAAATTAAAATGTATTTAATGAGTTTGAATGGATGCACAAACACAACAATTCAACATAAAAATGTCTCAACATGTTATGCAACAATCAAAGACTCTTTTAGGGTTTTATTTTACTAGGCCTATGCCGATATAAAACAAAATAATTCTCCATTTTTTAGAAAAAAGAGAAGGAAAGCAAAGAAAAGAAAGAGTAACACCTGAATTTGATGGATATTAGAGAAAAAAATTATACCCCCAAATTCAGGGTGTTACACTGGTCCCCTTGCAAAAAAAGTGCGACGAAAGCCTCCAAGCGAGTGCAAACACTCCCTTCGAGGCTCGGGGGCTACTGTCGGGGACCATAATTAGGGGTACCCTCAAGGCTCCTAATTCTCAGCTGGTAACCCCCATCAGCATAAAGCTGCAAAGGCCTGATGGGTGCGACTAAGTCAGGGATCAGTCCATTCGAGCGACTCGATCACGCCTCGCCCGAGCCTAGCCTCGGACAAGGGCAGCCAACCCCGGAGGATTTCCGCCTCGCCCGAGGCCCCCCTCCAGCGGCGAACGTATTACCGGCTCGCCCGAGGCCCTGCCTTCGCCAAGAAGCAACCCTGACTAAATCGCCGCGCCGACCGACCAAATCGCAGGAGCCTTAAATGCAAAGGTGGCCTGACACCTTTATCCTGACGCGCCCCCCCCCCCCCGGCAGAGCCGAAGTGACCGCCGTCATTTCGCCGCTCCACCGACCGGCCTGACAGAAGGACAGCGCCGCCTGCGCCACTCCGACTGCAGTGCCACTTGACAGAGTGAGACTGACAGGCAGTCAGGCCCTGCCGAAGGCACCATAGGAAGCTCCGCTTCGCCCGACCTAGGGCTCGGACTCGGGCTCAGCCCCGGAAGACGGCGAACTCCGCTCCGCCCGACCCAGGGCTCGGACTCGGGCTAAGTCCCGGAAGACGGCGAACTCCGCTCCGCCCGACCCAGGGCTCGGACTCGGGCTAAGTCTTGGAAGACGGCGAACTCCACTCCGCCCGACCTAGGGCTCGGACTCGGGCTAAGTCCCGGAAGACGGCGAACTCCGCTCCGCCCGACCCAGGGCTCGGACTCGGGCTAAGTCCCGAAAGATGGCAAACTCCGCTCCGCCCGACCCAGGGCTCGGACTCGGGCTCAGCCCCAGAAGACGACGAACTCCGCTTCGCCCGACCCCAGGGCTCGGACTCCGCCCTGGCCTCAGCCGACGGCCTCCGCCTCACCCAACCCAGGGGCTCGGACTCGACCTCGGCCATGGAGGACAGACTCGACCTCGGCTTCGGAGGAGCTTCCACATCGCCCAACCTAGGGCGCAGGCCAGCCACGTCAACAGGAGGCGCCATCATCACCCTACCCCGAGCTGACTCGGGCCGCAGGGAACAAGACCGGCGTCCCATCTGGCTAGCTCCGCCAGATAGGCAATGATGGCGCCCCGCGTACTCTGTGACGGCGGCGGCTCTCAGCCCCCTTACGGAAGCAAGAGGACGTCAACAAGGACTCAACCGCTCCGACAGCTGTCCTTCCGCCAGGCTCCAACGCTCCTCCGACGGCCACGACATCACACCAATTGGGTGCCAAAATCTCTCCGGCTGCCACAACGACATGTACTTAGGGCGCTAGCACTCCTCAGCTAGACACGTAGCACTCTGCTACACCCCCCATTGTACACCTGGATCCTCTCCTTACGCCAATAAAAGGAAGGACCAGGGCCCTCTTAGAGGGGGTTGGTCGCGCGGGGACGAGGACGAGACAGGCGCTCGCCTGGAGCCGCTCGCTCCCTCTCCCGCGTGGACGCTTGTAACCCCCTACTGCAAGCGCACCCGACCTGGGCGCGGGACGAACACGAAGGCCGCGGGATTCCCACCTCTCTCACGCCGGACTCCGGCCGCCTCGCTCTCCCCCCTTCGCGCTCGCCCTCGTGCTCGAGCCATCTGGGCTGGGGCACGCGGCGACATTCACTCGTCGGCCCAGGGACCCCCCGGTCTCGAAACGCCGACAATACCCAATTACATAATTATCCTATATATATATATATAGAGAGAGAGAGAGAGGAAGAGAGCATGATCGGCGGTTTTGAGTGGAGCGCGGCGTGGACGGTATTGGTGAGAGGGAGTAGTTATAGGAGGGAGGTGGGGGCGCTTGGTCAAGCGGTGCAGGCGCAGGGCTGTCGAGCTGGGCTGCGCTTGCGCAGGCCCAGGAGACGGAGGGGGAAGTAGGCCCGACCGCCGAGCAGAAGGAGCTAGGGTGGGTTTTTCCTTTTCTTCTTTCTATTTGAATATAGCTCTACCTTTTAAATTCAAAGTCAAACATGCTTCATGAGTTTAAATGGAGGCACGACAACACAAAACGTCATACAAAATTAGATGATCCAACATGTGATGCAACAACAATAACTCCCTAGGGTTTTAACTTACTACGATTAATATTTATATAATACAAAATAACTCCTCAATATTTATGAAAAAGAGAAGTAAAGCAAAGAAAAGAGAGGGTAACACCTGATTTTGGTGAATATTAGAAATAAATTTTATACCCCCAAATTCAGGGTGTTACAGGCGGTGCGCCACCGTGTGCCACGGGCGGCGCCACCGTCCTGTCCGCCCTGGCGCCGTCACAGGTTAGGGGTAAAATGATCACCGTCCGTCTCTATATGTGCGGCTACGATTAGGTTTTGGCGTACCCCTTCGCGCGTGCGATCCGAACCGTAGATCTTAAGATGGAGGGCCATGATTAGATCGCTGGTGTTTTAAATCATGGCCGGTGATCCCCGATCCGAGGGGTAACATTTCATACCGGTTCAGTTTATGAGAGCTAATCCGGGTCGTCCGTTTCTAATCGAACGGCCGAGAACCCTTCATACCGTTTCGGCCGAGATATCTTACAGTCGGGCCCCTTGGGTTTTAGTGAATCAACCCGCAGTCCATACTCTATGTAAAAGACATACGGTCTGGCCCTGGAATCTTGTAAAGTAGCCCCTGAACTCCCTGTTATTCATGCGCGCAGTACATAGAGTTAGAAAATCAGAGAAATTAATAAAGAAACTGATTTTTAGTATAAAAATAATTCCTGAATCTTGTTTAATTCCTAGAAAATTTATTTTAACTCTTTTTTAATCCATTCCAGTTGCAATAATTTTGTATTAATATTATTTATCACTTGGTAACTCTGTTTTAGCATGAAACATATATTACAATTAATCACTTGGCAATTTTTGTACCAAATACATAAAACCTTCGAAAAATCATAACATGTAATCCGTAACTCTGAATTTAGTGATTCTTGAACCTACGATCTCGTTACGATGTGTATATTATTATTATGTATTCTGTACTCATGTTTGGTGTGATGTTAATTTCTCCTATACCATGTCTGTTTGCATTGCTTCGAGTAGACGAACCAGTGACCGAGGATCTAGGTGTTCAGCAGGTAGAAGTTGCTGAGCAGGAGCTCATTGAAGGCAAGTTGTGCCCTTGACCACTTTTATTTACCCAATAATGTTCTCTATAATCATTTTGGCATGCTTAGGCTTAATTTTGGTGGGACCCTATAGGTCACCCTAGTTTGGTCATCTTTACACCTTGTTTACCCCTAAACTTTTGGGTAGTCTTTGCTATTGCTATATGTGGTTCTGGGTGTTAATATAATTATTACACATGGTCATGCTTTATTATTGTTATTTTATTCTGTTCATGATAAGACTATTATGTTAACTGGAACATGGAGCTTAACTTGAGAAACACGTGCCACCACAAGGGTGGAATGGGACGCCCTTGGCTGACTAATTAGGAAAGCTAGTGGAGGTCTACCTTACCCGAAAGGGGCAAGGGCAGTAGGGGGGTTGTCGGTGTAGGGAGGTTCTCGGGTTGATTTTGCTGCGATGACTTTTCAGACAGGGGATTCCTGCATCGTGCTCCCTAGAAACTGTAGCGGGTTTTCTAAAGCTAGTGGAACTTTGTAAAGGTCTCGTAGTGTTACCCTGCCTTGCTTCCTTGGTAGACGTGTATGGGATTCATGACCCCTTGATAGATGGGTAACATGACTTGTGGGTAAAGGGTACAATATCTGCAGATTGTAAAACTAGTATACTAGCCGTGCTCACGGTCATGAGCACCTCAGAACTCTCGCATGATTAATTTATGGAATTAAATTCAATTTGTCATTTACATCGCATTGTGGTTTTATTAATAATTTGGATCTATTATTATTTTGGTTTGATATCTACTTACATTTAGTAACTGCTAATAAAAATTGACCAACTTATTAAAAGCAATGCTTAGCTTTAACCTTTATTTGTTGATCAGCCTTACACTTCACATGAGCTCCCACCTTTGGTGAGTTCATGCACATTATTCCCCATAACTTGTTGAGCTATGATCTTTTGTGAGATCACCCTTGCGGTATATAACCCCCCCCCCCCACAGGAGAAGAACAGGTGGTCCAGGAGGAGCCTTACAATGAGGAATACAAGCTTATCTAGGTGGCGTCTCCCAGTCAGCTTTATGGCGCCAAGGAATAATGCTTAGTTCGCTTTAATGTTCTCATTTATTTTTGTAAGACTTCCGCTATGTAATAATGATATTTGTGACATTTATCTCTATACACTTTGTCATTATATGTGATGTTCTTCTTTGGCGCACATATGAGACGCACCCAGCTTTACCCCTTAAATCCGGGTGTGACATTTTACCGGGGTCTACCTTGATTCCTCCATTTGTGATAATATGTCCTAGGAAAGCGTCTTCCTTTAGCCAAAAATCACATTTTGAGAATTTCGCATACATCTAGTTGTCACGAAGCTTCTGTGAGAGTATACTAGTATGTCGTTCATGTGTTTCTTCATTCTGAGAGTATACTAGTATGTCGTTGATGAATATAACCACATACTAGTCAAGGTATTCCATGAATACTTTATTCATCAGGTTCATAAAGTATGCTGGTGCATTAGTTAGTCCAAACGACATAACCAAAAACTCATATAATCCATATCTTGTGGTAAAGGCTGTCTTAGGTACATCTTTAGTTTGAATCTTCAACTGATGATACCCTGATCTTAAATCTATTTTCGAGAATATCTTAGCTCCTTTCATCTAATCAAACAAATCTTTGATCCGAGGCAAGGGATAATTATTCTTAATGGTTACTTCATTCAAACTCCTATAATCAACACACATTCTTCTTGAACCATGTTTCTTGTTCACAAATAGAACTGGGGCTCCCTAAGGAGACGAACTTGGGAAAATAAAACCTTTTTCTAAAAATTCTTCTATTTGTTTCTTTAGTTCAACTAAATTCTTGACATCCAATCTATAAGGTCTAATTGAAATAGGTGCAGTTTCGGGTAATAAGTCAATAGAAAACTCTATATCACGATCAGGTGTCATACCTGGTAACTCTTCTGGAAATATGTCTGGGTATTCATAGACTACTTTGATATTTTCTGGATATTTTTCCTCTACTTGATTCTCCATAGCATCTATTTTTGCTAGCATGTTGAGACTGACCTCAACTCTATCTCCATGTGAACACGTTAACACAACTGCTTTCTTTGCACATGATACCATTCCATCATACTTGACTAGACAATTCATTCCCAATATCACATCAATGCCGCAAGATTTCAAGACTATTAAGTCAACCATAAAGTCTATTCCCATGATCTTGAGGTTAACATTGGAACATTGATATGTGGCTTCCATTTCACCTCCTGGTGAAGTAACAAGTAGTTTCTTTCTCATAGGTTGTTTAGGAACGTTATGTTTTTCCACAAATATTTCGGTTATTAAAGAATGTGATGCTCCTGTATCGAACAAAACTGAAGCGGGTATTGAGTTGGTAAGGAACATACCAAGTACAAGTTCTGGTTCCTCCTAAGCTGTCTCAGCCGTGATGTGGTTGACCTTGACTCTACTCTGACTCTGCTGGCCTTTTCCTTGGGTGTTACGTGCAGGCATGTTTTGGTCAAACCTTGGATTATTGTTCCTTTGAGGAATCTGTTGGTTGCGCTTTGGTCAGTTTTTAGCATAGTGGCCAAGTTCGCCACACTTGAAACATCCACAAGGTTGGACTGGAGTAGTTGTATTGTTATTTTTGGTTGGTGTGTTTAGGACGCTTCCTTGACGATTCTGTTGATAACCACTAGACCTTTGACCGGTCTCAGAGTTGTTCCTCTGTTGGTTCTGGTATTGATTGCTTCTTTGTCCTTGCTGTCCAGAGCGTTGCATTAGATAATTGTTGTTTCGACTCTGATTTCTAGAGCGAAACTGAGAACCTTGAGGGTTGTGCTGTTGGGTATTCCTGCTTGACTATCCTTGAAATTTCCTCTTGTGATCCGATAATTCCCTTCTTTTGCTTTCTAGGCCAATCGCCTTGTTAAGCAGAGTTTGGAAATTCGAGAAACTGTAGCTTTGCAGCTGTTAGTTCAATGGTCCAATCATTCCTTCTAAGAATCACACTTGGCGCTTCTCATCTGTGTCAACTTCCTTTGGTGCATAGCGAGAAAGTTGGGTGAAACGATCACGATATTATCTAACAGTCATACCTCCTTGGGTGAGCGATAAGAATTCCTTCTTCTTAAGTTTCATTATTCCCAAGGGAATATGATGAGCACGGAAGTTCTCCTAAAATTCCTGCCAAGTTATAGCGTCTGCGTTTGCGTGTGCCGCAGTGAAGGCATCCCACTAGTCGGACGCGACACCTTCAAGTCTTCTAGAAGCATACAAGACCTTCTCTCGGTCGTTGCATTGCGTAATGTCTAGCTTCTTTCCTATGACCTTGAGCCAGTCATCAGCATCCAAGGGATCAACCGAATGAGAAAATGCAAGGGGATGAGGACTCATAAAATCTTTGTGCTTGTCCCGAGTTTGGGGTGCATTCTGATGTTGGGGATTCTGTTGGTTCTTTTGATTTTGTTGGATTTGTTGTACTGAGGTAGTGATGCCTTGGAGAAGTTGCATCTGCGTGGCAATGAACTGCTCCATGGTTGGGTTGGGTGGTGGTGGTGGCAAATGCTGACCAGTACGTCGATTGCGGCTGATCAATCAATTATAAGCAAAAATCATTCTAAAAATAAATATGATCAAACACTTGAAAAAATCTTTACTATACTCTCTACTATAATTTAAATGCATTATTTTTAATTGATGGTTTTGAGGTGTTACATCATATAAACAAGGTGCATCTTTTTTTCAAAACCCTATCTCGAAAGAATCTCCAGGTTAAGAGTGCCTGACTTGGAGAAATTTGGGTTGGGTAACCGATCGGGAAGTTTTCTCGGGTGCGCATGAGTAAGGACAAAGTGCGCACAAAAGACTCGTGTTGGTTTGTGGGGACAATATATGATCCTAGAGAGCTGCTAGGAGTAAGTACCACCGGTCCAGGAGTGGACGAGGTGTTACTAGTGGTATCAGAGCCGGCCCTCGTGGTTTCACGGGCGTGTGTGGGCTAGGGTTTCGGGTATATGGCACATGGCGCATGTGGGCCCAAAGTGGTCACATGGCATAGCATATGACGACACTAGACATGCAAACGTGGCCAAGAGGGGAGGTTCCTGGCTTGGGGTTGACCGATGAGGACTTCGGTCTTCTACGTGGGGTGGATCGTGATATCCTGGCCCAACGCTTAATATATTTAATAAAGTACTCATATCAATAAAGTGCATCTTGTTTTTTTGGAAGCCTATCTCAAAAGAATCTCTAGGGTAAGCGTGCTTGTCTTGGAGCAATTTGAGATGGGTGACCGACCGAGAAGTTTTCTTGGGTGCGCATGAGTGAGGACAAAGTGCGCACAAAAGACTCGTGTTGGTCTGTGGGGACAATATATGATCCTAGAGAGCTGCTAGGAGTAAGTACCGCTGGTCTGGGAGTGGACAGGGTGTTACAAGAAAGGATCGAGTCACTCAAAAAAGGACACTCAAGTTTTATAAAGTACACTGGAACCAACATACCGAAGAGGAGACCACTTGTGAATCTGAGAGTATTTAGAAAAGCATTTTCCTGAGTTTCTAGCTTCTTGTAAACCCTAAAGTTTTGTACACTTTATTGTAAAGTGAACCAGATACACATACCCACCCGTGCCTTCTAAGAGAAAATAGGAAATAAAGTTGTGTTGCATTTCCTTTTCTATTACTTACCTAGGAGCTTTAAATCTCGAGATGAGATTTTTTTATGGGGGAGAGGATGTAATACCTCTGGTGTTACGAGAACTAAAACTTTGACATGTCGTCATATGCACTGGCATTACCTTGCTTGTTACACCTAGAATGCATTCACTAGGTTAAAAGTTCAATAAAACATGTGATGTGATGCTTGCTTGAGTGCATGATCTAGTAAGGGTATTCCTTAAGCTAGGTAGGGGTGAATCTCTCCAAGGGCTAGAGTGATCTTACCAATTCGGGTAGACATATTTTAAGGGGTGATGATTTGGAGAGGTTAAGCACTTAAAGTACCTTGGAACACCCAAAACCCTAGTTGGAGTCCAAAAATCCTAGATAGTGCCTTATAGAGGATTTTAAATTCTAACCACTTTTTGCAAAATGTGCATATACCAAAGTGGTAGAGTTTTGAGAGCCTAATATTTTTCCTATTTAGAGATTTCCAAGTATTGTGGAGCAAATTGGAGTAAAGTGCAAAACTTCACAAGTGCTCAAGAATTGGAAACTCTGAAAAACAGTGGTATTGAGCAAAGTTTAGACACGTGTAGTTCTAAATCCATAAGGGTTATGCAATAAGTCACTATGACAAAGTTGTAGGGCTTCTATAGTAGGATCAATTTGATGAAGTGCCCTAGCCTTAGAACCATATAGAACCTAGTGCAAAACACCTCAAAATTATGGCTGTCAGATCAGCAGTGGTGCTGAAATTGGAATTTTAGTGACATTTCCTTAACTTTGGAGCCAAATTGTGATTGATCCAATGAGGTTAAGCCCAGGGCCACTTTGATAAAGTTGAATACTATATATAGGAGTACAACTTTGCTAAATTAATGTTAGTATGTTGCTGTTTGGAAATGGGAGTAAATTGCCCCCAAACTTGGTCTGTCAGGAAGTTTCAAGCAGGTGTTCAGTATGAACAGAAACTGAATTAGATTATAGGTTCAGTGAACCTTGCCACCGGTGATCTTTATGCCGTGATTTGAGCTCTCCTAGGAGATTCACGTTGGGATAGCTTAGACAACGTAAGGGGGGGTAAAAGATCTCGACATAGAGATGAGCTCGAGCCTTGTCACCAGACTGTTCACCATGCCCACTTGCCATACGATCGATCGAGACGTCATCACCAAAGTTCGATGTTCCTCTGGGCCACACCACGTTATAGAGCGTGTTACCACGTCGCAGTGAGTCGTGGCAAGCGAGGAAAACCTTGGCTAAAGCCATGGAGCTATATGCGCGCCACGATGAACAAGTGCAATGAGAATATCTCGTCACTGCTGTGAGCATTCTCATCCCACATTCGCGAAGCGTGCTATGGATCCCTTTAAATTGGGTGTTCCCCTCACTCCGTCCCTCTATTTCGCGCCCAACCCACCCTCAACCAGCCCTTCTCATCAACCATAGCCCGAGTTCTTCGGAATTCCCCGAAATTGGTCACCATCGCCGACGTGAGGTGTTCCACCGTGGCCAGAGCTTCTCAGGTGAGCTCAACCTTCTCTAGCTCGTGTTTTAGTATCCCTATGATCCTTGACTACTTATAAACCTAGCCGATCGAACTCTACTGCGGTGTGTTGACGAGAACGTTGTCTCGCTGTCCGTGAGCACCATCGTAGCCCTCCTCAACATGATCGGCTAATTCTATCCTCTTTCCGATCCTTTCATCCGTTGTTACAGTAATCCCATAAGCTACTAAAGCTCGCCATGCTTTGTGATCGAACGCTACCGCACTGTATGTAACACCCAAAATCCCATTTTGGGTAAAATCATTCTATGATTTAAATTAATGTCTTTTCAAACAAGAGGATAAATAAAATATCCTTGTATAAATTAAATTAAACTATGTAGAAATTTTTCGTTTAGGAATATTCACCACATGTTAGAGTAAAAGTGTCTATTCATAAAGGAAATAACTCCTTTATAAAATATGTGTTTAGAAACTATTGGGGACTTGTTCTTAACTTCTATGAATTAAGAACAAGGCAACACATAAATTGTTAAATGTTATATTCCTTCGTCCTTCGAAGCATTATTTCCCTTGGGATATAATGGATTCCGGACGAAGGTTATGAAGGTCATACCTTCATAAGCACAACAGATAATGAAGGAGGATTTATATAAAATATGAAAAATAATTTAAACACATGATTATTATTATTAACTCGTTTCTATTTCATTATTATAGAAATAATGACAAATTACAAAATGTACCTTCGACTTGAAGGAAAGAAAAAATACCAGCGTGAAGCAAAAGCAAATGCCCAATGCATAATTACAGGAGCGCATGAACAATACAGGGTACTGTTCACCTATTTATAGGCACAGGGCGCAGCCTGTGTATAATTACATTTATGCCCTTTACAATGAACTACAATAATGACACAAAATATCATGGGTCTTTAAGTCATTTCATCTTTAAGTCGGTTCACCCCTTCGTCTTGAGACATGTCACTGTGCCGAAGCTTTATAGTCGATAGCTTCGGCGCTGCTTTGAAGAGGATCTGCCGAAGGTGTTTATTTCTTTAGGATCTTTGGCTACGAAGCATACCCCCAACAGTAGCCCCTTTGCGGTGCTAGATCGTTTTTCGTAACGAGCTTGATCCGTGAAAAATCTTCTAGGCTTCGGGATGCCGAAGATCCAAAAAACACCTTCCCTGAGCTTGTTGGCGAGAAACGATTAAAATAATCATCGCACGCGCGACCCATCTTGCACCAATTACGCGCTTGCCAGCGATTCACCTTCTCGAACTATGTGGCCCACCGTTCAGTGAGTGCGGGTGACTGTTTGTTCGGTGCTAGAGACCTTGCCGATTCACCTTCCCACCTGCAGCACTATATAAACAGACGGGTAGGTGTGAAGTTACCACAGCATTCGTTGCTATTGTACTGTTTTGCTGCCAAATTTTTAGTCATAGCCGAAGCTTGATCATAGTGCTCAGACGAAACCTCGCTTGTGAATCTGCTTCGACACAAGTGTAAGAGCTTCGGAAAAGACAAAAAAGCCAACACCAAAAATTTCAAGTAAGTCATAATCAAATGGCCAGAGTTCGCTCTACTGCAAGAGTCGATCATGAGGGAGACGAGACCGAAGCTGTTGAAACTGTTCCTATTTCGGAAGCAATGAAGCGATCTGGGTTGGTAACACCGGAAGACGTCCCTGCTGCCGAAGCAGAGCAAGCTGGTATTGAAGAGACCGATTCTGAAGATGATTACAACATCGCAGTGCCGAGCAAGCCTAGCCACCTGGACTTCGAAAAGTCCACCATCTCCGAAGCTGATTTTCCTAAGATGGTGAAGTTGGGCTATTTTAGCAAAGATAAGAAAGAGCTGATTCGCTTCGGTGGAGAAGAAACTACTCCGAAGACAGAAAAAGATGAATAGTAGTTTTCAAGAGTTTCCTCAAAGCTGGTTTGAGATTCCCTTTAAATAGGATGATTGCCGATGTGCTAAAGAAGTTTGGGATCCACTTTCATCAATTAACTCCTAACGCTATCGTTAGGCTTAGTGTTTATATTTGGGCTCTCCGAAGCCAGGGGGTGGAACCGTTTGCCGAAGGTTTCTGCCGGGTGCACGAGCTACATTACCAAACCAAGGCCAGAAAGGATGGGTTACATGAAAATTTTGGTTGTTACAATTTTTGTTTACCGGAAAACTACAAAATTTCCTGTGATCAGCTACCGAAGCAAGTGGCCGGCAGGCTAGAAATCGGAATGGTTCTACGTCAAAGTTGACGATGACAAGGAGAAGTTGGTCCAGAGTCCGCTTGAACTGATCTTCGGAGAGACCAGACCCCAATGCAATATGACACCAGAAGGTCCAACCCAAACTGCACTGGCTGAATTCAGGATTATCGCAGAGCACATTGGTACTAGAAATTTAGTGCAGGAGTTTCTGGCTTTCAAAATATTTCCAACTATGAAGGAATGGGCCATGCCGAAGCTTGAAGGAGAGAAGAAAGAGGGGGAACTTGTCCGACTGCCCTACCACTACAAGTTCAAGAAATATTTCAAAGCACCCTGCCAAGAATGGCTCGAAACAATCGAAGTAATGTGCACCAAAATTCTTGGGAATTATTCTAAAAAAGAAGATCAATTGATGACAGTAGCCTTCGGCACCCAGCCGAAACGAAGGCTAAACAGGGTACTGGATGCTATAGGCTTTGAATATCCTGATTATGAGCGACTCGACAAGGGTGCCGAAGGGCAAAAAAGAAAAAAAATAGCTGGTGCTTTGAACAAAGACGACGAAGATCAATCAAAGAAGAAGAAACAAAAGTTTGAATCGAAAGTATTATCTTCGAAGAAAAGAAAGGACTCAATCCCAGAACAAAAATCAATTGATGAAGAAGAGAAGACTTCTGCGACATCTTCTGATGCTGAAATAGAGGAAATTCTAAAGGTAATGACTGAAACTCTGCCTGTCAAACTAAGTCCATTGCGGCTTCATCTGACGAAGCTTCTTCATAATGAAAAGGAGCCCACAAAGACAAAGGCATCTAGGCCAAAAAGGCAAAGGATTGTTACCGTGACAGAAGTGATTGAAACAACACCACCAAGAGCTCCAGCTCCGAAGGTGCCGGTAATTGAAAGCATGACAGCTACTGAAGCTGTACCTTCGGAAGCTGTCGCAGAAGAAGCCAGAGCCAAAGATGCCAACTCCGAAGGTATTAATTTAGAGAGCATAGCCGCTGATATAGATAAAATGCTACTAAACATGGCCGCTGAAGAAACTGCTGCAGCCACTGAAGAGACCACGGCCGCCAAACCCGAGAAAGAAGGAATAACCGAAGATACTTAGGAAGATGAGACTTTTGACTTCCGAAACCTAGTTGGCCAGAAGCTGACAGAAGCTGAAAAAGAGGAATTAAAAGAGTATGCTATATCTTATGGGTACCGGCAGGGGGCGCTTCTCTTCGGTGGTATTGATGATGAAGGGTTAAGCTGCATACGAGACCAAACCGGTGCGAAGGTTGTTGGTACTTTATCAAAGAGTATCAGCTTCCCGAAGCTTGAAGCGGATATCAGCCGCTACCGTCGACAACATATTGTCGGTAGTTTGTTCTATTCTAATTTTAAGGTAAACATTTTGTGTATAACTCTTATTATCTGTGGTAACGAAAATATTTTCTAACGAAGGCTATTTGTCCACAGAGTATACTTTTGAGCAAGGCATTAAAAATGCAGCAAGACTTAGAGGATAAAAGGCAAGAAGTTATAATTGAAAATTTAGAAAACAAAATAAAGGAGCAATCTGCTGCCATCGAGAAGAAAGACCTCGAGCTACAAACATCCGAAGGTTTATTAGTGGATGCTGAAGCAAAAATAGCAGAATTAAATTCGAAGCTTCTTTCCCAATCATAAAATTTTGAACAAGAAAAGCTAAAGCTTGATGTAAAGTTTGAAGTCGAAGCTCAAAGAAACTCGGAACTGAAAGAATCTTTGAAAAATCTTCAGAATAAGTGTTTGGAGTTCAGCACTCGATGCATTCATCAGTTAAAGCAAGCATTCCATTTTGTTGGAGCCAGTAGTGAAGAGTTTACTCCTTCGACTGAAGACCTGCCTGGTGCCTTCGAGCACATTGAAGGTGAAATTAATGATCTTGACGAAGTCATAGCTGGGCATAGCGACTTCTGTGCCCTGACAGCTTCTCGGGGCACAACTGTTGCCTTTTTGAAGTCTGGCTGTGAACACGGCAAGATTGTCAATAGACCCAACTTCAGCTTGTCACCAGCAGACCTAGATAATGTTCCCAATCTGGCTCGGAGTATTGCAAATAGATTTATAAAGTTAGTATGGACAAAGGGTGGTCGGAGCAAAGCTGGTGACGAAGCTCGGAGCCACCTCAAGCTGGTAACAAAATCATACCTTATGCTTACCTTTTCCTTTGAATTTTTGAATTTGACTTATAATACTTTCGTACAGATTGACCAAGCCGAAGCTGCAGCTGTAGAGTAGAAGAACGAAGCTCCAGAGATAGTATGGAAGCTTGAATAATCTGTAAAAGTAGCTCAAAAGACTCCTATAATAACTTGTATAAAGTATGATGTAATCTGAGTTTTACTTTGTAATATAATCTTACTTTTCCGTCCATGTATGAAATGCTTTGGTGTGGATGAAATTAATACTTTTGAGCCATAGGCGAAAAACACCATCCCTTCTTTGCGTACACAGCGAAGCATAAAATTGCCTTCCTTTCGGGACCGAAGCATGTTTGTATGTTATGCTGATGATGATCCTATGTATGTCTAAGTGAATGTTTATGAATGCAAATGTCATGATGTAATGTATCGTGCAAATGAATGTTCAAATACATATTCGAAGCCATATTCCGTTGGGAATGACTCAAATCTTCTTTGCCGCTTATTTTTCGGCTTCACCGTTTATTTTTCGGTGTATCAGCGCTGACTTTTCGCTGTAAGCCTCCCTTAGGAGCTTCTTCGCCTTTTACTTCGGCGGAATCAGCGTTGACTTTTCGCTGTAAGCCTCCCTTAGGAGCTTCTTCGCCTTTTACTTCGGCGGAATCAGCATTGACTTTTTGCTGTAAGATCTGCATTCCCTTGGGAACGACTTTTGAGCTTCTCCCTATTTCCTTTTCTTTTTTCTTTGCACTCGATGGTGCATTCTCAGCTTTTACATTTACATTTTTTGGGGGATTTTGCTCTTATAGAGCTGAAATAAGAAAAAGAGAAATTACATGCTATGGCCCCATTAAAAACCTTTCTCCCCCTTTGGAAAGGAAAAGGGAGCCATGAAAAAGAATATATAAAAAATTACATCAAGCTAGACATAATATCACCGAAGCTCATCCGCATTCCATGATCTAGGAATGTCGTTGCCGTCCATATCCTTCAATCTGTAAGAACCGGGTCTTGACGAAGATACTACCAGAAGAGGTCCTTCCCATTTTACCTGTAGCTTGCCTACTGTGTCTGGGTTGGCGACTCTCCGAAGTACCAAGTGTCCTGGCTTAATATTTTTTAGCCGAACCTTTCTGTCATGCCATTTTATTGTTTCGGCTTGATATTTGTTGATATTCTCTACAACTTGAAGCCTGATCCCTTCTATAGCATCTTTTGCCATAGAACAATCAGCTTCGTCTTCTACCGAAGCCATTGTTCTTATTGATCCCGCTTTAGCTTCTTCTGGGGTTATTGCTTCGTCACCAAACAACAGTTTGAATGGTGTAAAACCTGTTGATCTTGATATTGTTGTGTTGTGGCTCCACACCACTTTAATTAATTCGTCCGGCCACTTCCCCCTGGGCTGGTTGAAGATTAACTTCATTATTCCTGTCATTATGATGCCATTAGCCCTTTCAACAAGTCCATTTGACTCCGGATGCCGAACTGATGCAAAATGGATCTTCGTGCCAATTTGTTCACAAAATTCTCTGAAAGCTTCGGAATCAAACTATGTTCCATTGTCCACAGTAATGGCCTTCGGCACTCCGAAGCGACAGACAATATTTTGCCAGAAAAACTTTTGAACAGTAACCGAAGTTATTGTGGCTAAAGGCTTTGCCTCGATCCATTTAGAAAAATATTCCACTGCCACTACAACATATCTTAAGTTCCCTTGTGCTGGTGGTAGCGGACCTAACAAATTAAGGCCCCACCTTTGCAATGGCCAAGCGGGTTGTATTAACTGAGTTAAAGACGAATGTTGTTTTTGATCTCTTGCACATTTCTGACATCCTTCGCACTTTTGGACTAATTCCGCTGCATCCGAAGCTGCTTTTGGCCAATAAAATCCTTGACGAAAAACTTTTCCCAGTAAAGGCCTAGATCCAATGTGAGATCCACACAGGCCTGCGTGTATTTCCTTCATCAATTCTATACCTTCGGCTCTGGATAAACATTTGAGTAGTGGAGAATAGACTCCATGCTTGTACAGCTCCCCTTCTATTATAACATATGGTCGAGCTCTTGCCTCTATTCTCTTGTTATAAGCTTCGTCATCTGAAAGAAAATTACCCTGAAGGAAAGAGATGATTTCAGTTCTCCAGTCTTCACTATAAACAGGAGATATATTGAGGACTGCTCTCTCAAGAAGTTCAACCGAAGGTGCTTTTATTGTTTCGAAAAATACTTCCGAAGGTAAGGGCAGCCCCTGTGCTGCTGACTTGGCTAGCAGATCAGCATGTTCATTTTCTCCTCGAGGAACATTTTTGACAGAAAACCCTTCAAAGGAAGCTTCAATTCTTCGGACCATGTCTAAATATTTCTCAAGCTTCGGGTCTCTTGCTTTACAACTCTTGTCAATATGACCAGAAATAACCTGGGAATCAGTTTTAAGAACCACCCTTCTAATTCCCATTGCCTTTAGCTTCCGAAGACCCAAAAGCAAAGCTTCGTACTCAGCAATGTTATTTGTGCAGCTAAAATCAAGTCTTGCTGCGTAGCAAGTTTTAACTTTGGAGGGTGCAACTAACACAGCGGCTGCTCCTGATCCGAAGGTTCCCCAAGAACCATCGCAAAATACTGTCCAAGCTTCGGCAACTTTACTCGCTTCTTCTTCTTCCTGAGCCCCTGGCGTCCAATCAGCAATGAAGTCTGCTAACGCCTGGGACTGAATCGAAGATCTATGCACATAATCAATGCAAAACTCATTGAGTTCTGCAGCCCATTTTCCAACCCTTCCAGTAGCTTCTCTATTTCTCATAATATCCTTCAATGGTTGTGAAGAAGGGACAATTATATTGTATGCTTGAAAATAGTGCCAAAGCTTCCTGGAGGCCATCAAAACAGCATACATCACCTTCTCCAATTCTGTATAATTTTTCTTTGACAAACTAAGGACTTCGGAGACGAAGTATATTGGGGCTTGCTTTTTGACTTGCCCCTCAAGCTTCTCTTGGACAAGTGCCGCACTTACCGCTGAGTGCGAAGCTGCCACATATAACAACAGAGGAGCCCCTGGCGTTGGTGGAGTTAATGTCGTTAAGTCTATCAAATACTGCTTCAGCTCGTCGAAGGCTTTCTGCTGAACTGGCCCCCATTGAAAAACTTCGGCTGACTTCAACACTTCAAAAAATGGTAGATTTCTCTCTGCTGATCTAGATATGAATTGATTTAGAGATGCAAGTCTTCCCGTCAGTCGTTGAGCCCCTTTCTTTGTGCTAGGTGGTTCCATTCGAAGAATAGCTTCGAATTTATTTGGATTAGCCTCAATCCCTTTTGTTGAAACTAGGCAACCAAGGAATTTCCCCTTCTTTACTTCGAAAACACACTTTTCTGGATTCAGCTTTAGACCGGCCTGTCTAAAATTAGCGAAAGTCTCCTGCAGATCAGCAATGTGATTTTCTTGCTTCGTGCTTTTCATAATGATATCATCAACATAAGTTAGCACATTTCTGCCTATCTGAGAATGAAGAACCTTCGCTGTCATTCTGCTAAAGCTTCCTCCAGCATTCTTGAGCCCCTCAGGCATCCGAAGATAACAATATGTTCCGCTAGGGGTTATGAAGCTGGTTTTTGGCTCATCCTCCTTCTTCATCCAAATTTGATGATAGCCTGAATAACAATCCAGCAGACTCATAAGCTCTGATGAAGCTGCTGCATCAACTAGGGAATCTATCCTTGGTAATGGAAACTCATCTTTCGGACAAGCCTTGTTGAGATCAGTAAAATCAATACACATCCTCCATTTACCATTGGCCTTTTTTACCATAACAGTGTTGGCTAGCCATTCTGGGTATTTTACTTCTCTGATAACTCCGGCGCTGAGGAGTCTTTTCACTTCATTCCGGGCACCTTCAGCCTTGTCATCAGACATCTTCCGAAGCCTCTGCTTTCTGGGTCTGAAGGATGGATCAACATTGAGCGAGTGTTCAATAACATCCCTGTTGACTCCGCAAAGATCATTAGCTGACCATGCAAAAACATCTTTGTTGTTGAACAGAAACCTTATCAAGGTTTTCTCCTGTTCTTCGGATAGTTGAGATCCCAATAGCACCTTCTGCTCTGCTATGTCATCGCATAAGAGCATGGGCTTCGGCTGATCGGCCGAAGCAGCTTTCTCTCTTCTGTACTTGTATTGCTCACAAGCTTCAGCTCCATCTATGTTATGGATTGCTTTTGAGTCTGTCCAGTTTCCTTTGGCCCTTCTGGCAGCTTCCTGACTTCCATGAATAGCAATGGGTCCTTGGTCCGAAGGTATCTTCATGCAAAGATATGCTGGATGAAGAATTGCTTCAAAAGCACTGAGAGTTCCACGACCAATGATTGCATTGTAAGGGTATTCCATGTCAACAATATCAAACACAACTTGCTCAGTCCTTGTGTTGTTGATAAATCTGAAGGTTACTGGCATTGTGATCTTGCCAAGTGCTACAATCTGCCTTCCTCCGAAGCCACAAAGGGGATGTGTGGCATCATGGATCTTGTCTTCGGGCTCTTGCATCTGTCTGAAGGCCTTGGCAAATATAATATCCGCTGCACTGCCTGTATCAACCAAAACATTGTGGACCAAAAATCCTTTGATCACACAAGAGATAACCATAGCATCATTGTGTGGGTAATCCTTGAGCTGAAGATCCTCTTGAGAGAAGGTAATCGGGATGTGAGACCATCTTGACTTGATGAAGGGTCCTTGTACCCCTACATGTTGTACTCTTCTCTGTGCCTCCTTCTTCTGTTTCTTGTTAGCTGGCTCTGAGCATGAACCGCCTGTTATTGGGAGCACAAGCTTCGGGGCCGAAGCAACTCCAGCTTTGAACGAAGCCATCAGCTCAGCAAATGAATGTGAGTTCACCGGAGGTGGGCGCCAATGTTGGGGACTTGTTCTTAACTTCTATGAATTAAGAACAAGGCAACACAGAAATTGTTAAATGTTATATTCCTTCGTCCTTCGAAGCATTATTTCCCTTGGGATATAATGGATTCCGGACGAAGGTTATGAAGGTCATACCTTCATAAGCACAACAGATAATGAAGGAGGATTTATATAAAATATGAAAAATAATTTAAACACATGATTATTATTATTAACTCGTTTCTATTTCATTATTATAGAAATAATGACAAATTACAAAATGTACCTTCGACTTGAAGGAAAGAAAAAATACCAGCGTGAAGCAAAAGCAAATGCCCAATGCGTAATTACAGGAGAGCGTGAACAGTACAGGGTACTGTTCACCTATTTATAGGCACAGGGCGCAGCCTGTGTATAATTACATTTATGCCCTTTACAATGAACTACAATAATGACACAGAATATCATGGGTCTTTAAGTCATTTCATCTTTAAGTCGGTTCACCCCTTCGTCTTGAGACATGTCACTGTGCCGAAGCTTTATAGTCGATAGCTTCGGCGCTACTTTGAAGAGGATCTGCCGAAGGTGTTTATTTCTTTAGGATCTTCGGCTACGAAGCATACCCCCAACAGAAACATCCTCTCAAAAAAGGTTAATATAAATCATCTGTTAATAGAGATTATTAATTATAGATTATTTTCTTAATATATATTAGTTTGTGTGAGTAATGCATGTTATTTAAACAAATGGACCACAATTGAAGCTTTTACCTAAAATGATAGGAATGAAATAATTAGTATAGAAAGTATATCTATAAAAATATTGCATCTCATGTGGATTTATTTTTTTGTTGCATTTAATTTCGTTAATCAAAACCAGATTTGATTTTGAATCCAAGACAAATTGGAAATTGAAATAGAAGGGAAAAATAAAAGAAAAAGAAGAAAAGAACATGCTTTGGGCCTGGTCTGCTTTGCAGGCCCATTTCTCCTTTAAACCCGCTCGCCGACTGACTAAACCTCACCCATTTTCTTCTTCCCCGGGTGGATGACACATGGGCCCTGTGTGTTAGTCGAGTAGGGCTAGACTCCGCATGCCAATCGTGCTCGTGTCTCCTACCTCTGCCACTGTCAGGTGGGTCCCGGTGCTAGTCTCTCTTAAGCCGCACTCGCTCACCGCCATGTGGGCCCCTCTTGCCAGCTCTTTCCCCTTCATGTTGGCCACAGGCTTGTTTGTTATCGAATCCAGAATCTTGTAACAACCGAGGGATCGCCAGCTGGGTTGTTACAATTTTTGCGGGGTTGTTAAGATTGATTTCCCAACTCATCCAGTGTATATATGTGCGTAGACCGACCCCTGCTCCATTGTCTACCGTCATGTGCCAATGCCGCCAAGAGGAAGGAGATGGCCACCACGGGGAGTAGCATGCATCATCCAGAGTCTTTGCAGTGGGGTCAGGGGGCTCGACAGTTTACGCCGTGCATGCACGTGGTCTCACCGAGTCCGGATGACATAAATCGTGACCAAAATTCCTCGCCAGGGCAAGGAAATCGCTGCCAGGCCACGCCGCGATGTGGGCAGTGTGGTGATAGATATCCCCTTGGTCCACTAGAAGGAGAAAACTCTTCTTGGGGCCACATGCTAGTCACCCCGCAAGGACGCCGCGCCGTGGGCCAGGCAAAGATAACGGTGGAAATGGGCCGACCCAGGAAGGCGATGGGCTCAGGTCTGGATTATTCGTGGCTTGGGCGTGATCCCGTAGAAGCTGTTCGCTTTTCCCGCGCTCGACATCCTTGAACGCCAGGGATAACTCAGAACGATTGCGCCGGGTTTTCCTCGAGATAAGCGAAGTTTGTTCACTATTAGCTAGGAGATAAGCTAGAAGAGTGCGATCACCATGTACGCGGGAAGTACCATATGGTCGTGTATATAAGGCCAAGGGGGATCCCCATCATTTTCATCTCATTAGCACCTCACCATTCGGAAGACACCACTTGTAAACACCTCTCTCATACAAAGTCACTCTAGGAAGTAGGGTATTATGCTCCTCAAGCGGCCCGAACCTGCTGAAAATGGCTCGACTCTCTCTTTCTCGTGCCCCCGGCACAAACCATCGAGTTACAATCTACGACACCATCCTACCCCAAAAGCACCACGAGGGTACCCCCGGGTGTGCGGTCGGACACTAGACACCGATAGTTGGCGCGCCAGGTAGGGGTGTGTCGTCATTCAACGCTAACTCCATGGCCATCATCTTCAAGAGCAAGATCACTCTCAGCCAAGGAGCTATATTATGCTTCGGAACCATCTCGTGCATAGCGGACATAAAGAGAACTCTGCACCACATAGCAGATCCACCCAAGAAGAGACCCTCCTCGAGAATTCTGTGAAAAGTTGAAGCGAGTCTGCGAGCATGCCTCCACTCACTGCTCGGGAGGGCATGGCCCCACATAAGTCAGAGCTCAAAGGCTCCCGAAGGATGCAAGGCCAGCCGGTCAGGGCCTTTCCAGCCCGGAGAACTCTGTTGTCCACCTCGCCCATTAAGGAGTGGACACGGATCACTCGGAGAAAGGAAGTGAATATCCCATACCAAAGGAGGAAAACATAGTGAGCAATCCTCCTAGCACCTCCGCCCTTAAAGGAGGATGGGAAGAAGCACACTGCCATACCTGCTCCTTTCTACCCTGACGTCGTCTTCAATCAGGGGAGATTGGAGTCATCGCCAATCTCCAACGATGAACCTACCATGCAGGGGGAACCTCCCCAGCGTGATGCCCGACAACGGAGAAACAGACGCCGGAATGTGCGGCGACATCACGAAGTTGGAGAACGGGGCCCAGTGCAACTCGTATCTCGGGACGAAGCCTCAGAAATGGGAGAAACTCCTGATGAAGGAGCACACCGAGAAAGATGCAACTACCACTGCCACGATTGCTGATAGGCTCAAGAAAGAGAGCGAGATTTAGTTGAACAAGATGCTAGACTCCGACGGGAGAATCCTCTTCTTGCTCGAAACCTGTACCCCAACATCGCCCGAGCATTGAACACGACGAGTGAAGTCGGAGGAGTACTGGCATAGATAGCTGCCAACCTTCCATGGACCCCAAACACGGAGGGTTATCGGCAACTGCTTACTCAGGCGGTCAACCATCTTCTGCCTCTCGCTCACTCGGCGAACGACCTACATCACACCATCAACAGCCGACGAGACACACAGAGCACCATTAGCACTTCACGTGATCGATGGCACAAGAATGAGATAAGGCGACGGGAGGAGTATGACCGAGATCATGGTGTACCGGCGCGCAGCCATGCAACACGGATCGAGTCAGTGGCAACTTCAACCAATAGTCCATTCCGGGAACGGTAGAGACGACCTAATACTGACTCCCCTCCCCGGGGTCGGCGGCATGATCATCGACAAGAGGACACGTGCGGGGTCTCCGCGCTTACTCCTCATCTCTAGGCCATCCAATGGCCTCCAAATTTCAAGGTCTCCAACGTCGACAAATACGAGCCTAAGCAGGACTCGAGAGGTTAGTTGGCCGTCTATACAACCACCGCCCGGGCCACTGGGGAAATGGAGGATGTCATGACGGCGTACTTTCCTATTGTTCTGGGGCAAGACGCACTACAATGGCTCCGGCACCTACCCCGACACTGCATTGACGATTGGGGTGACTTCAGCCGCCGGTTTATCCCAAATTTCCTATCTCTCTCCAATAAACCGGCACAACCATGGGACCTCAAATCCATTAGACGACAGAATGATGAAACTCTCCGATTGTTCCACAAAAGATTTCAAACGATGAGGAACCGAATTCTCAAAGTCGCTGAGGCGGCTGTGATTGAAGACTTCTATCGAGATCCAACGACCTGGCCGTTGTCCAGGCCATACTTCAAACGACACCTACCACCTCCGAACAACTGTTTAGGGAGGCGGACGTCTACATCACCGCAGATGAGCGGGCCCATGACCTCATCGGAGGTACAAAACCCATACCACCTGCACCACGATGGGACACGAACTAGCAACTAGACAAACAATGGGAGAAAATACCCCGAGAAAAGGTCCATACCGCCGGGCCACCTGTCGCTCGAGCTTGGGGCGTGCCATGCGTAGGGGCACAAACACTAGATGAGATCCTCGATTCCCAGTGCCTGTATCACAAGGACATGCGGCACACCCTACAGAACTGCAGAGATTTCAAAAACTCTGTCGGGCATGGCCGACCGTTCCAGCCACTACCACCTCCCTCGCCCTGAGGAGAGCCTGACGAGCCTAGGCAGCCTAAACAGGAAGGGGGAGGGGTGAACCTTTCTCGTGCATTGGCAGGGAGGTCAACGTCATATTCGAAGGCCACAAAGCACAAGAAAGTAGGAGGCAACAAAAACTTAATGATCGACAAGTTCTAGTGGCCACGAACAGCGCTCCGGCTCCTTACCGATGGTTGGAGCACACAACAATATCCTTCAGCCGAGCTGATCAGTGGCTTAACTTCGATCACCCCGGCAAATATCTCCTACTTGTCGATCCTATGATCCGAGAAAGCCAGGTAAAGAAGGTGCCGATGGATGGTGGCAGCAACATCAACGTCACTTTTCCTCGAAGACTCCAGGCCCTAGGGGTCGCCATCGACGACCTCACTAAGTCGGATACTCCTTTTTTTTTGGCATCGTGCCGACCGAAGGGGAGTAACCACTGGGACACATCTACATGTCTGTCACCTTTGGAACCCTAGAGAACTACCAAACTGAGTTCATGAGGTTTGAGGTGGCGCATTTCGATTGCGGGTACAATGCCATCATTGGAAGACCAGGACTGGCAAAATTCATGGCAATTCCACACTACCCATATATGATACTCAAGATGCCACGGCCTCAGGGGATCATCACCGTGCGTGCCGACTTCCAAGGCGCAGCAGAATTCTTTCGGGGTGCCATTCAGACGACTCTCACTGCCGGGCCCCCGGTAGCCCTTCCCGCACAGGCCGATGGCAATCTGGTGGACGAAAACTTCACGATCCCACAAATGAAGCTATGACTGTGACCTCTATGCGACCGATTGAAGAAACTAAAAGGATCAATCTGGGATTCTCTGATGAACGCAAGACTACAATCATCAGTTCCAGCCTCGACGTCAAATAGGAAAGTGCGCTCGTCCAGTTCCTGCAAGACAATCAGGATGTGTTCGCATTGCAACATGCGGACATGCTGGGAGTCCCAAGAGAACTGATCGAGCACAAACTCAATGTGTATCCTCAGGCAAGGCCGATCCGACAGAAGCTACGCCATTTCATGCCTGACAAAAGAGAAGCTATTCAGGCAGAATTAGCTTGCCTGGTGTCGGTAGGATTCATTAGAGAAGTACTACATCCTTAATGGTTGGCAAATCCTGTTCTTGTACTCAAAAAGAATAAAGTTGATTGGTGCATGTGCGTCGACTATACCGATCTCAATAAGCACTGTCCGAAGGATCCCTTTAGACTCCCTAGAATAGATCAGGTAGTCGATTTGACCATTGGCTTCTCTATGATATCCTTCCTAGATTTCTACTCTGTATATCACCAAATCAGTGTGGCAAAATAAGATGAGGAGAAGACTGCGTTCATCACACTGTTCGGAGCCTTCTGCTATACCTTCATGTCGTTCAGCCTCAAAAACACAGGCGCGACTTACCAAAGGGCTATCCAAACATGCTTAGCCGATCATTGGGGCAAGCAAGTAGAGGCCTATGTTGATGATGTAGTTATCAAGATAGAAGACTCAGATAACTTCATCGAAGATTTGCAACAGGTCTTCAACAGCTTGAGGCGCTACCAATGGAAACTGAACCCGGAGAAGTGCATGTTCGGAGTACCAGCTGGAAAGCTACTCGGGTTTATCGTTGGCCATAGAGGAATAGAGGCAAATCTAGAAAAATTGAAGCCATTATGAGGATGGAGCCACCGCGATCACAGAAGAAAGTACAAAGGCTCACTGGATGCATGGCAGCGCTGAGCAGATTCATATCAAGGCTGGGTGAGAATGGGATGCCATTCTATAAACTACTCAAAAAGGTGGATAAATTCCAGTGGATCACAGAAGCTCAAGAAGCCTTGTAAGCACTAAAAAAGTTCCTGACCATGCCACCAGTGCTCAAGCCACCATGCCGGGCTACATCCGATGAGTCGGCTGAAGACCTGCTGTTATATATCTCCTGCACGACTCACGTAGTAAGCACTGTGTTAGTAGTTGAGCGAGCCAAAGAAGGATGCAACATCCAGTTTACTTTATCAGTGAAGTCCTCAGTCCCTCTAATATAAGGTATCCTCATGTTTAGAAGCTATTATACACAGTACTTCTAACTGCTCGTAAGCTTCGGCACTACTTTGACAACCACAAAGTCATAGTAATCACTGGATTCCCAATAGGGGATATACTTCACAATAAGGAAGTTGTTGGGAGACAGCCAAGTTGGCATGCAAACTCGGAGCTCATGATATAGAATTCTGACATCACACTGCAATAAAGACTCAAGCACTGGTCGATTTCGTATCAGAATGGAATGAGCACCAGGTCCCAGAAAACCTAGAAGCCGCTTAAGTCTGGAAAATGTACTTTTATGACTCACTCAGATTGCAGGGAGCAGGAGCAGAGATTCTTTTCATTGCCCCTAGAGGTGACCAACTCAAGTATGCGTTTTAGCTCCTGTTTCTTGCATCCAACAATGCTGCAGAGTACGAGGCCCTAGTTCATGGACTGGGCATCATCATCTCACTAGGCATGAAGAGGTTAATGGTGTACGACGATTTGCTGGTAGTCATCAGCCAGGTAAACAAGGACTGGGACTGTTCAACCGACTCAATGAACAGATACTACACAAGGTACAGAAGTTGGAGGACAAATTCGAAGGTTTAGTATTCCACCACGTGGAAAGGGATCACAACGCAGCAGCAGATGCTTTGTCAAAGCTAGAGTCCAGCCAGGCCCAGGTTCCACCTAGGGTTTTCATCCAAGAAATACAGCAGCCGAGTGTCACCGCAGAGCAGGCTGAGGAATGCCACGCTTTGGACCAAGCAGAAACATATCCTAATGACTGGAGGGAATCAATTATCAAATACATAAAAAACAAGGAAGAACCAGATGACAAGGCCACAACAGAACTCATCGCGAGACAGTCGGCCCACTATACCATCATAGGGGGTCTGCTATATAGAAGAGGTGCAGGAGGAGTCCTCATGAAGTGTGTTCACTCAGCTAGTGGAAGGCAGCTGCTGGATGAAATCCATGCGGGGCAATGTGGCGTGCATGCAGCATCAAGGACATTAGTGGGGAAAGATTTCAGGTCCGGGTTCTACTGGCCAACACGAAGAATTATGCAACAAAGTTAGCCCAGAAGTGTGAAGCATGCCAGTTCTTATCAAAACAGCAGCATCTACCCGCCCAACAGTTGCAGACTATTCCTGTAACCTGGTCGTTCGCATGCTGGGGGCTGGACATGATTGGGCCATTCAAAAAAGCTCAAGGGGGATATACTCACATACTAGTCATCGTTGATAAGTTCACAAAATGAATAGAGTACAAGCCCAGCGCCTCTTTGACCTCAGCAAAAGCGGTGGAATTCATTCAAGAAATAATGTTTAGGTTCGGGATACTGTTGGGGGCCTTCGTCTTCCGAAGGTCCTCAAAAACATGATTTAACAATGTTTCCCAAGTGTAATATATGTACATGTACCTTTGGACTCAAAATAAAACTGTACACAATATGAAAAGCATGTTCGAGACGAAGGTTGATGCAGCTCCGAAGCTACGCGCAAGGGAGCTTTGGCTCAGCGGCAGAAAAAGGAACCGACTTAAAGGGGAAAAGGCTATCTAGTCCTCGTTGGATTGTCCTTAAGTCAATAGTAAACATAAGGGGCATGAATGTAATTTTACACAGGCTGCGCCCTGTGCCTATAAATAGATGAACAGTACCCCGTACTGTTCACGCTGACTTGTATTCGCTCGTGCGTTACGCTTGGACTTTTGCCCTCTATCAAGCCGAAGGTACAAATGTAATTCAATATTGCTCTTGTTCATTCAGGATAATATAATAAAGATATACTGATAATGTCATATGATTATTCATCTTGTCTTTCATATCTCATATGCTTCTTCTTTCATTAACATATATTGATGATGAAGGTACTTCCTTCATGACCTTCGTCTGAAGATCATTATATCCTAAGGGAGATAATGCTTCAAAGGACGAAGGTCATTAACCTTTAACATTCTGTGTTGCCTTGTTCTTAACTCATAGCATTTGAGAACAAGTCCCCAACATTGGCGCCCACCTCCGGTGTACTCACTTCCACAATCTTCGGCAAAGTATCAACCTTCGTCATGCCGCCGAAGAAGACAACAGTGCCAGGAGCTGCACTGCAGCCACTGGACACAAACTAGGAGACTCTCTCTCTCCGAGAGGCCATAAGCCAAAAGAGAAAGGCCACCAGTCCAACACTTTAGGAGGAGGAGTTGGACCAGGAGATCAGGGACCTAGAAATCATTCACTAGCAGGTGCAAAGGAAAAAAGGAGAAGATGACCCGGCTGGCCGACCTTCAGAAGAAGATCGACGAAGTTGATGAGGAAGTGCGTCATCTTACTCAAGATGATCATGACCGAAGGCCCCAATATAGGGAGCTTTGCCAAGAGGGCTCATTCAACGAAGAAGAATGGTACGATGATTTTAATCATGGTAGCTTTACTTTTGATGATGCTTCTCCCCTGGCAGCAGAATTGTAGGCAATCCCATGGCCACAATCCTACAAGCCACCTCAGCTACCCATGTAGGATGGGCATTTGGACCCAAAGCAATTCTTGATGAGCTATGAGGCAACAATATCCTCATATGGAGGCAACACAGCTGTCATGGCAAATTCCTTCGTTATGGCAGTCCGAAATGTGGCCCAGACATGGTACTCTTCTCTCCGTCCAGGGACAATCACGTCATGGTAGAAGCTCTAGGACATGCTGGTTACCAGCTTTCAAGGCTTTCAGACGAAGCCAGTCACAGCCCAGGCCTTGTTCCAGTGCACACAAGACCATGAGGAGTACCTTCAGGCGTATGTTCGAAGGTTCTTGTGACTGAGAGCACAAGCGCCCACAGTGCCCAATGAAATCGTCATTGAGGCCATGATCAAGGGTCTTTGGCCAGGGCCTACGGCCCAATATTTCGCCAGGAAACCTCCCCAGACTCTGGAGAAGCTGCTTCAGAAAATGGATGAATACATCTGGGCTGATAATGACTTCCGACAAAGAAGGGAGGAAGCTTATAGATTTTTTGAGATGACTATGGGCTTTGGAGGAAGAATCCACCCTAGGCATGTCAGATCAATCCACAGCTCCAGTCAGAATGATGACAAAGGAAGCCAGCTTTAGAGGCCACAGCACACCTTACAGTCTTCGGGACAGCAGCAAAGCTCCTTCAGGCCACCGACTCCAAGGGGCAGAGGCGGCAGGGGCTTCGGAGGAAGATATGGGGATCAGCCCAAAAAAATCTATTGCTTATTCTGTGCCACTCTCCTTACATACTAGAATGTGCCAGATCACTATTCTGAAGCAAAAAGAGATTGCCGAAGCAGAAGCTCGGCAGAATCAGCTGAAGCAGGTTTTACATACTGCTTCGTGCCACTCTCCTTACATACCAGAATACGTGGGCAACCAACCTGTAGCTTCTGTTGCTTTGGCAAGCCATTCACAAGCTTCTTGGCCTTAGCTCCCACTGCCACCACCACTGCAACCTACTTATTCCCGAAGCCAGCAGCCAGAAGGGCGCCAGCACTCCCAACAACAACGTGACTTCAGGGAGGAGTCTAAAGCTCGTACAGTCAATAGTACTGTACCAAAATCAAAGCACATATACTGAGCAATATCCTGCTTCTGAAATACTTTTATCTTCTAGGCCATTTTGCTTTTTGAATAAGGAACAAACAATGAAAACACAGTTTTAATTTCTTGTAATGATTTTGCTTCTATCAAAATGAAATATATCTTCTTCACAGATTTACGAAGCTCAAAAGTCGTTCCTAAGGGAATACAGAGCCAAAATTGCCGAAGCTGCAAAAAGTCGTTCCTAAGGGAGCACAGCGTAAGTTTTGTGCTCAAAAGTCGTTCCTAAGGGAATGCAGAGCCAAAATTGCCGAAGCTGCAAAAAGTCGTTCCTAGGGGAGCGCAGCGTAAGTTTTCTGCTCAAAAGTCGTTCTAAAAGGAATGCAGAGCCAAATATCGCCTAAATATAAGGCGAAGAAGTTCAAAAGTCGTTCCTAAGGATATGCAGAACTTATACCACCGAAATAGAAGGCGAAGAAGTTCAAAAGACGTTCCTAAGGGGATGTAGAACTTATATCACCGAAATAGAAGGTGAAGAAGCTCAAAAGTCGTTCCCAAGGGGAGGTAGAGCTTGTGTGTTCCAGTGTGGGCGTGTGGGTGTGTGTCTTCGGCATTCTCATCATTTTGCATCATATCATCACATCATTTCGCATAACATTACATCATACATCATATTGCATCAACGGCACAAGAATCGAATACGAAGCCAATCTAGGGCAAATGCTTCGTCAAAATGAAAATGTGCTAAGGCACGAAGTAAGATTCAGGAAATACAGTTTTATTAGCCTTTTCACAAGAAGGGATCTCTTTCTTTACGAAGCATGAAAAGAAGGGAAAGTGTTTTTGCTGAAGGCTCAAAAATGGTATGTGCGTAAGTTTCATGCATCGCAAAGAAATAAATTACAATAATTTACATATTCGATTCAAAGTTACATACACTAAATATTACATAGTCTTGTTACAGTAGAAGCTTAATGTTCATTCCATTGTCCCATACATCGAGCATTTCAAAATATTATTACAATGAAGTCTACTCTTCTCTGAGAACTTTTTCCGCAACTTCGTTTAAAAGTTTATCGACAACTTCGTCGATAATGGAGTCCGCCATGTTTATAATGTCCAGCGCTTCCTTCATTTATGGATCAGCTAGGGGATTGTGTGGTTCTGGCGGCGGAGATAGTTCAGCTGAGGTAGGAAAAGTTGATTAGTTCGAAGCCACAAAGCAAGTACCGAAGCTAAAAAACCAAAAAATAATACCTATACGCCTCTCACGTTCTACAGCTTCTTTAGCTTGTTTTGCTTCTGCTCGGGCGTCATGGGTGTCTTTTTCACTCTTTTTTATAATCTCATGGGCCATCTCTCAGCCACCATTCACCCAGACATCATTGTAAAATTTCCCGCCCATCAAGGTTGCTTCAGCTGAAGGATTCTTCGTATCATCCACGGAGAAGGCAGCTTCGGCCTGGGCTATGGCTTTAATGTGATCACATCCGGCCTTCTCTAAGATGGCTGAAATTCCCCGCACACCGGAAAACACGCAAAGATCCCCGAGATCACTCAAAATTTCTTCGAAGGCTTCAGCTTCTTCACTTATCCATTCAACGACGCCCTCAGGGTCGCCTCGTATGAAGTTTTCTTCAGCAGAGTAGGCACCCACTTTGGCGAAGCATGTTTTTAATTTCTTCACACAGTCCAAGGATTTCTCAAAACATCTTTCCTTGGATTCACGAAGTTCTTCAATATTTTTCTCTAGATAATTTTTCCAATACTAGCTGATCTCTCGGTTAGCCTGTGCGAGCGCGCAATTGAGAACACCTAGAGGGGGGGGTGAATAGGTGATCCTGTAAAAACTTGAAACTTAATCCACAAAACTTGATTAGGAGTTTGCACAATTAAGCCAAGTGGCTAGAGAGGAGAGCTTGCACAACACGATAACCACAAAGAGATCAACATAGAGATGGCACAGTGGTTTATCCCGTGGTTCGGCCAAGTCCAACACTTGCCTACTCCACGTTGTGGCGTCCCAACGGACGAGGGTTGCAATCAACCCCTTTCAAGCGGTCCAAAGACCCACTTGAATACCACAGTGTTTTGCTTTCACTTTACTATATCCCACTTGCGAGGAATCTCCACAACTTGGAGCCTCTCGCCCTTACACTTTGATGTTCACAAAGAAGCACGGAGTAAGGGAGGGATGAGCAACGCACACAAGACACGAAATCAGAGTACCAACATGCACACAAGTCACAACAAGAGCTCACAACACAACCCGACGAGTTCACAACTCAAATGGAGCTCTAGTTGCTATCACAAAGAATCAAATGCGCGGAATCGAAGTCTTGGTGCTTAGGAATGCTTAGAGAATGCTTGATATACTCCTCCATGCGCCTAGGTGTCCCTTTTATAGCCCCAAGGCAGCTAGGAGCCGTTGAGAGCATTTCAAGAAGGCAATTCTTGCCTTCTGTCGCCTGGCGCACCGGACAGTCCGGTGCACCACCGGACACTGTCCGGTGCGGATCTCCTTCCTTATTTGGCGAAGCCGACCGTTGGCACTTTGGAGCCGTTGGCGCACCGGACACTGTCCGGTGCACACCGGATAGTCCGGTGCCCCTTTCTAGCCGTTGGCTCGGCCACGCGTCGCGCACGGATTACGCGGCCGACCGTTGGCTCACCGGACAGTCCGGTGAATTATAGCCGTACGTCGCCAACGATTTCCCGAGAGCAGCAAGTTCGCCTGAGTCAGCCTGGCACACCGGACACTGTCCGGTGCACCACCGGACAGTCCGGTGCACCTAGACTGAGCTGACTTCGGCTGAACAAAGCCATCTTTAATTCCAACTTGATTTTTCCTGTTTCCAGCACTTAGACATAATACATTAGTCTCCAAAACAATATACTAAGTCTTAGAAACATACCTTTATACTTGATTTGTACTTTGTCCACCATTTAACACTTAGGCACTTGTGTTGGACACTAAATCACCAAAATACTTAGAAATGGCCCAAGGGCACATTTCCCTTTCAATCTCCCCCTTTTTGGTGATTTATGCCAACACAACACAAAGCAAGTTGAACAAGTGCAAAATCAATTCAAATAAGAACTCAAGATTGCTTTGATTCAAATTTGGCATATATGGACCATTCTTTGCCACCACTTGGTTTGTTTTTGCAAATCAAACTCAATTTCCTATCTCTAAGTCAAATTCACTTGTAGAGTCATAAAGAGAGGTATTCTACGAGGAATTGATCAAAGATTCATAAACTCCCCCTTTTTCCCATAATCAAACATTCTCCCCACAAGAGACCAACTTTTGACAAAAAGAGACAATAAGAGGATTTTGACAAAGCAAAAGCTCTATTCTACTATTTTCAAAATTCTCAAGTGGTAGCTGATCCATTTCTTGCTTTGGCCATATTTTCTCCCCCTTTGGCATCAAGCACCAAAACGGAATCAATTTGGGCCCTTTAACCCTATTGCCTCACCAAAATCTTCAACTAAGAGTAAAAAGGCAATAAGAGTACAAAGATGAACTTGGAATAAGTTACTCTTTCATCGGAGTGCAGTGGAAGTCTTGCATTGTCCAAGTCCACCTTTTCCCTTTCAAACCTCCTTTGAGACTAAATTAAGCAAACTCAAGCACACAGTTAGTCTCAAAGGGTCAAGTTGTAGCACATCTCCCCCTAAATTTGTGCATCACTTGCAAATGGACTTGTAAGGTCCGGGGAGTGCTTGTACAACTTGAGCACCATAAATAAACCACAAAATGCTTAAGGAACATGATCAAGGCATAAAACACATGTATGCTATAAATCAATCCAAGTTCCGCGAATCTAAGACATTTAGCTCACTGCGCAACTTGCAAAAGGTCTGCTCATCTAAAGGCTTGGTAAAGATATCGGCTAGCTGGGTCTCGGTGCTAACATGAAACACTTCGATATCTCCCTTTTGCTGGTGGTCTCTCAAAAAGTGATGCCGGATGTCAATGTGCTTTGTGCGGCTGTGTTCAAAAGGATTATCCGCCATGCGGATAGCACTCTCATTATCACATAGGAGTGGGACTTTGCTCAGATTGTAGCCAAAGTCCCTGAGGGTTTGCCTCATCCAAAGTAGTTGCGCGCAACACTGTCCTGCGGCAATGTACTCGGCCTCAGCGGTGGATAGGGCAACAGAAGTTTGTTTCTTAGAACTCCACGACACCAGGGACCTTCCTAAGAATTGGCACGTCCCCGATGTACTCTTCCTATCGACCTTACATCCAGCATAATCGGAGTCTGAATATCCAATCAAGTCAAAGGTGGACCCCTTTGGATACCAGATCCTGAAGCAAGGCGTAGCGTCTAAATATCTAAGAATTCGCTTCACAGCGACCAAGTGACATTCCCTTGGATCGGATTGAAATCTAGCACACATGCATACACTAAGCATAATATCCGGTCTACTAGCACATAAATAAAGTAGAGATCCTATCATAGACCGGTATGCCTTTTGATCAACGGACTTACCTCCTTTGTTGAGGTCGGTGTGTCCATCGGTTCCCATTGGAGTCTTTGCGGGCTTGGCGTCCTTCATCCCAAACCGCTTGATCAAGTCTTGCGTGTACTTCGTTTGGGAGATGAAGGTGCCATCCTTGAGTTGCTTCACTTGGAACCCAAGGAAATAGCTTAACTCGCCCATCATCGACATCTCAAACTTTTGGGTCATCACCCTGCTAAACTCTTCACAAGACTTTTGGTTAGTAGAACCAAATATTATGTCATCGACATAAATTTGGCACACGAAAAGATCACCATCACAAGTATTAGTAAAAAGAGTTGGATCGGCTTTCCCAACCTTGAAAGCATTAGCAATTAAAAAGTCTCTAAGGCATTCATACCATGCTCTTGGGGCTTGCTTAAGTCCATAGAGCGCCTTAGAGAGCTTACACACGTGGTCGGGGTACCGTTCATCCTCAAAGCCAGGGGGTTGCTGAAAGGGAAATGTGCCCTTGGGCCATTTCTAAGTATTTTGGTGATTTAGTGTCCAACACAAGTGCCTAAGTGTTAAATGGTGGACAAAGTACAAATCAAGTATAAAGGTATGTTTCTCAGACTTAGTACATTGTTTTAGAGACTAATGTATTGTGTCTAAGTGCTGGAAACAGGAAAAATCAAGTTGAGATTAAAGATGGCTTTGTTCAGCCATAGTCAGCTCTGTCTGGGTGCACCGGACAGTGTCCGATGCGCCAGGCTGGCTCAGGCAAACTTGCTGCTCTCGGGAAGTGATTAACGGCGTACAGCTAAAATTCACCAGACTGTCCGGTGTACACCGGACTGTCCGGTGAGCCAACGGTCGGCCGGGCCAACGGTCGGCCGCGTGATCCGCGCGAGACACGTGGCCAAGCCAACGGTCGGAAGGGGAGCACCGGACTATACGGTGTGCACCGGACAGTGTCCAGTGCGCCAATAGCTCCAAAGCGCCAACGATCGGCTTCGCCAAAGAAGGAAAGAAATCCGCACCGGACAGTGTCCGGTGGTGCACCGGACTGTCCGGTGCACCAGGCGACAGAAGGCAAGATTTACCTTCCTGGAATGCTCTCAACGGCTCCTAGCTGCCTTGGGGCTATAAAAGGGACCCCTAGGCGCATGGAGGAGAACACCAAGCATTCCCTGAGCATTGTTGATCACTCACACTTCATTCTTGCGCACTTGTTCGACACTCTTAGTGATTTGAGCTCTGTTCTAGTGAGAACCTCGAGATATTGTCTTGAGCTCAAGTCTTGCTCTTGTGTGTGCGTATTTGCTGTGGTTTTGAGTGTGTTGCTTCCCTCCCTTACTCTTGTGCTTCATATTGATTCTTATTGTAAGGGCGAGAGACTCCAAGTTGTGGAGATTCCTCGCAAACGGGAAAGAGTAAAGTAAAGAAGAACACCGTGGTATTCAAGTTGATCATTGGATCACTTGAGAGGAGTTGAGTGCAAATCTCGTCCGTTGGGACGCCACAACGTGGAGTAGGCAAGTTTTGTACTTGGCCGAACCACGGGATAAATCCTCGTGTCTCTTGTGCTTGTCCTTATTGTGTCTATTGTGTTTCACAAGAGCTCTCCTCTCTACTCACTTGATTTCATTGATCTAACCCTTAATCAAGTTTGTGGTGTTAAGTTTTAAGTTTTACAGGATCACCTATTCACCCCCCTCTAGGTGCTTTCAATCGGTATCAGAGCCATTCTCTTCAAGAAAGGGACTAACCGCCCGAAGAGATGGATCCTAGGGGCAAGGGGATTGTGATCAATGATAAGGAGTCCTTCGTAAATGAGCCTAAAGATGACAAGCCTACCGACTCGGGCTCGGGCCACAAACGAAAAGATGGGAAGAAGAAGAAGACGAGGCGCATCAAGGAGATCGTCTACTACGACGACAGCGACGAGTCCTCTTCTTCCCAAAAGGATGACGACAACAACTACGAGAAAAAGAAGACGGTTAACTCAAACTTCTCTTTCGATTATTCTCGTATTCCGCATAGTTCAAATGCACATTTGCTTTCCATTCCACTTGGTAAACCTCCTCATTTTGATGGAGAAGACTACGGATTTTGGAGTCACAAAATGCGTAGTCACCTGTTCTCTCTCCATCCTAGTATATGGGAGATAGTAGAGAGTGGAATGAAATTTGATAGCTCGGATAGTCCTTTATTTATAAATGAACAGATTCATAAAAATGCACAAGCTACTACTGTGTTGTTAGCCTCATTGTGGAGGGACGAGTACCATAAGGTGAGCGACTTGGACAATGCCAAGCAGATCTGGGACACCCTCAAGATCTCACATGAGGGGAACGACGTCACCATGCTCACCAAAATGGAGTTGGTGGAAGGCGAACTCGGGAGATTCGCGATGATTAGAGGGGAGGAGCCAACACAGACATACAACTGGCTCAAGACCCTCGTCAACAAGATAAGGAGCTACGGAAGCACGCGATGGACGGACCACGACGTTGTCCGCCTAATGCTAAGGTCCTTTACCGTCCTTGATCCACATCTTGTGAACAATATTCGTGAGAATCCTAGGTACACGAAGATGACGCCCGAGGAGATCCTTGGAAAGTTCGTAAGCGGGCGGATGATGATCAAGGAGGCTAGATACGTCGACGATGCATTAAATGGTCCAATCCAAGAGCCTCAAACTATTGCTCTCAAGGCAACAAGGAGCAAGGAGGCACTACCTAGCAAAGTGGCGCAAGTTGAGGCGGCCGGGCTTAATGAAGAAGAAATGGCCCTCATCATCAAGCGGTTCAAGACGACACTAAAGGGTCACAAGGAGCACACCAACAAGAACAAGACAAAGGGGAAACGCTCCTGCTTCAAATGTGGTAAGATTGGTCATTTTATCGCTAATTGTCCCGATAATGATAGTGACCAGGAAAAGAAGAGTGGAAAGTGGGAAAAGAAGAAAAATTACAAGAAGGCGAAGGGCGAGGCACATCTTGGAAAGGAGTGGGATTCAGATTGCTCCTCGTCCGACTCCGACAACGAAGGACTCGCCGCCACCGCCTTCAACAAGTCATCCCTCTTCCCAAACGAGCATCACACTTGCCTCATGGCAAGGCAAAAGAAGGTAAGCACTCATAATACTAGTACTTATGCTTCTTCAAGTGAGGATGAATCTAGTGATGATGATGAAATAGATTATTCATGTTTATTCAAGGGCCTAGATAGAACCAAGGTTGATAAAATTAATGAATTAATTGATGCCTTGAATGATAAGAATAGGTTATTAGAAAAACAAGAGGATCTTTTGTATGAAGAGCATGATAAATTTGTTAGTGCACAAAATTCTCTTGCTCTAGAAATTAAAAGGAATGAAATGCTTGCTTGTGAACTATCTACGTGTCATGAAACCATTTCTACTTTAAAAGGTGTTAATGATGATTTAAATGCTAAACTAGAAATAGCAAATAAATCCAACTCTTGTGTAGAACATGTTAAGATTTGCAATAGGTGCAAAGATTTTAATGTTGATGCTTGTAGTGAACACCTAGTTTGCATCTCTAAATTAAATGATGAAGTAGCTAGTCTTAATGCCCAACTTAAGACTGGCAAAAGTGATTTTGATAAACTAAAATTTGCTAGGGATGCCTACACGGTTGGTAGACACCCCTCAATTAAGGATGGGCTTCGCTTCAAGAGGGAAGCCAAGAACTTGACAAGCCATAAGGCTCCCATCCCCATCAAGGAGAAAGGGAAGGCCCCTATGGCAAATAGTGTGCAAAAGAACCATGCTTTCTTATATCATGATAGGAGATATTCTAGGAATGTTCATTATGATAGGAGTTGTAATGCTTACAATTCAAATGCCATGATCGCTTCTAGTTCTTCTATTATGCATGATAGAAATTTGACTAGGAAAAATGTTATGCCTAGAAGAAATGTTGTTCATGTTTCTAGGAAAGTAAACAATGAACCTTCTACAATTTATCATGATTGCAATGCTTCATTTGCAATTTGTAGAAAGGATAGGAAAGTGATTGCTAGGAAACTAGGGGCAAAATGCAAGGGTGATAAGACTTGCATTTGGGTCCCTAAGACTATTGTGACTAACCTTGTAGGACCCAACATGAGTTGGGTACCTAAGACCCAAGCCTAAATTTGCCTTGCAGGTTTATGCATCCGGGGGCTCAAGCTGGATTATCGACAGCGGATGCACAAACCACATGACGGGGGAAAAGAGGATGTTCTCTTCCTACGTCAAGAACAAGGATCCCCAAGATTCAATCATATTCGGTGATGGGAACCAAGGCAAGGTGAAAGGGTTAGGAAAAATTGCTATTTCATCCGAGCACTCCATTTCTAATGTGTTCTTAGTTGAGTCGCTTGGATATAACTTGTTGTCTGTGAGTCAATTATGTAATATGGGATATAATTATCTATTCACAAATGTAGATGTGTCTGTCTTTAGAAGAAGTGATGGTTCATTAGCTTTTAAGGGTGTATTAGACGGCAAACTTTATTTAGTTGATTTTGCAAAAGATGAGGCCGGTCTAGATGCATGCTTAATTGCTAAGACTAGCATGGGTTGGCTATGGCATCGCCGCTTAGCACATGTAGGGATGAAGAACCTTCACAAGCTTCTAAAGGGAGAACACGTGATAGGTCTAACTAATGTTACTTTCGAAAAAGATAGACCATGTGCAGCTTGTCAAGCAGGGAAACAGGTGGGAAGCTCTCATCATGCCAAAAATGTGATGACAACATCAAGACCCCTGGAGTTACTTCATATGGACCTCTTCGGACCCGTCGCCTATCTAAGCATAGGAGGAAGTAAGTATGGCCTTGTTATAGTTGATGATTTTTCCCGCTTCACGTGGGTATTCTTTTTGCAGGATAAATCTGAAACCCAAGGGACCCTCAAGCGCTTCCTAAAGAGATCTCAAAACGAGTTTGAGCTCAAGGTGAAGAAGATAAGAAGCGACAATGGGTCCGAGTTCAAGAACCTCAAGTGGAGGAGTATCTTGAGGAGGAAGGAATTAAGCACGAGTTCTCCGCTCCCTACACAACACAGCAAAATGGTGTGGTAGAGAGGAAGAACATGACGCTTATAGACATGGCAAGGACGATGCTTGAAGAGTTCAAGACCCCCGAGTGCTTCTGGTCGGAAGCCGTGAACACGGCTTGCCACGCCATCAACAGGGTCTACCTTCATCGCCTCCTCAAGAAGACTTCGTATGAACTACTAACCGGTAACAAACCCAATGTTTCTTATTTCCGAGTTTTTGGGAGTAAATGCTACATTCTAGTGAAGAAGGGTAGGAATTCCAAATTTGCTCCCAAAGCGGTAGAAGGGTTTTTGTTAGGTTATGACTCAAATACAAAGGCGTATAGAGTCTTCAACAAATCATCGGGTTTGGTTGAAGTCTCTAGCGACGTTGTATTTGATGAGACTAATGGCTCTCCAAGAGAGCAAGTTGCCGATTTTGATGATGTAGATGAAGAAGATGTTCCAACTGCCGCAATACGCACCATGGCGATTGGAGATGTGCGACCACAGGAACAAAAGGAGCAAGATCAACCTTCTTCCTCAACAATGGTGAATCCCCCAACTCAAGACGATGAACAGGTTCATCAAGAGGAGGCGTGTGATCAAGGGGGAGCACAAGATAATCATGTAATGGAGGAAGAAGCACAATCGGCACCTCCAACCCAAGTTCGAGCGATGATTCAAAGGGATCATCCCGTCGACCAGATTTTGGGTGACATTAGCAAGGGAGTAACTACTCGATCTCGATTAGTTAATTTTTGTGAGCATTACTCCTTTGTCTCTTCTATTGAGCCTTTTAGGGTAGAGGAGGCCTTGCTAGATCCGGACTGGGTGTTGGCCATGCAAGAGGAGCTCAATAACTTCAAGAGAAATGAAGTTTGGACACTGGTGCCTCGTCCCAAGCAAAATGTTGTGGGAACCAAGTGGGTGTTTCGCAACAAACAAGACGAGCACGGGGTGGTGACAAGGAACAAGGCTAGACTTGTGGCAAAAGGTTATGCCCAAGTCGCAGGTTTGGACTTTGAGGAGACTTTTGCTCTTATGGCTAGACTAGAGTCCATTCGCATTTTGCTAGCATATGCCGCTCACCATTCTTTCAGGTTGTTCCAAATGGATGTGAAGAGCGTTTTCCTCAACGGGCCAATCAAGGAGGAGGTGTACGTGGAGCAACCCCCTGGATTCGAGGATGAACGGTACCCCGACCACGTGTGTAAGCTCTCTAAGGCGCTCTATGGACTTAAGCAAGCCCCAAGAGCATGGTATGAATGCCTTAGAGACTTTTTAATTGCTAATACTTTCAAGGTTGGGAAAGCCGATCCAACTCTTTTTACTAAGACTTGTGATGGTGATCTTTTTGTGTGCCAAATTTATGTCAATGACATAATATTTGGTTCTACTAATCAAAAGTCTTGTGAAGATTTTAGCAGGGTGATGACTCAAAAGTTTGAGATGTCGATGATGGGCGAGTTAAGCTATTTCCTTGGGTTCCAAGTGAGGCAACTCAAGGACGGGACCTTCATCTCCCAAACGAAGTACACGCAAGACTTGATCAAGCGGTTTGGGATGAAGGACGCCAAGCCCGCAAAGACACCAATGGGAACCGACAGACACATTGACCTCAACAAAGGAGGTAAGTTCATTGATCAAAAGGCATACCGGTCTATGACAGGGTCTTTACTTTATTTATGTGCTAGTAGACCGGATATTATGCTTAGCGTATGCATGTGTTCTAGATTTCAATCCGATCCAAGGGAATGTCACTTAGTGGTGGTGAAGCGAATTCTTAGATATTTAGTGGCTATGCCTTGCTTCGGGATCTGGTATCCAAAGGGGTCTACCTTTGACTTGATTGGATATTCAGACTCCGACTATGCTGGATGTAAGGTCGATAGGAAGAGTACATCGGGGACGTGCCAATTCTTAGGAAGGTCCCTGGTGTCTTGGAGTTCTAAGAAACAAACTTCTGTTGCCCTATCCACCGCTGAGGCCGAGTACGTTGCCGCAGGACAGTGTTGCGCGCAACTACTTTGGATGAGGCAAACCCTCAGGGACTTTGGCTACAATCTGAGCAAAGTCCCACTCCTATGTGATAATGAGAGTGCTATCCGCATGGCGGATAATCCTGTTGAACACAGCCGCACAAAGCACATAGACATCCGGCATCAATTTTTGAGAGACCATCAACAAAAGGGAGATATCGAAGTGTTTCATGTTAGCTCCGAGAACCAGCTAGCCGATATCTTTACCAAACCTTTAGATGAGCAGACCTTTTGCAAGTTGCGTAGTGAGCTAAATGTCTTAGATTCGCGGAACTTGGATTGATTTATAGCATACATGTGTTTATGCCTTTGATCATGTTCCTTAATGCATTTTGTTGTTTATTTATGGTGCTCAAGTTGTACAAGCACTCCCCGGACCTCACAAGTCCCTTGCAAGTGATGCACAAATTTAGGGGGAGATGTGCTACAACTTGACCCTTTGAGCCTAACTGTGTGCTTGAGTTTGCTTAATTTAGTCTCAAAGGAGGTTTGAAAGGGAAAAGGTGGACTTGGACCATGCAAGACTTCCACTGCACTCCGATGAAAGAGTAACTTATTCCAAGTTCATCCTTGTACTCTTATTGCCTTTTTACTCTTAGTTGAAGATTTTGGTGAGGCAATGGGGTTAAAGGGCCAAAATTGATCCCGTTTTGGTGCTTGATGCCAAAGGGGGAGAAAATAAGGCCAAAGCAATATATGGATCAGCTACCACTTGTGAATTTTGAAAATAGTAGAGTTAGAGTTTTTGTTTGTCAAAATACTCTTGTTTGCCTCTTATTGTCAAAAGTTGGTCTCTTGTGGGGAGAAGGCTTAATTATGGGAAAAAGGGGGAGTTTTTGAATCCTTGATCAATTTCTCGTGAAATATATCTCTTTATGTTTGAACATGTGTGTTCGACTTAGAGATAGGAAATTGAGGTTGATTTGCAAAAACAAACCAAGTGGTGGCAAAGAATGATCCATATATGTCAAATTTGAATCAAAACAATTTTGAGTTCTTATTTGAAGTGATTTTGCACTTGTTCTACTTGCTTTATGTTGTGTTGGCATAAATCACCAAAAAGGGGGAGATTGAAAGGGAAATGTGCCCTTGGGCCATTTCTAAGTATTTTGGTGATTTAGTGTCCAACACAAGTGCCTAATGTTAAATGGTGGACAAAGTACAAATCAAGTATAAAGGTATGTTTCTCAGACTTAGTACATTGTTTTAGAGACTAATGTATTGTGTCTAAGTGCTGGAAATAGGAAAAATGAAGTTGAGATTAAAGATGGCTTTGTTCAGCCATAGTCAGCTCTGTCTGGGTGCACCGGACAGTGTCCGGTGCGCCAGGCTGGCTCAGGCGAACTTGCTGCTCTCGGGAAGTGATTAACGGTGTACGGCTAAAATTCACCGGACTGTCCGGTGTACACCGGACTGTCCGATGAGCCAACAGTCGGTCGGGCCAACGGTCGGCCGCGTGATCCGCGCGTGACACGTGGCCAAGCCAACGGTCGGAAGGGGAGCACCGGACTGTCCGGTGCGCCAACGGCTCCAAAGCTCTAACGGTCGGCTTCGCCAAAGAAGGAAAGAAATCCGCACCGGACAGTGTCCGGTGCACCAGGCGACAGAAGGCAAGATTTGCCTTCCTGGAATGCTCTCAACGGCTGCTAGCTGCCTTGGGGCTATAAAAGGGACCCCTAGGCGCATGGAGGAGAACACCAAGCATTCCCTGAGCATTGTTGATCACTCACACTTCATTCTTGCGCACTTGTTCGACACTCTTAGTGATTTGAGCTCTGTTCTAGTGAGAACCTCGAGATATTGTCTTGAGCTCAAGTCTTGCTCTTGTGTGTGCGTATTTGCTGTGGTTTTGAGTGTGTTGCTTCCCTCCCTTACTCTTGTGCTTCATATTGATTCTTATTGTAAGGGCGAGAGACTCCAAGTTGTGGAGATTCCTCGCAAACGGGAAAGAGTAAAGTAAAGAAGAACACTGTGGTATTCAAGTTGATCATTGGATCACTTGAGAGGAGTTGAGTGCAACTCTCGTCCGTTGGGACACCACAACGTGGAGTAGGCAAGTTTTGTACTTGGCCGAACCACGGGATAAATCCTCGTGTCCCTTGTGCTTGTCCTTATTGTGTCTATTTTATTTCACAAGAGCTCTCCTCTCTACTCACTTGATTTCATTGATCTAACCCTTAATCAAGTTTGTGGTGTTAAGTTTTAAGTTTTACAGGATCACCTATTCACCCCCCCTCTAGGTGCTTTCAGTTGCTCCACGTACACCTCCTCCTTGATTGGCCCATTGAGGAACGCGCTCTTCACATCCATTTGGAACAACCTGAAAGAATGGTGAGTGGCATAGGGTAACAATATGCGAATTGACTCTAGCCTAGCCATAGGAGCAAAAGTCTCCTCAAAGTCCAAACCTGCGACTTGGGCATAACCTTTTGCCACAAGTCTTGCCTTGTTCCTTGTCACCACCCCATGCTCATCTTGTTTGTTGCGGAACACCCACTTGGTTCCCACAACATTTTGCTTGGGACGAGGCACCAGGGTCCAAACTTCATTTCTCTTGAAGTTGTTGAGCTCTTCCTGCATGGCCAACACCCAGTCCGGATCTAGCAAGGCCTCTTCTACCCTGAAAGGCTCAATAGAAGAGACAAAGGAGTAATGCTCACAAAAATTAACTAATCGAGACCGAGTAGTTACTCCCTTGCTAATGTCACCCAAAATCTGGTCGACGGGATGATCCCTTTGAATCATCGCTCGGACTTGAGTTGGAGGTGCCGGTTGTGCTTCTTCCTCCATTTCATGATCATCTTGTGCTCCCCCTTGATCACATGTCTCCTCTTGATGAACCTGTTCATCGTCTTGAGTTGGGGGATGCACCATTGTTGAGGAAGAAGGCTGATCTTGCTCATTTTGTTCCTGTGGCCGCACATCTCCAATCGCCATGGTGCGCATTGCGGCCGTCGGAACGTCTTCTTCATCTACATCATCAAGATCAACAACTTGCTCTCTTGGAGAGCCATTAGTCTCATCAAATACAACGTTGCTAGAGACTTCAACCAAACCCGATGATTTGTTGAAGACTCTATACGCCTTTGTATTTGAGTCATAACCTAACAAAAACCCTTCTACAGCTTTGGGAGCAAACTTAGAATTCCTACCTTTCTTCACTATAATGTAACATTTGCTCCCAAATACACGAAAGTAAGACACATTGGGTTTGTTACCGGTTAGAAGCTCATATGAAGTCTTCTTGAGAAGGCGATGAAGGTAGACCCGGTTTATGGCGTGGCAAGCTGTGCTCACGGCTTCCGTCCAAAACTGTTCGGGCGTCTTGAATTCACCAAGCATCGTCCTCGCCATGTCTAGTAGCGTCCTGTTCTTCCTCTCTACCACACCATTTTGCTGTGGTGTGTAGGGAGCGGAGAACTCGTGCTTGATTCCTTCCTCCTCAAGGTACTTCTCCACTTGAAGGTTCTTGAACTCGGACCCATTGTCGCTCCTTATCTTCTTCACTTTGAGCTCAAACTCGTTTTGGGCTCTCCTTAGGAAGCGCTTGAGGGTCCCTTGGGTTTCAGATTTATCCTGCAAAAAGAATACCCAAGTGAAGCGGGAAAAATCATCAACTATAACAAGACCATACTTACTTCCTCCTATGCTTAGATAGGCGATGGGTCCGAAGAGGTCCATATGAAGTAACTCCAGGGGTCTTGATGTTGTCATCACATTTTTGGCATGATGAGAGCTTCCCACCTGTTTGCCTGCTTGACAAGCTGCACAAGGTCTATCTTTTTCGAAAGTTACATTAGTTAGACCTATCACGTGTTCTCCCTTTAGAACCTTGTGAAGGTTCTTCATCCCTACATGTGCTAAACGGCGATGCCACAGCCAGCCCATGCTAGTCTTAGCAATTAAGCATGCATCTAGACCGGCCTCCTCTTTTGCAAAATCAACTAAATAAAGTTTGTCGTCTAGTACACCCTTAAAGGCTAATGAACCATCACTTCTTCTAAAGACAGACACATCTACATTTGTGAATAAACAGTTATATCCCATATTACAAAGTTGACTCACAGACAACAAGTTATATCCAAGCGACTCAACTAAGAACACATTAGAAATAGAGTGCTCGGATGAAATAGCAATTTTACCTAACCCTTTCACCTTGCCTTGGTTCCCATCACCGAATATGATTGAATCTTGGGGATCCTTGTTCTTGACGTAGGAAGAGAACATCCTCTTCTCCCCTGTCATGTGGTTTGTGCATCCGCTGTCAATAATCCAGCTTGAGCCCCCGGATGCATAAACCTGCAAGGCAAATTTAGGCTTGGGTCTTAGGTACCCAACTCATGTTGGGTCCTACAAGGTTAGTTACAATAGTCTTAGGGACCCAAATGCAAGTTTTGTCTCCCTTACATTTGGCCCCTAATTTCCTAGCAATTACCTTCTTATCCTTTCTACAAATAGCAAAGGAAGCATTGCAAGCATCATAAATTGTAGAAGGTTCATTTATTACTTTCCTAGGAGCATGAACAATATTTCTTCTAGGCATATGATGAACAACATTTTTCCTAGTCAAATTTCTATCATTCATAATAGAAGAATTGGAAGCAATCATGACATGAGAGTTAAAAGCATCATAACTTCTATAAACATTCCTAGAATGTCTCCTATCATGATACATGAAAGCATGGTTCTTTTGATCCCTACTAGCCATAGGGGCCTTCCCTTTCTCCTTGGCGGAGATGGAAGCCTTATGGCTTGTTAAGTTCTTGACTTCCCTTTTGAAACCAAGACCATCCTTAATTGAGGGGTGTCTACCAATCGTGTAGGCATCCCTTGCAAATTTTAGCTTGTCAAGTTCACTTTTGCTAGTCTTGAGTTGGGCATTAAGACTAGCCACTTCATCATTCAATTTAGAAATTGAAACTAGGTGTTCACTACAAGCATCAACAATAAGATCTTTACACCTATTGCAAATTTCAACATGTTCTACACAAGATGTTGATTTATTAGCTATTTCTAACTTAGCATTCAAATCATCATTTATGCTCTTTAAGCTAGAAATAGAGTCATGACATGTAGACAGTTCACAAGAAAGCATTTCATTCCTTTTAATTTCTAATGCAAGAGAATTTTGTGCCTCTACAAATTTATCATGCTCTTCATACAAAAGATCCTCTTGCTTTTCTAACAACCTATTCTTATCATTTAAGGCATCAATTAATTCATTAATCTTATCAACCTTAGTTCTATCTAGGCCCTTGAATAAACATGAATAGTCTATTTCATCATCATCACTAGACTCATCCTCACTTGAAGAAGCATAAGTGGTATTGTTTCGAGTACATACCTTCTTCTCCTTTGCCATGAGGCATGTGTGATGCTCGTTTGGGAAAAAGGAATGATTTGTTGAAGGCGGTGGCGGCGAGTCCTTCGTTGTCGGAGTCGGACGAGGAGCAATCCGAATCCCACTCCTTTCCAAGACGTGCCTCGCCCTTTGCCTTCTTATAGTTCTTCTTCTTTTCCCACTTTCCACTCTTCTTTTCCTGGTCACTATCATTATCGGGGCAATTAGCGATGAAATGACCAATCTTACCACATTTGAAGCAGGAGCGCTTCCCCTTCGTCTTGTTCTTGTTGGGGTGCTCCTTGCGACCCTTTAGCGCCGTCTTGAACCGCTTGATAATGAGGGCCATTTCTTCCTCATTAAGCCCGGCCGCCTCAACTTGTGCCACCTTGCTAGGTAGCACCTCCTTGCTCCTTATTGTTTTGAGAGCAACAGTTTGAGGCTCGTGGATTGGGCCATTCAATGCATCATCCACGTATCTCGCCTCCTTGATCATCATTCGCCCGCTTACAAATTTCCCAAGAATTTCTTCGGGCGACATCTTGGTGTACCTAGGATTCTCACGAATATTGTTTACAAGATGTGGATCAAGGACAATAAAGGACCTTAGCATTAGGCGGACGACGTCGTGGTCCGTCCATCGCGTGCTTCCATAGCTCCTTATCTTATTGACGAGGGTCTTGAGCCTATTGTACGTTTGGGTTGGCTCCTCCCCCCTGATCATCGCGAATCTCCCGAGTTCGCCCTCCACCAACTCCATCTTGGTGAGCATGGTAACGTCGTTCCCCTCATGTGAGATCTTGAGGGTGTCCCAAATCTGCTTGGCGTTATCCAAGCCGCTCACCTTATGGTATTCATCCCTGCACAATGATGCTAGAAGAACAGTAGTAGCTTGTGCATTTTTGTGAATTTGCTCATTAATAAATATAGGACTATCAGTACTATCAAATTGCATTCCACTCTCAACTATCTCCCATATGCTTCGATGGAGAGAGAACAAGTGACTACGCATTTTGTGACTCCAAAATCCGTAGTCCTCTCCATCAAAATGAGGAGGTTTACCAAGTGGAATGGAGAGTAAATGAGCATTGGTACTTTGAGGAATACAAGAGTAATCAAAAGATAAGTTAGAATTAACCGTCTTCTTTTTCTCGTAGTCGTTGTCGTCATCCTTTTGGGAGGAGGAAGATTCGTCGCTGTCGTAGTAGACTATCTCCTTGATGCGCCTTGTTTTCTTCTTCCTCCCGTCTTTTCTTTTGTGGCCCGAGCCTGAGTCAGTAGGCTTGTCATCCTTTGGATCATTGACGAAGGACTCCTTCTCCTTATCATTGACCACCATCCCCTTGCCCTTAGGATCCATCTCTTCGGGCAACTAGTCCCTTTCTTGAAGAGAACGACTCTGATACCAATTGAGAGCACCTAGAGGGGGGGGTGAATAGGTGATCTTGTAAAAACTTGAAACTTAATCCACAAAACTTGATTAGGAGTTAGCACAATTAAGCCAAGTGGCTAGAGAGGAGAGCTTGCATAACACGATAACCACAAAGAGATCAACACAGAGATGGCACAGTGGTTTATCCCGTGGTTCGGCCAAGTCCAACACTTGCCTACTCCACGTTGTGGCGTCCCAACGGACGAGGGTTGCAATCAACCCCTTTCAAGCGGTCCAAAGACCCACTTGAATACCACGGTGTTTTGCTTTCACTTTACTATATCCCACTTGCGAGGAATCTCCACAACTTGGAGCCTCTCGCCCTTACACTTTGATGTTCACAAAGAAGCATGGAGTAAGGGAGGGATGAGCAACGCACACAAGACACGAAATCAGAGTACCAACATGCACACAAGTCACAACAAGAGCTCACAACACAACCCGGTGAGTTCACAACTCAAATGGAGCTCTAGTTGCTATCACAAAGAATCAAATGCGCGGAATCGAAGTCTTGGTGCTTAGGAATGCTTAGAGAATGCTTGATATACTCCTCCATGCACCTAGGGGCCCCTTTTATAGCCCCAAGGCAGCTAGGAGCCGTTGAGAGCATTTCAAGAAGGCAATTCTTGCCTTCTGTCGCCAGGCGCACCAGACAGTCCGGTGCACCACCGGACACTGTCCGGTGCGGATCTCCTTCCTTATTTGGCGAAGCAGACCGTTGGCGCTTTGGAGCCGTTGGCGCACCGGACACTGTCTGGTGCCCCTTTCTAGCCGTTGGCTCGGCCACGCGTCGCGCACGGATTACGCGGCCGACCGTTGGCTCACCGGACAGTCCGATGAATTATAGTCGTACGTCGCCGACGATTTCCCGAGAGCAGCAAGTTCGCCTGAGTCAGCCTGGCGCACCGGACACTGTCTGGTGCACCACCGGACAGTTCGGTGCACCCAGACTGAGCTGACTTCGGCTGAACAAATCCATCTTTAATTCCAACTTGATTTTTCCTGTTTCCAGCACTTAGACATAATACATTAGTCTCCAAAACAATATACTAAGTCTTAGAAACATACCTTTATACTTGATTTGTACTTTGTCCACCATTTAACACTTAGGCACTTGTGTTGGACACTAAATCACCAAAATACTTAGAAATGGCCCAAGGGCACATTTCCCTTTCAGCAATTCTCTTTATCTTCGGCCAGATGTCTCCGAAGATCTTCAATTTCGGTTTTCTGGGCCTCGGCCTGAGCTTTATAATTAGCTTCGTCTTCCTTCACTTTATTTACCAAAGAAATCAAAATTTTATCTTTCTCTAGACCTTTGTTTCTTAGGTCAATCACCTCGGATTGAAGGTTGTTAAGAGCCATCATACAACCTTCGTCTTTGGCGCTTTTCTGAGCCCTCAAGGCATTACTAAGAATTAATCCCTGTAAGGAAGAAGAAACAATTAAGTATGACAATGAAAACTTCGTTTCTAACTTCAAAGTCAATTTTTATACCTTTATGCTATTGTACGCAAGGCTGTCAGCAAGATCATGCTTCGATAAGACCGAAAGGTCCTCTTCAAGTTTCGGAAATCCCATACTCTTAGCTATCTCTCGGCAAACAGATATTTCTTTGTTATCCGGGAGACAGTACATGAAATCTTCTTCGTTACTACCATTAAACACTAAGGCCCCCTTCGGATATTTCAATCTTTGGGCGTAGTGTCTAGCTTCTAGTATTTCTTCTTGGGATAGGTTCTTCCCCGAAGCATGTCGAATGATGTAGTCAACATTTTCGTTCAGAGCTTCGGGAGCAGGAGCTTCGATCTTTTCAGGTGCAATCTGCCCTGCCGTTTTTCCTCAGGCGCGGCAGGCTTCGTCTCGATGGGCACTGAAGGCCCAGCTTCGGCTTCGGCCTGAACTTTCATAGCTTCGACAATTTTCTTAGGGGCAGGGCTCAGGGCCTTCGTAGTCTCTATAACAGCGTCTAGTACGTTGGCCATCCTTCTCCTCTTGGGAGTTGTGGCAGGAATTTTTTGCATCTGTGGCAAATCTGCCTCTGTCGGTGGGCTCAGGATTTCTGGCGTTTTTTCACCTTTTCCACCTGTGGCTCTTCAGCTTTATCATCTCTAACTTTGGCCGGCCCGACTGTAGGCACCTTCAGCACTATAATCGGCTCTTAAGTACTCTGCACAATCAGAGCAGCTTCCTTGGCCTAGGCAGCTGAAGAGGTCCCTGCACCAAATTTAGGCACCACAGCCGGTTCAATGTAACGCGGCCGGTGGGTCAGAACCTTCATCTTTTTGCCCTTCGGCTCAGCTGAAATGGCCGAAGCGGCAGTCTTCCTCTTTTTCTCTTTCCCTCGTAGCGGATAATGGTAATCAGGGTATACGAAGCCAATAGCATCAAATACCCTGTTTAATCTTTTCTTGCCCCGACCTCCAAAGGCTGCGGACAGAGCATTATCTTCGGCCTTGGAGTATGCTCCAAGTAGCTCATCACTGGTAGCTTCAACACACTTCAGCCAATCGTCGTTGTCCCCTTCGGCATATCCCAGCTCTCCACAAGTGGCCATACCCTGAAGGATATATGCTCTTGAATCAAATCCCTTCTGCCAATGAAGGCACACATAGTGCTAAAAGCCCTCTGACATGCTTCGACCTATGGACTTTGGAGGCCGAACCGAGACCACATTGGTCGCTGAATGATTTCTTTGATGTCTTCCCTTGCCTTTAAATCATTTTTCACATAAAACCACTCCCCCATCCAGGACCCAGGCCATCTTTTCCAGAATGTTGGTATCGGGTGGCTTGCATTGGGGCAAGCAATAAATCCATAACAACCGAAGTTGTTGTGGTACTGTTCTTTGCCAGTAGCCTTCGTCTCATACAAGAGCTCGTGCATGCTGCAGAAGCACTTCGCACTCGGCTCCAGCCCTTGACTCCTTACAGCCCAGACAAAAATCCCCATCCTAATTATAGCTTCGGGGGTGATCTGATGATGGAAGATCTGGTATATCTTCAGCACTTCAACCACAAACTTGCTTAAAGGGAACCGAAGACGAGCCTTAAAAAAGCTTCGGTAGATAACAACTTCATTTTCCTCAGGGGCAGGGACGATGTTGTCTCCGCCAACTCTCACGATAGACATGTCACGAAAGTACCTTCCTCTCATGTTGTCAAGATGACTCTATTTAATAGTCGATTTTCCGAAGACAGCATGGTTTGGTCGCCAGGGCCGATCTTCAGAATCTTCATCTCCACTTTCCACATCATAACTATCACTGTCATCAGTATCTTTAGACAAACCTTCCAGTATTTCTTTAGTAATCTTCTCTGTGTTTGTTTTTTACATAGACTCAATAAACTCGGCGATAAAAGGATCTGTAGCTTTCTTTTCTTCAAACAACTTCGTCTCCTCAGTTAGCTTCGTCTTCACAGTCATCTTCTTTTCCTCAATCATCTTTTCCCTAGACATGGTGAAAACACGTCTTTAAACCGAAGCTCGAAAAGCTTGAAAATCAGGCAAGAGCTAGTGAGCAAGAGCTAAAAAGTTTAAGAAAATAATGCAAATGGTACAAATGGCGTATCAAATGTTGCCGGTGTGGGTTCATATTTATACGCCCAGTGCTTTGCAACTTGGTGGACCCCATCTGTCATTGACTATTGCTATTCTAGCAAAGGGAAGGTGTTTTTTCGGACCTTCGGCTTAAGGCCTTCGTTCGTGTCGCAGTCTAATTTCGTTGTTATAACAAATTAATACTGCGAGGGGCTACTGTTGGGGGCCTTCGTCTTCCGAAGGTCCTCAAAAACATGATTTAACAATGTTTCCCAAGTGTAATATATGTACAAGTACCTTCGGACTCGGAATAAAATTGTACACAATATGAAAAGCATGGTCGAGACGAAGGTTGATGCAGCTCCGAAGCTACTCGGAATGGAGCTTCGGCTCAGCGACAGAAAAATGAACTGACTTAAAGGGGAAAAGGCTATCTAGTCCTCGTTGGATTGTCCTTAAGTCAATAGTAAACATAAGGGGCATGAATGTAATTTTACATAGGTTGCGCCCTGTGCCTATAAATAGATGAACAATACCCCCGTATTGTTCACGCTGACTTGTATTCGCTCATGCGTTACGCTTGGACTTTTGCCCTCTGTCAAGCCGAAGGTACAAATGTAATTCAATATTGCTCTTGTTCATTCAGGATGATATAATAAAGATATATTGATAATGTCATATTATTGTTCATCTTGTCTTTCATATCTCATATGCTTCTTCTTTCATTAACATATACTGTGACGATGAAGGTACTTCCTTCATGACCTTCGTCTAAAGATCATTATATCCTAAGGGAGATAATGCTTTGAAGGACGAAGGTCATTAACCTTTAACATTCTGTGTTGCCTTGTTCATAACTCATAGCATTTGAGAACAAGTCCCCAACGGATACCTAACAACATTATCACAAACCTGAAATCTAACTTCACTAGCTTAGAGTTCTTTGATTTCTACGAGCAGAGGAGCATCCAGATCAAGTAAGCATCAGTGGCACACCCAAGAGCTAATGGGCAGGTGGAAAGAGCCAACGGGATGATACTTGATGCACTCAAGAAAAAGGTGTTCGACAAGAGCGAAAAGCTTGCAGGAAAATGGATCAAAGAACTACCGAATGTGGTCTGGAGCCTGCGAACCCAGCCAAGTTGGGCCTTGCATGGAAACACCCCATTCTTCATGGTGTATGGGTCGAAGGCAGTATTACCAGCGGATCTGATCTTTGGAGCACCCAGGCTAACAGTTAAATGTATAGCTGAGGCAGAAGCAACCAGGTTGGAAGATGTTGATACATTAGACGAAGAACGTCTGAATTTTGTCATTCAGTCAGCTAGATACCAGCAAACTCTGAGGCGCTACCACGACAAAGCAGTGGGACATCGACCTTTGCAGTAGGAGACCTAGTCCTCCGCCGAGTGCTGACGGGAGAAGGACGACACAAACTGTCACCCCCACAGGAAGGACCATTCATCACTGCAGAGGTTACTCAACCAGGATCCTACCGACTTACCCAAATGGACGGAACTGAAGTGGGGAATTTGTGGAATATTGAGCACCTTAGGAAATTCTATATGTAGCAGTACCTCGAAAATCTGGTGGACAAGTTGTACTTTGCAAGCAAAAGGTCTCATTATTAATAAAGCTTCTATGTTCTACCGCATACAGACTCTTAATCAACAATCGACTTAAATTCAGAGACGACTTAAAACCGGCGCAACATACCTTCACGCTTACATGACTTAGGGCGACTACGATGCCCTACTAACGGAGCAACCAGCTTAAGTCGGAAACGCCTTAAGTCGGTGCGACATGCTCACGCTTAGATGACTTAGGGTGACTACTATACCCTACTAACGGAGCAATCGACTTAAGTCAGAAATGCCTTAAGTCGGTGCGACATGCTCACGCTTACATGACTTAGGGTGACTACTATACACTACTAATGGAGTAATCGACTTAAGTCAGAAATGCCTTAAGTCGGTGCGACATGCTCACGCTTACATGACTTAGGGTGACTACTATACCCTACTAACGGAGCAATCGGCTTAAGTCAGAAAAGCTTTAAGTCGGTGCGACATGCTCACGCTTACATGACTTAGGGTGACTACTATACCCTACTAACAGAGCAATCGGCTTAAGTCAAAAACGCCTTAAGTCGGTGCGACATGCTCACGCTTACATGACTTAGGGTGACTACTATACCCTACTAATGGAGCAATCGGCTTAAGTCGGAAACACCTTAAGTCGGTGCGACATGGTCACACTTACATGACTTAGGTTGACTACTATACCCTACTAACGGAGCAATCGACTTAAGTCGGAAACACTTTAAGTCGGTGCGACATGCTCACGCTTGCATAGGGTGATTACTATACCCTAGTAACAAAACAACCAACTTAAGCCGGAAATGCCCTAAGTCAATACGACATGCTCACACTCGCATATCCAAAGGGTGATCTCAACACCCTACTAATGGAATAGTCGGCTTAATCTATCATAGCGTGATCTCGTATACATGAACTCTATGATACACCGTCTTGACAAAAAGTACCAACTCAATGAAAAGTGCTTTTTGTCCAAACAAATCAAAGTTTGTCTTCATCACACAATTACTGTGCAGGAGCATTCTTGTAGGGGACCTTGCCAGCAGGATCACCAGAAGAAGATGGTTTGCTCACACCAGCGGAGACAGCGAGAACGTCAGCAACAATGTCCTCAGGCACCACAACACCAGGTCTTTTCATTAGGATGCACCCAGCATGAACAGCTTTGTCCATCGCTTTGTCACACATTGCTTTCATGATACTACGGTCATCCTCTAAGGCCTTAATGTCGTGACGAGCGATTTCCAACTCCTACGAAACAAGTTTCTTCGAGGCACACAACTCCTTGATGACAGAATCTTTTGAAGACAGTAACTTATTAAGCCAAGACACTTTAGTCTGGGAGGCCCTCAACTCATCCCTATGATGGTCAAGCTCTAACATGGTAAAACGATGACTCCTCTCCAAAATAGTAAGGGAATTGTTGGCATCACGGTATAGTCTATCCAGACTGTCACGGAAATCAAGAAGCGTTCGCCTCTCCTCCTACAGGCAAGAAGAGCACTGAACATCGAAGTAACGGCGTGAAATAGAAGCATCATGAACAATTAGGAACATCTACCTAATGGGCCTCTTCTCTGAATCAAGCTGAGTGTTCAAGGAAGAGTTCAAGGTCCGAGCGCCATCCAAGAACACAGAAACCTGGTTCAGGTCGGCTTGACTCTAAGCGCACCTTTCCTTGGCGTCAGAGCACCGTTGAGTCAAAACTGGTAAAGCAATAAGGAAAAAATACAGGAGGTAAAACGAGAGAAGCAATGAATAGCAAAGAAAGCTACCGACCCACTAACCGATGTTTGAGGCTTTTAGACCATCTATTTGCCTCTGGAGCAGGAGAGGATTTCACTGCAGCAAGGACAAAACCTGATCGGGCACAGGGGCACCATAAGACCTCAACTGGGTGACACAGAGTTCAGAACATTCTGCAAACACAAAAGTTGGCAAAGGAGCCTATTTGTCGACATAAGTAAAGTAGGGCAAAGGTCAGCTCACTTGAAGGTTAGAAAGGAACAAGGGAAATCCCAGAGCTAGAGGCATTGGTGTGCTGTTAGACGGTGGAGTATCGACAGAAGCAATATTGAGAGCAGACTCGAGATCCAAAGGAGGATGAGAGCTCACACCCAAGGCAACACTCAGGGAGACCTCAGCTTGTACAGCGGACAGCGGATTCCCAGCATCCGGGTCACTGGCCTCTAAAGTGATCAGTCCGACAAGAGCAGCAGGAGAACCTGTCACCACTGGTTCCTCGGATTGAACAGGTGGCAATCCGGCATGAACGTCCATGGAAGCAGCCGAGGAGCCGAGCTCGGCACCCTTGGGGCCTAGGTCATCCTCAGCAGCACTCTCGGGGGCTGGGTTATCCTCAGTGGCACCTTCGAAAGCTATAGCACCCTTGATCGTACCCACAGGAGCTGGGTAACCCTGGCCTGCAATGTTAGGAGCCGATGTGTTCCCATGAACTAGGCCGCCCTCAAAGGTCGAAGAAGCGTGAGAAACTATTTGGGTTATTTCTTGCTTGACTGGATTACTAGCTGAGGGGATGTCATCCGAGACCTCTGTACGGATGATAGCACCTTCAGTTTCAGGAAGCTCCAATAAAAGATCTTTAGGGATAATATCCTCCAGTGCATGGTTAATGGCAGACATCGTGAACCTCTACAGACTAACTAGTCCTAATAGAGCCTGAATTGGGACGTCGTCGCTGTTTTTGCTACAACTGTTCTTACGAATCAAAGGGGAACTTCCTCTTCATCCTCATCAAACATAGGTTCACCGACTCTGGCTCCACCGCAATTCTCAATATCATCCTCAAGGTTGGCGCTCACCCACCACAACCGAGGGCTAGAATAGTAGAGTCAGCCCCAAGCTCCAAGCCAGACGAACGCCAAAGTCTTTTCTTCCCCTCACCAAGCGCAGCCAGGTGGCCTGTTCGAGGCAATCGCTTGCAGCGAACAGTTCTAGGACTGGGAGCTCCTTCATCCTCGCCGAGGACGTGCCCAGCTGCAGTGCTCGTTGACTCAGTACGGGCAGAGTCAGACGACTCGCCCGCTAGCATAATGAGAACAACATTCACCTTAGCCTCATCAGCAGTCGTTTGCATCTGGAGATGGGTCTATCTTTCCTCTTCAGGGAAATTTTGATATGAAGCCATGAAGGCTTAAATATCTTCTGAAGTGGGTCGCACTCTATGGCCCGGACTGCCGTCTTAGACAGGCGGGTTGGATACGAACTTGGAAAAGGGTCTCTGTGGGGAAGATTCGAGGCAGAATACGAAAAGGGAGCACCAGCATTCGAAACCTTGCCTCTCATCATCGAATCAACTCGACTCAACACGTCATCCTCAGAAATCCGTTTGTTGATAATTCGAGTAGGGTCGTTAACCCAAGTGTACAGGTAGGCAGGGTAGACTCTATCCTTCAAAGGCTAAATATTCTTGAAAATGAAATCAACAACAACAGCCTCAACAGTCAAGCCTTTGTCCTTCAACACACATATCTCTGCAAGCAACACCCTGGACTCAGCGAGCTCTAAATCTGTAGGGACTTCTGTCCAGTTAGGAGTTTGGATGTCAGGCTGCCTCCCTGATCGAGCAGGAAGGGAATTGTTATGATTTTCCATAGTAAACCACTCGAAGCGCCATCCCTTAATACTGTGTCTCAAGGGAATGTCAAGATACTTAGCTTTCCTGCCTCGGCGAAGTTCAAGGCTAGCACCGCCAACAAGCTAATGCTGACCTCCAGCAACCAGCTGATGTTGCTCTCCGACAATGGTAGAGGTACTTCCAAAGCCCGGAGTGTGGAAGAATTCTAAGGAAATCTTCGCAAAGATGAACAAACACAACAATTTGAAGCACATAATTGGGGTTTAGATGAGTGAGGTTTAGAGAATAAAAATTGAGAAGACCGTGAAACAAGGGGGAAACTGGTAGGGCCAGTCCTAGGATGAGAAAAGGCATGAAGATAACCGCCTCGTGAGTATCCTCTGTCGGGACAGTAACTCCACGCTAGATCCGCTAGGAACATAGTTCTTTCGGTGGTAGAACACCAATCTCAACAAGGTGCAGAAGGTCAGCTTCAGAAACAACAGAAACATGGTTACCAACAAAGGGGAGTTGACTGTTGGGGTCGATTGGAGGGATGACCGGGATAGCAGCACTCTGTTTTCTTTTCTTGGGCGCCATTGTGATTCCTCAGACGACGCAAGCGGATTCAGGAACTCAGAAAGCTAGAGAGCGGTGGAGGAAAAATCAAGAACTAGGGTTCAGAACTCAAGGGGACGTCAGCAGAAGTATGGGTTGGCATGTTAAGTCGAGCGCAAAGTGGCAGGCCAATAGCTCAGGAGAAGTTTGGACCGTAGAAAAGCAAGCATCACTCGGGCATTACCTCTAAAATGCTAGTGAACCGTCAGATGCTAAAGCAGAGTGTGCAACAAAAGATTAGTAGCAAAGCATGCCTTCATTCAAAGGGGGGATCATTACAAAATTGAGACCGACTCATCACGAGTCGGCCTCCCACCCCTTGACCATTACATTACACTACATTACATTACTACTTAGACTACACTACACTATTAACTAAACTACATTATACTACTACTACTGCTACACTATATTAATATTTATGCCGGCAGCATTATGCCGTCGGCCTTGTCGTCGCCTCCATCGCCGTCGCCCTTGTCGTCGCCCTTGCCGCCTTTGCCGTCGCCTTCACCACTGTCGCCGTTGTCGCTGCCCCCGCCACCGTCGTCGCCGCTGCCTTTGCTGTCATCGTCGCTGCTGCTACTGTCGCCCTCGCCGCCGCTCCACTCCTCGGAGTCGGGGGAGTCCTCCACCTCCTTCGAGGAGGCCTCTTTTGAGTCGTCCGACCCACCGAGCCCGACACACTCGATGGATCGCCAGTACGCCCACGTGTAAAGCCCAAAATTGGTAAAAAAATTTAATAAAATAAATAAATAAATTTAGATGTTAGTGTTTTGGGAATTATGCAACCGTTGGAGATTATTCGGATTCCTTTTCTTTGCGCATAATCAATTAATGGATTATTCCCTCCTAAGAATATATATATATAATAGTTTTTTACGTGTTCAAGTAACTCATGATAGAAAAAATTACATTACTTCCTCCTAAAAAGAATCAAGTAATGAATATTCACTTTGAAATGAAATACTACAATACTTAAAACCATATTTTCTTAAGAATAAATATGACATGTGTGCATTGCATATTTAAAAACAATTTCTCAACTAAAAGGGAAGATGATTAGTAAAATTTTGTGTTGCATCTCATGCTGAAATTTTACTTGTGCAGTTAGAAGTTAGTATTTAGGCTTTGGTTGAATTTAAACCTCGATTTGAAAACTAGGATTTGAAAATAGAAAACAAATATAAATAAATAAAAAGAAAAGCCTTTACTTGGCTGAATTCCTCTCCCTCCGGACCACCAACCGCGTTTGTGCACAAGCCCACTTTCTCTCCCTGTAGTGTGGCCTGGAAAACCCCTCACTCGCTGCCATATGGGCCCCGCTTGGCAGAAGCGTCTTCCCTGCTTCTTCGCAACGGAATGGGACACGCCATGGCGGCTGGGTTGTTTGGATCCCGACCACGCGCGCGCACCAAGACACCGACGCGCTCACCACACGTACTCTTCCACCGCCATGTGAGCCCAGGTTGGCAGGTCCATCTTCTACCCCCCAAAATCGGCCGGCCGTTGCAACGAACACACGACGAATCCGCGATTGCTCCGGCCAGCTGACAGATGGGACGGCCGCGAACCTGGCGGGATTCTCGGGATCGGACTCTACCTGCCCTCGTGCCCCGTACTATATAAACCCAGCGCTCGCCCTAGCTCATCATCGCATCACGGCGAGGCGAAGTAGGAGAAGGGTGCCGCCGCAAGCTATCTTTGGCCAACGCCATTGCCGAGCCCTTCGTTGGGGTCTGGGAACTGGGCCGCGTCCCCTGGATGAAGTTTAAGGCCGCACCGAGCGTGGTTGGTTAGTATCGACGCAGGAATGGCTCATCGGAGCACTCTTTCGCCATGGATCCACACCTCACCGTGGCCGGCCACCACCAGATGCCAACCCATGATAAGGAGCTCTCCTCCCGGTTCGCCTTGGTTTCCCATGCATACTGCGCTAGTCGGGGGTTGGGATTGGGGCTCGCGACCCTCCCTGGCAGGGAGCGCCGTCGCGGAATTGGTCGCTGCTGTGGGAGGCGTTCCTCCGCCGTCGTCCGTGTGTGGAGGTTGAAGGAAGCGTCCTGGCCGTCCGATCGTCTGTAGACGGACAAGATGAAGTAAAAATACTGCTTCAGCTAGATCGGTCCATGACCGTTGATCGGTCGACGTGTGGCCAAGATTAGAAGTAACATACCCCCCCCTTCGCGCTTCTAATTCCGACCGTGGATCTCGGGATCCGACGACCGTGATAACATACCCCTTCAAGATTTAATCAGGACCGTTGCTATCTAATCTAGCGGCCCAGAGGTTAGGATACCCCTTCAGCCTGGAACAATTGCTAATGAGCCCTTGGCTTTCTTAAAAATAAAACCCGCCATCCTTGGCCGTGGGAAACCTTTACACTTGTGTCCCTGCAATTCACAAATACGCCCCTGAACTTATATTTTGCTATAAATGTGGCCATAAAAACTTGTTTATTCCATAACTCACTCATTTTGACTCCGATTTGATCCATTCAAATGGCGTTAGCTTCATAAAATTATTGTATGAACAGTGGAAACATTAATTGTACCATATAACATAGTTTTATAATTAGATATTTGTTTAGCCTATGTTCAGTAGATTATACCTATTAACCAAAGTTAAACTAGATTATGATAGTGATTTGATTATGATATGATTTCTAAGCAAGTTATAACCTGGATTAAATTTTACTTAAGTATTATTAGTATATTTCCTCATATGATGTATATTAACTAATTTATAATATAGTTTAACATTTAAATCACAATTATCTCCCATAAATCATAACCCCTTAATCGTAACTCCGAATTTAGTTGTTCTTGAACCCACGATCTCATTACAACGCATAGATTAATATTATGCAGTTTGTTCTTATGTTTGGTGTGATGTTAATTTTGCCTATACACTGTTTGTCTGTATTGCTACGTTTAGCAATGAGGACACGTGTCATCTGAAGAGCAAGTTGGTACCTGGAATCTCAAGTCTCAGGCAAGTTGTGCCCTTGATCACTTCTTTTACCCACACATGTTCTAATTAATCATAATGATCTGCATAGGTTAATTTTGATGGAACCTAACAGGTTACCCTAGTTTGTCTATCTTTATGCCTTGTTTACCACTGAACTTTTTGGGTAGTACTTGCTAGTGCTATATGTGGTTTTGAGCATTGAGATAACCATTATTCATGATTATACTTTTGTTATCAGTTGTTATTTAATGTTCATGATAAGATCATTATGTTAATTGGAACATGGAGCGACCACCCGGGAAAACAGTGCTACCACAAGGGTTTAATGGGACGCCCTTGGTTGATTAATTAGGAAAGATAGTGGAAGACTACCTCACCTGAAAGGGGCAAGGGCAGTAGGGGAGTGGTCAGTGTAGGGAGGTCCTTGGTTGATTTTGCTGCGATGGCGGTCAGGCAAGGGATCCCTGCATTGGAGCTTCCTATAAACTGTAGCGGGTTTTCTGAAGCTAGTGGAACTTTGTAAAGGCCTCGTAGCGTTACCCTGCCTCGCTTCCTTGGTAGAGATGTATGGGGCCCGTACAACCCTGTGGCAGATGGGTAACATGACTTGTGGGTAAAGATGCGCAACCTCTGCAGAGTGTAAAACTGGTATACTAGCCGTGCTCACGGTCATGAGCAGCTCGGACCCTCACATAATTAATTTATGGAACTTAAATTCAATTTGTCATATGCATTGCATCGCAGGTGATGTTGTTATTTTTGTTCTACTACTTAATTGGGTTGGTATTTACTTATACTTAGTAATTGCAAATAAAATTTTGACCAACTTTAAAAGCAATGCTCAGCTTCAACCATCCTCTTTGGTAAGCCTTACACTTCACATGAGCTTCCACCTTTGGCGAGTTCATGCACATTATTCCCCACAACTTGTTGAGCAATGAACGTATGTGAGCTCACTCTTACTGTCTCACACACCCCACAGGTCAAGAACAGGTACCGCAGGATGAGGCGCATGGAGGATGCTTTGATGTGTTCGTGAGAGGTCTAGGTCGTCGTCTCCCAGACAACTTTGGGTTGCTGGACCGTTGTCTCCTTATAATGTAATTATTTATTTTGTATAGAACTCCTGTTATGTAGTAAAGATGTGACATTCGATCCTGTGCCATGATTCATCATATGTGTGAGGCTTGGTCCCAGCACACCTAGTGATTATGTTCGCACCCGGGTCTTGGTGCCCCGAAACCCGGGGGTGACAGAAGTGGTATCAGAGGAATGTTGACTATAGGACAAAACCTAGATAGAACTGGACAACCAAATCTTACTTACCTTTGCTACTCTGATTCTTATCTAAACTTTTCTTAATCATTTCTCATCTATTTCCGCTTTACTCTGATTATTCTTTTCTTTTCTTTTCTAAAGACAAAAGTGGATTTCACATTTTGAAATCCTGTACCTAAAGTGACTTATAGGAATAGGAGACCTCATCTTAGGAACAAAAATAAAACTATTTTTATTATATAGATGTATATGAACTTGAATGTCTGTTCTTATGATACTTGTTTGATTTGGATCTTTGAGTGAGTGTGATGAGTTGTGATGTAATGTCCACAATTACATCTGCATATACATATAGAAAAAAAATGCTCATCAAAATAACTAGACAAACTAGATTATCCCTCATTAAAGTATCTAGCCTAACGATATCCATCTCATCTTAAAAGATTCTATCATATACACATAGATCCATCTTATCTTAAAAGATACTCTATTATCTTTATAGATGTATTTTATCTTGAAAAGATTTTATCTCATCCTGATAGATCTATCTAACCTAAACTAGTCTAATTGTAACACCCGGATTTTAGGGGTCCAAAACCCGGGCGCGAACATAAACACCAGGTGTGCTGGGACCAAGTCTCACACATATGATGCATAGTGGCACAGGATCGAATGTCACATCTTTACTATATAACAGGAGTTCTATACAAAATAAATAATTACATTATAAGGAGACAACGGTCCAGCAACCCAAAGTTGACTGGGAGACGACGGCCTAGACCACTCACGAACTCATCACAGCATCCTCCATGCGCCTCATCCTGCGGTACCTGCTCTTGACCTGTGGGGGGGGTGTGAGACAGCAAGAGTGAGCTCACATACGTTCATCGCTCAACAAGTTGTGGGGAATAATGTGCATGAACTCGCCAAAGGTGGGAGCTCACGTGAAGTGTAAGGCTTACCAAAGAGGATGGTTAGAGCTGAGCATTGCTTTTAAAGTTGGTCAAAATTTTATTAGCAATTACTAAGTATAAGTAAATACCAGCCCAATTAAATGGTAGAACAAAAGTAACAACATCACCTGCGATGCAATGCATATGACAAATTGAATTTAAGTTCCATAAATTAATCATGTGAGGGTCCGAGCTGCTCATGACCGTGAGCACGGCTAGTATACCAGTTTTACACTCTGCAGAGGTGGCGCATCTTTACCCACAAGTCATGTTACCCATCTGCCAAGGGATCGCGACTTCCCATACACCTCTACCGAGGAGGCGAGGCAGGGTAACACTACGAGGCCTTTACAAAGTTCCACTAGCTTCAGAAAACCCGCTACAGTTTATAGGAAGCTCCAATGCAGGAATTCCCTTGCAGGACCGCCATCGCAGCAAAATCCTCACGAGGGTCTCCCTACACTGACCACTCCCCTACTGCCCTTGCCCCTTTCGGGTAAGGTAGTCCTCCACTAGCTTTCCTAATTAATCAGCCAAGGGCGTCCCATTATACCCTTGTGGTAGCACTGTTTTCCCGGGTGGTCGCTCCATGTTCCAATTAACATAATGATCTTATCATGAACGATAAATAACAACAGATAACAAAAGTATAATCATGAGTAATGTATCTTCATACCCAAAACCACATAAAGCACTAGCAAGTACTACCCAAAAAGTTCAGTGGTAACAAGGTATAAAGATAATCAAACTAGGGTAACCTATTGGGTCCCATCAAAATTAACCTATGCAGATCATTATGATTAATTAGAACATGGCTGGGTAAAAAGAAGTGATCAAGGGCACAACTTGCCTGGGACTTGAGATTCCAGGTACCAACTTGCTCTTCAGATGACACGTGTCCTCACTGCTAAACGTAGCAATACATACAAACATGTATAGGCAAAATTAACATCACACCAAGCATAAGAATAAACTATGAAATAATAATCTACACATCGTTATGAGATCGGGGGATCAAGAACCACTAAATTCGGAGCTACGATTGTTTAGATATGAATTTCTGAAGTTATTTAATGCCTGACATAGACTAATTCAAGTGAACAATTTTAATTCAATTTTCATGGCTAAACAGTGTTACTAGTTGGTAGACAATATTAATACAAAATTATAGAAACTGGAATGAGTCAATTCGGAGTTAGAATGAATTAAATACGGATTAAACAAGTTTATGGACTTATTTTTATACTAAAATTCAATTTCCCTAATTATTTCTCTATTTTTATCTCCCTATGGACTGAGCGTCGAATTCCAGAAGGATTAGGGACTAACTAGCAATTGTTCCCCAGACTCAGAATTCCCCACAGTGTGGACTGCGGGTTAGTTTCTAGGTTTCTCGAGGACTCTTTTACAAAATAGATCGGTCGAAGAGGTATCTTCACATCACAGCCGTTAGATCCGTGCCCCACGGTCAAGATTAAATCTGGCACCAAATGAACCGGTATGCCCACCCAGCCGTGGGATCAAGGATATACGGCGGACGCGTCGTCTTCTTCCTTACGACCCCAAGCTACCGCTCTTTCTCTCTCTTCCTGGCCGACGATGATAGCCCATCCCACGGCGATGAGTACACCAACGACCAGTGCCCATGACGTTCGACCACGACGCCATGCCCACCCGTGCACCAACCAATCCGCGACCGCACGTAGAAGAAACGGAGAATGACAGCTCAGTAGAAAGACACTCACCGACGATGGGTCTGCGATGATGCCGGCCATAGCTTGCCGCGACCCGACCATGAACCTCGAAATCAAGAGGAAATTTGCCAAGGCTCCGGTGTTCTTCAACGCATCGGTGAATCCCCGAGCCCGGCATGCACAGGCACTACGATCCTATCCCTCCCGATTTCTTTTTCTCTCTCCCTGTATGTACGACGGTGGTGTTCCTACGCACAGGAGTTGGGTATGACTACGATCACAAGCGACCAGAGATTTATAGAGGAGGGAGGCCAGGGGCACAAGCCGAGTCCGCGTGTATGAGAAACACAGACGGGATCAGATCTTGCCGCGCGCAGAGTTCGGCGGATTTCTGTTTCCGCCCGACGAATTTTCAGGCGGCGGGCACAGCTAGCAACGTCCCAGGCGAGCCAAGAGCAGCGGATTACGCGCGCGACCTTTCCCCGGAAATCCCGGCGCGAGCTCTGCCCTATTGGTCTCGGCGGCCGTGTGATTCGCACCGCTGTTGTATACAAGAGAAGATGATCCTGCCGGAGCTTGACGGGGAGGGACTTGGGTGGCGAGTGGGCCAGGGGCATGGCCAGCCACCGGGGCGCCATGGCTGGGCGCTGAGGCGCCATTGGGGAAGCGGAGGGAGTAGGAATGAGGGCGAGCTGAGCAGACTCGGCGGAAACCCCGCAGCCTACAGCGCAGATCGAGGAAATTTGGCTTGGGTTTGTTGCGAACCCAGCGGGTTGGTACGAACAGCCGAGACTGTTGCAGCGTGGAGAGGAAGACTCTGGAAAGTGGGCCCCACTAGGCAGTCAACAACGCGAGGTGATTTCCTAGCCTACGGGTTTCGTCCAAGCACGACGCGCGTGCAAAGGCTGAGAAGCTGCCTTCGTCAAGCGGTATCAGCGAAGGGGACGGAGGTGACTCCATGGTCCCACGTTTCACTGAGACAAGGCAACGTTTGGCTGGTGGACTATATAAAAAAACAAACAAGGAGACGTGGGCTACATGAAGGGTTAAAGGTGATTGGCCGATTGGAAGATGGATCTGAGCGCATGTGGTTTTTTTAATTCTTTTCTAATTCAACCCAAATTACAAATTTAAATCTTGTTTTGAGATTTACACAAAAGTTAAGTGAAGCTACGAATGAACCTTAGCATGATGCAAATTTAATTTAGTCTTAATTATTTATTTAAATAGAAAGAAAATAATTTCTACTATGTAGTTTTTTTTAAGAAATGATTTGACTTACATCCTTTATAGGGTACTTATATAGTTCAAAAAAATAACTTAATTTATAAGAGGATCTCTTTATGCCGCCTTAAAAACATTTAATAAAAATAAATTTTAATTCAAAATCTTTGGAGAATTTTACTAAAAGTTTATCATAGATTTTTCCAACGTTACAAATTCTACCCCCTTAAAAATAATCTCGTCCTCGAGATTAGTGAGAAAAAGGATACAAAATGATTGGTCTGTAATTCAGTTTTTTGTCTATAATTGGTTCAAAAATCTAGAGTCTCACAAAATAAATAATTACATTATAAGGAGACAACGGTCCAGCAACCCAAAGTTGACTGGGAGACGACGACCTAGACCTCTCACGAACTCATCACAGCATCCTCCATGCGCCTCATCCTGCGGTACCTGCTCTTGACCTGTGGGGGGTGTGAGACAGCAAGAGTGAGCTCACATACGTTCATCGCTCAACAAGTTGTGGGGAATAATGTGCATGAACTCGCCAAAGATGGGAGCTCACGTGAAGTGTAAGGCTTACCAAAGAGGATGGTTAGAGCTGAGCATTGCTTTTAAAGTTGGTCAAAATTTTATTAGCAATTACTAAGTATAAGTAAATACCAACCCAATTAAATAGTAGAACAGAAGTAACAACATCACCTGCGATGCAATGCATATGACAAATTGAATTTAAGTTCCATAAATTAATCATGTGAGGGTCCGAGCTGCTCATGACCGTGAGCACGGCTAGTATACCAGTTTTACACTCTGCAGAGGTTGCGCATCTTTACCCACAAGTCATGTTACCCATCTGCCAAGGGATCACAACTTCCCATACACCTCTACCGAGGAGGCGAGGCAGGGTAACACTACGAGGCCTTTACAAAGTTCCACTAGCTTCAGAAAACCCGCTACAGTTTATAGGAAGCTCCAATGCAGGAATTCCCTTGCAGGACCGCCATCGCAGCAAAATCCTCCCGAGGGCCTCCCTACACTGACCACTCCCCTACTGCCCTTGCCCCTTTCGGGTAAGGTAGTCCTCCACTAGCTTTCCTAATTAATCAGCCAAGGGCGTCCCATTATACCCTTGTGGTAGCACTGTTTTCCCGGGTGGTCGCTCCATGTTCCAATTAACATAATGATCTTATCATGATCAGTAAATAACAACGGATAACAAAAGTATAATCATGAATAATGTATCTTCATACCCAAAACCACATAAAAGCACTAGCAAGTACTACCCAAAAAGTTCAGTGGTAAACAAGGTATAAAGATAATCAAACTAGGGTAACCTATTGGGTCCCATCAAAATTAACCTATAAAGATCATTATGATTAATTAGAACATGAGTGGGTAAAAAGAAGTGATCAAGGGCACAACTTGCCTGACACTTGAGATTCCAATTACCAGGGTGATTCTTCAGATCCTCGAAACCTCGCGCTAGTCGTAGCAATACAAACATACATGGTATAGACAAAATTAACATCACACCAAACATAAGAACACACTGCATAATAATGATCTACGCGTTGCTACGAGATCGCGGGAACGAGAACCACTAAAATCGGAGTTACGGTTAAGGAGTTATGATTTACGGGAGATCTGCGTGATTAAAATATTAAACTATTTTATAAATTGGTTAATATAATTCATATGAGAGGTTATTCTATAAATAATTATCTCAACTTTAATTTAAGTTATAAATTGACTATAGATCATCTTCTAGTAGATTATAATGATAAGCAGATTAACAAGAGTAATCAACATAGGTTAAATAGAAATCTAATTATAAAAGAGTGAGACATGGTCTAATCAATATTGTTACTGCGTAGTAAATATTTATACGAGACTAACGCAACTTGAACGGATCAAATCGGAGTTAAAACGGAGGAGCTATGAATTTCCTAAGGTTTTATGTATTTGGTATAAGATTAATTAGGAAATAAATTTTTAAATTGGCTTTCATGTCAAAACAGTGGAACTTTATGATGAAAAATAATATTACAAAGTTATTGGAACTGGAATGGATCAATTTGAAGTTCATATGAATTTTCTAGGGTTTAAACAAGTTTCTGCAATTATTTATATATTAAAAATCAATTTCCCTAATTATTCCTTTATTTTTATTTCACTCTGGACTGCGCGCCCAATATTTGAAAATGCAGGGGCTAATCTATAAAACTTCGGCAGACACAGACCTACCCCGCGGTGGACGGCGGGTTGAATCTATATTATTTCAGGGACTCTTACGCAAAACGCCCAGCCGAAGGGGTATGGCTGCCTCAGGTTCGTTGGATTAGAGCCCAACGGCTCAGATTTAATTAGGGGTTTTAATAATCACCAAGCGCTCAGGACCAGAGGATCCACGATCGACGGCTTGGATCGCTTAGACGTCTAGATCGCGAGCGAACGCATCGGAACCGCTCATTCACAGATCGACGGTTACCATCTCCTTTCTTCTCGATCTAAACTCTAGGCATTGGATTGCCATCCAACGGTTACCAACATTCCCCGCTCCCATCTAATCGTGGCCGACCAACCCGAGATCGACGGTCAACACATCATCGCCACCGATGGGTCACACGCCGACGCACTCCAGGGAGGGATGCGGTCACCGACGGCGGCACCATGGCCGGGAGGTTCCCCAAGCCCCGATTCCCGACCGAATCCGATCCAAACGCGGAAACATAAAGCGAATCACGTCCAGGCTTCGTCGAGGGTTACTCACAGTGATTCAAATCGCTACGAACTCCACACACGGCGCGCGATGGATCTTGTGCCCGGTGATGAAATTCTGGCCGCCCCAACGGTCATTCCCTCCTTCTCCGGCCACGAGCGCCCCCCAAGCAACGTATTGAAGCCCCCAGACCCCCTGTGGAACCCCGACTGCAAGCTGAGGCCGAGGGCGACGTTGGTGGTACTCTCTGCTCACAGTTCTCCCCTCGATTTGGCGTTGGCTCTCGGTTCCAGCGATGGCGGCGAACTGGATTTTTTTTCCTCACTGCGTTAATGGCGGAAGCGCAGGGTCTTCATTTATCTACTGGCGCCGCGTCTGTTACCGAGAACGCAGGGAAGAAGATAGGCCCCGGCGAGTTCGGCGCGGGTGGTTGAGCGTGAGCCACAACGTCTTCCGCGCGGAGCAGGAGCACGGTTCGCCATCCTGGGCCCACATTCAGTGGGGCACGCATGCGTTGGCCAGTCCGGGCGCAAGGTTGGCCAGCTAGCTTCCTGGGTCACGTCGCGAGTGGAAGCGAGGATTGTGGGCGCCGTTCGACCGAGTCCGCGCGATTTCTGCGCGCTTACCGGATCACTTGACTCGGCTGGAAGGGATAAGGAGGGAGACGACTCTGTCATCCCGGCCCCACGCACTAGACACAGATTATCCCAAGCGCGCGCGACAGAGATAGCGGCTGGCGGCGCGGTGGGTCTGTTACGTGAGAGAGGAATCCCAGTAGCACGGCCCCACATGTCATTCGCCCAGACCAGGGAATGGATCGTGGGCCACGAAAACGTAGGGACGAGTTGGGCCATGGGAAGAAAATGATGCTGGGCCGCGGGGGATTATTCAACCCAGGCAGCGCTTTCCTTTTTTTTTTCCTCTATTTGCCCAAAAACCCATAATTCAAAATAGGTTTGAATTGTTGATTTGAATTTCACTTCTCATATCCTAATAGTACTTTAATATAAATACTACTACCAATGTTTTGCCATAATTTCTATGGTATTATTATCATTATTATTATTATTTTTATTCATTCCTCAATTCCTTTGCTCCCATATCCTTCGGAGCACAATTTAAATCTAAAGCTAATTTATTTTGATTATAGGTTTCGGATCAATGCACAAACATAGAAATCCCAGCATGATGCATAAGTTCATGTTTTATCTGGTATTTATTTAAAATAAACTGTGTCACATGAATGATTCTCATAAACAAAAGAGTTTTTTTTCCATGTTATAATGAGTAGAGGGCAAAACATATATTGAGATCAACTCTTTCTTTTTATTTACAAATTGGGTATTACACTGGGTGATAGTGAATTTCCAATTCATAGTCCTTAATCAGCTCAAGCCATCTCCTCTGCCTCATATTTAGTTCTGACTGGGTAAAAATGTACTTCAAGCTTTTATGATCTGTATAAATATGACAGATATTCCCCAGTAGATAATGACGCCATATTTTCAGGGCATGAACCACAACAGCTAATTCCAGGTCATGAGTTGGATAATGTTCGTCATGCCGGCGCAACTGTCTCGAGGCATACGCTATAACTCGGCCTTCTTGCATTAAGACACAACCCAAACCACTGTCTGATGCGTCACAATACACATCAAACGGCTTTTTAATTTCTGGTTGAGCTAATACCGGAGCAGTGGTCAATAACACCTTCAGCTGCTCGAAGGCTTCATCGCATCTTGAAGACCAGTTAAATTTGGTATCGTTCTTCAATAAACTTGTGATTGGTTTCACAAGTTTGGAAAAATCTGGAATAAATCGGCGGTAATAACCAGTCAGTCCAAGGAAACTTCGGACTTGATGTACAGTGGTTGGTGGTTTCCACTCCAAAATATCCTTGACTTTGCTGGGATCAACCGCAATCCCCTTGGCAGACAATACATGTCCCAAAAATTGGATCTCCTCCATCCAAAACGCGCATTTACTGAATTTAGCATATAATTGATGCTCCCTTAAGCGCGTTAATACGATCCACAAATGCCGAGCATGTTCCTCTTCATTCTTGGAATATATCAAGATATCATCAATGAAGACTACCACGAATTTATCTAACTCGGGCATGAATACCGAGTTCATAAGATATGTGAAGTGGGAAGGAGCATTTGTTAATCCGAAAGACATAACCAGATATTCAAATAATTCATACCACGTAGTGAATGCGGTCTTGGGTATATCTTCGGGTCGGATCCGGATCTGATGATAGCCCAACCTGAGGTCAATTTTGGGAAATACCCGAGCTCCAGTAAGCTGATCGAATAAGATATCAATCCAGGGAAGAGGGTACTTATTCTTGATTGTGACCTCATTAAGGGGTCTGTAATCCACGCACATCTGAAAGGTTTGATCCTTCTTCTTGACAAAGATGGCTGGACAACCCCAAGGTGACGAGCTTGGTCGGATGAATCCCTTTTCTAGTAGATCTTGTAATTGTGTCTTGAGCTCTGCCAACTCATTCGGAGGCATTCGGTATGACCTTCTAGAAATAGGAGTCGTACCGGGCTTCAACTCAATCACAAATTCTACATCTCTCTCTGGAGGCAATCCAGGCAGATCTTCCGGAAAGACGTCCGGGAATTCACATACTACCGGAATATCTTGGATCTTCGGTATGATGGCTTCATGTACTCTGCCAAATGGTTTAGCTGTAGTAGCTATGGGAATGGACAAGAGAACCTCTTCCTGGCCATAGCCCAACCTGATGGTTCTTAGATAAGTGTTGAGGATAGCTTTGTGCTGGGCTAACCAATTTATGCCCCAGAATTACATCTATATCTTGGCCTTTCAGAACAATCATATTTGTGGGAAAGTCCCATTCAGCCAATGTTACGGTCACATGGAAAGCCACTTCTTTAGTTAATATTTGTCCCCCAGGCGAATGAATAATAAACCCTTCCCTTGATTCGATGCAGGGAATGCAATATTTTTCCACAAACTTCTTGCTTACGAATGTATGTGAAGCACCAGAATCAAAGAGAATGACTGCAGGGTAATTAGCCACGAGAAACGTACCCATCATGACCGGCTCTCCCTCCAGTGTCGTGGCCACTTGTGTATAATAGATTCGCCCAGTTTTATTCATATTCCTGCCCGCTGCATTATTTGTCGTGTTTCCCTTGACTTGGCCTGAACTCCTAGGGTTCTGCTGATTATTAGAGTTGTTCCACCTCGGATATGGGCAGTCTTTGATGAAATGTCCAGATTTCCCACAATTGAAGCAGCCAGTTGATGAACTCGGGAGTGCGGGGAAACGAGCACCAGGGGCACTCGGCTGAGTTGTTGAAATGGGGGCAGTGGCAGGACGGATGAATACAGGCTGTTTGAAGGGGTAAGAGGGTGGACGAGGTGAAGAACGATTTTGATTGAAAGGTCGGATCACCAGCCTTTGTCGCTTTTCAGGCCCTTAGTTGGACCTGTCACCTCCAAAGCCCTTTGATTTTCCTGGGCCTGCATACTTAGCTTCAACTGCCAGTGCTGTTCTGACAGCCTTGCTGTAGGAGAGGTCGAGGCAGGTGGCCATCTTTCATTGTAGCTGGTCATTAAGGCCTCTCATGAAACAGTTCCTCTTTTTCATGTCAGTACTGACCTGGTCAATGGCGTACTAGGACAAATGATTGAACTTGTTGAGATACTGTGTAACAGTATCTCCACCTTGCTTAAGCTTCATGAATTCTTCTTGCTTCATATGGAGCACTCCTTCTGGAATGTAGTGCTCCCGAAATGCCAATTTAAATTCGTCCCAGGTGACTTGATGTCCGGCTGGCTGAATGGCCACATAATTTTCCCACCAGGTGCTAGCAGGGCCTCTTAACTGCTGAGTCGCAAATAATGGCTTCTGGGTCTCTGTGCATCGGATGAGTCCAAACTTCTGCTCAATGACCCGAACCCATTCGTCAGCTTCGAGGGGATCTTCAGCTTTGACGAATAATGGGGGACGAGTTTCCGAGAAATCCAAATACAAAGTTTCGCGGGGTCCCTGCGGATAAGCTCTCCTGCCTTGTTATTGAAGCTGATGTCCCGCCATTTCACGAAGGAAGTGGGTGTTGTCAGCGGTCGCGGTGACCAAGGCGGCCATAGCCTCGGCCAGCGTGGGTGGCACTAGCAGTGGATTTGGTGTATCTTCTTGGCCACGAGATGTTCCCACACCATCATGTGCATGAGTTCGAGATGGCATCTGAAGCAAAGAAATATTTGGAAAATATCACATGCTGATACATACCATTATTTTACATTACTTAAGATGTAATGTTACAAACTCAAAGTACAACATGACTACATTACCTATTTTACATTAACATTATTTCTAAACTATACTACTACTAGTATTTATTATCCTTAGCAGCTTTGTTGTCGGGTGTAGGGGTCCATTGATCAGCCAGGTTCATTGAAGGAGGGGTTTGAAAAGATCCAGTTCCCCACCAAATGCTTCACCTGCTGTTCCAGAAGGTTCAGCTCCCATTCCGACAGGGTCTGCAGGTACGTCAGGGTGTAGTCGCGAATACAATTCATGAACTTCCTCATGCAATGTATTGCATTACACCTGCAAGTTATCAACGGTTGTGCTAAGCTCCTCCACACGGGCTCGAGCTTTGGCCTCTCGGTCCCAAGCAATGGAACGTGAGTTGACGACCCAATCGAGTGCCAAATCTCGTTCGGCAAGCTCGTCTTGCAAATGTCGGATGTCAGTTCTTAGCTCATTTATGTGCTGACCATCCTCGACCCACACATTGTTCCTGTGACGTAGCTCCGTTCGAAGCTGCTCCACCTGGGCTTCTAGATCTCCAATGGGGTCATTGCTGCTGCTGCTGCTATCCTCATGCCTTGGAGCCAGCTGATGGCGAGGCACGCCAATCGGTCCAGTGGACTTGCGCGTTGTTTTCCTTGTGCACGACGACATATCTCCATAAGGGGGAAAATCTTATTAGTATAGTTTTTAACATGATGCATGCATAATTACAGAATCAACCTTAGTTGATTCACAACCTTCTATACATTGCACTCTACTATCTGGTCTTTAAAATAAGTACTTCAGAAGGTGGTTAGATAAGAAGGAAAGAAATTTTCTAAGATAAGTCTTTGAAAATTCTTTTTGAAAATGCCTCATAACATCTGCAGAGATGGGTTCGCTTCGATACTAGCTATGACAGAACCTCCCAAGTCATTAGGCCCACCTACAGTGTCCTTGTCCATCGAACCTCAGACATCCCTGCAGGTGCGCCTGATCACTTGACAAGTTCAGTATCTATAATCTTTACCTTGCCCAAGAGCGTTTCACCTGCCATGCAGATATTACAACACATCGGAGGAACGAGTATGCAGAAGCAGTTACAACAACTTATTTTATATTAATGTATAGAAAGAGTAGTATTATTATAGACCAGTAAAATATAAGAGTGCTGGAGTAATATTATTACAACCCTGGGAGGCAAAAACCCCTCCCGATTAACAGTAAACAGTTTTTAAAGGAGGACAATTCCTCCCGAGGCTTCAGTCTTGGTTTTCTTCCTTAGGCACCACCTTGGAACAAAAGCAACAAAAATTTGCTGCTTCCTCACCTACAACAACATGGGTTCGAAAACCCTGAGTACGGAGTGTACTTTCGCAAGTCTTACCCGTCAAAATAAAAGACTCTCAAGGATATGCTGGCTTAAGGGAGTCAAGGTAAGGCTTAATCAATAATCAAGACTCTTGTTATCTTATTCTGGTATTAGTCTGCCCGAGGCAAAGCTTACCCATGATGAGGCATGTGACCAGTTAAAGGGTCCTCGGTCAGCAGGCCTACATCGAGAAGGTCCTCAATCGACTCAGACGGAGACACTACACCGAGACTCCCTTCTCGTGCAAGTCAACCGCCTGGTCTCAGCTTTATCATTTTCAACCCAAAGTTTGGTACCTGGCAGAGGTACATCTTTTTCGATGTTGAACCCATCACGACCATGGTGGATCCACCATCAAGTTTTATTTTGAAAACATCCCACCCACTTGAAGCATCATCTTTTCTCAAAACAAAACATTTTGTTTTTCTAGAGCAAAGCTAAGCATAAGGAAAACCTTTTTGTAAAACAGGGAATCAAGGAAAGGTAATCAAATTCTCAAGGAAGGAAATGCATCAATTTGTTTAGCACACAACTCCTATCACCTAATGCATCAAGCAAGTGAGAAAGATTTTAAAATAGCAAGGAGGTGGCAAATGCATCGGGGCTTGCCTTGTGTTATAGGTGAGTCAGGCTCTGCTCCAAAGATGTCAAAATAAAAGCAGCTCTCGACCTGTGGTTCTTCAGGTGGTGGTGGTGTAGCCCTTGCTTCTTCAACTTCTATCTCTTCTTCATTTTCTATATATAACCATATATGATCATGAATGTTCATGTAATGTTCATGAAAATGCAAAGACAATAAAAGTATATTATCTTAGGTCTTGAATACAATTTTCCTTCATGGTTCTCTAGAAAACTAGGATTGGTGGAGTTATTATTTTAGTTCATAGGGCAGACACTACTAGAAAACTAGGGTTTTGAGTTCTAGGTACCAAACATGGTCCAAATCATACCAAACTTTACCCAAGGCTTCTAAATAATATTCAAAGCTTTTCTCAAAAGTTTGGTGACTTTTGGAATTATCAATTAATTCCTAAAATTCCAAGGGTATGGGTTTTGGTATTCTAAATACTCCATAATTCCCTATTTGGAATAAAAATCATAAAACTTAGGAACTTAGCAAAATTGGTCTTGCATTTTTAGCATTTTTCTATATTTTTTATGGATTTCTAAAGCTTCTCGGAAAAAGAAAATGAAAAACTTCTAATAGTGTTGGGCCAAAACTGGCCCAACCGGCCCAACTTTAAGCGGAATACAGGGGCGCGTCCGCGCCCATGCTGCCAGCTTTGCGAAAAGACCCCTGACGTTTTAAATAACTTGAAAAGCGTTCTCGGCACTATTCCTAGAGTCACTGACATCTTACAAAAATAACCACGTAGTTCTATTTCTTTACAACATCAAGTCCTCGATGGGAAACGCTGGTGAGCACGCTCTCCGGTGAACCCGTACTAGCCGATATGCTTAATGACCAGAGCCCTAACTCGGCTAACACATAATTCCCCCCCTAACGACTATAACCCCTCAATCAATTGCAAGGTTCGAGCTTACAATCGTTCTGTCCACGGTGGCGATGGAAACCGGAGGTAACTTATCGTGTTCTGGGCGATTCAAGGTGGTTTAATTCAATCAGATGGTTCTGAGAGCAACAGGGGACATGAGGGAGGCGAGAACGTCCCACGGAAGAGCACGAGCTAACCTGTAGACGTCTGGCCATGGCGAGGTGTTTACGGGTGCGGAAAACCAATTTGGGGAGAAAGAGAAATTAGAGAGCTATGGTGGCTAATCGGAGGCAGGAGCGGGTGCTCTGGCTTTGTGATTATCTAACAGAGCTAGCGGTGTGCTAAATTTATAGTGTTCAAGAGCGGTGGCCTCCAATTTTGGAATGGCGCGTTGGCGGTCGGAGAGGAAGAAGATCACTGGTGGCGCAATCGTGGCATTCACCGATGCAGCGGTTCAGAGAGGGTAAGTCTAGGTGTGCCATGGTTACTACCGCGTAGTGAAGAGTCACGACGTGGCATAATTGAGGTCGCCGGAGTGTCCACGACGACATCGGCGGTCCGGCCACGTCGCAAAGGCTATAGGCACGGTGATAAGCTTACCCTGCGACCACATCTGCTTCCCCGCGAGATCTTTTACCTCCCCGTGGATATCCACTGCGTGCCTGGCAAGAATCATGGCGACCGGCGCAAATCCGGACGCGCGGATCACCGGCGGCGAGGGGGACTGAACCCTAGGATATTTCAGTGCACTGTACCATTGGAAGCTTCATCAGTTGTTCTGACAGAGCATTTCACAACGCGTTTTACTTTAGATTTTATGCAGTGACCTGACCCACTCTCTACATCAAAGTTGTAGCTTAACAAACTAGATTTAACTTTTTTATAATGTCCGCTATCAAATAGTCACAGGATCTTACTCATAGTCGAGCTCTAAGTTCATCCAACTTCACTGTTATTGAGAATTCAGATATAGGGCTGACTGACAGCACAACTTTGAACATATTTTTCTCCAAACTTTGTATGTGATCAAAGCTTAGTTACTTAAACAAAGTTGTTCTCCTATAGTAGCTCTACAAGTTTGGTGTGTTGACCCTAGGCAAATTCCTAACATTTTTAGATCTACAGAGTTCCAAAGTCAGTTATATTCACTTATTTTCAGACTTAGTCTATGTGAGAGGAATTGAGTGGCTTTTTGCAAATAAGCCCAATTCACATCTTATGACTTGCAAATCTTCAAATATGTGAACCATATGACTTGAGGTACCCTAACACCTTGGTTTTTGCACTTAGGTCCAAAAGTGGTCAAAATTTACATATAACCTCCTAGGGTTCAGTCTAGGGTTTTGCAGGGGTCTATTTAGGGTTTTTGGTACTTCTAGAGTTTGGATGCCACTTGATTTCATTAAGTGGGATTACTTATGATTATTTCTCATAAGTTTTTGAGGTTTTCTCTCATTTGGACTTTATTGACAGTCTAAGCTCAATTTGGGGTTAAGTACCCTACCCTAGGGTTTCACCCATGACTAGCCACGTCCATACAACTTGTTTGAACTTTTTGCCTAGTGAATGCATTCTAAGTGTAACAAGCACATGATATGCTAATGCTCATGATGTTATGCTCAAGTTTTAGTGATAGTAACACCAGGGGTGTTACATCTTGCCTCTGCCCATGGTCGTGCAGAAGGAGAAGTGAAGAGGAAGGAGAAGGCAAGTGATCAAGAGAGAGTGAAGAAAGCAGCCGAGGCAGGCGGGCTATTTAAAGAGGCCAGGGGGTGACCGTCCACTTCCAACCCTGCTCACCGAACAGTCACAAGAATTCAATAAGCAATTCCAACCGCGTGAAAATGAGTCAGGCGTCTGGCGCCGTTTCGCGTAACACAGCACTGGTTGGATTCAAGTCAACGGCTCAGGCAAATGATTATACCTCTCCGTCATGTCAAATTACAACTTCAGGACAATGCGATAGACACCTTTCGCGGGACAGACACCCTTTGGGCACACCCATTGGGTGTACCACCCGGATTCTTCAAGATTTTCTGAAGCGGAGGTACCTGCAAAATATACGCAATGAATATACCGCGACAAAAAGAGAAGATCGGCTGAAATGGGAGGAAGTCTAAATGCGGTTACCAAAGCACAAGTCCAATCAGCAGAAGCATTAAAGTATGGGGCTGAGTGGTGTCCAGCCAAGGGTTCCCTGTTTCAACCGACTAGATTTCCAACTTGTCACCGATCAAATTGATTCCAGACCTAACAAGATATGGATAGATGTCATCACCAGGTTATTCGAACAAATCATTTTGAAAGCAGCATAAGATGAAGACCTTCGAATTGATTGTTTCAAAATCAACTCAAAGCTCGGGGGCTACACCCATAGGGTGCACCTTCGGTGCACCCAACAGATTCACAATACTTTGAAGCCAAGTGTTAACTTCAAAAGCATAAGATGAAGACCTTTGAATTGAATATTTCAAAATCAACTCAAAGCTCGGGGGCTACACCCATTGGGTGCACCGAAACGGTGCACCCAACAGATTCATGATACTTTGAAGCCAAGTGCTGATTTCAAAAGCATAAGATGAAGACCTTTGAATTTATTATTTCAAAATCAACTCAAAGCTCGGGGACTACACCCAATGGGCACCCAACAGAGGTATAAATATTTCAAGTCATACTACGAGCCCATAAGCGAGGACCAGGAACCTTTGAATCGATTATTTCAAAATCAACTCAAAGATTAGGGGCTTATGGGGGACAGATATCCCCCGGGTCCATTAGAAGGTGAAAACTCTGCTTGGGGCCACATGCCAGTCGCCCCGCAAGGACACCGCGCCGTGGGCTGGGCAAAGATAACGGTGGAAATGGGCCGACCCAGGAAGGCGATGGGCTCACGTCCGAATTATTTGTGGCTCGGGCGTGATCCCGTTGAAGCTGTTCGCTTTTCCCGTTCCCGGCATCCTTGAACGCCGGGGATAGCTAGGAACGATTGCGCCGGGTTTTCCTCGAGATAAGCGAAGTCTGTTCACTATTAGCTAGGAAATAAGCTGGAAGAGTGTGATCAGCATGTACATGGGAAGTACCCTACGGTCATGTACATAAGGCCAAGAGGGATCCCCATCATTTTCATCTCATTAGCACCTCAACATTCAGAAGACACCACTTGTAAACACCTCCCTCATACAGAGTCACTCAATGAAGTAAGGTATTACGCTCCTCAAGCGACCAGAACCTACTAAAAATCGCCCGACTCTCTCTTTCTCGTGCCCCCAGCACAAACCATCGAGTTACAATCTACGACATTGTCCTACCCAAAAAGCACCATAAGGGTACCCCCGGGTGTGCGGTCGGACACTAGACACCGACAGGCAGCAACACCAACGCCACTGTTTTGGGTTAGTGCACCCTGATTTGTGTTGCTATGTCCTCGGCGTCATGTAGCATCTATTGTTGGTGAGCTTAGGGCACGGGGTCGCTGGCTGGCTCTGTGCCGGCAAGCTCAACGCCGCCTCTGCTGGGCACCGAGGGGAGGGAGTCATGCCTGGGTTGTTGATTGTTTGATTAAGGGCCATGATTTGATCTCTGAGTTACCCTTTTGGTGTTTAGGTCTAGTTTGTTTGATGGACGAATAATGGCTTAGATTTGAAGGTGATACCCCTTCACTTAAATAGGATCTGGGCCACATATTTTTTATCTGTGGGCCAGAATCACGTACTGGTTCAACAGATCTAATCTGATCCGTTGGATGGGAATCGAACGACTGTCGTATATGGATACCCCTTCGCCCGAGCACTTTTGCATAAGGGTCCTTAGATTTTGTAGCAATCAACCTACCATCCACTGCCGTGTTAAATAATTAAGTATAGACCCTGGAATTTACAAATTGATCCCTAGAGCTATTAAATCAGTACAAATTGATTCTAAATCTTATTTATTGCATATCTTCCACATTTTAGCTCTGATTTGAACCATCGAAGTTGTGTTAGCTTCATAATAAAATTTCCTACACGATAATAACACTATTTGTGTCATATCACAGACTTTTAGAATTAAATATTCATTTAATCTATGTTCTAACCTCTCTAATCAAAGTTAATCAGTCCCTAGTTATAATTGGATAAAATATGTGTGATAATAAAGTTATAACTTGGATTAAAATATAAATAGTTATTTATTAGAATATCTTTCTCATATGAATTATATTAATACACATAGAGCATAGTTTTCATAATTAAACATATGAATCTCTCGAAAACCATGCCTTTTTAACTATAACTCCAATTTTAGTCATTCTCGGACCTCCGATCTTGTAGCGACGCGTAGAATATTCTTACGCATTATACTCCCATGTTTTGGTGTAATGTTACCATACCCATTATTTGCTTGATTCTATGTATTGCTATGCATAGAAGCAAGGTCGAGAAATCTAAAGACCAACTTGGTGAAGTATCTAGAATCACAAGTCATAGGCAAGTTGTGCCCTTGATCACTCTTCTTTACCCAATAATGTTACTGTTAATCACTATGCTATGCTTAGGTAAATTTTTATGGGACCCAATAGGTCACCCTAGTTTGAGTTACTTTATACCTTGCTTGCCACTAAACTTTTGGGTAGCATCTGCTATTGCTCTATGTGGTTTTGGGTGTTAAGATATAAATGATTCATGATCATGCTTTACTATTGTTATTGGATTATTTAAATGTTCATGATAAAATTATGGTGTTAACTAGAACATGGAGCTTAACTTGAGATAACGCCCTTGGTTGATTAATTAGGAAAGCTAGTGTGAGTTAATCCTTTCCCAAAAGGTGCAAGCGGGGTGGAAGATGCGAGTGTAGGGAGGTCCTTGTGTCGGACTGTCTTTTTAGCTTTCCGGATGAGGGATTCCTATACAGCTTTCGGCCCGTAAACTGTAGCGGGTTCTCTCCTCTAGTGAAACTTTGTAAAGGCCTCGCAGTGTACCCTCGCCTACTCACCTTGGCAGTGTTTAAGGGTTTGATCAACCCGAGGCGACAAACAGAACACATCTTGTGGGTAAAGATGTGCAACCTCTGCATAGTGTAAAACTGGTATACCAGTCGTGCTCGCGATCAAGTGCGACTCAGGACTCTCGCATGATTAACTTATGGAATTAAACTTAATTTGTCATTTGCATTGCATTGTGGGTGTTATTATTAATTGTGATCTCTTACTTAATTGGGTTAGTATATACTCTTACTTATTAATTGCTAATAAAACTTTGATCAACTTTAAAAGCAATGCTCAACTTTAACCATCTTCTTTGGTAAGCCTTACATCTCACATGAGCCCCCACCATCAGTGAGTTGATGCACATTATTCCCCACAACTTGTTGAGCGATGAACGTATGTGAGCTCACCCTTGCTGTACTCACATCCCCCAGGTCAAGAATAGGTACCACAAGATAAGGAGCATGAAGGATGTTGCGATGAGTTCGTGAGAGGTCTAGGCCGTCGTCTCCTAGTTAACTATGGTTGCTGGATCATTGTCTTCGTATGATGTAATTATTTAGCTATTACAGAACTCCTATTATATAGTAAAGATGTGACATTCATTTTTGTACCATGAGTAATCATATGTGTGAGACTTGATCCTAGCACACATTTGATTCGCGCCCGGGTTTGGCCCTTAAATCCGGGTGTGACACTATATCAACGGGAACAACATCACTGGCCCTAGGGGTCCACCGTGGTTGTGGCAGAGGGTATCTCGAGCCGGTTTAGCTCAATTGATGCATGGACTATAACCGCTTTGGCTCGAGGGTGGTGGACAGGTGCTCAGTTTCGTCGGTCATCGTCGTTCTTGGCGAGTCCTGACGAGGGGTGGTCGGCGGGCGAGCGTGCCGCTGTAAGGGACTTAAATCTATAAAGAAAAAGAAGTAGGAGGGTGCAAGTAAAGTTGTCAGTGACTCTATGGAATAGTGTCGCGGGCTCTTCACTGATTGTTTGAATCATCAGGGGCCTTTATGCAAAGTCGCGCAAACGGACACGGACGTGGGCGTCTTCCCCTGTTCATGGGCTGGCTCGGGCTGGAGTCAGCACAATCCTGTTCATGATTTTTCCTTTTTTTCCTAGTAGCTTTTAAAATCCATTAAAAATAGTAAAATCATGGGACCAATTTTACCAGACTCCTAAAATCAAATAGTATTTAATAAAAATAGTTTCAAGATTTTTATTGCAAACAACAAATTATCTAGCATTTAAAAGTGCTTATGCAAAGCCTATTAGAATTTTAGAATATATTAGGAGTTCCAAAAATCATGGAACCTTTTGGGTAGACTTGGTATGTTTGTTCTAGCCCTTGAGTGAAGTTGAACTTGTTTGGCCACTATTTACCAGAAAACCAGATATAGTCCAAAGAAATAACCCCTTTTAATACAAATGAAACTAGGAATAATTTTACAAGTGAAATTGGAAACAATAAACTTGCTATAACTTGTTAGCCTAAGAAGATTAGTTAAGTTAATGTTAGAAGATTATCTAGCTAGAAAGCTCTAATGGCTATAAACTCCGTGAAAGAAAGTTGTATTCAAGAGAGTGATTTTAATTCTTGTTTACAAACTTGCATGTGCATGATGTACCATATGCATCCATGTATGTATTATTGTGTGTAGAACACAAAGAAGATTACACCGTAGAAGAAGTTGTCCATCTGATGGAAAACCCTCCTGTGGAGAACAATTTCTATTTTGACATATGTGGTGAAGAAGCATTGTCGGAGAGTAAATCTGCGGCCGGGTGGCGGAGTGCACCCGCCCTAAATCCTAAGATGAGGAGGGGCTTAGGCGTTTTGCTTGATCGTTGGAATGAACGGGAAGAACTCAAGAACACACAAGGATTTAGAGTGGTTCGGGCCGCCGGAGCGTAATACCCTACTCCACTATGAGATGTATTGCTTGTGAGCTTGTATGAGCTTGCGAGTCTAAGGTGTGATCTAAGATTGCGTGTGTGTGTGTAACTTCGCATGCCTACCCTTTTATAGCTGAAGGGGGCATGCACAAAGGTACTGGGCCCCGACATGTGGGCCCAGGAACATAAAGAATACAACCCTTGGAGCCACTAATGTCTGTCACCGAGACAATCTTCTTGTGCCCTGACGCCCGAGATCTGTGTATCCTCGGCGTGCAGGGGAAGCTTCTTGTAGAAGGGAAGATGAGTACGGCGCACCGCTTGGCACGGGCGCACTGTTTCCCAGTAGACTGATCAGACGAGTCATCGGCTGGATGGGTCTGACACCATCTACCAGCGGATGGGCAGGGCGCATTAAATGCCGAGAGGGCACATCGCCCGTCAGTGTGGTGGCAGGCGGTGGGTCCTCTCCGCAATAAATGCAAAGGCTGCATGGCTGTATGGACTTTGCATCAGGCTCGGCCTGCTGGCTTATGTCACGGGCCACACGCCACGCGGCAGCAGCGGGCCTCCACCCGAGCGGGAAGCGTAGGGCAAGGCCTGGACACGTGCCGGCACCGGACCCCTACCCATGCCGGGGCCCTCCTCGTCCCGAGACCTTGCCAAGGCCCGGACCTTACTGGGGGAGCCTGGAGCTTATTTGAGGGACCCGGCGTGCCCTCTTGGGAGCTCCGGACCCGTTCGTACAGGGGTCCGGTGTCCCTTGGAGGTCCGGACCCATCGATGCACGTCGGGATGTATTACCTTTTCTTGCCACGTGGTGCCCCTAGTCCTGCCCATGTGGTGGGGTCGGGTGCCGCTCTCTGTATGACATGGAGGTGTGGTACGGGAGCAGCGCCTTCATACCGTAGAAGAGGGTACCCCTGATTTAGGGTACCAACAGTGGCCCCTAGGCCCGCCTCAAGGGAGGATGCGAGCCTGCGGGTGGGACCAGAGTCTGATTGGCGGTTGGATCGCTGCTCCTGCGCGCCTGTTGCTGCAATTACTATCGGCCCTCCTATGGCTATGCCAACTACTACGCCTATTCCCACGGCTGACTGGCCCGTGACCATTGTACTTAATGTCACTGTTGGGCCATGCGCGGGGGTGCCTCGAGTCACTGCACTGGTTCTGAAAAGTCTACCTTTTCAGACTCCCGTGACGGCCCCGAGAAGACGTGGCATTGGCGCAAGCGGCGGTGCGGTTTTTTCGCACTCGGTAACCGGCACGCCGGTTGCATGACATGTGGGTCTGGGCCCCCGTGTTGGACCTCCGGTTGCAGCGAAGCTGAGGGGGCGCACAGTCGTGCGATGGTTGTAAGCTTCTTGCGCGGCGGTTCGCCTCTTTGACCGTTGGTTATGGTGAAGATGAAGGGGCACTTAACCGTGGGGCGGTTGCATGCCCCTTGCATGGCGGTTCGCCTTCCTGACCGCTGGTTGCTCCAAAAATGAAGGGGCGCGTAACCGCGGGGTAGTTGCACGCTCCTTCTTCGGGTCAGTCTGTATGACATGTGGGACCTGGCCCCCGTGTCATAAGGTGGGATCCTTGGTGCTCGTTGGGGGAGACTTTGACCGTGACGCTTTAGGGGCGCGAGTGGGGGGATCTACCTTTAAAAAGGGGTCGATCTCCCGGGCAGTAGACATGCCTCGCTCCTCTTGCGACCATCGTGCCCTTCCGCCTTCCAGGCCTCCAGATGGGGTGCGCCGGTGTTCTCTGGAGGGATCCGCGTCAAGGTCGTCCCGTCCGGCGACTTCACCGCTGGAGAGCTTGCACTCGTGGTGGTGCCAACAATCTTGCCTTCTTCTTGCTGCTGTTGGAGGGGTGCAACCCCATGGGAGTTGGCATCCTTCCACCATCATTCGACTTCAAGGATTTTCATCACGCAGCCTGGCTGCAATCTCCCACCAGTGGTCATCTAGAAGGATGACTACCAGCCTTGTGGTGGGGAGAAGCAAGCTGGGCTGCAGCCTCCCTCTTGCCCTCATCTTCAAGGATGTTCATCATCTGTGCTGGGGAGGAGGGCGTGCTGAGTTGGGGCCCCGCCTCCGCGTGGGCTGGCGGCCCGCTTCTTCCCTCAGTACTCAGGGGAGAAGGGCGTTCGCCATCCATGCAGAGGAGGCGAACTTCGGGTACGCGGGGCTGGCCGACTGCGGGTGCCGCCAGCCACCGCGTGCCCGATGCCTTGGCTTGGATGGCTTCGGTGCCGCCTCGATGTTGCCTCCTGCTGTTGGGTCGGGGCATGGCTGCCCGTTCACCACATGGGAGACGGTTGCCTCGTGTGTAGGTCCGCCACACCCACGGCTTCTCCCGCGCCGCCGGCTGTACTGGTGGGTCATACATGGCGTCGTACGTCGTGGGGGCGGCGGTCGTGTTCTTGGATGTCCTCACTCCCTTAGCAAAGACGGAAGCGAGGACCTACAAGCGCGCTGAGGCAGCCGTCGCCCACCGGTGCAGGGGTGGTTGTCGTCGCTGGTGAGACCATCAGTGCCACCTATCGCCGAGCCTCCAACTCTTTGGCTTTAATGGCCTCATTGCCGCCCCTCGTAGGAATACGGGGGCGAGGACCTTTCCGCAGCGGCGTACATGCTGAGATGATCGCTGCTGCTGGCGAGTCGTCCATGTAGAGGCGGCCGTCGCCGTTGGTGCTGATGCGGTCACCTCCACTGGCGAGCCGCTCGGGGCTTGTTATCCCGTGGCCCTTACTGGTGTGGAGATAGTTCATACCTGCAGAGTAGAAATGGAACTAGGGCTCCACTTGAAAACATATGTAATACTTTCGCTTTTTGTAAGGTACTCAAGAGTACTATTTGTTAAGCAGTATTAGCACTTATCTATTTTCAACTTGTTCCTGTTGTGTGCGATATTGTTGACTCCTTAGTACCTGGCCCCCCGCCTTGGATGCAGGCTTGATGTGTTGAGGTTGGATACCGGCGTTTCTGGAAAGGTTGTCAACAATCCTCGGGAGGCAAACTCGCTGGGATCTGGATCTATACACAACTTTTAGCTAGGAAGCATTAGTAGTACACCTCATAGGGTTCTCCGTCTGACATTAGTCGTCCTTTGATACATGCTCAGGACCCGCAGGTTTTAGTCCGGGTGGCCAAGTTGCGTGTCCGGACCCCCTTGGGTCGCGGTTCTAGATACTAGGACAATTGTCGCAGGGCAGCGAAGCATGCAGGCCCACGGTACAGGACCTGGCTAAGCAGCTACACGGGCTCAGGACCACCCTATGGAACGGGGTCCCGTTCTCTAGAGCCGGCCCCTAGGCTGTCGGACCTCCCTACTTTCGTATCAGGGGCCCTAAACTGCAAGCCTGGTTGCTCAATTCGGATGTCGCCATGTCAGACAGATGGAAACCGTACGAGTGGGTTAGCTAAAAAGTATTATCTGAAAGACTGTAAGGTAGGACCATGGAGCAGCAAGATGGAACTATCACAAGAGCATAGCTGAGGGGGGTAGTTTCTCTTTATAGCTTGTCGTGCATGTGTGCAGACCAATAGTCTGGGTTCATGGGGGCAGACCCCACCGGGTTGTCGTACACGTATGCGTCATCTAGTTACAAAAAAGGGAAACAGATTCGACCCCTTAGCCTTGCTCTATGGATAGAACTTACAAAGATGTTCGGCATCGGGGTAAGGTACTACTCCAGTCATAGCTAGGTGGTTGCCCCTGGGTCGGTGCATTCCCGCTACCTCGAAGGGTCCTTCTCAGCTGGGGGAGAGTTGCGGAGCCCTTCTTGGTATGGCACTTGCCGTGGGGCAAGGTCCTGACCCAGGGTTCCCACCTGCATTTGACATGGGAGCCCTCGTCTCTGGCTGTGGCCACTTCTGCATGTACTTGTCTGCAGCCCGGACCCGTGGGGAATCCGGAAGGGCCTCCGAAGGAAGGCGTGCTTCAGCTCCATAGACCGGGGAACACGGGGTCCCTCTGGGGTCTGTCTAGTTGTCTTCACCGGAGTAGGAGCCTCCGGCGAAGATATCCTTCAGGTCCCCCCCGGGTGACTGATACCCGAGGTCCCGCTCAGCCGCGACCACCTCGCCGTCGTCCACCTTTTCCTTGCCGGGTCGGTGGCAAGGCGGGGAGCCGTCTTTGGGAGACTGCTCGTGCCGCTCGCTGACGTGTTTTGCGAGGTCAATGATATCGCGACACTCCGTGGCGCTGTGGCGACCGTTTGGGTGCACAGGGCATGAACCGCTGCTAACCCTCTGCGGTCGCGGGCGTTTGTTGCGGTCGCCCTGGCCTCCGATCGCGGCTACGACCACCAGAGCGGTGGACCGTGGTTTCTGGTAGTCGCGGTCCTTCTTCTTCTTCTTTCCGTCCTGGGGAACGGCCCTCGAGCCACCCCGACTGGGCAGCTCCGGATTGTGGGCCGAGTGCCATGCTCGGCCCTCGGCGGCTCTGGCGCATTTGTCGGCCAGAGCGAAGAGCGTGGGAACAGTTTCCACGTCATGTGTGGCCAACTTCTCCAACATTTTTTCATCACGTACTCCTTGTCGGAAGGCCGTGATGATAGAAGCATAAAAAATACGAGGTATAGTTCCTCGTACCTTGGTGAAGTGGGAGATGAACTTCCGGAGGGTCTCCCCGGGCTCCTCCCTCACCGCATGGAGGTGGGCCTCCACACCGTGCTGCTGGTAAGCACTAGCGAAGTTCACAACGAACCGCGCGCAGAGCTCCTCCCAGGAGTAGACTGATCCCAGGGTGAGGTTCATGAGCCAGGTCTGGGCAGGTCCAGACAAGGCCACATGAAAGTATGTTGCCATCACAGCGGTGTTTCCACATGCTGCCGTGATGGCGGTAACGTACACCTGCAGGAACTCCGACGGGTTTGATGTTCCATCGTATTTTTCCGGTAGGTGCGGCCGGAACTTGGGTGGCCAGGACGCCGCGCGGAGATGATCCGCAAGAGCGGTGCAGCCCACACCGCCCAAGGGGACACCCGTTTGGGACCGGGTGCCCATTGGTGTCTGCGGTGCAACCGCAGCGAAGTCTTGATCGAGGTCGCGTCCATCGATGTTTTGGCGGCGCTCGCGCGCCCTTTCCAAGGAGACCTGGGTTTCCTCTCCCGCACGCCTGCGGTTGAGCTCTGCCCGGAGGTCGTTGGTCTGTGTGCCCGTCACTGAGGGCGAGCGCATAGATGCTGACGCCTCGTGTTGGCGCTGGGATGACCGCGTCTTCGACCTGGTCGAGGTAGAATGTGCCATACCGAGCAGTCGGTCAACGTCGTCCCGCCATTGCTTCATGGCTTCTGGTGAAGCCGTGGAGCTTGGAGGGTGTCGCAACAACTCCCTAGCTGCCAACAACGCCCCCGGAGACGCCCTTGATGGAGTCCAGGACGTTTGCGCTGCTGTGTGCTGCCGTGCGGCATGCACATCAGGAGTACCTAGTACTGGGCGATCGGGAACCTGCGGTGTGGAGGAAGCAGCTTCTCCCTCCACCGCAAAGTCTACCGAAGTCTCGGCGCGGTGCTCAATGATCTGCACCATCATGCTTGGGCTAGGGAACAAGCAAGAACCTAATGCCTAGGCCCCCTACTTGGCGCGCCAAATGTCGGAGAGTAAATCTCCGGCCGGGTGGCAGAGTGCACCCACCCTAAATCCTAAGATGAGGAAGGGCTTAGACGTTTTGCTTGATCGTTGGAATGTACGGGAAGAACTCAAGAACACACAAGGATTTAGAGTGGTTCGGGCCGCCGGAGCGTAATACCCTACTCCACTGTGAGATGTATTGCTTGTATGAGCTTGCGAGTCTAAGGTGTGATCTAAGATTGCGTGTGTGTGTGTGTGTAACGTCGCATGCCTCCCCTTTTATAGCTGAAGGGGGGCATGCACAAAGGTACTGGGCCTCGACATGTGGGCCCAGGGACATAAAGAATACATCACTTGGAGCCACTAATGTCTGTCACCGAGACAATCTTCTTGTGCCCTGACGCCCAAGATCTGCGTATCCTCGGCATGCAGGGGAAGCTTCTTGTAGAAGGGAAGATGAGTACGGCGCGCCGCTCGACACGAGCGCACTATTTGCCAGTAGACTAATCAGACGCGTCGTCTGCTGGATGGGTCTGACACCGTTTGCCAGCGGATGGGACAGGGCGCATTAAATGCCGAGAGGGCACGTCGCCCGTCAGTGTGGTGGCAGGCGGCGCGTCCTCTCCGCAATAAATGCAAAGGCTGCATGGCTGTATGGACCTTGCATCAGGCTCGGCCTGCTGGCTTATGTCACGGGCCACACGCCACGCGGCAGCAACGGGCCTCCACCCGAGCGGGAAGCGTAGGGCAAGACCTGGACACGTGCCGGCACCGGACCCCTACCCATGCCGGGGCCCTCCTCGTCCCGGGACCTTGCCAAGGCCCGAACCTTACTGGGGGGGAGCCTGGAGCTTATTTGAGGGACCCGGCGTGCCCTCTTGGGAGCTCCGGACCTGTTCGTACAGGGGTCTAGTGTCTCTTGGAGGTCCGGCCCCATCGATGCATGTTGGGATGTATTACCTTTTCTTGCCACGTGGTGCCCCTAGTCCTGCCCATGTGGTGGGGTCGGGTGCCGTTCTCCATATGGCCTGGAGGTGTGGTACGGGAGCAGCGCCTTTATACCGTACAAGAGGGTACCCCTGATTTAGGGTACCGACAAGCATCTACTCCTACAACACAAGGCAAGCCCCGGTGCATTTACCATTTCCTTGTATTTTAAAGTTTTATCATCTTTCAATGATGCATTAGGTAATAGAAGTTGTGTGATAAACTATTGATGCATTTCCTTCCTTGAGAAATTGAGTATGATTCTTTGTTACCTGATTTATTCAAACAAGTTTTAATGATGCTTAGCCTTGCTTAGAAAACAAATGCTTCGTTTTAAAAAGATGATGCTTCATACTGGAATGGGAATGTTTCTAAAGGAAACTTATGATGAGGAATCCATCACAGCTATGATGGATTCAACATCTGAATAGAGTACCTCTGGTAGGTACCAAGTTTTGGGTTATAAATTATAGGATGAGGCCGGGCGGGTGACTTGTACGAGAAGAGAGTCTCGGTGTAGTGTCTCCGTATGAGTCGTTTAAGGACCGAGCCGATGTAGGCTTGATGATCGAGGACCTTTTAGCTGGCCACATGCCTCGTCAAGGTTAAGCTTTCCCTCGGACAGACCAAGACCAGAAAAGTTTGCCCACACTGGGCATGGGAGATGGTGAGAGTAGCGTGTACCCTCCGTGGCAAGAGGATGAACGGTGGAGTAACTGTACTCTCGAGTAGCGGGAACCCGTTCTGGTATTGAGAAACCCTAGTGCGAGTTGACATATGCAAGGGTTAAGTGCTACATATGTCGTGTGGTTGAAGATACCCAGCTGGGTATTAATCCATTTGAATCGTTGTTACTTCTCAAATATGAAGACTTGATCACTTCCCTACACCGTAGTGACAAGTAAACTCAAGGTTTGATAAAACACGACTAGCGTAGGCCAAGTGATTGATCTAGATTAAGAAGAATCTAGATTAACTAGACAAGTAAAGAAAGTAAAAAAGAATTCATAAGGACCAACTTTAGTAAGCTTTGCAAACTAAGTCATTGGTTCTTGCTAAACCTTACCTTGACTTCTAAAGACCAACATATCCTTGAGAGTCTTTTATTTTAGTCGGGTAAGACTTGCGAAAGTACACTCCGTACTCAGGGTTTTCGAACCCATGTTGTTGTAGGTGAAGAGACTACAGAGTTTTGTTGCTTCTGTTCCAAGATCTTCCCCAAGCAGGAGCATGAAAATTAAGTATGAACTTATGGAAGGTGTCTACATTCCAGTGATGTAATAAGTAGAAGCACTCATACGCTTATATTGTAATAAACACTCTTGTGGTCTCCTGGCCGCAGTGGATTGTGATATCCTGGGCTCAGGGGATGGTGATATTATGCCCAAGGCTTAATAGAATTAACAAAGTACTCATATCAACAAGGTGTATCTTCTTTTTCGGAAGCCTATCTCAAAAGAACATCTAGGTTAATCGTGCTAGACTTGGAGCAATTTGGGGTGGGTGACCGGCTGAGAAGTTTTCTCGGATGCGCATGAGTGAGGACAAAGTGTACAAAAGACTTGTGTTGGTCTGTAGGGACAATATATGATTCTAGAGAGCTGCCAGGAGTAAGTACCGCTGGTCCGGGAGTGGACGAGGTGTTACAGTGGGTGCAGTCCGCCACCTGGTCGGAGCCAGTTTTCTAGCCTCCGACATTTAAGGTCTGTTTGGTTCGTTGTCTAACTTGTCACACTTTGCTTAACTTTTCTAACTAAGATTAGTTATTCAATTCGAACGACTAACCTTAGATAAATTGTGGCACAGTTAGTCACGAACCAAACAGACCCTAGTGCACCAGATAGAGGGCGATTCGAGATGACACACAAAGAATAAATATATTTTTGGGTGGCATGCCTGGAATTACCCAACTGCTGATTCCATTTACAATTCAGCCTCACACCGCAAGGAAGATGTCATCCTCGTCTCCGGTTCTTTTTATTTTGTTTTATGCTACCTGCAGTGTGCTGCCGGGAAGAGAATCAAAGTCACCTCATAATTATGTCAAAAGTTAGAATGAGCTCGTGAGTCTTCATGATGTGCCAACAATAGATTTTGTTTCGCCATGAGGTTAAGGACATGAAAGTTCACTAAAAAATGATACTCTCTCTGTTCCACAATTAAATTCGTTTTAGTATTTAGTTTTAATGTCTATATTTAAATGAAAGATAATGAATCTAGACATATATATCAAGTATTGTATGAATCTAATAATTTTCTAAAACGAATTTTAATTTGGCACACAGAAAGTACTAAACAATTTCTATTATATAAAACACTTGTTTCCACGGTTTTATATCATTATTTCCTCACTTTATGTAAAAATAAGGTAAAATTATATATATGTACAATTTTGAATCTTAGTTGTTTGCTCCACGTTCACGTACAATCAATTAATTTAACTAAATAGATGTGGGTGATGATGACGAATTGAACGTGCACCATACAAGAGGGGAAATATTGAAGATAATAGTTTCTATATGGTGTTGTTAGCCACCATTTTGATGTCGAAGTTCCGTCTTCCTCATCTTGGCCAGCCTAATCAGTTCGTACCTAACTTTAGGTGCTCCCGACAAGCTAGGAAAACATAAAACAAGAAAGAATAAGTAGAAAGTTTTACTATGACAATTAGAAGTAATAGAAAATATGACGTCTTTAGGATTTCATTTCACAAATATCACTTACCCTTCTAGGGAAAATATCTTTTCCTATGAAAAGCCCCATCTGTAGCATGGTGGCCCACTTAAATTTTGAAAGTAAGTAGGCAAAAGTAAAAGCGTAGTGAGGGAGGGCATCCTCGCAGTAAATGTCGTAAACCCTAATAACTCCACATTACTAATTGTTAGGAAAATAAAAACACAATACCGTAGCGCGGACTCACTTCGAATGGTGAGCCACAGGGGCTCGAAGGTGGATCTGAGATAGGGGTTATATTGGTTTAGACCGGAGCCGTAGTCCAGTGTAATGTTGATCGTAGTATTGTTTGGAGCGTGTTACAGTTTAGTGCTTGTGTGTAGTTGTGTTTTTAAAGATGGGGTTGTCTTGCCCTTTTATCGCTCAAGTGTAGACTTCACAATGAGAACTTGTATTCTGTCGGGGTGGAGTTCGGTCTCCTGCTTCTAGGTGGCATAGCCCCTACGATGTCGTCTGCTAGGTCGTGTGCCGTCGTACCCCTGATATGGTGTCGCGTCTTGTCCGTTCGCCATAAGGGTTCCTGTAGCTATTCTGATGCAAATGCAGTGGTGCCTGGTGGGTCCCGCTAAGTCGGCTCGTGGTGAGGTTTAGGAACGTCTTCAATAAAACTTCATTTTCTATCATCCCCTCTGTGCCACCTTCCATCATGCATAGGCGTACGCTTGGTACGACGTATTATCCCGTCCCTTCTGGCATATGGGTCACTGTAGAGACCCAGATACTGAGGTCCCCGTGGCTAGGGTTGACTAGTCCCACTGGTCAGCGAGGATACTCTCCAGAACGTATTCGGTGTCATGCTTGTCAGAGGCTCTTCGGTACTGCTCCCATGATTCGGATATGGCTTGGTGATGATCTGTCTCATCATGCCGTTGTGGCTTGATAGTACTAGGTCGGCTCTTCCCTCCTGTAGATGTGCTCGCCAGAGAGTCTGTTGTCGTCTTGCTGGGTTGCTCGGCAGGCAGGTTATCGGCAGCCCCACCTCATCAGGTTGCTCGGACGTATTGCAAGACGAGCGGGTTGGTCGGCAATCCCGCCTCACCAAGTTGCTTGGCGGGCGGGTTGGTTGGCAACCCCGCCTTGTCGGGTTACTCGGTAGGCGGGCTAGTCGGTTAGTGGTCTGTCTTCGGAAGGCCTTTTGGGCCTTCTTTAGGCACCCAGTTCCTAGGTACCCGACAGCAGCCCCTTTGTGTAACTCGGAGTTGAGCAGAGCCTTTTCCTGAGCGGTTGCCTTTTTAGGTATCCCGACAAGCTAGGAAAACATAAAACAAAAAAGAATAAGTATAAAGTTTTTACTATGACAATTAGAAGTAATAGAAAATATGACGTCTTTAGGATTTCATTTCACAAATATTACTTACCCTTCTAGGGAAAATATCTTTTCCTATGAAAAGCCCCATCTGTAGCATCGTGATCCACTTAAAATTTTAAAGTAAGGAGGCAAAAGTCAAAGCGTAGTGAGGCTTCAGGGAGGGCATCCTCACTATAAATGTCGTAAACCCTAATAACTCCACATTACTATTTGTTAGGAAAATAACACAATGTCCATATACCATAGCGTGGACTCACTCCGAATGTTGAGCCACGGGGGCTTGAAGGTGGATCTGAGATAGGGGTTATATTGGTTCAGACCGGAACCTAGTCCAGTGTAGTGCTGATCGTAGTATTGCTTAGATCGTGTTACCGTTTAGTGCTAGTATGTAGTTATGTTTTTAAAGATGGGGTTGTCTTGCCCTTTTATCGCTCAAGGGTAGACATTACAATGAGAACTTGTATTCTGTCGAGGTGGAGTTTGGCCTCCTGCTTCCGGGTGGCGTAGCCCCTACGTTGTCGTCTGCTAGGTCGTGTGCTGTCGTACTCCTGGCATGGTGTCGCGTCTTGTCCGTTCGCCATACGGGTTCCTGTAGCTATTCTAATGCAAATGCAGTGGCGCCTGGTGGGTCCTGCTAAGTCGGCTCGTGGTGAGGTTTAGGAACGTCTTTAGTACAACCTCATCTTCCATCATCCCCTCTCTGCCACCTTCCATCATGCATACGCGTACGCTTGGTACGACATATTATCCCGTCCCTTCTGGCATATGGGTCACTCTAGAGACCCCGATGCTGAGGTCCCCGCGGGTAGGGTTGACTGGTCCTACTGGTCAGCGTAATACCCAACTTTTGGAATATAAAAGAGAGGAATAAATCTTTATGTGTATTGCATTCTATTTCATGAGAATCATTAAGGAACATATTTAAAGTGAATAATTCTCTAATAAAACATAAATAATCCATGCATCATGTTGGAGTTTATTTGGTTGTGCATTTAATAATAGTAATATTAACAAATATATATTAATGACCAAATTGGACTTAACCTAATTTACAATTTAGAAATTGGAAATAATATAAAAAGGGAAAGAGAAAAATACTACACAATACCAAAATAGATATATACATATAAATTCTTTCCATACTGGTATGTTTAATTCCTACATTTAACTTGAGTACAAAATTCACAACAATATTTAAATTCAAATTTAAAATCTAAAAATAAAAAAGAAAACAGAAAAGAAAAAGAAAAGGGAAAAGAAAAAGAAAAAATGTGCTTGGGATGTTTCCTTTCGGCCAACCCATTTACTCTTTTACCGCCGCCGGACCAACTTCTCCGCGCGCGCCCAGCACCGTCAGCACCGCGACTGACATGCGGGGCCCGCTTGTCCGCGTCTCACGCGTGCTCGGGTCGTGGGTCTTCATTACGCTGATGGCTGGGACCCACTAGTCAGCAGTCCTCCCTCCCGCAACGGCCGTGCCGAGAAGCCCGCCGCCGCGCGGAATCCTCGCTAGCTGATGAAAGGGAAATGTGCCCTTGGGCAATTTCTATTATGTTTTGGTGATTAAGTGCCCAACACATTTAAATAAGCTCTCATGTGCTAAATAAATAGAGAAGTGATAATCAAAGCAAAGGTATGTTTCTAGACTTAGTACATTGGTTTTTGTGTACTAATATATTTGTCTAAGTGCTAGAAATAGAGAAAAGAAGAAAAGAAAAGAGATGCAAAAGACTTGGCTTGGTACAGCCAAGACTCAGCTCAGTCTGGCACACCGGACTGTCCGGTGGTGCACTAGACAGTGTCCGGTGCGCCTGGCTGAACTCCGGCGAACAGGCCGCTCTCAGGAAAACTTGGCAGCGTACGGCTATAATTCACCGGACTGTTCGGTGGCGCACCGGACTGTCCGGTGAGCCAACGGTCGCCAGCGCAACGGTCGGCTGCGCAATCCGTGGGCGACGCGTGGCTCGCGCCAACGGTCGGCAGGGGCACCGGACTGTCCGGTGCACCAACCAGCCCGGAGTTGCAACGGTCGGCTGCGCCAGAAAAGGAAGGAGATCACGCACTGGACATGAACAGTGGCAAGAATTGCCTTCCTTGTTGGCCTCCAACGGCTCTTAGCTGCCTTGGGGCTCTAAAAGAGACCCCTAGGCGCATGGAGGAGCTACCCAAGAATTCACTAAGCAATCTAATACTCCCGCACTCCGTTTCCGCGCACTTGATCGATCGTGTTAGTGATTTGAGCTCTGTTCTAGTTGTGAACTCTCTGTGTTTCATTTTGAGCTCAAGTCTTGGCTTGTGTGTGTGCGTGTGCTGCGGATTTGTGTGTGTTGCTTCCCAACCTTACTCTTGTGTTTTCTTTGTGATCAATCTTGTAAGGGCGAGAGGCTCCAACTTGTGGAGATTCCTCGCAAATGGGATAAGATATAAGGAAGAAAAGTCGTGGTATTCAAGTTGATCTTTGGATCACTTGAAAGGGGTTGAGTGCAACCCTCGTCCATTGGGACGCCACAACGTGGAGGTAGGCAAGTGTTATACTTGGCCGAACCACGGGATAAACCACTGTGTCTCTTGTGCTGTCTTTCTCTGTGATTATTGTGATTTGCAAGAGCTCGCTCTATAGCCACTTGGTTCGATTGCACTAACATCTTTATAACCAAGCTTGTGGCTATTTAGTGTTGAATTTTACAGGATCACCTATTCACCCCTGTAACGCCCCGAATTTTGCAGTTGAATTTTTTCTTTTCTTTACTCGCCAAAATTCGGGCGTTACCTTTTCTTTTTCTTTTTCCCCTCGCTAAACCTTGACCTTTTCCAAAGTTCTAGCGGGATTCGGTTTGGATTTCCCGTGTAAGAAAAACCCTAAATACCTTATGTTGTTTGATGCACCATGCCGAACCCTGCATTTCTTTTGATTGCTTTGAAAGCGCAATTGCATTCATGTAGAAAGATCGGATTTCGAAAATGTGGAGAAGATCTTTTCTTTCTTTTTTTTTCTCCCTCTCTTTTTCTCTCCTCTTTTTCTCTCTCTCCCGCGCCGTGGGCCGACCCCGGCCGGCCCAAGCCCCTGCGCCCCCCCCCTCTTGGGCCCAAAGCAGGCCCAGCCGCCCCCACCCCCCCCTCTTTTTCCCCAAATCCCCTCTCCCTCTCCCTCATTCTCTCCCTCTCTCCCTCCCCACCCAAGCCGCCGCCCCCACCCACCTCCCTGCCCTAGCCGCCGCCGCTGCCCCGACCCCGGCTGCGCGCCCTCGCCGTCGGCCACCCCCCCTCGCCGGTGAGCCCCCTCCCCTCCCCCTTCTCCCTCCTCTCTCCTTCCCCCTCCCCTCCTTCTCCCCTTGGCCGCTGGCCCTTGGCCGCGCCCGGCCGCCCGACCGCGCCGCCCGGCCGCCCGGCCGCCCCCAGCCCCGCCCGCTCGGCCCCCTGGCCGCGTCCGCCGCCCGCTCGGCCCCCTGGCCGCGCCCGCCGCCCGCCCTGGCCCCTGGTCGCGCCCCCCCTGTCCCGGGCCGGTTCAGCCGGTCTCGGCCCCGGCTCAGCCGCCCCCGGCCCCAGCTCGGCCGCCCCCCGCGCTCGGCCGCCCCAGCTCGGCCGCCTGCCCCCGGGCCGGTTCAACCGCCCCTAGGGCCGGTTCAACCGCCCCCCCCCCTCTGTTTTTTTATTTTTTTTTATTTTATTTTATTTACTTTCTGTGATCATAATTACTGTATTTTAAGTAGGCTAATCACTGTTCATGCTATGGGAAAATAGGAAGTTTAATTTAAAATTCCGTTATGTTATTGATTCACGTAGTTAATTGTTTACCCTGTGCAATGTTGATCAACTAAAAGTGATTATGTTTCCATTAGTATATATAAATATATATAACAGAATTATTTTGTTAAAAACCAATTGTGTCATTAGTGCATAAGATTTAACCCCCTGTGAGACCTTTCCCGTTTCTTTCTAACCATAACAAATGCGTTATCGAATGTCATACTTGATGCATATTCGCTTTATTTGTTATCTTGTATGGTGTACTGTTCTTTTGTATTAAATATGTGGATGTATGTATGTATGTTTGCGCTCGCATAGAGAACGATTCGGTCGAAGAGCCCGAGGAATTCGCAGGAGAAGCCCCTGAGCAGCAGTCGTTTGGTGGAGGCAAGTGTCCTTTGACCTATCTATGTCCTATTCATTCTTTAATTCACCTCCCGCAATACACATTTATACCTAAGGATTGACTAGCTTTTGTTATCCATGTCCTTGTTTACCTATTTGGGTCGGATTATTACTACTTAGTCTGATGCTATTGCTCAACTCTAATCAATGAACATGATGTGATTATCTATGATACGCTGTTTTCCCGTTCTTCTTTATGATTATACTTGTGGTTTTCAAGGGGACTCGAGCGGTTTCTCGAGTGCCTCTCCGTAAGGACCTGTTCTATGGATGACCGCCCGGGAAAACAGTGCAACCATGAGGGTGGAATGGGGTGCCCTTAGCTGAATAATTAGAGGATCCGGGGTGTAGTTCACTTAGCCGTCGTGCCGTCAATGGGGCTCGGTGTATGCGGCTCGCTCTGCCAAGTTTGGGTTCGCCCCTTGGGGAGGAGTGCGGTGCATTTAGGAAACCTAACGGGTGGCTACAGCCCCGGGGAATCTTTGTAAAGGCTTCGTAGTGAATCCCTGGCCATTCACCTCGGGAGTGAATAAGGGTCTTGCAAGCCCGGGCTAGAGAGGGAATCACGGCTTGTGGGTAAAGTGCACAACCTCTGCAGAGTGTTATGAAACTGATATATCAGCCGTGCTCGCGGTTATGAGCGGCCAAGGGAGCTCCAGAGATTAGTGATACTTGATCAGAGATATTGTGGTACAGGTGGTTATGAGATTGATGGTTCTGGTTATGATTATGGTGCTGGTAAGTGGTATTCTTTCCGTTTGGAAAGGATACATTGGGTTAATAACTTGGGTTAATGCTAAAACTTGGCTTTCTACTAGTAAATAATAATCTGACCAACTAAAAGCAACTGCTTGACTTATCCCCACATAAAGCTAGTCCACTACAGCCAAACAGGATACTTGCTGAGTATGTTGATGTGTACTCACCCTTGCTCTACACACCAAACCCCCCCCAGGTTGTCAGTGTTGCAACCACTGCTCAGGCGAAGATGAAGCTGTGGAAGGAGACTTCCAGGAGTTCCAAGATTACGACGAGTTCTAGGAGTGGGTTAGCGGCAACCCCCAGTCGGCTGCCTGTGAAGGCCGCGTTATCTACGTTTCTTTTCCGCACTTTGATTTATTGTAAGAACTATATGGACGTCTCAGACGTATGATGTAATCGACTATTTCCCTTATTAATACTATTTTGAGCACTGTGTGATGATGTCCATATTATGTAACTGCTGTGTACGTGAATAACTGATCCTGGCACGTACATGGTTCGCATTCGGTTTGCCTTCTAAAAACCGGGTGTGACATAAGTGGTATCAAAGCCGTGCTGACTGTAGGACCGCTAACCTAGAGTAGAATGGTCGTTCTAAGGACTATAGACCTCTGTCCCTACCTTGACTTTGATATCTCTTCAAAAGTTGGTCCTACCGACCAAACCTATGTTCTACTATATATTATACCTTGCTGAAAACCATGTTTTATTCTAATCCTTCATCTATTTATGATTCATTACTTGCTGGTCATATTAATTCTGTTCTCACCCTTTTGCTTGCGATGTCTTTTGTAGATGGCTCGACTTAGACACACTGCACGAAAGTCAGTCATCCCCTTCTTACCCTCCCGTCTTGCTGAGCGTCCGCTTCGCCGTCCCGTGGCCGGACAGTCCAGCCACTTGGAGAGACTACACCACCGCCTGCGTGAGGAGCAGGAACGTCGACGACAGGAGCAGCGGAGCTCTTCCCTCTCGCTCCACCAGGAGATAGAGTCTGTGAGGAGCTGCTCCCCTGTGCTTCCTCTGGAGCCGCCCCCTGCACCACCACTGGGCGCCCCAGCCTCTGGAGTAGCTGCTGGAGGAGACCCAGACGACGGAGATGGCGACGACAGCTCGAGCCACGACACCGACTTCTCTGCTAACCCTGAGCCGGAAGGATGGGTTGCTCGACCCATCACTCGCGACGCTGCTCGCGGGTGTCACTTCCACGATGCGCTCGACACCCTGCTACGTCGGGCATTTGACCGGCATACTTGGTCCGTCGAGTATCGCTGTGTGGTCTACCAGCATAGTCGCGGGGTCTACCCGGACCGCTGGGAGGCAACTTGCTTGGTGCGCTGCCCGGAGGACAGTCTCCAGGGTGCAGAGGCCTGTTCAGAGCACTATTCTATCTCTGAGCGGGACTCAGCTGAGGCAGCCATGCAAGATGCTGCACGGCGTGCGCTTTCGCACTACTGCTCGGTTTTCGGTGGGGCAGCTGACGGTCTTGACCTGAAGTATTACCCCCGCCGTTCATCTGGCAGCACAGGAGGCGTGATTGTCTCACCTGTCGGTGAGGGCAATCCTAGGTTGAGCAGCACAGTCAACCTAGCCGCCGTGCTAAACACGGAGCTGGACCATGCACTAGATGAGCTGAGTAGGGCTCGTGCTGAGATCGCCCTGCTGCGGGCTGAGCGCGCGGAACGTCGTTATCTGGACGGTGGTTCCCCCGCTCCCGTTGGGACTCAGCACCCGTACCGCTCACCTCAGCGTGGACACCAGTCTTATGGCAATCCCGCCTGCAAGACCAAGATAAACCTAGAACCATAGATCGTTAGAGTTGGATCTTGTAATTAATACGAAATAAATATATACATGGAAGCTTCAGTCTTAGCGTTAGTCTCGGTCTTAGTTAGTTTTAGTTAGACAGGGTAGTTTGCTATATCCTGTGCATTTATGTTTGTCATGATGAACTATGTTTGGTTTGGATCTTTGTAATGATTGTCACCAGAGTGTGGGTATCTCCTGCACTTTGGTTTACCTATTATGTCAATAAAGTTAGTTATATAGTTGGGAAACCCATTATTCTCCTTTCCTCTTTATCTGAGAAGCTGTGTGGTCTGTGTTGGAGATCAGTGAAGATGCTCATCTGTTCAGTGCTGTTGGAGAATTCTATACTCTTTTCTTATGCTGCAAGCTTTGCCAGATCAGTTCTGATGTGTGGTTGCGTTCTGCAGATGTCAGAGAACAGGCGTAGAGGAGGAAGGCGTGCTCAGCAGGAGCGAGCCGCTCCGCAGGATGAGGTGCCCCAGCAGCAGCACCTGCCGCCCCCGCCCCCGATGTCCATCGAGCAGATGTTTCTGATGCAGACTCAGGCAGTTCAAGCCATCGGTCAGACTCTGGCCGCCATTCAGCAGCAGCAGCAGCAGCAGCAACAGCAGCAAGCACCACCCCAGCCTCAGATGCCTCAGATGCCTAGAGACAAGCGTGCTGAATTCATGAGAGGTCATCCACCAACGTTCGCTCACTCTTCTGACCCCATGGATGCTGAAGATTGGCTGCGCACTGTGGAGCGGGAGTTGCATACCGCTCAGTGCGATGACAGGGAGAAAGTTCTGTATGGTCCCCGTCTGTTGAGAGGAGCAGCCCAGTCATGGTGGGAGTCTTACCTCGCCACCCATGCCAACCCCGACACCATCACCTGGGAAGAATTCAGAGGTAGCTTTCGTCAGTACCATGTGCCTGCAGGTCTGATGACAGTGAAGAAGGAGGAGTTCCTGGCCCTTAAGCAAGGGTCATCGTCTGTCAGTGAGTATCGAGACAGGTTTCTGCAATTGTCTCGCTATGCTCCTGAAGATGTCAACACCGACGCCAAGCGACAGTACCGTTTCCTGAGAGGCTTGGTTGACCCTCTGCAGTATCAGCTGATGAACCACACCTTCCCGACATTCCAGCACCTGATTGACAGAGCAATCATGACAGAGAGAAAGCGCAAGGAGATGGAAGATCGTAAGCGCAAGATCAGTGGACCCCAGCCTGGAAGCAGCAGCCGTCCTCGTTTCTCAGGCAATCAACCTCAGCAGTTCAGGCAGAACCAGCGTCCACCTCAGCAGCATCAGCAGCGTCAGCAGTATCAGCAGTTTCAAAGGCAGTACCCTCAGAATCAGTACCAGAACCGTCAGAGCAATCAGTCAGGAGGTCAGTTTCAGAAGCAGAATCAGCAGACACCTCGTCTTCCTGCCCCAGCAAATCAGCAGAACAGTCAGGCAGCACCAGCTCAGGTTGGAAACAGGGCATGTTTCCACTGTGGAGAGCAAGGCCACTGGGTGATGCAATGTCCGAAGAAGGCAGCCCAGCAGCAGTCAGGCCCCAATGCCCCAGCGAAGCAGAATGTGCCTCAGCCTGGATCAGGCAATCGCTCTCAGCCGCGCTATAATCATGGAAGATTGAATCACTTGGAGGCTGAAGCAGTTCAGGAGACCCCCGACATGACAGTAGGTATGTTCCCAGTCGATTCCCATATTGCAGAAGTGTTATTTGATACTGGAGCAACACATTCTTTCATTACTGCATCATGGGTAGAAGCACATAATCTTCCAATAACTACCATGTCAACCCCCATTCAAATTGACTCAGCCGGTGGCAGAATTCGAGCTGATAGCATTTGTTTAAATGTAAGTGTGGAAATAAGGGGGATAGCGTTTCCCGCCAACCTTATAGTAATGGGTACTCAGGGAATAGATGTCATCCTAGGGATGAATTGGTTAGATAAGTATCAGGCAGTTATCAGTTGTGATAAAAGGACAATCAAGTTAGTGTCCCCACTAGGAGAGGAAGTGGTGACCGAGTTAGTCCCACCTGAGCCGAAGAAAGGAAGTTGTTATCAGATGGCTGTCGATAGCAGTGAAGCAGATCCAATTGAGAGTATCAAGGTTGTGTCTGAATTCCCAGATGTGTTTCCAAAGGATTTACCGGGTATGCCACCAGAGCGGAAAGTTGAATTTGCTATAGAGCTTCTTCCTGGAACCGCCCCTATCTTCAAGAGAGCTTACAGAATATCTGGACCAGAATTGGATGAACTTAAGAAGCAAATTGATGAGCTGTCAGAGAAAGGTTACATCCGGCCAAGCACCTCGCCTTGGGCCGCCCCTGTCTTGTTTGTGGAGAAGAAAGATGGCACCAAGAGGATGTGTATTGATTATCGAGCTTTGAATGAAGTCACGATCAAGAACAAGTATCCTTTGCCCAGAATAGAAGATCTGTTCGACCAGTTGAGAGGAGCCAGTGTGTTCTCCAAGATTGATCTGAGGTCAGGTTATCATCAGCTCAGGATCCGACCTTCGGACATTCCGAAGACGGCATTCATTACCAAGTATGGTTTATATGAGTTCACAGTGATGTCTTTTGGTTTGACCAATGCGCCAGCGTTCTTTATGAACTTGATGAACAGTGTATTCATGGATTACCTTGATAAGTTTGTGGTGGTATTCATTGATGATATTCTGGTCTATTCTCAAAGCGAAGAAGAGCATGCAGATCATTTGAGAATGGTATTGCAGAGATTGCGAGAGCACCGGTTGTATGCAAAGTTGAGCAAGTGTGAGTTCTGGATCAGTGAAGTCCTGTTCTTGGGTCACATAATCAACAAGGAAGGATTGGCTGTGGATCCGAAGAAAGTGGCAGACATTCTGAACTGGAAAGCACCAACGGATGCTCGAGGAATCAAGAGCTTCATTGGAATGGCCGGATATTATCGGCGATTCATTGAAGGGTTTTCGAAGATTGCGAAACCAATGACAGCGTTGCTAGGCAACAAGGTTGAGTTCAAGTGGACCCAGAAATGCCAAGAGGCCTTTGAAGCGCTGAAAGAGAAGTTGACAACAGCGCCTGTCCTAGTCTTGCCTGATGTGCACAAGCCCTTCTCGGTGTATTGCGATGCTTGTTACACAGGTTTGGGATGTGTGTTGATGCAAGAGGGAAGAGTTGTGGCTTACTCGTCCCGACAGCTGAAGGTTCATGAGAAGAACTACCCAATCCATGATCTAGAGTTGGCAGCAGTGGTTCACGCACTGAAGACATGGAGGCACTACCTGTATGGACAGAAATGCGATGTTTACACAGATCACAAGAGTCTGAAGTACATATTCACTCAGTCAGAATTGAACATGAGGCAACGAAGATGGTTAGAATTGATCAAAGACTATGAGTTGGAGATTCATTACCATCCAGGCAAAGCAAACGTAGTGGCAGATGCTCTGAGCAGAAAGAGTCAAGTCAATCTGATGGTCGCTCGTCCGATGCCTTATGAGTTGGCCAAAGAGTTTGACAGGTTGAGTCTCGGATTTCTGAACAATTCGCGAGGAGTCACAGTTGAATTGGAGCCTACCTTGGAGCGCGAAATCAAAGAAGCGCAGAAGAATGATGAGAAGATCAGTGAGATTCGGCGATTGATTCTAGATGGCAGAGGCAAAGATTTTCGAGAAGATGCTGAAGGCGTGATATGGTTCAAAGACCGCTTGTGTGTTCCCAATGTCCAGTCTATTCGGGAGTTGATTCTTAAGGAAGCTCATGAGACAGCTTATTCGATTCACCCTGGCAGTGAGAAGATGTATCAGGATCTGAAGAAGAAATTCTGGTGGTACGGAATGAAAAGAGAAATCGCAGAGCATGTGGCTATGTGCGATAGTTGTCGAAGAATTAAGGCAGAACACCAGAGACCAGCTGGATTGTTGCAACCGTTGCAGATCCCTCAGTGGAAATGGGATGAAATTGGTATGGATTTCATAGTCGGATTGCCTCGCACTCGAGCCGGCTACGATTCCATTTGGGTAGTAGTGGATCGCTTGACCAAGTCAGCCCACTTCATACCTGTCAAGACCAACTACAACAGTGCAGTATTGGCAGAATTGTATATGTCTCGGATCGTTTGTCTTCATGGTGTGCCAAAGAAGATAGTGTCAGACAGAGGAACGCAGTTCACCTCTCATTTCTGGCAGCAGTTGCATGAAGCCTTGGGCACGCATCTGAATTTCAGTTCAGCTTATCACCCGCAGACAGATGGTCAGACTGAAAGAACCAATCAAATTCTTGAAGACATGTTAAGAGCCTGTGCGTTGCAAGATCAGTCCGGATGGGACAAGAGATTGCCTTATGCGGAGTTTTCCTATAACAACAGTTATCAGGCCAGTTTGAAGATGTCACCGTTTCAAGCGCTGTATGGAAGGAGTTGCAGAACTCCGTTGCAATGGGATCAGCCTGGAGAGAAGCAAGTGTTTGGGCCAGACATTTTGCTTGAAGCCGAAGAGAACATCAAGATGGTCCGAGAGAATCTGAAGATAGCGCAATCGAGGCAGCGAAGCTATGCAGACACAAGAAGAAGAGAGCTGAGTTTCGAAGTCGGAGACTTCGTCTATCTGAAAGTGTCACCGATTAGAGGAGTCAGAAGATTCGGAGTGAAAGGCAAGCTAGCACCCCGCTACATTGGTCCGTATCAGATTCTTGCAAGACGTGGAGAAGTGGCCTATCAGCTCAGCCTGCCAGAGAATTTGTCTGCTGTGCATGATGTCTTTCATGTGTCTCAATTGAAGAAGTGTTTGCGTGTGCCAGAAGAGCAGTTGCCAGTGGAAGGTCTCGAGGTCCAGGAGGACTTGACCTATGTTGAGAAGCCATCTCAGATCCTTGAGATTGCAGATAGAGTCACCCGAAGGAAGACCGTCAGAATGTGCAAAGTCAGATGGAGTCACCACTCTGAGGAAGAAGCAACCTGGGAGCGTGAAGATGATCTGATGGCTAAGTACCCTGAGCTCTTTGCTAGCCAACCCTGAATCTCGAGGGCGAGATTCTTTTAAGGGGGATAGGTTTGTAACGCCCCGAATTTTGCAGTTGAATTTTTTCTTTTCTTTACTCGCCAAAATTCGGGCGTTACCTTTTCTTTTTCTTTTTCCCCTCGCTAAACCTTGACCTTTTCCAAAGTTCTAGCGGGATTCGGTTTGGATTTCCCGTGTAAGAAAAACCCTAAATACCTTATGTTGTTTGATGCACCATGCCGAACCCTGCATTTCTTTTGATTGCTTTGAAAGCGCAATTGCATTCATGTAGAAAGATCGGATTTCGAAAATGTGGAGAAGATCTTTTCTTTCTTTTTTTTTCTCCCTCTCTTTTTCTCTCCTCTTTTTCTCTCTCTCCCGCGCCGTGGGCCGACCCCGGCCGGCCCAAGCCCCTGCGCCCCCCCCTCTTGGGCCCAAAGCAGGCCCAGCCGCCCCCACCCCCCCCCCCTCTTTTTCCCCAAATCCCCTCTCCCTCTCCCTCATTCTCTCCCTCTCTCCCTCCCCACCCAAGCCGCCGCCCCCACCCACCTCCCTGCCCTAGCCGCCGCCGCTGCCCCGACCCCGGCTGCGCGCCCTCGCCGTCGGCCACCCCCCCTCGCCGGTGAGCCCCCTCCCCTCCCCCTTCTCCCTCCTCTCTCCTTCCCCCTCCCCTCCTTCTCCCCTTGGCCGCTGGCCCTTGGCCGCGCCCGGCCGCCCGACCGCGCCGCCCGGCCGCCCGGCCGCCCCCAGCCCCGCCCGCTCGGCCCCCTGGCCGCGTCCGCCGCCCGCTCGGCCCCCTGGCCGCGCCCGCCGCCCGCCCTGGCCCCTGGTCGCGCCCCCCCTGTCCCGGGCCGGTTCAGCCGGTCTCGGCCCCGGCTCAGCCGCCCCCGGCCCCATCTCGGCCGCCCCCCGCGCTCGGCCGCCCCAGCTCGGCCGCCTGCCCCCGGGCCGGTTCAACCGCCCCCCCCTCTGTTTTTTTTATTTTTTTTATTTTATTTTATTTACTTTCTGTGATCATAATTACTGTATTTTAAGTAGGCTAATCACTGTTCATGCTATGGGAAAATAGGAAGTTTAATTTAAAATTCCGTTATGTTATTGATTCACGTAGTTAATTGTTTACCCTGTGCAATGTTGATCAACTAAAAGTGATTATGTTTCCATTAGTATATATAAATATATATAACAGAATTATTTTGTTAAAAACCAATTGTGTCATTAGTGCATAAGATTTAACCCCCTGTGAGACCTTTCCCGTTTCTTTCTAACCATAACAAATGCGTTATCGAATGTCATACTTGATGCATATTCGCTTTATTTGTTATCTTGTATGGTGTACTGTTCTTTTGTATTAAATATGTGGATGTATGTATGTATGTTTGCGCTCGCATAGAGAACGATTCGGTCGAAGAGCCCGAGGAATTCGCAGGAGAAGCCCCTGAGCAGCAGTCGTTTGGTGGAGGCAAGTGTCCTTTGACCTATCTATGTCCTATTCATTCTTTAATTCACCTCCCGCAATACACATTTATACCTAAGGATTGACTAGCTTTTGTTATCCATGTCCTTGTTTACCTATTTGGGTCGGATTATTACTACTTAGTCTGATGCTATTGCTCAACTCTAATCAATGAACATGATGTGATTATCTATGATACGCTGTTTTCCCGTTCTTCTTTATGATTATACTTGTGGTTTTCAAGGGGACTCGAGCGGTTTCTCGAGTGCCTCTCCGTAAGGACCTGTTCTATGGATGACCGCCCGGGAAAACAGTGCAACCATGAGGGTGGAATGGGGTGCCCTTAGCTGAATAATTAGAGGATCCGGGGTGTAGTTCACTTAGCCGTCGTGCCGTCAATGGGGCTCGGTGTATGCGGCTCGCTCTGCCAAGTTTGGGTTCGCCCCTTGGGGAGGAGTGCGGTGCATTTAGGAAACCTAACGGGTGGCTACAGCCCCGGGGAATCTTTGTAAAGGCTTCGTAGTGAATCCCTGGCCATTCACCTCGGGAGTGAATAAGGGTCTTGCAAGCCGGGGCTAGAGAGGGAATCACGGCTTGTGGGTAAAGTGCACAACCTCTGCAGAGTGTTATGAAACTGATATATCAGCCGTGCTCGCGGTTATGAGCGGCCAAGGGAGCTCCAGAGATTAGTGATACTTGATCAGAGATATTGTGGTACAGGTGGTTATGAGATTGATGGTTCTGGTTATGATTATGGTGCTGGTAAGTGGTATTCTTTCCGTTTGGAAAGGATACATTGGGTTAATAACTTGGGTTAATGCTAAAACTTGGCTTTCTACTAGTAAATAATAATCTGACCAACTAAAAGCAACTGCTTGACTTATCCCCACATAAAGCTAGTCCACTACAGCCAAACAGGATACTTGCTGAGTATGTTGATGTGTACTCACCCTTGCTCTACACACCAAACCCCCCCCCAGGTTGTCAGTGTTGCAACCACTGCTCAGGCGAAGATGAAGCTGTGGAAGGAGACTTCCAGGAGTTCCAAGATTACGACGAGTTCTAGGAGTGGGTTAGCGGCAACCCCCAGTCGGCTGCCTGTGAAGGCCGCGTTATCTACGTTTCTTTTCCGCACTTTGATTTATTGTAAGAACTATATGGACGTCTCAGACGTATGATGTAATCGACTATTTCCCTTATTAATACTATTTTGAGCACTGTGTGATGATGTCCATATTATGTAACTGCTGTGTACGTGAATAACTGATCCTGGCACGTACATGGTTCGCATTCGGTTTGCCTTCTAAAAACCGGGTGTGACAACCCCCCCCCCCTCTAGGTGCTCTCAATTGGTATTAGAGCCGTTCTCTTCACGTAAGGGACTAATCGCCCGAAGAGATGGATCCTAAGGGAAAGGGGATGGTAGTCAACGACAAGGAGAAGGGGTCTTTCCTCAACGAGCCTAGAGATGACAAGCCAACCGACTCAGGCTCGAGTCATAAGAAAAGAGATGGAAAGAAGAAGAGGCGCATCAAGAAGATCGTCTACTATGACAGCGATAAATCTTCCTCTTCACCAAGAGACGACGACGACGAGAAAAAGAAACCGGTTAATTCAAATTATTCATTTGATTATTCTCGTATTCCTTTTAATTCCAATGCTCATTTGCTTTCAATTCCTCTTGGTAAACCTCCACACTTTGATGGAGAGGACTACTCTTTTTGGAGTCACAAAATGTGTAGTCATCTATTTTCTCTCCATCCTAGTATTTGGGAGATAGTTGATCATGGAATGCAATTTGATAGTACGGATAACCCTGTGTTTATTAACGAGCAAATTCATAAAAATGCACAAGGTACCACTGTTTTTCTAGCATCTTTGTGCAGGGATGAGTACAACAAAGTGAGCGGCTTGGACAACGCCAAGCAAATCTGGGACACCCTCAAAATATCACATGAGGGAAACGCCACCACCATGATCACCAAAATGGAGTTGGTGGAAGGCGAGCTAGGAAGGTTCGCTATGATCAGGGGAGAGGAGCCAACACAGACGTACAACAGGCTCAAGACCCTGGTCAACAAGATTAGGAGCTATGGGAGCACAAGATGGACGGACCACGACGTCGTTCGACTTATGCTTAGGTCTTTTACTGTTATTGACCCTCATCTTGTGAACCTCATCCGTGAAAATCTCAGGTACACAAAGATGACGCCCGAGGAGATACTCGGAAAGTTTGTGAGCGGGCGCATGATGGTGAAAGAAGCCCGATATGTAGATGACGCGCTTAATGGTCCATTACTCGTCTACGAGCCTCAACCCGTTGCTCTCAAAGCAACAAGCAGCAGGGAGGCGCTACCAAGCAAGGTGTCACAAGTTGAGGCGGCCGGGCTAAACGAAGATGAGATGGCTCTCATCGTTAAGCGCTTCAAGACCGCATTAAAAGGACGCAAGGAGTACCCCAACAAGAATAAAGCAAGGGGAAAGCGCTCCTGCTTCAAATGTGGTAAGACAGGTCATTTTATTGCTCAATGTCCCGATAATGAAAATGATCAGGGGGAAGAAAGACATGGGAAGAAGGAGAAGAAGAAAAGCTATAGGAAGGCTAAAGGCGAGGCGCATCTTAGCAAGGAATGGGACTCGGACTGCTCGTCATCCGACTCCGATGATGAAGGACTGGCAGCCTCGGCCTTCGACAAATCTTCTCTCTTCCCCAACGAACGCCACACTTGCCTCATGGCAAAGGAGAAAAAGGTAAGCGTTCGAGAAACCCCTAAGTATACTACTTCAAGCGATGATGATTCTAGTGATGATGAAGTAGATTATTCTAGCTTATTCAAAGGTTTAGATAGAGCAAAGGTAGAAAAGATCAATGAATTGATTGATGCTTTAAATGAAAAGGATAGACTGCTAGAGAGGCAACAGGACATTTTGTATGATGAACATGACAAATTTGTTAGTGCTCAAAAGTCTCTTGCCTTAGAGATTAAAAGGAATGAATTACTATCTTCTGAGTTATCCACTTGCAATGAATCTATCTCTAGTTTAAAGACTTTGAATGATGATTTAAGTGCTAAGCTAGAGGTAGCTAATAAATCAAGTTCATGTGTAGAACATGTTGTAATTTGCAATAGATGCAAGGATTTTGATATCAATGCTTGTGATGAACATCTTGCTTCTATTGCTAAATTAAATGATGAGGTGGCAAGTCTTAATGCTCAACTTAAGACTTGCAAGGTTGATTTTGATAAGCTAAAATTTGCTAGGGATGCCTACACTATTGGTAGACATCCCTCAATTAAGGATGGACTTGGCTTTCGAAAGGAAGCCAAGAACTTAACAAGCCAAAGGGCTCCCATTTCCAACAAAGAGAAAGGGAAGGCCCCTATGGCTAGTAGCGTTCAAAAGAATCATGCTTTCATGTATAATAGGAAAATTGCTAGTCGTAATAGGAGATATGATTATGATGCTTATGATTCACATGCTATGTTCGCTTCAAGTTCCAATTTTAATGGTAGGCCTAGGAGAAATTTTGTGTCTCATGCTCCTAGGAAAATGTGTGATAAACCTACTACTATCTTTCATGCATGCAACACTACGTTTGTACTTTCATGTAAAAATGAAAAAGTGGTTGCTAGAAAATTGGGATCCAAATGCAAGGGAGATAAGACTTGTATTTGGGTTCCAAAGGCTATTGTGACTAACCTTGTAGGACCCAACAAGAGTTGGGTACCTAAAACCCAAGTATAAATTGCCTTGCAGGTTTATGCATCCGGGGGTTCAAGCTGGATTATCGACATTGGATGCACAAACCACATGACGGGGGAGAAGAAGATGTTCACCTCCTACGTCTAGAACAAGGATTCCCAGGATACAATCATATTTGGAGATGGGAATCAAGGCAAGTTCAAAGGTTTGGGAAAAATAGCCATCACAAGCGAGCACTCTATTTCCAATGTATTTTTAGTAGAGTCGCTAGGCTATAATCTTCTGTCTGTAAGTCAATTGTGCCACATGGGCTACATTTGTTTGTTTACAAATGTTGATGTATCTGTCTTTAGAAGGAGTGATGGTTCATTAGCGTTAAAGGGTGTACTAGATGGCAAACTCTACTTAGTCGATTTTTCGAAAGAACAGGCCGATCTAGACGCATGCTTAATCGCTAAGACTAGTATGGGCTGGTTGTGGCATCGCCGTCTAGCACAGGTTGGGAAAGCCGATCCCACTCTTTTCACTAAGACTTGTGATGGTGACCTTTTTGTGTGCCAAAATTATGTCGATGACATAATATTTGGTTCTACTAATCAAAAGTCTTGTGAGGAGTTTAGCAGGGTGATGACACAGAAATTTGAGATGTCGATGATGGGCGAGTTGACGTACTTCCTTGGGTTCCAAGTGAAGCAACTCAAGGATGGCACCTTCCTCTCCCAAACGAAGTACACACAAGATCTTCTCAAGCGGTTTGGGATGAAGGATGCCAAGCCCACGAAGACACCAATGGGAACCGACGGACATGTCGACCTCAACAAAGGAGGTAAGTCCGTTGATCAAAAAGCATACCGGTCTATGATAGGATCATTGCTTTATTTATGTGCTAGTAGACCGGATATTATGCTTAGCATATGCATGTGTGCTAGATTTCAATCCGATCAAAGGGAGTGTCACCTTGTGGCCGTTAAGCGAATTCTTAGATATTTAGTTGCTACGCCTTGCTTCGGGATCTAGTATCCAAAGGGGTCTACCTTTGACTTGATTGGATACTCAGACTCTGATTATGCTGGATGCAAGGTTGATAGGAAAAGTACATCAGGGACTTGCCAATTCTTAGGAAGGTCCCTGGTGTCTTGGAGTTCTAAGTAACAAACCTCAGTTGCCCTATCCACCGCTGAGGCCGAGTATGTTGCCGCAGGACAGTGTTGCGCGCAACTACTTTGGATGAGGCAAACCCTCCAGGACTTTGGCTACAATATGAGCAAAGTCCCACTCCTATGTGACAATGAGAGTGCAATCCGCATGGCGGAGAATCCTATTGAACACAGCCGCACTAAGCACATAGACATCCGACATCACTTTTTGAGGGACCACCAGCAAAAGGGAGATATCGAAGTATATCATATTAGCACCGAGAACCAGCTAGCCGATATCTTTACCAAGCCTTTAGATGAGAAAACCTTTTACAGGCTGCGTAGTGAGCTCAATGTCTTAGATTCGCATAACTTAGTGTCGGTGTTTCGGACCCAAGGGACCCTCAACCGAGGCGACCAGTATATTTTACCGCTGCGTGCCCTTGCCTGGATGGGTTGGCGCAAGATGGAACACAAGGGGGAATGTATTATCTCACACCGGAGGATGCTCGTAGTAGGGGTTACAAGCGTCACGAGAGAGAGAGAGAGAGCCTGTTCGTTTGCTCGTCCCCCGCGCGACCCCCCCCCCCCCCCCCCCCCGCAGGAAGGCCCTGGACCTCCCTTTTATAGATGTAAGGAGAGGGTCCAGATGTACAATGGGGGGTGTAGCTATGCGCTAACGTGTCTGGCAGAGAAGTGCCTGAGCCCTGTGTACATGCCAATGTGGCTGTCGGAGAAGTGCTTGAGCCCTGTGTACGCAATAACGTGGCCGTCGGAGAAGTGCCTGAGCCTTGTAGAAGCACAGCTGGCAGTGCGGCTGGGATCCTATTGACGTCTCCTTGCTTCCGTAGGGGCTGAGAACCACCGACGTCATGGACGCATGCGGGGAACCATCATTACCTGTTACCGAGGCGAGCCAGATGGGACGCCGGTCTTGTTCCCTCGTAGCCTGAGCTAGCTAGGGGTAGGGTAATGATGTATCCCCTGTGGCGTGGTCGGTCTGAGCCCAAGGTCGGGTGAGGCGGAGACTTCTCCTGAGGCTGAGGCCGGCGTCGGGCGAGGACGCGATTCCTCCCGAGGCTGAGGCTTAGGTCGAGTCCTGGGGTCGGGCGAGGCGGAGACCTCCTCCTGAGGCCGAGGCCTAATGTCGGGCGAGGCGGAGCTTCCTATTGCGCCCGAGGCTGAACTCGGCTGTTGTCAGTCTTACCCCGGTGGGTGGCACAGCAGTCGGAGCAGGGCGAGCGGCGCTGTTTTCCTGTCAGATCGGTCAGTGAAAGGGCGAAGTGACTTCGGTCACTTCGACCTTGCCAACTGAGGCGCGCGTGTCAGGATAAGGTGTCAGGCGATCCCCGCATTAAATGTGCATGCGATATGGTCGGTTGGTGAGGCGATTTGGCCAAGGTTGCTTCACAACGAAGCCCGCGGGCGAGTCGAGGGTGCGCCCACCGCCTTAGGAGGCCCTCGGGCGAAGCGTGAATTCGTCTGGGACTACTGTTCCCGCCCAAGGCCGGGCTCGGGCGAGGCGAGATTGCGTCCCTTGGTAGACGAGGCCTTGACCTGAACCGTGCCCATCAGTCTTTGCAGTTTGTGCCGAGGGTGGTTACCAGCCGTGTTTAGGAGTGTTGGGGGTACCCCTAATTACGGTACCCGACAGTAGCCCCCGAGCCTCGAAGGGAGTGTTGGTACTCGCTTGGAGGCTTTGCCGCATTTTTTGTGAGGGGATCGGCCTTTCTCGGTTATACTTTGTTCCAGTGGGTGCGCGCGAGCGCACCCGCCGGGTGTAGCCCCCGAGGCCTCGGAGGAGTGGTTTGACTCCTCTGAGGTCTTAATGCTTTTCGTGATGCCTCGGCCGGCCTGGTTGTTCCCTCATGCGGCTTGGCCGTAGCCCGGGTGCATGGTCAGGTTCCGAGTTTTCAGGTTGGTTTGTTGACACTGTCAACAGTTTGGCCGTAGCCGGGTTGCGAGAGCAGCCCCCGAGCCTCTGCATAGAGCGAGAGGATGATCAAGGACTGTCTTGACTATTATTATACGCCCCTTCGTCGCCTTTCCGCAAGGAGGAAGGGGGGAAAGCGCCATGTTGCCCTCGGGGGGCGCCGAACATGTTGTTTCCAGTGAGTTGCTAACGAGTGATCCGAGTGGACGCCCGTGCCCCGTTCGTTAAGGGTCGGCTAGTGGCCCAGAGGCGCGCTCCAAAAGTACCTGCAGGTGATTTGCCGGACCCAGACCCATTCGATAGGGTCCGACGGCTCGATGCCTCCCTCTGGTGGGATTCCGTTACAAAATTGCTCCTGCTTGTCTCGGAAATGTCCTAGGGTACCTGGGAAGCGTAGCCCGAGCCTCGGCCATGTAACGGACGTACCCAGAGTCATCCCTCACTCTGCGTGCTCTAGGGCGGCTGCCGAACCCTTCCGAGGGGCCAGCCTTCGAACCCTTGATCAGTAATGGGCGCAGAGCCCGGGTGCTCTAGGGCGACTGTCGAACCCTTCCGAGGGGCCAGGCTTCGAACCCCTGATCAGTAATGGGCTCGGAGCCCGAGTGCTCTGGGGTGGCTGTCGAACCTTTCCGAGGGGCCAGCCTTCGAACCCCTGATCAGTAGGAGGGCTCGGGGGCCCGTTTCCTTCGCTGAGAAGGATCCCTTTCGAAATATCCCCTTTCCCGGTCCCTGTAGCAAGAGAGAGAAAGAGGAAGAGGAAAAGGATATGAATTTAAATAGTGTGGCCCACCTTTTTTTACGCGGCCATCATGGTGGAGGTGAAACGACACCCGCTTCGCCTGCCAAGGGTGTCGCTTGCCCTACCGAGGAGTTAATGCGACGGGACGGGCGATTCGCGGGGCGGTCGTTGCTCGTGCGCGAGTCGTTCGAGGAACGGGCGTTTCACCTTTGAGTTTGAATTTCGCGGCGAGTTCGGGCGAAGTTTTGAATGGATCTCGCTCGGGCCTTTATATACCCGGAAGAGGGGCTGGCGGTGGTTCTTTACTCTGCCATTTGCGCTTGCCTTCTGCTTTGGTTTCTGCAACCTAAGAGAATAGCCAGAGAAAAGAAAATCGCATACCTTATCCCCTCCGCCTCCACCTCCTTCGTTCAGCGATGGCTAACAAGGTGACTGTCGTTCCACCGCGCGACCCGATGCCTTTCTCCACCGTCGCTGTGGAGGATCTGGAGGCCCTTGTTGTCGATGGTTTGCTCCGTCCCCTCTCCGGTGGGCCACAGCCGGAGTGGATGGCCCCCGCGAGCGAGGGCGACCCGACTCTGCCGCCGGGGTATGTGGTTAGTTTCATCCCCTTCCACGAGCGGGGGTTTGGAGTGCCAGCGAGCCATTTTATGCGGGCGCTCCTGCACTACTACGGGGTGGAGCTGCACAACTTCAACCCCAACTCCATTGCGCAAGCGGCCATCTTCGCGGTGGTTTGCGAGGGTTTCTTGGGGATTTACCCCACTGGGATCTGTGGACCCATCTCTTCTCCGCGGAGCTCTTTGCCTCGATGATGGAGGCAAAGAAGGTCCGTATGGTGGTGCAGGCCGGTGGCTGCACCCTCCAGCTCAGGCAGGGGTGCACGCAGCAGTACATCCCTGCCATCCTTGTGTCTTCGAACAAGGGGTGGCAGCGCCGGTGGTTTTATCTCTGGAACGACGACGGGAGGCTTCCGTCGTTTTCTCAACGAGTTGTGACCGCCGCCGGCGTTAACTGGCGCTGAGGGGCCACGCGCGAGAAACAGGAGATGATCCAGCCTCTTCTGCATGCCTTGCAGAAGTTAAGAGATGAGGGGCTCACCGCTCCGGGGGTTGTTGCCACCATCCATCGCTGGAGGGTGCTCCCTTTAGCAGAGCGGCGGTTGCAGCTCTCGGAGATGAAGCTGGGGGTTGATTTGGAGGGCTCGTAGATGTCCTCGGCTTCCCTCTCCGCCGACGACCTCCGCAGGCGGGTAGCGGGTACGGTAGGGAGGCTAGATGCCGGCACCCTTACCCATCCCGCGATGCGTCCCGACCGTGGGTACGTGTCCCTGGTGAGTGTTCGTTCCTTCTCCTGTTTTGCGCTGAGTTGCCTTTGATTCTTACCGTTGGGATTTCCGTTCGTCCCTAGGGGTTGAGGATTTATAAATCCTCCCTGCCACCGGTCCCGGAGGATGCGGTGGACCGAGCCACGCGGAGGATCGCCGCGGAGAAGAAAAAGGAGAAGAAGGACGCGGAAAAGGCCTAGGCCCGCGAGCGGATGCGGGCTCGGGAAGCCTTGGAGAAGCGTCGTCGGAGGCAAGAGAGGGACGGGTTCCCGAGGGAGCCGTCGCCTGAGACGCCTGACGACGACGACGATGATGATGATGATGACGAGGACGACGACATGGCGGCCCGTCTTGGCCTCAGCCCGGATCTGAGGCTGGGCCAGGGGTCGCCGAGCCAGCCCCCAAGTGGGCTGGCGCCATCAGTATCTGGGGCCGAGACATCAAGGTCCCGGTCTGAGGAGCGGGGGCAGGCCGCGGGGGTACTTGACCCCTTGGCCGAGGTAATTGAGGTGACTCCGGGGAGTCAGGCCGATCCGCCTGTTCCCCAAGAGCAAGCGCCCGTGCCGGCTGTACAGGAGGTTGATCCTCCGGTCGTCGTGACGATGCCTGGGCAAGTCGCCCCTTCAGCGCCTCGGGCGCCCGAGGCAGAGGCGGCGCCGGAGTCGGCAGTGGGGCAACCCTCGGCAGTGCCTACGGGGACCGAGGCTCGAGGGGCATCCCCGCAGGCACGATTGGCCTTGGTCCGGAGCGGGTAAGTATCCGAGGATACTTCTATTTTGGGTTTTTCTCTGTGTGTCTTGATCTTGCCTTCTCTCTTTCTTTCAGCAAGCGGAGGCAGGGCTCGACTGGTCTGGCCCCCAGGAAGGCCCTTAAGACGGGGCTGGCCTCCGCATCCGGTGCCGCGGCGCACCATACCGGTTGGCTGGCCTCCGCGCAAGGCGCCCTCGAGCGGGGAGCCCAGGCGGCACGAGTTGCCATGGGGCAAGTCTCCCAGGCCGACCCCTTTGTCGGGGTGGCCATCACATCGGGGGAAGCTGCTGACACGGTCGCGGCCTCACGCCCGGCTGACTTGTTGTCGGTGTCGGCATCGACTCCTGTCGGGGCCGTTGCTGATTCATCCGCGGAGCCGCTCGTCGCCGCTGATGTCGGAATGGCCGAGGCGCTGCCGCCCGTGGTTCCTGCCGACCTCCCCGTTCTTGGCCATGAGGAGAGGGTGGCCGTCGTTGCCGAGGTCGGCGATCGGAGGCCTGCTACCTTAGCCGAGGAGAGGCCCATTACGTCGACGGTGATGGTACCAGATGCATCGACTGCAGGGGGACCCGACGCCTTGGTGGAGGGGTGCGTAGAACCGCGGCCTGCCCCAGGGGGCAGCGGCCTTATCCTCGCGCAGCTCAACCCTAATGAGTGGTGCGGGCAGCCGATCCGGTTCTGGAGCCGCGGCGCCTCGGAGATCCTCCTCTTCCTCAACGATGAGCGGGAGGAGCAGTCTCGGAATGAGTTCCGTGAGTATACCGAGGCGGCGATGAGGTCGCTTCGGTCGACCATGGAGATCCTTTCCAGGGACGTTCCCAGGGTCTTATAGGTAAGGATTTAGGCGTACACCTCACGTGACCAGGGCATTCTTTGTAATATCCTGTCTTCCTTCCTCAGGAGCTTGCGGATGTGAGCACCGCCAAGTCGTTGTTCATCCGCCGTGAGAGTGGCGTCTGGGCCTCGCTGCGGTCCCAGAAGGCCACGCTTGTCGAGGCTAATGCACGCCGCGCCCAACGGAGCACCAAGGTGGCGGACCTTCGGCTGCTCTATGATGAGCTGAAGTCGGAGGCGGCGGCGGCGTGGGCAGAGGCGGCACTGGCACGGACGGAGATGTAGCAGCGGCAGCTGGAGCTTGGCCAGGTGATCGGCGAGCGGGACCAATCTCGGAGCTAGGCTGCCAAGGCCGCGGGCCGGGCTGAGGCCCTTAGGGGTCAGCTGACTGAGGCTACGGAGCGGCTAGCCGAGGTGTCCGCTCGGGCTGGGACCCTTGCTGAGGACCTGGCCGTGGCCGTCGGGTCTGCCCAGTCCACCCAAGCCGTGGCCTTGCAGGAGCGTGCCCGAGCCGAAGGTATGTTTCGACCGCTTTGTGACCTCGATTCAGCTTCATTCTTCAACTCGTGTCTAAAGAATTTTGTTCGACTGTCTGCGGAGTTTGAGACGGCTCTTAACGAGTCCGTCAAGGCGCTTGCCCAGGCGGCTGAGCAGAAGGAGGCCGACCGCGTGGCTATGTCCGAGGCTATCTCGGCCTTTTGCCGGGCCTTTGACCTCGACGACGTCCCCTCGGGTAGCTCCCCCTAGAGTCACCTGCGGGCCTTGGGCGGCCATGTGCGCAGCAGACTCCGCGGGGCGCTGCACCACGGCGTTAGGCGGGCCTTCGCTGTGCTCGCCTCCCACTACGACATGGATCTGGAGTGGGTCAGCGAGGGGTACTGCCTACCCGACGAAGATGAGGCTGCCTTAGCCGAGATCCAGAGGCTTGACACGGCCGTCGAGGGCCCAAGCGCGGTGCTGGCGTCCTCCTTCGACGTGGAGATTCTTCTGCTCACGTCGCCATCTGGGGCCGGGCCAGATCTTGCCGAGGGTGGAGACGACGCTGAGGGTGCCGCTCCTCCCCCTGCCGATGTCTGATCCTGCCGGAACAGTTTGTTTGAAGTATGCATATGTTTTTGGCGGCCGCTGAGGCCTAAACATTTTTATTGTCGTATCATAAAGCTGTGTTTTCTTTCCTCTTGTTTCAAGCATTAGGACTTGTTCGTTGGTAACAGAATCGCTTATCCGAGCGAGAGTTACTTTTCACGGAAGGTGATGAGTGAGGTATCCGTATCCCGGAGGCGTAAGAGTCCCTCGGCTCGGTCGGCCTTGCCGCTTACGTGCTCTCTCGCTCGTTTTTAGGGTTCCGTTATCGATATAGTCGAAAGTCATTTTGGTAGAAAACTTTTCTGAGGAAAATTTTGATGCAGAGGGGGTTCCTGTAACACCCCAAGTGTTACCATGGCTATGGCACACCTATGCACTAATGACTGTGATCACATGTGGAAGAAACCTAAGGAGAAGAGCATAAGAACCTTGGAGACCATGTATTAACCAAGAAATGTGAATGACCAAAAGCATTACCCAAGCTTTTGTGCACTTATCACCTTGGACAAGAGGGGAGTAAACCCTAGACCCCTCTTGAACCCCTATCTCCTAAAACCTTGGTTGAAGGGGGGGGAGATTAAGCAAATGTGCAAATCATGACCTAACCTTTGGCTAAAGTTAAGTAACATATTAATCAACAAATATAGAGAGGAAACATTGCAAAAAGACCCCTTAAGAAACCCCAAATCCATTCCTTAAGTAGAGAGAGAGAGCTAGAGCTCTCTAATTCTCTCTAAGTCAAATTCTACACCTAATCTAAAGTTCCACCGTGTTCACCTTGTAGATGGCACCAAAACCACCTAAGTTGTATACCAAAAATGTGGCATACCACCTAAGGCACCCCCTGGAAAAAGTTGAGACCGAGCCCTTGACGTTTGACATGTCTTGGCATCACTTTTGTCGCAAAGTGGGCAGGGAGACAAGCCAGATTTGGCGTCCGCATATCTTCTGACCTAGGGCTTATCTTCCCTTGGAACTCAAATACAAGAGATAGCCATAGGTGCCAGGAAGAGGTCTGCACCGGATTTTTGCCAAGGTTCACACGTATGCGATCTCAGCAAGCTTTTGAACATGGGCAGAAGAACACCTCCATGTGTTCGACGCGCTCTACGCGCGCCAGAGCACGCCCGCGCCTGACCCCGCGCGCCCCGCGCCACGCCAAGCCGCGCCCGCGTCTCCTGCTCGCGCCCGCGCCTATAAATCACCCTCAGGCGTCGACCGTACTCCTCCGCGCACGCTCGACCTCACCGGAGCCCGAAACCACCGGCGTTTGCCCCGTGCACGGCGTGCCCGCGGCCACCCAAGCCCCTGCCACCGTAGACCGACCAACAGAGCCCTTCCCAGCCACGCCCGACCCTTGGAGGAGACTGTGCATGCCTCGGTGAAGCTCCCCGAGCAAGGAATCGGACTTTGCTTCGCCGGAGAAGCCAGTCCACGGTCACCGGACTTCGCCCGACCGCCGGTGAAGGTAGACCGGGTAATCTTCTGCTTCATTCTTCGATTCCTTGTGCACATAGCCTCTACGTCACCCCGTGGAGCTCATCGTGCCATTTGATTGAACTAGATCACCGTGGTTTAGCCAAAACACCCGCCACCGACGAGATCACCCGCCTGCGCTCGTGGACCGGCCGATTCCGGCCACCTCCGTCGTCGAGCCGTACACCGTTGTGACCACCAGGACTTCCCGGAGCCAACCCCGCCCCTCGCCGGACCTCTCTCGCCGCCGGTAAGCCGCGCCGCCCTTTTCTTTCCCGCGGGTACAATTTGCATTAGGGGAAGGACCTCGGGGAAGAAGAAGGAAAGGTTGGGGGGAATTTTGAAATGTCAGTGACTCAAGGGAATAGTAGCGCAAGGGTATAACTGAGAGGATTAGTTTAGAAAGAACCCAGGGTCTTCGGTGCAAAGTGGTTTTTCCAGGAAACATTTTTATTAATCTGATTTAAATTCAAACAGAACTTGAATAATTCATATCTTCTGTTTTGTTCACCCAAATCGAGTCAAACCAATTTTGCCAGATCTTAAATAATGTAAACCACTTAGGAAAAATATAAAACCTTTCAGTATTACAGAAAACTTTAGAGTTTTGAATTAAATGATTAACTGGCCAAAAGCTAAAAGAAATAAGAAAAATAGTTACACTATTTAACTGAGGTTAAGAAATATTAGAGAAGTACTTGATCACCTACTAACCTGTTTAAAAATGATAAACCCTTCTGTATACCCCATTAAGGTAGAGTTTGCCATTTACTTCACCTTGTGCTTAAAGTTTAAGAAAATAGGAAAGGCAATTTAAATATAGGACCAGGGAGCACCCACATTTTTGTTAGTCTACTTACTCAGTGTAGTTCACTAGAAAAATTTATTATACTCTGGTTTAGTACAAAAATAATTGGGATACATTTTATTTTAAGAAAATAAGAAAAACTTAGAAAAACCCTAGATAAATAACCCCAAGGTGAAAACACCCCAAACCTTGGGATAATTAATGTTTTGTTATTAAGAACATAGGAAAAATATGAAATATGCTGTTTGACATTTTTCAAATAACAAGATACTAGAAAGTGCCTTTTTGACATTAAACTTTAGAAAATCCCAACTAAATAACCACCAATTATCCTTCTGTGATTTTTGGTACAGAAGCATGTTATTACTGTTAGATACCAGAAAAAATGACCTTTAGGACAGAACCCACCCTAGCTAAGAGTTGTAGTGCAAAGTGACCCCTTTGCCCCAACTTTTGTTCTTTTTGTCCAGGGCATACTCTATTTGTTCTGGACCTCAAATTCATAGGACAGACTACAGTGACCAATAGTAACCCACTGTAATTTTTACAAATGTTTTGGAAAAAGTTAAACCACTGTGGTAGTTCAAACCCACACTAGAATTCATAAATAGAAAATAAAAAGGGGGAAATTAATAGTGGAAATTAGTGTCACCCTATCCCAACTAGCAAAACCCTTTTTAAATTGCCCACTGAAATATATAAGGGAAATACAAATCCACTATGCTTATCCTTAACAAAACCCAAACCCAGAGTGATAAGCATAAACCACTAAAAGCCCCGTATGACCAAGAAACCCTAAGTTACTAACTAACTTAGTTTTTCTTCCTTTACCATAATGTTTGTAACTCCCGCATAATCATGACGTACATCTTCCTATTCATTGCATTCGATAGACTGTAACCTCGCCGACGGAGAGTACGTCCTCGTGCCGGAGCAAGGAGCTGCTCAGGAGGTGGCCCTGGATCCAGCACTAGAGCCTGCACCAGAGGATCTGCCTGCCCCAGCTTTGGAAGGCAAGCCCCGGTTTTATGCATAACCTGTTCTATATGATATTTTACTACACTTAATGCTTGAATGTGCACTTAAGTGTAGGAGTTGTTTGAAACCCTAGTTGCATGATCTCAGGAACCCTATTGAGATGAATACTAGTATGCTAGGCCGAGTAGCTGCTTTATTAATTAGGGATCTCGGTAGAAGTCGAGTGATTTTTCTAGCACTCGCGCGAGGTCAGGAATTGACTATACCCACTTTCATATCATAATGATGTTGGTTGGTGGACAACAATCCATGGGGATTGGTGATCCACGAGATGAAAATTGGAATAAGGATTAAGGTGTGGTACCATGAGTCAAGCGTTTGAACGTACTAAGCACATGCCGAGAAATATGGTAAATCGGTAAGCCTAGTACCTAAGTGAACCTGGCAGTGGACATATCCCCTCACGCGACCTGAGACGTGGTCTCCCATTCCGGTTATGGTGGGTACAAGTGCGGTCACTGCACGACGGCAGTCGGGGTCAGTGAGGCATTGTACGCCAAGGCGGTGAGCCCTGATCTGTTGATGGGGAATCGATGGGGACGGTTCATGTGTGTGGGGACGGAGTGCCCCTACATGTCGTGTGTTTAGTTTTACCTTGCAAGGATAAAAACTCGATTCGAATCGTCTGCTTCTCACAGCTAATGAGACTGCTTGATCCATGCTGCTACATTGAGTAACAAGTGAAAATGTGATGAGGTGACAAAAGATGTTGATTGCTAAGTTTTCTTGCTACCATGAATGAGTAGATAGTAGATATTTAGTCTTAAGAGAGTCACACTAAAACTTAACAAAGCTAAAACTTTATTTACAAACTCAGCTAGTGCTTTTGGCAACCAAACCCCACAGCCAAACAGCTGCATGTCTAGAGGTAGAGGAGTAGACTCCTCACACCGGGTAAGTCTAGCTGAGTATTAGTATACTCAGCCTTGCTTGTGGCATAATTTTTACAGGTTCCTTGGAGGACATGGTTGCTGGAGTGACTTGGCCGTCCAGCTTGCCACCGGGTTGGACTGTCGAGTGGGACCCCGCCTCGACTGAGGAGGAGCATGAGGAGTGATGGGACAGGCTTCCCCATCTCTCTGTTTAATCATCGTTAGTTTTATTTCGCTGCACTTCAAACAATGATGACCACTTTTGCTAAAACTCCAATGATGATGTAATAAGTTTAATACTCCTTAATGTATGGTTTTATGCTTTATTGTATTTGCTCTGTGACTCACCATCGAGTGAGACTGTGGTACTTGATCCTGTCAGTGGCCTTGTCAGACTAGATCCGAGGGATTGACGGGTTATTCCCATTTAAGTGTGGTCTAGCCTCTGAGGCGGGACTTAGGCACTTAAGTTGGAATAATTCGGGCAGTTCCGCCACAGCTGGTATCAGAGCTTGTACCACCACAGAGGAATCAATAAACTATAAATACCATCCTTTTCCAAAGTAAAACTTGATAGAAACAAATGATGGGTAGATCGTAGGACGATCAGGATAGACCTAGGACGTGAAGCCTTAGGATGATAGAGGGGTAGCTAGGTGGCTGATTGAGTAAGCCCTACATGCTACTATAAGGGATGGGAGTTCTTCCCTATTCCCTTTACGTTGATGTGAGGTCGTTCAGGACGAGCATGCATGCATCCTTAATTAAACAAATAAATAATTGGGTAAGAACTTTAATTCAAAATGATGGCATAGTAAGTACCCCAGTACCATTGTCGTAGTATAGAGAGGCTGAGTTGTGTTCCTTTTACTTTTTATAGTTCTTTTTCCTTTACTTACGCTTAACCGTACACAGATGACTTCTCACGGATCCTCGGACGAAGGGAATGCACTGTCCCACACTGACGGGCTTGCACGAGAGGGTTTTCCCCGTATTTTATGGGAGGTACTTCAGGGAGCTGGTTACACGACGCCTCCCCATTATGCGGTGCAGCAGTTCGAGAAGCACCGAGTGCCCCGTTGTAGGGTGAGGATGACCCTAGAGCCTCATCCCCTGCAGCCCAGCTGGCGTTCGCTGGACTCTGAGTCCTTTGGATACCGTGCTGAGGATACGATCGAGGCGATTGCTCTTCACAGATTGACCACTTTCTGCGGATTCCACCCCTTGGAACTGTCCACTCACCCCATTGGCTTGTTCCCCGCTGAGAAGGAGGACGACCCAAGGTGGAAGGACCGAGTGGAGCATGCCAAGGACATCTAGGCTATCTATCCAGGCCAGACTGCTCACTTGACGGTGCGGTGCATGAATGCCCTGTATCGTCTGCAAGTGATGCGTGGAGAGGCAATGTCCCATCTGATGGCATTGTTGGAGGCAACCAAGATCACCTTGGATAACCGAGAGGAGCTTGTGGTTGACTTATCCACTGAGATGGTGGAAAAGGACTTACAGGTGGAGCAACTGTCAAATGAGATCCAAGAGCTTGAGAAACTAGTGGGAACAAGGGAGAACACTGTTGGGGACCTTCGGCGTCCGAAGGTCCTCAAAAACATGATTTAATAGTGTTTCTGGAGTATAATGTGCAAACAGGTATCTTCGGACTCGAATCGGTATCACAGAGGGAGAAGCTCAAAGCATACGAAGGTTGATACAGCACCGAAGCTGTGAGCAGAAAAGCTTCGGCATGGTGGCAGGAAAGGAAACCGACTTAAAGATGAAAAGGCTATTCGGACCTCGATGGATTACTATAGAGTTATTGTCAGATGTAAAGGGCATAAATGTAATTTTGTAAGGGCTGTGTCCCGTGTCTATAAATAGGTGAACAGTATCCCCGTACTGTTCACGCTGACTTGGCATTTGCTTTTGCGTCACGCTTGTACTTTTTACCTTCTCTCAGGACCGAAGGTACATTTGTAATTTGAAATCATTTCTATTTTTCCATGTTAATAAAATAGAAATGATTCTATGATGATGCTTATATTATATTTCATGCTTTATATGAATCCTTCGTCATTACTTGTTATGTTTACGAAGGTATGTCTCTTATGACCTTCGTCCGAAACTCATTATTTCCCGAAGGGACATAATGCTTCGAAGGACGAAGGACTTTAACACTTAACACTTTTTATGTTGCCTTGTTCTTAACTCTTAGCATTTGAGAACAAGTCCCCAACATTGGCGCCCACCTCCGGTGAACTCACTTCCATTTCTTGAGCTTTGAATACCTTCGGCGAGCGTCACCTTCGTCATGCCGCCGAAGAAGGCTTCAACAACAGGAGCTGGCACACTGCAGTCGCTGGATCCCAATCAGGATGTTATTTCTCTTAGAGAAGCCCGAAGCCAGAAAAGGAAGGCTGTCAGTCCAACACCTCCGGATGATGATCTTGATCAGGAAATTCAAAATTTGGAGATCCTTCAGCAACAAGTTCAGCGCAGGAAGGAAAAGATGGCTCGTCTAGCTGATCTTCAGAGACAGATAGATGAAGCTTCGGAAGAGGTCCGTCATTTCGTTCAAGATGATCAAACCCGAAGGCCTCCACGCAGAGAGCTTCATCAGGAAGATTTCCGCAATGAGGACGACTGGTATGAAGATCTCCATCATGGAAACTTTGCTTTTGATGATGCTTCTCCTCTTTCAACAGAATTGCAGGCTACACCTTGGCCACAGACTTACAAGCCACCTCAGCTTCCCATATATGACGGTCACTCAGACCCGAAGCAATTCCTAATGAGCTACGAGGCAACAATATCTTCATACGGTGGCAATACGGCAGTCATGGCAAAATCCTTCGTCATGGCCGTCAGAAGTGTTGCTCAGACCTGGTACTCTTCTCTTCGGCCAGGGACAATCACTTCTTGGCAGAAACTGAAAGATATGCTCATAACTAGTTTCCAAGGGTTTCAAACAAAGCCGGTCACTGCTCAGGCCCTTTTCCAGTGCACCCAGGACCACGAAGAATACCTTCAGGCATATGTCCGAAGGTTTCTGCGTTTAAGAGCACAGGCGCCGACAGTGCCCAATGAGATTGTCATTGAGGCCATGATCAAGGGGCTTCGGCCAGGGCCATCAGCGCAGTATTTTGCCAGGAAGCCACCACAAACGCTGGAGAAGCTGCTCCAGAAGATGGATGAATATATTCGAGCTGACAATGATTTTCGCCAAAGAAGGGAGGAGGCCTTCAGATTTTCTGAGATGACCAGGGGCTTCGGAGGAAGATTCTATCCGAGGCATGTCAGATCAATTCATAATTCCAATCAAAATGATGATAAGGGGAGCCAGCAGCAAAGGCCACAGTACTCCTCACAGGCTTCGGGGCAACAGCAAAGCTCCTTCCGACCATCAGTTCCAAGAGGCAGAGGCGCCAGGGGCTTCGGCGGAAGATTCGGGGATCAACCCAGAAGAATATTTTGCTTATTCTGTGGTGAAAACAAAGGTCATACTACCAGGATGTGCCATGTTACCATTCAGAAGCAAAAAGAGATAGCCGAAGCTGCCGCGCAACAGGCTCAGCCGAAGCAGGTCATGCACACTGCTTCGTATCATTCGCCTTACATCCCAGAATATGTAGGCAATCACCCTGCAGCTTCTGTTGCTTCGGCGAGTCAGCCTCAGGCTTCCTGGCAACAACCTCCGCCTCCACCACCGCTACAACAAGGCCAGCAGCCAGAAGGGGGCCAATATACTCAAAATCAACGGGATTTCAGAGAACAGTCCGAAGCTCGCACAGTTAATAGCACTGTGCCAGAGTCAAAGCACATCTATTGACAAGTATCCTACTTTGATAGAAGTCTTCTCTATTCAAGTTTCATTTTTCATGTAATAAAGAACACTTTTTAAACTTCATGTAATGGTTTTGTCGTTTGCCACGAGGAAAGTAAATTTTCTTCACAGGTTCAAATTGTAAGAATTTGCAAGAGAAGGGCGAATAAGCTTGCCTCCACCACGATATGTATTTTTCGGAGCAAGGAAAAAGTCGTTCTAAGGGACGCAGAGTAAGCTTGCCGAAGCTACAAAAAGTCGTTCTAAGGGACGCAGAGTAAGCTTGCCGAAGCTACAAGAAGTCGTTCCTAAGGGAGCGCAGCGTAGGTTTTCTGCTCCAAAGTCGTTCCTAAGGGAATGCAGAGCTAAATACCGCCGAAAGTAAAAGGCGAAGAAGTTCCAAAGACGTTCCTAAGGGAATGCAGAACTTACAGCGAAAAGTCAACGCTGATACCGCCGAAAGTAAAAGGCGAAGAAGTTCCAAAGACGTTCCTAAGGGGATGCAGAACTTACAGCGAAAAATAAACGCTGATTCCGCTGAAGTAAAAGGCGAAGAAGCTCCTAAGGGAGGCTTATAATGAAAAAGTCAGTATTGATACAAAAGATTGTGCTCCATTGCAGGAATGTGCGTATCTTCGGCACAAAATATCATTTTGCATAACATAACATCATCACATCATTTTGCATAGCATAATCATCATACATCATGCTGCATGTGGCACAAGAAGGGGGCATGTTATCGATCTTCGGAAAATGCTTTGAGAAAGGGCAAATCATGCCAAGTTACAGGGAGAAACAATATTGATCTTCGAGGCATAGCTTCGGAGATTATTTTTACGAAGCTTGGATATTTCTTATCAGAACACTATGGATATTGTCGTGATAAATGATAAATTCTTCTTCACGAAGCATGAAAAGAAGGGAAGGTGTTTTTTCGTCGAAGACTCAAAAATGGTACGTGTTTAAAGTTTCATGCATCGTAAAGAATTGAATCATAAAACAAGTATATTACATACAGGATTACAGAATATTACACAAATCATATATCAAATGTTTTTTGCAATAGCACTTAGTCTTCCCTAAGTACTATCTCTGCAGCTTCGTTCAGCAGTCGATCGACAACCTGATCCATGATAGCTTCGGCCATCTTTTTAATTTCGTCGTCATCTTTAGGTTGAGGGCCCGAAGATGCTTTAGTAGGATCTGAGTGAGGACGGGATATTATTACATCACTATTACAGATCGCGAACGAACTATAAAATTAAAAGTTATAACGCAATGAAAACTATTCGTTAGTACCTATTTGCCCTTCAGGCTCTGCGTTTTTCTCAGCAGCCTCGGCTACTTTTCTAGCCTCATGAATCCCTTTCTCGCTTTTCTGAATGATTTCTTGGGCCATTTCTCTACCACCGTTGTCCCAGATGTCGGTGAAAAATTTTCCCCCAACCGCGCTAGCTTCGGCTGAAGGATCTTTTATATCTTCAGTGGACAAGGTGGCTTCGGACCGCGATAAAATCTTTACATGTTCACATCCTTTCCCCTCCAAAATGGTGGCAATCCCTCTGGCACCAGAAAAAGCGCAGATGTCTCCGCGACTATTTAAAATTTCTTCAAAGGCCTCCGCCTCATGATTGATCCATTCCAGGGGACCTTCGGGGTTACCTCTTATAAAGTTTTCTTCTTGCGAAAATGCGCCAACGCTGCCGAAGCTAGTTTTTATTTTCTTGACACACTCCATAGATTTCTCGAAGCATTTCTTCTTGGCTGACCGAAGCTCTTTAACAGTTTCTTCTAAATGATTTGCCCATTGGTCGCTGAGTTCTCGCCTTGTTTCTTCAAGTATGCATTCCTCTTTAGCTCTGGCTAATTGTTTACGAAGGTTTTCAATTTCACGCTTCTGAGCTTCGGCCTGACCTTTGAAAATAGCTTCGTCTTCTTTTATTTTATTTATTAAGGAATGCAATATTTTGTCTTTTTCGAGACCTTCGTTCCTTAGTTCAATTACTTCGGAACGAAGGTTGCTCAGGGCTATAGTACATCCTTCGTCCTCAGCATCTTTCTGTGCTCTGAGGGCATTGCTGAGAATCAGGCCCTGCAGACAGGAATATGTCTGTGTCAATAGTTTTAAACAAACGAAAAATCTTGAACCCAACAAAAATATAAGAATTCTATTTGTCGCACCTTTAAACTGTTGTAAGCTAGGCTGTCAGCCAGATCGTTCTTTGACAGCACCGAAAGTCCGTCTTCTAAAGTTGGGAATCCGAAGCTTCTGCTCATCTCCCGACAGACAGAAATTTCCTTGCTGTCGGGGAGGCAATACAAGAAATCTTCTTCTCCACTGCCATTAAATATCAACGCCCCCTTTGGATATTTCAACCTTTGGGCATAGTGTTGGGCCTCTTGTTCTTCTTTTTCTGATAATTTTTTCCCCGAAGCATGACGAAAAATATAATCACGAATTTTGGGGGATGCTTCGGGGGTAACAACACCAGTTTCTTCAGCAAAAGTTGGCTTTGTTATTTTTTCTGCCTCACTTTCCAAGGTTTTTGCCTTTGTGGGCTCTGAGGGCCCAGCTTCGGCTTCAATTTCTTGCTCTGGAGCTGCAGAACCAGAAATTTCAGCTGTTGTTTCAAAAGTAATAGCAGCCTTCTTCGGAGGTGTGCTCGAAGATATGATCGTTTCCAGTACATCTAGCACATTAGCCATTCTTTTTCTCTTCGGAGTTGCAGCTGGCACTTTTTCATTTTTTGATGTCCCAATAATTGCTGAAGGACTCAAAACTTCTGATGTTTTGGAGTCCTCGGTTGCTTCCTTTACCTCTTCCATTTTTTCTGTGAATGGCGCTTCGGCCTTCTCTTTCGTTTCCGGTAACAAAATTTTTGATTGCTCCAATTTTGTCTTCGTTGGTACTTCGGCTGTTTCTGCGACTTCTGGCAGCAAAGTTGGCTCGGCTGGTTTTTCAGCTTCGTTGGCCGAAGAAGTCTCTCCGGTAAACTCAGGCACCGAAGCTGGTTCAATATAACGCGGCCGATGCGTAAGAACCTTTATCTTCTTCCTTTTTGGTTCTGGCTCGCTAGGAGCAGCTGCAGTTTCTTCTTTTGCAGAGGTTGTATTTTTTCTCTTCTGCCTTCGAATGGGGTAGCAATAGTCAGGGTAGACAAACCCGATGGCATCAAATATCCGATTCAGCCTTTTCTTTTTTCGGCCTCCGAAGGCTGCTGACATTGCAGTATCTTCGGCCTTCGAGTAGGTCCCAAGCAGCTCATCACTTAAATTGTCAATGCTTTTCAACCACTCATCATCTGGCTCAATAAATTTATCTCCAAATTTAAAAGTGTACTTAAACCTGACAAGTCCACCTTCGTCGGCCTCTTTAATGGTTTCTTGTGGCATTTCCCATTTCTCCGCAAGCGGCCACACCCTGAAGGCAATATGCTCTTGTACCAAGTCCCTTGTTCCCATAAAAGAGCAGACAACGCCGAAGGCTCTTTGGCACTCTTCGGCGGCTTCATTCATTTCAACCTTCGGCCTCCGAAGGCCGAAGCTTTGCCAAATAGGACGCATGATTATACCTTTGATGTCTTCTCGTGCTTTCAGATCATTTTTTACATAAAACCACTCTGTCATCCAGCCGCTGGGCCATTTTTTCCGAAAAGTTGGCACGGGGCAGCTTGACCCAGACCGAGAAACAAATTTGTAGCAGCCAAAGTTATTGTGATACTGTTCCTTACCCCAAGGTATTGTCTCGTATGATAATTCGTGAATATTGCAGAAGCTTCTTGCATCAGGCTTCAGACCCTGGCTTCGCACGGCCCACACGAAGATATTCAGCCTTATGATTGCCTCGGGGGTAAGCTGGTGAAGATAGACTTCAAAGATCTTCAGCACTTCCATGACGAAGCTGCTCAAGGGCAATCGCAGCCCAGCCTTCAAAAAGCTTCGGAATACCACGACTTCATTTTCTTCGGGGTCTGGGCAAGTCTTTTCCCCTTCGTCCGCCCTCACAATGGACAGATCCCGGAAATACCTTCCTCTCATATTAACAAGATGATTCTCTTTGATAGTTGATTTACCATAAACTGAATGGCTTGGTCGCCAGGGGCGATCTTCGGAGTCTTCGCCACCGCTGTCCACATCAAAACTGTCACTGTCACCAGTATCTTCAGACAGCCCTTCCAGAATTTCCCTGGTGATCTTTTCTGTGTTGGTCTTCGACATTGCTATAAGAAACCCTAAGTTCTTCTCTTCATCAAGACTCAGCTTCATCTCAGCAGCAGCCTTCTTAGCAGCTTCAGACATCTTCGGAAACACTAAAAAACTGTTTTCAAAGCCGAAGCTTCAAAGCTAAAAGCTTAGCAGATCACAGTGCACAAGAGCTAAAAAATCAGTGAGCAGGAGTGGTTGGCCAGAAAGCGTGCAAAATAAGTTTGCGGTATGGCCGTATTTATACGCTTGATGCGTTGAAAGTTGAAAGACCCCACTTGTCATTGAATGTTGCTATTCTAGCAAAGGGAAGGTGTTTTTTTCGGACCTTCGGCATAAAGCCTTCGTTCATATCGCAATCTGAATTTATTATTTCAAACAAATTAATATTGCGAGGGGCTACTGTTGGGGACCTTCGGCGTCCGAAGGTCCTCAAAAACATGATTTAATAGTGTTTCTGGAGTATAATGTGCAAACAGGTATCTTCGGACTCGAATCGGTATCACAGAGGGAGAAGCTCAAAGCATACGAAGGTTGATACAGCACCGAAGCTGTGAGCAGAAAAGCTTCGGCATGGTGGCAGGAAAGGAAACCGACTTAAAGATGAAAAGGCTATTCGGACCTCGATGGATTACTATAGAGTTATTGTCAGATGTAAAGGGCATAAATGTAATTTTGTAAGGGCTGTGTCCCGTGTCTATAAATAGGTGAACAGTATCCCCGTACTGTTCACGCTGACTTGGCATTTGCTTTTGCGTCACGCTTGTACTTTTTACCTTCTCTCAGGACCGAAGGTACATTTGTAATTTGAAATCATTTCTATTTTTCCATGTTAATAAAATAGAAATGATTCTATGATGATGCTTATATTATATTTCATGCTTTATATGAATCCTTCGTCATTACTTGTTATGTTTACGAAGGTATGTCTCTTATGACCTTCGTCCGAAACTCATTATTTCCCGAAGGGACATAATGCTTCGAAGGACGAAGGACTTTAACACTTAACACTTTTTATGTTGCCTTGTTCTTAACTCTTAGCATTTGAGAACAAGTCCCCAACAAACACCATCGAGGTTCTCGAGGATCAGTTAATTAACACCCAGCAGTAGCTTGCCGAGGCTAACAAGCACCTGGATATGCATCACCAGGAGATCCAGGACATGGAGGCCAACGAGGATGTCGACATCGAGGGAGGAGAGGAGCCTGCCTCCAGCTTGGACACTGCTGGCTCAGGGAGACCCCCGAGTGTTGCCTCGTTTGCTCACTAGGTCGCAGGGATAGAGTTAGAAGTCGGTGATGGTAGAACTCCTCGAAGCTAGCTTAGCTTTTGCACCCTTAGGGTACTAGGCTAGATAGAGTTGAGTCTTTTGGGCTATTGATGTAATCGCGATGAACCCTTTTTGGAAGCATGGTTGATGAATGATGTCAGTCTTAATTTAAGAAGAAAAGTTTATGTCATGTGAAATCTTTTATGATTATGCAAGAATCTATCGGTTTCGCCTTTTGACTCTTTCACCATGATTGAACCTTGAACCTCAAAGTTGTGTTATTGAAAATATATGTGATTTTTCATATGGCCGGGAGAGCGCGTCGTGGTCAAAATGAGCGCGTTCCTCCATCGCCGCCACCGCTTCCTACTCTGCAGGAGCTGATGGCTCAGCAAAATGAGATCTTGAGACAGCTAGCTCAGCGTCAGCCGCCACCTCAGCACTATGGTGGTGGTGATCATCAGCGTCACCCTGCGACAGCCACTTACCAGGAGTTCCTCAGTACCCAGCCACCATTGTTCACCAGGGTAGAGGACCCACTTGATGCGGATGTATGGTTAAGAGTAGTGGAATCCAAATTCCCGCTACTCCATGGAGTTTGTTCAGAGGTCACTAAGGTTAGGTTCGCCACCCAGCAGCTTCGTGGACCCGCGTGGACATGGTGGGACCATTTCCTTGCTATGCAGCCAGATGATCGAGAGGTAGAATGGAGAGAGTTCAAGGCAGCTTTCAGGGGGCACCATATACCAGCAGGCGTTATGGACCGAAAGCTCAACGAGTTTCTGACACTCACTTAGGGAAACCGGACAGTGTTACAGTATGCTCAGGCCTTCAATGACCTGTGCCAGTATGTTGGGTATCATGCAGACACGAACGAGAAGAAGACGGACAGGTTCAGGAGGGGGCTCAGCACTAAGCTCCGTGACCGTCTCAACACAGTCAGGGCCAACAGCTATAATGAGTTAGTCAACATGGCCATTTCTCAGGAGGACTGTATCACAGCTCGTCAGGCAGAGAAGAAGAGGAAGACCACTATGGCAGGACATTCAGCTCAGCCACAGCGCTTCAGGATTTTGTCTGACTCTCAGAACAGAGGACCTCAGCAGCAGCAAGGACGTTGGGTGATCCGACCACAGCAGCAGCAGCAGGCACCCAACCACACCCAGTTTCCAGCTCAGAGGAACAATCAACAGCAGCAGCAACATTGTCAGGCCAATGACAACATGTGTTTCACTTGTGGCAACACCGGACATTATGCCAAAAATTGCCCCAGAAACCAGCAGAGGCTGGGACAGAATGTTAATCAGAACCAAGGCAAGAGGCAGAAGGTGCAAGTGAGGCAAGGCAGGTTGAACTTCACCACCATGGCTGATATTCCAGAGGGAGCACCCGTCATGACTGGTATCTTTACAGTTTTGAATTATCCTGCTATTATTCTTTTTGATTCTGGTGCATCACATAGTTTTATCAGTGCCAAATTTAGTGCCAAGTGTCAGTTACCTTTTCACCACACCAATGGGGGTATTACAATTTCAACACCCGGAGGCAGGGTTGCCACCTACCAAATCAACAAGAATGTGCCTATAAAGTTTGGTAGTTTGACAATCAAAACCAACCTCCTCATTTTGGGTTTGGATAGTGTGGATATCATATTGGAAACTGACTGGTTAACCAAACATCGGGCCACGATGGATATTGCAGCTAGGGCCATTGAAGTGCACTCACCGATGTCGGGGACCATAATTAGGGGTACCCACAAGACTCCTAATCTCAGCTGGTAACCCCCATCAGCACAAAGCTGCAAAGGCCTGATGGGTGCGATTAAGTCAAGGCTCGATCCACTCAAGGGACGCGATCTCGCCTCGCCCGAGCCCAGCCTCGGGCAAGGGTGGCCAACCCCAGAGGATTCACGTCTCGCCCGAGGGTCCCCTCAAGCAACGGACACACCTTCGGCTCGCCCGAGGCCCAGTCTTCGCCAAGAAGCAACCTTGGCCCAATCGTCGCGCCGACCGACCGAATCGCAGGAGCATTTAATGCAATGGTGGCCTGACACCTTTATCCTGACGCATGCCCTTCAGTCAACATAGCCGAAGTGACCGCATTCACTTCGCCGCTCCTCTGACTGGCCTGACAAAAAGACAGCGCCGCCTGCGCCACTCCGACTACTGCGCCACTCGGCAGAGTGCGGCTGACAGCAGCCAAGTCCGGCCTCGAGTGCCATAGGAAGCTCCGCTTCGCCCGACCCCAGGGCTCGGACTCGGGCTCAGCCCCGGAAGACGACGAACTCCGCATCGCCCGACCCCAGGGCTTGGACTTGGGCTCAGCCCCGGAAGACGACGAACTCCGCTTCGCCCGACCCCAGGGATTGGAATCGGGCTCAACCCCGGAAGACGACGAACTCCACTTTGCCCGACCCCAGGGCTCGGACTCGGGCTCAGCCCCGGAAGACAACGAACTCCGCTTCGCCCGACCCTAGGGCTCGGACTCGGGCTCAGCCCCGGAAGACGACGAACTCCGCCTCGCCCGACCCAGGGCTCGGACTCGGGCTCAGCCCCGGAAGACGACGAACTCCGCATCGCCCGACCCCTGGGCTCGGACTCGGGCTCAGACCTGGAAGACGACGAACTCCGCTTCGCCCGACCCCAGGGCTCGGACTCAGCCCTGGCCTCAGCCGACGGTCTCCGCCTCACCTGACCCAGGGGCTCGGACTCAACCTCGACCTTGGAAGATAGACTCGACCTCAACATCGGAGGAGCCTCCACCTCGCCCAACCCAGGGCTCGGACCGACCACGTCACAGGAGGCACCATCATTACCCTACCCCAAGCTAACTCAGGCTACGAGGGACAAGACCGGCATCCCATCTAGCTCGCCCCGGTAAACAAGTAATGATGGCGCCCCGCATGCTCTATGACGACGGCGGCTCTCAGCCCCCTTGCGGAAGCAAGGGGACGTCAGCAAAGACTCGACAGCCCCGACAGCTGTCCTTCCGCCAGGCTCCAGCGCTCCTCCGACGGCCACGACACCACACGAACCGGGTGCCAAAACCTCTCCGGCTTCCACAATGGCATGTACTTAGGGCACTAGCTCTCCTCCGCTAGACACGTTAGCACACTGCTACACCCCCATTGTACACCTAGATCCTTTCCTTGCGCCTATAAACGGAAGGTCCAGGGCCCTCTTACAGAGGGTTGGCCGCGCGGGGAAGGACGGGACGACGCTCGCGTAAGGCCGCTCGCTCCCTCCCGCGTGGACGCTTGTAACCCCCTACTGCAAGCGCACCCGACCTGGGCGTGGGACAAACACGAAGGCCGCGGGTTTCCCCTTTTACGCCTGTCTCCCTCCGGCTTCTTCCCCCCTTCGCGCTCCGTCTCGCGCTGACCCATCTGGGCTGGGGCACGCGACGACAATTTACTCGTCGGTCCAGGGACCCCTCGGGTTCGAAACACCGACAGTTGGCACGCCAGGTAGGGGCCTGCTGCGTGTTGACGAACAGCTTCCCGTCAAGCTCCAGATGGGCAGTCTCCAGCAACCTTTCCAGCCCGGGACGGTGCTCCGTTTCGGGAGTCTTGAGTTCATGTCCCTCGACGGCAGCTACGACATGATACTCCTTCCCCCGCCGCGCGACAGCGACAATGGCGGCCGACAACCTGCCCGCCGGCGGCGGAATCGACGACATTTTCCCCACGTGGTGGAAGAACAACATTCGGGCTTGTCTCGTCCCCTCCCCCGCCGACGGAGGAGGAGGCGGGGCAACCAAGGCCAAGCAGGAGGCAGCACCTCGTCGGCTGTCGAGCGAATCGACGGTGCCGGTGCCCCAATGGGGGGCACGTCGGGCATCGACCTCGCGTCTGAGACGAAGACGAGCGTCGTCTCCCCGCAACACGCCAACCCCAAGCAAACGGACGACGCCAGCACGCTCGCAAAGGACTTGCTGGGCGTCCCCCTCGTGCCTGAGACGACGGTGCATTCTGCCCCTGACGTGACTTCGTCACCGCCCGTCGACCAAGAGGTACCGACCGATTCCCATCTCGTGCCTTTTGGATTCAGCCTCGACCCACCAAGCGACTTCGCTTTGGTGGACGCTCTCATGGAGGCGAGTCCAAACCCTCTGGGGTATCGTATGCGGTCACCCTGGGACCGGCTGACGGCCGTCTCGACCTACGGGCCCTCGGGTTCCGAGGAAGATGACGAGCCCGACTTCTGTTGGGATTTCTCCGGACTTGGTAACCCCAGTGCCATACGGGACTTCATGACCGCATGCGACTACTGCCTTTCCGACTGTTTCGACGGTAGTCGCAGCCTCGGCGACGAGGACTGCGGCCCAAGTCGTGAATGTTTCCACGTCGATCTAGGGGGTCCCAGCGAAGGCAACCATCTTGGTATACCGAAGAACGGTGATCCCCCTAGGCCTGTGCCTCGTGTTGACATCCTTCGGGAGCTAGCTGTGGTCCCCATCCCGGCGGGGGGTCATGACCCACAGCTCGAGCAAATCCGCGAGATGCAGGCCAGGCTCGACGAGGGAGCAGGAACACTTGAGCCGATCCGCCGGGACATCGAGCAGGAATGGGCGGGCCAACCTCCGGCCGGAGAAGTGCGTCACCTACCCCAAGGCATCCAGCACCGCATCGCCGACGATGTCAGGGTATCCAGGGAGAGCTCAAGAATCTCCTAGAGGATGTCGCGGTCCGACGGGCCGAAAGCTCTGCCTCCCGAAGGCAGGGGTACCCCTCGGAACATCGCGCCGCGACTACCCGATTCATGCGGGAAGCCTCGGTCCACACTAGGCGCACGCGCAACACAGCGCCTGCGGCCCCGGGTCGCCTCGGCAACGAACACCCTCACCGCAACCGTCGAACCCACCTCGACGAGAGGGTGCGCCGAGGCTACCACCCTAGGCGGGGGGGGGACGCTATGACAGCGGGGAGGATCGGAGTCCCTCGCCCGAACCACCCGGTCCGCAGGCTTTCAGCTGTGCCATACGACGGGCGCCGTTCCCGACCCAGTTCCGAACCCCGACTACTATCACAAAGTACTCGGGGGAGACGAGACCGGAACTGTGGCTCGCGGACTACCGGCTGGCCTGCCACCTAGGTGGAACGGACGATGACAACCTCATCATCCGCAACCTCCCCCTATTCCTCTCCGACACCGCTCGAGCCTGGCTGGAGCACCTGCCTCCGGGGCAGATCTCCAACTGGGACGACCTGGTCCAATCCTTCGCCGGCAATTTCCAGGGCACGTACGTGCGCCCAGGGAACTCCTGAGATCTCCGAAGCTGCCGCCAGCAGCCAGGGGAGTTTCTCCAGGACTACATCCGGCGATTCTCGAAGCAGCGCACCGAGCTGCCCAACGTCACCGATTCGGATGTCATCAGCGCGTTCCTCGCCGGCACCACCTGCCGTGACCTGGTGAGCAAGCTGGGTCGCAAGACCCCCACCAGGGCGAGCGAGCTGATGGACATCGCCACCAAGTTCGCCTCTAGCCAGGAGGCAGTTGAGGCCATCTTCCGGAAGGACAAGCAGCCCCAGGGCCGCCTACCGGAAGATGTCCCCGAGGCGTCAACTCAGCGCGGCACCAAGAAGAAAGGCAAGAAGAAGTCGCAAGCGAAACACGACGCCGCCGACGCGGACCTTGTCGCCGCCGCCGAGTACAAGAACCCTCGGAAACCTCCCGGGGGCGTCAATCTCTTCGACAAGATGCTCAAGGAGCCATGCCCCTATCATCAGGGGCCCGTTAAGCACACCCTTGAGGAGTGCGCCATGCTTCGGCGCCACTTTCACAAGGCCGGGCCACCTGCGGAGGGTGGCAGGGCCCGCGACGACGATAAGAAGGAGGATCACAAGGCAGGAGAGTTCCCCGAGGTCCATGACTGCTTCATGATCTACGGTGGGCAAGTGGCGAACGCCTCGGCTCGGCACCGCAAGCAAGAGCGTCGGGAGGTCTGCTCGGTAAAGGTGGCGGCGCCAGTCTACCTAGACTGGTCCGACAAGCCCATCACCTTCGACCAGGGCGACCATCCCGACCGCGTGCCGAGCCTGGGGAAATACCCGCTCGTTGTCGACCCCGTCATCGGCAACATCAGGCTCACCAAGGTCCTCATGGACGGAGGCAGCAGCCTCAACATCATCTACACCGAGACCCTCGGGCTCCTGTGAATCGATCTGTCCTCGGTTGGGGCAGGCGCTGCGCCTTTTCATGGGATCATCTCCGGGAAGCGCGTCCAACCCCTCGGACAACTCGATCTACCCGTCTGCTTTGGGACACCCTCCAACTTTCGAAGGGAGACCCTCACGTTCGAAGTGGTCGAGTTTCGAGGAACCTACCACGTAGTGCTGGGGAGGCCATGCTACGCCAAGTTCATGGCCGTCCCCAACTACACCTACCTCAAGCTCAAGATGCCGAGCCCCAACGGGGTCATCACCGTCGGCCCCACGTACCGACACGCGTACGAATGCGACGTGGAGTGCGTGGAGTACGCCGAGGCCCTCGCCGAATCCGAGGCCCTCATCACCGACCTAGAGAGCCTCTCTAAGGAGGCGCCAGACGTGAAGCGCCATGCCGGCAACTTCGAGCCAGCGGAGACGGTTAAATCCGTCTCTCTAGACCCCAGCAACGATGCCTCCAAGCAGATCCGGATCGGCTCTGAGCTCGATCCCAAATAGGAAGCAGTGCTCGTCGACTTTCTCCTTGCAAACGCCGACGTCTTCGCGTGGAGTCCCTCGGACATGCCCGACATACCGAGGGATGTCGCCGAGCACTCGCTGGATATCCGAGCTGGAGCCCGACCCGTGAAGCAGCATCTGCGCCGATTCGACGAAGAAAAGCGCAGAGCCATAGGCGAAGAGATCCACAAGCTAATGGCGGCAGGGTTCATCAAAGAGGTATTCCATCCCAAATGGCTTCCCAACCCTGTGCTTATGAGAAAGAAGGGAGGGAAATGGAGGATGTGTGTAGACTACACTGGTCGAAACAAAGCATGTCCAAAAGTTCCCTACCCTCTGCCTCGCATCGATCAAATCGTGGATTCCACTGCTGGGTGCGAAACCCTGTCTTTCCTCGATGCCTACTCAGGGTATCACCAAATCGGGATGAAAGAGTCCGACCAGCTCGCGACTTCTTTCATCACACCTTTCGGCATGTACTGCTATGTCACCATGCCGTTCGGTTTGAGGAATGCGGGTGCGACATACCAAAGGTGCATGAACCACGTGTTCTGCGAACACATTGGCCGAACGGTCGAGGCCTACGTCGATGACATCGTAGTCAAGACGAGGAAAGCCTCCGACCTCCTTTCCGACCTTGGAGCGACATTCCGATGTCTCAAGGCGAAAGGCATAAAACTCAATCCCGAGAAGTGTGTCTTCGGGGTCCCCCGAGGCATGCTCTTGGGGTTCATCGTCTCCGAGCGGGACATCGAGGCCAACCCGGAGAAGATCGCGGCCATCACCAGCATGGGGCCCATCAAGGACTTGAAAGGCATACAGAGGGTCACGGGGTGCCTTGCGGCTCTGAGCCGTTTCATCTCGCGCCTCGGCGAAAGAGGCCTGCCTCTGTACCGCCTCTTAAGGAAGGTCCAGTGCTTCACTTGGACCCCTGAGGCCGAGGAAGCCCTCGGGAACCTGAAGGCGCTCCTCACGAACGCGCCCATCTTGGTGCCCCCCGCTGCCGGAAAAGCCCTCTTGATCTACGTCGCCGCTACCACTCAGGTGGTTAGCGCCGCGATTGTGGTTGAGAGACGAGAAGAGGGGCGTGCATTGCCCATCCAGAGGCCAGTCTACTTCATCAGTGAGGTACTGACCGAGACCAAGATCTGCTACCCACAAATTCAGAAGCTGTTGTACGTGGTGATCCTGACGCGGCGGAAGTTGCGACACTACTTCGAGTCTCATCCGGTAACTGTGGTGTCATCCTTCCCCCTGGGGGAGATCATCCAGTGCCGAGAGGCCTCGGGTAGAATTGCAAAGTGGGCGGTGGAAGTCATGGGCGAAACGATCTCGTTCGCCCCTCGGAAGGCCATCAAGTCCCAGGTCTTAGCGGACTTTGTGGCTGAATGGGTCAACACCCAGCTCCCAACAACTCCGATCCAACCGGAACTCTGGACCATGTTTTTCGACGGGTCGCTGATGAAGACAGGAGCAGGCGCAGGCCTGCTCTTCGTCTCGCCCCTTGGGAAGCACCTACGCTACGTGCTACGCCTCCATTTCCCGGCGTCCAACAATGTGGCCGAGTACGAGGCTCTGGTCAACGGGTTGCGCATCGCCATCGAGCTAGGGGTCCAACGCCTCGACGCTCGCGGTGACTCGCAGCTCGTCATCGACCAAGTCATGAAGAACTCCCACTGCCGCGACCCGAAGATGGAAGCCTACTGCGATGAGGTTCGGCGCCTGGAAGACAAGTTTTATTGGCTCGAGCTCAACCACATCGCCCGACGCTACAACGAGACTGCGGACGAGCTGGCTAAAATAGCCTCGGGGCGAACAACGGTTCCCCCAGACGTATTCTCCCGAGACCTGCATCAACCCTCCGTCAAGACCGACGACACACCCGAGCCCGAGAAGGCCTCGGCCCCCGAGGTACCCTCGGCCCCCGAGGGTGAGGCACTGCGCGTCGAGGAGGAGTGGAGCGGGGCCACGCCTAATCGAAACTAGCATACCTCGTACCTGCGATATCTCCACCAAGGAGAGCTACCCCTCGACCGAGTCGAAGCTCGGCGGTTGGCGCGGCGCGCCAAGTCGTTTGTCTTGCTGGGAGACGGGAAGGAGCTCTACCACTGCAGCCCCTCAGGCATCCTCCAGCGATGAATTTCCATCACGCAGCCAAGAGCTCTAACAAGAGATACACTCGGGGGCTTGCGGCCATCACGCAGCACCTCGAGCCCTTGTTGGAAACGCCTTCCGACAAGGCTTCTACTGGCCGACCGTGGTGGCCGACGCCACTAGAATTGTCCGCACCTGCCAAGGGTGTCAATTCTATGCAAGGCAGACCCACCTGCCCGCTCAGGCTCTGCAGACCATACCCATCACCTGGCCGTTTGCTGTGTGGGGTCTGGACCTCGTCGGCCCCTTGCAGAAGGCACCCGGGGGCTACACGCACCTGTTGGTCGCCATCGACAAATTCTCCAAGTGGATCGAGGTCCAACCCCTAAACAGCATCAGGTCCGAACAGGCGGTGGCGTTCTTCACCAACATCATCCATCGCTTTGGGGTCCCGAACTCCATCATCACCGACAACGGCACCCAGTTCACCGGCAGAAAGTTCCTGGACTTCTGCGAGGATCACCACATCCGGGTGGACTGGGCCGCCGTGGCTCACCCCATGACGAATGGGCAAGTAGAGTGTGCCAACGGCATGATCCTGCAAGGGCTCAAGCCGCGGATCTACAATGACGTCAACAAGTTCGGCAAGCGATGGATGAAGGAGCTCCCCTCGGTAGTCTGGAGTCTGAGGACAACGCCGAGCCGAGCCACGAGCTTCACACCGTTCTTTCTAGTCTATGGGGCCGAGGCCATCTTGCCCATAGACTTAGAATACGGTTCCTCGAGGACGAGGGCCTACGCCGACCAAAGCAATCGATCTAATCGAGAAGACTCACTGGACCAGCTGGAAGAGGCTCGGGACATGGCCTTACTACACTCGGCGCGGTACCAGCAGTCCCTGCGACGCTACCATGCCCGACGGGTTCGTTCCCGAGACCTCCAGGTGGGCGACCTGGTGCTTCGGCTCCGACAAGACGCCCGAGGGCGGCACAAGCTCACGCCCCCCCTGGGAAGGGCCGTTCGTCGTCGCCAAGGTTCTGAAGCCCGGAACGTACAAGCTGGCCAACAGTCAAGGCGAGGTCTACAACAACGCTTGGAACATCCGACAGCTATGTCGCTTCTACCCTTAAGATGCTTTCAAGTCGTTCATACACCTCGGTCACATACAAAGTCTAGTCATCAAGGAAGGGTCAGCCTTGCCTCGGCAAAGCCCGACCCTCCCTCGGGGGCTAAAAGGGGGAACCCCCTCTGCGTCAAAATTTTCCTCGGAAAAAGATCTTTTCTGCCAGAATGTCTTTCGTGCTTTTCGACTACTTCGAAAGTGGATCCTGAAAACGACGGAGTACACGTAAGCAGCCAAGGCTGACCGAGCCGAGGGACTCCTACGCCAACGGGATACAGATACCTCACTCATCACCTTCTGCGATAAGTAACTCACGCTCGGATAAGTGATTCCGCGGACCGAACAAGTCTTCACGCTCGAAAACTCCTCTGCCGAAATGATTTTTTGGGCCTTCTCGACTACGTCGGTGACAGAACCCTATGGACGAGTAAGAGTGCACGTAAGCGGCAAGGCCGACCGAGCCGAGGGATTCCTATGCCTCCGGGATACGGATACCTCACTCGTCACCTTCCGTGAAAAGTAACTCTCGCTCGGACAAGCAATTATGTTACCGACAAATAAGTCCAGATACTCGAAACAACAGGAAAAGGAACGCAGCTTTACAACGCGACAACAGTATGTTTGGGCCTCGGTGGCCACAAAAAACATACGCACACTACAAGATAACCCGATCCTGCAGGCTCGGATCTTGACAGTTGAAGGGAGCAGCAGCACCCTCGGCGTCAACTACACCTTCGGCGAGGTCCGGCCTAGCCTCGGACGGCGACGCGGTCGGGGGATCTCCACTCCGAAGGACAACATCAGCACCACGCCCGGGCCATCGCCGCCAGGGTCTTCTCCAGGAATCCGGCTCGAGCAGACGGCTCGGCCGGCCACCCCGAAGCCTCAGCCAGCTGTCCCCCGAGGACATCAGCCCGTCCCGTGGCCTCGACAACTCAACTCCGGCGTCGGTCCCGCCAGTGGATGACCCGGCTAGGCTCCGGCCGACCAAGTCTTCTTTTCGAGCCAACTCTGCCTCTGTTCGTGCTGACACTGCCACCTCCGGCTTCGGCTCATCGAAGAGCAGCCGAGGGTTCCATTAACTAAGCAAGAGAAGCCTCGGACAGCAAGGCCGACCGAGCCGAGGGACTCCTACGCCTCCGGGATACGGATACCTCACTCGTCACCTTCGCACGAGGCGACTCACGCTTGGTGAGGCGGTTCAGATAGCCGACAGGCGAGTCTTAGTGCTCGAAATGAGGAAAAAACACGGCTCCGTGCCGAAAATACATACATGTTCAGGCCCCGACAACCACAATGAACAAGACACCGACACTCAAGGTGCCATTACAAACAGAACTCCGGTTCCACCTCCGCGGGTACGAACAACCCCACACGATTGGGGGGCCTGCGGAGCAACAGAAGGCCGACGGGTGGCTCACCGCCGCTCGCTCCAACAACGACGACAATGACTTCTGCTCCGAGGGGCCGAACAGCAGCAGTGATGACCTCAGGGCGGATGCTGCTGCCATAGGGCCCTCGCCCACTTCCTCACTCGAGAGGCAAGGACGAGCAGAAGGCCGTAGAGTTGGAGGTCAGTCCGTGGGCGGCACCGGCTATCTCGTCGGCGGAGAAACCTCTTCCGGCTGCCGTGGCGGAAGGCGGCGCCGGAAGCGGCTCCGAAGCCGCTCGGGTCAGAGAGTCGGGCACGCGGCAGCTGCCAGCGCCACGAACGGCGAACGCCCTTCCCCCCGATCACTGAGGGAAGGAGCGGGCCGCTGCCCGCGCAGAGACCGACCCCAACTCGGCGCACTCCCCTCCCCAGCACTGATGATGAACATCCTTGAAGCTGAGGGAGGGGCAGAGGCCGCAGCCCGGCTTGCTTCTCCCCACCCAGGGGCTGGTGGTCACCGTCTTGGGTGACCACCGGCGAGGGGATGCGGTCGGGCTGCCTGATGAAAATCCTTGAAGCCGAACGATGGCTGAAAGGTACCAACTTCCACGAAGTTGCGTTCCTCCAACGACAAGGCGGAAGGATTGCGGGTGTTCCCCATCCGGGGGCTCGAAAGGTGGAAAGATGCGATGCATAAGGGAGCGCGAAGACATGGTCGCCTTTCAAGGGGATCACCCTCCTTTTAAAGGCGACTCCCCCCACTTGCGTCCTTAGCCATCGCGGGCTGAGTCTTTTCCAACACGCTCCAAGGTCCTCCCCCTACGACACGAGGGCTGGGTCCCACGCGTCATGCAAGCTGGCCCAGGGCAGAAGAAGCCAAACCGCCGCGCGCGGTGCATGCAACTGCCCAGCGGTTACAAGCATTCCTCCACTTTCGCCTAGACCAGCGGGTGAAAGGGCGGACAGCCATGCAGTCGGCATGCAACCGCACCAAGTGGGCGCACCCCTTCGACTCCAACGCAGGTACTTTTGGAGCGCGCCTCCGGGCCTCTAGCCGACCCCTAACGAATGGGGCACGGGCGTCCACTCGGATTACCCGTCAGCAGCTCACTGGAGACACCATGTTCGGCGCCCTCCAAGGGCAACATGGCGCTTTTCCCCCCTCCTCCTTGCGGAAAGGCGACGCAGGGGCGTATGTAAAAAAAATCGAGTCTGTCCTTGACCGTCCTCTCGCCCTGTGCGGAGGCTCGGGGGCTGCTCTCGCAAACCCGGCTCCGGCCAAGCCGTTGACAGCGTCAACATACCAGCCCGAGAACTTGGGACCCGACCGTGCACCCGGGCTACGGCCAGCTCGCATGAGGGAACAACCAGACCGGCCGAAGCATCGCGAAACGCATTAAGACCTCGAAGGAGTCAAACTACTCCTCCGAGGCCTCGGGGGCTACACCCGGCGGGTGCGCTCGTGTGCACCCACCTGAACAAAATGCAACCGAGAAAGGCCGGTCCCCTTGCAAAAAAGTGCGACAAAAGCCTCCAAGGGAGTATTAACACTCCCTTCGAGGCTCGGGGGCTACTGTCGGGGACCATAATTAGGGGTACCCCCAAGACTCCTAATCTCAGCTGGTAACCCCCATCAGCACAAAGCTGCAAAGGCCTGATGGGTGCGATTAAGTCAAGGCTCGGTCCACTCAAGGGACACGATCTCGCCTCGCCCGAGCCCAGCCTCGGGCAAGGGCGGCCAACCCCGGAGGATTCACGTCTCGCCCGAGGGCCCCCTCAAGCAACGGACACACCTTCGGCTCGCCCGAGGCCCAATCTTCGCCAAGAAGCAACCTTGGCTCGATCGCCGCGCCGACCGACCGAATCGTAGGAGCATTTAATGCAAAGGTGGCCTGACACCTTTATCCTGACGCGCGCCCTTCAGTCAACATAGCCGAAGTGACCGCAGTCACTTCGCCGCTCCTCTGACCGGCCTGACAAAAAGACAGCGCCGCCTGCGCCGCTCCGACTGCTGCGCCACTCGGCAGAGTGCGGCTGACAGCAGCCAAGTCCGGCCTCGAGCGCCATAGGAAGCTCCGCTTCGCCCGACCCTAGGGCTCGGACTCGGGCTCAGCCCCGGAAGACGACGAACTCCGCTTCGCCCGACCCCAGGGCTCGGACTCGGGCTCAGCCCCTGAAGACGACGAACTCCGCTTCGCCCGACCCTAGGGCTCGGACTCGGGCTCAGCCCCGGAAGATGACGAACTCCGCTTCGCCCGACCCCAGGGCTCGGACTCGGGCTCAGCCCCGGAAGACGAAGAACTCCGCCTCGCCCGACCCAGGGCTCGGACTCGGGCTCGGCCCCAGAAGACGACGAACTCGGCATCGCCCGACCCCAGGGCTCGGACTCGGGCTCAGCCCCGGAAGACGACGAACTCCGCTTCGCCCGACCCCAGGGCTCGGACTCAGCCCTGGCCTCAGCCGACGGTCTCTGCCACGCCAGACCCAGGCGCTCGGACTCGACCTCGGCCTTGGAAGACAGACTCCACCTCGACCTCGGAGGAGCCTCCACCTCGCCCAACCCAGGGCTCGGACCGACCACGTCACAGGAGGCGCCATTATTACCCTACCCCAAGCTAACTCAGCCTACGAGGGACAAGACCGGCGTCCCATCTAGCTCGCCCCGGTAAACAAGTAATGATGGTGCCCCGCATGCTCTATGACGACGGCGGCTCTCAGCCCCCTTACGGAAGCAAGGGGACGTCAGCAAAGACTCGACAGCCCCGACAGCTGTCCTTCCACCAGGCTCCAGCGCTCCTCCGACGGCCACGACACCACACGAACCGGGTGCCAAAACCTCTCCGGCTGCCACAATGGCATGTACTTAGGGAACTAGCTCTCCTCCGCTAGACACGTTAGCACACTGCTACACCCCCCATTGTACACCTAGATCCTTTCCTTACGCCTATAAAAGGAAGGTCCAGGGCCCTCTTACAGAGGGTTGGCCGCGCGGGGAAGGACGGGATGGCGCTCGCGTAAGGCCGCTCGCTCCCTCCAGCGTGGACACTTGTAACCCCCTACTGCAAGCGCACCCGACCTGGGCGCGGGACAAACACGAAGGCTGCGGGTTTCCCCTTTTACGCCTGTCTCCCTCCGGCTTCTTCCCCCCTTCGCGCTCCGTCTCGCGCCGACCCATCTGGGCTGGGGCACGCGGCGACAATTTACTCGTCGGTCCAGGGACCCCCCGGGTTCGAAACGCCGACAACCGACCTATGGTGAAACCACATTATATTTGCCCGACCAGGGTTGTACCCGTTCTTGTGCCTTCGTTATGATAGAATCCCCAGTGGAAAGGATCCCAGTGGTCTGTGACTACCCAGATGTTTTTCTGGATGAATTGCCAGGGATGCCACCTGATAGAGACATCGAGTTCGCAATCAAATTACAACCCGAGACTGCTCCTATCTCCAAAAGACCCTATAGGATGCCTCCCGCGGAATTGGCAGAACTAAAAAAGCAACTGCAAGAGTTGTTGGACAAGGGGTTCATTCGCCCAAGTACTTCACCATGGGGATGTCCGACCTTATTTGTGAAGAAAAAGGATGGGAGTTTGAGAATGTGTGTTGATTACCGCCCTCTTAATGCGGTGACCATCAAGAACAAATACCCACTGCCCCGCATTGATGTTTTGTTTGATCAGTTGGTGGGAGCCAAGGTATTCTCCAAGATAGACCTTCGCTCGGGCTACCATCAAATCAAGATCCGTGCCAGTGATATTCCGAAGACTGCTTTCTCAACCAGATATGGGCTTTTTGAGTTTTTGGTGATGTCTTTTGGGTTGACCAATGCTCCGGCTTATTTCATGTATCTGATGAACTCAGTATTCATGCCAGAGCTAGACAAATTCGTGGTGGTTTTCATTGATGATATCCTGGTCTATTCCAAGAATGAAGACGAGCATACTGAGCATCTGCACATCGTGCTTCAGCGACTGCGCGATCATCGCTTGTATGACAAGTTGTCTAAATGTGAATTCTGGCTGAGGGAAATTAAATTCTTGGGTCACACAATTTCTCAGGATGGGATATCAGTTGATCCTAAGAAGGTACAACAAGTAATGGATTGGAAACCTCCTACCACAGTGCGGCAGATTCGGAGTTTTCTGGGATTGGCAGGGTACTATCGACGATTTATTCCGGATTTCTCTATAATTGCTAAGCCAATGACTGAACTGTTGAAGAAGGGAGTCAAGTATAATTGGAGCCAAAAGTGTGAAGATGCCTTTCATACGCTGAGGCAGCATTTGACAACAGCCCCAGTGCTCGCTCAACCTGACAACACCAAGCCCTTTAAAGTGTATTGCGATGCTTCCGGTACTGGATTGGGATGCGTCTTAATGCAAGATAACAGAGTGATTGCTTATGCCTCCCGAGCACTCAGACCCCATGAGCAGAACAACCCTACACATGATCTGGAGTTAGCAGCCGTGGTTCATGCTCTCAAGATATGGAGACATTACTTGATGGGAGCTCACTGTAACATTTACACTGATCATAAGAGTCTCAAATATATTTTCACTCAGGCAGATCTTAACATGAGGCAGAGGAGATGGTTAGAGCTAATCAAGGACTATGATTTGGAGGTGCATTACCACCCTGGCAAAGCCAATGTTGTGGCAGATGCCTTGAGCAGGAAGGCCCAGTGCAATTGTATGAGCATGGATGCAAGAGTTACCACCCTATGTGATGAGTTGTGCAAGTTGAACCTAGAAGTTGTTTCTTCAGGTGCCTTGAATTATATCTCGGTGGAGCCCACATTACAAGAGCAAATAGTCAGGGCACAGATTGAAGACAAGGGTGTTCAGGTCATTAAGGAAATGATCAAGCAGAAAGCAGAAAAATACAAATGCTTCCGGTAGGACAGTAGAGGAATCCTATGGTTTGGAGATCGATTGGTTGTTCCCAAGGACCCTAAGCTAAGAAAGAAGATATTGGATGAAGCTCACCTTTCAAAATTCTCCATGCACCCCGGCAGTAATAAGATGTATCATGATCTCAGATCCTTTTACTGGTGGACCAGAATGAAGAGAGAAATTGCTAAGTACATATCCGAATGTGACACCTACCAGAGAATCAAGGCCAGTCATTTGAAGACAGTAGGCCCTTTGCAACCCCTTCCCATACCATCTTGGAAATGGGAGGACATTTGCATGGACTTTATCATGAGATTGCCCAATACCTCCCGACACTATGATTCCATTTGGGTCATTGTGGACAGATTGACCAAGTCAGCTCATTTCTTGCCAGTACACACCACCCACAGGACGGAGAAGTATGCAGAAATCTACATTGACCAGATAGTTCGTTTGCATGGAATACCAAGGACTATAGTATCAGACAGAGGAGCACCATTTGTGGCACGATTTTGAGAGCAATTACAGGAATCACTTGGGACCCATGTAATACGAAGCTCAGCATACCATCCTCAAACAGATGGCCAGACAGAAAGGGTAAATCAGATTTTGGAAGACATGTTGAGGGCATGTGTGTTACACTATGGAAAGGATTGGGACAAGTGTCTTTCTTTGGCAGAATTCTCCTATAATAACAGTTACCAGTCCAGTTTGAAGATGGCACCTTTTGAAGCCTTGTATGGGAGAAGGTGTAGGACCCCGCTGAATTGGTCTCAAGCAGGAGAGAGGGAAATATTTGGGCCAGATTTGGTACTTGAAGCAGAGGAAAAGGTCAGAGTCATTAAGAAGAACCTAGAAGCTGCTCAGGCCAGGCAAAAGAGCTATCATGATAAGAGGCGGAAACCTCTGCAGTTTGAAGTGGGGAGCATGTTTACCTTAAGGTGTCACCCACCAAGGGTGTCCAAAGATTTGGGATCAAGGGCAAGTTAGCTCCTCGATACATTGGGCCCTACGAGATCAAGGAGACTTGTGGACCAGTAGCATATCAATTGAAGTTGCCACCACACATGTCAGTTGTTCATGATGTGTTCCATGTATCTCAGCTGCGAAAATGTGTCCGCTTACCCACTGAAGTGCTACCTGAACCAGAAATTGAGATAGAACCAGATCTGTCCTATCAAGAGTACCCCATCAAGGTATTGGATCAGAAAGAGAGATCAATGCGGGCAAGGTCGATCAAAATGTATAAGGTTCAGTGGAGTCACCATTCCGTAGAAGAAGCTACCTGGGAGACTGAGGATTTTCTACGCTCTCGCTTCCCCGACTTTCTGCCCCAAAGAGTCGGTACGTAACCCAAAACCCCCACCTGCCCTTTGAATACAAATATAAGAAAAACTCAGATGATAAGGGTAGTCTAAGTTGTGGATTTGACTTAAAAAGGACTTCCTTCTGAAGTCGCAAAGAGAATGACATTCGTAGAGCAGTTAACTAATGAAACTTGAATCAAAGAAGGAACAACACACCAACACACCTTCTCGGCACCCCTCCTGAGGACTCTACCAAAAATCTCGGGACGAGATTCCTTTAAGGGGGGAGGGTTGTAAAACCCCAAGTGTTACCATGGCTATGGCACACCTATGCACTAATGACTGTGATCACATGTGGAAGAAACCTAAGGAGAAGAGCATAAGAACCTTGGAGACCATGTATTAACCAAGAAATGTGAATGACCAAAAGCATTACCCAAGCTTTTGTGCACTTATCACCTTGGACAAGAGGGGAGTAAACCCTAGACCCCTCTTGAACCCCTATCTCCTAAAACCTTTTTTGAAGGGGGGAGATTAAGCAAATGTGCAAATCATGACCTAACCTTTGGCTAAAGTTAAGTAACATATTAATCAACAAATATAGAGAGGAAACATTGCAAAAAGACCCCTTAAGAAACCCCAAATCCATTCCTTAAGTAGAGAGAGAGCTAGAGCTCTCTAATTCTCTCTAAGTCAAATTCTACACCTAATCTAAAGATCCACCGTGTTCACCTTGTAGATGGCACCAAAACCACCTAAGTTGTATACCAAAAATGTGGCATACCACCTAAGGCGCCCCCTGGAAAAAGTTGAGACCGAGCCCTTGACGTTTGACATGTCTTGGCTTCACTTTTGTCGCGAAGTGGGCAGGGAGACAAGCCAAATTTGGCGTCCGCATATCTTCTGACCTAGGGCTTATCTTCCCTTGGAACTCACATACAAGAGATAGCCATAGGTGCCAGGAAGAGGTCTGCGCCGGATTTTTGCCAAGATTTGCACGTATGCGATCTCAGCAAGCTTTTGAACATGGGCAGAAGAACACCTCCACGTGTTCAACGCGCTCTGCGCGCGCCAGAGCACGCCCGCGCCCGACCCCGCGCGCCCCACGCCACGCCAAGCCGCACCCGCGTCTCCTGCTCGCGCCCGCACCTATAAATCACCCTCAGGCGTCGACCGTACTCCTCCGCGCACGCTCGACCTCACCGGAGCCCGAAACCACCGGCGTTTGCCCCGTGCACGGCGTGCCCGCGGCCACCCGAGCCCCTGCCACCGTAGACCGGCCAACAGAGCCCTTCCCAGCCACGCCCGACCCTTGGAGGAGACTGTGCACGCCTCGGTGAAGCTCCCCGAGCAAGGAATCGGACTTTGCTTCGCCGGAGAAGCCAGTCCACGGTCGCCGGACTTCGCCCGACCGCCGGTGAACGTAGACCGGGTAATCTTCTGCTCCATTTTTCGATTCCTTGTGCACATAGACTCTACGTCACCCCGTGGAGCTCATCGTGCAATTTGATTGAACTAGATCGCCGTGGGTTAGGCGGAACACCCGCCGCCGATGAGATCACCCGCCTGCGCACGTGGACCGGCCGATTCCGGCCACCTCCGCCGTCGAGCCGTACACCGTTGTGACCACCAGGACTTCCCGGAGCCAACCTCACCCCTCGCCGGACCTCTCTCGCCGCCGGTAAGCCGCGCCGCCCTTTTCTTTCCCGCGGGTACTGTTTGCATTAGGGGAAGGACCTCGGGGAAGAAGAAGGAAAGGTGGGGGGATTTTTGAACTGTCAGTGACTCAGGGGAATAGTAGCGTAGGGGTATAACTGAGAGGATTAGTTTAGAAAGAACCCAGGGTCTTCGGTGCAAAGTGGTTTTTCCAGGAAACCTTTTTATTAATCTGATTTAAATTCAAACAGAACTTGAATAATTCATATCTTCTGTTTTGTTCACCCAAATCGAGTCAAACCAATTTTGCCAGATCTTAAATAATGTAAACCACTTAGCAAAAATATAAAACCCCTCAGTATGACAGAAAACTTTAGAGTTTTGAATTTAATGATCAACTAGCCAAAAGCTAAAAGAAATAAGGAAAAATAGTTACACTATTTAACTGAGGTTAAGAAAAATTAGAGAAGTACTTGATCACCTACTAACCTGTTTAAAAATGATAAACCCCTCTGTATACCCCATTAAGGTAGAGTTTGCCATTTATTTCACCTTGTGTTTAAAGTTAAAGAAAATAGGAAAGGCAATTTAAATAGAGGACAAGGGAGCACCCACATTTTTGTTAGTGTTCTTACTCAGTATAGTTCACTAGAAAAATTTATTATACTCTGGTTTAGTACAAAATAATTGGGATACCTTTTATTTTAAGAAAACAAGGAAAACTTAGAAAAACCCTAGAAAAATAACCCCACGGTGAAAACACCCCAAACCTTGGGATAATTAATGTTTTGTTATTAAAAAACATAGCAAAAATATGAAATTTGCTGTTTGACATTTTTCAAATAACAAGATAGTAGAAAGTGCCTTTTTGACATTAAACTTTAGAAAATCCCAACTAAATAACCACCAATTATCCTTCTGTGATTTTTGGCACAAAAGCATGTTATTACTGTTAGATACCAGCAAAAATGACCTTTAGGACAGAACCCACCCTAGCTAAGAGTTGTAGTGCAAAGTGACCCCTTTGCCCCAACTTTTGTTCTTTTTGTCCAGGGCATACTCTATTTGTTCTGGACCTCAAATTCGTAGGACAGACTACAGTGACCAATAGTAACCCACTGTAATTTTAATAAAATTTTTGGAAAAAGTTAAACCACTGTTGTAGTTCAAACCCACACTAGAATTCATAAATAGAAAATAAAAAGGGGGGAAATTAATAGTGGAAATTAGTGTCACCCTAACCCAACTAGCAAAACCCTTTTCAAATTGCCCACTGAAATATATAAGGGAAATACAAATCCACTATGCTTATCCTTAACAAAACCCAAACCCAGAGTGATAAGCATAAACCACTAAAAGCCCCGTATGACCAAGAAACCTGTTGGGACCATGCTTCGTCGCCGAAGGTACTATAAAATGAAACAGCTTCGGCTGAAGCTGCTTGAACATGATGCCAAAGACACCGATCACGAAGCTCCGGAACTACAACATATCCGAAGTTGTAGGGTCGAACCGACTTAAAGATAGAATGACCTTTTAGCCCATAAGGGTCTGAGTCATTGTTGTAGACTTTTATAAGGGGCATAATTGTAATTCCTAATGAGCTGTGTCCTGTGCATATAAATAGTGAACAGTATTCCTTTACTGTTCACGCATTCCTATAATTGCTAACGCATCACTCGGGAATTATTGTTTATCAAGGCAAAGGTATAAACGTACCTAATCACTGTGTATAAATATCTTAAATTCATATAATAAGATACATGAATGATGTTATTTATTTTCAATGTATTTATCTTTAATGTTTCATGTTTTACCTTACTTTGTAATAACTCCATAAGTTTAATTACGAAGGTGAAAATTTCGTAATATTATGTTTGTGACCTTCGTCCGAAGCTCATTTAATCCTTATGGAGATAATGCTTCGACGGACGAAGGGCATTGATATTTAACATTTTATGTTGCCTTGTTCTTAATTCATAGCATTTGAGAATAAGTCCCCAACATTGGCGCCCACCTCCGGTGAACTCACTTCCACTTTTTTGAGCTGATGGCTTCATCCAACATTCAAGCCGGAGCTGCTTCGGCTCCGAAGCTGGTACTCCCGATAACAGGCGGTTCATGCTCAGAGCCAGCCAACAAGAAACAGAAAAAGGAGGCACAGAGAAGGGTACAGCATGTCGGGGTGCAGGGACCCTTCATCAAGTCAAGATGGTCTCACATTCCAATTACCTTATCTCAAGAGGATCTTCAACTCAAGGATTACCCACACAACGACGCTATGGTTATCTCTTGTGTGATCAAAGGATTCCTGGTCCATAATGTTTTGGTTGATACAGGCAGCGTAGCTGATATTATATTTGCTAAGGCCTTCAGACAAATGCAAGAGCCCGAAGACAAAATTCATGATGCCACGCATCCCCTTTGTGGCTTCGGAGGGAGGCAGATTGTAGCACTCGGCAAAATCACAATGCCAGTGACCTTCGGATTTATCAACAACACAAGGACTGAACAAGTCGTGTTTGATATTGTTGACATGGAATACCCTTACAATGCAATCATTGGTTGAGGCACTCTCAATGCCTTCGAAGCAATTCTTCATCCAGCTTATCTTTGCATAAAGATACCTTCGGACCAAGGGCCCATTGCTATTCATGGAAGTCAGGAAGCTGCCAGAAGGGTCGAAGGAAATTGGACAGACTCAAAAGCAATCCATAATATAGATGGAGCTGAAGCGTGTGAGCAATACAAGTTCAGAAGGGAAAAAGCTGCTTCGGCTGATCAGCCGAAGCCCATGCTCTTATGTGAGGACATAGCAGAGCAGAAGGTGCTACTGGGATCTCAACTGTCCGAAGAACAGGAGAAAACCTTGATAAGGTTTTTGTTCAACAACAAAGATGTTTTTGCTTGGTCAGCTAATGATCTTTGCGGAGTTAACAGGGATGTTATTGAGCACTCGCTCAATGTTGATCCATCCTTCAGACCAAGAAAGCAAAGGCTTCGGAAGATGTCTGATGACAAGGTCGAAGGTGCTCGGAACGAAGTGAAAAGACTCCTCAGTGCCGGAGTTATCAGAGAAGTAAAATATCCAGAATGGTTGGCTAACACTGTTATGGTAAAGAAGGCCAATGGTAAATGGAGAATGTGTATCGATTTTACCGATCTCAACAAGGCCTGTCCGAAGGACGAGTTTCCATTGCCAAGGATAGATTCCTTAGTCGATGCAGCAGCTTCATCAGAGCTTATGAGTCTGCTGGATTGCTATTCAGGCTATCACCAAATCTGGATGAAGAAGGAGGATGAACCGAAAACCAGCTTCATAACCCCCAGTGGAACATATTGTTACCTTCGGATGCCTGAGGGGCTTAAAAATGCCGGAGGAAGTTTCAGCAGAATGACAGCGAAGGTCCTCCATTCTCAGATAGGTAGGAATGTGCTAACTTATGTTGATGATATCATTGTAAAAAGCATGAAGCAAGATAATCACATTGCTGATCTGCAGGAGACCTTCGCTAATTTTAGACAGGCTGGTTTAAAGCTGAATCCGGAAAAAATGTGTCTTCGGAGTGAAGAAGGGGAAATTTCTTGGTTGCCTAGTTTCAACAAAGGGAATTGAGGCTAATCCAAGCAAAATCGAAGCTATACTTCGAATGGAACCACCAAGTACAAAGAAGGGGGCTCAAAGATTGACAGGAAGGCTGGCATCTCTCAACAGATTCATATCTAGATCAGCAGAGAGAAATTTACCATTTTTCGAAGTGCTGAAGTCAGCCGAAGTTTTTCAATGGGGACCGGTCCAGCAGGAAGCCTTCAAAGAACTGAAGCAATATTTGATAGATCTAACAACATTAACTCCACCAACGCCAGGGGCTCCTTTGTTATTATATGTGGCAGCTTCGCACTCAGCGGTAACTGCAGCACTTGTCCAGGAGAAGCTTGAAGGCCAAGTCAAGAAGCAGGCCCCAATATATTTTGTATCCGAAGTTCTTAGTTTATCAAAGAAAAAATATACAGAATTGGAGAAAGTACTGTATGCTGTTTTGATGGCCTCCAGGAAGCTTCGGCATTATTTTCAAGATTATAACATAATTGTTCCTTCTTCACAACCTTTGAAGGATATTATGAGAAACAGAGAAGCTACTGGAAGGATTGGAAAATGGGCTGCAGAGCTCAATGAATTTTGTATTGATTATGTCCACAGATCTTCGATTCAGTCCCAAGCGTTGGCAGACTTCATTGCTGACTGGACGCCAGGGGCTCAGGAGGAAGAAATGAATAAAGATGCCGAAGCATGGACAGTGTTTTGCGATGGGTCTTGGGGAACCTTCGGAGCAGGAGCAGCTGCTTTGTTGGTTTCACCTTCCAAAGTTAAAACTTGTTATGCGGCAAGACTTGATTTCAGTTCTACAAACAATATTGCTGAATACGAAGCTCTGCTCTTGGGTCTTCGGAAGTTAAAGGCAATGGGGATCAGAAGGGCCATTCTTAAAACTGATTCCCAAGTTATTTCTGGTCATGTTGACAAGAGCTATAAAGCAAGAGATCCGAAGCTTGAAAAATATCTAGATACAGTCCGAAGGATCGAGGCTTCCTTTGAAGGATTCTCTGTTAAAAATATTTCTCGTGGAGAAAATGAATATGCTGATCTATTGGCCAAGTCAGCAGTACAGGAGCTGCCTTTACCTTCGGAAGTATTTTTCGAAACAATAAAAGCACCTTTGGTCGAGCTTCTTGAAAGAGCGGTCCTCAATATATCCCATGTCTATAGTGAAGATTGGAGAACTGAAATCATCTCTTTCCTTCAGGGTAATTTTCTTTCAGACGACGAAGCTTACAACAAAAGAATAGAAGCAAGAGCTCGACCATATGTCATAATAGAAGGGGAGCATTACAAGCGTGGGGTCTGTTCTCTGTTGCTCAAGTGTTTATCCAGATCTGAAGGTATAGAATTAATGAAGGAAATACACGCAGGCCTGTGTGGATCTCACATTGGATCTAGGCCTTTGCTTGGGAAAGTTTTTCGTCAAGGATTTTATTGGCCAAAGGCAGCTTCGGATGCAGCGGATTTAGTCCAAAAGTGCGAAGGTTGTCAGAAATGTGCAAGAGATCAAAAACAACCTTCGTCTTTAACTCAATTAATACAACCCACTTGGCCGTTGCAAAGGTGGGGCCTTGATTTACTAGGTCCATTACCACCAGCACAGGGAAATTTAAGATACGTTGTAGTGGCAGTGGAATATTTTTCCAAGTGGATTGAGGCAAAGCCGCTAGCCACAATAACTTCGGTTACTATTCAAAAGTTCTTTTGGCAAAATATTGTTTGTCGCTTCGGAGTGCCGAAGGCCATTACTGTGGATAATGGGACACAGTTTGATTCTGAAACTTTCAGAGAATTTTGTGATCAAATTGGCACGAAGATCCATTTTGCATCAGTTCGACATCCGGAGTCAAACGGACTTGTCGAACGAGCTAACGGGATCATAATGACAGGAATAATGAAGTCAATCTTCAATCAGCCCAGGGGAAAGTGGCCAGACGAGTTAATCAAAGTGGTGTGGAGCCATAACACAACCATGTCAAGATCAACAGGCTTTACGCCTTTCAATCTATTGTTTGGGGATGAAGCAATAACCCCGGAAGAAGCCAAAGCAGGATCAATAAGAATGATAACTTCGGCAGAAGGTGAAGACGAAGTTGATTGCTCTGTAGAAAAAGATGCTATAGAAGGGATCAGACTTCAGGCTGTGGAAAACATCAATAAATATCAAGCCGAAACAATAAAATGGCGTGATATAAAGGTCAAGCTGAAGAACATTGAACCAGGACATCTGGTGCTTCGAAGAGTAGCCAACCCTGAAACAGTGGGCAAATTACAGCTGAAGTGGGAAGGACCTTTTTGGTAGTATCTTCGTCAAGACCCGGTTCCTATAGATTGAAGGATATGGACCGCAACGACATCCCTAGGTCATGGAATGCGGATGAGCTTCGGCGATATTATGTTTAATTTGATGTAATTTTTCTATTCTTTTTTGTGGCACCCTTTTCCTTTCCAAAGGGGGAGAAAGGTTTTTAATGGGGCCACAACATGTAATTTTTCTTTCCTTATTTCGGTTCTATAAAAGTGATATCCCCCAAAAAAATGTAAATGTAAAATACCAAGGGAAAAGAAAAGAAAACAGGGAGAAGCTCAAAAGTCGTTCCTAAGGGAATGCAGAGCTTACAGCGAAAAGTCAACGCTGATTCCGCTGAAAGTAAAAGGCGAAGAAGCTCCTAAGGGAGGCTTACAGCGAAAAGTCAACGCTGATTCCGCTGAAAGTAAAAGGCGAAGAAGCTCCTAAGGGAGGCTTACAGTGAAAAGTCAACGCTGATACACTGAAAAGTAAACAATGAAGTTGAAAAGTTAAAAGATTTGAATCATTCTCAATATTCATCTCCACAATACATTTCATCATGTCATTTGCATTCATAAACATTCATTTAGACATATATAGAATCATCATCGCATCACACAAAAAAGATAGGCGCTTCGGCAATGAGGAAAGACTTCGAAAAAGGAAAAAAATTATGCTTCGTTATGTACGAAAAGAAGGGAAGGTGTTTTTCGCCTTCGGCTCAAAAAAGAAGTTTCGTCCACAACAAAGCAGATTGTACACAGATGGCGGAAACAAAATATATTACAAGGTATGTATAAATTTACATGAGTTTTTCCATAATAATATTACAAAAGTCTCTCCAGAATTTTTGCAGGAAAGAATATTGTAGCAACTATCAAGATTCAGCTTTGTCATGCTTCAGCTTCATTATACTTCAGCTTCGTCATCCTACGAATATCAAAGAACAGAATAAGAAAGGTGCAAATTTCAAGGAGAAGATAGAAGTAACAAATATAAGCTTCTTACCGGCTTAAGATGACTTCGAGCTTCGTCACACGCCATTTTCCGCCCGCCATTTACCCAAATCTGGGTCATAAATCTATTCCCGATGCTTCGGGCTAGGCTTGGAATATCTATCAGATCTGATGATGATAAGCTGAAGTTGGGTCTATTAACAATTTTTCCATGTGTGCAGCCAGCCTTCAGAAAAGCGGTAGCTGTGCCCCGAGAAGCTACCAGGGCGCAGAAGTCAGCATGGCCACCAATAACTTCGTCAAGAGCGTCAACCTCGCCTTCAATATATTCTAATGTGCTGGGCAAGTTTTCAGCTGAAGGTGTGAATTTTTCAGAGCTGGCTCCGATAGAATGAAACACATCCTTCAGCCGCTGCACGCATCGGTTGCCGAAGCTTAGACATTTCTCTTGAAGCTCTTTCAAGCATTTTTGCAAATTTAAGTTCTTCTCCATCTCGGTTCTAAGACTTGCTTCAAGGTGTTTCTTTTCCTGCTCAAATTTTTCTGATTGTTTGATCAATTCATTCTTCAAATTTTCATTCTCGGCTTGGACCTCAGCCAAGGAACCTTCCATAGACTGAATAACAAAGTCCTTCTTTTCTAATGCACTTTCGTGTTCTTTTGCCATAATTTCAAGGTCCTGAATGGTGAAGTCCTTCTGTTTCAGAGCAACTTCGTAATTTTCAACGTTTTCTTCCAAATCTTTCATGATAGTTTTGTTCTTCTCATCTTTGAGATCTTGTTGCATTTTTAGAATCTTACTCAATAGTATACTCTGCCAAAACAATCTTCGTCAGAAAACGACCTAAAAATATATAATAATAATAATAATAAAATTTGTCACCTTAAAATTAGCATAGAGCAGGCTTCCGGCGATATGGTGTCGCTGGTACCTGCACAGGTCCGCTTCTAGCTTCGGCAGGCCAACGCTTTTGGAGAGGGTTCTAACAACTTTGGCCTCGGTGCGGTTCCGAAGGCATCTTAGTCTCCCTTTGTTGACCCCACCAAATAGCGTAGCCCTTGGCTTATATCCGCAGGACATGGCATATTTTTTCATCTCTTCTTTTTCAGCACCTGTTAGCTCTTGTCCAAGCAAATCTTGAAAGTTAAAATTTTCTTCTTCTAAAATGTCGTCGATCTGCTCCTTTCCCTTTTCAGTTGCCATGTTTACTGCAACCAAAGCAGCTTCTTCTTCAGCCATTTTCAGGAGAATATTGTCAATAACTTCAAGAGTGGCTTCCAGATTCGAACCTTTCGTGGTCCCGGCTTCGGCCCCAGCAGCTTCGACTTTGCCGGTTTCAGCTTCGGTGGTTTCCACTCTGGAAGCTTCGGCGGTGGCGCCTTCGGCTTCAGTGGTCTCGGCAAAAACAATTTTTGACATTGTCGCCGGTGGCGGTGTCTGATGAATCACATCTGCTATTTGAATAATCGTTCGTTTTTTCGGCAGTGCAGGACTTTCTTCTGCCGAAGCTGCTTTGTCCTTCTGAAAAAACTTCGTCAGTTCCGGCGCCAGCGGAACTTAGCTTGACAGGCAAGGGTTCAGTCATTACCTTCATAATCTCTTCTACTTCGGCAGCAGAAGGCGTTGCAGGAGTGTATTCTTCTCGAACCAACGTTTTTGGTTCTGGAGATGCAGTTTTCCTTTTTCCTGCAGCGGCCACCTTCGGCTCAGGGCTCAACTTTTCAGGACTCAGCTTTTCAGAAATCTCCTTTTTCTTTTTTGTCACTTTGGTGCTCTCTTCGTCAATGGCACTGGCAATTCTTTTTCTCTTCGGGCCGCCAGCATCTCCACCCAGTCGCCCATAGTCAGGATATTCAAAGCCTATAGCATCAAGTACTCTGTTTAGCCTTCGTTTCGGCCGGGTGCCGAAGGCTGCTGTCATCAATTGGTCCTCTTTTTTAGAATAATTTCCAAGAATTTCAGTGCTCATTATTTCAATGGTATTGAGCCATTCTTCGCAGGGTGCCTTAAAATATTTCTTGAATTTATAATGATAGGGTAGTCGGACAAGCTCCCCCTCTTTCTTCTCTCCTTTAAGCTTCGGCATAGCCCACTCCTTCATAGTTGGAAAGACTTTGAAGGCCAGAAATTCCTGCACCAAATCCCTAGTGCCAATGTGCTCTGCAATAATTCTGAATTCAGCCAACGCCGTTTGGGTTAGACCTTCGGGTGTCATACTGCAATGGGGTCGGGTTTCTCCGAAGATTAGTTCAAGCGGGCTCTGCACAAGCTTCTCCTTGTCGTCATCGACTTTGACGTAGAACCATTCCGATTTCCAGCCTGCCGGCCACTTGCTTCGATAGCTGATCACAGGAAATCTTGTAGTTTTCCGATATGCAAAATTGTAACAACCAAAATTTTCATGTAGCCCATCCTTTCTGGCCTTAGTTTGGTAGTGTAGCTCGTGTACTCGGCAGAAACCTTCGGAAAATGGCTCCACTGCTTGGCTTCGGAGAGCCCAAATATAAACACTAAGACTAACAATAGCGTTAGGAGTTAGTTGGTGGAAATAGATCCCAAATTTTTTCAGCACATCGGCAATCATCCTATTCAAAGGAAATCTCAAACCAGCTTTGAGGAAGCTCTTAAAAATTACTATTTCATCCTTTTGTGGCTTCGGGGTAATCTCTTCTCCACCAAAGCGAATCATCTTTTTCTCATCTTCGCTGAAGTAGCCCGACTTCACCATCTTTGGGAAATCAGTCTTCGAGATAGTCGACTTTTCGAACTCCAGGTGACTAGGCTTGCTCGGTACTACGATATTGTAATCATCGTCAGTACCAGCCTCCTCAATATCTGCTTGTTCTGCTTCAGTAGCAGGGATGTCTTCTGATGTCATCATTCCAGATCGCTTCATTGCTTCAGAGATAGGAACAGTTTCCGCACCTTCGGCTTCGTCTCCCTCGCGCTCAACTCTAGCATTAGAACGCACTCTGGCCATTTAATTTGAATTTCTTGAAAATTGCTTGGAAAATAATAACCTTTCCTTCCGAAGCTCTTTTTCTGACGAAGCAAACAACAAACTAGAGCTTCGCTTGAATGCGAAAGTCAAGCTTCGGCTATGGTTGAAAATTTTGGCAGCAAAACTGTGCAATAGCAATGAATGCTGTGGTAACTTCACACCTACCCGTCTGTTTATATAGTGCTGCAGGTAAGAAGGTGAATCGCCAGGATTTTTACACCGGGCAAACAGTTGCTCGCACCCCCTGAACGGTGGGCCGCAAAAGCCAGAATGGTGAACCTGCATGGTGGGACCGCTACGCGCTCGAAAGCTGTACCGTTTCTCGACAACGAGCTCAGGGAAGGTGTTTTTCGGACCATCGGCTTCCTGAAGCCTAAGAGACTTTTTTCACGGATCAAGCTCGTTATGAAAAACGATCTAGCACCACCAAGGGGCTACTATTGGGACCATGCTTCGTCGCCGAAGGTCCTATAAAAAGAAACAGCTTCGGCTGAAGCTGCTTGAACATGATGCCGAAGACACCGATCATGAAGGTCCGGAACTACAACATATCCGAAGCTGTAGGGTCGAACCGACTTAAAGATAGAATGACCTTTTAGCCCATAAGGGTCTGAGTCATTGTTGTAGACTTTTATAAGGGGCATAATTGTAATTCCTCATGAGCTGTGTCCTGTGCCTATAAATAGTGAACAGTATTCCTTTACTGTTCACGCATTCCTGTAATTGCTAACGCATCACTCGGGAATTATTGTTTATCAAGGCAAAGGTATAAACGTACCTAATAACTGTGTATAAATATCTTAAATTCATATAATAAGATACATGAATGATGTTATTTATTTTCAATGTATTTATCTTTAATGTTTCATGTTTTACCTTACTTTGTAATAACTCCATAAGTTTAATTACGAAGGTGAAACTTTCGTAATGTTATGTTTGTGACCTTCGTCTGAAGCTCATTTAATCCTTATGGAGATAATGCTTCGACGGACGAAGGGCATTGATATTTAACATTTTATGTTGCCTTGTTCTTAATTCATAGCATTTGAGAACAAGTCCCCAACAAAACCCTAAGTTACTAACTAACTTAGTTTTTCTTCCTTTAGCATAATGTTTGTAAATCCCGCATAATCATGACGTACATCTTCCTATTCATTGCATTCGATAGTGTCGGCGTTTCGAGACCGGGGGGTCCCTAAGCCGACGAGAGAGTGTGCTGCGTGCCCCAGCCCAGATGGGTCGAGCGCGTGGGCGAGCGCGAAGGGGGGAGAGGCGAGGTGGCCGGAGACGGGCATGAGAGAGGTGGAGATCCCGCGGCCTTCGTGTTCGTCCCGCGCCCAGGTCGGGTGCGCTTGCAGTAGGGGGGTTACAAGCGTCCACGCGGGTGAGGGAAGCGAGCGGCCCCAAGAGAGCGCCTGTCCCGTCCTCGGTCCCGCGCGGCCAACCTTCTCTAAGAAGGCCCTGGTCCTTCCTTTTATAGGCGTAAGGAGAGGATCCAGGTGTACAATGGGGGTGTAGCAGAGTGCTACGTGTCTAGCGGAGGGAGAGCTAGCGTGATGTCGTGATGTCAATGTGGCAGCCGGAGAGATCTTGGCACCCTGCTGGCGTGATGTCGTGGCAGTCGGAGGAGAAACGGAGCCTGGCGGAGGGACAGCTGTCGGAGCGGTCGAGTCCTTGCTGACGTCCACCTGCTTCCGTAAGAGAGCTGAGAGCCGTCGTCGTCACAGAGCTTGTGGGGCGCCATCATTGCCTATCTGGCGGAGCTAGCCAGATGGGACACCGGTCTTGTTCTCCATGACCCGAGTCGGCTCGGGGTAGGATGATGATGGCGCTCTCTGTTGACATGGCGGGCCTGTGCCCTAGGTCGGGCGACGTGGGGGCTCCTCCGAAGCCGAGGTCGAGTCTGTCTTCCGTGGCCGAGGCCGAGCCCGAGCCCCTGGGTCGGGCGAGGCGGAAGTCGTTCGGCAGAGGCCAGGGCGGAGTCCGAGCCCTGGGGTCGGGCGAGGCGGAGTTCGTCGTCTTCCGGGGCCGAGCCCGAGTCCGAGCCCTGGGGTCGGGCGGAGCGGAGTTCGCCGTCTTCCGGGTCTTAGCCCGAGTCCGAGCCCTGGGGTCGGGCGGAGCGGAGTTCGCCGTCTTCCGGGTCTTAGCCCGAGTCCGAGCCCTGGGGTCGGGCGGAGCGGAGTTCGCCGTCTTCCGGGTCTTAGCCCGAGTCCGAGCCCTGGGGTCGGGCGGAGCGGAGTTCGCCGTCTTCCGGGTCTTAGCCCGAGTCCGAGCCCTGGGGTCGGGCGGAGCGGAGTTCGCCATCTTCCGGGTCTTAGCCCAAGTCCGAGCCCTGGGGTCGGGCGGAGCGGAGTTTCCTATGGCGCCTCTGGCGAGGCCTGACTGCCTGTCAGACTCACTCTGCCGAGTGGCACTGCAGTCGGAGTGGCGCAGGCGGCGCTGTCCTTCTGTCAGACCGGTCAGTGGAGCGGCGGAGTGACAGCGGTCACTTCGGCTCTGCCGGGGGGCGCGCGTCAGGATAGAGGTGTCAGGCCACCTTTGCGTTAAATGCTCCTGCAACTCGGTCAGTCGGTGCGGCGATTTAGTCAGGGTTGCTTCTTAGCGAAGCCAAGGCCTTGGGCGAGCCGGAGATGAGTCCGCCGTAAAAAGAGGGGGCCTCGGGCGAGACGGAAGTCCCTCGAGGTCGGCTGCCCTTGTCCGAGGCTAGGCTCGGGTGAAGCGTGATCGAGTCACTCGTATGGACTGATCCCTGACTTAATCGCGCCCATCAGGCCTCTGCAGCTTTATGCTGATGGGGGTTACCAGCTGAGAATTAGGCGTCTTGAGGGTACCCCTAATTATGGTCCTCGACAGTAGCCCCCGAGCCTCGAAGGGAGTGTTAGCACTCGCTTGGAGGCTTTCGTCGCACTTTTTTGCAAGGGGACCAGCCTTTCTCGGTTGCATTTTGTTCCGGTGGGTGCGCGCGAGCGCACCCGCCGGGTGTAGCCCCCGAGGCCTCGGAGGAGTGGTTTCACTCCTTCGAGGTCTTAATGCCTTGCGTAACGCTTCGGCTGGTCTGGTCGTTCCCTCATGCGAACTGGCCGTAGCCCGGGTGCACGGTCGGGGCCCAAGTTCTCGGGCTGGTATGTTGACGCTGTCAACGGTTTGGCCGGAGCCGGGTTTGCGAGAGCAGCCCCCAAGCCTCCGCACAGGGCGAGAGGGCGATCAGGGACAGACTCGACCTTTTACATACGCCCCTACGTCGCCTTTCCGCAAGGAGGAGGGGGGAGTGCGCCATGTTACCCTCGATGGGCACCGAACATGGTGTCTCCGGCGAGCTGTAAGCGGGTAATCCGAGTGGGCGTCCGTGCCCCGTTCGTTGGGGGTCGGCTAGGGGCCCAGAGGCACGCCCAAAAGTACCTGCGGGTGATCTGCCGGACCCGGTCCCATGGCGACGGGGTCCGAGGGCTCGATGCCTCCCTCCGATGGGATTCCGTTACAAGATCGCTCCCGCTGGTCTCGGAAATGCCCTAGGGTACCTCGGGAGCGCAGCCCGAGCCTCGGTTATGTATCGAACGTACCCCTGGTCATCCCTCGCTCGGCGTCTGAGGCGACTGTGAACCCTTCGGGGGCCAGCCTTCGAACCTCTTATCAGTAATGGGCGCGGAGCCCGAGTAGCCTGAGGCGGCCATGGAGCCCTTAGGGGGGCTGGCCTTCGAACCCCTGACCAGTAGTGGGTGTCGGGCCCACGCGATCTGAGGCGACTGTCGAACCCTTTGGAGGGCCAGCCTTCGAACCTCTGATCAGTAGGGGGACTCGGAGCCCGGTTCCTTCACAGAGAAGGATCCTTTTCGGGGTATCCCCCTTTCCCGGTCCCTGTTGCAAGAGATAGAGAAAGAGGAAAAAAGGAAAAGGATATGAAATCGAACGACGTGGCGTACCTTTTTTGGCGCGGTTATTACGGCGAAGGCGAAGCGTCGCCCGCTTCTCCTGCCAGTGGCGCCGCCTGTCCCGCAGCGAAGTTAATGCGACGGGGCGAGTGGTTGGCGGGGCAGCCGTTGCGCGTGCGCGAGCCGTTCGAGGAACGGATCACGGGCGCACCGTCTTCACACCGTGGGAGGAGGCTCTCTTGCTGTCCCTAGATGGGACGTGAGCCTGGCTGACGACGTGACTGCTGCTCCCGCCCGCCTGCCACCGTCATTACTGCCGGCCCGCTTTCGGCCGCATTGACCGTCGCGCCAGGCTGGCGCCGCTGGGTCGTGCGCTGGGTCGCCTCGAGTCACGGCATAGGCTCCGCAACCGAAGAGGTGCGACGGTGGCACAAGTGGCGGCGCGGTTGCGTGCATGGAGCAACTGGCGCGCTGGTTGCGTGACGCGTGGGCCTGGGCCTCCAAGCTGGCGTGTCAGAAGTCGGAGAAGCGCGTCCACCTGGCGCGGTTGCATGCCGCCTGCATGGCTGCCCGCCCCTTTTCCCGTTGGTCTGGGCAAAAGTGGGGGGTCGCTTGTAACCGCTGGGCGGTTGTGCGCACCACGCGCGGCGGTTTGGCTTCTTCTGCTCTGAGCCGGTCTGCATGACATGCGGGACCCAGCCCTCGAGTCGCAGGGGTGGGCCTTGGAGCGTGTTGGAGAAGACTCAGCCCGCGTCGTTTGGGGGCGCACGTAGGGAGAGTTGCCTTTCCATCTTCTTCCTCCCTCATGCGTCGTGTCTTTCCATCTTCCAAGCCCCCGGATGGGGGGTACCCGCCGCCTTTCCGCCTCCAGGAGTTGGCTCGAAAATGGGAACCTGGTTGGCCGGAGCCTAGCCGGGTTGTCCGTCAGCGGAGCCGACGCCGGAGTCGATCAGCCGAGGCCTCGGGTCGGGCTGGTGCCCTTGGAAGATGGTCGGTCGAGGCCCCAGGGGTAACCGGCTGAGCCGCCTGCTCGGGCCGGATTCCTGGAGAAGTCCCCGGACCGCGTCGCCGTCCGAGGCTGGGTCGGACCTTGCTGAAGACGTCGTCGATGCCGAGGGTGCTACGGCCCCCTTCAGCGTGAAGACCCGAGCCTGCAGGATCAGATTGTCTTGTAGCGTGTGCCTTCCGCGGCCGCTGAGGCCAGAAAACACACCCTCGCCGCGCTTGTAAAGCTGCGTCTCTTTTCCTCTTATTCCGAGCATCTGGACTTTTTCGTCGGTAACAGGGATGTTTGTGCGAGCGAGAGTTGCTTCTCGCGGAAGGTGATGAGTGAGGTATCCGTATCCCGGAGGCGTAGGAGTCCCTCGGCTCGGTCGGCCTTGCCGCTTACGCGTACTTTCACCCGTCCATGAGGCCCTGTCTCCGACTTAGTCGAGAAAGCTTGAAGGACCGCTTTGGCAGAAGAGCTTCTGAACGTGAAGACTTGTTCGGTCCACGGAGTCGCTTTATCCGAACGCGAGTTACTTATCGCAGAAGGTGATGAGTGAGGTATCCGTATCCCGGAGGCGTAGGAGTCCCTCGGCTCGGTCAGCCTTGGCTGCTTACGTGTACTCCGTCGTTTCCAGGATCCGCTTTTCGAAGTAGTCAAAAAGCACGAAAGGAATTCTGCTGAAAAGAGATCTTTTTTTTGAGGAAAAATTCGACGCAGAGGGGGTCTCCCCCCTTTTAGCCCCCGAGGGAGGGTCGGGCTTTGCCGAGGCGAGGCCGACCCTTCCTTGATGACTAAACTTTTTGCGTAGGCGCGGGGTATATGAACAACTTGAAAACATCTTAAGGGTAGAAGCGACGTAGCTGTTTGATGTTCCAAGCGTTGCCGTAGACCTCGCCTTGATTGTTGGCCAGCTTGTATGTTCCGGGCTTCAGGACTTTGGCGATGACGAATGGCCCCTCCCAGGGGGGCGTGAGCTTGTGCCTCCCTCGGGCGTCTTGCCGCAGCCGAAGCACCAGATCGCCCACCTGGAGGTCTCGGGACCGGACCCCTAGGGCGTGGTAGCGTCGCAGGGACTGCTGGTACCGCGCCGAGTGTAGTAAGGCCTTGTCCCGAGCCTCTTCCAGCTGGTCCAGCGATTCTTCTCGGCTAGCTTGGTTGCTTTGATCGTTGTAGGCCCTCGTCCTCGGGGAGCCGTATTCCAGGTCAGTGGGCAAGATGGCCTCGGCCCCGTAGACCTAGAAGAACGGCGTGAAACCCGTGGCCCGGGTCGGCGTTGTCCTCAGGCTCCAGGTCACCGAGGGCAGTTCCTTCATCCATCGCTTGCCGAACTTGTTGAGGTCGTTGTAAATCCGAGGCTTGAGCCCTTGTAGAATCATGCCGTTGGCACGCTCCACTTGCCCATTCGACATGGGATGAGCCACGGCGGCCCAGTCCACCCGGATGTGGTGATCTTCGCAAAAATCCAAGAATTTTTGCCGGTGAACTGGGTACCGTTGTCGGTGATGATGGAGTTTGGGACCCCGAAGCGATGGATGATGTTGGTGAAGAACGCCACCGCCTGCTCGGACCTGATGCTGTTCAGGGGTCGGACCTCGATCCACTTGGAGAATTTGTCGATGGCGACCAGCAGGTGCGTATAGCCCCCGGGCGCCTTCTGCAAGGGACCGACGAGGTCCAGTCCCCATACAGCAAAGGGCCAAGTGATTGGTATTGTCTGCAGAGCCTGAGCGGGCAGGCGGGTCTGCTTCGCATAGAATTGGCACCCTTCGCAGGTGTGGACAATTCTAGTGGCGTCAGCCACCGCCGTTGGCCAGTAGAAGCCTTGCCGGAAAGCATTCCCGACAAGGGCTCGGGGGGCTGCATGATGGCCGCAAGCCCCCGAGTGTATTTCTTGCAGGAGTTCCTGACCTTCGGCGATGGAGATGCATCGCTGGAGGACGCCCGAGGGGCTGCGGTGGTAGAGCTCCTCCTCATCGCCCAGCAAGAGGAACGACTTGGCGCGTCGCGCTACCCGCCGAGCCTCGGCTTGGTCGAGGGGTAGCTCTCCCTGGCGGAGATATCGCAGGTACGGGGCCTGCCAATTTCGATCAGGCGTGGCCCCGCTCTGCTCTTCCTCGACGTGCAGCGCCTCGCCCTCGGGGGCCGAGGTTACCTCAGGCTGAGCCGAGGGTGCCTCGGGCTGTGCCGAGGGTGCCTCGGGCTCGGGAGCGTCGTCGATCTTGACGGAGGGTTGATGCAGATCCCGGGAGAAGACGTCCGGGGGAACCGTCGTTCGCCCTGAGGCTATTTTAGCCAGCTCGTCCGCAGTCTCGTTGTAGCGCCGAGCGATGTGGTTGAGCTCGAGCCCGAAGAACTTGTCTTCCAAGCGCCGAACCTCATCGCAGTAGGCCTCCATCTTCGGGTCGCGGCAGTGGGAGTTCTTCATGACTTGGTCGATGACGAGCTGTGAGTCACCGCGGGCATCGAGGCGTCTGACCCCTAGCTCGATGGCGATCCGCAACCCGTTGACCAGAGCCTCGTACTCGGCCACATTGTTGGACGCCGGGAAATGGAGGCGGAGCACGTAGCGTAGGTGCTTCCCGAGGGGCGAGATGAAGAGCAGGCCCGCGTCGGCTCCCGTCTTCATCAGCGACCCGTCGAAAAACATGGTCCAGAGCTCCGGTTGGATCGGAGCCGTCGGCAGCTGGGTGTCGACCCATTCGGCCACGAAGTCCGCCAACACCTGGGACTTGATGGCCTTCCGAGGGGCGAACGAGATTGTTTCGCCCATGATTTCCACTGCCCACTTTGCGATCCTGCCCGAAGCCTCTCGGCACTAGATGATCTCCCCCAGGGGGAAGGATGACACCACAGTTACCGGATGAGACTCGAAGTAGTGTCGTAACTTCCGCCTTGTCAGGATCACAGCATACAGCAGCTTCTGAACTTGCGGGTAGCGGATCTTGGTCTCGGACAGTACTTCGCTGACGAAGTAGACTGGCCTCTGAACGGGCAATGCATGCCCTTCTTCTTGCCTCTCGACTACAATCGCGGTGCTAACCACCTGAGTGGTAGCGGCGACGTAGACCAAGAGGGCTTCTCCATCAGCTGGGGGCACCAAGACAGGCGCCTTTGTAAGGAGCGCCTTCAGGTTCCCGAGGGCTTCCTCGGCCTCAGGGGTCCAAGCGAAACACTCGGCCTTCCTTAAGAGGCGGTACAGAGGCAGACCTCTTTCGCCGAGGCGTGAGATGAAGCGGCTCAGGGCCGCAAGACATCCCATGACCCTCTGTACGCCTTTTAAGTCCTTGATGGGTCCCATGCTGGTGATGGTTGCGATCTTCTCCGGGTTGGCTTCGACGCCTCGCTCGGAGACGATGAACCCGAGGAGCATGCCTCGGGGCACCCCGAAGACACACTTCTCGGGATTGAGATTGACTCCTTTCGCCTTGAGACATCGGAATGTCACTTCAAGGTCGGAGAGGAGGTCGGAAGCCTTCCTTGTCTTGACTACGATGTCATCGACGTAGGCCTCGACTGTGCGACCGATGTGTTCGCCAAACACATGGTTCATGCACCGCTGGTACGTCGCGCCCGCATTCCTCAAACCGAACGGCATGGTGACATAGCAGTACATGCCGAAGGGCGTGATGAAAGAAGTCGCGAGCTGGTCGGACTCTCTCATCCGGATTTGGTGATACCCTGAGTAGGCATCAAGGAAGGACAGGGTTTCGCACCCAGCAGTGGAATCCACGATTTGATCGATGCGAGGTAGAGGGTAGGGAACCTTCGGACATGCTTTGTTGAGACCAGTGTAGTCTACACACATCCGCCATTTCCCCCCTTTCTTCCTCGCAAGCACAGGGTTGGCAAGCCATTCGGGATGGAATACCTCTTTGATGAACCCTGCTGCCATTAGCTTGTGGATCTCCTCGCCTATCGCTCTGCGCTTCTCCTCGTCGAATCGGCGCAGAGGCTGCCTGACGGGTCGGGCTCCGGCCCGAATATCCAGCGAGTGCTCGGCGACATCCCTTGGTATGCCGGGCATGTCCGAGGGACTCCACGCAAAGACGTCGGCGTTTGCGCGGAGAAAGTCGACGAGCACTGCTTCCTATTTGGGGTCGAGCCCGGAACCAATCCGGATCTGCTTGGAGGTGTCGCCACAGGGGTCGAGAGGGACGGCCTTAACCGTCTCCGCTGGCTCGAAGTTGCCGGCATGACGCTTCACATCTGGCACCTCTTTGGAGAGGTTCTCCAGGTCGGCGATGAGGGCCTCGGACTCGGCGAGGGCCTCGGCGTACTCCACGCACTCCACGTCGCATTCGAACGCGTGTTTATACGTGGGGCCGACGGTGATGACCCCGTTGGGGCCCGGCATCTTGAGCTTCAGGTAGGTGTAGTTGGGGACGGCCATGAACTTCGCGTAGCATGGCCTTCCCAGTACCGCGTGGTAGGTTCCTCGGAACCCGACCACCTCGAACGTCAAGGTCTCCCTTCGGAAGTTGGAGGGCGTTCCGAAGCAGACGGGGAGGTCGAGTCGTCCGAGGGGCTGGACGCGCTTCCCAGGGATGATCCCGTGGAAGGGCGCAGCGCCTGCTCGGACGGAGGACAGATCGACGCTCAGGAGCTTGAGGGTCTCGGCGTAGATGATGTTGAGGCAGCTGCCCCCATCCATCAGGACCTTGGTGAGCCTGACGTCGCCGATGACGGGGTCGACGACGAGCGGGTATTTCCCCGGGCTCGGCACGTGGTCGGGGTGGTCAGCCTGGTCGAAGGTGATGGGCTTGTCGGACCAGTCTAGGTAGACTGGCGCCGCCACCTTCACCGAGCAGACCTCCCGGCGCTCTTGCTTGCGATGCCGAGCCGAGGCATTCGCCGCATGACCACCGTAGATCATGAAGCAGTCGCGGACCTCGGGGTACTCTCCTGCTTGGTGATCTTCTTTCTTGTCGTCGTCGTGGGCCCTGCCACCCTCCGCGGGTGGCCCGGCCCTGTGGAAGTGGTGCCGAAGCAAGACGCACTCCTCAAGAGTGTGCTTGACGGGCCCCTGATGGTAGGGGCACGGCTCCTTGAGCACCTTGTCGAAGAGGTTTGCACCTCCGGGAGGCTTCCGAGGGTTCTTGTACTCGGCGGCGGCGACAAGGTCCGCGTCAGCGGCGTCGCGTTTCGATTGCGACTTCTTCTTGCCCTTCTTCTTGGCGCCGCGCGGAGTAGACGCCTCGGGAGCCTCTTCCGATGGGCGGCCCTGGGGCTGCTTGTCCTTTCGGAAGATAGCCTCAACCGCCTCCTGGCCAGAGGCGAACTTGGTGGCGATGTCCATCAGCTCGCTCGCCCTGGTGGGGGTCTTGCGACCCAACTTACTCACCAGGTCGCGGCAGGTGGTGCCGGCAAGGAACGCGCCGATGACATCCGAGTCGGTGATGTTGGGCAGCTCGGTGCGCTGCTTCGAGAATCGCCGGATGTAGTCCCGGAGCGACTCTCCCGGCTGTTGCCGGCAGCTCCGAAGGTCCCAGGAATTCCCGGGGCGCACGTATGTGCCCTGGAAATTGCCGACGAAGGCTTGGACCAAGTCGTCCCAGTTGGAGATCTGCCCCGGAGGCAGGTGCTCCAACCAGGCGCGAGCAGTGTCGGAGAGAAACAGGGGGAGGTTACGGATGATGAGGCTGTCGTCGTCCGTTCCACCCAGTTGGCAGGCCAGGCGGTAGTCCGCGAGCCACAGTTCCGGTCTCGTTTCCCCCGAGTACTTCGTGATAGTAGTCGGGGGTCGGAACCGGGTCGGGAACGGCGCCCGTCGGATGGCCCGACTGAAGGCCTGCGGACCGGGTGGTTCGGGCGAGGGACTCCGATCCTCCCCGCTGTCGTAGCGCCCCCCACGCCTGGGGTGGTAACCTCGGCGCACCCTTTCGTCGAGGTGGGCCCGACGGTCGCGTCGATGGTGCTCATTGCCGAGGTGGCCCGGGGCCGCAGGCGCGGTGTTGCGCGTGCGCCCGGTGTAGACCGAGGCTTCCCGCATGAATCGGGAAGTCGCGGCATGAGGTTCCGAGGGGTATCCCTGCCTTCGGGAGGCAGTGCTCTCGGCCCGTCGGGCCGCAGCGCCTTCCAGGAGATTCTTGAGCTCTCCCTGGATCCGCCGACCCTCGGTAGTTGATGGCTCCGGCATCGCGCGGAGGAGCATCGCTGCGGCTGCCAGGTTCTGACCAACCCCGCTGGATGCGGGCGGCGGCCTGACCCTGACATCGTTGGCGACGCGGTGCTGGAGACCTTGGGGCAGGTGACGTATTTCTCCGGCCGGGGGTTGGCCCGCCCATACCTGCCCGACGTCCCGTCGGATCGGCTTAAGCGCTCCTGTTCCCTCGTCGAGCCTGGCCTGCGCCCCGCGGACTTGCTCGAGCTGTGGGTCGTGACCCCCCGCCGGAACGGGGACCACAGCTAGCTCCCGCGGGATGTCGGCGCGAGGCACCGGCCTAGGAAGATCACCGTCCACCGGCATGTCGAGATGGTTGCCTTCGGAGGGATCCCCTAGCTCGATGTGGAAACATTCGCGGCTTGGGCCGCAGCCCTCGTCGTCAAGGCTGCGGCTACCGTCGGAACAGTCGGAGAGGCAGTAGTCACATGCGGTCATGAAGTCCCGCATGGCACTGGGGTTGCCAAATCCAGAGAAATCCCAACAGATGCTGGGATCGTCATCTTCCTCGGACCCAGAGGGCCCGTAGGTCGAGACGTCCGTCAACCGGTCCCAAGGCGACCGCATATGAAACCCCAGTGGGGTTGCACTCGCCTCAATGAGAGCGCCCGCCAAAGCAAGGTTGCTAGGCGGGTTGAGACCGAGTCGAAATGACGTAAGATGGGAATTAGTCAGTACCTTTTGGTCGACGCGGAGCGACGTAGTCACATCGGGGACTGGTTGCGCCGTCATCTCAGGTACAAGGGCGACGTCCTACAAGCTCTCCGCGAGCGAGCTGGCGTCGTCTTCTCGTTCGGGATCAGCGTGTCGCGGGGGGACGGCGCTTGCCTTCGTCTCGAACGCGAGGTCGACGCCCGGCGTGCCTTCCGTCGGGGCGTCGGGGGCATCGATTCGCTCAACGGCCGACGAAGCGCGGCCTCCTGCTTGGCCTTGGTTGCCCCGCCTCCTCCTCCGTTGGTGGGGGAGAGGACGGAGCGAGCTCGAATGTTGTTCTTCCACCACGCGGGGAAGATGTCGTCGATTCTGCCGCCGGCGGGCGGGTTGTCGGCCGCCATTGTCGTTGTCGCACGGCGGTGGAAGGAGCATCATGTCGTAGCTGCCGTCGAAGGACATGAACTCAAGACTCCCGAAACGGAGCACCGTCCCGGGTCGGAGAGGTTGCTGGAGACTGCCCATCTGGAGCCTGACGGGAAGCTGTTCGTCAGCACGCAGCAGGCCCCTACCTGGCGCGCCAACTGTCGGCGTTTCGAGACCGGGGGGTCCCTAAGCCGACGAGTGAGTGTGCTGCGTGCCCCAGCCCAGATGGGTCGAGCGCGTGGGCGAGCGCGAAGGGGGGAGAGGCGAGGTGGCCGGAGACGGGCGTGAGAGAGGTGGAGATCCCGCGGCCTTCGTGTTCGTCCCGCGCCCAGGTCGGGTGCGCTTGCAGTAGGGGGGTTACAAGCGTCCACGCGGGTGAGGGAAGCGAGCGGCCCCAAGAGAGCGCCTGTCCCGTCCTCGGTCCCGCGCGGCCAACCTTCTCTAAGAAGGCCCTGGTCCTTCCTTTTATAGGCGTACGGAGAGGATCCAGGTGTACAATGGGGGTGTAGCAGAGTGCTACGTGTCTAGCGGAGGGAGAGCTAGTGCCCTAAGTACATGCTAATGTGGCAGCCAGAGAGATCTTGGCACCCTGCTGGCGTGATGTCGTGGCAGTCGAAGGAGCAACGGAGCCTAGCGGAGGGACAGCTGTCGGAGCGGTCGAGTCCTTGCTGACGTCCACCTGCTTCCGTAAGAGAGCTGAGAACCGTCGTCGTCACAGAGCTTGTGGGGCGCCATCATTGCCTATCTGGCGGAGCTAGCCAGATGGGACACCGGTCTTGTTCTCCATGACCCGAGTCGGCTCGGGGTAGGATGATGATGGTGCTCCCTGTTGACGTGGCGGGCATGTGCCCTAGGTCGGGCGACGTGGGGGCTCCTCCGAAGCCGAGGTCGAGTCTGTCTTCCGTGGCCGAGGCCGAGCCCGAGCCCCTGGGTCGGGCGAGGCGGAAGTCGTTCGGCAGAGGCCAAGGTGGAGTCCGAGCCCTGGGGTCGGGCGAGGCGGAGTTCGTCGTCTTCCGGGGCCGAGCCCGAGTCCGAGCCCTGGGGTCGGGCGGAGCGGAGTTCGCCGTCTTCCGGGTCTTAGCCCGAGTCCGAGCCCTGGGGTCGGGCGGAGCGGAGTTCGCCGTCTTCCGGGTCTTAGCTCGAGTCCGAGCCCTGGGGTCGGGCGGAGCGGAGTTCGCCGTCTTCCGGGTCTTTGCCCGAGTCCGAGCCCTGGGGTCGGGCGGAGCGGAGTTCGCCGTCTTCCGGGTCTTAGCCCGAGTCCGAGCCCTGGGGTCGGGCGGAGCGGAGTTCGCCGTCTTTCGGGTCTTAGCCCGAGTCCGAGCCCTGGGGTCGGGCGGAGCGGAGTTCGCCGTCTTCCGGGTCTTAGCCCGAGTCCGAGCCCTGGGGTCGGGCGGAGCGGAGTTCGCCATCTTCCGGGTCTTAGCCCGAGTCCGAGCCCTGGGGTCGGGCGGAGCGGAGTTTCCTATGGCGCCTCTGGCGAGGCCTGACTGCCTGTCAGACTCACTCTGCCGAGTGGCACTGCAGTCGGAGTGGCGCAGGCGGCGCTGTCCTTCTGTCAGACCGGTCAGTGGAGCGGCGGAGTGACAGCGGTCACTTCGGCTCTGCCGGGGGGCGCGCGTCAGGATAGAGGTGTCAGGCCACCTTTGCGTTAAATGCTCCTGCAACTCGGTCAGTCGGTGCGGCGATTTAGTCAGGGTTGCTTCTTAGCGAAGCCAAGGCCTTGGGCGAGCCGGAGATGAGTCCGCCGTAAAAAGGGGGGGCCTCGGGCGAGACGGAAGTCCCTCGAGGTCGGCTGCCCTTGTCCGAGGCTAGGCTCGGGTGAAGCGTGATCGAGTCACTCGTATGGACTGATCCCTGACTTAATCGCGCCCATCAGGCCTCTGCAGCTTTATGCTGATAGGGGTTACCAGCTGAGAATTAGGCGTCTTGAGGGTACCCCTAATTATGGTCCCCGACAGATAGACTGTAACCTCGCCGACGGAGAGTATGTCCTCGTGCCGGAGCAAAGAGCTGCTCAGGAGGTGGCCCCGGATCCAGCACCAGAGCCTGCACCAGAGGATCTGCCTGCCCCAGCTTTGGAAGGCAAGCCACGGTTTTATGCATAACCTGTTCTATATGATATTTTACTATACTTAATGCTTGTAGGCTTGAATGTGCACTTAAGTGTAGGAGTTGTTTGAAACCCTAGTTGCATGATCTCAGGAACCCTATTGAGATGAATACTAGTATGCTAGGCCGAGTAGCTGCTTTATTAATTAGGGATCTCGGTAGAAGTCGAGTGATTTTTCTAGCACTCGCGCGAGGTCAGGAATTGACTGTACCCACTTTCATATCATAATGATGTTGGTTGGTGGACAACAATCCATGGGGATTGGTGGTCCACGGGATGAAAATTGGAATAAGGATTAAGGTGTGGTACCGTGAGTCAAGCGTTTGAACGTACTAAGCACATGCTGAGAAATATGGTAAATCGGTAAGCCTAGTACCTGAGTGAACCTGGCAGTGGACATATCCCCTCACGCGACCTGAGACGTGGTCTCCCATTCCGGTTATGGTGGGTACAAGTGCGGTCACTGCACGACGGCAGTCGAGGTCAGTGAGGCATTGTACGCCAAGGCGGTGAGCCCTGATCTGCTGACGGGGAATCGATGGGGACGGTTGATGTGTGTGGGGACGGAGTGCCCCTACATGTCATGTGTTTAGGTTTACCTTGCAAGGATAAAAACTCGATTCGAATTGTCTGCTTCTCGCAGCTAATGAGACTGCTTGATCCATGCTGCTACATTGAGTAACAAGTGAAAATGTGATGAGGTGACAAAAGATGTTGATTGCTAAGTTTGCTTGCTACCATGAATGAGTAGATAGTACATATTTAGTCTTAAGAGAGTCACACTAAAACTTAACAAAGCTAAAACTTTATTTACAAACTCAGCTAGTGCTTTTGGCAACCAAACCCCACAGCCAAACAGCTGCATGTCTAGAGGTAGAGGAGTAGACTCCTCACACCGGGTAAGTCTAGCTGAGTATTAGTATACTCAGCCTTGCTTGTGGCATAATTTTTACAGGTTCCTTGGAGGACATGGTTGCTGGAGTGACTTGGCCGTCCAGCTTGCCACCGGGTTGGACTGTCGAGTGGGACCCCGCCTCGGCTGAGGAGGAGCATGAGGTGTGATGGGACAGGCTTCCCCATCTCTCTGTTTAATCATCATTAGTTTTATTCTGCTGCACTTCGAACAATGATGACCACTTTTGCTAAAACTCCAATGATGATGTAATAAGTTTAATACTCCTTAATGTATGGTTTTATGCTTTATTGTATTTGCTCTGTGACTCACCATCGAGTGAGACTGTGGTACTTGATCCTGTCAGTGGCCTCGTCGGACTAGATCCGAGGGATTGACAGGTTATTCCCATTTAAGTGTGGTCTAGCCTCTGAGGCGGGACTTAGGCACTTAAGTTGGAATAATTCGGCCAGTTCCGCCACAGTTCCCCCCTTCTAGCCCCCGAGGGAGGGTCGGGCTTTGCCAAGGCAAGGCTGATCCTTCCTTGACAGTTAGACTTTATTTATGTATGTAAAGAAAACGAGGGATATGAACGACTTGAAACATCTTAAGGGTAGAAGCGACGTAGCTGTTGGATGTTCCAAGCGTTGTTGTAGACCTCGCCTTGATCGTTGGCCAGCTTGTATGTTCCGGGCTTCAAAATCTTGGCGATGATGAACGGCCCTTCCCAGGGAGGAGTGAGCTTGTGGCATCCTCGGTCGTCTTGCCGCAGCCGAAGTACCAAGTCTCCCACCTGGAAGCCTCGGGGCAGAACCATTCGAGCGTGGTAGCGTCGCAAAGACTGCTGATACCATGATGAGTGTAGTAAGGCCACGTCCCGAGCTTCTTCGAGCTGGTCTAGTGAATCTTCTTGGCTGGTCTGGTTGCTTCGGTCGTCGTACGCCTTTGTCCTCAGGGAACCGTATTCTAAGTCCGTGGGTAGGACGACCTCGGCCCCATAGACTAGAAAGAACGGCGAGAAACCCGTGCCTCAGCTTGGCGTCGTCCTCAGACTCCAGACCACCGAGGGTAGCTCTTTCATCCACCGCTTGCCAAACTTGTTGAGGTCGTTGTAGATCCTCGGTTTAAGTCCCTGCAAAATCATACCGTTGGCACGCTCCACCTGCCCATTCGTCATGGGGTGAGCTATGGCGGCCCAGTCCACACGGATGTGGTGGTCCTCGCAGAAGTCCAGGAACTTCTTCCCAGTGAACTGTGTGCCATTGTCGGTGATGATGGAGTTCGGGACCCCAAAGCGATGGATGATGTTTGTGAAGAATGCCACCACCTGCTCGGACCTGATGCTGGTTAAGGGTCAGACTTCGATCCACTTGGAGAATTTGTCGATGGCGACCAGCAGGTGCTTGAAGCCCCCGGGTGCCTTCTGCAAGGGACCGACGAGGTCCAGACCCCATACGGCAAATGGCCAAGTGATGGGTATTGTTTGCAGGGTCTGAGCGGGCAGGTGCGTCTGTCTTGCGTAGAATTGACACCCTCTGCAAGAGCGTACAATCCTAGTGGCGTCGGCTACTGCGGCCGGCCAGTAGAAACCTTGTCGGAAAGCGTTTCCAACGAGGGTCCGAGGTGCTACATGGTGACCGCAAGCCCCCGAGTGTATTTCTTGTAACAGCTCTTGTCCTTGAGCGACAGATATGCACCGTTGGAGGATGCCTGAGGGGCTGCTGTGGTAGAGCTCCTATTCATCACCCAGTAAAACGAACGACTTGGCGCGCCGCGCCAGTCGCCGGGCTTTGGCCTTGTCGAGGGGCAGCTCTCCTCGGAGGAGATATTCTAGGTATGGGGTTTGCCAGTTCGGGTTAGGCGTGACCCCATTCCGCTCTCCCTCGACGCGCAGGGCCTCTCCCTCGGTGGCCGAGGATACCTCGGGCTGGGCCGAGGTCTCCTCAGGCTCGGGCGTGTCGTCGATCTTGACGGAGGGTTGATGTATGTCCCTGGAGAAGACATTCGGGGGAACCGTCGTCCACCCTGAGGCTATTTTCGCCAGCTCATCCGCAGTCTCGTTGTACCGTCGAGCGATATGGTTGAGCTCCAGCCCGTAGAACTTGTCTTCCAGGTGCCGAACTTCGTCGCAGTAGGCCTCCATCTTTCGGTCACGGCAGTGGGAGTTCTTCATGACTTGGTCAATGACAAGCTGCGAGTCGCCACGAGCATCGAGGCGCCGAACCCCTAGCTCGACAGCGATGCGTAGCCCGTTAACCAAAGCCTCGTACTCGGCCACATTGTTTGACGCCGGAAAATGGAGGCGTATCACGTAGCGCACATGTTTTCTGAGGGGTGAAACGAAGAGCAAGCCAACGCCTGCTCCGGTTTTCATGAGCGACCCGTCGAAGTACATGGTCCAAAGTTTGGCCTAGATCAGAGCTGTTGACAATTGGGTGTCAATCCATTCAGCTAGGAAGTCTGCCAAGGCTTGAGATTTTATGGCCTTTCGAGGAGCGAATGAAATTGTCTCGCCCATGAGTTCCACTGCCCACTTTGCTATCCTACCTGAGGCCTCTCGGCACTAGATGATCTCCCCCAGGGGGAAGGATGACACCACAGTCACCGGATGAGACTCAAAGTAGTGTCGCAATTTTCGCCGCGTCAGAATTACTGCGTACAGTAGCTTCTGGATTTGTGGGTAGCGGATCTTGGTCTCGGATAGCACTTCGCTGATGAAGTAGACCGGCCTCTGGACGAGCAGTGCATGCCCTTCTTCTCATCTCTCGACTACGATCGCGGTGCTGACCACCTGAGTGGTTGCGGCTATGTAGATCAAGAGGGCTTCTCCCGTAGCGGGGGGCACCAAGATGGGCGCATTGGTAAGGAGTGCCTTAAGGTTTCCGAGGGCTTCTTCGGCCTCGGGGGTCCAAGTGATGCGCTCGGTTTTCCTTAAGAGGCGGTACAAGGGCAGCCCTCTCTCGCCAAGGCGCGAGATGAAGCGGCTCAGAGCCGCAAGGCATCCCATGACCCTCTGTACTCCTTTCAAATCTTTGATCGGTCCCATGTTGGTGATGGCCGCGATTTTCTCCGGGTTGGCCTCGATGCCCCGCTCAGAGACGATGAACCCTAGGAGCATGCCTCGAGGGACTCCGAAGACACACTTCTCGGGATTGAGTTTCACGCCTTTCGCTCTCAGACACTTGAATGTCGTTTCAAGGTTAGAGAGGAGGTCGGAGGCTTTTCTTGTCTTGACAACGATGTCATCGACGTAAGCCTCGACCGTTCGGCCAATGTGTTCTCCGAACACATGGTTCATGCACCTTTGGTAGGTTGCACCTGCATTCCTCAAGCCAAATGGCATAGTAATATAACAATACATGCCAAAGGGTGTGATGAAAGAAGTCGCGAGCTGGTCAGACTCTTTCATCTTGATTTGGTGATAACCTGAATAGGCGTCGAGGAATGACAGGGTTTCGCACCCGGGAGTGGAGTCCACAATTTGATCGATGCAAGGCAGAGGGTAGGGAACCTTCGGACATGCTTTATTCAACCCGGTGTAGTCGATGCACATCCTCCATTTCCCACCTTTCTTTTTCACAAGCACAGGGTTAGCTAACCATTCGGGATGGAATACCTCTTTGATGAACCCTGCGGCCATTAGCTTGTGGATCTCCTCGCCTATGGCTCTGCGCTTTTCTTTGTCGAAACGGCGTAGATGCTGCTTCATGGGTCGGGCACCGACTCAGATGTCCAGTGAGTGCTCGGCGACATCCCTCGGTATGCCGGGCATGTCCGAGGGACTCCACGCAAAAATCTCGGTGTTTGCATGGAGAAAGTCGACGAGCACTGCTTCCTATTTGGGGTCGAGCTTGGAGCCAATCCGGACCTTCTTGTCGGCGTCGTCGCTGGGGTCGAGAGGGACAGACTTAACCTCCTCGACTGGTTCGAAGTTGCCGGTGTGGCGCTTCGCATCAGGCACCTCCGTGGAGAGGCACTCTAGGTCGGCGATGAGGGCCTCGGATTCGGCGAGGGCCTCAGCGTACTCCACGCATTCCACGTCGCTTTCGTACGCGTGGCGGTACGTGGATCCGACGGTGATGACCTTGTTGGGGCCCGGCATCTTGAGCTTGAGGTATGTGTAGTTCGGAACGGCCATGAACTTGGCGTAGCACGGCCTTCCCAACACCGCGTGGTAGGTCCCTCGGAACCCGACCACCTCGAAAGTGAGGGTTTCCTTTCGGTAGTTGGAGGGAGTTCCGAAGCATACAAGTAAATCGAGTTGTCCAAGGGGCAGGACGCGCTTTTCGGGGATGATCCCGTGAAAGGGCGTCGCACCGGCCCGGATCGTGGGCAGATCGATCCCCAAGAGCCCGAGGGTCTCGGCGTAGATGATGTTGAGGCTGCTGCCTCCGTCCATGAGGACCTTGGTGAGCCTGGCATTGCCGATGACGGGGTCGACAACGAGCGGGTAACTTCCTGGGCTCGGCACGCAGTCGGGGTGGTCGCCTTGGTCGAAGGTGATGGGCTTGTCGGACCAGTCTAGGTAGACTGGCACTGCCACCTTCACCGAGCAGACCTCCCGGCGCTCCTGCTTGCGGTGCCGAGCCGAGGCGTTCGCCACTTGCCCACCGTAGATCATGAAGCAGCCGTGGACCTCGGGGAACTCCTCTGCCTTGTCGCCCTCCTTCTTGTTGTTGTCTTGGCCTTTGCCATCTCCCGCCGGGGACCCGGCTTTATGGAAGTAGCGCCGAAGCATGACGCATTCCTCAAGGGTGTGCTTGACGGGACCCTGGTGATAGGGGCATGACTCCTTGAGCATCTTGTCGAACAGGTTGGCCCCTCCGGGAGGCTTCCGAGGGTTCCTGTGCTCGGTAGCAGCGACAAGATCTGCGTCAGCGGCGTCGCGCTTCGCTTGTGACTTCTTCTTGGCCTTATTCTTCGTGCCACGCTGGGCGGACGCCTCAGGGACGTCTTCCTTCTGTCTTCCTTGAGGCTGCTTGTCCTTCCGGAAGATGGCTTCGACCGCCTCCTGACCAGAGGTGAACCTGGTGGCGATGTCCATCAATTCGCTCGCCTTGGTGGGAGTCTTGCGCCCCAGTTTGCTCACTAGGTCTCGGCAAGTGGTGCCGGCGAGGAACGCCCCGATGACATCCGAGTCAGTGATGTTGGGCAACTCAGTGCGCTGCTTCGAAAACCGTCGGATGTACTCTCGCAGGGATTCCCCTGGCTGCTGGCGGCAGCTTCGGAGATTTCAGGAGTTCCCAGGGCGCACGTACGTGCCCTGGAAATTTCCAGCGAAGGCCTTGACCAGGTCGACCCAGTTGGAGATCTGCGCAGGAGGCAGATGCTCCAGCCAGGCTCGGGCGGCGTCGGAGAGGAACAGGGGGAGGTTGCAGATGATGAGGTTGTCGTCGTCCGTTCCTCCCAGCTGGCATGCCAGCCGGTAGTCCGCAAGCCACAACTCCGGCCTTGTTTCCCCCGAGTACTTGGTGATGGTAGTCGGGGCCCGGAACCGGGCTGGGAATGGCGCCCGTCGTATGGCCCGGCTGAAGGCTCGCGGACCTGGTAGTTCGGGCGAGGGACTTCGATCCTCCTCACTGTCGTAGCGTCCTCCACGCCTGGGGTGGTAGCCTCGGTGCACCTTCTCTTTGAGGTGGGCTCGACGGTCGCGGCGGTGGTGCTCGTCGCCGAGGCGATCCGGGGCTGCAGGCGTCCCGTCCCGCGTGCACCCGGTGCGGACCGAGGCCTCCCGCATGAGTCGGGAAGTCGTTGTGTGATGCTCCGAGGGGCACCCTTGCCTTCGGGAGGCAGAGCTTTCGGCCCGTCGGACCGCGGCATCCTCCATGAGATTCTTGAGTTCTCCCTAGATACGCCGCCCCTCGATGGTGGATGGCTCCGGCATTGCTTGGAGTAGCATTGCTGCTGCAGCTAGATTTTGGCTGACCCCGCTGGAGGCCGGGGCAGCCTTGCCCTGGCATCGTCAACGACACGGCATTGGACGTCCTAGGCCCGATGACGCGCTTCTCCGGCGAGTGCTCGGCCTGCCCTCTCCTGCTCGATGTTTTGCCGGAGCTGCACAAGTTGCCCTGCTTCCTCGTCGAGCTTGGCCTGCATCTCGCGGATTTGCTCGAGCTGTGTATCCTAACCCCCCGCAGGGACTGGGACCACAGCTAGGTCCCACGGGATGTCAACGCGAGACGTAGGCCCAGGGGGATCATCATCCTCCGGCATACCAAGGTGGTTGCCTTCGTCGCGATCCCCCAGATCGACGTGGAAACATTCGCGACTTGGGCCACAACCCTCGTCGTCAAGGCTTTGCCATCGTCCGAGCAACCAGAGAGGCAGTAGTCACACGCGGTCATGAAGTCTCGCATGGCACTGGGATCACGGAGCCCGGAGAAATCCCAACGGGAGTCGGGGTCATCTTCTTCCTCGGAACCCGAGGGCCCATAGGTTGAGACGGCCGTCAGTCGGTCCCAGGTTAACCACATATGGTATCCCGGGAGGTCAGGATATGCCCTAGCGAAAGCGCTCACCGAAGCGGGGTCGCTTGGTGGATCGAAGCTGAATCTAAAAGGGATAGGGTGGAAAACGGACGGTACCTCTTGATCGATGGACGGTGGTGAAGCCGCGTCGGGGGCGGAATGCACCGTCATCTCAGGTACGAGGCTAACACCCAGCAAGTCCTTCGCGAGAGTGCTGGCGTCATCAGTCCGCTTGGGGTTGGCACGTCACGGGGAAACGACATCCGTCGTTGTCTCAGGTGCGAGGACAACACCCGACATGTCCCCCGCTGGGGTGCCGGCGTCGTCGACTCGCTCTGGACCGACAGCCGACGAGGTGCTGCCTCCTGCCCAGCCACGGTTGCCCCGTCTCCTCCTCCTGCGGAGAGGAGGGTGGCGGGGCAAACCCGGATGCTGCTCTTCCACCACGGGGGAAGACGTCGTCGAGTTCGCCGCCGCCGGGCGAGCTGACGTCCGTCGTTGTTGTCGTGCTGCAAGGGGAGGAGTACCATGTCGTAGCTGCCATCGAGGGACATGAACTCAAGACTCCCGAAGCAGAGCATCGTCCCAGGCTGAAGAGGTTGCTGAAGACTACCCATCTGGAACTCAACGGGAAGGTGTTCGTTAACACGCAGCAGTCCCCTACCTGGCGCGCCAACTGTCGGCGTTTCGGACCCGAGGGACCCTCAACCGAGCCGACCAATGAATTTTATCGTTGTGTGCCCCTGCACTGATGGGTTGGCGCAAGATGGAACACAAGGGGGAATGTATTATCTCGCACCGGGGGATGCTCGTAGTAGGGGTTACAAGCGTCGCGAGAGAGAGAGAGAGAGAGCCTGTTCGTTTGCTCGTCCCCCGCGCGACCCCCCTCCGTAGGAAGGCCCTGGACACATTTTCGTCGGTCACTTTTGCCGACGAAAATAACATTCTATTTTCGTGGGCCGGCCGACAAAAATAGTCCGGCCCATGAAAATTTAGGTGTTTCCTGTAGTGATAGATGTAAGGAGAGGGTCCAGATGTACAATGGGGGTGTAGCTATGCACTAACGTGTCTGGCAGAGAAGTGCCTGAGCCCTGTGTACATGCCAACGTGGCTGTCGGAGAAGTGCTTGAGCCCTGTGTACGCGATAACGTGGCCGTCGGAGAAGTGCCTGAGCCTTGTAGAAGCACAGCTGGCAGTGCGGCTGGGATCCTGCTGACGTCTCCTTGCTTCCGTAGGGGGCTGAGAACCACCAACGTCATGGATGCACGCGGGGAACCATCATTACCTGTTACCGGGGCGAGCCAGATGGGACACCGGTCTTGTTCCCTCGTAGCCTGAGCTAGCTAGGGGTAGGGTAATGATGTATCCCCTGTGGCGCGGTCGATCCGAGCCCAAGGTCGGGCGAGGCGGAGACTTCTCCTTAGGCCGAGGCCGGGGTCGGGCGATGACGCGATTCCTCCCGAGGCCGAGGCTGAGGCCGAGTCCTGGTGTCGGGCGAGGCAGAGACCTCCTCCCAAGGCCGAGGCCTAAGGTCGGGCGAGGCGGAGCTTCCTGTTGCGCCCGAGGCTGAACTCGGCTGTTGTAAGTCTTACCCCGGTGGGTGGCACAGCAGTCAGAGTGGGGCGAGCGGCTCTGTTTTCCTGTCAGGTCGGTCAGTGAAAGGGCGAAGTGACTGCGGTCACTTCGACCTTGCCGACTAGGGCGCGCGTGTCAGGATAAGGTGTCAGGCGATCCCCGCATTAAATGTGCATGTGATACGGTCGGTTGGTGAGGCGATTTGGCCAAGGTTGCTTCACAACGAAGCCTGCCCAAGCTGGGCTTCGGGCGAGTCGAGGGTGCGCCCACCGCCTGAGGAGGCCCTCGGGCGAAGCGTGAATTCATCCGGGACTACTGTTCCCGCCCGAGGCCGGGCTCGGGCGAGGCGAGATTGCGTCCCTTGGTAGACGAGGCCTTGACCTGAACCGTGCCCATCAGTCTTTGTGGTTTGTGCCGAGGGTGGTTACCAGCCGTGTTTAGGAGTGTTGGGGGTACCCCTAATTACGGTACCCGACACTTAGATTGACTTATAGCATATATGTGTTTTATGCTTTTGATCATGTTACTTTATGCATTTATGAGATTTGTTGTTTATTTATGGTGCTCAAGTTGTGCAAGGGATCCCCGGACCTCACAAGTCCATGTGTGAGTGATGCGCACATTTAGAGGGAGAAGTGCTACAACTTGACCCTTTGAGACTAACATTTGTGTTTGAGTTTACTTTATGTAGTCTCAAAGGTGAATTGAAAGGGAAAGGTGAACTTGGACCATGCAAACACTTCCAATGCACTCCGGTATTAGTGTACTCACCTCCAAGTTCATTCTTATGATCTTATTGTCTTTTGCTCTTAATTGACGATTTTGGTGAGGCAATGGGGTTAAAGGGCCAATAATGATCCCGTTTTGGTGCTTAATGCCAAAGGGGGAGAAATTAAGGCCAAAGCAAATGGATCAGCTACCACTTGAGAATTTTGAAAATAGTAGAGTTAGAATTTTTGATTTGTCCAAAATACTCTTATTGCAAAATTTGGTCTCTTGTGAGGAGAATATATGATTATGGGAAAAAGGGGGAGTTTTTGGCACTCAATCAATTTTTCAATTGGAATATCTCTCTTTGTGTCTAAATATGTGTGTTTGACTTAGAGATAGGAAAATGATTTTGATTTGCAAAAACAAACCAAGTGGTGGCAAAGAATGATCCAAATATGCCAAATTAGAGCCAAAAACAATTTGGTCTTCAATTTGAATCGATGTTGCATGTTTTGCATTGCTTTTTGATGTGTTGGCATAAATCACCAAAAAGGGGGAGATTGAAAGGGAAATGTGCCCTTGGGCAATTTCTATTATGTTTTGGTGATTAAGTGCCCAACACATTTAAATAAGTTCTCATGTGCTAAATAAAGAGAGAAGTGATAATCAAAGCAAAGGTATGTTTCTAGACTTAGTACATTGGTTTTTGTGTAATAATATATTTGTCTAAGTGCTAGAAACAGAGAAAAGAATAAAAGAAAAGAGATGCAAAAGACATGGCTTGGTACAGCCAAGACTCAGCTCAGTCTGGCACACCGGACTGTCCCGTGGTGCACCGGACAGTGTCCGGTGGTGCACCGGATAGTGTACGTCCGGTGCGCCAGGCTGAACTCCGGTGAATAGGCCGCTCTTAGGAAAACTTGGCGGCGTACGGCTATAATTCACCGGACTGTCCGGTGGTGCACCGAACTATCCAGTGAGCCAATGGCCGCCAGCGCAACGGTCGGCAGGGGGCACCGGACAGTGTCCGGTGCGCCAACCAGCCCGGAGTTGCAACGGTCAGCTGCGCCAGAAAAGGAAGGAGATCGCGCACCGGACATGAACAGTGGTTGTCCGGTGGTGCACCGGACTGTCCGGTGTGCCACCCGACAGAAAGCAAGAATTGCCTTCCTTGTTGGCCTCCAACGGCTCCTAGCTGCCTTGGGACTACAAAAGAGACCCCTAGGCGCATGGAGGAGCTACCCAAGCATTCACTAAGCAATCTAATACTCCCACACTCCGTCTCCGCGTACTTGATCGATCGTGTTAGTGATTTGAGCTCCGTTCTAGTTGTGAACTCTCTGTGTTTCAATTTGAGCTCAAGTCTTGGCTTGTGTGCGTGCGTGTGCTGTGGATTTGTGTGTGTTGCTTCCCAACCGTACTCTTGTGCTTTCTTTGTGATCAATCTTGTAAGGGCGAGAGGCTCCAACTTGTGGAGATTCCTCGCAAACGGGATACGATATAAGGAAGAAAAGTCGTGGTATTCAAGTTGATCTTTGGATCACTTGAAAGGGGTTGAGTGCAACCCTCGTCCATTGGGACGCCACAACGTGAAGGTAGGCAAGTGTTATACTTGGCCGAACCACGGGATAAACCACTGTGTCTCTTGTGCTGTCTTTCTCTGTGATTATTCTGATTTGCAAGAGCTCGCTCTATAGCCACTTGGTTCGATTGCACTAACATCTTTATAACCAAGCTTGTGGCTATTTAGTGTTGAATTTTACAGGATCACCTATTCACCCCCCCTCTAGGTGCTCTCAGCTGATCATGTCGATCCTCGAGTGAGCATAAATGTGAGCGTCGGGCTCCGCCTTCCATTTCCACCACCCGCGAACCAAAGACCAGCTCCAAAATCGTGTTGTAGCGTGCGAATTCGTCATTGCGCCAGGAGCGAAGTGCTACGCCACCATGGAGCCTCACCTCCATCGGCGCCCAGTGCCGGAATTCGGACCGAAGGCCTGTGCAGGACATGTGTGAAGCCAGCCGCGGCGATTCCGGGTGAGATTAGCGACTCATCGCCCACCAATTGCTCACCGGAGTTCGGCACCGCCGTGGATTCATCCCAGCGCATGGGCGAACGCCTTTTCTACCTACTACTTTGGTATTGCCCTAACCAGAGTGCTCATACGATTCCCCGCTTTGTTTTAAATCAGATTAGGGTTCCGGTAGTACACCGTCGGGGCAAACCAGCTCGCGCCGGTGATGGTGCTGCCGTGTAGGCACGACCACCGCCATCATCCGGCATCAGGGGGAGAGATAATCAGGACCATTGATGTATGAGGATGCGGTCAAGATTAGATTTTAGGATACCCCTTCAGGGTTGATTGTGGAACGTAGGATGCGATCGGGCGGACCAGAGCCTATCGTGGCTCTTTAAAGTCGTCGTCGTCGGATTCTAATCCGTGGGTCGCAGATGGGTACCGGTTCACATCAACCGAGATCTAATCTAACCCATCAATTTTGGATCACACGGTTGATATTAACTCGTACCCCTTCTGCTTGCGCATCTTGTAAAAGAGACCCTGCATTTTATCAAACCAACCCGTCGTCCATGACAGGTATAAAAGTATTTAGACAGAGGCCCTAAAATTTATGGTTTAGCCCCTGAACTTCTCAAATATAGTGCGCGCAGTCCAGGGCTCGTGGGAATTAAGTAAATGAATTTAGAAAATGAAATTCTAGTGTAAAAATAATCCCAGAACTTGTTTAATTTATAGAAAATCAATTTTAATTCCTTTTTGATCCATTCCAGTTGCATTAATTTGGTATTAATATTGTTTATCACTTAGTAACTCTGTTTAGTCATGAAACATAGATTAAAATTATCCACTTGAGTTATTCTATACTAAACACTTAATAACTTCAGAAAATCATAACTCTTTAACCGTAACTCCGAATTTAGTGTTTCTAGGACCTACGATCTCGTTACAATGCATAGATTATTATCATGTATTCTGTACTCATGTTTGGTGTGATGTTAATTTATCCTATACCATGTTTGTTTGTATTGCTTCGAGTAGATGAACAAGTGACCGAGTGTTCAGTAGGTGGAAATTGTTGAGCAGGAGCTCATTGAAGGCATGTTGTGCCCTTGATCACTTCTATTTACCCAATAATGTTCCTGTTAATCATTATGATCTACATAGGTTAATTTTGATGGGACCCAATAGGTCACCCCAGTTTGGCTATCTTTATACCTTATTTACCACTGAACTTTTGGGTAGTACCTGCTATTGCTTTATGTGGTTTTGGGTATTAAGATACACATTATTCATGATCATGATTTTATTATAAATTTGTTATTTACTGTTCATGACAAGATCATTATGTTAATTGGAACATGGAGAACCACCCGGGAAAATAGTGCTACCACAAGGGTGGTATGGGACGCCCTTGGCTGACTAATTAGGGAAGCTAGTAGATGACTACCTTACCCGAAAGGGGCAAGGGCAGTAGGGGAGTGGTCGGTGTAGGGAGGTTCTCAGGTTGATTTTGCTGCGATGGCAGTCAGACGGGGGATTCCTGCATTGCGCTCCCTATAAACTGTAGTGGGTTTTCTGAAGCTAGTGGGACTTTGTAAAGGTCTCGTAGTGTTACCTTGCCTCGCTTCCTTGGTAGAGGTGTATGAGACTCATGACCCCTTGGCGGATGGGTAACATGACTTGTGGGTAAAGATGTGCAACCTCTGCAGAGTGTAAAACTGGTATATCAGTCGTGCTCACGGTCATGAGCGGCTCGGACCCTCACATGAAATTAAGTTTAACTGGTCATTTGCACCACAATGTGGTTTTATTATTAATTTTGATCTATTATTACTCTGGGTTGGTATACAATTACATTTAGTAACTGCTAATAAAATTTGACCAACTTAATAAATGCAATGCTCGGCTTTAACCATTATTTGTTGATCAGTCTTACACTTCACATGAACTCCCACCTTTGGTGAGTTCATACACATTATTCCCCACAACTTGTTGAGCTATGATCTTTTGTGAGCTCACTCTTGCGATATATAAACTCCCCCCACAGGAGAAGAACAGGTGGTCCAGGAGGAGGCTTACAACAAAGAGTACGAGCTTATCTAGGTGGTGTCTCCCAGTCAGCTTTATGGCGCCGAGGAATAATATTTAGTTCGCTTTATTATTGTCATTTACTTTTGTAAGACTTCCGCTATGTAATAATAATACTTGTGATATGTATCTCTATACACTTTGTCATTATATGTGATGTTCTTCTTTAGCGCACATATGAGACGCGTCCGGCTTTATCCCTTCAATCCGGGTGTGACATTAGCGAGGATACTCTCCAGAACGTATTCGGCGTCATGCTTGTCAGAGGCTCTTCAGTACTGCTCCCATGATTCAGACATGGCTTGGTGATGATCTGTCTCATCGTGTCGTCGTGGCTTGATAGTACTAGGTCGGCTCTTCTCTCCTGTAGATGTGCTTGCCAGAGAGTCAGTTATCGTCTTGCTGGGTTGCTCGACAGGCAGGTTATAGGCAGCTACGCCTTGTTGGGTTGCTCGGTCGTATTGCACGGCGAGCGGGTTGGTCGGCAATTCCGTCTCACCGAGTTGCTTGGCAGGCGGGTTGGTCGGTAGCCCCGCCTTGTTCGGTTACTCGGTAGGCAGGCTGGTCGGTTAGTGGGCCATCTTCGGGAGGCCTTTTGGGCCTTCTTTAAGCACCCGGTTCCTAGGTACCCGACAACAACCCCCGATCCTTTGTGTAACTCCTTGGAGTTGCGCACAGGCATTTCTGGAGCGGTTGCCTTTTTAGGTGCGCACGAGCGCATCTGCTAGATGTAGCCCTCGAGTAATCCATGTGGATTGCTCGGGGGTTTATGCAATGTAAGGGACGCACCCTTTTCTGTGATGGTTTGTCACGCACTGGGGATGACTCCATTGGCCACTGCATAGCTCACCTTTGATGGTCAGGGTCTCTGGTCCGCGCGAGCGCATCTGCTAGATGCTGGTGTGGTCCATGTGGAACAAATATCTTATATTGGTCTTCGTGTAGATCTCCTGGCTTGTTGTGCCCTTGCCTCGTCTAAACAGAGCAGAACACAAGCGTAGGTTGCGGTGTAGACAAAAGCGCTACCGTGTGTAGGGATACTAAAGCGACATCGTCCTGTCTTCTCCGCCTATCACCCTTTGCCTCGGTACCACGCGTGCTACAGTTGGAGTTATGATGGCGGCAGCCCACGCGGAGCAGAGGTCAAAGGTCTTGCCTTGGTAACGCTTGAGTTACTATTCGACCTGGGTACTGTGGACGCAACGCCAGTCACTGGAGCGGACAAGTAGGGGTGGTAATTTGGCTCGGGCACGATGAGCCGGCTTAGGCTCGGTGAGGCTCGGCTCGAGCCGGCTCGCGAGCCAAAATGAGCCCGAGCCAAGCCTGGTTTTGCAGCTCGTCAAAACTGCGAGCCGAGCCGAGCCGGCTCGTCCAGCTCGCGAGCCGAGCTAACAACGTCAAGTATACTATTATACCATATTGTTATTATGTTTTGAACTATTTTATTGAATTTCTTGAACTTGATACGTGATACACTTATATTGTAGTCTAAAAATATATTATACATAAAATTTTTATCTTATATATAATAAAAAATATATAATTTATACTCTAAACGTGATTTAGTGTGAGGCTCGCGAGCCGAACCGAGCCTCTCGGTCAGGCTCGCTGAAAGGGAAATAGGCTTAACCTTTTCCCACAATTAATTTTGGTGGTTGAATGCCCAACACAAATATATAGACTAACTAGTTTGCTCTAGAATACATGTTCTACAGGTGCATAAAAGTTCAACACAAACCAATAAATATTGAAGTTATGGATCCAATTCAAAGGAGCAAAATAAACCAAGTGTGTTGTGGTCTGGCGCACTGGACTATCCGGTGCACCAGGACCGTACAGAGTCCAAACAACCACTCTCGGGTTTTTGCAGGCACGCCCCGCTATAATTCACCAGACTGTTTGGTGTGCCACCGGACTGTCCGGTGCACCAGCAGAGCAAAAGCTAAATCGCGCAACGATTGACCCTGACGCATGTATAGTGCGCGAATAGTGCGCGCCAAAAGTCAGAGCAGAAGTCAGAGGCGCACCGGACAGTGTTCGGTGTGGCACCGGACTGTCCGGTGCCACAAGAGGACAAGCTCTCCAACGGTGGACTGCTCCCGAACCCTAACGATTGGGTGACGTGGCAGCACACCGAACAGCCTACAGTACATGTCCGGTGGCACACCGGATTGTCCGGTGCGCCCATCGACAGCAGCCATCCCCAACGACCATTTTGTGGTTGGGGGCTATAAATACCCTGCCCCCAACCACCACCACACCAAGCACCCAAGCACTCTGAACATTGCATTCAATACAAGAGAAATAGACTCCACTCGAAGACACAATCAAAGCGATCGATCCACACAAAGTCCCCAAATCAACTCTAGTGCATTAGGACTTGTGAGAGGATCTCTTGTGTTTCTTTGTTGCTCTTGTTTGCTTGGCTTGGCCTTCATTTCTTTTCAATTCTTACTCTCAAGTGCTTTGTAAGCAAGGCAAGAGACACCAATTGTGTTGTGGTCCTTGTGGGGTCTAAGTGACCCGTGAGATTAAAGAAGAAGGCTCACTCGGTCTAAGTGACCGTTTGAGAGAGGGAAAGGGTTTAAAGAGACTCGGTCTTTGTGACCACCTCAACGGGGACTAGGTTCTTTAGAACCGAACCTCGGTAAAACAAATCATCGTGTTCATACGCTTGATTCGCTTTTGATTTGTTTTCCCCTCTCTCCCGGACTTGATTTAAGTTCTAACGCTAACCCCGGCTTGTAGTTTGTGTTTTAAGTTGTAAATTTCAGATTACACCTATTCACCCCCGCTCTAGGCGACTTTCAATTGGTATCGGAGCCTGGTGTTTCATTAGAGTCTAACAACTCGAAGTGATGTCGGGAGATCACGCTAAGAGGGAGATCGAAACCGGTGACAAGCTCGCAAGCCTTGGGAAGGCTCCATCAAGGGAGTCCGGCAACAAAGCCAAGGAGGAATCCCCTCCCTCCATCAAGTCGCGTCAGAGTGGCGACAAGAAAAAGAAGATGAATAAGGTGGTCTACTACGAGACCGACTCATCGTCGCCCTCCACATCAAGCTCCGAGGCATCCATCGCTTCTAAGCACCATGAGCGCAAGAAGTATAGTAAGATGCCCCTTCGCTATCCCCGTATTTCTAAGCACGCTCCTCTAATTTCCGTTCCCTTAGGCAAACCACCATATTTTGATGGTGAGGATTATTGTATGTGGAGTGATAAAATGAGGCATCACCTAACCTCACTCTACGAAAGCATTTGGGACATTGTTGAGTTTGGAGCACAGGTACCTAAGGTGGGGGACGAAGGCTACGACTCGGACGAGGTCGCCCAAATCAGGCGCTTTAACTCCCAAGCCACAACTATACTCCTCGCCTCCTTGTGTTGAGAGGAGTATAATAAGGTGCAAGGGTTAAAGAGCGCCAAAGAAATTTGGGACGTCCTGAAAACGGCGCACGAAGGAGACGAGGTGACCAAGATCACCAAACGCGAAACGATCGAGGGGGAACTCGATCGATTCATCCTCAATAAGGGAGAGGAGCCACAGGCAATGTACAACCGGCTCAAGACCTTGGTGAACCAAGTGCGCAACCTCGGGAGCACCAAGTGGGATGACCATGAAATGGTCAAGGTTATTCTTAGATCACTTGTTTTTCGTAATCCCACTCAAGTGCAACTAATCCGTGGAGACCCTAGATATAAATAGATGTCTCTCGAGGAAGTTATTGGCAAGTTTGTGAGCTTTGAACTTATGATCAAAGACTCCAAACATATTGTCAACTTGGAGCAAGGTGCCACCTCCACACCCGAGGTGCAACCCATCGCATTCAAGGCGATGGAAGAAGAGAAAAGGGAGTCTACATCAAGTAGGCTTCCAATCGACGCCTCCAAGCTTGACAATGAGGAGATGGCGCTCATCATCAAGAGCTTCCGCCAAATCCTCAAGCAAAGGAGGGGGAAGGACTACAAACCCCGCTCCAAAAGGGTGTGCTACAAATGTGGTAAGCCCGGTCATTTTATCGCTAAATGCCCAATGTCTAGTGATAGTGATAGGGGCGAAGACAAGAAAGGGAAGAAGGAGAAGAAGAGGTACTACAAGAAGAAGGGTGGCGATGCCCACGTGTGCCGGGAATGGGACTCCGACGAGAGCTCCACCGACTCCTCCTCCGACGAGGACGCCGCCAACATCGCCGTCAACAAGGGCCTCCTCTTCCCCAACGTCGGCCACAAATGTTTCATGGCCAAGGACGGCAAAAAGAAGATGGTACAATCTAGAACCACCCCCAAGTATACAACATCTAGTGATGAGGGTAGTTCTAGTGAAAACGAAGATGGTTTACTTACTCTTTTTGCTAACCTCAACATGGAACAAAAAGAAAAATTGAATGAATTGATAGGAGCCATTCATGAGAAGGATGAACTCTTGGACAGCCAAGAGGAATTCCTTATTAAAGAAAATAAAAAAAAACATGTTAAAGTGAAAATGCTTATGCTCAGGAAGTAGAGAAATGTGAAAACCTGACTAAAGAGATTAGCATTTGCCACGATTCAATTACCAGTCTTAGAAATGAAAATGCTAGTTTAAATGCTAAGATTGATAAATTGAATGAATCAATTTCTAGCCTTAGGACTGAAAATGCTAGTTTAATTTCTAAGGTTAGAGAGTTAAATGTTTGCAATGATTCCATTTCCTGTCTTAGAAATGACAATGCCATATTACATGCTAAGATAGATGAATTAAATATTTGCAAACCCTCTACATCTACTGTTGAGCATGTTTCTATTTGTACTAGATGCAGATATGTTAATGTTGATGCTATAAATTATCACCTTGCTCTAATTAAACAACAAAATGATCATATAGATCAATTAACTGCTAAAATCAATGAGCATGAAATTGAAAGCATGCTCTATAATGGGAGACGCCCTGACATTAAGGATGGCATTGGTTTCCAATAGGGAAGCAATTTCAAGCTTAATGCCCCTAAAAGATTATCTAATTTTGTAAAGGGCAAGGCACCCATGGCTCAGGATAATGAAGGCTACATTTTATATCCTGCTAATTATCCTGAGCACAAAATTAGGAAAATTCATGCTAGGAAATCTCATTCTGTTTCTCACCATGCTTTTATGTATAAGAATGAGGCATCTAGCTCTAGGCACTCCACTCATGTTAAATTTCCTAGAAAGAAAATTTCTACTGCATCAAATGAGCATAACATTTCATTTAATACTTTTGATGCATCTTATGTTTTAACTAACAAATCAGGCAAAGTAGTTGCCAAATATGTTTGGGGCAAACACAAGAGCTCCAAAACTTGTGTTTGGGTACACAAGGTGCTTGTTTCTAACGTGAAGGGACCCAAGACTGTTTGGGTACCTAAAAACAAGGCCCAAATTGTTTTGCAGGTTTATGCATCCGGGGGTTCAAGTTGGATAATTGATAGCGGATGCACAAACCATATGACAGGGGAGAAGAGAATGTTCTCCTCCTATGAGAAAAACCAAGATCCCCAACGAGCTATCACATTCGGGGATGGAAATCAAGGATTGGTCAAAGGTTTGGGTAAATTTGCTATATCCCCTGACCATTCCATTTCAAATGTTTTTCATGTAGATTCTTTAGATTACAATTTGCTTTCTGTTTCTCAATTATGCAAAATGGGCAACAACTGTCTTTTTACAGATGTAGGTGTTACTGTCTTTAGAAGAAGTGACGATTCAATAGCATTTAAGGGAGTGTTAGAGGGTCAGCTATATTTAGTTGATTTTAATGAGAACACAGCTGAGAGAACCTAGAGGGGGTGAATAGGTGACCTGTAAAAATCTAAAACTTGTAGCCACAAAACTTGGTTAAGTGTTAGCACAATGAAATCAAGTGGCTAAGGACCGAGCTCTTGTGGAACACAATGGTCACAAGGAAAACAAGCACAAGAGACACGGTGATTTATCCCGTGGTTCGGCCAAGTATAACACTTGCCTACTCCACGTTGTGGCATCCCAATGGACGAGGGTTGCACTCAACCCCTCTCAAGTGATCCAATGATCGACTTGAATACCATGATGTTTTTCTTTCTTATACTCTTTCCCGTTTGCGAGGAATCTCCACAACTTGGAGCTCTCGCCCTTACAATTGATGATCACAAAGAAGCACGAAAGTAAGGTTGGGAAGAGCAACACACACAAGACTCAAAGCACGAGCACAATCACGCACACAAGCCACAACTTGAGCTCACAACACAACTCAGGGAGTTCTCTACTCAAATGGAGCTCAAGTCACTATCTCAAAGAATCGAATGCGCGAGAATGGAGTCTTGGTGCTTAGGAATTATCAAGGAATGCTTGGGTAACTCCTCCATGCGCCTAAGGGTCCCTTTTATAGCCCCAAGACAGCTAGGAGCCGTTGGAACCCAACAAGGAAGGCAATACTTGCCTTTTATCGGGTGGCGCACTGGACAGTCTGGTGCACCACCGGACAGCCACTATAGCATGTCCGGTGCGGATCTCCTTCCATTCCTGGCGCAGCCGATCGTTGGATCTTCGGGCTGGTTGGCGCACCGGACACTATCCGGTGCACATCGGACAGTCCGGTGCCCCCCGCCGACCGTTGGCGTGGGCCACGCATCGCGCGCGGATTGCGCGGCCGACCGTTGCTCTGGCGGCCGTTGGCTCACCGGACAGTCCGGTGCACCACCGAACAGTCCAGTGAATTATAGTCGTACGCCGCCGACGAATTCCCGAGAGTGGCCAATTCGCCAGAGCCCAGCCTGGCGCACCGGACATTGTCCGGTGCACCCAGACTGAGCAGCAGTTGACTGTACACAGCCAACTCTTTTCCAATCCTTTTCTTTTCCTAATTCTAGCACTTAGACAAATATATTAGTACACAAAAACCAATGTACTAAGTCTAGAACCATACCTTCTTGTCGATTTGCACTTCATCTATCATTTGTCATATAATTACTCACTCAATATGTGTTGGGCACTTAATCACCAAAATATACTTGAAATGGCCCAAAGGCACATTTTCCTTTCAATCTCCCCCTTTTTGGTGATTTATGCCAACACATCAAAAAACAACAAATAGAAGTGCAACATCAATGCTATTGAGAACAAAAATAGTCTTTGACAAGATTTGACATATTTGGATCGTTCTTTGCCACCACTTGGTTTGTTTTTGCAAATCAAAATCATTTTCCTATCTCTAAGTTAAACACACATGTTTAGACTCAAAGAGAGATAATCCAAGAGTAAAAATAATCAAGAGCCAAAAACTCCCCCTTTTCCCATAATCAAACATTCTCCCCACAAGAGACCAAATTTTGATAGTAAGAGTATTTTGACAAATCAAAAGTTCTACTCTACTCTTTTTCAAAAATTTAACAAGTGGTAGCTGATCCATTTGCTTTGGCCTTATTTTCTCCCCCTTTGGCATTAAGCACCAAAACGGGATCAATCTTGGCCCCTTAACCCCATTGCCTCACAAAAATCATCAATTATGAGTAAAAAGGCAATAAGAGCATGGAGAAGAACTTGGAGTAAATTACCCTCTCATCGGAGTGCAGTGGAAGTCTTTCATGGTCCAAGTTCACCTTTCCCTTTCAATCCACCTTTGAGACTAGATTGAGTAAACTCAAGCACACGGTTAGTTTCAAAGGGTCAAGTTGTAGCACATCTCCCCCTAAATATGTGCATCACTCACACATGGACTTTTGAGGTCCGGGGATTGCTTGCACAACTTGAGCACCATAAACAACAAAATGCATAAAGGAACATGATCAAAGACATAAAACATATGTATGTTATAGATCAATCCAAGTTATGCGAATCTAAGACATTTAGCTCACTATGCAGCCTGCAAAAGGTCTTCTCATCTAAAGGCTTGATAAAGATATCGGCTAGCTGGTTCTCGGTGCTAACATAAAACACTTCGATATCTCCCTTTTGCTGGTGATCTCTCAAAAAGTGATGCCGGATGTCTATGTGCTTAGTGCGGTTGTGTTCAACAGGATTATCCGCCATGCGGATTGCACTCTCATTGTCACATAGGAGTGGGACTTTGCTCAGATTGTAGCCAAAGTCCCGGAGGGTTTGCCTCATCCAAAGTAGTTGCGTGCAACACTGTCCTGTGGCAACGTACTCGACCTCAGCGGTGGATAGAGCAACGGAAGTTTGTTTCTTAGAACTCCACGACACCAGGGACCTTCCTAGGAATTGGCACGTCCCTGATGTACTCTTCCTATCAACCTTGCATCCAGCATAATCGGAGTCTGAATATCCAATCAAGTCAAAGGTAGACCCCTTTGGATACCAGATCCCGAAGCAAGGCGTAGCAACTAAATATCTAAGTATTCGCTTAACGGCCACAAGGTGACACTCCGTTGGGTCGGATTGAAATCTAGCACACATGCATACGCTAAGCATAATGTCCGGTCTACTAGCACATAAATAAAGCAAGGATCCTATCATAGACCGGTATGCCTTTTGATCAACGGACTTACCTCCTTTGTTGAGGTCGACGTGTCCGTCAGTTCCCATTGGAGTCATTGCGGGCTTGGCGTCCTTCATCCCGAACCGCTTGAGCAAGTCTTGTGTGTACTTTGTTTGAGAAATGAAGGTGTCGTCCTTGAGTTGCTTCACTTGGAACCCAAGGAAGTAGTTCAACTCGCCCATCATAGACATCTCAAATTTCTGAGTCATCACCCTGCTAAACTCTTCACAAGATTTTTGGTTAGTAGAACCAAATATTATGTCATCGACATAAATTTGGCACACAAATAAATCACCATCACAAGTCTTAGTGAATAAAGTTGGATCGACTTTCCCAACCTTAAAAGCATTAGCAATAAGAAAATTTCTAAGGCATTCATACCATGATCTTGGGGCTTGCTTAAGTCCATAGAGCGCCTTAGAGAGCTTACACACATGGTCGGGGTACCGTTCATCCTCAAAGCCAGGGGGTTGCTCTACATACACCTCCTCCTTGATTGGCCCATTGAGGAAAGCGCTCTTCACATCCATTTGGAACAACCTGAAGGAATGGTGAGCGGCATAGGCTAATAGAATGCGAATAGACTCTAGCCTAGCCACAGGAGCAAAAGTCTCCTCGAAATCCAAACATGCGACTTGGGCATAACCTTTTGCCACAAGTCGAGCCTTGTTTCTTGTCACCACTCCATGCTCGTCTTGCTTGTTGCGGAACACCCACTTCGTTCCCACAATGTTTTGCTTTGGACGTGGCACCAGGGTCCAAACTTCATTTCGCTTGAAGTTGTTGAGCTCTTCCTGCATGGCCAACACCCAGTCCGGATCTAACAAGGCCTCTTCTACCCTGAAAGGCTCAATAGAAGAGACAAACGAGTAATGCTCACAAAAATTAGCTAATCTAGAGCGAGTAGTTACTCCCTTGCTTATATCACCCAAAATCTGGTCGACGGGATGATTCATTTGAATCGTCGCTCGTATTTGAGTAGGAGGGGCCCGTGGTGCTTCTTCTTCCATAACTTGGTCTTCGTGTGCTCCCCTTGATCACACGTCTCATCTTGAGGAACCTGTTCATCATCTTGAGTTGGGGGTGCACCGTCGTTGAGGAAGAAGGTTGATCTTGCTCTTTGTGTTCCTGTGGTCGCACATTTCCAATCGCCATGGTGCGAATTGCGTCCGTTGGAACATCATCTTCATCTACATCATCAAGATCAACTTGCTCTCTTGGAGAGCCATTAGTTTCATCAAATACAACGTCGCTAGAGACTTCAACCAAACCCGATGATTTGTTGAAGACTCTATACGCCTTTGTATTTGAGTCATAACCTAACAAAAACCCTTCTATAGCTTTGGGAGCAAATTTGGAATTCCTACCTTTCTTCACAAGAATGTAACATTTGCTCCCAAATACACGAAAATATGAAACGTTGGGTTTGTTACCGGTTAGAAGTTCGTATGACGTCTTCTTGAGGAGGCGATGAAGGTAGACCCGGTTTATGGCATGGCAAGCTGTGTTCACAGCTTCCGACCAAAACTGCTCAGGTGTCTTGAATTCTCCAAGCATCGTCCTTGCCATGTCTATAAGTGTCATGTTCTTCCTCTCTACCACACCGTTTTGCTGTGGTGTGTAGGGAGCGGAAAACTCGTGCTTGATTCCTTCCTCCTCAAGGTACTCCTCCACTTGAAGATTCTTGAACTCGGACCCGTTGTCGCTCCTTACCTTTTTCACCTTGAGCTCAAATTCATTTTGAGCTCTCCTTAAAAAGCACTTTAGGGTCCCTTGGGTTTCTGTTTTATCCTACAAAAAGAATACCCAAGTGAAGCGGGAAAAATCATCAACAATAACAAGACCATACTTACTTCCCCCGATGCTAAGGTAGGCGACGGGTCCGAAGAGGTCCATATGTAGTAACTCCAGTGGTCTTGATGTAGTCATCACATTCTTGTTGTGATGAGTGCTTCCCACCTGTTTACCTGCTTGACAAGCTGCACAAGGTCTATCTTTTTCGAAAGATACATTGGTTAGACCTAACACGTGTTCTCCCTTTAGAAGTTTTTGAAGGTACTTCATCCCAACATGTGCTAAACGGCGATGCCACAGCCAGCCCATGCTAGTCTTAGCAATTAAGCATGCATCTAGATCGGCTTCCTCCTTCAAAAAATCAACTAAATAGAGTTTGTCGTCTAGTACACCCTTAAAAGCTAGTGAACCATCACTCCTTCTAAAGACAGACACATCTATATTGGTAAACAGACAATTATATCCCATATTACATAGTTGACTAACAGACAATAAGTTGTATCCTAGTGATTCAACTAAGAACACATTAGATATGGAATGCTCGGAAGAAATAGCCATCTTTCCTAGACCTTTAACCATGCCTTGGTTCCCATCTCCAAAGATGATCGAATCTTGGGAATCTTTGCTCTTGACGTAGGAGGAGAACATCTTCTTCTCCCCCGTCATGTGGTTTGTGCACCCGCTGTCAATAATCCAGCTTAAGCCCCCGGATGCATAAACCTGCAAGGCAAATTAGGCTTGGGTCTTAGGTACCCAACTCTTGTTGGGTCCTACAAGGTTAGTTACAATATCCTTTGGGACCCAAATGCAAGTCTTGTATCCCTTGCATTTGGCCCCCAATTTCCTAGCAACCACTTTCTTATTTTTACATGAAAGTACAAAATTAGTGTTGCAGGCATGAAAAACAGTAGCAGATTCGTTGGACATTTTCTTAGGCGCATGATGAATAGCATTTCCCTTCCTAGGCCTACTTCTACCATGCACAAAAGTGGAACTCGAGGTAATCATAGCATGTGAATCATAAGCGCTATAATTCCTATTATAATGAGTATTCCTAGAAACTTTTCTATCATAAATGAACGCATGATTCTTTTGAATGCAAGTAGCCATAGGGGCCTTCCCTTTCTCCTTGTTGAGAATGGGAGCCCTTTGGCTTGTTAAGTTCTTGGCCTCTCTCTTAAAGCCAAGCCCATCCTTAATTGAGGGGTGTCTACCAACAGTGTAGGCATCCCTAGCAAATTTTAATTTATCAAAGTCACTTTTGCAAGTCTTAAGTTGAGCATTAAGACTTGTTACTTCATCATTTAATTTAGAAATGGAAATTAAATGTTCATCACAAGCATCAACATTAATATCCTTGCATCTATTGCAAATTACAACATTCTCTACACAAGAACTAGGTTTGTTAACTACTTCTAGCTTGGCAATTAAATCATCATTAATACTCTTCAAGCTAGCCACAGTTTCATTGGAAGTAGATAACTCAGAAGATAGTAATTCATTTCTCTTTATTTCTAAGGCAAGAGACTTTTGAACACTAACAAACTTGTCATGTTCCTCATACAGAATGTCTTCTTGCCTCTCTAGTAGTCTATCTTTCTCATTTAAGGCATCAATCAATTCATTAATTTTATCTACTTTTAATCTATCTAAGCCCTTAAATAATTCAGTATAGTCTACTTCATCATCACTAGATTCATCATCACTTGAAGTAGTATACTTAGGAGTTTCATGAACGCTTACCTTTTTCTCCTTTGCCATGAGGCAGGTGTGGCCTTCGTTGGGGAAGAGAAAGGACTTGTTGAAGGCTGAGGCAGCGAGTCCTTCGTCGTCGGAATCAGAAGATGAGCAGTCCGAGTCCCATTCCTTTCCGATGTGTGCCTCGCCCTTTGCCTTCCTATAGCTCTTTTGCTTCTCTTTCTTCCTGCCCTTTCCTTGTTCCTGGTCACTAGAGTTATCGGGACAATTTGCTATAAAATGACCAGTCTTACCGCATTTGAAGCAGGAGTGCTTTCCCTTTGCCTTGTTCTTGTTTGAGTACTCCTTGCGTCCTTTCAATGCGGTCTTGAAGCACTTTATGATTAGAGCCATCTCATCCTCGTTTAGTCCGGCCGCCTCAACTTGTGCCACCTTGCTAGGTAGCGCCTCTCTGCTGCTTGTTGCTTTGAGAGCAATGGCTTGAGGTTCGTAGATGGGCATTGGGCCATTCAATGCCTCATCAACGTATCTTGCTTCCTTGATCATCATACGCCCGCTTACAAACTTTCCAAGTATTTCCTCGGGCGTCATCTTTGTGTACCTAGGATTCTCACGGATTGAGTTCACAAGATGAGGATCAAGAACAGTGAAGGACCTGAGCATAAGTCGAACGACGTCGTGGTCCGTCCATCTCGTGCTTCCATAACTCCTGATTTTGTTGACCAGGGTCTTGAGCCTGTTGTACGTTTGCGTTGGCTCCTCTCCCCTGATCATTGCGAACCTTCCCAGTTCGCCTTCCACCAACTCCATCTTGGTGATCATGGTGGCGTCGTTCCCCTCATGAGAAATCTTGAGGGTGTCCCAAATTTGCTTGGCGTTATCCAAGCCGCTCACCTTGTGGTACTCGTCCCTGCACAAGGATGCTAGCAAAACAGTGGTAGCCTGTGCATTTTTATGGATTTGCTCATTAATGAAAACGGGTTTGTCAGTACTATCAAAAAGCATTCTGTTTTCAACAATCTCCCAAATACTTGGATGGAGAGAGAATAGGTGACTACGCATTTTGTGACTCCAAAATGAGTAATCTTCTCCATCAAAGTGCGGACGTTTCCCAAGAGGAATTGAAAGTAAATGAGCATTGGAGTTAAACGGAATACGAGAATAATCAAAAGAAAAGTTTGAGTCAACTGGTTTCTTTTTCTCGTCGTCATCGTCTCTTGGGGAAGAAGAAGATTCGTCGCTGTCGTAGTAGACGATCTTCTTGATGCACCTCTTCTTCTTCCCGTCTCTTTTCTTATGACTCGAGCCAGAGTCCGAGGGCTTATCATCTCTTGGCTCGTTGATGATGGACTCCTTTGTCTTGTCGTTGACCACCATCCCCTTTCCCTTAGGATCCATCTCTTCGGGCGATTAGTCCCTTTTGTGAAGAGAACGGCTCTGATACCAATTGAGATAACCTAGAGGGGGTGAATAGGTGATCCTATAAAAATCTAAAACTTGTAGCCACAAAACTTGGTTAAGTGTTAGCACAATGAAATCAAGTGGCTAAGGACCGAGCTCTTGTGGAACACAATGGTCACAAGGAAAACAAGCAAAAGAGACACGGTGATTTATCCCGTGGTTCGGCCAAGTATAACACTTGCCTACTCCACGTTGTGGCGTCCCAATGGACGAGAGTTGCACTCAACCCCTCTCAAGTGATCCAATGATTGACTTGAATACCATGGTGTTTTTTCTTTCTTATACTCTTTCCCGTTTGCGAGGAATCTCCACAACTTGGAGCCTCTTGCCCTTACAATTGATGATCACAAAGAAGCACAAAAGTAAGGTTGGGAAGAGCAACACACACAAGACTCAAAGCACGAGCACAATCACGCACACAAGCCACAACTTGAGCTCACAACACAACTCAGGGAGTTTTCTACTCAAATGGAGCTCAAGTCACTATCTCAAAGAATCGAATGCGCGAGAATGGAGTCTTGGTGCTTAGGAATTATCAAGGAATGCTTGGGTAACTCCTCCATGCGCCTAGGGGTCCCTTTTATAGCCCCAAGGCAGTTAGGAGCCGTTGGAACCCAAAAAGGAAGGTAATTCTTGCCTTCTGTCGGGTGGCGCACCGGACAGTCCGGTGCACCACCGGACAGCCACTGTAGCATGTCCGGTGTGGATCTCCTTCCATTCCTGGCGCAGTCGACCGTTGGATCTTCTGGCTGGTTGGCGCACCGGACACTATCCGGTGCCCCCAGCCGACCGTTGGCGTGGGCCACGCGTCGCGCGCGGATTGCGCGGCCGACCGTTGCTCTGGCGGCCGTTGGCTCACCGGACAATCCGGTGCACCACCGGACAGTCCGGTGAATTATAGTCGTACGCCGCCGATGAATTCCCGAGAGTGGCCAGTTCGCCAGAGCCCAGCCTGGCGCACCGGACACTGTCCGGTGCACCACTGGACAGTCCGGTGCACCCAGACTGAGCAGCAGTTGACTGTACACAGCCAACTCTTTTCCAATCCTTTTCTTTTCCTGATTCTAGCACTTAGACAAATATATTAGTACACAAAAACCAATGTACTAAGTCTAGAACCATACCTTCTTGTCGATTTGCACTTCATCCATCATTTGTCATATAGTTACTCACTCAATATGTGTTGGGCACTTAATCACCAAAATATACTTGAAATGGCCCAAAGGTACATTTCCCTTTCAACAGCTGAACTCAACACTTGTTTAATTGCTAAGACTAATATGGGTTGGCTCTGGCATCGCCGACTAGCCCATGTTGGAATGAAGAATCTTCACAAGCTTCTAAAGCGAGAACACATTTTGGGACTAACAAATGTTCATTTTGAGAAAGATAGGGTTTGTAGCGCATGTCAAGCAGGAAAGCAAGTTGGCTCTCATCATCCACACAAGAACATCATGACAACCGACAGGCAGCTTAAGCTACTCCACATGGATTTATTCGGCCCAATCGCTTACATAAGCATCGACAGGAGTAAGTATTTTCTTGTAATTGTGGATGATTATTCTCGCTTCACTTGGGTGTTCTTTTTGCAGGAAAAATCATAGACCCAAGAGACCTTAAAAGGATTCTTGAGACGGGCTCAAAATGAGTTTGGATTAAGGATCAAAAAGATAAGAAGCGACAATGGGACGGAGTTCAAGAATTCACAAATTGAAGGCTTTCTTGAGGATGAGGGCATCAAGCATGAGTTCTCTTCTCCCTACACACCTCAACAAAATGGTGTAGTGGAGAGGAAGAATCGAACTCTACTAGACATGGCAAGGACCATGCTTGATGAGTACAAGACTCCGGACCGGTTTTGGGCCGAGGCGATTAACACCGACTGCTACTCCATCAACCAGCTATATCTTCACTGAATCCTCAAGAAGACATCATACGAACTCCTTACCGGTAAAAAGCCCAATGTTTCATATTTTAGAGTCTTTGGAAGAGAATGTTTTATTCTTGTTAAAAGAGGTAGAAAATCTAAATTTGCTCCCAAGGCAGTAGAAGGTTTTTTACTAGGTTATGACTCAAACACAAGGGCATATAGAGTCTTCAACAAATCCACTGGATTAGTTGAGGTTTCTTGTGACATTGTGTTTGATGAGACTAATGGCTCCCAAGCGGAGCAAGTTGATCTTGATGAACTAGATGATGAAGAGGCTCCGTGCGTTGCGCTAAGGAACATGTCCATTAGGGATGTGTATCCTAAGGAATCCGAAGAGCCTCCACAAGCACAAGATCAACCGTCATCTTCAAATCAAGCATCTCCACCAACTCAAGATGAGGAATAGGCTCAAGATGATAAGGATGAAGATCAATAGGATGAGCCACCTCAAGAGGAGGACAATGATCAAGGGGGAGATAAGGAAAATGAAGACAAGGAAGATGATCAAGAAATTTAGGGACAAAGACCGCCACACTCAAGAGTCCACCAAGCAATTCAACGAGATCACCCCGACAACTCCATCCTCGGTGACATTCATAAGGGGGTAACCACTAGATCTCGAGTTGCACATTTTTGTGAGCATTACTCTTTTGTGTCCTCTATTGAGCCATACAGGGTGGAGGATGCACTAAGAGATCCGGATTGGGTGCTGGCAATGCAAGAGGAGCTCAACAACTTCACGAGGAATGAGGTATGGCATTTAGTTCCACGTCCTAACCAAAATGTTGTAGGTACCAAGTGGGTATTCCACAACAAGCAAGATGAGCATGGTGTGGTGACAAGGAACAAAGCCCGACTTGTGGCCAAAGGTTATTCACAAGTCGAAGGTTTGGACTTTGGTGAAACTTATGCACCCGTAGCTAGGCTTGAGTCAATTCATATATTACTTGCCTATGCTACTTACCATGGCTTTAAGCTTTATCAAATGGACGTGAAAAGTGCCTTCCTCAATGGACCAATCAAGGAAGAGGTCTATGTTGACAAACCTCCCGACTTTGAAGATAGTGAGTACCCTAACCATGTGTATAAACTCTCAAAGGCGCTTTATGGGCTCAAGCAAGCCCCAAGAGCATGGTATGAATGCATGCGAGATTTCCTTATCACTAATGGCTTCAAAGTCGGAAAAGCCGATCCTACACTCTTTACTAAAATTATTGCAAAAGATTTGTTTGTATGCCAAATTTATGTTGATGATATCATATTTGGGTCTACTAAAAAATCTACTTGTGAAGAGTTTAGTAGGATCATGGTACAAAAATTCGAGATGTCTATGATGGGGGAGTTGAAGTATTTACTAGGATTTCAAGTCAAGCAACTCCAAGACGGCACCTTCACCAGCCAAACTAAGTACATTCAAGACATAATTAACAAGTTTGGAATGAAGGATGCCAATCCCATCAAGGCACCCATGGGAACAAATGGGCATCTCGACCTCGACATGGGAGGTAAGTCCATAGATCAAAAGGTATACCGGTCGATGATAGGATCTTTACTCTATTTGTGTGCATCTCGACCAGATATTATGCTTTCCGTATGCATGTGTGCAAGGTTCCAAGCCGATCCTAAGGAAGTTCACCTTAGGGCCATGAAAAGAATCATGAGATATTCAGTTTACACTCCTAAGTTTGGGCTTTGGTACCCCAAGGGATCTACTTTTGATTTAATCGGATATTCCGATGCCGATTGGGCAGTGTTGGGGGCCTTCGGCTTACGAAGGTCCTCAAAAACAGGATTTAATAGTATTTCTGGAGTATGATGTGTGAACAGGTATCTTTGGACTCGAATCGGTATCACAGTAGGAGAAGCCCAAAATAATACGAAGGTTGATACAGCGCCGAAGATGTGAGCGGGAAAGCTTCGACGTGGTAGCAGAAAATGGAACCGGCTTAAAGATGAAAAGGCTATTCAGACCTTGGTGGATTACTATAGAATTATTATCAAATGTAAAGGGCATGAATGTAATTTTGTATGGGCTGTGTCCCGTGCCTATAAATAGGTGAACAGTACCCCCGTACTGGTCACGCTGATTTGGCATTTGCTTTTGCGTCACACCTGTACTTTCATCTCCTTTCAAGCTAAAGGTACATTTGTAATTCGATGTCATTTCTGTTTCTTCATAATAATAATGCGAAAATAAGTTGATAATAATATATAATTGTTTATGTTATCCTTCATATTCCTTATGAGTCATTCTTCGTCACTGTATGCTGTGTTTATGAAGGTACGCCCTTCATAACCTTCGTTCGAAAATCATTATATCCTAAGGGAAATAATGCTTCGAAGGATGAAGGACTTTACCGATTAACATTCTCTGTGTTGCCTTGTTCTTAATTCATAGCATTTGAGAACAAGTCCCCAACATTGGCGCCCACCTCCGGTGAACTCACTTCCACTCTTTGAGTTTTTGAACATCTTCGGCGATCATAAACCTTCGCTATGGCGCCGAAGAAAGCTTCAACAACTGGGGCTGCAGCTTTGCAACCGCTGGACCACAATCAAGAGACTGTCTCCCTTCGGGAGGCCCGAAGCCAGAAAAGGAAGGTTGTCAGTCCGACACCGCCAGAAGATGAGATAGACCAAGAAATCAGAGACATGGAGATGCTTCATCAACAGGTGCAGAGGAAGAAGGAAAAGATAGCCAGGCTAGCTGAACTGCAAAGGCAGATAGACGAAGCCTCTGAAGAAGTTCGTCATCTTACTCAGGATGAGCAACACCGAAGGCCTCAGCACCAAGACCTTCATCAGGAGGGTTTCCCCAACGAAGATGACTGGTATGACAACTTCCATCATGGGAATTTTGTTTTTGATGATGCTTCTCCTCTGTCCGCTGAGCTGCAGGCTACACCTTGGCCTCCATCTTACAAGCCGCCTCAGCTTCCCATATTCGACGGCCACTCAGACCCGAAGCAGTTTTTGATGAGCTACGAAGCAACAGTATCTTCGTATGGTGGCAATGCTGCAGTCATGGCCAAATCTTTTGTTATGGCTGTCAGGAGTGTTGCTCAAACCTGGTATTCTTCCCTTCGACCAGGAACGATCACTTCATGGCAAAAGCTGAAGGATTTGTTGTTAACCAGCTTTCAAGGGTTTCAGACGAAGCCGGTCACTGCTCAAGCTCTATTCCAGTGCACCCAGGATCACGAAGAATACCTTCAGGCGTACGTCCGAAGGTTCTTGCGTTTAAGGGCACAGGCACCAACAGTGCCCAACGAAATTGTCATTGAGGCCATGATCAAGGGGCTTCAGCCAGGACCTTCAGCTCAGTACTTTGCTAGGAAGCCTCCTCAAACTTTGGAGAAGCTTCTCTAGAAGATGAACGAGTATATTCGGGCCGATAATGATTTTCGTCAAAGAAGGGAGGAGGCTTTCAGGTTTTCTGAAATGACCAGGGGCTTCGGAGGGAGGTTCTATCCGAGGCACGTTAGGTCAATTCACAACTCTACCCAAAATGATGATAGGGGGAGCCAGCAGCAAAGGCCACAGTGCTCCTCACAGGCTTCGGGGCAACAGCAAGGCTCCTTCCGACCACCAGCTCCAAGAGGCAGAGGCGCCAGGGGCTTCGGCGGAAGATTTGGAGATCAACCAAGAAGAATCTTTTGCTTGTTTTGTGGTGAGAACAAAGGCCATACCACCAGGATGTGCCATGTTACCATCCAGAAGCAAAAGGAAATAGCCGAAGCTGCAGCACAACAGACTCAGCCGAAGCAGGTCATGCATACTGCTTCGTATCATTCGCCTTACATCCCAGAATATGTAGGCAATCACCCTGCAATATCTGTTGCTTCGGCGAGTCAACCTCAAGCTTCCTGGCAACAGCCTCCGCCTCCACCACCGCTGCAACAAGGTCAACAGCCAGAAGGGAGCCAATATGCTCCACACCAAAGGGACTTCAGAGAACAGTCCGAAGCTCGCACAGTCAACAGCACTGTGCCAGAGTCGAAGCACATCTATTGACAAATATCCTACCTTGATAGCAGTCTTTTTCATTCAGTTCTATTTTCTGTGCAATAAAGGATATTTTTTAGATTTCATGTAATAGTTTCGTTGTTTGCCACAAGGAAAATATATTTTCTCCACAGACTTAAGTTGTTGAAGCTTAAAGATTTGTGATAACAAGGAGGACCTTCGAATTATCAAAAATTCTTCGAAGCAACAAAAAGTCGTTCTAAGGAACGCAGAGTAAGTTTGCTGAAGTCACAAAAAGCCGTTCCAAAGGGAGCGCAGTGTAAGTTTTCTGCTCCAAAGTCGTTCCAAAGGGAATGCAGAGCTTACAGCAAAAAGTCAACGCTGATACCGCCTAAGTAAAAGGCGAAGCGCGAAAAGTCAACACGAGTACCGTTGAAAGTAAAAGGCGAAGAAGCTCCTAAGGGAGGCTTACAGCGAAAAATAAACGCTGATTCCGCTGAAGTAAAAGGCGAAGAAGCTCCTAAGGGAGGCTTATAACAAAAAGTCAATGCTGATTCAAAAAGATTATGTGTTTTATCGCAGGGATGTGCGTGTATCTTCAGAATAAATACTATCATACATAGCATAACATCATCACATCATTTCGCATAGCATAAGCATCATACATCATGCTGCATATGGCACAAGAAGGGGACACAATATCGATCTTCAGAAGAATGTTTTGAAAAAGGAGAAAATCATTATTGATCTTCGGAGAAAATATCGTCTCGAAGTTTGATGTTATTCATCAGAACGCTACGGATATTGTTGTGATAAATAAAAATTCTTCTTCACGAAGCATGAAAAGAAGGGAAGGTGTTTTTTCGTCAAAGACTCAAAAACGGTACGTATGTAAAATTTCATGCATCGTAAAGAATTGAACAATAAAAACAGGTATATTATATTCAGGGTTACAAAATGTTACACATGTTACATTTCAGAAGTTTTTACAATAGTACTTAATCTTCTCTCAGAACAACTTCCGCAGCTTCGTTCAGGAGCCGATTAACAACTTCATCCATGAAAAGAAGGGAAGGTGTTTTTTCGTCAAAGACTCAAAAACGGTACGTATGTAAAATTTCATGCATCGTAAAGAATTGAACAATAAAAACAGGTATATTATATTCAGGGTTACAAAATGTTACACATGTTACATTTCAGAAGTTTTTACAATAGTACTTAATCTTCTCTCAGAACAACTTCCGCAGCTTCGTTCAGGAGCCGATTAACAACTTCATCCATGATAGCTTCAGCCATCTTTTTAATTTCGTCGTCTCCTTTCGGCTGAGGGCCCGGAGACGCTTTAGTAGGATCTGAAGGAGGACAGGATACGACTACATTGCTATTACAAATTGTGAACGAAGTTCAAAACCAAAAATTACAACACAATAAAAACCATTAGTTAATACCTATTTGCCCTTCGGGATCTGCGTTTTTTTCAGCAGCCTCAGCTATTTCTCTAGCATCGTGAATGCCCTTTTCGCTTTTTTGGATAATTTCTCGGGGCCATTTCTCGGCCACCGTTATCCCAGACATCGGTGAAAAATTTCCCACCAACCATGCTAGCTTCGGCTGAAGGATCTCTCGCATCTTCGAAGGACAAGGTAGCTTCGGATTGCGCTAAAATCTTTACATGATCGCAGCCCTTTTTCTCCAAAATGGTGGCAATTCCCCTGGCACCCGAGAAAGCACATATGTCTCCGCGGCTATTTAAAATTTCCTCGAAGGCCTCAGCTTCGTGATTAATCCATTCGATGGGACCTTCGGGGTTGCCTCTTGTAAAGTTTTCTTCGCTCGAGAATGCGTCGACGCTGGTGAAGCTAGCTTTCAACTTTTTAACACACTCCATAGATTTGTTATAGCATCTTTTCTTGGACGAACGAAGCTCTTCAACAGTTCTCTCTAAATGATTTGCCCATTGGTCGCTGAGTTCTCGCTTCGTTTCTTCAAGTATGCGTTCCTCTTTGGCTCTAGCCAGTTGTTTTCGAAGATCTTCAATTTCACGCTTTTGAGCTTCAGCTTGACCTTTAAAAGTAGCTTCGTCTTCTTTTATTCTATTTATCAATGAATGTAGTATTTTATCTTTTTCGAGACCTTCGTTCCTCAGTTCAATTACTTCGGAACGAAGGTTACTCAGGGCTATAGCGCACCCTTCGTCTTCGGCATCTTTTTGGGCCCTGAGGGCATTGCTAAGTATCAGGCCCTGCAAACAAAAATGTATGTGCGTCAATAGACTTAAGCAAACGAAAAATTTTTGTCTCAACAAAAAATACAAAGATCCCATCTGTTGCACCTTTAAGCTATTGTATGCCAGGCTGTCGGCCAGATCGTTTTTCGACAGCACCGAGAGCCCGTCTTCTAGTGTTGGGAATCCGAAGCTCTTGCTCATCTCCCGACAGACAGAAATCTCCTTGCTGTCAGGGAGACAATACAAAAAGTCTTCTTCTCCACTGCCATTGAATATTAACGCCCCCTTTGGATACTTCAGTTTTTGGGCGTAGAGCTGGGCCTCTTGCTTTTCTTTTTCTGATAATTTTTTCCCCGAAGCATCACGAACAATATAATCAAGGACTTTGGGGGATGCTTCGGGGGCAATAGCACTGATTTCTTCAACAAGAATAGGCTCTGTTATTTTTTCTTCCTCGGTTTCTAAGGATTTTACCTTCGCGGGCTCTGAGGGCCCAGCTTCAGCTTCAGTTACTTCCTCTGGAGCCTTAGTATCAGGAATTTCAGTTTTCGCTTCGGGAATGGCAACAGTCTTCTTCGGAGATGTGCTTGAGGATTTAATTGTTTCCAGAACATCTAGCACATTGACCATTCTCTTTCTTTTCGGAGTCACCGCTGGCACCTTTTGATTTTTTATTGTCTCAACATTTGCTGAAGGACTTAGAACTTCTGATATTTTTGATCCCTCAGTTGGTCCTTTTACTTCTTCCATTTTTTCTGTCGATGGCGCTTCAGCCATCTCTTTGGTTTCTGGTAACAACATCTTTGGTTCTTCCAATTCTATCCTTGTTAGCGCTTCGGCCATTTCTGCGACTTCTGGCAGCAAGGTTGGCTTAGTTGGCTTTTCAGCTTCGGTGGCCGAAGGAGTCTCTCCGGTGAACTCAGGCACCGAGGCTGGTTCAATATAGCGTGGCCGATGTGTGAGGACCTTTATCCTTTTTCTTTTCGGTTCTGGCTCGCTAGGAGCAGTTGCAGCTTCTTCTTTCGCAGAAGTTGTGTTTTTTCTTTTCTGCCCTCGAATGGGATAACGATAGTCAGGGTAGACAAACCCGATTGCGTCAAACACCCGGTTCAGTCTTTTCTTTTTTCGGCCTCCGAAGGCTGCTGACAATGCAGTATCTTCAGCCTTCGAGTAAACCCCAAGCAGCTCATCACTTAAATTTTCAATGCTTTTTAGCCAGTCATCATCTGGCTCAACGAATTTATCTCCAAACTTGAAAGTATACTTCAGCCTGATAAGGCCACCTTCGTCAGCCTCCTTTATGGTCTCTTGCGGCATTTCCCATTTTTCCGCAAGCGGTCATACTCTGAAGGCAATATGCTCTTGGACCAAATCTCTCGTTCCAATAAAAGAACAAATAACTCCGAAGGCTCTCTGGCATTCTTCGGCAGCTTCATTCATTTCAACCTTCGGCCTCCGCAGGCCGAAGCTTTGCCAAATAGGGCGCATAATTATACCTTTGATATCTTCTCGTGCTTTCAGGTCATTCTTCACATAAAACCATTCTGTCATCCAGTCGCCGGGCCATCTCTTCCGAAAGGTTGGCACGGGACAGCTTGACCCAGACTGAGAAACGAAATTGTAGCAGCCAAAATTATTGTGATACTGTTCCTTACCCCAAGGTTTTGTCTCGTATGATAATTCATGTATGTTACAGAAACTTTTCGCATCAGGTTCTAGACCTTGGCTTCTCATGGCCCATACGAAGATATTCAGCCTTATAATTGCTTCGGGGGTAAGCTGATAAAGATAGACTTCAAACATTTTCAGCACCTCCACGACAAAGCTGCTCAGGGGAAATCGTAGTCCAGCTTTCAAAAAGCTTCGGAACACTACGACTTCATTTTCCTCAGGAGTCGGGCAAGTTTTCTCTCCTTCGTCGACCCTCACAATGGATAAATCCCGGAAGTATCTTCCCCTCATGTTGACAAGATGATTTTCTTTGATACCTGATTTGCCAAAAACTGAATGGCTTGGTCGCCAGGGCCGATCTTCGGAGTCTTCACCACCACTATCCACATCATAACTATCGCTGTCACTAGTATCTTCGGACAAACCTTCTAAAATCTCTTTGGTGATTTTTTCTGTGTTGGTTTCGACATTGCTATAAGAAACCCTAGGTTCTTCTCTTCATCGAGACTCAGCTTCATCTCAGCAGCAGCCTTCTTATCTTCAGACATCTTCGGAAACACTAAAAAACTGTTTCCAATGCCGAAGCCTCAAAACTTAAAAAGCTAAGCAAATCTTGGTGCGCAAGAGCTAAAAATTGAGTGAGCGGGAGCAGATGGCAAGAGAGTGTGCCAAATGAGCTTGCGGTATGATCTTATTTATACGCCCAGTGCGTTGAAAATTGAAAGACCCCGCCTGTCAGTGAATGTTGCTATTCTAGCAAAAGGAAGGTGTTTTTTCGGACCTTCGGCTTAAAGCCTTCGTCCATGTCGCAATCTAAATTTATTATTTTAAACAAATTAATATTGCGAGGGGCTACTGTTGGGGGCCTTCGGCTTACGAAGGTCCTCAAAAACAGGATTTAATAGTATTTCTGGAGTATGATGTGTGAACAGGTATCTTCGGACTCGAATCGGTATCACAGTAGGAGAAGCCCAAAATAATACGAAGGTTGATACAGCGCCAAAGATGTGAGCGGGAAAGCTTCGGCGTGGTAGCAGAAAATGGAACCAACTTAAAGATGAAAAGGCTATTCAGACCTCGGTGGATTACTATAGAATTATTATCAAATGTAAAGGGCATGAATGTAATTTTGTATGGGCTGTGTCCCGTGCCTATAAATAGGTGAACAGTACCCCCGTACTGGTCACGCTGATTTGGCATTTGCTTTTGCGTCACACCTGTACTTTCATCTCCTTTCAAGCTAAAGGTACATTTGTAATTCGATGTCATTTCTGTTTCTTCATAATAATAATGCGAAAATAAGTTGATAATAATATATAATTGTTTATGTTATCCTTCATATTCCTTATGAGTCATTCTTCGTCACTGTATGCTGTGTTTATGAAGGTACGCCCTTCATAACCTTCGTTCGAAAATCATTATATCCTAAGGGAAATAATGCTTCGAAGGATGAAGGACTTTACCGATTAACATTCTCTGTGTTGCCTTGTTCTTAATTCATAGCATTTGAGAACAAGTCCCCAACAGGCAGGGTGTAAAAATGATAGGAAGAGCACATCAGGGACTTGTCAGTTTTTGGGGAGATCCCTGGTGTCATGGGCTTCAAAGAAACAAAACTCAGTAGCTCTTTCCACCGCCGAAGCCGAGTATATTGCTGTAGGTCATTGTTGTGCGCAATTACTTTGGATGAGGCAAACCCTCATGGACTATGGCTACAAATTGAGCAAAGTCCCTCTCTTATGTGACAATGAGAGTGCAATTCGCATGGCGGATAATCCCGTTGAACACAGCCGCACTAAGCACATAGACATTCAGTATCACTTTTTTAGAGATCACCAACAAAGGGGGGATATCGAAATTGCTTATGTTAGCACCAAAGAACAATTAGTCGATATCTTTACAAAGCCTTTAGATGAGAAATCCTTTAGCAAACTTAGGAATGAGCTAAATATTCTTGATTCGCGGAATTTTGATTGAAACATTGCACACATAGCTATTTTATATACCTTTGATCATGTCTCTTTCATTTGGCACATATACATATTTCTTATTCTTTTTGTGCCTAAGATAAGACTAATATGGTTCAATGAGCATCTTTTGTATTAAGTCTTAGATTGAAAGGGAAATGGAGTATTCGGCAAAGACATCGCTTCTACTCAATTCCATCGGTATTATCTACCCTTTGCCGGTATTCCGTCATCTCTCCGATTGATATACTCTTTCACTCACATTTCTTTTATCAATGGGGGAGAAAATATAAGAAGGGCTCTCAAAGTCTCCGTTTTTGGCGATTAATGCCAAAGGGGAGAAAGTATTAAGCCCAAAGCAAAGGACCGCACCACCACCTAATTTTAATTGTGTTTCGATTTTTTTTAAATTGGTATATTTCAAAGTGGTATCTAATTGATATATTTAAAGGAAGATTTTCAAAATTAGTATCTATTAAAACCCTCTTGAAAACTAAGAGGAGAGTTTCATGCAGGGGGAGTTTTGTTTAGTCAAAGCAAAAACATTTGAAACAGGGGAGAAAATTTCAAATCTTTAAAATGCTTTTTGCAATCTTATTTCTATAACTTTGACTATTTGCAAAAGATTTTCCAAAAGAATTTGCAAAAACAAAACAATTGGTGCAAATGTGGTCCAAAATGTTAAATAAAAGAAAGCAATCCATTCAAATCTAGTGAGATTATCAATTGGTTTAATTCTAAGTAACCTATGCACTTACCTTATGCAAACTAGTTCATTTCTGCACTTTATATATTTGCTTTGGTTTGTGTTGGCATCAATCACCAAAAAGGGGGAGATTGAAAAGGAAATAGGGTTAACCTTTTCCCACAATTAATTTTGGTGGTTGAATGCCCAACACAAATATATAGACTAACTAGTTTGCTCTAGAATACATGTTCTACAGGTGCATAAAGGTTCAACACAAACCAATAAATATTGAAGTTAGGGATCCAATTCACCACCGGACTGTCCGGTGTGCCACCGGACTGTCCGGTGCACCAGCGGAGCAACGACTAAATCGCGCAACGGTCGACCCTGACGCATGTACAATGCGCGAACAGTGTGCGCCATAAGTCTGAAGCGCACTGGACAGTGTCTGGTGTGGCACTGAACTGTCCGGTGCCACAAGAGGACAAGCTCTCCAATGATCGACTCCTCCTGAATCCTAACGGTTGGGTGACGTGGCGGTGCACCGGACAGCCTATAGTACCTGTTGGGTGGCGCAGCAGCCATCCCCAACGGCCATTTGGTGGTTGGGGGCTATAAATACCCCCCAACCACCACCACACCAAGCACCCAAGCACTCTGAACATTGCATTCAATACAAGAGTAATAGACTCCACTCCAAGACACAATCAAAGCGATCGATCCACTCAAAGTCCCCAAATCAACTCTAGTGCATTAGGACTTGTGAGAGGATCTCTTGTGTTTCTTTGTTGCTCTTGTTTGCTTGGCTTGGCCTTCTTTTCTTTTCAATTCTTACTCTCAAGTGCTTTGTAAGCAAGGCAAGAGACACCAATTGTGTGGTGGTCCTTGCGGGGTCTAAGTGACCCGTGAGATTAAGGAAGAAGGCTCACTCGGTCTAAGTGACAGTTTGAGAGAGGGAAAGGGTTGAAAGAGACCCAGACTTTGTGACCACCTCAACAGGGACTAGGTTCTTTAGAACCGAACCTCGGTAAAACAAATCACCATGTTCATCTGCTTGATTCGCTCTCGATTTGTTTCCCCCTTCTCTCCCGGACTTGATTTAAGTTCTAACGCTAACCCCGGCTTGTAGTTTGTGTTTTAAGTTGTAAATTTCAGATTACGCCTATTTCCCCCCCCCCCTCTAGGCAACTTTCACTCGCAACATGACCGAGCCGAGCTTGGCTCGGCTCGCAGCTGCACCGAGCCATATCGAGCCGAGCCAAGCCGGGCTCGGTTCGGCTCGTTTCCAGCCCTATGGACAAGTATACGTCCTTTTTGCAGTTAATGCAGAGGCGCACTGTACTTCAGGGCTGACGTCGGGCTTCCCCGATGGCTCACGTCACATGTTGTAGAATACGTGGCAGCACCGAGCCTCACCTTGTGAGGGGAGTAGTGGTTGGGACCGCCCCTCCTTGTGACAGCTCCGACCCGCCCTTTGCTGGGGGTTCGCAAGGTATTCGGGGGAGGTCTCATCTCCTCCGGTGTCGGCCAACACATGGTAGCACCAAACCCCTTAGGCCAGAGGTCTGGGTGGTCCGCCATGAGGGTTGGAGCCGCTTCCGAGGGTTTGGCCCTCGGGCGTAGGTGCCGAGAGCTATCGTCTTCAAGACACGTGGCTAGCCCTGACCCCGTCCGCTGGGGTTCTAGAGTCCTGATCACAGGTGTTGGTCTTCACCCGAGCCTAGTGGCCTTACTAGGCAGTCCCACCCGCTGGGCTAGGGCGGACCACCATTAGCACAGTGTCTAAGGGTAGTTCTAGGGGGTCCACCTTGACCTACTAATAGTGGGCATCCCAATCTTGAGGTATCGACATTGTGGCCTCTAGGCCCACCTCGGGTGAGGTGGAAAACCCTTAGGTGGGGCCATAACTATGCTTTATTTCTAAAAGGTGTCCTATCTGTGGCCTCTCGCCTGGTGACCTGCATTGAAAAGGCCTCCCTGCACACGGCCCCGTTATGGTGCTTAACGGCGTACCTATGGGGTCCCCGTTCTGATTGCCTTCAATCCTCTGGATTATGCTTCTGGACCTTGCCAAGCAGGATTTCAGGACATGTCCCTTGGTCAGGATAAGGTTTAGGCCTCTAGGGGCCAAGCCCTAGGCATTGGAACAGTCATTCTAGGATGGTGGAGCATGCATGCTTAGGGTACAGGACCAGGCTAAGCAGCTACACGGTTCCAGACCACCCCTGAGAACATGGTCCTTTCCTCTAGATCTATCCCCTTGTGACCCTATCCTTACCCATTATAAGGAAAGGTTCTAAAACTAACTGATAAGGAGGAAACATAATCCAGGTTGAATGTAATTAGAAATTGGATCTCACATTGGATCCTCCCATAATCAATTCTCCAATAGTAGTGTTTATTCTAGCCGATCCTAGTTTGGAGCATCCCTCGAGTTTGGACGAGGTCCAGACCTCTAAGTACTCATCCCGAGGTACTGGGTCAACTGTTCTAGGGTGGTGGAGCATGTAGGCTTAGGGTACAAGACCAGGCTAAGCGGCTACATGGCCCTAGACCACCCCTAAGAATGTGATCCTTTCCCTGGACCAAGCATTCAGTGATCGAATCCTCATTCATTATCAAGTGATGTTCTAAACCAGGTGCAATAATAGGCACTATTATTCGGGTTTCATGATTACAAAAGAAGTTTATATCATTAAAAGGGGTAGAGGGAAACAACATGCGTAAACAGGAAAAGGAAACCAATGGATGAGAACTGTTTTTTCCTTCGCCATGGGATACATGTGTCACCCAAGACCGTATTTATAAGGGCGACTCTCACCAGGCTAGGCCTCGGATGGCACCAGAGACTAGGTTTATGAGGGTCGACCTTACCGGACTGGGACATAGATAAATGTAACCCTGTTACAAAGGAAGAGTTTGGTCTCATGCTACCTTTCGGGTGTAAGGCTCAGGGTTGACCTAAATCGCATAAGCTCCACTGCGCTAGCCTTGCTCTTGGCCCATGGGGACCTACCAATGAATTCCAAGGAGGCCATGTTAACAAATGCATAGCCTTTGTTATTATGGATTTCTAAAACCCATTGACAAGTAGAAGAAGTCATCCCCCGCAAGCGGGGGAGATGACTCCATCTACTATGGAGCATAGCAGTCGATCGTCGGTGGTGGCCTCGCCCGTGCCTGGCTACCGGATGGCAGTGACCACCTCGAATACCACTGTGCTCTGTCAAGGGTCGCCGCCTGTGACCCCGCGCATGACAGAGCCTAAATGAGGGCCAACGGCGGGAACCTCAAGCATCATGTTTGAGGTTTCCACCGCCTCATATCTGATGGTGTTGGCACGGTTGTTGATGTGCCACCTAAGATCGACGACGAGCATGTTGAGGCGTCACTTTTCTGCCTTTCGCCAAATGTTAGCGAATCCACCTCGACCGAGCTTGTCGGCGGATGAGTGGGGTGTCATCAGCAAGGGGCCAGGCTAAACGCCCCTCCCCCTACCTGGCACGCAAAATGTCGTGGTTTCGGAAACCAGGGGACAATAAGATTTGTGTTTGGCAAGGGTGCTAGCATGGACTCACTCTGAATGGTGAGCCACAGGTGGCTCGAAGGTGGATCTGAGACAGAGGGTTATACTGGTTCAGGCCGGAGCCCTAGTCCATTGTAGTGCCGATCGTAGTATTTCTTGGAGCGTGTTACAGTTTGGTGCTTGTGTGTAGTTTTGTTTTTGAAGATGGGGGTTGTCTTGCCCTTTTATCACTGAAGGGTAGACTTTACAATGAGAACTTGTATTCTACTAGAGTGGAGTTTGGCCTCCTGCTTCTGGGCGGCGTAGCCCCTACGGTGTCGTCTGCTAGGTCGTGTGTCACTGTACCCCTGGTATGGCGTCGCGTCTTATCCATTCGCCATATGGGTTCCTGTAGCTATTCTGATGCAAACGTAGTGGTGCTTGGTGGGTCCTGCTGAGTCGGCTCGTGGTGAGGTTTAGGGACATCTTCAGTACAACTTCATCTTTCATCATCCCCTCTGTGTGACCTTCCATCACGCATAAAGCGTACGCTTAGTATGGCGTATTGCCCCGTCCCTTCTGGCATATGGGTCCCTATAGAGACCCCGATGGTGAGGACCCCATGGCTGGGGTTGACTAGCCCCACCGGTCAACGGGGATACTCTCCAGAATGTATTTGACGTCGTGCTTGTCAGAGGCCCTTCGGTACTGCTCCCATGGTTCGGACATGGCTTGGTGATGGTCTGTCTCATCGTGCCATCGTGGCTTAATAGTACTAGGCTGGCTCTTCCCTCTTGTAGATGTGCTCGCTAGAGAGTTGGTAGTCGTCTTGCTGGGTTGCTTAGTAGGCAAGTTGATCGGCAACCCCATCTCGCTGGGTTGCTTGGCAATATTGCACTACGAGCGGGTTGGTCGGCAATCCCGCCTCGCCGAGTTGCTCGACAGGCGGGTTGGTCGGTAGCCCCGCCTCGCCGGGTGCTCGGCAGGTGGTCTGGTCGGTTAGTGGGCCGTCTTCGGGAGGCCTTTTGGGCCTTATTCGAGCACCCGGTTCCTAGGCACTCGACACCAATGTTCCATCCTATGATAAGAAATAAGCTCCATGACCTAATAGCATTGCAGCAACCTAACTTTTTGTAGACCGTGTAAACAGTTGTGCAAAATACTATTTTGCACTGTAGATTGCACGGTTTGCATAATGGAGTTTGAAATAGGGACTAAGATAGGGGTGAGATAGAGAGTTTGATGTAGATAGTCTATGGAGAGTTGCGTAGTAATGTGGAGTTATTAGTTTGGCTAATTGCCAAACTAACTTAGCTAACTTGCAAGTATGGAGATAGTCTATGGAACTCCACACATCAGTTTTGGTGATAAGCTATCTCCATAGACTATCTCACTAGCTAAACTTAGCTAGCCAAGCTAACTTGCCAAGTATGGGATGGTGTGGATCCACATGTCAGTATGTGGAAAGAAGAATTGAATGTAGCGGTCGGGATTTGGAGAATAGAGAGTATGTTGAAGCGAGATGCTACTATAGGTGACCAGATGGGCCGGGCTACATAGGCTAGCACGAGGCATATCCATTTTGGCACGGCACGTACACGACATTGACATGATAGTAACTGTGTCGGGCCGACACGAGGCCCGTCATGGGTCGTGTTTGGGCTTACGTACAAGCCCATCGAGCGGCACAAGCACGACCCATTTACTGTCGGCCTAGTTAGCACGATGCTAGGCACAGATAACCCATCAAACCGAGCACGGCCTAGTCCGACTCGTTTGTGGCCTAGCTTTATTTGTCCTAATCTAACCCACCATATATACAAAAATGACCAACTCGACCCTCACTTTCAAGCTATTTCGAGTTCTGTTAAAAAACGAGAAAATTAAGCATAAAATAGGAAAAAATAAGTTATTTTCGAGCTCTGTTACAAGGTGGGCCTTGAGCCGCCCAGCACGATAGCACGACATGACACGATAGCCCAACACGACTCGTTAAAAACTAGTCGGCCTGTGGTTAGGCTCAGACTTCGGTCCACGGACGGACACCGTACGACCCGCTATTTATTCGTGTCGTGCTTCGGCCTGATTAAATTGGCACGACCTATGACGGGCTCGGGTCGTGCCGGCATGGCATGGCCCAATGGCCACATATAGATGCTACACATAGAGTGTAATTTTTATAAAAAAGTAAATAGAGAGTCAAATAAAGAGTAAAATTAGAGAGTTGCTTGGAGATACTGTAACTTCGTAATCCCAGTAGCAGCAAGCTAAAAAAAACCCAACCATTTGATTGGGGAGAGAGGTGGGATAGAGCTGCTATATTCTGCGTTTGGTTGGAGAGCGAATGTATTGGTCGCATATTTTCATCAGATTTAAGACAAGATCACTCAAAAAATAGTGGAATCCTACTGTTCCACTTCGTCCTCTCTCTTTGCGGTGAGGACAAACAAAAAATCAAACGATTCAACTCGGCTCTCAAAATCTTAAATGGAACCACTCCACTGTTTAAATTTGGAATAGAACACCTCCACTCCTCCCACCAAACGGACCCCAAATGGCACGATAGATCCATCCACCGATGAACAAGAACGGACATGAACGTTGAACCCGAATCCAAGGAAATGTGGTTTTAAAAAATGTATTAAAATATTTTCGAAAGGGATCCAAGAAAACGCAAGAGTATGGGCACGTGTACATGACTTTGCAAATCACCCCATGATATCTCCCCATTCCAACTTCGCCACCTCCCTTCCCCCGCAACGTCCACATCATCCCAGTCCCAACCGCTCTCTTCTCTTCGAGCGCCATCGCCGTTCGAAACCAGCGCCGCCCGATCCCGAGAATACCCACCACCCCTCTCCCTCCCTCCCGCTGCCGCCCCCACCTCCAGCAGACGCGACGCGAGCGCAGTCCACCCTCTACGACTACACACACTCTCTTTCTCTCTCTGTTCTCCTTTCATCTCCACTCGTCCGCTTTGTCGGAACCGTTGCTGGTGGCTCCGGGGTTCTGCGACTGCGCATAGGGAATGGCGATGGCGGCGGCGGTTTTGGAGGAGGCGCTGCGATGGGGTGGAGGAAGCGTTGGGGACGACAACGTGGCCGCGCGCAGGGCAGAGGAGGCCGGTGAGTTGGGTTCTTGGGCACCTGCTGTGCGCGGATCGCGCTGAATCAGGGGGTGCGGCGGATTCTTTAGTGTCTGTTGTTGTAAGGCGTTCTTGGTTTTATGTGAACGCTTTGAGAAGAAAGGTTGGGCACGGATAGTCTCGTCTTTGTGTTGCGGTGGATCGGTTTGACACTGAAGTTTGATTCACTGAGGATGGTTTCGAATTTTCAAATTTGTCGGTCAATTTGGGTGTCATGATCCTCGTGGGATGTAGTGATTCAACAGCTGAACAACCTGTCTGGTAGTTTACTGTTTCAATCTGAGGTCCTGTTGAGCTTACTCGCGTAGACTTAATGTGATCCATGCTTTGTGCATCTCGGTGGGCACAGGTTTTATGTTTTCTTATTTACCCTTTTGTATATATTAGTTTGCATTAAAACGTGTATTCATGGCCACAATATAATGCTGTGCAAATTGAGCAGCTGTGCAAATTATAGTGTAGTGATTGCTTTCCCCCTTTTTTGGTGAAATGCTGCTGTGACTAACTATTGATGGTAAGCTAACATCAAGCATACCAAATCAGGAATTTGACAGCTCCTTTTAGTTGGATTTCGACCCCACCAAGAAAATTAAGTCTGGCCTTATTATTACCTGATAACCTATATGTTTCAAGGGCATCTCTGTTTGTAATTATTACAACATGTCAGAGGAAGGTGCACTTATTTCCCTTGTTGGTTAATGCAGCGATAAGAAGGCATGAAGCAGCCAGTTGGTTGCGAAAAACGGTTGGGATAGTGTGTGCAAAGGACCTGCCGGAAGAGCCCTCTGAGGAGGAATTCCAGCTTGGTCTGAGAAATGGCATTGTCCTCTGCAACGCACTGAATAAGGTCCAGCCAGGCGCCATACCCAAGGTTACACTTCTCACCTTCGATTTTCTAGTTTAGTTTGCTAGCTGTCGCACATGCCGAATATCTGATGCCAATCTTTTGTCAATGTTAATATTAACATTAATTCTAGATTGTCGGAGTCCAGTCAGATACTGCGGTCCCTGCAGATGGCTCAGCTTTGTGTGCTTATCAGTACTTCGAAAATCTGCGAAACTTCGTTGTCGTTATACAAGATTTTGGCCTCCCAACATTTGAGGTGTCTGATTTGGAAAAGGTAGTTATGTCATCCTGACTCAAGAGAGTCGCTTGTCACAAATTCTTTTCTTGTAACTCAAGGTTGATAATGCACTTGGAACGAATTATTCCTGTGCAAAGTTTACTTTTAGCAAACTTAACATTTTATCTGCCAATTTGTATATAGGGTGGCAAAAGTGTTCGAATTGTGGACTGTGTTCTTGCTCTGAAGTCATTCAGTGAAAGTAAGAAAACAGGGAGACAAGCTGCATGTAAATATGGTGGCATTTTGAAGCCTTTGGTTTCCGGAAATTATTTCATACTTAAGAATTGTGATGCTTTTATGAATAAAAATGCGAGAATTCACACAGAAGAGGCTACCCTGAATGGTTTTCGAGGAGAGCAAAACTTATCTCTTGATTGTTCTCCAGAATCCTATGAGGTAGTAAGTGCTGCAATGTAGTAGAATTTCTTATTTTCACTCACTCAGCCATGACTTTTGTCTTGTTTTATAGATTACTTCAGACAACCTTAGCACGATTATTCGCACAATTCTCTTAGATAAAAAACCAGAAGAAATCCCACTGGTAAGCATACTGTGCTTGAATAGATTGCTGATCTCTCTTTAGTATGGTTGATGAATACAAAGGAAACTTAATTGCTTTACTAATTTGCAGATTGTTGAATCACTACTAAACAAAGTTATTCAGGAATACGAGCTTCGCTTTGCAAATCAGAACTTGGTATGTCTTGTTCGACTACTGACATGAAAATGTTTTTTTATTGTTCAGAAATCTTTATTGTTCATATTTCATGGGTTGCAGAAGATCGAAAAACTAGCTACTAACCATAAGGACTAATATTTTGGGATTGAAATGCATAGGAAGTCTTAAATGAACTAATCATTTTCAGTACCTGACATGCTATTGGAATCATACAATACTTCCATGGTTCCACCTGTGACCATATGAAACAAAATCATTCTTATCCTTTTAGAGAACGTGCTATGCACGTGTTTTAGTAAGAGGAGGGGATGCGACTCGCAAAAGTACAGGACAAAACAGATAGACAAGAAACAAAAATAGCATCAGAGTGCCTAGGAAGCGAGAAAAAAAAAGAGAAGAAAGAGAGAGATAGATCACTCAACTACAGAAAATGTTTCATATCCTGAATCTACACAAGCCGAATAAACATAACCGACTAGATTGTAACTACGTAATTTCTTCCATGGAAGAAAAGGTTTCATATACTAATATTTGTCACTGCTTGATGAATAAATAAAGATGGATGAAGAGAAGCAAAATAACTTGACTACGAAGGAGGAAGCCAGTTTTGCAGTAAATGGTAGTAATGCAGCTCAAAAGTTCCATCTGAAGGCTGAAATAAATTTTGATCTACAGCACAAACAGATCAAGGTATGCCTTTTGTTTCCCAGTCATGATTTCATCTTGATTAACAATCATGCACATCAACCTTTCTTTGACAATCGCTTTAACAATTTTATTTATTATGCTTCCTAAAGGGGTTGAGAGGTACTGTTTCTTCTATCAAGTCTGGAATGGAACAACTGAAATTGCACTACTCTGAGGAGTTCACTAAACTTGGTAAATCGCAGTTGATACCTTTGCACTCATAAAATTAGTTATTCCCTAAAAAAATATACCAATTGCTTGATACTGTCTTTGTCTCCATGTTGTAATAGGGAAGCATTTGTACACTATATCCAATGCTGCTTCTGGATACCATAAAGTTCTTGAGGAAAATCGCAAGCTGTACAACCAGATACAGGATCTTAAAGGTATAATTTTGTGCATTGAAGGAGCAGGATTTACAGGATCGAAGTCTACACTATATATAAATGATGGTTTCTTTCGTCTCCAGGAAATATTAGAGTTTATTGTCGAGTGAGGCCTTTCCTACCTGGGCAAATAAGTTCCTTAAGCAGTGTTGCTGGAATGGAAGAAAGAACCATTACAATAATGACTCCTACAAAATATGGAAAAGATGGAAACAAATCTTTCACTTTCAACAAAGTCTTTGGTCCAGCAGCCACTCAAGGTTCTAACTAGTTCATATAGTACATTTCATCTAAAAAAACATGGCATGACTTTACCAAGGAACGTTATGTTTCTTTTTTGTTAATGCAGATGAGGTCTTTTCAGATATGCAACCATTGATACGATCAGTTCTTGATGGTTTTAATGTCTGTATATTTGCATATGGCCAAACAGGATCTGGGAAGACTTATACAATGGTAATGTGCGGTGCTAACAAATATAGTAAGATTGGAGTAATCATTTTTCATCAAAAGTTTGACTGTATGGTTGTTTTGCAGAGCGGACCTAAAGTTTTAACAGAGGAAAGCCTAGGTGTCAACTATAAAGCATTAAATGACTTATTTAATCTTCAAGCACAGAGAAAGGGGACAATAGATTATGATATTTCTGTACAGATGATTGAGATATACAATGAACAAGTGAGAGATCTCCTTCAGGATAGTGGAAACAGAAGATATCCTTTTGACGAGTACAACATGTGGCTGTAGTATTAACACTCCTTTGGTTCTGTTGGAGAAGTTAGTAGAAACTTATTCGATTTTCTGTTCTGATCTTAGTTTATTTGAGGGACATTTTGAATATCCTTAACATTGAGCTACATTAGAAATTAAAAATACATCACAGAAAGGACTTGCGGTTCCAGATGCAAGCATAGTTCCTGTCACATCTACGTCTGATGTTGTTGAACTGATGAATCAAGGCCAAAAGAATCGTGCAGTGGGTTCAACAGCCATAAATGACCGCAGTAGCCGCTCCCACAGGTTTGGCTTGGCATAATTCCTTCACATAGAGAAGTTCTTCCCATCATATTTTTTACTCATTACTTGGGTATCCCACATGCAGTTGCTTGACTGTTCATGTGCAAGGAAGAGATTTGACATCTGGGACAGTTTTAAGAGGTTGCATGCATCTGGTCGATCTAGCAGGCAGTGAAAGGGTTGATAAGTCCGAGGTTGTTGGAGATAGACTAAAGGAGGCTCAGTACATAAACAAGTCACTTTCAGCACTGGGAGATGTGATTGCATCCCTTTCCCAAAAGAACACACATGTACCTTACCGAAACAGCAAGCTCACCCAGCTCTTGCAAGATTCACTTGGTAATGTAGAAAAGTTAGCATCCTTACTTATTACTTTGTTAGTAGTGGAATCTGTCATGAACATTCTGCTGTTATGTTCAGGGGGACAAGCAAAAACACTTATGTTTGTTCACATAAGCCCAGAACTTGACGCTGCTGGTGAGACCATAAGCACCTTGAAATTCGCTGAACGTGTTGCCTCCGTTGAACTTGGTGCAGCCAAGCAAAATAAAGAAGGCAGCGAGATTAGAGAGCTCAAAGAACAGGTGTCTACACACTGCTTATGGTTTATTTCCACAAAAAAAGGCCTACAGGTGACACTGCAATTTTTTTGATTTATAAGGAAGTAATGTTACTTTGGTCATTTCAGATTGCTTCCCTCAAGGCTGCATTGGCTAAGAAGGAAGGAGAACCAGAGAACATTCTAAGCACACGGTCAAGCCCAAGCATATACAGAATTAGAAAAGGCAATGCAACACCTGCAACTCCTAAAGACAGGCAGCCAATGGAAGAAGTTGGGAGCCTAGAGGTGATTTTCCCTAGTCTATTTCAGTTCCTTTTCTTGAAATTATTTCTTTTCCCATTTAAAAATAAGGATTTACATGTGTTAGTTACTTAGTTATGATTCCAAATTTTCACTAGGAAGAAAACTTGCTAAATATTTTGAAAAAAATCAAGATATCTGCATGCCCATATTTTGACACTGCAAAATCAATTCTAACATAGAACTATTTATGAAAACAAAGTCACCATTAAGTTGTAAACATTTCGGTACATGGTTTGAACAGAAATAAATCTCAAATATTGGAGATGATACCAACTGTTAGTTACTTAGTTATGATTCCAAATTTTCACTAGGAAGAAAGCTTGCTAAATATTTTGAAAAAAAAATCAAGATATCTGCATGCCCATATTTTGACACTGCAAAATCAATTCTAACATAGAACTATTTATGAAAACAAAGTCACCATTAAGGCTTGTTCGGTTAATTCCGTTACATATGGATTGGATGGAATTGGAAAAAATTAAGAAGGAGTTTGACTTACTTGGGATTTAAATCTCACTCAATCCACATGGATTGAGAGCTAACCGAACAAGCCCTAAGTTAGAAACATTTCGGTACATGGTTTGAACAGAAATAAATCTCAAATATTGGAGATGATACCAACAGTTTATTTTAATCTTATTGACATGCTAGACGATTGTATATTTTATCATAATTCTCTTTTGTGTTTGTAAAAGGTCCAGAATGTCTTCACTCCAGCTCAAAAGAGGTCAAAAATGCATTTGCTTGGCATCCTCACTGAGAACAACTCGTCTAACTCGGTTCAGAATTGCAATGTTCCTCAGAAGGAAATAGGATTAGGTGGTTGGGTTGACAAGATGGCTCTTGGAGACAACCACTTTGAGAACTCTAATTCCATCCTAGAGTTGGAGCCTGACACAGCACAGCTTCCAACTTCTTTTTATCATCAAAGATATAGTCCTGTGCAACAAAGCTGTAGGACCGAATCAGTACCATCATTGGGCCTACATGGCTTTGATTCTGCTACTAGTTGTTCTAACCAAGAGATTGTAGTGTCAACCATGGGACTAAAAGCTTCTGGTGTTGCCAATAGAGGCGCCTCAACTGTAAAAAAGTATGAAGCTACATCAACGAGGTGAGCGTGAGTTCACATGCTATTTTACACATGCATGTAATTGTTCTGTGCAAATGATTAACTTGTTCTACTGCATTTGAATTACTTAGGAGTACAAATCTAGCAAGCAAGTCTCCATTGTTGCAGAAAAAACTGCAAACACCAACCAGGAACAGGAACCAGCTAACTTCGAGCACCATAGGTGGAAGAAGAACACCAAATGGAAAAATTGGCATTGCAAAGTAATCAATTAATGTGAAGGCAGATTTGCTGTGACCATGCTTAGAATGGAAAAATTGGCATTGCAAAGTAATCAATTAATGTCAAGGTGGGATAGCACGGAGCCTAAAAGGACTGCGGTTTTTGAACCTGCAGAAGGATCAAGATCAATCATGTAAACTGATGCACATTCCGATAGGTAGCACATTTTATTTATTACATTGAAGTTGGAAACAGACACCAAAGAGGACAGAAAGATGATAAATATGAAGGAAATTCGAATTGAGGCTTCTGTACATTTTCCACACTTATAAAGTAATGTTGTATCATGTGCCTATTAGCCATGACACATCATCACCTGAAAGTTGCTTGTATTAGACATGTGCTAAGTTTACAGTTTCTCTGTCTCATGTATGTTACCCTTTCTCATAATGGATCGCCACTCACAGACTAAGAGGGTGATTGGTTTCACCCAACTAAAATTTAGTCCCTTTTACATTGAATTGAATGTTTGAATGGTAATTCTGAATATTAAATATAGTTTAATTATAAAACTAATTACACAAATGAAGACTAAAAGATAAGACGAATCTATTAAAACCAATTAAATTTATATTTAATACTTATAATTAATATTCAAACATTTGATGTGCGTTATATGACACGAACTAAATTTCTAGTTAGGGAAACCAAACATCCCTTAATTACAACTTTATTAGTAGTCACCTTTTTTAACAAAATAAACTGTAAAAGAGATTGTTAGAGTATGTTCATATATTATCCATGTATACGTAGGTATGTTGGCACCACTGTTTGGCTGCCGACCATTAGAATTAGAGTTCCCCTTGGTTTAAATATATGTAACCATCCTTTATGCAATTATGTGTGAAATCTCAATTTCTAACATGGTATAGAGCTAGTTTTCTCTCTCTTCCCCTCTTCCCTCCCTTCGGCTCAAGAGGCGAGAGGCCACCACCTACTTCTGCGCCACCGTCCTCGGGAGGTCTGTCATTCACTCTCGGGGGCGCCACCACCCCCACCCCTCTGCCTCCAGCCCCGCCTCCCCTAACTCATCGTTGGCAGCAGTAGAGCCGATGTCGACCATGGCCCTTGTGGCCCTGGCATCCTCGCCCCTTCCATCACGTTTTGCAGGCATCGACCGCCGCCACCTCCCCACGGAAGAGCCGGCGCGACTCTCGATCGTCGCTACCCGCCACGCGAGCGAGCGGGCAAGCGTCGCTATGGGGCAGTCGCGCGTGGCCAGCCACGCGTGTCGCACGACCGCCGCTACCCCTGCCTAGTTCACTCCCTGAGCCTCAGATCTTTCTTGTCCCTGGCTCGAGCCTCCTTGTGCCGGCCGTCGCTCCTCAAATCTCCCAGGGCTGTAGATCCGACTCCCGTGCAGCCCCTTCAAGCTTCTCCTGTCGTCGGTGTCGCTCCCCTGCCTGTCTAGATCTGGTGCAACCCCTATCTGGCTAGACCCACCCTACCGCACCCACTTCTTCATCGCCGCTATGGCTGGATCGTCACTCCATGGCCTTCCCGACCACATCCGCCGTCTTCATGGGTGGATCCGTTGTTGTCGCGGCCTTTCCAGTCGGATCCATCGCTATCCATTTTGTTCCACCGCCCCTACCCTGGCCGAAGGCTGGCACGGCCACCCTGATCGATGAAGACGTGTGTTGTTGTCGGCCTTCCTGGCGGGGCTCCTCGACGACCGGACGAGGGAAGAAGAAAGAAGGTCCTCAAGGATGTTGTTGTCCTTTTTGTTGCGTCGCCCTATCGACCGTTGACCCCTCCGAAGAACGAGGCTGCTGTTGCGCGTCTCCAAGTCACATCAGTGTTGCTCGTGGTCTAGCTACCTTCGTCGGATCCTAGGCTGATCCTGTGGTGGCCCGGTCAGGGCGGGCAAAAAATAGAGGCCCCTATATAAAATATATCAATGACTAATCATTAGTCTTTAAGAATAAAAAAATACAAATATTAAGATATTTAAGTATAATAATACACGGCTATGGAGGGGGAAACATATAACAGAGCAAAATTTTGAAAACACAATTTCTACGGCCAGAATCAGCAGCAATAGGAACGCACGACGAATTAAATATATCCAATCCAAGGATGTCTAGTAGTGGTCAAGGTTTACAAAACCGGCGGTAAACCGACCGGGGGCGGTACCGGTTAATCACCATATTTTTTTCAAAATTCATTCCAAATTTAAAATTTTGAATTTTATTTATAAAAAAATGAAAACCACCGGTAAACCGCCCTATTGGCTCGGTAAACTGGCATTTTTTGGCAGAAAACCGGATTTAATGCCAAAATTAAGTTCTAGTTTAGGCATTTAGTGACCAATTTAGGCATATTAGTCTTGTTTATTGTTATATGCTATATGTGAAGATGATTTACTGTTAGGTGCTATGTTCCCTAGTTTAAGTGCTAGTTTATTGCCCAGACATTGTTAGTGTTTAACTGTTTATACATGACATGTTTTATATTTTAATTACATGTTTTATGTCAACTATATATTGTTCTTATAAGAGACATGTCAGACATAGTCTGGGAGTATGGAGAGAAGGTTGGCACGGGTTTCAAGTGCAAGTATTATAGAGAAACAAAGAGCGGAGGGGGTGATACCCGTTTGAAGGAGCATCTCACACATAGAAGCGCAAGTATTCCAGATGCATGCACATATAACTACAAGCAGACCAGTGTGTTATTTTTTCTTTATCGATAAATATTTATTTGTCGTTTTTGTTTTTCTCATACCGTTTGTATAGGATTATGTATACGGAATGAGCCCATATCTCAATCCTTCTACACATGCTTGAGTACTATCACTATGACTCGAGCTTAATACGTGAGTATTGTGAAAAATATTGACCTATGTCGTGGGAGAACTCTAAAAGAACTTGTATTTGAGTATTGCAAAGTTCGATGATTGTTTGCTACATGAGAATTGAAAATTGTGGTTGCATATGCATGTTATATGTCATTTTCGTGAATATATGTTGTGTGGATCAATTAATGTTTACCGTGCAACATGAATTAAGTAAAATACAAATGAACCTTGTCGTTTTTTTCGTTTTTTCTGTAGTAAGCTTAAAATACAGTTATTTTGGGCAAAAAACTGACGGTTTTAACTGATTTAACAACAGTTTTCCATCAGTAAACCTGTACAGAAAAGGTTTAATTTGGATTGCGCAAACCGGTCAGTTTTACCATTACCAGCGAGGGGCGGTTTTCGCATGTGAAACGGTTTGGTGAACCCTGATAGTGGTAGGATTGTGGTTGATGGGATTGGGATATAAGCAAGTTTTAACCATAACAATAAAATAACATTTCACTACTACTCTATATGAAGCTATTGTAGGCGTCCACTCAAAAGTGCACCACGGTTCTGCCCCACGTTCTTCCTCCCCCACGCGCCCTTGCTCATGCCCAAACCCGCCCCGCCATCAGCGCCACCAAATCCTCGGTCGACACCGCGCCATCAACACCACCAAATCCTCGCAGGGCGGAGGAGAGTTCACAGGGGCACGAGCAGGCCGCCGCTGGAGGGAAGAAGCACGGCACAGGCGGAGCTCGGAGGGGGCTTGAGGAAAGCCTGGAGTCTGGAAAGATCGCCGCCTAGAGGTCTCGACCATTGCCGCCTAGAGCTTCTCTCACTGTAAGGCTTTCTTACCCCGCGTCCCTACTCCATCCCACACACCCTACCCTCTCCACAACCAACCCTGCGAGATCTGCTCCCATCTCTCTCCGTCTCCCCCATCGCACGAGGTCCGTGCCCTCCTGCTCGCCGTCGGCCCATCTCGACTCCCTCTGCTGCCATACGAAACCCTCGGTCTCCGTCGTCCGACCCCGCCTCGACGGGTCAGATCCACTTGCCGCCGCTGCCCTCGTGTCCCTCACTCCCTCGCCTCCTCCGGGGCCGCGACTCCACGGCGAAGACAGCTGCGAGCGGGGCGGCCATTTCTAAGCGGAAGCGTGGGTGGCTGGGCTAGCGGATTGGTTGGTTTGAGTGGTTGGGTCGGCTCTAGGAAACGCCCCGCCGCGGTGATGGGGTGCTTCCATTCCATGGCGAAGCAGCAACACCCTAGCTACAAGGACCCCGTGCACCTCGCCTCCCAGACCGCCTGTGAGTTCGCCAATCCCATTCCTTGCCATACGCATACGAGCTACCCGCGTGAGTTCTTTTTTTTCTTATTTAGTTTTCAATGATTGCCGTTGTTGGAATGGGATTGGAGATGCCAAATGTTTCGTTTAGATATGGTGTAGTGTACTAGGATAGATATCTGTGTAGGAGCATTGGATGCATGCTGCATGATTCTTGCGTTTTCTATAATTTCTAAATTTCCCTCACTAGATCTAGCTAAGTACGTGCTTTTGTTTTGCTTCTGTAGTTAGCGTTAGTGAGGTTGAGGCTCTATTTGAGCTGTTCAAGAGCATAAGTGGTTCGGTGATTGATGATGGCCTGATCAACAAGGTATATTCTATTGGTCGCCTTTGTGTTCCTTATCATATTGTCAGTTTTGGGTATGAACATCAAATATGCTTAATAGCCATGTCATAGTTTAGCTCTCCTTATTTATTGTAAGACTGGAAACTGAAACTGGTTCCTACAAGTTGTATTTTTAATCTCTTCAGCTACTGAAATTATGTTGCTGGTCGCAATCTCCATCGTCGTCCCCAACCCTATCGCTCCATCCCGCGGTCGCGTGCGCCTTCCGCTATGCGGGGTCCCCGCTGCTCCACGCCGCGTCGTCGCCTCTATGGCAGTGTCCGCCCCCAGGTCCGGCGCCGCCACCTCATTTCTCGAGCACCACGAGTCGGAGCGTGCTCTCCTCTTTGTCAAATACCAGGGCCTCGACAATGATTTCATAATGGTGCGACTGTTTTTGTTTCCCAACTCTCTTCAACTATTCCGCGTCGTGTAGTGTTCATTTGGGTGGTGACCCCACATCGAGAATTTATGCAATCAGTGATGTTCTGATTTTTGAAAGCTCTGCTACTGAAGACACTTAAGTTTTGTTTGCTTGTTCATGTTTCAATCCGTAGGTGGACAACAGGGATTCGTCGGTGCCGAAGGTGACGCCCGAGGAGGCCGCGAAGTTGTGCGACTGAAACTTCGGCATTGGCGCCGACGATGTTATCTTCGTCATGCCCGGGGTCAATGGTGTCGACTACACCATGAGGATCTTCAACTCTGATGGCAGCGAACCAGAGGTGCGTGTGTCTCCACCATTTCATCATTATACTGAATTCTATAGCACGGTTGTAAATGTTATCTTTGAGGCTGTCATAGTGCGATGGCACTTGAGGGTTACCGCTTTCCAGTCTCTGTTGCCAAGTCGGTGCAGGTTTACCATGTGAGCTTGTTAATGCAAAAGGAGGGAAAATGTAGTTGTGTAGTTGTGACTTGTGAGGTTCTTCAAATACTTTTAGATGCAGATTTCAGCCTTCAAATCAACTTGGTAGCTTGAGCTCTTATAATTTGCCTAGCTATAGATCGGGACATCTACCAATCTAAGCATCATCAAAGTATTTTAGGTCACTTAGTGTATCTTTATTATATTCACTATTTCACAAGCATACCAGATTTTCAGTATGTATACCATACATGTCTCACTCTCTAACATGGACCGGGGCTATGTTTTATTAAATTCTGATCTATAAGTTTTGTGTATTGAATGGTTGTTAATCAATTGAAGTGTCATCGTGTTTCCAATCCAACAAAATGTTTATTATATTTATATGACCAGCTATGTTCTGGCTGTTAAACAATTGAAGTGATATCATGTTTTCAATCCTAAACAAACGAACAAGATATATATATCTTTTTTGCACTACTAAAGAAAAGTAGATATAAATATCTCACTATGTTGCTTCCTTTTTTATCTCTAGGTTATGGACAATCAGAAAATGTTTAATACAGTCTGTTAATCTGAATTGTTCCCATAGAGTAAAGTTTCATCCATTATTTTTTTGTTTTTTAGATGTGTGGTAATGGAGTCTGTTGCTTCGCTCGGTTTATAGCCGAGATTGAAAATCTACAGGGGACAAATAGGTAATGCATTGCAGCATCAAAGTAAAACAATTAGAATCTGTATCGAAAATTTGCATATGGAATCAGATTGAGCATGCTCAACATCTGGCTCCAGGCGCAACAAACCGCTTTGGCAAGCATGGTATCATTGCATCCGTGCAGGCCAAATATTTCATTCCATTGCTACTGTGTATTTGTCTTTATGCTTTACAAAACAGATTGTGAATTGAAAACCCTTTTCTAAATTCCTTTTAAAAATCTCCAAGTTCAAGTATCTCCTTTACTTTTGACAGCCAGACCATCTATTAGATGATGCCAACCGTGCTGGAAGCAAGATTAGGGTGGAAAGGGCTGAGCGAAGCTCCTACACATTTCAATCACTGTTAGATGGCGGTGCTGAGAGCACCTAGAGGGGGGGTGAATAGGTGATCCTTTGAAACTTAAACTTATAGCCACAAAAACTTGTTAAGTGTTAGCACAATAATCGCCAAGTGGCTAGAGAGGAGTCTCAACAAAACACAATACCACAAGAGATCAAACACAGAGATGACACAGTGGTTTATCCTGTGGTTCGGCCAAGACCAATGCTTGCCTACTCCACGTTGTGGCGTCCCAACGGACGAGGGTTGCAATCAACCCCTCTCAAGCGGTCCAAAGACCAACTTGAATACCACGGTGTTTTGCTTTGCCTTTCAATATCCCGTTTGCGAGGAATCTCCACAACTTGGAGTCTCTCGCCCTTACACTTGAGATTCACAAAGAAATACGAAGTAAGGGAGGGAAGCAACACACACAAATCCACAACAAAATGCGCACACACACGGCCAAGAATCGAGCTCAAAAGACTATCTCAAAGTTCTCACTAGAACGGAGCTCAAATCACTAGGAATGACAAACGAATGCGCAAAGACTGAGTGTGGATGATCAAGAATGCTCTTAGGTTGCTTGGGTGTGTCTCCTCCATGCGCCTAGGGGTCCCTTTTATAGCCCCAAGGCAGCTAGGAGCCGTTGAGAGCAAATCTGGAAGGCCAATCTTGCCTTCTGTCGTCGGGTGCACCGGACAGTCCGGTGCCCGATTTCTTTCCTTAAACAGCGCAGCCGACCATTGCAGATCTGGGAGCCGTTGGCGCACCGGACATGTCCGGTGCACACCGGACAGTCCGGTGCCCCCTTCCGACCGTTGGCCCGGCCACGTGTCGCGCGCAGATTCCGCGGCCGACCGTTGGCTCGGCCGACCGTTGGCTCACCGGACAGTCCGGTGCACACCGGACAGTCCGGTGAATTTTAGCCGTACGCCGTCGGCGAATTCCCGAGAGCGGCCTCTTCACGCCGAGTCAGCCTGGCGCACCGGACACTGTCCGGTGCACCACCGGACAGTCCGGTGTGCCAGACTGAGCTGAGTCTTGGCTGTACACAGCCAAGTCTTTTTCACCTCTTTTCTTTTCTTCTTCTTTCTGTTTCTGACACTTAGACAAGTATATTAGTACATAAAACCAATGTACTAAGGCTTAGAAACATACCTTTACTCTTGATTTGCACTTTGTTCATCCATGAGCATAAATTCACACTTAAGCACTTGTGTTGGCACTCAATCACCAAAATACTTAGAAATGGCCCAAGGGCACATTTCCCTTTCAATCTCCCCCTTTTTGGTGATTTATGCCAACACAACATAAAGCAACTAGAACAAGTGTAATATCACTTCAAATAAAAATAAATTTGAGTTTTATTCAATTTTGGCATATATGGATCATCCTTTGCCACCACTTGGTTTGTTTTTGCAAATCAAACTCAAATCTCTATCTCTAAGTCAAACACACAAGTTGAAGCATAAAGAGAGTCATTCCAAAAGAGATTGATCAAAGATTTCAAAAACTTCCCCTTTTACCCATAATCACTACTTCTCCCCACAAGAAGCCAACTTTTGACAAAAGAGACAATGAAAGAGTTTTGACAAACCAAAAACTCTACTCTACTATTTTCAAATCTCTCAAGTGGTAGCTGATCCATTTATTGCTTTGGCCTTTATTTTCTCCCCCTTTGGCATCAAGCACCAAAACAGGATCAATCTTGGCCCTTTAACCCCATTGCCTCACCAAAATCCTCAATTAAGAGCAAATAGCAATAAGAGTTCATGAGATGGACTTGGAATAAGTTACCCTCTCATCGGATTGCAGTGGAAGTCTTTTATGGTCCAAGTCCACCTTTTCCCTTTCAATTCTCCTTCGAGACTAAATCAAGCAAACTCAAGCATATGGTTAGTCTCAAAGGGTCAAGTTGTAACACATCTCCCCCTAAACATGTGCATCACTTTGCAACGGACTTGTGAGGTCCAGGGAGTGTTTGTACAACTTGAGCACCACAATAAGCAACAAAATGCAGAATGAACATGATCAAAGGCATAAACACATGTATGCTAAAATTCAATCCAAGTTCCGCGAATCTAAGACATTTAGCTCACTACGCAGCCTGCAAAAGGTCTTCTCATCTAGAGGCTTGGTAAAGATATCGGCTAGCTGGTTCTCGGTGCTAACATGAAACACTTCGATATCTCCCTTTTGCTGGTGGTCTCTCAAAAAGTGATGCCGGATGTCTATGTGCTTTGTGCGGCTGTGTTCAACAGGATTTTCCGCCATGCGGATAGCACTCTCATTATCACATAGTAGTGGAACTTTGCTCAGATTGTAGCCAAAGTCTCTGAGGGTTTGCCTCATCCAAAGTAGTTGCGCGCAACACTGTCCTGCGGCAACGTACTCGGCCTCAGCGGTGGATAGGGCAACAGAGGTTTGTTTCTTAGAGTTCCACGACACCAGGGACCTTCCTAAGAATTGGCACGTCCCCGATGTACTCTTCCTATCGACCTTACATCCAGCATAGTCGGAGTCTGTGTATCCAACCAAGTCAAAGGTAGACCCCTTTGGATACCAGAGCCCGAAGCAAGGCGTAGCAACCAAATATCTAAGAATTCGCTTCACCGCCACTAAGTGACACTCCTTAGGATCGGATTGAAATCTAGCACACATGCATACGCTAAGCATAATGTCCGGTCTACTAGCACATAAATAAAGTAAAGACCCTATCATTGACCGGTATGCTTTTTGATCAACTGACTTACCTCCTTTGTTGAGGTCGGTGTGTCCGTCGGTCCCCATCGGAGTCTTTGCGGGCTTGGCGTCCTTCATCCCAAACCGCTTCAGCAGATCTTGCGTGTACTTCGTTTGGGAGATGAAGGTGCCGTCCTTGAGTTGCTTCACTTGGAATCCAAGGAAGTAGTTCAACTCGCCCATCATTGACATCTCGAATTTCTGCGTCATCACCCTGCTAAACTCTTCACAAGACTTTTTATTAGTAGAACCAAATATTATGTCATCGACATAAATTTGGCACACAAACAAATCACCATCACATGTCTTAGTGAAAAGAGTTGGATCGGCTTTCCCAACCTTGAAAGCATTAGCAATTAAGAAGTCTCTTAGGCATTCATACCATGCTCTTGGGGCTTGCTTAAGTCCATAGAGCGCCTTAGAGAGCTTACACACGTGGTCGGGGTACCGTTCATCCTCGAAGCCAGGGGGTTGCTCTACGTACACCTCCTCCTTTATTGGCCCGTTGAGGAAAGCGCTCTTCACATCCATTTGGAACAACCTGAAAGAATGGTGAGCGGCATATGCTAGCAAGATACGAATGGACTCTAGCCTAGCCACAGGAGCAAAAGTCTCCTCAAAGTCCAAACCTGCGACTTGGGCATAACCTTTTGCCACAAGTCGAGCCTTGTTCCTTGTCACCACTCCGTGCTCGTCTTGTTTGTTGCGGAACACCCACTTGGTTCCCACAACATTTTGCTTAGGACGAGGCACCAGCGTCCAAACTTCATTCCTCTTGAAGTTGTTGAGCTCCTCTTGCATGGCCAACACCCAGTCCGGATCTAGCAAGGCCTCTTCTACCCTGAAAGGCTCAATAGAAGAGACAAAGGAGTAATGTTCACAAAAATTAACTAATCGAGATCGAGTAGTTACTCCCTTGCTAATATCACCCAGAATTTGGTCGACGGGATGATCCCTTTGAATCATCGTTCGAACTTGGGTTGGAGGTGCCGGTTGCGCTTCTTCCTCCATCACATGATCATCTTGTGCTCCCCCTTGATCACACGCCTCCTGTTGATGAACCTGTTCATCGTCTTGAGTTGGGGGATGCACCATAGTTGAGGAAGAAGGTTGATCTTGCTCCAATTTTTCCTGAGGCCGTACATCTCCAATCGTCATGGTGCGTATCGCGGCCGTTGGAACATCTTCTTCATCTACATCATCAAGATCAACAACTTGCTCTCTTGGAGAGCCATTAGTCTCATCAAATACAACGTCGCTAGAGACTTCAACCAAACCCGATGATTTGTTGAAGACTCTATATGCCTTTGTATTTGAGTCATAACCTAACAAAAACCCTTCTACAGCTTTGGGAGCAAATTTAGAATTTCTACCCTTCTTCACTAGAATGTAGCACTTGCTCCCAAATACACGAAAGTAAGATACATTGGGTTTGTTACCGGTTAGTAGCTCATACGAAGTCTTCTTGAGGAGGCGATGAAGGTAGACCCTGTTGATGGCGTGGCAAGCCGTGTTCACGGCTTCCGACCAAAAGCACTCGGGGGTCTTGAATTCTCCAAGCATCGTCCTTGCCATATCGATTAGCGTCCTGTTCTTCCTCTCTACCACACCATTTTGTTGTGGTGTGTAGGGAGCGGAGAACTCGTGCTTGATCCCCTCCTCCTCAAGGAACTCCTCCACTTGAAGGTTCTTGAACTCGGACCCGTTGTCGCTCCTTATCTTCTTCACCTTGAGCTCAAACTCGTTTTGAGCTCTCCTGAGGAAGCGCTTGAGGGTCCCTTGGGTTTCAGACTTATCCTGCAAAAAGAACACCCAAGTGAAGCGGGAAAAGTCATCAACAATAACTAGACCATACTTACTTCCTCCTATGCTCAGATAGGCGACGGGTCCGAAGAGGTCCATATGCAGCAGCTCCAGAGGTCTTGACGTGGTCATCACATTCTTGCTGTGATGTGCTCCTCCCACTTGTTTACCTGCTTGACAAGCTGCACAAGGTCTATCTTTTTCGAATTGTACGTTAGTCAATCCTATCACGTGTTCTCCCTTTAGAAGCTTGTGAAGGTTCTTCATCCCCACATGTGCTAAGCGGCGATGCCACAGCCAGCCCATGCTAGTCTTAGCTATTAAGCATGCATCTAGACCGGCCTCTTCTTTTGCAAAATCAACTAAATAAAGTTTGTCGTCTAATACACCCTTAAAAGCTAGTGAACCATCACTTCTTCTAAAGACAGACACATCTACATTTGTAAATAGACAGTTATATCCCATATTGCATAATTGACTAACCGATAGCAAATTATATCCAAGAGACTCTACTAAAAACACATTAGAGATAGAGTGCTCATTAGAAATTGCAATTTTACCTAACCCTTTTACCTTGCCCTGATTCCCATCACCGAATATAATTGAATCTTGGGAATCCTTATTCTTGACGTAGGAGGTGAACATCTTCTTCTCCTCCGTCATATGGTTTGTGCATCCGCTGTCGATAATCCAGCTTGAACCCCCGGATGCATAAACCTGCAAGGCAAATTTAGGCTTGGGTCTTAGGTACCCAACTCATGTTGGGTCCTACAAGGTTAGTGCAAATATCCTTAGGGACCCAAATGCAAGTTTTGTCTCCCTTGCATTTTGCCCCTAACTTCCTAGCGACTATTTTCCTATCCTTTCTACAAATAGCAAAGGAAGCATTTAAAGCACAATAAATTGTAGAAGGTTCATTCACTACTTTCCTAGGAACATTAACAACATTTCTCCTAGGCATATTGTGACCAGCATTTCTCCTACCAACATTTCTATCATGCACATAGAAAGAACTGGAAGCAAACATGTCATGAGAATCAAAATCATCATAAGCATTGTAACTCCTATAAGCATTTCTAGTTTGTCTCTTATCATGGTACATAAATGCATGGTTCTTTTGCACCCTACTAGCCATAGGGGCCTTCCCTTTCTCCTTGGCGGGAATGGGAGCCTTATGGCTTGTTAAGTTCTTGGCTTCTCTCTTGAAGCCAAGTCCATCCTTAATTGAGGGGTGTCTACCGATCGTGTAGGCATCCCTTGCAAATTTTAGTTTATCAAATTCATTCTTGCTAGTCTTAAGTTGGGCATTAAGACTAGCCAATTCCTCAGTTAATTTGGAAATTGAAATTAAATGATCACTACAAGCATCAACATCGAATTGAGAGACCTAGAGCAAATCTCAACATGTTCTACACAAGAATTAGATTTACTAGCTACTTCTAGTTTAGCATTTAAGTCATCATTAACACTCTTTAAAGTAGCAATGGTTTCATGACAAGAAGATAGTTCACTAGAAAGCACTTCATTTCTTTTAACTTCTAAAGCATAAGATTTTTGTGCCTCTACAAATTTGTCATGCTCTTCATACAAAAGGTCCTCTTGTTTTTCTAAGAGTCTATCTTTTTCATTCAAGGCATCAATCAATTCATTAATTTTATCTACTTTAGTTCTATCCAATCCCTTGAACAAACTAGAGTAATCTATTTCATCATCACTAGACTCATCATCACTGGAAGAATCATAAGTGACATTGTTTTGATTACATACCTTCTTCTCCCTTGCCATAAGGCATGTGTGACGCTCGTTGGGGAAGAGGGATGACTTGTTGAAGGCAGTGGCGGCGAGTCCTTCATTGTCGGAGTCGGAGGAGGAGCAATCCGAATCCCACTCCTTTCCGATATGTGCCTCGCCCTTGGCCTTCTTGTAATGCTTCTTCTTTTCCCTCTTGCTCCCGTGTTCCTGGTCACTATCATTGTCGGGACAGTTAGCAATAAAATGACCAAGCTTACCGCATTTGAAGCATGATCGCTTTCCCTTGGTCTTAGTCTTGCTTGGCTGTCCCTTGCGACCCTTTAGTGCCGTCTTGAATCTTTTGATGATGAGGGCCATCTCTTCATCATTAAGACCGGCCGCCTCAATTTGCGCCACCTTGCTGGGTAGCGCCTCCTTGCTCCTTGTTGCCTTGAGAGCAATGGGTTGAGGCTCATGGATTGGTCCATTTAATGCGTCGTCCACGTACCTCGCCTCCTTGATCATCATTCGCCCGCTTACAAATTTTCCAAGAATTTCTTCGGGCGACATCTTGATGTACCTAGGATTTTCACGAATGTTGTTCACCAAGTGAGGATCAAGAACGGTAAATGACCTTAGCATTAGGCGGACGACGTCGTGATCTGTCCAACGCGTGCTTCCGTAGCTCCTTATTTTGTTGATAAGGATCTTAAGTCGGTTGTATGTTTGTGTCGGCTCCTCGCCCCTTATCATCGCGAATCGTCCGAGCTCGCCCTCCACCAACTCCATTTTGGTGAGTAAGGTGACATCATTCCCCTCATGAGAGATCTTGAGGGTGTCCCAAATCTGCTTGGCATTGTCCAAGCCGCTTACCTTGTGATACTCGTCCCTGCACAAAGAGGCTAGCAACATAGTAGTAGCTTGTGCATTTTTATGGATCTGTTCATTAATAAACGAAGGACTATCCGAGCTATCAAATTTCATTCCACTTTCCACAATCTCCCAAATGCTTGGATGGAGAGAAAATAGGTGAGTACGCATTTTGTGACTCCAAAATCCGTAGTCCTATCCATCAAAGTGAGGAGGCTTGCCAAGTGGAATGGGGAGCAAATGAGCATTTGAGTTATGCGGAATGCGCGAATAATCAAAAGAAAAGTTTGAGTTAACCGTCTTTTGTTTGTCATAGTCGTTGTCGTCGTTGTCCTTTTGGGAAGAGGAAGATTCGTCGCTGTCGTCGTAGTAGACGATCTCCTTGATGCGCCTTGTCTTCTTCTTCTTCCCTTCCTTCCGTCTATGGCCCGAGCCGGAGTCGGTAGGCTTGTCATCTTTGGGCTCGTTGACGAAGGACTCCTTCTCCTTGTCGTTGATCACGATTCCCTTCCCCTTAGGATCCATCTCTTCGGGCGATTAGTCCCTTCTTGAAGAGAACGACTCTGATACCAATTGAGAGCACCTAGAGGGGGGGGTGAATAGGTGATCCTTTGAAACTTAAACTTATAGCCACAAAAACTTGTTAAGTGTTAGCACAATAATCGCCAAGTGGCTAGAGAGGAGTCTCAACAAAACACAATACCACAAGAGATCAAACACAGAGATGACACAGTGGTTTATCCCGTGGTTCGGCCAAGACCAATGCTTGCCTACTCCACGTTGTGGCGTCCCAACGGACGAGGGTTGCAATCAACCCCTCTCAAGCGGTCCAAAGACCAACTTGAATACCACGGTGTTTTGCTTTGCCTTTCAATATCCCGTTTGCGAGGAATCTCCACAACTTGGAGTCTCTCGCCCTTACACTTGAGATTCACAAAGAAATACGAAGTAAGGGAGGGAAGCAACACACACAAATCCACAACAAAATGCGCACACACACGGCCAAGAATCGAGCTCAAAAGACTATCTCAAAGTTCTCACTAGAACGGAGCTCAAATCACTAGGAATGACAAACGAATGCGCAAAGACTGAGTGTGGATGATCAAGAATGCTCTTAGGTTGCTTGGGTGTGTCTCCTCCATGCGCCTAGGGGTCCCTTTTATAGCCCCAAGGCAGCTAGGAGCCGTTGAGAGCAAATCTGGAAGGCTAATCTTGCCTTCTGTCGTCGGGTGCACCGGACAGTCCGGTGCACACCGGACACTGTCCGGTGCCCGATTTCTTTCCTTAAACAGCGCAGCCGACCGTTGCAGATCTGGGAGCCGTTGGCGCACCGGACATGTCCGGTGCACACCGGACAGTCCGGTGCCCCCTTCCGACCGTTGGCCCGGCCACGTGTCGCGCGCAGATTCCGCGGCCGACCGTTGGCTCGGCCGACCGTTGGCTCGGCCGACCGTTGGCTCACCGGACAGTCCGGTGCACACCGGACAGTCCGGTGAATTTTAGCCGTACGCCGTCGGCGAATTCCCGAGAGCGGCCTCTTCACGCCGAGTCAGCCTGGCGCACCGAACACTGTCCGGTGCACCACCGGACAGTCCGGTGTACCACCGGACAGTCCGGTGTGCCAGACTGAGCTGAGTCTTGGCTGTACACAGCCAAGTCTTTTTCACCTCTTTTCTTTTCTTCTTCTTTCTGTTTCTGACACTTAGACAAGTATATTAGTACATAAAACCAATGTACTAAGGCTTAGAAACATACCTTTACTCTTGATTTGCACTTTGTTCATCCATGAGCATAAATTCACACTTAAGCACTTGTGTTGGCACTCAATCACCAAAATACTTAGAAATGGCCCAAGGGCACATTTCCCTTTCAGGTGCACAGGTAGCTCTTGGTTCTGACTGGTTTGTACGTATTTCTGCAGACACTTCCAGTAACTGAACTCTAGTTGTTCCCATAATAGTCAGCCACCTGGTATACTGTTATTGTCTTTCAGATTTCAGACATCAACCCCTTGCAAGCTATGTGAAACGCAGTGTTTGGCCAGGGCGAGGGAGATTGGGAAGGAAGTGGGGGAGAGCATGCTCCTGACACCGCTAGAGAGTTTTCAGTTTTTTTCTCTTATATCACGTTCCAAGGAGCTTCGTGTTGTTTGCATGTGTTGATGTATATATAAGGAAATATATCCTTTTTGTGTTCTGCCTCTAACCATTCTGAACATGTAATTTTGGATTCTTAATTTATGTATTGGTGCTACTTGGTTATGTTATCAGTTGCTGTTATGAGAGGATATATTGATGCTTGACAATTCAAATATTTGTTGCTAACTTGAATATTGTTATTTTACTTTTCATTGCAGTCTATTCTAGAAAGTGTGAGCCATGGAACAAAGCTGGTTGAAAAAAGAACTACATGCATTTACCTTGTTTTTGGTTTCATCTTATTCTTTCTTTCACACGCTTTATTGTAGGTGGTTCGGAGTTCTGTGTATCACAAGAGGCATCTAGGTTGACCTCACTCTTCTTAGTGTTCATGCCCACTGCGCAAGACAACACCGCAACGCCGATGGAGTTGGAAGATTTCATTAGGCTCGACTGGATCTGGATGAGATGGACTCTGGTCGTAAGGAGAGAGAGAGCGTGCTTGGCTTGGGAGGAGCATATTTTTGTTCATCCTTTTCATGAGTCATGTTACCTGTCATGTCAGATTATGTAACTTCAGATATTTCTGTTTTGTTAGAGAAGTACCAAAATAGTTTCACTTCATGGCTACTCTCAGATGTGTTCTTGCCGCTGCCACTAATCATATAAGGGTAAGAGCAACTCGAAAAGGATGTTAAAAATTTTACCCCAAAAATTGATTATTAAGAGCAAGCTAACAAATTTTAAGAGTGAATTATGATGGCTACTCCAACAGTTCCTTTAAATGGGACATGTGGCGTAATCTGTACAGTCGTTGTGAGGCCGTGGATGATCTGATACGTTGAAGAATGGATTGGGTAGGGATAGAACACACCAAAATATGAGGGAGAGGAGGCTGTGGATGCGGGACGCTAATTTTTTGGGGGAAGAATGAGGGAGCTGTTGGAGTAAGAAAAACTATTATTCTTGACTAATATCTGTTTTGGAGTTAGTTTACACGTTCTTTTGGAGTTTCTCTAACACTGTATTTGTTAGCCAACAATTTTTAAGATATTAAAGTCGGTGATAATATAATTGTTGTTCGTTTCTATGTAATCGTTGTGTACTAACGTTTTGCTGAATATTTTGTTGTGCCGTTGCAAGGCACGGGCACATACCTAGTAACTAATGAAGGGAGTAGGAATCGTACAGATTGCCTTGCCATCTTGCCGTGAGGACGGAGCACCATAGATCGTATCAAATACACGCCAACAAAGGTCGACGGTGGCAACAGCGCGCCACGTCCGTTCATTGTTTGGTTTGTTGGCTACGTGGATTAGCTCTCATATACTTCATCTGTTCTTTTTTTATTTGTCACGTTTTAGTTTAAAAATAAATTAGCCAACGGCAAATATTCAAGAACCGAGATAATACTATACATACTTTACTTGGCCCCCGTAGCCTCGGGAGGGCCTAGGTGGCTACCCACCCTGCCCCTTCCCAAGACGGGCCTTGCTGGTCGGATCTATCGCCCTCCCGACGGTGAAGCCACTCGTGCCTGCTTCTCTTCGTCCAGCTTGCTCACGTCTGCATCGTCCTCCACCCTCCATGATGCACCACCCTCTCATTTTGGTATGTCATTCAGAGTTCTTTCCTTTTCGATGGAGGACACAACTAAACTTAGCGCTATCGTCTGCTCGCCACGATGCCTTTGGACTAGCGCCTCCCTCGTCAGCTATGACCACGACTACCTCGACTTCGGCTAACTTGTTATCCAGGGGCTATCATCTACATGGAGTGCACACCGTTCTCTACTTCAGCCACAACATTTGCACCCTTACGATGCTACGATTGTGGAAGGAGAGGGTTGATTTTAGCTCATCGGCTTCTTCTACAGTTTCATCGTTTGCGGTGCTCCTGTTGTGATTGAGGGAATGTTAGAATGTATGTTTCTATATTATCTATGTATGCGTAGGTATGCGTTGCCAGTCCATTAGAGTTAGGATTCCTCGGGTCTATATATGTATCCATCGTCTATGCAATATGTGTGAAATCTCAATTTCTAACAGAGATGAAGAAACGATATAGGCTCTACATTATCCTGAATTCATACTTTCATAGTTAGTAACAAAGATACATGGATTCTTCAGCATGCAAATACCCTAAACTTATAAATGTAAAGTACTACTACTAGCTCCTTTACGTGCAAATACCTAATTGTTCGACAACATCCATTCTACTCCAAGTTAAACAGATTTCTCTGGAGTATCTATTTAACAATACTATAGAGTTCAATATCTTGATGGATCTTTGATCCTAGATTGTATATTTTACAAAAAAAAAAAACTATCGATGCCTCTTAAGAGTGCTCATGGTATCGGTACAAGCCTTGGCCTTGGTGGGTTGCAATGCGGACCCCTCCTTGAGAGCCTCCCTACAGATGCCAGCTTCAACGCAGCTCTGATCTTGACCCATTTGCGGGGTGAAAGTGGCGTAGATGCCCCTCCACTGTTAGAAATCTGGGAAATGAAGTTCTGTATGAGTTCGTCGCACGAGTTCAAGTCGAAACTGTTTGTTCTTGATGGCTGGCATCCAGTGACAAACTGTTGTAACTGCGTTGATGTTTGACCATTGCATTGCTGTTCAGAATGGTCACCTGCAGATGCCATCCAATCCAAAGAACGTGAGCACCGGTCTTGCCAAAACAGCTGCCGCGGAAAAAAATTTATGTCAATGCGCTTACTGTTTGTCGGAAGCTGGAATGGGGATTGCATCAGTGACATGACCACATCCGTAGACGATAAACTGTGGACAGGAAAACCCTGCAGGCACGAAAGGAGTTGGGGTTTGGGTCAGTCAAACGTAACCAGTGCTGACAGTGAATTCATCGGTTTCGAATTAGATTAAAAAAAATGGCTTACACTGTGTGATCCTTCAGAGAGCGCAACACCGTGACCAACCAGAATGTTGTTTGGAATAACAGCAGGAGGACCAAAAAATGTTCTCTCAGAGTTTGGTATCTGCAACTGGGTGATTCTCGGTCTGGGTAACAAGGTTCCATTGCTTGGATCATATGGTAGAACCCTGTTTATTGTTTGCTCATGTCTTAACTCCATATAGTTGGAAGTTTGTGGCTCCTGTTTGCAGATTGATGATAACAAATATCTTAGATACCTGGTGTACATGCCACTACTATTACCAGCATCTAAATACTTACATTACTGGATCCAAGGGATGTGTTGAAAGTCTCCCTTGAAGGCCTTGTTCCAAACCCTACACCAGTCGAGCTGTCACCATAGCTGAGTGCCTGCTGATTTGGATGAAGAGCGCTAAACAGGGAAGTACCCTGAGCAGCAGGGAAACTGCTGAGCACAGGGTAGTTGTTCACCATCTTGTAGTTAGGCTGCAGGCCATCTATATTCTGGTAGGCCCCATGCTTCAGGGCTTCCACTAGATTCTGTTCACGAGAAGCACAAAAAATAATTAGAATAATAAAGAGAAATTCTCCGTGGTGGTAATGGATCACGATCCAAATCTCTCTTCACAATTTGTTAGAGCTCTTAAATAATTCTAGCTAAAAAATGAATAGAAATAGAGTTTGGTTCTAATTTGATCTGATTCTTAAACTTTATAGCGTAAAATTTAGAACCATTTTACAATCCCTAGTTCTGAAACAGGTGAAGGAGACCGCACCTTCTCTATTTCATTAAGCTGGTCAATGGGCTTGTAACAGTCACCAAACTTCGCCCCAACGAGCTGGTATAACTCATCAAAGAAAAGACCCGCATCCTTGTCCTGAGCTTCGTAGAGGTAAAGACTGTCGCCAACTCTGCACGTCATGGCGTGCTCTACGATGGATTTCCATGTCGACTGTGGCATCTTGTTGAAAATCTGGATGTAGGAAAGCCAAAGAGACCTTGTATCAGTCCACCATGTTGAACATGTTCAGGAACCTCAGCTCAGCTGGTATTCATTAACGGAAGACATCTGTAGCTGTAGAGCCTTTACCTTTATGAGCTTCTGTTCATCCTTCATGTAAGCCCGTAAGAACTCTTGCACCGAATCGATTCCATTGTCTGACAATGCCTGGTGGTAAGCGCCGATTTTACCAATCTTTTTCAAACGCCACACTTCGTCGTCCAGCATTGGAGGGTAGTGCTTTTCGAATCCTACAACAAAGGTCAGATGGTGTCTAACTCTGAGCTCCAAGCCTCCAACCAGAGATTGATGTTTCTGAAAAATACTGAATCTGAATGCTTGGCAAGAAAAAAAAAAGAGCCGCATACCTTCTACCCTGCGCTCTTTCACGCGAAAAGGCTTGGTGACACCTTCGAGAACTCTCTCTCCAGAAGAACCGACAAGCCTCAGCCCCAGCCTGAACATCTTGGTGCTGGTGAAGCTGGAGTTATCGGTGAAGGTTGCATTCTCAAGGACAGCCTCGCCTCCACTGAGCTTGAGTGCCAGGTTGCCAGTGAGGAGCTGGGCGCTTTTCTCTCGACCGGACACGATGTGCTTCTGAAACTCCTCAGGGCTCCAGGATTCCTCGTCTTTAGCGTTGAAGTTGCCATGGAGAGCTACGACTTCAACCCTAGCAGAAGAAAGAGGGCCGTATCTGACGATGTCCGTCCGACCGTTTTCGAGCCTTTCGACTACAGCTACCTTCAGCGCCTTTCCGTCATCTGGTTCTAGCTTTGTCATTGTGTAAACGGGTCTCAGTCCATTCAAGAACATCAGCTGATACCGAGGGTGCTGATTCCTGTCCACCAGTAACCTACAGATGGATGAAAAGGAACGGTTGAGTTGATTGCATATAGAGATGGCTAAACGGGCCGCCCGGCCCGGGCCCGGTGAAGCCCAACCTATTTTGGGTCTGACCCGCTAGGCACAATTAGAAAACCGGGCCGTTCGTCTAAGCCCGCGGGCTTGTTCCCTTGTCCAAGTACGGCCCGCTGCCGGTCTAAACGGGGTGGGCCGACCCGATAAGCACAGAAAAAGCGGGCAAAACGGGTTAAACGGGCCGGTAAGCACGATTTAGTGCAAAAAATCAGGTTTAACGGGCCTAGAAGTAAACGGGTCGTGCCGAGCTAGCCCACCATGCTTAGTTTTCTATCCAGGTCCAGCCCGCTTATTCGTACCGGGCCGACCCGGGCTCATATAAAAGAGCGGGCCGGACCGAGCCAAAAAACGTGCTTCGGGCCGGGCTTTTGTGCTTCGTACTTTCTGTACATCTATAACTGCAGAATGAAATATAAAATGTCTAAGAAATATTTTTTGTTGTTTAAAAAACACACTTTTCTTCTTGATTCGTTCATACGAGGGGAAACTATTATATGTCTTACCTTCGAGGTGCTGGTTGTGCACTGAATTGTCTGAACATTGCTTTCTCTACCTCCTCTGAGACCTGAGATAAGAAAATGTCAGAAGTCAGAATACAGTGATGCTAACACAAACTAGAATTCTACTGAGATAATTCCTCAGAATACAGCAGACTAAGAATAAAAACTGAACTTTTCTTTGATCTGAAAATTCGCTCCAAAAGCGGTTCCTTCAACAGATCTCATCAGATTTTGCAATTTGTACCTAAAAACACTATCGAAAATCAACCGAGAAAATACTAGTAGCAATTAAAACACCCGAAAATAGCAAAATAGACTAGATCCGGATCTCAAGAAAAGTTTTTTTTTCTTTTTTCTTTTTAAAAAAAGGAGCTTAGTCTGACCAAGTCCTCACCACTCTCCGAAGCATCGACCCAAAGACCGGGAGGAACATGCCCATGAACTCCGCCTCCATGATCCGTCTGAATCCAAACAGCCCCTCCGTCGGCTTCCTCCTCGTTCTCCTAACCTGCCTGCAGTTAACCAACCAGCGACATCCTAATCAGCTCAGAACCAAGCATGCAAACATCACATGATCAATCAAGGAGGCTAAAACCAAACTCACAGCCCAACTGACTGCCAGCGCCTGCGGGGCAGGGAGAGCTCGCTGCCGCCAGTGTCGTCGGTCGTCCCTGACCATGGGAAGCGCCTGGCGGAGGAAGGCGGAGCCATTGGGGGAAGACGGGTGATGAACAAGAACAAAGCAACGGGAGGAGTACGCGCTGTTATAGATGCCGGGCGAGAAGATGGCGGGAAAGTGGCAGGAACGAGCTGGGAATCTTCCTGCGTTCCGCTGTTCCAGCCGGCCTGCCAATGAAAGTCGTGCGTCTGAAACTTTCTGCGGTTTGACAAGACTTGGAAGTGTCAACGGTTTGTCCGTTCCACGTGAGATCGGACGAGATTAAAAGAAATTAATTCTTTTTTATTTATTTTTAATCAGAAAAGAACAAGTCCTTAGGATGAACTGTCGGACGTGGTGTGGTTTGGAAGCTGAATGTACAGTTTGAGTTTATGAAGGGAGGCTCAGACAATGCGTTTTTTATTCAGAAAAAAAAGAAACATTTATTCACCTATTCTCGATTTCGAGTCTCAGCCTAGCGTCTATGTTTGCAATGATGCATTTACATTAATTTATACAGTGTCTGTATAATCTAGATCCGAGGAGCTGTTTGGTTCAACATTTTAATACCGCCAATAATTCCCCGCGTGAATGCATAAGGCCCCGTTCTTTGTTCCGTATCGAAGACGTATCGAAGACAGGCATGTTTTTATTCCAGGGCCAAAAAGGTGAATCAGGATGTTTCACTCAACATTGGCCAGGAAAAAAATTAGCTCTGGAATAAAATAAAAATTGGTGCTACAGTGAAGGCTGTTCGCTTTGACTGGGTTGTTGCTCCCCAGTTTCGGCCAGCATAGCTGCTGCCCAGTCCCAGTTTCGGCCAGCTCCAGTTTTGGTCAGGATAACTGCTCAGCTTTGTTTCCAATGCACTTGCACATACATACACATATTAACAACCAAGAAACAATGGTGTACATACATACAAAGATACATACAGTAATAATAAAAAGATCTGCAATTGTTCGCGCATACTTGCCAAAAAAACAGTAACATAAGAATCAACTACATAAGCAAATGCGGTAATAACAATGGTCACACATACGAAGTTGTCTTCCCAATACTTGACAATACACATAACAAAGTTGATAAGACATAAAAAGCTGCTAAGAATAGCAATTCAAAGCTGCTAAGATATCAAAGTTTGACTTCCCAATACTCGACAATACACTTTAGCAATTCACTTGATTGACAGCAACTCACATTAACACATGTTTGACTTCCCAATAATGTCCATATCAAAGCTGCTAAGACATCTCATTTCTTAGCCAAATCAAAGCTGATTCTTGATCTGCTTCACAAGCACATATGAAAGTTTCTCTATTCTCTTTGCTCTTGGCGAAGATTGAATATGCTTTTGCCTTCTCCAATTTGGTCACTTCTTCTATTGTGTTTATAACTGATATGCACCTTTTGATGGAGAAATCATCACTTTGAGTTACCTCCATTTCTCTTGCCTCCTTTTCTCTTGCTTCCTTTTCTCTTGCAGATTCATATTCTACTTGCTTGCTCCTCATTTCTAGGTATTTGTTCATCATATTTTCTATGTTGTCACTCTTTCTAGGCTTCTTTGGTTCCTTTTCTTGTTTGTTTCTTGATGCAACAGGTCTTCGTTGTCCACTTTCTTCATCTCGTGACAAAATATTAGCCCTTCCTTGAAGCACATCTTCATTCCTTTCAGTGAGTGCATCATCAACTTCATCATCTACATCATGAACAACATTCAGATCAAAGCCTTGTGGCCCATTTTCTGCATCCTGGAGTTGCTCATTCGGTTCTTCCTCTTGCAGTGCCTCGAGAGAAGTGCGACTCCAAGTCCCTTCAGCCAAGTGTCCTACATAATAACAAGGAAATATGAACTGACCGACAGTTAACTAATACAAGGAAATCCATCAACATCACCTACTAAACAAAGCTACAGCTATAGCACCAACATAAAGCTACTAGAATCATGCATGTTTGGAAACTTACCATCATAAAGCTCTCCTAAAGCATCAAAGAGTGTGAAGGTTGCCTTGTTGTTGTTAAACTTCTTGATTTTAGGAAATGTCTGCATAATTAAAGAAAACGTTAATCAAATATGAGATTCTCCCACATAACTAATTTGATAACTGAATTTCAAGAAATCAACTTACCACCATGAGATTCTCCCACAAAGCTGGTGGTCCTTCAACCATATTCCTTTTCTCATTCCAGGTTGACCCGTTATGTTGCTTTGCTGCTTTGAGCATCTTCTAGTCTCTCTTCAACTGACCTTCTTTATCCTGAATCTGAGCCTTTGTAAAGGAGACATACTTGTTCCTCACGTGAAACTCCTTAACCATCCTATTCCACCCTTCAGAGTTCCAACCATTGTCACCTCTATACCCACTATCTTTAAATTCATGGAGAATATCAACAAGAGATCTCTCAAGTCCTGGATTCCAACCTCCTCTTTGTTTCACTACTACATAAACAATGGTCACACATTAGTAATACAAAACTTACAAGAAAGCATGAAGAAACTGAAAGTCGCCTAGAGGGGGGGTGAATAGGGCGAATCTGAAATTTATAAACTTAAGCACAACTACAAGTGAAAGGGAATTAGGCTTACACCTAGTCCCTAATTAATTTTGGAGGTTGAATTGCCCAACACAAATAATTGGACTAACTAGTTTGCCCAAGTATATAGATTATACAGGTGTAAAAGGTTCACACTCAGCCAATAAAAAGACTAAGTTTTGGATTCAACAAAGGAGCAAAGTGGGAACCGAAGGCCCTCTGGTCTGGGAGCACCGGACTGTCCGGTGTACACCGGACAGTGTCCGGTGCACCACCGGACAGTGTCCGGTGCACCAGAGGACTCCAACTCAAACTCGCCACCTTCGGGAATTTCCAGAGGCACTCGCGCTATAATTCACCGGACTGTCCGGTGTACACCGGACAGTGTCCGGTGCGCCAAGAAGGAGCGGCCTCAGGAACTCGCCAGCTTCGGGAAAACTCCAACGGCTAGTCCGCTATAATTCACCGGACTGTCCGGTGTGCACCGGACTGTCCGGTGCGACTCCAGAGCAACGGCTAGTCGGCGCCAACGGCTACCTGCGGCGCAATAAATGCGCGCGCAGCGCGCGCAGAAGTCAGGCGTGCCCATACTGGCACACCGGACAGCAAACAGTACATGTCCGGTGTGCACCGGACACCCAGGCGGGCCCACAAGTCAGAAGCTCCAACGGTCAGAATCCAACGACAGTGATGACGTGGCAGGGGCACCGGACTGTCCGGTGTGCACCGGACTGTCCGGTGCGCCATCAAGCAGATAGCCTCCCAACGGCCACTTTTGGTGGTTGGGGCTATAAATACCCCAACCACCCCACCATTCATTGCATCCAAGTTTTCCACTTCCCAACTACTACAAGAGCTCTAGCATTCAATTCTAGACACACCAAAGAGATCAAATCCTCTCCAAATTCCACACAACGCCATAGTGATTAGAGAGAGTGATTTGCTTGTGTTCTTTCGAGCTCTTGCGCTTGGATTGCTTTCTTCTTTCTTGATCTTTTCTTGGCAATCAAACTCACTTGTAATTGAGGCAAGAGACACCAATCTTGTGGTGGTCCTTGTGGGAACTTTGTGTTCCAAGTGATTGAGAAGAGAAAGCTCACTCGATCCGTGGATCGTTTGAGAGAGGGAAGGGTTGAAAGAGACCCGGCCTTTGTGGCCTCCTCAACGGGGAGTAGGTTTGCGAGAACCGAACCTCGATAAAACAAATCCGCGTGTCACACTCTTCATTTGCTTGCGATTTGTTTTCCACCCTCTCTCGCGGACTCGTTTCTTTATTACTAACGCTAACCCGGCTTGTAGTTGTGTTTATATTTGTAAATTTCAGTTTCGCCCTATTCACCCCCCCTCTAGGTGACTTTCAATTGGTATTAGAGGCGGTGCTTCATTAGAGCCTAACCGCTCGAAGTGATGTCGGGAGATCACGCCAAGAAGGAGATGGAGACTGGCGAAAAGCCCACTACAAGCCACGGGAGCACTTCATCGGAAGAGTCCCGCACCAAGAGGAAGGAGAAGAAGAAGATCTCCTCCAACAAAGGGAAGGAGAAGAAATCTTCTTCTCACCACAAAGAGAAGAAGGAAAAATCTTCTTCCCACAAGCCGCATCGGAGTGGGGACAAGAAGAAAAGAATGAGGAAGGTGGTCTACTACGAGACCGATTCTTCATCGGCATCCACCTCCGGCTCCGACGCGGCATCCGTCACTTCTAAGCGCCAAGAGCGCAAGAAGTATAGTAAGATCCCCCTACGCTACCCTCGCATTTCCAAACATACACCTTTACTTTCCGTCCCATTAGGCAAACCACCAACTTTTGATGGTGAAGATTACGCTAGGTGGAGCGATTTAATGCGATTTCATCTAATCTCGCTCCACAAAAGTATATGGGATGTTGTTGAGTTTGGTGCACAGGTACCATCCGTAGGGGATGAAGACTATGATGAGGATGAGGTGGCCCAAATCGAGCACTTCAACTCTCAAGCGACAACAATACTCCTCGCCTCACTAAGTAGAGAGGAGTATAACAAAGTACAAGGGTTGAAGAGTGCCAAGGAGGTTTGGGATGTGCTCAAAACCGCGCACGAGGGAGACGAGCTCACCAAGATCACCAAGCGGGAAACGATCGAGGGGGAGCTCGGTCGGTTCCGGCTTCGCAAAGGAGAGGAGCCACAACACATGTACAACCGGCTCAAGACCTTGGTAAACCAAGTGCGCAACCTCGGGAGCGTAAAGTGGGATGACCATGAAGTGGTTAAGGTTATTCTAAGATCTCTTATTTTCCTTAACCCTACTCAAGTTCAATTAATTCGTGGTAATCCAAGATATACTAAAATGACCCCCGAGGAAGTAATCGGGCATTTTGTAAGTTTTGAGTGCATGATCGAAGGCTCGAGGAAGATCAACGAGCTTGATGATCCATCTACATCCGAAGCTCAACCCGTCGCATTCAAGGCGACGGAAGAAAAGAAGGAGGAGTCTACTCCAAGTCGACAACCAATAGACGCCTCCAAGCTTGACAATGAGGAAATGGCGCTCGTCATCAAGAGCTTCCGCCAAATCCTCAAGCAAAGGAGAGGGAAAGACTACAAGTCCCGCTCCAAGAAAGTTTGCTACAAGTGTGGTAAGCCCGGTCACTTTATTGCAAAATGTCCATTATCAAGTGACAGTGACAGGGATAACGACAAGAAGGGCAAGAGGAGAGAAAAGAAGAGGTACTACAAGAAGAAGGGCGGCGATGCCCACGTTTGTCGGGAGTGGGACTCCGACGAAAGCTCAAGCGACTCCTCCGACGATGAGGACGCCGCCAACATCGCCGTCACCAAGGGACTCCTCTTCCCCAACGTCGGCCACAAGTGCCTCATGGCAAAGGACGGCAAAAAGAAGGTAAAATCAAGATCCTCCACTAAATATGAAACCTCTAGTGATGATAATGCTAGTGATGAGGAGGATAACTTGCGTACCCTTTTTGCCAATCTTAACATGGAACAAAAAGAAAAATTAAATGAATTAATTAGTGCTATTCATGAAAAGGATGACCTTTTGGATTCCCAAGAGGACTGTCTAATTAAAGAAAACAAGAAACATGTTAAGGTTAAAAATGCTTATGCTCTAGAAGTAGAAAAATGTCAAAAACTATCTAGTGAGCTAAGCACTTGCCATGAGATGATTAACAACCTTAGACATGAAAATGCTAGTTTAAATACTAAGGTTGATTCACATGTTTGTAATGTTTCAATTCCCAATCCTAGAGATAATAATGATGATTTGCTTGCTAGGATTGAAGAATTAAACATTTCTCTTGCTAGCCTTAAAGTAGAAAATGAAAATTTAATTGCTAAGGCTAAAGAACTAGATGTTTGCAATGCTACCATTTCCAATCTTAGAGATAAAAATGATATTCTTCATGCTAAGATTGTTGAACTTAATCCTTGCAAACCCTCTACATCTATTGTTGAGCATGTATCTATTTGTACTAGATGTAGAGATGTTGATATTAATGCTATTCATGATCATATGGCTTTAATTAAACAACAAAATGATCACATAGCAAAACTAGATGCTAAAATTGCCGAGCACAACTTAGAAAATGAGAAATTTAAATTTGCTCGTAGCATGCTTTATAATGGGAGACGCCCGGGCATCAAGGATGGCATTGGCTTCCAAAGGGGAGACAATGTCAAAATTAATGCCCCTCCTAAAAGATTGTCCAACTTTGTTAAGGGCAAGGCTCCCATGCCTCAGGATAACGAGGGTTACATTTTATACCCTGCCGGTTATCCCGAGAGTAAAATTAGGAGAATTCATTCTAGGAAGTCTCACTCTGGCCCTAATCATGCTTTCATGTATAAGGGTGAGACATCTAGCTCTAGGCAACCAACCCATGCTAAGTTGCCTAGAAATAAAACTCCTAGTGCATCAAATGATCATAATATTTCATTTAAAACTTTTGATGCATCTTATGTTTTGACTAACAAATCCGGCAAGGTAGTTGCCAAATATGTTGGGGGCAAACACAAGGGGTCAAAGACTTGTGTTTGGGTACCCAAAGTTCTTGTGTCTAATGCCAAAGGACCCAAAACCATTTGGGTACCTAAAGTCAAGAACTAAACTTGTTTTGTAGGTTTATGCATCCGGGGGCTCAAGTTGGATACTCGACAGCGGGTGCACAAACCACATGACTGGGGAGAAAAAGATGTTCTCCTCATATGAGAAAAACCAAGATCCCCAAAGAGCGATCACATTCGGGGATGGAAATCAAGGTTTGGTCAAAGGTTTGGGAAAAATTGCTATATCTCCTGACCATTCCATTTCCAATGTTTTTCTTGTTGATTCTTTAGATTACAACTTGCTTTCTGTATCTCAATTATGTCAAATGGGCTACAACTGTCTTTTTACTGATATTGGTGTCACTGTCTTTAGAAGAAGTGATGATTCAATAGCATTTAAGGGAGTGTTAGAGGGTCAGCTATACTTGGTAGATTTTGATAGAGCTGAACTCGACACTTGCTTAATTGCTAAGACTAACATGGGTTGGCTCTGGCACCGCCGACTGGCCCATGTTGGGATGAAGAATCTTCACAAACTTCTAAAGGGAGAACACATTTTAGGATTAACAAATGTTCATTTTGAGAAAGACAGGATTTTTAGCGCATGCCAAGCAGGGAAGCAAGTTGGCACTCATCATCCGCATAAGAACATAATGACGACCGACAGGCCACTGGAGCTCCTACACATGGACCTATTCGGCCCGATCGCTTACATAAGCATCGGCGGGAGTAAGTACTGTCTAGTTATTGTGGATGATTATTCTCGCTTCACTTGGGTATTCTTTTTACAGGAAAAATCTCAAACCCAAGAGACCTTAAAGGGATTCTTGAGACGGGCTCAAAATGAGTTCGGCTTAAGGATCAAGAAAATAAGAAGCGACAACGGAACGGAGTTCAAGAACTCTCAAATCGAAGGCTTTCTTGAGGAGGAGGGCATCAAGCATGAGTTCTCTTCTCCCTACACGCCACAACAAAATGGTGTAGTGGAGAGGAAGAATAGAACTCTATTGGACATGGCAAGGACCATGCTTGATGAGTACAAGACTTCGGATCGGTTTTGGGCCGAGGCGGTCAACACCGCTTGCTACGCCATCAACCGGTTATATCTACAAAGAATCCTCAAGAAGACATCATATGAACTCCTAACCGGTAAAAAGTCCAACATTTCATATTTTAGAGTCTTTGGTAGCAAATGCTTTATTCTTGTTAAAAGAGGTAGAAAATCTAAATTTGCTCCTAAGACTGTAGAAGGTTTTTTACTTGGTTATGACTCAAACACAAGGGCATATAGGGTCTTTAACAAGTCCACTGGACTAGTTGAAGTCTCATGTGACGTTGTGTTTGATGAGACTAACGGCTCTCAAGTAGAGCAAGTTGATCTTGATGAGATAGGTGAAGAAGAGACTCCATGCATCGCGCTAAGGAACATGTCCATTGGGGATGTGTGTCCTAAGGAATCCGAAGAGCCTCCAAATGCACAAGATCAACCTTCCTCCTCCACGCAAGCATCTCCACCAACTCAAAATGAGGATGAAGCTCAAGTTGATGAAGTAGAAGATCAAGCAAATGAGCCACCTCAAGATAATGGCAATGATCAGGGGGGAGATGCAAATGAGGAAGACAAGGAGGAAGAGGAACAAAGGCCGCCACACCCAAGAGTCCACCAAGCAATTCAACGAGATCACCCCGTCGACACCATCCTCGGCGACATTCATAAGGGGGTAACCACTCGATCTCGTGTTGCACATTTTTGTGAACATTACTCGTTTGTTTCCTCTATTGAGCCACACAAGGTAGAGGAAGCACTCCAAGATTCGGATTGGGTGGTGGCGATGCAAGAGGAGCTCAACAACTTCACTAGGAATGAGGTATGGCATTTAGTTCCACGTCCTAACCAAAATGTTGTAGGGACCAAATGGGTCTTCCGCAACAAGCAAGATGAGCATGGTGTGGTGACAAGGAACAAAGCTCGACTTGTGGCCAAGGGATACTCTCAAGTCGAAGGTTTGGATTTCGGTGAAACCTATGCACCCGTAGCTAGGCTTGAGTCAATTCGCATATTATTGGCCTATGCTACTTACCATGGCTTTAAGCTTTATCAAATGGACGTGAAAAGTGCCTTCCTCAATGGACCAATCAAGGAAGAGGTCTATGTTGAGCAACCTCCCGGCTTTGAAGACAGTGAGTATCCTAACCATGTCTATAAGCTCTCTAAGGCGCTTTATGGGCTCAAGCAAGCCCCAAGAGCATGGTATGAATGCCTTAGAGATTTCCTTATTGCTAATGGTTTCAAAGTCGGTAAAGCCGATCCTACTCTATTCACTAAAACTCTTGAAAATGATTTGTTTGTATGCCAAATTTATGTTGATGATATCATATTTGGGTCTACTAACGAATCTACTTGTGAGGAATTTAGTAGGATCATGACACAAAAATTCGAGATGTCAATGATGGGGGAGTTGAAGTATTTTCTAGGATTCCAAGTCAAACAACTTCAAGAGGGCACCTTCATTAGCCAAACGAAGTATACACAAGACATACTCAACAAGTTTGGGATGAAGGATGCCAAGCCCATCAAGACACCCATGGGAACTAATGGGCATCTCGACCTCGACACGGGAGGTAAGTCCGTGGATCAAAAGGTATACCGGTCGATGATAGGTTCTTTACTCTATTTATGTGCATCTCGACCGGATATTATGCTTTCCGTATGTATGTGTGCAAGATTCCAAGCCGACCCTAAGGAAGCTCACCTTACGGCCGTAAAACGAATCTTGAGATATTTGGCTTATACTCCTAAGTTTGGGCTTTGGTATCCTAGGGGATCCACATTTGATTTGATTGGATATTCGGATGCCGATTGGGCGGGGTGTAAAATCAATAGGAAGAGCACATCGGGGACTTGCCAGTTCTTGGGAAGATCCTTGGTGTCTTGGGCTTCAAAGAAGCAAAATTCGGTCGCTCTTTCAACCGCCGAAGCCGAGTATATTGCCGCAGGCCATTGTTGCGCGCAATTGCTTTGGATGAGGCAAACCCTGCGGGACTACGGTTACAAATTAACCAAAGTCCCGTTGTTATGTGATAATGAGAGTGCAATCAAAATGGCCGACAATCCCGTCGAGCACAACCGCACTAAACACATAGCCATTCGGTATCACTTTTTAAGGGATCACCAACAAAAGGGAGATATCGAGATTTCTTACATTAATACTAAAGATCAATTAGCCGATATCTTTACCAAGCCTCTTGATGAACAATCTTTTAACAAACTTAGGCATGAGCTCAATATTCTTGATTCGCGCAATTTCTTTTGCTAGATTGCACACATAGCTCATTCATATACCTTTGATCATATCTCTTTCATATGCTATGACTAATATGTTTTCAAGTCCATTTCAAACCAAGTCATAGGTGTATTGAAAGGGAATTGTAGTCTTCGGCGAAGACAAAAGGCTTCCACTCCGTTACTCATCCCTCGCCGTCACTCCAAGCAACTCTCCATTCTCGGGGGAGACAAGCATGAGCATCAAAGAAAAGGACTTTGGGGAGAGAGTAAGAGCCCAAAGCTAAAAGATCGGACTTCGTCTTTGGTACAATCTTAACTCATTTATTTATGACCAAAGGGGAAGAAAAGCACTTCGAGGGCTCTAATGATTCCGTTTTTGGCGATTCATGCCAAAGGGGGAGAAAGTAAGAGCCCAAAGCAAAAGGACCGCACCACCACCAATTTCGTGTTGAATATTTTCAATTGGTTTTCCTATTGTGTTCAAAAGGGGGAAAAAGTAGCATTTCAAAATGATATATCAAAACCCTCTTGAACACTAAGAGGAGGATTTCATTTAGGGGGAGTTTTGTTTAGTCAAAGGAAAAGCATTTGAAATAGGGGGAGAAAATTTCAAATCTTGAAAATGCTTTGCAAATCTTATTCATTTACCTTTGACTATTTGCAAAAGAACTTTGAAAAGGATTTACAAAAGAACTTGCAAAAACAAAACATGTGGTGCAAACGTGGTCCAAAATGTTATATAAGAAAGAAACAATTCATGCATATCTTGTAAGTATTTATATTGGCTCAAATTCCAAGCAACCTTTGCACTAACAATTATGCAAACTAGTTCAATTATGCACTTCTATATTTGCTTTGGTTTGTGTTGGCATCAATCACCAAATAGGGGGAGATTGAAAGGGAATTAGGCTTACACCTAGTCCCTAATTAATTTTGGAGGTTGAATTGCCCAACACAAATAATTGGACTAACTAGTTTGCCCAAGTATATAGATTATACAGGTGTAAAAGGTTCACACTCAGCCAATAAAAAGACTAAGTTTTGGATTCAACAAAGGAGCAAAGTGGGAACCGAAGGCCCTCTGGTCTGGGAGCACCGGACTGTCTGGTGTACACCGGACAGTGTCCGGTGCACCACCGGAGAGTGTCCGGTGCACCAGAGGACTCCAACTCAAACTCGCCACCTTCGGGAATTTCTAGAGGCACTCGCGCTATAATTCACCGGACTGTCCGGTGTACACCGGACAGTGTCCGGTGCGCCAAGAAGGAGCTGCCTCAGGAACTCGCCAGCTTCGGGAAAACTCCAACGGCTAGTCCGCTATAATTCACCGGACTGTCCGGTGTGCACCGGACTGTCCGGTGCGACTCCAGAGCAACGGCTAGTCGGCGCCAACGGCTACCTGCGGCGCAATAAATGCGCGCGCAGCGCGCGCAGAAGTCAGGCGCGCCCATACTGGCACACCGGACAGCAAACAGTACATGTCCGGTGTGCACCGGACACCCAGGCGGGCCCACAAGTCAGAAGCTCCAACGGTCAGAATCCAACGGCAGTGATGACGTGGCAGGGGCACCGGACTGTCCGGTGTGCACCGGACTGTCCGGTGCGCCATCAAGCAGACAGCCTCCCAACGGCCACTTTTGGTGGTTGGGGCTATAAATACCCCAACCACCCCACCATTCATTGCATCCAAGTTTTCCACTTCCCAACTACTACAAGAGCTCTAGCATTCAATTCTAGACACACCAAAGAGATCAAATCCTCTCCAAATTCCACACAACGCCATAGTGATTAGAGAGAGTGATTTGCTTGTGTTCTTTCGAGCTCTTGCGCTTGGATTGCTTTCTTCTTTCTTGATCTTTTCTTGGCAATCAAACTCACTTGTAATTGAGGCAAGAGACACCAATCTTGTGGTGGTCCTTGTGGGAACTTTGTGTTCCAAGTGATTGAGAAGAGAAAGCTCACTCGATCCGTGGATCGTTTGAGAGAGGGAAGGGTTGAAAGAGACCCGGCCTTTGTGGCCTCCTCAACGGGGAGTAGGTTTGCGAGAACCGAACCTCGGTAAAACAAATCCGCGTGTCACACTCTTCATTTGCTTGCGATTTGTTTTCCACCCTCTCTCGCGGACTCGTTTCTTTATTACTAACGCTAACCCGGCTTGTAGTTGTGTTTATATTTGTAAATTTCAGTTTCGCCCTATTCACCCCCCCCCCCTCTAGGCGACTTTCAACAAGCCGGGTTAGCGTTAGAAATATGAACGAGTCCGAGACAGAGGGTGAAAACAAATCGCAAGCAAACAAAGAGTGAGACACAAGGATTTGTTTTACCGAGGTTCGGTTCTTGCAAACCTACTCCCCGTTGAGGTGGTCACAAAGACCGGGTCTCTTTCAACCCTTTCCCTCTCTCAAACGGTCACTTAGACCGAGTGAGCTTCTCTTCTCAATCAAACGGGACACAAAGTCCTCGCAAGGACCACCACACAATTGGTGTATCTTGCCTCGGTTACAATTGAGTTGATCACAAGAAAGAATGAGAAAAAGAAGCAATCCAAGCGCAAGAGCTCAAATGAACACAAGTCACTCTCTCACTAGTCACTAATTGATTGGGAATGATCTATGGACTTGGGAGAGGATTTGATCTCTTTGGTGTGTCTTGTATTGAATGCTATAGCTCATGTAAGGTGTGGAAAGTCAGAAAACTTGGATGCTATGAATGGTGGGTGGTTGGGGGTATTTATAGCCTCAACCACCAAACTAGTCGTTTGGTGAAGGCTGCTGTCGCATGGCGCACCGGACAGTCCGGTGCGCCACCGGACACTGTCCGGTGCGCCTGCTACGTCACCTGGCCGTTGGATTCCGACCGTTGGAGCTTGTCTTCTGGGCCACCGGACAGTCCGGTGGTCCACCGGACAAGCACTGTTCAGTGTCCGGTGCGCCATCTGGCTCTGCTCTGACTCTGGCGCGCACTGTAGCGCATTTAATGCCTTCTACAGACGACCGTTGGCGCGAAGTAGCCGTTGCTCCGCTGGCACACTGGACAGTCCGGTGCGCCACCGGACACTGTCCGATGCTACACCGAACAGTCCGGTGAATTATAGCGGAGCGGTCTCCAAAATTCCCGAAGGTGAGCAGTTCGGAGTTGGAGTCCCTGGTGCACCGGACACTGTCCGGTGCGCCAGACCAGGGCACACTTCGGCTGACTTTTGCTCTCTATATTTGAATCCTTTTTCGGTCTTTTTATTGGTTTATTGTGAACCTTTGGCACCTGTAGAACTCATAATCTAGAGCAAATTAGTTAGTCCAATTATTTGTGTTGGGCAATTCAACCACCAAAATCAATTAGGAAAAGGTGTAAGCCTATTGCCCTTTCAATCTCCCCTTTTTGGTGATTGATGCCAACACAAACCAAAGCAAAAATAGAAGTGTATAATTGAACTAGTTTGCTGAATGTAAGTGCAAAGGTTACTTAGAATTGAACCAATAAATTCTCTTAAGATATGCATGGATTGTTTCTTTATTTTTAACATTTTGGACCACGCTTGCACCACATGTTTTGTTTTTGCAAATTCTTTTGTAAATTCTTTTTAAAGTCCTTTTGCAAATAGTCAAAGGTAAATGAATAAGATTTTGAGAAGCATTTTCAAGATTTGAAATTTTCTCGTCCTGTTTCAAATCCTTCTCTTAGTGTTCAAGAGGGTTTTAGATATTAGTTTTGAAAGGGTTGTACCAATTTGAAATTCTAATAAGATACCGATTGGAAAAAAATCATCAATTGAAAAATCTTTTCTTAGCTCAAATTTTTGAAAATTGGTGGTGGTGCGGTCTTTTTTCTTTGGGCTAATACTTTCTCCCCCTTTGGCATGAATCGCCAAAAACGGATACTTGAGTGAAATAGAAGCCCTTGTACTTTCTCTCCCAATGGTAAATAACATAAGAGTGAAGATTATACCAAAGTTGGAGAGTTGCGTGGAGCGACGACGAAGGATGAGTAATTTCGATGGAGTGGAGTGGAAACCTTTGTCTTCGCCGAAGACTCCAATTCCCTTTCAATCTATGACTTGGTTTAAAATACACTTGAAAACACATTAGTCATAGCATATAAAAGAGATATGATCAAAGGTATAATTATGAGCTATGTGTGCAAAACATCAAAAGAAATTCCGAGAATCAAGAATATTTAGCTCATGCCTAAGTTTGTTAAATGTTTGTTCATCTAGTGGCTTGGTAAAGATATCGGCTAATTGTTCTTTGGTGTTAATATATGCAATCTCGATATCCCCCTTTTGTTGGTGATCCCTTAAGAAATGATACTGAATGGCTATGTGTTTAGTGTGGCTATGCTCAACGGGATTATCCGCCATGCGGATTGCACTCTCATTATCACATAGAAGAGGAACTTTGGTTAATTTGTAACCATAGTCCCTAAGGGTTTGCCTCATCCAAAGTAATTGCGCGCAACAATGGCCTGCGGCAATATACTCGGCTTCGACGGTAGAAAGAGCTACGGAATTTTGCTTCTTTGAAGCCCAAGACACCAGAGACCTTCCCAAGAACTGGCAAGTCCCCGATGTGCTCTTTCTATTATTTTTACCCGCCCAATCGGCATCCGAATAACCAATTAAATCGAACGTGGATCCCCGAGGATACCAAAGCCCAAACTTAGGAGTATAAACTAAATATCTCAAGATTCGTTTTACGGCCCTAAGGTGAGCTTCCTTAGGATCGGCTTGGAATTTTGCACACATGCATACGGAAAGCATAATGTCCGGTCGAGATGCTCATAAATAGAGTAAAGAACCTATCATTGACCGGTATACCTTTTGATCTATGGATTTACCTCCCGTGTCGAGGTCGAGATGCCCATTGGTTCCCATGGGTGTCTTGATGGGCTTGGCATCCTTCATCCCAAACTTGTTTAGAATGTCTTGAATATACTTTGTTTGGCTAATGAAGGTGCCCTCGAGGAGTTGCTTCACTTGAAATCCCAAGAAGTACTTCAACTCCCCCGTCATAGACATCTCGAATTTTTGTGTCATGATCCTACTAAATTCTTCACATGTAGATTCGTTAGTAGACCCAAATATAATATCATCAACATAAATTTGGCATACAAACAAATCATTTGCATGTGTTTTAGTAAATAAAGTAGGATCGACCTTTCTGACTTTGATGCCATTAGTGATAAGGAAATCTCTTAGGCATTCATACCATGCTCTTGGGGCTTGCTTGAGCCCATAAAGCGCCTTAGAGAGTTTATATACATGATTAGGATACTCACTATCTTCAAAACCAGGAGGTTGCTCAACATAGACCTCTTCCTTGATTGGTCCATTGAGGAAGGCACTTTTCACGTCCATTTGATAGAGCTTAAAGCCATGGTAAGTAGCATAGGCAAGTAAAATGCGAATTGACTCAAGCCTAGCTACGGGTGCATAGGTTTCACCGAAATCCAAACCTTTGACTTGTGAATATCCTTTGGCCACAAGTCGGGCTTTGTTCCTTGTCACCACACCATGCTCATCTTACTTGTTGCGGAAGACCAACTTGGTTCCTACAACATTTTGATTAGGACATGGAACTAAATGTCATACCTCATTCCTAGTGAAGTTGTTGAGCTCCTCTTGCATTGCCACCACCCAATCTGAATCTTGAAGTGCTTCCTCTACCCTGTGTGGCTCAATAGAGGAAACAAAAGAGTAATGTTCACAAAAATGAGCAACACGAGATCTAGTAGTTACCCCCTTTTGAATATCGCCGAGGATGGTGTTCACGGGGTGATCTCGTTGGATTGCTTGGTGGACTCTTGGGTGTGGCGGCCTTGGAACTTGTTCATCTTCCTTATCTTGATCATGGGCATCTCTCCCTTGATCATTGCTCTCCTCTTGAGGTGGCTTAACTTCTTGATCTTCTCTTTCATCATTTTGAGCTTCATCCTCATCTTGAGTTGGTGGAGATGCTTGCATGGAGGAAGATGGTTGATCATGTGCTTGTGGAGGCTCTTCGGATTCCTTAGGACACACATCCCCAATGGACATGTTCCTTAGCGCGACGCACGGAGCCTCTTCATCATCTAGCTCATCAAGATCAACTTGCTCTACTTGAGAGCCGTTAGTCTCATCAAACACAGTGTCACAAGAAACTTCAACTAGTCCAGAGGACTTGTTAAAGACTCTATATGCCCTTGTGTTTGAATCATAACCAAGTAAAAACCTTCTACAGCCTTAGGAGCAAATTTAGATTTTCTACCTCTTTTAACAAGAATAAACATTTGCTACCAAAGACTCTAAAATATGAAACATTGGGCTTTTTACCGGTTAGGAGTTCATACGATGTCTTCTTGAGGATTCGGTGTAGATACAACTGTTTGATGGCGTAGCAAGCGGTGTTGACCGCCTCCGCCCAAAACCGATCTGAAGTCTTGTACTCATCAAGCATGGTCCTTGCCATGTCTAATAGAGTTCTATTCTCCCTCTCCACTACACCATTTTGTTGTGGCGTGTAGGGAGAAGAGAACTCATGCTTGATGCCCTCCTCCTCAAGGAATCCTTCGATTTGTGAGTTCTTGAACTCCGTCCCATTGTCGCTTCTTATTTTCTTGATCCTTAAGCCGAACTCATTTTGAGCCCGTCTCAAGAATCCCTTTAAGGTCTCTTGGGTATGAGATTTTTCCTGCAAAAAGAACACCCAAGTGAAGCGAGAATAGTCATCCACAATAACTAGACAGTACTTACTCCCGCCGATGCTTATGTAAGCTATCGGGCTGAATAGATCCATATGTAGGAGCTCGAGTGGCCTGTCAGTCATCATAATGTTCTTGTGTGGATGATGAACACCAACTTGCTTCCCTGCCTGACATGCGCTACAAACCCTGTCTTTCTCAAAATGAACATTTGTTAGTCCCAAAATGTGTTCTCCCTTTAGAAGCTTGTGAAGATTCTTCATTCCAACATGTGCTAGTCGGCGATGCCAGAGCCAGCCCATGTTGGTCTTAGCAATTAAGCAAGCGTCGAGTTCAGCTCTATCAAAATCCACTAAGTATAGCTGACCCTCTAACACTCCCTTAAATGCTACTGAATCGTCACTTCTTCTAAAGATAGTAACACCTATATCCGTAAAAAGACAGCTGTAGCCCATTTTACATAATTGCGAAACAGAAAGCAAGTTATAATCTAAACAATCTACATGAAAAACATTGGAAATGGAATGGTCAGGTGATATAGCAATTTTACCCAACCCTTTGACCAAACCTTGATTTCCATCCCCGAATGTGATCGCTCGTTGGGGATCTTGGTTTTTCTCGTAGGAGGAGAACATCTTTTTCTCCCCTGTCATATGGTTTGTGCACCCGCTGTCGATGATCCAACTTGAGCCCCCGGATGCATAAACCAACAAAACAAATTTAGTTCTTGATTTTAGGTACCCAAACGGTTTTGGGTCCTTTGACATTAGATACAAGAACTTTGGGTACCCAAACACATGTCTTTGACCCCTTGTGTTTGCCCCCAACATATTTGGCAACTACCTTGCCTGATTTGTTAGTTAACACATAAGATGCATCAAAAGTCTTAAATGAAATGCTAGGTTCATTTGATGCAATAGGAGTTTTCTTCTTAGGCAATTTAGCACGGGTTGATTGCCTAGAGCTAGATGTCTCACCCTTATACATAAAAGCATGATTAGGGCCAGAGTGAGACTTCCTAGAGTGAATTCTCCTAATCTTGTGCTCGGGATAACCGACAGGGTACAAAATGTAACCCTCGTTATCCTGAGGCATGGGAGCCTTGCCCTTAACAAAGTTTGACAATCTTTTAGGAGGGGCATTAAGTTTGACATTGTCTCCCTTTTGGAAGCCAATGCCATCCTTGATGCCAGGGAGTCTCCCACTATAAAGCATGCTTCTAGCAAATTTAAAATTTTCATTTTCTAAGTCGTGCTCATTAATTTTGGCATTAAGTTGAGCTATGTGATCATTTTGTTTCTTAATTAAAGCTAGGTGATCATGAATAGCATCAACATTAATATCTCTACATCTAGTGCAAATGGAAACATGCTCAACAGTAGATGTAGAGGATTTGCAAGATTTTAGTTCAACAATCTTAGCATGTAAAATGTCATTTTCACTTCTAAGATTGGAAATGTTAACGTTGCAAACATCTAAGTCTTTAGCCTTAGCAATTAATTTTTTATTCTCATTTCTAAGGCTAGCAAGAGAGACATTCAATTCTTCAATCTTAGCAAGTAAACTAACATTATCATCTCTAAGATTGGGAATTGAAACATCACAAACATTCGAATCAACCTTAGCAATTATTTTAGCATTTTCATTTCTAAGGTTGGCAATAATATCATGGCAAGTGCTTAGCTCACTAGATAGTTTTTCACATTTCTCTACTTCTAGAGCGTAAGCATTTTTAACCTTAACATGCTTCTTGTTTTCTTTAATTAGGAAGTCCTCTTGAGAGTCCAAGAGTTCATCCTTCTCATGAATAGCACTAATTAACTCATTTAATTTTTCCTTTTGTTGCATGTTTAGGTTGGCAAAAAGGGTATGCAAATTATCCTCCTCATCACTAGAATTATCCTCATCACTAGAGGTTGCATATTTAGTGGAGGATTTTGATTTTACCTTCTTCCTTTTGCCGTCCTTTGCCATGAGACACTTGTGGCCGACGTTGGGGAAGAGGAGTCCTTTGGTGACGGCGATGTTGGCGGCGTCCTCGTCGGAGGAGGAGTCGGTGGAGCTCTCGTCGGAGTCCCACTCGCGGCACACATGGGCATCGCCGCCCCTCTTCTTGGGGTACCTCTTCTTTTCTCTCCTCTTGCCCTTCTTGTCGTTATCCCTGTCACTATCACTTGATAATGGACATTTTGCAATAAAGTGACCGGGCTTACCACACTTGTAGCACACTTTCTTGGAGCGGGATTTGTAGTCCTTCCCCCTCCTTTGCTTGAGGATTTGGCGGAAACTCTTGATGATGAGCGCCATCTCCTCATTGTCGAGCTTGGAGGCGTCAATGGGGAGTCTACTTGATGTAGACTCTTCCTTCTTCTCCTCCGTCGCCTTGAATGCGACCGGTTGTGCTTCGGGCGTGGAGGGGCCATCTTGCTCGATGATTTTTTTGAGCCTTTGATCATCAATTCAAAGCTCACAAATTTTCCTATTACTTCTTCGGGAGACATTAGTGTGTATCTAGGATCACCACGTATTAATTGTACTTGTGTAGGGTTAAGAAAAACGAGTGATCTAAGAATAACCTTGACCATTTCATGGTCATCCCATTTTTTGCTCCCGCGGTTGCGCACTTGGTTCACCAAGGTCTTGAGCTGGTTGTACATCTCTTGTGGCTCCTCCCCTTGGCGAAGCCGGAAGCGACCGAGCTCCCCCTCGATCGTCTTCCGCTTGGTGATTTTTGTCACCTCGTCTCCTTCGTGTGCGGTCTTGAGTACGTCCCAAATATCCTTGGCACTCTTCAATCCTTGCACCTTGTTATACTCCTCTTGACTTAGAGAGGTGAGGAGTATAGTGGTGGCTTGGGAGTTGAAGTGCACGATTTGAGCCACCTCGTCCTCATCATAATCTTCATCCCCTACGGATGGTACCTGTACACCAAACTCAACAACATCTCATATGCTTTTGTGGAGTGAGGTTAGGTGATATCTCATCATATCACTCCACATAGAATAATCTTCACCGTCAAATGTCGGTGGTTTGCCTAATGGGACGGAAAGAAATGGAGTATGCTTAGGAATGCGAGGGTGTAATATCCCAAAAAACTATTGACCAAAAGTTGATCTTTTGTGCGTGGATGAGGGAAAGAGTTGTGGGTCGTTGGATGTAAAGTCAGGAGACATCTGAGGCATCGTTTCTTTCTCCCACAAAACCCTAGTGGTCGCCCCCTCCCTTTTTCCCTTTTCTTGGCCGCCAACCCCCCCCCCTTTTCCCACCCTTGGCCACCCCTCTCCCTTCCCCTTGCAGCTGCCCTCCACTGCTTCCTCCTCCCTCTAGATCTTCCCCCATGCAGCAAGGATCGAGAAGAGGAGGAGCAAGATGGATTGAAGAGGAAGAGAGGATCAAGGAGATGTTCTACCCCCATCTCTTGCAGATTTTCTTGGGGAAACCCTAGGTAAGGATGGGATCCTTGTTCCTCCCTATAATTATGTGCTTTTGGAGGTTGTGGATCATGTGGATTGAAGGATTAGAGGTTGGATTAGATGTGGGGTTAGGTTTTGATCTCGAATTTAATTTCTGCAGAATGGCAGATTCAATAGTTTTTGTTCATGCCAGTTTTCCGTGGTCTTAGTTGTCTCAAAAAATAAAAAGTTTATATATGAGTCGTAGATAATTTGTAGATATTTCCGTGGCCATAAAGAACACCTCAATCGGACATCAGAACAGAAAGTTACTGCAGTTTGATTATAGCAGTTTTTCAGTCTCATAATTCTATGCATAATCTATTCTCTTAAGAGTTAGGCAATTTTTTCAACATAATTAAACTGTGAGTTGGTAAAAAAAGTTGTAGATAATTTCATAAGCTTTCCAGATTGGTAAAGAGTGCATTCATATGATTTATGAAACTCCAGTTATGTTTGTTTTACTGTGGCTGTTCCTGTTTGCCTGACAAAAATGAGCGGGTCCGTTCACTGGTAGGTTTCATCTAGTAAATGGCCGAATTGGCTCTTCCAACTATGGAGACTTTTGTAGAGGGATAAAAGTTCTTACTGTCAGCAGAATTTCATAATTTTTGGTTCAGTAGTTTGGGAGATATCAAAAATTTTGAAGTTAACTAGGCTGCTGTCTAAAAACAGATTCAGTCAGTTATCTTGTCAGATGTTTTAGAACTTATTGATGGCAGAATTTAATTATCCATTGAATACCGAAGTTGTAGAGTGTTTTGTGTAGATACTCCTAGAGTATTTGTTTGATATCACCATTGTTTTAAGTTTAAAGATACAAAATTAACAAACAGCGCTGCTGCTGTATGGCATGTGGTTCAGGGTGGGAGTCTTTTCACTGGGTATTGGTTTCAAGTGTAGGAGTGTTTTGTTGATCGTTGGCAAATGTTTGTGAAATATTTGAACTAAGTTTTATGCTCACTGGCAGGTGGCTACACTCCAGATCATGCCTAGTATATTTTTCTTCTTCGATGAAGGCAAGTGAATGTAGCGGTGGTTGCTTCCGTTCTGACATGTTATTTCTATTGCCTACACTCTAATATTCAGAAGTATTGGATTCTTTCATAATTGGACTCTATGATGATGTTTTACTTGCTTGCACTATACTGATGCTCAATCATATATTGATGATGATTATGATTCGAGTATGACTCATGAGATTAATTCACACCCCTGAAGGTAAATGAAGTATTATTTGAGGTTGGTATTGTATCTGAAGGTAAATGAAGTATTATTTGAGGTTGGTATTGTATCTGAAGGTAAATGAAGTATTATTTGAGGTTGTATTGTATGTGAAGGAAGTGAAGTATATTGATAAATGCAGCATGCCATATACATTGCATGATTCACTTGCATATGAAGTTGGGTCGTGACCTATGGTCCGACCGTACCGGTACAACTTAGCATCGTACGTTGTCCGAGGAGGGGTACGATGCGGCTTCATACCCTTAGAGGTATGAAGGCAGAGGACATATGCATTGCATTCATATGCATTAATTGAAGTGATATTTGCAGATGATGTGGTTTTATACCCTCAGAGGTATGAAGACAGAGTATCTACACTTTGCACTCCTATGCATACATTGAAGTGATATTTGCAGGTTTTGTTGACGCAGGAAAGTGTTATAGAACCTATTGTGGTTGTTCGAGGAAATGAGATGGTATTGGTTATATTGGAACTACTGAGTTCTATATCTACAAGTATTTCTGACCTTAATTGTGATTCTTTTAAAATGTTGATTAATTCAATTTGTGGTTTAAATATCTCGTCAAAACAATTCGCTTGCTGAGATGTTTCATCTCACTCTTGCATTACTCAATGTAGGTGCTTGTTGCTCATCCAGGGAAGTGGGAAGTAGCAGCACATCCACCTTCACTCTCATAATAATGTTGCTTAGGCGCAGTCATGATTTAATTAGAAGCTTCTTGTCAAAGGATGTTTGTTTCTAACTAGTTGTGCGCACTGGTTAATTTAGTTGTTATGGTTGTCTTCCCATTGCTAGCAGATTATTAATGTCGATTATGTTTTCTTATCATGATATCTATTTATACTTTGTTGCTTCCCCGTTTATGCAATTTTCAAAGGAGATGCTGTCGAAATTTTATATACGAATGTTAGAAGTGTAGTTTAGTAGCATTCTGGGGTGTTTGTGGATCCCGGGGTGTTACAATAGCGTAGGGGGATCTTACTATACTTCTTGCGCTCTTGGCGCTTAGAAGTGACGGACGCGGAGTCGGATCCAGATGTAGAGGGCGATGAAGAGTCGGTCTCGTAGTAGACCACTTTCTTCATTTTCTTCTTCTTCTTCTCGCCACTCTTGTGCGATCGAATGCGTGAAGGGGATCCATCCTTCTTCTTGTTGGCGGACTCCCTTGATGGAGCCTTCATGTGGCTTGTAGCGGACTTCTCACCGCCGATCACCATCTTCTTGGCGTGATCTCCCGACATCACTTCGAGCGGTTAAGCTCTAATGAAGCACCAGGCTCTGATACCAATTGAAAGTCGCCTAGAGGGGGGTGAATAGGGCGAATCTGAAATTTATAAACTTAAGCACAACTACAAGTCGGGTTAGCGTTAGAAATTTATAAAGGAGACATACTTGTTCCTCACGTGAAACTCCTTAACCATCCTATTCCACCCTTCAGAGTTCCAACCATTGTCACCTCTATACCCACTATCTTTAAATTCATGGAGAATATCAACAAGAGATCTCTCAAGTCCTGGATTCCAATCTGCTCTTTGTTTCACTACTACATAAACAATGGTCACACATTAGTAATACAAAACTTACAAGAAAGCATGAAGGAACTGAAAGTCGCCTAGAGGGGGGGTGAATAGGGCGAATCTGAAATTTATAAACTTAAGCACAACTACAAGCCGGGTTAGCGTTAGAAATATGAACGAGTCCGAGAGAGAGGGTGAAAACAAATCACAAGCAAACAAAGAGTGAGACACAAGGATTTGTTTTACCGAGGTTCAGTTCTTGCAAACCTACTCCCCGTTGAGGTGGTCACAAAGACCGGGTCTCTTTCAACCCTTTCCCTCTCTCAAACGGTCACTTAGACCGAGTGAGCTTCTCTTCTCAATCAAACGGGACACAAAGTCCCCGCAAGGACCACCACACAATTGGTGTCTCTTGCCTCGGTTACAATTGAGTTGATCACAAGAAAGAATGGGAAAAAGAAGCAATCCAAGCGCAAGAGCTCAAATGAACACAAGTCACTCTCTCACTAGTCACTAATTGATTGGGAATGATCTATGAACTTGAGAGAGGATTTGATCTCTTTGGTGTGTCTTGTATTGAATGCTATAGCTCTAGTAAGGTGTGGAAAGTAAGAAAACTTGGATGCTATGAATGGTGGGTGGTTGGGGGTATTTATAGCCCCAACCACCAAACTAGCCGTTTGGTGAAGGCTGCTGTCGCATGGCGCACCGGACAGTCCGGTGCGCCACCGAACACTGTCTGGTGCACCTGCCACGTCACCTGGCCGTTGGATTCCGACCGTTGGAGCTTCTATCTTCTGGGCCACAGGACAGTCCGGTGGTGCACCGGACAGACACTGTTCAGTGTCCGGTGCGCCATCTGGCTCTGCTCTGACTCTGGCGCGCACTGTAGCGCATTTAATGCCTTCTGCAGACGACCGTTGGCGCGAAGTAGCCGTTGCTCTGCTGGCACACCGGACAGTCCGGTGAATTATAGCGGAGCGGTCTCCATAATTCCCGAAGGTGAGCAGTTCGGAGTTGGAGTCCCTGGTGCACCAGACACTGTCCGGTGGCACACCAAACAGTCCGGTGTGCCAGATCAGGGCACATTTCGGCTGACTTTTGCTCTCTATATTTGAATCTTTTTCGGTCTTTTTATTGGTTTATTGTGAACCTTTGGCACCTGTAGAACTCATAATCTAGAGCAAACTAGTTAGTCTAATTATTTGTGTTGGGCAATTCAACCACCAAAATCAATTAGGAAAAGGTGTAAGCCTATTTCCCTTTCAGAAACATTGAACCCAATACCTCTTGGAGAACCTCCACTCTTTTTTGCCCCACTACATTTAGGAGAAGGCTTCTTTTTAGTAGCACTTGTTTTAGGAATATACCTATGCAGCTTTGGGGAACTGCTCATGTTGAACCTTGGGGAGCCTTTTCCAACCATAGCTTTTCAAATAAAAAACTTATTACATGTTACAATACTACTAACTTGAAGTGTTGATTTATATGTTACAATACTACTAATTATTACATCTTATTCAACCACAAAAATACTAATTTAGATGTTGTTGGTACTGAGCCCACATTTCTTGGGCGATGGTATCTCTTAAAGCATTGCCTGGTGTAGTGCCTGGGTCACTCATTTGATCACCACTTGGTAGAGCAACAAAGTTTGATGGATCAATATTATCTGGCCGATGATCTAACCATTCCTCATCACCATGAAGTGATCCAATTAGATTGTGGAAGATGGCAGCAGCTATAGGTATCTTTACATGGTTTTCCAGCGTGTGGAACGTGGCAACTTTGAGAATGGGGAAGCGCTTTTTAAGCACCCCCAAAGCCCTTTCCACATGGTTCCTCAGAAGTGCGTGGCGATGGTTGAAGGGCTCCTTCAGGTTCTATGGTCTTCGATGTCCAGCCCCAAATTCCTTCAAGTGGTACCGAATTCCTCGGTATGGAGCAAGAAAAGATGGAGTATTTGCATACCCGCCATCAACTAGATAGAATTTTCCTGGAGGTACTTGAAAACCCTTGCTCATAGCTGATCTTAGCACTCTAGAATCTGTAGCCGATCCCTCCCATCCACTAGAAACAAAAGTGATACTGAGATCGAAATCACATGCCACCATCACATTTATGCTAAGTGTTCCCTTTCGATTTCGAAAAGGAGAATGTTTATTAGGAGATATAGAAATAGGAATATGAGTTCCATCAATGGCACCAAGACAATTCTTAAATAATGGATAGAATCTAGGATTATCTTGTATTTTTTGATGCACTTGATTAGGATTAGGAGGCTGAATGAAACGACGAGAGAGAATAGGAATGACCTTCTTAAAGAAGTGGTTGATGTGATGATGGAAGGTGTCATTACTATGACAAAAGTACACTTGGAGATCCTGATATGAGGCGTTGCGACTTAGCATGTATAAGAAGAACCCCAACTTCTCCTCGACCGTGATCCTTGTATCAACGATGATTCTTCTCCTTCTAAGATAAGTTGCCAGCTCTCTAAAGATGTGTGGTTCCATCCTAAATGTAACTTGACAGTTCTGGACATGTCCCGTCAAGGAGTCTTCGAACCTTAACCTCGCCTGTCTCATCTGATGTATGGTGTTTCTTCTTTTGTCCCCCACTTCTAGTTGAACCCATCAGATATAAGGCATGGAAAATAAACAACATCATATCATCATCTTCTTCTTCCCTCCTCTTTCTAATATGATCTCGCAATGACATACTCATTGTAGAACTAAAGAATATAGATTTATTGTTAGGTAGAAGTTAAATAATAAAATAGAATTAAAGCAAATCATGTATTATTTCAAAAGTACAAGTAATAAGGAGTAAAGCAAACCATATATATGCACAAAGAATTTAATACCTTTTGGAGTTGGTACCGGATCCCAAGAGGGAGGAGGTTCACCTTCCCCAACTATAATTGGTGTTGTAGGGATCTACATGTAACAACTCAAATAAGTGAAAGGGAAATGTGGCCTTGGGCCATTTCTATAATGTTTTGGTGATTAAGTGTCCAACACATAGTGAGTAAGATATTATGTGCCAAACAAGCAAAAGGTGCAAATCATGTAACAAGGTACGTTTCTAGACTTAGTACATTGTTTTGAGTACTAACATATTTTGTGTAAGTGCTAGAAACAGAGAAAAGAAAAGAAGAAAAGGATTGCAAGTGACTTGGCTGTGTACAGCCGAAGTCCAGCTCAGTCTGGCACACCGGACTGTCTGGTGGTGCACCGGACAGTGTCCGGTGCGCCAGGCCAGCCTCCGGTGAACAGGCCACTATCGGGAAATGTTTGGCGGCGTACGACTATAATTCACCGGACTGTCCGGTGGTGCACCGGTCTGTCCGGTGAGCCAACGGCCGCCAGCGCAACGGTCGGCCGCGCAATCCGCGGGCGACGCGTGGCCCGCGCCAACGGTCGACAGGGGGCACCGGACTGTCCGGTGTGCACCGGACAATGTCCGGTGCGCCAACTGCCACGAAACTGCAACGGTCGTCTGCGCCAGAATAGGAAGGAGATCGCGCACCAGACATGAACAGTGGTTGTCCGGTGGTGCACCGGACTGTCCGGTGCACCACCTAACAGAAGGCAAGGATAGCCTTCCTTATTGGCCTCCAACGGCTCCTAGCTGCCTTGGGGCTATAAAAGGGACTCCTAGGCGCATGGAGGAGAACACCAAGCATTCAAGAAACATCCTAAGCCTCCAAGACTCCAACTTTGCGCATTTGATTCTTTGACATAGTGACTTGAGCTCCATTTGAGTTGTGAACTCCGTGGGTTGTGTTTTGAGCTCAAGTTGTGACTTGTGTGCGTGATTGTGCTGTGATTTGAGTCTTGTGTGTGTTGCTTTCCCCTCCCTTACTTTCGTACATCTTTTGTGATCTTCATTGTAAGGGCGAGAGACTCCAAGTTGTGGAGATTCCTCGCAAACGGGACAAAGATAAAGAAAGGAAAAACCGTGGTATTCAAGTTGATCATCGGATCACTTGAAAGGGGTTGAGTGCAACCCTCGTCCATTGGGACGCCACAACGTGGAAGTAGGCCAGTGCTACTTGGCCGAACCACGGGATAAAAATCGCGTGTCTCTTGTGTGCTTTACCTTTGATTATCTGTGTTCACAAGAACTCGTTTCAAGCTACTTAGCCATTCTAACTTACATAACAAAGTTTTGTGGCTATTAGTGTTTAATTTTACAGGATCACCTATTCACCCCCCTCTAGGTGCTCTCAATAAGTAGCTGGAAAACACATGAATCTAGGCACACAAATGAATCGGGACAAATAAATCTACGCAGGGCAAATGAATCTAGGTTTGTAGTTAGAGAATGATTTAAACAACACAGATTTGGAAAGCTAATCTAGACATTTTTGAAAAACAAAACAAAACTGACGACATTGACATTCTTTTTCTCTATATACACATTTAACATCAAATTAGTATAGCACAAACACGAAAGGAAAATATCTAACAAATAATTGAAACAGTCTACTATGGAAACTATATTGCGAGCGCAACCTATTGGGGAATCATTAATGCCTAGTGTTGAGACTGTTTCCAAGGTCTTCGTCTCTCAGAACGGCTCCAACGACACATTTTTTAATAATGTAGGTATCCTCACAAGCTCCACGAAAATAAAGACATTGAAAGAGAGAGCGCTTCAGGAACTTACTACTGAAAAGCAAGGCTCAACTGCTCTCCACCAAGAAGTAGATGAACTCAACAAGAAGTTGGCAAAAACTCAAAGGGAGTTTGAGGAGTTTAAGAAGCAACAGGAAGAGAACAATCTGCTTCTCAAGCATATCTTGCACTCCAACAACGCTGGTACCTCTTAGTCCTCAACAACTCATGTAGTGGTGAACTTCTATCATTATGTTGTTGTAAAACGAGTCTTAATTATATTATGTTGTGCGCCGAACATGTATATGCGGCCAGCCGAGTCCGGGACTCAGGTGTTGGGGGCTTGGAGTCCAAGTTTGGACGGGGACTTGGTTCTCCCGGCGCGCGAGAGAGGAAGGAGTTGGTTTTGCTTGTGCCTGCAGCGGCGTGCCACCACCATCTCCAGCGACCGGCCCCACCACCATCTTCGCGCGCGCGTGCGAGGGACCGGCCGGTGAATGGAGGCGCCACTGAGCTCTGAGCGGGTGCCTTCCACGCGACGTACGCCACGGATCTGCATCTGCGCCGCACTGCATCTGCGCACGGCACGGTGCTCATTCGCATTCCCCAGCCCCACTGCATCTGCGCCGCGGGCCATCCATGGATCTGCCTTCCTGAGCTCTTCGCTACACGAACTTCCAGGGAGCCTCTTCGTACGAAGGCAAGAGCTTAGATGCAGATGCAGATGCAGTGGAGAAGATGCAGATGCAGTGGAAGGCAAAGGAAACAGCGCAGATGCAGATGCAGTGGGGATCGGCAGCACTCAAGGACGAGGCAGCACAGGTGCATTTGGGGAAGAGAGGGCAGTGGTTACCGGTGAGAAGGCAACGGGGAGAGTTATCGTCGTCGATGCGCTGTGTCGCCAAGCTGTCACTTCGCGCCGCCACGCCGTCACTTGGCGGCGGCGTCTCCTCGCCTCGTTTGTCGCCAGCGTTGACCAATGCCCGTTCCTCCGAGATTGGATCCGGAGGGCAGCACACCCGGATTCCTACCGGGCCACAGTGTTCAAAAAAACTCTAAACCGGATCCTTCTCATTTTTTGATTCAGGCCCAAACGAACAGAATTCAGACAAGCGGCCCAATTTCAATCCAGGTCATTTTTTTCCACCTGGAACCAGGCCCAGAATGGACCAAACCAGTCTTACCGAACGATCCCTAATGCTACTTTATGTTTGGATGGATCGTTCCGTAATCAAAACTAGTGTATATCGTTTTGATCTAGTATATTACCGGAATCCGGCTCTTTGACGAGTGTCAGATAATTTGCCGTTTTTTTCGGGCTCTTTGCCGAGTGTGAAAAATAAAACACTCGGCAGAGAGTTTCTTTGCCGAACGTTTTTTAACACTCAGCAAAGAGCTTCTTTGCCGAGTGTTTTATTGTGGACACTATGCAAAGAGCTTTTTTGCCGAGTGTTTTTTTCAACACTAGACAAAGAAAATTTAAAAGTTTCATTATGCAAAGAGCTTCTATGATAAGATGATTTCAAATCAAAAAATTGTCAATGACAAAGTTTCATTACATTTCAAGACCTACAACTTTTATTTTTTTGGTTTTTCCATTCGAGGTAGATTGAAAAAATTCAAATTTTAAAATTTAAACATAGTTTTGCATTACAAGATGATTTCAAACCAAAACATTATCAACTACAAAGTTTTATAGCTTTTCAAGGCCTACAACTTTCCTATTGGTGGTTTTCCATTCGAGGTCGTTTTCAAAAATCAAATTTAATTTTTTTAAATTCAGACGTAGTTTTCGTTGACAAGATGACTTCAAATGAAAAAGTTGCCAACTATAAAATTCTATAACTTCTCAAGATCTACAAACTTTATTTTGGTTGTTTGGTCATTTGTTCATCTCACATGATTGTTATAATATTATTCACAAATCTTGTACATATCTCTTGTAGTTTCATAAACTACGAGAGAGATATAGGTTTAATGAACAAATTTACTTTTATTTCGTCATATGAAGAAATGTTCAAAATATAAATTATACATCTTGATGAGTTATACAAATTTGTAGTTGAAAACTTTTTTCATTTGAATTAATTTACTGCTTTAAAATATGATTTTTAAATTGTACTTGCCTAGTGTTGAAAAAAACCACTCGGCAAAGAAGCTCTTTGCCTAGGTCCAAAATAAAACACTCGGCAAAGAAGCTCTTTGCCGAGTGTTAAAAAACACTAGGCAAAGAAACTCTTTGCCGAGTGTCAAAAAAACACTCGACAAAGAAACTCTTTGCCGAGTGTCAAAAATAGAACACTCGGTAAAGAGTTTCTTTGCCGAGTGTTTTTTACCGAGGATTTTTTGCTTGGCACTCGGCAAAGAGCTCTTTGCCGAATGTCGAAAAAAACACTCGGCAAAGAGCCGAATTCTGACAGTGTTTGTTGGGGCTGCCTTAATCGAGGCAATTCGACCTAAACTAGGAATTGATGAAACCGTAAAGTTTCGGCCTTACCAATCTAGACGCACCTTTATCCGAGGACGAAGTTCTGCATGCCATTTGCCACTTGCCCATGGATAAGGCATCTAGACCTGATAGTTTCACAAGCACTTTTTATAACTCATGCTAGCCCATTGTCACACCCTGATTTAAGGACAAACCTGGGCGTGAATCAAATGTGTGCTAGGATCAAGTCTCACACATATGATGACTCATGGTACTGAAATGAATGCCACATCTTTATTATATAATAGAGATTCTATACAAAATAGCTAAATAATTACATCATATGACGACAACGATCCTCCGCAACCATAGTTGACTGGGAGATGATGACCTATATCTCTCACGAACTCATCGTGACATCCTTCATGCTCGTCATCTTGTGGTACCCGTCCTTGACCTGGAGGGTAAGTACATCAATGGTGACCTCACATACTTTCATCGCTCAACAAGTGTAAAGCCCAAAAAGTTGTATAAGAGAAAAAATAATAAATAAACAAATACATAAAAATGCATCTCATGTTGAGATTCTTGTATTTTTGCATTTTTATTCAAATTTATGAGACAAGTTTAAATTTGTAAAATAGAATCTAAAAATGGAAATAGAAATAAGAAAAGAGAATAAAACAGAAATGGAAAAGAATATACATTACAATATATATATATATATTGTTGTTATTGTAGACTTGTTCTCAAATGCTGTGAATCAACAACAAGACAACATAATTGTTAATTGTAAGAGACCTTCATCCTTCGAAGTATTATCTCCTCATGGAAATAATATTCATGAGACGAAGGTATGGAAGGACATACCTTCATCAGTTAATAAGCAAACAGGAATACAAAGGAATGAACATGATAACAGTATCTTAATAATTCATTCATTCTTATATTTCGCGAAACATACATGAATATCAACAATGTTAATATTACATTGGTACCTTCGGCTTGCTCGAAGGTGAGGATGCGGGATAGTAAAACTACAATCCAGTGTGAACAGTACGGTGTTACTGTTCATCTATTTATAGGCACGGGACGCAGCCCGAGCAAAAGTACATTTATGTCCTCAATGTTTACACATGATCGTAATACAAGTTATAAAGGACTAAGTAGTCTTTTGCTCCTTCGGTCATCATCATTATTCCTCCGCTTCGTTGCGAGCTGAAGCTTTTCTGTCTAGCGATAGCTTCGGTGTTTACTCTTATCTTCTTTGGATCCATCTTCACCTTGTGCGTCTTTGTCATAAGAAAAAGACTTTTATCCTGAAGACGAAGCTTCCTGTAATAGCTTATGCTAAAAACAAATGGTTAATTATGTTTTTGAGGACCTTCGGAAGGAGAAGGCCCCCAACAGTAGCCCCTCGCAGTGTTGATTTGATCCTTTGTAACAAATTTAGACTGCGATGTGAACGAAGGCCTTTAGCCGAAGGTCCGAAAAAACACCTTCCCTTCGCTAGAATAGCGAATGAAACTGACCTGTGGGGCCCACCAACTTATGGGGCTCTGAACATATAAATAGGAGCTTGCATTGTGAGCATTTTATGCCATTTCAGCTGCTTACATTGTGCTTGTCATTTTAAACTTTCTTGCTTTGCCGAGTTTGATTGGATTTCAAGCTTCGGCATTCCAACGACCATCGACTTAATGGCTGACGAGAAGAAGATTGTTGATCCGTCGCTGTTTGGGTTTTATGAAGCTATGGAAAAAACCAATGTAGAAAAGATTGCACATGAAATGTTAGCTGGGATATCTAAGGGTTCTAGTGATAGTGATAACTTTGATGTAGAAAGCGGGAATGAAGATGCCGAAGATCGGCCCTGGAGACCAAGCCATGTTGTCTTCGGGAAATCAACTATCAAGCAAGGGAAAATTGATGCAATGAGGGGAAGGTACTTCCGTGATATCTCAATTGTGAGGGCTGGAGGGGAAAATAATGTCCCTCTGCCCGAAGCTGACGAAGTAGTAGTTTATAGAAGCTTCATGAAAGCAGGGCTTCGGTTCCCTTTAGATAAATTGCTGGTCGAAGTCCTGAAAACTTTCGAGATTTACCTTCATCAGCTTACTCCCGAGGCTATCATCAAGATGGGGATCTTTATATGGGCCATGAGGAGCTAGGGATTAGAACCAGATGCAAAATGTTTCTGTAACATCCATGAGTTATTTTATGAGACGAAGGCTATCAGAAAGGAACAATATTACAACAACTTCGGTTGCTACAGCTTCGTGCCTCGCTCTGAGGTGAGCTACCCAGTTCCGACATTTCGAAAGAGATGGCCGGGGGCCTGGATGCAGGAGTGGTTCTACATGAAAATGGCCTAGTTGAAAGGGAAGACATTAAGGGGGTTATTCAACGTCCTATATGGTCTCGCTTCGGCATTAGGAGGCCATCTACTGCCCTTGGGAATGATGTACAAGCATGTCAGGCTGCTTTTAATACAATATGTACTTACATAGGCATAAGGGACTTAGTCCAGTAGCATATTGCTTATAGAGTGTGGCCACTTGCAAGTGGGTGGGAGATGCCAAAAAAGGCTGCTGCTGGGTCTAGCCAAGGTGGTTTAATCTACCTGAAGTACACGTTCAAATACATGAGCTAGTTTGATGAGCCAAATGATGACAGGCTAGATGCTATTGAAGCAACCAGTGATGAATTGCTTGGTGCCTACTCGAAGGTTGAAGACGATGCTATGACAACGGCCTTCGGGGCTCGAAGCAAAAAGAGACTGAATAGAGTATTTGACGTCATCGGGTTTGTATACCCAGATTACTATTATCCTTCGTGAAAGCAAGGGAAGAAAAGAAAGACTGCTACTTCGGTGACTTCTAGCACGCCGAGGTCAAAGAAAGTTAAGGTTTTGACACATCGCCCCAAGCGCATTGAAATGGCCGAAGTGCCGAGGCCTATTGAGGGGTCTTCTTCTGTGTCTGAGCCAAGTCGCTCTGCTCCTGTCGAAACTAAGACAGAACCGGCCAAAGGGCCAGAACTGAAGAAAGCGGCAGAGCAACCGAAGGCTTTGAGTCCGTTGCAAGAAATGGAGCTGCCGAAGGCATCAAAGATTCCTGCAGCAACTCCGAGGAGGAGAATGGCCAGCGTACTAGACGCTGTCATGGAATATGTGAAAGTACCAACTCCTGCTTCAGCGCCTGATACAAAGGGCAAAGCCTTAAAGAAATCTGGCGAAGCTGATATGGCGCATGTTTTTTTTGAGACTGGACCCTCAGTTCCCGCCGAAGCATATCCTTCTGGGGCTGCTCCTCTAACCTTGGAAAAAGAAAGTGTGCCTGAGAAATTTAAGTCGCCTGCTCTCGAAGCACCTGCCGAAGAGCTAGAGTTTATCGTGCGACATGCTTCAGGGAAGCAATTGTCGGAAGAGTAGATTGCCGAAGCTAGACAATATGCCAGGGATCTTAAGTATCCATAAGGATCCTTGGTATACAGTGGCAATGATGAAGATGATTTTCTCTATTGCCTACCGGACAATAAAGAGATATCTGTTTGCTGGGAAATGATGAGGAACATGGGTTTCCCGAAGCTTGAGCTCGGCCTATCTGCAATGTCAAAGGATGATCTTGCAGATAGCCTTGCTTATAATAGCTTGAAGGTATATATACTTTTGTTGTAAAATAAACTATGTTCATAGGTTTTCTTGCTATTGTTATGTTCTCACATATATTTTTTGTTACTAGGGCTTAATTCTAAGTAAAGCTTTAAGAGCTCAAAAGGAAGCAGACGACGAGAGCTGCCAGATAGCTCTTGGAAATATGCGGTCAGAGGTCATCACACTAAGGAATGAAGCTCTTGAGAAAGATAAAATATTGTTTTCCTTAGTGGACAGGCTGAAAGCTAGCGAAGTCAAGCTTAGTGCTCAAACCGAAGCCCACAAAGCTGAAGTCGAAGGTTTGAAGAAAAAGCTTGCAGAAATGAATGAAAATCTCAAAGTTGCAATGGCAAAGTAGGAAATAAGTGAAATGGAAAGATCAAGGGTGCAAAAGAATGTTGAAGAGCTTCGGGATTCCAAGGAGAGATGCTACGAAATATCCTTGGAATGCGCGAAGAAGCTGAAAAATAGCTTTGCAAGGGTAGGAGTATACTCTTCGGAACAGAAATTTATTTGCGGTGATCCCGAAGGGGTTATCGATTGGATCGGCGAAGAGGATGAAGCTTTTGATGAAATACTCAGCGATCGTGGGGATTTTTGCCCTTTTGCCGGTGCACGAGGGGTCATGGCAATTTTGGAGAAAGTCAGTTGTGAGCATGTTAAGGCCGCAACCCAGCCGAAATCTATTTTCTCAGCAGATGACACTAAGGACTCCTCGGTCGAAGCCTCTATGCTAGGCAGGAGGTTTTACTCTGATGTTTGGATGAAGGGCAGTCGTGAGATGGCTGATGAAGCCATTAAAAGAATGAGAAAGAGTCTCACGACGCTCGAGAGGAGGCTAAACGAGGTGAAGAAGCTGCTAAACGCGCCATGATTATAGGTACTTTTATTTAAAGTTTTGCTTCGTTATTCGTTTCTAGCTTCGAAATTCATCAACATATTCTTTATTGCAGCTGACCTTTCACCCCCACTAGAGCCATACAAACCCGACGCCGGCCCGGCTATGAAAGAAGCTTTGGATATAATGAAGGTTGCTAACGAAGTCGTTGACAAAGTCGTCGACATACTATTACACGAAGCTGCTGAAAAAGTGATAAAGGAAGATTAAATTTTTGTATGCTTGAAAATGTAATGCTTGTGTATGGTTGTCGCCTTGTGTAAGAAACAAACATCAAGTATTTGTATGTACATTAATGTAATATATCTCTTTGTGATGCATGAAATCTACGTATGTACCATTTTTGAGCCTTTGGCGAAAAAACACCTTCCCTTCTTTTCATGCTTCGCAAAGAGAATTTATGCCACTGTTGACGAAAGGTTAGCTTCGTGTAGTACAATAAATCTGCCGAAGGCTTATGTTGTGCTACATCACATTCTTTCATGATCCGATAAGTATTTTTGAAGGAACAATTTCCCTTTTTCTCCACGGCTTTCTGCTGATGCAAAATGACGTATGATGCGATGCTATGAGATATGTGTTGGGGACTTGTTCTCAAATGCTATGAATTAAGAACAAGGCAACATAAAATGTTAAATGTTAACGTCCTTCGTCCACGAAACATTATTCCCTTGAGGATAATGAGCCTTGGACGAAGGTTGATGAGAATATAATTACGAAGCTTAAGTCTTCGTAATAAAATTTCAATAGACTGTATAAGATAACATAAAATAAAGGGTATAAAAGGGTAAATAAATCATAGACGAATTATATTATATTTACTTAATATATTGAATTATTGAATACAATAATACCTCTGCCTTGGCAAAGGTTGGTTCCCGAAAGATGCGATTGCAATTACCAGAAAGCGTGAACAGTAAAGGAATACTGTTCACTATTTATAGGCACAGGACGCAGCCTGTGAGAAATTACAAGTATGCCCCTTATAAAAGTTTACAACATTGACTCAGACCTTTATGGACTAAAAGGTCAGTCTATCTTTAAGTCGGTTTGTAATACCGAAGCTTCATGAAGAGGAACCTTCGGCCATCTCATACAAACAGCTTCAGCCGAAAGCCGCTTCTTCCTAGAAGACCTTCGGCGACGAAGCATAGACCCAACAGTAGCCCCTTTCGCGGTGCTAGATCGTTTTTCGTAACGAGCTTGATCCGTGAAAAAAGTCTCTTAAGCTTCGGGCGCCGAAGGTCTAAAAAACACCTTCCCTGAGCTCGTTGTCGAGAAACGATTCAGTTTCCCAGCGCGTAGTGGTCCCACCTTGCAGAGTTACTGTTTGGTCTCTGCGGTCCACCACACAGTGAGTGCAAGCGGGTGTCCGCCTGGTGTAAAAATCCTGGCGCTTCGCCTTCTTACCTGCAGTACTATATAAACAGACGAGTAGGTGTGAAGTTACCACAGCATTCATTGCTATTTGCACTGTTTTGCTGCCAAAATTTTTAACCATCGCCGAAGCTTGACTCTCGGAATCGAACGAAGCTCCAACTTGAAGCCTGCTTCGTCAAAAGAAAAAACTTCGGAAGAAAAAAAAGTATTAAGTTTCCACAAATTCATAATTAAATGGCCAGAGTGCGTTCTACCGCCAGGGTTGAGCGTGAGGGGGGCGAAACTGAAGCTTCGGAGACTGTTCCCATCTCCGAAGCGATGCAGAGATCCGGACTGGTAACTTTGGAAAAGATCCCTAGTGATGATGCAGAACAAGCAATTGCCGAAGCAGAAGAAGATATTGAGGAAACTGATCCCGAAGATGATTATCGCATTGCCATGCCAAGCAAGCCCAGCCACTTGGACTTCGGAAAGTCTACTGTTTCGAAGGCTGATCTTTCCAAGATGGTAAAGTCAGGCTTTTTTAATGAAAATCAGAAGAAGCTATTACGCTTCGGGGGAGAAGAGGCTACCCCAAAGCCGGAGAAGGATGAAATTGTTATTTTCAAAAGCTTTCTAAAGGCTGGATTAAGATTCCCCCTACATGGGATTATTGCAGAGGTACTGAAGAGGTTCGGTATCTATTTTCATCAGTTGACTCCTAACGCTATTGTTAGACTTAGCGTTTATATCTGGGCCCTCCGAAGCCAAGCGGTGGAGCCGTTTGCGGACAGCTTTTGCCGAGTTCACGAACTGCATTATCAGACGAAGGCTAGAAAAGATGGATTGCATGACAATTTTGGTTGCTATAATTTCGCCTATCGGAAAACCACAAAGTTTCCTGTAATCAGCTACCGGAGCAAATGGGCAGCAGGCTAGAAGTCGGAGTGGTTCTATGTCAAGGTTGATGACGACAAGGAGAAGCTTGTGCAAAGTCCACTCGAACTAATCTTCAGAGAAACCCGACCTCGCTGCAACATGACACCAGAAGGTCCAACACAACAAGCATTGAATGAATTCAGAATTATTGCAGAGCATATCAGTACAAGAGACCTGGTTCAGGAGTTTTTGGCTTTCAAAGTTTTTCCTAGTTTGAAAGAATGGGAAATGCCGAAGCTAAAGGGGGAGAAGAAAGAAGGTGAACTTGTGCGTTTACCTTACTATTTCAAGTTTAAGAAATACTTTAAAACACCTTGCCAAGAGTGGCTGGATACAATTGAAGTAATGTGCAATGAAATACTCGGCAATTATTCTAAAAAAGAAGATCAGTTAATGACCGCGGCCTTCGGCACCCGTCCGAAGCGAAGACTGAATCGAGTGCTGGACGCCCTGGGTTTCGAATACCCTGACTATGAAAATCTGAACAAAGGTGCTGGGGGCCAAAAAAGAAAAAGGATGACTGAGGCCTTAAATGAAGATGAGAAAGAACCATCAAAGAAGAAAATTCCGAAGAAGAGGAAAGCGTCTTCTCCGAAGCAAAAAATGTCCGACGAAGAAGAAACCCCCGCATCACCCTCTGCCGCTGACGTGGAGGAAATTCTGAAGGTAATGACTGAATCCTTGCCCGCGAAGCTAAGTCCATTGGGCCTCAACTGACAAAGTTTTTTCAGAAGGACAAGGAGCCCGAAAAATCGAAGAAAACAATTAAAGCAAAGAGACAAAGAATTATCACTGTGACAGAGGTCATTGACAAGACGCCACCAAGAGCTTCAGCTCAGAAGGCACCAGCGGCTGAAGAAAAAACAAATATTGAAATCACACCTTCGGAGGTCGCGGCTGCCGAAGCTGCCTCAGCTGAAGATTTGAACCTGGAAAGCACAATCGAAGACATTGACAAAATGCTGCTAGATATGGCCACAGAAGAAGCTACCACTGCCGCCGAAGAGGCTATAGCCGCAGTGCCGGGGAAAGAAAAGGAAATTGCTGACGAAGCTTCGGAGGACGAGGCCTTCATGTTTCAGAATTTAGTTGGAGAGAAATTGTCAAAACCCGAAATAGAAGAGCTAAAAGAGTATGCCAAATCTTGCGGGTACAAACCAGGAGCACTCCTCTTCGGAGGCATTGATGATGAAAAATTAGATTGTATTCGAGATCAAACTGGAGCCAAAGTTATCGGTACTCTGTCAAAGAGTATCGGTTTTCCGAAGCTAGAAACGGACATTAGCCGCTACCGACGACAACATATCGTCGGTAGTTTATTTTATTCCAATTTCAAGGTGAACTACTTTTCGCTTAACTTTTATTGTTTTTAATAATGAAAACATGTCTAACGAAGGTTGTTTTCGTGCAGAGTATGCTGTTGAGCAAAGCCTTGAAAATGCAGCAAGATTTTGAAAACAAGAACACGAAGTTATAATTGAAAATTTAGAAAGCAAAATAAAGGAGCAAACAGCTGCTGTTGAGAAGAAGAACTTTGAGCTCCAAGCAACTGAAGGCTTATTGGCGGAGGCCGAAGCTAAAATAACAGAACTGAACGCAAAGCTTCTCCGCCAATCTGAGCAATTCGAACAAGAAAAGCAAGATCTTAATGCAAAACTTGAAGCCGAAGCTCAACAAAATTCAGATTTGAAAAAACTATTGACGAGCCTTCAAGAAAAATGTTTGGAATTTAGCAACAAATGCATTCAACGATTAAGAAAAATTTTCCACTCAGTTGGAGCCAGCAGCGAGAAATTCACCCCCTCACCTGAAGATCTACCGAAGACCTTCGAACACATTGAGGGTGAAATTGACGAGCTCGACGAAGTTATAGCTGGGCATGGTGACTTCTGTGCCTGGGTAGCTTCTCGGGGCACTGCTGCAGCTTTCCTAAAAGCTGGCTGCGATCATGGAAAGATTGTCAATAGGCCAAATTTCACTTTATCACCATCAATCCTAGATGACATTCCTGATCTCGCCCGAAGTATCTCCAATAGATTTGTAAAAATGATATGGACAAAAGGTGGGCGAGAAAAGGCTGGAGACGAAGCTCGTAGTCATCTTGAACCAGTAAGAAATCATACCTTGTGCTTACCTCTTCCTTCAAGCTCGATTCTGACTTACAACAACTTAATTCATGTAGGATGACGAAGCCGAAGCCGATGATTAAAAAATGACGTCGAAGCTGAAGCTCCTTGGAGATTAAATAGGAGTAGACTGTAGACAGACTTAAGAAACTTTTGAGATAACTTTTGTAAATGTAACTAAAACTTGTCTTTAATGAATTCTGTTCATACCTTGTAATATACTCTTATCCTTCCATTGATGTATGAGAAGTGCTTTTATGTGGACGAAATTTTCTTTTTTGAGCCGAAGGCGAAAAAACACCTTCCCTTCTTTTCGTACGCAGCTAAGCATAGAAAACAACATTTCCCTTTCTTCCGAAGCTCTCCTTTTTGTACACGAAGCTCTTTCTTTCTTTCTTTTTCTTTTTGCCGAAGCAACCACTTATGCCATGATGATGATTATCCTACATATGCCTGGATGAATGTTTATGAATGCAAATGCTATGATGTAATGTGATGTGCAAATGAATGTCCAAACACATATCCGAAGCCATACTCATAGCCATTATTTCCTTAGAAACAATCACACCTCAGCTCTGCATTCCCTTAGGAACGACTTTGGAGCTTCTTCGCCTTTTACTTTTGGCGGAATCAGCGTTGACTTTTCGCTGTAAGCTCTGCATTCCCTTAGGAACGACTTTGGAGCTTCTTCGCCTTTACTTTCGGCGGAATCAGCGTTGACTTTTCGCTGTAAGCTCTGCATTCCCTTAGGAACGACTTTGGAGCTTCTTCGCTTTTTACTTTTCGGCACTCGATGGTGCGCTCTCAGCTTTTACATTTACATTCCTTGGGGGATTTTGCTCTTATAAAACTAAAAAAGGAAATTACATATGATGGCCCCATTAAAAACCTTTCTCCCCCTTTAGAAAGGAAAAGGGTGCCATAAAAAAGAAAAAACATAAAAAATTACATCAAGTTACACATAATAACGACGAAGCTCATCCGCATTCCAAGATCTAGGAATGTCGTTGCCGTCCATATCCTTCAATCTGTATGAACCGGGTCTTGACGAAGATGCTACTAAGAAAGGTCCCTCCCATTTCAACTGTAATTTGCCCACTGTGTCTGGGTTGGCCACTCTCCGAAGTACCAAATGTCCTGGCTCAATATTCTTTAGCCGAACCTTTCTATCTCGCCATTTGATTGTTTCGGCTTGATATTTATTGATATTCTCCACAGCTTGAAGCCTGATCCCTTCTAAAGCATCTTTTTCCACAGAATAAGCATCTTCAGAACCTGATTCTGCCGAAGCTACTACTCTTATTGATCCAGTTTTAGCTTCCTCCGGAGTTATTGCTTCGTCACCGAATAATAACTTGAATGGAGTAAAGCCTGTAGACCTTGATGTTGTTGTGTTGTGGCTCCACACCACTTTGGTTAACTGATCTGGCCACTTTCCCCTAGGTTGATTGAAGATTAACTTCATTATTCCTGTCATTATAATGCCATTGGCTCTCTCAACGAGTCCGTTTGACTCCTGATGCCTGACTGATGCAAAATGGATCTTCGTACCAATTTGATCACAGAAATCCCTGAAAGCTTCGGAGTCAAACCGTGTTCCATTATCCACAGTGATAGCCTTTGGTACCCCGAAACGACAAACAATATTCTGCCAGAAAAACTTTTGGACGGTGGCCGAAGTTATTGTGGCTAAAGGCTTTGCCTCAATCCATTTAGAAAAATATTCCACAGCCACTACAACATATCTTAGGTTCCCTTGGGCCGGTGGTAACGGACCTAACAAGTCAAGGCCCCACCTTTGCAATGGCCAAATGGGTTGTATGAGCTGTGTTAAGGACGAAGGTTGTTTTTTATCTCTTGCACATTTCTGACAACCTTCGCACTTTTGAACTAATTCCGCTGCATCCGAAGCTGCCTTCGGCCAATAAAACCCTTGGCGGAAAAATTTTCCAAGTAACGGTCTAGATCCAATGTGAGATCCACACAGGCCTGCATGTATTTCTTTCATTAACTCTATACCTTCGGTTCTAGATAAACACTTGAGTAGCGGAGCACAAACTCCATGCTTGTACAACTCCCCTTCTATCATGACATATGGACGAGCTCTTGCCTCTATCCTCCTGTTGTAAGCTTCGTCATCTGAAAGGAATTTACCCTGTAGGTAAGAGATGATCTCAGTTCTCCAATCTTCGCTGTAAACAGGAGATATATTGAGGACTGCTCTTTCAAGGAGTTCCACTGAAGGTGCCTTCATTGTTTCGAAGAACACATCCGAAGGTAAAGGCAGCCTCTGTGCTGCTGACTTAGCTAGCAAATCAGCATGCTCATTTTGTCCTCGAGGGATATTTTTGACAGAAAATCCTTCGAAGGAGGCTTCAACTCTTCGGACCATGTCTAGATATTTTTCAAGCTTCGGATCTTTAGCCTTGCAACTCTTGTCGATATGACCCGAAACAACCTGGGAATCAGTTTTGAGAATGGCCCTTCTGATTCCCATTGCTTTTAGCTTCCGAAGACCCAAAAGTAGGGCTTCGTACTCGGTAATATTGTTTGTACAATTGAAATCGAGTCTTGCCGCATAACAAGTTTTAACTTTGGATGGTGAAACCAACACAGCAGCTGCTCCTGCCCCGAAGGTTCCCCAAGATCCATCGCAAAACACTGTCCATACTTCGGCATCTTTATTTGTTTCTTCATCCTGAGCCCCTGGCGTCCAGTCAGCAATGAAATCTGCTAACGCCTGGGACTGGATCGAAGATCTATGCACATAATCAATGCAAAATTCATTGAGCTCTGCAACCCATTTTCCAATCCGCCCAGTAGCTTCTTTATTTCTCATAATATCCTTCAACGGCTGCGAAGAAGGAACAACAATATTGTATGCTTGAAAATAATGCCGAAGCTTCCTGGATGCCATCAAAACAGCATATAACACCTTCTCTAATTCTGTGTAGTTTTTCTTTGATATACTAAGAACTTCAGATACAAAATACACTGGGACTTGCTTCCTGACTTGGCCATCAAGCTTCTCCTGGACAAGTGTTGCACTTACCGCTGAGTGCGAAGCTGCCACATATAATAACAAAGGAGCCCCTGGCGTTGGTGGAGTTAATGTTGTTAAATCTATCAGATATTGCTTCAGTTCTTCGAAGGCTTTTTGCTGGCTTGGTCCCCATTGAAAGACTTCGGCTGATTTCAGCACTTCGAAGAATGGTAAATTTCTTTCTGCTGATCTGGATATAAATCTATTAAGAGATGCCAACCTCCCTGTTAATCTTTGGGCCCCCTTTTTTGTAGTTGGTGGTTCCATCTGAAGTATAGCTTCAATTTTACTTGGATTAGCTTCAATTCCCTTTGTTGAAACCAAGCATCCAAGAAATTTCCCCTTCTTTACTCCGAAGACACATTTTTCTGGATTCAACTTTAAGCCAGCTTGTCTGAAACTGGCGAAGGTCTCCTGCAAATCAGCAATATGATTCTCTTGTTTCGTGCTTTTTACAATGATGTCATCAACATAAGTTAACACATTTCTGCCTATCTGAGACTGGAGAACCTTCGCAGTCATTCTGCTGAAACTTCCTCCAGCGTTTTTGAGCCCCTCAGGCATCCGAAGATAGCAATATGTGCCACTTGGAGTTATGAAGCTAGTCTTCGGCTCATCTTCCTTCTTCATCCAGATTTGGTGGTAGCCTGAATAACAGTCTAACAGACTCATGAGCTCTGAAGAAGCTGCTGCATCAACTAAGGAGTCTATCCTTGGCAATGGGAATTCGTCCTTCGGACAAGCCTTGTTGAGATCTGTAAAATCGATACACATTCGCCACTTGCCATTGGCCTTTTTTACCATTACAGTGTTAGCTAGCCATTCTGGGTACTTTACTTCTCTGATAACTCCTGCACTGAGGAGTCTTTTGACTTCATTACGAGCACCTTCGGCCTTATCATCAGACATTTTCCGAAGCCTCTGCTTTCTGGGTCTGAAGGATGGGTCAACATTGAGCGAGTGTTCGATAACATCCCTATTAACTCCGCAAAGATCATTGGCTGACCATGCAAAAACATCTTTGTTGTTGAACAAAAACCTTATCAAGGTTTTCTCCTGCTTTTCGGATAATTGAGAGCCCAACAGCACCTTCTGCTCTGCTATGTCCTCACATAAAAGCATGGGCTTCGACTGATCTGCTGAAGCTGCTTTCTCCCTTCTGAATTTGTACTGTTCACAAGCTTCAGCTCCATCTATGTTATGGATCGCTTTTGAGTCAGTCCAGTTTCCTTCGGCCCTTCTGGCAGCTTCCTGACTTCCATGAATAGCGATAGGTCCTTGATCCGAAGGTATCTTCATGCAGAGATAAGCAGGATGAAGAATTGCTTCGAAAGCATTGAGGGTGCCGCGACCAATAATTGCATTGTAAGGGTATTCCATGTCAACAATGTCAAAGACAACTTGCTCAGTTCTAGTGTTGTTGATGAACCCGAAGGTCACTGACATGGTGATCTTGCCCAGTGCTACAATCTGTCTTCCTCCGAAGCCACAGAGAGGATGTGTAGCATCATGAATCTTATCTTCTGGCTCTTGCATTTGTCTGAAGGCCTTAGCAAATATGATATCAGCTGCACTGCCTGTGTCAACGAAGACATTGTGGACCAGAAATCCTTTGATAACACAAGAGATAACCATGGCATCGTTGTGTGGGTAATCCTTGAGCTGAAGGTCCTCTTGGGAGAAGGTAATAGGAATGTGAGACCATCTTGATTTGATGAAGGGTCCTTGCACCCCAACATGATGTACCCTTCTCTGTGCTTCCTTCTTCTGTTTCTTGTTGGCTGGCTCTGAGGACGAACCACCTGTGATCGGGAACACCAGCTTCGAGTCCGAAGCAACTCCAGCTTGATCGTTGAACGAAGCCATCAGCTTAAAAAGTGGAAGTGAGTTCACCGGAGGTGGGCGCCAATGTTGGGGACTTGTTCTCAAATGCTATGAATTAAGAACAAGGCAACATAAAATGTTAAATGTTAACGTCCTTCGTCCACGAAACATTATTCCCTTGAGGATAATGAGCCTTGGACGAAGGTTGATGAGAATATAATTACGAAGCTTAAGTCTTCGTAATAAAATTTCAATAGACTGTATAAGATAACATAAAATAAAGGGTATAAAAGGGTAAATAAATCATAGACGAATTATATTATATTTACTTAATATATTGAATTATTGAATACAATAATACCTCTGCCTTGGCAAAGGTTGGTTCCCGAAAGATGCGATTGCAATTACCAGAAAGCGTGAACAGTAAAGGAATACTGTTCACTATTTATAGGCACAGGACGCAGCCTGTGAGAAATTACAAGTATACCCCTTATAAAAGTTTACAACATTGACTCAGACCTTTATGGACTAAAAGGTCATTCTATCTTTAAGTCGGTTTGTAATACCGAAGCTTCATGAAGAGGAACCTTCGGCCATCTCATACAAACAGCTTCAGCCGAAAGCCGCTTCTTCCTAGAAGACCTTCGGCGACGAAGCATAGACCCAACAATATGATATGATGGTATGATGTGAAATGATGTTTATGCCGAAAGTAAAAACCCACACGAATACACACCCAAACTCTACATCCCCTTAAGAACGACGTTAGAGTCTCTTCACCTTTTACTTAGGTGGTATTTCAGCTCTGCATCCCCTTAGGAACAACTTTGGAGCTAAGCTCTGCATCCCCTTAGGAACGACTTTGGAGCTTCTTCACCTTTGATTTAGGTGGCATCTTAGCTCTGCATTCCCGTAGGAATGACTTTGGAGCTACTTCACTTTTGATTTAGGTGGCATCTTAGCTCTGCATTCCCTTAGGAACGACTTTTGAGCTTCGAAACTTACTCTGTGCTCCCTTAGGAACGTCTTTGGAGCTTCGGAACTTACTATGCACTCCCTTAGGAACGACTTTGGAGCTTCGGAACTTGGTTTTGTCACACTCGATGGTCTAACCACATGTTTATTACATCGAGTTGAAGGTTAAACCTTCTTGTATTGTCTTTTGCGACAGAAATGTAAAAGCAAAAAGAGTAGGAATGGAATAAATCAGAGCTTTCTTTTTGCCAAAACATTGTGTCATCTTTAGTAGATATGCCTGGATTTGTGCACAGTGCTATTAACTGTGCGAGCTTCAGACTGCTACTGAAGATCACGTTGTTGTTGAGGCCGAAGGTGCCCTTCTAGCTGCTGATCATGATTTGGGGCAGGCGCCATTAGTGGGAGCGGTGGTAATTGAGCCCAAGAAGCTTGAGAGTGACTTGCTGAAGCTGCAGAAGTCGTAGGCTGTTGGTTGCCTACGTATTCTGGGATGTATGGAGAGTAACACAAAGCAGTGTGGAGGACCAACTTCGGTTCATTCTGCCGCGCCTCGGCCTCAGCAATTTCCTTTTGCTTTTGGATCGTGACCTAGCATGACCTCGTTGTGTGACCCTTGTCCTCGCCATATAAAAGGCAGAACAACTTCCTGGGTTGATTACTGAACCTTCCTCCACTGAAGCTTCTTCCTCCTCTGCCTCTTGGAGCTGGTGGTCTGTAAGAAGTTTGTTGCATACCCGAAGACTGTGGGCTATGATGACTGCTCTGAGCATTTTTGGCCCTTTCATCTTTGACATTGGAATTATGGATTGACCTGACGTGCTTGGGATAGTCATTTCAGAAAACCTATATGCTTCCTTCCTTCTTTGGCGGAAATCATTATCAGCCCGGATGTATTCATCCATCTTTTGAAGGAGTTTTTCCAAGGTATGGGGTGGTTTCCTTGCAAAATATTGGGCTGTAGGTCCTGGCTGAAGTCCCTTGATCATGGCCTCAATAACAATTTCATTGGGCACTGTAGGTTCTTGAGCTCTCAAACGCAGGAACATTCGAATGTACGCCTGCAGGTACTCCTCATGCTCTTGCGTGCATTGAAATAGGGCCTAAGCAGTGATTGGCTTTGTCTAAAAACCTTGGAAGCTGGTGACTAGAATGTACTTTAGCTTCTACCATGATGTGATTGTCCCTAGCCGAAGAGAGGAATACCATGTCTGGGCCACGCTTCTGACTGCCATGACAAAGGACTTTGCCATGACATCAACGTTGCCCCCATACGAGGATATTGTTGCCTCGTAGCTCATCAGAAATTACTTTGGATCCAAATGCCCATCATACTTGGGTAACTGAGGTGGCTTGTAGGATTGTGGCCATGGGGTAGCCTGCAATTCTGCTGTCAGAGGAGAAGCATCATCGAAAGTAAAGTTACCATGATGGAAGTCGTCGTACCATTCGTCTTCGTTGAATGGACTTTCCTGATGAAGTTCCCTGTGCTGAGGCCTTCGGTCTTGGTCATCCTGAGTAAGATGACACATCTCCTCAACTGCTTCATCAATCTTCTTCTGAAGGTCAGCCAGCCGGAGCATTTTCTCCTTTTTCCTTTGTACTTGCTGATGGATTGCTTCTAAATCCCTGATCTCCTGGTCAAGCTGATCCTCCTGAAGAGTCGGGCTGGTGGCCTTTCTCTTTTGGATCCTAGCCTCTCGCAGGGAGAGTGCGTCTTGATTTGTGTCCAACGGTTGCAGGGCAGCCCCTAGCACCATTGCCTTCTTCGGCGGCATGTCGAAGGTGAATGCTTGCCGAAGGTTGTGGAAGTGAGTTCACCGGAGGTGGGCACCAATGTTGTAGACTTGTTCTCAAATGCTGTGAATCAAGAACAAGACAACATAATTGTTAACTGTAAGAGACCTTCATCCTCCGAAGTATTATCTCCTCATGGAAATAATATTCATCAGACGAAGGTCTGGAAGGACTTACCTTCATCAGTTAATAAGCAAACAAGGAATACAAAGGAATGAACATGATAACAATATCTTAATAATTCATTCATTCTTATATTCCGCCAAACATACATGAATATCAACAATGTTAATATTACATTGGTACCTTCAGGTTGCTCGAAGGCGAGGATGCAGGATAGTAAAAGTACAATCCAACATGAACAATATGGCGTTACTGTTCATCTATTTATAGGCACGGGATGCAGCCCGAGCAAAAGTACATTTATGTCCTCAATGTTTACACATGATCGTAATACAAGTTATAAAGGACTAAGTAGTCTTTTCCTCCTTCGGTCATCATCATTATTCCTCCGCTTCGTTGCGTGCCGAAGCTTTTCTGTCTGGCGATAGCTTCGACGTTTACTCTTATCTTCTTTGGATCCGTCTTCACCTTGTGTGTCTTTGTCATAAGAAAAAGGCTTATATCCTGAAGATGAAGCTTCCTGTAATAGGTTATGCTGAAAACAAATTATTAATTATGTTTTTGAGGACCTTCGGAAGGAGAAGGCCCCCAACACACACACACACACATATATATATATATATATATATATATATATATATATATATATATATATATATATATATATATATATAATTCTTGAGGTTAGCACTTTATTTATGCACTTGATTTATGTGACAAATTGAAATTCAAATATCAGATTTTGAAAACAAAACAAGAAAGTAGAAACAATAAAGAGAAGAAAAGAAAAAAAGGGGAATCGACGTTTGGGCCGAAAACACCACGATCGCCCCATATCCTCACCACGTGCGGCCCAAGCCCTGCGCTCCCTCAAATCACTTACTCGTGGGCCCCAGACACCAGAGTCAGCCGTCCACGACAACGTTGCGCCCACGCCTTGAGCCACTGTCCCACATGTCTGATTGTCAGCCAGACCTGCACGCCCTTGCGGCAATTCGTGCCGACAAGTGGGGCCCCCGGCCAGCCTCTGCGGTGGGCGCCCGTTTTTTCTCCTCCGATGGTGTGTGGGTCCGCGTGGGTAGGACGCTCTATAGATCTTCTCAGACTGGTCTTTGCAACTTGCAACAGCCGCCGAGCATGGCGTGGCCGGGCGACCCAGCTGGCATAATGGCCTCCGCACCGCCGGGATCGGGTGCGCGGTGGATATAAAGTCTCCCCCCTTTTGGGTCCTGCCGCATCGGCGTGCACAAATCACTGTCTGCTGCCACGGTCTGCCGTTTTGCCGTGGACATGAGGGAGTGTGTTGGTGAGTCGGTGGGTCTACGCCGTGGTCGAAGACGGGGTTGGTGGAGCCGTAGTGCTTCGGGTACATGCCTCGCAAATTGGTGTCATGGCTGAGCGAATGGCGTGGTCGGAATCGTACACCGGGGCTTGGCACCCCCTCAATTCTGCCCCATGCAGGGAATCAGCCTTATTGCAGCACCACCGCAGGTATGGCCATTTCTATCGTCTTCATTGGTCCATCTTTGAAGTGTAGTCAACCGCGGGGAAGGAAATTACTCATCGGCGGGTCGAGAATTGCTCACCGGAGCCCTCTAGCACCGTGGCGCCATGGGCAGGGAGGTATCCCTGTTTAAACATTGGTCCGGGGATCTTTTTGGTTTTGCCTGGTGTTGGGCTATGTTTAGAGCCGCTGGTCCCTATGTATACATCGTTAGGGCACCGGTTCATCGAACTTCGGCGGGGCCATCACCGCGATAGGATCAGTGCCACCGTCGGCGTTGGCTGAGTGTAGAAGACATACGGTGGTCGTGGAGCGCCTGACCAACGGTTAGGATCAAAATATCATAACCGTTTGCCCCACAAAATGTCCGCTGTTGATCTCTGTCTCTGCGATCAGGATTGAGTTTCCGTTACTTTAAATCGCCACCCTCAGTTCCTAATCTAAGGGCTTGTGGCATACAACATTGAGCAAATCTGGACCATTCGATGCTGATCGGTGGACTAGATTTGCGTATCGCTTCGGATTGATGTGGATCTAATATGAATCCCCCATCTTCTATCGGGCGGTCCAGAATCAACTGTACCCCTTTGCTGTGCGAATTAGCATAAGAGCCCCTGGATTTCTAGGGAATAAACCTGCCGTCCATATCGGTGAGAAAGTGATTACAACTGGGTCCTGGATTTTATGAAGTTGACCCTAGGCTTTCGGAAAATTATGCGTGCAACTTAGGGAGTAAATAAATCGAATAAAATGATATCGGAAATGAGTTCCAGTGTAGAAATAATTATAGAATCTTGTTTACTTCATAAGTAATTCATTTTAACTCCTTTTTATCCATTCCAGTTGCATTAATTTCACATTAATATTGTTTATTATCTAGTAACCTTATTTTTACCATGAAATCCATAATTAAAATCTTGTACCTTAATTATTTTGTAGTAAACACTTAAATATTCGGAAAATCATAACTCGTTAACCGTAACTCTGAATTTAGTGGTTCTCGAACCTAGGATCTCGTTATGATGCGTAGATTATTATCATACATTCTGTGCTGATGTTTGGTGTGATGTTAATTTTTTTCTCTATACCATGTTTGTTTGTATTGCTACGATTATCAACAAGGTTATAAGAATCTTGAAGAACAAGTTGGTACCTGGGAATCTCGAGTCTAAAGCAAGTTGTGCCCTGGATCACTCTTCTTTACCTAATATAATGTTCTTGTTAATCACTGTGACATGATTACATTAATTTGATGGGACCTAATAGGTTTCCCTAGCATTGTTTATCCCCCACCTTGTAAACAGATGAACTATTGGGTAGATTTGCTATTGCTCTACCTAGTTTTGGGGAATTAATGTTTTATTATGATCATGTTGCAATTATGTTGTTATTATTATTCATGATAAGATCATCATGTTAATTAGAACATGGAGATCTACCCGAAAAAATAGTGCTACCATAAGGGTGGAATGGGACGCCCTTGGCCAAGTAATTAGGAAAGGTAGGGAGAGATTACCTTACCCGGAAGGGGCAAGCGGGGAAGCATCGCTGCTAGGGGTGACAATGGGCTCTCAATTTTACACTACAAGATTTAAGGGTCGGATCGGATTAGGATCGGGCTCTATTTCTATTCATTTTTGAACTAAAGTTTATTTAGGGCTCTATTATTTTGTAAAGAACCATTTGGATCACGATCCATTACCACCCCGAATCGCTGCTAGAGTATAGGGAGGTCCTCGGGTCGAACTATGTGTAAAGCTTTTCGGACGAGGGATTCATATGCTTCCTTCGTCCTGAATCTGTAGCGGGTTTTCTCAAACTAGTGGAATTTTGGAAAGGCCTTGTAGTGCTACCCTACCTCGCTTCCTCGGTAGAGGTGTAAGGGGTCCAATCAACCCCGTGGCAAATGGGTAACACGACTTGTGGGTAAAGATGTGCAACCTCTGCAAAGTGTAAAACTGGTATATAAGCTGTGCTCATGGTCATGAGCGGCTCGGACACTCAAATGAGTAATTTTTGGAACTAAACTTAATTTGTCATATGCATTGCATTGAGGGTGTTATTATTAATCTTGATCTATTATTTATTTGGGTTGGTATCTACTTATACTTAGTAACTGCTAATAAATTTTGACCAACTTTAAAAGCAATGCTCAACTTTAACCGTCTTCTTTGGTAAGCCTTACACTTCACATGGGCTCCCACCTTTGGTGAGTTCATGCACATTATTCCCCACAACTTGTTGCGCGATAAACGTATGTGGGCTCACCCTTGCGGTACTCACATCCCCTAGGTCAAGAGCAGGTACCACAGGATGTGGCGCTTGAAGGATGCTACGATGAGTCCGTGAGTGGTCTAGGTCGTTGTTTGGCAGTCAACTGTGGTTGCTGGATCATTGTCTTCGTATGATGTAATTATTTATCTATTTTGTACAGAACTCCGTTATACAATATTGGTGTGACATTCGTTTCTGTACCATGAGTCATCATATGTGTGAGACTTGATCCTAGCACACTTGGTGAAGATCACGCCCATGTTTTGGACCCCCTAAATCTGGGTGTAACAGAAGTGGTATCAGTGGAATGTTGACTGTAGGGCGTAACCTAGATAGAACTGGACAACCCTTACCTACTTACCTTTACTACTCTAATTCTTTCTAAACTTTTCTTAATCTTTTCTCATCTATTGATGTTTTACTCTGATTATTCTTACCTTTTTACTTCTAAAGACAAAAATGGATTTCACACTTTGAAATCCTATGCCTAAAGTGACCTTTAGGAATAGGAGACCTAATCTTAGGAACAAAAACAAAACTATTTTTGTAGGTATCTATACGCTTGAATGTTTGTTCTTATGATAACTGTTTGATTTGGTTCTTTGATTGAGTGTGATGAGTTGTGGAGTAATATCCACAATTGCATCTGCATATACATATAGGAATAAAAAATATATTCATAAGATAACTAGACAACCTAGATTATCCCCCATTAAAATATAGATAGTATCACATATCTATCTTATCTGAGCAGATTCTATCTTATCTTTGAATATTCATTTCATAATCATAGTTGTCTCAACATAGACACAAAATAACAAATCAAAGCTCAACCTAAGATCCTTCAGTTTATGACCAGCTACTAGGCTATCCGTTCTACCTACTAAGTTATTCCCCTTGCAAAACTATCTTACCATATGTCTCTAACCCAGATGGTTAATACCAGGAGGGGAGGAGGTGTTGATCTACCCGCACGAATTCATTGAAGAAGGGTTGTAGCTAATTCGGAACCAACAATGAATCCTCCTCTGAATCCCCCGCCTGTTGACGACGTGACTGCTGCTCAAATGCAACTACTACAACAAATGGCCAACACAATGACAAAAATGCAAGCACAGATCTGTCAGGAACGACAGGAAAAATGCGACAAGAACGTCAAGAAATGCACCAAGAACGACAGGAACAACATCAACTACCACCTCCACCACCACCAGCTCCGCTCAGGGATAAGCACCGAGAGTTTATGAGTCACAAGCCACCGATATTCTCCAACTCCTTCGATCCACTACAAGGTGATGACTGGATGAAGTCCGTGGACAAGATGCTCAACATAGCCCAATGTAATGATAGAGAAAAGTGCTATATGCATCGGGTCGCCTCACTGGCCCCGCTGTGGATTGGTGGGATGCATACTGCGCTGCTCACGCTGCTGCTGCCAACACCATTACCTGGGCAAATTTCTCCACTCACTTGAGGCATTACCATATTCCTGTTGGTCTAATGAAAATCAAGAAGAAGGAGTTTCTATCCCTCAAACAGGGAGGCATGTCTGTAAGCGAATACAGAGAAAATTCATCCAGCTATCTCGATATGCTCCTGGGGAGGTCGATGATGATGAAAAAAAGTAGGAGCTATTTCTAGAAGGTTTGATCGGGCCACTACAATACCAGTTGATATCACACACATTCCCGTCCTTCCAGAGACTACTAGACAAAGCTATTGCTCTGGAAAACAAGAGGGTTGAGCTTGGAGAAAAGAGGAAAGCTACTAAACAGGAACAAGTTAGAAGTAGTTCTCATCCCCGTTATACTGCATTCAAGGCACACCAGCTCGTGGCAGTTCCGGGCAACAGACTCAAGAGACCCAATCAGCTCCTCCTCAAGCAAACACACCAGCGAGGTCTGTTGCTCCTAATACATCCAGAAACAAGTCATGCTTCAAATGTGGACAGACTGGACATTATGCCAACTACTGTCCCAACAGGGCTGCGTACACTACTCCAGCTCCGATGAAGCAGGGATAGGCCTCACGAGGCAAGAGTCAACCCTTATCTGTCAATCAGGGGCAGGTCAACAATGTGGAAGCGGAAGTTGAACCTGGTGAACCCGAAAACCCGGTTGAGGTGTCGGTTGAAGGTGAAAAAGCCATTGAAGAAGGGGATGAGCAACAAGATTAGAGTATATACACACACACATATATATATATATATATATATCGATATAAATATATATAGGAAGTAGTATTTGTATGACCTAAATAATATTTTAGGTGGTATCTAGTATTTTACTATTTTAGGAATAATAATAAGGTCTATTTGAACTTATGCTTTAATAACAACTTATGCATCATGCTACGATTCTTGTTTGTGCATATGTTTTAAGACAAGATACGAATACATCCTTTTCTTACTAATCTCGAGGACAAGATTTCTTTTAAGGGGGTAGGATTTGTAAAGCCCAAAAAGTTGTATAAGAGAAAAATAATAAAATAAATAAATAAATACAGAAAAATGCATCTCATGTTGAGATTCTTGTTTTTTTGCATTTGTGTTCAAATTTATGAGACAAGTTTAAATTTGAAAAATAGAATCTAAAAATGGAAAGATAAAAAGAGAATGAAATAGAAATGGAAAAGAATATACATTACAAAAAATATATAAATAAATATAATTCTTCAGACTAGCACTTTATTTATGCACTTGATTTCTATGACAAATTGGAATTCAAATATCAGATTTTGAAAACAAAACAAGAAAGTAGAAACAATAAAGAAAAGAAAAGAAAAAAAAGGGGAATCAGCGTTTGGGCCGAAAACACCATGGTCGACCCATATCCTCACCATGTGCGGCCCAAGTCCTGCGCTCCCTCAGCTGACTTACTAGTGGGCCCCACACACCAGAGTCTGTCGTCCACGACAATGTTGCGCCCTCGCCTTGAGCCACTATCTTGCGGGCCCGATTTTCAGCGAGACCCGCGCGCCCTTGTGGTAATTTGCGCCGACAGGTGGGGCCTCCGGCCAGCCTCTGCGGTGGGCGCCAGTTTTTCCTCCTTCGCTGGTGTGTGGGTTCGCGTGGGCAGGCCGCCCTATAGATCTTCTCGAGCTTGTCTATTGTCACACCCCGGCTTTAAGGAACAAAGCCGGGTGCATCTCATACATGCGCCAAGAAGACAACATATATAATAACAGAGTGTATAGAGTTAAATGTCACAATAACATCAGAGTATTTATTACATAGCGGAAGTCTTATTACAAAATAAAATATAAATATAAAACAAACTAAGGATCATCCTTGGCGCAAAAGTCAACTGGGGAAACAACACCTAGATCAGATCATACTCCTCGCTTTGTGGCTCCTCCTGAACCACCTGTTCTTCTCCTGTGGGGGGTGTGAGACAGCAAGGGTGAGATCACACATGATCATAGCTCAACAAGTTGTGGGGAAACCAGTGAGCATGAACTCACCAAAGGTGGGAGTTCATGTGATGTGTAAGGCTAATCAACAACAGGGGTTAAAGCTGAGCATTGCTTTTAAGTAGTTGGTCAAAATTTTATTAGCAGTTACTAAATGTAAGTAAATACCAAACCTTAATAAAAATAATAGAACAAAATTTATAAATAATCCCATGCAATGCAAATGACAAATTGAATTTAAGTTCCATAAATTAATCATGCGAGAGTCCTGAGCTGCTCATGACCGCGAGCACGACGAGTATACCAGTTTTACACTCTGCAGAGGTTGTACCCTATACCCACAAATCATGTTACTCATCTGTCAAGGGATCGCGACTCTCATACACCTCTACCAAGGAAGCGAGGCAGGGCAACACTATGAGGCCTTTACAAAGTTCCATTAGCTTCCAAAAACCCGCTACAGTTTATGGGAAGAGCACTTGCAAGAATCCCCCGTCTGACCGCCATCGCAGCAAAATCAACCCGAGAACCTCCTTGCATGGAACTCCCCTACTGCCCTTGCCCCTTTCGGGTAAGGTAGTCTTCCACTAGCTTTCCTAATTAGTTAGCCAAGGGGTCCCATTCCTCCCTTGTGGTGACACGTGTTTCTCAAGTTAAGCTCCATGTTCCAATTAACGTTAATGATCTTTACATGAACATAAATAAAATAACAAAAGAATTGGAACATGGATATAATGATAGATTATCCCAAACCATGTAAAGCAATAGAAAAAACTACCCAAGTGATTCAGGGATAACAAGGTAAAAAGGGATGAACAATCTAGGGTGACCTATTGGGTCCCATCAAAATTAAACCTATGCATTGAATAGTGATAATAAAGAATATTATTGGGTAACAAAAGTAAATCAAGGGCATAACTTGCCTTCAATGAGCTCCTGCTCGGCTACTTCTATCTGCTGGTCACCAGGATCCTCAGTCACAAGTTCTTCTACTCGCCACAATATAAACAAGCACAGTATACAGAGAAAATTAACATCACACCAAATATGTAAACAAAATACATAATAATATTCTAGACATTAAAATAAAATCCTAGGAACAGAAATCATAATTTTTGGAGTTATAGATTTTAAGATATAAATTTTCAAAGGTTTTATGTGCTTAAAATAGGATTAAATGGGAAATAAATTTTCTTACTGTTTTCATGACAAAACAGAGACTCTAGGTGTTAGAAAATAATATTACAAAAATTTAGAAAGTGGAACGAATTAATTTGGAGTTCATATGAATTTTCTATGGAATATACAAGTTTCTAGTAATTATTTATACACTAAAAATCTATTTCTATTTTATTTTCTCTGATTTTCGAGTTGACTGGACTGGGCCTCATTTTCTAGGAAAGACAGGGGGTTCGGGGCAAGATTCGCCAGACACAGAGCACAGCTCCAGAGGATGGCGGGTTAGTTTTCCTAAAACAGAGGGTCTTATGTGCAAAACTGCCGCAGCCGAAGGGGTATCCTTCGTTCAGAGTCGTCCGATTACAAATGAACGGCTCTGATTAGATCATCACCGCAACAGATCGGTCTGCAACTAGAGCCCCATGATGTTGATCTAACGGTTACTAACTTCCGAATCCCGCTCAAGACACCCGACCGTTCGATCTTAGATCAACGGTCTACCGTCCACTCCACTGAATCGTTACGTTTGAACTAATCTCGCACGTTGAACTAGGATCCAACGGTGGCCAACCTACCCCATCGCCAAAGCCGATAGCGCGGTGGCGTAGTATCCGCACGGCGCACAATAACTCTACGTCCAGCCCCGATCCTAGCCGTGCGTTATCTGATCAAGGGCTGCGCCATTTTCTTCCCCACTGAGCTGGTGGCCGGTCGTCGGACCAATGCCCGCCCGGCGGCGATTTGGTGAAGCGAGGCCCTGGTGCACAGAATCTCGATTAAACGAGCCCTAACCTTTCAAACTATGCGACGATCACAGGTGTATCGCCAATTTTGATTATGGTAGCTGGTTGGGGAATTGCATATACATCTAACCTCTCACTGACGGTGACCCACACTGTCGACTTCAAATTATGGCGCTAGGCTTTGGCCATGATTGAGGGCATGCCCTAGATGCAGAAGGGAAGATGGTGAAATGTAACACGCATTACTCACCGGGCTTGGCGACGCGCAGATTGCTCCACACCGACGAGTGCGCCCCACGCGGTCGGCGACGACACAATGGCTAGTATCCGGTTATAGAGGTGGCTGCGATTTGGCTTAAAGGGTTCCAGGGGAGGCCGACCACGCTTATATCCTTTCCTAGGAGGGCGCACCCAGGTCAACGCTGAGGCCCCGGATCACGGCCAACAGCGCCATTTCCGCGGAATCGTTGCGGCATCCACGCGCCCAGAACGAAGGGGAGGTCTCGCTGACATCGCGGTCCACACGCCAGCGGAGAAGAAAAAGAATATCACGTGGCCCCGGGAGTATACCCGATGGTCCCCAGGTGTCGGCCACATGCAGCCATGCGCGCGCGGGTTTGCTGCGTGAAAAAATGGGCCGCGCGAGGGAGGTAAGGTGGGATGGGCGGAATTGGGGATCTGGGCCCAGGCGCCATTTTCTTTTGTATTACCTTTTTATTTTCTTATCTCTTCTCTATTTCTTTGATTTTAGATGTAAATCCAAATTTGGTTGGCAATTCATTCCTAAATTTATGTTTAATTCCAAGACCCTAGTAAGGATAGAGATATCTACATATAGAATTTTTCTTGCACATTATAATTAAGATTTTCCTTTCCTCTTCTTTACTTTAGAGTTTTGCTTTCAAATCTAGAAGTTAAATGCTATGTATCCATTAATATATTGTTACTGACACATTTATTTTATTGTCCACAAATGCGCAATCAAGTAAAACCCAGCATGATTCATAATTTAGTGATGTCATTTATTAATTATTTACTTTTAAATGGGGTGTTTATATGTAGAGGCAACTCGTATATAGAAAATAATCTCATTTTTATGCTTTTACAAATTTGGGGTATTACAAATCCTACCCCCCTTAAAAATAATCTCGTCCTCGAGATTTAGGAAGAACTAGGGAAAAGATGTGGAAAATCTATGTGAAGCTCTTCTTCTCTTTCTCATGTAGCTTCATCTTCTCCATGGTGACTCCATTGTACTTTGCACATCTTTATCACCTTATTCCTTGTAACGCGAGTCAATGTATCAAGAATCTTGATAGGATACTCCGTATAAGTCAAATCACCCTGAACACTGAGCTCTTCCATTGGTAACTGCTCCTCAGGGACACGGAGACACTTCTTAAGTTGTGACACATGAAACACATTATGCACATCAGATAGACTAGCAGGTAGCTCGAGTTGGTATGCCATCTCCCCAACTCGCCTAAAGATCATGAATGCTCCAATAAAGCGAGGGGACAATTTGCCCTTGACTTTGAATCTCCTCATTCCACGAAGTGGAGACACCTTGAGGTACATATAATCTCCTTCCTCAAATTCCAGTGGTCTTCTTCTATTATCAGCGTAGCTCTTTTGTCTGGTTTGAGCTACCCTCAAATTATCCCGGATTATACGAACTTGTTCTTCTGCCTCTTGAATCAGTTCAGGCCCAAAGAACTGTCTTTCTCCAGTCTGATCCCAATATAGAGGAGTCCTGCACTTCCTCCCATATAAAGCTTCAAATGGTGACATCTTCAGACTGGCCTGATAGCTATTATTATATGAAAACTCAGCATAGGGTAGACTTTTATCCCAACTTCCTCCATGCTGAAGGGCACAAGTCTCAACATATCTTCCAATACTTGATTAGTCCTTTCAGTCTGTCCATCAGTCTGAGTGTGATAGGCTGTACTAAAATTCAACTTTGTATTCATATTCTCATGAAAGCTTCTCCAGAATCTTGAGGTAAACTGTGAACCTCGATCAGACACGATCTTCTTTGGTACTCCATGTAAACACACAATCCAAGCCATATTCAACTCTTCTAGTTGAGAACCTTTATAAGTAGTCTTTACAGAAATGAAGTGAGCCACTTTAGTCAATCTATCCACAATCACCCATATAGCATCATATCCTTTCTGGGTGCGAGGCAATCCAGTAATGAAATCCATACCAATCTCTTCCCACTTCCACTCGGGTATCTTCAGTGGATGCAGTAGTCCAGCTGGCCTCTAGTGTTCAGCCTTAACTCTTTGAAACACATCGCACATAGCCACATGTGCAGCCACATCTCTCTTCAATCCATACCACCAGTATTTCTGCTTCAAATCCTGATACATCTTGGTACTACCGGGATGAATAGAATAACCTGAGTCATGGGCCTCCTTTAAAATAGACTCACGAAGGCTTTCAATATCAGGAACACATATCCTGTCCTTGAACCATACGGTGCCTTGCTCATCTTCCATAAACTCTAGACCTCTACCCACAGTAATCAGATCCTTAATCTCTTGTATCTTAGCATCACCAATTTGTCATCTGCGAATTTCTTGTTCCAAGGTAGGTTCCACATCAATAGTAACTCCTTCAGTGTGAGCAATTATCCCCAGGTTAAGTCTCCTGAAGTCCTCAACAATCTCATCAGGTAGCTGGGCAACAATAGCTGAATGAACGTGTTCCTTACGACTTAAGGCATCTGCAACCAAATTCGCCTTGCCCGGGTGATAGTGAATTTCCAAATCATAATCTTTAATAAGCTCCAACCAACAGTGTTGCCTAAGGTTGAGATCCTTCTAAGTGAATATATACTTCAAACTCTTATGATCCGTGTACACTTGGCACTTGGTCCACATGATATAATGTCTCCAAATCTTAAGCACATGCACAACAGCTGCCATCTCTAAGTCATGAGTGGGGTAGTTCAACTCGTGTTTCCGCAACTGACGAGACGCGTAGGCGATCACATGTCCTTCTTGCATGAGCACACACCCCAAGCCTTGGCCACATGCATCACAATAAATATCAAATCCCTTATGTAGATCTGGCATAACCAACACTGGTGGTGACATCAATCTCTTCTTTAATTGATCAAAGCTATATTGGCACTTCTCATCCCACTTAAACTCTCTTCCCTTCTCCAGAAGCGAGGTCATGGGCTTAGCAATCTTAGAAAATCCTTCAATAAATCTCCGATAATAGCTAGCAAGTCCCAAGAAACTCCAGACCTTAGTAACGGTAGTGGGTACGCTCCACTCCATTATCTCCTTGACTTTAGCAGGATCCACTGAAATCCCTCCATTAGAAATGATATGTCCAAGAAAGGGCACCTCGCCAATCCAAAACTCGCATTTGCTATACTTGGCGTAGAGTTGATTATCTCGTAGCTTCTGTAGCACCAATATCAGATGTTCCTCATGATCGATATCACTCTTGGAGTAAATAAGAATATCGTCGATGAATACTACGACGAATCTATCCAAATACTCCATAAACACCTTATTCATCAAATTCATAAAATAAGCTGGTGCATTAGTTAGTCCAAATGACATAACGGTGAACTCAAATAATCCATATCGAGTCGAGAGAGCTGTCTTGGGAATATCCGATGGCCTAATCTTCATTTGATGGTATCCTGATCGGAGATCAATCTTTGAGAATACCCTAGCACCTCTCATTTGATCAAATAAATCCTCAATGCGGGGTAACGAATACTTGTTCTTCACAGTAACATCATTAAGGGATCTATAATCCATACACATCCTTTGTGATCCATCCTTCTTCTGTACAAACAAAACCGGCGCTCCCCAAGGTGAGGAACTCGGACGAATGTACCCAGCCTCTTGTAACTCCGTTAACTGCTTCTTAAGTTCCTTTAACTCTTCTATAGACATCATGTATGGCCGTTTAGAAATAGGGGCAGTCCCAGGTAAGTGATCAATAATAAACTCAACTTCCCTATCTGGTGGCATCCCTGGCAACTCCTCTGGAAAGACATCCAGAAGATCCCTAACCACACGGATTTTGTCACCAACAAACTCCTCAGCTATAGAGAACATCACACGTCTGGAAGAGGTGGTTACTGCAATTTGAACTTGAAATCTTTCTCCTTTAGGGCTGGTGAGTTCTACAGTACCCCTACCACATGCTATAATGGCCTTCGCCTTTCTTAACCATGACATACCAAGGATCAGATCTATACTGCTTGCCTCTAATATTATAGCAGTAGCTCCAAATTCTCTTCCCATAACTGTTAATGTCAATCTACGTGTCATATGATTTGCCTCAACATGCCCTTTAGGTGTGATTACTATCATTGGTTTTCTCATATTTAGCAGTGGTATCTCATTTGTGTTGGCATATCGAGCAGACATGAATGAATATGTAGCACCAGAATCAAATAGTATTGTTGCAGGAATTGCATTAATGTAAAACATACCAAGCACGATGTCAGCACCATCAGGAGTAGCATCGATGCTGACTTGATTAACCCTGGCAATAGAGTATCCCTTACTAGATCCTGGAGTCTGCTGCTTATTCTGAACTGGGATGGTAGCAGTCCTCTGTGGGCAAACATTTGCATAATGTCCAGTCTTCCCACACTTGAAGCAAGTAGTGCCTCCACTCTGTCCTGAAAACTTCGTCGGGGTGCCAGTGGGGGTAGCCTGACGAGTCGGTGGAGTCCTCTGAGGTTATTGCTGAACTGGGCGCTGGCCTCTGCCAGTGTGAACTGGTGTACCCTGGGGTGAACTATAGCGAGGACGAACACTGCTGCTTCCTTGTCCATGGGATATAGCCTTCCTCTTCAAATCTCCTAGCTGAGCACGCTTGTGTTCAATAGCTAGGGCCTTATCGAGCAGCCTCTGAAATGATGGAAATGTATGTGCCACAAGAGCATACTGCATGGGTCCATTAAGTCCTTCAATAAAATGCTCATGTTTCCTCTCATCTTCAACAACTTCATCAGGCGCATATCTGGATAACTAGATGAACTTGTTGCGGTACTCGCTGACTAACATGCTTCCCTGCTTTAGTGACAAAAACTCTTTCTTCTTAATCTTCATCAATCCAGCTGGTATATGATGGTTCCTGAACTGCGTCATGAACTCCGCCCATGTGATAGTGTCAGTAGCATCGTGGGCAGCAGTGTATGAATCCCACCAATCAGCAGCATGACCTATCAGACGTCCAGAAGCATATAAAACCTTCTCCCGATCAGTGCACTGAGCAATGTTCAACATCTTCTCTCTAGACTTCAGCCAATCATCTGCGTCCAGTGGATCAGGAGAACTAGCAAATGTCGATGGCTTATGGCTCATGAACTCCCGGTGCTTATCTCGGGGTGGAACTGGTGGTGGTGGTGGAGGTAGTGGTGCTTGACGATGTTGTTGTTGCTGCTGTGCCCTCCTTTCCTGGCGTATCTCTTCTCGTTCTTGGCGCAGCTCTCGATGTATCTCCTCCTGCTCTTGGCGCATCTCCTGGCGTTCCAGCTGCATCTGAGCACGCATATCTGCCATAGTGTCAGCCATTTATTGCATCATCCTCATCTGAGCTGCAACCAGTGGGTCAACTCCTGCTAGTGGAGGCGGTGGTGGAGGATCCATCTCTACTAGTTGTGGCTGGGGTTGTCTAAATATCCTCCGAGTGTGTCGATTGGGAGGTAAATCAATTCCACCACCCTTCCTGGTATTGACCATTTGAGTTAGAAATATATGGTAAGAGAGAATAGTAGACAAGGCAGGTAGTTACGAATCATGTTACTTTGGGGGATTTATTAGCTAAGCAGATTAATGTTTTACATACTAAAGCCAACTCAATATATTATGGTGGTACATGCTAAGATGTCCATTTATAATATCTCAATCAATCAATGAAGCAAATCAGGCATTTATCATCAGAACAATCAACCAACATTTTTAAATAGAGAAAATAGTTTTGATGATTTTTTTGTCTTAGGCCTCCTATCTCTTAAAAAAGTCATAAATGTAGGATTCCAAGGTGTGAAATCCATCTTGTCTCACAGTAGAAAAGGTAAGAATGATCAGAGTAAAACAACAAAAGGTGAGACAGGATCAAGATAAGGTAAGTATGGAATGAATCAGAGTAAGGTAAGTAGATAAGGGTTTTGTCCATTTCTATCTAGGTTTCGTCCTACAGTCAACATTTCCTCTGATACCACTTCTGTCACACCCGAGCTTTAAGAAACAAAGTGGGGTGCATCTCATACATGCGCCAAGAAGACAACATATATAATAACATAGTGTATGGAGATAAATGTCACAATAACATCAGAGTATTTATTACATAGCGGAAGTCTTATTACAAAATAAAAGATAAATATAAAACAAACTAAGGATCATCCTTGGCGCAAAAGTCAACTGGGGAAATGCCACCTAGATCAGATCAAACTCCTCGCTTTGTGGCTCCTCCTGAACCACCAGTTCTTCTCCTGTGGGGGGTGTGAGACAGCAAGGGTGAGCTCACACATGATCATAGATCAACAAGTTGTGGGGAAACCAGTGGGCATGAACTCACCAAAGGTGGGGAGTTCATGTGATGTGTAAGGCTAATCAACAATAGGGGTTAAAGCTGAGCATTGCTTTTAAGTAGTTGGTCAAAATTTTATTAGCAGTTACTAAATGTAAGTAAATACCAAACCTTAATAAAAATAATAGAACAAAATTTATAAATAATCCCATGCAATGCAAATGACAAATTGAATTTAAGTTCCATAAATTAATCATGCGAGAGTCCTCAGCTGCTCATGACCGCGAGCACGAATAGTATACCAGTTTTACACTCTGCAGAGGTTGTACCATGTACCCACAAGTCATGTTACCCATCTGTCAAGGGATCGCGACTCCCATACACCTCTACCAAGGAAGCGAGGCAGTGCAACACTATGAGGCCTTTACAAAGTTCCACTAGCTTCCGAAAACCCGCTACAGTTTATGGGATGAGCACTTGCAAGAATTCCCCGTCTGACCGCCATCGCAGCAAAATCAACCCGAGAATCTCCTAACATGCAACTCCCCTACTACCCTTGCCCCTTTTGGATAAGGTAGTCTTCCACTAGCTTTCGTAATTAGTTAGCCAAGGGGTCCCATTCCTCCCTTGTGGTGGCACATGTTTCTCAAGTTAAGCTCCATGTTCCAATTAACATTAATGATCTTGACATGAACATAAATAAAATAACAAAAGAATTGGAACATGGATATAATGATAGATTATCCCAAACCATGTAAAGCAATAGCAAAAACTACCCTAGTGATGCAGGGATAACAAGGTAAAAAGGGATGAACAATCTAGGGTGACCTATTGGGTCCCATCAAAATTAAACATATGCATTGAATAGTGATAATAAAGAATATTATTGGGTAACAAAAGTGAATCAAGGGCATAACGTGCCTTTAATGAGCTCCTGCTCAGCTACTTCTATCTGCCTGGTCACCAGGATCCTTAGTCACAGGTTCTTTACTCGCCACAATACAAACAAGCACAGTATATAGAGAAAATTAACATCACACCAAACATGTAAACAAAATACATAATAATATTCTAGAAATTAAATTAAAATCCTAGAAACATAAATCATAATTTTTGGAGTTATAGATTTTAAGATATAAATTTCCAACGGTTTTATGTGCTTAAAATAGGATTAAATGGGAAATAAATTTTCTTACAGTTTTCATGACAAAACAGAGACTCTAGGTGATAGAAAATAATATTACAAAAATTTATAAAGTGGAATGAATTAATTTGGAGTTCATATGAATTTTCTATGGAATATACAAGTTTCTAGCAATTATTTATACACTAAAAATCTATTTCTATTTTATTTTCTCTGATTTTCGAGTTGACTGGACTGTGCCTCATTTTCTGGGAAAGACAAGGGGTTCGGGGAAAGATTCACTGGACACAGAGCACAGCTCCAGAGAATGGCGGGTTAGTTTTCCTAAAACAGAGGGTCTTATGTGCAAAACGGCCGCGGCTGAAGGGGTATCCTTCGTTTAGAGCCGTCCGATTACAAATGAACGGCTCTGATTAGATCATCACCGCAACAGATCGTTCTGCAACCAGAGCCCCAGGATGTTGATCTAATGGTTACTAACTTCCGAATCCTGCTCAAGGCACCGACCGTTCAATCTTAGATCAACGATCTACCGTCCACTCCACCGAATCGTTACGTTTGAACTAATCTCGCACGTTGAACTACGATCCAACGGCGGCCAACCTACCCCATCGCCAAAGCCGATAGCGCGGCGGCGCAGTATCCGCACGGTGCGCAATAACTCTACGTCTAGCCCGATCCTAGCCGTGTGTTATCTGATCAAGGGCTGCGCCCTTTTCTTCCCCACTGAGCTGGTAGCCGGTCGTCGGACCAATGCCCGCCCAGCGGCGATTTGGTGAAGCGAGGCCCTGGTGCACAGAATCTCGATTAAATGAGCCCTAACCTTGCAAACTATTCAACGATCACAGGTGTATCGCCAATTTTAACTGTGGTAGCTGGTTGGGGAACTGCATCTACGTCTAACCTCTCACTGACGGTGATGCACACCGTCGACTTCAAATTATGGCGCTAGGCTTTGGCCATGATTGAGGGCACGCCCTAGATGCAGAAGGGAAGACAGTGAACTGTAACGCGCATTACTGGGCTTGGCGACGCGCAGATTGCTCCACACCGACGAGTGCGCCCCATGCGGCCGGCGGCGGCACAATGGCTAGTATCCGGTTGTAGAGGTGGCTGCGATTTGGCTTAAAAGGTTCCAGGGGAGGCCGACCACGCTTATATCCTTTCCTAGGAGGGCGCGCCTGGGTCAACGCTGAGGCCTCGGATCACGGCCAGCAGCGCCATTTCCGCGGAATCGTTGCGGCATCCACGAGCCCAGAACGAAGGGGGAGGTCCCGCTGACATCGCGGTCCACACGCCAGCGGAGAAGAAAAAGAATATCACGCGGCCGCGGGAGTCTGCTCGATGGTCCCCAGGTGCCGGCCACATGCAGCCAGGCGCGCGCGGGTTTGCTGCGTGAAACAAATGGGCCGCACGACGGAGGTAAGGTGGGATGGGCCAAATTGGGGATCTAGGCCCAGGCGCCATTTTCTTTTGTATTACCTTTTTCTTTTCTTATCTCTTCTCTATTTCTTTGATTTTAGATGTAAATCCAAATTTGGTTGGGAATTCATTCCTAAATTTAAGTTTAATTCCAAGACCCTAGTAAGGATAGAGATATCTACATATAAAATTTTTCTTGCACATTATAATTAAGATTTTCCTTTCCTCTTCTTTACTTTAGAGTTTTGCTTTCAAATGTAGAAGTTAAATGCTATGTATCCATTAATATATTGTTATTGACACATTTATTTTATTGTCCACAAATGCGCAATCAAGTAAAACCCAGCATGGTGCATAATTTAGTGATGTCATTTATTAATTATTTACTTTTAAATGGGGTGTTCACATGTGTTTATATGTAGAGGCAACTCATATATAGAAAATAATCTCATTTTTTATGCTTTTACAAATTTAGGGTATTACATCTATTGCAATAGCCGCCGAGCATGGCGCGGCCAAGCGACCCAGCTGGCATAACGGCCTTCGCACCGGCGGGATCGGGTGCGTGGTGGATAAAGGCCTGTTTGGTTTGATGCCTAACTTGCCACACTTTGACTAACTTTTCTGTCTAAGGTTAGTTCTTCAATTCGAACCACTAACTTTAATCAAAGTGTGGCACATTTAGCCACGAACCAAACAGCCCCTTCCCCTTTTGGGTCATGCAGCATTGCCGTGCCCAAATCATCATCTGTCGCCGCGGTCTGTCGTTTTACCATGAACGTGAGGGAGTGTGTTGGTGAGTCGCTGGGTCTGCGCCGTGGTCGAAGACGGGGTTGGTGGAGCCGTAGTGCTTCGGGTACGTGCCTCGCATGTTGGTGTCGTGGCTGAGCGAAGGGCGTGGTCGGAATCGTACACCGGGGCTAGGCACCACCTCGATTTCGCCCCGCGCAAAGGATCGACCCTATTGTAGCACCACCGCAGGTATGGCCACTTTCGTCGTCTTCATTGGTCCATCCTTGAAGTGTAGTGAACCGCAGGGAAGGAAATTACTCATCAGGCCCTGTTCGGTTAGGAGTGGATTGAGGGGGATTGGAGGGGATTCAATCCCCTTCTATATAAATTTATATAGAAGGAGATTGGATCCCCTCCAATCCCCCTTAAACCCTTTCAAACCGAACAGGCCCTCAGCGGGTCGGGAATTGCTCACCGGAGCCCTCTGCCACCGTGGTGCCGTGTCGCGCCGTGGGCAGGGAGGTATCCCTGTTTAAATATTGGTCCGAGGATCTTGTCAGTTTCGCCTAGTGTTGGGCTGTGTTTAGAGCCGCTGGTCCCTGCGTATACATCATTAGGGCGCTGGTTTGTCGAACTCCGGTGGGGCCATCTCCGCGGTAGGATCAGCGCCGCCGCCGATGTTGGTTGAGTGTAGAAGACGCTTGGTGGCCGTTGAGCGCCAAATGATTGGCTGGGATCCAAATATCATACCTGTTCGCCCCACTAAATGTCTGCCGTTGATCTCCGTCTCTGCGATCATGATTGAGTTTCCGTTAATTTAAATCGCCACCCTCGGTTCCTCATCTAAGGGCTTGTGGGATACGACAGTGACCAAATCTGGTCCGTTCGATGCTGATCGATGGGCTAGATTTGCGTATCGGTTCGGATTGATGTGGATCTAATCCGATTCACCCATCTTCTATCGGCGGTCTAGAATCAACCATACCCCTTCGTTGTGGCGAATTACCATAAGAGCCCCTGGATTTCCAGTGAATAAACCTGCCGTCCACATCGGTGAGAAAGTGATTACAACTGGGTCCTGGATTTTATGAAGTTGACCTAGGCTTTCGGAAAATTATGCGTGCAACCCTGGGAGTAAATAAATCGAATAAAATGATATCGGAAATGAGTTCTAGTGTGGAAATAATTATAGAATCTTGTTTAATTCATAAGTAATTTATTTTAACTCTGTTTTGATCTATTCCAGTTGAATTAATCTCACATTAATATTGTTTATCATCTAGTAACCTTATTTTACCATGAAATCTATGATTAAAATCTTGTACCTTATTTATTTTGTAGTAAACACTTAAATCTTCGGAAAATCATTACTCGTTAACCATAACTCCGAATATAGTGGTTCTCGAACTTAGGATCTCGTTATGATGCGCAGATTATTATCATGCATTCTGTGCTGATGTTTGGTGTGATGTTAATTTTTTTTCTCTATACCATGTTTGTTTGTATTGCTACGATTAGCAGCGAGGTTACAATAATCTTAAAGACCAAGTTGGTACCTGGGAATCTCGAGTCTAAGACAAGTTGTGCCCTTTATCACTCTTCTTTACCTAATAATGTTCCTGTTAATCACTGTGACATGCTCAGATTAATTTGATGAGACCTAATAGGTTTCCCTAGCATTGTTTATCCCCCACCTTGCAAACAGATGAACTATTGGGTAGATTTGCTATTGCTCTACCTGATTTTGGGAAATTAATGATTTATTATGGTCATGTTCCAATTATGTTGTTGTTTTAATTATTGTTCATGATAAGATCGTCATGTTAATTGGAACATGGAGAACCACCCGGGAAAACAGTGCTACGACAAGGGTGGAATGGAACGCCCTTGGCCAAGTAATTAGGAAAGCTAGGGAGAGATTACCTTACCCGGAAGGGGCAAGCGGGAAGCGTCGTTGCTAGAGTATAGGGAGGTCCTCAGGTCGAACTGTCTGTAAAGCTTTTCAGACGAGGGATTCCTATGCTTCCTTCGTCCTGAATCCGTAGCGGGTTTTCTCGAACTAGTGGAACTTTGGAAAGGCCTCGTATTGCTACCCTACCTCGCTTCCTCGGTAGAGGTGTAAGGGGTCCGATCAACCCCGTGGCAAATGGGTAACACAACTTGTGGGTAAAGATGTGCAACCTCTACAGAGTGTAAAACTGGTATATCAGCTGTGCTCATGGTCATAAGCGGCTCGGACACTCACATGAGTAATTTATGGAAGTAAACTTAATTTGTCATATGCATTGCATTGAGGGTGTTATTATTAATCTTGATCTCTTATTTATTTGGGTTGGTATCTACTTATACTTAGTAACTGCTAATAAAATTTTGACCAACTTTAAAAGCAATGCTCAACTTTAACCATCTTCTTTGTTAAGTCTTACACTTCACATGGGCTCCCACCTTTGGTGAGTTCATGCACATTATTCCCCACAACTTGTTGAGCGATGAACGTATGTGAGCTCACCCTTGTTGTACTCACATCCCCCAGGTCAAGATCAGGTACTGTTAGGGGCCTTCGGCTTCCGAAGGTCCTCAAAAACATGATTTAACAATGTTTCTGGAGTATAATACATGAGCAGGTACCTTCGGACTTGGATCCTTCGGACCTGGATCAAGACCACAGTGTTAAGAAGTACAAGGAATACGAAGGATGGCGTAGAGCCGAAGATATGCGCAGGGGAGCTTCGGCATGATAGCAGAAAAGGAAACCGACTTAAAGATGAAAAGGCTATTTAGACCTCGATGGATTGCTATAGAGTTATTAGCAAATGTAAAGGGCATGGGTGTAATTTTACATGGGTTGCGTCCCGTGCCTATAAATAGATTAACAGTGCTCCCGTACTGTTCACGCTGACTTGGCATTTGCTTTTGCGTCACACTTGTACTTTTACCTTCTTTTCAAGCCGAAGGTACATTTGTAATTTGTTATCATTTCTATTTTTCTATAATAATAAAATAGAAATGAGTTGATAGTAATACATAATTGTTTATGTTATCTTTTGTATTTCGTATGTTTCCTTCTTCATTATTTACATGTTGTATTGATGAAGGTACGTCCTTCATAACCTTCGTCCGAAGATCATTATTTCTCAAGGGAAATAATGCTTCGAAGGACGAAGGACCTTAATGTTTAACATTTTCAATGTTTCCTTGTTCTTAACTCATAACATTTGAGAACAAGTCCCCAACAATGGCGCCCACCTCCGGTGAATCCTTTTCGACCGCCGAAGAGCATTGACCTTCGTCATGCCACCGAAGAAAGCTTCAACGACAGGGGCTGCTGCTCTGCAGCCACTGGACCCAAACCAGGAGACCCTTTCTCTTAGAGAGGCCCGAAGCCAGAAGAGGAAGGCCACCAGTCCAACGCCCCAGGAGGATGAGTTGGACCAAGAGATCAGGAATATGGAGATGCTTCACCAGCAAGTGCAAAAGAAGAAGGAAAAGATGGCTCGGCTAGCTGACCTACAAAGGCAGATTAACGAAGCCACTGAAGAAGTACGTCATCTTACTCAAGATGAGCAAAACCGAAGACCCCAGCACAGAGAGCTGCACCAAGAAGGATTCTTCAACGAGGATGAATGGTATGAAGATTTCCATCATGGAAATTTTGCTTTTGATGATGCTTCTCCTCTGTCAGCAGAACTGCAGGCTACACCTTGGCCCCCATCTTAAAAGCCGCCCCAGCTCCCCATGTATGACGGGCACTCAGACCCGAAGCAGTTTCTGATGAGCTACGAAGCAACTATATCTTCATATGGTGGCAATGCCGCAGTCATGGCGAAATCTTTTGTCATGGCAGTCAAGAATGTTGCGCAAACCTGGTACTCTTCTCTTCGGCCAGGAACAATCACATCATGGCAGAAGCTGAAGGACATGCTGATCACCAGTTTCCAAGGCTTTCAGACGAAGCCGGTCACTACTCAAGCTTTGTTCCAGTGCACGCAAGATCACGAAGAATACCTCGAGGCGTATGTCCGAAGGTTCTTGCGTCTGAGGGCACAAGCGCCAACAGTGCCCAATGAAATTGTCATTGAGGCCATGATCAAGGGGCTTCGGCCAGGACCTACGACCCAATACTTCGCCAGGAAACCCCCTCAGACCCTGGAGAAATTGCTTCAAAAGATGGATGAATACATCTGCGCTGATAATGACTTTCGGAAAAGAAGGGATGAAGCTTACAGATTCTTCGAGATGACCAGGGGCTTCGGAGGGAGAATCCATCCAAGGCACGTCAGATCAATCCACTCCGCCCAGAATGACGACAGAGGAAGTCAACAACAAAGGCCACAATATTCTTCGCAGGCTTTGGGGCAGCAACAAAGCTATCCTCGGCCCCCAGCTCCAAGGGGCAGAGGCGCTAGGGGCTTCGGTGGAAGGTTTGGGGATCAGCCCAGGAAAATTTATTGCCTATTCTGTGGTGAGGACAAGGGCCATACTACAAGGATGTGCCATGTCACCATTCAGAAATAAAAGGAGATAGCAGAAGCTGCAGCCCAACAGAACCAGCCGAAGCAGGTTATGCACACTGCTTCGTATCACTCACCATACATACCAGAGTATGTGGGAAACCATTCTGCAGCTTCTGTTGCTTCGGCAAGCCAACCACAGGCATCTTGGCAACAACTTCCACCTCCACCACCAATACAACCCGCATATTCCCGAGGCCAGCAGCCAGAAGGGAGCCAGCATAATCACCAGCAGCGGGACTTCAGGGAGGAGTCCGAAGCTCGCACAGTCAACAACACTGTGCCAGAATCGAAGCACATCTACTAGGAGATATCCTACCTCTGAAACAGTTTTTGCATTCGTCAACATTTTCTTTTTTAATAAGGAACAGTCATTGAAAGCTTAGTTCTTTTGTTGTTTTCAATTTCTTGTAATAGCTTCGTCATTATCATAGCATAATATACCTTTTTCACAGACTCACGAAGCTCAAAAAGTCAGTGAAGCACAAAAGTTGTTTTCAAGGGAATGCGAGCTTCAAAATTACATTACAAGTTTTACCGAAGCAACAAAAAGTCGTTCTATGGAACGCAGCGTAAGTTTGCCGAAGCAACAAAAATTCGTTCTAAGGAACGTAGCGTAAGTTTGCCGAAGCAACAAAAAGTTGTTCCCAAGGGAGCGCAGCGTAAGTTTTCTGCTCAAAAGTCGTTCCAAAGGGAATGCAGAGCTTACAGCGAAAAGTCAACACTGACTCCGCCGAAATATAAGGCGAAGCGCGAAAAGTCAACGCGAATACCACCAAAATAGAAGGCGAAGAAGTTCAAAAGACGTTCCTAAGGGGATGCAGAACTTACAGCGAAAAGTCAACGCTGATACACCGAAAAATAAGCGGTGAAGCCGAAAAATAAACGGCAAAGTGATTGTGTATTCCACTGTGGGAATATGTGTGTATCTTCGGCACAAATATCATTTTTCATAAGCATAACATCATCACATCGTTCGCATAGCATAACATCATACATCATATTGCATCAATGGCACAAGAAGGGGATACAATGTTGATCTTCGGAAATTGTTTCGAAGAAGTAATGCCAAGGCACAAAATAAGTTTTGAAGAAGTACAACTTCATCAACTCTAATATGAAAGGAGATATATTGCTTATGAAGCATAAGGTTTTTACGGAGATTGGATGTTTATTTTTTATGGAATATGGATATTCTTCACGAAGCATGAAAAGAAGGGAAGGTGTTTTTTTCGCCGAAGGCTCAAAAATGGTATGTACGTAAAGTTTCATGCATCGTAAAGAATTGAGTTACAAACAGCTTATATATTACATTCAAAACTACAAGATGTTACACACTTTGTTCAGCAAATATTACATTCCAAATGTTTTTACAATAATAGCTATTCTTCTTTTAAAACTGCTTCTATATACAGCTTCGTTTAGTAGTCGAGTAACAGCTTCGTCCATAATAGCTTCAACCATCTTATTTCATCTTCCTTTTTTTGCTTCGGGGTCGGCCAGTGACTCGAAGGGCTCCGGGGGAGGAGATAGTGTGGCTGCGATATAAAACATAAATAAGTCCGAAGTCACAAAAATAAAACATAAAGTCAAAAGCAATTAGGCAATACCTATCCGCCTTTCAAGTTCTGCAGTCTTTTCAGCTGCCTTTGCTGCTTCTCTAGCATCGTGAGTATCTTTTTCACTTTTCTTTATAATTTCGTGGGCCATCCCTCGGCCGCCATTTTCCCAGATGCCGGTGAAATACTTTCCACCAACTAAGCTTGCTTCGGACGAGGGGTCTTTTGTATCTTCAATAGATAAGGCAGCTTCATTTTGCGCCAAAGATTTTACATGTTCGCAACCTATCTTCTCCAAAATGGTCGCAATTCCTCTGGCACCTGAGAAGGTGCAGACATCCCCACGACCGCTCAAAATTTCCTCAAAAGCTTCGGCTTCGTTGCTGATCCAGTCAATTGGGCCCTCAGGATCGCCTCTTACGAAGTTGTCCTCGCTGGAGTATGCGCCAACATTGGCGAAGCTAGTTTTTATTCTTCCCACACATTCTATGGATTTTTCATAACATTTTTCTCTTGAAGAGCGAAGTTCTACAACCGTTTTCTCCCAATAGTTTTTCCAGTAATCACTGGCGTCTCGGTCAGCTTCGGCGATAGCACATTTTAATTTTGCTTCTGCCAGTTGTTTCCGAAGATCCTCAATTTCACATTTTTGGGCTTCAGCTTGGGCTTGAGAAGTAGCTTCGTCTTCTTTTATTTTATTCACCAATGAGTTTAATATTTTATCTTTTTCAAGACCTTTGTTCCTTAGTTCAATTACTTCGGAACGAAGGTTGTTCAAAGCAATAGTGCATCCTTCGTCTTCAGCACTTTTCTGCGCCCTGAGGGCGTTACTAAGAATGAGACCCTGCAAAAGGAGTGCGGTATTAAGTATAAGCAAATAAAAAAATCTTTTGTTTTTAAGTACAAAAAACTCATTCACGTACCTTCAAGCTATTATATGCTAAGCTGTCCGCCAGTTCATCTTTCGATAGCACCGAAAGCCCATCTTCTAGCGTCAGGAAACCGAAGCTTTTGCCCATCTCCCGGCAGACAGAAATCTCCTTGTTGTCTGAGAGACAATACAAGAAATCTTCTTCTCCGCTGCCGTTGAATATCAATGCCCCCTTTGGATATTTCAATTTTTTGGCATAGAATTGAGCTTCTCGCTTTTCTTTTTCAGACAACCTTTTTCCCAAAGTATGTCGTACAATATAATCGAGAATTTCGGAAGATGCTTCGGGAGTAGGAGAAGTCTTGTCTCCGTTGTCAGCCCTCACAATAGACACATCTCGAAAGTATCTTCCCCTCATATTGTCGAGATGACTTTGTTTAATAGTTGATTTTCCGAAAACCGCATGACTTGGTCGCCAGAGTCGATCTTCGGAGTCTTCCCCGCCACTTTCCACATCATAACTGTCACTATCACCGGTGTCTTCAGATAAACCTTCTAAAATCTCCCTAGTAATCTTATCTGTATTTGTCTTTGATATTGATTCAATAAAGCCAAGATTCTTCTCCTCAGAAAGGCTCAGCTTCGTTTCAGCAACAACTTTTTTATCTTGGGACATCTTCGGAAATGCTGAAAAAGTGCTCTCAAAGCCAAAGCTTAGAAAATTTAAAAACCAAGCAAGTGTTGGTGCGCAAGAGCTAAAAATTGAGCAAGCAAGAGCAGATGGCAAAGAAGCGTGCCAAATGAGCTTGTGGTGTGCTCTTATTTATACGCCTGGTACGTTGAAAACAGGAGGGCCCCACTTGTCATTGACTGTTGCTATTCTAGCAAAGGGAAGGTGTTTTTTCGGACCTTCGGCTTAGGGCCTTCGTCCGTATCGCAATCTGAATTTATCATTCTAACAAATTAATATTGCGAGGGGCTACTGTTGGGGGCCTTCGGCTTCCGAAGGTCCTCAAAAACATGATTTAACAATGTTTCTGGAGTATAATACATGAGCAGGTACCTTCGGACTTGGATCCTTCGGACCTGGATCAAGACCACAATGTTAAGAAGTACAAAGAATACGAAGGATGGCGCAGAGCCGAAGATATGCGCAGGGGAGCTTCAGCATGATAGCATAAAAGGAAACCGACTTAAAGATGAAAAGGCTATTTAGACCTCGATGGATTGCTATAGAGTTATTAGCGAATGTAAAGGGCATGGGTGTAATTTTACATGGGTTGCGTCTCGTGCCTATAATAGATGAACAGAGCTCCAGTACTGTTCACGCTGACTTGGCATTTGCTTTTGCGTCACACTTGTACTTTTACCTTCTTTTCAAGCCAAAGGTACATTTGTAATTTGTTATCATTTCTATTTTTCTATAATAATAAAATAGAAATGAGTTGATAGTAATACATAACTGTTTATGTTATCTTTTGTATTTCGTATGTTTCCTTCTTCATTATTACATGTTGTATTGATGAAGGTACGTCCTTCATAACCTTCGTCCGAAGATCATTATCTCTCAAGGGAAATAATGCTTCGAAGGACGAAGGACCTTAATGTTTAACATTTTCTATGTTGCCTTGTTCTTAACTCATAGCATTTGAGAACAAGTCCCCAACAGGTACCATAGAATGAGGCGCTTGAATGATGCTGCGATGAGTTCGTGAGTGGTATAGGTCGTCGTCTCCCAGTCAACTGTGGTTGCTGGATCATTGTCTTCATATGATGTAATTATTTATCTATTTTGTATAGAACTCTTTTATACAATAATGGTGTGACATTCGTTTCTATACCATGAGTCATCATATGTGTGAGACTTGATCCTAGAACATGTTGGGGGTATGCTTCGTAGCCGAAGATCCTAAAAAGAACACCTTCGAAAGGTCTTCTCAGAAGCAAGCGCCGAAGCTATTATCTATAGAGCTTCCGCACAAAGACAGATCTCAAGATGAAGGGTCGAACCGACTTAAAGATGAATTGACTTAAAGACCCATGATGTTTTGTGTCATTATTGTAGTCGATTGTAAAGGACATAAATGTAATTTTGCGCAGGTTGCATCCTGTGCCTATAAATAGGTGAACAGTATTTCGACACTGTTCACGCAATCCTGTAATCACTGGCATGTTACGCTTGAATTATTACTTTCTGCCAAGGCGAAGGTATAAATGTGCCCAAATAATATGTTTTAATACTTATATACTTATATAATAAAACATGTGAATATATTTCATACTTTATATTTCATTTCTCATTGTTTGTTGTCTTATAAATATGATCACGAAGGTGAAATCTTCGTGATATTTTACTCATGACCTTCGTCCGAAGCTCATTAAATCCTTGGGGAGATAATGCTTCAGCAGACGAATGACATTTATACTTAACATCTTTGTGTTGCCTTGTTCTTAATTCATAGCATTTGAGAACAAGTCCCCAACATTGGTGCCCACCTTCGGTGAACTCACTTTCACTTTCTGAGCTGATGGCTTCGTTCAAAGCTGGAGTTGCTTCGGCTCCGAAGCTCGTACTCCCGATAACAGGCGGTTCATGCTCAGAGCCGGCTAACAAAAAGCAGAAGAAGGAGGCACAGAGAAGGGTACAACATGTAGGGGTGCAAGGACCCTTCATCAAGTCAAGATGGTCTCACATCCCGATTACCTTCTCCCAAGAGGATCTTCAGCTCAAGGATTACCCCCACAATGATGCTATGGTTATCTCTTGTGTTATCAAAGGATTTCTGGTCCACAATGTTTTGGTTGATACAGGCAGTGCAACAGATATTATATTTGCTAAGGCCTTCAGACAGATGCAAGAGCCCGAAGATAAGATCCATGACGCCACACACCCCCTTTGTGGCTTCGGAGGAAGGCAGATTGTAGCACTTGGCAAGATCACGATGCCAGTGACCTTCGGATTTATCAACAACACAAGGACTGAACAAGTTGTGTTTGATATTGTTGACATGGAGTACCCTTACAATGCAATCAATGGTCGTGGTACTCTCAATGCTTTTGAAGCAATTCTTCATCCAGCATATCTTTGCATGAAGATACCTTCGGATCAAGGGCCTATTGCTATTCATGGAAGTCAGGAAGCTGCCAGAAAGGCTGAAGGAAACTAGACAGATTCAAAAGCAATCCATAACATAGATGGACCTGAAGCTTGTGAGCAATACAAGTACAGAAGGGAAAAAGCTGCCTCGGCCGATCAGCCGAAGCCCATGCTCTTATGTGACGATATAGCAGAGCAGAAGGTGCTGTTGTGATCTCAATTGTCCGAGGAACAAGAGAAAACCCTGATTAGGTTTCTGTTCAACAACAAAGATGTCTTTGCATGGTCAGCTAATGATCTCTGTGGAGTCAACAGGGATGTTATTGAACACTCACCCAATGTTGATCCATCCTTCAGACCCAGAAAGCAGAGGCTTCGGAAAATGTCTGATGACAAGGCCGAAGGTGCTCGGAATGAAGTGAAAAGACTCCTCAGCGCCGGAGTCATTAGAGAAGTGAAATACCCAGAATGGCTAGCCAACACTGTTATGGTAAAGAAAGCCAATGGTAAATGGAGAATGTGCATTGATTTTACTGATCTCAACAAGGCTTGTCCGAAGGATGAATTTCCATTACCAAGGATAGATTCTCTGGTAGATGCAGCAGCTTCGTCAGAGCTCATGAGTTTACTAGATTGTTATTCAGGCTACCATCAAATGTGGATGAAGAAGGAAGACGAGCCAAAAACCAGTTTCATCACCCCTAGTGGTACATATTGTTACCTTCGGATGCCTGAGGGGCTCAAGAATGCTGGAGGAAGCTTCAGCAGAATGACAACAAAGGTCCTTCATTCTCAGATAGGCAGAAACGTGCTAACATATGTTGATGATATCATAGTAAAAAGCACGAAGCAAGAAAATCACATTGCTGATCTGCAGGAAACATTCGCTAATTTTAGGCAAGCTGGTCTGAAGCTGAATCCGGAAAAATGTGTCTTCGGGGTAAAGAAGGGGAAATTCCTTGGTTGTTTGGTTTCAACAAAAGGGATCGAAGCTAATCCAAATAAAATCGAAGCTATCCTTCGGATGGAGCCGCCAAGCACAAAGAAAGGGGCGCAACGACTGACAGGAAGATTGACATCTTTGAATCGATTTATATCTAGATCGGCAGAGAGAAATTTACCATTCTTTGAAGTGCTGAAGTCAGCCAAAGTTTTTCAATGTGGATCAGCTCAGCAAAAAGCCTTCGAAGAACTAAAACAGTATTTGATAGATTTAACAACTGTAACTCCACCAGCGCCAGGGGCTCCTCTGCTGTTGTATGTGGCAGCTTCGCACTCTGCAGTAAGTGCGGCGCTTGTTCAGGAGAAGCTTGAAGGGCAACTGAAAAAGCAGGCTCCGGTATACTTTGTTTCCGAAGTTCTCAGTTTATCAAAGAAAAATTATACAGAATTGGAGAAGGTATTGTATGCTGTTTTAATGGCCTCTAGGAAGCTTCGACATTATTTTCAAGCATACCATATAATTGTTCCTTCTTCACAGCCTTTGAAGGATATTATGAGAAACAGAGAAGCTACTAGAAGGATTGGAAAGTGGGCTGTGGAACTCAATGAGTTCTGCATTGATTATGTGCATAGATCTTTGATTCAGTCCCAAGCGCTAGCAGATTTCATCGCTGATTGGACGCCAGGGGCTCAGGAAGAAGAAGCAACTAAAGATGCCGAAGCTTGGACAGTATTCTGCGATGGTTCCTGGGGAACCTTCGGGGCAGGTGCAGCTGCCATTTTAATTGCACCTTCCAAAGTCAGAACATGCTACGCAGTGAAACTTGACTTTAGTTGTACAAATAATATTGCTGAATACGAAGCTTTGCTTTTGTGTCTTCGAAAGTTGAAGGCAATGGGTATAAGAAGGGCGGTTCTCAAAACTGATTCCCAAGTAATTTCTGGCCATATTGACAAAAGTTGCAAAGCAAGAGATCCAAAGCTTGAGAAATACTTAGATACAGTTCGAAGACTTGAAGCTTCCTTCGAAGGGTTTTCTGTCAAGAATATTCCACGAGGAGAAAATGAACACACTGATCTACTAGCCAAATCAGTGGCATAGGGGCTGCCATTACCTTCGGAAGTATTCTTTGAAACAATAAAAGCACCTTCGGTTGACCTTCTTGAAAGAGCAGTGCTCAATATATCTCCTGTTTATAGCGAAGATTGGAGAACTGATATCATATCTTTTCTTCAGGGCAATTTTCTTTCAGATGACGAAGCTTATCATAAGAGAATAGCGGCAAGAGCCCATCCATATGTAATAATAGAAGGGGAGTTATACAAGCATGGAGTATGTTCTCCATTACTCAAATGTTTATCCAGAACTGAAGGTATAGAGCTGATGAAAGAAATACATGCAGGCCTGTGTGGATCTCACATCAGATCTAGGCCTTTGTTAGGTAAAGTTTTTCGTCAAGGATTCTATTGGCCGAAGGCAGCTTCGAATGCAGCAGAATTAGTCCAAAAATGCGAAGGTTGTCAAAAATGTGCAAGAGATCAAAAACAACCTTCGTCTCTAACTCAATTAATACAGCCCACTTGGCCATTGCAAAGATGGGGCCTTGATTTGCTAGGCCCACTTCCACCAGCACAAGGGAATTTAAGATATGTTGTAGTGGCAGTGGAATATTTTTCTAAATGGATTGAGGCGAAGCCTTTAGCCACAATAACTTCAGTCACTGTTCAAAAGTTTTTCTGGCAAAATATTGTGTGTCGCTTCGGAGTGCCGAAGGCCATTACCGTGGACAATGGAACACAATTTGATGCCGAAGCTTTCAGAGAGTTTTGTGAACAAATTGGCACGAAGATTCATTTTGCATCAGTTCGGCATCCGGAGTCAAATGGACTTGTCGAAAGAGCTAATGGCATTATAATGACAGGAATAATGAAGTTAATCTTCAACCAGCCCAGGGGGAAGTGGCCGGATGAATTAATCAAAGTGGTGTGGAGCCACAACACAACAATATCAAGGTCAACAGGTTTTACACCATTCAAATTGCTATTTGGCGACGAAGCAATAACCCCAGAAGAAGCTAAGGCGGGATCAATAAGAACAGTGGCTTCGACAGAGGCCGAAGTTGATTATTCTGTGGCAAAAGATGCTATAGAAGGGATCAGGCTTCAGGCTGTGGAGAATATCAATAAATATCAAGCCGAAACAATAAAATGGCGTGACAGAAAGGTTCGGTTAAAAAATATTAAGCCAGGACACTTGGTACTTCGGAGAGTTGCCAACCCAGACACAGTAGGCAAGCTACAGTTGAAATGGGAAGGGCCTTTCCTGGTAGTATCTTTGTCAAGACCCGGTTCCTACAGGCTGAAGGATATGGACGGCAACGACATTCCTAGATCTTGGAATGCGGACGAGCTTCGGCGGTATTATGTGTAACCTGATGTAATCTTTTTTATTCTTTTCTATGGCACCCTTTTCCTTTCCAAAGGGGGAGAAAGGTTTTTAATGGGGCCATAGCATGTAATTTCTCTTTTTCTTATATCAGCTCTACAAGAGCAGTATCCCCCGAAGATGTAAATGTAAAAACTGGGCATGCACCATCGAGTGCAACGAGAAAAAGAAAAAACAGGGAGAAGCTCGAAAGACGTCCCTAAGGGGATGCAGAGCATGACGAAGCTACAAAAAAGCCGTTCCTAAGGGAGCGCAGCGTAAGTTTTCTGCTCAAAAGTTGTTCCTAAGGGAATGCAGAGCTTGCAGCGAAAAGTCAACACTGATTCCGCCGAAATAAAAGGCGAAGAAGCTCCTAAGGGAGGCTTGCAGCGAAAAGTCAACGCTGATTCCGCCGAAATAAAAGGCGAAGAAGCTCATAAGGGAGGCTTACAACGAAAAGTCAGCGCTGATACACCGAAAAATAAGCGGTGAAGCCGAAAAATAAACGGCAAAGATTTGTTATTATGGTTTCATATGTGTCTTCGAACATTCATTTGCACGATACATTACATCATACATTTGCATTCATAAACATTCACTTAGACATACATAGGATCATCATCATCATAACATACAAACTTGCTTCGGCTTCGAAAGAGAAGGCTTCGAAAAAAAGAGAAAAAGAGGCAATTTTATGCTTCGCTGTGTACGCAAAGAAGGGAAGGTGTTTTTCGCCTATGGCTCAAAAGTATTAATTTCGTCCACACCAAAGCATTTCATACATGGACAGAAAAGTAAGATTATATTACAAAGTGAAATTCAATTACATCATACTTTATACAAGTTATCACTGGAGTTTTTTGAGCTATTTCTACAGATTATTCGAGCTTCGACAACATCTCTGGAGCTTCGTCCTTTTACTTTGCAGCTTCAGCTTTGGCTTGGTCAACCTGTATGAAAGTATTATAAGCTAAATTCAAAATTCAAAGGAAAAGGTAAGCATAAGGTATGATTTTGTTACCAGCTTAAGGTGGCTTCGAGCTTCGTCACCAGCTTTGCTCCGTCCACCCTTTGTCCACACTAATTTTATAAATCTATTCGCAATACTTCGAGCCAGACTGGGAATGTTATCTAGGTCTGCTGGTGACAGGCTGAAGTTGGGTCTATTAACAATCTTGCCGTGTTCACAGCTAGACTTCAAAAAGGCAACAGCTGTGACCCGAGAAGCTGCTAGGGCACAGAAGTCGCCATGCCCAGCTATAACTTCGTCAAGATCATTAATTTCACCTTCAATATGCTCGAAGGCACCAGGCAGGTCTTCAGCCGAAGGAGTGAACTTTTCACTACTAGCTCCAACAAAATGGAACACCTGCTTCAATTGTTGAATGCATCGAGTGCTGAACTCCAGGCACTTATTCTGAAGATTTTTCAAGGATTCTTTCAGCTCCGAACTTCTTTGAACTTCGGCTTCAAGCTTTGCATCAAGTTTTAGCTTTTCTTGTTCGAAATTTTCTGATTGGGAAAAAAGCTTCGAATTTAATTCTGTTATTTTTGCTTCAGCATCCGCTAATAAGCCTTCGGCTGTTTGAAGCTCGAAGTCTTTCTTTTCGATGGCAGCTGATTGCTCTTTTATCTTTTTTTTCCAAGTTCTCAATTATAACTTCGTGCCTTTTATCCTCTAAGTCCTGCTGCATTTTTAAGGCCTTACTCAAAAGCATACTCTGTGAACAAATAACCTTCGTTAGAAAATATTTCTGTTATTACAAATAATAAGAATTAGACACAAGATGTTTACCTTAAAATTGGAATAGAACAAACTGCCGACAATGTGTTTTCGTTGGTAGCGGCTGATATCCGCTTCGAGCTTCGGGAAACCGATACTCTTTGATAGAGTACCGATAACCTTCGCACCGGTTTGATCTCGTATGCAGCCTAACCCTTCATCATCAATGCCACCGAAGAGAAGCGCCCCCGGCCGGTACCCGCAGGATATAACATACTCTTTTAGTTCCTCTTTTTCAACTTCTGTCAACTCTTGGCCAACTAAGTTTTGGAAGTCAAAAGTTTCATCCTCCGAAGTATCTTCGGTCATTTCTTCTTTCTCGGGTTTTGCGGCCGTGGTCTCTTCAGTGGCTGCGCCAGCTTCTTCCGTGGCCATGTTTAACAACATTTTGTCTATATCGGCAGCTATGCTTTCTAAATTAATATCTTCGGATTTAGCATCTTCGGCTCTGGTTTCTGCTGCGTCAATTTTCGAAGGTACAACTTCAATAGCCGGCACCTTCGGTGCTGAAGCCCTTGGTGGTGTTGCTTCAATAACTTTTGTCACAGTAACAATCCTTTGCCTCTTTGGCCTAGGTGCCTTTGTTTTTGTGGGCTCCTTTTCCTTATGAAAAAGCTTCGTCAGATGTAGCCCCAATGGACTTAGTTTGACAGGAAAAGTTTCAGTCATTACCTTTAAGATTTCTTCTATTTCAGCAGTAGAAGATGTCGCAGAAGTCTTTTCTGTTTCATCAATTGATTTTTGCTTCGGAGTTGAAGCTTTTCTTTTCTGCGAAGCAACTGTTTTCACCTCAGACTCTCGTTTCTTCTTCTTTGATTGATCTTCGTCGTCGTTATTTAGAGCACTAGCCACTCTTTTTCTTTTTTGCCCTTCGACACCCTTGTCCAGTCGCTCATAGTCAGGATATTCAAAGCCTATAGCATCCATCACTCGGTTTAGCCTTCGTTTCGGACGGGTGCCGAAGGCCGCTGTCATCAATTGATCTTCCTTTTTGGAATAATTTCCAAGAATTTCGTTGCACATTATTTCGATTGTATCCAGCCATTCTTGGTAGGGTACTTCGAAATGTCTCTTGAACTTGTAGTGGTAGGGCAGCCGGATAAGTTCTCCCTCCTTCTTCTTTCCTTCAAGCTTCGGCATGGCCCACTCTTTCATAGTTGGAAATATTTTGAAAGCCAAAAATTCCTGCACTAAGTCCCTAGTGCCAATGTGCTCTGCGATAATCCTGAATTCAGCCAGTGCAGTTTGGGTTGGACCCTCTGGTGTCATATTACATTGGGGTTTGGTCTCTCCGAAGATCAACTCTAGCGAGCTCTGGACTAGCTTCTCCTTATCATCGTCAACTTTGACGTAGAACCATTCCGATTTCCAGCCTGCCGGCCACTTGCTTCGGTAGCTGATCACGGGAAATTTTGTAGTCTTCCGGTAAGCAAAATTGTAGCAGCCGAAGTTTTCATGTAATCCATCTTTTCTGGCCTTGGTTTGGTAATGCAGCTCGTGCACCCGGCAGAAACCTTCGGCAAACGGTTCCACCCCTTGGCTTCGGAGAGCCCAAATGTAAACACTAAGACTAACGATAGCGTTAGGAGTTAGCTGTTGAAAATGGATCCCAAACTTCTTTAGCACATCGGCAATCATCCTATTTAAAGGGAATCTCAAACCAACTTTGAAGAAACTCTTAAAACTACTATTTCATCTTTTCCTGGCTTCGAAGTAGTTTCTTCTCCACCAAAGCGAATCAGCTCTTTCTTTTCTTCGTTGAAATAGCCCAATTTCAGCATCTTAGGAAGGTCACCTTCGGAGACTGTGGATTTTCCAAAATCCAGGTGGCTAGGTTTGCTCGGCACCGCGCTGCTATAATCATCTTCAGAATCGGTCTCTTCAACATCAGCTCGCTCTGCTTCAGCAGTAGGGATGTCCTCCGGTGTTACCAACCCAGAGCGCTTCATTGCTTCCGAAATAGGAACAGTCTCAGTAGCTTCGGCCTCATCTCCCTCACGTTCGACCCTAGCAGTAGAGCGAACTCTGGCCATTTGATTATGACTTACTTGAAATTTTTGGTGTTGACTTTTCTGTTTTTTCCGAAGCTCTTACTCTTGTGCCGAAGCAGAATCACAAGCGAAGTTTCGTCTGAGCACGATGATTAAGCTTCGGCTATGACTAAAAATTTGGCAGCAAACAGTGCAATAGCAATGAATGCTGTGGTAACTTCACACCTACCCGTCTGTTTATATAGTGCCGCAGGTGGGAAGGTGAATCGGCAAGGTCTCCAGCACCGAACAAACAGTCACCCGCACTCACTGAACGGTGGGCCACAGGGTCCGAGAAGGTGAATCGCTGGCGCGCGCGTAATTGGTGCAAGATGGGACGCGTGCGACGATTATTTTAATCGTTTCTCGCCAACGAGCTCAGAGAAGGTATTCTTTGGATCTTCGGCGTCCCGAAGCCTAGAAGGCTTTTTCACGTATCAAGCTCGTTACGAAAAACGATCTAGCACCGCGAAGGGGCTACTGTTGGGGGTATGCTTCATAGCCGAAGATCCTAAAAAGAACACCTTCGAAAGGTCTTCTCAGAAGCAAGCGCCGAAGCTATTATCTATAAAGCTTCGGCACAAAGACAGATCTCAAGATGAAGGGTCGAACCGACTTAAAGATGAATTGACTTAAAGACCCATGATGTTTTGTGTTATTATTGTAGTCGATTGTAAAGGACATAAATGTAATTTTGCGCAGGTTGCATCTTGTGCCTATAAATAGGTGAACAGTATCCCTACACTGTTCACGCAATCCTATAATCACTGGCACGTTACACTTGAATTATTGCTTTCCGCCAAGGCGAAGTTATAAATGTGCCCAAATAATATGTTTTAATACTTATATAATAAAACATGTGAATATATTTCATACTTTATATTTCATTTCTCATTGTTTGTTGTCTTATAAATATGATCACGAAGGTGAAATCTTCGTGATATTTTACTCATGACCTTCGTCCGAAGCTCATTAAATCCTTGGGGAGATAATGCTTCAGCGGACGAAGGGCATTTATACTTAACATCTTTGTGTTGCCTTGTTCTTAATTCATAGTATTTGAGAACAAGTCCCCAACAACACACTTGGTGAAGTTCGAGCCCGGGTTTTGGACCCCCTAAATCCGGGTGTGATAACAAGTTGCAGTGAATAATGTGCATGAGCTCACTTACGGTGGGGGCTCATGTGAAGTGTCAGGCTTACCAAAGAGAATGGTTAAGGCTTAGCATTGCATTTAGAGTTGGTCAAAATTTTATTAGCAATTACTATTTATAAGTAGATACCAACCCAATAAATAATTGATCACAATTGATAATAAATCCCACAATGCAATGCAAATGAAAGATTTAAGATTAATTTCATAAATTACTCATGTCAGTGTCCGAGCCGCTCATGACCATGAGGATGACTGATATATCAGTTTTACACTATGCAGAGGTTGCACATCTTTACCCACAGGACACATTTCCTATAAAGCCAGGGTTAGCTAGACCCTTAGACACTTCCAAGGTGTATGTCTAGAGATCCACTGCGAGGCCTTTACAAAGTTCCACTAGTTCGAGAAAACCCGCTACGGTGTCAGGAAGAAGGAAGCATAGGAATCCCTCACCCGAAAAGCTTTACAGACATCCCTATACTGCAGCGACGCGCTCCCCGCTTGCCCCTTCCGGTAATGTAATCTTTCTGTAGCTTTCCTAATTACTTGGCTAAGGGCGTCCCATTCCACCCTTGTGGTAGCACTATTTTCCCAGGTGGTTCTCATGTTCTAGTTAACACAATAATCTTATCATGAACAATAAGTAATCCAACAGTAATGACAAAGCATGATCATGATTCATATATAGCATTAATCCCAAAACCAGGTAGAGCATAGCCAAACTACCCAATAATTCATTTGTTTGAAAGGTGTGGGGTAAACAGAACTAGGGCAACCTATTAGGTACCATCAACTTAATCTGAGCATGTCACATTGATTAACATGAACATTATTAGGTAATGAAGAGTGATCAAGGGCACAACTTGCCTTATACTTAAGATTCCAGGTACTTTAAGTTGGTCTTTGGGTTTCTCGTGACCTCGCTGCTACTCGAAGCAATACATACAGATAGACAAGGAGTACATAAAAATAACTTTACACCAAACATGAGAACAAATTGCGTAGGAACATTCTACGCGCTACTACAAGACTGTGGGTTGGAGAACCACTAAATTCGAAGCTACGATTGAAAAGTTATAATTTTCTAAAGATCTATGTAATTAAATAATTAAATCTATGTTATTTTCATTAATATAAATCATGTGAGAAGGATATTCTAAATAAACAATTAATTTATTCTTTAATCAACATTATAACTTATTTAGAAATACTATAGTATAGGCATGCATGAAAAACCATACATTATATTTTAATTAGAAAATTTAATCTAATGAACCCAAGTTAAACTAACATTTAATTATCTCTAAAATCATGGTGAAACAATGTTGTTTAATGTGTAGGCAATTTCAATACAAAGTTAACGCAATTTGAATGGATCAAATCAAAGTTATAATGAGAAAGTTATGGGCTAAAGAAGTTTAGGGTATTTTTAATGTGATCTACATATCTAAATCAATCACTAGGGAGTCTTTTGAAAAATCTAAGGACCTGTTTGCAATTCCAAAAGTAAATTTCGTGGGTGCTAATGTAAAAGCAGGACGACGGGTTGATTTGCAAGAAATCCAGGTGCTCTTTTTGAAAAACATTCATCAGCGAAGGGGGTATGGATGCGGCTCAGTCATCTGATCCACCATGCACGGTCCTGATTAGGTCCCACTAACATCAAACCGGCACACACCCTAGGTCCTTAGATCAGATTTGAACAGTGGAGATTTTAAATACCAGAGATCCTCCCAGAGCCGCCCGATTACGATCGTTCGGTCACAAATCAAGCTCCCATCCGATCTAATCTACGCCGCATAAAACGCGATCAACGGCCCAGTGCCCATCGTCTCCACCTCGACCACGTCGGTCATCGCCCATCATTTACCACGGCGGTGCCATTGTTGGGGCAAGGCGATCCCTCATCCAGCGCCTGAACTCCACCAAAACCTAGCTACGCGACGCGATGATCAAAGAGATCTAGGCTGAGGTGCCTTACCGGAGTTCAACGTGTGGAAGTTGCTATCCACACCACTCTGCGGCACTGCGGTGGTTGTGATGACCCGGCAAGGGAGTTCTCGGCTCTCCTATTCCTCCAACCGCCCCTAATGTTCGCAATGCTCTAGAGATGATCCCCATCCACCACTAGAGTTCTAGAGTGCGTTTGGTTGCAATGACAGGACATGACAGGATGAGACAATCTCTCAAATAAGATTGTTTGGTTTAAGATCAAGGGTTGTGAGTACCCGGCCATCTCCATAGCCCAACTCCCTCCTAGAGTATGCGCTTGGCCACTGCCAGGTGGGCTGCTAAGTCATTGTCTCCAACGCATGCCCTCGTCTCCACTCTCCACGTCAGATTGCCAGGATTGCCTTCTTCGGAATTATTGGTTGATTTGGTTGCAATCGAAGCGGAGTTTGTTGAGATGTGATCAAAGCATGTGTAACAAACCCAACCGAAATCCTCTCGAATCCAACTGGTCAGGCTTTGCCTCTTGGGTATAGCCTGGTGGAAGCGGTGTGGGTGCTCGGGCTGCACGAAGTTGGGCCGCGGGATGCAGTGGAGATCGCTAGCGGTGAACAGTTTGTCCCAAGAAGCCGATTTCCCTTTTTCTTTTCCATTTTCTTATTCTATGCTCCAATTTCTACTTTGTCTCCTAATTTTATTTTTTTTCAAACTCGAATTTTGAATCTAGATTTCAAATGAACACTCCAAGAGCATGAATTATATATATATATATATTAGTTTATCTTATTTAAGCAAATGCTTCATTATGCCACTCATACATTGTTTATTTCAAAGGAATCATGATTTTGAATGCATAATCCAATTATAAGGTTTTATTCAAAGTTCATTGATTAACGCTTATTTAGTTTAGGAAAAGGTTTTTATTTAATCTCTTATCAGGATTACTTTAATCCACATATATTTTTAGTATTTCCAATTTTATGGTTTATGAGAGGAATGTTTCATTTTAGTAGGTAGCTGAAACGACTTTTCTTTCACCATGTTTTCTTTTCTGTTTTTTATTTTCAATTCTATTTTCAAAGTTTAACTCTAACTTTTGAACTACCAAAATTTTAAATGTTACTATTTATTCACTTTAGGGAAATAAATATTTTATAAAGAAAGGAATTCATTATCAGAAGACATTTTATCTTAAATATTTTTGGAGAATTCTTTAAATCACCAAAATGTGATTTTGGGTGTTACACCCATCATCAAACATGACCTGATGGCGATCATGTGTGTAGAGGTTTCAAAATTCTGACATTTTAAATGAGGCTAATATCATCTTGCTGCCAAAAAAGGAAGGAGTAGAAAAAATCGTGGACTTCATACCAATTAGCCTAATTCATAGTGTCGCGAAGCTGTTTATGAAGCTTCTTTTGCTTAGGCTGGCACCGATGATGGAGAAAATTATTTCTAAGTGTCAAAGCGCCTTCATCAAGGGTAGAAGTATCCACGATAACTTCTTGTACGTTCGTGGCATGGCAAGGAAATTCCATCAAAACAGATCTCCAATATTTCTCATCAAGCTTGATATCTCCAAAGCTTTCGACTCTGTCAGATGGGACTACCTTTTAACCATTCTCACTCAGTTTGGTTTCCCATCCCGGTGGAGAAACTGGATCACTTCAATGCTAGCTACATCCTCATCCCAGGTGCTTCTCAATGGGATCTCAGGGCAATTGTTGTACCATGGCAGGGGCTGAGGTAGGGCGACCCGCTATCGCCCATGCCTTTTGTCCTAGCAATGGAGCCTCTATAGAAAATGCTCAACCTAGCAACTCAAGTTGGATTTCTGTCACCAATCTCCAGTAGTGGATCACGACGTCGCGCTCAATGTACACAGATGACATTGTCATTTTCATCAAACCAATCAAAGGCAAGTTAGACTCCCTGACATTCATTTTACAGGGATTTGGATAGGCATCCAATTTACAAACAAATTTGCCAAAATGGTCCTTTGTTACAATAAGTTGCGATCATATGAAACTCAATGAAACCATGTGCAGCTTCCCCACGGCTAGAGCTTTTTTCCCAGTCAAATACCTCGACATCCCAGGCAAGCTGGTTTGAAGTTAAATCTAGAAAAATGTGTTTTTGGGGTAAAGAAGGGTAAGTTCCTTGGCTGTCTGGTATCCACAAAGGGAATCGAAGCTAACCCAAGCAAGATCGAAGCAATCCTTCGAATGGACCCACCAAGTACAAAGAAGGGGGCCCAACGGTTGGCAGGATGACTAGCTTCATTGAATAGATTTATATCCAGATCAGCAGAAAGAAACCTGTCATTCTTTGAAATATTAAAGTCAGTCGGAGTCTTTCAGTGGGGCCCAGCTCAACAGAAAGTCTTCGAAGAGCTGAAGCAATACCTGATTGATCTAACAACATTAACTCCACCTGCGCCAGGGGCTCCGTTACTATTGTATGTGGCAGCTTCGCATTCTGCAGTAAGTGTGGCGCTTGTGCAGGAGAAACTCGAAGGACAAACCAAAAAGCAAGCCCCAGTATACTTTGTCTCCGAAGTCCTCAGTTTATCAAAGAAAAACTATACAGAATTGGAGAAGGTGCTATATGCTGTCTTAATGGCCTCCAGGAAGCTTCGACACTATTTTCAAGCATTCCATATAATTGTTCCTTCATCACAGCCTTTGAAGGATATTATGAGGAACAGAGAAGCTACTGGGAGGATTGGAAAATGGGATGTGGAACTTAACGAATTCATCATTGATTATGTGCATAGATCCTCGATTCAGTCCCATGCGTTAGCAGACTTCATCGCTGACTGGTCGCCAGGGGCTCAGGAAGAAGAAGCAAATAAAGATGCCGAAGCTTGGACAGTGTTCTGCGACGGTTCCTGGGGAACCTTCGGAGCAGGTGCGGCTGCTGTTTTAGTTGCACCTTCTAAAGTCAGAACATGTTATGCAGTAAAGCTTTATTTCAGCTGCACAAATAATATTGTCGAATACGAAGCTTTACTTTTGGGGCTTTGGAAGTTAAAGGCAATGGAGATAAGAAGGGCGGTTCTTAAAACCGATTCCCAAGTTATTTCTGGTCATGTTGACAAGAGTTGTAGGGCAAGAGACCCGAAGCTTGAGAAATACCTCGATACAGTTCGAAGGCTTGAGGCTTCCTTCGAAGGGTTTTCTGTCAAGAATATTCCACGAGGAGAAAATGAGCACGCTGATCTGCTAGCCAAGTCAGCGGCACAGGGGCTGCCTCTACCTTCCGAAGTATTCTTTGAGACAATAAGAGCACCTTCGGTGGACCTTCTTGAAAGGGCAGTGCTTAATATATCCCCTGTTCATAGTGAAGATTGGAGGACTGAGATTATATCTTTTCTCCAAGGTAACTGCCTTTCAGATGACGAAGCTTATAATAAGAGAATGGAGGCAAGAACAAGACCATATATAATAATAGAAGGGGAGTTATATAAACATGGAGTTTGTTCCCCACTTCTCAAGTGCTTGTCCAGAACCGAAGGTATAGAACTGATGAAGGAGATACATGCAGGATTGTGTGGATCCCATATTGGGTCCAGACCTCTTCTGGGAAAGGTTTTTCGACAAGGATTCTATTGGCCGAAGGCAGCTTCGGATGCAGCAGATTTGGTTCAAAAGTGCGAAAATCGCCAAAAATGTGCAAGAGATCAGAAGCAACCTTCGTCATTGACCCAGCTGATACAACCAACCTGGCCATTGCAGAGATGGGGCCTGGATTTACTAGGTCCACTTCCACCAGCGCAGGGCAACATGAAATATGTCGTGGTGGCGGTAGAATATTTTTCTAAATGGATCGAAGCGAAGCCTTTGGCGACGATTATTGGAGCGAAGGCAGAAACACCACCCTTCGCTCGAAGTCTCCGCTGTTTAGCCGCTGCCCTGACAGAGACAAAGCAGGCAGGGACACCCTTCGCTTGATCGGCGCCGGACGAAGACCGGCGACGAAGGCATCCCACAGTGCGGCCTCACCCAGCTCAGAGGCCCACGTGCGATCCGGCCCATTGTAACGGGCCCTGCGTGGCCGCCGCGTGTTACGGGCCTAATTTGTAAAGGCATCCCTGTAATTACAGTCTATAGCCCTGCTTTATGGGAATATTCTGGGGATAACCTAGGTAGCTGAGGGCACATGCGTCCTTAACACAAGGCGCTGGGCGTTCAGGTACCTATAAATACCCCCGCACAGTGCCCGTGAGAGGCCTGGTTAACAAAGCTATTTGCCATCTCACGCGTAACCCTTTTGTCACCACTGTTCACCCTTGTTGGCCTCCTTGCGATTGATAGCAAGTTCCAACATTTGGCGCCCACCGTTCGTGCTACGACAAAACCACCCACGATGGCACCCAAGAGAGCTAACCCGAAGGCTGACGAGGCTGCGAAGGCAGCACTGCTCGCCGCAAGAAAGGGCAAGGCCCTCGCCCTCACCCAATCCACCCACCAAGAGCCCACTGAAGACAATGTTCCCCGCACCTGCGAAGACGACACCTTCCGCACCTGCGGACCCGAAGGACAATCGCAGCCGCCCCCAGGCTTCGCCCCACTGGAAGGCGCGGACCTCACCGAGGACGGTGAAGTCCTCGGCGTCTCCGCGGAAGAACAGCTACAGCTGCGCGCCCTGCGCCTCAGGAACCGCAATCTCCAGAGGCAGAAAGAGATACTGGAGGCCAAGCGCCAGCGTGTGTCCGCACTAGCCAAGGTGCGGCAAATGATACGCGACGAGGAGCAGAAGGCCGAAGACCTCGAGCGCGAGATCGCGCTGATGTAGCGCGAAGGCCACCTTGGCCTGCAGCAAGAGCCACCCCTCCAGCAGCGCGCACAACCGGAAGACACGCGCGAAGGCCACCTCGGCCTGCAGCATGGCCCACCCCTGCAACACCGGGCACAGCCGGAGAACCCGCGTTTCCCCCAGCGTGACTACACCTTCCAGCATGGCGCGCCATTCCAAGGGGTCAACTACCTCGACGAGCGAAGTCCCCTGGCGCCACACCTGCAAGTGACGCCTTGGCCAGCTAACTTCCGAGCAGGGACCTATCCCAAGTACAACGGCAGCACCGACCCGGCGCAATACATAATGAGTTATCAGGTCGCCGTTGCATCCGCCAGAGGGGACGACGCCATAATGGCGAAGTCTTTTATCATCGCCCTAGAGGGCCCAACACTCACCTGGTTCACCAGATTGCCTCCACTGTCCATTGATTCATGGAGAAGTCTCAGGGACAAGTTCCTGCTCAACTTCCAAGGGTACCGCCCAGACACCGACGCCTTGGCCGAGCTCTCGCTTTGCAAACAGCTGGAAAAGGAGACTCTGCGGGAGTATTACCGCAAATTCTTAACACTCAAGTCGCAGCTGCCCTCCGTCGATGATCAGATCGCTATCCACTACGCCATCAGTGGCCTTCGGGCCGGCGTCCTCTACAGCCACTGTATCAGAGATCCACCCAAGAACCTGCAGGAGCTATATCAGCTCTTTGAAAAATATGCCAAATCCTAAGAGCTCCACCAGCGCAAGGTTGAGTCACAGCGGAAGCCCAAAGATGCCCCGCAGTCCAGCCGCACGTGGACGAGGACTCCGCAGCCAGACTCCGGTCGAGACGGCCGCAGTCAGCAGCAAGTGCACAACATCGCCAACCAGCAGCCTGCTGCTGACCCCCCTCGTCGCCAGGAATATCCCCCCCAGGGCCGCGGAAATGGAACTCGTGGCAGGGGCCGAGGGCGCGCGCAGCCGCCGCGCCGGTTCTACTGCCTTTTCCACGGCGAAGACTGCGCCCACCAAACCAAAGACTGCCCCGAAACGAAGGCCACCAGAGACAGAATGGCGCGGGCGCAGCCAGCCGACAATCCCAGAATTGTCGCGCATAATTACCAGCCACCCCCTCCACCATATATCCACGCTCCCGCCCCGCACCCACCGCACCACGCTTACCAACACCATCAGGAAGTACAAATCGTACCTCCCCCACCCCCACCACCACACCAGCAACATCAAAACATCCCCCATGCCCCAAAGCAGGAAGACTTCGCCGATCAACCATATCGCGGAGTCATTCACATGATAACAGGGGGGTCCAGCACTGACTTCGACACCAAGCGGCAGAAGCGGGACCACTACCGCAGCATCAACCATGTCACTGTCACTGGCCCAGTCGTGCAGACAAAGTGGTCCCACATACCGCTAACCTTCGACGCACGAGACGTCGACCTGCGCAGCGCCCCCCACATCGACGCTATGGTCATCAATTGCAGCGTGGCAGGCTGGGACTTACACAAAGTCCTAGTCGACAACGGCAGTCAGGCGGACATCATCTTCCTCCACGCCTTTGACCGCATGGGTATCAGCCACAGCCTGCTCAAGCCTTCGGACAACCCGTTGTATGGCTTCGGTGGCAAGGGCACCTTTCCCGTTGGCAAAATAGAGTTGCCCCTCTCCTTCGGTGTAGCACCCAATGCCCGAAGTGAGCAAGTAACCTTCGATATTGTCGACATGGTATATCCATACAACGCCATCATGGGCCGGGGCTCCATCAATAAGTTCGAAGCTGCCATCCACGGACTGTACCTATGTATGAAGATACCAGGTCCGCTAGGCGCTATTACGATCTACGGCAACCAGCAGACGGCGCGCAACATAGAGCGGGACTTCGTGCCTGGTCAGAGGAACGTACACTGTCTCACGACCCAGCGCGAGGTCCCTGCGCCCGCCAGCCCAACCGATAAGCAGCACGACAAGGCACAGTTGCAGAGCCAAGACGGGACCAAGACTGTCCCCCTCGATCAGGCCACGCCCAAGCAGACAGTCACTATCAGCGAAGACCTTACCTCACATGAAGAAGAGAAGCTTCTCTGCTGCCTGGCCAAGAATAAAGATGTCTTCGCCTGGTCCGCCCTCGACCTGGTCGGAGTCAGCCGATCCATAATTGAGCACGGCTTGGGAATTGACCCTTCGGTGCGACCAAAAAAGCAAAGGCTTCGCAAAATGTCCGACGAAAAGACAGAGGCCGCCAAGGCGGAGGTGCACCGCCTCCTAGAGGCTAAATTCATCGAGCCAGTGGCTTACCCCACGTGGCTCTCCAATGTTGTAATGGTGCAGAAAAAAAGCGGGAAATGGCGAATGTGCATAGACTTCACCAGTCTCAATAAGGCCTGCCCAAAGGACAATTTCCCGTTGCCACGGATCGACAAAATAGTCGATAACGCGGCCGGATGCGAGGTCATGTCTCTCCTCGACTGCTTCTCCGACTATCACCAGATATACATGAAGGAGGAAGACAAGGCTAGCACCAGCTTTATAACACCCTTCGGCACTTATTGCTTCATCAGAATGCCGGAGGGTCTCAAGAATGCCGGGTCCACCTTCTCCAGACTCACCAAAACAGTACTCGAAGGGCAGGTTGGCAGAAATATATTTACATATGTGGACGACATCGTCGTCGCCAGCAAGAATAAGGAGGACCATCTCGCCGACCTCGCCGAGACATTCGCGAACATGCGAGATGCACGACTCCGCCTAAACCCGGAAAAGTGCGTCTTCGGTGTTCGCCAGGGCAAGATATTGGGCTACCTGGTGTCACACCGCGGCATCGAGGCCAACCAAACCAAGATCCAGGCCATCGTAGACATGTCGCCTCCGCAGTCCGCCAGGGACGTCCAGCGTCTGACAGGCAGATTGGCCGCTCTCAACAGATTCATCTCTAGGTCCGCCGAGCGAAGTCTCCCCTTCCTCAAAACACTCCGCGGTGCAAAAGACTTCGCCTGGGGACCGGAGCAAGCAGAGGCCTTCGCCTCACTAAAACAGTACCTGTCGGAGCTGGCCATCCTCACAAGCCCCGACTCCTCGCTCCCCCTACTGCTCTATGTCGCGGCTTCGCCGCACGCGGTCAGCGCGGCACTAGTGCAGGAGCAGACAGTTGAGGGTGCGGTCAGACAGTGCCCTGTTTACTATGTCTCCGAGGTACTGACACCGTCCAAGTGCAACATGACAGAGCTGGAGAAGATCGCCTACGCAGTCGTTATGTCCTCGCGCAAACTGCGCCATTACTTTGAAGCATTCAAGGTCCGAGTCACCTCAGACAGAGGACTCGGCGAACTCTTCAGAAACCCGGAGGCATCGGTGAGGATTGCCAAGTGGGCAGCCGAACTATCCGGCTACCACATCAGCTTCGAGCCCAGGACAGCCATCAAGTCACAAGTCCTGGCAGACTTCGTCGTCGACTGGACTGGGCCAATAACACAGCCAGACCCGTCCACAGAGAAGGTTTGGACTATCCATTGCGACGGCGCATGGTGCCATGCGGGGGCAGGCGTCGCTGCAGTCGTCACCTCACCAGCCGGAGTCAAACACAGATATGCAACACGCCTCAGCTTCGCTCTGGAATCCGACAAATGCACAAACAATATAGCAGAGTATGAAGCGGTTATCCTCGGCCTCCGCAAGCTAAGGGCCCTCGGAGTCACCACATGTATCATCAAAACAGACTCCAAGATAGTTGCCGGCCAGGTCGAGAAAGACTTTGCAGCAAAAGATCCCGCGCTCATGCAATACCTCGCGGCCATCCGAAGTCTCGAGAGACAGTTCAAGGGATTCACCTTGCAGCATGTGGATAGGGCCAAGAACGAGGAGGCCGATGCATTGGCCAAGGCTGCCGCCAGGGGCGAGCCCTTGCCCTCCGACGTGTTCTTTCACACCATCGGCACGCCAGCCGTCCGGAGCCCCGAAGGGCTCCAAATAACTAATGATAGCGAGGGCCATCGCATAGTCAACCTAATCATGACCGAAGACTGGCGGGCACCAATAACCCTGTTCCTACAGGGGTACTATCATCCAACCGACGTCAGTGAGGCCAAGCGCCTCAGACATCGAAGCCGGGACTTCGCACTGATTGAGGGCCAACTCTACAAGAAAGGGGTCAGTCAGCCGATGCTTAAGTGCGTCACCGAAACCGAAGGCATGCAGATCCTACGTGAAGTCCACAGTGGCACGTGCGGTTCGCACGCAGGGCCAAGGGCCCTAGCTGCCAAGGTGATCCGCCAAGGGTTTTACTGGCCCGCAATGATCTACGCCGCAAATCGGGTCACAAGGTCCTGCGAAGCCTGCCAGAAGTTTTCTCCTCGGTCAGGCAGCCCCTCGCAGTATACAAAGCTGATTGCCCATACATGGCCTCTCCAGCGCTGGGGCCTGGACATCGTCGGGCCCCTGCCCACCGCTCAGGGGAACCTCAAGTTCGCCTTCGTAGCCGTCGAATACTTCACCAAATGGATCGAAGCGAGGGCTGTTTCTACAATAACATCAAAGACTGCCCAAAAATGCTTCTGGCAAAACATTGTTTGCCGCTTCGGAGTACCGTCCGAGCTAACAGTTGACAACGGCAAGCAGTTTGACAGCCAAGATTTCAAGGATTTTTGTTTCTCCATCGGCACCAAGCTTGCCTTCGCTTCAGTCTATCATCCGCAGTCCAACGGGGTCGTGGAGCGCGCCAATGGGAAAATCTTCACAGCTGTCAAGAAGTTGCTCCTCGATGAAAAAAAGGCAGATGGACCGATTTGTTACCGGAGGCAGTCTGGGCGCTAAACACAACTGAGTGCAGGGCGACTGGGTTCACTCCTTTCCGCCTTCTATACGGATCGGAGGCCATGACCCCGCAAGAAATAAAGCATGGGTCCCCGCGTACAGTTCCGTCAGCCATCCCCGACGTGGACGAGCCAACTTCAAAAGATCTCATTGACGGAGACCGGGTCTTCGCCCTACAGGCCCTAAACAAATACCAAGCCCAGACCAAAGCATGGCGCGACCACGCAGTCATCCCGAGGGAGTTCAGCGAGGGGGACCTCGTACTCGTCCGAACAGCTCGGACGGAGTCCAAGGGCAAGCTGGAGCCCAAGTGGGAGGGCCCCTTTATAGTCAAGACAAAAGCTTCCCCCAGCGCTTACAGGCTCACAACGCCAAATGGCGAGGACCTGGAGCACTCCTGGAACATCGACAACCTTCGCAAATTTTTTGTTTGACTCATTAGGGCTGATTTCGCCCTTGTAATTCGCCAAAAACAATCTTGTACCGGCCCGCACTCTTTTCCTCCCGGGGGGTGAGGTTTTTAACGAGGCGGAGCCATGTAATATATGTGAGAAAAATCCCCCGCAAAAACATGTGTCGAAAAAAGACCGCGACAACGGTCTTCGGCATTCGACCAATTCGAGGTCACCGCGAGGCTAAGCGCTAGCCACCCTCGCGTGCGACAAATCCGCGCAGAAGTCGCCTAAGGGTGCAGCCGGACCAGCACAACAAGTGCGCAAAAACCGAAGTCTATCGCGAAGACTATCCGCGCAGAAGTCGCCTAAGGGTGCAGCCGGACTAGCACAACAAGTGCGCAAAAACCGAAGTCTATCGCGAGGACTATCCGCGCAGAAGTCGCCTAAGGGTGCAGCCGGACTAGCACAACAAGTGCGAAAAAACCGAAGTCTACCGCGAAGACTATCCGCGCAGAAGTCGCCTAAGGGTGCAGCCGGACTAGCACAACAAGTGCGAAAAAACCGAAGTCTACCGCGAAGACTATCCGCGCAGAAGTCGCCTAAGGGTGCGGCCGGACTAGCACAACAAGTGCGAAAAAACCGAAGTCTACCGCGAAGACTATCCGCGCAGAAGTCGCCTAAGGGTGCAGCCGGACTAGCACAACAAGTGCGAAAAAACCAAAGTCTACCGCGAAGACTATCTGCGCAGAAGTCGCCTAAGGGTGCAGCCGGACTAGCACAACAAGTGCGAAAAAAGTGCGAAAAAACCGAAGTTTACCGCGAAGACTATCCGCGCAGAAGCCGCCTAAGGGCGCAGCCGAACTAGTACAACAAAAGCAGAAACGACAGCATCAAACCATCCGCGCTAAGACCGACTATAATCACACCAGCACAGCATAACCAACCATACCAGACAAAGTACACAACGCCCTCGCAGGCACAGGCACGCGAGGGCACACAACTTCATCGTACAAGCCTTTACACATATACAAGCGAGGGCGCCACACTCTACATCGGCTCAACCTTAGGAATAATTCTCATCTCCCTATAATTAAATAACATTATCCTAAGCTCCTCACCCGCAAAAAGACTTCGTAGTTCCCCTTCCCCTGTACTCGCGGCGGCCGACAAAGACAACAGTTCCTGCCGACCAGCCCTACTCACACGAAGCCGAGCCCCTTCCTCCGCGCTAACCCTACGCTTTGCAACCGCCCTTCGTCGTCGGCGCCCGGCGCTAGGACCTGGCACGTCTGGCGCGTCCGCGGCATGTGGCGTAGCCTCCGCTGCAGCCACGTCCAAGGCCGCAAAATAATCCAAGTCCTCCTCCGACGACTCCTCAGTCCACTCAACCGAGCTCCCAGAGTCAGTAAAATCAAAAAACTCAGATGCAGATTCACCATATCCATTACCACCTTCCGCGGTCGAAGCCGCCAAAAATTCAGTAGTAGCGGTTGCGTGCGCAGGCCCAAAATCTTGAACCTGCGCAGCAACCAAAATTCAGCAAAACATCCAAAATTCCCCAACCCTATACACCCACTACGCCACCTGCGAAGGCCCTGACGCTGCGGGAGCCTCCGTCGCTGGCTCCGCCGCCGCTTCTGCCGTTGTTTCCGCCGCCTCCGCCGCGGGATCTTCAGCACTCGGCACAGCAGCTGCGGGGGCATCAGGGGCGCCTTCGGCCACCTTTGGGGGCAGGTCTTCGCCGGCCGCAGCGGATGTGGGGGCAGCCGTCGCGATCGCCGCGGTCTCCGGGGTTGGCTCCAGGGCGACCCCGGACACGGCCTCCGCAGGGGTCGGCTCCGGGTCAGGCAGTGCGCTGTTCAACGCCCCGAGGTCGTCCACCCGCTCGCCACGCAACGCCTAAGACAAAACACGCAAGATTCAGCAAACACACGCACACCCCACATCCAACAAACGCCAAACAAACGAAAATGTTACCTGAGCCATCGCCGTCTCCGCCCGCTCCCTGACCACCTCGCGACCGTGCGGACCCCACATCCGGTCGTAGAGGGCCCCGGCAGAATCCTTCACCACGAGGTCTTCAACCTTATAGACATCTCGATCAAAATATTCATCCGCCTGGTCGAAGACCTCGAAGTGCCGGCACCCTTCGCGGGAGAGCGCATTCATCGCCCCCTCGCAGGTAACCAGGGAGGCGTACGACATAAACCCCCCCACGACAGCGGGGAGTTCCTGCAGCTCCTCCTGCACCCATTGCAGACAACGAAGCCCGGGCTCTCGGTCCGGCACCTCGAAGTCACCGGTCCGCGCACCCAACTCACGATACGTATCCATAAGCTGCGTGCGCGTCCGTTCGGCCTCCGCACGCATCGCGGCCTCAACCCCCTTCGCGCGGCTCTCCAGGGCGGTGAGCCGCTCCTGCAGATGTTCGGCGAGCTCCTTGGCAAGATTGCCCTCCGCCCGCGCCAGTTTGGCCTCCGCCTGCGCAGCCTGCTCCTTGGCGATGGCCTCGTTGGCCTCCCTCCTCTCCGCCGCCAGTTGGCGCCGGAGGTCAGCTTTCTCCCTCTCTAGTACGGCCACCTTGTCCGTCAGTTTACGACACTTGCTGTCGGAGGCTGATTTCTCACGGACAGCGTCAGCATGTTGTGTCCGAAGTCTCTCGACTTCGGCAGACACAGCTGCCGTGAGGGCCCCCGACGCAGTACGGCTGGCGAAGTCAGCCACCCGCAGAGCACATGTAAGGCCGTTGCCCAAAAAAAAGAAAAGAAGGGGGGGAGACTATAGCTCAGCAGACCTGACTCAGCGCCTCCGTCACCTCCTTCAGCCGGCGGGTCGCTGCGCCCGCCTCGTCCCTGACAACTGCGAGGGCCGACACCTCGCCTCCGGAGCCAAGAGCCTCGCCCCTCGCCTTCGGCACTATGGCAGCCGTCGCGATCGCCGCGGCAGGCGCAACTGTAGCAAGCTGGCCCTCGTCCGACCCTGCAACGCATCAACGAATTAAAAAAAAAGCCAGCGACTTACCACCAAGATAGTCCTCCACACAAATGTCGGTGGCGAAGTCGGCGACACGCTTGCCTGCCGACGGCAACGCTCGGGCCGCCTTCGCGGCCTCCGCCACCCTGCTGAGCGGCGGCACAGCCTTCGCCGGTTCGGAGCCTCCGGCGCCCGCCGCTGCCTCTGGCGCCTTGCTAGATGCAGGGACGCCTGACTTCGCCGCCAGCGGCGGCTTGCCTCCGCCGGGGGCCGCAGCCTTCGCCGACCCCCGCTTTTGCCTCTTTGGCCTGGCTTCAACAATCCTGATAGCCGCCTGCCGCTTTTGTGCAGCCCCCTGGCGATCCTTGTCCATCACTACCGACACAACAACAGCAATATTCCGCCCGTAAGGAAAAACTCTCCATTTGCGAACCATGCGAGATGTAAAAACGTCCCCGCTGGCCGCGCGGGGGATAGGAACATTCCTAGGCCAGCAACCCCCGGTAACCTTCAGTATCCGAGCCGAAGACTCCCGGAGCTCGGGCGAAGACATCCTTTCCCCCGGGGCCGCGCACGTCCTCATCAACTCTCTAGCAAAGCCATCGGAAACCCCAAGTCCTCCCATGGCAGTACCTAGTTTCCTCTTCTTAGAGGATGGGGCGGCCGCCGGCGCAGGGTCGTCTTTAGTCTCCACCACCGGTTTCTTCCCTCGGCGGTCCGCATCGTCTTGACCAGGGTAGCCGTCATATGGCAGTTGGTTCAATTCGAAGACCCTATTCAGACGGTCATTCGACCCGCGGATCTCCCAGCTGCGCTGGCCCTCTGTCCTCGGCACATAACGCCCAACAAGCCGCACCGCCTCATCCTCCGCCTCACGCACAAAGGCGGCCGGATCACGGTTTCGCAGATTTAGCGCGAAGGCGGGACTCCGCACCACCTTCCCACCACGGAAAGGCATCTGGCGAGGGCATACTTCGCCCAACGCCCAACCTTGCGCCAAGGGCCATACCCCGTACGCCGCAAACTCTTCAACCAAGTCGCGCCCACTGCTCTGGCCGGCGGCACACCGAAGGGCCCCTTCGTCCACATCATCCTCCGCCACTTCAAAGGGCGGGTACGCCGAGTAAAAATGAGAGCACATCTCGGACACGGGAAGTCCCTCGTGGCCTTCGACGGTACCCTCAGCAACATAAAACCAAAATTCATTCCAGTTGCCCCACTTGTTGCGGGCGCAAGGAACCAACTCTACTACCTGCATCGTGGTCTTGCCGGTCTTCGGCGTGAACGTGCAGGACCCAAACTGAGCAACTTTGTCCCCGATCATCCTCTTCTGCCAGTGTAAACAATAATGCTTCGCAAAAACTTCGACCGATGGCTGTCCGCCGTACGAAGTCGTCGCCCAGACATACTTCGACAGGGCCACCACTGCATTCGGCGTCAGCTGATGAATTTGCACGTTGAACCTGCGCAGGACTTCGCCAACAAACCGGTGTGCAGGCAAGCGGAGACCGGCGGCGAAGAACGCCTCGAAAACAACCAACTCGCCCTCCGGCTCGGGGACTTTCTCCGTCCCCAGGGCACAAGCAACTCCGCCGCCGAAGTAGCCCAACCGCTGCATATCCTCCACGCGGGCCGACGACATTCGCGACACGCCGAAAGCAACAGAATCGCCGGCGCGCAACTCCTCCGCCATCAAACTACTCAGCGTCTCCTCCGACGAGGCGGCGGCCGACGGCGAGGAATCGGCCGGCGGCGTAGCGGCAGCGGAAGAAGAGGAGGACGGCATCGCTACGTACCGTCGGCGGCGGCGGGCAGTCTGCTTCACTCGCGCCAGATCTCCGGCGAACAAGAGCACGGCGGGCAGACGAGCAGCAAGATGGCGGGCGGCTAGGGTTTTCGCGGAGCGCGGAAAGTAAAGTTCAAAAAGCGCCGGGCCCCGCCCCCTTTTATAGGCAGGGCGCGGCTCTTCGGGAAACCCGTAATCCAACAGGGCGCGGCGCTTCGGGAAAACCGCAATCCAACAGTACGCCGTCAATCAACGGTCACATCAAAAACCCCCGCGGAACCACTTCGAGCGAGGGCAGCGTCTCCGCCATCTAGCGACGTCTTCGGCACCAGGTGACTTTGTCGAACTGGTCCCTCGGAGGGCAAATGTTGGAGCGAAGGCAGAAACGCCACCCTTCGCTCGAAGTCTCCGCTGTTTAGCCGCTGCCCTGACAGAGACAAAGCAGGCAGGGACACCCTTCGCTTGATCGGCGCCGGACGAAGACCGGCGACGAAGGCATCCCACAGTGCGGCCTCGCCCAGCTCAGAGGCCCACGTGCGATCCGGCCCATTGTAACGGGCCCTGCGTGGCCGCCGCGTGTTACGGGCCTAATTTGTAAAGGCATCCCTGTAATTACAGTCTGTAACCCTGCTTTATGGGAATATTCTGGGGATAACCTAGGTAGCTGAGGGCACATGCGTCCTTAACACAAGGCGCTGGGCGTTCAGGTACCTATAAATACCCCCGCACAGTGCCCGTGAGAGGCCTGGTTAACAAAGCTATTTGCCATCTCATGCGTAACCCTTTTGTCACCACTGTTCACCCTTGTTGGCCTCCTTGCGATTGATAGCAAGTTCCAACAACGATAACTTCGGCTACATTCCAGAAATTTTTCTGGCAAAATATTGTTTGTCGCTTCGGCGTGCCGAAGGCTATAACTATGGACAATGGAACACAATTTGATGCTAAAAAGTTCAAGGATTTCTGTGACCAAATTGGCACAAAGATTCATTTTGCATCAGTAAGGCACCCAGAGTCAAATGGGTTGGTCGAAAGAGCAAATGGCATTATAATGACAGGAATAATGAAGCTAATCTTTAATCAGCCCAGAGGAAAGTGGCCAGATGAGTTGATTAAAGTGGTGTGGAGCCACAATACAACTATATCAAGATCAACATGTTTTACGCCATTCAAGCTATTATTTGGTGACGAAGCTATAACCCCAGAAGAAGCTAAAATAGGGTCAATAAGAACAACAGCTTCGACTGAAGACGAAGCTAATTATCATGTGGCTAAAGACACTATAGAAGGGGTCAGACTTCAGGCTGTGGAAAATATTAATAAATATGAAGCCGAAACAATAAAATGGCGCGACAGAAAAGTTCGGCTGAAAAATATCAAGCCAGGTCATCTGGTGCTTCGGAGAGTGGCTAATCCGGACACAGTAGGTAAACTACAGCTAAAGTGGGAAGGACCATTTCTGGTTGTATCTTCGTCAAAGCCCGGTTCCTACAGACTGAAAGATATGGATGGCAATGACATTCCTAGGTCTTGGAATGCGGATGAGCTTCGGCGGTATTATGTATAGAGTCATGCAATCTTTTTCTATTTTTCTATGGCACCCTTTTCCTTTCCAAAGGGGGAGAAAGGTTTTTAATGGGGCCATAGTTTGTAATCTTTTCCTTTCTTATTTAGCTCCACGAGAGCAAAATCCCCCAAAATATGTAAATGTAAAATCTGAGCATTCACCATCGAGTGCAGAGAAAAAGAGGACACAAGGAGAAGCTCAAAAGTTGTTCCTAAGGGGATGCAGAGCATAACGACACTACAAAAAAGTCGTTCCTAAGGGAGCGCAGTGTAAGTTTTCTGCTCAAAAGTCGTTCCTTAGGGAATGCAGAGCCAAATACCGCCGAAATATAAGGCGAAGCGCGAAAAGTCAACGCGAATACCGCCAAAATAGAATGCGAAGAAGTTCAAAAGACATTCCTTAGGGGATGCAGAACTTACACCGAAAAATAAACGGTGCAGCCGAAAAATAAACGACAAAAGAGATTTTAGTCATTCCTTAGGGAATGAAGGTTGTAGATGAAGCTTTGAATGTGTGTGTTTGGGCATTCATTTTCACAATACATTACATCATAAAGTGCATACATAAATTTTCATTTAGACATACATAGGTTCATCATCATCATCATATCATACAGATAGACAGTTGCTTCGGCTCAAAGAATGTAGCTTCAGAAGCAGAATCATGCTTCATTGTGTACGAAAAGAAGGGAAGGTGTTTTTCGCCTTCGGCTCAAAAAGTACAAGTTTCGTTCACATAGAAGCATTTCACACATTGATGGAAAGGTAAAAATATATTACAAAGGTATGGACAAAATTTACAGAGTAGAATTTAATTCTTAAATTACAATATTCTTTATAAAGGTTGATACAAGTATTCTTAGAGTTTCTTCTACAGCTAGCTATTCAAGCTTCATCTATTGAGCTTCGGATCGTCCACTAAGCTTCGGCTTCGGGCCCTTCGGCTTCGTCATCCTGTACATATTAATGTTATAAGAAAAATTCAAGTTTAAAGGAAAAGGTAAGCACAAGGTATGATTTTGTTACCGGCTTAAGATGACTTCGAGCTTCATCACCAGCTAAGCTTCGTCCACCCTTCGTCCATACCAGCTTTATAAATCTGTTTCCTATGCTCCGGGCAAGACTGGGATTATCAATCAGATCTGCTGGTGACAAGCTAAAATTTGGCCTATTGACAATTTTTCCATGTGTGCAGCCAGACTTCAGGAAGGCAACAGCTGTGCCCCTAGAAGCTACTAGGGCACAAAAATCGCCATGCCCAGCTATAATTTCATCAAGGGCATCAATTTCACCCTCGATGTGTTCGAAGGTTCTTGGCAGGTCTTCAATCGAAGGACTAAATTTTTCATAGCCGGCTCCAACCGAATTGAAGACCTATTTCAGCCGTTGCACACATCGATTGCTGAACTCCAGACATTTATTTTGAAGCTCTTTCAATGATTTTTGTAAATTTGAACTTCTTTCGACCTCAGCTTCAAATTTTGCATCGAATTTTTGTCTTTTTTGTTCGAAGCTCTCTGATTTTGAGAGAAGCTCCGTATTCAACTTTACAATTTTAGCTTTGGCCTCTACTAGTAAACCATATGCTGTCTGAAGTTCAAAATTCTTCTTTTCAAGGGCAGTTGCTTGATCTTTTATTTTGTTTTCTAAACCCTCAATTATGACTTCATGCTTTTTATCTTCAAGATCTTGTTGCATCTTCAAAGCCTTACTCAGTAGCATACTCTGTGCTTAAGCAACCTTCGTTAGAAAACACCTTCGTTGATAAAAACAATAAAAAGTCGAAGAAAAGTTTTTACCTTGAAATTAGAATAGAATAAACTACCGACAATATGTTGTCGTCGGTAGCGGTTTATATCAGTTTCAAGCTTCGGGAAACCAATACTCTTCGACAGTGTACCGATAACCTTCGCCCCGGTTCGGTCTCAGAGACAGCCTAAACTTTCATCGCTAACACCACCGGAGAGTAATGCCCCTGGCTGATATTCGTAGGATATGGCATAATCTCTTAACTCTTCTTTTTCAGCCTTTGATAATTCTTGTCCAATTAAATTTTGAAAGTTGAAATTTTCTTCTTCCGAAGTATCTTCGGCTATCTCTTTCTCTTTCTCAGGCACTATGGTCGTAGCTTCTTCGGTGGCTGTAGCAGCTTCTTCTGTGGCCATATCAAGAAGTATCTTATCAATATTAGAAAGTGTGCTTTCTATATTTGCATCTTCGACCGGTTCAGCTTCGGCAGTTGCAGCTTCGGTAGCTGTTGCGCTCTGAATAGCTGGTGCCTTCGAGGCCAAAGCTGGTGGTGGTGTCCCTTCAATAACTTCTTTCACAGTGATAATTCTTCGTTTTTTCGGCCCAGCGCCTTCTTCGCTATCGAAGGCTCCTTCTTCTTCTGAAAAAGCTTCGTCAGATGTGGCCCCAGTGGACTTAGCTTGATAGGCAAAGATTCAGTCATTACCTTTAAAATCTCCTCCACGTCGGTAGCAGAAGGTGTTGCAGGAGTTTCTTCTTCTATATCAGTTGCCTTCTGCTTCGAAGCCACAACTTTTCTCTTCTTCGAAGCAACTGCCTTCGGCTCAGGGCTCAGCTTCTTCTTCTTCAGTTTTTCTTCATCTTCTTTTACCATTCTACCGGCCTGTCTGCCCACAACACTGACAACTCCTTTTCTTTTCTACCCTTCGGCGCCTTTGTTCAAGTGCTCATAATCAGGATATTCAAAATGTAAAGCATCCATTACCCGATTTAATCTTCGCTTCGGTCGGGAGCCGAAGGCTGCAGACATCAACTTATCTTCTTTTTTCATATAGTTCCCTAAAATCTCATTACACATAACTTCGATCGCCTCCAACTATTCTTCGTAGGGTTCCTTGAATTGTTTTTTGAACTTAAAGTGATAGGGCAGCTGAACAAGTTCACCCTCTTTCTTCTCTTTTTCAAGCTTCGGCATACCCCACTTCCTCAGTGTTGGGAATACTCTGTTGGCTAAGTATTCCTGGACCAGATCCCTAGTTCCAATGTGTTCAGACACAATTCTAAATTCATATACAACATCTTGGCATGGATCCCCGGTGTCATGTTGCATTGAGGCCTAGTCAGCCCGAAGATTAGCTTCAGTGGGCTCTAAACTAGCTTCTCCTTTTTCTCATCAATTTTAACATAAAACCATTCAGACTTCCAACCGATCGGCCACTTAGTACGATAGCAGACCACCGGTGTCTTCATATCCTTCCGATAAGCAAAATTGTAGTAGCCAAAGTTTTCATGTAATCCGTCTTCTCTAGCCTTCGTCTGATAGTGAAGTTCATGGACTCGGCAGAATGCTTCGGCGAGCGGCTCTACCGCTTGGCTTCGGAGAGCCCAGATGTACACGCTGAGCCTAACAATGGCGTTAGGCGTCAGCTGATGAAAGTAAATCCCTAATTTTTCCAAGACTTCCGCAATCATTCCATGTAGAGGAAACCTCAACCCTGCTTTGAAGAAGCTCTTAAAAACTACAACTTCATCACTTTCTGGTTTCGGGGTAGTTTCTTCCCCGCCAAAACGAATCAACCCCTTCTCGGCTTCCCTAAAATAGCCTAGCTTCATCATCATAGTCATATCAGCTTCAGACATAGTCGATTTCCCAAAATCCAAATGGCTGGGCTTCGATGGCATAATAATGCTATAATCAATCTCTCCTTCACCAGCATCACCCTCTTCAATATCTGTCTGCTCGGCTTCAGTAGCGGGTGCTTCTTTGTCAGAAGCACCTCCAGTCACAACCAATCCCGACCGCCTCATAATTTCAGAGATCGGAGCAGTTTCAGCAGCTTCGGCTTCCTCTCCGTCGCGAGTAACCCTAGCTGTTGAGCGTACCCTGGCCATCTGATGATTCAATTTCTTGTGTTTTGACAAAGTTGAAAATTTTTAGCTTTGCCGAAGCTCCCTCTTGTTATGAAGCTAGAGCAAAATGAATAGCTTCGAATGAGGACGCAGTGAGCAAGCTTCAAATGTGGTCAAATTTTTTGGCATCACAATGATGCAATAGCAGTAAATGCTGTGGTAACTTCACACCTACCCGCCTGTTTATATAGTGCTGCAGGTGGGAATGTGAATCGTCAAGCCGCTCCCACCCGCTGAACAGTCACCCGCACTCACTGAACGGTGGACCGTAGTGCTCAAGAAGCCGAATCGCGAGACCGCGCGTACCCATTGCAGGGTGGGACCATCCTTCACTCGGAATATTTTAATCGTTTCTCGGCAACGAGCTCAGGGAAGGTGTTTTTCGGACCTTCGGCATTCCGAAGCCTGAGAGTGTTTTTCACGGGTCGAGCTCGTCACGAAAAACGACCTGTCACCGTGAAGGGGCTACTGTTGGGGGTCTGCTTCGTCGCCGAAGGTCCCATAAGAAGAAACACCTTTGGAAGACTGGCACGAAGCCGAAGTATCAATTAGAAGGCTTCAGAGTACATCTCCATCTGCACCGACTTAAAGATGAGATGACCAACCGGCCCATGATAACTTGTATTATGATTGTAAACCTTTGTAAAGGGCATGAATGTAATTCCCCACGGGCTGCGTCCTGTGCTTATAAATAGATGAATAGTACCCCCATACTGTTCACGTTATCTTGTAATCGCTCGCACGCAACACTTGGATTTTTGCCTTCTGTTAAGCCGAAGGTATAAATGTAATTAAATATCGTATTTAAATATTCAAGTTTGAATGATGAAATATATGAATGATATTATGTGCTTGTTCGTATTATCTTTCATGTTTCATATACTTCATCTTTTGTTATCATATAACCGTGATCATGAAGGTATGTCCTTCATGACTTTCGTCCGAAGATCGTTATATCCTGAGTGGAATAATGCTTCGAAGGACGAAGGACATTAACATTTAATACTCCGTGTTGCCTTGTTCTTGACTCTTAGAATTTGAGAACAAGTCCCCAACAATTGGGTTACGCATGCATCATGTTTAAAAATTATACTAATAAATCTTCCCCTCTTATGGAGATATGTCGCGTACGAGGAAAACCACGCTCAAGTCCACTGAACCTATTAGTGTGCCTCGTCATCAGTTGGCTTCCAGACATGAAGGGAGCAGCAGCGGCAGCAACGATCCAATCGAAGACTTGGAAGCTAAAGTGGAACAGCTTCAGATGGAGCTACGTCACCGAAACAGGGTGTGGGAACAGGATGGTCAGCGTATTAATGAATTGGCAGCTGACGTCAGACGCTTGCAAGACGAGCTTTCTGAACGGGATCTGGCGATTGATTGGGCCGTCAACTCACGTTCGGTTGCTTGGGACCGTGAAGCCAAAGCTCGTGCTCGTGTGGCAGAGCTTAGTGCGGCCCTCAACAACTTGTAGGTGTACTGCAATACTTTACATGAGGAAGTACATGTACTTTATGCGCGACTGCACCTGGATGTGCCTGCCGACCCTGTTGCAATGGGAGCCGGACCATCAGGGACAACAAGTGAAGAACCTGATGGGGAGTTGGACCTTTTTAGGCCTCCTCTTCCATGAACCTGGCTGACGATCGGTCTCCCACTGCAGGAAATGAAGAAACCAAGGACAACAAAGACTAAACTAGTATAGTTTAGAAACTATACCTATGTAAAATAAGTAATAAAGTCATGTTGTACACTTGAGTCTGTATCATTACATTTTGGTAATGTAAAATGATGGTGTGTATCGGCATGTTATATTTTTTCCCAAATGTTTCTTTGCCTCAGATGCCATCACGGACTCGTGCGCATGACGGTGCGGGGACTTCCCGTGATCGGGAAGATACTCCTAATCCGCCACCTATACCACCAATGCTGGCTGAGGCTATCGCTACCTTGGTTAATGCTACTGCAGATAATACATGTTTCTTACGTGAGATGGCGGGTAATCAATTCTAGCGGCATGGCGGAAGAGCTCCTCCACAGGGACCGCGTGAAACCTCGTACCTGGAATTCTCTGAGACGCGTCCTCCACTCTTTGTTAAAGCCGAAGACCCTCTTGAAGCTGATGAGTGGATAAGGGTTATCGAGCAGAAGTTCGGATTAATCTATTGCACAGAAATACATAAGCCATTGTTCGTCGCCCTACAACTGAGAGGCCCTGCCAGTACCTGGTTGGGAAATTTTGTGGCAGTTCAACCAGCCGGACATCAGGTCACTTGGGATGAATTTAAGCTAGCCTTCCGTGAACACTATATTCCAGAGGGAGTGCTTCACATCACTACAGGAAACGCCTAAATTTTTGTGGGCCAAAAACCCACGAAAATAAGCCTAAACCGACGAAAATAGCCGCCGAAAATAAGATCGACGAAAATAGAGGCCGACGAACATACAGCCTTACCCACGAAACTAGGCCGAATTTTCGTCGGTCACGATGGCCGACGAAAATAACCTTCTATTTTCGTGGGCCGACCGACGAAAATATATCGGCCTACGAAAATTTAGGAGTTTCCTGTAGTGCATGAAACAAGAGGAGTTCATTCGACTAAAACAAGGGGGGGGATACTGTGATGCAGCATCTCAACAAGTTTAATCATTTATACCAATATGCTATTGACCAAGTAAACACTGACCTGAAGAAGAAGAATTGCTTCATGAGAGGACTCAACGACCGGCTCCAACAGAAAATGGCCACCTGCCTGGATCTTACTTATAGCAGGGCTGTCAGCACGTCACTGGCAGTAGAAGCCAAGAATACAGGCCAAGGAAAATCAAAGGGATTTGGAGGTGACAGGTCCAATCAGGAACCTGAGAAGCAAACCAGGTTGGTAATCCGACCTTTCAATCAGAATCGTTCTTCACCTCGTCCACCCTCCTATCCGTTCAAACAGCCTGTTTTCGTTCGTCCTACCACTGCCCCCACTTCTACAAATCAGCCGAGTGCCCCTGGTGCTCGTTTCCCCGCCCTCCCTAGTTCCTCCACTGGCTGCTTCAACTATGGAAAGTCTGGTCATTCACTACTACAGATCCTATTATATGAGATGGTTAATTTTCACTTATTAAGACGTTTCTCAAGTGTCCAAATTTGATGGAGTCACAAAAGATGTCCCACATTTAAGATGGTTACAAACCGTCTTAAAAAGATATTACATAAGACATTGTTAGTTTATAACCATCCAAAAAAGGTATTTGTTTAAGTCATTTTGTCCAATAACCTGTCTTAAATTATACTGTTGGGGACCTTCGGCATCCGAAGGTCCTCAAAAACAGGATTTAACAGTATTTCTGGAAGTATAATGTGTGAGCAGGTACCTTCGAACTCAAGTCGGTATCACGGCAGGAGAAGACCAAGATAATACGAAGGTCTTGATACAACGCCGAAGATATCAGCATGAGAGCTTCGGCGTGGTTGCGGAAAATGAAACCGACTTAAAGATGAAAAGGCTATTCAGACCTCGATAGATTACTATAGAATTATTATCAAATGTAAAGGGCATGAATGTAATTTTGTATGGGCTGTGTCCCGTGCCTATAAATAGGTGAACAATACCCCCGTACTGTTCACGCTGACTTGGCATTCGCTTTTTGCGTCACGCTTGTATTGTCATCTCCTTCCGATTGAAGGTACACTTGTAATTCAACGATGTTTTCGTTTATGCTTGATAATAATATATGATTGTTCATGTTGTCTTTTACATTCTTTACATTTCATCCTTCGTCATTGTTCGATGAATTTATGAAGGTATGTCCTTCATAACCTTCGTCCGCAAGCCATTACATCCTAAGGGAAATAATGCTTCGGAGGACGAAGGACTTTAACGATTAATATTTTCTATGTTGCCTTGTTCTTAACTCATAGCATTTGAGAACAAGTCCCCAACATTGGCGCCCACCTCCGGTGAACTCACTTCCATTTCTGAAGCTTTTCAACACCTTCGGCAAGCATCACCTTCGTCATGGCGCCGAAGAAGGCTTCAGCGACTGGGGCTGCAGCTCTGCAACCACTGGACCACAATCAGGAGACAGTCTCTCTGCGGGAGGCCCGAAGCCAGAAAAGGAAGGCTGTCAGCCCGACACCGCTAGAGGACGAGATAGATCAAGAAATCAGAGATATGGAGATGCTTCATCAGCAAGTACAGAGGAAGAAAGAAAAGATGGCCAGGCTAGCTGAACTGCAGAGGCAGATAGACGAAGCCTCTGAAGAAGTTCGTCATCTTGCTCAGGATGAGCAACACCGAAGGCCTCAGCATCAAGACCTTCATCACGAGGGTTTTCCCAACGAAGATGACTGGTATGACAATTTCCATCATGGGAATTTTGTTTTTGATGATGCTTCTCCTCTGTCCGCTGAGCTGCAGGCTACACCTTGGCCCCCGTCCTACAAGCCGCCTCAGCTCCCCGTATTCGATGGCCACTCAGACCCGAAACAGTTTTTGATGAGCTACGAAGCAACAGTGTCTTCGTATGGTGGCAATGCTTCAGTCATGGCCAAATCTTTCGTTATGGCTGTCAGAAGTGTTGCTCAAACCTGGTATTCCTCCCTTCGACCAGGAACGATCACTTCATGGCAGAAGCTGAAGGATTTGTTGTTAACCAGCTTTCAAGGATTTCAGACGAAGCCGGTCACTGCTCAGGCCCTGTTCCAGTGCACCCAGGATCACGAAGAATACCTTCAGGCGTATGTCCGAAGGTTCTTGCGTTTGAGGGCACAGGCACCAACGGTGCCCAATGAAATTGTCATCGAGGCCATGATCAAGGGGCTTCGGCCAGGTCCGTCAGCTCAGTACTTCGCCAGGAAGCCTCCTCAAACTTTGGAGAAGCTTCTCCAGAAAATGGATGAATACATTCGGGCCGATAATGATTTTCGCCAAAGAAGGGAGGAGGCTTTCAGGTTTTCTGAAATGACCAGGGGCTTCGGAGGGAGGTTTTACCCGAGGCACGTGAGATCAATTCACAATTCTACACAAAATGATGACAGAGGAAGCCAACAGCAAAGGCCACAATGCTCCTCACAGGCTTCTGGACAACAGCAAAGCTCCTTCCGACCACCAGCTCCAAGAGGCAGAGGCGCCAGGGGCTTCGGAGGAAGATTTGGCGATCAACCGAGAAGAATCTTTTGCTTATTCTGCGGTGAGAACAAAGGCCATACTACCAGGATGTGCCATGTTACTATTCAGAAGCAAAAGGAAATAGCTGAAGCAGCAGCACAACAAGCTCAGCCGAAGCAGGTCATGCATACAGCTTCGTATCATTCGCCCTACATTCCAGAATATGTGGGCAATCATCCTGCAGTTTCTGTTGCTTCGGCGAGTCAGCCCCAAGCTTCTTGGCAACAGCCTCCGCCTCCACCTCCGTTGCAACAAGGCCAGCAACCAGAAGGGAGCCAGTATGCTCCACACCAGAGGGACTTCAGAGAGCAGTCCGAAGCTCGTACAGTCAATAGCACTGTGCCAGAGTCTAAGCACATCTATTGACAGATATCCTACTTTAATAGCAATCTTTTTCATTCAGTTTTATTTTCTGTAATAAAGGACATTGTTTAGATTTCATGAAATTAGTTTCGTTGAATACTACAAGGAAAATATATTTTCTTCACAGGCTTATGGTAACAAAGAGGACCTTCGAACTATCGAAAATTCTTCGAAGCAACAAAAAGTCGTTCTAACGAACGCAGAGTAAGTTTGCCGAAGTCACAAAAAGTCGTTCCAAAGGGAATGCAGAGCATACAGCGAAAAGTCAACGCTGATACCGCCTAAGTAAAAGGCGAAGCGCGAAAAGTCAACGCGAATACTGCTGAAAGTAAAAGGCGAAGAAGCTCCTAAGGGAGGCTTACAGCGAAAAATAAACGCTGATTCCGCTGAAGTAAAAGGCGAAGAAGCTCCTAAGGGAGGCTTATAAAAGATTGTGTTTTATTGCAGGGATGCGTATGTATCTTCGGAATAAACATCATCTCACATGACATAACATCATCGCATCATTTCGCATAGCATAAGCATCATACATCATTTTGCACATGGCACAAGAGGTGGACACATTATCAATCCACAGAAGAACGCTTTGAAAAAAGGGAGAAACCATAGTCACAAAAAGATACATCATTGATCTTCGGAAGTGTAGCTTCGGAAAATGTTTTCACGAAGCCTGGATATTATTCATCAGAATATTGGATATTGTTGTGACAAAGAAAAATTCTTCTTCACGAAGCATGAAAAGAAGGGAAGGTGTTTTTTCGTCAAAGACTCAAAAGCGGTACGTGTAAAGTTTCATGCATCGTAAAGAATTGACTAACAAAAATAGGTATATTACATTTGGAGTTACAAAATGTTACAGTATATTACATTTCAGAAGTTTTCACAAAAATACTTAATCCTCTCTCAAAACGACTTCTGCAGCCTCGTTCAGGAGCCGATTGACGACTTCGTCCATAATATCTTCAGCCATCTTTTTAATTTCGTCGTCTCCTTTCGGCTGGGGGCCCGAAGACGCTTTAGCAGGATCTGAAGTAAGACAGGATACGGCTACATTGCTATTACAAATCGCAAACAAATCTTAAAGCCTAAAGATTACAGCACAATAAAAACTATTACTTAATACCTAATTGACCTTCGGCCTCTGCGCTCTTTTTAGCAGCCTCAGCTACTTCTCTAGCATCGTGAATGCCCTTTTCACTTCTTCGAATAATTTCTCCGGCCATTTCTCGGCCACCATTATCCCATATATCGGTAAAAAACTTTCCACCAATTATGCTAGCTTCGGCCGAAGGATCTCTTGTATCTTCAAAGGACAAAGCAGCTTCGGACTGTGCTAAAATTTTTACATGTTCGCAGCCCTTCTTCTCTAAGATGGTGGCAATCCCTCTGGCGCCAGAGAAGGCACATATATCTCCTCGGCTATTTAAAATTTCTTCGAAGGCTTCAGCTTCGTGGTCAATCCATTCGATGACACCTTCGGGATTGCCTCTCGAAAAGTTTTCCTCACTTGAGAATGCGCCTACCTTGGCGAAGCTAGCCTTTAATTTCTTAACACAATCTATAGATTTGTTGTAGCATCTCTTTTTGGACGAACGAAGCTCTTCAACAATCACTTCTAGGTGATCTGCCCATTGATCGCTGAGTTCACGCTTTGTTTCTTCAAGTATGCGTTCTTCCTTGGCTCTGGCCAGTTGTTTCCGAAGGTCTTCAATTTCGCGTTTCTGAACTTCAGCTTGACTTTTAAAAGCAGCTTCGTCTTCCTTTATTTTATTTATCAATGAGTATAATATTTTATCTTTTTCGAGACCTTCGTTCCTCAGTTCAATTACTTCGGAACGAAGGTTGCTCAGGGCTATAGTACACCCTTTGTCTTCAGCATCTTTCTGTGCCCTGAGGGCATTGCTAAGTATCAGGCCCTGCAAAAAGAAATATGTGTGCGTCAATAGGTTTTAACAAACGAAAAATTTTGGACTCAACAAAAAATACAAAAATTTCATTTGTCGCACCTTTAAGCTATTGTAAGCCAGGCTGTCGGCCAGATCGTTCTTCGACAGCACCGAGAGCCCGTCTTCTAAGGTTGGGAATCCGAAGCTCTTGCTCATCTCCCGGCAGACAGAAATCTCCTTGCTGTCGGGAAGACAATACAAGAAGTCTTCTTCTCCACTGCCATTGAATATTAACGCCCCCCTTGGATATTTCAGTTTTTGGGCGTAGTGCTGGGCCTCTTGCTCTTCTTTTTCTGATAGTTTTTTCCCCGAAGCATGACGAATAATATAATCACGAATTTTGGGGGATGCTTCGGGGGCAATAACACCGGTTTCTTCAACAAAGGTTGGCTTTGTTATTTTTTCTGCCTCACTTTCTAAGGGTTTTATCTTTGCGGGCTCTGAGGGCCCAGCTTCGGTTGCAGTCTCTTGACCTGGAGCTTTAGAATCAGAAATTTCAGTTGTTGTTTCAGGAGTGACAGCAGCCTTCTTCGGAGGTGTGCTTGAAGATTTGATCGTTTCCAGTACATCTAGCACATTAGCCATTCTCTTTCTTTTCGGAGTTACGGCTGGCACTTTTTCATTTTTCGCTGTCCCAATGTTTGCTGCAGGACTCAGAACTTCTGATGTTTTGGAGCCCTCAGTTGCTTCCTTTACCTCTTCCATTTTTTCTGTGGACGGCGCTTCGGCCTTCTCTTTCGTTTCTGATAACAAAATCTTTGATTGCTCCAATTTTGTCTTTGTTGGCACTTCGGCCGTTTCTGCGACTTCTGGCAGTAAAGTTGGCTCGGTTGGTTTTTCAGCTACGGATGCCGAAGAAGTTTCTCCGGTAAACTCAGGCACCGAAGCTGGTTCAATATAGCGCGGTCGATGTGTAAGGACTTTTATCTTCTTCCTTTTCGGTTCTGGCTCGCTAGGAGCAGCTGCAGCTTCTTCTTTTGCAGAGGTTGTGTTCTTTCTCTTCTGCCTTCGAATGTGATAGCAATAGTCAGGGTAGACAAACCCGATGGCATCAAATACCCGATTCAGCCTCTTCTTTTTTCGGCCTCCGAAGGCTGCTGACATTGCGGTGTCTTCGGCCTTCGAGTAGGTCCCAAGCAGCTCATCACTTAAATTTTCAATGCTTTTTAACCAGTCATCATCTGGCTCAACGAATTTATCTCCAAACTTGAAGGTATACTTCAACCTGATAAGTCCACCTTCGTCGGCCTCTTTTATGATTTCTTGTGGCATTTCCCATTTTTCCGCAAGCGGCCATACCCTGAAGGCGATATGCTCTTGTACTAAATCCCTCGTTCCAATAAAAGAACAGATAACGCCGAAGGCTCTCTGGCATTCTTCGGCAGCTTCACTCATTTCAACCTTCGGCCTCCGAAGGCCGAAGCTTTGCCAAATAGGGCGCATGATTATACCTTTGATGTCTTCTCGCGCTGTCAGATCATTCTTCACATAAAACCATTCTGTCATCCAGTCGCCGGGCCATCTCTTCCGAAAAGTCGGCACGGGACAGCTTGACCCGGACCGAGAAACGAAATTGTAGCAGCCAAAATTATTATGATACTGTTCCTTACCCCAAGGTTTTGTTTCGTATGATAATTCGTGTATATTGCAGAAACTTTTTGCATCAGGCTTCAGACCTTGGCTTCTCACGGCCCACACGAAGATATTTAGCCTTATAATTGCCTCGGGGGTAAGTTGATGGAGATAAACTTCGAATATTTTCAGTACCTCCACAACGAAGCTGCTCAGGGGAAATCGCAGTCCAGCTTTCAAAAAGCTTCGGTACACTACAACTTCGTTCCCTTCAGGGTGTGGGCAAGTTTTTTCACCTTCATCGGCCCTCACAATGGACAAATCCCGGAAATACCTTCCTCTCATGTTGACAAGATGATTCTCTTTGATAGTTGATTTACCATAAACTGAATGGCTCGGTTGCCAGGGGCGATCTTCGGAGTCCTCGCCACCACTGTCCACATCATAGCTGTCACTGTCACCAGTATCTTCGGACAAACCTTCCAAAATTTCTTTGGTAATCTTTTCTGTATTAGTCTTTGACATCGCTATAAGAAACCCCAAGTTTTTCTCTTCGTCAAGGCTCAGCTTCATCTCAGCAACAGTCTTCTTATCTTCAGACATCTTCGGAGACGCTAAAAACTATTTTCAAAGCCGAAGCTTCAAAACCAAAAGCCTAGCAAATCGCAATGCACAAGAGCTAAAAATTGAGTAAGCAGGAGTAGTTGGCCAGAAAGCGTGTCAAATGAGTTTGCGGTATGCCCGTATTTATACGCCAAGAGCGTTGAAAATTCAAAGACCCCGCTTGTCAGTGGTTGTTGCTATTCTAGCAAAGGGAAGGTGTTTTTTCGGACCTTCGGCGTAAAGCCTTCGATCATGTCGCAATCTAAATTCGTTATTTCAAACAAATTAATATTGCGAGGGGCTACTGTTGGGGACCTTCGGCATCCGAAGGTCCTCAAAAACAGGATTTAACAGTATTTCTGGAAGTATAATGTGTGAGCAGGTACCTTCGAACTCAAGTCGGTATCACGGCAGGAGAAGACCAGGATAATACGAAGGTCTTGATACAACGCCGAAGATATCAGCATGAGAGCTTCGGCGTGGTTGCGGAAAATGAAACCGACTTAAAGATGAAAAGGCTATTCAGACCTCGATAGATTACTATAGAATTATTATCAAATGTAAAGGGCATGAATGTAATTTTGTATAGGCTGTGTCCCGTGCCTATAAATAGGTGAACAGTACCCCCGTACTGTTCACGCTGACTTGGCATTCGCTTTTTGCGTCACGCTTGTATTGTCATCTCCTTCCGATTGAAGGTACACTTGTAATTCAACGATGTTTTCGTTTATGCTTGATAATAATATATGATTGTTCATGTTGTCTTTTACATTCTTTACATTTCATCCTTCGTCATTGTTCGATGAATTTATGAAGGTATGTCCTTCATAACCTTCGTCCGCAAGCCATTACATCCTAAGGAAAATAATGCTTCGGAGGATGAAGGACTTTAACGATTAATATTTTCTATGTTGCCTTGTTCTTAACTCATAGCATTTGAGAACAAGTCCCCAACAGTTTATTTAAGACACTTTTTTCAAAATAACCGTCGAGTATATGAACATTTTAAGTCACAAGTTATTTAGTAAACTGTCTAAAATGTTCTATATTAATAAACGCTTGCAATATAAAAACCGTCTTATTTTGGTGACTGATATTGGACGTTTTGGAAATCGTCTTATTTAGAAGACCGATATTGGACATTTTTAGAACCGTCTGAATAAGATTTAAACAAATTGACTTAAATAACAATATATTCTTCAATTTATGTTCATTTGAGATACCGCATTATAATAATTTGAAAGAGAAATACACACACATATATTTAATAATAATATAATTAATATAATATAGATGAGTACCAATAAATATTTCATACATAAGTGTACTCTAAATCCAAACCAAAACATTGAGATAATCATGTAATTAGCCAAACAATCTGTGCAAGTGCAGAATACAATGTACAGCAGATTGATTTGCATCATGTCAAAACCAGATTGTCCAAGGGATCGATACATCGGTTGCCGCTGTCGCACCCCTCCTGTCGATGTTCCATGACTCCATTCTTGCTGGCCACTTTGTGCTCACACATCATCTTGTGCTCCTTCGACACTACTGTTGGCTGTTAATATACAATAACCATGAAATAAATCCACAAGACATAATACTCAGTTTTAAAGAAGTAGAAAAAATTACTGACCATAGTACATATTTGGAAATAACAGTGTCAGATCTTCATGGTTAATTGCAAAATGTGGCCTATCAAGTTTATTTGTAAAGATCTCAGTGGATGTTGAACCCACAAAAACAAGGCACAAGATTATAACTGGTGAACAACAATGTTCCTATCATCGCATCAGTGTTTACTGTATACATTCACGAAAATTATTGACTGCGCAGTCCCAGTGATCAAATGCTCATGTCAGTACAAGCACAACAGACTGAGATCAACATTTAAGGATCTGACCTTGCACATTGGGGCAAGCAGCACGGCACAGTCCCAGTAGAGAGGATCCTTCCTGTGGAGCTGAAGCTCCCATGGAGAAGCCGTAGAGGAACCTCTTCTTCAGCCTGTTCTCCTATTTCTCTGTGGAAATGCAGTGGTCATGGTTAACAGCTAAAAAATGGAGAGATCCCATGCTGCGGGAATGATTGGAGCTCTGCACGTGGGGCAAGTGTGTTGGTGTTCTAGCCACGACCTTAGACAATGCACATGGAACAGATGCCCATCGAGCAGTTTCTTTGCTGTAGCCATTTCCTCACGACAAATAATACATGTAGCATTACTCCTGAATACAATAAAATTTAATGACAATTTTTATAGTTGAGTCAACGGAATCACCAAAAGATAAAATATAAAACTTACACATCGAGCTCTTCTGATGTAGCATCTGGAAAGCGTTCATTCATGTTGGAAGTGATCTTTCTGTAGCGCACATAATCTGTAATGCGAATTCTGAAGTTGCGGAAAGTCACATATAGCTCATGAACCAAGTAAAATGTATACACTGCCTTTTTCTCCCATTGACCTTCCATTAGCATGTCACTAACATAGAATATATACTTCACGAATGTTGATACTGTGGATGTTGCTAGTATCATATACCTGAAACATGGTTTATACTTGTTAGCTATTATTGAGCAACTTGATTCTTATGGTACATCAATAAATAATTGCCGGGTATTTAGAAATAAGAACTATAGGGTTATTACCTAGCCTGTAATGCATACCCCTTGCCTTGGAAGCAAGAAGCAAACAAATTATAGTATAGCTGGAGTTTCATGCTAAATGGAACAAATACTTTGCAATCACTTAACGTATTGCTCAAACCTAAACAGACATAGCTGCACAAGCTTGTAGACTAACATCTCATGCATAATATAGCAACAAGAGCACATAGATGAACTGATTAGCAAGCTTAAGACCATTGAGGTAGTGAAAATAAGATATATACATGGCTTAGCAAAACATATATATGTCGAGCAAATAAAAAAATAACTGCAAAGCTGGCATTATTCATGTAGTATATGGAAGTGCAAAGGACGACACACAAAATGGAAAGAGATTACATTACTGAAGAATTAAGACATCCGTGAAAGGCATGGTCCTGTACAACTAAAAAAAGACACTTGCTTGATATATAGACCTAATATGTAGTACTTCGTTTTGCAAATATTTGCCCATTATCTTGGGAGATGCCATATCAAAGAGACTACAATTTAATTAATTTCTAGTTCTCTATCCATACTCTAATAACATTGTGAAAGAGAACAAAATATTACAGCGTGCCACATTGATACAGTGATAAAATGAAAACAGAGAGTGCAGATTTTCCATGCACCGAAAAAGGCATTTAAGCAAAATTAAGAAAATAAAATTGAGCTTACTCAAAGGAGAAGAAGATGGCAACGGACGCCTCCTGCTGCGTACGTCGGTAGTCGGATCATCTTCGCCACTGGGGGCCGCCGCCCGCCCGCGGAAACGTTCCCGAACACACCACTAGGTTACCTAGAAACGAACGATCGAAATTATCATGCGCAATATATACGGAAAATAAGATCTCAGAAATCAGCTAGCTAATCCAAAGTTCCAAACGAGGGTGCGGAGCCAGTAAAGTACATGGGCCATAATGTTTACAAAAAAATCAAAATTAGTAGGCATTAAACACGCATACACTAGTAACTACTAGATTTCAAATCCGGATGCAGGTAACCAAATAGCATAAGTTAGGGTTTGGTAGCTCCGTTTAGATCCGAACAGCACGAAGGTAAGATAAGGGGTGGGAATACGACATACCTGGTAGTTGCTCGTCGCCAGCGAAGGACCCGACGGACCCTGGCACCTAGCGCGTAGGGGAAGGCGACGGTCGCCGTCGTCGCCACGAGAGAAAGAGGGGGTGAATGCCAAGAAACAGAAACAGCAGGGGCGGAAGCGAAACGCACGCGGTCCGGGGTTGTTTTTCCTGGGCCTGGAGATTGGATTAGGCCTGGGAACTACTTGTGTATGTCTAGGCCCATTGGTCCGAAACAGATATATTTGTGCTTTGCTTAAACAGATTGAACTTGCCGTACCGAGATGGAGAATTTGGGATCAAATTCTGACCTTTGTCTTCTGTTCATATTGAAAGTATATTTTTCATTAGACATAAATTTCTTTTGCGAAACGACTCGAGATGATCGTACATTGAATCTAAATAAATTAGGAAACAGAATGAAACATTTTCTATTGGTCATCGAATTATAATTGTTTTATACATGCTGGGGCGAGCTAATCCAGACCTCAATCTCTCAAATTCAGCTACAACTAACTACACGCTATGGGGTTGTTTGGCACTGCTCTAGGTTTAGCTTTAATGTGAAGTTGTGGTATATAATATAAATTTAGATGGTTTAAAAATATTTTTAATCTAAATAAGAAACAAAATGACTTATCTAAAACCTAACTTCCTAGAGGAGGCCGTAGGAAGTTAGCTGGGCAGCTAACTTCCTAGAGCCAGCCATAGGAAGTTAGCTTTTCGTTTGACTGATCAATAGCTGAAATCTAACTTACTAGAGGAGGTCGTAGGAAGTTAGCTGGGCAGCTAACTTCCTAGAGCCAGCCGTAAGAAGTTAGTTTTTCGTTTGACTCGGTCAACAGCTGAAACCTAACTTCCTAGAGCCAGCCGTAGGAAGTTAGCTTTTCGTTTGACTGATCAACAGCTGAAACCTAACTTCCTAGAGGAGGCCGTAGAGCTAACTTCCTAGAGCCAGCCATAGGAAGTTAGCTTTTCGTTTGACTGGTCAACAGCTGAAACCTAACTTCCTAGAGGAGGCCTTAGGAAGTTATCTAACTTCCTACGGTTTTTTAACTTCCGACAGCTTTTATAAAATACCGTAGGAAGTTATGTTTATTTCCTAGAGCTACGAGTTGCCTCTCGGAAGTTATTTATTTCCTACGGTTTGTTATAAAAGTTGTAGGAAGTTAAAAAACCGTAGGAAGTGTATGATTTTGGTGTAGTGAAGGTGATTTCACTATTTGCTACATTTTTCATATACGTCTTGTCAGACTATCATGTGAAGACGGTTCCATATTTATAAGTGTCTAGTATACTCACTAATATCTATGACGGTTCTTATAGTCTAGACGACTCTAATAGTATTCTTATTTGAGATGGTTTCATACATAGAAGTGTCTCAAATACTCATTGCCATCTAAGACAATTGTTAAAGTAGGGATGACTCAAATACTATCCTTATTTGAGACAGTTAATAATAAAAACATGTCTTAAATCAATATAAGACATTTTTTACGACGTAATTGTCTCAAAAAACTTTTCCAATTAAGACGGATTTCCAAAAAATTGTCTTATCTTACTCAACATCGTATGATATAAGACACTTCTATAAAATGTACTTATATGAGTCTTTAATGGTGTGTCTTAAATAGTCATATATGTAGTAGTGATTTTATCAAAGACTGTCCATATCCGAAGCAGAATAAGTTCAACAATCAACAGAACTCTGGGAGCTCTAATCAAGGCAAAGGGAACATGGCTAATAATTCAGCGGGCAAAAATGTCAAGATGACTGGACGAATTTATTATACTCAAGTGGCCACTACACCGGAAGGAGAGATGGTAATGATGGGTACGTTCCTTGTGGACAATCACCCAGCAGTTATTCTCTTTGATTCTGGTGCTTCACATACATTCTTAAGCAAGAAATTCGTGGAAAAGCATTGCATTCCTAGCACTGAATCAAGGGAAGGGTTTATTATCCATTCGCCGAGGACAAATATTTACTAAGGAAGTAGCCTTCTATGTGCCAGTAACATTGGCTGAACGGGAATTTCCCACCAACATGATTGTTTTAAAAGGCCAAAACATAGATGTAATGCTGGGCATGAATTGGTTAGCCCAACATAAAGCTATCCTCAGCACTGACTTAAGGACTATCAAGTTGAGCCATGGCCATGAAGAGGTTCTCTTGTCCATCCCTGTAGCTATTCCAGTCAAACCATTTGGACGGGTCTATGAAGCTGTCATCCCAGAAATCCAGGATATTCTGGTAGTATGTGAATTTCTAGATGTCTTTCCTCAAGATTTGCCTGGATTGCCTCCAGAAAGGGATGTAGAGTTTGTGATCAAAATGAAGCCCGGTACAGTTCCTATTTCTAGAAGGTCGTACCGAATGCCACCAAATGAATTAGCAGTGCTCAAGACTCAATTGCAAGACTTGCTTGAGAAGGGATTCATTCGGCCCAGTTCATCACCTTGGGGATGTCCCACAATTTTTGTCAAGAATAAGGATCAAACACTTCGAATGTGCGTTGACTACAGACCCCTTAATGAGGTCTCTATCAAGAACAAGTACCCTCTTCCCCATATCGATATCTTATTCGATCAACTTACTGGAGCGCGGGTATTCTCCAAGATTGACCTCAGATCGGGTTATCATCAGATCCGTATTCAACCCTAAGATATACCTAAGACCACATTTATTATGTGGTATGGATTATTCGAATATTTGGTTATGTCCTTCGGATTGACAAATGCTCCTGCCCACTTCACATATCTAATGAACTCGGTGTTTATGCCCGAGTTGGATAAATTTTGGTGGTCTTCATTGATGATATCTTGATCTATTCCAAGAATGAAGAGGAGCATGCTAAACATTTACGGATCGTGTTAACGCGCTTAAGGGAACACCAATTATATGCTAAATTCAGCAAATGCACGTTTTGGTTGAAGGAAATCCAATTTTTGGGACATGTATTGTCTACAAATGGGATTGCGGTTGATCCCAGCAAGGTCAAGGATATTCTAGAGTGGAAACCACCAACCACTGTACATTAAGTTCGAAGTTTCCTTGGGCTGGCTGGCTATTACCGCAGATTTATTCCGGATTTCTCCAAGATTGTGAAACCAATCACAAGTCTATTGAAGAATGATACAAAATTTAACTGGTCCTCAAGATGCAACGAAGCCTTCGAGCAGCTAAAGGTACTGTTGACTACTGCTCCGGTATTGGCTCAACCGGACATTGAAAAGCCTTTTGATGTGTACTGTGACGCGTCGAGCAGTGGTCTCGGATGTGTCTTAATGCAGGAGGGCCGGGTTATAGCATATGCTTCAAGACAGTTGCGCCGGCATGAAGAGCATTATCCAACTCATGACTTGGAACTAGCTATTGTGGTTCATGCCCTTAAAATATGGCGTCATTATCTGCTGGGAAATAGCTGCCATATATATACAGATCATAAAAGTTTGAAGTATATTTTTACCCAGTCAGAACTAAACATGAGGCAGAGAAGATGGCTTGAGCTGATTAAGGATTATGAATTAGAAATCCACTATCACCCAGGAAAGGCCAACGTGGTGGCAGATGCACTAAGTCGCAAGGCTTTTTGCCATTGTCTTACAGTAAGGACTCCAGGCACCACATTGTGTCAAGAAATGGAGAAATTAAACCTAGGAATGATACAACATGGAACTTTGACCCAATTGAAGCTTGAGTCAGTTCTTCTGCAAAAGATTATTGATGCCCAAAGAGGTGACAAGGGTATGAAACATATTCATGAGAAAATAGAAGCCGGCAAAGCAAATTGTTTCAGAAGGGATGACCAAGGCATAGTATGGTTTAATAATCGCATAGTTGTGCCTAAGGATGCGGGAGTCCGCTAGCAAATTTTGGATGAAGCTCATCTTAGTCGATACTCCATTCATCTCGGAAGCACTAAGATGTATCAAGATTTAAAGCAACACTATTGGTGGACAAAAATGAAGATTGAAATTGCACGCTATGTGGTGAGATGTGACACCTGTGGACGTGTCAAAGCCATACATATGAAGACTGCTAGTCCACTGCAATCTTTTCCCATCCTGACTTGGAAGTGGGAGGACATTAGCATGGACTTCGTCTTGGGATTACCCAGGACTGCTAAAGGTTTTGACTCTATCTGGGTTATAATTGATCGACTTACCAAGATCGACCACTTTCTTCCCGTTAAAGTAAAGTATCCAGTGATCGCATATGCGGAACTTTACATTGCTCGTATTCTCAGTCTGCATGGGGTCCCAAAAACAATTGTGTCGGACCGCGGACCACAATTTGTATCCAAATTCTGGGAAGAACTCCACAAATCTCTGGGTACTAAGTTGCTCCACAGTTTGGCATATCATCCTCAAACAAGTGGACAAACTAAGAGAATAAATCAAATACTTGAAGACATGTTGCGGGCATGTGTTCTGGAATTCCCACAAAAATGGGATGAATGTTTACCATTGGCAGAGTTTTCATATAACAATAGTTATCAAGAAAGTATTAAGATGGCACCATTTGAAGCATTGTATGGACGACGGTGTAGTAACCCCTTGAATTGGTCTGAACCAGGAGAAAGGTGGTTTTTCAGGCTTGACATGGTGAAAGAGATGGAAGAAAAGGTTCAACGAATCATACATAACTTGAAAAAGGCACAAGCTCGACAAAAGAGTTATGCAGACAAACGACGTCAACCCTTGTACTTTCAAGTCAAAGATTATGTGTACCTAAAAGTATCACCAATGAAGGGTATAACCCATTTTGGTGTAAAAGGAAAGCTTGCACCCCCGATACATTGGTCCGTTTCCTATTCTTGAAAGATGTGGACCAGTGGCGTACCGACTCCAACTACCCAAAACATTGTCTGTAGTGCACAATGTGTTCCATGTATCCAAATTGAAGAAGTGTCTTCGGGTTCCTGATCGAACCATTGATGTGGTGGATATTACTTTGGAACCAGACTTAACATATTCAAAACATCCTATTCGAGTCCTGGATCAAAAGGACAGGGTCACCCAAAGAACTCTTAAATTCTATAAGATACAACGGAACCAACATACTAAAGATGAAGCTACCTGGGAGACTCAAGACTTCTTGGAAAAAGAATTTTCCTAGTTTTTTAGCTTCATGTAATTTGTGAGATATGTACATTTGTTGTAAAGATGAAATAGACCCCATACCACCCCCTACTTTGTACGAGAAACAAGGAAATAAAGATGTGACGTGTTTCCTTTTCCATTACTTGTCCTAGGACCTTAAATCTCGGGACGAGATTCTTTTATGGGGGGAAGGATGTAACACCTCTGTTGTTACTACCACTAAAACTTGAGCATAACATCATGAGCATTGGCATATCATGTGTTTGTTACACCTAGAGTGCATTCACTAAGTAAAAATTTCAAACAAGTTGTAATGATATGACTTGATGTGTGATTAACCCTAGGGTAGAGTGCTTAACCCTAAATAAGGGCTTATGTATATAAGTGAAGCCTAAATAAGTTAAAACCTCAAAATACATGAGAAATGATCATAAGGTATCACATTTGATGGACTTTGGTGGCACCAAAACCCTAATGTGCCCAAAACCCTAAAAACAAACCCGAGAAACGCTAATTAAAACCCTAGGGGGGTAGTTGTAAATTTTGTGCACTTTTGGACCAAAGTGCAAATGTCAAAGTACTAGAACATTACAAATCAAGTACTTTTCACTTTTGAGGATTTACAAGTCAAATGATGAAGTTTGGACTTATTTGGAAAAAGGTACCCCATGAACTCGATGAGCCTAAGTCTGAATTCAGTTGAATGGGGTCAACTTTGGAGCTCTATATCTCAAAATTCTTAAGGATTTTGCTCTAGATAATATAGCAAACTTGTAAAGCTATGTTAGGGGTAAAAGTTTTGTTCAACAACTAAGCACTAGTGTTGTACAGAAATGGGATATAAATAGGTTTAAAGTCGGGCTGTCAGTCACCACTGAAACCTGAAATGGATCTGACAGTCAGTTTTGATGAACTTTAGACCTGATTCAAGCTTGATTGAGAAAGTGAATGATCAAGGTTGCTATAGCAAAACTGAATATGGATTATAGATCAATAACTTTCTTACAGGGAGATTACTAAGTTGTTACATAGAAAATGGAGAACAGGGCTCCACAGATCATGATGTCAGAACCACTGAAGATGTTGGCCATGGTACAGTGCGCAAAAGATCTTTAGATTCATCCCCCTCGTCACCGGTGACCCTGCGCTCGGATTCGCTCTAGTCGTCGTGATTCGTGCTAGGCACGCAGTGGATATCAACGGGGAAGTAAAAAGATCTCGCGGAAGATCTCGCGGGGGAGTGGATTTGGTCGCGGGGTGAAGCTTATCAACTTCGCCTGTCGCCGTGCAACATGGCCGGACCACCGTTATCGCCGTGGTACTCCAACGACCTTACTTATGCCACGTCGTAGCCCTTTACCACATGGTAGTAACTGTGGCACGCCTAGACTCACCACTTTAGAACCGTTGCACCGGCGAGCGCCACGACTGAGCCACCAGTGACCTTCTTTCTATCCGGCCGCCAGCACGCCATTCCAAAATTGGGAGCCACCGCTCTTGAACACTATAAATCAAGCACACCGCTAGCTCCGTTAGGTAATCACGAAGCCAGAGCACCCACCATAGCTCTCTAATTCCTCTTTCTCCCCAAATCGGTTTTCCGCACCCGTGAACACCTCGCCGTGGCCAGACGTCTACAGGTTAGCTCGTGCTCTTCTGTGGGATGTTCTAGCCTCCCTCATGTCCCCTGTTGCTCACATAACCATCCAATTGAATTAGACCGCCTTGAATCAACTAGAACACGTTAAGTTATCTCCGGTTTCCATCGCCACCGTGGACAGAACGATTGTGAGATGGAATCTTGCAATTGATTGAGGGGTTATGGTCGTTATAAGTAAAATTGGGTGTTAGCCGCACCGAAGCCACGGTCATTGCGTTCTCCGGCCAGTACAGGCTCGCCGGAGAGACACTCGTCGCCGTCCACCATCGTGGACTTAGCATTGCGAAGAAACAGAAAGGGAGGGGTCTCGGTGTAAATGTCAATGACACGAGTAAATAGCGCAAGACTCTTAACCAGTTATTCAAACCATCAGGGGCCTCTGTGCAATTCGCCACGCGGGCGCGCGTGGGCGCGTTTTGCCTGGGCATGGGCCGTATCGGGCTGAATTGAGCCCATTACTATTCATACTTTCTCTTTTTCTTTTTCTACCAGACTTAGGAAATCCATAGAAAATTATAGAAAATGATAAAAATATCAAACCAATTTTGTTGGACTCCTAAATTTCTCTAGTATTTAATAAAAATAGTTCCAAGATTTTTAGTCCAAACTAGGAATTATGTAGTATTTAAGAAGGTCAAAACCTAGTCTCTTGGAATTTTAGAAATTATTTAATAACTCCAAAAATCACCAAACTTTTTGGATAAGCCTAATATGATATTTAGATCCCATGAGTGAAGTTTGATTTGCTTTGGACATTGTTTGATTCCTAAACCCCAAAACCCTAGCTCTGTAGGGTAAAAGTGTCTAACCCTACTAGGGTATCGACCTAGAAGACCATAGTTTCCCTCGTGCACCGTGAAGGAAAGTTGTATTCAAGATACAATTTGGTGTATCTTTTCTATTATTGCATTTTCATAAGCTTTACATGGGCATTCATGGTTATATATATGGTTATGTATAGAGAACGAGGAAGAAGTGTCTGTTGAAGAAGAGGAGACTACTCCATCAACAGAAAATCCACCTGCCAGGAACTGTTTTTATTTTGACATCTGTGGAACAGAACCCGACTCTCCTACAACACAAGGCATGCCCCGGTGCATTTGCCACCTCCTTGCTGTTTTAAATCTTTATCACCTTTATGATGCATTAGGTGATAGGAGTTGTGTGCTAAACCAATTGCTGCATTTCCTTCCTTGAAAGCTGATTACCAATCCTTGATTACCTGTTTTATTAAAAAGGTTTTTCTGATGCTTAGTCCTGCTTAGAAAAACAAATGTTTTGTTTTAAACAAAAGATGATGCTTCAAGTGGATTGGGATGTTTTCAAAAATAAAACTTGATGGTGGATCCATCATGGTCGTGATAGGTTCAACATCGGACAAGATGTACCTCTGCCAGGTACCAAACTTTGGGTTTTTAAATGATAAAGCTGAGAACAGGCGGGTGACTTGCACGAGAAGAGAGTCTCGGTGTAGTGTCTCAGTCTGAGTCGATTAAGGACCGTCTCGATGTCGGCTTGATGATTGAGGACCTTTTAACTGGTCACATGCCTCATCATGGGTAAGCTTTGCCTCGGGCAGACTAATACCAGAAAGGCCAACACGCAATGGGAGTGGAGAGATGGTGAGAGTAGCGTGTACCCTCCGTGGCAAGAGGCTGGACGGTGGTGTATCTGTGCTCTCGGTTGGCGTGAACCCGGTCTGGTCTTAAGAAACCCGGTGGCGAGTTGACATATGCAAGGGTTAAGTGCTACGTATGTCGTGTGATTGGAGATCCCCAGCTGGGTATTAATCGATTCGGATCGCCGTTACTTCTCGAACATGAAGACTTGGTCACTGCCCTACACGAAGCATTCCAGTGAACAAAAAGGGTTAATAAAAGACAGCTAGTGCAGGTCAAGTGCTTGAACTAGGGTAGAAAGGACTCTAGTTACAGGTAATGACTTAAGCTGATAATAAAATTGGATTTTTAAGGATCCACTTTTAGTAAGCATTTCTGCAAACAGAGTCTTGATTCTTGAATAGCCTTACCTTACTCCCTCAAGCCAGCATATCCTTGAGAGTCTTTTCTTTTGATGGGTAAGACTAGCGAAAGTACACTCCGTAGTTAGGGTTTTCGAACTCATGTTGTTGTAGGTGAGGAAACAACAGACTTTTGCTGTTTTTGCTCTAAGGTGGTGCCCAAAGAAGAACCTCAACAGTGAAGCCGCGGGAGGATGATGGCCTCCCATTTGGAAAACAATATACTTTTGTGCGGGAGGGGTTTTTGCCTCCCAAGTTTGTAATAATACTAATACTCTATGCACTCTTATAACCTGGTGATATAATAATAACACTCTTTCTATATTTTAATGAATGTAAACTAAGTTATTGTAATTCACTTTCGCTTATTCGTTCTACCGATATGTTGTAATATCTGTGTGACGGGTGAAACGCTCTTGGGCGAGGAAATAAGGATTCAGATACCGAACTTGTCGAGTAATTACGTACATCTACAGGGTTGTCTAAGGTCCGTTGGACAAGGACAACTGCAGGTGGGCCTAATAACTTGGGAGGTTCCGTCACACAAAGTATTTGTGGCATCAGGCAAACACAATTCGACAATCAAGGAAGCAATAACTCATCATGGATGGGTGAGAAGTATCAACCTGTAGGCCATCTCGTCAATCGACCACTTGAGCTAGTTCGTCGAGCTTTAGGCAATCGTTCAATCTCTATGCATCGTTCAAAATAAAGAGGATGAGATAACATGGGTCCTCACTCATGCAGGTTCCTACTCAACGTCAACAGCATACAAAGCACAATTCATAGGACATACTAACATTAACTTCAAGACACTTATCTGGGAACCCTAGGCACCTTTGAAGTGCAAGCTCTTTGCCTGGCTAATCATTCGAAATCGGGTCTGGACATCGGATAGATTGCAAATTCATGGGTGGCCGCACAACCCTTGTTGTCCCCTGTGTAGGTGCATGCCTGAGACCGCGCACTACCTCATTGCTGAATGTCGAGTTTCGAGAAGCATCTAGGGGCCATTGCAAGTTGGCTATCTCTTGAGCAGCTGCAGCTGACATCCTGGTCTACCTCAGAGATAGTCAAAGATTGGTGGTTCACAATTGGCAACCTACCAGGGACACCTAGAAAGGGAGTACGCTCCATGCTCCTTCTCACGGTTTGGGAAATTTGGAAAGAAAGAAACTCTCATATTTTCCAGCGAAGGGAGAGAAGCGTGTCAGCGCTTCTATCGACAATAAAAGAGGAGGCGGCGCTTTGGGGAACCGCTGGCGTCGCTAAACTGAGGGAGATTATACCGACCTCGTAAACCAGTATGCTTGGGATCCAAAGTTGTAAATCTATATTCTAGTTTTGTTTCCCCTTTTTGGGAAGCACCCTTGGAACCTTTGTTCATGATCTTCTATTTTAATAGTAATGTGCACTATCTTGTACCGTTCGTTCAAAAATAGATCTATTGACAAATAATATCCATGATGTTAGAATAAAACACATCTAAACTGACTCAACAACATTAACGTATAGAAGAAGAATCGACAACAGATCTAACCACAACACCGTCATTGCAATAAAATGAAAATGTAGATTTACTTACAGTGATTTCCATTAGTGTTGGTGAGGAATCCGAGCGGTAGTGAGCGAAACACTTCCCAGAAACCTGATTCGCTGGCACCCATGCATGTCGTCAAACTGTAGGTGTTGGTTCGGAGACACCGCTCTCCCTTGATCTCATGCACGACAGAAAAAGGGATGGTAGGGCAGAGAAGTGGCCGTGCAAAGAGTTGAAAAGGCAAGGATGAGATGTGTGCACATAACTCCCTCGTGGATGTGTGTCACATATATATAGAGGGGTCACCCCAACCTCTCGGATTAGATCTGCTAAATTCCAGTAACCACCCCCTAGAATCTCTATACGTGCAACCGTATGGAGTTCATGCAGGCACATCCATTACTCTCGGTTGACGTGGTAGTCTAATTGTGGTACTTGATAACCAAATAAACAAAAGGCAAAAAATGAACTGCCCTTTAGAGCACGTCATGACGCGATCGCGCATTGTCGCAAGTCGCAAGTCCCGCGATAAATAACGCGAAAAAACTCAAAACATGAGCGAGCGAGCACACGTGGTAGCCTCCATAGCCCTTTTATTTGTCTCTTGTGAATAGTAGTGAACACTCTCACTTATAAATTGGTTATCTCATACCTAGATAAGCAATATGGGACTAAAGCCCTCATGCCATCCCTCACACCACCTTGGCTTCCTTATTTGAATTGGGCCACCCTCAGGTGGACCAAATTCCAACAATCCTCACCAAAGCCAAGGTCTCCAATAGACTCAATTTCTGCGCTTTCATATATCAGATTTATAGTACAGACCCGTTATGGGTTGTGCTACACCTTCCATTACAGGATTCACTTCCTTACGACTTTGTAATGGACAAAGCCTTGAATTGCTAGTCTAGTGTAAGTAGGTTTCACTTATAGGCATCACTGATACTAGATCACCTAAAGCCATGCCTCTGATTGGAGCGTTACAGTCATGCTCTCGTGTCTTTTAGTGTTCTTTTGAGATTACCCACATCTCATAGACCACGACCTCACAGTCAAACTCACATAGGTGTAAAGTGTACCCTGTAGGATAGTACTTTGCCTTTTATAGGCCTCATAATACATTAAGAAAAAAGTTAACCTCCCTTGAAGTACCAAGAGTATGCATCTTCTATCGAGAAACAAGTAAAATGATGTACTCCCTTGTTATACAAAATATTTTGTTCTTCCCAATTACTAATCCATGGGATCTACGATCAAATAGATATGGTTGCCACAATATGATAACATCACATGGTATTTAATCCCATTTCCCTTGATGCCTCATCAATCACAGCACGTGTTAATCCCTTTGTAGAAGGCTCCACCAAGTTTCGACCAGTATTAATGTACTCTACGACAATCTCTCCAGTATTTCTCAAACGTCTTACTGATTTGATTCGTCATTTCACATGTCTTGAGAACTTTGTATTTTTCTTTGCATTGCCTACAATGGTGATCACACTTTGATTATCACAATGCAAAAGAATGGCTGGTACCGGTTTATCAACCATTGGCAAGTCCATCAAGAGCTCTTTTAGCCACTCTGCCTCAATAGTGGCTGACTCAAGTGCTACAAGTTTCACCTCCATATTAAACTTTGTTAAGATAGTCTGCTTACGAGACCTCCAAGAAATTGCAGCCCCACTAATTGTGAAATATATATCCACTTGTGGTCTTGATCTCAGCTGCATCCGAGATCCAGTTGGAATTACTGAAAGGGAAATGTGCCCTTGGGCCATTTCTATAAGTATTTTGGTGATTAGATGACCAACACATATTGAGTGAGTTCTTATGTGCCAAATGAGTGAGAAGTGTGAAATCAAGAACAAGGTATGTTTCTAGACTTAGTGAATTGTTTTTTAATACTAACATGGTTATCTAAGTGCTAGAGACAGTGCCAAGAAAAGAAGATTTGAATTGGAGAAGAGTTGGCAAAGTACAGCCAACACCAGCTCGGGCCTGGCACACCGGACAGTGTCCGGTGCCCTAGGCTGGTCACCGATGAACTCGTTGCTCTCAGGAAAAGAGGAAGGCGATGTGGCTATAATTCACTGGACTGTCCGGTGAGTCAACTGCGCCAGCAGCCAACGGTCATCCACGCGATCAACGCGCGACACGTGGTCCGTGCCAACGGTTAGTTCGGCACACCGGACTGTCCGGTGTGCCAACCTATCCCGAGGACCAACAGTAGGCTGCGCCCGGTATGGAAGGAGATCGCACACCAGACGGCTACAGTGGATGTCCGGTGCACCACTCGACAGAAAGCAAGAATTACCTACCAAATTGATGTTCAACGGCTCCTAGCTGCCTTGGGGCTATAAAAGGGACCCCTAGGCACATGGAGCAGAACACCAAGCTTATAAGAAACTTCCTAAGACACCTAGACTCTGCATTCACGCAATCAGATCATCGTTCTTGAGATTTGAGCACTATTCGAGTTGTAAACTCCTTGTGGTGTGTCAGTGTGCTCACTTCCTCACTTGTGTGCGTGGGTGTGCTCTGGATTTGAGTCTTGCGTGTGTTGCTCTCCCATCCTTACTCATGTGCTTTCTTTGTGATCAGTATTGTAAGGGCGAGAGGCTCCAACTTGTGGAGATTCTTCGCAAACGGGAAGGATACTTAAAATATAAAACACCGTGGTATTCAAGTCGATCATTGGATCCCTTGAAAGGGGTTGAGTGCAACCCTCGTCCATTGGGACGCAACAACGTGGAAGTAGGCAAGTGTTACTTGGCCAAACCACGGGATAAAAATCGTGTGTCTATTGTGTTGCTTTTATGTGATTGTTTTGTTCACAAGAACTCGCTTCATAGGTACTTGGTCACACTAACGCTTTAATAATCAAGTTTGTGGCTATTTAGTGTTTGATATTACATGATCACCTATTCACCCCTTCTAGGTGCTCTCAATTGGTATTGGAGCCATACTCTTCATTTAAGGGACTAACCGCCCGAAGAGATGGATCCTAAGGGTAAGGGGATGGTGGTCAATGACAAGGAGAAGGAGTCCCTCTTCAATGAGCCAAGAGACGACAAGCCCACTGACTCAGGCTCGAATCACAAGAAGAGGGACGGGAAGAAGAAGAGGCGTATCAAGAAGATCATCTACTACGAGAGTGATGCCTCATCTTCTTCACCAAGGGACGACGACTCCTCGTCCAAGAAAAAGATGGTTAATCGAAACTACTCCTTTGATTATTCTCGTATGCCATACAATTCAAATGCGCATTTACTATCAATTCCCCTTGGAAAACCTCCACACTTTGATGGAGAGGACTATTCATTTTGAAGCCACAAAATGTGTAGTCATCTATTTTCTCTCCATCCTAGTATTTGGGAAATTGTAGAGAGTGGGATGCACTTTGATAGTACTGATAACCTTGTGGTCATAAATGAACAAATTCATAAAAATGCCTAAGCCACTACTGTTTTGCTAGCATCTCTTTGCAGGGATGAATACAATAAGGTGAGCGGCTTGGACAATGCCAAACAAATATGGGACACCCTCAAGATATCTCATGAGGGAAATGATGCCACCATGATTACCAAAATGGAACTGGTTGAAGGAGAACTGGTGTTGGGGACTTGTTCTCAAATGCTAAGAATTAAGAACAAGGCAACATAAAAAGTGTTAAGTGTTAAAGTCCTTCGTCCTTCGAAGCATTATGTCCCTTCGGGAAATAATGAGTTTCGGACGAAGGTCATAAGAGACATACCTTCGTAAACATAACAAGTAATGACGAAGGATTCATATAAAGCATGAAATATAATATAAGCATCATCATAGAATCATTTCTATTTTATTAACATGGAAAAATAGAAATGATTTCAAATTACAAATGTACCTTCGGTCCTGAGAGAAGATAAAAAGTACAAGCGTGACGCAAAAGCAAATGCCAAGTCAGCGTGAACAGTACGGGAGTACTGTTCATCTATTTATAGACGCGGGACGCAGCCCACGTAAAATTACATTTATGTCCATTACATTTGTCAATGACTTATGGAAACCTGACAAGGTCCACGTAGTCTTTTCATCTTTAAGTCGGTTCCCCTCTCTGCTATCGCGACGAAGCTTCCCTGCGCACAGCTTCGGCTGTGCACCATCCTTCGTGGAGCTTGGTAATCAGCCCGTCCTTCGTCTGGTTCAGGCTTCGTCCTGACCGCACTTCATGTTCGTAATTCTGAGTCCGAAGGTACCTGTTCACATAATCCACTTGGAAAACATTGTCAAATCATGTTTTTGAGGACCTTCGGAGGACGAAGGCCCCCAACAGTAGCCCCTCGCAATATTAATTTGTTTGAAATAATAAATTCAGATTGCGATATGAACGAAGGCTTTATGCCGAAGGTCCGAAAAAACACCTTCCCTTTGCTAGAATAGCAACATTCAATGACAAGTGGGGTCTTTCAACTTTCAACGCATCAAGCGTATAAATACGGCCATACCGCAAACTTATTTTGCACGCTTTCTGGCCAACCACTCTTGCTCACTCATTTTTTAGCTCTTGTGCACTGTGATCTGCTAAGCTTTTAGCTTTGAAGCTTCGGCTTTGAAAACAGTTTTTTAGTGTTTCCGAAGATGTCTGAAGCTGCTAAGAAGGCTGCTGCTGAAATGAAGCTGAGTCTTGATGAAGAGAAGAACTTAGGGTTTCTTATAGCAATGTCGAAGACCAACACAGAAAAGATCACCAGGGAAATTCTGGAAGGGCTGTCTGAAGATACTGGTGACAGTGAAAGTTATGATGTGGACAGCGGTGGCGAAGACTCCGAAGATCGCCCCTGGCGACCAAGCCATTCAGTTTATGGTAAATCAACTATCAAAGAGAATCATCTTGTTAATATGAGAGGAAGGTATTTCCGGGATCTGTCCATTGTGAGGGCGGACGAAGGGGAAAAGACTTGTCCACACCCTGCAGAAAATGAAGTTGTGGTGTACCGAAGCTTTTTGAAAGCCGGATTGCGATTCCCCTTGAGCAGCTTCGTCGTGGAGGTGTTGAAAATCTTCGAAGTCTATCTTCATCAACTTACTCCAGAGGCTATTATAAGGCTAAATATCTTCGTGTGGGCCACGAGAAGCCAAGGTCTGAAGCCTGACGCAAGAAGCTTCTGTAATGTTCATGAATTATTATATGAAACAAAACCTTGGGGCAAAGAACAGTACCATAACAACTTTGGCTGCTACAGCTTCGTCTCTCGGTCCGGGGCAAGCTGTCCCGTACCAACCTTTCGGAAGAGATGGCCCGGGGATTGGATGACAGAATGGTTTTATGTGAAGAATGACTTATCAGCACGAGAAGACATCAAAGGTATAATTATGCGTCCTATTTGGCAAAGCTTCGGCCTTCGGAGGCCGAAGGTTGAAATGAACGAAGCCGCCGAAGAGTGCCAAAGAGCCTTCGGCGTTGTCTGCTCTTTTATAGGAACAAGGGACTTAGTACAAGAGCATATTGCCTTCAGGGTGTGGCCGCTTGCGGAGAAATGGGAAATGCCACAAGAAATCGTTAAAAAGGCCGACGAAGGTGGACTCGTCAGGTTTAAGTACACTTTTAAATTTGAAGATAAATTTATTGAGCCAGACGATGAGTGGTTGAAAAGCATTGACAATTTAAGTGATGAGCTGCTTGGGACATACTCGAAGGCCGAAGATACTGCAATGTCAGCAGCCTTCGGAGGCCGAAAAAAGAAAAGGCTGAATCGGGTATTTGATGCCATCGGGTTTGTCTACCCTGACTATTGCTACCCCATTCGAAGGCAGAAGAGAAAAAATACAACCTCTGCAAAAGAAGAAACTGCAGCTGCTCCTAGCGAGCCAGAACCGAAAAGGAAGAAGATAAAGGTTCTTACTTATCGACCGCGTTATATTGAACCAGCTTCGGTGCCTGAGTTTACCGGAGAGACTTCTTCGGCCACCGAAGCTGAAAAACCAGCCGAGCCAACTTTGCTGCCAGAAGTCACAGAAACAGCCGAAATACCAACGAAGACAAAATTGGAGCAATCAAAAATTTTGTTATCAGAAACGAAAGAGAAGGCCGAAGCGCCATTCACAGAAAAAATGGAAGAGGTAAAGGAAGCAACCGAGGACTCCAAAACATCAGAAGTTTTGAGTCCTGTGGCAAACATTGAAACAGTAAGTAATCAAAAAGTGCCAGCAGTGACTCCGAAAAGAAGGAGAATGGCTAATGTGCTAGATGTGCTGGAAACGATCAAATCTTCAAGCACCCCTTCGAAGAAGGCTGCCGTCACTCCTGAAACAACAGTCGAAGCTTCGGGTTCTAAAGCTCCAGAGCAAGATACTGAAGCCGAAGCTGGGCCCTCAGAGCCCTCAAAGGCAAAGACCTTGGAAAGTGAGGCAGAAAAAATAACAAAGCCAACTTTTGCTGAAGGAACTGGTGTTGTTACCCCCGAAGCATCCAAAATTCGTGATTATATTTTTCGTCATGCTTCGGGGAAAAAATTAACAGAAAAAGAAGAACAAGAGGCCCAACACTATGCCCAAAAGTTGAAATATCCAAAGGGGGCGTTGATATTTAATGGCAGTGGAGAAGAAGATTTCTTGTATTGCCTCCCCGACAGCAAGGAAATTTCTGTCTGTCGGGAGATGAGCAGAAGCTTCGGATTTCCAACTTTAGAAGACGGACTTTCGGTGCTGTCAAAGAACGATCTGGCTGACAGCCTAGCTTACAACAGTTTAAAGGTGCGACAAATGGAATTCTTATATTTTTGTTGAATTCAAAATTTTTCGTTTGTTTAAAACTATTAACACAGACATATTCCTGTCTGCAGGGCCTGATACTCAGCAATGCCCTCAGAGCACAGAAAGATGCTGAGGACGAAGGATGTACTATAGCCCTGAGCAACCTTCGTTCCGAAGTAATTGAACTGAGGAACGAAGGTCTCGAAAAAGACAAAATATTGCATTCCTTAATAAGTAAAATAAAAGAAGACGAAGCTATTTTCAAAGGTCAGGCCGAAGCTCAGAAGTGTGAAATTGAAAACCTTCGTAAACAATTAGCCAGAGCTAAAGAGGAATGCATACTTGAAGAAACAAGGCGAGAACTCAGCGACCAATGGGCAAATCATTTAGAAGAAACTGTTAAAGAGCTTCGGTCAGCCAAGAAGAAATGCTTCGACAAATCTATAGAGTGTGTCAAGAAAATAAAAACTAGCTTCGCCAGCGTTGGCGCATTTTCGCAAGAAGAAAACTTTATAAGAGGTAACCCCGAAGGTCCCCTGGAATGGATCAATCATGAGGCGGAGGCCTTCGAGGAAATCCTGAGTAGCCGCGGTGACATCTGCGCTTTTTCTGGTGCCAGAGGGATTGCCACTATTTTGGAGGGGAAAGGATGTGAACATGTAAAGATTTTATCGCAGTCCGAAGCCACCTTGTCCACTGAAGATATAAAAGATCCTTCAGCCGAAGCTAGCGCGGTTGGGGGAAAATTTTTCACCGACATCTGGGACAACGGTGGTAGAGAAATGGCCCAAGAAATCATTCAGAAAAGCGAGAAAGGGATTCATGAGGCTAGAAAAGTAGCCGAGGCTGCTGAGAAAAACGCAGAGCCCGAAGGGCAAATAGGTACTAGCGAATAGTTTTCATTGCATTATAACTTTTAATTTTATAGTCCGTTCGCGATCTGTAATAATGATGTAATAGTATCCCGTCCTCACTCAGATCCTACTAAAGCATCTTCGGGCCCTCAGCCTAAAGATGACGACGAAATTAAAAAGATGGCCGAAGCTATCATGGATCAGGTTGTCGATCGACTGCTGAACGAAGCTGCAGAGATAGTACTTAGGGAAGACTAAGTGCTATTGCAAAAAACATTTGATATATGATTTGTGTAATATTCTGTAATCCTGTATGTAATATACTTGTTTTATGATTCAATTCTTTACGATGCATGAAACTTTAAACACGTACCATTTTTGAGTCTTCGACGAAAAAACACCTTCCCTTCTTTTCATGCTTCGTGAAGAAGAATTTATCATTTATCACGACAATATCCATAGTGTTCTGATAAGAAATATCCAAGCTTCGTAAAAATAATCTCCGAAGTTATACCTCGAAAATCAATATTGTTTCTCCCTGTAACTTGGCATGATTTGCCCTTTTTCAAAGCATTTTCCGAAGATCGATAACATGCCCCCTTCTTGTGCCACATGCAGCATGATGTATGATGATTATGCTATGCAAAATGATGTGATGATGTTATGTTATGCAAAATGATATTTTGTGCCGAAGATACGCACATTCCTGCAATGGGGCACAATCTTTTGTATCAATACTGACTTTTTCATTATAAGCCTCCCTTAGGAGCTTCTTCGCCTTTTACTTCAGCGGAATCAGCGTTTATTTTTCGCTGTAAGTTCTGCATCCCCTTAGGAACGTCTTTGGAACTTCTTCGCCTTTTACTTAGGCGGTATAAGCTCTGCATTCCCTTAGGAACGTCTTTGGAGCTTCTTCGCCTTTTACTTAGGCGGTATCAGCGTTGACTTTTCGCTGTATGCTCTGCATTCCTTTTGGAACGACTTTGGAGCAGAAAACTTACATTGCGCTCCCTTCGGAACGACTTTTTGTGACTTCGTCAGACTTACTCTGCGTTCCTTAGAACGACTTTTTGTTGCTTCGAAGGATTTTCGATAGTCCGAAGGTCCTTTTTATTATCACAAACCTGTGAAGAAAACATATTTTTCTTGTAGGAATCAACGAAACTAATTACATGAAACCTAAACAATGTCCTTTATTACAAAAAATAAAACTGAATGAAAAAGATTGCTATTAAGGTAGGATATTTGTCAATAGATGTGTTTTGACTCTGGCACGGTGCTGTTGACCGTGCGAGCTTCGGACTGTTCTCTGAAGTCCCTTTGATGTGGAGCATATTGGCTCCCTTCTGGCTGCTGGCCTTGTTGCAACGGAGGTGGAGGCGGGGGCTGTTGCCAGGAAGCTGAAGGCTGACTTGCCGAAGCAGCAGAGAGTGCAGGATGGTTGCCCACATATTCTGGGATGTAGGGCGAATGATACGAAGCAGTGTGCATGACCTGCTTCGGCTGAGCCTGTTGCGCGGCAGCTTCGGCTATCTCTTTTTGCTTCTGAATGGTAACATGACACATCCTGGTAGTATGACCTTTGTTTTCACCACAGAATAAGCAAAATATTCTTCTGGGTTGATCCCCGAATCTTCCGCTGAAGCCCCTGGCGCCTCTGCCTCTTGGAGCTGGTGGTCGGAAGGAGCTTTGCTGTTGCCCCGAAGCCTGTGAGGAGCACTGCGGTCTGTTCTGCTGACTCCCCTTATCATCATTCTGAGTGGAGTTGTGGATGGACCTGACATGCCTCGGATAGGATCTTCCTCCGAAGCCCCTGGTCATTTCGGAAAATCTGAAGGCCTCCTCCCTTCTTTGGCGAAAGTCATTGTCAGCACGAATGTACTCGTCCATCTTTTGGAGCAGCTTCTCCAGGGTCTGAGGAGGCTTCCTAGCAAAGTATTGAGCAGCAGGTCCAGGACGAAGCCCCTTGATCATGGCTTCGGTGACAATTTCATTGGGCACCGTTGGTGCCTGCGCCCTCAAACGCAAGAACCTTCTGACATACGCCTGAAGGTATTCTTCATGATCCTGAGTGCACTGGAACAAGGCTTGAGCAGTGACCGGCTTCGTCTGAAATCCTTGAAAGCTGGTCAATAACATATCCTTCAGCTTCTGCCATGAAGTGATCGTTCCTGGCCGAAGGGAGGAATACCAGGTCTGAGCAACACTCCTGACGGCCATAACGAAAGACTTTGCCATTACTGCAGCATTGCCACCATACGAAGACACTGTTGCTTCGTAACTCATCAAGAACTGCTTCGGGTCCGAATGGCCATCGAACATGGGAAGCTGGGGTGGCTTATAGGACGAAGGCCAAGGTGTAGCCTGCAGCTCAGCGGACAGAGGAGAAGCATCGTCGAAAACAAAATTTCCATGATGAAAATTATCATACCAGTCATCTTCATTGAAGAAGCCCTCCTGATGAAGGTCTTTTTGTTGAGGCCTTCGGTTCTGCTCATCGTGGGTAAGATGACGGACTTCTTCGGAAGCTTCGTCTATCTGCCTCTGCAGCTCAACTAGCCTGGCCATCTTCTCCTTCTTCCTCTGCACCTGTTGATGTAGCATCTCCATGTCCCTGATCTCTTGGTCTAGTTCATCCTCCTGAATCGTCGGGCTGACAGCCTTCCTCTTCTGGTTTCGGGCCTCCCGGAGAGAGACGGTCTCCTGGTTGGGGTCCAGCGGTTGCAGTGCTGCAGCCCCAGTCGCTGAAGCTTTCTTCGGTGCCATAGCGAGGGTCTATAGCTTCCGAAGGTGTTCAAAAAACTCGAAGTGGAAGTGAGTTCACCGGAGGTGGGCGCCAATGTTGGGGACTTGTTCTCAAATGCTAAGAATTAAGAACAAGGCAACATAAAAAGTGTTAAGTGTTAAAGTCCTTCGTCCTTCGAAGCATTATGTCCCTTCGGGAAATAATGAGTTTCGGACGAAGGTCATAAGAGACATACCTTCGTAAACATAACAAGTAATGACGAAGGATTCATATAAAGCATGAAATATAATATAAGCATCATCATAGAATCATTTCTATTTTATTAACATGGAAAAATAGAAATGATTTCAAATTACAAATGTACCTTCGGTCCTGAGAGAAGATAAAAAGTACAAGCGTGACGCAAAAGCAAATGCCAAGTCAGCGTGAACAGTACGGGAGTACTGTTCATCTATTTATAGACGCGGGACGCAGCCCACGTAAAATTACATTTATGTCCATTACATTTGTCAATGACTTATGGAAACCTGACAAGGTCCACGTAGTCTTTTCATCTTTAAGTCGGTTCCCCTCTCTGCTATCGCGACGAAGCTTCCCTGCGCACAGCTTCGGCTGTGCACCATCCTTCGTGGAGCTTGGTAATCAGCCCGTCCTTCGTCTGGTTCAGGCTTCGTCCTGACCGCACTTCATGTTCGTAATTCTGAGTCCGAAGGTACCTGTTCACATAATCCACTTGGAAAACATTGTCAAATCATGTTTTTGAGGACCTTCGGAGGACGAAGGCCCCCAACAACTGGGAAGGTTCGCGATGACCAGGGGAGAGGAGCCAACACAAACCTACAACAGGCTCAAGACCCTGGTCAACAAAATCCGAAGCTATGGAAGCACAAGATGGACGGATCATGACGTCGTCCGACTCATGCTCAAGTCATTTACCGTTATTGACCCCCATCTTGTCAACCTTATTCGTGAAAACCCCAGGTACACCAAGATGACGCCCGAGGAGATCCTTGGAAAATTTGTGAGCGGGCGCATGATGGTGAAGGAGGCACGATACGTGGACGATGCGCTAAATGGTCCACTTCCTGTCTATGAGCCGCAGCTCGTTGCTCTCAAAGCAACGAGCAGCAGGGAGGCACTACCGAGCAAGGTAGCACAAGTGGAGCCTGCCGGGCTCAACGAGGACGAAATGGCGCTCATCATCAAGCGCTTCAAAACCGCCTTGAAAGGACGCAAGGAATACCCCAACAAGAATAAAACAAATGGAAAGCGCTCCTGCTTCAAATGTGGTAAGACTGGTCATTTCATAGCACAATGCCCCGATAATGATAATGGCCAGGGACAAGAAAAGCACGGGAAGAGGGAAAAGAAGAAGAACAACAGGAAGGCGAAGGGCGAGGCGCACCTTGGAAAGGAATGGGATTCTGACTGCTCTTCATCCGACTCTGACGATGAAGGATTGGTTGCCTCGGCCTTCAACAAGTCTTCGCTCTTCCCCAACGAACGCCATACTTGCCTTATGGCCAAGGAGAAGAAGGTATGTATTTGAGAAACCCCCAAGTACTCTTCTTCTAGCAATGAGGAATCTTTCGATTATGAAGTAGATTACTCTGATTTGTTTAAGGGGTTAGATAGAGCCAAAGTAGAGAAAAATAATGAATTAATCGATGCTCTTAATGAGAAGGATAGACTTCTAGAAAAGCAAGAGGACATTTTGTATGAGGAACATGATAAATTTGTTAGTGTTCAAAAATCTATTGCTTTAGAAATTAAAAAGAAATGAAATGCTATCCTCTGAGCTATCTGCTTGTCATGAATCTGTCTCTAGTCTCAAGGATTTAAATGATGAATTAAATGCTAAACTAGAGGAAGCAAATGCAACTAGATCATATGTAGAACATGTAGTTATTTGCAATAGATGTAAGGACCTTGATGTTAATACCTGTGATGAACATCTTGCTTCTATTGCTAAATTAAACAATGAGGTGGCAAGTCTTAATGCTCAACTTAAGACTTGCAAAGTTGATTATGATAAACTAAAATTTGCTAGGGATGCCTGCACTGTTGGTAGACACCCCTCAATTAAGGATGGGCTTGGTTTTCGAAAGGAAACAAAAAACTTAACAAATCAAAGGACTCCCGTTCTCAACAAGGAGAAAGGGAAGGCCCTATGACTAGTAGTCCCCAAAAGAATCATGCTTATATTTATGATAGGAAATTTACTAGGGATGCTCATGTTAAGAAAGTTTCTCATTATAATAGGAGTTATGATCATGCAGCTTATAATGATTCACATGCTATGTTTGCATCTAGTTCTGCTTTTGGTCACGGTAGAAGTAGGCCTAGGAGAAATTATGCTACTTCTCATGCTTCTAGAAAAGTTTGCAATGGACCTACTACTGTTTATCATGCTTGCGATACTTCCTTTGTACTTTCATGTAAAAATGCAAAAGTAGTAGCTAGAAAATTGGGATCCAAATGCAAGGGAGACAAGACTTGTATTTGGGTTCCAAAAGTTATTGTGACTAACCTTGTAGGACCCAACAAGAGTTGGGTACCTAAAACCCAAGCTTAAAATGCCTTGCAGGTTTATGCATCGAGGGGCTCAAGCTGGATTATCGACAGTGGATGCATGAACCACATGACGATGGAGAAAAAAAATGTTCACCTCCTACGTCAAAAACAAGGATTCCTAGGATTCGATCATCTTTAGAGATGGGAACCAAGGCAAGGTCAAAGGATTGGGAAAGATAGCCATCACATCCGAGCATTCTATCTTCAATGTGTTTTTGGTTGAATCGCTCGGGTATAATTTGTTATCTGTGAGCTAACTATGTAACATGGGTTATAATTGTTTATTCACAAATGCAGATGTATCTGTTTTTAGAAGAAGTGATGGTTCACTAGCTTTTAAGGGTGTACTAGATGGCAAGCTCTATTTAGTTGATTTTTCGAAAGATAATACCGATCTAGATGCATGCTTAATAGCTAAGACTAATATGGGTTGGCTTTGGCATCGCCGTCCAACACATGTTGGGATGAAGAACCTTCATAAGCTTCTAAAGGGAGATCATGTGTTAGGACTAACCGATGTCTGTTTTGAGAAAGACAGACCTTGTGTAGCATGTCAGGCAGGGAAACAGGTGGGAAGCACTCATCACAGCAAGAATGTGATGATGACATCAAGACCTCTGGAGCTTCTTCACATAGATCTTTTCGGACCTGTTGCCTACCTCAACATCGGGGGAAGTAAGTATGGTCTTGTAATTGTTGATGATTTTTCCCGCTTCACTTGGGCGTTCTTTTTACAGGATAAGTCAGAAACCCAAGGGACCCTAAAGCGTTTCTTAAGGAGAGCTCAAAATGAGTTTGAGCTTAAGGTGAAGAAGATAAGAAGCGACAATGGGTCCGAATTCAAGAACCTACAAATTGTAGAGTTTCTTGAGGAGGAAGGCATCAAGCATGAGTTCTCCGCTCTCTACACACCACAACAAAACGGTGTGGTAGAGAGGAAGAACAGGACACTAATCGACATGGCGAGAACGATGCTTGGAGAGTTTAAGACGCCTGAGCGGTTTTGGTTGGAAGCTGTGAACACAGCTTGCCACGCCATAAATCGGCTCCATCTGCATCGCCTCCTCAAGAAGACCTCCTACGAACTTCTTACCGGTAACAAACCCAATGTCTCTTACTTTCGTGTATTTGGGAGCAAATGCTACATTCTGGTGAAGAAAGGTAGACATTCTAAATTTGCTCTCAAGGCTGTAGAAGGGTTTTTGCTAGGATATGACTCAAATACAAAGGCATATAGAGTCTTCAACAAATCATTGGGATTAGTTGAAGTCTCTAGCGACGTTGTATTTGATGAGACTAATGGCTCTCCAAGAGAGCAAGTTGATCTTGATGACATAGATGAAGTTCCGACGGCCGCAATGCGCACGATGGCGATAGGAGATGTGCGACCACTGGAAGTGCAGGAACAAGATCAACCCTCCTCCTCGACACTGGTGCATTCCCCAACTCAAGACGATGTACATGTACCTCAAGAAGAGGTGCATGATCAAGGGGGAGCACAGGAAGAACAAGTTATGGAGGAAGAAGCATCACGAATCCCTCCAACTCAAGTCCGAGCGTCGATCCAAAGACATCACCCAGTTGATCAAATTCTGGGTGACATCAGTAAGGGAGTAACCACTCGCTCACGATTAGCTACTTTTTGTGAGCGTTACTCGTTTGTCTCTTCTATTGATCCTTTCAGGGTAGAAGAAGCCTTGCAGGATTCGGACTGGGTGTTGGCCATGCAGGAAGAGCTCAACAACTTCAAAAGGAATGAAGTCTGGAGCCTGGTGCCACGTCCAAAGCAAAACATTGTGGGAACCAAGTGGGTGTTCCACAACAAGCAAGACGAGCACGGGGTGGTGACAAGAAACAAGGCTCGACTTGTGGCAAAAGGTTATGCCCAAGTCACAGTTTGGACTTCGAGGAGACTTTTGCTCCTTTGGCTAGGCTAGAATCAATTCAAATTTTATTAGCCCATGCCGCTCACCATTCCTTTAGTCTGTTTCAAATGGACGTGAAGAGCGCTTTTCCTCAATGGGCCAATCAAGGAGGAGGTATACGTGGAACAACCCCTTGGCTTTGAGGATGATAGGTATCCCGACCATGTATATAAGCTCTCTAAGGCGCTCTATGGACTTAAGCAAGCCCCAAGAGCATGGTATGAATGCCTTAGAGATTTCCTTATTTCTAATGCTTTCAAGGTTGGGAAAGCCGATCCCACTCTTTTCACAAAGACATGCAATGGTGATCTTTTTGTTTGCCAAATTTATGTCGATGACATAATATTTGGTTCTACTAATCAAAAGTCTTGTGAGGAGTTTAGAAGGGTGATGATGCAAAAGTTCGAGATGTCGATGATGGGCGAGTTGACCTACTTCCTTGGATTCCAAGTGAAGCAACTCAAGGACGACACTTTCATCTCCCAAATGAAGTACACTCAAGATCTTCTAAAGAGGTTTGGGATGAAGGACGCCAAGCCCGCAAAGACACCGATGGGAACTGACGGGCATCTTGACCTCAACAAAGGAGGTAAGTCCGTTGATCAAAAGGCATACCTGTCAATGATAGGTTCATTACTTTATCTTTGTGCTAGTAGACCGGACATTATGCTTAGTGTATGCATGTGTGCTAGATTTCAATCCGACCCCAAGGAATGTCACCTTGTGGTCGTTAAGCGAATTCTTAGTTAGGTATTTAGTTTCTATGCCTTGCTTTGGGATCTGGTATCCAAAGGTGTCTACCTTTGACTTAATTGGATACTCAGACTCCGATTATGCTAGGTGCAAGTTTGATAGGATGAGCACATCACGGATGTGCCAATTTCTAGGAAGGTCCCTGGTGTCCTAGAGTTCCAAGAAACAAACATCTATTGCCCTAGCCACTGCTGAGGCCGAGTATGTTACCGCAGGACAGTGTTGCGCGCAACTACTTTGGATGAGGCAAACCCTCCAGGACTTTGGCTACAATCTGAGCAAAGTCCCACTCCTATGTGACAATGAGAGTGCAATCCACTTGGCGGATAATCCTGTTGAACACAGCCGCACTAAGCACATAGACATCCGACATCACTTCCTGAGAGATCACCAGCAAAAGGGAGATATCGATGTGTATCACATTAGCACCGAGAACCAGCTAGCCAATATCTTCACCAAGCCTTTAGATGAGAAAAGGTTTTGCAGGTTGCGTAGTGAGCTAAATGTCTTAGATTCATGTAACTTGGATTGATCTACAACATACATGTAGTATATGCCTTTGATCATATTACTTTGAGCATTTACATTATTTGTTGTCTATTTATAATGCTCAAGTTGTACAAATCATCCCCGGACCTCATAAGTCCATATGCAAATGATGCACCTATTTAGGGGGAGATGTGCTACAACTTGACCCCTTTTGAGACTAACTTGTTTGGTTGAGTACACTTGATGTAGTCTCGAAGGTACATTGAAAGGGAAAGTGAACTTGGACGAGTAAAGGACTTCCACTTTGGACAACGAAAAGACTTCCACTGCACTCCGGTATTAGTGTATTTAATTCCAAGTTCATACTTGAGCTCTCATTGCCTTTTTGCTCTTTTTTGACATTTTGGTGAGGCAATGGGGTTAAAGGGCCAAGAATGATCCTGTTTTGGTGCTTAATGCCAAAGGGGAAGAAATTAGGGCCAAAGCAAAATGGATCAACCAACCACATGTGAATTTTGAAAATAGAGGAGTTAGAATTTGGTTTTTGTCAAAATACTCTTATTGCAAAATTTGGTCTCTTATGGGGGAGAATTTTGATTATGAAAAAGGGGGAGTTTTTGTCACTTGATCAATTTTACTCTGGGAATATCTCTCGATTTGCCCAAACAAGGGTGTTTGACTTAGAGATAGGAAAAAGAATTTGATTTGCAAAAACAAACCAAGTGGTGGCAAAGAGTGATCCAAATATGCCAAATCTTAAGTAAAAAGGGAATTGGTCTTCATTTGCATTGATGTTGCACTTCTTTTGTTACTTTTTGATGTGTTGGCATAAATCACCAAAAAGGGGGAGATTGAAAGGGAAATGTACCCTTGGGCCATTTCTATAAGTATTTTGGTGATTAGATGTCCAACACATATTGAGTGAGTTCTTATGTGCCAAATGAGTGAGAAGTGTGAAATCAAGAACAAGGTATGTTTCTAGACTTAGTGAATTGTTTTTGAATACTAACATGGTTATCTAAGTGCTAGAAACAGTGCCAAGAAAAGAAGATTTGAATTGGAGAAGAGTTGGCAAAGTACACCCAACACCAGCTCGGGCGTGGCACACCGAACTGTCCGGTGCCCTAGGCTGGTCACCGATGAACTCGTCGCTCTCAGGAAAAGAGGAAGGCGGCGTGGCTATAATTCACCGGACCGTCCAGTGATACACCAGACTATCCGGTGAGTCAACTGCGCCAGCAGCCAACGGTCGTCCGTGCGATCAATGCGCGACACGTGGTCCGCGCCAACGGTCGGTTGGGCACACCGGACTGTCCGGTGCGCCAACCGGTCCCGAGGACCAACGGTCGGCTGTACCCGGTATGGAAGGAGATCGCGCACCGGACTGCTACAGTGGCTGTCCGTTGCACCACTCGACAGAAGGCAAGAATTGCCTACCAAATTGATGTTCAACGGCTCCTAGCTGCCTTGGGGCTATAAAAGGGACCCCTAGGCACATGGAGCAGAACACCAAGCTTGCAAGAAACATCATAAGACACCTAGACTCTACATTCACGCAATTGGGTCATCGTTCTTGAGATTTGAGCACTATTCGAGTTGTAAACTCCTTGCGCTGTGTCATTGTGCTCACTTCCTCACTTGTGTGCGTGGGTGTGCTCTGGATTTGAGTCTTGCGTGTGTTGCTCTCCCATCCTTACTCCTGTGCTTTCTTTGTGATCAGTATTGTAAGGGCGAGAGGCTCCAACTTGTGGAGATTCCTCGCAAACGGGAATGATACTTAAAAGATAAAAGACCATGGTATTCAAGTCGATCATTGGATCACTTGAAAGGGGTTGAGTGCAACCCTGGTCCATTGGGACGCCACAACGTGGAAGTAGGCAAGTGTTACTTGGCCGAACCACGGGATAAAAATCGCGTGTCTCTTGTGTTGCTTTTCTGTGATTGTTTTGTTCACAAGAACTCGCTTCATAGCTACTTGGTCACACTAACGCTTTAATAATCAAGTTTGTGTTTATTTAGTGTTTGATATTACAGGATCACCTATTCACCCCCCTCTAGGTGCTCTCAATTACTATACCCTTCAAGTACAATAGGGTACCCAGTATAGTGAAGTCCATGAGTAGAAGTACATCTCAAATATCTCATTACATGTTCTAGTGTGCACTAGTGATCGCTTCTTGAATTAGAAATGAATATGCTCAATTTGCTCACAGCAAACGAGATATCAGGTTTGATTGCACCAACAAGGTACATGAGTGAACCAATAATTTGTGAGTATCTCAACTGATAAATTCCTTGTCCTCTGTTCTTGCGAAGCTTTAGACTAGGATCAAAAGGTGTTGGAGAAGCTTTGGAATCAGAAAACCCAAAGCGATTTAGAATGTTCTCCACATAATGAGATTTTTCATTATAATCCTATTCTCACCCTTAACCATTTTTATGTTTAATATAACATCTGCCTCTCCCAAATCCTTCATATCAAAATTTTGAGATAAAAATGATTTCACATCAATACTAGTCCCAAAAATCAGACTATCATCCACATACAAGCACAATATTACTCCGTTACCACCAACAAACTGTTAGTACACACAAGTGCCAGCTTTGTTTACCACAAAGCTTGCTGATGTCAAAGTTTTATCAAACTTCCCATGCCATTGCTTTTGCACCCTTTGGCCCCCTACTTAAGGCCATTCAAGGATTTTCTTAACCTACACACCATGTTCTCCTGTCCAGGTGTCACAAATCCCCCTGTCTGCTTCATATAGATATCCTCATCAAGCTCACCATTAAGGAAAACTGTCTTTACATCCATTTGATGGATAAATAAATCATGACTAACAACAAGTGCAATTAGCACATGACTTGTGTGGCAGAACGACCCGAATTATTCCAGCTTAAGTGCCTAAGTCACGCCTCAGGGGCCGTAACACACTTAAATCGGAATAACCCGTCAGTCCCTCAGATCTAGTCTGATAGAGCCACTTAACCAGGATCAAATTCCACAATCCCACTCGAAGGTGAGTCACAGAAGAAATACAATAAAACAGGAAACCTCAAATTAAGTACTGAGTTATTACATAAATCGGAGTTTTTGAGTAGCAAATAAAGTTCACAAAATAAAGTGCAGCGGATAATCGATGTCGTCGGTAATGAGGAAATGGGCAAGGCCTAGCCACTACTCCTCATGCTCCTCTCCTGCCGGAGCAACATCCCACTCGACCGTCCAACCCGGTGGCAGGGTGGTAGGCCAAGTCACACCATCAACCATTTCCTGAATGGTACCTGCAAAATGGTGCCACAAGCAAGGCTGAGTATACTAATACTCAACTAGAGTTAACCGGTTTGAGGAGTCTACTCCTCTACCTCTAGACTATGCAGCTGTTTGGCTGAGGGGTTTGGTTTGCCAAAAGCACTAGCTGTTTCTAAAAGCAAATTTTAGCTTTTCAAAGTCTATCATCATTAACTTAGCTAGATTTGCTCCTTCTAAGCATACATGGTAACAATCAATTAGTTCAATCAACAAGTTATCTCATGTAACCACATTTCACTTCTTACTCGATGCAGTACAAGGAATCAAGCAGTCTCATTAGCTGCGAGAAGCAGACGATTCAAATCGAGTTTTATCCTTGCAAGGTAAACCTAAACACACGACATGTCCGGGCACTCCGTCCCCACACACGTCAACCGTCCCCATCGATCCCCCGTTCGCGTCCAGGCCTCACCGCCTTGGCATACAATGCTCCACTGACCCCGGCTGCCGCCGTGCAGTGACCGCACTTGTATCCACCATAGCTAGCATGGGAGACCCAGTCTCAGGTCGCATGAGGGATAAAGTCCGCGCCCGGCTTCACTCAGGTACTAGGTTTACCGGTTACCATTTTTCCCGGCATGTGCTTAGTAGGTTCAAAAGCTTGACTCAGGTATCCACACATTAATCCTTAATTCATTTTTCCCGTCTCATGGACAAGGCATCCTCCCTGGATCCAAGTCCATAGACCAACATAAATCCCGTTATCAAGATGAATACAATCAATTCCTGACCTCGCGCGAGTGCTAGAAAGTCACTCGACTTCTACCGAGATCCTGATTAGCAAGCAGCTACTCGACCTAGCATACTAGTATTTATCTCAAAAAGGAATCCTAAGTTCATGCAACTAGAGGTTTCAGGCAACTCCTACACTTAAGTGCACATTGAAATCCTACAAGCATTAAGTGTAGTAAAGTAGCATATAATAACATGGTTATGCATAAAACTGGGGCTTGCCTTCAATTGCTGGGGCTGCGGGGAGATCCTCGATAGCAGCCTCTGAAGCCTGCTCCTGGTCCTCCTCTCGGACAGGTCCTTGCTCGGGGATGAGCACGTACTCTCCGTCGGCAAGATTACAATCTAATGAATGCAATGCGTAAGATATATGCATGATATGATATGTGCTTTTAGAAATTACAACTTTAAAGGTGTATGATCTTTTGAGTTTAAACAAGTTAACTTTACTTATGTAAAACCCTTTAGTGGTATACTTGGTAAATTGGGTTAAACTTAGCTAAGGTAAGTGGTAGGTTTATTTTTTGGGGTTCCACTGAATTCCTTTTAAGTCTTAGGGATAAATGATAAGTACTCAAGTTAGACTTATTGAGGTGGGGTTTATTTCTTCTTTCCTTTTTCTTTTATTCTTTTAATGTTTTGGAGTAGGTTTGAACTACAAGTTGCTTTTATAAAATTCCAAACATTCTGCAAAAATTACAGTGGCTTGTTACTGGTGTGTGTTGCTCTGTCTCAAAATTTGGGGATCAGAAGGTGAATAGTTTTCGCTGGACAAAATTATCAAACTCTAGGGCAGAAGGGGTGCTTTGAACTACAACTACTATTTAACAGTGGGTAATTCTCTAAACCTTATTTTTGCTGGCTTTTAGGTGTTACAACATGACTTGATACAAATTTCTAGCCATTACTACCTTTTAATTATTTTTCTGTGGTTTTCTCAAGTTTCTAGCCAAATGGGTGCTTTCTACTACCACTATATTTGAAAAATATCAAACAACAGAGTTCTTATTTTTCATAGTTAGTATTTTGTGCAAGAGCAATCATTTTGAAGTTTGGCTTCTTTTTGCTTAAGGGAAGGGGTGGTTTGCATTATTTGAATTAAGTGGCCTTCCTCCTAAATCATTTGTAATAGGTATGGGTTTGCTTCTTTTTCATGAGTTTGCATTTTTCTTTGGTAGTTTATCTCATCATGGACTTAGCTAATTTTTGGTTGCCCATTATCACATTAATAGGGGTTGTTCATGATTTATTTGGAAAATGCCTTATTATCACTTTGTATTTATTTTCCTTACTTAACAAGTTGGGCTGAGGTGCTCTGTATTTTTGTAGTGGGGCTCTGGTGGTTATAAGTCCACTAGATTTTTATTAATCATTTTGGTTATAGTTTTGTAACTCTAATAATTGATTTTCAGTCCATATAAGGCTAAACAAATCATTTTAATTTAAAACTGGTCCAAATTAATGGTCTCTGTATTTTTCCTAGGTTCTCTGTTACATAAGTAAACTAGGAAAAATAATCTTAATCACTGTCCAATAATTTCTAATGCCTTTCTGATTTTCTCTAAGTTTTGGGTAAAATAGCTTTAAATGGAAAACTACACCATATTTTCCAATGCTGGGGTTCCTACTATTTTTAAACAGTGTCTAAATGAGGTTTAAACATCTACAAATTTTCTTAAGCTCAGCACAAAAGAAAAACTAATTTTCCTTAATTAAACAAGGTTTAGTGGGTTTCTGTTTTTAATTTTAAACTTTAAAATTTAGAACAGAAAGCATAGGGTTTACTCTTTTTAAATGATAGATCATAAAATTCAGGAGCTAGCAAAATTGGTTTGACAACTTTTTATTAAGATTTCATCAAGTTATGGATTTTCTAAGTTCTCTGGTCATTTTAAAAAAAGAATAACAGAATTGATTAAATGGAAATCCACTTTGCACTGGGGTCCCTGGCGGTTTTCTAAGTTTTCTTCGCTAATCAGTCCTTAGGTTACTATTCACATGAGTCACTGACATTACAGAAAACCCCTCGGGTTCTACAAATCCTAACCCGAGGTCCTTCTTCTACCTTAAACAGTAGCCGCAGCGGAGAAAAGGGCGGAGGGGCTTACCGGCGGCGAGATTGCTCCGGTGAAGTGGTCGAGGACGAAGGGGAGGTCTCGGGGATCACAACGGTGTGCGGAACGCCGTCGGAGATGGCCAGAGTCGGTTGGTCCACGCGCGCAGGCGGGGATGCTCGTCGGCGGCGAGGAGACCGGCCTGGTCACGACGAGATAGTTCAATCAAATGGGTCAGGGAGGTCCACGGGATGCCAGAGAAGCTATGAGCGCAAGGAATTGGTCGGAGACTCACTGGATAGCTTGGTCCACGCGCGGCGGCGGAAGACCGAAGTCCGGTGAGGTCGATCTCGGGCCTCCGGTGAAGTCCGGCCGGGTCCGAGGGCTTGGCAAGCTTCACGGGCTACTGGCGGAGCTAGCCGAAGCACTAGCTTGCCCAGAGGATGGCTGGAATGGGCTGGCCACGGTGGCCGAAGCTCTGGCGGCAATGGCGGGCGGAATTGAGCTCGCCGGAGCTAAGGGAAAGTGGCTGGCCGGTGAGGGTGAGTGCGGGGCGAAGTGGGGCGCGCCTGGGAAGGCTTTATAGGCACGGCGCGGTGCACGGGCGGTCGTGGACCGGCGAGTGCGCGCGGGCGTGCACTGGGAGGCACGGTGCGCGAACGGGCGTGAACCAGGGGTGTCAGCCACGGTCGAACACGTGTTCCCGTTGCCTCTGCCCCTGTTCAAGCGCCGATTGGGAGCAAATCTTCGCGAATTTGGGCAAGATCGCTGCAAGGGATTTGTTCACCAGACCAAGCTTTGTCTTTTGTGTATGGACGACGTGCGGTTTTAGGCTAGGGACAGGGAGTTGTAACGTCACCAAGGTGCCAGTGTCAGAATGCCTGGTCCCGAGGTTAAGCTGCGCCAAAACCGTGACAAATGAATTTGGTTTGAGTTCAAACTTTCCCAGAATGTGTTCAAAGGAATTTGGCACAACTTTGATATTTGGACCTTCTGGCTTTGAGTTTTGAAAAACAGAGAACACAGATGATCTTTGAGAAGAGGTCTGAAATTCAGAAATTCAGAAATCTGAATTTCTCCAAGGGTTCATAGATCAAGGGCTGATTTGGGGATTTAGTTGAGTTATTTTGGCTAAGCCTTCTCAATCTTTCTTGTTGCTCAATAAACATACTTTAAATTTTATAATTGGCTCAACTCAAGATTTTAAACTTTTCATCCCCTTTTTCTTATTTTCTTAAATTTTATTCATGGGGCTTACTTAGGGTTTTTAATTAGGGTTGCACAATCTTATCTTTTAAAGGACTCAATTGTTTTGATCATGACACTTTTAAGTATATACTTGGTGAATTCTTTCTTACTTAAGTTATTTTGATGCTCATGCTTACTTTGGTTCACATAAAATAATGGTTCTTGGTTTGGCATTTGAGAGAAACCCTAGGTGACACTGGGGTGTCACAGCCTTCCCCCCTTAAAGGAATCTCGTCCCGAGATTCGGGCCAGAGTCCTCCCAGGGTGAAGCGAAGGGTGAGACTTAATGGGTGATTATTGTTATTATTAGGATAAACTGCTCTTCGAATGTCATTCTCTTTGCAACTTCAGAAGGAAGTCCTTTTAAGTTTTACTTTATAGTTTCTTCATTCTGAATTGAGATCATATTTTTGAAAATTAGATTCGAAAGGCAGGAGGAGGGGTTGGGGGTGATTATGTACCAGCTTCCTTAGGTAGGCAATCAGGGAAGTTGGATCTTAAGAATTCCTCGGTTTCCCAAGTAGCTTCCTCCTCTGAGTGATTACTCCACTGGACCTTAAACATCTTAATTGATTTAGCCCGAGTTGATCTTTCCTTGCAATCCAGAATCTTGGAGGGGTACTCTTGGTACGATAGATCTGGCTCTATCTCCAATTCTGGCTCTGCTATGATCTCAGTCGGCAATCGAACACACTTTTTCAGCTGAGATACATGGAATACACTGTGAATGGCAGACATCTTTGAAGGTAACTTCAGCTTGTATGCCACGGGTCCACATGCTTCGATGATCTCATAAGGTCCAATGTAACGAGGGGCTAGCTTGCCTTTGATCCCAAACCTCTGCACTCCCTTGGTGGGTGATACCTTGAGGTATACAAAACTTCCCACCTCGAACTGGAGAGGTTTCCTTCTTCTATCATGATAGCTCTTTTGCCTGGCCTGAGCAGCTTCTAGATTCTTCCTGATTAGCTTGACCTTCCTTTCGGCTTCAGTCACCAAATCAGGTCCAAAAACTTCTCTTTCACCAGGTTGAGACCAATTGAGTGGTGTCCTGCACCTTCTTCCATAGAGAGCTTCAAAAGGTGCCATCTTTAGGCTGGATTGATAACTATTGTTATAAGCAAACTCTGCCAAGGAGAGGTGCTTATCCCAGTTCTTGCCACAATCGATCGCACAAGCTCTCAGCATATCTTCCAGAATCTGGTTTACCCTTTCCGTCTGACCATCAGTCTGTGGGTGGTAAGCTGAACTCCTGATTAGCTTGGTTCCCAAAGACTCTTGCAATTGTTCCCAAAATCTGGCAACAAATTGGGCCCCTCGTTCAGAAACAATGGTCCGCGGTAATCCGTGCAAACACACGATCCGGTCAATATACAATTCTGCATATTTCTGAGCCTTATCAGTGGTGTGCACAGGAAGAAAATGTGCCACTTTCGTCAATCAGTCTACAATAACCCAAATTGAATCATGATGACGAGAGGTGTTGGGCAGACCCACAATGAAATCCATGCTGATGTCGTCCCACTTCCACGAAGGTACGGATAGTGGTTGCAACGCTCCAGCTGACTTCAAGTGGCTTGCCTTTATCCTCTGACAGGTGTCACACTCTGATACATACTGGGCTATCTCCCTCTTCATTCTGGTCCACCAGTACAAAAGCTTCAGATCATGGTACATCTTGGTGCTTCCCGGATGCATAGAGAATTTGGAGAGATGAGCCTCATCCAAAATTTTCCTCTTGAGATCCTAGTCCTTAGGAATCACCAATCTGCTTTTGAACCATAGCACACCTTTTTCATCCTGGCGGAAACAATTATACTTCTCAACCTTCTGATGGAGATTCTTCTTGATAATCTGCACTCCTTTGTCACTGAGCTGGGCCATGATAATCTGGTCTTGCAAAGCTGGCTGCACAGAAATGTGAGACAAAGAACCAGAAGGAATCACTTCAATTTGCATCTTTCTCAACTCATCACACAAGGTGGTAATGCGAGAATCCATCAGAATACAGTTGCATTGCAACTTCCGACTCAAGGCATCTGCTACCACATTAGCTTTCCCTGGGTGATAATGTACCTCCAGGTCATAATCCTTGATCAGCTCTAGCCATCTTCTCTGCCTCATGTTGAGATCAGCCTGAGTAAAAATGTACTTAAGGCTCTTATGATCAGTGAAGATGTTGCAGTGGGTTCCCATTAGATAGTGCCTCCACATCTTCAATGCATGAACCACTGCTGCTAACTCAAGGTCATGAGTGGGATAATTTTGCTCATGAGGCCTGAGTGCTCTTGAGGCATAAGCAATGACTCGGTTGTCTTGCATCAAGACACAACCTAGCCCGGTGCCAGAGGCATCACAATATACATCAAAAGGCTTGCTGCTGTCGGGTTGTGCCAATACTGGTGCTGTGGTCAGATGCTGCCTTAATGCATGGAAGGCATCTTCGCACTACTGACTCCACACAAATTTGACCTCTTTCTTCAGCAACTCAGTAATAGGCTTCGCAATTCGAGAGAAGTCCGGAATAAATCTTCGGTAATAACCAGCTAATCCCAGAAAACTCCGAATCTGGCGAACAGTTGTTGGTGGCCTCCAATTCATCACCTCTTGCACTTTATCAGGATCAACAGCTATTCCAGCCTGAGAGATAGTGTGACCCAAGAATTTGATTTCCTTTAGCCAAAAATCACACTTGGATAACTTGGCATAAAGGTGGTGCTCTCGCAGACGTTGAAGCACTGAATGCAAATGCCCGGCATGTTCTTCTTCGTTCTTTGAGTACACCAGAATGTCATCGATGAAAACCACCATGAACTTGTCCAATTCCGGCATGAAAACAGAATTCATCAGGTACATGAAATATGCTGGTGCATTTGTCAGCCCGAATGACATCACCAAGAATTCATATAGCCCATATCTGGTTGAGAATGCCGTCTTCGGAATATCACTTGCTCGTATTTTGATCTGATGGTAGCCAGAGCGAAGGTCTATCTTGGAAAACACCTTGGCCCCGACCAACTGGTCAAAGAGAACATCAATACGAGGCAAAGGATACTTGTTCTTGATAGTTACCGCATTAAGAGGGCGGTAATCTATGCACAGCCTCAAGCTTTCATCCTTCTTCTTCACAAACAGTGCTGGACATCCCCAAGGCGAAGTGCTTGGGCGAATAAAACCCTTATCCAGCAACTCTTGCAATTGCTTCTTTAATTCTGCCAACTCAGCGGGTGGCATTCGGTAGGGCCTCTTGGAAATTGGGGCCGTTCCCGGTTGCAACTCGATGGCGAATTCAATATCCCGGTCCGGTGGCATTCCTGGCAATTCATCAGGGAAGACATCTGCATACTCACAGACCACTGGGATCTTCTTCAGGGGTAACTCCGTCATAGAGAAAGCACATGACTGAGAAGAACCCTGACTAGGCAGAATCAAAGTGAAATTCCCACAGAAAGGAGAATTAACTTCCACGGTACGACTGGCTACATCAAGCACAACTTGGTGCAAGGTCATCCAATTTGCCCCTAGAATAATGTCCACATTTTCCAATCCCAACACAAGAAGAGTGGTTTTGATAATGTGGCTTCCCAGTTGAATAGGCACACTTTGGTTTAATTGATTAGTTGCAATTTTACCCCCAGGTGTGACTATCATGAATGACCCTTTTGAGTGAGAGAATGGCAGTTTGCATTTAGCACTGAACTTTTGGCTAATGAAACTATGAGATGCACCAGAATCAAACAGAATTAAAGCAGGTTGATTATGAACTGAAAAGGTACCGGTCATGATAGGAGCTCCTTCTGGTACTTCCTCTAGAGTAGTGAAGTTGAGCTTCCCTTGCCTGACTTGCACCTTCTGCTTTCTTCCCTTGTCTTGATTTGGTGCTGGCATCTGCCTCTGCTGGTTCCTGGGACAATTCTTGGCATAGTGGCCCACATTGCCACAAGTGAAACACTTGTTCCAATTGCCCTGGCGGAACTGCTGCTGCTGCGGAGGCTGATTGTTCCTTGGGGCGGGAGCTGGGTAGCGGTTGGGTGCCGGCTGCTGCTGCTGCTGAGGTGGCCTGATCACCCATCTGCCTGCCTGCTGCTGAAAACACCTGCTCTGATTGTGAGAAACAATCCGGAACCTCTGAGCCTGAGCGGATGGTGCTGCCATTGGTGCCTTTCTCTTCTTCTCTGCCCGGTGAGCAACAATGCAATCCTCCTGGGAGATGGCCATGTTGACCAACTCATTGAAGCTATCAGCCCGGACAGTGTTGATTCGTTCCCGTAGCTTGGTATTGAGACCCCTGCGGAAGCGATCCCTCTTCTTTTCATTAGAATCAGCATGATACCCTGCATACTGGCATAAGTCGTTGAAGGCTTGTGCATACTGCAGTACCGTGCGGGTTCCTTGATTAAGGGCCAGAAATTCATTCAACTTCCGATCAAGAATGCCAGCTGGAATGTGGTGTCCTCTGAAGGCAGTCTTGAATTCCTCCCAAGATACCTCATGATCAGCGGGGAGCATAGCACGGAAGTGGTCCCACCAAGTTCGAGCAGGGCCGCGAAGCTGCTGTGCGGCGAAGCGAGCCTTGGCCTCATCAGGGCAGTCTCCTGTGAGGAGGGGAAACTTGGACTCACGACGCGGAGCCACACGTCGGCGTCCAACGGATCCTCTGCCTTGGTGAACAAGGGCGGCTGCGTGCTCAGAAACTCCTGGTATGTTACCATAGCCGGAGGTCGCTGATGCTGGCCTCCACCATGATGTTGTTGGTGGGGCTGGCGTTGCAAGAGCTGTCGCAGAATCACATTCTGCTGGGCCATCAGCTCCTGCACTGTGGGAGCTGGGGGAGGTGGCGGGGGAGCTTGCTCGTTCTGCCCGCGACGCTGCCTAGTTGCCATCTGAAAACAGAGATTGTTGCCATTGTTATCCCAACTCATAGCTTCGAACGACAAGATATCACCTCATATGGAAGGAAAATGCCATAATCATAATATTGGGTTCGAAAAGAAGGTAACATGGTGACAAATATCCCACAGATTTCAAAAGTTTACAGGGTTACATCAATCAGGGGAAAGTACCCATACGCCTAGTCCAAAATGTGATACTACTAAGCTTGCATAGGTTTCTATCCGCCTAAAAATGTCAAAGCGACTGCTTAACCCTGAGCGGTGGAAGCGACACTGGATACGGGTGAAGGAGGCATCGCGGAGGTAGTCCCATTGGCACCAGGGGCTGGTCCTAGCTCCTCGGGAGCCTCTTCTCCCTCGCTTCCTGCTTCATTGGCCTCCATCTCCAGGTGGTGCATGTCCAAGTGGTCATTTGCTTCCTCGAGTTCCCTCTGCACATCGTGAAGCTGGTTCTCCAAGACATCGATAGTGTTGTCTCGGATCTCCACTTGCTGCTCCAGGGTGGCAATGCGCTGGTTCAGCCTCTCCACCTGCAGATCCTTCTCCACCAACTCTGTGGATAGGTCGACCACAAAATCTTCCCGACTGTAGAGAGTGAGCTTGGCAGTCTGAGCGGTGTTAGCAAGAAGTGTCATAGCATCGCTCTGAAGGGCCTGAAGGCGGTACAGCACACTCATGCACTGAACAGTGACCCTCCCAACCAAGTCAGGATACATTGCCCACACATCCTTCACATGGCTCACGCGGTTACACCACATGGGATCATCCTTCTTCTCAGCAGGGAAGAGTCCCAAGGGGTGCATCACCATTTCCAGGGGATGGTAGCCACAGAAAGTCGTCAGAGTCTTCATGGCCGCTGCCTCAACGGTGTCGTCCGTCCTGAGTCCAATCGTCTCAGAGTCAAGAGAACGCCAACCCGGCTGAAGGGGATGAGCCTCCAAAGTTAGCCAGACCCGACAACGAGGTACTCGATGCTCCTCATACAACTGCACCGTGTACAAAGGGGGCGTAGGGTAACCGGCGGAGTTAAGCACTTCCCACAAGATGGAGGGAAAGCCATCGCGAGAAAGGAAGTCAGAACTGAAACGAGAGTCTCCTCCACTGGCGGGGGTGGGTGAATTCATCTGCGGAAGGGAATCAAAGATAAAGATTATGGTGGAAGGAAAAAGAAAAAGAGAGCCCGGATGGTTTTAAAGAAAGGGGGTTAGCTCAAATTTTAATTCCTCTTTGGGTTTTATAATGCATGCATGCTGGAAGAAACGTTGCCTCTCAAAAGAAAGATAGGGTGCCTTTTTAGGGCATCCTTAAAATATAAGTATTGGCCCATGGGGCCTAATTAATTAGCCACCTATTCCTCCCTCTATTCCTAAAGCCTTTCGTCCTAGGTCTAGCGGTCTAGTCCTGTCGATCCGTAACAGTTTCTAGGCAAGTTTTAGGTTTTGGAAATTGGTATTCATGGTTTATTGTCCTTCTCTATGGTGGAATTTGCTCCGATACCAGCTGTGGCAGAACCACCCGAATTATTCCAGCTTAAGTGCCTAAGTCACGCCTCAGGGGCCGTAACACACTTAAATCGGAATAACCCGTCAGTCCCTCAGATCTAGTCTGATAGAGCCACTTAACCAGGATCAAATTCCACAATCCCACTCGAAGGTGAGTCACAGAAGAAATACAATAAAACAGGAAACCTCAAATTAAGTACTGAGTTATTACATAAATCGGAGTTTTTGAGTAGCAAATAAAGTTCACAAAATAAAGTGCAGCGGATAATCGATGTCGTCGGTAATGAGGAAATGGGCAAGGCCTAGCCCACTACTCCTCATGCTCCTCTCCTGCCGGAGCAACATCCCACTCGACCGTCCAACCCGGTGGCAGGGTGGTAGGCCAAGTCACACCATCAACCATTTCCTGAATGGTACCTGCAAAATGGTGCCACAAGCAAGGCTGAGTATACTAATACTCAGCTAGACTTAACCGGTGTGAGGAGTCTACTCCTCTACCTCTAGACTATGCAGCTGTTTGGCTGAGGGGTTTGGTTTGCCAAAAGCACTAGCTGTTTCTAAAAGCAAATTTTAGCTTTTCAAATTCTATCATCATTAACTTAGCTAGATTTGCTCCTTCTAAGCATACATGGTAACAATCAATTAGTTCAATCAACAAGTTATCTCATGTAACCACATTTCACTTCTTACTCGATGCAGTACAAGGAATCAAGCAGTCTCATTAGCTGCGAGAAGCAGACGATTCGAATCGAGTTTTATCCTTGCAAGGTAAACCTAAACACACGACATGTCAGGGCACTCCGTCCCCACACACGTCAACCGTCCCCATCGATCCCCCGTTCGCGTCCAGGCCTCACCGCCTTGGCATACAATGCTCCACTGACCCCGGCTGCCGCCGTGCAGTGACCGCACTTGTATCCACCATAGCTAGCATGGGAGACCCAGTCTCAGGTCGCATGAGGGATAAAGTCCGCGCCCGGCTTCACTCAGGTACTAGGTTTACCGGTTACCATTTTTCCCGACATGTGCTTAGTACGTTCAAAAGCTTGACTCAGGTATCCACACATTAATCCTTAATTCATTTTTCCCGTCTCATGGACAAGGCATCCTCCCTGGATCCAAGTCCATAGACCAACATAAATCCCGTTATCAAGATGAATACAATCAATTCCTGACCTCGCGCGAGTGCTAGAAAATCACTCGACTTCTACCGAGATCCTGATTAGCAAGCAGCTACTCGACCTAGCATACTAGTATTCATCTCAAAAAGGAATCCTAAGTTCATGCAACTAGAGGTTTCAGGCAACTCCTACACTTAAGTGCACATTGCAATCCTACAAGCATTAATTGTAGTAAAGTAGCATATAATAACATGGTTATGCATAAAACCAGGGCTTGCATTCAATTGCTGGGGCTGCGGGGAGATCCTCGATAGCAGCCTCTGAAGCCTGCTCCTGGTCCTCCTCTCGGACAGGTCCTTGCTCGGGGATGAGCACGTACTCTCCGTCGGCAAGATTACAATCTAATGAATGCAATGCGTAAGATATATGCATGATATGATATGTGCTTTTAGAAATTACAACTTTAAAGGTGTATGATCTTTTGAGTTTAAACAAGTTAACTTTACTTATGTAAAACCCTTTAGTGGTATACTTGGTAAATTGGGTTAAACTTAGCTAAGGTAAGTGGTAGGTTTATTTTTTGGGGTTCCACTGAATTCCTTTTAAGTCTTAGGGATAAATGATAAGTACTCAAGTTAGACTTATTGAGGTGGGGTTTATTTCTTCTTTCCTTTTTCTTTTATTCTTTTAATGTTTTGGAGTAGGTTTGAACTACAAGTTGCTTTTATAAAATTCAAACAATTCTGCAAAAATTACAGTGGCTTGTTACTGGTGTGTGTTGCTCTGTCCCAAAATTTGGGGATCAGAAGGTGAATAGTTTTCTCTGGACAAAATTATCAAACTCTAGGGCAGAAGGGGTGCTTTGAACTACAACTACTATTTAACAGTGGGTAATTCTCTAAAACTTATTTTTGCTGGCTTTTAGGTGTTACAACATGACTTGATACAAATTTATAGCCATTACTACCTTTTAATTATTTTTCTATGGTTTTCTCAAGTTTCTAGCCAAATGGGTGCTTTCTACTACCACTATATTTGAAAAATATCAAACAACAGAGTTCTTATTTTTCATAGTTAGTATTTTGTGCAAGAGCAATCATTTTGAAGTTTGGCTTCTTTTTGCTTAAGGGAAGGGGTGGTTTGCATTATTTGAATTAAGTGGCCTTCCTCCTAAATCATTTGTAATAGGTATGGGTTTGCTTCTTTTTCATGGGTTTGCATTTTTCTCTGGTAGTTTATCTCATCATGGACTTAGCTAATTTTTGGTTGCCCATTATCACATTAATAGGGGTTGTTCATGATTTATTTGGAAAATGCCTTATTATCACTTTGTATTTAGTTTCCTTACTTAACAAGTTGGGCTGAGGTGCTCTGTATTTTTGTAGTGGGGCTCTGGTGGTTATAAGTCCACTAGATTTTTATTAATCATTTTTGTTATAGTTTTGTAACTCTAATAATTGATTTTCAGTCCATATAAGGCTAAACAAATCATTTTAATTTAAAACTGGTCCAAATTAATGGTATCTGTATTTTTCCTAGGTTCTCTGTTACATAAGTAAACTAGGAAAAATAATCTTAATCACTGTTCAATAATTTCTAATGCCTTTCTGATTTTCTCTAAGTTTTGGGTAAAATATCTTTAAATGGAAAACTACACCATATTTTCCAATGCTGGGGTTCCTACTATTTTTAAACAGTGTCTAAATGAGGTTTAAATATCTACAAATTTTCTTAAGCTCAGCACAAAAGAAAAACTAATTTTCCTTAATTAAACAAGGTTTAGTGGGTTTCTGTTTTTAATTTTAAACTTTAAAATTTAGAACAGAAAGCATAGGGTTTACTATTTTTAAATGATAGATCATAAAATTCAGGAGCTAGCAAAATTGGTTTGACAACTTTTTATTAAGATTTCATCAAGTTATGGATTTTCTAAGTTCTCTGGTCATTTTAAAAAAAGAATAACAGAATTGATTAAATGGAAATCCACTTTGCACTGGGGTCCCTGGCGGTTTTCTAAGTTTTCTTCGCGAATCAGTCCTTAGGTTACTATTCACAAGAGTCACTGACATTACAGAAAACCCCTCGGGTTCTACAAATCCTAACCCGAGGTCCTTCTTCTACCTTAAACAGTAGTCGCGGCGGAGAAAAGGGCGGAGGGGCTTACCGGCGGCGAGATTGCTCCGGTGAAGTGGTCGAGGACGAAGGGGAGGTCTCGGGGATCACAACGGTGTGCGGAACGCCGTCGGAGATGGCCGGAGTCGGTCGGTCCACGCGCGCAGGCGGGGATGCTCGTCGGCGGCGAGGAGACCGGCCTGGTCACGGCGAGATAGTTCAATCAAATGGGTCAGGGAGGTCCATGGGATGCCAGAGAAGCTATGAGCGCAAGGAATTGGTCGGAGACTCACTGGATAGCTCGGTCCACGCGCGACGGCGGAAGACCGAAGTCCGGTGAGGTCGATCTCGGGCCTCCGGTGAAGTCCGGCCGGGTCCGAGGGCTTGGCAAGCTTCACGGGCTACTGGCGGAGCTAGCCGAAGCACTGGCTTGCCCAGAGGATGGCTGGAATGGGCTGGCCACGGTGGCCGAAGCTCTGGCGGCAATGGCGGGCAGAATTGAGCTCGCCGGAGCTAAGGGAAAGTGGCTGGCCGGTGAGGGTGAGTGCGGGGCGAAGTGGGGCGCGCCTGGGAAGGCTTTATAGGCATGGCGCGGTGCACGGGCGGTCGTGGACCGGCGAGTGCGCGCGGGCGTGCACTGGGAGGCGCGGTGCGCGAACGGGCGTGAACCAGGGGTGTCAGCCACGGTCGAACACGTGTTCCCGTTGCCTCTGCCCCTGTTCAAGCGCCGATTGGGAGCAAATCTTCGCGAATTTGGGCAAGATCGCTGCAAGGGATTTGTTCACCAGACCAAGCTTTGTCTTTTGTGTATGGACGACGTGCGGTTTTAGGCTAGGGACAGGGAGTTGTAACGTCACCAAGGTGCCAGTGTCAGAATGCCTGGTCCCGAGGTTAAGCTGCGCCAAAACCATGCCAAATGAATTTGGTTTGAGTTCAAACTTTCCCAGAATGTGTTCAAAGGAATTTGGCACAACTTTGATATTTGGACCTTCTGGCTTTGAGTTTTGAAAAACAGAGAACACAGTTGATCTTTGAGAAGAGGTCTGAAATTCAGAAATTCAGAAATCTGAATTTCTCCAAGGGTTCATAGATCAAGGGCTGATTTGGGGATTTAGTTAAGTTATTTTGGCTAAGCCTTCTCAATCTTTCTTGTTGCTCAATAAACATACTTTAAATTTTATAATTGGCTCAACTCAAGATTTTAAACTTTTCATCCCCTTTTTCTTATTTTCTTAAATTTTGTTCATTGGGCTTACTTAGGGTTTTTAATTAGGGTTGCACAATCTTATCTTTTAAAGGACTCAATTGTTTTGATCATGACACTTTTAAGTATATACTTGGTGAATTCTTTCTTACTTAAGTTATTTTGATGCTCATGCTTACTTTGGTTCACATAAAATAATGGTTCTTGGTTTGGCATTTGAGAGAAACCCTAGGTGACACTGGGGTGTCACAACTTGTGATCAACCTGGCAACGGTGAATAGGTATCAAAATAATACTCACCTTTCTTTTAGGTAAATCCCTTAGCCACAAGTTTAGCCTTGTATTTATCAACATTACCATCTAGTTTCAGTTTTTTCTTAAATATACATTTACATCCCACAACTTTACACCCAACTAGCAAATAACATATTTCCAAAGTACCATTTGTTAGAATGGACTCCATTTCATTATGGACTGCCTCCTTCCAGCACTCTGCATTTGGTGATGCATATGCCTCTGCAAGGGTTTTTGTGTATCATCCACAAGATAAACAATAAAGTCATCACTAAAGGATTTTCAGTCCTTTGTCTCTTGCTCCTACGAGGACCTACCATACTGTTATCCTCAATGTGTTGTTTAGTGTAAGCAGGAGGTAAAGAAAGTGGAATAGGTTCAGGAGTATAACTAGTAGATGCCTCGCTACGTGTTGCAACTCTATCCTTTATAGGAAATGTCTTCAAAAAATGTGGCATCATGAGATTGAGTCACGTTGTTAACATGCACATCTAGAAAATCAGATTTAATCACCAAAAATATATATGCTGCACTATTGTGCGCATATCCAAGAAAGACACACTTAACAGTTTTTGTCCCAGTTTTGGTTTCTTGCATGCAGGTACATTAACTTTGGCTAAGCAGCCCCATGCACACAGAAATCAAAGAGCGGGCTCTCTACCTTTCCATCCTTCATAAGGTGATTTATCATCCTTAGCTGATGGAACTCGACTTAGAACAAAGCATCTGACTAAAATAGCATCGCCCCACCATGACTTAGGTAAACTAGAACTATTCAACATGGTATTAATCAAGTCTGTCAAAGTTCAGTTTTTCTGTTCAGCCACCCTATTTGATTGAGGAGAGTAGGGAACTGCTGTACCATGGATGATTCCATGTTCAGCACAATATTCACCAAATTAATTAGAAAGATACTCCCCTGTATCGGACTTAATCCATTTAATTTTCTTTTCTAGTTGGTTTTCTACCTCTGCCTTATAGATCTTAAAACAATTAAGTGCATCATCTTTCGTTTTAATAAGATAGAGCTGACAATATCTAGTAGCATCATCAATAAATTTAATGAAATATTTCTTTGCAGCTCTCGTCAAAATTCCATTCATTTCACACAAATCTAAGTGAATGAGATCTAAAGGTGCAAGACTCTTCTCTTCCACGCTCTTAAAAGGATTACGTGGTTGCTTAGCTTGCACATAGCATGGCACTTTGATCTCCTAACAACAGAAATTTTAGGAATCAAATTAAACTTAAACAATTGGATAATACGATCAAAATTAATATGACAAAGTCGAGAGTGCCAAATAGCAGCATCTCCTTCATTCAATTCAGAATATGAAATTGAGTTTGCCACATTATTACAATTATCAACCACTGAAAGGCGGAACAAACCACCACTGTCATAACCTTTGCCAATAAAAATCCAAATTTTAAAATAATAAATTTGGTTGACTCAGACACTAACTTAAAGCCACCATGACATAAAAGAGAACCACTAATAAAGGTTCCTATTTATTTCAGGAACGTGTTGCACATTCTTCAATTTGAAAGAGTCTTTCTAGAGGTCAACTTCAGATCGACTTTCCCTATTCCATGTACAACAGTCCTTGACCCATTGCCCATCAAGATGGCGTTAATGTCAGTAGCGTAATAAGAAGAAAATAAATTTAGATCAGAACAAACATGTACATTGGCTCTAGTGTCTTACCATCAAGATGGTGCTAATGTCAGTAGCGTAATAAGAAGGAACATACCTCGAATTCCTAGCATAAAAAATAACCACATTTGCAGTTTTCTGACCATCACCTTTCTTGCCCTTCCTATTGCGGCATTTTCTGGCTATGTGACCAGATTCACCACACAAAAAGCAAGTCAGGTCTGCAAGCTTTTTCTTCTTAAAACCAGTGTCCTGCTTGCATTGGCCTTTGGTTTCTAGTTCATCTTGTTTATGTTTTTCCCACCAGATTTCCCTTCAATCATGTTGGCATTAGAGGTGCCACTATCCATTGGACCAGAACAAGGCACATCCTTGGATCATGCCTTCTCCACAACATCAAGAGTGGCAATTAGACTTTCAATAGTCATTGCCTCTTCTTTGTTTGAGAGCCGTGGCAAAACTCCTCCAAGCAGGAGGTAGTTTGGCAATGAAGCCACCAACCACGAACTTGTTAGGCAAGAGCAAGACATAGTCAAAGTGTGCAAGTTCCCCACCAGAAGCTGGTTTTCATGAGCCTGTTCCATGACTGAACGGTCATCGACCATCCTGTATTTATGGTATTTCTTATTAACATAAAGTTCACGTCCAACATCTGATTCTGTATATTTTCGGTCTAGGACCTCCCAAAATCACAAGCCACTTCATGGTGCATGTGTGTGTCATATAGTTGATCTGACAACAGTGTCAAGATACAACCAACATAGGTAGAGTTATTTGACGCAAAGTTACGGTCCTGCTCCTCAGTGAGAGGAAGAACTAGGGAAATCACCCACCAGATCCTCAATGATATGAGGCAGAACTTAACCCTAGTCTGTCATCTATTAAAGTTTTCACCACCGGCAAATCGCTCAAGTTTCAGTGCATCCGAAGGTCTAGCCATGTTAATTCTATCAGGTTTTTGGATTGTTACAAAATTAATAGGGCCTAAGATTATTTTGATAATGTAGCATAAAACATAAAAACCAGATCTACTGGCAGATAATATTCATAATGTTAAAACAGAACATATCTAAACTAACTCAACAAGATCAACACATAGAAGAAGAATCGACAACGGTCTTATGGTTAGATCCGTTGTCGATTCTTCTTCTATGCGTTAATCTTGTTGAGTTAGTTCAGGCTTGTTCTGTTCTAACGTCATGGATACTATCTTCCAGTAGATCAAGTTTTTATGTTTTATGATGCATTATTAAATTAATCTTAAGCCATGTTAATTTTGTAACAAGTGCTTCCAACTTCTCAATTGTCGTATCAGTGGAGCTGAAAGAGATATTGTACTATCGTACATGTACTGCTATACACCCAGATGACTATTGGACCTCGGCAGCCTTGATCCTACATCTGCCATGCTTTATGTCTCTAGAGTTAACGAGGATAACACTAATTGTAGCCAAAGACGATTAGATTATTATAGACATATTTTATGAGAGTTTCGGTAGCTTCGTATTTAGAAAAAATAATTTTAGATCCACTTTTTTCAAATTAAATGTTTCTGCATTCATGTAGATTTATCATAAAGCAACTTTACAAATTCCGTAGAACTGCTTCTATTTGATCAATGGATCGATTTCAGATCCAAAACATTTAATGTCAAAAATTTTGGGATCTAAGAAATCTACTATATAGCAATAAAATGTGCAACCATGCCGCACTATATCTTTGATGCGACATTATTGGCTCGATGATCAGTGGAAAACTGTTGTTGTAGGTGATGACCTTCTTAGGTGGAGCGATTCATTAGTGGTCTGATGGTTGTTAGGCTGAGAATGCGCGTTAGGTTGAAGATACAACACATAGATCATCAACCAGTGTCACATGGAAGCCAGGTGCCACGTGTCGCATATGATTTTCTTTCTATCGCCACACCTAGTACACCTTTCATATAATTGGCTACATGTGGTTATGACAATGAGATTGCTACACGAATCCTACCAGTTCAAGCATACACATTATAGATTTTGCTTGACATATTGTGGCCCCTTTGATTCTTGAGACCTCCTAGCCCTAATGAAAGAAACAACACTCTCTGCAGTCTATTCGTGTGCGCGCACACACATAGGTACAAACTTCCTCCCTCTCCCTCTATTTTCTTTTTCTTTCAGCCACAGTACCATGTGTCATGGTGGTAGACCATTTTATAGCACGAAGGCTCTAATTTTATTTGTGACTCGCAATTGAATCGTGTAATTATTTCCATTATTAAATAACACATTTGAAAAATGTGTGAGATAATCTATTACAACATTAATGTCTCCCTTTACAACATGAACACTATAGTTATTTACACAATTTATTGCAACATGAATGTCTGCTTTCACCAAATATATGATAATTTAAGTATTTGGACATGTACATCCCTATTAATTATTGAGGGGTCTTTAGGGGGTAAGTGAAAAAAATATCAAGAGACAGGCTCATCACGAAGAGCTCATTTCTTCATAACTTTCTATACATATTATTTCTTAATTGTATTTATGATCTAGGGGCGGTCTCTTAACTGTCCCTTATACATGGAAAACCGATCAAGGGCTCAAGGTTGTACACGCCATGGTTCATTTTATTGATTATTAGTTACTAGTCCATTAACTTATGCTTATGTATGGGTAGAATATTGGAAACATAAATACTAGGACCAGAAGTTCATGTTTAATATGTACATTTAATTAAATATCACAACTACCTATTTAGACTTTATAATCTATATCCCGTTGTGCTGAATTTAATGACAATTACATTGTACATGTGTCCATGAATTGTAAATGTATTTTTGAACACTTAAAGTTATACAAAAGGATACTACAATTATTAATTTCTAACGCAATATATGTTGTCAATTGCTGAAAACAATCAATAAATATCATCTCTCAAGAACTTTGAATACAAATGTGTTCATACAAGTTTATGGCATAAAGTTGACATAATTTGACTATTGTGTTGAATTTATGAATTGTCCTTTCTTAAATGCACTTATCATTGTTGGATAGAGGGGTCATATTTTTGTCCGTAGGTACCTATAATTTTGTCCCTCTCTATAACACTCATGTGCATGCAACATTTATATTTCAAATCTTACCTTAAATTACAGTGGTTTTTAGTTGCTTCTTATGTCTCCGCAGTTGTGGAAACCTTGACCCTACAATTTTGTTGTTCACCTTGACCCTACAATTTTGTTGTTCAGGTTAATGCGACTGAATATTATACTGCTATCATGTTTCCAACTAAGGCCATGTTCCAAACCTCTAAAACTAATAGTTAATAATTAAAAAGAGCTGAAAGGTTTAGAATAGGTCAGCTAATGGCCAAGCTAATTGTTAGCTATACCCACAAATAATCATTAGTTATCAGCTAATGGCCAACGCAGCTAAAACTAGCACATATGTGGTTGATTACCAAATTGCCTTTGGCCTTTTTTGCCTGTTCGCTCGATGTTTCCCCAGTTCGAAGAAGTCAACATTTCTATGATATTTATAATATTTTAAATTTGTGTTTGTAACTTATTATCTAAATATTCATACCAACAGTAGTAGCGTACTAGCGAGAAACATGACTAAAAATAAAGAAAAAGATTCGTAAGGATTTTAGCTTATCCGAATAATCTATTAGCTTTAGGTTTGAACACCGCAACTAATAGTTAGCCCACTAATTCATTTAATAACTTATTAGCTGGCTAACGATTAGTTCTAGAGGTTTTGAATAGGGCCTAAGACATGAGACACCCATCATGTATTTCATGTGTTGTGTATGCGCCATGGTGGAGCACCTAGATCGTCCTAGTATCTATGATCAAGCATTGCTATCAATTGATATCTATAAATTGACCTTTGTTTATAAAGGAATATCTTATTAAATTTCCGAGCGCACTATGTCATAAAGCCTTTAGAATAATTCATTGAGTTTTTGCTATATTTGTGTTTTATCTTTTTTTCTTTGCAAATGCAACCTCTATGGCAACATATACCTGAAGTACTAAACATGTAGACATTTTTAATCCTATAAGAGTGAAGTTGAGATAGAAGCAATTTGTTTTCTTTCTCAAATTTATTTTTCCTGTGCCATATTTTGATAAATAAAAAAGTTATCACACAACATTTGAGCATCAACATAATTCAAGAAACTCAAGACAAAAGTAAAATAACCGACATGAGTGCAACACCTGCCAACTCATTGCACCATCTGGACAATAGAGCACTTGTTAAAGAAAAAAAATGATGTGTGGCTTCATGATCAGTGGAATGTCATTGTTGCAGGTCACGGCCGACTTGGGGAACAATTCCTAAGTGCTCGATCGGTTGTTGGGCCAAGAATGCGCGTTGGGTTGAAGATGTCACGTGTAGATCATCATAGCGGGGTCGCATGAAAGCAAGGTGACACACCGTTGCATAGGATTTTGTGTCGGTGACCACACATGGTACATCTTTCATATGACTGGCTACATGTGGTTCTATCTCTAAGGTAGCTACACGAATCCTAGTAGTTCAAGCATACACCGTACAACTTTTGCTTGCCACATTGTGCTCCCTTTGATTCTCGAGACCTCCCAGTCCTAATGAAAGAAACAATATTGTATGTGGTCTGTTCGCACACACATGCATAAGCACATACTTCCTCCTTCTCCTCTTTTCTATTTCTATCCGCTACGGTTTTACAAGTGACTTATAGTTACCATGTATGTGTTCCATGATGGTAGACCATTTTATAGCACGAAAGCTCTAATTTATTTGTGACTCGATGGAATTGTGTAATTATTTCCATTGTTCAATATCACAATTAAAAATGTGTGAGATTTGATAATCTATATTGTAGCATTAATGTCCCCCTTTACACCATGAATAGTATAGTCATTTCCATAATTTATTACAACATCAATGTCTTCTTCCACCAAATCTATGATTCATGTTAATGATTGTAGTTACTAGTCCATTAACTTGTTCTTGGGTCGTGTTGTTTTTCTTAAACGATGCTAATGTAAATCCAACCTTGCGGTGTGTGTGTCGGGGTGTGGGTGCCTAAGCCTTTGGCTAGGCTACTGTATCTTTCTCCTCGTTTTAATGAAATGATGTGTATCTATCTTGCGTATTCGAGAAAAACTTGTGCTCATGTATGGGTAGAGTATTGGAAACATAAATACTATTATCAGAATCATGTTTAATATGTACATTTAATAAAAAACATAACTCTGTTTGCTATCTCTTGTTCATTTTCTAACACAAATACCTATTTAGAATCTATAATATATATCCAGTTGTGCATAACTTAACAACAATTATTGCATTGTCCATGTGTCTAGGAATTGTTAAATTTAATTTTTACACTTAAAAATATACAGAAGTATACTACGATTATTAATTTCAAATGCAACTTATGTTGTCAATTGCTCAAAACAATCAATAAATAACATCTCTTAAGAACTTTGAATACAAATATGTTCATACAAGTTTATGGCATAAAGTTTACATAATTTGACTATTGCATATCAAAATTTATGACTTCTCCTTGCTTAAATACACTTACCAATGTTGGATATAGGGATCATATTTTTTCCATAGGTATCTATATTTTTCTCCATTTCTAGCTATAACACTCATGTGTGTGCAATACTGATATATTTCAAATCATAGCTCAACTTATAGTGCTTTTATTTGTTCCTATGTCTCCACAATTGTGGAAACCTTGATCCTTGATGGTGGGTGAAGGCCTCTAAATGTCACGCTTGTTGTCAATGTGCTTGAACAAATCAAGATGCATGGTGGCACATATAATGAATATTTGTTAAGTGAAGGTGCTTCTCAGTGTCAAACCAGGCTCGACAGGATGTCACAGTGACCTTTTTCCGTCCATTTCCAGTTAGTAGTCGTCGCATGTATGGCAACCATTGGTCAGCTGTTAATTAGTAGCTTATTGGCTCCCTGGTGGAGCAATTTGTCTTTCTTCCTCTCCTGATTGGTACTCCTTACTCTCCCTCCTTTCCCTCTTCGTCATCGTGTATATATGTGGTGCACCATTTTAGGCACGAGCTTCAGCTGCCCTCGACTGTCTCAATTTTCTATCATTTGGCCACACCTATCTGCAAAGCTACAACCATTTTTTATTGGATTCTTTCTAAATTTATATCGATCTATCAATTGTTGCGCTAATATTTGATGTCCCCATCTATTGAGTCTACAACTATAAATGCTCCTCGGCTAATTCTGATGTGTGCGTACATCTTAGTAGTACCACTCCTATGTGATTTGCCCCTTCAATCTTCTTTGATGCACCAAAAAACAATATGAGTGTCACGACTGGAATTCGGCTCATTGCCGAGTGCTAAATAATTTGTCGAGTGTTTTGTTTCGGCCACTCGGTAAAAAAACACTTTGCTGAGTGCCAAGCAAAAAAACCCTTAGTAAAAAACACTCGGTAAAGAGTGTTTTATTTTTGACACTTAGTAAAGAGTTTCTCTTTGCTGAGTATTTTTTGGACACTAGGTAAAGAGCTTCTTTGTCGAGTGCCTTTTTTCAACACTAGGCAAAGATAATTTAAAAATCACATTTTGAAGCAATGAATTAATTCAAATGAAAAAGTTTTCAACTACAAATTTGTATAACTCACCAAGATGTACAATTTATATTTTGATCATTTCTTCATATGACAAAATAAAAGTAAATTTGTTTATAAAACCTATATCTCTCTCGTAGTTGATGAAACTACAAGAGAGATGTACAAGATTTGTGAATAATGTTATAACAATCATGTGAGATGAACAAATGATCAAGCAACAAAAAAAACCTTTGTAGATCTTGATAAGTTATAGAATTTTGTAGTTGACAACCTTTTCATTTGAAGTCATCTTGTCAACGAAAACTACGTCTGAATTTTTAAAATTTAAATTTATATTTTGAAAACGATCTCGAATGGAAAAACCACCAACATGAAAGTTGTAGGTCTTAAAAAGTTATGAAACTATGTAGTTGACAATGTTTTGGTTTGAAATCATCTTGTCATGCAAAACTATGTTTGAATTTTAAAATTTGAAATTTTCAAACTATTTCGGATGAAAAAACCACCAAAATAAAAATTGTAGGTCTTGAAATGTAATGAAACTTTGTAATTGACAATTTTTGAAGTGAAATCATCTTATCATAGAAAAATTCGTATGAAGTTTTCAAATTTTGTAAACGGCCTCGAATGTAGAACTATCAAAATAGAAGTTGTAGATCTTGAAAAGTTATGCAACTTTATAGTTGGCAACATTTTCAATTGAATTCAATTAGTGCCTCAAATAATCATGCGAGAGTCCTGTGTCACTCTTGACCGTGTGCACGACTGATATACCAGTTTTACACTCTGCAGATGTTGCACCCTTTACCCACAAGTCGTGCTACCCATTTGCCAAGGGATCGCGACTTCCAATTCATCTCTACCGAGGAGACGAGGCATGGTAGCACTACGAGGCCTTTACAAAGTTCCACTAGCTTCAGAAAACCCGCTACCGTTTCTGATAAGGGCAATATAAGAATCCCTCGTTCAAAAAGTCATCGCAGCATGATCGACCCGAGAACCTCCCTATACCACAGCTCCACTATCGCCCTTGCCCCTTTCGGATAAGATAGTCCTCCACTAGCTTTTCTAATTAGTCAACCAAGGGCATCCCATTCCACCCTCTAATTAGTCAACCAAGCTCCATGTTCCAATTAACACAATGATCTTGTCATGAACAATAATTAAAACAACAGCATAATTGGAACATGATCATAATTTAAATGTAACATTAATCTCAAAACTAGGTAGAGCAATAGCAAGTCTACCCAATAGTTCATTTGTTTGCAAGGGGTGGAGTAAACAGAACTAGGGAAACCTATTAGGTCCCATCAAATTATCCTGAGCATGCCACAGTGATTAACAGAGAATATTATTAGGTAAAGAAAAGTGATCAAGGGCACAACATGCCTGTGACTCGAGATCCCAGGTACTTCACCAAATTAATCTTTAGATTTTTCGTGACCTCACTGCTACTCGTAGCAATATATACAAATAGACAAGGAGTACATAAAAACAACAGTACACAAAACATGAGAAAACAACTGTGTAATAATATTCTACGCGCTGCTACGAGATCGTAGGTTCGAGAACCACAAAAATTAGAGTTATAGTTAATAAGATATGGTTTTGAAAGGTCTATGTGATCAAACTATATTTTGTTCATTTTTTATAAATCATGTGAAAAGATATTCTAAATAAATAATTATCTTAACTTTAATCTAAGCATAACTTGATTAGAGATCATATTTTAGTCAGTTTATAATTCTGAACAGCTTAGCAAGATTAATCAATCTAAACATGAGTTAAATAAAACTCTAATTATAAAAGTATGAAATATGGTACAACTAATGTTTCTATCGTGTAGATAATATTTTTATGAAGCTAACACAATTTGAACGGGGTAAAACGGAATTAAAACAGACATGTTACGAATTTTACAAGTCCTGGAATTACTTCTATCCTAAAAATCAATTTCAGACTTAATTTGATAAAAATACGAGTTCCTCTGGTCTGCGGATAGAAAACCAGAAAGGTCAGGGTCATTTCTATAAATTTTGGGATTTCTTGGCAATAGTCTTGCTATAGCTACGGACTGCGGGTTCATTTGAATAAAACAGAGGGGTTCGTTTGAAACTTTGCTCGCGAAGGGGGGTATCATTGCGCCTCGGTCGTCCGATTGCGCACCGGTGGTTAGGATTAGATCATTCATTAAAGAGAATCGGTATACTATGTCCGCCGCTGGATCAAGGATCCACAATCCTCACGCGACCAAGCCTCCCACATATGTCAACCCTCTGATGACAGACCAACAACATGGATCAAAACCACGAAGGGGTACGCCCCAGATCTAATCGTGGCCATTCCACGACGGATCAACGACCTACATGCCTTCTTCCCCTCCCAGCGGCCGGCTACGGCGGTGCCGCGCCCCCACGGCGAAGCCGTCACCGGAGAGACCTGACCGGCAACAACTCTGCCCAGTGAGTGGAAACGAACTCGAATGACTCGAATACCTAGAGGACATGTTAGAATTATAGGCATTTTCCGTATTATTTTAATTCCATAAATTAACATTATGGTGATGACATATAATAAATAATTAACCATATAAATCGTGATCTTAAATTGATCCATACCAATATGAATCAAGAGAACATAGAGCATGTGAATTATATAAATCATATAAATACGATAAACATGTATACTGACTGAACAAATGAAAATAAACAGATAGAAACATAAATAGCATGACTGTAAAATTAAAACAGACAGATCTATCATATTATGATAAGACATAACAGATAAGATAAAATCATTCCTACATATGAAGCAGCATAGAAGAATATATGAAACATATATAATATCCAGAACACAAAACAGTAAGTAAATAAAACGATCATACCCTCCGATGCGCTCTGATGATCCAGATCCTTGACCAGCTTCTTTTGTCATGTTGGAGATGTTTTGGGCAGTCGCGTAGACGCTCCCCAAAAACCTAATTGTCGATCCCCCGTGCAAGGTCTCGAATGGCACCGGCTTCGGAGGCACCTGTCCTCTCGCTTCTCTGTGCGCGCAGAGTCACGAGATGGAAATACCCTCACTCGGCGGCTGGACTGTGATTATGAAAGTGTTCTCGCGTGTACCGAGTGACAGGGGTGCTCCTCTATTTAACCTCTCGCAGAGGGAAGCTGAAGGAGAAAGGTCGCCGAGTCACGCCAAGAGTCGGCCAGCTCTAGCCGAGTTATGCCATGAGTCGGCCAGCTCTCGCCGAGTCACGCCATGAGTCGGCAGCTGAAGGAGAAGGGTCACTCGGCTGGCTGACGAAGAGACAGGGTCACTCGGCTGACGTACGCGGTTAGTGAGTGCTAAAAATTAACACAACCACACCACGCCCGCTTGCTTGCCTGCCTGCCTGCCTGCCTGCCTCGCCACGCCACGCCACGCCCGGTCCGGCCCGGTCGGCGGCGGCGGCGGCGCGCGCGCGCGCGTGTGGCACGCCCTTGTCCATTTTTTGACTTCTCAAGTTAAGTGGAATAAATCCCACCATATAAGTCAAGGCAAAAGACCCTTGGACTTCCAATGTGGTACTATTGGTATTCTTCACCATTACACACCATAGAGTTTATTCAATAAATGGGCCAAGCCCATAAAAGATTCAACAATCCCCACCAAACTCTATGGTTTGTAATGATGAAGTATCAGAATCACTATCCTTTGATATACCAGTGTTTCGATGGAGACTGTTAAGTTGAACATCCATCTAGAATAAGAGTTTCACTCATTCACAACTGAACAATGGACTATGCCTTGAATTGACAGTTTTGTGCGAAATAAGATTCACTCAAATCATTTGCTGATACTAGGCTGCAAAAGGGTATTCCCGCTTTTTAGAAGCATATAAGTCACACTTCAGTGCCTTTCATGAGTATTTAGGGATTACCCAAGTCCCATAGACTGTGACCAGCAGTCTGACTCATATAGGTGTATTCCTCAGAAGATGTTCTGTAGGACAACATCTCACCTTTATAAGACTCTTGGAATACATTAAGGTAAAAACCATCCTGCCTTACAGATAGGAAAGATGTGCATCAGAAATGAATTAAAGAAGGGATCTTTCCTCACAATCTTCTCCTAGCTTGTTTCTCCACTCTACTTCACGGGATCTCCGATCACATAGAGCAGGTTACCACTAGAGTAGATCTCACATGGGTCTCATACCCATTTACCTCGATGCACTTTCTATCACATTGCGTGATAGACCCTTAGTGAATTGATCTGCCAGATTATTTGATGTGTGGACATAATCCACAGTTATAACTCCGGAGTTTTTCAATTTTCTGACAGATTTCAATCTCCTCTTAGCATGCCTTGTAGACTTCATGTTATTCCTAGAACTGTTAACCTTTGTAATCACCGTTTGGTTGTCACAGTTCATGGAAATAGCCGGTATCGGTTTTTCAACTACCGGTAAGTCCAATAGGAAATCACGAAGCACTCGGCCTCAGCCCCAGCAGTGTCTAATGCTGCGAGTTCTGCTTCCATTGTAGACTTCGTTAAGATAGTCTGCTTGCAAGACTTCCAGGAAACAGCGCCACCTCCAAACAGAAACACATATCCGCTTGTGGCATAAAGCTCATCAGCATCAGAAATCCAGTTGGCATCACAATAGCCTTCCATCACTTTTGGGTTTCCGGTATAATGAATACCGTATGTCATAGTACCTTTCAAATACCGCAACACTCTCTCAAGAGCACGCCAGTGATCATCTCCTGGTTTCGACACAAACCGACTTAGCTTACTCACAGCATAAGAGATGTCTGGCCTTGTTGCACTTGCAAGGTACATGAGCGAGCCAATGATCTGGGAGTATGTCAATTGATCCCTTGCTATTCTCCGATTCTTTCTTAATAGCACACTGGGGTCATAAGGTGTTGGAGCAGGATCACAGTCACTAAAACCAAAGCGACTCAATACCTTTTCCACATAATGGGATTGTAACAAAGTTACCCCACCATCAGCTTCTCTAACAAGCTTGATGTTTAGAATGACATCAACCTCTCCCAAATCTTTCATCTCGAAATTGCTCGATAGAAGATTTTTAACTTCCTCAATCACATTGAGATTTGATCCAAAGATCAAAATGTCATCAACATAAAGGCACAGCATAACAGACTCACCCCCACCATACCGATAGTATACACACGTGTCAGATTCATTTACAACAAAGCCAGCTGCTGTAAGAGTATTATCAAATTTTTCATGCCATTGCTTAGGTGCTTGTTTTAGGCCATACAATGATTTTATCAACCTACACACCTTGTTCTCTTGACCTTCCGCAATAAACCCTTCTGGCTGATCCATATAGATCTCCTCATCCAACTCTCCATTTAGGAAAGCTGTCTTAACATCCATCTGATGAATGATAAGACCATAAGAGGCTGCCACGGCTATTAATGTGCGAATTGTAGTCAATCGAGCCACTGGTGAGTAGGTATCAAAGAAATCTTCACCCTCCTTTTGGGTATATCCTTTGGCCACAAGCCTTGCCTTGTACCTCTCAATTGTACCATCAGGCCTAAGCTTTTTCTTGAAGATCCATTTGCAACCTATAGGTTGACAACCATAAGGACGGTCAACGACCTCCCAAGTTCCATTAGACATAATAGATTCCATCTCACTCCTTACTGCTTCCTTCCATAAGTCAGCATCAGGAGAGGAATATGCCTCACTAATGGTAGTTGGTGTGTCTTCCACAAGGTACACTATAAAGTCATTACCAAAGGATTTTGCAACCCTCTGTCTCTTGCTCTTTCGAGTGACTATAGTGTCATCCTCCTTAGGTATGTGTACGTGAGAATCCTCAGCATGATCTATAGGAATCGACAGTTCGTGCTCATGGGGAATTATAGTCTCATGACTTGTATCACTAGGTGTATTCTTCATGGGAAACTCATTCTCAAAAAATGTTGCGTCTCTTGATTCCATGATAGTATCAACATACATATCAGGCACATCAGATTTTATAATTAAGAACCTATACCCAGTGCTGTGAAAAGAGTACCCAAGGAATATACAGTCAACAGTTTTAGGCCCAAGTTTACGCTTTTTGTTGATTGGCACATTCACTTTAGCCAAGCAACCCCAAGTGCGCAAATACGAGAGATTTACTCTTCTCTTTTCCCATTCCTTAAATGGAGTGATCTCTTTGTTCTTTGTTGAAACTCTATTCAGGACATGACATGCTGTCAAAATCGCCTCACCCCACCATGCCTTGGATAATCCCGCTGTACTCAACATGGCATTCACCAAATCTGTTAGAGTGCGGTTTTTCCTTTCAGCAATCCCATTGGATTGTGGTGAGAATGGCGGTGTCCTCTCATGAATAATACCATGTTCCACACAGAACTCATCGAACACATTAGAGAAATATTCTCCACCTCGGTCGGACCTTAAACGTTTTATTTTCCTCTCAAGTTGGTTCTCAACTTTAGCTTTATAGGCCTTAAAATAATTGAACGCTTCATCTTTTGTTTTTAAGAGATACACATAACAAAATCTAGTGGAGTCATCTATAAAAGTGAGAAAGTATCTTTTACCACCTTTGGTCAAAATTCCATTCATCTCGCACAGATCAGAATGAACAAGTTCTAGAGGTGCCAAACTCCTCGCCTCAGCAGCCTTGTGAGGCTTGCGGGGTTGTTTTGATTCAACACACACATGGCACTTAGACTTTTTGACCAAGTTAAATTTAGGAATTAAATTTATATTTGCTAACCGCATAAGACAGCCAAAGCTTGCATGACAAAAACGTGAATGCCATAAATCTGACTCATCAGAAAAATGAACAGAATTCACCAGTTTATTACACACATCATGCAGTGATAAGCGGAACAAGCCTCCGCAGTCATATCCTTTACCAACAAAAGTACCATGTTTCGACACAACACATTTATTAGACTCAAGAACAACTTTGTATCCATCTCGACATAGCATAGAAGCGCTAACGAGATTCTTCTTGATAGAGGGCACATGCTGCACGCTCTTCAATGGCACCGTCTTTCCCGAAGTAAACTTCAGAATGACCGTACCAACACCAAGAATATGAGCACGCGACCCATTTCCCATCAACAAGGCGCCAGACCTCCTGACCTGATAGGAAGTGAACATAGAGGCATTAGCACACACATGAATGTTTGCACCACTGTCCATCCACCACTCAGGTGAATTACAGACTGAAAGAACAAATGGTAAAGAATTACCATACCCATATGTTCCACCTTCAGTTTCAGTGGTTACAACATTAGCTGATTTCTTGTCTTGAGTGAACTTGCGATCAGGGCACTCTCTTGCCCAATGTTGATCACTGCCACAGACAAAGCATCCTCCCTTTCCCTTGTTATTGTTGTTCTTCTTTTTAAACTGTGCTGGTTGAACAGGTTTATTCGCGTTCTCTGGTTTGTTCTGGTTTTTCTTCTTGTTAAACTTGCGGAAGTTTCTCTTCTGCACCACATTAGCAGTAGAGGTCTCCACACCTTTTCCATTGTCCTTAGTTCTAGCCCTTTCCTCAACATCAAGAGTACCAATGAGCTCTTCCACATTGAACTCTTGTCTCTTATGTTTAAGAGAGGTAGCAAAGTCCTTCCAAGAAGGTGGTAACTTGGCGATTATACCGCCAGCCACAAACTTGTCAGGCAAAGGACAAGAAAAAAGTTCGAGTTCCTTAGCTAGTGCCTGAAACTCATGAGCCTGTTCCACTACAGATCGGTTCTCAACCATCTTGTAGTCATACAGCTGCTCCATGAGATACAGCTCTCTACCAGCGTCAGTAACTCCAAACTTTCCAACAAGAGCATCCCACAGCTCTTTCCCCGTGGGAAGGATGATATAGCTTTTCTGGAATTTTGTGTCAAGTGCGCTAATCACTGCACCTCGAAAGATGTTGTCTTCAGCCTTAAACTTAGCCTCATCCTCAGGAGGTAAGTTGGCAGGCTTGCCCTCAGCGGCATGAAAACAAGACATTGTAGTTAGCCACAATTCCATCTTAGCTTTCCATATCAAGAAGTTTTTACCATCAAAAGGATCAGGCTTTAGCACAGCAGCAAAACCTCTGACAGAAAAATGCCTAACATTAGGTTTTTGGATTGTTAGAATTATAGGCATTTTCCGTATTATTTTAATTCCATAAATTAACATTATGATGATGACATATAATAAATAATTAACCATATAAATCGTGATCTTAAATTGATCCATACCAATATGAATCAAGAGAACATAGAGCATGTGAATTATATAAATCATATAAATACGATAAACATGTATACTGACTGAACAAATGAAAATAAACAGATAGAAACATAAATAGCATGACTGTAAAATTAAAACAGACAGATCTATGATATTATAATAAGACATAACAGATAAGATAAAATCATTCCTACATATGAAGCAGCATAGAAGAATATATGAAACATATATAATATCCAGAACACAAAACAGTAAGTAAATAAAACGATCATACCCTCCGATGTGCTCTGATGATCCAGATCCTTGACCAGCTTCTTTTGTCATGTTGGAGATGTTTTGGGCAGTCGCGTAGACGCTCCCCAAAAACCTAATTGCCGATCCCCCGTGCAAGGTCTCGAACGACACCGGCTTCGGAGGCACCTGTCCTCTCGCTTCTCTGTGCGCGCAGAGTCACGAGATGGAAATACCCTCACTCGGCGGCTGGACTGTGATTCTGAAAGTGTTCTCGCGTGTACCGAGTGACAGGGGTGCTCCTCTATTTAACCTCTCGCAGAGGGAAGCTGAAGGAGAAAGGTCGCCGAGTCACGCCAAGAGTCGGCCAGCTCTAGCCGAGTTATGCCATGAGTCGGCCAGCTCTCGCCGAGTCACGCCATGAGTCGGCAGCTGAAGGAGAAGGGTCACTCGGCTGGCTGACGAAGAGACAGGGTCACTCGGTAGACGTACGCGGTTAGTGAGTGCTAAAAATACGTACGCGGTTAGTGAGTCGGCCGGCGGCGGCGGCGGCGCGCGCGCGCGTGTGGCACGCCCTTGTCCATTTCTTGACTTCTCAAGTTAAGTGGAATAAATCCCACCATATAAGTCAAGGCAAAAGACCCTTGGACTTCCAATGTGGTACTATTGGTATTCTTCACCATTACACACCATAGAGTTTATTCAATAAATGGGCCAAGCCCATAAAAGATTCAACAGGACATTGGGGCGAATTCAGAGAAGAAATTCTCACGGGCGCTTTAGACATCGGCAAGGCCCGACCACGGTGCCAGGCGCAACCATGACAGAGGTATAACTCCGAGGACAAATTCCTACACCACTGCCCACCCCCACACGAGCTGCACCAACACGCTTAATCTGCAGACGATTCCGGTCCTCCGGGACCACACCCCGAGGCTCAATGGTGACCGGGACTGATCTTCATCGGTGGCGGCGACTTTCTCTTACTGTCTATCCCGGCGGCGAGGGTTTCGGTGGATTGGGCACGGCGAGCGCAACCGAGAGAACCCCTTCCGTTTTATAGCCGCATGGGGAGGGTTGTTGAGCTCTTCTAGGGCCAGGAATCTCGACGACGATTACGACGGTCGCGGTCACCGCGCGCGGAGAACGAGAAAGCTGGCCCTAACAGTGTGGGCCCACATACCAGCGAGCACACCACAATAGCGCGAGCCCTGGCAGACAGCGCGGCCCCACGGTGTCGGTGACGGCAAAGTCTGGATGACGGCCTGGGCCCACAGGTCGGCGCGGACACCACCCGGCGCGCTGGATTGGGCGGACTGGAAGGGTTTTGGCCCAAGTAGCGCCGTCGCTTTCCTTTTTCTTTTTTTATTTCTTTTTTCTATTTGAATCTCCAAATTATGAATTATATTCTAATCAAAATCAAATCTTTGCTTCGAATCTTAATGCACAATCAAAAGTAAAACTCCGGGATGAATGCAAAAATTATTATTTTTTAATTATTTCCTTCTCTTCATTTAAGAAAAGGCCTAAAATATGACACGCACACACATTATTTCCTTTTTAAGGGATTATAATTTCTACTATAAATTATATATACTAAGAAATAGTTTTACACAATCCTTTCATATGACCCATTTATATCATCCAACCAATGATAATTTATTGTCTTTTATTTAATCTATTATTATAATCGTATTTAATTTAGGAGAAATGACTTTAGAGGTAAGAAAATCATTATTTAAAGGTCTCTTAACTTAAAATCTTTGAAGACCTTTTCCTACGTCAAAATTATGATTTGGGGTGTTACAGACATAGAGGATGTCCATTGAGTTCATGTCCATATATGAGCAGATGATATTTATAGTTTCAACCCTCTTGCTTAATCGTACCAATTGTTTGTCAAGGATGCATATATGCCATGGTGCCAATTTTTACATAGGACTATATTTATCAATTATATTATCTGGCTATCTCAGTGTGAAGGATCAGGTGATGTGGTTCTATCAAGGCTACCTCTTATACATTATCTATTTTCATTGTTAGTTCAGCTCGGTCACAAAAAAGGACGGTGGTTCACGTATTTCTTGCTTTATCAATTATTTTGTTGTTCAGCTCGTTAATGCAGTTAATTCTACCTGATCTCAAGAGGAAGAGGTGACCACACTACATGCTATGTTGGGAATCATATAGTGCATATGTATTTAGCATCTTGTAAAATTCATTACAAAATAATCATAGTGCCTAAAAATACGATTCATGTCTTGTCCATTCACATATGCCAAATGTTGGTTGCTTAAAATATTGTTGTACATGCTTTTGGGATTCTTAGAATTATAGTTCAAGTAAGTTGGCTATGCATAAAAGCTGATTTGCTGGCAACCAATTTTTATCCTAGAGGAAGGCTGCCATTGATGATGAAACTTTATAACAACTCAGCATTTCTGGTGAATCACTTATGCTCTATAACAATATAGTGTTACGCCATATGTTTCCGTATGTATCTTTTATGCCTACTGAACTACTATGCATTGCAGTTCATGATCTAAATTTTCTAAAACAAAACAGATACAACATGAGTTGAACCATTTGGTCAGTTACTTTAGGGAGTGTTACAATGGAAACCAACGCCCAAGTATGTGTTTTCTGAATTACAATTACTAGGGAAAGGTAAATTGCAAGAACTACTTTTTCCCTATGTGTTTTACTTTAAAAAGCATTTTTCGTGCCAGCTACAAGGTTTGGCATGCTCTGATGGTGCTTTCTCCTCAGGTGTAATTTGCAATCCAAGGCTTCTTAGTCACAATTCTGTCAACTTCTATCTCTAAGGTAGCTACACGAATCCTAGCAGTCCAAGCATACACCTTAGAGCTTCTGCTTGCCACATTGTGTCTCCTTTGATTCTCGAGACCTCCAAGTCCTAATGAAAGAAACAATACTCTATGTGGTCTGTTCGCACGCACATGCATAAGCACATACTTCCTCCTTCTCCTTCTCTTTTCTATTTCTATCCGCTATGGTTTTACAAGTGACTTATATTTACCATGCATCGCATTCCACGATGGTAGACCATTTTATAGCACGAAAGCTCTAATTTATTTGTGACTCAATTGAATTGTGTAATTATTTCCATTGTTCAATATCACACTTAAAAATGTGTGAAATTTGATAATGTATTGTAGCATTAATGTATCCCTTTACAACATGAATATTATAGTCATTTCCATAATTTATTCCAACATGAATGTCCCCTCCAGCAAATATATGATAATTTAAGTATTTTATTTCTATGATTCGTGTTAATGATTGTAGTTACTAGTCCATTAACTCGTTCTTAGGTCGTGCTGTTTTTCTTAAATGACGCTAATGTAAATCCAACCTTGCGGTGTGTGTCGGGGTGTGGGTGCCTAAGCCATTGGCTAGGCGGCTGCATCTTTCTCCTCCTTTTAATGAAATTATGTGTATCTCTCCTGCGTATTCGAGAAAAACTTGTGCTTATGTATGGGTAGAGTATTGGAAACATAAATACTATTACTAGAATCATGTTTAATATGTACATTTAATAAAAAAATCATAACTCTGTTTGTCATCTCTTGTTCATTTTCTTACACAAATACCTATTTAGAGTCTATAATCTATATCCAGTTGTGCATAACTTAATAACAATTATTGCATTGTCCATGTGTCTAGGAATTGTTAAATGTAATTTTTACACTTAAAAATATACAGAAGTATACTACGATTATTAATTTCAAATGCAACTTATGTTGTCAATTGCTCAAAACAATCAATAAATAACATCTCTTAAGAACTTCGAAGACAAATAGGTTCATACAAGTTCTTGGCATAAAGTTGACATAATTTGACTATTGCATATCAAAATTTATGGCTTCTCCTTGCTTAAATACACTTACCAATGTTGGATAGAGGGATCATTTTTTCCATAGGTATATATATTTTTCTCCCTCTCTAGCTATAACACTCATGCTTGTGTGCAACATTGATATATTTCAAATCATAGCTTAACTTATAGTCCTTTATGGTGGCGCTTGTTGTCAATGTGCTTGAACAAATCAAGATGCATGGTGGCACATATGATGAATATTTGTTAAGTGAAGGTGCTTCTCAATGTCAAACCAGGCTGGACAGGATGTCACAGTGACCTTTTTCCGTCCATTTCCAGTTGGCAGTTGTCGCAGGTATGGCAACCATTGGTCAGCTTTTAATTAGTAGCTTATTGGCTCCCTGGTAGAGCAATTTGTCTTTCTTCGTCTCCTGATTGGTACTCCTTAGGATTAGTTTGGGAGCGAGAAACTGGAGGGGCTAGATTTCCTTTCTTATTTAAAATTGAATAAGAAGTGAAATTTAGCCCATTCAATCCCCTCCGGTTTTGTGGCTCCCAAACTAGCCCTTAGTCTCCCTCCTTTCCCTGTTCATCGTGTATGTGGTGCACCATTTTAGGAACGAGCTTCAACCGCCGTCGACTGTCTCAATTTTCTATCATTTGGCCACACCTATCTGCAAAGCTACAACAAATTTTTCTATCAAGGCTACCTCTTATACAATCTCTATTTTCATTGTTACTTCCTTTTTGAGACTCTGCATTAATTAGTTCAGCTCGGTCACAAAAATGGGTGGTGGTTCACGTATTTCTTGCTTTGTCTACGCGTAGTGCTCGGGCCCGATATTATAATTTTGTTGTTCAGCTGGTTAATGCAGTTAATTCTACTACCTGATCTCAAGAGGAAGAGATGACCACACTACAGGCTAAGTTGAGAATCATTGTGCATATGTATTTAGCATCTTGTAAAGTTCATTACAAAATAATCATAGTGCCTAAAAATACGATTCATGTCTTGTCCATTCACATATGCCAAATGTTGGTTGCTTAAAGTATTGTTGTACATGCTTTTGGGATTCTTAGACTTGTAGTTCCAGTAAATTGGCTATGCATAAAAGCTGATTTGCTGGCAACCATTTTTTATCCTAGATGAAGGCTTACATTGATGATGAAACTTTATAACAACTCAGCATTTCTGGTGAATCACTTATGCTCTAAAACAATATAGTGTTATGCCATATGTTTCCATATGCCACTACCGGAATCGCAGGCTTTGCCGAGTGTTGTATTCTTTGTCGAGTGCCTTTTGTCGGGCACTCGGCAAAGAAGGCTTTGCCGAGTGCCGCACTCGGTAAAGTTAGGCTCTCGGCAAAGAGCCCCTTTACCGAGTGCTGAACACTCGGCACAGGGGGCTCTCGGCAAAGACAAGTTTGCCGAGTGTCAAACACTCGGCAAAGGGGGCTCTCGGCAAAGGACCGTCAGCGGCCGTCCCAAAGCTGACGGCCGTCAATCTTTGCCGAGAGCCAACTACTGGCACTCGGCAAAGAGGCTTCTTTGCCGAGTGCCACATATTGGGCGCTCGACAAAGACTCTTTGCCGAGTGTCTTCTCTAGACACTCGGCAAAGTATATTTGTATTTTTTTGATTTTGTCTCCCAAACTTTTTGTGGTATGTTCGTACACTATGTAGACCTACATGTATCATTTGTGGACAATTATAACAGAGTTTTCAATCGTTAGTAGATTTAGTTCGTTTATTTGAATTTCTTCGCAAAATTCAGATTTGAACTGTAGGTCACTCGAAACTTGGAAAACCGTGCATGCAAAAATGATATTCATGTTACTTACCATAAGTTACGACCGATTACAGGAGCGTACCGGAAACTTCGAGCAACATGCTCACCAAACATGGTCGTGAACTTGCCATCCACATGTTTAAAAATTGTATAAAACACAAACAAATTCAGAAAATCATGAAACTTGTCCACGTGTTATGATATCATATGTACAGGCTGTGATAAAAATTGTAGAATGTTTGGAGAAAGTTGTGAGACACAATGTGTAGAAACCTAAGAGAACTACATAGAAACTCTATGATTTCATGTGTAGTTCTCTTAGGTTTCTACACATTGTGTCTCACAACTTTCTCCAAACAGTCTACAATTTTTATCACAGCCTGTACATATGATATCATGACACGTGGACAAGTTTCATGATTTTCTGAATTTGTTTGTGTTTTATACAATTTTTAAACATGTGGATGGCAAGTTCACGACCATGTTTAGTGAGCATGTTGCTCGAAGTTTCCGGTACGCTCCTAGAATCGGTCGTAACTTATGGTAAGTAACATGAATATCATTTTTGCATGCACGGTTTTCTAAGTTTCGAGTGACCTACAGTTCAAATCTGAATTTTGCGAAGAAATTCAAATAAACGAACTAAATCTACTAGATATTGCAAACACAGTTATAATTGTCCCCAAATGGTACATGTAGGTCTACATAGTGTAGAAACAAACCACAAAAAGTTTGGTGGCCAAAACCAAAAAAATACAAATGTACTTTGCCGAGTGTCAGATGGTGACACTCGGCAAAATATGCTTTGCCGAGTGCCACCCAGGTAGGCACTCGGCAAAGAAGTGTGAACTAATCTTTGCCGAGTGTCCCCTGGCCGACACTCGGCAAAGGATCCTTTGCCGAGTGTCGCCGATCTGGCACTCGGCAAAGCTTATTTTAAAAATAAAAAAAAATCTTTGCCGAGTGCCAGATCGCGGGCACTCGGCAAAGAAGGAAAAATATACTTCACGCCCGGCTCCTTTCTTCTTCTTTCTCTCCTCACTCTCTCTGTCTAAGCGCAGTTCGCCGCCGCCGCCCTAAACCGCCGCCGTGCCCACGCGCCGCCTCACCGCCGCCCGCCCACGCGCCGCCGTCCGCCCGCTCGCCGCCGTCCGCGCCTCCGGCCGCGCCTCCGCCATCCTCGCCTCCGGTACGTAATTGAAGAATGGATTAATTGTGTATATGGATATGGATATGGATATGGATATGGTTCTTCTAGTTTCCACTACAAATAAACAGTAAACATAAATGTGTGGATATGGATACGGATATGGTTCTTCTGTTAATTAGTTGTAGAAATTAATATTAGTTGGTGATGGTGGATATGGATGTCGATTAAATGTGATTGTCGGCCATCGTGCCGTTGATATATGTGTGGATGTCAGCCATTGTGTTGTCAATTTTATTTGCAGGTTTTGGAAACCTCCCCGTGCAGGGGAGGTGCTGCCGAAATTTTGTATTGACAGGCTTGTTTATTTTTTTGCAGAGGTCTTCCTAGCCGTTGCGGGTCTGCCTGCACCGCGTCGAGTCGCCACTGCACCGACCAGCCACAGCGCCACTAGCCTGACTCCACCGCCACCCTAGGTATAACCTCTATTTCCGCATCATGGTCGTAGATCACGTAACCCAGTTAGGCTTCTCCCGTTCGAAAGAGATACGGTGTAGATATGCAGATCTTTGCATATCTACAAATGTATCAGTTTCGAATTGTCCACGTTTTTTGGACAGCCCGCGGTTGCGTAGATGGTGTTAGTTTCCATGCTATACTCCGGTCCGAGAAAGAGTTTCGGCGTCACCTCCCTGTTGTTCTCCGAACAGTACACTCTCCCTGCCAGGACGTGTATCCGGAGAACAGCGGGGAGGTGCTGCCGAAATTCTATCTCGGATCGGAGTAGAGCATGGAAACTAACTCCATCTACGCAACCACGGGTGGGATTAGGACCTATCCTCACCTATTAGAAGGTAGGAACGTAGTGTACATGCATTACATGTCTATATTAAACTATACTCGGTTATATATATGTTAGAGGATGGAGGACCGTGAATGGATGTACACGGGCCGCGTTCGACGTAATGATGTCACCCCAGAATGGATTAGGAAGACCGATGCTTTCGTGGAACGGGCATATGGCGAAGCTGCTAAAGGAGCTAGCCTAGTCCCTTGTCCGTGCAGCAAATGTGACAACCGGAAAAGAAAACCAAAGAAGGCCATGGTAGAACATATTTGGAAGAATGGATTTACGCCGGACTATACTCGGTGGATCTTCCATGGTGAAGCGCATCACACGAGAGAGGAGGTGGTGAGACAACGCGTCGAGGATTACGATGCTGATGCTGGGGTAGCAGACATGTTGAACGACTATCACGAGGCACAGTTCGCCGAAGGACGTACGGAGGACGAGCCAGAGGCGACCGCAAAGGCATTCTACGACATGTTTGACGCGGCACAGAAACCCCTTCACGGCAAGACAAAGGTTTCTCAACTGGATGCCATTGGGCGTATAATGGCGTTCAAGTCGCAGTATAGCATGAGATCGAGACGCCTTCGATGGTTTGTTGACAGTTATTGGCAGCCTGCTTCCGGAGGATCACGTTCTGCCAAAGAGCATGTACGAGGCACAGAAACTCCTTCGTGCACTCAAGATGACGTATGAGCAGATACATGCTTGTCCGAAGGGCTGCGTCCTATTTAGGAAAGAACACATTGAGGCAAAGTACTGTCCAAAGTGTAAATCGTCTAGGTTCATGGAGGTAGACTCTGGTGATGGACAGAAGAGGCAGCTCGACATCCTCGTGACAATCCTATGCCACCTTCCATTCATACCGAGGATCCAGCGTCTATACATGACAAAGGAATCCGCGAAACAGATGACATGGCACAAAAAAGGCAAACGATACAATCCTGACAAGATGGTTCACACATCCGATGGTGAAGCATGGACCCACTTTGATGTCATTCACCATGAGAAAGCCAAAGAGGCTCGTAATGTTCGTGTTGCGCTGGCCACAGATGGGTTCAATCCCTATGGAATGACCGCTGCCCCATACACATGTTGGCCCGTGTTCGTTATCCCCATCAATCTCCCCCCCAGCGTATGCTTTCAAAGACAGAACATATTCGTGTCGTTGATAATTCCTGGACACCCGGGGAATAAAATGGGCGTGTACATGGAGCCTTTGATTGATGAATTGGTCTGTGCTTGGGAGGAAGGGGTATGGACGTACGACCGAGCTACGAAGACAAACTTCAAAATGCATGTTTGGTACCAGTACTCCATGCATGACTTTCCGGCGTATGGGCTATTTTGCACCTGGTGTGTTCACGGTAAGTTCCCATGCCCAGTTTGCAAGGAAGCTCTTAGGTTCATTTGGTTGAAGAAGGGTGGCAAATATTCGTCATTCGATAAACATCGACAATTTCTCCCTCCTGACCATGCATTCCGACTAGACATCAAGAACTTTACGAAAGGTGTCATGGTGACAGACCGCCCACCTGCAATGATGACTGGTGCCGAAGTTCGCGAACAGATAGATGGTCTCGTGGCCAACCCAGAAGGTGGTTTTGTGGGATATGGTGAGCAACATATGTGGACACATAAGTCGGGCTTGACTCGGCTCCCCTATTATGATGACCTGCTCCTTCCACACAACATTGACGTGATGCACACTGAAAAGAATGTCGCTGAGGCACTTTGGGCAACAATTATGGAGATTCCTGATAAGTCAAAGGATAACGTAAAGGCAAGAGTGGATCTGGCAGAGTTATGTGATAGACCAAACCAAGAGATGAAGCCGCCTAGTGGTGGTAAGACATGGAGAAGGCCTAAGGCCGATTTCGTCCTGAGCAGGGCCCAGAGGAAGGAAGTACTACAGTGGATCAAGATGTTAATGTTCCCTGATGGGTATGCAGCTAACCTTAGTAGGGGGGTGAACTTATCTACTCTGCGAGTCTTAGGGCTGAAGAGTCATGACTTCCACATATGGATTGAACGAATTCTTCCGGCGATGGTTCGAGGCTATGTCCCTGAGCATGTCTGGCTAGCACTTGCAGAGTTGAGCTATTTCTTCCGCCAGCTTTGTGCAAAAGAGTTAGCTCGGACCATGATTGCAGACTTGGAAAGGATGACACCCGTGTTACTGTGTAAGCTGGAGAAGATCTTTCCACCCGGCTTCTTCAATCCGATGCAGCATTTGATTCTTCATCTCCCGTATGAGGCACGAATGGGGGGGGGGGGCCCGTGCAGGGATGTTGGTGTTATCCAATCGAGAGATGTCTAAAGACTATCCGAAAGAAATGTAGAAATAAATGCAAAATCGAGGCTTTCATTGCAGAGGCATACATACTGGAGGAGGTGTCAAACTTCACAACAACTTACTATGGTGACAAACTGCCGAGCGTGCATAATCCACCCCCTCGTTATAATTATGGCGACAATGAATCGAACCTCAGCATTTTTCGAGGGCAACATGGAAGCGCAAGTGGTTCGACCACCAAGACCCTGACACATGAAGAGTGGCGGCATATCATGCTATATGTATTGACCAACCTTGAAGAGGTGACGCCATACATGGAGTAATTTCTTCATGAATTCTGGCGTCGATCAAGGGACCCAACTCCACAGGAATATGATACCCTTCTTGGAAAGGGTACGGGAAATGGATTGCCCGATTCCATTTCCTGGTTTAAACGTAAGGTACGTGCTTAGTTTGTCATTTGAAGTTGCTCTTACGTGCGAATAATATAACAATCTAGCGTGTTTGAACTTGCAGGGCCAAAGAGAGCCGTCTATGAGTGCCGAGTTGAGACAAGTAGCCAATGGCTTTGCCTATAGGGTTAGGAAATTTTCTGGGTATGACGTCAATGGATACCGTTTTCGCACAACAAGCTACGACCAAAGTCGGCCCAATCGAAAAACCACGTGTTCTGGAGTCTTTACGCCCGGGCTTGACGAGGTCGAGTATTATGGAAGAATTGAAGAAATATATGAACTCAATTTTTATGGTTCCAAACCTCTTACTCCAGTGATATTCAAATGTCATTGGTTTGACCCTGAAGTTACGAGACAGACACATTCTAATCTTGGACTAGTCGAAATTCGACAGGATTCCACCTTACCAGGAGACGATGTCTATATTGTGGCCCAACAGGCCACACAAGTGTATTATCTTCCATATGCGTGCCAAACGAAACAACATCTTAAGGGTTGGGATGTTGTGTATAAGGTATCACCGCACGCTAAATTACCTGTTCCAAACGATGAAGATTACAACTTAGACCCGGACACATATGACGGAGAGTTCTTCCAAGAAGATGGGCTCGAAGGGCGATTTGAGATAGACTTAACCGAAGCGATCGGAATGGAAGTAGATATTGAAATGGTTGTTGATGACGAGGATGATGAGGTGCAAAATGAGAATGACTTAGAAATACTTGAAGGCAATGCCAATGACGAAATTGCGCCTTCAGATGGTGTTGACTATGAAATGGTTGATAGTGATGATGACACTTATGATCCGGCTAACCCGGACACATATGAAGATTATTTTTAATCGATGTAATGTTATATTTCATTTATTTTGCATATGTTTCTAAATACATATTTTTTTATCTATGCTTAATTGTTTACTCTTAATTGCAGGTTGTTGGACAAAGATGGTGGGCGGTGGGACGAGGACGAGGAGGGGGAGGGGGAGGGGGAGGAGGAGCACCCGTAGGACGGAGGAGGAGGCGCAGGAGGACGACGCCGTACAGCAGCAGGTGGAGCAGCAAGCCGCTGTAGATGCGGCACAGCAGGACGACGACGATGCAGCACAGCAGGACGACGACGATGCGGCTCAGCAGGACGTCTCAGGTTCTGGCTCCTCAGGTTCGAGGAGTATCTACCTGCGAGGTCCCGCGAGTCTCCCTAAGCGACCCATACTTCGTGACAGACGTCCGCTGATACGCCCCGATGGAGAGAGGTAGGTAACTTTAGATGTTGTTGCTGCTTTTTCATATTATATGTTCAAATTAATAATAGAAACTAATACTTCATCTTAATCACTTGGACATGTCTTGGATGGTTTTGGAGACTGCAGGGGGTCACGGCCGCAACCCCAATGGCATCCTCGGCCTTCTATGCAGGGAACACTTCCATGGACTTGTCGAGTACGCCGGAGTGACGAGCCCAGCATACACTTTTGACCACTACGCCGTCGCCCCCGATGCAGTAGATCGAGACGACAGACAATTCAACAACAAGGCGGAGCGAGTGAAGCAAGAGCTGTGGGTAAGTCTTCCTCGCACTATATTGTTTAATAAGTCGCATTTGTTGCATATTCTTGAAATAATGTATGGATACATCGTCTTTGTATGTAGGATTTCTTCAGATGCGATGCTGGATACGAGGCCAGGGCGGATGTGGTGTCTACTACGTGCTGTAAGAAGCTCGTCGTGGACATGCACTACGAGGCGCGCATCCAGGCCATCGTCACTTACCATGGCTCCGTCCTTGGGGAGAATGTGAACAAGAAGGACGCCCGAACCATGTCGTTGACTCCGGACCAGTACTTGCAGGTACATACAAAACTTTATTATTGGTACTAAATATGCTTATTTTTATCTTCTGATATGCGGTGTACTTATATTTTTTTAGATGATTCCTCATTGGTGCGCCGCGCATCCTGAGTGCTGGGAGCAGATGGTGCAGAGGTGGTGCTCGGCTGAGTGGGATGAGGCGCACAACGCTAGCCGGGAACGGCGTTTGCTGATGCAAGGTCCCTCCCACCATCAAGGCAGCCGCAGCCTGGGCAAATACGCGGAAGCATGGGTACACGCTCTTTTTTATTTAGGTATATAACTTTCGATTAGACATGATTTCTAACCATCTCGTTGGTTTTCTCGCAGTCGGCGGCACATGGTGGCGCGCCTTGCTCCACGTTCTCGGCATATGCTATGGCCCACAAGGGGAAGGCGACGTCCAACGTCACCTACAACCCAGATGACGGGCCCGAGGCGTACACCAACCCCGCCATCCACAGCCGCCTCAGTGAGTACACCCCCATGGCCAAGGAGGTCCATGGGCCAGATTACGATCCGAGGACCGAGGACATCAACGGAGATGTCCTCATGAGGGTCGGAGGAGGCAAGAGGCATGGGCGGTACTGGATTGCCGACGGGGCAATCGACTCGTCCTCCACTCCCACTCTCTCTCAGGTGCGAGCAAGGAGCACGAGCGCGAGCCCAGCCATACGACCTTGGCAGGACAGCTCACAACATCGTATCCAGCAACTCTAGGTTATTCCTTATCTATTCATCGTTCATTGATTATTATATATCTTCTCTTTGCATTATCGTAACATTAGGGCGAAATATTACAGACTCAGCTAGATGATGAGAGGAGGCAACGTGAGGAGCTGGAGAAGAGGATGGCGGAGATGTTCGCGTACATGCAGAGCCTTGGCGCCGCACAGGGTCATGCTCCACCACCTCCGTTGTTCCCTGCAGCTGACCCTACAGAGTTCACTACTCCTGTGAGTATCAAAATTTTAGTACTGCATGATATATATTCATATGTTCTCACACATACAATCTCTTCTCTGTGCAGGGTCAATCGGCGGCGTCGAACAACCCTCATGCTTCGTCCAACCCTTCGCCGAACCAGTCCAGATGCCCACCTCGTTGATGATCTGTTTTGTGATGATCCAGACTTACCTTTGTGAGTGTTGGTGATGTTAGTTAGACTTTGTCTTGTGAGATACTTGGTGATGTTAGTGATGATCCAGACTTATATCTGTTTTGTGATGATCCTGACTTATATTTGTGAGACTTTAGTGAGACTTTGTGATATATATGGTGTTGATGATAAATGTGTTCATTCTGTGATGCGATTGATATATAATGTGATGTGAATGATATATATCTTTTGTTTGTTTGGATAGAACAGCAAAAACAAATAAAAAAGGGACATCCTGGTCACTTTGCCGAGTGTAACACTCGGCAAAGGGTCGCTTTGCCGAGTGCTATGACCATGGCACTCGGCAAAGAAGGAAACCTGGGAACCAGTAAAGCCATCTTTGCCGAGTGCTGACCATGGCACTTGGCAAAGAAGGAAACCTGGGAACCGGCAAAGCCATCTTTGCCGAGTGTTGTTGCCAAGGCACTCGGCAAAGGGACTGGCAAAGGGGCCCACTGGAGGACTCTTTGCCGAGTGCCGGTCCACTAGACACTCGGCAAAGAGTCCTCCTTTGCCGAGTGCCTACGAGAGCTCTCGGCACAGGGACTGGCGGTGGGGCCCACTGGACCCGTCTTTGCCGAGGGCCATGGTAGCAGGCACTCGGCAAAATTGCCTCTTTGCCGAGTGCCAGAGAAGGCACTCGGCAAAGGATCCGTCACCGTCACTTGGCGCCGTGACGGTGACTTTTCTTTGCCGAGTGTCAACGACACTCGACAAATTCTTTGCCGAGTGCCCGACAAAAAGTACTCGGCAAAGAGACCGCTGCCGATGTACAGTTCGTCGAGCGTTCTTTGTCGAGTGTTACACTCGGCAAAGCCTTTGCCGAGTGTAAAATAGCCTTTGCCGTGTGTCTGAGACACACGGCAAAGTAGCTGATTCCGGTATCTTTTATGCCTACTGAACTACTGAACTACTATGCATTGCAGTTCATGATCTAAATTTTCTAAAACAAAACAGATACAACATGAGTTGAACCATTTGGTCAGTTACTTTAGGGAGTGTTACAACGGAAACCAACGTCCAAGTATGTGTCTTCTGAATTACAATTACTAGGGAAAGGTAAATTGCAAGAACTACTTTTTCCCTACATGTTTTACTTTAAAAAGCATTTTTTTCGTGCCGGCTACAGGGTTTGGTATACTCTGATGGTGCTTTCTCCTCAGGTGTAATTTGCAATCCAAGGCTTCTTAGTCACAATTCTGTCAACTTTCATTGTTCCATCTATACATGTCCAGACGGGCCAGGCTTGTTGGGCGGTCTGAAACCTGGCACGAGTTTGACCCGGCCCGAACCCTGCACGACACGTAGTGAACCGGGCCTGAGCTGTGCCTGGGTCGAAGGTGTGGCACGACATGCTAGGCCCGGCACGGTTCGGTTCTATTTTTTTCTATTTTTCATAAAAATACATATACTATACTTGAATATAGAGTATACTAGTCAGTTGCCCGTGCGTTGCAACGGCTTACAACAATACCCACGTAAACTATCCACAAAAATATTTCAAGATTTTTTATTGATTGTCTCCACTCTCCGTATAATTATTTTTATTTGGCTAAATGATGTTATTGTTTACTGCATCCAATATGTCTTGATACAATACGACCAATGAAGTGAGCGATTAGAAGAGAGTTCACAACGACTGACTGAACGAACAGAGATTATAGAATGACATAATTCCACCATATAGAGACCAAATAAGAGAAAGTTTGTGAGCTCAAGTTTCTAAAATAAGTCACATGAACTCAAACTTATAAAAAAATAGATCAGAATATGGTGTGATTGCTAAAGTCAGGCAGCAATAAAAATTGGATGCGCTCCATATAAAACCAACAAATAACCTTTCATTTTACTGTTAGTGTGACAAATCATTGTTGCTCCATCCAATTCAGCAACCTCAAACACCATGGAGTTCATTGCGCCAATGTGTGCTCAGAAATGACCTAATGCTTGCAAGAACCAAGAACGCTGTGTCGTGCTTGGGCTGTGGCCTCGGCCCATAGTGTTGGTCCGGCCTGACACTATTATATTTTTTTATTTTACAAAAAAACCTATATACATATATATAATTTATATTCAATATTAAAAACATCTAAGCATGATGTTCTACTGGTTAGATAGTTTCACCAGTGTCTCCCGCCCTTCTTTCATCAGGGCATGGGTTCAAACCCCACCTTCTGCACCGTTTTAACATTTTACGCTGATTTAATCAAATGGGTCGACAGGCTAACGAGCCGGCCCGACACATTCAGTAGACCGGCATGACGTGCCTAGGCCAGAGATGTGGCCCGCGGGCGTCTAGCCCGTGCCGGGCCACCGTTTGGGCATCTATAGGCGTGCAACGGGTTAATTTGAAATAGATGTGAGGGGTTATTTGTAAAAAAAATGACGTGGACGACCATTGAAACTAGTGGTGCTTAATGTATAGTAGAGAAAACACAAGAAACATGTGTTTTGTTGGTTATGTGGGTGTAAATAAATGTTAGGGCTAACAAATATGGTTTTAACCCTCAAATATCTATATTTTTAGGATATTTTTATTATTTAAACGTCATATGCTATTATGGGCCCGTTAGTCCCGTCGGGCCATGGGCCGGCCCAGCAGAATTATTAATCTAGCAGGCCGTGCCTAGCCCTCGCTCGGTGCCCGTGGGTCGGCATGGCTTGGCCCGCTAGCTAATCCGAGCCGGGCCTGTACGGTCCCAATCCGTGTCGGACCTTTCCATGCTCGGACCGGGCCGGCACGGACCGTCCATTTGGACATCTATAATTCTATCATTTATTTCTTCATTTATCCACCACATTCTGAAATGTTGTTATGCTTGACTTTCCCTCAATATGAACCAGTGGTCTTCGATGGCTTAATTTATCAGATGAAGCAACTAAATATTGTACTGCTATCATGTCTCCAATTAAGACATGAGACACCCATCGTGTATTCCACGTGTTGAGTACGTGCCCACGATGAAGCACCTAGATCGTCCTAGTATCTATGGATTATCATTGCTATAAATTGATATATATATATATATATATATATATATAAATCAAAATTTGTTTATAAAGAAATGTTTTTTAATTATTCAAACACATTACATCACCAAACCTTTAAAATGATTTATTGAGTTTTTGCTATATTTGAGTTTTTTCTTTTTCCTTAGCAAAAGCAACCTCTTTGCAATCATATGCCAGAAGTACTAAACATATACATATTTAATCCTTTTAGAGTGAAGTTGAAATAGAGATATTTTTTTCAAATTTATTTTTCTGTGTCGTATGTTTTTGAGAAATTTTAAAGTTACTTTTTCGGAAGCCAACCAGCTGGACAATAGAGCACTTGCTAAAGAAAAAAATGATGTGCAATCGTTAGTGGAATGCCATTGTTACAAGTCACCGTCAATTCAGGAGAGCAATTCCTGAGTGCTCAGCTAGTTATAGGCTGAGAATGTGTGTTGGGTTGCAGATGACACATGTAGATCCTTAAATCGAAGTCGCATGGAAGCCGGGTGCCACACTGTCACATAGGATTTTCTTTCGATCACCTCCCCTGGTACACCTTTCATATAACTAGCAACATATGGTTGTATCAATGAGGTTGCTACACCAACCGTACTAGCCCAAGCATACACCTTATAACTTTTGCTTGATACATTGTGGCCCCTTCGATTCTCGAGACCTCCTAGTCCTAATGAAAGAAACAATACTCTTTGTGGTGGTCTGTTTGCGCGCGCACACACATATGCACACACTTCCTCCTCCCCTCTCTTTTCTATTTCTATCTGCCACAGTTTTACAGGTGACTCATATTATATTTACCACATATCATGTGTCATGGTGGTAGACCATTTTATAGCACAAAGGCTCTAATTTATTTATGACTCACAATTGAACCGTGTAAGTATTTCTATTGTTAAATAACACACATGAAAAAATGTGTGAGGTAATTTAGTACAATATTAATTTCTCCTTTTACATCATGATAGTGTAGTTATTTCCATAGTTTATTGCAGCATGAATGTTTGCTTTCACCAAATATGTGATAACTTAAGTATTTGCTTTCTATGATTCATGTTATTGATTATAGTTACTAGTCCATTAATTTGTGCTTATGTATGGGTACAATATTGGAAACATAAGTACTATTATCAGAAGTTCATGTTTAAAATAATATGTACATTTAATTAAATACCATAACTTTGTCTGCCTTCTCTTGTTCATTTTCTAACACAAATACCTATTTAGACTCTATAATCTATATCTAGTTGTGCTAAACTTAACATCATTTACATTGTCCATGTGTCCAGGAATTGTAAATGTACTTTTAACACTTAAAGTTATAGAAAAGCATACAACACTATTAATTTCTAATGCAATTTATGTTGTCAATTGCTCAAAACAATGAATAAATAGCATCTCTAAAGAACTTTGAATAAAAATATGTCCATACAAGTTTACGGCATAAAGTTGACATAATTTGACTATTATGTATCGAAATTTGTGACTTTTCCTTGCTTAATATACACTTACCATTGTTGGATAGAGGGATCATATTTTTCTCTGTAGATATCTATAATTTTCTCCCTCTCTATAACATTCATGTGTATGCAACATTCATATATTTCAAATCTTAGCTTAACTTATAGTGGTTTTAGTTGCTTCCTATGTCCCCGTAGTTGTGGAAACCTTGATCCTACAATTTTGTTTTTCATGTTATATAGTTAATTCTATCTGATCTGAAGAGGAAGAGGTGACCACTACATGTTAAGTTGAGAATCAGAGTCATGCTTATGAATTTAACATCTTATGAAATTAATTACAAAATAATCATAGTACCTAAAACATGATTCAAGTATGTCCATTCACATATGTCACATGTTGGTTGCATAAAATATTGTCGTACATGTTTGGGATTCTTATACTTGCAGTTCTAGTAATTTGGCTATGCATAAAAGTTGATTTACTGGCAACCAACTTTTACCCCAGAGGAAGGCTTCCATCGATGATGAAACTTTATAACAACTCAGCATTTCTCATAAATCTCTTGTGCTCTAAAACAATATAGTGTTACACCATATGTTTATGTAGGTATCTTTTATGCTAACTAAACTACTATGCATTGTAGTTCATGATCTAAATTCTCTAGGACGAAACCCATATTACATGAGTTGAACCATTGATTAGTTACTTCAGGGAATGTTACAACTGAAACAAACGTCAAGTATGTGTTGTCTAGATTACAATTACTTGCGAAAGGTAGATTGCAAGAACTATTTTTTCCTGTGTGTTTATCTAAAAAAGCAAGTTTTTGTGCCAGTTGCAGGGTTTGGCATACCCTCATGGTGCTTTCCCATTAGGTGTAAGTTGCAATACGAGGCTTAGTCATAGTTCTTTCAACTTCCATAGTTCCACCCTTTATTTCTTCATTTATCCACCATGTGTTCTAAAAATGTAGTTTTGCTTGAGTATCCCTCAGTATGAACAGAGGTCTTCGCTGGCTAAATTTATCAAATGAAGCAATTGAATACATAGTACTACTATGATTACTAAGGTCTTCGCTAACTAAGATCATGTTCCAAACCTCTAAAACTAACAGTTAGCAACTAAAATTACTGGAGAGGTTTAGAACAGATCAGGTAATGGACCAGCTAATTGATAGCTATATCCCCAAATAACCATTAGTTGCTAGAGACCCCAACCTAGCTAAAACCAGCTAATAGGTGGTTGATGAACAAATTGACCCTTACCCTTCTACCTGTCCACTCATTTTTTCTCGTGTAGCAAGAAGTCGAAATTTCTATGTTATTTATAATATTTGAAAATTATGTTTGTAAATTTTCATTTCCTAAATATTCATACCAAAAGTAGCGAACAGGCGAGAAATATGACTTAAAAATAAAGAAAACAAACCTAAATAATAAGGACATTTAGCTTATTAGAAAAATCTGTTAGCTTCAGATTTGGAACACCCCAGCTAATAGTTAGCCTACTGATTCAGCTAATAACTTATTAGCTCGCTAACAATTAACTATATAGGTTTGGAACAAGACCTAAGACATGAGACACCCAACGTTTTTTCGCGAGTTGTCTACGTGGTGCTATCAATTGATATGTATAAATCGACCTTAGTTTATAAAGGAATATCTTATTAAATTTTCAAGTGCACTATGTCACAAAACCTTTAAAATAATTCATTAAGTTTTTGCTGTATTTGAGTTTTCTCTCTTTGCAAATGCAGCCTCTATGGCCTCATATGCTAAAGTACTAAACATGCAAACATTTTTAATGCTTTAAGAGTGAACCTAAGATAGAGTCAATTTCTTTGCTTTTTCAAATTTATTTTTCCTATGCCATATATTTTGATGGATTAAAAATTTATTGCACAACATTTGGACATCAACATAATTCTGGAAACTTGAGACAAAAACAAAAGAATCAACGCGAGTACAACACCTGCCAACCGCCGGTACCAGTTGCACAATAGATCACTTGCTAAAGAAAAAATGATGTGCAACCATGCCGCACTACGTCTTTGATGTGACAGTAGCTCAATGATTAGTGGAATGCCATTGTTACCAGTCACGACTGTCTCGGAAGAGCATTTCCTGAGTGCTCGGCTGGTTGTTAGGCTGAGAATGTACGTTGGGTTGAAGATGCCACGCGTAGACAATCAAGTGTTGCATGGAAACCGGGTGCCACATCGTCACATAGGATTTTATTTTAGTCACCACAACTGGTACATGATTCTATCAATGAGATTGCTACATAAATCCTACCAATCTAAGCATACACCTTAGAGCTTTTGCTTGCCACATGGTGGCACCTTTAATTCTCGAGACCTTCCAGGCCTAATGAAAGAAACAATACTTCATGTGGTTCGCACGCACACACACATAGGCAAACACATCCTCTTTTCCCTCTCTTTTCTCTTTCTATCCGCCACAATTTTACAACTGACTCATATTTACCACGTACAATGTGTCACGATGGTAGACCATTTTATAGCATGAAGGCTCTAATTTATTTGTGACTCACAATAGAATCGTGTAATTATTCCCATTGATAAATAACACACTTGAAAAATTATGTGAGATAATCTATTACAACATTAATGTGTCCCTTTTACAGCATGGATAGTGTATTATTTCCATAATTTATCGCATCATGAATGTCTCCTTTAACCAAATATATGACAATTTAAGTATTTGCTTTCTATGATTCATGCTATTGATATATTTACGGGTCCATTAACTTGTGTTTACGTATGTGCTAGAATATTGGAAACAAAAATATTGTTACTAGAAGTTCATGTTGAATATGTACATTTAATTAAATATCATAACTTTGTATTCCTTCTCTTGTTCATTTTATAACAAAAATAGCGATTTAGATTTTATATTCTATATTCAGTTGTGCTAAACTTAACAACAATTACATTGTCCATGTATCCAGGAATTGTTCAATATACTTTTAACACTTAAAATTTAAAAAGTATACTACAATTATTAATTTATAATACGATTTATATTGTCAATTGCTCAAAACAATCAATAAATAACATCTCTCAAGAACTTCGAATACAAATATGTTCATACAAGTTTATGCATAAATTTGACATAATTTGACTATTATGTATCAAACTTTATGGCTTGCAGTTCCACTAATTTTGACTATGCATAAAAGCTGATTTGCGGGCAACCAATTTTTATCCGAGAGGAAGGCTTCCATTCATGATATAACTTTATAACAACTCAACATTTCTCATGAATTAATGGCTCTCTTAAACAATATAGTGTTAGAGCATTATTTTCCGTATATATCTTTTATGCCTACTGAACCACTATGCATTGTAGTTCATGATCTAAATTATCTAAAACAAACCCATACTGCATGAGTTGAACCATTATTAGTAACTTTAGTTACAATAAAAAATGATAAGATACTTCTAGGAATGTTCTAACCAAAACCAACACCCAAGTATGTGTCGTCTGAATTATAATTACTAGGGAAAGGTAGATTGCAAGAACTACTTTTGCCTACATGTTTAACTTAAAACGCATTTTTGTGCCAGCTGCAGGGTTTGGCATACTCTCATGGTGCTTTCTCATCGGTGTAAGTTGCAATTCGAGGCTTCTCAGTCATAGTTCTGTCAACTTCCATAGTATCATCCTTTATTTCTTCATTTGTCCACCATGTGTTCTGAAATGTTGTTATGCTTGACTTTCCCTCAATATGAACCAAGGGTCTTTGCTGCTTTTATTTATTAGACAAAGCAATTGAATATTGCACTGTTATCATGTCTCCTACCAAGACATGATAAACCCATCGCGTATTTTGCGTGTTGTGTACACGCGCATGACGGAGCACTCGAGATCGTCCTAGTATCTATGATCCATCATTGCTATCCATTGATATATGTAAATTGACCTTAATATTTTATTAAATTTTCAAACACATTACATTACAAAACCTTGAAAATGATTCATTGAGTTTCTGCTATATTTGAGCTTTATCTTTTCCCTTGGCAATTGCAGCCTCTATGTCACCATATGCCTCAAGTACTAAACAAGCGAACATTTTTATCCTATGAAGTTGAGATAGAGATAATTTCTTTTCTTTTTCAAATTTATTTTTCCCACATCATGTTGTTGACTGATTACAAAGTTATGACACAACATTTGGGCATCGACATAATTCAGAAAACTAGAGACAAAAGTAAAATAATCATCACGATTAAAAGTCCTGCCAACTACTGACACTACCTAGATGATGTGCAACTACATCTTTGATGCAGGACATTACTAGCTAGATGATCAGTGGAATACCATTGTTCCAGATCATAGCTGTCCCGGGGGGAAAAAATTCCTGAGCGCTCGACTAGTTGTTGGGCCAAGAATGCGCATTGGGTTGAAAATGCCACGCGTAGATCGTCATACCACTTTCGCGTGGAAGACGGGTGCCACATCGTTGCATAGGATTTTCTTTCGGTACCTATCATGATTAGCTACAGATGGTTCTATCAATGATGTTCCTACATGAATCCTACCAGTCCAAGCATACACCTTAAAACTTTTGCTTGCCACATTGTGGCCCCTTTGTTTCTTGAGACCTCCCAACCCTAATGAAAGAAACAATACTTTATTTGGTCTATTTGCATACACACAGTGGCCCATACTTCCTCTCTCTCACCCTTTCTTTTCTATTCCCCCCTACTATGGTTCTATAAGTGACCATATTTACCATATATCAAGTGCCAGTGGTAGACCATTTTATAGCATGGAGGCTCTAATTTATTTGTGACTCGCAATTGAATCATGTAATTATTTCTATTGTTCAATAGCACACTTGAAAAATGTGAGTGATAATCTATTACAACATTAATGTGTCCCTTTTACAACATGAATTGTGTAGTTATTTCCATAATTTATTGCAACATGAATGTTTGGTTTCACTAAATATATGACAGTTTATGTATTTGCTTTCTATGGTTCATGTTATTGATTATATTTACTAGTCCATTAATGTGTGCTTTCGTATGGGCTAGAATTTTGGAAGCATAAATACTATTACCAGAAATTCATGTTGATATACGTACATTTAATAAAATATCATAACTCTATTTGTTGTCTCTTGTTCATTGTTTGACAACAATACCTCTTTAAACTTTAAATCTATATCCCATTGTGCTGAACTTAACAACAATTGCATTGTCCATGTGTCCAGGAATTGTTAAATGTACTTTTAACATTTAAAGTTATACAGAAATATACTACAATTATTAATTTATAATGCAATTTATGCTGTCAATTGCTCAAAACAATCAATAAATAATATGTAAGAACTTTGAATACAAATATATTCATACAAGTTTATGGCATAAAGTTGACATACTTGGACTATTGTGTATAAAAATTAAATTATGACTTCTGCTTGCTTAATTACACTTAGAGTGATCATACTTTTCTCCGTAAGTATCTATATTTTTTCCATCTCTATAATACTCATTTGTATGCAAGATTCATATATTTCAAATCTTGGCTTAACTTATAGTGGTTTTACACAACAACACTGTACAACATTTTCGGCGGCCTCGATTATTTTCGGCGTCCAGGTTTTACACAACAGCACTATACAACATTTTTGGCTTAACTTATAGTGGTTTTCCATCTCTATAATACTCATGTGTATGCAAGATTCATATATTTTCGTCAAAGGCCCTATTTTCGGCAGCCTTTGACTGTAGCTATTGTAGTGTTATTTGTTTCCTATGTATCCGCAATTGTGGAAACCTTGATCCTTGATGGTGGGTGAAGGCTTCGGCATGTCATGCTTGTTGTCAATGTGATTGAACAAATCAAGAAGTATGGTGACAAATGTGAATGTTTGTTAAGTGGAGGTGCATCTCAATGTCAAACTAGGCTTGTCAAGATGTCAAACTTGCACTTGACTCACTTCAGTTTCATTAGCACTATTTCGTAGTTGCTTTGGCTTACTCACGAATGGCTTTAAGCTATTGCTCCCATCATAGAGTAGCTTGTCTTGTTAAGTTGAATGCATCAAAAAACATTGGGGACATGGCTTTGTTAGAAGGAGATACGAAGAGCTATTGCAAATGTAGATTGTACACGCCAGGATAAAATACCATTAGGCCCTGTTTGTTTCGTTGGAACTGAATACTATTCTAATAATTATAATTTAGAGAAAAATAATTGAGTTAATATATTTATTTATGTAATGTATTTGTATGTTATCCTAAATCATATAGATAGATAGTTATACACTACATTTATGTTATAGAGAAACAAGTAGAAGAGTGTGCTACAAATTGTACACTAGAAAAGTAACATGTAAATCTATAGAATTAATTTCCATCTCTCGCCCCCATGAATTTGAGATAGACTTATATATACACTTTGGAAAGTTGTGGAATGTCACATTCTAAAAAAATAGTTTATTGCATTAGTTAAATTCAATTCCTCAAAATGAAGGGAAACAAACGGGCCCTTACGGATCGTGCTAGAGCCGGCAATGATTGAATTGCAATATGGGTTCACAAAGCCTAGGATCTAGAAAGTATTAGGGATTTTTTAACCTGATAGTGAAGGCACCTGTTACTGCTAGTTCAGACCACCACCCAACATTGGTATAGTATACCACTAGGTTCAAGCGACAAACGCAAGTAGAGCTAGCAAACAATAAATGAGGTAGCAAACAATAAACAATCAATAAATGAGGTTCTATCAGATTGCATGGTCCTAAAACAAACAATAAACAAACGCCGCAAGTAGAGCTAGTAGTGTGTGCTCTGATCACACACTAATAAATGAGCGAGCCAACCAAACAACGTGTAAATATGTGGCTATCGATAGCAGGGTGAATAGTAATATAGGAGATGCAGCACGATAGCATGGTGTGTGATCAACACTGATATGGCAACCGACTATTGAAAACAGGTTCATTGCAACACTGATTGACATTTCCACACTTATGGTATTTCCATGGTGAACTACAACATACCATCACAAAAGTAGAGCACAGACATGCTGCAGTGATGACCTGACACTAGGATGCACAAATTAGTAGCAAGATATGCAACATAGAGCACATGGACGACTCGAATCCTAATCGGAATGTTGCCGACACATCAACGCCTTTACAATGTAGGATATGCATGATTCCTTTTGCCTCTTATCTCTAACCACTATATATATTTGTTTGTTGTCGTCTTTCTTTCGGCTGAAAATCATCACAACCACATATATACTTCTTATGTTTGTGCAATGTTACATTGTACAGAGTCATTTTATAGCCAAGTCTTATGCTATCTCTAGCAGACTCTCTATCTCACCTCCTATCCTACTTCCTATTCCAAATCACTCAGCGAATAGTACAGTCCAGTCAAAACAATACTTTGTGCATCCATATACACGCTCCGCTGAAGACAACCTTAGAATGCACTATTAGAAATTTAGGTGCTTTATATTTAGTTTAATCTATAAATAATTTAGCGAATTTGCGATGGCATGTATGTAATACTACTACTCATAATAGTAGCTGATACATATACAGGAAACCATAGTGACAACAACCAAAATTATACTTTATATTTAATTTAATGTAAAAATAATCTAGCAAATTTGCGATGGCATGTATGTAATACTACTACTCATAATAGTACCTAATACATACACAGAAACCATAGTGATCACAACTGAAATTATACTGAATTTAATAAATTAATATAGTAAATTATACTCATTAGAGAGATTCATGCTTAAGACACTGTTGGCTCCACTCACGAGTCGACATCGTGTGTTGCTGGAAATAGCTGACCATAATCGATACAAATAGGTGTTCGTAGTACTGTCCCTCGAGCATACACCATGGTGAAGAGGAAAATGACCGTCTGAGGCAATACCAGCAAGAAGACGACGAATAGCGAGTAGTTGTGAAGATGCTCCCTAAAAACTAGATCGTGCACACATCCGAGCATGTGTGACAAATGGCGATTCTAGAGGCCTACTATGCAAACACTCCTTACACGCAGATGTTTGGGGTGGGGGTATTCGGACGCAACTCAACCAAGAAGTGAGATATAACTTTATGTTGTTGTATTCCACCATTCAATAGATTCCCTATCCTACCTCCTATCACACTCCCTATTTCAAACTCCACTCTGCAAATAGTGCAGTCTATAGTGCAAAATAGTATTTTACATGGTTGTATACACACTCTACTAAGCACAACCTAAGAGCTAGATATAATAACAGAAGATGGAGGAAGATTAAAATATGGAGTAGTCACCGAATCGTACACTCATTACTTCATATGTTACATGTCCATCACATCTCTATCAATTAGCTATCTGTCCATTACACCTCTATCAATCCATCGATTAACCCCTCCATTAACCTACTCAAGTGGCAAAACTAGCCCACCTATACATCACAATGAGCGATTAACTCCTCCACTAGTTTATTGCATATGCTAACACTATGGTCCTAGAGAGGGGGAGGGACTGGCAGCGACGCGAGGGAGGGGACGATGGTTTTTATGGGGGACGAGCCGACAGCGGCGGCGCGAGTGAGGGGGAGGGCACGATGGTTTTTAAGAACCACTATAACATCTCTTGGGTGGCTTTTATCATGCATAAAGAATACACAAGTAATTTGAGAATAATCATCAACTATAACAAGACCATACTTACTTTCCCCTATGCTAAGATAAGCAAAGAGGCCAAGGAGATCCACGTGTGGTAGCTCCAGTGCTCTTGATATGGTCATCATATTCTTTGGGTGATGCCCTCCTCCAACTTGCTTCCCTAATTGGCAAGCTGCACAAGATCTGTCTTTCTCAAAACAAACATTTGTTAGTCCCAAAATATGATTGCCCCTAAGAGGCTTATGAAGGTTCTTCATCCCAACATGTGCTAGGCAATGATCAGATGTTCGTGTTATGCACAAACCGAAACACTGATATCTCACGCGAAGAGGTTGCGCACACCTAAAGGGCTAAACACTCGGCGTTAACTCGGCTAAGGAAGCGACAAAACTCTAGAAAAGCAGGAATGCATGCCACGATAAAAGATGATTTAGGTAGATAGTAATCACAACTTGTAAAGGGATAAACCTCTAGTCATCTATATAAGGCCGAGGGGGTAAAAACATCTCATCCCATCACATCCTAGAACCACCTCATAGCTCATTGACCTTATTATAGAAATCACGTGCTACTAGATTGGCAGGAGAACTCATCCTCCACCATCCTCAATTCACCTGTAACTCGTGCACACTAGTGAAATTCTAATATACAACCTCAACAGGAAGCAGGGTGTTACACATTATAGTGGCCCGAACCTATATAAATATTCGTGTGATCCGATGTGCTCCTGCACGTACCATCGAGTTGTAGTCAACAATGTCATCCTGCTCAAAAGCATCACGTGGGGAACCTCGTGGTGCGCAGTCGGGTTGTAAACACCAAAAACTGTCGTGCCACGTAGGGGTGCGACGTTGATCCACGACGAATCCATGACTAACTTCTTCAACACCCCAATCATCTTCAATGTTGGGGAGGTGTTCCACTTTGGATCCCTCTCCTGCATTGTAGATCAAGAAGGTGTCATGCACTGCATCACGGATCCATCCAAGAAAACATCTTCTTTGGTGGCACCAATTGTTGGGGCGGGTTCGTCTCGCCTGACTCCACCAAGAACTACGCCGACGTACTCCAAGGTGCGGAAACCTCAACCAACTTCCGCCCCGCGCAGGATTGCGCCCGTGTCGGGCAGGCCCAGGGCCATAACAGCACCTATAGCTCGACCGATTAAGGTTGCACCCCTATCGTGCTGGACCCCTCTGTCCACGTCATCCACCTGGGTGTGGACCCGGATCACTTGGTGAAAAGGAGTGGATAGCCCCGGCACTGGTGTGGCCACGGGAACAAGACCGGCGACTATTCCAGCCGCTCCGCCCACATGGGAGACGGCTAAAGCGCGAGACGCAGCCCTAAGCTCTTTCTTCCTAAATGTCCTCTTTATGCAGGGAAGAGTAGAGGATGCGCCCATCTTCAACGATGAGACCACTGTACTGGGGGAGGAGCCCCACAGCGTGAGGCACGCTGACGTCGAAGCAGGTGCCATAAGATTCGACATCACCATGAGGCCAGGGAACGTGATCCTACTTAGTCCATATCCCGGGACGCATCTGAAGCATGAGCAACTCATGACGACAGGGCGCTCTGCGAGCACCGCAATTCCCGACGTCGTGATCGTCGCCACGCCTAGGAGCACGAGCAGGAACGAGCAGAGCATGATGCCAGACTCCAACACAAGAACCCACTCCTTCCCTGGAATCTGTCGCCCGACTTTGCTCAAGCCCTGAACATGCCGAGTGAAGTTATTAGGGTCCTAGCTCAGATCGCCAACGGCTTGCCACGTACCTCGAACGCAGAAGGCTACCGACAGATCCTCACCCAGGCGGCGAATCATCTTCTTCCCCCGCCCATCCGGCATCGGCCATGCGCTATGTCATCAACGGTCGGCGAGATGCGCGGAGCAACATCAATGCTTCGCGTGATCTACGACCTGAAAGTGAGATGAGGTGGCGAGAAGAGTACGACCCATAAAGTTTCTACTCTTTGCCCACGTACAATTATACTTTCGCATACTACAAACGGAGCAATTGACTTAAGTCAGAGATCGTCTTAAGTTGGTGTTACATGCTCACGCTTACAAACAAAGGATGCATACTACACTCGTTAACGGAGCAATCGACTTAAGTCGGAGATCGACTTAATTTGGTGTTACATGCTCACACTTACAAACAAAGGGTGCATACTTGTAATACCCACTTTGTAAGAAAAGTCTAAAAAGGGAAATTATACTACTTTGTATCTATGTGCTATCTATGTTTATCATTTCATGTGAACACCATATTAAAAAAACAAATAATTAATAAAAGACATGCCACTAAATTGTGCATCATGCCGAAGTCTTTATTGTGTGTGCATTTTTATGACAACATGAAAATAAGGTGAATAAAAATATTTTAGTGCCCAAGTTTGAATTTCAGAATTTAAGAAAGGAAACACTAGTTAACATGAAATCAATATTAAAAAAAATAGATAAATTCACCCATGTGCTATGTTTAAGATGAATATTTAATGAGAAAACAGATCTACCAAGGAGTTTGAATTTGAATGGGATTGAAAATTTATGAATTTGGACATTTAAAAGGAAAGACAAAATAGGATATAAAAAGAAAAAGGGAAAACGCTTGCACTGGGCCGCCAACTCTGAATCCAGCCCATCTACCATTTCCCTCAGTGCAGCCCACCTACACCCTCGCGCCGACTGGTGGGTCCGTCAGGTCAGCTGAACACAACCGCGCACACACTGTCCGTCGCCGACAACTGGACCCGCTGGACAGTCTGCTCATCGGCTCGTTGTCTCTGGATTGTGGACCCAACCCTCCAGGCGTCCTTCCCGTGTGTGCGCGCGACTCCGGTAAGCTTGGATCGCCGCCGGGGATTCCGGGGTTAGTTGCTGGCGCTCGGAGTAGATTTCTTTTGCCCCCTGGCGCTATAAAATGGCAGCTCCTACGACCGTTTCTCCGCGCCTCGTCAAGCTCGCATCCCCATACCCAGCCATTGCCTGCCACCGCCGTTTGCCGTAGGGAGAGGAGTGGAGGTCTAGGGCGCCGCCGACGTCGTCTGCGGCCGTCACCGCCGTTCAGTACTCGCGTAAGGATTCCGGGGAAGCTTCGTGTCGTGAGGGACCTGGACAAACCCCTCTCGCTCAGGAATTTGGTCGGAATCGCGGGGAATTTCTCTCCGTCGCTCACGGTTCGCCGCCGGCCGGTTTCGTGTACACCGCCGTCGCGTCCACGATTTCGGGCCCTCGGGTGCGACGGAGGGGCTTTGTGCAATCCCGCACGGTCGAATCGAGAAGGCGGTGGCGCACGGGAGCCATCAGAGTGACGTTAATTTTTTACCGCCGTTCACGGATCGCCGCCGACCAGCATAGCGTCGTGGCCAGCTCGTCTGGGCACTCCAACACCGGTAAGGTTTACCCTAATTACCTCGCCTGGTTCCGTAGTTGGTGTAGCACTCATTCTTACATGAAATACAACTCCGGGGTCCTGGTTTTGCGGGCTCCGATGGGCGCGCCGACGTGGCTCTGTTCAGCACCGCCATGCTGGGTCACCGCGGGGTAGAAGACATGATCCGTGCCGTCCAATCTGGGTTGAAGGGCATGGATTAGATCGCGCGTGAAATAACACTGGACCATTGGATGCGATCGGACGGCCGATGTCGCGCGCAGTGTCGTGTGAGTCGTAGGTCTAATCGGATCCGCTGGTTTCTAATCCGACGGTGGGGAAACGTCAGTACCCCTTCGGCCGCGACAGTTTTACACATAAGACCCTCTGTTTTAGGAAAACTAACCCGTCGTCCATGCAGAGGTAGTTCTGAGTCTTAGAAGTATTTGCATCATAGACCCTGGACTCTCTAGGAATTGGTGCGAGGTCCAGATAGGGAATTATATTCATAAAATCAGTTAGAAAACGAATTTTAGTATCAAATTTATTGAAGAAACTTGACAAATTCATAGAAAATCCATACTTGGTCCAAATTAGTCCATTTCACTTTCTAAAATTTTGTAATTTTATTCTCTAGCACTTAGAGTCTCTGTATTTTCATGAAAACAGTATTAAAAATAATCTCTCACTAAATCCTATTTTAAGCACATAAAACCTTTGGAAATTCATATCTTAAGATCTATAACTCCAAAAATTATGATTCCTATTCCTAGGATTTTATTTTAATGTGTAGATTATTATTATTCAGTTTGTATTATGTTTGGTGTAATGTTAATTTTGTCTATACCATGTTTGATTGTATTGCTACGACTAGCGCGAGGATCCGAAGAATCACCCTGGTAACTGGAAACTCAAGTGCCAGGCAAGTTGTGCCCTTGATCACTTCTTTTACCCACTCATGTTCTAATTAATCATAATGATCTGCATAGGTTAATTTTGATGGGACCTAATAGGTTACCCTAGTTTGTCTATCTTTATGCCTTGTTTACCACTAAACTTTTTGGGTAGTACTTGCTAGTGCTATATGTGGTTTTGGGCATTGAGATACACATTATTCATGATTATACTTTTGTTATCTGTTGTTATTTACTGTTCATGTCAAGATCATTAATGTTAATTGGAACATAGAGCTTAACTTGAGAAACACGTGCCACCACAAGGGTTTATGGACGCCCTTGGCTGATTAATTAGGAAAGCTAGTGGAGGACTACCTTACCCGAAAGGGGCAAGGGAAGTAGGGGAGTGGTCAGTGTAGGGAGGTCCTTGGTTGATTTTGCTGCGATGGCGGTCAGGCAAGAACCCTGCATTGGAGCTTCCTATAAACTGTAGCGGGTTTTCTGAAGCTAGTGGAACTTTGTAAAGGCCTCGTAGTGTTACCCTGCCTCGCCTCCTCGGTAGAGGTGTATGGGAAGTCGCGATCCCTTGGCAGATGGGTAACATGACTTGTCGGTAAAGGGTACCACCTCTGTAGAGTGTAAAACTGGTATACTAGCCGAGCTCACGGTCATGAGCAGCTCAGGACTCTCTGATGATTAACTTATGGAACTAAATTCAATTTGTCATATGCATTGCATCGCAGGTGATGTTGTTACTTTTGCTCTACTACTTAATTGGGTTGGTATTTACTTATACTTAGTAATTGCTAATAAAATTTTGACCAACTCTAAAAGCAATGCTCAGCTCTTCCTCTTTGGTAAGCCTTACACTTCACGTGAGCTCCCACCTTTGGCGAGTTCATGCACATTATTCTCCACAACTTGTTGAGCGATGAACGTATGTGAGCTCACTCTTGCTGTCTCACACCCCCCCACAGGTCAAGAACAGGTACCACAGGATGAGGCGCATGGAGGATGTTGCGATGTGTTCGTGAGAGGTCTAGGCCGTCGTCTCCCAGTCAACTTTGGGTTGCTGGATCGTTTCCTCATATGATGTAAATATTTAATTATTTTTGTACAGAACTCCTGTTATATAGTAAAGATGTGACATTCGATCCTGTGCCACTATGCATCATATGTGTGAGACTTGGTCCCAGCACACCTGGTGTTTATGTTCGCGCCCGGGTTTTGGACCCCTAAAATCCGGGTGTGACAGAAGTGGTATCAGAGGAATGATGACTGTAGGACGAAACCTAGATAGAACTGGACAACCATTATCTACTTACCTTTGCTACTCTAATTCTTTCTAAACTTTTCTTAATCTTTTCTCATCCATTTCCGCTTTACTCTGATTATTCTTACCTTTTCCTTCTAAAGACAAATGTGGATTTCACACTTTGAAATCCTGTACCTAAAGTGACTTTTAGGAATAGGAGACCTACTCTTAGGAACAAAAACAAAACCATTTTTTATAAGTATCTATACGCTTGAGTGTTTGTTCTTATGATACTTGTCTGATTTGGATCTTTGATTGAGTGTGATGGGTTGTGGAGTAATGTCCACAATTACATCTACATATATATAATGCTTATAAAACTAACTAGATAAACTAGATTATCCCTCATTAAAGTATCTAGCCTAACAATATTCATCTCAGCTTAAAATATTCGTATTCTACACCCATAGATCCATCTTATCTCGAAAGATTCTACCTTATCTTTATGGATTCATCATGCCCTAATTAGCATATTTATCCCACTCTAGAATAACAACCATGATCTAATCCAAAGTAATTAGATATTATCTAGTCTAATCTAGTCAAACCAATCTAATCTAGATCCCATCTAATCTAATATGGTCCAATCTAAAGTGAGTTACTTAACGGACTAGTTAATACTAGTGAAATAGATTAGACCCTGCTGGCCATGTTTTAACATAAATTAGTACATCACACCAAACAACCCATGAACAAATAACTTACCAGCATATTCATGGTAACCATCCTTCCCACCCTAGATGTTGCCATAATACACTTATCTTATGCCACCAGCCTGTTAACCATCTGTCCTTACCTACAAGTTATCCTTACTACATGTCCCTAATTCGGATAAAGACTTCAAGAACGAAGATCGAAGATGATCGAGCTCATCAAATCAAGGAAGGATAAGATTCAAGCTAGATCATCAAAAGTAATCAAGATCCACAATCTTGGATAGAGTCTTTCCTAGCCCTACCCTTTCATAACCTATCTATGCTCTAAAGACATCTTCTATCCTACATAATAAAGTGGACATACATATACATACCCATGCTCTCCTAATCACCCACTATTGACTATAAAATACTCTGGATATTTGAAACAATTATAGACTAAAAGTTGAATTACAAGCCAATCGTTTTGTATTCCTTTCCTTACAAATCTCGTGGACGAGATTATTTTTAAGGGGGGTAGGATTTGTAATACCCACTTTGTAAGAAAAGTCTAAAGAGGGAAATTATACTACTTTGTATCTATGTGCTATCTATGTTTATCATTTCATGTGAACACCATATTAAAAAAACAAATAATTAATAAAAGACATGCCACTAAATTGTGCATCATGCCGAAGTCTTTATTGTGTGTGCATTTTTATGACAACATGAAAATAAGGTGAATAAATATATTTTAGTGCCCAAGTTTGAATTTCAGAATTTAAGAAAGGAAACACTAGTTAACATGAAATCAATATTAAAAAAAATAGATAAATTCACCCATGTTCTATGTTTAAGATGAATATTTAATGAGAAAACAGATCTACCAAGGAGTTTGAATTTGAATGGGATTGAAAATTTATGAATTTGGACATTTAAAAGGAAAGACAAAATAGGATATAAAAAGAAAAAGGGAAAACACTTGCACTGGGCCACCAACTCTGAATCCAGCCCATCTACCATTTCCCTCAGTGCAGCCCACCTACACCCTCGCGCCGACTGGTGGGTCCGTCAGGTCAGCTGAACACAACCGCGCACGCACTGTCCGTCGCCGACAACTGGACCCGCTGGACAGTCTGCTCATCGGCTCGTTGTCTCTGGATTGTGGACCCAACCCTCCAGGCGTCCTTCCCGTGTGTGCGCGCGACTCCGGTAAGCTCGGATCGCCGCCGGGGATTCCGGGGTTGGTTGCTGGTGCTCGGAGTAGATTTCTTTTGCCCCCTGGCGCTATAAAATGGCAGCTCCTGCGACCGTTTCTCCGCTCCTCGTCAAGCTCGCATCCCCATACCCAGCCATTGCCTGCCATCGCCGTTTGTCGTAGGGAGAGGAGTGGAGGTCTAGGGCGCCGCCGACGTCGTCTGCGGCCGCCACCGCCGTTCAGTACTCGCGTAAGGATTCCGGGGAAGCTTCGGGTCGTGAGGGACCTAGGCAAACCCCTCTCGCTCAGGAATTTGGTCGGAATCGCGGGGAATTTCTCTCCGTCGCTCACGGTTCGCCGCCGGCCGGTTTCGTGTACACCGTCGTCGCGTCCACGATTTCGGGCCCTCGGGTGCGACGGAGGGGCTTTGCGCAATCCCGCGCGGTCGAATCGAGAAGGCGGTGGCGCACGGGAGCCATCGGAGTGACGTTAATTTTTCACCGCCGTTCACGGATCGCCGCCGACCAGCATAGCAGCGTGGCCAGCTCGTCTGGGCACTCCAACACCGGTAAGGTTTACCCTAATTACCTCGCCTTGTTCCGTAGTTGGTGTAGCACTCGTTCTTACATGAAATACAACTCCTGGGTCCTGGTTTTGCGGGCTCCGATGGGCGCGCCGTCATGGCTCTGTTCAGCACCGCCAGGCTGGGTCACCGCGGGGTAGAAGACAGGATCCGTGCCGTCCGATCCGGGTTGAAGGGCATGGATTAGATCGCGCGTGAAATAACACTGGACCGTTGGATGCGATCGGACGGCCGATGTCGCGCGCAATGTCGTGTGAGTCGTAGGTCTAATCGGATCCGCTGGTTTCTAATCCGACGGTGGGGAAACGTCAGTACCCCTTCAGCCGCGACAGTTTTACACATAAGACCCTCTGTTTTATGAAAACTAACCCGCCATCCATGCAGAGGTAGTTCTGAGTCTTAGAAGTATTTGCATCATAGACCCTGGACTCTCTAGGAATTGGTGCGAGGTCCAGATAGGGAATTATATTCATAAAATCAGTTAGAAAACGAATTTTAGTATCAAATTTATTGAAGAAACTTGACAAATTCATAGAAAATCCATACTTGGTCTAAATTAGTCCATTTCACTTTCTAAAATTTTGTAATTTTATTCTCTAGCACTTAGAGTCTCTGTATTTTCATGAAAACAATATTAAAAATAATCTCTCACTAAATCCTATTTTAAGCACATAAAACCTTTGGAAATTCATATCTTAAGATCTATAACTCCAAAAATTATGATTCCTATTCCTAGGATTTTATTTTAATGTGTAGATTATTATTATTCAGTTTGTATTATGTTTGGTGTAATGTTAATTTTGTATATACCATGTTTGATTGTATTGCTACGACTAGCGCGAGGATCCGAAGAATCACCCTGGTAACTGGAAACTCAAGTGCCAGGCAAGTTGTGCCCTTGATCACTTCTTTTACCCACTCATGTTCTAATTAATCATAATGATCTGCATAGGTTAATTTTGATGGGACCTAATAGGTTACCCTAGTTTGTCTATCTTTATGCCTTGTTTACCACTAAACTTTTTGGGTAGTACTTGCTAGTGCTATATGTGGTTTTGGGCATTGAGATACACATTATTCATGATTATACTTTTGTTATCTGTTGTTATTTACTGTTCATGTCAAGATCATTAATGTTAATTGGAACATAGAGCTTAACTTGAGAAACACGTGCCACCACAAGGGTTTATGGACGCCCTTGGCTGATTAATTAGGAAAGCTAGTGGAGGACTACCTTACCCGAAAGGGGCAAGGGCAGTAGGGGAGTGGTCAGTGTAGGGAGGTCCTTGGTTGATTTTGCTGCGATGGCGGTCAGGCAAGAACCCTGCATTGGAGCTTCCTATAAACTGTAGCGGGTTTTCTGAAGCTAGTGGAACTTTGTAAAGGCCTCGTAGTGTTACCCTGCCTCGCCTCCTCGGTAGAGGTGTATGGGAAGTCGCGATCCCTTGGCAGATGGGTAACATGACTTGTGGGTAAAGGGTACCACCTCTGCAGAGTGTAAAACTGGTATACTAGCCAAGCTCACGGTCATGAGCAGCTCAGGACTCTCTGATGATTAACTTATGGAACTAAATTCAATTTGTCATATGCATTGCATCGCAAGTGATGTTGTTACTTTTGCTCTACTACTTAATTGGGTTGGTATTTACTTATACTTTGTAATTGCTAATAAAATTTTGACCAACTCTAAAAGCAATGCTCAGCTCTAACCATCCTCTTTGGTAAGCCTTACACTTCACGTGAGCTCCCACCTTTGGCGAGTTCATGCACATTATTCTCCACAACTTGTTGAGCGATGAACGTATGTGAGCTCACTCTTGCTGTCTCACACCCCCCCACAGGTCAAGAACAGGTACCACAGGATGAGGCGCATGGAGGATGCTGCGATGTGTTCGTGAGAGGTCTAGGCCGTCGTCTCCTAGTCAACTTTGGGTTGCTGGATCGTTTCCTCATATGATGTAAATATTTAATTATTTTTGTATAGAACTCTTGTTATATAGTAAAGATGTGACATTCGATCCTGTGCCACTATGTATCATATGTGTGAGACTTGGTCCCAGCACACCTGGTGTTTATGTTCGCGCCCGGGTTTTGGACCCCTAAAATCCGGGTGTGACAATACTTTACCCTGCTAACAGAGTAGTCGACTTAAGTCAGGGATCAGCTTAGGTCAGCGTTACATGCTCACACTTACAAACCAAGGGTGCATATTATACTCTTCTAATGGAGCAATCAACTTAAGTTAAAGATTGACTTAAGACGGTGTAACATGCTCACTCTTACAAACAAAGAGTACACACCATGCCCTACTAAGGAAGTCATAGACTTGAATCGAGAAGTGGTTTAAGTCGGCATCACATACATGCATACAAACACACACAAAAGGGGTCCGAGCAAAACCCCATCAAGAAGAACAAAACAAAAATGTAGGGACGCCCACTAAGTTCCCCCGCACAACTCATCACAATACAACAACGCAACTCCAAAAACACATATTAAAACTAAATTGTCAAATACATTTACAAAAAGGAGAAGCGTCTCCAAGTCAAGCAACAATTGTTCTACTTTCCAAGTTTACAATGTATCATGCAGGTGTGGTGGAACTGTCTAGATTATCCAACTTAAGTGCCCAGGTCACGCCTTGGAGGCAGCAACACAATTAAATCGGAATAACCCGTTAGTCCCTCAAATCTAGTCCAATAAAGCCACTTACCAAGGATCGAGTACCATTAGCTCACTCAATGGTGAGACTCACAGAGAGTGCCATAAACATGGAACCACAAGTTAAAGTACTTAAGTTATTACATAAAACGGGTTTTGATTAAAGATAACTGTGTTTTTAATATTGCAATGGATCATAAATAACGCCGATAACGAGGAATAGGGAAAGACCTGGCCCACTACTCCTCCTGGTCCTCTCCTGCCGAGGCGGCATCCCACTCGACTGTCCAATCCGATGGTAGGGTGGCAGGCCAAGTCACACCATCAACCAAGTCTTGCAGTGAACCTGTAAAAAATGATGCCACAAGACCATGAAGTTGTTTGGCTGAGGGGTTATGTTTGCCAAAAGCACTAGCTGAGTCTAAAACCAAGTTTTAGCTTTTCCCAGTTATATGGTACTCTTTAACACTAGGTTTGCTCCTTTCTAAGCATACATGGTAACAATCATTTATTGCAAACAACATATTATCTCAAGAAACCTCATTTCACTAGGTTTGCTCCTTAAACCTCATTACCTGCGGATGGGAGAATTCTTGACAATAGGTCGACAACATGGAATATGCAACATGAAGCTCTTGGCGAGTTACCTTGTGGGTTTTCTTCTCCTTGTCTAACTTCGATTGCAGGGAAGAGTTCAAGGCACGGGCACCATCAAGGAACCCAGTGACTTGGTCAAGCTCTGCTTGCTTTCGGGCGCGCCTTTCCGATCAGAGCACCACCGATTTATAGATGAAGAAACAACTTATATTCATTAAATATATAAATCAGAACGACAAAAGTTAGCAAGGAACGACATCAATAACTTACCAGTATTAACAGCCCTCAGATCATCTACCTGCCTTTGAAGAGCAATAGGATCCCACTATGACAAAGAAGATATCTGCTCAAGCACCTGAGCTGCTTGCGCCTTCAGCTGGACAACTACTTGATTCAAGACGCCCTACAGAGACAAAAGTCAGAAGATAGAACACCGATTGGGAACATGCAAGGTAATGTGAGTTCCATAAACATGTACCTACAAGCAGTGGCGGAGGACAAAAGAAAATTAAGGTATGGCTAGCTAGTAGGGAAAAAAGAAAAAATATTGTGCACATGGAAATCAAACAAGCAACTTGATGTCTCATACGCTAAGGATTAACCACTGCACCACATGTTGTGCGAAAGCATGATAGATTTACCAGTAAAAAGTTCTGGGTACCTTTGTTCTCGTTCTCTCTAGGTGCTTTACTCTTTAAAACATCGATATTGTACCATGCAAGGAAATTAAGTTGGAGAAATCTCATCTTACCAATCCCGGCGCATGACACACACTTGCAAATGGTCTCCTTGCCTTTATTCCTGAAGTAGCTGACCAATCCCGTCCACTGGCAGCTCCGGCACTTGTCTGTCCACTCGTACGAGACCGTCTTGCATTCCTACAACCGGCCGCCGGGCGCGCGGGACAAGCAGCCGGCCGCCGGGCGCGTGGGACAAGCGACCACGAGCAGTAATAGCGGAGCAGGCGCGCCGGCAGGAGCGGCCGAGCGAGAGTGAGGTGTGCGCCTGTGCAGCTGTGCGGGACGCGTCGACGCGGGGACGGCCGAACGGGCGGAACGACTGTCTTAGCTAAACCCTAATCTCTTAGTGGGCCGGCCCAAGGTATTGCCCAAGCCATACTGGGCCATACTGGGTCCTCCGCCCCTGCCTACAAGTTCGCTAGGAAAACCAGAAGACCCAAAGCTGGTACAGCCAAGACATCCCCAGAAAGCAGCAACACCCATAGAAGCCACAAGGGAAGCAGGGACAAAAGCTAAAGGTTCTGAATCTCCCAGACCAAGTGCGATAGCCATTGGGATTCCAGCACTGGAACCACTGACCTCCAAAGTGGTTGGGTCGGCTGGACCAGGCCCGATGGGCAGGTCAGAACTCGTTGCCACAAAATTATCAATCCGAGGCATTGATGACCCAACATGAGCCTCCATTGAAACAACAGAACCAACCGCGACACCCTCAGGGGCTGAAACACCCTTGGGGGCTAGAGCATCCTCAGGGGCTAAAGTGTCCTCCATGGCCAGGACTGGATCGGCGGCAAGGCTGACTGACGCAGAAGCCCCGTAGGAGACTGATAGGCTTACCTCAGGCTTAACCCTGGGGGCTGGAACACCCTCGGCCAGCAAACCAGCAGAAGGTGCTTCATCCGAGCGAGCTATGCGGACGTCGATAACTTCGATTTTAGGCAGTTCAAGCAGCAGCTCCTCATGAATGGCCTCTTCAAGTATGCCATCGACAACCTACATAGACAGACCTCGGATGTCCACCATCCTCGTTGGGGCAACAAGACTCGAAGTATCAATCTGAGCCTTGGAGCACCGTTCGCGGTGAACCAAAGGAAGCACCTCTTCCTCCTCCTCCTCATGTTCCTCCACCTCCTCCACTACGTACCTGGTCGTTTTCACCACACTTCCACCTTCCACATCATCCTCCAAACCAGCATCCACCACAACCACATCATCATCAGCGTTTGGCTTGGCAATGCACAGTCACTAGCTGCGGGTCCGACGAACGCTGAAGTTTCCTCTTCTTCTTAACCTCTGTGGACTCGGCTTGGGCATCTGACTGACAGGACCGCTTGCACCATGGACCCACGAGATTATCAGCCCTCTTCCCGCTAGCGCTCGATTGCTTGGGAGCTCCACACCTTGATTCAAGTCGCGCTGACTCAAGAGATTCTCTAGCCATCATGCCGAGAACAACCTCGATCTCAGGACCGTGCCGACAAAATCCTAGGCCATTTTAAAATAAGACATCTTTATCGAGGACGTTAGCTATCGGTGAACAAAACATCGTAAACCTGCAGCTAAACTCATGCGTCACGTCATAAAATAGAAGCATATGTATAGACAGATTAATAAAGAATTAAAGATGTTTGAATGCATTAAAGCTAATAGTTAATTAACTGAAAATTGCTAGTGAAATTAGCTAGCTAACACATAGCTAGCTAACTATTAGTTAATGTACTAAAAGAGGTTAATAGCTGAACTATTGACTATACTGTTTGGATGTATTTAGCTAATTTTAATAGCTAATTATTAGTTCTAGTGCATTCAGACACCCCTAATTAGCAAAGTGATCCGACATAATGTTAACATTTTTTTCAATTTAAATGTGGAGACAACGTGGAACCAAAACAACTTGTGCTTTCATATAGTATAAAAATAGATTATTATATAAATGTACTGTAAATTTACACGTTTGGAGGCCCTAAATATTTAGGGGCCCTGTTCCGGTGCACAGCCTGCACGCCCTCTGGCAGGGGCCTGCTCGATCTCGAAGTCAGTGGCAGGCGATCGTATCATGATATAAGCCTGCTTATCCTCCTCAGACAGATCTCGTTACGCAACAACTATGGCCTCTATCTCGTCCAAGGAACACCGTACTCTATGGCTAGAATTGCTACCCTCTTCACTGATGGGAGGGTTCAACACAAACTCAGAAAAAGGACTCTACAACAATGAAATAGCACATTCAACACAAATCACATAATAACTCGGCAAGCGTTAAAATCAAGTGGTCAGAACTTACCAGTGGAGGAAGATTCCAAGCAGAGTAAGATTGAGGTGCGCCAACATTCATAATGGCACCCCTGAGCATCATCTCAACCCGACTCGAGATGTCTTCCTCTGAAATTCGTTTGTCTGACACCTAGGAAGGACACCTGACCCCGGTATGCACATATGCAGAGTGAACCCTGTCCTCTAGAAGCTAAATATTCTGGAAAACAATGTCGATCACCACAGCTTCAGCGGTAAGACCCCTATCTTTTAAACCAGCAATCTCAACTAACAAGATTTTCTCCTCGGCAACTTCAGAGTCGGTTGGGGCCTCTATCCAACTTGGCATGAGCACATCCGATTACCTTCTAGCATGAGCAGACAAGGAATTGTTGTGATTCTCCATATTGAACCCCTCAAAGCGCCATCCCTTGATGTTGTTCATCAGAGGGATATCTAGGTAGTCAACCTTCCTACCCCGACGAAGTTCAAGGCTGGTCCCACCAACTACTTGATGTTGTCCACTTGTCGTCCCTGGCTTGCAATGGTAGACATACTTCCACAGTCCAAAGTGTGGGCTAATCCCAAGATAGGCTTCGCAAAGATGCACGAAGATAGCAATTTGAAGAATAGAATTAGGGTTTAGATGAGTCAGATTGAAGGAGTAGAAATCTAGGAGGGCACGAAAAAAGGAAGAAACGAGCAAACCTAGGCCTTAAATTAAGAAAGGGACAAAAACCATGGATTCATGGGTATCATCCATGGGCACGGTAATCCCTTGGCAAATCGGAAAGGAACACAATTCCTTCGATGGAAGATAGCCAATTTCAACTAGATGGAGTAAGTCAGATCTAGAAACAACAGAAGCGTAATTACGCAGAAAGGAAGCTGGTTGTTGGGATCGATAGGGGGAATGATGGGTGCAATGCCCCCCTGTTTCTTCTTCTTGGGCACCATAAGACCTCACGAAGGTGTGGAATCGAGCGCGGGCTCGCCGAGGTGCGGAAATTTCAGAGAGAAGAGTTGTGGTGAAAAAACAAAGCTAGGGTTTGCTTGCCAGAAACCGTCAGACAGCTGGGCATGTATATACGTGTCCACTGTAGACCTGTCATAAGCTTTAGTGCGAGGGAAATAGATTTTCAAATCGAAGGGAGTAAATGCTAAGTCAGAGGAGTTAAGTTGGACGGGTTCAGACGAATGAACTAAATCAGACAGAAAGCACGTTTCTATGCAGGATCAGTCAGGAGAACTTAGTCGAGGCACAAGAAATTGATTAGAACAAGGAACTCAATACCAACAATCAAACTTCAAATACAGGATGAGATCGAAATAAACTCAGTACTCATGGTGGATAATACCAGCAACCTTTATTCATATAAGCAGAAGTACTATTACAGAAGAAGATCTTATTCATTATGAACCGAACCTACAGAATACCCCTTGTACTACTACTCCTACTCACTACCACTACATCATACTACCACATTACACTATACTAATATCTAAGCCGGTGACGCCTTGCTATCGGCGTTGCTGCCCTCGTCGCCGCTGCTGTTGTCCTTACTGTAGGAAACGGGTGACGCCTAAGAGGGGGGGGGTGAATTAGGACTTCTAAAACTTTAACTAAACTAGGCCACAAATAAATCCCTAGAGCAAAACCTATGCAATTAGTCAAACTAGAATGCAAACTAGGTTTTGTCTAAGTGTTGCTATCTCTACCGCAAATGCTAAGTTTCAATCTACACTAAATAAGTATGAATACAAGATTGAAACTTAAATGCTTAAAGTAAATGCGGAAGGTAAAGAGCTAAGTAGAGATGCAAACTCTCGTGGACGACGCCGGTATTTTTACCGAGGTATCCGGAACCGCGCAAGGTCCCGACTAATCCTCGTTGGTGCCCCTACGCAAAGGGAAGCCCACGCGAGGGCCAAGCACCTCGGTCGAGTAACTCCGTAGAGAGCCGCGGGCCTTCTCCACGCGCAAGTGGTGCTCCGCTTCCGGCTCCTCTCGGACGCTCCCCGCCGTCTTCACTATCGAGCTTCCGGCCGAAACGCCGCAGGCCTCGTTCCCTCCGGTACACGGTGGCGGCCGTGACACAAACGCGGTTGTCACGGTCTCGCAAGACTCTCGCCCCACTCGGTACAAATACAACGACTCACGCAAGAGCCGAGGGGTTGTGAGGTTTATCTAAACTCACTCAACTAACTAGGATTCACCTAGAGCAAGCGCTAAAGCGGTCTAACTAACCTAAGCACTTCGCAAAGCACCTACGCTAATCACCGAGTGATTCTATTAAGCACTTGGGTGTTTGAGCTCTTGGAAATGTGCAATATATGCCTTGGTATGTTGCTTGGGCTCTCACACTTGAGAATGGCCGGTTGGGGTGGTATTTATAGCCTCCACACCCCCAACTAGCCGTTGGACAGAAAGCAGCAGCTTTCTGTCGTCGGGTGCACCGGACAGTCCGGTGCACCACCGGACACTGAACAGTAGATGTCCGGTGCACGCCACGTCAGCCGACCGTTGGCGCCTGTAGCAGTCGACCGTTGGATCCGACCGTTGCCTTTCTGCCCGTTGGCACACCGGACAGTCCGGTGCACACCGGACAGTCCGGTGCTACAGCCAGAGAGCGCCTGTCTGTGGCCTCTCTGCGCAGACTGTCCGGTGCCTCACCGGACAGTCCGGTGCACACCGGACACCAGTGTCCGGTGCGCCACCAGGCGCTGGCTGACAGCCCTTTTCTAGGATTTCTTTGCTGATTTCTTCGGGCTTCTTTGTTCTTGAGTATTGGACTCCTGTGCATCTTTTTATGTCTTCTTTTGAGGTGTTGCATCCTCATTGCCTTGGTCCAATTCTCTTCGCATCCTGTGAACTACAAACACAAACACTAGGAAACTTATTAGTTCACGGATTGTGTTGTTCATCAAACACCAAAACTCAATTAGCCAAATGGTCCGGGGTCCATTTTCCTTACAATCTCCCCCTTTTTGGTGATTGATGACAACACAACCAAAGCAAGCAAATAATACAAGTATTTGAATGAAAATGTGCATTTTACTTGCTAAGATGAATGATTGTCCCACAATGTGATATTATGGACTTAAGCCTCCCCCTAACTCCATAATTCACTTACTTCCTATTTTTGGACCAAATAACCAAAACCACTTGAAAAGCCATTTGGAGATATAAAATTTTAAATTGGTGGTGTTTGGTGTTTGATATAGTTTTCATTGCTTTGGTCCCTAAACTTCTCCCCCTTTGGCATCAACCACCGAAAAGGAAGACATTAAAAGCATGTAGGAAGTAAATAAAAGCTTGCCCTCAACAAGAATTGTATCAAATGATATCACTAGAAGGATATTAAATTAAGCCATGAATGATACCACCTGTGGGAGTTTCTCAAAAGATTACTCCCCCTAAATGAGTATTCTCCTTTAGAAAGAGTTTTTCTCCCCCTTTAGAGATGAAGAAATACTCCCCCTGACAGAGATCCTCTACTTAGGAAAAAAGCATGTGAAAAATTAGAGGTGCAAGACATGATTTGAAAAGACTAGCTTCCCTTATGCATAGGTAACAGAGTATGAGTTAACTACTTATGCATTTTTGCAACATGGAAGCATATGATATGAAATATAGTCTAATCAAATATTGGAGAAGACATGTAAACGATACTGAATGTAGTCTCAAAAGATACCAATTGAAGATCAATGGCGAGCTTGAGAGACATGAGAGTTCTTGGAGATTTTGCAGTGGAAGATTGTTGTCTTTCTCCGGGGACTTCATTTTCCTTACAATGAGACTATCACATGAAATAGACTTGAAAAGATGTTAGTCTCAAGGTATTAGATTATAGAGCAACCTCCCCCTAAAGGTGTGCATACAAGTTTTGAATACTTGTAGGAGACATGCACTATGATTTGATATCAAGAGGGGCAAATTATCCATAATCCAAACTTCGACACATATAAGTTAAATGATACAACTTGTAGAAATCAAAATTTTTAATTGATGCATCATTTACTATGGAGTGATATAAAAGCTATGTGCCGTGCTTAAATAAACATCTTAAGCCATGTAGGTTTGCCTAAGTATTTGAATTAAAAACAAGCAATCCTACCATATGTTTTACCTAGTATGCATGATTTTGAACACAAGTACATAACAAATGTAATACTAGGCAAGAAAGGTAAACTAGATAAAGATAAATAGATACGCATATCTAAAAACGAAGAATACAATAAAACTAGTTACCTTAGTTATGGGTGGGAAATTTGGGTCCAAAGTTTTCACTAACCTACTTGGCAATAAACTTGATCCATTATGATGTATCCCATGATATACATCCCAAACTCGCCAAGTCTCCAAATTTCCCGAGGACCTTCGGTCCACTCACTTCCCTTTCGGGATCCAAACCTTCTTGGTGCTTTTCATGGTTGAAATTATCTCCTTTGGCACCCAGATGCGTTTGGCCCCCTTTCCTTTGTTGGCTTGCTTGTTGGCCTTGATTGCTATCACCTTTCCGTTCTTTTTCTTCTTGATCAAATATGGTGTAGTATCCTTTTTGTTCACCTTTTTGATGTAGGTGTTGGAGATTTTGCTTGATGGCTTTTGCTTGAGCTTTTGCCTTTGTTTATCCCCGGTCATCGCCTTGCATTGGAAAGACTTGTGGCCTTCCTTGTGGCACAACCTACAAATCACAGTTTCTCCCTCCATAGGCTTGTTCACTCCCGCAGTGGTGTTATCCTGTGGAGGTCGGATTTGTTTGGCTTTGCCTTTCTTATCATACAAAGCCTTGCCAAGGCGAGCCACTTCTTGCCTTAATTGCTCATTTTCCTTTGCAACCTCATCCAGACATGTTTCTACAACAATATTCTCAACAAGAACTTGGTTGCAGGGGTTAGAATCATCAATTAAATCAAGGCAAGAAGTAGAAGCATCCTTTTTAATAATTTCAGGAATTTCAACAAAAGATGCTCCTGGGGTGCTACCAATGTTTTCTAGCTTAGTAGTTAGCTCATTATTGTGTATGCTAAGAATTTCCATTTTCTCTAGCAAATTTTCAATAGTGTCTTGTGAGCTAGCTAACTTAGCCTTGAGTTTTTCATTCCTTTTAATAAGGCCATCATCAGTAGCAATGGATGGAGCACTAGACTCTAATAGCTCAATTTTAGTTGACAGCTCACTATTTGAGTTTGCAAAAGTTTCAAATTTTTCTAGCAAACCTTTGTAATCATTTTGGGAGCTAATCAACTTACTTTTCAAGGTTTTAAGTTGAGCTTTTTGCTTAGTGCAAACATCCTGGAAAAATTCTACGGCTTCCGCAAGCTCATCTAGAGAGGCCTTTCCCTCGCCTTCATCATCACTACTACTTTCATCACTAGAGGATGGAATGCTTTTGTTACCTCTTGCCATAAGGCATTTGTGTGATGACCGTGATGACCGTGATGAGGATCGGTGACTGTGCGTCCTTGGAGGTTCATCTTCACTTGAAGAATCATCCCAAGTTCTAACACTTGTTAGCGCCTTGCCTTTGCTCCTCTCCTTTTTGGGTTCGGCCATAGTTGGACAGTTGTCCCTGAAGTGGCCCTTCTCCCCACATGCGAAGCATCCTCTCTTCCTTTGCTTTTTCCTATCAATGTTAAAGAGAAGATCTTCGACCTGCAAGGGCACACCCATTAGATTAATCTTGCGGATCATCCCCATTACCTTTCCGACGCGTCGGATTGTTTCTTCGTCCTCAGAGGATGATGAGCATGGTTGATTATCTTCATCATCATCACTTTCTTCTTCTTCCTCTTCTTCACTTGAGGAACTTGGAGTGGGAGCCTTCTTTTTGCCCTTCCTTTCATCACATGCAAAAGCATATGGCCTTGAGGAAGTTGGCTCCTCTCCCCGACACATTTTTCGCGACATCTCAAAGGCCGCGATTTTTCCAATCACAATGGTCGGGGTCATGTTACCCAAGTCCTCCATGTTGTGAAGGATAGTGATGATGCTCCCATATCTTCGTTGAGGTAGCAGGGAGATAATCTTCCTCACAATGTCCGCATCACCTAGCTTATTAATGCCAATAGAGTTGAGCTCATTGATGATTAGATTCAAACGAGAATACATGTCTCTAACAAGCTCATCATTTTTCATGGCAAAAGAATTATACTCATTTAAGACTAGGCAATGTTTTTGCTCACGGACATTTGATGTGCCGTCATGGAGCTCATGCAATTTTAGCCAAATCTCATTAGCAGTTTTCAAGGTAAATACTTGATTAAAAATATCCATGCTAAGAGATTCATACAAGCAATTTTTGGCTCTAGCATTTAAATGAATTTCTTTTTCCTCACTCGTGGTGGGTTTCTCGGGATTCTTGAGGGGTTTCATCCCGTCACGAGTGACTCTCCAAACACCTAGATCAACGGCCTCTAGGTAACAAGCCATTCTAGCACTATAATAGGGAAAGTTAGTGCCGTCGAAGTGTGGTGGCCTATGGGTATCCATCCCTTCCTCTACAAAGCGTCGGCTCTTTTAGCGGTGAAGCTAAAGCGTTTCAAATGAGCCAAACCAGGCTCTGATACCACTTGTAGGAAACGGGTGACGCCTAAGAGGGGGGGGTGAATTAGGACTTCTAAAACTTTAACTAAACTAGGCCACAAATAAATCCCTAGAGCAAAACCTATGCAATTAGTCAAACTAGAATGCAAACTAGGTTTTGTCTAAGTGTTGCTATCTCTACCGCAAATGCTAAGTTTCAATCTACACTAAATAAGTATGAATACAAGATTGAAACTTAAATGCTTAAAGTAAATGCGGAAGGTAAAGAGCTAAGTAGAGATGCAAACTCTCGTGGACGACGCCGGTATTTTTACCGAGGTATCCGGAACCGCGCAAGGTCCCGACTAATCCTCGTTGGTGCCCCTACGCAAAGGGAAGCCCACGCGAGGGCCAAGCACCTCGGTCGAGTAACTCCGTAGAGAGCCGCGGGCCTTCTCCACGCGCAAGTGGTGCTCCGCTTCCGGCTCCTCTCGGACGCTCCCCGCCGTCTTCACTATCGAGCTTCCGGCCGAAACGCCGCGGGCCTCGTTCCCTCCGGTACACGGTGGCGGCCGTGACACAAACGCGGTTGTCACGGTCTCGCAAGACTCTCGCCCCACTCGGTACAAATACAACGACTCACGCAAGAGCCGAGGGGTTGTGAGGTTTATCTAAACTCACTCAACTAACTAGGATTCACCTAGAGCAAGCGCTAAAGCGGTCTAACTAACCTAAGCACTTCGCAAAGCACCTACGCTAATCACCGAGTGATTCTATTAAGCACTTGGGTGTTTGAGCTCTTGGAAATGTGCAATATATGCCTTGGTATGTTGCTTGGGCTCTCACACTTGAGAATGGCCGGTTGGGGTGGTATTTATAGCCTCCACACCCCCAACTAGCCGTTGGACAGAAAGCAGCAGCTTTCTGTCGTCGGGTGCACCGGACAGTCCGGTGCACCACCGGACACTGAACAGTAGATGTCCGGTGCACGCCACGTCAGCCGACCGTTGGCGCCTGTAGCAGTCGACCGTTGGATCCGACCGTTGCCTTTCTGCCCGTTGGCACACCGGACAGTCCGGTGCACACCGGACAGTCCGGTGCTACAGCTAGAGAGCGCCTGTCTGTGGCCTCTCTGCGCAGACTGTCCGGTGCCTCACCGGACAGTCCGGTGCACACCGGACACCAGTGTCCGGTGCGCCACCAGGCGCTGGCTGACAGCCCTTTTCTAGGATTTCTTTGCTGATTTCTTCGGGCTTCTTTGTTCTTGAGTATTGGACTCCTGTGCATCTTTTTATGTCTTCTTTTGAGGTGTTGCATCCTCATTGCCTTGGTCCAATTCTCTTCGCATCCTGTGAACTACAAACACAAACACTAGGAAACTTATTAGTTCACGGATTGTGTTGTTCATCAAACACCAAAACTCAATTAGCCAAATGGTCCGGGGTCCATTTTCCTTACACTTACCGCTATCGCCCTTACTGCTGTCATCCTTGTCTCCCTCGTCACCGCTTTCGTAGCTACCCTCGTCCGCTCTACCTTTGTCCTCCTCCTCGGAGTCATCCTTCTCGGAGCCCTCCACCTTGGAATCCTCCTACTCCGAGCCCTCGATCCCCGATCGCTCGACGACCTGTATGTACGCCCTCTCCGCTGCAGTGAGCCCCATCGAGTCGTCCGAACCATCAGACGGTGGCAAGGGGGCACCGTAGGTGGGGACTCATTGCCCTCGGAAGAAAATCGCTCCTCCAAGTACTCCGATTCGCCAAAGTCCTCTGACGCAGGAGTTGGAGGGTGCTTCCGCTTGTCGCCCCGACCTTTCTTCTTGTGCTTGCCCTTGTCGCTCTTGCTTCTCGCCATTGATGTTTTCCGAGTGGGTGAAGTGGAAATAGGAAATGAGACAGGAGTGAGTGAATAAGACAGTCAAATGCGAACGATCTATTTAAAGAAGCCAGGGGGTGACCTTTTGGTTCTCGTTCGTATAACAAAAGGTCACAAAGCCTTTAAGAGCCGTGTAAATTTCCAAGAAACTACAGGCCATTGACACCCCTTGGCGTAACACGACACCAAAGAGGAGTAAAACCAACCGCTCATGCACATTATCATGCCCTTTCACACTAGGTTACTATTTTGAGACAAGACAACATACACACCCATTAGGTGTACAGGTCGGATTTTTTGGACTTTTCTGAAACCACCTGATCCGTGAGATATCCACAAAAGGCTGCAAAACGACAAATTCAAGATCGGTCAAGGTGGAGTCAATTGGACCTCTATTGATTGAGTCTAATCAGTTGTTTCAATAAAACCTTGGCCGAGCGCAATCCAGTCGGGCCTCCATCAGCTAGGTTCCAGTCAGTCAAGCTTCAATCGGCATGACTTCAGTCGGTTGGATTTTAGTCGTCCAGATTTCAGCCCGATGAATCAAGTTCAATACAACAATCTAGAACCTTTCAAAAGCAAGACCGTAAAGACCTTTGAGTTGATTGATGCTCGAATCAATTTAAAGCTCGGGGGCTACACCCATTGGGTGCACCTGTGGTGCAACCAACAGATACAAAGTCAAATAACATGATTCTTCCTTAGAGTCTCGAGCCAATTACTCTCAAAAGTTGGCTGGAGGCTCGAAGGCTTCGTGGGGATGGATATAACCTAGGTCATCACGAACACAGAAACACCTGATGGGCCTCCCAATGGCTTGTCTAGCGAGACATTCCCTTGGGCCACAACCAGGTCGGATGAGCTCGACCCAGGAAGACGAAGATCGGACGTCCAGGTTATGCTCAGACCAAAACATTGATATCTCGCGCGAAGAGGTTGCAGACACCTGGAGGGATAAACACTCGACGTTAACTTGGCTAAGGAAGCGACAGAACTCCGGATAAGTAGGAATGCATGCTGCGATAAAGGAGGATTTAGGTAGATAATGATCACAACTTGTAAAGGAATAACACTCTGGTCATCTATATAAGGCAGATGGGGTACCCCTACAAAAAACATCTCATCCTGTCACATCCCAGCACCACTTCATAGCTCATTAGCCTTATTGTAGCTATCATGCGCTACTAGATCAACATGAGAACTCATCCTCCACCATCATTAGTTCACCTGTAACCCGTGTACACCTGTGAAATTCCAATACACAGCCTCAACATGAAGTAGGGTGTTACGCATTCTAGCGGAGCGAACCTGTATAAACCTTTGTTTGATCTGACGTGAATAAACACAATGATTTATCCCTAAGGTTCAGTGCTTTTCGATAATCTATGTCCTTGTTATGGTGGGTCCAATCTAGATGGTTCACACGCTAATCAGTAGCACATGCCAATCCCATAATTAGGGTGTCATAAGAACACACTAGTGGAAGTGTGACTATACTTAGAGTGTCGTAAGAACCGCACTAGTGTTGTGTGAATGGATGTGGAAGCGTGACTTTATTTTATATGCCATCTATGGGTATTTGTTACATATGTGGATTAATTATGATGCTCATTGTTAAAAAATATGTAAAAAGGAAGAAAATGCATCTTTTTGTATTCTTAATGAATTTATTGTCAAAGGGGAGACTTTTTGATACACACATTATACAACCCTGCACATTTATCTTTGTAAGGGGAGATTTTGGTTTGGATCTTTTGTTGATGATCTTTTCACTTTTCTTTTGAATTGTAATCAATTTTTTTTTGAAAGTGAATCCCAATGTTCAATGTTTGTGCGGTGTTGTCAGTGCTTTAATCACAGGGAGATAGTGAAATCATGTGTGATGAAATATTGATTTAGATTGAAATTGGTTTTGCAAAGCCATTAACATAATATAGGATGATGTGCATGTTTGTGGATGTGCAAATACGCGGTTTGATATTAATACAACATATTCATGAGAGTGGTGTTGTTTGGATTGAATTTTGTCGCGGACTTGTTCTTGTACATAGTTGCATAGATTGTTGATGTGTAGGTGCTTGTGGAGACCAAACGTGGCCAGTGACGACAGATGTCGTGACTAACTTTAGGAAGGGACTAAGGAATTATTGGTCAAAAATGATGAGCAGGACGTGTTAGATCATACATCAATGCATATGACAATTGCGTGCATTGAAGACATGCTTGAAATGTTTAAAAGTTAAAACAAAAGTGAAGAGAAGAAAAACAAAACAAAATTAGAATGAGAAGCCTAGTCACCCCATAGGCGTAGTGTGGGAGGCTCGGTTGTGGGCTCTACTAGCCCACCAGGGCGAGGCCTTGGCGGTGAAGTCACCTCCCCGAGGCAGAGTAGTGTCTTAGTGGCCAAATGGCGTGTGCGGCCCATTAGGTGGTTGGCGCAACTGGCCTAAGGCGCAACGGCCCAAGCCAAGCTAGCTCAGGCGTAGGCCTTGGTGGGCTGCACTGGTGCGGCCTATTTAGGACTTTCTCTTAAATGGTAGTGATGTTTTTCCATTTAGTTACAGCGAATTAGATAGCACTTTGAGCAATAGATTGTATCTAAAATTGTTGATTAATCTAGAGCTTTTTAGGATTTAGAATAGAAACTTTCTGATGCTTTCGGTGAGCACTTTATACACACAATCTTGATGATTAAGTTGAAGTTTATGCAAGGTTAGTGTGGTAATCTCATTTTTGTCTTTGTTCATTAGTTGCATGACTAGTTCTAGACTAATTTATTAATTTTAGTTGTTACTCTTGAAATGAATCGTCCAGATCATTGCTAAGGTATCAAGTTAGTGATTGGATAATTAATATTTTATGGTTCTTGCTTAATCATGTTCTATGGCTTGATTAATTTTCATCATACTTTGTCCCATCATTCTTGTTTCATTAATATCTCTAGATCCGAAACTCCGATTAGTGTGATTCTAGTTGGGTTAGATGCATATTTGGCATAGTTTATTCTGTTTAAATTTCAAGTCGGTCAGAGTTTTGGATTTTGATTAGTATCATTTTTAGTACCTAAACATAGTTCTGTCCAGATTAGAAAAGTGAATTAAATTAGTTTTGCAATTAGGAGGAGGCAATATAATTATTTTCAAACTTCCACGATCATTCACCCCCCAATTGGATATCCTGATATTTTACGCTCATGTAACCATGAAATGCACATTTAAATCATATAGCACAAGCAAAAGAATAGTGGACCAACTTGCACATTACAGATAATTAGTCGATGTACATCCCGTACTCCTTCCCTACTTTCGTATCAATGTCGAGGTCCGTCCTCATGATCCATGCTTGTGTTGTTAGGATGGTGATCGTGCCATGAGCATCAACCCCATGGTGTATATCACTATGTCTTCTACATGGATCTAGGAAGGTTTGCCTCATTTTTTTACGAGATATGAAGCATACCGAGTTAGCTACTTTTTCATGGGTAGCCTTGTATTCCTCGAGCCTACCATGCCTAAAGTTTGGCTCTTGTTCCGGACATGAGTCACATGACCAATGGAGCATGTTACTTCTCATCTGAACCATATATAGTGTTCAAAGTTTGGCTTTGAACTACAAGCAAAAAGTAAAACCGAAAACAAGCATGACCTAGTGATAAAAATCTTTGTTACTACAAGAAGAAAGACAGTAATAATGCTTGTATTCCTCATGCTTTCCATTCCTAATGTATGCAAAACTATTGCCAACCAGTGACACTCGTATCAACAGATTCATATATATATATATATATATATATATATATATATATATATATTTCAGTTGAGTAGTGTCTCGTGTGTTGCTTGGTTCCTCAATATATATGCAACAAGTGAACATTAGTTCTGTGTCAGGAATTTTGTTCTGTGTCACAACATTTCGCTTTTTTCCATTACCATTAAGGTGTTGTTTGGTTGACGAGATGTAACGTAAATGACAATGATAATGATTAACAATCGATTACTAGTGGTAACAAGTTTGAATAGTATGATATCAGTTTTTAGTGTGGTATCTGATTACGATTGAACTTAAACAAATATGGTTTCACATTATCGGTTATCGTTTACGTTACAAATATGTGAACCAAACAACACTTAACTACTATTCCACAAGACTTAGCACAAATAATGGGCTTGTAGCTAAACCCACTTTTTTATTTAGACTCTGTCTGGTTCCATGATTCATCCTTCTAAACTTTAATCACTATAATACCCTTTTTGCTTCAAGTACTAAAGCTCCACCTAATTAATGCAGGTGGTTCAGTTCTCGTTTGTTTCCACTCTATACAAATCCTGTAAAAGTCACTTTTAATCAGCCCCTTCTTTCTTGACTAAAGAACTAAAACTTAGGAAAGGCCTATTTAGTCGTCTTGTTTGGCGGTTTAGAAACTAAAAGTAACTAAATTTTAGTTACTAAAGTCTAGGAGATGGGAAAATTATTTAGAGCTAGTTTTGCAACCCAATTTTCTCAAGAAAAATGAATTAATTTTTCTTGGTAAAATAAAAATCTCTTAGAAAATAAGGTTGCTAAACTAGCCCTTACACTTTCTTGAACTAGATGCATGGTCGCCATACTGAGATTTATTGGCAATCGTTATGCCTACCGGACAGCCAGTAGTTGAGGAGGCAGTTCACCCGCCCGTCGGTTTTCTGCATTTGACAAGCAAGAAAACTGACCACTGCCCAACGTTTTCTCTTCTCCGACAGATCCATCACAGGCTTGTATATCTTTGCACTGCGAATCCGTCTTTCATCATGGGTACGTACACAAAGATGGAAAACCAAAGGGGATGCAATAGCATGTGTTGAGTCCACTTTTGGGCAGGCGGACGGTCCGGCCCTGTATGCCAGAGGGTCCACGGTCCAGACGGTTGCGATAGTGGCGCGGACGGTTCGCACGTGCGTAGAATCAGTTAGGGTTACAAGTTTCTTGCGGGATTTGTTAGTTAATTAACTCGAAAACCAACTTTTAATGGGTTCAGACATCCTCGTTTATATAGATGAAGACTACGACTGATTGAACCCCCACAATCGATCAAATCAAATCTACTTATCGTTTTTACCTTATGCATTAGGAGTAGCTCTAGTTTAGCCCTAGTTTAGCCTCCCTCTACCTCAAATCTTCACCTCTCTTCGGCTCTACGTCGACTAGAGACGTCTTGGGTGGTCTGTCGATGCCAAGACACACCCAAGGATCTCTCCTCCCCAACGAGGTCCCTCCCAGGAGGCGAGATCTAGGCCATCGCGGATCGTCCGGGTGTACGCAGAGGAGTCGCTCCTGCGCCAGGTCGTGGACCATCCGGCCCCATTGCTACGGACCGTCCGCGCCTCTGCAGAGAGCACCACTAGGCGGCCCGTTCCAGTGTTTGGTGCCCAGATTGGCACCAACACACTTTTTGGCGACTCCGCTGGGGAAAGGTGTCTAAATCTACTAAAAATTAGGCCCTCAAATGGCTGGTTCTAAAAATCACACTGATATCTCCCCGGACAAATCCTGAAGCCAGCTATTGAAAGTCTGACGGCCGAGGGGCAACAACAATACGTAGACTACATGCATCAAGCAAAGGAGAAATTCTTGTCGCAATACACGGTGGATTGCCAACAAAAGTTTTTCAAACATGGAGAGACCGACATTGCATCTCTTCTATCTTCGCTTCAAGTTCCCAACATAAGTAATCCCGACGATATCCAATCTATTAAACATTATGTAGATCACCAACAAGATCAAATGAAACAACAGATTGGAGGGTTAGAAGATTCAATTAGAAAATTAAGATGTGCGTTGGAGAAATCTGTTGCTCCCAGTTTTCCATCTATCATACTCGGTTTTGGAAGGCAAACCGAATGCGAACCATGTACATGCCATGATCAGAAACTTACATGCACATCGATTACATAATTGGACATCATCACACATTGCTCAAAGTAAATAGCAGAAATGTACTTTTATTACATCAAGATGTCCAAGACATCCATAGAGTCCAGAACATAGTCACTAACATAATCAAAGTGCGGAATACGAAACTAGAAGATAAGGCCTTCACAGGTAGTTGACTGGGGGTTTGCCACTAAGATAATTAGAACTCGTCATAGTACTGAAACTCATCAAAGTCCTCCATGTTGCCAGCATCTCCTCCTGAGCACTGAGTACAGTGGGGACAACCTGGGGTGGTGTGGTTTTTAAAGCAAGGGTGAGTACATATCAACGTACTCAGCAAATGTCTCGTTTGGCTAAAGTGGACTAGCTGCATGTGGAGTTAAGGTTAAGCAGTTGCTTTTATTTGGTCAATTATTTATTATTATTAGTATAGCCAAATTTTAGTAATAAACCTAGTTATTACCCAGGTGCACTCCCTCCAAGAGGAAATACCAGAGATCATAATTATAACCATCATCATTAATCATCCTCATAAAAGTATTCAAAGTTCTTGTAATCAAAGAGGATTCCAAGACCGCTCTTAACCGTGAGCATGGCTGATATACCAGTTTCTAACACTCTGCAGAGGTCGCACATTTTACCCGCAAGCCGTGATTCCCATTCTGCCCGGAGATCATGACTCTCCATTGATCACTACCAAGGTGACCTAGCATTGTTTCACTATGTAGCCTTTATAAAGATTTCCCAGAGGTCATAGCTGCCCGTTAGGTTTCTTCGGTTTGATAAACACAGTACCTCTCCCCAAATGAAGGGTGACTAACAAAACCAAATCAAAGAACCTCTCCAACCAGCCTCGGCAGAGCAAGTACTGTGCCTGAACCCCATTGACGGCCCTACAGTGAAGCCAACTACACCTCAGGTTCCTCTAATTAATCAGCTAAGGGCATCCCATTCCACCTTCATGGTTGCACTGTTATCTCGGGTTGTCACTCCCAAATAGGTCCTTACGGAGAGGTACTCAGGAAACAGGCTGAGTCCCCTAAAGTATCACAAGATCATCATCGGTATAACATCATCTTATCATAAGTATTCACATCATGTTCATTGATTAAAGTAAAGCAATAGCATGGAGCTAACCATAACAACCCAAATGGTAAACAAGGATAAGGTAAATACAGACTAGTCAATCCTTAGGTTTCAATAATGTAATGTGGGTCAGTGAATTATAAGTATGTAGGACATAATAGGTCAGTGGACACTTTCCTTCACCAGGTTGCTAGTCAGGAAGATCTTCGGCAACACACTCAAGAACCACGGGCTGCTCGTTGTCTAAATAAAGCGATCATACATTCAATACATTTGGAAAGAGACAAATGAACAGCACACCAAACATTTGCAATCAGGTATACACTAGTTTGACAAGACATCATACCACAAAAGATAAACCTAAATGCTAGGGATTAGTACACTTGAGGATTAGTGATTCCCTAAACATTATGGATTACATAGTTTAGTTCTACTAATTTTAGTGAGACACAAAATTACAACATGGATAACTTCATACATGACATAATATGAATCTCACAAATTAAACACCTAAGTATCATTAGGGTTTTCCTTTTTATTTTCTTATTTCATAAATTAATTATTACATATACTAACCTATAGCTTAGACATGAAATTAAAGTACACATACTATGGATGAACATAATTTATTTCAACAGAGAATATTCCTATGAACATTTTGCAATTTTAACCACTAAATTTGGAGTTCATATGAAAAAGATATGAAATAAACAAGTTTTGAAGTTTGAAATATAAAACTAGGTCCAATTCTGTGATTATTTAAAAGGCCAGGGGTCTGTTTATAAGAGTTCAGGGGCCTGCACGCAAAACCTAAGGACGGCGGGTTGATTCTCGGAAAACCGAGGGGTTCTTTAGCAATTTTACCACGCGAAGGGGTATCGGGCCTGCTGAGCCGTTAGATCTTAAATCAACAGTTGAGATCAGACCCCGCGGACGAGCGGGCACGCGGATGCGTGGTGAGCGCTGACAGGTGGGCTCGGGGTGTTAGCGACCCGAAATAGGGCTGACTGGTCGGGCCCAGCGACAGAGCGTAGGTGAGGGGAGCGGGTTTGAATGGCTAGATTTGCATCGAACGGTTGACATTAGATTTGTTCTGATTAGATCCAAACCGCCAGATCTCGGGTGGGACGTCCGAGGTCTCACAGGAGATAAGGGGGACAGCCACGACGGGGCTCTAGGGGCTTAGGGAAAGACTCGGGCGCGTTCATGGTGACATGGCGAACTAAACCGTGGGCACAACGCTGGCGCGGGGGCACCATAGGGCACAGAACATGGTGGGGTGGCCCACCGGCGGCGCGAACCTACTCCGACGAGCAATCGAGCGAAGACCCGCGCAATAAACAGAGAAATAGAGGCGCAGGGAGGTTGCTCACCTCGAGAGGAAACCCTGGAGCACCGGGGCAACAGCGGGGACGCAGGGACGCCTTGGGTCGACGGTGGCGGGGCTCCGGCTGCACGGGGAGGACTCCGGTGAGCGCGGACCGGGCGAACCAGAGGGGTTGGGGTGAACCGAAGGATGTCCCGGGCTGCTGACGACGAGGTGGAACTCACCGAGGCAACTAGCGCAGCGAGGGCTCGATGACGACCGTAGAACAGGAGTGAGACCACGACGAGCAGTGGAGGAACTCCATGGGCGCGCGCAGAGCGAGAGAGGGGGCGATAGTGTTCGGCTGCGGGTGCAACTAAGCGAGGGGGGTGAGTGAGTGGGCGTGGGCTCTAAAAGGAGGTCGGGTGCATTCGGAGGTGACCAGGAAACGTGCTACTTGGGCGCGCCCATGGCGGGGTGCGAGGGCAGGAGGTTAGGGACGAGGGGAGTGGCTGATAGGCGGGGTCGGTGGACCAGCGAGGGTGCACAGCAAACGAGCGGTCAACTGCTGACAGGGAGGTCCCATCGAGCATCGAGCGAGAGCGGCCACGAGCGCGGATGAATCGACACCGACAGGCCGGCCCCACCGGGCAGCGAGCGAGAGAGAAAGAAAGAAGGAAGAGAGCGCGGGCGCGGGCTGGCGTCGATAGGCGGGGTCCGTCTGTCAGGGATAGCGGGCGAGCGCGTGGGGCTGGGCCAGATGGGCTGGTTGGGCTGAATTGGCTTTTTCTTTTTCTCTGGAATTTCTAATGGCTTTTCTATTTTATTTTCCCTAGGGTTTTCAATTCAAATTCAAATCAAGTTTCAAATTCAAACTAATTCAAACATGTGTAACAATTCAAAGAATATTTTAAGCTCAGCATGATGCAACATTTCATGACTCATATTGCTTTGACAAAATAAATAATTTATCCATCTCCTATTTAACTTAATTGTAGCTAAAAGAAAGAGAGAGAGAGAGAGACTAGAGAGAGAGACAAGAGTAACACCTGAATTTGGTAGATAGTTAGAAAGAAATTTTACACCCCAAATTAAGGGTGTTACACCATCATATGAAACTATTAATAGGATATCTATGTCTAATACATTGGAAACAAATGAGGATTTACATCCCCAACCATTATATGGTATGCCGATGAACTCATATCCAGGGCAAATACCACCACTGTCGTCCTTGCTTGGCAGATCGGCTCCCCTGGACACGGCCGGACCGTCCGAGCTTGTGCCCGGACAGTTCGGCCCTTACGCGGACCATCCGATTTTCCCTGTCGGACAGTCCGGGGCCGCACCAGGACCACCAATAATAGCAAACACAATTGGGTAGTTCGGATTTACCACCGGACAGACCGGATACGCATACACAGAACCTACTGTTGCACACTGTGCACTAAATTATTACACACCACAACAGCAGTACGTTCCGTCCCCTACATATTTGAACCACCGTGTACCATACGATCACAGACCGATCAACATTATCGATCGGTCACGGCAAGAACGCCGGTGTAGCAATACCCGACTGAATGCGCCCCACAGCCCAGGGTCCGGTGGTTTGCCACCGGGCGCAGTGGAGAAAATTAGGGAAGAGATAGTTGAACTATTTTGAGATAGGCTCGGAGTTACTGTAGCCAGAGTGGGGCAGTCATATCAAAAGCCATATGATCACCGTTTTGACACTGGGCAAGGATACCAGAGTTTTCTAAGTTTTCTTGTGAAAATGGTAGAAGCATACACAAACATATAGGCCAGTTCCTAGCACACCTAGGTGAATTGGCCGATGGGGAAGTTTTTCGTGTTTGTTTATTTTTTTATCCCTTACTGGTACCTCTTTTGCATGGTACGCCGCCTGCCTCCGAATTCCATTAATTCTTGGAATGATTTAAAGAGTAAATTTTATGAACATTTATTTTCTAGGGAATATGAATTAGGGTTAGCTGATTTAGCTTCAGTCCGACAGAGACGCGAAGAATCGATTAATGATTATACCCGGAGGTTACGGGACACTAGAAATCGATGCTTTCAGATCCATGTCGCAGATAAAAAGCTAGCAGGGTTGGCTTTTAATGGGTTGCTATCCTACTTAAGAGATAAATTAGATAGCGTCCAGTTCTTTTCAATAGCTCGGCTAAATCAGCGTGCTTTGGCCTGTGAAAGCCGATTTAAAGAGACATCAAAATCGGTCGCTCGTAGTATACATCTAGTAGAGCGTGATAGGTAAGATGATAAATCCACATGTATATATACCGCTTAGTTTGTTTGGCCATCAAAGGCCAAATCTTCTGTATGTTCTTCTTTACAGCCGGTTCAAAAGAATCAACAAAAAAAGATTAAATTTATCTTTAATGTTGCCAAATGCGATAGAATATTTGACGAGCTACTAAAAATGTCAACATTAAATTAACTCATAATATTCCTCCTATGGATAAATTAAAGATACGTGCTTATTTTGAGTGGCATAATTATTTTCCCCATGCCATCAATGATTGTAATGTTTTTCGTCGATGGATACAATCGGCCATAAATGAGGGTCGGTTGGCTTTTCAGGAGATGCAAGTGGACACACAACCATTTTCTATCAATACAATAGAACCCACAAGCAAAAAGGTCTTGGTTCGGCTCGAAGTGGTCGATAAAGGCAAAGGCAAAAATATCGTCATTGGCGATCCTCGCATGTCGAAAATATCACAAGAAGAGATTGCTCGGAAAGCTTCGAACAGAAAGACTAACAAGTCCGGAGGCACCGGGGGGCAGGCTCAATCGAGCAACCGCGCAAAACTCCCTAACTCGAGCATCGCGGACTGTCCTGCACCTACGCGCGGATGGTCTGGTGCTCATGCGGACTATCCAACTGACTCAGCCAGATAGTCTGCTCATGGCTAGAGGCGTCAGCCTCCACACAAAGCAAGAAAAGAGATGCAAGGGCAAAGCACACATGGTCAACTGGTCAAAGCCGGTCCTACTTTTGATATATTGCTCTCCAATTATGCTAGCAAGAAGGTCGTTCTATGTGATCGGCCAACAAAGAAACCCCGATCACCCGCTAAAACAAAACGACCGAATAAAATGGCCCAAAAGGCGATGTAACAAGCATCGCCTATTCATCCTGTGATACCAGGATGTTTTCCACCCGCCTACTCATCGTCGATGTATTGTCCTGTTCAAATATGGAATGGTACGACAATAAACCCATGGTACATGCATAGTCCCTTTATCTATTCAGGCTGGGGGACACCTCCATTCTATACCTTTTGATCTATTGATTAAATAGTCATGGCCGAGAAAGATGCAATCGGAAACGGCCTTTATGCATTGGGCTCTATTGAATGATCACCCTATTGTTGTTAGTTCTTAACAAGATGACTTGTGAGATCTAGTGTTTTCTGAAGATTGTTGTTAATACATATAATTTTGGTTCGTCAATCTTCACCAAAAGGTGGGGGCATATATTGAGCCCACTTTTGGGCAGGCGGGCTGTCCTCGCGTGTGCAGAATCAGTCAGGGTTCTAAGTTTCTTGCGGGATTTGTTAGCTAAACCTGCGGGATTAAATCGTGAACCGACTTGTAACGGGTCCAGACCTCCCCTGAAGGGCTACGATCGATTGAACCCCCACAATCGATCAAATCAAATCTACTTATCGTTTTTACCTTATGCATTAGAAGTAGCTCTAGTTTAACCCTAGTTTAGCCTCCCTCTACCTCAAATCTTCACCTCTCTTCAGCTCTAGGTCGACTAGAGGCGTCTTGGGTGGCCTGCCAATTTCAAGACACACCCTAACATTTCTCCTCCCTGACGGGGTCCCTCCCGAGAGGCGAGATCTAGGTCTGCTGCGAAGGAGAAGACCATATGCGTCATCACGGACCGCCCAAGCCCCAGACGCGGACCGTCCACACGTACGCAGAGGAAGAGACGCTCCTGCGCCAGATCGCGGACCGTCCGGCCCTGTGCCGTGGACCGTCCACGCCTCCGCAGACAACACCACCAGACGGTCCGTTACAGTGTTTGGCGTCTAGATCGGTGCCAACAGCATAGACATTTTTGTTGATCTTCATAGACCAAATCTTCTTCATGCCGAGACACAACTCGTGCCCACCGTAGCCTGGTATTCCTCATGCCTGCCATGCCTAAAGACTGTCTCGCTGAACATTGGTGCTGAATTTGATTTGAGGAGGTCAATCTTATATTATCATGCACGCAACAGCTAGCTTTGCAATTGCAAGTGAACATAAAATATTTTCGTGCATGCTGTCTATACAAATTCATTGGACTAGAACTTTATATTCTAAGCTTTAACTGGCCTGAGAGACAAGTGGTTTTACAGGTAGCAGTTGAAACTTGTTCTCCTATATCAGCAAACATTCAGTTCATTCGTCAACTGCTACGTACCTACTTATTGACCGATTCATATTTGTTCAGTTTAGTAATGTCTACTGCATTGTTTGGTTCTCCAATAAATGCGGCAAGTTCATATTTGTGTCAGCAATACATAGGCCCTACATCTAATCGCTAATTAATTCTCTGGTAGAGTTTTTGTTTTATGTGCCAAATAATAACATTCCTCTTATTAAATTAACGTCAACTACCATTTCCATAAGAGTTTGTGGACAATGAGGAGTTTGTAGCGAAACCCTGCTACTTTTTCTTTAGCACAACCATAGGAAAACAAGTTTGAAACTCTGATAGCTTACTATCTCTATATAAGAAATCGATCACTTCTCATTGGACATAGGCACAATCACTAGTAGAAAAAGGCTCAAAGCCTGCGGTGCGATATATTTTTATAGGCGGATTCGGTTATCCACCGCCTGTGCTATTTTTAGTGGCGGTTTATTAAGAAAACCGCCACTAGAAATCGTATTTTTAGAGGCGGTTCCTTATGAAAACCGTCTGTAGAAATCCATGATTTTTAGTGGCGGTTTTCTTAAGGAACCGCCACTAGAAAATCATTTTTATCCTTAATTTTTCGAGTTTTTCAAACGACCTTGTATGATAAAACCATCAAAATAAAAGTTGTAGATCTCTAAAAGTTATAAAACTTTGTAGTTGACAACTTTTTTATTTAAAATCATTTCGGCTCTCAAAAATTGTATCTAAATTTGTCAAATTTAAAATTCAAATTTTGCAAACGACCTCGGATGAAAAAAGTGTCAAAATGAAAGTTTTAGAACTTCAAAAATTATTCAACTTTGTAGTTGACAGCTGTTTTATTTGAATTCGTTTACGGTCTCAAAAAAGCAATTTACATTTAGTTGGTTTTAATATGTGGGCAACAAAACTACAAACTAGACACAAAGCATGTCATAGCCGGAGTGATAGAGGAGTGTACGCATGAGGGTGAGGTCAGGAGTTCGATTTCTAGGAACCACGTAGTACACAAAATTCCGCGACCTTTCACTTTGACGGAGACAGACATGTGGGTGTGGGTGGACCGTGAGGCCTCCGTAATAAAATTTTTTTTTGCTATTTTTAAAATCCGTTTTATGTTTTCTGGAAACGATTTTCACTGACGGTTTTATTACGCCGACCGCCAGTGATTGGCGGTTCTCAGTTATCCGCCTATAAAAATGATGATTTTACTGGCCCCTAGTACTGGCGGTTACGAAAAGCGCCACTGTAAATAGGTTTACGACCGTCACTATAGAACTTATCTGTACTAGTAAATATTGAAAATAGGAATCGGCTACTGCAGGCTCTCCCTATAGTACTACTATTAAAAAAATAGGAATCGGCAATGCAACCGCTAAATGCTTCTGGTGATTCGTATTCGTGCCACTCCCCAATGATACAAGGGTTTCTGATGGAAATAGACAAATTAATGGATGTCATACTTTTCAAACTACACATTCCTAAGCCAGAAGCTAGTTTATGAGAGTAATAGATTTTGCTTGCATAGTTATATTCTGGGTTTTCCACTAATGTGCTAGCCTTTACTAGAGCAAGATACAACGAGTAGAAATTTGGCTATAGCTTTATGTCACAACTCAGAATCTAGGTTGTTTGGTTGAGATTTTGCTTTTCCAAAGCTAGTTTTTGCCGGGATGCTGCAAAGGCCACCTTTTGAAAACTGGCAGAAAAGCTGCCTATGTGGATTAACATTTCAATGCATAAAGGTGGTGTTTGGTTAAAGAAATGTAATGTAAATGATAATGGTAATGATTCACACTCGAATACCGACGGTAACAAATTTGAATAAGGCGGTATTCATTTGTAGTGTGGTATCGATTACGGTTGGACTTAAACAAACATGATTTAACGTTATCGATTATCAATTACATTACCAATATGTGAACCAAACAACATCTTGTCTAATATATCCAATATCCAATAGAATGAGCAAAAGGCAACTCATAACCTTGTTTTTGGCATCTGACATAAATCAAATATTTGTTTCTCGTTAGTTTCAGCTTTTGGATTTGGACCATAAGCCAAAACTAGATGCTCAAACAAACAGGGACTAGAATTGAATTTTTCTTACCCTAAATACAGCAGAGGAGGCCCTCACTGTAAGCTTTTATTAAAATAAGAAACAATGAAACAACCGAAGAACTATACAAAGAGAGGAAAACTTGTCGTATTTTCAAGCATATATGCCGTAGCTATATGTCGGGTACCGTAATTAGAGGTACCCCCAATACTAATAAGCATGGCTGGAAAACATCTTCAAAACAGACCGTAAAGACTGGTAAGCACAGCTCAAAGTTAAAGCCTCATCTACCAAGGGACGTGATCTCGTCTCGCCCGAGCCCGGCCTCGGGCAAGAACAGTAGTCCCGGACGGATTCACGCCTCGCCCGAGGGCCTACTCAGGCAGTGGGCGCACCCCCGGCTCGCCCGAGGCCAAGCTCGGGCAAATTTTGCCGTATAGCAACCTCGGCCAAATCGCCTTACCACCGACCGTATCACATGCGCATTTAATGCGGTGATCACCTGACACCTTATCCTGACACGCGCGCCTCAGTTGGCAAGGTCAAAATGACCGCAGTCACTTCGCCCCTTTACTGATCGTTCTGACAGGAAAACAACACTATTCACCCCATTCCGACTACTGTGCCAACCACCAGGGTAAGACTAACAACAGTAAGTCATGGCCTCTCCCGAGTTTAGCCTCGGGCACAACAGGGAGCTCCGCCTCGCCCGACCCCAGGCCTCGGCCTCAGCCTCGGCCTCGGGAGAAGGTCACCGCCTCGCCCGACCCCAGGCCTCGGCCTCAGCCTCGGCATCGGGAGAAGGTCCCCGCCTCGCCCGACCTCAGCCTCGGCCTCGGAAGAAGTCACCGCCTCGCCCGACCTCGGCCTCAGACCGACTACGCTACAGGGGATACATCATTACCCTACCCCTAGCTAGCCGCCTCAGGCTACAAAGGAACAAGACTGGTATCACATCTCGATTACTCCGGCAACAGGTAATGATGGTTCCCTGCATGCGTCCATCACGTCGATTGTTCTCAGCTCTCTATGAAGGCAAAGAAACGTCAGCAGGACCCAGGGCCGCACCGCCAGCTACACTTCTACAAGGCTCAAGCACTTCTCCGCAGGCCACGTTAGCACATAGCTACACCCCCATATGTACACCTGGACCATCCCCTTGTATCTATAAAAGGGGATGCCCAGGGCCTTCCCAAGGGACGCGAAAGAGGCTAACACAGACGGCTCACTTCAAGGCCAAACCCTCTCCCGAGAAGCTTGTAACCCCTACTACGAGCACCCCGGTGCAAGATAATATAAGCCTCATCTCCCCTCTCGTGTTTCATCTTGCATCAATCCATCTGGGCAGGGACACGCAGTGTCAAATTCACTAGTCGATTGAGGGTCCTCGCGGGTCCAAAACGCCGAGAGTTGGCGCGCCAGGTAGGGGCCCAGCTGCGTGTTGGCAATACTTTCCCGTTGAGTTCCAGATGGACAATCTTCAGCAACCTCTTCGGCCTAGGACGGTGCTCCGCTTTGGGAGTCTCGAGTTCATGTCCCCCGACGGTAGCTACGACATGGTACTCCTCCCCCCGCAGCACGACAACAATGACGGTCGTCGGCTCGCCCGGCGGAGGCGAACTCGGCGACGACATCTCCCCGTGGCGGAAGAGGAACACCCGGGCTTGCCCTGCCACCCTCCTCGCCAGAGGAGGAGGAGACGGAGCAACCATGGTCGGGCAAGAGGCGGCACCTCGTCGGCTGTCGGACCAGAGCGAGCCGACGACGCCGGCACCCCTGCTGGAGACATGTCGGGTGTTATCCTCGCACCTGGGACAACGACGGGTGTCGCTTCCCAGCAACGTGCCAACCCCAGGCGGACTGATGACGCCAGCACCCTTGCGAGGGACTTGTCGGGCATTAGTCTCGCACCTGAGATAGCGACACGTTCCATCTCCGATGCAACTTCACCACCATCCATCAACTAGGAGGTACCATCAGTTTTCCATCCTGTTCTTTTTAGATTCAGCTTCGATCCACCAAGCGACCCCACTTCGGCGAGCGCTTTCGCAAGGGCATATCCTGACCTTCCGGGGTACCATATGTGGTCAACTTGGGACCTATTGACGGCCATCTCAACCTCCGGACCCACAGGTTCCATGGAAGAGGACGACCCCGACTTCAGTTGGGATTTCTCCGGACTCTGTGATCCCAGTGACATGCGAGACTTCATATCCGCATGTGACCACTACCTCTCCGGCTACTCCGACGATGGCCACAGCCTTGACGACGAGGGTTATGACCCAACTCGCGAATGTTTCCACATCGATGAGGGGAATCACGACGAAGACAACCACCTCGGCATGTCAGGCAACAACGACGCTCCTGTGCCTGCGTCTCGCGTTGAGATCCCGTGGGAGCTAGCTATGGTCTGGGTCCCTGCGGGGGGTCAGGGCACACAACTCGAGCAACTCCGCGAGATGCAGGCCAAGCTCGACGAAGAAACGGGGCGACTTGTGCAGCTCCGACAAAACATCGAGCAGGAGTGGGCAGGTCGAGCACTCGTCGGAGGAGCGCGACATCGGGCCCGGGACGTCCAGCGACGTATAATTGACGACGCCAGGGCAGGGCTGCCCCCGGCCTTCAACGGGGCCGGCCAGAACCTAGCTGCAGCGGCTATGTTACTTCGAACAATGTCGGAGCCATCCACCACCGAGGGGCGGTGTATCCAGGGCGAATTCAAGGACCTCCTAGAAAATGTCGTTGTCCAACGAGCGGAGAGCTCTGCCTCCCGAAGGCGAGGAGGCCCCTCGGAGCATCACGCAGCGTCCTCCCGACGCATGCGCGAGGCCTCAGTCCACACCGAGCACACAGGAGACAGGACACTAGCAGCCCTGGATCGCTTCGGCAATGAGCAACACCGCCGCGACCGTCGAGCTCGCCACGAGGAAAGGGTGCGCCGAGGCTACCACCCTAGACGCGGAGGACGCTACGACAATGAGGAGGATCGGAGCCCCTCGCCCGAACCACTAGGCCCACGGGTCTTCAGCCGGGCCATACGACGGGCGCCGTTCCTGGCCCGGTTCCGAGCCCCGACTACCATTACCAAGTACTCATGGTAGACGAGGCCGGAGTTGTGGCTCGCGGATTACAGGCTGGCGTGCCAGTTGGGAGGGACGGACGACGACAACCTCATCATCCGCAACCTCCCCCTTTTCCTCTGACACTGCCCGGGCCTGGCTGGAGCATATGCCTCCTGCGCAGATCTTCGACTGGGATGACCTAGTCAAGGCCTTCGCTGGGAATTTCCAAGGTACGTATGTGCGCCCTGGGAACTCGTGGGAACCCCGGAGCTGCCGCCAGCAGCCAGGGGAATCCCTGCGAGAGTACATCCGGCGGTTTTCAAAGCAGTGCACCGAGTTACCAAACATCACGGACTCGGACGTCATCGGAGCATTCCTCGCCGACACCACTTGCTGGGACCTGGTAAGCAAACTGGGATGCAAGACTCCCACCAAGGCGAGCAAATTGATGGACATAGCCACCAAGTTCGCCTCTGGTCAGGAGGCGGTCGAAGCCATCTTTCGGAAGGACAAGCAGCCTCAAGGAAGACAGAAGGAAGATGTCCCCGAGGCGTCCGTCCAGCGTGGCACGAAGAAGAGGACCAGGAAGAAGGCGCGAGCAAAACGCAACGCCATTGACGCGGATCTCGTCGCTGCTGCCGAGCACAGGAATCCTCGGAAACCTCCCGGAGGGGCCAACGTATTCGACAAGATGCTCAAGGAGTCGTGCCCCTATCACAGGGGTCCCATCAAGCACACCCTTGAAGAGTGCGACATGCTCCGGCATTACTTCAATAAGGCCGGGCCCTCGGCAGAAGGTGGCAAGGACCAAGGCGACAACAAGAAGGGGGGCGACAAGGAAGAGGAGTTCCCGGAGGTCCACAACTGCTTCATGATCTACAGTGGGCAAGTAGCGAATGCCTCGGCTCGACACCGCAAGCAAGAACGCCGGGAGGTCTGCTCGGCAAAGGTAGCAACGCCAGTCTACCTAGACTGGTCCAACAAACCCATTACCTCTGACCAAGGCGACCACCCCGACTGCATACCGAGCCCAAGAAGGTACCCGCTTGTCGTCGACCCTGTCATCGGCAACGCTAGGCTCTCCAAGGTCCTCATGGACGGAGGCAGCAGCCTCAACATCATCTACGCCGAGACCATAGGGCTCTTGGGGGTCGATCTGTCCACGATCCGGGCCGGTACAACACCTTTTCACGGGATTGTCCCCAGCAAGCGTGTCCTGCCCCTTGGGCAACTTGATTTGCCCGTCTGCTTCAGAACTCCCTCCAACTTCCGAAAGGAAACCCTCACTTTCGAGGTAGTCGGGTTCCGAGGGACCTATCACGCGGTGTTGGGAAGACCGTGCTACGCCAAGTTCATGGCCGTCCCCAACTACACGTACCTCAAGCTCAAGATGCCAGGCCCCAAGGGAACCATCACCGTTGGATCCACATACCGCCACGCTTACGAGTGCGACATGGAATGCGTGGAGTACGCCGAAGCCCTCGCCGAGTCCGAAGCCCTCATCGCCGACCTGGATTGCCTCTCCAAAGAGGCGCCCGACGCAAAGCGGCACGCCGGCAACTTCGAACCAGCCGAGGCGGTTAAGTCTGTCTCTCTTGACCCCAGCAACGACGCCAGCAAGAAAGTCAGGATCGGCTCCAAGCTCAACCCCAAATAGGAAGCAGTGCTCGTCGACTTTCTCCGCGCAAACGCCGAAATTTTTGCGTGGAGTCCCTCGGACATGTCAGGCATACCGAGGGATGTCACCGAGCACTCACTAGACATCCGAGCCGGTGCCCGACCCGTGAAACAGCACCTGTGCCGTTTTTATGAAGAAAAGCACAGAGCCATAGGCGAGGAGGTCCACAAGCTAATGGCTGCAGGGTTCATCAAAGAAGTATTCCATCCAGAATGGTTAGCTAACCCTGTACTTGTAAAGGAAAAAGGTGGGAAATGGAGGATGTGTGTAGACTACACTGGGTTAAATAAAGCATGTCCAAAGGTTCCCTACCCTCTGTCCCGCATCGATCAAATTGTGGACTCCACCGCTGGGTGCGAAACCCTGTCTTTCCTCGATGCCTATTCAGGCTATCACGAAATCAAGATGAAAGAATCCGACCAGCTCGCGACTTCTTTTATCACACCTTTTGGCATGTATTGTTATACTACTATGCCATTTGGCTTGAGGAATGCAGGTTCAACATACCAAAGGTGCATGAACCATGTGTTCGGAGAACACATCGGCAGGACGGTCGATGCTTACGTCGATGACATCGTTGTCAAAACAAGAAAAGCCTCTGACCTCCTCTCTGACCTTGAGGTGACATTCAGGTGCCTAAAAGCGAAGAGCGTAAAACTCAATCCCGAGAAGTGTGTCTTCGGAGTCCCCCGAGGCATGCTCCTAGGGTTCATCGTCTCTGAATGAGGCATCGAGGCCAACCTGGAGAAAATCGCGGCCATCACCAACATGGGACCCATCAAAGATTAAAAGGAATACAAAGGGTCATGGGATGCCTTGCAGCTCTGAGCCGCTTCATCTCGCGCCTTGGCGAGAAAGGATTGCCCTTGTACCGCCTCTTAAGGAAGGCCGAGCGCTTCACTTGGACTCCCGAGGCTGAAGAAGCCCTTGGAAACTTAAAGGCACTTCTTACTAATGCGCCCATCTTGGTGCCCCCAGCTGCGGGAGAGAACCTCTTGATTTACGTAGCCGCAACCACTCAGGTGGTCAGCGCTGCGGTCGTAGTCGAGAGACAAGAAGAGGGGCATGCACTGCTCATCCAGAGGCCAGTCTACTTCATCAGCGAGGTGCTATCCGAGACCAAAATCCGCTACCCGCAAATCTAGAAGCTACTATATGCGGTGATTCTAACACGGCGAAAGCTGCGACACTACTTCGAGTCTCATCCGGTGATGGTGGTGTCATCCTTCCCCCCTAGGAGAGATCATCCAGTGCCGAGAGGCCTCGGGTAGGATAGCAAAATGGGCAGTGGAACTCATGGGGGAAACACTTTCATTCGCTCCTCGGAAGGCCATAAAATCCCAAGTCTTGGCAGATTTCCTGGCTGAATGGGTCGACACCCAATTGTCGACAGCTCCAATCCAGGCCGAACTTTGGACCATGTACTTCGATGGGTCGCTTATGAAAACTAGAGCAGGTGCTGGCTTGCTCTTCATCTCGCCCCTCGGGAAACATGTGTGCTACGTGATACGCCTCCATTTTCCGGCGTCAAAAAACTTGGCCGAATACGAGGCCTTGGTTAATGGGTTGCGCATCGCCGTCGAGCTAGGGGTTTGGTGCCTCGATGCTCGTGGCGACTCGCAGCTCGTTAAGGACCAAGTCATGAAGAACTCTCACTGCCGCGATCGAAAAATGGAGGCCTACTGCGACAAAGTTCGGCACTTGCAAGTTAAGTTCTATTGGCTAGAACTCAACCATGTTGCTCGACGGTACAACGAGACTATGGATGAGCTGGCTAAAATAGCCTCGGGACGGATGACGGTTCCCCCGAATGTCTTCTCCAAGGACATATATCAACCATCCGTCAAACTCAACGACGGACTCGAACCCGAGGGGACCTCGGCCCAGCCTGAGGTACCCTCGGCTGACGAGGGTGAGGCCCTGCGCGTCGAGATAGAGCAGAATGGGGTCATGCCAAACCTAAACTGGCAGACCCCGTACCTGGAATATCTCCTCCGAGGAGAGCTGCCCCTCGACAAGGCCGAAGCTCGGCGACTGGCTCGGCGCGCCAAGTCATTCGTTTTACTGGGTGATGAAAAAGAGTTGTACCACCGTAGCCCCTCAGGCATTCTCCAACGATGCGTATCCATCACCCAAGGACAAGAGCTGTTACAAGAAATACACTCGGGGGCTTGCGATCACCATGTAGCACCTCGAGCCCTCATAGGAAATGCTTTCCGACAAGGTTTCTACTGGCCAACCGCAGTGGCCGACGCCACTAGGATTGTACGCTTTTGCCGAGGGTGTCAATTCTACGCGAGACGGACGCACCTGTCCGCTCAGGCCCTACAGATAATACCTATCACTTGGCCGTTTGGCGTATGGGGTCTGGACCTCGTCGGTCCCTTGTAGAAGGCACCCAGAGGCTTCACGCACCTATTGGTCGCCATCGACAAATTCTCCAAATGGATCGAAGTCCGACCCCTAACCAGCATCGGGTCCGAGCAGGCGGTGGCGTTCTTTACAAATATCATCCACCGCTTTGGGATCCCAAACTCCATCATCACCGACAATGGCACGCAATTCACTGGGAAAAAGTTCCTAGACTTCTGCGAAGGCCACCACATCTGTGTGGACTGGGCCGCCGTAGCTCACCCAATGACAAATGTGCAGGTGGAGCGCGCCAATGGCATGATTTTGTAGGGACTAAAACCGAGGATCTACAACGACCTCAACAATTTTGGCAAGCTGTGGATAAAAGAGCTACCCTCGGTGGTTTGGAGTCTGAGGATGACGCCGAGTCGGGCCACGAGTTTCTCGCCGTTTTTCCTAGTCTATGGTGCCGAGGCCATCCTACCCACGGACTTATAATACGGTTCCCCGAGGACAAAGGCATACGACGACCAAAACAACCAGACCAGCCAAGAAGATTCACTGGACCAGCTGGAAGAGGCTCGGGACGTAGCCTTACTACACTTGGCGCGGTATCAGCAGTCTCTGCGACGCTACCACGCCCGAAGGATTCGGCCCCGAGGCTTCCAAGTGGGAGATTTGGTGCTTTGGCTACGACAAGACGCCCGAGGGCGCCACAAGCTTACTCCTCCCTGGGAAGGGTCGTTCATCATCGCCAAACTTTTGAAGCCCAGGACATACAAGCTGACCAATGATCAAGGCGAGGTCTACAGCAACGCTTGGAACATCGAACAACTACGTCGCTTTTACCCTTAAAGTGTTTCAAGTCGTTCATGTATCTCGATCCCTTTACATGTATAAATAAAAATTCTAACCGTCAAGGGAGGATCGGCCTTGCCTCAGGAAAAACCGAACCTCCCTCGGGGGCTAGAAGGGGGGAACCCCCTCTGCGTCAAAATTTTCCTCGGAAAAGTTTTCTATCAAAATGACTTTCGTGCCTTTCGACTATATCGATAACAGAATCCTAAAAACGAGCGAGAGAGACCTTGAACGGCAAGGCCGACCGAGCCAAGGGACTCCTACGCCTCCGGGATACGGATACCTTACTCATCACCTTTCGCGAAAGGTAACTCGCGCTCGGATAAGTGATTCTGCTACCGAACAAGTCCTAACGCTCAAAACAAGAGGAAAGAAAACGCAGCTTTATACTCTGACACTAAAAATGTTTAGGCCTCATCGGCCGCAAGAAACATACACATACTTAAAATAAACTGTTCCCTACAGGCTCAGGTGTCGGCAGGGGGAGGAGCAGCACCCTCGGTGTCGTTCCTGCCCGCGGCAGAATCTGGCCCGGCGTCGGATGGCGACAGAGGCGGAAGGATCTCCACCTCGAAAAAGGAAGCCAGCACCGTGCCTGGGCCCTCGGTAGCCGCATCAAGCCTTTGGACCTCGGATAGGGCGGCCTCCTCTTCGTCGAGTAAGCAGTAGCCCTCGCTGACCCGCTCCAAATCCACGTCGTAGTGGGAAGCAAGGACGGCGAAGGCCCACCTAACGCCGTGGTGCAGCGCCCCGTGGAGTCTGCTGCTCACGTGGCCGCCCAAGGCCCGCAGGCGACTCTGGGGGAGCTGCCCGAGGGGACGTCGTCGAGGCCGAAGGTCCGGCAAAAAGCTGAGATGGCCTCGGACATGGCCATGAGATCGACCTCCTTCTACTCGACCGCCTGGGCAAGCGCCTTGCAGTTCTTGATGGACTCGTTAAGAGCCGTCTCAAACCCTGAAGACAGCCGGACAATATTCTTCGGACACGAGGAGAAGAATTAAGCTAAAACAAAATCACAAAGCAGGCAAAACATACCTTCGGCCCGTGCACGCTGCTGTGAGGCCATGGCTTGGGCGGACCAGGCAGACCCAACGGCCATGGCTAGGCCCTCCGCAAGGGTCCCGGCCCGAGCGGTCGCCTCGGCTAGCTGCTCCGTAACCTCAGCCAGCTGTCCCCTAAGGGCCTCAGCCCGGCTCACGGCCTCGACAGCTTGGCTTTGGAATTGGTCCCGCTCGCTAGTGACCTGGCCGAGCTCCAGCTGCCGCTGCTGCATCTCCTTAGCCTGGGAAGCCACCTGCCCCCGTGCCGACGAAGCCTCCGTTCGTGCCTACGCCGCCTTTGTCCGCGCCGCCGCTGCCTCCGACTTTAGCTCATCACAGAGCAGCCGAAGGTCCGCCACCTCGGCGCTCTGTTGGGTGAGGTGCTCATTGGCCTCGGTAAGCGCGGCCCACCGTGACCGCAGCGACTCTCAAACGTCGCTCTCGTGACGGATGAACAACGACTTAGCGGTGCTCATGTTCGCGAGCTCCTGAGGGAGAAAATAGGATATCACAAAGAATGCCCTGATCACGCGAGGCGTACGTCTAAATCCTTACATGGAAGACCCTGGGAACGTCCCTAGAAAGGATTTCCATGGTCGTCCGAAGCGACCTCATCGTCGCCTCAGTATATTCACGAAAATTATCTCGGAACTGCTCCTCCAGCTCTTCGTTAAGGAAAAGGATGGGCTCCGAGGTGTCGCGGCTCCAGAACAGGAGCGGCTGCCCACACCACTCATTGGGGTTGAGCTGCATGGGGATAAGGCCGCTGCTCCCCAAGACGGGCCACGGTTCTGCGTGCCCCGCGACCGAGGCGTCGGGCCCCCTGCAGTAGATGCATCGGGTGCCACCGCAGTCGACGTATCGGGCCTCTCCTCGGCTAAGGTGACAAGCCTCCGCTCACCGACCTCGGCAACAACGGCCGCCTCCTCCTCATGGTCGAAAATGGGGAGATCGGGGATGACCAAGGGCGGAGGCGCCTGAGCCATCTCAACATCGGTGGTGACGGGTGGCTCCACGGGCGAATCAGCGACGGCCCCAGCAGGAATCGATGCCGACGCCGACAACAAGACAGGCGGACTTGGGGCCGCGACCGCGTCAACGACCTCCCCGGTATGATGGCCGCTCCAACAGGAGACTTGACCTGGGAGGCTTGCCCCATGACAGCCTATGCCGCCTGGGCGCCCCGCCGGAGGGCGCCTTGCGTGGAGGCCAACCAACCAACGTGGCACGCCGCAACTCCGGCTGCAGAGGCCGGCCCCGTCTTAAGGGCCTTTGTGGGGGCCAGACCAGCCGAGCCCTGCCTTCGCTTGCTGAAAGGGAGAAGGGACAAATTCAAGACACACAACGAAATAACTGAAATAGGGGTACCCTCGGATACTTACCCGCTCCGGGGCAAGGCCAATCATGCCTGCGGGGAGACCCCTCAGGCCCCAGTCTCTGCAGGCGCTGCTGAGGGTTGTCCCTACAGCTGGCTTCGACGCCGCTTCCACCTCGGACGCCCGAGGCACCGAGGGGGCGGCCTGCCCAGGCGACGTCACGACAGCCGGGGGACCAACTTCCCGTATGGCCGGCACAGGCACCTGCTCTTGGGGGGCATGCGGTTCGGCCTGACCTCCCGGAGTCACCCCAATTATTTCGGCCAAGGGGTCAAGTGCCCCCTCGGCCCGCCTCCACTCCTCGGACCGGGACCCCGGTGTCCTGGCCCCAAACGTTGGTGACGCCAGCCCACCTGGAAGCTGGCTTAACGACCTCTGGCCCAGCCTCGGATCCGGTCTGAGGCCAAGTCTGGCCGCCATGTCATCGTCTTCATCATCATCATCATCATCGTCGTCGTCGTCAGGCATGTTTGGCGACGGCTCCAACGGGAGCCCATCCCTTGCTTGCCTCTGACGACGCTTCTCCAAAGCTTCCTGAGCTCGCATCCTCTCGCGAGCTCGGGCCTTTTCCGCGTCCTTCTTCTCCTTGTCCTTCTCCGCGGCGAGCCTACGAGCGGTCCGGCCGCCACGTCCTTCGGGACCGGTGGCCAGGAGAGTTTAAAATTCCTCAACCCCTAGGGACAAACGAAAATCCCAACACTAAGAACTAAAGACGTAAGAAACACAGCGCAAAACAGAAGGAGGGTCGGACACTTACCAGGGATACATACCCATGGTCGGGACGCATCGGGGGCTGTCTAAGGACTCCAGCGTCCAGCCTCCCTACCGTGCCCGCTACCCGTCTGAGGAGGTCGTCGGCGGAGAGGGAGGTCGAGGACATCCGTGAACCCTCCAAATCAACCCCCGGCTTCATCTCCGAAAGCCGCAACCGCAGCTCTGCCAATGGGAGCACCCTCCGGCGGTGGATAGCGGCAATGACCCCCACGGCGGTAAGGCCCTCGGCTTGTAACTTCTGCAGGGCATGGAGAATGGGCTCGAGCTTCTCCTGGTTCTCGCGTGTGGCCCCCCAGCACCAGTTATCACCGGCGGCGGTCACCACTCGTTGAGAAAATGGTGGAAGCATCCCATCGTCGTTCCGAAGATAAAACCACCGGTTCTGCCACCCCTTGTTCGAAGACACAAGGGAGGCATGGATGTACTGTTGTGCTCGCCCCGACCTCAGCTGGAGGGTGCAGCCGCTAGCCCGCACCGCCATACGGACCTTCTTCACGTCCGTCGACGCGGCGAAGAACTCCACGGAGAAGAGATGGGTCCACAGGTCCCAGTGGGGGTCAATCCCTAGAAACCCCTCACAAACCGCCACGAAAATAGCCGCCTGCTCGATGGAGTTGGGGTTGAAGTTATGCAGCTCCACCCCGTAGTAGTGCGGGAGCGCCCGCATGAAGTGGCTCGCCGTCATCCCAAACCCCCGCTCATGGAAGGGGGTGAAACTGACCACGTACCCCATCGGCGGAGTCGGGTCGACCTCGCTCCCGGGGGCCAACCACTCAGGCTGCGGCCCGCCAGAGAGAGGACGGAGCAAACCCTCGGTAACAAGGGCCTGCAAATCCTCCACAGTGACGGTGGAGAAAGGCCACGGGTCGCGCGGCGGAATGACGGTCGCCTTATCAGCCATCGCCGAACGGGAGCGGTGGGAGCAGAGGGGACGAGGTGCGCGGTTTTCTCTTCTCTGTCTACTCCCGTAGGTTACGAAAACAAAGGCAGAAGGCAAGCGCAAATGGCAGGGTAAGAAACAACTGTCAGCCCCTCTTCCGAGTATATAAAGGCCCGGGCGAAATCCACCCAAAACTTCACCTAAACCCTTCGTGAATTTCAAACTCGAAGGCAAAGCGGTTTTTCCGTCCCTCGAACGACTCACGCACGCGCAACAGATACCCCGCGAGTCGCCCGTCCCGTCGCATTAACTCCCTGGCAGAACACACGTCTCCTCTGGCAGGCGGGCGGGCGTCGTTTCGCCTCCGTCATGATGACCGCCTCAAAAAAGGTGTGCCACACTGTTTCGAAATATCTCCTTTCTTCCTTTCCTCTCTCTTTCTCTCTCTCCGCAGGGATCGGGAAAGGGGACATTTCGAAGGAGCCCTTCGCAGCAAAAGAAACGGGCCCCGAGCCCTCCTACTGATCAGGGGTTCGAAGGTTGCGCCCTACGGGGTTCGGCAACCGCCCAGAGCACTCGGGCTCTGAGCCCTTTACTGATTAGGGGTTCGAAGGCTGGCCCCTCGTAGGGATTCGACAGCCGCCCCAGAACATGCAGAGTCAGGGATGACCCTGGGTACGTCCGTTACATGGCCAAGGCTCGGGCTACACTCCCGAGGTACCCTAAGACATTTCTGAGACCAGCGGGAACGGTTTGTAATGGAATCCCACCGAAGGGAGGCACCGAGCCCTCGGACCCTATCAAATGGGTCTGGGTCCAGCGAATCACCTGCAGGTACTTTTGGAGCGCGCCTCTGGGCCACTAGCCGACCCTTATCAAACAGGGCTCGGGCGTCCGCTCAGATTACCCAATAGCAACTCACTGGAAACACCATGCTCAGCGCCCACCGAGGGTAACATGGCGCGTTCCCCCCTCCTCCTTGCGGAAAGGCGACGAAGGGGCGTACAATAAAAAGCCGAGACGGTCCTCGATCGTCCTCTCGCTCCGTGCAGAGGCTCGGAGGCTGCTCTCGCACCAGGCTACGGCCAAATTGTTGACCACGTCGACAAACCAGCTTAAAAACTCGGAGCCTGACCATGCACCCGGGTTGCGGCCAGGCCGCATGAGGGAACAACAAGGCCGACCGAGGAATCACAAGAAGAATTAAGACATCAGAGGAGTCAAACCACTCCTCCGAGGCCTCAGGGGCTACACCCGACGGGTGCGCTCGCGCGCACCCATCGGAACAAAATATAACCAAGAAAGGCTAGTCCCCTTGCAAAAAATCCAGCAGAACCTCCAAGCGAGTGCCTACACTCCCTTTGAGGCTCGGGGGCTACTGTCGGGTACCGTAATTAGGGGTACCCCCAATACTCCTAAACATGGCTGGAAAACATCTTCAAAACAGACCGTAAAGACTGGTAAGCACAGCTCAAAGTTAAAGCCTCATCTACCAAGGGACGTGATCTCGTCTCGCCCGAGCCCGGCCTCGGGCAAGAACAGTAGTCCCGGACGGATTCACGCCTCGCCCGAGGGCCTACTCAGGCAGTGGGCGCACCCCCGGCTCGCCCGAGGCCAAGCTCGGGCAAATTTTGCCGTATAGCAACCTCGGCCAAATCGCCTTACCACCGACCGTATCACATGCGCATTTAATGCGGGGATCACCTGACACCTTATCCTGACAAGCGCGCCTCAGTTGGCAAGGTCAAAATGACCGCAGTCACTTCGCCCCTTTACTGATCGTTCTGACAGGAAAACAACACTATTCACCCCATTCCGACTACTGTGCCAACCACCAGGGTAAGACTAACAACAGTAAGTCATGGCCTCTCCCGAGTTTAGCCTCGGGCGCAACAGGGAGCTCCGCCTCGCCCAAGGCCGCACCGCTAGCTACGCTTCTACAGGGCTCAAGCACTTCTCCGCCAGCCACATTAGCACATAGCTACACCCCCATATGTACACCTGAACCATCCCCTTGTATCTATAAAAGGGGATGCCCAAGGCCTTCCCAAGGGACGCGAAAGAGGCTAACTCAGACGGCTCACTTCAAGGCCAAACCCTCTCCCGCGAAGCTTGTAATCCCTACTACGAGCACCCCGTTGCAAGATAATATAAGCCTCATCCCCCCTCTCGTGTTTCATCTTGCATCAATCCATCAGGGCAGGGACACGCAGCGTCAAATTCACTAGTCGGTTGAGGGTCCTCGCGGGTCCAAAAGGCCGACACTATATATATGTAAGTCACCGGCCATGAACTTTATACTTCAATCATTTTCTGGTTTCTGTCCTTTGAACATTTACTTTCCTTAGGGACAAGTAGTTCTAGATGTAATTGAACTGGATCTCTAGCATCACTGAAGGTTCTGTTTAGCACATGGCTCTGAAAGATAATGAATTGCACCATAAAACTGTATGAACCATTACCTACCGGGGACACTAGTATTAGCATATTCATTTCTTAGATTAGTATGTACTACCTCCTGCAATTTCTTGATTCTACAATATATGTTGCAATCTAATATTTGTCATACTTTTGTCAAAAATACAAAACATTGTTACTACTACTCTGGTAGGATTTTTATTCTATGCCATAACAGTTTTCGTTTCATTACTATTAAGTATGGTTTCACAAGATATCGAGGACAGATTTTCTTCCCTCAGATCAAGAAAGGGTTGCCACTTTTCTGTGACAAAAGATGGAAATCATGCAGAGGAAGCATGTCCTCCTGTTATTATCCTCTTATTCCTCATGCCTGGCATGCCTAAAGTTTTCCCTGTTCATGCTTCTTAATTTGAGCAACTTGTATCATGTGTGCGACTTCTTTACATGTAAATACAAAACGAGCTCTTTTCAAGCATATGCGTTGCGCCTGTAATCTATATATAAGTCATCGGTCTAGAATATTTATATTCAAACTCTATGCTTTAACTGCTCCGAGAGACAAGTTGTTTCAGAAGTAATTGATTATCTTGCATCAGCAAACATTCAATTTACAACATGACTCTCACTACTAGAAAGCGTCATCAACACCAGGTGGCAACTGACTACGGAACCGGATTGGTATTGGACAATCGTGACTAAAGTCGTCAATCTTTAGTCTCATTTGATTGGTCTAGTGCTAAAGTGGGCCTTTAGTATCGATTCTTGGCTCGAACCAGTACTAAAAGGTCCCTCTTTAGTATCCATTCTTGGTTTGAATCCTTACTTAAAAAGAGAACTAGTACTAAAGTATCGTGGGACGAATTAGTGTAATAGTTAAGATTTCCTAGTAGCACCTCCAGGTCTCAGTTTCGATCCCCCTCGGAGACGAATTTCAGGCTTAGTTAAAAAAATCCCCTCGCTGTGCCTCACCCACTCCAGGGTTACATTGCAAAGTGGGCAATGATGCCATGCTAGTGTTGGCGAACAGGGTTCGGGAATTTTCTCGGTCGAGACCATGTTTCGATCTCTTCTTAATATAATACCAGTAGAGCGGTATTTCCCTCCCTAATCGAGTTTTTTTAAGTATCGTGGGAATTTTTATTTTATATATTTACAAATTGATATATATATATACACATTAGTTAATATACATGTCTATTTATATTTATATATATACATACATATGTATGTATTAATTAATATATGTGTCGGGTATCTAGGAATAGGGTACTCGGGAGAAGCCCATAAATCCTTCATGACCTTTGTCTAAAGTGATGGAGGTATGTCCTTCATGACCTTTGTCTGAAGATCATTATATCCAAGAGGAGATAATGTTTCGAAGCACGAAGGTCTTTAACCATTAACAATTGTGTTGCCTTGTTCTTGATCTATAGCATTTGAGAACAAGTGACCAACATTAGCGCCCACCACCGGTGAACTCACTTCCACAACTGCGACGATGGCTTCGCAAAGCAACCAAGCTATGGCATCTTTGGCTACAAAGCTGGCGCTCCCAATCACAGGTAGCTCAAGTTCTAAACCAGCCAACAAGAAACAGAGAAGGGTACAACATGTTGGAGTGCAAGGATCCTTCATCAAGTCTAAGTGGTCTCATATTCCAATCACCTTCTCTCAGGAAGACCTTCAGCTTAAAGATTATCCTCACAATGATGCAATGGTCATATCTTGTGTCATCGAGGGATTTTTGGTCCATAATGTCTTAGTGGACACAGGCAGTGCAGCGGCTATCATCTTTGCGAAGGATTTCAGGCAAATGCAAGAGCCAGATGACAAGATACATGACGCAACACACCCTCTTTGTGGTTTCGGAGAAAGGCAGATCGTGGCACTTGGTAAGATAACAGTGTCGATCACCTTCGGTTACGTCAACAACTCAAGGATAGAGCAGGTTGTCTTTGATATTGTTGATATGGAATATCCATACAATGCAATCATTGGTCGATGGACGCTCAATGCCTTCGAAGCAATACTCCACCCAACATACCTCTGCATGAAGATACCTTCGAAGCAAGGGCCCATTGTTGTACATGGGAGTCAAGAAGCTGCCAGGAGAGCCAAAGGAAGTTGGAAGGATTCGAAGGATATCCATAATATAGATGAAGCCGAAGCTTATCAGCAGTATAAGCATAAAAGAGAAAAGGCTGCTTCGGCAGATCAACCAAAGCATATGCTTTTGTGTGAAGATATAGCTGAGCAGAAAGTGTTGTTGGGATCTCAACTATCTGATGAACAAGAGAAGACCTTGATAAGATTTTTGTTTAACAACAAAGATGTTTTTGCTTGGACAGCTAATGATCTATGTGGCGTCAATAGAGACATTATTGAGCACTCACTCAATGTGGACCCGTCCTTCAGACCAAGAAAGTAGAGGCTTCGGAAAATGTCCGATGATAAAGCCGAAGGTGCATGAAATGAAGTGAAAAGACTTCTAAGTGTCGACGTTATTAGAGAAGTATCATACCTAGAGTGGCTGGCCAACACTGTCATGGTAAACAAAGCTAACGGAAAATTGAGAATGTGTATTGACTTTACAGATCTCAACAAGGCATGTCCGAAGGATGAATTCCCATTGCCAAGAATAGATTCCCTAGTGGATGTAGCAGCTACTTCGAAACTCATGAGCTTATTGGATTGCTACTCAAGTTATCATCAAATCTAGATGAAAAAGGACGATGAGTCAAAGACAAGCTTCATAACTCCTAGTGGCACCTATTGTTATCTCCGGATGCGTGAGGAGCTCAAGAATGCTGGAGGATGTTTCAGCAGAATGACTACCAAAGTTCTTCACTCCCAAATTGGTAGAAATGTGCTAACATATGTCGATGATATCATAGTAAAGAGCACAAAACAAGAGAACCATGTTGCTGATTTGCATGAGACATTTGTCAATTTTAGATAAGCTGGTCTTAAGTTAAATCCAGAAAAATGTGTCTTCGGAGTGAAGAAGGGCAAGTTTCTTGGCTGCCTGGTATCGCCAAAGGGTATTGAAGCTAACCCAACAAAAATCGAAGCTATCCTTCGGATGGAGCCGCCAAATTCAAAAAGGGGGCTCAAAGGTTAGCAGTAAGGCTGGCATCACTGAATAGATTCATTTCAAGATCAGCAGAGAGGAACCTGTCTTTCTTTGAAATATTGAAATCAGCCGAAGTCTTCTAATAGGGTCCAGCCTAGCAGAAAGCCTTCGAGGAGCTGAAGCAGTACTTGATAGATCTAACAACTCTAACCCCACCTTCATCAGGGACCCCATTACTTCTATATGTGGTTGCTTCCCATGCTGCGGTTAGTGCGGCACTTGTACAAGAGAAACAAGATGGCCAATAAAAAAGCAAGCACCAGTATACTTCGTCTCCGAAGTACTTAGCCCATCAAAAAATAATTACACAGAATTGGAGAAGGTATTGTATGCTGTATTGATGGCATCCAGGAAGCTTCGACATTACTTCCAAGCATATCACATAATAGTGCCTTCATCACAACCCATGAAGGACATAATGAGGAACAGAGAAGCTAGAGGAAGGGTTAGAAAATGGGCCGCATAACTCAATGAATTCACCATTGAATATGTACATAGGTCTTCGATTCAATCCCAGGCGTTAGCAGACTTCATTGCTGATTGGACGCCAGGGGCTCAGGTTGAAGAAAGAATAAATGATGCCGAAACTTGGACGGTTCGATGCAGGGGCAGCTGTCGTTCTAGTTGCACCATCCAAAGTCAGAACCTGGTATGCAGTAAGATTGGACTTCAGCTGCACAAATAATATTGCAGAGTACGATGCCCTACTCTTGGGGCTTCGGAAACTTAAGGCAATGGGTATAAGAAGGGCAATTCTCAAGACTGATTCACAAGTTATATCGGGTCATGTGGACAAAAGCAGCAAGGTAAGAGACCCAAAGCTTGAAAAATATCTAGATGCAGTCCGAAGGTTGGAAGCCTCTTTTGAAGGTTTCTCTGTAAAGAACATCCCAAGGGGAGAAAATGAGCATGCAGACTTATTAGCCAAATCGGCGGCACAGGGGCTCCCGGTACCTTCGGAAGTATTTTTGAAACAATAAAAGCACCTTTAGTTGAGCTCATGGAAAGAGCGGTGCTCACAATTTCATCGATACATAGTGAAGATTGGAGGACTAAGATTGTATCTTTCCTCCAGGGCAACTGTTTTTTGGATGATGAAGTTTATAATAAAAGAATGGAAGCAAGGACAAGACCATATGTTTTCCGTTGCTCAAGTATTTGTCCAGAACCGAAGGGCAAGAATTAATGAAGGAGATACATGTAGGACTATGTGGGGCCCACATTGGGTCTATGCCCCTGCTGGGGAAGGTTTTCAGACAAGGTTTCTACTGGCCGAAGGCAGCTTCGGATACAGCAGAATTAGTACAAAAATGTGAAAATTGCCAAAGATGCGCTAGAGACCAGAAGCAACCTTCGTCTTTGACCCAACTAATACATCCAACTTGGCCACTGCAAAGATGGGGATTGGATCTGTTAGAACCACTCCCACCGGCATAAGGAAACTTGAAATATGTTGTGGTGGCGGTGGAATATTTTTCTAAGTGGATTGAAGCAAAGCCTTTGGCTACAATAACTTCGACCACAGTACAGAAATTCTTCTAGCAAAACATCGTTTGTCGCTTTGGCATGCTGAAGGCTATCACCGTTGATAATGGAACTCAGTTCGATGTCGAAACTTTCAAAACCTTTTGTAGCCAAATTGGCACAAAAATACACTTCGCATCAGTGAGGCATCTGAAGTCAAATGGATTGGTAGAAAGGGAAAATGGAATTATAATAACAGGAATAATGAAGTCAATCTTCAATCAGCCCAAGGGAAAGTGACCAGATGAATTAATAAAAGTGGTCTCGAACCACAACACTACTATATCAAGGTCGACAGGATTTACTCCGTTCAAGCTTCTGTTCGGTGACAAAGCGATTACACCGGAGGAAGCAAGAACAGGTTCAATAAGAACTTTAGCTTCAACAGAGGACGAAGGTGACTGCCATGTAATAAAGGATACCATAGAAGGGACCAGACTTCAAGCCATAGAGCACATTAATAAATACTAGTCCGAAACAGTCAAATGGCGTGATAGAAAAGTAAGATTGAAAAAAATAAAGCCAGGTCATTTGGTGCTTCGAAGGGTGGCCAACCCTGATACAGTGGGGAGGCTTCAGCTTAAGTGGGAAGGTCCCTTTCTGGTTGTATCTTCGTCAAGACCTGGCTCTTACAGGTTGAAAGACATGGACGGCAATGACATTCCAAGATCTTGGAACGCAGATGAGCTTCGAAGATATTATGTGTAAATAATGTAATTTTCTTTTTTCCCCTATGGCACCCTTTTCCTTTCAAGTGGGGAGAAAGGTTTTTAACGGGCCCATAGGTTGTAATTTTCATTCTTTGTTTATGCCTATGTAATACAAGGGCCAAATTCACCCATATGTAAAATGTAACATCAGGATCCGCACCATCGAGTGCAAAAAGAACAGGGAGAAGCTCAAAAGTCATCCCTAAGGGGATGCAGAGCTAAAATGTCACCTAAGAGGTGAAGAAGCTACAAGTCGTTCCTAAGGGAGCGCAGAGTAAGTTCCAAAGCTCACACTACACGACGGTTGATCTTTAGCGACCCTTATTAGTTACCAACTGTTGGTTGCTAAAGGTTAGGGACCGACGGTTAGTCGCTAAATCCTTTTATAGCAACGGTCGGTTGGTCGCTAAAAGTCTAGAAATTTAACAACTTATGGTTGGTCGCTATAGATGTTGTCGGGGACTAGCGGTGGGTCGCTATAGAGGAATGATCACTATCAAATCTTATAGCCTGAACATACCTAGATGTTAGTGACTAAAAATTAATTAAAACAAATAAACATTGATCGCTAAATTGCATGGTGATTTATTTCTTTTTAATATTGCTTGCATGTTTATTTCATGGTTTGTTTATGTGCGAGAACACTTGATATGTGATGATTTTCTAAAAGGGTACACAACATGGACCTTACATGGAGAAGCTTCGTCCTCTTTTATGAATCATGGTAACAATGATGATGAGTTTAGCGAGCATCCTAAGAAGATGATGCAATATCTGAGTTGTTGTAACGCTATAAAAGCCATCAACTAAAAATAATGAATTTAGTTATTATGATAAATAGGGTAATAAATTTTTATTCAAATGTTTATTATTTATTTGCATTCGTAATAATGTATTCAAATGTTTATTATTTATTTAGTAAATTTTTTATAAATTTTTGAGTAATTTAAAAATACATTTTAAAATAAAAAAAGAAAACCCTCCCTAACCCTAAGGCCCACTAGAGGCCCATACCTAACCATAGCGCGCTCCCTGCTTCTTTCCCAGCCACAGCCGCCGCCGCCTCTATCTCTCCCTTCCCTCTTCTCTCTCCCCTCACCTCTCTCCTCCCTTCCCTCGCCTCGCTCCTGTCCCGACCAAGCAGCGGCGGCCGAGCCGCCCGGCCTCCCCCGACGCGCGCAGGCGGACCGACGCGCCCAGGCCTCCCCCGACGCGCCCAGGCCGAGCCCCGACGCCCTGCTCCAGCTCGCTGAATCCTCTCTGCTCACCCATGGCGCTCGGCCGTCACTTCCTTGGCCGCGTCCCCACTCTGCTCTAGTTCTACGTCGCGCCCTGCTCGGCTTCTCCGGTGACGGCCGCCGCTCCCAGCTGCGCCATGTACGTGCGCCGCGTACTCCAGCTGCGCCACGGCCGCGTACTCCAGCTGCTGGTGCGCCGCGTACTCCCAGCTGCGCCATGCTTGATTATTGCTGTCAGGTGGTTGTACTCCCAGCTGCTGGTTTCAAATTTTAACTTTGTTTCTTGCTTAAACTTGATTTTTTACCTTGAGTTATATTCTACCCTGTTTATGATATCGTTATAATGTTATCATGGTCAGAACATGATCTAATAGTTACATTTCTTCTTTTTTCCTCCACACATTTTTAGGCAGCTACACCGGGAGCTTTATTTGAGGATAAACCCCAATCTGCAAATGATACATGGAGAAAACTCCACTCTGATCCTCTACTCCTAATAAGGCAGCGGGAGCAGGATGCGATTTCAAGGATTAAAAACAATCCAATCAATCAAGATGGCCGAGATAAAGAAATCTGTAAGTTTATGTTTCCTTTCTTAACGTGGAATCTTGGCTTCTGAGTAGCGTAACTAGTGAATAGTTGCTTTGTAATTGACTAATTGTTGGTTTGTCACAAACGTATATGATCGAGGCATCTACCTAACACCTTTTACTCAAATCATGCTTAGTATTTCATTTCAGTCATGTTTTGTGTGAAGTGATCTATGGAGATGTATTGGTCGACAGGTTAAACATGCATATAGAGGAGTGTGGTGATCAGGGCGCCATGAGAACTCATTATGGGCATGAACAAGATTTGAACAGCTACAGAACTTTATAGCTGGGGCAACCACTGCCATATGATCAAGATCTGGGGCAACCACTGCCATATGAACAAGTTTTGAAGAGAGAAGTGAGTCATAAAATTAGAGATATCTGCATTCATTGTGATCTATATTTAACACTTCATTTTTACTGTAGACATCAAGTAAGTGCCAACATCACAACCCCTACAAGCTTGTGCCTTAAAACAAGAGGATACAAGAAGTTGGAGTGCTTTTGTGAAGGCTTTTGTGACTCACTTGAAGCGTTGGTACTTTTGTGAATGATTTTGTAAAGTGTTTGTAAATATGTGCAAAATATAATAACATGTGTAGGTTTTGTGAATGATTTTGTTGTGGTGCTTGTTGATGGTTTATGTGATGTGGATCTATCATTGTGCGATACTAATTAAATTTGTATATCTATGTGATTATGTGTATAAAAATTGGTGATTTGTGATGCTTTTGTATATATAACAGTTGTTGAATGCTAATTAATGGTATATTATCATTATTAACGACTATAACTAGGGGCAACTTTCTGTTGGTTGCTAAATGTATAGTATAACGACTCATGATTGGTTGCTAAATCTACAGTACAACAACCCACGGTTGGTCGCTAAATATACAATATTAGCAACGGACGGTCGGTCGCTAAAAAGATGTCGGTCGCTAAAGCCTTTAGCGACGGCACTTACAGCGACCATCCTTATGGGTCGCTAAAAGTTTTTAGCGACCAACCGTAGGTCGCTGAAGGCCGTTTTAGCAACCAACCGTAGGTCGCTGTAAGTGAACCGTCGTGTAGTGTCAAAAGTCGTTCCTAAGGGATGCAGAGCCAAGATACCACCTAAGTAAAAGGTGAAGAAGCTCCAAAGTCGTTCCTAAGGGGATGCAGAGCTTAGCTCCAAAGTTGTTCCTAAGCGGATACAGAGCTGAAATACCACCTAAGTAAAAGGTGAAGAGACTCCAAAGTTGTTCCTAAGGGGATGCAGAGTCTCAATGTGTTTTTGGCATACATTTGCACATTTCATCACATCATTTTTTGCATTCATACAAACATTCACTAGACATTCGTATGATCATCATCATGACATAAAGCACAGACATTAACAGGAAAGATAGAAGATGTCTATCCCCAGTGACAAAATGCTTCGTTGAGTACAAAGATCCTTCGTATCAGAGAAAAGAAGGGAAGGTATTTCATCCCTAATGAAAAAATGCTTCGATGTGAACGAAAAGAAGGGAAGGTGTTTTTCACCTTGGGCTCAAAAAGATTGCAAGCGATGGTTTCGTCCACAACAAAGCAGTTAATACAGGAGCGAAAAGGTGAAATTATATTACAAGGTATTCACAAATAAGTACAATATTTGTTCATTTACAATCTTTTGCAAGAGATCCTAAATTTTCTACAGATAGTTACAAAAAGAAGTTATAAGAGTCTTCAGCCCTTCGGAACAAGCTTCAGCGCCACCATCCTGCGGATAGATGAAGGTATAAGGTAATCGGAAATTTAATAAAGGAAAACCAAGGTAAAAAGACAAGTAAAAGTTTCATACTGAATTGAGCAGTTTCCTAGCTTCATCGCCAGCCAGCTCACACCCGCCCTTAGCCAAATTTGGGTAATAAATCTGTTTCCTATGCTTCAGGCTTCGGCTGGGATATCAACTATATCTGACGTTGAAAGATTGAAAGTTGGCTTGTTAACCTCCTTAGCGTGAGTGCATCCAGCCTTCATAAATGTAGCAGTTGTGCCACGAGAAGCTACCAAGGCACGAAATTCCCGTGCCCGGTGATAACTTCATCAAGAGCTTCAACTTCATTTTCAATATAATCAAAGGCCCCGGAGATGTCTTCGGCTGAAGGGTTAATCTCTTCAGAAGCAGCTCCAACCGATTTGAATATCCCCTTCAACCGATTAGCACACCGGGTGGCCAAGTCAGCACACTTGTTCTGAAGGTTCTCAAAAGCTTCATGTAAGTTTGAATTTCTTTCGGTTTCGGCTTTGACCTTCGCTTCGAGCTCCTTTGTTTCGCGGTTAAAGCGTCGTGAGCTTTCATCCAAAATTTTTCGAGCTTCGTCCAGCTCCTCGCTTAATTTGGCATTTTGATATTGTACTTCTGCAAGGGAACCTTCGGCTGTTTGCAGCAAGATGTCCTTTTCTTTTAGAGAATCTTCAAATTCCTTTATTTTATCTTCTAAGTCTTTAACTATGACCATGAGGACGACTGATATATCAGTTTTACACTATGTAGAGGTTGCACATCTTTACCCACATGACACATTTCCTGTAAAGCCAGGGTTAGCTAGACCCTTAGACACTTCCAAGGTGTATGTCTAGAGATCCACTGCGAGGCCTTTACAAAGTTCCACTAGTTCGAGAAAACCCGCTATGGTGTCAGGAAGAAGGTAGCACAAGAATCCCTCACCCGAAAAGCTTTACAGACATCCCTATACTCTGCAGCGACGCGCTCCCCGCTTGCCCCTTTTGGGTAAGGTAATCTCTCCCTAGCTTTCCTAATTACTTAGCTAAGGGCGTCCCATTCCACCCTTGTGGTAGCACTATTTTCCCAGGTGGTTCTCATGTTCTAGTTAACACAATAATCTTGTCAAGAACAATAAGTAATCCAACAGTAATGATAAAGCATGATCATGATTCATATATAGCATTAATCCCAAAACTAGGTAGAGCATAGCCAAACTACCCAATAATTCATTTGTTTGAAAGGTGTGAGGTAAACAGAACTAGGGCAACCTATTAGGTCCCATCAACTTAACCTGAGCATGTCACATTGATTAACATGAACATTATTAGGTAAAGAAGAGTGATCAAGGGCACAACTTGCCTTATACTTAAGATTCCAGGTACTTCAAGTTGGTCTTCGGGTTTCTCGTTACCCCGCTGCTACTCGAAGCAATACATACAAATAGACAAGGAGTACATAAAAATAACTTTACACCAAACATGAGAACAAACTGCGTAGGAATATTCTACACGCTACTACAAGACTGTGGGTTGGAGAACCACTAAATTCGGAGCTACGATTGAAAAGTTATAGTTTTCTAAAGATCTATGTGATTAAATAATTAAATCTATGTTATTTTCATTAATATAAATCATGTGAGAAGGATATTCTAAATAAACAATTAATTTATTCTTTAATCAACATTATAACTTATTTAGAAATACTATAGTATAGGCATGCATGAAAAACCATACATTATATTTTAATTAGAAAAGTTAATCTAATGAGCCCAAGTTAAACTAACATTTAATTATCTCTGAAATCATGGTGAAACAATGTTGTTTAATGTGTAGGCAATTTCAATACAAAGTTAACGCAATTTGAATTGATCAAATCAAAGTTATAATGAGAAAGTTATGGGCTAAAGAAGTTTAGGGTATTTTTAATGTGATCTACATATCTAAATCAATCACTAGGGACTCTTTTGAAAAATCGAAGGACCTGTTTGCAATTCCAAAAGTAAATTTCGTGGGTGCTAATGTAAAAGTAGGATGACAGGTTGATTTGCAAGAAGTCCATGTGGTCTTTACGAAAAACATTCATCAGCGAAGGGGGTATGGACGCGGCTCAGTCATCTGATCCACCATGCACGGTCCTGATTAGGTCCCACTAACATCAAAACAATACACACCCTAGGTCCTTAGATCAGATTTGAACGGCGGAGATTTTAAATACCAGAGATCCTCCCAAAGCCGCCCGATTACGATCGTTCGGTCACAAATCAAGCTCCCATCCGATCTAATCTACTCCGCATAAAACGCAATCAACTACCCAGTGCCCATCGTCTCCACCTCGACCATGCCGGTCATCGCCCATCATTTATCACGGCGGCGCCATTGTTGAGGCAAGGCGATCCCTCATCCAGCGCCCGAACTCCACCAAAACCTAGCTACGCGACGCGATGATCAAAGAGATCTAGGCTGAGGTGCCTTACCAGAGTTCAAGGTGTGGAAGTTGCTGTCCACACCACTCTGCGGCACTACGGTGGTGGTCACGACCTGGCGAGGGAGTTCTCGGCTCTCCTGTTCCTCCAACCGCCCCTAATGTTTGCGATGCTGCGGAGATGATCCCCATCCACCACTAGAGTTCTAGGGTGCGTTTGGTTGCAATGACATGACAGGACGGGATGAGACAATGTTTAAGATTAAGGGTTGGGACATGACTATCCTAATGTTGTCCTCAGTTGTCTCTCAAAGTTGGAGGGATGATAGAAGATGCTAGGGAACGTTCCTTTCCTAACTGTACCGCAACCAAACACACTCCTAGATGATCATGCGTCCGAGGATACTGGCGGCGACCAGATCTCTCTGTCTCCCTACTGCGATAGCTTTCTTCGGTACATATGCATATAGGGGAAGGATGCGGCTCCATCTTATACCCGAGAGGCAAAGCCTGACCAGTTGGATCCGAGAGGATTTCGGTTGAGTTTGTTACACATGCTTTGATCACATCTCAACAAACTCCGCTTCGGTTGCAACCAAATCAGCCAATAATTCCGAAGAAGGCAATCCTGGCAATCCGACGTGGAGACGAGGGCATGCGTTGGAGACAATGACTTAGCAGCCCCACCTGGCAGTGGCCAAGCGCATACTCTAGGAGGGAGTTGGGCTGCGGAGATGGCCTGGTGGAAGCGGTGCGGGTGCTTGGGCTGCACGAAGTTGGGCCGCGGGATGCAGTGGAGATCGCTAGCGGTGAACAGTTTGTCCCAAGAAGCCGATTTCCCTTTTTCTTTTCCTTTTTCTTATTCTATACTCCAATTTCTACATTGTCTCCTAATTTTAATTTTTTTTCAAACTTGAATTTTGAATCTAGATTTCAAATGAACACTCCAAGAGCATGAATTATATGTATATATTAGTTTATCTTATTTTAAGCAAATGCTTCAATATGCCACTCATACATTGTTTATTCCAAAGGAATCATGATTTTGAATGCATAATCCAATTATAAGGGTTTATTAAAATTTCATTGATTAATGCTTATTTAGTTTAGGAAAAGGTTTTTATTTAATCTCTTATCAAGAATTACTTTAATCCACATATATTTTTAGTATTTCCAATTCTATGGTTTATGAGAGGAATGTTTCATTTTAGTAGGTAGCTGAAAGGGCTTTTCTTTCACCATGTTTTCTTTTCTGTTTTTTATTTTCAATTATATTTTCAAAGTTTAACTCTAACTTTTGAACTACCAAAATTTTAAATGTTACTATTTATTCACTTTAGGGAAATAAATATTTTGTAAAGAAAGGAATTCATTATCAGAAGACATTTTATCTTAAATCTTTTTGGAGAATTATTTAAATCACCAAAATGTGATTTTGGGTGTTACACCCATCATCAAACATGACCTGATGGCGGTCATGCACACTCTTCATGTGTAGAGGTTTCAAAATTTTGACATTTTAAATGAGGCTAATATCATCTTGCTGCCAAAAAAGGAAGGAGTAGAAAAAATCGAGGACTTCATACCAATTAGCCTAATTCATAGTGTCGCGAAGCTGTTTATGAAGCTTCTTTTGCTTAGGCTGGCACTGATGATGGAGAAGATTATTTCTAAGTGTCAAAGCGCCTTCATCAAGGGTAGAAGTATCCATGATAACTTCTTGTACATTCGTGGCATGTCAAGGAAATTCCATCAAAATAGATCTCCAATATTGCTCATCAAGCTTGATATCTCCAAAGCTTTCGACTCTGTCAGATCAGACTACCTTTTAACCCTTCTCACTCAGTTTGGTTTCCCATCCCGGTGGAGAAACTAGATCAGTTCAATGCTAGCTACATCCTCATCCCAGGTGCTTCTCAATGGGATCTCAGGGCAATTGTTCTACCATGGCAGGGGCTGAGGTAGGGCGACCCGCTATCGCCCCTGCCTTTTGTCCTAGCAATGGAGCCTCTGCATAAAATGCTCAACCTAGCAACTCAAGTTGGATTTCTGTCACCAATCTCCAGTAGCGGATCGCAACGTCGCGCTCAATGTACATAGATGACATTGTCATTTTCATCAAACCAATCAAAGGCAAGTTAGACTCCCTGACATTCATTTCACAGGGATTTGGACATGCATCCGTTTTACAAACAAATTTGCCAAAATGGTCCTTTGTTACAATAAGATGTGATCATATGAAACTCAATGAAACCATGTAGAGCCCATGGCTAGAGCTTTTTCCCCAGCCAGATACCTCAACATCCCACTGACAGTTTCTCGATTGAGAAAGATTGATTTCCAGTATCTGTTGGACAAGGTGCAAAACAGGATGGCAGCTAGAAAGGGCACAACATCACCCACGCTAGAAGACTTATCCTTACAAAGGCGGTGCTTTTCTCTCAGCTGACGCACACACTTTCCGTCCTCAACGCCCCTAAGTGTGTGCTACAATACCTTGATAAGATCAGGAAGAGGTTCCTTTGGGCAGGAGGAGAAAACCTAATGGAGGGAAATGCGAAGTCAACTGGCCAATGGTGACACGTCCAATAAACCTCGATAGCCTAGGAATGCTTGATTCAGAAAGATTTGCTAGAGCGTTGTGATTACGTTGGTTGTGGCTAGAATGGGCTAAACCAGACGCTCCGTGGGATGGGCTTAAACCTCCCCTATACCAAGACTGACCGACTTCTCTTTGCGACAACAACAAGAATAATGATCAATGATGGAGCAAAAACTTCTTTTGGGCATAATACCTGGGCACATGGCCGACGTCGAAGAGACATAGCACCCAAAGTATTTGTGGCATCGGGCAAACACAATTTGAAAATCAAGGAAGCAATAGCTCATCATGGATGGGTGAGAGTATCAACCTGTAGGCCATCTCGTCAATCGACCACTTGAGCCAGTTCGTCGAGCTTTAGACAATCGTTCAATATCTATGCATCGTTCAAAATAAAGAGGATGAGATAACATGGGTCCTCACTCATGCAGGTTCCTACTCAACGTCAACAGCATACAAAGCACAATTAATAGGACATACTGACATTAACTTCAAGACACTTATCTGGGAACCCTAGGCACCTTTGAAGTGCAAGCTCTTTGCCTGGCTAATCATTCGAAATCGGGTATGGACATCGGATAGATTGCAAATTCGTGGGTGGCCGCACAACCCCTGGTGTCCCCTATGTAGGTGTATGCCTGAGACCGCGCACTACTTCATTGCTGAATGCCGAGTTTCGAGAAGCATCTAGGGGCCATTGCAAGTTGGCTATCTCTCGAGCAGCTGCAGCTGACATCCTGGTCTACCTCATAGATAGTCAAAGACTGGTGGTTCACAATTGGAAACCTACCCGGGACACCTAGAAAGGGAGTATGCTCCATGCTCCTTCTCACGGTTTGGGAAATTTGGAAAGAAAGAAACTCTCATATTTTCCAGCGAAGGGAGAGAAGCGTGTCAGCGCTTCTATCGACAAGCAAAGAGGAGGCGGCGCTTTGGGGAACCACTGGCGCCGCTAAACTGAGGGAGATTATACGACCTCGTAAACCAGTACACATGGGATCCAAAGTTGTAAATCTATAGGCTAGTTTTGTTTCCCCTTTTTAGGAAGCACCCTTGGAACCTTTGTTCATGATCTTCTATTTTAATAGTAATGTGCACTATCTTGTGTCGTTCGTTCAAAAAAATAGATCTACTAACAGATAATATCCATGATGTTAGAATAAAATACATCTAAACTAACTCAACAACATTAACGTATAGAAGAAGAATCGACAACGGATCTAACCACAAGACCGTCATTGCAATAAAATGAAAATGTAGATTTACTTACAGTGATTTCCATTAGTGTTGGTGAGGAATCCGAGTGGTAGTGAGCGAAACACTTTCCAGAAACCTGATTCGCTGGCACCCATGCATGTCGTCAAACTGTAGGTGTTGGTTCGGAGACATCTCTCCCTTGATCTCCTGCACGACAGACAAAGGGATGGTAGGGCAGAGAAGTGGCCGTGCAAAGAGTTGGAAAGGCAAGGATGAGATGTGTGCACATAACTCCCTCGTGGACGTGCGTCACATATATATAGAGGGGTCGCCCCAACCTCTCAGATTCGATCTGCTAAATTCCAGTAACCACCCCCTAGAATCTCTATACGTGCAACCGTATGGAGTTCACGTAGGGCACGTCCATTACTCTCGGTTGACGTGGTAGTCTAATTGTGGTACTTGATAACCAAATAAACAAAAGGCAAAAAATGAACTGCCCTTTAGAGCATGTCATGACGCGATCGCGCATCGTCGCAAGTCACAAGTCCCGTGAAAAATAACGCGAAAAAACTCAAAACATGAGCGAGCGAGCACGCGTGGCAGCCTCCATAGCCCTTTATTTGTCTCTTGTGAAGAGTAGTGAACACTCTCACTTATAAATTGGTTATCTCCTACCTAGATAAGCAATATGAGACTAAAGCCCTCATGCCATCCCTCACACCACCTTGGCTTCCTTATTTGAATTGGGCCACCCTCAAGTGGACCAAATTCCAACAATCCTCACCAAAGCCAAGGTCTCCAATAGACTCAATTTATGCACTTTCATATACCAGATTTATAGTGCAGACCTGTTATGGGTTGTGCTACACCTTGCATTACAGGATTCACTTCCTTACGACATTGTAATGGACAAAGCCTTGAATTGCTAGTCTAGTGTAAGTAGGTTTCACTTATAGGCATCACTGATACTAGGCTGCCTAAAGCCATGCCTCTGATTGGAGCGTTATAGTCATGCTCTCGTGTCTTTTAGTGTACTTTTGAGATTACCCACATCTCATAGACCATGACCTCACAGTCAAACTCACATAGGTGTAAAGTGTACCCTTTAGGACAGTACTTTGCCTTTACAGGCCTCAGAATACATTAAGAAAAAAGTCAACCTCCCTTGAAGTACCAAGAGTATGCATCTTCTATCGATAAACAAGTAAAATGATGTACTCCCTTGTTATACAAAAATATTTTGTTCCTCCCAATTACTAATCCACGGGATCTACGATCAAATAGATTGGGTTGCCACTATATGATAACATCACGTGGGCTTTAATCCCATTTCCCTTGATGCCTCATCAATCAAAGCACGTGCTAATCCCTTTGTAAAAGGCTCCACCAAGTTTCGAGCAGTATTAATGTACTCTACGACAATCTCTCCAGTATTTCTCAAACGTCTTACTGATTTGATTCATCATTTCACATGTCTTGAGAACTTTGTATTTTTCTTTGCATTGCCTACAATGGTGATCACACTTTGATTATCATAGTGCAAAAGAATGGCTGGTACCGGTTTATCAACCATTGGCAAGTCCATCAAGAGCTCTTTTAGCCACTCTGCCTCAATAGTGGCTGACTCAAGTGCTACAAGTTTCACCTCCATAATAAACTTTGTTAAGATAGTCTACTTAGGACATGTAACACCCCAGGTGTTACCTTGGCTAGAGCCCACCTTGGCACTAGAAGCTGTGATCACAGGGGGTAAAGGCTTAGGGCAACACATAAGAACTTGGAGATCAAGTGCTAATCAAGTTGCCAATGACCTAAGAAGCATTACTCTAAATCCTTGCTCACTTACTACCTTGGATAAGAGGGGAGAAGAACCCTAGACCTCTCTTAAACCCTATCTTCCAAAACCCTAGGTAAGAAGGGAAGGAGAGTGAACAAGTGTGCAAAGCATGTGTAACTTTTACCCAAACCCTAAGCAACTTTATAACCAGCAATTAGGGGAGAGAATTATTGCAAAAAGACCCCTGGAGAAACCCTAAATCAAATCTCCAAGTGGAGAGAGAGCTAGAGCTCTCTATTTCTCTCTAAGTCAAATTCTAACCCTAAGTTAAAGTTCAACCGTGTTCACTTTGAAGATGGCGCCAAAACCACTTGGGTTCTATACCAAAAATGTGGTATATCACTTAAGGCACCCCCTGGAAAAAGTGGAAGCCGAGACTCAGACATTTGACAGCTCTTGACATCAGTTTTGTCGCAATGTGGGCAGTGAGACAAGCCAGATTTGGCGCCCGTCTATCTCCTGATCTAGGGCGTATCCTCCTTTGGAACTCACACATGTGAGATAGCCCTAGGGGCCAGGAGGAGGTCTGCGCTGGATTCATGGCAAGATTCGCACGTTTGCGATCTCTGGAGACGTTTGAACAATGGAAGAAACACACCTCCACGTGTTCGACGCTTTCTGCTCGCGCCAGAGCACGCTCACGCGCGCCCCCGCATGCCCAGCGCCGCGCCTGAGCCAAACCAGCGTCGTGGCCCGCGCCCGCGCCTATAAAACCCTCCCAGGCTTCGACTACACTCTTCCACGCACCCCCAAACCTCACCGGAGTTTAGCTCGTCGTCGTTTGCCCGTGCGCAGAGAGTCCGCGGCCGCCCAATCCCCCTGTCACCGTAGACCGGCCATTAGAGCCATTCCCAACCCCGCCCATCCCTCGGAGAAGACTGTGCACACCTCCGTGAGGCTCCCCGAGCGAGGAATCGGAGTTTGCTTCGCAGGAGAGGCCAGTCCACGCTCGCCGGAGCTCTCAACCCCGCCGGAGTACGTGGACCGGGTAAACCACTCCACCATCCTTCGATTCCTTGTGCACACGGTCGCTACGTTACCCCGTGAAGCTCACCGTGCCCTCGGATTGAACCAGTTCGCCGTGGTTTGGCCGGTATACTCGCCGCCGACGAGGACACCCGCCTGCGCGCGTGGACCGGGCGATTCCGGCCATCCCCGACGTCAAGCTGTACCTCGACGTGACCGCCAGAGCCTCCCCGAGCCAACCCCACCCTCCGCCGGACCTCCCTCGCCGCCGGTAAGCCGCGCCACCCTTTTCTTTCCTGCGGTTACTGTTTGCATAAGGGGAAGGACTGCGGGTGAGAGGGAGAGAAGGTCAGGGGGTTTTGTGAAATGTCAGAGACACAGGGGAATAGTGGTGCGAGGGTAGGTTTGTGAAGGTTGATTTAGCTTAAACCCAGGGACCTCGGTGTAAACTGTTTTTCCAGAAAACCTTTATGAAATCTGTTTTTAATTTGAACAGAAACTTTGAAAATCCATAGCTTCTGTTTAACTCATCCAAATTTGGTCAAACTAGTTTTGTCAGACTCTAAATAATGTAACCTACTTAAGAAAAATATAAAACCCCCTATGTACTATAGAAAACTTTAAAGCTCTAATTTAATTATAGTTTTGACCAAAAGCTTAAAAATAGGGCAAAAATTAGTTGCACTATTTGACTGGGGTTAGAAAAATTTTGAGAAGTTTGTATCTACCTACTAACCCAAATAAAAATGTTAAACCTCTCTGTCCACTCCATTAAGTTAGTTTTTACCCCTTATTTTATAATATGCTTATGGGTAAGAAAAATAGAAAATGTAATTTAAACAAAGAACCAGAGAGCACCTCTATTTTTGTTAGGATACTTATTTAATGTAGTTCACTGGAAAAATATATCATACCCTGGTTTAGCATAAAATAAGTAGGATACCTTTTATTTTAATAAAATAAGGATAACTTAGAAAAACTCTACAAAAATAACCCCAAGGTAAAAACACCCCCACCCTTGGGATAACTAATGTTTTATTAAGGAGAACTTAGGAAAAATATGAAATCTGTTGTTTGACATTTTTCAAATAATAATGTAGTAGAAAGTGCCTTTTTGACATTAAGCTTAAGAAAATCATAACTAAATAACCACCACTTAGTTTTCTGTGATTTTTAACACAGAAGCCTATTATTATTGGTAGATGCCATCAAAAATAACCTTTAGGACAGAACCTACCATTAACTAAGAGATGTAGTGTAAAGTGGCCCATTTTACATAACTATTGTTATTTTTGTTTAAAGCCTAGCCTTTGTACTTTAAGCCTCAAATTCTTAAAACAAGCTAGAATAGCAAATGACAGCCCACTGTAATTTTTACAAAATTTTTGGAAATTATTAAAACACTGTCGTAGTTCAAACCTACACTAGAAACCCTAAATGGAAATTAAAGAAAGGAAAATGAATAATGTAAATTAATGTCATCCTAAAACCTTTATAAATTTGTCCACTGAAATCTATAAAGACAATACAAATCCACTATGTTATCCTAAAAGAAAAACCTAAGCCTAAAAGGTAATAAGTCTATGTATATATATATACCACTAGAAGCCCCACATAACCAGGAAACCCTAAGTTATTTCTTGACTTAGTTTCTTTTAGCTTAATGTTATTAAATCTTGCATAATCATGACATACATGTTCATTGCATTTCGATAGACTGTAACCTTGCTGACGGAGAGTACATCCTCGTGCCGGAGCAAGGAGCTGCTCAGGAGGTAGCCCCAGATCCAGCACCCGAGCCTGCACCAGAGGACCTGCCTGCCACTGCTTTGGAAGGCAAGCCCCGGTTCTATGCATAACCTGTTATTTATGCTATTTTACTTCACTTAATGATTGTAGGATTGATTGTGCACTTAGGTGTAGGAATTGTTTGAAACCCTAGTTGCATGATCTCAGGAATCCTTTTGAGATGAATACTAGTATGACAGGTCGAGTAGTTGCTTTATTTAATTAGGATCTCGGTAGAAGACGAGTGATTTTTCTAGCACTCGCGCAAGATCAAGAAATTGATTGTACCCACTTTCACACTATCATGATACTAGTTGGTGGACAACAATCCATGGGGATTGGTTGTTTACGAGATGGGAAAATGGAATAAGGATTAACGTGCGGATACCTGTGTCAAGCGTTTGAACGTACTAAGCACATGCCGAGAAATATGGTAAATCGGTAAGCCTAGTACCTGAGTGAACCGGGCAGTGGACATATCCCCTCACGCGACCTGAGACGAGGTCTCCCATTCCGGTTATGGTGGGTACAAGTGCGGTCACTGCACGACGGCCAGTCGGGGTCAGTGAGGCATTGTACGCCAAGGCGGTGAGCCCTGATCTGCTGACGGGGAATCGATGGGGACGGTTGATGTGTGTGGGGACGGAGTGCCCCTGCATGTCGTGTGTTTAGGTTTACCTTGCAAGGATAAAAACTCGATTCGAATCGTCTGCTTCTCGCAGCTAATGAGACTGCTTGATCCATTGTACTGCATTGAGTAACAAGTGGAAATATGATGAGTTGATATAAGATGTTGATTGCTAATAATGCTTGCTACTATGTATGAGTAGATAGTACACTTTTAGCCTTAAGAGAGTCACACTTAATTTTGACAAAGTTAAAAACTTGATTTAGAAACTCAGCTAGTGCTTTTGGCAACCAAACCCTACAGCCAAACAGCTGCATGTCTAGAGGTAGAGGAGTAGACTCCTCACACCGGGTAAGTCTAGCTGAGTATTAGTATACTCAGCCTTGCTTGTGGCATAATTTTTACAGGTTCTCTGGAGGAAATGGTTGCTGGAATAACTTGGCCGTCCACCTTGCCACCGAGTTGGACTGTCGAGTGGGACCCTGCCTCGGCTGAGGAGGAGCATGAGGAGTGATGGGACAGGCTTCCCCATCTCTCTGTTTAATTACCGTTAGTTTTATTCCGCTGCACTTCGAACAATGATGGTTACTTTTGCAAAAACTCCGATGATGATGATGGTGATGTAATAATTTAATACTCTGACATGTATGGTTTTATGCTTTATTGTATTTGCTCTGTGACTCACCTTCGAGTGAGATTGTGGTACTTGATCCTGTCAGTGGCCGTGTCGGACTAGATCCGAGGGATTGACGGGTTATTCCCATTTAAGTGTGGTCTAGCCTCTAAGGCGGGGCTTAGGCACTTAAGTTGGAATAATTCGGGCAGTTCCGCCACAGCTGGTATCGGAGCTTGTACCACCACAGAGGAATCAATAAAACATGAATACCATCCTTTTCCAAAGTAAAACTTGATAGAAACAATGTTGGATAGATAGGGCGAGCAGGATAGACCTAGGACGTGAAGCCTTAGGATGATAGAAGGGTAGCTAGGTGGCTAAGTAACTAGGCCCTACAGGCCACATTTACAGGATGGGAGTTCTTCCCTATTCCCTTTTATCTTGTTGTGAGGCCGTTCAGGACGAGCATGCATGCATTCATAATTAAGCAAATGGATAATTGAGTAAAGGACTTAAAAACAAGATAACAACCAACTAGGTCCCCAGTGCCTTTTCATTTAACTAGAGAAGGGCTGAGTTTTATTTTTCCTTGTTCTTTTTATAATTCTTTTTCTTTTACTTACGCTTAACCGTACACAGATGACTTCCCACGGATCCTCCGATGACGGAAATGCACTGACCCACACTAACGGACTTGCACGAGAGGGCTTTCCCCGCATTTTGTGGGAGGTACTTCAGGGGGCCGGGTACACGACACCCCCTCAGTACGCGGTGCAGCAGTTCGAGAAGCACCGGGTGCCTCGCTGTAGAGTGAGGATGACCTTGGAGCCTCATCCCCTGCAGCCAGGCTGGCGCTCCTTGGACTCCGAGTCTTTCGGATACCGAGCAGAGGACACGATCGAGGCGATCGCTCTGCATGGATTGACTACTTTCTGCGGATTCCATCCATTGGAGCTGGCTACCCACCCCATTGGCTTGTTCCCCGCTGAGAGGGAGGACGACCCAATGTGGAAGGATCGGGTGGAGCATGCCAAGGATATCTAGGCCATCTACCCAGGACAGACCGCACACTTGACCGTACGGTGCATGAATGCTCTGTACCGTCTGCAGGTGATGCGCGGTGAGGCGATGTCCCATCTGATGGCACTGCTGGAGGCAACAAAGATTACGTTGGATAACAGAGAGGAACTCGTGGTCGATTTGTCTCAAGAAATGGTGGAGAAGGACTTGCAGGTGGAGCAGCTATCCACTGATATTCAGGAGTTGGAGGAGCTAGTGGGCACCAGGGAGAACACCATCGAGGTTCTAGAGGATCAGCTCATTAACACTCAGCAGCAGCTTGCTGAGGCTAACGAGCACATGGACATGCATCACCAGGAGATCCAGGACCAGGAGGCCAACGAGGATGTCGACATTGAGGGAGGAGATGAGCCTGCCTCCAGTGTGGACACTGTTGGCTCGGGAAGACCACCTTCCCCCGAGTCGAGTGTTGCTTCGTTCGCTCACTAGGTGTTCAGGATAGGCTTAGAAGTTGGATAGTCGGACTCCTCACAGCTAGCTTAGCTTTTGCACCCTTGGGGTACTAGGCTAGATAGAGTTGAGTCATTTTGGGACAATTGATGTAATCATGCTAAACTCTCTTGAAAGCTTGTTTGATGGATGCTGTCACCAGTTTAAATTTGGAAGGAAGAATTTGTGCCTTTTAAAATCCTTTTGTTGAAGCCGGAGTCTATCGTGTTGTTTTAACTTTTTCTCCGCGATAAAATCTTGAACTTGGAGATGTGGTGTTAAGCATGTATGTGGTTTTTCAGATGGCCGGGAGGCAGCGTCGTGGCCAGAATGAGCACGTTCCTCCACCGCCACCGCCTCCCACTCTGCAGGAGCTCATGGCTCAGCAGAATGAGATCTTGAGACAGCTGGCTCAGCGTCAGCCACCACCTCAGCACTATGGTGGTGGAGACCATCAGCGTCACCCCGCGGCGGCTACCTATCAGGAGTTCCTCAGCACCCAGCCTCCATTGTTCACAAGGGCAGAGGACCCACTTGATGCAGATGTATGGTTGCGAGTGGTGGAATCCAAATTCCCACTGCTCCATGGAGCTTGCTCAGAGGTCACCAAAGTCAGGTTCGCCACCCAGCAGCTTCGCGGACCCGCAAGGACTTGGTGGGATCATTTTCTTGCTATGCAGCCAGAGGACCGAGAGGTGGAGTGGAGGGAGTTCAAGGCAGCTTTCAGAGGACACCATATACCAGCCGGGATTATGGACCGGAAGCTCAATGAGTTTTCGGCACTCACTCAGGGCAACAGGACAGTGTTGCAGTATGCCCAGGCTTTTAATGACTTGTGCCAGTATGCGGGATACCATGCAGATACAGATGAGAAGAAGAGAGACAGGTTCAGGAGGGGGCTCAGCACTAAGCTCCGTGATCGTCTCAACACCGTCAGGGCCAACAACTACAATGAGTTGGTCAACATGGCTATCTCCCAAGAGGACTGCATTACAGCTAGGCAGGCAGAGAAGAAGAGGAAGACCCATGTGGCAGGACCCTCATCTCAGCCACAGCGCTTCAGGATTGTGTCCGACACTCAGAACAGGGGACCCCAACAACAGCAAGGGAGATGGGTGATCCGACCTCAGCAGCAGCAGCAGCAGGCACCCAACCGCACCCAATTTCTAGCTCAGAGGAGCAATCAGCAGCAGCAGCAGTACCGCCAGGCAAATGACAACAGGTGCTTCACATGTGGCAACACTGGGCATTATGCCAAGAATTGCCCCAGGAACCAGCAGAGGCAGGGGCAGAATGTCAATCAGAACCAAGGCAAGAGACAGAAGGTGCAAGTGAGGCAGGGCAGGCTGAACTTCACCACCATGGCTGATATTCCAGAGGGAGCACCCGTCATGACTGGTATCTTTACAGTTTTGAATTATCCTGCTATTATTCTATTTGATTCTGGTGCATCGCATAGTTTTATCAGTACAAAATTTAGTGCCAAGTGCCAATTGCCTTTTCACCACACCAATGGAGGTATCACAATTTCAACCCCAGGAGGCAGGGTTGCCACTTATCAAATTAACAAGAATGTGCCTATAAAGTTTGGTAGTCTGATAATTAAAACCAACCTCCTCATTTTGGGTTTGGAGAGTGTGGATATTATATTGGGAACTGACTAGTTGACCAGAAATCAGGCTGTGATGGATATTGCAGCTAGAGCCATTGAGGTGCACTCACCAACTTGTGGTGAGACCACACTATTTTTGCCTGACCAGGGTTGTACCCGATCTTGTGCCTTTGTTATGTTAGAATCCCTAGTGGAAAAGATCCCAGTGGTCCGTGACTACCCAGATGTTTTTCCGGAGGAATTGCCAGGGATGCCACCTGACCGAGACATTGAATTCGCAATTGAGTTGCAACCCGGGACTGCTCCTATCTCCAAGAGACCATATAGGATGCCTCCCGCGGAATTGGCAGAATTGAAGAAGCAATTGCAAGAACTGTTGGATAAGGGGTTTATTCGCCCAAGTACTTCACCATGGGGATGTCCAGCTTTATTTGTGAAGAAAAAGGATGAGAGTTTGAGAATGTGTGTTGACTACCTCCCTCTCAATGCGGTGACTATCAAGAACAAATACCCACTGCCCCGTATTGATGTTCTGTTTGATCAGTTGGTAGGAGCCAAAGTGTTCTCCAAGATAGATCTTCGCTCAGGTTACCATCAGATCAAGATCCGTGCCAGTGACATTCCCAAGACGGCTTTCTCTACCAGATATGGGTTGTATGAGTTTTTGGTGATGTCTTTTGGGCTGACCAATGCCCCGGCTTATTTTATGTACCTGATGAACTCAGTGTTTATGCCAGAGTTGGATAAGTTCGTGGTCGTTTTCATTGATGATATTCTGGTCTATTCCAAGAATGAAGATGAACATACTGAGCACCTGCACATCGTGCTTCAGCGGCTGCGCGATCATCATCTTTATGCTAAGATGTCTAAATGTGAGTTCTGGCTGAAGGAGATTAAATTCTTGGGTCACACAATTTCCCAGGATGGGATATCCGTTGATCCTGAGAAGGTGCAGGAGGTGATGGATTGGAAACCCCCAACTACAGTGAAGCAGATTCGGAGTTTTCTGGGATTGGCAAGGTATTATCGACGATTTATTCCAGATTTCTCCAGAATTGCCAAACCAATGACTGAACTGTTGAAGAAGGGAGTCAAATTTGAGTGGAGCCAAAAGTGTGAAAATGCCTTTCACACTTTGAGATGGCATTTGACAACAGCCCCAGTGCTGGCTCAACCAGATAACACCAAGCCATTTGAAGTTTATTGTGATGCTTCTGGTACAGGATTGGGGTGTGTCTTGATGCAAGAGAGCAGAGTGATTGCTTATGCTTCCCGAGCACTCAGGCCCCATGAGAAGAACTACCCTACACATGATCTAGAATTGGCAGCTGTAGTTCATGCTCTAAAGATATGGAGACACTACTTGATGGGAGCTCACTGTAACATCTACACTGATCACAAGAGTCTCAAATACATCTTCACTCAGGCAGATCTGAACATGAGGCAAAGGAGATGGTTGGAGTTAATCAAGGACTATGATTTGGAGGTGCATTACCACCCAGGTAAGGCCAATGTTGTGGCAGATGCCTTGAGCAGAAAGGCCCAGTGCAATTGTATGAGCATGGATGCGAGGGTCACCACCCCGTGCGATGAGTTGTGCAAGCTGAACCTGGAAGTTGTTCCTTCCGGCGAATTAAGTTATATCTCGGTGGAACCCACATTGCAAGAACAGATAGTCAGGGCACAGATTGAGGATAAGGGTGTTCAAATAATTAAGGAAATGGTCAAGCAAAAGGCAAAGAAATACAAGTGTTTCCGTCAGGACAACAAGGGAATTCTATGGTTTGAAGATAGATTGGTTGTTCCCAAGGACCCTGAGCTCAGAAAGAAGATACTGGATGAAGCTCACCTTTCCAAATTCTCCATGCACCCTGGTAGTAACAAAATGTACCATGACCTCAGATCTTTATATTGGTGGACCAGAATGAAGAGGGAAATTGCCAAGTACATATCCGAGTGCGATACCTGTCAGAGAGTTAAAGCTAGTCATTTGAAGGCAGCAGGCCCCTTGCAACCCCTTCCCATACCATCTTGGAAATGGGAGGATATTTGCATGGACTTCATAGTGGGATTACCCAATACCTCCAGGCACCATGATTCTATTTGGGTTATCGTGGACAGATTGACCAAGACTGCTCATTTCTTGCCAGTGCACACCACCCACAAGACAGAGAAGTACGCTGAAATTTATGTTGATCAGATAGTAAGATTGCATGGTATTCCAAAGACCATTATATCTGACAGAGGAGCACTGTTCGTGGCACGCTTTTGGGAGAAGCTGCAAGAATCACTTGGAACCCAAGTAATCCGAAGCTCAGCATACCATCCCCAAACAGATGGCCAGACCGAAAGGGTGAATCAGATTCTGGAAGACATGTTGCGAGCATGTGCACTACACTACGGGAAGGATTGGGACAAGTGTCTGTCTTTGGCATAGTTTTCTTACAATAACAACTATCAGTCCAGTCTGAAGATGGCACCTTTTGAAGCCTTATATGGGAGAAGGTGTAGGACCCCACTAAATTGGTCTCAAGCAGGAGAAAGGGAAATTTTTGGGCCAGACTTAGTACTCGAGGCAGAGGCAAAAGTCAGAGTTATTACCAAGAACTTAGAAGCTGCTCAGGCCAGGCAAAGGAGCTATCATGATAAGAGGCGGAAGCCTCTACAGTTTGAGGTGGGAGATCATGTCTATCTTAAGGTATCACCCACCAAGGGTGTCCAGAGATTCGGGATCAAGGGCAAGTTAGCTCCTCGCTACATTGGACCCTATGAGATCAAGGCAAGTTGTGGACCCGTAGCTTACCAATTGGAATTGCCACCCCACATGTCAGCAGTTCACAATGTGTTCCATGTATCTCAGCTGCGAAATGTGTTCGCCTACCCACTGAAGTGCTACCGGAACCAGACATTGAGATAGAACCAGACTTGTCCTACCAAGAGTACCCCGTCAAGGTATTAGATCAAAAGGAGAGATCAACTCGGGCAAGGTCGGTCAAAATGTACAAGGTTCAGTGGAGTCACCATTCAGCAGAAGAAGCTACATGGGAGACTGAGGATTTTCTACGCTCTCGCTTCCCCGACTTTCTGCCCAAAGGAGTCGGTATGTAACCCCAAAACCCCACCCCCATCTGCCCTTTGAATTCAATTATAAGAAAAACTTAGATAACAAGGATAGTCTAAGTTGTGGATTTAACTTAAGAAGGGCTTCCTTCTGAAGTTGCAAAGAGGATGACATTCGAAGAGCAGTTAGTAAGTGAAACTTGGGCGTAAAGGAAGAGTAGCACCAGCACACCTTCAAGCACCCTCCAAGGGGCTGTACCAAAAATATCGGGACGAGATTCCTTTAAGGGGGGAGGGCTGTAACACCCCAGGTGTTACCTTGGCTAGAGCCCACCTTGGCACTAGAAGCTGTGATCACAGGGGGTAAAGGCTTAGGGCAACACATAAGAACTTGGAGATCAAGTGCTAATCAAGTTGCCAATGACCTAAGAAGCATTACTCTAAATCCTTGCTCACTTACTACCTTGGATAAGAGGGGAGAAGAACCCTAGACCTCTCTTAAACCCTATCTTCCAAAACCCTAGGTAAGAAGGGAAGGAGAGTGAACAAGTGTGCAAAGCATGTGTAACTTTTACCCAAACCCTAAGCAACTTTATAACCAGCAATTAGGGGAGAGAATTATTGCAAAAAGACCCCTGGAGAAACCCTAAATCAAATCTCCAAGTGGAGAGAGAGCTAGAGCTCTCTATTTCTCTCTAAGTCAAATTCTACCTAAGTTAAAGTTCAACCGTGTTCACTTTGAAGATGGCGCCAAAACCACTTGGGTTCTATACCAAAAATGTGGTATACCACTTAAGGCACCCCCTGGAAAAAGTGGAAGCCGAGACTCGGACATTTGACAGCTCTTGACATCAGTTTTGTCGCAATGTGGGCAGTGAGACAAGCCAGATTTGGCGCCCGTCTATCTCCTGATCTAGGGCGTATCCTCCTTTGGAACTCACACATGTGAGATAGCCCTAGGTGCCAGGAGGAGGTCAGCGCTAGATTCATGGCAAGATTCGCACGTTTGCGATCTCTGGAGACGTTTGAACAATGGAAGAAACACACCTCCACGTGTTCGACGCTTTCTGCCCGCGCCAGAACACGCTCACGCGCGCCCCCACATGCCCAGCGCCGCGCCTGAGCCAAACCAGCGCCGTGGCCCGCGCCCGCGCCTATAAAACCCTCCCAGGCTTCGACTACACTCTTCCGCGCACCCCCAAACCTCACCGGAGTTTAGCTCGTCGCCGTTTGCCCGTGCGCAGCGAGTCCGCGGCCGCCCAATCCCCCTGTCACCGTAGACCGGCCATTAGAGCCATTCCCAACCCCGTCCAGCCCTCGGAGAAGACTGTGCACACCTCCGTGAGGCTCCCCGAGCGAGGAATCGGAGTTTGCTTCGCCGGAGAGGCCAGTCCACGCTCGCCGGAGCTCTCAACCCCGCTGGAGTACGTGGACCGGGTAAACCACTCCACCATCCTTCGATTCCTTGTGCACACGGTCGCTACGTTACCCCGTGAAGCTCACCGTGCCCTCGGATTGAACCAGTTCGCCGTGGTTTGGCCGGTATACTCGCCGCCGACGAGGACACCCGCCTGCGCGCGTGGACCGGGCGATTCCGGCCATCCCCGACGTCAAGCCGTACCTCGACGTGACCGCCAGAGCATCCCCGAGCCAACCCCACCCTCCGCCGGACCTCCCTCGCCGCCGGTAAGCCGCGCCGCCCTTTTCTTTCCCGCGGTTACTGTTTGCATAAGGGGAAGGACTGCGGGTGAGAGGGAGAGAAGGTCAGGGGGTTTTGTGAAATGTCAGAGACACAGAGGAATAGTGGCGCGAGGGTAGGTTTGCGAAGGTTGATTTAGCTTAAACCCAGGGACCTCGGTGTAAACTGTTTTTCCAGAAAACCTTTATGAAATCTGTTTTTAATTTGAACAGAAACTTTGAAAATCCATAGCTTCTGTTTAACTCATCCAAATTTGGTCAAACCAGTTTTGTCAGACTCTAAATAATGTAACCTACTTAATAAAAATATAAAACCCCCTATGTACTATAGAAAACTTTAAAGCTCTGATTTAATTATAGTTTTGACCAAAAGCTTAAAAATAGGGCAAAAATTAGTTGCACTATTTGACTGGGGTTAGAAAAATTTTGAGAAGTTTGTATCTACCTACTAACCCAAATAAAAATGTTAAACCTCTCTGTCCACTCCATTAAGTTAGTTTTTACCCCTTATTTTATAATATGCTTAAGGGTAAGAAAAATAGAAAATGTAATTTAAACAAAGAACCAGAGAGCACCTCTATTTTTGTTAGGATACTTATTTAATGTAATTCACTGGAAAAATATATCATACCCTGGTTTAGCATAAAATAAGTAGGATACCTTTTATTTTAATAAAATAAGGATAACTTAGAAAAACTCTACAAAAATAACCCCTAGGTAAAAACACCCCCACCCTTGGGATAACTAAGGTTTTATTAAGGAGAACTTAGGAAAAATATGAAATCTGCTGTTTGACATTTTTCAAATAATAATGTAGTAGAAAGTGCCTTTTTGACATTAAGCTTAAGAAAATCATAACTAAATAACCACCCCTTAGTTTTCTGTGATTTTTAACACAGAAGCCTATTATTATTGGTAGATGCCATCAAAAATAACCTTTAGGACAGAACCTACCATTAACTAAGAGATGTAGTGTAAAGTGGCCCATTTTACATAACTATTGTTATTTTTGTTTAAAGCCTAGCCTTTGTACTTTAAGCCTCAAATTCTTAAAACAAGCTAGAATAGCAAATGACAGCCCACTGTAATTTTTACAGAATTTTTGGAAATTATTAAAACACTGTCGTAGTTCAAACCTACACTAGAAACCCTAAATGGAAATTAAAGAAAGGAAAATGAATAATGTAAATTAATGTCATCCTAAAACCTTTATAAATTTGTCCACTGAAATCTATAAAGACAATACAAATCCACTATGTTATCCTAAAAGAAAAACCTAAGCCTAAAAGGTAATAAGTCTATGTATATATATATACCACTAGAAGCCCCACATAACCAGGAAACCCTAAGTTATTTCTTGACTTAGTTTCTTTTAGCTTAATGTTATTAAATCTTGCATAATCATGACATACATGTTCATTGCATTTCGATAGACTGTAACCTTGCTGACGGAGAGTACATCCTCGTGCCGGAGCAAGGTGCTGCTCAGGAGGTAGCCCCAGATCCAGCACCCGAGCCTGCACCAGAGGACCTGCCTGCCACTGCTTTGGAAGGCAAGCCCCGGTTCTATGCATAACCTGTTATTTATGCTATTTTACTTCACTTAATGATTGTAGGATTGATTGTGCACTTAGGTGTAGGAATTGTTTGAAACCCTAGTTGCATGATCTCAGGAATCCTTTTGAGATGAATACTAGTATGACAGGTCGAGTAGTTGCTTTATTTAATTAGGATCTCGGTAGAAGACGAGTGATTTTTCTAGCACTAGCGCGAGATCAGGAAATTGATTGTACCCACTTTCACACTGTCATGATACTAGTTGGTGGACAACAATCCATGGGGATTGGTTGTTTACGAGATGGGAAAATGGAATAAGGATTAACGTGCGGATACCTGTGTCAAGCGTTTGAACGTACTAAGCACATGCCGAGAAATATGGTAAATCGGTAAGCCTAGTACCTGAGTGAACCGGGCAGTGGACATATCCCCTCACGCGACCTGAGACGAGGTCTCCCATTCCGGTTATGGTGGGTACAAGTGCGGTCACTGCACGACGGCCAGTCGGGGTCAGTGAGGCATTGTACGCCAAGGCGGTGAGCCCTGATCTGCTGACGGGGAATCGATGGGGACGGTTGATGTGTGTGGGGACGGAGTGCCCCTGCATGTCGTGTGTTTAGGTTTACCTTGCAAGGATAAAAACTCGATTCGAATCGTCTGCTTCTCGCAGCTAATGAGACTGCTTGATCCATTGTACTGCATTGAGTAACAAGTGGAAATATGATGAGTTGATATAAGATGTTGATTGCTAATAATGCTTGCTACTATGTATGAGTAGATAGTACACTTTTAGCCTTAAGAGAGTCACACTTAATTTTGACAAAGTTAAAAACTTGATTTAGAAACTCAGCTAGTGCTTTTGGCAACCAAACCCTACAGCCAAAGAGCTGCATGTCTAGAGGTAGAGGAGTAGACTCCTCACACCGGGTAAGTCTAGCTGAGTATTAGTATACTCAGCCTTGCTTGTGGCATAATTTTTACAGGTTCTCTGGAGGAAATGGTTGCTGGAATAACTTGGCCGTCCACCTTGCCACCGAGTTGGACTGTCGAGTGGGACCCTGCCTCGGCTGAGGAGGAGCATGAGGAGTGATGGGACAGGCTTCCCCATCTCTCTGTTTAATTACCGTTAGTTTTATTCCGCTGCACTTCGAACAATGATGGTTACTTTTGCAAAAACTCCGATGATGATGACGGTGATGTAATAATTTAATACTCTGACATGTATGGTTTTATGCTTTATTGTATTTGCTCTGTGACTCACCTTCGAGTGAGATTGTGGTACTTGATCCTGTCAATGGCCGTGTCGGACTAGATCCGAGGGATTGACGGGTTATTCCCATTTAAGTGTGGTCTAGCCTCTAAGGCGGGGCTTAGGCACTTAAGTTGGAATAATTCGGGCAGTTCCGCCACAGGACACCTCCAAGAAATTGCAGCCCCACTAATAGTGAATATATATCCACTTGTGGTCTTGATCTCAGCTGCATCTGAGATCCAGTTGGAATTACTATACCCTTCAAGTACAACAGGGTACCCAGTATAGTGAAGTCCATAAGTAGAAGTACATCTCAAATATCTCATTACATGTTCTAGTGTGCACTAGTGATCGCTTCCTGAATTAGAAATGAATATGCTCAATTTGCTCACAGCAAACTAGATATCAGGTCTGATTGCACCAACAAGGTACATGAGTGAACCAATAATTTGTGAGTATCTCAACTGATCAATTCCTTGTCCTCTGTTCTTGCGAAGCTTTAGACTAAGATCAAAAGGTGTTGGAGAAGCTTTGGAATCAGAAAACCCAAAGCGATTTAGAATGTTCTTGTCACACCCGGTTTTGAAGGTGAACCGAATGCGAACCATGTACGTGCCAGGATCAGCAATTCACGTACACAGCTGTTACATAACTGGACATCATCACACAGTGCTCAAATAATAACATAAAAGGGTGATAATAGTCAATTACATCATGTGTCTGAGACATCCACATAGTCTTTAACAATAATCAAAGTGCGAAAACGAAATGTAGATACACGCGGCCTTCACAGGCAACCGACTTAGGGTTGCCGCTAACCCACGCCTAAAACTCGTCGTAATCTTGGAACTCCTAGAAGTCTTCCTCCACGGCTTCATCTTCTCCTGAGCTGTGGTTGCAACACGGACAACCTGGGGAAGGGGGGTTTGGTGTGTAGAACAAGGGTGAGTACACATCAACATACTCAGCAAATGTCCTATTTGGTTGTAGTGGACTAGCTTTATGTGGGGGTAAGTCAAGCATTTGCTTTTAGTTGGTCAGATTATTATTACTAGTAAAGAGAGCCAGATTTTAGTATTAATCCAAGTTGTTAACCCAAAAGTATCCTTTCCAAATGGAAAGAATACCACTTACCATCACCATAGTCAATACCAAAATTATCATTCTCATCACCACCTGTAATCCAAACATCTTTGATCAAGTATCTCTAATCAATGGAGCTCCCTTGGCCGCTCATAACCGCGAGCACGACTGATATATCAGTTTCATAACACTCTGCAGAGGTTGTGCACTTTACCCACAAGTCGTGATTCCCTTTCTGCTCGGAGATCATGACTCTCCATTGATCACTACCAAGGTGACCCAGTACGGTATCACTACATAGCCTTTACAAAGATTCCCTGGGGCTGTAGCCGCCCATTAGGTTTCCTAAATGCACCACACTCCTCCCCAAGGGGCGAACCAACCTTGGCAGAGGGAGCCGCATACACCGAGCCACATTAACGGCACGACGACGAAGCGAACTACACCCTGGTTCCTCTAATTATTCAGCTAAGGGCGTCCCATTCCACCCTCATGGTTGCACTGTTTTTTCGGGCGGTCATCCAACGAACAGGTCCTTACGGAGAGGCACTCGAGAAACCGCTTGAGTCCCCTTAAATGCCAAAAGTATATCATCAAAATAAAGAAGGGAAACATCATATCATTGATAAATATCATCATGTTCATTGATTAATGTGAAGCACTAGCATGAAGCTAAACCATAATAATCCAACCCAAATAGGTAAGCAAGGACATGGATAACAAAAGCTAGTCAATCCTTAGGTATAAACTGTGTAAATGCGGAAAGTAAATTAAGGAATGTAGAGGACATAAGTGTGTCAAGGGACACTTGCCTTCACCAAACAGATGCTCAGGATCTTCAGTCCTGTAGAACTCAAAGAGCTTGATCTCGGGACCAGTGGTTCACCAAATCTTGATCGTTGATTCCTCGAAGCTCAGGAACAGACCGCAATCTATTCGCGACACGCAACGAATACAAACAGGCACAAGCAAACATATACTTGCATAAGAACATTACACCATGCCAAGGAAAACATGATAAAAGTATGTAATACGGAATATAGCTCGCTTCTACGATCACGTGAGGAAAAATGAATGCAACAGTCGGAGCTACGGTCGAGAAGTTATAACGTTTACGTTACGCAAGTAATAGTCATGACATTTATAAAGTATAAATTAACGCCACTGCTTAGTTTCAATTAATTTGATATTCTAATAGTTAACAACTACACATGTGATTAATTAATGTGAGTGGTCATAAGCGAAAATAAGTTAATAACGCACGCGACAATGCGCGATACGCGTGAACGACGCACGGCAAGACATGCGACACACGCGAACGGCGTGCGACAACGCGTGCGAACAACACGCACAGACGACACTCGACGACGCGCGCGACAACATGTGAAACAACATGCGACAACATGCGAAAACAACGCGACGATAAGCTAGAATCGCTAACCTCCCACATCTCTATTAAGAAAGTGTTAATTACAACATTTGCATCAACATAATCACATTAACGGTTATTTATACGAGAATAAGTTAGAGCTATACCTAAATTAGAATGTTATTTTATTAATCATTGGACAAACAAATAATCAATTAAATAGCTAAATCCTATGATGCAACAAAATACTATTATTAACGTGTAATTGACATGATTACAAAGTTACCACAATCAGAACATGATCAAATGTATTTGCGATGCACACATGTTGAATACGTACTAGTTCATAGTTCAAAACAATGAGGTCTCATGTGGTCACAATCGTCTCCATTTCCCACAACTGCACCGCACCGAACCGAGGCCTCAGCCGGCCAAGCCTGGTGGCTGCTCCCACCGGCGGTCGGACTTGCGCTGGGGTGCCGAGGACGCACTAGCCGCCATGGCCGAGCCGTGCTGGATTGCGCGTGCCACACTGGCCAGCTGCGAGACCGTGCAGGGCTCGGAAAGCCACGCCGCGGGCCGAGTCGACCGTTCCCTGGGCGCTGTGCCGGGGATCGCGCCATGTCAGGGCCACGCTCTGCACCAGCCGTGCCATGTCAGGGCCATGCTCCGCGCCAGCCGGTCAGGGATGGATGACCGCGCACCACCGCGCTGTCAGGCCGGTGAGCTTCCGCGCCGGGCAGAGGCCCGGCAGGCTGACCGCGAGCCGCCGCGTCTGGCAGGCTGGCCACGCCATGGCCGCGAGCCGCGCCACGGGCCGTAGAGCCCGCGCCGGGGCCGCGCGCCCGCGCCGAAGCTGCACGCTGGCGGGCCGCACCAAGGCCACACGCTCGCGCCGGCGTGGAGGGCAGTGCGCCCGCCCCGCCGGCCACCGCGCACCACGAGCCGTCGCGACGCCGCACACTGCGTGGGGGGGGGGGGAAGAAAGAAGGCATGACGGCCAGGGGGTGAGCACAGAACGGCGGCCAGAGAAAGAGAAGGAGAGAGTTGGAGAGGGAGAGAGAGAGAGGGGCTGTGCAGGGGCGGTTGGGGAAGACGTGGGAGGCTTGGGCGGGAGAGATGGTTCCCTGGGAGGGATGACACGTGGGACCCGCACACAAGCGGCGACGGCTGGGGCGTGCCCGCGCTCTAGGGTTTGGGGAAGGGGCGCCGACGCTGGGGGAGGTGGGCCGCGGGGGGGGGGGGGGGGGGGGGGGCGCTGCTGGGCCGCGCGCGTAGGCCGTGCAAGGGGGGGAGCTGGGTGGTCCGCCAGGGGAAAGGGAGGGGGCTGGGCCTCTTTATTTCCTTTTTATTTATTTATTTTGTTTTCTCTCTTTCCTTTGTTCTTTTTGAAAACACGTTTTAGTTTTGAATTTAAATTCAAACATGTTTCCTAAATTTTGAATAAATGCACCATCACAAAGGAAAAACATGCCTCGACATGCTATGCAACAATCAAGGACCCCCTTAGGGTTTTATTTTACGAGGATTATGCCGATATAAAACAAAAATAATTCTCCATTTTTTAGGAAAAGGAGAAGGAAAGCAAAGAAAAGAGAGAGTAACACCTGAATTTGGTCGATATTAGAAAAGAAATTTTATACCCCAAATTCAGGGTGTTACAGTTCTTCACATAATGAGATTTTTTAGAATAATCCTATTCTCACCCTTAACCATTTTTATGTTTAATATAACACCTGCCTCTCCCAAATCCTTCATATCAAAATTTTGAGATAAAAATGATTTCACATCAATACTAGTCCCAGAAATCAGAATGTCATCCACATACAAGCACAATATCACTCCCTTACCACCAACAAACTGTTAGTACACACAAGTGCCAGCTTTATTTACCACAAAGCCTGCTGATGTCAAAGTTTTATCAAACCTCCCATGCCATTGCTTTTACGCCCTTTGGCACCTGCTTAAGGCCATACAAGGATTTTCTTAACCTACACACCATGTTCTCCTGTCCAAGTGTCACAAATCCCCTGTCTGCTTCATATAGATCTCCTCATCAAGCTCACCATTAAGGAAAACTGTCTTTACATCCATTTGATGGATAAATAGATCATGACTCACAACAAGTGCAATTAGCACATGACTTGTGATCAACCTGGCAACCGGTTAATAGGTATCAAAACAATACTCACCTTTCTTTTAGGTAAATCCCTTAGCCACAAGTTTAGCCTTGTATTTATCCACATTACCATCTAGTTTCAGTTTTTTTCTTAAATATACATTTACATCCCACAACTTTACACCCAACTAGCAAATAACATATTTCCAAAGTACCATTTGTTAGAATGGACTCCATTTCATTATGGACTGCCTCCTTCCAGCACTCTGCATTTGGTGATGCATATGCCTCTGCAAGGGTTTTTGTGTATCATCCACAAGATAAACAATAAAGTCATCACTAAAGGACTTTCAGTCCTTTGTCTCTTGCTCCTACGAGGACCTACCATACTGTTATCCTCAATGTGTTGTTTAGTGTAAGCAGGAGGTAAAGAAAGTGGAATAGGTTCAGGAGTATAACTAATAGATGCCTCGCTACGTGTTGCAACTCTATCCTTTATAGGAAATGTCTTCAAAAAAATGTGGCATCACGAGATTGAGTCACGTTGTTAACATGCACATCTAGAAAATCAAATTTAATCACCAAAAATATATATGCTGCACTATTGTGCGCATATCCAAGAAAGACACACTTAACAGTTTTTGTCCCAGTTTTGGTTTCTTGCATGCTGGTACATTAACTTTGGCTAAACAGCCCCGTGCACACAGAAATCAAAGAGTGGGCTCTCTACCTTTCTGTCCTTCATAAGGTATTTTATCACCCTTAGCTGATGGAACTCGGTTTAGAACAATGCATCTGACTAAAATAGCATCGCCCCACCATGACTTAGGTAAACCAGAACTATTCAACATGGTATTAATCAAGTCTGTCAAAGTTCAGTTTTTCTATTCAGCCACCCTATTTGATTGAGGCGAGTAGGGAATTGCTGTAGCATGGATGATTCCATGTTCCACACAATATTCACCAAATTCATTAGAAAGATACTCCCCTGTATCGGACTTAATCTGTTTAATTTTCTTTTCTAGTTGGTTTTCTACCTCTGCCTTATAGATCTTAAAACAATTAAGTGCATCATCTTTCGTTTTAATAAGATAGAGCTGACAATATCTAGTAGCATCATCAATAAATTTAATGAAATATTTCTTTGCTGCTCTCGTCAAAATTCCATTCATTTAACACAAATCTAAGTGAATGAGATCTAAAGGTGCAAGACTCTTCTCTTCCACACTCTTAAAAGGATTACGTGGTTGCTTAGCTTGCACATAAGCATGACACTTTGATCTCCTAACATCAAGAATTTTAGGAATCAAATTAAACTTAAACAATTGGATAATACGATCAAAATTAATATGACAAAGTCGAGAGTGCCAAACAACAGCATCTCCTTCATTCAATTCAGAATATGAAACTGAGTTTGCCACATTATTACAATTATCAACCACTGAAAGGCAGAACAAACCACTATTGTCATAACCTTTGCCAATAAACAAACCAAATTTTAAAATAATAAATTTGTTTGACTCAGACACTAACTTAAAGCCATCATGACATAAAAGAGAACCACTAATAAGGTTGCTATTTATTTCAGGAACGTGCTGCACATTCTTCAATTTGAAAGAGTCTTTCTAGAGGTCAACTTCAGATCGACTTTTCCTATTCCATTTACAACAGTCCTTGACCCATTGCCATCAAGATGGCGCTAATGTCAGTAGCGTAATAAGAAGAAAATAAATTTAGATCAGAACAAACATGTACATTGGCTCTAGTGTCTTACCACCAATCGGTGGATTGACATGCTAAGAGAATTTGAGGAACATACCCCAAATTCCTAGCATAAAAATAACCACATTTGCAGTTTTCTGACCATCACCTTTCTTGCCTTCCTATTGCGGCATTTTCTGGCTATGTGACCAGATTCACCACACAAAAAGCAAGTCAGGTCTGCAAGCTTTTTCTTCTTAAAATCAGTGTCTTGCTTGGCCTTTGGTTTCTAGTTCATCTTGTTTTTGTTTTTTCCACCAGATTTCCCTTCAATCATGTTGGCATTAGAGGTGCCACTATCCATTGGACCAGAACGAGGCACATCCTTGGATCATGCCTTCTCCTCAACATCAAGAGTGGCAATTAGACTTTCAATAGTCATTGCCTCTTCTTTGTTTGAGAGCCGTGGCAAAACTCCTCCAAGTAGGAGGTAGTTTGGCAATGAAGCCACCAACCACGAACTCGTTAGGCAAGAGCAAGACATAGTCAAAGTGTGCAAGTTCCCCACCAGAAGCTGGTTGTCATGAGCCTGTTCCATGACTGAACGATCATCGACCATCCTGTATTTATGGTATTGCTCATTAACATAATTTTCACGTCCAACATCTGATTATTTATATTTTCGGTCTAGGACCTCCCAAAATCACAAGCCACTTCATGGTGCATGTGTATGTCATATAGTTGATCTGACAACAGTGTCAAGATACAACCAACATAGGTAGAGTTATCTGACGCAAAGTTACGGTCCTGCTCCTCAGTGAGAGTAAGTACTAGGGAAATCACACACCAGATCCTCAATGATATGAGGCAGAACTTAACCCTAGTCTGCCATCTCTTAAAGTTTTCACCACCGACAAATTGCTCAAGTTTCAGTGCATCCGAAGGTCTAGCCATGCTAATTCTATCAGGTTTTTGGATTGTTACAAAATTAATAGGGCCTAAGATTAATTTGATAATATAGCATAAAACATAAGAACCAGATCTACTGGCAGATAATATCCATAACGTTAGAACAGAACATATCTGAACTAACTCAACAAGATCAACACATAGAAGAAGAATCGACAACGGTCTTATGGTTAGATCCGTCGTCGATTCTTCTTCTATGCGTTAATCTTGTTGAGTTAGTTCAGACTTGTTCTGTTCTAACGTCATGGATACTATCTTCCAGTAGATCTAGTTTTTACGTTTTATGATGCATTATTAAATTAATCTTAAGCCATGTTAATTTTGTAACAAGTGCTTCCAACTTCTCAATTGCCGTATCAGTGGAGCTGAAAGAGATATTGTACTATCGTACCTGTACTGCTATACACCCAGATGACTATTAGACCTCGGCAGCCTTGATCCTACATCTGCCCTGCTTTATGTCTCTAGAGTTATCGAGGATAACACTAATTGTAGCCAAAGACGATCAGATTATTACACACATATTTTATGAGAGTTTCGGTAGCTTTGTATTTAGAAAAAATAATTTTAGATCCACTTTTTTCAAGTTAAATGTTTCTGAATTCATGTAGATTTATCATAAAGCAACTTTACAAATTCCATAGAACTGCTTCTATTTGATCAATGGATCGATTTCAGATCCAAAAATTTTAATGTCAACAAATTTGGGATCTAAGAAATCTACTATATAGCAATAAAATGTGCAACCATGCCACACTATATCTTTGATGCGACATTATTGGCTCGATGATCAGTGGAAAACTGTTGTTGTAGGTGATGACCTTCTCAAGGGGAGCAATTCCTGAGTGGTTTGATGGTTGTTAGACTGAGAATGTGTGTTAGGTTGAAGATACAACACATAGATCATCAACCAGTGTCGCATGGAAGCCAGGTGCCACGTGTCGCATAGGATTTTCTTTCTATCGCCACACCTAGTACAACTTTCATATGACTGGCTACATGTGGTTATGTCAATGAGATTGCTACACAAATCCTACCAGTTCAACCATACACATTATAGATTTTGCTTGACATATTGTGGCCCCTTTGATTCTTGAGACCTCCTAGCCCTAATGAAAGAAACAACACTCTCTGCAGTCTATTCGCGTGCGCGCACACACATAGGTACAAACTTCCTCCCTCTCCCTCTATTTTCTTTTTCTTTCAGCCACAGTACCATGTGTCATGGTGGTAGACCATTTTATAGCACGAAGGCTCTAATTTTATTTGTGACTCGCAACTGAATCGTGTAATTATTTCCATTGTTAAATAACACATTTGAAAAATGTGTGAGATAATCTATTACAACATTAATGTCTCCCTTTACAACATGAACAGTATAGTTATTTACATAATTTATTGCAATATGAATGTCTGCTTTCACCAAATATATGATAATTTAAGTATTTGGACATGTACATCCCTATTAATTATTGAGGGGTCTTTAGGGGGTAAGTGAAAAAAAATATCAAGAGATAGGCTCATCGCGAAGAGCTCATTTCTTCATATCTTTCTATATATATTATCTCTTAATTGTATTTATGATCTAGGGGTGGTCTCTTAACTGTCCCCTATACATGGAAAACCGATCAAGGGCTCAAGGTTGTACACGCCCTGATTCATGTTATTGATTATTAGTTACTAGTCCATTAACTTATGCTTATGTATGGGTAGAATATTGGAAACATAAATACTAGTACCAGAAGTTCATGTTTAATATGTACATTTAATTAAATATCACAACTACCTATTTAGACTTTATAATCTATATCCCGTTGTGCTGAATTTAATGACAATTACATTGTCCATGTGTCCATGAATTGTAAATGTACTTTTAACACTTAAAGTTATACAAAAGGATACTACAATTATTAATTTCTAAGGCAATATATGTTGTCAATTGCTGAAAACAATCAATAAATATCATCTCTCAAGAACTTTGAATACAAATGTGTTCATACAAGTTTATGGCATAAAGTTGACATAATTTGACTTTTGTGTTGAATTTATGACTTTTCCTTGCTTAAATGCACTTATCATTGTTGGATAGAGGGATCATATTTTTGTCTGTAGGTACCTATAATTTTGTCCCTCTCTAGAACACTCATGTGCATGCAACATTCATATTTCAAATCTTACCTTAAATTATAGTGGTTTTTTAGTTGCTTCTTATGTCTCCGCAGTTGTGGAAACCTTGACCCTTCAATTTTGTTGTTCATGTTAATACGACTGAATATTGTACTGCTATCATGTTTCCAACTAAGGCCATGTTTCAAACCTCTAAAACTAATAGTTAACAATTAAAAAGAGCTAAAAGGTTTAGGATAGGTCAGCTAATGGCCAAGCTAATTGTTAGCTATACCCACAAATAATCATTAGTTGTTAGCATCCCCAACGCAGCTAAAACTAGCACATATGTGGTTGATTACCAAATTGCCTTTGGCCTTTTTTGCCTGTTCACTCGATTTTTTCCCCAGTTCGAAGAAGTCAACATTTCTATGATATTTATAATATTTTAAATTTGTATTTGTAACTTATTATCTAAATATTCATACCAACAATAGTAGCGTACTAGCGAGAAACATGACTAAAAATAAAGAAAAAGATTAGTAAGGATTTTAGCTTATCAGAATAATCTATTAGCTTTAGGTTTGAACACCCCAACTAATAGTTAGCCCACTAATTCATTTAATAACTTTTAGCTGGCTAACGATTAGTTCTAGAGGTTTTGAATAGGGCCTAAGACATGAGACACCCATCATGTATTTCATGTGTTGTGTATGCGCCATGGTGGAGCATCTAGATCGTCCTAGTATCTATGATCAATCATTGCTATCAATTGATATCTATAAATTGACCTTTGTTTATAAAGGAATATCTTATTAAATTTTCGAGCGCACTATGTCATAAAGCCTTTAGAATAATTCATTGAGTTTTTGCTATATTTGGGTTTTATCTTTTTTTTCTTTGCAAATGCAACCTCTATGGCAACATATACCTGAAGTACTAAACATGCGGACATTTTTAATCCTTTAAGAGTGAAGTTGAGATAGAAGCAAATTGTTTTCTTTCTCAAATTTATTTTTCCTGTGCCATATTTTGATAAATAAAAAAGTTATCACACAACATTTGAGCATCAACATAATTCAAGAAACTCGAGACAAAAGTAAAATAACCGACACGAGTGCAACACCTACCAACTCATTGCACCATCTAGACAATAGAGCACTTGTTAAAAAATGAAGTGTGGCTTCATGATCAGTGGAATGCCATTGTTGCAGGTCACAGCCGTCTTGGGGAACAATTCCTAAGTGCTCGATCGGTTATTGGGCCAAGAATGCGCGTTGGATTGAAGATGTCACGTGTAGATCATCATAGCGGTGTCGCATGAAAGCCAGGTGACACACTGTTGCATAGGTTTTAGTGTCGGTGACCACACATGGTACATCTTTCATATGTCTGGCTACATGTGGTTCTATCTCTAAGGTAGCTACACGAATCCTAGCAGTTCAAGCATACACCTTAGAGCTTCTTACTTGCCACATTGTGTCCCCTTTGATTCTCGAGACCTCCCAGTCCTAATGGAAGAAACAATATTGTATGTGGTCTGTTCGCACGCACATGCATAAGCACATACTTCCTCATTCTCCTCTTTTCTATTTCTATCCACTACGGTTTTACAAGTGACTTATATTCACCATGTATGTGTTCCATGATGGTAGACCATTTATAGCACGAAAGCTCTAATTTATTTATGACTCGATTGAATTGTGTAATTATTTCCATTGTTCAATATCACAATTAAAAATGTGCGAGATTTGATAATCTATATTGTAGCATTAATGTCCCCCTTTACACCATGAATAGTATAGTCATTTCCATAATTTATTACAACATGAATGTCTTCTTCCACCAAATATATGATAATTTAAGTATTTTCTTTCTATGATTCGTGTTAATGATTGTAGTTACTAGTTCATCAACTCGTTCTTGGGTGTGCTATTTTGACTTAAACGACGCTAATGTAAATCCAACCTTGCGGTGTGTGTGTCGGGGTGTGGGTGCCTAAGCCTTTGGCTAGGCGGCGGTATCTTTCTCCTCCTTTTAATGAAATGATGCGTATCTATCCTATGTATCGAGAAAAACTTGTGCTCATGTATGGGTAGAGTATTGGAAACATAAATACTATTACCAGAATCATGTTTAATATGTACATTTAATAAAAAACATAACTCTATTTTCCATCTCTTGTTCATTTTCTAACACAAATACCTATTTAGAATCTATAATCTATATCCAGTTGTGCATAACTTAACAACAATTATTGCATTGTCCATGTGTCTAGGAATTGTTAAATGTAATTTTTACACTTAAAAATATACAGAAGTATACTACGATTATTAATTTCAAATGGAACTTATGTTGTCGATTGCTCAAAACAATCAATAAATAACATCTCTTAAGAACTTCGAATACAAATATGTTCATACAAGTTCATGGCATAAAGTTGACATAATTTGACTATTACATATCAAAATTTATGGCTTCTCCTTGCTTAAATACACTTACCAATGTTGGATAGAGGGATCATATTTTTTCCATAGGTATCTATATTTTTCTCCCTCTCTAGCTATAACACTCATGTGTGTGCAATATTGATATATTTCAAAGCACAGCTTAACTTATAGTGTTTTTAGTTGTTTCCTATGTCTCCACAATTGTGGAAACCTTGATCCTTGATGGTGGGTGAAGGCTTCTCCATGTCACGTTTATTGTCAATGTGCTTGAACAAATGAAGATGCATGGTGGCACATATGATGAATATTTGTTAAGTGAAGGTGCTTCTCAATGTCAAACCAGGCTCGATAGGATGTCACAATGACCTTTTTCCGTCCATTTCCAGTTGGCAGTCATCGCATGTATGGCAACCATTGGTCAACTGTTAATTAGTAGCTTATTGGCTCCCTGGTGGAGCAGTTTGTCTTTCTTCCTCTCCTGATTGGTACTCCTTACTCTCCCTCCTTTCCCTCTTCGTCATCGTGTATATATGTGGTGCACCATTTTAGGCACGAGCTTCAGCTGCCGTCGACTGTCTCAATTTTCTATCATTTGGCCACTCCTATCTTCAAAGCTACAACGAATTTTTATTGGATTCTTTCTAAATTTATATCGATCTATGAATTGTTGCGCTAATATTTGATGTCCCCATCTATTGAGTCTACAACTATAAATGCTCCTCGGCTAATTTTGATGTGTGCGTACATCTTAGTAGTACCACTCCTATGTCTTATTTCCCCTGCTGATTTGCCCCTTCCATCTTCTTTGATGCACCAAAAAACAATATGAGTTTCACGACTGGAATTTGGCTCTTTGCCGAGTGCTAAATAATTTGTCGAGTGTTTTGTTTCAGCCACTTGGTAAAAAAGCTCTTTGCTGAGTGCCAAGCAAAAAAACCCACAGTAAAAAAACACTCGGCAAAGAGTGTTTTATTTTTGACACTCGACAAAGAGTTTCTCTTTGCCGAGTATTTTTTGGACACTAGGCAAAGAACTTCTTTGTCGAGTGCCTTTTTTCAACACTAGGCAAAGATAATTTAAAAATCACATTTTGAAGCACTAAATTAATTCAAATGAAAAGTTTTCAACTACAAATTTGTATAACTCACCAAGATGTACAATTTATATTTTGATCATTTCTTCATATGATAAAATAAAAGTAAATTTGTTCATAAAACCTATATCTCTCTCTTAGTTTATGAAACTACAAGAGAGATGTACAAGATTTGTGAATAATGTTAGAACAATCATGTGAGATGAACAAATGATCAAGCAACCAAAAAAAACTTTGTAGATCTTGATAAGTTATAGAATTTTGTAGTTGACAACCTTTTCATTTGAAGTCCTCTTGTCAACGAAAACTACCTCTGAATTTTAAAAATTTAAATTTATATTTTAAAAACGACCTCGAATGGAAAAACCACCAACATGAAACTTGTAGGTCTTAAAAAGTTATGAAACTATGTAGTTGACAATGTTTTGGTTTGAAATCATCTTGTCATGCAAAACTATGTTTGAATTTTAAAATTCGAAATTTTCAAACTATTTCGGATGAAAAAACCACCAAAATAAAAATTGTAGGCCTTGAAATGTAATGAAACTTTGTAATTGACAATTTTTGAAGTGAAATCATCTTATCATAGAAAAATTCGTATGAAGTTTTTAAATTTTGTAAACGGCCTCGGATGTAGAAACTATCAAAATAGAAGTTGTAGATCTTGAAAAGTTATGCAACTTTATAGTTGGCAACATTTTCAATTGAGTTCAATTAGTGCCTCAAATAATCATGCGAGAGTCCTGAGTCGCTCTTGACCATGAGCATGACCGATATACCAGTTTTACACTCTGCAGATGTTGCACCCTTTACCCACAAGTCGTGTTACCCATTTGCCAAGGGATCACGACTTCCCATTCATCTCTACCGAGGAGACAAGGCAGGGTAGCATTACGAGGCCTTTACAAAGTTCCACTAGCTTCAGAAAACCCGCTATGGTTTCTGAGAAGGGCAATATAGGAATCCCTCATTCAAAAAGCCATCGTAGCATGATCGACCCAAGAACCTCCCTATACCACAGCTCCACTACCGCCCTTGCCCCTTTCGGATAAGATAGTCCTCCACTAGCTTTTCTAATTAGTCAACCAAGGGCATCCCATTCCACCCTCTAATTAGTCAACCAAGCTCCATGTTCCAATTAACACAATAATCTTGTCATGAACAATAATTAAAACAACAATATAATTGGAACATGATCATAATTTAAATGTAACATTAATCCCAAAATCAGGTAGAGCAATAGCAAGTCTACCCAATAGTTCATTTGTTTGCAAGGGGTGGAGTAAACAGAACTAGGGAAACCTATTAGGTCCCATCAAATTATCCTGAGCATCTCACAGTGATTAACAGAGAATATTATTAGATAAAGAAGAGTGATCAAGGGCACAACATGCATGTGACTCGAGATCCCAGGTACTACACCAAATTAGTCTTTAGATTTCTCGTGACTCGAGATCAAGGGCACAACATGCATGTGATTCAATCCTCTCGGGATCCCGGGTCACCAAATCAGCCCTTAGACATTGGCAAGGCCCGACCATGGTGCCAGGCGCAACCATGACAAAGGTATAACTCCGAGGACAAATTCCTGCACCACTGCCCACCCCCACACAAGCTGCGCCAACACGCTTAATATGCGGACGATTTCGGTCCTCCGGGACCACACCCCAAGGCTCAATGGTGACCGGGACTGATCTTCATCGGTGGCGGCGACTTTCTCTCACTGTCTCTCCCGGCGGCGAAGGTTTCGGTGGCTTGGGCACGGCGAGCGCAACCGAGAGAACCCCTTCCATTTTATAGTCGCATGGGGAGGGTTGTTGAGCTCTTCTAGGGCCAGGAATCTCGGCGACGATTACAACGGTCGCGGTCACCGCGCGCGGAGGAGAAAGCTAGCCCTGCCAGTGTGGGCCCACATACCAGCGAGCGCACCACAACAGCGTGAGCCCTGGCAGACAGCACGGCCCCGTGGTGCCGAATTTTTTGCATTTTGGTTCTTTCTCGAACAAAAAATCACGTTTAGACCCTAGAAAATTTTAATGACATTTTTGGACCGTTTGCTCGGCGCCGTAGCCTATGGCGCCGAGGTAACATAGCTCGCCGCCATAGGCTATGGCGTCGATGTACGTGCTGCGCTGGCACAAACGAACGTCGTGGCGCCGACGTGGCACCGAGCTCGGCGCCATAGATGTTGGCGCCGAGCTCAGTTGTGTACACAAAACCCATCTAGCTTAGTCGGTAAAGCACAAGGCTCTTAACCTTATGGTTGTGGGTTTGAGCCACACGGTGGGTGTTTTTAATATTTTTTGTCTTTGTCACTGATTTTTTTGTTGTCCAAATTTTTCGTTTATGTCACTGATTTGTCCGTCCAGATTTATTTCTCATCCAGATTTTTTTTTGTTTTTGTGGCTGATTTGTTTATGCGTCAAGATATTTTTTATTTATTCGGCGAGCACAGCGGCTATGTGCCACAGTGGCCGCGAGCCGTCAACTTCCCCCCTTGTTTGCTCAGCTAACCTACACCTAGGAAAATCAAACTGAACCACAAATGGACTATAATGTTTAAAACTTCTTTTGGAAATGCAATTTGAAGATTAGCATAGGAATAAAATTATGTTTCTCTTTGTCAATCAAAAAGTGACCTAGAAAATAATATCATGGTTAGATCTATGCATCGTTCCCTTGATGAGAACTCAGCATTGAATGGAAAGGTTAATTAAATCCGCGGATTAACTATACTATTTAGTTTAGTAATATGTAAATTAAATATAAAAGTGAGGGACTGTACAGTCCCCATACACACAGACACAAGCTCACAAAGTATTTTGTCCACTTGAAAAACTAAATTTGTTTGAAAAACGTCATAGTAAATGAAGGGAATGGAATTAGGTATCACCTAGTGGAGTAATTTATGCAGTAAATTCTAAAATATATCATCCATGAGACAAGTATATAATGGAGTATACTTTTATTTAGTGGAGAGGAAAAAAAGATGAATATGTGTGCTTCTTTTTACTAGGAATATGTTATTATGTATTTAGAGTTTATGTTCAAAAAAACTCAATAAAAATAAACGAAAAAATCTGGACAACAAAGAAAAAACAAATAAGTGACAAAGACAAAAAGTATTAAAAAACATCCACTGTGGGGCACGAACCCACGACCACAAGGTTAAAAGCCTTGTATTTTACCAACTGAGCTAGACGGGCTTTGTGTACAAAACTTAGCTCGGCGCCAACATCTATGGCGCCGAGCTCGGTGCCACATCGGCGCCACAACGTTCGTTTGTGCCAGCGCAGCACGTACCTCGGCGCCATAGCCTATGTCGCCGAGCTGTGTTACCTCGGCGCCATAGGCTACGGCGCCGAGCAAAGGGTCCAAAACTGACATTAAAATTTTCTAGGGTCCAAACGTGAATTTTTTTCCGAGAAAAGGCCAAAATGCAAAAAATTCGGCCCCGTGGTGTCGGTGAGCGGCAAATTCTAGATGACGGCCTGGGCCCACAGGTCGGCGCGGACACCACCCGGCGCGCTGGATTGGGCGGACTGGAAGGGTTTTGGCCCAAGTAGCGCCCTCGCTTTCCTTTTTCTTTTTTTATTTCTTTTTTCTATTTGAATCTCCAAATTATGAATTCTATTCAAATCAAAATCAAATCTTTGTTTTGAATCTTAATGCACAATCAAAAGTAAAACTCCGGGATGAATGCAATAATTAAATTTTTATTTTAATTATTTCCTTCTCTTTATTTAAGAAAAGGCCTAAAATATGCCACACACACATTATTTCCTTTTTAAGGGATTATAATATCTACTGTAAATTATATATAATAAGAAATAGTTTTACACAATCCTTTTATATGACCCATTTATATCATCCAACCAAGGATAATTTATTGTCTTTTATTTAATCTCTTATTATAATTGTATTTAATTTAGGAGAAATGACTTTAGAGGTAAGAAAATCATTATTTAAAGGTCTCTTAACTTAAAATATTTGAAGACCTTTTCCGACATCAAAATTATGATTTGGGGTATTACAGACATAGAGGATGTCCATTGAGTTCATGTCCATATATGAGCATATGATATTTCTAGTTTCACACCCTCTTGCTTAATCGTACCAATTGTTTGTCAAGGATGCATATATGCCATGGTGCCAATTTTTACATAGGACTATATTTATCAATTATATTATCTGGTTATCTCAGTGTGAAGGATCAGGTGATGTGGTTCTATCAAGGCTACCTCTTATACATTACCTATTTTCATTGTTAGTTCAGCTCGGTCACAAAAAGGACGGTGGTTCACGTATCTCTTGCTTTAACAATTATTTTGTTGTTCAGCTCGTTAATGCAGTTAATTCTACCTGATCTCAAGAGGATGAGGTGACCACACAATAGGCTATGTTGGGAATCATATAGTGCATATGTATTTAGCATCTTGTAAAATTCATTATAAAATAATCATAGTGCCTAAAAATACGATTCATGTCTTGTCCATTCACATATGCCAAATGTTGGTTGCTTAAAATATTGTTGTACATGCTTTTGGGATTCTTAAACTTGTAGTTCCAGTAAGTTGGCTATGCATAAAAGCTGATTTGCTGGCAACCAATTTTTATCCTAGAGGAAGGCTGCCATTGATGATGAAACTTTATAACAACTCAGCATTTCTAGTGAATCACTTATGCTCTATAACAATATAGTGTTACGCCATATGTTTCCGTATGTAGCTTTTATGCCTACTGAACTACTATGCATTGCAGTTCATGATCTAAATTTTCTAAAACAAAACAGATACAACATGAGTTGAACCATTTGGAAAGTTACTTTAGGGAGTGTTACAACGGAAACCAACGCCCAAGTATGTGTTTTCTGAATTACAATTACTAGGGAAAGGTAAATTGCAAGAACTACTTTTCCCTACGTGTTTTACTTTAAAAAACATTTTTTCGTGCTGGCTACAAGGTTTGGCATGCTCTGATGGTGCTTTCTACTCAGGTGTAATTTGCAATCCAAGGCTTCTTAGTCACAATTCTGTCAACTTCTATCTCTAAGGTAGCTACACGAATCCTAGCAGTCCAAGCATACACCTTAGAGCTTCTGCTTGCCACATTGTGTCCCCTTTGATTCTCGAGACCTCCCAGTCCTAATGAAAGAAACAATACTCTATGTGGTCTGTTCGCACGCACATGCATAAGCACATACTTCCTCCTTCTCCTTCTCTTTTCTATTTCTATCCGCTATGGTTTTACAAGTGACTTATATTTACCATGTATCACATTCCACGATGGTAGACCATTTTATAGCACGAAAGCTCTAATTTATTTGTGACTCGTTTGAATTGTGTAATTATTTCCATTGTTCAATATCACACTTAAAAATGTGTGAAATTTGATAATGTATTTTAGCATTAATGTACCCCTTTACAACATGAATAGTATAGTCATTTCCATAATTTATTGCAACATGAATGTCCCCACTAGCAAATATATGATAATTTAAGTATTTTATTTCTATGATTCGTGTTAATGATTGTAGTTACTAGTCCATTAACTCGTTCTTAGGTCTTGATGTTTTTCTTAAACGACGCTAATGTAAATCCAACCTTGCGGTGTGTGTGTCGGGGTGTGGGTGCCTAAGCCATTGGCTAGGCGGCTGCATCTTTCTCCTCCTTTTAATGAAATTATGCGTATCTCTCCTGCGTATTTGAGAAAAACTTGTGCTTATGTATGGGTAGAGTATTGGAAACATAAATACTATTACTAGAATCATGTTTAATATGTACATTTAATAAAAAAAAATCATAACTCTGTTGGTCATCTCTTGTTCATTTTCTAACACAAATACCTATTTAGAGTCTATAATCTATATCCAGTTGTGCATAACTTAATAACAATTATTGCATTGTCCATGTGTCTAGGAATTGATAAATGTAATTTTTTCACTTAAAATATACAGAAGTATACTACGATTATTAATTTCAAATGCAACTTATGTTGTTAATTGCTCAAAACAATCAATAAATAACATCTCCTAAGAACTTCGAATACAAATAGGTTCATACAAGTTCTTGGCATAAAGTTGAGGGTACGCGCGAGGGTGAGGTCGACGGTTCGAATACTAACAACCGCGTAGCGCGCGAATTTTGCGCGAAAAATGCCGCGACTTGCGACTTGCGACGGAGACGGGCGGGTGGGTGGGTGGGCCTAATAAAAATAAATTTTTTAACTATTTTTAAACTATGTTTTATGTTCCTGGAAACGATTTTCACTGGCGGTTTTATTACGTCGACCGCCAGTGAAAATCGATTTTCACTGGCGGTTTTATTACGCCGACCGCCAGTGAAAATCGATTTTCACTGGCGGTCCTCAGTTACCCGCCTGTAAAAATGATGATTTCTACTGGCCCCTAGCACTGGCGGTTACGAAAAACGCCACTATAAATAGGTTTACAACCGCCACTATAGAACTTCTCTGTACTAGTGTTACATGAGTTGAACCATTGATTAGTTACAAATGTTACAACTGAAACAAACGTCAAGTATGTGTTGTCTATATTACAATTACTTGCGAAAGGTAGATTGCAAGAACTATTTTTTTCCTGTGTGTTTAACTAAAAAAATCAATTTTTTGTGCCAGCCGCAGGGTTTGGCATACTCTCATGGTGCTTTCCCATTAGGTGTAAGTTGCAATACGAGGATTCTTAGTCATAGTTCTTTCAACTTTCATAGTTCCACCCTTTATTTCTTCATTTATCCACCATGTGTTCTAACAATGTAGTTTTGCTTGAGTATCCCTCAGTATGAACCAAAGGTCTTCGCTAGCTAAATTTATCAAATGAAGCAATTGAATACATAGTACTACTACTACCGTGTCTCTAACTAAGATCATGTTCCAAACCTCTAAAACTAACAGTTAGCAACTAAAATTACTGGAGAGGTTTAGAACAGATCAGCTAATGGACCAGCTAATTGATAACTATATCCCCAAATAACCATTAGTTGCTAGAGACCCCAACCCAGCTAAAACCAGCTAATAGGTGGTTGATGAACAAATTGACCCTTACCCTTCTACCTGTCCACTCATTTTTTTCTCGTGTAGCAAGAAGTCGAAATTTCTATGCTATTTATAATATTTGAAAATTATGTTTGTAAATTTTCATTTCCTAAATATTCATACCAACAGTAGCGAACAGGCGAGAAATATGACTTAAAAATAAAGAAAACAGACATGAATAGTAAGGACATTTAGCTTATTAGAAAAATCTGTTAGCTTCAGATTTGGAACATACCAGCTAATAGTTAGCCTACTGATAGCTCGCTAACAATTAACTATACAGGTTTGGAACAAGACCTAAGACATGAGACACCCAACGTTTTTTCATGAGTTGTCTACGTGGTGCTATCAATTGATATCTATAAATCGACCTTAGTTTATAAAGGAATATCTTATTAAATTTTCAAGTGCACTATGTCACAAAACCTTTAAAATAATTCATTAAGTTTTTGCTATATTTGAGTTTTCTCTCTTTGCAAATGCAGCCTCTATGGCCTCATATGCTAAAGTACTAAACATGCAAACATTTTTAATGCTTTAAGAGTGAACCTGAGATAGAGTCAATTTCTTTGCTTTTTCAAATTTATTTTTCCTGTGCCATATATTTTGATGGATTAAAAATTTATTGCACAACATTTGGGCATCAACATAATTCTAGAAACTTGAGACAAAAATAAAAGAATCAACGCGAGTACAACACCTGCCAACCGCCGGAACCAGTTGCACAATAGATCACTTGCTAAAGAAAAAATGATGTGCAACAATGCCGCACTACATCTTTGATGTGACACTAGCTCAATGATTAGTGGAATGCCATTGTTACCAGTCACGACTGTCTCGGAAGAGCATTTCCTGAGTGCTTGGCCTGTTGTTAGGCCGAGAATGTACGTTGGGTTGAAGATGCCACGCGTAGACAATCAAGTGTTGCATGGAAGTCGGGTGCCACATCGTCACATAGGATTTTCTTTTAGTCACCACACCTGGTACATGATTCTATCAATGAGATTGCTACATAAATTCTACCAGTCTAAGCATACACCTTAGAACTTTTGCTTGCCACATGGTGGCACCTTTAATTCTCGAGACCTTCCAGGCCTAATGAAAGAAACAATACTTCATGTGGTTCGCACGCACACACACATAGGCAAACACATCCTCTTCTTCCCTCTATTTTCTCTTTCTATCCGCCACAATTTTACAACTGACTCATATTTATCACTTACAATGTGTCACGATGGTAGACCATTTTATAGCATGAAGGCTCTAATTTATTTGTGACTCACAATAGAATCGTGTAATTATTCCCATTGATAAATAACACACTTGAAAAATTATGTGAGATAATCTATTACAACATTAATGTCTCCCTTTTACAGCATGGATAGTGTATTATTTCCATAATTTATCGCATCATGAATGTCTCCTTTAACCAAATATATGACAATTTAAGTATTTGCTTTCTATGATTCATGCTATTGATATATTTACCAGTCCATTAACTTGTGTTTACGTATGTGCTAGAATATTGGAAACAAAAATATTGTTACTAGAAGTTCATGTTGAATATGTACATTTAATTAAATATCATAACTTTGTATTCCTTCTCTTGTTCATTTTATAACACAAATAACGATTTAGATTTTATATTCTAAACTGAACAACAATTACATTGTCCATGTGTCCAGGAATTGTTCAATATACTTTTAACACTTAAATTTTTAAAAAAAGTATACTACAATTATTAATTTATAATGCGATTTATATTGTCAATTGCTCAAAACAATCAATAAATAACATCTCTCAAGAACTTCGAATACAAATATGTTCATACAAGTTTATGCATAAATTTGACATAATTTGACTATTATGTATCAAACTTTATGACTTGCAGTTCCACTAATTTTGACTATGCATAAAAGCTGATTTGCGGGCAACCAATTTTTATCCGAGAGGAAGGCTTCCATTCATGATATAACTTTATAACAACTCAACATTTCTCATGAATTAATGGCTCTCTTAAACAATATAGTGTTAGAGCATTTTTTCCGTATATATCTTTTATGCCTACTGAACCACTATGCATTGTAGTTCATGATCTAAATTATCTAAAACAAAACCCATACTGCATGAGTTGAACCATAATTAGTTAGTTTAGTTACAATAAAAAATGATCAGATACTTCAGGGAATGTTCTAACCAAAACCAACACCCAAGTAGGTGTCGTCTGAATTATAATTACTAGGGAAAGGTAGATTGCAAGAACTACTTTTGCCTACATGTTTAACTTAAAACACATTTTTTGTGCCAGCTGTAGGGTTTGGCATACTCTCATGGTGCTTTCTCATCAGGTGTAAGTTGCAATTCGAGGCTTCTCAGTTATAGTTCTGTCAACCTCCATAGTTTCATCCTTTATTTCTTCATTTGTCCACCATGTGTTCTGAAATGTTGTTATGCTTGACTTTCCCTCAATATGAACCAAGGGTCTTTGCTGCTTTTATTTATTAGACAAAGCAATTGAATATTGCACAATTATCATGTCTCCTACCAAGACATGATAAACCCATCGTGTATTTTGCGTGTTGTGTACACGCGCATGATGGAGCACTCGAGATCGTCCTAGTATCTATGATCCATCATTGCTATCCATTGATATACATAAATTGACCTTAATATTTTAATAAATTTTCAAACACATTACATTACAAAACCTTGAAAATGATTCATTGAGTTTCTGCTATATTTGAGTTTTATCTTTTTCCTTGGCAATTGCAGCCTCTATGTCACCATATGCCTCAAGTACTAAACAAGCGAACATTTTTATCCTATGAAGTTGAGATAGAGATAATTTCTTTTCTTTTTCAAATTTATTTTTCCCACATCATGTTGTTGACTGATTACAAAGTTATGACACAACATTTGGGCATCGACATAATTCAGAAAACTAGAGAAAAAAGTAAAATAATCATCACGATTAAAAGTCCTGCCAACTACTGACAATACCTAGATGATGTGCAACTACATCTTTGATGCGGGACATTACTAGCTAGATGATCAGTGGAATACCATTGTTCCAGATCACAGCTGTCCTGGGGGAAAAAATTCCTGAGCGCTTGACTAGTTGTTGGGTCTAGAATGCGCGTTGGGTTGAAAATGCCACGCGTAGATCGTCATACCATTTTCGCGTGGAAGCTGGGTGCCACATCGTTGCATAGGATTTTCTTTCAGTACCTATCATGATTAGCTACAGATGGTTCTATCAATGATGTTGCTACATGAATCCTACCATTCCAAGCATACACCTTAAAGCTTTTTCTTGCCACATTGTGGCCCCTTTGTTTCTTGAGACCTCCCAACCCTAATGAAAGAAACAATACATTATTTGGTTTATTCGCATACACACAGTGGCCCATACTTCCTCTCTCTCACCCTTTCTTTTCTATTCCCCCCTACTATGGTTCTATAAGTGACCATATTTACCATATATCAAGTGCCAGTGGTAGACCATTTTATAGCATGGAGGCTCTAATTTATTTGTGACTCGCAATTGAATCATGTAATTATTTCTTTTGTTCAATACCACACTTGAAAAATGTGAGTGATAATCTATTACAACATTAATGTGTCCCTTTTACAACATGAATTTTGTAGTTATTTCCATAATTTATTGCAACATGAATGTTTGGTTTCACTAAATATATGACAATTTATGTATCTGCTTTCTATGGTTCATGTTATTGATTATATTTACTAGTCCATTAATGTGTGCTTTCGTATGGGCTAGAATATTGGAAGCATAAATACTATTACCAGAAATTCATGTTGATAAGTACATTTAATAAAATATCATAACTCTATTTGTTGTCTCTTATTTATGGTCTAACAACAATACCTATTTAAACTTTAAATCTATATCCCATTGTGCTGAACTTAACAACAATTGCATTGTCCATGTGTCTAGGAATTGTTAAATGTACTTTTAACATTTAAAGTTATACAGAAGTATACTACGATTATTAATTTCTAATGCAATTTATGTTGTCAATTGCTCAAAACAATTAATAAATAATATTTAAGAACTTTGAATACAAATCTATTCATACAAGTTTATGGCATAAAGTTGACATAATTGGACTATTGTGTATAAAAATTAAATTATGACTTCTACTTGCTTAATTACACTTAGAGTGATCATACGTTTCTCCGTAAGTATCTATATTTTTTTCCATCTCTATAATACTCATGTGTATGCAAGATTCATATATTTCAAATCCTGGCTTAACTTATAGTGGTTTTACACAACAACACTGTACAACATTTTCGGTGGCCTCGACTATTTTCGGCGTCCAGGTTTTACACAACAGCACTATACAACATTTTTGGCTTAACTTATAGTGGTTTTCCATCTCTATAATACTCATGTGTATGCAAGATTCATATATTTTCGGCAAAGGCCCTATTTTCGGCAGCCTTTGACTGTAGCTGTTGTAGTGTTAGTTGTTTCCTATGTATCCGCAATTTTGGAAACGTTGATCCTTGATGGTGGGTGAAGGCTTCGACATGTCATGCTTGTTGTCAATGTGCTTGAACAAATCAAGAAGCATGGTGACAAATGTGAATGTTTGTTAAGTGGAAGTGCATCTCAATGTCAAACCAAGCTCGTCAAGATGTCAAACTTGCACTTGACTCACTTCAGTTTCATTAGCACTATTTCGTAGTTGCTTTGGCTTACTCACGAATGGCTTTTAGGTATTGCTCCCATCATAGAGTAGCTTGTATTGTTAAGTTGAATGCATCAAAAAACATTGGGGACATGGCTTTGTTAGAAGAAGATACGAGGAGCTATTGCAAATGTAGATTGTACACGCCAGGATAAAATACCATTAGGCCCTATTCGTTTCGTTGGAATTGAATTATATTCTAATAATTATAATTTAGACAAAACTAATTGAGTTAATATATTTATTTATGTAATGTATTTGTATGTTATCCTAAATCATATAGATAGATAGTTATACACTATATTTATGTTATAGAGAAACAAGTAGAAGAGTGTGCTATAATGTAACACCCCGAATTTGGGGGTAGATTTTTTTCTTCTTTTTACTCACCAAATTCAGGCGTTACTCTCTTTTCTCTTCCTGTTTCGCTCTTTCTTCCCAATTTGAAAGTAGTATAGCGACTGGTGTCTGTATTGCGTGTGAACAAAAACCTAAGTTGACATGAGTGTTGCATCATGCCGAGACATATTTCTTTGTCTGATGTCGTGTTTAATCGCGTGTTTTGCTTAGTCTCGTTTCGGGTTTCGTTTCGCGATTGGATTCCGATCTGTGGTTGTGCGTGTCGTGGGTTTTTGTCCCGCGGTGCGGCCCAACCCAGTCCGGCCCAGCTCGGCCTTGGACCGTGCGCCCCTGGCGCCTTGCCCCTCCCCATGCGCGCGCCCCTCTCCCCTTGCCTCTCTTTCACTCATTCAATTCTCCCGCGCACAACTCCCTCTCTCTCTTCCCCGTTGTACCCTAGGTTTTGGAGACGGTGATCGCCGGATTTGGACCCCGAGGTGAGATCCCCTCCCCTCTCCCTCCTCTCCCTCTCTCCCTTCCCCCTCCCCTCTCTTCTTCCATGCGCGCCCCCTACGTGGCCCGTCGCGCACCGCCGCGGCCCCCGCCCCCCGCTCCCCTGGTGGCTCGCCTGCGCCCCGCGGCCTTGCTCTCGCTCCCCCGGTGGCTCGCCTGCCAACCCCCCCCCCCCCCCCCCCCCCCCGCCGCGGCCCGCGCCACCGCGCGCCCCCACGCTCGGGCGGCCCTTGCAACCTCGTGGCCCCCACGCCTCGCCCGGCCCCGCGTCCCTGGCGGTCGTGCCCTCTCCCCCAGCGTGGCTCGCGTGACCCCGGCGTGCGCCGCACATTCCCGCGCGTGTGACCGTGGTTGCACAATGTTTAACTTTTGGTTTATTCAATTTTAAATTTGGTTTAGTCGATGTATTGCGTCGCGCGCTTCACCGCGCGACGATTCATTTTAAATTCACCTTTATTCATGTGCTGCGTCTTGCGCTTCGTCGCGCGACGATCCACTTTAATTTCAGATTATTTAATGTGTGGCGTCGCGTGTCCAATCGTGCTATGTTTCATTTTAAATTTAGTTTGGATGACGTATGCCGTCGTGCGCTTCGCCGCACGACGCTTGACGTTATTTTCATAATTAGTTCAAGTGTCTCGTGGCGCGCTCCATCGCGCGACAAGTCGATTTATTCTTAATTCAGTCTAGGTGTTGTGTCGCACGTTTCACCGCGCGACAATCCTTTTTAAATTTACTTTGGTCCGTTTATAACGATTTAACATGGAACATGATTTTATCCTATGTATAGCGCGATGGCCAAATTAATACTATTCTGTTTAGATGAGTACTTTGATTTATAATCGCGTAACGTGATCACTTCTCGACTGTAGCCCCGACCGTTACTTCCTCGTTCTCGCTTACTCGTAGGTGTGAGCCTTGCGCCGAGCGTCTGTTTATTTATGATATTTTATTGTATGGTGTATTGATCTTTTGTATTAAATTTGTGGAATGTATGTTTGGACTCGTATAGATAACGGTCAGTTGGTGGAGTCCAAAGGAGTTGCAGGTGAAGACCCTGAGCAGCAACTAGTTGGTGAAGGCAAGTGTCCCTTGACCCATCTATGTCCTACTCATTCTTATAATTCACTCCCTGTATTTACACAGTTATACCTAAGGATTGACTAGCTTTTGTTTATCTTGTCCTTGTTTACCTATTTTGGTTGGATTATTTTGGTTTAGCCATATGCTAGTGCTTCACATTAATCAATGAACATGATGAGATTATCTATGATATGTTGTTTTCCCTTTTGATTAAGATGATATACTTGTGGCATTTAAGGGGACTCGAGCTTTTTCTCAAGTGCCTCTATGTAAGGACTGGTTCGTTGGATGACCGCCCAGGAAAACAGTGCAACCATGAGGGTGGAATGGGATGCCCTTAGCTGAATAATTAGAGGAACTGAGGTGTAGTTCGCTTCACCGTCGTGCCGTTACTGGGGCTCAGTGTATGTGGCTCGCTCTGCCAAGGGTGGTTTGCCCCTTGGGGAGGAGTGCGGTACATTAACGAAACCTAACGGGCGGCTATAGCCTGAGGGAATCTTTGTAAAGGCTACGTAGTGAAACCCTGCCTGTTCACCTTGGTAGTGTTTAAGGGTTTGATAGGCCCGAGGCAAGAGGGAATCACGGCTTGTGGGTAAAGTGTGCAACCTCTGCAGAGTGTTATGAAACTGATATATCAGCCATGCTCGCGGTTATGAGCGGCCAAGGGAGCTCCATTGATTAGAGATACTTTGATCCGAGATGTTTGGTTTACAGGTGGTGATGAGGATGATGGTTATGATTATGCTTATGGTAATGGTATGTGGTATTCTTTCCGTTTGGAAAGAGTACTTTGGGTTAACAACTTGGGTTAATGTTAAAACCTAGCTCTCTACTAGTAAATAATAATCTGACCAACTAAAAGCAACTGCTTGACTTAACCCCACATAAAGCTAGTCCACTACAGCCAAACGGGACATATTGCTGAGTATGTTGATGCGTACTCACCCTTGCTTTACACACCAACCACCCAGGTTGTCAGCGTTGCAACCACTGCTCAGGAGAAGATGAAGTCGTGGAAGAAGACTTTCAGGAGTTCCAAGAGTACGACAAGTTTTAGGCGTGGGTTAGCGGCAACCCCCAGTCGGCTGCCTGTGAAGGCCATGTTTATCTATGTTTCTTTTCCGCACTTTGATAAATTGTTAGACTATGTGGGTGTCTCGGACATCTTGATGTAATCGACTACTCTACCTTCTTTTATGTTATTATTTGAGCACTGTGTGATGATGTCGAGTTATGTAACTGCTGTGTACGTGAATTGCTGATCTTGGCACGTACATGGTTCGCATTTGGTTTGCCTTCTAAAACCGGGTGTGACATAGGTGGTATCAAAGTCGTGCTGACTGTAGGACCGCTAACCTAGAGTAGAATGGTCATTCTAAGGACTATAGACCCCTATTATCACCTTGACTTTGGTATCCTTTCAAAAGTTGGTCATACCGACCAAACCTATGTTCTACTATATATATTATACCTTGCTAAAAAATTTGTTTTATTCTAATTCCTAATTTTTTTATGGTTTAGTTGCTGGTCATACTAGTTCTATTCTCACTCTTATGCTTATGATGTCTTTTGTAGATGGCTCGTTATAGACACACTGCACGAAAGTCAGTCATTCCTTTCTTGCCTTCTCGTCTCGCGAAGCGTCTGCTTCATCGTCTAGTGACTGGTCAGTCTAGCCATTTGGAGAGGCTGCACCACTGCCTGCACAAGGACCAGGAGCGTCAGCGACAGGAGTTGGAGCAGCAGGGCTCTTCTTCCTTGCTTCAGCCGAAGGTAGAGTCTGTGAGGAGCTACTCTCCTGTGCCCTCGCTAGAGGCGCCCCCTGCACCACCACTGGGCGTCCCGACCACTGGAGTAGCTGTTGGAGGAGACCCCAACGACGGAGGCGATGACAGCAGCTTGAGCCACAACACCGACCTTTCAGCCGAGCAGGAGCTAGAAGGATGGGTTGCTCGACCCATCACTTGCGACGCCGCTCACGGGTGTCACTTTCACGATGCGCTCGACACCTTGCTACGCCAGGCACTTGACCGGCGTACCTGATCTATCGAGTATCGTTGTATTGTCTTCCAGCATAGTCGTTGGGTTTACCCGGACAGCTGGGAGGCGACTTGTTTGGTGCGCCGTCCGGAGAACAGTCTCCAGGGTGCGAAGGTCTGCTTAGAACATTACTCTATTTCTGAGTGGGACTCAGCTGAGGCGGCCATGCAAGATGCCGCACGACATGCGCTTTTGCACTATTGCTCAGTGCTCGATGGGGTAGTTAATGGTCTTAACCTGAAGTATTACCCCCGCCGTCCATCTGGCAGCACAGGAGGCGTGGTTGTCTCGCCTATTGGTGAGGACAATCCTAGGTTAAGCAACACAGTCAACCTAGCCTCTGTGCTAAACACGGAGCTAGACCATGCTTTAGATGAGCTGAGTAGGGCTCGTGCTAAGATCGCCCAGTTGCGGGCTGAGCGCGCGGAGCATCGTCACCTATTGGATGGTTCTCCCGCCCTCGTCGGGACTCAGCACCCGTACCGCTCACCTCAGCGTGGACACCATGCTTATGGTAACCCCGACTGCAGGACCAAGATAAATTTAGAACCATAGATCGCCAGCGTCGGATCTTGTAATTAATGCTTAAAAATAGAATTTATAGTCTTAGTTTTAGTCTTACTCTTAGTTAGTCTTAGTTAGATAGGGTAGTTTGCCTATCTTGTGCTTTTATGTTTGTCATGATGAACAATGATGGATTTGGATATTTGTAATGACTGTCGCCAGAGTGTGGGTATCCCCTGTACTTTGGTTTACTTGTTAATGTTAATAAAATTAGTTATCTAGTTGGGAAGCCCTTTCACTCTACTTTCCTTTTTATCTGAGAAGCTGTGTTGGCCTGTGTTGGGAGTTAGTGAAGATGCTTATCTGATTAGTATTGTGGAAGAATTCTATACTCTTTTCTTATGCTGTAAGTTTGCAAGATCGGTTCTGATGTGTGATTGCATTCTGCAGATGTCAGACAACAGGCACAAAGGAGGAAGGCGTGCTCAGCAGGAGCAGGCAGCACCGCAGGATGAGGCACCCCAGCAGTAGTTGCCACCACCGCCCCTGATGACAATAGAGCAGATGTTCTTGATGCAGACTCAGGCAGTCCAAGCTATTGGTCAGACTCTAGCCGCTATGCAGCAGCAGCAACATCAGCCCCCATCTCAGCCTCAGATGCCTCAGATGCCCAGAGAAAAGCGTGCTGAATTCATGAGAGGTCATCCCCTAGTGTTCGCTCACTCTTCTGACCCCATGGATGCTGAAGATTGGCTGTGTACCGTGGAGCAGGAGTTGTACACCGCTTAATGTGATGACAGGGAGAAAGTTTTGTATGGTCCCCGTCTGTTGAGAGGAGCAGCTCAGTCTTGGTGGGAGTCCTACCTCGCCACCCACGCTAACCCCGACACTATCACCTGGGAGGAATTCAGAGACAATTTCCACCAGTACCATGTTCCCACAGGTCTGATGATAGTGAAGAAGGAGGAGTTCCTAGCGCTCAAGCAAGGGCCCATGTCCGTCAGTGCGTACCGAGACAGGTTTCTGTAGCTGTCCCGCTATGCAGCTGAAGATGTCAACACAGATGCCAAGAGGCAGTATCGTTTCTTGAGAGGCTTAGTCGATCCCCTGCACTATCAGCTGATGAATCATAACTTCCCACATTTTAGCACCTGATCAACAGAGCAATCATGACAGAGAAGAAGCACATAATCTTCCAATCACTACCATGTCAACCCCATCAAAATTGACTCAGCTGGTGGTAGGATTCGAGCCGATAGCATTTGCTTGAATGTAAGTGTGGAAATAAGGGGGATAGAGTTTCCTGCTAATCTCATAGTAATGGGTACTCAGGGGATAGATGTCATCCTAGGGATGAATTGGCTAGATAAGTACTAAGCAATTATCAGTTGTGATAAGAGGATAATTAAGTTGGCGTCCCCACTAGGAGAAGAAGTGGTAGCTGAGTTAGTCTCACCTGAGCCAAGGAAAGGAGGTTGTCATCATATGGCTATCGATAGCAAGGAACCAGATTCACTCAAAATTATCAAGGTTGTATCAGAATTTCTAGATGTGTTCCCGGAAGACTTACCAGGTATGCCACCTGAGCGAAAAGTTGAGTTTGCCATAGAGCTTCTTCCTGGCACCGCCCCCATTTCTAAAAGAGCCTATAGGGTATCTGGACCAAAGTTGGTTGAACTCAAGAAGAAGATCGATGAGCTGTCAGAGAAAGGTTATATTACGCCAAGCACCTCGCCTTGGGACGCCCCTATCCTATTCATGGAGAAGAAAGATGGCACTAGGAGGATGTGCATCGATTATCGAGCCCTGAATGAGGTCATGATCAAGAACAAGTACCCCTTGCCCAGAATAGAAGATCTGTTCGACCAGGTGAGAGGAGCCAGCGTGTTCTCAAAGATAGATCTGAGGTCAGGTTATCACCGGCTCAGGATTCGACCTTCAGACATTCCGAAGATGACATTCATTACCAAGTATGGGTTGTATGAGTTCACCGTTATGTCTTTTGGCCTAACAAATGCACCAGCCTTCTTCATGAATCTGATGAACAGTGTATTCATGGATTATCTTGACAAGTTTGTGGTGTTATTCATTGATGACATTCTTATATATTCTCAAAGTGAGGAGGAGCATGTAGATCATTTGAAGATGGTATTGCAGAGATTGCGAGAGCACCAGCTGTATGCAAAGTTGAGTAAGTGCGAGTTCTGGATCAATGAAGTCATGTACTTGGGTCACATAATCAATGAAGATGGATTAGCTGTGGATCCGAAGAAAGTGACAGACATTCTGAACTGGATAGCGCCAACAGATGCCCGAGGAATCAAGAGCTTCATTGGAATGGCCGTATATTATCGGCGATTCATTGAAGGGTTCTCAAAGATTGCGAAACCGATGACAGCTTTGCTAGACAACAAAGTTGAGTTCAAGTGGACCCAGAAATGTCAAGAAGCCTTCAAAGCGCTGAAAGAGAAGCTGACTACAGCGCCAGTCTAAGTCTTGCCTGATGTGCACAAGCCCTTCTCAGTGTATTGCGACGCTTGTTACACTGGTTTGGGATGCGTGTTGATGCAAGAGGGAAGAGTTGTGGCTTATTCGTCTCGACAGCTGAAGGTTCATGAGAAGAATTATCCAATCCATGACCTAGAGTTGGCAGCAGTGGTTCATGCACTGAAGACATGGAGTCACTATCTGTACGGGCAGAAATGTGATGTTTACACAGACCACAAGAGTCTGAAGTACATATTCACTCAGTCGGAGCTGAATATGAGACAACGAAGATGGTTAGAGTTGATCAAAGACTATGAATTGGAGATTCGTTACCATCCAGGCAAAGCGAACGTAGTGGCAGACGCTTTCAGTAGGAAAAATCAAGTCAATATGATGGTCGCTCATCCGATGCCTTATGAGTTGGCCAAAGAGTTTGACAGGTTGAGTCTCGGATTTCTGAATAACGTGCGAGAAGTGACAGTTGAGTTAGAACCCACCCTAGAGCGAGAAATCAAAGAGGCACAGAAGAATGATGAGAAGATCAATGAAATCCGACAACTGATTCTAGAAGGAAGAGGCAAATATTTTCGGGAAGATGCAGAAGGTGTGGTATGGTTCAAGGACCGTTTGTGTGTCCCCAACGTGCAGTCTATCCGGGAATTGATCCTCAAGGAAGCTCATGAGACAGCTTATTCCATACACCCTGGAAGTGAGAAGATGTATCAGGATCTGAAGAAGAAATTCTGGTGGTATGGAATGAAAAGGGAGATCGCAGAGCATGTGACCACATGTGATAGTTGTCAAAGGATCAAGGCAGAACATTAGAGGCCAGCTGGATTGTTGCAGCCGTTGCGAATTCCTTGGTGGAAATGGGATGAAATTGGGATGGACCTCATAGTCGGATTGCTCCGCACTCGAGCCAACTACGATTCCATTTGGGTAGTGGTGGACCGCTTAACCAAGTCAGCCCACTTCATACCTATCAAGACTAGTTACAGCAGTGCAGTATTGGCGGAGCTATACATGTCCCGGATCGTTTGTCTTCACGGTGTGTCAAAGAAGATAGTGTCAAACAAAGGAACACAATTCACCTCTCATTTCTGGCAGCAGTTGCATGAAGCCTTGGGTACACATCTGAATTTTAGTTCAGCTTACCATCCGCAGACAGACGGTCAGACTGAAAGAACCAATCAAATCCTTCAATGTATGTTGAGAGCCTGTGCGTTGCAAGATCAGCCCGGATGGGACAAGAGTTACCTTATGCACAATTCTCCTATAACAACAGTTACCAAGCCAGCTTGAAGATGTCACCATTTCAGGCGCTTTATGGAAGGAGTTGTAGAACTCCATTGCAATGGGATCAGCCTGGAGAAAAAGCAAGTGTTTGGGCCAGACATTTTGCTCGAAGCTGAGGAGAACATCAAGATGGTTCGGGAGAACCTGAAGATAGCGCAATCAAGGCAGCGAAGCTATGTAGACACAAGAAGGAGAGAGCTGAGTTTTGAAGTCGGAGATTTTGTCTATCTGAAGGTATCTCCTATCAGGGGAGTCAGAAGATTTGGGGTCAAGGGCAAGCTAGCACCCCGCTATGTTGGTCTGTATCAGATTCTCGCAAAGCGTGGAGAAGTGGCCTATCAACTTAGTTTGCCAGAAGGATTGTCAGTGGTGCATGATGTCTTCCATGTGTCTCAGTTGAAGAAGTGTCTATGTGTGCCAGAGGAGCAGTTGCTAGTGGAAGGTCTGGAAGTCCAAGAAGACTTGACCTACATAGAGAAGCCAATGCAGATTCTTGAGACTGCAGACAGAGTCACCCGGAGGAAAACTATTAGAATGTGCAAAGTCAGATGGGGTCACCACTCTAAGGAAGAAGCAACATGGGAGCGTGAAGATGATCTGATGGCCAAGTACCCTGAACTCTTTGCTGGCCAACCTTGAATCTCGAGGGCGAGATTCTTTTAAGGGGGATAGGTTTGTAACGCCCTGAATTTGGGGGTAGATTTTTTTCTTCTTTTTACTCACCAAATTTAGGCATTACTCTCTTTTCTCTTCATATTTCGCTCTTTCTTCCCAATTTCAAAGCAGTATAGCGACTTGTGTCCGTATTGCGCATGAACAAAAACCTAAGTTGACATGAGTGTTGCATCATGCCGAGGCATATTTCTTTGTCTGATGTCGTGTTTAATCGTGTGTTTTGCTTAGTCTCGTTTTGGGTTTCGTTTTGCGATTGGATTCTGATCTGTGGTTGTGCGTGTCGTGGGTTTTTGTCCCACACTATGGCCCAACCCGGTCTGGCCCGGCCCGACCCAGCTCAGCCCGGCCTTGGCTTGCGCGCCCCTGGCGCCCTGCCCCTCCCCTTGCCTCTCTTTCCCTCATTCAATTCTCTCGCGCACAACTCCCTCTCTCTCTCTCCCATCTTTCTCTTCCCTCGTTGTGCCCTAGGTTTTGGAGACGGTGATCGCCGGATTTGGACCCCAAGGTGAGCTCCCCTCCCATCTCCCTCCCTCTCCCTCTCTCTCTCCCTTCCCCCTCCCCTTTCTTCTTCTTTGCGTGCCCCTGCTGCGCTGTCGCGCGCCCCCATGGCCCCCGTGCCCCGCTCCCCCGGTGGCTCGCCTGCGCCCCACGGAACTGCGCCCGCTCCCCTGGCGGCTCGCTCCCCCCCCCGCCACGGCCCGCGCCCCAGTGGCTCGCCTACACCCTGGCGGCCCCGCGCCCCCGTGGCCCTCATGCCCTCGCCTGGCCCCGCGGCCCCGCGTCCCCGGCGGCTCATGCCCCGGAGGCCGTGCCCTCTCCCCCGGCATGGCTCGCATGCCCCGGTGCGGCTCGCGTGCCCCCAGCGCGCGCCACACATTCCCGCACGTGTGACCGTGGTTGCGCGATGTTTAACTTTTGGTTTATTCAATTTTAAATTTGGTTTAGTCGATGTATTGCGTCGCGCGCTTCGCCGCGCGACGATTCATTTTAAATTCACCTTTATTCATGTGCTGCGTCGCGCGCTTCGTCGTGCGACGATCCACTTTAATTTCAAATTATTTAATGTGTGGCGCCGCGCTTCCAGTCGCGCTACGTTTCGTTTTAAATTCAGTTTGGATGACGTATGCCATCGTGCGCTTCGTCACGTGACGCTTGACGTTATTTTCATAATTAGTTCAAGTGTCGTGGCGCGCTCCGTCGCGCGACGATTCGATTTATTCTTAATTTAGTCTAGGTGTTGTGTCGTGCGTTTCGCCACGCGACAATCCTTTTTAAATTTACTTTGGTCCATTTATAATGATTTAACATGGAACATGATTTTATCCGATGTATAGCGCGATGGCCAAATTAATACTATTATGTTTAGAGGACTACTTTGATTTATAATCGCGTAACGTGATAACTTCTCGACTGTAGCCCCGACCGTTACTTTCTCGTTCTCGCTTAGTCGTAGGTGTGAGCTCTACGCCGATCGTCTGTTTATTTATGATATTTTATTGTATGGTGTACTGTTCTTTTGTATTAAATTTGTGGAATGTATGTTTGGACTCGTATAGATAACGGTCAGTAGGTGGAGTTCGAAGGAGTTGCAGGTGAAAACCCTGAGCAACAGCTGGTTGGTGAAGGCAAGTGTCCCTTGACCCATCTATGTCCTACTCATTCTTATAATTCGCTCCCCGCATTTACACAGTTATACCTAAGGATTGACTAGCTTTTGTTTATCTTGTCCTTGTTTACCTATTTTGGTTGGGTTATTTTGGTTTAGCCATATGCTAGTGCTTCACATTAATCAATGAACATGATGAGATTATCTATGATACACTGTTTTCCCTTTTGATTATGATGATATACTTGTGGCATTTAAGGGGACTCGAGCTGTTTCTCGAGTGCCTCTCCGTAAGGACTAATTCGTTGGATGACCACCCGAGAAAACAGTGCAACCATAAGGGTGGAATGGGACACCCTTAGCTGAATAATTAGAGGAACTAAGGTGTAGGTCGCTTCGCTGTCGTGCCGTTAATTGGGCTCAGTGTATGCGGCTCGCTCTACCAAGGGTGGTTTGCCCCTTGGGGAGGTGTGCAGTACATTTAGAAAACCTAACGGGCGGCTACAGCCTCAGGGAATCTTTGTAAAGGCTACATAGTGAAACCCTGTATGTTCACCTTGGTAGTGTTTAAGGGTTTGATCGGCCCGAGGCAAGAGGGAATCACGGCTTGTGGGTAAAGTGCGCAAACTCTGTAGAGTGTTATGAAACTGATATATCAGTCGTGCTCACGGTTATGAGCGGCCAAGGGAGCTCCATTGATTAGACATACTTTGATCCGAGATGTTTGGTTTATAGGTGGTGATGAGGATGATGGTTATGATTATGCTTATGGTAATGGTAAGTGGTATTCTTTCCGTTTGGAAAGGGTACTTTGGGTTAACAACTTGGGTTAATGTTAAAACCTGGCTCTCTACTAGTAAATAATAATCTGACCAACTAAAAGCAACTGCTTGACTTAACCCCACATAAAGCTAGTCCACTACAGCCATACGGGACATATTACTGAGTATGTTGATGTGTACTCACCCTTGCTTTACACACCAAACCCCCCCCCCAGGTTGTCAGCGTTGCAACCACTGCTCAGGAGAAGATGAAGCCGTGGAAGAAGACTTTTAGGAGTTCTAAGAGTACGATGAGTTTTAGGCGTGGGATAGCGGCAACCCCCAGACAGCTGCCTGTGAAGGCCGTGTTTATCTACATTTCTTTTCCGCACTTTGATAAATTGTTAAAGACTATGTGGATGTCTTGGACATCATGATGTAATCGACTATTATACCTTCTTTTATGTTATTATTTGAGCACTGTGTGAAGATGTCCAGTTATGTAACTGCTGTGTACGTGAATTGCTGATCCTGGCATGTACATGGTTCGCATTCGGTTTGCCTTCTAAAACCGGGTGTGACATATAAATTGTACACTAGAAAAGTAACATGTAAATCTATAGAATTAATTTTCATCTCTCGCCCCATGAATTTGAGATAGGCTTATATATACACTTTGTAAAGTTGTGGAATGTCACATTCTAAAAAAATAGCTTATTGCATTAGTTTAATTCAATTCATCAAAATGAAGGGAAACAAACGGGCCCTTACGGATCTTGCTAGAGCCGGCAATGATTAAATTGCAATATGGGTTCACAAAGCCTAGGATCTAGAAAGTTTTAGTGATTTTTAACCTGATAGTGAAGGCACCTGTCACTGCTAGTTCAGACCACCACCCAACATTGGTACAATATACCACTAGGTTCAAGCGACAAACGCAAGTAGAGCTAGCAAACAATAAATGAGGTAGCAAACAATAAACAAACAATAAATGAGGTTCTATCAGATTGCATGGTCCTGAAACAAACAATAAACAAGCGCAAGTAGAGCTAGCAGTGTGTGCTCTGATCACACACTAATAAATGAGCGAGCCAACCAAACAGCGTGTAGATATGTGGTATCGATAGCAGGGTGAAGAGTAATATAGGAGACGCAGCACGATAGCATGGTGTGTGATCAACAATGGTATGGCAACCGACTATTGAAAACAGGTTCATTGCAACACTGATGGACATTTTCCGCACTTATGGTATTTCCATGGTGAACTACAACAGACCATTAGAAAAGTAGAGCGCAGACATGCTGAACTTATGGCCTGGCACTAGCACGCACAAACAGTAGCAAGATGTGCAACATATTATGCATGGACGACTCGAATCCTAATTAGAATGTTGCACGACGCATCAACGCCTTTACAATGTAGGATATGCATGATTCATTCTGCCTCCTATTCCTAACCACTATATATTTTTTTGTTATCGTCTTTGTTCCGGCTGAAAATCATCACAACCACTTATATACTTCTTATGTTTGTGCAATGTTACATTGTAAAGAGTCCTTTTATAGCTAAGTCTTATGCTACCTCTAGCAAACTTTCTATCCCACCTTTTATCCTGCTTCCTATTCCAAACGTTACTATGTGAACAATGCAGTCTGTAGTCAAAATACTGCTTTGCACATCCATATACACACTCTGCTGGAGACAACCTTAGAATGTACTGTTAGAAATTTAGGTACTTTATATTTAATATAGTTTAATCTAATAATAATTTAGCAAATTTGCTATGCCATGCATGTAATACTACTACTCACAATAGTAGCTGATACATATAGAGAAACCATAGTCACCACAACCGAAATTATACTTTATATTTAATTTAATGTAAAAATAATCTAGCAAATTTGCAATGGCATGTATGTAATACTACTACTCACTATAGTAGTTGATACATACACAGAAACCATAGTGACCACAACCAAAATTATACTGAATTTAATAAATTAATATAGTAAATTATATTGAATAGAGAGATTCATGCTTAAGACACTGGTGGCTCCACTCATGAGTCGACATCGTGTGTTGCTCAAAATAGCAAACCATAATCGATACAAATAGTTTTTCGTAGTACTGTCCCTCGAGCATACATGGTGAAGAGGAAAATGACCGTCTGAGGAAACACCAGCAAGAAGACGACGAATAGCGAGTAGTTGTGAAGATGCTCCCTATAAACTAGATCGTGCACACATCCAAGCATGTGTGACAAATGGTGATTCTAGAGGCCTACTATGCAAACACTCCTTACACACAGATGTTTGGGGTGGGGTATTCGAACGCAACTCAACCAAGAAGTGAGATATAACTTTATGTTGTTGTATTCCACCATTCAACAGCTTCCCTATCCTACCTCCTATCACACTCTCTATTTCAAACTCCACTCTAGAAATAGTGCAGTCTATAGTGCAAAATAGTATTTTACATGGCCGTATACACACTCTACTAAGCACAACCTAAGAGCTAGATATAATAGCAAAAGATGGAGGAAGATTAAAATACGAAGTAGTCACTGGATCGTACACTCATTACTTTGTATGTTACATGTCCATCACACATCTATCAATTTAGCTATCTGTCCATGACACCTCTATCAATCCATCGATTAACTCCTCCATTAACCTACTCAAGTGGCAAAACTAGCCCACCTATACATCACGATGAGCGATTAACTCCTCCACTAGCTTATTGCATATGCTAACACTATGGTCCTAGAGAGAGGGAGGGACTAGCAACGGCACAAGGGAGGGGGAGGGGACGATGGTTTTTATGGGGGAGGAGCCGACAGCGGCGACATGAGTGAGGGGGAGGGGACGATGGTTTTTATGGGGGAGGAGCCGACAGCGGCGGCATGAGTGAGGGGGAGGGGACGATGGTTTTAAGAACCGTTGTAACATCTCTTGGGTGTCTTTTATCATGCAGAAAGAATACACAAGTAAATCGAGAATAATCATCAACTATAACAAGACCATACTTACTTTCCACTATGCTAATAAAAGCAACGAGGCCAAGGAGATCCATGTGTGGTAGCTCCAGTGCTCTTGATATGGTCATCACATTATTTGGGTGATGCCCTCCTCCAACTTGCTCCCTACTTGGCAAGCTGCACAAGATCTGTCTTTCTCAAAACAAACATTCGTTAGTCCCAAAATATGCTCGCCCCTAAAAGGCTTATGAAGGTTCTTCATCCCAACATGTGCTAGGCAATGATCGGACGTCCGGGTTATGCGCAGACTGAAACACCGATATCTCACACGAAGAGGTTGCGCACACCTCGAGGGCTAAACACTCGGCGTTAACTCGGCTAAGGAAGCGATCAAACTACAGATAAGCAGGAATGCATGTGCCACGATAAAGGAGGATTTAGGTAGATAGTGATCACAACTTGTAAAGGGATAACCATCTAGTCATTTATATAAGGCCAAGGGGGTATCTCTACAAAAAACATCTCATCCCGTCACATCCCAGCACCACCTCATAGCTCATTAGCCTTATTGTAGCAATCACACACTACTAGATTGGCAGGAGAACTCATCCTCCACCATCCTCAATTCACCTGTAACCCATGCACACCAGTGAAATTCTAATACACAACCTCAACAGGAAGTAGGGTGTTACACATTCCAGCGGCCCGAACCTATATGAACCTTCGTGTGATCCGACGTGCTCCTGCACGTACCATCGAGTCACAGTCAATAATGTCATCCTGCTCAAAAGTATCACGTGGGGAACCTCGTGGTGCGTAATCGGGTTGTAAACACCGACAACTGTCGTGCCAGGTAGGGGGTGCGACGTTGATCCACGATGACTCCATGGCTAACATCTTCAACACCTCAGTCATCTTCAATGCTAGGGAGGTGTTCCACTTTGGATTCCTCTCCTGCATTGCAGATCAAGAAGGTGTCCTGCACTGCATCGTGGATCCATCTAAGAAAATATCTTCTTTGGTGACACCAATTGCGGGGGCGGGTTCGTCTCGCCTGACTCTACCGAGAACTACGCCGCCGAACTCCAATGCACATAAACCTCAACCAACTTCCGCCCCACGCAAGATTGCGCCCGTGTCGGCAGGCCCAGGGCCATAACAACACCTGTAGCTCGACCGATTAAGGTTGCACCCCTGTCACGGCGGACCCCTCTGTCCATGTCATCCACGTGGGTGTGGACCCGGATCACTCGGTGAAAAGGAATGGATAGCCCTGGCACTAGTGTGGCTGCGGGAACCAGACCGACGACTATTCCGGTCACTCCGCCCACATGGGGGATGGCCGAAGCGTGGGACGTAGCTCGAAGCTCTGTGACACCCCAGTGTCACCTAGGGTTCTTCTTTAAGCTAAACCCAACCTATTATCACATGTAAACCTAGTAAAGGAATGGACATCAAATATTAAGAACAAAGATTTATATTGAGTCTTCTCAAACTCTTCTTAATCTTGTCATGAACCTTAAGGAAGGAAAAATCTCAAACCCTAATAAATCCTAAGTGGGCAAATTAAGCATAAAAGGAAATTGGGAGAAATCTTGGGGGGAAAATGCAAATTGTAGAAAAGACCAAATTACAATGTTTTAGCTCACCAAATAACTAACAAATTATAGTAAGAAAGTTTGACCATTTGGTTTTTCCAAAATCCCCAAATCAGCCCTTGAACCATGGTCCCATGGGGAAATTCAGAATTCAGAATTCTGAATTTCAGAACCCTTTCCAAAGATCCTTTGCATTCTTTGTTTTTCAAAACTCAAAACCAGGAAGTTCAAATATCAAAGTTGTTCCAAATTCCCTTGAACACACTCTGGAAAATTTTGAACTCAAACCAAATTCATTTGACACGGTTTTGGCGCAGCTTGACCTCGGGACCAGGCATTCTGACACTAGCACCTTGGTGACGCTACAACTCTCTGTCCCTAGCCTAAAACCGTGTGACGTCCATACACAAAAGACAAAGCAATGTCAGGTGAACAAATCCTTCACAGCGATCTTGCCCAAATTCGCGAAGATTTGTGCCCAATCAGCGTTAGAACTTGGGCAGAGGCAACGGTTCCACGTGTTCGACCGTGGCTGACAGCCCCGGTTCACGCCCGTTCGCGCACCCGCGCTCCCCAGCGCACGCCCGCACGCGCTCGCCGGTCCACGGCCGCCTGTGCACCGCGTCGTGCCTATAAAGCAGCCCCGAGCCTCGGCCATCCCTCCCCGCGTGCTCACAAGTCTTGCCCAAGCCAGAGATCACCGGAATTTGCCCCGAGCACGCCGCGCCACCGCCCGCCAAGCTTTCCAACCCTCGATCGTCGTGGCCAGCTCCCTCCAGTCGCGCCCAAGCCGCACCAACCCCTCGGTTAGCTTCGCCATTAGCCCGTGAAGCTTTCCAAGTCCTCGGACCCGGCAGAACTTCACTGAAAGCCCGAGATTGCCCTCTCCGGACTTCGGTCGCCCGCCTCCGCGCGTGGACCGAGCTCTCCGGTAAGCCATTTTCAAATTCCTTGCACCCACGTCTTCCCTAGCACCCAGTGAAGCTCTCTGACCCGTTTGATTGAACTATTGCGCCGTGAGTAGGCCGGATTCCTCGCCGCCGACGAGCACCTCCGCCTGCGCACGCGGACTGGCCGACTCCGACCATCCCCGACGGCGACCCGCACATCGCCGTGATCCCCGAGACCTCCCCTACATCCTCGACCACCTCACCGGAGCAGCCTCGCCACTGGTAAGCCCCTCCGCCCTTTTCTTCGCCGCGGGTACTGTTCAATTGGGGACAGGATCGCGGGTTCGATTTCCAGAAACCCTAGGGGGTTTTCTGCAAAGCCGTAGACTCAAATGAATAGTGCCCCGGGGACCTGTCTGTAATTCTTTTAAGAACTTTCGCCAGGGACCCCAGCGCAAAATTGTTTTTCTTTAAAGCATTTCAAATTAATCTTTTATTATTCAATAGAAGACTTAGGAAATTCATAACTTGAGAAATACTTAACCAAAATTTGTCAAACCAATTTTGTTGGATGCTAAATATTATGGACTGTCAATTAAAAATACTGAACCCCATGCTTTCTGTTCTAATTTTTAGAGTTTAGAATTAAATACAGAAACTGACCAAACCTTGTTTAATTAAAGAAAAATAGTTATGCTTCTGTACTAGGCTTGAGAAAATTTGTAGATGTTCAAACCTCAATTAAACACTGTTTAAAAATAGTGGGAACCCCAGTATTGAAAATTTAAGTAGGAATATCTATTAAAAATCATTTTGCCCAAAACTTAAGAAAATAAGAAAGGCATTAGAAATTAATGAACAGTGAATGAAATTATTTTTTCTAGCCTACTTAAGTAACAATGAACCTAGGAAAAATAAAAAGACCACTAGTCCAGAACAGATGTAAAGAGAAATGTTTTATTTAGCATTATTCTAACTAGAAAACAATTATTGGAGTTATAAAACCAGAACCAAAATTGTTAATAAAAATCCAGTGGACTTGTAACCACCAAAATTCCACTGCAAAAATAATAAACACCCCAGCCCATCATTTTAAGTAGGGTAAATAAATAGAACATGATAATGAGTCATATTTCAAATAAATCATGAGATACCCAAAATGATGCAATAATGGGCAAATAAAATTTTGCTAGATCAATAATGAGATAGGCCACCAGAGAAAAATGCAAACCCATTTGAAAGATGCACAATAATACCTATTGCCAATACTTTATGAAAAAGGCTATTTAATCCAAATAATTCCTACCACCCCTTCCTTTAAGAAAAAAGACGCCAAACTTCAGAATGAGTGCTCTTGCACAAAATAGAAGCTAGGAAAAATCAGAAATCTGTTGTTTGATATTTTTCAAATATAGTGGTAGTAGAAAGCACCCCTTGTGCTAGAAACTTTGGAAAATCATAATAAAATAACTGTTAAGTATTAATGGCTAGAAATTTGTACAAAGTCATGTTATAGCATCTAGATGCCAGCAAAAATATTTCTTAAGGAATAACCTTCTGTTAAATGATAGTTGTAGTTCAAACCACCCCTTCTGCCCTAATATTTAATAATTTTGTCCAGAAAGAACTACTTACTTTTTAAACCCCAAATTTTGAGACAGAAGATTATACACCAGTAAGAAGCCACTGTAATTTTTCCATAAATTTTGGAAATTTATTTCTATACCTTGTAGTTCAAATCTATCTTAAAAGCGTAAAGGAAATAAGAGGAAGAAAGGAAAATAATAAACCTTGCTTCAATAAGTTCAACTAGAAATCCTATTGAATTCTCACTAAGGCTTTAAAATAAATTCAGGGGAACACCCAGATAGACTTACCACTTAATTTAACTGAGTGTGATCTAAATTACTAAATATACCACAAGAATCTCTAGTAGCAAGAGTGAACCCTATCTAAATTAAGTGACTCTTTCAACACCAAGTCTAATTACTAAAGCACTTATCATGTCATGCATATATATTACTTACTGCATTCATTAGACTGCAATCTAGCTGACGGAGAGTACGTGCTCATCTCCAAGCAAGGAACTGTCCAAGAGGAGGACCAAGAGCCAGCTCCCGAGACTGCCACTGAGGATCTCCCCGGAGCCCCAGCATTTGAAGGCAAGCCCCGATTTTATGCATAACCATAATTCTATATGCTACTTTACTACACTTAATGCTTGTAGGATTGTAATGTGCACTTAAGTGTAGGAGTTGCTTGAAACCTCTAGTTGCATGAACTTAGAAATCCTTTTTGAGATGGATACTAGTATGCTAGGTTGAGTAGCTGCTTTACTAATCAGGATCTCGGTAGAAGTCGAGTGATTTTTCTTGCACTCGCGCAAGGTCAGGAATTGATTGTATTCATCTTGATAACAGGATCTCTAATGGTCTATGGACTTGGATCCAGGGAGGATGCCTTGTTCATGAGACGGGAAAAAAGGATTAAGGATTAATGAGTGGATACCTGAGTCAAGCGTTTGAACGTACTAAGCACATGTCGGGAAATATGGTAACCGATAAACCTAGTACCTGAGTGAAGCCAGGCACAGACTTTATCCCTCACTCGTCCAGAGACTGGGTCTCCCATGCTAGCTATGGTGGGTACAAGTGCGGTCACTGCACGGCGACAGCCGGGGTCAGTGGAGCATTGGATGCCAAGGCGGTGAGCCCTAGCTGCGAATGGGGAATCGATGGGGACAGTTGCCATGTGTTGGGTCGGAGTACCCTGACATGTCGTGTGTTTAGGTTTACCTTGCAAGGATAAAAACCCGCTTCGAATCGTCTGCTTCTCGCAGCTAATGAGACTGCTTGACCCCTTGTACTACATTGAGTAAGAAGTGAAATGAGGTGACATGAAACAATTTGTTGATTGAACTAAATGCTTGTTACCATGTATGCTTAGAAAGAACAAACTTAGTTAATCTAATGATGCTAGAAAAAACTTGATTTCAGATATAGCTAGTGCTTTTGGCAAACCAAACCCCTCAGCCAAACAGTTGCATGGTCTAGAGGTAGAGGAGTAGTTTCCTCACACCGGGTAAGTCTAGCTGAGTATTAGTATACTCAGCCTTGCTTGTGGCACAATTTTTGTAGGTACGTTGCAGGATATGGTTGATGGTGTGACTTGGCCTACCACCCTGCCACCTGGTTGGACGGTCGAGTGGGATGCTGCTTCCACGGGAGAGGAGCAGGAGGAGTAGTGGGCTAGGCCTTGCCCTTTTCCTCGCTATCGAAGACATCGATTATCCGCTGCATTTTATTTGTGAACTTTTATTTGCTACTCAAAAAACTCCGATCTATGTAATAATTCAGTACTTAATTTGAGGTTTCCTATTTTATTGTATTTCTTTTGTGACTCACCTTCGTGTGAGATTATGGTATTTGATCCTAGTTAAGTGGCTTTATCATACTAGATCTGAGGGACTGACGGGTTATTCCGATTTAAGTGTGTTACGGCCCTTGAGGCGTGACTTAGGCACTTAAGCTGGAATAATTCGGGCGGTTCTGCCACAGCTGGTATCGGAGCAAATATCACCACAGAAAAGGACAATAAACCATGAATACCAATTTTCAAAATCTAAAACTTGCTTAGAAAACTGCTAAGAATCGTCAGGACTATACCGCTAGACCTAGGACGAAAGGCCTTAGGGATAGTGGGAGAAATAGGTGGCTAAGTAAGTAGGCCATGTGGGCCAGTACTTAGATTCTTGAAGGATGCGCTAGGAGCACCCTTTATTTTGGAGAGGAGCCGTTATTCTTTTCAGCATGCATGCATTATAAAATTTTGAGGGATTAAGAATTAAAGAAGTAAAAGAATTCAAGCTAACCCACTTCTTTTCAACCATCCAGGCTCTTTTATATTCTTCCTTCCACCATAATCTTTACATCTGATACCCTTCCGCAGATGAATTCACCCACCCCCGCCAGCGGAGGAGACACTCGTTTCAGCTCTGACTTCCTTTCTCACAATGGCTTTCCTTCCATCTTGTGGGAAGTGCTTAACTTCGCCGGTTACCCTATGCCCCCTTTGTACACGGTGCAGTTGTATGAGGAGCATCGGGTACCTCGTTGCCGAGTCTGGCTGACCTTGGAGGCTCATCCCCTTCAGCCGGGTTGGCGTTCCCTTGAATCCGAGACGATTGGATTCAGGACGGACGACACCACTGAAGCAGCAGCCATGAAAACTCTGACGACTTTCTGTGGCTACCATCCCCTGGAGATGGTGATGCACCCCTTGGGACTTTTCCCTGCTGAGAAGAAGGATGACCCCATGTGGTGTAACCGTGTGAGCCACGTGAAGGACGTGTGAGCAATGTATCCTGACTTGGTTGGGAGGGTCACTGTTCAGTGCATGAGTGCGTTGTACCGCCTTCAGGCCCTTCAGAGCGACGCTATGGCACATCTTGCTAACATCCCTCAAACTACCAAGCTCACCCTGGATAGCCGAGAAGATTTTGTGGTCGACTTGTCCTTCGAGTTGGTGGAGAAGGATCTGCAGGTGGAAAGGCTGAGCCAACGTATCACCACCTTGGAGCAGCAGGTGGAGATCCGAGACAACACTATTGATGTCTTGGAGAACTAGCTCCACGATGTGCAGCGGGAACTCGAAGAAGCTAATGACCACCTGGACATGCACCACTTGGAGATGGAGGCCAATGATGCCGGAAGCGAGGAAGAAGAGGCTCCCGAAGAGTTAGGACCAGCCCCTGGTGCCAATGGGACTACCTCCACGATGCCCCCTTTACCCGCATCCAGTGTCGCTTCCACCGCTCAGGGTTGATCAGTCGCTTTGACATTTTAGGCGGATAAAAACCTACGCAAGCTTAGTTAATGGCAGATTTTGGACTAGGCTTACGGGTATTTCCCCTAATTGATGTAACTCTTGAGAACTTTTGAGATCTGTGAGATGTTGTAACCTTGTTATCTTCATTTTGAACCTAATATTATGATTATGGCATTTCCTTCCCATATGAGATAATAGCTTGTTATTCGAAATTGTGAGTTGGGATGATATTGGCGACAATCTATGTTTTCAGATGGCAGCTAGCAGCGTCGCGGGCATAACGAGCAAGTTCCCCCACTGCCTCCTCCAGCTCCCACGGTGCAGGAGCTGATGGCCCAGCAGAATGAGATTCTGCGACAGCTCTTGCAGCGCCAGCCCCACCCCCAGCAGCATGGTGGAGGCCAGCATCAGCGACCTCTGGCAGCGGCAACCTACTAGGAGTTCTTGAGCACGCCGCCACCCCTGTTCACCAAGGCAGAGGATCTGTTGGATGTCGACGTGTGGCTTCGCGTCATTGAGTCCAAGTTTCCCCTCCTCACGGGAGACTGCCCTGATGATGCTAAGGCTCGCTTCGCCGCGCATCAGCTTCGTGGCCCTGCTCGGACATGGTGGGACCACTTTTGTGCTATGCTACCCGCTGATCGTGAAGTGTCTTGGGAGGAATTCAAGACTGCTTTCAGAGGGCACCACATCCTAGCTGGAATTCTTGATCGCAAGTTGAATGAATTTCTGGCACTTAACCAAGGAACCCGCACGGTCTTGCAGTACGCTCAGGACTTCAACGACTTGTGCCAGTATGCAGGTTACCATGCTGATTCTGATGAGAAGAAGAGAGACCGCTTCCGCAGGGGTCTCAACACCAAGCTGCGGGAACGTCTCAACACTGTCCGGGCAGATAGCTTCAATGAGTTGGTCAATCTGGCCATCTCCCAGGAGGATTGCATTGTAGCTCACCAGGCAGAGAAGAAGAGAAAGGCACCAATGGCACCACCATCCGCTCAGGCCCAGAGGTTCAGGATTGTTTCTCACAATCAGAGCAGGGGTTTTCAACAGCAGGCAGGCAGATGGGTGATCAGGCCACCTCAGCAGCAGCAGCCGGCACCCAACCGCTTTCCAGCTCCCGCCCCAAGGAACAACCAACCTCCGCAGCAGCAACAGTTCCACCAGGGCAATGGGAACAAGTGCTTCACTTGTGGCAATGTGGGCCACTATGCCAAGAATTGTCCAAGGAATCAGCAGAGGCAGCTGCCAGCGCCAAGTCAAGAAAAGGGGAGGAAGCACAAGGTGCAAGTCAGGCATGGGAAGCTCAACTTCACTACTCTGGAGGAAGTACCTGAGGGAGCCCCCATCATGACTGGTACCTTTTCAGTTTTTAATCAACCTGCATTAATTCTGTTTGATTCTGGTGCATCTCATAGTTTCATTAGCCAGAAGTACAGTGCTAAATGCAAATTGCCCTTCTGTCATGCAAAAGGGTCATTTATGATAACCACACCTGGGGGTAAAACTATAACCAACCAATTAATCCGAAGTGTGCCTATTCAACTGGGAAGCCGCATTATCAAAACCACCCTTCTTGTGTTGGGTTTGGAAAGCGTGGATATTATTCTGGGCACTAATTGGATGAACCTGCACCAAGTAGTGCTTGATGTGGCCAGCCGCATCGTGGAAGTCAATTCCCCGTTCTGTGGGAGTTTCACCTTAATTCTGCCCAACCAAGGTTCTACTCAGTCATGTGCTTTCTCTATGACAGAGTTACCTCTGAAGAAGATTCCAGTGGTCTGTGAGTATGCAGATGTCTTTCCTGATGAATTTCCAGGAATGCCACCAGACCGGGACATTGAGTTCGCCATCGAGTTGCAACCGGGAACGACAACTATATCCAAGAGGCCTTACCGGATGTCACCCACTGAGTTGGCAGAGTTGAAGAAGCAATTGCAAGAGTTGCTGGACAAGGGATTTATTCGCCCAAGTACTTCGCCTTGGGGATGTCCAGCCTTGTTCGTGAAGAAGAAAGATGAAAGCTTGAGGCTGTGTATAGATTACCGCCCTCTTAATGCGGTGACTATCAAGAATAAGTATCCTTTGCCTCGTATTGATGTTCTTTTCGATCAGTTGGTCAGAGCCAAGGTGTTTTCCAAGATAGATCTTCGCTCCGGCTATCATCAGATCAAGACATGGGCAAGTGATATTCCGAAGACGGCTTTCTCAACCAGATATGGGCTATATGAATTCTTGGTGATGTCCTTCGGGCTGACAAATGCACCAGCATATTTTATGTATCTAATGAATTTTGTTTTCATGCCTGAATTGGACAAATTCGTAGTGGTCTTCATCGATGATATCTTGGTGTACTCAAAGAACAAAGAAGAACATGTCGGGCATTTGCATGTAGTGCTTCAACGTCTGCGAGAGCACCACCTTTATGCCAAGTTGTCAAAATGTGAATTTTGGCTAAAGGAGATCAAATTCTTGGGTCACACTATCTCTCAGGCAGGTATAGCTGTTGATCCTGATAAAGTGCAGGAGGTGATGAACTGGAAGCCACCCACGACTGTCCGTCAGATTCAGAGTTTTCTGGGATTAGCTGGTTATTACCGAAGATTCATTCCGGATTTCTCTCGAATTGCGAAGCCCATAACTGAGCTGTTGAAGAAAGAAGCCAAGTTTGTTTGGGGTCAGAAGTGCGAAGATGCCTTCCATGCACCGAGGCAACACCTAACCACAACACCAGTATTAGTGCAACCCAACAGCAGCAAGCCTTTTGATGTGTATTGTGATGCCTCTGGCACTGGACTAGGTTGTGTCTTGATGCAAGACAATCGAGTCATTGCTTATGCCTCAAGAGCACTCAGGCCTCATGAGCAGAATTATCCCACTCATGACCTTGAGTTGGCAGCAGTGGTTCATTCATTAAAAATGTGGAGGCAGTATTCGATGGGAACCCACTGTAACATCTTCACTGATCATAAGAGCCTTAAGTATATCTTTACTCAGGCTGATCTCAACATGAGACAGAGAAGATGGCTAGAGATGATCAAGGATTATGACCTGGAGGTACATTATCACCCAGGAAAGGCCAATGTGGTAGCAGATGCCTTGAGTCGGAAGTTGCAGTGCAATTGTGTTCTGATGGATTCTCGTATTGACACCTTGTGTGATGAGTTGTGCAAGATGAAGATTGAAGTAATTCCTTCTGGTGCTTTGTCTCACATTTCTGTTGAGCCAGCTTTGCAAGACCAGATCATCATGGCCCAGCTTAGTGACAAGGGAGTGCAGATTATCAAGGAGAATCTCCATCAGAAGACCAAGAAGTATAAATGTTTCCGCCAAGATGGAAAGGGTGTCTTATGGTTTGGAAGCAGATTGGTGGTTCCTAAAAATGAGGATCTCAAGAAGAGAATCTTGGATGAGGCCCATCTCTCCAAATTCTCCATGCATCCAGGGAGCACCAAAATGTACCACGATCTGAAGCCCTTGTATTGGTGGACCAGAATGAAGAGGGAGATAGCCCGATATGTATCAGAATGTGACACCTGTTAGAGGATAAAGGCAAGCCACTTGAAAATCAGTTGGAGCCTTGCAGCCCCTGTCCATACCTTCGTGGAAATGGGAAGACATCAGCATGGATTTCATAGTGGGTCTGCCCAACACCTCTCGTCATCATGATTCGATTTGGGTTATTGTGGACCGACTGACGAAAGTGGCACATTTTCTCCCAGTGCACACCACTGATAAGGCTCAAAAGTATGCAGAGTTGTACATTGACCGGATCGTGTGTTTGCAAGGATTGCCCAGGACCAATGTTTCTAACCGAGGAGCCCCAATTGTTGCCAGATTTTGGGAACAACTGCAAGAGTCTTTGGGAACCAAGCTAATCAGAAGTTCGGCTTACCACCCATAGACTGATGGTCAAACCGAGAGGGTAAATCAAATTCTTGAAGACATGCTGAGAGCTTGTGCAATTGATTGTGGCAAGAACTGGGATAAGCACCTCTCCTTGGCAGAGTTTGCTTATAACAACAGTTATCAATCCAGCCTAAAGATGGCACCCTTCGAAGCTCTCTATGGGAGAAGATGCAAAACACAACTCAATTGGTCTCAGCCTGGAGAAAGAGAAGTTTTCGGACCTGACTTAGTGACTGAAGCCGAAAGGAAGGTCAAACTAATCAGGAAGAATCTAGAAGCTGCTCAGGCCATGCAAAGGAGTTACCATGATAAGAGAAGGAAACCTCTCCAGTTCAAGGTGGGAGATTTCGTTTATCTCAAGGTATCACCCACCAAGGGAGTGCAAAGGTTTGGGATCAAAGGCAAGTTAGCCCCTCGCTACATCTGACCTTATGAGATCATAGAAGCATGTGGACCCATGGCATACAAGTTGAAGTTAACTCTAAAAATGTCTGCCATCCACAGTGTGTTCCATGTATCTCAACTGAGGAAGTATGTTCGATTGCCGACTGAGATCATAGCAGAACCAGAATTGGTAATAGAACCAGATCTATCGTAGCAAGAGTACCCTTCCAAGATTCTGGATTGCAAAGAAAGATCAACTCGGGCAAAATCAATCAAGATGTATAAGATCCAATGGAGTAATCACTCAGAGGAAGAGGCTACTTGGTAGACTGAAGAATTTCTGCGTTCCAACTTTCCAGATTATCTGCCTAAGGAAATTGGTACGTATTCATGCCCAACCCCTCCTCCTGCCTTCGAGTCTAAAATTCGGTAATATAATCTTGAATTGAAAAGAGTAAGTTGTAAAGCAAAATTCTAAAGGACTTCCTTCTGAAGTTGCAAAGAGAATGACATTTGAAGAGCAGTTTGCCTTAATAAAGAAAGTATCCACTTCAAGTAAGTCTCACCCTTCGCTTCACCCCGGTAGGACTCCGACCCGAATCTCGGGACGAGATTCCTTTAAGGGGGGAAGGTTGTGACACCCCAGTGTCACCTAGGGTTCTTCTTTAAGCTAACCCCAACCTATTATAACATGTAAACCTAGTAAAGGAATGGACATCAAAGATTAAGAACAAAGATTTATAGTGAGTCTTCTCAAACTCTTCTTAATCTTGTCATGAACCTTAAGGAAGGAAAAATCTCAAACCCTAATAAATCCTATGTGGGCAAATTAAGCATAAAGGGAAATTGGGAGAAATCTTTGGGGAAAAATGCAAATTGTAGAAAAGACCAAATTACAATGTTTTAGCTCACCAAATAACTAACAAATTATAGTAAGAAAGTTTGGCCATTTGGTTTTTCCAAAATCCCCAAATCAGCCCTTGAACCATGGTCCCATGGGGAAATTCAGAATTCTGAATTTCAGAACCCTTTCCAAAGATCCTTTGCGTTCTCTATGTTTCGAAACTCAAAACCAGGAAGTCCAAATATCAAAGTTGTGCCAATTTCCCTTGAACACACTCTAGAAAATTTTGAACTCAAACCAAATTCATTTGACACGGTTTTGGTGCAGCTTGACCTCAAGACCAGGCATTCTGACACTGGCACCTTGGTGACGCTACAACTCCCTGTCCCTAGCCTAAAACCGCGCGACGTCCATACACAAAAGACAAAGCAATGTCAGGTGAACAAATCCTTCACAGCGATCTTGCCCAAATTCGCAAAGATTTGCGCCCAATCGGCGTTAGAACTTGGGTAGAGGCAACGGTTCCACGTGTTCGACCATGGCTGACACCCCCGGTTCAAGCCCGTTCGCGCACCCACGCTCCCCAGCGCACGCCCGCTCGCGCTCGCCGGTCCACGGCCACCTGTGCACCGCGTCGTGCCTGTAAAGCAGCCCCGAGCCTCGGCCATCCCTCCTCGCGTGCTCACAAGTCTTGCCCAAGCCAGAGATCACCGAAATTTGCCCCGAGCACGCCGCGTCAACGCCCGCCAAGCTTTCCAAGCCTCTGCCGCCATGGCCAGCTCCCTCCAATCGCGCCCAAGCCGCACCAACCCCTCGGTTAGCTTCGCCATTAGCCCATGAAGCTTTCTAAGTCCTCGAACCCGGCAGAACTTCACCGAAAGCCCGAGATCACCCTCGCCGGACTTCGGTCGCCCGTCGCTGCGCGTGGACCGAGCTCTCCGGTAAGCCATTTTCAAATTCCTTGCACCAACGTCTTCCCTAGCACCCAGTGAAGCTCTCTGACCCGTTTGATTGAACTGTTGCGCCGTGACTAGGCCGAATTCCTCGCCGCCGACGAGCACCTCCGCCTGCGCACGCGGACCGGCCGACTCCGACCATCCCCGACGGCGACCGCACATCGCCGTGATCACCGAGACCTCCCCTACATCCTCGACCACCTCACCGGAGCAGCCTCGCCGCCGGTAAGCCCCTCCGCCCTTTTCTTCGCCGCGTGTACTGTTCAATTGGGGACAGGACCGCGGGTTCGATTTCCAGAAACCCTAGGGGGTTTTCTGCAGAACCGTAGACTCAAATGAATAGTCCCCCGGGGACCTGTCTGTAATTCTTTTAAGAACTTTCGCCAGGGACCCCAGCGCAAAACTATTTTTCTTTAAACCATTGCGAATTAATCTTTTATTATTCAGCAGAAGACTTAGAAAATTCATAACTTGAGAAATACTTAACCAAAATTTGTCAAACCAATTTTGTTGGATTCTAAATATTATGGACTGTCAATTAAAAATACTGAACTTCATGCTTTTTGTTCTAATTTTTAGAGTTTAGAATTAAATACAGAAACTGAGCAAACCTTGTTTAATTAAAGAAAATTAGTTATGCTTCTGTACTAGGCTTGAGAAAATTTGTAGATGTTCAAACCTCAATTAAACACTGTTTAAAAATAGTGGGAACCCCAGTATTGAAAATTTAAGTAGGAGTATCTATTAAAAACCATTTTTGCCCAAAACTTAAGAAAATCAGAAAGGCATTAGGAATTCATGAACAGTGAATGAAATTATTTTTCCTAGCCTACCCAAGTAACAAAAAACCTAGGAAAAATAAAAAGACCACTAGTCCATAATAGAATTAAAGAGAAATGTTTTATTTAGCATTGTTCCAACTAGAAAACAATTATTGGAGTCATAAAAGCAGAACCAAAATTGTTAATAAAAATCCGGTGGACTTGTAACCACCAAAATTCCACTGCAAAAATAATAAACACCCCAGCCCATCATTTTAAGTAGGGTAAATAAATAGAACATGATAATGAGTCATATTTCAAATAAATCATGAGTAACCCAAAATGATGCAATAATGGGCAAATAAAATTTTGCTAGATCAATAATGAGATAGGCCACCAGAAAAAAATGCAAACACATTTGAAAGATACACAATAATACCTATTGCCAATACTTTATGAAAAAGGCCATTTAATCCAAATAATTCCTACTACCCCTTCCCTTAAGCAAAAATATGCTAAACTTCAGAATGATTGATCTTGCACAAAATAGAAGCTAGGAAAAATTAGTAATCTTTTGTTTGATATTTTTCAAATATAGTGGTAGTAGAAAGCACCCCTTGGGCTAGAAACTTTGAAAAATCATAATAAAATAACTTATAAGTATTAATGGCTAGAAATTTGTACAAAATCATGTAATAGCATCTAGATACCAGCAAAAATATGTCTTAAGGAATAACCGTCAGTTAAATGATAGTTGTAGTTCAAACCACCTCTTCTGCCCTAATGTTTAATACTTTTGTCCAGAAAGAACTACTTACTTTTTAAACACCAAATTTTGAGACAGAGGATTATGCACCAGTAAGAAGCCACTGTAATTTTTCCAGAAGTTTTGGAAATTTATTGCTATACCTTGTAGTTCAAATCTATCTTAAAAGCGTAAAGGAAATAAGAGGAAGAAAGGAAAATAATAAACCTCGCTTCAATAAGTTCAACTAGAAATCTTATTGAATTCTCACTAAGGCTTTAAAAAGAATTCAGGGGAACACCGAGATAGACTTACCACTTCATTTAACTGAGTGTGATCTAAATTACTAAATATACCACAAGAATCTCTAGTAGCAAGAGTGAACCCTATCTAAATTAAGTGACTCTTTCACCACCAAGTCTAATTACTAAAGCACTTATCATGTCATGCATATATGTTACTTATTGCATTCATTAGACTACAATCTAGCTGACGGAGAGTACGCGCTCATCCCCGAGCAAGGAACTGTCCAAGAGGAGGACCAGGAGCCAGCTCTCAAGACTGCCACTGAGGATCTCCCCGCAGCCCCAGCATTTGAAGGCAAGCCACGATTTTATGCATAACCATAATTATATATGCTACTTTACTACACTTAATGCTTGTAGGATTTGTTGGGACCATGCTTCGTCGCCGAAGGTCCTGCAGGAAGAAACAGCTTCGGCTAAAGCTGCTTATACATGATGACCGAAGCTACCACTCATGAAGCTTCGGTGTTATAGCATGTCCGAAGACGGAGGATCCAACCGACTTAAAGATAGAATGACCTTTTAGCCCATAAGGGTCTGAGTCATTGTTGTAAACTTTTATAAGGGGCATGATTGTAAATTCCTTACAGGCTGTGTCCTGTGTCTATAAATAGTGAACAATATTCCTTTACTGTTCACGCATTCCGGTAATTGCAATCGCATTGCTCGGGAATTATTATCTGTCAAGGCAAAGGTATAAATGTACTTAAACATTATGTTCTAACATTTTAGATTCATATAATAAAATATGTGAATGATGTTACCTATTTCTGATACATCTATCTTTAATGTTTCATGTTTTATATATTATTTCATATTATTTTGTAAGTTTAATCACGAAGGTACGACCTTCGTGATATTCTACTCATGGTCTTCGTCCGAAGTTCATTAAATCCTTGGGGAGATAATGCTTCAGCGGACGAAGGGCATTAATATTTAATATTTTATGTTGCCTTGTTCTTAAGGCAAAGCATTTGAGAACAAGTCCCCAACATTGGCGCCCACCTCCGGTGAACTCACTTCCACTTTCCTGAGACAATGGCTTCGTTCAAGAACCAAGCTGGAACTGCTTCGGCTCCGAAGCTGATTCTCCCGATAACAGGCGGTTCATGCTCAGAGCCAGCTAACAAGAAACAAAAGAAGGAGGCACAGAGAAGAGTACAACATGTAGGGGTACAAGGACCCTTCATCAAGTCAAGATGGTCTCACATTCCAATTACCTTCTCTCAAGAGGATCTCCAGCTCAAGGATTACCCACACAATGATGCTATGGTTATCTCTTGTGTGATCAAAGGATTTCTGGTCCATAATGTTTTGGTTGATACAGGCAGTGCAGCTGATATCATATTTGCTAAGGCCTTCAGACAGATGCAAGAGCCCGAAGACAAGATCCATGATGCCACACATCCCCTTTGTGGCTTCGGAGGAAGGCAGATTGTAGCACTTGGAAAAATCACAATGCCAGTAACCTTCGGATTTATCAACAACACAAGGACTGAACAAGTTGTGTTCGATATTGTTGACATGGAATACCCTTACAATGCAATCATTGGTCGTGGTACTCTCAATGCCTTCGAAGCAATTCTTCATCCAGCATATCTTTGCATGAAGATACCTTCGGACCAAGGACCTATTGCCATTCATGGAAGTCAGGAAGCTGCCAGAAAGGCCGAAGGAAATTGGACAGACTCAAAAGCAATCCATAACATAGATGGAGCTGAAGCTTGTGAGCAGTACAAGTTTAGAAGGGAGAAAGCTGCTTCGGCCGATCAGCCGAAGCCCATGCTTTTATGTGAGGACATAGCAGAGCAGAAGGTGCTATTGGGATCCCAACTGTCTGAAGAACGGGAGAAAACCTTGATAAGATTTCTGTTCAACAACAAAGATGTTTTTGCATGGTCAGCTAATGATCTTTGCGGAGTCAACAGGGATGTTATTGAACACTCGCTCAATGTTGACCCATCCTTTAGACCTAGAAAGTAGAGGCTTCGGAAGATGTCTGATGATAAGGCCGAAGGTGCTCGAAATGAAGTAAAAAAGGCTCCTCATTGCCGGAGTTATCAGAGAGGTAAAATACCCAGAATGGCTGGCTAACACTGTTATGGTAAAAAAGGCCAATGGTAAATGGAGAATGTGTATTGATTTTACTGATCTCAACAAGGCATGTCCGAAGGACGAGTTTCCATTGCCAAGGATAGATTCTCTAGTTGATGCAGCAGCTTCATCAGAGCTTATGAGTCTGCTGGATTGTTATTCAGGCTATCATCAAATTTGGATGAAGAAGGAGGATGAGCCAAAATCCAGCTTCATAACCCCTAGTGGAACATATTGTTACCTTTGGATGCCCGAGGGGCTCAAGAATGCTGGAGGAAGCTTCAGCAGAATGACAGCGAAGGTTCTTCATTCTCAGATAGGCAGAAATGTGCTAACTTATGTTGATGATATCATTGTAAAAAGCACGAAGCAAGATAATCACATTGCTGATCTGCAGGAGACCTTCGCTAATTTTAGACAGGCCGGTTTAAAGTTGAATCCAGAAAAATGTGTCTTCGGAGTGAAGAAAGGGAAATTTCTTGGCTGTCTAGTTTCAACAAAAGGGACTGAGGCTAACCCAAATAAAATCGAAGCTATCCTTCGAATGGAACCACCAAGTATAAAAAAGGGGGCTCAAAGATTGACAGGAAGACTGGCATCTCTCAATAGATTTATATCTAGATCAGTAGAGAGAAATTTACCATTTTTCGAAGTGCTGAAGTCAGCCGAAGTTTTTCAATGGGGACCAGTTCAGCAGAAAGCCTTCGAAGAGCTGAAGCAATATTTGATATACCTAACAACACTAACTCCACCAACGCCAGGGGCTCCTCTGTTGTTATATGTGGCAGCTTCGCACTCAGTGGTAAGTGCAACACTTGTCCAGGAGAAGCTTGAAGGCCAAGTCAAAAAGCAAGCCCCAATATACTTTGTATCCGAAGTTCTTAGTTTATCAAAGAAAAATTATACAGAATTGGAGAAGGTGCTGTATGCTGTTTTGATGGCCTCCAGGAAGCTTCGGCATTATTTTCAGGCATACAATATAGTTGTTCCTTCTTCACAACCGTTGAAGGATATTATGAGAAATAGAGAAGCTACTGGAAGGGTTGGAAAATGGGCTGCGGAACTCAATGAATTTTGTATTGATTATGTGCATAGATCTTCGATTCAGTCCCAAGCATTGATAGACTTCATTGCTGACTGGACGCCAGGGGCTCAGGAAGAAGAAGCCAGTAAAGATGCCGAAGCCTAGACAATATTTTGCGATGGATCTTGGGGAACCTTCGGAGCAGGAGCAGCTGTTGTGTTGGTCGCACCTTCCAAAGTTAAAACTTGTTATGCAACAAGACTTGATTTCAGTTGCACAAATAACATTGCTGAGTACGAAGCTTTACTCATGGGTCTTCGAAAGCTAAAGGCAATGGGAATCAGAAGGGCGGTTCTTAAAACTGATTCCCAGGTTATTTCTGGTCATATTGACAAAAGTTATAAAGCAAGGGATCCAAAGCTCGAAAAATATTTAGACACGGTCCGAAGGATTGAGGCTTCCTTTGAAGGCTTTTCTGTTAAAAATATTCCTCGTGGAGAAAATGAATATGCTGATTTATTAGCTAAGTCAGCAGCACAGGGGCTGCTATTACCTTCGGAGGTATTTTTCAAAACAATAAAAGCACCTTCGGTTGAGCTTCTTGAAAGAGCATTCCTCAACATATCCCCTGTTTATAGTGAAGACTGGAGAACTGAGATCATCTCTTTCCTTCAGGGTAACTGTCTTTTAGATGACGAAGCTTATAACAGGAGGATAGAGGAAAGAGCTCGACCATATGTTATAATAGAAGGGGAACTATACAAGCGTGGGGTCTGTTCTCCGTTACTCAAGTGTTTATCCAGAGCCGAAGGTATAGAATTGATGAAGGAAATACATGCAGGCGTATGTGGATCTCACATTGGATCTAGGCCTTTGCTTGGAAAAGTTTTTCGTCAAGGATTTTATTGGCCAAAGGTAGCTTCGAATGCAGCGAAATTAGTCCAAAAGTGCGAAGGTTGTCAGAAATGTGCAAGAGATCAAAAACAACCTTTGTCTTTAACTCAGTTAATACAACCCACTTGGCCGTTGCAAAGGTGGGGCCTTGATTTGTTAGGTCCGTTACCACCAGCACAAGGGAACTTAAGATATGTTGTAGTGACAGTGGAATATTTTTCTAAATGGATTGAGGCAAAGCCTTTAGCCACAATAACTTCGGTCACTATTCAAAAGTTTTTCTGGCAAAATATTGTTTGTCGCTTCAGAGTGCCGAAGGCCATTACTGTGGATAATGGGACACAGTTTGATTCCGAAGCTTTCAGAGAATTTTGCGATTAAATTGGCACGAAGATCCATTTCGCATCAGTCCGACATCCGGAGTCAAATGGACTTGTTGAAAGAGCTAATGGCATCATAATGACAGGAATAATGAAGTTAATCTCCAATCAGCCCAGGGGAAAGTGGCCAGACGAATTAATCAAAGTGGTGTGGAGCCACAACACAACAGTATCAAGATCAACAGGCTTTACACCATTCAAACTATTGTTTGGTGACGAAGCAATAAGTCCGGAAGAAGCCAAAGCAGGATCAATAAGAATAGTAGCTTTGGCAAAAGACGAAGCTGAAGCTGATTACTCTGTGGAACAAGATGCTATAGAGGGGATCAGGCTTCAAGCTGTGGAAAACATTAACAAATACCAAGCTGAAACAATAAAATGGCGTGATAGAAAGGTTAGGCTAAAGAACATTGAACCAGGACATTTGGTGCTTCGAAGAGTTGCCAACCCAGAGACAGTAGGCAAATTACAGCTGAAGTGGGAAGGACCTTTTCTGGTAGTATCTTCGTCAAGACCCGGTTCCTACAGATTGAAGGATATGGACGGCAACGACATTCCTAGATCATGGAATGCGGACGAGCTTCGGCGATATTATGTATAGCTTGATGCAATTTTTTCTGTTTTTTTTTGTGGCACCCTTTTCCTTTCCAAAGGGGGAGAAAGGTTTTTAATGGGGCCACAACATGTAATTTTTCTTTTCTTTATTTAAATTCTATAAGAACAATATCCCCCAAAGATGTAAATGTAAAAACTGAGAACGCGTCGTCGAGTGTAAAGGAAAGAGAAAAGAAAACAGAGAGAAGCTCAAAGGTCGTTCCTAACGGAATGCAGAGCTTACAGCGAAAAATAAACATTGATTCCGCCGAAAGTAAAAGGCGAAGAAGCTCCTAAGGGAGGCTTACAGCGAAAAATAAACGCTGATTCCGCCGAAAGTAAAAGGCGAAGAAGCTCCTAAGGGAGGCTTACAGCGAAAAGTCAGCGCTGATACACCGAAAAGTAAACGGTGAAGCCGAAAAATAAACGGCAAAAAGATTTGAGTCATTCCCAAGGGAATGAGGGCTATGATTATGGTTTTTGGATGTACATTCGGATAATCATTTGCACAATGCATTACATCATGACATTTGCATTCATAAACATTCATTTAGACATATATAGGATCATCATTATCATACCATATAGAAAAGGCAGATGCTTCGACTATGAGGAAAAACTTCGGAGAAAGAGGAAATTTTCATGCTTCGTTGTGTACGAAAAGAAGGGAAGGTGTTTTTCGCCTTCGGCTCAAAAGTGAAGTTTCGTTCACAGCAAAGCAGATTGTACACGGATAAAGGAGAAAAGATATATTACAAGGTATGCACGAATTTACATAAGTTTTTTCCACAATTATATTACAAAGATTTCTCCAGAATTTTTTGCAGGAAAGTCTTTTACACCAACTGTTAAGCTTCAGCCCGTCATTCTTCAGCTTCATCATCCTGCACATATTAAAGCAGAATATGAAAGGTGCAAATTTCAACGAAAAGGTAAAAGTAACAAGTATAAGTTTCTCACCGGCTTAAGGTGGCTCCGAGCTTCGTCACCAGCCATTTTTCGCCCGCCATTTACCCAAATCTGGGTCATAAATCTGTTTCCAATGCTTCGGGCTAGGCTTGGGATGTCAACCAAATCTGCTGGTGACAAGCTGAAGTTTGGCCTATTTACAATTTTTCCGTGCGTACAGCCAGCCTTCAGGAAAGCGGTGGCTGTGCCTCGAGAAGCTAGCAAGGCGCAGAAGTCAGCATGCCCAGCAATAACTTCGTCAAGTGCATCAACCTCGCCTTCAATGTATTCCAAGGTGCTGGGCAGGTTTTCAGCTGAAGGTGTAAATTTATCAGAGCTGGCTCCAATTGAGTGAAACACATCCTTCAGCCACTGCACGCATCGGCTGCCGAAATTTAAGCATTTCTCCTGAAGCTCCTTCAATGATTTTTGCAAATTTGAATTCTTCTCGATTTCGGTCTTGAGACTTGTTTCGAGGTTCTTCTTTTCCTGCTCAGATTTTTCTGACTTTTTGAGTAATTCATTGTTTAACCTGTTATTTTCGGCTTGGGCTTCAGCCAATAAACCTTCCATAGAATGAATGTCGAAATCCTTCTTCCAAGGCAGCTTCGTGATCTTTAACTTTGATTTCAAGATTTTGAACAACGGAGTCTTTTTCCTTCAGAGCAGCTTCGTAATTTTTGACTTTATTTTCTAGATCCTTGATGGTAGCTTCGTTCTTTTCATCCTCAAGATCTTGTTGCATTCTCAGCACTTTACTTAGAAGTATACTCTGCCAAAACAACCTTCGTCAGAAAACAACTTAATTCAAAATAAAAAAATATAATAATAAAAAATCGAGAGTTTTTTACCTTGAAATTAGCATAGAGCAGGCTACCGGCGATATGCTGTCGCTGGTATCTGCAGAGGTCCGCTTCTATCTTCGGCAGGCCAACGCTTTTGGAGAAGGTCCTAACAACCTTGGCCTCGGTTCGGTTCTAAAGGCATCTCAGCTTCCCTTCATTGACTCCACCAAATAGCAGAGACCCTGGTTTGTATCCACAGGATATAACATATTTCTTCAGCTCTTCTTTTTCAGCGTCTGACAACCCTTGTCCAAGTACATCTTGAAAATTAAAATTTTCTTTTTCCAAAATGTCTTCAATCTGCTCTTTTCCATATTCTGTTGCCGTGTTCACTGCAACCACATCAGCTTCTTCTTCAGCCATTCTCAGAAGCATATTGTCAATATCATCAAGTGTAGTTTCCAGGTTAGGATCTTCGTTGGTCCCGGTTTCGGCCCCGATGACTTCGGCTTCAGTGCTTGCTCCGGTAGCTTCGGCTATGGTGGCTTTGGCTCCGGTGGTTTTGGCTCCGGTGGCTTTGGCTCCCCCGGTTTCGGCTCTGGTGGTTTCGGCTCCGATGGCTGTGGGATCAGCAGTGACAATTTTTGACGCCGAGGTCGGTGGCTGTGTCTGATGAATGACATCTGCCACTTGGATAATTCTTCGTTTTTTCGGCTTTGCGGGACTTTCTGCTGCCGAAGCTTCTTTGCCCTTCTGAAAAAACTTCGTCAGTTCTGGCGCCAGCGGACTTAGCTTGACAGGCAAAGGTTCAGTCATTACCTTCAGAATCTCTTCCACTTCGGCAGCAGAAGGTGTCGCAGGAGCTTCCTCCTCCCGGGCCGATGTCTTTGGTGTTGGAGATGCAGGTTTTGGAGATGCAGCTTTTCTTTTCTTTGAAACAGCTACCTTCGGTCCAGGGCTCAGTTTTTCAGAAATTTCTTTTTTCCTTTTTGGCCAATTTGGTGCTTTCTTTGTCCAGGGCGCTGGCAATCCTCTTTCTCTTCGGGCCTTCGGCATCTCCGCCCAGTTGTTCATAATCAGGGTAATCAAAATTCAAAGCATCTAGCACACGATTCAATCTTCGCTTCGGACGGGTGCCGAAGGCTGCAGTCATCAACTGATCTTCTTTCTTAGAATAATTTCCGAGGATATCGTTGCACATAATCTCGATTGTGTCCAACCACTCTTGGCAGGGCTTTTTAAAGTGTTTCTTAAACTTGTAGTAATACGGCAATCGAACAAGTTCTCCTTTTTTCTTTTCTCCCTCCAGCTTCGGCATCTCCCAATCCCTCATTGTTGGGAACACTTTAAAAGCCAGAAATTCCTGCACCAAGTCTCTAGTGCCAATATGATCTGAAATCACGCGAAATTCAGCCAAAGCAATTTGGCTCGGGCTCCCCCTTATCATGTTGCATCGGGGCCTCGTTTCTCCGAAGGTTAGCTCTAGTGGACTCTGGACCAATTTATCTTCATCTTTATCAACTTTAACATAAAACCACTCAGATTTCCATCCGGCTGGCCATTTGCTTCGGTAGCTTATCACTGGAAACTTCGTAGTCTTGCGATAAGCAAAGTTGTAACATCCAAAATTCTCATGAAGACCATCTCCTCTGGCTTTAGTCTGATAGTGTAGTTCATGGACTTGGCAGAAACCTTCACCGAACGGTTCCACTCCCTGGCTACGAAGGGCCCAAATATAAACTCTCAATCTAACAATAGCGTTAGGGGTCAGCTGATGAAGGTAAACCCCAAACTTCTTCAACACATCAGCAATCATCCCATTCAAAGGAAATCTTAATCCTGCTTTGAAGAAGCTTTTGAACACAACCACCTCATTCTTTTCCGGCTTTGGAGTAATCTCCTCCCCGCCAAAACGAACCAGCTCCTTTTTTGTTTCACTAAAGTAGCCCAGCTTCACCATTTTTGGAAGATCAGCTTCAGAGATGGTGGACTTTCCAAAGTCCAAATGACTAGGTTTGCTTGGCATCCCGCAGCTGTACTCATTTTCGGAACCAACTTCTTCAACATCAGCTTGCGTTGCTTCGGCAACAGGTGTGTCCTCTGATGGAACCAGCCCAGAGCGCCTCATCGCTTCAGAAATCGGAACAGTTTCAACGGCTTCGGTCTCGTCTCCATCACGCTCAATCCTAGCAGTGGAGCGTATTCTGGCCATTTGATTTTAAATTTTCTTGAAATTTTTTTTGGAAGTCAATAACCTTTTTTCCGAAGCTATCCTCGTGACGAAGCACAATCCAAACTGGAGCTTCGTTTGAATGCAAAAATCAAGCTTCGGCTATGGTTAAATTTTTGGCAGCAAAACAGTGCAATAGCAATGAATGCTGTGGTAACTTCACACCTACCTGTCTGTTTATATAGTGCTGCAGGTAAGAAGGTGAATCGTCAGGATTTTTTCACCGAGCAAATAGTCGCTCGCACCCACTGCACGGTGGGCCGCAAAAACCAAGAAGGTGAACCTGCATGGTGGGACCGCTCCGCGCTCGGCAACTGTATCGTTTCTCAGCAACGAGCTCAGGGAAGGTGTTTTTCGGACCTTCGGCTTCCCGAAGCCTAAGAGACTTTTTTCACGGATCAAGCTCGTTACAAAAAATGATCTAGCACCGCGAAGGGGCTACTGTTGGGACCATGCTTCGTCGCCGAAGGTCCTGCAGGAAGAAACAGCTTCGGCTATAGCTGCTTATACATGATGACCGAAGCTACCACTCATGAAGCTTCGGTGTTATAGCATGTCCGAAGACGGAGGATCGAACCGACTTCAAGATAGAATGACCTTTTAGCCCATAAGGGTCTGAGTCATTGTTGTAAACTTTTATAAGGGGCATGATTGTAAATTCCTTACAGGCTGTGTCCTGTGTCTATAAATAGTGAACAGTATTCCTTTACTGTTCACGCATTCCGGTAATTGCAATCGCATTGCTCGGGAATTATTATCTGTCAAGGCAAAGGTATAAATGTACTTAAACATTATGTTCTAACATTTTAGATTCATATAATAAAATATGTGAATGATGTTACCTATTTCTGATACATCTATCTTTAATGTTTCATGTTTTATATATTATTTCATATTATTTTGTAAGTTTAATCACGAAGGTACGACCTTCGTGATATTCTACTCATGGTCTTCGTCCGAAGTTCATTAAATCCTTGGGGAGATAATGCTTCAGCGGACGAAGGGCATTAATATTTAATATTTTATGTTGCCTTGTTCTTAAGGCAAAGCATTTGAGAACAAGTCCCCAACAGGATTGTAATGTGCACTTAAGTGTAGGAGTTGCTTGAAACCTCTAGTTGCATGAACTTAGAAATCCTTTTTGAGATGGATACTAGTATGCTAGGTCGAGTAGCTGCTTTGCTAATCAGGATCTCGGTAGAAGTCAAGTGATTTTTCAAGCACTCGCGCGAGGTCAGGAATTGATTTTATTTATCTTGATAACGGGATCTCTAATGGTCTATGGACTTGGATCCAGGGAGGATGCCTTGTTCATGAGACGGGAAAAAAAGGATTAAGGATTAATGTGTGGATACCTGAGTCAAGCGTTTGAACGTACTAAGCACATGTCGGGAAATATGGTAACCGATAAACCTAGTACCTAAGTGAAGCTGGGCGCGGACTTTATCCCTCACTCGTCCTGAGACTGGGTCTCCCATGCTAGCTATGGTGGGTACAAGTGCGGTCACTGCACGGCGGTAGCCGGGGTCAGTGGAGCATTGTATGCCAAGGCGGTGAGCCCTGGCCGCGAACGGGGAATCGATGGGGACGGTTGCCATGTGTGGGGTCAGAGTACCCTGACATGTCGTGTGTTTAGGTTTACCTTGCAAGGATAAAAACCAGATTCGAATCGTCTGCTTCTCGTAGCTAATGAGACTGCTTGACCCCTTGTACTACATTGAGTAATAAGAAGTGAAATGAGGTTACATAAAACAATTTGTTGATTGAACTAAATGCTTGTTACCATGTATGCTTAGAAAGAACAAACTTAGTTAATCTAATGATGCTAGAAAAAACTTGATTTCAGATACAGCTAGTGCTTTTGGCAAACCAAACCCCTCAGCCAAACAGTCGCATGGTCTAGAGGTAGAGGAGTAGTTTCCTCACACCGGGTAAGTCTAGCTGAGTATTAGTATACTCAGCCTTGCTTGTGGCACAATTTTTGCAGGTACATTGCAGGATATGGTTGATGGTGTGACTTGACCTACCACCCTGCCACCGGCTTGGACGGTCGAGTGGGATGCTGCTTCCACGGGAGAGGAGGAGGAGGAGTAGTGGGCTAGGCCTTGCCCTTTTCCTCGCTATCGAATACATCGATTATCCGCTGCATTTTATTTGTGAACTTTTATTTGCTACTCGAAAAACTCCGATCTATGTAATAATTCAGTACATAATTTGAGGTTTCCTGTTTTATTGTATTTCTTCTGTGACTCACCTTCGTGTGAGATTGTGGTATTTGATCCTGGTTAAGTGGCTTTATCAGACTAGATCTGAGGGATTGACGAGTTATTCCGATTTAAGTGTGTTACGGCCCTTGAGGCGTGACTTAGGCACTTATGCTGGAATAATTCGGGCGGTTCTGCCACAAGCTCTTTCTTCCCGAATGTCCTCTTTATGCAGGGAAGAGTAGAGGATGTGCCCATCTTCGATGATGAGACCACTGTATCGGGGGAGGAGCCCCACAGCGTGAGGCACGCCAACGTCGAAACATGCGCCATAACATTCGGCATTACCATGAGCCCAGGGAACATGACCCCGCTCAGTCCGTATGCTGGGACGTGGCATCTAAAGCAGGAGCAACTCCTGACGATAGGGCGTTCCGTGAGCACCGCAATTCCTGACGCCACGATCGTTGCCACGCCTAGGAGCGCGAGGAGGAAGGAGCAGAGCATGATGCCAGACTCCAACACGAGAACCCACTCCTTCCCTGGAATCTGCCACCTAACTTTGCTCAAGCCCTAAACACGCCGAGTGATGTTGGCAGGGTCCTAGCTTAGATCGCCAACGGCTTGCCATGTACCCCGAACGCGGAAGGCTACCGACAGATTCTCACCTAGCCGACAAATCATCTTATTCCCCCACTCATTCGGCACCGGCCATGCGCTACATCATCAACAGTTGGCGAGACACGTGGAGTAACATCAATGCTTCGCGCGATCTACGACCCGAAAGTGAGATGAGGCGGCGAGAAGAGTACGACCCATAAAGTTTCTACTATTCGCCCACATACAATTGTACTTTCGCATACTACTAATGGAGCAATCGACTTAAGTCAGAGATCGTCTTAAGTCAGTGTTACATGCTCACGCTTACAAACAAAGGGTGCATACTATACTCGCTAACGGAGCAATCGACTTAAGCCGGAGATCGACTTAATTTGGTGTTACATGCTCACACTTACAAACAAAGGGTGCATATTATACCCTGCTAACAGAGCAATCGACTTAAGTCGAGGATCAACTTAAGTCGAGGATCGACTTAGGTCAGTGTTACATGCTCACACTTACAAACCAAGGGTGCATACTATACTCTTCTAATGGAGCAATCGACTTAAGTCAAAGATTGGCTTAAGACGATGTAACACGCTCACTCTTACAAACAAAGGGTGCACACCATGCCCTACTAAGGAAGTCATATACTTGAATCAAGAAGTGGTTTAACTCGGTGTCACGTACATGCATACAAACACACACAAAATGGGTCCGAGCAAAACCCCATCAACAAGAACAAAACAAAAATCCACGGATGCCCACTATGTTCCCCATGCACAATTCATCACAATACAGCAAAGCAACTCCAAAAACTCATATTCAAACTAAATTGTCAAATACATTTACAAAAAGGAGAAGTGTCTCCAAGTCAAGCAACAATTGTTCTACTTTCCAAGTTTACAATGTATCATACAGGAGCATTTCCGAGAGTGGAATCAGCCAGAGGACCACTAAGGGCAGGAGCCTTAGCCGCAGTCCCTGATGCAGCTTGAACATCCACAATAATATCCTCAGGAACCACAACACCAGGTTTCTTCACAAGAAGACGACTAGCATGGACCACTTTATCCATCGCTTTGTCGTACCCCGCCTTAAAATTTTCACGGTCGCCCTTTAAGACCTTGATGTTCCGTTTGGTAGTTTCTAGCTCCTGCGACACAAACTTCTTTGAAGCACATAGGCCTCTAATGGTAGAATCCCTAGAAGGCAGTGAATTGCTGAGCGTTGACACCTCCTCCTGGGACTCTTTCAGCTCATTCCTCTTGCGCTCCTGCTCCTCCATGGTAAACTGGTGGCTCTAGTCTGGAGTGGTAAGGGAGCTGGAGGCATCCTTGTAGAGCTTATCAAAATTATTCCGAAAAGAGAGCAGCATCCGGTTCTCAGCCTTAAGCCTCTGTATCCCCACCAGCGGATGGGAGAATTCTTGACAATAGGTCGACAACATGGAATATGCAACCTAAAGCTCTTGGCAAGTTACCTCATGGGTTTTCTTCTCCATGTCTAACTTCGATTGCAGGGAAGATTTCATGGTGCGGGCACCATCAAGGAACCTAGTGAATTGGTCAAGCTTTGCTTGCTTTCGGACGCACCTTTCCTCAGCATCGGAGCACCGCTGAGTTATACCTGAAGAAACAACTTATAGTCATTAAAAATATAAATGAGAAAGAGAAAAGTTAGCAAGGAACGACATTAATAACTTACCAGTATTAACAGCCCTTAGATCATCTATCTGCCTTTGAAGAGCAACAAGATCCCACTGTGACAAAGACGATATCTGCTCAGGCACCTAAGCTGCTTGTGCCTTCAGTTGGACAACTACTTGATTCAAGATGCCCTGCAGAGACAAAAGTTAGAAGATAGAACACCGATTGGGAAAATGCAAGGTAATGTGAGTTCCATAAACATGTACCTAGAAGTTCGCTAAGAAAACTAGAAGACCCAAAGCTAGTACAACCAAGACATCTGTAGAAAGCAACAACACCCACAGAAGCCACAAGGGAAGTAGGGACAAAAGCTGAAGGTTCTAAATCTCCCAGACCAAGTGTGATACCCATTGGGATTCTAGCACTGGAACCACTGACCTCCAAAGTGGTTGGGTTGGCTAGACCAGGCTCGATAGGCAGGTCAGAAACTCGTTGCCACAAAATTGTCAATCCGAGGAATTATCGACCCAACATGAGCCACCATTGAAGCAGCAGAAGGGGAACCAACTGCGACACCCTCGGGGCTGAAACACCCTTGGGGGCTGGAGAACCCTCGGGGGCTAAAGTGTCCTCCAGGGCCAGGAGTGGATTGGCGGCAAGGCTTACTAACACAGAACCCCTAGGGGACTAGCAGGCTTACTTCAGGCTTACCCCTGGGGGCTGGAACACCCTCGGTCAGCAAACCAGCAGAACGTGCTTCATCCGAGCGAGCTATGTGGACATCGATAACTTCAATTTTAGGCAACTCAAGGAGCAGCTCCTCATGAATGGACTCTTCAAGTATGCCATCGACAACCGACATAGACAGACCTTGGATGTCCACCATCCTTGTTGGGGCAACAAGACTTGAAGTATCAATCCAAGCCTTGGAGCACCATTCGCGCTGAACCAAAGGAAGCACCTCTTCCTCCTCCTCATCTTCCTCCACCTCCTCCACTACATACCTAGTCGTTTTCACCACACTTCCACCTTCCACATCATCCTCCAAACCAGCATCCACCACATCATCAACAACGTTCGGCTTAGCATGGGCAGTCACTAGCTGCGGGACCGACAAACGTTGAAGTTTCCTCTTGTTCTTAACCCTTGAGGACTCGGCCTAGGCATCTAACTGGCAGAACCGCTTGCATTATGGACCCATGAGATTATCAGCCCTCTTCCTGCTAGCACTCGATTGCTTAGGAGCTCCACACCCTGATTCAAGTCACGCTGACTCAGGAGATTCTCTAGCCAGCATGTCGAGAACAACCTCGATCTCAGAGTTAGCGGCAGGCGACCGTATCATGATATGATTCTACTTATCCTCCTCAGGCAGATCTTGTTATGCAGCAACTATGGCCTCTATCTCATCCAAGGAAAACCATACTCTATGGCGAGAATTGCTACCCTCTTCACTGATGGGAGGGTTGGACACAAACTCAGAAAAAGGACTCTACAATAATGAAATAGCACAGTCAGCACAAATCACATAACAACTCAGCAAGCGTTAAAATCAAGTGGTCAGAACTTACCAGTGGAGGAAGATTTCAAGCAAAGTAAGATCGAGGATCACCGACATTCATAATGGCACCCCTTAGCATCATCTCAACCCGACTCAAGATGTCTTCCTCTGAAATTCGTTTGTCTGACACCTGGGAAGGACACCTAACCCCGGTATCCACATATGTAGAGTAAACCCTGTCCTTTAGAAGCTGAATATTCTTGAAAACAAAGTCGATCACCACAGCTTTAGTGGTCAGACCCCTGTCTTTTAAACCAGCAATCTCAACTAACAAGATTTTTGCCTCGGCAACTTTAGAGTCGGTTGGGGCCTCTATCCAACTTGGCACACGCACATCTAGCTGCCTTCTAGCATGAGCAGGCAAGGAGTTGTTGTGATTCTCCATAGTGAACCACTCAAAGCGCCATCCCTTGATGTTGTCCTTTAGAGGGATATCTAGGTAGTCGACCTTCCTACCCCGACGATGTTCAAGGCTGGCCCCACCAACTACTTGATGATGTCCACCTGCCATCCCCGACTTGCAATGGTAGACATACTTCCACAGTCCAAAGTGTGGGCTAATCCCAAGATAGGCTTTGCAAAGATGCACGAAGATGGCAATTTGAAGAACATAATTAGGGTTTAGATGAGTTAGATTGAGGGAGTGGAAATCAAGGAAGGCATGAAAAAAGGGGGAATGAACAAACCTAGGCCTCAAATTAAGAAAGGGACAAAAACCACGGATTCATGGGTATCCTCCATGGGCACGGTAATCCCTTGCCAAATCCGCTAGGCACACAATTCCTTCAATGGAAGAACACCAATTTAAACTAGATGGAGTAAGTCAGATTCAGAAACAACAGAAGCATAATTATACAGAAGGGAAGTTGGCTGTTGGGATCGATAGGGGGGTGATGGGCACAACACCCCCCAGTTTCTTCTTCTAGGGCGCCATAAGACCTCATGAAGGTGTGGAATCTAGCACGGGCTCACCGAGGTGCCGAAATTTTACAGAGAAGAGTTGCGGTGAAAGAACAGAGCTAGGGTTATCTTGCCAGAAACCATCAAATGGTAGGCATGTATATATGTGTCCACTATAGACCTATCACAAGCTTCGGTGCGGGGGAAATAGATTTTCAGATCGAAGGGAGTAAATGCTAAGTCAGATAAGTTTAATTGGACGGGTTCAGACGAATGAGCTAAATGAGACAGAAAGCATGTTTCTATGCAGGATTAGTTAGGAGAACTTAGTCGGGGCACAAGAAATTGATCAGAACAAGAAACTCAGTACTCATGGTGGATAATACTAGCAAGCTTTATTCATATAAGCGGAAGTAGTATTACAGAAGAAGATCCAGTTCATTATGAACCGACCCTGCAGAATACCCCTTCTACCACTACTCCTACTCACTACCACTACATCCTACTACTACATTACACTATACTAATATCTAAGCCGGTGGTGCCTTGCCATCGGTGTTGCCGCCCTCGCCTCCGCCACTGTCGTCCTTGCCGCTACCGCCATTACTGTTGTCATCCTTGCCTCCCTCGTCGTCGCCGTCGTAGCCACCCTCGTCCGCTCTATCGTTGTCCTCCTTCTCGGAGTCGTCCTCCTCGGAGCCCTCCTCTTGGAGTCCTCCTCCTCCAAGCCCTGGATCCCCGCTCGCTAGACAACCCATATGTACGCCCTATCCACCGTAGAGAGCCCCATCGAGTCGTCCGAACCATCAGACGACGGCATGGGGGCACCGTCGGTGGGGACTCATCCCCTCGGAAGAAAACCGCTCCTCCGAGTACTCTGATTCGCCAAAGTCCTCCGACGCAGGAGTCAGAGGGTTCTTCCGCTTGCCACCTCGACCTTTCTTCTCACGCTTGCCCTTGTCGCTCTTGCTTCTCGCCATCGATGTTTTCCGAGTGGGTGAAGTGGAAATAGGAAATGAGACAGGAGTTAGTGAAGAAGATAGTCGAATGCGGACGACCAATTTAAAGAAGCCAGGGGTGACCTTTCGGCTCTCGTCCATATAGAGAAAGGTCACTAAGCCTTCAAGAGCCGTGTAAATTTCCAAGAAACTGCACGCCACTAACACCCCTTGGCATAACATGGCACCAAAGAGGAGTAAAACCAATCGCTCATGCGCATTATCACACCCTTTCACACCAGGTTACTATTTTGAGACAAGACAACATACACACCCATTGGGTGTACAGGCCATATTTTTGGAATTTTCTGAAACCACCTAATCCATGAGATATCCACAAAAGGATGCAAAACGACAAATTCAAGATCGATCAAGGTGGAGTCAATCGGACCTCTATTGGTTGAGCCCAATCAGCTGTTTCAATTAAACCTTGGTCGAGCGCAATCCAGCCGGGCCTCCATCGGTTGGGTTCCAATCAATTAGGTTTTAGTCGGCATGACTTCAGTCGGTCGGATTTCAGTCGGCTAGATTTTAGCCCAATGAATCAAGTTCAATACAACAATCTAGAACCTTTCAAAAGCAAGACTGTGAAGACCTTTGAGTTGATTGATGCTCAAATCAATTCAAAGCTCGAGGGCTACACCCATTGGGTGCACCTGTGGTGCACCCAACAGGTACAAAGATCGAACAAAGCTACACTCAAAAGCATAAAAAAGTCAAATAGCATGATTCTTCCTTAGAGTCTCGAGCCAATTACTCTCAACAGTTGGCTGGAGGTTCGAAGGCTTCGTGGGGGATGGATATACCCCAGGTCCTCACAAACACAGAAACACTTGATGGGTCTCCCAATAGCTTGTCTAGCAAGACATTCCCTTGGGCCACAACCAGGACGGATGAGCTCGACCTAGGAATATGAAAATCGGATGTCCAGGTTATGCGCAGGCCGAAACATTGATATCTCGCGCGAAGAGGTTGCAGACACCTGGAGGGCTAAACACTCGACGTTAACTTGGCTAAGGAAGCGACCGAACTCCGAATAAGTAGGAATGCATGCCACGATAAAGGAGGATTTAGGTAGATAATTATCACAACTTGTAAAGGAAGAACACTCTGGTCATCTATATAAGGCAGAGGGGGTACCCCTACAAAAAACATCTCATCCCGTCACATCCCAGCACCACCTCATAGCTCATTAGCCTTATTGTAACAATCACATGCTACTAGATCGATAGGAGAACTCATCCTCCACCATCATTAGTTCACTTGTAACCCATGTACACTAGTGAAATTCCAATACACAGCCTCAAGAGGAAGTAGGGTGTTACACATTCTAGAGAACCGAACATGTATAAACCTTCGTTTGATCCGACGTGCTCCTGCACGAACCATCGAGTCAAAGTCAACAACACTGTCCTGTTCAAAAGCATCACGTGGGAACCTTGTGGTGCGCAGTCAGGTCGTAAACACCAACTGTTAGAAGCGAAGTACAAGTGCTATAAACATTATAATGGACCTATGCAACATGTCTAAGGGTGCAAACCTCACAATTTTACCATTTTTCTCCAAGTTGCATTTACAGGCCCCTATTTCATCTTTTTTGGACTCGAAACCTTTAAATTGCCTTCATGTGGACATGTGCTCATACTCGTATCAAACAAGTTAGTCCATGATGGTGTGTTGGACACTTAATCACTAAAATAGGTAGAAATGGCCCTATGGCACATTTCCCTTTCAGCTTTTCTAAATGGGTATATAGAGGAAGAGGTTTATATGGGACAACCCTCTGGTTTTGAGAGTTCCAAGTTTCCAAACCATGTTTTTAAACTCCAAAAAGCTTTGTATGGTTTGAAACAAGCTTCTAGTGCCTGGTATGAGCGTTTGAAATCTTTCTTGCTTGCAAAAGGATTTAAAATGGGCTTTGTTGATAAAAAACTTTTTCTCCTCAATCATGGCAATGATACCCTTTTAATTCAGATATACGTGGATGATATCATCTTTAGTGGACCTTTTCATGCTCTTGTTTTCAAGTTTTCAGGTATTATGAGTAGGGAGTTTGAGATGAGCATGATAGGGGAACTCAACTTCTTCCTTAGGATGCAAATCAAGCAGACCCAAGATGGGACATTTGTGCACCAAGGAAAATACACAAAGGATGTCTTGAAAACGTTTGACATGGGCGAGGCCAAGCCTCTTTTGATGCCCATGTCCACCACAATGGCTCTGGTTGATGATGAGGACGGCGAACATGTGGACTAGAAGGACTACATGAGGTCGACTCCCTCATGTACCTAACTGCGACGAGGTCGGACATACACTTTGTCGTGTGACTATGCGCTAGCTTCCAAGCTTCCCCACGCACTTCCCATAAGCATGTTGTCAAATAGATCATGAGGTACCGTCATTTCACTCTCAAGTTTGGTTTATGGTACTCCTCATCTTTCGTCCACCTTTTGTGTGGTTATTCGGATGCTGATTTTGCGGGATGTTGCTTGGATCACAAGTCCACTTCTAGGAATTGTCAGTTTTTAGAGTCTTCATTGGTTTCATGGTTTTCTCGCAAACAATCTACCACCTAGGCTAAGTATGTTGTTGCCGCTTGCTATTGCTCGCAGTTGCTTTGGATGATGGCCACTTTGTGGGATTTTGGCTTGGATATTCATCATGTGCCCTTGCTTTGTGATAGCACGAGTGCAATAAGTGTTGCCAAAAAAGCCTATGCTGCATTCAAATACCAAGCACATTGATGTTTGCTTTCACTTTCTCCGAAATTATTATCGGAAAGGGGACACTGATTTGCACCATGTTGATACCCATAGGTAGCTTGCTGACATTTTGACCAAACCCCTCGATCAGTCCACATTTGCTCATTTACGAGAGGAATTGGATGTTTGTTTTCCCTTTTTAACTAAGGGATCCCTTTTGTTTTCCCTTTGGCGTGAGTCTTGGACTACCTAGAGTATGAGAGCTTGTGTTGTGCAACCATATCTATCGTCTTGTGGTGTGCAGGTGTGGAGCACAGGGATGATGGTCGACGGTGAAGGTCATGCGAGTTCATGCCAATGGACCAGGAGTGGGAAGGACGAGCGCTGTGACTTGACTTAGGGACTTGAGAAGCCGAGTGACTAGCCTTGCTGGTTGACACTTAGAACACGCATCAGCACAAGAACGTCGCAGTGTGGATTGTGTTACTAGTGCGGTCATGGACTGGCAGGGCACTTGTCTAGGACGTGGAGGACTCGTATGCGGTACGTTACTCACGAAGGTTTCGATGATTGAGCCTCAAAATCACCTAGCTCTATGGATGGTGTGTTCCGCTGAGTTTAGGCCTCAAAACTCGGTGGTGCAGTTCCAGCGGGTATCAAGGGTACCACGTGGCGTCATCGCGAAGGGTGCATCGAGGCGAAGCAACTTCGTGTGGAGCGCATGGCCGTTGGACGCCTATTTCAAGAGTTGGTCCATTTTGCTCCTAGTTAAGTGGATGAGCTCTATGTATCTAGGAGTAGTTGAAGCTAGTGAAATAACCCCCTATAAATAGGTCGGAGGTCTGTTATGTGCAGCCATTTCTTTTGCCTATCTCTTTAGACACTTGTTTAGAAAATCATAGTTTTGCACTCACTAGTTGCTCTAGTCTTAGCCCAGAGATCCGTAGGAAATTTGTAACTCCTCATATGTGCACCAGTGATTTTGAGAGGAATGGTGGCCATAACCATCCACGGTCCAGTGTTCGTCAAAACTTGTGCTCAGTTTGTGGTTGCTACAGTTTTTTATTTGATTTTGTCTTTGCTCTTTCCCCTTCTTTTCTCTTGTTGGATTTAGTGAAAATTGTTGATTTCATAAGTTTGAGGATTGATTTGGGGGACACTTGCTATTGGGACACTATCCTTGGATCATTTTGAGTCACTGGTTAGAGCATATCATGTATGTGCTTCGTTCTAGCAGTTTGATACAAAATAGCCAAACCCGACAAAACCCTAATCGCAACTGAGATTTTGAATCTGTTCGAGAAGGCTGCAAATCAAGCAGACCCAAGATGGGACATTTGTGCACCAAGGAAAATACACAAATGATGTCTTGAAAACATTTTACATGGGCGAGGCCAAGCCTCTTTTGATGCCCATGTCCACCACGATGGCTCTGGTTGATGATGAGGATGGCGAACACGTGGACCAGAAGGAGCACATGAGGTCGACTCCCTCCTGTACATAACTGTGACGAGGCCGAACATACACTTTGTCGTGTGACTATGCACTATCTTCCAAGCTTCCCTTCACACTTCCCATAAGCATGTTGTCAAATGGATCATGAGGTACCGTCATTTCACTCTCGAGTTTGGTTTATGGTACTCCTCATCTTTTGTCCACTCTTTGTGTGGTTATTCAGATGCTGATTTTGCGGGATGTTGCTTGGATCACAAGTCCACTTCTAGGAATTGTCAGTTTTTAGGGTCTTCATTGGTTTCATGGTCTTCTCGCAAACAGTCTACTACCGAGGCTAAGTATGTTGTTGCCGCTTGCTATTGCTCAAAGTTGCTTTGGATGATGGCCACTTTGCGGGATTTTGGCTTGGATATTCATCATGTGCCCTTGCTTTGTGGTAGCACGAGTGCAATAAGTGTTGCCAAAAAAAGCCTATGTTGCATTCAAATACCAAGCACATTGATGTTTGCGTTCACTTTCTCCGAAATTATTATGGGAAAGGGGACACTGATTTGCACCATGTTGATACCCATAGTGAAAGCGAAATAGGGTTAATCTTTTCCTATAAATAATTTTGGTGGTTGATCATCAACACAAATACTTGGACTAATTAGTTTGCTCTAGATTTCATGTATTACAGGTGCATAAGGTTCAAACACAAAACCAATAAAAGAATCAAGTTAGGGACTCAATTTGAGATGGAGCAAAGAACTTGTGTGTGTTGTGGGCTGGTGCACCAGACTGTCCGGTGCACCAGGACCGTACAAGTATCAACCAGCCACTCTCAGGAAAATGAAGGCGTGCTCCGCTATAATTCATCGGGCTGTCCGGTGTGCCACTGGAATGTCCGGTGAGCCAGCGGGCAACGGCTATCTGCGCGCAACGGTCGACTCTGCAAAGTGCTACAGTGAGCTACAGTGCAGCGTCAAAAGTCAGAGCCACGAAGTCAGAGGGCACCGGACTTTCCGGTGTGGCACCAGACTGTTTGGTGCCGCAAGAAGACAAAGCTCCAACGGTCGACTTGCTCCGAACCCTAACAGTTGGGTGACATGGCGGGGCATCGGACAGTGCACAGTGCCTGTCCGATGGCGCACCAGACTGTCCGATGCACCCATCGCCAGCAGCCTCCCCAACGGCTACCCAAGTGGTTGGGGGCTATAAATACCCCCCAACCATGACAACTTCAAGCATCCAAGATTTCTGAAGATCACATTCAATACAAGAGCTCTAGCATTCACTCCTAAACACAATTCAAAAGATCAAAGCCTCTCCAACTTCGAGGCAAGAGACATCAAGTGTGTGGTGGTCCTTGCGAGTCTTAGTGACCCATGAGATTAAGGAAGAAGGCTCACTCGGTCTAAGTGACCGTTTGAGAGAAAGGAAAGGGTTGAAATAGACCCGGCCTTTGTGACCTCCTCAATGGGGACTAGGTTCTTTGGAACCGAACCTCGTTAAAACAAATCACCATGTTCACTCGCCTTATTTCTTGGTTGATTTGTTTTCCCTCACTTTCGGACTTTAATTTAATTCTAATGCTAACCCCGGCTTGTAGTGTGTGTTTAAGATTGTAAATTTCAGATTACGCCTATTCACCCTCACTCTAGGCGACTTTCAATTGGTATCAGAGCCCAGTGCTTCATTAGAGTCTAACAATTCGAAGTGATGTCGGGAGATCACGCCAAGTGGGAGATTATGACCGGCGAGAAGGCTGCATGCTCGGGGAGGACTCTCTCAAGGGAGTCCGGCAACAAACACAAGGAGGAATCCTCTTCCTCCATCAAGTCGCATCGGAGAGGTGACAAGAAGAAGGTGGTCTACTACGAGACCGACTCTTCGTCACCCTCCACATCAAGCTCTGAGTCGTCCACTACTTCTAAGCGCCATGAGCGCAAGAAGTATAGTAAGATGCCCCTATGCTATCCCCATATTTCAAAGCGCGCTCCATTACTTTCTGTACCCCTAGGCAAACCACTATACTTTGATGGTGAGGATTATTGTATGTGGAGTGATAAAATGAGGCACCATCTAACCTCACTCCATGAAAGTATTTGGGATATTGTTGAGTATGGAGCGCATGTACCTAAGGTGGGGGATAAAGACTACGACTTGGACGAGGCCACCCAAATATGGCACTTTAACTCCCAAGCAACTTCTATACTCCTTGCCTCTCTATGTCGAGAGGAGTATAATAAGGTGAAAGGGTTAAAGAGCGCCAAGGAAATTTGGGACATCCTCAAAACAGCGCACGAAGGGGACGAGGTGACCAAGATCACCAAACGGGAGATGATCGAGGGGGAGCTCGGTCGGTTCGTCCTCAACAAAGGAGAAGAGCCGCAAGCAATGTATAACCAGCTAAAGACCATGGTGAACCAAGTGCGCAACCTCGGGAGCACCAAATGGGATGACCATGAAATGGTCAAGGTTATTCTAAGATCCCTTGTTTTTCGCAATCCTACTCAAGTACAATTAGTTCATGGGGATCCTAGATATAAACAAATGTCTCCTGAGGAAGTGATAGGCAAGTTTGTGAGCTTTGAACTAATGATCAAAGACTCCAAACATATTGTCCACTTGGAGGAAGGTGCCACCTCCACACCCGAGGTGCAACCCATCGTATTCAAAGCGACGAAAGAAGAGACGAAGGAGTCTACACCAAGTAGGCTTCCAATTGACGCCTCCAAGCTCGACAATGAGGAGATGGCGCTCATCATCAAGAGCTTCCGCCAAATCCTCAAACAAAGGAGGGGGAAAGATTACAAGTACCGCTCCAAGAAGGTATGCTACCGGTGTGGTAAGTCCGGTCACTTCATAGCTAAATGTCCTATTTCTAGTGGAAGTGACAGGGATGACGATAAGAAGGGGAAGAAGAAGGAGAAGAAGAGGTACTACAAGAAGAAGGGCGGCGATGCCCACATATGTCGGGAATGGGACTCCAATGAGAGCTCCACCTACTCCTCCTCCAACGAGGACGCCACCAACATCTCCGTCAATAAGGGCCTCCTCTTTCCTAACGTCGGCCACAAGTGTCTCATGGCTAAGGACGGCAAGAAGAAGAAGGTACAATCTAGAGCCACCCCCAAATATACAACATCTAGTGATGAGGGTAGCTCTAGCGATAGTGAAGATAATTTAATGCCTCTCTTTGCCAACCTTAGCATGGACCAAAAGAAGAAATTAAATTAATTAATTGAAGCAATTAATGAGAAGGATGAACTCTTGGATAGCCAAGAGGACTTCCTAATTAAAGAAAACAAAAAAATTTGTTAAACTGAAAAATGCTTATGCTCAGGAAGTAGAAAAATGTGAAAACCTAACTAAGGAGCTTAGCATTTGTCATAATTCAATCTCTAGTCTTAGAAATGAAAATGCTAGTTTAGTTTCTAAGATTAAAGAATTGAATGTTTGCAATGATTCTATTTCCTGTCTTAGAAATGAGAATGCCATATTAAATGCTAAGATAGAAGAATTAAATGCTTGCAAACCATCTACATCTACTATCGAACATGTTTCCATTTGCACTAGATGTAGAGATGTTAATGCTGAAGCTATTGATGATCACATTGCCATGATTAAACAACAAAATGATCACATAGCTAAATTGACTGCTAAGATTAATGAGCATGAACATGAAAATGAAAAGTTTAAATTTGCTAGAAGCATGCTCTATAATGGGAGACACCCTGACATTAAGGATGGCATTGGTTTCCAATAGGGGAGCAATGCCAAGCTTAATGCCCCTAAAAGATTGTTTAATTTTGTTAAGGGGAAGGCTCCCATGGTTCAAGATAATGAGGGCTACATTCTATATCCTGCTAACTATCCTGAGCACAAAATTAGGAAGATTCATACTAGGAAACCTCATACTGTTTCTCATCATGCATTTATGTATAAAAATGAGGCTTCTAGCTCTAGGCATACCACACATGTTAAAATGCCTAGAAATAAAATTCCTACTGCAGCATAATGTTTCATTTAAGACTTTTGATGCATCTTATGTTTTAACTAACAAATCAGGCAAAATAGTTGCCAAATAAGTTGGGGGCAAACGCAAGGGTCCAAAGACTTGTGTTTGGGTACCCAAGGTGCTTGTTTCTAACGTCAAAGGACCCAAGACTGTTTGGGTACCTAAGAACAAGGCCTAAAATTGTTTTGTAGGTTTATGCATCCGGTGGCTCAAGTTGGATAATCGATAGCTGGTGCACAAACCACATGACAGTGGAGAAAAGAATGTTCTCCTCCTATGAGAAAAATGATGATGCCCAACGAGCTATCACATTCAGGGATGAAATCAAGGATTGGTCAAAGGTTTGGGTAAAATTGCTATATCACCTAACCATTCTATTTCCAATGTTTTTCTTGTAGATTCTTTAGATTATAATTTGCTTTCAGTTTCTCAATTATGTAAAATGGGCTACAACAATTTTTTTACTGATATAGGTGTTACTGTCTTTAGAAGAAGTGATGATTCAATAGCTTTTAAGAGAGTGCTAGAGGGTCAGCTATACTTAGTTGATTTTAATCAAGCTGAACTAGACACTTGCTTAATTGCTAAGACTAACATGGGTTGGCTCTGGCATCGCCGACTAGCCCATGTTGGGATGAAGAATCTCCACAATCTTCTAAAGGGAGAACACATTTTAGGACTAACAAATGTTCATTTTGAGAAAAACAGGGTTTGTAGCGCATGCCAAGAAGGAAAGCAAGTTAGAATCCATCATCCACACAAGAACATAATGATGACGGACAGGCCGCTCAAGCTACTCCACATGGACCTATTCGGCCCGATCGCTTACATAAGCATCGGCGGGAGTAACTACTGTCTAGTTACTGTGGATGATTATTCTCGCTTCACTTGTGTTGGGGACTTGTTCTCAAATACTATGAATTAAGAACAAGGCAACACAATATGTTAAATGTTAATACCCTTCGTCCTTCGAAGCATTATTTCCCTTAGGATATAATGATCTTCAGACGAAGGTCATGAAGGACATACCTTGATCATCGCAGTATATGTTAAATAAAAGAAGAAGCATATGGCATATAAGAAACAACATAAACAATTATATAACATTATTAATTCATTCTAATTATATAATCATGGAAAGGCAGGAATAATATTGAATTACAAAAGTACCTTCGGCTTGATAAAAGGCAAAAAAGGACAAGCGTGACGCAAAAGTAAGCACAAGTCAGCGTGAACAGTACGGGGGTACTGTTCATCTATTTATAGGCACAAGACGCAGCCTGTGAGAAATTACATTTATGCCCTTTACATTTATTATTGACTTATATACAAATCTATGAGGACTAAATAGCCTTTTCTCCTTTAAGTCGGTTCCTTTTCCCGCGAATGAGCCGAAGCTCCCTTGCGCGCAGCTTCGGAGCAACGACAACCTTTGTCACGATCATGCTCTTCTCGTCGTGTACGCTTTTACCATGAATCCGAAGGTACCTGTCCATAAGCCATACTTGGAAGACAATGTTAAATTACGTTTTTGAGGACCTTCGGAGGACGAAGGCCCCCAATAGTAGCCCCTCGCAGTATTAATTTGTTTAAGATAATGAATTCAGACTGCGACATGGACGAAGGCCTTAAGCCGAAGGTCCGAAAAAACACCTTCCCTTTGCTAGAATAGCAAAAGTCAATGACAGACGGGACCCTCCAATTTGGGGCGTGCCAAGCGTATAAATAATAACTTGCACTAACCTTATTCGGTACGCTGCTTGCGCCATTTGCTTTGTTTTCTCAATTTTATAGCTCTTGCTCACCAACGCTTGCTAGTTTCTCAAGCTTTCTAAGCTTAGGTTTGAAGGACACATTTTCGTCATTTCCAAAGAAAAGATGTCTCAAGACAAGAAGGTTGTTGCTGAGACGAAGCTAACCGAAGAGGAGAAGCTCTTTGAACGGAAGAAGGCTGTGAATCCTTATATAGCTGGGTTTTTAGAATCAATGGCAAAATCAAATACAGAGAAGATTACAAAAGAGAAATTGGAGGGCCTCTCTGAAGACACTGGTGACAGTGACAACTATGATGCAGAAAGTGGGGGTGAAGATTCCGAAGATCGACCGTGGAGGCCAAGCCATACAATTTTCGGAAAGTCGACCATCAAGCAAAGTCACCTTGAGAGCATGAGGGGGAGGTACTTTCGAGATATATCTATTGTGAGGGCTAGCGAAGATAATAACACTCCTGGGCCTAAGGAGAATGAAGTTGTGATCTTCCGAAGCTCTTTTAAAGCTGAGCTTCGGTTCCCACTGAGCAGGTTTGCAGTTGAAGTATTGAAAACCTTCCAAATTTTCCTTCATCAACTGACCCCCGAAGCTATATTGAGGATGGGAGTCTTCGTTTGGGCAACAAGGTGCCAAGGTATAGACCCAAGCGCAAAATGCTTCTGCAGCATGCACGAACTTATGTATGAAACAAAGGCCACAGGAAAAGAACAGTATCACAACAACTTCGGTTGTTATGGATTTATCGCCCGTCCCAACTCAAGCTACCCAGTGCCAACATTTCGGAAAAGATGGCCAGGAAATTGGATGGAGGAATGGTTTTATGTGAAAAGCGACTTAGTAGCGAGGGAGGATGTTAAGGAGGTTATTATGCGCCCCATTTGGTCTCGCTTCGGCCTCTGAAGGCCGAAGGTTGAGATTGACGAAGCCGTCGAAGCATGCCAAAATGCATTTGGTACTGTCTGCTTTTTTATTGGTACAAGAGATTTAATCCAAGAGCATATAGCCTTCAGAGTATGACCGCTTGTAGAGAACTAGGAAATGCCGAAGGAGACTATCACCGAGTCTAGCTAAGGTAAGCTGGTTCGACTGAAATACACCTTTAGATATGGAGATAAATTTTATGAACCAAATGACGACTGGCTGAATTGTATCGAAGCTACAAGTGATGAATTGCTTGGGCCATATTCCAAAGTGGAAGATAATGCACTATCCACATCCTTCGGGGTCGGGGAAAAAAGAGATTGAACAGAGTTTTTGATGCCATTGGTTTTGTTTACCCCGACTACTGCTACCCGCCGCGGGGACGGGGAAAGAAGAGGAAAACTGCTGCTTCAGCCAAGACTACTGCTTCGGCCAAGACTACTGCTTCGGCCACTCCAGATGAGCCTGCACCGAAGAGCAAAAAGTTGAAAGTCCTTACCCACCGGCCATGTTATATTGAACCGGTCGTAGTGCATGAGTTTGGCGGGGAGACTTCTTCAGCTGCTGAACCAAAAGAGCCCATTCCTCCTACACAGAAGGCTGAAGATCCGGCTATAATGCCGAAGGTACCCTTAGCCGAGCTAGCTGAGTCGAAGACTGATAAAGATAAGGCCGAAGAGCCAAAAATTGAAGGAACAAAAATGTTAGAAATTTTAAGCCCTTCGGCAGAAGTAAAAGTGTCGAAGGCACAAAAAAGTTTTGTGGCAACTCCCAAAAGAAGAAGGATGGCAAATGTACTAGATGTGTTAGAAACAGTAAAGGCTTTAAGCTTCACTCCTTCAGGGAAAATCACTAAAGCTTGAAAAATGCAAACCGAAGCTGAAACAAAGCCGGCCGAAATTAAAGCTGCAGTAATCCAAGCTAGTGCCAAAGCTGGGCCTTCAGAGCTCGCCGAGAAAAAAACCTTCGGAAATTGAAGAAAAGGCAATAGAAGAAAAGGCCACAGAGCAAGTTTCGCCTAAAAAGGTTGCTACTCCTGCTCCCGAAGCTTTGAAAGAGAGCATTGATTATATCATCCGCCATGCTTCGGGAAAGGTACTTTCTAAGGAAGAAAAACGAGAAGCTCAACATTATGCCCAAAAACTGAAATACCCGAAGGGGGCATTGGTGTTTAATGGCAGCGGAGAAGAAGATTTTTTGTACTGTCTCCCGGATAAAAAAGAGATATCCGTCAGCCGGGAGATAGGAAGAAGCTTCGGATTTCCGAAGCTAGAAGATGGTCTCTCAGTATTGTCAAAGGATGAATTGGCTGACAGTTTAGCATATAATAGCATAAAGGTATGAAGATCAATTTTGTATTTGAAAACAAATTATTTCATTTGTTTATAGTTAATGTTGTACTCCTCTTGCAGGGCTTGATCCTTAGCAATGCCCTCAGAGCTCAGAAAAACATCGAGGATGAAGGGTGTACAATGGCTTTGAACAACCTTCGTTCAGAGGTGATTGAACTAAGGAACGAAGGCCTTGAAAAGGATAAAATATTAATTTCATTGGTAAACAAAATAAAAGAAGACGAAGCTAGTTCCAAAGCTCAAGCTGAGGCCCAAAAGAGTGAAATTGAAGACCTTCGGAGACAATTGGCTGAGGCCAAAGAAAAATGCGCTGTTGCTGAAGCTGATCGAGATGCCAGCGAATATTGGAAAAATTATTTAGAAAAGACAGTTGCAGAGCTTCGCGCATCCAAGGAAAGATGTTTTGAAAAATCTGTGGGGTGCGTGAAGAAGATGAAGACTAGCTTCGCCAACGTGGGCGCCTATTCAAACGAAGACAACTTCATACAAGGCGACCCTGAAGGTGTTATCGAGTGGATCAGTGGAGAAGCCGAAGCTTTTGAGGAAATTTTAAGTGATCGTGGGGATGTTTGTGCATTCTCTGGTGCGAGAGGAGTTTCAGCTATCTTGGAGAAGGCGGGTTGCAATCATGTTAAAACCCTAGCTCAGGTGGAAGCTGCCTTCTCCATGGACGACACGAAGGATCCCTCGGCCGAAGCAAGTTTTATGGGCCGATAATTTTTCACTGACATTTGGGAAAATGGCGGCCGAGAAATGGCTCATGAAATATTGAAGAAGTGCGAAAAAGATATTCATGACTCTCGAGAAGCAGTGAAGAAAGCTGAAAAAGCTACAGAACTCGAGAGATGGATAGGTATCGTTTAATGGCTTTTAGCTTTGTTGTTTGTTTTCGTAGCTTCGAACTGATTGATTTTTTCTATCGTAGCTGAATTACCTCCTCCATCGGAGCCGTTCAACCCTCTGGCCGATCCGGAGACAAAGAAAGCAATAGAAATTATCAACATAGCCGAATCTACCGTTGACGAAGTCATAAACAAACTGCTTAACGAGGCTGCGGAGAAAGTTCTAAAGGAAGAATAGTAGTTGCTGTAAAAACGTTCTTAAGTGATTAATGTAACATTTGTTAAACTAAGCCTGTAATATTTGGTGTGTATAGTTTTGAATCTAACGTGTAAACTATTTTGCAATGCACTTCTTTGCGATGCATGAAACTTTTATATACATACTGTTTTTGAGCCTTCAACGAAAAAACACCTTCCCTTCTTTTCATGCTTCGTAAAGAAGAATTTTTATGCCTCGTAAGAACATCCACACTTCGTAAAGAACATCCAAACTTCATAAAAACATCAATGCTTCGTAAAGAATAGATCCCTTCTTCCACATCAGAACTGATGAAGCTGTAACTCTCAGCTTTGTGCCTTAGCACCTTTTCATTTTTGTAAAGCATTCTCCGAAGATCGGCTTCGTTTCCAATTCATGTCATTGATGTGATATGATGTATGATGTGATGCTATGCGATATGATGCGATGACATGATGCAGAGAATGATGCTAATGCCGAAGACACATACCCACGCTGAAACACAATCTCTGCGTCCCCTTAAGAACGATCAAAATCTCTTTGCCGTTTATTTTTCGGCTTCACCGCTTATTTTTTTGTGTAAGTTCTGCATCCCCTTAGGAACGTCTTTTGAACTTCTTCACCTTCTATTTCAGCGGTATTCGCGTTGACTTTTCGCGCTTCGCCTTATATTTTGGTGGTATTTGGCTCTGCATTCCCTTTGGAACGACTTTTGAGCAGAAAACTTACACTGCGCTCCCTTAGGAATGACTTTTTGTGGCTTCGGCAAACTTACGCTGCGCTCCTTAGGAATGACTTTTGTAGCTTCGGTGAAACTTGCAATGCGATTTTTAGCTCTGCATTCCCTTAGGAACGTCTTTTGAGCTTCAGTAATTTTTGAGCTTCGTGAGTCTGTGGAGAAGATATATTTCACTCTGACAGGAACGAAGCTATTACAAGAAATTAAAACCAAGTTTACATTGATTGTTCCTTATTAAAAGCAAAATGACAATGAACGTAAAAATGTTTCAAAGATAGTATATCTCTCAATAGATGTGCTTTGATTTTGGCACAGTACTGTTGACTGTGCGAGCTTCGGATTCCTCCCTGAATTCTCGTTGCTGCTGAGAGTGTTGGTGCCCTTCTGGCTGCTGGCTTCGGGAATAGGTCGGTTGTAGTGGTGGCAGAGGCTAGAGTTGTGGCCAGGAAGCCTGTGAATGGCTAGCCGAAGCGACAGAAGCTGCCGGATGATTGTTCACATACTCTGGTATGTATGGAGAGTGACACGAAGCAGTGTGTAAGACCTGCTTCGACTGGTTCTGCCGAGCTTCGGCTTCTGCTATTTCCTTTTGTTTCTGAATGGTGACATGGCACATTCTTGTAGTATGGCCCTTGTCCTCACCACAGAATAAGCAGTAAATCTTTCTTGGCTAATCCCCAAACCTTCCTTTGAAGCCCCTGGCGCCTCTTCCCCTTGGAGCTGGTGGCCTGAAGGAGCTTTGTTGTTGCCCCAAAGATTGTGAGGTATATTGTGACCTCTGAGACTGACTTCCTTTGTCATCACCTTGAGTGGAGTTATGGATTGACCTGACGTGCCTCGGATGGATTCTTCCTCCGAAGCCCATGGTCATTTTAGAGAATCTATAAGCTTCCTCCCTTCTTTGGCGGAAGTCGTTGTCAGCTCAGATGTACTCATCCATCTTCTGAAGCAGCTTCTCCAGAGTTTGCGGGGGCTTCCTTGTGAAGTATTGAGCCATAGGTCCTGGCCGAAGGCCCTTAATCATGGCCTCAATGACAATCTCATTGGGAACTGTAGGTGCTTGTGCCCTTAGTCGCAAAAACCTTCGTACATAGGCCTGAAGGTATTCTTCGTGGTCTTGCGTACATTGGAACAGAGCCTGAGCTGTGACCGGCTTCGTTTGAAAGCCCTGGAAGCTAGTAACCAACATGTCCTTAAGCTTCTGCCATGACGTGATGGTCCCTGGCCGAAGAGAAGAATACCATGTTTGGGCTACATTCCGGACTGCCATGACGAAGGACTTCGCCATGACTGCAGTGTTGCCCCCATACGAAGATATAGTTTCTTCGTAGCTCATCAGAAACTGCTTTGGATCTGAGTGTCCATCATACATGGGGAGCTGAGGTGGCTTGTATGATGGGGGCCATGGGGTAGCCTGCAGTTCTGCTGCCAAGGGAGAAGCATCATCAAAAGTAAAGGCATCATGATAAAAATCATCATACCATGCATCCTCGTTGAATAGGCCTTCTTGACGAAGCTCCATGTGCTGGGGCATTCGATCTTGTTCATCTTGGACAAGATGACGCACTTCTTCAGTGGCTTCATCGATCTTCCTTTGAAGATTAGCCAATCGCGCCATCTTCTCCTTCTTCCTTTGAACTTGCTGATGGATTATCTCCATATCTCTGATCTCTTGGTCCAACTCCTCTTCCTAAAGTGTTGGACTGGTAGCTTTCCTCTTCTGGCTTCGAGCCTCCCGAAGAGAAAGAGTTTCTTAGTTTAGGTCCAGCGGCTGCAATGCAACGGTCCCTGGTGCTGAAGCTTTCTTCGGCGGCATGACGAAGGTCAGTGCTTGCCGAAGGTCGTCGGAAAGGGTTCACCGGAGGTGGGCGCCAATGTTGGGGACTTGTTCTCAAATACTATGAATTAAGAACAAGGCAACACAAGATGTTAAATGTTAATGCCCTTTGTCCTTCGAAGCATTATTTCCCTTAGGATATAATGATCTTCAGACGAAGGTCATGAAGGACATACCTTCATCATCGCAGTATATGTTAAATAAAAGAAGAAGCATATGGCATATAAGAAACAACATAAACAATTATATAACATTATTAATTCATTCTAATTATATAATCATGGAAAGGCAGGAACAATATTGAATTACAAAAGTACCTTCGGCTTGATAAAAGGCAAAAAGTACAAGCGTGACGCAAAAGTAAGCACAAGTCAGTGTGAACAGTACGGGGGTACTGTTCATCTATTTATAGGCACAAGACGCAGCCTATGAGAAATTACATTTATGCCCTTTACATTTATTATTGATTTATATACAAATCTATGAGGACTAAATAGCCTTTTCTCCTTTAAGTCGGTCCCTTTTCCCGCGAATGAGCCGAAGCTCCCTTGCGTGCAGCTTCGGAACAATGGCAACCTTCATCACGATCATGCTCTTCTCGTCGTGTACGCTTTTATCATGAATCTGAAGGTACCTGTCCATAAGCCATACTTGGAAGACAATGTTAAATTACGTTTTTGAGGACCTTCGGAGGACGAAGGCCCCCAACAACTTGGTATTCTTTTTGCAGGAAAAATCTCAAACCCAAGAGACCTTAAAAGGATTCTTAAGACGGGCTCAAAATGAGTTCGGATTAAGGATCAAAAAGATAAGAAGCGACAACGGGATGGAGTTCAAGAATTCTCAAATTGAAGGATTTCTTGAGGATAAGGGCATCAAACATGAGTTCTCTTCTCCCTACACACCTCAACAAAATGGTGTAGTGGAGAGGAAGAAGCGAACTCTATTGGATATGGCAAGAACCATGCTTGATGAGTACAAGACACAGGACCGGTTTTGGGCCGAGGCGATTAACACCGCCTGCTACTCCATCAACCGGTTATATCTTCACCCAATCCTGAAGAAGACATCATATGAACTCCTCACTGGTAAAAAGCCCAATGTTTCATATTTTAGAGTCTTTGGGAGGAAATGCTTTATTCTTGTTAAAAGAGGTAGAAAATCTAAATTTGCTCCTAAAGCTGTAGAAGGCTTTTTACTTGGCTATGACCAAACACAAGGGCATATAGAGTCTTCAACAAATCCACTAGATTAGTTGAGGTTTCTTGTGACATTGTGTTTGATGAGACTAATGGCTCCCAAGTGGAGCAAGTTGATCTTGATGAATTAGATGATGAAGAGGCTCCATGCGTCGCGCTAAGGAACATGTCCATTGGAGATGTGTGTCCTAAAGAATCCGAAGAGCCCACACATGTACAAGATCAACCATCATCTTCCATGCAAGCATCTCCACCTACCTAAGATGAGGAACAGGCTCAAGATGATGAGGATGAATATCAAGAAGATGAGCCACCTCAAGAGGAGGACATGGATCAAGGGGCAGATGAAGAAAATCAAGACAAGGAAGATGATCAAGAAATTCAGGCTCAAAGACCGCCACACCCAAGAGTCCAGCAAGCAATTCAATGAGATCACCCCGTCAACTCCATCCTTGGTGACATTCATAAGGGGGTAACTACTAGATCTCGAGTTGCTCATTTCTGTGAACATTACTCTTTTGTGTCCTCTATTGAGCCATACAGGGTGGAAGATGCACTAAGAGATCTGGATTGGGTGCTAGCAATGCAAGAGGAACTCAACAACTTCACAAGGAATGAGAGTTTAGTAGGATCATGATTCAAAAATTCGAGATGTCTATGATGGGAGAGTTGAAGTATTTCCTAGGATTTCAAATCAAGCAACTCCAAGATGGCACCTTCATCAGCCAAACAAAGTACATTCAAGACATACTTAAGAAGTTTGGGATGAAAGATGGCAAACCCATCAAGACACCAATGGGAACCAATGGGCATCTCGACCTTGACACGGGAGGTAAATCCGTAGATCAAAAGGTATACCGGTCGATGACAGGATCTTTACTCTACTTATGTGCATCTCGACCGGATATTATGCTTTCCGTATGCATGTGTGCAAGGTTGCAGGCAAATCCTAAGGAAATTCACCTTAGGGCCGTGAAGAGAATCATGAGGTATTTAGTTTACACTCCTAAGTTTGGGCTTTGGTACCTAAAGGGATCCACTTTTGATTTAATAACATATTCCAATGCTGATTGGGCAGGGTGTAAGATTGATAGAAAGAGCACATCAGGGACTTATCAGTTTTTGGGGAGATCCCTGGTGTCATGGGCTTCAAAGAAACAAAACTCAGTAGCTCTTTCCACCGCCGAAGCCGAGTATATTGACGCAGGCCATTGTTGTGTGCAATTACTCTGGATGAGGCAAACCCTTAGGGACTATGGCTACAAATTGAGCAAAGTCCCTCTCCTATGTGAGAATGAGAGTGCAATCTGCATGGCGGATAATCCCGTTGAACACGGCCGCACTAAGCACATAGACATTCGGTATCACTTTCTAAGAGATCACCAACAAAAGGGATATATCGAAATTGCTTATGTTAATACCCAAAACCAATTAGCTGATATCTTTACCAAGCCACTAGATGAGAAAACCCTTAGCAAACTTAGGAATGAGCTAAATATACTTGATTCTTGGAATTTTGATTGAAACATTGCACACATTGCTCATTTATATACCTTTGATCATGTCTCTTTCACTTTGGTACAAATGCATATTTCTTATTATTCTTGTACCAAAGCTACGACTAATATGTTTTAAAGTGTATTTCTATACTAAGTCATAGATTGAAAGGGAAATGGAGTCTTCGGCAAAGAACAAGGCTTCCACTCCACAACTCCGACGGTATCATCTACCCTTTGTCGTTGCTCCCCCAAACTCTCAATGGTATAACCCTTCACTCATACTTATATTATCATTTAGGAGAAAGATGAAAAAGGGCTCTCAAAGTCTCTGTTTTTTGGCAATTCATGCCAAAGGGGGAGAAAATATTAAGCCCAAAGCAAAAGGACCGCACCACCACCATTTCAAAATCTTCGAAATAAAGTTTTAATTGGTATTTTTCAAATCAATATTCCTCGAGAATTAATATCTCAATTGGTATCTATGCTTCACTTGATTTGTGAAAGTAAAATTTCAATTGGTATCTAATTTACAATTAATCCTTCAATTGGTATCTTTTCAATTTTCAAATTGGTATCCATTTCAAAAACCCTCTTGAAAGCTAAGAGGAGAATTTCATTCAGGGGGAGTTTTGTTTAGTCAAAGAAAAAGTATTTGAAACAGGGGGAGAAATTTCAAATCTTGAAAAAGCTTCTCACAATCTTATTCATATACCTTTGACTATTTGCAAAAAGACTTTGAAAAGATTTTCCAAATGAATTTGCAAAAACAAAACAAGTGGTGCAAATGTGGTCCAAAATGTTAAATAAAAAGAAAAGCAATCCATTCATATCTAGTGAGATTATCAATTCGTTTAACTCCAAGTAACCTATGCACATTCTAAATGCAAACTAGTTACATTTCTGCACTTATTATTTGCTTTGGTTTGTGTTGGCATCAATCACCAAAAAGGGGGAGATTGAAAGGGAAATAGGGTTAACCTTTTCCTATAAATAATTTTGGTGGTTGATCATCAACACAAACACTTGGACTAATTAGTTTGCTCTAGATTTCATATATTACAGGTGCATAAGGTTCAAACACAAAACCAATAAAAGAATCAAGTTAGGGACTCAATTTGAGATGGAGCAAAGAACTTGTGTGTGCTGTGGGCTAGCGCACTGGACTGTCCGGTGCACCAGGACCGTACAAGTATCAACCATCCACTCTCGGGAAAATGAAGGCGCGCTCCGCTATAATTCACCGGACTGTCCGGTGTGCCACCGGACTGTCCGGTGAGCCAGCGGGCAACAGCTATCTGCGCGCAACAATCGAATCTGCAAAGTTCTATAGTGAGATACAGTGCAGCGTTAGAAGTCAGGGACACGAAGTCAGAGGGCACCGGACTTTCCGGTGCCACAAGAAGACAAAGCTCCAACGGTCGACTTCGCTCTGAACCCTAATGGTTGGGTGACGTGGCAGGGCACCAGACAGTGCACAGTGCCTGTCCGGTGGCGCACCGGACTGTCCGGTGCGCCCATCGCCAGCAACCTCCCCAACGGCTACCCAAGTGGTTGGGGGCTATAAATACCCCCAACCACCACAACTTCAAGCATCCAAGATTTCTGAAGATCACATTCAATACAAGAGCTCTAGCATTCACTCCTAGACACAATTCAAAAGATCAAAGCCTCTCCATGTCCCAAATTTATCTCAAACACTTAGTGACTTGTGAGAGAGAGATTTTGTGTTCTTTTGAGCACTTGCTTCTTGGATTGCCTTTCTTCTTTTTCATCCTTACTCTCAAGTGCTTTGTAAGCGAGGCAAGAGACATCAAGTGTGTGGTGGTCCTTGCGAGTCTTAGTGACCCATGAGATTAAGGAAGAAGGCTCACTCGGTCTAAGTGACCGTTTGAGAGAAAAGAAAGGGTTGAAATAGACCCGGTCTTTGTGACCTCCTCAACGGGGACTAGGTTCTTTGGAACCGAACCTAGGTAAAACAAATCACAGTGTTCACTCGCCTTATTTCTTGGTTGATTTGTTTTCCCTCTCTTTCAGAGTTTAATTTAATTCTAACGCTAACCCTGGCTTGTAGTGTGTGTTTAAGATTGTAAATTTCAGATTACGCCTATTCACCCCCCTCTAGGCGACTTTCACATAGGTAGCTTGCTGACATTTTAACCAAAACCCTCGATTAGTCCATAATTGCTCATTTACGAGGGGAATTGGATGTTTGTTTTCCCTTTTTAACTAAGGGATCCCTTTTGTTATCCCTTTGGCGTGAGTCTTGGACTACCTAGAGTATGAGAGCTTGTGTTGTGCAACCATATCTGTCGTCTTGTGGTGTGCAGGTGTGGAGCAAAGGGACGATGGTCGACGGTGAAGGTCATGCGGGTTCATGCCAATGGACCAGGAGTGGTGAAGGACGAGCGCTGGGACTTGACATAGGGACCAGAGAAGCCGAGTGACTAGCCTTGATGGTTGACCCTTAGAACACACACCGACACAAGGACGTGGCAGTGTGGATCATGTCACCAGTGCGGTCATGGACTGGCAGGGCAGATGTCTAGGACGTGGGGACTCGTATGTGGTATGTTACTCACGAAGGTTTCAATGATTGAGCCTCAAAATCACCTAGCTCTACGGATGGCGTGCTCCACTGAGTTTAGGCCTCAAAACTCGGTGGTGCGGTTCCGGTGGGAATCAAGGGTACCACGTGGCATCATCGCGAAGGGTGCATCAAGGCGAAGCAACTTCGTGTGGAGCACATGGCCGTTGGACGCCTATTTCAAGAGTTGGTCCATTTTGCTCCTAGTTAAGTGGATGAGCTCTATGTATCTAGGGGTAGTTGAAGCTAGTGAAATAACCCCCTATAAATAGGTCGAAGGTCTGTTGTGTGCAACCATCTCTTTTGCCTATCTCTTTAGACACTTGTTTAGAAAACAATAGTTTTCCACTCACTAGTTGCTCTAGTCTTAGCCTAGAGATCCGTAGGAAATTTGTAACTCCTCATATGTGAACCAGTGATTTTGAGAGGAATGGTGGCCATAACCATCCACAGTCCAGTGTTCGTCAAATGTTGTGCTAAGTTTGTGGTTGCTGCAGTTTTTTATTTGATTTTGTCTTTGCTCTTTCCCCTTCTTTTCTCTTGTTGGATTTAGTGAGAATTGTTGATTTCCTGAGTTTGAGGATTGATTTGGGGGACACCTACTGTTGGGACACTATCCTTGGATCATTTTGAGTCACTGGTTAGAGCATATCATGTATGTGCTTCGTTCTAGCAGTTTGATACGAAATAGCCAAACCCGACAAAACCCCAATCGCAATTGAGATTTTGAATATGTTCGAGAAGGTTTGATCTTTTCCTATTCAAACTTCACAAATATCGTCTCCTTCCTCAACTCTTGCTGCCTACAAAATTTGAGGACATTCTGACAATTTTTATCGAGCGGCACTGTCGCTCATTGGCCTGGCACTACTCCTCATCGGCACTGCCGGACTTTGGCCGGACACTGCCACTCGTCCTTGAAGGTCTTCCTTGGGGTTTTCCTCTAAAAGTTTGGGTTCCAAATCAACTTCTTTTGTCCCTTTGCGCTCATAATCTTGTCAGGAACTTGGTTAGAGTAGCCAATTGACACTTGATTGAGTTGTTCCTTTTTGGAGTGTTTTGGTGTCCCTAGAGGTTTGGATTGGGTTCGAGAATCAAGCCACAAGCTCTTGATTGAGAAATTTTTAGTGGCTCCCATTCACCCCCTTTGGTCGCCTCCCCGGTCCTTCATGCACCTAGTTGTTATAAGTATTCTATCAATCCAATTAAGTATTAGGACAAGTTGTCACAATACATGAGTGTAAATGTTAATGTGATAGCGACCAATTTAATGACCCAAGTGAATAAACACAATGATTTATCCCTAAGGTTTAGTGCTTTTTGACAATCTATGTCCTTGTTATGGTGGGTCCAATCTAGATGGTTCACATGCTAATCAATATCACATGTCAATCCCATAATTAGGGTGTCGTAAGAACACACTAGTGGAAGTGTGACTATACTTAGAGTGTCGTAAGAACCACACTAGCGTTGTGTGCATGGATGTGGAAGCGTGACTTTGTTTTAGTATGCCTTCTATGGGTATTTGTTACATATGTGGATTAATTATGATGCTCATTGTTAAAAATTATGTAAAAAATGAAGAAAATGCATCTTTTTGTATTCTTAATGAATTTATTGTTAAAGGGGAGACTTTTTGACACACATATTATACAACACTGCACATTTATCTTTGTAAGGGGAGATTTTGGTTTGGATCTTTTGTTCATGATCTTTTCACTTCTCTTTTGAATTTTAATCAAAAATAATTTTTCAAAGTGAATCCCAATGTTCAATGTTTGTGCGGTGTTGTCAATGCTTTAATCAAGCGGAGATAGTGAAATCATGTGTGAGGAAATATTGATTTAGATTGAAATTGGCTTTGCAAAGCCATTAACATAATATAGGATGATGTGCATGTTTGTGTATGTGCAAATACGCGGTTTGATATTAATATAGCATATTCATGAGTGGTGTTGTTTGAATTGAATTTGAGTCAAGTCGCGGACTTGTTCTAGTACAAAGTTGCATAGATTGTTTATGTGTAGGTGCTTGTGGAGACGAAACGTGGCCAGTGACGACAGAAGTCATGACTAAGTTTAGGAAGGGACTAAGGAATTATTGGTCAAAAATGATGAGCAGGACGTGTTAGATCATACATCAATGCATATGACAATTATGTGCATTGAAGACATGCTTGAAATGTTTAAAAGTTAAAACAAAAGTGAAGAGAAGAAAAGCAAAACAAAAATAGAATGTGAAGCCTGGTCACCCCATAGGCGCAATGCGGGAGGCTCGGTTGTGGGCTCTGCTAGCCCACCAGGGCGAGGCCTTGGCGGTGAAGTCACCAGCCCGAGGCAGAGCAGTGGCTTAGTGGCCAAATGGCGTGTGCGGCCCATAAGGTTGGCGCAATTGGCCTAAGGCGCAACGGCATGAAGGTGGCCCAAGCCAAGCTAGCTCAGGCGTAGGCGTAGGCCTAGGTGGGCTGCAGTGGTGCGGGCCTATTTTGGACTTCCTCTTAAATGGTAGTGATGTTTTTCCATTTAGTGACAGCGAATTAGATAACTCTTTGAGCAATAAATTTTATCTAAAATTGTAGATTAATCAAGAGCTTTTTAGGATTTAGAATAGAAACTTTCTGATGCTTTCGGTGATCACTTTATACACACAATCTTGATGATTAAGTTGAAGTTTATGCAAGGTTAGTGTGGTAATCTCGTTTTTGTCTTTGTTTATTAGTTGCATGACTAGTTCTAGACTAATTTATTAATTTTAGTTGTTACTCTTGAAATGAATCGTCTAGATCATTGCTAAGGTATCAAGTTAGTGATTGGATAATTAATATTTTATGGTTCTTGCTTAATCACGTTGTAGGGTTTGATTAATTTTCATCATACTTTGTCCCATCAGTCTTATTTCATTAATATCTCTAGATCCGAAAGTCTGATTAGTGTGATTCCAGTAGGATTAGATGCATATTTGGCGTAGTTTGTTCCGTTAAAATTTCAAGTCTATTAGAGTTTTGGATTTTGATCAGTATCAATTTTAGTACCTAAACAGAGTTCTGTCTAGATTTAGAAAAGCGAATTAAATTAGTTTTGCAATTCAGAGGATGCGATATAATTATTTTCAAGCTTCCACGATCATTCACCCGTATTGGATATCTTGATACTTTACGCTCATGTAACCGTAAAAGGCACATTTAAATCATATAGCACAATGCACAAGCAAAAGAATAGTGGACCAACTTGCACATTACAGGTAATTAGTCAACGTACATCCCGTACTCCTTGCCTAATTTCGTGTCAACGTCGAGGTCCCCATGATCCGCGCTTGTGTTGTTAGTATGGTGATCGTGCCATGAGCATCAACCCCATGGTGTATGTCACTATGTATTCTACTGGGAACTAGGAAGGTTTGCCTCATTTTTTTAATGAGATATGAAGCATACCAAGTCAGCTACTTTTTCATGGGTAGCCTTGTATTCCTCGAGCCTACCATGCCTAAAGTTTGGCTCTTGTTCCGGACAAGAGTCACATGACCAATGGAGCATGTTACTTCTCATCTGAGCCATGTATAGTGCTCAAAGTTTGGCTTTGAACTATAAGCAAAAAGTAAAACCAAAAACAAGCATGACCTAGTGATAAAAATCTTTGTTACTACAAGAAGAAGAAAGACAGTAGTAGTGCTGGTATTCCTCATGCTTGCCATTCCTAATGTATGCAAAACTATTGCCTACCAGTGACACTCGTGTGTATATATATATATATATATATATATATATATATATATATATATATATATATATATATATATATATATATATATATATATATATATATAGTATTTAGAGCCCTGGGCTTCCTATAACTATAGAAAGCCTTGGCCTTACCTTTCGATCTGGCTGACCTGTACGTGGCGGAGGCCCGAACCTTCATAGGCCCAGCTAGAAGAGCCCGAGCGCTAGGCCCATTCACCCCACAGCGTCACCCCAGATCGCCAACCGCTCTCTCCCTCACGCCAATCCAAACCCTAGCCTTCGCCAGCCTACCGCTCCCCTCCGTCTCCCCACCCGCGGACCGGCCCCGTGCCACGGCTGACCCGTCGTCCGAGCTCGACGCGGCGGCCTGGGAGGGGGCCGCCGGTGCCACCACCGCGCTGCTCGACGAGAGCGGCATGATGTGAGGCGGCTGTGCGGCGTGGGTGCGGTCCATCCGGGCGGCGGACTCGCTAGTGGAGATGGCGGCGGTCAACCTCCTTGCTGAGTCCGTCGCGGTGCGCTTGCGGGCGCCGGCGCCACCGGGCGCGGGGGAGGAGCTCGCGGCCAGGCTCACGGAGTGCGGGTTCCCCGCTACGGCACGCCGAGGGGGAGCGGCCGCGAGTGCTGGGGAGAGCGCGCGCAAGTGGAGGGAGATGGCGGCTAGGAAGGAGGAACTCCTGCTGCGGAGCCGGGACCGAGTCGTGTTCGCGTTGCCGAAGAGCGGGACCGATATGCTGGAGCTGGAGAGGTCGAGGGAGCTCACGCGGCCGTCCGCGTCGCACCCGACTCCCTGTCAAGGGACGCAGAAATGAGGCGTTTGATGCAGAGACAGGCAAAGAATAGTTACAGGAAGATGGAAGAGTTTGTCATAAACAGGCTGAGAGAAATTATGAGGTCAAACAGATTTGATTTTTTCATTCCAAAGCTACCATCAGTATTTGATAATTATTTGGATGAGTCCTCTTGATGGTCTAATATGATGTACTAATATTTCACACCCATATTTGTTCCATTTTACAGGTTTCCAAGATCGAAGGTAGGTTGAAAAATGGGTATTATGCTCACCATGGCTTTCGTACCTGTTGGAACTTGCTCTCAATCGCAAGGAGGCCAACAAGGGTGAACAGTAGTGACAACAGGGTTACGTGCTAGGAGGCAATAGCTCTGTTAATCTGCCCTCCCACGGGCACTGTGCAGGGGTATTTATAGGTACCTGAGCGCCCAGCGCCTTGTGCTAAGGACGCATGTGCCCTCAGCTACCTAGGTTATCCCCAGAATATTCCCATAAAGTGGGGTTACAGACTGTAATTACAGGGATGCCTTTACAGATCAGGCCCGTAACTCGCGGCGGCCACGCATGGCCTGTTACAATGGGCCGGAACGCACGTGGGCCTCTGAGCTGGACGAGGCCGCACTGTGGGATGACTTCGTCGCCGGTCTTCGTCTGGTGCCGATCAAGCGAAGGGTGTCCCTGCCTGTTCTGTCCCTGTCTGACCAGCGGTTATCAGCGAAGACTTCGAGCGAGGGGTGGCGCCTTTGCCTTCGCCCCAACATTTGCCCTCCGAGGGACCAGTTCGACAAAGTCACCTGGTGCCGAAGACGTCGCTAGATGGCGGAGACGCTGCCCTCGCTCGAAGTGGTTCCCGGGGGTTTTTGATGTGACCGTTGATGGACGGCGTACTGTTGGATAGCGGGTTTCCCGAAGCGCCGCGCCCTGTCGGATTGCGGGTTTCCCGAAGAGCCGCGCCCTGCCTATAAAAGGGGGCGGGGGTCGGCGCTTTTTGAACTTTGCCTTCCGCACTCCGTGAAAACCCTAGCCGCCCGCCGTCTTGCTGCTCGTCTGCCCGCCGTGCTCTTGTTCGCCGGAGATCTGGCTCGAGTGAAGCAGACCGCCCGCCGCCGCCGACGGTACGTAGCGATGCCGTCCTCTTCTTTTTCCGCTGCCGCTACGCCGCCGGCCGCCGCCTCGTCTGAGGAGACGCTGAGTAGTTTGATGGTGGAGGAGTTGCGCGCCGGCGATTCTGTTGATTTTGGCGTGTCGCGGATGACGTCAGCCCGCGTTCAAGATATGCAGCGGTTGGGTTACTTTGGCGGCGGAGTTGCTCGTGCTCCGGGGACGGAGGAAGTCCCCGAGCCGGAGGGTGAGTTGGTCGTTTTTGAGGCGTACTTCGCCGCCGGTCTCCGCTTGCCTGCGCACCGGTTTGTTGGCGAAGTCCTGCGTAGGTTCAACGTTCAAATACATCAGCTGACACCGAATGCCGTGGTGGCGCTGTCGAAGTATGTCTGGGCGACGACTTCGTACGGCGGACAGCCATCGGTTGAAGTTTTTGCGAAGTATTATTGTTTGCACTGGCAGAAGAGGATGATTGGGGACAAAGTTGCTCAGTTTGGGTCATGCACATTCACGCCGAAGACCGACAAGACCACAATGCAAGTAGTGGAGTTGGTTCCATGCGCCCGCAACAAGTGGGGCAACTGGAATGAATTTTGGTTTTACGTTGCTGAGGGTACCGTCGAAGGCCATGAGGGACTCCCCGTGTCTGAGATGTGCTCTCATTATTACTCAGCGTATCCGCCCTTTGAAGTGGCAGAGGAGGATGCGGACGAAGGGGCCCTTCAGTGCGCCGCCGGTCAGAGCAGTGGGCGTGATTTAGTTGAAGAGTTCGTGGCGTACGGGGTGTGGCCCTTGGCGCATGGCTGGGCGTTGGGCGAAGTGTGCCCTCGCCAGATGCCTTTTCACGGAGGAAGGGTGGTGCGAAGTCCTGCCTTCGCACTGAATCTGCGAAACCGCGACCCGGCCGCCTTTGTGCGCGATGCGGAGGATGGGGCGGTGCGGCTCGTGGGACGTTACGTGCCGAGGACAGAAGGCTAGCACAGCTTTGATATCCGCGGGTCAAATGACCGTTTGAACAGGGTTTTCGAATTAAATCAATTGCCGTACGACGGCTATCCTGGTCAAGACGAAGCGGACCGCCGTGGAAAGAAGCCGGTGGTGGAGACTGGAGACGACCCTGCGCCGGCGGCCGCCCCTTCCTCCAAAAAGAGAAAATTAGGTACTGCGATGGGAGGACTTGGGGTGTCTGATAGTTTTGCTAGAGAGTTGATGAGGACGTGCGCGGCCCCGGGGGAAAGGATGTCTTCGCCCGAGCTCCGGGAGTCTTCGGCTCGGATGCTGAGGGTTACCGGGGGTTGCTGGCCTAGGAATGTTCCTATCCCCTGCGCGGCTGACGAGGACTGTTTTACATCTCGCATGGTTCGTGAATGGAGAGTTTTTCCTTACGGGCGGAATATTGCTGATGTTGTGTCGGCAGTGATGGACAAGGATCGCCAGGGGGCAGCGCAAAAACGTCAGGCGGCTGTCAGGCTTCATGAAGCCAGGCCGAAGAGGCAGCGGGGGTCAGCGAAGGCTACGGCCTCCGGCGGAGGCAAGCCGCCGTTGGCGGCGAAGTCGGGCGCCTCTGCATCTAGCAAGGCACCGGAGGCAACGGCAGGCGCCGGAGGCTCCAAATCGACGAAGGTGGTGTAGCCGGTCAGCGGAGTGGCGGAGGTCGCGAAGGCGGCCCGAGCGTTGCCGTTGTCGGGCAAACGTGTTGCCGACTTCGGCACCGATATTAATGTGGACGACTATCTTGGTGGTAAGTCGTTGGCTCGTTTTTTTTAATTCGTTGATACGTTGCAGGGTCGGACGAAGGCCAACTTGCTATAGTTGCGCCTGCCGCGGCGATCGCGACGGCTGCCATAGTGCCGAAGGCGAGGGGCGAGGCTCTTGGCGCCGGAGGCGAGGTGTCGGCCCTCGCGGTTGTCAGGGACGAGGCGGGCGCAGCGACCCGCCGGCTGAAGGAGGTGACGGAGGCGCTGAGTCAGGTCCGCTGAGCTATACTCTCTCCCCCTTTTTTTTAACAACGGCCTTACGTGTGCTCTGCAGGTGGCTGACTTCGCCAGCCGTACTGCGTCGGGGGCCCTTACGGCAGCTGTGTCTGCCGAAGTCGAGAGACTTCGGACGCAACATGCTGACGCTGTCCGTGAAAAATCGGCCTCCGACAGCAAGTGCCGTAAACTGACGGACAAGGTGGCCGCACTAGAGAGGGAGAAGGCTGACCTCCGGCGCCAACTGGCGGGGGAGAGGAGGGAGGCCAACGAGGCCATCGCCAAGGAGCAGGCTGCGCAGGCGGAGGCCAAACTGGCGCGGGCGGAGGGCAATCTTGCCAAGGAGCTCGCCGAACATCTGCAGGAGCGGCTCACCGCCCTGGAGAGCCGCGCGAAGTAGGCCGAGGCCGCGATGCGTGCGGAGGCCGAACGGACGCGCACACAGCTTATGGATACATATCGTGAGCTGGGTGCGCGGACCGGTGACTTCGAGGTGCCGGACCGAGAGCCCGGGCTTCGCTGTCTGGAATGGGTGCAGGAGGAGCTGCAGGAACTCCCCACTGTCGTGGGGGGGTTTATGTCGTACGCCTCCCTGGTCACCTGCGAGGGGGCGATGAACGCACTCTCCCGCGAAGGGTGCCGGCACTTCGAGGTCTTCGACCAGGCAGATGAAGATTTTGAGCGAGATGTCTATAAGGTCGAAGACCCCGTAGTGAAGGAATCCGCCGGGGCCCTCTATGACCGGATGTGGGGTCCGCACGGTCGTGAGGTGGTCAGGGAGCGGACCGAGACTGCGAGGGCTCAGGTAACGTTGTAGTTTGTTTGGCGTTTGCTGGATGTGGGTTGTGCGTGTGTTTGCTGAATTTTGTGTGTTTTGTCTTAGGCGACGCGTGGCGAGCGGGTGGACGACTTCGGGGCGTTGAACAGCGCGCTGCCTGACCCGGAGCCGACCCCTGCGGAGGTCGTGTCTGGGGTCGCCCTGGAGCTAACCCCGGAGACCGCGGAAGACGCACCGGATGCCCCCACATCTGCTGTGGCCGGCGAAGACCTGCCCCCAAAGGTGGCCGAAGGCGCACCTGATGCCCCCGCAGCTGCTGTGCCGAGTGCTGAAGATCCCGCGGCGGTGGCGGCGGAAACAGCGGCGGAAGCAGCGGCGGAGCCAACGGCGGAGGCTCCCGCAGCGTCAGGGCCTTCGCAGGTGGCGTAGTGGGTGTATAGGGTTGGGGAATTTTGGATATGTTGCTGAATTTTGGTTGCTGCGCAGGTTCATGATTTTGGGCCTGCGCACGCAACCGCTACTACTGAATTTTTGGCGGCTTCGACCGCGGAAGGTGGTAATGAATATGGTGGATCGGCATCTGAGTTTTTTGATTTTACTGACTCTGGGAGCTCGGTTGAGTGGACTGAGGAGTCGTCGGAGGAGGACTTGGACTATTTTGCGGCCTTGGACGTGGCTGCGGCGGAGGCTTCGCCACACGCCGCGGACGCGCAAGATGTGCCAGGTCCTAGCACCGGGCGCCGACGACGAAGGGCGGTTGCAAAGCGTAGGGTTAGTACGGAGGAAGGGGCGCGGCTTCGTGTGAGTAGGGCTGGTCGGCAGGAACTGTTGTCTTTGCCGGCCGCCGCGAGTACAGGGGAAGGGGAACTGCGAAGTCTTTTTGCGAGTGAGGAGCTTAGGATAATGTTATTTAATTATAGGGAGATGGGAATTATTCCTAAGGTTGAGCCGATGTAGAGTGTGGCGCCCTCGCTTGTATATGTGTAAAGGCTTGTACGATGAAGTTGTGTGCCCTCGCTTGCCTGTGCCTGCGAAGGCGTTGTGTACTTTGTCTGGTATGTTTTGTTATGCTGTGCTGGTGTGATTATAGTCGGTCTTGGCGCGGACGGTTTGATGCTGTCATTTCTGCTTTTGTTGTGCTAGTCCGGCTGCGCCCTTAGGCGGCCTCTGCGCGGATAGTCTTCGCGGTAGACTTCGGGTTTTTTCGCACTTGTTGTGCTAGTCCGGCTGCACCCTTAGGCGACTTCTGCGCGGATAGTCTTCGCGGTAGACTTCGGTTTTTTCGCACTTGTTGTGCTGGTCCGGCTGCACCCTTAGGCGACTTCTGCGCAGATAGTCTTCGCGGTAGACTTCTGTTTTTTCGCACTTGTTGTGCTGGTCCGGCTGCACCCTTAGGCGACTTCTGCGCGGATAGTCTTCGCGGTAGACTTCTGTTTTTTCGCACTTGTTGTGCCGGTCCGGCTGCACCCTTAGGCGACTTCTGCGCGGATAGTCTTCGCGGTAGACTTCTGTTTTTTCGCACTTGTTGGGCTGGTCTGGCTGCACCCTTAGGCGACTTCTGCGTGGATAGTCTTCGCGGTAGACTTCTGTTTTTTCGCACTTGTTGTGCTAGTCCGGCTGCACCCTTAGGCGACTTCTGCGCGGATAGTCTTCGCGGTAGACTTCTGTTTTTTCGCACTTGTTGTGCTAGTCCGGCTGCACCCTTAGGCGACTTCTGCGCGGATCTGTCGCACGCGAGGGTGGCTAGCGCTTAGCCTCGCGGTGACCTCGAATTGGTCGAATGTCGAAGACCGTCGTCGCGGTCTTTTTTCGACGCAAGTTTTTGCGGGGGATTTTTCTCACATATATTACATGGCTTCGCCTCGTTAAAAACCTCACCCCCCGGGAGGAAAAGAGTGCGGGCCGGTACAAGATTGTGTTTGGCGAATTACAAGGGCGAAATCAGCCCTAATGAGTCAAACAAAAAATTTGCGGAGGTTGTCGATGTTCGAGGAGTGCTCCAGGTCCTCGCCGTTTGGCGTTGTGGGCCTGTAAGCGCTGGGGGAAGCTTTTGTCTTGACTATAAAGGGGCCCTCCCACTTGGGCTCCAGCTTGCCCCTGGACTCCGTCCGAGCTGTTCGGACGAGTACGAGGTCCCCTTCGCTAACTCCCTCGGGATGACTGCGTGGTCGCGCCATGCTTTGGTCTGGGCTTGGTATTTGTTTAGGGCCTGTAGGGCGAAGACCCGGTCTCCGTCAATGAGATCCTTTGAAGTTGGCTCGTCCACGTCGGGGACGGCTGATGGAACTGTTCGCGGGGACCCATGCTTTATTTCTTGTGGGGTCATGGCCTCCGATCCGTATAGAAGGCGGAAAGAGTGAACCCGGTCGCCCTACATTCAGTTGTGTTTAGCGCCCAGACTGCCTCAGGTAACAAATCGGTCCATCTGCCTTTTTTTTCATCGAGGAGCATTTTCTTGACAGCTGTGAAGATTTTCCCATTGGCGCGCTCCACGACCCCGTTGGACTGCGGATGATAAACTGAAGCGAAGGCAAGCTTGGTGCCGACGGAGAAACAAAAATCCTTGAAATCTTGGCTGTCAAACTGCTTGCCGTTGTCAACTGTTAGTTCGGACGGTACTCCGAAGCGGCAAACAATGTTTTGCCAGAAGAATTTTTGGGCAGTCTTTGATGTTATTGTAGAAACAGCCCTCGCTCGATCCATTTGGTGAAGTATTCGACGGCTACGAAGGCGAACTTAAGGTTCCCCTGAGCGGTGGGCAGGGGCCCGACAATGTCCAGGCCCCAACGCTGGAGAGGCCATGTATGGGCAATCAGCTTTGTATACTGCGAGGGGTTGCCTGACCGAGGAGAAAACTTCTGGCAGGCTTCGCAGGACCTTGTGACCCGATTTGCGGCACAGATCATTGCGGGCCAGTAAAACCCTTGGCGGATCACCTTGGCAGCTAGGGCCCTTGGCCCTGCGTGCGAGCCGCACGTGCCACTGTGGACTTCACGTAGGATCTACATGCCTTCGGTTTCGGCGACGCACTTAAGCATTGGCTGATTGACCCCTTTCTTGTAGAGTTGGCCCTCAATCAGTGCGAAGTCCCGGCTTCGATGTCTGAGGCGCTTGGCCTCGCTGACGTCGGTTGGATGATAGTACCCCTGTAGGAACAGGGTTATTGGTGCCCGCCAGTCCTCGGTCATGATTAGGTTGACTATGCGGTGGCCCTCGCTATCATTAGTTATTTGGAGCCCTTCGGGGCTCCGGACGGCTGGCGTGCCGATGATGTGAAAGAACACGTCGGAGGGCAAGGACTCGCCCCTGGCGGCGGCCTTGGCCAATGCGTCGGCCTCCTCGTTCTTGGCCCTATCCACATGTTGCAAGGTGAATCCCTTGAACTGTCTCTCGAGACTTCGGATGGCCGCTAGGTATTGCATGAGCGCGGGGTCTTTTGCTGCGTAGTCTTTCTCGACCTGGCCGGCAACTATCTTGGAGTCTGTTTTGATGATACATGTGGTGACTCCGAGGGCCCTTAGCTTGCGGAGGCCGAGGATAACTGCTTCATATTCTGCTATATTGTTTGTGCATCTGTCGGATTCCAGAGCGAAGCTGAGGCGTGCTGCATATATGTGCTTGACTCCGGCTGGTGAGGTGACGACTGCGGCGGCGCCTGCCCCCGCATGGCACCATGCGCCGTCGCAATGGATAGTCCAAACCTTCTCTGTGGACGGGTCTGGCTGTGTTATTGGCCCAGTCCAGTCGACGACGAAGTCTGCCAGGACTTGTGACTTGATGGCTATCCTGGGCTCGAAGCTGATGTGGTAGCCGGATAGTTCGGCTGCCCACTTGGCAATCCTCACCGATGTCTCCGGGTTTCTGAATAGTTCGCCGAGTCCCCTGTCTGAGGTGACTCGGACCTTGAATGCTTCAAAGTAATGGCGCAGTTTGCGCGAAGACATAACGACTGCGTAGGCGATCTTCTCCAGCTCTGTCATGTTGCACTTGGACGGTGTCAGTACCTCGGAGACATAGTAAACGAGGCACTGTCTGACCGCGCCCTCAACTGTCTGCTCCTGCACTAGTGCCGCGCTGACCGCGTGCGGCGAAGCCGCGACATAGAGCAATAGGGGGAGCGAGGAGTCAGGGCTTGTGAGGATGGCCAGCTCTGACAGGTACTGTTTTAGTGAGGCAAAGGCCGCTGCCTGCTCCGGTCCCCAGGCGAAGTCTTTCGCACCGCGGAGTGTTTTGAGGAAGGGGAGACTTCGCTCGGCGGACCTGGAGATGAATCTGTTGAGAGCGGCCAATCTGCCTGTCAGACGCTGGACGTCCCTGGCGGACTGCGGAGGCGACATGTCTACGATGGCCTGGATCTTGGTTGGGTTGGCCTCGATGCCGTGGTGTGACACCAGGTAGCCCAATATCTTGCCCTGGCGAACACCGAAGACGCACTTTTTCGGGTTTAGGCGGAGTCGTGCATCTCGCATGTTCGCGAATGTTTCGGCGAGGTCGGCGAGATGGTCCTCCTTATTCTTGCTGGCGACGACGATGTCGTCCACATATGTAAATATATTTCTGCCAACCTGCCCTTCGAGTACTGTTTTGGTGAGTCTGGAGAAGGTGGACCCGGCATTCTTGAGTCCCTCCGGCATTCTGATGAAGCAATATGTGCCGAAGGGTGTTATAAAGCTGGTGCTGGCCTTGTCTTCCTCCTTCATGTATATCTTGTGATAGCCGGAGAAGCAGTCGAGGAGTGACATGACCTCGCATCCGGCCGCGCTATCGACTATTTTGTCGATCCGTGGCAACGAGAAATTGTCCTTTGGGCAGGCCTTATTGAGACTGGTGAAGTCTATGCACATTCGCCATTTCCCGCTTTTTTTCTGCACCATTACAACATTGGAGAGCCATGTGGGGTAAGCCACTGGCTCGATGAATTTAGCCTCTAGGAGGTGGTGCACCTTCGCCTTGGCGGCCTCTGTCTTTTCGTCGGACATTTTGCGAAGCCTTTGCTTTTTTGGTCGCACCGAAGGGTCAATTCCGAAGCTGTGCTCAATTATGGATCGGCTGACTCTGACCAGGTCGAGGGCGGACCAGGAGAAGACATCTTTATTCTTGGACAGGCACCAGAGAAGCTTCTCTTCTTCATGTGAGGTAAGGTCTTCGCTGATAGTGACTGTCTGCTTGGGTGTGGCCTGATCGAGGGGGACAGTCTTGGTCCCGTCTTGGCTTTGCAGCTGTGCCTTGTCGTGCTGTTTATCGGTTGGGCTGGCAGGCGCAGGGACCTCGCACTGGGTCGTGAGACAGTGCACGTTCCTCTGACTGGGCACAAAGTCCCGCTCTATGTTGCGCGCCGTCTGCTGGTTGCCGTAGACCGTAATAGCGCCTAGCGGACCTGGTATCTTCATACATAGGTACAGTCCGTGGATGGCAGCTTCGAACTTATTGATGGAGCCCCGGCCCATGATGGCGTTGTATGGATATACCATGTCGACGATATCGAAGGTTACTTGCTCACTTCGGGCATTGGGTGCTACACCGAAGGAGAGGGGCAACTCTATTTTGCCAACGGGAAAGGTGCCCTTGCCGCCGAAGCCATACAACGAGTTGTCCGAAGGCTTGAGCAGGTTGTGGCTTATACCCATGCGGTCGAAGGCGTGGAGGAAGATGATGTCCGCCTGACTGCCGTTGTCGACTAGGACTTTGTGTAAGTCCCAGCCTGCCACGCTGCAATTGATGACCATAGCGTCGATGTGGGGGGCACTGCGGAGATCGACGTCTCGTGCGTCGAAGGTTAGCGGTATGTGGGACCACTTTGTCTGCACGACTGGGCCAGTGACGGCGACATGGTTGATGATGCGGTAGTGGTCCCGCTTCTGCCGCTTGGTGTCGAAGTCAGTGCTGGACCCCCCCGTTATCATGTGAATGACTCCGCGATATGGTTGATCGGCGAAGTCTTCCTGCTTTGGGGCATGGGGGATGTTTTGATGTTGCTGGTGTGGTGGTGGGGGTGGAGGAGGTACGATTTGTACTTTCTGATGGTGTTGGTAAGCATGGTGCGGTGGATGCGGGGCGGGAGCGTGGATATATGGTGGAGGGGTGGCTGGTAATTATGCGCGACAATTCTGGGATTGTCGGCTGGCTGCGCCCGCGCCATTCTGTCTCTGGTGGCCTTCGTTTCGGGGCAGTCTTTGGTTTGGTGGGCGCAGTCTTCGCCGTGGAAAAGGTAGTAGAATCGGCGCGGCGGCTGTGAGCGCCCTCGGCCCCTGCCACGAGTTCCATTTCCGCGGCCCTGGGGGGGATATTCCTGGCGACGAGGGGGGTCAGCAGCAGGCTGCTGGTTGGCGATGTTGTGCACTTGCTGCTGACTGCGGCCATCTCGACCGGAGTCTGGCTGCGGAGTCCTCGTCCACGTGCGGCTGGACTGCGGGGCATCTTTGGGTTTCCGCTGTGACTCAACCTTGCGCTGGTGGAGCTCTTCGGATTTGGCATATTTTTCGAAGAGCTGATATAGCTCCTGGAGGTTCTTGGGTGGATCTCTGATACAGTGGCTGTAGAGGACGCCGGCACGAAGGCCACTGATGGCGTAGTGGATAGCGATCTGATCATCGACGGAGGGCAGCTGTGACTTGAGTGTTAAGAATTTGCGGTAATACTCCCGCAGAGTCTCCTTTTCCAGCTGCTTGCAAAGCGAGAGCTCGGCCAAGGCGTTGGTGTCTGGGCGGTACCCTTGGAAGTTGAGCAGGAACTTGTCCCTGAGACTTCTCCATGAATCAATGGACAGCGGAGGCAATCTGGTGAACCAGGTGAGTGCTGGGCCCTCTAGGGCGATGATGAAAGACTTTGCCATTGTGGCGTCGTCCCCTCCGGCGGATGCAACGACGACCTGATAACTCATTATGTATTGCGCCGGGTCGGTGCTGCCGTTGTACTTGGGATAAGTCCCTGCTCAGAAGTTAGCTGGCCAAGGCGTCACTTGCAGGTGTGGCGCCAGGGGACTTCGCTCGTCGAGGTAGTTGACCCCTTGGAATGGCGCGCCGTGCTGGAAGGTGTAGTCACGCTGGGGGAAACGCGGGTTCTCCGGCTGTGCTCGGTGTTGCAGGGGTGGCCCATGCTGCAGGCCGAGGTGGCCTTCGCGCGTGTCTTCCGGTTGAGCGCGCTGCTGGAGGGGTGGCTCTTGCTGCCGGCCAAGGTGGCCTTCGCGCTGCATCAGCGCGATCTCGCGCTCGAGGTCTTGGGCCTTCTGCTCCTCGTCGCGTATCATTTGCCGCACTTTGGCTAGTGCGGACACACGCTGGTGCTTGGCCTCCAGTATCTCTTTCTGCCTCTGGAGATTGCGGTTCTTGAGGCGCAGGGCGCGCAGCTGTTCTTCTGTTGAGACGCCGAGGACCTCACCGTCCTCGGTGAGGTCCGCGCCTTCCAGTGGGGCGAAGCCTGGGGGCGGCTGCGATTGTCCTTCGGGCCCGCAGGTGCAGAAGGTGTCGTCTTCGCAGGTGCGGGGAACATTGTCTTCAGTGGGCTCTTGGTGGGTGGATTGGGTGAGGGCGAGGGCCTTGCCCTTTCTTGCGGCGAGCAGTGCTGCCTTCGCAGCCTCGTCAGCCTTCGGGTTAGCTCTCTTGGGTGCCATCGCGGGTGGTTTTGTCGTAGCACGAACGGTGGGCGCCAAATGTTGGAACTTGCTCTCAATCGCAAGGAGGCCAACAAGGGTGAACAGTAGTGACAACAGGGTTACGTGCTAGGAGGCAATAGCTCTGTTTATCTGCCCTCCCACGGGCACTGTGCAGGGGTATTTATAGGTACCTGAGCGCCCAGCGCCTTGTGCTAAGGACGCATGTGCCCTCAGCTACCTAGGTTATCCCCAGAATATTCCCATAAAGTGGGGTTACAGACTGTAATTACAGGGATGCCTTTACAGATCAGGCCCGTAACTCGCGGCGGCCACGCAGGGCCTGTTACAATGGGCCGGAACGCACGTGGGCCTCTGAGCTGGACGAGGCCGCACTGTGGGATGACTTCGTCGCCGGTCTTCGTCTGGTGCCGATCAAGCGAAGGGTGTCCCTGCCTGTTCTGTCCCTGTCTGACCAGCGGTTATCAGCGAAGACTTCGAGCGAGGGGTGGCGCCTTTGCCTTCGCCCCAACAGTACCATCAAGCATGACATCCGTACCATGTGCCAAGATGCATTGAGGTAAAAATGACCTAATCGAACCTAGGTTAAGATTTCTAGAAGTATATGTGTTCACTGTATTTCTAACATTTCCTATTCTACCTCAGATATAAAGATGGCAATGATTTGGATGATGTAAAGCAAATTGTTGTCTCCTTCATACAACTAGCAAAGAGACTAGGGAACCCAAGGTACATTTTTGAGAGAAACGGAGCAGCAGCCCAGGACAGCCTGGACATTAGTCAATATTCATTTGATACTAAACTCAAAAAGAAGCAAAACAAAACAAGAGCAAATTTGGTGGCTGCTGGAGCAGATAATTCATCTCGTGCATTTGACCTTGAAATCAAAAGAAGCCTGTCTAAATTAAAGAAAAAGGATGTCTGCTCTGGTAGTGAAACATCTGATGATGATGGCTACTCTGAAGGTGATGAAACTGAGAGTGAAACTACTGTTTCTGATACTGAGAGTGACTTTGATGTAAATTCTGGAGCCTGGGATTTAAAAGGAAATGGCCTAAAGTTAACTGAACATGGGGAGTCTGTGATCGATGATCGTATATTAGGTGCCCGCATGACAAAGAGGAAGTCTATAGAATCAAGTCAGCTTGTCACTCATCCAATTGATGAGATTCTGTATTGGCACAATGCTGTTCCGAGAGAACTAAGTGACATAGCAGGATTTAATATGAGGCTGCAGTTTATTGCAGATGTGCGCATTTTCCATAGGTACGAACCTTCAAATCTCAAATCATGTGAATCTTTTTTATAGTGTTACTTGCTGCTAATACATTCAACCTTACTATTTCAGGCATATACTTGTACCTAGTACACTTGTCCAATCAGCTGCAAATCCTTGGGAGATATGACGGTAAACTACGCCGCTTAAGCATAAGGAGTTATTTTGAGTTCACCATTTCGGTTTGCTCTGCCATTGGTAGTCCATAGGCATACTATTATTGTGCTCTCTGTTCTCCAAAATAATTTGAGGGGTGACCAAGGACCCTTCTAGGCTTGAAGATCAATACTCCGTACATTCCAAATTATAGTTGATCTTAGTTTCGGACATGCTATTCTGCTCACAGTTCTCAACGATACATAAGTCCTACAACGGTTTGGGCTTTTCTCCAGTCCAGTAAAATAGCTAATGTGACGTTTTTGTTTCTGAAGGTGTATTTTGGCATGCTTGATGGTTTGCTGGCTGCAGAACAGCTTCCCGAGGAATACCGGGACCGGTGCCAGGTAAACCATTCTCGCAATCCCGGTTTCATTCTTTCATTCATATAGCTCACGTTACGTTGTAGTATTTTATTTCTGAAGGTGTATTTTGGCATGCTTGTTGTAGTATTTTATGCAATCACCAGTTTTTTCTCTTTGCAAATTAGAACATGGGAGGAAAAGAACCTCAACACATGGACCAATAGTAGGAAAAAAACTTCAACTAATGTAATAAAAGGATCATTTTTATGCAATACATAGAAGCATTTTATGCTAGTTTAGATAAAATGTATCATCCTTTAGTAGATGGTTAGGCTTATATATTAGCATAATGTGCACTAAACTAGCCAAACTTCCTCTATTTTTTCAATTTGAAACTAGCCAAACTTACTTTGTATAAGCAACAATTTCTAATAAGTGGTCATAGACTCTAGCATTTAGATGGATAAGCTTGTTGTTATGCATTCATTAACAGTAGTCGCTTTGATCTAAATATTTTACAGTTGGTGCACTGTGACAACTGATGACAACATAAAACATGTGGTTGCATGCAGCGAGTAGGGAAGCCACTGTTGATCTCTTCTTGAAGTCAGCTGAGTATTTGGACTGTCAAGTTCATCATGTACTCATACATATACCACCTCAAAGACGCCTTATTAATTCTGTTTTTATTGCATTAATTCGGAGCACTGAACATAGGAGTTCACCGTAGAAGTTCAGTGGTAACACTGATGATGACTACGTACTCTTTTATGAAAGCCTTGCCAAAAGAAGATGTCCTTCTCATTGTTGAGTACAAGAATAATTATCTCTTATATCTTATTGTAAAATCTAAAACATTTGTTCTGCAGATGGTTAGCTTGCATTTTATGCTATAATTACCTCAAATCACGTGTTGCCTTTTTCACCAATTTATGACATCTATTGATATGTTTTACGCCAATTTATGACATTTATTGATGTGTTTTGCGGAAACCTCATGCGTGGCATTTGCCATTATGAAATAGATCGACGATTTACGCTAAAATTCATACCCATTTACGCTATGCTGTTTTGGTTCATGTTTTATGTTTAAATCCGTTTGAGCCAGAACTTGCGCATGATCGTACGCGTGCGATTTTCACGCAGTAATTTAGGCACCATTCGTCGTTACGAAACAGATCGATGATTTATGCTATTTTGGTTCACGTTTTACGCTGAAATCTACCAGAGTCAGAACCTGTGTACGACGCGCGAGATTTTCACGCCGTAATTTCTGGGCCCCATTCGTCGTTTCGAAATAGATATACGATTTACGCTAAAATTCGTAATCATTTACGCTGTTTTGGTTCATGTTTTACGCTAAAATCTGTCCGAGTCAGAACCCGATCACGATAGGACGCGCGAGATTTTTACGCCGTAATTTTCGGGCCGCATTCGCCGTTTCGAAACAGATTTACGATTTACGCTAAAATTCGTAATCATTTACGCTGTTTTGGTTCATGTTTTACGCTAAAATCTGTCCGAGTCAGAACCCGATCACGATGGGACGCACGAGATTTTTACGCCGTAATTTTCGGCCTGCATTCGACGTTTCGAAATAGATCTACGATTTATGCTAAAATTCGTAATCATTTACGCTATTTTAGTTCATGTTTTACGCTAAAATCTGTCCGAGTAAGAACCCGTGCCCGATGGGACGCACGCTGGTACGGGACGTGGCTATACCTGGCTGGGGCTTCCTGGTACTAATGGAAGCCCAGGGCTTCCATTACCTCGTCCCTATATATATATATATAGAGAGAGAGAGAGAGGGAAGAGGTAATGGAAGTTCTGGGCTTCCCCTACTAATGGAAGCCCCAGCCAGGACACGGTCGACCCAGCACCCGCGTGCTTGCGTCAGCCATGCAGTCGACAGCCAAGTATCCAGGACGTAAGGCAATATACGAATGCATATATATATATATATATATATATATATATATATATATATATATATATATATATATATATATATATATATGCGTAAACCATGTATAAAGGAATCTTTTGACGCCCGAATCACGTGGAATGAATATGACACTGTGGACAGCGTTTACGACTGCATAATGACATGTACTTGACAGCATAAATCATGTAGTATGTGGTTCTGGTTCTGGCTCGGGCGGATTCCAGCGTAACCGTGAGCTAAAACAACGTAAATAAGTACGAAATTTAGTGTACATCCTGTATCTGTTTTGTAACAGCAAACGGGGCATCAAATGACGGCGTGAAAATCGTGTGCAGCCGATCGTGTGCGGGTCCTGGCTCGGGCCGATTCCAGCGTAAAACGTGAGCTAAAACAGCGTAAATGAGTACGAAATTTAGTGTAAATCCTATATCTGTTTTGTAACAGCAAACGGAGCCCAAAATTACGGCGTGAAAATCGCGTGCAGCCGATCGTGCGCGGGTTCTGGCTCGGGCGGATTCCAGCGTAAAACGTGAGCTAAAACAATGTAAATGAATATGAAATTTAGCGTAAATCCTATATCTGTTTTGTATCATCTAACGGGGCCCAAAATTACGGCGTGAAAATCGCGTGCAACCAATTGTGCTAGGGTTCTGGCTCGGGTGGATTTAATCATAAAACGTGATCCGAAATAGCGTAAATGAATACGAAATGTACGTAAATTATAGACCTGTTTCGTAACAGTGATCGTGCATGGATTCTAGCTCGGTCAAATTTCAGCGTAAAACATGAACCAAAACAGCGTAAATGGGTACAAATGTTAGCGTACATCATCAATTTATTTCGTAACGACGAATAGGGCGTAAATTACGGTGAGGCGCGGGTCAAACTCCTCCAGGCAGTGGGTGATGCGGGTGGGCACGTTCTCCGACGACATAATGACGACGAGGATGTCCCTGAGCGCCGCTGACTCCTTGAAGCGCTTGAGCAGCTCGTACCCAATCATCCCAGGCACCACCGCTTTCCTGGTGTTGTTGGCCTTTGGCGCAGGAAACGGCGCCATAGACGCTGGAGCGGCAGCGGCGGTGGCCATCGCAGACACGGACGGGACAAACGGCGTTGCCATCGGGCCTAGGGTGCGCTGCCGCCGTCCATCCGCTTCGAGAACGCCGTCGCCGCTTGCGCGCCCGCCTCGGGAGCGTCGCTGTCGCTCGTTCCTGGTGGAGCGCCGCCGTTGGTCGCCTGCGTCGGGGCGACACCGCTGCTGGCCCCCAGGATCACCGGCGCTCGCACGCCCGAGGGAACCGCCGCCGCCGCTAAAACCTAATCCCTGGCAGTGTGGGGGTGTGTTTTATAGTGGCGACGTGGGACTGGATAACTGTGAGCACGTGGGGGGATCGTGGGCCCTATGCACGTAATATGCGGGACGAAATCTACGCGATGGCCCATAGATTTGCATAAATTGTTACACACATCAGTATAACACGTAATAATATTTGACGTAAACAGGTAGGTACAGTAAGCCAAAAAGTGTACGGTGCGGTCTGCGCACCTGATCGGTGGGTGGTCGGGGCTTCCAATAGTTATACAGAGCACATGGCTCTAAATACTATAACTATATATATATACTAGGTCAGTACCCGTGCGTTGCAACGGGGACATATAATATCTCGATAACTTATATATGCACATATGTGTTATATAGTTATGAGATAAAGGATGACATATACAAGCTGTCCGAGATGACATCGAAGAAAAACTCGGGTCTGTGACGCACGGGCACTCACCTAGTGTAATATATAAGATAGGTCAGTGTCTGTGCATTGCATCTAGAACATATAATATCTCGATAACTTATATATACAAATATGTGTTATACGATTATGAGATGGATGACAATATCCACAAGCTATCCAGAATGATATCAAAGAGAAACTCAGGCCTGTAACGCACGGACACTCACCTAATAGTGTATTATATAAAATTTAACAAGAAGATTTAATGGCAAAAATTCAAAATCAATAAATATAAAATAAACATAAGCATAACTATCTATTTCATCTAGTTTTTTTCCATAATACGATCAAGGTACTCTTGTATATTTCCAGGACTGTTAAATCGATGTGTTCCTCTCGTATGTCAATAGATCAATAAATAAATTCCTACGCAGAGTCGCACCATCATGTAAAGAAATGTTATAAGTAATATTATACTTAACTACAAATTACATATATGCTATTATTCTCACCATACTAAGTTGCGCTCTTAAACCACTGTCCCACCACTCCATAATGTGCAGAGCAAAATGACCAGTATTAAGACTGAAAAAGTTGCCAACTTTGTTATATTATGAAATTATAAACATAACATCTATATATATGACATAATAATTTTAAGTAATTACCCTTTTAATTCGATTGGAGCATCAGGTCGAATTGAATGTCACCACATATAAATGTCATGTGACCATCCAATACGTTTGACACCGTGTGTAAACTTATATTTCTTCGAAATAAGAAGAATAGTTTCCCAAAATCTTTTTAGTGGTATATCTTTGCACCATTCTGAAGTAGGTGTGAAATTAAACACAGACACAAATTTGTTTGCATGATTAATACGAAAAGTACATAGCATGTATAGTATCTCCATGGCATAAGAACCTGCAAACCATGTGACATTAGAATTATATATTTGCACAATTTATTTAACTATATAGATCAAAGGAATTCAGACTTAAAAATTTGCAAAGTGTGATGTAATAATTCATTTGAGGCCAATTATTTTATGTTTTTACCAACTCTATCGCGCTAGGATCCTTATATGACTTCGCTTCTTCGTCAAAACCACACATTTCCTAGAGAAAACATAATAATATAATAGAGAAGCGCCCGTGCGTTGCAACGGAACATATAATACCATGATAACATATAATAACACGATAACTCATGTACAAATATGTGTTATAGCTGAAAGTTCCCTTTGACCCGGGAACAGGATCTGGATGTCGCCTAGAGGGGGGGTGAATAGGCGAATAAAACTTATCAATTTAAAACTTAAATTCTTACTCTACTCGAAGACTTAGTACGCAGTGGAATGAGAAGATCCTTCGAGTAGGTTGCAGCGGAATCGAAGATCCTGTCTCAAAATGTCCTGCACTTCAAATAAAGCTTATACCACAGATAAGTGTTGAAGTGCAGATATAAAGGCGAGTAAGACAGAGAGTCAGAATACAATACGGAACAGAGCACACAGACGCAAGGATTTATCCCGAGGTTCGGCCAAGCCTGAAATGCTTGCCTAGTCCTTGTTGGAGTTAGCCACACCTGGGCTTGGAGTCTATTTCAACTCCTTCATCCGTTTGCTCAGATCTGTCAGTATGACAGATAGAGCCTTTCACTATGTTGAGTTGTGTTACAACAAGAACCGCGGCTGCTTACAAACTTCTTGGCAGCACCCCGGCAGAGTAACGATACGCTCAAGACCTTGCTCTTTGCTCTTCGCAGCACTTCTCCACTCTCTAAAGGCTTATGGCTTTGCCTTCTACACAAACTAGAGAGATACACACAAGAGGGAGAGTGAGAATTGATCCGAGTGATGTCTACACTTGTTGGCTGCACTTGTACTTCTGTTGGAGGCGCCTAGGAGTCCCTTATATAGACCAAAGGGGCCTAGGAGCCGTTGGACTTCATTTGGAAGGCAATATCAGCTTTCTGTCGGGTGGTGCACCGGACAGTCCGATGCACCACCGGACACTGTCCGGTGCCCGATTTCCTTCCCAAATTGGCGCAGTCGACCGTTGCTGTCTTGGAGCCGTTGGCGCACCGGATACTGTCCGGTGCACACCGGACAGTCCGGTGCCCTCATATGACCGTTGGCTCTGCCACGCGTCACGCGCGGATTGTGCGGCCGACCGTTGGCCCAGCCGACCGTTGGCTCACCGGACAGTCTGGTGCGCACCGGACAGTCCGGTGAATTATAGCCGATCGTCGCCAGACTTCTCCGAGAGCGGGCAGTTCACCGGAGTTCAGCCTGGCGCACCGGACACTGTCCGGTGCACCACCGGTCACTGTCCGGTGCACCACCGGATAGTCCGGTGTGCCAGACTGAGCTGAGCTTTGGCTGTACACATCCAAGCCTTTTGTATTCCTTTTCTTTTCTTCTTTTCTCTGTTTCTAACACTTAGACAGATACATTAGTACACACAAGCCAATGTACTAAGTCTAGAAACATACCTTCTCTTGACTTTCACTTCTTTAGCATTAGACATGCTTTGAGCTTTGATGTTGGACTCATAAATCATCAAGTCAGCTTGCCTTGATCTATATTAACGTTTCTGAGTTCCAACATACTGCGAAGGTCACATAGAACATCTCCAAACATGGGAACAACCCAAACTAAAGGTCAAGGTGCACTTATCTCTTTTGGGCTGCTTCCAGTCCTGGCTTTGACATTTGTTCTCCATCTAGTGACCTTGTTCACTTCTTAGAGTTTGATCTTGAGCCTTATGACTTACACCACATAACTATAGATGTTACCTCATTGGTTGTAAGTCATGTCCTTATGTAGTGATCCTTGATGAGCCATAGCTCTTCTCAACTCGATCACCCTTGACTTTGCAAGTCTTCTTCTTCACCCTTGGCTTTGGGTTCCTCAGCCACTTTGACCTTCTCCCGTGCACTTGGTACCTCGAAGCTCTTCTTGCCTCCATCCTTGGCTTGATCAGTTGTTTCCGAGCTACGCACCCGAGTCTCACTTTATGCAATGTCCATCTTACTTGTGATGCCCGTTATCTATTCATCATCTAGTCCTTGGACCATCACACTTGTTCACTTGTGTTGAACCCTGTTAGCTTTACATTAAGCACCTGTTCAACACTTAGCATACTTGTTAGTCCTTTAATTGAGTTGTCATCCAAACACCAAAACTCACAAGAGAGCTTTCAATCTCCCCCTTTTTGGTGATTGATGGCAACACAATTAAAGCTTACATAAGAATAAGATTTAAAGCACAAACTTTGACTTCTAAGTTTATAGAATGCTCCCCCTAAATATGTGCTTACTTCAAAATCATAATTTTGGCCTTACATGCCAAAATGCACATACTTAGGCAATACGAAGCATTACTACACCTTAGCACCTTTTGGAATGCATTGTGTCAAAGATCAAACCATGATGCTATAACACACAAACGCACAGAATCAGAGTTAAACACCAATCAAATGAGAGGATATATCACAGGAATATCAACCTACCACTATTCACCATTAAGATACCAAAATAAATTAAGATACCAATTTAAAGCAATACCTACTGTAAAGCACCATTAATCCATTAACCACATGCACCATTATACACATGAATATCTATTACAGAATAAACACTATAGATGGCAATACCTACTGTAAAGCACCATTAATCCATTAACCACATGCACCATTATACACATGAATATCTATTACAGAATAAACACTATAGATGCCAATTAATTCATAGCAGCGGAAGCACTAGTCCATATGATGCAACATATATAATACTGCAAGAAGCATATGATAAGAATTGTCAATAACACAATAACACACTAACAATGCTCAAACTAACACATCACCCCTTAGGATAAGCTTTCCTCTCATGTTGAGATAAGCTTTAATGCACAAATTCTCCCCCTTTGACATCAAACACCAAAACCATATTTCAAGCAAGAACATAGGATGATGTTAAGGGACAGCAGGGTGTTAAGGAGGAGAGACACAGTATCAAAACTCCCCCTTACTTATTGAGCATATGCACTACCAACATTTAAGTAAGATACAAATACGCAAAAAGATTAATACTTCCTTTTGTACCTTTACCATGTTGTAGTGTACTTCCCATCTTGAAAGTATTTAATCTCTCGAGAGCTTCTCCACACTTGTGCCTGATTATTTATCCTAACCTTTTCTTGTTGCTAAGACACTAAACTTAGAACAAGTTATAGTATTGGGCACAAGAAGAAACTTCTATTCTAATGATTATCAAGAGATGTCAATTAAAGCAAACTACCATGGCTACCAATTGAAAGATACCAATTTCAAGATCATTTATTATCATAGCCTCATTATATTTAAGGATGTAGTATCACCAAATTTTATAGAGCATGAGCAATCTAACAATATGCAATTTCTTGACTTACAGAGGTACCCAGGTCCTGATTGCTCCATTTCTTGCTCATCTTCTCTTATCCACCTAGAGACTATACAAGATCACTCAAGAAACAATTAGTCTCAAAAGACACAAGTTATGTGTGCTCCCCCTAAACTTGTGTATCAAGTATTTGAATAACTTGTACTTTGCACATTCTAGCTTTTCAGAACTAGAGGGGATCACAACATACCTTGGTCAAGGCATACTCTATCACTTTCATCACACAAAGATACCAATTTGAATATCAAGTGAAAGATGGACTTAATCCAACAATTCATGCCTTAAGTAGTATTACATTTTACAAGCAATCTAGACATGCAATCATTGTACCATATGTACCAATTGAAGAACAACACAATCATGCATATAAAGCGTAATGTCTAAGCATGCCATAATTAAGAAGCTTTCTTAGGTGCACCAAAAGAAACAACATTTTAAAGGCATAAATCACCTAAGCCAACATACTACCAATTGAAATGCAAGAACACAGCTATGATCACAATCAATGGAACTTCAAGATATTCAATAAAATTGCACAGTTCCATTTTCCATACCTTTGCCTTTTTACCAGTATGGCCATGAGAGCACCAGTTTACCAATTGAAAGTTCCCTATTATTTATGCACTTCATAGCTCGAGAGAATACATTAGAGGCATAACACATAGTGCCAGGATAGGGTCATCATATAAACTAAGCAATATGTCATATTTGCACACACGCTAATCATTAAAACCATATAGCATAACTCACAACAGGATGCAAGTTTATTCACGAACAGAAAAAGAGTTAATTGTGGTGAATATATCTAATGAAAACCTACCTATTAAATGATTCAAAAAACATAACCTCTAAAGCACACAATCATGATTAAGCAAGCATGATTACGATCTTGGAAATTATTAATCAATTATTAACAAGAATCCAACACAAGCAATCTTCAAAGCATAACTACTCCAAGGACAGATAGCACGACATTTAGCTTTAAGAGCGATATTGATAATGCACTTAAGAAACACAGGTACCGTCCTTTGAAGAGACAGATGCACAATCGAGGTCCTTTGCTTGATTCACCAATAATGATTAAGGACCTATTCCACTTTTTACTTGAGATGAACATGGGATTAGTGTCTCACAATAATTCATCCTAGGGTCAATGAATAAACACCAAAACAATTAAAAGCTTAAGCATAGAGTTTGAGATAACATTCTTAAGCTCTCCCATGGTCTCCAGTTCATCTCAAGGTACCTGCATGGTCTAGTTAGCACAGTTTGGTACCCACCTCGGGATGGGTCCATAATGATCATCTAAATGTGCCTTTGGTACCCAAATAGCCTTTATGCTAGTTCTAGGTGATCTCGTTATAGATCTAGCACAGGTGTATGATTTGGGTCTCCTAAGCGAATGAGATTGAGACAAATTTACTTGCTTAGATACCTCACCTTTATTACATACCTTCGATAGATGACCCTGCTCACCACACAGTAGAGGACAAGAAGTGATCGTGTGGTTCTTGTCATTGCATCCGAAGCATCTCCTTATCCCTTCACCCTTGTTGGTGTATGGACACGATGCGATGAGGTGTCCTGACTTGTTGCACTTAAAACACCTCCTTTTCCCTTTTCTCTTTTTGTTCTTAGATGACATAGAGAAAAGGTCAGTGCAAACAACATGATTAATTGAATCTTTACCTTTTTCCAAGCTCATGTTGATTTCTTCATTTTTAGGAACATTCTTCTTATTGAGCTTGATACTTGCTGCAGTTTTTCCTTTCTCAAGCTTCTTCACCACGCGCCCGTGGATATCTTGAGAGAGTTGAGCAATGTGTCTTCTCCTTAGTTGTCTTTGCTTCTTGTTCCCACACAATTTCTTTTGTGACCCTGCAGCTTGATGCTTATTCAAACATTGGCTTTCTTTTGACCAGCAGGGGTTAGCACATGGTGATGAAATATCTGAATGTGTACTTGTGCAAGAATGAAGTTCACATGAATTTAAGTTCATAATTACGACCTCATGAGCAACTTCAAACATGATATGCCTATCCAAGAGATTATCATGATAACAAGACAATAAGTCATATTTTTGAGTCAGAGCAAGGTTATCATGACTCAACAATTCTACTTTATTCCTAAGCATAGAATTTTCAATTTTAAGTTGAGCAGCATTAGATAATACATCATGATTATTTCTTTGCTCAATTAAAATCGATTCATACCGTTGGACCAAATTCCCATGAGAGTATTTTAGCTCCTCATGTTCTTTGGTCATCTTCTCCAGGCTATCATTGGTTTTGATGAGAGTCTCCTCTAGCCTGAGAAGCGTCTCGCCTTGTTCCTTGTTCCTTCTCAACAACTTAACCAGGAGAGCTTTGTCTGCTTTGTTGAGATGGTTGTAGAAACGGCGAATCTCCTCTTCTTCCATATCATCGGTCTCATTTTCCCTGTCATTAATGTCAGTGGAAGCAATATAGGAAAATGTACCTTGTGATGATGAAGATTCATCCTCGCTATCATCCTCATATTCCTCCTCATCATGGCTTTCGTCTCCACCGTCATTGTTAGCAATAAAACATTTATCATTAGTGGAGAACAAACCTGTCGACGAGGTGGATTCATCGTTTGGGTGCCATCGTTCTTGTTCTTCTCCCTTTGAATGGTTAGTATCACAAGTAATGTAGGGAGTAGGAGCATCACAGTTTGCCACAGAATATTTTTCTTTAATTCTATTCCATAAATCATGAGCATCAACAAATAGATCACTATCACTGCTCATGATGGTAAAATAAGCACCTCTAGAAAGAGAATCAACTAAGATGTTGCAAGCATGGTGATTTAGAGATAGACATCTTAGTTCATCATTTGAAGGATTTTTACTAACATTAGAGGGAAAAATACTTCTACTAAAGACCTGTCTCAAATCAGGATCAACACTCATGAAAGCATTATAAATAGAGACAGACCAAGACTTGTAATTAGAACCATCGCCTAAAAGAAGTTCTACAGTTACCTCTTGTGACGACATTGTCATCTCCGGACGGCTAAGCCCACACTGGAGAGGCCTAGCTCTTATACCAATTGAAAGTTCCCTTTGACCCGGGAACAGGATCTGGATGTCGCCTAGAGGGGGGGGGTGAATAGGCGAATAAAACTTATCAATTTAAAACTTAAATTCTTACTCTACTCGAAGACTTAGTACGCAGTGGAATGAGAAGATCCTTCGAGTAGGTTGCAGCGGAATCGAAGATCCTGTCTCAAAATGTCCTGCACTTCAAATAAAGCTTATACCACAGATAAGTGTTGAAGTGCAGATATAAAGGGGAGTAAGACAGAGAGTCAGAATACAATACGGAACAGAGCACACAGACGCAAGGATTTATCCCGAGGTTCGGCCAAGCCTGAAATGCTTGCCTAGTCCTCGTTGGAGTTAGCCACACCTGGGCTTGGAGTCTATTTCAACTCCTTCCTCCGTTTGCTCAGATCTGTCAGTATGACAGATAGAGCCTTTCACTATGTTGAGTTGTGTTACAACAAGAACCGCGTGTTGGAGACTTGTTCTCAAATGCTTTGAGTTAAGAACAAGGCAACATAGAAAATGTTAATCGTTAAAGTCCTTCGTCCTTCGAAGCATTATTTCCCTTAGGATATAATGGTTTCTGGACGAAGGTTATGAAGGACGTATTTCCATAAATTCATTATACAGTGACGAAGTATGAAATGTAAGGAATATAAAAGACAACATAAGCAATTATCTATTATTATCAGGCATAAACAGAAATATCGTTGAATTACAAGTGTACCTTCAACTGGAAGGAGATGATAGTACAAGCGTGACGCAAAAAGCGAATGCCAAGTCAGCGTGAGCAGTACGGGGGTACTGTTCACCTATTTATAGGCACGGGACACAATCCATACAAAATTACATTCATGCCCTTTACACTTGATAATAATTCTATAGTAATCTATCGAGGTCTAAATAGCCTTTTCATCTTTAAGTCGGTTTCACTTTTTGCTGCCACGCCGAAGCTTTCCTGCTCACACCTTCGGCGCTGTACCAACCTTCGTATTATTCTGGTCTACTGTGATGCCGACGTGAGTCCGAAGATACCTGTTCACACATCATACTCCAGAAATATTGTTAAATCCTGTTTTTGAGGACCTTCGGAAGCCGAAGGTCCCCAACAGTAGCCCCTCGCAATATTAATTTGTTTAAAATAATAAATTTAGATTGCGACATGAACGAAGGCTTTACGCCGAAGGTCCGAAAAAACACCTTCCCTTTGCTAGAATAGCAACATTCACTGACAAGCGGGGTCTTTCAATTTTCAACGCACTTGGCGTATAAATACGGTCATACCGCAAACTCATTTGACACGCTCTCTGGCCAACTGCTCCCGCTCACTCAATTTTTAGCTCTTGTGCACTAAGATTTGTTAAGCCTTTAGTTTTGAGGCTTCGGCTTTGAAAATAGTTTTTAGTGTCTCCGAAGATGTCTGAGGATAAGAAGACTGCTGCTGAGATGAAGCTGAGCCTGGACGAAGAGAAAAACTTGGGGTTTCTTATAGCGATGTCAAAGACCAATACAGAAAAAATCACCAAGGAGATTCTGGAAGGTTTGTCTGAAGATACTGGTGACAGTGACAGCTATGATGTGGACAGTGGTGGTGAAGACTCCGAAGATCGTCCCTGGCGACCAAGCCATTCAGTTTATGGTAAATCAACTATCAAAGAGAATCATCTTGTCAACATGAGAGGAAGGTATTTCCGGGATTTATCCATTGTGAGGGCCGACGAAGGGGAAAAAACTTGCCCACACCCTGAAGAGAATGAAGTCGTAGTGTACCAAAGCTTTTTGAAAGCTGGACTGCGATTTCCCTTGAGCAGCTTCGTCGTGGAGGTGTTGAAAATCTTCGAAGTCTATCTTCACCAACTTACCCCCGAAGCAATCATAAGGCTGAATATCTTCGTGTGGGCCGCGAGAAGCCAAGGTCTGAAGCCTGATGCAAAAAGCTTCTGCAATATACACGAATTATCATACGAAACAAAACCTTGGGGTAAGGAACAGTATCACAATAATTTTGGCTGCTACAGTTTCGTTTCTCGGTCCGGGTCAAGCTGCCCCGTGCCAACCTTTCGGAAGAGATGGCCCGGCGACTGGATGACAGAATGGTTTTATGTGAAGAATGATCTGACAGTACGAGAAGATATCAAAGGTATAATTATGCGCCCTATTTGGCAAAGCTTCGGCCTTCGGAGGCCGAAGGTTGAAATGAATGAAGCTGCCGAAGAATGCCAGAGGGCCTTCGGCGTTATCTGTTCTTTTATTGGAACGAGAGACTTAGTACAAGAGCATATCGCCTTCAGGGTATGGCCGCTCGCGGAGAAATGGGAAATGCCACAAGAAACCATAAAAGAGGCCGACGAAGGTGGACTTATCAGGTTGAAGTACACTTTTAAATTTGGAGATAAGTTCGTTGAGCCAGATGATGACTGGTTAAAAAGCATTGAAAATTTAAGTGATGAACTGCTTGGGGCTTATTCGAAGGCCGAAGACACTGCAATGTCAGCAGCCTTCGGAGGCCGAAAAAAGAAGAGGCTGAATCGGGTATTTGATGCAATCGGGTTTATCTACCCTGACTATTGCTATCCCATTCGAAGGCAGAAGAGAAAAAACACAACCTCTGCAAAAGAAGAAGCTGCAACTGCTCCTAGCGAGCCAGAACCGAAAAGAAAGAAGATAAAGGTCCTCACACATCGGCCGCGCTATATTGAACCAGCTTCGGTGCCTGAGTTTACCGGAGAAACCTCTTCGGCCATTGAAGCTGAAAAACCAACCGAGCCAACCTTGCTACCAGAAGTCGCAGAAACGGCCGAAGTGCCAACAAAGATAGAATTGGAACAATCAAAGGTTTTGTTATCAGAAACGAAAGAGAAGGCCGAAGCGCCGTCCACAGAAAAAATGGAAGAAGTAAAAGAAGCAACTGAGGGATCAAAAACATCAGAAGTTTTGAGTCCTGCAGCAAATATTGAGACAGTAAAAAACCAAAAAGTGCCAGCAGTGACTCCGAAAAGGAAGAGAATGGTCAATGTGCTAGATGTTCTAGAGACAATTAAATCTTCAAGCACACCTCTGAAGGAGACTGTTGTCATCTCCGAAGAAAAAACTGAAGTTTCTGATACTAAAGCTCCAGAGCAAGAAACTGAAGCCGAAGCTGGGTCCTCATAACCCACGAAAATAAAATCCCTGGAATTCGAGGAAGAAAAAATTACAGAGCCAACTTTTGTTGAAGAAATCAGTGCTGCTGCCCCCGAAGCATCCCCCAAAGTCCTTGATTATATTATTCGACATGCTTCGGGGAAACAACTATCAGAAAAAGAAAAACAAGAGGCCCAACTTTACGCCCAAAAACTGAAGTATCCAAAGGGGGCATTAATATTCAATGGCAGTGGAGAAGAAGACTTTTTGTATTGTCTCCCTGACAGCAAAGAGATTTCTGTCTGTCGGGAGATGAGCAAGAGCTTCGGATTCCCAACACTGGAAGACGGGCTCTCAGTGCTATCGAAAAATGATTTGGCCGACAACTTGGCATATAATAGCTTGAAGGTGCAACAAATGGGATCTTTGCATTTTTTGTTGAGACCAAAAAATTTTCGTTTGTTTAAACCTATTGACACACACATATTTCTCTTTGCAGGGCCTAATACTTAGCAATGCCCTCAGGGCACAGAAAGATGCTGAAGACGAAGGGTGTACTATAGCCCTGAGCAACCTTCGTTCCGAAGTAATTGAACTGAGGAACGAAGGTCTCGAGAAAGATAAAATATTACACTCATTGATAAATAAGATAAAGGAAGACGAAGCTGCTTTTAAAGGTCAAGCTGAAGCTCATAAACGCGAACTTGAAGATCTTCGGAAACAACTGGCCAGAGCCAAGGAAGAACGTATACTTGAAGAAACAAAGCGAGAACTCAGCGATCAGTGGGCAGATCACTTAGAAGGAACTGTTGAAGAGCTTCGGTCGTCCAAGAAGAGATGCTATAACAAATCTATAGAGTGTGTTAAGAAGTTAAAGGCTAGCTTCGCCAGAGTCGGCGCATTCTCAAGCGAGGAAAACTTTACGAGAGGCAATCTCGAAGGTCCTATCGAATGGATCGAGCACGAAGCTGAAGCCTTCGAAGAAATTTTAAATAGCCGTGGAGATATATGTGCTTTCTCGGGTGCCAGAGGAATTGCCACCATTCTAGAGAAAAAAGGCCGCGAACATGTAAAAATTTTAGCGCAATCCGAAGGTGCTTTGTCCTTTGAAGATGCAAGGGATCCATCGGCCGAAGCTAGCATGGTTGGTGGAAAATTTTTCACCGATATCTGGGATAATGGTGGCCGAGAAATGGCCCGAGAGATTATTCAAAGAAGCGAAAAGGGCATTCACGACGCTAGAGAAGTAGCTGAGGCTGCTGAGAAGAGCGCAGAGCCCGAAGGTCAATTAGGTATTATCTAATAGTTTTTATTGTGTTGTAATTTTAGGTTTTAAGATTCGTTTGCAATTTGTCATAGCAATGTAGCCATATCCTGTTCTACTTCAGATTCTGCTAAAGCCCCTTCGGACCCTCAGCCGAAAGGAGACGACGAAATAAAAAAGATGGCTGAAGCTATTATGGACGAAGTCGTCAATCGGCTCCTAAACGAGGCTGCAGAAGTCGTTTTGAGAGAGGATTAAGTATTATTGTAAAAACTTTTGAGATGTAATATATTGTAACATTTTGTAACCCTGAATGTAATATACCTGTTTTTTCTTGCTTAATTCTTTACGATGCATGAAACTTTACACGTACCGCTTTTGAGTCTTTGACGAAAAAACACCTTCCCTTCTTTTCATGCTTCGTGAAGAAGAATTTTTCAACAATATCCAGTGTTCTGATGAATAATATCCAGGCTTCGTGAAAATATTTTCCGAAGCTACACCTCCGAAGATCAATAATGTATCTCCTTGTGACATTATGATTTTTCCCTTTTTTCAAAACGTTCTTCTGTAGATTGATATTGTGTCCACCTCTTGTGCCATATGCAACATGATGTATGATGCTTATGCTATGCGAAATGATGCGATGATGTTATGTTATGTGAGGCGATGCTTATTCCGAAGATGCACACGCATCCCTGCAATAAAACACATAATCTTTTACAAGCCTCCCTTAGGAGCTTCTTCGCCTTTTACTTCAGCGGAATCAGCGTTTATTTTTCGCTGTAAGCCTCCCTTAGGAGCTTCTTCGCCTTTTACTTTCAGCGGTATTCGTGTTGACTTTTCGCGCTTCGCCTTTTACTTAGGCGGTATCAGCGTTGACTTTTTGCTGTATGCTCTGCATTCCCTTTGGAACGACTTTGGAGCAGAAAACTTACACTGCGCTCCCTCTGGAGCGGCTTTTTGTGACTTCGGCAAACTTACTCTGCGTTCCTTAGAACGCCTTTTTGTTACTTCGAAGAATTTTCAATAGTTCGAAGGTCCTTTTTGTTGTCACACGTCTTTCAACAATTTAAGCCTGTGAAGAAAATATATTTTCCTTGTGTGAATCAACGAAACTATTTACATGAAACCTGAACAATGTCCTTTATTACAGAAAATAAAACTGAATGAAAAAGATTGCTATTAAGGTAGGATATTTGTCAATAGATATGCTTTGACTCTGGCACAGTGCTGTTGACTGTGCGAGCTTCGGACTGCTCTCTGAAGTCCCTTTGGTGTGGAGCATATTGGCTCCCTTCTGGCTGCTGGCCTTGTTGTAGCGGTGGTGGAGGCGGAGGTTGTTGCCAGGAAGCCTGAGGTTGACTCGCCGAAGCAACAGAAACTGCAGGGTGATTGCCTACATACTCTGGGATGTAAGGCGAATGATACGAAGCAGTGTGCATGACCTGCTTCAGCTGAGCCTGTTGTGCTGCCGCTTCGGCTATTTCTTTTTGCTTCTGGATGGTAACATGGCACATCCTGGTGGTATGACCTTTGTTCTCACCACAGAATAAGCAGAAGATTCTTCTCGGTTGATCGCCAAATCTTCCTCCGAAGCCCCTGGCGCCTCTGCCTCTTAGAGCTGGTGGTCGGAAGGAGCCTTGTTGTTGCCCCGAAGCCTGTGAGGAACATTGTGGCCTTTGCTGTTGGCTCCCTCTATCATCATTTTGTGTAGAGTTATGAATTGATCTAACGTGCCTCGGGTAGAACCTCCCTCCGAAGCCCCTGGTCATTTCAGAAAACCTGAAAGCCTCCTCCCTTCTTTGGCGAAAATCATTATCGGCCCGAATGTACTCGTCCATCTTCTGGAGCAGCTTCTCCAAAGTTTGAGGGGGCTTCCTAGCGAAGTACTGAGCTGACGGTCCTGGCCGAAGCCCCTTGATCATGGCCTCAATGACAATTTCGTTGGGCACCGTTGGTGCTTGTGCCCTCAAACGCAAGAACCTTCGGACATACGCCTGAAGGTATTCTTCGTGATCCTGGGTGCACTGGAACAGAGGTTGAGCAGTGACCGGCTTCGTCTGAAACCCTTGAAAGCTAGTTAACAACAAGTCCTTCAGCTTCTGCTATGAAGTGATCGTTCCTGGTCGAAGGAAGGAATACCAGGTTTGAGCAACACTCCTGACAGCCATAACGAAAGATTTGGCCATGACTGCAGCATTGCCACCATACGAAGATACTGTTGCTTCGTAGCTCATCAAAAACTGCTTCGGGTCTGAGTGGCCATCAAATACGGGAAGCTGAGGCGGCTTGTAGGACGGAGGCTAAGTTGTAGCCTGTAGCTTAGCGGACAGAGGAGAAGCATCATCAAAAACAAAATTCCCATGATGGAAATTGTCATACCAGTCATCTTCATTGGGAAAACCCTCCTGATGAAGGTCTTGGTGCTGAGGCCTTCGGTGTTGTTCATCCTGAGCAAGATGACGAACTTCTTCAGAGGCTTCGTCTATCTGCCTCTGCAGTTCAGCTAGCCTGGCCATCTTTTCTTTCTTCCTCTGTACTTGTTGATGAAGCATTTCCATATCTCTGATTTCTTGATCAATCTCGTCCTCTGGTGGTGTCGGGCTGACAGCCTTCCTTTTCTGGCTTCGGGCCTCCCGAAGGGAGATTGTCTCCTGATTGTGATCCAGTGGTTGCAGAGCTGCAGCCCCAGTCGCTGAAGCTTTCTTCGGCGCCATAACGAAGGTTTATGATCGCCGAAGGTGTTCAAAAAACTCGAAGAGTGGAAGTGGGGTCACCGGAGGTGGGCGCCAATGTTGGAGACTTGTTCTCAAATGCTTTGAGTTAAGAACAAGGCAACATAGAAAATGTTAATCGTTAAAGTCCTTCGTCCTTCGAAGCATTATTTCCCTTAGGATATAATGGTTTCTGGACGAAGGTTATGAAGGACGTATTTCCATAAATTCATTATACAGTGACGAAGTATGAAATGTAAGGAATATAAAAGACAACATAAGCAATTATCTATTATTATCAGGCATAAACAGAAATATCGTTGAATTACAAGTGTACCTTCAACTGGAAGGAGATGATAGTACAAGCGTGACGCAAAAAGCGAATGCCAAGTCAGCGTGAGCAGTACGGGGGTACTGTTCACCTATTTATAGGCACGGGACACAATCCATACAAAATTACATTCATGCCCTTTACACTTGATAATAATTCTATAGTAATCTATCGAGGTCTAAATAGCCTTTTCATCTTTAAGTCGGTTTCACTTTTTGCTGCCACGCCAAAGCTTTCCTGCTCACACCTTCGGCGCTGTACCAACCTTCGTATTATTCTGGTCTACTGTGATGCCGACGTGAGTCCGAAGATACCTGTTGACACATCATACTCCAGAAATATTGTTAAATCCTGTTTTTGAGGACCTTCGGAAGCCGAAGGTCCCCAACACCGCGGCTGCTTACAAACTTCTTGGCAGCACCCCGGCAGAGTAACGATACGCTCAAGACCTTGCTCTTTGCTCTTTGCAGCACTTCTCCACTCTCTAAAGGCTTATGGCTTTGCCTTCTACACAAACTAGAGAGATACACACAAGAGGGAGAGTGAGAATTGATCCGAGTGATGTCTACACTTGTTGGCTGCACTTGTACTTCTGTTGGAGGCGCCTAGGAGTCCCTTATATAGACCAAAGGGGCCTAGGAGCCGTTGGACTTCATTTGGAAGGCAATATCAGCTTTCTGTCGGGTGGTGCACCGGACAGTCCAGTGCACCACCGGACACTGTCCATTGCCCGATTTCCTTCCCAAATTGGCGCAGTCGACCGTTGCTGTCTTGGAGCCGTTGGCGCACCGGATACTGTCCGGTGCACACCGGACAGTCCTGTGCCCTCATATGACCGTTGGCTCTGCCACGCGTCACGCGCGGATTGTGCGGCCGACCGTTGGCCCAGCCGACCGTTGGCTCACCGGACAGTCCGGTGCGCACCGGACAGTCCGGTGAATTATAGCCGATCGTCGCCAGACTTCTCCGATAGCGGGCAGTTCACCGGAGTTCAGCCTGGCGCACCTAACACTGTCCGGTGCACCACCGGACAGTCCGGTGTGCCAGACTGAGCTGAGCTTTGGTTGTACACATCCAAGCCTTTTGTATTCCGTTTCTTTTCTTCTTTTCTCTATTTCTAACACTTAGACAGATACATTAGTACACACAAGCCAATGTACTAAGTCTAGAAACATACCTTCTCTTGACTTTCACTTCTTTAGCATTAGACATGCTTTGAGCTTTGATGTTGGACTCATAAATCATCAAGTCAGCTTGCCTTGATCTATATTAACGTTTCTGAGTTCCAACATACTGCGAAGGTCACATAGAACATCTCCAAACATGGGAACAACCCAAACTAAAGGTCAAGGTGCACTTATCTCTTTTGGGCTGCTTCCAGTCCTGGCTTTGACATTTGTTCTCCTTCTAGTGACCTTGTTCACTTCTTAGAGTTTGATCTTGAGCCTTATGACTTACACCACATAACTATAGCTGTTACCTCATTGGTTGTAAGTCATGTCCTTATGTAGTGATCCTTGATGAGCCATAGCTCTTCTCAACTCGATCACCCTTGACTTTGCAAGTCTTCTTCTTCACCCTTGGCTTTGGGTTCCTCAGCCACTTTGACCTTCTCTCGTGCACTTGGTACCTCGAAGCTCTTCTTGCCTCCATCCTTGGCTTGATCAGTTGTTTCCGAGCTACGCACCCGAGTCTCACTTTATGCAATGTCCATCTTACTTGTGATGCCTGTTATCTATTCATCATCTAGTCCTTGGACCATCACACTTGTTCACTTGTGTTGAACCCTGTTAGCTTTACATTAAGCACCTGTTCAACACTTAGCATACTTGTTAGTCCTTTAATTGAGTTGTCATCCAAACACCAAAACTCACAAGAGAGCTTTCAATCTCCCCCTTTTTGGTGATTGATGGCAACACAATTAAAGTTTACATAAGAATAAGATTTAAAGCACAAACTTTGACTTCTAAGTTTATAGAATGCTCCCCCTAAATATGTGCTTACTTCAAAATCATAATTTTGGCCTTACATGCCAAAATGCACATACTTAGGCAATACGAAGCATTACTACACCTTAGCACCTTTTGGAATGCATTGTGTCAAAGATCAAACCATGATGCTATAACACACAAACGCACAGAATCAGAGTTAAACACCAATCAAATGAGAGGATATATCACAGGAATATCAACCTACCACTATTCACCATTAAGATACCAAAATAAATTAAGATACCAATTTAAAGCAATACCTACTGTAAAGCACCATTAATCCATTAACCACATGCACCATTATACACATGAATGTCTATTACAGAATAAACACTATAGATGGCAATACCTACTGTAAAGCACCATTAATCCATTAACCACATGCACCATTATACACATGAATATCTATTACAGAATAAACACTATAGATGCCAATTAATTCATAGCAGCGGAAGCACTAGTCCATATGATGCAACATATATAATACTGCAAGAAGCATATGATAAGAATTGTCAATAACACAATAACACACTAACAATGCTCAAACTAACACATCACCCCTTAGGATAAGCTTTCCTCTCAGGTTGAGATAAGCTTTAATGCACAAATTCTCCCCCTTTGACATCAAACACCAAAACCATATTTCAAGCAAGAACATAGGATGATGTTAAGGGACAGCAGGGTGTTAAGGAGGAGAGACACAGTATCAAAACTCCCCCTTACTTATTGAGAATATGCACTACCAACATTTAAGTAAGATACAAATACGCAAAAAGATTAATACTTCCTTTTGTACCTTTACCATGTTGTAGTGTACTTCCCATCTTGAAAGTATTTAATCTCTCGAGAGCTTCTCCACAGTTGTGCCTGATTATTTATCCTAACCTTTTCTTGTTGCTAAGACACCAAACTTAGAACAAGTTATAGTATTGGGCACAAGAAGAAACTTCTATTCTAATGATTATCAAGAGATGTCAATTAAAGCAAACTACCATGGCTACCAATTGAAAGATACCAATTTCAAGATCATTTATTATCATAGCCTCATTATATTTAAGGATGTAGTATCACCAAATTTTATAGAGCATGAGCAATCTAACAATATGCAATTTCTTGACTTACAGAGGTACCCAGGTCCTGATTGCTCCATTTCTTGCTCATCTTCTCTTATCCACCTAGAGACTATACAAGATCACTCAAGAAACAATTAGTCTCAAAAGACACAAGTTATGTGTGCTCCCCCTAAACTTGTGTATCAAGTATTTGAATAACTTGTACTTTGCACATTCTAGCTTTTCAGAACTAGAGGGGATCACAACATACCTTGGTCAAGGCATACTCTATCACTTTCATCACACAAAGATACCAATTTGAATATCAAGTGAAAGATTGACTTAATCCAACAATTCATGCCTTAAGTAGTATTACATTTTACAAGCAATCTAGACATGCTTCATACATGACAATCATTGTACCATATGTACCAATTGAAGAACAACACAATCATGCATATAAAGCGTAATGTCTAAGCATGCCATAATTAAGAAGCTTTCTTAGGTGCACCAAAAGAAACAACATTTTAAAGGCATAAATCACCTAAGCCAAGATACTACCAATTGAAATGCAAGAACACAGCTATGATCACAATCAATGGAACTTCAAGATATTCAATAAAATTGCACAGTTCCATTTTCCATACCTTTGCCTTTTACCAGTATGGCCATGAGAGCACCAGTTTACCAATTGAAAGTTCCCTATTATTTATGCACTTCATAGCTCGAGAGAATACATTAGAGGCATAACACATAGTGCCAGGATAGGGTCATCATATAAACTAAGCAATATGTCATATTTGCACACACGCTAATCATTAAAACCATATAGCATAACTCACAACAGGATGCAGGTTTATTCACGAACAGAAAAAGAGTTAATTGTGGTGAATATATCTAATGAAAAGATACCTATTAAATGATTCAAAAAACATAACCTCTAAAGCACACAATCATGATTAAGCAAGCATGATTACGATCTTGGAAATTATTAATCAATTATTAACAAGAATCCAACACAAGCAATCTTCAAAGCATAACTACTCCAAGGACAGATAGCACGACATTTAGCTTTAAGAGCGATATTGATAATGCACTTAAGAAACACAGGTACCGTCCTTTGAAGAGACAGATGCACAATCGAGGTCCTTTGCTTGATTCACCAATAATGATTAAGGACCTATTCCACTTTTTACTTGAGATGAACATGGGATTAGTGTCTCACAATAATTCATCCTAGGGTCAATGAATAAACACCAAAACAATTAAAAGCTTAAGCATAGAGTTTGAGATAACAGTCTTAAGCTCTCCCATGGTCTCCAGTTCATCTCAAGGTACCTGCATGGTCTAGTTAGCACAGTTTGGTACCCACCTCGGGATGGGTCCATAATGATCATCTAAATGTGCCTTTGGTACCCAAATAGCCTTTATGCTAGTTCTAGGTGATCTCGTTATAGATCTAGCACAGGTGTATGATTTGGGTCTCCTAAGCGAATGAGATTGAGACAAATTTACTTGCTTAGAGACCTCACCTTTATTACATACCTTCGATAGATGACCCTGCTCACCACACAGTAGAGGACAAGAAGTGATCGTGTGGTTCTTGTCATTGCATCCGAAGCATCTCCTTATCCCTTCACCCTTGTTGGTGTATGGACACGATGCGATGAGGTGTCCTGACTTGTTGCACTTAAAACACCTCCTTTTCCCTTTTCTCTTTTTGTTCTTAGATGACATAGAGAAAAGGTCAGTGCAAACAACATGATTAATTAAATCTTTACCTTTTTCCAAGCTCATGTTGATTTCTTCATTTTTAGGAACATTCTTCTTATTGAGCTTGATACTTGCTGCAGTTTTTCCTTTCTCAAGCTTCTTCACCACGCGCCCGTGGATATCTTGAGAGAGTTGAGCAATGTGTCTTCTCCTTAGTTGTCTTTGCTTCTTGTTCCCACACAATTTCTTTTGTGACCCTGCAGCTTGATGCTTATTCAAACATTGGCTTTCTTTTGACCAGCAGGGGTTAGCACATGGTGATGAAATATCTGAATGTGTACTTGTGCAAGAATGAAGTTCACATGAATTTAAGTTCGTAATTACGACCTCATGAGCAACTTCAAACATGATATGCCTATCCAAGAGATTATCATGATAACAAGACAATAAGTCATATTTTTGAGTTAGAGCAAGGTTATCATGACTCAACAATTCTACTTTATTCCTAAGCATAGAATTTTCAATTTTAAGTTGAGCAGCATTAGATAATACATCATGATTATTTCTTTGCTCAATTAAAATCGATTCATACCGTTGGACCAAATTCCCATGAGAGTATTTTAGCTCCTCATGTTCTTTGGTCATCTTCTCCAGGCTATCATTGGTTTTGATGAGAGTCTCCTCTAGCCTGAGAAGCGTCTCGCCTTGTTCCTTGTTCCTTCTCAACAACTTAACCAGGAGAGCTTTGTCTGCTTTGTTGAGATGGTTGTAGAAACGGCGAATCTCCTCTTCTTCCATATCATCGGTCTCATTTTCCCTGTCATTAATGTCAGTGGAAGCAATATAGGAAAATGTACCTTGTGATGATGAAGATTCATCCTCGCTATCATCCTCATATTCCTCCTCATCATGGCTTTCGTCTCCACCGTCATTGTTAGCAATAAAACATTTATCATTAGTGGAGAACAAACCTGTCGACGAGGTGGATTCATCGTTTGGGTGCCATCGTTCTTGTTCTTCTCCCTTTGAATGGTTAGTATCACAAGTAATGTAGGGAGTAGGAGCATCACAGTTTGCCACAAAATTTTTTTTTAATTCTATTCCATAAATCATGAGCATCAACAAATAGATCACTATCACTGCTCATGATGGCAAAATAAGCACCTCTAGAAAGAGAATCAAATAAGATGTTGCAAGCATGGTGATTTAGAGATAGACATCTTAGTTCATCATTTGAAGGATTTTTACTAACATTAGAGGGAAAAATACTTCTACTAAAGACCTGTCTAAAATCAGGATCAACACTCATGAAAGCATTATAAATAGAGACAAACCAAGACTTGTAATTAGAACCATCGCCTAAAAGAATTTCTACAGTTACCTCTTGTGACGACACTGTCATCTCCGGACGGCTAAGCCCACACTGGAGAGGCCTAGCTCTGATACCAATTGAAAGTTCCCTTTGACCCGGGAACAGGATCTGGATGTCGCCTAGAGGGGGGGGTGAATAGGCGAATAAAACTTATCAATTTAAAACTTAAATTCTTACTCTACTCGAAGACTTAGTACGCAGTGGAATGAGAAGATCCTTCGAGTAGGTTGCAGCGGAATCGAAGATCCTGTCTCAAAATGTCCTACACTTCAAATAAAGCTTATACCACAGATAAGTGTTGAAGTGCATATATAAAGGTGAGTAAGACAGAGAGTCAGAATACAATACGGAACAGAGCACACAGACGCAAGGATTTATCCCGAGGTTCGGCCAAGCCTGAAATGCTTGCCTAGTCCTCGTTGGAGTTAGCCACACCTGGGCTTGGAGTCTATTTCAACTCCTTCCTCCGTTTGCTCAGATCTGTCAGTATGACAGATAGAGCCTTTCACTATGTTGAGTTGTGTTACAACAAGAACCGTGGCTGCTTACAAACTTCTTGGCAGCACCCTGGCAGAGTAACGATACGCTCAAGACCTTGCTCTTTGCTCTTCGCAGCACTTCTCCACTCTCTAAAGGCTTATGGCTTTGCCTTCTACACAAACTAGAGAGATACACACAAGAGGGAGAGTGAGAATTGATCCGAGTGATGTCTACACTTGTTGGCTGCACTTGTACTTCTGTTGGAGGCGCCTAGGAGTCCCTTATATAGACCAAAGGGGCCTAGGAGCCGTTGGACTTCATTTGGAAGGCAATATCAGCTTTCTGTCGGGTGGTGCACTAGACAGTCCGGTGCACCAACGGACACTGTCCGGTGCCCGATTTCCTTCCCAAATTGGCGCAGTCGACCGTTGCTGTCTTGGAGCCGTTGGCGCACCGGATACTGTCCGGTGCACACCGGACAGTCCGGTGCCCTCATATGACCGTTGGCTCTGCCACGCGTCACGCGCGGATTGTGCGGCCGACCGTTGGCCCAGCCGACCGTTGGCTCACCGGACAGTCCGGTGCGCACCGGACAGTCCGGTGAATTATAGCCGATCGTCGCCAGACTTCTCCGAGAGCGGGCAGTTCACCGGAGTTCAGCCTGGCGCACCGGACACTGTCTGGTGCACCACCGGACAGTCCGGTGCACCACCGGACAGTCCGGTGTGCCAGAATGAGCTGAGCTTTGGCTGTACACATCCAAGCCTTTTGTATTCCTTTTCTTTTCTTCTTTTCTCTGTTTCTAACACTTAGACAGATACATTAGTACACACAAGCCAATGTACTAAGTCTAGAAACATACCTTCTCTTGACTTTCACTTCTTTAGCATTAGACATGCTTTGAGCTTTGATGTTGGACTCATAAATCATCAAGTCAGCTTGCCTTGATCTATATTAACGTTTCTGAGTTCCAACATACTGCGAAGGTCACATAGAACATCTCCAAACATGGGAACAACCCAAACTAAAGGTCAAGGTGCACTTATCTCTTTTGGGCTGCTTCCAGTCCTGGCTTTGACATTTGTTCTCCTTCTAGTGACCTTGTTCACTTCTTAGAGTTTGATCTTGAGCCTTATGACTTACACCACATAACTATAGCTGTTACCTCATTGGTTGTAAGTCATGTCCTTATGTAGTGATCCTTGATGAGCCATAGCTCTTCTCAACTCGATCACCCTTGACTTTGCAAGTCTTCTTCTTCACCCTTGGCTTTGGGTTCCTCAGCCACTTTGACCTTCTCCCGTGCACTTGGTACCTCGAAGCTCTTCTTGCCTCCATCCTTGGCTTGATCAGTTGTTTCCGAGCTACGCACCCGAGTCTCACTTTATGCAATGTCCATCTTACTTGTGATGCCCGTTATCTATTCATCATCTAGTCCTTGGACCATCACACTTGTTCACTTGTGTTGAACCCTGTTAGCTTTACATTAAGCACCTGTTCAACACTTAGCATACTTGTTAGTCCTTTAATTGAGTTGTCATCCAAACACCAAAACTCACAAGAGAGCTTTCAATAGCGTTATAAGAAAATGTTTCGTAATCCATTTGTGATCCTAGTCATACATAAATTTTGTTATTTTAATCTAGTTATTTCACCACTATATTGCAATATCATACAAACTTCTATATATGACAGTACAATACTCGTGTGTTGTAACAACATACAAATATTGGGTGAAATGTTAGTACGCAACGATAAATAAACAATACATATACTATCATCAACCTTAATGTGTGTAAGTGTGTTATATGCAAAGGGAGCATTGCTCAATCGAGGCCCAAAGAAATGTAGGAAGGTCTGATTTTATTTTTGATAACAATAAACCTATAATTTCAGATGATATGCGATTATATTTTATAATAAACTTATCTTATGTCTCCTTTTTAGATGAATTAGATCCTTTATTCTTTATTTTTTCTATTTATTAGGCTTTGGTAATGAGAGTCATATACTCATATCGATGCCTTTATCGATTGATCCACAGATACACAAAAGATGGAAATAAGAAAAATAAAAGTACTCATGTAATTAAGGCACAAAATTGCATGAAGACTCCATCCGATGGGGTACAATATATTGCAAAAAAAGTGCAAGAGTGCGGGGCTGCACCAACAAAATAACAACTGTGTGAAAGGGGAGCCACCTAAAGATAAATCTTGTACAAGAAATATGAGAATTCAATCATAGACCAACTAATAGAATAATCATATAAAAATAACTTTGGCCAGCAAGCAATGTTCTTAATTAAATATCCTGATGTTTGCAGCCATATCATTTAGCACTATGACCAGATGAGAAGTGACTCAGTACCAGCAGTGGTGAGGTCACACGTTTCTCAATGGCGAGAACAACACCATCCTTCGTCTTCAACCCAATTGCAGTGGATCCCAACTGTATTAGCAAAACAAACAGCAACATAAGCATTACTTCGTCACGAACCACCATATGAATCCTGCAACTAAAAGGTCCTAGCATTTTAATACAAGTACTTGTCCTTGAGCTATTCTCTACTTAATGCTAGTGGCACACAACAACCTGACTAACAAGGGATAAAAACTAAAAAAACTTGGCATTACAGCTCAGATGACATAGTACCAAACTAACGTGACTGTGGCGGAACCGCCCGAATTATTCCAGCTTAAGTGCCCAAGTCGCCCCCTTAAAGGCAACAACACACTTAAACTGGAATAACTCATTAGTCCCTCAGATCTAGTCTGATAAAGCCACTTATCCAGGATCGAATACCACTAGCTCACTCGAAGGTGAGGCACAGAGAAATACAATAAAGCATAATACCACAAATTTAATAAGTATCATTAGTGATTACATTATCGGAGTTTTAGAAATAATAACCATAAATTTTAATGCAGCGGAAATAACTAACGAAGAAAACCGAGTAACATGGCGAAGCCTGGCCACGCTACTCCTCCTGGTCCTCTCCTGCGGAAGCAATAACCCTCTTGACCGTCTATCCCGGTGGCAGGGATGAAGGCCAAGTCACACCATCAACCAGAACAAGGAGGTACCTGCAAAAATTATGCCACAAGCAAGGCTGAGTATACTAATACTCAGCTAGACTTACCCGGTGTGAGGAGTCTACTCCTCTACCTCTCGACATGCAACTGTTTGGCTGAGGGGTTTGGTTTGCCAAAAGCACTAGCTGAGTCTAAAATCAAGTTTTAGCTTTTCGAGTTTTAGTATGATCCTTTTAACTAGATGTGTACCTAGCTATTCATACATGGTATCAAACATTTTATCAATCAACATCTTTTTTTCCAGTCACCTCATTTCCACTTATTACTCAATGCAGTATAATGGATCAAGCAGTCTCATTAGCTGCGAGAAGCAGACGATTCGAATCGAGTTTTATCCTTGCAAGGTAAACCTAAACACACGACATGTCAGGGCACTCCATCCCCACACATGTCAATCGTCCCCATCGATTCCCCGTTCGCGTCCAGGCCTCACCGCCTTGGCATACAATGCTCCACTGACCCTGGCCGCCGCCGTGCAGTGGCCGCACTTGTACCCACCATATCTAGAATGGGAGACCCAGTCTCAGGTCGCGTGAGGGATAAAGTCCGCGCCCGGCTTCACTCAGGTACTAGGTTTACCGGTTACCATTTTTCCCGACATGTGTTTAGTACATTCAAACGCTTGACACAGGTATCCGCACGTTAATCCTTATTCCAATTTTGCCTCATAGACAACGCATCCCCATGGATCCGTGTCCACAGACCATCATCATTCTGTTATCAAAATGGATACAACCAATTCCTGACCTCGCGCGAGTGCTAGAAAAATCACTCGACTTCTACCGAGATCCTGATTTAGCATAGCAGCTACTCGACCTAGCATACTAGTATCCATCTCAAAAGGAATCTTGAGTTCATGCAACTAGGGTTTCAGGCAACTCCTACACTTAAGTGCACGGTACAAGCCTACAAACATTAAGTGTAGTAAAGTAGCATATATAAACGGTTATGCATAAAACCGGGGCTTGCCTTTAATTTAACACTTAGATAGTGTTTGCTGGGGGGTACTTGCTTCACGAGCATCCACTAGGTAAGTCCACCATTCTTCAGGTCGTCCACCAGCTGCATCTTGTGGTTGGCACCACATCACTTGCACGATCATCATCTCTCGGCCCTAAATGAGATGCAAGATGCATATGTGTGAATATGATGAAAAATACCACAAGATATACAAAGACACATTAGCGAACTGACATTAATTTAGAAGACACCGTAAACCACCACACGTTAGCATTAGTTATCTACACGTCATCGGGCATACGTAGTCAATCATCACTAGAAAACAACAAACACTTCCTATAATTATCTATTGCAAACACGACATCATAAGTACAAGCATTCGCCACGTTCACTTTTATGATTCATTAGTTACTTATTATTAAACTAGTTAAGTACACATAAGTTTTCTATGACTCATATATTTAGACAGACTTAGATAGAAAGGGATATTCATTTAATCGAGGTTTTACAATCATTCACAATATTCTCATGCAAGCACACACCAAAGAAGACACACATGAGGAGATAGTTTAATCGTCATTACATGTTATACTACTTTAATGACGTTGGTTACTTAGTAGTATTAGCAGAAAGCCAAGGACATGACATTATTCATTTTGTTTCCCTAATATATAATTGCACTTGCTAACTGTTGATTAAGCTAAGCTACTTATTAGACCTTAACCAATTTAGTTCACTAACTTAGTGAGATGTGTACTACTTACTTATATATAACCCCAATTATACTAGTCACTTATTATTATTACTCATGTTCACTTAAAACCAAAACAAGCAAGCAATCACTCAAGTCAAACACAATAGAGTAGAGCAATCAATCACTTCTAACACATTTAGGACAGCAGCACAGTAGTTTTTGTTTTAATCATAACTCTTCAAATATTAGTTCAAAATTATCAAACTAGGATTTTCTGGAAAGTTTAAAAAGTGTTCTACAACTTTGATATTATGATCTCAAGGTGATTAGACACTTAATAAGGTTAAATAGTGATAAACGACTGCTTTATTCAAATTTGGGCAGATTCAGACTTATGCCTTCAAAAATTCGTAACTAGAGACTCAGACATCCAAATCATTTGATCTTAAACTTTCTAGAAAGATAATTAAATTGTCTACAAATCAATTATAAACAACTCAGGTTGATTTAAAGTGTATCATGGTTAAAAGACACTAGGAAGGCTTTGCTGTCCAGATTTGGACAGATTCAGACTTCACACTTCAAACGCCTATAACTTAATCTTTAGACCACCAAAAAGGGTGATACAAGACTTTTTGGAAAGCTTAGAAAACTTACTACGTAACTTTTATAATCACCAAGAAGTGATTCTATAGTTAACTAAATCAAACAATTCAGTTTTCGAAATCTGTTCTGTCAGTGGACAGAATACAGCAACCAGTTTGTAAAATTCATAACTGCCAATATGTCAGGCCTATGGTTATGAAATTTTAACACAAGAATGATAAGAAAAGCATCTACAACTTTCTTATAACGACCATGAACAGATTGTAACATTAAATTAGGCAAACAATACAGTTTCTGAAATCTGTACAGAATTTGGGCAGATTCAGTTACTGAATTTAAGAAAAGCATAACTCCTAAACGATCAGACTTATGGCTGTCAAATTTTAACACCAGCAAGATAATAAAGTTATCTACCACTTTTCTATAGCACATATCTACAGAAAATACAATTTAGTTCATCAAACATACAGCACAGGGAAATCACTCGTGCAGTTCAAAACAGCAATTAATAAATTTCAGCTCCTATACAATTCAAGAATTGCCGCGTTCTAGATACTTGAATTATTCTAACACTTTGACAATTGTTAGAGTTAAAATGACCAAGTGAGAACTATCAAGTAGACTTACTAATTTTTATACAGGTTATTTCGCGATCTAGAACTACCATACACAATTAATCAACACATTCACTACAATCATCAAATCCGGCATACATATATATCGATGCGCTCTTCACATAGTAATTTGCATTTTAACTTGGGCATCACATGAACACTACTAATTTTTACCCGCGACCGTAACCATACACATTTAGACTACAACAAGCAAATCATCGTGATTATGAGCTTAACCAACCCATCTAACACTTCGGCTAACTAGAGCAACGGCATAGCCCGCTAATTAACATACACGTCGGCTTGCCTATTATTATCACTATCTAAGGCACAACATACACCACAACATTTCTATAAACATACATATTCACATGTATATTCACACATCGACCAAATCATACGAACCGTAAACCACTAATTTCTAACTCGAAACCACCATGCGCTTACTTCCCAATTCATGAACACGTAACGCGTATTGACCCGACTCAAGATATAGAGGAAGCGATGACTACTTTGGCATGTCATCACCTCACTACACAAGCCAAAGCAATGCCTAGCCACATCAACCAAACTTCTAGTCGAGTAAAACCTACACCTCCTTGTCACGAATACAACCATATTGCGGCATGTATTCGGAACACTTCCATCCACCTAGCGCAACATTTGATGTAACATACTCCAGCACACATGTTCAATGGCAAACTCTTTGTGCATACTTATGCCAGCAAATTTATATATATATAATATAAAATAATGTAGACTACTTATTGGCCGCTGCTTGGAACACTAAGCATACCCTATACATTAAAAGTTGCGACAACCAGCACACTATTTTATGACAAGGCGTTTAACCACGATTTAATATAACCACGACGCATTTGTGCAACACATAAAGAATCATTATGATTACCAAAATATATTATATTCGTTAATCGAACACTACCCGAAACAACAAATCGGCTTACCATAAACAACTCGGTCGATACCGCAGCACACATGGCGTGGAGATGAACGCGCCAATGTGTACCGGAGAGCAGAGCGAAGCCGAAGGAGCACGACGGGCACCACGACGCAACAAGGTGGAGCACGCGCCACAGAGGAGTTGTTGCGGCTGCTGTTTTGTGTGGCAAAACAACAGGAAGGATAGCGTCAACGGGCAGGAATGGAGCAGGGCACCAAAGCGACGACACTAGACACCGGGATGCTGCTGCTGGGCATTTTGTCGAACAGCACGCAAGCACGACAAGGGTAAGACATAGGGGCGGTGTGCTGCTGCGGCTAGCGCAGCACAGCGAGGCATGGGACAGCGATGGACACGGCAGGGACGAGCTGGGAGACGGCATCAGTGTGCTGGAGCTGCATGGGCGACGGGGTTGCATGAGAAAATGACAAGCACATCAAGATCAATGATGCTCTCCACGACTCGCTGCCCTACTTAGCATTTCGTCGAACACCCCATTCACATGGCCACAACAGTCCAAAATGAAGATCGATGGTGAGCTGTCGGGGAGGGCGTGCTATGGAGGAGCGACGAAGAAGCAGCACGATGACGGAGGAAGTTCAAGGCGATGGACAACAGCAACTATGCACAAGGAGCAGTGAGGCTCGCGGCTAGCGTCGCTTCCAGTGAGGATTCCGGCCATGGATTTGGAGCTTGGGCAGGGGCATGCAGCGACTTGGGAGTCCCGACGGCGAGCTCGCGAGTAGGGAACAATTGCTACTTTCCGGAGGCAGAAAACCGGCTGGGGAACTGCGCCATGGGAATATCCATAGAGGGAGGAGTAGGGACAGAGAAGGGGGCGCCGAGTCTTTGCCCTGGGGAAGTCGACAGGGTGCAGGTTCGAATACCTAGCGTTGATGGGGGAGACGGGGATCTGACCATGGAGCTTACGGCTGCATGCGCCCATGACAGAGGAAAGGGAAGAGGAATGCTGAGTGGGGAAATGGAATAGAGGGAGCCGAGCTGGAGAATCGCGGGCAGTAGAGGCCAACGCCCTGAGATGGTGTACGCGCCAGCACTCCACCATGGAGGAGCAGAGGCAGGGGGCCGAGAGGGAATATGGGAGGTCAGCCATGGGGGATTCCTCGCGCTTGCTCCAGGGGAGCTCGGATGGTGTCTAGCTGACGCGCGCAGGGGAAATGGTGGAGAACTTCGTGGGTGGGGCTCCCTGCAGGACTGGCCGAGATCTCCACCGACGACGAGAACTTCTGCCACCAGCGCGACCATGGCAGAGGCAAGCTCGGACTCCAGCCTGGGCGTCAACTGCTCGAGCTCGAACCTGGGAGAGGAAGCGCATGACCATAGGGGCCGGCGTCAGCTGGGATGTGGAAGGAGAGGGAGATGGCTGCCAGGGAGCCTCTGTGCACGGGGGAAGAAGAATGCCTGCTGGCGTGCGTGAGGAGTCTGACGTCTAGCTGATCTAACAGGAGCTGCTGCCAGCCCATTGGCCATCGTAGGCGGCAGCCATCTAGTGGCCGGCTGCAGCCATTGGCGCAGAGAGCGGCGACAAGCCACTAGCCAGCATGGGCGGCGGTGGCAGACTGCCTGCGCTACGCGGTGGCGCTGTCGGTTGTGGCGTGCGGGCACTGGGAAGAAAACAGATGCTGATGACATTGTTAAGGAGCTAAATAAACTTTATTTTATTTCTTTGAAACAAGAGCTCCCGTGGAATTTATTTTTACGGAGAACAGAGCGAATTAGAGTTCCGACGAACGGACGATTGAGCGAATCACTCGGCCGAGAGTCTGATCTGATTTCTCTCGAAAATAATTCCCTACGCATGATTCGAAATAAAATCGTCAAGAGATACGTCCGGCTTTCGGATTTTCGATTGAAAGAGATAAATCGCGATATCTAAAAAATCATCGCCGATGTTGATTTTTGGATTCGGTTCGGACATAGAGATATTTTGCCGAGTCGGATAAAATTGATTAGAGGACGACATATTGGAGATTCCGCTTGAGAATACGGACTGGGATAAATTTTTGGACATAGATCGAACATCGAGAAATTAGATTCGGACACAGCTCGACTAGCAACTGTCGAGCGCTTGATTAAATGAGCTTTGAACGAGATTTATAAATTGAGAATGATTATCGAGTTCGCATTCGTGCCGAGAAACAAAAGTTTTAAACAGGCTCCAAATTTGGCTGTTCTTGAGATTGAATAATTCCAAACGTAGTGAAACATTCATGAGTAACTTGATGAATGGAGATAGATGTGATCGAGAAATAGAATATTTCACTGAGCATCCGAGATTAAGATAAATCTCCCAACATAACACGAAACTGACACATGGGGTGTCACAGAGACACACAACCACAAAACATTGCAAATCACAAACTTAAATTAGTAAGAACAAGTGAGACATCTCCAGAGTCCAGACTTCATCATACAACACCATCCATTCATAAATCACAATAATTTGTTAATCATAAGAAACCCACCTACTTCTTTTCAGGTTTTGCACTCACACAACTGCCAAACCCCCAAATCTGCCTCGTCCAGCCACAAAAACACATAACTTCTGCTAACACACAACAAACACACACACTGCCAGTCGACTTCTTGGCATCCTTGTTGCTCAGATTCAATCGAGCGCCTAAACAGCAAACAACGGAAACATATTCAGTTTAGGCCAATAGGCCATAAATGGCCCTGCAAACAGTCGACACAGACCATGTGGATGACGCACTGGGCAGTGTAACCAACGATCTAGAAACGAAGTGTTTTAGAGTCCTTAGAAATTTAATCACAAACCAAAGCAGCAAGCGAGGAGGCGAAAGGGCACGTTGAAGGGATACCAGCTTGGTCGTCTCGGGTAGCACGAGCCACTGCGAATACAACAGCGATGGAGTTCTCACGAAGCGCGCCCGGGGCAAGCTCCACCAGCTGCAGCAGCTCTGGGTCCAGCGCTGTCGCGTCCCTCCTCGTCGGTCCCTAAAAAGGGGTGGAGGACATCAGACAACACGACGACGACCCCATGCGCACGGGAGGCTGCTGGCGGCTGTGGAGGCTCGACCACGGCAAAAAAAAATTCACATAAGAGTAGACCTAGAAACATCATTCATTCAATCGGTCAAATGGAGAGCAGCGGTTGTTTTACAATGTACAAATAACGCGAGACAGCAGTCACCACTACAACTAGCAACACATCACCATCCCTTGTAATCTTAGCAAACAAACGAACAAATCAACCAGCGTATCGGTTAACCACTACAAATCAAACTCCAGCTAACATGCTAGATTTACTAATCAAGTAGCATACAATTCACATGGTATTTAAGTCAAGGAAAGATTCTACAAGGTGATCAGTTTTTGTAACCCCTTGATATGATAATATTGGGAAAACATTATACAAAATCGGATAGATTTAGTTTCTCAACAGTGGCATGTGCATTTGCTTAAGACAAAGAATAGTCTCATATATGTTACTCAGTTTAAATGCTGACCTAATAAATAAGAAAGAGTCACATGCTTTAAGCCGTTTCGCACCCACAAAAAGACTCCATCCAATTGTTATAAGATGTCAGCTTGGCTTGCCTACAAGGAACATCATGGCAAGAAAAATTTAGACAATATGTTTAACTATTTGGTTATATTGATTTTTACAAAATACTATTCAGTAAATGGTAAGCACCTTGTTCATCATATTCCAATGCCCAACTCTAGGCAAGTAGTCATTCTCTCTGCCAGTTTTATTATACTTGAGCTTCATCATAAGTAAAATATAAAAGACTAAATATGTTGCAAGAAAATACGGCTGGTGTTAGTTATCAAACCCACAAAGAGTTGCTCCAGTTTATAAAACAGGAGTTCATCACAAAAGAGGAGTATATTAACTATGACAAAGAAGGATAATATGAATATTAAAAAATGCTTCAAAAGCCACTGTTGTAATAAGAGTGGAGCGACATTGGACCTCTTACCCTTTATATTGTTCTTTTCTCTATAATTTATCTTCATACTCGATAGGATTTTCCCCCACTGTTTTTGCTAAAAGAAACACGAGTGGGTTTCAACCTACCCGAGGAGCAAGTAAAATTCTTGCCTGGATTGAAGCCAACGTTCGGCTGTAAAAATAAAATAAACGACCACCATGTAACACAAAATAACTGTAGTTAGCTTGGTTAAGCGTGTGCTTCTCTATCGAATCGATCACAGTTCGATTCCTGCTCACCACATATTTTTGCCGCGCGGGAGGGAGGCCACGGCTGGTGGCAGAACAGCGACATGCAGGCTACCCTTACAGCCTTAATAACTCTTATATCTTCCACTATAACATCAAAAAAAGACGTGGTGTGGTGGATATGTTGTCTCTAATCTAGCAGCAGGTCTTGAGTTTGATTCACAATTCTTGCAGATTTAATTTTTTGAGCCATAACAGGGATGAGGGCAAAACAGGAAATGAAAAAAGGCAGAACGGCAGGCTACCCTTACCACCTTAATAAGTAGTAGAGATTTCAGTTGACTACTGTATCGTGTGTTGCTTGGTTCCTCAATATTTATGTAACAAGTGAACATTCGTCATGCTTATGCCAGAAACACAAAAAGCAATAGTACTGGTCATTAGTTCTGTGTCATAACATTTCGCTTTTTTCCATTATCATTAAGGTGTCGTTTGATTCACGACATGTAATGTAAATAACAATGGTAATGATTCACACTCGATTACTAGTGGCAACAAGTTTAAATAGTAGGATATCAGTTTTTAGTGTGGTATCTGATTACGGTTGAACTTAAACAAACATAGTTTCACGTTATCGGTTACCGTTTACGTTACAAATATGTGAACCAAACAGCACTTAAGTATTGTTCCACAAGACTTAGCACAAAGAAGGGGCTTGTAGCTAAACCCACCTTTTTATTTAGACTATGTTTGGTTCCTTGAGTCATCTTTCTAAACTTTAATCACTATAATACCCTTTTTGGTTCAAGTAATAAAACTCCACCTAATTAATGCAGGTGGTTCAGTTCTCGTTTGTTTCCACTCTATACAAATCATGTAAAAGTAACTTTTAATCACCACCTTCTTTCTTGACTAAAGAACTAATACTTAGGAAAGGCGTCTTGTTTGGCAGTTTAGAAACTAAAAGTAACTAAATTTTAGTTTCTAAAGTCTAGGAGCTAGGAAAAACCTTTATAGTTAGTTTGGCAACCTCATTTTTTCAAAAAAATAATCAATTAATTTTCATTGGCAAAATAGAAATGCCTTAAAAATGAGGTTGCCAAACTAGCTCTTAGACTTTTTAAACTAGAAGCATGGTCGCCATACTAACATTTATTGGCAATCGTTATGCCTACCGAACGGCCAGTAGTTGAAAAGATAGTTCACCCGTCGGTTTTCTGCATTTGACAAGCAAGAAAACTGACCGCTCCGACAGATCCATCACGGGCTTGTATATTTTTGCACTGCGGATCGGTCTTTCTTCATGCGTACGTACACAAAGATGGAAAACCAAAGGGGATGCAATAGCATGTGTTGAGCCCACTTTTTGGTAGACGGATCAGTCTGGCCCATGGGCCACGGTTCGGATAGTCCATGATGGTGGCACGGATGATTCACGCGTGCGTAGAATCAGTTAGGATTCCGTGTTTATTGTGGGATTTTTTAGCTAAATTTGCGGGATTAAATCGGAAACCAACTTGTAACAGGTCAAGACCTCTCCTTTATATAGATGAAGGGCTACAGCCGATTGAACTCTCACAATTGATCAAATCAAATTTACTTATCGTTTTTACCTTATGCATTAAAAGTAGCTCTAGTTTAGTCCTAGTTTAGCCTCTCTCTACCTCAAATCTTCACCTCTCTTCGGCTCTACGTCAACTAGAGGCGTCTTGAGTGGTCTGCCGATGCCAAGACATATCGTAGGATCTCTCCTCTCCGACGGGATCCCTCCAGGGAGGCGAGATCTAGGTCCGCTGTGAAGGAGAAGACCCTCTGCGCCATTGCGGATCGTCCGAGCCCCAGGCGCAGACCGTCCGGATGTACGCATAGGAGGAGCCGCTCCTGCGCCAGGTCGCGGACCGTCCGACCCTGTGCCACGGACCATCCGCACCTTTGCAGAGAGCACTGTCAGGCGGTCTGTTCCAGTGTTTGGCGCCCAGATCGGCGCCAACACACTTTTTGGCGACTCCTTTTGGGAAAGGTGTCTAGATCTACTAAAAATCAGGCCCTCAAATGGTCGGTTCTAAAAATCACAACGATATCTCCCCGAACAAAATCTTGAAGCCGGCTATTGAAAGTCTGACGGCCGAGGGGCAACAGCAATACGAAGACTACTTGCGTCAAGCAAAGGAGAAATTCTTGTCACAATACACGGTGGATCGCCAACAAAAGGTTGTCAAACATGGAGAGACCGATGTTGCATCTCTTCTATCTTCGCTTCAAGTCCCCAACATAAGTAAACTCGATGATATCAAATCTATTAATCATTACGTAGATCAATAGCAAGATCAAATGAAACAAAAGATTGTAGGGTTAGAAGAATCAATTAGAAAATTAAGACGTGCGTTGGAGAAATCTGTTGCTCCCAGTTTTCAATCATATGAAACTAGTGAAAGTCGCCTAGAGGGGGGGTGAATAGGCAAATCTAAAATTTATAAACTTTAAGCACCACTACAAGCCGGGGTTAGCGTTAGAAATAAACGTGAGTCCAAAAGAGAGGGCGAAAACAAATCACAAGCAAATGAAAGTGGATGACACGGTGATTTGTTTACCGAGGTTTGGTTCTTGCAAACCTACTCCCCGTTGAGGTGGTCACAAAGACCGGGTCTCTTTCAACCCTTTCCCTCTCTCAAACGGTCACTTAGACCGAGTGAGCTTTCTCCTTAATCAAACGGGTCACTTAGACCCCACAAGGACCACTACAAACTTAGTGTCTGTTGCTTTGATTACAAGTGTCTTGAGAATAAGAATGGGGAAGAAGAAAGCACGATTGCAAAAGCCAAGCGACAAGAGCGACAAATAACACACGGATCACTCTCTCTCTCAAGTCACTAATCACTAATGATCACTTGTCTCAATTGTGGAACTTGGATAGATTGGAGGCTTTGATTGTGTCTCGGAATGGATTGCTAGCTCTTGTATTGAATGTTGAAGGTTGGAATGCTTGGGTGTTTTGAATGGAGGTGGTTGGGGTTGTATTTATAGCCACCAACCACTTCCTAGCCGTTTCTCCAATTCTGCCAACCGCGGATGGTTCGCGCCCCTGGTCCGGACGGTCCGCCCCTGCATATAAATGGCTGAAAACGCAATAGTCAGCAATAACGGCTATATCAACGGTTATTTTGTATTTAATGCATCGTCAGATGTCAGATGAAGGCAGTCGCGGACGGTCCGGTCGTGCACCCCGGACGGTCCGCGAGGATGCTATAATTCATTTTACCGAACCCGTCACCTTGGGTTTTTCGGTTCCTCACCTACCGGACGGTCCGCGCCTGAGGCCGGACGATCCGCGCGTGGTCTCGGACGGTCCTTGCTTTCCCTCCAGACAGTCCATAGTGTAGACATGGGTTTTTACATTGGTTCTGTCCGAGGGTCATCCTGGTGTCGCGGACGGTCCGCCGCAAGGGCCCGAACGGTCCGCGCTTAGTCTGTTTTTCCAAAAAGCTTCTCCTGTCCGGAATAATCTACGGTATTCCGGACAGTCGATTTAGAATAGTTGTAGATGAACTTATGCACCTGTAAAACTTATAATATAGAGCAAACTAGTTAGTCCAATTATTTATGTTGGGCAATTCAACCACCAAAATCATTTAGGAAAATGTTTGACCCTATTTCCCTTTCAATCTCCTCCTTTTTGGTGATTGATGCCAACACAAACCAAAGCAAATGTATAAGTGCATAATTGAACTAGTTTGCATAAGGTAAGTGCAAAGGTTGCTTGGATTTTAAACCAATTTAAACTTTCATAAGATATGCATGGATTGCTTTATTTATTTTAACATTTTGGACCACGCTTGCACCACTTTGTTTTGTTTTTGCAAATGTTTTTGGAAATTCTTTTTCAAAGACTTTTGCAAATAGTGAAAGGTATATGAATAAGATTTTGAGAAGCATTTTCAAGATTTGAAATTTTCTCCCCCTGTTTCAAATGTTTTTCCTTTAACTAAACAAAACTCTCCCTCAATGAAATTCTCCTCTTAGTGTTCAAGAGGGTTTTAGATATTAATTTTGAAAGAGGTCATACCAGTTTGAAATTATATCAAAAATAAGATACCAAATGAAAATTTTCTTAAATACAAATTGAACATTTTTGAAATTGGTGGTGGTGCGGTCATTTTGCTTTAGGCTAATACTTTCTCCCCCTTTGGCATGAATCGCCAAAAACGGATACTTTGTGAGTGAAATATAAGCCCTTTTACTTTCTCTCCCTTTGGCAAATAATATATGAGTGAAGAATTATACCAAGGTGAAGAGCGATGCAAAGTGACGGCGAAGGATAAATATTACGATGGAGTGGAGTGGAAGCCTTGTCTTCGCCAAAGACTCCTTTTCCCTTTCAATCTATGACTTACCATAAAATTCACTTGAAAAACACATTAGTCATAGCAAGTGAAAGAGATATGATCAAAGGTATATAGATGAGCTATGTGTGCAAACGATCAATTAAAATTCCTAGAATCAAGAATGTTTAGCTCATGCCTAAGTTTGGTAAAAGTTTTCTCATCTAATGGCTTGGTAAAGATATCGGCTAATTGTTCTTTGGTGCTAACATATGCAATCTCGATATCCCCCTTTGTTGGTGATCCCTCAAAAAGTGATACCGAATGGCTATGTGCTTAGTGCGGCTGTGCTCAACGAGATTATCCACCATGCGGATTGCACTCTCATTATCACATAGGAGAGGGACTTTGGTTAATTTGTAACCATAGTCCCTAAGGGTTTGCCTCATCCAAAGTAACCGCACGCAACAATGGCCTGCGGCAATGTACTCGGCTTCGGCGGTAGAAAGAGGTACAGAATTTTGTTTCTTTGAAGCCCAAGACAACAGGGATCTTCCCAAGAACTGACAAGTCCCTGATGTGCTCTTTCTATCAATTTTACACCCTGCCCAATCAGCATCTGAATATCCTATTAAATCAAAAGTGGATCCCTTGGGGTACCAAAGACCAAACTTAGGTGTATGAACTAAATATCTCAAGATTCATTTTACGGCCCTAAGGTGGACTTAGGATCGGCTTGGAATCTTGCACACATGCATACGGAAAGCATAATATCCGGTCGGGATGCACATAAATAGAGTAAAGATCCTATCATCGACCGGTATACCTTTTGATCTATGGACTTACCTCCCGTGTCGAGGTCGAGATGCCCATTGGTTCCCATGGGTGTCTTGATGGGCTTGGCATCCTTCATCCCAAACTTGGTGAGTATGTCTTGAGTGTACTTCGTTTGGCTGATGAAGGTGCCCTCTTGGAGTTGCTTCACTTGAAATCCTAGGAAGTACTTCAACTCCCCCATCATAGACATCTCGAATTTTTGAATCATAATCCTACTAAACTCTTCACAAGTAGATTTGTTAGTAGACCCAAATATGATATCATCAACATAAATTTGGCATACAAACAAATCATTTGCAATAGTTTTAGTAAAGAGAGTATGATCGACTTTTCCGACTTTGAAGCCATTAGCGATAAGAAAATCTCTTAGGCATTCATACCATGCTCTTGGGCTTGCTTGAGCCCATAAAGTGCCTTAGAGAGTTTATAAACATGGTTAGGGTACTCACTATCTTCAAAGTCGGGAGGTTGCTCAACATAGACTTGTGAATATCCCTTGGCCACAAGTCCATTTGATAAAGCTTGAAGCCATGGTAAGTAGCATAGGCAAGTAATATACGAATTGACTCAAGCCTAGCTACGGGTGCATAGGTTTCACCGAAATCCAAACCTTCGACTTGTGAATATCCCTTGGCCACAAGTCGGGCTTTGTTCCTTGTCACTACACCATGCTCATTTTGCTTGTTGTGGAAGACCCATTTGGTTCCTACAACATTTTGGTTAGGACATGGAACAAGATGCCATATCTCATTCCTCGTGAAGTTATTGAGTTCCTCTTGCATTGCCAACACCCAATCCGAATCTCTTAATGCATCTTCCACCTTGTATGGCTCAATAGAAGACACAAAACAGTAATGTTCACAAAAATGAGCGACACGAGATCTAGTGGTTACCCCATTATGAATATCGCCGAGGATGGAGTTCACGGGATGATCTCGTTGTATTGCTTGGTGGACTCTTGGGTGTGGCGGCCTTGGACCCTCATCATCTTCCTTGTCTTGATCATTAGCATCTCCCCCTTGATCATTGTCCTCCTCTTGAGGTGGCTCCTCTTGATCTTCATTTTCATCATCTTGAGCTTGATCCTCATCTTAGGTTGGTGGAGATGCTTGCATGGAGGAAGATGGTTGATCTTGTGCATGTGGAGGCTCTTCGGATTCCTTAGGACACACATCCCCAATGGACATGTTCCTTAGCGCGACACATGAAGCCTCTTCATCATCTAGCTCATCAAGATCAACTTGCTCTACTTGAGAACCGTTAGTTTCATCAAACACAATGTCACAAGAAACTTCAACTAGTCCAGTGGACTTGTTAAAGACTCTATATGCCCTTGTGCTTGAGTCATAACCAAGTAAAAAAGCCTTCTACAGCCTTAGGAGGAAATTTATATTTTCTACTCTTTTAACAAGAATAAAGCATTTGCTACCAAAGACTCTAAAATATGAAACATTGGGCTTTTTACCGGTTAGGAGTTCATACGATGTTTTCTTGAGGATTCGGTGAAGGTAGAGTCGGTTGATGGCATAGCAAGCGGTGTTGATTGGTTCCGCCCAAAATCGGTCTAAAGTCTTGTACTCATCAAGCATGGTCCTCGCCATGTCAAGTAGAGTTCTATTCTTCCTCTCCACTACACCATTTTGTTGTGGCGTGTAGGGAGAAGAGAACTCATGCTTGATGCCCTCATCCTCAAGAAAGCCTTCTATTTGTGAGTTCTTGAACTCCGTCCCATTGTCGCTTCTAATCTTCTTGATCCTTAAGCCGAACTCATTTTGAGCCCGTCTCAATAATCCTTTTAAGGTCTCTTGGGTTTGAGATTTTTCCTGCAAAACGAACACCCAAGTGAAGCGAGAATAATCATTCACAATAACTAGACAGTACTTACTTCCGCCGATGTTTATGTAAGCTATTGGGTCGAATAGGTCCATGTGGAGTAGCTCAAGTGGCCTGTCGGTCGTCATTGATTTTCCTCCTTTTTCCCAAATAGTCGACGGTCCATTGGGATACCCGGGGGCCTTATCAAGAGATTCATTCTTTTTTGCACTAATGGAGGGCTCTCTTATGTTCTACACAAATGAGTAACGTATAACGTAGTGGATGATGAGAGCCAACTTGCTTCCCTGCTTGACATGCGCTACAAATCCTATCTTTCTCAAAATGAACATTGGTTAGTCCCAAAATGTGCTCTCCCTTTAGAAGCTTGTGAAGATTCTTCATCCCAACGTGGGCTAGTCGGCGATGCCAGAGCCAACCCATGTTAGTCTTAGCAATTAAGCAAGTGTCGAGTTCAGCTCTATTAAAATCAACTAAGTATAGCTGACCCTCTAACACTCCCTTAAATGCTACTGAATCATCACTTCTTCTAAAGACAGTAACACCTATATCCGTAAAAAGACAGTTGTAATCCATTTTGCATAATTGAGAAACAGAAAGCAAATTGTAATCTAAAGAATCTACAAGAAAAACATTGGAAATAGAATGGTCAGGTGATATAGCAATTTTACCAAGTCCTTTGACCAAACCTTGATTTCCATCCCCGAATGTGATAGCTCTTTGGGGATCATGGTTTTTCTCGTAGGAGGAGAACATCCTTTTCTCCCCTATCATTTTGTTTGTGCACCCGCTATCAATTATCCAACTTGAGCCCTCGGATGCATAAACCTACAAAACAAATTTAGGCCTTGTTCTTAGGTACCCAAATGGTCTTGGGTCCTTTGACATTAGAAACAAGTACCTTGGGTACCCAAACACAAGTCTTTGAGCCCTTGTGTTTGGCCCCAACATATTTGGCAACTACTTTGCCTGATTTGTTTGTTAAAACATATGATGCATCAAAAGTCTTAAATGAAATGTTAGGCTCATTTGATGCAATAGGAGATTTCCTTTTAGGCAATGTTACATGTGTTGATTGCCTAGAGCTAGATGCCTCACTCTTATACATAAAAGCATAATGAGAGCCAGAGTGAGACTTCCTAGAATGAATTCTCCTAATTTTGTGTTTGGGATAACCGACAGGGTATAAAATGTAACCCTCGTTATCCTGAACCATGGGAGCCTTGCCCTTCACAAAGTTGGACAATTTCTTAGGGGCATTAAGCTTGACATTGCCTCCCTGTTGGAAGCCAATGCCATCCTTAATGCCTGGGCGTCTCCCACTATAGAGCATGCTTCTAGCAAATTTAAATTTCTCATTTTCTAAGTCATGCTCACTAATTTTAGCACTAAGTTGAGCTATTTGATCATTTTGTTGTTTAATTAAGGCTAGGTGATCATGAATAGCATCAACATTAATATCTCTACATCTAGTGCAAATAGTAACGTGCTCAACGGTAGATGTAGAGGGTTTGCAAGTATTTAATTCAACAATCTTAGCATGTAAAATAGCATTCTCATCTCTAAGATTGGAAATAGAAACATTGCAAACATTTAAATCTTTAGCCTTAGCAATTAATTTTCCATTCTCAATTTTAAGGCTAGAGAGAGATGCATTCAACTTGTCAATCTTAGCAATTAAATTAGCATTATCATTTCTAAGGTTGACAAGATAATCATCACTAACATTTAATTTCTCAACCTTAGCAATCAATTTATCATTTTCAAATCTAAGGTTGGAAATAGTGTCATGGCAGGTGCTTAGCTCACTAGTTAATTTTCACATTTTTCTATCTCCTGAGCATAAGCATTTTTAATTTTAACATGCTTCTTATTTTCTTTAATAAGGAAGTCCTCTTGGCTATCCAAGAGTTCATCCTTCTCATGAATAGCACTAATCAATTCATTCAATTTTTCTTTTTGTTGCATGTTTAAGTTGGCAAAAAGGGTGAGCGAATCATCCTCATCATCACTAGAGCTAGCATCATCACTAGATGTTGCATATTTAGTGGAGGCTCTAGCTTTTACCTTCTTTTTGTCGTCCCTTGCCATGAGGCACTTGTGGCCGACGTTGGGGAAGAGAAGACCCTTGTTGACGGTGATGTTTGCGGCGTCCTCGTTGGAGGAGGAGTCGGTGGAGCTCTCGTCGGAGTCCCACTCGCGGCATACATGGGCATCGCCGCCCTTCTTCTTGTAATACTTCTTCTTCTCCTTCCTTCTCCCCTTCTTGTCACCGCCCCTAACACTATCACTTGATAATGGACATTTAGCAATGAAATGACCGGTCTTACCACACTTGTAGCAAACTTTCTTGGAGCGGGGATTGTAGTCCTTCCCCCTCCTTTGCTTGAGGATTTGGCGAAAGCTCTTGATGATGAGCGCCATCTCCTCGTTGTCGAGCTTGGAGGCGTCGATGGGGAGTCTACTTGATGTAGACTCTTCTTTCTTCTCCTCCATCGCCTTGAATGCGACGGGTTGTATTTCGGGTGTGGAGGAGGCGCCTTGCTCGATGATTTCCTTGGAGCCTTTGATCATCAATTCAAAGCTCACAAATTTTCCTATAACCTCCTCGGGAGACATTAGCTTGTATCTAGGATCACCATGAATTAATTGAACTTGAGTAGGGTTAAGGAAAACGAGTGATCTAAGAATAACCTTGACCATTTCATGGTCATCCCATTTGGTGCTCCCGAGGTTGCGCACTTGATTCACTGAAGTCTTGAGCCAGTTGTACATCGCTTGTGGCTCCACCCCTTGATGAAGCAAGAAGCGACCGAGCTCCCCCTTGATCGTTTCCCTCTTCGTGATCTTGGTCACCTCATCTCCTTCGTGCGCGGTCTTGAGCATGTCCTAAATTTCTTTGGCACTCTTCAACCCTTGCACCTTATTATACTCCTCTCGACTTAGAGAGGCGAGGAGTATAGTAGTGGCTTGGGAGTTGAAGTGCCGGATTTGGGCTACCTCGTCCGAATCATAGCCTTCATCCCCTACGGATGGTTCCTGCGCACCAAACTCAACAATGTCCCAAATGCTAGCATGGAGTGAGGTTAGATGGTGCCTCATTTTATCACTCCACATACAATAATCTTCACCATCAAAAACCGGTGGTTTGCCTAATGGGACGGAAAGTAAAGGAGTGCATTTGGAAATGCGTGGATAGCGTAAGGGGATCTTACTAAACTTCTTACGCTCCTGGCGCTTAGAAGTGACGGACGACGTGTTAGAGCCGAAGGTGGAAGGCGACGACGAGTCGGTCTCGTAGTAGACCACTTTCTTCATTTTCTTCTTCTTGTCGCCACTCCGGTGCGACTTGACGTGAGGAGGTGATTCCTCCCTCTTTTTGTTGCCGGAATACCCCGATGGAGCCTTCCCGTGGCTTGTGGCGGGCTTCTCGCCGGTCACCATTTCCTTCTTGGCGTGAGCTCCCGACATCACTTCGAGCGGTTAGGCTCTTAATGAAGTACCGGGCTCTGATACCAATTGAAAGTCGCCTAGAGGGTGGGTGAATAGGCAAATCTGAAATTTATAAACTTTAAGCACCACTACAAGCCGGGGTTAGCGTTAGAAATAAACGCGAGTCCAAAAGAGAGGGCGAAAACAAATCACAAGCAAATGAAAGTGGATGACACGGTGATTTGTTTACCGAGGTTCGGTTCTTGCAAACCTACTCCCCGTTGAGGTGGTCACAAAGACCGGGTCTCTTTCAACCCTTTCCCTCTCTCAAACGGTCACTTAGACCGAGTGAGCTTTCTCCTTAATCAAACGGGTCACTTAGACCCCACAAGGACCACTACAAACTTAGTGTCTCTTGCTTTGGTTACAAGTGTCTTGAGAATAAGAATGGGGAAGAAGAAAGCACGATTGCAAAAGCCAAGCAACAAGAGCGACAAATAACACACGGATCACTCTCTATCTCAAGTCACTAATCACTAATGATCACTTGTCTCAATTGTGGAACTTGGATAGATTGGAGGCTTTGATTGTGTCTTGGAATGGATTGCTAGCTCTTGTATTGAATGTTGAAGGTTGGAATGCTTGGGTGTTTTGAATGGAGGTGGTTGGGGTTGTATTTATAGCCACCAACCACTTCCTAGCCGTTTCTCCAATTCTACCAACCGCGGACTGTCCACGGCTCCACGCCCCTGGTCCGGACGGTCCGCCCCTGCATATAAACGGCTGAAAACACAACGGTCATGTCACACCCGGATTTTAGGGGTCCAAAACCCGGGCGCGAACATAAACACCAGGTGTGCTGGGACCAAGTCTCACACATATGATGCATAGTGGCACAGGATCGAATGTCACATATTTACTATATAACAGGAGTTCTATACAAACTAATTAAATAATTACATCATATGAGGAAACGATCCAGCAACCCAAAGTTGACTGGGAGACGACGGCCTAGACCTCTCACGAACACATCGCAGCATCCTCCACGCGCCTCATCCTGCGGTACCTGTTCTTGACCTGTGGGGGGGGGTGTGAGACAGCAAGAGTGAGCTCACATACGTTCATCGCTCAGCAAGTTGTGGGGAATAATGTGCATGAACTCGCCAAAGGTGGGAGCTCACGTGAAGTGTAAGGCTTACCAAAGAGGATGGCTGAAGCTGAGCATTGCTTTTAAAGTTGGTCAAAATTTTATTAGCAATTACTAAGTATAAGTAAATACCAAACCCAATTAAATAGTAGAACAAAAGTAACAACATCACCTGCGATGCAATGCATATGACAAATTGAGTTTAAGTTCCATAATTTAATCATCAGAGAGTCCTGAGCTGCTCATGACCGCGAGCTCGGCTAGTATACCAGTTTTACACTCTGCAGAGGTGGTACCCTTTACCCACAAGTCATGTTACCCATCTGCCAAGGGATCGCGACTTCCCATACACCTCTACCGAGGAGGCGAGGCAGGGTAACACTACGAGGCCTTTACAAAGTTCCACTAGCTTCAGAAAACCCGCTACAGTTTATAGGAAGCTCCAATGCAGGAATCCCTTGCAGGACCGCCATTGCAGCAAAATCCTCCCGAGGGCCTCCCTACACTGACCACTCCCCTACTGCCCTTGCCCCTTTCGGGTAAGGTAGTCCTCCACTAGCTTTCCTAATTAGTCAGCCAAGGGCGTCCATAAACCCTTGTGGTGGCACGTGTTTCTCAAGTTAAGCTCTATGTTCCAATTAACATTTAATGATCTTGTCATGAACATAAATAAAATAACAACATAATTGGAACATAGATATAATGAAATATTAACCCAAATCCATATAAAGCAGTAGCAGAACTACCCAAGTGATTCAGGGGTAAACAAGGTATTCAGGATAAACAAACTAGGGTAACCTATTAGGTCCCATCAAAATTAACCTATGCAGATCATTATGATTAATTAGAACATGAGTGGGTAAAAGAAGTGATCAAGGGCACAACTTGCCTGGGACTTGAGATTCCAGGTACCAGGATGATCTTCAGATGACTCGTGACCTCACGCTAGTCGTAGCAATACAAACAAACATTGTATAGGCAAAATTAACATTACACCAAACATAAGAACAAACTATGCAGTAATAATCTACACACTAAAATAAAATCCTAGGAACAGGAATCATAATTTTTGGGGTTATAGACATTAAGATATGAATTTCTAAAGGTTTTATGTGGTTGAAATAGGATTAAGTGGTAAATTAAACTTCTTATTGTTTTCATGACCAAACAGAGGCTCTAGATGATGGAGAATAAAATTACAAAATTTTAGGAACTGGAATGGCTCAATTTGGAGCTAACATGAATTTTCTATGGATTATACAAATTCTGGCATTTAATTAATACTAAAAATTCATTTTTAAATGCATTTCTCTGGTTTTATTTGTCCTCTGGACTGGGCCTCGAATTCCAGAAAGCTCAGGGGTCTCTGCGCAAGAAATCCTATGACTCAGATCACCCCTAATATGGACGGCGGGTTAATTGTTTAAGAACCTGAGGACTCATATGCAAAACTTACAGGCCGAAGGGGTATCGGGTAACTAGAGCCGTCCGATCCTATACCTGTGGCGCAGATTAGATCGGCGCCATCGTGAACGGGTACTGGATCGCAGCCGCTGGATCACCCATCGGCGGCCCAGATCTAAATACCCCCAAATTCAATCCTATCCTACCAATTCGATCGGACGGCCAGGGACTCATCACTCCCCAGATTCTATCCCCGCCATCGGACACAGATCCCATGGCCCATATTTCATCTTCTACCCCAGACAGCTGAGCGCGGCGGAATACATTCCCTACAGCGGCGCCCAAAAACCGGCGACCGGATTGACGCCCAAGAGCCCCAACAACTACCCCGGATGGCGCTACACGTATTCGAGACAAAGACGAAACGATGGAAGCAGTTCTTACCAAGCTTGGCGGCGTGGAATTCCTCGGCCACAGAGAAGGCGGATCTGCGGCAGAGTTACAGCTCCGGCGAGCGATTCACAAACTCAGAAGAGGTTATGCGCCCGCCCCTGCCGTCAAGCAAGCCCCACCAGTTCACGTGGTGATCTCCGAGCAGTTGCCAAGGCCAGAAACAACCCACACCCGAGATGGTCAACGGCGGCGGCAACCTCAATTCGCTTTTCACTAAACTCTTCTTTTGCCGATGGGTGAGTTTCAAGCGCGAGGGTCAGGGTTCAATGCGATGGTCCGCGACCCGGCCTTAAATAGTCGAAGGTGGGAGCGAAGTCCGCGCGTTTGTTACACCGACCTCCACGGAATTCGCGGTGGTTGGTTCCATCGTTGCCGCACAAGGTGGAGGACGGTTCTGGCCTCCCTGACCCACCAGTAAGAGACTAAGGCGGGCGCGACATGAAACCGTGACGCTGATCAGAGGGGCCCACCAGTCAGCGAAACGAGAAGGAAGGAGCGCGCACAGAATTGGCTGCACGCGGGCCCCACCTGTCTGTTACATGATGCAGCGCGCGCCCAACGCTGGCGAGATGGGCCGACGGGGAAAAGAGAAGAAGTGGTCAGGTGGGCCGAATAGTGCAGGAGCGGCCCAGGTTAGTGTTTTTCCTTTATTCTTTTCCTGCTTTCTTATTCCAAATTTATATTTCTATTTCCAAATTCAACTCAGATTTTAGGTTTATAATTCAAAATAAATTTAAAGTCAAAACTCCAATATGAATGTGACAATATCTTATTAATAAATTAATTTCCCTATTTAGACAAATGATTTCAAATATAAAGCTCATACACACTAAAATAGAGAATAGGTATTTGAAAAATATCATTTCTAGTTTGTACTTCTCTTCAGTGAGTAATTATAAATATATTTCAATAAAGTAAAAAAAAATTATATGGAGATTATTTTAAATCTTTATTGGAAACATAATTATGTTATGTGGTGTTGTCCCACATGTAAGAAAAAAAATTATTGGAGGATTTTCTAACACCAGAAATCTTTAGAGGATTTATTTACTATTATCTTATTTATTAGTTTATTTATTTTCAAAAAAAAATTCAAGATGAGATTTTAGGTGCTACAGGTCAACAGTAACGGCTATATCAACGGCTATTTTGCATTTAATGCGTTGTCAGATGTCAGATATAGGCAGTCGCGGACGGTCCGGTCGTGCACCCCGGACGGTCCACGAGGACGCTATAATTCATTTTATCGAACCCGTCACCTTCGGGTTTTTCGGTTCCTCACCTACCGGACGGTCCGCGCCTGAGGCCGGACGGTCCGCGCGTGGTCTCGGACGGTCCTTGCTTTCCCTCCGGACGGTCCGTAGTGTAGACATGGGTTTTGCATTGGTTCTGTCCGAGGGTCATCCTGGTGTCGCGGACGGTCCGCCACAAGGGCCCGGACGGTCCGCGCTTAGTCTGTTTTTCCAAAAAGCTTCTCATGTCCGGAATAATCTACGGTATTCCAGACAGTCGATTTAGAATAGTTGTAGATGAACTTATGCACCTATAAAACTTATAATCTAGAGCAAACTAGTTAGTCCAATTATTTGTGTTGGGCAATTCAACCACCAAAATCATTTAGGAAAAGGTTTGACCCTATTTCCCTTTCAACTAGTAATAGGATATCTATGTCTAATACATCGGAAACAAATGGGGATTCGCAGCCCCAGCGATTATATGGTGCCGATGAACTCATATCAAGGGCAAATACCACCACTGTTGTCCCTGCTTGGTAGATCGGCACCCCTGGACACGGTCGGACCGTCCGAGCTTGTTCCCGGACGGTCCGGCCCTTACGCGGACCATCCGGCTTTCCCTGCCGGATAGTCGGGGGCCGCACTAGGACCACCGCATGGCGCCCCAATAATAGCAAACACAATCGGGCAGTTCGGATTTACCATCAGACAGATCAGAAACACAAACGCAGAACCTACTGTTGCACACTATGCACTAAATTATTACACACCACAGTAGCAGTACGTCCCATCCCCTACATATTTGAACCACAGTGCACCATATGATCACAGGCCGATCAACATTATCGATCGATCACGACAAGAAGGTCGGCATAGCAATACCCGACCGAATGCGCCCCAACGCCCAGGGTCCTGTGGTTTGCCATCGGGCGCAATGGAGAAAATTAGGGAAGAGATGGTTGAACTATTTCGAGATAGGCTCAGAGTTAGTGTAGCCAAAGTGGGTAGTCATATCAAAAGCCATATGATCACCATTTTGGTTCACGAGATGTAATGTAAATGACAATGACAATGATTCACACTCGATCACTAGTGGTAACAAGTTTGAATAGTATGATATCAGTTTTTAGTGTGGCATCGGATTACGGTTGAACTTAAACAAACATAATTTAACGTTATCGGTTAATGTTTACGTTACAAATATGTGAACCAAACAACACCTAACTACTGTTCCACAAGACTTAGCACAAAGAAGGGCTTGTAGCTAGACCCACTTTTTTATTTAGACTATGTCTGGTTCCATGATTCACCCTTCTAAACTTTAATCACTATTGTCGGCGTTTCGAGACAGGGGGGTCCCTAAGCCGACGAGTGAGTGTGCTGTGTGCCCCAGCCCAGATGGGTCGAGCGCGTGGGCGAGCGCGAAGGGGGGAGAGGCGAGGTGGCCGGAGTCGAGCGTGAGAGAGGTGGAAGTCCCGCGGCCTTCGTGTTCGTCCCGCGCCCAGGTCAGGTGCGCTTGCAGTAGGGGGGTTACAAGCGTCCACGCGGGTGAGGGAAGCGAGCGGCCCCAAGAGAGCGCCTGTCCCGTCCTCGGTCCCGCGCGGCCAACCTCCTCTAAGAAGGCCCTGGTCCTCCCTTTTATAGTCGTAAGGAGAGGATCCAGGTGTACAATGGGGGGTGTAGCGGAGTGCTACGTGTCTAGCGGAGGGAGAGCTAGCACCCTAGGTACATGCCAATGTGGCAGCCGGAGAGATCTTGGCACCCTGCTGGCGTGATGTCGTGGCTGTCGGAGGTGCGGCGGAGCCTGGCGGAGGGACAGCTGTCGGAGCGGTCGAGTCCCTGCTGACGTCGTCCTGCTTCCGTAAGAGAGCTGGGGGCCGCCGTCGTCACAGAGCTGGTGGAGCGCCATCATTGCCCATCCGGCGGAGCTGGCCCGATGGGATGCCGGTCTTGTTCTCTGTGACCTTCGGGGTAGGATGATGATGGTGCTTCCTGTTGACATGGCGGGTCTGTGCCCTAGGCAGGGTGACGTGGGGGCTCCTCCGAAGCCGAGGTTGAGTCTGTCCTCTGTTGCCGAGGCCGAGCCCGAGCCATGGGGTCGGGCGAGGCGGAAGTCGTTCGGCTGAGGCCAGGGCGGAGTCCGAGCCCTGGGGTCGGGCGAGGCGGAGTTTCGTCGTCTTCCGGGTCTTAGCCCGAGTCCGAGCCCTGGGGTCGGGCGGAACGGAGTTCGCCGTCTTCCGGGTCTTAGCCCGAGTCCGAGCCCTGGGGTCGGGCGGAGCGGAGTTCGCCGTCTTCCGGGTCTTAGCCCGAGTCCGAGCCCTGGGGTCGGGCGGAACGGAGTTCGCCGTCTTCCGGGTCTTAACCCGAGTCCGAGCCCTGGGGTCGGGCGGAGCGGAGTTCGCCGTCTTCCGGGTCTTAGCCCGAGTCCGAGCCCTGGGGTCGGGCGGAGCGGAGTTCGCCGTCTTCCGGGTCTTAGCCCGAGTCCGAGCCCTGGGGTCGGGCGGAGCGGAGTTCGCCGTGGCGCTTTTGGCAAGGCCTGACTGCCTGTCAGACTCACTCTGTCGAGTGGCACTGTAGTCGGAGTGGCGCAGGCGGCGCTGTCCTTCTGTCAGACTGGCCAGTGGAGCGGTGGAGTGACGGCGGTCACTTCGGCTCTGCCGGGGGCGCGTGTCAGGATAAAGGTGTCAGGCCACCTTTGCGTTAAATGCTCCTACAATTTGGTCAGTCGGTGTGGCGATTTAGTCAAGGTTGCTTCTGAGCGAAGCCAAGGCCTTGGGCGAGCCGGTGATGTGTCCGCCGTAAAAAGGGGGGCCTCGGGCGAGACGGAGGTCTCTCGAGGTCGGCTGCCCTTGGCCGAGGCTAGGCTCGGGTGAAGCGTGATCGAGTCACTCGTGTGGACCGATCCCTGACTTAATCGTACCCATCAGGCCTTTGCAGCTTTATGCTGATGGGGGTTACCAGCTGAGAATTAGGCGCCTTGAGGGTACCCCTAATTATGGTCCCCGACAGTAGCCCCCGAGCCTCGAAGGGAGTGTTAGCACTCGCTTGGAGGCTTTCGTCGCACTTTTTTGCAAGGGGACCAGCCTTTCTCGGTTGCATTTTGTTCCGGTGGGTGCGCGCGAGCGCACCCGCCGGGTGTAGCCCCCGGGGCCTCGGAGGAGTGGTTACACTCCATCGAGGTCTTAATACCTCGCGTAACGCTTCGGTTGGTCTGGTCGTTCCCTCATGCGAACTGGCCGTAGCCCGGGTGCACGGTCGGGGCCCAAGCTCTCGGGCTGGTATGTTGACGCTGTCAACGGTTTGGCCAGAGCCGGTTTTTGCGAGAGCAGCCCCCGAGCCTCTGCACAGGGCGAGAGGACGATCAGGGACAGACTCGACTTTTTACATACGCCCCTACGTCGCCTTTCCGCAAGGAGGAGGGGGGGAGTGCGCCATGTTACCCTCGATGGGCACCGAACATGGTGTCTCCGGTGAGCTGCAAGCGGGTAATCCGAGTGGACGTCCGTGCCCCGTTCGTTGGGGGTCGGCTAGGGGCCCGGAGGCATGCCCAAAAGTACCTGCGGGTGATTTGCCGGACCCGGTCCCCTGGCGACGGGGTCCGAGGGCTCGATGCCTCCCTCCGATGGGATTCCGTTACAAGATCGTTCCCGCTGGTCTCGGAAATGTCCTAGGGTACCTCGGGAGCGCAGCCCGAGCCTCGGTTATGTATCGAACGTACCCCTGGTCATCCCTCGCTCGGTGTCTGAGGCGACTGTGAACCCTTCGGGGGCCAGCCTTCGAACCCCTGATCAGTAATGGACGCGGAGCTCGAGTAGCCTGAGGCGGCCATGGAACCCTTCGGGGGGCTGGCCTTCGAACCCCTGACCAGTAGTGGGTGTCGGGCCCACGCGATCTGAGGCGACTGTTGAACCCTTCGGAGGGCCAGCCTTCGAACCCCTGATCAGTAATGGGCGCGGAGCCCGAGTAGCCTGAGGCGACCATGGAACCCTTCGGGGGGCTGGCCTTCGAACCCCTGACCAGTAGTGGGTGTCGGGCCCACGCGATCTGAGGCGACTGTTGAACCCTTCGGAGGGCCAGCTTTCGAACCCCTGATCAGTAGTGGGGGGCTCGGAGCCCGGTTCCTTCGCGGAGAAGGATCCCTTTCGGGGTATCCCCCTTTCCCGGTCCCTGTTGCAAGAGATAGAGAAAGAGGAAAACGGAAAAGGATACGAAATCGGACGACGTGGCGTACCTTTTCTGACGCGGTTATTATGGCGAAGGTGAAGCGTCGCGCGCTCCTCCCGTCAGAGGCGCCGCCTGTCCCGCCGCGGAGTTAATGCGACGGGGCAAGTGGTTGGCGGGGCGGCCGTTGCGCGTGCGCGATCCGTTCGAGGAACGGGTCACGGGTGCACCGTCTTCACGCCGTGAGAGGAGGCTCTCTTGCTGTCCCAGGATGGGACGTGAGCCTGGCTGACGACGTGACCGCTGCGTCCGCCCGCCTGCCACCGCCATTACTGCCGGCTCACTTTCGGTCGCTTTGACCGACGCGCCAGGCTGGCGCTGTTGGGTCGCCTCGAGTCGCGGCATAGGCTCCGCAACCGAAGAGGCGCGATGGTGGCACAAGTGGCGGTGCGGTTGCTTGCATGCAGCAACTGGCGTGCCGGTTGCTTGACGCGTGGGCCTGGGTTCCCAAGCTGGCGTGTCAGAAGTCGGAGAAGCGCGTCCACCTGGCGCGGTTGCATGCCGCCTACATGGCTGCCTGCCCCTTCCGCCCGTTGGTCTGGGCAAAAGTGGGGGGTCGCTTGTAACCGCTGGACGGTCGTGCGCACCACGCGCGGCGGTTTGGCTTCTTCTGCCCTGAGCTGGTTTGCATGACATGTGGGACCCAGCCCCCGAGTCGCAGGGGAGGGCCTTGGAGCGTGTTGGAGAAGACTCAGCCCGTGGCGTCTGGGGGCGCACGTAGGGAGAGTTGCCTTTAAAAGGAGGGAGACTCCTTTCGGAAGGCAACCATGTCTTCTTCCTCCCCTATGCGTCGTGTCTTTCCATCTTCCAAGCCCCCGGATGGGGGGTATCCGCCGCCTTTCCGCCTCCTTGTTGGAGGAACGCAACTCCATGGGAGTTGGTACCTCTCAGCCATCGTTCGGCTTCAAGGATTTTCATCATGCAGCCCGGTCGCACCCCCCCACCGGCGGTCACCTGAGATGGCGACCTCCGGCTTGATGGTGGGGGAAAGCGAGCCGGGCTGCGGCCTCTTCCCCTCCCTCAGCCTCAAGGATTTTCATCACCAGGGCTGGGGAGGGGAGTGCGTCGAGTTGAGGTCGGCCCCCGCGTGGGCGGCGGCCCGCTCCTTCACTCAGTGATCGGAGGGAAGGGCGGCCGTCGTCCGTGGCGCTGGCAGCTGCAGCGTGCCTGGCTTTCGGGCGCGAGTGGCTTCGGAGCTGCTCGCAGTGCCGGCATTCGCCACGGCAGCTTGAAGAGGTTCTGCTGCCGGCGAGATAGCCGGGGCCAGCCACGGACTGACCTCCAACTCTACGGCCTTCTGCCCGTCCTTGCCTTACGAGTTTCGGCATGGGCGGGGGCCTCCTGGCAGCGGCATCTAGCCTGAGGTCAGCGCTGCCGCTGCTTGGCCCCTCGGAGCAGAAGTCGTCGTAGTCGCCGCTGCTGGAGCAGGTGACGGCGCGCCGTTCGTCGGCCTTCCGTTGCTCCGCAGGCCTTCCCCCTCGGAGTGGGGTCGTTCGTGCCTGCGGAGGGGGAACCGGAGTTCCGTTTGTAATGGCACTTCGAATGCCAGTGTTTTTTGTTCATTGCGGCTGTCGGGGCCTGAACATGTATGTAATTTCGGCACGGAGCCGTGTTTTTTCCTCATTTTCGAGCACTAAGTCTCGCCTGTTGATTATCTGAACCGCTTTACCAAGCATGAGTCGCCCCGTGTCAAGGTGACAGGTGAGGTATCCGTATCCCGGAGGCGTAGGAATCCCTCGGCCCGTTCGACCTTGTTGTCTGGGGCTCCTCTAGCTTAGTTAAAGAGACCCCTCGGCCGCCCTTCGATGGACCGAGGCCAGGGGTAGCGATATCAGTATGAATAGAGGCGGAGTTGGCTCGAGAATGGGAACCTGGTTGGCCGGAGCCTAGTCGTGTTGTCCGTCTGTGGAGCCGACGCCAAAGTCGATCAGCCGAGGCCTCGGGTCGGGCTGGCGCCCTTGGAAGCCGGTTGACCGAGGCCCCAGGGGTAACCGGCCGAGCCGCCTGCTCGGGCCGGATTCCCGGAGGAGTCCCTGGACCGCGTCGCCGTCCGAGGCTGGGTCGGACTTTGCTGAAGACGTCGTCGATGTCGAGGGTGCTACGGCTCCCTTCAGCGTGAAGACCCGAGCCTGCAGGATCAGACCGTCTTGTAGCGTGTGCCTTCTGCGGCCGCCGAGGCCAGAAAACACACCCTCGCCGCGCTTGCGAAGCTGCGTCTTTTTTCCTCTTGTTTCGAGCATCTGGAATCTGTCGGTAACAGGGATGTTTGTGTGAGCGAGAGTTGCTTCTCGCGGAAGGGACGAGTGAGGTATCCGTATCCCAGAGGCGTGGGAATCCCTCGGCTCGGTCGGCCTTGCCGCTTACGCGTATTTTCACCCGTCCATGAGGCCCTGTCCCCGACTTAGTCGAGAAAGCTTGAAGGACTGCTTCGGCAGGAGAGCTTCCGAACATGAAGACTTGTTCGGTCCACGGAGTCGCTTTATCCTAGCGCGAGTTACTTCTCGCAGAAGGTGATGAGTGAGGTATCCGTATCCCGGAGGCGTGGGAGTCCCTCGGCTCGGTCAGCCTTGGCTGCTTACGTGTACTCCGCCGTTTCCAGGATCCGCTTTCCGAAGTAGTCAAGAAGCACGAAAGCAATCCTGCTAAAAAGAGACCCTTTTTCGAGGAAAAATTCGACGCAGAGGGGGTCTCCCCCCCCTTTTAGCCCCCGAGGGAGGGTCGAGCTTTGCCGAGGCTAGGCCGACCCTTCCTTGACGACTAAACTTTGCGTAGGTGCGAGGTATATGAACAACTTGAAAACATCTTAAGGGTAGAAGCGACGTAGCTGTTTGATGTTCCAAGCGTTGCCGTAGATCTCGCCTTGATTGTTGGCCAGCTTGTATGTTCCGGGCTTCAGAACTTTGGCGATGACGAATGGCCCTTCCCAGGGGGGCGTGAGCTTTTGCCTCCCTCGGGCGTCTTGCCGCAGCCGAAGCACCAGATCGCCCACCTGGAGGTCTCGGGACCGGACCCCTCGGGCGTGGTAGCGTCGCAGGGACTGCTGGTACCGCGCCGAGTGTAGTAAGGCCCTGTCCCGAGCCTCCTCCAGCTGGTCCAGCGATTCCTCTCGGCTAGCTTGGTTGCTTTGATCGGTGTAGGCCCTCGTCCTCGGGGAGCCGTATTCCAGGCCAGTGGGTAAGATAGCTTCAGCCCCGTAGACCAGGAAAAACGGCGTGAAACCCGTGGCACGACTCGGTGTCGTCCTTAGGCTCCAGACCACCGAGGGGAGTTCCTTCATCCATCGCTTGCCGAACTTGTTGAGGTCGTTGTAGATCCGAGGCTTGAGCCCTTGTAGAATCATGCCGTTGGCACGCTCTACTTGCCCATTCGACATGGGATGAGCCACGGCGGCCCAGTCCACCCGGATATGGTGATCCTCGCAAAAATCCAAGAATTTTTTGCCGGTGAACTGGGTACCGTTGTCGGTGATGATGGAGTTCGGGACCCCGAAGCGATGGATGATGTTGGTGAAGAACGCCACCGCCTGCTCGGACCTGATGCTGTTCAGAGGTCGGACCTCGATCCACTTGGAGAATTTGTCGATGGCGACCAGCAGGTGCGTGTAGCCCCCGGGCGCCTTCTGCAAGGGACCGACGAGGTCCAGAACCCATACAGCGAAGGGCCAGGTTATGGGTATCGTCTGTAGAGCCTGAGCGGGCAGGTGAGTCTGCTTCGCATAGAATTGGCACCCTTCGCAGGTGCGGACAATTCTAGTGGCGTCAGCCACCGCCGTTGGCCAGTAGAAGCCTTGTCGGAAAGCATTCCCGACAAGGGCTCGGGGCGCTGCGTGGTGGCCGCAAGCCCCCGAGTGCATTTCTTGCAGCAGTTCCCGACCTTCGGCGATGGAGATGCATCGCTGGAGGATGCCCGAGGGGCTGCGATGGTAGAGCTCCTCTTCGTCGCCCAGCAAGACGAATGACTTGGCGCGTCGCGCTACCCGCCGAGCCTCGACTTGGTCGAGGGGTAGCTCTACTCGACAGAGATATTGCAGGTACGGGGCCTGCCAATCTTGATCTGGCGTGGCCCCGCTCTACTCTTCCTCGACGTCCAGTGCCTCGCCCTCGGGGGCCGAGGGTACCTCGGGCTGAGCCGAGGGTACCTCGGGCTCGGGCGCGTCGTCGAGCTTGACGGAGGGTTGATGCAGATCCCGGGAGAAGACGTCCGGGGGGACCGTCGTTCGTCCCGAGGCTATTTTAGCCAGCTCGTCTGCAGTTTCGTTGTAGCGCCGAGCGATGTGGTTGAGCTCGAGCCCGAAGAACTTGTCTTCCAGGCGCCGAACCTCGTCGCAGTAGGCCTCCATCTTCGGGTCGTGGCAGTGGGAGTTCTTCATGACTTGGTCGATGACGAGCTGCGAATCACCGCGGGCGTCGAGGCGTCTGACCCCTAGCTCGATGGCGATCCGCAACCCGTTGACCAGAGCTTCATACTCGGCCACATTGTTGGACGCCGGGAAATGGAGGCGCAGCACGTAGCGCAAGTGCTTTCCGAGGGGCGAGATGAAGAGCAGGCCTGCACCGGCTCCTGTCTTCATCAGTGACCCGTCGAAAAACATGGTCCAGAGCTCCGGTTGGATCGGAGCCGTCGGCAACTGGGTGTCGACCCATTCGGCCACGAAATCCGCCAACACCTGGGACTTGATGGCCTTCCGAGGGGCGAATGAGATCGTTTCGCCCATGATTTCCACCGCCCACCTTGCGATCCTGCCCGAGGCCTCTCGGCACTGGATGATCTCCCCCAGGGGGAAGGATGACACCACAGTTACCGGATGAGACTCGAAGTAGTGTCGCAGCTTCCGCCTTGTCAGGATCACAGCATACAGCAGCTTTTGAATTTGTGGGTAGCGGATCTTGGTCTCGGACAGCACTTTGCTGACAAAGTAGACCGGCCTCTGAACGGGCAATGCATGCCCTTCCTCTTGCCTCTCGACCACGATCGCGGCGCTAACCACCTGAGTGGTCGCGGCGACGTAGACCAAGAGGGCTTCTCCATCCACCGGGGGCACCAAGACAGGCGCCTTTGTAAGGAGCGCCTTCAGGTTGCCGAGGGCTTCCTTGGCCTCAGGGGTCCAAGCGAAACACTCGGCCTTCCTTAAGAGGCGGTACAGAGGCAGACCTCTTTCGCCGAGGCGTGAGATGAAGCGGCTCAGGGCCGCGAGGCATCCCATGACCCTCTGTACACCTTTTAAGTCCTTGATGGGTCCCATGCTGGTGATGGCCGCGATCTTCTCCGGGTTGGCTTCGATGCCTCGCTCGGAGACGATGAACCCTAGGAGCATGCCTCGGGGCACCCCGAAGACACACTTCTCAGGATTGAGCTTGACTCCTTTCGCCTTGAGACATCGGAATGTCACTTCAAGGTCGGAGAGAAGGTCGGGAGCCTTCCTTGTCTTGACTACGATGTCATCGACGTAGGCCTCGACTGTGTGACCGATGTGTTCGCCGAACACATGGTTCATGCACCGCTGGTATGTCGCGCCCGCATTCCTCAAACCGAACGGCATGGTGATATAGCAGTACATGCCAAACGACGTGATGAAAGAAGTCGCGAGCTGGTCGGACTCTTTCATCCGGATCTGGTGATACCCTGAGTAGGCATCGAGGAAGGACAGGGTTTCGCACCCAGCGGTGGAATCCACGATTTGGTCGATGCGAGGCAGAGGGTAGGGAACCTTCGGACATGCTTTGTTGAGACCAGTGTAGTCTACACACATCCGCCATTTCCCCCCTTTCTTCCTCACAAGCACAGGGTTGGCAAGCCATTCAGGATGAAATACCTCTTTGATGAACCCTGCTGCCATTAGCTTGTGGATCTCTTCGCCAATCACTCTACGCTTCTCCTCGTCGAATCGGCGCAGAGGCTGCCTGACGGGTCGGGCTCTGGCCCGAATATCCAGCGAGAGCTCGGCGACATCCCTCGGTATGCCGGGCATGTCCGAGGGACTCCACGCAAAGACGTCGGCGTTTGCGCGAAGAAAGTCGACGAGCACTGCTTCCTATTTGGGGTCGAGCCCGGAACCGATCCGGACCTGCTTGGTGGTGTCGCCACTGGGGTCGAGAGGGACGGCCTTGACCGTCTCCGCTGGCTCGAAGTTGCCGGCATGGCGCTTCACGTCTGGCACCTCCTTGGAGAGGTTCTCCAGGTCGGCGATGAGGGCCTCGGACTCGGCGAGGGCCTCGGCGTACTCCACGCACTCCACGTCGCATTCGAACGCGTGTTTGTACGTGGGGCCGACGGTGATGACCCCGTTGGGGCCCGGCATCTTGAGCTTCAGGTAGGTGTAGTTGGGGACGGCCATGAACTTCGCGTAGCATGGCCTCCCTAGTACGGCGTGGTAGGTTCCTCGGAACCCGACCACCTCGAACGTCAGGGTCTCCCTTCGGAAGTTGGAGGGCGTCCCGAAGCAGACGGGGAGGTCGAGTCGCCCGAGGGGCTGGACGCGCTTCCCAGGGATGATCCCGTGGAAGGGCGCAGCGCCTGCTCGGACGGAGGACAGATCGACGCGCAGGAGCTTGAGGGTCTCGGCGTAGATGATGTTGAGGCAGCTGCCCCCATCCATCAGGACCTTGGTGAGCCTGACATTGCCGACAACGGGGTCGACAACGAGCGGGTATTTCCCCGGGCTCAGCACATGGTCGGGGTGGTCGGCCTGGTCGAAGGTGATGGGCTTGTCGGACCAGTCTAGGTAGACTGGCGCCGCCACCTTCACCGAGCAGACCTCTCGGCGCTCTTGCTTGCGATGCCGAGCCGAGGCATTCGCCGTATGCCCTCCATAGATCATGAAGCAGTCGCGGACCTCGGGGAACTCTCCTGCTTGGTGATCTTCGTTCTTGTCGTCGTCGCGGGCCCTGCCACCCTCGGCGGGTGGCCCGGCCCTGTGGAAGTGACGCCGAAGCATAACGCACTCCTCGAGGGTGTGCTTGACGGGCCCCTGATGGTAAGGGCACGACTCCTTGAGCATCTTGTCGAAGAGGTTTGCACCTTTGGGGGGCTTCCGAGGGTTCTTGTACTCGGCGGCGGCGACAAGGTCCGCGTCAGCGGCGTCGCGTTTCGATTGCGACTTCTTCTTGCCTTTCTTCTTGGCGCCGCGCGGAGCAGACGCCTCGGGAGCCTCTTCCGATGGGCGGCCCTGGGGCTGCTTGTCCTTTCGGAAGATAGCCTCGACCGCCTCCTGGCCAGAGGCGAACTTGGTGGCGATGTCCATCAGCTCGCTCGCCCTAGTGGGGGTTTTGCGACCCAGCTTGCTCACCAGGTCGCGGCAAGTGGTGCCGGCGAGGAACGCGCCGATGACATCCGAGTCGGTGATGTTGGGCAGCTCGGTGCGCTGCTTCGAGAATCGCCGGATGTAGTCCCGGAGCGACTCCCCCGGCTGTTGCCGGCAGCTTCGAAGGTCCCAGGAATTCCCGGGGCGCACGTATGTGCCCTGGAAATTGCCAGCGAAGGCTTGGACCAAGTCGTCCCAGTTGGAGATCTGCCCCGGAGGCAGGTGCTCCAACCAGGCGCGAGAAGTGTCAAAGGAACAGGGGGAGGTTACGGATGATGAGATTGTCGTCGTCCGTCCCACCCAGTTGGCAGGCAAGGCGGTAGTCCGCGAGCCACAGTTCCGGTCTCGTTTCCCCCGAGTACTTCGTGATAGTAGTCGGGGGTCGGAACCGGGTCGGGAATGGCGCCCGTCGGATGGCCCGACTGAAGGCCTGCGGACCAGGTGGTTCGGGCGAGGGACTCCGATCCTCCCCGCTGTCGTAGCGCCCCCCACGCCTGGGGTGGTAGCCTCGGCGCACCCTTTCGTCGAGGTGGGCCCGACGGTCGCGGCGATGGTGCTCGTTGCCGAGGTGGCCCGGGGCCGCAGGCGCGGTGTTGCGCGTGCGCCCGGTGTAGACCGAGGCTTCCCGCATGAATCGGGAAGTCGCGGCATGAGGTTCCGAGGGATATCCTTGCCTTCGGGAGGCAATGCTCTCGGCCCGTCGGGCCGCAGCGCCTTCCAGGAGATTCTTGAGCTCTTTCTGGATTCGCCGACCCTCGGTGGTTGATGGCTCCGGCATCGCGCGGATGAGCATCGCTGCGGCTGCCAGGTTCTGACCAACCCCGCTGGATGCGGGCGGCGGCCTGATCCTGACATCGTTGGCGACGCGGTGCTGGAGACCTTGGGGCAGGTGACGTATTTCTCCGGCCAGGGGTTGGCCCACCCATGCCTGTCCGACGTCCCGACGGATCGGCTCAAGCGCTCCTGTTCCCTCGTTGAGCCTGGCCTGCGCCTCGCGGACTTGCTCGAGTTGTGGGTCGTAACCCCCCGCCGGAGCGGGGACCACAGCTAACTCCCGTGGAATGTCGGTGCGAGGCACCGGCCTAAGGAGATCACCGTCCTCCGGCATGCCGAGATGGTTGCCTTCGGAGGGATCCCCTAGCTCGATGTGGAAACATTCGCGGCTTGGGCCGCAGCTCTCGTCGCCAAGGCTGCGGCTTCCGTCGGAACAATCGGAGAGGCAGTAGTTACATGCGGTCATGAAGTCCCGCACGGCACTGGGGTTGCCAAGTCCGGAGAAATCCCAACAGATGCTGGGATCGTCATCTTCCTCGGACCCAGAGGGCCCGTAGGTCGAGACGTCCGTCAGTCGGTCCCAAGGCGACCGCATACGAAACCCCAGTGGGGTTGCGCTCGCCTCAATGAGAGCGCCCGCCAAAACGAGGTCGTTTGGCGGGTTGAGGCCGAGTCGAAATGACGCAAGATGGGAGTTAGTCGGTACCTTTTGGTCGACGAGGAGCGACGTAGTCACATCGGGGACTGGTTGCGCCGTCATCTCAGGTACGAGGGCGACGTCCTGCAGGCTTTCCGCGAGCGCGCCGGCGTCGTCTTCTTGCTCGGGGTCAGCGTGTCGCGGGGGGACGGCGCTTGCCTCCGTCTTGAACGCGAGGTCGACGTCCGGCGTGCCTTCCGTCGGGGCATCGGGGGCGTCGATTCGCTCGACGGCCGACGAAGCGCGGCCTCCCGCCTGGCCTTGATGGCCCCGCCTCCTCCTCCGTTGGCGGGGGAGAGAACGGAGCGAGCCCGAATGTTGCTCTTCCACCACGCGGGGAAGATGTCGTCGATTCCGCCGCCGGCGGGCGGGTTGTCGGCCGCCATTGTCGTAGTCGCGCGGCGGTGGAAGAAGTATCATGTCGTAGCTGCCGTCGAAGGACATGAACTCAAGAGTCCCGAAACGAAGCACCGTCCCGGGCCGGAGAGGTTGCTGGAGACTGCCCATCTGGAGCTTGACGGGGAGCTGTTCGTCAGCACGCAGCAGGCCCCTACCTGGCGCGCCAACTGTCGGCGTTTCGAGACAGGGGGGTCCCTAAGCCGACGAGTGAGTGTGCTGCGTGCCCCAGCCCAGATGGGTCGAGCGCGTGGGCGAGCGCGAAGGGGGGAGAGGCGAGGTGGCCGGAGTCGAGCGTGAGAGAGGTGGAAGTCCCGCGGCCTTCGTGTTCGTCCCGCGCCCAGGTCAGGTGCGCTTGCAGTAGGGGGGTTACAAGCGTCCACGCGGGTGAGGGAAGCGAGCGGCCCCAAGAGAGCGCCTGTCCCGTCCTCGGTCCCGCGCGGCCAACCTCCTCTAAGAAGGCCCTGGTCCTCCCTTTTATAGTCGTAAGGAGAGGATCCAGGTGTACAATGGGGGGTGTAGCGGAGTGCTACGTGTCTAGCGGAGGGAGAGCTAGCGCCCTAGGTACATGCCAATGTGGCAGCCGGAGAGATTTTGGCACCCTGCTGGCGTGATGTCGTGGCTGTCGGAGGTGCGGCGGAGCCTGGCGGAGGGACAGCTGTCGGAGCGGTCGAGTCCCTGCTGACGTCGTCCTGCTTCCGTAAGAGAGCTGGGGGCCGCCGTCGTCACAGAGCTGGTGGAGCGCCATCATTGCCCATCCGGCGGAGCTGGCCGGATGAGATGCCGGTCTTGTTCTCCGTGACCCGAGTCGATTCGGGGTAGGATGATGATGGCGCTTCCTGTTGACGTGGCGGGTCTGTGCCCTAGGCAGGGTGACGTGGGGGCTCCTCCGAAGCCGAGGTTGAGTCTGTCCTCTGTTGCCGAGGCCGAGCCCGAGCCATCGGGTCGGGCGAGGCAGAAGTCGTTCGGCTGAGGCCAGGGCGGAGTCCGAGCCCTGGGGTCGGGCGAGGCGGAGTTTCGTCGTCTTCCGGGTCTTAGCCCGAGTCTGAGCCCTGGGGTCGGGCGGAACGGAGTTCGCCGTCTTCCGGGTCTTAGCCCGAGTCCGAGCCCTGGGGTCGGGCGGAGCGGAGTTCGCCGTCTTCCGGGTCTTAGCCCGAGTCCGAGCCCTGGGGTCGGGCGGAACGGAGTTCGCCGTCTTCCGGGTCTTAACCCGAGTCCGAGCCCTGGGGTCGGGCGGAGCGGAGTTCGCCGTCTTCCGGGTCTTAGCCCGAGTCCGAGCCCTGGGGTCGGGCGGAGCGGAGTTCGTCGTCTTCCGGGTCTTAGCCCGAGTCCGAGCCCTGGGGTCGGGCGGAGCGGAGTTCGCCGTGGCGCTTTTGGCAAGGCCTGACTGCCTGTCAGACTCACTCTGTCGAGTGGCACTGTAGTCGGAGTGGCGCAGGCGGCGCTGTCCTTCTGTCAGACTGGCCAGTGGAGCGGTGGAGTGACGGCGGTCACTTCGGCTCTGCCGGGGGCGCGTGTCAGGATAAAGGTGTCAGGCCACCTTTGCGTTAAATGCTCCTGCAATTTGGTCAGTCGGTGTGGAGATTTAGTCAAGGTTGCTTCTGAGCGAAGCCAAGGCCTTGGGCGAGCCGGTGATGTGTCCGCCGTAAAAAGGGGGGCCTCGGGCGAGACGGAGGTCTCTCGAGGTCGGCTGCCCTTGGCCGAGGCTAGGCTCGGGTGAAGCGTGATCGAGTCACTCGTGTGGACCGATCCCTAACTTAATCGTACCCATAAGGCCTTTGCAGCTTTATGCTGATGGGGGTTACCACAGCTGAGAATTAGGCGCCTTGAGGGTACCCCTAATTATGGTCCCCGACAACTATAATACCCTTTTTAGTTCAAGTACTAAAGCTCCACCTAATTAATGCAGGTGGTTCAGTTCTTGTCTGTTTCCACTCTATACAAATCTTGTAAAAGTCACTTTTAATCAGCCCCTTCTTTCTTGACTAAAGAACAAAAACTTAGGAAGGCTTATTTAGTCGTCTTGTTTGGCAGTTTAGAAACTAAAAGTAACTAAATTTTAGTTACTAAAGTCTAGGATATAGGAAAAATATTTAGAGCTAGTTTTGCAACCCCATTTTCTCAAGAAAAAATGAATTAATTTTTCTTGGTAAAATAGAAATCTTTTAGAAAAATGAGGTTGCTAAACTAGCCCTTACACTTGCATGGTCGCCTTACTGAGATTTATTGGCAATCATTATGCCTACCAGACAGCCAGTAGTTGAGGAGGCAGTTCACCCGCCCGTCAGTTTTCTGCATTTGACAAGCAAGAAAAATGACCGCTGCCCAATGTTTTCTCTTCTCTGACAGATCCATCACGGGCTTGTATATTTTTGCACTGCGAATCTGTCTTTCATCATGTGTACATACACAAAGATGGAAAACCAAAGGGGATGCAAAAGCATGTGTTGAGTCCACTTTTGGGCAGGCGGACGGTCTGACCCTATATGCCACAGGGTCCGCAGTCCGGACGGTTGCGATAGTGGCACAGACGGTTCGCGCGTGCGTACAATCAGTTAGGGTTACGAGTTTCTTGTGGGATTTGTTAGTTAATTAACTCGAAAACCAACTTGTAATGGGTTCAGACCGATTGAACCTCCCACAATCGATCAAATCAAATCTACTTATCGTTTTTATCTTATGCATTAGGAGTAGCTCTAGTTTAGCCCTAGTTCAGCCTCCCTCTACCTCAAATCTTCACCTCTCTTCGGCTCTACGTCGACTAGAGACACCTTGGGTGGTCTGCCGATGCCAAGACACAACCTAGGATCTGTCCTCCCCGATGGGGTCCCTCCCAGGAGGCGAGATCTAGGCCATCGCAGACCGTCTGGATGTACGCAAAGGAGCCGCTCCTACACCAGGTCGTGGACCGTCCGGCTCCATTGCCACGGACCGCCCGCGCCTCTGTAGAGAGCATCACCAGGCAGCCCGTTCCAGTGTTTGGTGCCCAGATCGGCACCAACACACTTTTTGGTGACTCCGCTGGGGAAAGGTGTCTAAATCTACTAAAAATCAGGCCCTCAAATGGCTGGTTCTAAAAATCATACTGATATCTCCCAGGACAAATCCTGAAGCCATCTATTGAAAGTCTGACGGCCGAGGAGCAACAACAATACGTAGACTACATGCATCAAGCAAAGGAGAAATTCTTGTCGAAATACACGGTGGATCGACAACAAAAGGTTGTCAAACATGGAGAGACCGACATTGGATCTCTTCTATCTTCGCTTCAAGTTCCCAACATAAGTAAATCCGACGATATCCAATCTATTAAACATTATGTAGATCAGCAGCAAGATCAAATGAAACAACAGATTGGAGGGTTAGAAAAATCAATTAGAAAATTAATATGTGCGTTGGAGAAATCTGTTGCTCCCAATTTTCCATCTGTCGTACCTGGTTTTGGAAGGCAAAGCGAATGCGAACCATGTACGTGCCAGGATCATAAACTTACGTACACAACGATTACATAATTGGACATCATCACACATTGCTCAAAATAAATAGCGGAAAGGTACTTTTATTACATCAAGATGTCCAAGACATCCATAGAGTCTAGAACATAGTCACTAACATAATCAAAGTGCGGAATACGAAACTAGAAGATAAGGCCTTCACAGGTAGCTGACTGGGGGTTTGCCACTAAGATAACTAGAACTCGTCGTAGTACTGAAACTCATCAAAGTCCTCCATGTTTCTAGCATCTCCTCCTTAGCACTGAGTACAGTGGGGACAACCTGGGGTGGGGTGGGTTTTAAAGCAAGGTGAGTACACATCAACATACTTAGCAAATGTCCCGTTTGGCTAAAGTGGACTAGCTGTATGTGCAGTTAAGGCTAAGCAGTTGCTTTTAGTTGGTCAAGTATTTATTATTAGTAGCATAGCCAAATTTTAGTAATAAACCCAGTTATTACCCAGGTGCACTCCCTCCAAGAGGAAATACCAGAGATCATAATTATAACCATCATCATTAATCATCCTCATAAAAGTATTCAAAGTTCTTCTAATCAAAGATGATCCCAAGGCCGCTCTTAACTGTGAGCATGGCTGATATACCAGTTTCTAACACTCTGCAGAGGTCGCACATTTTACCCACAAGCCATGATTCCCATTCTGCCCAAAGATCATGACTCTCCATTGATCACTACCAAGGTGACCTAGCGGGGTCTCACTACATAGCCTTTACAAAGATTTCCCAGAGGTCATAGCCGCCCGTTAGGTTTCTCTGGTTTGATAAACACAGTACCTCTCCCCAAATGAAGGGTGACTAACAAAACCAAATCAAAGAACCCTTGCAACCAGCCTCGACAGAGCAAGTACTGTGCTCGGACCCCATTGACGGCCCTACAGCGAAGCTAACTACACCTCAGGTTCCTCTAATTAATCAGCTGAGGGTGTCCCATTCCTCCCTCATGGTTGCACTGTTTATCCTGGGTTGTCACTCCCCAAACAGGTCCTTACGGAGAGGTACTCAGGAAACAACCTGAGTCACCTAAAGTATCACAAGATCATCATCGGTATAATATCATCGTATCATAAGTATTCACATCATGTTCATTGATTAAAGTAAAGCAATAGCATGAAGCTAACCATAGCAACCCAAAAGGTAAACAAGGATAAGGTAAATACAGACTAGTCAATCCTTAGGTTTCAATAATGTAATGCGGGACAATGAATTATAAGTATGTAGGACATAATAGGTTAGAGGACACTTTCCTTCACCAGGTTGCTGCTCAGGAAGATCTTCGGCAACACACTCAGGAACCACGGGCTACTCGTTGTCAAAATAAAGCGATCATACATTCAATACATTTGGAAAGAGACAAATGAACAGCACACCAAACATTTGCAATCATACACTAGTTTGACAAGACATTATACCACAAAAGATAAACCTAAATGCTAGGGATTAGTACACTTGAGGATTAGTGATTCCCTAAACATTATGGATTACATAGTTTAGTTCTTCTAATTTTAGTGAGACACAAAATTACAACAGGGATAACTTCATACATGACATAATATTAATCTCACAAAATTAAACACCTAAGTATCATTAGGGTTTTCCTTTTTATTTTCTTATTTCATAAATTAATTATTACATATACTAACCTATTGCTTAGACATGAAATTAAAGTACACAGTCTGTGGATGGACATAATTTATTTCATCAGAGAATATTCCTATGAACATTTTGCAATTTGAACCACTAGATTTGGAGTTCATATGAAAAATATATGAAATAAACAAGTTTTGAAGTTTGAAATATAAAACTAGGTCCAATTCTGTGATTATTTAAAAGGCCAGGGGTCTGTTTATAAGAGTTCAGGGGCCTGCGCGCAAAACCTAAGGACGGTGGGTTGATTCTCGGAAAACTGAGGGGTTCTTTAGAAATTTTACCACGCGAAGGGGTATCGGGCCTGCTCAACCGTTAGATCTTAAATCAACAGCCAAGATCAGATCCCACGGACGAGCGGGCACGCGGATGCGCGGTGAGCGCTGACAGGTGGGCTCGGGGTGTCAGCGACCCGAGGTAGGGCTGACAGGTCGGGCCCAGCGACAGAGCGTAGGTGAGGGGAGCGGGTCTAAGTGGCTGGATTTGCATCGGACGGTTGACATTAGATTGGTTCTGATTAGATCTAGACCGCCAGATCTCGGGTGGACGTCCGAGATCCAACGGCCGGCGACCGGTCTTGGGTATGGTGGTGCCACTCGATCTCACGGCGAGGTCTCGCATGAGACGAGGGGACGACCATGGCGGGGCTCTAGGGGCTTGGGGAAAGACTCGGGCGCGTTCAGGGCGACATGGCGAACTAAACGTGGGCACAACGCCGGCGCGGGGGCACCATAGAGCACAGAACACGGCGGGGTGGCCCATCGGCGGCGCGGACCTACTCCGATGAGCAATCGAGTGAAGACCAGGGCAATAAACAGAGAAATAGAGGCGCAAGGAGGTTGCTCACCTCGAGAGGAAACCCTGGGGGCAACGGCGGGGACGCAGGGACGCCTTGGGTCGACGGTGGCAGGGCTCCGGCTGCACGGAGAGGCAACGGGTTGGGGTGAACCGAGGGGTGTCCCGGGCTGCTGACGACGAGGTGGAACTCACCGAGGCAACGGGCGCACCGAGGGCTCGACGGCGACCGTAGAACGGGCGCGAGACCACAACGAGTGGTGGCGGAACTCCCTGTGCACGCGTAGAGCGAGAGAGGGGGCGAGAGTGTTCGGCTGCGGGCACAACTAAGCGAGGGGGGTGAGTGAGTGGGTGTGGGCTCTAAAAGGAGGTCGGGTGCGTTCGGAGGTGGCTGGGAAATGCGCTACGTGGGCGCTCACATGGCGGGGTGCGAGGGCGGGAGGTTAGGGACGAGGGGAGTGGCTGATAGGCGGGGTTCGCGGACTAGCGAGGGTGCACAACAAACGGGCGGTCAACTGCTGACAGGGAGGTCCCACCGAGCAGCGAGCGAGAGCGGCCACGATCGCTGATGAATCGGCACTGACAGGCCGGCCCCACCGGACAGCGAGCGAGAGAGAAAGAGAGAAGGAAGGGAGCGCGGGCGGGTGCTGGCGCCGATAGGCCGGGTCCACCTGTCAGGGACAGCGGGCGTGCGCGCGTGGGGCTGGGCCAGATGGGCTGGTTGGGCCGAATTGGCTTTTTTTCTCTGGAATTTCTAATGGCTTTTCTATTTTATTTTCCCTAGGGTTTTGAATTCAAATTCAAATCAAGTTTCAAATTCAAACTAATTCAAACATGTGCAACAATTCAAAGAATATTTTAAGCTCAGCATGATGCAACATTTCATGACTCATATTGGTTTGACAAAATAAATAATTTATCCATCTCCTAATTAACTTAATTCTAGCTAAAAGAAAAAGAGAGAGAGAGACTACAGAGACAAGAGTAACACATGAATTTGGTAGATAATTAGAAAGAAATTTTATACCCTCAAATTCAGGGCGTTACGCCATCATACGAAACTAGTAATAGGATATCGATGTCTAATACATTGGAAACAAATGGAGATTCGCATCCCCAGCCATTATATGGTATGCCGATGAACTCATATCCAGGGCAAATACCACCACTGTCGTCCTTGCTTAGCAGATCGACTCCCCTGGACACGATCGAACCATCCGAGCATGTGCCTGGATAGTTCGGCCCTTACACGGACCATCTGGCTTTCCCTATCAGACAGTCTGGGGCCGCACCAGGACCACCAATAATAGCAAACACAATTGGGCAGTTCGGATTTACCACCAGACAGACCGGATACGCATACACAGAACCTATTGTTGCACACTGTGCACTAAATTATTACACACCACAGCAGCAGTGTGTTCCATCCCCTACATATTTGAACCACAGTGTACCATACGATCATAGGTCGATCAACATTATCGATCGGTCGCGGCAAGAAGGCCGGCATAGCAATACCCGACCGAATGCGCCCCACTGCCCAGGGTCCGGTGGTTTGCCACCGGGCGTAATGGATAAAATTAGGGAAGAGATAATTGAACTATTTCGAGATAGGCTCAGAGTTAGTGTAGCCAGAGTGGGGCAGTCATATCAAAAGCCATATGATCACCGTTTTGACACTAGGGCAAGGATACCATAGTTTTCTAAGTTTTCTTGTGAAAATGGTAGAAGAATACACAAACATATAGGCCAGTTCCTAGCACACCTAGGTGAATTGGCTGATGGGGAAGCTTTTCGTGTTTGTTTATTTTTTTATCCCTTACTGGTACCGCTTTTTGCATGGTACGCCGCCTGCCTCCGAATTCCATTAATTCTTGGAATGATTTAGAGAGTAAATTTCATGAACATTTCTTTTCTAGGGAATATGAATTAGGGTTAGCTGATTTAGCTTTAATCCGACAGAGACGCGAAGAATCGATTAATGATTATATCTGGAGGTTCTCGGACACTAGAAATCGATGCTTTCAGATCCATGTCGCAGATAAAAAGCTAGCAGGGTTGGCTTTTAATGGGTTGTTATCCTACTTAAGAGATAAATTAGATAGCATCCAGTTCTTTTCAATAGCTCGGCTAAATCAACGGGCTTTGGCCTGTGAAAGCCGATTTAAAGAGACATCAAAATGGCCGCTCGTAGTATACATCTAGTAGAGCATGATAGTTAAGATGATAAATCCGCAGATATATATACCACTTAGTTTGTTTGGCCAACAAAGGCCAAATCTTCTTCATGTTCTTCTTTACTTCCGGTTCAAAAGAATCAACAAGAAGAGAATAAATTTATCTTTAATGTTGCCAAATGCGATAGAATATTTGACGAGCTACTAAAAATGGCAACATTAAATTAACTCATACTATTCCTCCTATGGATAAATTAAAGATACATGCTTATTTTGAGTGGCATAATTCTTTTTCCCATGCCACCAATGATTGTAATGTTTTTCGTTGATAGATACAATCGGCCATAAATGAGGGTCGGTTGGCTTTTCAGGAGATGCAAGTGGACACACAACCATTTCCTATCAATACAATAGAACCCACAAGCAAAAAGGTCTTGGTTCGACTCGAAGTGGCCGATAAAGGCAAAGGCAAAAATATCGCCATTGGCGATTCTCGCACGTCGAATATATCACAAGAAGAGATTGCTCGAAAAGCTCCGAACAGAAAGACTAACAAGTCTGGAGGCACCGGGGGCAGGCTCAATCAAACAGCCGCGCAAAACTCCCTAACTCGAGCATCGCAGACTGTCCAGCACCTACACACGGACGGTCTGTTGCTCATGCAGACTATCCAACTGACTTAGCCAGACAGTCTGCTCATGGCCAGAGGCGTCAACTTCCACACAAAGCAAGAAAAGAGATTCAAGGGCAAAGCACACATGGTCGGCTGGTCAAAGCCGGTCCTACTTTTGATATGTTGCTCTCCAAATATGCTAGCAAGAAGGTCGTTCTATGTGATCGGCCAACAAAGAAACCCTGGTCACCCACTAAAACAAAACGACCCAATAAAATGGCCCAAAAGGCGATGTAACAAGCATCGCCTATCCATCATGTGATACCAAGATGTTTTCCACCCACCTACTCATCATCGATGTATTGTCCTGTTCAAATATGGAATGGTACGACGATAAACCCATTGTACATGCATAGTCCCTTTGTCTATTTGTCACACCCGGATTTAAGGAACAAAGCCGGGTGCATCAAATATATGCGCCAGAGAAGACAACACATATAATAACAGAGTGCATAGAGATAAATGTCATAAATATCATAAATGTACTTATTACATAGTGGAAGTCTTACAAAAATAAATGATAACATAAAGTGAACTAAATATTATTCCCTGGCGCCACAAAGCTTACTGGGAGACGCCACCTAGATCAAGTCGAAAGCCTCAGTGCTAGGTGGCTCCTCTTCGACCATCTGTTCTTCTCCTGTGGGGGGTGTGAGACAGCAAGAGTGAGCTCACATACGTTCATAGCTCAACAAGTTGTGGGGAATAATGTGGCATGAACTCACCAAAAGTGGGAGTTCATGTGAGGTGTAAGGCTGATCAACAAAATAAAGGCTAAAGCTGAGCATTGCTTTTATAAGATGGTCAAAGTTTTATTAGCAGTTACTAAGTATAAGTAAATACCAAACCTTAATAATAATAAAGAAAAGTAATAAATAAATAATCCCAATGCGATGCAAATTATAAATTGAGTTTTAATTTCATAGATTAATCATGTGAGGTTCCAAGCTGCCCATGACCGTGAGCACGGATAGTATAGCAGTTTTACACTCTACAGAGGTTGCACATCTTTACCCATAAGTCATGTTACCCAACTGCCAAGAGACGGCCAATCCCATACACCACTACCGAGGAGGCGAGGTAGGGTAACACTACGAGGCCTTTACAAAGTTCCACTATCTTCAGAAATCCCGCTACAGTTTATAGGAAGCTCTAGTGCAGGAATCCCTCGCCTGACCGCCATCGCAACAAAATCAACCCAAGGACCTCCCTAAACTGACCACTCCCCTACTGCTCTTGCGCCTTTCGGGTAAGGAAGTCATCCACTAGCTTTCCTAGTTAATCAGCCAAGAGTGTCCCATTAAACCCTTGTGGTAGCACTGTTTACCCTGGTGGTCGCTCCATGTTCCCGTTAACATAATGATCTTAACATGAACAGTAATAATAAAAAGATAATAAAAGTGTAATCATGAATAGTGTATCTCCATACCCAAATCCACATAAAGCAATAGCAGGTACTACCCAAAAATATTTCAGCGGTAATCAAAGTATAAAGATAACCAAAACTGGGGTAACCTAGGATCCCATCAAAATTACCCTATGCAGATCATTATAATTAATAAGAACATGGCTGGGAAAAAGTAAGTGATCAAGGGCACAACTTGCCTTCAATGAGCTCCTGCTAAACTACTTCTATCTGCTGAACCTCAGGATCCACAGTAGCTCAACACAATACATACATAGTATAGCAAAAATTAACATCTCACCAAACATGTAAATAAGATACACGACAAAAATCTACACATTAAAATAAGAACCTAGGAACATGATTCATTAATTTTGGAGTTATGGATTTTAAGTTATGAATTTCCAAAGGTTTTATGTGCTTGAAATAGGATTAAATGATAAATAAATTTTCTTATTGTTTTCATGCCAACACAGAGACTCTAGGTGATAAACAATAATATTACAAAATTTTAGAAATTGGAATGGAACAATTTGGAGCTAAAATGAATTTAATATGAATTAATTAAGTTCTAAGAATTGTTTTTGTATTAAAAATGCATTTTCTAAATCATTTATTCTGATTTTCCAATTTTTTGGATTGTGCACCAATTCTTGGAAAGCGCAGGGGCTTATCCTATAAAAATTCCTAGACTCAGTCTATTGTTACTGTGGACAGCGGGTTGTTTTCTAAAACACCCAGGGTCTTTTATGTAAAACCGTCAGCGCGAAGAGGTACACTCAGATCTCGTTCGTCCGATCTGCTTCCAACGCACAGGATTAGATCACCACTCGCCACGAAGCGGTACGAATCTGACCGTTGGATCAAACTCTAGCGCCCCGGATTTAATGTAATCCAATCGAGCATCGCCCGCACGATTTAGGATCAACGACAGACAAACGTCCCTCAACCCGACCCCTACTAGATTTAATTGGAGCCATCAAGTGCGAGATCAACGATCCATGCGATTCTCCCCAACCCGAGCGCCACAGGCGGCGGAGCTCCGCGGCGGACGGCTCGCCGGCGAGCGCGAAATTCAGCCAGCGCAAACCCTTCCGCCCAAAATTGGATAGCGATAAACCTTAAGAAGGGCATAGTGAAGAGGTTGAACGATGTGTTTACCGTAGGGGCCACGGTGCAGAGCGGGTTGACGGCGGTGATGGGATCCGACGAGGAATTTCCGTCGGTCCGAACGCTGCACAGTTTGAATTAGGCCACCGTCAGCTTCATCGGCCACCAACGCGTGCCTTCGACCGCGCGCAGAGGCGGTCAACTAGGGGGTGATGCGTTTCCTCGGTGGCGGACGCACACCCATGGTTGCAGGTGCGCGGCGATAGTGCTGCTAGGTTTGGACGCGACACGGTGGAGTTGGTTAGGAGGTTGAGGAAGGTCCGCGCCCACCCCTTTATGAGCCCGCAAGTCTGTGCCGAGGTGGAGGCGTGCGGATTGGTCAGCGTTGTGGCGGAACTGCCCGAATTATTCCGACTTAAGTGCCTAAGTCCCGCCTTAGAGGCTAGACCACACTTAAATGGGAATAACCCATCAATCCCTCGGATCTAGTCCGACTAGGCCACTAACAGGATCAAGTACCACAATCTCACTCGAAGGTGAGTCATAGAGCAAATACAATAAAGCATAAAACCATGCATGTAAGAGTATTAAAATTATTACATCACCATCGGAGTTTTGCAAAAGTAGTCATCATGGTTCGAAGTGCAGCGGAATAAAACTAATGGTAAATAAACAGAGAGATGGGGAAGCCTGTCCCATCACTCCTCATGCTCCTCCTCAGCTGAGGTAGGGTCCCACTTGACAGTCCAACCCGGTGGCAAGATGGACGGCCAAGTCACTCCAGCAACCATGTCCTCCAGAGAACCTATAAAATTATGCCACAAGCAAGGCTGAGTATACTAATACTCAGCTAGACTTACCCGGTGTGAGGAGTCTACTCCTCTACCTCTAGACATGCAGCTGTTTGGCTGTGGGGTTTGGTTGCCAAAAGCACTAGCTGAGTTTCTAAGTCAAGTTTTAACTTTGTCAATTTAAGTGTGACTCTCTTAAGGCTAAATGTGTACTATCTACTCATACATAGTAGCAAACATTATTAGCAATCAACATATTATATCAACTCATCATATTTTCACTTGTTACTCAATGCAGTACAATGGATCAAGCAGTCTCATTAGCTGCGAGAAGCAGACGATTCGAATCGAGTTTTTATCCTTGCAAGGTAAACCTAAACACACGACATGTAGGGGCACTCCGTCCCCACACACATCAACCGTCCCCATCGATCCCCTGGCAACAGATCAGGGCTCACCGCCTTGGCGTACAATGCCTCACTGACCCCGACTGCCGTCGTGCAGTGACCGCACTTGTACCCACCATAACCGGAATGGGAGACCACGTCTCAGGTCGCGTGAGGGGTAAAGTCTGCGGGCAGGTTCACTCAAGTACTAGGCTTACCGATTTACCATATTTCTCGGTATGTGTTTAGTACGTTCAAACGCTTGACACAGGTATCCGCACGTTAATCCTTATTCCATTTTCCATCTTGTAAACAACCAATCCCCATGGATTGTTGTCCACAAACTAGTATCATGATAGTATGAAAGTGGGTACAACCAATTCCTGATCTCGCGCGAGTGCTAGAAAAATCACTCGTCTTCTACCGAGATCCTAATTAAATAAAGCAGCTACTCGACCTAGCATACTAGTATTCATTCCAAAAAGGATTCCTGAGATCATGCAACTAGGGTTTCACACAACTCCTACACTTAAGTGCACATTACAAGCCTACAAACATTAAGTGCAGTAAAATAGCATATATAATGGTTATGCATAAAACCGGGGCTTGCCTTCCAAGGCTGTGGCAGGCAGATCCTCTGATGTAGGCTCGGGTGCTGGATCTGGGACTACCTCCTAAGCAGCTCCTTGCTCCGGCACGAGGACGTACTCTCCGTCAGCGAGGTTACAGTCTATCAAAATGTAATGAACATGTATGTCATGATTATGCAGGATTTAATAACATTATGCTAAAAAAGAAAACTAAGTTAAGGAGTAACTTAGGGTTTCTTGGTCATGCGGGGCTTTTAGTGGTTTATGCTTATCACTCTAGGTTTAGGTTTTTGTTGAGGATAAACATAGGGAATTGGTATTGCCTTTATATACTTCAGTGGACAAGTTCTTAAGAATTTTAGGATGACACTAATTTCCTATTATTCACTTTTCCCTTTCTTTATTTTCTACTTATGGTTTCTAGTGTAGGTTTGAACTGTAACAGTGGTTTAATATTTTCCAAAAAATTCTGTAAAAATTACAGTGGGTTGCCATTTGCTATTCTAGCCTGTTTTAAGAATTTTGAGGCTTAAAATATAAAGGCTATGCTTTATACAAAAATAACAAGAGTTGTGTAAAATGGGCCACTTTACACTACATCTCTTAATTAGGGGTGAGTTCTGCCCTAAGGATTATTTTTGTTGGCATCTAACAGTAATAATAGGCTTCTGTGCTAAAAACCACAGAAAGCTAAGGAATGGTTATTTAGTTATGATTTTCTAAAGTTTAAAGCTAAAAAGGCACTTTCTACTACATTGTCATTTGAAAAATGTCAAACAACAGATCTCATATTTTTCCTAAGTTCTTAATAACAAAACATTAACTATCCCAAGGGTTGGGGTGTTTTCACCTTGGGGTTATTCTTGTAGGGTTTTTCTAAGTTCTCCTTGTTTTATTAAAATAAAAGGTATCCTACTCATTTTATACCAAACCAGGGCATGATAGATTTTTCCAGTGAACTACATTGAATAAGTACCCTAACAAAAATAAAGGTGCCCTCTGGTTCATTATTTAAATCACATTTTCTATTTTTCTTAACCTTAAGCATATTGTAAAATGAGTGGTAAAAACTAACTTAATGGGGTGGACAGAGAGTTTTAGCATTTTTAAACAGGTCAGTAAGTGGATATAAACTTCTTCAAATTTTTCTAACCCTAGTCAAATAGTGCAACTATTTTTATCCCTATTGTTTAGCTTTTGGTCAAAACAACAATTAAATCAGAACCTTAAGGTTTTCTGTAGTACATAGGGGTTTTATATTTTTCTTAAGTAGTTTACTTTATTTAGAGTCTGACAAAATTGGTTTGACCAAATTTGGATGAACTAAACAGAAGTTATGGATTTTCAAAGTTTCTGTTCAAATTTAAAATCAGGTTTAATAAGGTTTTCTGGAAAAACAGTTTACACCGAGGTCCCTGGGTTAAAACTAAATCAACCCACTCAAAACCACCCCTGCGCCACTATTCCCCCGAGTCTCTGACAGTTCAAAAAGCCCCCTGACCTTTCCTTCTTCTTCCCCGAGGTCCTTCCCTTAATGTAAACAGTACCCGCGGGAAAGAAAAGGGGCGGCGCGGCTTACCGGCGGCGAGAGGGGTCCGGTGAGGGGCGGGGTTGGCTCGGGGAGGCTCTGGCGGTCACAGCGATGTACGGCTCGACGACGGGGATGGCCGGAATCACTCGGTCCTCGTGCGCAGGCAGGTGTTCTCGTCGGCGGCGGGTGTGCCGGCCAAATCACGGCGATCTGGTTCAATCCAAGGGCACAGTGAGCTTCACGGGGTGACGTAGAGACCGTGTGCACAAGGAATCGGAAAATGGTTCAGTGGATTACCCGGTCCACGCACTCCGGCGGGGTTGTGAACTCCGGCGACCGTGGACTGGCCTCTCCGGCGAAGCAGGCTTCGATTCCTCGCTCGGGGAGCTTCACTGGGGCATGCACACTCGTCTCCAAGGATCAGACGGGGTTGGGAAAGGCTGGGCTGGCCAGTCTACGGCGGCAGTGGCTCGAGTGGCCTCGGACACGTCGCGCACGGGCAAACGACGGCGAGTTTAGCTCCGGTGAGGTTTGAGTGTGCGCGGAAGAGTGTGGTCGACGCCTGAGCGGGCTTTATAGGCGCGGGCGCGGGCCATGGCGTCGGCTGGCCGTTGGCGCGACGCGGGGCGCGCGCGGGCGTGCTCTGGCGCACACAGAGCGCGTCGAACACGTGGAGCTTTTCTTCTGCCCGTGTTCAACAGCTCGCCCAAGTCGCAAACGTGCGAATCTTGGCAAAAATCCGGCGCGAGTCTTTTCTTGGCACCTAGGGCTGTCTCTCATCCGTGAGCTGCCATGGCAGATATGGTCTAGGTAGGGAGATCTTTGGTCACCAAATCGGGTGTGTCACACTGCCCACCTCGCGACAAAAACCATGCCAAGGCATGTCAAACGTCAAGGTCTCGGGCTCAGCTTTTTCCAGTGGGTGCCCTAGGTGGTATGCCACATTTTTGGTATAGAACATAGGTGGATTTGGTGCCAGCTTCGAGGTGAACACGGCTGATCTTTAGTGTAGGTGTAGTTTTTAACTTAGAGAGAATTAGAGAGCTCTAGCTCTCTCTCTCTACTTAGGGATTAGATTTGGGGTTTCTCCAGGGGTCTTTTTGCAATATTCCCTTCCCATAATTGCTGGTTATAAGGTTACTTAAAGTTTGGTTAAAGATTACTCATGTTTTGCACATTTGCTCACCCTCTCCCATCTTATCCATGGCCTTGGGAGATAGGGTTCAAGAGAGGTCTAGGGTTTTTCCCTCCTCTTGCCCAAGGTAGTAAGTGTACAAGGTTTGAGTAATACTTCATAGGTCATTAGAAATCTTGGTTAACACATGGCCTCCAAGGTTCTTATGCCGTCCTTAAGTTTTTACCACATGTGATCACAGTCCTTAGCACCAAGGTGTGCTCTAGCCATGGTAACACCTGAGGTGTTACAACCCTCCCCCCTTAAAGGAATCTCGTCCCGAGATTTTAGGTAGAGTCCCTTGGAGGGGTGCTTGAAGGTGTGCTGGTGTGCTACTCTTCCTTTATACCCAAGTTTCTCTTGTTAACTGCTCTTCGAATGTCATTCTCTTTGCAACTTCAGAAGGAAACCCTTTTTAAGCTAAATCCACAACTTAGACTATCTTTGTTATCTAAGTTTTTCTTATAATCGAATTCAAAGGGCAGGTGGGGGTGGGGTTTTGGTTTACGTACCGACTCCTTTAGGCAGAAAGTCGGAGAAGCGAGAGCGTAGAAAATCCTCCGTCTCCCATGTAGCTTCTTCTGCTGAATGGTGACTCCACTGAACTTTATACATTCTGACTGATCTTGCCCGTGTTGATCTCTCCTTCTGATCCAATACCCTGACGGGGTACTCTTGATAGGACAAGTCTGGTTCTATCTCAATGCCTGGTTCTGGCAGCACTTCAGTGGGTAGGCGGACACATTTTCGCAGCTGAGATACATGGAACACATTGTGAACTGCTGACATGTGAGGTGGCAATTCCAATTGATAGGCTACTGGTCCACAACTTGCTTTGATCTCATAGGGTCCAATGTAGCGAGGAGCTAACTTGCCCTTAATCCCGAATCTCTGGACACCCTTGGTGGGTGATACCTTAAGATAAACATGATCTCCCACCTCAAACTGTAGAGGCTTCCGCCTCTTATCATGATAGCTCTTTTGCCTGACCTGAGCAGCTTCTAAGTTCTTCTTGATGATTCTGACCTTTGTCTCTGCTTCAAGTACCAAATCTGGCCCAAAAATTTCCCTCTCTCCTGTTTGAGACCAATTCAACGGTGTTCTACACCGTCTCCCATATAAGGCTTCAAAAGGTGCCATCTTTAGACTGGACTGATAACTGTTATTATAAGAAAACTCTGCCAAGGAAAGACACTTGTCCCAATCTTTTCCGTAGTGTAGTGCACATGCCCGCAACATGTCTTCCAAAATCTGGTTTACCCGTTCTGTCTGGCCATCTGTTTGGGGATGGTATGCTGAGCTTCGTATGACAGGGTCCCAAGTGATTCTTGCAGCTGCTCTCAAAAGCGTGCCACAAACAGTGCTCCTCTGTCAGATATAATGGTCTTTGGAATACCATGCAATCGCACTATTTGATCAACATAGATTTCTGCATACTTCACTGTCTTGTGGGTGGTATGCACTGGCAAGAAATGAGCAGTCTTAGTCAATCTGTCCACAATAACCCAAATAGAATCATGGTGCCTGGAGGTATTGGGCAATCCCACGACGAAGTCCATGCAAATGTCCTCCCATTTCCAAGATGGTATGGGAAGAGGTTGCAAAGGGCCTGCTACCTTCAAATGACTAGCTTTTATCCTGTGGCAAGTGTCACACTCGAATATGTACTTGGCAATTTCCCTCTTCATTCTGGTCCACCAATATAAAGATCTGAGATCATGGTACATTTTGTTGCTACCAGGGAGCATAGAAAACTTGGAAAGGTGAGCTTCGTCCAGTATCTTCTTTCTGAGCTCAGGGTCCTTGGGAACAACCAATCGATCTCCAAACCATAAAAATCCCTTGCTGTCCTGCCGGAAGCACTTGCATTTTTCGGCCTTTTGCTTGATCATTTCCTTGATCACCTGAACACCCTTATCTTCAATATGTGCCCTGACTATCTGCTCTTGCAATGTGGGTTCCACCGAGATATAGTTTAAGTCACCTGAAGAAACAACTTCCAGGTTTAGTTTGCACAATTCATCACACAGGGTGGTAACTCTCACATCCATGTTCATACAATTGCACTGGGCCTTTCTGCTCAAGGCATCTACCACAACATTGGCTTTGCCAGGATGGTAATGCACCTCTAAATCATAATCCTTGATCAACTCCAACCATCTCCTCTGCCTCATGTTCAGATCTGCCTGAGTGAAGATGTATTTGAGACTCTTGTGATCGGTGTAGATGTTACAGTGAGCTCCCATCAAGTAGTGTCTCCATATCTTAAGAGCATGAACCAAAGCTGCCAATTCCAGATCATGTGTAGGGTAGTTCTGCTCATGGGGTCTGAGTGCTCGGGAAGCATAAGCAATTACTCTATTGTCTTGCATTAAGACACAACCCAAACTCATACCAGAAGCATCACAATAAACTTCAAATGGCTTGGTGTTGTCAGGTTGAGCCAGCACTGGGGCTGTTGTCAAATGCTGCCTCAAAGTGTGAAAGGCATCTTCGCACTTGTGGCTCCAAACATACTTGACTCCCTTCTTCAACAGTTCAGTCATCGGTTTGGCAATTCTGGAGAAATCCGGAATAAATCGTCGATAATACCCTGCCAAACCCAGAAAACTTCTAATTTGCCTCACTGTAGTCGGGGGTTTCCAATCCATTACTTCTTGTACCTTCTCAGGATCCACTGATATCCCATCCTGAGAAATTGTGTGACCCAAGAATTTAATCTCCTTCAGCCAGAATTCACATTTAGACAACTTGGCATACAACTGGTGGTCACGCAGTCTCTGAAGTACAGTATGCAAATGTTTGGTGTGCTCGGCTTCATTCTTGGAATAAACCAAAATATCATCAATGAAAACGACCACGAATTTATCCAACTCTGGCATAAATACTGAGTTCATCAGGTACATAAAATATGCCGGGGCATTGGTCAGCCCAAAAGACATCACCAAAAACTCATAAAGCCCATATCTGGTCGAGAAGGCCGTCTTGGGAATATCACTGGTCCGGATCTTAATCTGGTGGTAGCCTGAGCGAAGATCTATCTTGGAGAACACTTTGGCTCCCACTAACTGATCAAACAGAACATCAATGCGGGGCAGTGGGTATTTGTTCTTGATAGTCACCGCATTGAGAGGGCGGTAATCAACACACATTCTCAAACTCTCATCCTTTTTCTTCACGAACAAGGCAGGACATCCCCATGGTGAAGTACTTGGGCGAATGAATCCCTTGTCCAGCAACTCTTGCAATTGCTTCTTCAGTTCTGCCAATTCCGCGGGAGGCATCCTATAGGGTCTCTTGGAGATAGGAGCAGTCCCGGGTTGCAACTCGATTGCGAATTCAATGTCTCGGTCAGGTGGCATCCCTGGCAATTCGTCCGGAAACACATCTGGGTAGTCACAGACCACTGGGATCTTTTCCAATGGGGACTCTATCATAACGAAGGCACAAGAACGGGTGCATCCCTGGTCGGGTAGATATAGTGTAGTTTCACCACAAGTTGGTGAGTGCACCTCAATGGCCCTGGCTGCAATATCAATAACTGCTTGATGCCCGGTTAACCAGTCAGTTCCCAATATAATATCCACGCTATCCAAACCCAAAATGAGGAGGGTGGTTTTAATTACAAGACTACCAAATTTTATGGGCACATGCCTGTTGACTTGATAGGTGGCAACCCTGCCTCCTAGTGTTGAAATTGTGATACCCCCATTGGTGTGGTGAAAAGGCAACTGGCACTTGGCACTAAATTTAGCACTGATAAAACTATGCGAAGCACCAGAATCAAAAAGAATAATAGCAGGATAATTTAAAACTATAAAGATACCAGTCATGACGGGTGCTCCCTCTGGGATATAAGTCATGGTGGTGAAGTTCAGCCTGCCCTGCCTCACTTGCACCTTCTGCCTCTTGCCTTGGTTCTGATTAACATTCTGCCCCTGCCTCTGCTGGTTCCTGGGGCAATTCTTGTCATAATGTCCGGTGTTGCCGCAAGTGAAACACCTGTTTTCATTTGCCTGTCGGTACTGCTGCTGCTGATTGGTCCTCTAAGCTGGAAACTGGGTGCGGTTGGGTGCCTGCTGCTGCTGCTGCTGTGGTCGGATCACCCATCTTCCCTGCTGCAGCTGGGGTCCCCTGTTCTGAGTGTCAGACACAATCCTGAAGCGCTGTGGCTGAGCTGAGGGTCTTGCCACAGGGGTCTTTCTCTTCTTTTCTGCCTGTCGAGCTGTAATGCAGTCCTCCTGGGAAATAGCCATGTTGACCAACTCATTGTAACTGTTAGCCCTGACGGTGTTGAGACGGTCACGGAGCTTAGTGCTGAGCCCCCCTCCTGAACCTGTCTCGCTTCTTCTCATCTGTATCTGCATGATATCCCGCATACTGGCACAAGTCATTAAAAGCCTGGGCATACTGCAACACTGTCCTGTTGCACTGAGTGAGTGCCAGAAACTCGTTGAGCTTTCGGTCCATAATCTCGGCTAGTATGTGGTGTCCCCGGAAAGCTGCCTTAAACTCTCTCCATTCCACCTCTCGATCCTCTGGCTGCATGGCAAGAAAATGGTCCCACCAAGTCCTTGCGGGTCCGCGAAGCTGCTGGGTAGCGAACCTGACTTTAGTGAGCTCTGAACAAGCTCCATGGAGTAGCGGGAATTTGGATTCCACTACACTTAACCACACATCTGCATCAAGTGGGTCCTCTGCCCTTGTGAACAAGGGAGGCTGGGTACTGAGGAACTCCTGGTAGGTAGCTGCCGCGGGGTGACGCTGATGGTCTCCACCACCATAGTGCTGAGGTGGTGGCTGACGCTGAGCTAGTTGCCTCAAGATCTCATTCTGCTGAGCCATTAGCTCCTGCAGAGTGGGAGGCGGTGGCGGCGGTGGAGGAACGCGCTCATTCTGGCCACGACGCTGCCTCCCGGCCATCTGAAAAACCACATATATACTTAACACCTTATTTCCAAGTTCAAGGTTTAATCGCAGCGAAAAGAGTCAAAAGCAAATCGATAGATTCCGACTTGAACAAAAAGGATTTAAAAAGGCATAAATTTTTCCTTTCAATTTAAAACTGATAACATCCATCAGCCATGCTTCCAAAAGATTTCAACCTGATTACATCAAGGGTCCCAAAAAGACTCGACTCTATCTAGCCTAGTACCCCAAGGGTGCAAAAGCTAAGCTAGCTGCGAGGAGTCCTACCATCTCCGATGTCTAACTCTATCCCGGGCACCTAGTGAGTGAACGAGGCAACACTCGACTCGGGGGAAGGTGGTCTCCCTGAGCCAGCAGTGTCCACACTAGAGGCAGGCTCCTCTCCTCCCTCTATGTCGACGTCCTCGTTGGCCTCCATATCCTGGACCTCCTGGTGATGCATATCCAAGTGCTCATTAGCCTCGGCAAGCTGCTGCTGGGTGTTAATGAGCTGATCCTCGAGAACCTCGATGGTGTTCTCCGTGGTGCCCACTAATTCCTCCAACTCTTGGATATCATTGGATAGCTGCTCCACCTGCAAGTCCTTTTCCACCATCTCAGTGGACAAATCAACCACAAGCTCCTCTCTATTGTCCAAGGTGATCTTGGTCGCCTCCAGCAATGCCATCAAATGGGACATCGCCTCACCGCGCATCACTTGCAGACGGTACAGAGCATTCATGCACCGTATGGTCAAGTGCGCAGTCTGTCCTGGGTAGATGGCCCAGATATCCTTGGCATGCTCCACCCGATCCTTCCACATTGGGTCGTCCTCCCTTTCCGCGGGGAACAAGCCAATGGGGTGGGTAGACAGCTCCAAGGGATGGAATCCGCAGAAAGTGGTCAATCCATGCAAAGCAATCGCCTCGATCGTGTCCTCAGCTCGGTATCCAAAAGACTCAGAGTCCAATGAATGCCAGCCTAGCTGTAGGGGATGAGGCTCCAGGGTCATCCTCACCCTACAGCGGGGCACTCGATGCTTCTCGAACCGCTGCACCGCGTACTGAGGGGGTGTCGTGTACCCGCCCCCCTGAAGTACCTCCCACAAAATGCGGGGAAAGCCCTCTCGTGCAAGCCCGTCAGTGTGGGACAGTGCATTTCCGTCGTCTGAGGATCCGTGGGAAGTCATCTGTGTACGGTTAAGCGTAAGTAAAAGAAAGAGAATTTTAAAAAGAACAAGAAAAAATAAGACTCAACCTTTCTCTAGTTAAATAAAATGGTACTGGGGACTTAATTGGTTATCATTTTGTTTTTAAGTCTTTACTCAATTATCCATTTGTTTAAATTAAGAATGCATGCATGCTCATCCTGAACGACCTCACCAATATAAAGGGGATAGGGAAGAACTCCCATCCTTTAAGGTGTCCTGTAGGGCCTAATCACTTAGCCACCTAACTACCCTTCTATCCTCCTAAGGCTTCACGTCCTAGGTCTATCCTGCTCGTCCTACTATCTATCCAACATTGTTTCTAACAAGTTTTATTTCGGAAAAGGATGGTATTTACATTTTATTGATTCCTCTGTGGCGGTACAAGCTCTGATACCAGCTGTGGCGGAACTGCCCGAATTATTCCGACTTAAGTGCCTAAGTCCCGCCTTAGAGGCTAGACCACACTTAAATGGGAATAACCCGTCAATCCCTCAGATCTAGTCCGACTAGGCCACTAACAGGATCAAGTACCACAATCTCACTCGAAGGTGAGTCACAGAGCAAATACAATAAAGCATAAAACCATGCATGTAAGAGTATTAAAATTATTACATCACCATCGGAGTTTTGCAAAAGTAGTCATCATGGTTCGAAGTGCAGCGGAATAAAACTAACGGTAAATAAACAGAGAGATGGGGAAGCCTGTCCCATCACTCCTCATGCTCCTCCTCAGCCGAGGTAGGGTCCCACTCGACAGTCCAACCCGGTGGCAAGATGGACGACCAAGTCACTCCAGCAACCATGTCCTCCAGAGAACCTGTAAAATTATGCCACAAGCAAGGCTGAGTATACTAATACTCAGCTAGACTTACCTGGTGTGAGGAGTCTACTCCTCTACCTCTAGACATGCAGTTGTTTGGTTGTGGGGTTTGGTTGCCAAAAGCACTAGCTGAGTTTCTAAGTCAAGTTTTAACTTTGTCAATTTAAGTGTGACTCTCTTAAGGCTAAATGTGTACTATCTACTCATACATAGTAGCAAACATTATTAGCAATCAACATCTTATATCAACTCATCATATTTTCACTTGTTACTCAATGCAGTACAATGGATCAAGCAGTCTCATTAGCTGCGAGAAGCAGACGATTCGAATCGAGTTTTTATCCTTGCAAGGTAAACCTAAACACACGACATGTAGGGGCACTCCGTCCCCACACACATCAACCGTCCCCATCGATCCCCTGGCAACAGATCAGGGCTCACCGCCTTGGCGTACAATGCCTCACTGACCCCGACTGCCGTCGTGCAGTGACCGCACTTGTACCCACCATAACCGGAATGGGAGACCACGTCTCAGGTCTTGTGAGGGGTAAAGTCTGCGGGCAGGTTCACTCAAGTACTAGGCTTACCTATTTACCATATTTCTCGGTATGTGTTTAGTACGTTCAAACGCTTGACACAGGTATCCGCACGTTAATCCTTATTCCATTTTCCATCTTGTAAACAACCAATCCCCATGGATTGTTGTCCACAAACTAGTATCATGATAGTATGAAAGTGGGTACAACAAATTCCTGATCTCGTGCGAGTGCTAGAAAAATCACTCGTCTTCTACCGAGATCCTAATTAAATAAAGCAGCTACTCGACCTAGCATACTAGTATTCATTCCAAAAAGGATTCCTGAGATCATGCAACTAGGGTTTCACACAACTCCTACACTTAAGTGCACATTACAAGCCTACAAACATTAATTGCAGTAAAATAGCATATATAATGGTTATGCATAAAATCGGGGCTTGCCTTCCAAGGCTGTGGCAGGCAGATCCTCTGATGTAGGCTCGGGTGCTGGATCTAGGACTACCTCTTGAGCAGCTCCTTGCTCCGGCACGAGGACGTACTCTCCGTCAGCGAGGTTACAGTCTATCGAAATGTAATGAACATGTATGTCATGATTATGCAGGATTTAATAACATTATGCTAAAGAAGAAAACTAAGTTAAGGAGTAACTTAGGGTTTCTTGGTCATGCGGGGCTTTTAGTGGTTTATGCTTATCACTCTAGGTTTAGGTTTTTGTTGAGGATAAACATAGGGAATTGGTATTGCCTTTATATACTTCAGTGGACAAGTTATTAAGAATTTTAGGATGACACTAATTTCCTATTATTCACTTTTCCCTTTCTTTATTTTCTACTTATGGTTTCTAGTGTAGGTTTGAACTGTAACAGTGGTTTAATATTTTCCAAAAATTCTGTAAAAATTACAGTGGGTTGCCATTTGCTATTCTAGCCTGTTTTAAGAATTTTGAGGCTTAAAATATAAAGGCTATGCTTTAGACAAAAATAACAAGAGTTGTGTAAAATGGGCCACTTTACACTACATCTCTTAATTAGGGGTGAGTTCTGCCCTAAGGATTATTTTTGTTGGCATCTAACAGTAATAATAGGCTTCTGTGCTAAAAACCACAGAAAGCTAAGGAATGGTTATTTAGTTATGATTTTCTAAAGTTTAAAGCTAAAAAGGCACTTTCTACTACATTGTCATTTGAAAAATGTCAAACAGCAGATCTCATATTTTTCCTAAGTTCTTAATAACAAAACATTAACTATCCCAAGGGTTGGGGTGTTTTCACCTTGGGGTTATTCTTGTAGGGTTTTTCTAAGTTCTCCTTGTTTTATTAAAATAAAAGGTATCCTACTCATTTTATACCAAACCAGGGCATGATAGATTTTTCCAATGAACTACATTGAATAAGTACCCTAACAAAAATAGGGGTGCCCTCTAGTTCATTATTTAAATCACATTTTCTATTTTTCTTAACCTTAAGCATATTGTAAAATGAGTGGTAAAAACTAACTTAATGGGGTGGACAGAGAGTTTTAGCATTTTTAAACAGGTCAGTAGGTGGATATAAACTTCTCCAAATTTTTCTAACCCTAGTCAAATAGTGCAACTATTTTATCCCTATTGTTTAGCTTTTGGTCAAAACAACAATTAAATCAGAACCTTAAGGTTTTCTGTAGTACATAGGGGTTTTATATTTTTCTTAAGTAGTTTACTTTATTTAGAGTCTGACAAAATTGGTTTGACCAAATTTGGATGAACTAAACAGAAGTTATGGATTTTCAAAGTTTCTATTCAAATTTAAAATTAGGTTTAATAAGGTTTTCTGGAAAAACAGTTTACACCGAGGTCCCTGGGTTAAAACTAAATCAACCCACTCAAAACCACCCCTGCGCTACTATTCCCCCGAGTCTCTGACAGTTCAAAAAGCCCCCTGACCTTTCCTTCTTCTTCCCCGAGGTCCTTCCCTTAATGTAAACAGTACCTGCGGGAAAGAAAAGGGGCGGCGCGGCTTACCGGCGGCGAGAGGGGTCCGGTGAGGGGCGGGGTTGGCTCGGGGAGGCTCTGGCGGTCACAGCGATGTACGGCTCGACGACGGGGATGGCCGGAATCGCTCGGTCCTCGTGCGCAGGCGGGTGTTCTCGTCGGCGGCGGGTGTGCCGGCCAAATCACGGCGATCTGGTTCCATCCAAGGGCACGGTGAGCTTCACGGGGTGACGTAGAGACCGTGTGCACAAGGAATCGGAAAATGGTTCAGTGGATTACCCGGTCCACGCACTCCGGCGGGGTTGTGAACTCCGGCGACCGTGGACTGGCCTCTCCGGCGAAGCAGGCTTCGATTCCTCGCTCGGGGAGCTTCACTGGGGCGTGCATACTCGTCTCCAAGGATCGGACGGGGTTGGGAAAGGCTGGGCTGGCCGGTCTATGGCGGCAGTGGCTCGGGTGGCCGCGGACACGTCGCGGTCGACGCCTGAGCGGGCTTTATAGGTGCGGGCGCGGGCCATGGCGTCGGCTGGCCGTTGGCGCGAAGCGGGGCGCGCGCGGGCGTGCTCTGGCGCACACAGAGCGCGTCGAACACGTGGAGCTTTTCTTCTGCCCGTGTTCAACAGCTCGCCCAAGTCGCAAACGTGCGAATCGTGGCAAAAATCCGGCGCGAGTCTTTTCCTGGCACCTAGGGTTGTCTCTCATCCGTGAGCTGCCATGGCAGATATGGCCTAGGTAGGGAGATCTTCGGTCGCCAAATCGGGTGTGTCACACTGCCCACCTCGCGACAAAAACCATGCCAAGACATGTCAAACGTCAAGGTCTTGGGCTCAGCTTTTTCCAGTGGGTGCCCAAGGTGGTATGCCACATTTTTGGTATAGAACATAGGTGGATTTGGTGCCAGCTTCGAGGTGAACACGGCTGATCTTTAGTGTAGGTGTAGTTTTTAACTTAGAGAGAATTAGAGAGCTCTAGCTCTCTCTCTACTTAGGGACTGGATTTGGGGTTTCTCCAGGGGTCTTTTTGCAATATTCCCTTCCCATAATTGTTGGTTATAAGGTTACTTAAAGTTTGGTTAAAGATTACTCATGTTTTGCACATTTGCTCACCCTCTCCCCCCCCCTCTTATCCATGGCCTTGGGAGATAGGGTTCAAGAGAGGTCTAGGGTTTTTCCCTCCTCTTGCCCAAGGTAGTAAGTGTACAAGGTTTGAGCAATACTTCATAGGTCATTAGAAATCTTGGTTAACACATGGCCTCCAAGGTTCTTATGCCCTCCTTAAGTTTTTACCACATGTGATCACAGTCCTTAGCACCAAGGTGTGCTCTAGCCATGGTAACACCTGAGGTGTTACAAGCGCGGCAATGATGGAGAAGTGGTGCGTCGTTGAGAAGAATGCGCGGGCGTGCAGGCCCCACCGCGCAGCGACACACGCGTCCGCGGAATCCATGGGACGACTGACCAACCGGACCCACCGGCCAGCGACCGAGCAGACACAACGCGCGCGTGCGGTTGAGTGACTGGCCCGTGGGGCCCTCGTGTCGGCGCCGGACCATAGCTGAGTTAACGCGCAGAGAGAGTGACGGGCAGGGCCCACATGTCAGCTATCCGGGCGCACGCGGTGGAAATGTTGACTGGGCCGAGAAGCGCGGTTGGACGGCCCATGTAGCGTATTACCCTTTTCTTTTTCTTTTCTTTCTATTTTCTTTTTTATTTCTTCATCCCCAAATTCCACTTTAACTTGAAATATTAAATTCAAATCTTGTGCCAACTATACACAAAGTATGTTGTGAAATTTAAAGATACCGATTCTTGAAATATAATTATATATATTATTTATATTTTTATATCCCTTCACTTTTTCTTATTTTTCAAAATCCAATTTTAATTTAGGGTTTAATCCAACCTTTACAATTATTATTTTATTATCATTATCCTTATTATTTTATTTAATGCACAAACATATAAACTCCAACAAGATGCACTTTATTTTATTTTAGTATCATGTGTTTTAATTAATCACTCTTAATTATTTGTATGCTCTTTTTTTATGATGCAAATATGGCACATAAAATAAGGGAATCACTCTATATTTCTTGTATACAATTTTTGAGTATTACAAATCCTACCCCCTTACAAAGAATCTCATCCTCGAGATTTAAGAAGATCTAGGGAAAAGATGGGGGAAATCTATGCGAAGCTCTTCTTCTCTCTCCTAAGTAGTTTCATCTTCTTCGTGGTGACTCCATTGCACTTTGCACATCTTTATAACCTTATTTCTCGTGACACGAGTCAGTGTATCAAGAATCTTGATGGGATACTCTGCATAAGTCAGATCATCTTGAACACTAAGGTCTTCCATTGGTAGTTGCTCTTCAGGTACCCTGAGACACTTCTTTAGCTGAGATACATGAAATACATCATGTACATCTGCAAGATGATTTCGTAACTCCAATTGATATGCAACCTCTCCCACTCGCTTTAGGATTAAGAAGGGTCCAATAAAGCGAGGGGACAACTTTCCTTTGACTTTAAATCTCCGCATACCCCGGAGAGGTGACACCTTCAAATAGACATGATCACCCTCCTTAAACTATACCAGTCTTCTCCGGGTATCAGCATAGCTTTTCTGCCTAGATTGTGAAGTTCTCAAATTGTCCCTTATTTGATGGACTTGTTCCTCTGCCTCTTGTATAATTTCAGGCCCAAACAACTGCCTTTCACCAGTTTGATCCCAATACAGTGGAGTCCTGCACTTTCTGCCATATAAAGCCTCAAATGGTGACATCTTCAAACTGGCCTGGTAGCTATTATTGTAAGAGAACTCCACATAGGGCAAACTCTTATCCCAACTACCACCATGCTTAAGAGCACAAGCTCTTAACATATCATCTAGTACTTGGTTGGTCCTCTCGGTCTGCCCATCAGTCTGTGGATGGTAAGCCGAACTAAAATTCAATCTTGTATCCAAGGACTCGTGCAACTTCTTCTAATACCAAGAAGTAAACTGTGATCTCCGATCTGACACAATCTTCTTTGGCACCCCATGTAAGCATACAATCCATGCCATGTACAACTATGCTAGCTTTGCTCCTGAATATGTGGTATTTACTGGAATAAAGTGGGCTACTTTAGTTAGTCTGTCCACAATCACCCATATAGAGTCATACCCAGCAGATGTGCGGGGTAGTCCAACAATGAAGTCCATGCCAATCTCTTCCCATTTCCATTCAGGTATCTTAAGCGGGTGCAGTAAACCAGCAGGTCTTTGATGTTCCGCTTTCACCCTCTAGCAAACATCACATAGTGCAAGATGTGAAGCAACATCCTTCTTTAGTCCATACCACCAATACTTCTGCTTCAAGTCCTGGTACATCTTAGTACTACTAGGGTGGATAGAATAAACTGAGTCATGTGCCTCCTTCAATATGGTTTCACGAAGATTATTGATATCAGGAACACATATTCGATTCTTGAACCATATCGTACCATGCTCATCCTCTGTGAAATCTGGGCCTCTCCCTTCTGTTATCAAATCCTTGATCTCCTGAATTTTGGCATCACCGATCTAACCCTTTGGTATTTCTTTCTCTAAGGTAGGTTCCAATTCGATGGTAATTCCTTCAGTATGAGCAACTATCCCTAGATTGAGCCTCTCAAAATCTTCTGCTAACTCATCGGGTAACTGGGTGACAATAGCTGCATGAACTTGCCCCTTTCGACTCAAGGCATCCACAACCAGATTTGCCTTGCCCGGATTATAATGAATTTCCAGGTTATAATCCTTGATGAGCTACAACCATCGGCGTTGCCTAAGGTTAAGATCCTTCTGAGTGAAAATGTATTTTAAGCTCTTGTGATCAGTGTATATTCGGCACTTGGTTCCCATAATATAGTGTCTCCAAATCTTAAGAGTATGCACAACGACTGCTAGTTCTAAGTCATGAGTGTGGTAGTTCAACTCATGCTTCCGCAACTGACGAGATGCGTAGGCAATGATGTGTCCTTCCTGCATAAGCACACATCCCAGGCCTTGGCGACTTGCATCACAATATACATAAAATTTTTCTGTAGGTCGGGCATAATCAGTACTGGAGCAGCCATCAACTTAAATCTCAACTGATCAAAACTCTCTTGACATTTCTCAGTCCACTTAAACTCCTTGCCCTTCTCCAACAATGAGGTCATAGGCTTAGCAATCTTGGAGAACCCTTCAATGAATCACCGGTAATAACCTACGAGTCCCAAGAAACTCCGGATCTCCGAGACTATACTTTGTGTCTTCCAATCCATTTGCTGTTACTTTAGCCAGATCAATAGCAATTCCTCCTTTGGAGATGATATGCTCGAGAAAATGTACTTCATCAAGCCAGAAGTCACACTTGGTAAATTTGGCATAAAGCTGATTATCTCATAACTTCTGTAGCACCATCCGCAAATGCTCCTCATGCTCACTATCATTCTTGGAATAAATAAGAATGTCGTCGATGAAAACCACAACGAATTTATCGAGATACTCCATAAACACCTTATTCATCAAATTCATAAAATAAGCTGGTGCATTGGTTAAGCCAAATGACGTGACTGTGAATTCATATAGACCATATCGGGTTGAAAAAGCTATCTTGAAAATATCAGACGGCCTAATCTTCATTTGATGGTAACCCAACCTGAGGTCAATCTTAGAGAACACCCTAGCACCTCTCATCTGATCAAATAAGTCATCAATATGAGGTAACGGGTACTTGTTCTTAATGGTGACATCATTAAGTGATCTATAGTCCACACACATCTGTTGCGAACCATCCTTCTTTTGTACAAACAGTACCAGTGCTCCCCAAGGTGAGGAACTCGGACGAATGTACCCTGCCTCCTGCAACTCCGTTAACTGCTTCTTAAGTTCTTGTAACTCTTCTATGGACATTCTGTATGGGTGTTTAGAAATAGGTGCAGTCCCAGGTAAGAGATCAATGACAAACTCAACTTCCCTCTCCGCAGACATAAATGAATGTGTAGCACTAGAATCAAATAATATGGTTGCAGGAATTGCATTAATATAAAACATACCGAGTGCGATGTCAGCACCATCAGGAGTAGCATCAGCGGTGACTTGGTTAACCCTGGCAATAGAATATCCCTTGCCAGGAGTATGTTGCTTGTTCTGAGCTGGTGTACCAGAATTCCCCACCAGACAAGCATTAGCATAGTGCCCAACCTGACTGCACTTGAAGCATGTAGGGCCAGTCTTCTATCCTGTAGGCTTCGCCGGGGTGCCAGTGGGGGCAGCCTGACAAGTGGGAGGTGTCCGTGGTGACCCCTGTGGAGCGTACTGAGCTGGGCATGGTCCTCCTCCTAGACGAGCTGGGGTACCCTGAGGCAGAACGTAGCGGGGACGAACACTGCTGCTACCCTGCCCCTGGGTAATGGCCTTCCTCTTCAACTCTCCCAATTGAACACGCCTGTGTTCAATAGCAAGAGCCTTATCCAGCAGTCTCTGAAATGATGGGAATGTGTGAGCAACCAGTGCATACTGTAGGGGGGCATTGAGTCCTTCTGTGAAGTGCTCTTGCTTCCTTTCATCATCTGCCACCTCATCTGGAGCATATCTGGACAACTGAATGAATTTATCTCTGTACTTGCTGACAGACATGTTGCCTTGCTTCAATGACAAAAACTCCTTCTTCTTGATCTTCATCAAACCAGCAGGAATGTGGTAGTTTCTGAACTATGTACTGAACTCCGCCCAAGTAATAGTGTCAGCAGCATCATGGGTAGCAACATAAGAATCCCACCAGTCAGCAGCAGGACCTGTTAGATGACCAGAAGCATACAGAACTTTCTCCCGGTTAGAGCATTGGGTGATGTTGTGCATCTTCTCGATTGACTTCAGCCAATCATTGGCATCTAGTGGATCTGGCGAACTGGCGAAGGTAGGTGGCTTGTGACTCATGAATTCCTAGTGCTTGTCCCTGGGTGGAAGTGGAGGTGGTGGTGGCAGCGGTGGTATTTGCTGCTGTTGCTGTTGTTGTTGCTGTTGTGCCCTCCTTTCCTGGCGTATCTCCTCTCTCTCTCCTGACGCAGTTCCTAGCGTATCTCTTCTCTCTCCTGGCGCTTCTCTTGGCGTTCCTGTTGCATCTGCGCACGCATATCCGCCTTGGTATTAGCCATTTGTTGCATCATCCTCATCTGAGCTACAACCATTGGGTCAGCTCCGTCTGGTGGAGGCGGCGGTGTAGGATCCATCTTTGTTGGTTGTGGTTGGAGTTGTCTATATATCCACCGAGTGTGTCGATTGGGAGGTAGATCAATTCCACCACCCTTCCTGGTATTGACCATTTGAGTTAGAAACATATGTTAAGAAAGGATAGTAGACAAGGTAGGTGATTACGAATCATGTTACTTTGGGGGATTTATTAGCTAAGTGTGTTGCCTACTAAAGCTAATTCATTACCTTATGGTGGTACATGCTAAGATGCCCGTCTATACTATTTCAATCAATCAAAGAAGCAAATCAGGCATTGATCATCAGAACAATCAACCAACATTTTTAATAGAGAAAATAATTTAATTGTTTTTTGTCTTAGGTCTCCTATCCCTTAAAAAGGTCATAAATGTAGGATTCCAAGGTGTGAAATCCATCTTGTCTCAGAGTAGAAAAGGTAAGAATAATCAGAGTAGAACAGTAGAAGGTGAGACATGATCAAGATAAGTATAGAAAGAATGAGAGTAAGATAAGTATAGAATGAATCAGAATAAGGTAAGTAGGTAAGGGTTTTGTCCATTTCTATCTAGGATTCATCCTACAGTCAACATTGCTCTGATACCACTTCTGTCACACCCGGATTTAAGGAACAAAGCCGGGTGCATCTCATATATGCGCCAGAGAAGACAACACATATAATAACATAGTACATAGAGATAAATGTCATAAATATCATAAATGTACTTATTATATAGCGGAAGTCTTACAAAAACAAATGATAATATAAAGCGAACTAAATATTATTCCCTGGCGCCACAAAGCTGACTGGGAGACGCCACCTAGATCAAGTCGAAAGCCTATGTGCTAGGCGGCTCCTCTTCGACCATCTGTTCTTCTCCTGTGGGGGTGCGAGACGGCAAAAGTGAGCTCACATACGTTCATAGCTCAACAAGTTGTGGGGAATAATGTGGCATGAACTCACCAAAGGTGGGAGTTCATGTGAGGTGTAAGGCTGATCAACAAAATAAAGGCTGAAGCTGAGCATTGCTTTTATAAATTGGTCAAAATTTTATTAGCAGTTACTAAGTATAAGTAAATACCAAACCTTAATAATAACAAAGAAAAGTAATAAATAAATAATCCCAGTGCAGGAATCCCTCGCCTGATTGCCATCGCACCAAAATCAACCCAAGGACCTCCCTACACTGACCACTCCCCTACTGCTCTTGCCCCTTTCGGGTAACGAAGTCATCCACTAGCTTTCCTAGTTAATCATCCAAGGGCGTCCCATTAAACCCTTGTGGTAGCACTGTTTTCCCGGGTGGTCGCTCCATGTCCCATTAACATAATGATCTTAACATGAACAGTAATAATAAAAAGATAATAAAAGTGTAATCATGAATAGTGTATCTCCATACCCAAATCCACATAAAGCAATAGCAGATACTACCCAAAAAAAATTTCAGTGGTAATCAAGGTATAAAGATAACCAAAACTGGGGTAGCCTATTAGATCCCATCAAAATTACCCTATGCAGATCATTATAATTAATAAGAACATGGCTGGGAAAAAGTAAGTGATCAAGGGCACAACTTGCCTTCAATGAGCTCCTGCTCAGCTACTTCTATCTGCTGAACCTCAGGATCCACAGTAGTTGCTCGTCTACTCGCATCAAAACAATACATACATAGTATAGCAAAAATTAACATCACACCAAACATGTAAATAAGATACACGACAAAAATCTACACATTAAAATAAGAACCTAGGAACATGATTCATTAATTTTGGAGTTATGGATTTTAAGTTATGAATTTCCAAAGGTTTTATGTGCTTGAAATAGGATTAAATGAGAAATAAATTTTCTTACTGTTTTCATGCCAACACAGAGACTCTAGGTGATAAACAATAATATTACAAAATTTTAGAAATTAGAATGGAACAATTTGGAGCTAAAATGAATTTAATATGAATTAATTAAGTTATAAGAATTGTTTTTGTATTAAAAATGCATTTTCTAAATCATTTATTATGATTTTCCAATTTTCTGGATTGTGCAGCAATTTCTGGAAAGCGCAGGGGCTTATCCTATAAAAATTCCTAGACTCAGTCTATTGTTACTGTGGACGACAGGTTGTTTTCTAAAACACCCAGGGTCTTTTATGTAAAACCGTCAGCGCGAAGGGGTACACTCAGATCTCGGTCGTTCGATCTGCTTCCAACGCGCAGGATTAGATCACCACTCGCCACGAAGCGGTACGAATCTGACCGTTGGATCAAACTCCAGCGCCCCGGATTTAATGTAATCCAATCGACCATCGCCCGCACGATTTAGGATCAACAGCAGACAAACGTCCCTCAACCCAGCCCCTACTAGATTTAATCGGAGCCGTCGAGTGCGGGATCAACGATCCATGCGATTCTCCCCAACCCGAGCGCCACAGGCGGCAGAGCTCCGCAGCGGACGGCTCGCCGACGAGCGCGAAATTCAGCCAGCGCAAACCCTTCCGCCCAAAATTGTATAGAGCTAAACCTTAAGAAGGGCATAATGAAGAGGTTGAACGATGTGTTTACCGTAGTGGAGTGCCGGGAGGGGGTTGGCCACGGCGCAGAGCGGGTTGACGGCGGAGATGGGATCCAGCGAGGAATTTATGTCGGTCCGAATGCTGCGCAGTTCGAATTGGGGCTCCGTCAGCTACACCGGCCACCAACGCGAGCCTTCGACCGCGCGCAGAGGCGGACAACCAGGGGGTGATGGGTTTCCTCGGCGGCGGACACACACCCACGGTTGCAGGCGCGCGGCGATAGTGTTGCTAGGTTTGGACGCAGCACGGTGGAGTTGGTTAGGAGGTTGAGGAAGGTCCGCGCCCACCCCTTTATGAGCCCGCAAGTCCGTGCCGAGGTGGAGGCGTGCGGATTGGTCAGCGCGGCAATGGAAGAGAAGTGGCGCGCCGTTGAGAAGAACGAGCTGGCGCGCATGCCCCACCGCGCAGCGACACGCGCGTCCGTGGAATCCATGGGACGACTGACCAACCGGACCCACCGGCCAGCGACCGGGCAGACACAACGCGCGCGTGCGGTTGAGTGACTGGCCTATGGGGCCCTCGTGTCGGCGCCGAGCCACAGCTGAGTTAATGAGCGGAGAGAGTGATGGGCAGGGCCCGCATGTCAGCTATCTGGACGCGCGGTGGAAATGTTGACTGGGCCGAGAAGCGCGGTTGGACGACCCATGTAGTGTATTACCCTTTTCTTTTTCTTTTCTTTCGATTTTCTTTTTTTTTCTTCATCCCCAAATTCCACTTTAACTTGAAATATTAAATTCAAATCATGTGCCAACTATACACAAAGCATGTTGTGAAATTTAAAGATACCAATTCTTGAAATATAATTATATATATTATTTATATTTTTATATCCCTTCACTTTTTCTTATTTTTCAAAATCCAATTTTAATTTAGGATTTAATCCAACCTTTACAATTATTATTTTATTATCATTATCCTTATTATTTTATTTAATGCACAAACATATAAACTCCAACAAGATGCACTTTATTTTATTTTAGTATCATGTGTTTTAATTAATCACTCTTAATTATTTGTATGCTCTTTTTTTATGATGCAAATATGGCACATAAAATAAGGGAATCACTCTATATTTCTTGTATACAATTTTTGAGTATTACACTATTTAGGCCGGGGGACACCTCCATTCTATACCTTTTGATCTATTGATCAAATAGTTATGGCCGAGAAAGATACAATCCGAAACGGCCTTTATACATTGGAGCTCTATTGAATGATCACCCTACTGTTGTTAGTTCTTACTTCGGAACAAGATGACTTGTAAGATCTAGTGTTTTTCGAAGATTGTTGTTAATACATATAATTTTGGTTCGTCAACCTTCACCAAAAGGTGGGGTCATATATTGAGCCCACTTTTGGGCAGGCGGACGGTCCGCGCATGTGCAGAATCAGTTAGGGTTCTAAGTTTCTTGCGGGATTTGTTAGCTAACCCTGCGGGATTAAATCGTGAACTGACTTGTAACGGGTCCAGACCTCCCCTTTATATAGATGAATGGCTACGGCCGATTGAACCCCCACAATCGATCAATCTAATTATCGTTTTTACCTTATGCATTAGAAGTAGCTCTAGTTTAGCCCTAGTTTAGCCTCTGTCTACCTCAAATCTTCACCTCTAGGTCAACTAGAGGCGTATTGGGTGGCCTGCCAATATCAAGACACACCCTAGGATCTCTCCTCCCTGACGGGGTCCCTCCCGAGAGTCGAGATCTAGGTCTGCTGCGAAGGAGAAGACCATCTACGTCATCACGGACCGTCCGAGCCCGAGACGCGGACCGTCCACACGTACGCAGAGGAAGAGACGCTTCTGCGCCAGATCGTGGACCGTCCGACCCTGTGCCGTGGACCGTCCGCGCCTCCGCAGACAACAACGCCAGACGGTTCGTTACAGTGTTTGGTGCCTAGATCGGTGCGAACAGCATGGACATTTTTGTTGGACATTTTTGTTGATCTTCGTAGACCAAAGGGCTGTTTGGTTTGTGGCTAAACGTGCCACACTTTGCCTAAGGTTAGTCGTTCGAATTGAAGAACTAACCTTAGGCAGTAAAAGTGTGGCAAAGTGGGGCAAGTTAGTCATCAAACCAAACAGGCCCCAAATCTTCTTCATGCCGAGACACAACTCGTGCCCACCGTAGCCTGGTATTCCTCATGCCTGCCATGCCTAAAGACTGTCTCGCTGAACATTGGTGCTGAATTTGATTTGAGGAGGTCAATCTTATATTATCATGCACGCAACAGCTAGCTTTGCAATTGCAAGTGAACATAAAATATTTTCGTGCATGCTGTCTATACAAATTCATTGGACTAGAACTTTATATTGTAAGCTTTAACTGGCCTGAGAGACAAGTGGTTTTACAAGTAGCAGTTGAAACTTGTTCTCCTGTATCAGCAAACATTCAGTTCATTCGTCAACTGCTATGTACCTACTTATTAACCGATTCATATTTGTTCTGTTCAGTAATGTCTCCTGCATTGTTTGGTTCTCCAATAAATGCGGCAAGTTCATATTTGTGTCAGCAATACATAGGCCTACATCTAATCGCTAGTTAATACTCGTAGATTTTTTGTTTTATGTGCCAAATAATAACAATCCTCTTATTCCATTAACGTCAACTACCATTTCCATAAGTGTTGGGGACTTGTTCTCAAATGCTATGAGTTAAGAACAAGGCAACATAAAAAATGTTAATCGTAAAAGTCCTTCGTCCTTCGAAGCATTATCTCCCTTAGGATTTAATGACTTTCGGACGAAGGTTAAGAAGGGCGTACCTTCATGAATTCATTATACAATGACGAAGGATAAAAGGTAATGAATATAAAAGACAACACAAACAATTATATATTATTATCAGACATAGACAGAAATATCATTGAATTACAAATGTACCTCCAACTGGAAGGAGATGATAGTACAAGTGTGACGCAAGAAGCGAATGCCAAGTCAGCGTGAACAGTACGGGGGTTCTGTTCACCTATTTATAGGCACGGGACACAGCCCATACAAAATTACATTCATGCCCTTTATATCTGATAATAATTCTATAGTAATCTATCGAGGTCTGAATAGCCTTTTCATCTTTAAGTCGGTTTCATTTTCTGCAACCACGCCGAAGCTTTCCTGCTAACATCTTCGGCGCTGTATCGAGACCTTCGTATTATCCTGGTCTTCTCTGCCATAATACCGACTTGAGTCCGAAGGTACCTGCTCACACATTATACTTCCAGAAATACTGTTAAATCCTGTTTTTGAGGACCTTCGGATGCCGAAGGTCCCCAACAGTAGCCCCTCGCAATATTAATTTGTTTAAAATAATAAATTTAAATTGCGACATGGACGAAGGCTTTACGCCGAAGGTCCAAAAAAACACCTTCCCTTTGCTAGAATAGCAACATTCACTGACAAGCGGGGTCTTTGAATTTTCAACGCACTTGGCGTATAAATACGGCCATACCGCAAACTCATTTGACACGCTTTCTGGCCAACTGCTCCCGCTCACTCAATTTTTAGCTCTTGTGCACTACGATTTGCTAAGCTTTTAGTTTTGAAGCTTCGGCTTTGAAAATAGTTTTTTAGCGCCTCCGAAGATGTCTGAAGATAAGAAGACTGCTGCTGAGATGAAGCTGAGCCTTGACGAAGAGAAAAACTTGGGGTTTCTTATAGCGATGTCAAAGACCAATACAGAAAAAATTACCAAGGAGATTCTGGAAGGTTTGTCTGAAGATACTGGTGACAGTGACAGCTATGATGTGGACAGTGGTGGTGAGGACTCCGAAGATCGTCCCTGGCGACCAAGCCATTCAGTTTATGGTAAATCAACTATCAAAGAGAATCATCTTGTCAACATGAGAGGAAGGTATTTCCGGGATTTGTCCATTGCGAGGGCCGACGAAGGGGAAAAAACTTGCCCACACCCTGAAGAGAATGAAGTCGTGGTGTACCGAAGCTTTTTGAAAGCTGGACTGCGATTTCCCTTGAGCAGCTTCGTTGTGGAGGTGCTGAAAATATTCGAAGTGTATCTCCATCAACTTACCCCCGAGGCAATTATAAGGCTGAATATCTTCGTGTGGGCCGTAAGAAGCCAAGGTCTGAAGCCTGATGCAAAAAGTTTCTGCAATATACACGAATTATCATACGAAACAAAACCTTGGGGTAAGGAACAGTATCACAATAATTTTGGCTGCTACAATTTCGTTTCTCGGTCCGGGTCAAGTTGTCCCGTGCCGACCTTTCGGAAGAGATGGCCCGGCGACTGGATGACAGAATGGTTTTATGTGAAGAACGATCTGACAGCACGAGAAGATATCAAAGGTATAATTATGCGCCCTATTTGGCAAAGCTTCGGCCTTCGGAGGCCAAAGGTTGAAATGAATGAAGCTACCGAAGAATGCCAGAGGGCCTTTGGTGTTATCTGTTCTTTTATTGGAACGAGGGACTTAGTACAAGAGCATATCGCCTTCAGGGTATGGCCGCTCGCGGAGAAATGGGAAATGCCACAAGAAACCATAAAAGAGGCCGACGAAGGTGGACTTATCAGGTTGAAATACACTTTTAAGTTTGGAGATAAATTTGTTGAGCCAGATGATGACTGGTTAAAAAGCATTGAAAATTTAAGTGATGAGCTGCTTGGTACCTATTCGAAGGCCGAAGACACTGCAAAGTCAGCAGCCTTCGGAGGCCGAAAAAAGAAGAGGCTGAATCGGGTATTTGATGCAATCGGGTTTGTCTACCCTGACTATTGCTATCCCATTCGAAGGCAGAAGAGAAAAAACACAACCTCTGCAAAAGAAGAAGCTGCAACTGCTCCTAGCGAGCCAGAACCGAAAAGAAAGAAGATAAAGGTCCTTACACATCGGCCGCGCTATATTGAACCAGCTTCGGTGCCTGAATTTACTGGAGAAACTTCTTCGGCCACCGAAGCTGAAAACCCAACCGAGCCAACCTTGCTGCCAGAAGTCGCAGAAACGGCCGAAGTGCCAACAAAGATAGAATTGGAACAATCAAAGATTTTGTTATCAGAAACGAAAGAGAAGGCCGAAGCGCCGTCCACAGAGAAAATGGAAGAGGTAAAAGAAGCAACTGAGGGATCTAAAACATCAGAAGTTTTGAGTCCTGCAGCAAACATTGAGACAGTAAAAAATCAAAAAGTGCCAGCAATGACTCCGAAAAGAAAGAGAATGGCTAATGTGCTAGATGTACTGGAAACGATCAAATCTTCAAGCACACCTCCGAAGAGGGCTGCTGTCATTCCTGAAACAACTGAAATTTCTGGTTCTAAAGCTCCAGGGCAAGAGACTGAAGCCGAAGCTGGGCCCTCAGAGCCTGCAAAGATAAAATCCTTGGAAAGTGAGGCAGAAAAAATAACAAAGCCGACTTTTGTTGAAGAAACCGGTGCCATTGCCCCCGAAGCATCCCCCAAAGTTCGTGATTATATTGTTCGTCATGCTTCGGGGAAAAAACTATCAGAAAAAGAAGAGCAAGAGGCCCAGCACTACGCCCAAAAACTGAAATATCCAAAGGGGGCGTTAATATTCAATGGCAGTGGAGAAGAAGACTTCTTGTATTGTCTCCCCGACAGCAAGGAAATTTCTGTCTGTCGGGAGATGAGCAAGAGCTTCGGATTCCCAACTTTAGAAGACGGGCTCTCGGTGCTGTCGAAGAACGATCTGGCCGACAGCCTGGCTTACAATAGCTTAAAGGTGCGACAAATGAAATCCTTGTATTTTTTGTTGAGTCCAAAATTTCTTGTTTGTTTAAACCTATTGACGCACACATATTTCTCTTTGCAGGGCCTGATACTTAGCAATGCCCTCAGGGCACAGAAAGATGCTGAAGACGAAGGGTGTTCTATAGCCCTGAGCAACCTTCGTTCCGAAGTTATTGAACTGAGGAACGAAGGTCTCGAAAAAGATAAAATATTACACTCATTGATAAATAAAATAAAGGAAGACGAAGCTGCTTTTAAAGGTCAAGCTGAAACTCAGAAGCGCGAAATTGAAGATCTTCGGAAACAACTGGCCAGAGCCAAGGAAGAACGCATACTTGAAGAAACAAAGCGAGAACTCAGCGACCAATGGGCCGATCACCTAGAAATAACTGTTGAAGAGCTTCGTTCGTCCAGAAAGAGATGCTATAACAAATCTATAGAGTGTGTTAAGAAGTTAAAAGCTAGCTTCGCCAGGGTCGGTGCCTTCTCAAGCGAAGAAAACTTTACGAGAGGTAATCCCGAAGGTCCCATCGAATGGATCGACCACGAAGCTGAGGCCTTCGAAGAAATTTTAAATAGCCGAGGAGATATATGTGCCTTCTCTGGTGCCACAGGGATTGCCACCATCTTAGAGAAGAAGGGCTGCGAACATGTAAAAATCTTAGCACAATCCGAAGCTGCTTTGTCCTTTGAAGATGCAAGAGATCCTTCGGCCGAAGCTAGCATAATTGGTGGAAAATTTTTTACCGATATCTGGGATAATGGTGGCCGAGAAATGGCCGGAGAAATTATTCGAAGAAGTGAAAAGGGCATTCACGATGCTAGAGAAGTAGCTGAGGCTGCTGAAAAGAGCGCAGAGGCCGAAGGTCAATTAGGTATTAACTAATAGTTTTTATTGTGTTGTAATCTTAGGTTTAAGATTTGTTTGCGATTTGTAATAGCAATGTAGCCGCATGCTGTCTTACTTCAGATCCTGCTAAAGCGTCTTCGGGCCCTCAGCCGAAAGGAGACGATGAAATTAAAAAGATGGCTGAAGATATTATGGACGAAGTCGTCAATCGGCTCCTGAATGAGGCTGCAGAAGTCGTTTTGAGAGAAGATTAAGTATTTTTGTGAAAACTTCTGAAATGTAATATACTGTAACATTTTGTAACCCCAAATGTAATATACCTATTTGTTAGTCAATTCTTTACGATGCATGAAACTTTACACGTACCACTTTTGAGTATTTGACGAAAAAACACCTTCCCTTCTTTTCATGCTTCGTGAAGAAGAATTTTTCTTTGTCACAACAATATCCAATGTTCTGATGAATAATATCCAAGCTTCGTGAGAATATTTTCCGAAGCTACACTTCCGAAGATCAATGATGTATCTTTTTGTGACTATGATTTCTCCCCTTTTTCAAAGCGTTCTTCTGTAGATTAATAATGTGTCCACCTCTTGTGCCATGTGCAAAATGATGTATGATGCTTATGCTATGCGAAATGATGCGATGATGTTATGTTATGTGAGATGATGTTTATTCCGAAGATACATACGCATCCCTGCAATAAAACACAATCTTTTATAAGCCTCCCTTAGGAGCTTCTTCGCCTTTTACTTCAGCGGAATCAGCGTTTATTTTTCGCTGTAAGCCTCCCTTAGGAGCTTCTTCGCCTTTTACTTTCAGCGGTATTCGCGTTGACTTTTCGTGCTTCGCCTTTTACTTAGGCGGTATCAGCGTTGACTTTTCGCTGTATGCTCTGCATTCCCTTTGGAACGACTTTGGAGCAGAAAACTTACACTGCGCTCCCTTTGGAACGACTTTTTTGTGACTTCGGCAAACTTACTCTGCGTTTCTTAGAACGACTTTTTGTTGCTTCGAAGAATATTCGATAGTTCGAAGGTCCTCTTTGTTATCACAAGTCTTTGAACTTTAATCAATATAAGCCTGTGAAGAAAATATATTTTCCTTGTAGGAATCAACGAAACTAATTACATGAAACCTAAACAATGTCCTTTATTACAGAAAATAAAACTGAATGAAAAAGATTGCTATTAAGGTAGGATATTTGTCAATAGATGTGTTTTGACTCTGGCACAGTGCTATTGACTGTACGAGCTTCGGACTGCTCTCTGAAGTCCCTCTGGTGTGGAGCATACTGGCTCCCTTCTGGCTGCTGGCCTTGTTGCAACGGAGGTGGAGGCGGAGGCTGTTGCCAGGAAGCTTGAGGCTGACTCGCCGAAGCAACAGAAACTGCAGGATGATTGCCCACATATTCTGGGATGTAGGGCGAATGATACGAAGCTGTATGCATGACCTGCTTCGGCTGAGCTTGTTGTGTTGCTGCTTCAGCTATTTCCTTCTGCTTCTGAATAGTAACATGGCACATCCTGGTAGTATGGCCTTTGTTCTCACTGCAGAATAAGCAAAAGATTCTTCTCGGTTGATCGCCAAATCTTCCTCCAAAGCCCCTGGCGCCTCTGCCTCTTGGAGTTGGTGGTCGGAAGGAGCTTTGCTGTTGCCCCGAAGCCTGTGAGGAACATTGTGGCCTTTGCTGTTGGCTTCCTCTGTCATCATTTTGTGTAGAGTTATGAATTGATCTCACGTGCCTCGGGTAGAACCTCCCTCCGAAGCCCCTGGTTATTTCAGAAAACCTGAAAGCCTCCTCCCTTCTTTGGCGAAAATCATTATCGGCCCGAATGTACTCGTCCATCTTCTGGAGCAGCTTCTCCAAAGTTTGAGGAGGCTTCCTAGCGAAGTACTGAGCTGACGGTCCTGGCCGAAGCCCCTTAATCATGGCCTCAATGACAATTTCATTGGGCATCGTTGGTGCCTGTGCCCTCAAACGCAAGAACCTTCGGACATACGCCTGAAGGTATTCTTCGTGATCCTGGGTGCACTGGAACAAAGCCTGAGCAGTGACCGGCTTCGTCTGAAATCCTTGGAAGCTAGTTAACAACAAGTCCTTCAGCTTCTGCCATGAAGTGATCGTTCCTGGTCGAAGGGAGGAATACCAGGTTTGAGCAACACTCCTGACAGCCATAACGAAAGATTTGGCCATGACTGAAGCATTGCCACCATACGAAGATACTGTTGCTTCGTAGCTCATCAAATACTGCTTCGGGTCTGAGTGGCCATCGAATACGGGAAGTTGGGGCGGCTTGTAGGACGGAGGCCAAGGTGTAGCCTGCAGCTCAGCGGACAGAGGAGAAGCATCATCAAAAACAAAATTCCCATGATGGAAATTGTCATACCAGTCATCTTCGTTGGGAAAACCCTCATGATGAAGATCCTGGTGCTGAGGCCTTCGGTGCTGCTCATCCTGGGCAAGATGACGAACTTCTTCAGAGGCTTCGTCTATCTGCCTCTGCAGTTCAGCTAGCCTGGCCATCTTTTCTTTCTTCCTCTGTACTTGTTGATGGAGCATTTCCATATCTCTGATTTCTTGATCTATCTCGTCTTCTGGTGGTGTCGGGCTGACAGCCTTCCTTTTCTGGCTTCGGGCCTCCCGCAGGGAGACTGTCTCCTGATTGTGGTCCAGTGGTTGCAGAGCTGCAGCCCCAGTCGCTGAAGCCTTCTTCGGCGCTATAACGAAGGTTTATGATCGCCGAAGGTGTTCAAAAAACTCAGAGTGGAAGTGAGTTCACCGGAGGTGGGCGCCAATGTTGGGGACTTGTTCTCAAATGCTAGGAGTTAAGAACAAGGCAACATAAAAAATGTTAATCGTAAAAGTCCTTCGTCCTTCGAAGCATTATCTCCCTTAGGATTTAATGACTTTCGGACGAAGGTTAAGAAGGGCGTACCTTCATGAATTCATTATACAATGACGAAGGATAAAAGGTAATGAATATAAAAGACAACACAAACAATTATATATTATTATCAGACATAGACAGAAATATCATTGAATTACAAATGTACCTCCAACTGGAAGGAGATGATAGTACAAGTGTGACGCAAGAAGCGAATGCCAAGTCAGCGTGAACAGTACGGGGGTTCTGTTCACCTATTTATAGGCACGGGACACAGCCCATACAAAATTACATTCATGCCCTTTATATCTGATAATAATTCTATAGTAATCTATCGAGGTCTGAATAGCCTTTTCATCTTTAAGTCGGTTTCATTTTCTGCAACCACGCCGAAGCTTTCCTGCTAACATCTTCGGCGCTGTATCGAGACCTTCGTATTATCCTGGTCTTCTCTGCCATAATACCGACTTGAGTCCGAAGGTACCTGCTCACACATTATACTTCCAGAAATACTGTTAAATCCTTTGATAACACAAGAGATAACCATGGCATCGTTGTGTGGGTAATCTTTGAGCTGAAGGTCCTCTTGGGAGAAGGTAATAGGAATGTGAGACCATCTTGATTTGATGAATGGTCCTTGCACCCCAACATGTTGTACCCTTCTCTGCGCTTCCTTCTTTTGTTTCTTGTTGGCTGGCTCTGAGGACGAACCACCTGTAATCGGGAGCACCAGCTTCGGGTCCGAAGCAGCTCCAGCTTGGTCGTTGAACGAAGCCATCAGCTCAAAAAGTGGAAGTGAGTTCACCGGAGGTGGGCGCCAATGTTGGAGACTTGCTCTCAAATGCTATGAATTAAGAGCAAGGCAACATAAAGTGTTAAATGTTAACGTCCTTCGTCCATGAAACATTATTCCCTTCAGGATAATGGGTCTTGGACGAAGGTTGATGAGAGTATAATTACGAAGTTAAACCTTCGTAACAAACTTTCAATAGACATTGTAAGACAATATAAAAAGGTATAAAATGAGTGAATAAATCATAGACTAATTATATTATATTTACTTAATATAACGAATCATTAAATACAATAATACCTATGCCTTGGCAAAGGTGGAATTCCGAGAGATGCGATTGCAATTACCAGAATGTGTGAACAGTAAAGGAATACTGTTCACTATTTATAGGCACAGGACGCAGCCCGTGAGGAATTACAAGTATGCCCCTTATAAAAGCTTACAACGTTGACTCAGACCTTTATGGACTAAAAGGTCATTCTATCTTTAAGTCGGTTCGTAATACCGAAGCTTCACAAAGAGGAACCTTCGGCCATCTTATACAAACAGCTTCAGCCGAAAACCGCTTCTTCCTGTAAGACCTTCAGCGACGAAGCATAGGCCCATGTTGGAGACTTGCTCTCAAATGCTATGAATTAAGAGCAAGGCAACATAAAGTGTTAAATGTTAACGTCCTTCGTCCATGAAACATTATTCCCTTCAGGATAATGGGTCTTGGACGAAGGTTGATGAGAGTATAATTACGAAGTTAAACCTTCGTAACAAACTTTCAATAGACATTGTAAGACAATATAAAAAGGTATAAAATGAGTGAATAAATCATAGACTAATTATATTATATTTACTTAATATAACGAATCATTAAATACAATAATACCTATGTCTTGGCAAAGGTGGAATTCCGAGAGATGCGATTGCAATTACCAGAATGTGTGAACAGTAAAGGAATACTGTTCACTATTTATAGGCACAGGACGCAGCCCGTGAGGAATTACAAGTATGCCCCTTATAAAAGCTTACAACGTTGACTCAGACCTTTATGGACTAAAAGGTCATTCTATCTTTAAGTCGGTTCGTAATACCGAAGCTTCACAAAGAGGAACCTTCGGCCATCTTATACAAACAGCTTCAGCCGAAAACCGCTTCTTCCTGTAAGACCTTCGGCGACGAAGCATAGGCCCAACAGTAGCCCCTTTCGCGGTGCTAGATCGTTTTTCGTAACGAGCTTGGTCCGTGAAAAAAGTCTCTTAGGCTTCGGGGAGCCGAAGGTCCAAAAAACACCTTCCCTGAGCTCGTTGCCGAGAAACGATTCAATTTCCCAGCGCGTAGCGGTCCCACCTTGCAGAGTTACTGTTCGGTCTCTTCGGCCCACCGTACAGCGAGTACAAGCGGGTGACCGCCTGGTGTAAAAATCCTGGCGCTTCGCCTTCTTACCTGCAACACTATATAAACAGACGAGTAGGTGTGAAGTTACCACAGCATTCATTGCTATTTGCACTGTTTTGCTGCCAAAATTTTTAACCATCGCCGAAGCTTGTCTGTCGGAATCAAACGAAGCTCCAGTTTGAAGCCTGCTTCGTCAGAAAAAACTTCGGAGAAAGAAAGTGTCAAATTTCCACATATTCATAATTAAATGGCCAGAGTGCGTTCTACCGCCAAGGTTGAGCGTGAGGGGGGCGAAACTGAAGCTTCGGAGACTGTTCCCATTTTCGAAGCCATGCAACGATCCGGGCTGGTGGTTTCTGAAGAGATCCCTAGTGAAGATGCAGAACAAGCAAAACAAGCAATTGCCGGAGTAGAAGAAGAAGTTATTGAGGAAACTGATCCCGAAGACGATTATCGTATTGCCATGCCAAGCAAGCCCAGCCACTTGGACTTTGGAAAGTCTACCGTTTCGAAGGCTGATTTCTCCAAAATGGTAAAGTCAGGCTTCTTCAATGAGGATCAGAAGAAGCTATTACGCTTCGGGGGAGAGGAAACTACCCCGAAGCCAGAAAAGGATGAAATTGTCATTTTTAAGAGCTTTTTAAAGGCTGGATTAAGATTCCCCCTACATGGGATTATTGCAGAGGTACTGAAGAGGTTCGGTATCTATTTTCACCAACTGACCCCTAACGCTATCGTTAGGCTCAGTGTTTATATCTGGGCACTCCGAAGCCAAGCAGTGGAGCCATTTGCAGACAGCTTTTGCCGAGTTCACGAGCTGCATTATCAGACGAAGGCTAGAAAGGATGGATTGCATGACAATTTTGGTTGCTACAATTTTGCTTATCGAAAAACTACGAAGTTTCCTGTAATCAGCTATCGGAGTAAATGGGCAGCAGGGTGGAAGTCTGAGTGGTTCTATGTCAAGGTTAATGATGACAAGGAGAAGCTCGTGCAAAGTCCACTCGAACTAATCTTCGGAGAAACCCGACCTCTCTGCAACATGACAGTAGACGGTCCCACACAACAAGCAATGAATGAATTCAGAATTGTTGCAGAGCATATTAGTACAAGAGACCTGGTTCAGGAGTTCTTGGCTTTCCAAGTTTTTCCTAGTTTAAAAGAATGGGAAATGCCGAAGCTGAAAGGGAAAAAGAAAGAAGGTGAACTTGTGCGTTTGCCTTACTATTTCAAATTTAAGAAATACTTTAAAACACCTTGCCAAGAGTGGCTGGAAACAATTGAAGTAATGTGCAACGAAATACTTGGGAACTACTCCAAAAAAGAAGATCAATTGATGACCGCGGCCTTCGGCACCCGTCCGAAGCGAAGACTAAACCGAGTGCTGGACGCCCTGGGCTTCGAATACCCTGATTACGAAAATCTGAACAAAGGTGCCGGAGGCCAAAAAAGGAAAAGGACAACTGAAGCCTTAAATAAAGATGAAAAAGAACTACCAAAGAAGAAAATTCCAAAGAGGAAGAAAGCGTCTTCTCCGAAGCGTAAAATATCCGACGAAGAAGAAACCCCCGCATCTCCCTCTGCTGCTGATGTTGAGGAAATTCTGAAGGTAATGACTGAATCCTTACCTGCGAAGCTAAGTCCACTGGGGCCCCAACTGATAAAGTTTTTTCAGAAGGACGAGGAGCCCGAAAAATCGAAGAAAATAATCAAAACAAAGAGACAAAGAATTATCACTGTGACAGAAGTGATTGACAAAACACCGCCAAGGGCTTCAGCTCAGAAAACACCAGCGGCTGCGGAAGGGACAGATGTTGAAATTACACCTTCGGAGGTCGCGGCTGCCGAAGCTACCTCGGCTGAAGATTTGAACCTGGAGAGCACGATCGAACATATTGATAAAATACTGTTAAACATGGCTGCAGAAGAAGCTACCACCGCCGAAGAGGCCGCGACTGTAGCGTCGGAGAAAGCGAAGGAAATTGCTGATGAAGCTTCGGAGAACGAAACCTTCATGTTCCAGAATTTGGTTGGAGAACAACTATCAAAAGCTGAAATAGAAGAACTTAGAGAGTACGCTAAATCCTGCGGATACAAACCCGGGGCGCTCCTCTTCGGAGGCGTTGATGATGAAAAATTAGATTGTATCCGAGATCAAACCGGAGCCAAGGTTATCGGTACTCTGTCCAAGAGTATCGGCTTTCCGAAGCTAGAAACAGACATCAGCCGCTACCGACGACAACATATCGTTGGTAGTTTATTTTATTCCAACTTCAAGGTGAACTACTTTTCCCTTAATTTTTATTGTTTCTAATAATGAAAACATGTCTGACGAAGGTTGTTTTCGCGCAGAGTATGCTGCTGAGCAAAGCCTTGCAAATGCAACAAGATTTTGAAGATAAGAAGCACGAAGTTATTATTGAAAATTTGGAAAGCAGAATAAAGGAGCAATCAGATGCTATCGAGAAAAAGAACTTTGAGCACCAAGCAACCGAAGGTTTATTGGCGGAAGCTGAAGCAAAAATAACAGAACTGAACACGAAGCTTCTCCTTCAGTCTGAGCAGTTCGAACGAGAAAAGCAATATCTGAATGCAAAACTTAAAGCCGAAGCTCAACAGAATTCAGATTTGAGAAAACTACTGGCGAGCCTTCAAGAAAAATGTTTGGATTTTAGCAATAAATGCATTCAACGATTAAGAAAATTTTTCCACTCAGTTGGAGCCAGTAGTGAAAAATTCACCCCCTCAGCTGAAGAACAGATAACACCAAAGGCCCTCTGGCATTCTTCGGCAGCTTCATTCATTTCAACCTTCGGCCTCCGAAGGCCGAAGCTTTGCCAAATAGGGCGCATAATTATACCTTTGATATCTTCTCGTGCTGTCAGATCGTTCTTCACATAAAACCATTCTGTCATCCAGTCGCCGGGCCATCTCTTCCGAAAGGTCGGCACGGGACAACTTGACCCGGACCGAGAAACGAAATTGTAGCAGCCAAAATTATTGTGATACTGTTCCTTACCCCAAGGTTTTGTTTCGTATGATAATTCGTGTATATTGCAGAAACTTTTTGCATCAGGCTTCAGACCTTGGCTTCTTACAGCCCACACGAAGATATTCAGCCTTATAATTGCCTCGGGGGTAAGTTGATGGAGATACACTTCGAATATTTTCAGCACCTCCACAACGAAGCTGCTCAAGGGAAATCGCAGTCCAGCTTTCAAAAAGCTTCGGTACACCACGACTTCATTCTCTTCAGGGTGTGGGCAAGTTTTTTCCCCTTCGTCGGCCCTCGCAATGGACAAATCCCGGAAATACCTTCCTCTCATGTTGACAAGATGATTCTCTTTGATAGTTGATTTACCATAAACTGAATGGCTTGGTCGCCAGGGACGATCTTCGGAGTCCTCACCACCACTGTCCACATCATAGCTGTCACTGTCACCAGTATCTTCAGACAAACCTTCCAGAATCTCCTTGGTAATTTTTTCTGTATTGGTCTTTGACATCGCTATAAGAAACCCCAAGTTTTTCTCTTCGTCAAGGATCAGCTTCATCTCAGCAGCAGTCTTCTTATCTTCAGACATCTTCGGAGGCGCTAAAAAACTATTTTCAAAGCCGAAGCTTCAAAACTAAAAGCTTAGCAAATCGTAGTGCACAAGAGCTAAAAATTGAGTGAGCAGGAGCAGTTGGCCAGAAAGCGTGTCAAATGAGTTTGCGGTATGGCCGTATTTATACGCCAAGTGCGTTGAAAATTCAAAGACCCCGCTTGTCAGTGAATGTTGCTATTCTAGCAAAGGGAAGGTGTTTTTTTCGGACCTTCGGCGTAAAGCCTTCGTCCATGTCGCAATTTAAAATTATTATTTTAAACAAATTAATATTGCGAGGGGCTACTGTTGGGGACCTTCGGCATCCGAAGGTCCTCAAAAACAGGATTTAACAGTATTTCTGGAAGTATAATGTGTGAGCAGGTACCTTCGGACTCAAGTCGGTATTATGGCAGAGAAGACCAGGATAATACGAAGGTCTCGATACAGCGCCGAAGATGTTAGCAGGAAAGCTTCGGCGTGGTTGCAGAAAATGAATCCGACTTAAAGATGAAAAGGCTATTCAGACCTCGATAGATTACTATAGAATTATTATCAGATATAAAGGGCATGAATGTAATTTTGTATGGGCTGTGTCCCGTGCCTATAAATAGGTGAACAGAACCCCCGTACTGTTCACGCTGACTTGGCATTCGCTTCTTGCGTCACACTTGTACTATCATCTCCTTCCAGTTGGAGGTACATTTGTAATTCAATGATATTTCTGTCTATGTCTGATAATAATATATAATTGTTTGTGTTGTCTTTTATATTCATTACCTTTTATCCTTCGTCATTGTATAATGAATTCATGAAGGTACGCCCTTCTTAACCTTCGTCCGAAAGTCATTAAATCCTAAGGGAGATAATGCTTCGAAGGACGAAGGACTTTTACGATTAACATTTTTTATGTTGCCTTGTTCTTAACTCCTAGCATTTGAGAACAAGTCCCCAACATTGGCGCCCACCTCCGATGAACTCACTTCCACTCTGAGTTTTTTGAACACCTTCGGCGATCATAAACCTTCGTTATGGGCCCCGTTTATTTCGTTGGAATTGAATTTTATTTTATTAATTATAATTTAGATAAAACTAATTAAGTTTATATATTTATATATATAATATATTTGTATATTATCCTAAATTATATGAGAGAGATAATTATATATTACATTTATATTATAGCGGCGCAAGTAGAACAATATATTATAAGTTGTACATCGGAAAATAGTATTTAAACTATAGAATCAATTTTCATCTCTCATCCAATGAATTTGAGATAGTCTTATATGATAACTTTGAAAAGTGGTGGAATGTCATATTCTAAAAAAATAGTTATTTCATTGGTAAACAAACGGGCATAAGAGTTTGTGGACAATGAGGAGTTTGTAGCGAAACCCTGCTATTTTTTCTTTAGCACAACTATAGGAAAAAAAAGTTTGAAACGCTGATAGCTTACTGTCTCTATATAAGAAATCGATCACTTCTCATTGGACATAGGCACAATATTGAAAATAGGAATCGGCTACTGCAGGCTCTCCCTGCAGTACTACTGTTAAAAAAATAGGAATCGGCAATGCAACCGCTAAATGCTTCTGGTGATTCGTATTCGTACCACTCCCCAATGATACAAGGGTTTCTGATGGAAATAGACAAATTAATCGATGTCATACTTTTCAAACTACACATTCCTCAAGCCAGAAGCTAGTTTATGAGAGTAATAGATTTTGCTTGCATAGTTATATTCTGGGTTTTCCGCTAATGTGCTAGCCTTTTACTAGAGCAAGATACAACGAGTAGAAATTTGGTTATAGCTTTATGTCATAACTCAGAATCTAGGTTGTTTGGTTGAGATTTTGCTTTTCCGAAGCTAATTTTTGCCAGGATGCTGCAAAAGCCACCTTTTGAAAACTTGCAGAAATGCTGCCTATGTGGATTAACATTTAAATGCATAAAATGTCTAATATATCCAATATCCAATAGAGCGAGCAAAAGGCAACTCATAACCTTGTTTTGGCATCTGACATAAATCAAACATTTGTTTCTCGTTTGTTTCAGCTTTTGAATTTGGACCATAAGCCAAAACTAGATGCTCAAACAAACAGGGACTAGAATTGAATTTTTCTTACCCTAAATACAGCAGAGGAGGCCCTCACTTTAAGCTTTTATTAAAATAAGAAACAATGAAACAACTGAAGAACTGTACAAAGAGAGGAAAACTGGTCGTATTTTCAAGCATATATGCCGTAGCTATATATATGTAAGTCACCGGCCATGAACTTTATACTTCAATCATTTTCTGGTTTCTGTCCTTTGAACATTTACTTTCCTTAGGGACAAGTAGTTCTAGAGGTAATTGAACTGGATCTCTAGCATCACTGAAGATTCTGTTTAGCACATGGCTCTGAAAGATAATGAATTGCAACATAAAACTGTATGAACCATTACCTACCGGGGACACTAGTATTAGCATATTCATTTCTTAGATTAGTATGTACAGCCTCCTGCAATTTCTTGATTCTACAATATATGTTGCAATCTAATAATTGTCATACTTTTATCAAAAATACAAAAACATTGTTACTACTACTCTGGTAGGATTTTTATTCTATGCCATAACATTTTTCGTTTCATTACTATTAAGTATGATTTCACAAGATATCGAGCACAAATTTTCTTCCCTCAGATCAAGAAAGGTTTGCCCCTTTTCTGTGATAAAAGATGGAAATCATGCAGAGGAAGCATGTCCTCCTGTTATTAGCCTCTTATTCCTCATGCCTAGCATGCCTAAAGTTTTCCCTGTTCAAGCTTCTCAATTTGAGCAACTTGTATCATGTGTGCGACTCCTTTACATGTAAATACAAAACGAGCTCTTTTCAAGCATATGCGTTGCGTCTGTAATCTATATATAAGTCATCGGTCTAGAATTTTTATATTCAAACTCTATGCTTTAACTGCTCTGAGAGACAAGTTGTTTCAGAAGTAATTGATTATCTTGCATCAGCAAACATTCAATTTACAACATGGCTCTCACTACTAGAAAGTGTCATCAATACCAGGTGGCAACTGTGACAGAATCTCCCAAGTCATTAGGCCCACCTACGGTTGTCCTTGTCCATCAGACCTCAGACAACCCTGCAGGTACACCTGATCACTTGACAAGTTCGGTATCTGAATTCTTTACCTTGCCCAAGAGCGTTTCACCCGTCACGCAGATATTACAACACATCAGAGGAACGAAAATGCGGAAGCAGATACAACAACTTAATTTATATTAAAATATGGAAAGAGTATTATTATTACAGACCAGTAATACTATAGGATTGCAGGAGTAATATTATTACAACCCTGGGAGGCAAAACACCTCCCGATTACAGTAAAAAGTTTTAGAGGAGGACACTTCCTCCCGAGGCTTCAATCCTGGTTTTCTTCCTTAGGCACCACATTGGAACAAAAGCAACAAAAATTTGCTGCTTCCTCATCTACAACAACATGGGTTCGAAAACCTTGAGTACGAAGTGTACTTTCGCAAGTCTTACCCGTCAAAATAAAAGACTCTCAAGGATATGCTGGCTTGGGGAAGTCAAGGTAGGGCTTAATCAATAATCAAGACTGTTTTAAAAAATGCTTACTAATAGTGGATCCTTAAAAATCCAGTTTTATTAGCAAGTTAAGTCATTACCTGAATTCTAGAGTTCTTTCTACCCTAGTTCAAGCACTTGGCCTATACTAGCCATTTTCTTATCAACCCTTCTTGTTCACTGGAATGCTACGAGTAAGTCAGTGACCAAGTCTTCATGTCCGAGAATTAACGGCGATCTGAATCGATTAATACTCAGCTGAGGATCTCCAATCACACGACATATGTAGCACTTAACCTTTGCATATGTGAACTCGCCACCGGGGTTCTTAAGACCAGATCAGGTTCACGCCAACCGAGAGCACAGATACACCACCGTCCAGCCTCTTGCCACGGAGGGTACACACTACTCTCGCCATCTCTCCACTCCCATTGTGTGTTATCTTATTCTAGTATTAGTCAGCCCGAGGCAAAGCTTATCCATGATGAGGCATGTGACCAGTCCTCGGTCAGCAGGCCTACATCGACAAGGTCCTTAATCGACTCAGATGGAGACACTACACCGAGACTCTCTTCTCGTGCAAGTCACCCGTCCGGTCTCAGCTTTATCATTTAACCCAAAGTTTGGTACCTGACAGAGGTACATCTTTTCCGATGTTGAACCCATCACGGCCATGATGGATCCACCATCAAGTTTTATTTTGAAAACATCACATCCCACTTGAAGCATCATCTTTTGTCAAAACAAAACATTTTGTTTTTCTAGAGCAAGGCTAAGCATAAGAAAAACCTTTTTATAAAATAGGGGATCAAGGATAGGTAATCAAATTCTCAAGGAAGGAAATGCAGCAATTTGTTTAGCACACAACTCCTATCACCTAATGCATCAAGCAAGTGAGAAAGATTTCAAAATAGCAAGGGGGTGGCAAATGCACCGGGGCTTGCCTTGTGTTATAGGGGAGTCGGGCTATGCTCCACAAATGTCAAAATAAAAGCAGTTCCCGACCGGTGGGTCTTCAGGTGGTGGTGGTGTAGCTCTTGCTTCTTCAACTTTTACTTCTTCGTTTTCTATATATATATCACATATATAATCATGAATGCTCATGTAATTCTTATGAAAAATGCAAAGATAATAAAAGTATACTATCTTAGGTCTTGAATACAATTTTTCTTCATGGGACTCCAGGAAACTAATGTTTTTGGAGTCAGAACTGAAGTTCCTAGGGCAGGCATCACTAGAAGATTAGGGTTTTAGGGTTTAGGTAACAAACATTGTACAAATCATGCCAAACTTTACCCAAGGCTTCTAAATAATATTTAAAGCTTATCTAAAAAGTTTAGTTATTTTTGGAATTATTAATCAATTTCTAAAATTCCAGGAGTATAGGTTTTTGCTATTTTAAATACTCCATAATTCCTTATTTGGACTAAAAATCATAAAACTATTTTTATTAAATAGTATAGAATTTTAGGAGTCTAGCAAAATTGGTCTTGCATTTTTAGCATTTTTTCAATTTTCTATGAATTCTCTAATCCTAGCAGAAAAAGAAAAAGAAAAAACATGAATAGTACTGAACCGAAACTGGCCCAAGTCAGCCCGAGAACAGGTAAACGCGCCCGCGCGGAGGTTTTGCACCGAAGCCCTCAGGGGTTTGAATAACTAGGGAAGAATCATGCGCACTATTTGACTGGGTCACTGATGTTTGCAAATAAGCCTTCGCACTTCTATTTCTTCACAACCCGCAGTCCTCGACGGCGAACGACGATGAACCGAGCTCCGACGAACCTGTACCGGCCAAGATAAGCAATGGCCGGTGCCCTAACTTGGCTATCACCTAATTCAACACCTAATAATCGTTTCACCTTGCTCAATTGCACAATCCGGGCCCTAAATCGCCCTATCCACGGAGACAGTGCGAACTACGGATGAACATAAGTGTTCCCGGCGATCTAGCGTGGTCTAGCTTAATTGAATGGGTCGAGGAGCATTAGTGGCATGTAAGAGTACTGAAACAAGAGAGCAGAGGGCAAGATCGGACCTGGAGTGCACTGGCCAAGGTGAGAGCTTGTTCACGGTAGCGGAAAACTGATTTGGGGGAACTGAGCAATTTGGGGGTTCTGGTGAATAATTGGAGGAACGGGTGGGTGTGTTGAGTGCACAATTATATAGTGGAGCCGAGGGTGTGCTCAATTTTATAGGGCCCTTGAGCAGTGGCCTATGAATTTGAGTTCGCGCGGTGGCGGTCGGAGAGAAGGGGATGCACTGGCGCAAGCGATTAGTGTCTTTCACCGTGGCGAGCTCACCGGCAATCACCGGATATGCATAACGCGAGCTACCCTGACGTGGTAAGACGCCAGGGCATGTGGCGCAAGGTCCCGAGGTGGCTAACTCCGGCGAACCTATCCACAGCGGCTGTGACTCAGGCGGGTACAGCGGCCGGGGTAGAATAGTGGCCGGAGTTCATCCATGGCGCGATATTTCCTTACCCCTCTGTGTTATCCAACTGCGCCGAGCACAAATCACCGTGGCAGGCACGAATTCGGGCGCACGGTCTCCGACGGCGAGTTATCTGACTGGCGTTCTGATCTGGACCCTGTACCATTGAAAACCTGATTCAGAGCGCCTGACTGGCCGAATTGCAATGCTTGGATCTCGAATTTTTGTGCAACAACTTGCCAATACATCTGTAGCAAACTTATAGCCCTTCATACCAGCTACAATTCTGCTATAGCAACTACCCTCGATTGAGCAATAGATCTTACTCTAATTCAACCCAAAAGTCTGGCCACTGTTAGTGGTGACCCAAATTCAGTCAGTAGAGTGACTGACAGTACAACTTTGAGCTTATTTTTCTCCAAACTTTGCATGTGATCAAAGCTTAGTTACTTAAGCAAAGTTGTTCTCCTATTATAGCTCTAGACTTTTTATGTGTTGACCCTAGGCAAATTCTTTGTATTTTGAGAACTACAGAGCTCCAAAGTCAGCCATGTTCACTGATTTTCAGACTTAGCCACATGAGAGATGTAGAGTGGCTTTTTGCAAATAAGCCCAAATCTCATGATTTGATTTGAAAATCTTCAAATATGTGAACCATATGATTTCAGGTACCCTAATACCTTGGTTTTTGCACTTGGGTCCAAAAGTGTGCAAAATTTACATATATCCCCCTAGGGTTTCAATTTGGGGTTTTCGGTGGTCTTTTTAGGGTTTCTGGCACTTCTAGGGTTTTGTTGCTATCAAAGTCCATTAAAGGTGATATCTTATGACCATTTCTAATAAGTTTTGAGATTTTAACTCATTTAGGCTTTATTGACACCCTAAGCCTAATTTAGGGTTAATTACCCTACCCTAGGGTTTCACTCATGACCAGTTTCATCAATACAACTTGTTTGAAACTTTTGCCTAGTGAATGCACTCTAAGTGTAACAATCACATGATATGCTAATGCTCATGATGTTATGCTCAAGTTTTAGCGGCAGTAACACCAGGGGTGTTACATCCTTCCCCCCATAAAAGAATCTCGTCACAAGATTTAAAAGTCCTAGGGTAAGTAATGGAAAAGGAAACGCGTCATAATTTTATTTCTTTATTTCTGGTACAAGGCAGGGGTGGTATGGGGTCTACTCCTCTATTACAACAATTGTATATATCTCACAATTTACATGAAGCTAAAAAGCCTGGGAAATTCTTTTCTAAAAAGTCTTGAATTTCCCAAGTAGCTTCATCTTCCGTGTGTTGGTTCCACTGTATCTTATAAAACTTGAGAGTTCTGCTTCGGGTAATCCTGTCCTTTTGATCCAAGACTCGAATAGGATGTTCTGAATATGTCAAGTCTGGTTCTAAGGCAACATCTGTCACTTCAATGGTTCGATCTGGAACCTAAAGGCACTTTTTCAATTGAGACACATGGAACACATTGTGCACAGCAGACAATGTTTCGGGTAATTGGAGTCGATATGCCACTGGCCCACATTGTTCAAGAATAGGAAAAGGACCAATGTACCATGGTGCAAGCTTCCCTTTTACCCTGAAACGTGATACACCCTTCATTGGTGAGACTTTCAGGTAGACATAATCTTCAACTTGAAAGTACAAGGGTTTGCGTCGTTTGTCTGCATAACTCTTTTGTTGAGCTTGTGCTTCTTTCAAATTATATATAATTTGTTGAACTTTTTCCTCCAGGTCTTTAACCATATCAGGCCTGAAAAACCATCTTTCTCCTGGTTCAGACCAATTCAATGGAGTACGACACCGTCGTCCATATAAGGCTTCCAAAGGTGTCATCTTGATACTTTCTTGATAACTATTGTTGTATGAGAATTCTTCCAGTGGTAAACAGTCATCCCATTTTTGTGGGTATTCCAGAACGCATGCTCGTAAATGTCTTCAAGTATTTGGTTTACTCTCTCAGTCTGTCCACTGGTTTGAGAATGATAGGCCGAACTGTGAAGCAACTTGGTACCCAGGGACTTATGCAGTGCTTCCCACAACTTGGCTACAAATTGCGGCCCACGATCCGACACTATGGTCTTTGGAACTCCATGCAGACTAAGAATACGAGCAATATATAACTGGGCATAGACAGCAACTGGATGATCTGTCTTGACGGGCAGAAAATGGGCTATCTTGGTAAGTCGATCAACTATAACCCAAATAGAATCATATCTTTTTGCTTTCCTGGGTAACCCCACAATGAAGTCCATGCTTATGTCTTCCCATTTCCAAGTTGGGATAGGTAAAGATTGCAATGGACCAGCAGTTTTCATATGTATGGCTTTGACACGTCTACAAAGGTCGCATCTCGCCACATAGCGTGCAATTTCAATCTTCATCTTCGTCCACCAATAATGTTGCTTTAGATCATGATACATCTTAATGCTTCCGGGATGAATAGAATAGCGACTAAGATGTGCTTCATCTAAAATTTGCTGGCGGACCTCATCACTCTTGGGCACAACTATGTGGTTGTTAAACCATACAACGCCTTGATCATCTTTTCTGAAACAGTTTGCCTTACCGGCCTCTATTTTCTCATGAATGTGTTTCATACCCTCATCGCTTCTTTGTGCATCAATTATCTTTTGCAGAAGAACCGACTCAAGCTTCACGTGATTCAAGGTTCCATGTTGAATCATTCCTAGGTTCAACTTCTTCATTTCTTGGCATAATGTAATGTCAGAAGTCTTCATCGTAAGACAATGACAGGAAGCCTTGCGACTTAGTGCATCTACCACTACATTGGCCTTGCCTAGATGATAGTGAATTTCCATTTCATAATCCTTAATCAGCTCAAGCCATCTCCTATGCCTCATATTTAGATCTGACTGGGTAAAAATGTACTTCAAACTTTTATGATCTGTATAGATATGACAGATATTCCCCAGCAGATAATGACGCCATATTTTTAGGGCATGAACCACAGCAGCTAATTCTAAATCATGAGTTGGATAATGTTCCTCATGCCAGCGCAACTGTCTTGAGGCATACGCTATAACTCGGCTCTCTTGCATCAAGACACAACCTAAACCACTGCCTGATGCGTCACAATACACATCAAAAGGCTTTTCAATGTCTGGTTGAGCTAATACCGGAGCAGTGGTCAATAACACCTTCAGCCGCTCGAAGGCCTCATTGCATCTTGAGGACCAGTTAAACTTTGCATCGTTCTTCAATAAACTTGTGATTGGCTTCACAAGCTTGGAAAATCTGGAATAAATTGGCAGTAATAACCAGCCAGTCCAAGGAAACTCTGGACTTGATGTACAGTGGTTGGCGGTTTCCACTCTAGAATATCCTTGACCTTGCTGGGATCAACCACAATCCCCTTGGCAGACAATACATGTCCTAGAAATTGGACTTCCTCCAGCCAAAACGTGCACATGTTGAATTTAGCATAAAGTTGATGTTCCCTTAAGCGCGTTAATACAATCCGCAGATGCCGAGCATGCTCCCCTTCGTTCTTGGAATATATCAATATATCATCAATGAAGACCACTACAAATTTGTCCAACTCGGGCATGAATACCGAGTTCATCAGATAGGTGAAGTGGGCAGGAGCATTTGTTAATCTAAAAGACGTAACCAGATATTTGAATAATCCATACCGCATAGTAAATGTGGTCTTGGGTATATCTTCGGGTCGAATACAGATCTGATGATAACCCGACTTGAGGTCAATTTTGGAAAATACCCGGGCTCCGGTAAGCTAATCGAATAAGATATCAAGCCGGGGAAGAGGGTACTTATTCTTGATTGTGACCTCATTAAGGGGTGTGTAATCCACGCACATCCAAAGTGTTTGATCCTTCTTCTTGACAAAGATTGCTGGACAACCCCAAGGTGGCGAGCTAGGTCGGATGAATCCCTTCTCTAGTAGATCTTGTAATTGTGTCTTAAGCTCTACCAACTCATTCAGAGGCATTCGGTACGATCTTCTAGAAATAGGAGCCGTACCAGGCTTCAATTCAATCACAAATTCCACATCTCTTTCTAGAGGCAATCTAGGCAGATCTTCTGAAAAGACGTCCGAGATTTCACATACGACCGAAATATCTTGGATTTCCGGTATGATGGCTTCATAGACACTGCCAAATGGTTTAGCTGGAATAGCTACAGGGATGGACAAGAGAACCTCTTCCTGGCCATAGCTCAATGAAAATCGCCTAGAGGGGGGGTGAATAGGGCGAAACTGAAATTTACAAATATAAACACAACTACAAGCCGGGGTTAGCGTTAGTAATAAAGAAACGAGTCCGCGAGAGAGGGCGCAAAACAAATCCCAAGCGAATAAGCAAGTGAGACACGGAGATTTGTTTTACCGAGGTTTGGTTCTTGCAAACCTACTCCCCGTTGAGGAGGCCACAAAGGCCGGGTCTCTTTCAACCCTTCCCTCTCTCAAACGATCCACGGATCGAGTGAGCTTTCTCTTCTCAATCACTTGGAACACAAAGTTCCCACAAGGACCACCACAAGATTGGTGTCTCTTGCCTCAAATTACAAGTGAGTTTGATTGCAAAGAAGGAATCAAGAAAGAAGAAAGCAATCCAAGCGCAAGAGCTCGAAAGAACACAAGCAAATCACTCTCTCTAGTCACTATGGCGTTGTGTGGAATTTGGAGAGGATTTGATCTATTTGGTGTGTCTAGAATTGAATGCTAGAGCTCTTGTAGTAGTTGGGAAGTGGAAAACTTGGATGCAATGAATGGTGGGGTGGTTGGGGTATTTATAGCCCCAACCACCAAATGTGGCCGTTGGGAGGCTGTCTGTTCGATGGCACACCGGACAGTCCGGTGCACACCGGACAGTCCGGTGCCCCCTGCCACGTCATCACTGCCGTTGGATTCTGACCGTTGGAGCTTCTGACTTGTGGGCCCGCCTGGGTGTCCGGTGCACACCGGACAGGTACTGTTTGCTGTCCGGTGTGCCGGTATGGGCGCGCCTGACTTCTGCGCACGCTGCGCGCGCATTTAATGCGCCGCAGGTAGCCGTTGGCGCCGACTAGCCGTTGCTCCGGAGTCGCACCGGACAGTCCGGTGCACACCGGATAGTCCAGTGAATTATAGCGGACTAGCCGTTGGAGTTTCTCGAAGCTGGCGTGTTCCTGAGGCCGCTCCTCCTTGGCGCACCGGACACTGTCCGGTGTACACCGGACAGTCCGGTGAATTATATCGCGAGTGCCTCAGGAAATTCCCGAAGGTGGCGAGTTCGAGTTGGAGTCCTCTGGTGCACCGGACACTGTCCGGTGTACACCGGATAGTCCGGTGCTCCCAGACCAGAGGGCCTTCGGTTCCCACTTTGCTCTTTTGTTGAATCCAAAACTTAGTCTTTTTATTGGCTAAGTGTGAACCTGTTACACCTGTATAACTTATGCACTAGAGCAAACTAGTTAGTCCAAAGATTTGTGTTGGGCAATTCAACCACCAAAATTATATAGGAACTAGGTGTAAGCCTAATTCCCTTTCAATCTCCCCCTTTTTGGTGATTGATGCCAACACAAACCAAAGCAAATATAGAAGTGCATAATTGAACTAGTTTGCATAATGTAAGTGTAAAGGTTGCTTGGAATTAAACCAATATAAATACTTACAAGATATGCATGGATTGTTTCTTACTTATAACATTTTGGACCACGCTTGCACCACGAGTTTTGTTTTTGCAAACTCTTTTGTAAATCATTTTCAAAGCTCTTTTGCAAATAGTCAAAGGTAAATGAATAAGATTTGCAAAGCATTTTCAATTTTTGAAATTTTCTCCCCCTGTTTCAAATGCTTTTCCTTTGACTAAACAAAACTCCCCCTAAAAGAGATCCTCCTCTTAGTGTTCAAGAGGGTTTTGATGTATCATTTTGAAATACTACTTTCTCCGCCTTTTGAACACAATAGGATACCAAATGAAAAATATTCAATACTGAGTTTTTGAAATTTGAAATAGGTGGTGGTGCGGTCCTTTTGCTTTGGGCTCATTTCTCCCCCTTTTTGGCATGAATCGCCAAAAACGGAATCATTAGAGCCCTCGAAGTGCTATCTTCCTCTTTGGCCATAAATAAGTGAGTTAAGATTATACCAAAGACGAAGTCCGGTCTTTTTGCTTTGGGCTCTTTCTCCCCCAAAGGAAAAGTCCTTTTCTTGGATGCTCATGCTTGTCTCCCCCGAGAATGGAGAGTCTTTTGAGGTGTCGGCGAGGGATGAGTTACGGAGTGGAAGCCTTTGTCTTCGCCGAAGACTCCAATTCCTTTTCAATACATCTATGACTTGGTTTGAAATGGACTTGAAAACACATTAGTCATAGCATATGAAGGAGACATGATCAAAGGTATATAAAATGAGCTATGTGTGCAATCTAGCAAAAGAAATTGTGCGAATCAAGAATATTGAGCTCATGCCTAAGTTTGTTAAAAGATTGTTCATCAAGAGGCTTGGTAAAGATATCGGCTAATTGATCTTTAGTATTAATGTATGAAATCTCGATATCTCCCTTTTGTTGGTGATCCCTAAGAAAATGATACCGAATGGCTATGTGCTTAGTGCGGCTATGCTCGACGGGATTGTCGGCCATTTTGATTGCACTCTCATTATCACATAGCAAAGGGACTTTGGTTAATTTGTAACCGTAGTCCCGCAGGGTTTGCCTCATCCAAAGCAATTGCGCGCAACAATGACCTGCGGCAATGTACTCGGCCTCGGCGGTGGAAAGAGCGACCAAATTTTGCTTCTTTGAAGCCCAAGACACCAAGGATCTTCCCAAGAACTGGCAAGTCCCCGATGTGCTCTTCCTATTGATTTTACACCCCGCCCAATCGGCATCCGAATAACCAATTAAATCAAATGTGGAACCCCTAGGATACCAAAGCCCAAACTTAGGAGTATAAGCCAAATATCTCAAGATTCGTTTCACGGCCGTAAGGTGAGCTTCCTTAGGGTCGGCTTGGAATCTTGCACACATGCATACGGAAAGCATAATATCCGGTCGAGATGCACATAAATAGAGTAAAGAACCTATCATCGACCGGTATACCTTTTGATCCACGGACTTACCTTCCGTGTCGAGGTCGAGATGCCCATTAGTTCCCATGGGTGTCTTGATGGGCTTGGCATCCTTCATCCCAAACTTGTTTAGAATGTCTTGAGTGTACTTCGTTTGGCTAATGAAGGTGCCCTCTTGGAGTTGCTTTACTTGAAATCCTAGAAAATACTTCAACTCCCCCATCATTGACATCTCGAATTTCTGTGTCATGATCCTACTAAATTCTTCACAGGTAGATTCGTTAGTAGACCCAAATATGATATCATCAACATAAATTTGGCATAGAAACAAATTATTTTCAAGAGTTTTAGTGAATAGAGTAGGATCGGCTTTACCGACTTTGAATCCATTAGCAATAAGGAAATCTCTAAGGCATTCATACCATGCTCTTGGGGCTTGCTTGAGCCCATAAAGCGCCTTAGAGAGCTTATAGACATGGTTAGGGTACTCACTGTCTTCAAAGCCGGGAGGTTGCTCAACATAGACCTCTTCCTTGATTGGTCCATTGAGGAAGGCACTTTTCACGTCCATTTGATAGAGCTTAAAGCCATGGTAAGTAGCATAGGCCAATAATATGCGAATTGACTCAAGCCTAGCTACGGGTGCATAGGTTTCACCGAAATCCAAACCTTCGACTTGGGAATATCCTTTGGCCACAAGTCGAGCTTTGTTCCTTGTCACCACACCATGCTCATCTTGCTTGTTGCGGAAGACCCATTTGGTTCCTACAACATTTTGATTAGGACGTGGAACTAAATGCCATACCTCATTTCTCGTGAAGTTGTTGAGCTCCTCTTGCATTGTCACCACCCAATCCGAATCTTGAAGTGCTTCCTCTATCCTGTGTGGCTCAATAGAGGAAACAAACGAGTAATGTTCACAAAAATGTGCAACACGAGATCTAGTGGTTACCCCCTTATGAATGTCGCCGAGGATGGTGTCGACGGGGTGATCTCGTTGGATTGCTTGGTGGACTCTTGGGTGTGGCGGCCTTTGCTCTTCATCCTCCTTGTCTTGATTATTTGCATCTCCCCCTTGATCTATGTCGTCATCTTGAGGTGGCTCATTTGATTGATCTTCTTCTTCATCAACTTGAGCTTCATCCTCATTTTGAGTCGGTGGAGATGCTTGCGTGGAGGAGGATGGTTGATCTTGTGCATTTGGAGGCTCTTCGGATTCCTTAGGACACACATCCCCAATGGACATGTTCCTTAGCGCGATGCACGGAGCCTCTTCAATACCTGTCTCATCAAGATCAACTTGCTCTACTTGAGAGCCGTTAGTCTCATCAAACACAACGTCACAAGAAACTTCAACTTGTCCAGTGGACTTGTTAAAGACTCTATATGCCCTTGTGTTTGAATCATAACCTAGTAAAAAGCCTTCTACAGTCTTAGGAGCAAATTTAGATTTTCTACCTCTTTTAACAAGAATAAAGCATTTGCTACCAAAGACTCTAAAATATGAAATGTTGGGCTTTTTACCGGTTAGGAGTTCGTATGATGTCTTCTTGAGGATTCGGTGTAGATACAACCGGTTGATGGCGTAGCAGGCGGTGTTGACCGCCTCCGCCCAAAACCGATCCGAAGTCTTGTACTCATCAAGCATGGTTCTTGCCATGTCCAGTAGAGTTCGATTCTTCCTCTCCACTACACCATTTTGTTGTGGCGTGTAGGGAGAAGAGAACTCATGCTTGATGCCCTCCTCCTCAAGGAAGCTTTCAATTTGAGAGTTCTTGAACTCCGTTCCGTTGTCGCTTCTTATTTTCTTGATCCTTAAGCCGAACTCATTTTGAGCCCGTCTCAAGAATCCCTTTAAGGTCTCTTGGGTTTGAGATTTTTCCTGTAAAAAGAATACCCAAGTGAAGCGAGAATAATCATCCACAATAACTAGATAGTACTTACTCCCGCCGATGCTTATGTAAGCAATCGGGCCGAATAGATCCATGTGGAGTAGCTCAAGCGGCCTGTCGGTCGTCATGATGTTCTTGTGTGGATGATGGGTGCCAACTTGCTTCCCTGCTTGGCATGCGCTACAAATCATGTCTTTCTCAAAATGAACATTTGTTAATCCTAAAATGTGTTCTCCCTTTAGAAGCTTGTGAAGATTCTTCATCCCAACATGAGCAAGTCGGCGGTGCCAGAGCCAACCCATGTTAGTCTTAGCAATTAAGCAAGTGTCGAGTTCAGCTCTATCAAAATCTACCAAGTATAGCTGACCCTCTAACACTCCCTTAAAGGCTATTGAATCATCACTTCTTCTAAAGACAGTGACACCTACATTAGTGAATAGACAGTTGTAGCCCATTTGACATAATTGAGAAACAGAAAGCAAGTTGTAATCTAAAGAATCAACAAGAAAAACATTTGAAATGGAATGGTCAGGAGAAATATCAATTTTACCCAAACCTTTGACCAAACCTTGATTTCCATCCCCGAATGTGATCGCTCTTTGGGGATCTTGGTTTTTCTCGTAGGAGGAGAACATCTTCTTCTCCCCTGTCATGTGGTTTGTGCACCCGCTGTCGAGTATCCAACTTGAGCCCCCGGATGCATAAACCTACAAAACAAGTTTAGTTCTTGACTTTAGGTACCCAAATGGTTTTGGGTCCTTTGGCATTAGACACAAGAACTTTGGGTACCCAAACACAAGTCTTAGAGCCCTTGTGCTTGCCCCCAACATATTTGGCAACTACTTTGCCGGATTTGTTAGTCAACACATAAGACGCATCAAAGGTTTTAAATGAAATGCTTTGTTCATTTGATGCACTAGGAATTTTCTTCTTAGGCAACTTAGCACGGGTTGGTTGCCTAGAGCTAGATGTCTCACCCTTATACATAAAAGCATGATTAGGACCAGAGTGAGACTTCCTAGAATGAATTCTCCTAATTTTGCTCTTAGGATAACCGGCAGGGTATAAAATGTAACCCTCGTTATCCTGAGGCATGGGAGCCTTGCCCTTAACAAAGTTGGACAATCTTTTAGGAGGGGCACTAATTTTGACATTGTCTCCCCTTTGGAAGCCAATACCATCCTTGATGCCCGAGCGTCTCCCGCTATAGAGCATACTTCTAGCAAATTTAAATTTTTCATTTTCCAAGTTATGCTCGGCAATTTTAGCATCTAATTTTGCTATATGATCATTTTGTTGTTTAATTAAAGCCATATGATCATGAATAGCATCAATGTTAACATCTCTACATCTAGTACAAATAGATACATGCTCAACAATAGATGTAGAGGGTTTGCGAGAATTAAGTTCAACAATATTAGCATGAAGAATATCATTTTTATCTCTAAGATCGGAAATTGTAACTTTGCAAACATCAAAATCTTTAGCCTTAGCAATTAAATTTTCATTTTCTACTCTAAGGCTAGCAAGAGAAATATTCAATTCTTCAATCCTAGCAAGTAAATCATCATTATTATCTTTAGGATTGGAAGTTGAATCAATGCAAACATGTGAATCAACCTTAGCATTTAAACTAGCATTTTCATTCCTAAGGTTGTCAATCATCTCACGGCAAGTGCTTAGCTCACTAGATAACTTTTCACATTTTTCAATTTCAAGAGCATAAGCCTTTTTAACCTTAACATGCTTCTTATTTTCCTTAATAAGGAGGTCCTCTTGGGAATCCAAAAGGTCATCTTTTTCATGAATAGCACTAACCAATTCATTTAGTTTTTCCTTTTGAGCTATGTTAAGGTTGGCAAAAAGGGAACGCAAACTATCCTCCTCATCACTAGCATTATCGTCACTAGAAGATTCATATTTAGTGGAGGAGTTAGATTTAACCTTCTTCCGTTTGCCGTCCTTTGCCATGAGACACTTGTGGCCGACGTTGGGGAAGAGAAGTCGCTTGGTGACGGCAATGTTGGCGGCGTCCTCGTCGTCGGAGGAGTCGCTTGAGCTTTCGTCGGAATCCCACTCCCGACAAACATGGGCATCGCCGCCCTTCTTCTTGTAGTATCTCTTCTTCTCCTTTCTTCTCCCCTTCTTGTCGTCGCCTCGGTCACTGTCACTAGATATAGGACATTTAGCAATAAAATGACCGGGCTTACCACATTTGTAGCAAACCTTTTTGGAGTGGGACTTGTAGTCTTTCCCCCTCCTTTGTTTGAGGATTTGGCGGAAGCTCTTGATGACGAGCGCCATTTCCTCATTGTCGAGCTTGGAGGCGTTTATTGGTTGTCGACTTGGTGTAGCCTCCTCCTTCTTTTCCTCCGTCGCCTTGAATGCGACGGGTTGAGCCTCGGATGTGGATGGATCATCAAGCTCGTTGATCTTCCTCGAGCCCTCGATCATGCACTAAAAACTTACAAAATGCCCGATTACTTCCTCGGGGGTCATTTTAGTATATCTAGGATTACCACGAATTAATTGAACTTGAGTAGGGTTAAGGAAAATAAGTGATCTTAGAATAACCTTAACCATCTCGTGGTCGTCCCACTTTATACTCCCGAGGTTGCACACTTGGTTCACCAAGGTCTTGAGCCGGTTGTACATGTGTTGTGGCTCCTCCCCTTTGCGAAGCCGGAACCGACCGAGCTCCCCCTCGATCGTTTCCCGCTTGGTGATCTTGGTGAGCTCATCTCCTTCGTGCGCGGTTTTGAGCACATCCCAAACCTCCTTGGCGCTCTTCAACCCTTGCACTTTGTTATACTCCTCTCTACTTAAGGAAGCGAGGAGTATCGTTGTCGCTTGAGAGTTGAAGTGCTCGATTTGGGCCACCTCATCCTCATCATAGTCTTCATCCCCTACGGATGGTACCTGTGCTCCAAACTCAACAACATCCCATATGCTTTTGTGGAGCGAGGTTAGATGAAATCGCATTAAATCGCTCCACCTAGCGTAATCTTCACCATCAAAAGTTGGTGGTTTGCCTAATGGGACGGAAAGTAAAGGTGTATGTTTGGAAATGCGAGGGTAGCGTAGGGGAATCTTACTATACTTCTTGCGCTCTTGGCGCTTAGAAGTGACGGATGCCGCGTCGGAGCCGGAGGTGGATGCCGATGAAGAATCGGTCTCGTAGAAGACCACCTTCCTCATTCTTTTCTTCTTGTCCTTACTCCGATGCGGCTTGTGGGAAGAAGATTTTTCTTTCTTCTCTTTGTGGTGAGAAGAAGATTTCTTCTCCTTCCCTTTGTTGGAGGAGATCTTCTTTTTCTCCTTCCTCTTGGTGCGGGACTCTTCCGATGAAGTGCTCCCGTGGCTTGTAGTGGGCTTTTCGCCGGTCTCCATCTCCTTCTTGGCGTGATCTCCCGACATCACTTCGAGCGGTTAGGCTCTAATGAAGCACCGGGCTCTGATACCAATTGAAAGTCGCCTAGAGGGGGGGGGGGTGAATAGGGCGAAACTGAAATTTACAAATATAAACACAACTACAAGCCGGGGTTAGCGTTAGTAATAAAGAAACGAGTCCGCGAGAGAGGGCGCAAAACAAATCCCAAGCGAATAAGCAAGTGAGACACGGAGATTTGTTTTACCGAGGTTCGGTTCTTGCAAACCTACTCCCCGTTGAGGAGGCCACAAAGGCCGGGTCTCTTTCAACCCTTCCCTCTCTCAAACGATCCACGGATCGAGTGAGCTTTCTCTTCTCAATCACTTGGAACACAAAGTTCCCACAAGGACCACCACAAGATTGGTGTCTCTTGCCTCAAATTACAAGTGAGTTTGATTGCAAAGAAGGAATCAAGAAAGAAGAAAGCAATCCAAGCGCAAGAGCTCGAAAGAACACAAGCAAATCACTCTCTCTAGTCACTATGGCGTTGTGTGGAATTTGGAGAGGATTTGATCTATTTGGTGTGTCTAGAATTGAATGCTAGAGCTCTTGTAGTAGTTGGGAAGTGGAAAACTTGGATGCAATGAATGGTGGGGTGGTTGGGGTATTTATAGCCCCAACCACCAAATGTGGCCGTTGGGAGGCTGTCTGTTCGATGGCACACCGGACAGTCCGGTGCACACCGGACAGTCCGGTGCCCCCTGCCACGTCATCACTGCCATTGGATTCTGACCGTTGGAGCTTCTGACTTGTGGGCCCGCCTGGGTGTCCGGTGCACACCGGACAGGTACTGTTTGCTGTCCGGTGTGCCGGTATGGGCGCGCCTGACTTCTGCGCGCGCTGCGCGCGCATTTAGTGCGCCACAGGTAGCCGTTGGCGCCGACTAGCCGTTGCTCCGGAGTCGCACCGGACAGTCCGGTGCACACCGGACAGTCCGGTGAATTATAGCGGACTAGCCGTTGGAGTTTCCCGAAGCTGGCGAGTTCCTGAGGCCGCTCCTCCTTGGCGCACCGGACACTGTCCGGTGTACACCGGACAGTCCGGTGAATTATAGCGCGAGTGCCTCTGGAAATTCCCGAAGGTGGCGAGTTCGAGTTGGAGTCCTCTGGTGCACCGGACACTGTCCGGTGTACACCGGACAGTCCGGTGCTCCCAGACCAGAGGGCCTTCGGTTCCCACTTTGCTCTTTTGTTGAATCCAAAACTTAGTCTTTTTATTGGCTAAGTGTGAACCTGTTACACCTGTATAACTTATGCACTAGAGCAAACTAGTTAGTCCAAAGATTTGTGTTGGGCAATTCAACCACCAAAATTATATAGGAACTAGGTGTAAGCCTAATTCCCTTTCACTCAACCTGATGGTTCTCAGATCAGTGTTGAGGATAGCTTTGTGCTGGGCTAACCAATTCATGCCCAGAATTACATCTATATCTTGGCCTTTCAGAACAATCATGTTTGTGGGAAAGTCCCGTTCAGCCAATGTTACGGGCACATGGAAAGCCACTTCTTTAGTGAATATTTGTCCCCCAGGCGAATGAATAATAAACCCTTCCCTTGATTCGATGCAAGGAATGCAATATTTCTTCACAAATTTCTTGCTTATGAATGTATGCGAAGCACCAGAATCAAAGAGAATGACTGCAGGGTGATTGGCCACGAGGAACGTACTATCATAACTGGCTCTCCCTCCGGTGTAGTGGCCACTTGTGTATAGTAGATTCGCCCAGTCTTATTTATATTTTTGCCCGCTGCATTATTTGTCGTGTTTCCCTTGCCTTGGCTTGAACTCCCAGGGTTCTGCTGATTATTGGACTTGTTCTGCCTCGGATATGGGCAGTCTTTGATGAAATGTCCAGACTTCCCAGAATTGAAGCAGTCGGTTGAAGAACTCGAGAGGGCGGGGAAACGAGCACCAGGGGCACTCGGCTGAGTTGTTGAAGTGGGGGCAGTGGTAGGGCGGATGAATACAAGCTGTTTGAAGGGGTAGGAGGGTGGACGAGGTGAAGGACGGTTTTGATTGAAAGGTCGGATTACCAACCTTTGTCGCTTTTCAGGTCCCTGGTTGGACCTGTCACCTCCAAAGCCCTTCGATTTGCCTGGGCCTACATACTTAGCTTCAACTGCCAGCGCTGTGCTGACAGCCCTACTGTAGGAGAGATCAAGACAGGTGGCCATCTTTCGTTGTAGCCGGTCATTGAGGCCTCTCATAAAACAATTCCTCTTTTTCAGGTCAGTATTGACCTGGTCAATTGCATACTAGGACAAATGATTGAATTTGTTGAGATACTGCATAACAGTATCTCCTCCTTGCTTGAGTTTCATGAATTCTTCTTGCTTCATATGGAGCACTCCTTCTGGAATGTAGTGCTCACGAAACACCAATTTAAATTTGTCCCATGTGACTTGATGTCCGGCAGGCTGAATGGCCACATAATTTCCCCACCAGGTACTGGAAGGGCCTCTTAACTGCTGAGCCGCAAACAATGGCTTCTGGGTCTCCGTGCATCGGATGAGTCCAAACTTCTGCTCAATGACCCGTACCCATTCGTCAGCTTTGAGGGGATCCTCAGCTTTGACGAAAAGTGGGGGACGGGTTTCCGAGAAATCCAGGTACAAAGTTTCGCGGGGTCCCTGCGGATAAGCCCTCCCGCCTTGGTGCTAAAGTTGATGTCCCTCCATTTCATGTAAGAAATGGGTGTTGTCAGCGGTCGCGGTGACCAAGACAGTGATAGCCTCGGCGAACGTGGGCGGTACCGGCGGTGGATTAGGTTTATCTTCTTGACCACGGGACGTTCCCACGCCATCATGTGCATGAGTTCAAGATGGCATCTGAAGCGAAGAAATATTTGGAAAAATATAACATGCTAATACATACCATCATTTTACATTACTTAAGATGTAATGTTACAGACTCAATGTATAACATGACTTCATTTCCCTATTTTACATTAGTATTATTTCTAAATTATACTACTCCTAGTATTTATCATCCTTAGTAGCTTCGTTGTCGGTTGTAGGGGACCATTCGTCAGCCAGGTTCATAGAAGGAGGGGGTTTGAAAAGATCCAATTCCCCACCAAGTGCTTCACTTGCTGTTCCAGAAGGTCCAGCTCCCATTCCGACAGGTCGGCAGGTACGTCGGGGTGCAGTCGTGAATATAATTCATGAACTTTTTCATGTAATATATTGCAGTACACCTACAAGTTGTCAACGGCCGTGCTAAGCTCCTCCACACGGGCTCGAGCTTTGGCTTCCCGGTCCCAAGCAATGGAATGTGAGTTGACAGCCCAATCAAGTGCCAAATCCCGTTCGGCAAGCTCGTCTTGCAGATGTCGGATGTCAGTTCTTAACTCATTTATACGCTTACCATCCTCAACCCATACACTGTTTCTGTGACGTAGCTCCGTTCGAAGCTGCTCTACCTGGGCTTCTAGATCTCCAATGGGGTCATTGCTGCCGTTGTTGCTCTCCTCATGCCTTGGAGCCAGCTGGTGGCGAGGCACGCCAATCGGTCCAGTGGACTTACGCGCGGTTTTCCTCGTGCGCGGCGGCATATCTCCATAAGGGGGAAAACTTTATTAGTATAGTTTTTAACATGATGCATGCATAATTACAGAATCAACCTTAGTTGATTCACAACCTTCTATACATTTCACTCTACTATCTGGTCTTAAGATAAGTACTTTAGAAAGTAGTTAGATAAGAAGGAAAGAAAATTTCTTAGTTAAGTCTTTGAAAATTCTTTTTGAAAATGCCTCATAATATCTGCAGAGATGGGCTTTGCTCTGATACCAGCTGTGACAGAACCTCCCAAGTCATTAGGCCCACCTACAGTTGTCCTTGTCCATCGGACCTCAGACAACCCTGTAGGTGCACCTGATCACTTGACAAGTTCGGTATCTGAATTCTTTACCTTGCCTAAGAGCGTTTCACCCGTCACGCAGATATTACAACACATCGGAGGAACAAAAATGCGGAAGCAGTTATAGCAACTTAATTTATATTAAAGTATGGAAAGAGTATTATTATTACAGACCAAAGAGTATTATTATTACAGACCAGTAATACTATAGGAGTGCAGGATTACAACCCTAGGAGGAAAAACCCCTCCCGATTAACAGTAAAAAGTTTTAGAGGAGGACACTTCCTCCCGAGGCTTCAATCCTGGTTTTCTTCCTTAGGCGCCACCTTGGAACAAAAGCAACAAAAATTTGCTGCTTCCTCACCTACAACAACATGCGTTCGAAAACCCTGAGTATGAAGTGTACTTTCGCAAGTCTTACCTGTCAAAATCAAAGACTCTCAAGGATATGCTGGCTTGAGGAAGTCATGGTAGGGCTTAATCAATAATCAAGACTCTCTTTGCAAAAATGCTTACTAATAGTGGATCTTTAAAAATCCAGTTTTATTAGCAAGTTAAGTCATTACATGAATTCTAGAGTTCTTTCTACCCTAGTTCAAGCACTTGGCCTATACTAGCCATTTTCTTATCAACCCTTCTTGTTCACCAGAATGCTACGTGTAAGTTAGTGACCAAGTCTTCATGTCCAAGAAATAACGGCGATCCGAATCGATTAATACTCAGCTAAGGATCTCCAATCACACGATATATGTAGCACTTAACCCTTGCATATGTCAACTCGCCACTGGGGTTCTTAAGACCAGATCAGGTTCAAGCCAACCGAGAGCACAGATACACCACCGTCCAGCCTCTTGCCACGGAGGGTACACGCTACTCTCGCCATCTCTCCACTCCCATTGCGTGTTATCTTATTCTGGTATTAGTCTGCCCGAGGCAAAGCTTACCCATGATGAGGCATGTGACCAGTTAAAGGGTCCTCGGTCAGCAGGCTACATCGATAAGGTCCTTAATAGACTCAGACGGAGACACTACACCAAGACTCTCTTCCTTGCAAGTCACCCGCTCGGTCTCAGCTTTATCATTTAACCCAAAGTTTGGTACCTGACAGAGGTACATCTTTTTCGATGTTGAACCCATCACGGCCATGATGGATCCATCATCAAGTTTTATTTTGAAAACATCCCATCCCACTTGAAGCATCATCTTTTGTCAAAACAAAACATTTTATTTTTCTAGAGCAAGGCTAAGCATAAGAAAAACCTTTTTATAAAACAGGGCATCAAGGATAGTTAATCAAATTCTCAAGGAAGGAAATGCAGCAATTTGTTTAGCACACAACTCCTATCACCTAATGCATCAAGCAAGTGAGAAAGATTTTAAAATAGCAAGGGGGTGGAAAATGCACCGGGGCTTGCCTTGTGTTATAGGGGAGTCGGGCTCTGCTCCACAAATGTCAAAATAAAAGCAGTTCCCGGCCGATGGGTCTTCAGGTGGTGGTGGTGTAGCTCTTGCTTCTTCAAATTTTACTTCTTCGTTTTCTATATATATATCACATATATAATCATGAATGCTCATGTAATGCTTATGAAAATGCAAAGATAATAAAAGTATACTATCTTATGTCTTGAATACAATTTTTCTTCACGGGACTCCAGGAAACTAAGGTTTTTGGAGTCAGAACTGAAGTTCCTAGGGCAGGCATCACTACAAGATTAGGGTTTTGGGGTTTAAGTACCAAACATTGTCCAAATCATGCCAAACTTTACCCAAGGCTTCTAAATAATATTTAAAGCTTATCTAAAAAGTTTAGTGATTTTTGGAGTTATTAATCAATTTCTAAAATTCCAGGAGTATAGGTTTTGGCTATTTTAAATACTCCATAATTCCTTATTTGGACTAAAAATCATAAAACGATTTTTATTAAATATTATAGAATTTTAGGAGTCTAGCAAAATTGGTCTTGCATTTTTAGCATTTTTATTCAATTTTCTATGAATTCTCTAATCCTGGCAGAAAAAGAAAAAGAAAAAACATGAATAGTACTAGGCCGAAACTGGCCCAAGTCAGCCCGAGAACAGGTAAATGCGCCCGCGCGGCGGTTTTGCACCGAAGCCTTAGGGGTTTGAATAACTAGAGAAGAATCCTGCGCACTATTTGACTGGGTCACTGACGTTTGCAAATAAGCCCTCGCACTTCTATTTCTTCACAGCCCGCAGTCCTCGACGGCGAACAGCGATGAACCGAGCTCCGGTGAACCTGTACCGGCCAAGATAAGCAATGGTCGGTGCCTTAACTTGGCTGTCACCTAATTCAACACCTAATAATCGTTTCCCCTCGCTCAATTGCACAATCCGAGCCCTAAATCGCCCTGTCCACGGAGACAATGCGAACTACGGATGAACAGAAGAGTTCCCGGCGATCTAGCACGGTCTAGCTTAATTGAATGGGTCGAGGAGCATCAGTGGCATGTAAGAGTGCTGAAACAAGAGAGCAGAGGGCAAGATCGGACCTGGAGTGCACTGGCCACGGTGAGAGCTTGTTCTTGGCAGCGGAAAACTGATTTGGGGGAACTGAGCAATTCGGGGGTTCTGGTGAATAATTGGAGGCACAGATGGGTGTGTTGAGTGCACAATTATATAGTGGAGCCGAGGGTGTGCTCAATTTTATAGGGCCCTTGAGCGGTGGCCCGTGAATTTGAGTTCGCGCGGTGGCGGTCGGAGAGAAGGGGGATGCACTCGCGCAAGCGATTAGTAGCTTTCACCGTGGCGAGCTCACCTGCGATCACCGGATATGCATAACACGAGCTACCGCGATGTGGTAAGACGCCAGGGCATGCGGCGCAAGGTCGCGAGGTGGCTAACTCCGGCGAACCTATCCACAACGGCTGTGACTCAGGCGGGTACGGCGGCCAGGGTAGAATAGTGGCCGGAGTTCATCCACGACGCGATATTTCCTTACCCCTCTGCGTTATCCAACTACGCTGAGCACGAATCACCGTGGCGGGCGCGAATCCGGGCGCACGGTCGCCGGCAGTGAGTTATCTGATTGGTGTTCTGATCTGGACCCTGTACCATTGAAAACCTGATTCAGAGCGCCTGACAGGCCGAATTGCAATGCTTGGATCTCGAATTTTTGTGCAACAACTTGCCAATACATCTGTAGCAAACTTGTAGCCCTTCATACCAGCTACAATTCTGCTATGGCAACTACCCTCGATTGAGCAATAGATCTTACTCTAATCTGACCCAAAAGAATGGCCACTATCACTGGTGACCCAAATTCAGTCAGTAGAGTTACTGACAGCACAACTTTGAGCTTATTTTTCTCCAAACTTTGTATGTGATCTGTCGGCGTTCCGAGACCGGGGGGTCCCTACGCCGACGAGTGAATGTCGCCGCGTGCCCCAGCCTAGATGGGTCGAGCGCGAGGCCGAGCGCGAAGGGCGAAAGTGAGGCGGCCGGAGACCGGCGTGAGAGAGGTGGGAATCCCGCGGCCTTCGTGTTCGTCCCGCGCCCAGGTCTGGTGCGCTTGCAGTAGGGGGTTACAAGCGTCCACGCGGGAGAGGGAGCGAGCGGCCTCACGCGAGCGCCTGTCTCGTCCTCGTCCCCGCGCGGCCAACCCTCTCTAAGAGGGCCCTGGTCCTTCCTTTTATAGGCGTAAGGAGAGGATCCATGTGTACAATGGGGGGTATAGCAGAGTGCTACGTGTCTAGCGGAGGAGAGCTAGCGCCCTAAGCACATGCCGTCATGGCAGCCGGAGAGATTTTGGCACCTAGCTGGTGTGATGTCGTGGCCGTCGGAGGAGTGCTGGAGCCTGGCGGAGGGACAGCTGTCGGAGCTGTTGAGTCCCTGCTGACGTCCTCTTGCTTCCGTAAGGGGGCTGAGAGCCGCCGTCGTCACCGAGTGTGCGGGGCGCCATCATTGCCTATCTGGTGGAGCGAGCCAGATGGGACGCCGGTCTTGTTTCCCGTGGCCCGAGTTAGCTCGGGGTAGGGTGATGATGGCGCCTCCTGTTGACGTGGCCGGTCTGCGCCCTAGGTTGGGCGATGTGGAAGCTCCTTCGAAGCCGAGGTCGAGTCTGTCTTCCATGGCCGAGGTCGAGTCCGAGCCCCTGGTTCGGGCGAGGCGGAGACCGTCGGCTGAGGCCAGGGCGGAGTCTGAGCCCTGGGGTCGGGCGGAGCGGAGTTCGTCGTCTTCTAGGGCTGAGCCCAAGTCCGAGCCCTGGGTCGGGCGGAGTGGAGTTCGCCATCTTCTGGGGCTGAGCCCAAGTCTGAGCCCTGGGTCGGGCAGAGCGGAGTTCGCCGTCTTCCGGGGCTTAGCCCGAGTCCGAGCCCTGGGTCGGGCGGAGCGGAGTTCGCCGTCTTCCGGGGCTTAGCCCGAGTCCGAGCCCTGGGTCGGGCGGAGCGGAGTTCGCCGTCTTCCGGGGCTTAGCCCGAGTCCGAGCCCTAGGTCGGGCGAAGCGGAGCTTCCTATGGTGCCTGCGGCCGGGCCTGACTGCCTGTCAGCCTCACTCTGTCAAGTGGCACCGCAGTCGGAGCGGCGCAGGCGGCGCTGTCTTTCTGTCAGGCCGGTCAGTGGAGCGGCGAAGTGACGGCAGTCACTTCGGCTCTATCGGCTGGGGGGCGCGTCAGGATAAAGGTGTCAGGCCACCTTTGCATTAAATGCTCCTGCGATTTGGTTGGTCGGTGCGGCGATTTGGTCAGGGTTGCTTCTTCGCGAAGACAGGGCCTCGGGCGAGCCGGAAATATGTTCGCCGCTGGATGGGGGCCTCGGGCGAGACGGAGATCCTCCGGGGTCGGCTGCCCTTGTCCGAGGCTAGGCTCGGGCGAGGCGTGATCGTGTCCCTCGAATGGACTGATCCCTGACTTAATCGTACCCATCAGGCCTTTGCAGCTTTATGCTGATGGGGGTTACCAGCTGAGAATTAGGAGCCTTGAGGGTACCCCTAATTATGGTCCCCGACAGTAGCCCCCGAGCCTCAAAGGGAGTGTTAGCACTCGCTTGGAGGCTTTCGTCGCACTTTTTTGCAAGGGGACCAGCCTTTCTTGGTTGCGTTTTGTTCCGGTGGGTGCGCGCGAGCGCACCCGCCAGGTGTAGCCCCCGAGGCCTCGGAGGAGTGGTTTGACTCCTCCGAGGTCTTAATGCCTCGCGCAATGCTTCGGCTGGTCTGGTCGTTCCCTCATGCGAGCTGGCCGTAGCCCGGGTGTATGGTCGGGTCCCAAGTTCTCGGGCTGGTATGTTGACGCTGTCAACGGTTCGGCCAGAGCCGGGTTTGCGAGAGTAGCCCCCGAGCCTCTGCACAGGGCGAGAGGTCGATCAGGGACAGACTCGACTTTTTTACATACGCCCCTGCGTCGCCTTTCCGCAAGGAGGAGGGGGGGGGGGGAAAGCGCCATGTTGCCCTCGATGGGCGCCGAACATGGTGTCTCCGGTGAGCTGCAAGCGGGTAATCCGAGTGGACGTCCGTGCCCCATTCGTTAGGGGTCGGCTAGGGGCCCAGAGGCAAGCCCAAAAGTACCTGCGGGTGATCTGCCGGACCCGGTCCCCTGGCGACGGGGTCCGAGGGCTCGATGCCTCCCTCTGATGGGATTCCGTTACAAGATCGTTCCCGCTGGTCTCGGAAATGTCCTAGGGTACCTCGGGAGCGCAGCCCGAGCCTTGGTTATGTATCGAACGTACCCATGGTCATCCCTCGCTCTGTGTCTGAGGCGGCTGTGAACCCTTCGGGGGCCAGCCATCGAACCCCTGATCAGTAGTGGGCGCGGAGCCCGAGTAGCCTGAGGCAGCCGTGGAACCCTTCCGAGGGGCCAGCCTTCGAACCTCTGACCAGTAGTGGGTGTAGAGCCCACGCGATCTGAGGCGGCTGTTGAACCCTTCCGAGGGGCCAGCCTTCGAACCTCTGATCAGTAGGGAGGCTCGGAGCCTGGTTCCTTCACGGGGAAGGATCCTTTTTGGGGTATCCCCCTTTCCCGGTCCCTGTTGCAAGAGAGAGAAAGAGGCAAAAAGGAAAAGGATACGAAATCGAACGACGCGGCGTACCTTTTTTGACGCGGTCATTATGGCGAAGGCGAAGCGTCGCCCGCTTCTCCTGCCAGAGGCGCCACCTGTCCCGCCGCGGAGTTAATGCGACAGGGCGAGTGGTTGGCGGGGCGGCCGTTGCGCGTGCGCGAGCCGTTCGAGGAACAGAACATGGGCGCGTTGTCTTCATGCCGTGAGAGAGGGTTCTCTTGCTGCCCCCGGATGGGACGTGAGCTTGGCTGACGACGTGGCCGCTGCTCCTACCCGCCTGCCACCGCCATTACTGCCGGCCCATTTTTGGCCGCATTGACCGTCGCGCCAGGCTGGCGCTGCTGGGTCGTGCGCTGGGTCGCCTCGAGTCGTGGTATTGGTTCCATAGTCGAGGAGGCACGGTAGTGGCGCAAGTGGCGGTGCAGTTGCATGCACGAAGCATTCGGCGCGCCGGTTGCATGACGCGTGGGCCTGGGCCTCCATGCTGGGCGTGTTGGGAGTCGGAGAAGTGCGCCCACTTGGCGCGGTTGCATGCCGCCTGCATGGCTGCCCGCCCCTTTCGCCCGTTGGTCTGGGCAAAAGTGGAGAGTCGCTTGTAACCGCTGGGCGGTTGTACGCACCGCGCACGACGGTTTGGCTTCTTCTGCTCTGAGCCGGCTTGCATGACGTGTGGGACCCAGCCCCCGCGCCGCAGGGGAGGACCTTGGAGCATGTTGGAGAAGACTCAGCCCGCGACGGCTGGGGACGCAAGTAGGGAAAGTCGCCTTTAAAAGGAGGGTGACCCCCTTGGAAGGCGACCATGTCTTCGCGCTCCCTTATGCATCATGTCTTTCCACCTTCCAAGCCCCCGGATGGGGGATACCCGCCGTCTTTCTGCCTCGTTGTTGGAAGAATGCAACTCCGTGGGAGTTGGCAGCTTTCAGCCATCGTTCGGCTTCAAGGATTTTCATCACACAGCCTGGTTGCACCCCTCCGCTGGTGGTCACCCAAAACGGTGACCTCCAGCCCCTGGATGGGGAGAGGCAAGCTGGGCTATGATCTTGGCCCCGCCCTCAGCCTCGAGGGTGTTCGTCATCCTCGCTGGGGCGGGGAGCGAGGCGAGCCGGGGCTCTACCTCCCGCGCGGGCCGGCGGGCCACCTCTTCTTCCGGCTTCTGGTGGTGGCAACCATCCTCCAGCTCTGCGGAGGAGACGTCCTCCAGCCATGCCGGGGAAGGCGAACTATTGCTACCCAGCTAGGATGCAACATTCCGCCCTCTTCCTCGCTTTCGTGGCGAAGACGGGAGCGAGGACCTGCCGGTGATCTTTGGAGTGGCCCGCTCTTTGGCTTTAATAGCTGGTTCGCGTCCCTTGAGCGGGAACGCGAACGAGAGCCCTCCGGCGGCCGCGTCCGTCCTGGGACCATGGCTGCTGCTGCAGAGGTCGCTGGCGGGTCCCCCGATGCTCGTCGCCCCGCAGGCTCCCCGATGTGGAGGTTGTACATACCCGCGGGGACGGAACCAGAGTTCCGTCTATAATGGCACTTCGAATGCCAGTGTTTTTGTTCATTGTGGCTGTCGAGGCCTGAACATGTATGTAATTTTGGCACGGAGCCGTGTTTTTTCCTCATTTTCAAGCACTAAGACTCGCCTGTTGGTTGTCTGAACCGCTTCACCAAGCATGAGTCGCCCCGTGCAAAGGTGACGAGTGAGGTATCCGTATCCCGGAGGCGTAGGAGTCCCTCGGCTCGGTCAGCCTTGTTTCCCGAGGCTTCTCTTGCTCAGTTAAAGGAACCCCTCGGTTGCTCTTCGATGAGCCGAGGCCAGGGGTAGCGGTGTCAGCGCGGACAGAGGCAGAGTTAGCTTGAAAAGAAGACCTGGTCGGCCGGAGCCTGGCCGAGTCGTCCGTTAGCGGGACCGACGCCGGAATTGACCAGCCGAGGCCTCGGGTCGGGCTGACGTCCTTGGAGGACAGCTGGCCGGGGCCCCGGGGTGACCGGCCGAGCCGCCTGCTCGGGCCGGATTCCCGGAGAAGACCCTGGCGGCGACGGCCCGGGCTTTGTGATGACGTCGTCCTTCAGAGTGGAGATCTTCGGACCGCGTCGCCGTCCGAGGCTAGGTCGGACCTCGCCGAAGGTGTTGTTGACGCCGAGGGTGCTGCTGCTCCCTTCAAGCGTCAAAATCCGAGCCTGCAGGATCGGATTGTCTTGTAGCGTGTGTTTCCTGCGGCCGCCGAGGCCAAAACACACCCTCGCCGTGTTGTAAAGCTGCGTCTCTTTTCCTCTTGTTTCGAGCATCTGGACCTTTTTGTCGATAACAGAAATGTTTGTGCGAGCAAGAGTTGCTTCTCACGGAAGGTGACGAGTGAGGTATCCGTATCCCAGAGGCGTAGGAGTCCCTCGGCTCGGTCGGCCTTGCCGCTTACGCGCACTCTTACCCGTCCATGGGGTTCTGTCACCGACACAGTCGAGAAGGCTCGAAGAATCGCTTCGGCAGAAGAGCTTCCGAACGTGAAGACTTGTTCGGTCCGTGGAATCTCTTATCCGAACGTGAGTTACTTATCGCAGAAGGTGATGAGTGAGGTATCCATATCCCGGAGGCGTAGGAGTCCCTTGGCTCGGTCAGCCTTGGCTGCTTACGTGTACTCCGTCGTTTTCAGGATCCACTTTCGAAGTAGTCAAAAAGCACGAAAGACATTCTGGTAGAAAAGATCTTTTTTCGAGGAAAATTTTCGACGCAGAGGGGGTTCCCCCCTTTTAGCCCCCGAGGGAGGGTCGGACTTTGCCGAGGCAAGGTTGACCCTTCCTTGATGACTAAACTTTGCGTAGGAGCGAGGTATATGAACAACTTGAAAGCATATTAAGGGTAGAAGCGACGTAGCTGTTGGATGTTCCAAGCGTTGTTGTAGACCTCGCCTTGACTGTTGGCCAGCTTGTACGTTTCGGGCTTCAGAACTTGGGCGATGACGAACGGCCCCTCCCAGGGGGGCGTGAGCTTGTGCCGCCCTCGGGCGTCTTGTCGCAGCCGTAGCACCAGGTGGCCCACCTGGAGGTCTCGGGACCGGACCCCTCGGGCGTGGTAGCGTCGCAGGGACTGCTGGTACCGCGCCGAGTGTAGTAATGCCTTGTCCCGAGCCTCCTCCAGCTGGTCCAGCGAGTCATCTCGACTAGCTTGGTTGCTTTGGTCGGTGTAGGCCCTTGTCCTCGGGGAGCCGTATTCCAGGTCTGTGGGCAAGACAGCCTCGGCCCCGTAGACTAGGAAGAACGGCGTGAAGCCCGTGGCTCGGCTCGGCGTTGTCCTCAGACTCCAGACCACCGAGGGGAATTCCTTCATCCATTGCTTGCCAAACTTGTTGAGGTCGTTGTAGATCCGAGGCTTGAGCCCTTGTAGAATCATGCCGTTGGCACGCTCAACTTGCCCATTTGACATGGGGTGAGCTACGACGGCCCAGTCCACCCGGATGTGGTGATCCTCGCAGAAGTCCAGGAACTTTCTGCCGGTGAACTGGGTGCCGTTGTCGGTGATGATGGAGTTCGGGACCCCGAAACGATGGATGATGTTGGTGAAGAACGCCACCGCCTGTTCGGACCTGATGCTGTTTAGGGGTCGAACCTCGATCCACTTAGAGAATTTGTCAATGGCGACCAACAGGTGCGTGTAGCCCCTGGGTGCCTTCCGCAAGGGGCCGACGAGGTCTAGACCCCACACAGCGAAAGGCCAGGTGATGGGTATCGTCTGCAGAGCCTGAGCGGGCAGGTGGGTCTGCCTTGCGTAGAACTGACACCCTTCGTAGGTGCGGACAATTCTAGTGGCGTCGGCCACCGCCGTCGGCCAGTAGAAGCCTTGTCGGAAAGCATTCCCGACGAGGGCTCGAGGTGCTGCATGATGGCCGCAAGCCCCCGAGTGTATCTCTCGAAGGAGCTCCTGACCTTCGGTGATGGAGATGCATCGCTGGAGGATGCCTGAGGGGCTGCGGTGGTAGAGCTCCTTCCCATCTCCCAGGAAGACGAACGACTTGGCGCGCCGTGCCAACCACCGAGCTTCGGCTCGGTCGAGGGGTAGCTCTCCTCGGTGGAGATATTGCAGGTACGGGGTCTGCTAGTTTTGATCAGGCGTGACCCCGCTTTGCTTCCCATCGACGCGCAGCGTCTCGCCCTCGGGGGCCGAGGGTACCTCGGGCCGAACCGAGGGTGCCTCGGGCCAAACCGAGGGTGCCTAGGGCTGTGCCGAGGGTACCTCGGGCTGGGCCGAGGGCGCCTCAGGCTCGGGCGTGTCGTCGATCTTGACGGAGGGTTGATGCAGATCCCGGGAGAAGACATCCGGGGGAACCGTCGTTCGCCCCGAGGCTATTTTAGCCAGCTCATCCGCAGTCTCGTTGTAGCGCGGGGCGATGTGGTTGAGCTCGAGCCCGTAGAACTTGTCTTCCAGGCGCCGAACCTCATCGCAGTAGGCCTCCATCTTCGGGTCGCGGCAGTGGGAGTTCTTCATGACTTGGTCGATGACGAGCTGCGAGTCACCGCGAGCATCGAGGCGTCGGACCCCTAGCTCGATGGCGATCCGCAATCCGTTGACCAAAGCCTCATACTCGGCCACATTGTTGGACGTCGGGAAATGGAGGCGTAGCACGTAGCGTAGGTGCTTCCCGAGGGGCGCGATGAAGAGTAGGCCTGTGCCGGCTCCTGTCTTCATCAGCGACCCGTCGAAGAACATGATCCAGAGCTCCGGTTGGATCGGAGCTGTCGGTAGCTGAGTGTCGACCCATTCAGCCACGAAATCCTCCAAGACCTGGGACTTGATGGCCTTCCGAGGAGCGAACGAGATCGTCTCGCCCATGATTTCCACCGCCCACTTTGCAATCCTACCCGAGGCCTCCCGACACTGGATGATCTCCCCCAGGGGGAAGGATGACACCACAGTTACCGGATGAGACTCGAAGTAGTGTCGCAACTTCTGCCGTGTTAGGATCACCGCATACAGCATCTTCTGAACTTGTGGGTAGCGGATCTTGGTTTCAGACAGTACCTCGCTGACGAAGTAGACTGGCCTCTGAACGGGCAATGCATGCCCCTCTTCTTGCCTTTCGACCACAATCGCGGCGCTAACCACCTGAGTGGTCGCGGCGACGTAGACCAAGAGGGCTTCTCCGGCAGCTGGGGGCACCAAGATAGGCGCCTTCGTGAGGAGCGCCTTCAGGTTCCCGAGGGCTTCCTCGGCCTTCCTTAAGAGGCAGTACAGAGGTAGACCTCTTTCGCCGAGGCGTGAGATGAAGCGGCTCAGAGCCGCGAGACATCCCATGACCCTCTGTATGCCTTTCAAGTCCTTGATGGGCCCCATGCTGGTGATGCCTGCGATCTTCTCCGGGTTGGTTTCGATGCCCTGCTCGGAGACGATGAACCCCAAGAGCATGCCTCGGGGCACGCCAAAGACACACTTCTCGGGCTTGAGCTTGACGCCTTTCGCCTTGAGACATCGAAATGTCACTTCAAGGTCGGAGAGGAGGTCGGAGGCTTTCCTCGTCTTGACTACGATGTCATCGACGTAAGCCCCGATCGTGCGGCCAATGTGTTCGCCGAACACATGGTTCATGCACCGCTGGTACGTCGCGCCCGCATTCCTCAAGCCGAACGGCATGGTGATATAGCAGTACATGCCGAAGGGTGTGATGAAAGAAGTCGCGAGCTGGTCGGACTCTTTCATCCTGATTTGATGATACCCTGAGTAGGCATCGAGGAAAGACAGGGTTTCGCACCCAGCAGTGGAATCCACGATTTGATCGATGCGAGGCAGAGGGTAGGGAACCTTTGGACATGCTTTGTTCAGACCAGTGTAGTCTACACACATCCGCCATTTCCCCCCTTTCTTTCTCACAAGCACAGGGTTGGCAAGCCATTCGGGATGGAATACCTCTTTGATGAACCTTGCCGCCATTAGCTTGTGGATCTCCTCGCCTATGGCTCTGCGCTTCTCCTCGTCGAATTGGCGCAGAGGCTGCTTGACGGGTCGGGCTCCGGCTCGGATGTCCAGCGAGTGCTCAGCGACATCCCTCGGTATGTCGGGCATGTCCGAGGGACTCCACGCGAAGACGTCAGTGTTCGCGCGGAGAAAGTCGACGAGCACTGCTTCCTATTTGGGTTCGAGCCAGGAGCCGATCCGGATCTGCTTGGAGGCGTCGCCGCTGAGGTCGAGGGGGACGGCCTTAACCGTCTCCGCTAGCTCGAAGTTGCCAGCATGATGTTTCACGTCTGGGACCTCCTTAGAGAGGCTCTCCAGGTCGGCGATGAGGGCCTCGGACTCGGCGAGGGCCTCGGCGTACTCCACGCACTCCACGTCGCATTCGAACACGTGTTTGTACGTGGGGCCGACGGTGATGACCCCGTTGGGGCCCGACATCTTGAGCTTCAGGTAGGTGTAGTTGCGGACGGCCATGAACTTCGCGTAGCATGGTCTTCCCAGCACCGCGTGGTAGGTTCCTCGGAACCCGACCACCTCAAACGTCAGGGTCTCCCTTCAGAAGTTGGAGGGTGTTCCGAAGCAGACGGGAAGGTCGAGTTGTCCGAGGGGCTGGACGCGCTTCCCGGGAATGATCCCATGGAAGGGCGCAGCGCCTGCCCGGACGGAGGACAGATCGACACACAGGAGCCCGAGGGTCTTGGCGTAGATGATGTTGAGGCTGCTGCCTCCGTCCATGAGGACATTGGTGAGCCTGATGTCGCCGATGATGGGGTCGACGACGAGCGGGTATTTCCCCGGGCTCGGCACATGGTCAGGGTGGTCGGCTCGGTCGAAGGTGATGGGCTTGTCGAACCAGTCTAGATAGACTGGTGCCGCCACCCTCACCGAGCAGACCTCCCGGCGCTCTTGCTTGCGGTGCCGAGCCGAGGTATTCGCCGCTTGCCCACCGTAGATCATGAAGCAGTCGCGAACCTCGGGGAACTCTCCTGCCTAGTGATCTTCCTTCTTGTCGTCGTCGCGGGCCCTGCCACCCTCCGCGGGTGGCCCGGCCCTGTGGAAGTGGCGCCGAAGCATGACGCACTCCTCAAGGGTGTGCTTGACGGGCCCCTGGTGATAGGGGCACGGCTCCTTGAGCATCTTGTCGAAGAGGTTGGCACCTCCGGCGGGTTTCTGAGGGTTTTTGTACTCGGCGGCGGCGACAAGGTCCGCGTCGGTGGCGTCGCGTTTCGCTTGCGACTTCTTCTTGCCCTTCTTCTTGGCGCCGCGCTGAGTTGACGCCTCGGGGGCATCTTCGGATGGGCGGCCCTAGGGCTGCTTGTCCTTTCGGAAGATAGCCTCGACCGCCTCCTGGCTGGAGGCGAACTTGGTGGCAATGTCCATCAGCTCGCTCGCCCTGGTGGGGGTCCTGCGACCCAGCTTGCTCACCAGGTCGCGGCAGGTGGTGCCAGCGAGGAACGCGCCGATGACATCCGAGTCGGTGATGTTGGGCAGCTCGGTGCGCTGCTTCGAGAATCGCCGGATGTAGTCCCGGAGAGACTCTCCCGGCTGCTGTCGGCAGCTTTGGAGGTCCCAGGAATTCCCGGGGTGCACGTACGTGCCCTGGAAATTGTCGGCGAAAGCTTGGACTAGGTCGTCCCAGTTGGAGATCTGCCCCGGAGGCAGGTGCTCCAACCAGGCGCGGGCGGTGTCGGAGAGAAACAGGGGGAGGTTGCGGATGATGAGGTTGTCATCATCCGTTCCACCCAGTTGGCAGGCCAGACGGTAGTCCGCGAGCCACAGTTCCGGTCTCGTCTCCCCCGAGTACTTTGTGATAGTAGTCGGGGGTCGGAACCGGGTCGGGAACGGTGCCCGTCGTATGGCCCGGCTGAAGGCCTGCGGATCGGGTGGTTCGGGCGAAGGACTCCGATCCTCCCTGATGTCGTAGCGTCCCCCACGCCTGGGGTGGTAGCCTCGGCGCACCCTCTCGTCGAGGTGGGCTCGACGGTCGCGATGATGGTGCTCGTTGCCGAGGCGACCCGGGGCCACATGCGCTGTGTTGCGCGTGCGCCCGGTGTAGGCCGAGGCTTCCCGCATGAATCGAGAAGTCGCGACATGAGGTTCCGAGGGGTACCCCTGCCTTCGGGAGGCGGAGCTCTCGGCCCGTCGGACCGCGGCGCCTTCCAGGAGATTCTTGAGCTCTCCCTGGATTCGTCGCCCCTCGGTGGTTGATGGCTCTGGCATCGCGCGGAGGAGCATTGCTGCTGCAGCCAGGTTCTGGCCAACCCCACAAGATGCGGGTGGCGGCCTGACCCTGACATCGTCGGCGATGTGGTGCTGGAAGCCCTGGGGTAGATGACGTATTTCTCCGGCCGGAGGCTGGCCCACCCATGCCTGCCCGACGTCCCGGCGGATCGGCTCAAGCGCTCCTGCTCCCTCGTCGAGCCTGGCCTGCACCCCGCGGATTTGCTCGAGCTGTGGGTCATGGCCCCCCGCCTGAACGGTGACCATAGCTAGCTCCCGTGGGATGTCAACGCGAGGCACCGGCCTAGGGAGATCACCGTCCTCCGGCATGCCGAGATGGTTGCCTTCGGAGGGACCCCCTAGATCGACGTGGAAGCATTTGCGACTTGGGCCACAGTCCTCGTCGCCGAGGCTACAACTACCGTCGGAACAGTCGGAAAGGCAGTAGTCGCATGCGGTCATGAAGTCCCGCATGGCACTGGGGTTGCCAAGTCCAGAGAAATCCCAACAGGAGCTAGGCTCGTCGTCTTCCTCGGACCCAGAGGGCCCGTAGGTCGAGACGTTCGTCAGCCGGTCCCAAGGTGACCGCATACGAAACCCCAGAGGGTTTGGACTCGCCCCTACGAGAGCGCTCGCCAAAGCGGAGCCGCTAGGCGGGTTGAGGCTGAATCCAAATGACGTGGGATGGGAATCGGTCGGTACCTCTTGGTCGACGAGCGGCGATAAAGTCACGTCGGGGACTGACTGCACCGTCGTCTCAGGTACGAGGGTGACACCCAGCAAGCCTTCCGCGAGCGTGCTGGCGTCGTCCGTTTGCTCGGGATTGGCGTGTTGCGGGGAGACGACGCTCGTCTTCATCTCAAGCGCGAGGTCGATGCCCGGTGCGCCCCCCGTTGGGGCGCCGGGGCCATCGACTCGCTCGACAGCCGACGAGGCGCTGCCTCTTGCTTGGCCTTGGTTGCCCCGCCTCTTCCTCCGTTGGCGGGGGAGAGGACGTGGCGAGCTCGAATGTTGTTCTTCCACCACGCGGGGAAGATGTCGTCGATTCCGCCGCCGGCGGGCGGGCTGTCGGCCGCCATTGTCGCTGTTGTCCGGCAGTGGAAGGAGTATCATGTCGTAGCTGCCGTCGAGGGACATGAACTCAAGACTCCCGAAATAGAGCACCGTCCCGGGTTGTAGAGGTTGCTGGAGACTGCCCATCTGGAGCTTGACGGGAAGCTGTTCGTCAACACGCAGCAGGCCCCTACCTGGCGCGCCAACTGTCGGCGTTTCGAGACCGGGGGGTCCCTAAGCCGACGAGTGAATGTCGCAGCGTGCCCCAGCCCAGATGGGTCGAGCGTGAGGCCGAGCGCGAAGGGGGGAAAGTGAGGCGGCCGGAGACCGGCGTGAGAGAGGTGGGAATCCTGCGGCCTTCGTGTTCGTCCCGCGCCCAGGTCGGGTGCGCTTGCAGTAGGGGGTTACAAGCGTCCACGCGGGAGAGGGAGCGAGCGGCCTCACGCGAGCGCCTGTCTCGTCCTCGTCCCCGCGCGGCAAACCCTCTCTAAGAGGGCCCTGGTCCTTCCTTTTATAGGCGTAAGGAGAGGATCCAGGTGTACAATGGGGGGTATAGCAGAGTGCTACGTGTCTAGCGGAGGAGAGCTAGCGCCCTAAGTACATGTCGTCGTGGCAGCCGGAGAGATTTTGGCACCCAGCTGGTGTGATGTCGTGGCTGTCGGAGGAGTGCTGGAGCCTGGCGGAGGGACAGCTGTCGAAGCTGTTGAGTCCCTGCTGACGTCCTCTTGCTTCCGTAAGGGGGCTGAGAGCCGCCGTCGTCACCGAGTGTGCGGGGCGCCATCATTGCCTATTTGGTGGAGCGAGCCAGATGGGACACCGGTCTTGTTTCCCGTGGCCCGAGTTAGCTCGGGGTAGGGTGATGATGGCGCCTCCTGTTGACGTGGCCGGTTTGCGCCCTAGGTTGGGCGATGTGGAAGCTCCTCCGAAGCCGAGGTCGAGTCTGTCTTCCGTGGCCGAGGTCGAGTCCGAGCCCCTGGTTCGGGCGAGGCGGAGACCGTCGGCTGAGGCTAGGGCGGAGTCCGAGCCCTGGGGTCGGGCGGAGCGGAGTTCGTCGTCTTCTGGGGCTGAGCCCAAGTCCGAGCCCTGGGTCGGGCGGAGCGGAGTTCGCCGTCTTCCGGGGCTTAGCCCGAGTCCGAGCCATGGGTCGGGCGGAGCGGAGTTCGCCGTCTTCCGGGGCTTAGCCCGAGTCCGAGCCCTGGGTCAGCCGGAGCGGAGTTCGCCGTCTTCCGGGGCTTAGCCCGAGTCCGAGCCCTGGGTCGGGCGGAGCGGAGTTCGCCGTCTTCCGGGGCTTAGCTCGAGTCCGAGCCCTGGGTCGGGCGAAGCGCAGCTTCCTATGGTGCCTGCGGCCGGGCCTGACTGCCTGTCAGCCTCACTCTGTCAAGTGGCACCACAGTCGGAGCGGCGCAGGCGGCGCTGTCTTTCTGTCAGGCCGGTCAGTGGAGCGGCGAAGTGACGGCGGTCACTTCGGCTCTGTCGGCTGGGGGGCGCGCGTCAGGATAAAGGTGTCAGGCCACCTTTGCATTAAATGCTCCTGCGATTTGGTCGGTCGGTGCGGCGATTTGGTCAGGGTTGCTTCTTGGCGAAGACAGGGCCTCGGGCGAGCCGGAAATATGTTCGCCGCTGGAGGGGGCCTCGGGCGAGACGGAGATCCTCCGGGGTCGGCTGCCCTTGTCCGAGGCTAGGCTCGGGCGAGGCGTGATCGAGTCCCTCGAATGGACTGATCCCTGACTTAATCGTACCCATCAGGCCTTTGCAGCTTTATGCTGATGGGGGTTACCAGCTGAGAATTAGGAGCCTTGAGGGTACCCCTAATTATGGTCCCCGACATGATCAAAGCATAGTTACTTAAGCAAAGTTGTTCTCCTATTATAGCTCTAGACTTTTGATGTGTTGACCCTAGGCAAATTCTTTGTATTTTTAGAACTACAGAGCTCCAAAGGCAGCCATGTTCACTGATTTTCAGACTTAGCCACATGAGAGGTGTAGAGTGGCTTTTTGCAAATAAGCCCAAATCTCATGATTTGATTTGAAAATCTTCAAATATGTGAACCATATGATTTGAGGTACCCTAATACCTTGGTTTTTGCACTTGGGTCCAAAAGTGTGCAAAATTTACATATATCCCCTAGGGTTTCAATTTGGGGTTTTTAATGGTCTTTTTAGGGTTTCTGGCACTTCTAGGGTATTGATGCTATCAAAGTCCATTAAAGGTGATATCTTATGACCATTTCTAATAAGTTTTGAGATTTTAACTCATTTAGGTTTTATTCACACCCTAAGCCTATTTTAGGGTTAAGTACCCTACCCTAGGGTTTCACCCATGATCAGTTTCATCAATATAACTTGTTTGAAATTTTTGCCTAGTGAATGCACTCTAAGTGTAACAATCACATGATATGCTAATGCTCATGATGTTATGCTCAAGTTTGAGTGGCAGTAACACCAGGGGTGTTACAGCAACTGACTACGGAACCAGATTGGTATTGGACAATCGTGACTAAAGTCGTCAATCTTTATTCCCATTTGATTGGTCTAGTGAGAGGGCCTTTAGTATCGATTCTTGGCTCGAACCAGTACTAAAAGGTCCCTCTTTAGTCTCCATTCTTGGTTTGAATCCTTACTTAAAAATAGAACTAGTACTAAAGTATCGTGGGACGAATTAGTGTAATAGTTAAGACTTCCGAGTAGCTCCTCCAGGTCTCGGGTTCGATCCCCTCGGAGATGAATTTCAGGCTTAGTTAAAAAAAATCCCATCGCTGTGCCCCACTCGATCCCGGGTTACTTTGCAAAGTGGGCAATGATGCCATGCTAGTGTTGGGGGATAGGGTTCGGGAATTTTCTCGGTCGAGACCATGTTTCGATCTCTTTTTAATATAATACCAATAGGGCGGTCTTTCCCTCCCTGATCGAGTTTTTTTAAGTATCGTGGGAATTTTTATTTTATATATTTACAAATTGATATGTATATATACACATTAGTTAATATACATGTATATTTATATATATACATACATATGTATGTACTAATTAATATATGTGTCGGGTATCTAGGAATAGGGTACTCGGGAGAAGCCCATAAATCCTTCATGACCTTTGTCTAAAGTGATGAAGGTATGTCCTTGTAATGCCCAAGTTATAAATTATATTAAAGGAGAGAGAGATCTCTTATGTATTTTTCCACTGTTCAACTAAACATGTGAACACCACATCGAGAAGCAAGTAAACAACTAATAGTATTGAAAATAATCGTGCATCATGTTGGTTTTGTTGTATGTGCATCTAGTAAAAATAATAACCACAATAAGGAAATAAATTAATGTCCAAATTGGAGATTTAATATCTATTTGGAATATTTACGAGTGGGAAAGTAACAAAGAAAAGAAAAGAAAGGAGAAAGAAACTCTATAACCCATAATGGTTTGATCAAAAGATACATTCGAAAATGAGTACAAATTCAACATAGTTCAAATTCAAAGTTGAATTTCTAAATACAGAGAAAAGGAACAGAAAAAGAAAAAAAAAGAAAATGAATTCAAGCTTCTTGGGTCGTGATCCGCTACATTCGGCTCAGGAATGAACCGGCTCGTCCCGCGGGTGCGCGTGCGCCCGGCATCGTTGCGCAACTGGCAGGCGGGCCCGGTCTGGCAGCCCCTTTGTGCGGTCACGTTCTTCCGCCCCCGTGCCTCTGCCACACGGTCCCATGTGTTAGTTTGCCTGTGGATCTTCCTCACGCGCGGACTTCGTCAGCTCAGTTCCAGTCAACCGCCCTCCGAGCATGGCGGGCATGCCGACGAAGCAGGGATGGCTCGTGGCCAAACCCGTCCCCACCTCGCCGCTATAAGATCGCAACAAACCATAGCCAACCTTCCCTTTGTCCATCTCTGCACGCCCTACCAGAAGCACCGTGAAGATAGTGTAAGGGAGGCCACTATTGGTGACTCGAATCCTAGGAGAAATCTCGGCCACGATTGTGACGTGCGGCAGAGCGTCTGGCCGGCGGGGCGGACTTCACATCGAGCCACAGATGGGGATTCTCCTGTGCGTCATGTTGTTGTGCCCCGCGACAGTGGTATGCGTGCAGCTGCCGGGGAATGCGAGAGATAGGAGAGAGAGGGAGAATGGGTCTGCCGCCATGACCCGGCACCGCACCTCCTCTGACCTCTGGTGCACGGCTGCCCCTATTGCCACCGTCGTTTGAGTGCTGCTGGGTGGTCGGGCGCGTTCGCCTGGGTGCACCGGTGGTCGGAAGAACCGCAGTGCCTCCGCACGGACTTGGGGCTTCCACGTCAGGCGGTGGCCGGCGCGAGGGATCTCTGGTGAGTGCAACTTCTTCGTTTCCCATGTCAATATCCCATAGCGACGCTACTCCGTGGGCGGGGGAAATCCATGGCTTGGTTAGTCACGGGCTGGGAGCGGTGCGGCGCCGTTGTCGCCATGCCGGAGATAGGAGGCGCGACCATTACCGTAGATGGCGATATCGACGGCACAGTTGTTGCAGCACAATAAGGTTTGCCTGAAGGAGGGCGCGTGGCCGTAGGATCTCAGCGAATCGGTCCCAGACGGCGGATGGCGCTGCTCGTGCGATGGATTCCACCGCGGGGAAGGCTCTGTGTCGTCGTGTTTTGGCGTGAGGTGGAAGAAGGTGCAAGGACCATTCTATTTAGATTGAGTGGATGAGATTAGATCGCGACAAGCTTCGATCCAGACCATCGACGTTGCAGCGAACAGATAGGATTGTGTGGGAGTGTATCCCCTTCGCTCATTAAATCCGGACCTTCGATCTAATATCGGGTGGATGCAGATAGATCACGCGGTAATAAAACCCTGTCCATTGATCTCGGATCCTTCGGACCCGATGGCATATCGTTTCATGAAGTGGCCGGTTGAATTAGAGTCGTCGGCCTCTGATCCAACGACTCTGATTACAGGATACCCCTTTGCTGAGCTAATTTTGTAAAAGAGACCCCGACTTTTTAAGAAAACAACCCGCCGTCCACTGCGTAGTATTCTGAGTCTTAGAAAATTATACGCAGATGCCCTGGTCTTTTATACAAAATTGAGGCGCAGTCCAGGAATTAAATAAAACATGAAAAATAGAGTTAGAAATTGATTTTAGGTATAAAAAATAATTGTAAAACTTGTATAAATCATATTTAATTCATATCTTGTCCAAATTGACCCATTTTAGTTCCTATAATTTTGTAAGATTATTGTTTATCAATTAGTACCACTGTTTTGACATGAATGTTACAATAAAATTTATATCCTATTTAATCTTGTACAAAACACATAAAACCTTCAGAAATTCATAACTTAAAATATATAACTCCAAATTGATTCATAGCATTTATTTTGTTTAAGTATTGTTTATCACCTGGTATCTTTGTCTAACCATGAAACTTAATTTAAAATTATCCACATGAATAACTCTATTATAGGCATTAAATAACTTCAGAAAATCATAACTTAATAACCCTAACTCCGATTTTAGTGGTTTTTGAACCCGCGATCTTGTAGCGACATGTAGATTATTATTATTGAGTCTGTTCTTATCATTGGTGTGATGATAATTTTATCTATACCATGTTTGTTTGTATTGCTACGACTAGCGCGAGGACACGTGTCATCTGAAAAGCAAGTTGGTACCTAGAATCTCAAGTGCCACGCAAGTTGTGCCCTTGACCACTTTTGTAACCCAATAATTTTCTTTATAATCATTTACCACGCATAGGTTTAATTTTGATGGGACCCAATAGGTCACCCTAGTCTATTTATCCTGATTACCTTGTTTACCCCTGAATCATTTGGGTAGTTTTGCTATTGCTTTACATGGTTTTGGGATAAATATTTCATTATATCCATGTTCCAGTTATTTTGTTATTCTATTTATGTTCATGTCAAGATCATTAATGTTAATTGGAACATGGAGCTTAACTTGAGAAACACGTGCCACCACAAGGGTTTAATGGGACGCCCTTGGCCAACTAACTAGGAAAGCTAGTGGAAGACTACCTTACCCGAAAGGGGCAAGGGCAGTAGAGGATTGCATGCAAGGAGGTTCTCGGGTTAATTTTGCCACGATGGCGGTCAGACGGGGGATTCTTGCAAGTGCTCTTCCCATAAACTGTAGCGGGTTTTCAGAAGCCAGTGGAACTTTGTAAAGGCCTCGTAGTGTATCCCTAGCCATTCACCTCGGTAGTGTCTAAGGGTCTAGCTAACCCTGGCGACATGGAATACACGACTTGTGGGTACATGGTACCACCTCTGCAGAGTGTAAAACTAGTATACTAGCCGTGCTCGCGGTCATGAGCAGCTCAGGACTCTCTGATGATTAATTTATGGAACTTAAATTTAATTTGTCATTTGCATTTGCATGGGATTATTATGAATTTTGTTCTATTACTTTATTTAAGGTTTGGTATTTACTTACATCTAGTAATTGCTAATAAAATTTTGACCAACTTATAAAAGCAATGCTCAGCTTTAACCTCTATTGTTGATCAGCCTTACACTTCATGAACTCCCATCTTTGGTGAGTTCATGCCACATTATTCCCCACAACTTGTTAAGCGATGAACATGTGTGAGCTCACCCTTGCTGTCTTACACCCCCCTCAGGTGAAGATCAGGTGGTTCAGGAGGAGCCTCAAAGCGAGGAGTTCGATCTAATCTAGGTGGCGTTTCCCAGTTGACTTCTGCGCCAAGGACGATCCTTAGTTTATTTTATATTTATCTTTTATTTTGTAAGACTTCCGCTATATAATAAATAATCTGATTATTGTGACATTTATTTCTATACAGACTATTATTATATATGTTGTCTTCTTTGGCGCATGTATGAGATGCACCCAGCTTTGTCCATTAAAGCCCGGGTGTGACAGTCCTTCATGACCTTTGTCTGAAGATCATTATATCCGAGAGGAGATAATGTTTCGAAGGACGAAGGTCTTTAACCATTAACAATTGTGTTTCCGTGTTCTTGATCTATAGCATTTGAGAACAAGTGACCAACATTGGCGCCCACCTCCGGTGAACTCACTTCCACAATTGCGACGATGGCTTCGCAAAGCAACCAAGTTGTGGCATCTTCGGCTACGAAGCTGGCGCTCCCAATCAGAGGTGGCTCAAGTTCTGAACCAGCCAACAAGAAACAGAAGAAGGAAGCACAGAGAAGGGTACAACATGATGGAGTGCAAGGACCCTTCATCAAGTCGAAGTGGTCTCATATTCCAATCACCTTCTCTCAGGAAGACCATTAGCTTAAAGATTATCCTCACAACGATGCAATGGTCATATCTTGTGTCATCAAGGGATTTTTGGTACATAATGTCTTAGTGGACACAGGCAGTGCAGCGGATATCATCTTTGCGAAGGCTTTTAGGCAAATGCAAGAGCCAGATGACAAGATACATGACGTAACACACCCTCTTTGTGGTTTCGGAGGAAGGCAGATCATGGCACTTGGTAAGATAACAATGCAGGTCACCTTCGGTTACGTCAACAACACAAGGACAGAGCAGGTTGTCTTTTGATATTGTTCATATGGAATATCCATACAATGCAATCATTGGTCGAGGGACGCTTAATGCCTTCGAAGCAATACTCCACCCAGCATACCTCTGCATGAAGATACCTTCGGAGCAAGGGCCCATTGTTGTACATCGGAGTCAAGAAGCTGCCAGGAGAGCCTAAGGAAGTTGGACAGATTTGAAGGCTATCCATAATATAGATTAAGCCGAAGCTTATCAGCAGTATAAGCATGAAAGAGAAAAGACTGCTTCGGCAGATCAACCAAAGTCTATGCTTTTGTGTGAAGATATAGCTGAGCAGAAAGTGCTGTTGGGATCTCAACTATCTGATGAGCAAGAGAAGACCTTGATAAGATTTTTGTTTAACAACAAAGATGTTTTTTCTTGGACAGCTAATTATCTCTGTGGCGTCAATAGAGACATTATTGAGCACTCACTCAATGTGGACCCGTCCTTCAGACCAAGAAAGTAGAGGCTTCAGAAAATGTCCGATGATAAAGCCGAAGATGCACGAAATAAAGTGAAAAGACTTCTAAGTGTCGGCGTTATTGGAGAAGTAACATACCCAGAGTGGCTGGCCAACACTGTCATGGTAAAGAAAGCTAACGGAAAATGGAGAATGTTTATTGACTTTACAGATCTCAACAAGGCATGTCCGAAGGATGAATTCCCGTTGCCAAGTATAGATTCCCTAGTGGATGCAGCAGCTACTTCAGAACTCATGAGCTTATTGGATTGCTACTTAGGTTATCATCAAATCTGGATGAAAAAGGACGAAGAGCCGAAGATAAGCTTCATAACTCCTAGTGGCACCTATTGTTATCTCCAGATGCCTGAGGGGCTCAAGAATGCTGGAGGAAGTTTCAGCAGAATGACTGCCAAAGTTCTTCACTCCCAAATTGGTAGAAATGTGCTAACATATGTCGATGATATCATAGTAAAGAGCACAAAACAAGAGAACCATGTCGCTGATTTGCATGAGACATTTGCCGATTTCACACAAGCTGGTCTTAAGTTAAATCCAGAAAAATGTGTCTTCGGAGTGAAGAAGGGCAAGTTTCTTGGCTGCCTGGTATCGACAAAGGGTATTGAAGCTAACCCAAGCAAAATCGAAGCTATCCTTCGGATGGAGCCGCCAAATTCAAAAAGGGGGCTCAAAGGTTAGCAGGAAGGCTGGCATCACTGAATAGATTCATTTCAAGATCAGCAGAGATGAACCTGCCTTTCTTTGAAATATTGAAATCAGCCGAAGTCTTCCAATGGGGTCCAGCCCAGCAGAAAAGCCTTCGAGGAGCTGAATCAGTACTTGGTAGATCTAACAACTCTAACCACACCTTCATCAGGGACCCCATTACTTCTATATGTGGCTGCTTCCCATGCTGCGATTAGTGCGGCACTTGTACAAGAGAAACAAGATGGCCAAATAAAAAAGCAAGCACCGGTATACTTCGTCTCCGAAGTACTTAGTCCATCAAAAAAGAATTACACAGAATTGGAGAAGGTATTGTATGGTGTATTGATGGCCTCCAGGAAGCTTTGACATTACTTCCAAGCATATCACATAATAGTGCCTTCATCACAACCCCTAAAGGACATAATGAGGAACAGAGAAGCTACAGGAAGGGTCGGAAAATGGGTCGCAGAATTCAATGAATTCACCATTGATTATGTACATAGGTCTTCGATTCAATCCCATGCGTTAGCAGACTTCATTGCTAATTGGACACCATGGGCTCAGGATGAAGAAAGAATAAATGATGCTGAAACTTGAACGGTATTTTGTGATGGGTCTTAGGGAACCTTCGGTGCAGGGGCAGCTGCCGTTCTAGTTGCACCATCCAAAGTCAGAACCTGTTAAGAAGTAAATTGGACTTCAGCTGCACAAATAATATTGCAGAGTACGAAGCCCTTCTCTTCGGGCTTCGGAAACTTAAGGCAATGGGTATAAGAAGGGCGATTCTCAAGACTGATTCACAAGTTATATCGGGTCATGTGGACAAAAGCAGCAAGGCATGAGACCCGAAGCTTGAAAAATATCTAGATGCAGTACGAAGGTTGGAAGCCTCTTTTGAAGGTTTCTCTATAAAGAACATCCCAAGGGGAGAAAATGAGCATGTAGACTTATTAGCCAAATCGGTGGCACAGGGTCTCCCGCTACATTTAGAAGTATTTTTGAAACAATAAAAGAACCATCAGTTGAGCTCATGGAAAGAGCGGTGCTCACAATTTCATCGATACATAGTGAAGATTGGAGGACTGAGATTGTATCTTTCCTCTAGGCAACTGTTTTTCGGATGACGAAGTTTACAATAAAAGAATGGAAGCAAGGACAAGACCATATGTAATAATAGAAGGGGAGTTATACAAGCACGGAGTTTGCTCTCCGTTGCTCAAGTATTTGACCAGAACCGAAGGGCAAGAATTAATGAAAGAGATACATGCAGGACTATGTGGGGCCCACATTGGGTCTAGGCCCCTGCTGGGGAAGGTTTTTAGACAAGGTTTCTACTGGCTGAAGGCAGCTTTGGTTGTAGCAAAATTAGTACAAAAATGTGAAAATTGCCAAAGATGCGCCAGAGACCAGAAGCAACCTTCGTCTTTGACCCAACTAATACATCCAACTTAGCCACTGCAAAGATGGGGATTAGATCTTTTAGGACCACTCCCACCGGCACAAGGCAACTTGAAATATGTTGTGGTGGCAGTGGAATATTTTTCTAAGTGGATTGAAGCAAAGCCTTTGGCTACAATAACTTCGGCCATAATACAGAAATTCTTCTGGCAAAACATCGTTTGTCGCTTTGGCGTTCCGAAGGCTATCACCGTTGATAATGGAACTCAGTTCGATGTCGAAACTTTCAAAACCTTTTGTATCCAAATTGGTACAAAAATACACTTCGCATTAGTGAGGCATCCGGAGTCAAATGGATTGGTAGAAAGGGCAAATGGAATTATAATAACAGGAATAATGAAGTCAATCTTCAATCAGCCCAAGGGAAAGTGGCCAGATGAATTAATAAAAGTGGTTTACAACCGCAACACTACTGTATCAAGGTCGACAGGATTTACTCCGTTCAAGCTTTTGTTCGGTGACAAAGCGATTACACCGGAAGAAGCAAGAACGGGTTCAATAAGAACTTTAGCTTCAACAGAGGCCGAAGGTGACTGCTAAGTAACAAAGGATACCATAGAAGGGACCAGACTTCAAGCCATAGAGCACATTAATAAATACCAGTCCGAAACAGTCAAATGGCGTGACAGAAAAGTAAGATTGAAAAATATAAAGCCAGGTCATTTGGTTCTTCGAAGTGTGGCCAACCCTGATACAGTGGGGAAGCTTTAGCTTAAGTGGTAAGGTCCCTTTCTGGTTGTATCTTCGTCAAGACCTAGCTCTTACAGGTTGAAAGACATGGACGACAATGACATTCCAAGATCTTGGAACGCAGATGAGCTTTGAAGATATTATGTGTAAATAATGTAATTTTCTTATTTTTCCCCTATGGCACCCTTTTCATTTCAAGAGGGGAGAAAGGTTTTTAACGGGGCCATAGGTTGTAATTTTCATTCTTTGTTTACGCCTATGTAAGACAAGGGCCAAATTCCTCCATATGTAAAATGTAACATCAGGATCCACACCATCGAGTGCAAAAAGAACAGGGAGAAGCTCAAAAGTCGTCCCTAAGGGGATGCAAAGCTAAAATGTCACCTAAGAGGTGAAGAAGCTACAAAGACGTTCCTAAGGGAGCGCAGAGTAAGTTCTAAAGCTCAAAAGTCGTTCCTAAGGGAATGCAGAGCCAAGATATCACCTAAGTAAAAGGTGAAGAAGCTCCAAAGTCGTTCCTAAGTGGATGCAGAGCTTAGCTCCAAAGTCGTTCCAAGGGAATGCAAAGCTGAAATACCACCTAAGTAAAAGGTGAAGAGACTCCAAAGTCGTTCCTAAGGGGATGCCGAGTCTGGGTGTATTTTTGGCATACATTTGCACAATTCATCACATCATTTTTTGCATATATACAAACATTCACAAGACATTCGTAAGATCATCATCATGACATAAAGCAGAGACATTAATAAGAAAGACAGAAGATGTCTGTCCCCAGTGACAAAATGCTTCGTTGAGTACGAAGATCCTACGTATCAGAGAAAATAAGGGAAGGTATTGTAACACCTCAGGTGTTACTTAGGGTTTTCACTTAAGACTACACAAGTAAGCCCATCATCACATGTGACTTAACTTGAGTAAAGGAATTCAAACTTGGAAATCAAGATCCTAAATAAGTGCAACCTATCTTAGATGTCATGCCTTGGCTTACCATGCACATAGAAGGGGGAGAAATTGCCCAAAACCCTAATGCACCCCCTATGGACAATTGGAGTACTATAAGTAAGTATGACCCAAAAAGCTATGAAAACCACATGATCATGACTTGGGCCAATTATAAAAGATGCAGTACACTTAATACCCTACAAATGATAGTAAGAAAGTGACCCCAAAAATAATTCAGAAAAACCCCAAAAGGTTCATCCAAAGGGTTGAGCACAAAAGAAAAATCAAAATTTTTCTAAGTCCAAAACCAACCCTTGGCCAAAGATCAAACATGTTCACCCTCATTCAAACTTCAAAACCATTTGACCCAATTGACAAAGTGGCGCCAAAATACCTCTAGAATACCCTGGAGAAAGTTGAACCCCACCCTAAGTCGTTTGACATGACGTGGCGTAGCTTTTGTCCCGGTTTGGATAGCTAGGACAGAGGCAACTTCTCACCCCTATATCTCCCTACCCCGACCGTATCTTGGCTTGGGACTTACATCAAAAAGGTAGGATATGGTGCAGGGAAGAGACCGTACACAGTGGTTTTGCCAAGATTTGCATGCTAAGGTGCTCAAATCGGCCGTTGAACCATGGCAGAAGCAAGCACACACGTGTTCGACGCGGGCTGACACTCGGGGGCGCGCTCAGAGCACGCCCGTGCGCGAACCCCCACGCGCTCGCGGCCGCCCATGACCACGCCCGCACCATGGCTATAAAGCCCACCCCAGTGCCCGGCTATCTTCCCCGTTGCATCCTCTGTCCCGCGCCGAACTCCCCGGAGCTCGCCCATAGCTCCGGCGACCTCTCCGCAACCCGCCAGAGCCGCCCGAGGACAACCACCGTGGCCGAACTGTTTCCCGCCCTCCTCTGCTCGATCCAAGCCCCCAGGTAGCTTCCCTATGAGGCCGTGAAGCTTGCCAAAGCTTGAACCAAGGACCCCCGCCACCGGAGAGGCGCAATCGCGCTCGCCGGAGTTCGGAACCCCGCCGACGCACGTGGACTGGGTGAGTCTCTGCGCCATTTGCCGATTCACTGCACACATAGCCTCTACGTCATCCCATGGAGCTCATAGTGCCGTTTAATTGAACTAGATCGTCGTGGTTAGGCCGGAGCTCTCGCCGCCGACGAGTTCACCCGCCTGCGCGCGTGGACCGGTCAATTCCGGCCACCCCCGCCGTCGAGCCGTACCTCGCTGTGACCGCCAGGACCTCCCGAAGCCAACCCCGCCTCTCGCCGGACCTCTCTCGCCGCCGGTAAGCCGCGCCGCCCTATTCCTTTCCGTGGTTACTGTTTACATAAGGGGAGTGACCTCGATGGAGAAGAAGAAAAGGCCAGGGGGTTTTGTGCGCTGTCAGCGACTCAGGGGAATAGTAGAGCAGGGGTATAACTGAAAGGATTAGTTTAGGAAGAACCCAGGGTCTTCGGTGCAAAGTGAATTTCCAGAAAACCTTTTGTTATTTCTGGTTTAAATACAAACAGAACTTGAAAAATTCATAACTTCACTTTTGTTTACCCAAATCGAGTCAAACTAATTTTGCCAGATCCTAAATAAGTTAAACTATTGAGGAAAACTATAAAACCCCCAAGTGTTGCAGAAAACTTTAAAGTTATGATTTAATTGATTAACTGGTCAAAAGTTAAAGAAAATAAGGGAAAATAGCTACACTATTAGACTGGGGTTAAGAAAATTCAGAGAAGTACTTAATCACTTACTAACCTGTTTAAAAATAATAAACCCCTCTGTACACCAAGTTAAGGTAGAGTTTACTATTTAAATCATTTTTAGCCTAAAGTTAGAGAAAATATTAAAGGAAGTTTAAAATAAGAACCAGATAGCACCCACATTTTTGTTGGCTCCCTTATTCAGTGTAGTTCACTAGAAAAATTTATTATACCTTTGTTTAGTACAAAAGAAATGAGATACCTTTTATTTTAGGAAAACAAGGAAAACTTAGAAAAACCCTAGAAAAATAACCCTGAGGAGAAAACACCCCAAACCTTGGGATAACTAATGTTTTGTTATTATGAACATAGGAAAAATATGAAATCTGTTGTTTGATATTTTTCAAATAACAAGTTAGTTATAAGCACCTTTTTGGCATAAAACTTTAGAAATTCACAACTAAATATCCAGTTATGTAGAAAAATATGATTGCTTATCTTGTCCACCTTTATGTAAAACCATTCGCTTGTCTAGCTAGTCGGGCACTTAGTGCGTGTTGGGGACTTGTTCTCAAGTGCTATGAATTAAGAACAAGGCAACACAGAATGTTAAATGTTAATGTCCTTCGTCCTTCGAAGCATTATTTCCTTTAGGATATAATGATCTTCAGACGAAGGTTATGAAGGACATACCTTCAGTAACGTGAGATATGTTAACAACAAAAGAAGCATATGGGATATAAAAGGCAAGATAAGCAATCACATCACATAATATTATTAATTCATTATCAATATATTATTCTAAAAATACAGGGACAATGCTGAATTACAAATGTACCTTAGGCTTGACAGAAGGTAAAAAGTACAAGCGTGACGCGTGAGCAAGTACCAGTCAGCGTGAACAGTACAGGGGTACTGTTCATCTATTTATAGGCATAGGACACAGCCTATGAGAAATTACAGTTATGCCCTTTACATTCACTATTGACTTATAGAAAAATCTATGAGGACCAGATAGCCTTTTCCCCTTTAAGTCGGTTCCTTTTTCCGCGATTGAGTCGAAGCTCCCTTGCGTGTAGCTTCGGAGCAACGGCAACCTTCGTCACGATCATGCTCTTCTCCTCGTGTATGTTTTTAACCTGAGTCTGAAGGTACCTGTCCATAAACCATGCTTGTAAGACATTGTTCAATTACGTTTTTGAGGACCTTCGGAGGACGAAGGCCCCCAACAGTAGCCCCTCGCAGTATTAATTTGTTTACGATATCGAATTTAGACTGCAACATGGACGAAGGCCTTAAGCCGAAGGTCCGAAAAAACACCTTCCCTTTGCTAGAATAGCAACAGTCAATGACAGACGGGACCCTCCAATTTGGAGCATGCCGAGCGTATAAATAAGAACTCGCACCGACCACATTTGGTACGCTTCTTGTGCCATTTGCTTTGTTTTCTCTATTTTATAGCTCTTGCTCACTAACGCTTGCTAGTTTCTTAAGCTTGTGGAGCTTCGGTTTAAAATACACATTTTCGTCATTTCCGAAGGAAAAAATGTCTCAAGACAAGAAGATTGCTGCTGAGACGAAGCTGAATGAAGAGGAGAAGCTCTTTGAAGAGAAGAAGGCTGCAAATCCTTACATAGCTGGGTTTATCGAGTCAATGGCAAAATCAAATACAGAGAAGATTACTAAGGAGATACTGGAAGGCATGTTTGAAGATACCAGTGACAATGATGATTATGATGCGGAAAGCGGGGGAGAAGATTCTGAGGATCGACCGTGGAGGCCAAGTCATACAATTTTTGGGAAATCAACAATTAAATAGAGTCATCTTGACAATATGAGAGGAAGGTACTTTCGAGATATGTCTATTGTGAGGGTTGGTGGAGACAACAACATCCCTGCCCCTGAGGAAGACGAAGTTGTGATTTATCGAAGTTTCTTCAAAGCTGGGCTTCGGTTTCCATTGAGCAGATTTGTAGTCGAAGTGCTTAAAATTTATTAGATTTACCTTCATCAGATAACCCCCGAAGCTATTATTAGAATGTGGATTTTTTTTGGGCTGTGAGAAGCCAGGGGCTGGAGCCAAGCGCGAAATGCTTTTGCAGCATGCATGAACTTGTATACGAGACGAAGGCTATGGGCAAAGAACAATATCATAACAATTTTGGCTGTTATGGATTTATCGCCCGCCCCAACGCAAGCTACCCGGTGCCAACATTTCGGAAAAGGTGGCCCGGGGCCTGGATGGAGGAATGGTTTTATGTGAAGAATGACTTGAAGGCAAGAGAAGATATTAAGGAAGTTATTATGCGCCCCATTTGGTCCCGCTTCAGCCTCCGAAGGCCGAAGGTTGAAATTGACGAAGCCACCGAAGCATGCCAGAAGGCATTTGGTACTGTCTGTTTTTTCATTGGTACAAGAGATTTAATCCAAGAGCATATAGCCTTCAGAGTATGGCCGCTTGTAGAGAACTGGGAAATGCCGAAGGAAACTATCACCGAGTCTAGCGAAGGTGAACTGGTCCGGCTGAAGTATACTTTCAGATATGGGGATAAGTTCGATGAACCAAACGATGACTAGTTAAAATGCATCGAAGTTACAAGTGATGAACTGCTTGGATCATATTCCAAGGCAGAAGATAATGCATTATCCACAGCCTTCGGAAGTCGAGGCAAGAAGAGATTGAACAGAGTTTTTGACGCTATTGGCTTCGTCTACCCCGACTACCGCTACTCGCTGTGGGGGCAAGGGAAGAAGAGGAAAGCTACTGCTGTGGCCGTCTCGGCCGAACCTGTGCCGAAGGCTGCAAGCAAAAAGATGAAGGTACTTACCCACCGGCCACGTTTTATTGAACCGGCCGTGGTGCCTGAATTTGGCGGGGACGCTTCTTCAGCTGCTGAACCAAGAGAACCCGTTCCTCCCACACAGAAGACTGAAGAGCTGGTTATAATGCCGAAGGTACCCTCAGCTGAGCTAGCTAAGTCGAAGACTGAGAAAGATAAGGCTGAGAAGCCAAATATTGAAGAAACAAAAGCGGTAGAAATTTTAAGCCCTTCATCAGAAGTAACAGTGTCGAAGGCATAAAAAAGTTCTGTCGCAACTCCCAAGAGGAGAAGGATGGCAAATGTGCTAGATGTGTTGGAAACAGTAAAGACTTTGAACTCTACTCCTTCAAGAAAAATTGCGGAGGCTTCAAAAGCGCAAACCGAAGCTAAAACAAAGCCGGCCGAAATTGAGGCTGCAGTAACCCAAGCTGGTACTGAAGCTGGGCCTTTAGAGCCCGCTTAGAAAAAACCTTCGGAAATTGAAGAAAAGGCAACAGAAGAAAAGGCTACATAGCAAATTTCGCCTGAAAAGGTTGCCACTCCTGCTCCCGAAGCTTTAAAAGAGAGCATTGATTACATCATCCACCATGCTTCGGGAAAGGGACTCTCTAAGGAAGAAGAACGAGAAGCTCAACATTATGCCCAAAAACTGAAATACTCGAAGGGGGCATTAGTGTTCAATGGCAGTGGGGAAGAAGATTTTTTGTACTGCCTCCCGGATAACAAAGAGATATTCGTCTGCCAGGAGATGGGAAGAAGCTTCGGATTTCCAAAGCTAGAAGATGGCCTTTCGATATTATCAAAGGATGAATTGGCTGACAGCTTAGCATATAATAGCATAAAGGTAGAAAGGTCAATTTTGTATTTGAAAACTAATTGTTTCATTTGCTTACACTTAATCATGTCCTCCTCTTGCAGGGCTTAATCCTTAGCAATGCCCTTAGAGCACAAAAAACATTAAAGATGAAGGGTATACAATGGCTCTGAACAACCTTCGTTCGGAGGTGATTGAACTAAGGAACAAAGGTCTTGAAAAAGACAAGATATTAATGTCATTGTTAAACAAAGTAAAAGAAGACGAAGCTAGTTCCAAAGCCCAAGCTGAGGTCCAAAAGAATGAAATCGAAAACCTTCAGAAACAATTAGCAGAGGCCAAAGAAAAATGCACTGTCGCTGAAGCTAACCGAGATGCCAGCGAATATTGGAAAAATTATTTAGAAAAGACAGTTGAAGAGCTTCGCGCATCCAAGGAAAGATGTTTTGAAAAATCTTTGGGCTGCGTGGAGAAGATAAAGACTAGCTTCGCCAACGTGGGCGCCTATTCAAACGAAGATAACTTCATACGAGGCGACCCTAAGGGTGTTATCGAGTGGATCAGCGGTGAAGTCGAAGCTTTTGAGGAAATTTTAAGTGATCGCAGGGATGTCTGTGCGTTTACTGGTGCGCGAAGAGTTTCAGCTATCTTGGAGAAGGCGGGTTGCAATCACGTTAAAACCTTAGCCCAGGCCGAAGCTGCCTTCTCCGTGGATGACACAAAGGATCCCTCGGCCGAAGCAAGTTTAATGGGCGGCAAATTTTTCACTGACATCTGGGAAAATGGCGGCCGAGAAATGGCTCACAAAATAATGAAGAAAAGCGAAAAAGATATTCATGACGCTCGAGAAGCAGCAAAAAAAGCTGAGGAAGCTGCAGAACTCAAGAGACAGATAGGTATCGTTTAATGGCCTTTAGCTTCATTGTTTGTTTTTTGTGACTTCGAACTAATTGATGTTTTCTACCGCAGCTGAATTACCTCCTCCTCCAGAGCTGTTCGACCCACTAGCGGACCCAGAAACAAAGAAAGCAATAGAAATCATCAATATGGCCGAAGCTATTGTTGACGAAGTTGTTAACAAATTGCTTAATGAAGTTGCAGAGACGGTTCTGAAGGAAGAATAGTAGTTATTGTGAAAACATTTTTAGGCTATTAATGTAACATTTGCTGAACTAAGTCTGTAATATTTGATATGTATAATTTTGAATCTAATATGTAAGTTGCTTGTAATTCAGTTCTTTGCGATGCATGAAACTTTATGTACATACCGTTTTTGAGCCTTCGGTTAAAAAACACCTTCCCTTCTTTTCATGCTTCACAAAGAAGAAAATTCGTGCTTCATGAAAATATCCATGCTTCGTGAAAACATCCCATCTTCGAAAACAAAGAATCCCTTTTTTGCAATAGAGCTGACGAAGCTGTATTTCTCAGCTTACTTTGTGCCTTAGCACCTTTTCATTTTTGTAAAGCATTCCCCGAAGATTGGCTTCGTTTCAATTCGTGTCATTGGTGCGATATGATGTATGATGTGATGCTATGCGAGATGATGTGATGATATGATGCAAAGAATGATGCTAGTGCCGAGGACACACACCCACACTGGAACACACAATCTCTGCGTCCCCTTAGGAACGATCAAAATCTCTTTGCCGTTTATTTTTCGGCCTCACCGCTTATTTTTCGGTGTAAGTTCTGCATCCCCTTAGCAACGTCTTTTGAACTTCTTCGCCTTCTATTTCAGCGGTATTTTTTGCGTTGACTTTTCGCGCTTTGCCTTATATTTCGGCGGTATTTGGCTCTGCATTCCCTTTGGAACGACTTTTGAGTAGAAAACTTACACTGTGCTCCCTTAGGAACGACTTTTTGTAGCTTCGGCAAACTTACGCTGCGCTCATTAGGAACGACTTTTTGTAGCTTCGGTGAAACTTGCACTTCGATTTTTAGCTTTGCATTCCCTTAGGAACGTCTTTTGAGCTTCAGCAATTTTGAGCTCCGTAAGTCTGTGAAGAAGATATATTTCATTCTGACAGGAGCGAAGCTATTACAAGAAATTAAAACTAGGTTTACATTGATTTTTCCTTATTAAAAACAAAATGACAATGTACATAAAAATGTTTCAGAGGTAGGAAATTTCTCAATAGATGTGTTTTGATTCCGGCACAGTACTGTTGACTGTGCGAGCTTCGGATTCCTCCCTGAATTCTCGTTGCTGTTGAGAGTGCTGGCTTTGGGAATAGGTTGGTTGTAGTGGTGGCGGAGGCGGGAGTTGTGGCCAGGAAGCCTGTGAATGGCTAGCCGAAGCGACAGAAGCTGTAGGATGATTGTTCACATACTCTGGTATGTAAGGAGAGTGACACGAAGCAGTGTGGAAGACCTGCTTCGTCTGGTTCTGCCGGGCTTCAGCTTCTGCTATTTCCTTTTGTTTCTGAATGGTGACATGGCACATTCTTGTAGTATGACCCTTGTCCTCACCACAGAATAAGCAGTAAATCTTTCTAGGCTGATCCCCAAACCTTCCTCCGAAGCCCCTGGCGCCTCTGCCCCTTGGAGCTGGTGGCCTGAAGGAGCTTTGCTGTTGCCCTGAAGATTGTGAGGTATATTGTGACCTCTGAGACTGACTTCCTTTGTCATCATTTTGAGTGGAGTTATGGATTGACCTGATGTGCCTCGGATGGATTCTTCCTTCGAAGCCCCTGGTCATTTCGGAGAATCTGTAAGATTCCTCCCTTTTTTGGCAGAAGTCGTTGTCAGCTTGGATGTACTCATCCATCTTCTGAAGCAGCTTCTCCAGTGTTTGCGGGGGCTTCCTGGCGAAGTACTGAGCCATAGGTCCTGGCCGAAGGCCCTTAATCATGGCCTCAATGACAATCTCATTGGGCATTGTAGGCGCTTATGCCCTTAGTCACAAGAACCTTCGTACATATGCCTGAAGGTATTCTTCGTGGTCTTGAGTGCATTGGAATAGATCCTGAGCTGTGACCGGCTTCGTTTGAAAGCCTTGGAAGCTGGTAACCAACATGTTCTTAAGCTTCTGCCACGACGTGATGGTCCCTGGCCGAAGAGAAGAATACCATGTTTGGGCTACATTCCGGACTGCCATGACGAAGGACTTCGCCATGACTGTAGTGTTTCGCCCATACGAAGATATAGTTGCTTCGTAGCTCATCAGAAACTGCTTTGGATCTGAGTGTCCATCATACATGGGGAGCTGAGGTGGCTTGTATGATGGGGGCCATGGGGTAGCCTGCAGTTCTGCTGCCAAGGGAGAAGCATCATCAAAAGTAAAGGCATTCTGATTAAGACCATCATAACATGCATCCTCGTTGAATAGGCCTTCTTGACGAAGCTCCCTGTGTTGGGGCCTTCGATCTTGTTCATCTTGAACAAGATGACACACTTCTTCAGTGGCTTTATCGATCTTCCTTTGAAGATCAACCAATCACGACATCTTCTCCTTCTTCCTTTGTACTTGCTGATGGATGATCTCCATATCCCTGATCTCTTGGTCCAACTCCTCCTCCTGGATTGTTGGACTGGTGGCTTTCCTCTTCTGGCTTCGAGCCTCTCGAAGAGAAAGAGTTTCTTGGTTTGTGTCCAGCGGTTGTAGTGCAGCGGTCCCTGGTGCTGAAACTTTCTTCAGCGGCATGACGAAGGTCAGTGCTTGCTGAAGGTGGTCCAAAAGGGTTCACCAGAGGTGGGCGCCAATGTTGGGGACTTGTTCTCAAGTGCTATGAATTAAGAACAAGGCAACACAGAATGTTAAATGTTAATGTCCTTCGTCCTTCGAAGCATTATTTCCTTTAGGATATAATGATCTTCAGACGAAGGTTAAGAAGGACATACCTTCATCAACGTGATATATGTTAACAAAAGAAGAAACATATGGGATATAAGAGGCAAGATAAGCAATCACATCACATAATATTATTAATTCATTATCAATATATTATTCTAAAAATACAGGGACAATGCTGAATTACAGATGTACCTTAGGCTTGACAGAAGGTAAAAAGTACAAGCGTGACGCGTGAGCAAGTACCAGTCAGCGTGAACAGTACGGGGGTACTGTTCATCTATTTATAGGCACAGGACACACCCTGTGAGAAATTACAATTATGCCCTTTACATTCACTATTGACTTATAGAAAAATCTATGAGGACCAGATAGCCTTTTCCCCTTTAAGTCGGTTCCTTTTTCCGTGATTGAGTCAAAGCTCCCTTGCGTGTAGCTTCAGAGCAACGGCAACCTTCGTCACGATCATGCTCTTATCGTCGTGTATGTTTTTAACCTGAGTCTGAAGGTACATGTCCATAAACCATGCCTGGAAGACATTGTTAAATTACGTTTTGAGGACCTTCGGAGGACAAAGGCCCCCAACAGTGCGATAGCCAATTATCGGGGCCTTTGTATCTTTCCGATATGCAAAGTTGTAGCAGCCAAAGTTCTTATGAAGACCATCCGCTCTGGCCTTCGTCTGGTAGTGCAACTCATGCACCCGGCAGAAAGCTTCAGCATTAGCACTCATACCCTGACTTCAGAGAGCCCATATGTAAACAATGAGTCTAACGATTGCATTGGGTGTTAACTGATGAAGGTATATCTCAAATTTTTTAAAACTTCTCCTATCATGTCATGTAGAGAGAACCGAAGCCCTTCCCTGAAGAAGCTCTTAAAAATAACAACTTCGTCCTCTCTTGGCTGCGGAACCACCTCCTCCCTAGCAAAGCGGACAAGCTTGCTCTCGGCTTCCCCGAAATAGCCCAGCTTTTTCATCATAACCATGTCGTCTGCTGTCACAGTAGATTTCCCAAATTCAATGTGGCTAGGTTTCGTTGGGCTCAGAATACTGTTGTCCTCTTCACTTTCATTGTCACTTCCTCCTTCAGCCACAATCTGTTCAGCTTTAGCATTGGAGGCACCTTTGGCAATAGCCTCCTCTGACGAAACAAGACCCGATCTCCTCATCACTTCTGATATTGGTGTTGTTTCGGTCGCTTCGGTCTCGTCTCCCTCACGAGACACCCTAGCAGTGGTTCTTACTCTGGCCATTTTAGTGTTCAGGCTCTTTAAGATGAAGCTGACCTCAAGTGACGAAGCGCTTGTTTGAAAACGCAATGCAGAAAGCTTCGGCTATGGTTAAATTTTTTTAACAGCACAACAATGCGATGGCAATGAATGTTGTGGTAACTCTTCACCAACCTGTTTGTTTATATAGTGCTGCAGGGGAAGAAGGTGAACCGCCATACCGCTTACACTGGCTGAGCGGTGGACCGCCCGAGGCGCGGAATATTTTAATCGTTTATCGACAACGAGCTCAGGGAAGGTGTTTTTTGGACCTTCGGCATTCCGAAGCCTTCGTGTTTTCGTGGATCAAGCTCGTTACAAAAAACGATATAGCACCGCGAAGGGGCTACTGTTGGGGGTCTTCTTCTCTGCCGATGGTCCTCAAGGCAAAAACATCTTCGACAAAAATGATACAAAAGCTTGCCGAAGCTACATTCAGCCTCGGCTCAGCTCCTCGAGACGAAGCTCAATAGCTTTGGAGACAGTGCAAGATGCCGAAGGCCAATAGCTTTGGCCCAGACCAAGCAAAGGAGAAAGGACTAGATAGACCTTATTAGTTTTAATTACATGTAAACAAATGTTTGAGGGCATGGATGTAATTTTATCCAGGCTACGTCCCATGCCTATAAATAGATGAACAGTACCCCCGTACCATACTGTTCACGATGAATTGTAATCATTCTCGCGTCATTCTCGCATCCTCACCTTCTACCAAGCCGAAGGTATCAATGTAATATGAATATTATTGATGTTTATTCATATTCACAGAATATAAATACAAATAGATTATTGATATATAGTTATTATCTTTATTTCTTTTTGTTCCATTGCTTTATTATTCATATTTATATGCTAAAGTGATGAAGGTATGTCCTTCATGACCTTCGTCTGAAGATCATTATATCCGAGAGGAGATAATGTTTCGAAGGATGAATGTCTTTAACCATTAACAATTGTGTTGCCTTGTTCTTGATCTATAGCATTTGAGAACAAGTGACCAACACCTGGCATGTCTAATGTTTTCCCTGTTCAAGCTTCTCAATTTGAGCAACTTATACCATGTGTGCGACTCCTTTACATGTAAATACAAAACGAGCTCTTTTCAAGCATATGCGTTGCGTCTGTAATCTATATATAAGTCATCGGTCTAGAATTTTTATATTCAACTAAAATCACTTGCTGGTTTATGTCCTCTATGCTTTAACTGCTCCGAGAGACAAGTTGTTTCAGAAGTAATTGATTATCTTGCATCAGCAAACATTCAATTTACAGCATGGCTCTCACTACTAGAAAGTGTCATCAATACCTTGTGGCAACTAACTACGGAACCGGATTGGTATTGGACAATCAGGACTAAAGTCGTCAATCTTTAGTCCCATTTGCATGGTCTAGTGCTAGAGAGGGTCTTTAGTATCATTCTTGGCTCGAACCGGTACTAAAAGGCCCCTTTTTAATATCCATTCTTGGTTTGAATCCTTACTTAAAAAGAGAACTAGTACTAAAGTATCGTGGGACGAATTAGTGTAATGGTTAAGACTTCCGAGTAGCACCTCCACGTCCCGGGTTCGATCCCCCTTGAGATGAATTTCGGGCTTAGTTAAAAAAATTCTCTCGTTGTGCTCCGCTCGCTTCCGGGTTATGTCCTGCACGCCACCCTCCGGTTGGGCCGTTGCAAAGTGAGCAATGATGGTCTGCTAGTGATGGGGGATAGGGTTCGGGAATTTTCTCGGTCGAGACCATGTTTCGGTCTTTTCTTAATATAATACCAGTAGGGCGGTCTTTCCGTCCCTCATCAATTTTTTAAGTATCGTGGGAATTGTTATTTTATATATTAACAAATTGATATGTATATATACGCATTAGTTAATATACATATATATACATATGTATGTATTAATTAATATATGTGTCGGGTACCTAGGAATGGGGTACCCGGGACAAGCCCATAAATACTTTCTCGGCCCCCGCCGAGCAAGTCTGCAAGGCGGAGCAGACAACCGAGTCTCCGCTGAGCAAGTCTACGAGTCGGAGCGGGCGATCGAGTCTCCCGCCAAGCAAGTCTACAAGGCAGAGCGGACGACCGAGTCCCCCGCCGAGCAAGCTTGCAAGGCGGAACGGACAACCGAGTCCCCCGGAGCAAGTCTGAGAGTCAAGGTGGGCGATCAAGCCCTCGCAGAGCAATTCTGCGACGTAAGCATACACAGTAAGGCACATCGCTAGGGGGCCATGCAATGGTCGTGGGCACGACTTCACACCCCTTCCTTACAATGAACGTACCATGTTGTCTAATGCAACGAAGCAGCACAGGTCATAGGCAACCTCAGCAATGGAGCCTCCACAGTAGCCGACATGTTAGAAGCGAAAGGATGAGGAACCATACCAAATGGGAAAATCCACGCGCACAGGAGGACAACGTGGGGCCTACAATGACATGAGAAAGCCAGGTTGTACCCATCAAGCCTCGAGGCTGAACCATGGGGACCCCCGCACATCATCATAGGGATGTCAGGCATGAACCCATCACAGGAACGAGAGTGATAAGCAGCACCATACCACAAGCATTGTTTTGCGCAATCGAAGGAGGGGGCCCACCATGACAACCGAAGGATTTTTTCTCCCTCAAACTCACTCTCTCCTTCGATTTGTAGAAAATAGACCCCCTCTGTAAGAACCGACCCTTGAGATATAAAGGACAGGTCCTCTCTCTTCTTAAGACACAAGCACACCAGTTGTAACACGCTCCAAGTAATACTATGATCAACACTCACTGGACTAGGGCTCCGGCTTGAACCAGTATAACCCCATGTCTCAAGTTCACCGTTCGAGTCCCTGCGATTCACGCTAGCATCCCCTACTGAATGTGCCTAGACACTATCCACCTTTCCTGCGACCGGTGGCTCTTGGACTGACCTTGGAGGGAGCCTTCTGGAGCGAGACGTTTACCGTGATCCATGGCCAACCGACAGGACCCCAAGGGTTTTAAGGTAACGAAACTCTCCCGAGTAAATACCGCTTTTGGAAAAAAAGGAACAACAACTTAAATTAATTGGGGGTGAACATGGAGCGATTGCCTACTTATAGTGCCCGACTAGTTCCTAAAAGTCGGTAGCGGGCCTTGAAAATCTTAATTGACAGCGTTAAGCAACAAAAGGGAACATGAAATCGTTCGACCAATCATCAGCCCTCGAACGGAGATATTCTCCCCTTGGGGGCTCGGGGGCTACTACCGGGGAAATGATCCCCGGTCCCTAAGAACCGCTGGTCAGAGAGCGTGCTGAGGAAACAACCATTGGTCATTGGGGCCCGTTGGTTAGATGGAAGAGGTGGATACGTCAACCCTGAAAAAGCCTGCCCTGATCAAACCCCATAGCATCGAGCCCAGGGTCAGGCATGGCAGAACCTGACATGGGGGTCGAGCGTGTCGAAAGGGAACCACTCGAGTGGATCCCGCGCCCGGCCCTAGATTGACACACTGTAAATAATTGGCCGCATTAACCATGCCTACATCGAGCCATAGAGTGGACGCCAGTCCACTTCCCACTCATAACCTACGAACCCCTCAGAAAGTCGCATAGAGGGCAGGGGTAAATAGGCGAATCCTAAAAATTATAAACTTTGAACACGCACTTCACTCGGGGTTAGGGTTAGAAATAAATAATAGTGAAATCGAAGTGCGGGAGATAGTTCTACTTGCTATGAGTTGCTCAGTCAATGCGGATAACTTTGGGAGCTAACTCAAGAGATTGTAGCAAGAGAACTTTTAGAGAGAGAGGAGAGGGAAGAAACAAATCGAATGGTGAAGATCAACACAAGTGGACACGATGATTTGTTTCCCGAGGTTCGGTTCTAAAGAACCTACTCCCCGCTGAGGAGGCCACAAATGTTGGGTCTATTTCAACCCTTTCCCTCTCTCAATCGATCACCTAGACCGATCGAGTGCTTCTTCTTAATCTCACATGTCACTAAGACCCCGCAAGGATCACCACATAATTAGGTGTCTCTTGCTAGTTTTACAAATCACTTGGAAAGATTAGAGAGAGATATGAAGAAAGCCACCAAGCAACAAGAGCAACATAAGAAACACAAATCACCCTCTCTCAAGTCACTAAACACTTTTGATCACTTGACTTGATTTTGAAACTTGGAGAGGATTGAAGGCTTTGAATGTGTCTTTGGAGTGTATTCTTTGCTCTTGTATCGAGTGTAGAGAGTGGAAGGCTTGGATAGCTTAAATGGTGGTGGTTGGGGGTATTTATAGCCCCAACCACTATTCTAGCCATTGGCTGAGTTCTCTATCAATGGGCACACCGGATAGTCCGGTGGTGCACTGGACACAGTACTGTTCGCTGTCCGGTGCGTGCCACGCCAACTGACCGTTGAAGTCGTCTGTCCTTTTGGTGCACCGGACAGTTCGATGCGACCTGACGTCGTAGACTGTCTTCTGACTTTTGACGCTCAGACTGCTGCGCAATCAACCGTAGTCGACCGTTGGCGAAGTCGACCATCGCTCCGTGGGCTCACCGGATAGTCCTGTGGCACACCGGACAATCCAGTGATTTTTAGCAAAGGAGCGCTATGATTTCTCGAGAGCAGCCAGTTTGCGAAGTGCTCTAGCTTGGGCACCGGACACTATCCGGTGCACACCGAACAGTCTGATGCGCCTCAGGCTGCAGCAAGTATGTTTTGCTCCATACTTGTACAATTTCCCCAAGGTCATTTTCTTTGTATGTGTATATGAACTTTATGCACCTGAGAAAAATATCAAGTAGGCAAACTAGTTAGTCCATATGGTTTGTGATGGACGTCAATCACCAAAATCGATTATAGGAAATGTTGAGGCCATTTCCCTTTCACCCTCAGGCCGCGTAGCACTCTAGACCTACGAGTCTCCCGAACTGCGGCGTATTTATGATCCACCCGCCCCTCGGCCTATGACGCACACATGGTCTATAGTATTATGCCTGAGTGTGTAGACCTCTGGCTGGGCACAACATGACTGGCCACGCCGAGCCCTAGGCTACGAAGTCCAGGGGTCGACATAGCCTAAATGATGGCCCCTAGGACCCTCGCAACCCCTGCGCCATCTGCCACGACAAATACTAGATAGCCAGGAAACCCCAAGCCCCACAAGTACTCGTGGCATTACCCCGGGTAGAACATTGGATTTACCCTTGCCTTACGAATCATTCCCAAGGAAGCCACCGCTAGCCGACCCATCTCACAGCCTATAAAAGGGAGGGGTTGGCCTCCAGGCAAGGGGAGGCTTCTAGGACGCTTTGAAAGGTAGTAGAGGTTTTTTAGATAGGGCCAAGTTCTCTCGAACACGCACCCACAAGGACGAATAGGAGGAGGAGCGCCGACGAGGACCAAGAGACTGCAGCCCCACCACCAAGCCAAGACTTATTTAGGACTCCACTTGTAGCTATTTAGCTCCACTTCTACCTTGATAAAGATACTTGGGAGCCTCTCCTCTTTCTCTAGCCCGCTTGTAACCCCTACTACGAGTTTTGATCATTAATGGTGTCGGTAGCGTAAGCCGCCGATGACTGGAAGTAGGGACGTTCTGGCCGAACCAGTAAATCTTGGGCCCACCGTGCACACCCTCCGGAGCTCGGAACATGCACAATAAATTTACTTGTTGGAGCGATGTTTGAAACAATAACAATAGCTAGCTGACATTTTCACCAAACCCCTTGATCAGTCCACTTGTGCACATTTACGAGGGGAATTGGGTGTTTGCTTCCCTTTTTTATCGAGGGCTCCCTTCTTGGTTTTATTTCTTTTTTCTGTTTTTTCATGTAGTTTTTAGTCTTTCTTTCTTGATTCATGTATTATATCTGCATCTCATATAGCATTTTGAGCTTCACTTGTATAACTGCAGATTGTAACTATGCTCCAAGTAGTATGTTCTGTATGTACATGGCCCGTGTTTGGTTCGACTTCTGAGCCATATCTGGTCGGCAGAAGCCCATGGTGGTTGCCAAACGGTTGGATTCTGGCCCAGCTTCTCAGGGAAGCGCTTCCTATGACCACAGTAGTAGCACGTCATGTCTGAAGCGATCTGAAGGCCGTGTCCACGAGAATTTGAGTGAGCGACGATCTGTTTACTTGTAAAACTTATGCAATATTAGTTTAAATTAATTTGTAATTTTTTTGTATTCATAGGACGATAAAGTACTTTGTTGCCAAACACCCAGATTCTTATCAGCCAACTTCTCTCCACACCCAGCTTCTCAGAAAAGCTCCTCAGAAAAAAGTTGATCCAAATAGGCCCATGATGATGCTATGGCAGGCTTAGGCTCTTTTTGCTCATATTGATACAATATTGTTTAGTTAAGCTTGTTTTCATAAATGTGAACTTGATTATTACTTGCTGAATCCAAAACATGTTCACCGTTTGTGATTGGCACCTAGCGTATGTAGGATATGTTTGAAATCCTTTGTGCTATAACTAGTATGCTAGGTGGCTATGTCTCATGCTTTGAGTCATTCACAGTCTTGATTCATAAATTTTGTGCTTAAAATAAAGAAACAAGATAAGTGAACAATTCAAAAAGATCGAGATAGGTTTGCATTTATCACCACCTCTCTGTATCGAGACAGTTTCCATTTGCACTTTTGGATGAACTTGAGCAGGGTAGTGGATGATCAAAACTGGTGTCGTTAGCTTCTGATTGCTTTTCTGCATAGGCTCCACCCGGTTGAAAAGTTAGACAGTGACAATGCTTACAACCTTTCGCACTCACATGCTTTTTGTTGAAATTTGTAATCCATTACAAAATCCGACAAATCTTGAAAATTTCAATTGTAATCAATTTTAGTTATGTTTCTAGCAATGATGAGTGACCGCTATTTGGGGTAGTTCACCTAGTTTACCTTGACTAGCACATAGTTGATTTCCTTGTTACTATATGCCTAGTGTTGTCTTTAGTCTTCTGTTTTGAACCGCTTAAAACTAAATCAAAATGCTTACACTTCACATCTTGTGCATATGATTAGTTTGGGCATTTGCTAGCACGTGCGTTTATTTCTGCACACATAGCACAGCACCACTTAGACCATTTTTACACTCAAACTGGTATATTCCTGAAGTTCCTGCATTTTTTCTCCATTTTCTACTCTCTTTTGAATTTCTACATTCTTTCAGGGAGAGTTCTCTTGTCAAGGGGAGTTTCTATTTCTACCTTTATTTGTGCTTGATGAGTCCATTTGTCAACAAGGGGGAGAAATTTTGAGAGTTTCTGGCCTCCTAACAAGGGGAGAGGATTGGTGTCTTTCGGGCTTCTGCTATTCCCATCAGAGGGGGAGAGATTCTCAACGGGGAGAAATTTGAGCCGTTTCGAGCTTTTGCTAGTTGTGTTGAGTTGTTTGCCTCTTTCTAGAGGAACTAGCTTATGTTTCAACTCTTGTGCTGATTTTGTGCTCTGTTTTGGCTTTGTCTGCTATCTAGTGGTGTTGAGCCCTACTTTTGCCTTTTCTTCAGGACTAGCCTTTTTAGCTTGGTCGTGTTGTGTCATTGCCCATTTCTTTGGGGACCAAACTTTGCTCTCTCTGGATGACCTTTCTTGCTTTTATCTGGCTTTTGGTTATTCGAGTGAGTTTCTCTTCTTCTTATTTTTACTTATATATATTCATGTGGTGGTGTTGACAGTGCACTCATCAAGGGGAATATTGCAAACACAAGATTTACTTGTCCCTTGTGGTTCAGGTTGATGATGAGTTATTGTCAACGGGTAGCGTCTTGGGTTGAGTCGTGGACTGACCGAGGCGTGAGATTATGTATGTGCAACCATGTCAGGCAGCTTGTGGTGTGTAGGTATGGAGCATAGGGACGGTGGTCGACGACTGAGCTGAAGGTCATGTAGGCTAGTGCTGATGGACCGGGAACGATGAAGGACAATTGATGGGCCTTGGTTGGTGCACCAGAGCAACCGAGTGACTCGTCATGGTGGCTGGCACCTGGGACACACACTCGCGCAACGACGTGGTGGAGTGGGCTGTGATGCCCGCACAGTCAAGGAATGGTGGGCCAAGTGTCCAGGATGTGGGGACACACACATAGTGCGATACTCCCAACGGTTTGGTGGTTGAGCCTCGAAAAACCACCCTGGGCTATGGATGGTGGGTTTTACTGAGTTTAAGCCCCAAAACTCAACGACGACGGTTCTAGAGGGAATCGGTGTCGGCACGTGGTGTCATAGCGGAGGGTGCGTCAAGGCGAAGCAACTTCGTGTGGAGTATGTGGCCGTCAGATCAAAACTCCAGGATTTGGTCCATTTTTCCCTTGACGGAGTGGATAGACTCTATATAAATAGGGGTACTTTAGGAATGGAAATAACCCTCTATAAATATAAACATAGGGCTGGTTAGTTTAGCATCTCTTTTGGCTATCTCATTTTGCACTTGTGTTTTTCCATTCCCTATAGAGCTCTAGTCTTATAACCGAAGATCCACATCGCCTTGAATTTCACATCTATGATTTGTAATCTGTAGTGATAAATCTGAGGAAGGGTGTAACACCCCCGGTGTTTAGCATATTCATCCATGGCATGTTCATCATAATGGCATTATCATGAGCATCATCAATCATAATATCACTTCCATTGAAACCTTAAATTGCCACAAATAGTTGTGAAATGAACCTTTGCTTGCACTAGTAGAAAATCTACTTCTCTTAGACTTAGACTCTCTTAGAGTACTAGAGTGTGATAACCTCACTTAATTAATTTGAATTGATAATGGTTAGTCTATCGCTCTTGAGTTCAGGTGATGATAGTTTCTTAAATTATATGTGATGATGTGATTTAGTGACTGTGTGCTTGATGAATGAAGTTTCTTCAAAAACCAAAATGGAAATGTGGACAACCCTGATTTTTCAAAGTCTAATATTATACCTCTTTTTAAACTTCAGCACATTAAAAAATAAACAATCTTCAAATCACTTTGTCCTAATTATAAATTGTAGAGAATTACTTAGGGCATGCCTTGTAAAAAGTTGGTAAACTGTTTGACATGTTTTGACACGGTTAGACGCCCGGTTTCCATTGTTTTGTGCAGTGCGACAAACCAAAGTTTGGAGACTTGTATTTCAAAATCTAGCCACTGGATCACCCTAATCCATATAGCAAATGTTTTAGCCGGTAGAGAGGGGAGCAAATCAGCTGAATCAGGTGATGCTTCGAGCTCTCCATTTTGTCTCTTCTGCGTCTGCAAGCGCTGCAGATCGCACTCGCCAGGTGGCGCGCGTCTCGATGCGTGGAGCTCATGCTGAGCGCATACGTTGCGTCCTCCTCACGTGCATGCCTCGTCCGCGCCGCGTCTGGCTGCTAGGCCGAAGTGGAGCGCGCCTCATCTCGCCAGCGCTCATTTACTCCACTCTCACTCGCCTCGCTCTCTTCTTCCTCCTCTCGCCAGCGCCACACCGACCACCATGGTCGCCGCTCGCTAACTCACTCCCGCGCTCCCACCGCCCTCCATTGCCCAAACCGAGCCCTGCAATCACTTCACCATCTCGTGCGCCGTCACGACACCCTTTTCCCGAGCCGAAGGCCGACCGAAGCTCACTGTCGACGCCGTCGTTCATCGGTTCCCGCCAGCTTGCGTGGACCGAGCGCCATCGTCCATCGTTCGCAAAGCCGAGGACATCATCGAGTTCGTCGTAGACCACCGCTCCTTCCCGACCCTCGCCTAGTCCATCTTCACCGCTGGTAAGCCATCACCCGAGCCGCGCTCGTGTCTCTCCCTCTCTCTAGTTTGAGGAAGACGATGGATCCCATGCGCAAATAAGCCAAAGACGAGGGATTTTTCTGTAAGATGTCATAGACTCAGAGAATAGTGACCGAGAACCTTGTGGTGACCGTTTTTAGTTAGTTGAAACCCGAGGAACTAACATGCAAAGTGGTTTATGTTTTCTTTTTCTATTTAATACGTAGAGAACTTTGCAAAAATCGTAACTTGAGTTTTTGAACCAGAAAAATTGTGAAATAATATTTGTAGGACTCCTCTAAGTCAAATCTACGGTTTAAAAATGTTGCATGTCAAGATTTGAGTGATTTTGCTCACGGTTTAAATTTAAATATGAAAACCGAGTTTCTTTATAAGTAATAAAATAAATAGATCCGAGGCTAGAAAAATATGATTCAAATTTTTGTTAGGTTCCTATAAGTATTGCTTAACTATGATAATTACCTTTGAGTTATGTTCTGTGGATTAATTTGTGTTTGTGAATTAAAAGATGAAATGGACGATTCCTTAGGAAAATAAAAATAAATAGTAAAACTGCAAATTTGGGTTTGAAACTTTTTGTGAACAAACCATATGTTATTAATCACCTCTAAAATTAATTTGAACCAGCAATCATGTAGAGGGATTTTGGGTAATAAATGAAAAACCAAAAAGACTGATTTCTTTAAAAACCATAGAAAAAGAATTATAAAGGAATTGTTTGTGTAAATTTTTATGGAAATATATTAGAGCATAGGAAAAATATGGTATTTATTAATTGACTGGTTTAGTATTTAATGTAGATCAATTTGATTTCTACAACATTTCTTATTATTTTGATGTAGTAAAAAACATGGGTCCAAAACCTTTGAAATTTCTATGGTAAAGAATAAAAGTAAATTATTATCTGTTATAATGTTGTAGTAAATTTTTAAGTAACTAAATGGTAGTCTCAATATAAGTCGAACTAAGTGATATACCAAAAGTCTATGTATTAAGAGAGATTCTGGTTCAATAATAAGTTACTTCGAAATAAATTAAGAGGATTACTTCTACGGAATTGATTAGAGTTAAACAAATCCTTTTGTTAGGAAGCCACTAACCTCTAAAGGATAAGGAAGCCTAATGAATAATATAGCTTAGTGTGTCCAAACCACATTTGTAGCACACCTTATTGGAACGGGGCTTGTAATCTTTCCCCTTCCTTTGCTTGAGGATTTGGCGGAAGCTCTTGATGATGAGCGCCATCTCCTCATTGTCGAGCTTAGAGGCGTCGATGAGTTGTCTACTTGATGTAGACTCCTCTTTCTTCTCCTCTGTCGCCTTGAATGCGACCGGTTGTGCTTCGGGCGTGGAGGGGCCATCTAGCTCGATGATTTTCTTTGAGCCTTTGATCATCAATTCAAAGCTCACAAAGTTTCATATTACTTCCTCGGGAGACATTAGTGTATATCTAGGATTACCACGAATTAATTGAACTTGTGTGGGATTAAGAAAAACTAGGGATCTTAGAATAACCTTGACCATTTCATGGTCATCCCACTTTGTGCTCCCGAGGTTGCGCACTTGATTCACCAAGGTCTTCAAGCGGTTGTACATGGCTTGAGGGTCCTCGCCTTGGTTGAGTCGGAACCGACCGAGCTCCCCCTCGATCGTCTCCCGCTTGGTGATTTTGGTCACCTCATCTCCTTCGTGCGTGGTCTTGAGTACGTCCCAAATCTCCTTGGCGCTCTTTAGTCCTTGCACTTTGTTATACTCCTCTCGACTTAGAGAGGCGAGGAGTATAGTGGTGGCTTGAGAGTTGAAGTGTCGGATTTGGGCGACCTCGTCCAAATCATAGTCTTCATCCCCCGGTCATGGTACTTGTACTCCAATCTCAACAACATCCCAAATGCTAGTGTGGAGTGAGGTTAGGTGATGCCTCATTTTATCACTCCACATATTATAATCTTCACCATCAAACATAGGTGGTTTGCCCAATGGGACGAAAAGTAAAGGAGTACGTTTGGAAATGCGAGGGTAACGTAGGGGAATCTTACTAAACTTCTTCCGCTCATGGCGCTTAGAAGTTACGAACGGCGTGTCGGAGCCGGAGGTGGATGGCGATGAAGAGTCGGTCTCGTAGTAGACCACCTTCCTCATCTTCTTCTTCTTGTCAACGCTCCGACCCAACTTGTTGTGTGAAGGGGATCCCTTCACCTTGTTGGCGGACTCCTCGGATGGAGCCTTCCTATGGCTTGTGGCGGGCTTCTCGCCGGTCCCGGTCTCCCTCTTGGCGGATGCTCCCGACATCACTTCGAGCGGTTAGGCTCTAATGAAGCACCTCACTCTGATACCAATTGAAAGTCGCCTAGAGGGGGGGTGAATAGGGCGAATCTGAAATTTATAAACTAAAGCACAACTACAAGCTGGGTTAGCGTTAGAAATAGAAACGAGTCCGAGAGAGAGGGCACAAAAACAAATCGTGAGCAAATGAAGAGCGAGACACGATGATTTGTTTTACCGCGGTTCGGTTCTTGCAAACCTACTCCCCGTTGAGGTGGTCACGAAGACCGGGTGTCTTTCAACCCTTTCCCTCTCTCAAACGGTCACCTAGACCGAGTGAGCTTCTCTTCTCAATCAATCGGAACACGAAGTTCCCGCAAGGACCACCACACAATTGGTGTCTCTTGATTTGGTTACAATTGAGTTTGATCACAAGAAGAATGAGAGAGAAAAGAAGCGATCCAAGCGCAAGAGCTCAAATGAACACAAATGTCACTCTCTCTAGTCACTATTTGATTTGGAGTGATTCCGGACTTGGGAGAGGATTTGATCTCTTTGGAGTGTCTAGAATTGAATGTTATAGCTCTTGTAATGTGTTGAAGGTTGGAAACTTGGACACCATTGAATGTGGGGTGGTTGGGGTATTTATAGCCCCAACCACCAAAAATGGCTGTTGGAAGACTGCTGTCGCATGGTGCACCGGACAGTCCGGTGCGCCACCGGACAGTCCGGTGCGCCACCGGACACTGTCAGGTGCGCCAGCCACGTCAGCCAGCCGTTGGGGTTCGACCGTTGGAGCTCTGACTTGTGGGGCCTCTAGGCTGTCCGGTGGTGCACCGGACAGGTTCTGTAGACTGTCCGGTGCGCCAACTGCGCGTGCTCTGACTCTGGCGCGCACTATAGCGCATTGAATGCGGTTGCAGACGACCGTTGCGCGTGAAGTAGTCGTTGCTCCGCTGGCACACCGGACAGTCCGGTGAATTATAGCGGAGCACCCTCTGAATTTCTCGAAGGTAGCGAGTTCAGCTTTAAGTGCCCTGGTGCACCGGACAGTCTGGTGCGCCAGACCAGGGTGCCTTTGGGTTGTCTTTTGCTCTCTTTGTTTGAACCCTTTCTTGGTCTTTTTATTGGCTTATTGTGAACCTTTGGCACCTGTAAAGCTTATAGACTAGAGCAAACTAGTTAGTCCAATTATTTGTGTTGGGCAATTCAACCACCAAAATCAATTAGGAAAAAGGTGTAAGCCTAATTCCCTTTCAAGCACATAGAAAATCTGGTGCAAAACTTAGTTCGTAGCAAAGTAGGTATTAATAACGACCTGCTAAAATGGAGTAATTAAAATTGGTAATTCCCCCTCAAGTCATTAAGAACTTTTGTAACTCCTGTTACTCTTGAAAAGCAAAGAGCCAACTCCAGATATAGCCTTGCATAATCCTTGGAGTCTTTTACATTCTTATTTTCTGGTTTTGGATGGGTCAGTCTGGCTGAGTACATTTCAGTACTAAGGGTGCTATTCCCAATGATTTGTTGCAGATGGTCAGATGTACTACGGGTACTGCGAGCACTGCTTATACCCGGCTACGGGAGATGACTAAGTCCAGGGCAGGCTTTTCCGATTCTCGTGTCATGCTTTTGGTGGGTTGACATCCTAATGTTGGCATATTATCTTTAAAACCCTGCAAGTGTTGTGGGTACTAGTTAAATAAATGCTTCTGCAAAACTTGTCACTTCGATGAATGCTACTTGGAGTTATTTGGGGCCTGCGTGCCACCTTTATTGTAATAACTCTATATACTCCGATTTATGTTAAGAACTCTGTGGAATGTTGTAACACTTGATGCAGCGATTGTCAGTTTATTACGATCTTGGTAGCGAAGGAAAAGTTTTGAAATCCTTCGCGATGTTACTAGACCCTAGGTTATATGGGCACCAGTGTGAGGTAGTCACTGTGCGGCAAGTGGTTTGCATACTTGATCTCTTATAAATCTGGACAGGTCGCCGCAAAGGGTGGCCTATACCACTCACATGTTTTGGTTGACCTTAATCTTAGTTTGCATCCCTTGCTGAATTTTTGTGTCACTTTGCTCTTGTGTTCTTCCCTTTCCTTTTCTTGTGGATTTGTGGAGAACCTTTGTGTTTTTGTGAAAGGATTTGGTTTGGGGGTTGATTGGTGGTGAGTTGCGCTTCTTGAATCACTGCGTACACTCAGTTGTTACAATTTTTTATCGTGGTTTGAGAAGAACTCGGTTTGAACTTGAAATAGAAAACCCCATCAAAACCCCAATCGAAATAGGATTTTCGATGCGCGCTTTGTTTTTTGTGTCGTTGGAGTTGATCCTTCACTAGCAGACATATTTCCCTCTACACAAACTATTTGTAATATTTGAGGACATTCTGTGAAGTTTTGTCTACGTGGCGCTGCCACTCTAGGTCCGACACTATCCAGCAAGGATTTTTGTTCCTTTTCTGCTCAAACTTCATGGTTCACCTTTTCTCTATCGTATCTTGTTGCCTACAAAATTTGAGGTAATTCTTGAAAATTTTTGCAGTCCGGCATTGCCACACTTACGAGCGACACTGTCGCACAGTGAATTTTTCGGACTTTGACCTAGAATTTTTACTGGACCTTTAGTGTGTCCTTTGGAGTTTCCTCTGAAAGTTTGGGTTCAAATCTAGTCTTTTAAGTTCCGTTGAGCAGTCAATCGATCTGTGGTTGATCTGTTCTTTTGCGGAGTGTTTTTGGCGTCCCTAGAGGTTAGATTGGGTCACAAAATCAAGTCATAGTGTTATCATAGATCGAGATTTTTTAGTGGCTCCTATTCACCCTCTCTAGTCGCCTCACCGGTCCTTCAATAATTATGCATTTGAGCGTCTTAAACAAGTTGAGATGATGAATTACAAACATGTTATAATGCCACTTTCAGGAACTGAGAAGTTATGACTTTATGAAAGATCTTCTTTAGAGCCAAATAATGCTACATGCTATTGAAGTGTGGTAGAAGCTTTACAATACTTAATTCTGATTAGATCTCTAGTATTATGTTTTTAAAATAAGGTATGTCAGTTTAGGTTTGCTCCTACTACTATTCATTGGACAACGGTTAAAATAATGTTGAGATATATTAAGCAGGTCACTAATTTAGGACTAAAAATAAGTAGTTAAATTTATTCTTATTAGTAATTTCTTTAAGATAGATTGGATAGAAGAAATAGATGATGGAAGATCTACATGTGCTTTTATAGTTTATTTGGATAGTAATCTCATCTCATAGAGTGCACATAACCAAAGCAATGTACAAAAGCTAAGTATAAAAACATAGTAAATGCTATAGTAAAAGTTATGTAGATTCAAATTCTTCTAAAAGAGATTTATATTTCTATTCCCAAGACGGCAAGATTATGTCATCTAATCTTGTGATTATTAGTTTGTTCAAGAAAGAGTTCTTAGAAGAATGCTAGAGATTGATTTTATCTAAAGATCAAAAGGCTGACAGATTTACTAAAGCTTTATCCAATAAGATTACTAAAGAATTTTAAAGACAATCAAAACCTAGAGAAGGTTAAGGTTGAGGCAAACTAGTAAAAGATATTGTATAGAATGAGAAGTTTTAAAGAGATAGATGTGTTCCGGTTCTGAGATCGACTATAATCTAATTTAAATGTATATTGTATTTATATGACTCTCAGAATCGACTCCAATATATGTAATGCACCGTGAGGAGTTGTTCCTCGTCCAATACATCAATGCAAAATGTTCGGTTCGGCTGTAGTTTTTTAGGAAGAAGCCGTCGAACGAACGACAATGGCTGCTTCTTCCCCAACTCTGTCGCCACTGCTGCCTCTTCGTCCGCACCAACACCAACTGCAATGAAAAAGAAGCATGTCGCCACCAGACAGGGGCATTCGCGAGTGGGAGCTACTTTTAGCTCCACCCATCGTCATGCCCTGTGAGAACATGTTTTATGACGAGCGTGGAGCATGATGGAGCGGCACCAATTTGGTTGAAAATATGCTAAAGTTGATATAGTACTTAGAACAAAAGCTTTATTAAACACATCTTTGGCCCTAATTATTTGTCTATGGATCCTCACATATATAGTGGATGACAATGCGTTGAAGAACCCATCTGGGTGCCCTTAGTTGCTTCTAAAAACCATGCAAATGACAATACGGTGGATATGCTATTCCTGATGCCTACCGTGCATAAAGTGTATCCTGATGATGAAGATATTGAATTTGTTGACAAAGGTTCATTCTCGTGTGAGAGAGTAGGGATGAATGGAAGTTTAGAAGTGAGCATATGTGGATATCAATCTATATAAGTCTTCGGTCTTGGCTTTAGCTTATCTAGGGCCTGTTTGTTTCAGCTTTTTTCTGAGAAGCTTTTTTGAAAAGCTGACTGTGGAAAAAGCTGACTGTGTGGAGAAGTGATGGTTAGAATCTGGGTGTTTAGATACGCAGATTATGAGATTGTAGATTCTGATTAAAAAAGGAACCAGATAAATACACACAAGCAACACATCATTACGAGCCTGTTTGGTTCGGCTTTTTTAGGTGTTTGGCCGATCGGATTATTAAATATCAGAGCACTAACTTATAATGTAGTTAACACTTTATGATATATGAAAATACTTTAACTTAATTTAATGCATTATAGTACAACACGTTCTTCAGTTGATACAATTCTAATATGAAACATTTTTACTTCCATAATTATTCAAAAACGCCATACAAAAACCAAATTATTACGTAATTTCACAAATAACTATGCATGCAACCTCGTAATTATCAATGATCCTCTACTATATGTCAATTATCACGCTAATGATGTCTACAAAACAAAACAAAGAAATTATGAATATGAATAAATAAACATATGACTCGGGTAACTAGATGGGCACGCATGACAAACAGGAGACGAGCAGTCAGCTTCCCTGAGACGCGCCTGGTTACCTGCTTCCGCGGTGGAGTTCAAATCCAGCATCCACGAGAAGCGTTTGTCTCAGAAGCAGCACGAGAATCTGAGCGTTTGGTTGAGATAAGCAGCTTTTGACCGCCAGAATCCGCAAAAAGCGGATCCAAACGGGGCCCTATTCCTTTCTATCGACTTCAAGCTTTAATTAGCCAGAGGCACAAGTAATATAGGAGCAGGACTAGTTAAATTTCGTCCCTGCTTTTGTACGATCAGTGATCATTCAATTTACTTTCCACATGGCTGTCTGAAACAAAGCAAATTAAATGTTGTCCCTATTTCCGTGCACAATTGGTGAGTATGATATTACTTATTCATATATATTTCGTATGACTTCGGCATTGCACTGCTTGGTTCTACTATCTGTGCGAAAACATATAGTTTGGAAACCAATCGGCAAGTTAATTTGAATTGCCATAGTGGTATAATGAATAGAGGGGCTCAAAGACTAATCAGTGATACTCTGACGCACCATTTTTCTATTTCACTTAGTTTCCCTAGTTTTAATTAAGTACAGTTTCATTTATATTTCTAGTCCCAAGACGGCAAGATTATATCATCTAATCTTGTGATTATAATTTTGTTCAAGAAAGAGTTCTTAGAAGAATGCTTGAGATTGATTTTTTCTAAAGATCAGATGGCTGACAAATTTACTAAAGCTTTATCCAATAAGATTACTAAGAATTTTAAAGACAATCAAAACCTAGAGAAGGTTAAGGTTGAGACAGACTAGTAAAAGATATTGTATAGAATGAGAAGTTTTAAGGAGATAGATATGTTCCAGTTCTAAGATCGACAATAATCTAATTTAAATTTGTATTGTATTTATATGACTCTTAGAATCGGCTCCAATATATGTAAGGTATCGTGAGGAGTTGTTCCTCGTCCAATATATCAATGCAAAACGTACGGTCCAACTGTAGTTTTATAGGAAGAAGCCGTCGAACGAACGACAATGGCTACTTCTTCCCCAACTCTGTCGCTGCCACTGCCTCTTTGTCCGCACTAGGTGCGAGGGAAAAGAAGCATGTCATCAATGGACCAATGGTGTTCGCCTCCAATTAGTGTGTGCCTCGTTAGGGAGCGAGTGGGAGCTATTTTTTTAGCTCCACCCATCGTCGCCCTGCGAGAACGTGTTTTATGACGAGCGTGGAGCTTGATGGAGTGGCACCAATTTGGTTGAAAATATGCTAAGGTTGGTATAGTACTTAGAACAAAAGCTTTATTAAACACACCTTAGGCCCTATTTTGTCTATGGAACCTCACATACATAGTGGATGACAATGCGTTGAAGAGCCCATCTTGGTGCCCTTAGTTGCTTCTAAAAACCATGCAAATGACAATGCGATGGAGATGCTATTCCTGATGCCTACCATGCATAAAGTGTATCATGATGATGAAGGTGTTCAATTTGTTGACAAAGGTTCATTCTCGTGTGAGAGAGTAGGGGTGAGTGGAAGTTTAGAAGTGAGCACATGTGGATATCGATCTATATAAGTGTTCGGCCATGGCTTTAGCTTATCTATTCCTTTCTATCCTTTAAACTTCAATCTTTAATTTTTTTGAGAGAAACTTCAAGCTTTAATTAGCTAGAGGCACAAGTAATATAGGACTAGCTAGTTAAATTTCGTCCTTGCTGTTGTACGATCAGTGATCATTCAATTTACTTTCCACATGGCTGTCTGGAACAAAGCAAATTAAATGCTGCCCCTATTTCCATGCACAGTTGGTGAGTATGATATTACTCATTCATATATATTTCATTTCATTTAGTGATGCGTTTTTTTAGTATGACTTTGGCATTGCACTGCTTGCTTCTACTATCTATGCAAAAACATATAGTTTGGAAACTAACCGGCAAGATAATTTGAATTGCCAAAGTGGTATTACTACTATATAGAGCACGACGCAAACGCGTGCACCCGTGCGTCCACGTCGGCAAAAAAAAACATGTGCGCAGGATGTTCCATCAACGGACGAGATTTCTTCTCAGCCTCCCCGGGCCGCTGTAGACGCCTGGAGAATTCTAGCAATGTGCAGTTCATAAAAAAATCAACTCTTTTCTAGAAGGGCATATAAATAGGCATCGCATGCCTAGCGTCGGCTACCGTGACTGCAGCGTCGGCGGCTGGGACCAGCGGCGGCTGTGCGTCCCCACTCTAGAAGCTTCGTCCGTCTTCACCATCTGTGCAGGTACCATCTGTGCAGGTTATTAGGTGAAAAACGTTGTAGCCTTTTCCTCCCCAACAACGCATACTCTTAGCTAGGGTTTCAACGCATCTGACAGCTGAAGCTAGGGCGTCGCCACCGTCAATGTCATGGCACTCCCGCTCTGTTCACCAATCGCATCGACAGGTAACAGTCCATCATCTCCGTATCACCTCCTTGGATCCTCCTCCGTTCGGTGACTTCCACAGCATGCCGCCAGGAGCCCTATCCTCAATCATGTCTTTCCCGCCGAGCTACACACCTTCATGAGCTCACCCCCTACTCCCACAAACGACGCCGGGTGACAAGGAGGAAAAGTAGTAATGACGACATGCAAACTGAATAAGATTATGTATTTTGAATACGATTCTAGAGATGCACACGCTTTGTTCATCAATGCTGCTACGTTTTGAAACTTCAGCATTTCATTACTGCTACAAATATATGTACACAATAATATAATCTCTAAGCTCCTCATGTTGCTACATTTGTAAACTTCAATATTTCATTACTGCTACAAATCTATTTACAGTTCCAATTGACTATGGTAGCTTTCTTGCTTTATGTTCTTGCCTTACCAGACTGAGCTAAAGTTTTATTTATTAAATCGTGATGCAATGTTGCATCAATGCTGGACTTCGACATTTGAATTTTACGTGCACTCTGGTTTTTATGTTGTTTACCGTCCATCTTTCTCCTAATCAATAAAATGCTTTGATTACTATTGACATAATGTAAACTTCAATTTATATGTTGTTTATTATCCATCTTTGGCCCTATCCATGAAATTATTTAATTCCTGTTCATATAATACTTAGAAGAATGTTATGTAAGCCTCGAATTCTCTAATTTGAGTTGCTATCCAGTTTAACACATTAATTCAACTCGCGCAAAGCGCGAGCAAGTTACTAGTAATGAATAGAGGGGCTCAAAGACTAATATAATCAGTGATACTCTGACGCACCATTTTTATATTTCACTTAATTTCCCTAGTTTTAATTAAGTACAGTTTCATAAGAGCTCGAACAAAGTATTACATAAGAAAATATTCAGGTTGTCTTGGTTTGCACAAAGAAAAAGTTCATGAGCTAAACTGCTGCTAAACCCTACAACTTTTTTAGTGCTTCAATTCGTAAGAGTTCATACATTTCTAGTAACCACCATGGTTACTGCTTACTCGATGTAAACAACTATGGCTCTAGTCCACCTTGGGTCTCTCTTGGTCTAGACGTTTGTGGTCGCTCTAGAGTGTTGATCGATAGTTTGATGTTCATCTCCAAAGGATGGATTACGACAAGACTACACATCTAAAGGTGTTGTTTGGTTGTCTTTGTCGGTGACAATGTTAATGGAATTAGGTTTCGGTGGGATCTGTTGCATTGTAAGACAAAGCGACAATTTGTTTGGTCGTTCATTTTTTTAATGCTCAGAGTTGGTAGTGTAATCAGTTAACGATCATACATTGGCGATACCAAATTTTTATAGCTCGTATCTGTTTCCTCCGCTACCGGTAATGTTGTTGGCTCAACCAAACCCCAATTAATGTAATCTATTACCACTGTAAATGAATAAGGCTGTCCACAACAAATCGTGTAGAACAAGAGATTTGTGCTGTAGATATATCCTCACATTCAAGTAATCGATAAGGCTCAACCAATCCCCAAGTAATGTGTTACACTATTTACATAGTGAAGTTGCAAAAATGATGAAACAAACAACACCAAAGTGTTAATCCATAGTGGACGAATGGTTATTTGAATTCGTTATCTGTTCATGATGTCTACGCTGAATACAGAGGGAGGGATTATGTCCTCATCTATGTTCCCTATTTAATTATATTCTTGATCTTTTTAATAATGGAAAGAAGATCTGACTTTGTCTTCTTGAAAGAGGAACCAAAACAACTTATTATAATCAAACTTTATTGGGACAGTCATAAAATTTTGACAAATCTACGAACATATGGTTAATACATTCCCACAATATTTAGGTGAGATGAGTGATTGTCAACGAGTTGATCAGCTTTGTTTTAGTGTTGATTAATTTTAACATGAGTTTTGGTGTATCTACAGCTTGTGGCACGCATATGTGGAGCACAGAGATGGAGCTCAACGGCGAAGATAAGGTCAATAGGATTTGTGTCGATGCACTAGAAGTGATGTAGAAATGGTCGTCAAGACTTAGAGTCGAGAACTAGAGAAGCCGAAAGACTAGCTATGGTGGCTGATGTCTGGGGAAATCGAGATAAGTACACGACGCAAACGCGTGCACCCGTGCGTCCACGTCGGCAAAAAAAAACATGTGCGCAGGATGTTCCATCAACGGACGAGATTTCTTCTCAGCCTCCCCGGGCCGCTGTAGACGCCTGGAGAATTCTAGCAATGTGCAGTTCATAAAAAAATCAACTCTTTTCTAGAAGGGCGTATAAATAGGCATCGCGTGCCTAGCGTCGGCTACCGTGACTGCAGCGTCGGCGGCTGGGACCAGCGGCGGCTGTGCGTCCCCACTCTAGAAGCTTCGTTCGTCTTCACCATCTGTGCAGGTACCATCTGTGCAGGTTATTAGGTGAAAAACATTGTAGCCTTTTCCTCCCCAACAACACATACTCTTAGCTAGGGTTTCAACGCATCTGACAGCTGAAGCTAGGGCGTCGCCACCATCAATGTCATGGCACTCCCGCTCTGTTCACCAATCGCATCGACAGGTAACAGTCCATCATCTCCGTATCACCTCCTTGGATCCTCCTCCGTTCGGTGACTTCCACAGCATGCCGCCAGGAGCCCTATCCTCAATCATGTCTTTCCCGCCGAGCTACACACCTTCATGAGCTCACCCCCTACTCCCACAAACGACGCCGGGTGACAAGGAGGAAAAGTAGTAATGACGACATGCAAACTGAATAAGATTATGTAATTTGAATACGATTCTAGAGATGCACACGCTCTGTTCATCAATGCTGCTACGTTTTGAAACTTCAGCATTTCATTACTGCTACAAATATATGTACACAGTAATATAATCTCTAAGCTCCTCATGTTGCTACATTTGTAAACTTCAATATTTCATTACTGCTACAAATCTATTTACAGTTCCAATTGACTATGGTAGCTTTCTTGCTTTATGTTCTTGCCTTACCAGACTGAGCTAAAGTTTTATTTATTAAATCGTGATGCAATGTTGCATCAATGCTGGACTTCGACATTTGAATTTTACGTGCACTCTGGTTTTTATGTTGTTTACCGTCCATCTTTCTCCTAATCAATAAAATGCTTTGATTACTATTGACATAATGTGAACTTCAATTTATATGTTGTTTATTATCCATCTTTGGCCCTATCCATGAAATTATTTAATTCCTGTTCATATAATACTTAGAAGAATGTTATGTAAGCCTCGAATTCTCTAATTTGAGTTGCTATCCAGTTTAACACATTAATTCAACTCGCGCAAAGCGCGAGCAAGTTACTAGTAATGAATAGAGGGGCTCAAAGACTAATATAATCAGTGATACTCAGACGCACCATTTTTATATTTCACTTAATTTCCCTAGTTTTAATTAAGTACAGTTTCATAAGAGCTCGAACAAAGTATTACATAAGAAAATATTCAGGTTGTCTTGGTTTGCACAAAGAAAAAGTTCATGAGCTAAACTGCTGCTAAACCCTACAACTTTTTTAGTGCTTCAATTCGTAAGAGTTCATACATTTCTAGTAACCACCATGGTTACTGCTTACTCGATGTAAACAACTATGGCTCTAGTCCACCTTGGGTCTCTCTTGGTCTAGACGTTTGTCGTCGCTCTAGAGTGTTGATCGATAGTTTGATGTTCATCTCCAAAGGATGGATTACGACAAGACTACACATCTAAAGGTGTTGTTTGGTTGTCTTTGTCGGTGACAATGTTAATGGAATTAACATTCAAGTAATCGATAAGGCTCAACCAATCCCCAAGTAATGTGTTACACTATTTACATAGTGAAGTTGCAAAAATGATGAAACAAACAACACCAAAGTGTTAATCCATAGTGGACGAATGGTTATTTGAATTCGTTATCTGTTCATGATGTCTACGCTGAATACAGAGGGAGGGATTATGTCCTCGTCTATGTTCCCTATTTAATTATCTTCTTGATCTTTTTAATAATGGAAAGAAGATCTGACTTTGTCTTCTTGAAAGAGGAACCAAACCAACTTTTTATAATCAAACTTTATTGGGACAGTCATAAAATTTTGACAAATCTACGAACATATGGTTAATACATTCCCACAATATTTAGGTGAGATGAGTGATTGTCAACGAGTTGATCAGCTTTGTTTTAGTGTTGATTAATTTTAACATGAGTTTTGGTGTATCTACAGCTTGTGGCACGCATATGTGGAGCACAGAGATGGAGCTCAACGGCGAAGATAAGGTCAATAGGATTTGTGTCGATGCACTAGAAGTGATGTAGAAATGGTCGTCAAGACTTAGAGTCGAGAACTAGAGAAGCCGAAAGACTAGCTATGGTGGCTGATGTCTGGGGAAATCGAGATAAGTAGTAGACTGTGTTGACCAAGTCAAGATAGCGATTGACCAAGTCAAGCAAGGACAATGGAAAACTTGGTGGTTGCGCAGTCTATAATTATCAATGACACGGGTTAAGATTGTTGAGAATCAGCTGCAATATTTGTAAAATATTGGGAGGAGAATACATCAACACAAAACGTATTGTCCGACTGTAGTTTACAGGAGAAGCCGTAAAACGAATGACAATGGCTGTTTCTTCCCCAACTCTACCTCATTTCTCCTTCATCATCAACACCAACTGCAAGGAAGAAGAAGCCAATGGCTAGGGCATTCACATCCAATTAGACATAGGTAGTGTGTGCCTCGTCAGGGAGCAGGTGGGAGCTAGTTGTTTAGCTCCACCCATCGTCATGCTCAACGAAAGCGTGTTTTATGACAAGCTTGGAGCATGATGGCGCGACACGAATTTGGTTGAAAATATGCTGAAGCTGGTATAGTACTTAGAACAAAAGCTTTATTAAACACAATTTAGGCCCTATTTATGTCTATAGATTCTCACATGGATAGCGAATGACAATGCGGTGGAGAGCCCATCTTAGTGGCCTTAGTTGCTTCTAAGAACCATGCAAATGACAATGCGGTAGAGATGGTATTCCTCATGCCTTCCATGCATAATGTGTATCATGATAATGAAGGTGTTGAATTTGTTGACCAAGGTTCATTTTCGTGTGAGGGACAATAGGAGGTGTAAATGGAAGTTTAGAAGTGAGCACCTGTGGATGTCGATCTATATATACATCTTCGGACTTGGCTTTAGCTTATCTATTTATTTCTATCCTTTAGACTTCAAGCTTTAGAGCATGTACAACCCAATTAAATGAAGAGTTTATTAAGGGGTCTCTAGTGGGCTAAGTGATAAAAAATCAAGAGACTGACTCTTCGTGAAAAGCTCGTCTCTACACGACTCTATATATATAGTGTCTTGAGTGCATTTATGATTTAGGTGCTCAAGATTGTATCATATAGTCTTTTAGCTATCTCTTGTATTTATAAAACCGATCCAAAGACTAAGGGTTGTACATGCCCTTATAATTGACTAGAGACATAAGTAATTTAGTACTAGTTTAATTTCTTCCCTGCTTTTGTAGGATCAGTGATCATTCAATCTACTTTCCACAAGACTCTTTGAAACAAAGGAAATGTTGTCCCTCTTTCTCTGCAGAGTTGGCACTGCATTTAGATGTATTTTTTGCATATGGTCGTACAAAATATTGTTTTGTACAATAAACTATATTGTTTATAGAGTGGATTTTGAAATAGGGAGTGTGATAGGGAGGCTGCAGGAGATAGCCTTAGAGCACCTTCACTAGTTCCAAAAAAAACGGTAAATTTAATTTATGGTGTTAGTAACCAAAATCATGCTCCAACCGATGATGCTTCTAAGGCCCTAAATATACCAACTTACTAAATATCTATGTATAGTCCCTAAACATGGGGAGTTGTTTCGCAGTTCCAATAGTTTGTTTTGCTCATCAATCACACCGTGAAATCAATTGTTTGCCATTGATTTTGCACTCGTGTGCAAGTGACGCACTTTAAGGAAATGATGAATTTACCATGGAGATAGCATAATTTAAAAATATTTAACAACATAAGAATTGAGAACCGTTGAAGGCTAAGGTCGTCTTTGTTTCTAATATATCTTTAGCAACTTGATAAATCAGAGTTTAGGGAGCGTTTTTATGGAGATACTCTTAGTATGACTTCGACACTGCATTGCTTGGTTCTACTTTGGAAACCAACCATCAAGTTAATTTGAATTGCCAAAGTTGTATATTAATAGGTTTTAAATTTGTTTAATAATTTCTGACCCTATACAACAAGTACTCATGCAAATCAACCAAACAACATCTCTAATGAAACAACGTAGCTAGAGAAGCAAACCAAACAAGCGTATGTGCACCTTCCTGGCTTGGCTCCAAGCAGCCTGGTTCCTATATATAAGCCAGGCTAGCTAGGGAAGTAAGCCAAACAGCCCCATAACGAATAGAGGGGCTCAAAGACTAATCAGTCAGATGACGCACCATTTTTCTGTTTCACTTGGTTTCCCTAGTTTCAGTTAAGTACAGTTTCATAAGAGCTCGAACAAAGTATTACATATGAAAATATTCAGAGGATCTAAGTTTGCACAAATAAAGTTTGTGAGCTAAACTGCTGCCAAATTCTGCAACTTTTTTAGTACTTCAATTCGTAAGGGTTGATACATTTCTAGTAACCATCATGGTCACTGCTTACTCGATGTAAACGCCTATGGCTCCAGTCCACCTTGGGCTCCCTTGAATCCTTGATACTCGGAATCACGGGTCTCTCTGCCTCTGGACGTTTGTTGTGTCGCTCTGGAGCGTTAATCGATTGTTTGATGTTCATCTTCTTGATTATGCTGACCAAAGAGTGAGGGGTTATGTGATTATGCCCTCATCTATGTTTTCAATTTAATTATCTTCTTGATTTTTTTAATAATGGAAAGAATATCCGATTTCTTCCTCTAGAAAGAGGAACCAAAGCAACTTATTGTAATCTAAGTTCATTGAGACAGTCATAAAATTTTGTTATCACGCAGTCTATAATTGTCATTGACACGCATTGAGATCATGGATGGAGCATATAAGATACCTTACTTATATTGGGTTTGGTGGTTTGTGCCTCAACCAAAAGCCGACATTTTCTTATCCTTGGACCTCAAAACCTGGTTAAAATTCTGGTGAGAATAAGAGGAGACATGTGTCAAAGCAAAGTGATGAAGAGCTCGTGACTTTTAGATACATAGATCTTGAGTTGGATCATTTTACACCTATTTAAAGTGGTTCAACCAAAATATCCAAGGGCATATTGGGATATGCGAAAGCTCTATAAATAATATAGGAGGTTAGATCATCTACAAGAGACTAGCTAAATAGCTTGTCAAGCTAAAATTTAGCTAATTAATAGCATAATAGCTCTCCAACAGAGTAGCCATTTAACTTGCTAAGCTATCTGGCTCTCTAAATTAACTCCCTCACTATCCAAATTTGGCTAGCAACTCTCGCTAGCCAAGCTAAATTGCATTTTGGAGAGTCTGTTGGAATGGGATGTTATATATAGAGTCTAATATTTATGGAGATACAAATAAAAAGTCAAATAGAGAGCAAATAATAAAGAGTCTTTTGGAGATGCTCTTACGCCAACTAGCCATCTGACCATCTCTTTATCTTTCATTTTCTAGCATAATACTCTAGTTGTTGTAATTTAGCTTTCCTCTATATTCGCTTTTGAGATCAGTAGTTTAGAGTATTATTACTCTTATATCTTTAATTTTTTATGTATAAGAACCACACCTGGTTGATCTGAGAAATAGAGAAATCATTTATAGAATATATGAGTCTATGTCTGTACCTTGAGTTGGATTTGTTTTTTTCCATCTCCCTCTTTCGTTGTCTTGAGTGTTTTGATGTATCTTTGATTCTGCATTTTTTAGGAGGGTTTGAGTGGACGGTTACATGCTAAGGCCTACGAGGAAACAGTTTCGATAGAAACCTCATGAACACGTAAAATCCATCTTACGGAGGAAATTGGGAGAAAACCCTCTTTTCCTTGGGGGTTTATAGATTTAAGGTGCTTTCTTAATTTCTAGGTGTTGACCATTAGGGTATATATATACCTTCTAAATACCCGAAGAGACATCTCCATAAAATTTTGGTTCAATTGGTGTTCGTTTGCATCAGAATCACCTTTGTAAGGGAGTTTTAGGGCTGCTGGACCGTATAATTGACCAAGCCGGTTTGAATGGTATCCAAAAGTCGGCCATGCCGGTTTGGGTTAACACTAAACTATTCAAGCTAGTTCTACTACATAGATTTCCCACCAAGGAGCGTTTTGCTCGTTTTGATCCATTTCTCGTCCATTTGATTTCCCATTTTCGGTGCATTCCAAGAAATGAATTGAGTGTATCAAGTTACTAGTTGGCTTGGGTGCACTGCCTTGGATAGTTTTGGGGTTTCATTTTGGATAGTCATTATATTGCATTCAAAATAATATTAGAATCGATAATCATTGAACCCTGTTTTGATCATCTTTCTTTCTCCAATTAATACCAGAGCCGGTGATGGATCATAAATACCTTAACCGATTCTTGATCCGTGAGATGATAATTGATCAAAGTAGTGGCAAACCATGCATATTTCATAGTACAAACTAACCGTATTACAAGATATACATGTCTGCATACCTCCAGAGTGTATGCTCATGAGTCTAAGAAATTTTTGAGGATACAACTTATGTGGTAGGTACATGCTATCCGGGCTAGTTAAGAGCAGATTCACCATTATGATGCTAGCAGCAAGGCCTGTGAAATGATAGTTAGGAGCAGATACATCTCATGACACCAAGTCGATCCTTCATAAATACGATAACGATCCTCTTGTGTCAAAACTAAACTCTTTGATATGCATAGATATGAGTACAAGAAGTTCATTTAGTTGGCTGTGAAGTCTTTCAATTTGATGTTTTCTCATTTCCAATCTGTCATGAACATGATGCAAGCAAAAAAAAAGCCTCAACTTCCCTATGATGACCATGAAAGGGCTTGAAATTACTGTTGAACATAGAAAATGGCAGCGCGGACGGTCCGCGCGTGCAGAGTCAGTTAGGGTTCCTAGTTTCTCGCGGGATTTGTTACCTAAAACCGCGGGATTAGCTCGGGAAACAGTTTGTAGTGGATCCAGACCTCCCCTTTATATAGATGAAGGGGTACGGCCGATTGAACCCCAACAATCGATCAAATCAAGTCTATTTCTTGTTTTTACCTTATGCATTAGGACTAGTTCTAGTTTAGCCCTAGTTTAGCCTCTTAATCCCTAAATTCTACACTTCTCTTCGGCTCTACGTCGATCATCAGAGGAGTCTAGGTCGGCCTGCCGAGCCTAGACAACACCTAAGATCTCTCCTCCCCGACAGGGTCCCTCCCAGGAGCGAGATCCAGGCGCCGCTGGTGAACTCCGCCGCCTCTGCGCACGCGCGGACCGTCCGACCCCAGGGTGCGGATCGTCCGACACGTTAGGCAGGGAACCCAAGCCCTGCGCCAGGTCGCGGACCGTCCGCGCCTGTGCAGAGAGTACCGCCGCCGGTTCTCATTATAGTGATTGACGCCCGAAAATGTGTCAACACACTTTTTGGCGACTCCGCTAGGGAATAGGTGTCTAGATCTGCTAAGAATCGGCCCATAGATGACCGGTTCTAAGCATCACACCAAGATCTCCACCACCAACATCATCAAGCCGGCCAAGGAGGCACTCCTGGCTGATGATCAAAGACCCTTTGAGGACCTCGTAATGCGCGATGAGAAGGAGGTGATGCGGCAATGGAACGAACAACGCGACAAGGAGGAGGCAGAACTGATGCATAAACTCTCCGAACGGCGCAAGGATGCGGCAGAAAAGTATTTGTCACACTTCACGGTGGATCGCCACCAGAAGATCATCCGTCAAGGGGAGATCGATATGAAATCTCTCCTACCTCCACTTTAGGGTCCTGCTGTAAGTACTCCAGATCTATCTCTTACGACTTTCATGGATCAACGAGGAGATCAGTTAAAGCAATATGTAGATGAATCTATTAAAATGCATTTACGTTCATACGAGAAATCAACTGCCCCTAGTTTTCCATCGCGTGAGTCTAATACAGAGCCACCCGCGCCAAGCACATTGGCTACAAATGGGTCACCCTTGACCCAGCCATCACATGGTATGCTGATGCAGGCTTTCGTGTCACCATCACAGCCGCCGCCACTAGGCACGCGGCAGGTATTGGACGCGACCGGACCGTCCGAGCATCATCTCAGACAGTCCGATCATACTGCAGACCGTCCGACGTATTTCGCTAGACCGTCCAACCCGACGCAGGCCTGCACACAAAACGCTCAGGTTGCACTGTGCATGGCCGGATCATCCGGGTACAACCACGAACAATTCGCCCCCATCACGGACCGTCCAGTACATTACGCCGGACCGTTTGGATATGTCGTGGACCGTCCGGTACCTTATGCTAGACCATCCGGATATGTTGTGGACCGTCTGCTATTTTACGCTGGACCATCCGGATATGGCATGAACCGGCCTGCGTATTACGCCGGACCGTCCGACTCTACACGAGTCCACGCGCAGACCGCCCAAGTCACGCCATATATGACCGAACCGTCCGGGTACAACACTGGACCTTTCGGCCCGATCGCGGACCGTCCAGTTCTTTACGACAGACGGTCCGGGTACGAGACTGCCCAGGCAGCACCATATACAGCTGGACAATCCGGATATACCTTCGGACCGTTTGGCTCGGTCGCGGACCATCCAACCCCTTACGCCAGACCGTACGGGTATGCGTACGCAGAACCAAGAGCTGCGCAATACACACAGTTCCCACACTCATCGCAACAACATTATGGTGCCCCACCAGCAACACATTATAATCATGCCATACCACCTCATGGACATAGGGCTGAATACTGTTTGTCCACAAGAGAGCCTAAGAGCTATAGGGCAGGAGCTAGTGACATTAATAGGACACCTAACACACACCTCAAAAACCCCTGGGAGGAAAGCCGATAGAGTTATGTCAGGCAACCTGAGATTTCCACCCACAAACTCAATGGATGGTCGCCAGACATGGCGGAAAGGATCAGAGACGAGGTAGCCGGGATGTTTAGGGACAAACTCGGTGTTAGTGTGTCAGGTACAGGCCAATCGTATCGGAAGCCTTATAGCCACCGATTCGACACCGTGTCGTATCCACAGGGAACTATAATACCAGACTTCTCTAAATTTTCTGGTGAAGGTGGGAAAAGCACACACGAACATATAAGCCAATTCATAGCACACTTGGGAGAATTGGCTGATGGGGAAGCCTACCGCGTTCGTTTATTTTCGTTGTCCCTTACTGATACCACATTCACATGGTACGCAACTTTTCCACCAAACTCTATTAACCCTTGGGATGAATTAGAGCGGAAATTTCATGAACACTTCTTCTCAGGAGAACATGAGTTAGAATTGGCTGACTTAGCTTCAGTCCGACAAGGGCCTGAAGAATCGGTTAGTGACTATATCCGGAGGTTCCGGGACACTAGAAACCGATGCTTTCAGATCCATGTCGCAGAAAAACAACTAACAGGGCTGGCTTTCAATGGGTTGCGACCTTACTTAAAAGAAAAATTAGATGGCACCCGATTCTTTTCGCTAGTGCACTTGCACCATCGGGCTACGACCTGTGAAAGCCGAAGTAAGGAAACATCAAAATGAGCTAGCCATAAGATGCATCTAGTGGGATACGATAATTCGGACGATGAATCCACAGATGTATATACCACCGAACTGGTTTGGCCAGGACATGCTAAACCTTCTACATGTTCTGCTTTACAGTCGATTCGAAAGAATCGACAAGAAGAAGTCAAGTTTACTTTTAATGTTGCCAAATGCGATAAAATATTTGATGAGTTACTAAAAAATGGCAATATTAAATTAACTCATACTATTCCTCCTCCCGATGAATTAAAGAGACGTGCTTATTGTAAGTGGCATAATTCTTTTTCTCATACCACCAATGATTGTAATGTTTTTCGTCGACAGATACAACCGACCATAAATGAGGGTTGGTTGGCTTTTCAGGAGATGCAAGTAGACACACAACCATTTCCTGTTAATACAATAGAACTAACATGTGAAAAGGTCTTGGTTCGGCCCGAAATGGCTGATAAAGGCAAAGGCAAGGGCATCATCATTGGTGATCCTCGCATATCAAATATATCACAAAAGGAGATTGCTCGAAATGCTCCGGATGAAAAGGCTAAAAAGTCTGGAGGCATCGGGGGGCAGGCACAATTAATAAGCCAAGCACGATAGCCTGGCCCGAGCATCGAGGACAGTCTAGCACCTACATGTGGATGCTTCGGTGCTCAGACAGACAGTCCGGCTAACTCAGCCGGACAGTCTACCTATGGACAAAGGCGTCAGCCTCCACACAGAGCAAGAAAAGAGACGCAAGGGCTAAGCACATATGGTCGGCTAATCAAAGCTGACCTTAATTTTGATCAGTTGCTCTCCAAGAGTACTAGCAAGAAGACCGTTCTACGTGATCGGTCAATGAAGAAACCCCAGTCACCTGCTAAAACAAAACGACCAAACAAAATGGCCCAGAAGGCGACACAACAAGCATTGCCTATTCATCCTATGAGACTAGGGTATTTTCCACCTGTTTACTCATCGTCGGTATATTATCCTGTTCAAATATGGAATGGTACAACGATGAATCCATGGTACATGTATAGTCCCTTTATCTATCTAGACTAGGGGGCACCTCCATTCTATTCCTTTTGATCCATTGATCAAATGTTCATGTTCGAGAAAGATACAATCCAAAACGGCCTTTATACATTGGTGATTTATTGAATAATCTCCATATTGAAAAGCTGGTGACTTATAACAGGATTAGTTCATATGATTTTGGTTCGTCAACCTCCACCAAAAGGAAGGGGGCATATGTTGAACACAGAAAATAGCAGCGCGGATGGTCTAGCCCTGAGGCCCGACGGTCCGCGATACAGACGGCACGCGGTGGTAGCGAGGACGGTCCGCGCGTGCGCAGAGTCAGTTAGGTTCCTAGTTTCTCGCGGGATTTGTTACCTAAACCGTGGGATTAGCTCAGGAAACAGTTTGTAGCGGATCCAGACCTCCCCCTTTATATAAATGAAGGGCTACGACCGATTGAACCCCCAACAATCGATCAAATCAAGTCTATTTCTCGTTTTTACCTTATGCATTAGGAGTAGTTCTAGTTTAGCCCTAGTTTAGTGTCTTAATCCCTAAATTCTTCGCTTCTATTTGGCTCTATGTCGCTCAAAGGAGTCTAGGTCGGCCTACCGAGCCTAGACAATACCTAGGATCTCTCCTCCCTGATAGGGTCCCCCCGGGAGCGAGATCCAGGCACCGCCGGTGAACTCCGCCACCCCTGCGCACGCGCGGACCGTTCGGCCCCAAGGCGCGGACCGTCCGACACATCAGGCAGGGAACCCAAGCCCTACGCCAGGTCGCGGACCGTCCGGCCCCTAGCCGGGGACCGTCCGCGCCTGTGCAGAGAGTACCGCCGCCTGTTCTCATTATAGTGATTGGCGCGCGAAAAGGTGTCAACAATTACTACACGACCTATATCAAAGGATTTGGGAGGTGAAGGTTTTAGCTATCATTGAGTCCCCCAACTAAGATATTGTTGGCGCCTAATCCTAGCTGGGTCTAGGGTATCTTTTTGGTCATAGGGCTCCACAAAGAAAGTATTCAGCTGCAAGGAAAATAGACGTGTAATAAAAAAATAGGTCTTTATACCATAAATAAGCAATATATTAGATGAAAATGAAAGTTTGAAAGTCCTTATGGATATATATTTTGACAACTAACATGTACGATCATAATAAACCGAAAGCCTTTCATTTACCATGTAGCGGATGTTTGTCATCCTCTTAGTGCCACGTCCACATCTTCCCCAAGGGTTCTCCAAGGTGTCACTACCTTTCCCCGATAGATCTTGTACTAGGCATTGTTGTTGGCAAGATCTACTAGTTATCATGTGTACTCTCAATCTATATTTACTTTTAAGATTCATGCAATTATATTGATTTGTCACCACAATATGTGTATTCCTTGATCGGTTGCTACGCCCACGACATGCATGGTGCACATATGCATGCGGCAACTCAGAAGCTCGATACGCATCTGGCCACCTTTCTTACATGCTTAGTATTATGATTTATTTTGGTTGGACCTCTTGGAGGACCTGATCCATGTTCATGTGTGTGGTCATTGGTTCTTAGTAGCGGATGATCGTAAGATTACCAATATGATACATGTTGTAGATTAGATATGGGATGTTCCTATATTCTGTCTCATCTTTATTTGGCCCTAGATTTGGTTAGCAACATGGGTAATAGCAGTGGTTTTTTGGCTCGTTGCTACCCTTTGGCCATGCACATAGCTTGCATCACTCTAGAATAAACAATCGACGTGCACATGCTTTAGATAAGTTTATTTCCATGTTGGGTGCTTTTAGTGCATATTTATATTCATTGATTATGATATTAGTCAATTTGGAAAAGAGATGATAATTAGCTCAAAAGAACTGATTGGTGTCACCAGCATAGGTCGATCCTAGCGATCTAGCTAAAATTTATTGTTTGGCTAATTGTTGTGTATTTGCATATTGATACACCAATGTTAAAGCACCCTTCCTGAATATAGGTCATGTCAGGTGGCATTCTTAGAACCCTCATTGATAGAGTCGTGTTCTGGTGGAACGACTGTAGCAGCAACACACCTCTTGGCTCTTTGTGTGTCGGCTGCCAAGTGACCCCGACTAGTTCACGTTATGGCACAATCTTGGCACACTTGGTGGGACCTACAAAACTAGCTTTCACAACAACCAATTTAGGACAGCTCACAAGCATTGACTCATCCCTGACCCTACACTAATTCTTCACCATGATCATGACATGCTCAGGGAAGGAGAAGATCATCGACGACAATAACCATGAGCAATACCCACCAGAAAAGAATGGACCACTAATCTCAATGACTTCAACCCTAAGATGTGGGACTGTTATGACAAGGACCTCAAGAGCCAGTTTGATAAAATTATAGTTACTTAGAGAGGGTGTGAATATGCAACACCTAGAAATTTAACACTTAACACAAAACTTGATCCCAAAGTAGAGGTTAGATCAATATAATCAACTTGAAGTAGAAAAAGGAAGAGGGAAGTTCTCTTGGACTTGTTGCTCTTATGAATATAGAATTGACTTAGAGAGCAACTCAAATGATTTAAATCAATGTCCAAACAAGAGAACATAGAGAGGGAGAGAAGTAATAACAAATCACAACAGAAAGTAAAGAACACAAGAAGACACGTGATTTGTTTTTCTGAGGTTCGGTTCTAAAGACCTACATCCCCATTGAGGTGTCCCAAAGAAAGGGGTATCTCTTAACCCTCTAAAGTGATCCCAACAATCAAACTTGAGCCCTCAGATCTACTAAAATCAGAGATAGAGTCTCCACAAAAGGCACTCCACAAACCACATAGCCTCTTGCTAGCTTTTACAAAGAAGTATCACCAACATAAGAGCAAGAACACAACAACACCAAAAATGCGGATTCATCAAGCACACTATCTCTAAAATGTCTATCTCAGCTCAGATAGGATGCTTGGATCTCTCGAAATGGCATGAACGTGTTGCACAAGTGTATGGGAATGATGCTCGGGTCTAGTGGTGATTGGTGTCTCAAGTAGACTGGTTGTGGGTCTTTATAGCCCCAACCCCCCCCCCCCCCCAAATAGTCGTTGCTATAAATCTACAAAATCTGCTCTTTCCTTGAGTGCACCGGTGGTAACCTCGATGAACATGGTTAGCTAGCCGTTGGAGTCGACCGTTAAACATTGAACTTTCCATTGGACTCGACTAGTCCAAAGCACACCAGACTGGTTTGGCATGTCGAAGTGCTTTAGGTTCCTTCTGTAGACCTCTCTAGAAATTGCTCCGGCGAGCCACTAGTGCCCTAGGCCACAAGGGCACTTTTACAGAACTCTCTAATAAATTAGTTCGGTGCACCACCAAACTGGTCCGGTGCACCACCAGACTGGTCCGGTGCACTAGGCCATTGATGTCCTCCTGCATACGCCTCTAGAAAGAAGGTCTGGTGCGCCACCAGACTGGTCTGGTGTGCCCCAGAACAGTTGAAACTTGACACTTTTGGCATATCTTCTTCCACTTCGATTGGCTAGAATTGAGGGTACTTCTATGACTTAGATAATCTTATTTAAGGTCTATCAATCAGGTCTAAGTCATAGTTTTAGTCCTTGTTCAATTCTCCAACTTAGAATTTTGTTGTAGACTCAAACTCGGCTCCAAATGCACCTTTTTTATGAAATCTCTCATTCCAAAGCCTCTATGTTGATAAAAATGTTCCTAATGCCTCGTTTGGATCATTGGAATTGAATTCCACTCTAATAATAGTAATTTAGACATATACCAATTAAGCTAATTTGGCTTCATACAAAATATATTTGTATACTATTATTAGTAAGATGTCGAAGATATTCATGTGCTACATTTTTATTATAGAGGAATGAGTTGAAGAGCGTACTATAAGTTACAGAGTAGAAACAAATTCTACTAATATATAAAATCATTTCCAATCCTCCACTCCATGAATTTGAGATAGGCTTATATCTGAACTTTGGATTGGAAAGTGGTGGAATGTCAAATTCCAAGCTAAATAGGTTACTTTATTAAGTGAATTCCAATTTCTCTGAAGGGATCAAAACGCCCCGTAAAGGTATTTAGAACTTATCCAAACTTGTGAACTAATTATAGCTCATCTTAACCAAGGTTTTACATATTTTGCCCATATTTAAGCTATATGTTGGATTGGATTCCACAATTGAACACTTTTAGCAAACTAGTTAGATCTTGAGGTTGTGTTGGACATTAATCACCAAAACCAATCTAGAAATGGCATATAGCACATTTCCTCGCCTCCTTCACCTGGACTCGCTCTAGGAACGTCCAGCTTACCAGTCAACCGGAGTCCCTGCTGGAGGAGATAGATCTATTGACACGTTCAAAAGAGCGTTATGTCGCACTCCTCTAGGAGATGAACTATATCAAACATCATGCTATGAAGCGACAGTCAGAAGTCCTCATCAACTCTTTGGAAGCTACCATTGCAAGAGTGACCAAATAGATTCTAGCTAGGAACTACACCACCCAAGGTCCACATTTGGGTCCCATTAGGGGATAAGCAATTCTATGCTTAGCCACTTGGGGCAATGTCGAGCAGTGCCCTCGAGGGCACTAAGGCGAAATTCTTGGTCTACCCACTCAGAGTAGCACACGAGGTCCCACCATCTACGACCATCCTCTAGCGTTCATTCTGGAGTGCTTCGTGTGCACCTTGCGATACAAGTTGTTCCATGAGAAATAACAACCCTCTCAGCAGCCAACATAGGTCCATGACAAGGGCATTGCCAATGAGCAAGAGATGCTCGAGTGGCAGACAAGAGATGATAATGGGCAATACCTTCATGCAAAAGACCATGTACATCACCAAAGGAGCATGGAGCATGCAAAAGAAATGAGGAGCATGGAGCATGGAGCATATCACGATCTCAGAAACACCATGTGCATCACCAAAGGAGCATGGAGCATGCAAAAGAGGAGCACCTTCCACTCCTTAGGAAGGTTAGTGCTATACATCGTCCCAAGAATCCTCCACAACTCCAAACGGTGGAACCACCACTTCATCCAAGAGGGTTGGTCTAGTAGCGGAAGACCCAAGACAACAACAATGGTGGGTCATCCTCTGTGGCAGCCATCAATATGATCTCTGTAACAAATAACATGGACATGTCGGTCCTATTGACCGGCCTTAAAAAAATATGTAGATCCACAAAACCTTTGGTGGATAACCACGATGAAGGAAAGGCCGATTCCTATAGTCCTTTGACAGAAAAGCATTTTTGTAGCATGAATCTATGTAATGCATGTAATGCTGATCCTAGCAACCAGCCACAAAAAATGAAATGTACGCTATATGGTAATAAATACATAAAGGTCAGTGCCTAATCCTTTTGTAGTGTGCGATGTCGAGGTCACAAAATAAGAGAAGTTAGGACTAGGTTTTACACCAGCCGATGAGATGGAAATGGTCGATATTGGGTCTAGAGACACACCACACCCCATGAATATATCAGTAAGAAGCTTGACCCATAAATTAATGACAAAATGATAGCAATAATAAAAGAGTACATCAACTGCTTTGGATGGGAGTACCATTAGCTATCGGTACTGAGCCATTCGATCGTTGATCATTGGCTGCTAGTAAACTAGGCTATCAGCTATTTGTGCAAGCTTCACACAAGTTCAAACCCAAGGTCCTCAGTGATATCAAGGAAGAAATCGAAAAAAAATCAAAAGTAGGGTTATTAGACCATGCGGATATTGCACATGGATCTCCAGCATAGTGCTGGCAGGAAGAAGAACAACCAGCTTCATGTTTGCATCGACTTTAGAGAAGATAATAAAGCAACACATAAGGATGAATACCTGATGTCGATCGACAACATGTTCATTGATGCCACAGTCGGTCACAAGATGATGAGTTTTCTTGATGACAATGCTAGATACAACGAGATCTTTATGGCTAAAGAAGGTGTATACAAGACAGCCTTCAGTTGTTTGGGATCTATCAGGCTATTTGAATGGATAGTAATGACCTACTGTAACACCCCTGGTGTTACTATAACTAAAACTTGAGCATGGCATCATAAGCATTGGCATTGCATATGTTTGACACACCTAGAGTGCATTCACTAGGCAAAAATTTCAAACAAGTTGTATTGTTTTAATGTTTTACAAATAGGGATTGAAGGGGTAAAACTTAACCCAAGTTGAGAAAACCTAAAAGCTTTAGGGTAAAAGTCATAAAATGACCCCAAAAATAAAGTTGAATCACATTTATACCCCTAAGGTACCAAAAACCCTAATTGGAACCCTGGAAAACCCTACAACCAAATCCTAGGGACTTATGTGCAAAAGTGATGAACCTTTGGACTAAAGTGTAAAAACTACTATGTTTAAACATATAAAGTCATTTGGTTCACAAATATGTGAATTTGCAAGTTAAACCCTAAGTTCTGGGCTTATTTGCAAAAATCACCTCTTAAGCACTATAGAGCCTAAGTCTGAAATTCAGTTTAGTTGGTCCAACTTTGGAGCCCTGTATCTTCTGAAATATAGGGTTTTTGCCCAAAGTGACCACAACAAGTTTGTAGCCCAATTATAGGAAAACAACTTTGTTTAAGGATTCAAGCCATGATCTTATGAGGAATTTGGAGAAAAACCCAATCAAAGATGGACTGTCAGGCTGGTACAGTCTGAACTTCAGATAGACAGTGACTTGGATCTAAGTTTGAGAGCCATTTCGACTAAGATCCAGAGAGAATCTACCTAGGGTTGCTATAACAAAGTTGTAGAGTTATTAAAGAGGAACAACTTTGTTATGGGTGTTTGGGTTTGGTACCACATGGAATTGGGAGAAATTAGAGCTCCAAAGTACTCTGTCAGCTGCTCTGAATAGGTGTTCGCCATGGTACAGTAAAAACACCGGATCAGACCGCCAGCGCGACTGTCTTCACCGTCGACGACCGATCTTTGCCGTGATTCTCGCCACCGTCGTGTGATTCACGTCGCCGATGACCCGATAAGGCCGCCAAGTAAAAGCCATGCACCTGGGGATAACTCCGGTGACTCACCGCCGTACCCCTCGTGCTCCGCGGCTGTGGCAGATAAGTTCACCGACGAGAGCCGCCGTCCGACCGTGCGCCGCGTGTCTTAACCGCGCTACCGCATCACCGCGACCCCCTCTAACTGTCTATCGATCACCGGAGTTACTGCCACGCCATAGGACACGTAACCGCGCGCCAAGGTTCTTCCTCCTCTCCGGCCGCCAGCTCGCCGTGAGCAAATTGTGAGCCACCGCACTTGGAGCCTATAAATTGAGGGCGGGGATAGTTGCGCCATGTAATCGTCAAGCTATAGCACCCACTCCCATCTCCACTCGCTCACCGTAGCTCCGCAATTCGGGTTTTCCCCCAAACTGGTCTCCGCCACCGCGAAGAACACCCCGCCGCGGCCAACGCAAATCAGGTCCAATCCTGTCGTTGTTAGTGTTGTTCGTACATTCTTATATGTCCACAGTGCTCACTGCCCCACTTAATTGAATTATATCGCCACCAATCGCCGGGAACACAACCGTATAGCCGCCATGATCACGGCCAGCGTGGCCAGAGCTGCGTAGTTGGTCTTAGTTGCAATTAGGTTGGGGGAAATAGTCAGGGTAGCCCCGATTTCATGTCTGCCGCTCGGAGAACCCAGCCGTTGCCCCGTTCAGCCGGTACAGGTGCTCGCCGGAGCACGGCCGCGCGTGAACGGCGTCGGGGACTTAGCCGTGCGAAGAAATAGAAGTCGGAGGGGTCTTCTATAAATCGTCAGTGGCCCAGAGAAACAGTAAACAAACCTGATTCGAGTTAGCTATTAAACCGAGGGCCTCTGTGCAATTCTGCCATCGCGCGCGGGCGCGGGCGCGCGCTTCCTGCGTTGTTGGGCCGGTTCAGGCCTGAATCAGCCCAACACTATTGAATATTTTCCTTTTTCTTTTTCAGGAACACTTTAGAAATATGTAGAAAAATGTAGAAAAATGATAAAATTGTGAAACCAATTTTCCTAGGCTCCTTATTTTCCCTAGAATTTAATAAAAATAGTTTTATAATTTTTAGTGGAAATAAGGAATTTTAGGGTATTTAAAGTAGTTAAAAGTATTAGTTATGGATTTTTAGAAAATAATTGGTAAGTCCAAAAATGCCCAAATTTTTTATGGGAACTTAAAACAATATTTAGAAGCCTTGGGTTGAGTTTGAATTGATTTGGACCTTGTTTGATCACCAAACCCCAAAACACCCCCCCTGTCCTATGAACTCCTTTACCGACTCCGGAAACCCTAAGTTCTCGGAGTTCGGTGAAGGAAAGTTGTATTCAAGACCTAGTCAATAAGTTTATATTATCTTTGCATCCTCATGAGCATCCCATGGCATCCATTCTTATACATATATATGGTGATGTTAGAACGTGAAGAAGAGATAGAAGTCACCGAAGACAAGACACCACCACCTTCGGATTCTCAAGCAGGCAACTGCTTCTACTTCGATATCTGTGGATCCGAACCCGATTCACTTGTAAACGAAGGCAAGCCCCGGTGCATTTGCCACCTTCCTTGATGTTTTTAAAAATCTTTCTCACTTGATTGCTGCATTAGGTGATAGGAGTTGATTGATAAAAAAATTCCTGCATTACCTTCCTTGAATTTGATTACCTTCCTTGATCACTCGTTTTACAAAAGATTTTGATGCTTAGCCTTGCTTTAGAAAAACAAAAGGTTTTGTTTTTACAAAAGATGTTGTGGCAAAAGTGGGTGGGATGTTTTCGAAAATAAAACTTGATGGTGGATCCATCATGGTCGTGATGGATTCAACATCGGAAAAGATGTACCTCAGCCAGGTACCAAGTTTTGGGTTAAAAAGATTAAGCTGAGACCGGGCGGGTGACTTGCACGAGAGAGAGTCTCGGTGTAGTGTCTCCGTCTAAGTCGATTAAGGACCTTGTCGATGTAGGCTTGATGATCGAGGACCCTTTAACTGGTCACATGCCTCGTCATGGGTAAGCCTTGCCTCGGGCAGACTAAGGCCAGAATAAGATAAAACGAAATGGGCGTGGAGCGGTGGCGAGAGTAGCGTGTACCCTCCGTGGCAAGAGGCTGGACGGTGGTGTATCTGTGCTCTCGGTTTGCGTGAACCTGATCTGGTCTTAAAAACCCCGGTGGCGGGTTGACATATGCAAGGGTTAAGTGCTACATATGTCGTGTGATTGGAGATCCTCAGCTGAGTATAATCGATTCGGATCGCCGTACCTTCGCGGTTATGAAGACTTGGTCACTGACCTACACGTAGCATTCCACTAAAGATGATGGGCTTTTGTTAAGAAATTGGCTAGTGCAGGACCAGTGATTGAACTAGGGTAGAAAGAACTCTAGTGCAGGTAATTTTACTTAACTTGACAAATAAAATTGGATTTTTAAGGATCCACTTTAGTAAGCATTTCTGCAAAACAGAGTCTTTGATTATTGAAAAGCCTTACCTTGACTCCCATATAACCAGCATACCCTTGAGAGTCTTTTCTTTAGTCGGGTAAGACTTGCTGAGTAATTCCATACTCAGGGTTTATCCCTTCGTTGTTTTTAGGTGAGGAAGTAGCAGATTTCTGCTGCTTCTGTGCCAAGGTGGTTCCCAAAGAAGAAAAACAAGACTGAAGTGCGGGAGGACTCGGTCCTCCACATAGGATCTTTTGCTTATAACTTATCGGGAGGAGTTTGTGCCTCCCTTGGTTTGTATAATATTACTACTCAACACTCGCCTTTTTAGTTCTGGTCTGTAATAAAATAACTTAAGCTTGCTTTTAAAATAAATGTAATTTGTGTAATCGCTTCCGCATTTCTTTATCTCCGATGTTCTGTAATGTCTGCAAGACGGGTGAAACGTTCCTGGTAAGGTAAGGAAAGATACCGAACTTGTCAAGTGACTTAGGAACATCTACAGGGTGTCTGATGTCTGTTAGACAAGGACAACTGTAGGTGGGCCTAATTACTTGGGAGGTTCCGTCACAGCTGGTATCGGAGCGTAGCCCTTCTTTGCAGATATTATGAGGCATCTTCAAAAAGGATTTTCAAAAGTCTTACCTAAAAACTCTTTTCTCTTCTTACCTAAGTATTCTGAAGAGTCTATCTTAAAGGCCAGATAGGAAGAGTGCAATGTATAGAAGGTTGAATCAACTAAGGTTGATTCTGTAATTACACATGCATCATGCTAAGAATTATACTAATAACATTTTCCCCCTTAAAAAGATGCCGCCACGCACAAGGCTAACGGCACGTAAGTCAACGGGACCAATTGGAGTGCCTCGGCATCAACTGGCCCCCCGACATGAAAGCAGCAGCAGTGGAAGTAATGACCCCATCGGAGATCTTGAAGCCCGAGTGAGTCGACTTCAAGCAGCGCTTCAACACAGGACCGATGCTTGGGTCGCAGACGGAGATAGAATCAATGAACTAAGAAGGGACATCCGTCACCTGCAGGATCAGCTTGCTTATCGAGACTTAGCACTTGACTGGGCCGTACAGTCTCGTTTGCTAGCATGTGCTAAGGAAGCAAGGGCTCAGGCCCGAATTAAAGAACTTAGCTCAACTGTCGACAACCTGCAGGTCTACTGCAATACGTTGCATGAGGAAGTCCATATACTATACTCACAATTACACCCTAGTGTGCCTGCACACCCTTCTGAGGCGGAAGCCGGACCATCTCACGTTGCGGGACGCGCGCTGGGTGGGGAGTTAGACCTTTTTGAGCCCCCTCCTTCTTTGAGGTTGGTTGACGTCTGGACTCCCACACCTGACGATGAGGCCGCCAAGAGTAATGGAAAGCAGGGCTAATGGTGTAATAGAAGTAAAAGTAGAGTAGTGTATTGTAGGGTGTACTGTTGTATAATAGGTTGAACTTTTGTATAATGGGTAATGTATCCTGTTCTGTAATGTCGAGTCTGTATCATTACTTTTTATAGTAATGTAAAATGGAAGGTTCTCTGGCATATTATGTTTACTTCAAATGTTCTTTGCCACAGATGCCGACCAGGACTCGAGGACAGGACGCAGCAGGAACTTCTGGGGGAAGGGATGTTACCCCAAACCCACCTCCGGTTCCTCCCACGTTAGCCGAGGCGATTGCCGCCTTGGTGAATGCCACCGCAGACAATACCCGCTTCCTTAGGGAAATGGCGGGTCAGCAGCAATTCCAGCAGCAGGCAGGAAGGGGTTTTCAGCAAGGCCCCCGCGAAACTACTTATTTGGATTTCTCTGAAACCCGTCCACCCCTATTCGTCAAAGCTGAAGATCCACTAGAAGCTGATGAGTGGATACGGGTTATTGAACAAAAGTTTGGTCTTCTCCGTTGTTCAGAGACGCAGAAGCCGTTATTCGCAGCACAGCAACTACGTGGTCCTGCCAGTACTTGGTGGGGAAATTTTGTGGCTATTCAACCTGTCAACCATCAAGTCACCTGGGAAGAGTTTAAAGCAGCCTTCCGTGAGCACTACATACCCGAAGGAGTGCTGCATATGAAACAAGAGGAATTTATGAAGTTAAAACAAGGGGGAGATACCGTCAATCAGTATCTCAACAAGTTTAATCACCTGTCGTAGTATGCCATCGACCAGGTGAATACTGATTTAAAGAAGAAGAACTGTTTTATGCGGGGTTTAAATGATCGGCTACAGAGAAAGATGGCCACATGCATAGATCTCACGTATGGAAAGGCTGTCAGCACAGCCTTATCTGTTGAAGCAAAATACGCAAGTTCTGGGAAAAACAAGGGATTCGGTGGTGAGAGGCCTAATCAGGGCCAGGCGAAGAAGCAACGGTTTGTGATCCGACCTTCAAACCAAAATCGCACTTTTTCTCGTCCACCCTCATTCCCCTTCAAACAGCCAATCATTATTCGCCCCAACAATACCCCCACTACTCCAAATCAGCCGGGTGCCCCAGGCACTCGATTCCCTGCCTTGCCTAGTTCTTCAACTGGGTGTTTTAATTGCGGCAAGTCGGGACATTTCATCAAAGACTGCCCATATCCTAAGCAAAATCAATCAAATGCTCCGCAAGGATCTGGGAGATCAGCTCAGCCCAAAGGAAATGCTGTGGGGAAAAATACGAAGAAGACGGGGCGTGTATATTACACCCAAGTGGCCACTACACCGGAAGGAGAGCTGGTGATGATGGGTACGTTTCCCGTGGCCAGTCACCCTGCAATTATTCTTTTTGATTCTGGTGCTTCGCATACATTCATTAGCAAGAAATTTGTGGAGCAACATCACATTGCATACCATGAATCAAAAGAGGGATTTAAAATTCATTCACCTGGGGACACATTTTTACTAGAGAAGTGGCCTATGGAGTGCCAGTAACAATGGCCGGGCGGAACTTTCCTGCTAACATGATTGTTCTGAAGGGCCAGGATATAGATGTAATTTTGGGTATGAATTGGTTAACCCAACACAAGGCAATTCTCAACACTGAACTCAGAACCGTCAGGTTGAGCTATAATCAAGAAGAGATTCTTTTGTCTCTCCCCGTAACCAATCCAGCCAAAGCTTCTGGTAGAGTATATGAAGCCATTGTACCGGAGATCAAGAACATTCCGGTAGTATGTGAGTTTCCAGATGTATTTCCGGAAGATTTACCTGGACTGCCCCCTGAAAGAGATGTAGAATTCGTAATTGAGCTAAAGCCCGGTACGACTCCCATCTCCCGAAGATCGTACCGTATGCCCCCTAATGAGTTGGCGGAATTGAAGATTCAATTACAAGATCTACTGAATAAGGGATTCATCCGGCCAAGTTCGTCCCCATGGGGTTGTCCCGCCATTTTTGTTAAGAAGAAGGATCAAACCTTGCGAATGTGCGTGGATTATCGACCCCTGAATGAGGTCACCATTAAGAATAAGTACCCTCTTCCAAGGATTGACATCTTATTTGATCAACTAACTGGGGCGAGGGTATTTTCCAAAATTGATCTCAGGTCGGGCTATCATCAAATCCGTATTCGGCCCGAGGATATACCGAAGACCGCGTTTACTACGCGGTATGGATTGTTTGAATATCTGGTAATGTCTTTCGGGCTCACAAATGCTCCTGTCCACTTCACCTATTTGATGAACTCGGTGTTCATGCCCGAGTTGGATAAGTTCGTGGTGGTCTTCATCGACGATATCTTGATATATTCTAAGAATGAAGAGGACCATGCTCAGCATTTACGGATTGTATTGACGCGCCTGAGGGAACATCAGCTATATGCCAAGTTCAGCAAGTGCGCGTTCTGGCTAGAGGAAATTCAATTTTTGGGGCACGTGTTATCGGCTAAAGGAATTGCGGTAGATCCTAGCAAGGTCAAAGATATTCTGGAGTGGAAACCCCCAACCACTGTTCCCCAAGTCCGGAGTTTTCTTGGACTAGCTGGGTATTATCGCAGATTCATACCAGATTTTTCTAAGCTTGTGAAGCCAATCACAAGTTTATTGAAGAATGACATTAAGTTCAATTGGTCTTCTAAGTGTAATGAAGCCTTTGAGCAATTGAAGACATTATTAACCACTGCTCCGGTATTGGCTCAACCGGACATCACTAAGCCTTTTGATGTATATTGTGATGCATCTGGCAGTGGGCTCGGCTGTGTACTGATGCAAGAGGGCCGAGTAATTGCGTATGCTTCAAGGCAGTTGCGCCGACATGAGGAGCATTACCCAACTCATGATCTGGAGCTAGCTGCTGTGGTTCATGCCCTGAAGGTTTGGCGTCACTATCTGCTGGGAAATATCTGTCACATATATACAGATCATAAAAGTTTGAAGTACATCTTCACCCAGTCAGAATTAAATATGAGGCAAAGACGATGGCTTGAGCTTATTAAGGACTATGAACTGGAGATCCATTATCACCCAGGCAAAGCCAATGTGGTGGCAGATGCACTGAGTCGTAAGACTTCCTGCCACTGTGTTATGGTGAAGACCTCTGACAACACTTTGTGTCAAGAGATGGAAAAACTAAATCTGGGGATAATCCAACAAGGGACTCTGAATCAGCTAAAGCTTGAGTCAATCATTTTGCAAAGGATAATTGATGCTCAAAAAGATAATCTGGGTATGAAGCACATACGAGAGAAGATAAGGGCTGGAGTAGCCCAATGTTTCAAGGAAGACGATCAAGGTGTGATATGGTTTAAAAACCGCATAGTAGTGCCAAAGAACAAAGAACTCCGCCAGCAAATTCTTGATGAAGCACATCTTAGTCGTTATTCTATTCATCCCGGAAGCACTAAGATGTACCAAGACTTAAAGCAACATTACTGGTGGACAAAGATGAAGATCGAAATTGCACGCTATGTGGCTAAGTGTGACACTTGCAGACGTGTCAAGGCCATACACATGAAAACTGCTGGTCCATTACAGTCGCTACCAATACCAACATGGAAATGGGAAGACATCAGTATGGACTTTATTGTGGGATTGCCCAGGACCGCAAAAGGATATGACTCTATTTGGGTGATTGTTGATCGACTTACAAAGATTGCTCACTTTCTACCGGTCAAGACATATTATCCGGTACTTACCTATGCGGAGTTATACATTGCCCGTATTCTCAGTTTGCATGGTGTCCCAAAGACTATAGTGTCGGATCGTGGACCACAATTTGTATCCAAATTCTGGGAAGAACTTCATAAATCCCTGGGTACGAAGTTACTCCACAGTTCGGCCTATCATCCTCAAACCAGTGGACAGACTGAGAGAGTGAACCAAATACTTGAAGATATGTTGCGGGCATGTGTTCTGGACTTCTCACAGAAATGGGATGAATGTTTGCCTTTAGCGGAGTTTTCATATAATAATAGCTATCAAGAAAGTATCAAGATGGCACCCTTTGAAGCTTTATATGGACGTCGATGTCGTACTCCGCTAAATTGGTCTGAACTTGGTGAAAGGTGCTTCTTTAGGCCTGATATGGTGAAAGAGGCCGAGGATAAGGTTCAGAAAATTATTTATAATATAAAGAAGGCACAAGCTCGTCAGAAGAGTTATGCAGACACACGGCGAATGCCCTTATATTTCCTGGAAGGAGACTATGTTTACCTGAAAGTCTCACCAATGAAAGGAGTATCGCGTTTTGGGGTTAAAGGGAAACTTGCACCCAGGTACATTGGTCCATTCCTGGTGCTTGAGCAATGTGGACCAGTGGCATACCGACTTCAGCTCCCCGAAACATTGTCTGCTGTGCATAATGTGTTCCACGTGTCACAATTGAAGAAGTGTCTTCGGGTTCCCGATCGAACCATTGAAGTGACTGATGTTGTCCTGGAATCAGATTTAACATACTCGGAACATCCTATCCGAGTTCTGGATCAAAAGGACAGGGTTACCCGGAGAAAAACTCTCAAGTTTTATAAGATACAGTGGAACCAGCATTCTGAAGATGAGGCTACATGGGAAACTCAAGACTTTTTAGATAAGAATTTCCCAGGCTTTCTAGCCTCATGTAATTTGTAAAGTGTATATAGTTAATGCAATAAAGGAATGAACCCCCACATCACCCCTGCCTTGTACCAGAAATAAGGAAATAAAAGTATTTCGCGTTTCCTTTTCCATTACTTACCCTAGGACTTTTAATCTCGGGACGAGATTCTTTTATGGGGGGAAGGATGTAACACCCCTGGTGTTACTATAACTAAAACTTGAGCATGGCATCATAAGCATTGGCATTGCATATGTTTGACACACCTAGAGTGCATTCACTAGGCAAAAATTTCAAACAAGTTGTATTGTTTTAATGTTTTACAAATAGGGATTGAAGGGGTAAAACTTAACCCAAGTTGAGAAAACCTAAAAGCTTTAGGGTAAAAGTCATAAAATGACCCCAAAAATAAAGTTGAATCACATTTATACCCCTAAGGTACCAAAAACCCTAATTGGAACCCTGGAAAACCCTACAACCAAATCCTAGGGACTTATGTGCAAAAGTGATGAACCTTTGGACTAAAGTGTAAAAACTACTATGTTTAAACATATAAAGCATTTGGTTCACAAATATGTGAATTTGCAAGTTAAACCCTAAGTTCTGGGCTTATTTGCAAAAATCACCTCTTAAGCACTATAGAGCCTAAGTCTGAAATTCAGTTTAGTTGGTCCAACTTTGGAGCCCTGTATCTTCTGAAATATAGGGTTTTTGCCCAAAGTGACCACAACAAGTTTGTAGCCCAATTATAGGAAAACAACTTTGTTTAAGGATTCAAGCCATGATCTTATGAGGAATTTGGAGAAAAACCCAATCAAAGATGGACTGTCAGGCTGGTACAGTCTGAACTTCAGATAGACAGTGACTTGGATCTAAGTTTGAGAGCCATTTCGACTAAGATCCAGAGAGAATCTACCTAGGGTTGCTATAATAAAGTTGTAGAGTTATTAAAGAGGAACAACTTTGTTATGGGTGTTTGGGTTTGGTACCACATGGAATTGGGAGAAATTAGAGCTCCAAAGTACTCTGTCAGCTGCTCTGAATAGGTGTTCGCCATGGTACAGTAAAAACACCGGATCAGACCGCCAGCGCGGCTGTCTTCACCGTCGACGACCGATCTTCGCCGTGATTCGCGCCACCGCCGTGTGATTCACGTCGCCGATGACCCGATAAGGCCGCCAAGTAAAAGCCATGCACCTGGGGATAACTCCGGTGACTCACCGCCGTACCCCTCGTCCTCCGCGGCTGTGGCAGATAAGTTCACCGACGAGAGCCGCCGTCCGACCGTGCGCCGCGTGTCTTAACCGCGCCACCGCATCACCGCGACCCCCTCTAACTGTCTATCGATCACCGGAGTTACTGCCACGCCATAGGACACGTAACCGCGCGCCAAGGTTCTTCCTCCTCTCCGGCCGCCAGCTCGCTGTGAGCAAATTGTGAGCCACCGCCCTTGGAGCCTATAAATTGAGGGCGGGGATAGTTGCGCCATGTAATCGTCAAGCTATAGCACCCACTCCCATCTCCACTCGCTCACCGTAGCTCCGCAATTCGGGTTTTCCCCCAAACTGGTCTCCGCCACCGCGAAGAACACCCCGCCGCGGCCAATGCAAATCAGGTCCAATCCTGTGGTTGTTAGTGTTGTTCGTACATTCTTATATGTCCACAGTGCTCACTGCCCCACTTAATTGAATTATATCGCCACCAATCGCCGGGAACACAACCGTATAGCCGCCATGATCACGGCCACCGTGGCCAGAGCTGCGTAGTTGGTCTTAGTTGCAATTAGGTTGGGGGAAATAGTCAGGGTAGCCCCGATTTCATGTCTGCCGCTCGGAGAACCCAGCCGTTGCCCCGTTCGGCCGGTACAGGTGCTCGCCGGAGCACGGCCGCGCGTGAACGGCGTCGGGGACTTAGCCGTGCGAAGAAATAGAAGTCGGAGGGGTCTTCTGTAAATCGTCAGTGGCCCAGAGAAACAGTAAACAAACCTGATTCGAGTTAGCTATTAAACCGAGGGCCTCTGTGCAATTCTGCCATCGCGCGCGGGCGCGGGCGCGCGCTTCCTGCGTTGTTGGGCCGGTTCAGGCCGGAATCAGCCCAACATTATTGAATATTTTCCTTTTTCTTTTTCAGGAACACTTTAGAAATATGTAGAAAAATGATAAAATTGTGAAACCAATTTTCCTAGGCTCCTTATTTTCCCTAGAATTTAATAAAAATAGTTTTATGATTTTTAGTGGAAATAAGAAATTTTAGGGTATTTAAAGTAGTTAAAAGTATTAGTTATGGATTTTTAGAAAATAATTGGTAAGTCCAAAAATGCCCAAATTTTTTATAGGAACTTAAAACAATATTTAGAAGCCTTGGGTAGAGTTTGAATTGATTTGGACCTTGTTTGGTCACCAAACCCCAAAACACCCCCCCTGCCCTATGAACTCCTTTACCGACTCCGGAAACCCTAAGTTCTCGGAGTTCCGTGAAGGAAAGTTGTATTCAAGACCTAGTCAATAAGTTTATATTATCTTTGCATCCTCATGAGCATCCCATGGCATCCATTCTTATACATATATATGGTGATGTTAGAACGTGAAGAAGAGATAGAAGTCACCGAAGACAGGACACCACCACCTTCGGATTCTCAAGCAGGCAACTGCTTCTACTTCGATATCTGTGGATCCGAACCCGATTCACCTGTAAACGAAGGCAAGCCCCGGTGCATTTGCCACCTTCCTTGATGTTTTTAAAAATCTTTCTCACTTGATTGCTGCATTAGGTGATAGGAGTTGATTGATAAAACAATTCCTGCATTACCTTCCTTGAATTTGATTACCTTCCTTGATCACCCGTTTTACAAAAGATTTTGATGCTTAGCCTTGCTTTAGAAAAACAAAAGGTTTTGTTTTTACAAAAGATGTTGTGGCAAAAGTGGGTGGGATGTTTTCGAAAATAAAACTTGATGGTGGATCCATCATGGCCGTGATGGATTCAACATCGGAAAAGATGTACCTCTGCCAGGTACCAAGTTTTGGGTTAAAAAGATTAAGCTGAGACCGGGCGGGTGACTTGCACGAGAGAGAGTCTCGGTGTAGTGTCTCCGTCTGAGTCGATTAAGGACCTTGTCGATGTAGGCTTGATGATCGAGGACCCTTTAACTGGTCACATGCCTCGTCATGGGTAAGCCTTGCCTCGGGCAGACTAAGGCCAGAATAAGATAACACGAAATGGGCGTGGAGCGGTGGCGAGAGTAGCGTGTACCCTCCGTGGCAAGAGGCTGGACGGTGGTGTATCTGTGCTCTCGGTTTGCGTGAACCTGATCTGGTCTTAAGAACCCCGGTGGCGGGTTGACATATGCAAGGGTTAAGTGCTACATATGTCGTGTGATTGGAGATCCTCAGCTGAGTATAATCGATTCGGATCGCCGTACCTTCGCGGTTATGAAGACTTGGTCACTGACCTACACGTAGCATTCCACTAAAGATGATGGGCTTTTGTTAAGAAATTGGCTAGGGCAGGACCAGTGATTGAACTAGGGTAGAAAGAACTCTAGTGCAGGTAATTTTACTTAACTTGACAAATAAAATTGGATTTTTAAGGATCCACTTTAGTAAGCATTTCTGCAAAACAGAGTCTTTGATTATTGAAAAGCCTTACCTTGACTCCCATATAACCAGCATACCCTTGAGAGTCTTTTCTTTAGTCGGGTAAGACTTGCTGAGTAATTCCATACTCAGGGTTTATCCCTTCGTTGTTTTTAGGTGAGGAAGTAGCAGATTTCTGCTGCTTCTGTGCCAAGGTGGTTCCCAAAGAAGAAAAACAAGAGTGAAGTGCGGGAGGACTCGGTCCTCCACATAGGATCTTTTGCTTATAACTTATCGGGAGGAGTTTGTGCCTCCCTTGGTTTGTATAATATTACTACTCAGCACTCGCCTTTTTAGTTCTGGTCTGTAATAAAATAACTTAAGCTTGCTTTTAAAATAAATGTAATTTGTGTAATCGCTTCTGCATTTCTTTATCTCCGATGTTCTGTAATGTCTGCAAGACGGGTGAAACGTTCCTGGTAAGGTAAGGAAAGATACCGAACTTGTCAAGTGACTTAGGAACATCTACAGGGTGTCTGATGTCTGTTAGACAAGGACAACTGTATGTGGGCCTAATTACTTGGGAGGTTCCGTCACACCTACGGTCTCTGAAATGGAAATGAACTTAATCATTTACTATAATCGATTTTGGTGGTTGACGTCCAACACAAATCACGTGGACTAACTAGTTTATCTAGATATCATTTATATCAGGTGTATAAGGTTTAATACAAACCAAGAAAGAAATTTAGTTGAGGACACAATCAAAGTTTGGAGCTAGACATAAGAGTGTGCTGCCAAGTGGCGCACCGGACACTGTCCGGTGCACCAAGCCTAAGCGCAAACAAACCAGCCACTCTCGGGAATTCGCTGAGTGCACTCCGCTATAATTCACCGGACATGTCCGGTGAGCCAGTAGAGCAACGGCTAACTAGCGCCAACGGTCGACTGCAAAAGGGTACAGTAATGAACAGTGCCGCGCAGATGTCAGAGCGCAGAAGTCAGAGGTCACCGGACTGTCTGGTGCAGCAAAAGGACAAAGGGTTCCACCGGTCAACAACTCCAAACCCCAACAGGCGCGCTGACGTGGCGCGCACGGGACAGTGAACAGTGACTGTCCGGTGCGTCCATCGACAGCAAAGTCAGCCAACGGCTAGGAAGTGGTTGGAGGCTATAAATACCTCCAACCACCTCCATTCAAAGCATCCAAGTATTCTAAACTTCCCATTCAATACAAGAGCAAAAGCCAACCACTCAAAGACACATTCGAAGCATTCAATCCACTCCAAGTTTCCAAAATCAACTCTAGTGCTTAGAGACTTGAGAGAGTATCATTTGTGTTCATTTGTGCTCTTGTCACTTGGATTGCCTTTCTTCCTTCCTCATTCTTTTTCTAAGTGCTTGTAAAGCTAGCAAGAGACACCTAAGTGTGTGGTGGTCCTTGTGGGGTCTTAGTGACCCGATTGATTAAGGAGAAGGCTCATATGGTCTAAGTGACCGTTTGAGAGAGGAAAAGGGTTGGAATAGACCTGGCTGTCGGTGGGAGAATTCTACCGGCCGGGTGGCGGAACGCACCCGCCCTAATCCTAAGATGAGGAGGGGCCTAAGCGCTTTGCCTGTCTGTTGGAAGGTGGAGAACACGAGAGGATACAAGAGTTTAGAGTGGTTCAGGCCGCCGGAGCATAATACCCTACCTCCACTGTGTGTAAGCTGTTTTGAGAGTGTGATTAAGTCTGTCCTTGTAACGCTGTGTGCCTTCCGTTTTATAGTTTAAGGGAGGCACATACAAAGATACTGAGCCCCGACATGCGGGCCCAGGAGCATAATGGAGAAAATACATTATGTAGATAACTAATGCTGTCAGAGTAACGCCTGAGTAATCAGCGGGAGTCTTGATGTTCGCAATCCATGCTGCATTGATGGGCAGTTACCGTACGAGTAATGCGGGAGTAATGGTGAGTAACTGCGCGGCCCACGTATCGTGGACTGAGTTCCGCTCGTTGGCTTATGCCGCGCACAGTATGCCACGTGGCAGCATCGGTCTCTGCCTAAGCGGGGAGCAGGAGTGTATGAGGATAGGTCTGGAGCACACCAGAGCAGGTCTGGACACGTGTCAGCTCCGAACCCCCGCCTGGGCCTTTAAGTAAGGTCTTGGGACCCTACCGTGGGCGGTCCGGACCCCATACGGAGGGGTCCGGATCCCATTCTAGGGATCCGGTCCGTACACGTGGGGGTCCTAGACCAACTTGGAGGTCCGGACTGTATATCCAGGGGTCCGGCACCTTCCCATGGGGTCCGGACTCACTGTTGATGCCTTGGAGTGTATCACTTTCTCTGGCCACGTGGCGGCCCCGGAGCCACCCACATGGTGGGGTCAGGTGCTGTTGCTGGCCCAGAGTAGTCGCCCGAGGCTGGGGCGAGTCATGGTCTAGTCCTACGTACAGCTCATTTACCACGCGACTAAGGATAGCCGCGTGGGTACTGCGTCTTCATACAGTAGTAAGGGGTACCCTAGTTTCAGGGTGCCGACAGTGGCCCCTGGGCCCACCTCAGGGGAGGATGCGAGCCTGCAGGTGGGGCCAAAGCTTGTACGTCGCCTCAACATGGCTCGATTGGTTATTGGCGCGCCGTTTCAGTGCGTCTGCTGATGCACTCACCGTCAATCTGCCTTCGGTCATGCCAACTGCCATATCTGTCCCCGCGGCTGACTGACCTGCGGCCCCCACGCCTGGTGGTTTCGTCGGGCCACGCGCGAGGCGCCTCGTTGCTGCTGCATTGGTTAAAATATTACCTTCTGTCCTCCGCAGCGGCTCCAAGGAGGTGCACTACAGGCGTGCGCGACGGTTCGCTCCTTCCGCACCCAAAGTCCGGCACACAAACCGTATGACTTGTGGACCCGGGCCCCCGTGTCATAGACTGGGTTTGTTTTCTGCAGCGACCCCAAGGAGGCGCACTACAGGCGCGTGTGGTGGTTCGCTCCATAGGCACGCGCCGCGGTTCGCTTTTTCCGCACCCAAAGATCAGCGCACAATCCGTATGACTTGTGGACCCGAGCTCCCGTGTCATAGACTGGGTTGCCTTGGTGCGCGTCGGGTGAGATTTTCTGCAGCGATTGAGGGGTGCGCGGAAGGGTTTCCCTAACAAGGACTCTGGTTTCCTTTAAAAATGAAATCACCCCGCGTGCAGCAGTTACCTTTTCGCATTCTCTCTCAATCGCCTGCGCCTCTTTGCCTTCATGCTCCTCTGCTCTCCGCTCGCGCCGCCGCACACACCATGGCTTCGCTTGGCCACCCTGAGTGTTTCCAGTCTGAGGGAGCACTCAACCTGGTGCGCGCCCTGCTCGGATTGAGCGCGCCGGGGCTCGCCGGAAGAATCCACGCTGGCGCCGCTCCCCTCGGTGATCTCGCCACCAGAGAGTTCGTGTTGTTCACCTCCTACATCTCCTGTGGGTTGGCGCTGCCGATCTCGCCCTTCTTCTTGCTGCTGCTGGAGGAGTTCAAACTTCAGCTTCAGCACCTCACGCCCCACTCCATCCTCCAAGCGGCTATCTTCGTCCACCTCTGCGAGATGTTCGTAGGTGTGGCCCTCTGTACTTCCCTCTTCCGCCACTTCTTTGTGCTTGTCAAGTTCGGGAAGACTAGGGACCACATTGGTGCCTACTACTTCTAGACGAGGCCAGATCTGGCCGTCGTCTACATCCCCACCCTTGGTGGAGCGAGGTGGGAGAACTTGCGTAGCGACTGGGTGATCGCCAGCGTCGAGGCCAACGAGCGCCTCGTCTTGCCGAGCAATGGGCCGACGCTCGACCGCAAGCTGTGGAGGACCAAGCCATCCCTGGCGCCAGAGTTCCTGCCCGTACTGGACAGGATCAAGGCTTTGGCTACGGGCGTCCTGACATTGATGCACGTGGTCGGTGACCTCCTGAAGTGCCGGATCGCGTCGCTGCAGAGGAGACCGCGCATGTGCTGCTGGTTCACCGGCCCGAACGACATCGGTCGAATCCAGCGCGGGCCGGGGACCGACCTATCCTGGGACGAGCTAGAAGTCCTGGTGGGAGGGATTACTGGGGAAACCTTCGTCCCTGAGTCCCTGATCCTCCCCTAGGGCATCCCTGCGCTCTACGACGACCCAGGGCTGAGGACGGTGATCTTGGCCATGCTGCCGACCCTCGACGAGAGCGGCATGGCGGTTCACCAGACCGGCGGCTGGGACCCCCTCCTCGGGATCCGGATCTCCGATGCACAGGCTAGAGGTCCCCAGCCTGCCGGTGCGGCCCACAGTGCCACTCCCGTCGTGGCCCCCATGCCCTTGGACAAGGGCAAGGGGGCTACAAGCGGTACCTCCGCCGGTGCCCCCGCCCCAGGTAGCTCCGGGTGGTCGGAGGAGGAGAGGCGATACCGACTGCGTCGCGCTGACAGATCGCTCATTACCGAGCCTCCCCAGAAGCGCCAGAGGACCGTAGGTGGGGCCGAGGAGGCGAGCTCCCAGGCCCACGGTGCGTAGAGGCGCGTCAGTCCGCCGCCACCACCACCATCGGTCCCGCCGCCACCACCACCACTGCTACCATCGGACCTGCCACCGCCACCACCATCTAGAGGTGATCTCCCCAGGGGCGCCAGCCCCAGCAACAGCAGCAGCAGTAGCAGCAACAGCAAGGGCGGCGATCCCGCTTCTAGGGTCACTGAAAGGTTCAGGGCTCCATGTAAGTGTAGCCCCATTTTCTTTGAGCTTAATCGTCATGTCGACAAGTCTTAACCCATCGTCTGTTTTTAGGGCTTCTTCCCCCTCTGCTCCCAAGACCACACCTCCTCCGCCGGATGCCAGGCCCACCGACGGGTCTAGCTCTCAGCAGCAGGCATCTGATGGGAGTGGTGCTGGCGTTCCGCCCTCGGCTGCTGCCGAGACAACGCCAGCAGCTTCCCATGCTCCAGCCAGGGATCCGGTGGCAGCGACGCCAGCATAAGGCGGCATCGCAGCGACAGAGGAGGTCCCTGCTAGGGGATCCGCGCCTGCCTTCGACATCGCGCCCACTCCCGACGTTGGGGGTGACACCGGGGGCGTGTCCAGCTCCAACCCCCTGCCTGCACCAGAGGAGATGGAGGTGGTGTTCGGGCGATGACTCCGGTCAGGTGCCAAGGAAGAAGCTACGCCAATCCCCCTCCCCCGCATGCTGTCCCGCGCCCACCAGGTCCTTAGTGACACTAGGGCAGCAATTTTGCGGGAGTGGGAGGTGCTTGAGGCTGAGCACCAGCTCCTCAGCGACTGGCGCACCCAGCTGGAGAAGCGCACCAGGACAGCGTCCCGCCAATTCATCTCCGAGTGGTCCCAACTTGAGCAGGACCGTAAGGATTACAAGAAGGACCCCCAGAAGGTGTGCGCCAGAGAGCTGGAGGCGTCCCAGAGGGAGAAGAAGTTGGTCAGGAGGGAGGAGGCCGTGTTCCAGTGGGAGGCTCTCGCAGCGGAGTTCCGGGCCAAGCTGAGTGCCCTGGACCAGACCCTGGAAGAGCAGCGGATCCAGCAGACCAAGGATGTGGAGTGGCTGGAAAAGTTGCAGCAAGAGCTCGAGGGCAAGGCCAGCGATGCTGCCCTCACCGAGGAGAAACTCAAGGCGAAGGAGCAGTCCTTGGACAGGCGGGATACAGACCTCGCCAGGCAGGAGACGGATCTCACCTTCCGGGAAGAAATGCTCACACGGCGGGGCAAGATGCTGGTCGAGCATGAGCTCGAGGCGGAGGAGAAAGAGAAGAAGCTGGAGGAGCGGATCTGGTAGTTCCAGGCGGCGCAGGCGGCACCGGGCCCCCAGGCGATGGAGGCCACCAGGAAGGCCCTTGAAGACCTTCAAGCAGAGCATTGCGCCGGGGTCCAGCGTATCGCCGCATGGGCCGGCGAGGTGAGCACGACACTGGTGCCGCTAGGGATGAGTCCCATCCTGGTGTCGGAGCTGCCGACGTCTATCTCTGATGCTCTCCCGGTGCTGGACTCCGCCGCCGACCGTCTCCGACGCCTGGACCAGATTCTTGGTGCCCGCCTGGAGGCCGAGGGCGATAGGCTCTGCCGAGCGGTAATCGAGTATATCTTGACGTGCTTCCGGAGCCACGACCTGGCCATATCCTTGGAGCCGGTGATCGCTGGTCCGGTGGTCGCTACTGAAGACGTCGCCCGGGAGGGCGTACAAGACGTCGTGGAACTGGTGGCTGAATGCTTCCAGCGGGATCCTGCTGACGACGAGTAGCTGAATCTGCAGAGAGAAGGCAAGGGTCTCCCTGGGGAGTAGCTTGTAATAATTTTTGGTTTTGTAAGATATTCTTTAACAACTATTAATCAAGCAGCATTAGTACTTATCTGTATATTATTTGTCATCGTTGTGTATATCATTACCAACTTCTCCCTGGTACTTGGCCCCCCTGGGATGTAGGCTCGACGTGTCGAGGCTGGATACCAGTACACCAAAGAAAAAGTTGGTGGTCCAGCCCCTAGGGGGTAGTCTCTACAGTTTGAGACTACCTACCTTTGGACGGGGACCTGGACCTGCACACAGCTTTGGCCTTGAAGTGTTAGTAGCACACCCATAGAACCCATCGTCTGGTATCTGCCACCCTTTGATTCATGCAACAGGACCTGCAGGATTTAGCCTGGGAAGCCAAGCCTTATGCCCGGACCTACAGGATCACAGTCCCAAATACTAGGGTACCCGTTGCAGAGTGGTGGAGGTGCAGGCTTAGGGTACGGGACCAGGCTAAGCGGCTACACAGCTCCGGACCACTCTAGGAAATGAGGGCCCATTCTCTAGAACCGGACCCACAGGTTGTCGGGGCCCCTGTAGCAATAGAGGGGTCCTGAACTGCAAGCCTGGCTTACTCAATTCAGATGTCATCATATCAGCGAGGGTGGGAACTGTATGGGTGGGTTAGATAAAAATTAATGCTTGAAAACTGTAGCAGAATAAAAACCATCACAGAAGCACATCTAGGGGGAAAATCTTTTCCTTATAACTTGATATACATGGATGCAGACCAACAGGCCGGGCTTACGAGGGCGGACCTCACCGGATTGACGTACACATATGCACAACCCAGTTACAAAAGAAGAAAACTCAACCCCTCAGTTTTTCTTCTATGGGTAGAACTTACGGAGATGCTCTATGTTCCAAGGATTGGGAAGAGGCACTCCTTCAGTTGTGGCAAGGCGAACACACCCGGGTCGGCATACTTCCGTCACCTTGAAGGGTCCTTCCCAACTGGGGGAGAGTTTGTGGAGCCCTTCTCAGTTCAGTACTCGCCTTAGGACTAGGTCCCCGACCCTGAGCTCCCTACTATGCACGAACCACTGATGGTAGCGCCTGAGCGCTTGGTTGTACCGTGCATTTCGGATCGCCACTTGCCATCTGCGTTCCACGATGAAGTCCACGTCCTCACGCCGTAGCTGTTCCTGCATAGACTCATCGAAAGACTGGACCTGTGGGGAGCCCATAAGGATTTTCGGGGGAAGACAGGCTTCGGCCCTGTAGACCAGGAAGAACGGGGTCTCCCCAGTAGCTCGACTGGGTGTGGTCCGATTCCCCCATAGTACCGACGGAAGTTCATTGACCCAATTTGCACCATGCTTTTTTAAGCAGTCATAGGTGCATGTCTTGAGTCCCCTGAGGATTTCTGCGTTTGCCCTCTCAGCTTGGTCGTTGCTCCTGGGATGAGCCATAAACGCAAAGCAAAGCTGAGTGCCAATGCCCTCGCAATACTCTTGGAAGAGCCGACTTCTGAACTGAGCCCTGTTGTCCATAATGACACGGCTTAGGACCCCAAATCTGCAGACAATCGACTTGAGGAAGGCAACATCAACACCTTGGGTGATGTTGACCACAGGGGTAGCCTTTGGCCACTTTGTGAACTTGTCGATGGCGATGAAGAGGAAACGGTACCGCCGATGGCTCTGGGGAATGGCCCTAGGATATCCACCCCCCATACGCCGAATGGCCAGGAGGATGGAATCATTTGCAGAGTCTGAGCCAGTGTGTGTATCTGCTTTGCATGGAACTAACATGCTTTGCAAGACTTTACCAACACAACTGCATCCTGGAGAGCAGTTGGCCCGTAGAAGCCATGTCGGAAGGCCTTACCAACCAATGTGCGGGATGCTGAATGACTTCCGCACTCTCCTCCATGGATCTCCGTGAGTAGTTCACGACCCTCCTCATGGGTAATGCACCGCATAAGAATGCCGTTGGCGCCACGGCGGTATAGATCCCCTTCTACCATCATGTATCACTTAGCCAACCGCACTATGCGCTCTGCGGCCACATAGTCTTCAGGAAGGATATTTTCTTTCAGGTAGTCCCGGATCTCTGAGATCCATGCATCGGGACCACTCTGAGACACTGGCTGTGGCGCTACAAGGTTGGCAGGACCCGTTGTAGCACACACAATCCTTGGTGGATCATGTAGATGGTACGCCATCGGGACCGCTAGCTTCGAGGTGCTAGTCTCAACCCTTCACCCAGTTCGGTAGGCTGGGCGGTAGGTCTCAGCAGCCGTCTTTCGAAGATGCCCTCGGGCACGGGTGCCCAAGTTGATTCCCTCATGGAGAGTTCATCTGCCGCCGAGTTGTGAGCCCGAGGAACATATTGCAGTTCCAGGGCAGTGAAGTCCTTTTCCAGCTTCCTTACGTGGAGGAGGTAAGCTGCGAGCTTGGGCTCGTTGCAACTACATTCCCCACGGACCTGCTTGATGATCAGCTAGGTGTCCCCCTTCACGAGGAGTTGGCAGATCCCTAGGGATAGGGCCACAGACAAGCCAAAGATCAGCGCTTCATACTCCGCCATGTTGTTGGTGGCTTTGAACTCAAGGTCCACCATGTACTTCACTTGATCTCCGCTTGGGTCGATGAGAACCACTCCAGCAACGCCAGCCTATTGGCGGGCGGATCCGTCGAAGAAGAGCGGCTAGTGGGGCTCAGTGAAGACCGGAGCCCTAGGCTCCGCAGGTGTGGGGTCTGAATCGGGATCCGGACCTCCAGGACTGCTCGGGGAAGGGGTCCACTCCACGATAAAGGCCGCTAGGACCTGGCTCTTGACAACATGATGGGTCTAGAACTCCAGTTGGAACTTAGCAAGCTCTGCGGCCCACTTGGCAATGTTGCATGTGGCATTAGAGTTGTGGAGAATGGCCTTCAACGGGTAGGAGGTCACCAACATAACTCTATTTGCCTGAAAGTAGTGGCGCAACTTATTGGACGCAACAAGTATAGCATAAATAAGCTTGTGCGTCTCAAGGTACCTGGCCTTTGCCTCATGGAGGACTTCGCTGACGTAGTAGACCGGTTTCTGGATGGTTCGGACCCCTGTGCTTGGTCCCGGGTCCTCAACCTCCTGGCCTTCCAACAACATCATGGTGGTCGGACCACCACCTTCTCCTAGGGGAACCTGTTGACTCCCCTGGGGTTGTTGTGCCGCCCTCTCGGCGACCAACACCATGCTCACCGCCTCGAAAGCCGCTACAATGTACAAGTACAATGGCTCCCCCGGCTCCGGAGCTACCAGTATTGGCAGGGACACAAGGTGATGCTTTACCTCTTGAAAGGCTTGTTCAGCCTCTTCGGTCCAAGAGAATGGACTGGACTTCCGCATCAGCTTGAAGAAAGGCAGTGCCCTCTCAGCCAGTCTTGAGATGAAGTGGATAGGAGCGGCTAGGGACCCCGCAAGCTTCTGGACGTCCTTGATGCGGGCCGGAGGCCTCATTGCCTCAATTGCCCTGATCTTCTCTGGGTTTGCTTCAATGCCCCGATGTGAAAACAGGAACCCCAGCAACTTCCCTGCAGAGACACCAAAGACGCACTTGTCCGGGTTCAGCTTTGTGCTGGTTGCGCGTAGCCTGTCGAAGACCAGGGTTAAGTCTTCCACTAGGGTCGACCCTCTCTTAGTCTTGACCACGATGTCATCAACATACACCTCTACTCTGTCCCCAATCAGGTCCCCGAAAGTCTTACTCATCGCCCGTACAAATGTTGGCAAGGCATTTTTCAGACCGTAAGGCATTACGACATAACAATAAAGCCCATCCACTGTTACAAAAGCGGTATGTTTCCTATCTTGTCTAGACATCTTTTTTCTAAGTGCTTGTAACGCTAGCAAGAGACACCTAAGTGTGTGGTGGTCCTTGCGAGGTCTTAATGACCCGATTGATTAAGGAGAAGGCTCATCTGGTCTAAGTGACCGTTTGAGAGAGGGAAAGGGTTGGAATAGACCCAGATGTCGGTGGGAGAATTCCACCAGCCGGGTGGCGGAACGCACCTGCCCTAATCCTAAGATGAGGAGGGGCCTAAGCGGTTTGCCTGTCTGTTGGAAGGTGGATGAACACGAGAGGACATAAGAGTTTAGAGTGGTTCAGGCCGCCGAAGCGTAATAGCCTACCTCCACTGTGTGTAAGCTATATTGAGAGTGTGATTAAGTCTGTCCTTGTAACGTTGTGGGTCTTCCCTTTTATAGTTTAAGGGAGGCACATACAAGGATACATTATGTAGATAACTAATGCTGTCAGAGTAACGCCTGAGTAATCAGCAGGAGTCTTGATGTCCGCAATCCATGCTGCATTGATGGGCAGTTACCGTACGAGTAATGCGGGAGTAATGGTGAGTAACTGCGCGGCCCATGTACCGTGGACTAAGTTCCGCTCGTTGGCTTATGTCGCGCACAGTATGCCATGTGGCAACATCGGTCTCCGCCTGAGCGGGGAGCAGGAGTGTATGCGGATAGGTCCGGAGCACACCAGAGCAGGTCTGGGCATGTGTTAGCTCTGGACCCCCGCCTGGGCCTTTAAGTAAGGTCTTGGGACCCCACTGTGGGTGGTCCGGACCCCATACGGAGGGGTCCAGATCCCATTCTAGGGGTCTGGTCTATACACGTTGGGGTCTTGGACCAACTTGGAGGTCCGGACTGTATATCCAGGGGTCCGGCACCTTCCCATTGGGGTCCGGACTCACTGTTGATGCCTTGGAGTGTATCACTTTCTCTGGCCACGTGGCGGCCCCGGAGCTGCCCACGTGGTGGGGTCAAGTGCTGTTGCTGGCCCATAGTAGTCACCCAAGGCTGGGGCGAGTCATGGTCTGGTCCTACGTACAGCTCATTTACCACACGACTAAGGATAGTCACATGGGTACTGCGTCTTCATACATTAGTAAGGGGTACCCTAGTTTCAGGGTACCGACACCAGCCTTTGTGGCCTACTCAACGGAGACTAGGTTCTTTGGAACCAAACCTCGGTAAAATAAATCACCGCGTTCACTTGTCTTGATTTACATTTTGATTTGTTTGCCCTCTTTCCTCTCTCTAAAGTTTCCTTGCCAATATTGATTTGAGTTTGCTCCCAAACGTCATCCGCATCATTTGAGCAACTCGGAGCAAGAGAAACAATCTCCCGCCTCTGATTTAATTCTAACGCTAACCCCGGCCTTAGTGTGTGTTTAAGTTTATAAATTTCAGGTTTCGCCTATTCACCCCCCTCTAGGCAACTTTCAATTGGTATCAGAGCCAGTGCTTCATTAAGAGTCTAACAAACTCGAAGTGATGTCTGGAGATCACGCCAAGAGGGAGATAGTGACCGGCGACAAGCCCACGGGCTCCGGGAAGACTCTCTCAAGGGAGTCCGGCAAAAGTACAAGGAGGAATCCTCTTCCTCCATCAAGTCACATAGGAGGAGTGACAAGAAGAAAAAGAAGATGAAGAAGGTGGTCTACTACGAGACCGACTCTTCAACACCCTCCACATCCAACACAGAGTCGTCCACTACTTCCAAGCGCCATGAGCGCAAGAAGTATAGTAATATGCCCCTACGCTATCCCCGTATTTCCAAGCACGCTCCTCTACTTTCCGTTCCCTTAGGCAAACGACCATATTTTGATGGTGAGGATTATTGTATGTGGAGTGATAAAATGAGGCATCATCTAACCTCACTCCACGAAAGCATATGGGACATTGTTGAAATTGGAGCGCAGGACCACAGGTGGGGAACGAGGACTATGACTCGGACGAGGCCGCCCAAATTAGGCACTTTAACTCCCAAGCAACTTCTATACTCCTCGCCTCTTTATGTCGAGAGGAGTATAACAAGGTGCAAGGGTTAAAGAATGCCAAAGAAATTTGGGACGTCCTCAAAACAGCACACGAAGGAGACGAGGTGACCAAGATCACTAAGCGGAAGACGATCGAGGGAGATCTCGGTCGATTCGTCCTCAACAAAGGAGAAGAGCCGCAAACCATGTACAACCAGCTCAAGACCATGGTCAATCAAGTGCGCAACCTCGGGAGCACAAAATGGGATGACCATGAAATGGTCAAGGTTATTCTTAGATACCTCGTTTTTCGTAATCCTACTCAAGTTCAATTAATACGTGGGGATCCTAGATGTAAACAGATGTCTCCCGAGGAGGTGATTGGCAAGTTTGTGAGCTTTGAACTTATGATCAAAGACTCCAAACACATTGTCAACTTGGAGCAAGGCACCACCTCTACAACCAAGGTGCAACCCATTGCATTCAAAGCAACGGAAGAAAAGAAGGAGGAGTCTACACCAAGTAGGCTTCCAATTGACGCCTCCAAGCTCGACAACGAGGAGATGGCTCTCATCATTAAGAGCTTTCGCCAAATCCTCAAGTAAAGGAGGGGGAAGGACTACAAACCCCGCTCCAAAAGGGTGTGCTACCGGTGTGGTAAGTCCGGTCACTTTATAGCTAAATGTCCATACTCTAGTGAAAGTGACAGAGATGAAGACAAGAAGGGGAAGAAGAAGATGGAGAAGAAGTACTACAAGAAGAAAGGCGGTGAGGCGCACATGGGGCGAGAATGGGACTCCGACGAGAGCTCCACCGACTCCTCCTTAGACGAGGACGCCGCCAACATCATCGTCAACAAAGGCCTCCTCTTCCCCAACATCGGCCACAAGTGTCTCATGGCTAAGGACGGCAAGAAGAAGAAGGTACATTCTAGAAGTACCCCCAAATATACTACATCTGATGATGAGGGTAGTTCTAGCGAGAAGATGATTTAATTTCTCTCTTTGCCAACCTTAACATGGACCAAAAGAAGAAATTTAATGAATTAATAGAAACCATTAACGAGAAGGATGATCTCTTGGAATGCCAATAGGACTTGCTCGTTAAGGAAAACAAAAAAAATGTTAAATTGAAAAATGCCTATGCTCTAGAAAAATGTGAAAATTTGTCTAGAGAGCTTAGCATGTGCAATGATTCAATTTCATGTCTTAGAAATGGGAATGCTAGTTTAAATGCTAAGATAGATGAATTGAATGTTTGAAAACCCTCTACATCTTCTGTTGAGCATGTTACTAATTGTACTAGATGTAGAGATATTAATGTTGAAGCTATTGATGATCACATTGCCGAGCATGAGCTAGAAAATGAAAAGTTTAAGTTTGCTAGAAGCATGCTCTATAATGGGAGACACCCTGGCATTAAGGATGGTATTGGTTTACAACAAGAAAGCTAAAGCGACACCAAACTTAATGCCCCTAAGAAAATGTCTAATTTTGTGAAGGGCAAGGCTCCCATGGTTCAGGATAGAGAGGGCTACATTTTATATCCTGCAAACTATCCTGAGCATAAGATTAGGATGATTCATGCTAGAAAACCTCACAATGTTTCTCATCATGCTTTTATGTATAGAAATGAGGCTTCTAGCTCTAGGCATATCACTCATATAAAAATGCCTAAAAAGAAAATTCCTAGTGCATCAAATGAGCATAATATTTCATTTAAGACTTTTGATGCTTCTTATGTGCTTACTAAGAAATCAGGCAAAGTAGTTGCCAAATATGTTGGGGGCAAACACAAGAGTCCCAAGACTTGTGTTTGGGTACCCAAGGTGCTTGTTTCTAATGTAAAAGGACCCAAGACCATTTGGGTACCTAAGAACAAGACCTAAATTTGTTTTGTAGGTTTATGCATCCGGTGGTTCAAGTTGGATATTCGATAGCGGGTGCACAAACCACATGACAGGGGAGAAAAGAATGTTCTCCTCATACGAGAAAAATGAAGATCCCTAAAGGCTATTACATTCGGGGATGGAAATCAAGGTTTGGTTAAAGGTTTGGGTAAAATTGCTATATCTCCTGACCATTCCATTTCTAATGGTTTTCTTTAGATTACAATTTGCTTTCTGTTTCTCAATTATGCAAAATGGGCTACAACTGTCTATTTACTGATGTAGGTGTTACTGTCTTTAGAAGAAGTGATGATTCAATAGCATTTAAGGGAGTGTTAGATGGTCAGTTATATTTAGTTAATTTTAATGATAACAAAGCTGAACTAGCCACTTGCTTAATTGCTAAGGCTAACATGGGCTGGCTCTGGCATCGCCGACTTACCCATGTTGGGATGAAGAATCTTCACAAGCTTCTAAAGTGAGAACACATTTTAGGACTAACCAATGTTCATTTTGAGAAAGACAGAATTTGTAGCGCATATCAAGCAGGGAAGCAAGTTGGAGTCCATCATCCACACAAGAACGTCATGACGACTAACAGGCCGCTCGAGCTACTCCACATGGACCTATTCGCGGCCCGATTGCTTACATAAGCATCGACGGGAGTAAGTACTGTCTAGTTATTGTGGATGATTATTCTCGCTTCACTTGGGTGTTCTTTTTGCAGGAAAAATCTCAAACCCAAGAGACCTTAAAGATATTCTTAAAACAGGCTCAAAATGAGTTTGGATTGAGAAACAAAAAGATTAGAAGCGATAATGGGACAGAGTTCAAGAACTCTCAAATCGAAGGATTTCTTGAGGAGGAGGGCGTCAAGCATGAGTTCTCTTCTCCCTACACACCCCAACAAAATGGTGTAGTGGAGAGGAAGAATAGAACTCTACTAGACATGGCAAGAACCATGTTTGATGAGTACAAGACACCGGACCGGTTTTGGGTTAAGGCGATTAACACCGCTTGCTACTCCATCAACCGGTTATACCTTCACCGAATCCTAAAGAAAACATCGTATGAACTCCTCACTGGTAAAAAGCCCAATGTTTCTTATTTTAGAGTCTTTGGGAGCAAATGCTTTATTCTTATTAAGAGAGGTAGAAGTTCTAAATTTGCTCCTAAAGCCGTAGAAGGCTTTTTACTAGGTTATGACTCAAACACAAGGGCATATAGAGTCTTCAACAAATCCACTGGACTAGTTGAAGTTTCTTGTGACATTGTGTTTGATGAGACTAATGACTCCCAAGTAGAGCAAGTTGATCTTGATGAACTAGATGATGAAGAGGCTCTATGCATCGCTTTAAGGAACATGTCCATTAGCGATGTGTGTCCAAAAGAATCCGAAGAGCCTCCACAAGCACAAGATCAACCATCATCTTCCATGCAAGCATCTCCACCAACTCAAGATGAGGACAAGGCTCAAGAACAAGAGGATGAAGATCAAGACAATGAGCCACCTCAAGAGGAGGACATTGATCAAGGGGGAGATGATGATGAAGACAAGGAAGATGAGCAAGAGATTCGAGATCAAAGGCCGCCACATCCAAGAGTCCACCAAGCAATTCAAAGAGATCACCCTGTCAACTCCATTCTTGGTGACATTCATAAGGGGGTAACCACTAGATCTCGAGTTGCACATTTTTGTGAACATTACTCTTTTGTGTCCTCTATTGAGCAATACAGGATAGAGAATGCATTAAGAGATCCGGATTGGGTGGTGGCTATGCAAGAGGAGCTCAACAACTTCACGAGGAATGTGGTATGACATTTAGTTCCACGTCCTAACCAAAATGTTGTAGGTACCAAATGGGTATTCCACAACAAGCAAGATGAGCATGGTGTGGTGACAAGAAACAAAGCACGACTTGTTGCAAAAGGTTATTCACAAGTAGAAGGTTTGGATTTCGATGAAACCTATGCACCCGTAGCTAGGCTTGAGTCAATTCGTATATTACTTGCCTATGCTACTTACCATGGATTTAAGCTATATCAAATGGACGTGAAGAGTGTCTTCCTCAATGGCCCTATCAAGGAAGAGGTCTATGTTGAGCAATCTCCCCGCTTTTAAGATAGTGAATACCCTAACCGTGTGTATAAACTCTCAAAGGCGCTTTATGGGCTCAAGCAAGCCCCAAGAGCATGGTATGAATGCCTGCGAGACTTCCTTATCACTAATGGCTTCAAAGTCGGTAAAGTAGGACCTACTCTCTTCACTAAAATGTACGCCTATGATTATGAATGCCTGCGAGACTTTATACAGATTCGAGCCACTAAGATGCGTAACACCCTATGTCTTATGCGCTATTGAGATAGGATCGATCTTGAGTTTGTGGTTACAAAGTGGATGAGATCTGAGATCTAGCTATGCCTAATAGGGGATCCGATAATTTTGTAGGGGTCCGTAACCCGCCTTATATATCCAATGAGGTTAGGGTTACATGAGGTCGAATTGATTACTATTGCTACACCTATATTTGTGGAACCAACTCTGACTAACATGTACGCCTATGATTCTGTTAGTTTATTTTCTCTGCATGCGCGGGAAAGAGTTACAGAATAGTCACAACCTATTGTCCACTTGTTCTCAAATGCTATGAGTCAAGAATAAGGCAACACAATTGCTAGGTATTAAGGACCTTCGTCTTCCGAAGCATTATCTCCCAATGGACATAATGATCATCAGACGAAGGTCATGAAGGACATGCCTTCATCATTTTTATAAATGAACAAGGATGCAAAGAGATGAGAATAACAAGTATATTTCCTTAATTCATTTGTATTCGCGGTCTATAGAACATGTATAAACATAAAAAAAATATATTACATTGATATACCTTCGGCTTGTTCGAAGGTGTTGATGCGTGAGAGATTACAAATCAGCATGAATAGTACGGTGCTACTGTTCATCTATTTATAGGCACGGGACGCAACCCGGGTAAAAGTACATTTATGTCCCTGACATTTACTTATGATCATAACATAAATCATTAAGGACTAGCTAGTCTTTTTCCCTTTTGGTTGGCATCATGTTCAGTCTTCATCACCATGGTAAGCCGAAGCTGTTATTCTCTAGCCATAGCTTCGGCGTTCATTCTTATCGCCTTCGGATCATATCTTCACATCGTATGACCTTATTATGGGGAGAAACTTCCATCCTGAATCCAAAGCTCCCTTTAATAATCTATATCATACTAAAAATAAATGGTTAATCAAGTTTTTGAGGACCTTTGGAAGAGGAAGGCCCCCAACACAACCGCTTCTTCGAGCTTCACGACATTATCCTTTGGTTTGGGCCAACTGATTAGCCCACCAGGCCCGTTCGTCTAACCTGTCAAGGTCCTTTGACGGCCCATAGGCTGAATCCGGCCAATAGAGACCCAGGGGATATCTATCCCCATGGGCATTCATTAGGATCATGCTTTAGATTTCTTTTCAATGATTGTATCTACAAGGGAGCCTTTCAGGAAAAGTTCTTCATGAAAATCTTGGCAGTTTTGGCTTGGAAAATCTAGAAATAAAGGAATGCTGCTATGTTCAGAGAATCTGCTCCTTCATTTTCTTCTTAAAAGTACTGCTTCAATGAAACTTTGAAGCTTGGTTGCTTAGATTGTGCCCTAATCTTAGTCTAGAAATATCCTTTAGGCTTGATTCTCTTTAATTTTCTTTTTGTTGGGGACTTGCTCTCAAATGCTATAAATTGGGAACAAGGCAACACCAAAGACAGGTTACTTGTAAATGCCCTTTGTCCTTCGAAGCATTATTTCCTCAAGGATATAATGATCTTCGGACGAAGGTCATGAAGGACATACCTTCATCATCTCAACATACATATATGTATAAATATTAACAATGAATGGAACATGCAAAGCATAAGAAACATTGTGAATAATAACATTATCACATATATTTCTTAACATATAATCGCAAATTAATATAAGAACAATATTGAATTACATTTGGTACCTTCGGCTTGACAGAAAGCAAAGGTACGAGCGTGACGCAAAAGCAAATGCCAAGTCAGTGTGAACAGTACGGGGGTACTGTTCATCTATTTATAGGCACGGGACGCAGCCCATGTGAAATTACATTCATGCCCTTTACATTTGCTAATGACTATAAGGTAATTCATCGAGGTCTAAATAGTCTTTTCCCCTTTAAGTTGGTTCCCTTTCCTACTGTCATGCCGAAGCTCCCTTGCGCGTAGCTTCGGCGCTGCATCAACCTTCATATTATTCGTGCTTCTCACATTATGGTTCTGATCTGAGTTCGAAGGTACATGTTCATGTATGACACTCCAGAAACATTGTTAAATCATGTTTTTGAGGACTTTCGGAAGACGAAGGCCCCCAACAGTAGCCCCTCGCAATATTAATTTGTTAGAATAATGAATTCAGATTGCGATATGGACGAAGGCCCTAAACCGAAGGTCCGAAAAAACACCTTCCCTTTGCTAGAATAGGAACAGTCAATGACAAACAGGACCCTCCAACTTGGAGCGCGTCGATCGTATAAATAGGAACTCACCCTGAGCACATTTGGTACACTACTTGTCGCTTGTTTTGTTTACTCAGTTTTTAGCTCTTGCTTGCCACCGCCTGCTTAGTTTCTCAGACTCCCTAAGCTTCGGTTTTAAGGACGTGTTTTCGTCATACCCGAAGAAAAGATGTCTCAAGATAAAAAAGTTGTTGCTGAGACGAAGCTGAGCGAAGAGGAGAAGCTCCTTGAGGAGAAGACTGCTGGATTTATTGAGTCAATTGCAAAAACAAATACAGAGAAGATAACTAAAGAGATACTAGAAGGCTTGTCTGAAGACACTAATGATAGCGACAACTATGATATTGAAAGTGGAGGCGAAGACTCTGAAGATCGGCCCTGGCGACCAAGTCATGCAGTGTTCGGGAAATCAACTATCAAACAGAGTCATCTTGATAATATGAGAGGAAGGTATTTTTGAGATATGTCTATTGTGAGGGATGATGTAGACAGAGTCGTTCCTACTCCCGAAGAGAACGAAGTTGTAATCTACCGAAGCTTCTTCAAAGCTGGACTTCGGTTCCCGTTGAGCAGATTTGTGGTTGAAGTTTTAAAGACATACCAGATTTTCCTTCATCAGATCACTCCCGAAGCAGTTATTAGAATGGGGATCTTCGTCTGGGCTATGAAGCGTCAAGGTCTAGAGCCAAGTGCAAGATGTTTCTGCAGCATGCACAAACTTTCGTACGAGACGAAGCCCTGGGGTAAAGAACAATATCATAACAATTTTGGATGCTATAGCTTCGTTGCTCGCTCTGGCGCAAGCTACCCGGTGCCAACGTTTCAGAAGAGGTGGCCCGGGGCCTGGATGGAACAATGGTTTTACGAGAAAAATGATTTGAAGGCGAGAGAAGATATTAAAGAAATCATCATGCGACCCATCTGGTCCCGCTTCGGTCTCCGAAAGCCGAAGGTAGAAATTGATGAGGCAGCCGAAGCATGTCGAAGGGCCTTCAGCACAGTTTGTTCTTTTATTGGGACAAGAGACTTAGTTCAAGAACATGTAGCCTACAGGATATGGCCACTGATAGACAGCTAGGAAATGCCAAAAGAAACAATCACTAACCCTAACGAAGGTGGTTTGGTTCGATTGAAATACACCTTAAGGTTTGGAGACCAGTTTGTCGAACCAGATGATGACTGGCTGAAGTGTGTTGAAAATACTAGTGATGAGCTACTTGGAGCATACTCCAAGTCTGAAGATAATGCACTATCTGCGGCCTTCGAGAGCCGAAAAAAGAAAAGACTAAATAGGGTTTTTGATGCTATTGGATTTGTGTACCCTGACTATCGCTACCCGCCGCGGGGGCAGAAAAGAAAAGGTGCAACTTCTGGAAAGGTTGCAGCTTCGGCTGCTCCAAGCGAGCCTGCGCTACATTGAACCGGCCACAGTGCCTGAGTTTTGCGGGGAAACTTCTACAATTGCTGAAGTAAAAGAACCTGCTCCTGCTACGCAGAAAATTGAGGAGCCGGCTGCAATGTCGAAGGCACCCTCAGCCAAATTAGCTGAGCCGAAGACTGATAATATTGAGAAGGCAAGAGTCGAAGGGACAAAAACATTAGAAGTTTTAAGCCCTTTGGCAGAAGTAACAATGTCGCAGGCACAAAAAGGTCTTGCGGCGACCTCCAAGAGAAAAAGGATGACCAATGTGCTAGATGTGCTGGAGACAGTAAAGGCTTCAAGTTCTATTCCTTTAGGGAAAATTGTCGAGGCTTCGAAAATACAAATCGAAACCGAAACAAGACCGGCTGAAGTTGAAGGTGCAGTGAGCCAAGCTAGTGCCGAAGCCGGGCCTTCAGTGCCTGCTGATGAACAACCTTCAGAATTCGAAGGGAAACCAGCAGAGGAAAAGGTTACAGAACAGAGTTTGCCTGAGAAAACTCCCGCGTCTGGTCCCGAAGCTTTGAAAGAAAATATTGAATATATCATCTGTCATGCTTCGGGAAAGAAGCTCTCTAGAGAAGAAGAACAAGAAGCTCAACACTATGCCCAGAAGCTGAAATATCCAAAGGGGGCATTAGTATTCAACGACAGCGGAGAAGAGGATTTCTTGTATTGTCTCCCAGACAGCAAGGAGATATCTGTCTGCCGGAAGATGAGCAGAAGCTTCGGATTCCCAACATTAGAAGATGGGCTTTCAGTACTATCGAAAGATGAATTGGCCAACAGTTTAGCATATAACAACATAAAGGTGTGTAAATCAATTTTTGTATTTTTAAAAAACGAATTTGTTCATTTGTTATACTTAATACTATGCTTCTTTTGCAGGGCTTGATCCTTAGCAATGCCCTCAGGGCACAGAAAAATATCGAAGACGAAGGATGCACTATAGCTCTGAACAACCTTCGTTCAGAAGTAATTGAACTAAGGAACGAAGATCTTGAAAAAGATAAGATATTAATTTCATTGGTGATCAAAATAAAAGAAGACGAGGCTATTTCCAAAGCCCAAGCTGAAGCCCAGAAAAGTGAGATTGAAGACCTTCGGAAACAGCTGGCTGAAGCCAAATTAAAATGCGTTGTTGTCGAAGCTGAATGAGATGCCAGTGAGTACTGGAAAAATTATTGTGAAAAAACAGTTGCAGAACTTCGCTCATCGAAAGAAAGATGTTTTGAAAAATCTGTGGAATGTGTAAAAAAGATAAAAACTAGCTTTGCCAACGTAGGCGCGTACTCAAGTGAAGACAACTTCATACTGGGTGATCCTGAGGGCGTAATTGAGTGGATCAGCGGTGAGGCCGAAGCCTTTGAAGAGATTTTGAGTGACCGCGGGGACGTCTGTGCCTTCTCTGGTGCGAGGGGAGTTGCAGCTATTTTGGAGAAGGCAGGGTGCGAACATGTAACTTTGGCCGAAGCCGAAACTGCCTTCTCTATTGACGATACGAAGGACCCTTCGGCCGAAGCTAGCTCAATAGGTGGAAACTTTTTCACTGATATCTGGGAAAATGGCAGCCGAGGGATGGCCCATGAAATAATGAAAAAGAGCAAAAAAGATATTCATGATACTCGAGAAGCAGCGAAAGCAGCTGAAAAAGCCGTGGAGCTCGAAAGACAGATAGGTATTACTTAATGGCTTTTAACTTTGTTGTCTATTTTTGTGACTTCGAACTAATTTGTGTCTTCTACCACAGCTGAACTATCCCCTCCCCTAGAGCCATTCGACCCACTGGCCGACCCAGAGACAAAGAAAGCAATAGAAATTATTAATATGGCCGAAGCTATTGTAGACGAAGTTGTCACCAAATTACTAACCGAAGCTGCAGAAAAAGTCCTGAAGGAAGAAGATCAGCTATTTGTAAAAACATTTCTAGAATATTAATGTAACATTTGCTGAACTATGTTTGTAATATTTGGTGCTTATAAGTTTGAATGTAATATATGAATGGTTTGTAATTCAGTTCTTTGTGATGCATGAAACTTTTATGTACATACCGTTTTTGAGCCTTCGGCGAAAAAACACCTTCCCTTCTTTTCATGCTTCGTAAAGAAGAGCTTTTATGCTTCGTAAAAAATCCTCCAAGCGTCGTAAAAACATTAATGCTTCGTAAACAATAGATTTCTTCCTCCACATCAGAGCTGATGAAGTTGTACTTCTTCAAAACTTATTTTGTGCCTTAGCACAACTTCACTTTTTCGAAGCATTTTCTGAAGATCAACATTGTATCCCCTTCTTGTGCCATTGATGCAATATGATGTATGATGTTATGTTATGCGAAATGATGTGATGATGTTATGTTATGCGAAATGATATTTATGCCGAAGACACACACTCACACTCCCATAGTGGAATACACAATCTCTTTGCCGCTTATTTTTCGGTGTATCAGCGCTGACTTTTCGCTGTAAGTTCTACATTCCCTAAGGAACGTCTTTTGAACTTCTTCGCCTTCTATTTCGGCGGTATTCGCGTTGACTTTTCGCGCTTCGCCTTATATTTCGGCGGTATTTGGCTCTGCATTCCTTTTGGAACGACTTTTGAGCAGAAAACTTACACTGCGCTCACTTAGGAACGACTTTTTGTAGCTTTGGCAAACTTACGCTGCGTTCCTTAGGAACGACTTTTTTGTAGCTTCAGTGGTACTTGCAATGTGATTTTTAGCCCCGCATTCCCTTAGGAACGACTTTTGAGCTTCAACAATTTTTGGACTTCGTGAGTCTGTGGAGAAGATATATTTCACTGTGGCAAGAACGAAGCTATTACAAGAAATTGAAAATGGCAAGAAAACTAGGTTTACCATAATTGTTCCTTATTAAAAAAGAAAATGACGATGAATGTAAAAACTGTTTCAGGGGTAGGATATCTCTCAATAGATATGTTTTGATTCTGGCACAGTACTGCTGACTGTGCGAGCTTTGGACTCCTCCCTGAAATCTCGCTGGTGATGAGTCTGTTGGCTCCCTTCTGGCTGCTGGCCTCGTGAATATGCAGGTTGTAGTGGTGGTGGAGGTGGAGACTATGGCCAAGATGCATGTGGCTGGCTAGCCGAAGCAACAGAAGTTGCAGGATGGTTACCCACATACTCTGGTATGTAGGGTGAGTGATACGAAGCAGTATGCATGACCTGCTTCGGCTGGTTCTGTTGAGCTGCGGCTTCTGCTATTTCCTTTTGTTTCTGAATGGTGACATGGCACATTTGTAACGCCCTGAATTTGGGGGTAGAATTTTTTTCTTCTTTTCCCTCACCAAATTCAGGTGTTACCCTTTCCTTTTCTCTTTTCACCTCGCTAAACCTTGATCTTTTCCAAAGAATAGCGGGATTCGGCTTGAGGTCCCATGTAAAGCAAAACCCTAAAATATTTTATTCTGTGTGATGCACCATGCCGAACCATGCATACCTTTTGATTGTTTAAAAATGTGAATGCATTCATCTAGAGGGAAATAGATTTTAGAAACAGAAAACCTTTTCCTTCTCCTCTCCCCCTTCCTTCCTCATTTTCGGTCCAGCCCCCCCCCCCTTCCCCCCGCGTGGGCCTTGCGGCGGCCCTGCCGCCCCCCCTTCCCTTCCCGCCGTGGGCCGCCTGGAGGCCCAGCCGCGCGCCCCCCACCCCCTTTGGGCCCAGCCGGCCCAACCGCCCCCCTCCCCTTTTCTTTTTTCCAAAAATCTCCTCCCCGCGGGCCCCGCTCGTCATCCCCTCTCTCTCTCTCTCCCTCACCCTAACCCTAGCCGTCGTCGCCCCCGTCCCGCCCCGCGCCGCCACCGCCCCTCCTCGGCGCCGCCGCCGCGCCGGCCTCCCTCTCCGGTGAGGTTTCTCCCTCCCCCTCCCTCCTCTCCTCCCCTCCCTCCCGCCGGCGTCCCCCGCCCCCGCGCCATGGGCGCGCCCGCCTCGGCCCCGGCGAGCTCGGCCGCTCCGGCGAGCACGGCCTCGGCCCCGGCCCCGGCCGCCCCGGCCTCGCCCGCGCCCGGTCGCCCTCGGCCGCCCCGCGCTCGGTCGCCTGCTCGGCCGCCCTCCCCGCGCCGCCCCCGGCTGTCCCCGGCCCGGCCGCCCCCGGCTCGGCGAGCTCGGCCGCCTCCGACGAGCTCGGCCCCGGCCCCGGCCACCCCCAGCTCGCTCGCCGCCGGTAAGTGGTAAGTGGTGCTGGTTATGATTATGGTGCTGGTAAGTGGTATTCTTTCCGTTTGGAAAGAGTACATCGGGCTAATAACTTGGGTTAATGATAAAACCTAGCTTTCTATTAGTGAATAATAATCTGACCAACTAAAAGCAACTGCTTGACTTATCCCCACATAAAGCTAGTCCGCTACAGCCAAACAGGATGCTTGCTGAGTATGTTGATGTGTACTCACCCTTGCTCTACACACCAAACCCCCCCATCCCCAGGTTGTCAGCATTGCCACCACTACTCAGGCGAAGATGAAGCTGTGGAAGGAGACTTTCAGGAGTTCCAAGACTACGACGAGTTCTAGGCGTGGGTTAGCGGCAACCCCCAGTCGGCTGCCTGTGAAGGCCGTGTTATCTACGTTTCTTTTCCGCACTTTCATTTATTGTAATGTGGATGTCTCAAACATATGATGTAATCGACTATTATTTCCCTCTTTAATACTATTTGAGCACTGTGTGATGATGTCCATGTTATGTAACTGTTGTGTACGTGAATTGCTGATCCTGGCACGTACATGGTTCACATTCGGTTTGCCTTCTAAAACCGGGCGTGACATAAGTGGTATCAAAGCCGTGCTGACTGTAGGACCGCTAACCTAGAATAGAATGGTCGTTCTAAGGACTATAGACCTCTGTCTCTGCCTTGACTTTGATATCCCTTCAAAAGTTGGTCCTACCGACCAAACCTATGTTCTACTTTATATTATACCTTGCTGAAAATTATATTTCATTCTAATCCTTCATTTATTTATGATTCATTACTTGCTGGTCATATTAATTCTGTTCTCACTCTTTTGCTTGCGGTGTCTTTTGTAGATGGCTCGACTTAGACACACTGCCCGAAAGTCCGTCATCCCCTTCTTACCCTCCCGCCTTGCTGAGCGTTCGCTTCGCCGTCCCGTGGCCGGACAGTCCAGCCACTTGGAGAGACTGCACCACCGCCTGCATGAGGAGCAGGAACGTCGACGACAGGAGCAGCAGGGCTCTTCCTTCTCGCTCCAACAGGAGATAGAGTCCGTGAGGAGCTGCTCCCCTGTGCTTCCCCTGGAGGCGCCCCCTGCACCACCACTGGGCGCCCCAGCCTCTGGAGTAGCTGCTGGAGGAGACCCAGACGACGGAGGTGGCGACGACAGCTCGAGCCACGACACCAACTTCTCTGCTGACCATGAGCCGGAAGGATGGGTTGCTCGACCCATCACTCGCGACGCTGCTCGCGGGTGTCACTTCCACGATGCGCTCGACACCCTGCTACGTTGGGCACTTAACCGGCATACTTGGTCCATCGAGTATCACTATGTGGTCTACCAGCACAGTCGCGGGGTCTACCCGGACCGCTGGGAGGCGACCTGCTTGGTGCGCCGCCCGGAGAATAGTCTCCAGGGTGCGGAGGCCTGCTCAGAGCACTATTCTATCTCTGAGCGGGACTCAGCTGAGGCAGCCATGCAAGATGCTGCACGGCGTGCGCTTTCGCACTACTGCTCGGTTCTCGGTGGGGTAGCTGACGGTCTTGACCTGAAGTATTACCCCCGCCGTCCATCTGGCAGCACAGGAGGCATGATTGTTTCACCTGTCGGTGAGGACAATCCTAGGTTGAGCAGCACAGTCAACCTAGCCGCCGTGCTAAACACGGAGCTGGACCATGCACTAGACGAGCTGAGTAGGGCTCGTGCTGAGGTCGCCCTGCTGCAGGCTGAGCGCGCGGAACGTCGTCACCTGGATGATGGTTCCCCCGCTCCCGTCGGGACTCAGCACCCGTACCGCTCACCTCGGCGTGGACGCCAGCCTTATGGCAATCCCGACTGCAAGACCAAGATAAATCTAGAACCATAGATCGTTAGAGTTGGATCTTGTAATTAATACAATATATATATATATATATATACGTAGAAGCTTCAGTCTTAGCGTTAGTCTCGCTCTTAGTTAGTCTTAGTTAGACAGGGTAGTTTGCTATATCTTGTGCATTTATGTTTGTCATGATGAACTATGTTTGGTTTGGATCTTTGTAATGACTGTCACCAGAGTGTGGGTATCCCCTGCATTATGGTTTACCTGTTATATGTTAATGGAGTTAGCTATATAGTTGGGAAACCTTTTATTCCACTTTCCTCTTTATCTGAGAAGCTGTGTGGTCTGTGTTGGAGATCAGTGAGATCCGGCGACTGATTCTAGAAGGCAAAGGCAAAGATTTTCGAGAAGATGCAGAAGGTGTGATATGGTTCAAAGACCGCTTGTGTGTTCCCAATGTCCAGTCTATTCGGGAGTTGATTCTCAAGGAAGCTCATGAGACAGCCTATTCGATTCACCCTGGCAGTGAGAAGATGTATCAGGATCTGAAGAAGAAATTCTAGTGGTACGGAATGAAGAGGGAAATCGCAGAGCATGTGGCTATGTGCGATAGTTGTCGAAGAATTAAGGCAGAGCACCAGAGACCTGCTGGATTGTTGCAACCGTTGCAGATCCCTCAATGGAAATGGGATGAAATCGGTATGGATTTCATAGTCGGATTGCCTCGCACTCGAGCCGGCTACGATTCCATTTGGGTAGTAGTGGACCGTTTAACCAAGTCAGCCCACTTCATACCTGTCAAGACCAACTACAGCAGTGCAGTATTGGCAGAGCTGTACATGTCTCGGATCGTTTGTCTTCATGGTGTGCCAAAGAAGATAGTGTCAGACAGAGGAACGCAGTTCACCTCTCATTTCTGGCAGCAGTTGCATGAAGCCTTGGGCACGCATCTGAATTTCACTTCAGCTTATCATCCGCAGACAGATGGTCAGACCGAAAGAACCAATCAAATTCTTGAAGACATGTTGAGAGCCTGTGCGTTGCAAGATCAGTCCGGATGGGATAAGAGATTGCCTTATGCAGAGTTTTCCTATAACAACAGTTACGAGGCCAGTTTGAAGATGTCACCATTTCAGGCGCTTTATGGAAGGAGTTGTAGGACTCCGTTGCAATGGGATCAGCCTGGAGAAAAGCAAGTGTTTGGGCCAGACATTCTGCTTGAAGCTGAAGAGAACATCAAGATGGTCCGAGAGAATCTGAAGATAGCGCAATAAAGGCAGCGAAGCTATGTAGACACAAGAAGAAGAGAGCTGAGTTTCGAAGTCGGAGACTTCGTCTATCTGAAAGTGTCACCGATCAGAGGAGTCAGAAGGTTCGGAGTCAAAGGCAAGCTAGCACCCCGCTACATTGGTCCATACCAAATTCTCTCAAGGCGTGGAGAAGTGGCCTATCAGCTCAGTCTGCCAGAAAATTTGTCCGTTGTGCATGATGTCTTTCATGTGTCTTAGTTGAAGAAGTGCTTGCGTGTGCCAGAAGAGCAGTTGCCAGTGGAAGGTCTTGAAGTCCAGGAGGACTTGACCTACGTTGAGAAGCCAGTGCAGATCCTTGAGGTTACAGACAGAGTCACTCGAAGGAAGACCATCAGAATGTGCAAAGTCAAATGGAATCACCACTCTGAGGAAGAAGCAACCTGGGAGCGTGAAGATGATCTGTTGGCTAAATACCCAGAGCTCTTTGCTAGCCAACCCTGAATCTCGAGGGCGAGATTCTTTTAAGGGGGATAGGTTTGTAACGCCCTGAATTTGGGGGTAGAATTTTTTTCTTCTTTTCCCTCACCAAATTCAGGCGTTACCCTTTCCTTTTCTCTTTTCACCTCGCTAAACCTTGATCTTTTCCAAAGAATAGCGGGATTCGGCTTGAGGTCCCATGTAAAGCAAAACCCTAAAATATTTTATTCTGTGTGATGCACCATGCCGAACCATGCATACCTTTTGATTGTTTAAAAATGTGAATGCATTCATCTAGAGGGAAATCGATTTTAGAAAAAGAAAACCTTTTCCTTCTCCTCTCCCCCCTCCTTCCCCATTTTCGGCCCAGCCCCCCCTCCCCCGCGTGGGCCTTGCGGCGGCCCAGCCGCCCCCCTTCCCTTCCCGCCGTGGGCCTCCTGGCGGCCCAGCCGCGCGCCCCCCCACCCCCTTTAGGCCCAGCCGGCCCAACCGCCCCCCTCCCCTTTTCTTTTTTCCAAAAATCCCCTCCCCGCGGGCCCCGCTCGTCATCCCCTCTCTCTCTCTCTCCCTCACCCTAACCCTAGCCGCTGTCGCCCCCGTCCCGCCCCCGCGCCGCCGCCGCCCCTCCCCGGCGCCGCCGCCGCGCCGGCCTCCCTCTCCGGTGAGGTTTCTCCCTCCCCCGTCCCTCCTCCCCTCCCTCCTCCTTCCCTCCCGCCGGCGTCCCCCGCCCCCGCGCCATGGGCGCGCCCGCCTCGGCCCCGGCGAGCTCGGCCGCTCCGGCGAGCTCGGGCTCGGCCCCGGCCCCGGCCCCGGCCGCCCCGGCCTCGCCCATGCCCGGTCGCCCTCGGCCGCCCCGCGCTCGGCCGCCTGCTCGGCCGCCCTCCCCGCGCCGCCCCGGCCGCCCCCGGCTCGGCGAGCTCGGCCGCCTCCGGCGAGCTCGGCCCCGGCCCCGGCCACCCCCAGCTCGCTCGCCGCCGGTGCCCCGCCTGCCCGTGGTAAGCCCCGGCCCCTCCCCTTCTTCCTCCCCTCTCTCCTCCCCTCCCTCCCTCTCCCCGGCGCGATCCCGCCCGCCCGGCATCCGCGCGGCCCCGCCCTCGGCACTCGCGGCCATGGCGTCCGCGGCCATGGCGTCCGCGGCCATGGCGCGGCGTCCCGATGCCGCCCCGCCCCGCCCGACGAACTCCCCCCTTGCCCCCGCCCGGTGGCGCTCGGCCCGGCCGTGGCAGCGTCCCGGCGCGGCCCGGTCTTGCCCCCGCCTGGCGCGCTCCGCCCCCCACGCCCGGCGGCGCTCGGCCCCGGCGAGGCCCGGCCTCGCCCGCCCGCGGCGAACCCCGCCTTTGGCTCGCCGGCCTCGCCCCACCCGTCCGCGCTCCCTCCCCGACTTGGGCGCGGCCCAGCCATGGCTGCCCGCCCGCGACTCGTCGGCGCGGCGCGCTCGCCGGCCATGGCGCGGCCGTGGCGCGCGGCCCGGCCTCGGCCCCCGCCCAGCGCGGCGCGCCCTCCCCTGTGCAGCGTGGCCTCGCCCGCCCGCGCAGCCCCGGTCCCCGGCGTGGCCACGACGGTGCGCGCGGAGCCCCGACGCGGCCCATGCACGCACGGTGCCCCCGGCGAGCTCGCCGCACCCGCGGCTCGCGGCCACGGCGGCTCGGTCCCGTTCGCATCGGCGTGTCCCGCCCCTGCGCAGCGCGGCCCCGGCCCGGCGCAGCTTCAGCTCGCGCGGCCGTGGTGCCCCTACGTAGCACGTGCGCGGCTCGGCCCCGGCGTGTGCGCGACTCGTTCGCGACACGTCAGCGCGGCCTTGCGTGTACGTGCTCGCGTGGTGCACGGTGCGTTAGCGTGGCTTGTCGTGCCCGCGACGCAACGCATAGCGCCCTGTCGCGTCCGCGACACGATCGTCTACCCCGAGCCACCCGTCTACCCCCCCCCCCCCCCCCCGTGCATTCTATGCGTGTGACCGCGTTATTTAATTAACAAATGGAAACCCAATTTAGAAATCGGTTACGTTAGTTAATTCATGTAAGTAAATATCTATCTCATTTAATGTCGATCAACTGGAAATGGTCATGATTCGAATTATGCATGTAGCTAATCTGTTTGTTAGAACTAATTGGAGCTAAGTAGAACTAGGGCACGTAGCGTTGAGTTATTCGTCAACAAGTAGTGCATCTCGAGCATAAGCCTTAACCCCTGCGAGACCTTCCCTCATCTCTATCTAACAATGGTAAACTCATTATCGTATGTGATATTCTATGCATGTTTAATCTACTTGTTCTCTTGTATGGTGTATTGTTGGTTTCCTAATTTCAACGGATGGATGTATGTATGTTTGTTTGCACTCGCATAGAGAACGATCTGGTTGAAGAGCCCGAGGAACTAGCAGGAGAAGCCCCTGAGCAGCAGTCGGTTGGTGGAGGCAAGTGTCCCTTGACCTATCTCTGTCCTATTCATTCTTTAATTCACCTCCCGCATTACACATTTATACCTAACGATTGACTAGCTTTGTTATCCATATCCTTGTTTACCTATTTGGGTTGGATTATTATTGTTTAGCTTTATGCTATCACTTGACTCTAATCAATGAACATGATGAGATTATCTATGATACGCTGTTTTCCCCTCTCTTATTATGATGTTATACTTGTGGTCTTCAAGGGGGCTCGAGCGGTTTCTCGAGTGCCTCTCCGTAAGGACCTGTTCTATGGATGACCGCCCGGGAAAACAGTGCAACCATGAGGGTGGAATGGGATGCCCTTAGCTGAATAATTAGAGGATCCGGGGTGTAGATCACTTAGCCGTCGTGCCGTCAATGGGGCTCGGTGTATGCAGCTCGCTCTGCCAAGTTTGGGTTCGCCCCTTGGGGAGGAGTGCGGTGCATTTAGGAAACCTAACGGGTGGCTACAGCCCCGGGGAATCTTTGTAAAGGCTACGTAGTGATGCCCTGCTGGGTCACCTTGGTAGTGATCAATGGAGAGTCATGATCTCCGGGCAGAAAGGGGATCACGGCTTGTGGGTAAAGTGCACAACCTCTGCAGAGTGTTTGAAAACTGATATATCAGCCATGCTCGCGGTTATGAGCGGCCAAGGGAGCTCCAGTGATTAGTGGTACTTGATCAGAGACACTTTGGTTTACAGGTGCCAATGAGATTGATGGTTCTGGTTATGATTATGGTGCTGGTAAGCGGTATTCTTTCCATTTGGAAAGAGTACATCGGGCTAATAACTTGGGTTAATGCTAAAACCTGGCTTTCTATTAGTGAATAATAATCTGACCAACTAAAAGCAACTGCTTGACTTATCCCCACATAAAGCTAGTCCGCTACAGCCAAACAGGATGCTTGCTGAGTATGTTGATGTGTACTCACCCTTGCTCTACACACCAAACCCCCCATCCCCAGGTTGTCAGCATTGCAACCACTGCTCAGGCGAAGATGAAGCTGTGGAAGGAGACTTTTAGGAGTTCCAAGACTACGACGAGTTCTAGGCGTGGGTTAGCGGCAACCCCCAGTCGGCTGCCTGTGAAGGCCGTGTTATCTACGTTTCTTTTCCGCACTTTGATTTATTGTAATGTGGATGTCTCAGACATATGATGTAATCGACTATTATTTCCCTCTTTAATACTATTTGAGCACTGTGTGATGATGTCCATGTTATGTAACTGCTGTGTACGTGAATTGCTGATCCTGGCACGTACATGGTTCGCATTCGGTTTGCCTTCTAAAACCGGGTGTGACAACATCCTTGTAGTATGGCCCTTGTCCTCACCACAGAATAAGCAATAAATTTTTCTAGGCTGATCCCCAAACCTTCCTCTGAAGCCCCTGACGCCTCTGACTCTTGGAGCTGGCGGCCGGAAAGAGCTTTGTTGCTGCCCCGAAGCTAGTGAGGAATACTGTGGCCTATGTTGTTGACTTCCTCTGTCATCACTCTAAGTAGAGTTGTGAATTGACCTGACGTGCCTCGGGTGGATTCTTCCTCCGAAGCCCCTGGTCATTTCAGAGAACCTGTGTGCTTCCTCCCTTCTTTGGCGGAAGTCATTGTCAGCTCGAATGTACTCATCCATCTTCTGGAGCAGCTTCTCCAAAGTCTGTGGAGGCTTTCTATCAAAATACTGGGCAGTAGGTCCTGGACGAAGCCCCTTGATCATGGCCTCAATGACAATTTCATTGGGCACTATAGGCGCTTGTGCTCTCAGACGCAAGAACCTTCGGACGTATGCCTGGTGATACTCCTCATGATCTTGTGTGCATTGAAACACAGCTTGAGCTATGACTGGCTTCGTCTGAAAACCCTGGAAACTTGTCACTAACATATCCTTGAGCTTCTGACATGAAGTAATAGTTCCTGGCCGAAGAGAAGAATACCATGTTTGGGCCACATTCCGAACTGCCATGACAAAGGACTTGGCCATGACAGCTGCATTGCCTCCGTATGAAGATATAGTTGCTTCATAACTCATCAAAAACTGCTTCGGGTCTGAATGCCCATCATACATGGGGAGCTGAGGTGGCTTGTATGATGGGGGCCATGGGATAGCCTGCAGTTCTGCTGCCAAGGGAGAAGCATCATCAAAAGTAAAGGTATCATGATTAAAATCATCATATCATCCATCACCGTTGAACAAGCCCTCTTGATGAAGCTCCCTGTGTTGGGGCCTTCGATCTTGCTCATCTTGAGCAAGATGGCGTACTTCTTCAGTGGCTTCGTCGATTTGCCTTTGACGATCAGCCAGTCGGGCCATCTTCTCCTTCTTCCTTTGCACTTGCTGATGGATTATCTCTATGTTTCTGATTTCTTGGTCTAACTCTTCCTCTTGAAGTGTTGGACTAGTGGCCTTCCTCTTCTAGCTTCGGGCCTCTCGAAGAGAAAGGGTCTCCTGATTTGGGTCGAGTGGCTGCAGAGCAGCAGCCCCTGTCGCTGAAGCTTTTTTCGGTGGCATGACGAAGGTCAGTGCTTGCCGAAGGTGGTCAAAAAGGGTTCACCGGAGGTGGGCGCCAATGTTGGGGACTTGCTCTCAAATGCTATAAATTGAGAACAAGGCAACACCAAAGACAGGTTACTTGTAAATGCCCTTCGTTCTTTGAAGCATTATTTCCTCAAGGATATAATGATCTTCGGACGAAGGTCATGAAGGACATACCTTCATCATCTCAACATACATATATGTATAAATATTAACAATGAATGGAACATGCAAAGCATAAGAAATAGTGTGAATAATAACATTATCACATATATTTCTTAACATATAATCGCAAATTAATATAAGAACAATATTGAATTACATTTGGTACCTTCGGCTTGACAGAAAGCAAAGGTACGAGCGTGACGCAAAAGCAAATGCCAAGTCAGCGTGAACAATACGGGGGTACTATTCATCTATTTATAGGCACGGGACGTAGCCCATGTGAAATTACATTCATGCCATTTACATTTGCTAATGACTATAAGGTAATTCATCGAGGTCTAAATAGCCTTTTCCCCTTTAAGTCGGTTCCCTTTCCTGCTGTCATGCCGAAGCTCCCTTGCGCGTAGCTTCGGCGCTGCATCAACCTTCATATTGTTCGTGCTTCTCACACTGTGGTTCTGATCCGAGTCCGAAGGTACCTGTTCATGTATTACACTCCAGAAACATTGTTAAATCATGTTTTTGAGGACCTTCGTAAGACGAAGGCCCCCAACACTTTTCTAGATAGCTCTTTCTTCTCCTCCTTTCTTTCTTCGCTCTATGTACAATTTCTTTTTTTATTTCTATTTAATAATAAATTTTTCTATTGTAGGGGCTTCCCCTATATTTTTCTCGATAAAAAAACAATCAGATACAGATACTAAAGATCTTGGAGCCATAGTCCACCTTGACAGATAGTAGTTCCGCCTATGAGATCAGAGCTACCAAGATATATGTTTAAACAAAAATGAAAACTTCTAGAAAACCTTATCAATTTCTATATAGATTGTTGGTTGAAATGTGGCTGACACAACTGGAACCTGTGCAGTAACTTCTAGAGAAGTAGCTATCGACCGGTCACTGACGTGCGAGACCAGCTGTTGCTTCGCCCCGTACCTCAGTGGCTGTAAGTTACTGTAGAGGAATGACTTCTGTGGCTAGCTACCAAAAGCTGTAAGCCATATTTCCATTGGGTCATAAATTCGTAGAAGAGTGTCTTGTGAGGCATATCAAGCCTGGTGCAATACTTGGTCAAATATCATGCAAGTCAAAATGAGTTGGTAAGGGGTGAAAAGAGCGCAAATGATACTAACAACAACTGTTGCTATTCTTGATACCTATCATGCCTATTGGTCGCCTTGTGTTCATGGTTATGAGATTGAGAATGTTAAATTCCTTTGTCAAGGGAAGAACTATGCATAATTGAATGAAATTCTACATTGCTATTTTTCAAGGATGTGTCCACATTGCTATATATAAGCCATTGGTGTTGAACAACAACATTACATGAGTTATTTGTAGCATGTTGCTGCTTTAATTCCATTTAATTGGCTAGTGAGAGAAATATTTTTGGATCAGTATGCATTCAGTTTCCCACATGGCTCCCTACTACAGAGACACGCTGTGCAAATTCAATTTTGTGGATATATCTATTTTCGTCGGACATGTTCCATCAATATATTCGAGTACAATTGTACAACTTCCTCTTAACTTGCTATGTAGTATCCGGAAGGGGAAAAATCTTTGCATGTAACTGTAATCTTTTCAGTACCTCATTTGCCATCACAAATATTCTAATCTATTTCATGTCACTCGGATGCAATTTGTTACTCTTCCAAGAAACTGCCATCAATCTACTGTTAGTTTGACCTGCCAGACCGAGTAAAATGATAAAATCACAAATGTCCAGAATCTTTGTCACTCGGATGCAATTTATTATCGTTCCACATGTCATTATGGACAGTCCATTGACCTTAACAATGGTGACATAGAAGGACAAGAAATTGCATAAAAGTGACATATAAAGGATTAAGACATCTACGATGGCAAATAAGACACTGAACAGAATTGTATAGTGGCATATAGAGAATTTTTTCCTACCGAAAAAGTATAGTTTGGAAAAAAAACTAACAAGCTCTCTAGATTATTAGTAGCACTTGTATAGTTCAATACAGAGTAAGGACTAACTACAATCCACCTTGTTCGTTGTGGCAAATGTTCTCTATTTTATTAAGGTCCCGTTTGTTTCGTTGGAATTGAATTCCATTTTAATAATTATAATTTAGACAAAACTAATTAAGTTTATATATTTATATATGTAATATATTTGAATATTATCCTAAATCATATGAGAGAGATAGTTATATACTACATTTATGTTATATCGAAGCAAGTAGAAGAGTGTGCTATAAGTTGTGCATCGGAAAAATAGTATATAAATCTATAGAATCAATTTCCATCTCTCACCCCATGAATTTGAGATAGGCTTCACTACCGGAATTCGGCTCTTTGCCGAGTGCCGGTGGCTTTGCCGAGTGCTTTTTATCGGGCACTCGGCAAAGCCGACTTTGCCGAGCGCCGCACTCAGCAAAGTCCTACGCTCGGTAAAGATCTTATTTACCGAGTGCGGGACACTCGGCACAGCCCAGCACTCGGCAAAGACTGCTTTGCCGAGAGTCAAACACTCGGCAAAGAGGGCTCTCGGCAAAGGGCCATTAGCGGCCGTCTATAGCTGACGGCCGTCAGTCTTTGCCGAGTGCCACATATTGGGCACTCGGCAAAGGACGCTTTGCCGAGTGCCTTCTCTAGACACTCGGCAAAGTAATTTTTTTTATTTTGTCTCCCAAACTTTTTGTGGTATGTTACTACACTATGTAGACCTATATTTATCATTTGTGGACAATTATAACAGAGTTTTCAATCGTTAGTAGATTTAGTTCGTTTATTTGAATTTCTTCGGAAAATTCAGATTTGAACTGCAGGTCACTCGAAACTTGGAAAACCGTGCATGCAAAAATGATATTCATGTTACTTACCATAAGTTACGACCGATTCCAGGAGCGTACCGGAAACTTCGAGCAACATGCTCACTAAACATGGTCGTGAACTTGGCATCCACATGTTTAAAAATTGTATAAAACACAAACAAAGTTAGAAAATCATGAAACTTGTCTACGTGTCATGATATCATATGTTAAGGCTGTGATAAAAAATTGAAAAATTTTCGAGAAAACTATGACGCGCTATGTGTACAAACCTAAGAGATCCACATTGAAACTCTATGATTTCATGTGTAGTTCTCTTAGGTTTCTACACATTGTGTCTCACAACTTTCTCCAAACATTGTAAAATTTTTATCACAGCCTGTACATATGATATCATAACACGTGGACAAGTTTCATGATTTTCTGACTTTGTTTGTGTTTTATAAAAATTTTAAACAGCTGGATGGCAAGTTCACGGCCATGTTGAGTGAGCATGGTGCTCGAAGTTTTCGGTCCGCTCCTGAAATCGGTCGTAACTTGTGCTAAGTAGCATGAATATCATTGTTGCATGCACGGTTTTCCAAGTTTCGAGTGACTTGCAGTTCAAATCTAAATTTTCCGAAGAAATTCAAATAAACGAACTAAATCTACTAGCTATTGAAAACACAGTTATAATTGTCCCAAAATGGTACATGTAGGTCTACATAGTGTAGGAACATACCACAAAAAGTTTCATAAACAAAATAAAAAAATTAAAATATATTTTGCCGAGTACCCCATCTTGGACACTCGGCAAAGAAAGCTTTGCCGAGTGCTTGTCGTGCGACACTCGGCAAAATTTTTGTAAAAACCCTAAGTCTAGTCTTTGCCGAGTGCCAACAGAAAGGCACTCGGCAAAAAAGCCTTTGCCGAGTGCCAGATCAAAGGCACTCGGCAAAGTATATTTTTTAATTTTAAAAAAATCTTTGCCGAGTGCCCGCGATCTAGCACTCGGCAAAGACTGTTTCGTTGCCAGTAAACCGAGCACGCTGCACTCTTTCCTCTCACTCTCTCAATCTCACCACTCTCACCCGCCGCTCGCCGCCTCACCGCGCGGACGCCGCCCGGACGCCGCCTCGCCGCTCGCCGCTCGCCTCGCCGCTCGCCTCGCCGCTCGCCCCGTCCCTCCCCGCCCGGACGCCGCCTCGCCGCGCGCGCTACCTGCCTCGCCGCTGCCGCGGCACCCGACCGCTGCCGCGCCGCCCGGACGCCGCCTCGCCGCTCCCCGCCATTCGCACGCCGCCCTGCCCCTCCCCGCCATACTCAGGCCGCCCCGCCCCTCCCCGCCGTCCTCACGCCGCCACGGTCGCCGCCCATCCCCGCTGTCCTTACGCCGCCACGGTCGCCGCCCTCCCCGCGCGCCATCCTCTGGTAAGAGATGTAACAATCCAAGTTTTAGCATCGTTATAGCAAATTTGTGTAGTCTGTGGTAAAATCTTAGATGTTTGTGAAATGTAGATGTAAATTATATGTTGTGTTTGTGAAATGTAGATGTAAATTATCTGTTTTTATGAATGTTTTTAAAATTTAACCATGCCACTAAATAATTATACTTAATTATCTAAGATTTGTTTTCATGAACTTGGAACGAATATTGAAGTAAGCACAACCTGTCAACATCTATACTTAATTATCTAAGATTTGTTTTCATGAACTCGGTGGTGTGTCATGTGCTACGACCCGCGGGAAGCCCAGGTCAGGGGTCCTAGTTTTAGTTGTATGCCGATTAGATATGATTGTGTGGCGATAGTAAAATAGTTTCTATATAATGTGATGGTGGATATGGATGTCGATTAAATGTGATTGTCGGCCATCGTGCCGTTGATATATGTGTGAATGTCAGCCATCGTGCTGTTACTTTTATTTGCAGGTTTTGGAAACCTCCCCGTGCAGGGGAGGTGCTGCCAAATTTTTTTGTTGACAGACTTGTTTATTTTTTTTGCAGAGGTCTTCCTAGCCGCTGCGGGTCTGCCTCGCGTCGCCACTGCACCGACCCACCACAGCCCCACTAGCCTGACTCCACCGCCACCCTAGGTATAACCTCTACATCCGCATCATGGTCGTAGATCACGTAACTCTGTTAGGCGTCTCCCGTTCGAAAGAGATACGGTGTAGATATGCAGATCTTTGCATATTTACAAATGTATCAGTTTCTAATTGTCCACGTTTTTTGGATAGCCTGCTGTTGCGTAGATGGTGTTAGTTTCATGCTCTACTCCGGTCCGAGATAGAGTTTCGGCGTCACCTCCCTGTTGTTCTCCGGACAGTACACTCTCCCTGCCAGGACGTGTATCCGGAGAACAGCGGGGAGGTGCTGCCGAAATTCTATCTCGGATCGGAGTAGAGCATGGAAACTAACTCCATCTACGCAACCGCGGGTGGGATTAGGACCTATCATCACCTATTAGAAGGTAGGAACGTAGTGTACATGCATTACATGTCTATATTAAACTATACTCGGTTATATATGTTAGAGGATGGAGGACCGTGAGTGGATGTACACGGGCCGCGTTCGACGTAATGATGTCACCCCAGAATGGATTAGGAAGACCGATGCTTTCGTGGAACGGGCATATGGCGAAGCTGCTAAAGGAGCTAGCCTAGTCCCTTGTTCGTGCAGCAAATGTGACAACCGGAAAAGAAAACCAAAGAAGGCCATGGTAGAACATATTTGGAAGAATGGATTTACGCCGGACTATACTCGGTGGATCTTCCATGGTGAAGCGCATCGCACGAGAGAGGAGGTGGTGAGACAACGCGTCGAGGATTACGATGTTGATGTCGGGGTAGCAGACATGTTGAACGACTATCACGAGGCACAGTTCGCCGAAGGACGTACAGAGGACGAGCCAGAGGCGACCGCAAAGGCATTCTACGACATGTTTGACGCGGCACAGAAACCCCTTCACGGCAAGACAAAGGTTTCTCAACTGGATGCCATTGGGCGTATAATGGCGTTCAAGTCGCAGTATAGCATGAGTCGAGACGCCTTCGATGGTTTGTTGACAGTTATTGGCAGCCTGCTTCCGGAGGATCACGTTCTGCCAAAGAGCATGTACGAGGCACAGAAACTCCTTCGTGCACTCAAGATGACGTATGAGCAGATACATGCTTGTCCGAAGGGCTGCGTCCTATTTAGGAAAGAACACACTGAGGCAAAGTACTGTCCGAAGTGTAAATCGTCTAGGTTCATGGAGGTAGACTCTGGTGATGGACAGAAGAGGCAGCTCGACATCCCCATGACAATCCTACGCCACCTTCCATTCATACCGAGGATCCAGCGTCTATACATGACAGAGGAATCCGCGAAACAGATGACATGGCACAAAAAAGGCAAATGATACAATCCTGACAAGATGGTTCACGCATCCGATGGTGAAGCATGGACCCACTTTGATGTCATTCACCATGAGAAAGCTAAAGAGGCTCGTAATGTTCGTGTTGCGCTGGCCACAGATGGGTTCAATCCCTATGGAATGACCGCTGCCCCATACACATGTTGGCTCGTGTTCGTTATCCCCATCAATCTCCCCCCCCCCGGCGTATGCTTTCAAAGACAGAACATATTCGTGTCGTTGATAATTCCTGGACACCCGGGGAATAAAATGGGCGTGTACATGGAGCCTTTGATTGATGAATTGGTCCGTGCTTGGGAGGAAGGGGTATGGACGTACGACCTAGCTACGAAGACAAACTTCAAAATGCATGTTTGGTACCAGTACTCCATGCATGACTTTCCGGCGTATGGGCTATTTTGCGCCTGGTGTGTTCACGGTAAGTTCCCATGCCCAGTTTGCAAGGAAGCTCTTAGGTTCATTTGGTTGAAGAAGGGTGGCAAATATTCGTCATTCGATAAACATCGACAATTTCTCCCTCCTGACCATGCATTCCGACTAGACATCAAGAACTTTACAAAAGGTGTCGTGGTGACAGACCGCCCACCTGCAATGATGACTGGTGCTGAAGTTCGCGAACAGATAGATGGTCTCGTGGCCAACCCAGAAGGTGGTTTTGTGGGATATGGTGAGCAACATATGTGGACACATAAGTCGGGCTTGACTCGGCTCCCCTATTATGATGACCTGCTCCTTCCACACAACATTGACGTGATGCACACTGAAAAGAATGTCGCCGAGGCACTTTGGGCAACAATTATGAAGATTCCTGATAAGTCAAAGGATAACATAAAGGCAAGAGTGGATCTGGCAGAGTTATGTGATAGACCAAACCAAGAGATGAAGTCGCCTAGTGGTGGTAAGACATGGAGAAGGCCTAAGGCCGATTTCGTCCTGAGCAGGGCCCAGAGGAAGGAAGTACTAGAGTGGATCAAGATGTTAATGTTCCCTGATGGGTATGCAGCTAACCTTAGTAGGGGGGTGAACTTATCTACTCTGCGAGTCTTAGGGATGAAGAGTCATGACTTCCACATATGGATTGAACGAATTCTTCCGGCGATGGTTCGAGGCTATGTCCCTGAGCATGTCTGGCTAGCGCTTGCAGAGTTGAGCTATTTCTTCCGCCAGCTTTGTGCAAAAGAGTTAGCTCGGACCATGATTGCAGACTTGGAAAGGATGGCACCCGTGTTACTGTGTAAGCTGGAGAAGATCTTTCCACCCGGCTTCTTCAATCCGATGCAGCATTTGATTATTCATTTCCCGTATGAGGCACGAATGGGGGGGCCCGTGCAGGGACGTTGGTGCTATCCAATTGAGATGTCTAAAGACTATCCGAAAGAAATGTAGAAATAAATGCAAAATCGAGGCTTCCATTGCAGAGGCATACATACTGGAGGAGGTGTCAAACTTCACAACAACTTACTATGGTGACAAACTGCCGAGCGTGCATAATCCACCCCCTCGTTACAATGATGGCGACAATGAATCGAACCTCAGCATTTTTCGAGGGCAACTCGGAAGCGCAAGTGGTTCGACCACCAAGACCCTGAGACATGAAGAGTGGCGCCATATCATGCTATATGTATTGACCAACCTTGAAGAGGTGACGCCATACATGGAGCAATTTCTTCATGAATTCTGGCGTCGATCAAGGGACCCAACTCCACAGGAATATGATACCCTTCTTCGAAAGGGTGCGGGAAATGGATTGCTCGATTTCATTTCCTGGTTTAAACGTAAGGTACGTGCTTAGTTTGTCATTTGAAGTTGCTCTTACGTGCGAATAATATAACAATCTAGCGTGTTTGAACTTGCAGGGCCAAAGAGAGTCGTCTATGAGTGCCGAGTTGAGACAAGTAGCCAATGGCTTTGCCTATAGGGTCAGGAAATTTTCTGGGTATGACGTCAATGGATACCGTTTTCGCACAACAAGCTACGACCAAAGTCGGTCCAATCGAAAAACCACGTGTTCTGGAGTCTATACGCCCGGGCTTGACGAGGTCGAGTATTATGGAAGAATTGAAGAAATATATGAACTCAATTTTTATGGTTCCAAACCTCTTACTCCAGTGATATTCAAATGTCATTGGTTTGACCCTGAAGTTACGAGACGGACACATTCTAATCTTGGGCTAGTCGAAATTCGACAGGATTCCACCTTACCAGGTGACGATGTCTATATTGTGGCCCAATAGGCCACACAAGTGTATTATCTTCCATATGCGTGCCAAACGAAACAACATCTTAAGGGTTGGGATGTTGTGTATAAGGTATCACCGCACGCTAAATTACCTGTTCCAAACGATGAAGATTATAACTTAGACCCGGACACATATGACGGAGAGTTCTTCCAAGAAGATGGGCTCGAAGGGCAATTTGAGATAGACTTAACCGAAGCGATCGGAATGGAAGTAGATATTGAAATGGTTGTTGATGACGAGGATGATGAGGTGCAAAATGAGAATGACTTAGAAATACTTGAAGGCAATGCCAATGGCGAAATTGCGCCTTCAGATGATGTCGACTATGAAATGGTTGATAGTGATGATGACACTTATGATCCGGCTAACCCGGACACATGAAGATTATTTTTAATCGATGTAATGCTATATTTCATTTATTTTGCATATGTTTCTAAATACATATTTTTTATCTGTGCTTAATTGTTTACTCTTAATTGCAGGTTGTTGGACAAAGATGGTGGGCGGTGGGACGAGGACGAGGAGGGGGAGGGGGAGGGGGAGGGGGAGGAGGAGCACCCGTAGGACGGAGGAGGAGGCGCAGCAGGACGACGCCGTACAGCAGCAGGTGGAGCAGCAAGCCGCTGTCGATGCGGCACAGCAGGACGACGACGATGCGGCGCAGTAGGACGACGACGACGACGACGCCGCTTAGCAGGACGTCTCAGGTTCTGGCTCCTCAGGTTCGAGGAGTATCTACCTGCGAGGTCCCGCGAGCCTCCCTAAGCGACCCATACTTCGTGACAGACGTCTGCTGATACGACCCGATGGAGAGAGGTAGGTAACTTTAGATGTTGTTGCTGCTTTTTCATATTATATGTTCAAATTAATAATAGAAACTAATACTTCATCTTAATCACTTGGACAGGTCTTGGATGGTTTTGGAGACTGCAGGGGGTCACGGCCGCAACCCCAATGGCATCCTCGGCCTTCTATGCCGGGAACACTTCCCTGGACTTGTCGAGTACGCCGGAGTGACGAGCCCAGCATACACCTTCGACCACTACGCCGTCGCCCCGGCCGATGCAGTAGATCGGGACGGCAGACAATTCAACAACAAGGCGGAGCGGGTGAAGCAAGAGCTGTGGGTAAGTCTTCCTCGCACTATATTGTTTAATAAGTCGCATTTGTTGCATATTCTTGAAATAATGTATGGATACATCGTCTTTGTATGTAGGATTTCTTCAGGTGCGATGCTGGATACGAGGCCAGGGCGGATGTGGTGCCTACGACGTGCTGTAAGAAGCTCGTCGTGGACATGCACTACGAGGCGCGCATCCAGGCCATCGTCACTTACCACGGCTCCGTCCTTGGGGAGAAGGTGAACAAGAAGGACGCCCGAACCATGTCGTTGACTCCGGACCAGTACTTGCAGGTAAATACAAAACTTTATTATTGGTACTAAATATGCTTATTTTTTTCTTCTGATATGCTGTGTACTTATATTTTTTTAGATGATTCCTCATTGGTGCGCCGTGCATCCTGAGTGCTGGGAGCAGATGGTGCAGAGGTGGTGCTCGGCTGAGTGGGATGAGGCGCACAACGCTAGCCGGGAACGGCGTTTGCTGATGCAAGGTCCCTCCCACCATCAAGGCAGCCGCAGCCTGGGCAAATACGCGGAAGCATGGGTACGCGCTCTTTTTTATTTAGGTATATAACTTTCGATTAGACATGATTTCTAACCATCTCGTTGGTTTTCTCGCAGTCGGCGGCACATGGTGGCGTGCCTTGCTCCACGTTCTCGGCATATGCCATGGCCCACAAGGGGAAGGCGACGTCCGATGTCACCTACAACCCGGATGACGGGCTCGAGGCGTACACCAACCCCGCCATCCACAGTCGACTCAGTGAGTACATCGCCATGGCCAAGGAGGTCCATGGGCCAGATTACGATCCGAGGACCGAGGACATCGACGGAGATGTCCCCATGAGGGTCGGAGGAGGCAAGAGGCATGGGCGGTACTGGATTGCCGACGGGGCAATCGACTCGTCCTCCACTCCCACTCTCTCTCAGGTGCGAGTAAGGAGCACGAGCGCGAGCCCAGCCATACGACCTCGGCAGGACACCTCACAGCATCGTATCCAGCAACTCCAGGTTATTCCTTATCTATTCATCGTTCATTGATTTTTATATATCTTCTCTTTGCATTATCGTAACATTAGGGCGAAATATTACAGACTCAGCTAGATGATGAGAGGAGGCAACGTGAGGAGCTGGAGAAGAGGATGGCGGAGATGTTCGCGTACATGCAGAGCCTTGGCGCCGCACAGGGTCATGCTCCACCACCTCCGTTGTTCCCTGCAGCTGACCCTACAGAGTTCACTACTCCTGTGAGTATCAAAATTTTAGTACTGCATGATATATATTCATATGTTCTCACACATACAATCTCTTCTCTGTGCAGGGTCAATCGGCGGCGTCGAACAACCCTCATGCTTCGTCCAGCCCTTCGCCGAACCAGTCCAGATGCCCACCTCGTTGATGATCTGTTTTGTGATGATCCAGACTTACCTTTATGAGTGTTGGTGATGTTAGTTAGACTTTATCTTGTGAGATACTTGGTGATGTTAGTGATGATGCAGACTTATATCTGTTTTGTGATGATCCTGACTTTAGTGAGACTTGTGATATGTTTTGTGAGACTTTAGTGAGACTTTGTGATATATATGGTGTTGATGATAAATGTGTTCATTCTGTGATGTGATTGATATATAATGTGATGTGAATGATATATATCTTTTGTTTGTTTGGATGGAACAACAAAAGCAAATAAAAAAGGGACATCCTGGTCACTTTGCCGAGTGTAACACTCGGCAAAGGGTCGCTTTGCCGAGTGCTATGACCATGGCACTCGGCAAAGAAGGAAACCTGGGAACCGGTAAAGCCATCTTTGCCGAGTGCTGACAATGGCACTCGGCAAAGAAGGAAACCTGGGAACCGGCAAAGACATCTTTGCCGAGTGCTGTTGCCAAGGCACTCGGCAAAGATACTGGCAAAGGGGCCCACTGGAGGGTTCTTTGCCGAGTGCCAGTCCACCAGACACTCGGCAAAGAAGCCTCCTTTGCCGAGTGCCTACTAGAGCTCTCGGCACAGGGACTGACGGTGGGGTCCACTGGACCAGTCTTTGCCGAGGGCCTCTCGAGCAAACACTCGGCAAAATTGGCCTCTTTGCCGAGTGCCACAGAAGGCACTCGTCAAAGGATCCGTCACCGTCACTTGGCGCCGTGACGGTGACTTTTCTTTGTCGAGTGCCCGACAAAAAGTACTCGGCAAAGAGGTTGTTGCCGATGTACAGTTCGCCGAGCGTTCTTTGCCGAGTGTTACACTCGGCAAAGCCTTTGCCGAGTGTAAAATAGCCTTTGCCGTGTGTCTCAGACACACGGCAAAGGAGCTGATTCCGGTAGTGCTTATATGATAACTTTAGAAAGTGGTGGAATGTCACATTCTAAAAAAATAGCCTATTACATTAGTAAGATTCTAATTCCCTTGATATTCACGTGTGAGTTCCCTGTATTTGACAATAAATCTTGCTGCTCTTTCACGTCCTTCGCAAACTTGTATGACGGAGAAATCCCTACTCCTTTAAAGTATTACTGTGTCAGTTTCGTGTGTGTGTGATACATCACATATGAAACACGTAAGTCTGTTTCCTTGATTTTCTCTCTATTTCTCGCCTATCAATAGATCGTTCCACTATAGATGAATCGTAAGAAACCACCAAACCCACCACAACAAAAAGACACATATAGCATAATGCTCTCATATAGTACCACATCACTAGCTTAAGGAGAGAGAACGACAAAACGAGCTATAAAAAGTGGGATCGAGCTCCTTTTCAATGCATATCTTTGTTTGTCTTTTGGCTATGATAAAGTGCAATATTTATTCTTATTGGTTTAATATCTAATATATAAATCATATATTCACTTTGATATTAAATTTATTTTTATGGATATCAAATATAATTGTGTGGCGTGGCAACGCACGGATATTATACAAGTGTGAAATAAAATTTGTGTGTCATGTCGCAGTCGATAATAATAGAATTTATGATAGCTAGCTGCAACATATATTGCGTATGTTGTAGTAGTATTATTGCACAATCAGGATGACGGGTCATATGCTCAAAATGAAAATAACGACAGAAGTCTAGCTAGGACCCCAGATCTAAGCTCCAACTGGAAGGAATATAACATATTTTTGGCGCTATTATCTAATGCATGCATGCATTTGACTTCTGCCTTTGGTATTCCTCATGCCTACCACACGACCAAAGGGGGTCCCTGTTGAAGGTGAAGAATTTCATAGTTTGTGGACGTTAATTGTCATTTGACTGGAAATCATTACAACTACTGATGAATGGAAGTCGATAAGCAAACTAATTTCAAGCATGTGCATGGTATTTCTATATACGAGTCCATGGCATTGGACTTTACCTTACCCCACTAACTCTTTCTGTCATATATATATATATATATATATATATATATATATATATATATATATATATATATATATATATATATATATATATATATATATATATATATATATATATATATATATATATATAAGTTCTCTGAAATATAATAGTGAGATATATAGGATGGGTGTATATGTTTACATCTCATGGCTGGCCAAATGTATAGGTTTGCTTGAAATTGGTTTAGTTAGCTCAGTCCACTCGGTCCAGTAGTCAACATAATGGTGAAGGCCATGAAGCATATGTTAAGAGCTGTATAGGATAAGGACAGGCGGATGGCCCGTTATGGCGTAGATCCACCCGTTATGGCATAGTATGGTGCCTGTCATACCTTGTGAATTTTTTTTTATAAGTATGATGTTATTTTCTTATAGATAGAGGTGTATTTATAACTTAATCGCAATGACATTATGTTTGAAGCACCAGATCTTGAGTTAAAAAGCTGCACGTAAAGCATTGTCTTGTCATTTTTTTCTACTATGAGAGATTGTTTCTCATCCAACATATTAACATGCAACACACACTAGTAGAAAAGAGCTCAAAGCCTGCGGCACCCATAAATTATCACTGGCGGTTTCAGTTATCACGCGCCAGTAAAAAAAACAAGGTGGACCCGACTTAGGAACCGCCAGTGGAAACCTATTTCCACTGGCGGTTATCTTAACACAACCGCCAGTGTAAATAGGGTATTTCCACTGGCGATTCTGTTACACCAACCGCCAGTGGAAACCTATTTCCACTGGCGGTTGGTGTAACAGAACCGCCAGTGTAAAGACCCTATTTACACTGGCGGTTGTGTTAAGATAACCGCCAGTGGAAATAGGTTTCCACTGGCGGTTTTTCAAACCAACCGCCAGTGAACTGTCTGTTATAAATACCCATCTTCCCCGCGACAGTGAACTGTATGCTCGCAGCCAGCTTCCATTGGAGGCGATTTTGGAGGTCCAGATTTCACAAAAATATAAGGGGGGAGGTTTTGGTCTTCATTTCTTGGAAGAAGGTGGATAAGAAAGGTTGGTTTATGTTTCTTTGTCAATTTTTGTTCATTCTTGCTCAATTTTAGCCACATTTTGGATCTAGGGTTTCACATGTGAGAGAGAAGAGTATAGATTGGTAATTTTCTCTATTTTCTCAAATGAGGTTGCATAAGATGGTTAGTTTTTGTCTATTCCCTCTCTTTTTCATGTTTAGTTGCTTAATGAATGGTGAATGTGTTGTATGGAAGATTAGTTTAATTATGTTTCAATTGTTAGTTATTGTTTATTTTTTGCTCAATTTTAACTACATTTTGAAACTAGGCTTTCACCATATGTTAAAGATAGGTTTGGGTATTAATTTTTTTTTGTTTATTAGTTGCTAGGAAAGTTTGGCTTATGTTTCTTTTGCCAAATTTTGTTTATTTTTCCTCCATTTTAGCCACATTTTTGGATATAGGGTTTCACCATGTGTTTTATGTTACTTTTTTACAGGTGGTGATGGAGAGGACATCCTGGATGTATAACTTATCAAGGCTAGATCCATCATACATATCCGAGGTCCATAGGTTTATTGATGTCGCTACGAACCATGCTTGGAGAATAAAGACAAAACACATATATTATCCATGCATGGACTGCAAAAATGCTGCTGTATTTAATGACACAGAACAAATCATATCTCATCTGGTATGCCGAGGATTTATGAAGGATTACACAATTTGGACAAAGCATGGAGAGGGTAGCTCTTCGCCTTATACGACTGGAAACCCTGAGAACATCGACGACAGATTTCAGTTCGTTCACGAGACACACCAACCTCTTCCACAGAGCGAACATGTAGTGCAAAATGTTACTGATCATGGTTACGCTGGAGGAAATGAACATGATAGACCTCATGTTCTGCCAAGTGTTATGGATGAGGAAGATGCAGAGTTGCTAGAGGCAATGTTGCGTCGTCATACAGATCAATCGATGTTCTTAATGAAAGGTATGGAGTCCCTAAAGAAGGCAGCAGAAGAGCCTTTGTACAACGAGTCTAAGGGTTGTACCAAAGAGTTCACGACGCTCCGGTCTGTGCTAAAGCTGTTGATGTTAAAAGCTAAATATGGTGTGTCTGATGCTGGCTTCGATGCGTTCTTGAGTATTATCGCAGACATGCTTCCAAAGGAGAACAATGTGCCTGCTAACACGTACTATGCAAAGAAACTAATCAGTCCGCTCACTATGGGTGTGGAGAAGATCCACGCGTGTAGAAATCACTGTATCCTTTATCGAGGTGATGATTATAAAGACTTGGAGAGCTGCCCAAAGTGCGGTGCAAGTAGGTACAAGACGAATAAAGACTATCGAGAGGACGAAGAGTGTGTTGCATCCGTGTCTAAAGGGAAGAAGCGAAAGAAAGCCCAAAAAAGACTTCAAAATCCACGAGCAAAGAAAAAGAAGAAGTAGACTATTATGCGCTCAAAAAGATTCCTGCTTTGGTGATGTGGTACCTCCCCGTCGTCGATCGATTGAGGTGTTTGTTCGCTAATCCTGAGGATGCCAGACTTATGAGCTGGCATGCTTCTGATGAGCACAAAAACGATGGGAAGCTTCGACATCCAGCCGATGGGAAGCAGTGGCAAGATTTCAATGACAACCACCGAGACTTTGCCGATGAACCGAGAAATGTTAGGTTCGCACTGAGTACTGATGGAATGAACCCATTTGCTGAGAGGAGCAGCAAGCATAGCACATGGCCGGTGATCCTCACCATATACAACCTTCCTCCATGGTTGATGCAGAAACGGAAGTACATTTTGCTAACCATCCTTATTTCTGATGGACCTACACAACCTGGAGTTGACATGGATGTATTTTTGGAGCCCTTAATGGAGGATATGAAAATATTGTGGGAAACGGGTGTTCAAATGTTGGATGAGTATCGTAAAGGTTCATTCACGCTGAGAGCAATTCTTTTTGTTACGATCAACGATTACCCTGCTCTCTTCACATTATCAGGCCAGTTTAAGGGAAAGGTTGGTTGCACAGTATGCATTGATGGAACTGCTTACGTATCCCTTGCTGCATCTAGGAAGATAGTTTACATGAGGCACAGACGCTTTTTATTGGAAGGACACAGGTACCGCATGCGAAAGATGGATAAGTACTTCGACAATAATGGTGAACTACATTCTACTGCTCCATCAGGTAACAATAGAGGTCATAGAGTTTTTGAAATAGTCAGGAATATCAAGTTTGTTTTTGGGAAGAAGACAAAAGACGGAAAAACAAGGAAGGATGTCAAACCAGCTTCGGGGGCTATATTCAAGAAGAAGTCTATTTTCTTCGAGTACTTGCCTTACTGGAAAGAGTTAGATGTGCGGCATGCGATCGATGGTATGCACGTTCAGAAGAACGTGTTTGAAAGCATAATGGGCACCTTGCTAGACATAAAGGGCAAAACAAAAGAAGGGCTCAATTCACGCATGGACTTGGTAGATTTAGGCATAAAAAAGGAACTACATCCCGTTCTTCAAGAAAATGGGAAGTACCATCTCCCAGCAGCAAGCTACAATCTCAATGTAGATGAGAAACATGCGATGTGTGTTTGGCTCAAGAATTTGAAAGTCCCATCCGGATTCTGCTCTAGCATACGGAGTATTGTGTCAATGAAAGACCTGACAATCACCAACTACAACTCACATGATTGCCATGTCATGCTGACTACATTCCTACCTATTGCCATCAGGGCTATAAATCCTTTGTTTTTAAAAATGGCAATCACACGGTTGTGCTACTTTTTCAACAGGATTTCACAAAAGGTAATTGGCCGTGATGAGTTGGCATCTCTTCAGGAATTCGCAGTGGAGACAATATCACAGTTTGAGATGTGTTTCCCTCCATCGTTCTTTGATATTATGGTGCACCTTGTGGTGCACTTGGTGCCACAAATAGAGGCATTGGGTCCTATGTACTTGCATGAAATGTGGACGTATGAACGTTTCATGTCAATACTGAATGGCTATGTATCAACCCGTGCTCGTCCCGAGGCATCCATGATAGAGGGGTACTGTACCGAAGAGGCCATTGAGTCCGGAGCTCCATTCTGCAATAGTATCCTAAAAGACCAGGTTGCAATAGGTCTGCCTCTGTCACGACACGAGGGTAGACTGTATGGAAGCGGGAGGATGGGACGGAAATCTTTCATCCCACCGGATTACGATATAGTACTTGAGGCACATCAGAGCATCCTACATCAGCTAACAATAATGGAGCCATTTATCCAACAACACATCAATGAGCTTCGCGAGCAAAATCCTGGGCATACGGATGATTGGGTAATGAAGCAACATAAGCAGCGGTTCAACACATGGCTAATGGTGAAGGACATTCCACGTGGAGAAACAATAGAAGAACAAACCATCAAGGGCTTGGCATCTGGACCATCACGCCAGGTCACAACATGGCAAACCTATGACATTAGTGGATTCACATTTTGTACCAAGTCCAAGGACAAAAAGAGCATGTCACAAAACAGTGGTGTTCGATGCGAAGCCATAGATGATGAAACTGGTGAGATTATTACATATTTTGGCTTTATTGAGGACATATGGGAACTAGACTATGGTACATTTCAGATCTCGGTTTTCCGATGTCAATGGGTTGAAGACAAACATGTCACGGTAGACAACTATGGGGTCAGAGTTCTTGATCTAAGTAAGGTAGGTTACAAAGATGACCCATGGATCCTTGCTAATCGTGCTGCACAGGTCTTCTATGCTGAACATATCATTTCTAACAATGAGAAGAAAAGCACCGACAAACCGAAGCATGTAGTTTTTCCTGGAAAACAACAAGCTATAGGAGTTGATGGTGTATCTGATTTAGAGGATTTTAACCAGTTCAATGACATGTCTCTTTTCATAGACCATCCAACCAAGATAAGGAACGTTGAGCGAAGCATCCCACGCAATTCGATGCCCTGGGTACGCCACGATGGACAAGGCAGAACAATAGCTCCCTAGATTATATAGTTGTCATGTAATTGATTATTGTTAGGACATGTCATGTAATTGATTATTGTTAGCGACAAATCGAAGCATGTAATTTTACACAACTTTCTAGAGAGGAGAGAGAGAGGATAGAGAGAGAGAGGAGAGAGAGAGGATAGAGAGAGAGGAGAGAGAGGAGAGAGAGAGGAGAGAGAGAGGAGAGAGAGAGGAGAGAGAGAGGATAGAGAGGAGAGAGAGAGGATAGAGAGAGAGAGAGAGAGGAGAGAGAGAGGAGAGAGAGAGGAGAGAGAGGAGAGAGAGAGGAGAGAGAGAGGAGAGAGAGAGGATAGAGAGGATAGAGAGAGAGAGGATAGAGAGGAGAGAGAGAGGATAGAGAGAGGAGAGAGAGAGGATAGAGAGAGAGGAGCTAGAGAGAGGAGCTAGAGAGAGGAGAGAGAGGAGAGAGAGAGGATAGAGAGAGGATAGAGGAGAGAGAGGAGCTAGGGAGAGGAGAGAGAGGAGAGAGAGAGGATAGAGAGAGGATAGAGGAGAGAGAGGAGCTAGGGAGAGGAGAGAGAGGAGAGAGAGAGGGAGAGGGGAGAGAGAGGGAAGAGAGAGGAGGGAGAGGGAAGAGAGAGGAGAGAGAGGAGAGAGAGGGGAGAGAGAGAGAAGTAATATATAAATATATATATTATGTATACTAAATATATATATTTATATATTTAATATGTACAAAAATTTATATACTTAATGTATGAATATACAATAAAAAATAATATACTAAAAACATTTCTACTGGCGGTTGACAATGAAAACCGCCAGTAGAAATCATTTCTACTGGCGGTTGACAATGAAAACCGCCAGTAGAAATCATTTCTACTGGCGGTTGTCATAGAGAACCGCCAGTAGAAATGGCCTCCACAGTCTGTGGATGGTATTTCTACTGGCGGTTCTCTATGACAACCGCCAGTAGAAATGATTTCTACTGGCGGTTTTCATTGTCAACCGCCAGTAGAAATATCTCCTATATAAAGGAGCGCGCGCGGGGCCGAAATTTCGCTAAGTCTTTTGGCGCCCTGTCTTTTACACTCCCGCCGTCAGGCTGCCGAATTTTCGCCCCGGCGATCTTCCTCCGTGCGCCGCCGTCGTCCACGCCGTCGTCCCCGCGCCGTAGGTGAGTTCTTCTCTCTCTCTCTCCCTTTCTTCGTTCGCTCGGGCTCGGTCTAGGAGTGAGAGGGAAGAGAGAGGAGGGCGCGCGCCGCCGCCGCCGCCGCCGCGCGCACGGGCGCACGCCGCCGCCGCCGTCTCTGCATAGAGTGAGAGAGAGGAGGGGCGCGCCGCCGCCGCCGAGAGGGAGGAAGAGAGAGGAAGGAGAGGGAGAGGGAAGAGAGAGGAGGGGCGCGCCGCCGCCGCCGAGAGGGAGGAAGAGAGAGGAAGGAGAGGGAGAGGGAAGAGAGAGGAGGGAGAGGGAGAGAGATAGAGGGAGGGAGAGGAGGGTGAGAGAGAGAGAGGAGGGAGAGGAGAGAGATAGAGAGAGGGAGAGAGATAGAGGGAGAGGAGAGAGATAGAGGGAGGGAGAGGAGGGTGAGAGAGAGAGAGGAGGGAGAGGAGAGAGATAGAGAGAGGGAGAGAGATAGAGGGAGGGAGAGGAGGGTGAGAGAGAGAGAGGAGGGAGAGGAGAGAGATAGAGAGAGGGAGAGAGATAGAGGGAGAGGAGATAGATAGAGGGAGGGAGAGGAGGGAGAGGAGAGAGATAGTTAGAGGAGGGAGAGGAGAGAGAGGAGGGAGACATATGTGTGTTCATATGTGTTCAATATATATATGTGTTCATATGTGTTCAAATGTATGTGTTCAATATATATGTGTGTTCATATGTGTTCAAATGTATGTGTTCAATATATATATGTGTGTTCATATGTGTTCAAATGTATGTTCAATATATACATTGTAATTTTATCCGTCACAACTCGATAATATACATATCCGATCCGATCCGAATTCGATCTGAACTCGATAATTTCCGTACGACTCTCCCTCTCTCCCTCTCTATACGTCCTATGCGACTCTCCCTCTCTCCCTCTCCTCGTCCTATACGACTCTCCCTCTCTCCTTCTCTATACGTAACTCGATAATATCCATACGATTCTCCCTCTCTCCCTCTTTATACGTCCTATGCGACTCTCTCCCCGTCCTACACGATACTATACGACTATACGATACTATATGGTTACGGTTTAGGGTTAGGGTTATGGTTAAGGGTTAGGGTTAGGGTTAGGGTTAGGGTTAAGGGTTAGTGTTTAGGGTTAGGGTTAGGGTTAAGGGTTCGGGTTTTGGGTTAAGGGTTAGGGTTAGGGTTAGGGTTAGGGTTAAGGGTTCGGGTTTTGGGTTAAGGGTTCGGGTTTTGGGTTAGGGTTAGGGTTCGGGTTTTGGGTTAAGGGTTCGGGTTTTGGGTTAGGGTTAGGGTTAGGGTTAAGGGTTCGGGTTTTGGGTTAGGGTTAGGGTTAAGGGTTTTGGGTTAGGGTTAAGGGTTATAGTTAGGGTTAAGGGTTATAGTTAGGGTTAGAGTTTAGGGTTAAGGGTTCGGGTTATGGGTTAAGGGTTCGGGTTTTGGGTTAGGGTTAGGGTTAAGGGTTTTGGGTTAGGGTTAAGGGTTATAGTTATGGTTAGGGTTAAGGGTTAGGGTTTAGGGTTATAGTTAGGGTTAGGGTTAGGGTTTAGGGTTAGGGTTTAGGGTTAGGGTTAAGGGTTTAGTGCCTGAGGATGTATTTAATTATACTATTTGTTAATATGAATTTAATTATTGCTTACGTTAATATGTGTTAATATGTATTTAATTATTGCTTATGTATTTGTATATATATAGCTCAATGAGTTCTCCGATCAAGGACCAAGATTTAGTGCCCGAGCACATGGACAAGAGTGTTGCTAAAGAAAAATCCAGCAGTGAAGGATATGAAACGCCTAGCGACCCTTTTCCTACCACTAGCATAGATAGGGCCGCTCTCCGTGAGTTGCAACGTGACCCTACTTATGATCCACGAGAAGCTGAGGTAAAAGTACGCATCTTTAGCTTCGTATGTGTACCCTACTGATTTCACATGCATGATCTCTTGTGCATTTTATTACATGAATAGGAGGTCATGTCTGAATTTCGTGCGATACTCGAAGAAGCCGTGGCACGAAACGAAGACGTACCGGAGCCGACCCAAGACGCACCGGAACAGACCAAGACAACAACCGAGACGTCAAGGAAAAGGAAGCAGAGCGATCGAAAAAGAGGTGACAGGGGGCTGAACAAGTTTCCCGACAAAACATACAAAATCTCAGACGTGAGCCCGAAAGGTCAGCCCCTTGCTCCAGAAGAGGCACTACCTAAGTTCCGGAATGCACTTGGGTTTTTAGTTAGAGATAATCTTGACATAACAATACGACAGTGGAGAGATGTGTCAGATGATGTCAAGAATCAAATATGGAATAAGCTATTAATGAGGTTCGTTCTGCCTCGGGGTTCAGAAGAACTCGTGAAGGAATACACGATGAAGCAGCTTGCGATAAATTTCCGAAACTGGAGGTCTGAGATGAACACAAAGTTTGCAAAGAAAGGTCTGGACCCGACCAAAAAATATAAAATCTCAGCAGGTCAGTGGGCAGTATTTTTAGAGCAGAGGAGCAGCCCTGATTTCATATCTATAAGTGAGGCAAATTCTGAACTATCAAAGAAGAACAAGTACCGCCACCACCTAGGCACAGGTGGTTACAAGCGTCAGGTTCCTAAATGGAGACAAGAAGACGCCGAGAAGAAGGCCGCAGGGTTGCCGACGCTGTCCGAGCAACTTGGTGAAAGGGCGGCAAATTGGCTCCGTGCTAGAAAACCAAGGGAAACCGAGACCGGTGTATCTTTTGATGATCCCATTGTCGAAGAAGCGGCAAAAAACATATATACAATGGCAGCTAAGCAGAGCGAAGGAACTTTTAAGCCACAAAGGGAAAGAGACATCCTAACGGCTGGTCTCGGTAACCCTGAGCATCCTGGCCGTGTACGAGGAATCTCGTCTAAGGAAGGATGGAAGGAAGGATTCGGACAACAGTGGGAAGGTCTGTACAGGAAACGTGATCGATACAAGCAAGAGATGGCAGATTATTTTAAGTTGGAGGCCAAGAAAGAGTTCAAAGCCATGATGTCTCAAATGCTATCGAATCCTCCTCCAGAATTGATGCAACAGTTGGCGAGTGCGATGTCTGTTCAACAGATGACCACTCCACAGCTACAAATAATTCCAGCAGCTCAACCGCCGGCTTCCACAGATTGTACGACATTACCAAGCTCTGTTGCTTCAACGGGAAATAAGGACCGTTATCCAGTTGATGACATCACAAGGCCTGTGGCGTGCACACTGGTTATAAGATATGGTATTAACAATAAACGTACAAAGATAGTAGCCACAGGCCTTGCGATCCCAGGACGCAAGTACCATGGAAACGATATTCCAGATGATTATTGCAAAGTAGAAGTGACGACGGTCGTCCAAGGATACGAGGACGACATGCTAGACATCCCTGGGCCCGAAGATATCGAGAAACTTGGACAAGCTATTAAGAATTTTATCCTTTGGCCTCGAAGGGATGTCGAATTGCTTGATTTGTCGAATTCGTCGCAGGCGTCGCAGGCCCAACCGTCTCCGCCTTCTCAAATTGCTGTTCCTATTGTACATCCATCCTCACCTCTTCAAACTTCACATGCTGCTCCTCATCCTTTTTCTGACCCACCGTCTCCGCCACAAGCATCACCATTCAGGGCTCCACCACCTTCTCCTCCCCATCCTCTTGGTGACCCACTGTCTACGCCACCATCAAGGGATCCACCTTCTCCACAGCCATCAAACGATCCACGGCCATCAAAGAAATCTAAACTTCCTATACCAAAATTGGTGTCCCCGTATCAGAAAAAGAAGAGTAAAGCTACTACTGCTGGCACAGTTAGGTTTTTGAAAGGGATTGGACGGAGCCTCACGTCACAAACTGTTGATTTGGCCGAGCACGAGGAGTCTGCAAAAAAGGCTGAGGCAACGGCCGCAAAGATAAAGAAGCCAACTAAGGCAGATTACAAAAACGTGCCTAAAAAATATGTGCCGGGAAGACCTCTGCTACCTCTTGACAAACTAAGAAAGGTCCCGGCTGGTGTTAAAAGGTTGCATGACTGGTACATGCGGGCATCATCGGTTGGCATCGACACAATCAGTGTGCATATACCAGACCATGCTTTTATTGGTTCGAACCAAAAGGCCGTTGTTACATTCGAGGACATGTGGTTAATGATGAACCTTCAGAGACTCGACGTGCAACTTGTAACGATGTTTGCATTGTAAGTGTCGCTCATACTTCCACATATGTGTGTTATTATTAGTGAGCTGTATAAAATTTCAATATCTGACATGCACGTGTGACTTGCAGAATGCAACATGATCAGCAGGAGATTCTTTACGGTACCAAGCCCAATGCTAGTGCCAGTAAAAGGGTTGGGTATCTCAACCCAATACTTATATCCGAGGAAAGCCACACTTTTAGAATCGGGAAAGACAACGATGAAATAAGGGGAAAGACGGACGAAGAAGTTGAGAAGCGTATAAAGGAAATGAAGAAGGATTTTGAAGCTCGATACGCCACATACATAGGACATGCAATGCTTCAATTTCAAGACAGGGAAGCCATAATGGCCCCGTACAACTTTAAGTAAGTGTGATTTTGCATAAATAAAATTAATAATTTCAATACACATGCATCACAAATTTGATTCGTACAGGGACCACTGGATATGCTTCCTCATTTATCCTAAGGTTGGAAAGGTGCTGGTGCTCGACTCCTTGAACTTCGACCCTTCGACATATGCAACATTCCTCAGCATCTTAGAGCTGTAAGCCTTTTCTATGCATGCATACTTTTATCGATTAAAATTTGAGAATAACATGGTGATTCTATTTGAGATCACAGTGCTTATAGATTCTATAAGATGAAAGGTGGAAAGTACGACCTGTCGAAAAAACTCGTGCCACTAGACATCCATCATCACTGGCCGGTAAGTATGTGATTTTATGAATACATATCATACACAATGTTGCAACTAAATAACCAATCTCCCGTTATGTAGTGCCACAAGCAACCACAAGGATCGGTCCTATGTGGATTCTATGCGTGCGAGTTCATGAGAGTGAACGGACGATACATCACGAACCCTGACAAGGTATTATTAGTAATAGTTAAGTATGTATTTATGTCATTAAAGATGCAAATGTGTTATTATTGAGTATAAATAGATAATGTTTATAAAATTCCTTTACAGCAATTTCAACGAGGAAACCCGGAGAACTTGACCGAAGCTGCATTGTATGGCATAGTCGAGGACCTCTGCACATTCATATTGAAAGAGGTCATTCCCGCAGAAGGAAAATATCACGATGCTTCCGGGACATTAGCTTTGCCAGAGTTCAGAATACTAACAGAAATTAGTAGATTATCTCTTAGCCGAGATAGTTATTAGAGCTTAGGTGAAAACTTATGATGTATAGAATGCATGAAGCATATATGGTTGTAAACAGAATACTTTGATGTATATAAATGTATGATAGAATTTAATTTCATGTTGCTTTCAATATCAATATAGATATATATATATATATATGTTTGTGTGTGTGTAAATAAATATATATATAATTCAGTATTGTTTGAAATTTTGAAAAAAGGCGGGAAAACTTCCACTGGCGGTTTTATAAAGAAAACCGCCAGTGAAAAGTGCATTTCCACTGGCGGTTCGTTAAGAAAACCGCCAGTGAAAATGCATTTCCACTGGCGGTTTTCTTTATTCAGCCGCCAGTGGAAATGCACTTTTCACTGGCGGTTCGTTAAGAAAACCGCCAGTGAAAATGCACTTTTCACTGGCGGTTCCAAAATAACCGCCAGTGGAAATGCTGATTTCCACTGACCCCTAGCACTGGCGGTACTGAAAAACGCCAGTGTAAATATGTTTAGAACCGCCACTATAGAGCTTCTGTGTACTAGTGACATACAAACATGAGTTTTAGGCTGTCCGATATTTTTTTCAAGTGCTTCTGTACTTTTACATGGTAATCAGAACCATAACGAGTTCATCATCATCTACCTCTGTCAATTATATCATCGGTCTATCCGCCTCTGATGAAGTCCAATTGTTGTTGTGTTTGCTCATGCATACCATGACTTCTGCTAAACCCAATTGTTGTTAGTGATTAAGTACCATCTGTTGTACAACCATCCTTAGGAAACCTTCTATACTCTAGCATATGATTGGTATAAGGAAAAAGGTAAGATGATTGAACAAGTGTAAGAAGGACATGGAATGATATAAACTAATTGATGATTGATGTCATTGTGGACTAGTCACACAACACATCAACAAATATCACATAGAGCCAAAACAAACAAGGACACAAAAATAAGCAATACATATAGACATTATACAAATGATTTGTATCCACGATTGTTGTCGTCGCAACGCACAAACATTATACTGATGATTTGCATGTGCGTGTGCATGAGCGTGAGTGGATTCACATTGAACACGTAAAATTAAAATATGATAGCACTATTTACCATGTTTTAGTTTGAATTGTAATTCCGGTATGGATAGTTTAAATTTATATCCTAATATTAACTTGATTTTAAAGATAACAAATACAATATCCATTTGTTTTATTGATTATTTTAGTAGGACAAAAAAATTGAGCATGTAGAGATACAAAATATTCGGAACATATTTTGAAACCTGTCAAGCAAGTCGGTCATTCCATGAGCCCAAGTAATCCTGCGTTGCTGCCTGTATGAAATAAAAGAATCAAGAGGCATGTTTACACAGAGAAAGGAGGATTCCCTGTCCTCATTACTCCCTTAATTAGGGGAACCGGGAGGAATTTCATTTGTTTTGATAGATTTTTAATTCATTAATTAATTCATAAAATTTATAAAATCAATGACTCTAGTTTATTTGAGATACTACCTTTTTGTAGGTAACGAGAGTACCTTAGAATTGCTGGTCCTTGATTTCCATCTGTGGATAATCACCATTAGCACGCAGCTAGCTAAATGGTGCTGCTTGTTGGATTTCTACTGGTGTTAAAAAGCTTCATGCTCTAGTGTTGCCTGTCTCTACTAATAGATCATCGTATTGCAATCAGATACAGATGCTAAAGATCCTCGGGCCATAGCCCACCTTGTTAGATAGTATGGTTCTGCCTATTAGAATGAAGTTACCAAAAATGTATGTTTGAACAAACATGCAAACTTCTACCACGCCTTATCAATTTGTATATAGATTGTTGGTTGAAATGTGGCTGGCTACCAACAACTGTAAGTCATACCATAGAAGATCATTTCGTGAGGCTTATTATGCGTAGTGTAAAATTGAGCCAAATACTATGGAAGTAAAAATGAGTTGGTAAGGGGTGAAAAGAGAGCACACGATACTAACAACAAGTGCTGCTATTCTTGATACCTATCATGCCTATTGGACGCCTTATTTCATTGTGATGAGATTGAGAATGTTCAATTCCTTTGTCAAGGGAGCACTATGCATGAGTGAATGAAATTCTACATTGCTATTTACAAGTATGTGCCCACACTGCTATATATAACCATGCATTGGTGTTGAACAACAAAATTACACGAGTTATCAGTAGCATGTTGTTGCTTTAATTCCATTTAATTGGCCACCGAGAGAAATAAATTTTGGAGCAGTTTCCCACATGGCTCCCTGCTACATAGACTCACCGTGCAATTTCAATTTTGTAGATATATCTATTTTTTATGACATGTTCCATCAACTTATTAGTTTTTTAGTACAACAGTACAACTTCCTCTTAACTTGCTCTGTAGTATCGGGCTATGTATGTAATTGTAATTTTGTTCAGTACCTCATTATCATCGCAAATATTCTAATCTATTTTATGCCACTCACATACAATTTGTTTCTCTGGTCACGGAAAATATCCCGGCCCCTAGGTCCCGCTAGTCAACAGAAGGGTAATGGAAAAATCTGCCAGTAAGCACCTGCCCCTGGATACTCCCAAGGCACTGAGCCTGAGACCGAGCAAGACAAGGCCAGAAGGGGAGAGGTCGGGCGAATCGGAAGGAAGCCACTCTGGCTTCCAGGCCTAACCCAGGACTGACCCGCCATAAGTGACGGACTTCATTAAATATTGGCACCGAGCCACGGAGGGAGAGTTGGTCCTCCTTCCACTCATGATTTATAGACCATAGGCCTTCTACCCACTCATGACCTATCAACCTTAGGCCTAAGTGCACTGGCCCTCTACAGGACCCACAGCACGACAAGCCATGTCGAGACCTAGGCTATAGAGGCCAGGGGTTGGCGTGGCAATAAAATGGTAATAATGATGTCGGAGCTCTTTGCCTCCCACGTCGCCAGCGATAAAGAACTAGGCCAGAATAGCCTAGACGACCAAGGCACATATGAACAAGCTCGACTTTACCGAGGTAGAATGCCCTGTTTTACCATGGCTCAGTAGCTCCTACCTTGAGAAGCTACCGATAGCCGATCCCCACCTTGGCTTATAAAAAGTGAAAGCATCTAGGCCCCTGGTTGGTTTTAGTGATTAATGACAACATAAGATTATATGTGACTAACATATGTTTTGCAGAGCAAATGGTAAATTAGGTCGTATTACAGGAGGTTTCATTGCAACGGTGAAAACAATCCCTCATATGAGAACTTGAAGCGACGGCTGAAAAAGGCGAATTAAAAGATGAAGGTCTCCGTATTCCAAGTGTCGAAGGAGTTGTGGACACTTGGTATAGAGTTAGGTCTTCTATTTTTATTTTAGCCATACTATAAAGAGGGATTGTGGATGAGTAGTTTGACCAAGAGAATTCTAGTGTCGTGTTGGTACATGTTCACACTCACAACTAGTACTAGGTGTCACTCTATAATACACTCACGAGTTAGAACGAAATCGGGTTAGAAAAACCAAAGGAAAAGAAGTTGGCTTTGCTGTTTTAGGGGCACCGGACTATCTGGTGCGACCCCTGATAGTGGGCCCTAGCTACCATGGGGGCAACCCATCTGCCCCCAAGAAAACCAGAGAGCAACGAGTTCGTGAAGTCAAATTTTAGCTGCACACCAGACTGTCTGGTCACTGTTCACTGTCTGGTGCGCTGTCAGAGCAACGGCTAGCTATCAGAACTAGCCGTTGGAGCGCACCATTGGCGCACCGGACTGTCCGGTGCGCCCATGCGCAGCAACCTGCAGTAACGGCTAGTTTTGGTTATTGGGGCTATTTATACCCCCTCCACCAGCCACATTAAGTGTCTTGCAGCCCACATACACTTGTATTCATTGCTAGTGCATTGCGAGCCCACAAAGCCTAGTGAGGTGATTAGGAAAATCATAATCCCATCATAGGACCTCATTAGTGTGCATGAGAGCCACCTAGAGCACACACCATATGCATTAGGCTTCTCTTGGTCAAGTGAAAGTCTATAGCTTGTTACCCTTGGTGATCGGCATCACCTAGACGGCTTGGTGACGATTGGAATGCGGTGATCACCCCAGAGGACTTGTTGGTGACCTAGCTCAAGTTTGTACGCGGTCATGAGGGATCCACCGTGCCGGAGTGGCAAAGGATCATCTCATAGAGATAACTTGGTTCTTGCGAGAACCAAGGCGGAGCGATGCCCTTGTGTGGGTGCTCTAACAAGGACTAGGGATGAGTGCCGACTCTTCGATACCTCGACAAAAATTGGAGGAGTCTTCTTTCCCTTACTTTACATTCCGCATTTACTTTAAGTATTTTACTTTGTGCAATTGCTTAGTTAGTACTTGTAGTAATGACTTAGGGTTGTTGTTTATCTAGTAGTATTTACATTGCTAATAGTTTGGGTGAAGTTGGGCTCATGCTTAGGGTTTAACTTTTGTTGGAATTTTAGAAAAGCCCAATTCAACCCCTAGGCATCGTGATCCTTTTAATTTGTATCAGAGCCTTGTTGCTCCTAGTTTAGCTTAACCGCTAGAGTAACGATGTCAGGTGGGGATGGATCTCATCCCGTTTTTTATGGTGACGATTTTCCTTATTAGAAAATTGTATGGAAGCTTATTTAGAGGCTATAGACATTGGAGTTTATAAAGCCACCACCCAAGGGTTCCTCGAACCTAGAGATGCCGCAAATCTTGTGGTGATGAGTACAACTATGAAAAATGGAATGCTAAGGCCAAAAACACTCTTTTTAGGGGCCTTTGCAAGGATGTATTCAATAGAGTAAGAAATCACAAAAATGCTCATGATTTATGGTTAGATATTTGTGCTCTACATGAAGGAACCAAAAGTGAACGTGAGGAAGCCATTAAGAAATTAAATTCTTTTGAAATGCTTGCCAATGAGAATGCAAATGATATGTACCCACGACTTAATATTCTTGTATAGGAAGTCAACAGTTTGGGACTCACTCAAATTTCACAACCGGATGTTATGAGAAATATTCTCAGTGTCTTGCCAATTGAGAAGTATGGACACATTGTCACCGTGCTGCACCAAATGGATCTTTCCATCACTACACCGACTCAAATATTGGGAAAGATCAATGCTCACGAGATGTATATGCACATCAATGACAAGGATGGGTCTTCCTCCAAGAAGAAAGATTTGGCTCTCAAAGCTAGTCAAGAAAAGAAAGGCAAGGCCAAAATCCAAGTTGAGGAAGAATCCTCAAGTGATGATGATCTTGATACAAATATTGCCTTGATGGTGAGGAAGACAACAAATATGTTGAAGAAACTCAATTGGGGGGCATCAAATTAGATTCAAGAAAGAAGATTTTTTTCTCTAATGGAAGAGAGCGAAGGGAGGTGATCGCGACCCTCGTAGTCCGCGACCATCTCCCAACTACGGACGACTTGGAGGTCGTAGGGATGGTCGATCGCGGTGGGGACCTTGTCTTCGACGCGCTCTGTTTGGACTCAAACTTGGACCCTGACTCCACGACAAGCAGCAAGGGTGGACCCACCAACAACAAAGAGAGTGAAGGTCACTAGACTTTCGTGACCCCTGCCCCCCTGCAAGGGTAGGCGCCACTAGTGGCACCGACAAAATGGGGTGCCTTGTGTGGCAGGACCTGGAGGAATCATCAAGCGTGACATGTCCACCAAGGGCCACCCATAGTTCTTTGCAGGAGCGGATTTGCGCCCCACTTGTAATTCCTTGGCGCTTATGAATAAAGTTTGGTGTCGAAATGTTCCCGTTGTCGCGAGTAGGAAGAGGGTAGCGAACCCCAACCAATGCCTGACGGCGACCTCTTGGAAGGCATAGGAGCCTCCAAGAATAGAGCAGTGACAAGCGGGTATATATCTCGTGAGCCCAACACTCGCTGATTGCATTTTGTCTCCAGTAGCCTCGCTCTAGGCTTTCTTAGGTGAGCACCTTGAAGAAGCAAATAACACGAACATTCATAGTATTGAAAGGGAGACAAAAGGTTCCACCACTTGACCTTACAAAGACATAGGCTTCACCTGTCTCCTCTCGGGAAGGGCTCTGTCGAGCAGGGCATCTGCTAGCTTTCGAGCAAAGGGTTCCGAAGCTTTGACCATTTCAGTGAGCTCCGCATCGCTCCAAGCGTCGCAGTAACCTTTGCTATGAGCCTCTAGGTTGTTCCCTCTCACATAATCAAACATGGCAACTGCAAGGGTGTCACACCCGCATTTAAGGGCAAACTCGAGCGTGAATCAAATGTGAGCTAGGATCAAGTCTCACACAAATGATGACTCATGGTACATAAATGAATGTCACATCTTTATTATATAATAGGGGTTCTATACAAATTTGCTAAATAATTACATCATATGGCAACAACGATCCTCTGCAACCATAGTTGACTCGGAGACAACGGCCTAGACCTCTCACGAACTCATCGCGGTATCCTCCATGCTCCTCATCTTGCGGTACCTGTTCTTGACCTAGGGGTGAGTACAACAAGGGCAAGCTCACATACGTTCATCACTCAACAAGTTGTGGGGAATAATGTGCATGAGCTCACTTATGGTGGGGGCTCATGTGAAGTGTAAGGCTTACCAAAGTGAATGGTTAAGGCTGAGCGTTGCTTTTAACAAGTTGGTCAAAATTTTATTAGCAGTTACTAAGTATAAGTAGATACCATCCTAATTAAATAAGAGATCAGAATTAATAATAAATCCCATAATGCAATGCGTATGATAGATTAAGTTTAATTCCATAAGTTATTCATGTTAGGGTCTGAGCCTCTCATGACCGTGAGCATGGCTGGTATACCAGTTTTACACTCTGCAGAGGTTGCACATCTTTACCCACAAGACGTGTTTCCTGTTTAGCTAGGGTTTGCAAGACACTTAAACACTCCCAAGGAGAATGGTTAGGGATCCTCTGCGAGGCCTTTACAAAGTTCCACTAGATGAGAAAACCTGCTACGGATTTTGGGCCGAAGGCGATATAGGAATCCATCATCCAAAAAGCTTTACAGACAGTCTGACCTGAGGACCTCCCTATACCTGCACTCCTCCACCCCTCTTGCCCCTTTCGAGAAATGATTAAGTCACACTAGCTTTCCTAATTAATCAGCCAAGGGTGTCCCATTCCACCCTTGTGGTAGCACTATTTTCCCGGGTGGTCGCTCCATGTTCCAATTAACACAATAATCTTATCATGAACAATAATTAAACCATCAGTAATAATGGAACATGATCATAATTTATATATAACATTAATCCCAAAACAAGGTAGAGCAATAGCAAGTCTACCCAATAGTTCATTTGAGTCAAGGTGTAGGGTGAACAAAACTAGGGTAACATATTAGGTCCCATCAAATTAACCTGAGCATGTCATAATGATTAACAGGAACATTATTAGGTAAAGAAGAGTGATCAAGGTCACAACTTGCCTTATACTTGTGATAACGATACAAGTTGTCATCTCACTTCTATGTGTATCGATACATACAACCAAGCAAATAATGGATATGGTAACAATTCACTAATACATGGAAACATAATGTGTAAGAATATTTTATGCGCTACTACGAGATCGCGGGTTCGAGAACCACTAAATTCGGAGCTACGGTTAAAAAGATATAGATTTTGGGAGACCTATGTAGTTACCAATTAAAACTAGGTCTTATGTTTGATTTTATAAATCATGTGAGAAATATGACTAATTCAATTTTAATATAAGTTGCATCTTGGTTAGAGATCATCTTTTAATAATTATAGTCAGATTATCCTTGATCGAGAAAAGGTTAGAACATTAGTTAAACGAATATATAATTATAAATGTCTGTGATATGCCATAAATACTGTTATTACGGTGTAGGACATTTTATCATGAATCTAACATAACTTGAATGGGCCAAATCGGAGTAAAAATGCAAAAGTTATAGCGAAAACAAGTTCATGGGTCATTTTGGTATTAATTCTATACTAAAAATTATTTCCAAGGGCTTCCCTACAAATACTAGGGACCTGAACGCAAGGGTTTCCTTCTATGGATGGATGGCGGGTTCAATTCCTAAACTTATAGGGGTTCTTTAGTGAAAACAGCACGACGAAGGGGTACAGATCTATCCGAGCCATTGGATTACAAATCGGCGATGCACATTAGAGTAATCTATGATCAAACATGTATGCTCTCCTACCCGTTAGATCTCAGATCAATGTACCGAGAGCCATACACACCTCCCTCTAAACTAAGCCCTCCATCACCGACCCAGCGATCCGAATTGCCCTTTGAAGCGGTACGCTTGGACTTAATCGTGTCGACCAATGCAAATCTAATGGTTATCCCCTCATCTCCCCAACCTAGCTCTAGGATACTATGGCGCTAGCCAACCGCGGCCGTGTAATCACCAGCGAGCATGCATCCAACGCCCCGATGCACCAATCCCTAATGACTTCGGGTGCTACACAAAGTATAGGCGAGTGTGAACTAGGTAGTCAACTCCTTACCTCGGATTAGGGTGGTGGCAGTATGGTCCATATGACACGACGGAACCGCAACGGCGATCGAGCTCCATTGAGCGATTGGTGAAACGTCGATGGACTCCCCGTGCCGAGAAAACCACGACTGATGAGGACATCACTCCCATACAAATAATGCATGGACTAACAACGCAAGCACGTGTACGAAAGCTAAATCTCCAGGTTCGTTCTAACCTAGTCAATTGTGTTTTATAGCTTACACTTAGTGCCATGGATGTTTTAATGATTAGAAACTTTGGAGAGGACCGTCAAGGACATGGGAAAGGTTAAGGTGTCGAGGAGGAGTAGCAAGGGCGTCCACAACAGGAAGGAGATCAAGTCCGACACATCTGCGATTCCATCTCAAGTTCTAGGCCCAGTCTGCACTAAAATGGACGCCCATGATGTATCCGGACTCCGATTGCGACATATATGATATGGTTGGAAAGATAAGAAGATTATCTAACCAACTCAACTAGTCCCACCTTAAAATTCATTAGAGTCAATGAGAATCATTGAAACAAGTCAGCTCTCAGATTTTATTTTGGTGCTGCGACACCATTTGTTGGACCGTTAGGCCGTGTATCGTGTTGGAGCCCACTAGGGGTACCTCCAGGGGTTATGCATGCCCCTAACCTCTATTTTAACAGAAGCCACCACCATATTAGGGTTTGGGTTTTGCTTAGATCATAGCGGTCATCGAACAGTATCATCGTTCATCGGTTTGTGAGACCCTACCTCGTGATCAATGCAGTTTTGATAGTATTCTTTCTCTTCTTGCTTGTGTTCTTGATTGAGCTTGCAGGGATAAGCATTCATGGCAAGGTCACTCATGTGTCATGGGTGATAACCAACGGAGCAGCGGTATAGTGATTGTGAGGATTCGTTCGCTCGGAGACTTGGATCATCAACGTCGAGATCTCCATCAATCAAGTTAGCATACCTCACGGAAGATTGGGCCTCATCTTCTATCAAGTGGTATCAAAATTCAGGTTGCCCATGAGGTATAATCCTACCTTTAGATTCATTTTGTTCATCCTATAACCCACAAAAAGACAAAGAGAAAATAATCCTACTGTATCCTGACCTATAGACTTCGCCTTAACCTTTGCACAATTTAGTTTTGGAGTCCGCAGTTCTGAGTTTGTGTCCTAGGTCAAGGCCTTGTTGTTGGTTTAGATTTGTTTTGGGTCAGTTTGGTCATTACCATTCGCTGCCATCCAACAAACTCAATCTCGATAAACCGATCTCATCCACAAAAGTGACTCTATCCATAGACCCAACTCATCCATCCTTCATTTGCCTCGCCAAAACCCTAATTAAGTTGTTGGTTTAGATTTGTTTTAGGTCAGTTTGGTAATTACCATTCATTTCCATTCAACAAACTCAATCTTGATAAATTGATCCCACCCACAAAACCAACCCTATCCATAAATCGAACTCATTCACCCATAATTTTTCATCTCATCATTTCATCCTTATCAGATTAGTTTCTGCCTAGTTCGGTATTTTTAGCATACATATCGCATACGAACTTGGAATTTAGTGTTATTGTACTTTCTAGAAAGATTAGGAAATTCTCTACAACTTTTATATTTACGAGTTTTCTAGAAACGTCATTAGCAAAGAGTTATCTTCTTTAGAAGTAAATCTGTTTGTGATCCTGAAATTTTGGACCAGTCTGTATTTCGAGGTCAAAATCTCCCACTTCCTTTATCCGAAATAGGCGATCCATATATCTAAAAAGGATAAAAAGGAGACCTACAATTTTTGTGTTGTGAGGTTTTGGGTTGAAGGTCTCTAAATTTGTCAAGTAGTCTGTTGAAGTTAGAGCAGAAAATCTGTGACAGACAGACGAGAATTTTTTTATACTTTTGTGTTATATCTTGTTTTTCCTGCACTATTGTGAAAAAAAAAGAATATTAAAACGCAAGTGCAAAAAAAGACGCACAAAACAAAGAATAAAAGAAGAAAAAAGCAGAGAAAAAAAGAGAAAAAGATGCGCATAAGCAGGAACACCATTGATATGTGCATCTTTGTGATTGCCTTTCATTCCAACTTGTTCCCTTGCTATTCCTAGATCCTTGTCACCTCCTTTGTGCCTTGGTCCAACTGTTCAGTGTTCCTTTGTGCCTTGGTCCAACTAGGACGAGTACTTGGAACACTTATTCAGTGTTGCTATCTGTTACTGACTTGTGTGCCACAAATATATAATTAGTGAGCCTTCCCAAAGCTCCATATTTCTCTCGAGCAGAATAGGTACTCCTTTGTAATCACACCCACGCTCTTTGGACAGTCACATCGGCCACCGTTTGCCACCTACAGTGCTGGTAAGAAACTTGTAAGAGCGGGGCAAGACACTTTCATAACTTGTGTTCCACCACCACCCTGAGAGTAGTTGTAGGGTTCACACTGTTTGTTTGTTGCTTTTTGTCTCTGTTTTGTACTAACAATGACAAGACTAAAGACCCAAACGGACAAGGATAAGGGCTCTAAGACTATTGATGGTGAGTGTGTCTCTTATCTGGAATTGAAGGAGATGATGTATGCATTGACTAAAGCCATTGAGAGCGAACCATTGATGCAGCTTCGTCTCCCTCAGGTTCGATATATCCATCCTTCTCTTATTTTGATGAAAATATTGCAAATGAGTATAATGAATGGTAAGTATCAATTGATAAGATTTTTGCACGACGTCGTATATGTGATAGGCAAAAAATTAAAATCGTGGCTAGTACTTTAAGGAATGATGTGTTAGTTTGGTGAAATAATTTGCATGACTATGAGAAACCACAAACTTGGAAAGACATGAAAGCACTAATGAGACAACAATTTATTTCTATGGATGATTCTAAAAATAATTTGAGTAATTTTGTCGATATCATGCCATCACATAAATCTGAATTGCCTTTGTTACAAGAGGATTGTCTTATTGTTCCTTGTGATAAAGACAAGTTGAGTGATGATAATACTATTATTTCTATGCGACAACTAGAAAACAAACTTGATGTTGTTGCTTCTGATCCTATTAATTGTGCCAAAATTAGAACATTCAATCCTATAACTAGTGTGCATGATGAGCTGAAATTGATATCTTCTTTAAATACTTTGGGCTATATTGAATTTGATGTTCTATGTAATCTAAATAATTTAAAGAAGAAAATTTCTTTTAGTGCTGATTTGTCATGGTTATCTAAACATAGATATCATGTTATTGGACGATATAATTGGAACGGAGAATATATGATACATAGAGTATATATTTGTTCAAATATAAAATCTCCTTTTGTCATAAAACAATATGATCAATTAGAGGTTTATGTTAAATCTAACCATATCACGTCCAGTTTCACTTGTCCTTTGTATGTTTTACAACAATAGGGTCAACTTCAAGAAGGGGAGCTAGGTTAGATTACATCACACACTACATCAACACCTTTTGCAGGCACCAACGACTTTGAGTTGAGGACGACTCAAAACCAAGAAGGGGAGAATGATGAGTACATGGATGTCAACTATATGGTCAAGGCCCAATCAATCATAGAGTCCCAAGCTCAAGGTGAGTTGAAGTCTAGTTTATTCGCGAATCTGATTCGGATTGCAGGAGTGGGTCTCGTGAAAACGGACGCCGAGGCTACATACGAACTCTGTTTTCGACGTTCTAGATACCATTGGAAAGCTAAGGAGATAAGATTTCCAGCACAACTTCTCCCACAAATATATATGGTTGGAGCTAATCAGAATCGTCATAGCAACATGATGTCCAGAATCTGCTAGAAATCAACGACGTTTGTTTTTAGGCCTAAAGGCCTTGTACATCCTAGGATTGCTCAGCCACCACCTTGTCACCGCCTGAGTCAAGGACGACTCCAATTTAAGTGGGGTACAATGATGAGGACATCACTCCCATACAAACAATGCATGGACCAACAACACGAGCACGTGCACAAAAGCTTAATCTCCAGGTTCATTCTAACCTAGTCAATTATGTTTTAGAGCTTACGCTTGGTGCCATGGATGTTTTAATGATTAGGTACTTTGGAGAGAACCAACAAGGACTTAAGAAAGGCTAAGGTGTCAAGGACAAGCAGCAAGGGCGTCCACAACGGGAAGGAGATCAAGCCCAACTCGGCTGTGATTCCATCTCGGGTTCCAGGACCAGTATGCACTAAAATGGACGCCAAGGACGCATCCGGACTCCAATTGCGATGGGGTTGATATGGTTGGAAATATGAGAAGATTATCTAACAAACCCAACTTGTCTCATCTTAAAATTCATCTAGAGCCAACAGGAATCGTCGAAACAATTCATTGCTCATATTTTGTTTTGGTGTTGCGACACCGTCTGTTGGACCGTTCGATCGTGTATCGTGTTGGATGTGACAGAACCTCCCAACTCATTAGGCCCACCTACAGTTGTCCTTGTCCATCGGACCTTGGACAACCCTGTAGATGCACCTGATCACTTGACAAGTTCGGTATCTGAATTCTTTACCTTGCCCAAGAGCGTTTCACCCGTCACGCAGATATTACAACACATCAGAGGAACAAATATGCGGAAGCAGTTACAACAACTTATTTTATATTAAAGTATAGAAAGAGTATTATTATTACAGACCAGTAATATATAAGAGTGCAGGAGTAATATTATTACAAACCTGGGAGGCAAAAACCCCTCCCGCTTAACAGTAAAAAGTTTTTAAAGGAGGACACTTCCTCCCGAGGCTTCAATCCTGATTTTCTTCCTTGGACACCACCTTGGAACAAAAGCAACAAAAATTTGCTGCTTCCTCACCTACAACAACATGGGTTCGAAAACCCAGAGTACGAAGAGTACTTTCGCAAGTCTTACCCGTCAAAATAAAAGACTCTCAAGGATATGCTGGCTTAAGGGAGTCAAGGTAAGGCTTAATCAATAATCAAGACTCTGTTTGCAAAAATGCTTACTAATAGTGGATCCTTAAAAATCCAATTTTATTAGCAAGTTAAGTCATTACCTGAATCTAGAGTTCTTTCTACTCTAGTTCAAGTACTTGGCCTATACTAGCCATTTTCTTATCAACCCTTCTTGTTTACTGGAATGCTACGTGTAGGGCAGTGACCAAGTCTTCATGTCTGAGAAGTAACGGCGATCCGAATAGATTAATACTCAGCTGAGGATCTCCAATCACACGACATATGTAGCACTTAATCCTTGCATATGTTAACTCGCCACCGGGGTTCTTAAAACCAGATCGGGTTCACACCAACCGAGAGCACAGATACACTACCGTCCAGCCTCTTGCCACGGAGGGTACACGCTACTCTCGCCATCTCTCCACTCCCATTGTGTGTTATCCTATTCTGTTATTAGTCTACCCGAGGCAAAGCTTACCCATGATGAGGCATGTGACCAGTTAAAAGGTCCTCAATCATCAAGCCTACATCGAGACGGTCCTTAATCGACTCAGATGGAGACACTACACCGAGACTCCCTTCTCGTGCAAGTCAACCGTCCGGTCTCAGCTTTATTATTTAAACCCAAAGTTTGGTACCTGGCAGAGGTACATCTTTTCCAATGTTGAACTCATCAAGGCCCTGATGGATCCACCATCACAAGTTTTTCTTTTTGAAAGCATTCCCACCCACTGAAGCATCACTTTAGTTTTAAAACAAAACATTTTTGTTTGCTAAAGCAAGGCTAAGCATCAAAAAATCCTTTTTATAAAAAGGTGTCAAGGAAGGGTAATCAATTTCCAAGGAAGAAAATGCATCAATTGTTTAGCACACAACTCCTATCACCTAATGCATCAAACAAGGTGATAAAGATTTTAAAACAGCAAGGAGGTAGCAAATGCACCGGGGCTTGCCTGGATAACACTAGGTTAGTGTTGTTAGACGTCGATCACTTGATGACAAGCCTTTTGTGTTGGCACTTATTCAGCATCATCTTTTGGAGAAGCTCACGCTTTCCATCCTCTTGTGGTCGACTCAGCTTTGGTCCTCCGTATCACGTAGTCAATAAACGTACCTAAATGATTTGCATAATGCACATGAATGCATATAAACAGGAATATCACAAACCTAAATAATGCTACACGACAGCGAATTAAATACCTATAGAAAGACATCGCAAATCTAGTATAAAAATACTAAATGTCGATATTTTTGACGTTCTAACACAACGATCATGAACCAGAGCGACTAAACTTTAACCTATCCATGAGTAGCATATCCATTTAACAAAGCAGCATACTATTCTAAGAACTAACGAATAACATAGCATTTCATATTTTTTTGCTAGAACAAACTTATCGATACTATTCAGTTCCACTCATTTCAGGTGATAATAAATATTTATCTAGGGTATTTAATCGGTCATTAACAAAGAATATTATGACTATGAAAGCATAGCACTGACTTCACTGCACAACTAAAATTCCTCGCATGAAATGCCGATAGCGCCTACCGGCAAAGCACTAAAATTACTAAGCAAATAAATTCAGCTTACCAGCATCAAACGTGACTCAATACTCGTGAGAATGTTGATAAATTCTGGCTCGGGCTTGTCGTCGAACATCTGACAGGTGTTGAGATCTTCCGCCCCCCATGACCTAGATGGGGGCTGATCACGAGGAGGCGAAGCACGATGAGGTGCATATCGGAAGAGCTAGTGGGACTTGGCGAGGTGGAGGCGTGCAACTGAGTGACGATGGTGGAACTTGCTGGTTTGACACGGAGAGGACCAACAAGGTCGACAGCCAGTGCGACGAGATAGTGGAGCGTAGTCAAGCACCATACTGACGACGACCACCAAAAGGGCGAAGACGAAGTCAAGGAGGAGAAGACGGTTTCAATGGCTCGACGGCAAACACGAGCACGCGCGAAACCCGATGGATGAGAGCGAGTGTACCGCAGAGATAACGAGCAGACGCGTGAGCACCAACGCGAGCCGAGGGCAAGCACGAGTGTTTTAGGCGAGCTGAGACCAGAGGACGACGGCGGACTTTACCGGCGAGGCTTTATAGGTATAGTTCGGCACTCGTAACAGAGCTTTGGCGAACTCGACGGACGCGACCATAGACGCGTGCTGGCGCTTAGGGTCGGGCCGGGCGAACTCTATGGCCAAGTACACGGAACGACGACACCTACGAGCTGGGGGAAAGAACACATGTCTGGGCGTTAATGGCCAGATCCGAGCGCGAGGGAGAAGCTCGACCGGCGACTGCCTGAAGAACGAGCAGAGGACGCCGGCGAGCTCGAGCACAGGGAGATGGGCAAGCTGCAGCAGGGACCTCGGCAAGACGCGGCCATGGAGGAGAGAGAGAAAAGCAGGGGCACGCAGGAGCAGAGGACCGCGCGCGTATCAGGAAGCTGGACAGCCAAGCGCGGCGAGGAGAACCAGCGAGCAGAGGAGCACGGCCAGCGAGCGCCATGGCGAGGGAGGTCGGAGCTGAGCGACTGGGCAGAGGGAATTCCGAGCTGGGCGAGCGCACGCCGGCGAGCTCGCGCGCACAGCCAAGGAGACGAGGGAGAAAATCAATGGAAGGACGCCCTGCTCACCACCGCTCGTCTTCACATGATCGGACAGCCACCGCGCTGACCACCACGGCCAGACCCGCACCGCTGGCCTGGAGCATGTCGCGGGAGACGGCCTCTTTGGCTTCACCTGACGTGGACTGCTCCACGGTCTGCAAACTCTCCAGGACCCTGGATGATTCTGCAAATTCCTTGAGACATATGCAGCACTCCACAATCTGTAGCCGCGCAACGTGGAGAGGAGCTGGGCATGCGCTGGAGATAACAACGGCGTTGAGCGGTGAGAAAAATCATAGGGAGAGAGAGCGGCGTGGAGGGATAAGGTGAAGACGGCGGCTGGATTTTTCCATGGCTGAGTGACGTGGCTGGACAAAATATCAAGGGGAGAGAGAGTGGTGTGAGGATAGGGATGGGAGGGAATATTTTCTTTCTTTTTTTTAAGAAATTCATAGATATTTCGAAATAAGATAGCTCATATGTTTTTGTCCCGAGTATTTTATTTAGCAAACATTTTTGTTGGGGCCTTCGTCTTTCGAAAGTCCTCAAAAACATGATTTAACAATATTTTTGGAGTGTAATACATGAACAGGTACTTTCGGACTCGGATCGGAACCACAGCGTGAGAAGCACAAACAATACGAAGGTTGACGTAGCGTCGAAGCTACGCGCAAGGGAGCTTCGGCATGACAGCAGAAAAGGGAACCGACTTAAAGGGGAAAAGACTATTTATACCTCGATGAATCACTATATAGTCATTAGCAAATGTAAAGGGCATGAATGTAATTTTATATGGGCTCGGTCCCGTGCCTATAAATAGATGAACAATGCTCTTGTTGTTGGAACTAGCTCTTCGGTGCAAGTTGATCCAACGGGGGAGTGTAAGAACGCAAACAGGGTTTTTGCTCGAGATGGCAATAGCTCTGTTAATCTAGCCTCTCAAGGGCACTGTGCGGGGGTATTTATAGGTATCTGAGTGCCCAGCGTCCAATGTTAAGGACGCATGTGCCCTCAGGCACCTAGGTTATCCCCGGAATATTCCCATAAAGTAGGGTTACAGACCGTAATTACAGGGAGACCTTTACAAATTAGGTCCGTAATGCGCAGCGGCCACGCAGGGCCTGTTACAATCGGCCGGATCACACGTGGGCCTCCATGTTGGACGAGGTCGCAAGATGAGACGACCTCGTCACAGGTCTTCGTCCGGCGACGTGTGGGACTTCGTCACAAGTCTTCATCCGGCGACGTGTGAGACGAAGGGTGAGTCTGTCCGTCGTCTTGCCTCCGTTGATCCAGCGAGGCCGGCGAAGGCATCGAGCGAAGGGTGGCGTCTTCGCCTTCGCCCCAACATTTGCCCTCCGAGCGACCAGTTCGACTAAGTCATCTGGTGCCGAAGACGTCGCTAGATGGTGGAGACGCTGCCCTCGCTCGAAGTGGTCCCGCGGGGGTTTTTGACATGACCATTGATTGACGCCGTACTGTTGGATTGCGGGTTTCCCGAAGCGCCGCGCTCTGTGTATAAAAGGGGGCGGGGGCGGCGCGTTTTGAACTTTATCTTTCCGCGCTCCGTGAAAACCCTATCCGCCTTTTCAAACCGCTCGCTGCTCGTCTGCCCTCCTTGCTCTTGCTCGCCGGAGATCTGGCCCGTGTGAAGCAGACCGCCCGCCGTCGCCGACGGTACGTAGCGATGTCGTCCTCTTCCTCTTCTGCTGCCGCTACACCGCCGGCCGACGCGTCGTCTGAGGAGACGCTGAGCAATGTGGCGGCGGAGGAGTTGCGCGCTGGCGACACAGTGGAGTTCGGCGTGTCGCGGATGTCTTCGGTCCGCGTGCAAGACATGCAACAGTTTGGTTATTTTGGCGGCGGAGTGGCACGTGTCCCGGGGGCGGAGGAGGTCCCCGAGCCAGAAGGCGAGTTGGTTGTCTTCGAGGCTTTCTTCGCAGCTGGCCTTCGTCTGCCCGCGCATCGATTTGTGGGGGAAGTTCTGCGTAGATTCAACGTCCAGGTCCACCAGCTAACGCCGAATGCCGTGGTGGCCCTGTCAAAATATGTCTGGGCGACGACTTCTTACGGCGGGCAGCCATCGGTCGAAGTCTTCGCGAAGTATTATTGTCTGCATTGGTAGAAAATGATGATCGGAAATAAGATTGCTCAATTTGGGTCCTGTACATTTACGCCGAAGACCGGCAAGACTTCGATGGAAGTCGTTGAGTTGGTTCCCTGTGCCCGCAATAAATGGGGCAACTGGTGGGAGTTTTGGTTCTACGTTGCCGAGGGCGCAATCGAAGACCATCCGGGGCTCCCCGTGGCCGAGATGTGCTCGCATTATTACTCGACGTACCCGCAGTTTGAAGTGGCGAAGGAGGATGCAGACGAAGGGGCCCTGCGGTGCGCGGCCGGCTTGAGTAGCGGGCGTGATCTGGTTGAGGAGTTTGTCGCGTATGGGGTGTGGCCCCTGGCGCGTGGCTGGGCGCTGGGCGAAGTATGCCCTCGCCAGATGCCCTCCCGTGGCGGGATGCAGGTGCGGAGTCCCGCCTTCGCACTGGATCTGCATGGCCGATATCTCGCCACATTCGTGCGTGAGGTGGAGGATGGGGCGGTGCGGATTGTTGGTCGCTATGTGCCAAATACGGAGGCCCAGCGTAGTTGGGATATAAGCGGATCCAACGATCGCTTGAATAGGTTCTTCGAGTTGAACCGTCTGTCGTATGGCGGTTATCCTGGGCAAGACGTTGTCGACTGCCGCGGGAAAAAACCGGCGGCGGAGACTGAAGACGACTCCGCACCGGCGGCCGCCCCATCCTCCAAGAAGAGGAAGCTAGGTACTGCGAAGGGAGGACTTGGGGTTTCCGACAGTTTTGCTATGGATTTGATGGGGACATGCGCGGCCCCCGGGGGAAGGATGTCTTCGCCCGAGCTCCGGGAGTCTTCGGCGCGGATGCTGAAGGTTACCGGGGGTTGGTGGCCTAAGAACGTTCCTATCCCCCGCGCGGCCGGCGAAGACTTTTTTACATCTCGCATGGTTCATGATATGAGGGTGTTTCCTTATGGACGAAATATTGCTGTTGTTGTGTCGGCAGTGATGGACAAGGATCGTCAGGAGGCTGCGCAGAAGCGTCGGGCGGTCATCAGGCTGCCCGAGGCTAGGCCGAAGAGGGCGCGGGGGACTGCGAAGTCTGCTGCCCCCGGCGGTAGCCAGCCGACGCTGGCGGCGAAGTCGGCCGCCCCTGGGTCCAGCAAGGTGCCGGAGGTCGTGAAGGCAGCCGGAGCCGGCGGAACCAAGTCCGCCTCGGCCGGAGCCGCGAAGGCCCGAGAATTGCCTTCGTCGGGGAAGCGCGTTGCCGACTTCGCCACTGATATTAGCATGGACGATTATCTCGTTGGTAAGTCGTTAGCCCGATTTTTTTGTCTGTTGAGACGTTGCAGGATCGGGCGAGGGGCAACTTGTTGTTGTTCCGCCTGCGGTGGCGCCCGCGGTGTCTGCCGCGGTGCCTGGGGCGAAGGGTAGCGCTCTCAGCGCTGGCGGTGAGATTCCGGCGCTCACTGCCGTCAAGGACGAGGCGGGCGCTGTGTCCCACCGGCTGAAGGTGGCGTCGCAGCGGCTAAGTCAGGTAAGTTGAGCTAGACTTCGGTTTTTACCGGTTTCGTTGGGATTGTGGTCTTATGTGTGTCTTTTAGGCGGCTGACTTCGCTGACCGCGTGGCGTCGGGGGCCCTGACGACAGTTGTGTCTATCGAAGTCGAGAGACTTCGGGCGCAGCATGCTGACGCCGTCCGGGAAAAGTCGGCCGCTGATAGCAAGTGCCGCAAACTAGGGGAGAAGGTGGCTGTGCTGGAGAGCGAGAGGACTGAGCTCCGGCGTCAGCTGGCGGAGGAGAGGAGGGAGGCTAATCAGGCCCTCGCCAAGGCGCAGTCTGCGTAGGCGGACGCCAATTTGGCGCGAGTGGAGGGTAGCCTCGCCAGACAGCGCGCCGAGGAATGAGAGGAGCGGTTCAACGCTCTGCAGGCCCGCATGGAGAGGGTCGAGGCTTCTACGCGCTCGGAAGTTGAGCGGACGCGCAAGCAGCTTATGGACTCATACCACGAGCTGGGCGCGTGGACCGCTGACTTCGAAGTGCCCGACCGAGAGTCAGGCCTTCGTTGCCTCGAGTGGCTGTAAGAGGAGTTGCTGGCGCTCCCGACCATTGTGGAGAAATTTATGTCCTTTGCCTCCCTGTTCACCTGCGAAGGGGCGATGAACGCGCTGTCCCGCGAAGGGTGCCATCACTATGAGGTCTTCGACCGATCTGATGAGGATTTCGAGCGCGAGATTTACAAGGTTGAGGACCCTGTGGTGAAGGAATCCGCGGGAGCCCTCTTTGACCGGATGTGGGGCCCCCACGATCGGGAGGTGGTCAGGGAGCGGTCCGACCGGGCGAGGGGTCAGGTAATGTTTGACTTTTGTTTAGTGTTGTTGAATGTGGGTTATATGTGGGCTTGCTGAATTGGTGTGCTGTGTTTCAGGCGGCGCGTGACGAGAAAGTGGAGGACTTCGGAGCTTTGAACAGCGCGCGGCCTGAGGCGGAGTCGAACCCGGTGGCGGCCAAGACTGAGGTCGCCCCGGCGCCGCCCCCAGAAACCGTCGAAGGCTCCCTCGCTGCCCCTGCGGCTACTGCGTCCAGTGGTGGCTCGTCGCCAACCGCTGTGCCAAGGGCTGATGTTCCCCCGAAGACGGCGATGGAGCCGGCAGCGGAGGATCCCACGGCGGCTGGGTCTTCGCAGGTGGCTTAGTGGGTGTGGGTAGTTAGGGAATTTTGTATATGTTGCTGAACCTTGGTTGCTGCGCAGGTTCAAGATTTTGGGCCTGCGCACGCAACCGCTACTGCTAATTTTGTGGCGGCTTCGGCCGTGGATGCTGGGAATGAATTGGATGAGTCTGCTTCTAGGTTTTCTGATTTTGGTGACTATGGGAGTTCGGTTGAGTGGACGGAAGAGTCGTCGGATGAGGACTTGGATTACTTTGCGGCCTTGGATGTGGCAGCGGCGGAGGCTTCGCCGCGTGCTGCGGATGCTGAAGTTGTGCCTGGTCCAAGTGCTGGGCGTCGGCGGCGAAGGGCGGTTGCGAAGCGTAGAGTGAGTGAGGCGGACGGCGGTCGGCTTCGTGTGGGCAAGGCTGGCAAACAGGAATTGTTGTCCTCGCTGGCCGCTGCGAAGTCTTTTTGAGGGTGAGGAGCTTAGGATAATGCTATTTAACTATAGGGAGATGGGAATCATTCCGAAGGTTGAACCAATGTAAGGTGTGATGCCCTCGCTGTATATATGTAACTATAGCTTGTATGATGAAGCTGTGCGCCTTCGCGCATCCGGCTATGCTCATAAAGGCGTTGTGCACTTGGTCTAGTGTGTTTATTATGTCAGTCCGGCGCGCCTGTAGTTGGTCTTTGCGCGGACAGTTTGGTGTGGGGTTTAGCACAGGTAGTCTCTTGAGGAAGACTTCGATTTTTCGCACTTGTTGTGCTTAGACCGGCTGCACTTTTAGGCGACTTTTGCACGGATAGTCTTTTTGAGGAAGACTTCGATTTTTCGCACTTGTTGTGCTAGTCCGGCTGCACCCTTAGGCGACTTTTGCATGGATAGTCTTTTTGAGGAAGACTTCGATTTTTCACACTTGTTGTGCTAGTCCGGCTGCACCCTTAGGCGACTTTTGCATGGATAGTCTTTTTGAGGAAGACTTCGATTTTTCGCACTTGTTGTGCTAGTCCGACTGCACCCTTAGGCGACTTTTGCGCGGAGTGTCGCACGCGAGGGTAGCTGGCGCTGCCCCTCGCGGTGACTTTGTATTGGTCGAATGTCGAAGACCGTCTACGCGGTCCTTTTTCGACGTAGATTTTTGCGGGGGATTTTTCACTTGTATATTACATGACTCCGCCTCGTTAAAAACCTCACCCCCCGGGAGGAAAAGAGTGCGGGCCAGAATAAAATTGTATTTGCAAATTACAAGGGCGAGCTGGCCCTGATGAGTCAAACAAAAAAATTGCGGAGATTATCAATGTTCCAGGAATGTTCCAAGTCCTCGACGGATGGCGTTGCGAGCCTGTATGCGCTGGGGGATGCCTTCGTCTTGACGATGAAAAGGCCCTCCCACTTGGGCTCCCGCTTGCCCCTGGACTCTGTCCGAGCTGTTCGGACGAGTACGAGGTCCCCTTCGCTGAATTCCCTCGGGATGACTGCGTGGTCGCGCCATGCTTTTGTTTGGGCTTGGTATTTATTTAGAGCCTGTAGGGCGAAGACGCGGTCTCCATCGATGAGGTCCTTCGAAGTGGGTTCGTCCACGTCGGGGACAGCTGACGAGACTGTCCGTGGGGACCCATGTTTTATTTCTTGCGGGGTCATGGCCTCCGATCCATATAGGAGGCGGAAAGGGGTGAACCCAGTCGCCCTGCACTTAGTCGTGTTTAGCGCCCAGACCGCTTCAGGTAACAAATCGACCCACTTGCCCTTTTTCTCGTCGAGGAGCATCTTCTTGACAGCTGTGAAAATTTTGCCATTTGCGCGTTCCACAACTCCGTTGGACTGTGGGTGGTATACTGAGGCGAAGGAAAGCTTGGTGCCAATGGAGAAGCAGAAATCCTTGAAGTCTTGGCTGTCAAACTGCTTGCCGTTGTCAACTGTGAGTTCGGACGGTACTCCGAAGCGGCAAACAATGTTTTGCCAGAAGAATTTCTGTGCAGTCTTTGATGTTATTGTGGATACAGCCCTCGCCTCGATCCATTTGGTAAAATACTCGACAGCTACGAAGGTGAACTTGAGGTTCCCCTGAGCCGTGGGCAGGGGCCCGACAATGTCCAGGCCCCAGCGCTAGAGAGGCCATGTGTGGGCGATTAGTTTTGTGAATTGTGAAGGGCTACCTGATCGAGGGAAAAACTTCTGGCAGGCTTCGCAGGACCTTGTGACCCGATTTGCGGCGCAGATCATTGCGGGCCAGTAGAAACCTTGACGGAACACCTTTGCGGCTAGGGCCCTTGGCCCTGCGTGAGAGCCGCAAGTACCGATGTGGACTTCGCGCAGGATTTGGACGCCTTCGGTCTCGGTGACACATTTAAGCATTGGTTGACTGACCCCCTTCTTGTAAAGCTGGCCTTCAATCAGCGCGAAGTCCCGGCTTCGATGCTTGAGGCGTTTGGCCTCATTGATGTCGGTTGGATGGTAGTACCCCTGTAGAAACAGGGTTATTGGTGCCCGCCAGTCTTCGGTCATAATAAGGTTGACTATGCGGTGGCCCTCGCTGTCATTGGTTATTTGGAGCCCTTCGGGGCTGCGGACGGCTGGCGTGCCGATAACATGGTAGAACACGTTGGAGGGCAGGGACTCGCCTCTGGCGGCAGCCTTGGCCAATGCGTCGGCCTCCTCATTCTTCGCCCGGTCCACATGCTGCAAGGTGAAACCCTTGAATTGTCTCTCGAGACTACGGATGGCCGCGAGGTATTGCATAAGTGCTGGGTCCTTTGCTGCGTAGTCTTTCTCGACTTGGCCGGCGACTACCTTGGAGTCTGTTCTGATAATGCAGGTGGTGACACTAAGGGCCCTTAGTTTGCGGAGGCCGAGGATGATAGCTTTGTATTCTGCTATGTTGTTTGTGCATCTATCAGATTCCAGAGCGAAGCTGAGGCGTGCCGCGTATCTGTGCTTGACCCCGGCGGGTGAGGTAATGACTGCAGCAGCGCCTGCCCCCGAATGGCACCATGCGCCGTCACAATGGATTGTCCAAACCTTCTCTGCGGACGGGTCCGACTGTGTTATTGGCCCAGTCCAGTCGACGACGAAGTCTGCCAGAACTTGTGACTTGATGGTTGTCCTGGGCTCGAAAGTGATGTGGTAGCCGGAGAGTTCGGCCGCCCATTTGGCGATCCGTACCGATGCCTCCGGGTTCCTGAATAATTCGCCGAGTCCCCTATCCGAGGTGACTCGGACCTTGAATGCTTCAAAATAGTGGCGCAATTTGCGTGAAGACATAACAACTGCATAGGCAATCTTTTCCAGTTCCGTCATGTTACATTTTGATGGTGTGAGCACTTCGAAGACGTAATAAACTGGGCACTGCCTGATCACGCCCTCTACTATCTGCTCCTGAACCAGTGCTGCACTGACCGCGTGCGGCGAGGCCGCAACATAAAGCAATAGGGGTAGTGAAGAGTCGAGGCTTGTAAGAACTGCCAATTCCGATAGGTACTGTTTCAATGAGGCGAAGGCCGCCGCCTGCTCTGGTCCCCAAGCGAAGTCTTTTGCGCCACGGAGAGTTTTGAGGAAGGGGAGACTTCGCTCTGCGGATTTTGAGATGAATCTGTTGAGGGCGGCCAATCTGCCTGTCAGGCGCTGGACGTCTCTGGCTGACTGCGGGGACGTCATGTTGATGATGGCCTGAATTTTGGTTGGGTTGGCCTCGATTCCTCGATGTGATACCAGGTAGCCCAATATTTTCCCCTGGCGAACGCCGAAGACGCACTTTTCGGGGTTTAGGCGAAGTCGTGCGTCCCGCATGTTCGCAAATGTTTTGGCGAGGTCAGCAAGATGGTCTCCTTGCTCCTGCTGGCGACGACGATGTCGTCCACATACGTGAATATATTTCTGCCGACTTGCCCCTCGAGCACCGTTTTGGTAAGCCGGGAGAAAGTGGACCCGGCGTTCTTGAGTCCCTCCGGCATTCTGATGAAGCAATATGTGTCGAAGGGTGTTATGAAGCTGGTGCTGGCCTTGTCCTCCTCCTTCATATATATTTGATGGTAACCAGAGAAGCAGTCAAGGAGTGACATGACTTCGCACCCGGCCACGCTATCGACTATTTTGTCGATCCGGGGCAGCGGGAAGTTGTCCTTTGGGCAGGCTTTGTGGAGACTGGTGAAGTCGATGCACATCTGCCATTTGCCGCTCTTTTTCTGCACCATCACAATGTTGGCGAGCCACGTGGGGTAGGCCACTGGCTCGAGAAATTTGGCCTCCAGGAGGCGATGTACCTCGGCCTTGGCGGCTTCTGTCTTCTCGTCAGACATTTTGCGGAGCCGCTGTTTTTTCGGTCTCACCGAAGGGTCGATTCCCAAGCTGTGCTCAATGATGGATCGGCTGACCCCGACCAGGTCGAGGGCTGACCAGGCGAAGACGTCTTTGTTCTTGGACAAACAGCAGAGGAGTTTCTCCTCGTCATGCGAAGTGAGGTCTTCGCTGATGGTGACTGTCTGCTTGGGCGTGGCCTGGTCGAGGGGAACAGTCTTGGTCCCGTCGTTGCTCTTTAGTTGTGCTTTGTCGTGCTCTTTGTCAGTTGGGCTGGCAGACGCGGGGACCTCGCGCTGGGCCGTGAGGCAGTGCACGTTTCTTTGCCTGAGGACGAAGTCCCGCTCTATGTTTCACGCAGTCTGCTGATTATCATAGACCGTGATGGCGCCTAGTGGACCTGGTATCTTCATGCACAGGTAAAGTCCGTGAATGGCTGCCTCAAACTTGTTGATGGAGCCCCGGCCCATAATGGCGTTGTACGGATACACCATATCGATGATATCGAAGGTCACTTGCTCACTTCGGGCATTGGGTGGTACACCGAAGGAGAGGGGCAACTCTATTTTGCCGACGGGAAACGTGCCCTTGCCGCCGAAGCCATACAGTGGGTTGTCCGAAGGCTTGAGCAGGCTGTGGCTTATGCCCATGCGGTCGAAGGCATGGAGGAAAATGATGTCTGCTTGGCTGCCATTATCGACTAGGACTTTGTGCAGGTCCCAGCCTGCCACGCTGCAGTTGATAACCATGGCGTCAATGTGGGGGGCGCTGCGCAGATCGACGTCTCGGGCGTCGAAGGTTAGCGGCACATGGGACCATTTCGTCTGCACAACCGGACCGGTGATGGCGACGTGGTTGATGCTGTGGTAGTGGTCCCGCTTCTGCAGCTTCGTGTCGAAGTCGGCGCTGGACCCCCCAGTGATCATATGAATGACTCTGCGATACGACTGATCGGCGAAGTCCTCTTGCTTTGGGGCATGGGGGTGGTGGATGTTTTGTTGTTGCTGGTGTGGAGGTGGGGGTGGGGGAGGTACGATTTGTACTTCCTGGTGGTGTTGGTAAGCGTGGTGCGGTGGATGCGGAGCGGGGGCATGGATGTATGGCAGGGGGTTGCTGATATGTGTGCGCGACAACTCTAGGGTTGTCGGCTGGTTGTGCCCATGCCATCCTGTCTCTGGTGGCCTTCGTCTCTAGGCAGTCTCTGGTTTGGTGGGCGCAGTCTTCGCCGTGGAACAGGCAGTAAAATCGGCGCGGCTGCTGCGCACGTCCCCGGCCCCGACCGTGAGTTCCGTTCCCGCGGCCCTGGGGGGGATATTCCTGGCGGCGAGGGGCCTCACCAGCGGGGTGCTGGTTGGCGATGTTGTGTACTTGCTGCTGATTGCGGCCATCCCGACCGGAGTCTGGTTGCGAAGGCCTCGTCCACGTGCGGCTGGACTGTGGAGTGTCTTTGGGTTTCCTCTGAGACTCGAGCTTGCGCTGGTGGAGCTCTTCCGATCTGGCATATTTTTCAAATAGCTGATACAACTCCTGGAGGTTCTTGGGAGGATCCCTGATGCAGTGGCTGTAAAGGACGCCGACCCGAAGGCCACTGATGGCGTAGTGGATGGCGATTTGGTCATCGGCCGAAGGCAGCTGTGACTTGAGGGTCAGAAACTTGCGGTAGTACTCCCGCAGAGTCTCTTTTTCCAGCTGCTTGTAGAGTGAAAGTTCAGCCAAGGCGTCGGTGTTCGGGCGGTACCCTTGGAAGTTGAGCAGGAATTTATCCCGGAGGCTGCGCCATGAGTCGATGGACAACGGGGGCAACTTGGAGTACCAGGTGAGAGCTGGGCCTTCGAGGGCGATGATGAAGGACTTGGCCATCGTGGCGGCGTCCCCTCCGGAAGATGCAACGGCGACCTGATAACTCATGATGTACTGTGCTGGGTCAGTGCTGCCGTTGTACTTGGGATAGGTCCCTGCCCGGAAGCTGGCAGGCCAAGGTGTCACTTGCAGGTGTGGCGCCAGGGGACTTCGCTCATCGAGGTAGTTGACACCTTGGAATGCCGCGGCGTGTGGGATGGCGTGGTCGCGCTGCGGGAAGTGTAGGTCTTCGACTTGTGCGCGCTGTTGAAGGGGTGGCCTTTGTTGCAGGCCGAAGTGGCCTTCGCGCTGCATTAGCGCGATCTCCTGTTCGAGCTCCTGGGCCTTCTGCTCTTCGTCGCGTATCATTTGTCGTACCTTGGCCTGTGCAGACACACGTTGGCGCTTGGCCTCAAGTATCTCTTTTTGCTTCTGAAGATTGCGGTTCTTGATGCGCAAGGCGCGCAGCTATAGCTGTTCTTCCGCTAAGACACCGATGACTTCGCCGTCCTCGGTGACGTCCGCGCCCTCTGGTGGAGCGAAGCCTGGGGGAGGTTGCGGCTGTCCTTCAGAGCCGCAGGCGCGGAGAGCGTCGTCTTCAGTGGCCTCTTGGTGGGTGGTGTGGGTGAGGGCGAGGGCCTTGCCCTTTTTTGCAGCCAGCAGTGCTGCCTTCGCAGCCTCGTCAACCTTCGAGCTAGCTTTCTTGGGTGCCATCGCGGGTGGTTTTTTCGTAGCACGAACGGTGGGCGCCAAATGTTGGAACTTGCTCTCCGGTGCAAGTTGATCCAACGGGGGAGTGTAAGAACGCAAACAGGGTTTTTGCTCGAGATGGCAATAGCTCTGTTAATCTAGCCTCTCAAGGGCACTATGCGGGGGTATTTATAGGTATCTGAGTGCCCAGCGTCCAGTGTTAAGGACGCATGTGCCCTCAGGCACCTAGGTTATCCCCGGAATATTCCCATAAAGCAGGGTTACAGACCGTAATTACAAGGAGACCTTTACAAATTAGGCCCGTAATGCGCAGCGGCCACGCAGGGCCTGTTACAATGGGCCGGATCACACGTGGGCCTCCATGTTGGACGAGGTCGCAAGATGAGACGACCTCGTCACAGGTCTTCGTCCGGCGACGTGTGGGACCTCGTCACAGGTCTTCGTCCGGCGACGTGTGAGACGAAGGGTGAGTCTGCCCGTCGTCTTGCCTCCGTTGATCCAGCGAGGTCGGCGAAGGCATCGAGCGAAGGGTGGCGTCTTCGCCTTCGCCCCAACACCCGTACTGTTCACGCTTTTCACATCTTGCTTTTGCCTTGGTCTTCTATCAAGCTCAAGGTACAAATGTAATTTGATATTGTCTTCATGCATTCATGATTGGCTCAATAACAAATGTTTATGTTGATATATAATTATTTATATTATTTTCCTGTGTTTTATAAGCTTTACCCTTTGGTTATACATGTCATATTTATGAAGGTATGTCCTTCATAACCTTCGTCCAAAGATCGTTATATCCTAAGGGAAATAATGCTTCGAAGGACGAATGGCTTTAACATTTAACATTTTGTGTTGCCTTGTTCTTAATTCATAGCATTTGAGAACAAGTCCCCAACATTGGCGCCCACCGTGGGCTCGAACCCACGACCACAAGGTTTGGCGCCCACCTCCGGTGAATCCTTTTCGACCACCTTCGGCAAGCACTGACCTTCGTCTTGCCACCGAAGAAAGCTTCAGCGACAGGGGCTGCTGCTCTGCAGCCACTGGACCCAAACCAGGAGACCCTTTCTCTTCGAGAGGCCGAAGCCAGAAGAGGAAGGCCACTAGTCCAACACTCCAGGAGGAGGAGTTGGACCAAGAAATCAGAAACATGGAGATGCTTCATCAACAAGTACAAAGGAAGAAAGAGAAGATGGCTCGACTAGCTGATCTTCAAAGGCAGATTGACGAAGCCACAGAAGAAGTATGCCATCTTGCTCAAGACGAACAAGAACGAAGGCCCCAACATAGGGAGCTTCACCAAGAAGGCTTCTTCAACGAGGATGGATGGTATGATGATTTTAATCATGATACCTTTACCTTTGACGATGCTTCTCCCTTGGCAGCAGAACTGTAGGCTATTCCATGGCCTCCATCATACAAGCCACCTCAACTCCCCATGTATGATGGACATTCAGACCCGGAGCAGTTTTTGATGAGTTATGAAGCAACTATATCTTCATACGGAGGCAATGCAGCTGTCATGGCCAAGTCCTTCGTCATGGCAGTTAAGAATGTGGCCCAAACGTGGTATTCTTCTCTTCGGCCAGGAACTATTACTTCATGGCAGAAGCTCAAGGATATGCTGGTGACAGTTTCTAGGGCTTTCAGACGAAGCCAGTCACAACTCAGGCTCTGTTTCAATGCATGCAAGATCATGAGGAGTATCTCCAAGCATACGTCCGAAGGTTCTTGCGTTTGAGAGCACAAGCGCCTACAATGCCCAATGAAATTATCATTGAGGCCATGATCAAGGGGCTTCGTCCAGGACATACTGCCCAGTATTTTGCTAGAAAGCCTCCACAGACTTTGGAGAAGCTGCTTCAAAAGATGGATGAATACATCCGGGCTGACAATGACTTTCGCCAAAGAAGGGAGGAAGCCTACAGGTTCTCTGAGATGACCAGGGGCTTCGGAGGAAGAATCCATCCAAGGCATGTCAGGTCAATCCACTCCACCCAGAGTGACGACAGAGGAAGTCAACAATAGAGGCCACAATATTCCTCGCAAGCTTCGGGGCAGCAACAAAGCTCTTTCCAGCCGCCAGCTCCAAGAGGCAGAGGCGCCAGGGGCTTCGGAGGAAGGTTTGGGGATCAGCCTAGGAAAATTTATTGCTTATTTTGTGGTGAGGACAAGGGCCATACTACAAGAATGGGCCATGTCACCATTCAGAAACAAAAGGAAATAACAGAAGCCGCAGCTCAGCAGAACCAGCCGAAGCAGGTTATGCACACTGCTTCGTATCACTCACCCTACATACCAGTGTATGTGGGTAACCATCCTGCGACTTCTGTTGCTTCGGCTAGCCAGCCACAGGCATCTTGGCCACAGCCTCCACCTCCACGACCACTACAACCTACATATTCACGAGGCCAGCAGCCAGAAGGGAGCCAGCATACCCATCAGCAGCGAGATTTCGGGGAGGAGTCCGAAGCTCGCACAGTCAACAGTACTGTGCCAGAATCGAAACATATCTATTGAGAGATATCCTACCCCTGAAACAGTTTTTACATTCATTGCCATTTTCTTTTTCAATAAGGAACAATTATTGTAAACCTAGTTTTCTTGCCATTTTCAATTCCTTGTAATAGCTTCGTTCTTGCCACAGTGAAATATATCTTCTCCACAGACTCACGAAGTCCAAAAGTTGCTGAAACGCAAAAATCGCTCCTAAGGGAACGCGGGGCTAAAAATCGTATTACATGTATCGCCAAAGCTACAAAACGTCGTTCCTAAGGAACGCAGCGTAAGTTTGCCGAAGCTACAAAAAGTCGTTCCTAAGGGAGCGCAGTGTATGTTTTCTGCTCAAAAGTCGTTCCAAAGGGAATGCAGAGCCAAATACCGCCGAAATATAAGGCGAAGCGCGAAAATTCAACGCGAATACCGCCGAAATAGAAGGCGAAGAAGTTCAAAAGACGTTCCCAAGGGAATGCAAAACTTACAGTGAAAAGCCAACGCTGATACACCGAAAAATAAGCGGTGAAGCCGAAAAATAAGCGGCAAAGAGATTGTGTATTCCACTATGAGGGTGTGAGTGTGTGTCTTCGGCATAAACATCATTTCGCATAACATAGCATCATACATGATATTGCGTCAATGGCACAAGAAGGGGATACAATGTTAATCTTCGGAGAATGCTTCAAAAAAGTGAAATTGTGCGAAGGCACAAAATAAGTTTTGAAGAAGTATAACTTCATCGGCGCTAATCTGGAGGAAGAAATCTATTGTTTACGAAGCATTAATGTTTTTACGAAGCTTGGATGATCTTTACGAAGTATGAATATTCTCTCGGGACATAAAAGTTTTTTTTCACGAAGCATGAAAAGAAGGGAAGGTGTTTTTTCGTCGAAGGCTAAAAAACGGTATGTATGTAAAGTTTCATGCATCGTAAAGAATTGAATTACAAACAATTTACATACTACATTCAAAGATACAAACATCGAATATTACAGATTTAGTTCAGAAAATATTACATTAATATCTTAGAAATGTTTTTACAATAACTGCTAATCTTCCTTCAGAACTTTTTCGGCAACTTCGTTAAGCAGCTTGGTAACAACTTCGTCTACAATAGCTTCAGTCATATTAATAATTTCTATTGTCTTCTCTTTTTCTGGGTCGGCTAGTGGATTGAATGGCTCTGGGGGAGGAGATAGTTCAGCTGCAGTAGACGACATAAATTAGTTCGAAGTCACAAAAATAAACAACAAAGTTAAAAGCCATTAAATAATACATATCCGTCTTTCGAGTTTCGCAGCTTTTTCAGCTGCTTTTGTTGCTTCTCGGGCGTCATGAATGTCTTTTTCGCTCTTCTTTATTATTTCATAGGACATCCCTCGGTCGCCATTTTCCCAGATGTCAGTGAAAAATTTTCCACCTATTAAGCTTGCTTCGGCCGAGGGGTCCTTCGTATCATCAATGGACAAGGCAGCTTCGGCCTGAGCCAAGGTTTTAACATGCTCGCAACCTGACTTCTCCAAAATAGCTGCAATTCCCCTCGCACCAGAGAAGGCACGGACGTCCCCGCGGTAACTCAAAATTTCTTCAAAGACTTCGGCCTCAGCGCTGATCCACTCAATTACGCCCTCAGGATCACCCAGTATAAAGTTGTCTTCACTCGAGTATGCGCCCACATTGGCGAAGCTAGTCTTTATCTTTCTTACGCACTCCACAGATTTTTCAAAACATCTTTCTTTTGATGAGCGAAGTTCTGCAACTGTTTTTTCACAATAATTTTTCCAGTAATCACTGGCATCTCGTTCAGCTTCGGCAACAGTGCATTTTAATTTGGCTTCACCTAATTGCTTTTGAAGGTTTTCAATCTCATTTCTTTGGATTTCAAATTGAGCCTTGAAGTTAGCTTCATCCCCCTTTACTTTGTCCACTAATGTAAGTAGATTTTTTTTCTTTTTCCAAGGCTTCGTTTCTCAGCTTGATAACCTCTGTTCGAAGGTTGTTAAGAGCAATAGTGCAGCTCTCATCTTCAGCATTCTTTTGCGCCCTTAAGACGTTGCTAAGTATTAAGCCCTACACGAAAGAATGAATGGATCAATATAAGAACAAAAGACTAATTCAAAATTCATAAACTTCCAAATTCACAATTTTCGTACCTTCAGACTGTTGTATGCAAGGCTATCCGCAAGATCGTCCTTCGTCATGGCACAGAGGCCAACTTCGAGCTTCAGAAAGCCCATACTTCTGGTCATCTCCCGGCAGACGGATAATTCTTTGTTGTCTGGCAGGCAATACAAGAAGTCATCTTCGTCTGTACCATTAAACACTAGGGCCCCTTTCGGATACTTCAGTTCTTGGGCATAGTGTTTGGCTTCAAAAATTTCTTCCTCAGATAATCTTTTTCCCGAAGCATGTTGAATGATACAATCAGGATCTTCGGAAGGTGCTTCGGGAGCAGGGGTTTCATTTTCTTTGCCCATATTCCTCTCAAACGCTATATCAGTATTTGGAGGTACTTCTTCGGCCCCTTGCTCGGCTGTGGCAAGCTTCGTCTCAGTAGGCACTGTGGGTTCGGCTTCGGTCCCAGCCTAAATTGATGCAGGTTTGCCCTTTATATGCCTAGTATTAGCTTCAGCCTGCGCCTCTGCAATTTCGGCAACCTTCTTTATGAGAGAGGGGCGTTTGGAGTCTGTTGTTTCCAAAATGTCTAAAACATTTACCATCCTTTTCCTTCTAGGGGTCATTGCAGAACTTTTTTCCTGCCTTCAGCACTGTTGCTTCTGTTGAAGGACTTAGAATCTCGGGCATCTTTGCTGCTTCTTCAGTTTTTGATCTTTCAGTCTCATCTTCGTCAATCCTTGTTTCAATAAGCTTAGTCGAAGGCGCCTTCGGCATTGCAGCCGGCTCTTCGATCTTCTGTGTGGGAAGAGCAGGTTTTTTGTTGCAGTAACTGAAGAAGTTTCCCCACCATATTTAGGCACTGTGGCCGGTTCAATGTAGCGCGGTCGGTGGGTAAGGGCCTTCAATTTTTCCTCTTCGGCGCGGGCTCGCTTGGAGCAGCCGAAGCAGCAACCTTTCTAGAGGTTGCACCCTTTCTTTTCTGCCCTCATGGCGGATAGCGATAGTCAGGGTACACAAATCCAATAGCATCAAAAACTCTATTTAGTCTTTTATTTTTCGGCTTTCGAAGGCCGCAGATAGTGCATTATCTTCAGACTTGGAGTATGCTCCAAGTAGTTCATCACTAGTATTTTCAACACACTTCAGCCAGTCATCATCTGGTTCGACAAACTGGTCTCCAAATCTGAAGGTATATTTCAATCGAACCAGACCACCTTCGCTAGGGTTAGTGATGGTTTCCTTTGGCATTTCCCAGCTGTCTATCAGTGGCCATATCCTGTAGGCTACATGTTCTTGAACTAAATCTCTTGTCCTGATAAAAGCGCAAACTGTGTTGAAGGCCCTTTGGCATGCTTCGGCTGCCTCATCAATCTCTACCTTCGGCTTTCGGAGGCCGAAGCGGGACCAGATGGGGCGCATGATGATCTCTTTAATATCTTCTCTCACCTTCAAATCAGTTTTTACATAAAACCACTCTTCTATCCAGGCCCCGGGCCACCTCTTCCGAAAAGTTGGCACTGGGTAGCTTGAGCCAGAGCGAGCAACGAAGCTATAGCAACCAAAATTGTTATGATACTGTTCTTTACCCCAGGGCTTCGTCTCATACGAAAGTTCATGCATACTGCAAAAACATTTTCCACTTGGCTCTAGACCTTGACTTCTCACAGCCCAGACGAAGATCCCCATTCTAATAATTGCTTCGGGAGTGATCTGGTGAAGGGAAATCTGGTATGTCTTTAAAACTTCAACAACAAATCTGCTCAATGGGAACCGAAGCCCAGCTTTGAAGAAGCTTCGGTAGATCACAACTTCGTTTTCTTCGGGAACAGGAACGTCCCTGTCTGCGTCAGCCCTCACAATAGACATATCTCCAAAATACCTTCCTCTCATATTATCAAGATGACTCTGTTTGATAGTTGATTTCCCGAAGACTGCATGACTTGGTCGCTAGGGCCGATCTTCAGAGTCTTTGCCTCCACTTTCCGCATCATAGCTGTTGCTATCATCAGTATCTTCAGATAAGCCTTCTATAATCTCCTTAGTAATCTTTTCTGTATTTGTTTTTACTATCGACTCAACAAATCCAGCAGTCTTCTCCTCAAGGAGCTTCTCCTCTTCACTCAGCTTCGTCTCAGCAGCAACTTTTTTGTCTTGAGACATCTTTTCTTCGGAAATAGCTAAAATGTGTCCTTAAAACCGAAGCTTAGAAAGTCTAAGAAACTAAGCAAGCGTTGGTAAGCAAGAGCTAAAAAATTGAGCAAGCAAAGCAGGCGGCAAGTAGCGTACCAAATGTGCTCGGGGTGAGTTCTTATTTATACGCCCAGTGCGCTCCAAGTTGGAGGGCCCCGTCTGTCATCGATTGTTGCTATTCTAGCAAAGGGAAGGTGTTTTTCGGACCTTCGGCTTAAGGCCTTCGTCCATATCGCAATCTGAATTCGTTATTCTAACAAATTGATATTGCGAGGGGCTATTGTTGGGGGCCTTCGTCTTCCGACGGTCCTAAAAACATGATTTAACAATATTTTCGGAGTGTAATACATGAATAGGTACCTTCAGACTCGGATCGGAACCACAGTGTGAGAAGCACAAACAATACGAAGGTTGACGTAGCGCTGAAGCTACGCGCAAGGGAGCTTCGACATGACAGCAGAAAAGGGAACCGACTTAAAGGGGAAAAGGCTATTTAGACCTCGATGAATCACTATAGAGTCATTAGCAAATGTAAAGGGCATGTATGTAATTTTACATGGGCTGCGTCTCGTGCCTATAAATAGATGAACAGTGCTCCCGTACTGTTCACGCTTTTCACATCTTGCTTTTGCCTTGGTCTTCTATCAAGCTCAAGGTACAAATGTAATTTGATATTGTCTTCATATATTCATGATTGGCTCAATAACAAATGTTTATGCTGTTATATTATTATTTATATTATTTTCCTGTGTTTTATAAGCTTTACCGTTTGGTTATACATGTCATATTTATGAAGGTATGTCCTTCATAACCTTCGTCCGAAGATCGTTATATCCTAAGGGAAATAATGCTTCGAAGGACGAAGGGCTTTAACATTTAACATTTTGTGTTGCCTTGTTCTTAATTCATAGCATTTGAGAACAAGTCCCAACAATTCTGGAATATGATTTTTTACCAGTTACCTATATCCGAAGATTTAGATCTGTACGAGAAACGACAGACCGAAATAAACTGAATTCGGCACCAAAATAGCGTGCTGAAGAAACAATATCGACTTCGATATCCAAACGAGATTTGATCTGGTTTAAAATCAGATGAACATATTCCTGATATCTGAACATCTTTGATTTCTTTGCCGAGAGCAACATACTGGAAAAATAAGTCCGATTATTACTCTTGCGCTCGCTCTTCCGGATAATGCACGCGGTCAAAGCTATAAAATCATGCGCTTTCCAAATTGTATTTACTTAACCGAGAAATTTTAATCGAACACCAGACTCACCGATTTTCGGAACAACTATGTTCCGAACATTACGAAAATTTAGGAGGAGCTCGAATAGATAAAAATAAAAACGATGTCGAACTCGCGACAGACGAAACAGATTAAGATAGAGAGACTGTTATTCTTATTCCGTCTAATTTTTACGATCCTTACTAGTGATCGATCATTTGATGTGACGCCAACGATCACATGCTAAGAGGAACGATTCACTTGATCAGCTGGCGCATCGTTCTGTTCGGACAGCGCGGGCTCCAAATTGTTCATAAAATCAGAAGTCTTCTGATTTTCGTATTCACTTACGCGCGTGATTCGAACAGTTCAAAATTCGCCAGCAACGAAGATTTAATAATCCAAAAGCTTCATGAACCCTTTTTAGCTGTTTAGATTATCGAAATGAAAATGACACCAAACTCGATAGATTTTAATTAGGCACCAGACTCGCAAATTTTTGGAACAATTGTGTTCTGCATTTCGCGAAGACTTAGGAAGAGTCTAAATAGACAGAAACAGATGTGATATTAAAATCACGATAGGCGAAGATGATTAAAATTTAGCATCCGTTTTATCCACCAATATTACGTGCTTAAATCAATACTCGTTGTCGAGCGGAATATAAACACCAGGGGTGTTACATTGGAGCCTATTAGAGGTACCTCCAGGGGTTGTGCATGCCCCTAACCTCTATTTTAACAGCAGCCACCGCCACATTAGGGTTTGGATTTTTCTTAGATCATATCTATCATCGAACAGTATCGTTGTTCATCGGTTTGTGAGACCCCACCTCGTAATCAATGCAGTTTTGATTGCATTCTTCCTGTTCCTGCTTGTGTTCTTGATAGCGCTTGCAGGGATAAACCTTCGTGGAGATGTCACTTTGTGTCACGAGTGATAACCAATGAGCATTGGTGTAGTGATTGTGAGGATCCATTCGCTCGGAGCCTTGGGTCATCAACGTCAAGATCTCCATCAATCAAGTTATCATACCTCAAGAAAGATCAAGCCTCCCCTCTATCAACGGCCATGATCCCTACACCTCGATAAATCATCTATCCACTTCGTGGACTCCAACTGTTGGCAGCAGCGGGTGACGATGTCGGCGGCCATGTCTCTTGCCGCTAACCTATACACTCACGGTTGCCGGTGTGTCTCTCGGCGAGGCTCTCTTATATCCTTGAGGAATGCGGGGTGATCCCATTTATATGCCCGAGGCCAAGAAATGAACTCCTAACAACAATCCCAAATCTATCGACATGCATCTACTGGTGATTTGACGTGTGATCCGCACGCTTATAACGGCCAACGCTAGGAGAGCTGACACTCCGGTCCCAAGTGACAGCGGTAGTGAGACTGACCAGGCTACACGTTTACGCGGGCGCGAGACATGGGCCAACCGGCCAAGCACACAGTCAAGGGGAGTTGCAGGCTCATGGCTGAGTGGCTGACCTGGTGGCCCATGCATCGGTGAGAGGGAAGCAGAGACGTAGGGTGAAGCGGGCTGCATGGTAGTGGACTGGTAGGGTGGGCCGGAGAGGTAGATTCGGCCCAAGCAAGTCTGGTTCCTTCCCCTTTTCTTTTATCAATTCTATTTTCTTCTATTTCATTTCTTTATTCAAATTCAAATCCAAAACCAGTTTTGGGTTTCCCCATTCATATCTTAAATGCACAAGTGATAAAACTTCCAGCATATATGCAAAGTCTAGTTTTATTTTATATATATTTACATCAATTTGTTTTATCTAAATGCCTCGAATATGCAATATACTCAATATTCATTTTTAAGAAAATATTATTTGGGATAGGTGGTCAAATTAAAAGTTAACAAAAATGAATATTCATTACTCACATTTTTTGGAGAAAGTAATATATAATCTTTGCCAAGAGTTATCCAAATATTTTTAAAGAGTTCTTTATAGTTTAGAAGGGAAATAATAAATGGATTCAAGGTCTTTCTTTTATTTTTTGTCCCAACCTTCTGTTTTAAGTTTTTGTATCTTAGTTTTGAATGTCAAATTCTTACTATTTTTATTCATTTAATTTAGAGAAATATAGTTTATAAGGGAATGAAATTATTATTATTATTAGTCATTTTATCTCAAATCTTTTGGAGAAAACTTATTTAGAATTTGTAAAATCCCAAAATAGGATTTCAGGTGTTACAATTTCTACCCCCTTAAAAATAATCTCGTTCTCGAGATTAGTAAGAAAGGGTTGCAGAAGTTTTGCTTGCAGTTTAGCTTTTAGTTTCTAATTAGTTCAAAAATTGAAAGGTCTTTTTTTAGTCTTTTAATACTAATTAGGTGATTAGAAAAGCATGAGCATCTCTTATGTCTAGCCACCTAGTAGGTAAGATGAGAGATGGTTAAAGCAAGTAAAGGTCGTGGTAAGAAAGATTAGGGTAAGAAGAGCTTTAAACTGGACGATGGATCTTGACTCATTTGGAGATCTAGCTTGGCTCCTATCCTTCGTGGACTTGATGAGGTCGATCATCTTCTGTCTTCGATCTTGGAGTCGTCATTCGAGTTAGGGACATATAGTTATGATAGATTGTAGGTAAGAACAGATAGTCAATAGGCAGGTGGCATAGTTTGAGTGTGCTTATGACAAAATCTGGTTTGCTTGCTTGTATATGGCCGAGTTGGTCTAGGGCACTATTTTAGGTTTAGGTGAACTAGGTGGGAAAAGAGTTTCTAAGTGTAGCGTTTAATCTATCAACTAATCTGGGTTAGTTTGCTCTATCCTTTAGACAAGTGTAAGAAATATGAGCCGATTAGACTTGGTTTTATTAGGCTAGAATAGATTAACCCCATTAGATTAAATTGGACTAGATCAAGTTAATCATTTTAGGTCACAATAGATTAGATGAGATCTAGATTAGATTGGATATGACTAGATTTGACTAGTTTAGTTTAGATGTATCTATTAGGATAAGATAGAATATTTTAAGGTGAGATGAATCTATTAAGCTAGATATATATTTTAATAGACAATAATCTATGTTGTCTAGTTACCTTATAATTTTTTCCTATATGTATATGTAGATGCTCTCAGACCTAAGGTTGATAGGTCATGCATGAGTCATAGGCCTAGGGCCCGTAGGTCATGAATGGAAGGGCCCGGTCCCGGGCTCGTTGCCTCGGGAGTATCTAGGGGCGGGTGCTTCTAGGGTGGACTTTTCCATTACCCTCCTACTGGCTACTAGGCCCCAAGGGCCCAGGGATCTTTTCCCTGACAAGAAGGGTAAGGGAAAAGTCCACCCCAAAAGCACTCGTCCCTTGGATACTCTTGAGGCACCAAGCCAGGACCCGGTGAGGTGGGGCCAGAAGGGGAGGGGTTGGGCGAATCTGGAGGAAGCCACTGGAGTGGATTCCACGCCTGACCCAGGACTGACCCGCCATAAGTGACCGACTACATTAAATGTGATTGGCACCGAGCCATGGAGGGAGAGTCAGTCCTCCTTCCACTCATGATCTATGGACCCTAGGCCTACGACTCACTCATGACCTATCAACCTTAGGCTTGATTGCACTGACCCTCTATAGGACCCGCAACACGACATGACAAGCCACACCAAGACCTAGGCTAGGAAGGCCAAGGGTCGACATGGCACAGGAACGGTAATAATGATGTTGGAGGTCTCCGCTGCCCATGCCGCCAGTCTTAAAGAACTAGGCCAAAAGAGCCCAGACAACCAAGACGCAAACGGACAAGCCCCACTTCACTGAGGTAGAACGTCATTTTTTACTATGTCATTGTAGCTCCTTCCTTGAGAAGCTGCCAATAGCCGATCCCCACCTTGGCCTATAAAAAGGGGGAGGGCCTGCCGGAAACAAGGAGGACGACCGATCAGTGGACACAACGAGACCACAAGACCCGAAGACCACTGAGGCTGGAGCCAAGGAGTGAACCCCCACAATGCCCAAGGCTTAGCAGAGAGCACTAGATTCATAGTCCTTAGGTCTAACCACACATAAGAGACTTGGGAGCTCCTCCCTCTCCCGCCTGCTTGTAACCCCTACTACGAGCATTGAGCAACAAGGAAGCCACCAAAGACTGGATACAGGGATGTTCTACCTGAACCAGTATAAATCTTGCGCCCTCTGAGCACACCATCCAGACCTCAGAATGCGCACAAACAAATTTACTCGTCGGAGCTGGTTCAAAACACTGACAACTCTTTTTATGCAACTGTCATCAATCTACTATTAGTTTGACCTGAAAGGTTGAGTAAAATGACGAAATCGCAAATGTCCTAATTCTTTTTAGATGACTCGGATGCAATTTCTTATTATTCCACATGTCATTACGGTCAGTCCATAGTAAGTTTGACCCTAACAGTGGTTACATGGAAAGGTATGAAATTGCATACAAGTGATATATAAATAATTAAGACATTTATGATGGAAAATAAGATGCAGAACAGAACTGGATAGTGGCATGCAGAAATTTTTTTCCTATCGAAAAAGTATAGTTTGGAAAAAAACCTAACAAACTCTCTATATTATGAGTAGCAGTTATATAGTTCAATACAGAGTAAAGACTAACTACAATCCTTCTTGATCGTTGTCACAAATGTTCTCTATTTTATTAATGGATTTTCTCATAAACGATGGAGCAGCACAGACGATGATATTGAGTTGCTCCCTGGGGCAACCAAGATATGACGATGGAGTTTCACATGTCAGTTCCCTGTATTTCACAAGAAATCTTGTTGATCTTTCACGTCCATCACATAGAAATCTCTACTCATTTAAAGCATTATTGCATCAGTTTCATGTGTCGTATGTCACGTGCGAAACGCGTAAGTTTGTTTCCCTCCTCTGTTTCTAGCCTACCAATGGGTCATACCACCCATGAGAAACCACCTAAGCCCACCTTGACAGAAAGCCGCACATAGCGCAGCGCTCCCACATAGTATCACCTCACTAGTCGAAGGAGGACGAGCGACCGAACCAGCTATTAAAAAAGGGTCGGGCTCCTTTTCAACGCATACCATTCTTAGCCTTTTGCTTAAGATAAAGTGTAATATTTTTCTAATTATTTTAATATTTAATATATGAACCATATGTTCATTTTAATATTGTCGGTGTCTTGAACCAACACCAACGAGTAAATTTGTATATGTGCATTCTAGATCCGGATGGTATGCTCAATGGGCGCAAGATTTATATTCCGTACTTCCAATCTTCGGTGGCTTGAACTACGGGCACCTTGTTGCTTCATGCTCATAATTCGGGTTACAAGCGTGCGAGAGAGGGAAGAGTTCCCAAGTCTCTATGAGTGGTTGGTTCTAAGGGACTACGTATCGAGTGTTCGCTACCTAGCTAAGGCGACCGAGTTCACTACTCTGTTGCCTCTCTGTGTGGTCTCTCTCTTTCGTTGGGTCGACCCTCTCCATCTTATGAAAGGAGTTACTGCATCGCGGTAGAATGAAGCATTCTACTTTTGGTAGAAACTTGTCCGTTGGTATTCGCACTGGTCATCCGAGCCTCTGGTTGGGCTCTTTAAGCCAGCTGGGATGACACGTGTGGGCAGTAGGGTACTCAAGCATCATTATTACTCCTCCTGTGTCGTGCCGACCCCTGGCCTTCATAGCCTGAGCCTCGACGTTTCTCGTCGTGTTGCAGGCCCTGTAGATCGTCAGGGGACTCAGGCCTAGGCTCAGTAGGCCACAAGTGATCCACAGGTCTACGACTTCATAGGCCATGAGTGGGGCTCTGGTATGGGTTCGTATGTCATGAGTGAAAGGAGGACCGAGTCTCTCTATTGTGGCTCAACGCTATGTATTTAATGCGGTCAGTCATTTATGATGGGGGCATTCACCAGGCCGGGTGCAAAATCCACTTGAGTGGCTTCCTCTTGGTTCACCCTACCCCCTTTCGGCTCTGCCTTGCCCGACCCCGGGCTCGGTGCCTCAGGGTTACTCGAGGGCGGGTCCTTCTGGGACAGACTCTTCCTCCGTCCTCCTTCCGACTTGTGGGCCATAGGAGCTCGGGGATTTTGATCCCCAATAGTAGCCCCCGAGGGGAGAGGGTCTCCCCTTAGTGGCTTTCTTGAGTCGGGCGGCGTTCACACATCTTTGGGTCTTGTGCCATCAGTCTTGAGGGGGTGTTCCGGTTTGGTCATAGCATTCATAATTTCTGGAGCCGAGACATTACCTCCCCTGGCCTCCCCTCACCTGAGAGGCGCTAGTTCTTTCGTCACCTTTATAAGCTTGGGTGAGTGTCACTGGTAGCTATTCCGTAGCTCTTGTTCTTTGCTTGTCCCTCGAATGGGTTCCCTTAGCGGGTCGACCACATGGTAGCTATTATATAGGATCGAGGTAAGGTTTCTACCACTTCGAGCCCTTTCTCCTCTTTCTCCCCGGGGGGGCTCTTTTAGGGCTAGTTTGGTAACTACATTTTCCCAAGGGATTCCTATTTTCCCAAGGGAAAATGAACTAATTTCCCTTGCGAAAATGAAAATCTTGTGGGAAAATAGGGTTCCCAAACTAGCCCTTAACGTTTGCTTTTCTATCGCAGAGTGGCCTCCACCGCCTTCGATCACGAGGTGTCTCCTTCTATTAGGTCGTTGTGATTGAGTCTACGGGACCCTCCCCCTCTTCACTTGGAGTATTGGGGTGACCTTGCCGCTTCTCGTGCAGCCCTGGATGTGGCCGATGATGAAGTAGGCCTACTTCAGGACCAGTTCACCAAGTCTGATGGTCGAGTTGCTGGTAGGGTTCCTATACTACTGCCCCTATGTCTCTTATCGTCCTTAATTCTCTTTTCGTATTTTTCCTTCATTGTTCAGTTTTGGAAATTGAGTTGGAGAAGCTTCGTCGTTGGGCGGACTAGGTTGTGGAATATGTCGGAGCCCGCGGCTCTTCCTTGGTGGAAAATTTGAAAAATATCTTGTGTCACAACTGGGATATCGTCGACTTCAGTGTACAGCGAGGGGTGATCAAAGCCTTGGTCATCAGGGAGCTCTTGTCTGGTTGCGATCTCTAGGATGTCATTGGCCTTCCTTAGGATATACCGAATGATGGACTGGAGGATGTCCTGGAGGGCTACGACGAGGCAGTTAGTCATGTTGTGGAAAGGTTGTCCGCAAATGATATCATCCGCAAAGCCTGATGAGCTCATGATGTATCTCGTTTTGACATTGTGTCTTTATGAAGGAATATAATTTTTATTTTAGTTTCAATCGTTTGAGTTTTCCTTTTGTTAATTGTGATTGTGCTTTGGGGTCACGAGACGCCTATGCTGATCTGTTTCCCCCATCGGGGCTCGTAGGCCTGCTTTCTTTAGGTCCATAGGGCATCTTTTTAAACAGGAGCACATGCTCCTTGTTGCCCATTCTTATGGGCAGACGTCGTGATCTCTTGTTCCTCGTGGGTTCCTTGGTGACCCTCGCTTCCTCCCGGTCGATCGCTGGCTGCCATGAATCAGGGAATACCTTTAACGGGTGATCCTTCAAGGCAATGGTATGGGCATTCTTTCCGCTTTTGTAAGGTCTTACCCATTCCTCTCATCCCTGTTGATCCCCTTTGACCTGTCTTAGGGTGGTTGTTGGCCCTTCCAAGGCGTGGGGAGTGTCGGTGTTTGTTACCCGACCACACACCACGGGGTTACCCACGTGATGCTTTTGGGCAGGACGGCGGCGTTGATCGCGACTCGATGGTTCGTGCGGTGGCACGATAGGAGAAACACATAGGCTTGAAAGGGAATTAGGCTTACACCTATTTCCTAATTGATTTTGGTGGTTGAATTGCACAACACAAATAATTGGACTAACTAGTTTGCTCTAGATTATATGTTCTACAGGTGCCAAAGGTTCATCTACAAACTATACTAAATCGACTGTCCGGAATACCGTAGATTATTCCGAACAGGAGAAGCTTTTTGGAAAAACAGGCCAGGCGCGGACCGTCTGGGCCCTTGCGGCGGACCGTCCGCGACACGAGGATGACACTCGGACAGAACCAATGCAAAAATCCAAGTCTGCACTATGGACCGTCCGGAGGAAAATGGCGGACCGTCTAAGCCCTCGCGCGGACCGTCCGGCCTCAGGCGCGGACCGTCCGGTAGGTGAGAAACCGAAAAACCCGAAGGTGACGGGTTCAGAGAAATGAATTATAGCGGGCTCGCGGACCGTCCGGGCCAGGCTCACGGACCGTCCGCGACTGGGTCTGTCTGACATCTGACATCGCATTAAATGCAATATAGCCGTTGATATAGCCGTTACTGCTGACCGTTGCATTTTTAGCCGTTGATCTACAGGGGCGGACCGTCCGGACCTGGCTCGCGGACCGTCCGCGCTCAGCAGAATGGAGCAACGGCTAGGAAGTGGTTGGTGGCTATAAATACAACCCCAACCACCTCCATTCATAACAACCAAGCATTCCAACCTTCAACATTCAATACAAGAGCTAGCAATCCATTCCAAGACACATTCAAAGCCTCCATCTCTCCAAGTTTCACAATTGAGAAAAGAGACCATTAGTGATTAGTGACTTGAGAGAGAAAGTGATCCGTGTGTTATTTGTCGCTCTTGTCGCTTGGCTCTTTGCAATCGTGCTTTCTTTCAATCTTTCTTACGTTCAACTCAATTGTAACCAAGGCAAGAGACACCAATTGTGTGGTGGTCCTTGCGGGGAAGTTTGTTCCCGTTTGATTGAGAAGAGAAAGCTCACTTGGTCAGAGGGACCGTTTGAGAGAGGGAAGGGTTGAAAGAGACCCGGCCTTTGTGGCCTCCTCAACGTGGAGTAGGTTTGCGAGAACCGAACCTCGGTAAAACAAATCCGCGTGTCACACTCTTCACTTGCTTGCGATTTGTTTTGCGCCCTCTCTCGCAGACTCAATTATCTTTCTAACGCTAACCCGGCTTGTAGTTGTGTTTATATTTGTAAATTTCAGTTTCGCCCTATTCACCCCCCCTCTAGGCGACTTTCAATTGGTATCAGAGCCCGGTGCTTCATTAGAGCCTAACCGCTCGAAGTGATGTCGGGAGATCACGCCAAGAAGGAGATGGAGACCGGCGAAAAGCCCACTACAAGCCACGGGAGCACTTCATCGGAAGAGTCCCGCACCAAGGGGAGGGAGAAGAAGAAGAGCTCCTCCAACAAAGGGAAGGAGAAGAAATCTTCTTCTCACCACAAAGAGAAGAAGGAAAAATCTTCTTCCCACAAGCCGCATCGAAATGGGGACAAGCAAAAGAGGATGAGGAAAGTGGTCTACTACGAGACCGACACTTCATCAACATCGACCTCCGACTCCGATGCGCCCTCCGTAACTTCTAAACGCCAAGAGCGCAAGAAGTTTAGTAAGATCCCCTTACACTACTCTCGTACATCTAGACATACTCCATTACTTTCCGTTCCATTAGGCAAACCGCCAACTTTTGACGGTGAAGATTATGCTAGGTGGAGTGATTTAATGAAATTTCATCTAACCTCACTCCACAAAAGTATATGGAATGTTGTTGAGTTTGGAGCACAGGTACCATCCATAGGGGATAAGGATTATGATGAGGATGAGGTGGCCCAAATCGAGCACTTCAACTCTCAAGCAACAACGATACTCCTCGCCTCTTTAAGTAGAGAGGAGTATAACAAAGTTCAAGGGTTGAAGAGCGCCAAGGAGGTTTGGGATGTGCTCAAAACCGCGCACGAGGGAGATGAGCTCACAAAGATTACCAAGCGGGAAACGATCGAGGGGGAGCTCGGTCGGTTCCGGCTTCGCAAAGGGGAAGAGCCACAACACATGTACAACCGGCTCAAGACCTTGGTGAACCAAGTGCGCAACCTCGGGAGCAAGAAGTGGGACGACCACGAAATGGTTAAGGTTATTCTAAGATCTCTCATTTTCCTTAACCCCACTCAAGTTCAATTAATTCGTGGTAATCCTAGATATACTAAAATGACCCCCGAGGAAGTTATCGGGAATTTTGTAAGTTTTGAGTGCATGATCGAAGGCTCGAGGAAGATCAACGAGCTTGATGATCCCTCGACATCCGAAGCTCAACCCGTCGCATTCAAGGCGACGGAGGAAAAGAAGGAGGAGTCAACACCAAGTCGACAACCAATAGACGCCTCCAAGCTCGACAATGAGGAAATGGCGCTCGTCATCAAGAGCTTTCGCCAAATCCTCAAGCAAAGGAGAGGGAAAGACTACAAGTCCCGCTCCAAGAAGGTTTGCTACAAGTGTGGTAAGCCCGGTCACTTTATTGCTAAATGTCCATTATCAAGTGACAGTGACAGGGATAACGACAAGAAGGGAAAGAGGAGAGAAAAGAAGAGGTACTACAAGAAGAAGGGCGGCGATGCCCATGTTTGTCGGGAGTGGGATTCCGACGAAAGCTCAAGCGACTCCGACGACGAGGACGCCGCCAACATCGCCGTCACCAAGGGACTTCTCTTCCCCAACGTCGGCCACAAGTGCCTCATGGCAAAGGACGGCAAACGGAAGAAGGTTAAATCCAACTCCTCCACTAAATATGAGTCTTCTAGTGATGATAATGCTAGTGATGAGGAAGATAATTTGCGCACTCTTTTTGCCAACCTCAACATGCAACAAAAGGAAAAACTTAATGAATTGATTAGTGCCATCCATGAAAAGGATGATCTCTTGGACACTCAAGAGGACTTCCTTATTAAAGAAAATAAGAAGCATGTTAAGGTTAAAAAAGCTTATGCTCTAGAAATTGAGAAAAATCAAAAACTATCTTGTGAGCTAAGCACTTGCCATGAAACAATAGACAACCTTAGAAATGAAAATGCTAATTTGTTAGCTAAGGTTGATTCTCATGTTTGCAATGTTTCAATTCCCAACCCTAGAGATAATAATGATGGTTTGCTTGCTAGGATTGAAGAATTAAACATTTATCTTGCTAGTCTTAGATTAGAAAATTCAAATTTGATTGCTAAGGCTAAAGATTTTGATAATTGCAATGCTACTATTTCCGACCTTAGAAGTAAAAATGAAATATTGCATGCTAAGGTTGTAGAACTAAAATCTAGCAAACCCTCTACATCTACCGTTGAGCACACTTCTATTTGCACTAGATGTAGAGATATTAACATTGATGCTATACATGATCACATTGCTTTAATTAAACAACAAAATGATCATATAGCTAAATTAGATGCTAAAATTGTCGAGCATAACTTAGAGAATGAAAAATTTAAATTTGCTAGAAGTATGCTCTATAATGGGAGACGCCCTGGCATCAAGGATGGCATTGGCTTCCAAAAGGGAGACAATGTCAAACTTAATGCCCCTCCTAAAAGATTGTCTAACTTTGTTAAGGGCAAGGCTCCCATGCCTCAGGATAACGAGGGTTACATTTTATACCCTGTCGGTTATCTCGAGGACAAAATTAGGAAAATTCATTCTAGGAAGTCTCACTCTGGTTCTAACCATGCTTTTATGTATAAGAGTGAGACATCTAGCTCTAGGCAACCAACCCGTGCTAAGTTGCCTAAGAAGAAAATTCCTACTGCATCAAATGAACATAGTCTTTCATTTAAAACTTTTGATGCATCTTATGTGTTGACTAACAAATCCGGCAAAGTAGTTGCCAAATATGTTGGGGGCAAGCACAAGGGGTCAAAGACTTGTGTTTGGGTACCCAAAGTTCTTGTGTCTAATGCCAAAGGACCCAAAACCATTTGGGTACCTAAAGTCAAGAACTAAACTTGTTTTGTAGGTTTATGCATCCGGGGGCTCAAGTTGGATACTCGACAGCGGGTGCACGAACCACATGACAGGGGAGAAGAAAATGTTCTCCTCCTACGAGAAAAACCAAGATCCCCAACGAGCTATCACATTCGGGGATGGAAATCAAGGTTTAGTCAAAGGTCTTGGTAAAATAGCTATATCTTCTGACCATTCCATTTCCAATGTTTTTCTTGTAGATTCATTAGATTACAACTTGCTTTCTGTTTCTCAATTATGTCAAATGGGCTACAACTGTCTATTCACTGATGTAGGTGTCACTGTCTTTAGAAGAAGTGATGATTCAATAGCATTTAAGGGAGTGTTAGAGGGTCAGCTATACTTGGTAGATTTTGATAGAGCTGAACTCGACACTTGCTTAATTGCTAAAACTAACATGGGTTGGCTCTGGCACCGCCGACTAGCTCATGTTGGGATGAAGAATCTTCATAAGCTTCTAAAGGGAGAACACATTTTAGGATTAACAAATGTTCATTTTGAGAAAGACAGGATTTGTAGCGCATGCCAGGCAGGGAAGCAAGTTGGAGCCCATCATCCACACAAGAACATCATGACGACCGACAGGCCACTAGAGCTCCTACACATGGACCTATTCGGTCCGATTGCTTACATAAGCATCGGCGGGAGTAAGTACTGTCTAGTTATTGTGGATGATTATTCTCGCTTCACTTGGGTATTCTTTTTACAGGAAAAATCTCAAACCCAAGAGACCTTAAAGGGATTCTTGAGACGGGCTCAAAATGAGTTCGGCTTAAGGATCAAGAAAATAAGAAGCGACAACGGGACGGAGTTCAAGAACTCTCAAATTGAAGGCTTCCTTGAGGAGGAGGGCATCAAGCATGAGTTCTCTTCTCCCTACACGCCGCAACAAAATGGTGTAGTGGAGAGGAAGAATCGAACTCTATTGGACATGGCAAGGACCATGCTTGATGAGTACAAGACTTCGGATCGGTTTTGGGCCGAGGCGGTCAACACTGCTTGCTATGCCATCAACCGGTTATATCTACACCGAATTCTCAAGAAGACATCATATGAACTCCTAACCGGTAAAAAGCCCAACATTTCATATTTTAGAGTCTTTGGTAGCAAATGCTTTATTCTTGTTAAAAGAGGTAGAAAATCTAAATTTGCTCCTAAGACTGTAGAAGGCTTTTTACTTGGTTATGACTCAAACACAAGGGCATATAGGGTCTTTAACAAGTCCACTGGACTAGTTGAAGTCTCATGTGACGTTGTGTTTGATGAGACTAACGGCTCTCAAGTAGAGCAAGTTGATCTTGATGAGATAGGTGAAGAAGAGGCTCCATGCATCGCGCTAAGGAACATGTCCATTGGGGATGTGTGTCCTAAGGAATCCAAAGAGCCTCCAAATGCACAAGATCAACCTTCCTCCTCCACGCAAGCATCTCCACCAACTCAAAATGAGGATGAAGCTCAAGTTGATGAAGTAGAAAATCAAGCAAATGAGCCACCTCAAGATGATGGCAATGATCAAGGGGGAGATGCAAATGAGGAAGATAAGGAGGATGAAGAACCAAGACCGCCGCACCCAAGAGTCCACCAAGCAATCCAACGAGATCACCCCGTCAACACCATCCTCGGCGACATTCATAAGGGGGTAACTACTAGATCTCGTGTTGCACATTTTTGTGAACATTACTCTTTTGTTTCCTCTATTGAGCCACACAGGGTAGAGGAAGCACTCCAAGATTCGGATTGGGTGGTGGCGATGCAAGAGGAGCTCAACAACTTCACTAGGAATGAGGTATGGCATTTAGTTCCACGTCCTAACCAAAATGTTGTAGGAACCAAATGGGTTTTCCGCAACAAGCAAGACGAGCATGGTGTGGTGACAAGGAACAAAGCTCGACTTGTGGCCAAGGGATACTCCCAAGTCGAAGGTTTGGATTTCGGTGAAACCTATGCACCCGTAGCTAGGCTTGAGTCAATTCGCATATTGTTAGCCTATGCTACTTACCATGGCTTTAAGCTTTATCAAATGGACGTGAAAAGTGCCTTCCTCAATGGACCAATCAAGGAAGAGGTCTATGTTGAGCAACCTCCCGGCTTTGAAGATAGTGAGTATCCTAACCATGTCTATAAGCTCTCTAAGGCGCTTTATGGGCTCAAGCAAGCCCCAAGAGCATGGTATGAATGCCTTAGAGATTTTCTTATTGCAAATGGATTCAAAGTCGGAAAGGCCGATCCTACGCTCTTTACCAAAACACTTGAGAATGATTTGTTTGTATGCCAAATTTACGTTGATGATATTATATTTGGGTCTACTAACGAATCTACATGTGAAGAGTTTAGTAGGATCATGACACAAAAATTCGAGATGTCTATGATGGGGGAGTTAAAGTATTTTCTAGGATTTCAAGTGAAGCAACTCCAAGAAGGCACCTTCCTAAGCCAAACTAAGTACACTCAAGATATTCTAAGCAAGTTTGGAATGAAGGATGCCAAACCCATCAAGACACCCATGGGAACTAATGGGCATCTCGACCTCGACACGGGAGGTAAGTCCGTGGATCAAAAGGTATACCGGTCGATGATAGGTTCTTTACTTTATTTATGTGCATCTTGACCGGATATTATGCTTTCCGTATGCATGTGTGCAAGATTCCAAGCCGACCCTAAGGAAGCTCACCTTACGGCCGTAAAACGAATCTTGAGATATTTGGCTTATACTCCTAAGTTTGGGCTTTGGTATCCTAGGGGATCCACATTTGATTTGATTGGTTATTCGGATGCCGATTGGGCGGGGTGTAAAATTAATAGAAAGAGCACATCAGGGACTTGCCAGTTCTTGGGAAGATCCTTGGTGTCTTGGGCTTCAAAGAAGCAAAATTCGGTCGCTCTTTCTACCGCCGAAGCCGAGTACATTGCCGCAGGCCATTGTTGCGTGCAACTACTTTGGATGAGGCAAACCCTGCGTGACTACGGTTACAAATTAACCAAAGTCCCTTTACTATGTGATAATGAGAGTGCAATCAAAATGGCCGACAATCCCATCGAGCATAGCCGCACTAAACACATAGCCATTCGGTATCATTTTCTTAGGGATCACCAACAAAAGGGAGATATCGAGATTTCTTACATTAATACTAAAGATCAATTAGCCGATATCTTTACCAAGCCTCTTGATGAACAAACTTTTAATAAACTTAGGCTTGAGCTAAATATTCTTGATTCTAGGAACTTCTTTTGTTAAATTGCACACATAACTCTTTTATATACCTTTGATCATGTCTCTTTCATATGCTATGACTAATGTGTTTTCAAGTATATTCCAAACCAAGTCATAGGTGTATTGAAAGGGAATTAGAGTCTTCGGCGAAGACAAAAGCTTCCACTACGTAACTCATCCTTCGCCGTCACTCCGAGCAACTCTCCATTCTTGGGGAGAAAAGCATGAGCACCAAGCAAAAGGACTCCATCTTTGGTATAATCTTCACTCATTTCTTTTGACCAAAGAGGGAGCATGTATCTCAAGGGCTCTAATGATTCCGTTTTTGGCGATTCATGCCAAAGGGGGAGAAAATAAGAGCCCAAAGCAAAAGGACCGCACCACCACCAATTTCAAAAAACTTAGTGTTTCCAAGAATATTTTCAATTGGCATCCTATTGTGTTCAAAAGGGGGAGAAAGTAGTGTTTCAAAAATGATATATCAAAACCCTCTTGAACACTAAGAGGAGGATCTCATTTAGGGGGAGAAAATTTCAAATCTTGAAAATGCTTCTCAAAATCTTATTCATTTACCTTTGACTGTTTGCAAAAGGACTTTGAAAAGGATTTACAAAAGAATTTGCAAAAGCAAAACATGTGGTGCAAGCGTGGTCCAAAATGTTAAAAATAAAGAAACAATCCATGCATACTTTATAGGTATTTATATTGGCTCAATTCCAAGCAACCTTTGCACTGACATTATGCAAACTAGTTCAATTATGCACTTCTATACTTGCTTTGGTTTGTGTTGGCATCAATCACCAAAAAGGGGGAGATTGAAAGGGAATTAGGCTTACACCTATTTCCTAATTGATTTTGGTGGTTGAATTGCACAACACAAATAATTGGACTAACTAGTTTGCTCTAGATTATATGTTCTACAGGTGCCAAAGGTTCATCTACAAACTATACTAAATCGACTGTCCGGAATACCGTAGATTATTCCGGACAGGAGAAGCTTTTTGGAAAAACAGGCCAGGCGCGGACCGTCCGGGCCCTTGCGGCGGACCGTCCGCGACACGAGGATGACACTCGGACAGAACCAATGCAAAAATCCAAGTCTGCACTATGGACCGTCCGGAGGAAAATGGCGGACCGTCTAAGCCCTCGCGCGGACCGTCCGGCCTCAGGCGCGGACCGTCCGGTAGGTGAGAAACCGAAAAACCCGAAGGTGACGGGTTCGGAGAAATGAATTATAGCGGGCTCGCGGACCGTCCGCGACTGGGTCTGTCTGACATCTGACATCGCATTAAATGCAATATAGCCGTTGATATAGCCGTTACTGCTGACCGTTGCATTTTTAGCCGTTGATCTACAGGGGCGGACCGTCCGGACCTGGCTCGCGGACCGTCCGCGCTCAGCAGAATGGAGCAACGGCTAGGAAGTGGTTGGTGGCTATAAATACAACCCCAACCACCTCCATTCATAACAACCAAGCATTCCAACCTTCAACATTCAATACAAGAGCTAGCAATCCATTCCAAGACACATTCAAAGCCTCCATCTCTCCAAGTTTCACAATTGAGAAAAGAGACCATTAGTGATTAGTGACTTGAGAGAGAAAGTGATCCGTGTGTTATTTGTCGCTCTTGTCGCTTGGCTCTTTGCAATCGTGCTTTCTTTCAATCTTTCTTACGTTCAACTCAATTGTAACCAAGGCAAGAGACACCAATTGTGTGGTGGTCCTTGCGGGGAAGTTTGTTCCCGTTTGATTGAGAAGAGAAAGCTCACTCGGTCAGAGGGACCGTTTGAGAGAGGGAAGGGTTGAAAGAGACCCGGCCTTTGTGGCCTCCTCAACGGGGAGTAGGTTTGCGAGAACCGAACCTCGGTAAAACAAATCCGCGTGTCACACTCTTCACTTGCTTGCGATTTGTTTTGCGCCCTCTCTCGCGGACTCAATTATCTTTCTAACGCTAACCCGGCTTGTAGTTGTGTTTATATTTGTAAATTTCAGTTTCGCCCTATTCACCCCCCCCCCTCTAGGCGACTTTCAAGGCTTATATAGGTTTGGGCCGCGTGAAAGGCATAACACCCTACGTCCTGCAATGGTTTTGGTATTGGGATGAGATTACAAGCTATGAACTATGAGAACGGTGGGCTGAGGTGAGTTCAAAATGGTAGGGGTGCCTCTTGGCCTTATATACATGACCAAGGGTAGCTATCCCCGCACAGGCGACAAACGTAATCCATTCTCTTATTTCCCGGTTTGTAGCGAACTATCCTCCTACATCTTGGGAACCCCCTACGCTCAACCGCCCGAGTTACCGCCGGAGGCTTAGCCTGTTGGGTGGGCGCAAACGTCATGCCCGATATACTTGTGCTCTCGTGCCGCCTAACTCGGACATAGGCCTTTGCTGGTTCAGAATGGGCTTGCTTTGCCTGGTTACTTTCGGCTGGCCCACCGCAGGATGCCCCAGGGGGATGCCTGCTTGGTGGCCCTAGACGTGTTTTCATGTGCATGTGGACCCAGGGGATATCCATCCCCCACAAGCCTCCGAGCTTTGAATTGATTTTGAGTAATCAACTCAAAGGCCATTACTGTTCGCTTTTGAGTTTAGCGTTCTTCCCTGGGCTTTCCTGTGTCCATTGGGTGCAATGGGTGTAGCCCCCGAGCTTTGAATTGATTTTGAGTAATCAACTCAAAGGTCATTATTGTTCCCTTTTGAGTTTAGCATTCTTCCCTAGGCTTTCCTGCGTCCGTTGGGTGCACCGAAGGTGCGCCCAATGGGTGTAGCCCCCGAGCTTTGATTTGATTTTGAATAATCAACTCAAAGGTCATTACTATTCACTTTTGAGTTTAGCGTTCTTCCCTGGGCTTTCATGTGGCGATCCCGAGGGAGATTTCCTCCCGAGTGGAACTGCTATGTGATGCAGAGTCCCCTCCGTGTCTGCAACACAAGATATGGTTCCAAAGTAGAAGACTGCTCCCGGGCTGAAGGTGTTCATTCTCTTGAAAGTGGCTGTCATGGAGTCAGCGCTCATCAACGTCGCACCCCCTACCTGGCACGCCAGCTGTCGGTGTTTGTTACCCAACCACACACCACGGGGTTACCCTCGTGATGCTTTTGGACAGGACGATGTCGTTGATCGTGACTCGATGGTTCATGCGGTGGCACAACATGAGAAACACTCAGACTTATACAAGTTCGGGCCGCGTGAAAGGCGTAACACCCTACGTCCTGCAATGGTTTTGGTATTGGGATGAGATTACAAGCTGTGAACTATGAGAACGGTGGGTTGAGGTGAGATCAAAATGGTAAGGGTGCCTCTTGGCCTTATATACACGACCAAGGGTAGCTATCCCCACACAGGTAATAAACATAATCCATTCACCTATTTCCCGGTTTGTAGCGAATTGTCCTCCTACAACTTGGGAACCCCTTGCGCTCATCCGCCCGAATTACCGCCGGAAGCTTAGCCTATCGGGTGGGCGCAACCGTCATGCCCGATATACTCGTGCTCTCATGGCGCCTAACTCAAACGTTGGCCTTTGCTGGTTCAGAATGGGCTTGCTTCGCCTAGTTACTTTCGGTCGACCCACCACAGGACGCCCTAGGGGGATGCTTGCTAGGTGGCCCTAGACGTGTTTTCATGCGCATGTGGACCCGGGGGATATCCATCCCCCACAAGGAGACCATGGCTCTCCCTCTCCATATAGGTCGTCTGGCTCATCAACCCCTGCGGGTCCATCGGTGGAGTATCTTCAAAGGGATTTGGATGCGGATCGTGCCGCTGTGGGGGCATCCAACACCGAGGTCTGTCGTCTTCGAGCATGCCTGGCGACTCTCAACGACTCAGGGGCCAGTAAGCCCAAGTGATCTGGCTTTTCTATGTTTAACCTTTCATGCTACTAAGTTTTTGTGAATCCTTGCAATTTTAGAGCTCATACTTGAAGCCTTGAGCCTTTACCTATGTGTGGATCGAGCCATGGGGTTCCTTCATGCCTGGGGTAGGAATAGTGACTTGCGCCTTCTCTATATCGCGGACCATGTTCGCGAGGCCATGGAGTTTGGGGTTCATCGCGATGCAGTAGTGGCTCTGGCAACCGCACAACTGCACTTTGGCGACAATCTTAATAGCGCCGTTGGCTTGCCTGACGGTTCGACGGTGAAGAACCATGGTCATCTGATGGATGATTTTGATGTCGTTGCGAACGCTATACTTGGGGAGGTGTCTGAGGAGGAGATAATCGGTGGTCTATCGTAACCACATTTATGGTCTCTTTGGTTTAGACATCCTATTGTTGTGGCTTCTTTGGTTCGTTGACATGTGTGGGTTTAGGGTCCCCCGGATCCTAGTTCATTCCAGGGTTTTTTGAAGAGGGGGATGCTTTCCATGCGACTTTTACCCATCTACCACACATGTGTGAGGCGAGCCGCTGAGTCTCTGCTCGGCGCATAGATCCCTCTAAGGGGTTCACCTCGTATTTGAGTTTACTCTCTCCCGCTCATCTCCTTCGTGGAGACGAGGAGAGGTGAGTTGTACGACGCTTTCCTCGATTGCCTAGCAATGGCGTTCGATGAGCTACAAACGAGTGATTCGAGTGAGGCTCCGGTTCCTTTTGCAATATCCAAGCGTGGGGTTCACTAGTGATCGTTCTCGTCTTCCTGGAACACTGACTCATATAGTTACTGGCTCCTTTCGACCGGAATTGATGGCTCTCTACCTCTCTCTGTGATAAACCATGAGTCAGACATTCCTTGGACTCGAACACAAGCTAGTGACAGCCTTAACGCTCATGTGTTAGGGCCCTGGCTGCTACTATGCCCATCATTGGTCGTCCCTCACTCTATTTTCACCAGAGCTGTCATGATCCCTTTGCGGACTGGCCTTTGCACTCCAGAATCCACGACTAATCTATGCTCGTGGAGTTTTTGGTCCCTGCCAAAAGTAAATAAACAAGTTCGGGGTCTTACCGGAGTGGGGCCCATGGTGTGCGTTCCATTTTTGGGCAGGAGCAATGCGAAGGGCACCTTTGTCCGGCGCATCAGTCACTAGTAGATTTCGTTCCCTTCGGTGCTTCGAGTGTGGCAGGGTAGCCCTGCATTCATTGGACAAAAAAGGAGAGGTGTAATATGTCCATGCCTACCGAAGGGACATGATACATTTTGATACCCTTCGGTGCTTCGAGTGTGGCAGGGTAGCCCTGCATTCATTGGACAAAAAAGGAGAGGTGTAATATGTCCATGCCTACTGAAGGGACATGATACGTTTTGATAGGAAGAGTGCTGCTCGATGATGCCAAGGGCAGTCTGTCGTGTTATTCCCTTTCCTTCAGACCCGCTATTCCTCACCCATAGAATCACTTTTGTCCTGGGGTCGTGGACAGCATCAAAGAACGATTGCGGAAGCCGAGGTCTTGCTAGGGGTAGAATCGTCGTAGCTGCTTGATATTCCAGACATTGGCAAGCGTCAAGCCTTCCTTGTCCTTCAATTTGTAGGTCCCCAGTCAAAGTACCTATCTGATTATAAATGACCCCTCCCAGGGTGGAGATAGTTTGTGTCGATTTTTGTTGCTCTGTACCCGCCTAAGTACGAGGTCCCCTACTTCTAGAGTTCTCCCTCGTATGCAACGGTCATGGTACCATCAAAGCGTCTGCTGATACCTCACCGACCGTAGGAGCACCACGTCACGAGCTTCGTTGAGTTGATCTGGTGTGTCTAGGAGGCTTGATTCATTGCTTTGGTCTGCGTACATCCTTACCCTTGGGGCGCCATACTCGAGGTCAGTAGGGAGGATAGCTTCGGCCCTATAAGCCATGAAGTAAGGCATGTATTCAATTGCATAGGTGGGAGTGGTCCTTAGGCTCCAAAGGACGGTGGACAACTCCTGCAGCCATCGTCGGTCAAGTTGATTGAGGCGGTGAAGACCCAGGCCTTGAGATCTTCTAGGATCATGATATTGGCTCATTCGACCTGTCCGTTCGTGTGGAGATGGGCCACGATGGTCTAGTCTACATGAATATGGTACTTGTCGCGAAACTCTAGGAACTTGTTCTTGGTGAACCGCGTACCGGTATCCGTGATGATTGAGTTGGGTACCCCGAAGCGATGGACGATGTTGGTGATGAATTTGACTGCCTGTTCAAAGACGATCTTTGTGATAGATCAGGCTTCAATCCACTTGGTAAACTTATCAATGGCAACTAAAACGAGTGTATAGCCCTCGGGTGCATTTTTGAGAATTCCTACCAGATCGAGCCCTAAACTGCGAACGACAAGTGGGTCTAACGAGCGTAGTACTAGCACCCTTCGTAAGTGCACATTACCTGCTGGTATCGGTCACTACGGTGGGCCAGTAGAATCCCTGACGAAAGGCACTCCCCACAAGGTTTCGCGGGGTGGCATGGTGTCCGTAGACTCCTCCAGGGATGTCCTTCAAGAGCTGTCTACCTTGCTCGATCGGGATGCATTGTTGCTTCACCCCTATATATCCCCTCTTGTACAAGTCTTCGTCAATGAGGACAAAGGACTAGGCTCGTCGATGGAGCCTTCGCGCCTTTATCACATTTTTAGGAGCGTGCCATAGAGTAGGTAGTCGTGATACGGTGTCCTCTAGTCATTAGTGGAATCCATCGAGGTATTTTTGCCTCCTATGATGGCGAGGGTCTCGAGGGTCGACGGGATGGAGCTCAAAGGTTGGCTACTCTCTTGACAGGTCTCGCCATAACGAGTGATTGGCTCAAAGAGGCCATTAGTGAAAACCCCTTAGGGATGGTTCCCTACCCGGACATCATCTTCGCGAGGGTGTCCGTCGCTTCGTTGTCCCGTCAGAGCACATGGTTTAGCTCGAGGTCATTGAACCTGTTCTTGAGGCGTTGTACCTCCTTACAGTATGCTGCCATCTTGGGATCGCGACATTCCGAGTCCTTAATCAATTGCCCCGCGACAAGCTAGGAGTCACCTCGGACAACGAGACGCCAAATACCTAGCTCAATGGTGATGTGTAGCCCATTCACAAGGGCCTCTTATTTTTCCACATTGTTGGAGGCTTCAAAATGGAGTCGAAGAGCATATCGTAATTGTTCCCCCAAAGGCGAGACGAAGACGAGGCCACCTCTGGCCCCTCCCTTCAACAGCGAGACGTCGAAGTACATGACCTAGTACTTCCCCTCGATCGGTGCAAGTTTTGCTTGGATTTCGGTCCATTCCGTGACAAAGTCAGCGAAGGCCTGTTATTCGATCCTTGTTCGTGGGACGTAGGAAATCATGTATCTCATTGGCTCGAGGCTCCACTTGACGATTCTCTTATCGGTCTCCGAATTATGGATCACTTCTCCTAGGGGAAAGATGTCACTAGGGTAACGGGGTGCGCTTCCAAATAATGTTTAAGCTTTCGCTTGGTAATGAGGACAGCATACAAAAGCTTTTGTACCTATGGGTAGCGAGTCCTTGTGTCTATTAGGACCTCACTTACAAAATAGACAGGGCGTTGCGGCGGACAAACACACCCTTCCTCCTACCTTTCGACTACGAGTACTGGACTAACCACCAGCACGATCGCTGGAAGTGTAGAGGGAGGACCTTTTGTCAAAGTCTTAGGTTGTCTCCAAAGCCCTCAAATGAACATGCATATATAAAATCGGCGCCCGCATATCGCATATAACTAGAGATGGCCAAACGGGCCGCCCGGCCCGGCCCGGCCCGCTAGGCACGGTTAGAAAATTGGGCCGGGCCTTCTAAGCCCGCGGGCTCGATTCCCTGTCCGAGCCCAGCCCACAGCGGGCCTAAACGGGTCGGGCCCGTTTAGCACGAAAAAAGCGGGCCAAACGGGTCGAAAAGCATGTTTTAGTACAAAAAAGCGGGCTCAGCGTGCTTAGAGGTAAATGGACCGTGCCGGGCTAGCCCACAGTGCCTAGTTTCTTGTCCGAGCCCGACTCGCTTATTCGTGTCGGACCGACCCGGGCCCGCATAGAACCGGGTCGTGCCAGGCTCGGACCGGGCCTAAACAGCGGGCCTCGTGCTTATTGGCCATCTATACATATAACTATAGATCCTTACAGCAGAGCGCACATACAAATATGGAAGATATGCACTCAGCCTTCTCGTACTCTGTTATGGACCTTCGGTCCATGGGGATAGATGTCTTCTCCGACGAGGTTATACCCCTCTGCCGCAAGCTTGGTTCTAGGGTAGCAGCCCTAGGCGCTTGAGAGGGTCATTGCAAGGGAGAGAGAGAGATTGGTTTGATAATGATCTTGCTTGATTTATTCCCTGCTGCCATGCGGCTTATAAATAGCCCTATGGCTAACCAACTTCTCCTACAAACTCTCAACTAACTCCTACTTTCTTGGACTTATCTGATGCTAACCAACTCTCCACAATTCTCTCATTTCAATCTTATTCTCTAACCTTATCCCAGCTCATCTCAATCTTATTCTCTAGCCTTATCCTAGCCTGGTTGTTGCCTCTCGCTCCCTATTATGCCCATGACATCTCCCCCTCCCTTGAGGACCAGCTCGTCCTCGAGCTGCCATAGACTTACCTGACATGACTTAAGGTTAAGCCTTTTACATCTCGGCTTACCTTTATTATTTAATACGAAAATACAAAATAATTGTGGAACTAAAATATAAATTTGAACTGCAGTATGTCCTCTTGGATCCCAAGGAAAGAGCTGAACTGCGGACTTCACGTTGGATAAAAGGTGAAGGAGGAACCAGCCCGTTCTTATGTTGGGTCTGTCCAGCACCAAGGCAGTTGCCCGAATGAAGGAGACGACCCTCTTTGGCCATGCAGGGGGGCTGCATACCCAGATCTCGACTTCTGCAGGGGGTTCAAAAAGTATAGACGAGACCTGGTGGTTGGGCGCGCAGGCTGCGAGTTGGTGCAGCGATGAGCTGATCAGCAAGTGCAGCTTCCGCACCGCCCGCCTAACAAGGAAGCCGCGCACTGCGGCTTGCAGGCGCACCACGACCTGCTCATGTGATGACAGCCATGGGGTGGCCCTGGAGGCCACAGCAAGGTGCTTCTCCCCACGAAGGGACTGTACCTGGCGGCGTGCCAGGAACCCTCGCGCTGCCGCCTGAAGCCGCACCGCTGCTTGGAGTTCCTTCTCTGTCTTCTCCTTGTAGCGGTGGAACATCACAACGAATTGATCCCACTTCTCTTCGAGCCGAGTGAATGCATCTGGAGTTGGAGAGGGCGGGTGGGAGGGCGTTGTGGCGGCAGATGGCGCGGCGGCTGGTGGTGGTGAGGGATGGGCGGCTGGTGGTGGTGAGGATAACCTGGAGCTGATACCAGTTGTTATGGACCTTCGGTCCATGGGGATAGATGTCTTCTCCGGCGAGGTTATACCCCTCTGCCGCAGGCTTGGTTCTAGGGTAGCAGCCCTAGGCGCTTGAGAGGGTCATTGCAAGGGAGAGAGAGAGATTGGTTTGATAATGATCTTGCTTGATTTATTCCCTGCTGCCATGCGGCTTATAAATAGCCCTATGGCTAACCAACTTCTCCTACAAACTCTCAACTAACTCCTACTTTCTTGGACTTATCTGATGCTAACCAACTCTCCACAATTCTCTCATTTAAATCTTATTCTCTAACCTTATCCCAGCTCATCTCAATCTTATTCTCTAGCCTTATCCTAGCCTGGTTGTTGCCTCTCGCTCCCTATTATGCCCATGACATACTCTAAATCCATGGATTTTATCTCCTCAAATCTATTTGCACGTCTGCATGCACTCTACTGTAAGCGTCATCTCGTTGCGCGCTCACATTCACCCTGTAGGCGGGCACTTTGCACATGCATATCCATGGTAACAGCATTAGCAAATCCATGGACATGTAAAGAAAAATCTAGAAGAATTGAACTTGTTTCAGGTTTGAACATCCATCAATCAAGGGTGACAAGGTTAGAATTACCGAGTGGGTGAAATTCAAAGCCATCAGAAAATGACACTGATCTCTGAAGGATGTCCATTGATCATTGCAGATTACATGATAAAACGGCGCATTTGACCATGTATTCTGGGGAGGGGAAGACCAAGCTTGTGCTGCATTTTCTCTTGCCAAAGGCAGCCTGCCTGATCGGGGCACTGACGACTAATGTTACAACATGACTTACAAAGGCTACAAGTATCGCTAAGATTTACATGCTACAAACAGGATGTATGTTTCTAAGCAGAAAGCCAGAGACCTTTTCTGTCTAAATATGCTCATGTGAGTTACAGCCTTAACATGAGCAATTCAATTTCTGTCTAAATATGCTCATGTGAGTTACAACCTTAACAGGAGCAATTCAATGAATCAGCACGTTCTCTTGTTGCCGTTAGATGGTCGAGCCCATCAGTCCAACAGCAACTCGCCTGGAAGGCTGCCCACCAAGTGACACCGAAGTTAGAGATGATGCCCATATCCTACCGTTCTTAGCTCCAACCATGAGCCTCAACTTGCTCCACATCTTTCTCACGTCCACAGCATGAGGCACACATTCAAGCAGCTGGGTCAATTTGGCGAGGATTCCAAGGTTGATTTGCTCATAGTATTGGGTCCAGAAGTCTTGGACGAGAGCAAAGAACTTTGGGAAGAAGAAGATGAATATCCTCAGGCAAACAAACAGGATACTGAATGCTAGGCAGGGTTCTTGCTTCACTGTTTCACTAATCGAGCTGTTCCAAATCTTAGCATAGTCTGTGCTTTGCGTGGCCCTCCACTTGCGAGTACCAATATATGCGACTGGTTCTTGACCTGTACCAAATCACCTCTCATTTAATAAGTAACTAAATTGTTTTTCTTTTCCACCAATAATAATAATATTCTAAATTTCAATTTTGAGTAACCAAACAACAGTGCAGCATGAATAACAAAGATAGTGAAATGTAACGGTAATTGCAACAATACATAGCATAGCGAAACTCCCATCTACATCTTCTGAATTTACTAGAATCAGGTGAGCTTGCATGCTACCTGTACAAGGCAGCTCTGAAAAGTTCTGTACAAATCAAAAGGAGCACCCCTGGGTAATTGGATCTAATAACCCTAGACCATAGTATAGACATGCAGTAGAACTATACAGTGTGGTAAAACTCGTGTTTGATACTACAACAACATATATCGATTTAAGCTTGTCTCACCATAAACATCACAAGTTTGTAAGAACATAGGAGTAACATACGTACCCGTAGCAGCAGTGTAAAGGTTGACTAGAGAGTCGAGATCTTTCGAACCGAGCGCCCAGAATATGTATGAGCTGCGAGCTATTATTATGGAAGGTAGTGCACGGACATGATATCTCGACAAAATGCTGCAAATCATAAATGGAAAGAGATTTCATTTACAGCATTATAGCTATTTTAATGACCATGAACGGTGGTAATTGCGCTATAGCATATTTGGGTCTTACGCTTTCGTGACATTGGACTCTTCGATAGCCAAGTGCTTAACCCGTGGAAACATTGAGCTCAGATCATCAAAGACTGGTCTGATTCTTTCTGAGAAAGGGCACCATGATGCATAGAAAAGGACAGCTGTGTGCTCTTCCTTGCCATCCAACAACCTGAGAAGTTCTTCCCCATTAACAACCTGCCAAAATTTACGAAGTGAGCTTCATACCATATTAGTCACCAAACCTCCAAACTGACCCACAAAAAGCTACCCTACACAATAAAACTCCAGGCCAATCCAGTAAAAATCAACCGATGGTACTGCTTTCTCCTTTGCAAATAATCATACATACTATATACTCCCTTATCCTATGTAAGACTCTTGCCAGAATTAAAAAACACAAAAACATTTAGCGGTCTGGATTTAACTTGTAGCCTATACATCTCTCCATGTCCATGATTCTACCTAGTAGCACTACTTTGACTCAATCCTGAGCGTTCCTTTTAGTGCTGGTGCAGTGGTGCTACACTGATATTCACTACATAATGAACTTTTGAGCTATGATGCACGGATACTTCTCAAAATTCACGTACCGGTGTCGGATACCGTATCAGATACGGATACTCCGCGGATACTTCTGGATACGTATCCGAGGCGTATCGGAAATTCCTGTGAATTTAAATAAATAAAAAAAGACGGATACCTCTTGGACACCTCTTGGACACCTGTGGGATACGTTATATCCCTAATTTCCCTGCGCGCTGCTTCTCCCCTACGGCGCACACGCGCAACTTCTCTGCGCGCCGCCAGCCCCGCTTCTCCCCACGGAGCGCCGCCAGCCCTGCTTCTCCCCACGGCGCGCCGCCAGCCCGCTTCTCCCCACGGCGTGCCGCCAGCCCTGCGCGCCGCCAGCCCGCGCTTCCCTGCGCGCCGCCAGCCCGTCACCGCCTGGAGACCCGCGCAGCCGCGCTTCCCTGCGCACCGCCACTCCAGCCGTGCTTCTGTGACCGCGTCCGCCGCCGCCAGCTCTGTGGTCGCGCCGTCAGCCAACCCATCTGCCGTCGTGAGGAACTGAGGTACGTGATCTGGCTCTGCTATTCTGCTGCCATCTCCCATCTGCCCTGTCTGACGCTGCGGTTGTCCATTCTCTGTTCTTGTTAGATCCCAATATCCCATGGCAACGAGTGCATCTACCAATGCTAGCAGCAGTGAAGGTGCCGAAGGAAATTTTCCAGTAGCCAATAACCCTGCCATCGCAAGACAAGTCTTGACTGCTGTTCGTATTGTTCCTCCAGATGAGGATGAGAAAAAACCGTTGTGGAGGTATGCTGAGATACTTGAAAGAACTGGAAAGGGTTTGGGGGGCAATGTGAGGATTAGGTGTAGACTTTGTAACCATGTTTGGAATGGAAGCTATTCTAGAGTTAAAGCACATCTGTTGAAAATTCCTGGTTTTGGGGTGAAGTTTTGTCGAGTGGTGACAGTACATGTTCTTGAACAATTGAAAGCTGAAGTTGCTGCAGCCAGTGTTGTTGCTAACAGAACCTTGCCTAGAGATATCCCACTTCCAGTTGAGGGCAATGAGAAGAGGAAGAGAAGGGGTGTTTCAGCTATTGAATCTAGCTTCAATTTGGATGTTCGAAGACAGCTTGATGAACTAATAGCTAGAATGTTTTACACTGGTGGTCTGCCTTTTAATCTTGCACGTAACCCATATTTTAGAAAGGCTTTCATGTTTGCTACCAATTACTTGGACAGCCAGCATCATCTTCCTGTGCCGAAAGAAATTGGAGTACATATGGGCTGATCCATAGTTCATTGAGAAACAGGTTCGATTCTATTTCATTTTATTTGTCTTATTCATTATGATCAGTTGGTCACACATGTATGAATTTGGATTCCTAATACAAATCTACAATTTAAATTGTAGGCTAAATCCTGGGCGTGCTGAGGATTTAGTTTTCACACACCAAAACTTGCGTCTTCTTTCTAGAAAATCTGATGAATACCGCTGTGGTCCATCAGCAATGTGGGATGTTGGAGCTGACACTTTTGAAGCTGATTTTGAGGGTGGTGCTGATTTTCTTGAGCAAGCTGATCTATCACTGGATGAGCCAGAACTTGAAGAAAGATTGTTTGAAGATCTTGAGGCATTGGGTTTGACCGAAGATGCAGAATGAAATCTAGTTGTTGTCTCATGTCTGGTCTGTGGTCTATGGTCTGTTAGAATTAAAACTTAGAACTTGTGTAGCGTAGCGTATCGTTACACATGTTTTTGGGCTTTTGGCATGCTGGATTCATTGATTTGAGTCCAGATAAATTCTGGAGGAGGAAGTAGATGTTTACTTTAGTCAAAGTTGTTGAACATTAACTTCTAACGCCCTTAAATTGAACTGATCAGCTGCTGTCCATTCAGGCATTTCAGCATTTAATTTTATTTATAATATATATTGCGTATCGCCGTATCCGTATTTTTTTAGAAATGGCGTATCGCGGTATCGGCGTATCGCGTATCCGTATCCGTATCCCCGTATCAGGGCAACATAGCTTTTGAGTCATTCCAACTAGGACCATGTGCATCAGTGCATCAAACCCTTAAACATAAGGGAATCAGTTCAGTCGTTGGAAAGTTGACACCTTAGCCTATATAAAAGTTGCAAATCACAAGCGATGAATTCTTGAAAAGCAATACTTTAACAAACCAGGAGTTAAAGGGCGTATGAGCACAAATACAGATTTCACAAACCCTAATAATACACTATAGAAAGTAAAACGAAGCCAAGAACATAGGTCATGCATCGTACTGTTCTTGATACTCTTGCGTTGACTAGTTGAATTATATTTATACTTGAAAAACACACAAGAACATGTAAATTCCGTCAACAACAAAGGAAGGGGATCTAGAAAGCGATCCTAACTAAAAAATGAATCAAAACTGATCTACTAATGCACAGCTTAATTCAGACGCCTCTAACCATCCCGTAAAAACTTCGAAAACAAATTATCTGCCCATGGCTCCCCGGGAGAATCCACGCTAATCAGTGAGAATCTTCTGGGATGGAAACAGCAATACAGCATCGATCAACAAGTCTGAACATCACATGGATTTCTCGACATGAGCACCGGAACGCGCGCGCAAGTGTGAGATCCGCCAGAACCGTACGCCGAACTGCCCGATTCGGCTTCGCTCTCCCCGAGAGATGATCAATCTTGCGGCCAACTAGACAACCAGACGGCCGGAGCTAGAGCTCGGAGACACGCACCTCCTCGGGGGGCGAGTACCCCTCCGTCGAGACGGGGCAGCTTGCCCGGAGAGCGGCGGCGAACGGCGGCAGGCCGTACTCCAGCCCCGGGAACTGTCCCAAATCCTGCCCCGCGCCCTGGCGTGCAGACGCAGCAGGCGGCGCTAGCAAAGGGAGCAGCAGGAGCAGGGGAAGGAGGCGGTGGGTCATGGCGACGGAGGCAAGAGAGGAAAGAGAGAGGGAAGAGGAGTGAGCTTTCTTGGTTTTCTGGAGGGTCAGCTTTGGTAATCTTTCGAGGTTATACCGAAGTGTATTTGGGGAATGTGGATATTTTAGGGTTTATGGTTTCTTTATTATTATCTTTATTTTTACTATATTAAAACATTAGTTTCAACAATCCTACGTTATTTTTTTTAAAAAAAAGTGTCTTCATTTCTTGAAAATGAACCTGCTGTCCCTCCTAATCCTCCACGTGGCGGCCTCCTTCCGAGCCCCCACCCGTCCTGGCTCCCTCTATATCCATCCTCACCCCTCTCCTTCATTCTCTCTATATCCATGTCCATCCTCGCTTGTCTCCCGCAATCCAAGGAAGGATAGAGCTCAACCAATATTCTCAAATATAGCTGCATCGCATCACTTTCTCCACTGCCAGATCCATCCCTAGCTCCGCATGTGCAGGTGAGCTCCATCGCGGCGTGGTATGAGGCGGATGCGGTAGAGCGAAAGGTCGACCCCGTGCTCCGGCAGCGGCACGCGGAGGAGGCGGCCGAGCTTGAGCAGGACTTCGTGGGGTACACACGTCGTCTCGTCGAGAGGAGGGCACATACGCCAAATTTATAATCTTCAACAAACATGAGACCAAGGTGACCAAGGTGCGGGATGGGGATGGCGGGGAAGGGCGCATGGGTGGTGCCGGCGCCGCACGGGGGGAGGATGCATGAGGGTTAAGGTGCGGCCACTCGCTCACTATCGTCGCGCCCATCAAGGGCCATGGCCCGCGGCTCATCCTTTTCGGCGACGCCACCACCATCGAGGTTGGCGCTTCGTCATGGCTCCCCAGCATTAGTTCGGTGCTCCTTCCTTCGCATCACCTAAGCTTTCATCCTCGACTCTCGGGATTGCTCGTTGTGTGATCTAATGGCCACATGGTTTGGGTCTGACTGAAGGGCTCACGGGGTGACGAACTACGCGCACTCGTATGATGTGGAGAAGCAGAAGTGGACAAGGTACACACATCACAGTCCTCCGATAGGTCGAACTGTCGAAACCCTGATCATATGTTGGAGCCCAGTGTGGTTGATCGCTCCTTCGTTTCTAAATCTCACCTCTTGTCGCTTGACTATTAGCTTTATGGTTGTTTAATGGGCGATTTGGCTGCAATTCACCTCGATGGTTGTTCATGGTCAGATTTCCCCACTAGTGATAAAGTTGCAACCTGAGTTACCCTAGGCTGACATACTTGGATGACATTGCTACTGATGTTACTTTATGGTGAAAAATACTAATAATGCAATCAGTGAAGCACTATACAATACTCCAGCAACAAGTACATGTATTTATGTTAGAACATCTATTTAATCTTAGAAACACATCGTTTTTTTGTCTTTCTAACAATGTCTATTTTGTAAAGGAAAAGAAAAAATAGCAGAAACACTAAAAGGGATTTATACACTTGATCTTCTTCTTAGAGAGTAGAGAGACAATTTCTTCATATGTTGCTATTTCAAGCATGTCGAAAAAATGTGTGATATTTCGTTCTACTAAATTTCATCTTTTGTTAGCATGTCTGAAATTGCATCTACTACTGTATAACAGGGCTTCTTATTAAATCAAAACCTTTGAACACTGATCTTGTGCCAGCAACCACCTGCCATTTTCTGAAAAATCTACCAACTTTTGATCTTTGTCACATGTTCACATGTACTACTGCATACATAATTCTTCCAACTTGGACATGTACACCTATATTCAATGAACCTTCATCTTGTGCAGACCACTGAACTATAGCACACTTTTTATGTCTATAACAATACTACAACACCACTCTTTCTTCAACTGAAACATTTATAGCTTGCATCTACTGAACTGTACTGCTACTACTTGAACCACCTACACATGAGTTGCTCTTCTACCATCAACACCTTGGACCGGTGCAAAATACTAATAATGCAGTCACTGAAGGACTAGAGAATACTCCAGCAACAAGTACATGTAATTATGTTACTATGTTAGAATAGCTAATTAATCTTAGAAATACATCATTTTTTAGTCTTTCTAATAATGTCTATTTTGCAATTTAGATCTTCGGTGGCTATCAAGGTTCGTGGGGGAAAATCAGCACATAGCTTCAAATAAGAAGGCACTATTGGATCCAGAAATGCCCGCTTCATATTCAGATGTCCAAGTCTTGATTGTAGTCCACGGGATAAGCATATTAGTTAATAGGTATGTTACAATATTATATATTGTTAAACTTGTTATCTATCCTATTTGCTATCTACTCATGATGACATGTTCATATTTAGTATGTTTCAACCTATTGTCGTATTTGTGTTACCATTTTCTATATATGCATACAGATGAATTTGATTTATCTGTGACTTAGAAAGCGACATGTATGCTGGCTAAAGAAACAAATATCTCTACATGAGGAGTGTCAGAGTGCAAGAAGATCTCTAGGGATCAGGAGCCCAATTTCATATGTAAGCGCAATTTTTCATTCATTTTGATCTGTATTATAGAAATAACATGCTATTTACACCTCAAACAAACTCCTTGATTCATAGGAAATTTTGTTTCTTATATTAAGTTCCATGGAACCTATGGTTACAGATTTTATTGTGAACTCTGTTCAGATGCAAGTACGAGCGTCTTAAAAACAAATTAGCTTTTATTCTCATGCAACATGAAAAGACAGGAACATGGCACATAGATACATATACATAGTAGTGGAGGCCTTCCCACCTAAGAGCAAAGAATATTTTGTACAATGTCGACCTCACTTACTTCTTAGACTTTGTTTTATGATATTTGGCTTGCAGTTTAATTTGATTTGTATCAGTTGAGTTCTGCAATGATTGTTGTTAAAAAATTAAGATATTAAAGAAGGTAATATAAGTGTTGGGACCATGTGAAAGTGCATTCATCCCTTTTGTGAGTTTTGGTGATTTGGATAACAACACATTTAAAGGTCTAACAAGTTTGCTAAGTGTTGAACAGGAAATTCAGTATGATGAACATACTTGAATAGTGTATAATGATCAGTGAACAAAGTTCAACACAAGGTCAAATAACCAGTGAGACAATGCAAATGGATATAATATGGTCTCTATATTGGTTTGAATATATGGACAAGACCTGAGAAATCACTATGCATAAATATGATCATAATAGAGATTGAGGTGATTAAGAGGATTGGTCAAGCCAAAGTAAATAAGATATGAGGAACCGTGAATTGGCTTGACCATATTACTATTAGTCCATATATGAATATATGAGAATCAAACTGGAGCTTGATTGATCTTAGCAGTTATATCTAGATGACAATCAAGCAAGATTCACAATATTGAAGAAATGATTCTCTCAATGGATGCTCAATATGATGTGACTCAAGAATGGCTTGATATGGTGAAGATAGCAAGGAAAGGGCTTCGAGGAACTAAGCGAAGGTGAAGGCCAAGCGACGGCTTGTAGACCAAGGACCATGGCTAAGGTGAAGAAGAGAGTACTTGCACTAAGTCGATGAACTAATCAGCTATGAAGAGTTACAACATGTTGATGCATCAATAAGGTGACTTGAAGCCATGATTTGAACTCATATATGGTGAAATGGCACAAGTCACAGGCTCTATTTGTGTTTGCTTCAAAAGGTGAGACAAAGATGTTTGTGATCCTTATGAAGCAACATCATGGAGAAATCACACTTGAGACACCAATGACTCAAGGAGTTTACTTAATTATATTTTATTTGACTTGAGTATAGGAATCGTCGTACTATCAAGGGGGATCCATAAAGAAGGTTGGTGTTGGTACTAAAGCCCAAAATCCTTGATCTAAAACTTCCATTTTACCCTGGTTTCACTTCGGTTTTCTCAAAATCTGTGCAACAGTTCAAAAACCGGTTCAACCGGACCTAAAACCGGTTCAACCGGTTTCTGCACTGTTCCCCTCTGTCAGTGCCAGTCTGCCAGTCAGTCCTGTCAGAAAAAGTCGTGTGCAGATTTTTGGAAAACCGGTTCAACCAAATTTTGAATCCGGTTCAACCGAATTTGAAACCGGTTGAACCGAATTTGAAACCGGTTCAACCGAATTTGAGTCCGGTTCAGTCTCCGGCTGAGTCCGCCAGTGAACCGAAAACCGACTGGTGGAATCCGGTTCAACCGGTTTTAGAACCGGTTCAACCGAATTTCAGTCAGATTTCCCTAACGACCACCAGCTTTTGGGGCACCTTTATATACACCTCCCACACTCTTCCCCACGGCAGAGCACGCACCAAAACTCCATTTCTAACCTGAGAAACACCTCCCACTCTCTCTCACACACCTCTTGCCTCTCCCATTTCAAATCTTTGGAGAGAAATCTTTGAGTGAGTTTGAGAGCTGCGGTTTTTGTGCTTCATCTCCAAATCTCTCTTGCTCTTCTTCATTCGAGCTTTGGTACTACATCGAGTTCTTTGTGGATTCATTACTCTTGGAGCTTCTAGCTCCTAGACGACTAGGTGTCTCTTGTGAGTCTCCAAATCTTGTGGAAGACCACAAGAAAGTTTGTATTACCCACTCGTTTGAGCAAAGATTATTGTGTGGGCTTGACCTTTGTGGTCGGCAAAGGGAGGATTAGGGTTGAAAGAGACCCGGCTCTTTGTGGGCGCCTCAACGAGGAAGTAGGGCACCTTGGTGGTGTGACCGAACCTCGGGATAAATCTTGTGTCTCTTGTGTTCTTGCTCATTGTGTTTGTTTGTGTTCTTCGTTCTCTCACCATTGCGTGGAAGATTTGTTTATATCTTTTTGGTGTGCGGATTTTGAGAAGTGCCCTTCTCAGATCTACTACTTTGAACCCTGTGGATCATTTAGAACATCTCATTTCCAAAGTTAACTGGGTGAATTTCGAGATCAATTCAGTTTTACCCAGTTTGCTTCTAGTTTTTGTTGAAAAAGTTTTAACTTGCTATTCACCCCCCTCTAGGCAACTTTCAATTGGTATCGGAGCCTAATCCTCGTTCTAACGCTTAACCGTGTGAGGAAAAGATCATGTCGGGGGGACTTAGAAACGAAAGTGCTTCTAAGCTTGAAAAAGTTGAGGTTGCCTCGACTTCATCTTTTGTTGCAGATGTTGATCCTAGGGCAATAGATCTTGCCATGAGAATCGCCGAAAGGATGTTCCTCAAAATGAAGGAAGATGAGGCGAAGAACAAAATTGAAGAAGAAAATGATCGATGGAGACCAAACGACGAATCCACCTCTTCACAAGGTTCGTCTTTCAAATCCACTTCTCATATGTGCTTTATTGCTAATGGGAGTGACAGTGAAAGCGAAAGTGAGGATGAGGAGGAGCAAGAAAGTGATAGTGAAGATGAGGATGATCTTCAACAATTCTTCGCTCAGCTAAGCAAGAAACATCAGATGAGCTTGCTCAAACTCATGAAAAGAGCGGAAGAACAAAAAGAAATGCTTCATAAGCAAGAAGACTTCCTCATCAGAAAAATTGAAGACTTAGAGAAGTTGACCAAAGAGCATGAGAAGCTAAAGTGCTCTCATGATGATTTGGTCCAAAGGTATGAAAACATTTCAATTGAGCAAATTAAAATTGTTAATCATTCATCATATATTGCTCAATTAGAAAATAAAAATGCTATGTTCAAGAACACGATAGAAAGGCAAAATATTGAAAATCTAGCTTTGCAAGAAAAACATGATATGCTTGTGTGCTCTCATAATAAATTTATGGATTCACATATCATGTTAGAAATGGCTCATGAGGTTGTGTTAACTAATTTGAAATCATACCAACCTCACATATGCACATGTACTCAAGTAGAAACTATATTATCATGTGCTAACAAATGTTGCTCTCAAGAAAGCCAATCTTCCATTGAGCTAGAAATTTCAGGAATTAGTGATATTTCTATGACACAAGAAAATAAAGAGCTCAAGGAAGAAGTTGGAAGGCTAAGAAGGAGCTTAACTCTTTTGAAGGGAAAGTGTCATGCTCAACCTTCTCAAGATAACCGTGATAATATGGTGAAAAAGCTTGAGAAGGGGACAACCGTAGCATGCACAAAACCCCTTCAAAAGAATACCAAGCTTTCAAAGAAGAGCATGAGCAAAATTCATGGTAAGAAAATTAATGCTCATACTATTTGCTCTAACAATGTACCTATGTGCTTCAACAAAGAAAGATCAAAGAGAATCGATAGAAGGTGCTATGGATGCAAGGAGAAGGGTCATGAAATTGATTCATGCCCCCACATGAAGAACCAAGATCTTGCACGATCAAGAAAGATGACCATCAAAAGGGATGAAAACAAAAGGCAAATGCATTGCAAGGATAAGCACCGCATTTGCTACAATTGCCGTGAAAAAGGTCATCTATTCAAGGTTTGTCAAAAGGGTAAAACTCTTAAGCCTACCATGTCAATTCATTCATATTCACTTAGGAGACCCAAAAATGACACTTGTGCTAGAAAGGTAAGTAGTTCACCTAAAACTAGCACAAAGGCCATTTGGGTGCCTAAGTATTTATTAGCTAACCTTGGTGGACCCATCCAAAAATGGGTACCAAAATATACTTAATAAGTTTTGCAGGTACTCAGAGATGATATGAAGCTTTGGGGGTGCTTGAGCGGTTTAACTCAATTTTTATCTCAAGCTATCAATCTTACATTGTCTATCCTTTAAGATTGACCCAAAGATGAATTGAGTTGTTATATCACTAACTTCATATTCATCTCTAGCAAGAACTTGCGTTGTAGGGAATAAGGATTAACCTTTGTGGGAATCAAGCAAAAGGTCTACAACCAAGTGATATCCAAAGGATGGTAACAATTAATTCTTAAGTGCACATTGCTTTTAATTGGTATATTCCTTTGTGTCTTTTGTAGCCACATAGGAAAAATGAAGCACTTGAGAATGAACTTAAAAGATTTTACCTTGGTTTGGAAAGGATCTAATTATATGGTAGATTGCAAGTTCATATTTTTATATTGTGACAATCTACATGCTTTAAATTGATTGTATGTATCTTGTGGCATATTTCAAGTTAATCATCATATTATTGCCATGACCTAGACATAAAGAGTATTATCCCATGTTCTTAAATGAATAGAGTGCTAAGTAAGAAATTCAAATTCTTATAGCACTTACCAAATGAGGAATTCTCTATATGACTAGAGTTGTGAGACTAATGTTTCTATCTAAGTGTTTATGGAGTCTCACAACATGAAAATGTGTTTCCCAAATGGAGTGTGCCATTCAACATTCAAAGAAGATCGAACCAATACTATGTGATGTATTCATTCTTGTTTAAATTGGTTTTGAGTCTTCTACATTAATCACTCACCATGCTATAAATTAAACTTGCCATGTAAACTTAATTAAATAATCATGCTACTTTCATCTTTTTTACAATTGATGTTATGCATGATGCTTGTAAGGGTAATTTAGTTCATATCATGAGGTTTCCTTGTTTTAGTAACCTTCTTGTCATTCATATACTAGAGGTTGCTAAATAGGAAACTATCGCTTGTGTTACTAATACAATCTCTTTTAAGATATTTCATGGAAATTCATAAGTAGAGATTGTGCTCTTTCAATTGGTAAAATCACAAGTTTTAAAGGTTAATCTTCACCTAAAATAAAGATTAGGAATGCTCAAGGCAAAGGTATGGAACTAGTTGTTTCATTTGGTATGTGACCAATAATAGTTTCTTTCAAGTGACATTCTTTCAATTGGTAATAATCTATTCTATGGAAAGTAATGTCAATATGAAGGTTAAATTCCTTTGGCTTACATTTGTAAATTGGTGCATATTGTTAATTCACTCCTCCATGTGCATTAACTTAAAAGGAATTTAATTTATGCCTTTACGCCTCATAAATGATGATTTGTTTGCCATTCATATATAAATATCATCATTCATTAAATACTTCATTGTACTACTAATACCTCTTTTCAAAGTGCTTTTTTTACTAGTTTTAAAAGGAAAAGAGATAACAAGCTAAAGAAGGAAGTCTCCACAATTGAAGAAAAGAAGAATACTTAGATGACACCATCTCATATAGTAAGATCTTTCAATTGATATAACAAATGGTACAATCTATATGGTGGTAAGTATTCTTAGGCATAAGTTAATTCATTGCAAATTTTTCATGCCTTGACCAATATATGTAATGTACTCCTCTTGAGAATCTTCATTGAATTGAAAGTGCATTTGATAAGTCATTCAAATACTTGATGCACATATCTAGTGGGAGCACATTATATATATCTTGTGTCGTAGAGAATAAGATTCCCTTGAGTAAGCTATACTAAGACAATCCAAAATGGTAAATTTGTATCTCATTCATATGGATTGTAATCTTTGTTTTTTTAAATAGCTACTCTTGATGCAGTTTAAAATTCCCTTATCGTTAAATCTAAAAGTGCATAAGAATCTTTTTGTTGATATTCATGACATACATATGCACTAACATGGATATGATTTTTAAACTGTAAAAGGTACAATTAGTGATCCATACTCTCTAAAATTTGGAAACCTATATTTTGATATCTTAGAAATCTATTTCAATCGGTATCCATATGCTTCACATTCAATTGGATCACTAAGTTGTAAATTCCATGCATAACTTGTCTTTATGATATGAATGTTTGTGCGACTAACCTTGATAAGCTAGGTGTACCCAAGGTCAAGCTAGGTTCATCATCAAGAAGGCAACACAATGATGTATCAAAAAAAGGGAGAAAAGGCTCCTATTCTTAACTCTAGCTTTTATCTGTGTGATTAAATTTTGACTTGAAACCATGTAAGATGGTTGTCAAGTATATGTGGGTACTCAAGGCTCTTACTACTAATCTCAAAGGACCCAATTCAAATTGGTTACCAAGATATGAAGCTTAAACTTGTTTTGTAGGATCACTCCTTCAATGGATCAAGTTGGGTGCTCGATAATGAATGTATAAATCATCTTTGGAGATAGTAGCTAGGGTGGTAACAACTGAATCTCAAGTGCATATTATTTTCAAATCTTATCTTTTTGTGACTTGTGTAGCCACTAAGGAAAAAGAAGCACTTGAGGATATACATCAGATGTTGATTATGAAATAAAGGTCTAATTGGAAGTTGAATGAATATTATCATATGGTGAACAATCCAAAATTATGTGACGTATTCTCTATCTAGTTAATTTGGATTTGATTCTTCTATATTAGACACTCACCATAATATGGATTAAGTCATCCCTTTAGACTTCATTGAATAACCATGCATATTATCCATGTCATTCAAAATATATTGTGCATGAGGGTTCAAGGAAATTTAGTCCATATTATGATGTTTCTCTATTTTAGCAACGCGCTTGTCTTCCACATATAAAGGGTTGCTAAATAAGAAGCTAGTGCTTGTACTACTAATGTCATCTCTTGTGTTGAGTTTATCCATAGAAAATCTATGTTAAGAGATGGTGCTTGTTTTAAATTGGATAAATCACAAGCTTAAAGGATACTATTCAACTAAAGTAAGAAGAAGTTGATAAGAGGCCAATGTATGAAAACTTCCTCTCCTTCAGTTGTTTTAGTATTCTATCCTTAGTGGGATGTACCATAGTATAGGTTAAATTCCTTGCAATATAAAATATTCAATAGTGCATATAACTTTGACATCAACTATATGTGTGCACTAATTTAAAGGAATTTAGTCTATCCTTTTGGGTTTCAATAATGATGATTCACTTGGCATCCACATATAAGGATCATCATTTGTGAAACCCTCTCTTGTGTTTTTTTTAATGCTCTCTTTTCTAAGTGTTACAACGAGGTCCTTCCAAGAGCTTTCAAGATGGATTCAAAATCTACAAAAAATGAATGAAGTTCAAGATCACTTGGTTGGATGAAATCACAAAGAGAAAAGAGATCACAGTGAATCAAGAAGGGAGTTATATTTTTTTGTCAACCAAATAATGAAGATGTAGTGACATATTTATATGATATCCTTCATTATGAGGTTGAGGTTCATATTAGCATGCTTTACCCTCCAAGATTTCAATTGATATACTTTTAGTTCTTAAACTTTTAATTGGTTTAATTTTCATCATCTATGTAAAGCATGTTATGTTAAACCAAGATATAGTGCAAACATCTCCTTTAACCTCGTATTGTTAATGTGCATAAGTGTACTTTGTGTACTCTTGCATGCATAAATTGAGGAAGAGTTTAGCCTATATCTTGTGAGGCTAATGATTTCTTCAAGTTTATGTTTTGTAGTCTCACACCTTGGAGAACATCAAATGAGGATGAGTGGTTCCAAGGAAATGATCAAATATTTACCACATGTCACCCCATGGATTAGTTCTATTGGGGAACGATATGTGTTCTCTAGCATAAATTCAATTGTTTCAAATATATTATGCCTTGACCAAGATATATGATGAACTCCTCTAAGAATCTTAATTGAATCAAGTGCATGTTACAAGTAATTCGAGTACTTGATGCATACATTTAGGGGGAGCTCATTCTATATCTTGTGTCCTTAAAGACTAACATTTTCTTTTAGTGAATTTATGTAGTTCTTTGAAGAGAATGAGTTTCTCTTGATCGTTTAAAGAGGATAAGTTTCTCTTTGAAATGTCAAGCCTATCAAAAGCTAAGATAGAAATTCATGATTATAATGAAGACCATATGGCATGGAACAAAGGTGTGTCACTCCATGAACTATTGTATTACATTTGTGTATCTAGGCTCTTACAAGTTAGTGTATGCATGTATATGCAATATCTTAAGTCACATCATAAGGTTGCATATCATGTCTATTAGTATACCGTTTGATTATGAGTAATTCCTTAAATTGGTGCAATTTCATATTTTTATACTTTATTTGTACCAAGGTTCAAATTGTAGAACTTAATTCCCTGGCCTCACAAGTCCAAGTGCATAAGCTAAACAAGTATTCATCACTTGTATGCACACATTTAGGGGGAGAATGGTCTATAATTTGAATCTTTGAGACTAACTTCATTTTCAAGTCTATTGTGTGTGTAGTCTCAAATTAGAAAGGAATCTTCAAGCAAAGACAATCGCTTCCATTGCAAATTTTGATGGGTATCAAAGATTCTTTGTTCCAATAAATGTATCTTCTATACATTTCATAAGAGAATGAGTTTCTCTTGTATATGCTACTCCAACGTCATCTAAAATTGGTAAATATGTATCACATCTTTTTGGATTACAAATATCTGAAGTAGCATAGCTTATAGATTCTCTTGTCTAGAACTTAATTGATTAAATAGTGCACATGTTTCTTATGTTGCATGATTATGTTCAATTGATACTCCTTTTATGCCAATGGTACTTTAAGTTGCAAATAAGTACTCTCAACAGGTATCAATTGAATTCATATATATGTGTGCACTAAAACTTGAGGAGAACTTAGTGTAATATGCAATTAGTGATCTGATTATCTATCAAATTGTATCAATTGGTGGTTTTCAATTGATATTTTTCATACATAATCACTAGTTGTATAATTCATACTTGTGCAATTTTCATGCTACCTCTTGTTATGATAAGAAAATGCTAGGTGACATCTAGACTCCAGGTATCAAGATTTATCTTTTAATTAGTATGACAATATTCATTTGATATCTTGGACCTATGTCATAATTATGCCAACAAGAGATTGCAAAATGAACTCTAAATACAACACAAGTGTGGAACACCCCTTTGAAAAGGTAAAACACAAAGGTACATCACTTATGACACTTCTCCATTACCTTTGTGCCATCTAAGGACCCTCTTCATGATAGTGTGTTCACATCATGCTTACTCATAATTTCTACCCTTTATATTCTTCGTATCCTTTTTGGAGATTTATGACAAAGGGGGAGAAATTTTGCATTAAAGCTTACCTTCAGTCGTATGTAACTAAGTGTTGGAAGACTTTTAAGAAGGGGATATATAATTAACAAAAGGTGGAATCATAAGAAAAACATAAGATGTAGAAAGTTGATTAGTGCATTCTATGTTATGAGCATCACGTTTATTTTATGACACAAAGCACCCTATGAATAGTATGATATAAGTTGTCTTCACTCTTTGACCCAAATATGTGCTTTTGGCATTTGAGTACAAAATTGGTATTTTCAGAAATGCACATATTTAGGGGGAGGAAACTATATCATAGGATTCAAAACCTTATTTATCAAATCTTATGTAAGCTCAATCACCAAAAAGGGGGAGATTGAAAGTGCATTCATCCCTTTTGTGAGTTTTGGTGATTTGGATAACAACACATTTAAAGGTCTAACAAGTTTGCTAAGTGTTGAACAGGAAATTCAGTATGATGAACATACTTGAATAGTGTATAATGATCAGTGAACAAAGTTCAACACAAGGTCAAATAACCAGTGAGACAATGCAAATGGATATAATATGGTCTCTATATTGGTTTGAATATATGGACAAGACCTGAGAAATCACTATGCATAAATATGATCATAATAGAGATTGAGGTGATTAAAAGGATTGGTCAAGCCAAAGTAAATAAGATATGAGGAACCGTGAATTGGCTTGACCATATTACTATTAGTCCATATATGAATATATGAGAATCAAACTGGAGCTTGATTGATCTTAGCAGTTATATCTAGATGACAATCAAGCAAGATTCACAATATTGAAGAAATGATTCTCTCAATGGATGCTCAATATGATGTGACTCAAGAATGGCTTGATATGGTGAAGATAGCAAGGAAAGGGCTTCGAGGAACTAAGCGAAGGTGAAGGCCAAGCGACGGCTTGTAGACCAAGGACCATGGCTAAGGTGAAGAAGAGAGTACTTGCACTAAGTCGATGAACTAATCAGCTATGAAGAGTTACAACATGTTGATGCATCAATAAGGTGACTTGAAGCCATGATTTGAACTCATATATGGTGAAATGGCACAAGTCACAGGCTCTATTTATGTTTGCTTCAAAAGGTGAGACAAAGATGTTTGTGATCCTTATGAAGCAACATCATGGAGAAATCATACTTGAGACACCAATGACTCAAGGAGTTTACTTAATTATATTTTATTTGACTTGAGTATAGGAATCGTCGTACTATCAAGGGGGATCCATAAAGAAGGTTGGTGTTGGTACTAAAGCTCAAAATCCTTTATCTAAAACTTCCATTTTACCCTGGTTTCACTTCGGTTTTCTCAAAATCTGTGCAACAGTTCAAAAACCGGTTCAACCGGACCTAAAACCGGTTCAACCGGTTTCTGCACTGTTCCCCTCTGTCACTGCCAGTCTGCCAGTCAGTCCTGTCAGAAAAAGTCGTGTGCAGATTTTTGGAAAACCGGTTCAACCGAATTTTGAATCCGGTTCAACCGAATTTGAAACCGGTTGAACCGAATTTGAAACCGGTTCAACCGAATTTGAGTCCGGTTCAGTCTCCGGCTGAGTCCGCCAGTGAACCGAAAACCGACTGGTGGAATCCGGTTCAACTGGTTTTAGAACCGGTTCAACCGAATTTCAGTCAGATTTCCCTAACGACCACCAGCTTTTGGGGCACCTTTATATACACCTCCCACACTCTTCCCCACGGCAGAGCACGCACCAAAACTCCATTTCTAACCTGAGAAACACCTCCCACTCTCTCTCACACACCTCTTGCCTCTCCCATTTCAAATCTTTGGAGAGAAATCTTTGAGTGAGTTTGAGAGCTGCGGTTTTTGTGCTTCATTTCCAAATCTCTCTTGCTCTTCTTCATTCGAGCTTTGGTACTACATCGAGTTCTTTGTGGATTCATTACTCTTGGAGCTTCTAGCTCCTAGACGACTAGGTGTCTCTTGTGAGTCTCCAAATCTTGTGGAAGACCACAAGAAAGTTTGTATTACCCACTCGTTTGAGCAAAGATTATTGTGTGGGCTTGACCTTTGTGGTCGGCAAAGGGAGGATTAGGGTTGAAAGAGACCCGGCTCTTTGTGGGCGCCTCAACGAGGAAGTAGGGCACCTTGGTGGTGTGACCAAACCTCGGGATAAATCTTGTGTCTCTTGTGTTCTTGCTCATTGTGTTTGTTTGTGTTCTTCGTTCTCTCACCACTGCGTGGAAGATTTGTTTATATCTTTTTGGTGTGTGGATTTTGAGAAGTGCCCTTCTCAGATCTACTACTTTGAACCCTGTGGATCATTTAGAACATCTCATTTCCAAAGTTAACTGGGTGAATTTCGAGATCAATTCAGTTTTACCCAGTTTGCTTCTAGTTTTTGTTGAAAAAGTTTTAACTTGCCTATTCACCCCCCCTCTAGGCAACTTTCACCATGCTTCGTCGCCGAAGGTCCTGCAGGAAGAAACAGCTTCGGCTGAAGCTGTCTGTACGTGATGCCGAAGGGTGCCGTTCATGAAGCTTCGGAATTACAAACCGACTTAAAGATAGAATGACCTTTTAGTCCATAAGAGTTTGAGTCGTTGTTGTAAACTTTCATGAGGGGTATGATTGTAATTGCTCACAGGTTGTGTCCTGTGCCTATAAATAGTGAACAGTATTCCTTTACTGTTCACGGATTCCGGTAATTGCAATCACATCACTCGGAAATTATTGCTTGCCAAGGCAGAGGTATAAATGTATCTTAACATTATATTTGAATACATCAAGTTTATATAATATGTAAATGATGTTGTTTACTTCTAATTTACTTGTCTTTAATGCTTTATGTCTTGTGTTATTTTATTTTATCTCTGAAAGTTCAATTACGAAGATACAACCTTCGTAATTGTGTCATCATAACCTTCGTCCGAAGTTCATTAAATCCTTGGGGAAATAATGCTTCAGCGGACGAAGGACATTAATATTTAACATTTTATGTTGCCTTGTTCTTAATTCATAGCATTTGAGAACAAGTCCCTAACATTGGCGCCCACCTCCGGTGAACTCACTTCCACTTTTCTGAGCTGATGGCTTCGTTCAACATTCAAGCTGGAGCTGCTTCGGCTCCGAAGCTGGTACTTCCGATAACAGGCGGTTCATGCTCAGAGCCAGCCAACAAGAAGCAGAAGAAGGAGGAACAGAGAAGGGTACAGCACATCGGGGTGCAAGGACCCTTCATCAAGTCAAGATGGTCTCACATTCCTATTACCTTCTCCCAAGAGGATCTTCAACTCAAGGATTACCCACACAACGATGCTATGGTTATCTTTGTGTTATCAAAGGATTTCTGGTCCACAATGTTTTGGTTGATACAGGCAGTGCAACTGATATCATATTTGCTAAGGCCTTCAGACAGATGCAAGAGCCCGAAGATAAAATTCTTGATGCCACACATCCCCTTTGCGGCTTCGGAGGAAGGCAGATTGTAGCACTCGGCAAAATCTCAATGCCAGTAACCTTCGGATTTATCAACAACACGAGGACTGAACAAGTTGTGTTTGATATTGTTGACATGGAATACCCTTACAATGCAATCATTGGTCGTGGTACTCTCAATGCCTTCGAAGCAATTCTTCATCCAGCTTATCTTTGCATGAAGATACCTTCGGACCAAGGGCCCATTGCTATTCATGGAAGTCAGGAAGCCACCAGAAGGGCCGAAGGAAATTGGACAGACTCAAAAGCAATCCATAATATAGATGGAACTGAAGCTTGTGAGCAATACAAGTTCAGAAGGGAAAAGGCTGCTTCGGCTGATCAGCCGAAGCCCATGCTCTTATGCGAGGATATAGCAGAGCAGAAGGTGCTATTGGGATCTCAATTGTCCGAAGAGCAGGAGAAAACCTTGATAAGGTTTTTGTTCAACAATAAAGATGTTTTTTCTTGGTCAGCTAATGATCTTTGTGGAGTTAACAGGGATGTTATTGAGCACTCGCTCAATGTTGATCCATCCTTCAGACCTAGAAAGCAGAGGCTTCGGAAGATGTCTGATGATAAGGCCGAAGGTGCTCAGAATGAAGTGAAAAGACTCCTCAGTGCCGGAGTTATTAGAGAGGTAAAATACCCAGAATGGTTGGCTAACACTGTTATGGTGAAGAAGGCCAATGGTAAATGGAGAATGTGTATCGATTTTACTGATCTCAATAAGGCCTGTCCGAAGGACGAGTTTCCATTGCCAAGGATAGATTCCTTAGTCGATGCAGCAGCTTCATCAGAGCTTATGAGTCTGCTGGATTGCTATTCAGGCTATCATCAAATCTGGATGAAGAAGGAGGATGAACCGAAAACCAGCTTCATAACCCCTAGTGGGACATATTGTTACCTTCGGATGCCTGAGGGGCTTAAGAATGCCGGAGGAAGTTTCAGCAGAATGACAGCGAAGGTCCTCCATTCTCAGATAGGCAGGAATGTGCTAACTTATGTTGATGATATCATTGTAAAAAGCACGAAGCAAGATAACCACATTGCTGATTTACAGGAGACCTTCGCTAACTTTAGACAGGCAGGGGCTCCTTTGTTATTATATGAGGCAGCTTCGCACTCAGCGGTAAGTGCAGCACTTGTCCAGGAGAAGCTTGAAGGCCAAGTTAAGAGGCAAGCCCTAATATATTTCGTATCCGAGGTTCTTAGTTTATCAAAGAAAAATTATATAGAATTGGAGAAGGTACTGTATGCTGTTTTGATGGCCTCCAGAAAGCTTCAGCATTATTTTCAAGCTTACAACATAATTGTTCCTTCTTCGCAACCTCTGAAGGATATTATGAGAAACCGAGAAGCTACTGGAAGGATTGGAAAATGGGCTGCAGAGCTCAATGAATTTTGTATTGATTATGTCCATAGATCTTCGATTCAGTCCCAAGTGTTGGCAGACTTCATTGCTGACTGGACGCCAGGGGCTCAGGAGGAAGAAACGAATAAAGATGCCGAAGCATGGACAATATTTTGTGATGGGTCTTGGGGAACCTTTGGAGCAGGAGCGGCTGCTGTGTTGGTTTCACCATCCAAAGTTAAAACTTGTTATGCGACAAGACTTGATTTTAATTGCACAAATAATATCGCTGAGTATGAAGCTCTGCTCTTGGGTCTTCGGAAGCTAAAGGCAATGAGAATCAGAAGGGCCATTCTTAAAACTGATTCTCAAGTTATTTCTGGTCATGTTGACAAGAGCTATAAAGCAAGAGACCCGAAGCTTGAAAAATATCTAGATACAGTCCGAAGGATTGAGGCTTCCTTCGAAGGTTTCTCTGTCAAAAATATTCCTCGTGGAGAAAATGAATATGCTGATCTATTGGCCAAGTCAGCAGCCCAGGGGCTGCCTATAACTTCGGAAGTATTTTTTGAAACAATAAAAGCACCTTCGGTCGAGCTTCTTGAAAGAGCAATCCTTAACATATCCCCTGTTTATAGCGAAGATTGGAGAACTGAGATCATCTCTTTCCTTCAGGGTAATTTTTTTTCAGACGACGAAGCTTATAACAGGAGAATAGAAGCAAGAGCTCGACCATATGTCATAATAGAAGGGGAGTTATACAAGCGTGGAGTCTGTTCCCCATTGCTCAAGTGTTTATCCAGATCCGAAGGTATAGAATTAATGAAGGAAATACATGCAGGCCTGTGTGGATCTCACATTGGATCTAGGCCCTTGCTTGGGAAAGTTTTTCGCCAAGGATTTTATTGGCCAAAGGCAGCTTCGGATGCAGCGGATCTGGTCCAAAAGTGCGAAGGTTGTCAGAAATGTGCAAAAGATCAAAAGCAACCTTCGTCTTTAACCCAATTAATACAACCCACTTGGCCGTTGCAAAGGTGGGGCCTCGATTTACTAGGCCCATTACCACCAGCACAGGGGAACTTAAGATATGTAGTAGTGGCAGTGGAATATTTTTCCAAGTGGATTGAGGCAAAGCCCTTAGCTACAATAACTTCATTTACTATTCAAAAGTTTTTCTGGCAAAACATTTTTTGTCGCTTCGAAGTGCCGAAGGCTATTACTGTGGATAATGGGACACAATTTGATTCTGAAGCCTTCAGAGAATTTTGTGATCAAATTGGCACGAAGATCCATTTTGCATCAGTCCGACACCCAGAGTCAAATGGACTTGTCGAAAGGGCTAATGGGATCATAATGACAGGAATAATGAAGTCAATCTTCAATCAGCCCAGGGGAAAGTGGCCAGACGAGTTAATCAAAGTGGTGTGGAGCCATAACACAACCATGTCAAGGTCAACAGGCTTTACGCCCTTTAAACTATTGTTTGGTGACGAAGCAATAACCCCAGAAGAGGCCAAAGCAGGATCAATAAGGACAGTAGCTTCGGCAGAAGGCGAAGACGAAGCTGATTGCTCTGTAGAAAAAGATGCTATTGAAGGGATCAGACTTCAAGCTGTGGAAAACATCAATAAATATCAAGCTGAAACAATAAAATGGCGTGACAGAAAGGTCAAGCTGAAGAACATTGAACCAGGACACTTGGTACTTCGAAGAGTAGCCAATCCTGAGACAGTAGGCAAATTACAGGTGAAGTGGGAAGGCCCCTTTTTGGTAGTATCTTCGTCAAGACCTGGTTCCTACAGATTGAAGGATATGGACGACAACGACATTCCTAGGTCATGGAATGCGGATGAGCTTCGTCGATATTATGTTTAGTTTGATGTAGTTTTTTATATTCTTTTTTTGGCACCCTTTTCCTTTCCAAAGGGGGAGAAAGGTTTTTAATGGGGCCACAACATGTAATTTTCCTTATTTCAATTCTATGAGAGTGATATCCCCCCAAAAATGTAAATGTAAATGCAAAGGAAAAAAAGAAAAGGAGACAAGGAGAAGCTCAAAAGTCGTTCCTAAGGGAATGCAGAGCTTACAGCGAAAAATAAGCGCTGATTCCGCCGAAAGTAAAAGGCGAAGAAGCTCCTAAGAGAGGCTTACAGCGAAAAATAAGCACTGATTCCGCTGAAAGTAAAAGGCGAAGAAGCTCCTAAGGGAGGCTTACAGCGAAAAATAAGCGCTGATTCCGCTGAAAGTAAAAGGCGAAGAAGCTCCTAAGGGAGGCTTACAGCGAAAAGTCAACGCTGAAGGGCTATGATTATGGTTTTTTGAATATGTGTTTTGATATTCATTTGCACAATACATCTCATCATGTCATTTGCATTCATAAACATACATTTAGACATACATAGAATCATTATTATACCGCACAAAAAACACAGATGCTTCGGCAATGAGGAAAAACTTCGAAGGAAAATTTTTTTATGCTTCGTTGTGTACGAAAAGAAGGGAATGTGTTTTTCGCCTTCGGCTCAAAAGAGAAGTTTCGTCCACAACAAAGCAGATTGTACACAGATAGCAGAAACAAAAATATATTACAAGGTATGTACAAATTTACATGAGTTGTTCCATAACTATATTACAAGAGTTTCTCCAGAATTTTTGCAGGAAAGTATATTGTAAGCAACTATCAAGCTTCAGGCTAGGCTTCGTTAAACTTCAGCTTCGTCATTCTTCAGCTTCGTCATCCTGCGCATATCAAACAGCAGAATAAGAAAAGTGCAAATTTCAAGGAGAAGGTAAAAGTAACAAACATAAGTTTCTTACTGGCTTAAGATGACTTCGAGCTTCGTCACCTGCCATTTTTCGCCCGCCACTTACCCAGATCTGGGTCATGAATCTATTTCCAATGCTTCGGGCTAGGCTTGGGATATCTATCAGATCTGATGCTGACAAGCTGAAGTTTGGTCTGTTCACAATATTTCCATGCGTGCAGCCAGCCTTCAGAAAAGCAGTAGCTGTACCCCGAGAAGCTACCAGGGCGCAGAAGTCGGCGTGCCCACCAATAACTTCGTCAAGGGCATCAACCTCGCCTTCAATATATTCTAATGTGCTGGGCAGATTTTCAGCTGAAGGTGTAAATTTTGCAGAGCTGGCTCCGACAGAGTGAAACACATCCTTCAGCCACTGCACGCATCGGCTGCCGAAGCTTAGGCATTTCTCTTGAAGTTCTTTAAAGGATTTCTGCAAATTTGAATTTTTATCCATCTCAGTTTTCAGACTTGCTTCAAGATATTTCTTTTCTTGCTCAAAATTTTCTGACTGTTGGAGCAATTCATTCTTTAAGTTGTTATTCTCAGTTTGGGCTTCAGCCAAAGAACCCTCCATAGTCTGAATAGCAAAATCTTTCTTTTCTAATGCACCCTCGTGCTCTTTAACCATCATTTCAAGATCTTGGATGGTGAAATCCTTCTTTTTCAGATCAGCTTCGTAATTTTCAACTTTTTCAGCCAAATTTTGGATCACGGTTTTGTTCTTCTCTTCTTCGAGATCTTGTTGCATTTTTAGAACCTTACTTAATAATATGCTCTGTCGAAACGATCTTCGTCAGAAAACGACCTAAAAGATAATAATAATAATAATAATAATAATAATAATAATAATAATAAATAACAAAAATATTTGTTACCTTGAAGTTAGCATAAAGCAAGCTTCCGGCGATATGGTGTCGTTGGTAACGGCAGAGGTCCGCTTCTAGCTTCGGCAAACCAATGTTTTTGCAGAGAGTTTTAACAATTTTAGCTTCGCTGCGGTTTCGAAGGCACCTCAGTTTTCCTTCGTTAACCCCACCGAACAGTGTAGCCCCTAGCTTATATCCGCAGGCTATGGCACATTTTTTAAGCTCTGCTTTTTCAGCGTCTGTCAGTTCTTGCCCAAGTAAATCTTGAAATTCAAAATCTTCTTCCTCCAAAATGTCTTCAGCTTGCTTTTTCCCCTTTTCAGTAGCTGTGCTCGCCACGGCCACAACAGATTCTTCCTCAGTCATTTTTAGGAGTATGTTATCAATAGCTTCAAGTGTGACCTCCAGGTTCGGATCTTCTGTAGCCCCGGTTTCAGCCCCGGCAGCTTCGGTTGCGCCAGTTTCAGCTTCGAAGGTTTCCGCTCTGGTGGATTCGGCTGCGGCGCCTTTAGCTTCGGCGGTTTCGGCAGTCTGGTCAATAGCAATTCTTGATGCCGGTGTCGGTGACGGTGTCCCATGGATTACATCTGCTATTTGAATAATCCTTCGTTTTTTCGGCAGTACAGGACCTTCTTCTACCGAAGCTGCCTTGTCCTTCTGAAAAAACTTCGTCAGTTCTAGCGCCAGCGGACTTAGCTTGACAGGCAAGGGTTCAGTCATTACCTTCATGATCTCTTCTACTTCAACAGCAGAAGGCGTTGCAGGAGTATCTTCTTCTTGAACCAACGTTTTTGGTTCTGGAGTTGCAGTTTTCCTCTTTCTTGCAGTGGCCACCTTCGGCTCAGGGTTCAACTTTTCAGGGCTAAGTTTTTCAGAATCTTCCCTTTTCTTTTTGGCTACCTTGGTGACCTCTTCGTCAGCAGCGCTGGCAATTCTTTTTCGCTTCGGGCCTCCAGCATCCCCGCTCAGTCGACCATAATCAGCATATTCAAATCCTATAGCATCAAGCACCCTGTTCAGCCTTCGCTTCGGCCGGGTGCTGAAGGCTGCTGTCATCAGCTGGTCCTCTTTTTTAGAGTAATTTCCAAGAATTTCATTACTCATTACTTCGATTGTATCGAGCCATTCTTGGCAGGGTGCTTTAAAATATTTCTTAAACTTATAATAATAGGGCAGTCGGACAAGTTCCCCCTCTTTCTTTTCTCCTTTAAGCTTCGGCATAGTCCACTCCTTCATAGTTGGAAATACTCTGAAGCCCAGAAATTCCTGCACTAAATCTCTAGTGCCAATGTGTTCTGCAATAATTTTGAATTCAGCCAGTGCGGTCCAAGTTGGACCTTCTGCTTTCATATTACATCGGGGTCTGGTTTCTCCGAAGATCAGTTCAAGAGGGCTCTGTACCAGCTTCTCTTTGTCATCGTCAACTTTGACATAAAACCATTCTGACTTCCAGCCTGCCGGCCATTTGCTTCGGTAGCTAATCACAGGAAATTTTGTGTTTTTCCGATAGGCAAAATTATAACAACCAAAATTTTCATGCAACCCATCCTTTCTGGTCTTAGTCTGGTAATGCAGTTCATGTACTCGACAGAAGCTGTCGGCAAACAGCTCCACCACCTGGCTTCAGAGAGCCCAGATATAAATGCTAAGCCTGACAATGGCGTTAGGAGTCAGCTGGTGAAAATAGATCCCAAACTTTTGTAGCACATCAGAAATCATTCTATTTAAAGGAAATCTCAACCCAGCTTTTAGAAAACTCTTGAAAATAACTATTTCATCCTTTTCTGGCTTCGGGGTAGTTTCATGTCCCCCGAAGCGAATCAGCTTCTTCTCATCTTCACTGAAATAGCCCGACTTCACCATTTTGGAAAAATCAGCCTTGGAGATAGTCGACTTTCCGAAGTCCAAATGGCTAGGCTTGCTCGGTACTGCGATATGGTAATCACCGTCAGAATCAGCTTCCTCAATATCTTCTTGTTCCGCTTCGGCAGCAACTTGTTCTGTTTCGGCAGTGGGGATTCTTTCCGAGGTCACCAATCCGGATCGCTGCATTGCTTCGGAGATAGGAACAGTGTCCGCACCTTCGGCTTCGTCTCCCTCACGCTCAACTCTAGCAGTAGAGCGCACTCTGGCCATTTAATTTTGAACTTCTTGAAAGATTTCTTAGGAATTAAATAACCGTTTCTCCCGAAGCTTTTCCTCTGACGAAGTAGGCACCAAACTGCAGCTTCGTCTGAATGCGATAGTCAAGCTTCGGCTATGGTTAAAATTTTTGGCAGCAAAACAGTGCAATAGCAATGAATGCTGTGGTAATTTCACACCTACCTGTCTGTTTATATAGTGCTGCAGGTAAGGAGGTGAATCGTCAGGATTTTTACACCAGACAAACAGCTGCTCGCACCCGCTGCGTGGTGGGCCACAAAGACCAAAATAGTGAACCTGCATGGTGGGACCGCTACGCGCTCGGAAACTGTATTGTTTCTCGACAACGAGCTCACGGAAGGTGTTTTTCGGACCTTCGGCTTCCTGAAGCCTAAGAGACTTTTTTCACGGATCAAGCTCGTTACGAAAAACGATCTAGCACCGCGAAGGGGCTACTGTTGGGACCATGCTTCGTCGCCGAAGGTCATGCAGGAAGAAACAGCTTCAGCTGAAGCTGTCTGTACGTGATGCCGAAGGGTGCCGTTCATGAAGCTTCGGAATTACAAACCGACTTAAAGATAGAATGACCTTTTAGTCCATAAGAGTTTGAGTCGTTGTTGTAAACTTTCATGAGGGGTATGATTGTAATTGCTCACAGGCTGTGTCCTGTGCCTATAAATAGTGAACAGTGTTCCTTTACTGTTCACGGATTCCGGTAATTGCAATCACATCACTCGGAAATTATTCCTTGCCAAGGCAGAGGTATAAATGTATCTAAACATTATATTTGAATACATCAAGTTTATATAATATGTAAATGATGTTGTTTACTTCTAATTTACTTGTCTTTAATGCTTTATGTCTTGTGTTATTTTATTTTATCTCTGAAAGTTCAATTACGAAGATACAACCTTCGTAATTGTGTCATCATAACCTTCGTCCGAAGTTCATTAAATCCTTGGGGAAATAATGCTTCAGCGGACGAAGGACATTAATATTTAACATTTTATGTTGCCTTGTTCTTAATTCATAGCATTTGAGAACAAGTCCCCAACAATAAGTGTTCTTTGTTTTCATGTGATTATTATGCATTAATATTTTTATCAAATAATGTGTATGTCGTCGCAACGTATGGTCAGCTAACTAGTCATTGATTAATATTTCACTTCGGTGAAGAGGGGAGAACAATGTCGCTAGCTTCTTGCTTTCGCCATGGACTACAAATTTTTGTTTGAAACACTAATCGTACTAAGGCCATGTTTGGGAATAAAGTTTTTGAAAACCATAGTTTTAAAAATACTACAGTATACTTTAATCATGATAATATGATATATTAAAATACTATAGTTTTAAAAACTAAGGTCCAGACCTTAGTTTAAAATACCTTAAAACAATTAGAATATTTGCAATCTTCAGTTTTGAAAATAGAGATTTTAGCTAGATTGACGAACATCATTCTATATATAACTATTTTTCTAAAGATAATACCATCCACATATATCTAGACTAAAAGGGTATTGTTGTCATGCTTCAGAAGAAAAAGAGTTTTGTCCACAGAACCCATTTTAAAACCCTTAGTAAGCAGCAAAAATTTCAAACACTCATACCATAATCTAGGGGCTTGTTTCAAACCATACAAAGCTTTTTGGAGTTTAAAAATATGGTTTGAAAACTTGGAACTCTAAAAAACAGGGGCTGCCTCACATAGACCTCTTCCTTTATATACCCATTCAAAAATACAGTTTTGACATCCATTTGAAAAAGCTTGAAACCCTTTTGAAGCAGCAAATGCTAAAAGGGTCCCAATGGCCTCTAAATAGGCAATAGGGGCAAAGGTCTCATAATCAATACCCTCTTTTGGCAATGACCTTGGGCAACCAATCTCGCCTTGTTTCTCACTACCAACCCAACCTCACTCTGTTTATTTTTGAAAACCCATTTGGTACCGATTGGAAGGCAGTTAGAAGGAGGTGGCACCAAAACCTAAACTTGATTTCTCTCAAAATTTTCAAACTCCTCATGCATAGCATTGACCTAGTTAGGATTAGACAAAGCGTGTCCAACAACTCGGGACTCAGAAGAAGCAACAAAAGCTGAGTGATCAAAGTGGGACATCTGTTGATACCTTTAGCAAGTGACTCGCTCATCAATCTCACCAATCATCTATTGAGGAGGGTGATCGCGCTGAACATGTCGTAGAGCTATCCTCGAAGAGGTGGCCTCCCCCTCAACAGTAGCTTCAACTCCTCTAGTATCAGCAAGTACTAGCTCGAGCGGACCCCAAGTGATAGAAGAAGAGGGGTCGAGTCCGTTAGCCAAAGTAGTGGAAGCAGACTCGATTGGGGCAGCTGGTGGAGTCGGTTCGGGATCATCCGAATCGGCAGCATCGTGCTTCTTCTCCATAAATATGGTCTATCCCATCTGATCTAGACCCGCAGGCTCAAAGACAAGGGATGGACAAGGTGCAGTCTCATCGAATGTAACCACACAAGTCTCCATGATGTGGTTAGTCTCTCGGTTAAGAAACTATAAGTGCAATCAAGCTCTAACTGTGGGTTTTGGTGATAATGATCATACAATTTTAGGTCTAATCCGTTTACTAAGCAATGTGACAGAAAAAGCATCAAAAAGGGAGAAAACTTATGGCAAAGGAGGGACCTCAAGAGTTTATAAAATTTGTTGTACATTTCATTTACTTCACTAGTGTAGAGATGTTGCACTATAAAGGTTCTATGAGTTTGACTGTTGTTCTCGGTTCTCCAATGCTCAATCTCCACAACACATCTCTACCTAAGCCTAGTTAGCTAGTGTCAAAATCTCATATAAATCTAATTAGTTTGGCCTGCGCGGCATTGCTGGGCATATGCGCGACACTGTCGTGCCCTGGCACTGTCAGACATTAAATGGTCGTTGGAACTTATGGCAAAGGAGGGACCTCAAGAGTTTATAAAATTTGTTGTACATTTCATTTACTTCACTAGTGTAGAGATGTTGCACTATCAAGGTTCTGTGAGTTTGCCTATTGTTCTTGGTTCTCCAATGCTCAATCTCCACAACACATATCTACCTAAGCCTAGTTAGCCAGTTTCAAAATCTCATATAAATCTGATTAGTTTGGCCTGCGCAGCATTGCTGGGCATATGCGCGACACTGTCGCGCCCTGGCACTGTCAGACATTAAATGGTCGTTGGAAATGTAAAGTCTTGCTTTGACTATTCTACATGTTTCCAACAGTAACCTGTTGCGTATCCTGACACCTAGATATAGCAATTAGGGTTACTTGTACCCCTTGGCCCCTTTGAATCTTCCACTTCCTCACTTGCCCCACTTTGGCTCAAATTTTAGTTGCTTCTTCTCCAAAGCTGATGGAAAACCCCAAGAACAACAAGAACCCTAGGGTTTCCTCGGTCCTTTCATTTTGAGCATTGGAGCTTCTCAAGGCTGGCACTCTCCCATTGAATCTTGGAGCTTGCTCCTAGCCGACGTGTGGATTTCTCCTTGAGCTGCAAGATTGTTGCAGCCTTGGTATGTTGTAAGTTTCCCTAATTCATAGTGAATAACCTCTCATACTAAGAGCAAGAGCTCTTGGCTTGAGATCGAGGAAGGGTTTGTGTAACCCTTGGCCTTAGTGGCTTTCTTCAACAACGTGGAGGTAGGCAAGCCTTTGTGGTGAGCTAAACCACGGGATAAATACATTGTCCATGTGTGCTGATCTGAGTTGCTCATTTGAGTAGTTAGGGTTTAAGTCATGCTCATTTGAATCCCTCTCCATTCTATTCAATCTGCTTACTGTGCATCGCTTGGTTGATCTTCATATTCTGAAAAGAAGTAGGAAATCATACCAATTTCTATCTGTAAAAGTTTGGCTGTGTCTAGAGCCTTTTAGGTTGTTTGGCAGTGCCGAGCTTAAGAGCAGCACTACTGCTCAAGCTTTTAACAGTTTCTTGAGCTAAAAATTTATAGGTACCTTATTCACCCCCCTCTAGGCATACCAGATCCTTACAAAAACACGATAAGCATGAGAATATATTGCATAACCCAGGAAAACCCCACTAGAAGATCGAGATTCAAATTTGTACAAATTTCCCTGTTTCAGCATAAATCATCTGCAGCCAAACACCCTAAAATGACTAACCTTGGATGGTCGTCCAATCCACAACTCATAAGAATTCTTGTTCAAGAAAGCTCAAAGAAAGATGTGGTTCGACACATGGCAAGAGGTATTGATCACTTTGGCCCAAAATCGCCTAGGAGTCCTATGCTCATCGAGCATCGTCCTAGCCATTTCAACAAGGGTCCGATTCTTGCGTTCAATAATGACATTCTGCTGAGGCACATATGTAGAGGAAAATTGATGCTCAAGTCCCAAAGAAGCACAAAAGGTCTCAAAATGAGGATTCTTGAATTTCATGCCATTGTTACTTTGAATCGCTCTCATAGCATTTTTGGGAAACTCATTTTGCAACCTAAGAATCAAATCTCAAGTATGAGTAAAAAGCCTCGTCCTTTGCCTTCATGAAGAACACCCAAGAATAGTGAGAGAAGTCGTCAACGACCACAAGCACATACCACATCCCCCCAAAAGAGCAAACCCGAGCTAGACCAATAGTGTCCATATGAAGCAATTCGCCGGGTTGTGAAGTCATCACCTTGGCGACTAGGGAATGGGAAGCAGCAACCATCTTACCGTGATGACAAGGGTGATAGACAAGATCTATCCCAAATTTCAACTTTGGCAATCCTTGGATCTGGCCAAGTGAGCTCAGTCTACACAAAAGATTGAAGCTCAAGTTACCTAGCCTCCTATGCCACTTCCAAAGCGAAGAGGAAGATCATGCCAACAAACATCGAGAAGGGACAAAAGAATGTGAAAAATCAGTAAGAAAAACTTGACCAAAGGGGAAATCCGACAATCAAGATCTGTAAGTCACCTAGAGGGGGGCTGAATAGGTGGAAACTGAAATTTACAAACTTTAAGCACACTTCAAGCCGGGGTTAGCGTTAGAATAAAATCCAAGTCCGGGAGAGAGAGGGGAAAACAAATCAACCAAGAAAATAAAGCAGATGACACAATGATTTGTTTTATCGAGGTTCGGTTCCAAGGAACCTAGTCTCCGTTGAGGTGGTCACAAAGACCGGGTCTCTTTCAACCCTTTCCCTCTCTCAAAATGGTCACCTAGATCGAGTGAGCTTTCTTCCTTGATTTCCCGGGTCACTTAGACCCCGCAAGGACCACCACACAATTGGTGTCACTTGCTTTGCTTACAAGGCTTTGAGAGTTAGAATGAGAGAAAGGAGAAAGCCAACTAAGCAACAAGAGCAACAAAGAACACATGACGATCTTCTCACAAGTCCTAAAATACTAGAGTTGAATTGTGGACTTTGATCGGATTGGAGGCTTTGATTTGTGTCTTGGAGAGTTGTATTTTGCTCTTGTATTGAATGAGTAGTGAATGCTTGGATGGTTGGCGTGGAGGTGGTTGGGGGTATTTATAGCCTACAACCACCAATTCAACCGATGGGGCAGACTGCTGTCGATGGGCGCATCGGACAGTCCGGTGCGCCAGCCACGTCACCCAACTGTTAGGGTTCTGACGGTTTCGACCGTTGGAGCTTTGTCTTCATGTGGCACCGGATAGTCCGGTGCCGCACCGGACAGGCACTGTTCACTGTCTGGTGCACCTTCTGGTGGCTGCTCTGACTCTGCGCGAACTGTCCGCGCACTGTGCGTTGTCAGATGACCGTTGGGGTCGACCGTTGGGCTGGGTAGCCGTTGCTCCGCTGGTGCACCGGACAGTCCGGTGGCACACCGGACAGTCCAGTGAATTATAGCGGAGCGCGGCCTCAGAAACCCGAAGGTGAAGAGTTGGAGTCGATCGACCCTGATGCACCAGACACTGTCCGGTGGTGCACCGGACAGTCCGGTGCGCCAGACCAGGGTACTCTTCGGTTTCTTTAGCTCCTTTCTTTTTGAAACCTAACTTGGTCTTTTTATTGGTTTGTGTTGAACCTTTAGCACCTGTAGAATATATAATCTAGAGCAAACTAGTTAGTCCAATTATTTGTGTTGGGCATTCAACCACCAAAATTATTTATAGGAAAAGGTTAAACCCTATTTCCCTTTCAATCTCCCCCTTTTTGGTGATTGATGCCAACACAAACCAAAGCAAATATATAAGTGCAGAATTGAACTAGTTTGCATAAGGTAAGTGCAAAGGTTGCTTGGAATTAAACCAATTTATAGTTTTACTAGATATGCATGGTTGCTTTCTTTTATTTAACATTTTGGACCACACTTGTACCACTTGTTTTGTTTTTGCAAATTCTTTTTGGAAAATCTTTTCAAAGTCTTTTTTGCAAATAGTCAAAGGTATATGAATAAGATTTCGAGAAACATTTTTTAAGATTTGAAATTTCTCCCCCTATTTCAAATGCTTTTCCTTTGACTAAACAAAACTCCCCCTGGATGAAATTCTCCTCTTAGCTTTCAAGAGGGTTTTACCAATTTGAATAAGATTTAGATACCAATTGAAAAATTCTTGAAGGTAAACATACCAAAATATATTAATTGAAATTTTTTAAATTGGTGGTGGTGCGGTCCTTTTGCTTTGGGCTTAATATTTCTCCCCCTTTGGCATTAATCACCAAAAACGGAGTCTTTTGAGAGCCCTTTTACTTTCCTCTCCCATTGGTACAAGTAAATATGAGTGAAGATCATACCAATCGAAGAGTGGTGTGAAGTGACTGCGAAGAGTAAACGATACTGATAGAGTGGAGTGGAAGCCTTGTCTTTGCCGAAGACTCCATTTCCCTTTCAATCTACGACTTAGCATGGAAATACACTTGAAAACACATTAGTCATAGACATAAAAGAGATATGATCAAAGGTATATAGATGAGCTATGTGTGCAAAGTGTCAATCAAAGTTCCGAGAATCAAGTATATTTAGCTCATTCCTAAGTTTGGTAAAGGTTTTCTCATCTAGTGGTTTGGTAAAGATATCGACTAATTGTTCTTTGGTGCTAACATAAGTGATCTCGATTTCCCCCCTTTGTTGGTGATCCCTCAAAAAGTGATACAGAATGTCTATGTGCTTAGTGCGGCTGTGTTCAATGGGATTATCCGCCATGCGGATTGCACTCTCATTATCACATAGGAGAGGGACTTTGCTCAATTTGTAGCCATAGTCCCTGAGGGTTTGCCTCATCCAAAGTAATTGCGCACAACAATGACCTGCGACAATATACTCGGCTTCGGCGGTTGAAAGAGCTACTGAGTTTTATTTCTTTGAAGCCCAAGACACTAGGGAGGGATCTCCCCAGAAACTGACAAGTCCCTGATGTGCTCTTCCTATCAATTTTACACCCTGCCCAATCAGCATCTGAATATCCTATTAAATCAAAGGTGGATCCCTTGGGGTACCAAAGACCAAACTTAGGTGTATAAACTAAATATCTCATGATTCTTTTCACGACCCTAAGGTGAACTTCCTTAGGATCGGCTTGGAACCTTGCACACATGCATACATAAAGCATAATATCCGGTCGAGATGCACATAAATAGAGTAAAGATCCTATCATCGACCGATATACCTTTTGATCTATGGATTTACCTCCCGTGTCGAGGTTGAGATGCCCATTTGTTCCCATGGGTGTCTTGATGGGCTTGGCATCCTTCATTCCAAACTTGGTAAGTATGTCTTGAATGTACTTGTTTTGGCTGATGAAGGTGCCTTCTTGGAGTTGCTTGACTTGAAATCCTAGAAAATACTTCAACTCCCCCATCATAGACATCTCGAATATCTGTATCATGATCCTACTAAAATCTTCACAAGTAGATTTGTTAGTAGACCCAAATATGATATCATCAACATAAATTTGGCATACAAACAAATCCTTTGCAATTGTTTTAGTAAAGAGAGTAGGATCGACTTTACCGACTTTGAAGCCATTAGTGATAAGGAAATCTCTTAGGCATTCATACCATGCTCTTGGGGCTTGCTTGAGCCCATAAAGCGTCTTTGAGAGCTTATAAACATGGTTAGGGTACTCACTATCTTCAAAGCCGTTGGTACACCTGGAAACTACTAAGCTAACATATCTTCCTCAGGCAATTTTTCTGTTTATGATGTCAAACTCAAAAGAAAAATAAAGTTGAAAATTAGAAACTTAGAATACATTCTAAATTAGGTGCTCGAAGTGCCTAAAGTTTTCCCTTCAGAAAAGGTCAAATAGGAAATGAAATAAAATGAAGCTACATAATCCATCCATTCCAAATTATAAGACATTTTAGTTTTCCTAGATACACAACTTTTGCTAGGAGGTTGCTCAACATAGACCTCTTCCTTGATTGGTCCATTGAGGAAGCCACTTTTCACGTCCATTTGATAGAGCTTAAAGCCATGGTAAGTAGCATAGGCAAGTAATATACAAATTGACTCAAGCCTAGCTACGAGTGCATAGGTTTCACCGAAATCCAAACCATCGACTTATGAATATCCCTTGGCCACAAGTCGGGCTTTGTTCCTTGTCACCACACCATGCTCATCTTGCTTGTTGCGGAATACCCACTTGGTTCCTACAACATTTTGGTTAGGATGTGGAACTAAATGCCATACCTCATTCCTCGTGAAGTTGTTGAGCCCCTCTTGCATTGCCAGCACCCAATCCGAATCTCTTAGTGCATCCTCCACCCTGTATGGCTCAATAGAGGACACAAAAGAGTAATGTTCACAAAAATGAGCGACTCGAGATCGAGTGGTTACCCCTTTATGAATATCACCGAGGATGGAATTCATGGGGTGATATCTTTGAATCGCTTGGTGGACTCTTGGGTGTGGCAGTCTTTGACCCTGATCATCTTCCTTGTCTTCATCAACTTCATCTCCCCCTTCCTTGTCCTCCTCTTGAGGTGGCTCATCCTCTTGATCTTCATCTTCATTGTCTTGAGCCTGATCCTCATCTTGAGTTGGTGGAGATGCTTACATGGAAGATGATGGTTGATCTTGTGCTTGTGGAGGCTCTTCGGATTCCTTAGGATACACATCCCCAATGGACATGTTCCTAAGCGCGATGCACGGAGCCTCTTCATCATATAATTCATCAAGATCAACTTGCTCGATGAGGAGTTCATAAGATGTCTTCTTGAGGATTCGGTGAAGGTAGAGCTGGTTGATGGAGTATAAGGCGATGTTAATTGCCTTAGCCCAAAACCGGTCCGGAGTCTTGTACTCATAAAGCATGGTTCTTGCCATGTCCAATAGAGTTCTATTCTTCCTCTCCACTACACCATTTGTTGGGTGTGTAGGGAGAAGAGAACTCATGCTTGATGCCCTCCTCCTCAAGAAAGCCTTCAATTTGTGAGTTCTTGAACTCCGTCCCATTGTCGCTTCTTATTTTCTTGATCCTTAATCCGAACTCATTTTGAGCTCGTCTCAAGAATACTTTTAAGGTCTCTTGGGTTTGAGATTTTTCCTACAAAAAGAACACCCAAGTGAAGCGAGAATAGTCATCCACAATTACAAGACAATACTTACTCTCGCCAATGCTTATATAAGCGATCGGGCCAAATAAATCCATGTGGAGTAGCTAAAGCGGCCTGTCGGTCGTCATGATGTTCTTGTGTGGATGGTGGGTACCAACTTGCTTTCCTGCTTGGCATGCGCTACAAACCCTATCTTTCTCAAAATGAATATTGGTTAGTTCCAAAATGTGTTCTCCCTTTAGAAGCTTGTGAAGATTCTTCATCCCAACATGGGCTAGTCGGTGATGCCAGAGCCAACCCATATTAGTCTTAGCAATTAAGCAGGTATCGAGTTCAGCTCTATTAAAATCAACTTAGTATAGCTGACCCTCTAATACTCCCGTAAAAGCTACTGAATCATCACTTCTTCTAAATACAGTAACACCTATATCCGTAAAAAGACAGTTGTAACCCATTTTGCATAATTGAGAAACTGAAAGCAAGTTATAATATAAAGAATCTCCAAGAAAAACATTGGAAATGGAATGGTCAGGTGATATAGCAATTTTACCAAGTCCTTTGACCAAACCTTGATTTCCATCCCCGAATGTGATAGCTCGTTGGGGATCTTCATTTTTCTCGTAGGAGGAGAACATCCTTTTCTCCCCTGTCATGTGGTTTGTGCATCCGCTGTCTATTATCCAACTTAAGCCCTCGGATGCATAAACCTGCAAAACAGTTTTAGGCCTTGTTCTTAGGTACCCAAACAGTCTTGGGTCCTTTCACGTTAGAAACAAGCACCTTGGGTACCCAAACACAAGTCTTGGAGCCCTTGTGTTTGCCCCCAACATATTTGGCAACTACTTTGCCTGATTTGTTAGTGAGCACATAAGAAGCATCAAAAGTTTTAAATAAAACATTAGGTTCATTTTATGTAGTAGGAGTTTTCTTTTTAGGCATTTTAACATGGGTAGAATGCCTAGAGCTAGATGCATCATTCTTGTACATAAAAGCATGATGGGAAACAAAATGAGACTTCCTAGCATGAATTGTCCTAATCTTATGCTTAGGATAACCAGCAGGATATAAAATGTAACCTTCGTTATCCTGAGCCATGGGAGCCTTGCCCTTAACAAAATTAGACAATCTTTTAGGGGCATTAAGTTTGACATTGTCTCCCTGTTGGAAGCCAATGCCATCCTTAATGCCAAGGTGTCTCCCATTATAGAGCATGCTCCTAGCAAATTTAATTTTTTTATTTTCTATCTCATGCTCATTAATTTTACTAGTTAGTTGTGCTATATGATCATTTTGTTGTTTAATTAAAGCTAGGTGATCATGAATAGCATCAACATTAATGTCTTTAAATCTAGTACAAATAGCAACATGTTCAACAGTAGATGTAGAGGGTTTGGATGTGGCGGAACCGCCCGAATTATTCCAACTTAAGTGCCTAAGTCCCACCTTAAAGGCTAGACCACACTTAAATATGAATAAAACGTCAGTCCCTCGGATCTAGTCCGACGAGGCCACTAACAGGATCAAGTACCACGTACTCACTCGAAGGTGAGGCACAGAGCAAATACAATAAAGCGTAAAACCATACATTAATGAGTATTTAATTTATTACAACATCATTAGATTTATCAAAAGTAGTGATCATTGTTCAGAATGCAGCGGAATATAACTAACGGTAAATAATCGGAGGGATGGGGAAGCCTGGCCCATCACTCCTCATGCTCCTCCTCTTCCGAGGTAGGGTCCCACTCGACTGTCCAACCTGGTGGCAAGATGGACGGCCAAGTCACTCCAGCAACCATGTCCTCCAGAGAACCTATAAAAATTATGCCACAAGCAAGGCTGAGTATACTAATACTCAGCTAGACTTATCCGGTGTGAGGAGTCTACTCCTCTACCTCTAGACATGCAGATGTTTGGCTGAGGGGTTTGGTTTGCCAAAAGCACTAGCTGAGTCTAAAATCAAGTTTAGCTTTTCAAGTTTTAGTGTGACTCTCATAAGACTAAATGTGTATCTATCTAATCATACATGGTATCAAGCATTTAGCAATCAACATCTTTTGCCAACTCAACACATTTCCACATGTTACTCAATGTAGCAGCATGGATCAAGCAGTCTCATTAGCTGCGAGAAGCAGACGATTTGAACCGAGTTTTTAAACCTTGAAAGGTAAACCTAAAAACATGATGTGGCGAGGCACTCCGGCCCCACACACATCAACCGTCCCCATCGATTCCCCGTCAACAGATCAGGGCTCACCGCCTTGGCGTACAATGCCTCACTAACCCTGACTGCCGTCGTGCAGTGATCGCACTTGTACCCACCATAACCGGAATGGGAGACCACGTCTCCGGTCGCGTGAGGGGTAAAGTCTGCGGGCAGGTTCACTCAGGTACTAGGCTTACCGATTTACCATATTTCTCGGCATGTGTTTAGTACGTTCAAACGCTTGACACACGGTACCACACCTTAATCCTTATTCCGATTTCCGTCTCGTAGACAACCAATCCCCATGGATCGTTGTCCACAGACCATCATCATTACGATATGAAAATGGATACAACCAATTCCCGACCTCGCGCGAGTGCTAGAAAAATCACTCGACTTCTACCGAGATTCCTAATTAGTAAAGCAGCTACTCGACCTAGCATACTAATATCCATCACAAGGGAAAACCTGAGTTCATGTAACTAAGGTTTCAGTCAACTCCCACACTTAAGTGCACAGTACAAGCCTACAAACATTAAGTGCAGTAAAATAGCATATAGAATAGGTTATGCATAAAACCGGGGCTTGCCTTCCAAAGCTGGGGCAGGCAGATCCTCGATGGCAGGCTCTGGTGCTGGCTCCTAGGGTACCTCCTGAGCAACTCCTTGCTCCGGAACGAGGAAGTACTCCCCGTCAGCGAGATTACAGTCTATCTAATGCAATGAATAAGATATATGCATATTAATGATAGGGCAATTTGTAAATGCTATGCATAGTAAAACTATACTAATTTAGTGGTATACTAGGGTTCTCGTTGGTTATCCTTAAGGGTTTTATACCTTCATTTTGGGGTTTTGAATGAACTTACAATCTTTAATTACATCTTTAGGTTTTATGGGATTCTTAGAAGGTTTTAGTTGTACATTATCTAGTTCTCCCAAAATTCCCATTTTTCTTCCTATTGTGCTTCTTATTAAGTATTTTTGAACTATCATGGCAAGTTACCTTTTCCCAAAAATGTTATAAAAATTACAGTGGGTAAACATTGACCTCTGTGGGTTATCCTAAAAATTTGAGGTTGAAATTAATGCAGATACTCTTTGTGCAAAATTAACAAAAGTAAGGGTAAAAGGGCACTTTACACTATAGCTCTAATTTAGGTGAGGTTTCTGGGTCAACATTTATTTTTGCCAAAATTCCTAGGGGATAATAGGTATTTGTGTTAAAAATCACAGAAAAAGACCTAATGGATATTTAGTTGTGATTTTCTAAAGTTTAATGCCAAAAAGATACTTATAACTAACTTGTTATTTGAAAAATATCAAACAACAAAACTTACATTTTTCCTAGATTCATAATAACATATTATTAGTTATCCCAACGTTTGGGGTGGTTTCTCCTCAGGATTATTTTTCTAAGGTTTTTCTAAGTTTTCCTTTGTTTTCATGAAATAAAAGGTAGTGCATTTCTTTTGTACTAACAGAGGGTCTAACCAAATTTTTCAGTGAACTATGTTAAATAAGTGAGCTAGAAAAAATGTGGTTGCCCCCTGGTTCTTATTTTAAACTCCCTTTTCTATTTTCTTTAACTTTGAGTCAAAATGAGTTTAAATGGTAAACCCTCTCCTAATATGGTTTACTGAGGGGTTTATTATTTTTAAACAGGCTAGTAGTGGTTTAGTACCTCTCTGATTTTTCTTAACCCCAGTCTAAAAGTGTAGCTATTTTTCCCTTCTTTATTTAGCTTTTGGCCAGTTTACTATTTAAATCAAAACTTTAAAATTTTCTGCAATACTTAGGTTGTTTTGTATTTTCCCTAAGTAGTTCATATTATTTAGAACCTAGCAAAATTGGTTTGACCAAATTTGGTTGAATAAAACTGAAGTTATGAATTTTACAAGCTCTGTTTACATTTAAATGGATAATGTTTAAAAGGTTTTATGAAAAACCAGTTTACACCGAGACCCCTGTGCTTTTCCTAAACCAAGTCTTCAACTTATGCCCTTGCGGAACTATTCATATGAGTCTCTGACTATTCAAAACCCCCCCCGACTTCTTCTTTCCCCCCGAGATCCATCCCCCCCTTTGAAACAATAACCGTGGAAGGAAACACGGCGGCGCGGCTTATCGGCGGCGAGGGAGGTCCGGCGAAGGGCGGGGTTAGCTTTGGGAGGTCCTGGCGGTCACGTTGAGGTACGACTCGTTGACGGTGATGGCCGGAATCGGTCGGGCCACGTGCGCAGGCGGGCGGGCTCGTCGGCGACGTGTGCTCCGGCCTGCTCACGACGGTAGAGTTCAATCCAAGGGCACAAGGAGCTTCACGGGGTGCTAAGGAAACTATCCATGCAAGGAATCGAAGAAAGACTCACCGTGGAGCTCGGTCTACGTGCGCCGGCGGTCGGTTGAAGTCCGGCGACGTCGATCTGGTGTCTCCGGCGAGGTAGAGTTCGATTCCTGGCTCTGGAAACTTCACCGAGGTACGTAGAGACTATCCCGAGGGTCGGACGGGGCGGGGAATGGTTACGGTGGCCGGTCTACGGTGGTCGGGTCTCGGGTGGCCGCTGGCACACCATGCGCAGAGCGTTCGCCGGTGATCTTGCGCTCCGGCGAGGTTGAGAGCGAGCGGGGGCATACGGTCGAGGCCTCGATCGGCTTTATAGGCGCGGGCGTGGGCATGGGTCTGGCTTGGCGCGGCGCGGCGCGCACGGGGCCGAGCGCCGGGGCGTGCTCTGGAGTTGCCAGGGCGCGTCGAACACGTGGCTGTGTTATTCTGCCCAAGTACTTGCGCCTGCTGAGCACCCAAACATGCGAATCTTGCCATAAGGCTTGTGTAAGATTTCTTCCCTGAACCTAGAGCTACCTAGTTCATGTGAGTTCCAAGGGGAGATATGCCCTGGCTTGGGAGATATGGAGGCGCCAAGTTAGTGTTGTCGGCACTGTTCAACCCAAGACAAAACAGGTGTCAACTCGTGTCAAACGGTCTTGGCTTTGGTTCAAACTTTTCCAGTGTGTTCCTTAGGTAATTTGGCTCCCTTTTGTCAATTGGACCCCATGGATTTGGTGCTAGCAACTAGGTGAACATCTATGATCTTTGGAAGAAGGCTGGTTTTTGACTTAGAGAAAAATTGGTTGCCCTAGGGTGTTCTTCTCTTGGGGGCTAAATTTGAGCATTTTGTGGGACCTTTTTGGAATACCTTCTTTACTACTTCTTGTAGGTATATTAATGTACTTCAACTTTGGTAAAGGGTTTAAGTCATGAAATGTTCATTTGCTTATCCTTTCCATTAATCCAGTGTTTAGGGGTCTAATGGCTCAAGAGGGGGGTGTCTAGGGTTTGAGCCTCTTTTGTCCAAGGTGAGAACTGCATAAAATTCTTGGGTATTGCTTTTGTCATGAACATTCCTTAGTTAACCCATGGTTTCCAAAGTTTTGGTGCTCCTTCTCATCCACTTAAACACATGTGATAACAAGTCATGAGTGCATGCATTGAGCCATGGCCTTGGGTAACACCTGGGGTGTTACAACCCTCCCCCCTTAAAGGAATCTCGTCCCGAGATTGGGTAGGGATCCTTTAGTGGGGTACCAAGAAGGGGTAAGTTGGCGTGTTGCAGTTTCCTTTAACCAAGTTTCTCTAGTTAACTGCTCTTCGAATGTCATTCTCTTTGCAACTTGTGAAGGAAGTCCTTATAAATTTATTTCCACAACTTACTCTACTCTTGATAACTAGGTTTTTCTTATATTTAGATTCAAAGGGCAGGTGGGGGTGGTGCTTCCACTTACGTACCGATGCCCTTAGGTAGAAAGTCAGGGAAGCGAGAACGTAGAAAATCCTCAGTCTCCCACGTAGCCTCTTCTTCTGTGTGGTTGCTCCACTGAATCTTATACATTTTGATTGACCTTGCCCGAGTTGATCTCTCTTTTTGGTCCAATACCTTGATGGGGTGCTCTTGATAAGACAAGTCTAGTTCTATCTCCAATTCTGGTTCAGGTAGCACTTCCGTGGGTAAGCGGACACACTTCCGTAACTGAGATACGTGGAACACATCATGAACTTCTGACATATGAGGTGGCAACTTCAATTGGTATGCTACAGGTCCATAAGTCTCTTTGATCTCATAGGGCCCAATGTAGCAAGGAGCTAACTTGCCCTTGATTCCAAATCTCTGAACACCTTTTGTGGGTGACACCTTAAGATAAACATGATCTCCCACTTCAAATTGTAGAGGCTTCCTCCTCTTATCATGATAACTCTTTTGTCTGGCCTGAGCAGCTTCTAGGTTCTTCTTAATGACTCTGACTTTCTCCTTGGCTTCAAGCACTAGGTCAGGTCCAAATATTTCCCTCTCTCTAGCTTGTGACCAATTTAGCGGTGTTCTACACCTCCTCCCATACAAGGCCTCGAACGGTGCCATCTTTAGGGTGGATTGATAACTGTTGTTATAAGAGAATTCTGCCAAGGAAAGGCACTTGTCCCAATTCTTCCCATAGTGCAGCACACATGCCCTCAACATGTCTTCCAAAATCTGATTTACCCTTTCTGTCTAACCATCTGTCTGAGGATGGTATGCTGATCTCCTTATCACCTGAGTTCCCAGTGACTCTTGCAGCTGCTCCCAGAAACGTGCTACGAATGGTGCTCCTCTGTCTGACACGATAGTCTTTGGTATTCCATGCAGACGCACTATCTGGTCAATATAGATTTCTGCATACTTTTCTGCCCTATGGGTGGTATGTACTAGCAAGAAATGAGCTGTCTTAGTTAGCCTGTCCACGATGACCCAAATAGAATCATGGTGTCGGGATGTGTTGGGTAAACCCACAATAAAATCCATGTTGAGATCCTCCCATTTCCAAGATGGTATGGGAAGGGGCTGTAAGGTACCCGCTACCTTCAAATGACTGGCCTTGACTCTTTGGCAAGTGTCGCATTCAGATATATAGTTAGCAATTTCCCTCTTCATCCTGGTCCACCAGTACAAAGATCTGAGATCATGATACATCTTGTTACTGCCGGGGTGCATGGAGAATTTGGAAAGGTGAGCTTCATCCAATATTTTCTTTCTGAGTTCGGGATTCCTAGGAACAACCAATCGGTCTTCAAACCATAGAACTCCCTTGCTGTCCTGACGAAAGCATTTGTACTTATCCACCTTCTGTTCGAGCATTTCCTTAATGACTTGAACACCCTTGTCACCCATCTGTGCCATAACTATTTGCTCGTGTAGAGTGGGCTCTACTGAAATATAACCCAAGGTACCTGAGGAAACAACTTCCAGGTTCAGCTTACACAACTCGTCACGCAGAGTGGTGACCTTGGAGTCCATAGTGACACAGTTGCACTGGGCCTTTCGACTTAAGGCATCTGCCACAACATTGGCCTTGCCCGGATGGTAATGCACTTCTAAATCATAGTCTTTGATCAATTTCAACCATCTTCTCTGCCTCATATTAAGATCAGCCTGAGTGAAAATATACTTGAGACTCTTGGATATAGGAGCAGTTCCGGGTTGTAGCTCAATTGCAAACTCTATGTCTTTGTCGGGTGGCATCCCTAGCAATTCATATGGGAAAACATCGGGGTATTCACATACCACTGGGATTCTCTCAACAGGTGACTCTATCAGGGCGAAGGCACAAGAATGGGTATAGCCCTGGTTAGGCAAATACAACGTAATTTCACCACAAGTAGGTGAGTGTATCTCAATGGCCCTTGCTGCGATATCAATTACTGCCTGATGCCTTGATAACCAGTCAGTTCCTAAAATGATATCCACACTATCCAATCCCAAGATAAGGAGGGTGGTTTTAATTACAAGGCTACCAAATTTTATAGGCACATGCCTATTGATTTGATAGGTGGCAACCCTGCCTCCTTGTGTTGAAATGGTAATGCCCCCATTTGTGTGATGAAAAGGCAACTGACACTTGGCACTAAATTTCGCACTGATAAAACTATGTGATGCACCCGAATCAAAAAGAATGACTGCAGGATAATTCGAAGCGGAAAAGATACCAATCATGACGGGTGCTCCCTCTGGAATATCAGCCATGGTGGTGAAGTTCAGCCTGCCTTGTCTCACTTGCACCTTCTGCCTCTTGCCTTGGTTCTGATTGGCATTCTGCCCCTGCCTCTGCTGGTTCTTGGGGCAATTCTTGGCATAGTGTCCAGTGCTGCCACAAGTGAAACATCTGTTGTCATTGGCCTGACGGTACTGCTGCTGTGGCTGGTTGTTGTTCCTCTGAACTGGGGGCTGAGAGCGGTTGGGTGCCTGCTGTTGCTGTTGTGGTCGGATCACCCACCGTCCTTGCTGCTGCTGAGGTCCCCTGTTCTGAGTGTCAGACACAATCCTAAAGCGCTGAGGCTGAGCTGAAGGTCCTGCCATAGGGGTCTTCCTCTTCTTTTCTGCCTAGCGGGCTGTGATGCAGTCTTCCTGAGAAATGGCCATGTTGACTAACTCATTGTAGCTGTTGGCCCTGACTGCGTTGAGACGGTCGCGGAGCTTAGTACTGAGGCCCCTTCTGAACATGTCCCTCTTCTTCTCATATGTGTCAGCATGATAGCCTGCGTACTGACACAGGTCATTTAAGGCCTGAGCGTACTGCAACACAGTACGATTCCCCTGAGTAAGTGCCAGAAACTCATTGAGCTTGCGGTCCATGATGCCCGCCGGTATGTGATGTCCTCTGAATGCTGCCTTGAATTCTCCCCATTCCACCACGTGGTCAACTGGCTGCATAGCGAGGAAGTGATCCCACCATGTCCGCGCGGGTCCGCAAAGCCGCTGGGTGGCAAAATGAACCTTGGCCACATCTGAACAAACTCCATTAAGCAGTTGGAATTTGGATTACACCACTTTGAGCCATACATCAGCATCAAGGGGATCCTCTGCCCGTGTGAACAATGGCGGCTGAGTGCTGAGGAACTCCTGATAAGTGGCCACTACTGGGGGACGCTGATGGTGATCACCACCACCATAGTGTTGAGGTGGTGGCTGACGCTAAGCCAACTGTCGCAGAATCTCATTCTGCTGAGCCATCAGTTCTTGCATGGTAGGAGGCGGCGACGGTGGTGGAGGAATGCGCTCATTCTGTCCACGACACGCTCTTCTTGCCATCTGAAAATTTAGGATGCTCTTAATATCATACTTTTGACATCAGGGTTCATACATGGTAAAAGATTTGAAAGGACAAAGTTTGTAGAATGCCAAACATTTCCTTGCATTTTTCATAAAAGATACCACATGACATGAAACTTTCTTCATAACTTAAAGTTGACATCATCCATCATTCATAAATCCAAAAGAGTTTTCTAACGGTTACAACAGTGCTCAAAAGACTCAACTCTTCCTAGCCTAGTACCCCAAAGGTGCAAAAGCTAAGCTAGTTTTGAGGAGTTCTACTGTCGCACACTTCTATCCAAATTTCTGAAACCTAATGGGCAAACGAGGCAACACTGGACTCAGGGGAAGGTGGTCTCCCTGAGCCAGCGGTGTCCAAGCTTGATGCAGGCTCCGGCTCCTCTCCTCCCTCTATGTCAACATCCTTGTCGGCCCCTTCGGCCTCCATGTCTTGGATTTCCTGATGATGCATATCCAGGTGCTGGTTGGCTTCCTCAAGTTGTTGCTGAGTGTTCAGGAGCTGATCCTCGAGAACCTCGATGGTGTTCTCCCTGGCTCCTACTTGCTCCTCAAGCGCTTGGATCTGGGTGGCCATCTGCTCCAGCTGGAGGTCTTTCTCCACCAGCTCAGTGGACAGGTCTACCACAAGGTCCTCCATATTATCCAGGGTGATCTTGGTAGCCTCCACCAGGCCCATCAGCTGGGACATTGCCTCACCTCGCACTGCTTGCAGACGGTACAGGGCATTCATGCATCGCACCGTCAGGTGAGCAGTCTGCCCTGGGTAAAGAGCCCACACATCCTTGGCATGCTCCACTCGATCCTTCCACATTGGGTCATCCTCCTTTTTAGCGGGGAACAAGCCAATGGGATGAGTGGACAACTCCAAGGGGTGAAAGCCACAAAAGCTCGTCAGCCCATGGAGAGCAATGGCCTCGATAGTGTCTTCAGCCCGATATCCGAAAAGACTCGGAGTCCAACGAACGCCAGCCCGGCTGCAAGGGATGAGGCTCCAAGGTCATCCTCACCCTACAGTGGGGTACTCAGTGCTCCTCGAACAACTACACCGCATACTGGGGAGGCATCGTATAACCGGCTCCCTGCAGCACCTCCCACAAAATGCGGGGAAAACCCTCTCGCGCAAGTCCGTCCGTGTGGGAATGTGTGTTCCCTCCTTCTGAGGACTCATGAGAAGTCATCTGTGTAAGGGTAAGCGTAAGCGAAAAAGAATTAAGAAAATAAAAGTGGATTGGGGCTTGGCTTTCCTAGGGTTATGTGGAGATGTGGGAGATACACTTAATCTTTTATTACCGTGTCGCATAGTTTTTAAATTTTTGACCACTTACTAAGTAGTTTGATTAAAATGATGCATGCATGCTCGTCCTAAGCGGCCTCACATCAACCTATAGGGAATAGAGAAATCCCATCCCTTATAGTAGCCTGTAGGGCACATTCAAATAGCCACCTAGCTACCCATCTAGTATCCTAAGGCTTCACGCTCTATGTCCATCCCTATCGCCTTACCGATCTATCCAACATTGGTTTCTAACAAGTTTTACTTTTTGAAAAGGATGGTAATTACGGTTTATTGATTCCTCTATGGTGGTACAAGCTCCGATACCAGCTGTGGCGGAACCGCCCGAATTATTCCAACTTAAGTGCCTAAGTCCCACCTTAAAGGCTAGACCACACTTAAATAGGAATAAAACGTAAGTCCCTCGGATCTAGTCCGACGAGGCCACTAACAGGATCAAGTACCACGTACTCACTCAAAGGTGAGGCACAGAGCAAATACAATAAAGCATAAAACCATACATTAAGGAGTATTTAATTTATTACAACATCATCGGAGTTTATCAAAAGTAGTGATCATTGTTCAGAATGTAGCAGAATATAACTAACGGTAAATAATCGGAGGGATGGGGAAGCCTGGCACATCACTCCTCATGCTCCTCCTCTTCCGAGGTAGGGTCCCACTCGACTGTCCAACCTGGTGGCAAGATGGACGTCCAAGTCACTCCAGCAACCATGTCCTCCAGAGAACCTATAAAAATTATGCCACAAGCAAGGCTGAGTATACTAATACTCAGCTAGACTTAACCGGTGTGAGGAGTCTACTCCTCTACCTCTAGACATGCGACTGTTTGGCTGAGGAGTTTGGTTTGCCAAAAGCACTAGCTGAGTCTAAAATCAAGTTTAGCTTTTCATGTTTTAGTGTGACTCTCTTAAGACTAAATGTGTATCTATCTAATCATACATGGTATCAAGCATTTAGCAATCAACATCTTTTGCCAAGTCAACACATTTCCACTTATTACTCAATGTAGCAACATGTATCAAGCAGTCTAATTAGCTGCGAGAAGCAGACGATTCGAATCGAGTTTTTAAACCTTGCAAGGTAAACCTAAACACACGACGTGGCGAGGCACTCTGGCCCACACACATTAACCATCCCCATCGATTCCCCGTCAACAGATCAGGGCTCACCGCCTTGGCATACAATGCCTCACTGACCCCGACTGCCGTCGTGCAGTGACCGCACTTGTATCCACCATAACCAGAATGGGAGACCACGTCTCAGGTCGCGTGAGGGGTAAAGTCTACGGGCAGGTTCACTCAGGTACTAGGCTTACCGATTTACCATATTTCTCGGCATGTATTTAGTACGTTCAAACGCTTGACACACGGTACCACACCTTAATCCTTATTCCGATTTCCGTCTCGTTGACAACCAATTCCCATGGATCGTTATCCATAGACCATCATCATTACGATATGAAAATGGATACAACTAATTCCTGACCTCGCGCGAGTGCTAGAAAAATCACTCGACTTCTACTGAGATCCCTAATTAGTAAAGCAGCTACTCGACCTAGCATACTAGTATCCATCACCAGGGAAAACCTGAGTTCATGCAACAAAGGTTTCAGTCAACTCCTACACTTAAGTGCACAGTACAAGCCTACAAACATTAAGTGCAGTAAAATAGCATATAGAATAGGTTATGCATAAAACCGGTGCATGCCTTCCAAAGCTGGGGCAGGCAGATCCTCGATGGCAGGCTCTGGTGCTGGCTCCTGGGCTACCTCCTGAGCAACTCCTTGCTCCGGAACGAGGAAGTACTCCCCGTCAGCGAGATTACAGTCTATCGAATGCAATGAATAAGATATATGCATATTAATGATAGGGCAATTTGTAAATGCTATGCATAGTAAAACTGTACTAATTTAGTGGTATACTAGGGTTCTCGTTGGTTATCCTTAAGGGTTTTATACCTTCATTTTTGAGGTTTTGAATGAACTTACAATCTTTAATTACATCTTTAGGTTTTATGGGATTCTTAGAAGGTTTTAGTTGTACATTATCTAGGTCTCCCAAAATTCCCATTTTTCTTCCTATTGTGCTTCTTATTAAGTATTTTTGAACTATCATGGCAAGTTAACATTTTCCAAAAATGTTATAAAAATTACAGTGGGTAAACATTGACCTCTGTGGGTTATCCTAAAAATTTGAGGTTGAAATTAATGAAGATACTCTTTGTGCAAAATTAACAAAAGTAAGGGTAAAAGGGCACTTTACACTATAGCTCTGATTTAGGTCAGGTTTCTGGGTCAATATTTATTTTTGCCAAGATTCCTAAGGGATAATAGGTCTTTGTGTTAAAAATCACAGAAAAAGACCTACTTAATATTTAGTTGTGATTTTCTAAAGGTTAATACCAAAAAGATACTTATAACTAACTTGTTATTTGAAAAATATCAAACAACAAAACTTACATTTTTCCTAGATTCATAATAACATATTATTAGTTATCCCAAGGTTTGGAGTGGTTTCTCAGGATTATTTTTCTAAGGTTTTTCTAAGTTTTCCTTTGTTTTCATGAAATAAAAGGTAGTGCATTTCTTTTGTACTAACAAAGGGTCTAACCAAATTTTCCAGTGAACTATGTTAAATAAGTGAGCTAGCAAAAATGTGGTTGCCCCCTGGTTCTTATTTTAAACTCCCTTTTCTATTTTCTTTAACTTTGAGTCAAAATGAGTTTAAATGGTAAACCCTCCCCTAATTTGGTGTACTGAGGGGTTTATTATTTTTAAACAGGCTAGGTAGTGGTTTAGTACCTCTCTGATTTTTCTTAACACCAGTCTAAAAGTGTAGCTATTTTTCCCTTCTTTATTTAGCTTTTGGCCAGTTTACTATTTAAATCAAAACTTTAAAATTTCCTGCAATACTTAGGGTGTTTTGTATTTTTCCTAAGTAGTTCATAATATTTAGAACCTAGCAAAATTGGTTTGACCAAATTTGGTTGAATAAAACTGAAGTTATAAATTTTACAAGCTCTGTTTACATTTAAATGAATAATGTTTAAAAGGTTTTATGAAAAACCAGTTTACACCGAGACCCCTGTGCTTTTCCTAAACCAAGTCTTCAACTTATGCCCTTGCGAAACTATTCATATGAGTCTCTGACTGTTCAAACCCCCCCGACTTCTTCTTTCTCCCCGAGATCCATCCCCCCTTTGAAACAATAACCGTGGAAGGAAATAGGGCGACGTGGGCGTGGGCACGGGTCTGGCTTGGCGCAGCGAGGCGCGCGCGGGGCCGAGCGCTGGGGCGTGCTCTGGCGTTGCCAGGGCGCGTCGAACACGTGGCTGTGTTATTCTGCCCAAGTTCTTGCGCCAGCTGAGCACCCAAACGTGCGAATCTTGCCATAAGGCTTGTGTAAGATTTCTTCCTTGAACTTAGAGCTACCTAGTTCATGTGAGTTCCAAGGGGAGATATGCCTTGGCTTGGGAGATATGGAGGCGCCAAGTCAGTGCTGTCGGCACTATTCAACCCGAGACAAAACAGGTGTCAACTCGTGTCAAACGGTCTTGGCTTTGGTTCAAACTTTTCCATTGTGTTTCTTAGGTAATTTGGCTCCCTTTTTTCAATTAGACCCCATGAATTTGGCGCCAGCAACTAGGTGAACATCTATGATCTTTGGAAGAAGGCTGGTTTTTTGACTTAGAGAAAAAATGGTTGCCCTAGGGTGTTCTTCTCTTGGGGGCTGAATTTGAGCATTTTGTGGGACATTTTTGGAATAACTTTTTTACTACTTCTTGTAGGTATATTAATGTACTTCAACTTTGGTAAAGGGTTTAAGTCATGAAATGTTCATTTGCTTATCCTTTCGATTAATCCAGTGTTTGCGGGTCTAATGGCTCAAGAGGGGAGGTCTAGGGTTTGAGCCTCTTTTGTCCAAGGTGAGAACTGCATAAAATTCTTGGGTATTGCTTTTGTCATGAACATTCCTTAGTTAACCCATGGTTTCCAAAGTTTTGGTGCTCCTTCTCCTCCACTTAAACACATGTGATAACAAGTCATGAGTGCATGCATTGAGCCAGGGCCTTGGGTAACACCTGGGGTGTTATATTGGAAGCATTTAATTCATCAATCTTAGCATGTAAAATAGCATTCTCATTTCTAAGATTGGAAATAGAAACATTGCAAACATTTAAATCTTCAGCCTTAGAAATTAACTTTTCATTCTCAGTTTTAAGGCTATCAATTGATTCATTCAATTTATCAATCTTAGCAATTAAACTAGCATTATCATTTTTAAGATTGATAATTGAATCATGACAAACATTTGATTTTTCAACCTTAGTAATTAAACTAACATTCTCAGTTCTAAGGTTGGATATAGTGTCATGGCACATGCTAAGCTCTTTAGTCAAATTTTCACATTTTTCTATCTCCTGAGCATAAGCATTTTTTACCTTAACATGCTTTTTATTTTCCTTAATAAGGAATTCCTCTTAGCTATCCAAGAGTTCATCCTTCTCATGAATAACACCTATTAATTCATTTAGTTTTTCTTTTTGTTGCATATTGAGGTTGGCAAAAAGGCTAAGCAAGTTTTCTTCATCATCACTAGAACTACCCTCATCACTAGATGTAGTATACTTGGGAGTGGTCCTAGCTTGTACCTTCTTTTTCTTGCCATCCTTTGCCATGAGGCACTTGTGGCCGACGTTGGGAAAGAGGAGACCCTTGTTGACGACGATGTTGGCGGCGTCCTCGTCGGACGAGGAGTCGGTGGAGCTCATGTCGGAGTCCCATTCCCTACACACGTGGGCATCGCGGCCCTTCTTCTTGTAGTATCTCTTCTTCTCCTTCTTCCCTCTCTTGTCGTCGCCCCTGTCACTGTCACTAGATATAGGACATTTTGCAATAAAATGACCGGGCTTACCACACTTGTAGCACACCCTTTTGGAACGGGGCTTGTAGTCTCTCCCCTTCCTTTGCTTGAGGATTTGGCGAAAGCTCTTTATGGTGAGCGCCATCTCCTCATTGTCGAGCTTGGAGGCGTCGATGGGGAGCCTACTTGATGTAAACTCTTCTTTCTTCTCCTCCAACGCTTTGAATGTGATGGGTTGCACCTCGGGTGTGGAGGTGCCGCCTTGCTCCAAGTTGACTATATGTTTGGAGCCTTTGATCATCAATTCAAAGCTCACAAACTTCCCTATAACCTCCTCGGGAGATATTAGCTTGTATCTAGGATCACCACATATTAATTGAACTTGAGTAGGATTATGAAATACGAGTGATCTTATAATAACCTTGACCATCTCATGGTCATCCCATTTGGTGCTCCCGAGGTTGCGCACTTGATTCACCAAGGTCTTGAGCCGGTTGTACATGGCTTGTGGCTCCTATCCTTGGTTGAGGATGAATCGACCGAGCTCCCCCTCGATCGTCTCCCACTTGGTGATCTTGGTCACCTCATCCCCTTCATGCGCGGTTTTTAATACATCCCAAATCTCTTTGGCACTTTTTAGCCCTTGCACCTTATTATACTCCTCTCGACACAAGGAGGCAAGGAGCATAGTAGTTGCTTGGGAGTCAAAGTGCCGGATTTGGGCAACTTTGTCTGAATCATAACCTTCATCCCCTAAGGACCGAATCCCCCTACATGAACATCCATGGAAGTACAAGAGGGATAACCCGCTCGGACACCCTCGGGGGCTGGGTCATAGTTTGCGCTACCCATTCGAGCCGGATCGTCTTCGGCAACACCCTCAGGGGCTGGGTCGCAGCTTGCGCTACCCACCCGAGCCGAATCATCCCCGGCAACACCCTCGGGGGCTGGGTGAGCGCCAACACCCTCCTTAAGGGCCGAGTTCTCTGCAGCAGCCACCTTTAAGGCTGAAGGTCCCTCAGTCACTTCCATGGGAGCAGGACAATCCAAGTCAGCTTCCTGACCCTCAAGACCGCGCTCCAAGGTCGATGAGGCGTGGGACGCTGCCCGGGATGACCCCAACCCGGCGTCGAGCACATCAACACAAACATCCATCGCGCCACCATCTGCCGGTTCTGATAACAGATCTTCTGGAACCATGTCTTCAAGAGTTTGATCAAAGTCTGCCAGAGATAATTCTTGCACACCAACGAGGGCAGACAAAGCAGGAGAAGGAACTCCACTACTTTCCCCACTGGCTATGTAACGCCGACTGTTCTTCCGAATCAGAGGGATTTCATCTTCTTCTTCCTCCTCATTTTCATCAACAACACGGACAGTACACCCATTGGGGTCAGCGCTAGACTGGTCACACCCATTGGGGTCAGCGCTAGATTGGTCACACCCATTGGGACCAGCCTCAGTAAATTCAGGCACGGGCACTTCCTCAGCAGCAGGATCCAAAGGACCAGCATCCCGATCCAAGCTAGACACTCGGCGAAGACGTCTTTTCTTCTTTTTCTGCCCATCAGCAGGAGAAGCAGGCGGACTGGCTCGGCAAGGGCGTTTCGGGCGAGCACTGGCAGGCCTCTGAATATCCAAGGCTTTACTAGCTTCTGGGAGAGGCGCCACTGCCAATGTTCCAGCAGGGGTGGTATCAGAAGAATCCTCGGCTAACATATCAAGCATAGCACTTATCTCTGCATCACTGGGATCCAAAGGAACCTCAAAGTGAACCTGCCGTTCATCATCAGGAATTTCTCCAAGCAAAGCAACCAAAGCACTAACTTCTTCGGCAGAGGGTCGCACTCTAAGGCCCAAACCGCCATCACCAGCAGGAGGATTTGACACGAATTGGGTAAAGGTCTTGGAAGGAGGCAAGTTCCAGGCCGAGTAGGCAACAGGGGCACCAACGTTTGACACCTTGCCCCTAAGTATCATTTCAAGCCGGCTCACCAGATCCACAGCAGGAATTCTTCTATTGGTGACCCGGGTGGAGTCAGCTAGGCCTCGGTACAGGTAGGCCGGGTATGCCCTATCCTTCAATGGCTGAATATTCTTGAAGACAAAGTCAGCAACCACAGCTTCTGCAGTCAGACCCCTCTCCTTCAACAATCCAACTTCAGCTAGCAAAACTCCTGCTTCAGCCACATCCTGGTCTGTGGGGGATTCGGTCCAGCTCGGAGTGCAAACATCCGGTTGTCTCCCTGACCGTGGGGGGAGAGAATTTCCATGATTCTCAACAATAAACCACTCCAAGCGCCATCCTTTAATGCTGTCCTTGAGGGGGATGTCGAGATAATCAGTCTTCCTTCCGCGGCGCATCTCCAAGCTTGCGCCCCCCACCAGCTGATGCTGTCCTCCGGCCATCCCAGGCCGATAGTGATACAAATATTTCCACAGTCCAAAGTGTGGCAGGATGCCGAGAAAAGCCTCACATAAATGAACAAAGATGGATATTTGCAGAATGGAATTAGGGTTCAGATGGGTTAGATTCAAGTGATAGAAATCAAGGAGACCGCAGAAAAAGGGGGAAATAGGAAGAGCAAGACCGCGGAGAAGAAAAGGAACATATACAACAGATTCGTGGGTGTCCTCTGTGGGAACCGTGACCCCACGGCAAATCCGCCAAGAACAGAGCTCCTTCGGAGGAAGAACTCCGATGGACACGAGATAGAGAAGATCAGACTCAGAAACAACAGACATATGGTTACCTGCGAAAGGCAACTGGCTGTTGGGATCGATGGGGGGAATAACAGCAACGGATGAACTTGATGCTTTCCGCTTGGGCGCCATCTCTATCTTGCTGACAAGCGGAACGGAAGCAGTATCGCACAGGCGCAAAGAAAGCTTGGATGCAGAAAAGCAAGAACTAGGGCACAGAAAGCAGAGGCGCGCAATAACGCAGTACGTATGGGGTTTTCCTGGGCCAGATACCGTTTCCAGAAAGCACCCAGTTATCACCCGACGGTTATTTTTAGAAAAAGCTGGCATGCCATGTCATCACTCAGCCGTTATTTCCAAAACGGCCGACGCGACCCATTCTAACTCGGTTGTTACCTCTAAAAAGCCGACATCACAATAAGTCACTCGGCTGTTATCTCTAAAACGCCGACGCGCCGTCAATCACTCGACTATTACCTCTAAAATGCCGGCATTGCCGTCAATTACTCGGCTGTTACCTCTAAAACGCCGATATTGCCATTAATCACTCGGCTGATTACCTCTAAAACACCGACACGGCCTACCGTAACTCGGCCGTCATTCCTAAAGCAACGATGGGATTTAGGATGACTCGGCCGCAACCACCAAAGCGCTATCATTACAAATAAGGCAATCAGAAATGTGATTTGATGATCACAGATACTCCTCACGCATTGATTGGCGTACAACGAGAAAGCAGCATAACACATACAGAAGTGGAGCGAAATCATTTTTCATTATAAAGCGAAGCTACCGAACCTACAAATCAACTCGTTATGAGTTGATGCTTTCCCTACTACTACTACATTACACTTCACTACTCTATACTACTAACTACTACTACATCATTTCATTATACTACTTCTAATCTATACTAACATTTAAAAAACCAGTGGCATCTAGCCACTGGCCTTGTTGCTGCCTTTGCTGCTGCCCTTGCTGCCGCCGCCGTTGCCACCCTTGCTGCCGCCGTCACCACCCCTGCCGCTGTCGCCGCCGCCATCACCGTCGCCTCCGTCGTCGCCGTCATCACCACCATCGCCGCCGCTGCCCTCCTCGGACGAGTCCGAGGAGTCCTCCTCGTCCGAGGAGTACTCCGACTCATCCGAGCCCTCGAGCTCGGCACGCTCGACGGCCCGGATGTAGGTCCAGACCTCCGCGGCAATCCTCTAGGAGTCGTCTGAATCATCAGACGATGCCGAGGGAGAGACCGGAGCCGGAGATCCCTCGGACTCGGAGGAGAACTCCTCCTCCGAGTACTCTGAATTGCCGAAGTCCTCCAAAGGAGGAGTTGGCTCGCGCTTGCTTTTGTCGCTAGAATGGTGTGAAGAACCGCTACCTTTCTTGCTCTTGCCCATAGTGGAGAGGAAGGAAGAAGAAGAGAACAAACAATAAAGAGCAGTAAGAGATGTGAAAATACCGGGGAAACAAGAACACTATTTATAGAAGAAGAAGAAGGCAACCGTTCACCTCCTACCACGGTCACTGAACAGTCGCAAAAATTCAATATGCAATTCAAACCGTCTGAAGACACGTCAGGTGGCTGACGCTGTTTCACGCAACACAACACCCATTGGGTCTCCAGTCAACTACGCGGGCGATATGATTACACCCACGGTCACATCAAGTTACTACTCAGAAGCAGTTTGCTAAATACTCAGCGTACCAAGCCGTCCCTTGCCTACACCCATTGGGGGGGACGCCCAGGAATTATCAGTATATTTTTTCAAAACTGTCACATCCGAGCAGTGCGTGTAATGAATACCTCAAGACAAAAGGGAGATATCAGCAAGGATTAAAGGAAAACCAAACATAGCCGGTGAAGTACAAGTCTGATCGACAGAAGCGACATGAAGACTAGCCAGGGGACGTCTATCGAACGTCCAATCAGTTGCAGATCAAATAAATTGCTCTACCTAGCAAGATATGGGCAGATCATGAACTTGGCCTCAAAGGCAAAATACACGCTGACCTCTAAAGCATAATATCAATGACATAATGCCGACCTCTAAGGCATTCGGCAAAAAGAGAGGATGATTCTCAGCAAAAGGGCACGAAATAAAGACCTTCGAGTGGATTATTTTCAAAAATCCACTCGAAGCTCAGGGGCTACACCCATTGGGTGCACCTTCGGCGCACCCAATGAATCGTCATCTCAAATCAAGACAATGCTGACCTCTAAAGCATAAGGCAAGATCAAAACAAGGTTGACCTCCAACAAAGTACAAGTGGAAAACAAAAATGATTTCTGATAATGCTCGAAGTGAAGACCTTCGAGTGGATCATTTTCAAAAATCCACTCGAAGCTCGGGGGCTACACCCATTGGGTGCACCTCTGGTGCACCCAATGAAGTTCAAGGTCCTACAGTATGAAATGCTGACCTACGAAGCGCGAGTCTGAGACAGAACACCAATTTTCGAGTGATAAAAGCAGAAGGAGACAGTAAGGAATCGTTTTTACCAGATTACCCAGAAAGCATTTCCTGTCACAAACAAAGACAGCAAGCTGGACCTAGGATCTTTGGGCCGATTATTTCAAAATCAACCCAAAGATCGGGGGCTTGTGGGGGACAGATATCCCCCGGGTCCACTGGAAGGATAAAAGACCTCACGAAAGGCCCAAGGGCCCAATAGATCGTAAGGTCATCCCTTCGTGGGCCTGGGGAGGAATGATCAGTGAAGCGGGTTGACGCAAGGCCGGATCGGCGCGAACCCAGACGGCCCAACGACTTCGAGCGAGTAACCACAACAGAGACCCGACCTTCCCGCGCTGGAACCCTGTACAACAGAACCGAGCGAGGATGAGTCGACAGAACTATAGGAAGATAGACTCAATCGGTTCACTATTTCTTAGGTGCACATTGTTATCATATTTGCATGTATTGTCCCATGGTCAAATATATAAGGCCTAGGGGGCACCCCTTCAGAAGGATCGAACTCACTACCCAGCCATCCACCTCAACTCTCTACGTTCCTTACACTAGAGAGTTCCCTTGTAATCCGCCACATAAAACATTCCCGCCAGGACGTAGGGTGTTACGCATCTCTAAGCGGCCCGAACCTGTACATCATCGTTCACAGTTTCTCGTGCGCCCTGCATGAACCATCGAGCTACAGTCGGTAACATCGTCCTACTCATAAAAACACCTTGAGGGGCAACCCCGGGTGTGCGGTCAGACCCAAAACACCGACAACCGGCGCTGAAAACTCAACAATATCCCAAATGCTTGCGTGGAGTGAGGTTAGATGATGCCTCATTTTATCACTCCACATACAATAATATTCACCGTAAAAAACTGGCGGTTTGCCTAATGGGATGGAAAGTAAAGGAGTGCGTTTAGAAATGCGGGTATAGCGTAGGGGGATCTTACTAAACTTCTTGCGCTCATGGCGCTTAGAAGTGACGGATGGAGCGTCGGAGCCAAAGGTGGAGGGCGACGAAGAATCGGTCTCATAGTGGACCACTTTCTTCATCTTTTTCTTCTTGTCGCTACTCCGATGCGACTTGACGCGGGGAGGTGATTCCTCCCTTCTTTGGCGCCGAGCTCCCTTGATGGAGCCTTCCCGTGGCTTGTGGCCGTTTCCATCTCCCTCTTGACGTGATCTCCTGACATCACTTCGAGTTGTTAAACTCTAATGAAGCACCGGGTTCTGATACCAATTGTAAGTCGCCTAGAGGGGGGTGGATAGGTGGAAACTGAAATTTACAAATTTTAAGCACACTTCAAGCCGGGGTTAGCGTTAGAATAAAATCCAAGTCTGGGAGAGAGGGGAAAACAAATCAACTAAGAAAATAAAGCGCATGACATGATGATTTGTTTTACCGAGGTTCGGTTCCAAGGAACCTAATCCCCGTTGAGGTGGTCACAAAGACCGGGTCTCTTTCAACCCTTTCCCTCTCTCAAAACGGTCACCTAGACCGAGTGAGCTTTCTTCCTTGATTTCCCGGGTCACTTAGACCCTGTAAGGACCACCACACAATTGGTGTCTCTTGCTTCGCTTACAAGGCTTTGAGAGTAAGAATGAGAGAAAGAAGAAAGCCAACCAAGCAACAAGAGCAACAAAGAACACAAGACGATCTTCTCACAAGTCCTAAAATACTAGAGTTGAATTGTGGACTTTGATCGTATCGGAGGCTTTGATTTGTGTCTTGGAGAGTTGTATTTTGCTCTTGTATTGAATGAGGAGTAGTGAATGCTTGGATGGTTGGAGTGGAGGTGGTTGGGGGTATTTATAGCGCCCAACCACTAATTCAATCGATGGGGCAGGCTGATGTCGATGGGCGTACCGGACAGTCCGGTGCACCACCGGACACTGTCCGGTGCGCCAGCCACGTCACCCAACCGTTAGGGTTCTGACGATTTCGACCGTTGGAGCTTTGTCTTCATGTGGCACCGGACAGGCACTGTTCACTATTCGGTGCGCCTTCTGGCGGCTGCTCTGACTCTACGCGAACTGTCCGCGCACTGTGCATTGTCAGACGACCGTTGGGGTCGACCGTTGCGTTGGCTAGCCGTTGCTCCGCTGGTGCACCGGACAGTCCGGCGGCACACCGGACAGTCCGGTGAATTATAGCGGAGCGCGGCCTCAGAAACCCGAAGGTGAAGAGTTGGAGTCGATCGACCCTGATGCACCGGACAGTCCGATGCGCCAGACCAGGGTACTCTTCGGTTTCTTTTGCTCCTTTCTTTTTGAACCCTAACTTAGTCTTTTTATTGGTTTGTGTTGAACCTTTAGCACCTGCAGAATATATAATCTAGAGCACTATTTAGTCCAATTATTTGTGTTGGGCATTCAACCACCAAAATTATTTATAGGAAAAGGTTAAACCCTATTTCCCTTTCAAGATCCCCCTGGGCATCCAAAACCCGAGAAAGACCCTTTTTAAAGCGCACTTCATATTTATCCTCAAGGAGTTGCAAAACAGAAAGTAGATTGAAATGAAATTCAAAACTAAAGCAACATCCTTGAGGACAAAACTCTCGTTCACTTGAACGGAGCCACAAGAGACAACCTTACCTCTTGACTTATCCCTGAATGTGATGTATTCCTTACCAATCATGTGATGGAACCTCCCAAGTCATTAGGCCCACCTACAGTTGTCCTAGTCTAACAGACTTCAGACAACCCTGCAGGTGCCCCTAATCACTTGACAAGTTCGGTATCTGTATTCTTTACCTTGCCCAAGAGCATTTCACGCGTCACACAAATATTACAACACATCGGAGGTATGAGACTGTGGAAGCAGTTACAATAACTTACTTTATTTTAAAGTAAGAAAGCATAGTATTATTACAGACTAGAGCAAAATATAAGAGTGCAAGAGTAATATTATTACATAACTTGGGAGGCAAAACCCCTCACGATAAACAGTAAAAAGTTTTTCTTAAAGGAGGACACTTCCTCCCGAGGCTTTAGTCTTGATTTTCTTCTTTAGGCACCACCTTGGAACAAAAGCAACAAAAATTTGCTGCTTCTTCACCTAAAACAACATGGGACAAAGCCGTGAGTACTAAGTGTACTTTCGCAAGTCTTACCCGTCAAAACAAAAGACTCTCAAGGATATCCTGGTTTTAAGGGAGTCAAGGTAAGGCTTATCGAGAATCAAAGACTCTGTTTGCAGAAATGCTTACTAGTAGTGGATCCTTAAAAATCTAGTTTTAATTGTCAGGTTAAGTAAAGTTAGCTATATCTAGAGTTCTTTCTACCCAAGTTCAAGCACTTGACCTATACTAGACAATTCCTTTTCAACCCTTCTTGTTCACTGGAATGCTACGTGTAGGGCAGTGACCAAGTCTTCATGCCCAAGAAGTAACGGTGATCCGAATCGATTAATACTCAGCTGTGGATCTCCAATCACACGACATATGTAGCACTTAACCCTTGCATATGTCAACTCGCCACCGGGGTTCTTAAGACCAGATCAGGTTCACGCCAACCGAGAGCACAGATACACCACCATCCAGCCTCTTGCCACGGAGGGTACATGCTACTCTTGCCATCTCTCCACTCCCATTGTGTGTTATCTTATTCTGGTATTAGTCTGCCCGAGGCAAAGCTTACCCATGATGAGGCACGTGACCAGTTAAAAGGTCCTCGATCAGCAAGCCTACATCGAGAAGGTCCTTAATCGACTCGGACGGAGATACTACATCGAGAATCTCTTCTCGTGCAAGTCACCCGCCCGGTCTCAGCTTTATCATTTCAAACCCAAAGTTTGGTACGTGGCAGAGGTACATCTTTTCCGATGTTGAACCCATCATGGCCATGATGGATCCACCATCAAGTTTTATTTTCGAAAACATCCCACCCACTTTGAAGCATCATCTTTTGTCAAAACAAAACATTTGTTTTTCTAGAGCAAAGCTAAGCATAAGAAAAACCTTTTTGTAAAACAGGGGATTAAGGAGAAGTAGTCAAATCCAAGGAAGGAAATGCAGCAACTGGTTTAGCACACAACTCCTATCACCTAATGCATCAAGTAAGTGAGAAAGATTTCAAAATAGCAAGGAGGTGGCAAATGCACCAGGGATTGCCATGTGTGATAGGTGAGTTAGGCTCTGCTCCATAGATATCAAAGTAAAAGCAGTTCCCTGCCTGAGGTTCTTCAAGTGGTGGTGGTGGTGTAGTCCTCGCGTCTTCAACTTCTATCTCTTCCTCGTTTTCTATATATAGCCATATATAATCATGAATGCTCATGTAATGCTCATGAAAATGCAAAGATAATAAAAGTATATTATCTAAGGTCTTGAATATAATTTTCCTTCACGGATCTCCGGGAAACTAAGGTTTTTGGAGTCCATAGTGAAGTTCATAGGGCAGGGACTAGGGTTTTGGGTTCTAGGTACCAAACATGGTCCAAATCAAACCAAATTTTACCCAAGGCTTCTAAATAATATTTAAAGCTTATCTAAAAAGTTTGGTAAATTTTGGGATTATTAATTACTCTCTAAAATTCCAGAAGTATGGGTTTTGGCTATTTTAAATACTCTATAATTTCCTATTTGGACTAAAAATTATGAAACTATTTTTATTAAATACTGTGGAAAATTAAGAACCTAACAAAATTGGTCTTGTATTTTTAGCATTTTCCTACAATTTTCTATGAATTCTCTAATTCTGGTAGAAAAAGAAAAAGAGAAACAATGAATATTGATGGGCTGAGACTGGCCCAAAATAGCCCGTGAATAGGCAAATGCGCCCCCGCGCGCGCCCACGGTGGACAGTTTGCACAGAGACCCCTGGTGTTTTAAACAACTAGAAAAGGGGTTGCGACACTATTTATATGTTTCACTGATGTTTACGGAAAACCCCTTCTACTTCTGTTTCTTCGCAGTGCCAAGTCCACGACGGTGGACGGCGACAACACACCTCCAGTGAACTCGTACTGGCCAGAGAACGCAATGGCTAGACTTTTCCCTTGCTTGTCACTTAATTCAACCCTCCCCAACACTAATCTCTCAACCAATTTTACTGACCCGGACCAGAGCACATCTGCTCACGACGACGGCGGAAACCGAGGATAATCCAAGGTGTTCTAGGCAATTTAAGGCAGTCTAGTTCAATCGAATGGGTCGGTGAGCTTCAGGGGACATGAGGAAAGCTAGAACACCAATTAAGGAAGCTTGAACTGACCTGCAGAAGGGTGGCCACGGCGAGGTGTTCACGCAGCGGTATTTTGGCTGATTTGGGGGAAATCTGAAATTGGCGAGCTCTGGTGAGCAATTGGAGGCACGACTTGGTGGCTTGGGTGCTTGACTACCCTACGAACCCGAAGGCACGCTCAATTTATAGGCTCCGGGGGTGGTGGCGCATGAATTAGGAATGGCGCGGTGGTGGCCGGAGAAGGAGAGTTGCACTGGCGCATACGATTGGTGGCCGCAACCGTGGCAACCTCACCGGCGATCACTGGATAGGTTAGTACGAGTCATGGCGGCGTGGTTAAAGTGCCAAGGCACATGGCACAAGACGGCGAGGTGTCTAACTCCAGCAAGGGTTGATCCAAAGCGATCGGGGCAAAGCGGACACGGCGGCCGGACGGAACAATGTCTTAAGCTCATCCATGGTGGAGATCTTTTCACCGCGAGACGTTATCCGGGCACCGGTGAGCACGAATCACCTCGCCGGCGTAAATCCAGGCGCAGGGGTCACCGGCGGCAAGGTGCACTACACCTGCAATCTCGTTCAGTCTACTGTACCATTAGAGCTCTTATCAGGGTGCTTGACAGAGCATGTTTGGGATCAATTTTGCTCCATATTTTATGTGGTGACCCAACCAATACTCTGCATCAAAGTCGAAGCCTGATAAACCAGCTCTAACTTTGTTACATTGTGCACCCACAAAAAGTCACAGAATCTTACTCAAATTCGAGCTCTATGTTCATCTAACTTCACTGTTTCTGAAATTTCAGACTAAAGGCTGACTGACAGCACAACTTTGAGCTTATTTTTCTCCAAACTTTTTAAGAAATCAAAGCTTAGTTACTTAAGCAAAGTTGTTCTCCTACTATATCTCTAGACTTTTGCTATATTGACCCTAGGCAAATTCTTTGAATTTCTAGATCTACAGAGCTCTAAAGTTGACCCTGTCCAACTGTTTTCAGACTTAGCCATTGGAGCACTAGGGTGGCCTTTTTGCAAATAAGCCCAAAACTCATGGTTTCTTTTGCAAGTCCTCAAACATGTGAACTATATGACTTAAGGTACCCTAACTCCATGGTTTTTTCACTTAGGTCCAAAGTGTGCACATTTTTACAGATAACCCCCTAGGGTTTCAGTCCAGGGTTTTTCAGGGGTCTATTTAGGGTTTCTGGCACCTCTAAGGTTTGGATGCCACTTAAGTCTATCCATGGTGACATTTTATGATCATTACTAATAAGTTTTGAAGTTTTCTCTTATTTAGACTTTGTTTACTCTTTTAAACCCATTTTAGGGTTAAGTACTGTACCCTAGGGTTTCACTCATGACATGTCCCATCAATACAACTTTGTTTAAATTTTTTTTTTGCCTTGTGAATGCACTCTAGGTGTGACAAACATATGATATGCCAATGCTTATGATGTTATGCTCAAGTTTTAGTGACAGTAACACCAGGGGTGTTACAAATCATGGGGTTGAGGCTAGAGAACAATTTGTTGCTTCTAGTCATGTGGCGCGAACAATTGGAATCTATGAACCATATGTTCTACAGGCCTCCATCCTGCATCAATAAAAAGACACTGGGTGAGCAAAATGCACAACACTATGGTTAGGATACTAAGAATAATACCAGTGTTGTGGCATCTACCATAAAAGGTGTTAAGGAAAACACTAATCATCCCCGGTCCCAAAGGGGGAAGTGATCACCACGAGAAGGAAATAGTGGTCCGCTAGGGAAGTGAGACTCAAACCACTACTACGTGGTCCCTAGCCATATGGCACACGACCAGCACCCCCCCCCGGGCACGACCACCCTATGTTCTCACTGCCTGAGGCCTAGCCACAAGAGGCAAAAGCACATCTATGCCTCGTAGGATGTCTCTGAATAGGAGAATCATGAACACCATGAGAAAGGTGGTTCATGTTCTTCATAGTCGACTTAGAAACTCAACACTCATCTCTCTTCCTCCTAAAGCAAAAATCAGTCAAATGACCAACTCTCTCATAATACTCACACTGGAACCTCACCTCTCTCTTAGGTGGGGTTTGTTTATGGGAGGGGGATTTCTTTTTGGGTGGCTTATGGGCTCTAAGAAGGGGATCACTAGAGATGTCTAGAAGGGTGTCAAGTGCGTTCCTGAAATGGTTAGGTTTTGGAATCCAAACTTGTTTATGAGGAGGGGCTTTCATAGGCTCCTCAATCACACCATCTCTCATAAGGGTGGTAAGCTTAGGTGGGGTAATTTTGATAAGCTTGGGAGTGGCTGAAGGTATCTCTGAGGGTTTCAAGCCACTACACTCACCAACCTTTCCAAACTGAGCGTCACTCCCAGACCTAGAAGCAAAGCCTAACCCTGGTCCACCAGTTCTCCTCTTGAACTAGCTAACCATCATGCTCAACTAGGGCTCACTACTAGAGACTCAAATCAAGACCGATCGAAGGTATGTGTTTTCTTCCTCAATCTAGGTGTTGTCAAGTCTGCAGTACTCGAGAGCAGACTACACACCCTCACAAAGTGCACACTGCGCAAGTGTCACACCCAGATTTAAAGGATAAAGTCGGGTACGTCTTGTAACGCCCTGAATTTGGGGGTAGAATTTTTCTTCTTCTTTCTACTCACCAAATTCAGGTGTTACTCTCTTTTCTCTTCCTGTTTCGCTCCTTCTTCCCAATTTCAAAGCAGTATAGCGACTGGTGTCTGTATTGCGTGTGAACAAAAACCTAAGTTGACATGAGTGTTGCATCATGTCGAGGCATATTTCTTTGTCTGATGTCGTGTTTAATCGCGTGTTTTGCTTAGTCTCGTTTCGGATTTCGTTTCGCGATTGGATTCTGATCTGTGGTTGTGCGTGTCGTGGGTTTTTGTCCCACGGTGCGGCCCAACCCGGCCCAGTCCAGCTCGGCCCGGCTTTGGCCCGCGCGCCGCTGGCGCCCTGCCCCTCCCCATGCGCACGCCCCCCTCCCCTTGCCTCTCTTTCCCTCATTCAATTCTCTCGCGCACAACTCCCTCTCTCTCCCATCTCTCTCTTCCCCGTTGTGCCCTAGGTTTTGGAGAAGGTGATCGACGGATTTGGACCCCGAGGTGAGCTCCCCTCCCCTCTCCTTCTCCCTCTCTCTCTTCCCCTCCCCCTCCCCTTCCTTCTTCCCCCCACACACCCTCCCCTGCGCGCCCCTGGCGGCCCTAGTGGCCTCGCGCCCCACGCCCTTGCGTCCCGCGGCCTCGGCGGCCCCGCGGCCCGGCGGCCCTTGCACCCCGGCGGCCCCGCGCCCTGTGCCCCGCGTCCCTGGCGGTCGTGCCCTCTCCCTCGGTGTGGCTCGCGTGCCCCCGGCGTGCGCCGCGCATTCCCACGCACGTGACCGTGGTTGCGTGGCTGTTTATAATGATTAAGCATGGAACATGACTTTATCCTATGCATAATGCGATGGCCAAATTAATACTAATCTGTTTTGACGAGCACTTTGATTTATAATCGCGTAACGTGATCACTTCTCGACTGTAGCCCCGACCGTTACTTTCTCGTTCTCGCTTAGTCGTAAGTGTGAGCCCTACGCCGAGCTTCTGTTTATTTATGATATTTTATTGTATGGTGTACTGTTCTTTTGTATTAAATTTGTGGAATGTATGTTTGGACTCGTATAGAAAACGGTCAGTTGGTGGAGACCGAAGGAGTTGCAGGTCAAGACCCTGAGCAGCAGTCGATTGGTGAAGGCAAGTGTCCCTTGACCCATCTATGTCCTACTCATTTTATAATTCACTCCCAGCATTTACACAGTTTATACCTAAGGATTGACTTGCTTTTGGTTTATCTTGTCCTTGTTTACCTATTTTGGTTGGGTTATTTCGGTTTAGCTATATGCTAGTGCTTCACATTAATCAATGAACATGATGAGATTATTTATGATACGTTGTTTTCCCTTTTGATTATGATGATATACTTGTGGCATTTAAGGGGACTCGAGCTGTTTCTCGAGTGCATCTCCGTAAGGACTAGTTCGTTGGATGACCGCTCGGGCAAAACAGTGCAACCATGAGGGTGGAATGGGACGCACTTAGCTGAATAATTAGAGGAACTAAGGTGTAGTTTGCTTCGCCGTCATGCCGTCAATGGGGCTCGGTGTATGCGGCTCGCTCTACCAAGGTTGGTTTGCCCCTTGGGGAGGAGTGCGGTACATTTAGGAAACCTAACGGGCGGTTACAGCCTCAGGGAATCTTTGTAAAGGCTACATAGTGAAACCCTGCCTGTTCACCTTGGTAGTGTTTAAGGGTTTGATCGGGCCGAGGCAAGAGGGAATCACGACTTGTGGGTAAAGTGCGCAACCTCTGCAGAGTGTTATGAAACTAATATATTAGTCGTGCTCGCGGTTATGAGCGGCCAAGGGAGCTCCATTGATTAGAGATACTTTGATTAGAGATGTTTGGTCTACAGGTGGTGATCAGGATGATGGTTTTGGTTATATCTATGGTAATGGTAAGTGGTATTCTTTCCACTTGAAAAGGGTACTTTGGGTTAATAACTTGGGATTAATGCTAAAACCTAGCTTCTTACTAGTGATAATAACATGACCAACTAAATGCAACTGCTTGACTTAACCCCACATAAAGCTAGTCCACTACAGCCAAACGGGGCATATTGCTGAGTATGTTGATGTGTACTCACCCTTGCTTTACACACCAAACCCCCCCAGGTTGTCCGCGTTGCAACCACTGCTCAGGAGAAGATGAAGTCGTGGAGGAGGACTTTCAGGAGTTCCAAGAGTACGATGAGTTCTAAGCGTGGGTTAGCGACAAACCCCCAGTCGGCTGCCTGTGTAGGCCGTGTGTATCTACGTTTCTTTTCCGCACTTTGATAATTGTTAAAGACTATGTGGATGTCTCGGATATCATGATGTAATCGACTATTATACCTTCTTTTATGTTAATATTTGAGCACTGTGTGATGATGTCCAGTTATGTAACTGTTGTGTACGTGAATTGCTGATCCTGGCACGTACATGGTTCGCATTTGGTTTGCCTTCTAAAACCGGGTGTGACATAGGTGGTATCAAAGTCGTGCTGACTGTAGGACCGCTAACCTAGAGTATAATGGTCATCTAAGGATTATAGACCCATATTATCACCTTGACTTTGGTATCCCTTCAAAAGTTGGTCATATCGACCAAACCTATGTTCTACTATATATATTCTACCTTTTTGAAAATTTAGTTTTATTATAATTCCTAATTTTTATGATTTACTTGTTGGTCATATTAGCTCTGTTCTCACTCTTATGCTTACGGTGTCTTTTGTAGATGGCTCGTCTTAGACACACCGCACGGAAGTCCGTCATCCCCTTCTTGCCTTCTCGTCTCGCTGAGCGTTCACTTCGTCGTCCGGTGACTGGTCAGTCTAGCCATTTGGAGAGGCTGCACCACCGCCTGCACGAGGAGCCGGAGCATCGGCGATAGGAGTTGGAGCAGCAGGGCTCTTCTTCCTTGTTTCAGCAGGAGGTAGAGTCTGTGAGGATCTGCTCTCCTGTGCCCCTGCTGGAGGCGCCCCTTGCACCACCACAAGGCGTCCCAGCCACTGGAGTAGCTGTTGGAGGAGACCCCGACGACGGAGGCGACGACAGCAGCTCGAGCCACAACACCGACCTTTTAGAGGAGCAGGAGCCGGAGGGATAGGTTTCCCGACCCATCACTCATGACGCCGCTCGCGGGTGTCACTTTCACGATGCGCTCAACACCTTGCTACGCCAGGCACTTGACCGGCGTACTTGGTCTATCGAGTATCACTGTGTTGTCTTCCAGCATAGTCGCGGGGTTTACCCGGACCACTGGGACGCGACTTGCTTAGTGCGCCGTCCGAAGAACAGTCTCCGGGGTGCAGAGGTCTGCTCAAAACATTACTCTATTTCTGAGCGGGACTCAGCTGATATGACCACACCATTAAGCAACATGTTACAACCCCCAAGTCATACTACATCATCTCAAGTACAAACAACATCATCACCAACCCAAGTCTTTGATGGACCAATTACACGTAGCCGAGCTAAGAAGCTACAGCAAGAGGTGCACGCGCTACTTTATAAATTTCAATTATACACTAATGAGAAATTTATGATACCTAAGTCGTGTATGTTGATATTACTTAGGTTCACCAAAGAGGAAGGACAAAACATATCAAAGGTGAATCAGCAAGAAGAGCTATGACCGAGTCAGTCCAACGCAACAAAACCGTCCAGAAGAAACAGTCATATCTTTTGATTCCCAAAAGCTATGAAGGCCCATAAGTACTTTTTGGAAAGCTCTTGAAGTCTAGTTTCCAATGCTTCTAAGGCCGACTTAATCAAATCTACCAGGAAGGCAGGCGACCTACTTTAGTGCTGAATGGTCAGAAGGTCAACAGTCTGTTTGATGACCAAGTTTTCGTATTAAACTGCATCATTCTACGAAGTTTCATTAAGCATATTATACATAGTAAGAAAGCTTATCAAGTCAACTTTCCAACGCATCCAGCCCCACGTCATTTGAAGATTACTAGAAGAAGTTATTGTCAAAATACTGAAGACTGCATAGAAGTCACAACAGACACACGGAATTCAGTTCTGCAGATCTTCCGAAGAGACTCCTTCACATTAGCATGTGAAAATACTTTTGTTTCGTGTTTATACCTCTCTAAGGCTGGTTGTTACTAGTATAAATACCCCCCTATGTCTATGATGTAAGGCAGCTTTTGATAATCTAAAACAGAACCCCCTTTGTTCAGCTGTGTGCTAACAAATATTGAGAGTGATCTCTACCCCTTTGCTCTTGTGAATTCCTTCGCGGTATTGCAAAAGCGGCGGCTTCATCCGCTCCCAAGTGGTGCTCCTACTCCCTTCGAGGTCTCCTCGATTGGTTGTAGGCTATGTTGGTTGGTTCTTTGAGAGTGTGGTTGGGCGAATCCTCGATTCAGGTTGCCGGTTAAAGACGGTGGTTGGCTTCGAGTTTTATTTGTCAGGTTGCACTAGTTATCGCTGCTTGCAGCAAGTTATCTTGGCTTCTTCGAAGCTAGTTATCTGAAGATTGATCCTACGTCGTGAAGATCGGGCATCGTGACGCATCATCTGGTATCAAAGCCTCAGTTGCCACAGTAGGATTCTTTACCCTTAGCTATATATATTTTGTGTTCGTCCTATCCACCAAAAAGCCATAAAATATTTTTGCCATAGCCCTTTGTTTCAATATGTTGTTCAAGTGAGTTTTGTTAAGTTTCAGTCCTTAGAGTCTTTGTTTAGTTGCTGGTCACTCTATCCTTTGTGTTTCCTTTGAGCCTCTTATATATATATGAAAATATCCAAAAAAAAAGAAAAATCTGAAAACCCTGAGCATTTCCTTCGCGTTAACCTTGATCCTATTTAAGTTATAGCTGCTGGTTGAGTTCTTTGTTGATTATTATAAAGTGTGCAATATCATATCAGATCTCTGTGTTTAGTTCTATAAAAAAAGAGTATCAAAAAAGAGAAGAAAGAAAAGTACCCAAAAAAAATGTTGAACAAGATTGTGAAAGAAAAGTAGAACTATCAGTTTGTTTATGTGCACAAATGCTGAAAGTTCATCAAGTTGTTCAACCAGTTTGCTATTGTCATTTGGTGCAAAATTTTGGTTGGGTTTGATCGCAGCACTTGCATTCCAACCATACTCCTTGATTTGCATCAAATCTGAAAATTCTCTGCGCGTGTGTTTGATCTACTTACATCACTCGTACCTTGTGGTCAGCACTAGGCAGGGAACTTCTAGTTGGATGGTTATTTAACTTTACAACAACTAGGATTCAGATTGCATCTCTTGTTTATTATTCCCCACCAAGCTCCACATATAAGCCATCGTAATCGGTACTCTGGTCTTGTATTCGCTTAACCACCACTTTCTTGTTACCACCACACATTTTCTTGCAACCCGCAGAAAACTCATAAGAGCTTTGGTTGGTAAGAGTGGTGAGGTTGTGAAATTCTATATAGCTTCATATTCCACCTATATTTGTTGCCTTGTCGCCACTAATTTCGCAGGAAGATGGATCCCAACGTTGAGATTGAAGAATGTGTCACCATGAGACAATTCAATGAGCTCAAACAAAGCATAGAAGACAAGCAAGATCTGTTGGCACAAGATCTTCAGACACTTATGGCTAAAATCAGAGGTCGTCGTCGACTCCCTGATGGTGTAAGAAACCATGATGAAGATGGGGAAGAAGGTGAAGGAAATTATTCTAGAAGGGCGAGTGAACATGGGAGGAGAAATCAAGGTGCTGCACGTGGTAGAGGAAGAGGCCGGAATCGAAGAAATGATGACAATGAGGAATCTAAATTTGGGAATGAAGATGATCAGTCCCAACATCTCTATGGTCGTCGTCATCATAGAGGCGTCAACCAAGAAGAGAGATTTGGGAAACTTAAGTTTACCATGCCAAAATTTGATGGTAGATCTGATCCTGAAGATTATTTCACATGGGAATTGAAGGTGGAGAAAATCTTCCGCCTACATAATTATTCAGAGGAGAAGAAACTTGCAATGGCATCTCTTGAGTTTGAATGATATGCCCTGATTTGGTGGGAGCAACTTCTTCGTGATCGTGAAGAAGATGGAGAGGACCCTATTATTACTTGGCAAGAGATGAACCGAGAAATGAGAATTCATTTTGTGCTGAAGCATTATCGGCGTGATCTTTTTGATACATTGCAGAATTTGAGGCAAGGAAGTTTCTCTGTTGAGGAGTATTATAAGGAGATGGAGAAGGCCATGATTAGAGCCAATGTGTATGAAGACGAAGAGCAAACCATTGCACGTTTCATGGCTGGGTTACACCGCAACATTCAGCGTATTGTTGAGTTTCAGTCGTACCAAAGTCTTATTGATTTGGTACATCAAGCCACCAAAGCTGAACGCTAGCTGCAACAAGATGCTAGAGCAGCAAACCCTTGTCATATGGTGCACGAACCATGACTGGAGGAAGCAAATCGATCTCAAGGTTTACTGCTGCATCCTCAGCGACAAAAGGTTCAACTGGAGGCTTGCGATCCAATATTCAAGGCAATTCTAGTGGAAAAAACGGTGCTGCTCCAAACACGAGTTATAAACCAGCAGCATCCACTTCAACATCAGTGGGTTCAACAGCCAAGAGTAGTGGTATTCAGTGCTTCAAGTGTGGAGGTCGTGGTCATGTCATAAAGGAGTGTCCAAATAATCGTGTGATCCTTGTGAATGATGATGGAGAATATACATCAGCTAGTGAAGAGGAAGCTGAAGCAGGAAATGTAGAAGACACTCATAAAATTGAGGAACACACTGGATGTGAATTTGAGCATGGTACTACTCTTGTGGTTACACAAATCTTGAGTGTTCAAATGAAAGAAGCTGAAATTGGACAGCGACATAATCTTTTTCAAACGCGAGCAAAAGTGCAAGACAAAGTAGTAAAGGTGATCATTGATGGAGGGAGCTGCCATAATCTTGCAAGTCGTGAGATGGTTGAAAAGCTTGGTTTGAAGTTGCAGCGACACCCTCATCCATATCATGTCCAATGGTTGAATGAATCGGGAGATATCAAGATTTGTTATAAGGTGAAAGTTTCATTCAAGATTGGAGAGTATGTTGACACGGTGGAGTGCGATGTTGCACCCATGTCTGTGTGTCACATGCTGCTAGGAAGACCTTGGCAATATGACCGATATTCTCAGCATTGTGGAAGAACAAATCAATACACGCTAGATCTGAAAGGGAGAAAGTTTATACTCAAGCCTATGACCCCTCAACAAATCATGGCTGAACATTTACAAAAGAAAACTGAAATTAGTACAGCAAGTAGAGGAGGAGAAGAGCAAAAGAAATTGAGTGCCATCCACAATTCGGTGAGCGAGTGCTACAAACCAAATTCAAGAGATAAAAGGAAGGAAGAGGGAGAACATCTAGTTATGCTAGCCACAAAATCTGAGCTGAGAGAAGTGAGGAACAACCCATATCAAGTGCTCTTTGTACTTGTGAACAAAGATGTTATGATTTCTCTAACGACATAACATCTCTTCCTAGTGTTGTGGTTGATCTTTTGCAGGACTTGGAAGACGTGTTTCCACAAGAAACATCGGCTGGACTACCTCCAATTCGAGGGATTAAGCATCAAATCGATCTTTTTCTAGGGGCTGCACTTCCTAACCGTCCACCATATCGAACCAATCCTGAAGAAACTAAGAAGATACGAAGGCAAGTGCAAGAACTTCTTGATAAAGGAAATGCAATAGAAGTGGATGAATCCAAGGTGAAAGCAATCAAGGATTGGTCAGCTCTAACAAATGAAAGAACCAATATGAAAGCCTCCAAGCATGCTGCATATATAAAAAAGATACATGAAAAGACCAATGAAGCAATTTAGCTCAAAGTAGTGCGCAAGGCTGCAAACATGAACAAGCATAGGAAGAAAGTGTTATTTGAACCGGGGGACGTGGTTTGGATTCACTTGCACAAAGAGTGTTTTCCTGATCAGCACAAATTCAAATTGATGCCACGAGGGGATGGTCCATTTCATATTCTTCCCAAGATAAATGATAATGCATACAAGATAGATCTTCCACCAAACTATGCCATGAGCAACACGTTCAATGTTGCTGACCACTTACCAGTTACAAGTAAAGACACTCCAGAGTCGAGGACGACTCCTTTTCAAGGGGAGGAGGATGATATGACCACGCCATTAAGCAACATGTTACAACCCCCAAGTCATACTACATCATCTCAAGTACAACCAACATCATCACCAACCCAAGTCTTTGATGGACCAATTACACGTAGCCGAGCTAAGAAGCTACAGCAAGAGGTGCACGCGCTACTTTATAAATTTCAATTAAACGCTAATGAGAACTTTATGCTACCTAAGTCGTGTATGTTAATATTACTTAGGTTCACCAAAGAGAAAGGACAAAACATATCAAAGGCGAATCAGCAAGAAGAGCTACGTCCGAGTCAGTCCAGCGCAACAGAACTGTCCAGAAGAAATAGTCATATCTTTTTATTCCCAAAAGCTATGAAGGCCCATAAGTACTTTTTGGAAAGCTCTTGAAGTATAGTTTCCAATACTTCTAATGCCGACTTAATCAAATCTACCAGGAAGGCAGCCGACCTACTTTAGTGCTGACTGGTCAGAAGGTTAACAGTCTGTTTGATGACCAAGTTTTCGTATTAAACTGCATCATTCTACGAAGTTTCATTAAGCATGCTATACATGGTGAGAAAGCTTATCAAGTCAGCTTTCCAACACATCCAGCCCCACGTCATTTGAAGATTCCTAGAAGAAGTTATTGTCAAAATACTGAAGACTGCGCAGAAATCAAACAGACACACGGAATTCAGTTCTGCAGATCCCCGAAGAGGCTCCTTCACATTAGCACGTGAAAATACTTTTGTTTCGTGTTTATACCTCTCTAAGGCTGGTTGTTACTAGTATAAATACCCACCTATGTCTATGATGTAAGGCAACTTTTGATAATCTAAAACAGAACCCCCTTTGTTTAGCTGTGTGCTAACAAATATTGAGAGTGATCTCTACCCCTTTGCTCTTGTGAATTCCTTCGTGGGATTGCAGAAGCGGCGGCTTCATCCGCTCCCAAGTGGTGCTCTTACTCCCTTCGAGGTCTCATTGATTGATTGTAGGCTGTGTTGGTTGGTTCTTTGAGAGTGTGGTTGGGCGAATCCTTGATTCAGGTTGCCGGTTAAAGACGGTGGTTGGCTTCGAGTTTTATTTGTCAGGTTGCACTAGTTATCGCTGCTTGCAGCAAGTTATCTTGACTTCTTTGAAGCTAGTTATCTGAAGATTGATCCTACATCGTGAAGATCGGGCATCGTGATACATCATCAGCTGAGGCGGCCATGCAAGATGTCGCACGACGTGCGCTTTCGCACTACTGCTCAGTGCTCGATGGGGTAGCCGATGGTCTTAACCTGAAGTATTACCCCCGTTGTCCATCTGGCAGCACAGGAGGTGTGGTTGTCTCACCTGTCAGTGAGGACAATCCTAGGTTGAGAAGCACAGTCAACCTAGCCGCCGTGCTAAACACGGAGCTGGACCATGCCTTAGATGAGCTGAGTAGGGCTCGTGCTGAGATCGCCCAGTTGCGGGCTGAGCGTGCGGAGCATCGTCACCTAGAGGATGGCTCTCCCGCCCCCGTCGGGACTCAGCACCCGTACCGCTCACCTCAGCGTGGACACCAAGATTATGGTAACCCCGACTGCAGGACAAGGATAAATTTATAACCATAGATCGTCAGCGTCGGATATTATAATTAATGCTTAAAAATAGAAGTTATAGTCTTAGTCTTACTCTTAGTTAGTCTTAGTTAGACAGGGTAGTTTGCTTATCCTATGTTTTTATGTTTGTCATGACGAACTATGATGGATTTGGATCTTTGTAATGACTGTCGCTAGAGTGTGGGTATCCCCTGCACTTTGGTTTACCTGTTAATGTTAATAAAATTAGTTATCTAGTTGGGAAGCCCTTTTATTCTACTTTCCTCTTTATTTAAGAAGTTGTGTTTGTCTATGTTGGAAATCAGTGAAGATGTTCATCTGTTCAGAATTGTGGAAGAATTCTATACTCTTTTCTTATGCTGCAAGTTTGCAAGATCAGTTCTGATATGTGATTGTATTCTGCAGATGTCAGATAACAGGCGCAGAGGAGGAAGGCGTGCTCAGCAGGAGCAAGCAGCACCGCAGGATGAGGCACCTTGGCAGCAACTGCCACCACCACCCCGATGACGATAGATCAGATTTTCTTGATGCAGACTCAGGCAGTTCAAGCCATTGGTCAGACTCTGGCCGCTATGCAGCAGCAGCAGCATCAGCCCCCACCTCAGCCTCAGATGCCTCAGATGCCCAGAGACAAGCGTGCTAAATTCATGAGAGGTCATCCCCAGTGTTTGCTCACTCTTTTGACCCCATGGATGCTGAATATTGGTTGTGTACCATGGAGTGGGAAATGTACACCGCTCAGTGCGCCGACAAGGAGAAAGTTCTGTATGGTCCCCGTCTGTTGAGAGGAGCAGCTAAGTCTTAGTGGGAGTCCTACCTCACCACCCACGCCAACCCCGACACCATCACCTTGGAGGAATTCAGAGATAATTTCCATTAGTATCATGTTCCAGCAGGTCTGATGACAGTGAAGAAAGAGGAATTCCTGGCGCTCAAGCAAGGGCCCATGTCTGTCAGTGAGTACTGTCGGTGTTTTGGGTCCGACCGCGCACCCTGGGTTACCCCTCAAGGTGCTTTGTGGAGTAGGACGGTGTTACCGACTGTAGCTCGATGGTTCGTGCTAGATGCACGAGAAACAGTGGACAGTTGTATACAGGTTCGGGCCGCTTTGAGATGCGTAACACCCTACGTCTTGGCGTGAGTACTTTATATGGTGGGTTACAAGGAGGTTCTCTAGTGTTGGAGACGTAGAGAGCCGGGTCGATGGCTAAGTAATGAGGTAGATGTCTTTGAAGGGGTGCCCCCTAGGCCTTATATACTCGACCGTGGGGCATTACATGTGGATATGATAACAACGTGTGCCTAAGTAATAGTGAACTGACTAAGTCTATCTTCCTATAATTCAACCGACCCATCCTCGCTCAGTTCCGATGTACGGGGCTCCCGCGCGGGAAGGTCGGGTCACTGTTGTGATCACTGTTCAAATTCGTCGGGTCGTCTGGGCTTGCATTGATCTGATCCCGTGTCGATCCACTTCACTAGGCGTTCTTTCCCAGGCCCACGAAGGGATGACCTCGCGAATTATTGGGCCCACGGGCCTTTCGTGAGATCTTTTATCCTTCTGGTGGACCCGGGGGATATCCGTCCCCCACAAGCCCCCGATCTTTGGGTTGATTTTGAAATAACCGGCTCAAAGATCTAAGGTCCAGCTTGCGGTTTTTTAATTTTGATAAGGGATAATTTGAGAGTAAATCTGCTGGGCCATTGCTCCCGAACTCTGAGTGACCCAGTAAAAGCGATCTTTTACTGTATTCTTCCATTATTACTCTTCAGGACTCGATGTTCTGCCTTGAGTTTATGCTTTGGAGGTCAGCATTTTGATTTTTTAGGGTGTAGCCCCCGAGCTTCGAGTGGATTTTTGTAAATAATCCACTCGAAGGTCTTCATTTTAAGTCTTCTCAAAAATCACTTTTATCTTCCCTTTGTGCTTTTTCAGAAGTCAACCTTGTCTTAGTTTCACCTTATGCTTTAGAGGTTAGCATTCTGCCTCTCGGGGTAGATGATTCATTGGGTGCACCAAAGGTGCACCCAATGGGTGTAGCCCCCGAGCTTTGAGTGGATTTTTGAAAATAATCCGCTCGAAGGTCTTCACTGTCACATTGGAATCCACATAATGTTTTAGAGATCAGCATTATATCATCAACATTATGCTTTAGAGGGCAGCATTCGTTTTTGTCTTCAGAATCGAGCACGAGATCTATCCATATCTTGCTAGGTCTTGCAATATATTTGGTCTACGACTGATTGGACGTTCGATAGATGGCCTTCGGCTAGTCTTCATATCACTTCGTGCTTCAATGCTTCTGTTGATTAGACTTGTACCTCATCAGCTATTTTTGGCTTTCCTTTGATCCCTGTTGATATATTCCTTCTGTCTTGAGGTATTCATTGCGTATACTGTATGGATGTGACTGCTTGGGAAAATCTATTGAAAATTCTTGGACGTCCCCCCCAATGGGTGTAGGCAAGGGACGGCTTGGTGCGCTGAGTGTTTAGCAAACTGCTTCTGAGTAGTAACTTGACGTGACCGCGGGTGTAATCATATCGCCCAAGCAGTTGACTAGAGTCCCAATGGGTGTCGTGTTACGTGGAACGGCGTCAGCCGCCTGACGTGTCTCTAGACGGGTTGAATTACATATTGAGTTTTTGCGACAGTTCGGTGGCCGTGGTAGGAGGTGAGCAGTTGCCTTCTTCTTCTATAAATAGTGTATTTGCTTCTCCGGCATTTTCACATCTCTTACTGCTGCTCGCTGTTTACTTTCTTCTCTTTCATTCTACTCCAACATGGGCAAGAGAAAGAAGGGTGGTAGTTCTTCGCATCACTCCGGCGATAAGCGGAAGCGTGAGCCGACTCCTCCCTCGGAGGACTTCGGCGACTCGGAGTACTCGGAGGAGGAGTTCTCCTCCGAGTCAGAGGGCTCACCAGTCCCTGCCTCTCCCCCAGCGTCGTCTGATGACTCAGACGACTCCCAGGGGATCGCCGCAGAGGTGTGGACCTACATACGGGCTGTCGAGCGCGCCAGGCTCGAGGGCTCGGATGAGTCGGAGTACTCCTCGGACTCGTCCAAGGAGGGCGGCAGCAACGGCGATGGCGGTGACGACGACGACGACAGAGGCGATGGTGACGGCGGCGAAGGCGACGGCAAGGGCGGTGAAGGCAGCAGCAAGGGTGGTAGCGGCGACGGCGGCGATGGCAGCAAGGGCAGCAGCAGGGGCAGCAACAAGGCCAGTGGCTAGACGCCACTGGTTTTAGATGTTAGTATAGTTTAGTAGTAGAAGTAGTATTAGTGAAATAATGTAGTAGTAGTTAGTAGTATAGTGTAGCGAAATGTAATGTAGTAGTGGGAGGACATCAGCTCATAATCAGTTGATTTGTAAGTTCGGTAATGCTTCCCTTTTATAATGAAGAACGATTTCGTCCAATTCTGTGTGCACCATTTTGCCTTTCTGTCAATCGTCGACCGTATTTATGCTTACTGCAGATGTTGTTTTTGCATGTAACGCTTGAGTAGCGACTTAGAATCGTCGAGTTGCATTTCAGACTGCCTTCTTCGCGATGTCAGCGCTTTAGTGGTAGCGGTCGAGTCCTTTGGAGTCACGTTGTCGCTTTAGGAATAACAACCGAGTGATAACGGGCCACGTCGATGTTTTAGAAATAACGACCGAGCGGTTACTGGTGATGTCGGCGTTTTAGAGGTAACAGCCGGATCCTTTGGAGCCACGTCACCGCTTTAGGAATAACAGCCGAGTGACTACTAGCGATGCCTGCGTTTTAGAAGTAACAGCCGAGTGATAACGGGCCACGTCGGTGTTTTAGAAATAACGACCGAGCGGTAATGGGCCACGTCGGTCGCTTTGGAAATAGTGGCCGAGTGAAGTCTGGTAACGTCAACGTTTTTAGAAATAGCAGCTGAGTTATATTGGGCTGCGTCGGCCGTTTTGGAAATAACGACCGAGTGATGACATGGCACGCCAGCATTTTAGAAATAACAGCTGGGTGATGTCTGGGCGCTTTTTAGAAATGGCGTCTGGCCCGGGAAAACCCCATATGTACTGCACTGTCGCACGCCTCTGCATTATATGCCCTAGTTTTGCTTTTCTGCATCCAGGCCTTCTCTGCTCTCTTGCAATATTGCCTCCACTCCGCTCGCCAGCAAGGTAGAGATGGCGCCCAAGCGAAAAACCCAGAGTTCATCCGTCGCAATCATTCCTCCTATCGATCCCAACAGTCAGTTGCCTTTCGCAGGTAACCACATGTCTGTTGTTTCTGAATCCGACCTTCTCCATCTTGTATTCATCGGAGTTCTTCCCCCGAAGGAACTCTGTTCCTGGCGGATCTGCCGTGGGGTCACTGTTCCGACAGAAGACCCCCACGAATCCATCATTTACGTTCCTTTCCTCATCCGCGGCCTTGCTCTTCCCATTTCTCCTTTCTCCCGCGGTCTCCTTGATTTCTATCACTTGAATGTAACCCATCTGAATCCCAACTCCATTCTGCAAGTTTCTGTTTTTGTTCATTTGTGTGAAGATTTCCTTGGTATTCTGCCACACTTCGGCCTATGGAAGTACTTGTATCACTGTCGGCCTGGGATGGCCGAGGGACAACACCAGCTTGTGGGGGGTGCGAGTTTGGAGATGCGCCGTGGGAGGAAAACCGAGTACCTCGACATCCCACTCAAGGACAGCATCAAAGGATGGCGCCTGAAATGGTTTATCGTGGAGAATCACGGGAATTCTCTCCCCCCACGGTCAGGGAGACAGCTAGATGTTCGCACTCCCAGTTGGACTGAATCCCCCACAGACCTGGAGGTGGTTGAGGCGGGGGCTCTGCTTGCTGAGGTTGAATTATTGAAAGAGAAGGGTCTGACTGCAGAGGCTGTTGTTGCCGATTTTGTTTTCAAGAATATTCAGCTACTAAAAGACAGAGCATACCCAACTTATCTGTATCGAGGCCTCGCTGATTCAACCTGGGTTACCAATAGACGGATTCCTGCTGTGGATTTGGTGAGCCGGCTCGAGATGATACTCAGAGGCAAGGTGTCGAATATCGGTGCTCCTGTTGCATACTCAGCCTAGAATCTGCCTCCTTCCATGGCCTTTATCAGTTTCGTGTCAAATCCTCCTGTTGGTGATAGCAGTTTGGGCCTTAGAGTGCGACCTTCTCCCGAAGAGGTTGATGCTTTGGTTGCCTCACTTGGCGAAATCCCTGACAACGAGAAACAGGTTCATTTCGAGGTACCTTTGAATCCAAGTGACGCAGAGATAAGTGCCATGCTGGACATGTTGGCTGAAGATTCCTCTGATGCAACCCCTGCTGAAACACTGGCTGTAGCACCCATCCCAGAGTCTAGCAAAGCTTTAGATACTCAGAGATCTGATAGTGTTCGCCCGAAGCGTCCTCGCCGAGCCAATCATCCAACTTCTCCTGCTGAAGGGAAGAAAAAGAAAAAGAGGTGTCTTCGCCGAGTGTCATGCTTGAATCAGGATGCCGGTCCTTCTGCTCCCGCTGCTGAGGAAGTGTCAGTGCCGGTTTTTGCTGAAGCTGACCCCAATGGGTGTGACCCGACTGATGCTGATCCCAATGGGTGTAATCCGGCCAAAGCTGATCCCAATGGGTGTAATCCGGCCAAAGCTGATCCCAATGGGTGTACCGTCCGCATTGTTGATGAAGATGAGGAAGAGGAGGATGAAATCCCTCTAATTCAGAAGAACAGCCGGCGCTACATAGCCCGCGGAGAGAGTAGCGGTGTTCCTTCTCCAGCTTTGTCTGCCCTCGTTGGTCTGCAAGAATTGTCTCTGGCAAATTTTGATCAGACTCTCGAAGATATGGTCCTAGAGGATCTATTGTCGGAGCCGGCAGATGGTGGGATGATGGATATTTGTGCTGATGCGCCTGATGCCGGGTTGGAGTTATCCCGAGCGGCGTCCCGTGCCTCATCGACCTTGGAGCGCGGTCTTAAGGGTCAGGAGGCAGGTCTGGATAGCTTTGCTCCTATGGAAGTGGTTGAAGGCCCTTCAGCCTTAGAGGTGGTTGTTACAGAGGGCTCGACCCTCAAGGATGGCGCTAGCGCTTACCCAGCCCTCGAGGGTGTTGCCGGAGATGATCCGGCTCGGATGGGTAGCGCGAGCTATGACCCAACCCCCGAGGGTGTCCGAGTGGGTTGTCCCTCTCATACTTCCATGGATGTTCATGTAGGATCTTCTCCTCCGCATTCTGGTTTCATGGCAGCAGCACGAGCTTCGGGTCAGGAAGTCGCCTTAGAGGCCGGCGCTCCTGATGACAGAGTTTTGACTTCTGCTAATGACACTGACTTGGTCCCCACTGATGCATTGCGGGTTGTTCCGGTTGGTGATCCTTCATCGAGCCATCAATTGACTTCCCACGACTTGGGAGTTCCTTCGTTCTTCTCCAACCTCCAGGTAATTTGGTTTTTCCTGATCTGACTGTATCCCGGGTGTGATATTGTTCTTACACTCATTTGTTTTTATCGTCAGGCATTGGTTGACGAAATGGCTGGTCAGCTGAAATCGCAGGGTGCTTCTGTGCCGGAAAGAGCTCTATCTCTGACGCATTGGAATCCAGTGCTGCTTCAGCGGCGGGTTTCTGATTTGGAGATGGCAAATGCTGGTTAGTGCCCTTTGTTTCTTTTTTGGCTACTTGACCAATCTGCTTTTTAGCTGAACACCCTTGCTTGACTGTTTCTTGATAGATATGGTCCGGCAGTATTCTGATCTTGAAGAAAAATATTCTCAAGGTCAGACTGAATTGACCCGGGTTTCTGCTTCTCTGAATGATGCCAACACGCTGAACTCCACTCTCCATGCTCAGCTCGATTCTAAAAAGGTGACCAATGAATTAAGCTTTACTTGGCTTCATCTGCTGTGTTCTTAGTGCTTGCTTGACATTGGAGAAACTGATTCTTGTCTACAGGAGGAAAAACGTGCCCTTGCAACTTCCCATGATAACCTTGACAAGTTATATCGCGATGCCAGCAATTCGTTGACTATCTTGGAGAGGAGCAATCGTTTCACCATGGAAGACTTGGATAATCATCGTTATAAGCTGCAAGAGTCCCTGGATGATATGATTCGCCTTAGGCAATTGGTGTCGAGCAAGGATATTATCATCAAGGATTTGCGTGCTTCCAAGAGATCAGTCGTCCAGGAGCTAGAAGCTGCTCGGTTGGCTGTCAAGGCTGCTGAAGACACTTCTGCTACTCTGAGGGCCCAGCGCGACAGAGCTATGGACAAAGCCATTCGCGCGGGGTGAATCCAGATGAGGAGATCCGGCGTGGTTGTTCCTGACGACATAATGGTAGACGTGAATGCCGCTCCTGATTCCTCGAGTCGCCCCTCTTCGTCGGTTGCTCCTGAGAAGAACATTACCAAATAGAAACACTGAATGCTTTGAATATGTGGTTAGTGTGCTCGAATATTTTGTTAGAAAATACTTTTTAGTACTGAATGTCGTTATTGTTTTCCCGTTGTTAGAATACAACAGTATCTACAATCGCAGAAGTAAATGTAGTATGAGGGTTTTGAAATTTCTTTGAATTTCGCGGGGCATAGAGGTCGCCCTAAGATGAGTAACTGCAAACGCGCTTGTGTTGGATTAAATAGGCGCGAGTGTGTCGTGCCGATCTAAGTCATTACCGACTTAAACCGACTGCTCCGTTAGTAGGGTATAGTGGTCACCCCGAGTTAAGTAAGCGTGAGCACGTCGCACCGCCTTAAGCCATTGCCGACTTAAGTCATTTGCTCCATTAGTTGGGTATAGTGGTCACCCCGAGTTAAGTAAGCGTGAGCATGTCGCACCGCCTTAAGTCGTTGTCGACTTAAGCCGATTGCTCCGTTAGTAGGGTATAGTGGTCACCCCGAGTTAAGTAAGCGTGAGCACGTCGCACCGCCTTAAGTCGTTGCCGACTTAAGCCGATTGCTCCGTTAGTAGGGTATAGTGGTCACCCCGAGTTAAGTAAGCGTGAGCATGTCGCACCGTCTTAAGTCGTTGCCGACTTAAGCCGATTGCTCTGTTAGTAGGGTATAGTGGTCACCCCGAGTTAAGTAAGCGTAAGCATGTCGCACCGCCTTAAGCCGTTGCCGACTTAAGCCGATTGCTCCGTTAGTAGGGTATAGTGGTCACCCTGAGTTAAGTAAGCATGCAGGTTGATAGTGAACAATTTGAGTGCCTTTGAAGTCTTTTTATTGATGATATATTTCCTAGTTTACAGAATACATTGTCGTCCCAATAGCTTTTGAGATATAGCTAGGGGTAAAACTTCCTGAGATGTTCTATGTTCCATGAGTTCCCAATTTCCGTGTTGTCCATTTGAGTGAGACGATATGATCCAGGCCGAGTGACTTCTGCTACTATGAATGGTCCTTCCCATAGTGGTGACAGTTTGTGCCATCCCTCCCCCGTAAGAATTCGCCAGAGGACGAGGTCTCCCACTGCGAAGGATCGATGTCGTATGGCCTTGTCGTGATAGCGCCTTAGAGTTTGCTGATACCGTGCTGACTGAATCACCGTGTTCAATCGTTCTTCTTCTAGTATATCAACATCCTCTAGTCTGGTAGCTTCGGCTTCTGCTATGTTTTCAAAGATCAGCCTCGGTGCCCCAAACTTGAGATCAACGGGTAGCACTGCCTCCGAACCGTAGACCATGAAGAAAGGAGTATTTCCATGCAGAGCTCGGCTAGGTTGAGTTCTCAGGCTCCAAACAACATATGGCAACTCTCTAATCCACTTTCCTGTGAACTTCTCATTATTGTCAAAAACTTTCTTTCTGAGCGCTTCCAATATCATCCCGTTGGCTCTTTCTTCCTGCCCATTGGCTCTTGGATGCGCCACCAAGGCATATTTGATCTGAATGCTTTTTTGTTCGCAGAAATCAAAAAACTTTGAGCTTGTGAAATTGGATCCTAGGTCAGTTATGATGTTATTCGGTATTCCGAACCTGAATATTATGTCTTGTATGAATTCCACCGCCTTAGCTGAGGTTAGAGAAGCAATTGGTTTGAACTATATCCATTTAGTGAATTTGTCGATAGCAACCAGTACATGAGTATATCCTCCTTGAGCTTTCTTGAAGGGTCCAATCATATCCAGTCCCCAGCATGCGAACGGCCAGGTTACAGGTATGGTTTGCAATTGTTGTGCTGGTAAATGCTGCTGTTTTGATAAGTACTGGCAGGCTTCGCACCTCTGGACTAACTCGGCTGCATCACTTTTTGCCGTTGGCCAGTAGAAACCCGACCTGAAGACCTTCCCAACCAGGGTCCTGGATGCTGCGTGTATCCCACATTGTCCAGCATGGACCTCTTCTAGCAGCTGCTTCCCTGTAGCTAAGAGAATGCATTTCATGAGGACTCCTGATGCGCCCCTTCTGTATAGTGTTTCCCCAATGAGAGTATAATGAGCTGACTGCCTTGCGGTGCGTTCTGCTACATTTTTGTCATCTGGTTCCTCCTCATTTTTATGTACCTGATGATTGGCTCTCTCTAGTCATTAGAATCTGACTCTGGTTGGCTCAGAGTATTGCATTCTTCTACCCGGTCTAGTGAAATGCTCGGGTGCAGTAATTCTTGGACAAAAACACCAGGCGGGACCTGAGTCCGACTGGATCCTAGCTTGGATAATACATCAGCTGTCGTGTTGCGGTCTCTCTCCACATGATGAAATTCCAGACCTTCAAATTTGTCTTCTAGTTTTCGAACAGCAGTGCAGTATTTTCCCATGGAATCATTCGAGCAATCCCATTCTTTATTTATCTGACTTATGACCACCAGAGAATCTCCGTATACCATCAGTCTCTTGATGCTCAGTGATATGCCAATGTTCAGTCCATGAATCAGAGCTTCGTATTCTGTTGCATTGTTGGATGCTGGAAATAACAATTGAAGAGCATATTTGAGTTGTTCACCTCCGGGTGCAATGAAGAGGATCCCTGCGCCTGCCCTCTGCAGTTTCAACGACCCATCAAAATACATTCGCCATACTTCTGCCGTTTCCGGGTTATTCAGCACCTGTTGCTCGGTCCACTCTGATATGAAGTCAACCAGTGCTTGAGTTTTGATGGCGGTGCGAGGTCGAAACTCAATGTCATGAGACCCCAGTTCACAGGCCCACTTGGCTATTCTTCCAATGGCTTCTTTATTGTGAAGAATATCCCCTATCGGAAATCCAGTGACTACTATGACTTTGTGGTCGTCGAAGTAGTGATGGAGCTTGCATGCAGTTAGAAGTACTGCATATAATAATTTCTAAACTTGAGGGTATTTCTTCTTCGAGGGACCTAGGACTTCATTGATGAAATAGATAGGATGTTGTACTGGGTATGCATGTCCTTCCTCTGCTTGCTTGACTACCAACGTGGTGCTCACCACGTGAGTCGTGCAAGAGATGTATAATAGAAGGTCTTCACCCGGTTGAGTCGGTGTAGCTCGGCGAGGTGGTTTTAGCACTGGTGGTGTTGTCAAGAATTTCTTCAACGCATCTAGAGCTTCATGTGCTTCTGAAGTCCACTAGAATTTGTCTACCTTCTTGAGCAACTTATAGAACGGTAAGCCTTTTTCTCCCAGCCTTGATATGAATCTGCTTAGAGCTGCCATGCATCCGGTAAGTCTTTGTACTTTCTTCTGTGATCGTGGTGCTTCCATTCTCATGATGGCTTCAATCTTTTCTGGATTGGCCTCAATTCCCCGGTGGCTGACAATAAACCCAGGCAACTTTCGTACCGGTACTCCGAAAACACATTTTTCGGGATTAAGCTTCCATCGATATCGCCGTAGACTGTTGAAGACCAGCTGTAAATCTTCAATGAAATTTTCTGAATCCTCTATCTTAATCACCACATCATCCTCACGCTTGCCCTAGTGGTCGGCTAAGCATGTCTGAATAGCTCTCTGATAAGTTGCTCCAGCGTTTTTGAGGCCGAACGGCATGGAGGTATAGCAGAAAGCTTCGAACGGGGTGATGAATGCTGTTTTTTCCTCGTCTTCTTTTGCCAAGCTAATCTGATGATACCCAGAGTAGCAATCCAAGAAAGACAACACAGAACATCCGGCGGTTGAGTCCACCACCTGGTCTATCCTAGGAAGTCCGAAGGGATCCTTCGGACAGTGTTTGTTGAGATCTGTATAGTCGACGCACATGCTCCAATCCACTTTATTCTTTTTGAGTACAAGAACATGATTAGCTAACCACTCAGGATGTAACACCTCTCTAATGAATCCGGCCGCGACCAAGCGAGCCAGCTCAACACGGATGGCTTCTCTCTTGTCGGGCGTGAAGCGACGTAATTTTTGTCGGATCGGCCTCGCCTGGGGGTAAACCTTCAATTTGTTCTCGGCCAGTTCTCTCGAGACTCCCGGCATATCCGCAGGTTGCCACACGAATACGTCTCGGTTATCTTGCAAAAACTGGACGAGCGCGCCTTCCTATTTGTCATCCAGACTGGAACTGATGATAGCAGTTTTGCGCTCGTCGGCGAACCCAAGATTAATTCTCTTGGTTTCTTCAGTCGGTCGTATAGAGGTCATGGCTTGAGCTTCCTTCGCGGGTACCACGAGGTCTTCCTCAGGCTTTGAGTTCGCCTACGCAGAAGAAGTCGCCGATGGTTTGGTAGTGAGGGCCGCCTGAATGGCTACTCGGAAACATTCTGTGGCACCTTGGAAGTCAGCGCGCACAGTTATGATTCCTTGTGGTCCTGGCATCTTCAATATCATGTATGTGTAATGCGGAATGGCCATGTACTTTGCCAATCCAGGCCTCCCGATGATGGCATTGTATCCGCAGTCGAAGTTTGCCACCTCGAACCTCAGGAACTCGGTTATGTAGTTCTCCGGAGTTCGGAAGGTGACCGACATGTAGATGTGGCCCAGCGGATATTCTCCTTCAGTCGGCACGATGCTGAAGAAGGGTGTGTTCGACTCGTGGAGCTCTCTAAGGGGAACTCCTAGGCCTTAGAGCGTCCGGGGGAAGGTGACGTTGATGCTGCTTCCCCCGTCCACTAATACCTTCTTTACCCTGCTCTCTCGGATCACCGGATCGACGAGGAGCAGGTACTTGCCTGGGTGGTCGAAGTTGAGCCACTGATCTCCCGGGTGAAGGTGATCGGGTGCTCAGACCATCGGTACGGGGCGGGAGGACCGGTAGCCGCCACCAGTATCTGATGATCGTTGAGCTTTTGTTGTCTCTTGCTTTCTTGCGACCCGTGTCCACCGAAGATGACGTTGACTTCTCTGTCAACGCGCGGGAAGGCTCCACCTCCTCCCTTCTCTTGCTGCTGAGGTTGTCGCGGTTCTCCTAGTCCTCCTCGCGGCGAGGGAGGAGGTAGAGGTTGGAAGGGTCGGTCGTTCCCCACGGAATGCTTGAAGTCTCTGCAGTTCCGGAGGGTGTGGCGCATGTCCTTGTGGTACGGGCACTGGGCGTCGAGGATGTCGTCCAGCGTGTGTTCGCCTCCGCGAGGTCCTCCTCGGGCACGAGAGGCGGGCGGTCCGGCGGCGTGGACCTCTTCACGAGACCTCTTCTCCCAGCGTTTATCGGGTTGCTGGTTTCTGTCGCATCGCGGTGTTGTCGGTGCAGGCTTTGCTCCTCCGATGAGGTCTAGAGCTCGTTCATCGGCGGTGATGTAGAGGTCGGCTTCCCGGAATAGCTGCTCCGAAGTGGTCGGCGCCTTTTGTAGTATGGCTCGGACGAAGGCCGAGTCATTGGATCCCCGGTAGAAGTCCTCGATCACTGCTGCTTCCGCGACCTCGGGGATACGATTTCTCATGGTCTGGAATCTTTTGAGGTACGACCGGAGAGTTTTGTCCCCTCGGCGCTTGATGGATTTGAGGTCACATGGTTGTGCCGGTTTGTCGGAGAGAGATTGGAAGTTGGCGATGAAGCGCTGACTGAAGTCGCTCAAGTCGTCGATGCAATGTCGGGGTAGGTGTCGCAGCCATTGCAGCGCGTCTTGTCCAAGGACGATAGGCAAGTACATAGTCATCACATCCTCGGTTGCCCCTGCCGCTCGGGCAGCGGTGGTGTAGACGGCCAGCCATCCTCCCGGATCCTACTTAGGTTCATATTTGTCGACGTTGGAGACCTTGAAGTTAGGGGGCCATTGAATGGCCCTGAGGCGTGGAGTAAGCGCCGATACTCCACAGGTGTCTTCTTGTCGTCGATGATTATGTCTTTCCTAGGGAGGGGAGTGGTTGTCGTGGTGCCTCGACCGTCCCCGGGTGGTGCCACCAGTCGAAGCTGTGGCCGACTCGGTCCTGGTGACCTGACTCCGTGCCGGGATGTCGTGATCCCGGTCGTACTCTTCCCAGCGACGGATCTCGTTCTCGTGTCGTCGCTCGCGCAAAGCGTTGATGGAGCTTCGTGCGTCCCGCCGACTGTTGATGGTGTGTCGTAGATTGCTCGGTGGATGAGCTAGTGGTAGAAGGTGGTTGGCTGCTCGAGTGAATAGTCGCCGATAGCCCTTGGCGTCGGGAGTCCGGGGGAGGCCATCGGCTATCCGAGCCAATACTCCACCAACTTCACTCGGCGTGTTCATGGCTCGAGCGAAGTCAGGGTTCAAGTTGCGTCCGAAGAGTGGAGTTTCTCGACGTTGCCTCGTTTCCTGCTCGGCCTGTTCTTGATCCTGCCGACGGTCACGTCGTCAAGAGTTCCTTCTTTCTCTGAGGACCCATTCTTCCGGAGTTTCTCCCACTTCTGAGACCTCGTCTCGCGATACGGGCTGTGCCGGATCCCGTTCTCCGGCCTCGTGTAGTCGCCGAATATTTCGGCGTTGGTACCTCCGCCGGCGAGACTCTCGATGAAGAGGTTCTTCTCCTGGTGCAGTTGGTTCATCGTCGGAGATAGGGTTCGATTCCACTCTTCCCCTGATGAAGAGAACGTCGTGGTAGAATGGAGCAGCTGTCACGATGGTCTTCTTTCGGCCCTCCTTTGAGGATAGAGGCATAGAAAGAGCAGCTTGACGACCCTTGGCCTCATTCGCTTCTTTCCTCCTTGTGATTCGTGTCCATTTTTCCGTCGGAGAGGTGGACAACGGAGTTCTTCGGGTAGACGGACCCTCGGTTCCTAGCTTGCTAAAGGTGGTCTCTTCTTGGAGCGCTGGAGGTTGCGCTTTTTCCTGCTTTGCTCCGATTTTCTCGGAGATCTTTGAGGAAGACTTTCTCTCCGGTGGATCCGTGATGCGATGCAGAGTTCCCTCTTCATCTGCTACGGATGAAATAGTTCCGAAGCAGAACACGGACCCGGGGCGGAGGATGATCTTGTGCTGGAAGGTGACGGCCATTGAGCTATCTTGGATCGGTGACACACCCCCTACCTAGCGCGCCAGCGGTCGGTGTTTTGGGTCCGACCGCGCACCCGGGGTTACCCCTCAAGGTGCTTTGTGGAGTAGGACGGTGTTACCGACTGTAGCTCGATGGTTCGTGCTAGATGCACGAGAAACAGTGGATAGTTGTATACAGGTTCGGGCCGCTTTGAGATGCGTAACACCCTATGTCCTGGCGTGAGTACTTTATGTGGTGGGTTACAAGGAGGTTCTCTAGTGTTGGAGACGTAGAGAGCCGGGTCGATGGCTAAGTAATGAGGTAGATGTCTTTGAAGGGGTGCCCCCTAGGCCTTATATACTCGACCGTGGGGCATTACATGTGGATATGATAACAACGTGTGCCTAAGTAATAGTGAACTGACTGAGTCTATCTTCCTATAATTCAGCCGACCCATCCTCGCTCAATTCCGATGTACGGGGCTCCCGCGCGGGAAGGTCGGGTCACTGTTGTGATCACTGCTCGAATTCGTCGGGTCGTCTGGGCTTGCGTCGATCTGATCCTGTGTCGATCCACTTCACTAGGCGTTCTTTCCTAGGCACACGAAGGGATGACCTCGTGAATTATTGGGCCCACGGGCCTTTCGTGAGATCTTTTATCCTTCTGGTGGACCTGGGGGATATCCGTCCCCCACAAGTACCGAGACAGGTTTCTGCAGCTGTCCCACTATGCTCCTGAAGATGTCAACACAAATGCCAAGAGGCAGTACCATTTCTTGATAGGCTTAGTCGATCCCCTGCACTATCAGCTGATGAATCATACCTTCCCCACATTTCAGCATCTGATCGACAAAGCAATCATGACAGAGAAGAAGTGCAAGGAGATGGAGGATCGCAAGCGCAAGATTGGTGGACCTCAACCTGGAAGCAGCAAACGCCCCCGTTTCTCAGGCAACTCGCCTCAGCAGTTCAAGCAGAATCAGTGCCCGCCTCAGTAGCAGTTTCAGAGGCAGTACCCTCAGCACCAGCAGCAGAATCGCTAGAACAATCAGTCAGGAGGAGGTCAGTTCTAGAGGCAGAATCAACAAGCACCTCGCCTCCCCGCCCCAGCAACCAACCGGAGCAGTCAAGCAGCCCCAGTTCAAGGAGGAAGCAGAGCATGTTTCTATCGTGGGGAACAAGGCCATTGGATGATGCAATATCCAAAAAAGGCAGCCCAGCAGCAGTCAGGCCCTAGTGCCCCAGCAAAGCAGAATGTGCCCCAACCTGGAGCAGGCAACCGCTCCTAGACGCGCTACAACCATGGGAGACTGAACCATTTGGAAGCTGAAGCAGTTCAGGAAACACCCGACATGATAGTAGGTATGTTTCCAGTCGATTCCCATATTACAGAAGCGTTATTTGATACTGGAGCAACGCATTCATTTATTACTACATCATGGGTAGAAGCACATAATCTTCCAATCACTACCATGTCAACCCCCATCCAAATTGATTCAGCCGGTGGTAGAGTTCGAGCCGATAGTGTTTGCTTGAATGTAAGTTTGGAAATTAGGGGGATAGTGTTTCCCGCTAATCTCATAGTAATGGGTACTCAGGGAATAGATGTCACCCTAGGGATGAATTGGCTAGATAAGTACCAAGCAATTATCAGTTGTGGTAAGAGGATAATTAAGTTGGTGTCCCCACTAGGAGAAGTGGTAGCCGAGTTAGTCTCACCTGAACCAAGGAAAGGAGGTTGTCATCATATGGCTATTGACAGCAAGGAGCCAGATTCACTTGAGACTATCAAGGTTGTGTCTGAATGCCTAGATGTGTTCCCGGAAGACTTACCAGGTATGCCACCTGAGCGGAAAGTGGAGTTTGTCATAGAGCTTCTTCCTGGCACCGCCCCCATTTCTAAAATAGCCTACAGGGTATCTAGACCAGAGTTGGTTGAACTCAAGAAGCGGATCGATGAGCTGTCAGAGAAAGGTTATATAAGGACAAGCACCTCGCCTTGGGCCACCCCTGTCCTGTTCGTGGAGAAGAAAGATGGCATTTGGAGGATGTGTATCGATTATCAAGCTCTGAATGAGGTGACAATCAAGAACAAGTACCCCTTGCCCAGAATAGAAGATTTGTTCGACCAGTTGAGAGGAGCCAGCGTGTTTTCAAAGATAGATCTGAGGTCTAGTTATTACTAGCTCAGGATTCGACCTTCAGACATTCCGAAGACGTCATTCATTACCAAGTATGGGCTATATGAGTTCACTGTTATGTCTTTTGGCCTAACGAATGCACCAACCTTCTTCATGAATCTGATGAACAGTGTATTCATAGATTATCTCAATAAGTTTGTGGTGGTGTTCATTAATGACATTCTTATATATTCTCAAAGCAAAGAAGAGCACGCAGATCATTTGAGGATGGTATTGTAGAGATTGCAAGAGCACCAGCTATATGCAAAGTTGAGCAAGTGCGAGTTCTGGATTGATGAAGTCCTATTCTTGGGTCACATAATCAACAAAGAAGGATTGGCGGTGGATCCGAAGAAAGTGGTAGATATTCTGAACTGGAAAGCGCCAACAGATGCCCAAGGAATCAAGAGCTTCATTGGAATGGCCGGATATTATCGGCAATTCCTTGAAGGGCTTTCGAAGATTGCAAAACCGATGACAGCTTTGCTAGGCAACAAAGTGGAGTTCAAGTGGACCCAGAAATGCGAAGAAGCCTTTGAAGCGCTGAAAGTGAAGTTGACTACAGCGCTTGTCTTAGTCTTGCCTGATGTGCACAAGCCCTTCTCAGTGTATTGCGACGCTTGTTACACTAGCTTGGGATGCGTATTGATGCAAGAGGGAAGAGTTGTAGCTTAGTCGTCCCGACAGCTGAAGGTTCATGAGAAGAATTATCCGATCCATGACCTAGAATTGGCAGCAGTGGTTCATGCACTGAAGACATGGAGGCACTATCTGTATAGGCAGAAATGTGATGTCTACACATACCACAAGATTTTGAAGTACATATTCGCTCAGTCGGAGCTGAATATGAGACAACAAAGATGGTTAGATTTGATCAAAGACTATGAATTGGAAATTCACTATCATCTAGGCAAAGCGAACATAGTAGCAGACGCTCTAAGCAGGAAAAGTCAAGTCAATATGATGGTCTCTCATTCGATGCCTTATGAGTTGGCCAAAGAGTTTGATAGGTTGAGCCTCGGATTTCTGAACAACATGCGAGGAGTAACAGTTGAGTTAGAACCCACCCTAGAGCGGGAGATCAAAGAGGCACAGAAGAATGATGAGAAGATCAATGAAATCCAGCAACTGATTCTAGAAGGAAGAGGCAAAGATTTTCGGGAAGATGTAGAAGGTGTGGTATGGTTCGAGGACCGTTTGTGTGTTCCCAATGTCCAGTCCATTCGGGAGTTGATCCTCAAGGAAGCTCATGAGTCAGCTTATTCTATACACCCTGGAAGTGAGAAGATGTATCAGGATCTGAAGAAAAAATTCTGGTGGTACGGAATGAAAAGGGAGATCGCAGAGCATGTGGCCATATGTGATAGTTGTCAAAGGATCAAGGCAGAGCATCAGAGGCCAGTTGGATTGTTGCAACCGTTGCAAATTCCTTAGTGGAAATGGGATGAAATCGGGATGGACTTCATAGTCGGATTGCCTCGCACTCGAGCCGGCTACGACTCCATTTGGGTAGTGGTGGACCACTTAACCAAGTCAGCCCACTTCATACCTGTCAAGACTAGCTACAACAATGCAGTATTTGCGGAATTGTACATGTCTCGGATCGTTTGTCTTCATGGTGTACCAAATGAGACAGTGTCAGACAGAGGAACACAATTTACCTCCCATTTTTGGCAGCAGTTGCATGAAGCCTTGGGTACACATCTAAATTTCAGTTCAGCTTATCATCCGCAGACAGATAGTCAGACCGAAAGAACTAATCAAATCCTTGAAGATATGTTGAGAGCCTGTGCGTTGCAAGATCAGTCCGGATGGGATAAGAGATTACCTTACGCTGAATTCTCCTATAACAACAGTTACCAGGCCATCTTGAAGATGTCACCATTCCAGGCGCTTTATGGAAGGAGTTGTAGAACCCCGTTGCAAGCTGAAGAGAACATCAAGATGGTTCGGGAGAACTTAAAGATAGCACAATCAAGGCAACGAAGTTATGCAGACACAAGAAGGAGAGAGCTAAGTTTTGAAGTCGGAGATTTTGTCTACCTGAAGGTATCGCCTATCAGAGGAGTCAGAAGATTCGGAGTCAAAGGCAAGCTAGCACCCCAATATGTTGGTCCGTATCGGATTCTCGCAAAGCATGGAGAAGTGGCCTATCAGCTTAGTCTGCCAGAAGGTTTCTCAGCGGTGCATGATGTCTTTCATGTGTCTCAGTTGAAGAAGTTTCTGCATGTGCCAGAAGAGCAGTTGCCAGTGGAAGGTCTGGAAGTCCAAGAAGACTTGACCTACATAGAGAAGCCAGTACAGATTCTTGAGATTGCAGACAGAGTCACCCAGAGGAAAACTATCAGAATGTGCAAAGTCAGATGGGGTCACCACTCTGAGGAAGTAGCAACCTGGGAGCGTGAAGATGATCTGATGGCCAAGTATCCTGAACTCTTTGTGGCCAACCTTGAATCTCGAGGGCAAGATTCTTTTAAGGGGGATAGGTTTGTAACGCCCTGAATTTGGGGGTAGAATTTTTTCTTCTTTTTACTCACTAAATTCAGGCGTTACTCTCTTTTCTCTTCCCATTTTGCTCCTTCTTCCCAATTTCAAAGCAGTATAGCGACTGGTGTCCGTATTGCGTGTGAACAAAAACCTAAGTTGACATGAGTGTTGCATCATGCCGAGACATATTTCTTTGTCTGATGTCGTGTTTAATCGCATGTTTTGCTTAGTCTCGTTTCGAATTTCGTTTTGCGATTGGATTCTAATCTGTGGTTGTGTGTGTCATGGGTTTTTGTCCGGCGGTGCGGCCCAACCCAGCCCAACCCGACCCAGCTCGGCCCGGCTTTGGCCCGCACGCCCCTGGCGCCCTACCCCTCCCCATGTGCATGCCCCCTCCCCTTGCCTCTCTTTCCCTCATTCAATTCTCCCGCGCACAACTCCCTCTCTCTCCCATCTCTCTCTCTTCCCCGTTGTGCCCTAGGTTTTGGAGACGGTGATCACCAGATTTGGACCCGAGGTGAGCTCCCCTCTCCTTCTCCCTCTCTCTCTTCCCCTCCCCCTCCCCTTCCTTCTTCCCCCGTGCGCCCTCCCCTGCGCGCCCCTGGCGGCCCCTGGCGACCTGGTGCCTGCGTGGCCCTGGCGGCCTCGCGCCCCGCGCCCTCGCGTCCTGCGGCATCGGCGCCCCTCGCCCGGCCCCGTGGCCCCGCGTCCCCGGCGGCTCGCGCCCCGGCGGCCGTGCCCTCTCCCCCGGCGTGGCTCGCGTGCCCCTGGCACGCGCCGCGCATTCCCGCGCGCGTGACCGTGGTTGCGTGATGTTTAACTTTTGGTTTATTCAATTTTAAATTTGGTTCAGTCGATGTATTGCGCCGCGCGCTTCACAGCGCGACGATCCATTTTAAATTCACCTTTATTCATGTGCTACGTCGTGCGCTTCGTCGCGCGACGATCCACTTTAATTTCAGATTATTTAATGTGTGGCGTCGCGCGTCCAGTCACGCTACGCTTCACTTTAAATTTAGTTTGGATGACGTATGCCATCGTGCGCTTCATCGCGCGACGCTTGACGTTATTTTCATAATTAGTTCAAGTGTCTCGTGGCGCGCTCCGTCGCGCGATGAGTCGATTTATTCTTAATTCAGTCTAATGGTTGTGTCGCATGTTTTACCGCGCGACAATCCTTTTAAATTTACTTTGGTCTATTTATAATGATTAAGCATGGAACATGACTTTATCCTATGCATAACGTGATGGCCAAATTAATATTAATCTGTTTAGACGAGTACTTTGATTTATAATCGCGTAACGTGATCACTTCTCGACTGTAGCCCCGACCGTTACTTTCTCGTTCTCGCTTAGTCGTAAGTGTGAGCCCTGTGCCGAGCGTCTGTTTATTTATGATATTTTATTGTATGGTGTACTGTTCTTTTGTATTAAATTTGTGGAATGTATGTTTGGACTCGTATAGATAACGATCAGTTGGTGGAGACCCTGAGCAGCAGTCGGTTGGTGAAGGCAAGTGTCCCTTGACCCATCTATGTCCTACTCATTTTATAATTCACTCCCCGCATTTACACAGTTTATACCTAAGGATTGACTAGCTTTTGGTTTATCTTGTCCTTGTTTACCTATTTTGGTTGTGTTATTTCGGTTTAGCTATATGCTAGTGCTTCACATTAATCAATGAACATGATGAGATTATTTATGATACATTGTTTTCCCTTTTGATTATGATGATATACTTGTGGCATTTAAGGGGACTCGAGCTGTTTCTCGAGTGCCTCTCCGTAAGGACTGGTTCGTTGGATGACCGCCCGGGAAATACAGTGCAACCATGAGGGTGGAATGGGATGCCCTTAGCTGAATAACAAGAGGAACTAAGGTGTAGTTCGCTTCGCCGTCATGCCATAAATGGGGCTCGGTGTATGCGGCTCAGTCTGCCAAGGTTGGTTTGCCCCTTGGGGAGGAGTGCGGTACATTTAGGAAACCTAACGGGCAGCTACAGCCTCAGCGAATCTTTGTAAAGGCTACGTAGTGAAACCCTGCTTGTTCACCTTGCTAGTGTTTAAGGGTTTGATCGGCCCGAGGCAAGAGGGAATCACGGCTTGTGGGTGAAGTGTGCAACCTCTGTAGAGTGTTATGAAACTGATATATCAGTCGTGCTCGCGGTTATGGGCGGCCAAGGGAGCTCCATTGATTAGAGATACTTTGATCAGAGATGTTTGGTCTATAGGTGGTGATGAGGATGATGGTTTTGGTTGTGTCTATGGTAATGGTAAGTGGTATTCTTTCGGCTTGGAAAGGGTACTTTGGGTTAATAACTTGGGATTGATGCTAAAACCTGGCTTTTTACTAGTGATAATAACTTGACCAACTAAAAGCAACTGCTTAACTTAACCCCACATAAAGCTAGTCCACTACAGCCAAATGAGACATATTGCTGAGTATGTTGATGTGTACTCACCCTTGCTTTACACACCAACCCCCCCCCCCCTAGGTTGTCCGTGTTGCAACCACTGCTTAGGAGAAGATGAAGTCGTGGAGGAGGACTTTCAGGAGTTCCAAGAGTACGATAAGTTCTAGGCATGGGTTAGCGGCAAACCCCCAGTCGGCTGCCTGTGTAGGCCGTGTGTATCTACGTTTCTTTTCCGCACTTTGATAATTGTTAAAGACTATGTGGATGTCTCGGACATCATGATGTAATCGACTATTATACCTTCTTTTATGTTAATATTTGAGCACTGTGTGATGATGTCCAGTTATGTAATTGTTGTGTACGTGAATTGCTGATCCTGGCACGTACATGGTTCGCATTCGGTTTGCCTTCTAAAACCGGGTGTGACACGTCTCATATGTGCGCCAAGGAAGAACATCACATATAATGAAAAAGTGTATAGAGATAAATGTCATAAATATCATAAATGTAATTATTACATAGCGGAAGTCTTACAAAAATAAATGATAATAATAAAGCAAACTAAATATTATTTCTCTGGCGCCACAAAGCTGACTGGGAGACATCACCTAGATCAACTCGTATGCTTCATTGTAGGGTGGCTCCTCTTCGACCACCTACTCTTCACCTGTGGGAGGTCTATATATCACAAGAGTGAGCTCACAAAAGATCATAGCTCAACAAGTTGTGGGAAATAATGTGCATGAACTCACCAAAGGTGGGAGTTCAAGTGAAATGTAAGGTTGATTAACAAATGAGAGTTAACGTTGAGCATTGCTTTTATAAGTTGGTCAAATTTTATTAGCAGTTATTAAATGTAACTAAATACCAAACCAGAGTAATAGTAAATCAAAATAATAATAAATCCCAATGCGATGCAAATGACAAATTGAATTTAATTCCATAAATTAATCATGTGAGTGTCCGAGCCGCTCATTACAGTGAGCACGACTAGTATACCAGTTTGACACTCTGCAGAGGTTGCACATCTTTACCCACAAGTCATGTTACCCATCTACCAAGGGATCACACTTCCCATACACCTCTACCAAGGAAGCGAGGCAGGGTAACACTACGAGGCCTTTACAAAGTTCCACTAGCTTCAGAAAACCCGCTACAGTTTCTGGGAAGCTCCAATGTAGGCACCCCTCGCCTGACCGCCATCGCAGCAAAATCAACCCAAGGGCCTCCCTACACTAACCACTCCCCTATTGCCCTTGCCCCTATCGGGTAAGGTAGTCTTCCAATAGCTTTCCTAGTTAGTCAGCCAAGGGCATCCCATACCACCCTTGTGGTAGCACTGTTTTCCCGGGTGGTTCTCCATGTTCCAATTAACATAATGATCTTATCATGAACAGTAAATAACAAACTGATAATAAAAGTATGATCATAAATAATGTATATCTCCATAACCAAAACCACATAAAGCAATAGCAGGTACTACCCAAAAATTCAGTGGTAAAACAAGGTATAAATATAGCCAAACTAGGGTAACCTATTGGGTCCCATCAAACTTAACCTATACAGATCATTATGATTAATAAGAACATGACTGGGTAAAAAGAAGTGATCAAGGGCACAACTTGCCTTCAACGAGCTCCTGCTCAACAGTCTCTACCTGCTGAAGCCCTGGTTCCTCTGTGGCTTGCTCGTCTACTCGCAACAATACAAACAAACATAGTATGGCAGAAATTAACATCACACCAAACAACAGAACAGAATGCATGATAATATTCTATGCGTCGTAACGAGATCGTAGGAACAAGAATCACTAAATTCGGAGTTACGGTTATTGAGTTATGAATTTCTGAAGTTATTATGCGCTTGGTGTGGAATAACTCAAGTGAATAATTTTAATCCAAGTTTTATGGCTAAACAGAGTTACTAGTTGATAGACAATATTAATACAAAATTAATGAAACTAGAATGGGTCAAAAAGGATCTAATATTAATTTTCTATGAATTAAATGAGTTTCTGGAATATATTTTTATACAAAACCATTTTCTATATTATTTCTCCTAATTCCTAAGCTTCTAGAATGGGGGCACTATTTCCCGAGAGTACATGGGTCGGTTTATAAATTTCCAGGGCATGAATGTAACTTCTCTGTACAAGTTGTGGACTGCCGGTTGATATCGTAGAAGCCGAGGGGCTCTTATGAAAAGGTGTAAACGCGAAGGGGTATCGAGAAGTCCTGGCCGTCAGATCCAAGTCTTGCGGCAGAGATTAGATTATACCACGGATGGATCAACAGGCAACCAGAACAGCTAGATCAGAATCCAACGATGGATATATTATTGCCCTAGATCCGATCTAATCCGCCCAATCCAGATCAAATGCGGCGAAGGGGTAAGACATGTTATAATCTAGATCGTTGCCCTAGCTACCAACGACCGCGATGATCCAATAGCCTCATACGGGCTGCAAGCCAATCTCAGCCGTTCACGCCAATCTCAACGATTATCCCGGCATCTTCCTCACTCCTGCCTACCAACCCACGGCAGCGCCATGGCCGGTAACTCCGCTCGGTGCATTAGCAACTATAATGATCCCCTGGTCTAATTAAACGAACGTGGAGCACTCCCCTAATACGATGGGGAAAACGGATCTCACCTGGAACGCGATGAGGAGGGAGTTGGCGGCGACGGCGCACCGATCACGGTGTAGTGAGAGCTCCCTTCCTCCCAGTGACGGATGGGCCACGACAGAGGCACACCAGCTGCACACGGACGAGGAACGGCTTCGCCGCCAGCGTAGGCCACCCATGCGCCCCCAGTCGAGCACCACACCAGAGCGGAGAAGGTGTGATCGCCGGCGGTCCCTCACCAAGCCTACACGATGGTTCTCACAGCCTAAACGTAAGGTGGAAACCGCTAATGGGCACTGCGGTACCCTCGATCCTATTTATCTACGCCACCGAGCGTGACGACGGAAGATTCGGAGAGGGGGTTGCTACAATCATGGGACTTCTCGCGCTCGCCTGCAACAACCTAAGGTGGAAGACGTACAGGGTCTTGGGCCCAAGTGTAGCGGCACGCTTCGCATCCCACGCAGCTGCCAGCATAGGGCCACCCACCAGAGAAAGCCACGCGTGCCCGCGTAGGGAAACTGACCCGCGGGGTCCCCACGTCAGCTGGATGAAGCGCGGCTGGTCAAGGAAATGGAAAGCGGGCCGACGCGCGGTAAAGGGAATCTGGCCCACGCGGTGTGTTATGCGGAATTGGGCCGGAAGTGAAATTAGTCGGCCCGTGTAGCGTTTTATTCTTTTCTTTTTATTTCTTTTTTCCCCTTCGTTCCAAATTCAAACTTCATTTCAAATTTAAATTCAAATCTCGTGACAAATTTGTCCTAAGATTAAACATACAATTTGAACATACCAAAATGTGATAAATTTATTTATTTATAAATTTATTTTGTATTGCATAGTATTTCTCTCTTACTTTCTATATATTATTTCCAATTTTTCTAAAGTGCACCTTTGGGTTAAATTCAAATTCTCATCTAATTATTATTATTTTATTATTAAGTGCACCAACAAGCAAAATCCAATATGATGCCTATTTATTGAGTTGCCTTATTTAATTCCTTAAATGTGATTATCCCCATTAAATGATGAGTGGATGGCAAGACATGTAACGAGACCAACTCTTTTATGAGTTTTCATAATTTTGGGTATTACAATAGGTGTAGAGGAACTCACTGAGATAGCCTTCATAAGCGAGGCTATCCTAGCGTTTCTCTCTGCTAGCGCAGTCTGCAAGCGAGGACAAGCTATACACGCACTTAACAAGATAGATCTAGATCTCAGATCGTCGTGCTCATCTAGCAATGTGGCGTACTTGGTCTACAAAGTTGTGATGTTCAACATGTGTAGAGTGCACTCATCACATTCTGTCTCGTCATACACCACAACTGAAGCTCGAGTAGACTCAAGTTCCCTAAGTGTGATCTAGTACTTGGATCTAAACTCTCTCCTCTCACAAGCTGCCTGCCTAAGCAACTTATCCTAACTAGCCAAAGTAGTTGCCAGCTCCTCTACCTTAGCGGCGAGATCATCAGCGGAAGGTAGTACATTAGAAGTAGAGTCGTCGCCGATGTCCTTGCTGTCACTGGCGCTGACCACGTCCTCACCAAGTGTCGTGGTGCAGAGGCCTCCCACAGTGTCCACGATGAAGCACATGCCATTGAGCTTGTCCTCAAAGTGCTCTCGACCTCCTTGTCGCTCGAGGAAAAAGAAGACTCATCAGAGTCGAGGTCGAAGTCGCTGAGGGAGGCAAGGAAGGCACGCTCCTTGATCTTCGCCTTCTGGCAGTACTTCTTCTTGAGCGCCTCCTTGTCGAAGCCTTCGTTCAACTTGTGCCTGCCGGAGGTGTACTCCCTCTTTCCCTTGCACCAACAGAATGGTCACGTGGGCCAGCCTCCTGCTTGCCCTTCTTGGGGCAACTAGAGACAAAGTGGTTGGGGTCGCCATGGTTGTAGCATCCATCCTTCGACCCACCACATCGTCGACTCATATGGTTGTTGTGGAACCTCGTGACTCACCACAAGCGCCATCTCCTCATCCCTGAGGCTCTTCACCTACTCTTTTGTGATGGTCAACAAAGAAGACAAAGCAAACATAGCAAGTAAGGGGTTAGAGGAAGCACCACCACAAGAGACCATGACCATGGTGGGTGCACCAGGGTTCTCAATCTTGGCCCGGGTCTGGTGTTCAATCTCAGTGGACTTGAGCTTGTTGAAAAGCTCATCTATGGTGAGAGTGTCGTAGCTAGGCGACTCGATGATCGCCGAGACCTTCAGCTCCCAAACCATCTTATCTAGAGCATGTAGTAACTTCATTGCTCTCTCATGATCATCATAGGGAAGCTATGCCTTGTTGGCACGCATCTTAATGACAATCGACTAAAACCGAGAAAACATAGTGTTTATGGTCTCTCCAGCCAACTACACAAAGTTCTCATACTCTCGTCGATATGTCTCAAGAGTCTGGTCTTCACATAACCATTGCCCTCATGGAATCTCTCGAGGGTGAACTAGATATCATGAGCCGCAGCTAGATGTCCAACTCACTCAAACTCAGCCAGCAAGAGACACGAGAACAAAGCATTCCGAGCCTTGTTGTTTGAATCATGGAACTCCAACTGAATCGGAGTGATCCGAGCACTCGTAGCATTGAAAGTAGCATCAAGGCAAATTTCCCAAACTCGATACCTAATACTCTAAAGAAACATAGCCATGTGAATCTTCTAGTACGAGTAGTTGGTCCCATCGAAGAATGGTCGCTTGCCAACACCATATTCCATGTCGCCTTTGTGGATTTTGAACCGATTAGAGAAGGGAAATCCTTAACCAGCTCTATTACTAATTGAAGGATCATTGAGAAGACCAGAGAGGGTGAATGGGATCCACTAAAAAATTCACGACTTGTGAACATGTGACTTTGATCTCAAAACGCAACCCAGAAGCCCTCAGGGACTCACAAAGCACCAAATCACAACGAATCAAACCAATGTTATTTGATCACACAAAAATGCAACTTAGAGTACTGCTCAGGTGTCCGCGAATTATCTGAGTAAAAATGCAAATAACACTGATTGGAAGTGTCGTACTATGGGCCGATAGTGCCGTGCAGAGCGATAGTGCCGCGGATAGGTTCGGCAGTGGTGTGCACATAGGCGGCAGTGCCGGGCACGAAAAACTGCCTAGAAAAACCTCAAACTTTGTAGACAGTTTGCGTGGGAAGAAAGATGTCTATTGTTGTAGTATCAACCCAAGAAACATGGACAACAAAGCATAGATTCAAAACCCTGAGAAGAAATCAAAACGAGATCGAAGAGGATCACAACCACAAACAGTACCATCTAGGTGTAAGAAGTGATCCTAGGAGCAACTCTCACCCACCAACAAATCCCAATAACACTATAGCAACAAGAACTCAAAGGTTCCCCACAAATCCTCAAGAAAAGAGAAAGGAAGAACTCAAGAACAAAAGGCTCCAAAAATTCAGCAAGGGCACAAACTAAGATTAAAGCCAAATGAAAGTTGTGGGCCGAACCGACGACCCTTCCTCGGATTAATCGTTGTAGATTACAAGACATAGTCGACGGAACAAAATCGATGCGGGTCCCCCGATTAAACTGATGACTACCTAGAGAGGAAAAGTAGGAGTTCTAAGACAAGAGCCAAATGAAACTAAGCCAAAGAAATAGTTGTAACAACAACCCTATGCCTCTATTTATATAGGGTTATTTCAATTCCTAAACTACTCCTATTTAAATAGGGCCTATCCACGGACACGCACTTCACACAAAGTTGCTTTGCCTTGATGCGCTCTCCCTGATCATGCCACATGCCGCCTACAGTTTCCACTGAAACTGCCACCGCCGGGTTTTGAGGCCAAACCAAGTCGAAAACCCGACGTTCGTAGCGCTGGATGGTTTTGAAGCTCAACCACCAAATGAGTATCACACCAAGTGTATGTCCCCCACGTTTTGGATATATGTCTCGCTAGTACTTGACTGTGCTAACAACACGGTCTACCACGCCACATCCTCGCGCGAGTGCGTGTCTCAGGTGTCAGCCACCACGGTTGGTCACCCGGTTGCTCCGGTCCATCAGCCAAGATCCAACACTCATCCTTCACTACTCCTGGTCCATTTGCACGATCCCGCATGACCTTCACCACAACCATCGACCACCATCACTATGCTCCACACCTGCACACCAAAAGCTAACCGACATGGTTGCACAACACAATCTCATACTCTGGTAAGTCCACTGGCTGACCCGGAGTACTAACCTTGGCAATCACTCATCATCAATCCGAACCACAAAGGACAAGTCAACCTTGTGTTCACACTCGTTGTGTTGCGGGTCCTATAGATGACTAGTGCACTCAGGCCTAGCCTTGATAGGTCATGAGTGGAAGGAGGACCGACTCTCCAGCTGTGGCTTGGCTCCAAGCGCAATTAATGTGACCAGTCATTTATGGTGGGTCAGTTCTGGACCAGGCATGGAATCCACTCGAGTGGCTTCCTCTTGGCTCGCCTGACCCCCCTTCTTGCTTTGCTTCGCCCGATCCTAGGCTCGGTGCCTCGAGACTATCTAGGGGTAGGTTTTTCTAGGATGGACTTTTCCTTTATCCTCATGCTAACTTGTGGGCTCCAAGGTCCTAGTGATCTTTTCCCCGACAGTAGCCCCTAGACCCCTAATGGGAGAGTATCTACCCTTGGTAGCTTCCCCCGAGTTAGGTGAAGCCTGTTCCGATCCTCTCGATATCTGTGTCCTAGGTAGGTAGGATTTACGGGACACGTCAGTGGCCCTTCGGGGTCAGTCGACTGCTATATGTAGAGGGTCTCTCAACTCTATCCTTAATAGGCCTTGTTCGGCACCTTTTCGCTCTCCAAGAACGACATCATGTAAGAAAGATGCCCTGCTTGAGTCCTTCAAGGGACCTCTTGGCTAATTATGGATCATGGCAAGCATCTTATCTCAGAGTGCACTCACCAGGGCCAGATCAAAAGTCACCCAATGCGAGAAGGGTTGGCAGTTTCTAGAAACCTTCTAACCCTTTCTCCTTTCATTACTATCTAGAGATGGCTTCTTTTGCAGGATGTCTGGCTTAAGTGCCTGAGGATATGTCATCTCCTTATCATCTTCTCCCAAAGCCTCTCCAGATGAGGAGTCAAGGGCTAGTCTTCAGGGCAGCAGGCATGAGCCCTCTGCCTCGGGTAACGCGCCTGTCGCACCAACTATGATCAGTCACCCCATCCCGGGTGTAGGGCTGGTTGGGCCTAGGCCCCACCCGGGTCATGTCATCTTGTGTAGGAGAGTCATGGCTTCTTCCTTCCCTACCGAGCTGCAAGTTTGTCTAGACGCATCGTGAGCGGTCTAGAGGACCTTTGACATTCGTATTGCAGGCCTTCAAGTGTGCCTGGCTGCCATGGAGGCTCACAGGTTGCGTAAAACAAAGTTATTGCCTCGTGTCACCCTTTGCGTCTAGGGTTGCTCGGACCTCATCCTTGTTTCTTAATAGGGCAGGAAGCAGAGCGGATGGAGCTCCATCGCTAGATCGATAGAGTGGCCTAGAGCATCCGTGCTCGTGGGTGACCCACGTGCAGCATCTGTCGCATTCGGAACGTCGTGGAGCATGGCATTCACAGGGGCGTCGCCATCACCTTCACCGTTGCCCAACTTCACACTAGGGCTGACCTTTGCGTCACGACGGAGCTTCCTCAAGGTGCTTCATTAGTGGCCTTCGAGAACCTGATCTAGGAATACGATGAGGTCGTCCATAGAATCGAAGGCGTCGTGTCCTCGGAGGACTTAATGTGTTAGGCTCCTTAAGGCCTTTTTCACTAGTGTCCTCACGTGGGCTTTGTTTTAGCGGCCCCGCTATGTGTCGCAATCAGGAGGGGTCATCGAGCCTCACTGGGATCTATCTTCTTAGATGTAGTCATAGATTACCCCTTTCTTTTTCCTTGATAGCCTCGTGGCCAGCCACCGAGTCTGGAATTGTAATAGCAGAAAGCTCGGAGGGCACTTGATGTAAGAAACATTGTAACCTGGGGAATCTTAACCAATAAGGCCGGATGATTTTTTTTGGGGGCTTTTCTTAAACGAGTTCAAATGGGGGTCAACTTGGATCATGACCTAGAACTGCACCAACAGGGCGTATGTAGTGATCCAAAGAGTGAACTCAACCACCAATCAATCCTCAACAACACCCACACCACAAGAACTTGATCGTTCTTCCACAAATTCAAAGAGGAGAGGGAAGAAGTGAAGAACAAAACCGACTAAAAAATGCAGTGAAGACAAAACTGAGCAAACGAGTCAAACTGACCCTATGGATGGATTTGGCCACCCTTCCTTTGGATCAACCAGTGAAGATTACAAACACAAACACAAGTTCAAAACATCTATGGATCTTGACTACACTAGGTAGAGGAAAACTAGAGTTTCTAAATTAAAACCAACAACAAATAGTCAAAGAGATAGACGAAACAATCAGCCCACCCTTCTATTTATAGAGGGTTATTACAACTTCCTAAACTACCCCTAGATCCATAGAGCCTATACATTTAGCCGGGGGTGAAATGGACCAACTCCTGGAGTTTAATTTGACAGCCACTCGTTCCACACAAAGTTGTTTCGCCTCGACGCACCCTCTGATATGCCATGTGCCGCCTCCAATTTCCACTAGAACCGCCATCGCCGAGTTTTGTGGCCAAACTCGGTCAAAAACCCGCCATCCGTAGCGTTGGGTGATTTTTTAGGATCAACCACCAAACCACCATGAGTAGCACACCACATGTGCATCCCCCATGTCCTAGACATGTGTCCCCCCAGTCCTCGATCATGCTGGCAACACGGCCCGCTCCACCACGTCCTCACACGAGTGTATGTCCCTAGTGTCAGCCACCATGTCTAGTCACCCCGGTGACTCTGGTCCCTTGGTCCAGTCCCAACGCTCGTCCTTCACCGCTTCTGGTCCATCGGCACAAACCCACATGACCTTCACATTTGTCATCGACCATCGTCCCTATGCTCCACACTTGCACACCACAAGCCTATAGACATGATTACACAACACATAACTCACGCCTCGGTTAGTCCACGACTCAACCCGAGACGCTACCCGTTGACAATCACTCATCATCAACCCGAACCACAAGAGACAAATCAACCTTTGTGTTCGCATGTTATAAGCAATATTTAAGGTTGTGGCGTGGGATGGATGATGATTGTGTTGAGATAAAAATGACGAGGACTCGTTAGAGCGGTTTGAAGTCAATATGCAAAAGGGAGTAGTGCATATTAATGGAAAGATTCATAATTTTGAGGTATTTTTCACCTACGACAAAGTGAGGAGTAGAGTCATAAATGGGGGCCTACAAAAAAACATGAGTGAGCCAAAAAGATCAAATAGGAGAGTTGCACATGATGACTCTGACACCAAATCACTGAAGGCACTAAGTGATAGCAATTATGATAGTGATTTAGCTGCATCCTCCGACTCTGATCTTGATTTCTCTAACTCTGAATATGACCCTAATCCTAAAATATTCGTTGAGGATGATGAGGATGATATCCCTACCTTTGTATATGATGTGGATAATCCTTGTATTGATAAGGGTGTGAGAGCCTACAAAAAACATGAGTGAGCCAAAAAGATCAAATAGGAGAGTTGCATATGATGACTCTGACATCGAATCACTAAAGGCACTAAGTGATAGCAGCTATGATAGTGATTTAGCTGCATCCTCCGACTCTGATCTTGATTTCTTTGACTCTGAATATGACCCTAATGCTGAAATATTCGATGAGGATGATGAGGATGATATCCCTACCTTTGTATATGATGTGGATAATCCTTGTATTGATAAGGGTGTGATGTTCCATGATGTGGATGCGTGCAAATCAGTAGTAACTCATGTAGTTGCGGGTCTTGGCAAGTGACACGAAAACCATGCAATCATGCTCTAGCTTTCATTGCAACACAAAGTATGGATTTGGAGATGGATAATTATGTCCATGAGCACTACTCAGTGGAGAGTTTTAGAAAAGCATATGCAGGTGTTGTCTCTCCGATGACATCAAAGCATCTTTGGTCAATGGTGGATTTATGCTATACAATTAAGAAGCCTAAATTGAGAAGAAAACCTAGAAGACCAAGAGTATCCAGGATAAAGGCATCCAGGGAGCCAGGCAAGAAGAAGAAAAGAGAGTGTAGTGAATGTCATGAATTAGGTCATACTGGCATACTGCTAAGTATTGTCAAGGTGGTCCTATAGATTGTCAAAAGAAGATGAGGCTCTCATCAAATGATACTACTTTTGTTGCATCTACATCCAAGTAAGTTATTCATTGATGTTTATTTATTAGTTTATCATCATCGTATTTACTAATACAATTTTCTCATTTGATATTGTCGGTACCCTGGATTAGGGGTACCCCTTACTATGGTATAAAGGCACGATGCCTGCGCGGCTACCCTTAGCCACGCAGAGAACAGCCCCAGGGGTATCTCGTGAGCAGTTAAGGTGGCATTCTCGGAGACAACGCCATCAGGCCCAGAAGGCACGGGACCCCTATGCGCACAACCCGGACCCCCGAAGTAAAGCAGCCCGGAGCCATTGGATAGGGTTCGGACCCCATCAAGTGGGCTCCGGACTGCCCATAACAAGGTCCCGGGAGAGGAAGTACTGTAACCTAGGCATGGGTCCCGTATTGACGCGTGTCTAGGCTCCATCCGGAGCGCCTCCGCTCCCCGCTCGGCCAAAGGTCTAATGCGGCCTCATGACTGACTGTCCGTGACGTAGGCCAGCGGGCGGAGCATGACATAAGGAATCTGAGCCGCGCGGCCTCCGCATTTATTGCGGTGGGGACACGCCGCCTGTCCACCCTTCTAACAGGTGATGTGCCCCCACGGCATTTATTGTGTCCTGTCCATTCCGCTGGCAGGCGGCGCCAGGGCCACCCTGTAGACGGCGCACCTGTCCAGTCCGTTGCCGAAACAGTACGCCCGTGCTGCACGGTGCACTGCACTCATCCCTTGTGCGAGAAGCTTCCCCCTGCACGCCGAGACTACACAGATCTCGGGTGTCAAGGCGCAAGAAGATTTCTCCAGCAGAAGATATTAGTAGCTACATCCGCTATGTTCCTAGGCCCACATGTCGGGGCTCAGTACTCTTGTACATGTCCCCCTTTAAGTATAAAAGGGGAGACATACAATGTTACAACACAAGCTCAATCTGGGAGGCTTAGACCCAAGTCATCCAAGACAACTCAAGCAATACAACACACAATGGAGTAGGGTATTACGCTCCGGCGGCCCAAACCACTCTAAACTCTTGCGTGTTCTTGTGTTTATTCCTACATCTCGCAACAAGCAAAACGCTTAGGCCCCTCCTCATCTTAGGATTTAGGGTGGGTCCATTCCGCCACCCGGTCGGAGAATTTCCTCTCCGACATTTGGCGCGCCAGGTAGGCGCTAGGCTCGAAGTTTTTGCTTGTTTTATCGCTCAGCATGATGGTGCAAATCGTTGAGCACCGCGCCGAGACTTTGGTGGATTTCGTGGTGGAGGAAGAAGCTGCTTCTTCCACACCATAAGTTCCCAACCATCCTGTGCCGAGCACTGCTGTTGTGCACGTTGCACGACAGCATACAGCTGCACAGACATCCCGGACTCCGTCGAGGGCGACTCCGGGAGCATTGTTAGCAGCCAGGGAGTTGCTGTGACACCCACCAAACTCCATGGCCTCACCAGGGGCCATGAAGCAATGGTGGGCCGACGTCGACCGGCTGCTCGGCATGGCACATTCTACCTCGACCAGGTCAAGGCCATGGTCATCCCGGCGCCAACATGAGGCGCCGGCGTCTGTGCGCTCACCCTCAGTAAGGGGCGCACAGACCAATGACCTTCGAGCAGAACTCGACCGCAGACGAGCGGGAGAGGACGCCCGGGTCTCTTTGGAGAGGGCGCGCGAGCGCCGCCAAAACATCGAGGGCCGCAACCTCGATCGAGACTTCGCTGCGGCGGCACCGCAGACACCAATGGGCACCCGGTCCCAAGCGGGTGTCCCCTTGGCCGGTGTGGGCTGCACCGCTCTTGCGGATCATCTCCGTGCAGCGTCATGGCCGCCCAAGTTCTGGCCGCACCTGTCAGAAAAGTACGACGGAACATCAAACCCGTCGGAGTTCCTGCAGGTGTACGTCACCGCCATCACGACAGCAGGTGGAAACACCGCTGTGATGGTGACATATTTTCATGTCGCCTTGTCTGGACCAGCCCGGACTTGGCTCATGAACCTCGCCCCAGGGTCAATCTACTCCTGGGAATAGCTTTGCGCGCAGTTCGTTGCGAACTTCGCCAGTGCTTATCAGCAACACGGCGTGGAGGCCCACCTGCACGTAGTAAGGCAAGAGCCCGGAGAAACTCTCTGGACATTTATCTCCCGCTTCACTAAGGTGCGAGGTACTATACCTCGTATCTCCGACACCTCTATCATCACGGCCTTCCGCCAGGGGGTACGTGATAAAAAGATGTTAGAGAAGTTGGCCACGCATGACGTGGAAATGGTCCCCACTCTCTTTGCTCTGGCCGACAAGTGCGCCAGGACTGCTGAGGGCCGTGCGTGGCACTCAGCACCACAGACTGGGGCTGCCCAAGCAGGCGGCTCAGGTGCCGTCACTCAGGACAGCAAGAAAAAGAAGAAAAAGAACCGTGGCAACGAGAAGCCGCACTCCGCTGCTCTAGTTGTGGCAGCTGCGACTGGGGGCCGGGGCGACCACAGCAAACGCCCACGGCCACCGAGGGGTAACGGCGGCACATGCCCAGTACACCCCAACGGTCGCCACAGCGCCGCAGAATGTCGTGAGATCATCGACCTCGCGAAACATATCAGCGCGCGGCGCGAGCAGCCTTTCGGGGATGGCTCCCCACCTCGTCGCCGACCCGGCAAGGAAAAGGCCGACGATGAAGAGGTGGCCGCGGCCGAACCGGACCTCGGGTATCAGTCACCCGAGGGGTCCTGAAGGATGTCTTCACTGGAGACTCCAATTCCGGTGAAGGCAACTAGACGGACCACCAGGGGGGTCATGCTACCTGACCTATGGGGCCGGAAGCCTGCCTTCCCTCGGGAACCCTTCTGGACTCCCCACGGGTCCAACCTTTCGATGGGTTTGTGTAGGGGTCACTGCGACGCGAGGACATGGACTCAAGCGGCGGACTCAGGTGTCAAGTTGCAACCCGAAATGCACATCGTAACCAGGCGCCCAAGTACTATGGCCGACGGTTCATGCATAGTAGGGAACCCAGGGTCGGGACCTAATCCTGCGGCAAAGTACTGAGCCAAGAGGGGATCCGCAGCCTCTCCCCCAGTAGGGAGGAACCCCTCAAGGCGATGGAAATATGCCAACCCGAGGGATGCTAACTTTGCTATAGCTGAAGAAGTACCCCTTCCTATCTCTGTAAGTTCAGTCCATAGAAGCAACTCTGAGGGGTTAAATTTTTCTCCTTTCATAATTAAATTTCGCATATGTGTACACCAGCCCGGTGAGGTCTGCCCACATAAACCCGGCCCGATGGTTTACACCCATGCATATCAAGTTATAAAGAGGAAATTCACCCCCTCGGACGTGTTTCTATGACAACTTTATCTTCCTGCTCCATGGATTTGGCCTACAGTTTTTAGATAATGTCTTTTATCTAACCCACCCGCACGGTTCCCATCTGTCCTGACCTGACGACATCCGAATTGAGCAGCCAGGCTTGCAGTTTAGGACCTCCCTTACGAAAGCAGGGAGGTCCGACAGCCTGGGGGCCGGTTCCAAAGAACGGGAGCTCGTTCCATGGAATGGTCCGGAGCAGTGTAGCCGCTTAGCCTGGTCCCGTACCATAAGCTTGCACAACCCACCATTTTGTGACGGGTACCTTAGTATTTGGAACGATAGTTCTGTGGGTCCGACAACCTAGGGTCCGGCTCAGGAAAATGAGCACTTGTCTCCTGGGGTGGTCCGGAGCCATGTAGCCTCTTAGCCTGGTCCCGTACCGTAAGCCTACACACTTCGTCGCCCTGCAACGGGAGTCCTAGTATCTAGAGCCGCGACCCAAGGGGGTCCGGATATGAAACTTGGCCACCCGGGCTAAACCCTGTGAGTCCCGAGCATGTATCAAAGGATGGCTAATATCAGACAGGGGACCCTATGGGTGTACTACTAACGCTCCCTAACTGAAGCTGTGTACAGATCCAGATCCCGGCCAAGGCTGCCTCCCGGGAATTGTTGACAACCCTTTTAGATACGCTGGTATCCAACCTTGACACATCAAGCCTACATCCCAGGCAGGGGGGCAGGTACTAGGGAGAAGTCAACAACATCACACACAGCAGGAACAGACGGTACACAGATAATTGTTAACACTGCTTGATAAATAGTACTCAAAAGTACCTTACAAAAAGCAAAAGTATTACATTCGCTTTCAAGCGGAACCCTAGTTCCATCTCTACTCTACAGGTATAAACTACCCGACGCTAGCAGGGTCGCGCTGGAAGTCCGCGGCCACTGCCCTTGCGGAATCCTCCAAGACGGTGTGACAGCGGTGATGGCCGCCTCAATGCGTGCACCATTGCAAAGAGGTACTCGCCCCCGTTTTCCCACGGGGGGCGACAACGAGGCCATTAAAGCCAAAGAGTTGGAGGCTCGATGGCAGGTGGCGCTGGTGGTCTCGCCAGCGGAGGCAACCACCTCTGCAACGGGTAGCCTCACCAGTGGCGGCAACCACATCAGCACCGACGACAGCGGCCACCTCTACACCGGTGGCTTACCGGCGACGGCGGCTGCCTCACCGTGTGCAGAAAGGTCCTCGCCCCCGTCCTCCTACGGGGGTGAGGACAAGACCATCCAAGAACGCGACCGCCACCTCCAGGGTGTGCGACGTCTTGTACGACCCCCTGGGCGGCGTCGGAGCAGTGCGTCACGGATGCGGCAGACCTGCGCACGGCGCGACCGTCGCTCGTGTGGTGGACGAACAGCCGCGCCCTGCTTGGCGGCGGCAGGCGGCGCCAAAGCCATCCAAGCCAAGGAGCCAGACATGCGGCAGTTGACGGCGCCCGCAGCCGGCCAGCCCCACGTAGCCGAAGTTCGCCTCCTCCGCAAGGCTGGTGAACATCCTTCTCCTCCAAATTCTGGAGGAAGAAGCGGGTCACTAGCCCATGCGGAAGGCAGGACCCCAACTCGGCTCGCCTTCCACCCCAGCGAGGATGATGAACATCCTTGAAGCTGAGGGCAGGGAGGAGGTCGCAGCCCGGCTCACTTCTCTCCACCGCGAGGCTGGTGGTCATCCTTGTAGATGACCACTGGCGGGAGATTGCAGTCGGGCTGCATGATGAAAATCCTTGAAGCCGAGCGATGGCAGAAGAGTGCCAACCCCCATGAGGTCGCGCTCCTCCAACAGCAGCAAGAAGAAGACAAGATCGACAACACCACCGCGCAGGAAACGAAAAGCATGAGCTCCCCGGCGGACAGACCGCTGGGGGTGGCCCTGATGCGGATCCCTCCAGCGAACACCGGCACGCCCCATCCAGAGGAATGGAAGGCGGAAGGGCGCGGTGAATGTAAGAAAAGCGAGGCATGGCTACTGCCCGGGGGATGAACTCCTTTTTAAAGGCAAATTTCCCCGCTCGTGCCCCGAAGCGTCATGGGCAAGGTCTCCCCCGACGTGCGCCAGGGTTCCCATTATATGACATGGGGGCCAGGCCTCACATGCCGTGCAAGCTGGCCCGAAGCGCGAAGAAGGCGGATCGTCACACAGGGAGCGTGCAACCGCCCTGCAGTTACACGCCCTTCCACCTTCACCGCAGCTGGCGGTCAAGAAGGTGAACCGCCGCACAAGGAGCATGCAACCGTCCGGCGGTTATTCGCCCTTCCATCTTCACCACAACCAGTGGTCAAGAAGGTGAACCACTGCACAAGGAGCATGCAACCACCCCACGGTTGTGCGCCCCCTCAGCTTCGCTGCAACCGGTGGTCCAACCTCTGGAAAGAGGGCCCAGGCCCACATGTCATACATCCGGCGTGTCGGTTCCTGGGTGCAGGAAAGTCGCACCGCCGCTCGCGCCAATACCGCGCCTTCTCGAGGCCGTCGCAGAAGGCTAAGGAGATAAAATTTTCAAAACCGATGCAGCAACTCAAGGCACCCCCGCGCATGGCCCAACAGAGACATTAAGTACGGAGGTCACGGGCTAGTCAACCACGGGGGCAGGCGTGGCAGTCGGCGTGGCCATACGCGGGCCGACAGTAGCTGCATCAGCGGGTGCGCAGGAGCAGCGAGCCGATCGCCAGTCAAACTCTGGCCCCACCTGCAGGCTCGCGTCCTCCCCTGAGGCGGGCCTGGGGGCCACTGTCAGTACCCTGGATTAGGGGTCCCCCTTACTACGGTATAAAGGCACGATGCCTGCGCGGCTACCCTTAGCCGCACGGAGAACAACCTCAGGGGTATCTCGTGAGCAGTTAAGGTGGCATTCTCGGAGACAACGCCATCAGGACCAGAAGGCACGAGACCCCTATGCGCACAACTCGGACCCCCGAAGTAAGGCAGCCCGGAGCCATTGGATAGGGTTCGGACCCCATCAAGTGGGCTCCGAACCGCCCATAACAAGGTCCCGGGAGAGGAAGTACCGTAACCTAGGCATGGGTCCGGTATTGACGCGTGTCCAGGCTCCATCCGGAGCGCCTCCGCTCCCAGCTCGGCTGAAGGTCTAATGCGGCCTCATGACTGATTGTCCGTGACGTAGGCCAGCAGGCGAAGCATGACATAAGGACTCTAAGCCGCGCGGCCTCCGCATTTATTGCGGAGGGGACGCGCCGCCTGTCCACCCTTCTGATAGGTGATGTGCCCCCACGGCATTTATTGCGTCCTGTTTATTCCGCTGGCAGGCGGCGCCAGGGCCACCCTGCAGACGGCGCACCTGTCCAGTCCGTTGCCGAAACAGTACGCCCATGCTGCGCAGTGCACTGCACTCATCCCTTGTGCGAGAAGCTTCCCCCTGCACGCCGAGACTACGCAGATCTCCGGTGTCAGGGCGCAAGAAGATTGCTCCAGCAGAAGATATTAGTAGCTACATTCGCTATGTTCCTTGGCCCACATGTCGAGGCTCAGTACTCTTGTACATGTCCCCCTTTAACTATAAAAGGGGAGGCATACAACGTTACAACACAAGCTCAATCTGGGAGGCTTAGACCCAAGTCATCCAAGACAACTCAAGCAATACAACACACAGTGGAGTAGGGTATTACGCTCCGACGGCCCGAACCACTCTAAACTCTTGCGTGTTCTTGTGTTTATTCCTACATCTCGTAACAAGCAAAACGCTTAGGCCCCTCCTCATCTTAGGATTTAGGGCGGGTGCATTCTGCCACCCGGCCGGAGAATTTCCTCTCCGACAGATATGAAGTGCAAGTGTAGGTCCAATTGTTGCTGAAGGAGGTAGAGGAAGAGGAGGGGGAGGAAGAAGAGGAAGAGGGAGGCTTCTTGAATTGTCTTTGAAACTGGTCTATTGTGTTTCATGTTGCTGAAATATTGGACAAATATTGTGTTTGGTGCTGCTAAATTATTGGTGAACTATTGTGTTTTGGTGTTGCTGAAATTTTGGTCAAATATTGTGTTTGGTGCTAATAAAATATTGGTCAAATATTATGTTTGGTGTTGCTCAAATATTGGTGAAATAGTGTGTTTTAGTCTTGCTGAATTTTTGGGCAAATATTGTGTTTGGTGCTGCTGAAATATAGTCATTTGTATTTGGTGTTGCTGAAATTCATTGTATATATTGCTGAAATATTGGTCAAACATTGTGTTTGGTGTTGCTAAAATTCATTGTACATATTGCTGAAATTTACCATACATATTGCTAAAATATTTTCTAATAAGTCTGATGTGAAGCCATTTCCAAATTTCAAATTCAAAAAATATTGCCAATTTTTAAACATTCGTAATCATGCAAATTATAACCGCACAATTCTTACATTACTATCAATATTTAGTTTGAAAAATAGGAACATATGTTCAATTACTATTGAAAAAGTAGGGGCAATGGTGTATGGGTAGATTTGTCTTTTATTTTGGACTTAACACGGTTAAGTGGTATTATGAGAATAGGGGCAAATGCCAGCTTCATTTTAAAAAAGAAGGGCAACAATACAAACTCTAAAAAATAACGACCGATGTTTAATTGGGAAATAGAGAATTAGCGACTGATAGTTCATGTCCAACATATATCGACTAATAGTTTGATGATTATATTGAATTTATAGTGGTGGTTGTACGACACCAATTTCATGTTGTGGTATATAGTAGGGCAAATACGTAGTTAGATGACAAAATAGGAGCACATACCCAATTGGCCCATATAAAATAGATATCAATATGCGGTTGTAAGATAAAAAAATATGAAAGAAAATATATGATATCAGACAATACATGATCACTAGTATGTGATCTGATTCCATCTGTATGTTTGTGGTTGTGCATCCACGAGCTAGAGCTACAAGTCCCTCGACGAGTCGACGTTCATGCACACGCTAAAGTTTTGTTATCTCAAAGAAGCTGAAGAATCCAACCAGGACGGACACAACCTTGGCGGTTGACGGTTTATATCAGACATATCAGTTATTCACTACACTACCAATCATGTTATCGACCGTTGCCAACTTTTATATATCACAGTGCTCTACTATACTCCTTTAGCATGACATCAACTTTGTTTTAGATAAAGATTTTTTTATCTAAAACAAAACATAGCGTTTTGTTTGGAAAAATCATCAAGCACATAATGTAAGGAAAAAATCATCATTCAAAAAATAAAATGCAAAAAATAGAAAAATTAAAATTACATAGGTCATAAAAAATAAACTACTATTTATCGTCGTCGTCGTCATCATCCTCCACCTCTTTCTTATTTTCTTCCTCTTCAAGTTTCAATTATTTTTATTAGTTTTCATGGCCAGTATGTGCATCATTTCCATATCATCATCCATTTTGGTGGCCAACTAATTCAACAACTTGGTAAAGTGCTTGTACATTTTGATTGATTTATTCTGTCGCTGGCCTTGCAGAGCTTCTTCACCATACTTGTCGGGGACCATAATTAGGGGTACCCTCAAGACTCTTAATTCTCAGCTGGTAACCCCCATCAGCACAAAGCTGCAAAGACCAGATGGGTGCGACTAAGTCAAGGATCGGTCCATTCGAGGGACTCGATCACGCCTCGCCCGAGCCCAGCATCGGGCAAGGGCAGCCGACCCCGAAGGATCTACGTCTCGCCCAAGGCCCCCTCCAGCAACGGACATACTTTCGGCTCGCCCGAGGTCCAGCCTTCACCAAGAAGCAACCTTGGCCAAATCGCCACGCCAACCGACTAAATCACAGGGGCATTTAATGCAAAGGTGGCCTGACACCTTCCTGACGCGCGCCCTCCAGTCGACAGAGCCGAAGTGACCGTAGTCACTTCGCCGCTCCACTGACCGGTCTGACAAGAGGACAGCGCCGCCTGCGCCGCTCCGACTGCTGTGCCACTCGACCGAGTGAGGCTGACAAGCAGCCAGGCTCGGCCTCAGGCGCCATAGGGAACTCCGCTCCGCCCGACCCCAGGGCTCGGACTCGGGCTCAGCCCCGGAAGACGACGAACTCTGCTTCGCCCGACCCCAGGGCTCGGACTCGGGCTCAGCCCCTGAAGACAACGAACTCCGCTCCGCCCGACCCCAGGGCTCGGACTCGGGCTCAGCCCCGGAAGACGACGAACTCCGCTTCGCCCGACCCCAGGCTCGGACTCGGGCTCAGCCCCGGAAGACGACGAACTCCGCTTGGCCCGACCCCTGGGCTCGGACTCAGGCTCAGCCCCGGGAGATGACGAACTCCGCTTCGCCCGACCCCAGGGCTCGGACTCAGCCCTGGCCTCAGCCGACGGTCTCCGCCTCGCCCGACCCAGGGGCTCGGACTCGACCTCAGCGTCGAAAGACAGACTCGACCTCGACCTCGGAGGAGCCTCCACATCGCCCAACCCAGGGCACAGACCGACCACGTCAACAGGAGGCGCCATCATTACCCTACCCCAAGCTGACTCAGGCTACGGGGAACAAGACCGGCGTCCATCTGGCTCGCTCCGCCAGGCAAGTAATGATGGCGCCCCGCACGCTCCATGACGACGGCGGCTCTTAGCCCCCTTACGGAAGCAAGAGGACGTCAGCAAGGACTCGACAGCCCCGACAGCTGTCCTTCCGCCAGGCTCCAGCGCTCCTCCGACGGCCACGACATCACACGAACCGGATGCCAAAACCTCTCTGGCTGCCACGATGGCATGTACTTAGGGCGCTAGCTCTCCTCCGCTAGACACGTTAGCACACTGCTACACCCCCCATTGTACACCTGGATCCTCTCCTTGCGCCTATAAAAGGAAGGACCAGGGCCCTCTTATGGAGGGTTGGCCGCGCGGGGAAGGACGGGACAGGCGCTCGCGTGAGGCCGCTCGCTCCCTCCCGTGTGGACGCTTGTAACCCCCTACTGCAAGCGCACCCGACCTGGGCGCGGGACAAACACGAAGGCCGCGGGATTTCCACCTCTCACGCCCGTCTCCCTCTGGCTGCCTCCCCCCTTCGCGCTCCGTCTCGCGCCGACCCATCTGGGCTGGGGCACGCGGCGAAAATTTACTCGTCGGTCCAGGGACCCCCGGTCTCGAAACGCCGACAGTTGGCGCGCCAGGTAGGGGCCTGCTGCGTGTTGACGAACAGCTTCCCGTCAAGCTCCAGATGGGCAGTCTCCAGCAACCTTTCCAGCCTGGGACGGTGCTCCGTTTCAGGAGCCTTGAGTTCATGTCCCTCGACGGCAGCTACGACATGATACTTCTTCCCCCGCCGTGCGACAACGACAATGGCGGCCGACAGCCCGCCCGCCGGCGGCGGAATCGACGACGTCTTCCCCGCGTGGTGGAAGAACAACATTCGAGCTCACCCCGTCCCCTCCCCCGTCGACGGAGGAGAAGGCGGGGCAACCAAGGCCAAGCAGGAGGCGGCACCTCGTCGGCTGTCGAGCGAGTCGACGGCGCCGACGCCCCAACGGGGGGCACGTCGGGCATCGACCTCGCGTCTGAGACGAAGACGAGCGTCGTCTCCCCGCAACACGCCAATCCCAAGCAAATGGACGACGCCAGCACGCTCGCGAAGGACTTGCTGGGCGTCACCCTCGTACCTGAGACGATGGTGCAGTCACTCCATGACGTGACTTCGTCATCGCCCGTCGACCAAGAGGTACCAACCGATTCCCATCTCACGCCTTTTGGATTCAGCCTCGACCCGCCAAGCGACTTTGCTTTGGTGGACGCTCTCGTAGAGGCGAGTCCAAACCCTCTGGGGTATAGTATGCGGTCACCCTGGGACCGGCTGACGGACGTCTCAACCTACGGGCCCTCGAGGTCCGCGGAAGGTGACCAGCCCGACTTCTGTTGGGATTTCTCCGGACTTGGTAACCCCAGTGCCATGCGGGACTTCATGACCGCATGCGACTACTGCCTCTCCGACCGTTCTGACGGTAGCCGCAGCCTCGGCGACGAGGACTGCGGCCCAAGTCGTGAATGTTTCCACGTCGATCTAGGGGGTCCCTCCGAAGGCAACCATCTTGGTATACCGGAGAACGGTGATCTCCCTAGGCATGTGCCTCGCGTTGACATCCTACGGGAGCTAGCTGTGGTCCCCGTTCTGGCGGGGGGTCATGACCCACAGCTCGAGCAAATCCGCGGGGTGCAGGCCAGGCTCGACGAGGGAGCAGGAACACTTGAGCCGATCCGCCGGGACGTCGGGCAGGAATGGGCGGGCCAACCTCCGGCCGGGGAAGTGTGTCATCTGCCCCAGGGTTTCCAGCACCGCATCGCCGACGATGTCAGGGTAAGGCCGCCACCCACTTCCAGTGGAGTCGGCCAGAACCTGGCTGCAGCGGCAATGCTTCTCCGCGTGATGCCGGAGCCATCAACCACCGAGGGGCGGCAAATCCAGGGAGAGCTCAAGAATCTCCTGGAGGACGCCGCGGTCTGACGGGCCGAAAGCTCCGCCTCCCGAAGGCAGGGGTACCCCTCGGAACATCGCGCCGCGACTTCCCGATTCATGTGGGAAGCCTCGGTCCACACCGGGCGCACGCGCAACACAGCGCCTGCGGCCCCGGGTCACCTCGGCAATGAGCACCATCACCGCAACCGTCGGGCCCACCTCGACGAGAGGGTGCGCCAAGGCTACCACCCCAGGCGTGGGGGACGCTACGACAGCGGGGAGGATCGGAGTCCCTCGCCTGAACCACCCGGTCCGCAGGCTTTCAGCCGCGCCATACGACGGGCGCCGTTCCCGACCCGGTTCCGAACCCCGACTACTATCACAAAGTACTCGGGGGAGACGAGGCCGGAACTGTGGCTCGCAGACTACCGGCTGGCCTGCCAGCTGGGTGGAACGGACGATGACAACCTCATCATCCTCAACCTCCCCCTGTTCCTCTCCGACACCGCTCGTGCCTGGTTGGAGCACCTGCCTCCGGGGCAGATCTCCAACTGGGACGACCTGGTCCAAGCCTTCGCCGGCAACTTCCAGGGCACGTACGTGCGCATTGGAAACTCCTGGGATCTCCGAAGCTGCCGACAGCAGCAGTGAGAGTCTCTCCGGGACTACATCCGGCGATTCTCGAAGTAGCGCACCGAGCTGCCCAACATCACCGATTCAGATGTCATCGGCGCGTTCCTCGCCGGCACCACCTGCCGCGACCTGGTGAGCAAGCTGGGTCGCAAGACCCCCACCAGGGCGAGCGAGCTGATGGACATCTCCACCAAGTTCGCCTCTGGCCAGGAGGCGGTTGAGGCTATCTTCCAGAAGGACAAGCAGCCCCAGGGCCGCCCACCGGAAGATGCCCCCGAGGCATCAACTCAGCGCGGCGCCAAGAAGAAGGGTAAGAAGAAGTCGCAAGTGAAACGCGACGCCGCCGACGCGGACCTTGTCGCCGCCGCCGAGTACAAGAACCCTCGGAAACCCCCCGGAGGTGCCAACCTCTTCGACAAGATGCTCAAGGAGTCGTGCCCCTATCATCAGGGGCCACTTTCACAGGGCCGGGCCACCCGCGGAGGGTGACAGGGCTCGCGACGATGATAAGAAGGAAGATCACCAGGCAGGAGAGTTCCCCGAGGTCCGCGACTGCTTCATGATCTACAGTGGGCAAGCGGCGAATGCCTCGGCTCGGCACCGCAAGCAAGAGCGTCGGGAGGTCTGCTCGGTAAAGGTGGCGGCGCCAGTCTACCTAGACTGGTCCGACAAGCCCATCACCTTCGACCAAGCCGACCACCCCGACCGCGTGCCGAGCCCGGGGAAATACCCGCTCGTTGTCGACCCCGTCATCGGCGACGTCAGGCTCACCAAGGTCCTCATGGACGGAGGCAGCAGCCTCAACATCATCTACGCCGAGACCCTCGGGCTCCTGCGTGTTGATCTGTCCTCGGTCCGGGCAGGCGCTGCGCCTTTCCACGGGATCATTCCCGGGAAGCGCGTCCAGCCCCTCGGACAACTCGATCTTCCCGTCTGCTTTGGGACGCCCTCCAACTTCCAAAGGGAGACCCTCACGTTCGAGGTGGTCGGGTTCCGAGGAACCTACCACGCGGTACTGGGGAGGCCATGCTACGCGAAGTTCATGGTCGTCCCCAACTACACCTACCTCAAGCTCAAGATGTCGGGCCCCAACGGGGTCATCACCGTCGGCCCCACGTACCGACACGCGTTCGAATGCGACGTGGAGTGCGTGGAGTACGTCGAGGCCCTCGCCGAATCCGAGGCCCTCATCGCCGACCTGGAGAGCCTCTCTAAGGAGGTGCCAGACGTGAAGCACCACGCCGGCAACTTCGAGCCAGCGGAGACGGTTAAATCCGTCCCCCTCGACCCCAGCAGCGACGCCTCTAAGCAGATCCGGATCGGCTCCGAGCTTGATCCCAAATAGGAAGCAGTGCTCGTCGACTTTCTCCGCGCGAACGCCGACGTTTTCGCGTGGAGTCCCTCGGACATGCCCGGCATACCGAGGGATGTCGCTGAGCACTCGCTGGATATCTGAGCTGGAGCCCGACCCATGAAGCAGCCTCTGCGCCGATTCGATGAAGAAAAGCGCAGAGCCATAGGCGAGGAGATCCACAAGCTAATGGCGGCAGGGTTCATCAAAGAGGTATTCCATCCCGAATGGCTTGCCAACCCTGTGCTTGTGAGAAAGAAAGGAGGGAAATGGCGGATTTGTGTAGACTACACTGGTCTAAACAAAGCATGTCCGAAGGTTCCCTACCCTCTGCCTCGCATCGACCAAATCGTGGACTCCACTGCTGGGTGCGAAACCCTGTCTTTCCTCGATGCCTACTCGGGGTATCACCAAATCAGGATGAAAGAGTCCGACCAGCTCGCGACTTCTTTCATCACACCCTTCGGCATGTACTGCTATGTCACCATGCCGTTCGGCTTGATGAATGCGGGTGCGACGTACCAACGGTGCATGAACCATGTGTTCAGCGAACACATTGGTCGGGCGGTCGAGGCCTACGTCGATGACATCGTAGTCAAGACAAGGAAAGCCTCCGACCTCCTTTCCGACCTTGAAGTGACATTCCGATGTCTCAAGGCGAAAGGTGTGAAGCTCAATCCCGAAAAGTGTGTCTTTGGGGTTCCCCGAGGCATGCTCTTGGGGTTCATCGTCTCCGAGCGGGGCATCGAAGCCAACCAGGAGAAGATCGCGGCCATCACCAGTATGGGGCCATCAAGGACTTAAAAGGCGTACAGAGGGTCATGGGATGCCTTGCGGCTCTGAGCCGCTTCATCTCGCGCCTCGGCGAAAGAGGCCTGCCTCTGTACCACCTCTTAAGGAAGGCCGGGTGCTTCACTTAGACCCCTGAGGTCGAGGAAGCCCTCGGGAACCTGAAGGCGCTCCTTACAAACGCGCCCATCTTGGTGCCCCCCGCTGCCGGAGAAGCCCTCTTGATCTACGTCGTCGCGACCAGTCAGGTGGTTAGCGCCGCGATTGTGGTTGAGAGACGAGAAGAGGGGTATACATTGCCCGTCCAGAGGCCGGTCTACTTCATCAGCGAGGTACTGTTCGAGACCAAGATCCGCTACCCACAAATTCAGAAGCTGCTGTACGCGGTGATCCTGACGCGGCGGAAGTTGCGGCACTACTTCGAGTCTCATCCGGTAACTGTGGTGTCATCCTTCCCCCTGGGGGAGATCATCCAGTGCCGAGAGGCCTCGGGTAGAATTGCAAAGTGGGCGGTGGAAATCATAGGCGAAACGATATCGTTCGCCCCTCGAAAGGCCATCAAGTCCCAGGTCTTGGCGGACTTCGTGGCTGAATGGGTCGACACCCAGCTCCCAACAGTTCCGATCCAACCGAAACTCTGGACCATGTTCTTCGATGGATCACTGATGAAGACAGGCGTAGGCCTGCTCTTCATCTCGCCCCTCGGGAAGCACCTACGCTACGTGCTACGCCTCCACTTCCCGACGTCCAACAATGTGGCTGAGTACGAGGCTCTGGTCAACGGGTTGCGTATCGCCATCGAGCTAGGGGTCCGACGCCTCGACGCTCACGACGACTCGCAGCTCGCCATCGACCAAGTCATGAAGAACTCTCACTGCCGTGACCCGAAGATGGAAGCCTACTGCGATGAGGTTCGGCGCCTGGAAGACAAGTTCTACGGGCTCGAGCTCAACCACATCGCCTGACGCTACAACGAGACTGCGGATGAGCTGGCTAAAATAGCCTCGGGGCGAACAACGGTTCCCCCGGACGTCTTCTCCTGAGACCTGCATCAACCCTCCGTCAAGACCGACGATACGCCCGAGCCCGAGAAGGCCTCGGCACAGCCCGAGACACCCTCGGCTCAGTCCGAGGTACCCTCGGCTCAACCCAAGGCACCCTCAGCTCAGCCCGAGGTACCCTCGGCCCCCGAGGGTGAGGCACTGCGCATCGAGGAGGAGCGAAGCGGGGTCACGCCTAATCGAAACTGGCAGACCCCGTACCTGCAATATCTCCACCGAGGAGAGCTACCCCTCGACCAAGCCGAAGCTCGGCGGTTGGCGCGGCGCGCCAAATCGTTTGTCTTGCTGGGGGACGGGAAAGAGCTCCACCACCGCAGCCCCTCAGGCATCCTCCAGCGATGCATTTCCATCGCCGAAGGCTAGGAGCTCCTACAAGAGATACACTCGGGGGGCTTGCGGCCATCACGCAGCACCTCGAGCCCTTGTTGGAAACGCCTTCCGACAAGGTTTCTACTGGCCGACGGCGGTGGCCGACACCACTAGAATTGTTTGCACCTGCGAAGGGTGTCAGTTCTACGCAAGACAGACCCACCTACCCGCTCAGGCCCTACAGACGATACCCATCACCTGGCCTTTTGCTGTGTGGGGTCTGGACCTCGTCGGCCCCTTGCAGAAGGCACCCGGGGGCTACACGCACCCCTGGGAAGGGCCGTTCGTCATCGCCAAAGTCCTGAAGCCCGGAACGAACAAGCTGGCCGACAGTCAAGACGAGGTCTACAGCAACGCTTGGAACATCCAATAGCTACGTCGCTTCTACCCTTAAGATGTTTTCAAGTTGTTCGTATACCTCGTTCCCACGCAAAATTTGGTCATCAAGGAAGGGTCAGCCTTGCCTCGGCAAAGCCCGACCCTCCCTCGGGGGCTAAAAGGGGGGAACCCCCTCTGCGTCAAAATTTTCAATCAAAAAAGGCTTCCGCGTTCCCCCGGCTATGTCGGTAGCAGGACCCCAAGAAGCGAACGCGGGTGCATGTAAGTGGCAAGGCTGACTGAGCCGAGAGACTCCTACGCCTCTGGGTTACGGATACCTCACTCGTCACCTACCACGAAAAATGACTCCTACTTGGGCAAGCCACCCTGCTACTGACGAACGGGGCCAGACACGCAAAATGAAAGGAAAAGGGACACGACTTTATACTACGATAATAAAGTGTTCGGGCCTCAGCGGCCACAAAAGACACACGTGCATTCAAAGGAAACTGCTCCGGCAGAGTTAGGCGTCGCCCGGGGAAGGAGCCGCACCTTCGGCAAAGTCCACCCCGGCTTCGGACGACGGCGCAGGCGGGAGGATCTCTGCCTCGAAGGTGGTCGCCAGCACTGCGCTCGGGCCTGCGGCGGCCGCGTCGAGCCTCTGGACTTCAGCCAGGGCGGCTTCATCTTCGTCAGGGAGGCAATACCCCTCGCTGACCCGCTCTAGATCCACGACGTAGTGGGAAGCGAGCACGGCGAAGGCCCGCCTGACGCCGTGGTGTAGCGCCTCGCGGAGTCTACCACGCACGTGGTCACCCAAGGCCTGCAGGCGACTTTGAGGGGAGCTTCCTGAGGGGACGTCGCCGAAGCCAAAGACCCGGCAGAAGTCCGAGATGGCCTCGGACATGGCCGCGTGGTCGACCTCCCTCTGCTCGGCCGCCTGGGCAAGCGCCCTGGTGGACTCATCAAGGGCAGACTCGAGCTCTGCGAATAGCTAGAGCGCAAGGCCTCAAACACAAGTGGAGGAAACAAGCTGAAACGAAAACCGAAAACAGCCAGGACATACCTCCGGCTCGGGCATGCTGCTCCGAGGCTGTGGTCTGTGCTACGGCTAGGTCTGCTGCAAAGGCTCCGGCCCGGCTTTTGGCCTCGGCAGCCCGGCCCCGAGATTGATCTCGCTCATCGATGACCTGGTCGAACGCCGACTGCCGTTGCTGCACCTCTGCGCGTGCCGCTGCCGCCTCTGCTCTCAGATCGGCGCAGAGTAACCGAAGGTCCGCCACCTCGGCGCCCTGCTAGGAGAGGCGCGCAGTAGCCCCGGCGAGCGAGGTCCTCGGGGATCGGAGCGAGCCCCAGACATCGACCTCGTGGCGGATGAACGACGACTTGGCGGCGCTCAGATCCGTCAGATCCTGAGGGAAGGAAGCGGGGCATCACAAAGGGTGCCTTAGTCACAAAAAAGGTATGCCTGAAATCATTACCTGGAGGATCTTGGGGACGTCCCTACAAAAGACCTCCAAGGATGACCGGAGCGACCCCACCGTTGCTTCGGCACACTCGCGGAGCTCGTCCCAAGACTGCTCCTCCCGCTCATCGTCAAGAACGAAGAAGGGATCCGAAGCCTCATGGGTTCGGAACCGGAGCAACTGGCGCCGCCCCTCGGAGCTCCGCCGCGCAGGGACAAGGCTGCCGCTCGGCAGGACGGGTCGCGTTTCCACGCCCCCCTCCTCCGAGGCACCGAGCGCCGACGCCTCGGCCATCTCAGCGTCGGCGGCGACAGGTCGCTCCCCGACCGGGACGGCAGCAGCCTCAGCAGCAGCTGCCGCCAGCGCTGGCGGCATGACCGGTGGGTCCGAGGCCACGTCTGCGCCAGCCGCCTCCCCCAGCGCGACGGTCACCTCGACAGAAGAGCCGGCCTCGGGAACTCGCTCCATGGCGACTGGTGCCGCCTGAGCCCCCCGCTTTGGAGCGCCTTGCGAGAAGGTCAGCTGAACGGCGAGGCCCGGCACCGGCTGCGGAAGCCGACGCCGTCTTGAGGACTTTCCGGGGAGCCAGATCGGTCAGGCCATGGCTTCGCTTGCTGAGGAGGAAAGGAAAGTCGCGGTCGGGACATACAAATGAGGAACCAGGACGAAGACGTTCTAAGGTACTTACCCGCTCTGGGCCATGACCAACCGTTCCTTAGGAGAGGCCTCTCGGATCTCGACCCCCGAAGGTACCGCCGAAGTCCGCCTCGCCGCCAGCTTCGGTACCATCCCCGCCTTGGGCGCCCGGGAGACGGACTGCCCAGGCGCTGCCACGGCGACCTGAGGGTCGCCCTCCTGCGCTGCCGGCGTGGGCGGCGACTCCCGGGGAACAGGCGCCTCGGCCTGACTCCCCGGGGTCACATCAACTTCCCCAGCCGAGGGGTCGAGTACCCCCTCGGTCTGCCCCTGCTCTTTGGGCCGGGACCTCGGCGTCCCGACCCCAGGAACTGACGGCGCCAGCCCGCTCGGGGGCTGGCTTGACGACTCCTGGCCTAGCCTCAAACCCGGGCTGAGGCCGAGGCGGGCAGCCATGTCGTCATCCTCGTCATCGTCTTCATCATCGTCGTCGTCGTCAGGCGTTTCCGGCGACGGCTCCCTCGGGAGTCCATCCCTCTCCTGCCGACGATGGAGCTTTTCCAAGGCGTCTCGGGCCCGCGTCCGCTCGCGGGCCCGAGCCTTCTTCGCGTCCTTCTTCTTCTTCTTCTCCTCCGCGGCAACCCGCCGCGCTGCTCGGTCCACCGTGTCCTCCGGGACCCGTGGCCGGGAAGGCTTGTGCCACCCTACCTCCTGGAGACAGATGAAAAGTCTCAACCGTAAGGACCAAGAGCAATCCGACGCAAGGAGAAAGAAGGAGCGAACACTCACTAGGGTCACACACCCGCGGTCGGGGCGCATCAAGGGCTGGGAGAAGGCGCTGGCGTCCGGTTTTCCCAACGCGACGGCCACCCGCCCGTGGAGAACGTCGATGGGAAGGGGATCCGAGGACATCCGCGAGCCCTCCAAGTCGGCCTCCGGCGTCATCTCCCAAAGCCGCAACCGCCACTCTGCCAAGGGAAGCACCCTCCGGCGGTGAATGGCGGCAATCACTCCCGCGGCGGTGAGCCCTCCTTTCCGCAACGCCTCCAGGGCCTTGAGAAGGGGCTCGAGGTTCTTCTGTCTGTCGTGCGGGGTCCCGTAGCGCCAAGCATCGGCGGCGATGGTGACCACTCGCTGAGAAAACGGTGGGAGCATCTCATCGTCATTCCGGAGGTAGAACCATCGGCGCTGCCACCCTTTATTCGAGGACGCAAGGACGGCGGGAATATACAGCGACGCCCGCGACTGCCTCAGCTGGAGGATGCAGCCGCCAGCCCGCACTGACGCGCGGACCCTTCTCTCCCCCGTCGGCGAAGCAAAAAGCTCCACGGAGAAGAAATGAGTCCACAAGTCCCAGTGGGGGTCGATCCCCAAGTATCCTTCGCACACCGCTACGAAGATGGCGGCTTGCGAGATGGAGTTGGGGCTGAGGTTGTGCAACTCCACCCCATAGTTGTGCAGGATCGCCCGCATGAAGCGACTTGCCGGCACACCGAATCCCCGCTCGTGGAAGGAGACGAAGCTCACGACATACCCCGGCGGCGGGGACGGGACGGCTCCGCTCGGGGGGGGGGAATCCACTCCGGCTGCCTCTCATCAGAGAGAGGGCGAAGCAAACCCTCAGCGACGAGGTCCTCCAGGTCATCCGTCATGACTGTGGAGAAAGGCCATGGGTCGCGCGGCGAGACAATGGTCACCCGGTCGGCCATCACCGAGCAGAAGGGGTGGCGGCGAAAAGGACTGGGTGGGCGGTTTCCTTTTCTCTGGCTAAAGCTCTCAGGTTGCGAAAACCTAAGAAGGAAGCAAGGAGCGGAGCAAAGAACTGTCACCAGACCCTCCCCCGAGTATATAAAGACCAAGGCGAGACCCGTTCAACGCGTCGCCCGAACCCGCCGCGGGATTCAAAGACCCAAAGCGAAACGACCGTTCCTCGAACGGCTCGCGCACGCGCAACGGCCGCCTCGCGAACCGCTCGCCCCGTCGCATTAACTCCGCGGCGGGACAGGCGGCGCCTCAGGCGGGAGAAGCGAGCGACGCTTCGCCTTCGCCATAATGACCGCGTCAAAAAAGGTACGCCACGTCATTCGATTTTGTATACTTTTCCTTTTCCACTTTCTCTCTCTTACAACAGGGACCGGGAAAGGGGGATACCCCGAAAAGGATCCTTCTTCATGAAGGAAACAGGCCCCGAGCCTCACTACTGATCAGAGGTTCGAAGGCTGGCCCCTCAGAGGGGTTCAACAGCCGCCTCAGAGCGCGTGGGCTCCGCACCCACTACTGGTCAGAGGTTCGAAGGCCGGCCCCTCGGAAGGGTTCAACGGCCGCCTCAGGCCACTCGGGCTCCGCGCCCACTACTGATCAGGGGTTCGTAGGCTGGCCCTCGAAGGGTTCACAGCCGCCTCAGACACGGAGCGAGGGATGACCCTGGGTACGTTCGATACATAACCAAGGCTTGGGCTACGCTCCCGAGGTACCCTAGGACATTTTCGAGACCAGCGGGAACGATCTTGTAACGGAATCCCATCAGAGGGAGGCATCGAGCCCTCAGACCCCGTCGAAAGGGGACCGGGTCCGGCAGATCACCCGCAGGTACTTTTGAGCGCGCCTCCAGGCCTCTAGCCGACCCCTAACAAATGGGGCACGGGCGTCCACTCGGATTACCCGCTAGCAGCTCACCGGAGACACCATGTTCGGCGCCCTCCAGGGGCAACATGGCGCTTTCCCCCCTCCTCCTTGCGGAAAGGCGACACAGGGGCGTATGTAAAAAAGTCGAGTCTGTCCTTGACCGTCCTCTCGCCCTGTGCAGAGGCTCGGGGGCTGCTCTCGCAAACCCGGCTCCGGCCAAACCGTTGACAGCGTCAACATACCAGCCCGAGAACTTGGGACCCGACCGTACACCCGGGCTACGGCCAGCTCGCATGAGGGAACGACCAGACCAGCCAAAGCATTGCGCGAGGCATTAAGACCTCGGAGGAGTCAAACCACTCCTCCGAGGCCTCTGGGCTACACCCGGCGGGTGCGCTCGCGCGCACCCACCGGAACAAAATGCAACCGAGAAAGGCTGGTCCCCTTGCAAAAAAGTGCGACAAAAGCCTCCAAGCGAGTATTAACACTCCCTTCGAGGCAAGGGGGCTACTGTCGGGGACCATAATTAGGGGTACCCTCAAGACTCTTAATTCTCAGCTGGTAACCTCCATCAGCACAAAGCTGCAAAGGCCTGATGGGTGCGACTAAGTCAAGGATCGGTCCATTCGAGGGACTCGATCACGCCTCGCCCGAGCCCAGCCTCGGGCAAGGGCAGCCGACCCCGAAGCATCTACGTCTCGCTCGAGGCCCCCGCTAGCAACGGACATACTTTTGGCTCGCCCGAGGCCCAGCCTTCACCAAGAAGCAACCTTGGCCAAATCGCCACGCCAACCGACCAAATCACAGGGGCATTTAATGCAAAGGTGGCCCGACACCTTTATCCTGACGCGCGCCCTCCAGTCGACAGAGCCGAAGTGACCGTAGTCACTTCGCCGCTCCACTGACCGGTCTGACAAGAGGACAGCGCCGCCTGCGCCGCTCCAACTGCTGTGCCACTCGACCGAGTGAGGCTGACAAGCAGCCAGGCCCGGCCTCAGGCGCCATAGGGAACTCCGCTCCGCCCGACCCCAGGGCTCGGACTCGGGCTCAGCCCCGGAAGACGACGAACTCCGCTTCGCCCGACCCCAGGGCTCGGACTCGGGCTCAGCCCCTGAAGACTACGAACTCCGCTCCGCCCGACCCCAGGGCTCGGACTCGGGCTCAGCCCCGGAAGACAACGAACTCCGCTTCGCCCGACCCATGGGCTCGGACTCGGGCTCAGCCCCGGAAGACGACGAACTCCGCTTTGCCCGACCCTAGGGCTCGGACTCGGGCTCAGCCCCGGGAGACGACGAACTCCGCTTTGCCCGACCCCAGGGCTCGGACTCAGCCCTGGCCTCAGCCGACGGTCTCCGCCTCGCCCGACCCAGGGGCTCGGACTCGACCTCGGCCTTGGAAGACAGACTCGACCTCGACCTCGGAGGAGCCTCCACATTGCCCAACCCAGGGCACGGACCGACCACGTCAACAGGAGGCGCCATCATTACCCTACCCCAAGCTGACTCAGGCTACGGGGAACAAGACCGGCGTCCCATCTGGCTCGCTCCGCCAGGCAAGTAATGATGGCGCCCCGCACGCTCCATGACGACGGCGGCTCTCAGCCCCCTTACGGAAGCAAGAGGACGTCAGCAAGGACTCGACAGCCCCGACAGCTGTCCTTCCGCCAGGCTCCAGCGCTCCTCCGACGGCCACAACATCACACGAACCGGGTGCCAAAACCTCTCCGGCTGCCATGATGGCATGTACTTAGGGCGCTAGCTCTCCTCCGCTAGACACGTTAGCACACTGCTACACCCCCCATTGTACACCTGGATCCTCTCCTTGCGCCTATAAAAGGAAGGACCAGGGCCCTCTTATGGAGGGTTGGCCGCACGGGGAAGGACGGGACAGGCGCTCGCGTGAGGCCGCTCGCTCCCTCCCGCGTGGACGCTTGTAACCCCCTACTGCAAGCGCACCCGACCTGGGCGTGGGACAAACACGAAGGCCGCGGGATTTCCACCTCTCACGCCCCGTCTCCCTCCGGCTGCCTCCCCCCTTCGCGCTCCGTCTCGCGCCGACCCATCTGGGCTGGGGCACGCGGCGACAATTTACTCGTCGGTCCAGGGACCCCCCGGTCTCGAAACGCCGACAATACTCTTCTTCTCAGTAGGGACTCACTACCACTCATTATTGACCTATTACCCTTGTGATGTACTCTTGCCATATCATAGCCAATAAGGTATGTCGTTTTGACACTATCCGGTGATACAGAGCTATAAGCGCCCTCCACGTTGAGACGAGGTTATTTGCTCAGATCGCTAGAGTTGGTCACATGCACCATTTGGGCTAATGATGAAAAACACGCCACATGTGCTCTAGCTTAAAGTCTGTGTCATCAGACCTATGGCGAAAGCTTTCCTTTACAGCTTTGAGTAGCATAGTATTATTTGATCCGCTCAGTCAGACCTTAGACAAAGTGGTTGTAGATGGCATTGAAGAGGGTGACCTTTCAATTGCTACTGGACCACTGATCCTTGAGCTACTTGGTGCTACCATGACGAGGAGGTTTCGTGATGGAGTTATATGTGGCTACTATTTGGCCTAAAGAACCAATTTGTTTTGTTGTTGCCCTCAACAAGGTCAACTGAGTGTTGTAACCACACGTGCACCTACAAATTTATGAAATAAAAAAAATTGTTCTCCGTTTAAAAGAAGTATGGAACTCATAAAGGTATACATGTGCTTACAAGTATTTCATCCTCCATCTTAGCCCAATCCCATGACCGTTGGAATTGCGATCCACCAGAGTATGCAGACTAGTTCGCCACATCACTTTTGGCTGTTTGGCGACACTAACGTGCATGGGGGGGGGGAACGTAACACAAGCACCATATGTGGGAGGAGCACCATAGGGGAGAGAAAACGTAGGAGGATCACCATAAGGATGATCACATGGAGGAGCACCATACGATTCATAAGGAGGACTATACAGATATTCGTATGGTTACAAAGGAGGATACAAATAGACAAAATGTTGTGAACTAGGAGCATTGATGAAAGGGGCTTAAGTGATACGAGGAGGAGCGTCAGTCATTGGTTGCTCAACAGTAGGAGCATTGACACTTGGTTGATATGGATACAGAAGAGGATATGGATAAGGAAAGAGATGTTGTAGAGTTAGAGAACAGGACAAGCAGGAACGTCCTATCGCTGATGATGGACGTGAGAAAGGCTGTCGAAAAAGACTTACCCCAGAATGGCAGGACTCTCGGGATGTTGTGAAGATTGCTCGTTCAGTAAGTCCGTTAACATATCAAAGTTGGAGATCTATGTCGAAATAGAGATTGCAAAGCTACGAATGGAGGGGCCTTGCCAATGGAAACAGAGAGTAGAAGCTACAAATGGATGGAGGGGCTTATGAATTATAAAAGAATATGCGTGAACCTATCAAGCCCCCTTTATTTATAGACCGGATTTAGGATTTTAGATTTTTTAAAAATTCGAATGAATAAAATAACGTTGAACAATCAGATAATATCATGTACAATCAATTGTATCCGGTTGGTATGGACGAGCATTCTAACACTATAATTGATCAGTATTATTATATCGACAGACCGATTGACTGATCTAAAGGTGTATCATTGAGAGACTGTTTGTTTTAAATTAAAGCAAGCTGATTTGACTGCTGTAAATTGTAATCGAGATAAAACATTGTTGAAGTAGTATTAAAGTGAAACAAACATGTTGTGAAGTGACATTGGTCGATACCGGATCCTCGGCTAGGCGTCGCTCTCACAATCAATGATGCTCTCCACCAGGATGATTAGCGCCGGCCACCGCCATTATCACGGGCCTGGCTGTATCCATGGCACGCACATGTCCCTGACCTTTGACTAGCAGCAGCAGCACAGCTGTGGCCAGTTGTGCGCTCTGCGCCGCGCACCGCGTCCGCCGGCTGCAGGAGGCGCCGCGTTTGCGTTCGCCACCTCCACACGCTTCTCTCTCCTTTATCTTTGTGTCTGCGCCTCCCTCGCACAGACTCTCTCTCACGAGCACAACAGGGCGGCCAGACAGGGTTCCCACAGGCCATCACCACAACACACAAATACAGCTCAGAGCAACTCACACACAGGCTCCTCTCCCCCGTTGCGCAACGCGCTTTCCCCCACTTCACCCGCCTCGGCGCCATGGCTAAGCTCGCGCTGGCGCTCCTCCTCCTGCTGGCCGTGGCGGCGTCCGCGTCGGCCAGCAGCGGGAGCCACCTGGATCTCGACCTGGGCTTCCTCTCCTCTGGGGAACGCCGGAGGGAGTGCCGCGGCACGGTGGCCGAGTGCCTCGCCGAGGAGTCGGATGAGGAGGGCCTTGACCTGGCTGGATCCCACCGCCGCGCGCTCTACGGCGGCGGGTACATCAGCTACGGCGCGCTGCGGCGGGACAACGTGCCCTGCTCCCGCCGCGGCGCCAGCTACTACAACTGCCGCCCGGGCGGCCAGGCCAACCCCTACCACCGCGGCTGCTCCCGCATCACCCGCTGCCGCGGCTGAGGCGGCGCCGGATCCGCCAGACTGCCGAGGAAAGGTCTGGTCCAGGTCCCGGCCCTTTCGCCGACAATAATTTCTTTCGCCTTGTTCGTTCAGGCGCTACCGCCACCGCCACCGCTGTTTACTATAGCACCAGACCTACGGATTGAATTGTTGTATGGATTTGTTTGGCCAAATCTTTGTTCTGTTGTAAAGTAAGGGGAGGGATTCCTGCCCCTGCGCCTGCTTAAAATACTTATATGAACATATCAGTCTTTCTTGTTTTTTTTCTCTCTCTCCCATTGCTTGATTGGTTGGTTCTCGTATGTCCTGCTTGATTTGAATTGATTGTTACAAAACGGCGGATTCTGAGTTCGATTTGCTGGTTGCCGGCTGGCCATGGCCATGGAATGCTGTGGTTTCGCTCAGCCTGGGATTCATCCTTCAGATCTAGGATATGCAGAACCGAACCATGGCCTGGACTGGACTGGAGTGCCAACTCTTGATCTGCAGAAAATCCAGATCCGTTTGTGTTCGTCGCTCCCTGTTCTTGGTTCGATTCCTTCTCGCCTGTGCATGGAGTGCCCCAGCACACCACCGCCACGAACATGGGGAGTAGTGGAAGAACATGCGTCCTTGTTTTGAATCTATAATCTAGTTTACTTACTCCTACAGCGTCTTTCTTCTTTGTTTAATACTACGTACTAGTTCTTGCAGGTTGGATCAGACGATAGTGATGGTCACGTTGCCTCATGTGGTCTCTTGATTGGAACCCCCCATTGCATTTGTTGACCACACGTTGAAGCATTGTTGACAGTATCGTCTGGTAGTACATGTGACCATGTCCATGACTTGCATACGTTCTCAGATTACTTGTGAAATCACAAGCATCAACTAGTATTTTAAGGGGAGGGGGAAAAAATCTTTAATCTTCTGCCATGCTAGTAGGCGTCATGTATATTTTTTTTTATTCGTCTAGACGGTGGTTCTCTGTTCTTCGGCGCCGTGAGCTGTGTGACGCAGCATCTTCATCGTTCAGTGCGCCACGTGGATTTGCTGTTTGTTTGTCGAGGGAATAAATGACCTGTTTATTGTTTGTCAGCAGAGTAGCTGTAAGCTCTTGATGAATGCTGCCTCGGGACGACACGTCCCACAAATATAATTTAATCTGCGGTCGCGTGACACATGCATCTCAAGAGTTTCTGTTTGTGTTCTATTTGGGTATTTGGGTACGTACAGCGGTGGTGTTTAATGTGGAGTTTATTAAGGTAGTGGTGTTTAATGTGAAGTCTTTAAGGTGTTTTAAGGGGATATTTGCAAAAAGTCTTAAAGCCGTCTCTATGTGAAGATACGTCTCTGGCTCATAACCAAAGTAGCAACATATGGCTCACTTCCCACTGTATGAATTTGTTGTCTGTTCTATCGATCTGATGTTGTGCAAATGCATTTAATTATGTATTTATTAACAGACTGCATTTATAGACACTCTATTGTATAATAGAGTCTCTTAGTTGTCTAATGTGCCTGGAGAACCGTTTTGATGTCTCTCCACTATACATGTATGCATCTCAAAGATAAATGAAATTTATAGTTTGCTAGGCACCAAGAGGGAGGCGAGCAGCATTAGTGCTTTGATTGTGTGCTCTTCGTTAAAATATTTGCGTCATAGCTTAGGTAAAACCAGTACATACTACACTGATATGTAATTTAGATGTACACGGTTCTATATTACATATGTTAAACAAACTATGTAATTTAGGTGTACACTTTGTTTCATATATTAAAACTTGTTCTAAATAAAAAGGTACTACATCCATCCTTTTTCGAATATTTATCGTCCGCTACTTTATTTTTAATTATCCGTTCTTGAATATTTATCGTCCGGTAGTTTATTTTTAACTAAACCGCGACAAATAAAAAAGAATGGATGGAGCACAATTAACCTACAAAGCACTATTAAAGACATAAATACAAGGTGCACTAGTTAGATGTCCGTATATTGTTACAGTTTCTATATATTACATACGGTTTCTATATATTACATAGTTTTCTATATATTACATAGTTACATAGGTAGGTCGTGCCTCGGTATTAGATACAACACTGTGGGCTAGGTCTGTGACAGACCGTTCTATTTCCATAAATAATATTTATATTATACTCAAGTATAGAATATAAAATATAGAGATATGTGTGTTATATTGGTTAATTGAGTGCGAATATAAAGCCAACAACTAAAATTTGAATTCATTCGGTCACAATTTTACTTTATTTTTGTATAAAGTGAGAAGAAGAGGGGTGAGACTGAGAGCTCATGACGTCTGACAACAATGGACACCCATGGATACTGATGCTTACTGACATTGGTGTTTTATAGTGATAGAGATATAAGAGCATGTAATATTACGCAAGGACCACTATTGAGCCGTAGTAGCACGGGCCATATAAGAGCAGAGTTGTATATCCGGTTGCATCTCAAGTTGTACCTGGATCTAGATATAGGGTATACACGTGTGCATGTTTATGTGGCAGAACCACCCGAATTATTCCAGCTTAAGTGCCTAAGTCACGCCTCAGGGGCCGTAACACACTTAAATCGGAATAACCCGTCAGTCCCTCAGATCTAGTCTGATAGAGCCACTTAACCAGGATCAAATTCCACAATCTCACTCGAAGGTGAGTCACAGAAGAAATACAATAAAACAGGAAACCTCAAATTAAGTACGGAGTTATTACATAAATCGGAGTTTTTGGAGTAGCAAATAAAGTTCACAAATTAAAGTGCAGCGGATAATCGATGTCGTCGGTAACGAGGAAATGGGCAAGGCCTAGCCCACTACTCCTCATGCTCCTCTCCTGCCGGAGCAACATCCCACTCGACCGTCCAACCCGGTGGCAGGGTGGTAGGCCAAGTCACACCATCAACTACATCCTGCATGGTACCTGCAAAAATGGTGCCACAAGCAAGGCTGAGTATACTAATACTCAGCTAGACTTAACCGGTGTGAGGAGTCTACTCCTCTACCTCTAGACTATGCAGCTGTTTGGCTGAGGGGTTTGGTTTGCCAAAAGCACTAGCTGTTTCTAAAATCAACTTTTAGCTTTTCAAATTCTACCATCATTAACTTAGCTAGATTGGCTCCTTCTAAGCATACATGGTAACAAGCAATTAGTTCAATCAACAAGTTATCTCATGTAATCCACATTTCACTTCTTACTCGATGCAGTACAAGGAATCAAGCAGTCTCATTAGCTGCGAGAAGCAGACGATTCGAATCGAGTTTTAACCTTGCAAGGTAAACCTAAACACACGGCATGTCAGGGTACTCCGACCCCACACATGACAACCGTCCCCATCGATTCCCCGTTCGCGTCCAGGCCTCACCGCCTTGGCATACAATGCTCCACTGACCCCGGCTGCCGCCGTGCAGTGACCGCACTTGTACCCACCATAGCTAGCATGGGAGACCCTGTCTCAGGTCGCATGAGGGATAAAGTCCGCGCCCGGCTTCACTCAGGTACTAGGTTTACCGGTTACCATTTTTCCCGGCATGTGCTTAGTACGTTCAAAAGCTTGACTCAGGTATCCACACATTAATCCTTAATTCATTTTTCCCGTCTCATGGACAAGGCATCCTCCCTGGATCCAAGTTCATAGACCAACATATATCCCATTATCAAGATGAATACAATCAATTCCTGACCTCGCGCGAGTGCTAGAAAAATCACTCGACTTCTACCGAGATCCTGATTAGCAAGCAGCTACTCGACCTAGCATACTAGTATTCATCTCAAAAAGGAGTCCTAAGTTCATGCAACTAGAGGTTTCAAGCAACTCCTACACTTAAGTGCACATTACAGTCCTACAAGCATTAAGTGTAGTAAAGTAGCATATATTAACATGGTTATGCATAAAACCGGGGCTTGCCTTCAATTGCTGGGGCTGCGGGGAGATCCTCAATAGCAGCCTCTGAAGCCTGCTCCTGGTCCTCCTCTTGGACAGGTCCTTGCTCGGGGATGAGCACGTACTCTCCGTCGGCAAGATTACAATCTAATGAATGCAATGCGTAAGATATATGCATGATACAATATGTGCTTTAGAATTTACAACTTTAAAGATGTATGGTCTTTTGAATTTAAACAAGTTAACCTTACTTATGTAAAACCTTTTAGTGGTATACTTGGTAAATTGGGTTAGTTTTAATGGGGTGAGGTTTATTCCTCCTTTTCTTTTCTTTTATTCCTTTTTAATGTTTTGGAGTAGGTTTGAACTACAAGTTGCTTTTATAGAATTCCAAAAATTCTGCAAAAATTACAGTGGCTTGTTACTGGTGTATGATTCTTTGTCTCGAAATTTGGGGTTCAGAAAGTGAATGGTTTTCTCTGGACAAAATTGCCAAATCTTAAGGCAGAAGGGGTACTTTGAACTACAACTATTATTTAACAGTGGGTAATTCTTTAAAACTTATTTTTGCTGGCTTTTAGGTGTCATAACATGACTTGATACAAATTTCTAGTCATTAATACCTTTTAATTCTTTTCCTATGGTTTTCTTAAGGTTTCTAGCCAAAGGGGTGCTTTCTACTACCACTATGTTTGAAAAACATCAAACAACAGAGTTCTTATTTTTCTTAGCTAGTATTTTGTGCAAGAGCAATCATTCTGGAGTTTGGTTTCTTTTTGCTTAAGGGAAGGGGTGGTTTGCATTATTTAAGTCAAATGGCCTTTCTCACAAATTGCTAGCAAAAGGCATGGGTTCACTTCTTTTTCATGGGTTTGTATTTTTCTCTGGTGGTTTATCTCATCATGGACTTAGCTAATTTTTGGTTGCCCATTATCTCATTATTTGAGGTTGTTTATGATTTATTGGGAAAATGCCTTATTACCACTTTGTATTTATTTTCCTTACTTAAAAAGTTAGGCTGGGGTGCTCTGTATTTTTGTAGTGGGGCTCTGGTGGTTATAAGTTCACTGGATTTTTGTTAACCACTTTGGTTATGGTTTTGCAATTTTAATAATTGATTTTCAGTCTACATAAGGCTGATTAAAGCATCTTAATTAGAAACTGGTCCTAATTAATGGTCTCTGCATTTTTCCTAGGTTCTTGGTTGCATAAGTAAACTAGGAAAAATATTACTAATCATTGTTCAACATTTTCTAATGCTTTTCTGATTTTCTCTAAGTTGTGGATAAAATGGCTTTAAATGAATAACTACATCATAATCTCTAATGCTGGGGATTCTACTATTTTTAAACAATGTCTAATTAGGGTATAAGCATCTACAAATTTTCTTAAGCTCAGTACAGAAGAAAAACTAATTTTCCTTAATTAAACAAGGTTTAGGGGGTTTCTGTTTTTAATTTTAAGCTCTAAAATTTAGAACAGAAAGCATATGGTTCAATAATTTTAGATGATAGATCATAATATTCCAGAGCTAGCAAAATTGGTTTGACAGCTTTTCATTAAGATTTCATCAAGTTATGAATTTTCTAAGTTCTTTGGTTATTTAAAAAGAATAACAGAATTGATAAAAGGGAAAAACCACTTTGCACTGGGGTCCCTGGCGGTTTTTCTAAGTTTTCCTCGCGAATCAGTCCTTAGGTTACTATTCATATGAGTCGCTGACATTACAGAAAACCCCTCGGGTTCTACAGAACCTAACCCGAGGTCCTTCTTCTACCTCAAACAGTAGCCGCAGCGAAGAAAAGGGCGGAGGGGCTTACCGGCGGCGAGACTGTTCCGGTGAAGTGGTCGAGGGCGAAGGGGAGGTCGCGGGGATCACAACGGTGTGCGGAACGTCAACGGAGATGGCCGGAGTTGGTCGGTCCACGCGCGCAGGCGGGGATGCTCGTCGGCGGCGAGGAGACCGGCCTGGTCACGGCGAGATAGTTCAATCAAATGGGTCAGGGAGATCCACGGGATGCCAGAGAAGACATGAGCGAAAGGAATTGGGCGGAGACTCACTGGATAGCTCGGTCCACGCGCGGCGGCGGAAGACCGAAGTCCGGTGAGGTTGATCTCGGGCCTCCGGTGAAGTCTGGTCGGGTCCGAGGGCTTGGCGAGCTTCACGGGCTACTGGCGGAGCTAGCCGAAGCACAGGTTGGGCTGGAGGGCGGCTGGAGTGGGCTGGCCACGGCGGCCGTAGCTCTGGCGGCAATGGCGGGCGGAAATACGCTCGCCGGAGCTAAGGAACGGTGGCTGGCCGATGAGGGTGAGTGCGGGGCGAAGAGAGGTGCGCCCGGGGAGGCTTTATAGGCGCGGGCGGGCACGGCCGAGGGCGTGGGCGCGCGGCGGACTTGACCGGACGCCGGGGCGAGCGCGCGCGCGGGTTGGGCGAGCTCTGGCGTGCCGACCAGGGTCGAACACGTGTGCCCGTGCGTTCTGCCCAAGCTCTGGCGCGTGTGGTCGCTTATCCGAGCCTGCTCTCGCCTGGGTCAGTGCACAAAACCTCTTCTCCTCCCCACAAGCTACCATTCTTGTGTGGAGGTCATAGGATTTTGCCTACTGGTTGCAGAGATATGGAGCCAGGAAATCTGGTCTGTCTCCCTGCCCAAACCCGAGGCAAATCCCAAGTTTTGTCGTGTCTAGGGCTCGCGTCCCAATGCCATCTTCTGGCACACGACAGAGGGGTTAGTTAGACACAAATTTGTCAATGGGGCCATTAGGATTCGAGTTAGGGATCAAGGTGAACATCCCTGATCTTTGGCTCAAGGTCTGAATTTCAGAATTCTGAAATTCAGAATTCCCAATGAGTCCCAACAAAAGAAGCTTGATTTGGGGGTTTTCTTGAATTATTTTGGCTAAGCTTTCTCAATCTATCTTGTTGCTTATCAAATATACTTTAACTTATATTATTGGCTCAACTCAAAATTTTAAACTTTTCATTCCCTTTTGCTTATTTTCTTGAATTTTGTTCATGGGGTTCACTTAGAGTTCTTAATTAGGGTTGCACATTCTTATCTTTTCAAGGACTCAATTGTTTTGATCATGACACTTTTAAACATATACTTGGTGAATTCTTTGTCACTTAAGTTATTTTGATGCTCATGCTTACTTTGGTTCACAGGAAGTAATGGCTCTTGGTGTGGCTTTTTAAGAGAAACCCTAGGTGACACTGGGGTGTCACAGCCTTCCCCCCTTAAAGGAATCTCGTCCCGAGATTCAGGCCAGAGTCCTCCCGGGGTGAAGCGAAGGGTGAGACTGATAGGAAAAAGGGTGATGATTGTTATTATTAGGGCAAAACTGCTCTTCGAATGTCATTCTCTTAGCAACTTCAGAAGGAAGTCCTTTTAAGTTTTATCTTTTAGTTACTTCATTCTGAATTAAGATCATATTTTTGGAAATTAGATTCGAAAGGCAGGAGGAGGGGTTGGGGGTGATTACATACCAGCTTCCTTAGGTAGGCAATCGGGGAAGTTGGATCTTAAGAATTCCTCGGTTTCCCAAGTAGCTTCCTCCTCTGAGTGATTACTCCACTGGACCTGGAACATCTTGATCGATTTAGCCCGAGTTGATCTTTCCTTGCAATCCAGAATCTTGGAGGGGTACTCTTGGTACGAGAGATCTGGCTCTATCTCCAATTCTGGCTCTGCTAGAATCTCAGTCGGCAATCGAACACACTTCTTTAGCTGAGATACATGGAATACGCTGTGAATGGCAGACATCTTTGAAGGTAACTTCAGCTTGTATGCCACGGGTCCACATGCTTCAATGATCTCATAAGGTCCAATGTAACGAGGGGCTAGCTTGCCTTTGATTCCAAACCTCTGCACTCCCTTGGTGGGTGATACCTTGAGGTATACAAAACTTCCCACCTCGAACTGGAGAGGTTTCCTTCTTCTGTCATGATAGCTCTTCTGCCTGGCCTGAGCAGCTTCTAGATTCTTCCTGATCAGCTTGACCTTCCTTTCGGCTTCAGTCACCAAATCAGGTCCAAAAACTTCTCTTTCACCAGGCTGAGACCAATTGAGTGGTGTCCTGCACCTTCTCCCATAGAGAGCTTCAAAAGGTGCCATCTTTAGGTTGGACTGATAACTATTGTTATAAGCAAACTCTGCCAAGGAGAGGTGCTTATCCCAGTTCTTGCCACAATCGATCGCACAAGCTCTCAGCATATCTTCCAGAATCTGGTTTACCCTTTTCGTCTGACCATCAGTCTGTGGGTGGTAAGCTGAACTCCTGATTAGCTTGGTTCCCAAAGACTCTTGCAATTGTTCCCAAAATCTGGCAACAAATTGGGCTCCTCGGTCAGAAACAATGGTCCGAGGTAATCCATGCAAACACACGATCCGGTCGATATACAATTCTGCATACTTCTGAGCCTTATCAGTGGTGTGCACAGGAAGAAAATGTGCCACTTTCGTCAATCGGTCCACAATAACCCAAATTGAATCATGATGACGAGAGGTGTTGGGCAGACCCACAATGAAATCCATGCTGATATCGTCCCACTTCCACGATGGTACGGACAGTGGTCGCAAAGCTCCAGCGGACTTCAAGTGGCTTGCCTTAACCCTCTGACAGGTGTCACACTCTGATACATACTGGGCTATCTCCCTCTTCATTCTGGTCCACCAGTACAAAAGCTTCAGATCATGGTACATCTTGGTGCTTCCCGGATGCATAGAGAATTTGGAGAGATGAGCCTCATCCAAAATTTTCTTCTTGAGATCCCGGTCCTTAGGAATTACCAATCTGCTTTTGAACCATAATACACCCTTCTCATCCTGGCGGAAACAATTATACTTCTCAACCTTCTGATGGAGATTCTTCTTGATAATCTGCACTCCCTTGTCACTGAGCTGGGCCATGATAATCTGGTCTTGCAAAGCTGGCTCAACAGAAATGTGAGACAAAGAACCAGAAGGAATCACTTCAATTTGCATCTTGCTCAACTCATCACACAAGGTGTTAACACGAGAATCCATCAGAATACAGTTGCATTGCAACTTCCGACTCAAGGCATCAGCTACCACATTAGCTTTCCCTGGGTGATAATGTACCTCCAGGTCATAATCCTTGATCAGCTCTAGCCATCTTCTCTGCCTCATGTTGAGATCAGCCTGAGTAAAAATGTACTTAAGGCTCTTATGATCAGTGAAGATGTTGCAGTGGGTTCCCATTAGATAGTGCCTCCACATCTTCAATGCATGAACCACTGCTGCTAACTCAAGGTCATGAGTGGGATAATTTTGCTCATGAGGCCTGAGTGCTCTTGAGGTATAAGCAATGACTCGGTTGTCTTGCATCAAGACACAACCTAGCCCGGTGCCAGAGGCATCACAATATACATCAAAAGGCTTGCTGCTGTCGGGTTGCGCCAATACTGGTGCTCTGGTCAGATGCTGCCTTAACGCATGGAAGGCATCTTCGCACTTCTGACTCCACACAAATTTGACTTCTTTCTTCAGCAACTCAGTAATAGGCTTCGCAATTCGAGAGAAGTCCGGAATAAATCTTCGGTAATAACCAGCCAATCCCAGAAAACTCCGAATCTGGCGAACAGTTGTTGGTGGCCTCCAATTCATCACCTCTTGCACTTTATCAGGATCAACAGCTATTCCATCCTGAGAGATAGTGTGACCCAAGAATTTGATTTCCTTTAGCCAAAAATCACACTTGGATAGCTTGGCATAAAGGTGGTGCTCTCGCAGACGTTGAAGCACTACATGCAAATGCCCGGCATGTTCTTCTTCGTTCTTCGAGTACACCAGAATATCATCGATGAAAACCACTACGAACTTGTCCAATTCTGGCATGAAAACAGAATTCATCAGATACATGAAGTATGCTGGTGCATTTGTCAGCCCGAATGACATCACCAAAAATTCATACAGCCCATATCTGGTTGAGAATGCCGTCTTCGGAATATCACTTGCTCGTATTTTGATCTGATGGTAGCCAGAGCGAAGGTCTATCTTGGAAAACACCTTGGCCCCGACCAACTGGTCAAAGAGAACGTCAATACGAGGCAAAGGATACTTGTTCTTGATAGTTACCGCATTAAGAGGGCGGTAATCTATACACAGCCTCAAGCTTTCATCCTTCTTCTTCACAAATAGCGCTGGACATCCCCAAGGCGAAGTGCTTGGGCGAATAAATCCCTTATCCAGCAACTCTTGCAACTGCTTTTTCAACTCTGCCAACTCAGCGGGTGGCATTCGGTAGGGCCTCTTAGAAATTGGGGCCGTTCCCGGTTGCAACTCGATGGCGAATTCAATATCCCGGTCCGGTGGCATTCCTGGCAATTCATCAGGAAAGACATCTGCATACTCACAGACCACTGGGATCTTCTTCAGGGGTATCTCCGTCATAGAGAAAGCACATGACTGAGAAGAACCCTGACTAGGCAGAATCAAAGTGAAATTCCCGCAGAAAGGAGAATTAACTTCCACGGTACGACTGGCTACATCAAGCACAACTTGGTGCAAGGTCATCCAATTTGCTCCTAGAATAATGTCCACATTTTCCAATCCCAACACAAGAAGAGTGGTTTTGACAATGTGGCTTCCCAGTTGAATAGGCACACTTTGGTTTAATTGGTTAGTTGCAATTTTACCCCCAGGTGTGACTATCATGAATGACCCTTTTGAGTGAGAGAATGGCAGTTTGCAATTAGCACTGAACTTTTGGCTAATGAAACTATGAGATGCACCAGAATCAAACAGAATTAAAGCAGGTTGATTATAAACTGAAAAGGTACCGGTCATGATAGGAGCTCCTTCTGGCACTTCCTCTAGAGCAGTGAAGTTGAGCTTCCCTTGCCTGACTTGCACCTTCTGCTTTCTTCCCTTGTCTTGATTTGGTGCTGGCATCTGCCTCTGCTGGTTCCTGGGTCAATTCTTGGCATAGTGGCCCACATTGCCACAAGTGAAACACTTGTTCCCATTGCCCTGGCGGAACTGCTGCTGCTGCGGAGGCTGATTGTTCCTTGGGGCGGGAGCTGGATAGCGGTTGGGTGCCGGCTGCTGCTGCTGCTGAGGTGGCCTGATCACCCATCTGCCTGCCTGCTGCTGAAAACCCCTGCTCTGATTGTGAGAAACAATCCGGAACCTCTGAGCCTGAGCGGATGGTGCTGCCATTGGTGCCTTCCTCTTCTTCTCTGCCCGGTGAGCAACAATGCAATCCTCCTGAGAGATGGCCATGTTGACCAACTCATTGAAGCTATTGGCCCGGACAGTGTTGAGTCGTTCCCGCAGCTTGGTATTGAGACCCCTGCGGAAGCGATCCCTCTTCTTTTCATCGGAATCAGCATGATACCCTGCATACTGGCATAAGTCGTTGAAGGCTTGCGCATACTGCAGTACCGTGCGGGTTCCTTGATTGAGGGCCAGGAATTCATTCAACTTCCGATCAAGAATGCCAGCTGGAATGTGGTGTCCTCTGAAGGCGGTCTTGAATTCCTCCCAAGATACTTCATGATCAGCGGGGAGCATAGCACGGAAGTGGTCCCACCAAGTCCGAGCTGGGCCGCGAAGCTGCTGTGCGGCGAAGCGAGCCTTGGCCTCATCAGGGCAGTCTCCCGTGAGGAGGGGAAACTTGGACTCGACGACGCGAAGCCACACGTCGGCGTCCAACGGATCCTCTGCCTTGGTGAACAAGGGCGGCTGCGTGCTCAGAAACTCCTGGTATGTTGCCATAGCCGGAGGTCGCTGATGCTGGCCTCCACCATGATGCTGTTGGTGGGGCTGGCGCTGCAAGAGCTGTCGCAGAATCTCATTCTGCTGGGCCATCAGCTCCTGCACTGTGGGAGCTGGAGGAGGTGGCGGGGGAGCTTGCTCATTCTGCCCGCGACGCTGCCTCGCTGCCATCTGAAAACAGAGATTGTCGCCAATGTTATCCCGACTCATATTTCCGAACGACAAGATATCATCTCATATGGAAGGAAAAGGCCATAATCATAATATTAGGTTCGAAAATGAAGATAACATGGTGACAAGGATCCCACAGATATCAAAAGTTTACAGGGTTACATTAATCAGGGGAAAGTACCCATAAGCCTAGTCCAAAAGGTGATACTACTAAGCTCGCATAGGTTTCTATCCGCCTAAAGAAATGTCAAAGCGACTGCTTAACCCTGAGCGGTGGAAGCGACACTGGATACGGGTGAAGGAGGCATCGCGGAGGTAGTCCCATTGGCACCAGGGGCTGGTCCTAGCTCCTCGGGAGCCTCTTCTCCCTCGCTTCCGGCTTCATTGGCCTCCATCTCCAGGTGGTGCATGTCCAAGTGGTCATTGGCTTCCTCGAGTTCCCTCTGCACGTCGTGGAGCTGGTTCTCCAAGACATCAATAGTGTTATCTCGGATCTCCACTTGCTGCTCCAGGGTGGTAATACGCTGGCTCAGCCTTTCCACCTGCAGATCCTTCTCCACCAATTCTGTGGATAGGTCGACCACAAAATCTTCCCGACTATCGAGAGTGAGCTTGGCAGCCTGAGCGGTGTTAGCAAGAAGTGTCATAGCATCGCTCTGAAGGGCCTGAAGGCGGTACAGCGCACTCATGCACTGAACAGTGACCCTCCCAACCAAGTCAAGATACATTGCCCACACATCCTTCACATGGCTCACGCGGTTACACCACATGGGATCATCCTTCTTTTCAGCAGGGAAGAGTCCCAAGGGGTGCATCACCATCTCCAGGGGATGGTAGCCACAGAAAGTCGTCAGAGTCTTCATGGCTGCTGCCTCAACGGTGTCGTCCGTCCTGAGTCCAATCGTCTCAGAGTCAAGAGAACGCCAACCCGGCTGAAGGGGATGAGCCTCCAAAGTTAGCCAGACCCGACAACGAGGTACCCGATGCTCCTCATACAACTGCACCGTGTACATAGGGGGCGTAGGGTAACCGGCGGAGTTAAGCACTTCCCACAAGATGGAAGGAAAGCCATCGCGAGAAAGGAAGTCAGAACTGAAACGAGAGTCTCCTCCACTGGCGGGGGTAGGTGAATTCATCTGCGGAAGGGAATCAAGATAAAGATTATGGTGGAAGGAAAAAGAAAAAGAGAGCCCGGATGATTTTAAAGAAAAGGGGTTAGCTCAAATTTTAATTCCTCTTGGTGTTTTATAATGCATGCATGCGGAAAGAAACGTTGCCTCTCAAAAGGGAAATAGGGTGCCTTTTTAGGGCATCCTAAAATATAAGTATTGGCCCACAGGGCCTAATTAATTAGCCACCTATTTCTCCCTCTATGCCTAAGGCCTTTCGTCCTAGGTCTAGCGGTCTAGTCCTGACGATCCGTAGTAGTTTCTAGGCAAGTTTTAGATTTTGAAAATCGGTATTCATGGTTTATTGTCCTTCTCTGTGGTGGAATTTGCTCCGATACCAGCTGTGGCAGAACCACCCGAATTATTCCAGCTTAAGTGCCTAAGTCACGCCTCAGGGGCCGTAACACACTTAAATCGGAATAACCCGTCAGTCCCTCAGATCTAGTCTGATAGAGCCACTTAACCAGGATCAAATTCCACAATCTCACTCGAAGGTGAGTCACAGAAGAAATACAATAAAACAGGAAACCTCAAATTAAGTACGGAGTTATTACATAAATCGGAGTTTTTGGAGTAGCAAATAAAGTTCACAAATTAAAGTGCAGCGGATAATCGATGTCGTCGGTAACGAGGAAATGGGCAAGGCCTAGCCCACTACTCCTCATGCTCCTCTCCTGCCGGAGCAACATCCCACTCGACCGTCCAACCCGGTGGCAGGGTGGTAGGCCAAGTCACACCATCAACTACATCCTGCATGGTACCTGCAAAAATGGTGCCACAAGCAAGGCTGAGTATACTAATACTCAGCTAGACTTAACCGGTGTGAGGAGTCTACTCCTCTACCTCTAGACTATGCAGCTGTTTGGCTGAGGGGTTTGGTTTGCCAAAAGCACTAGCTGTTTCTAAAATCAACTTTTAGCTTTTCAAATTCTACCATCATTAACTTAGCTAGATTGGCTCCTTCTAAGCATACATGGTAACAAGCAATTAGTTCAATCAACAAGTTATCTCATGTAATCCACATTTCACTTCTTACTCGATGCAGTACAAGGAATCAAGCAGTCTCATTAGCTGCGAGAAGCAGACGATTCGAATCGAGTTTTAACCTTGCAAGGTAAACCTAAACACACGGCATGTCAGGGTACTCCGACCCCACACATGACAACCGTCCCCATCGATTCCCCGTTCGCGTCCAGGCCTCACCGCCTTGGCATACAATGCTCCACTGACCCCGGCTGCCGTCGTGCAGTGACCGCACTTGTACCCACCATAGCTAGCATGGGAGACCCTGTCTCAGGTCGCATGAGGGATAAAGTCCGCGCCCGGCTTCACTCAGGTACTAGGTTTACCGGTTACCATTTTTCCCGGCATGTGCTTAGTACGTTCAAAAGCTTGACTCAGGTATCCACACATTAATCCTTAATTCATTTTTCCCGTCTCATGGACAAGGCATCCTCCCTGGATCCAAGTCCATAGACCAACATATATCCCATTATCAAGATGAATACAATCAATTCCTGACCTCGCGCGAGTGCTAGAAAAATCACTCGACTTCTACCGAGATCCTGATTAGCAAGCAGCTACTCGACCTAGCATACTAGTATTCATCTCAAAAAGGAGTCCTAAGTTCATGCAACTAGAGGTTTCAAGCAACTCCTACACTTAAGTGCACATTACAGTCCTACAAGCATTAAGTGTAGTAAAGTAGCATATATTAACATGGTTATGCATAAAACCGGGGCTTGCCTTCAATTGCTGGGGCTACGGGGAGATCCTCAATAGCAGCCTCTGAAGCCTGCTCCTGGTCCTCCTCTTGGACAGGTCCTTGCTCGGGGATGAGCACGTACTCTCCGTCGGCAAGATTACAATCTAATGAATGCAATGCGTAAGATATATGCATGATACAATATGTGCTTTAGAATTTACAACTTTAAAGATGTATGGTCTTTTGAATTTAAACAAGTTAACCTTACTTATGTAAAACCTTTTAGTGGTATACTTGGTAAATTGGGTTAGTTTTAATGGGGTGAGGTTTATTCCTCCTTTTCTTTTCTTTTATTCCTTTTTAATGTTTTGGAGTAGGTTTGAACTACAAGTTGCTTTTATAGAATTTCAAAAATTCTGCAAAAATTACAGTGGCTTGTTACTGGTGTATGATTCTCTGTCTCGAAATTTGGGGTTCAGAAAGTGAATGGTTTTCTCTGGACAAAATTGCCAAATCTTAAGGCAGAAGGGGTACTTTGAACTACAACTATTATTTAACAGTGGGTAATTCTTTAAAACTTATTTTTGCTGGCTTTTAGGTGTCATAACATGACTTGATACAAATTTCTAGTCATTAATACCTTTTAATTCTTTTCCTATGGTTTTCTTAAGGTTTCTAGCCAAAGGGGTGCTTTCTACTACCACTATGTTTGAAAAACATCAAACAACAGAGTTCTTATTTTTCTTAGCTAGTATTTTGTGCAAGAGCAATCATTCTGGAGTTTGGTTTCTTTTTGCTTAAGGAAAGGGGTGGTTTGCATTATTTAAGTCAAATGGCCTTTCTCACAAATTGCTAGCAAAAGGCATGGGTTCACTTCTTTTTCATGGGTTTGTATTTTTCTCTGGTGGTTTATCTCATCATGGACTTAGCTAATTTTTGGTTGCCCATTATCTCATTATTTGAGGTTGTTTATGATTTATTGGGAAAATGCCTTATTACCACTTTGTATTTATTTTCCTTACTTAAAAAGTTAGGCTGGGGTGCTCTGTATTTTTGTAGTGGGGCTCTGGTGGTTATAAGTTCACTGGATTTTTGTTAACCACTTTGGTTATGGTTTTGCAATTTTAATAATTGATTTTCAGTCTACATAAGGCTGATTAAAGCATCTTAATTAGAAACTGGTCCTAATTAATGGTCTCTGCATTTTTCCTAGGTTCTTGGTTGCATAAGCAAACTAGGAAAAATATTACTAATCATTGTTCAACATTTTCTAATGCTTTTCTGATTTTCTCTAAGTTGTGGATAAAATGGCTTTAAATGAATAACTACATCATAATCTCTAATGCTGGGGATTCTACTATTTTTAAACAATGTCTAATTAGGGTATAAGCATCTACAAATTTTCTTAAGCTCAGTACAGAAGAAAAACTAATTTTCCTTAATTAAACAAGGTTTAGGGGGTTTCTGTTTTTAATTTTAAGCTCTAAAATTTAGAACAGAAAGCATATGGTTCAATAATTTTAAATGATAGATCATAATATTCCAGAGCTAGCAAAATTGGTTTGACAGCTTTTCATTAAGATTTCATCAAGTTATGAATTTTCTAAGTTCTTTGGTTATTTAAAAAGAATAACAGAATTGATAAAAGGGAAAAACCACTTTGCACTGGGGTCCCTGGCGGTTTTTCTAAGTTTTCCTCGCGAATCAGTCCTTAGGTTACTATTCATATGAGTCGCTGACATTACAGAAAACCCCTCGGGTTCTACAGAACCTAACCCGAGGTCCTTCTTCTACCTCAAACAGTAGCCGCGGCGAAGAAAAGGGCGGAGGGGCTTACCGGCGGCGAGACTGTTCCGGTGAAGTGGTCGAGGGCGAAGGGGAGGTCGCGGGGATCACAACGGTGTGCGGAACGTCAACGGAGATGGCCGGAGTTGGTCGGTCCACGCGCGCAGGCGGGGATGCTCGTCGGCGGCGAGGAGACCGGCCTGGTCACGGCGAGATAGTTCAATCAAATGGGTCAGGGAGATCCACGGGATGCCAGAGAAGACATGAGCGAAAGGAATTGGGCGGAGACTCACTGGATAGCTCGGTCCACGCGCGGCGGCGGAAGACCGAAGTCCGGTGAGGTTGATCTCGGGCCTCCGGTGAAGTCCGGTCGGGTCCGAGGGCTTGGCGAGCTTCACGGGCTACTGGCGGAGCTAGCCGAAGCACAGGTTGGGCTGGAGGGCGGCTGGAGTGGGCTGGCCACGGCGGCCGTAGCTCTGGCGGCAATGGCGGGCGCAAATACGCTCGCCGGAGCTAAGGAACGGTGGCTGGCCGATGAGGGTGAGTGCGGGGCGAAGAGAGGTGCGCCCGGGGAGGCTTTATAGGCGCGGGCGGGCACGGCCGAGGGCGTGGGCGCACGGCGGACTTGACCGGACGCCGGGGCGAGCGCGCGCGCGGGTTGGGCGAGCTCTGGCGTGCCGACCAGGGTCGAACACGTGTGCCCGTGCGTTCTGCCCAAGCTCTGGCGCGTGTGGTCGCTTATCCGAGCCTGCTCTCGCCTGGGTCAGTGCACAAAACCTCTTCTCCTCCTCACAAGCTACCATTCTTGTGTGGAGGTCATAGGATTTTGCCTACTGGTTGCAGAGATATGGAGCCAGGAAATCTGGTCTGTCTCCCTGCCCAAACCCGAGGCAAATCCCAAGTTTTGTCGTGTCTAGGGCTCGCGTCCTAATGCCATCTTCTGGCACACGACAGAGGGGTTAGTTAGACACAAATTTGTCAATGGGGCCATTAGGATTCGAGTTAGGGATCAAGGTGAACATCCCTGATGTTTGGCTCAAGGTCTGAATTTCAGAATTCTGAAATTCAGAATTCCCAATGAGTCCCAACAAAAGAAGCTTGATTTGGGGGTTTTCTTGAATTATTTTGGCTAAGCTTTCTCAATCTATCTTGTTGCTTATCAAATATACTTTAACTTATATTATTGGCTCAACTCAAAATTTTAAACTTTTCATTCCCTTTTGCTTATTTTCTTGAATTTTGTTCATGGGGTTCACTTAGAGTTCTTAATTAGGGTTGCACATTCTTATCTTTTCAAGGACTCAATTGTTTTGATCATGACACTTTTAAACATATACTTGGTGAATTCTTTGTCACTTAAGTTATTTTGATGCTCATGCTTACTTTGGTTCACAGGAAGTAATGGCTCTTGGTGTGGCTTTTTAAGAGAAACCCTAGGTGACACTGGGGTGTCACAGTTTAGTGGTACCACTTGTTTCCAACGCATTGGAGATATATGATTCACAATCCTTTCTTTGTGTGTGGTGTGCGTTTGTGACGTCCTTGTACCCTTAAAAAGCAGATAATCACTACCAAAGTAAGAAAACATAATCCAAAATCACATGTAAGAAACTAGGACGATCGGTAGCAACTTTCACAACAATATGCATGACTAGATGCAATAATTAGCTACTTCAAAGTGATAACGGACCTTCGAAAAACACAAAACCCCGTACAAGGAAAGCAACCACATTCCACCGCATCAAAAACAACTTTAGAAAAAATAATGCCTTTCTATAAAATATAAGGATATCTTTATACTAGGGATGAAAATAATCAAAAATTGTCTGTAAATGATAAAACTATTTATGTTTTTTATATTTTTATGAGAAACAAAATAAAAAACGGTAACTACAGAAACAGAAACGAAATCGATACTTCGAAAACATCGAAAACGAAAGTTCGGTATGAAAAATACACATGTAACAATCTAAATTTAAAATACAATCGGTAAACATACCAATATGAAAATCGCTCAATATAACGAGTTCACAATATAAGAATATCACAATTATCACAAGTTGAAAATAAAACAAGATCACAAGTTCACAATTCACAAGTTCATAAAGATCACAAGTTCACAATTCATAAGTTGACAAGTTTTCAAAGATCACAAGTTCACAATTCACATGTATAACAAGTGGGTAGACTTCAGCTAGACAAATCCTCAATCAACTCAGAACACACCAAACACAGTGATCCATTGAAGAAGAATTTTTGGGACCTTCGAATCGATTGCTGCTCAAGTCAGTTCGAATCTCGAGGGTTGCACCCATTGGGTGTGCACCCAATGGACTAGAGCATTGACGAAGACGAGCATGGCGATCTATTGAAGAAAGTGCTCTCTAGGACCTTCTAGACGGTTGTTTCCCAAGTCGGCTCGAAGCTCGGGGGCTCACCCACAATAACATTCAGCAGAAATTGCACTCCAAGGAAGCAAGCAACTTACTCAACTAAGAACTTGCCATCAGAGTTAGAGATTACTTTGGAGAGTCTCGAGCCAATTATATTCAGAAGTTGGCTTGAGCCTCAAGGGCTTGTGGGGGATATATATCCCCCAGGTCACCACAACCCATAGATGTTTCATGGGTCATTCGAATGGCCCTTGATGGGCCACCTAAAATCCTCCCGATGGGCCTCGGTCAGACAGGAGCCATTGGAGTCCGAGGAAGGTGCAGACGCACGTACGTGAGAAACCAGTCGCCTCATGTATGTGTAGCGCGTGGAAATCGACAGACAACTCATTTGACTATAGCCTAGCACGATGAGAGCCAGAACAAGTGGAACGTGGAGATCGTGGACTCGTTTTAGTTTATCTGTAACTCCAATTTAGTCGGCAATAAGGATGAAGATGGGACCCTATGAAAACGAGATAGACACCCATAGAACTCATCTTCTTCCTCTAGACATCCCCTGTACTCTAGAGAGAACTCAACCACACACAGACAGAAACAAGAGGACGTAGGGTATTACACCACCAAGGGGCCCAAACTTGGGCAATCGCTTGTGTCCCCGATGTGCTCTGCACGTACCATCGAGTTGCAATTGGTGTCGCCTTCCACCAAAAAGCACTACACGTCCATCCCCGTAGCGTGTTGCCGGTACTCAACACCGACAATATCATACTTCTCTAGTGTATATTTTGTGGATGAACATAATGTCAATGCTCCTATAATACGTACAATGTGGATGACGATCCTCCTATCAGTGCCCTAAAACTTTTTCAATGGAGAGGAACAACTACAAGTAGTAGGAGCACAACCTACTATCATACTTAAGAATAGACATACTAAACATCATGTCAGGTTGGGTTTGGGTTGAGTCGTGAGTTTGGCACACCCCATAGTTAGCCCATGCTTAGTGTTGGGTCGGGTTGGCCCATGCTTGCTTGTTGGGTGTATTAGATCAGATTTTTAAGATTGGTCAAGTTTTTTGGCTTTGGGTCAGTTTTTTCGGGTTGGGTTGAGTTTTTGGTCAAAAATTACGGCCCATGCCCAACCCATGAACTGTTGTGGGTCAAAAACTATGGCCCATATCTATCCATTGCATTTGTCTGACCGGGTCAGATATTGTCACACCGAGATTTCAGGGGTCCCAAAACCCGGGCGAGAGATAATCACCAAGTGTGCTAGGATCAAGTCTCACACATATGATGGTTCATGGTACAGAAACGAATGTCACATCTTTACTACATAATAGGAGTTCTGTACAAAATAAATAAATAATTACATCATATGAAGACATCGATCCAGCAACCCTAGTTGACTGGGAGATTATGGCATAGACCACTCACGAACTCATCATAACATCTTTCACGTGCCTCATCCTGTGGTACCTGTCCTTGACCTGGGGGGAATGTGAGTACAACAAGGGTGAGCTCACATACATTCATCGCTCAACAAGTTATGGGGAATAATGTGTATGAACTTAGCAAAGGTGGGAGTTCAGGTGAAGTGTAAGGCTTACCAAAGGATATGGTTAAAGCTGAGCATTGCTTTTAGAGTTGGTCAAAATTTTATTAGCAGTTACTAAGTATAAGTAAATACCAACCCAATTAAGTAAGAGATCAAGATTAATAACAACACTCACAATGCAATGCAAATGACAAATTAAGTTTAATTCCATAAGTTAATCATGAGTGTGTCCAAGCCGCTCATGACCGTGAGCATGGCTGATACACTACAAGAAAAAAGGCAAAGAGTATCGGCCAAAAACCCACACTCTTACTGAAATAAGCCGACACTCTTAGTATAAGAGTGTCGGTTGACCGACACTCTTAGCCGACACTCTAAAATGGACGCTCTTATTCGTATAGAAGTGTGGGGACTGACACTCTTAAGTTAAGAGTGTCGGTTCAACATGCAACCGACACTCTTATGTTAAGAGTGTCGGCCAGTGACGTGGCGGACACTCTTACTGCGCGCGCGGTCACCAGCCTACCTGGGCGCATATAAGAATGTGGGGGCCGACACTCTTACTGAATATTTTTTTTTAAAACTCAGTTTTATTTTTCTCCCTCCCCAGATGGGAAGCCTCCATAACAGCACAATACAAGCACAACATTCAATATATCACAACACAAGCACCATATTCAATATATCATAACACAAGCACCATATTCAATATTCATACAAGTTCAAGTCCATAAGAAAGAAGTTAAAATCTATCTAATGATACTAATAATTTACCATAAATATTAATATTTCTGAGGCAAGAGTGAACGAAGTCATGTGTTAGGCCTGGGCCCCGGAACTGTATAGAGCATTGGCGGTGGCGGAGCGAGGAGACGCCACCTTGGCGAGCTCCTCGAGAATGAGGTCGTTACGGACCTTGTGGAAGGAAGGGAATGGGACCAAGCGAGTGATCCAAGTCTAGAGGTGATCATGGCGCTCGTTGAGGGCATTCAGAGTAATTAACTGACAATCAACAATATTCACCAAACTATTACAATTAATAATAAACTAAAACTAATTCTTGGAAAGCAGACGTGCTTCTGTTTTCAATAAAATAACTGTAAAGGTAACATGTTAGGTGGCACTTACGGATAAACCATCTTCTGCACAGCTGGATCTTCCATCATCTTCTCAATTGTCTCAACAGATAGCATAGGTCCTGATTGACCTATAGCAGAATCAGTTGAGGAATCTATTCAGATCAACCATGAAAACTAGATAAAAGGTACACTACCAAATCATTTTATAAGAAGATACTGAGACAAAAATAGAGATCTGCAATGTGTATGTTCAATTGCTTACTGGATTCAGTTGGCCCACGAGCAGCATCTTCATTCAGCTTAAAAGTCACTCCATTTGTGGGAGCCTTTGAGAATTATAGAAATTAGAGTATTAAATTAATAGTGGATTTTTCAGGAAGCTTACTACCTAGCTTTGTAACATAACTTACCTTTTCCTCAGTATCCTCCTTAGTTTCACTTTCTGTACTATCATGTTTTACATCTACCATCTCCAGTGAAGATTGGAGGTCCTTTTGCCGCAAATCTTCGGGAGAAACATCAACAAATGCTGCATACATTTAATTATGGTTGCCAGAATGAGCAGCAGATATATGAAACAAAAGCAAATGAATATCAACATTAAGAAAAGCCGCATCACCAATTAGTCCGTTTCATTTATTAGTATAAATGCACAACAATGGTAACTTACAATTGAGCATGCCACTGCAAACTGAATGTCCCAACCTTCCATTCAAGGATAGTTAAATAAAATCTACAAGACTAAATGCCATACCAAATTTCTTAGAGGGTTTTGGTGTCTCAGTCACATCCACCTCTTTCGATGTTCCAGCGGCATCCACTTCGGTAGCTGAGACATCAACAGTTGACACCTGTGGGGAGGTATCTTTCTTTAGTTCCAAGTACGAAAAACTGCTTGGTGCAGTAGGATATGCCTGTTGTGGCATGCCAAATGGGAAAGACGAGTTGGAGCCAAATGAGTTTGGTGGTGCTTGGGTCATCATTGACTTAAATGCTTGTTCCATGGCCTATTTCTGCAACAGATTTAGCAACAAGTGAAAGAAGGGGTAAGTAAATAGATCACACAGAACCAAATTACTAAAATAATAGTCCCTTGGGTCATAAATAACACTTTGGGCAAAATCGGGTCAAACTAAGTCTAGTGAAAGAGCTGCATGAAAATGTGACTCTATCCTATAGCTCTTTTGAGAGTACACAAATGTCTTTTCCACTTGTCTATATGGTGGTACCCAGCACGTTGTTGTTGCTTTCAAGCAGCGCAAAAGTGCCATAAGCTCAAGAATCCAGACGTTTTTTTTAATTTTGACTGTTAACATTTCTCAAAATATTTAGTTATGAAACATAAAAATCATATGTGTAAATATGTCTTGAAATGTACCTTCAATCTTTCATAAAATCATATTTATCGTACTATAACTATATTCTAATGACCATCAATAGTATTCAAAATAATTAATTAACAAACAAAAAATGTGTGCATAAATTAAGAAGAAAACACTGCTCATAATTTAAATAGATCAGCAGCAAAACCCTCAGAAATGGACTGATAAAGTATAGAGATAATGGAAGACTAAAGAAGCATAGCACAGAAAGGCTAACACAAAGACCTCCTGCTATTAGCAGTGACCATGCGCTTTACAGGGATACATACCGTTTGACAGCATAAAAAACAGAGGATAGTTGTGAGCTCACCTTTAGCATGGAAGAAACCTGATACATAAAACCACCAAGTATTTAAGTTACAAGTGAAAGATATAAATAAAAGCATGGCATAGCATTATAGGCAATGGGATTCACACCATGGTAAACGCCACAGACAATGCTACACCAACTCCAATCCAGAAAACAAGCGAACCACTACAGAGATTATATGCTAAGTTAGCATTCAAAGGTAAACTTAATGACAACAGGCAGAGATTATATGCTCGGTTCTGAACTACAGGGGCAAGGGCGCGCGGCGGAGGGGGCGAGGGCGGCGCGTGGTGGTGCGAGGGCGAGGAGGCGAGGGCGCGCAGCCGAGGGGACGCGACCGAGGGGCGAGGGCGGCACGTGGCCGAGGAGGACGGGCGCGTGCGCGGCGGCGCGAGGACGATGGGCGGGCGGCGCGAGGACGACGGGGCGAGGCGCGCGAGGCCGAGGGGCCGAGGGCGGCGCGTGGCTGAGGAGGATGGGCGCGCGCGGCGCGTGGTGGCGCAAGGACGACGGGCGCGTGGTGCGTGGCCGAGGAGGCAAGGGCGGGGCGGCATGGCAGCGCTAGGATGCGGCGGCGCGAGGAGTCGGCGGACGAGCGAAGCAGACGAGGCAAAAGAGCGAAGGCTGGGCAAGTAGGCGGTTTAGGGTAGAGTGAATATGAGTGTCGGTATAGTAAAAAGCCCACACTTTTAATTCAAGAGTGTCGGTTTTCGCGGGACCCCGATACTCTTAAATTAAGAGTGTCGGTACAGTCAAACCCACACTTTTATCTATATTAAGAGTGTCGGGGCCGATACTCTTAAACTTACCGACACTTCTTCGACGTTTTCTTGTAGTGATATACCAGTTTTACACTCTGCAGAGGTTGCACATCTTTACCCACAAGTCATGTTACCCATTTTCCACGGGGTTGTACGGACCCCATACACCTCTACTAAGGAAGCAAGACAGGGTAGCACTACGAGGCCTCAAAGTTCCACTAGTTCGAGAAAACCCGCTACAGATTCAGGACGAAGGAAGCATAGGAATCCCTCGTCCGAAAAGCTTTACAGACAGTTTGACCCGAGGACCTCCCTATACTCTAGCAGTGACGCCTCCCCTCTTGCCCTTACTCGGGTAAGGTAATCTCTCCCTAGCTTTCCTAATTACTTGGCCAAGGGCGTCCCATTCCACCCTTGTGGTAGCACTGTTTTTCCGGGTGGTTCTCCATGTTCCAGTTAACAATATGATCTTATCATGAACAAAAATTAAACAACAACATAATTGGAACATGATCATAATAAAACATTAGTTTCCCAAAACCAGGTAAAGCAATAGCAAATCTATCCAATAGTTCATCTGTTTGCAAGGTGGGGATAAACAATGTTAGGGAAACCTATTAGGTCCCATTAAATTAACCTGAGCATGTCACAGTGATTAACAGCGAACATTATTAGGTAAAAAGGGGCGATCAAGGGTACAACTTGCCTGAGACTCAATATTCCAGGCACCAGGATGATCCTCAGATTCTCGTAACCTCGCTGATAATCGTAGCAATACAAAAAACGTGGTATATGCAAAATTAATATCACACCAAACATAAGCACAAACTGCATAATAATATTCTACGCGATGCTACGAGATCGTGGGTTCGAGAACCACTAAATTCGGAGTTAGGGTTTTAAAGTTATGATTTTCGGGAGACCTACGTGATTAGATATTAAACTATATTATAAATTGGTTAATATACATAAAATATACTCTAAATAATTAATTTAACTTTAATCTAGATTATAACTTATTTAGAAATCATATTATAGTAAAATTATAATTATAGACATGTCAATCTTGATTAGTAAAATAAATCTACTACTCAAGGGTAAACAAATATATAATTATAACATTATGTGATATATCAAAATAAGGTTCGCTACTGTGTAGAAAATTTTATTACCAAGCCAACGCAACTGGAACGGACTAAAACAGAGTTAAAATGGATTAGCTATGAATTTACTAAGTTTCTGGATTTCTTTTTACGTTAGAAATCATTTTATATATTAAATTCTGCTTTTGTCCGAAATTCTGGGCAATGGGCACCATTTAGGAGAAGTTCAGGGTCTAGAATATAAATAACAGGGACCCAATTGTGAAGGCAAAGGACCCCTGAGTAATTGTTAACATAAACCCTGGGACCCAGATGTAATATTCCTATACTACAGCTGGATGGCGGGTTATTTTGTATAGAGTCCAGGGGCCCCTTTGTAACTTGCACCCGGTGAAGGGGTATCGATGATCGTGGGTCGTAGATCGCTTGATCTGGGGTCGTGATCAGATTGCGAACCGGTAAGCTACGACTGCCCTAAGATCTCGATCCGACGCCTAAGATCTCATGAAGGCGTGATCTATTTCGAACCATAGGATCATGATCTAACAACTCCCTTTTACCAGAACGAATAGGTATCTTCTGATCTAATCTCCACCGCTGGTTTGGATCTGATGGTCAGAAACCGTTCTTCCTCCCTTGTGCGGATTCCCGACGGTGCCGCCCGCGCCCGGCCTCCACGGCTGAGCATCGCTGGACACCCCAAATTCGAACCCCGTGCTAATTACTTGGACCCCAAACGAGCTACACGTAGAGGACACCCAGAAGAATGCAATGGTCCGCAATGCCTCACGGCACCAACGTCCAGCGACTCCATTTGGCGAGATCCGTAACCCGCGACACCGGTCACCCCTGGCTCCCGAACCAATGCCCATATACCAGTGCACTCTGACAAGTTCCTCCGAGCTACCAGCCGAGGCCACGCGGCTTCGCAAGCAAGTAGCGGCACTCGGATTTTCTCCCCCTGTTTGCGGCAATGGAGGCCATGGGAGCAACAACCTCGGCGCTCAGGAACTGGTCATGGGAAAGGCCACAGAGATACGGTGAAGGGTGGCGCTGCCTGAGGTTACCTTTATACCTAGCACGGGAGGTCGAGCGCACGAAAATTGGAACCAAGGCAGAGGCTTCCCCGCCATGCACGTGCGGACATAGAACAAACCAGGAAGATGACAAAGCGGGTCCCATTGGTCAGTCATAGGGCGGTTTCACAGAGAGACTGACGGGTTGGTCCCATCCATCGGCGCACTCCCACATATTGCGCCAGGCTGTGGTAAATAGTGGGATGGCTTGGTGGGCTGAAATCGGAATAGGCCCAGTCGGAGTCTTTTTCTTTTTCTTTCCCATTTTCTTTTCTATTTCCTTTCTTTTCCAAATTCAAATGTTCAAGACAAATTCAATTTTTTGTTTTTAATTTTCAGATCTCCAATATCCAACATAATCCTAATGTGAATATAAATACTGCTATTTGCAATATTTTTATTCATTTTCCTTCCTATTATTTAATTATGGGAGAAATAATGAATTTATTATTATTTCCTTTCTTTTTACTCGTTTTCTGTTCTATATTTTCATTTATAATTTGAGGTCAAATTTAAGTCATGATTCCTTTAAATAAAATGCATCACAAGATGCACATTTCTCTATTTATTTATTGGTTACTTGACTAATTTGATACTATTACTTGAATATGAAAAAGGAAAGGAACAATTAAATCTCCAATGATTACAAAAATTCCCAAAACACTAACATAATTATATTTATTTATTTATATCATTGTTTTTCTATGATACAAATTTTGGGCTTTTACAGATATCCCATGCCTCTACTCAAGAAGAACAAATATCCGCTTTATTGTACATTATACCAATATGGAAGATATGGAACCGTATTTCATGTAAGTGTATATTGTATTTATCAACTCCATAGCCTTGTTGGTCTAGTCCTTATCCATTTATTTTTTCTATATACTAAGTTTGACAAGCATAATTGGACGTCTAAACACCTATCTACAAACAAGCAACTAGTTGTGATGCGATGGCATGGGATAAATGGAGGACCTAATTTTATGTATAATAGTTGTATTTGTCCATTTTCTCACATGATTGTTGTATTTGTCCATTAGCTTCAAATTCTTTTTAGTGCACAAAAGATACCAATGTCTATGTTGACTTATGGCATCTATCCTATGGGAGGGTAGATGTTAGAATCTATGGTCAGTATGATGTTAATGGTTTTCGCTTCTGGTTAGTCCCATTTGAAGCCTCTCGTCCTCGAGCAGCCACAGTTAACTCTAAAGTTATAACTAGGGCGATCAATGCACATGGATGAGAGATTAACTATGGTGGAATCATTCAAAAGATTGTCACATTTATTTTACATGTGAGAAAAACAAGTATTCTTCTTTGATTGTGTTTGGTTCAATAACATTCATGGGATTTGATATGGCCAATTCGGCATGGTTAAAATCAAACACAACGAATGACTATCGAGCAATGATAATTTTGTCCTTGCATATCAAGTCGAGCAGATGTATTATTTTCTCATACATGTGCCAAAACTAAATGTGTGATGGATATTATACAATGTGAATGCTCGTGAATGGTTACATACTCCTGCTGATGTTGTTTATCATATCAAGGTTGGACAAGTTGATGAAGTCTATCAAGAAGAAATATTACCAACGTCTTTTTTTATCGATCCTGGTGTAGATCTTGATTCTTTAGTTGGCAGTAGTGATGATGCCACTATTCTCCCCAAACAAAAATAACAATCATTAAAGAAAAAGTCAGCCAATCTACTTTAGGTTGAAGGGGAGTACTTGATCATGATCCTAACAACCTTTGAGATAGGTGATCTAGAAATAGAAATAGAAACACATAAACTTTTTTCTAACACATTGTTTAATTTTTATTATATTGATCAATGATCTTTATATAATTGTTGGACTAACTTCTACTATTTCACCAAACAAGATGAATCGTAGGATCAAGGGAGCAACAAACGGGGTCATGAACAGGGCGATCAAGACAAGCAAGAACATTTTCTAAGAGAGTTCTTTTAGCACTAGTCGACAGGAGGTATTGCTGAGATGAGGCGGGAATCACTTCAAAGTTCAAATGATGAATATGACGAGCAGTATGAGGGTGGAGAGCAATAATATGAGGGCTGAGATGAGAACTATGATGGTAGAGACAAACAATATGAGGTTGGAGAGTAGTAGTACGAGGATGGAGAACAACAATATAAGCGTGCACATGACGACTATAAGGACCCGATTGGTGGAGATTCCTCTAGTTGTGCATAATTTGTGTAGAAGCAGATTAGAAAGAGCCACATTGTTACCCCTCCTTTTGGTGCCTTCAAGTGCAGATGAAAGGGTTCTAATCATACCAATTGGTGACATGTACACATATTCTTTTTGTTAATTCTATACATGACACTAATCTTTTTGTTTCTTGTGATCTAGCTTATGACATGACAAGTTTCGACGGGAAAGGTCACCATAGATAGGTTAACATTGTCTTAGGTAATCTTGTCGTTTACATAACCTAGGAGTTGTGGGCAACCAGTATCACGAGAATACTTCCTGCAAAAATTAGAAGGTCTTTGCACTTGCTGAATATGCATGATTCATAAATGCGCAGGAAGCATGGATGCCTTTGAGTAATTTTTAAGTTATTTCCTCATTTTTGTGCCATATTTATAAATACTTAGTAACATTATTAAATTTGATATTGCATAATGTTATCATGTGGCTCTTGAAGATAAGGAGCATGTAGATCATGTCCTTGAACTCTGTGCAAAAAAGGTTTGTAGGGATGCATTCTCTAATGCAAGACTTCAGGTTACAAATGCATTCATGAAGGAGGTGAAAGGCCTACCGATCAATAATTTTCGATAGTATTTAGATATATACTTGATTGTGGAGGAGTATCTACATAATAATGATATTTAGAATCAAGTTTACTAATTTAAAATATTGTTATTATTTTGATACATTAACATATATGCAAGTCCAACTTTTGTGGTTGGAAGAGCATCTAAATGTTTATCGTACCATTTGTCATTTAAAGACTTGTAAAGAATTTGAGGAGAAGCAAATCAAGAAAAGAAGGTATACAAACAATTGTGGAAAGCATACCTTTAGGGGAAATGGATACATTCGTACAACTAGATGAATGGTGTGAGACATGGTAAATACTACTTTTCATAATATATCTACAAATTGCTATATACAAGAAACTTAAATTGATGTTGAGTCATCATCCATTGATTGTATACCTACAGGGGCATAGGGGATCAGACCAGACCTAGCACAGCTCGAGGTCCTATGTAGTCAACAAGTGTTAGAATGATTGGTCAGTTGTTCACAATTTAGAATTAGTTATGAAACATTCAAGCTTTAAGTTCTAAATTTGTTTTTTAGTTGCAGGGAAGATATGGGTTGGAGATGGTGCAATGCCATGGTGAAGACTTCGATTGACAAAATGGATGGATCGACCCAATGGCGATGTATACTAGTGGTGGTGGAAAGGCGCATAAATGATGATGTCATAATTTCTTAAATTTTGTTTTTGTTCAACTAAAATTTTAATATTTTAAAATTTAAAGCTACTCCATGTTTATCAGGATGATCAACTCGAGAGATGTATGATCATATAGAGATTAGCTTTCTCTCAGTGTTTGGGTGGTAGTAGTAGCCAATGTCACCTTATGAAGTAAGACATTGTAATCAAGAATCTAGAGGAGGCACCGAGGGTGTAAAATGAGCACAATAGTACTTTGCTTACTACACCGCACAACAATAAAATTGAATTAGTACAAGTATCATTTTAGAACAAATAGTATTTTGACCATTTAGTGCTGCTAACTAATTGCATTTATAGTCAATATTGCAGAAGCTAAATACTCAGACAAATGTCTTATCACAGTGGCAGTCACCGCCACCATCACCACCATCGTTGATGTTGCCGCAATTCTATCATCCAGGAGCCGAGGTTTGACGAACTTTCTCAAATTTAGTTCAACTTTGCCAATGTAGATTTAGTAGATTCTAGAAGCATTTAGTCAATCTATGTAAACTTAGTAAATTATTATCCATTTGTACAAAGTGAATGAAAACTATACTTATTCTATTCTAGTTGAACACACTCAATCCTAGCTATTTAATCTATTTGAACTTGTATATTAATTCATGGATCGAGAGTGTATATATATAACCCCTTCATCGACAGTTAGAATCTAAAGATGAGATTAGTTTGTTACACTTTTATAGTTACATTCATTTTTATTATTTATAATGCTATAACTTTTAATTGCTCTCTCTCTCTCTAATGGTGGACTTTTTCTTAATTACAGGATGGTCAAACTACCGACTTTGTTAATAACATATTTGCTTTCAACAATAGTGGACACGTACAACTCAAATGATCATTACTGTCCATAAAACTTTGTTTTTATAAGACTTAACATGTTCGCTTCTTTATCGATGATTTTATAAAACGATACTTGGATGTTATTGATTGTAATGGTATAATATTGTTGACTAGATAATATGTGTACCCTTGGTTATTTGAATGTGATTGATGAATATTGAATGATATGAGTATATGTATGTGACGTTAAATGTGAATTAGTGAAATGTATATGAATATGCATGTGATTTGTATATGGATGTGCAGAGAAATTCTAGATCCCTAAAATATAAACCACTCATTCATTGAGTCTTTGAAATTAGGAGGTCGATCACAAGCATAACCTGAAGTTATCGACAGGTGCAACATCGATTTGTTGAGCAATTTTGCTCACAAGGTGTGATTCAGTTTTTAGTAATTGTCATCTAAAAACTATTTTATAGGTTCTTTTCATACAAACAAATTAAGTTGGCTACAGATTTTGACTCATTTACAACATTTGGATAATTAAGGAGTAGATCATCAGACCAAGAGCTACAATATTCTTTGCATCATATGGATGGCCTTATGTTTGTTTAGATTGTTCAATAATTTAAAACTTTTGTAATAATTGTGTATTGGTTCTTCTTCATGCAATGACGAAGTATGACGCCAGAACTCTCTTACGTTATGAAAAAGTTTTGCACATTGTGCTAAGAAGAATCCTAGAAAGGCAGAAACAATTCCTTCTCCATTTGCATGTTTCTCTTCTCGGTCATCATGTTACATGTGCACACACTCGTTACATTACCTATGCTGTTATACCCTTACGCACAAACGTACATGCGCTTATCCGATAGCATTCAATTCAGGTCGCTAGAGCATTGCATGGTGCGATCGACTTGTCACTGCTTCTCCTGGCCTCCCTCGTCGCGATTACTCTCATCGTCAGTAGAGCGCGCTGTGATCACCGCTTAGTATCCTTGGAACAGAGGCGGCGGTGGCGACGCATACTGCTGCGCCATGATTGGTGGCAAGATGAACTCCTCAGGTGCCGACGGTGGAGGTGATGATGGTGCGGGTGGAGGTGGTGATGGGACGGCTGGTGGAGGTGGCGAGCTCACCGGAGCAGGTGGTGGTGGGGATTTGACCGGTGGGGGTGGAGAGTTGATTGGCGCCGGTGGAGGAGGGGACCTCACTGGAGGAGGCGGTGAGCTCGCCAGTGTTGGTGGAGGTGGGGAGGTCATTGGTGGAAGTGGTGGAGAGCTTACAAGTGGCGGTGGTGGCGGGGGCTTCACCAGTGGAGGTGGAGATCTTCTCGAAGTTGGTGGTGCAGGTGATTTGAACTGTGGCGGTGGGGATTTTGCAAATGGGGGTGCTGAGCTCACGGGAACTGGCGGGGGAGGTGAGCTAACTGGTGCCGGTGGTGGAAGGATTTTCACAGGAGGTGATGGTGAAATCACAGGAGCCGGTGGAGGAGGTGATTTTACAGGCGGTGGCGGCGAGCTAACGGGTGCCGTTGGTGGAGGGGATTTCATGGGAGACGATGGTGAAACCATTGGAGCTAGTGGAGGAGGTAATTTTACAGGTGGTGGCGGTGAGTTGACTGGAGTAGGTGGTGAAGAGTATTTCACAGGAGGCGGTGGTGAGCTAACTGGAGCCGGTGGAGGAGGTGATTTTACAGGTGGTGGTAGTGAGCTGACTGGAGCAGGTGGTGGAGGGGATTGCGCCAGAGGAGGTGGTGAGCTTACTGGAGCCGGTGGTGGTGATTTTATAGGTGGTGGTGGTGAGCTGACTGGAGCAGGCGGTGGAGGGGATTGCATCGGAGGAGGAGGTGAGCTTATTAGAGCTGATGGAGGAGGTGAGTTTGCTTGTGGTGGGGGTGGCGACCTTATCGGTGGTGGAGGAGGTGATGATTTCGTTAGCGGTGGAGGTGACCTCACCGGCGCTGGTGGCGGCGGCGAACTTAACAGTGGTGAAGGAGGTGGTGATTTCACTGACGATGGAGGTGACCTCACCGGCACCGGTGGTGGCGGTGATTTAATCATCGGTGGAGGTGATGGTGGTGAAGGAGATTTCACCGTTGGAGGCGGTTCACTCACATATGCTGGAGATGGAGGTGATTTTACTAGTGGTGGTGAGCTAACCGAAACCGGTGGAGGAGGGAATTTGGTAGGTGGGGGAGGCGAGCTAATAGGTGCTGGTGGGGGTGGAGATTTCATTGATGGCGGTGGTGAACTAATCGGTGATGGCGGTGGCGGTGGTGGTGACCTCACCGGTACTGGTGGTGGCGGCGAACTTACTGGTGGTGGAGGAGGTGGTGATTTCACTGGCGCTGGAGGTGACCTTGGTGGCAACGGCGGTGGAGATTTCACAGATGGAGGTGGTAAACTCATAGATACTGGAGGTGGAGGCGATTTTAGTAGTGGTGGTGGTGAGCTAACCGGAACCGGTGGAGGAGGAGATTTGATAAGTGGGGGAGGCGAGCTAATAGGTGCTGGTGCTGGTGCGGGTGCGGGTGGAGATTTCACTGATGGTGGCGGCGACGGCTGTGGGCTCACTGGCTGTGGTGCTGGGGACTTCTTTGGTGGTTGGTTCTCCGGTGATGGCGCTGGTGGCAACGGATGTGGACTAACGTCTGGTGGCCTAGGAACCTTCTTCGCTGGTGGCGCAGGCATCTTGGAACAGACGTTCGTGCGGCAGTCGACGGGGTGCGCGAGCACAAGCGCGCACTCAGGCAACGGCTTCTGCCCCGGGCGTCCGCCATCGAGGCAGTTGCCGCTATCGTCCAGCGCCACCGGCGAGTCCTCGGACGGCACGCACGCCTCTGCCTCGACGCTGAAGAAGTTGTGCGCGAAGCTGAAGTTGGCGAGAGCCGGGAGCTTGCACACGTTCTCCGCCACGGCGCCGGCGAGCTGGTTCCGCGACACGTCCAGCTGCTCCAGCCTGATCATGTTGACGAGCCCCTCCGGCAGCGTGCCAACGAGCGCGTTCCCGCTGACGTCCACCACCGTGGAGTTGACGAGCTCAGCAAGTTCAGGCGGGATGCAGCCGTCGAGGCGGTTGTTGAGAAGCATGAGTTCGTCGAGCGTGTCGGCCATGCGGCCAACGCTGCGAGGGATGCATCCGATGAAGGCGTTGTTTGCGAGCACCACCACGGTGGCCGTCGAGTTGCCGAAATTCTCCGGGATGAACCCGACGAAGCGGTTGCTGTTGACGAAGATAGCGTCAAGGTCCTTGTCGAAGAGGTGCGGCGGCAGGGTGCCGTCGAAGTCGTTGAACCGGAGGTCGAGGTACTTGAGCACGGGGATCTGCAGTACGACGTCCGGGAACCCGCCGACGAAGCGGTTGTTGCTGACGTCGAGCTCGTGGAGGAGCGTGAGGCGGCTGAAGCTCTTGGGGATGATGCCGCAGAAGCGGTTGGAGTTAATGTGGAAGAAGGCGATATCGGTGAGCATGCCGAGCTCCGCGGGGAGGTAACCCGCGATGTCGCCGCCGTTGAGGTCGATGCCCGCGACGACGGTGGTGTTAGCGTCGTCGAGTGCCGGGACGCACGTGACGCCGAAGTAGGAGCACACGTCGGCTCCTACCCAGCCGCCGGTGAAGTTCTTGGGGTCGGAGTACATGGCGCGGCGCCAGGCCTGGAGCGCGACGTACGCGCGGCGCAGGCGCTCGTTGGCGAAGGTGACGTCCACGTGGATGTCGAACTCGAAGTCGTCGGGGAGGTCGCCGTCGCCCTCCCGAAGGGAAAGCAGCTGCCGCCGTGCAATGTCGGACGCCTCGGCGTCGGAGAGCGCGGCCGCCGCGGTCGCCGCGAGCAGAATGGCGGCGAGGTATACGAGAACGAGGCTGCCGTTCCGGCAGCGGCGCAGGCGAACCACCGCGGCCTCCATTGTTGGCGGGGAAGGGGCAGTGTGGGAGGCCACCCCTTGCAGGGCTTCCTATATGGATGGGGGGAAGATATAGGCCTGCGGCGAAGAGAGGACATGATCGAGCGAGTGGCGGCGCGCATGTCCCGGCGGTGCCCGTTGCGCTCTGGTGGTCGTTGTTTTCTTGGCAGGAAAGGATTGACACGTGGACAGCTTCTTTGATTGTCTGCTCTGCTCCTCTTTTGGGTGATGTCTTGTATAGTGCTTAAGTTTGAGCAAATAACGGTAATACACTGCATCCGTTATTCCGTACGCACTACAATAAAATATTTTAGTTAACAAGCTCCATAATTAGTAATATTTTAGTTAACAAGCTCCATAATTAGTAAAGTGGATACATTTATGATTTATTTGATCTCAAGAGCTAAAACAAAAATGATTAAAGTTTAGACAAATCAATAAAGAAAAAGCTAAAAATGATTAAAATAGTAAAAATATAAGGTTTTAGTCAATTTTAGTTCCTACGGGGAGCTAAAGTTTAGTCGTTTTGCTCTACCTCCTGAATCCAAATGGGCAAGCGTGTGATTACAAACATGTGCCTCTTAACCATACACAGATGTAGAAATTTTACATGAGGTGGAGGTGGACGACCTAAAACAATATCCATCATAAAAATCATCTGATCTTTTGTGTAAAGTATGATTGTCAATGCCCAAGTATGACTTAGGGGTGGTAATAGACCACGATCCAAATATTTCTTCACAATAAGTTAGAGTACTTAATTAATTTTAGTTCAAAAAAGAATACGAATAGAGTCTGATCGTAATCTGATTCGATCCTTAAAATCTAGTATAGCGTAAAATGTAGAGCCTATTACCACCTACAAGTATGAGGTACCTTGTGCGTTGTAGCATAACCGGCCAACACAGAGTACAGGTTGAGAACCCCACCATAATGTTGGGTCATATCAGAAAGACCTAGTTATGGAATACGTGGGCGGGACCCTTGTCACCTTGCCTCGTGGAAGGTCCCCTGCCACACACAACTTAACTTAGCTCCCGTCCAACGAAAGCCCCCATCAATTTGTTGATGGGGTTCGGTCGTGACACGTATCACTGGCGATCCTTGACCCTGACAGTGCCATGTGTCCTCAGACTCCCACCGGACCTTGGGAGGCCTCCTATGCCCACCCACTCCACAGACCATAACGGGGTCCAAGTTCGCCACGTGCCCCTAGACCCCCGGCGGCCCTGAAGGGCTCCAAGCACACCACGTGTCTAGCTACACATGTTGCGGTTGGTGAACGGGTTGATGGAGCCAGAGAGTTGTTGTGTCTGTTTGAAGGAACCAGCATGATAGTGTCCACAACCTACACCGCGTTGGTTGTGAGGCCTAGACATGCTAGGCATGGCACCAGTATGCTACTATGGGTCTCTGCCACGTCCGGTGATGACATCCACTCATGAAGCGTAGTCGACGATGTCACAACAGCAGGGATGGACATATACACCTTCTATAGTATGGTAGGTGAGGTCAGGCTGTTAGGTTGACCCGACATAACTTGCAAACCCCTCTACCTTGAACTATAAAAGGGAGAGGGGGACCCCTTTTAAGATGAAAGGGGGATCACGGTGACTCAACACAAGTCCTAGACTCCACACACACACTTAGCTATTTTGGCCTCCAATCAATATAATCAAGCAACTCAAATGACGTAGGGTACTACACTCCGGTGACTCGAGCCTCTCTAAATGTAGTGTCTCCCGTGCATCATACACACTCCCGCATTGTGTTCTCTCTAGTTAATCTAGAGTTCTCCTAGTCTCCATAGATGTTGTAACACCCAAAATCTTAACTTGTGATTTAAGGAAATCCTTTAGAGAAAATAATAATAATAAATATAATCATCAAAATAAGTGCCCTTGATAAATGATTGAACTTTAGAATTCACCCTTTATAAGGTAAACACTCATAATAGAATAATATTAGCTAAATCATATCCTAATGAAGATTAGACATTGAAAAATGTTTTCTATCAAAACAAAGGGATATGAACTTTGGAATATACCTTTAATTTGACTAGACACCCAAAATAATATTCTATTGAAATAAATGTGGTGTGTATTTCATGTTGAAAGCATTACCTAAAATAAAATATTAATAATAAATAAAGCAACTACATAGATTAATATAATTATTGCACATCATGTTGGAGTTCCATTTGTGCATTAGACTTGAACTTAAATCTAGAATAGATTTGAATTCAAATTTGAATTGAAAACAGAATAGAAAGAAAAAAAGAGAAACTTACCTATGGGTCGATTCTGCCTTGCTCAGCCCATTTCACCGAGACAACCTCTCCCGTGCAGCCCAACTCCTGCAGCCGGGTTGACCACACTGGTGGTCGCTGACTCGTGGGTTCGCCCTGTCATGGACCACTCAGATGTCTGCATGCGATCTGTTGACGCTGAAAAGTGGGGTCGTGTTGTCAGTCGTCTCCTTCCTAAAGCCAATCTGTAACAAACCACCGTGGACCGTGCGTGGCTTGTGTGTAAATCGGGGACCTAACCCTCCGTGTCGCCAGGATGATTGTGTGGACCCTGCGCTTCTAGTCCTTAAAACTTTGGCTCCAAGAATCCTCTAGGTCATTGCCATCGACGATAGTAGGGAGAAAGCAAGACGACAGAGAGAGAACGTAACCGCCGCGTCTTTTCCTCGTAGCCGCTGTCGTCTGGGTCGCATGGTGGGTGCGTTGGTGTTCGCTGGAGCGCGATGGTTGTCGGCGTGCAAGCCCCTTGGCGCATGGGTCATCGGAGTCCAGTGAATTCATCACCGGAGTACTCCACGCGCCACCTGCGGTCAGACCTCTGGCTCTTTGGCTTTGATGGCTTGTCCTCGCCCCTCGAGTGGGGACGTGGGCGAGGGCCTTTCCGCAGCAGCGCCTGCCCTAAGGTCATCTCTGCTGCTGTTTAGCCGCCCGAAGCGGAGGTCGTTGTCGCTGCTGGTGCAGTGATCGTCGGCGAGCCACCTGGAGTTTGTCGTCCCGCAGGCCCTCTGGTGTAGAGGTTGTTCATACCCGCGGGAGTGGAACCGGAGTTCCGTTTGTAATGGCACCCTGAGTATGGGTGTATGTTCATTGTGGCTGTCGAGGCCTGAACATCTGGGTATTTGGGCATGAAGCCGTGTTTCTTCCTCATTTCGAGCACTAGGACTCGCCTGTCGGCTAGCTGAACCGCTTAACCGAGTGTGAGTTGCCCTGCGCGGAAGGTGACGAGTGAGGTATCCGTATCCCGGAGGCGTAGGAGTCCCTCGGCTCGGTCGACCTTGCCACTCAAGGCCTCTCTTGCTCAGTTATAGAACCTTCGGCCGCTCTACGATGAGCTGGAGCCGGAGGCAGCGGCGTCGGCATGGACAGAGGCGGAGTCGACTCAAAAAGAGGCTTCGTCGGCCCGGGAGCACGTGGCTTCCCTGGCCGAGGAGGTGCAGCGGCGGCGACTGGAGCTTGGCCAGGTCGTCCGCTAGCGGGACCAACCCCGGAGTCACGCTGCCGAGGCCGTGAGCCGGGCTGAGGTCCTCGGGGGACAGCTGGCTGAGGCTACAGAGCGGCCAACCGAGGTGTCCGCTCGGGCCGGAACCCCTGCGGAGAACCTGACTGTGATGGCCCGAGCGCGGTGCTGGCGTCTTCCCTTGGGGTGGAGATCCTTCCGCCCGTATCGCCGTCCGAGGCTGGGCCAAGTTCCGCCGAGGGTGGAAACGACGCCGAGGGTGCTGCTGCTCCCTCTGCTGATGTCTGAACCTGCAGGAACAGTTCGTCTGTAGTATGCGTATGTTTTTTGCGGCCGCTGGGGCCTAAACATTTTAACGCCGGATTATAAAGCTGTGTTTTCTTTCCTCTTGTTTCGAGTATCAGGACTTGTTCGTCGGTAGCAGAATTGCTTATCCGAGCGAGAGTTACTTTTCGCGGAAGGTGATGAGTGAGGTATCCGTATCCCGGAGGCGTAGGAGTCCCTCGGCTCGGTCGACCTTGCCACTTACGTGCACTCTTACTCGTTTGCAGGATTCTGTTATCGATATAGTCGTGAAGGCACGAAAGTCGTTCTAGCAGAAAAGTTTTCGATCGTTAGGACTCGTTCGGTAACAGAATCGCTTATCCGAGTGTGAGTTACTTATCGCGGAAGGTGATGAGTGAGGTATCCGTATCCCGGAGGCGTAGGAGTCCCTCGGCTCGATCGGCCTTGCCGCTTACGTGTACTCTCGTCGTTTTCAGGACCCCGCTATCGAAGCAGTCGAAAAGCGCGGAAAACGCTCTGGCAAAAGACTTTTCCGAGGAAAATTTTGACGTAGAGGGGGTTCCCCCTTCTAGCCCCCGAGGGAGGGTCGGGCTTTGCCGAGGCAAGGCTGACCCTTCCTTGACGGTTAGACTTTATTTATGCATGTAAAGAAAGCGAGGTATATGAACGACTTGAAAACATCTTAAGGGTAAAAGCGACGTAGCTGTTGGATGTTGCAAGCGTTGTTGTAGACCACGCCTTGATCATTGGCCAGCTTGTATGTTCAGGGCTTCAAAATCTTGGCGATGATGAACGGCCCTTCCCTGGGAGGGGTAAGCTTGTGGCGCCCTCGGGTCTCGTGCCGCGACCGAAGTACCAAGTCTCCCACCTGGAAGCCTCGGGGTCAAACCCCTCGGGCGTGGTAGCGTCACAGAGACTGCTGATACCGCGACGAGTGTAGTAAGGCCACGTCCCGAGCTTCTTCGAGCTGGTCCAGTGAGTCTTCTCGGCTGGCCTAGTTGCTTCAGTCGTCGTACGCCTTTGCCCTCAGGGAACCGTATTCTAAGTCTATGGGTAAGATAGCCTCGGCCCCATAGACTAGAAAGAACGGCGAGAAACCCGTGGCTTGGCTCGGCGTCATCCTCAGACTCCAGACCACCGAGGGTAGCTCTTTCATCCACCGCTTGCCGAACTTGTTTAGGTCGTTGTAGATCCTTGGTTTAAGTCCCTGCAGAATCATACCGTTGGCACGCTCCACCTGCCCATTCGTCATGGGGTGAGCTACGGCGACCCAGTCCACATGGATGTGGTGGTCCTCACAGAAGTCCAGGATCTTCTTCCCAGTGAACTGTGTGCCATTGTCGGTGATGATGGAGTTCGAGACCCCAAAGCGATGGATGATGTTGGTGAAGAACGCCGCTGCCTGCTCGGACCTGATGCTGGTTAGGGGTCGGACCTCGATCCACTTGGAGAATTTGTCGATGGCGACCAGCAGGTGCGAGAAGCCCCCGGGTGCCTTCTGCAAGGGACCGACGAGGTCCAAACCCCACACAACAAACGGCCAGGTGATGGGTATTGTCTGCAGGGCCTGAGCGGGCAGGTGCGTCTGTCTTGCGTAGAATTGACACCCTTGACATGAGCGTACAATCCTAGTGGCGTCGGCCACCGCGGTTGGCCAGTAGAAACCTTGTCGGAAGGCGTTCCCCACGAGGGCTCGAGGTGCTGCGTGGTGACCGCAAGCCCCCGAGTGTATTTCTTGCAATAGCTCCTGTCCTTCGCGAAGGATATGCATCGTTGGAGGATGCCTGAGAGGCTGCGGTGGTAGAGCTCTTTTTCATCACCCAGTAAGACGAACTACTTGGCGCGCCGCGCCAGTCGCCGAGCCTTGGCCTTGTCGAGGGGTAGCTCTCCTGGGTGGAGATATTGCAGGTACAGGGTCTGCCAGTTTTGGTTTGGCGTGACCCCATTCCGCTCTCCCTCAATGCGCAAGGCCTCACCCTCGGTGGCCGAGGATACCTTGGGCTGGGCCGAGGCCTCCTCGGGCTCGGCTGTGGCCTCCTCGGGCTCGGGCGTGTCGTCGATCTTGACGGAGGGTTGATGTATGTCTCTGGACAAGACGTCGGGGGAAATCGTTGTCCGCCCCGAGGCTATTTTCGCCAGCTCATCCACCGTCTTGTTGTACAGTCGAGCGATGTGGTTGAGCTCCAGCCTGTAGAACTTGTCTTCCAGGCATCGAACTTCATCGCAGTAGGCCTCCATCTTCCGGTCGCTGCAGTGGGAGTTCTTCATGACTTGGTCGATGACAAGCTGTGAGTCGCCGCGAGCGTCGAGGCGCCGAACCCCTAGCTCGACGGCGATGCGCAGCCCGTTAACCAGAGCCTCGTACTCGGCCACGTTGTTTGACACTGGGAAATGGAGTCGCAGCACATAGCAGAGATGTTTCTCGAGGGGTGAGATGAAGAGCAGGCCAGCACCTGCTCCCATTTTCATCAGCGACCCATCGAAGTACATGGTCCAAAGTTCCGGTTGGATCGGAGCTGTTGGCAATTGGGTGTCGACCCATTCAGCCACGAAGTCCGCCAAGACTTGGGACTTTATGGCCTTCCGAGGAGCAAACGAGATTGTCTTGCCCATAAGCTCCACTGCCCACTTCGCTATCCTACCCGAGGCCTCTCGGCACTAGATGATCTCCCCCAGGGGGAAGGATGACACCACAGTCACTGGATGAGACTCGAAGTAGTGCCACAACTTTTGCCGCTTCTGGATTTGTGGGTAGCGGATCTTGGTCTCGGATAGCACCTCACTGATGAAGTAGACCGACCTCTGGACGAGCAGTGCATGCCCTTCTTCTCATCTCTCGACTACGATCGCGGCGCTGACCACCTGAGTGGTTGCGGCTATGTAGATTAAGAGGGCTTCTCCCGCGGCGGGGGGCACCAAGATGGGCGCGTTTATAAGGAGCGCCTTTAAGTTTCCGAGGGCTTTCTCGGCCTCGAGGGTCCAAGTGAAGCGCTCGGCCTTCCTTAAGAGGCGGTACAAGGGTAGGCCTTTTTCGCCGAGGCGCGAGATGAAGCGGCTCAGAGCCGCAAGGCATCCCATGACCCTCTGTACTCCTTTCAAATCTTTGATAGGCTCCATGTTGGTGATGGCCGCGATATTCTCCGGGTTGGCCTCGATGCCCCACTCGGAGACGATGAACCCCAGGAGCATGCCTCGGGGGACTCCGAAGACACACTTCTCGGGATTGAGCTTCACGCCCTTCGCTTTCAGACACTTGAATGTCGTTTCAAGGTCGGAGAGGAGGTCGGAGGCCTTTCCCGTCTTGACAACGATGTCATCGACATAAGCCTCAACCGTTCGATCGATGTGCTCTCCGAACACGTGGTTCATGCACCTTTGTTATGTTGCACCTGCATTCCTCAAGCCAAATGGCATAGTAGTATAACAGTACATGCCAAAAGGTGTGATGAAAGAAGTCGTGAGCTGGTCGGACTCTTTCATCTTGATTTGGTGATAACCTGAATATGTGTCGAGGAATGACAAGGTTTTGCACCCAGCAGTGGAGTCCACAATTTGATCGATGCGAGGCAGAGGGTAGGGAACCTTCGGACATGCTTTGTTTAGACCAGTGTAGTCTACACACATCCTCCATTTCCCAAATTTCTTTTTCACAAGCACAGGGTTAGCTAGCCATTCGGGATGGAATACCTCTTTGATGAACCCTGCAACCATCAGCTTGTGGATTTCCTCGCCTATGGCTTTGCGCTTTTCTTCGTCGAAACGGCGCAGAGGCTGCTTCACGGGTCGGGCACCGGCTCGGACATCCAGTGAGTGCTTGGTGACATCCCTCGGTATGCCGGGCATGTCCGAGGGACTCCACGCAAAAACTTTGGCGTTTGCGCGGAGAAAGTCGACGAGCACTGCTTCCTATTTGGGGTCGAGCTCGGAGCCGATCCAGACTTGCTTGCAGGCGTCGTTGCTGGGGTCGAGGGCGACGGCCTTAACCGCCTCAGTCTGTTTGAAGTTGTCGGCGTGGCGCTTCGCATCAGGAACCTCCTTAGAGAGGCACTCCAGGTCGGTGATGAGGGCCTCGGATTCGGCGAGGGCCTCAGCGTACTCCACGCACTCCACGTCGCATTCGTACGCGTGTCGGTACGTGGATCCGACGGTGATGACCCCGTTGGGGCCTGGCATCTTGAGCTTGAGGTACGTGTAGTTGGGGACGACCATGAACTTGGCGTAGCACGGTCTCCCCAGCACCGCGTGGTAGGTCCCTCGGAACCCGACCACCTCGAACATGAGGGTTGCTCTGCTGAAGTTGGAGGGAGTTCCGAAGCAGACGGGCAGATCGAGCTACCCGAGGGGCAGGACGCGCTTTCCGGGGATGATCCCATGAAAGGGCGCCGCACCAGCCCGGATCGTGGACAGGTCAATCTCCAAGAGCCCGAGAGTCTCGGCGTAGATGATGTTGAGGCTGTTGCCTCCGTCCATGAGGACCTTGGTGAGCCTGGCATTGCCGATGACGGGATCGACAACGAGCGGGTACTTTCCTGGGCTCGGCACGCAGTCGGGGTGGTCACCTTGGTCAAAGGTGATAGGCTTGTCGGACCAGTCTAGGTAGACTGGTGCCGCCACCTTTACCGAGCAGACCTCCCGGCGCTCCTGCTTGCAGTGTCGAGCCGAGGCGTTCGCCACTTGCCCACCATAGATCATGAAGCAGCCGTGGACCTCGGGGAACTCCTCTTCCTTGTCGCCCTCCTTCTTGTCGTTGTCTTGGCCTTTGCCATCTCCCGCTGGTGGCCCAACCTTATGGAAGTAGCGCCAAGGCATGACGCATTCCTTAAGGGTGTGCTTGACGGGACCCTGGTGATAGGGGCACGACTCCTTGAGCATCTTGTCGAATAGGTTGGCCCCTCCGGGAGGCTTTCGTGGGTTCCTGTGCTCGGCAGCAGCGACAAGATCTACGTCGGTGGCGTCGCGCTTCGCTTGCGACTTCTTCTTGGCCTTCTTCTTCGTGCCCCGCTGGGCGGATGCCTCAGGGACATATTCCTGCTATCGTCCCTGAGGCTGCTTGTCCTTCCGGAAGATGGCTTCGACCGCCTCCTGACCAGAGGCGAACTTGGTGGCGATGTCCATCAACTCACTCGCCTTGGTGGGAGTCTTGCGGCCCAGTTTGCTCACCAGGTCGCGACAAGTGGTGCCAGCGAGGAATGCCCCGATGACATCCGAGTCGGTGATGTTGGGCAGCTCGGTGCGCTACTTTGAAAACCGTCGGATGTACTCTCGCAGGTATTCCCCTGACTGCTGGCGGTAGCTTCGGAGATCCCAGGAGTTCCTAGGGCACACGTACGTACCCTAGAAGTTTCTAGCGAAAGCCTTGACCAAGTCGTCCCAGTTGTAGATCTACGCAGGAGGCAGATGCTCCAGCCAGGCCTGTGCAGCGTCGGAGAGGAACAGGGGGAGGTTGCAGATGATGAGGTTGTCGTCGTCCGTCCCTCCCAGCTGGTAGGCCAGCCGGTAGTCCGCAAGCCACAACTCCGGCCTTGTTTCCCCCGAGTACTTGGTGATGGTAGTCGGGGCCCGGAACCAGGTCGGGAACGGCGCCCGTAGTATGGCTCGGCTGAAGGCTTGCGGACCTAGCGGTTCGGGCGAGGGGCTCCGATCCTCCTCGCTATCGTAGCGTCCCCCATGCCTAGGGTGGTAGCCTCAGTGCACCTTCTCGTCGAGGCGGGCTCGACGGTCTCGGCGGTGGTGCTCGTTGCCGAGGCGACCCGGGGCCGCAGGCGTCGCGTCCCGCGTGCGCCCGGTGTGGACCGAGGCCTCTCGCATGAGTCGGGAAGTCGTTGCGCGATGCTCCGGGGGGCACCCTTGCCATAGGGAGGCAGAGCTTTCGGCCGTCGGACCGCGGCATCCTCCAGGAGATTCTTGAGTTCTCCCTGGATACGCCGCCCCTCGGTGGTGGATGGCTCCGACATTGCTCGGAGTAGTATTGCCGCTGCAGCCAGATTCTGGCCGACCCCGCTGGAGGCCGGGGGCAGCCTTGCCCTGGCATCGTCAATGATACGGCGCTGGACGTCTCGGGCCTGATGACGCGCTTCTCCGGCGAGTGCCCGACCTGCCCACTCCTGTTCGATGTTTTGCCGGAGCTGCACAAGTTGCCCTGCTTCCTCGTCGAGCTTGGCCTGCATCTCGCAGATTTGCTCGAGCTATGTGTCCTGACCCCCCGCAGGGACTGGGACCACAGCTAGCTCCCACAGGATGTCAACACGAGGCGCAGGCCCAGGGGGATCATCATCCTCCGGCATACCGAGGTGGTTGCCTTCGTCGTGACCCCCTAGATCAACGTGGAAACATTCGCGACTTGGGCCACAACCCTCGTCGTCAAGGCTGTGGCCATTATCGGAGCAATCGGAGAGGCAGTAGTCACATGCGGTCATGAAGTCTCGCATGGCACTAGGATCACGGAGCCTGGAGAAATCCCAACTGGAGTCGGGACCGTCCTCTTCCTCGAAACCCGGAGGCCCGTAGGTTGAGACGACCGTCAGTCGGTCCCAAGATGACCACATATGGTACCCCGGAAGGTTAGGGTATGCCTTTATGAAAGCGCTCACCGAAGCGGGGTCGCTTGGTGGATCGAAGCTGAATCTAAAAGGCACAGGGTGGAAAACGGACGGTACCTCTTGATCAATGGACGATGACAAAGTCGCGTCGGGGACGGACTGCACCGCTATCTCAGGTACGAGGCTAACGCCCAGCAAGCCCTTCGCGAGTGTGCTGACGTCTTCTGTCCGCTTGGGGTTGGCACGTTGCGAGGAAACGACATCCGTCGTTGTCTCAGGCGCGAGGACAACGCCCGACATGTCCCCCGCTGGGGTGTCGGTGTCGTCGACTCGCTCGACAACCGACGAGGTGCCGCCTCCTGCATGGCCACGGTTGCCCCGTCTCCTCCTTCTGCGGCGAGGAGGGTGACGAGGCAAACCCGGATGCTGCTCTTCCGCCATGGGGGGAAGACATCGCCGAGTTCGCCGCCGCCGGACGAGCTGACGGCCGTCGTTGCTGCTGTCGCGCTGCGGGGGGAGGAGTACCATGTCGTAGCTGCCGTCGAGGGATATGAACTCGAGACTCCCGAAGCGGAGCAACGTCCCGGGCTGAAGAGGTTGCTGAAGACTACCCATCTGGAACTCAACGGGAAGTTGTTCGTTAACATGCAGCAGGCCTCTACCTGGCACGCCAACTGTCGGCGTTTCGACCCCGGGGGGTCCCTGGACCGACGAGTAAATTTGTCGCTGCGCGTCCCAGCCCAGATGGGTTGGCGCGAGATGGAACACAAGGGGGGAAAACGCAGCTCGTGTTATCCCGCGCCAGGGGTGTGTGCTCGTAGTAGGGGTTACAAGCGTTCGCGAGAGAGAGAGAGAGTGAGCCTGTTCATTAGCTCGTTCTCCCGCGCGACCTCTCTCGCATGAAGGCCCTGGACCTTCCTTTTATAGATGCAAGGAGAGGGTCTAGGTGTACAATGGGGGGTGTAGCTAGGCGCTAACGTGTCTGGCAGAGAGGTGCCTGGGCCCTGTGTACATGCCAACGTGGCTGTCGGAGAGGTGCTAGAGCCCTATGTATGCGGTATCGTGGCCGTCGGAGAAGTGCTTGAGCCCTGTAGAAGCACAACTGTCGGTGCTGCTGGGATCTTGCTGACGTTTCCCTGCTTCCGTAGGGGGCTGAGAACCGCCGTCGTCATGGACGCACGCGGGGAACCATCATTACTTGTTACCGGGGCGAGCCAGATGGGATGCCGGTCTTGTTCCCCCATAGCCTGAGCTAGCTAGGGGTAGGGTAATGATGTATCCCCCGCGGCGCGGTCGATCCAAGCCCTAGGTCGGGCGACGCGGAGACTCCTCCTGAGGCCGAGGCCGGGGTCAGGCGAGGACGCGATTCCTCCCGAGGCCGAGGTTGAGGCTGAGCCCTGGGGTCGGGCGAGGCAGAGACCACCTTCCTAGGCCGAGGTTGAGGCCGAGCCCTGGGGTTGGGCGAGGCGAAGACCTCCTTCTGAGGCTGAGGCCTAAGGTCGGGCGAGGTGGAGCTTCCTGTTGCGCCTGAGGCTGAACTTGGCTGTTGTTAGCCTCACCCTGGTGGGTGGCGCAGCAGTCGGAGCGGAGCGAGCGATGCTGTTTTCCTATCAGGTCGGTCAGCGAAAGGGTGAAGTGATGCGGTCACTTCAACCCTGTCGACTAAGGCACATGTGTCAGGATAAGGTGTCAGGCGATCCTCGCATTGAATGCGCCTGCGATACGGTCGGTTGGAGAGGCAATTTGGCCAAGATTGCTTCTCGATGAAGCCTGCTCGAGTTGGGCCTTGGGCGTGACGAGGGTGCGCCCACTGCCTGAGGAGGCCCTCGGGCAAGACGTAACTTCGTCCGGGGCTACAGTTCCCGCCCGAGGCTGGGCTCAGGCGAGGCGAGATCGCGCCCCTTGGGTAGACGAAGCCTTGACCTGAACCGCGCCCATCAGTCTTTGCAGTTTGTGCTGATGGTGGTTACCAGCCGTGTTTAGGAGTGTTGGGGGTACCCCTAATTATGGTACCCGACATTATTAATTTTGATCTCTTACATTTTGGGTTGGTATCTACTTATACTTAGTAATTGCTAATAAAAAATTGATCAACTCTAAAAGAAATGCTCAGCTTTAACCATCTCCTTTGGTAAGTCTTACACTTCATGCACATTATTCCCCACAACTTGTTGAGCGATGAACGTATGTGAGCTCACCCTTGTTGTAATCACATCCCCCCATGTCAAGAATAGGTACCGCAGGATGAGGCGCATGAAGGATGATGTGATGAGTTTGTGAGAGGTCTAAGTCATCGTCTCCTAGTCAACTATGGTTGATGGATCGATGTCTTCGTATGATGTAATTATTCATCTATTTTGTACAAAACTCCATTATATATTGATGATGTGACATTCGTTTCTGTACCATGAGTCATCATATGTGTGAGACTTGATCCCAGCACACATGGGAGTCGCGCCCGGGTTTGGCCCCCTAAATTCGGGTGTGACAGATGTCATGATATTGCGATGATCACCTAAACCCTTATGGAACCTAAAAGGGGTTCTTCTTGTACCCCTAGTTGTCAACTCAACGTTAGTTGGTGTGCTAGGTAGTGGCTCATAGGTGTACCATTGCATCATCAACACGGTGACTAATATGCCCACTCCAGAGGGAGAGGAGCGCAGCGCCAACTCGGACGTCACCTCCCACTCTACTGAACGCCATCCTGCATACACGTACGAGCCATGTCCATCGCAATCCTGCCTCCTCCTCTGCCGCCACGGCAGACCTAGAACATTGCACCCTAGCTAGGGTGCCTCACTCAGGGCATCATGATGCTTAATCACACATTTCCTTACCTCCAAGGCATCTCACACACCCCAGATTCTAGCAACCCAAGGTCAGGCCTTATAGCTAGGCAACAGGCTGCCTTTACAGCAGCTAGGCATGTTCCGTCCACTCACCTTAGGCTTGAGCTTGGGGCACCTGACCCGAGCAACCTGATTCGACCGTGCCCAAAAAAACTGACCCAACCTAACCCAACCAACCAATGGGCGAGTACGGGCCATAGTTTTGACTCGCAATAATTGACGAGCCATGATATTTTATCCAAAACCCAACCCAACCCAGAAAAATTGACCACAAAGCCAAAAAACTTGATCCAACCTAAAAACATAACTTAACACGTCTAACAGGGAGGCATGAGCTAACTCGATCCTACCCGACACTAGGCTTGGGTCGGGCATGGGCTATGCCAAACAACCCATGACCCTACCCAAACCCAGCCTGACCTGACGTTTGAACTGGTCTATCTCACTCCACAATGATTGTCGTTGCCTTGACTTGGGGAGCCCCAACAATAGGGTCCCTTATAGCAGCAAAAGCATTGCTCTGAACCCATATAGCCTAGGCATAGGCCAAGAGGGGGAGCAACAATGGCAACTCGACATTGCCAATTTCATTATCATGGAGCAGGATGCCTTGAGGTATCATGCCGCTCCTAGTCAACATCCCAATCCTAGATCGCAAGGTCAAGGGTGCCCATGGGGATTAGAGCATCGACAGTCGAGGATACCACTTGGACCTTCTTCGGGTGCTCGATGAGTTGCTTGTGTTTGAAGACATGCGTGTCGCCATAGCTCTCAATCATGAGTGCACTAGGAGGATGGGTACCATGAATCTTGCAAACACAAGATTGACTTGTCCCTTGTGGTTCGGGTTGATGATGAGTGATTGTCAACAGGTAGCACTCTAGGGTAGTCAGTGCATTGACCAGATTGTGACATTATGTATGTGCAACCATGTCGGTCAACTTGTGGTGTGCAGGTGTGGAGCATAGGGATGATGGTTGACAGCGAAAGTGAAGGTCATGCGGTTTTGTGCCGATGGACCGGGAACGGTGAAGGACAAGCGCTGGGACTAGACTAAGGGATTAGAGTTGTTGGGTGACCAGCCGTGGTGGTTGACACCTACGACACGCACTCACGCGAGGACGTGGTGGAGCGGGTCGTGTTGCCGACACGATCGAGGACTAGCGGGACACGTGTCCAAGATGTGGGAGACGTGCACGCGGTGCGATACTCACGGCATTTTGGTGCGATACCAACGGTTAGGATAGCCCCTCGATCAGGGACGCAGTTAGATGGCTAGGATTAGTGAAAGGAAAATAGGGTTTAACCTTTTCCTAAATATAATTTTGGTGGTTGAATGCCCAACACTAATAATTGGACTAACTAGTTTGCTCTAGATTATATATTCTACAAGTGCTAAAGGTTCAACACAAACCAATAAAAAGATCAAATTAGGGTTCAAAAAGATAGGAGCAAAAGAAACTGAAGAGAACCCTGGTATGGCGCACCGGACTGTCCGGTGTGCCATCGGACAGTGTCCGATGCCCAGTGCCGTACGACTTCAAACTTGCCACCTTCGGGTTTCAGAAAAGCTGCTCCACTATAATTCACCGGAGTGTCCGGTGTGCCACCGGACTATCCGGTGCACCAGCGGAGCAACGGCTAGACAGGGCAACGGTCAGCTCCAACGGTCGCCTACAGAAGCTACAGTGCGCGGATAGTTCGCGTAGAGTCAGAGCAGCCGCCAGAAGGCGCACCAGACAATGCACAGTACCTATCCGGTGCGGCATCGGACTGTCCGGTGCGGCACTGGACTGTCCGGTGCCACATGAAGACAAATCTCCAACGGTCGAAACCGTCAGAACCCTAACGGTTGGGTGACGTGGCTGGCGTACCGGAGTGTCCGGTGCGCCCATCGATAGCAACCTGCCCCAACGGTTGAATTGGTGGTTGGGGGCTATAAATACCCCACAACCACCTCCACTCCAACCATCCAAGCATTCACTCCTTCTCATTCAATACAAGAGCAATAGACACCACTCCAAAGACACATTTCAAGAGATCGATCTGCTCAAAGTCTCAAAATCAACTCTAGCGCATTTAGACTTGTGAGAGGATCATTTGTGTTTCCTTATGCTCTTGTTTGCTTGGTTGGCTTTCTTCTTCCTCATTCTTGTTCTCCAAGTGACTTGTAATCAAAGCAAGAGACACTAAGTTTGTAGTGGTCCTTGCAGGGTCTAAGTGACCCGTTTGATTAAAGAGAAAGCTCACTTGGTCTAGGTGACCGTTTGAGAGAGGGAAAGGGTTGAAAGAGACCCAGTCTTTGTGACCACCTCAACGCGACTAGGTTCTTTATAACCGAACCTCGGTAAAACAAATCATCATGTCGTCCGCTTTATTTTCTTGGTTGATTTGTTTTCCCCTCTCTCCCGGACTTAACTTTTATTCTAACGCTAACCCCAGCTTGTAGTGTGTTAAATTTGTAAATTTCAGTTTCCGTCTATCCAACCCCCTCTAGGTGACTTTCAATTAGGGCTCGTTTGGTAGAGCTCCGCTCCATGATTCTCTAGCTCCGAGAGCTGATTCCCTAATAGATTAATTTTGAGTCATTCTCTACCGGAAGTGAATATATTTGGTGAAAACTATTTGGCAAATATGTTGTGAAGTGATTCCTGAGGGGTTAAAGAGTGGGGAGCAGGTTGGGAGAAGTGGATGCAGGTTTTTTGCTCCCACTATCTAGTACAAAGTAGAGACTATATTCAATCCACTTCCACCATAAAACAGTTCAGATTTTTATCATTTGACTCGGCAGGAGTGATTCTATTTGGGAACTGTCGGGGACCATAATTAAGGGTACCCCCAACACTCCTAAACTCGGCTGGTAATCACCATCAGCACAAGCTGCAGAGCCTGATGGGCGCAATTTAGGTCAAGGCTCCATCCACTCAAGGGACGCGATCTCGCCTCACTCGAGCCCAGCCTCGGGCAGGAACAGTAGAGCCACGCGGATTCACGCCTCGCCCGAGGGCCTCCTCAAGCAACGGGCGCACCCTCGACTCGCCCGAGGCCCAGCTCTGGTAGGCTTCGCAGTGAAGCAACCTTGGCCAGATCGCCTCACCAACCGACCGTAGCGCAGGAGCATTCAATGCAAGGATCGCCTGACACCTTATCCTGACGCACGTTCCTCAGTCGGCAGGGCCGAAGTGACCGCAGTCATTTCGCCTCTCCACTGACTGACCTGACAGGAAAACAGCGCCGCCTGTCCTGCTCCGACTGCTGTGCCACCCGCTAGGGTGAGGCTGACAGCAGCCGAGTCCATCCTCAGGCGCCATAGAAAGCTCCGCCTTGCCCGACCCCAGGGCTCGGCCCCCGCCTCGGCCTCGGAAGGTAGTCTCCGCCTCGCCCGACCCCAAGGCTCGGCCTCAACCTCAACCTCGGAAGGCGGTCTCTGCCTCGCCCGACCTCAGGGCTCGGCCTCAACCTCGACCTCGGAAGGCGGTCTCCGCCTCGCCCGACCCCAGGGCTCGGACTCAACCTCGACCTCGGGAGGAATCGCATCCTTGCCCGACCCCGGCCTCGGCCTCAGGAGGTGTCTCCGCCTCACCCAACATTGGGCTCGGACCGACCACGCCGCAGGGGGTACATCATTGCCCTACCCCTAGCTAGCCCAGGTTACGGGGGAACAAGACCGGTGTCCCATCTAGGCTCGCCTCGGTGACAAGTAATGATGGCTCCCCGCATGCGCCCATGACGACGGCGGCTCTCAGCCCCTTACGGAAGCAAGGAGACGTCAGCAAGGTCCCGACAGCCCCGATAGCTATGCTTCTACAGGGCTCAAGCGCTCCTCCGATGGCCACGACATCGCATGCACAGGGCTCTAGCACCTCTCCGACAGCCATGTTGGCATGTACATAGGGCTCTGGCTCCTCTCCGTCGGACACGTTAGCATATTGCTACACCCCCATTGTACACCTGGACCCTCTCCTTACATCTATAAAAGGAAGGTCCAGGGCCCTCGTACGAGAGGGTGGTCGCGTGGGAGGACGGGCTGACGAACAGGCTCTCTCTCTCTCTCCCTCGCGAACGCTTGTAACCCTCTACTGCAAGCGCATCCACTCTGGCGCAGGACAACACGAAGCTGCGGTTTCCCCCGCCCCTCTGTGTTCCATCTCGCGCCAACCCATCTAGGCTGGGGCACGCAACGACAATTTACTCGTCGGTCCAGGGACCCCCCGGGGTCGAAATGCCGACAGTTGGCGCGCTAGGTAGGGGCCTGCTACGTGTTGACGAACAACTTCCCGTCAGGCTCCAGATGGGTAGTCTCCAGCAACCTCTTCATCCCGGGACGCTTCTCCATTTCGGGAGTCTCGAGTTCATGTCCCTCGACGACAGCTACGACATGGTACTCCTGCCTCCGCCGCGCGACAGTGACAACGACGGTCGTCAGCCCACCCGACGGCGGCGGAATCGGCGACGTCTTCCCCCCATGGTGGAAGAGCAGCATCCGGGTTTGTCCTGTCACCTCCCTCGTCGCAGGAGAAGGAGGCAGGGCAACCGTGGCCAAGCAGGAGGCGGCACCTCGTTGGCTGTCGAGCGAGTTGACGACGTCGGCGCCCCAGCGGGGGGCACGTCGGGCGTTGACCTCGCGCCTAAGACGACGACGAGTGCTGTTTCCCCGCAACACGCCAACCCCAAGCGGATAGATGACGCCAGCACGCTCGCGAAGGGCCTGCTGGGCGTTAGCCTCGTACCTGAGATAACGGTGCAGTCCGTCCCCGACATGACTTCGTCACCGTCCAGCGATCGAGAGGTACCGTCCTTTTTCCACCCCGTGCCATTTAGATTCAGCTTTGATCCACCAAGCGACCCCGCTTCGGTGAGCGCTTTCATAAAGGCATATCCTAACCTTCCGGGGTACCATATGTGGTCAACCTGGGACCGACTGACGGCCGTCTCGACCTACGGGCCCCCGGGCTCCGAGGAGGACGATGAGCCCGACTCTGGTTGGGATTTCTCCGGGCTCGGTAATCCTAGCGTCATGCGATACTTCATGACCGCATGTGACTACTGCCTCTCCGATTGCTCCGATGATGGCCACAGCCTTGACGACGAGGGTTGTGGCCCAAGTTGCGAATGTTTCTACGTCGATCTAGGGGGTCTCGACGAAGGCAACCACCTTGGTATGTCGGAGGACGACGATCCCCCTAGGCCTGCGCCTCGCGTTGACATCCTTTGGGAGCTAGCTGTGATCCCAGTCCCTGTGGGGGGTCAGGACACACAGCTCGAGCAAATCCGCGAGATGCAGGCCAAGCTCGACGAGGAAGCAGGACAACTTGTGCAGCTCCGGCAAAACATCGGGCAGGAGTGGGCAGGCCGAGCACTAGGCGGAGAAGCGCGTCATCAGGCCTAGGACGTCCAGCGTCGTATCACTGACGATGCCAGGGCAAGGCTGCCCCCGGCTTCCAATGGGGTCAGCCAGAACCTGGCTACAGCGACAATACTACTCCGAGTGATGCGGGAGCCATCCACCACCGAGGGGCGGCGTATCCAGGGAGAACTCAAGAATCTCCTAGAGGATGTCGCGGTCCGACGGGCCGAGAGCTCTGCCTCCCGAAGGCAAGGGTACCCCCCGGAGCATCGCGCCACGACTTCCCGATTCATGCGGGAAGCCTCGGTCCACACCAGGCGCACGCGGGACGCAACGCCTGCAGCCCCGGGTCGCCTCGGCAACGAGCACCACCGCCGCGACCGTCGAGCCCACCTCGACGAGAAGGTGCGCCGAGGCTACCACCCTAAGCATGGGGGACGCTACGACAGCGGGGAGGATCGGAGCCCCTCGCCCGAACCGCCTAGTCCGCAAGCCTTTAGCCGGGCCATACGACGGGCGCCGTTCCCGACCCGGTTCCGAGCCCGACTACCATCACCAAGTACTCGGGGGAAACAAGGCCGGAACTGTGGCTTGCGGACTACCGGCTGGCCTGCCAACTGGGTGGAACGGACGATGACAACCTCATCATCCGTAACCTCCCCATGTTCCTCTCCGACGCCGCCCGTGCCTGGCTGGAGCATCTACCTCCCGCGCAGATCTCCAACTGGGATGATCTGGTCAAAGCCTTCGCTGGAAACTTCCAGGGCACATACATGCGCCCTGGGAACTCCTGGGATCTCCGAAGCTACCGCCAGCAGCCAGGAGAATCCCTACGTGACTACATCCGACGATTTTCGAAACAGCGCACCGAGCTGCCCAACATCACCAACTCAGATGTCATCGACACGTTCCTCACCGGCATCACTTGCCGTGACCTGGTGAGCAAGCTGGGTCGCAAGACTCCTACCAGGGGCGAGCGAGCTGATGGACATCACCACCAAGTTCGCCTCTGGTCAGGAGGCGGTCAAGGCCATCTTCCGGAAGGACAAGTAGCCTCAGGGACGCCAACAGGAGGACGTCCCCGAGGCATCCGCTAAGCGTGGCACGAAGAAGAAGGCCAAGAAGAAGTCGCAAGCGAAACGCGATGCCACCGACGTAGATCTTGTTGCCGCCACCGAGCACAGGAACCCTCGAAAGCCTCCTGGAGGGGCCAACCTGTTCGACAAGATGCTCAAGGAGTCGTGCCCCTATCATCAGGGTCCCGTCAAGCACACCCTTGAGGAATGCGTCATGCTTCGGCGCTAGTTCCATAAGGCTGGGCCCCCGGCAGAAGATGGCAGAGGCCACGACAACGACAAGAAGGAGGGCAACAAGGCAGAGGAGTTCCCCGAGGTCCACGACTGCTTCATGATCTATGGTGGGCAAGTGGTGAACGCCTCGGCTCGGCACCGCAAGCAGGAGCGCCGGGAGGTCTGCTTGGTGAAGGTGGCGGCGCCAGTCTACCTAGACTGGTCTGACAAGCCCATCACCTTCGACCAAGGCGACCACCCCGACCGCGTGCCGAGCCCAGGAAAGTACCCGCTCGTTGTCGACCACGTCATCGGCAACGTCAGGCTCACCAAGGTCCTCATGGACGGAGGCAGCAGCCTCAACATCATCTACACCGAGACCCTCGGGCTCTTGCAGATCGATCTGTCCACGATCCGGGCCAGTGCGGCGCCCTTTCATGGGATCATCCCCGGGAAGCGCGTCCAGCCCCTTAGACAACTCGATCTGCCCGTCTGCTTCGGGACTCCCTCCAACTTCCGAAAGGAAATCCTCACGTTCGAGGTGGTCGGGTTCCGAGGAACCTACCACGCGGTGCTGGGGAGACCGTGCTACGCCAAGTTCATGGCCGTCCCCAACTACACCTACCTCAAGCTCAAGATGTCGGGCCCCAACGGGGTCATCACCGTCGGATCCACATACCGACACGCGTACGAATGCGACGTGGAGTGTGTGGAGTACGCTAAGGCCCTTGCCGAGTCTGAGGCCCTCATCGCCGACCTGGAGTGCCTCTCCAAGGAGGTGCCAGATGCGAAGCGCCACGCCGGCAACTTCGAACCAGCGGAGGCGGTTAAGTCCGTCCCCCTCGACTCCAGCAACGGCGCCTGCAAGCAAGTCCAGATCGGCTCCGAGCTCGACCCCAAATAGGAAGCAGTGCTCGTCGACTTTCTTCGCGCAAACGCCGAGGTGTTTCACTACACCAAAATCATACACTTCCTACGGTTTTTAACTTCCTACAGCTTTTATAACAAACCGTAGGAAATAAATAACTTCCGAGAGGCAACTGGTACCTCTAGGAAATAAACATAACTTCCTACGGTTTTTTATAAAAGCTGTCGGAAGTTAAAAAACCGTAGGAAGTTAACTAACTTCCTACGACCTCCTCTAGGAAGTTAGGTTTCATCGGTTCACCAGCCAAACGAATAGCTAACTTCCTACGGCTGGCTCTAGGAAGTTAGCTGGGTAGCTAACTTCCTACGGCCTCCTCTAGGAAGTTAGTTTTTAACTGTTGACCAGTCAAACAAAAATTTAACTTCCTACAGCTGGCTCTAGGAAGTTAGCTAAGCAGATAACTTCCTACGACCTGCTCTAGGAAGTTAGGTTTCAGCTGTTGACCGGTCAAACGAAAATCTAACTTCCTACGGCTGGCTGTAGGAAGTTACTTAACTTCCTAGAGGCAAAGTACAAATTCCAGGAAGTTACGTAACTTCCTACGACTTTACTCTAGGAAATCATGTTTTTTTATTTTTAACCTCCCTCAACCTTATCTCTTCTCTCTCTTCTCTCACCTTTCTCAGCATCTCTCTGTCTCACGTCCGACCGACCGCCTCTCCCGCGCCCTTCTCTCCCACGCCCGGCCGGCTCCGCCCCTGGCCGCGCCTGGCCCCGCCGTGCCCGCCTCTCCCGCCCCCGACCGCGCCCGCCCCCGGCGCGCCCGCCCCCAACGCGCCCCACCCCGACAAGCTCGCCCCAGCCGCCGCCGCGGAGCAGACCGAATATCTCCCAGCAGTGGTGACTGTTGCGGTGTTGCCGCATCCACGCCCTAGTCGACCACGCCGCCCCAGCAGCCCGCTGCTGCCGCGGCTCGCGCCCCCAGTAGCCCCCGCCGCCGCGGCTCGTGCCTCGTATCCGTAACAGCTACACCGCGCCACCTGCCCCGCTTCCTGCTGGCTGCATCGTCCTCAGGTCTTCCGAAGGCGAGCTCCAATCCCCAACCACTATTCACAAGGTTTGAATTCTGTACCAGTGAATCAAGAGATCTCGAGCTCTGTTTCGTGGGCAGGGTCAAGGATTGTCTAGAATCGCACCCTGACACTGTATTTTGTTGTTCGTTTTAACTGATGACAAGTTGAACTGACGCATATTTACAAGACATGAACTGTATATTATATTTCCTATATATATCCTGTACCAGCAATATTATATCATTTTTCTCGTTTCTGAACAATCCAATTGGGGCCAAACCTTGTATTCCTATCTGATCTAATTACAAGTGTGTATATGTATTATGCCAACTAACTTCGATTATTTGTGTATAATGCCCACTAACTTCACTTATTTTGCCAAAAAAGGTTGTACATGTTTACACTCATGCGGTTCACTGGCTCCTCCCTATTGGCTATTGCAGATGACTACAAAACTTGACCAATCTTCTGCGGGGGCCTGACCTCGCTTTGGACCCTGTCGTGTGCAAAGGAAGGGCTTTGGCCTACCAGGTATCGTACTATCACTTAACACTCTTCTCTTTCGCCTCCATGGGTTTATGCTTCTAGCCTGCTCTATCTCTTTGCATCCATTGTTCTATGCACTACCGCCATCTTTTTGCATTTTGATTGATGCAATATGTTTGGTTCAACTTGTACGTACTAGTACTAGTTACACTATGCTACCTTTTCTCAGTAAAAATAATCCTTGGAAATAGCCCACCACAGTTTTAAATAATTCCATATTGCTTCCAGTAAAAAGGATGTCTAACTTGGGTGTCTTTTCTTAAAATGTTTCTTTCTCTTGGTAGCCTGGTACCTGTGTCAATCTACATTCAAAACTTAACCAGGAATAGTATGCATGCATTTTAGTAGCCGCTTTAGAAATTTAGAACTTGGTGCGTACTTCAGTTCCGTTGGTTAGAATAGGAAATGCTAAAAAAACTCACCATTGAGTGAGCATTACTTTGGAGGCTAGACCAAATTGTATCATTATTTACTTTTATTGAGAGGATAAGCCCAGCCTCCTCACTGACTGGACAGATAATGGCCATTTCTTGCGATTCTCTCCTAAGCCCTGCGCCCCTGTCTACCGTCATCCGCTGCAGAGAGTCGGCGTCGGCAGCCCAGCACCGTCCTGGTAACTAAGCGATAGCTTCAGTTCATAATTTTGTTTTTTAATTCTTGTAAGTATCCATCTGTCTAGCAGCCCAGCACCGTCCTGGTAAATAATTCTTTAAGTTTATTTTTGTAACTAAGCGATAGCTTCAATTCATAATTTTGTTTTCAAATTTCAGCATATTGTCATGTCATCTAGAAAGTATCCATCCGGTTCTGAGAAAAGGAAGATGAAGAAACGAGCATATGAGTTCGCTTCGAGACATGTTAGAAGACAATTTTAAGGTAATCACATATTTGTATTTTTTTTCTTACGATGAATAATTTTTTGATGTATTTTTAAATGTTTATTACCAATATGTATTATATATATATATATTATTATATATATTAAGTCTGGCCCCGGGCCCCTAATTTGTCAGGACCGTCACTGGTAATCGTGACTTAATACGCTATTGTTTATTTGTTATAACAGAGAATTCCAATCACGACTTAATGAGAAATTGTCCTCGAGGCAGTATGAAAATGCACTTGTTGTTACCTACATCTCCCTCTACCGAACATCAGGTATGCATATTCATCATCATTTACTTGTTGTTAGTTATATTATGATGTAACTCAGCAAATGTCATTTGTACATGTATATTAGACCCCTCCAGCTACCTTGCCGACGCATGAACAAGAGGACGAGTTAGACTTTGTCGAAACCCTCTTCAATAGTGGAAGAGGACAGGTTAGACTTTGTCGAAACCCTCTTCAATAGTGGAGGTATTGACCATCACTCTTCACTGTAACCCGATGGTGATCGGCGACCGTGAGCTTCCATGTTATTGCGTTCTGATACTTGAGACTTTTATTATGACTATGTATGAGATATTGTCTCTTATTAGTACTGGATGATGAGATGTGTCTTATTATGACTATGGATGAGACTTTTGTGATGTAATTGATAAGACTATGGATTTAAATATTGTTATGTGATTGTGTGTGAGATGTTTTATGTGAAAATATGTTGTGCTATATAGCTGTTGATATATTTGTTATGTTGTGGAATGTGGTGTAAAATATAAACAACATTTGTAATACTGGTCAAATTAACTTCCTAGAGGCTTATTAACTTCCTAGGGGCTACAGTAAGCCGTAGGGAGTTAGCCAGCTAACTTCCTAGAGGCTACAGTCAGCCGTAGGAAGTTAGTCAGCTAACTTCCTAGGGGCTACAGTAAGCCGTAGGAAGTTACTCGTAGGAAGTTAGTCAGCTGACGGCACTGACGGCGTGAAACTACTAACTTCCGAGAGGCTTATTAAGCCGTAGGAAGTTAGCTAACTTCCTAGAGCCCTCTAGGAAGTTAAGCTAACTTCCGACAAAAATTTTTCGAGAGCCAAACTTCCGACGGGATGGCTTAACTTCCGAGAGTTTCGCTAACTTCCTAGAGTTTAGGCCTAACTTCCTAGGGTTTAGGCTCTAGGAAGTTTACTATTTTGGTGTAGTGTTTGCATGGAGTCCCTCGGACATGCCTTGCATACCGAGGGATGTTGCCGAGCACTCGCTAGATATCCGAGCTGGTGCCCGACCCGTGAAGCAGCCTCTGCGCCGATTCGACGAAGAAAAGCGCAGAGCCATAGGCGAGGAGATCCACAAGCTGCCAACTGCGGGGTTCATCAAAGAGGTATTCCATCCCGAATGGTTTGCCAACCCTGTGCTTGTGAGAAAGAAAGGTGGGAAATGGAGGATGTGTATAGACTACACTGGTCTAAACAAAGCATGTCCGAAGGTTCCCTACCCTATGCCTCGCATCGATCAAATCGTGGATTCCACTGCTGGGTGCGAAACCCTGTCATTCCTCGATGCCTACTCAGGGTATCACCAAATCAAGATGAAAGAGTCCGACCAGCTCGCGACTTCTTTCATCACACCCTTTGGCATGTACTGCTATATTACTATGCCATTTGGTTTGAGGAATGCAGGCGCGACATACCAAAGGTGCATGAACCACGTGTTCGGAGAGCACATCGGCCGAACGGTCGAGGCTTACGTCGATGAGATCGTAGTCAAGACGAGGAAAGCCTCCAACCTCCTCTCTGACCTTGAAACGACATTCAAGTGTCTCAAGGCGAAAGGCGTAAAACTCAATCTCGAGAAGTGTGTCTTCGGAGTCCCCCGAGGCATGCTCCTGGGGTTCATCGTCTCCGAGCGGGGCATCGAGGCCAACCCGGAGAAAATCGCGGCCATCACCAACATGGGGCCTATCAAGGACTTGAAAGGAGTACAGAGGGTCATGGGATGCCTTGCGGCTCTGAGCCGCTTCATCTCGCGCCTCGGCGAAAGAGGCCTACCCCTGTACTGCCTCTTAAGGAAGACCGAGCGCTTCACTTGGACCCCCGAGGCCGAGGAAGCCCTTGGGAACTTAAAGGCGCTCCTTACAAGCGCGCCCATCTTGGTGCCCCCGTCGCGGGAGAAGCCCTCTTGATCTACGTAGCCGCAACCACTCAGGTGGTCAGCGCCGCGATCGTGGTCGAGAGACGAGAAGAAGGGCATGCATTGCTTGTCCAGAGGTCGGTCTACTTCATCAGTGAAGCACTATCCGAGACCAAGATCTGCTACCCGCAAATTCAGAAGCTATTGTACGCGGTAATTCTGACGCGGCGAAAGTTGCGACACTACTTCGAGTCTCATCCGGTGACTGTGGTGTCATCCTTCCCCCTGGGGGAGATCATCCAGTGCCGAGAGGCCTCGGGTAGGATAGCAAAGTGGGCGGTGGAGATCATGGGCGAGACAATCTCGTTCGCTCCTCGCAAGGCCATCAAGTCCCAAGTCTTGGCAGACTTTGTGGCTGAATGGGCCGACACCCAGCTTCCAACAGCTCTGATCCAGCCGGAACTCTGGACCATGTATTTCGACGGGTCGCTGATGAAAACAGGAGCAGGTGCGGGCCTGCTCTTCATCTCACCCCTCGGGAAACACCTCCGCTACGTGTTGCACCTCCATTTCCAGGCGTCAAACAACGTGGTCGAGTACGAGACTCTAGTTAACGGGTTGCGCATCGCCATCGAGCTAGGGGTTCGTTGCCTCGACGCTCGTGGCGACTCGCAGCTTGTCATCGACCAAGTCATGAAGAACTCCCACTGCCGCGACCCGAAGATGGAGGCCTACTGCGACGAGGTTCGGCGCCTGGAAGACAAGTTCTACGGGCTCGAGCTCAACCACGTCGCTCGACGGTACAACGAGACTGCGGATGAGCTGGCTAAAATAGCCTCGGGGCGGACAACGGTTCCCCCAGACGTCTTCTCCCGAGACCTACATCAACCCTCCGCCAAGACCGACGACACGCCCAAGGAGGCCTCGGCTCAGCCCGAGGCACCCTCGGCCGCCGAAGGTGAGGCACTGCGCGTCGAGGAAGAGCGGAATGGGGTCATGCCTAATCGAAACTGGCAGACCCCGTACCTGCAATATCTCCACCGAGGAGAGCTACCCCTCGACAGAGCCGAAGCTCGGCGACTGGCGCGGCGCGTCAAGTAGTTCGTCTTGCTGGGTGACGAAAAGGAGCTCTACCATCGTAGCCCCTCAGGCATCCTCCAACGGTGCATATCAATCGCCGAAGGTCAGGAGCTATTGCAAGAAATGCACTCGGGGGCTTGCGGTCACCACGCAGCACCTCGAGCCCTCGTTGGAAACGCCTTCCGACAAGGTTTCTACTGGCCAACCGCGGTGGCCGACGCCACTAGGATTGTACGCTCCTGCCAGGGGTGCCAATTCTACGCAAGACAGACACACCTGCCTGCTTAGGCCCTGCAAACAATACCCATCACCTGGCTGTTTGCTGTGTGGGGTCTGGACCTCGTCGGTCCCTTGCAGAAGGCACCAGGGGGCTTCACGCACCTGCTGGTCGCTATCGACAAATTCTCCAAGTGGATCGAGGTCTGACCCCTAAACAACATCAAGTCCGAGCAGGCGGTGGCGTTCTTCACCAACATCATCCATCGCTTTGGGGTCCCAAACTCCATCATCACCGACAACGGCACCCACTTCACAAGCAGGAAGTTCCTGGACTTCTGCGAGGACCACCACATCCGTGTGGACTGAGTCGCCGTAGCTCATCCCATGACGAATGGGCAGGTAGAGCGTGCCAACGGTATGCTCCTGCAAGGACTAAAGCCGAGGATCTACAACGACCTCAACAAGTTCGGCAAGCGGTGGATGAAGGAACTACCCTCGGTGGTCTGGAGTCTGAGGACGATGCCAAGCCGAGCCACGGGCTTCTCGCCGTTCTTTCTAGTCTATGGGGCCGAGGCTATCTTGCCCACAGACTTAGAATACGGTTCCCCGAGGACGAGGGCGTACGACGACCGAAGCAACCAGACCAGCCGAGAAGACTCACTAGACCAACTAGAAGAGGCTCGGGACATGGCCTTACTACACTCGGCACGGTATCAGCAGTCTCTGCAACGCTACCACGCTCGAGTGGTTCGGTCCTGAGACCTCCAGGTGAGGGACTTGGTACTTCTGTTGCGATAAGATGCCCAAGGGCGCCACAAGCTCACTCCCCCCTGGGAAGGGCCGTTCATCATCGCCAAGATTTTGAAGCCCGGAACATACAAGCTAGCCAACAGTCAAGGCGAAGTCTACAGCAACGCTTGGAACATCCGACAGCTACGTCGCTTTTACCCTTAAGATGTTTTCAAGTCGTTCATATACCTCGTTCTCTTTACATACACAAATAAAGTCTAACCGTCAAGGAAGGGTCAGCCTTGCCTCAGCAAAGCCCGACCCTCCCTCGGGGGCTAGAAGGGGGGAACCCCCTCTGCGTCAAAAATTTTCCTCGAAAAAAGTCTTTCTGCCAAAACGTCTTTTGCGCTTTTCGATTGCTTCGATAGCGGGGTCCTGGAAACGACAGAGTACACGTAAGCGGCGAGGCCGACCGAGCCGAGGGACTCCTACGCCTCTGGGATACGGATACCTCACTCATCACCTTCCGCGATAAGTAACTCTCGCTCGGATAAGCGATTCTGCTGCCGAACAAGTCTTAACGCTCAAAAACCATTCTGGCAGAATGATTTTTCGTGCCTTCTCGACTATATCAATAACAGAATCCTGTGAACGAGTAAGAGTACACGTAAACGGCAAGGCCGACCGAGCTGAGGGACTCCTACGCCTCCGGGATACGGATACCTCACTCATCACCTTCCGTGAAAAGTAACTCTCGCTCGGATAAACGATTCTGCTACCGACAAACAAGTCCTGATACTCGAAACAAGAGGAAAATAAACACAGCTTTATAACACGACAATGATATGTTTGGGCCTCGGTGGCCGCAAAAAACATACGCATACTACAGACAAACTATCCCTGCAGGTTCAGACATCAACAGAGGGAGCAGCAGCACCCTCGGCGTCGTCTCCACCTTCGGCGGGATCTGGCCCGGCCTCGGACGGCGACATGGGCGGAGGATCTCCATCTCGAAGGAAGATGTCAGCACCGCGCCTGGGCCATCGCTGCCAGGGTCTCCTCCAGGAACCCGGCCCGAGTAGACGGCTCGGCTGGCCGCTCCGTAGCCTCAGCCAGCTGTCCCCCGAGGACATCAGCCCGGCTCATGGCCTCGGCGGCCCGACTCCGGGGTTGGTCCTACCAGTGGACGACCTGGCCAGGTTCCAGCCGCCGCTGCTACACCTCCTCGGCCAGGAAGCCCATGTGCTCCCGGGCCAACGAAGCTTCTTCTCGAGCCGACTCCACCTCTGTCCACGCTGACACCGCTGCCTCCGTCTCCGGCTCATCGCAGAGCAGCCGAGGGTTTCTTTAAATGAGCAAGAGAAGCCTTGGGTGGCAAGGTCGACCGAGCCGAGGGACTCCTATGCCTCTGGGATACGGATACCTCACTCGTCACCTTCCGCACAGGGCAACTCACACTTGGTTAAGCGGTTCAGCTAGCCGACATGCGAGTCCTGGTGCTCGAAATGAGGAAGAAACACGGTATTGCACTCAAATACCTAGATGTTCAGGCCCCGACAGCTACAATGAACAAACACCGACACTCAAGGTGCCATTACAAACGGAACTCCGGTTCCACTCCCGCGGGTATGAACAACCTCCACATCGGAGGGCCTGCGGGACGACAAACTCCAGTTGGCTCGCCGCCGACCGCTCCATCAGCAACGACAACGACCTCCGCTCCGGGCGGCTAAACAACAGCAGCCATGACCTTAGGGCAGACACTGCTGCGACAAGGCCCTCGCCCGCGTCCCCACTCGAGGGGCGAGGACAAGCTATCAAAGCCAAAGAGCCGGAGGTCGGTCCGCGGGTGGCGCTGACGGTCTCGTCGGCGGAGAAACCTTCTCCGGCTGCCACCACCTCAGCACCGACAACGACAGCCACCTGCCCACCGGCAGATCCCCACTCAAGTCCTCCCGGACGGGCGAGCACCGACCTCCACGCGGAGGCGTCGTGCCAGAGCGAGGGCAGGACAACCCAAGAACACGAACGCCGCCCTAGCGGCGTGCGACGTCTTGGACGGTCCCCCGGTGCGCACGGCGCAACAGCCACCCGTGCGGCGGGCAGACAGCCACACTCCGCCCCAGCGATGGGAGGTGGCACCGGAAGCTGCGCCAGGGCCAGCTGAGCCAGCGAGCCAGGCATGCTGGAGCTGACGACGCTTGCGGCCGATCGGCCCCGCGTTGTCGAAGTCCGCCCCCTCTGCTAGGCCGGTAAGCGCCCTCTCCCCTGAATGTTGTAGGAAGAGGTGGCCTGTCGGCCCATACGGGAGGTAGAGCTCCGGCTCAGCTCACCCCCCGCCCCAGCAAGGATGATGAAGATCCTTGAATCTGAGGGCGGGGCAGAGGCCGCAGCCCGGCTTGCTTCTCCCCACCATCGATCTGGGGGTCACCGTCCTGGGTGACCATTGGTGAGGGAATACAGTCGGGCTGCCTGATGAAAATCCTTGAAGCCGAGCGATGGATGAAAGGTGCCAACCTCCGCGAGGTTGCGCTCCTCCAACAACAAGACGAAGGCAACGCGGGCGCTCCCCATCCGGGGGCTCGGAAGGAGGAAGGGCACAATGCATGAGGGGAGTGCGAAGGCGTGGCTACCACCCAGGGGGTCAATCCCTTTTTAAAGGAGACTCTCCCCACTCGCGTCCTCAGGCGTCACGGACTAAGTCTTCACCGACGTGCTCTAGGGTCCTCCCCCTATGACACGGGGGCTGGGTCCCACGCGTCATGCAAGCTGGCCCGTGACAGAAGAAGCCAAACCGCCGCGCGTGGAGCGTGTAACCGCACCGCGGTTACAAGCACTCCTCCACTTTCGCCTAAACCAACGGGTGAAAGGGCGGACCGCCATGCAGGTGGCATGCAACTGCACCACGGGGACACACCCTTTCGACTTCGACGCATCTAGCACGGAGGCCTAGGCCCACACGTCATGTAACCGACGCACCGGTTACTACGTGCGAAAAACCGCACCGCCACTTGCGCCAATACCGCGCCTTCTCGACTACAGAACTGGTGCCGCGACTCGAGGCAACCCTGCGCATGGCCCAACAGTGCCAACCAAGCACATCGGTCACGGGTCAGTCAGCCGCGGGAGAAGGCGCGACGGTCGATATGGCCAAAAGTGGGCCGGCAGTAATGGCGGCAGCAGGCGGGCGGAAGCAGCAGTCAAATCATCTGCAGGCTCACGTCCCCTCCTGGAGCAGCAGGGGAGCCCTCTCCCACGGTGTGAAGACGACACGCCCGTGTTCCGTCCCTCGAACGGCTCGCGCACGCACAACGGCTGCCCCGCGAACCACTCGTCCCGTCACATTAACTTCGCGGCAGGGCATGCGACACCTTTGGCAGGAGAAGCGGGCGACGTTTCACCTCCGCCATGATGACCGCGTCAAAAAAGGTGCGCCATGTCGTTTAAATTCGTATCCTTTTCTCCTTCCCCTTTCTCTCTCTTGCTACAGGGACCGAGAAAGGGGATATTTCGAAAGGGATCCTTCTCTGCGAAGGAAGTGGGCCCCGAGCCCTCCTACTGATCAGGGGTTCAAAGGATGGCCCCTTGGAAGGGTTCGACAGCCGCCCCAGAGCACTCGGGCTTCAGGCTCATTACTGATCAGAGGTTCAAAGGCTGGCCCCTCGGAAGGGTTCGACAGCCGCCTCAGACCACTCGGGCTCCGCGCCCACTACTGATCAGGAGTTCGAAGGCTGGCCCCCCGAAGGGTTCGACAGCCACCCCAGAACGCGCAGAGCGAGGGATGACTCTGGGTACGTCCGATACATGGCCGAGGCTCGGGCTACGGTCCCGAGGTACCCTAGGACATTTCCGAGACCAGCAGGAGCGATTCTGTAACGGAATCCCATCAGAGGGAGGCATCGAGCCCTCGAACCCTATCGAACGGGACCGGGTCCGGCAAATCACCTGCAGGTACTTTTGGAGTGCGCCTCTGGGCCACTAGCTGACCCTTATCGAACGGGGCACGGGCGTCCACTTGGATCACCCGTTAGCAACTCACTGGAGACACCATGTTCGGCGCCCTCCGAGGGCAACATGGCGCTTTCCCCCCTCCTCCTTGCGGAAAGGCGACGAAGGGGCGTATGATAAAAGCCGAGTCAGTCCTTGATCGTCCTCTCGCTCTGTGCAGAGGCTCGGGGGCTGCTCTCGCAAACCCGGCTCCGGCCAAACCGTTGACAGCGTCAACAAACCAGCCCGAGAACTTGGAACCTGACCATGCACCTGGGCTACGATCAGATCGCATGAGGGAACAACCAGACCGGCCGAGGCATCACGAAAGGCATTAAGACCTCAGAGGAGTCAAACCACTCCTCCGAGGCCTCGGGGGCTACACCTGGCGGGTGCGCTCGCGCACACCCACCGAAACAAAATGTAACCGAGAAAGGTCGGTCCCCTTGCAAAAAAGGGCGACAAAGCCTCCAAGCGAGTACCAACACTCCCTTTGAGGGTCGGGGGCTACTGTCGGGGACCATAATTAGGGGTACCCCCAACACTCCTAAACTCGGATGGTAATCACCATCATCACAAGCTGCAAAGCCTGATGGGCGCAATTCAGGTCAAGGCTCCGTCCACTCAAGGGACACGATCTAGCCTCACTCGAGCCCAGCCTCGGGCAGGAACAGTAGACCCAGGCGGATTCACGCCTCGTCCGAGGGCCTCCTCAAGCAACGGGCGCACCCTCGACTCGCCCGAGGCCTAGCTCGGACAGGCTTCGCAGTGAAGCAACCTTGGCCAGATCGCCTCGCCAACCGACCGTATCGCAGGAGCATTCAATGCAAGGATCGCCTGACACCTTATCCTGACGCACGTTCCTCAGTCGGCAGGGCCGTAGTGACCGCAGTCATTTCGCCCCTCCACTGACTGACCTGACAGGAAAACAGCGTCGCCTGCCCTGCTCCGACTGCTGTGCCACCCGCTAGGGTGAGGCTGACAGCAGCCGAGTCCAGCCTCAGGCGCCACTGGAAGCTCCGCCTCGCCTGACCCTAGGGCTTGGCCCCCACCTCGGCCTCGGAAGGTGGTCTCCGCCTCGCCCGACCCCAAGGCTCAGCCTCAACCTCGACCTCGGAAGGCGGTCTCCGCCTCGCCCGACCTCAGGGCGCGGCCTCAACCTCGACCTCGGAAGGCGGTCTCCGCCTCGCCCGACCCCAGGGCTCGGACTCAACCTCGACCTCGGGAGGAATCGCGTCCTTGCCCGACCCCGACCTCGGCCTCAAGAGGAGTCTCCGCCTCGCCCGACCTTGGGCTCGGACCGACCACGCCACAGGGGGTACATCATTGCCCTACCCCTAGCTAGCCCAGGCTACGAGGGAACAAGACCAGCGTCCCATCCAGGCTCGCCTCGGTGACAAGTAATGATGGCTCCCCGCGTGCGCCCATGACGACGACGGCTCTCACCCCCTTACGGAAGCAAGGAGACGTCAGCAAGGTCCCGACAGCCCTGACAGTTGTGCTTCTACAGGGCTCAAGCGCTCCTCCGACGGCCATGACATCGCATGCACAGGGCTCTAGCATCTCTCCGACAGCCACGTTGGCATGTACATAGGGCTCTGGCTCCTCCCCGCTGGACACGTTAGCATATTGCTACACCCCCCATTGTACACCTGGACCCTCTCCTTACATCTATAAAAGGTCTAGGGCCCTCGTACGAGAGGGTGGTCGCGCGGGAGGACGGGCTGACGAACAGGCTCTCTCTCTCTCCCTCGCGAACGCTTGTAACCCCCTACTGCAAGCGCATCCACTCTGGCGCAGGACAACACGAAGTCGCGGTCCCCCCCTCTGTATTCCGTCTCGCGCCAACCCATCTGGGCTGGGGCACGCAGCGATAATTTACTCGTCGGTCCAGGGACCCCGGGGTCGAAACGCCGACAGGAACGGAGCCGTGAGAAATCTATCAAACGTCCCCTAAGTCTACCCCGATTCCTGTTAATCGGGATTCGGGACACACCCTAGCACGCATCTGCACCTGATTTGTATAGCATTGATTATTTTAATCTCCACATATCATCTTCTAAATTTATTTGATCCTCTCAATCTGGGCCTGGTGTAGCTGGATGACTGGGTTCTATGCCGGATCTATAAGAAGGCCAGCCACGTGTCACCGATGGCGTTGTCGAGCCACGTGCCGCCGATGGCGGTGCCGACGCTCTCCGACCACGAGCAGTACAAGCCCTGCGGCTTCGACGAGAACCCGTACGCAGCGACGAGCGCCGCCACGCTCCTTCAAGGCGCGTCGCCGTACCTGGCAATACATGCCGCCACTCTCCTCGTCCGCCCCGTCACGACTCACGAGCCAACTGCTGGTGAACAATGCCAATAGCTTGTCCGGGGAGATCAAGATCCCGTGGATGGATCGATCCACCGGCCTCGACGTCGGCTGCCGGGCATGGCGCAGCTGGCAAGCGCAAGAGGTCATCGGAGGCGAGTACTGGTATACTTTACACACTTAGGCCCTGTTCGTTTGTGTCGGATTGCACCCGGAATCATTCTAGCTAATCAAAGTTTATATAAATTAAAGAAACAATCCGGTTGGGAATCGTTCTGACCCATCAATCCGGCACAAACGAATAAGGCCTTAGGGTTGATTTGGTGACCCGGGATCCCGGGAGGATTAGAGAGGATTGAGGGGGAAATTAGTTTATTTCCCCCTTAATCTCCTCAAATCCTTCCGAGATCCCCTTGTCACCAAATCAACCCTTAAATCTAATTATGCAGTTTTGAGGTCAACTCCTCCAATTTTGCTGCAGCGCGTACGTATCAACTTGAGTAAATAAGCGGCGCCATGGGTACGAGGAGCAGGCACTTCATGTGTTACGAGACAAATTTGCTTATTCTAGCCGCCTGAAATTCCTAGATTTTGTCAGTATCATAGGGAGTGTTGGAGAGGGTGTGACTGACATAGCTCCGGGTGACCATGTCCTTCATGTGTTCACTGGGGAGTGCAAGGAGTGTGCACACTACAAGTCGGCAGAGAGCGACAATACACATATTTTTATGTTATGTATACTTAAGTATAAATAGATTCTATAGGAACGTCAGTTACCTAACTAGTTAGGGTTTATTTTGGAGTAGGTGGAAATAGAGGAGATCAAGAGAGGCTATAATCTCTTATTATTCAATTTTAAATAGCAGTGGATTATAGTCTCCTCAATCCCTTCTTTTAAATAGCAAGCTTCTTTTAAATAGCAAGGGATTATGGCCCAACCATGGATATTCTTCCATTAATTTATATATGCATTTCGAACTGATTCCGTAATGCTGGATTTATGGCATGCCATGTTTTTCTAGGTTGATCGATTCCGTATGAAGATTAGTGCATATACAATGAATGTTTTGAGTTGTGTCTTCGAACGTGTTTAAGAGAGTAAATATAAAAAAATTTGAAGATATGTACCTTGACGAAGACACTTGACGAAGATACTGTGTCTTGGTTCTATGCTTAAGATAAAAAACTAGTTGATTGGTTAATTTAATTTATTAAATATTTTGATTTGTGCAATAAATATTGTAAAATACGGGTTTTAGATATGCTCACTGTATTATATTGTGTTTTAGCCGTGTCTTATATTTGAAGTACCATACAACAATGTCAAGTGTCAGGATTGTACATATCTTTACGCTACCTTCGGTGTTTAACGGAGCTCTGTTACCTCGAGTATCGAACAAGACCGTTGAAAAAGAGACGACGAAAGAATTTAAACTAAAACATTGTTTTAATTTTTTATTCATGTTTTTTCTATACGTAATTTGGAGCTTTATTGTGCCGAGTTTGAATGTAATTGGACCCTACATTTGAAAAATTGTTGACGGTAGGTTTGTGCTAAGTTTGTTAAGGAAATCAAACAATTCCACCAAAATTAAGTCATTTTTTTGCTTTGTATTTTGTACTTGCGGGCAGTATATACTTTGAACATCACTAATGAACAATGCTGTACTGTATACTCCTATCTATTTTTTCCAAAACGCAAAAGATAAAAACAAAAGCTGCTTAATTACTAGATACTACATACGTTATTATCCACATATACATATGTCAAGCGTTTTTGTCCTACCCTAAAACACACCAGGAATAACTTGCTTCACGAATGAAACTATCATGTCCTGCTTCGTGGTGGTCCACATCAGAAGTTCTCCTTGTGGAAGACGAACTTGGTGGTGGTCTTGTGCGAGAAGTCCTGCGACAGGCGTCGGAGCTCCGGCGTGACCTTCTGGTCGCCGCAGTAGAAGACGCCGACGCGCTGGCCCTGGTGGTTGCAGGCCACCCGCTTGAAGACGTCCCGCCAGTTGGGCCGCGCGAAGTGCGTGCGCACCCGCGTCCCGGACACCACGTCGACGCCGCTCTTGGCGTGGTGCAGCGCTTGCAGCATCACCAGCAGCGCCGACCGCGCGTCGCCTTCCTCGTACACGCTGGTGCAGTGGTTGTGGAGCTCCACCACGTCGCCGCGGGCGTCGCGCTCCGCCACCTCGTTCATCACGCCGCGGAACCACTCGAAGGAGCCCTCCTCCCGCGTGCACCAGTAGAAGTACACGCGCCGCGTCATGAACTCCGCCGGCTGCTCTTCGTCTTTGTTGTCCGAGATGTTGTTGAGCACGTCCTTGACGATGCTGATGAGCGGGGTGGCGCCGATGCCGAGACCGATGAGGAGGAGCACGTCGTACTTGCGGTAGTCCTGCGCGGGGGCGCCGTAGGGCCCGTCGATCAGCAGCTTCGGCAGCTTCCCGCCGCCGCCGGCCGCCGTGGAGGACGCGAAGTCGGCCCGCAGGAGGCCGCTCTGGCCGGCGGCGGGCGGCCGGCACACCTGCGCGAAGAGCGCCCTGAAGCTGGCCGTCCAGTCGCCGCGGCACCGGATGTGCATGCTCAGGTAGTCGTCGCCGGGCGCCGAGGTGATGGTGAACGGGTGCCTGCAGCCACGAATGGATTGAGCAACTGATAGATCAACATCCATGGCGCGCGATCTCCGTCGCCGACGCCGGGCCCGGCAAAATAATGACGGAGGCGGGTTTTACCACTCGAAGGGCGAGACCTCGCCGCAGTTGACGTAGATGTACTGCCCGCTCTTGTAGCTGAACCCATGCGGCTTGCTCATGTGAATGGCGATGACATTCCCGGGGTACAGGGCAACCTTCTCGATCCTCACGGTGGTGAGGCCATGGGACCTCAGCGCCCGGAGAAGCCGCTCGCCGGCGTAGAGAAGGATGGGAATGGCGAGGTACATCCATGTCTGAAAATGCGCATTTGTTGTGAGGAACTGAAAGTCACTGAAAAGTTGATTAGAATAAATTCTCAAAGCAAGCTAAGCCACTGAAATGCTTTACCGTCTGTTTGTACCACGTCCTGTTGATGTAGAGGCAGACGCCGTGGACGACGAAGGCGACGTAGACGATGACGAAGAGGTGGTGCGAGTACCAGAACATGTTGAAGCCGCTGAGCCGGCGCAGCGGGTTGCCCTCGCTGAGCTTCCCCCGGCGGAACCACGGGTGCGCCAGCGTGTAGGCGACGGCCATGAGCACGACCATGATGACGCCGGTGATCCCCTCCACGCCCCTGACGAACCACCAGTAGTTGGGGATCCGGCGCTGGCCGAAGTACGCCTTCATGGGCTCGTACGCGGCGGCGCTGGCGTGCAGCAGCCGCGGGAAGTCGCACGTGAGGTGCGTCACGGCGTGCAGCGCCACGCCGACCGCCACGCCGCCGGCGACCACCTTGTGGAAGTTGATGTTGTCGTTGAACGGGACGGCGGCGCCGAGCCTGGTCCGGGACCGCAGCCACGTGATGGTGTTCCGGCACACGGGGAGCAGGATGAGCGCCATGTTGAACTTGGTGGTCTCGGCGCCGCCCTTGGCGACGCAGACGCAGTAGCCCATGACGTCGAACGTGGGGTGGCGCCGGTACGCGAGGAACTTCCAGGTGAAGAGTCCGGCGTTGATGGCCAGCCAGAGCGCCATCACCCAGACGCGCTTCCAGTTGTCCTCCGCGAAGTAGAGCACGGCCCTGGCGCCGCGCCGGAGCGGGCCGTCGTCGCGCGCTGGCGCCAGCCTCTGGCTGATCAGCTGGCTGATGTTGGAGCTGTGCGTCACCAACCTCGTCGGCGCCTGCGACGGCGGCTGCAGCAGCAGCGACTCCAGGTTCGCGATCTGTTTTGTTTGATTGGTTCGGAGGTCAGTGTCAAGCTGATACAGAATTGGGAGGGCAAGCAAACTGCAAAGCAAAGAGTAATAACCTCGATGTAGCCAAGGCTGTCAGGATCGAGCTCCTCCATGATCAGCGCCGTGTACTCGTCCACACGCTCCAGGATCTTGGACAGCTTGTTCGCAGAGGCAGTCAGAGTGAGGACCTGATGGTGCAAGAAATTCAGAAAGTTTAGATTGTTATAACTGAATTGAGCAATGTTTGTTGGGGACCATTGATCCATTTCATCGACTAGTTACATTACCTCCTTGAGCTCCTCCTCAGTGATCTGACCATCGGCATTCTTGTCAACCCTGCAACAAGTTAACAATCAAGCAAGTTCAGACATCAACAGACTTAAAAGTTTCTGAAAGTCGTATCGGAATGCACTTGACTTGACCACTGGTAGCAGAGGAAAAACTGGACTATAGGAGTGGGTAAACCAGTCATGAGTCATGACATACATGTCAAAGAAGGTCTGAAGCTTGGCATCGAATCCTGGATCAGAGAGCTGCTCCCAGAACTCCCGGACCTGATCCTTGGTGAGCACCATTGCCGTGATCCCCCTTCGCCGTGCCAGGGCGTCGAAGATCTGCGCCGCAAACTCCTCGGATCCGACCATCCCTGCAGCAAATGGTTTAGAGAAGCAGTGGAGAGAGAGAGAGAGATGCAAGAAAGAAGAGTGGTGGACGGTGACTCACCGATGCACTGGCCGAATCGCGAGCGGAGGAGGAAGCCGTCGACGGCGAGGCGGTGGAAGCGCTTCTCGACCTCGGGCCAGCCCTCGGTGACGGCGGCCTGGTTGAGGAACTGGAGGCCCCTGAGCGCGGTGACGACGCTCCTGTCGAGCCTGGCGCGGTCGGGGTCGCGGCGGAGCAGCGCCGAGAGCGGCACCGCGGCGCGCTTCCCCGACGCGATGCGGCCGAGGCGCGCGCGCGCTGCCCTGAGCTTGGAGGACAGGCCGCCCCCCGCCCCGCCGGGCGCCGGGCGGTCCAGGAGCGACGCGGCGTCCTGCGTGTCGTCGCGGACGTCGTCCTTGATGGCCAGGACGGCGACGTCGTCGCCGCCGCCGCCGCCGTCCCGGACGTCGAGCGTGACCTCCACGTACTCGTCCTCGTCCTTGAACCGCGTGCTCCGGCGGCTGCCGCTCTTGCCGTCCGTGGACGGGCTCTTGAACGCCGTCGGCAGCGGCGGTCCCGCGCCGCCGCCGCCGCCGCTCTCGTTCTGGTTTGACGACATGGCAATGGATGGAAGGTCCTGCATGGCATTCATTGCGTGAGGCACGCTAGTATGAGAAGGGAAGAATTTAATTAGCAGCAGGAGAAAGAAGAGCAACGCTTGCATCAAGTTCTTGCTCATGCTTCCATCAGATGACGTCGAAGTACTGTATCTAGTAGTGTACTAGTAGCGCATGCAAAATCTAATGAATCTTGGATGTTACGTACGTACGTAGCGGCAAGAGGAGAAATGGCGCCATATTCATATTCTCTGCGGGATTTGCTATCACTTTCCACCATGGGTGGACTGGACCGACGACGGCCATAACAGATTTGTGGAAGGTGACAACAGAAGGTGAGAAAAAAGAGCAGGGACAGCCTCACCTTGCGCAGCGCCGTGGAATCTTGAGGCCGGATGGACGGACAGATAGGGCGTGATCCAATTGTGGGGAGAGGAGAAGGGTGCAGAGCTTCAGCTCCAAGAAGGCAGTGGAGGGAACTGACGGAGAAGAAAGAATGAATGCTGTCTGTGTGCTGTGACCTCTGAGCGCTGCCGCTGAGACGTGTGGATCGTGGAGGATATATATATAGTATAGATAGACAACGCAAATAGAGCTGCAATGCAATAGGGCACGTACACAACTACACACAACACAACTTGGTTACCAGTAGGGCCCAGGACTGGATTTGGTAGCTGTGCTTGTGCTTGTGCAGCAGCAGTCCAGGCGTCCAGCTACGAGGTGCCATGGATGGGGACTTGGACGGGTCTGGGTCACCGGGACAGTTTTCTAGAGCTGCTGGGTGAGGGACAGACGGCAAAAGGCCAAAGGGACGGACGACGCAGCATGATGATTGATTGAAGGGCGCGGCGGGCGGTGTGACTGTGATGAACAATTGAACAGCTGGTGAGGTGATACAGGGGGCGGCCCCAAGGTTAGGGCTGCAAATCCGCCGGCAGCCGCGGGGGACGACGACTGCCGTGCAAACCAGTGAAACCGCTCACGCTCTGCCGGTTTTATTAGGAGCACTCGGCGGCGGTGCCGGTTCTGCTCTGCCTTTTTTTTCCTTTTAATTACTTATATATATTATACTCCAGTACTCAGTAGTCAGTACTCAGTACTGTATAGGTTTGGCTAATGACCAGGCTTTATGGGTTGGGTTCCACGTGAACCCCTAAGGCCTGTTCGGTTGTACCGGAATAAGTCAGGATTCATTTCAGCTCATCAAAATCTATATAAATTAGAGAAGTAATCCGGCTAGGAATTAATCTGGGGCTTCAATCTCAAACAATCGAATAGGGCCTAAGTTGTTTCAAGTGCATACAAGTTAGTTGCCTAAACAATAATCAGCATTTAATATAATAGGAGATAGGAGCATAAAATACTTGACTTTTTTCGGGGGGTTTCGAGGTCCTCAAAAGTGGGGCCCTCAGGACACCTGCGTCACTCCGAGTCTACTCTCGTACATATAGCAAACATGGGCACAAAAATAAGAAACAACACATCGATCATGAAAATATGCTACAAAATGGTCCTATGATTATTCTAGACATTTCTTATAATGTATTTGAGACCATAACCAATTAATTTGGATTTAAAAATGGATTATATACGAATTTTTATTCATTTTACAACTACCAGGGGCATATAATTAATTATCTATAGCTTCTAGGGTCTAAAAAGTATACTTTTGACCCTAGTTATAACTGGTGTGGAGTCCAAGTTTATTTTCGAAAAGTCTAAGGGCTCTTTTGCAAACTCGTTTTGTGACCGTTGGCTGACCAAGCGCTGAACGGTATCCATGAATACCAGTCATTGGATCACACGTGTACACGCTAGATTAAACATGGCTCTATGTGCGAGACGCGCATGCGACACTGAAGGCCTCCGCGATGGGGAGATTGCCGGTGAGCTTACGCCGGCTGGCAGAGGAGAGGGCAATGATTTTGATGGTTTCGATGATTCTTGAGACAATGTTATATTTGAGAAATTTTATTGCCAAAAAATATATTTGTATATGACTCGTTATCCATAGCAAACATATAGATTACCCAACCCAAGGGTGAACATGTTACATGTCTTCTCGCACAGAAACACTCATCTCTGGAGCTGACTGGAATCTTCTTGCCAAAACGACTCAAAAACTCTAGAGTAGAGCTGCTCATTCCTGGAGTTTTAGAGGAAAGTTGATTCAGGGTAGAATGGAGCTATATCAAACACGCTATAAAAAGCTCCTCTTAATTTAGTACCGAGCGTTGTAACCGGAATTAAAGATTGCTGCCTTTAATTATTAGTTTTAGTTGTCCAGCACCAGCTGAGAATTCGATATTGTAGCAGGCTTGTTACAGCGGTAGTGATCATCCATTCTCCAGTAACGGATCATTGGACACGATGGTTGGTGGGTTTTCTTTCTTGAAACAATGAGATAAGCTTCTAGGTCGACTCGTGTAAAAAAAAAAAAAAAATGAAACGCGTCCAGCTGAATGGAGCCAAGCTGATATTATTACGAGTCCTGCTCTGGTAAACCACTACCCCATTCTAAAATGCATGGACCAGTAGAGAACCAACGTGCTCGTCGCTATCGCCCGCGCGGTTAAGTTTACCAACCAACAACTTGGGCTACTCTACGTGCAAATGGCATGCATGTATGCATGCATTCTACGGTTGCGGAAGTTGAGACCTCAAACTTAGGTTTTTAAATGGTTATTTAATGTTCCAATATTTTTTATCTCTTCATAATAATTATAGAAAACATTGGTTTCGATTTTTTAGTCTATAGTAAATTTATGAATATTTTGATGATGTATTTTTTAGATATATATACAAGTTTTTTTTGTCTGTGTCGTATTTGGACTGACACGGCACAATCATTGGTCTATCGTGCTTCAGACCAGACCGAGTCTAGCTTTTAATATCTAGGTACGGCACGATCTAGCTTAAAATTATTTCAGGTCATACTGGACCGAAAATGTTAGCCTCATGGATCCAGACCATACCGCTACGGTACGGTACGGTCCAACTTTCAGCTATAGAGCCATGCACAAAGTAACAAAGGCTGGGAAATGGGATGGGAAACCGGGCATGCGTCCCCCTGTTTCTGATCAAATCATAACATCTCAATGCTGTCCACCACCCGTATGGAGCTGCCATGGGAATGCTGCACACCGGCCGCGTGAAGACCGCAGCCAGAGCACATGCGAATATGCGATGCGAGGGACACGACTCAACAAGAACACCACCGAATTCTTTTTTTTTTCCGGCACCGTGGTCTCGTTCGTCTAGGTAACACGGTACTACAGGTCATGCGTCAAGAACAGAGGTTAGGCTGTTTCGAGCGGATCTCGTGTAAAATATTATTTTTACTCTAAACTGCAATATTTATATAGTAAAGTTTAAAATAAAAAATAAGATGCAATATATAATTTCTAAGCTAATGGAGATAGTCTTAGATAATGTAAGATGACACTGTAGAGCATGGCGTCAAAAATAAAGGTTAAAACTAGCATGATTGACGACGTGATGCTAAAATAGCAGGCCACGTTCTACATTGCTGAGCCTTGATGCCGTAAATTATGGTATCTTTTTAAATTTAGTTAGCTCAAAATATTTTATTGTGTCTTAACCACTTGAATTTTTTTACTATAATTGGACACTAAAGTTTTATAAAACTCTAGTGAATAAGTTATATTAAAATGCCAGTGGATAAGACATAATAAATATGTAGAGGTAGCTAAAATAAAAGGCTCGACACTATACGATTTATTGTGCCGGGACTTGGACTCACACTCGGTGTCACAGACCATGATATCGAGCCATGATGCCGAGCTCTAGCCACGCATGCACATAAAGAGGTGTTACCTTGGTTCTATAAAACATGACGCGAGTAGTCTAAAAATGACTTTACTTCACCTACAGGTATAAGTGTAATTTTTTTTGACGAAAAGATCTAAAATAAGAACAGACATGAACATGCTGCATGGCTAAGGTTGGGGCTGCACCAGGGTACACAATTTCATTTTGGGTGATCCAAATTTCGTTTTGTTGATCATAATTTGAGTTTTGTATTTATATATATTGAATTGAAAGAAAATTCTCTCTATAACTAGAATAGTGAGACTAATGCTTTTATCTAAGTAACTCATGTAGTCTCACTAGTAGAGAATAAGTTTCTCTTTGGAAGTGCGCAATATAACATAAAAAGAAAAATCAATTCAATGACTTATGTTGTTGTGCTTCTTGCTTATATTGGATATGATTCTTCTGCATTCATCGCTCTCCATGATTGAATTAGATTTGTTCCCATTATCTTAAAGAATTAACTATGCTTGTTTCATAAGTTAAAACTAAGCATATATCATGGAATAATCTAGTTCATAATATAAAGTTTCCATGCTTTAGTAATCTATTTTCCATTTCTTATCAAAATGATTACACAAAGGGAAACTAGTGCTTGTGTTACTAATGACATATCTCTTGAGCTTACTTATGAAAATCTACAAGAGAGTAAGTGCAAGCCGCAAGCCTCAAGGGTTGCTCTTCACCCAAAGGAAGAAAGGTAAAAACAAAGGTATGGGAACTCATCTTCTTAATCAAATATAGTTCCCATCAATGATTATTTACTCTAAATTCTACCTATGTGAAGAATAGATTCTTTATTAAACTTAAGTCAGCTAAATGTGCATTCAATCTCATTATCTTAAAATACACTTGTCCATTAGAATCTAATTCATGCCTTTGCTATATCTGTTCTCATATTGATATGCTTTTAAGTCATGATAATAAATTCAATATGAAGAAGTAAAATTCCTATGATTGATCAAGATATTTAAAAGGTGCTTATTCCTCTAATGAGCACTAATGTTGAGGATTTTACTTCATGTCTGTGTGACTTGTGAATGATGAATTGTTTATATTCCTTATCTAAAAGAAATCATTCTTCATCATATACTCCCTTGTGCTATTAACATCTCTCTTGAGTATTTTCAATAAGTTTGGAAGGAAAAAGAGTAAACTATAAAGGGAGGACACTCAAATGAAAAGGGAAGACATCAAGAGCAACAACACCTACTTGGACAATAAGATCTTCAAAACAATCAATGGTGTGGTTGTAAGCATTCTAAATCCTTTTCATTGTGAGAATAACTAGGCATAAGTTATTTATTGCAAATCTTATAAGCCTTGATCAAGATGAATAGTGCTTCTCCCTATTTGTCTTTAAAAGTGAGTGCATCTATCCAATTCATTCAATTTCTTGATGCATATCTCTAGGGGGGGCCTATTTCTATATCTTGATTATATTGAGACTAATTCTTCATCTTAGTAATCTCACATAGTCTCAAGTATGAGAATACGTTTCTCATGAAGTATGCTTCTACATTTCAATCCATCTTGGTAAAATATTGTCACTTTTATCAAGGATTGTAACTTTCACTATTAAAGTAGCATATTTACTGGATTCTCCTGTTTTTAAGCTTATATGATAATCTAATGCCTATGTTGTTCTTTTGATCGCATCTGTTGTTTGTTTGATCATTGAATAACTTCAATTAACACTTATGTTTCTTAGTGCCTTATATGATTTCAATTGATATCTCTCTTGATATGCACTAAGTTAAAAGGAGAATTCATGATATATTTATGCAATTTGTGATCTACTTGATATATATTATAACAATGACTTAGAAAAGGATCACTAGTTGTAGAACCCTCTCTTGTGCAAAATATTTCCATACATTGTCTTGAATATAGGTCTTAAAGTAACTAAGACTAAGGACAAAGCACAATGAAGAGAGCGTCTCTATGTGAAGGTACAAAAGGGTAAAACTACTTCCTCTCATTTTTACATGTACCTAAATCTTCCTTTTCTATACATTCCTCGCTTATCTTGTATAAAAGTAAGAGAAAGCATGTCTAGGCAATAGCCCTGCTTCATACCTAGTTTAACTTATCAAACATTCATTCTTGCATCTTTGTTAAAACTGGGTGAAGTAATTTTATTGTCAAAGAGCTTAAAGTTTAACCTTATAACGAGGATAAGCTGCCTTTGTTCCAATGGTGGATGGTCCTTAAGCCTCTTTGAAATCCTTAAGGGTAAATGCTTAAGATGTTTTCAACATGCTTTCATAAGTGCATAGTCTGTCATGAGCATCACACTTTTATTATGACACATTGCACTTCACAGGTTCTATAAAGATATGTTCTCATTAACCTAATTATGTGCACTTGGCATTTAAGGCCAAAATTTGTATTCCTCTCAACGCACATATTTAGGGGGAGCAATCTATATTATATAGAACTGTTTAAGCTTAATTGACATATCCTTTTAATCATGTCTCTTTTCTTTGGTACATTTGCACATTTCCTATCTCTATTGTGCCAAGGCTAAGACTAATATGTTTCCATGAGCATCTCGTGTATTAAGTCTTAGATTGAAAGGGAAATGGAGTATTCGGCAAAGACATCGCTTCCACTCTACATCTTCTGTATTATCCTTCCATGCCGGTATTCCGTTAGCCCTCCAATTTGGTATAATCTTCACTCATATATTGTTTGCCAAAGGGAGAGAGAAAGTAAAAAGGGCTTATATTTCACTCACAAGTATCCATTTTTGGCGATTCATGCCAAAGGGGGAGAAAGTATTAGCCCAAAGCAAAAGGACCGCACCATCACCAATTTCAAAAAAAAATCAATTTGTATTTAAAGAAGTGTTTTCAAATTAGTATCTTATTTTGATATAATTTCAAATTGGTATAACCCCTTTCAAAACTTATATCCAAAACCCTCTTGAACACTAAGAGGAGAATTTGATTAAGGGGGAGTTTTGTTTAGTCAAAGGAAAAGCATTTGAAACAGGGGGAGAAAATTTCAAATCTTGAAAATGCTTCTCAAAATCTTATTCATTTACCTTTGACTATTTGCAAAAAGACTTCGAAAAGAATTTACAAAAGAATTTGCAAAAACAAAACAAGTGGTGCAAGCGTGGTCCAAAATTTTAAATATGAAGAAAGCATCCATGCATATCTTATGAAATGTATATTGGTTTAATTCTAAGTAACCTTTTGCACTTCCTTATGCAAACTAGTTCAATTATGCACTTATATATTTGCTTTGGTTTGTGTTGGCATCAATCACCAAAAAGGGGGAGATTGAAAGGGAAATAGGCTTACACCTTTTCCTAAATGATTTTGGTGGTTGAATTGCCCAACACAAATAATTGGACTAACTAGTTTGATCTAGATTATATATTCTACAGGTGTCAAAGGTTCAACACAAACCAATCAAAAGAACAAGTTAGGCTTCAAAAGAAATGAGCAAAAAGGAAATCGAAGTATGCCCTGGTCTGGCGCACCGGACTGTCCGGTGTGCCACCGGACAGTGTCCGGTGCACCAGGGTGAATCAGCTCAAACTCTTCAGCTTCGGGTTTCCCTGGCGCAGCTCCGCTATAATTCATCGAACTGTCCGGTGTGCCACCGGACTGTCTGGTGCACCAGCGGAGCAACGACTATCTGCACGCAATGGTCGACTCTGCAAAGTGAACAGTGCAATTCAGATGTCAGAGCAAAAGGTCAGAGGGTCCGGTGCCACATGAGGACAAAGCCTCCAACGGTCGACCAGCTCCAAGCCCTAACTACAAGATGACGTGGCGGCGCATCGGACATTGTCCGGTGGCGCACCGGACTGTCTGGTGCGCCCATCGCCAGCAGCCTTCCCCAACGGCTACAATTTGGTTGGTGGCTATAAATACCACCCCAACCGGCCACTTCAAGGTGTGGGAGCTCAAGCAACATTCCAAGTCATATAGTTGACATACTCAAGCCCTCCCAACCACCTCTATTTATTGATCCATCCTATACATAAGATTTAGACCACTACAAACCACACAAGTGCCACAAAAGAGAGAGCAAGCAAAAGAAAGCCTCTTGTGAGAGTTTAGCTCTAGTGCCTTGTGAGATTCATTGAGAGAAAGTGTGTGCTACATCTTGCGTTCATTTGTGCATGGAGTTTTGACTCCCATTGAACTTCCTCCAAAGTTTTGGAGGCTTGTAAAGCTAGCAAGAGACACCTAAGCTTGTGGTGATCCTTGCGGGGTCTTAAGTGATCCTTGAGAAGAAGAAGAGCTCGCCGATCTTGGGGATCGGTTGAGAGAGGGAAAGGGTTGAAAGAGACCCGTCCTTAGTGGACTCCTCAACATGGACTAGGCCTTTGAGGGTCGAACCTCGGTAAAACAAATCACCCGTGTCTCATGTGTTTATTGCTTGTGATTTGTTTGTTCTCTCTTTCTAAGTTCTCTTGCACTACTCTTTGCTAACATTATTTTGTGTTGCTTCAAGTTGAATTCTCATTTAGAGAAGCAACTCCTCGCAAGAAAGAACTTGTGTTTATCTTCTTCTTAACTAAAGCCCTCTTGCATTATTCTCCACTAACATTTCTAATAGTATTGTTATTGATTAAATTCCGTACTCTTTGAAAACAATACTCATTGCAAGCCAAAGGTTCTTAGTTTTATACTCCGATAACTGTAAATCTTGTTCTAACCACTAATCAAGGGATCTAGTTGGGGGATAAAGTTTTAATTTTTAGGTTTCGCCTATCCACCCCCCTCTAGGCGACTTTCAAGAAGCAACACCTTGCAAGAAAGAATTTGTGTTATTCCTCTTCTTTATCTAAGTCCTCTTGCTCTCTACTCCATAAACTTATTAGTTGTATTGATTTGCTAATTCCGCATTCTTTGAAAACAACACTCTTTGCAAGCAAATGACTTAGTTTTACACTTCGATAATTGTGCATCTTGTTCTAACCACTAATCAAGGGATCTAGTTTGGATTTAGAGTTATAATTTTCAGGTTTCGCCTATCCACCCCCTCTAGCCGACTTTCAATTGGTATCAGAGCTAGGCACTTCATATTGAGTCTAACAACTCGAAGTGATGGCTCGAGGAAGATCCCAAAAGAACAAGAAGACACCTTCGAAGAAAATCAAGGAGGTAACTCTTGAGATTTTACTTAATGATTGTTCTAATTATGCTTCATGGTCTACTAGTGTGATAAATGCTTTTAGGACCATAGACCCATGATTAGAACAAATTCTAGATAAGAGTATTATACCCTCTAATTACGATAAGAAAAATATTTCCGAGGAAGATCAAAGATGTATACGCTTAAATTATCTTGCTTTTGACATCTTAGGTAATTCACTTAGCAAAGAAGATTATCATGCCTTCATAATAAATCTCTACTACTACTTAAGTCCTTAGTGTAGACGTCCACAACACCAACGGTGCACGGTTCTGCCATCTATCCCAGCTTGGAAGGTTCCCGAGATCCCCACCTCCCTACGCCGATCCGCCCCTCGCGCGACGTCTCTCTCGCTGCATCCTTCCGTAGTCTCCTCCCACAATCAACGCGTCCTCGCCTTACCATGCCGACCTTGCCCCGGCTCTCCATGGAAGGTGCGACCTCTGCACCCAACTCTCCAGGGAAGGCGCGGTCTACTCTCCATGGCCTCCCGCAATCAACGGTCTCTCGCCCCACCACGACGCCCCTGGCCTGGCTCCCCATGGAAGGCCGTGGAAGGTGCGACCGAGCCCCAGCTCAACATGGAAGGCGCGATCCACTCTCCTCGCCCTATCATCGGCGCCCACTATCCATCGAAGAGTCCCGCCTTCCCAGCCCCCTTCCCCACAGATGGCCGGCGAACCCATCGCCACCGTGCCATCGGGGCCCGACTCCGCGGCGGAGGCCAACCGCCTCCTGGCGCTGGCCGAGTCGGAGCTCTCCGTGGGCAGGCTCCGAGCCGCGCGCAGGCACGCCCTCCGCGCTGCCCGCCTGTACCCGATCTCCCCGCGTGCCCCGGTGGTGGCCACCGCCGCCAACGTGCTCCTCGCCGACGCCTCCTCCCACCACGCCGTGCTGCTGCTGCCCGAGCCCGACGACCCCGATGCCTCGCCGCTCTCCACCTCCGAGCTCCGCCGCCACTTCAAGTCGCTCGTCAAGTCCCTCCGCGTCGGCCTCGACGCCGCCACCGCAGTCGCCTACCCCTTCGTCGTCGCCGCCGCCGAGGAGGTACTCGGCCGCGCCACCGAGGCCTACGACGCGCTCACCGCCCCTGCCCCTGGGACCTTCTGGACCGCCTGCGCCGGGTGCCGCCTCCTCCATGAGTTCGAGCGCAAGTATGTGGGATACTGAGTGCGATTAAGGTTCATCAAGTGAAATTTAGATACTGATCGAGTGCGATTTCTGTTTCAGCTCTAGAAATTGTTGATCAATTAATTGTGGGGGAAGCGTCTCTACTTCCTTCCCGGTTGGTCAAGGCAGACAAGCGGTCGTCGGTCTGGTATCCCCTTCCTGTGTCCTCTCTCCTCTGTGTAGATGGCGAATTCGTGGAGTCCGAAGAATCTGAATGTTCTCGTGTTCTTTACATAATCCCTTGCCAATTATGGCAAGTTTTGTTTGCTCCATTTGTTTTATAGTATGATGATCTGGATCTGATGAGCGCATTCAAATTCTTTTGCCCACCTGCCGTCCCTCTTTTTCTACCGTCTGTCCGTGCATCGGAACTGCTGGATCTATCACGATCTTGTTTGTCAATCACATCGCAAATACACCCAACTTTTGTTTGTGGCGGGGGGGGCTACATCGGAACTCAGGGACATTAAGCAATACGACAGCAGCAACGCATAAAAGTTTGGCACATGCATTGATTCAGAGTTTCAGACAAGAAATTCAGAGTCTATCGGAACTCAGGGACATTAAGCAATACGACAGCAGCAACGCATAAAAGTTTGGCACATGCATTGATTCAGAGTTTCAGACAAGAAATTCAGAGTCTAACCCCATACTTTTTGTGTGATTTTATTCATCCTTTCTGTCTGTTTCCTTTTCTCTCTTAAATGTTCATTCTTCTTGCTGCCCCAAACATGCCCTAACTGTGTTACACCTTTCTCCAAATCTCACTTTTTTATAGAAAAAAACAAGACCTACGACTCGACCTAGAACTGAGATGTGTTCTAGAAATGGAAAAATGGTTAGGCTCAATGAACTTTGTATCTAGCCGTGTTAAACACTATACTTGAAATTTTTATTTGACCATGCTATTTAAGGGTCAACAGAAACATGTTCCGGTTCCCCCCAATTTACAAGTAATATGTACGTCAGGTGTGTTCAGATTCTCTTTGCAACGCACGGGAATCAAGTTGAAGTAGTGTTTTCTTGGCAGATGTTCGCCTTTAGGACATTGCTGCGAGGTACTGCTACAATATTGGGGATTACTTCATTCCTTAATCATCTAATATTTTTTTCATTGTCTCTGCATTTCTTTCTGTAGGGGAATCGGATATGCCACAGGCTGCGTGATGTTATTGTGGGGGAACGTTGTGACCGATATGTTCTCTACTAATCTCGGTACCAAGCTTTGACTTCACCTTTTCATTAGATGCAACTTCAGAAGCCCGTGAAGACCATCTACCTCATTGATCTTGTTACCCACCAGATATAAACTCTGATAATTTTGTTATATGCAATGATGTCAAGATATGGTTAGGCACTGATACTGCTCTTTATCTAAGCTTTCATGCAGGCTCCTATCTCCTTCACATTTTATTCCTTTTGTTATGAGGCACACATGAATTGTGTATTTCTAGGAGTATTGAATTAATTGTACCAGCAATCGTCTTTTGTGTGTATTAGTTAGGTTGTGCATTTGTTGGGAAATGCCATAATTCTTTGGAGTTTCTATGTATCACCATATCAAATTTGTTTTCCCCAATCAGGGAACTCAATTGGTAAGCTTTTTTTATTATTAGCTCAACATTAGTTATTAATGGGATATTGTATGATGTTTTCTTTCTTTTCTTTTGCAGTTGTACTGCTCATCTCTTTCGAGAAGATCACACTGTCGCATTTCTAATGTTTGGAGCTTTCTTCACAGTGCGAGTAATAGCAGGAGATCTTTCGATATTGGAATGGCTTTGATGTCTCATTCCTTTTATGTGGTGTTCTTTTTTTGGCAATGAGCACAAAAACAAGGATATTGACCAGAAGGACATTGTCAATGTCATGCCATGTTGCATGCCAACAAATTTGAAGTATGCAAAAATGTTATGCAATGTCATGCTTTTTCGCCTGACTTGTTTTTTTGTTACTTGTCAGATTTCATCATGATCATATGGAAAAATGTTATGAAGATTACTGAGCAGCTCGGCAAAACAGGTGACTAAACATAGGCACTCAAGAGTGGGCTCTCCTCTCGTGCGACCGCAGCAGCCAGCCATGGTCTGGCCCCAGCAGCTATAGCAGGCAACAGTCCCCACCCGACTTTCCCGGCACCCAGCCCCAGTAGCTGTAGGCAGCGGCAGCGCAGTCGCCTGCCAGTGCCCTCCGCTCTCCCAGCCACCCTCCAGACAAGTACGCTTATATGTTCTTAAAAAACTCTTCACTATATCACAAAGCTCCAAAACACCACATTGTTATTGATCTTCCAATCAGTCTTATCATATACTAGCTTAAATTTTCTGCGTTTTCCTGATTGAATAGCCATTTGGTCCCTTGCTGCACTTTTTCAGCCAGTAATTGCTACATTTCTTTCCACTTAGGAAGTTCTCATTATATTCATCAAGTGATATTTTACCCTCTTCATATGGAACATGATAATGACTAGCCGCTACATTTTAGTGCAGGTTTTCATAATTTCTTACCTTTATATCTACATTTTAGATTTCCTCCCTTTTGACACTACATTTTAGCTGCTCACTCGGAAGCTTTCCATCCCTGCTGAATTACTCAGCCCATACAGGTAAATGCATGCCTTTACTTGCCTGAAATGCATTGTCTTTCTTTTCAACCGTGAATGTGAATTGGATCCATCATTCATGTGCACACACAAGGCTGGTTTGAATTTGGAATGCACTGTTGTTCTGCCTGTGATCCACTTGGTGGTTTTTATTTGCGTTCACATATTAAAAAATATATTATACCCTGATTCTGATTCAAACTTTGGTTAGACCTGGATTTGTTGATTAGTTTCCGTTGTTGTGATCTGTTGAACAAACTATAGGTTAGGTGAGTTATCAGATTCTTAGATCTGTCCTGTACGTCTGATCTCTACCATGTTACAAACATCTGAAACTTAATAATAGTCACTACTACATTCACATCTGCAATTGCTGGTATGACCAGGATCCGTCCACCCTCATTATCGACGATGAAGCGACACCCAATTCTAGGCGCGGACGAACGATGGCGCCCTCGTGCGGGATATCGGGCTGAGTGATGAGACACTGATGTTATTGGGGTTTCAGGCGCGCCTGACCGCTCCCACTCCTAGGCCCAACATGTCTCTCCGACGCTACCTACCGGTGCCGGTGAAACGCAAACTTAAAATCGTGCATTGCAAGATGTTGCCTTCTCTTTATGTCTCCTCTACTCTACGCCTATGAGCTTTCTTTGTTTCTAACTTTTTCTGTGGTTTCGCTTTCAGCAAGCTCAAGCGGTCAACAGATCAACTTAGACGAAATGCGGATGCATTGGAAATATTGAGGAAGACCAGATTCCCTCATGTTCATGGAGCAGGTGAAAAGAAGTCACCAGAGACAATTCTGGATCATGAGACTATGAGAGGACTTTGGCAACAAATGTTCAGTTTGGGTTTCTCTGGGTGGTTCTATGATACTTTATAATTTCTTTTGGCTTATGTGTCATATCAGTAGATATGAAAATAGCTAAGCGTTGTCAATAATATTAGCTTCCTTGTTTCTTGTTAACCTAAGATGACTGACCTATTTCACTTGTTTTTCTAGCTGTGGTAGTAGGTCATTAGAGTAGTTCCCTTCAATCCTAGCACTTAGCCATGTTGTAAATGGTTTATTTCTATTGTGAATCGTGTTTTTCTTTTTTACTGGTGGGGTTACTGGAAAATCTGGACGTATCCGCGAATGGTGGAGAAGCACACAAAACAACAATTATATGCAAAAACTAAACAATTATACGAATTTAGTACCTTGATAATCACATTGATTAGAGTCCGTTTGTATTTATATTAAAACATAACTGCTTAGGAGGTGTATGAGGAGGATAACGAGATGTGCAATGCGTGCAACAGTAAGTAGACTACCATCACTTGGTTGCTCTTCAAGTGTGCAAGTGTGCCTATGGACTGTATGGTTCTTTGATTTTTGTTGTTCGCTGAGGTGTAAAGTAGGAAGAAAATGCGGCCCTGACCCTGCAAGTGGGAAATGTATCGTTTTTACTGCAACTGAAATATGCGGTGTTCTTTTTTATGCACTAATATTTTGTTGAATATTTTGTATACCGTTGCAACGCACGAGCATATACCTAGTTATAATGAACATATTCCTGATGTGCATGATATTTGGACTAGAATTAAAAATAAATTTGATGAGTCCAAACATGATAGTTCATTTTATGCTTCTACTTCCTTTAGTCCTTGTGAAACTAACCCTTTGAAGGAAGAAGAAGAAAATGAATGTTGGAGAGCAAATGATGAATCCACCTCTCCAAAAGGTTTGTCTTCCCATTTCGATTCCCACATATGTTGTGTGGCTAATGAAAATGATAGCGGAAGCACAAATGAAGATGAGGAGGATGAAAGAAGCTTCATGCGACTCTATGCTCATCTAAGCCAAGAAGACAAGGCGGTCATGCTCAAACTTCTAAAAAGAGCAAGAGAGCAAAGCGAAGCTCTTCAAATGCTAGAAGATGTTATCGCCACAAAAAGCCAATGCTTTGAAGAGTTGACTAAAGAACATGATGAGCTAAAGTGCTCTCATGTTGACTTGGTCCAAAGGTATGAGATTATTTCAATTGAGCAAGATAACTCTTTATATTGTGTCGCTCAATTGGTAACTAGGAATGTCGTGCTTAAGGACCAAGTAGAAAAGCTAAAAATTAAAAATCTAGCTTTTCAAGAAAAACATGATATGCTTCTATGTTCTCATGAAAATCTTATGTATGATCATATCATGTTAAACATTGCTCATAAGGTTGTGATAGAAAACTTAAAATCCCAACAACCTCACTCATGCACATGTATTCAAATTGAAACTATATTACCATGTGCTAATGCTTGTTGTCCGTCGAAAAGCAAATCCTCCTTTGAACTAGAATTTCCAGGAATAAAAGATGATACATGTCAAAAGCTCGAGGATGAAAATGAGAGGCTAAGAATGAGCTTGACACAACTAAAAGGGAAGTGCACTGCTCAACCTTCTCAAGATAACTGTGATTACATAGTGAAGAAGCTTGAGACGGGAACAACCGTGGCATGCACAAAATCCCTTGAAGAAAAAGTCAAGGACTTGAGGATTTTCAATAGGAAGGAACAAAAGAAGAAAAATCAATACCTCTACCAAAAGTCGCAACCATGCCTCCATACAAGGTAACATCCAAGGTAATAATCAAGCCACACTTCACACTAAGAAAAGTAAGAATTGTAGTGAATGCTATGAAAATGGGCACTTGATTAGGTCATGTCCCTATATTAAAAAGAATGGCTTGATTATTAATAAGGATGATAAACATTGTTTTAGATGCTCTGAGAAGGGACATATGGTTAAGTCATGTCCCTATGTAAAACATAAAGGCATAGTTTTAGAAAAGAAAATATTTACTAACCATGTAGCAAGCAAGAGACAAGGAAAGAAGAATTCCTCAAAACATGAAGATCGCCTTTGCTACATATGCCGAAAGAAGGGACACCTATGCAAGGATTGTCCCATTGGTAACTATTTCGCTCCTAGCTTGTCAATTGATTCATATATAACTAGGCAACCCAAAATTGCAACTTGTGCTAGAAAGGTAATAAGTTTACCAAGTGCTAGCACAAAGGACATTTGGGTTCCTAGATCTTTGTTGACTAACCTTGATGGACCTATCAAGAGATGGGGACCAAAATATGCTTGACAAGTTTGGCAGGGGAAAGGGAGATGATATGAAGCTTTGGGGTGCTTGAGAGAGTCAATTCAACTCTTATTAACTCAAGCTATCAATCTTACAATGATCTATATATCCAAGATTGACCCAAAGTTATTTTGAATTGTTATGTCTAAAACTCATATCATCTCGGGAAAGATATTAATGTTGTAGGAAATAAAGAATTATCCTGTGCGGAAAATCAAGGCCTACAACATGGAGCAAAGCCAAATGATGGTAACATTTATGCTTTTAAGTGCAAGTACATTCAATTATCATTTCTCTTGTGTCTTGTGTAGTCACATAGAAAATAAAGCACTTAAGAATATTGTCAAATAATATCACCATTCTATTATGGCAATCTACATGCTTTAAAATTATTGTAAGTACCTCATGGCATGTTTTACATTAATTATCCTATTATTGCCATGTTCTAGACATAGAGACATATTCCATGCTCTTAAAAGAATAAGGTGTCATATAGGGAATTCAAATACTTAGGACACCTATAAAGGGAATATCTCTTTATGACTAGAATTGTGAGACTCTTTGACCTAAGTAGTCTCACTTAGTGAGAATAAGTTTCTCTATGGAAATGTGTAATCTAATATGAAAAGAAAAATCAATCCAATGATTTATGATGTATTTCTTCTTGCTTAAATTGGATATGATTCTTCTACATTCATCGCTCTCCTTGTTATGAATTAGATTTGTTCCCATAATCTTAATGAATTAACTATGCTTATTTTATAAGTTAAAACTAAGCATACATCATGGAATAATTTAGTTCATAATATAAAGTTTCCATGCTTTAGTAATCCACTTTTCATTCCCTGCCAAAAATGATTACAAAAAGGGAAACTAGTGCTTGTGTTACTAATGACATATCTCTTGAGCTTACTTATGGAAATCTACAAGAGAGTAAGTGGATGTTTAAAGCCACAAGCCTCAAGGGTTGCTCTTCACCCAAAGGAAGAAAGGTAAAAACAAAGGTATGGGAACACATCTTCTTAATCAAATATAGTTCCCATCAATGGTTATTTACTCTAAATTATCATATTCTACCTATGTGAAGAATATATTCTTTATTGGACTTAAATCAGCTAGATGTGCATTCAATATCGTTCTCATAATTGCACTTGTCCATTAGAATCTAATTCATGCCTTTGCTATATCTGTTCTCATATTGATATGCTTCTAAGTTATGATAATAAATTCAATATGAAGAAGTAAATTTCCTATGATTGATCAAAAATGTTTAAAAAGTGCATATTCCTCTTTTCTAATGATGTGCACTAATGTTAAGGATTTTACTTCATGTCTGTGTGACTTGTGGATGATGAATTGTTTATATTTCTTATCTAAAGAAATCATCATTTATCTCCCTTGTGTTGCTAATATCCCTTTTTAAGTATTTTTATAAGCTTAAAAAGAAAAGGGGACAACTACAAAGGGAGGACACTCAAATGAAAAAGAAGACATCAAGAACAACAACACCTACTTAGACAGTAAGATCTTCAAATGGTCAATGGTGTGGTTGTACGTATTCTAAACCTTTTGATTTTTAAAGAATACCAGGCATAAGTTGATTATTGGAAATACTACATGCCTTGATCAAGATGTTCATAGAATTCCCCTATTTTTCGTTAAAAGAAATGAGCATTCAAATTCTTGATGCATACCTTTAGGGGGAGCTTCATTTCTATATCTTGATCATATTGAGACTAACATTTTCTCTTAGTAATCTCATAAAGTCTCAAGTATGAGAATAAGTTTCTCATGAAGTATGCTGCTTCAATTCAATCCAATTTGGTAAAGTAATATCACTTTTATCAAGGATTGTAGCTTTTATTGTTAAAGTAGCGTATTTATTGGATTCTCCTATTTTAAGATTATTTGATATTCTTATGTTGTTCTTTTGATCGCATCTGTTATTTGTTTGATCATTGAATAACTTCAATTGACACTTATGTCACTTAGTGCCTCATATACTATCAATTAATGTCTCTCTTGACATGCACTAAGTTAAAAGGAGAATTCAGGATAAATTTATGCAATTTGTGATCCACTTGACATATGATAGCTATAACTTAGAAAAGGATCACTAGTTGTAGAACTCTCTCTTGTGCAAAATATTTCCATACATTGTCTTGAATATAGGTTTTAAGTAACCAAGACTAAGGACAAAACACAATGAAGAGAGCATCTCTATGTGAAGGTACAAAAGGGTAAACTACTTCCTATCATTTACACATGTACCTAGATTTCCCTCTTATACGTATATTGCATATCTTTAAATTACAAGAGGAAGAAAAAGCATGTCTATGCATTATCTCTGCTTCATACCTAGTTTAACCTCTCAAAAATTTCATTCCTGCATTAATGCATTTTTGTTAAAACTAGGTGAAGTAATTTTATTGTAAAAGAGCTTAAAGCTTAATCTCGTAATGAGGATAAGCTACCTTTGTTCCAAAGGTGGAGGTTCCTTAAGTCTCTTTGAAATCTCAAGGGTAAATGCATCAAATATCTATAACATGTTTTCATAAGTGCATAGTCTGTCGTGAGCATCACACTTATATTATGACACAATGCACTTCACATTGTCTATGATATAGATATGTTCTCATTAACCTCATTATGTGCATTTGGCATTTAAGGCCAAAATATGTATTCCTCTCAAGGCACATATTTAGGGAGAGCAATCTATATTATAAACAATGATAGAGCTCAATTGACATATCCCTTGATCATATCTCTTTCATTTGGTACACATACATATTTCTTATTCTTCTTGTGCCAAGGCTAAGGCTAATGTGCTTCCATGAGTATTTCTTGTATTAGTCTTAGATTGAAAGGGAAATGGAGTACTCGGCAAAGACAAAGCTTCCACTCAACTCTATCGGTATTATTTACCCTTTGTCGGTATTCCACCATCTCTCCAATTGGTATAATATTTCACTTATATTTGTTTTATCAATGGGGGTGAAAAGATAAAAATGGCTCTCAAACATCTCTGTTTTTGGCGATTAATGCCAAAGGGGGAGAAATATTAAGCCCAAAGCAAAAGGATCGCACCACCAACTTCAAAAACTTTAAAAATGATGATTTATGTTTGTCTTTTCAATTGGTATGATATTTTCAAATGGTATACTTAAAAGATGGAATTTCAAAACTAGTATCTAAGTATAAGTTCCAATTGAAACCCTCTTGAAGACTAAGAGGAGAATTTTATTCAGGGGGAGTTTTGTTTAGTCAAAGGAAAAGCATTTGAAACAGGGGGAGAAATTTCAAAACTTGAAAATGCTTCTTACAATCTTATTCATATACCTTTGACTATTTGCAAAAGTCTTTGAAAAAAATTTCCAAAAAGAATTTGCAAAAACAAAACAAGTGGTGCAAATGTGGTCCAAAATGTTAAATATATCAAATCAAACTCTATGCTTAGAAATGCTTTCATTTCAAAAACAACTTATGCACATCTATCAAAATGCAAACTAGTTGCATTTCTACACTTTGTATTTGCTTTGGTTTGTGTTGGCATCAATCACCAAAAAGGGGGAGATTAAAAGGGAAATAGTCTCAACATTTCCTATAATCGATTTTGGTGTTTGACGACCATCACAAACCTTGTGGACTAACCAGTTTGCCCAGTTGATCATTTCATAGGTGCATAAGTTCATCTACAACTATTCTAAATCGACTGTCCGGAATACCGTAGATTATTCCGGATAGGAGAAGCTTTTTTTGGAAAAACACATAAGCACGGACCGTCCGGGCCCTTGCGGCGGACCGCCCGCGACACTGTTTCGACTTTGGCCAGGAACTGAAAATCGTGGATAGTTCAACTAAACCGTGGACTGTCCGACTATACAGTGCGGACCGTCCGGCTATAATTCACAGACCGTTCGCATGTGAAGACCTGGTTCAGCCCGAAGGTGACAGGTTGAGCAAAAGGAATTATAGAGCTGGCGCGGACCGTCCAGGACCAAGGGCAGACCGTCCGCATGGTGTCACTGAGGCAAATAGTCGTTGATCTGTCAGAAGTATCCGTTGAAGATGTTAGAATCGACCGTTGGAGGGTCGCGGACCGTCCGGGCCCTAGCCGCGGACCGTCCGCCAGTGCAATTTCTGGCAGATGTGCCCCAACGGCTATATGGGTGGTTGAGGGCTATAAAGCCACCCCAACCAGCCCATTCACAGGTATTCATTGATCCATTTCATATACAAGAGTTGGGTATTCACTTCTATCTACTAGAGAAACACTTCTATAGACATCAAAGCCTCACAAGTGCCACAAAAGAGAGATCAAGCAAGAACGCGCTACTCGTGTGCGTTTAGTGATAGTGCCTTGTGATAGTCGCCTAGAGGGGGGGTGAATAGGGCGAAACTGAAATTCTCAAAAATAATCACAACTACAAGCCGGGTTAGCGTTAGAAATATAATTGAGTCCGCGGGAGAGGGTGCAAAACAAATCGCAAGCAAATAAGAGGTGTGACACGCGAATTTGTTTTACCGAGGTTCGGTTCTTGCAAACCTACTCCCCGTTGAAGAGGCCACAAAGGCCGGGTCTCTTTCAACCCTTCCCTCTCTCAAACGGTCCCTCAGACCGAGTGAGCTTTCTCTTCACAATCACTTGGAACACAAAGTTCCTACAAGGACCACCAGAAGATTGGTGTCTCTTGCCTCAATTACAAGTGAGTTTGATCGCAAGAAAGAATCAAGAAAGAAAGCAAGCCATCCAAGCACAAGAGCTCAAAAGAACACGACAAATCTCTCTCACTGGTCACTAATGCTTTTGTGGAGTTGGGAGAGGATTTGATCTCTTGAGTGTGTCTAGAATTGAATGCCTAGCTCTTGTAAGTGGTTGGAAGTGTGAAAACTTGGATGCAATGAATGGTGGGTGGTTGGGGGTATTTATAGCCCCAACCACCAAACTAGCCGTTTGGTGGGGCTGACTGTCGTATGGTGCACCGGACAGTCCGGTGCGCCAGCCACGTCACCAAAGCCGTTGGGATTCGACCGTTGGAGCACTGTCTTCTAGGCCCGCCTGGATGTCCGGTGGCGCACCGGACATGTACTGTAGAGTGTCCGGTGCGCCAGTATGGGCGCGCCTGACTTCTGCGCGCGCTGGCGCGCATTTAATGTGCTGCAGGTAGCCGTTGGCACCGAAGTAGCCGTTGCCCCGCAGTTACACCGGACAGTCCGGTGAATTATAGCGGAGTAGCCGTTGCGGTTTCCCGAAGCTGGCGAGTTCCAGGGGCGCCGTTCCTTGGAGCACCGGACACTGTCCGGTGTACACCGGACAGTCCGGTGAATTATAGCGGAGCGCCTCTGGATTTTCCCGAAGGTGACGAGTTTGAGTTGGAGTCCTCTGGTGCACCGGACACTGTCCGGTGCGCCAGACCAGAGATGCCTTCGGTTGCCCCTTTGCTCTTTTGTTGAACCCAATACTTGGTCTTTTTATTGGCTAAGTGTGAACCTTTGGCACCTGTATAGCTTATACACTAGAGCAAACTTGTTAGTCCAATTATTTGTGTTGGGCAATTCAACCACCAAAATTATTTAGGGACTAAGTGTAAGCCTAATTCCCTTTCAATCTCCCCCTTTTTGGTGATTGATGCCAACACAAACCAAAGCAAATATGGAAGTATATAATTGAACTAGCTTGCATAATGTAAGTGCAAAGGTTGCTTGGAATTGAGCCAATATAAATACTTACAAGATATGCATGGATTGTTTCTTTGTTTTTAACATTTTGGACCACGCTTGCACCACATGTTTTGTTTTTGCAAATTCTTTTGTAAATCCTTTTCAAAGTTCTTTTGCAAATAGTCAAAGGTAAATGAATAATATTTTGCAAAGCATTTTCAAGATTTGAAATTTTCTCCCCGTGTTTCCAATGCTTTTCCTTTGACTAAACAAAACTCCCCCTTAATGAAATCCTCCTCTTAGTGTTCAAGAGGGTTTTGATATTAATTTTGAAGATACTACTTTCTCCCCCTTTTGAACACAATAAGATACCAATTTGAAATTTACCAATTGAAAAATCATTAGTTTTTGAAAAATAGGTGGTGGTGTGGTGCGGTCCTTTTGCTTTGGTTCTTGTTTCTAATGCCAAAGGACCCAAAACCGTTTGGGTACCTAAAGTCAAGAACTAAAATTGTTCTGTAGGTTTATGCATCCAGGGGCTCAAGTTGGATCATCGATAGCGGGTGCACAAACCACATGACTGGGGAGAAGAAAATGTTCTCCTCCTACGAGAAAAACCAAGATCCCCAACGAGCTATCACATTCGGGGATGGAAACCAAGGTTTGGTCAAAGGATTGGGTAAAATTGCTATATCCCCTGACCATTCTATTTCCAATGTTTTTCTTGTAGATTCATTAGACTACAATTTGCTTTCTGTATCTCAATTATGCAAAATGGGTTACAACTGTCTTTTCACTGATATAGGTGTCACTGTCTTTAGAAGAAGTGATGATTCAATAGCATTTAAGGGAGTGTTGGAGGGTCAGCTATACTTGGTAGATTTTGATAGAGCTGAACTCGACATTTGCTTAATTGCTAAGACTAACATGGGTTGGCTCTGGCACCGCCGACTAGCCCATGTTGGGATGAAGAATCTTCATAAGCTTCTAAAGGGAGAGCACATTTTAGGACTAACCAATGTTCATTTTGAGAAAGACAGGGTTTGCAGCGCATGCCAAGCAGGGAAGCAAGTTGGTGCTCACCATCCACACAAGAATATCATGACTACTGACAGGCCACTGGAGCTCCTACACATGGACCTATTCGGCCCGATCGCTTACATAAGCATCAGCGGGAGTAAGTACTGTCTAGTTATTGTGGATGATTATTCTCGCTTCACTTGGGTATTCTTTTTGCAGGAAAAATCTCAAACCCAAGAGACCTTAAAGGGATTCTTGAGACGGGCTCAAAATGAGTTCGGCTTAAGGATCAAGAAAATAAGAAGCGACAACGGGACGGAGTTCAAGAACTCTCAAATTGAAGGCTTCCTTGAGGAGGAGGGCATCAAGCATGAGTTCTCCTCTCCCTACATGCCACAACAAAATGGTGTAGTGGAAAGGAAGAATAGAACTCTATTGGACATGGCAAGAACCATGCTTGATGAGTACAAGACTTCGGATCGGTTTTGGGCCGAGGCGGTCAACACCGCTTGCTACGCCATCAACCGGTTATATCTTCACTGAATCCTCAAGAAGACATCGTATGAACTCCTAACCGGTAAAAAGCCCAATATTTCATATTTTAGAGTCTTTGGTAGCAAATGCTTTATACTTGTTAAAAGAGGTAGAAAATCTAAATTTGCTCCTAAGACTGTAGAAGGCTTTTTACTAGGATATGATTCAAACACAAGGGCATATAGAGTCTTTAACAAGTCCTCGGGACTAGTTGAAGTTTCTTGTGACGTTGTGTTTGATGAAACTAACGGCTCTCAAGTAGAGCAAGTTGATCTTGATGAGATAGGTGATGAAGAGGCTCCGTGCATCGCGCTAAGGAACATGTCCATTGGGGATGTGTGTCCTAAGGAATCCGAAGAGCCTCCAAATGCACAAGATCAACCATCCTCCTCCACGCAAGCATCTCCACCAACTCAAAATGAGGATGAAGCTCAAGTTGATGAAATAGAAGGTCAGGCAAATGAGCCACCTCAAGATGACGACAATGATCAAGGGGGAGATGCAAATGAACAAGACAAGGAGGATGAAGAACAAAGACCGCCACACCCAAGAGTCCACCAAGCAATCCAACGAGATCACCCCGTCGACACCATCCTAGGCGACATTCATAAGGGGGTAACTACTAGATCTCGTGTTGCACATTTTTGTGAGCATTACTCTTTTGTTTCCTCTATTGAGCCACACAGGGTAGAGGAAGCACTACAAGATTCGGATTGGGTGGTGGCGATGCAAGAGGAGCTCAACAACTTCACTAGGAATGAGGTATGGCACTTAGTTCCACGTCCTAATCAAAATGTTGTAGGAACCAAATGGGTTTTCCGCAACAAGCAAGACGAGCATGGTGTGGTGACAAGGAACAAACTCGACTTGTGGCCAAGGGATACTCCCAAGTCAAAGGTTTGGATTTCGGTGAAACCTATGCACCCGTAGCTAGGCTTGAGTCAATTCGCATATTATTGGCCTATGCTACTTACCATGGCTTTAAGCTTTATCAAATGGACGTGAAAAGTGCCTTCCTCAATGGACCAATCAAGGAAGAGGTCTATGTTGAGCAACCTCCCGGCTTTGAAGATAGTGAGTACCCTAACCATGTCTATAGGCTCTCTAAGGCGCTTTATGGGCTCAAGCAAGCCCCAAGAGCATGGTATGAATGCCTTAGAGATTTCCTTATTGCAAATGGCTTCAAAGTTGGAAAGGCCGATCCTACTTTATTTACTAAAACTCTTGACAATGATTTGTTTGTATGCCAAATTTATGTTGATGATATCATATTTGGGTCTACTAACGAATCTACATGTGAAGAATTTAGTAGGATCATGACACAAAAATTCGAGATGTCTATGATGGGGGAGTTGAAGTATTTCTTAGGATTTCAAGTAAAGCAACTCCAAGAGGGCACCTTCCTAAGCCAAACGAAGTATACTCAAGATATTCTAAGCAAGTTTGGAATGAAGGATGCCAAACCCATCAAGACACCCATGGGAACCAATGGGCATCTCGACCTCGACGAGGGAGGTAAATCCGTCGATCAAAAGGTATACCGGTCGATGATTGGGTCTCTACTCTATTTATGTGCATCACGACTGGATATTATGCTTTCCGTATGCATGTGTGCAAGATTCCAAGCCGACCCTAAGGAAGCTCACCTTACGGCCGTAAAACAAATCTTGAGAAATTTAGTTTATACTCCTAAGTTTGGGCTTTGGTATCCTAGGGGAACCACTTTTGATTTGATTGGTTATTCGGATGCCGATTGGGCGGGGTGTAAAATCAATAGAAAGAGCACATCGGGGACTTGCCAGTTCTTGGGAAGATCCTTGGTGTCTTGGGCTTCAAAGAAGCAAAATTCGGTTGCTCTTTCTACCGCCGAAGCCGAGTATATTGCCGCAGGACATTGTTGCGCGCAACTACTTTGGATGAGGCAAACCCTCAGGGACTATGGTTACAAATTAACCAAAGTTCCTCTTCTATGTGATAATGAGAGTGCAATCCGCATGGCAGACAATCCCGTTGAACATAGCCGCACTAAACACATAGCCATTCAGTATCACTTTTTAAGGGATCACCAACAAAAGGGAGATATCGAGATTTCTTACATTAATACTAAAGATCAATTAGCCGATATCTTTACCAAGCCTCTTGATGAACAAACTTTTAACAAACTTAGGCAAAAGCTAAATATTCTTGATTCTAGGAACTTCTTTTGTTGATTTACACACATAGCTCATTTACATACCTTTTCTCATATCTCTTTCATATGCTATGACTAATGTGTTTTCAAGTCCATTTCAAACCAAGTCATAGGTATATTGAAAGGGAATTGGAGTCTTCGGCAAAGACAAAGGCTTCCACTCCGTAACTCATCCTTCGCCGTCACTCCATGCAACTCTCCATTTTTGGGGGAGAAAGCATGAGCACCAAGCAAAAGGACTCCATCTTTGGTATAATCTTCACTCATTTATTTATGACCACAGGGGGAGAGAGTAGTTTTAAGGGCTCTCATGTTTCCGTTTTTGGCGATTCATGCCAAAGGAGGAGAGAGTATGAGCCCAAAGCAAAAGGACCGCACCACACCACCACCTATTTTCTTTAATAAGGAAGTCCTCTTGGGTGTCCAAGAGATCATCCTTCTCATGAATAGCACTAATCAATTCATTAAGTTTTTCCTTTTGTTGCATGTTGAGGTTGGCAAAAAGAGTGCGTAAGTTATCTTCCTCATCACTAGCATTTTCATCACTAGAAGACTCATATCTAGTGGAGGATTTAGATTTAACCTTCTTTTTGCTGTCCTTTGCCATTAGGCACTTGTGGCCGACGTTGGGGAAGAGAAGGCCCTTGGTGACGGCGATGTTGGCGGCGTCCTCGTCGGAGGAGGAGTCGCTAGAGCTTTCGTCGGAGTCCCACTCCCGACAAACATGGGCATCACCGCCCCTCTTCTTGTAGTATTTCTTCTTCTCCTTTCTTCTCCCTTTCTTGTCGTCGCCCCTGTCATTGTCACTTGATATAGGACATTTTGCAATAAAATGATCGGGCTTACCACATTTGTAGCACACTTTCTTGGAGCGGGGTTTGTAGTCCTTCCCCCTCCTTTGTTTGAGGATTTGGCGGAAGCTCTTGATGACGAGCGCCATTTCCTCATTGTCGAGCTTGGAGGTGTCAATTGGTTGTCTACATGATGTAGACTCCTCCTTCTTCTCCTCTGTCGCCTTGAATGCGACCGGTTGTGCTTCGGGTGTGGAGGAGGTGCCTTGCTCGATGATTTTCTTTGAGCCTTTAATCATTAGCTCAAAACTCACAAATTTTCCTATGACTTCCTCGGGAGACATTAGCTTATATCTAGGATCACCTCGAATTAATTGAACTTGTGTAGGGTTAAGAAATACGAGGGATCTAAGAATAACCTTGACCATCTCATGGTCATCCCATTTTTCGCTCCTGAGGTTGCGCACTTGGTTCACCAAGGTCTTCAAGCGGTTGTACATAGCTTGTGGATCCTCCCCTTGGTGAAGCATGAAGCGACCGAGCTCCCCCTTGATCGTTTCCCGCTTGGTGATCTTTGTCACCTCGTCTCCCTCGTGCGCGGTCTTGAGTACGTCCCAAATTTCCTTCGCACTTTTTAACCCTTGCACCTTATTATACTCCTCTCGACTTAGAGAGGCGAGGAGTATAGTAGTGGCTTGGGAGTTAAAGTGGTGGATTTGGGCCACCTCGTCCGAGTCATAGTCTTCATCCCCTACGGATGGTACCTGTACACCAAACTCAACAACATTCCATATACTTTTGTGGAGTGAGGTTAGATGAAATTTCATTAAATCACTCCACCTAGCATAATCTTCACCGTCAAAGGTTGGCGGTTTGCCTAATGGAACGGAAAGTAATGGAGTATGTCTAGAGGTACGAGGATAATGTAAGGGGATCTTACTAAACTTCTTACGCTCATGGCGCTTCGAAGTTATGGAGGGTGCGTCGGAGCCGGAGGTAGAAGGTGATGAAGTGTCGGTCTCGTAGTAGACCACCTTCCTCATCTTCTTAATTTTGTCTCCACTCCGATGTGACTTGTGGGAAGAAGTCTTCTTTTCCTTCTTCTTCTCCTTCCTCTTCTCCTTGTTGCGGGATTCTCCCGATGGAGCTTTCTTGTTGCTTGTAGTGGGCTTTTTGCCGGTCTCCATCTCCTTCTTGGCGTGATCTCCCGACATCACTTCGAGCGGTTAGGCTCTAATGAAGCACCGGGTTCTGATACCAATTGATAGTCGCCTAGAGGGGGGTGAATAGGGCGAAACTGAAATTCTCAAAAATAATCACAACTACAAGCCGGGTTAGCGTTAGAAATATAATTGAGTCCGCGGGAGAGGGTGCAAAACAAATCGCAAGCAAATAAGAGGTGTGACACGCGGATTTGTTTTACCGAGGTTCGGTTCTCGCAAACCTACTCCCCATTGAGGCCACAAAGGTCGGGTCTCTTTCAACCCTTCCCTCTCTCAAACGGTCCCTCGGACCGAGTGAGCTTTCTCTTCACAATCACTTGGAACACAAAGTTCCTACAAGGACCACCACAAGATTGGTGTCTCTTGCCTCAATTACAGGTGAGTTTGATCGCAAGAAAGAATCAAGAAAGAAAGCAAGCGATCCAAGCACAAGAGCTCAAAAGAACACGACAAATCTCTCTCACTAGTCACTAATGCTTTTGTGGAGTTGAGAGAGGATTTGATCTCTTGAGTGTGTCTAGAATGGAATGCCTAGCTCTTGTAAGTGGTTGGAAGTGTGAAAACTTGGATGCAATGAATGGTGGGTGGTTGGGGGTATTTATAGCCCCAACCACCAAACTAGCCGTTTGGTGGGGCTGACTGTCGTATGGTGCACCGGACAGTCTGGTGCACACCGTACATGTCCGGTGCGCCAGCCACGTCACCAAAGCCGTTGGGATTCGACCGTTGGAGCACTGTCTTCTGGGCCCGCCTGGATGTCCGGTGGCGCACCGGACATGTACTGTAGAGTGTCCGGTGCGCCAGTATGGGCGCGCCTGACTTCTGCGCGCGCTGGCGCGCATTTAATGTGCTGCAGGTAGCCGTTGGCGCCGAAGTAGCCGTTGCCCCACAGTTACACCGGACAGTCCGGTGAATTATAGTGGAGTAGCCGTTGCGGTTTCCCGAAGCTGGCGAGTTCCAGGGGCGCCGTTCCTTGGAGCACCGGACACTGTCCGGTGTACACCGGACAGTCCGGTGAATTATAGCGGAGCGCCTCTGGATTTTCCCGAAGGTGACGAGTTTGAGTTGGAGTCCTGTGGTGCACCGGACACTGTCCGGTGGCACACCGGACAGTCCGGTGCGCCAGACTAGAGATGCCTTCGGTTGCCCCTTTGCTCTTTTGTTGAACCCAATACTTGGTCTTTTTATTGGCTAAGTGTGAACCTTTGGCACCTGTATAGCTTATACACTAGAGCAAACTAGTTAGTCCAATTATTTGTGTTGGGCAATTCAACCACCAAAATTATTTAGGAACTAAGTGTAAGCCTAATTCCCTTTCACCTTGTGAGAATTATTGAGAGAAAGTGTGTGCTACCTCTTGTGATCATTTTAGCATGGAGTTTTGACTCCCATTCATTGTAAAGCTAGCAAGAGCCCCTTATCTTTGTGGTTGGCCTTGCGGAGACTTCGGTCTCTTGTTGACAAAGAAGAAGAAGAGCTCGCCGGTCTTGGTGATCGGTGGAGAGAGGGAAAGGGTTGAAAAAGACCCATCCTTAGTGGACTCCTCAACAGGGATTAGGTTCTCGAGAACCGAACCTCGGTAAAACAAATCACCCGTGTCTCTTGTGTTTATTGCTTGTGATTTGTTTGTTGTCTCTCTCTCTAAGTTCTCTTGCACTATTCCTTGCTAATATTATTTTGTGTTGCTTCGAGTTAAATTCTCATTTAGAGAAGCAACACCTTGCAAGAAAGAATTTGTGTTATTCCTCTTCTTTATCTAAGTCATCTTGCTCTCTACTCCATAAACTTATTAGTTGTATTGATTTGCTAATTCCGCATTCTTTGAAAGTAACACTCTTTTCAAGCAAAGGACTTAATTTTACACTTCGATAATTGTGCATCTTGTTCTAACCACTAATCAAGGGATCTAGTTTGGATTTAGAGTTATAATTTTCAGGTTTCGCCTATCCACCCCCCTCTAGGCGACTTTGAAGAATGCATGTGTTATATCAGATGAATATATATCATGCATGACTAGAATTTTGATACTCATGGGAGCATGGAACTGAGCAGGGTCATCTAGAGGGAACAACGGAGGTGGTTGAGCAAAACCTTGTGTGGCGCCAAGGCTCTACATGTACTGGAACATCTTCGTGATCCTCTACTGATCTGCCAAGCGAGCCACCTGCTCCGCCCTCATCCTCGCATCCATCTCCATCTATTCCCTCCTCTCTTCTTCTAGTGGAGCCTGTAATATTTCACCCCAATGTTATAATAACTCAAAGAGAAGGTATATAACTAAAGGAATGACTAGTTACAGAAGTACTAACCTGGAGTTGTTGTATCTGATGATGTGAGTTGTCTTGCCGAGGTCGTATGACTGGGCTCGCGCTCGTGCTCCTTGTGAAACTTGCCTAGAGGGGGTGAATAGGCGGAAACTTAAATTTACAACTTTAAACACACTACAAGTTGGGGTTAGCATTAGAACAAATGTCAAGTCCAGGAGAGAGGGGAAAACAAATCAACCAAGAAATAAAGCGGATGGACACGGTGATTTGTTTTACCGAGGTTCGGTTCTAAAGAACCTAGTCCCCGTTGAGGTGGTCACAAAGACCGGGTCTCTTTCAACCCTTTCCCTCTCTCAAAACGGTCACTTAGACCGAGTGAGCTTTCTTCCTTGATTTCTCGGGTCACTTAGACCCCACAAGGACCACCACACGATTGATGTCTCTTGCTTCGCTTAACAAGGCTTTGAGAATAAGAATGAGAGAAAGAAGAAAGCCAACCAAGCAACAAGAGCACCAAAGAAACACAAGAACGATCCTCTCACAAGTCCTAAGCACTAGAATTGAATTGGGGACTTTGATTAGATCGGTGGCTTTGATTTGTGTCTTGGAGTGTTGCACTTTGCTCTTGCATTGAATGAAGTGTGATGAATGCTTGGATGGTTGGAGTGGAGGTGGTTGAGGGGTACTTATAGCCCTCAACCACTAAACAACCGTTGGGGAGGGGCTGCTGTCGATGGGCGCACCAGACAGTCTGGTGCACCACCGGACGCTGTCCGGTGCGCCAGCCACGTCACCCGACCGTTAGGGTTCGGGCGCAGTCGACTGTTGGAGCTTTGTCTTCTAGTGGCACCGGATAGTCCGGTGCCGTAACGGACAGGTACTGTTCACTGTCCGATGCGCCTATGGCGGCTGCTCTGACTTCTGCGCACACTGTTCTTCACTGTTCACGGAGTCAGCGCCTTTTGCAATCGACCGTTGCGCGAAGGAGCCGTTGCTCCGCTGGCACACCGGACAGTCCGGTGCGCCAGAGCAGGGCACTCTGGTTCTTTTGCTCCTTTGATTTTGAACCCTAACTTTGATCTTTTATTGGTTTGTTTTGAACCTTAATGCACCTGTGGAATATATAATCTAGAGCAAACTAGTTAGTCCAATATTTGTGTTGGGAATTCAACCACCAAAATTATTTATAGGAAAAGGTTAAACCCTATTTCCCTTTCACCTTGCTCACACCCGAGACAGAGTGGGAGTGGACGACGAGTCGATTGGCCCGTCGGCAATCCAGTATCGCCCATGCCTCTTACCTCCTCCGACCCTCATGAGATCATCTCTGTCATTGTCCTCGATCCTCAGATCATATATACATAAATACCATGATAGTCGATAACCACATAACATCAATCTATGCACTATAAAAGTCAATATAATCACTAACCAATATTACTTAAATTGATTTCAAATCTAGAACTCAACTAGTCCTTAAGTCATCCATAAGTTCAGTTTCTAGTAAGAAAGTGAAACTTGTGTTCTAAAGTTTATACACAACATCATAAACCATCATTTATGGTTTATACACAACATAAATTTGTGGTCTAATCCTCATACACAACAGAAAGTGAAACTTGTGGTCTAATCCTCATATAACTCTTACCATCAAAACCACTAATAGCTCGTGGCTACGGTTCCTCACCTTAGCAGCAAAACCTCTACAATCTCATCTAACTTTGGATTATGAACCACAATAGTAAAAAATGGAGCACCTCACCTTGCGGTGTCCGGAGCAGGGAACGACAGTTCTGTGGCCAGAGGTGGCGCGACGGCGGAGGTGGACTCAGTGGCGGCGGTGTTGAGGTGAGAGATAGAGTGAGAGAAGGAGAGAAGAAACCCCGCACGATTAGCGATATGTACATCGGCTTTGCTGAGTGCCCGTGATCCGGCACTAGGCAAAGTTTTTTTTTATTTAAAAATATACTTTGTCAAGTGTCCTAGATCTGACACTCGGCAAAGAATACTTTGTCGAGTGCCCATTGACAAGCACTCGACAAAAATTTGTTTTAATTTTTTTAAAAAAATCTTAGTCGAATGTCCCCCGACAAACACTCGACAAAGAATGCTTTGCCGAGTGTCTTCCTTGACACTCGGCAAAGTATATGTTGGGGACTTGCTCTCAAATGCTTCGGCTTAAGAGCAAGGCAACACAAAAAATGTTAAACGTTAAAGCCCTTCGTCCTTCGTAGCATCATTTCCCTTAGGATATAACGACCTTTGGACGAAGGTTACAAAGAATATGCCTTCGTAAGTTAAACATATAAAAATAAAGAAGAATTCGTATGAAATACGATAAGCAGCATGAACAATTAAATATATTATTATCATTGAATTATTCTTATTTTATTGCTATGAATAATATGAGATGATAACTTATTACAAATGTACCTTCGGTCTTGAGGGAAAATAAAGAATACAAGTGTGACGCAAAAGCGAATGCCAAATCAGCGTGAACAGTACGGGAGCACTGTTCATCTATTTATAGGCACGGGACGCGGCCCATGTAAAATTACACTCATGCCCTTTACATCCACAAATAACTCTATAGTAATCCATCGAGGTCTAAATAGCCTTTTCATCTTTAAGTCGGTTTCCTTTTCTGCTATCATGCCGAAGCTCCCTTGCTCACAGCTTCGGCGCTACATCAACCTTCGTATTCTTTGTGCTTTTCCCACTGTAGTACTGATTTGAATCCGAAGATACTTGTCCACGCATTATACTCCAGAAACATTGTTAAATCATGTTTTTGAGGACCTTCGGAAGCCGAAGGCCCCCAACAGTAGCCCCTCGCAATATTAATTTGTTAGAATGATAAATTCAGATTGCGATATGGACGAAGGCCCTAAGCCGAAGGTCCGAAAAAACACCTTCCCTTTGCTAGAATAGCATCGGTCAATGACAAGCGGGACCCTCCCACTTGCAATGCCCTAGGCGTATAAATATGATCCGACCGCGAGCTCATTTGGCACGCTTTCCTGCCATCTGTTTTGCCTGCTCAAATAGCTCTTTGCCTACAAATGCTTGTCCAACTTTTACAATTTTTAGCTTCGGCCCTAAGAGCACATTTTCAGCATTTTCGAAGGGATGTCTCAGGAAAAGAAAGTTGTTGCTGAAATGAAACTGAGCCTTTCTGAGGAGAAGAATCTGGGCTTTCTTGAATCAATAGCGAGAACAAATACAGAGAAGATTACCAGAGAAATTTTAGAAGGCTTATCTGAAGATACCGGTGAAAGTGACAACTATGATGTAGAAAGTGGGGGTGAAGACTCCGAAGATCGACCGTGGCGACCAAGTCACACAGTCTTCGGAAAATCGAGCATTAAACAGAGTCATCTTGATAATATGAGGGGAAGATATTTTCGAGACATGTCTACTGTGAGGGCAGATGACGGGGAGAGGACTGTGCCTACTCCCGAAGAGAATGAGGTCGTGATCTTCCGAAGCTTTTTTAAAGCTGGGTTCGGTTTCCCTTAAACAGATTTGTGGTTGAAGTTCTGAAGATATATCAGGTCTACCTTCATCAACTTACTCCCGAAGCTATCATAAGAATGGGGATCTTCGTATGGGCTGTGAGGAGCCAAGGCTTGGAGCCAAATGCAAAAAGTTTCTGCAATATACACGAACTATTATATGAGACGAAACCCTGGGGTAAAGAACAATATCATAACAATTTTGGCTGTTATAGCTTCGGTGCCCGCTCTAGGTCAAGCTGTCCCGTGCCAACTTTTCGGAAGAGATGGCCCGGAGATTGGATGAAGGAATGGTTCTATGTGAAAAATGATTTGAAGGCACGAGAAGATATTAAAGATATCATTATGTGCCCTATCTAGCGGCGCTTCGGCCTTTGGAAACCGAAGGTGGATATTGACGAGGCAGTCGAAGAATGCCAGAGGGCCTTCGGCATTGTTTGCTCTTTCATCGGGACAAGAGATTTAATCCAGGAGCACATAGCCTTCAGAGTATGGCCACTTGTAAAAAAGTGGGAAATGCCAAAGGAAACTATCACCAAGTCTGACGAAGGTGGGCTGATTAGGATGAAGTTCACCTTCAGATACGAGGGGAAGTTTGTTGAGCCAGATGATGATTGGCTGAAATGTATTGAAGCCACAAGCGATGAACTGCTTGGGCCATACTCGAAGGCTGAAGATACTGCGTTATCTGCGGCCTTCGGAGGCCAAAAAAAGAAAAGGTTCAACCGAGTTTTTGATGATATTGGGTTCGTGTACCCTGACTACCGCTACCCTCTACGGGGGCGAAAGAGAAAAGATGCAACTTCCGGGAAAGATGATGCTTCAGCTGCTCCAAGCGAGCCTGTGCCGAAGAGGAAAAATATGAAAGTCCTTACTCACCGACCGCGCTTTATTGAACCGGCCATAGTGCCCGAGTTTGTCGGCGAGGCCTCTTCGGCTACTGAAGCCAAAGAACCTACACCTGCGCAGAAAACTGAAGAGCTGGCTGCAACGCCGAAGGCTGAAAAAATTGAAGAGCCGAAAGCTGAAGGGACAAAAATATCAGAAATTGTAAGTCCTTCGGCAGAAGTTGGAGTGCCACAAATCCAGAAAGGTCCAGCAGTGACCCCCCAAAAGAAAAAGGATGGTTAATGTTCTGGATGTATTAGAGACAATAAAGTCTTCAAGCTCTACTCCGAAAAAAATTGCCGAAGCTCAGAAAGCACAAATTGAAACAACAGCCTCCGGAGCCGAAGCTACAAAGCACCAGGCTGAGATCGAAACTGGACCTTCAGAGTCTGCCAATGAGAAATCCTTGGAAACTGAAGGAGAAACTACAAAGGAGGCTATAAAGCAAATTCTGTCTGAAAAAATCTCTCTTCAACTCCCGAAGCATCTTCCAAATTACCTGATTATATTGTACGACATGCTTCGGGCAAAATGCTATCTGAAGAGGAAAAGCGAGAAGCTCATCATTATGCCCAGAAATTAAAATATCCAAAAGGGGCGTTGATATTCAATGGCAGCGGAGAAGAAGACTTCTTATATTGTCTCCCAGACAGCAAGGAGATCTCTGTCTACCGGGAGATGGCAAGAAGCTTTGGATTCCCAACACTAGAAGACGGGCTCTCAGTGTTGTCAAAAGATGAATTGGCCGACAGCTTAGCGTACAACAGCTTAAAGGTGAGAAAATAAACTTGTTGCTTAAAAATTCGTGTGCTTATTTTTTAATACCACATTTCTTTTGCAGGGCCTTATTTTTTAGCAATGCCCTTAGAGCGCAGAAAAGCACTGAAGACGAGGGATGTACCATGGCGTTGAATAACCTTCGTTCCGAAGTGATTGAGCTAAGGAACGAAGGTCTTGAGAAAGATAAAATATTAAACTCATTGCTTAATAAAATAAAAGAAGACGAAGCTACTTCCAAGGCCCAAGCTGAAGCCCAGAAGTGCGAAATTGGAAATCTTCAGAAACAGCTGGCTGAAGCGAAATTAAAGTGTGCAATTGCCGAAGCTGACCGAGACACCAGCGATTACTGGAAAAATCATTGGGAGAAAACGACTGCGGAACTTCGGTCTTCAAAAGAAAGATGTTATGAAAAATCCATGGAATGTGTGGAAAAAATTAAGACTAGTTTCGCCAGCGTCGACGCATATTCGAATGAAGGCAACTTCGTACTGGGCGATCCCGAAGGTCCAATCGACTAGATCAATGGCGAAGCCGAAGCTTTTGAAGAAGTTTTAAGTGGCCGTGGAGATGTCTGTGCCTTCTCAGGTGCCAGGGGAATTGCGGCTATTTTAGAGAAGGCAGGTTGCGAGCATGTGAAGATTCTGGCCCAAGCCGAAGCCACGTTCTCTATTGAAGATACAAAGGACCCCTCGGCCGAGGCAAGCTTTGTTGGCGGAAAGTTTTTCACCGACATCTGGGAAAATGGTGGCCGAGGGATGGCTCACGAAATTATAAAGAAAAGTGAAAAAGATACCCACGATGCTAGAGAAGCAGCAAATGCAGCTGAAAAAACTGCAGAAATTGAAAAGCGAATGGGTACTGTCTAATTGCTTTTGACTTTATATTTTATTATTGTGGCTTTGAACTTATTCATATTTTGTATCATAGCCGAATTATCTTCTGCCCCGAAGCCCTCCGAATCATAGGCCGACCCCGAAGCAAAAAAGGAAGATGGAATTATTAAGATGGCCGAAGCTATTATGGACAAAGTTGTTTTTTAGCTACTGAACGAAGCTGCGGAAGTAGTTTTAAAAGAAGAATAGCTATTGTTGTAAAAACATTTGGAATATTGATGTAATATTTGCTGAACAAAGTGTGTAATATTCTATGGTTTTGAAAGTAATATATAAGCTGTATATAACTCAGTTCTTTACGATGCATGAAACTTTATGTACATACCGTTTTTGAGCCTTTGGCGAAAAAACACCTTCACTTCTTTTCATGCTTCGTGAAGAATATCCATGTGCGTGAAAATATTATGCTTCGTAAGCAATAGATCTCCTCTGATGCTAAAGTTGACGAAACTGTACATCTTCAAACTTTGTTTTGTGCCTTGGCACAATTTCTTTGAAGCAATTTCTGAAGATTAGCATTGTATTCCCTTCTTGTGCCATTGATGCAAAGTGATGTATGATGTCATGTTATGCGAATGATGTGATGATGCTATGATATGCAAAATGATATTTGTGCCGAAGATACACATATGTTCCCACGGTAGGACACTGTCTCTTTGCCGTTTATTTTTCGGCGTATCAGCGTTGACTTTTCGCTGTAAGCCTCCCTTAGGAGCTTCTTCGCCTTTTATTTCGACGGTATCAGCGTTTATTTTTCGCTGTAAGCCTCCTTTAGGAGCTTCTTCGCCTTTTATTTCGGCGGTATCAGCGTTTATTTTTCGCTGTAAGCTCTGCATTCCCTTTGGAATGACTTTTGAGCAGAAAACTTACGCTGCGTTCCCTTAAGAACGACTTTTGTTGCTTCGGCAAAGACTTGCCATGCGTTCCTTAAAACGGCTTTTTGTTGCTTCGTCAAAACTTTTGGATCTTCGTCGATTTTTGAGAAAGGTATATTACATTATGATAATGTCGAAGCTATTACAAGAAATTGAAATCAACAAAAGAACTAAACTTTCAATGATTGCTCTTTATTGAAAAAGGTAAATGATAACAAATGTAAAAACTGTTTCAGAGGTAGGATATGTCTTAGTAGATGTGCTTCGATTCTGGCACAGTACTGTTGACTGTGCGAGCTTCGGACTGCTCCCTAAAGTCTCGCTGCTGGTGAGTGTGCTGGCTCCCTTCTGGCTGTTGGCCTTGGGGATAAGCGGGTTGCATTGGTGGTGGAGGTGGAGGTTGTTGCCAAGATGCCTGAGGTTGGCTTGCCGAAGCAACAGAGACTGCAGGATGGTTACCCACATACTCTGGAATGTACGGTGAGTGGTACGAAGCATTATGCATAACCTGCTTCGGCTGGCTCTGTTGGGCTGCAGCTTCTGCGATCTCTTTCTGTTTTTGAATGGTGACATGGCACATCCTGGTAGTATGGCCCTTGTCCTCACCACAGAATAGGCAGTAAATTTTCCTGGGTTGATCCCCAAACCTTCCTCCGAAGCCCCTGACGCCTCTGCCCCTTGGAGCTGGGGGCCGAGGATAGTTCTGTTGCTGTCCCGAAGCCTGGGAGGAATACTGCGACCTCTGTTGCTGACTTCCCCTATCGTCATTCTGAGTAGAGTGGATAGATCTGATGTGCCTAGGGTGGATTCTCCCTCCGAAGCCCCTGGTCATTTCGGAGAACCTGTAAACTTCCTCCCTTCTTTGTCGAAAGTCATTATCTGCTCGGATATATTCATCCATCTTCTGAAACAGTTTCTCCAGGGTCTGAGGGGGTTTCCTGGCGAAGTATTGGGCTGTAGGTCCTGGCCGAAGCCCCTTAATCATGGCCTCAATAACAATTTCATTAGGCACCGTTGGCGCATGTGCCCTCAGTCGTAAAAACCTTCGGACATACGCCTGAAGGTATTCTTCATGATTCTGAGTGCACTGGAACAAAACTTGAGCAGTGACCGGCTTCGTCTGAAACCCTTGAAAGCTGGTGATGAGCATGTCCTTCAGCTTTTGCCACGATGTGATTGTTCCTGGCCGAAGAGAAGAGTACCAGGTCTGTGCAACATTTTTGACTGCCATGACGAAGGATTTCGCCATGACTGCAGTATTACCACCATATGAAGATATGGTTGCTTCGTAGCTCATCAGAAATTGCTTCGGATCTGAGTGTCCGTCATACATTGGGAGCTGGGGTGGTTTGTAAGACGGGGGCCAAGATGTAGCCTGCAGTTCTTCTGACAGAGGAGAAGCATCATCAAAAACAAAATTTCCATTATGGAAATCCTCATACCAGTCATCCTCGTTGGCGAAGCCCTCTTGGTGAAGCACTCTGTATTGGGGCCTCCGGTTCTGCTCATCTTGCGTAAGATGATGAACTTCTTCAGAGGCTTCGTCTATCTGCCTCTGTAGGTCAGCTAGCCGGGCCATCTTTTCTTTCTTCCTTTGCACTTGTTGATGCAGCATCTCCATATTCCTGATTTCTTGGTCCAAATCGTCCTCCTGAGGCGTTGGACTGGTGGCCTTCCTCTTCTGGCTTCGGGATTCCCGAAGAGAAAGGGTTTCCTGGTTCGGGTCCAGCGGCTGCAGAGCAGCAGCCCCTGTTGCTGAAGCTTTCTTTGGCGGCATGACGAAGGTCAATGCTTGCCGAAGGTGGTAAAAAAGGGTTCACCGGAGGTGGGCGCCAATGTTGGGGACTTGCTCTCAAATGCTTCGGCTTAAGAGCAAGGCAACACAAAAAATGTTAAACGTTAAAGCCCTTCGTCCTTCGTAGCATTATTTCCCTTAGGATATAACAACCTTTGGACGAAGGTTATAAAGAATATGCCTTCGTAAGTTAAACATATAAATAAAGAAGAATTCGTATGAAATACGATAAGCAGCATGAAAAATTAAATATATTATTATCATTGAATTATTCTTATTTTATTGCTATGAATAATTTGAGATGATAACTTATTACAAATGTACCTTCGGTCTTGAGGGAAAATAAAGAATACAAGTGTGACGCAAAAGCGAATGTCAAATCAGCGTGAATAGTACGGGAGCACTGTTCATCTATTTATAGGCACGGGACGCGGCCCATGTAAAATTACACCCATGCCCTTTACATCCGCAAATAACTCTATAGTAATCCATCGACGTCTAAATAGCCTTTTTCATCTTTAAGTCGGTTTCCTTTTCTGCTATCATGCCGAAGCTCCCTTGCTCACAGCTTCGGCGCTGCATCAACCTTCGTATTCTTTGCGCTTTTCTCACTGTAGTACTGATTCAAATCCGAAGATACCTGTCCACGCATTATACTCCAGAAACATTGTTAAATCATGTTTTTGAGGACCTTCGGAAGCCGAAGGCCCCCAACAGTATATTTTTATTCTTTTCTTTTTTCCACAAACATTTTGTGGTTTGTTCCTACAGTATGTAGACCTACATATTTAATTTTGACACAATTATCAAAGTGATTGCTACAACTATCAGATTTAGTTCGTTTAATTGAATTTCCTCAGATAATTCAGATTTGAACTGCAAGTCACTCGAAAAATGAAAAACGGTGAATGCAAAATTGATATTCATGTTATTTAGCACAAGTTACGACCTATTTCAGGAACAGACCGGAATTTTTGAGGACCATGTTCACGAAACATGGCCGTGAACTTGCGATCCAGTTGTTTTAAAATTGTATAAAAAACAAAAAAGACAGAAAATCGTGAAACTTGTTAACATGTGATGATATTATATGTAGAGCCTATGATGAAAATTTGAGACTATTTCAAAAAAGTTGTCACGCACTATGTGTAAAAACATAAATATCCTTCATGCACTATGAGGTTGTCTATAGCAGGTCCTGCAAAACAATTTATATTATATATAATATTATTTATACAGTGAAATTTGAAATATTGAATTAAACAGAAGATGGCCCGGATTTAAATATGTTAGGTTCTGTGTGCCGCACCGTTCGTACTTCCCTAAAAAATGGAGTTCGTGATGTCGCTCTTCGAGGGGAATAAAAAAAGAAAAAAAAAGCGCAAAATGGATTTCGTGATGTCGCTCTTCGAGAGGAAGAAAAAAAGAAAAAAAAAACATGCGCATCCGGGGAATCGAACCCCGGTCAGTACCGTGGGAGGGTACTATGATACCACTACACCAGATGCGCCTGATGTGTTACTATGTTAGACTGTGATTTATATTCAAACCTTGTAAACTACTTAAGACACAGATCTTGTAGAACAGATGATCAGCCGACGCAAGCAACGGATCAAGACAGCGTCTCACAAAGTGGCCAAACATCATAGCACAACAAATTCCAAAACTCTGGCGACAAGTCCATCTGCCTTCAGAAACAGTACGTTCGCCAATAGAGAATCATCAACACATCACTCTGTGTGTGTGTGTGTGTGTTATATAAACTCTGGAAACCAGATATCGTTCGTTACTCGATAGGCTAATAATGGTTTAATCAATACCGCACAGTTTTCAGCAGAAGCCATATATAAGACTTGAACCAAAACACAAGATTCTACCCAGCAATCTCCAATCCAAGGCTAACCAGTTCACCATCTTGTCCCCTCAAAGGAGATGTAACTGTATCAACACTGTCCTATATTGTGTAGTCAACGAAAAGATTTTACACAGCCAACTACTTCGTACAACAAAGAAGTGTTACCATGGTGCTAAGCCTTGTATTCACATTGTTCCAATCACAAAGCTCAGGTCTCATACAGATACAGTAGAGGGGTAAGTGCACCAGAAACAGCATTTCTAATTTTCTGGCTGCAGCAACCAAATGAACGTACGTCTCCCAAATATAATAACAAAAATTCGTGACGAATCCATATTGCAGCTGCAGGCTGCAGAAAGCAAATGAGCACCCCCAAACGCCATAACAAAAACCCCATGCATCAAATTCGTTCAGTGACATATCCATCGCAGGACCCTAGCTGAAGCTCGGTATAGACATTGAATCCAAGCCTTTTCTTCACCCCTGCATAGCATAATAAACAATTTTAAATTTTAGAGACATCATAGCAACAGAAAATACGCTGATCAATCAAGTATATTCTTCGAAGATAGTAGGAAGATGGCCTACCCTATTTGTAGTGGTTACTGGTTATATCCTGATCGGTTCAGCATTGGATATTTATGTCAATATACTGAAACAAAAATAAAATCGTCTCCAACTGTTCCTCAACAGTTAGCGTAATTATTTAGGTACATCCAAGTGTTGTAGTGGACTAGTGGTTATTTGGTATCAGTTATCGCCTTGCAAACAACATATCCTGATCCATTCAACATTATATATATATATATATATATATACTAGGTCAGTACCCGTGTGTTGCAACGGGAACATATAATACCATGATAACTTATATACAAAATGTGTCTTATATTGTTATAAGAAAATATTTCATAATCCATTTGTGATCCTAGCCATACATAAATTTTGTTATTTTAATTTAGTTGTTTCACTACTACATTGCAACCATCAGTATCATGCAGACTTCGATATATGTCATGATTTGCATGGTCTCATTATTGGAGAGCACGTGCCACACCTGCCGGTAGAAGTTCCGTCGTACATCGTTAGTCATCAGGCACGCACCACCATACACGCTTGCTTAAACAAAAAATGCAAGTGTGTGTTTGCGAAGAGAATTAAAGGCAGGCCGGCACAAAAGGTACCCCGACGATGGCGAGTGGTCATTGTTGTCGGTCCACCTCTGCTCACCTCCGGTGTCGAGATGACGCCACAATCCTTGATATAATAGTCGTCGAACGCGCGCGATATGGTGAGTACCGATCACTCTTGGCTGGGCTGCCAAATGAAGTGCACCCCGGGCTCATCAGCGAGGTAGTACACCTGGTCGTTGCACCACCGGATGTGCTACTCCTCTACATACATCTTGTTCGAGGACACTCACACAACAAAAACAATGGTCGTCATTCCAGCGCACAAGAATTCATGGCCGGTCAGTAGCGACTTACGTGGCAGGTTAGGCTTCAGGTGGATGATGAGCTAGACGGCGTGATGGTGTCGTCGTAGGTTGTGATGCCCAGAACAACCCGAGAGTCGTCGACATTGGCGACGACCATGAGGTCCCCATGTTTGACGATGGACAGCGCGGTGCAGCCGCTCTGGACCACGTCCAAGCGGCGGCTGCGCCGGAGCTTGCCGTACACAGCGGCGCATGGGCCATGTAGGACTGCTTCCAGAGGTCGAACTGGCAGTCGCCAAGTATCTTCTCGTCGTCGGTGAGCGACGCCAACGCGAGCGCCTCGTGCTAGTGGTGTTTGTTCGGGGTTTCCAAGTAAGAAACATGGATTCACCTTTGGCATTGGTTTATGAAAACGATTTATAAGTTAGATCCATGGAAAAATATTACAGAGAATAAATGTTACACATGCAAAAAAGTATTTAAGTTGAAAACATTATTCAAACAAAAGAAATTGCATGCAAGGCTCTTCTTTAAATACTACTCCCTCAATCCAAAAATATAATTTAATAATCTCAGTGATACTTATCTACTACTACACATTGTGCAAGGGTAGCAGGTGGGCTTCGGGAGAGATGTATTATATGTTTTTACTATAATAGATGTAGACATAAACACACATGTGGTGTAGTGGTAGCTACAAACACATTTATTTGAGAGGTCACGGGTTCGAATCCCCTTGGAGCCTGTTTTTTTAATTTAATTTTAGCTAGGCGTGGGATGCACGTGGGAATGGGAATAGGCTTTGTGGGAGGGAGAATGAGAAAGACACGTGATAGCCGGGAATGGAAATGTGAATGGGCTTTGCAGGGAGGGGGAATGAGAAAGACAGGCAGCTAGGAATGGGAATGGGCTTTGCAGTGAGGACGGAATGGGAATGGCAGAACACGGAATGGGGCAGCCTACCCCTTACCGTCTTAATAGGTAGTAGATATATATATATATATATATATATATATATATATATATATATATATATATATAGTTGAGGTAAGCCTTTCATTACTGGAGAGAGCCCCGGCCAGGGTAGGTCCGCGGGCGACGGGTCGGGTGGTGGGGGTGCCGCGCGGGGGCACCGGGGTCGTGGTGGGGTCGCGCGTGGGGGTGTTCCGCGTTTATGCATACGGATTTTGACGGAAACGGCTGCGTAAATGGGCATAGTGGGGGTGCCGCGTTGGTGCACCGGGATCGTGGTGGGGTCGTGCGTTTATGCATGCGTATTTTGACGGCAACGACTGTGTAAATTGGCATAGTGGTTGTTGGAACTTGCTATCAGTCGCAAGAAGGCCAACAGGGGTGAACAGTATAGACAGTAGGGTTACGCGTGAGATGGCAAATAGCTCTGTTAACCAGGCCTCTCACGGGCACTGTGCGGGGGTATTTATAGGTACCTGAACGCCCAGCGCCTTGTGTTAAGGACGCATGTGCCCTCAGCTACCTAGGTTATCCCCAGAATATTCCCATAAAGCAGGGTTACAGACTGTAATTACAGGGATGCCTTTACAAATTAGGCCCGTAACACGCGGCAGCCACGCAGGGCCCGTTACAATGGGCCGGATCGCACGTGGGCCTCTGAGCTGGACGAGGCCGCACTGTGGGATGCCTTCGTCGCCGGTCTTCGTCTGGTGCCGATCAAACGAAGGGTGTCCCTGCCTGCTTTGTCTCTGTCAGAGCAGCGGCTAAGCAGCGGAGACTTCGAGCGAAGGGTGGCGTTTCTGCCTTCGCTCCAACATTTGCCCTCCGAGGGACCAGTTCGACAAAGTCACCTGGTGCCGAAGACGTCGCTAGATGGCGGAGACGCTGCCCTCGCTCGAAGTGGTTCCGCGGGGGTTTTTGATGTGACCGTTGATTGACGGCGTACTGTTGGATTGCGGGTTTCACGAAGCGCCGCGCCCTGTTGGATTACGGGTTTCCCGAAGAGCCGCGCCCTGCCTATAAAAGGGGGCGGGGCCCGGCGCTTTTTGAACTTTACTTTCCGCGCTCCGCGAAAACCCTAGCCGCCCGCCGTCTTGCTGCTCGTCTGCCCGCCGTGCTCTTGTTCGCCGGAGATCTGGCGCGAGTGAAGCAGACTGCCCGCCGCCGCCGACGGTACGTAGCGATGCCGTCCTCCTCTTCTTCCGCTGCCGCTACGCCGCCGGCCGCCGCCTCGTCGGAGGAGACGTTGAGTAGTTTGATGGCGGAGGAGTTGCGCGCCGGCGATTCTGTTGATTTCGGCGTGTCGCGAATGTCGTCGGCCCGCGTGGAGGATATGCAGCGGTTGGGCTACTTCGGCGGCGGAGTTGCTCGTGCCCCGGGGACGGAGAAAGTCCCCGAGCCGGAGGGCGAGTTGGTTGTTTTCGAGGCGTTTTTCGCCGTCGGTCTCCGCTTGCCTGCACACCGGTTTGTTGGCGAAGTCCTGCGCAGGTTCAACGTGCAAATACATCAGCTGACGCCGAATGCCGTGGTGGCCCTGTCGAAGTATGTCTGGGCGACGACTTCGTACGGCGGACAGCCATCGGTCGAAGTTTTTGCGAAGCATTATTGTTTACACTGGCAGAAGAGGATGATCGGGGACGAAGTTGCTCAGTTTGGGTCCTGCACATTCACGCCGAAGACCGGCAAGACCACGATGCAGGTAGTCGAGTTGGTTCCTTGCGCCCGCAACAAGTGGGGCAACTGGAATGAATTTTGGTTTTACGTTGCTGAGGGTACCGTCGAAGGCCACGAGGGACTTCCCGTGTCCGAGATGTGCTCTCATTTTTACTCGGCGTACCCGCCCTTTGAAGTGGCGGAGGATGATGTGGACGAAGGGGCCCTTCGGTGTGCCGCCGGCCAGAGCAGTGGGCGCGACTTGGTTGAAGAGTTTGTGGCGTACGGGGTATGGCCCTTGGCGCATGGTTGGGCGTTGGGCGAAGTATGCCCTCGCCAGATGCCTTTCCGTGGTGGAAAGGTGGTGCGGAGTCCCGCCTTCGCGCTAAATCTGCGAAACCGTGATCCGGCCGCCTTTGTGCGTGAGGCGGAGGATGAGGCGGTGCGGCTTGTTGGGCGTTATGTGCCGAGGACAGAGGGCCAGCGCAGCTGGGAGATCCGCGGGTCGAATGACCGTCTGAATAGGGTCTTCGAATTGAACCAACTGCCATATGACGGCTACCCTGGTCAAGACGATGCGGACCGCCGAGGGAAGAAACCGGTGGTGGAGACTAAAGACGACCCTGCGCCGGCGGCCGCCCCATCCTCTAAGAAGAGGAAACTAGGTACTGCCATGGGAGGACTTGGGGTTTCCGATGGCTTTGCTAGAGAGTTGATGAGGACGTGCGCGGCCCCGGGGGAAAGGATGTCTTCGCCCGAGCTCCGGGAGTCTTCGGCTCGGATGCTGAAGGTTACCGGGGTTGCTGGCCTAGGAATGTTCCTATCCCCCGCGCGGCCAGCGGGGACGTTTTTACATCTCGCATGGTTCGCAAATGGAGAGTTTTTCCTTACGGGCGGAATATTGCTGCTGTTGTGTCGGCAGTGATGGACAAGGATCGCCAGGGGGCTGCACAAAAGCGCCAGGCGGCTGTCAGGCTTGTTGAAGCCAGGCCAAAGAGGCAAAAGCGGGGGTCGGCGAAGGCTGCGGCCCCCGGCGGAGGCAAGCCGCCGCTGGCGGCGAAGTCAGGCGTCCCTGCATCTAGCAAAGCGCAGAGGCAGCGGCGGGCGCCGGAGGCTCCAAACTGGCGAAGGCTGTGCCGCCGCCCAGCAGGGTGGCGGAGGCCGCGAAGGCGGCCCAAGCGTTGCCGTCGGCAGGCAAGCGTGTCGCCGACTTCGCCACCGACATTTGTGTGGAGGACTATCTTGGTGGTAAGTCGCTGGCTCTTTTTTTTAATGTATTATTATTTTTTGTTGATACGTTGCAGGGTCGGACGAAGGCCAACTTGTTATAGTTGCGCCTGCCGCGGCGACAGCGGTTGCTGCCGCAGCGCCGAAGGCGAAGGGCGGGGCTCTTAGCGCCGGAGGCGAGGTGGCGGCCCTCGCGGCTGTGAGGGATGAGGCGGGCGCTGCGTCCCGCCGGCTAAAGGAGGTGGTGGAGTCGCTAAGTCAGGTCCGCTGAGCCGGACTTCGCTCTCTTTCTCTCTCTTTTTTTTCAACAGACTTCGCTGGCTCTTTTTTTTCAACGGGGCCGTGGTCTTGTGCGTGTTGTGCAGGTGGCTGACTTTGCCAGCCGCACGGCGTCGGGGGCCCTCACGGCAGTTGTGTCTGCCGAAGTCGAGAGACTTCAGACACAACATGCTGACGCCGTCCGAGAGAAATCGGCCGCCGACAGCAAGTGCCGCAAGCTGGCGGACAAGGTGGCCGCACTGGAGGGAGAGAAGGCTGACCTCCGGCGCCAATTGGCCAGGGAGAGGAGGGAGACCAACGAGGCCCTCGCCAAGGCGCAAGCTTCGTAGGCGGAGGCCAAGCTGGCCCGAGCGGAGGGAAATATTGCCAGGGAGCGCGCCGAGCAGCTGCAGGAGCGGCTCATCGCCCTGGAGAGCCGCGTGGAGCGGGCCGAGGCCGCGATGTGAGCGGAGGCCGAACGGACGCGCACACAGCTTGTGAGCACATATCGTGAGCTGGGTGCGCGGACTGGTGACTTCGAAGTGCCGGACCGAGAGTCCGGGCTTCGTTGTCTGGAATGGGTGCAGGAAGAACTGCAGGAACTCCCCGCTGTCGTGGGGGGTTCATGTCGTACGCCTCCCTGGTCACCTGCGAGGGGGCGATCAACGCGCTCTCCCGCGAAGGGTGCCGGCACTTCGAGGTCTTCGACCAGGCGGATGAAGATTTTGATCGAGATGTCTATAAGGTTGAAGACCTCGTGGTGAAGGATTCTGCCGGGGCCCTCTACGACCGGATGTGGGGTCCGCACGGTCGCGAAGTGGTCAGGGAGCGGGCGGAGACGGCGATGGCTCAGGTAACATTTTCGTTTGTTTGGCGTTTGGTGGATGTGGGGTGTGCGTGTGTTTGCTGAATTTTGCGTGTTTTGTCTTAGGCGTTGCGTGGCGAGCGGGTGGACGACTTCGGGGCGTTGAACAGCGCGCTGCCTGACCCGGAGCCGACCCCTGCGGAGGCCGTGTCCGGGGTCGCCCTGGAGCCAACCCCGGAGACCGCGGAAGACGCACCGGATGCCCCCGCATCCGCAGCGGCTGGCGAAGACCTGCCCCCGAAGGTGGCCGAAGGCGCACCTGATGCCCCCGCGGCTGCTGCGCCAAGTGCTGAAGATCCCGCGGCGGTGGCGGCGGAAACAACAGCGGAAGCAGCGGCGGAGCCAATGGCGGAGGCTTCCGCGGCGCCAGGGCCTTCGCAGGTGGCGTAGTGGGTGTATAGGGTTGGGGAATTTTGGATATGTTGCTGAACTTTGGTTGCTGCGCAGGTTCAAGATTTTGGGCCTGCGCACGCAACCGCTACTACTGAATTTTTGGCGGCTTCGACCGCGGAAGGTGGTAATGAATATGGTGGATTTGCATCTGAGTTTTTTGATTTTACTGACTCTGGGAGCTCGGTTGAGTGGACTGAGGAGTCGTCGGAGGAGGACTTGGACTATTTTGCGGCCTTGGACGTGGCTGCGGCGGAGGCCTCGCCACATGCCGTGGACGCGCAAGATGTGCCAGGTCCTAGCACCGGGCGCCGACGGCGAAGGGCGGTTGCAAAGCGTAGGGTTAGTACGGAGGAAAGGGGTCGGCTTCGTGTGAGTAGGGCTGGTCGGCAGGAACTGTTGTCTGTGCCCGCCGCCGCGAGTACAGGGGAAGGGGAACTGCGGAGTCTTTTTGCGGGTGAGGAGCTTAGGATAATGTTATTTAATTATAGGGAGATGGGAATTATTCCTAAGGTTGAGCCGATGTAGAGTGTGGCGCCCTAGCTTGTATATGTGTAAAGGCTTGTACGATGAAGTCGTGTGCCCTCGCTTGCCTGTGACTGCGAAGGCGTTGTGTACTTTGTCTGGTATGTTTTGTTATGCTGTGCTGGTGTGATTATAGTCGGTCTTAGCGCGGACGGTTTGATGCTGTCGTTTCTGCTTTTGTTGTACTAGTTCGGCTGCGCCCTTAGGCGGCTTCTGCGTGGATAGTCTTCGCGGTAGGCTTCGGTTTTTTCGCGCTTGTTGTGCTAGTCCGGCTGCACCCTTAGGCGACTTCTGCGCGGATAGTCTTCGCGGTAGACTTCAGGTTTTTTCGCACTTGTTGTGCTAGTCCGGCTGCACCCTTAGGCGACTTCTGCGCGGATAGTCTTCGCGATAGACTTCGGGTTTTTTCGCACTTGTTGTGCTAGTCCGGCTGCACCCTTAGGCGACTTCTGCGTGGATAGTCTTCGTGATAGACTTCGGGTTTTTTCGCACTTGTTGTGCTAGTCCGGCTGCACCCTTAGGCGACTTCTGCGCGGATAGTCTTCGTGATAGACTTCGGGTTTTTTCGCACTTGTTGTGCTAGTCCGGCTGCACCCTTAGGCGACTTCTGCGCGGATTTGTCGCACGCGAGGGTGGCTAGCGCTTAGCCTCGCGGTGACCTCGAATTGGTCGAATATCGAAGACCGTCGTTGCGGTCTTTTTTCGACGCATGTTTTTGCGGGGGATTTTTCACACATATATTACATGGCTCCGCCTCGTTAAAAACCTCACCCCCCGGGAGGAAAAGAGTGCGGGCCGGTACAAGATTGTTTTTGGCGAATTACAAGGGCAGAATCAGCCCCGATGAGTCAAACAAAAAATTTGCGGAGGTTATCGATGTTCCAGGAGTGCTCCAGGTCCTCGCCGTTTGGCGTTGTGAGCCTGTAGGCGCTGGGGGAAGCTTTTGTCTTGACTATAAAGGGGCCCTCCCACTTGGGCTCCAGCTTGCCCCTGGACTCCGTCCGAGCTGTACGGACGAGTACGAGGTCCCCTTCGCTGAACTCCCTCGGGATGACTGCGTGGTCGCGCCATGCTTTGGTCTGGGCTTGGTATTTGTTTAGGGCCTGTAGGGCGAAGACCCGGTCTCCGTCAATGAGATCTTTTGAAGTTGGCTCGTCCACGTCGGGGACGGCTGACGGAACTGTACGCGGGGACCCATGCTTTATTTCTTGCGGGGTCATGGCCTCCGATCCGTATAGAAGGCGGAAAGGAGTGAAACCAGTCGCCCTGCACTCAGTTGTGTTTAGCGCCCAGACTGCCTCCGGTAATAAATCGGTCCATCTGCCTTTTTTTTCATCGAGGAGCATTTTCTTGACAGCTGTGAAGATTTTCCCATTGGCGCGCTCCACGACCCCGTTGGACTGCGGATGGTAGACTGAAGCGAAGGCAAGCTTGGTGCCGATGGAGAAACAAAAATCCTTGAAATCTTGGCTGTCAAACTGCTTGTCGTTGTCAACTGTTAGCTCGGACGGTACTCCGAAGCGGCAAACAATGTTTTGCCAGAAGAATTTTTGGGCAGTCTTTGATGTTATTGTAGAAACAGCCCTCGCTTCGATCCATTTGGTGAAGTATTCGACGGCTACGAAGGCGAACTTGAGGTTCCCCTGAGCGGTGGGCAGGGGCCCGACAATGTCCAGGCCCCAGCGCTGGAGAGGCCATGTATGGGCAATCAGCTTTGTATACTGCGAGGGACTGCCTGACCGAGGAGAAAACTTCTGGCAGGCTTCGCAGGACCTTGTGACCCGATTTGCGGCGCAGATCATTGCGGGCCAGTAAAACCCTTGGCGGATCACCTTGGCAGCTAGGGCCCTTGGCCCTGCGTGCGAGCCGCATGTGCCGCTGTGGACTTCACGTAGGATCTGCATGCCTTCGGTTTCGGTGACGCACTTAAGCATTGGCTGACTGACCCCTTTCTTGTAGAGTTGGCCCTCAATCAGTGCGAAGTCCCGGCTTCGATGTCTGAGGCGCTTGGCCTCACTGACGTCGGTTGGATGATAGTACCCCTGTAGGAACAGGGTTATTGGTGCCCGCCAGTCTTCGGTCATGATTAGGTTGACTATGCGGTGGCCCTCGCTATCATTAGTTATTTGGAGCCCTTCGGGGCTCCGGACGGCTGGCGTGTCGATGGTGTGAAAGAACACGTCGGAGGGCAAGGGCTCGCCCCTGGCGGCAGCCTTGGCCAATGCATCGGCCTCCTCGTTCTTGGCCCTATCCACATGCTGCAAGGTGAATCCCTTGAACTGTCTCTCGAGACTTCGGATGACCGCGAGGTATTGCATGAGCGCGGGGTCTTTTGCTGCATAGTCTTTCTCGACCTGGCCGGCAACTATCTTGGAGTCTGTTTTGATGATACATGTGGTGACTCCGAGGGCCCTTAGCTTGCAGAGGCCGAGGATGGCCGCTTCATACTCTGCTATATTGTTTGTGCATCTGTCGGATTCCAGAGCGAAGCTGAGGCGTGCTGCATATCTGTGTTTGACTCCGGCTGGTGAGGTGACGACTGCAGCGACGCCTGCCCCCGCATGGCACCATGCGCCGTCGCAATGGATAGTCCAAACCTTCTCTGTGGACGGGTCCGGCTGTGTTATTGGCCCAGTCCAGTCGACGACGAAGTCTGCCAGGACTTGTGACTTGATGGCTGTCCTGGGCTCGAAGTTGATGTGGTAGCCGGAAAGTTCGGCTGCCCACTTGGCAATCCTCACCGATGCCTCCGGGTTTCTGAATAGTTCGCCGAGCCCCCTGTCTGAGGTGACTCGGACTTTGAATGCTTCAAAGTAATGGCGCAGTTTGCGCGAAGACATAACGACTGCGTAGGCGATCTTCTCCAGCTCTGTCATGTTGCATTTGGACGGTGTCAGTACCTCGGAGACATAGTAAACAGGGCACTGTCTGACCGCGCCCTCAACTGTCTGCTCCTGCACTAGTGCCGCGCTGACCGCGTGCGGCGAAGCCGTGACATAGAGCAATAGGGGGAGCGAGGAGTCGGGGCTCGTGAGGATGGCCAGCTCCGACAGGTACTGTTTTAGTGAGGCGAAGGCCGCTGCTTGCTCCGGTCCCCAGGCGAAGTCTTTTGCACCGCGAAGTGTTTTGAGGAAGGGGAGACTTCGCTCGGCGGACCTGGAGATGAATCTGTTGAGAGCGGCCAATCTGCCTGTCAGACGCTGGACGTCCCTGACGGACTGCGGAGGCAACATGTCCACGATGGCCTGGATCTTGGTTGGGTTGGCCTCGATGCCGCGATGTGATACCAGGTAGCCCAATATCTTGCCCTGGCGAACACCGAAGATGCACTTTTTCGGGTTTAGGCGGAGTCGTGCATCTCGCATGTTCGCGAATGTCTCGGCGAGGTCGGCGAGGTGGTCCTCCTTATTCTTGCTGGCGACGACGATGTCGTCCACATATGTAAATATATTTCTGCCAACCTACCCTTCGAGTACTGTTTTGGTGAGTCTAGAGAAGGTGGACCCGACATTCTTGAGTCCCTCCGGCATTCTGATGAAGCAATATGCGCCGAAGGGTGTTATAAAGCTGGTGCTAGCCTTGTCTTCCTCCTTCATGTATATCTGGTGATAGCCGGAGAAGCAGTCGAGGAGTGACATGACCTCGCATCCGGCCGCGCTATCGACTATTTTGTCGATCCGTGGCAACAGGAAATTGTCCTTTGGGCAGGCCTTATTGAGACTGGTGAAGTCTATGCACATTCGCCATTTCCCGCTTTTTTTCTGCAACATTACAACATTGGAGAGCCACGTGGGGTAAGCCACTGGCTCGATGAATTTAGCCTCTAGGAGGCGGTGCACCTCCGCCTTGGCGGCTTCTGTCTTTTCGTCGGACATTTTGCGAAGCCTTTGCTTTTTTGGTCGCACCGAAGGGTCAATTCCCAAGCTGTGCTCAATTATGGATCGGCTGACTCCGACCAGGTCGAGGGCGGACCAGGCGAAGACATCTTTATTCTTGGACAGGCAGCAGAGAAGCTTTTCTTCTTCATGTGAGGTAAGGTCTTCGCTGATGGTGACTGTCTGCTTGGGCGTGGCCTGATCGAGGGGGACAGTCTTGGTCCCGTCTTGGCTCTGCAGCTGTGCCTTGTCGTGCTGTTTATCGGTTGGGCTGGCGGGCGCAGGGACCTCGCACTGGGTCGTGAGACAGTGCACGTTCCTCTGACCGGGCACGAAGTCCCGCTCTATGTTGCGCGCCGTCTGCTGGTTGCCGTAGACCGTAATAGCGCCAAGCGGACCTGGTATCTTCATACATAGGTACAGTCCGTGGATGGCAGCTTCGAACTTATTGATGGAGCCCCGGCCCATGATGGCGTTGTATGGATATACCATGTCGATGATGTCGAAGGTTACTTGCTCACTTCGGGCATTGGGTGCTACACCGAAGGAGAGGGGCAACTCTATTTTGCCAACGGGAAAGGTGCCCTTGCCGCCGAAGCCATACAACGGGTTGTCCGAAGGCTTGAGCAGGCTGTGGCTTATACCCATGCGGTCGAAGGCGTGGAGGAAGATGATGTCCGCCTGACTGCCGTTGTCGACTAGGACTTTGTGTAAGTCCCAGCCTGCCACGCTGCAATTGATGACCATAGCGTCGATGTGGGGGGCGCTGCGGAGGTCGACGTCTCGTGCGTCGAAGGTTAGCGGTATGTGGGACCACTTTGTCTGCACAACTGGGCCAGTGACGGCGACATGGTTGATGATGCGGTAGTGGTCCCGCTTCTGCCTCTTGGTGTCGAAGTCAGTGCTGGACCCCCCCGTTATCATGTGAATGACTCCGCGATATGGCTGATCGGCGAAGTCTTCCTGCTTTGGGGCATGGGGGATGTTTTGATGTTGCTGGTGTGGTGGTGGGGGTGGAGGAGGTACGATTTGTACTTCCTGATGGTGTTGGTAAGCGTGGTGCGGTGGATGCGGGGCGGGAGCGTGGATGTATGGTGGAGGGGGTGGCTGGTAATTGTGCGCGACAATTCTGGGATTGTCGGCTGGCTGCGCCCGCGCCATTCTGTCTCTGGTGGCCTTCGTTTCGGGGCAGTCTTTGGTTTGGTGGGCGCAGTCTTTGCCGTGGAAAAGGCAGTAGAATCGGCGCGGCGGCTGTGCGCGCCCTCGGCCCCTGCCACGAGTTCCATTTCCGCGGCCCTAGGGGGGATATTCCTGGCGACGAGGGGGGTCAGCAGCGGGATGCTGGTTGGCGATGTTGTGCACTTGCTGCTGACTGCGGCCGTCTCGACCGGAGTCTGGCTGCGGAGTCCTCGTCCACGTGCGGCTGGACTGCGGGGCATCTTTGGGTTTCCGCTGTGACTCAACCTTGCGCTGGTGGAGCTCTTCGGATTTGGCATATTTTTCAAAGAGCTGATATAGCTCCTGGAGGTTCTTGGGTGGATCTCTGATACAGTGGCTGTAGAGGACGCCGGCACGAAGGCCACTGATGGCGTAGTGGATAGCGATCTGATCATTGACGGAGGGCAGCTGTGACTTGAGTGTTAAGAATTTGCGGTAATACTCCCGCAGAGTCTCCTTTTCCAGCTGCTTGCAAAGCGAGAGCTCGGCCAAGGCGTCGGTGTCTGGGCGGTACCCTTGGAAGTTGAGCAGGAACTTGTCCCTGAGACTTCTCCATGAATCAATGGACAGTGGAGGCAATCTGGTGAACCAGGTGAGTGCTGGGCCCTCTAGGGCGATGATGAAAGACTTCGCCATTGTGGCGTCGTCCCCTCCAGCGGATGCAACGGCGACCTGATAACTCATTATGTATTGCGTCGGGTCGGTGCTGCCGTTGTACTTGGGATAGGTCCCTGCTCGGAAGTTAGCTGGCCAAGGCGTCACTTGCAGGTGTGGCGCCAGGGGACTTCGCTCGTCGAGGTAGTTGACCCCTTGGAATGGCGCGCCGTGCTGGAAGGTGTAGTCACGCTGGGGGAAACGCGGGTTCTCCGGCTGTGCTCGGTGTTGCAGGGGTGGCCCATGCTGCAGGCCGAGGTGGCCTTCGCGCGTGTCTTCCGGTTGGAGGGGTGGCTCTTGCTGTAGGCCAAGGTGGCCTTCGCGCTGCATCAGCGCGATCTCGCGCTCGAGGTCTTGGGCCTTCTGCTCCTCGTCGCGTATCATTTGCCGCACTTTGGCTAGTGCGGACACACGCTGGCGCTTGGCCTACAGTATCTCTTTCTGCCTCTGGAGATCTTGAGGCGCAGGGCGCGCAGCTGTAGCTGTTCTTCTGTTGAGACGCCGAGGACCTCACCGTCCTCGGTGAGGTCCGCGCCTTCCAGTGGGGCGAAGCCTGGGGGCGGCTGCGATTGTCCTTCGGGCCCGCAGGTGCGGAAGGTGTCGTCTTCGCAGGTGTGGGGAACATTGTCTTCAGTGGGCTCTTGGTGGGTGGATTGGGTGAGGGCGAGGGCCTTGCCCTTTCTTGCGGCAAGCAGTGCTGCCTTCGCCGCCTCGTCAGCCTTCGAGTTAGCTCTCTTGGGTGCCATCGCGGGTGGTTTTGTCGTAGCACGAACGGTGGGCGCCAAATATTGGAACTTGCTATCAGTCGCAAGAAGGCCAACAGGGGTGAACAGTGTAGATAGTAGGGTTACGCGTGAGATGGCAAATAGCTCTGTTAACCAGGCCTCTCACGGGCACTATGCGGGGGTATTTATAGGTACCTGAACGCCCAGCGCCTTGTGTTAAGGACGCATGTGCCCTCAGCTACCTAGGTTATCCCCAGAATATTCCCATAAAGCAGGGTTACAGACTGTAATTACAGGGATGCCTTTACAAATTAGGCCCGTAACACGCGGCGGCCACGCAGGGCCCGTTACAATGGGCCGGATCGCACGTGGGCCTCTGAGCTGGACGAGGCCGCACTGTGGGATGCCTTCGTCGCCGGTCTTCGTCTGGTGCCGATCAAACGAAGGGTGTCCCTGCCTGCTTTGTCTCTGTCAGAGCAGCGGCTAAGCAGCGGAGACTTCGAGCGAAGGGTGGCGTTTCTGCCTTCGCTCCAACAGTGGTGTGGTCGGGACGCGGTCGGGGTGTGGTTCGGCGTTTATGCTTGTATATTTTGCCGATAACAACTGCATATCCATCTGACGTGTCGTGTGTGGTGAGGTCGGGTAGTGGGGGTGCCGCGTGGGTTCACCGGGATCGTGGTGGGGCCGCACGTGGGGTTGAGCCGTGTTTATGGTGTTGTAACACAATTGGCAGGTAATCGTAACCGTGTCAACTCACGGAAATCTCGCGACATGCGAATCACGCGGGATATTTGGAACATGCCATGAATATCGGCAAGGACGGTTTTAGCGAATATAGTAGGATAACTCCAAAAAAACTGGGCTACATACCGCCGCCGCTTTGTTCGATGACCTAGGAGAGGTAGGGTATACACGATGGCGACGGCCAGTGGATCGGTGTAGTGTGGAGAGGCTACAGCGACGACGTTACCCTGTGGGTCTGATGGTCGTCATGCTGTAACTCCACCGGCTGCGTTACCGGCGCCATGATTCCTTGATGACAGCAACGCAGTTCATCCAAGTTTGGTGGGAGCAACTCACTGGATACCCATGAGGACAATTGGTGATCATGAGCAGGACATACCACATTCTCCAAAGCCATGTAAGTTCAGTAAGATTTAGGAAGTCAGTTGTTATTCCTTACCGTACCGTAAAATAATAGGTTGAGAAACTCCTTTTCAAACCAAATAGACAGTTTCTCAATCATTCCACTAGTTTGTGTCAGAATTTGTGCATATTTGTTATACTATCCGTGCAAGTTTGGATTGAATGCAAACATAGTAATTAATGTGTTGCATAATGTTGTGTAAATTTATGATTACAGATCAAGACTCAGCAATGCCAGTTGCACTAGGCAGGGTATTTCCAAACAATCCATCGTTTGTGTTTGTGGCATGTTCAGAACAGGTATATGCCTTATTTAAACGAGTTGTACGCTAGATCTGAGGAAGAGGATTTCAAATCAAGGTTCCAATCTATAATGCATCATCCTTTGACTGTAACTAAGTTTGAGGCTGCCTGGGCAATGCTGCTTGATGATTTCCACCTGCATGATAACATCAGTCTTACCAGGATGTATGAAACTCATAAGGATTGGATACCCGCTTTTTTCAAACAGGATTATTGTGGGTTGATGGTCTCTACACAGCGTAGCGAAAGCATGAACAAGCTCGTAAAGAGTGCTCATGTCGATGCAAACACACCACTTCATCGATTCGCCAAGCAAATGTTGAAGCTTATGCACAGTAGGAAGATGAAAGAGGCAAAAGAGGCACTAGGATGCATGGTGAGTACGTAGAATATTATTGTGCCATAATATTTAACTAAATGTGGTATAACTATGATTTTGGTATCATGTAGGGTCAAAAGGAAACAAATACACTGTATATGTTTGAGATACGTATAGCGAGGACATACACAAGGGCTGTAATGAATAGGTTCCACGAGTCTTTGAAATATGCTACTGCATACATGATAGCACATGATCCAGATGGTGGTGTGAATGATTGGGTGGTGCAGCATACTACAAGGTCGAATAAGATTGTGTGGGGGCAACACCAATTCAAAGTAATGGCTGATGTAGACGCTGGAAACTATGCATGTGAATGCAAGCATTGGGAGCATATAGGTATGTTATAGTGGGTAATTGTTATATACGATTGTTTATTTGTAAGTGACAATAAGCAGACACATTATTTATTTGTTTTGTTGTAGGTCTGCTTTGTGTGCATATTTTACGAACATTTATGCATCTTCAGATTGAACGTATTCCTACGGAATACATCCTTCCGAGATACACCTACTCTGCTATACAAGATGTAACTTTTTCGAGAGAAGATAAGAATTTGAAGGGTAAAGACGGTGAGACTAAATCGTATAGGCAAAAGATGTTGCTTAAAAAGGCAATGAAAGTAGTACATCATGCAAGTCTTTCAAGGGCGGGGCATGATAGAGCCCTAGAGATGATGGATGAACTACTTTTGCTACTATCGCGTTTGGCGCCAGATATAGAAGGTGATGATAGTACTAGTGATGGCAAAGGCATCCAGGTATATGTTGTATTATTTTAAATATCCGTGCATGTTTCATACATGATAATCTAAGTTTTTATGCTAAGTAAATGGGAAAATGTGAAACTTGCCTGGTATAGGGCGAGGGGGTGATGTAAGAGACATGCCAGGAGAAAATCTACCGACTAGAAGGGCTAAGGATGGTGCATGTATATATATTGTATATGATGTTTGTTATGTGTAATGGTGTGTATTGTTTAGTAGAAAAACAACTATTTATTGTCAAACCTGTGATTTGTCAGGAAATTCAATTGGTGCCTAGCATACATGAAGGTGGTGTGTGCGATACCCGATGTGCTATGCCGCTACAAGTACTGGAACAGGTAATATATGCATAGAAAAGAGGAAAAGTTGGTTACAATACACAACAGTAACAGTTAGACCTTGATGCTGATTATGATGTTAACATCAATGGTATGTGTGGGCAGCACGGTGTTGGACAGTGAACCACTAGAATACCAATGAGTGTGAGTGCGCAACAGAACTGGCGATTAAAAAGGTAATGGTATTATTAAAAACACATGTGCATGGGTATTTTTTAAAGTTTACGTACAAAGAGATGGATTTATCTACTAATATTCCAACACTGAGAATTCTTTAATTTGAAAAATGTAGAAGCTAGATTTTAATGTGAGTGGAGTAAGCTTGAGGAGACCAGATAACGTGAAGCCAAAGGGCAGAACAATCAGTGAGTCAGAAAAAAAAGTTATGAAGTTGGGCGCAAAAGGAGTCAAGAAGAACAGAAAGTGCCAAAGGTGTGGCATTGTTGATGGTCACAACAGTCGCACTTGTCTATCTTTGGAGGAGAATAGGCTTCGGTTGGCCAGCCTTACTGGTCGGAAGAGAGGGCGGCCCCTAGGTTCTAGGAACAAGGGTTCATCTGATGCTCCAAGTTGGAATGAGACATCCACTTCAAAAAACATCGCGGGGGTATCATAGACAATGATTTGTCTAGTGGTGAGTAGATGAAACACATGTTAGGACATTTGTAATGCAGTAACATATTTTTTATTACACAAATGTTAGGACATTTGTAATGCAGTAACATATTTAGTACTGCCTGAAATGTAAAGTGTTGTAAACTGTATATCAATTTTGCGTAATTGTGTTATCAAAGCAGCGTAATCTGTCGCTGCAAAAGATATGGTGGCAAATACTGGTGAATAATCGCTTTGCAAAGAAAACACACAGCAACAATAACTTGTGAAAAAATGGTCGGTACACATGTGAGCTGATAATTGCAGTTTGAACTGAACACTGTATTAAACAAGAGTGGCTTCATAACTTTGTTAGGACATTTGTAATGTTAGGACATTTGTAATGTAGTAACATATTTGTTATTACACAGATAGACGAATTTGTAAATCTGATACCAGTTGATATACACAAGTTATAAGTAATAATGTAGTACTGCCTGAAATGGAAAATGTTGTAAATTGTATATCAATTTTGCGTAATTGTGTTATCAAAACAGTGTAATCTGTCGCTTCAGAAGATATGGTGGCAAATACTGGTGAATAATCGCTTAGCAAAGAAATCACACAACAACAATAACTTGTGAGACAATGGCTGATACACATGTGAGCTGATAATTGCAGTTTGAACTGAACACTATATTAAACAAGAGTGGCTTCATAACTTTTTAATACACATAGGTCCACAATATACCAACTACCACAAAAGTTGCATTACAATTCCATATACATGATACAAAATTTGGCTTCACAAAAGGTTGCTTCATAACAGACAGTTGATCCAGCGACACTACTTGCGTGCAAACTTGAATCTTTGAATTTCTGGAGGCAACGGGAGGCACTTGTTCTTGCTATGAAATGTGAGGTAGTATAGAGCAAGAGATGTAGGTCACGAGAGTTGTCCTGCAGAAAACACATTTTGTTGAACTAAAATAGGTTATAAAATAAATGTGGGACGTAAAAATAAAAACTGCATAACCAAAAATTCACTTACTGGTTGTATATATGGCTTGATAGAACCATCCATGTAGTCTTAGTACTGGATGTACCTCATGACGAAGAAACCACAGTCGTTAGATCCCGCTTTCATGGTGGGACACATAGGTGCCATGTCAATTGGGAAGTTTCCAAATTTAGGAATGCGTGAATTGGGTCGAACTTGTTGCAAAGATTTGTTCAACCTGTTCATTATAACCGTAGCCCATGGTAATTTCCTTGAGCCTATGTTCATTTGGGCGTAATGATACATCTTCCACGTAGTACCACCCAGTTCCGGACCATATGGATTGGAATCTAAAATGTGAATGCACCGAAACTGAATATTGATGACATACAATGTCCAATGTCCCGCACGTAGTATAGGGACCATGATCTATTTATGATCACAAGTTAGAGATATGAAGTGATACCATTAGTGTGTAGGTGAGACATGAATATACTTGCATAGCAGAAAAAATAAGCTTCAAACAAGATAACACTTTATACCGATTTACAGTCAACACAGTTGTCCAGCTGAGGCAGTGTCTTGTCCACGTAATCATCAAGGACAGCTTGATCATAACCCTGAGGGAACTTGTTGTGGCGTTCCTGCTCCTCAAAGTTGAGCAGAGCCTAAATAAGCATAATTACTATGTCATATAAATCTGTAGGTAAAGTATTGTAAAATTAGGTGGATATTAATGAAAGGTTACATACACCAACATTGACGTCCAGTACAAGTCAAGTCTGTTGTTGTTCATGGACGGGCAATGATTTGTATCATCATCGCGAAAACATTGAATGAAACACTCCATGAAAACATTATCGAGACACATCTCATCTCCAAATGATTGTTGAATATCGAGACAATTTCCAATATATTCACCGAATTCTATGACCTTCCTATATAATAATGTAAAAACAGATATGTTAGTCATTATTTATGTAAATAACAACAAACATGATCTGTTGGTCTTAATAGTTGAAGACTAAAACCTGTTTGGGTCGATGGTTGGGGAGCACAAAAAATCACGGAGCGACCGAGCACAGTCCATCTCTATGAACCGTGGCAGTGAGTGCACATGTGTAGTGTGCAAGGTGTGTGTTTCCTCTCCGAATGCAACCTAAAAAACAATGCAGGTAAATAATATACTAGTTTATGACCGAGTTATGTGGTCATAAATGTATATTTGGAGTACTTACATGACCACTAGGTGTCTGATCAAAAAGGGGGCCCATGTCAGTTTGAATGTCATGAGATGCATCAATGTCACCTCCCTGCCCCAAAAAAATCAATGATAGTTTAAAAACAAAGATGAAACATATACATGTTTTGCGGTGTGGCGTCAAACATCGGCAAGTGTGAAGACGTATATGAGCTCATAATGTTGCAGTCTGGTATATGTTTAAAACCTCAGTAAGGTGTGAATTACATTTAATCGATAATTGAGATTACAAAGGATAAAACAAAGATGAAATATATACATGTTTTTGCGGTGTGGCGTCAAACATCGACAAGTGTGAAGACGTATATGAGCTCATAATGTTGCAGTCTGGTATATGTTGAGGTGGGATGTTTATGTCCCTCGACAGATTGTTGCCAACATTAAAATGGTAATCTTGTTGACACTATTATGATTTTGTCTAAAATTTGGATGCAAAGTGGGAAATTAACATATAATGTAACAATGATGAGATTGTATATAATACTCTGTTCTTAAGGCGTCGCCTAGGCGTCCGGGCGGTGGTCTAACGCCTAGGTGCCTTGCCCGCCTACCTCGCCTAGGCGTCCAGGCAGTGCTCCAACGCCTTGGACCGCCTTACCGCTTTTAAAACCATGATATAATACCTGCTTTTTAGAGTTTGAGTTCGTCTCCATGGGCGCAGTAACGTCCAAATCATCAAGGCAGCGCTCAAATGCACGACGCATTTGTTGTTGCATTTCATGTATTTCCTCGAACTGGGTGCCTATCAACTCCGTAGTCAGCTGCGAAGTTGACATAGTCGGGTCCGGAGTATTTTGGGTACCGGAATGTATGCATGCCTATGTAAGGAAAAGGTTTTAGTAATTGAACAGAAACAAGTGAAAATGGTGAATTAAACTACATAAATTGAAAAACGTTACAATGTGGGAAGGTCACCTGACGATAGATGATAAAAATGTATCTGATGGTTTTGCTGGTTGAGGCGTTTCCGCATCATTGACTGTGTCAACAGACTCCGCGCAAAGGACATTATCAATCATCTCAGCAAATGTGTCCGCTAATTCATACTGCTTCATAACCATCTTGGTAAGAGTATTTTTGATGGTGGAACACGCTTTGCCAACTTCGGAATCGTACTCAACCAACTTTTCTATGAATTTCGGTCGGTCACGTGCTTGGAGTTGCTTGATCTTACTTGAAAGCATATCCTTGATCAATGGAAGCTGGATATGAATGATATGATGACCACAAGGGTCGTGACGAGGGACATCAAAAATGTTTGTCCTGCCCCTTTGCTGTGAAATAATATATGATAATGCATAAGTCATAATTAATACGTAGAACATATGGATATAATTATACATAAAACATTTGTCATGCCCAGCGGTTAGTTGTGCACATGGATGTCATGTCTGTTTTGTCATAAACTAACCACGGATTGTACATGGACAGTAGGGACAACAGAATAGCAAGTTTCTGAGCTGCTTCGGAACTAAAAAAATGTAATATATGTAAATGCATAAAATATACACATAAGTATATTGAGTGGTGTGAAACAAATGAAGTATATGATGTCTATTACGAGTTATGCGGACTGGTACAAAAACTAATAGTGATGCTACAGATATACCACATGCCCATAATAAGTGAAATGCATATTTATGCAGGGTAATATCTTCATATTTTTTGTACAAATGACATACCACACAATGGCCGAATGGTTTTCCGCTTTGTCGTGGCTTCCTCTTATCAGCTTTTGTCAGTCCTTGGATAATGTTTTTATCGAAGAATTTTATGCGAAGTGTGCCACGTTTGTTGGGGGGCTGCAGCATCATGCAAGTGGTCCAAATAGTACAACTACAAAAATCAAAAATGAATTTATACAATCATGGATGGTAACTGCGTAACTAAAGAAAGTAACACAACATTTTAATGAGTATACCATAAATTAGATTCCATGCGAATTGCCAAAAATGAACAGTCCAATATTATTTACTTACTAGTATGACAATTGAACATCCATATATCATCGTGGACACGTTAATAGTGCTTCTTGTATGCCACTTATGAGCAGCTTCGCAAAGGTCGTTGAAAATTAAGTGGCGCCAGTCTGTCTCATGAAAGCGATCCATTTCTTTCGTCAGTAACACCTCATGGTTAGATATGCCCCAGCTGGACGTGGGGAACAGCAACCTATTGAATAATATCAAAAAGAAGCATCTAATGGAGAGGTCATCGTCGTCTCCTTTTCTCAAACGGTCCTGAAGTGATGCAACAACGAACTCATCTTTAGACAAACCAAGTTCAACCCTCAAGTTATTGCCCGCCAGTGCTTCATCGATGCCTAGTGGCTTACCACCGCTAGCATTCAGTAGGCCAAGGATTAGGTGGACAGTTTCTTTTGTAATCTTTAGTTCCTTGCCTTGACCGAGGCGAATTGTCATGTCCTTGTGGTCCAACTTATCCATCAACCACCGAAGATGAGATCGACTGCCCAGTGCATCAAGGGTCATGTCGAGGATATTGGAAAACCCTTTTCTCGCAATGGCTTGTTGTTGCCTCATTCAATATCTAAATAGTTATAATAACATCCTGGGGATTGCATCTCACATTGAGCTATTAAAAAATGTATGAAAAATTGTAATAAATGGTGTATCAGCCATCAAATTAGCACACAGAATGTATGAGTTTGCAACTAATATAACATAATATCTAGATAAATAATACATGACATGTCTGTACACAATAAAAAATAGTGGCAAAATGTTGCAAACTCAATATGATATTGTAATTGCAGTTCAGCGCATTTAACCTGTCGTGAAGTTTCGACTACTTTCATCATTAGTGTATACTAATTAGTATTTAATATAGTGTATCAGTGCATGCTTAGTGTATACTAATTAGTATTTAATATATATAAAAAATACGTATAACATATAACCTGTCGTGAAGTTTCGACTACTTTCATCCTCTTTGTGCATGTCTTCTGTAAGATTTTGTTAGGAATTTCAGTTACATTACGCTTCTTCATAGGTGTCATAAAATCGTCGTCGTCATCACCAGTTCCAATTTGGTCAGTGGTTTCATGAATAACAGATGGTCTCTCGGCGGATGCAGGACGATGACCGTCATGATTTGTGTTGGGAGGGTCTCCAGTTGACGCCAAACGCGGTATCTCAACACTAAAGAACTCTTGGCTTGACTCGATGGTTATACGTTTAGGATTAGCCGAAGGACAATCCACAGACTTCATGTTGTGATAGGACACCCTTCGTAAAATAAAGATTACTTCAGGTAAGAATATTATTACCGTCATTACGGATGATCCACGGACTCTTGCATATTACCGTCATTATGTCTTTTTTATGCTATAATATTCTTACCTGAAGTAATCTTTATTTTACGAAGGGTGTCCTATCACAACATGAAGTCTGTGGATCATCCTCCGGCTAATCCTAAACGTATAACCATCGAGTCAAGCCAAGAGTTCTTTAGTATTGAGATACCGCGTTTGGCGTCAACTGGAGACCCTCCCAACACAAATCATGACGGTAATCGTCCTGCATCCGCCGAGAGATCATCTGTTATTCATGAAACCACTGACCAAATTGGAACTGGTGATGACGACGATGATTTTATGACACCTATGAAGAAGCGTAATGCTACTGGAATTCCTAACAAAATCTTACAGAAGACATGCACAAAAAGGATGAAAGTAGTCGAAACTTCACGACAGGTTATATGTTATACATATTTTTTTTTATATATTAAATACTAATTAGTATACACTAAGCATGCGCTGATACACCATATTAAATACTAATTAGTATACACTAAGGATGAAAGTAGTCGAAACTTCACGACATGTTACATGCGCTGAACTGCAATTACAATATCATATTGAGTTTGCAACATTTTTCCACCATTTTTTATTGTGTACAGACATGGCATGTATTATTTATCTAGCTATTATGTTATATTAGTTGCAAACTCATACATTCTGTGTGCTAATTTGATGGCTGATACATCATTTATTACAATTTTTCATACATTTTTTCAAAAGCTCAATGTGAGATGCAACCCCCAGGATGTTATTATAACCATTAAGATATTGAATGAGAGGCAACGACAAGCCGTTGCGAGAAAAGGGTTTTCTAATAACCTCGACAAGACCCTTGATGCACTGGGCAGCCGATCTCATCTTCGGTGGTTGATGGATAAGTTGGACCACAATGACATGACAATTCGCCCTGGTCAAGGCAAGGAACTAAAGATTACAAAAGAAACTGTCCACCTAATCCTTGGCCTACCGAATGACGGCGGTGGTAAGCCACTAGGCATCGATGAAGCAGTGGCGGGCAATAACCTGAGGGCTGAACTTGGTTTGTCTAAAGATGAGTTCGTTGTTGCATCACTTCAGGACCGTTTGAGAAAAGGAGACGACGATGATCTCTCCATTAGATGATTCTTTTTGATATTATTCAATAGGTTGTTGTTCCCCACGTCCAGCTGGGGCATATCTAACCATGAGGTGTTACTGATGGAAGAAATGGATCGCTTCCATGAGACAGACTGGTGCCATTGAATTTTCAACGACCTTTCCGAAGCTGCTCATAAGTGGCATACAAGAAGCACTACTAACGTGTCCACGACGATATATGGATGTTCAATTGTCATACTAGTAAGTAAATAATATTGGACTGTTCATTTTTTGGTAATTCGCATGGAATCTAATTTACGGTATACTCATTAAAATGTTATGTTACTTTCTTTAGTTACACAGTTACCACCCATGATTGTTTAAATTCATTTTTGATTTTTGTAGTTGTATTATTTGGACCACTTGCATGACGCTGCAGCCCCCCACAACAAATGTGGCACACCTCGCATAAAATTTTTCGATAAAAACATTATCCAAGAACTGACAAAAGCTGATAAGAGGAAGCCACGCAAAAGCGGGGAACCATTCGGCCATTGTGTGGTATGCCATTTGTACAAAAAAAATATGAAGCTATTACCCTGCATAAATATGCATTTCACTTATTATGGGCATGTGGTATATCTGTAGCATCACTATTAGTTTTTGTACCAGTCCGCATAAACTCGCAATCGACATCATATACTTCATTTGTTTCACACCACTCAATATACTTATGTGTATATTTTATGCTTTTACATATATTACATTTTCTTCAGTTCCGAAGCAGCTCAGAAACTTGCTATTCTGTTGTCCCTACTGTCCATGTACAATCCGAGGTTAGTTTATGACAAAACAGACATGACATCCATGTGCACAACTAACTGCGGGGCATGACAAATATTTTATGTATAATTATATCCATATGTTCTACGTATTAATTATGACTTATGTATTATCATATATTATTTCATAGCAAATGGGCAGGACAAACATTTTTGATGTCCCTCGTACCGACCCTTGTGGTCATCATACCATTCATATCCAGCTTCCATTAATCAGGATATGCTTTCAAGTAAGATCAAGCAGCTCCAAGCACGTGACCGGCCAAAATTCATAGAAAAGTTGGTCGAGTACGATTCCGAAGTTGGCAAAGCGTGTTCCACCATCAAAAATACTCTTACCAAGATGGTTGTGAAGCAGTATGAATTAGCGGACACATTTGCTGAGATGATCGATGATGTCCTTCGCGCGGAGTCTGTTGACACATACAATGATGCGGAAGCGCCTGAACCAGCAAAACCATCAGATACATCTCATCATCTATCGTCAGGTGACCTTCCCACATTGTAACTTTTTTCAATTTATGCAGTTTAGTTCACCATTTTCAGTAGTTTCTGTTCAATTACTAAAACCTTTTCCTTACAGAGGCATGCATACATTCTGGTACCTAAAATACTTCGGACCCGACTATGCCAACTTCGCAGCCGACTACGAAGTTGGCAGGCACCCAGTTCGAGGAAATACATGAAATGCAACAACAAATGCGTCGTGCATTTGAGGACTGCCCTGATGATTTGGACGTTACTGCGCCCATGGAGACGAACTAAGACTCAAACTCTAAAAAGCAGGTATTATATACAATCTCATCATTGTTACATTATATGTTAATTTCCCACTTTGCATTCAAATATTAGACAAAATCATAATAATGTCAACAGGATTACCATTTTAATGTTGGCAACAAACTGTCAAGGGACATAAACATCCCACCTCAACATATACCAGACTGCAACATTATGAGCTCATATACGTCTTCACACTTGCCGATGTTTGACGCCACACCGCAAAAACATGTATATGTTTCATCTTTGTTTTATCCTTTGTAATCTCAATTATCGATTAAATATAATTCACACCTGACTGAGGTTTTAAACATACTATCATTGATTTTTTTTGGGCAGGGAGGTGACATTGATGCATCTCATGACACTCAAACTGACACGGGCCCCCTTTTTAATCAGACACCTAGTGGTCTTGTAAGTACTCCAAATATACATTTATGACCACATAACTTCACATAACTCGGTCATAAACTAGTATATTCTCTACTTGCATTGTTTTTCACCGGAGAGGAAACACACACCTTGCACACTACACATGTGCACTCACTGCCACGGTTCACAGAGATGGACTATGCTCGGTCGCTCCGTGATTTTTTGTGCTCCCCAACCATCGACCCAAACATGTTTTAATCTTCAACTATTAAGACCAACAGATCATGTTTGTTGTTTCTTACATAAATAATGACTAACATATCTGTTTTTACATTATTATAAAAGAAAGGCCATAGAATTCGGTGAATATATTGAAAGTTGCCTCGATATTCAACAATCATTTGGAAATGGGATGTGTCTCAATAATGTTTTCATGCAGTGTTTCATTCAGTGTTTTCGCGATGATGATGCAAATCATCGCCCGTCCATGAACAACAACAGACTTGACTTGTACTGGACGTCAATGTTGGTGTATGTAACCTTTCATTAATATCCACCTAATTATACAATACTTTACCCATAGATTTATATGACACAGTAATTATGTTTATTTAGGCTCTGCTCAACTTTGAGGAGCAGGAACGCCACAGCAAGTCCCCTCAGGGTTATGATCAAGCTGTCCTTGATGATTACCTGGACAAGACATGGGTTATGATCAAGCTGTCCTTGATGATTACCTGGACAAGACATTGCCTCAGCTGGACAACTGTGTTGACTGTAAATCGGTATAAAGTGTTATCTTGTTTGAAGCTTATTTTTTCTGCTATGCAAGTATATTTATGTCTCACCTACATACTAATGGTGTCATTTCATATCTCTAACTTGTGATCATAAATAGATCATGGTCCCTATACTACGTGCGGGACATTGGACATTGTATGTCATCAATATTCAGTTTCGGTTCATTCACATTTTAGATTCCAATCCATATGGTCCGGAACTGGGTGGTACTACGTGGAAGATGTATCATTACGCCCAAATGGACATAGGCTCAAGGAAATTACCATGGGCTAGGGTTATAATGAATAGGTTGAACAAATCTTTGCAACAAGTCCGACCCAATTCACGCATTCCTAAATTTGGAAAGTTTCCAATTGACATGCCACCAGTGTTTACAAGTCGTCCGACTAATCGCGATTAATCGCGATTAGTCGGGCTGGTCGCCTGGAAGAGGGCGATTAGGAGGACGACGCGATTAGGGTTTCTAGTCGTCCGACTAGTCGTCGACCTGGGCGATTAGTCGTCTGGTCGAACACTTCCTGGTCGTTGCAGCTTTGGTACTGGGCTTCACTCTGGTTTTTGGCCCATCTATAGTAGCCCGCCCCTCCAAAAACCCTCCCAGCCACCAGGACCCCTCCCAGCCGCCAGAAACCCGCCAGAACCCTTCCCAGCCGCCAGAAACCCTACTCCTCTCCTCTGTCCTCTCTGGTTTCTGCCGACGTCTCTGCTCCAGCCTCCAAGTGCTCCAGCCAGCAGGTAATGCAGTTTGGATGCTCTAGCGCGATTTGTTTGGATGCTGATCTGCTCTAGGTAGCAGCCAGCAGGTTCCTGCTGTACTTTTTACTAAATTACTGCAAGTAATTATGCCAATATTACTTTCAGTTTGGACTTTGGATGGATTCGGTTTTACACTTTTACTGAATTACTGCTAGTCTGCTACTAATTATGCCTATATTATTGCAGAAATACAGTGTTTATATATTTAATATATAGTTATATACATATACATATGTCCTTAAATCTAACGGACGACTAACGGACGACCAGAGGTCGACCAGGACCGATTAGGTCTACTAATTATTGCCCTAATCGTGATTAGTCGCCTGGTCGCCCCTCTCACTCGACCAGTTGGTCGCCCGACTTGTAAACATTGCATGCCACCTATGTGTCCCACCATGAAAGCGGGGTCTAACGACTGTGGCTTCTTCGTCATGAGGTACATCCAGTACTATGACTACATGGATGGTTCTATCAAGCCATATTTATAACCAGTAAGTGAATTTTTGGTTATACAGTTTTTATTTTTACGTTCCACATTTATTTTATAACCTATTTTAGTTCGACAAAATGTGTTTTCTGCAGGACGACTCTCGTGACCTACGATCTCTTGCTCTATACTACCTCACATTTCATAGCAAGAACAAGTGCCTCCTGTTGCCTCCTGAAATTCGAAGATTCAAGTTTGCATGCAAGTAGTGTCGCTGGATCAACTGTCTGTTATGAAGCAACCTTTTGTGAAGCCAAATTTTGTTTCATGTATATAGAATTGTAATGTAACTTTTGTGGTAGTTGGTATATTGTGGACCTATGTGTATTAAACAAGTTATAAAGTCACTCTTGTTTAATACAGTGTTCATTTCAAACTGCAATTATCAGCTCACATGTGTATCGACCATTGTTTCACGAGTTATTGTTGCTGTGTGATTTCTTTGCTAAACGATTATTCACCAGTATTTGTGCTGTTTTGATAACACAATTACGCAAAATTGATATACAGTTTACAACATTTTCCATTTCAGGCAGTACTACATTATTACTTATACTTTGTGAATATCAACTGGTATCAGATTTACAAATTCGTTCATCTGTGTAATAACAAATATGTCACTAAATTACAAATGTCCTAACATTACAAATGTCCTAACAAAGTTATGAAGCCACTCTTGTTTAATACAATGTTCAGTTCAAACTGCAATTATCAGCTCACATGTGTACCGGCCATTTTTTCACAAGTTATTGTTGTTGTGTGTTTTCTTTGCAAAGCGATTATTCACCAGTATTTGCCACCATATCTTCTACAGCGATAGATTACGCTGTTTTGATAACACAATTACTCAAAATTGATATACAGTTTACAACACTTTCCATTTCAGGCAGTACTACATTATTACTTATACTTTGTGAATATCAACTGGTATCAGATTTACAAATTCATCCATCTGTGTAATAACAAATATGTTACTACATTACAAATGTCCTAACATGTGTTTCATCTACTCCCCACTAGACAAATCATTGTCTGTGATACCCCCACGATGTTTTTTTGAAGTGGATGTCTCATTTCAACTTGGAGCATCAGATGAACCCTTGTTCCTAGAACCAAGGGGCCGCCCTCTCTTCCGACCAGTAAGGCTGGCCAACCGAAGCCTATTCTCCTCCAAAGATAGACAAGTGCGACTGTTGTGACCATCAGCAATGTCACACCTTTGGCACTTTCTGTTCTTCTTGACTCCTTTTGCGCCCAACTTCATAACTCTTTTTTCTGTCTCACTGATTGTTCTGCCCTTTGGCTTTATGTTATCTGGTCTCCTCAAGCTTACTTTGAATTGGTGTTGCCCCCACACAATCTTATTCGACCTTGTAGTATGATGCACCACCCAATCATTCACACCACCATCTAGATCATGTGCTATCCTGTATGCAGTAGCATATTTCAAAGACTCGTGGAACCTATTCATTACAGCCCTTGTGTATGTCCTCGCTACACGTATCTCAAACATATACAGTGTATTTGTTTCCTTTTGACCCTACATGATACCAAAATCATAGTTATACCACGTTTAGTTAAATATTATGGCACAATAATATTCTACGTACTCACCATGCATCCTAGTGCCTCTTTTGCCTCTTTCATCTTCCTACCGTGCAGAAGCTTCAACATTTGCTAGGCGAATTGATGAAGTGGCGTGTTTGCATCGACATGAGCACTCTTTACGAGCTTGTTCATGCTCTCGCTACTCTGTGTAGAGACCATCAACCCACAATAATCCTGTTTCAAAAAAGCGAGTATCCAATCCTTGCGAATTTCATACATTCTGGTAAGACTGATGTTACATTCTGGTAAGACTGATGTTATCATGCAGGTGGAAATCATCAAGCATCATTGCCCAGGCAGCCTCAAACTCAGTTACAGTCAAAGGATGATGTATTATAGATTGAGATCTTGATTTGAAATCCTCTTCCTCGAATCTAGCGTACAACTCATTTAAATAAGGCATATACCTGTTCTGAACATGCCACAAACACAAACGATGGATTGTGTTTGGAAATACCCTGCCTAGTGCAACTGGCATTGCTGGGTCTTGATTTGTAATCATAAATTTACACAACATTATGCAATACATTAATAATTATGTTTGCATTCGATCCAATGATAGTAAATCGTAATTATTGAGAAGCTTATTAATCATACCTGTCAGTATTACCCGTGGTCCTTCAGGCCCCATGCACGTTTTGAATGCATTGAAAACCCACTCGAATGTGTCTACAGTTTCGTCTTCGTCTCCCAACAACGTGAAACCAAATACGGTGCACTGCAGATGGTGGTTACAACCAACAAACATTCCCAGGGGTTTATCATAAAGATTTGTCTTATGAGTTGTATCAAAGGTAACTGCATCACCAAAGTCAATGTAATCCGCTTGCTGGCTATCATGGGACCAAAAAATGCTCAAAATCTTTCCTTCTTTGTCCAGCTGGAAGTCAGATAAAAATTGTGGGTTATCTTTTTTACACAATGCAAAAAGAAAGAGGAGCTTAGACACATCATTGGCATTTCTTTCTCTTTGTCGCGCTTTCTTCCTGTCAACATTAAACAATATATCATACGTCAATAGTTCAAAGCGTCATTATGTAATTATATTAGTGTAAATAACAATTTGACTTACAGGTTCCTCACGTCTTGTGCAGTTAACGGGATATTCTCTGGTCCACCATGCATTTCCGAAACAAAATCCATAATACAGTGTTGCGGAATCCTGCTTTCTTGCATCGCACTAAGGAACTCCATGTATTTGGGATCATGTGTCTTGTTGCACTGTAACTGATTCTTTTCTGTATCCTTCCTGAAGAACTCATGATTATGTTCCAAATGAATCAGATCAATCTGCACCGAAATAATATTCTCTTTGGCATCGTCATAGATTTTTTTTAAGTTTCATTCTAGCTTTGCATTGTGTTCGCTTGGAACTTGTATTACGCACTTTTGGATTACCAGATCCTCTTCCGGCACGCTTGCCTTCTATTGAACAATTCAACCACTTGCAATTTTTTCTCTCCCTATATCTCTTCAACGGAAATCCAACTTCATATGCATATCGGCTATAGAATTGGTACGTCTTGTCCACATTAGTAAATGTCATACCGACCTTCGGTACCAATCGTTGATCTATACTATCATCCTATTGAATTAATGGAGTCATCATGCATTGCACATATACAAAATAATTTTATAGCATGCTGAATTTCTAGGACTTCATAACTTGCACGGACAGTATATCAAATATGCACAAATTCTGACATTATCTTACTGAACTTACATGGCTTTGGAGAATGTGGTGTGTCCTGCTCATGATCACCAATTGTCCTCATGGGTATCCGGTGAGTTGCTCCCACCAAACTTGGATGAACTGTGTTGCTGTCATCAAGGAATCATGGCGCCGGTAACGCAGCCAGTGGAGTTACAGCATGACGACCATCAGACCCACAAGGTAACGTCGTCGCTGTAGCCTCTCCACACTGCACCGATCCACTAGTCGTCGCCATCGTGTATACCCTACCTCTCCTAGGTCATCAAACAAAGCGGCGACGGTGCGTAGCCCAGTTTTTTTGGAGTTATCCTACTATATTCGCCAAAACCGTCCTTGTCGATATTCATGGCATGTTCCAAATATCCCGCACGATTCGCATGTTGCGAGATTTCCGTGAGTCGACACGGTTACGATTACCTGCCAATTGTGTTACAACACCATAAACACGGCTCAACCCCACGCGCGACCCCACCACGATCCCAGTGAACAAGCATGGCACCCCCACTACCCGACCTCACCACACACGACGTGTCAGATGGATATGCAGCTGTTATCGACAAAAAATACAAGCATAAACGCCGAACCACACCCCGACCGCGTCCCGACCACACCACTATGCCAATTTACGCAGCTGTTGCCGTCAAAATACGCATGCATAAACGCGTGACCCCACCATGATCCCGGTGCACTCGCGCGGCACCCCCACTATGCCCATTTACGCAGCCGTTTCCGTCAAAATCCATATGCATAAATGCGGAAAAACCCCACGCGCGACCCCGCCACGATCCCGGTGCACCCACGCGGCACCCCCACCAACCGACCCGTCGCCCGCGGACCTACCCTGGCCGGGGCTCTCTCCAGTAATGGAAGCCCAGGGCTTCCATTACCTCAACCATATATATATATATATATATATATATATATATATATATATATATATATATATATATATATATATATATATATATATCAAAGAGGCATCTGTACATTAAGACAAAAGTAAAAACAGTTTCTAACTGCTCCTCTACAGTTATAGAAGAGTTTATTTTGGCACATCACCATATTTTTAGAGACAGGAAGCTGCCAGTGGCTGTTCCAGCACCATGCTTGCAGGACAGTCAGGGGAATGTCCAGATGCAATTGTTTTTTAACGCTTGCTACCAATCCTAATTTTCTGTGTTTGGAAAAATAAAGAACATGTGGGTCATGGCTGCATGATACTTGTATGAGACAATACATGCAGTATGGTGCAATGTGCCTCTAGAAGCATGTTAAGGTTTCTATGTTATTGTTGTGGATCTTCTGAATAATTTGATATTGGTCCATAGAACTTTGGGCTTAACTTGGTAGTTTGCTGCTGACACTACTACTACTACAGTAAGTTGTTGTAAGCGCACACATACCCCAAGTGCCAACCTCAAATGTGATCTCCCTCCTTGACCTGTCACTGCAGTTGCTTCCTTGTGATTTGGGATTGTATCAGCCTCTCCTTGATCTCACCGATGAACTCATCCCTATCCCGCAACTGTCTGTCTACTGCTGCAAGTTTTGAAGAACCTGCGCCATATGATAATAAGGTGGGTGGTTCTCGGCCATACAAAACTCTGAACGGGGAGCACTTCGGTGCAGTTTGATAGGAAGCATTATAGCAAAATTCTACCCACGGCAGCCGCTGCAGCCAGCTCTTCGGTTCATCGCCTACTGAACATCGGAGGTACACAACAATTACCCTCTTTACCACTTCGGACTGGCCTCCTGATTGAGGATGAAAGGCTGAACTGAGGTTTAGTTTGACTCCTGCTAGCCAAAACAATGCAACCCAAAATACACTCGTGAAGACTGTGTCACGATGGCTGACAATGGAACAGGAAAACCCATGAAGACAGACAATGTCCTCAAAGAATGCTGCCTTAACAACGGAGGCAGCCGTGTACGGATGACCAAGAGGAATGAAATGTGCGAACTTAGAAAAACAATCCACCACAGTTAGCACCACTGTCTTGCCACCCACTTTTGGAAATCCTTGAATGAAATCCATGGCTATATCACTCCAAATTTCAGAGGGAACTGGAAGTGGTTGCAGCAGTCCAGCCAGGTGAAGATTTTCTGACTTATAGCGCTGGCAAGTTAAACACCCCTGAACAAATTCCTTCACCTTGGCTGCACTGGATGGATTGTAGAATGATGCCCTCCAGCGATGTAATGTTTTATGGATACCCTCATGTCACGTATCATGTGCTTGAGTGAGCAGCTCTTTCCAATAATGACGATGCATCCGGCACAAAAAACTTTTCCTTTGAACAACTGCAGGCCATCAACATCAGCCCACCTGACTGGAGCTGAGCCGGCTGTCAGCTGCTCCTTAATGGACAGCACCAGCGGGTCAGTAGCAGATTCAACCCTTAGGGTGTCAAACAGCTGAAAAATTGGTGCTGAAATACTATGCAGTGCTGCTGAATCCTCATCACGTCTTGAAACGGCATCAGCGGCACCATTTAATTTGCCAGGCTGATACTCCACCACCATGTCATACCCAAACAGCTTACTCACCCATGTATGCTGTGGAATTGTGGACAGGCGTTGATCAAGGACGAATTTCAAGCTATAGTGATCAGTTCGTACTTTGAATGGGCGCCCCTAGAGATATGGCCTCCAGTTCCACTGCTTTCACCAATCCAATTAACTCTCTTTCATATGTCGGCAGTTTCAAATGGTGATGGGCTACTGGTTTGCTGAAAAATGCCACAGCCCCATCTCCTTGGTGCAGAACTGACCTGAAGCCAGCGCCCGATGCGTCACAGTCCACAATAAATGGCTGGTTGAAATCGGGTAGCTGAAGTAGAGGGGCTGAGATGAGGGCCTGTTTGAACAGAACAAAGGCTGCTCTAAATGCTTCCCGCTTCAGTAGCTTGGTTAGAGGCACTGCTACACCATATCCTGCAATAAACTTGCGGAAGTATCCTGTTAAGCCCATGAAACCTCGCAATGCTCGTATGGAGCGAGGGCACGGCCATGCCTCTATTGCTGCAATTTCATTTGGGTCCATGGCAACTCCAGAAACTGATATAATGTGGCCGATATAGGCCACCAATGTCTTGCCAAAAGTGCATTTGGACTTCTTCAGAGCCAATCGGTGATCCCTAAGTACTTGGAAAACAAGTTTCCATAGTTTCACAGGCGTCACCTAGGCATCCATGCACCCAAAAATTTTAGGCGTCCTCATCGCCTAGCTAATAATCAGCAAGAGGGGAAGGGGAAGAACGGAAGGAGATCAACCAATAAGCCCAGTAGAGACTTAGGGGAGCGAGAGCGGCGGTGCAGAGACTCAGGGAGCGGTGGCACAAAGCATGGGGGAGCAGGAGCGGCGGCGCTAAGACAGGGGGCGAGCGACACGCAGAGACAAGATCAGGTGCAACCCTAACCACCACCAGGGGAAGGATATATGGGCTGGCTGGTGGGCTGGGCAATTTCTTATACATCTCCTACCCCTTCCTTCTTTTTCCTTGTTCTTTTTCTTCATCATCTATGTTGTTGTTCTGTTGTTTCTCTAATTGGTAAGGTGTCGCCTTGCTCGCCTTAGTAAGCATCTAAGCGTTGCCTAGGCCTCCAGGCAGTGGTCCAACGCCTTGCCTCGCGTTACCGCCTTAAGAACCATGCATGTTTCATATGGTGAAGGTGTGCTACCCAAGTGGTACTGAGGACCAGAATAGCATAAAAACCAGAATGGATTTATGATGAAGGGCTTGAGGATGTCATTCATCAGTGACTGGAAGGTGGATGGTGCATTCGTGAGACCGGACGGCATTACCAAGAACTCATAGTGTCCGTGATGGGTGCGGAACGCCGTCTTGTCGATGTCGTTCAGGTGCATTCGCACCTAGTGGTAGCCGCTGTGAAGGTCAAGCTTGGTGGAGAATGTGGTGCCGTGTAGCTCGTTGATGACAGGGATCAGAAACATGTCCTCGGCTGTAATAGCGTTCAGCTAGCGGTAGTCAATGCAGAAACGTCACGAGCCGTCTCCAGCAACACCGGTGATGAGAACGCTGATGTGCACTCCCTGATGGTACCCTGCTGCAACATGTTCTCACATTGCCGTTCAATTTCATTCTTCAACAGTTGTGGGTAGTGGTATGGCCACACCACCATTGGTGTTGATCCAGGCGTCAACCTGATGTGGTGGTCATGGCGGCGTTGTGGTGGAAGACCGTGTGGTTCTGCAAAGATGTCGGAGCAAGAATCCAATAGGGGCTATAGAAGGTCGCGGTCCCTTGTCAAGGCTGAGCAGTGAGGCAGTGGAGCGCCTAGCCTAGTCCACGTCACAATGTGTCCATTACACTAAATTGTCATGGCTCGAGCATCAAAATTCCATAGTATGAGACCAAGAGAGTGGAGCCACTAAACTCCTAGCACTATGTCAAAGCCGGCAATTGGTAAAACATAGCAGATGTGGTAGAATACCTTGGTGTACACATGGAAACGAAGCTTGGGGCAGGCACCGGGACTGGCAACCCCGTCGCCATTTGCCACCTTCACTGAGAGGCCTGAGTGTGGTGTGATTTGGAGGCTGAGATCTCATGTGATGTCCTCCTGGAGAAAGGAATGCATGGACTCGGAATCCACAAGTGCCACCAGAGATGCAGAGCTGATGCACACCTTCAGCCACATCGTGACACCAACATCAATTCCAACGAGGGCATGTAAGATACCCAAATTAGCAGCCGCAATATCTTCTTCCTCATCGTCGTCTAGTGCTAATAAGAACACCCCTGTGGATGCGCATTTGTGCTCGGGTGTGAACTTCTCGTTGCAGTGATATAATTCACCACTAGCTCGTTTGGCTGCAAGCTCCTCTGCTGACATCCGTTTAAACTGTGGATGGTTGGTCTAGGCCGACTTTGCTAGTACTGTTTGTGTGCCGAACTTGAATGTTGATATCGTTGGCTTGGTGTTGGCCTTTGTGGCTTTGTCCATCTTGTTGGGTCCGCGTCCCGGCGTTCATAGGCTCGTGTCAAACTCATGGTTGTCTGTGGGAGCAATGGGGACTGAAGCTCCATGTCTTTGCGCAATGGTTCGCCCAGCCCTGCGATGAAGAGATTCACATGCTGCAATGTGGAAAGATCATCGCAGCGACACAGGAGCACCGAGAATTGTCGTATGTAGTCGTCCACCAATCTCGTACGTCAGAGATCCTTCAATTCGGCCAGGACGTTTGTGCGTAGGGTGGTCCGAATCTCATATTAACGAAGTTGGTCAAACGGGACCACGAGAGAATGCCATGGTCGTGCTCCAGAGTATAATACCACTCTACAGCAATGCCTTCAAGGTGTAATGCCGCCATCCAAACACGTTCCTGAAAGTGCATTCATCCCTTTTGTGAGTTTTGGTGATTTGGATAACAACACATTTAAAGGTCTAACAAGTTTGCTAAGTGTTGAACAGGAAATTCAGTATGATGAACATACTTGAATAGTGTATAATGATCAGTGAACAAGGCTCAACACAAGGTCAAATAACCAGTGAGACAATGCAAATGGATATAATATGGTCTCTATATTGGTTTGAATATATGGACAAGTCCTGAGAAATCACTATGCATAAATATGATCATAATAGAGGTTGAAGTGATTAAGAGGATTGGTCAAGCCAAAGTAAATAAGATATGAGGAATCATGAATTGGCTTGACCATATTACTATTAGTCCATATATGAATATATGAGAATCAAACTAGAGCTTGATTGATCTTAGCAGTTATATCTAGATGACATTCAAGCAAGGTTCACAATATTGAAGAAATGATTCTCTCAATGGATGCTCAATAGGATGTGACTCAAGAATGGCTTGATAGGGTGAAGATAGCAAGGAAAGGGCTTCGAGGAACTAAGCGAAGGTGAAGGCCAAGCGACGGCTTGTAGACCGAGGTACCATGGCTAAGGTGAAGAAGAGAGTACTTGCACTAAGTCGATGAACTAATCAGCTATGAAGAGTTACAACATGTTGATGCATCAGTAAGGTGACTTGAAGCCATGATTTGAACTCATATATGGTGAAATGGCACAAGTCACAGGCTAGATTTGTGTTTGCTTCAAAAGGTGAGACAAAGATGTTTGTGATCCTTATGAAGCAACATCATGGAGAAATCACACTTGAGACACCAATGACTCAAGGAGTTTACTTAATTATATTTTATTTGACTTGAGTATAGGAATCGTCGTACTATCAAGGGGGATCCATAAAGAAGGTTGGTGTTGGTACTAAAGCTCAAAATCCTTGATCTAAAACTTCCATTTTACCCTTGTTAATCCTTAGTGAAAGTATGTAGTACAACCTTTTTAAGTCTATCTTGGTCAAAATTGCTTTTTGGAAAAACAGGTTCAACCGGTTTTAAAACAGGTTCAACCGGTTTTTGCACTGTTCACCTTTTTGGAAAATGCTGGTTCAGCCGGACACTCAACCGGACACTCAACCGGTTTTTGTCTGGTGGAAACAGGTTCAACCGGTTTTAAAACAGGTTCAACCGGTTTTTGCACTGTTCACTTTTTTCTGCCAGTCTGCTGTGTCAGCCAAAAAGCTGTGCGCAGCTTTTTGAAAAACCGGTTCAACCGGTTTTGGGACCGGTTCAACCGGTTTTTGGGCAGAAAAGTCAAAAACGGTAGTTTTGGAGCCCCACCTATATATACTCACTCCCACCTCTCTCCTCCACAGAATAGCACGACTTGGACTCCATTCCTAACCTGAGAAACACCTCCCACTCTCTCTCACACACCTCTTGCCTCTCCCATTTCAAATCTTTGGAGAGAAATCTTTGAGTGAGATTGAAGAGCTGCGATTTTGGTGCTTCATCTCTAAATCCTTCTTGCTCTTCTTGATTCGAGCTTTGGTACTACATCGAGTTCTTTGTGGATTCATTACTCTTGGAGCTTCTAGCTCCTAGACGACTAGGTGTCTCTTGTGAGTCTCCAAATCTTGTGGAAGACCACAAGAAAGTTTGTATTACCCGCTCGCTTGAGCAAAGATTATTGTGTGGGCTTGACCCTTGTGGTCGGCAAAGGGAGGATTAGGGTTGAAAGAGACCCGGCTCTTTGTGGGCGCCTCAACGAGGAAGTAGGGCACCTTGGTGGTGTGACCGAACCTCGGGATAAATCTTGTGTCCCTTGTGTTCTTGCTCATTGTGTGTTTGTGTTCTTCGTTCTCTCACCATTGCGTGGAAGATTTGTTTATATCTTTTTGGTGTGTGGATTTTGAGAAGTGCCCTTCTCAGATCTACTACTTTGAACCCTGTGGATCATTTAGAACATCTCATTTCCAAAGTTAACTGGGTGAATTTCGAGATCAATTCAGTTTTACCCAGTTTGCTTCTAGTTTTTGTTGAAAAAGTTTTAACTTGCCTATTCACCCCCCCTCTAGCCAACTTTCAGTTCCTCCTTAGTGTTTGCATTCCGTGGAAGTAGGATGCACATTTTATTAGCCACGACAGTGGATCAAACTCGCCATCATAAGATGGAAAGTTCAATTTCGGCTGATGCCCCTCACCACTGTTGTGCCTATTGCGAAATAGCAGCTCGCGGTCATAGCCAATGTCGTGGTAGCCGTCGTGTGTGCATCCGAAGACATCGTTGTGGCGATGGGCGCCTCGGCCTGCGTCACGTTGATTGCATCGTGTCCGTCTCCCCAGGGGCGCGCTAAAAGCGTCATAGTTGCAGTCGCCGTCGTCCAAGTCAACCTCATCAATGTCCCATGTTGTTGGTCTGCATTGCTGGGATGCGCGCAGTGGGTCAACAGTCTACTTTTCGGCCTAGTTCTCTAGCCACGCTAGCCACACATCATGGGATTCCATGCGGTGATTGAGTGTTTCCATCTGACCGAAGATCTTGATTCCGAGGTTGTTCAGTGATGTCACTTGGTTGACGAAGAAATCAAGTTTATCAGTCACCGCCATTGGTTCAGGATCGCCGCTGGAGCCGGCTATGGAAAGCGCTGCTCCATATGAATCTGATACCAATTGTTGTGGTCGACCCTACCTTCTCCTTCTTGATGTGCGCCAAGGAGAGCAGTAGAGAGGAGTTGGGAAGGGAGAGGAGGAGATATGGTGGAACAGAGGAACGATCACCTTGGGTGGCCAGGATGATCGAAGGTGATCACTCCTCTTGGGAGATCTTTATTCTTTCGATAACTTCCTATTACAAACTATTTGCCTTATAAGGCTGACAACCTATTTTATCTCTAACAAAATCATATCCAAAAACAACTAATATCTCCCTATTCCATCTCCTACTTAATGAACTCTAACTTAACTAAACTCTAGTACGTATAGTGCCTTATGTGGACTCTCCTTGCTCTGGCTTTTGCCTGCGACGTCTGTGATATTGCCAGCCAGTAAAGGAACCCCTAGCAGTTATTTGGATATGATTGTTCTGGAGGGCCTTATCATTTATTTGGCAGCAACATTAGTCACTTAGTTTCTGGATGCTGCTATGCTGCTCTTGTTCACCCTTTGCTAATATTCATCAGCAACAAAACAAACTTCTAAATTTGGCTGCATATTAGAGTATGGATACTTGTACATTTATCTCAACGGATGAAAAGAAATGATAAGTCATTTCCTCGATCACTTATGTTTTATTACTGTCTCACTGAAAGTCTGAAATAAAAAAACAACAAGCCAATTGCAACAAAATGGAATGAACTGCTATTATTGATGAACATAACATTGCTGAAATACCTGTAGAATGACCATTGATCCAGCAGCTCAGCAATGGTAGATCAAGAATCAACCTTCGCCATGGCCTCAACCCTCCCAGCGAGGAGCTTCTCGACGTACTTACCCAGTATATCCGCCTCTAGGTTCACCTTGTCTCCGACCTTCTTGGTCGGCAGCACGATGTTGTCCTGCGTGTACCTGACGAGCATGAAGTCAAACCAGCCGCCCTCGTCGTCCACACTGACAACAGTGAGGCTAGTGCCGTCAACGGCGACGAAGCCCTTGGGCACGAGCAGCCGGAGGATCTCCGGCGGGGCGCGCACGGTGACCCAGAGCGAGTCCCCGTCCGGCCGGAACGCAACGATCTCCCCGGTCCCGTCGACGTGGCCCTGCACGAAGTGCCCGCCCATGCGGGACGACGGAGTGAGTGCGCGCTCGAGGTTGACGCCGTCGCCTGGGGCGCGCTCTCCCAGGGACGTCCGGCGGAGCGTCTCCGGGGCCACTCCGAAGGTGAGCGTGGACGCGGCCGGGTCGATCGCCGCAACGGTGAGGCAGGCGCCGTCGACCGCCACACTGTCACCGAGCTGAGTACCGGCGAGGAGGTCCTTGGTCTCGACCTCCAAGTCAAGGCCAAGAGCCTCGCCGCCGCCACCCCCAGACGGCGCGAGCGGCGGGCCGAGGCGGCGCACGCGGCCGACCTCCTCGACAATGCCGGTGAAGAGGGACCGTACAATGACGTGGGAGGAGGAGGCGGCGGAGAGGCTCTTCGGGACGGGGGAGAGAGAGAACTGCGGCGGCGGCAGGCGCAGGCGCGCGGGCGCGGAGGCCGCACCCCGCGAGGCGAAAGGGAGCGTGGCGGGGCCCGAAGGCGATGATAGGAGACCCCCGCCCCCGCGGCGGAGGAGCAGGTGCGGGCTGTGGTGGCGGACGGCGGCAACCGCAGCGGCCGGCGGGGCCATCGTCAGAGATTCCTGCGGCGGTTCGCGGTGGGGATAGACTACTGAGTTGGAGTCGGCGTCGACAAAAATGGAATTTTGGGGATATAAGAGCATATATCTTCAGCAACGTTAACTAAATTTAATTTTCTAAACAATTATTTCATGTTTTTTTTATAGCACACTCTAAAAATTTATGTTCTCTATATCTTCTCATTCTCCAGTAACATTCTCTAAATTCGATCTTTTATATCTACACAATAGAATATATAAACTACCATATTTATTCATTGTTTTTCATATATTTTAAATTGGTTCTAACGTATGACATTAAAATGATGAAATTAATAATTTTTCAATACTACAATTTTTTGAACTTATACATATTATGCTTAAAAATAACGTGTGTATATATATAAGTAAAATAACGTACGCCATGGATTAAAATTAAATAAATGATTTACGTCATTGCGTCGTTATTGCCTAGCATGAACTAGAAATTAGTAAAATATGAAAAATAAACATAACAGTTTTAACTTGACCATTTCATCAAAAGTCGCACTGTCGTCGTCCCCAGCACCGTCGACGGCGACTGAACCAATATAGTCCCCACCAGTCCCGTTACTGTGTTGCGATGATTTCGGTGTAATCACTGGATAGCGGATGCACAGTGCATCGCTACGAATAGAGTGCGGGACAGCGTCCGCTACTTTAGCGAACGATTTGCAGTTCGTTGCTAGAGGCTTTACAGGATGGTTCAAACTCTAAATTTAGCATACAGAATAGTATAGAGTTCTTTGTTGGAGACAGTCTTAATGATTATCTTCAATACAATCGATAATATTGTTTATCACTGTTATCACTATTCATCACTACCATTATATAATCCATCACTTCAAATATATTATGGTTCAAGCATGTTTTAAAAAAAATATAACACTAGCATATAGCTCGTGCTAACACTACGATCCCGAGAATAAGAGAGGAGTCGACAGCGACGACGACGGCACGAGAGGAGGGGTTGACAGCACCAGCGCGAGTGAGGAGGAGGGGCGGAGACGCGGGGGAGGGGAGGTTGGGGCGACAGGGTCGCGTGGGAGGGAGAGGGATGAGAGATGATCCAAATAATATTGTCTATTGAATTTGAGTGAGTAAGAGAGAGGGGTTATCTAGCGAGGTAAACTTTGGTTTTTACTAGAACCATCAACCGATCAAAAAGTGATTTCAATGACTCGCCCTTTACCCGGTCATACCTTGCTAGTTCACTTTCCTGGGACTCAATTCGATGTCTTTTCGCTTTGGGATCACCTTCATGTGACATCTTTAGAATGCTCCAGATCTCACGAGCATCCTCTCGTCCCTGTACTTCCATGTACTCCTTTGCAATCAAACTTCCTTTGATGATGTTCTGTGCTTCAGTATTCCGGTGAAGATCTTGCGTCATTTTGGGGTCATTTCCTCGCCAAACCTGGGTTTGCATGCACCTACATTGACAATCTCTTAGAGACTTGGATGCACACCCATTATATGAGACTTCATCTTATTGGCCACTCATCATAATTCAATAGATTGAGAGTTTGAAGTTTTCCGAGTGGTGCAAAAAAGAAGTTTGGTACAAAAGATCTAGAGTAATCAAATGGAACTTTATTAAACTCGTGAACATTACCCTTATTTAGTGACTCCTCGGTGTTGATGTTCATTTTTCTCATTACCTTAAACACCAGAGTTCAACCAAGTCGTTGTTGTAGTCGATCGGCTTCTTTTCTTTGTCTTCTTTGATTTTTTTTCTCTTTGCTTCTTCTTCTTCGGCCTTTTTCTTGGCCTCATCCTCTTCATCTTGAGGAACATCTTTTCAGCAAGCTTCATGGCGATGTTGAGAATTTGATGATCCAACTCCTCACCACTCGACGTGGTCAAGATCTCCTCGATGAGGGTATCCTCATTGTTCCTTGGAGCCAACATGATCATTTCCTCATGCGGTTAAGCGCTATAAACGAGGTATGAAGCTTTGATACCAATTGAAAGTAGCCTAGAGGGAGGTGAATAGGATACACCTGCAATTCCCAACACAAACTTCGAACTTTTGTGAGAAAAGGCAGTTCAACAGGGGAGGCCGGCCAGGTTTGAGGCCGATTCAACCGAGATTCACCTATTCAGCTATGAACTTAATTGAAACTACTTAGATCTACTACTAATAAACGCAGTGGAAGAGTTGAATTGAAATCAACTAAGTAGATCAAAGATCTAAGATGATGAGAGACAAAATCACACCCATAAAACACACGAGACACACGATTTTTACTAAGGTTTGGTCACACCACCAAGGTGCCCTACTCGTTGAGGTGCCCACAAAGGGCCGGGTCTTTCTCAACCCCATTCCTCATTGCCTACCACACAAGTCAAGGCAATCCCTTACTCATTTTTCCATAAAGAGTCGGTGATACAAAACGTTCTTGGGGTCGTCCACAACTTTGGAGAGTCCCAAGTCAAGATTACAAGCACACAAGGAACAACACGTTCCAAGAACAAAGAGATTGCAAGTAAGAACGATTTGCACCAGCTAGAAAGAGAAAGACCGAAGAACTTGAATCAAAATCGTGCTTTAGATCTAGAACTTATGTCACATCGAAGAATCTTCCCACCGATCGAAGGAGGAAGGACCTGGGGTGCGAGATCGGAGTTCTAGTGCTTTGAAACGAAGGAGAGCAGCTGTCACAGTGTTTAGGTTTGAGATCCTTAGGGTTTAGAAGAGGGGGAGAAAGGTTTTTATAGCCACCACAAATTAGATTTGGCTGATTCTAGGCGACTTCACAATTTCTGATTGAACTGGCCCTGATCCCGGTTGAACCGGTATCCAGTAGAGAACTCTCTGTAAATTCCTACTTGAACCTGAATTTGAAATTTCGATCGAACCTAGATTTTCTAGAGAAGAACTTGAAGAATTCCGGTTGAACTAGCATTGAACCCAGTTGAACCGACATACATAGGAAAATCAGATTTTGAAGGGAAGGAGGGAGAAACCAAACGGTGACTTCGCAGCTTTTCAAAACAAGAATTTTGAACCAGATATAATTAGTTGGTGCACATCATTCTTACCTCGCAAAAGAACTAAGCATGTGAAGATCCCTATTACTAAGAGTAGATAATCAAAATACTGGGGAATCTTCACCACAAACCACCTATAGATCATTACTTTTCATCACTTGGTTCCTTGTTTGCTCATCTATTTCATTCATGTGCATCCTTTTATAATTTAAAACTAACATACACTAGGAGAAAACTTATTAGTACATTTTTATTTGTTTTGTCCATTAATCACCAAAACCCTCAAGAGGTTGATTGCACTTACAACTCTACACATGTCAAACATCACAACTTTGTAGACCAAGTATGACACTTTCTAGATGAGCACGACGAGTTGAGATCTAGGCCTAACTTGTTAGGTGCGCGTACTGCTTGTCCTAGCTTACAAACTGAGCTAGTAGAGAGAGACACTAGGATATCCTTTCTTGAGAAGGTTAGCTCAGTGAGTGCCCCTTCACCTACGGAGTGTGCACTTTGTGAGGGTTTGAAGTCTGCTCTTGAGTTCTGCAGACACGACAAGACCCGGATCGATGAAGAAAACACATACCCTCGGTCAGACTTGAGATGGGTGTCTAGCAGTGAGCCCTAGTTGGGCATGATGATTAGTCAGTTCAAGAGGGGAACTAGCGGACCGAGGTTAGGCTTTGCTACTAAGGATGGGAGTGTCACTTGCTTTGGAAAGGTTGTTGAGTGGATTGAAACCATTAGAGAAACCTTCTGCCACTAACAAGCTTATCAAAATCACCCCACCTAAGCATATCACCTCTGTGGGGGATGGTGTGATTGAGGAGCCTGTGAGAGCCCCTCCGCAGAAACAAGTGTGGGTTCTAAACCCTAACCACCTTAGGAACACACTTGATACCCTTCCCAACATCTCTAGTCATCCCCTTCCTAGAGCCCCAAAGCCATCCAAAAAGAAAGCTCCCTCCAACAAACGAAATCCACCTAAGAGAGAGGTGAGGTTCCATTGTGAGTATTGTGAGAGGGATGGGCATCTGGCTTATTTTTGCTTTAGGAGAAGAGAGTTGAGCGTTGAGTTTCTGAGTCAAGCAGGAAGAACATGAACCGCCCTTCTCATGGTGTTCATGCTCAGTTTGTTCATAGACATATTGTGAGGCCTAGAGGTGCTTTGCCTCTTGCTGCTAGGCCTCAGGCAGTGAGACCATGTGGTGGTCGTGCTCGGTAGGGTATAGGTCGTGTGCCATTTGGCCAAGAACCCCATAGCAGTGGCTTTGGTTCTTCCCCAACGGACCACAGTTTCCTTCTTGTGGTGATCGCTTCCCTTCTGGACTGGGGATGGGTGTTGTTTTTCCTAGCACTTTTTATGGGTAGATGTCGTAGCACTGGTATTATCCTCAGTATCCTAACCCTAGTGTTGTGCCATTTGCTCACCCTGTGTCTTTCTACTAATGCAGGACAGAGGCCTAGAGAACATATGGCTCATAGATTCTGGCTGTTCGCACAACATGACCGGAAGCAAAAAAACGGTTCTCTAGCCTCGACCCCATTATTGGTAAGGAATACATCACATTTGGGGATAAGTCAAGAGGTAAGGTAATTTCTCGTGGCTCCGTTCGAGTGAACGAGAGTTTTGTCCTCAAGGATGTTGCTTTGGTTTCAAACTTTCATTTCAATTTTCTTTCTGTTTCACAACTCCTTGAGGATGACTATGAAGTGTGTTTTAAAAAGGGCTTGTCTTGGGTTTTGGATGCCCGTGGGGATCTTGTTTGTCATATTTCCCCTTTTGGTCGAGTTTTAAGTGCTGATGTTTCACACTCTTCTAGCCCTTCTTGATGTTTGTTGGTAGAATCTTCTTCTTCTCTCTGGAAGTGGCATAGGAGGCTAGGTCACTTGATCTTCGATCTTTTATGTCGTTTGAGCTCACTTGACCTCATCCAAGGATTGCCCAAGTTGAAATTTGAGAAGGATCTTGTCTGTCACCATTGTCGTCATGGAAAAATGGTTGCCGCTTCCCATTCCCTGGTCACCAAGGAGATGACATCGCATCCTAGCGAATTGCTTCATATGGATACTGTTGGTCCAGCCAGGGTTTTCTCTTTTAAGGGGAGTGGTATGTGCTTGTGGTTGTCGACGACTTTTCTCGCTATTCTTGGGTGTTCTTTATGGCGATGAAGGATGAGGCTTTTACTCATGCTTAGGATTTGATTCTTTGGTTGCAGAATGAGTTTCCTAAGAATGCCATGAGAACTATACACAGTGACAATGGCACAAAATTCAAAAATACTCATTGTAAAACCTTTTGTGCTTCTTTGGGACTCGAGCATTAGTTTTCCTCTTTGTATGTGCCCCAACAGAATGGCATTGTTGGACGCAAGAATCAGACCCTTGCTGAGATGGCTAGGACGATGCTTGATGATCATAGGACTCCTATGTGTTTTTGGGTCGAAGGGATCAACACTGCTTGCCATGTGTCCAATAGCATCTTTCTTTGGGCTTTTCCAAACAAAACTTTTTATGAGCTGCGATTTGGACGGCCACCCAAGGTTAGTTATTTCAGGGTGTTTGGCTACAGATGCTTTGTCTGAATAGGGAAATTTGGATAAATTTGAGTCTCGGTCTTTTGATGTGGTTTTCCTGGGTTATGCATTACATTCTCATGCTTATTGTGTTCTTAACCTGGAGACTAACCGCATTATGAAGACTTGTGAGGTTACATTCGATGAAAGTGCACCTTATTCATCCCCTTTCTTTGATCCTGCAGGTCCAGATCAGATGGGACATACCATCTTTATCGAGGAGGAGCACGACGATGCCGATTAGGGTGATTCCGAGCCGACTCCACCAGCTACCCTAGTCGACCCTATTTCCACTACCTCAGCTAACAGTCCTGACCCTACTTCTTCCACCAGTTGGGGTCCGCTCGAGCCAGCTCCTGCTGAGTCTAGAGGAGTTGAGGCTGTTGTTAAGGGGGAGGCCACCTCTTCGAGGACGGCTCCATGACATGTTCAGAGAGATCACCCTCCTCAACAGATGATTGGTGATATTGATGAGCGAGTCACTCGCTCTAGGTATCATGGGATGTCTCACTTTGCTCACTCAACTTTTGTTGCTACTTTTGAACCCCGGGATGTTGGACATGCTTTTATCTGATCCTAACTGGGATATTGCTACGCATGAGGAGCTTGAAAATTTTGAGAGAAATCGGGTTTGGGTTTTGGTGCCACCTCCTTCTAACTGCCATCCCATCAGTACCAAATGGGTTTTCAAAAAAACGGAGCGGGGATAGGTTTGTAGTGAGAAACAATGCAAGGTTGGTTGCCCAAGTGTATTGCCAAAATGAGGGAATAGATTATGAGAAAACCTTTGTCCCTGTTGCTTGTTTAGAAGCCATTAGAGTCCTTCTTTCTTTTGCTGCTTCGAAGGGTTTTAAACTTTTTCAAATGGATGTCAAAAGTGCTTTTCTAAATGGGTATATAGAGGAAGAGGTTTATGTGAGGCAGCCCTCTGTTTTTGAGAGTGCCAAGTTTCCAAACCATGTGTTTAAATTGCAAAAAACTTTGTTTGGTTTGAAACAAGCCCCTAGATCCTGGTATGTGCGTTTGAAATCTTTCTTGCTTTCAAAGGGTTTTAAAATGGGCTTTGTGGACAAAACTCTTTTCGCCTCAAGCATGGTAGTGACACCCTTTTAGTTCAGATATATGTGGATGATATTATCTTTGCTGGTTCTTCTCAAGCTCTTGTGTCTAGATTTTCAGATCTTATGAGCAAGGAGTTTGAGATGAGCATGATAGATGAGTTGAACTTCTTTCTTGGGCTACAAATCAAGCAGACTCAAGACATGACCTTTGTGCATCAAGACAAGTATACAAAGGACATCCTAAAGAAGTTCGACATGGGCGAGGCCAAGCCTCTTTCGACGCCCATGTCCACCATGATGGCGCTTGATGTTGATGAGTACGATGAGCCCATGGATCAGAAGGAGCACATGAGCATGATTGGATCTCTCTTGTACTTGTCTGCGACGAAGCCGGACATACACTTCGCCGTGTGTCTGTGCGCTCATTTCCAGGCTTCCCCATGCACATCTCACAGATGGGCTGTGAAGTGGATTATCAGGTACCTATATTTCACTCCTGAGTTTGGTTTGTGGTACTCCTCATCCATTCTGTCTTTGTGCGATTACTCTAATGCTAATTTTGTGGGTTGTCGTTTGGAGCGCAAGTCTACTTCTGGGACTTGTCACTTTTTGGGGACTTCATTGGTTTCCTGGTCTTCGCGCAAACAGTCTAGCGTTGCCCAGTGTACCACAGAGGCTGAGTATATCGCTGTCGCTAGCTGTTGCTCGCAGTTGTTATGGATGATGTCTACTTTACAGAATTTTGGCTTGGATTTTCATCATGTGCCTTTGTTTGTGATAACACGAGTGCCATAAGTGTTGTGAAAAATCTTGTGCTGCATTCGAGATGGGTTTGCGTTTGTCACCACATCACTATATTGAGACTGCTTCCGTTTGCACTTTTGGATGAAGTTGAGTAGTGTAGTGGAAGATCGAAATTGGTGTCTTTAGCTTCTGATTGCTTTTCTCCATAGGCTACACCTAGTTGAAAAAGGTATAAAAATACAATGCTTACAACCTCTCGCACTCACATGCTTTTCAATGAAATTTGGAACCCGCTGCAAATTCGATAAATCTAGAAAATTTCAAATGGTATCAGTTTCAGATATGGTTCTAGCATGATGAGTGATCGTTGTTTGGGGCAGTTCACCTAGTTTACCTTGACTTCCACTTAGTTGATTTCCTGCTCACTCTATGTCTAGTGTTGTCTTTAATAGTGAACATCTTTTTTGAATTACTTAAAACTGAATCAAAATACTTATACTTCACATATCTTTTGCATATGATCAGTTTGAGTGTTTGCTAGCAAGTGCATTTATTGCTACACACATAGCACAACACCACTTAGAGAATTTTTACACTGACTGATATACTCCTAAAGCTCTTGCATTTTCTCTATTTTCTTCCTCTCTTTTGCAATTCTGCATTTTCTCATGGGGAGTTCTCTTGTCGTGGGGGAGTTGTTCTTTCTACCCTTGTTTGTGCTTGATGAGTTCATTTGTCAACAAGGGGGAGAGATTTTGAGATTTCCCAGTTCCTCAATCGAGGGGGAGAAATTTTAACTTTTGGGCTTCCTCTCATCCAAGGGGGAGACATGTGTTGATTCTAACTATTTGGAGTTGCTTGTCTCTAGGGAGAGATTTTTGGGAGTATTGTGATAGGGGGAAGGAGATTTGAGCCTTTTTTAGCTTTTGATAGTTGTGTTGAGCTGTTTGCCTCTTTCTGGTGGGACTAGCTTTGGTTTCAGCTTTTGTGCTGATTTTATGCTCTGAATTAGTTTCATATTCTTCGATGAAGCTTTTTGTGCTCTGATAAGTTGTTGGCTTCTGGCTATTGGTGTTGAGCCCTGCTTTTGCCTCTTATTGAGGGCTAGCCTTTTCTTGCTTGGTCGTGTTGAGCCATTGCCCATTTCTTTGGGGACCAAGCTTTGCTTACTCTAAAAGATGTGTTTGGCTTTTATCCGGCTTTTGGTCATTTGAGTGAGTTTCTCTTCGTCTTCCTCTCTCTGCTTACATATGCTCATATGGTGGTGTTGACAATGCACTCATCAAGGGGGAGATTGCGAACACAAGGTTGATTTTGTCCCTTGTGGTTCAGGTTGATGATGAGTGATTATCAATGGGTAGCACTCTAGGGTAGTCAGTGGACTAACCAGAGTGTGAGATTATGCTTGTGCAACCATGTCGGTTGGCTTGTGGTGTGCAAGTGTGGAGAACAGAGATGATGGTCGACGACTGCGGTGAAGGTCATGCAGACTCGTGCTGATGGACCAGGAGCGGTGAAGGGTGAGTGTTGGGTCTTGACTGACGGATCAGAGCAGCCAGGTGACCAGCCGTGGTGGTTGACACCTGGGACATGCACTCACGCGAGGACATGGTGGAGTGGGTCGTGTTGACAGTGTGGTTGACGTCTGGCGGGACACACGTCTGGTCGTGGAGGACGTGCACGCAGTGTGGTACTCACGGCGGGTTTGGTGGTTTGGGCCTCAAAACCACCCAGTGCTATAGATGGTGGGTTTTGCTGAGTTTGGGCCTCAAAACTCGGGGACAACGGTTCTGGAGGGAACCAGTGGTGGCACGTGGCGTGATCGCGGAGGGTGCATCGAGGCGAAGCAACTCAGTGTGAAGGACATGGCCGTCGGATCAAAAACCTAGGAGTTGGTCCATTTTGCCCTCGGTAGAGTGAATAGACTATAATTAAATAGGGCTAGTTTAGGAAGTGTAAATAACCCTCTATAAATAGAATGGTAGGTTGTTTAGTTCAGCATCACTTAACTGCCATTTGTTTTGTCTTAGGGTTTTAGCACTCATATTTCCTATCTCTAGACGACTCTAGTTTTTAGCCAAGGATCCACAGTGATTTTGTACTTCGACTGTGTTTGTGTTCTTCAAGTTTTTAATTCGAGGAACGGTCACCGGTATGGCCCACATGTTTTGGTCACTTCTTAATCTCAGTTTTGCATCCTTGCTGAAATTCTGAAGTTTTGTGTTCTTGGTTTCTCCCTTCCTCTTCTCTTGTGGATTTGTGGAGAACCTTTGAGTTCTTTTGATATGGGTGTTGTTGGGGTTTATTTGCATGGAGAAAGACTCTTTGGATCACAGTGTACGCCCTCACGGTGATGTTCTTGGTCGTGATCCTAGTTGAGTTCCCCTTGAGTTTGTTTTGAGAAAACCCCAACAAAACCACATCACTCTCGGGTTTCTGATCTGCGCTTCGATTTCTATTTTGCTCGGGTTCATACTTCACCAGTAAACATCTTTTACCCCGTGCAAACTTTTTGTGAAGTTTAAGATTGTTTTGGGCATTTTTTCTTGCCTGACACTTCCGCCCGTGTGCGTGGCACTGCGAGACCTAAAGCCGGCACTGCCGCTCGGAATTTCTGGTGCTTTTGACTCTGATATTTTTTTAGTAAGTTAGGTCTGCAGTTTTTAGGGCTTTTGGTGCATACAAACGACATTGTTTTGTGTTGCACTATGATCTGCTCCTCTGAGTCCCTAGATGGCTTTTAGGTTGAACTTTGGGATCAAAGTCACATACTCACAAGACGAGAATTTTTAGTGGCTCCCATTCACCTGCCCCACCTTTGGTCGCCTCATCGGTGGTACAAGTGCCTACTTCATAATCGCCCCTCACTCTGGGGTTTTGGGAGCAACCACGAACCTTCACGGGATGGCCTTCGAACTACAAGTTTTCGACTCCAATCAGGCCTCCTTGCAACTAGGGGTTGGCTTGGACCCACCACCAATTCCTTCCTTAAAAGGGATATAGTATTACAAATTGACAAGGCGGGACGAGTCTTACTCGAGCATGGTTGCATGGCAGTCAAGCCCTGGCGTCACACCTGTGTCGTTCGGTCGTTGCCTAGCGCCTGGGTCAGATACTCGGATCCGGGTGTCATTTGATTTCGGGGTAGGCCTTCTGCTCAACCCAGGCCTATTCACCAAGGTCAACAACATGTCAGTTTGAGACTTCTTATTATTATCGGGTCGCGCCTTCAATTCGGTGATCGTGTCTTGGTGGGTCGGCCACTCTCAATTCGGGGCTGAGTCACCACTTGGCTTTGGTTCCCTATTCGATCTTTAGGGTTATGCACGACTCTCGTTTCATCACTGCCATCCATCACCGGATTCTAGAGCCGCTCCTTGGTCGATCAAGGTCGCTTGGATGCGCTTACTTCATGTGGGCTGCTCCATGATGGAGACTACCTGCTCCTCGGCTCCGAAGAAGTTCCTGAGTTGCTGGCGGGCTTCCTGGCTTTGGTCGTGCACTTCCACGAGCGGGGCTTTGCGATGCCCCCTCACCCATTTTTGGTGGGTCTCCTTCATTACTACAAGATCTAGCTATACCACCTCAACCTTAATGGGGTTCAGCATATGGCCGCCTGTGTGGCTTTGTGTGAGGGATATCTTGGGATGTCTCCTCTACTTCGCCTCTAGTGCCACTTTTTCTCGGCTGAATTGCTCCCTAGGCGGCTGGCGCCGGGCGCCCAAGCGAAGGCGGCACATATCGGTTGTGCGGACATCCATCTCCGAGGGTCACGCTGGTAGGGGTGATTGGGAACTACCTCTGTCGCAAGGTAGCTCCCCTTATGGCTAGGTGGTTACCTTTGTACAAGATGACCGTCGACGCTTCACCGAAGGGCACACGACTGAGCGCCTCACCTCCCAACGATGGGGAAATCGCCTGGTGGTTTAGAGAAGCCATGGAGGTTCGTAAGGGTGTGGACAAGACCGTCATTCCGTACATCTTCCTAGTCCCTGGCTGTCCTCAGATGCATCCCAAACCGAGCTTTATCTAAGTTATTAAAACCTGACCCTTTTTAGACGCCTGTCCGCGTTCGGCGGTCTACGCGCCAGTTGTCACGTGACGCGTGTCCGTTGGCCACGCGCGCGTCTCAATGGGTCCGACGCACACGGACGCGAAACCTCGGTTTCAACGGACGTAAAACCTCTAGCCACAGCCACACCATCCACACTCCTCTCCCCTTGAACTTCTCGCTCGGACTATCCCACGTCGTCCCTCTCGGCCTCCTGAGCGCCGTCGCCGTGAGTTGCTCGCCCCTATCTCCCTCCCCCGTCCAGCCTAATCGTGCCCATCGCGACCCAGGACCCTGACCTCGGTGACGGCGGACCGGCGATGGTGCGCGAGGCGGTGGCTACGGCGGCAGCAGCTCCCCCTCCTCCGACGTCGCCTCTCCACTCTCCCCATCCTTCGCCGTCGCGGCCGCGTCTGATAGCCTCTGCGAGCTGCTCCCTCTGTCAACCTCTTCCCCTCCGGCCCCGCCTCATCGCATCCATTGCGACCCAGGAGGCTAGGACCCTAACCTCGACGGCGGCGAATCGGTGGCCGACGACGGTGCGCGAGGCAGCGGCAACAGCGGCAGCGGCTCCCCTCCTCCGACATCGCCTCTCCACTCTCCCCATCCTTCGCTGTCGCAGTCGCGTCTCAGTCTGATGGCCAACCACTAGCTCCGACCCAAGTCGAGTTTCTCTCTCTCACTCACTCACTAACTCATCTGTGTGATGGTGGTTTGATTGGTGATGCGCAAGTGTACCTGCTGTTCGTGACGATGGGCGTTGTCGTTAGCATGTGTATATTTCAGCTCTTCCAGAACATCACCGGCAACCTTGAAGTCAGGTCCGGATCTATACTCTTAACTCCTTTTGCCTGTTCGATTCTTGGAAGAGATGTGCTGCTCAAGCCAGAGCAGGGTAGATCTGCTCGATTTGGGTGCTTTCCTACCATTTTCTCGCACCAGGAGGCTCCACCGGGGACCCGAAACATTCATCAAATTTAGCTCTGAGCCCCGGCTGCCTCACCCGGTCGCCCCTGACCTGGCGACCAAAGCCGTGTGGTGCCTACTGCCTACCGAGCCCCTCTCCTCGGCGACCGTCTCTCTCTTCCTCGCTCTCGCCGACGGCAGCCCCATCCAAGCCCTCAACGTGCGCGCCGCTGTAGGCGTCCCACGGTGAGTGGTCGCTCCCTAGCGCGTGCGCTTAGCCTTGCCAGCGCTGCGGCCGTCCGCGCCGGCAGCCTGAGCAATGGGTTCAAGTTCTCAGCGCCGCCATCGTCATCATGTGATACTCTTTTCTTGCTGTGTACTTACCAGTGGTTCCGTACTATACGTTTTACTAGCATCAACAGTAATTTGATACATGAATATGCTTAATGCTTCTCAAAGATACTGGATTTTGTGTGTTTGCATACATATTTGTGGATTGAATATGCTCAATATTGCGAAATGCAAAGGAAGTGCTACAAGAGGCACCAATTATAATTTTCAACTATTTGTGGCATGAGTTAAGTCTTCCTCCCCTGCTTTTGTAGGTAGATGGGCAGATGTTATCTCTTGCATTCTGTTTCTTAAGGGCAAAAACTCCAGAGGAAAGAGCCCTTGTGGACCTGGAAACACACTATACGAAGGTAACGAACTAATAATGCATCCATTATCATTCCCCGTTTGATGAAAATTACTTTTTAAATTTTTCAGAATCATTGCGTCAGTGTTGATATGTTTGATTTAACAATGCAACTATGCAGGAATATCTTGAGGTGGCATATGTGATATGTCATGTTCTCTCATGAGACTTGATTTGGGTATTCTGGACGACGTTTGTTGTTTTTAGTTTCTTACACATTATTTTCAACTCTCCATATCATTGGATCATGTGATTTTGGATAGGTCATCTTTTGTTGTGAATTTGGTTCTATCATTCTATGTTGTTCATAACCTTTTAGAATATAAACATGTTTGTATCTGTCCCATACCCTTCGATTATGTGTTTTTGACTAGGTCATTTTTTGTTCTGATTCTTCCTAGACGGGTCTTTTGTTGTGAATATATAGTTTTGTGTTTTGCATACCCCTCTTTAGAATATAAACATATTAGTAGGTATCTAAGTTATTAAAACCTGACCCCTTTTGGACGCCTATCCGCGTTCGGCGGTCTACGCGCCAGTTGTCACGTGACGCGTGTGCGTTGGCCACGCGCGCGTCTCTATGGGTCGACGCACGCGGACGCGAAACCTCAGTTTCAACGGACGTAAAACCTCCAGCCACAGCCACACCATCCACACTCCTCTCCCCTCGAACTTCTCGCTCGGACTATCCCACGTAGTCCCTCTCGGCCTCCCGAGCGCCGCCGCCGCGAGTTGCTCACCCCTATCTCTGATAACAATTTCAGATAACAATTTTGAGATAACAATTTTGTATCGATTTAGCTGGATACAATTCAAACAGCACTATGAAGCTTGTTTCTGCTCCTCTACAATCGAACGCAACCAAACAGAGTGTTCCGGATTTGTTTCCTTGTTCAGGAGACTGAATTATCTCTGAGTGCAAAGTTGAGCCAATCATTCATGGAAATTTGTCACCAAAGTAAGCTCATTAATCATTATTTTGTAGTTGAATTAGTGTAAGACTATAATATATAAGTGGCTGCATGTATTTTATACCCTATCATACTTCGGTAAGGTAGCAAAAACAACGATGAATGACAACTTAAAAGGTGACAGGTCTTGGATCACTGAGTTTGACTAAGGTTTCTGAAGGTAAAATACTTATAGAATTAGACAGTATGTTATACTTACTCGGAGGTGTGTTTTCCTGATTAGTTATTGTCTAGATTGTTTATGTCTATAAAGAGCAAGGTGAACAAAATTGCTGACATAATTTTAAGAAACGAGTGATGGCTATATTGTCATAACATGGGGGGTCGACAGAGATGTGCCCTTCTCCGCGACCACCAAACAGGTCTTCGATGTGGCTGTCGTGCTCTCTAAGAACATGCATGGGTTCCAGCTTCATCTTGCCCGAGCACCTCGCCATCACGCTCTTCACCCTCGACGATCCAACTCCAACATCCTCCAAAGGAGGTAGGTTCTGTTATTTATTTTCCATTGCAACTGATTTTCAGATCCAGTGCAATCGGTATCATTGACCTATTGATCACATTACCGCCTATAATAAATACAATAGTATGTTTATATGCTTACACCATTGTGCGTCGGCCAGGGCTAGGGCCACACATGAGTGTCACGGTGGCCAAGACCGATGGCACACGACCATAAAAATTACAGTCACATATGCGAGCTGGAAGAAGACATCGAGGGAGAAACTGAAAGAAAAATTAAATTGTAATATGACATGTGGGTCTTATATATTTGGAGAGATTGTTGGTGATCTGCTAGAGAATATTCCCCAATAGTCTGAAAAATAGTATTGGTGATCATCAATATTGTCCTATCGCGGATGAAGTATTGGTGAGCTGTTGAAGATGCTCTTCCCCCTTACGGTGGTGATTGTCTAATTTGTTAGTACATGTGGTCAAAGCTAGCTATAGAGAATATTTTTGGATAAAAGCAATTTCATTGCAATACCATGATGGTACGGTTGATAGATTCGCCAAAATGAAAAATGATATTAGTTATCTTCTCATCCTTTCATTGTTTGGGCCTCATTGATGCATGTTATGGATTGTTGTAGTTGAGGAGTCGATCCAGTCATCAAGCATTGGTTGTAGTCGACCATGAGGCACATGTGAAGCACAAGTCAATATTTAAGTAGTCTTCCCTTTACTTTGGATTCTTTGCGAGTTTATGTTCTCTTGATGTAAATTCTTATGCTATGTCAGTACACTGATAATTCCTATTTGAAACTCTTATGCTACGTCAGTACACTGATAATTCCCAGTCTCAGGCTGTGCACATGTGCTTGTACGAAGATCCAAAATTTCTAACATGAGGCTGGGCTTTCTAGCTTAAGAGAAACGCCGACCAGACCAGTTTACATCATGTTCTTTTGCTACTCTGTTCTCGTTTATTATAGAAGGTTTGGATGCATATGTTTACTTTATTTGAATTGATGGATAGAGAAGTATAGAATGTTTTTTTGCATCGTTTATTAAGTGAGCGGGCTATGTGTTAAATGGATGTGCTTAATAGTCTGCAGGCTATGGTGGAGACCATTGGCTATAGGACCCACACCTAAAACGACACTTACATTCGAAGGACAAGTTTTGAATGCTAAACAACACTTTCATTTATACTGCCCATGGGTAGAGAAAAATGTCAGCATCTGATGTATATCCTCTGCTATGTCACTATCTGTAGCCAAGTCTTGTTGTTGCAACGTAATGACTTGCATTTATATTGACCATGATATTGAATTGTGTACTGTTTATCACGACATTTTTGGAAATAATACATCTTTAGTTTGGTATGGCTATTGCTACAGAAATTTTGAGTCCAAACCTGATTATGATGTTTAGAATTCAGAGCAATTAAAGGACCACAACCATGTTAATATATCCTTGTGTTCTAAATACATTGCTTTTTTGGTGATAGAAAGAATGTTTTTTGTTCTTTTGGCCTCATATGCAGCTTGAAAAGCTACTCAATTTAAAGAATTTGCTCTTGCATACTATATTAATTTAGTTAGAATTTTTAGTTTTGTGATAAATTTTGAGTAGACGATTGAGAATGAACAGATTCTGTATCATGTGTTTCCTCTATACCTCACTATGGCTGTTACTTACATGTTTGCCTTTTGAGGCAATGGATGTAACTTCCCTGTGAGTTAGAATATTTAACTTTTGGATCTACAGCCTTGGTATGAGTCAGTGTTGTACATCGCTTTCTTTTCGTGTGAAAGGCTGTCGATCTTTTTTGGTTCAGCAAAATTCTTATTTTGCTTGGTTTAGTACAACCACTACATAGTATATATAACTTCTTGCTAACAAAATAAAATCTCTCCATGTGAATTCTTTTATAATGCACTAGCTAATGCTATTTTCCTATGCATGATTACATTGGCATTGCTTTTGTTGGTGCCACATCTAAACCTAGCTAGTTTAGTCTATTCAAAGTGCTCACATGCTTCTAGATGGCATGATGCATGTTAGCTGTTAATTGTTCCTAATAGCCTTTGATTGCAGATTGGAAAAGGATGGTGCGTAGCTGTAAAAGAGAGGACATCTTGCTTTTGTGCTCGCAAGAAGGATGCAAAGGATCTGTGATGATCAGCTGTTGTTTTGGGTTCTTGTCATGTAACATCTCCTATTTTTAAAGAGCAAAACTGAAAATGCAGTTTCGGTCTTGTTGGTGAACCACTAGAGACTTAATGATTTTATATGGTGTTGTCGGTTGTCTGTTGTCTTATATCTTACTGTATATGGTAATCATCTTTGTTTTTTCTAGATCTTCATGTAAGTGTTGCTATTCAATCGTTTCTTTAAATGGTTGATAGGGCGCGCAACATTAGGTGTGGTATGTGTCTAGGTGTGATACGCGTTTAGATGTGGTGCTGCAACTTTAATGTGGGTTATATTCAGTCTATCTAGAACTAAAAGGTTTTGTTGGAGATTTAATCATCTTCTATTTAATTTGAATATAGCATGTATACTGGATAGGGCATGATCTAGTTGAATTAATGAGTTCGCACACAGTTGGTCGGCGCGGGTAACATTCCATCTACTAATGGTTCGCCTCCCTACCCTTCCTTTTACAGTCGTTTGCAAGGACGCTGGCGGATAAATCCCATCTTTTCTGCGAGCAAGAGAAAGCATGGGGACGTTCCATCGGCGACCTCCAAGCGGCGAGGAGTGAGGCCGCAGTAGCCCGCACTCATGCCGCGTCGATCCAGAAGGATCATGGTGGCCTAACCGAGGCGGTGAGAAGGGACACGGAGTCGGCGGCCTTTGCGCGCCTTGAATGTACAAAGGCAGTTTCCCGCCTCCGCGTCCTGGAGCAAGGGAAGGAGGTTGCTGAGGCCCCGCATCGCGGCCTTGGAAGAGGAAATGAGCGGCCGGGTGAAGAAAGAAGAGAATCTTCTGGCCTCTCTGAAAGGTAGGGTCCTTTACGGCTTCGGCCCAAAGCCCCACCCCTGTTTTTCTCCCATGTTCCCCTTATTTATGTTACAATCCTCCTTGGACAGTTGTATAAGAAATTTTTGATGCTGTGGAAGAGAGTTTTTTTGAAACACAACACCGCTGGGAGGAGCTGAGAAGTGAAAGGGAAATAGCGTTAACATTTTTCTACAATTAATTTTGGTGGTTGAATGTCCAACACAAATATATGGACTAATTAGTTTGCTCTAGAATACATGTTCTACAGGTGCATAAAGGTTCAACACAAACCAATAAATATTCAAGTTAGGGATCAAATACAAAAGAGCAAAAGAAACCAGAGTGTGCTGAGGAACGGCGCACCGGACTGTCCGGTGTGCCACCGGTAGGGATGGCAGCGGGTCGGATTTTGTTCGGTTATAATAATACCCGACCCGAAATTGTACCCGAGACTTCTACAAATATTCATACCCACCAAGCCAATCGGACGAGAAACTGTACCCGTGCCCATCGGGTATCCACCGGATATCGGGTATCCAGTGGATATGTTACTGTAGACTAAATAACATTTAGTTAGTGTTATAATAAATGCATAAAATATTTTAGTTTCCATCTAAGCACCAGTACAACACGAGAATGACTATATTTAGCTACATGTCGATATAATATCTGAACTCATAATTATCACATCCAATAGATTTAAATTCGAGTACAGAGAATAAAAGGTTAATGAGTTCATGACAGTTGACAGTCATAACATTGTCAATGTCTCATTGGTCTCTAGTACATTATAGTTGACTGTTAACACAACACAAATTAATATTCATTAATCAATAACACATGCGCCATGATAAATTGATAAATAAAACAGCATGCAGCAACTAGCTCCAGCAGCCCGTGACATGGTATATAGTAGCAGCAGCCTGCCGCCAGCAACAGCAGCCCGTGGTCATGCCTATGCCCATGGTGAAGTAGCAGCAACCAGCATGCAACAAAACCAGGATTGTTGTGTATTTTTTGGCTCCATTCTATTATGGTACTTTATTTTTAGTGGATGTGGCATATTTAAAGAGGTATATTGATATCTCGGATATCCACTGGATACCCATGGGTAAAGTATTTTACCCATACCCGACCCGATATATTTTGGGTATCCGACCCGATAGGACCCACGAGTGAGTTTTTCTACTCGTATTCATATCCACCGGGTACGAACCCCGCGGGTATCCATACCCACGGGTTCAACTGCCATCCCTAGCCACCGGACAGTATCCGGTGCACCACCGGACAGTGTCCGGTGCACCAGAATCGTACAACTCAAACCAGCAACTCTCGGGTTTTTCCAGGCGCGCTCCGCTATAATTCACCGGACAGTCCGATGTGCCACCGGACAGTCCGGTGCACCAGCGGAGCAACGACTATCTAGCGCAACGGTCGACTGCAAAAATAGCGCTGACAACGCTACAGTGAAGAACAGTGTGCGACAGAGTCAGAGCGCAGAGTCAGAGGCGCAGCGGACAGTGAACAGGACATGTCCGGTGTGGTCCGGTGCCATAAGAAGACAACGACACCAACAGTCGACTGCTCCCGAACCCTAACGGTTGGGTGACGTGGCGGCGCACCGGACAGTGTCCAGTGGCGCACCGGATTGTCCGGTGCGCCCATCGACAGTAGCCTTCCCCAACGGCTTTGAAAGGGAAATAGGCTTTAAACCTTTTCCTAAATGATTTTGGTGGTTGAATGCCCAACACAAATAATTGTACTAACTAGTTTGCTCTAGATTATACATTCTACAGGTGCCAAAGGTTCAACACAAACCAATAAAAAGTACAAGCCAGGGTTCAAAAGAAAGGAGCAAAAGGAAACCGAAGTGCTCCCTGGTCTGGCGCACCAGATTGTCCGGTGTGCCACCGGACAGTGTCCGGTGTACCAGTGAGGATCAACCTCCAACTCTTCACCTTCGGGTTTCTCAGGCGCAGCTCCGCTATAATTCACTGGACTGTCCGGTGCACCAGCGGAGCAACGACTACCTGCGTGCAACGGTCGATGACGTGGCGGCGCACCGGACTGTCCGGTGCGCCCTTCGCCAGCAGACTTCACCAACGGCTAGATTTTGGTTGGTGGCTATAAATACCACCCCAACCGGCCACTTCAAAGTGTGGGAGCCCAAGCAACATTCCAAGTCATCTAGTTGACATACTCAAGTCCTCCCAACCACATATATTCATTGATACATCCTATACGCAAGATCTAGACCACTACAACCAACACAAGTGCCACAAAAGAGAGAGCAAGCAATTGAGAGCTACTCAATTGAGTTTAGCCCTAGTGCCTTGTGAGATTCATTGAGAGATAGTGTGTACTACATCTTTATGTTCATTTGCTCGTGGAGTTTTGACTCCCATTGAACTTCCTCCAAAGTTTTGGAGGCTTGTAAAAGCTAGCAAGAGACACCAAAGAGTGTGGTGGTCCTTGCGGGATCGAGAGTGATCCTTGAGAAGAAGAAGAGCTCGCCGATCCTTGGGTGATCGGTGGAGAGAGGGAAAGGGTTGAAAAAGACCCGTCCTTAGTGGACTCCTCAACGGGGACTAGGCCTTCGAGGGCCGAACCTCGGTAAAACAAATCACCCGTGTCATTTGTGTTTATTGCTTGTGATTTGTTTGTTTTCACTTGCTCTAAGTTTTCTTGCGCTATTCTTTGCTAATATCATTTGGTGTTACTTCAAGATAAATTCTTATTTAGTGAAGCAACACTTTGCAAGAAAGAACTTAAGTCATTACTCTTCTCATTTAAGCCTTCTTGCTTTATTATCATAGACTTATTAGTTGTATTGATTTATCACTTCCGCATTATTTAGATATACTCTTTACTAGCAAGAACTTAGTTTTTGTACTCCGATAATTATATATCTTGTTCTAACCACTAATCAAGGGATCTAGTTGGGGGATAAAGTTTTAATTTTCAGGTTTCGCCTATCCACCCCCCTCTAGGCGACTTTCAATTGGTATCAGAGCTAGGCACTTCATCTTGAGTCTAACAACTCGAAGTGATGGCTCGTAGAAGATCCCAAAAGAACAAGAAGACAACTCTGAAGGAGAACAAGGAGGTAACTCTTGAAATATTACTTTCCGATTGTTCTAATTATGATTCATGGTCTACTAGAGTGATAAATGCTTTTAGAACAGTAGATCCACAATTAGAACAAATCTTAGACAAGAGTATCCCTCCTAGTTATGATAGGAAAAATATTTCCGATGAAGATCAAAGATGTATACGCTTAAACTATCTAGCTTTTGACATCTTAGTTAATTCTCTTAGCAAGGAAGATTATCATGCCCTCATAATGAATCATTATGAACATAATCCCGATGCGCATGATATTTGGACTAGGATTAAAAGTAAATTTGATGAGTCCAAATATGATAGTTCATTTTGTACCTCTACTTCCTTTGGTATTTGTGATACTAACCTTTGCAAGGAAGAAGAAGAAAATGAACGATGGAGACCAAACGATGAATCCACCTCTCCAAAAGGTTTGTCTTCCCATTTCGATTCCCACATATGTTGTGTGGCTAATGAAAATGATAGCGGAAGGAAAAATGAGGATGAGGAGGAAGAAAGAAACTTCTTGCACCTCTACGCTCGCCTAAGCCAAGAAGATAAGGCAGTCATGCTCAAACTTCTAGAAAGAGCGAGAGAGCAAAGCGAAGCTCGTCAAAGGCTAGAAGATGTTCTCTCCATAAAAATGCTACACTTTGACGAGTTGACTAAAGAACATGAGGAGCTAAAGTACTCTCATGTTGATTTGGTCCAAAGGTATGAAACTATTTCAATTGAGCAAGATAATTCTTTACATTGTATCGCTCAATTAGTAAATAGGAATGCCTTGCTTAAGGACCAAATAGAAAAGCTAAAAGTAAAAAATCTAGCTTTTCAAAAGAAATATGATATGCTTCTAAGTTCTCATGAAAATCTTATGGATGATCATATCATATTAAATATAGCTCATGAGGTTGTAATAGAAAACTTAAAATCTAAACAACCTCACTCATGCACATGTATTCAAATTGAAACTACATTACCATGTGCTAATGCTTGTTGTCCGTCGACAAGAAAATCTTCCTTTGAGCTAGAATTTGCAGGAACAAACGATGATTCATATCAAAAGCTCAAAGAAGAAAATGGGAGGCTAATAAGGAGCTTGACACAACTAAAAGGGAAATGCACTGCTCGACCTTCTCAAGATAACCGTGATCTCATGGTGAAGAAGCTTGAGACGGGAACAACCGTGGCATGCACTAAATCCCTTGAAGAAAATGTCAAGGACTTGAGGATTGCCAAGAGGAAGGAGCAAAAGAAGAAAATCAATACCTCTTCCAAAAGCCTCAACCATGTCTCCATAAAAGGTAACATCCAAGGTAATAATCAAGTCACACTTCATACAAATAGAAATAAGAAGTGTAGTGAATGCTTTGAAAAGGGGCACTTGATTAGATCATGTCCCTATATTAAAAATGGCTTGATTATTAACAAGGATGATAAACTTTGTTTTAAATGTTCAAAGAAGGGACACTTTATTAAATCTTGTCCCCATTTGAAACAAAAAGGCATAGGGCTAGAAAAGAAAATATTTACTAACCATGTAGCAAGCAAGAAACGAGGAAGGAAGAAATCTTCAAGACTTCAAGATCGCCTTTGCTACATATGCCGAAAGAAGGGACATCAATGCAAGGATTGTCCCATTGGTAACAGTCCCACTCCTAGCTTGTCAATTAATTCTCATGTAACTAGGCAACCCATAATTGCAACTTGTGCTAGAAAGGTAATGAGTTTACCGAGTGCTAACACAAAGGACTCTTGGGTTCCTAGATCTTTGTTGACTAACCTTGATGGACCCATCAAGAGATGGGTACCAAAATATGCTTAACAAGTTTTGCAGGAAAAAGAGATGGTATGAAGCTTTGGGGTGCTTGAGAGAGTCAATTCAATTTTTTTGTTGACTCAAGCTATCAATCTTCAAAGATTTATGTCCAAGATTGACCCAAAGTTGTTTTGAACTGTCATATCTAAAACTCATATCATCTCGGGGAAGATATTGATGCTGTAGGAATTAAAAGAATTATCATGTGCGAAAAAATCAAGGCCTACAACATGGAGGAAAGTCAAAGGATGGTAACATTTATGTTCTTAAGTGCAATTATCTTAAAATTATCATGTGTCTTGAGTAGTCACATAGAAATAGGAAGCACTTAAGATGTTTTTATATTACATCACCATTCCTTGAAGAATTTTCTCTCATATGGTAGATTGTATATTCATCATTTTCATATTATGGCAATCTACATGCTTTAAATTATTGTAAGTTCCCATGGCATGTTTTACACAAATTATTCTATTATTGCCATGATCTAGATATAGAAAGAGATTCCATGTTCTTAAAAGAATAAGGTGTTATGTAAGGAATTCAAATCCTAAGGACACTTATAAAGGGAATCTTTCTTTATGTCTAGAATACTGAGACGAATGTTTTTATCTAAGTAATTTAAGTAGTCTCACTTGTAGAGATAAGTTTCTCTATGGAAATGTGTATCTCATCATGTCTAGGAAAATCAATCCAATAATTCATGTTGTATTTCTTATTGCTTAAATTGGATATGATTCTTACACATTCATCGCTCTCCATGTTATGAAATAGATTTATTCCCATAATCCTAATGAATTAACTATGCTTGCTTTGTTTCATAAGTTAAAATTAAGCATTCATCATGGGATAGTCTCCATGCTCTTGTAATCCACTTTTCATTCCTCATCAAAATGATTACAAAAAGAGAACTAGTGCTTGTGTTACTAATGCCATATCTCTTGAGCCTACTTATCGAAATTTACAAGAGAATAAATGCAAGCCGCAAACATCAACGAGTACTCTTCACCCAAAGGAAGAAAGGTAAAAGCAAAGGTATGGGAACTCATCCTCTTGATCAAAAATAGTTCCCATCAATGGTTATGTACCTCAAATCATCATATTATACCTATGTGAAAAATAGATTCTTTATTAGATGAAAAGTTGCTAGATGTGCATTCAATCTTATTCTCTATAATGCACTTGCCTACTAGAATCTAATTCATGCCTTTGCTATATTAGCTTTCATATTGATATGCTTCTAAGGTATGATATTAAATTTCAATATGAAGAAGTAAAATTCCTATGATTGATTATAATTGTCTTAAAAGTGCATATCCCACCTCTCTAATAATGTGCACTAATATTAAGGATTTTACTTCGTGTCTATGTAACTTGTGGATGATGAATTATTTATATTTCTTATCTAAAGAAATCATCATCTATCATATACTCCCTTGTGCTACTAACATCTCTCTTGAGTAATTTCAATAAGTTTGAAAAGAAAAAGAGACAACTATCAAGGGAGGACACTCAAGTGAAAAAGGAAGACATCAAGAACAACAACACCTACTTGGTTCAATGGTGTGGTTGTAAGTATTCTAAATCCTTTTTTCATTATGAGAAATGCAAGGCGCAAGTTATTTATTGCAAATTTTACAAGCCTTGATCAAGATGTATTGTGCTTCTCCCTATTTACTTTCAAATGTAAATGCATCTATCTATCTCATTCAAAAACCTGATGCATATGTTTAGGGGGAGCCTATTTCTATTTCTTGATTATGTTGAGACTATCGTTTTATCTTAGTATCTCATATAGTCTCTTGCATGAGTTTTTCATAAAGTTTGCTACTACACATCAATCCAACTTGTTAAAGTAATGTCACTTTTTCAAGGATTGTTGCTTTCATTGTCAAAGTAGCATATTTACTGAATTCTCCTACTTTAAGCTTAAATGTTTCTGTTGTTCTCTTGATCGCATCCATTGTTTGTTTGATCATAGAATAACATCTATTGACTCTTATGTTTCTTAGTGCCTCATATTATTTCAATCGATATCTCTCTTGATATGCACTAAGTTCAAAGGAGAATTCATGATTTATTTATGCAACTTGTGATCCACTTGACATATGCTAACCATAACTTAAAAGAGGATCACTAGTTGTAAGAACTCTCTCTTGTGCAAAATATTTTCATACATTGTCATTGAGCATAGGTCTTAAGCAAACAAGACTAAGGAAAAAGCACAATGAAGAGAGCATCTACAAGTAAAGGTACAAAAAGGGTAAAACTAATCTCTATCACTTACATATGTACCTAAATCTTCCTCTTATATACATTCTTTGCATATCTTGTATAAAAGGAAGAGAGAGCATGTTCTTGCATTATCCCTGCTTCATACCTAGTTTAACCTCTCAAAATTCCATTCTTGCATTAATGCATCTTTGGTAAAACTAGGTGAAGTAATTTTATTATCAAAGAGCTTAAAGCTTAACCTTGTAACGAGGATAAGCTGCCTTTGTTCCAAAGGTGGATGGTCCTTAAGCCTCTTTGAAATCCTTAAGGGTAAGTGCTTAAAATGTTTATAACATGCTTTCATAAAGTGCATAAACTGTCATGAGCATCACACTTATACTATGACACAATGCACTTCACATTCTGTATGCTATAGATATGTTCTCATTAACCTAATTATGTGCAAATGGCATTTAAGGCCAAAATATGTATTCCTCACCATGCACATATTTAGGGGGAGCAATCTATATCATATAGAACTATGATTATGCTTAATTGATATATCTTTTGATCATATCTCTTTATGTCTATGACTAATGTACTTTCAAGTGATATCTATGCTAAGTCGTAGATTGAAAGGGAAATGGAGTCTTCGGCGAAGACAAGGCTTCCACTCAACTCTATCTGTATTATCTACCCTTCGCCATCACTCCACACTATCTCTCCACATTGGTATAATCTTTCACTCATATATTATTTGCCAAAGGGGGAGACAACTTATAGAAAGGGCTTATATTTCACTCATAAGTATCCGTTTTTGGCGATTCATGCCAAAGGGGGAGAAAAATATTAGCCCAAAGCAAAAGGACCGCACCACCACCAATTTCAAACTTAGTCTTTCAATTTGGCTTTAAAGAAATATTTTCAAATTGGTATCTTACTTGTGATATAATTTCAAATTGGTATACCCTCTTCAAAATTAATATCAAAACCCTCTTGAACACTAAGAGGAGGATTTCATTAAGGGGGAGTTTTGTTTAGTCAAAGGAAAAGCATTTGAAAAAGGAGGAGAAAATTTCAAATCATGTAAATGCTTCTCAAAAATTCTTATTCATTTACCTTTTACTCTTTGCAAAAGATTTTGAAAAGATTTTCCAAAACATTTGCAAAAACAAAACATGTGGTGCAAGCATGGTCCAAAAATGATAAAAATAAAGAGAACAATCCATTCACATCCTATGAGAATATTTATTGGTTTCATTCCAAGCAATCTTTGCACTTACATTAAGCAAACTAGTTCAATTTTGCACTTATATATTTGCTTTGGTTTGTGTTGGCATCAATCACCAAAAAGGGGGAGATTGAAAGGGAAATAGGCTCTAAACCTTTTCCTAAATGATTTTGGTGGTTGAATGCCCAACACAAATAATTGGACTAACTAGTTTGCTCTAGATTATACATTCTACAGGTGCCAAAGGTTCAACACAAACCAATAAAAAGTACAAGCCAGGGTTCAAAAGAAAGGAGCAAAAGGAAACCGAAGTGCTCCCTAGTCTGGCGCACCGGACTGTCCGGTGCACCACCGGACAGTGTCCGGTGCACCAGGGAGGATCAACCTCCAACTCTTCACCTTCGGGTTTCTCAGGCGCAGCTCCGCTATAATTCACCGGACTGTCCGGTGTGCCACCGGACTGTCCGGTGCACCAGCGGAGCAACGGCTACCTGCGCGCAACGGTCGGCTCTGCAAAGTGAACAGTGGAATTCATATGTCAGAGCAGCGAGTCAGAGGGGCACCGGACTGTCCGGTGTGCCACCGGACTGTCCGGTGCCACATGAGGACAAAGCCTCCAACGGTCGACCAGCTCCAAGCCCTAACGGAAGGATGACGTGGCGGCGCACCGGACAGTGTCCGGTGCGCCCTTTGCCAGCAGACTTCACCAACGGGTAGATTTTGGTTGGTGGCTATAAATACCACCCCAACCGGCCACTTCAAAGTGTGGGAGCCCAAGCAACATTCCAAGTCATCTAGTTGACATACTCAAGTCCTCCCAACCACATATATTCATTGATACATCCTATACGCAAGATCTAGACCACTACAACCAACACAAGTGCCACAAAAGAGAGAGCAAGCAATTGAGAGCTACTCAATTGAGTTTAGCCCTAGTGCCTTGTGAGATTCATTGAGAGATAGTGTGTACTACATCTTTGTGTTCATTTGCTCGTGGAGTTTTGACTCCCATTGAACTTCCTCCAAAGTTTTGGAGGCTTGTAAAAGCTAGCAAGAGACACCAAAGAGTGTGGTGGTCCTTGCGGGATCGAGAGTGATCCTTGAGAAGAAGAAGAGCTTGCCGATCCTTGGGTGATCGGTGGAGAGAGGGAAAGGGTTGAAAAAGACCCGTCCTTAGTGGACTCCTCAACGGGGACTAGGCCTTCGAGGGCCGAACCTCGGTAAAACAAATCACCCGTGTCATTTGTGTTTATTGCTTGTGATTTGTTTGTTTTCACTTGCTCTAAGTTTTCTTGCGCTATTCTTTGCTAATATCATTTGGTGTTGCTTCAAGATAAATTCTTATTTAGTGAAGCAACACTTTGCAAGAAAGAACTTAAGTCATTACTCTTCTCATCTAAGCCTTCTTGCTTTATTATCATAGACTTATTAGTTGTATTGATTTATCACTTCCGTATTATTTAGCTATACTCTTTACTAGCAAGAACTTAGTTTTTGTACTGCGATAATTATATATCTTGTTCTAACCACTAATCAAGGGATCTAGTTGGGGGATAAAGTTTTAATTTTCAGGTTTCGCCTATCCACCCCCCCTCTAGGCGACTTTCAGGCTTGTTGGTGGTTGAGGGCTATAAATACCCCCCAACCACCATAACTCCAAGCATCCAAGTCTTCTGAAGTTTTCATTCTACTGGACATGGCAAGGGCCATGCTTGATGAGTACAAGACTCTGGACCGGTTTTGGGCTGAGGCGATTAACACCGCCTGCTACTCCATCAACCGGCTCTACCTTCACTGAATCCTCAAGAAGACATCTTATGAACTCCTTACTGGTAAAAAGCCAAATGTTTCATATTTTAGAGTCTTTGGAAGCAAATGTTTTATTCTTGTTAAAAGAGGTAGAAAATCTAAATTTGCTCCTAAGGCTGTAGAAGGCTTTTTACTAGGATATAACTCAAACACAAGGGTATATAGAGTCTTCAACAAATCCACTGGATTGGTTGAAGCTTCTTGTGACATTGTGTTTGATGAGACTAATGGCTCCCAAGTGGAGCAAGTTGATCTTGATGAGCTAGATGATGAAGAGGCTCCATGTGTCACGCTAAGGAACATGTCCATTGAGGATGTGTGTCCTAAGGAATCCGAAGAGCCTTCACAAGCACAAGATCAACCGTCATCTTCCATGCAAGCATCTCCACCAACTCAAGATAAGAATCATACTCAAGATGATGAAAATGAAGATCAAGAGGATGAGCCACCTCAAGAGGAGGACAATGATCAAGAGATACAGGGTCAAAGATCGCCACACCCAAGAGTCCACCAAGCAATTCAACGAGATCACCCCGTCAACTCCATCCTCGGTGACATTCATAAGGGGGTAACCACTAGATCTCGAGTTGCACATTTCTGTGAACATTACTCTTTTGTGTCCTCTATTGAGCCATACATGGTGGAGGATGCACTAAGAGATTCAGATAGGGTGTTGGCTATGCAAGAGGAGCTCAACAACTTCACGAGGAATGAGGTATGGCATTTAGTTCCACGTCCTAACCAAAATGTTGTAGGTACCAAGTGGGTATTCCGTAACAAGCAAGATGAGCATGGTGTGGTGACAAGGAATAAAGCCCGACTTGTGGCCAAAGGTTATTCACAAGTCGAAGGTTTGGATTTCGGTGAAACTTATGCACCCGTAGCTAGGCTTGAGTCAATTCGTATATTACTTGCCTATGCTACTTACCATGGCTTTAAGCTTTATCAAATGGACGTGAAAAGTGCCTTCCTTAATGGACCCATCAAGGAAGAGGTCTATGTTGAGCAACCTCCCGACTTTGAAGATAGTGAGTACCCTAACCATATTTATAAACTCTCAAAGGCGCTTTATGGGCTCAAGCAAGCCCAAAGAGCATGGTATGAATGCCTGCGAGATTTCCTTATCACTAATGGCTTCAAAGTCGGAAAAGTCGATCCTACACTCTTTACTAAAACTATTACAAAAAGATTTTTTGTATGCCAAATTTATGTTGATGATATCATATTTGGGTCTACTAACAAATCTACATGTGAAGAGTTTAGTAGGATCAGGATACAAAAATTCGAGATGTCTATGATGGGGGAGTTGAAGTATTTCCTAGGATTTCAAGTCAAGCAACTCCAAGACGGCACCTTCATCAGCCAAACAAAGTACATTCAAGACATACTTAACAAGTTTGGAATGAAGGATGCCAAACCCATCAAGACACCCATGGGAACAAATGGGCATCTCGACCTCGACACGAGAGATTGAAAGGGAAATGGAGTATTCGACAAAGACATCACTTCCACTCAACTCCATCGATATTATCTACCCTTTGCCGGTATTCCGTCATCTCTCCAATTGGTACACTCTTTCACTCACAATTCTTTTATCAGTAGGGGCGAAAATATAAAAAAGGTTCTCAAAGTCTCCGTTTTTGGCGATTAATGTCAAAGGGGGAGAAAGTATTAAGTCCAAAGCAAAAGGACCGCACCACCACCTAATTTTAATTATGTTTCGAAAATTTTTAAATTGGTATATTTCAAATTGGTATCTAATTGATATATTTAAAAGGAAGATTTTCAAAATTAGTATCTATTAAAACCCTCTTGAAAACTAAGAGGAGAATTTCATTCGGGGGGAGTGTTGTTTAAGTCAAAGGAAAAAGCATTTGAAACAGGGGGAGAAATTTCAAATCTTGAAAATGCTTTTTGCAATCTTATTTCTATACCTTTGACTATTTGCAAAAGATTTTCCAAAAGAATTTGCAAAAACAAACAAGTGGTGCAAACGTGGTCCAAAATATTAAATAAAAGAAAGCAATCCATTCATATCTAGTGAAATGATAAATTGGTTTAATTCCAAGTAACCTATGCATTTACCTTATGCAAACTAGTTCATTTCTGCACTTTATATATTTGCTTTGGTTTGTGTTGGCATCAATCACCAAAAAGGGGGACATTGAAAGAGAAATAGGGTTAACCTTTTCCCACTATTAATTTTGGTGGTTGAATGCCCAACACAAATATATGGACTAACTAGTTTGCTCTAGAATACATGTTCTACAGGTGCATAAAGGTTCAACACAAACCAATAAATATTCAAGTTAGGGATCAAATACAAAAGAGCAAAGAAACCAGAGTGTGCTGAGGAACGGCGCACCAGACTGTTCGGTGCACCACCGGACATTGTCCGGTGCACCAGGACCGTACAACTCAAACCAGCCAATCTCGGGTTTTTCCAGGCGCGCATCGCTATAATTCACCGGACTGTCCGGTGCACCAGCGGAGCAACGGCTATCCAGCGCAACGGTCGACTGCAAAAAGAGCGCTTTTGTGAAGAACAGTGCGCGGCAGAGTCAGAGCGCAGAGTCAGAGGCGCACCGGACAGTGAACAAGACCTGTCCGGTGTGGCACCGGACTATTCGGTGCCACAAGAAGACAACAGCGCCAACGGTCAACTGCTCCCAAACCCTAACGGTTGGGTGACGTGGCGGCGCACCGGACAGTTCCGGTGGGGCACCGAACTATCCGGTGCGCCCGTCGACAGCAGCCTTCCCCAACGGCTTGTTGGTGGTTGAGGGCTATAAATACCCCCAACCACCACAACTCCAAGCATCCAAGTCTTCTGAAGTTTTCATTCAATACAAGAGCTAGTGCATTCACTCCTAGACACAAATCAAAAGATCAAAGCCTCTCCAAGTCCCAAATTCACCCCCCTCTAGGCGACTTTCAAGAAGGAAAAATGTCACCTAACAGAAGCGCTGGACGTCGTGCGCATGTGACTCAGGGCTTCTCATTCGCCTGTGCCCAAGCCGCTGATCTCCTGCCTTGAGAGCCTCGCTGGTCGGATCAGGGAGCTCGAAAGGGAATCCTTTTGGTGGGGGATCTACCAGGTCTTTGTCGTCACGTCATCCCATTTCAAGGGGGTCAAGTTGGAGGCCCTGAGTTAAGGTTACTGCAGTGCTTGGAGTGATGCAGAGCTTGCCAAAATGGTGAAAGTTGCGGAACCCTTTGCCCAGAAGCTACGAGTCGCTCAACTTGGCAGCACTCCTCCATAGGGGAACTAAGGGAGACCTAAGTTTTTGTAACAGTTAAAGGGTAGAAACCCCCTTTTAGTTCTTTAGTTTTATGAACGTCCATTTTAGTAGGTGCAAGATCGAGCCTAGGCTAGCGTTCGCCCCTTTTTTATATGTTCGATATTGGGAACAACTTCGAAATTGCTCTTTATTGATAAATGTCGAGGAATTACAAGCGGGATGTGAGTCATTCCTGCTGGGAACTATGGGGGTTCATGGTGGAGATATCATGCTTGGTGATTCCTCAGGTTCCTGCCTCGTGTAGCACCCCAGTTTGCTAGTGCTACCTACGACGTCTGTCCTTCTAGGGGGACAAGGGCTGTGAGGGTTTGGCATCCTTCAATTTCCTCGTTGTTGGGAGGTCCGCCCTCACTAATCGTTGGGGAGTCGCGGTCCGAGCCCAAGTCTGAGCAAAGGGCATAAAACATGAGGTCTCCACCACCCTCAACCATCCTGATGAACTCCAAGTCGGTGGTCGGGAGGTGGCCCTAGGCCACGATCACCCTCGAAGTGTGGTGTAGGCAAGGTGGAAACATGAGAGGGCTACCGCTAGAGCAAACGTGGCGAGGAAACGTTTTTTGTCATACCACATGGAAAGTTCTGCATGGGATGAGAAGAAGACCCACGGATCATCACATGTGTCGCCTTATCTCGTCGGCCTCAGATGGCAAGGATGATCCCTGCTCCGCACCTTGCCCTGAGGGGTGAGGCTGAGGCCGCTAAGTGCTTCGGCAACTACGTTTAGGTTTTTGGGCGGAGATGGTCGAGTAGGCAGCGCCTATACCATCTCATCATTGTTGCTGATGACGAAGTTGAGACTCCCGAAGCAGGCGATCGCTCCGGGATTGATAATGACACGGGGGCTGTCGTGGGCCCTAGCTATAGTGTTGAGACTCCTAGGAGGAAGTGTAAAGCCCAAAAACTTGGTAGAAAAAAAATATATATCATGAAATAATAAAAAAGAGATAATATATATATATACACATATATCTAATCCTGAGATCTAAATAAGAGTATTTTCTCGTAAAAGTAATTATATACTAAAAGATATTTATTCATAAAATAGAATAAGTAATAAATAATGAAGCTTTGGAATGAACCTCTAATGGACTAAACATTCGAAATACTTTCGTAAAATGAATATTTTGTGTTGCATATTGAAAACATTGCCTAAATAAATAAGGTAATAAACAAATGAATAAACTTAATACATGAACCTTGCATTTATGTTGAAATATATTTTTGGTGTGCAAATTAGAACTTTGTTTGAATTTAAAATCTAATTGGAATTTGAAAATAGGAAATAAAAAAAGGAAAACACTTTCCTGCATTTGGGCCTAATGCCACATCCTCGGCCCATCTTCCTTGTTTCTCTCACACACCAGCCAGCCCACCTCGACCCTCGGTGCTCCAGCCAATGACATCGGGTCCCACTCCTCAGTCTCCGTTGTGGCTCCACACGGTCTCCCGGATACCCGACCTATGACTCCACGTGACTGTGCGCCTATTATCGCTGACCAGTGGCCCCACCCTCATTGGTGGCTGACTTGTGGGCCTTGTCGCCAGGAGCCATCTTCCCCCTGATGGCTACAACTGAACCGCGGAACGGAGATCTCGCCGTGGCCATCGCTATCGGTGATTTGCTAGCGTAGCAGTCGCTCCTGTAATGGCGGATTCGGTTACCCCTTGCCCTCCGTAAAATTTGCGCCTGCTCTTCTATAAATAGCAAGAGCCTCGGCCATGAGCGCCAGCACCAGGTGATTCGCGCCAGGGTGGTGTGGGGCGCGCTGCCATTGGGAAAATCGCACCGAGCTTCATCGAAGAGAGAGAAAGAGAGAGGGGTCGCGTTGTGTGCTAGCCGTGGAGTATTGACGCGGGCCGTGCGTGGCGCCTGTTGCTGTGGAAACGGCACGTATGGCCAACCATGGCGCCGTGGCGAGCCGGATCGGCTGCTGCCGGTCTTCACAAGGAGGAAGAATCGCTTGGCTTCGCCGTATCCACCATGCACCAGACCCCCGCGTGCGTCGGCGTGCAGGCCGGAGCTTCGCCCTGCCAAATCGCGCTGATGACCATCCCCTCCGGCGAGCTTGTAAAGGTCAGTGAGCCTATACTTGAATACAACGTACTGCTCCATCTCGGTGTAGCAGACGGCTATGGCCTGGATGGTTATAGCGTACGACGGCTGGAGGTAGGAGAGAGCACGTCCTCCATCGATCTGTAGGCATGCGGCTAGGATGGGATCACAGTATAACCCTTCGCGCATGTAACCCTGACCAACGGATCTGGATCGAACGGGTCCGGTGGGATCGTGGGGATTTTAAAATATGGGTCGTTGAGATGTCATCGGATGGCTGTGGGTGGATACTGGTTCATAAGCGTGCGATGTTATCTGGTCCATCCAAGTGTGATCGCACGGTGGAGATATGAGCATACCCCTTCGCCGCGCCCCTTTTCTTAAAGAGCCCCTGCCTTTTTATTTATTCAACCCACCGTCCACCGTGGGTTAGCCTGAGTCTTAGGATAATTATGATTTAGGACCCTGTGTTTTTCTGTTATTGGTTCCCAGTCCAGAAGCTTAGGAAATTCAGGAAAATGATTTAGGAAATGTTTTTTTGTGTGTATAAAAATATATCCAGAACTTATTTAATTCATAGAAATTCCATTTTAGCTCCTTTTTAATCCGTTTCAGTTGCAATAATTTTGTTTTAATATTGTCCATCACCTAATGCCTCGTTTTAGCCATGAAACTTGAATTAAAAATGTTCATTTGAGTTACTCCATTCTAGGTGCATAATAACTTCAGAAATTCATAACTTGGTAACCGTAAATCCGAATTTAGCGGTTCTCGATCCCACGATCTCATTACAACGTGTAGAATATTATTACACAGTTTACTCTTATGTTTGGTGTGATGTTAATTTTATCTATACCATGTTTGTATTGATACGATTAGCAGTGAGGTCACGAGAATCTGAAGATCATCCTGGTACCTGAAATCTCAAGTCCCAGGCAAGTTGTGCCCTTGATCACTTCTTTTTACCCAGCCATGTTCTGATTAATCATAATGATCTGCATAGGTTAATTTTGATGGGACCCAATAGGTTACCCTAGTTTGATTATCTTTATACCTTGTTACCACTGAACTTTTTGGGTAGTACTTGCTAGTGCTTTATGTGGTTTTGGGTATGAAGATACATTACTCATGATTATACTTTTGTTATCCGTTGTTATTTATCGTTCATGATAAGATCATTATGTTAATTGGAACATGGAGCGACCACCCAGGAAACAGTGCTACCACAAGGGTATAATGGGACGCCCTTGGCTGATTAATTAGGAAAGCTAGTGGAGGACTACCTTACCCGAAAGGGGCAAGGGCAGTAGGGGAGTGGTCAGTGTAGGGAGGCCCTCGGGAGGATTTTGCTGCGATGGCGGTCCTGCAAGAGATTCCTGCATTGGAGCTTCCTATAAACTGTAGCGGGTTTTCTGAAGCTAGTGGAACTTTGTAAAGGCCTCGTAGTGTTATCCTGCCTCGCCTCCTCGGTAGAGGTGTATGGGAAGTCGCGATCCCTTGGCAGATGGGTAACATGACTTGTGGGTAAAGATGCGCAACCTCTGCAGAGTGTAAAACTGGTATACTAGCCGTGCTCACGGTCATGAGCAGCTCGGACCCTCACATGATTAAATTATGGAACTTAAACTCAATTTGTCATATGCATTGCATCGCAGGTGATGTTGTTACTTCTGTTCTACTATTTAAGTGGGTTGGTATTTACTTATACTTAGTAACTGCTAATAAAATTTTGACCAACTTTAAAAGCAATGCTCAGCTCTAACCATCCTCTTTGGTAAGCCTTACACTTCACGTGAGCTCCTACCTTTGGCGAGTTCATGCACATTATTCCCCACAACTTGTTGAGCGATGAACGTATGTGAGCTCACTCTTGCTGTCTCACACCCCCCACAGGTCAAGAGCAGGTACCGCAGGATGAGGCGCATGGAGGATGCTGTGATGTGTTCGTGAGAGATCTAGGTCGTCGTCTCCCAGTCAACTTTGGGTTGCTGGACCGTTGTCTCCTTATAATGTAATTATTTATTTATTTTGTATAGAACTCCTATTATTTAGTAAAGAGGTGACATTCGATCCTGTGCCACGATTCATCATATGTGTGAGACTTGGTCCAGCACACCTGGTGATTATGTTCGCGCCCGGGTCTTGGTGCCCCGAAACCCGGGTGTGACAGAAGTGGTATCAGAGGAATGTTGACTGTAGGACGAAACCTAGATAAAACTGGACAACCCTACTTACCTTTGCTACTCTGATTCTTTCTGAAACTTTTCTTAATCTTTTCTCATCTATTTCCGCTTACTCTGATTATTCTTACCTTTTCCTTCTAAAGACAAATGTGGATTTCACACTCTTGAAATCTCGTGCCTAAAGTGACCTTTAGGAATAGGAGACCTACTCTTAGAACAAAAATAAAACTATTTTTTAAGATATCTATACGCTTGAGTGCTTGTTCTTATGATTGTATGGTTTGGATCTTTGATTGAGTGTGATGGGTTGTGGAGTGATGTCCATAATTACATCTGCATATACATATAAACATAAATAGAATTCATAAGATAACTAAACAACTTAGATTATCTATTTCATATAGATCTCTCTTATCTTAAAAGATTCTCTCTTATTTTAATAGATCCATCTTATCTTACAATATTCTTTCTTATCTTAATAGATCCATCTTATTCCAAAAAAAGATTCTATCATATCCTAATAGATCTTACTAACCTCAAAAGATTCCATCTTATCTTTATGGATCCATCTTATCCTAATAAGCATACTTATCCACCCTAGTTTAACAACCATGATCTAATGCAAATTAAATAGATCTTAACTAGTCTAATCTAGTCATATCCAACCTAATCTAGATTTTATCTAATCTAGTATGATCTAATTTAGAGTAAGTTACTTAATGCTGGTACAAAAGATAAGGCCATACCCTTCATGCACTTGAAACTAAACTAGTGCCTTAGACCAACTCAGCCACATGCATGAGATCTAACCCAACCAATAGAGTCATGATGGATTGTATAATCTATTTATCCCCACCTAACATCAAGCAAACTTTTGACTTACATCATGTAGTCTATCTCATCCATATCTATCCTAACCATATTCCCCAACCCCGATGATATGCACTCACCGCGAATCAATGAGACCAAGACCGGAGGAGAAAAGATCAACCTCGTCAAGGGAGGAGAGAAGTCAAACTCGACATTCAGATGCATTACCAGCCAGCATGGAGTTTTTCTCACCGTAAACTTTCTTACCCCATGCTATTCTTGCCCTAACCTAACCATCTCTTATATCCTACCTAATAAGTAGCTGGATACCTATGCTCTCCTAATCACCCACTATTGACAAAAATATATATGAGACCCTGAATTTTTGAACCGATTATAGACTAAGAATTGAATTACAAACCAATCCTTCTGTATTCCCTTTTCTTACAAATCTCGAGGACGAGATTTCTGTTAAGGGGGGTAGGATTTGTAAAGCCCAAAAACTTGGTAGAAAAAAAATATATATCATGAAATAATAAAAAAGAGATAATATATATACACATATATCTAATCCTGAGATCTAAATAAGAGTATTTTCTCGTAAAAGTAATTATATACTAAAAGATATTTCTTCATAAAATAGAATAAGTAATAAATAATGAAGCTTTGGAATGAACCTCTAATGGACTAAACATTCAAAATACTTTCGTAAAATGAATATTTTGTGTTGCATATTGAAAACATTGCCTAAATAAATAAGGTAATAAACAAATGAATAAACTTAATACATGAACCTTGCATTTATGTTGAAATATATTTTTGGTGTGCAAATTAGAACTTTGTTTGAATTTAAAATCTAATTGGAATTTGAAAATAGGAAATAAAAAAAGGAAAACACTTTCCTGCGTTTGGGCCTAATGCCACATCCTGGGCCCATCTTCCTTGTTTCTCTCACACACCAGCCAGCCCACCTCGACCCTCGGTGCTCCAGCCAATGACATCGGGTCCCACTCCTCAGTCTCCGTTGTGGCTCCACACGGTCTCCCGGATACCCGACCTATGACTCCACGTGACTGTGCGCCTATTATCGCTGACCAGTGGCCCCACCCTCATTGGTGGCTGACTTGTGGGCCTTGTCGCCAGGAGCCATCTTCCCCCTGATGGCTACAACTGAACCGCGGAACGGAGATCTCGTCGTGGCCATCGCTATCGATGATTTGCTAGCGTAGCAGTCGCTCCTGTAATGGCGGATTCGGTTACCCCTTGCCCTCCGTAAAATTTGCGCCTGCTCTTCTATAAATAGCAAGAGCCTCGGCCATGAGCGCCAGCACCAGGTGATTCGCGCCAGGGTGATGTGGGGCGCGCTGCCATTGGGAAAATCGCACCGAGCTTCATCGAAGAGAGAGAAAGAGAGAGGGTCGCGTTGTGTGCTAGCCGTGGAGTATTGACGCGGGCCGTGCGTGGCGCCTGTTGCTGTGGAAACGGCACGTATGGCCAACCATGGCGCCGTGGCGAGCCGGATCGGCTGCTGCCGGTCTTCACAAGGAGGAAGAATCGCTTGGCTTCGCCGTATCCACCATGCACCAGACCCCCGCGTGCGTCGGCGTGCAGGCCGGAGCTTCGCCCTGCCAAATCGCGCTGATGACCATCCCCTCCGGCGAGCTTGTAAAGGTCAGTGAGCCTATACTTGAATACAACGTACTGCTCCGTCTCGGTGTAGCAGGCGGCTATGGCCTGGATGGTTATAGCGTACGACGGCTGGAGGTAGGAGAGAGCACGTCCTCCATCGATCTGTAGGCATGCGGCTAGGATGGGATCACAGTATAACCCTTCGCGCATGTAACCCTGACCAACGGATCTGGATCGAACGGGTCCGGTGGGATCGTGGGGATTTTAAAATATGGGTCGTTGAGATGTCATCGGATGGCTGTGGGTGGATACTGGTTCATAAGCGTGCGATGTTATCTGGTCCATCCAAGTGTGATCGCACGGTGGAGATATGAGCATACCCCTTCGCCGCGCCCCTTTTCTTAAAGAGCCCCTGCCTTTTTATTTATTCAACCCACCGTCCACCGTGGGTTAGCCTGAGTCTTAGGATAATTGTGATTTAGGACCCTGTGTTTTTCTGTTATTGGTTCCCAGTCCAGAAGCTTAGGAAATTCAGGAAAATGATTTAGGAAATGTTTTTTTGTGTGTATAAAAATATATCCAGAACTTATTTAATTCATAGAAATTCCATTTTAACTCCTTTTTAATCTGTTTCAGTTGCAATAATTTTGTTTTAATATTGTCCATCACCTAATGCCTCGTTTTACCCATGAAACTTGAATTAAAAATGTTCATTTGAGTTACTCCATTCTAGGTGCATAATAACTTCAGAAATTCATAACTTGGTAACCGTAAATCCGAATTTAGCGGTTCTCGATCCCACGATCTCATTACAACGTGTAGAATATTATTACACAGTTTACTCTTATGTTTGGTGTGATGTTAATTTTATCTATACCATGTTTGTATTGATATGATTAGCAGTGAGGTCACGAGAATCTGAAGATCATCCTGGTACCTGGAATCTCAAGTCCCAGGAAAGTTGTGCCCTTGATCACTTCTTTTTACCCAGCCATGTTCTGATTAATCATAATGATCTGCATAGGTTAATTTTGATGGGACCCAATAGGTTACCCTAGTTTGATTATCTTTATACCTTGTTACCACTGAACTTTTTGGGTAGTACTTGCTAGTGCTTTATGTGGTTTTGGGTATGAAGATACATTACTCATGATTATACTTTTGTTATCCGTTGTTATTTATCGTTCATGATAAGATCATTATATTAATTGGAACATGGAGCGACCACCCAGGAAAACAGTATGGGACGCCCTTGGCTGATTAATTAGGAAAGCTAGTGGAGGACTACCTTACCCGAAAGGGGCAAGGGCAGTAGGGGAGTGGTCAGTGTAGGGAGGCCCTCGGGAGGATTTTGCTGCGATGGCGGTCCTGCAAGGGATTCCTGCATTGGGGCTTCCTATAAACTGTAGCGGGTTTTCTGAAGCTAGTGGAACTTTGTAAAGGCCTCGTAGTGTTACCCTGCCTCGCCTCCTCGGTAGAGGTGTATGGGAAGTCGCGATCCCTTGGCAGATGGGTAACATGACTTGTGGGTAAAGATGCGCAACCTCTGCAGAGTGTAAAACTGGTATACTAGCCGTGCTCACGGTCATGAGCAGCTCGGACCCTCACATGATTAAATTATGGAACTTAAACTCAATTTGTCATATGCATTGCATCGCAGGTGATGTTGTTACTTCTGTTCTACTATTTAAGTGGGTTGGTATTTACTTATACTTAGTATCTGCTAATAAAATTTTGACCAACTTTAAAAGCAATGCTCAGCTCTAACCATTCTCTTTGGTAAGCCTTACACTTCACGTGAGCTCCTACCTTTGGCGAGTTCATGCACATTATTCCCCACAACTTGTTGAGCGATGAACGTATGTGAGCTCACTCTTGCTGTCTCACACCCCCCTACAGGTCAAGAGCAGGTACCACAGGATGAGGCGCATGGAGGATGCTGTGATGTGTTCGTGAGAGATCTAGGTCGTCGTCTCCCAGTCAACTTTGGGTTGCTGGACCGTTGTCTCCTTATAATGTAATTATTTATTTATTTTGTATAGAACTCCTGTTATTTAGTAAAGAGGTGACATTCGATCCTGTGCCACGATTCATCAAATGTGTGAGACTTGGTCCCAGCACACCTGGTGATTATGTTCGCGCCCGGGTCTTGGTGCCCCGAAACCCGGGTGTGACAGGAAGGGGTCGGGCTTCCAAGGCCCTGCCCATTTCCTCTTCGTTGTTAAGGACAAAGTTAAGGTTCTCGAAGTGGATCGTCGCTTCGGAGATCCGATTGGCATTGCAACTGATCATCCAGAGCCTAGAAAGTCCGTCGAGAACGTGCAAGGCCCCTACCTGGTGCGCCAACTATTGGTGTTTCAAACCGCCGCTCCGACAAGTAAATTTCTATGTGCGCATTCTGAGCTTCGGACGGTGTTCTCGGTGGGTGCAAGGTTTATAGTGATTCGAGCAGAATGTCCCTACATCTAGCCTTCGGTGGCTCGCACTACCGATACCTTTGTTGCTCGATGCTCATAGTAGGGATTATAAGTGGGTTACAAGTAGATGAGAGAGGGAGGGAGGGCTCCTAGGTCTCTTATGTGTGGATGGGCCTAAAGACTTCGGGACTAGAGTCCTACACTAAGCCTTGGCTTCGGCCTCTAGGTCTTCAAGTCTCATTGGGCGGGTGCGGTTGCCTTTAGTCAAGTGTCTTCTATTCTGTGTGCCTCTCCCATTCATCGTGACCACCCTCCTCCTTTTATGGGCCAAGGTAGGGGTCGGCCTTCGGTGGCTCCCTTGAGGAGCCACAATATCGTGGTAAAACCGTGTGTTTTACCTAGGCAGGGCCATGTTGTCCGTATGCGTCTTGTCGCCTGGTCGTCCCTATTCATGCTCATTATGATGGACGACATGGGCGGTGTGGGGCCTAGGTGTCATCATTACTACCTCTACGCCACATCGAACCTTGGCCTCTGTAGCCTAGGTCTCGGCGTGGCTCGTCGCGCTGCGAGTTCTACGGACAGCCTATGCACTCAAGCCTGGGCTCGATAGGTCATGAGTGCGCCACAACTCGAGGGGCTCATAGGTCATAAGTGCACTGCAGGCCGAGGGGTTGCACAGGTCATGACTGGGCGGCGGACTGGCCCTCTACTATGGCTCGATGCTAGGCATAGTTAATGCAGCCGACCACTTATGGCAGACCAATCTCGGGCCAGGTGAGGAATCCACTCGAGTGGGTTCCCTTCGTCTTGCCTGGCTCCCCTCTGTAGCTCTGCCACGCCCGCCCCTTGGCTCGGTGCCTCGGGGTTTATCTAGGGACGGGTGCTTCCGAGGTAGATGATTCCCCTACTCCCTTGCTAACCAGTGGTCCACAGTAGTTTGGGGTCCTTACCCGAGCGCTCTCTCTGACCGGTGGCCCTCAGGAGCCTGGGGATCTTTTCCTCGATAATTTTATTTAGAAGGGAAGAAGAAGATTTGTAAGGAGTTGAACATTTTTATTTATAATGCTTTGTGACATGAAAATATGTATCTTCAGCTTTAGCTCGATATAAGTTGTTTATTTTTTGCCGCTTTGTTCTGCTTGACGAACAACAATTCTAATTTCACCCACAACAAAGCAATAAACGAAGGATAACAGGAATATGTTTGTTACATTCACATTGTCTCGAAAAGTTGCTATTCACACATTTTATACATCAACATTACAGAAAGCCAATTAGAGACTTAAACTCTCTAGTTTGCTTCAAGCTTCGGCATGTTCGGCGCCATCATCATTCTAAAAGAGAGTGTATTTGTGTGTGTGTGTGTTTATGTATATTAGCATACAAGTCAAAAAAAGGGAGTAACAAACGTAAGAAGTAACACAGAAGACTTGAAACTAACCTCCCCAATATGTTTCCTAGCTTCAGCCCTAGCAATTTCTTTGCCACCTTTCGACCAGATCAATGTAATAAATTGTCTAGCCACATTCATGGCGTCTCTGGTCGGCGTGGTTATGTCATCCACTGCTATACCAAAGTTCACCTTCCCAACGACTTTAATGTCTGCACACCCAACCTTCTCTAGGATTGAAGTTGTGCCTTAGGAAGCAACCATTGCGCAATAGTTGCCTTGGGTACTCATGACCTCCTCGAAGGCATCCACCTTTTCTACAATCCATTTCAGAGCCCCAATGATGTCGCTAGCAGCATAGTCAGTTTCTCCCGAAGCTGCACCAACATAGTAGAACAATTGTTTCAAACGCTGGCGACATCGGGTGGCTATCCTAAAGGAATTCTCTTGAAGGTCCTTTAATGATTTGGCTAAGTTTGAATTTTCTTCTTCCTTCTGATTGAAATTTTTCTATAGGTCTCCAATCTTAAGGCAAAGCTAGGAAACTTCGTTTTCATGTTTTTCCTTTTCTTTCTTCAATTCATCCTTTAGCCGTTGAATTTCATCGCTTTGTTTCTCAATTTTTTTGCATACATTGATTGTTTTCTGTCTTTGCAGTAAAAATTTTGAGCTTAGTCTAAAGACCCACTTAGTGATTTGATCTTGATATTTTTGACATCATTTATTTCCCGAAGCTTTTCAACTTCAGTTTGTAGCTCTAGGATGGCGACTTTATTTTTCTCATCTTCTGAGTCTTGTTGAATTTTCAAAGCCTTGCATAATAATAAACCCCGCAAATGAAAACCATAAGTGTTTTATACTTTGAAAATGTTAAAAGAAGGAACTTTTTTCACTTTAATATTTGTGTAGGCCAAACTTCCAGCAATGTGTTGTTTCTTCATGCCACTTAGCTCACGTTCCATCTTCGGAAAGCCAATGCTTTTTGTCAAGTTCTTTATTATTGTAGCTTCTGCCCGATCAGGAACACAAGTTAGCACGTCACGGTCACTTCCACCAAAGATGATAGCCCTAGGTCGGTACCCAAGCCTTTAGGCATAGTCCTTTAACTCAGTGACCTCTTTGGCGCTCAATTCTCCGCCACTAATATGTCTAAAGTCAAACTCAATTTCTTCTTCTTCGTGAAGAGGTCTAGCTTTGGTTTCTTGTGGCCTTGGGCCTCGATTTCATTTATTTTAGGCCCTTGGGTCTTGGCTAGCGGCAACATTTCATCAGCAACCCCTTTAGGCTCTAAAGCCGCAATAATTTTTTTCTATCGAACTAGCAACTATTGCTTCGACGTTTGGTTCCAAGTTTGGATTTTTATTGTCTTCCTCTGACGGGGTTTCGAATACTACTCTCATGATCGACCTCTTCTGAGATCCCCTTTTCAATAATTTTTTAAACGAGCCATGAGGTAATGGTGTAGCCGAAGCCTTAATTAGGATATCTTCATCTTTCTTGCCCTTCATGGTTAGTACTCCCTCCATTTCGTTTTAGTTGTCGCTGGATAGTGCAAAATTGAACTATCCAGCGACAACTAAAAAGAAACGGAGGGAGTAGTAAACTGGTCAGGTCCGCCCCAGTGGACTTAAAACATTAAAGGGTAAAGATTGGGTCATTACCGCTAAAATTTGTGTTGCCCCAAGTGATGAGGCTAATGAATTTTAGATGTCTCTCTTGGCTATTTTCGAAGGTCTTTCTTCAGTTTTACTAGTAGATGTATCTATTGTCTTCCTTTTTGAAGGCTGTGTTTTTTACTCTGAGTGTGAAGACCACTCAGCATCGTCTCCTGTCACCTTTGGCTTTTGGCCACCTTCGGTTTTTTGGCCATCTTTTGCTTTTGGTTTTCACTGATCTGATTACTTCTCTCTTCATGATGCTAACGATTCTTTTCCTCTTTACCCTTGCATCAGTTTCTTCTGCTATCTTTGGATCATCTGGGTACTCAAACCCCAGCGCATCCATAACTCTGTTTAACCTTTGTTTTGCCTGACCACCAAAGCAGTTGTCATTAACTGGTCTTTTTTCACCATGTAATTGCCAAGGATCTCATTGCATATTAACTCAATAGATACCAACCAATCGGCGCATGGGCGTTTGATCACGGGGTGTTTTTTAAAACGATATGTCAAAATCTTCAGCACATTGTACTTAACCCCTTCGTCCTCTTTTTTAAGGCTTCAGCATTCCCAGCAGACAATGTGGGGAATATTTGATTTTCAGGGAATTCCTGCACCAGGTCACCGGTGCCAATGTGCTCTAAAGCCATGTTGCAAATATGCCTCTTATAGCTTAAGCTAACCTTTAGAGGACTCCTAATAATACCTTTAAATTCTTCTCTTTCTTTGGAATCAACTTTCACATAAAACCACTTTTGGTCCAGTAGGCCAACCATTTTGTTCGATGTGCCAGTAAATGAGACTTCATGTCTTTTTGATAGGAAAAATTGTAGTATCTCGGGTTATTGTGAAAATCGTCTAAAGGCCTAACCTTCGTCTGATAGTGCAGTTCATGAGCTCTATAGAAGGCTTTAGCGCTGGTGCTAACACCCTGGTTGTGCACTACCCATATAAAGACGATGAGTTTGACTATCGCATTTGGAGTTAGCTGTTGCATGAAAATCTTGTATTTTATTAATACTTAGACAATCATCTTGAACATCGGTAGTCGAAGTCTAGTTTTAAAAAAGCTCCTGAAAACTATTATCTCATCATTCTTCGGTTGTGGGGTGGTCTCGTTGTTAGCAAAGCGAACCCCCATCCTTCTCACTAATATAACCAAGCCTCTTCGTAACATCAAAATCACTAGGTTTAACAGTAGAATCCCCGATATCAATGTAGCTCGTCTTCATCAGCCGAAAGTCGTTGTCCTCTTCTTCAGCTTCCGAGGCACTTTCCTACACAACGTTTTCTTCTTTCCGCAGCTCTTGTCTCAGCTCTCTCTCATAGCCTAAGAAATTGGCATCATGGCTCCCATCTCCACTGTGTTTGAAACATCTTTGTCTCTTTGGGCTACTTTGGATCAGATCGGAGTCATCAACTTAGCGATTGAGCGGATCCTCGCCATGGGATTAAAAGTTGAAGTTTGCAAAAAGAGCAGAAGTAGCAGAAAAAGCTTCGAAGGAGGAGAATCAGGTGGCAGCAGGTCGGTACGAGCAGTAAATGTCGTGGTGACTACCTGGGATCGATCAGCTTATATAGACTAGCAGACGTGGGAGCCGAGGAATTGCACCGCTCTCGCTCGCTGCCCAGCGGACCGTCTAAAAAATATTCTTGTTTAGTTTTCAATAACATGCTCAAGTGAAGGTGTTTTCAGACCTTCGACATCAGGCCTATGTTATTTTCGTGGTCTGAGCTCATTATGGAAAGCGAACCAATTCCGCGAGGGGCTAGAGTTAGGAGCCCTCCTTAGCCGAAGGTCCTTGTAGCATTAGCTTCATTGTTGTTTCCATGTCTATTTTAGGTATGACAGAGTAAGTGCCGAAGGATACCTTTGTTTGAAGATGGTGTATAGGCATCGCATTTGCAAAGACGAAGCCATAGGCTTTGACTCGGTAGCATGAATGTGTGACAAAGGAACCAACGAAGACAGGGTGAAATCTTCGAGACTTGATCAACAAGACTACGAAGGGAAAGACAACAATACCCATGTTTCATAGTCTATATGTATTGGTCTGAGGACATGATTGTAATTTTTATGAAGTTGTACCTCATGACGATAAATACAGGAACAATTCCATACATAGGGGATACTTTTTTGACAAAGACGAACTAAAACATTTTGCATGTGAAGTTGTTTTATCCTTTTGTCTTCACATCGCTTTCTGTAAAGTCGAAGGTAAAGAAATAAAGAAGAGTCATATTCATACATTTTAGATGAGCTATTCACATAAATTTTATGTTTCAGCCCTTTTTATTTATTCATTATTTATTTCACTAGTCTCATCCCCTTTAATTGATCTATTTAAGAAGAATTGAAGGTGAAGGGAAAGGTTAATTCACTTGTGTTGCCTTGTTTATTTATCTTTAAGGAATAAAAACAAGTGACCAATAGGTGGGTTTTGCAAAGTTTACACTGGTTGATTATATAGTGGTATAGATTAAGAGCAGAGAAAATTTAACATATTTTTGCAACCACAAAATAATAATTATGCTTTATAATTTAGATAAATTAATGAAGTAATTTACAAGGATAATGGAACTCACTCGATACCAAATATTTACAAACAAATTCTATATTTTTCTATTTTTCTAAGAATTGAAGTTGAAGGGGAAGGTTAATTCACTTGTGTTGCCATGTTTTTTTGTACCTTTCACGAATAAAAAACAAGTGACCAACAAGTGAGTTTTGCAAAGTTTACACTGGTTGATTATATAGTGGTATAGATTAAGAGCGAAGAAAATTTAACATATTTTTGCAACCACAAAATAATAATTATGCTTTATAATTTAGATAGATTAATGAAGTAATTTACAAGGATAATGGAACTCATTGGATACCAAATATTTACAAACAAATTCTATATTTTTCTATTTTTCTAAGAATTAAAGGTGAAGGGGAAGGTTAATTCACTTGTGTTGCCTTGTTTTTTGTACCTTTCACGAATAAAAAACAAGTGACCAACAGGTTAGCTTTGCAAAGTTTAAACTGGTTGATTATATAGTGGTATAGATTAAGAGCGGAGAAAATTTAACATATTTTTGCAATCACTAAAATAATAATTATGCTTTATAATTTAGATAGATTAATGAAGTAATTTACAAGGATAATGGAACTCATTTGATACCAAATATTTACAAACAAATTCTATATTTTTCTATTTTTCAAAGAATTAAATGTGAAGGGGAAGATTTATTCACTTGTATTGTGTTGTTTTTTTACCTTTCAGGAATAAAAAACAAGTTACCAACAGACGAGTTTTGCAAAGTTTAAACTGGTTGATTATATAGTGCTATAGATTAAGAGCTAAGAAAATTTAACATATTTTTGCACCACTAAAATAATAATTATGCTTTATAATTTAGATAGTTTAATGAAGTAATTTACAAGGATAATGGAACTCACTGGATACCAAATATTTACAAACAAATTCTATATTTTTTTCTACTTTTCTGTCAGCAAACATGGCTTGATAAGTATGAACATAAATACTCATATGATGGCAAATACCTATTGAAGTGAGCACTTCTTTACACACAATATTCTTGGTAAGTGTATCACTGATGTCCAGTTCACTGCGTAGTGATTCAAATTCCTTTTCTAGGGTATCCATCTTCTGTAGTCGTTGTTGAATATCTGAAACTTCATTCTGTCCATTGGGCAGTGAGGGAGCGATGTTACTGTTATTTTCAGTATTGAGTTCCAGCAAATGAGAGGCAACATGAATAAACTGAGTCATTCAGAACTAAAAGGGCAGGGTGCTAACTCATAACCTGTACTCAGCACAATATATTGCGCAAGTCACCTGATTGATTTGTTTCTATTAGACAAATGTTTAGCTTTTTGTGAAATAAAGATAGGCATTTCAATATCGAGTAGCAGAAAATAAAGCCAACACAAATAAACTGCACCAGTCAAGTGTTTTTTTATAAGACTATCCACACACATACTACTCCAAATTTATACCAATGATTTTAAATCGGGCGACTTACTAGTCGATACACCTGGCCGACCAGGCGACTAATCGCGATTAGGACGACGACTAGGTCGACTAATCGGGTCCTAGTTGACCTGGTCGTCCCTAAAGCGCTCCTGCATATTTGCAGGACCTATGTATATAATATTGATATATATAGCAATATAGCATATAGGAGACAATACCAAACATAAGTACATAACAAATATGAATACTGGAACTGGACAATTTAGATTTCAGAACATGAACATTAGTCAAACTCAATTATATATAGCAATATAGCATATAGGAAGCAATACCAGTTACCAAACAAAGCAAATATGAATACTGGACAGAATTCAGATTGCAGATTTCAGAACATGAACAATTGAACATCAGTTACTACTCGGTAGTCACTAACTCACTAATTCATATGATGCAGAGTTGCAGACTTACTAGTTACTACATAAATGCAAGTACAGACTTAGGGTGTGTTTGGTTTGACTTTTGGCTTTGGCTTTTGCCCCCCTAAAAGTCAAAAGTCAACCAAAGGGCTAGATCCAGGAAGCAGTTTTTTTCTAAAAGCCGACTTTCTCGTAGTGCAAATCTGAAAGCACCCCTGGATCTGCTTTTAGTGGCTTTTCGGATGTAACTGTGAAAACATATATCGAAGATTTTTTACGACTTTTAGTGGTTTCCACCAAACGATTTTTAGCTTTTTAACAGCTTACAGTATACAACAGCTTTTTCCACAGCTCACAGCCCACAACAACTTTTTTCACAGTCACAGCCCAACCAAACAGACCCTTACTATTGACCTAAACTAGGAGTCCAGGGCAACTAATCGCCCCCACCCAAATTGGACGACTAATCGCGTTTAATCGACGACTAATCGGACGACCGGACGATTAGTCGAGCAGATCGGGTCGGCCTCCCTAGTCGTGCTAACAGAACCGACTAGCCCGACTAATCGCGACTAGTCGGACGACTTGAAATAACTGATTTATACTTAAAAAATATTTATCGTAGTAGTCAGCAAAATTATCTACTATATACCACAATACTCCACAATCATATTTATGCCTGCAGCCTTGCCTGCGTAGAGCAGATTCTGACCACGGAGAGGAGAGGTGAGAGATACGCTGTATATTTTTTTACTGCATGACTATGCGGTGGTAGGGTCTTCTTTACCGCTACTCAGTGCGGGTAGCCGAAGTATCATTCAATGCTGATTTGAATAACGGGGCGTTTGGATCCCTTCATTTTAGAGGAATTGAAATTCACTCACTAAAGTAACTTATTTAGTTTGGAATTTGACATTCCACCACTTTCCAAAGTTTAGATATAAGCCTATCTCAAATTCATAGGGTGGGGGATGGGAAATGATTTTATACAGTAGTAGAATTTGTTTCTACTCTGTAACTTATATGACACTCTTCATCTCACTCCTCTATAGTAAAAATATAACACATAAATATCTCTGACATCTTACTAATAATAGTATACAAATATATTTTGTATAAAACCGAATTAGCTTAATTGATATATGCCTAAATTATTATTATTAGATTGGAATTCAATTCCAATGATCCAAACGGGACGTAAGGGGATTCTCTCCCATAAATCCCCTCCATTTCCTGACTATCAAATCAGCCCTTAGAGATTTTTTTTCCATTTATATTGAAGGTGCTGGGCTCAGTACATCTCAACTGAAGATGGTTGTGAGAATCCCTGCCCATAAATGCAGCTGCAAACAAATACAACATCTAGAGGAGCGATCTACCTGAATGTCATCAAGGTAACGACCATTGTGTGGTTTCCACCAGAGCAAAGACATACATCTTCTGCTGAACCACTGTGCTGCAGTCATCATAGGCAACAGGTCACTAAATGAGCCAAAGTGAAATGAGGCAGCCAAGAAAACCAAAATGGACTCCTTATGGCGTGGTTTGGGGAGCTGGCCAGAAACAGATATTAGCGTCCACTGATCATAGCAGCAGGTGCTTATGGAACAGAGCCCTTCCATACTAACTTCATTATCCTGGATAGCAGGAGCAGGAGAAAACCTAAACAACACTATCAAAATCACATTCAAGCAGCAGTTATCTATGAGCTTGGGAACAAGACCAAAGGCTCAGAGGTAGCTACACGGCCACGTGGACCCTCAGTGCTCCTCTTTCTTCTCGACGCCCTCGTCCTGGGGCAGCGAAACAAACCGCACGATGTTTTGGACGGCAGAGGCTTCGACTCCGAACCTCGAGGCGATGTCATCCACGCTCATCGGGCCCTGGTGGTTAGTCGACTTCCCTTGGTACAGTCGGATGATCTCCTGGATGTGCTGGACGTTCAGAGCGCCTGACGGTAGCTGCCTTCCCCCACCTTGCCCAGGTTCGGCCTTTGACGTTCTGACCTTTGGGAGCGGCCTGTTGTACCGCTGGACAACGGAAGCCTGCCAACATTGAATTGAACCTGTGTTAGTTTCATTGTTGCAGTGGGCATTCTGTGTAAGTGGATAACCAAAGACAGTATTTCTTCTTCTTTTTCATACAAGCATGGTGTCGTTTCGTTCAATTGAAAAGTGTGTAGGCCACCAAGGCAATATGTTGTGCCATGGCTTCAATGATTCAGATCTATAATAATGTGGGAAGCATTCCTTGGTTGGAACAAGCACACTTACTTCACCCATTTCTGGTTTTCCTCCGGGCTTGGTAGTGATTCTCCCAACCATGTGCTTGAGCATCTCGTCGTAACTTGGATCACGTTCCTCAAGTACACCATGACCGTGTTCTGTTGGAGCCGTGATATCTGCATCATTAATACCTTTTAAAAATTACAGACTGGTGAATATAATATTTGGCCACAGCTTCTGACTTCTCAAACCAGTAAATATGCTAAAGTTTGCAGTTAAATAACATGGAAGCGTGCCACGCTATGTACACAGACACTCTAGATCTTGGATTCCTAGACAAGTCAATAATTTGCATTAAGAATATACTGGAAAATAATTTTTAGCGTATTGGCATATGAACATTGAGCTACTAAAAGAAGCATTATTCAAAGAGAGAACTCAAAAGGGATTAGTTAGGCCCTGTTTGTTTCCACTTATAATCTGGGATTCTTGGTGAAAATAATGAGAATCCTACCAAAAACGTCGATTATTCAGGTCCTTCCAACCACTGCTTCAGAAACTTCGAAATAGCAAAATCAATAGTAGAGAATCAAAAAACTATTCAGATCCTTCCGACCGCCGCTTAAAAACTTTGAATTAGCAAAATCGAGAATAAAGAATCGAAAAAATTCCCATGGTAAAGCGATATTAATATATTATAATCAAGTCTGTTACAAGCAGAAACAAACAAGGACAGGACAGACCAAGTGTTGGCGGCTCCCACATGAGTAGGTTCTAGGGAAGGAATAGCCAAGACAAGACTTACCCCTTACCCCTTCATTTTTGCAGAGAGGTTGCGTAGAGCCCAAGACCTTTGACTAAGTAGAAAGGCTCCTAACTACTGCACCCATACCCACCCAGATAGATGCTTTGGCGCTGTTTATTTTGGCCCTGAAAAAATCCAATTACCTTTTTCCCCAAAGCATCAACACCCAAAAACCAAATGCCATGCAGCATAAGAAGCAGACCAAACATCATCTCAAATCTCAAAGTTCATGTCCTTACTACTAGCTAGTTTGGCATCGGTGGACATGCCAATAAACATTGAAGGTGTTTAATGCCTGCAGGTCAGATAAGTGTGGTTCTTGCCTACTCTGAACTCCTTCGTGCTCTCTGGCATCGGTGGACATGTCCATGAACATTAAGGGGCTGTTTGGTTGCTGCCCTGGCCTGGGGGCTGCTGCTGGCCAGGCACCTTGATCTCACAACAGGCCTGCGAATGCTACCTGGGTCAGGCACGTTTCCCAGGTCAGCAAGCAATTGCCTGTTTGGATGACTCCTGACCAGAGCTGCCTAGGCCAGACAGTGCTCCGAGGTGGCCAGGATCATATACCTGGCCAAGCACTGCCTACCAGGGTACAAACCGGTGCTGCCTGCCAGGCAGCAATACAGACCCTAGGCTCAGCAAATCATGCACCTGGGACCAGCCGCCTATGCTTGGCAGGTTTCACAGGATAACAACCAAACAAGCCCTAAAGCTAGCGGATCAGATAAGTGAGCTCCTTTACTGCAGGTATTGATATTAAACCTTGTGATATAGGGTGTATGGGGCTCACACCTAGAAAATCAAAAAAGGAAGGACTTACGGGGCTTTAAGTACCAGAATTTAGAATCAGCAGATCCAAGTCGATCCAAGGTTTTAAAACGAATCAGAGTTCACAGAGAGGAGTGTCCTTTAGAGAAGAATGTATTATTTGTGGGAACAGCTCATATTTCCCAATAGGAACTTCATATGTAGGATTCCGATTCACAGCTACATCATTAAACAATTATTTCTTATAAGCTTTTAAAGCATTTCCGTTTAGTACCATTGTTCAATCGAACCCAATGTTGTAAAACTGATGTATATTATGATCCACAAGAGGTGCTGTGCCCCTTACAATGGTTTTACTAATTTAAAAACTGACTATTACTATCCTAGAAGTAAGCTAAAAGAGTGAGTGCTGAACAACAAAAGCCATCAATCAGAGAAATTTGCTGAAACATTTAGGTGATGAATTCACATCAGCATTGAATTCTGATGGATCGCAACCACCCAAACACACACACACACACACAAGAACACAGTGTCATGTATTGAGTCAAAAGATCACCAATACATATTGTCATACTTTTCCTTCTTCTAAAATGCTAGTGTGGTGGGAAGGCCCTATGCAAAAGTCCAATTTGGTGCCTGTAGCCAGTAGGCATCCGCTGTAGTAGATTCAATATTGTGGGTTAAATGAGGCATAATAGGCACAGTAAAGTGGTGATATCACATTTCTACAGAGCCGTTGTAAGCGCTGGCATACATTCCAGTGTTCCATAGCACAAGAAAACACAAAAGAGGCCCCAGAATCAAGAGGTAGCTTTTAAGTCCTAACCAATCCTGAGTTATCTATGACAGAATTTATCCACAATCACGTCACACCGTAAAGACTTACTAGGCTACAGAAATGCAAGCATCAGCGGACCCCGAGTAGGCAAAGCGAGCGGCCTCCAGTAGCAAGGGCAAGGCGCAATGTCACGCGATTTAGCAGCACATCAAAGAGAGCAAGCTAAATCCTAGAGTGGAGAAGCCAGGGGAAGCAACAGCAGGCCCTACCGTCACCAGATAGCCCGTCGAGCCGGTCCTGCGTCGCGCCGCCAGCGGGCGCCGGCGACGCCTGGGGCGGAGGCGGGGGAGGGTGGGGTTGCCTCGCGGGCGGCGAGGGCGCGGGAGGGGGCTTCACGCGCCCCGAGGCGCGGCGCAGAGCCTGGCCCATGTACCTCCGGTCCTCCGGCCACAAGCGGCGGCGAGCGGGAGGTGGCCGCTGGACTGCTGGGGACTGGGGATGGATCAGGGACAGGGACGACGCGGCGGGCGAGCGCGCGGGGCGGCCACGGCGTGTGCGAGCCTTGGTCGGCGGTTTTGGGCGCGACGTGTTGGGTTTTCGGCCCGTCCCCACGGAAGTCATTTACGTGCTCACCGAACTCGTACCGTGTTTTATTTAAAACTAACTCAGAACCAGTTTTTTTAAAATAACATTTTGCTGCACAACTGTGACTGGATTGAGCTGAATCGCCAGCGGTGCCAGATCAGGACAGCAAGCAAACACGCTAAATAATCTTTATTCTGTTACCTTGGCTTTAATTAGGTTAACGTCTACTACTTTGTTTTGTCTTTATAGATTACGATTAAAATAGTCTGAATAGTCGGCTTTAATACGAAATGAACATTCTTCTTAGCGTGGATAAATCCAGTACCAGTATACTACGCTCGTGTATTCCAGCAGAGGGTTTCACAAAAGAACGGTTGATGTTGGTGGCCGGTAAGATCGACTGCAGCGTCTGCCACTCCCCTGTATGGCGTCTACAGTAGCCCGCCAAATGCCACAGCGCACATACCTATTCTCACCTCTATACCGTGGCGGCAGTTTTTCTATGTTGTCGTAGTGTCCTTTTAGGTGTGTTTGGTTTGATATCAAAGTTAGATGAGTCGGGGACGACACCGTCTCTTTGATTTTTTGGGATCACGTCGCCCCAAAAATCACTTCGGGGTTCACCTCGTTCATGCTTGACTCTCAACCAAACACTATAGAAGACGTGGCCGCCTCATTCCATCCCTCCTCGTACATTCAACCAAACGCACCCTTATACATTGTGTTGTTCTTGTATTTTGTAACCACGGGTAATTGTTAGTAGAGAAAAAAAATTAATAATAGATGATAAATATATATATATAAAAATGATATTTTATGATTGTAGTGGGGTATAGGGGAAGAATTTATGCGAAACTGGTACGGAAAAAATAGGGGTGGAATCTTAACGTCGTGGTGCAAAAGTAGAATATAGGGGGAAAATTTAGAGGAATCATTGTTGATGGTCTAAGCCGATGGAGGGCGATACTTGCTATATTAAACTCTATGTATGTAGATGAAGCTATAATTATTAGTACTGTATAAGTAATTTGATAACATGGAAAGAAGAAAATAGGTATACTTATGGTTTGCTTGGAAGCACCATAGTTTCTATGAAATTAGTTCCTATCACGAGTTTCTAGAAATTGGGTTATAAAGAAAACTTGGTATGTATGTCTCTTGGAAACTAGTTTCTAGCTTTTTTATATACAAAGATAAGTCTACGCCTACTCTATTTTACAAGAAGTTGATTCAATTGTTCCCTCCATTTTTCTTTGCTGCCAGTTTTAAATATAGGTTGAACTCATATTTTTAGTTCAAAATTTTCAAATAATAATTTAACTTTCAAATTGGGCAAAACGGGCATCGATGGGATCACATGCATAGATCTGAGAGTGGTGGCAATCACCGTAATTTTCACCAAGCCAACTAAGGGCAGTATGTAGTTTGACAGGAAAAAATTGGCTTTAGCTAGGGAATACCAGCATCTTAGTTTCTTAAAAACTTTAAAAACGGAGAATCCAGTTTCTAGAAACAAGAGCATAAATTGACATGTTTGTAACCATCCCAATTTATATAAATCAATTTTTAAAAACTATGTAGTTCCAAACATGCCCTTAGCACAAAACGTATATGAGAATATATAAATGAAATAAATAAATATGGAGATAAATCATTTGACGAGGAATTTATTAAAATGGGTCACTATTCATTGTCGCTGTACAAAATGAGTCACGTCTCAAAGTACCCATTTTTGGATGATGGTAGCAAACTAAATTTCCTGTGTCGTGTTGTAATCTTGAACATGGCTGAATTCTGAATGGTGGTAGCAAACTGTTTCATGGCATCAAAGTGAATTTTTAAAATTATGGATGGTGCTAGCAAATAGAATGTTATGGCATCTTGTTTGCTGTCAACTTTTGTTTGGTTTCGAATTTTCTTGTCAACATTTCTTTAGCACCAGCACTGCTGTCGGAGAGTAAACTACAGCCAGGTGGCAGAATGCACCCGCCTAATTCCAAAAACAGGGGACTTCCTAGGTTTTGCCTAATGAGATGGATGGACATAAGAACACACAAGGATTTAGAGTGGTTCGGACCGCCGAAGCATAATACCCTCTTCCACTCTGAGTTCTATTGTGGAGAGCTTGAGAAAGCCTAGCTAGGTCTGGATGGAGATGCCTCCGAGGGAGTTCAAGTGTGCTCGTCTCTGGGGGTTCTCGTCCCCAGGGGGCTTCAGTCCCTTCCCTTGCAACACATGTGCCCTCCTTTTATAGGCTAAGAGGAGCACATACAAGAGAGTTGGGCTCGACAGGTGGGCCCATGCATACTAAAAATATGAAGCACTGAGCGACGGGAAGGGCTGATGGACCAAGGTCTTTTTCCGCAGTGGGTAGGTGTCATCCCTTGGTCGTCGTGCGGGCTCATCTTCACTCCGTCTTGTCAACGTGTGGATGAAGGCTTTGGCATAGGTTATGGCGTAGCCTAGCCCGTCGTCTTGCATAGGTGAGTAGGTGGACGGTGTTGTCCCATCCCCTCTGCCTGTCTTTTCGCCTGGTGTCGTAGTGAGAACAGCGGGCGTCATGATGGGAGTTACCCACACGTGGTGCAGTGGGTCAATGGTATTCACCTTCGATAACGCGTGGGTTACTGGAGCGCCTTAGAGCTTGCAGATTGCACACACCGCCTACATTTAATGCGATCGCACGCCACCGGCCACTTGTGTGAACAGGCAAGCGTCTTGCCCGTCTTTAATGCCGGCGGCCACCATTGCTAGAGGCCCGCATCAAGCGACGCCTAGCAGCTTCCGTGATGCGCCACAGGCCATGTGGCAGCAACATACCCCCTGCCTGGGCGGAGAGCATTGGCTGGGGAAACATGCAGACGTGGCAGCTCGGGACCTCCCTTGGTCTGGGTCCAGAAAGGACTCATGGGGGTCCAGGTTCCACCCGCGATGGCCCGGACACGTGGAGGCACCAGATCTTCCCTGACCGGAGGTCCGGATGGCACACGTGGGGGGCCGAGACCATCCCACGGTGGTCCTATCCCAAGCTGTAACTACCAAGCAAGCCCACCGACGGGACCCGTGGTAGCACCGGTTCAGAGGCGATCGGGCCTATCGGACGGGCTCGAGAACTAAGTCAGGGCAGACCGCTCGTCATCTGTGGCTATGGGTAACCATAGGGGTCCTGCCTTTACCCAGCAGGAGTGGGTACCCCAAACCGACAACTACTTTAATCTCCATGATATCTTGTAAATTAAGTTTGCAACCAAATTAATGAGACCATGTAGATCATGCATGAATCAATTTCCTTTCTTTTTGTGTAAGGTTATCTCAAGGGGGACATCCTTCTTCTAAACATAAGAAAGCAAACCATCTAGTATGTTTTTGCAAGAGAGCAAATTGTTCCTTGATCGCTGAGCGATCTCAAGCCCTATCCATCTGTTATGTCCGTGTGACAACGATGTATGGAAAGAGCAGTTTCTTTGAAATCTCGTTCTAATGAAGAACCTATACGAGTTGAAGTGAATAATATTTTTTACAGCAATCATGTGACTGCTTGCCGTGTTGATCTACACTACAATGTTCTACGATCTTCATCAAGCCTTTAGGCTCAACCTCAACACTGATTGCTAAGGATCTCGTCGCTAAGGAACATACCTCAACACTGAATGGGGAACATATCTTATACAATTACTTCCTATAAAGTTTGGTCATTGACGTGTGGGTCTAGCTCGTCAGTGACCCAATTTCAGCGAAGTAACTACAAACGATCTCATCGCTAAGGAACGAAGAGTTTCCTCTAGCGTTGACATGGGTTTAATCTCATATATAAACATGATATTATTTGTCAGGTACGATTTGTGTTTAGTTTATTTAGCGGTTGTTTTAGAAATTCATTTTAATATATATATGTTGGGCACCCAGGAATAGGGTGCTCGAAGGAGGCCCAAGAAACTCCTTAAAACGGCCCACTAGCCGACCAAATGATCCCTTGTCAAGAAAACCCACGAGGCAGAGCGAACAACCAACTCTCCGTCGAGCAACCCTACGAGGTGGAACAGACCACCAACTCTCTACCGAGCAACCCTGCAAGGTGGAACAGACGACCAACTCTATGTCGAGCAACCCTGTGAGGCGAAATAGACGATCAACTCCCTGTCGAGCAACCATGCGAGGCGGAACAGACGATTAACTCCCTGTCGAGCAACCCTGCAAGGCAGAACAGACTTCCAACTCCTTGCCGAGCAACCCCGCGAGGTGGAGTGGATGACCAACTCTCCGCCGAGTAACCTGATGAGGGCATCCACACCACTGATACATCCATGTCAATACAAGTACCAATTTCTGGTCCCATTACTCACGCTCGTGTTTGTCAACACAACCTTCAGGTGAGTACACACTTGAGTTCATGGTCATCATATTTAGATCATGGAGACCCATGCACACTTGTTTTGCTTAGGAACTAGGGAGAAGATCGAAAGGGAAAAGGATTTGAGCAGGCTGGATTCGGACTATAGAAGCACACCAACTTGTGACGGTCACCACGATCACATGTGTGCTCTAATTTGGGTGATCAAGTACTACATGAAAAGCTTATCAAGTCTACTTTCATATGGATTTGGAATTATAGTCATATCTTTTGTGCGGCCGCCACAATTATCGTTTGCTTACCAAGACCTTTCCTACCTTTTCTGCCCATGGTGCTGTGTCACCCTATTTTGGCCCAATGGGTCGTGTATCAAATTGGGTCCATTAGGGATGCATCCTAGGGTTGCAGCACAACCCCAACACCCTTGTGGTCGTCCTCCCATGTTTATAAACCCCCTAGCCACCACCAAGAACAACATGTTTTGTTTAGATCAAGTTTAGCTCTCGCTACTTACTTGTAAGCGTGTGTGCTGGTTCAACCACCCGTCTTCTCGTCTTCGGAACCCCACCTTATTAGAGATTGAGTTTGAAACCTACATTTATATCTGGTAATTCAGTACTTGTTCTACTTGTTCTTGCTAGTTCTTCGATTGCTTGCAGGACGAATGCCCTAGCAGATGGGGTGTCGCGCTCCACTAGATCATGACAGCCATAGAAGGTGGTGTATCGGTTGCTAAGGCACAACATCCTTGGAAGGCTGTAGTCAGGCCCTAAACGTCGTCTCCTCCACCAATCGAGTTGTTGCACACCTTTTCATCGAAAGATCGGGAATTCACCCGATGGGTGCACATCAGATGGTAATCAATACAAGGTTTGTCGGTGAGAGATTTACTGTTCGTCGTTGTTTTCTTATCTCCTATAGTCTAGAAAAAGCCAAAAATAGTAGATTAGTTTTACCGCAATCCTAGAAACCCTTGAGCCGTTACTAGTACTACTTAGTTAGGGCTTGTTGAGTTTTTGGTTGCATCGGTTGTGTCGAGTTGCTGGTCTTAGTTTATTCCTTTAGAGTTTTGAGTTCTATCACGTTTTGGTCACCACGAGATCCACCATCACCATAAACATCTCTGGTTCGTTTTTTCCACCACGGATACATCTAAAGTCCAATTTGGAAGTTTAAATACAATCTGGAAAGATTATCTTGTCTTCTTTCCAATGGATCTAGCTTTGCCTCAAAATTCATTCTGAGTGCTCCGCAATCATCGTAGAGATTTTTGCACCGGTTGTATTAACAGGGTTTGTTAAATCTGATTTTAAAGTGGTTGTTAGCAATAACCTTGTTGTTTGGGTTGTCATAGTAAAAAGGGTTTAGGCCCCTGCAATAAAAAAAGAAAAAAGGAGAAGAAAGAAGGGAAAAAGGACGGAAAAGAAGAAAAAAGAACAGTGAAAGTCGCCTAGAGGGGGGTGAATAGGTGGAATCTGAAATTTATAAACTTAAGCACACACTACAAGCCGGGGTTAGCGTTAGCACTTAAATAAAGTCTAGGAGAGAGGGGAAAACAAATCAAATGAAAGACAAGCGGATGAACACGATGATTTGTTTTACCGAGGTTCGGTTCCAAAGAACCTAGTCCCCGTTGAGGTGGTCACAAAGACCGGGTCTCTTTCAACCCTTTCCCTCTCTCAAACGGTCACTTAGACCGAGTGAGCATTTTCCTTAATCTCCCGGGTCACTTAGACCCCGCAAGGACCACCACACACTTAGGTGTCTCTTGCTTTGATTACAAATCACTTGAGAAAATAAATGAGAAAGGAAGAAGGCAATCCAAGAGGCAAGAGCTCAAAATAACGCAAAAACTCTCTCTCCCAAGTCACTAAGTGTTTGAGATGAATTGGGGACTTGGAGAGGCTTTGATCTTTTCAATTGTGTCTAGGAGTGAATGCTAGAGCTCTTGTAATGAATGTGATACTCAGAAATCTTGGATGCTTGGGGTGGTGGTGGTTTGGGGGTATTTATAGCCCTCAACCACCAAACAACCGTTGGGACAGGCTGCTGTCGATGGGCGCACCGGACAGTCCGGTGCGCCACCGGACACTGACCGGTGCGCCAGCCACGTCACCCAACCGTTAGGGTTTTGGAGCTTTTGACCGTTGGAGGCTTTGTCCTCTAGTGGCATCGGACAGTCTGGTGCCGTACCGGACAGACACTGTTCAGTGTCCGGTGCGCCTCTGACCTGCGACTCTGACTTTGCGCGCACTGTTCCTCACTGTTCATCTGATCATCGTGCTTTTGCAGTCGACCATTGAGCGAAGTAGTCGTTGCCCTGCTGTCACACCGGACAGTCCGGTGGCACATCGGACAGTCCGGTGAATTATAGCGGGGCGCTCCTGGAGAAACCCGAGAGTGGCTGGTTCATCATCGTACGGACATGGTGCACCGGACACTGTCCGGTGCGCTAGACCAGAGCACACTCGGTTTCTTTGCTCCTTTGTATTTGAACCCTCTCTTGAACATTTATTGGTTTGTGTTGAACCTTTATGCACCTGTAGAACATATATTCTAGAGCAAACTAGTTAGTCCAATGTTTGTGTTGGTCATTCAACCACCAAAATTAATACTGGGAAAAGGTTAACCCTATTTCCCTTTCAATCTCCCCCTTTTGGTGATTGATGCCAACACAAACCAAAGCAAATATATAAGTGCAGAATTGAACTAGTTTGCATAAGGTAAGTGCATAAGTTACTTGGAATTAAACCAATTTATAGTTTCACTAGATATGCATGTATTGCTTTCTTTTATTTAACATTTTGGACCACGCTTGCACCACTCATTTTGGTTTTGCAAATTCTTTTTGATTTTTTTAAGTATTTTGCAAATAGTCAAAGGTATATGAATAAGATTGCAAGAAACATTTTCAAGATTTGAAATTTCTCCCCCTGTTTCAAATGCTTTTCCTTTAATTAAACAAAACTCCCCCTGAATGAAATTCTCCTCTTAGTTTTCAAGAGGGTTTTAATAGATACTAATTTTGAAAAATCTTCTTTTAAATATATCAATTAGATACCAATTTGAAATATACCAATTTAAAGCTTCATGATACCAATTGAAAAACAACATTTGTGAAAACCAATTAAATCTTCATTTCGAAAATTTTTGAAATTGGTGGTGCGGTCCTTTTGCTTTGGGCTTAATATTTTCTCCCCCTTTGGCATTAATCGCCAAAAACAGAGACTTTGAGAGCCCCATCACTTTCTCCCCCATTGGTACAAGTAAATATGAGTGAAAGATTATACCAATTTGAGAGTGGTGTGAGTAACGACGAAGAATAAATGATACCAGTAGAGTGGAGTGGAAGCCTTGTCTTCGTCGCATACTCCATTTCCCTTTAAATCTACGACTTAGTATAGAAATATACTTGGAAACACATTAGTCGTAGTCTTGGTACAAGAAAAAAAAGAAATATGCAGTTGTACCAAAATGAAAGAGATATGATCAAAGGTATATAAATGAGCTATGTGTGCAATGTTTCAATCAAAATTCCGAGAATCAAGAATATTTAGCTCATTCTTAAGTTTGCTAAAGGTTTTCTCATCTAATGGCTTGGTAAAGGTATTGGCTAATTGTTCTTTGGTGCTAACATAAGCTATTTCGATATCCCCTTTTGTTGGTGATCTCTCAAAAAGTGATACCGAATGTCTATGTGCTTAGTGCGACTGTGTTCAACGGGATTATTCGCCATGCGGATTGCACTCTCATTATCACATAGGAGAGGGACTTTGCTCAATTTGTAGCCATTATCCCTGAGGGGTTGCCTCATCCAAAGTAATTGCGCACAACAATGACCTGCGGCAATATACTCGGCTTCGGCGGTGGAAAGAGCTACTGAGTTTTGTTTCTTTGAAGCCCAAGACACGAGGGATCTCCCCAGAAACTGACAAGTCTCTGATGTGCTCTTCCTATCAATTTTACACCCTGCCCAATCGGCATCGGAATATCCTATTAAATCAAAAGTGGATCCCTTGGGGTACCAAAGTCAAAACTTAGGAGTGTATACTAAGTATCTCATGATTCTCTTCACGGCTCTAAGGTGAACTTCCTTAGGATCGGCTTGGAACCTTGCACACATGCATATGAAAAGCATAATATCCGGTCGAGATGCACATAAATAGAGTAAAGATCCTATCATCGACCAGTATACTTGTTGATCTACGGATTTACCTCCCGTGTCGAGGACGAGATGCCCATTGGTTCCCATGGGTGTCTTGATGGGCTTGGCATCCTTCATTCCAAACTTGTTAAGTATGTCTTGAATGTACTTTGTTTGGCTGATGAAGGTGCCGTCTTGGAGTTGCTTGACTTGAAATCCTAGGAAATACTTCAACTCCCCCATCATAGACATCTCGAATTTTTGTATCATGATCCTACTAAACTCTTCACAAGTAGATTTGTTAGTAGACCCAAATATGATATCATCAACAAAAATTTGGCATATAAACAAATCTTTTGCAATAGTTTTAGTAAAGAGTGTAGGATCGGCTTTTCTGACTTTGAAGCCATTAGTGATTAGAACATCTCGCAAGCATTCATACCATGCTCTTGGAGCTTGCTTGAGCCCATAAAGCGCCTTAGAGAGTCTATAAACATGGTTAGGGTACTCACTATCTTCAAAGCCGGGAGGTTGCTCAACATAGACCTCTTCCTTGATTGGTCCATTGAGGAATGCACTTTTCACGTCCATTTGATAAAGCTTAAAGACATGGTAAGTAGCATAGGCAAGTAATATACGAATTGATTCATGCCTAGCTACGGGTGCATAAGTTTCATCAAAATCCAAACCTTCGACTTGTGAATAACCTTTGGCTACAAGTCGGCTTTGTTCCTTGTCACCACACCATGCTCATCTTGCTTGTTGCGGAATACCCACTTGGTACCTACAACATTTTGGTTAGGACGTGGAACTAAATGCCATACCTCATTCCTCGTGAAGTTGTTGAGCTCCTCTTGCATAGCCAGCACCCAATCCGAATCTCTTAGTGCATCCTCCACCCTGTACGAGTCAATAAAGGACACAAAAGAGTAATGTTCACAAAAATGTGCAACTCGAGATCTAGTAGTTACCCCCTTATGAATGTCATCGAGAATGGAGTTCACGGGGTGATATCTTTGAATTGCTTGGTGGACTCTTGATTGTGGTGGTTTTTGACCCTAAATTTCTTGATCATCTTCCTTGTCTTCATTCTCTTCATCTCCCCCTTGATCATTGTCCTCCTCTTGAGGTGGCTCATCCTCTTGATCTTCATTTTCATCTTGAGCCTAATCCTCATCTTGAGTTGGTGGAGATGCTTGGTTGGAAGATGAATGTTGATCTTGTGCTTATGTGGGCTCTTCGGATTCCTTAGGACACACATCCCCAATGGACATGTTCCTTAGCGCGACGCACGGAGCCTCTTCATCATCTAGTTCATCAAGATCAACTTGCTCCACATGGGAGCCATTAGTCTCATCAAACACAATGTCACAAGAAACCTCAATTAATCCAGTGGATTTGTTGAAGACTCTATATGCCCTTGTGTCTGAGTCATATCCTAGTAAAAAGCCTTCTACAGCCTTATGAGCAAATTTAGATTTTCTACCTCTTTTAATAAGAATAAAACATTTACTTCCAAAGACTCTAAATATGAAACATTGGGCTTTTTACTGGTGAGGAGTTCGTAAGATGTCTTCTTGAGGATTCGGTGAAGGTAGAGCTAGAGCCGGTTGATGGAGTAGCAGGCGATGTTAATCGCCTTGGCCCAAAACCGGTCCTGAGTCTTGTACTCATCAAGCATGGTCCTCACCATGTCCAGTAGAGTTCTATTCTTCCTCTCCACTACACCATTTTGTTGAGATGTGTAGGGAGAAGAGAACTCATGCTTGATGCCCTCGTCCTCAAGAACACCTTCGATTTATGAGTTCTTGAACTCCGTCCCATTGTCGCTTCTTATCTTTTTGATCCTTAATCCGAACTCGTTTTGAGCCTATCTCAAGAATCCTTTTAAGGTCTCTTGGGTTTGTGATTTTTCCTGCAAAAATAATACCCAAGTGAAGCGAGAATAGTCATCCACAATTACTAGATAGTACTTACTCCCGCCGATGCTTATGTAAGCTATCGGGCCGAATAGATCCATGTGCAGTAGTTCCAGTGGCCTGTCCGTTGTCATTATGTTCTTGTGTGAATGATGTGCACCAACTTGCTTTCCTGCTTTACATGCGCTACAAACCTTGTCTTTCTCAAAATGAACATTTGTTAGTCCTAAAATGTGCTCTTCCTTTAGAAGCTTGTGAAGATTCTTCATCCCAACATGGGCTAGTCGGCGATGCCAGAGCCAACCCATATTAATATTAGCAATTAAGCAAGTATCGAGTTCAGCTTTGTTAAAATCAACTAAGTATAGCTGACCCTCTAATACTCCCTTAAATGCTACTGAATCATCACTTCTTCTAAAGACAGTAACACCTATATATGTAAATAGACAGTTGTAGCCCATTTTGCATAATTGAGATACAGAAAGCAAATTATAATCTAAAGAATCTACAAGAAAAACATTGGAAATAGAATGGTCAGGTGATATAGCAATTTTACCAAGTACTTTAACCAAACCTTGATTTCCATCCCCGAATGTGATAGCTCTTTGGGGATCTTCGTTTTTCTCGTAGGAGAACATTCTTTTCTCTCCTATCATGTGATTCATGCATCCGCTATCAATTATCCAACTTGAGCCCCCGGATGCATAAACCTGCAAAATAATTTAGGCCTTGTTCTTAGGTACCCAAACAGTCTTGGGTCCTTGTGATATCCTAGCCCCTGGGATGGTGATTTCCTAGCCCAAGGCTTAATAGAATTAATAGAGTATCTATACCAACAAGGTGCATCTTCTTTTTCGGAAGCATATCTCGAAAGAACCTCCAAGTTAAGCATGCTTGGCTTGGTGCAATTTGGGATGGGTGACCGTCCGGGAAGTTTTATCGGGTGCACATGAGTGAGGACAAAGTGTGCACAAAAGACCCGTGTTGGTTTGTGGGGACAATATATGATCCTAGAGAGCTGCCAGGAGTAAGTACTGCTGGTCTAGGGATTGAATAGGGTGTTACAGTCCTTTCACGTTATAAACAAGCACCTTGGGTACCCAAACACAAGTCTTTGACCCCTTGTGTTTGCCCCCAACATATTTAGCAACTATTTTGCCTGATTTGTTAGTGAGCACATATAAAGCATCAAAAGTTTTGAATGAAATATTATGATCATTTGATGCAGTAGGAGTTTTCTTTTTAGGCAATTTAACATGAGTTGATTGCCTAGAGCTAGAAGCCTCATTCTTATAAATAAAAGCATGGTGAGAAACAGAATGAGATTTCTTAGCATGAATTCTTCTAATTTTGTGTTCGAGATAATCAGCAGGATATAAAATATAGCCCTCATTATCCTGAACCATGGGAGCTTTGCCCTTAACAAAGTTAGACAATTCCTTAGGGGCATTAAGCTTGACATTGCTTCCCTGTTGGAAACCAATGCCATCCTTAATGCCAGGGCGTCTCCCACTATTATAGGTGTACATTTGGGCCGGGCCTGGTGGGCCGGCCCGAAGCACGAAAAAAAGCACGGCCTAGGCACGGCACGGCCCGTTATATCGGGCCGGGTTTGGGCCGAGGTCACGGCCCATGGGCAGGCACGAGCACGGCCCGTTTAAGGCAGGCACGAAATGGCCCATATAAAGGCACGAAAAGGCTCATATAAAGGCACGAAAAGGCCCACATATTAAGGCAGGCACGAAACGGTCATTTATTAAAACGAGGTAGTCAATGCATAGCTGTGGTAACTTTAATACAAATACTAAGTTTGATTTTTTTCAAATTTATTTGTCTTATCTTTTATTTGTTTTATTATTTTTTTGAATTTAGGGCTCTAATGTGAATTTTGGGCCAAAAACTGAATTTCGGGCCTAAAATTGAATTTTGGGCCGTAATGTGAATTTCGGGCTTTTATAATTTCGGGCTGCCCGAAATGAGCCCAGCACGTTTAAGCAATTATGGGCCGGGCCGTGGGCCGAGAGCTAGGCCAATGGGCCGGCCCGGCACAGCCCGAAATTCAAACATTACGGGCCTTTTCGGGCTTGGGCCGGGCCGGGCCGGGCGGCCCGAATGTACACCTATACCCACTATAGAGCATGCTTCTAGCAAATTTAAACTTTTCATTTTCAATTTCATGCTCATTAATTATAGCAGTTAATTGAGCTATATGATCATTTTGTTGTTTAATTAAAGCAAGGTGATCATGAATAGCTTCTACATTAACATCTCTACATCTAGTACAAATAGCAATATGTTCAATAATAGATGTAGAGAGTTTGCAAGATTTTAATTCCTCTATCTTAGCATTTAAAATTGCATTCTCATCTCTAAGACAGGAAATAGAATCATTGCAAACATTTAAATCTTTAACCTTAGAAATTAAACTAGCATTTTCAGTTCTAAGGCTAGAAATTGATTCATTCAATTTATCAATCTTAGCATTTAAACTAGCATTTTCATTTCTAAGATTGGTAATTGAATCATGGCACATGCTAAGCTCCTTAGTCAAATTTTTACATTTTTCAACTTCCTGAGCATAAGAATTCTTCAATTTAACATGCTTTTTGTTTTCTTTAATAAGGAATTCCTCTTGGCTATCCAAAGTTCATCCTTCTCATGAATGGCTCCTATCAACTCATTTAATTTTTCTTTTTGATGCATGTTAAGGTTGGCAAAAAGAGTAAGCAAGTCATCTTCATCTTCACTAGAACTACCCTCATCACTGGATGTAGTATACTTGGGGGTGGTTCTAGTTTGTACCTTCTTCTTTTTGCCGTCCTTTGCCATGAAGCACTTGTGGTCGACGTTGGGGAAGAGGAGTCCCTTGTTGATGGCGATGTTGGCAGCATCCTCGTCGTCGGAGGAGTCGGTGGAGCTCTCATCGGAGTCCCATTCCCGACACACGTGGGCATCACCGCCCTTCTTCTTGTAGTATCTCTTCTTCTCCTTCTTCTTCCCCCTCTTGTCGTCGCCCCTGTCACTATCACTAGACATTGGACATTTGGCAATAAAATGACCGGGCTTACCACACTTGTAGCACACCCTCTTGGAGCAGGGTTTATAATCCTTCCCCCTCCTTTGCTTGAGGATTTGACGGAAGCTCTTGATGATGAGCGTGATCTCCTCATTGTTGAGCTTGGAGGCGTCGATGGGAAGCCTACTTGATGTAGACTCCTCTTTCTTTTCTTCCGTTGTCTTGAATGCGACGGGTTGCACCTTGGGTGTAGAGGTGGTGCCTTGCTCCAAGTTGACAATATGTTTGGAGTCTTTGATCATAAGTTCAAAGCTCACAAACTTGCCAATTACCTCCTCGGGAGACATCTGTTTATATCTAGGGTCTCCACGGATTAGTTGCACTTGAGTGGGGTTACGAAAAACAAGTGATCTAAGAATAACCTTGACCATTTCATGATCATCCATCCCACTTGGTGCTCCCGAGGTTGCGCACTTGGTTGACCAAGGTCTTGAGCTGGTTGTACATCGCTTGTGGCTCCTCTCCCTTGTTGAGGACGAATCGACCGAGCTCCCCCTCGATCGTCTCCCGCTTGGTGATCTTGGTCACCTCATCTCCTTCGTGCGCAGTCTTTAGGACGTCCCATATCTCCTTGGCACTTTTTAACCCTTGCACCTTATTATAGTCCTCTCGACACAAGGAGGCGAGGAGTATAGTAGTTGCTTGGGAGTTAAAGTGCCGTATTTGGGCGACCTCATCCGAGTCATAGCCCTCGTCCCCCATCGTAGGTACCTGCGCTCCAAATTCAACAATGTCTCAAATGCTTGTGTGGAGTGAGGTTAGGTGATGCCTCATTTTATCACTCCATATACAATAATCCTCACCATCAAAATATTGTGGTTTGCCTAATGGAACGGAGAGTAGAGGAGCGCGCTTATAAATACAGGGACAATGGAGTGGCATCTTACTATACTTCCTGCGCTCATGGCGCTTAGAAGTGACGGACATCGCGTTGGAGCCGGATGTGGAGGGCGACGAAGAGTCGGTCTCGTAGTAGACCACTTTCTTCATCTTCTTCTTCTTGTCGCCACTCCGATGCGACTTGACGTGGGGAGGGGATCCCTCCTTGGCTTTGGTGCCGGACTCCCTTGATGGAGCTTTCCCGTGGCTTGTGGCCTTCTCACTGGTTTCCATCTCCCTCTTGGCGGATCCTCCCGACATCACATCGAGTTGTTAGACTCTAATGAAGCATCAGGCTCTGATACGAATTGAAAGTCACCTAGAGGGGGGCGTGAATAGGCGGAATCTGAAATTTATAAACTTAAGCACACACTACAAGCCAGGGTTAGCGTTAGCACTTAAATTAAGTCTGGGAAAGAGGGGAAAACAAATCAAATGAAAGACAAGCGAATGAACACGATGATTTGTTTTTCCGAGGTTCGGTTCTAAAGAACCTAGTCCCTGTTGAGGTGGTCACAAAGACTGGGTCTCTTTCAACCCTTTCCCTCTCTCAAACGGTCACTTAGACCGAGTGAGCTTTTTCCTTAATCTCCCGGGTCACTTAGACCCCGCAAGGACCACCACACACTTAGGTGTCTCAAACAGTCCGGTGCGCCAGCCACGTCACCCAACCGTTAGGGTTCTAGAGCCTTTAACCATTGGAGGCTTTGTCCTCTAGTGGCACCGGACAGTCCGGTGCCACACCGGACAGGCACTGTTCAGTGTCCGGTGTGCCTCTGACCTGCTGCTCTGACTTTGCGCACACTGTTCCTCACTGTTCATCTGATCACCGCACTTTTGCAGTCGACCATTGAGCGAAGTAGTCGTTGCCCCACTGTCACACCGGACAGTCCGGTGGAACACCGGACAGTCCAGTGAATTATAGCGGGGCGCGCTTGGAGAAACCCGAGAGTGGCTGGTTCATCATCGTACAGACATGGTGCACCGGACACTGTCCGGTGGCACACCAAACAATCAGGTGCGCCAGACCAGAGCACACTCGGTTTCTTTTCTCCTTTATATTTGAACCCTCTCTTGAACATTTATTGGTTTGTGTTGAACCTTTATGCACCTGTAAAACATATATTCTAGAGCAAACTAGTTAGTCCAATGTTTGTGTTGGTCATTCAACCACCAAAATTAATATTGGGAAAAGGTTTACCCTATTTCCCTTTCAAAGGGGACTGAATCTCTGAATCTTTTGTTTCTCTTTGTGTTGTTCTAGTTGTTCTTTTTCAGTGACTACCTTTATGCCTAGGCTCACGTCTCTAGCCTAGTTTAGCCTAGGACTAGCACAATACCATTGTTGAACGATTTTCAACTTGCTTTTGTAACTAATGTGGTGTTAGTGTATTCCTTGCTTCATCCCACCTACAACTCCACATATTTTGACTACAACTTGATAGGTAGTGTTACTGCTACACCGATACACATATTCCATTGTTGCAGACTTGTTGGTTGTTGATCCCTCCTGTTGAGCAAGGTAAGAATTGGTAAGAGCTTCTGTGGCAGGTTGAGAGTGAGTGCCTTGCCGACCCCTCCATCTTAATAGTTGTAGAGTTTTCATTCCTTCACTTGGTTTTTATCTTGTTGCCTCTGTTTGTCTAACCATGGCAGGATTGGAGGATGATGATGCTTCTCATAATATGCCACACTCTCCTTGCACCAAGGGCATCATACAACACTTTGTAAGGTTGGTGAAGACACACATGGAAGGTCTTGATAATGACGTGCAGGTGACAAATGAAAAGATGGGGCAATTGGAGGCCACACAGATCGACACAAATACCAAACTTGCAAATGTGGAAGTGATAGTTGCTCATATTGACAAGAGTCTTGCCACACTCTTGAGGCGATTTGATGAGATGCATGCTAATACCAATCGTGGGCATGAGGAAAGCGTCGAAGATAACTGAGATGACTATGTTGGTGATACTGAACAAGATGACCAAGAAGCTCCAAATCGTCGATGTCTACGTACTAATCGTAGAGGTATGGGTGGTTTTCACCGATGTGAGGTACATGGTAATGATGATGCTTTTAGTAAGGTTAAATTTAAGATACCTTCTTTTGATGGTAAATATGATCTTGATGCTTACATTACTTGGGAGATTACGGTTGATCAAAAGTTTGCATGTCATAAATTTCCTAAGAATGCATGGGTTAGAGCTTCTACTAGTGAGTTTACTGAGTTTGCTTCTATTTTGTAGATAAAACATGGTAACAAGAATCCTAATAACATGCCACAATCTTGGGATGCGCTGAAATGGTTCACGCGGGCTAGAATTGTTCCTTCTTATTATGCACGTGATTTGTTAGACAAGTTGCAACAATGGAGACAGGGTTAAATAATGAAATTTAGGAACCTTCTATGGCTAGTTTTTGGGCGGGTTAAATAGGGAAATTCAGGACATCCTTGCTTATAAAGATTATGCTAATGTAACTTGTTTGTTTCATCTTGCTTGAAAAGCTAAAAGGGAAGTGCAGGGACGACATGCTAGTGCAAGGTCTAATGTTTCTGCAGGAAAACCTACACCATTGCAGCAGCGCACGACTACGTCCACGACCAGCTGTACACCACCACCAAGTCCCTCGCCGAGTCGACCAGCACCATCGCCTTCCTCTGGCTACAAACTTTGGTGCATCATCCACAAATTCGGCAACCAAATCTATCCAGAAACCAGCAGGTAGTGCTTCTTTGGTAGCCTTCATGGGTAGAACAAGAGATGTTTAGTGTCATCGATGCAAGGGCTATGGACACGTGCAACGTGACTGTCCTAATCAGCATGTTTTGGTGGTAAAATATGATGGTGGGTATTCCTCTGCTAGTGATTTGGATGAAGCTACACTTGCTTTGCTTGCGGCTGACGATGCAGGCACTAAGGAACCACACGAAAAATAGAATGGTGTAGATGATGCAGAGCATTACGAGAGCCTCATTGTGTAGTGTGTGCTTAGTGCACAAATAGAGAAGGTGGAGCAGAATTAGCGACATATGTTGTTTCAAACAAAGTGTGTCATTAAAGATCGTTCATGTTGTCTGATCATTGATGGAGGTAGTAGAAACAACTTGGCTAGCAGCGACATGGTGGAGAAGCTTGCACTTACGACCAAACCGCACCCGCGTCCATATCACATTCAATGGCTTAACAATAGTGGTAAGGTCAAGGTAACCAAGCTGGTACAAATTAATTTTGCTATTAGTTCATATCGTGATGTTGTTGACTGTGACGTTGTGCCTATGGATTCTTGTGATATTTTGCTAGGTACATCATGACAATTTGATATAGATTGTATGCATCGTGGTAGATTAAATTAGTATTCTCTCATACACCTTGATAAGAAAATTATTTTGCTTGCCATGTCCCCTAAGGCTATTGTGCGTGATGATGTTGCTAAAGCTACAAAAGTTAAAACTGAGAACAACAAGAATATTAAAGTTGTTGCTAATAATAAAGATGGGATAAAATTAAAAGGACAATACTTGCTTGCGACTAAATCTGATGTTAATGAATTGTTTGGTTCCACTTCTGTTGCCTACACTTTGGTATGCAAGGATGCTTTGATTTCAATTCAAGATATGCATAATTCTTTGCCTCCTATTGTTGCTAACATTTTGCAAGAGTATTCTAATGTATTTTCAAGTGAGATACTAGTGAGACTGCCACCTATACGAGGGATTGAGCACCAAATTGATCTTATTCTTGGTGCATCTTTGCCAAACCGTGCACCATATAGGACAAATCCGGAGGAAACAAAAGAAATTCAGCGGCAAGTGTAAGAACTACTCGACAAAGGTTATGGGTGTGAATCTCTTAGTCCTTGTATTGTTTGGTTATTTTAGTGCCTAAGAAGGATGGAACACTATGTATGTGTGTTGAAGAGCTATTAATAATATCACCATAATGTATCGACACCTATTTCACGTTTAGATGATATGCTTGATGATTTGAGTGGTGCTATTGTGTTTACCACTAGATTCGTACGAAATTGGGAGATGAATGGAAAATTGCTTTCAAAACTAAGTTCGAATTATATGAGTGGTTAGTCATGCCTTTCGGGTTAACTAATACACCTAGCACTTTCATGAGATTAATGAACAAGGTTTTGCATGCCTTCATTGTAAAAATTTGTGGTAGTATACTTTGATGACATATTGATCTATAACAAATCTTTGGATGAACATGTTGACAACCTGCGTGTTGTTTTTAATGCTTTACGAGATGAACGTTTATTTGGTAACCTTGAGAAGTGCACATTTTGCACCGATGGAGTGTCATTTCTTGGCTATGTTGTAACTTCACAGGGAATTGAGGTTGATCAAGCCAAGGTAGAAGCAACATAAGGATGGCCTATGCCAAAGACTATCACACAGGTGCAGAGTTTCCTAGGACTTGCTGGCTTCTATCGCTGTTTTGTGAAGGACTTCAATACCATTGCTGCACCGTTGAAAGAGCTTACGAAGAAGGGAGTGCATTTTAGTTGGGGCAAAGTACAAGAGCACTCTTTCAACATGCTAAAAGATAAGTTGACACATACACCTCTCCTCCAACTTCCTGATTTTAATAAGACATTTGAGCTTGAATGTGATGCTAGTGGAATTGGATTGGGTGGTGTTTTATTACAAGAAGGCAAACCTGTTACATATTTTAGTGAAAAATTGTGTGGGACTGTTGTAAATTGTTCTACTTATGATAAGGAATTATATGCTCTTGTGCGAACATTAGAAACATGGCAGCATTATTTGTGGCCCAAAGAGTTTTTTATTCATTCTGATCATGAATCTTTGAAACATATTCGTAGTCAAGGAAAACTGAACCATAGACATGCTAAGTGGGTTGAATTTATTGAATCTTTTTCTTATGTTATTAATCACAAGAAAGAAAAAGAGAATATCATTGCTGATGCTTTGTCTAGGAGATATACTTTGCTGAATCAACTTGACTACAAAATCTTTGGATTAGAAATTATTAAAGACCAATATGTTCATGATGCTGATTTTAAATATGTGTTGCTACTTTGTAAGATGGGAAAGGATGGAACAAATTCATCATTAGTGATGGGTTTGTGTTTAGAGCTAACAAGTTGTACATTCCAGCTAGCTCCGTTCGTTTGTTGTTGTTGCAGGAAGCACATGGAGGTGCTTGACGGGACATTCTGGAGCAAAGAAAATGGAGGACATACTTGTTGGTCATTTCTTTTGGCCCTAGATGACAAGAGATGTGGTGAGATTTGTTGCTCGTTGCACGACATGTCAAAAGGCGAAGCCACGGTTAAATCCACATGGTTTGTATTTGCCTCTACCTGTTCCTAGTGCTCCTTAGGAAGATACTTCTATGGATTTTGTGGTGGGATTTCCTAGGACTAGGAAGGTACATGATAGTGTGTTTGTGGTTGTTGATAGAATTTCTAAGATGGCACATTTCATACCATGTCATAAAACTGACAATGCTACCCATATTGCCAATTTGTTCTTTCGTGAAATTATTTGCTTGCATGGTGTGTCCAACACAATCATTTCTGATCATTATGTTAAATTTTTAGTCATTTTTGGAGGACTTTGTGGGCAGAATTGGGGACTAAGCTTTTGTTTTCTACTACATGTCATCCCCAAACTGATTGTCAAACTGAAGTTGTGAATAGAACTTTGTCTACTATGTTAAGGGTTATTCTAAAGAAGAACATTAAGGTTTGGGAAGATTGTTTGCCTCATATTGAATTCGCTTATAATCGATCATTACATTCTACTTCAAAGATGTGCCCATTTTAGATTGTATATGGTTTGTTGCCTCGTGCTCCTATTGATTTAATGCCTTTACCATCTTCTGAAAAACTAAATTTTGATGCTACTAAGCATACTGAATTGATGTTAAAACTTCATAGGTACCGAGTTATATTCGGTACTAGGGTGACCCGATCTTCATGGCAGTAGGTCAATAAATAGGATGGTTGGATATAAAGGTAATAGAATAACAAGATAAATTTGCTGAAGAACAGTGGGTAACTGACTTAATACCTAATCAAGATTGGAGGTGACCAAGCGATGGGGACAGAGACATCAAAACCGTGTAGACTTCGACTCGATGTCATACCCGGATTTAAGGGTTAAAGCCGAGTGCATCTCATATGTGCGCCAAGGAAGAACAACACATATAATAACAGAGTGCATAGAGATAAATGTCATAAATATCATAAATGTACTTATTACATAGCGGAAGTCTTACAAAATAAATGATAAAATAAAGGAAACTAATTATTATTCCCTGGCGCCACAAAGCTGACTGGGAGACGCCACCTAGATCAAGTTGAAAGCCTCAGTGTTAGGCGTCTCCTCTTCGACCACCTGCTCTTCTCCTGTGGGGGGTGTGAGACAGCAAGAGTGAGCTCACATACGTTTATAGCTCAACAAGTTGTGGGGAATAATGTGCATGAACTCACCAAAGGTGGGAGTTCATGTGAAGTGTAAGGCTGACCAACAAAGTAAAGGTTGAAGCTGAGCATTGCTTTTATAAGTTGATCAAAATTTTATTAGCAGTTACTAAGTGTAAGTGAATACCAAACCATAGTAATACTAAATAAAAGTAATAATAAAATAATCCCAATGCGATGCAAATGACAAATTGAATTTTAATTCCTTGGATTAATCATGTGAGGGTCCGAGCTGCTCATGACCGTGAGCACGGCTAGTATACCAGTTTTACACTCTGCAGAGGTTCCGCATCTTTACCCACAAGTCATGCTACCCATCTGCCAAGAGACGACCAATCCCATACACCTCTACCGAGGAGGCGAGGCAGGGTAACACTACGAGGCCTTTACAAAGTTCCACTAGCATCAGAAAACCCGCTACAGTTTATAGGAAGCTCCAGTGCAGGGATCCCTCGCCTGACCGCCATCGCAGCAAAATCAACCCAAGGACGTCCCTACACTGACCACTCCCCTACTGCCCTTGCCCCTATTGGGTAAAGTAGTCATCCACTATCTTTCCTAGTTAATCAGCCAAGGGCATCCCATACTACCCTTGTGGTAGCACTGTTTTCCTGGGTGGTCGCTCCATGTTCCCATTAACATAATGATATTAACATGAACAGTAATAATAAACAGATAATAAAAGTGTAATCATGAATAATGTATCTCCATACCCAAAACCACGTAAAGCAATAGCAAGTACTACCCAAAAGTATTCAGTGGTAAAACAAGGTATAAAGATAGCCAAAACTGGGGTAACCTATTGGATCCCATCAAAATTAACCTATGCAGATCATTATGATTAATAAGAACATGACTGGGTAAAAATAAGTGATCAAGGGCACAACTTGCTTGACACTTGAGATTCCAGGTATGTCACACCCGATTTTAGAAGGTGAATCGAATGTGAACCATGTACGTGCCAGGATCAGAACTCACGTACACAACGATTATATAATTGGACATCATCACACAATGCTTGAATTAAATAGCGGAAAGGTACTTAGTTACATCAAGATGTCTGAGACATCCACAGAGTCTATTACATAAACATAGTGTTTAACCATTAAATCAAAGTGCGGAGTAACGAAACGTAGAATGTAAGCCTACACAGGCAGCTGACTGGGGGTTTGCCACTAAAGTAAACTAGAACTCGTCGTAGTCCTGGAACTCCTCAAAGTCCTCCGTGTTGCCATCTTCACCTCCTGAGCACTGAGAACAGTGGGGACAACCAGGGGTGGGGTGGTTTGTAAAGCAAGGATGAGTACACATCAACGTACTCAGCAAATGTCCCATTTGGCTAAAGTGGACTAGCTGTATGTGGAGTTAAGGTTAAGCCCTTGCTTTTAGTTGGTCAAGTTTTATTACTATAAGTAGAGCCAAGTTTTAGTAATAACCCAGTTATTACCCAGAGGCACTCCCTCCAAGAGGAAATACCAGAGGTCAGAATTATAATCACCATTGCTTATTCATCATCATAAAAGTAACCAAAGTCCTTCTAATCGAAGAGGATCCCAAGGCTGCTCTTAACCGTGAGCACGACTAATATACCAGTTTCTAACACTCTGTAGAGGTTGCACACTTTACCCACAAGCCATGACTCCCATTCTGCCCGAGGTTCTAGCCTCCCCATTGATCACTACCAAGGTGACCTAGTAGGGTCTCACTACGTAGCCTTTACAAAGATTTCCCAAAGGTCATAGCCGCCCATTAGGTTTCTCTAGTTTGATAAACAAAGTACATCTCCCCAGAGGAAGGGTGACTAACAAAACCAAATCAAAGAACCTCTGCAACCAGCCTCGGCAAAGCAAGTACTATGCCCAGACCCCATTAACGGCCCTATGGCAAAGCCAACTACTCCTCTGGTTTATCTAATTAATCAGCTAAGGGCGTCCCATTCCACCCTCATGGTTCCACTATTATCCCGGGTTGTTACTCCCCAAACAGGTCCTTATGGAGAGGCACTCAGGAAAGAGCCTGAGCCCCCTAAAGAATCATAAGAACCTCATCGGGATAACATCATTGTATCATAAAAGATCACATCATGTTCATTGATTAAGTTAAAGCAATAGCATAAGCTAACCATGATTAACCCAGAAAGGTAAACAAGGGTAAGGTAAATACAGACTAGTTGTTGGGGGCCTTCGGCTTCCGAAGGTCCTCAAAAATGTAATTTGACTATGTCTTCCAAGAAAAATATGTGAACAGGTACCTTCGAAGACAGATTGCGAGTATACAAGAACATGGTTAAGACGAAGCTTGACTGGGACGGCGATCACGACGAAGGATAAGACAATCACGAAGCTGTGTGCAGAAGAGCTTCGGTATAACGGCAGGAAGAGGAAACCGACTTAAAGATGAAAAGCCGAATCAGACCTTGAAGAATTACTATAGAGTTATTGATAAATGTAAAGGGCATTAATGTAATTTTGCATGGGCTGCGACCCGTGCCTATAAATAGGTGAACAGTATTCCCGTACTGGGCACGCTGACTTGGCATCTACTTTTGCGTCACACCTGTATTCTTACTCCTTCAAGCCGAAGGTACACTTACAATTTATTATTGTTTACACAAGTGATATAAATAAAAATAGGTTGATAATCATGTTCATATAAATTATGTTACTCCTTATACTTTGCATGAATATTGTCCATTTCTTTATCATGATCATGAAGGTATGTCCTTCATGACCTTCGTCCTAGATTCATTATATCCGAAGGGAAATAATGATTCAAGGGACGAAGGGCTTTGATATTTAACATTTTATGTTGCCTTGTTCTTGATTCATAGCATTTGAGAACAAGTCCCCAACATTGGCGCCCACCTCCGGTGAACTCACTTCCATTTTTTGAGTCTTGAACACTTTCGGCAAGCATCACCTTCGTCATGCCGCCGAAAAAAGCCTCAGCGACAGGGGCTGGTACTATACAGCCACTGGATCCCAATCAGGATGTCCTTTCTCTTAGAGAGGCCCGAAGCCAGAAGAGGAAGGCTGTCAGTCCAACACCTCCAGAGGATGACCTAGATCAGGAAATCCAAAACCTGGAGATCCTTCAGCAGCAGGTTCAACGCAAGAAGGAGAAGATGGCTCGTCTAGCTGATCTTTAGAGACAGATAGACAAAGCTTCTGAAGAGGTTCGTCATCTTGTTCAAGATGATCAAAGCCGAAGGCCTCCACGCAGAGAGCTTCATCAGGAGGGCTTCCACAATGAGGATGACTGGTATGAAGATTTCCATCATGGAAACTTTGCTTTTGATGATGCTTCTCCTCTCTCAACAGAATTGTAGGCTACACCTTGGCCACAGTCTTACAAGCCACCTCAGCTCCCCATATATGACGGTCACTCAGACCCGAAGCAATTCCTAATGAGCTATGAAGCAACTATATCTTCGTATGGTGGCAATACGGCAGTCATGGCAAAATCTTTTGTCATGGCCGTCAGGAGCGTTGCTCAGACTTGGTACTCTTCTCTTCGGCCAGGGACAATCACTTCTTGGCAGAAATTGAAGGATATGCTGATAACTAGCTTTCAAGGGTTTCAGACGAAGCCAGTCACCGCTCAGGCTCTCTTCCAGTGTACCTAGGACCATGAAGAGTACCTTCAGGCGTATGTCCGAAGGTTTCTGCGCCTAAGGGCACAGGCGCCGGCAGTGCCCAATGAGATTGTCATTGAGGCCATGATTAAGGGGCTTCGGCCGGGGCCATCAGCGCAGTATTTTGCCAGGAAGCCACCACAAACGTTGGAGAAGCTGCTCCAGAAGATGGACGAATACATTCGAGCTGACAATAACTTCCGCCAAAGAAGAGAGGAAGCATTCAAGTTTTCTGAAATGACCAGGGGCTTCGGAGGAAGATTTCACCCGAGGCATGTTAGGTCAATCCATAACTCTGCTCAAACTGATGATCGAGGAAGCCAGCAGCAAAGGCCACAACACTCTTCACAAGCTTCGGCCCAACAGCAGAGTTCTTTTCGGCCGCCAGCGCCAAGGGGCAGAGGCGCCAGGGGCTTCGGAAGAAGGTTTGGAGACCAGTCAAGAAAAATATATTGCATGTTTTGTGGTGAAGACAAGGGCCATACTACCAGGATGTGCCATGTTACCATCCAGAAGCAGAAGGAAATAGCGGAAGCAGCAGCGCAACAGAGTCAGCCGAAGCAGGTCATGCATACTGCTTCGTATCACTCACCTTATATTCCAGAATATGTAGGCAACCACCCTGCAGCTTCTGTTGCTTCGGCAAGCCAATCCCAAGCATCCTGGCAGCAACCTCCACCGCCACCGCCGATTCAAAGAGGTCAGCAGCCAGAAGGGAGTCAGCGCACTAACCTTCAGCGGGACTTCAGAGAGGAGTCCGAAGCTCGCACAGTCAATAGCACTGTGCCAGAGTCGAAGCACATTTACTGACGAATATCCTACCTCAATAGCAGTTCTTTTGCGTTTTCTACATTCCCTATTATCCTTTTGTTAATAAGGAACAATTATGAAGAGTTTAAATGTCTTTAATTGAATTTCAATTTCTTGTAATACTTCCGTCTTTTACCATAATAAAAATATGTTTTTCCATAGGCTCGAGTTGCCGAAGCATACGAACTTATACTGATTTGAAGGATCTTCGTATTATCAAAAATTTTGATCTAATGGACACAGTACAAATTGTTCGAAGCAGTAAAAAGTCGTTCCTAAGGGAGCGCAGTGTAAGTTTTCTAAACGTACAGCGAAAAATAAACGCTGATTCCGCTGAAAGTAAAAGGCGAAGAAGCTCCTAAGGGAGGCTTACAGCGAAAAATAAACACTGATTCCGCTGAAAGTAAAAGGCGAAGAAGCTCCTAAGGGAGGCTTACAGCGAAAAATACACGTTGATTCCGCTGAAAGTAAAAGGCGAAGAAGCTCCTAAGGGAGGCTTACAGCGAAAAGTCAGCGCTGATATAAAAAGTGTGTGTGCTTTATCACAGGGATATGAATCTACGGCACAAATATCATTTTGCATAACATAACATCATCACATCATTTTGCATAACATAAGCATCATACAGCATAATGCATCTGGAACAAGAAGGGGATACAGTATTGACCTTCGGAACATATTTTGGGAAAGAGAAAATCGCGCTAAGGCACAAGGCAAATCGGCATGAAGTGTAGCTTCTTCGAAAAAGCAACACAAAACTTTTTTACAGCTTCGAAGAATATTTCACGAAGCTTGGACATTTTTATCAGAAAAGTAAGCAAATTCTTATAGAGAAGATTTTCTTCACGAAGCATGAAAAGAAGGGAAGGTGTTTTTTCGCCGAAGGCTCAAAAAATGGTATGTATGCAAAGTTTCATGCATCGTAAAGAATTAAACTATAAATAGATTGTATATCACATTTAAAGTTACAATATATTACACATTTTTACATTTCAAATGTTTCTACAATGGCATTCAATCCTCTTTAAGCACTATTTCTGCAGCTTCGTTCAAAAGTTGGTTGACAACCTTATCCATAATAGCTTCGGCCATTTCTCTAATTTCATCGTCCCCCTTCGGGTGGGGGCCCGGAGATGCCTCAGCAGGTTCTGAGGGGAGAAAAGGTACGGCTATATTACTATTACAAACCGAGAACAGAGTTTGGAATTAAAAATTACAGCATGATAAAGACCACTAATTAATACCTATTTGCCCTTCGGGCTCTGTACTCCTCTCGGCAGCTTCCGCTACTTTTCTAGCATCATGGATGCCTTTTTCACTCTTTTGGATAATTTCTTGCGCCAATTCTCGGCCGCCGTTATCCCAGATATCGGTGAAGAATTTCCCACTGATCACGCTTGCTTCGGACGAGGGGTCTTTTATGTCATCAGTGGACAAGGTAGCTTCGGTCTGCGCTAAGGATTTTATGTGCTCGCAGCCTTTCTTCTCCAAGACAGCAGCAATCCCTCTAGCACCCGAAAAAGCGCAGATGTCGCCGCGGCTATTCAGAATTTCCTCGAAGGCTTCTGCTTCGTGACTAATCCATTCCATTGGACCTTCAGGATTGCCTCTTGAAAAGTTCTCTTCACTAGAAAACGCGCCAACGCTGGCGAAGCTAGATTTTATCTTTTTGACGCACTCTATGGACTTAACATAGCATTTCCTCTGGGAGGCACGAAGCTCTTTGACACTTAATTCTAAATGATTGGCCAGTTGATCACTAAGCTCTCGTTTTGTTTCTTCAAGTATACGCTCTTCTTTAGCTCTAGCTAGCTGTTTCTGAAGATCTTTAATTTCATGTCTTTGGGCTTCGGCCTGGGCCTTTGAGGCAGCTTCGTCCTTTTTTACCTTATCTACCAATGTAAGCAGAATTTTATCCTTTTCCAGAGCTTCATTTCTCAATTTAATAACCTCGGATCGTAGGTTGTTGAATGCAATTTCATAGCTCTCGTCTTCGGCACTCTTTTGTGCTCTCAATGCGTTGCTTAAAATTAAGCCCTATATGTAAAAGAGTTCGTATAAGAATAAAAGAATGAGTTACGAATTGTAAAATTTTCAAACGAACAATCCCCATACCTTCAGGCTATTGTACGCAAGACTGTCCACGAGATCCTCCTTCGTCATGGCACTTAATCCAGCTTCGAGCTTCGGAAACCCCATGCTTCTAGACATCTCCCGGCAGACGAATAATTCTTTATTGTCTGGGAGGCAATATAGGAAATCCTCTTCATCCGTCCCATTGAATACTAATGCCCCCTTCGGATATTTCAATTCTTTGGCATAGTGATTGGCTTCAAAAACTTCTTCTTCTGATAACTTTTTCCCTGAAGCATGACGCATAATATAATCATACATTTTGGAAGATGCTTCGGGGACAGCAGTATCAATTTCTTCGACCAAAATAGGCTCTGACATTTTTATTTCTTCAGTTGCCTTTTCAATTCTTGCTTCTTCTGCTTCCAAAGGTTTTACCTTGGTTGGTTCTGAGGGCTCAGTTTCAACTATGGTATGTTGCTTCGGAGCCTTAGCAACGGATACTTCCGCAGGTGCCTCAGAAATTTCAGCAGTCTTCTTGGGAGTTGTGCTTGGAAGTTTAATTGTTTCCAAAACATCCAACACATTGACCATTCTTTTTCTTTTTGGGGTCACTGTTGGCCCCTTTTTAATTCTTGCTACTTCAATTTCTACTGAAGGATTTAAAATTTCTGATATTTTTGCTCCTTCAGTTGATCCTTTTGCTTCTTCCATGTTTTCTGTCGATGGCGCTTCAGCCATCTCTTTCGTTTTTGGTAATAAAACCTTTGGTTCCTCCAATTCTTTTGTTGTTGGCGCTTTGGCCATTTCTGCGACTTCTGGCAGCAGGGTTGGCTCTTCAGCCTCGGTGGCCGAAGAGGTCTCTCCGGTGAACTCAAGCACCGAGGCTGGTTCAATATAGCGTGGCCGATGTGTGAGAACCTTTATCCTTTTTCTTTTCGGTCCTGGCTCACTAGGAGCAGCTGCAGCTTCTTCCTTCGCAGAAGTTGTGCCTTTTCTTTTTTGCCCTCGAATGGGATAACGATAGTCGGGGTAGACGAACCCGATTGCATCAAATACCCGGTTGAGTCTTTTCTTCTTTCGGCCTCCGAAGGCCGCTGACAAAGCAGTATCTTCAGCCTTCGAATATGCCCCAAGCAATTCATCACTTACAGTCTCAATGCTCTTTAACCAATCATCATCTGGTTCAACAAATTTGTCTCCATACTTGAATGTGTACTTCAGCCGGACTAGCCCACCTTCGTCAGTTTCTTTAATAGTTTCTTTCGGCATTTCCCAATTATCCGCAAGAGGCCACACTCTGAAGGCAATATGTTCTTGTGTTAAATCCCTCGTCCCAATAAAAGAGCAGACAACTCCGAAGGCTCTCTGGCATTCTTCGGCTGCTTCATTCATTTCCACCTTCGGCCTTCGCAGGCCGAAGCGTTGCCAGATGGGATACATAATGATCTTCTTTATATCCTCTCGAGATTTCAAGTCATTTTTCACGTAAAACCATTCTGTCGTCCAGTCGCCAGGCCATCTCTTTCGAAAGGTCGGCACTGGGCAGCTTGACCCAGACCGAGAGCCGAAGCTGTAGCAGCCAAAGTTGTTGTGATATTGTTCCTTACCCCAGGGTTTTGTCTCGTATAACAATTCGTGCATGTTGCAGAAGCTTTTTGCATCAGGTTCCAAGCCTTGGCTCCTCACAGCCCACACAAAAATATTCATCCTTATGATCGCTTCGGGGATAAGCTGGTGAAGGTGGATTTCAAATATCTTCAGCACCTCCACAACAAAGTGGCTCAGGGGAAATCGTAGTCCAGCTTTCAAGAAGCTTCGAAATATTACGACTTCATCTTCCTCAGGAGTTGGGCAAGTCTTCTCTCCTTCGTCGGCCCTTACAACAGACAAATCCCGGAAATATCTTCCCCTCATGTTGACAAGATGATTTTCTTTAATACTTGATTTGCCGAAAACCGCATGGCTTGGCCGCCAAGGGCGATCTTCGGAGTCTTCACCACCACTATCCGCATCATAACTGTCGCTATCACCAGTGTCTTCAGATAAACCTTCCAAAATTTCTTTAGTGATCTTTTCTGTATTGGTCTTCGACATAGATCGAAGAAAACCCAGATGCATCTCTTCAGAAAGACTCAACTTCATTTCGGCAGCAACCTTCTTCTCCTCAGACATCTCTTCGGAATTCTTGCCTTTTGCTTCCGAAGCTTAAAACTAGGAAGGCAACAAAATATTTGTGGGCAGAAAACTAATTGAGCAGGCAAAACAGATGGCAAGGGAGCGTGCCGAATAAATTGTGGCAAGCCTGTATTTATAAACCCATTATGTCGGAGGCTGGAAGGCCCCATTTGCCATTGACTGTTGCTATTCTAGCAAAGGGAAGGTGTTTTTTCGGACCTTCGGCTCGAAGCCTTCGTCCATGTCGCAATATAAATTTGTTATTCCAGCAAATTAATATTGCGAGGGGCTACTGTTGGGGGCCTTCGGCTTCCGAAGGTCCTCAAAAACGTAATTTGACTATGTCTTCCAAGAAAAATATGTGAACAGGTACCTTCGAAGACAGATTGCGAGTATACAAGAACATGGTTAAGACGAAGCTTGACTGGGACGGCGATCACGACGAAGGATAAGACAATCACGAAGCTGTGTGCAGAAGAGCTTCGGTATAACGGCAGGAAGAGGAAACCGACTTAAAGATGAAAAGCCGAATCAGACCTTGAAGAATTACTATAGAGTTATTGATAAATGTAAAGGGCATTAATGTAATTTTGCATGGGCTGCGACCCGTGCCTATAAATAGGTGAACAGTATTCCCGTACTGGGCACGCTGACTTGGCATCTACTTTTGCGTCACACCTGTATTCTTACTCCTTCAAGCCGAAGGTACACTTACAATTTATTATTGTTTACACAAGTGATATAAATAAAAATAGGTTGATAATCATGTTCATATAAATTATGTTACTCCTTATACTTTGCATGAATATTGTCCATTTCTTTATCATGATCATGAAGGTATGTCCTTCATGACCTTCGTCCTAGATTCATTATATCCGAAGGGAAATAATGATTCAAGGGACGAAGGGCTTTGATATTTAACATTTTATGTTGTCTTGTTCTTGATTCATAGCATTTGAGAACAAGTCCCCAACACTAGTCAATCCTTAAGTTTCAATAATGTAATGCGGGATAGTGAATTATAAAGTAAAGTAGGACATGATAGGTATGAGGACACTTGCCTTCACCAGGTTGTTGCTCAGTGGGATCTTCGGCAACACACTCAAGAACCACGAGCTGCTCGTTGTCTAAGTAAAGCGAGCATACATTCAATACATTTGGAAAGTAAAAATGAACATCACATCACATATGAACAAACATTGGCACACAACTCAAAAAGGTATAGTATTAAGTACAGGGGAATGAGGTCAAGTTATAAAATGAACAAATCTTAATTGGGGGGGAGGAATTGATTACTCTCTAAGTGTTGAAACACAACCTAAAAAGATAGAGTAATAATTAAACAAAGAAAAGATTACATTATAAGATGAACTACTCTCATTTAGGAATTTGATTACCCTTTAAATATTATCCATAATTACATACCTAATTCTATTTACCACTTTAGGGTCTAAAGGTTAAACCAAAAATGAATCCATGAAATGCATAACACTAATCTCACAAAATTAGATATGTTTTAACTCCTAGGATTCTCCTTTTATTTATTTCATTAAATAAACAAATCAACATATACTTTAATTCTATATTCTAAGTGTAAAAATTAAAGTATACACATTACAGTTGGTCATATTTTATTTGGACAGAGAATAATCTTGTGAACATTTTGCAATTTGAATCACTAAATTTGGAGTTCATATGAAAAAGATATGAAATAAACAAGTTTTGAAGTTTGAAATATGAAATTAGGGCTAAATTTGTGATTAAATAAAAGTCTAGGGGCTATTCTAAAGAAACCAGGGACCTATGCGCTAAAACAGAGGACGGCGGGTTGATTTCCTAAAACTAGGGGGTCTCTTAAGCAAAACAACCACGCGAAGGGGTACGGGGTAATCTCAGCCGTCGGATCAGACATCAACGGCCCAGATTAGATCATGCGGGCGCGCGCGGGCACGGCTGACAAGCGGGGCCAGCGAGCCAGGACGGGTTGACCGGCCGGGCCCAGGGGCAGAGACGCAGGTGAGGGGGAGAGGGGAGAGGCGGTTGGATCTAGATTGGAGGGTTACGATCTGATTCGCTCGGGTTAAGTCTAAACCGCCCGATCTCGGGTGGACGACCGAGATCTAACGGCAGGGGGCGGACTTGGGCGCGGTGGCGCTGCTCGGTCCAGCGGCGGGAGCTCGCTGGAGACGAGGAGACCGGCCACTACAGGACACTAGGGGCTCGGGGACTAGTCTAGGCGCAGTTAGAGAGGTCTGGCGAACTCGGCCATGGCCTTCACGCCGTCGCGGGAGCACCAGAGGGCGCTGCACGCGGAGAGGCGGACTAACGACGGCGCTAGATTGCTCCGGCGAGCAATTGCGCGAACTACAGGGCAGTACACAGGAAATTAGGGGTGCAGGCAGGTTTCTCACCTCGAGGGGAAGTGATGGAGTCACAGGGCAACGGCGATGGCACAGGGATGCGACAGACGACGATGGCAGAGCTCTGGCTGCGCGAGAATCACTCCGGTGAGCGCGGGCCGGCTAAACCAGGGAGGGAAGGGGCACACCGAAGGGTGTCCCGAGTAGCTAACAGTGAGGCGAAGCTCACCGTGGCACTGGACGGGGCGCGAACGCGACGGTGGCCGCAGAACAGGTGGCGGTCAGCGGCGGGCGGTGGCGGGGCTCTCGGCACACATGGGCAGAGCGAGAGAGAGGGCGAGGGAGCTGGGCAGAGGGCGCAAATGGGCGAGGGGAGGTGGGCGAGCAGGGCGAGGGGCTCAAAAGGGGCGCGGGGGCTCGAACGTGGTCGGAGAACGCGCGGTCATGGGCGCGTCCACGGTGGGGAGATCGTGGGTGGGAGGTTGGGGACGAGCTGACAGGTGGGGACGGTGGGACAGAGAGAGGGAGAGCGGGTGCACGCGAGGGAAACCGCACCGATAGGTCGGCCCCACGGTGCAGTGAGAGAGAGGGGGGAAGAGAGTGCGAACGCTCAGGGTTGCGCCGAGAGGTGGGACCCGCCTGTCAGGCAGAGGGGCGCGCGGGCGCGCGCGCGAGCTGGGCTACCGCCTTGGGTCGAATTGGCTTTTCCTTTTTCTTGGAATTTCTAATTGCTTTTATATTTATTTTCTCTAGGGTTTTCGATTCAAATTCAAATCAAGTTTCAATATCAAACCAAATCAAATATGTGCAAAATTTCAAAGAATATTTAGGCTCAATATGATGCTACATTCCATGACTCATATGTTTTGGACAAAATAAATTAAATAATCCCTCACTAATACAACTAACCCTAATTAAAAGAAGAAGAAAGGGAGAAACTAGAGAGAGAGGGGAACTAGAGTGAGATAGAGAAGAGTAACACCTGAATTTGGATGATCATAAGAAAGAAATTTTATACCCCCAAATTCAGGTTGTTACAGACCTATCCCCCTTAAGAGAATCTCGCCCTCGAGATTCAGGGTTGGCGAGCAAAGAGTTCAGGGTACTTGGCTCTCAGATCATCTTCTCTTTCCCAGGTTGCTTCTTCTTCTGAGTGATGGCCCAATTTGACTTTGCACATCCTGATGGTGTTCCTCCGAGTGACCCGATCTGCTGTCTCCAGAATCTGCATTGGCTTCTCAACGTATGTCAGATCCTCTTGAACTTTAAGGTCTTCCATTGGCAACTGCTCTTCTGGCACTCTCAAGAATTTCTTCAACTGAGACATGTGAAACACATCATGCACTACAGACATGTTCTCTGGTAAGCTGAGTTGATAAGCCACTTCTCCACATCTTGCCTGAATCTGATACGGGCCGATATAGCAAGGTGCTAGCTTGCCTTTGACTCCAAACCTTTTGGTTCCTCTGATGGGTGACACTTTCAAGTAGACATAGTCTCCTACTTCAAAACTGAGTTCCCTTCTTCTGATGTCCGCATAGCTTTGCTGCCTGGACTGTGCTGCCTTCAGATTTTCCCGGACCATCCTGATATTCTCTTCTGCTTCAAGCAAAATTTCTGGATCGAATACCTGCCTTTCGCCGGGTTGGTCCCAATGCAATGGAGTTCTGCAATTCCTCCCATAAAGCGCTTCGAATGGTGACATCTTCAGGCTGGCTTGATAGTTGTTGTTGTAGGAGAATTATGCATACGGTAGCCTCTTGTCCCAACCTAACTTGTCTTGTAAAGCACAAGCTCTCAACATATCCTCAAGAATCTGGTTGGTTCTCTCAGTCTGACCATCTGTTTGCGGGTGATAAGCTGAACTGAATTTCAAGTGAGTACCCAAAGCTTCATGGAGCTGCTGCCAAAAATGAGAAGTAAATTAGGTGCCTCTGTCCGATATTATCTTCTTTGGAATACCATGCAAGCACACAATCTGAGACATGTATAACTCTGCCAACACTGCACTGTTATATGTGGTCTTGACTGGTATGAAATGGGTCGTCTTTGTTAAATGATCCACTACTACCCAGATGGAGTCGTAACCGGCTCGAGTGCGGAGTAGACCGACTATAAAGTCCATCCCAATCTCATCCTATTTCCACTGCGAAATCTGCAACGGCTGCAACAATCCTGCGGGTCTCTGATGTTCTGCCTTGATCCTCTGACAACTGTCACATCTAGCCACATACTCTGCTATCTCTCTCTTCATACCGTACCACCAGAATCTCTTCTTCAAGTCTTGGCACATTTTCTCGCTACCAGGGTGTATAGAATACGTTGTCTCATGAGCTTCCTTGAGGATGAGTTCCCGGATCGAGGTGATGTCGGGAACACACAGCATATCCTTGAACCATACCACTCCTTCTGCATCTTCACGGAAAATCTGGACCTTTCCCATCTATGATCAGCTATCGGATCTCGTTGATCTTCTCATCATCCCTCTGACCTTTCCTAATGTCTTTCTCTAGGGTGGGTTCCAACTCAATTGTCACTCCTTGAGTGTTGTTCATAAATCCGAGACTCAACCTGTCGAATTCCTTTGCTAGCTCGAACGACATCGGGTGAGCGGCCAACATGTTGACTTGACTCTTCCTGCTAAGAGCATCTACAACCACATTTGCTTTGCCTGGGTGATAATGAATCTCCAACTCATAGTCTTTGATCAATTCTAGCCATCTTCGCTGCCTCATGTTTAACTCTGACTGAGTGAATATGTACTTGATGCTCTTATGGTCTGTGTAGATATCACACTTCTGCCCATAAAGATAATGTCTCCAGGTCTTCAGTGCATGAACCACTTCTGCTAGCTCTAGATCATGAACTTTCAATTGTCGGGATGAGTATGCCACTACTTTCCCTTCCTGCATTAACACACATCCTAGTCCGGTGTACGAAGCATCACAGTATACTGAAAATGGCTTGTGAACATCTGGCAGAACCAACACTGGTGCTATTGTCAACTTCTGCTTCAACATTTCAAATGATTCTTGGCACGCTGGGGTCCACTTGAACTCAACCTTCTTTGCTAACAAGGCTGTCATTGGACTAGCAATCTTGGAGAAACCTTCAATGAAACGCTGATAATAACCGGCCATTCCAATGAAACTCTTGATTCCTCGGACATCTTTTGGTGCTTTCCAGTCTAGAATCGCTGCTACCTTCTTTGGATCCACAGCTAGTCCATCTCGGTTTATAATATGACCTAAGAACAGAACTTCGCTGATCCAGAACTCGCACTTGCTAAGCTTAGCATACAACTGGCAATCTCGTAGCCTCTGAAGTACCTTCCTCAAATGTTCCTCATGCTCTTGCTCATTCTGGGAATATACAAGAATATCATCAATGAACACCACTACAAACTTGTCAAGGTAGTCCATGAACACATTGTTCATCAGATACATGAAGTAAGCTAGCACATTCGTCAATCCGAATGACATAACCATGAACTCATATAGTCCATACTTGGTGATGAATGTTGTCTTCGGTATGTCTGCGGGTCGGATTCTGAGCTGATGGTAGCCAGACCTCAGATCTATCTTTGAGAACACACTGGCTCCTCTCAACTGATCAAATAAGTCTTCGATTCGAGGCAGGGGGTACTTATTCTTGATAGTGACTTCATTCAAGGCTCTGTAATCAATACACATCCTCTTCGTGCCATCCTTCTTCTCCACAAATAGTACTGGGGCTGCCTAAGGCGAGGTACTTGGTCTGATGTAGCCTTTCTCCAACAACTCATCAATTTGCTTTTTGAGCTCCACCAATTCTGGTCCGAACACTCGATAAGCTCTCTTGGAAATAGGGGCGGTGCCTGGGATAAGCTCTATGGCAAATTCAACTTTCCTTTCAGGTGGCATGCCTGGTAACTCCTCAGGGAATACATCAGAGAATTCCGACACAATCCTAATTGCCTCAATCGAATTGGACTCCTTATCATCTACTGATAAATGGTGGCAGGCTCCTTCTTCTAGTTCAGGTAAGTACAGCTTGGTTACTACTTCCTTTCCAGATGGGGACACCAACTTAACGGTTCTCTTGTCACAACTGACAATGGCTTGATTTCTGTGTAGCCAATTCATCCCTAGGATGACATCTAACCCTTGAGTTCCCATTACTACTAGGCTAGCGGGAAAAATCTATCCCCCTTATTTCAATCCTTAGATTCAGACAAATCCTATCGGACTGAACTTTTCCCCCAACTGAATTAACTCTTAAAGGTGGAATCATTGGTTCTATGGGGATGTTATGTGATTCTACCCAAGATGCAGAAACAAAAGAATGTGTGGCTCCAGTATCAAATAATACTTTTGCTGGGTAGGATTCGACTGGAAACATACCTACTACCACATCCTGAGCATCCTGGATTGCTTCGGCCTTCAGGTGGTTCACCTTTCCACGGTTGTAAGCCTGACCACAGACTCCTGGTGCTTGCTATGGCGCTCCTTCTCTTGTTGGGGCATTGACTGCTGGCGGCTGCTAAGCTACTTTCTTCGGACAGTTCTTCGCCCAGTGATTTTGCTCTCCATAGTAGAAGCATGCACGACCTCCTACTTGTGCTGGGGCGCTTGACCATTCTGGTTGGTTGCTGGAGCAGGAAGGCGAGCTGCCTGGTTGTTCTGACGCTGGTACTGATTTCCTCCCGGCTAAGTGTTCTAACGGTACTGCTGCTGCTGTTGAGGAAACTGCCTCTGGTACTGGTGTTGATGCTGACGCTGATGCTGGTGCTGGTGACCTTGCTTGAATTGTTGTGGTGAGTTGCCTGAGTAGCGGGGACGACTGCTACTCCTGGCCTGAGGTCCACCAATCTTGCGCTTCCTATCCTCCATCTCCCAACGTTTTCTTTCTGTCATGATTGCTCTGTCTATCAAATGCTGGAAGGTGGGGAAAGTGTGATTCATCAGCTGATAATGGAGGGGATCAACCAATCCTCTCAGAAAGCGGTACTGCCTCTTGGCATCTGTGTTGACGTCTTCTGGGGTATAATGTGACAGCTGCAAAAACTTATCCCTGTACTCACTGACGGACAAGGGACCTTGCTTCAGGGCGAGAAACTCCTCCTTCCTCACTATCATCAGTACCTCAGGCACATGGTAGCGATGGAAGTTGTCCCTGAACTCCTCCCAAGTAATGGCTTCAGGGTTGGCATGGGTGGCGAGGTAAGACTCCCACCAAGACTGTGCTGCTCCCCTCAACTGTCGGGGACCATACAGCACCTTCTCCCGGTCGTTGCACTGGGCAGTGTGCAACTCTCGTTCCATGGTACGCAGCCAATCTTCTGTGTCCATGGGATTAGCAGAGTGGGCAAAGACAGAGGGATGGCCCCTCATAAACTCTGCCCGCTTGTCTCTGGGCACTTGTGGCATCTAGACTTGCACCTGAGGCTGAGGCGGTGGTGGCTGCTGCTGAACCTGCTGCATTGCTGCTAATGTCTGACCAATTGCCTGAACTGCCTGAGTTTGCATCAAGAACATCTGCTCAATGGTCATCGGGGGTGGCGGTGGCAAATGCTGCTGTGGAGCTGCCTCCTCCTGGGGTGCCTGCTGCTCTGGCTGAGCATGCCTTGCACCTTTACGCCTGTTCTCAGACATCTGTAGAAACCACACACATATCAAATCTGACTCTGCAGTCTTTCAACATAAGAAAAGATATACGGAAAACTTCGCAGCATTGAACAATTGATCATCTTCACTGACAACTTCTCAGATAAAGAAGGAAGTGGAAATAAATGGATTACCCAACTAAATAACTGACTTCATCAATAACTACACCAAGTTGCAGGGGATACCCACACCTTGGTGACAATCATTACAAAGATCCAACTTTGTTACATGTTCATCATGACAAGCATCCAACAAAAGATAACCAAACTAACTCTAACTAAGACTGACTAGACTAAGACACTGAATTAGGCATTATTACAGACTCCGACTCCATCGATCTATGGATCTAAATCTATGCGGGTCCTGCAGTCTAGGGTACCATAGTCGAAGCGACCACAGGGCGGTGAATGGTAAGGGTGCTGAATCCCAACAGGGGCGGGAGAACCACCATCAAGATAGTGGCGTGTCGCGCATTCAGCACGCAATTCCGCAACCTCCGCTCGAACCTTTCCCAACTCGTCAAGGGTGTGGTCCAACTCTGTGTTGAGCACGGCGGCCAGGTTGACCATGCTGCTCATCCTGGGGTTGCCCTTACCAACTGGCGAGACAATCACGCCTCCAGCACTGCCGGTCGAACGGCGAGGGTAGTACTTCAGGTCAAGGCCATCAGCTACCCCGTTGAACAACGAGCAATACTGAGAAAGTGCTCGTCGTGCTGCATCCTGCATGGCTGCCTCGGCAGTGTCCCTCTCAGTGATAGAATAGTGCTCTAAGAAGGCCTCTGCACCCCGGAGATCATCGTTCGGACGGCGCACCAAGCAAGTAGCCTCCCACTGGTTTGGGTATAACCCGCGACGATGCTGGTAGACTACACAACGGTACTCGATAGACCAAGTGTGTCGGTCGAAGGCCTGATGCAACAGGGTATCGAGAGTGTTGTGGAAGTGACACCCGCAAGCAGCGTCACGAGTGATGGGTCTAGCGATCCATCCATCCGGCTCCGTCTCCTCTAAGCCCTCCGTGCTGTGGCTCGAACTGCCACCGGCGTCGTCATCTCCGTCTCCGTCAGGGTCTCCTCCAGCAGCCGGGATGCCCTGTGGTGGTGCAAGGGGCATCTCTGGCTGAGGTGCAGGGGAAGGCGGCCTCTCAGACTCCACCTCCCGCTGAGGTGAGGGGGAAGAGTCCTGCTGCTCCTGCTCCTGGCGTCGGCGCTCCTGCTCCTCGTGCAGGCGACAATGCAGTCTATCCAGGTGACTGGACTGACCTGACACCGTGCGACGTAGGGGACGCTCCGCCAGTTGAGAAGGCAAAAAGGGGATCATAGACTTACGTGCAGTGCACCTGATACGGGCCATCTACAAAAGACATCGTAAGCACAAGAGTGAGGGTAGAACTATGAGACCAGAAAGTAAACAGAAAGAAGAGTGAGAAAAAACTTTTGAGATAAGTAAATAATATAGAGTTGGTCAAGATGACCAACTTTTGAAAAGACACTAAGGTCAAGGTAAGAGCAGGGGTCTATAGTCCTTAGGTCGACCATTCTAGTCTAGGTTAGCGGTCCTACAGTTAGCAAGGCTCTGATACCACTTATGTCACACCCGGTTTTGGAAGGTGAACCGAATGCAAACCATGTACGTGCCAGGATCAGAACTCATGTACACAGCGATTACATAATTGGACATCATCACACAATGCTTGAATTAAATAGCGGAAAGGTACTTTGTTACATCAAGATGTCTGAGACATCCACAGAGTCTATTACATAAACATAGTGTTTAACCATTAAATCAAAGTGCGGAGTAACGAAATGTAGAATGTAAGCCTACACTGGCAGCTGACTAGGGGTTTGCCACTAAAGTAAACTAGAACTCGTCGTAGACCTAGAACTCCTCAAAGTCCTCCATGTTGCCAGCTTCACCTCCTGAGCACTGAGAACAGTGGGGACAACCTGGGGTGGGGTGGTTTGTAAAGCAAGGATGAGTACACTTCAACGTACTCAGCAAATGTCCCATTTGGCTAAAGTGGACTAGTTGTATGTGGAGTTTAAAGTTAAGCAGTTGCTTTTAGTTGGTCAAGTTTTATTACTATAAGTAGAGCCAAGTTTTAGTAATAACCCAGTTATTACCCAGAGGCACTCCCTCCAAGAGGAAATACCAGAGATTAGGATTATAATCACCATTGTTAATCATCATCATAAAAGTAACCATTGTTCTTCTAATCGAAGAGGATCCCAAGGCTGCTCATAACCGCAAGCATGGCTGATATACCGGTTTCTAACACACTGCAGAGGTTGCACACTTTACCCACAAGCCATGATTCCCATTCTGTCGGGGTTCTAGCCTCCCCATTGATCACTACCAAGGTGACCTAGCAGGGTCTCACTACGTAGCCTTTACAAAGATTTCCCAGAGGTCATAACCGCCCGTTGGGTTTCTCCAGTTTGATAAACAAAGTACATCTTCCCAGAGGAAGGGTGACTAACAAAACCAAATCAAAGAACCTCTGCAACCAGCCTCGGCAGAGCAAGTACTATGATCGGACCCCATTGACGGCCCTACGGCGAAGCCAACTACTCCTCTGGTTCCTCTAATTAATCAGCTAAGGGCGTCTCATTCCACCCTCATGGTTGCACTGTTATCCCGGGTTGACACTCCCCAAACAGGTCCTTACGGAGAGGCACTCAGGAAAGAGTCTGAGCCCCCTAAAGAATCATAAGAACCTCATCGGGATAACATCATCGTATCATAAAAGATCACATCATGTTCATTGATTAAGTTAAAGCAATAGCATAAGCTAACCATGATTAACCCATAAAGGTAAACAAGGGTGTTGGGGGCCTTCGTCTTCCGAAGGTCCTCAAAAATATGATTTAACAATATTTTCCAAGTGTGATATGTAAGCAGGTACCTTCGGACTCGGGTCAAAAGCATATATAATATGGAAAGCATGATAGGGACGAAGGTCGATCCTGACGAAGGTCGAGTCAATCCCGAAGCTTGCGCAAGAAAGCTTCGGCGAGATGGCGGAAAAAGGAACCGACTTAAAGGGGAAAAGGCTATCTAGTCCTCATAGAATTGTATATAAGTTAACAATATATGTAAAGGGCATGAATGTAATTTCTCACAGGCTGTGTCCTGTGCCTATAAATAGATGAACAGTACCCCCGTACTGTTCACGCTGATTTGGCATTTGCTTTTGCGTCACGCTTGTACCTTTGTTTTCTGTCAAGCCGAAGGTACCAAATGTTATTCAATATTGTCCATATATTAACTTGCAATTATATATTAAGAAATATATATAATAATGTTATTGTTCATATTGTTTCTTATGCTTTACATGCTCCATTCGTTGTTAATATTTATACATATATGTATGTTGAGATGATGAAGGTATGTCCTTCATGACTTTCGTCCGAAGATCATTATATCCTTGGGGAAATAATGCTTTGAAGGATGAAAGGCATTAACAAATAACTTGTTTTGGTGTTGCCTTGTTCTCAATTTATAGCATTTGAGAGCAAGTCCCCAACATTGGCGACCACCTCCGGTGAACCCTCTTTCCGACCACCTTCGTCGAGCACTGACCTTCTTCATGCCACCGAAGAAAGCTTCAGCGACAGGGGCTACCGCACTGCAGCCACTAGACCCGAACCAGGAGACCCTTTCTCTTCGAGAGGCCCAAAGCCAGAAGAGGTGAAAGGGAAATGTGCCCTTGCGCCATTTCTAAGTATTTTGGTGATTGAGTGCAAACATAAGTGCTTAAATGAGAATTTATGCCCATAGATGAACAAAGTGCAAATCAAGAGTAAAGGTATGTTTCTAAGCCTTAGTACATTGGTTTTGAGTACTAATATACTTGTCTAAGTGTTAGAAACAGAAAGAAGAAGAAAAGAAAAGAGATGGAAAAAGCTTGGCTGTGTACAGCCAAGACTCAGCCCAGTCTGGCACACCGGACTGTCCGGTGGTGCACCGGACAGTGTCCGGTGCGCCAGGCTGACTCGGCGTGAAGAAGCCGCTCTCGGGAATTCGCCGACGGCGTACGGCTATAATTCACCGGACTGTCCGGTGTGCACCGGACTGTCCGGTGAGCCAACGGTCGGCCGGGCCAACGGTCGGCCGCACAATCTGCGCGGGACACGTGGCCGAGCCAACGGTCGGAAGGGGGCACCGGACTGTCCGGTGTGCACCGGACATGTCCGGTGCGCCAGCGGCTCCCAGATCTGCAACGGTCGGCTGCGCTGTTTAAGGAAGGAAATCGGGCACCGGACAGTGTCCGGTGTGCACCGGACTGTCCGGTGCGCCAGTCGACAGAAGGCAAGATCAGCCTTCCAGAATTGCTCTCAACGGCTCCTAGCTGCCTTGGGGCTATAAAAGGGACCCCTAGGCGCATGGAGGAGTACACCAAGCAACCTTAGAGCATTCTTGATCATCCACACTCAGTCTTTGCGCTTTCGTTTGTCATTCTCAGTGATTCGAGCTCCGTTCTAGTGAGAACTTTGAGATAGTCTTTTGAGCTCGATTCTTGGCCGTGTGTGTGCGCATTTTGCTGTGGATTTGTGTGTGTTGCTTCCCTCCCTTACTCCGTACTTCTTTGTGAAATTCAATTGTAAGGACGAGAGACTCCAAGTTGTGGTGATTCCTCGCAAACGGGAAAAGATCAAAGTAAAGAAGAACACCGTGGTATTCAAGTTGATCATTGGATCACTTGAGAGGAGTTGAGTGCAACTCTCGTCCGTTGGGACGCCACAACGTGGAGTAGGCAAGTTTTGTACTTGGCCGAACCACGGGATAACCACCGTGCCATCTCTGTGATTGATTTCTTGTGGTTATTGTGTTTTGGCTCCTCTCTAGCCACTTGGCAATTATTGTGCTAACAATTAACCAAGTTTTTGTGGCTATAAGTTTAAGTTTTACAGGATCACCTATTCACCCCCCCCTCTAGGTGCTCTCAATTGGTATCGGAGCCGTTCTCTTCAAGAAAGGGACTAACCGCCCGAAGAGATGGATCCTAAGGGGAAGGGAATCGTGATCAACGATAAGGAGAAGGAGTCCTTCGTCAACGAGCCCAAAGATGACAAGCCTACCGACTCCGGCTCGGGCCATAGACGGAAGGAAGGGAAGAAGAAGAAGACAAGGCGCATCAAGGAGATCGTCTACTACGACGACAGCGACGAATCTTCCTCTTCCCAAAAGGACAACGACGACAACGACTATGACAAACAAAAGACGGTTAACTCAAACTTTTCTTTTGATTATTCGCGCATTCCGCATAGCTCAAATGCTCATTTGCTCCCCATTCCACTTGGCAAGCCTCCTCACTTTGATGGAGAGGACTACGGATTTTGGAGTCACAAAATGCGTACTCACCTATTTTCTCTCCATCCAAGCATTTGGGAGATTGTGGAAAGTGGAATGAAATTTGATAGCTCGGATAGCCCTTCGTTTATTAATGAACAGATCCATAAAAATGCACAAGCTACTACTGTGTTGCTAGCCTCTTTGTGCAGGGACGAGTATCACAAGGTGAGCGGCTTGGACAATGCCAAGCAGATTTGGGACACCCTCAAGATCTCTCATGAGGGGAATGATGTCACCTTACTCACCAAGATGGAGTTGGTGGAGGGCGAGCTCGGACGATTCGCGATGATAAGGGGCGAGGAGCCGACACAAACATACAACCGGCTCAAGATCCTTATCAACAAAATAAGGAGCTACGGAAGCACGCGATGGACGGATCACGACGTCGTCCGCCTAATGCTAAGGTCATTTACCGTTCTTGATCCTCACTTGGTGAACAATATTCGTGAAAATCCTAGGTACATCAAGATGTCGCCCGAAGAAATTCTTGGAAAATTTGTAAGCGGGCGAATGATGATCAAGGAGGCGAGGTACGTGGATGACGCGTTGAATGGCCCAATCCATGAGCCTCAACCCATTGCTCTCAAGGCAACAAGGAGCAAGGAGGCGCTACCCAGCAAGGTGGCGCAAATTGAGGCGGCCGGTCTTAATGATGAAGAGATGGCCCTCATCATCAAAAGATTCAAGACGACACTAAAGGGTCGCAAGGGACAGCCAAGCAAGACTAAGACCAAGGGAAAGCGATCATGCTTCAAATGCGGTAAGCTTGGTCATTTTATTGCTAACTGTCCCGACAATGATAGTGACCAGGAACACGGGAGCAAGAGGGAAAAGAAGAAGCATTACAAGAAGGCCAAGGGCGAGGCACATATCGGAAAGGAGTGGGATTCGGATTGCTCCTCCTCCGACTCCGACAATGAAGGACTTGCCGCCACTGCCTTCAACAAGTCATCCCTCTTCCCCAACGAGCGTCACACATGCCTCATGGCAAGGGAGAAGAAGGTAAGTAATCAAAACAATGTCACTTATGATTCTTCCAGTGATGATGAGTCTAGTGATGATGAAATAGATTACTCTAGTTTGTTCAAGGGATTGGATAGAACTAAAGTAGATAAAATTAATGAATTGATTGATGCCTTGAATGAAAAAGATAGACTCTTAGAAAAACAAGAGGACCTTTTGTATGAAGAGCATGACAAATTTGTAGAGGCACAAAAATCTTATGCTTTAGAAGTTAAAAGAAATGAAGTGCTGTCTAGTGAACTATCTTCTTGTCATGAAACCATTGCTACTTTAAAGAGTGTCAATGATGACTTAAATGCTAAACTAGAAGTAGCTTGTAAATCTAATTCTTGTGTAGAACATGTTGAGATTTGCACTAAGTGTAAAGATTTCGATGTTGATGCTTGTAGTGATCATTTAGTTTCAATTTCCAAATTAACTGAGGAATTGGCTAGTCTTAATGCCCAACTTAAGACTAGCAAGAATGAATTTAATAAACTAAAATTTGCAAGGGATGCCTACACGATCGGTAGACACCCCTCTATTAAGGATGGACTTGGCTTCAAGTGGGAAGCCAAGAACTTAACAAGCCATAAGGCTCCCATTCCCGCCAAGGAGAAAGGGAAGGCCCCTATGGCTAGTAGTGTGCAAAAGAATCATGCGTTTATGTACCATGATAAGAGACAAACTAAAAATGCTTATATGAGTTACAATGCTTATGATGATTTTGATTCTCATGACATGTTTGTTTCTAGTTCTTCCCATATGCATGGTAGAAATATGTCTAGGAGAAATGCTATTCATCATGTGCCTAGAAAGAATATTATTCATGCTCCTAGGAAAGTAGTGAATGAACCTTCTACAATTTATTGTGCTTTAAATGCTTCCTTTGCTATTTGTAGAAAGGATAGGAAAATAGTTGCTAGGAAGTTAGGGGCAAAATGCAAGGGAGACAAAACTTGCATTTGGGTCCCTAAGGATATTTGCACTAACCTTGTAGGACCCAACATGAGTTGGGTACCTAAGACCCAAGCCTAAATTTGCCTTGCAGGTTTATGCATCCGGGGGTTCAAGCTGGATTATCGACAGCGGATGCACAAACCATATGACGGGGGAGAAGAAGATGTTCACCTCCTACGTCAAAAATAAGGATTCCCAAGATTCAATAATTTTCGGTGATGGGAACCAAGGCAAGGTAAAAGGGTTAGGTAAAATTGCAATCTCAAATGAGCACTCAATTTCTAATGTGTTTTTAGTTGAGTCTCTGGGATATAATTTACTATCTGTAAGTCAATTATGCAATATGGGCTACAATTGTTTATTCACAAACATTGATGTGTGTGTCTTTAGAAGAAGTGATGGTTCATTAGCCTTTAAAGGTGTATTAGACGGCAAGCTTTACTTAGTTGATTTTGCAAAAGAAGAGGCCGGTCTAGATGCATGTTTAATCGCTAAGACTAGCATGGGCTGGCTGTGGCACCGTCGCTTAGCACATGTAGGGATGAAGAACCTTCACAAGCTTCTAAAGGGAGAACACGTGATAGGTTTAACTAACGTACAATTCGAAAAAGATAGACCTTGTGCAGCTTGTCAGGCAGGTAAACAGGTGGGAGGAACGCATCACAGCAAGAATGTGATGACCACATCAAGACCCCTGGAGCTGCTACATATGGATCTCTTCGGACCCGTCGCCTATCTAAGCATAGGGGGAAGTAAGTATGGTTTAGTTATTGTTGATGACTTTTCCCGCTTCACTTGGGTGTTCTTTTTGCAGGATAAGTCTGAAACCCAAGGGACCCTCAAGCGCTTCCTCAGGAGAGCTCAAAATGAGTTTGAACTCAAGGTGAAGAAGATAAGGAGCGACAACGGGTCCGAGTTCAAGAACCTTCAAGTGGAGGAGTTCCTTGAGGAGGAAGGGATAAAGCACGAGTTCTCCGCTCCCTACACACCACAGCAAAATGGTGTGGTAGAGAGGAAGAACAGGACACTCATCGATATGGCGAGGACGATGCTAGGAGAGTTCAAGACCCCCGAGTGCTTTTGGACGGAAGCCGTGAACACGGCTTGTCACGCCATCAACAGGGTCTACCTTCATCGCCTCCTCAAGAAGACTTCGTATGAGCTACTAACCGGTAACAAACCCAATGTATCTTACTTTCGTGTATTTGGGAGCAGGTGCTACATTCTAGTGAAGAAGGGTAGAAATTCTAAATTTGCTCCCAAAGCTGTAGAAGGGTTTTTGTTAGGTTATGACTCAAATACAAAGGCGTATAGAGTCTTCAACAAATCATCGGGTTTGGTTGAAGTCTCTAGCGACGTTGTATTTGATGAGACTAATGGCTCTCCAAGAGAGCAAGTTGTTGATTGTGATGATGTAGATGAAGAAGATGTTCCGACGGCCGCTATACGGACCATGGCGATTGGAGAAGTTCGGCCACAGGAACAACATGAACGAGATCAACCTTCTTCCTCAACAACGGTGCATCCCCCAACTCAAGACGATGAACAGGTTCATCAACAGGAGGCGTATGATCAAGGGGGAGCACAAAGTGATCAAGTGATGGAGGAAGAAGCGCAACCGGCACCTCCAACCCAAGTTCGAGCAATGATTCAAAGGGATCATCCCGTCGACCAAATTCTGGGTGATATTAGCAAGGGAGTAACTACTCGGTCTAGATTAGTTAATTTTTGTGAACATTACTCCTTTGTCTCTTCTATTGAGCCTTTCAGGGTAGAAGAAGCCTTGCTAGATCCAGACTGGGTGTTGGCCATGCAAGAGGAGCTCAACAACTTCAAGAGGAATGAAGTTTGGACGCTGGTGCCTCGTCCTAAGCAAAATGTTGTGGGAACCAAGTGGGTGTTCCGCAACAAACAGGACGAGCATGGGGTGGTGACGAGGAACAAGGCTCGACTTGTGGCAAAAGGTTATGCCCAAGTCGCAGGTTTGGACTTTGAGGAAACGTTTGCTCCTGTGGCTAGGCTAGAGTCCATTCGTATCTTGCTAGCATATGCCGCTCACCATTCTTTCAGGTTGTACCAAATGGATGTGAAGAGCGCTTTCCTCAACGGGCCAATCAAGGAGGAAGTGTACGTGGAGCAACCCCCTGGCTTCGAGGATGAACGGTACCCCGACCATGTGTGTAAGCTCTCTAAGGCGCTCTATGGACTTAAGCAAGCCCCAAGAGCATGGTATGAATGCCTTAGAGACTTTCTAATTGTTAATGCTTTCAAGGTTGGGAAAGCCGATCCAACTCTTTTTACAAAGACATGTGATGGTGATTTGTTTGTGTGCCAAATTTATGTCGATGACATAATATTTGGTTCTACTAACCAAAAGTCTTGTGAAGAGTTTAGCAGGGTGATGACGCAGAAATTCGAGATGTCGATGATGGGCGAGTTGAACTACTTCCTTGGGTTCCAAGTGAAGCAACTCAAGGACGGCACCTTCATCTCTCAAACAAAGTACACACAAGACCTGCTGAAGCGGTTTGGGATGAAGGACGCCAAGCCCGCAAAGACTCCGATGGGGACCGACGGACACACCGACCTCAACAAAGGAGGTAAGTCCGTTGATCAAAAAGCATACCGGTCAATGATAGGGTCTTTACTTTATTTATGTGCTAGTAGACCGGATATTATGCTTAGCGTATGCATGTGTGCTAGATTTCAATCCGATCCTAAGGAGTGTCACTTAGTGGCGGTAAAGCGAATCCTTAGATATTTAGTTGCTACGCCTTGCTTCGGGCTCTGGTATCCAAAGGGGTCTACCTTTGACTTGGTTGGATACTCAGATTCCGACTATGCTGGATGTAAGGTTGATAGGAAGAGTACATCGGGGACGTGCCAATTCTTAGGAAGGTCCCTGGTATCGTGGAACTCTAAGAAACAAACTTCCGTTGCCCTATCCACCGCTGAGGCCGAGTACGTTGCCGCAGGTCAGTGTTGCGCGCAACTACTTTGGATGAGGCAAACCCTCAGGGACTTTGGCTACAATCTGAGCAAAGTCCCACTCCTATGTGATAATGAGAGTGCTATCCGCATGGCGGAAAATCCTGTTGAGCACAGCCGCACAAAGCACATAGACATCCGGCATCACTTTTTGAGAGACCACCAGCAAAAGGGAGATATCGAAGTGTTTCATGTTAGCACCGAGAACCAGCTAGCCGATATCTTTACCAAGCCTCTAGATGAGAAGACCTTTTGCAGGCTGCGTAGTGAGCTAAATGTCTTAGATTCGCGGAACTTGGATTGAATTGTAGCATACATGTGCTTATGCCTTTGATCATGTTCGTTCTGCATTTTGTTGCTTATTTTGGTGCTCAAGTTGTACAAACACTCCCTGGACCTCACAAGTCCGTTGCAAAGTGATGCACATATTTAGGGGGAGTTGTGTTACAACTTGAACCTTTGAGACTAACCATATGCTTGAGTTTGCTTGTTTTAGTCTCAAAGGAGGTTTGAAAGGGAAAAGGTGGACTTGGACCATGAAAGACTTCCATTGCACTCCGATGAGAGGGTAACTTATTCCAAGTTCATCTCATGAACTCTTATTGCTATTTGCTCTTAGTTGAAGATTTTGGTGAGGCAATGGGGTTGAAGGGCCAAGATTGATCCCGTTTTGGTGCTTGATGCCAAAGGGGGAGAAAATAAAGGCCAAAGCAATAGATGGATCAGCTACCACTTGAGAAATTTTGAAAATAGTGAAATAGAGCTTTTTGTTTTGTCAAAACTCTTACATTGTCTCTTTTGTCAAAAATTGGCCTCTTGTGGGGAGAAGTATTGATTATGGGAAATAGGGGGAGTTTCTGAAATCTTTGATCAATCTCTTTTGGAATGACCCTCTTTATGCTTCAACATGTGTGTTTGACTTAGAGATAGAGATTTGAGTTTGATTTGCAAAAACAAACCAAGTGGTGGCAAAGGATGATCCATATATGCCAAAATTGAGTAAAACTCAAATTTATTTTTAATTTGAAGTGATATTGCACTTGTTCTAGTTGCTTTATGTTGTGTTGGCATAAATCACCAAAAAGGGGGAGATTGAAAGGGAAATGTGCCCTTGGGCCATTTCTAAGTATTTTGGTGATTGAGTGCAAACACAAGTGCTTAAATGAGAATTTATGCCCATAGATGAACAAAGTGCAAATCAAGAGTAAAGGTATGTTTCTAAGCCTTAGTACATTGGTTTTGAGTACTAATATACTTGTCTAAGTGTTAGAAACAGAAAGAAGAAGAAAAGAAAAGAGATGGAAAAAGCTTGGCTGTGTACAGCCAAGACTCAGCCCAGTCTGGCACACCGGACTGTCCGGTGGTGCACCGGACAGTGTCCGGTGCGCCAGGCTGACTCGGCGTGAAGAAGCCGCTCTCGGGAATTCGCCGACGGCGTACGGCTATAATTCACCGGACTGTCCGGTGTGCACCGGACTGTCCGGTGAGCCAACGGTCGGCCGGGCCAACGGTCGGCCGCACGATCTGCGCGGGACACGTGGCCGAGCCAACGGTCGGAAGGGGGCACCGGACTGTCCGGTGTGCACCGGACATGTCCGGTGCGCCAGCGGCTCCCAGATCTGCAACGGTCGGCTGCGCTGTTTAAGGAAGGAAATCGGGCACCGGACAGTGTCCGGTGTGCACCGGACTGTCCGGTGCGCCAGTCGACAGAAGGCAAGATCAGCCTTCCAGAATTGCTCTCAACGGCTCCTAGCTGCCTTGGGGCTATAAAAGGGACCCCTAGGCGCATGGAGGAGTACACCAAGCAACCTTAGAGCATTCTTGATCATCCACACTCAGTCTTTGCGCTTTCGTTTGTCATTCTCAGTGATTCGAGCTCCGTTCTAGTGAGAACTTTGAGATAGTCTTTTGAGCTCGATTCTTGGCCGTGTGTGTGCGCATTTTGCTGTGGATTTGTGTGTGTTGCTTCCCTCCCTTACTCCGTACTTCTTTGTGAAATTCAATTGTAAGGACGAGAGACTCCAAGTTGTGGTGATTCCTCGCAAACGAGAAAAGATCAAAGTAAAGAAGAACACCGTGGTATTCAAGTTGATCATTGGATCACTTGAGAGGAGTTGAGTGCAACTCTCGTCCGTTGGGACGCCACAACGTGGAGTAGGCAAGTTTTGTACTTGGCCGAACCACGGGATAACCACCGTGCCATCTCTGTGATTGATTTCTTGTGGTTATTGTGTTTTGGCTCCTCTCTAGCCACTTGGCAATTATTGTGCTAACAATTAACCAAGTTTTTGTGGCTATAAGTTTAAGTTTTATAGGATCACCTATTCACCCCCCCCCTCTAGGTGCTCTCAAGAGGAAGGCTACTAGTACAACACTCTAGGAGGAGGAGTTGGACCAAGAAATCAGAAACATGGAGATAATCCACCAGCAAGTGCAAAGGAAGAAAGAGAAGATGGCCCGACTGGCTGATCTTCAGAGGCAGATCGACGAAGCCACCGAAGAAGTACGCCATCTTGTTCAAGACAAACAACATCGAAGGCCCCAACATAGGGAGCTTCACCAAGAAGGCTTGTTCAACAACGATGGATGGTATGATGATTTTAATCATGATACCTTTACTTTTGATGATGCTTCTCCCTTAACAGCAGAACTGCAGGCTATCCCATGGCCCCCATCATACAAGCCACCTCAGCTTCCCATGTATGATGGGCATTCAGACTCGAAGCAGTTTTTGATGAGTTATGAAGCAACTATATCTTCATATGGAGGCAATGCAACTGTCATGGCCAAGTCCTTCGTCATGACAGTTCGGAATGTGGCCCAAACATGGTATTCTTCTCTTCGGCCAGGGACCATTACTTCGTGGCAGAAGCTCAAGGATATGCTGGTGACAAGTTTCCAAGGCTTCCAGACGAAGCCAGTCACAGCTCAGGCCTTGTTTCAGTGCACGCAAGATCATGAGGAGTACCTCCAAGCATATGTCCGAAGGTTCTTGCGTCTTAGAGCACAAGCGCCTACAATGCCTAATGAAATTGTCGTTGAAGCCATGATTAAAGGGCTTCGTCCAGGACCTACTGCTCAGTATTTCGCTAGAAAGCCCCCACAGACTCTGGAGAAGGTGCTTCAGAAGATGGATGAATACATTCAGGCTGACAATGACTTCCGCCAAAGAAGGGAGGAAGCATATAGGTTCTCTGAAATGACCAGGGGCTTCGGAGGAAGAATCCATCCGAGGCACGTCAGGTCAATTCACAACTCCATCCAGAGTGATGACAGAGGAAGTCAACAGCAGAGACCGCAGTATTCTTCGCAAGCTTCGGGACAGCAACAAAGCTCTTTCCGGCCACCCGCTCCAAGAGGCAGAGGTTCCAGGGGCTTCGGAGGAAGATATGGGGACCAGCCCAGGAAGGTCTACTGTCTATTTTGTGGTGAGGACAAGGGCCACAATACAAGAACATGTCAAATCACCATCCAAAAGCAAAAAGAAATTGCAGAAGCCGAAGCCTAGAAAAATCAGCCGAAGCAGGTCCTGCACACTGCTTCGTGTCATTCACCCTACATACCAGAATATGTGGGTAATCATCTTGCAACTTCTGTTGCTTTGGCTAGTCAGCCACAAGTTTCTTGGCCACAGCTTCCACCTCCACCGCCACTACAGCCTGTATACTCACGAGGTCAGCAGCTAGAAGGGAGCCAACAGAACCATCAGCAGCGAGATTTCAGGGAGGGGTCCGAAGCTCGCACAGTTAACAGCACTGTGCCAGAATCAAAACACATATATTGAGAGATATCCTACCTTTGGCATAGTTTTACATTCACTGTCATTTTCTTTTTAATAAGGAACAATCAACGTAAACCTAGTTTTCTTGCTATCTTTTAATTCTCTGTATTAGCTTCGTTTATGTCAAAATGAAATATACCTTCGTCACAGACTCACGAAAATGCTGAAGCTACAAAGAGATATTCCTTCGGGAATGCAATGATAAAAATCGCAGTAAAAGTTTCACTAAAGCTACAAAAAGTCGTTCTTAAAGAACGCAGTGTAAGTTTACCGATGCTTCAAAAAGTCGTTCCTAAGGGAGCGCAGCGTAAGTTTTCTGCTCAAAAGTCGTTCCTTAGGGAATGCAGAGCCAAATACCGCCGAAATATAAGGCGAAGCGCGAAAAGTCAACGCGAATACCTCCGAAATAGAAGGCGAAGAAGTTCAAAAGACGTTATTTAGGGAATGCAGAACTTATACCGAAAAATAAATGGTGCAGCCGAAAAGTAAACGGCAAAGAGATTTCAGTCATTCCTTAGGGAATGAAGGTTGTGGAAGAAGCTTTGGATGTGTGTGTTTAGGCATTCATTTGCATGATACATTAGCATCATTCATGGCATCATATCGCATAACATCACATCATACATCATATCACAACAATGATATCAATTGAAAACAACGTCGATCTTCGGGCAATGCTAAAAATCACAGCTTCACCAGTTCTGATACGGAAAGAGGGATCTATCATTTACGAAGCATTGATGCTTTACAAAGTATGGATGATTTTTATGAAGCATAAAATCTCTTCTTTACGAAGCATGAAAAGAAGGGAAGGTGTTTTTTCGCCGCAGGCTCAAAAATGGTATGTACAAAAAGTTTCATGCATCGCAAAGAAATAAATTACAAACAATTTATATATTACATTCAAGCACCAAATATTACAACCATGGTTCAGCAAATGTTACATTAATATTCTAGAAATGTTTTTACAGTAGCTACTCCTCCTCCTTCAAAACTTTATCTGCAACTTCGGTCAGCAGTTTGGTAACGACTTCGTCTACAATAGCTTCGGCCATATTAATAATCTCTATTGTTTTCTTTGTCTCTGGGTCGGCCATTGGGTCGAATGGCTCTGAGGGAGGAGATAGTTCAGCTGCGGTAGAAGACATGAATTAGTTCGAAGTCATAAAAATAACAGCAATAAAGTTAAAAGACGTTGAGTAATACCTAATCGTCTTTCAAGTTCCGCAGCTTTTTCAGCTGCTTTCGCTGCTTCTCGACTGTCATGATTGTTTTTTCGCTCTTTTTCATTATTTCATGGGCCATCCCTCGGCCACCATTTTCCCAGATATCAGTAAAAAAATTTCCGCCTATTAAGCTTGCTTCGGTCGAGGGATCCTTCGTATCGTCAATAGAGAAGGCAGCTTCGGCCTGGGCCAAAGTCTTAACATGTTTGCACCCTGCCTTCTCCAAAATAGCTGCAACTCCTCTCGCGCCAGAGAAGGCACAGACGTCCCCGCGATCACTCAAAATCTCTTCAAAGGCTTCGGCCTCACCACTGATCCACTCGATTACACCCTCAGGATCACCCCTTGTGAAGTTGTCTTCATTCGAGTACGCGCCCACGTTAGCAAAGCTAGTTTTTATCTTTTTAACACATTCCACAGATTTCTCAAAACAACTTTCTTTTGATAAGCGAAGTTCTGCAACTGTTTTTTCACAATAATTTTTCCAGTAATCGCTGGCATCTCGTCCAGCTTCGGCAACAGCGCATTTTAATTTGGCTTCAGCCAGTTGTTTTTGAAGGTTTTCAATCTCATTCATTTGGATTTCAGATTGAGCCTTGAAGTTAGCTTCATCCTCCTTTACCTTGTCCATCAATGTAAGTAGAATTTTGTCTTTTTCCAAGGCTTTGTTTCTTAGCTTGATAACCTCTGTTCGAAGGTTGTTGGGAGCAATAGTGCAGCTCTCATCTTCAGCATTCTTTTGGGCCCTTAAGGCATTGCTAAGTATTAAGCCCTATACAAAAGAATGAATGGATTAACATAAGAACAAAAGACTAATTCAAAATTCATAAACTTCAAAATTCACAATTTTTGTACCTTCAGACTATTGTATGCAAGGCTATCCGCAAGAACGTCCTTCGTCATGGCAGAGAGGCCAGCTTCGAGCTTCGGAAACCCCATACTTCTGGCCATTTTCCGGCAGACGGATAATTCTTTGTTGTCTGGGAGGCAATACAAGAAATCATCTTCATCTGTACCATTAAACACTAAGGCCCCTTTCGGATACTTCAGTTCTCGGGCATAGTATTTAGCTTCAAAAATTTCTCCTTCAGATAATCTTTTTCCCGAAGCATGTCGAACAATATAACTAAGGTCTTCGGAAGGTGCTTCGGGAGTGGGAGCGGCAGCTTTTTCAGGCAAAATCTGTTCTATAGCTTCTTCCTCCACTGCCTTTTCTCCAATTTCTGAGGGTTTCTCCTTGGTAGGCTCTGAAGGCCCAGCTTTGGCGCTGGCCTGGCTCATTGTAGCTTTGGCTTCGGTCAGTTTTGTTTCGGTTCCAATTGACACTTTCGAAGCTTTGGCAATTTTCCATGGAGTAGAGCTTGAAGCCTTCACTGTCTCCAGCACATCTAGTACACTGGCCATCCTTTTTCTCTTGTGGGTCGCCGCAAGACCTTTTTGTGCCTTCGACATTGTCATTTCTGCCGAAGGGCTTAAAATTTCTAATGTTTTTGTTCCCTCGATTCTTGGCTCTTCAGCTTTATCAGTCTTCGGCTCAGCTAACTTGGCTGAGGGTGCCTTTGGCAAGGTGGCCGGTTCCTCAGCTTTCTGTGTAGAAGGAATTGGTTCCTTTGGTGTAGCAGCTGAAGAAGTTTCCCCGCCAAACTCAGGCACTATCGCCGGTTCAATGTAGCGCGGTCGGTGGGTAAGGACCTTCAACTTTTTCCTCTTCGGCGCAGGTTCGCTTGGAGCAGCCGAAGCAGCAACCTTTTCAGAAGTTGCACCCTTTCTTTTCTGCCCCCGTGGCAGGTAGCGATAGTCAGGGTATACGAATCCAATAGCATCAAAAACCCTATTTAATCTTTTCTTTTTTCGGCTCCCGAAGGCCGCAGATAGTGCATTATCTTCAGACTTGGAGTATGCTCCAAGTAGCTCATCACTAGTATTTTCAACACACTTCAGCCAGTCATCATCTGGTTCGACAAACTGGTCTCCAAACCTGAAGGTATATTTCAATCGAACCAAACCACCTTCGCTAGGGTTAGTGATGGTTTCTTTTGGCATTTCCCAGCTGTCTACCAGTGGCCATATCCTGTAGGCTATGTGTTCTTGAACTAAGTCTCTTGTCCCAATAAAAGAGCAAACTGTGCTGAAGGCCCTTCGGCATGCTTCGGCTGCCTCATCAATTTCTACCTTCGGCTTTCGGAGGCCGAAGCGGGACCAGATGGGGCGCATGATGATTTCTTTAATGTCTTCTCTCGCTTTCAAATCATTTTTCACGTAAAACCACTCTTCCATCCAGGCCCCGGGCCATCTCTTCCGAAACGTTGGCACTGGGTAGCTTGAGCCAGAGCGAGCAACGAAGCTATAGCAACCAAAATTGTTATGATACTGTTCTTTACCCCAGGGCTTCGTCTCATACGAAAGCTCGTGCATGCTGCAAAAACATCTTGCACTTGGCTCTAGACCTTGACTCCTCACAACCCATACGAAGATCCCCATTCTAATAACTGCTTCGGGGGTGATCTGATGAAGGAAAATCTGGTACGTCTTTAAAACTTCAACCACAAATCTGCTCAACGGGAACCAAAGTCCAGCTTTGAAGAAGCTTCGGTAGATTACAACTTCGTTTTCTTCGGGAGCAGGAACGGCTCTGTCTACGTCAGCCCTCACAATAGACATATCTCAAAAATACCTTCCTCTCATATTATCAAGATGACTCTGTTTGATAGTTGATTTCCCGAAGACTGCATGACTTGGTCGCCAGAGCCGATCTTCAGAGTCTTCGCCGCCACTCTCCACATCATAGCTATCACTATCATCAGTATCTTCAGACAAGCCTTCCAGAATCTCTTTAGTTATCTTCTCTGTATTTGTTTTCGCTATTGACTCAACAAATTCAGCAGTCTTCTTCTCAACAACCTTCTCCTCTTCGGTTAGCTTCGTCTCAGCAGCTGTCTTCTTATCTTGAGAGATCTTATCTTCGGAAATGACGAAAACGTCTCCTTCAAACCGAAGCTAAAAAGCTTGAGAGCTACCAAGCGTTAGTACGCAGTAAGTTAACAAATTGAAAAAATAAGGCAAATGGCACAACCAGTGTATCAAATGCAGTCGGTGTGAGATCCTATTTATACGCCCAACGCACTCCAAGTTGGAGGGCCCCATTTGTCATTGACTGTTGCTATTCTAGCAAAGGGAAGGTGTTTTTTCGGACCTTCGGCTTAGGGCCTTCGTCCATGTCGCAATCTGAATTCGTTATTCTAACAAATTAATATTGCGAGGGGCTACTGTTGGGGGTCTTCGTCTTCCGAAGGTCCTCAAAAATATGATTTAACAATATTTTCCAAGTGTGATATGTAAGCAGGTACCTTCGGACTCGGGTCAAAAGCATATATAATATGGAAAGCATGATCGGGACGAAGGTCAATCCTGACGAAGGTCGAGTCAATCCCGAAGCTATGCGCAAGAAAGCTTCAGCTAGATGGCAGAAAAAGGAACCAACTTAAAGGGGAAAAGACTATCTAGTCCTCATAGAATTGTATATAAGTTAACAATATATGTAAAGGGCATGAATGTAATTTCTCACAGGATGTGTCATGTGCCTATAAATAGATGAACAGTACCCCCGTAATGTTCACGCTGATTTGGCATTTGCTTTTGCGTCACGCTTGTACCTTTGTTTTCTGTCAAGCCGAAGGTACCAAATATTATTCAATATTGTCCTTATATTAACTTGCAATTATATATTAAGAAATATATATAATAATGTTATTGTTCATATTGTTTCTTATGCTTTACATGCTCCATTCGTTGTTAATATTTATACATATATGTATGTTGAGATGATGAAGGTATGTCCTTCATGACTTTCGTCCGAAGATCATTATATCCTTGAGAAAATAATGCTTTGAAGGACGAAAGGCATTAACAAATAACTTGTTTTGGTGTTGCCTTGTTCTCAATTTATAGCATTTGAGAGCAAGTCCCCAACAAAGGGTAAGGTAAATACAGACTAGTCAATCCTTAAGTTTCAATAATGTAATGCGGGACAGTGAATTATAAAGTAAAGTAGGACATGATAGGTCTGAGGACACTTGCCTTCACCAGATTGTTGCTCAGAGGGATCTTCGGCAACACACTCAGGAACTACGAGTTGCTCGTTGTCTAAGTAAAGCGAGCATACATTCAATAAATTTGGAAAGTAAAAATGAACATCACATCACATATGAACAAACATTGGCACACAACTCAAAAAGGTATAGAATTAAGTACAGGGGAATGAGGTCAAGTTATAAAATGAACAAATCTTAATTGGGGGGGGGGGATTGATTACTCTCTAAGTGTTGAAACATAACCTGATAGAGTAATAATTAAACAAAGAAAAGATTACATTATAAGATGAACTACTCTCATTTAGGAATTTGATTACCCTTTAAATATTATCCATAAATACATACCTAATTCTATTTATCACATTAGGGTCTAAAGGTTAAACCAAAAATGAATCCATGAAATGCATAACACTAATCTCACAAAATTAGATATGTTTTAACTCCTAGGATTCTCCTTTTATTTATTTCATTAAATAAACAAATCAGCATATACTTTAATTCTATATTCTAAGTGTAAAAATTAAAGTATACAGATTACAGTTGGTCATATTTTATTTGGACAGAGAAAATCTTGTGAACATTTTGCAATTTGAATCACTAAATTTGGAGTTCAATATATGAAATAAACAAGTTTTGAAGTTTGAAATATGAAATTAGGGCTAAATCTATGATTAAATAAAACTCCAGGGGGGTATTCTAAAGAAACCAGGGACCTATGTGCTAAAACAGAGGACAGCGGGTTGATTTCCTAAAACCAGGGGGTTTCTTAAACAAAACTACCACGCGAAGGGGTATGGGGTAATCTCAGCCATCGGATCAGACATCAACGGCCCAGATTAGATCATGCGGGCGCGGCTGACAAGCGGGGCCAGGGCGCCAGCGAGCCAGGACGGGCTGACCGGTCGGGCCCAGGGGCAGAGACGCGGGTGAGGGGGAGAGGGGAGAGGCGGTTGGATCTGGATCGGAGGGCTACGATCCAATCCGCTCGAGTTAAGTCTAAACCGCCCGATCTCGGGTGGACCGCCGAGATCTAACGGCAAGGGGGCAGACTTGGGCGCGGTGGCGCCGCTTCGTCAGCGGCAGGAGCTCGCCGGAGATAAAGAGACCTGCCACTGCAGGACACTAGGGGCTCGGGGACTAGTCTAGGCGCAGTAAGAGGGGTCTGGCGAACTCGGCCATGGCCTTCACGCTGGCGCGGGAGCACCAGAGGGTGCTGCACACGGAGAGGCGGACTAACGGCGGCGCTAGATTGCTCCGGCGAGCAATTGCGCGAACTACAAGGCAGTACACAGGAAATTAGGGGCGCAGGCAGGTTTCTCACCTCGAGGGGAAGTGATGGAGTCACGGGGCAACGACGGTGGCGCAGGGATGCGACGGACAACGATGGTGGAGCTCCGGCTGCGCGAGAATCACTCCGGTGAGCACGGGCCGGCTAAACCAGGGAGGGAAGGGGCACACCGAAGGGTGTCCCGAGCATGTGACAGTGAGGCAGAGCTCCCGTGGCACTGGACGGGGCGCGAACGCGACGGTGGTCGCAGAACAGGTGGCGGTCGGCGGTGGGCGGTGGCGGGGCTCTCTGCACACGTGGGTAGAGCGAGAGAGAGGGCGAGGGAGCTGGGCAGAGGGCGCAAATGGGCGAGGGGAGGTGGGCGAGCAGGGCACGGGGCTCAAAAGGGGCGCGAGGTCTCGGACGTGGCCGGAGAACGCACAGTCGTGGGCGCGTCCACGGCGAGGAGATCATGGGCGGGAGGTTGGGGACGAGCTGACAGGTGGGGACGGCGGGACAGAGGGAGGGCGGGCGCACGCGAGGGAAACCGCGCCGACAGGTCGGCCCCATGGTGCAGCGAGAGAGGGGGGGGAAGAGAGTGCAAGCGCTTAGGGCTGCGCCGACAGGTGGGACCCTCCTGTCAGGCAGAGGGGGCGCGCGAGCGCGGGCGCGCGCGCAGGCTCGGCTAAGTGGGCTGCCTTGGGCCGAATTGGCTTTTCCTTTTTCCTAGAATTTCTAATTGCTTTTCTATTTATTTTCTCTAGGGTTTTCAATTCAAATTCAAACCAAATCAAATATGTGCAACTTTTCAAAGAATATTTAGGCTCAATATGATGAAACATTCCATGACTCATATGTTTTGGACAAAATAAATTAAATAATCCCTCACTAATACAACTAACCCTAATTAAAAGAAGAAGAAAGGGAAAAAACTAGAGAGAGAGGGGAACTAGAGTGAGATAGAGAAGAGTAACACCTGAATTTGGATGATCATAAGAAAGAAATTTTATACCCCCAAATTCAGGGTGTTACAAGGTACCAACTTGCTTTTCAGATGACTCGTGGCCTCACTGCTAAACGTAGCAATACAGACAAACATGGTATAGGCAAAATTAACATCACACCAAACATGTAAACAAAATACATAATAACAATCTACACATTAAAATAATATTCTAGGAATAGGAATCATTAATTTTGGAGTTATAGATTTTAAGTTATGAATTTCTGAAGGTTTTATGTGTTTTGTACAAGATTAAATAGGATATAAATTTTATTGTGTCATTCATGTCAAACAGTGGCACTATTTGATAAAAAAAATTATTACAAAATTATAGGAACTGGAATAAATTATTTAGACTTCATATGAATTTTGTATGAATTAAACAAGTTCTAGCATTTATTTTTACATTAAAAATCATTTTCAAATTACTTTTACTGAATTTTCTATTTCCTGGATCGGGCGCAAGATTTAACCGAAAGCCAGGGGTCTCGGTGCAATTCTTTCTAAGACTCAGAGCTCCCCCATCAGGATTGCGGGTTGATTTATAAATAATTCAGGGTCTCTTATGCTATTCTGCCATGGCGAAGGGGTACGGGTAGACTTCAACCGTTGGATCGGCATTTGAGGGCTCGGATTAGATCACCATCATATGTGAACCGGTATCCAATCCGGGCCGCAGGATTCAGGATCCATGGTCCAGATTTCACGGAGAAGGGTTATGTGGTCGCTCTAATCTCACCCGCACATCGTCCGATCGACGCCCAGATCTAACTGTGCGAAGGGGTATCCAGATATCTAATCTCCACCGCCCTCATCCGGATGGATGGCTGAGATATCGTCTTCCACTCCGGCCGTTTGATCAAAATCAGACGACATCGGATACACCAGCCCGAATCGGTATCAATCAGGGCCACTCAATCTCAAAATCAAAGGTCACGAGATCATCTTCAACCTCCGCACCAAACCGCAGTGGAGCTATATCGACATGAGGCATGCCCAGCGCCCTGGTGGACTACTGCTACCCCAGCTACTAAAAAAGGGATGCAGAGAACGTAGCGGATAAGTTTGTAAGCTCCTTACTCGAGTCTGCACACCGGTGATGAACTCCAAGCGGCCCAGCCACGCACTAAGCGGATTGGGCGCTGAGCGCACGCTCCAGTGGAGAGACTCCCGATGGTCCGAGGGTGCTCCCCATCCGAGAAGCATATGAGTGCAATTCCGAGGGCACAGTGAATCACCCTGGACCCATGTTTGCTCTGTGTGGTCCGGATATGCAGGTATCGACGACGACGGCTCCTCTCTGTACTTCGGCGAGCTTCTATTTGGCGATGAGGAGGGTCTTCGATTGATGCGAGTATGGGATACGGCGGCTCCGATTCTTATAGTGCCAGGACAGCGCCAAGTCCGGAAGGATCCCAACTGAACTCCGAGTTCGCGCCCAACCAGATTTCACGGTAGCCGACCAGCACGGACATCAGGAGGGAGAAGAACTGGCCACAGGGCCCCCCGAGTCAGCGATACCCAAAGCGCGCGGCTGAGGGAAAAACGATGGGTGGCCGACATGTGGGGTCCACACGTAAGCGCCGCGAGCGGAACACGAAGAGGATAAGGGTGGCGGCTACTGCGGAGCCGACGGGCGCCGATGGGCCTAGGGTTTAGGTTAGTTGGGCCAGGGGAATTTGGCCCGCGTCGGCTTTGTCTTTTTTTTTTCTTTCTATTTCTATTTTCAAATCCAAGTTAGATTCAAATTCAAATCTGTGCTGGAATACACAAGGTCCTGCATGGATGCAAAAGTGGAATATTTATTTATTATCTTATTTTATTGTTTATGCTTCTAGATGTAATATTGGTGAGAGAAATATTTATTTAATTAAATAGGAAAACTTCCTATTATTTATTTTTATGAGATCTGAAAGTATAATCTAAATTTTATAAGTCAAATTTAAATCTGAGTCATTAAACCCCCAATATTATTTTTTTTATTTGTTTATTCATTATATTTTTTATATCAATTTTGGGCTTTACACTCGATCTCCGAACGACCGCAGAACCACAATCAGAGCTAATCCACATAATGCAAGGCAGCCATACTGGAACTTGCAAGGCACGAACTAGTGGATCCCAGAGGAATTGTGGTAGAACCTCCTAAGTTCTTGGGCCCACATGCATCTGTCGTCGTCTCAAAGACCTCAGACGGCTATGCATGTGCACCAAATAACTTAACATGATCCGTACGAGTGTCCCAAGGACCCCAGATAAACCACTTATAACTAGGATTCACAAGATTAAGTAAACACAAATCACACACCCACATTTGTAGTGGAAATTCTTTATTACAACATGTTACAAGTTACAACAAGTTTACGTTATATTTATCGGAGTGATTACAAAATTGATTCAAAAAATATACTTTGTAACGTTATAAAATATTTGTAAGTTCGAAATATATGCTAGCTTATATGACAATCCTCATAAAGAATTTAGAAGAGCTACTTAGACCTATAAGAAGCTCGAGCCCACCAGCACTTAGCACCATCAACAACAACACAAATCTAGTACCTACAACAACATGGGTTCAAAAAACCTAAGTACAAAGTATACTTTCGCAATTCTTACCCGACTAAGGAAAAAGACTCTCAAGGATATGCTGGATTTGGGAATCAAGGTAAGGCTTTAGCAAAAATTGAGCTTACTCATTTGTAGAAATAAGCATCTAATAGTGGATCCTTACTTTCAACGTTTTAATGCTGGATTAAGTGTTATTTGACCTTGTTCGCATCTAGTCTAATTTCATCATTACATTAATCAATACAACATTATTTTTACTCATTGTGATTCCATCCATGAACTAGATTGCAGGTCAGTGATCAAGTATCCATTATCCGAGGATATAACGGCGATTCAAATTGATTTACCAAGCAGGAGATCCCTAACCACATGACATATGTAGCACTCAATCCTTGCATATGCCAACCCGCCCTTGCTATCTCAAGACCAGACTGGGTTCACGCCAACCGAGAGCACAGTTACTCCATCGTCCAGCCTCTTGCCACGGAGGTTACACGCTACTCTCGCCATCTCTCCACTCCCATTGTGTGGTAGCCTTTCTGGTATTGGTCAAGCTGAGATTAGGCTTACCCTATCCATACTATGGCATGTGGCTAGTTAATATAGTCCTCGATAATCAAGACTACATTCGCTATAATCCTTAATCAACCTGGGCAGAACATCACCTGTTCCTAGCCCAATCTCGATTTAAGTACTTTCATCCTTAGGACTTATTTGTGTACCTTAGGATGATTAAAACATCACATGGAACTTTGCATTAGATCTCCCCATGATCCTGGTGAAATATTCTTGTAGGTGGAGCCATCCTTCCTCAGGATAAACCCTAAGCTAGGCATTATTGCAAGGACAAATTCTATCTACAAGATTTACTTCTATGCAGGGCTAAGCTATTTTGTAAACAATATTTGATACTTCCAAAGAAGTATCTATAAAAGGAATGGATCTCAAGGTAGTCAATGCATCAAATAGTTCCAAGCAACTCCTATAAACTTAATGCACATTTCACTAGACTTAAAGTATATAAAAGTCATTTAAAAATACAAGGAAGTGGCAAATGCACTGGGGCTTGCCTAGGATAACACTAGGTTAGTGTTTGATAGACGACGATCCCTTGGCGATCAGCTTTTGTTCTGACACTCGCTTAGTCCATCCATCTTTAGGCTCATCGCCCGACATCGTCTTGTGGGTTGTTTTGATCCACGCCCTTTGCTTCGCATGATTCTCAGCTAGCGTACCTAATGAGACGCTTGATGCATTTGAATGAACATTCAGAGGAATGGCGCAAAATATTACAATGTTACTCAATAAAGAATTAACCACTCAATGGTGATGCATTACAACACTCGTAAGTAAACGGTGGTTATCGACACATGACTAAGCACAATATTCACGTTTTTCTAGTTTGATCAGATCTAACTCAAACATCAAGGAACAATAAACTATATGCATGTCAACTCTCCTTAACTAAAGCATAACACCGAAGACTAACAACAATAATTCATCAACCTAAATGCCTCAAGCATTTGTATATCTTCTACCACTGTGTTTCTCGGATTTCAACTAAAATCGGCTCACCGACGCTACTCGTTTCCAAATAATTTGGGCTACAACAAACATTTATCCAAGACTATTGACTTAAGTGATCAACATTCGTCTATGACACTTAGTCGATTAACAACATAAATACGACACTAGTAAAGCAATTCACCACTTCACCACTACCATTCAAGTAGAAATTGTCGGCTAGCTGATTAAAATCCCAAACCTATCCTTCACATAACCGACGAACTGACGAATACTAGAGGATGCGATTAATTCAACATGTAACGCTCTTGCTAAAAATATGAGAATCATCGCAACCTACATATCTATCAATCCATTCATTAAAACAAAATAATAGAAGTAGCGAATCAGCTCACCATAATCAACTCGACTCAATATTTGCAAGAACGACAAAAGTCTCCGATTGAAGTCTTCGATCGAACACCTGGCGAGCTTCGATATGAAATTTCATATTTCTACACGATCCAGCTCCTTTCTTCAACTAATCACGCTACTGTGATTCACGTTCACAACCACTACGTCCAAATCAATATCAATGGCCATAGTCGACCACCAACTAGAAACACATGACATAACTCCTATTTCGAAGTCTATAATAGCAACCCATTAATCTAGTTAACTAGTAGAAACAACAAAATCATGTACCACTAATAAATCCCACTCGAATCCACGAAATCGATAACGAATCCTAGTTCAATTATTCTGTCGAACATCTAGTGGGCGTCACTTTGGGGCTTTCTCTATTCAAAGCTAGCGATTTCTTTCCTCTAAATTCACACATACAAACACACATAATTGTGCATCATGGAACAAGTATGGGTAGGGAAAAGAACAGCTCACACCTTTTTTTATTATGGAAACAAAATGTTCCAGCCTTTTGCAATATCTTGCATACGACCTTACAAATCGAAAAAGACAACCATCCATCATAAACATTCTCAGAAGGAAAACATCAACAAATCAATCTGCTTCTAATCTAGCGTTGGACCTCCATCCATGGCTTGCAAAGATCTTCATAGCCACCACCTCTAAGGATCGACATACCGCAAGGACCTCGTGTTGAGGTTGTTCTTTCTACAACAATCTCTAGAATCTAAGCCAGTATGTTGCCCTGAAAAGAAACTGCATGTAATACCCATGTTGTAGGCCATAGAAAACAGGGATAATACTCTTGAGTATATTGTTTCTACATACTATCATATGAGCACACTCACTTTAAAAGAAAATAACCAACAAAAGACACATGAACAACTTATGCATCATGTTGGGTTTAATTTGCTTGTCATTTAACAATGATAACAATAATACAAATAAAAATATAATAATGAGTGGAGGATTTAAGTTAAAACCTAAAGTTAGAATTTGGAAATAAAATGGATGAGGAGAAAGAGATAAGGAATATAAAACTCACATAAATTATATATAGAATCATATATTCAAAAATAGTACCATAATTGTGCAACATAATCTGAGGATAAATTTTCCACATGATTTGAATTCAAATTGGAATTTAAGTTTGAATTTGGAAAGAAGGAAAAGAAAATAGAAAACAAAAAGAAAAGAAGAAAGAAAAAGGAAAACGTTGTCTGGGCCCAATTCCGCCTTCGGCCCCTTTCGGTTCCCCTGTGCGGCCTGGCCGAGTCGACACGCCGACAACTGGCCCTCGCTTGTCTGTCTCACGCGCTTGCGCTCATCTCATACACCGCTGACATGTGGGGCCACTACGGTAGTAGCTTCCTCGTCGTGGACTTCTCGCGTCGGCGCAACCGAATCCGCGAGCCGCGTGGCCCTCGCCGCGATACCCTAGGATCCGTAAGCCTCTGCAGCTGCGCCTGCTCTTATAATGGAGGTTTAGCTTCCTTCGGTCGCTCCCGATGCGCTCCATAATGCCAAGGAAAAGCCACCACTATCTGTCTTGCCGTGGGGGCAAAGTCGTGCGCCGTTGTCGCATCCTCGCCACTCTACGCCTAATAATCACGGGTGGAGCTCAATCGCAGCCGGGGAATCCTATGCAGTGGTGTCTCGGTGCATCGTGTGCGGTGAATCGTCATAATTTTGTGCCGGCTCCCAGCCGGAGTTGGAGATCCGCTGCTCACCGTGGCCAGGGCTTTCTGCGGCGCACTGTGGGGTACGTATACGTTCATCGCATTCACCTTGCTTAGGGCATCGTGTAGGGCTTCTCGGATCAGAGCTTTGTGCACGAGGTTGAGCTTTGGGGTGTCTTGGCCATGGCGCCGCCGCGCTAGGTGACCGCGCCGCTGGTGGGTTGGTCGGGCGTGGGCAGTGAAGGGAGTTCCTCCGTCCGATCTTGCATGGGCGGTCTAGATTAGATGGGGATCGTTGAGTGATTTGGACCATTGATCTGGCCATGGTCGGCTAAGATTAAACCAACCGTACCCCCTCGCTAAATTGAATCTATGCCGTCGACCTTAGATCTAACGGGTCTAGGTGAATCAGTAGAGTTTTAAAGCCGCGCCGTTGATCATTGATCGAACGGCTACGGTGTCGTACCGTTTCGTCGCGTGGGCAGTCTAATCTGGTGTGTCCGAAGTAAATCGGATGACCAGGGTTACTTGCAGGGTTGACAGACGTCGGATCTAATTTGTGTCGTCCGGTGTTGATCCGACGACCCATCTCCACTGATACCTCTTCGCTGAGCCCTTTTACAAATGGGTCCCTGTACTTAGTAAAAATAGAACCCGCCGTCCACCACGGGATAACCATGAGTCTTAGCACTTTTTATAAAGTAGCCCCCGGGCTTCTCGGTATTTTGCGCGCAATTTAGGAAATAGAGAAAACAGAGAAATAATTATGGAAATTGATTTTCAATACAAAAATAATTCCAGAAACTTGTGAAATTCATATTTAATTCATTTTATCTCCAAATTGACCCATTCCAGTTGCAATAATTTTTTATTAATATTGTCTATCAACTAGTAACATTGTTTAGCCATGAAGCTTGAATTAAAATTATTCATTTGAATTAATATATTCTAAGTGTTTAATAACTTCAAAAATTCATAACTTAATATCTGTAACTCCGAATTTAGTTATTCTTGTTCCTACGATCTCGTTACACCGTGTAGATTATTATCATGCATTCTATTCTATTGTGTGATGTTAATTTTTGCTATACTATGTATGTTTGTATTGATGCGAGTAGACGAGCAAACAACAGAGGATTTAGGGGTTCAGCAGGTGGAGACTGCTGATCAGGAGCTCGTTGAAAGCAAGTTGTGTCATTGATCAATTCTTTTTACCCAGTCATGTTCTTATAAATCATAATGATCTACATAGGTTAATTTTGATGGGACCCTTTAGGTTACCCTAGTTTGACTATTTTATACCTTGATTCCACTGAACTTTTTGGGTAGTACTTGCTATTGCTTTATGTGGTTTTGGGTATGGAGATATACGTTATTCATGATCACACTTTTATTATCAGCTTGTTATTTACTGTTCATGATAAGATCATTATGTTAATTGGAACATGGAGCGGCCAACCGAGAAAATAGTGCTACCATAAGGGTGGTATGGGACGCCCTTGGCTGACTAACTAGGAAAGCTATTGGAGGACTACCTTACCCGAAAGAGGCAAGGGAAGTAGGGGAGTGGTCAGTGTAGGGAGGTCCTTGGGTTGACTTTGCTGCGATGGCGGTCAGGCGAGGGGTCCCTGCATTGAAGCTTCCTAGAAACTGTAGCAGGTTTTCTGAAGCTAGTGGAAACTTTATAAAGGCCTCGTAGTGTTACCCTGCCTCTATGGAGGAACCGCCCGAATTATTCCAACTTAAGTGCCCAAGTTGCAGCCTTAAAGGCAGCAACACACTTAAACCGGAATAACCCATCAGTCCCTTGGATCTAGTCCGACAAGGCCACTTATCCAGGATCGAATACCACTAGCTCACTCGAAGGTGAGGCACAGAGAAATACAATAAAGCATAATACCGTAAATTAATAAAGTATCAATAGTGATTACATTAGCGGAGTTTCAGAAATAATAACCATAAATTTTAATGCAGTGGAAATAACTAACGAAGAAAACCGAGTAACATGGCGAAGGCTGGCCACGCTACTCCTCCTGGTCCTCTCCTGCGGAAGCAGTAACCCTCTCGACCATCTATCCCGGTGGCAGGGATGAAGGCCAAGTCATACCATCAACCAAATCAAGTAAGTACCTGCAAAAATGAGGCCACAAGCAAGGCTGAGTATACTAATACTCAGCTAGAGTTACCCGGTGTGAAGAGTCTATTCCTCACCTCTAGACATGCAGTTGTTTGGCTGAGGGTTTTGGTTTGCCAAAAGCACTAGCTGAATCTAAAAACAAATTTTAGCTTTTCAAGTTTTAGTGTAATCCTTTAGAGTAGATGAGTACCTAGCTATTCATACATGGTATCAAACATTATTGCAATCAACATCTTTTGCCAGTCACCTCATTTCCACTTATTACTCAATACAGTACAATGGATCAAGCAGTCTCATTAGCTGTGAGAAGCAGACGATTCGAATCGAGTTTTTAACCTTGCAAGGTAAACCTAAACACACGACATGAAGAGGCACTCCGTCCCCACACACATCAACCGTCCCCATCGATTCCCTAGCAACAGAAAGAGGCCCACCGCCTTGGTGTACAATGCCGCACTGACCCCGACTGCCGTCGTGCAGTGACCGCACTTGTACCCACCATAACCGGAATGGGAGACCACGTCTCAGGTCGCGTGAGGAGATCAATCCGCGGGCAGGTTCACTCAGGTACTAGGCTTGCCGATTTACCATATTTCTCGGCATGTGTTTAGTACGTTCAAACGCTTGACACAGGTATCCGCACGTTAATCCTTATTCCAATTTCGTCTCGTAGACAACGCATCCCCATGGATCCATGTACAGAGACCATCATCATTCCGATATAAAAATGGATACAACCAATTCCTGACCTCGCACGAGTGCTAGAAAAATCACTCGACTTCTACTGAGATCCCTAATTAGCAAAGCAGCTACTCAACCTAGCATACTAGTATCCCGCTCAAAAGGAATCCTGAGTTCATGCAACTAGGGTTTTAGGCAACTCCTACACTTAAGTGCACAGTACAAGCCTACAAACATTAAGTGCGGTAAAATAGCATATATATAAACGGTTATGCATAAACCGGGGCTTGCCTTGAATTTAACACTTAGATAGTGTTTGGTGGGTGGCACTCGCTTGGCGAGCATCCACTAGATAAGTCCATCATTCTTCAGGTCGTCCACCAACTGCATCTTGTGGTTGGTACCACATCACGTGCACGCTCATCATCTCTCGGTCCTAAATGAGATGCAAGATACATATGTATGAATATAATGAAATAACACAAGATACTTTAAGTACATGCTAGCGAATTAAACACTAAGTAGCGAGACATCATAAGCAACCACACACACTAGGTTAGCTAGCTACATATCATCGAGCGCACAACATTAACACCACTAAAAGACGACAAATATTTTGTATATTTACGCAACACAAATACGACCCTATAAGTACGAGCATTTATTTAATTTGCTACAACTTTTCATTAGTTCTTCTATTTATCACACAAAAGCATCCCAAGCACAAGTTCAACAGAGGAGGAATTCCTATCCACAACCAACTACTCAAGCAAGCACATTAATCATGGAACGCATGTTAACCTAAGTTTAGACATTACAAGTCTATGTCCGTTAAGTGCTAACTAAGCATTTTTAGCCAAAAGGGTGAACTCAACCATCAAATGGGCACTTGCAGATTTTTGGACAGCAATACAGCAGTTACTTGTTTTAATCATAACTTTTCAAATATTAATCCAAAAATAGCAAACTAGGACTTTCTGGAAAGTTTAAAAAGTGCTCTACAACTTTGGTATTGTCATCACAATATGATTCAACACTTAGCAAGGTCAAAACGTGCTAATACAACAGCTCTGTCCAGATTTGGACAGATTCAGACTTGCAACTTCAAAAATTCACAACTAAAGATTCAGACATCCAAACAAAGTGATCTTAGACTTTTTGGAAATCTAATTAAATGTTCTACAAATTATTTATAAACATCCCTGGCTGGTATAATATGTATTAAGGGTAAAATACACTATGAAGGTTGTGCTGTCCAGAACTGGACAGATTCAGTCTTCACATTTTAAACATCCATAACTTAATCTTCAGACCACCAAAAAGAGTGATCCAAGACTTTTTTGGAAAGCTTGGCAAAAGCACTATATAACTTTTACAATCACCAAGAAGTGATTCCAGGTTTAATCAAATCAAACATTATAGTTTTCGAAATCTATTCTGACAGTAGACAGAACAGAACACAACAACCAGTTTGTAAAATTCATAACTCTTAAACTATCAGGCCTATGGTTATGAAATTTTAAAAAAAGCAAGATAAGAAAAGCATCTACAACTTTCTTATAACGATCGTGAACTGATTGTAACATTAAATTAAGGAAACAATGCAGTTTCTGAAATCTGTACAGAAATTTGACAGGTTCAGTTACTGAATTTGTGAAAAGCACAACTTCTAAACGATCAGACTTATGGCTGTCAAATTTTAACACGAGTAAGATAATAAAGTTACCTACAACTTTTCTGTATGGATTTGCTACAGAAAACATGATTTAGTTCATCAAACATACAACACGAGGAAATCACTGCGTGCAGTCCAAAACAGCAACCAATAATTTTCAGCTTCTATTTACTTCAAAAATCGTTGTGTTTTAGGGACTTGACTTACTCTAACTTATATCAAGGCATATTCAAGCATAGTCACACAATAGATGACGTGATGGCTACGTAGTTATGCCATCACTTCATGTCACACCCGGATTTTAGGGGTCCGAAACCCGGGCGCGAACATAATCACCAGGTGTACTGGGACCAAGTCTCACACATATGATGAATCATGACACAGGATCGAATGTCACATCTTTATTACATAACAGGAGTTCTATACAAAATAAGTAAATAATTACATTATAAGGAGACAACGGTCCAGCAACCCAAAGTTGACTGGGAGACGACGACCTAGACCACTCACGAACTCATCACAGCATCCTCCACGCGCCTCATCCGGTGGTACCTGCTCTTGACCTGTGGGGGGGTGTGAGACAGCAAGAGTGAGCTCACATACGTTCATCGCTCAACAAGTTGTGGGGAATAATGTGCATGAACTCGCCAAAGATGGGAGCTCACGTGAAGTGTAAGGCTTACCAAAGAGGATGGTTGAAGCTGAGCATTGCTTTTAAAGTTGGTCAAAATTTTATTAGCAATTACTAAGTATAAGTAAATACCAACCCAATTAAATAATAGAACAGAAGTAACAACATCACCTGCGATGCAATGCATATGACAGATTGAATTTAAGTTCCATAATTTAATCATGTGAGGGTCCGAGCTGCTCTTGACCGTGAGCACGGCTAGTATACCAGTTTTACACTCTGCAGAGGTGGCGCATCTTTACCCACAAGTCATGTTACCCATCTGCCAAGGGATCGCGACTTCCCATACACCTCTACCGAGGAGGCGAGGCAGGGTAACACTACGAGGCCTTTACAAAGTTCCACTAGCTTCAGAAAACCCGCTACAGTTTATAGGAAGCTCCAATGCAGGAATTCCCTTGCAGGACCGCCATCGCAGCAAAATCCTCCCGAGGGTCTCCCTACACTGACCACTCCCCTACTGCCCTTGCCCCTTTCGGGTAAGATAGTCCTCCACTAGCTTTCCTAATTAATCAGCCAAGGGCGTCCCATTATACCCTTGTGGTAGCACTGTTTTCCCGGGTGGTCGCTCCATGTTCCAATTAACATAATGATCTTATCATGAACGATAAATAACAACGGATAATAAAAGTATAATCATGAGTAATGTATCTTCATACCCAAAACCACATAAAGCACTAGCAAGTACTACCCAAAAAGTTCAGTGGTAACAAGGTATAAAGATAATCAAACTAGGGTAACCTATTGGGTCCCATCACAATTAACCTATGCAGATCATTATGATTAATTAGAACATGGCTGGGTAAAAAGAGGTGATCAAGGGCACAACTTGCCTGGGACTTGAGATTCCAGGTACCAACTTGCTCTTCAGATAACTCGTACCTCGCACTAGTCGTAGCAATACAAACAAACAGTGTATAGATAAAATTAACATTACACCAAACATGTAAATAAAATACAAAATATTAATCTAGACATTAAAATAAGATCATAGGAACTGGAATCATTAAATTTGGAGTTATATATTTTAAGTTATGAATTTCCAAAGGTTGTATGTATTTAATACAAGATTAAGTACTAGATAAATTTTAATGTGCCTTTCATGCCAAAACAGAGGCACTAATGGATAGAAAATATTATTACAAAATTTTAGAAATTGGAATGGTTCAATTTGGACAAAAAATGGAATTTCTATGAATTTTACAAGTTTCTAGATTTGTTTTTGTATTAAAAATGAATTTCTATAATTATTTCTCTGTTTTTAAACATCTCGGGACTGGGCCTCAAATACAGAAAACAGCAGGGGCTTCCACGAAAAATGTCCTAAGACTCAGACTGACACTGCTGCGGACTGCGGGTTCTATTTCAAAAAGTACAGGGTCTCATTAACAAAAAGTCTCCGCGAAGGGGTATCGCGGATCCAGGGCCGTTGGATAGAAACCAAGGGTCCAGATTAGAGTTTTACTCATCTCAATCGGTATGCGACTGCAGCGGTCGGATCCAGCACCTACGGTCTAGATTTTTATAATCGCGAGATGCAACCATGGCCCTAGATCTCGCAATCCACGGTCGCGGTTATGATCCTACGTAGATGTGAACCGGTATCTACACGGTCGAATCGTAACCCTTCGCTTACGATCTGACGGCCAACGATGACCGCCCAAAAGGGGGTCGCTGGATACGGCGGCGGCAACACCCAGCGGCGGCGCCATGGCCGGAGAGGCCAAACCGAGCCCTAGTGAGCTATTGCGCAATCAAAACAATGCTACCAGCTAAGGAGAGGTCGGTGAATATGCTGAGAAGGCTCTCACCGACGAAGGCGCTACGATGGTGTCGGTCCACGGGAGGAGGCGGATCTGTGGCGGCGAAACTTCTCCGTCGAGGAATTCCCGCGTTCCCGGGCGTCGGTTCCGCGCGACGAAGCCACAGCACACCTCCACGTGAACAGGCGGAGCTTCTCGACCCGACACAAGGGCCTTGGCAGGTCTGCAGAGCGGTGGCGCAGTGGCTCCGGCAACCGGGCGCACACGAGCGAGGACGAGGAGGTCGCGAGGGCTCGACGGGTTGAATAGGAGCGAGGGGATAGCAGGGTCGTGGTGCGGAAGCCTTATAGGCAGGTCGCGACCCCAGAAATCGGCAAAGTCAGGTCAGCGCGCATCGTTCCGACCTTCACGGCGAGCTCCGCGGGTAGCGCGCGAGGTTGTTGATGACTTGCGGGCCCCGCGTGGAAGTGAGCGTGGTGAGCGAGAGGGAGAGGCCGCGACGCGGACCCACTGGTAAGCCAAACAAGGGGTGTGTGGCCGTGGGGTCGGTTGACTGGCGAGCGGGTCCCACGAGTCAGGGCTGTGCGCACGTGGGAGAAGCGGACTCGGGCGTAGGGAGTTGGCTGGGCCGGTTTCGGCCCACAACACAAGTTAGTCTTCTTCTTTTTTTTTCCCTATTCCTGCTTTTCCTTTTTATTCCTTTCAAAATTTCAATTCCTTATTTCAAATTCAAATCCAAAATAGAGTTTAAGTATTCAAAATTTTAATGCATACTTGAAAACAATTATGATGCCATAGATATATATATTTATTTTAATTGATTTATTTGTTTGCTAAATGTTTGAAATATGAGAAACACTCATATTGTTTTCTTTCTTTTTAGAAACAAAAGTATTTTGAATGTGGGATAAAAAGTAAAAGTTACTTCAAACTTGAATATTCATGTAAATAAATGCTTATGGTGCATTAGTCAATGAAATGCATAATCATTTAGTTGAATAATTTTTTTTCTATTATTCCTTTTCTAAAATATTTCTTGGTTTTCAAAAGTCAGTCCCAAATTTTCAACTCTCAAATATAAGTTGAGATATCTGGATTCACTATTTTATTCCTTCATATATTTATTTTATTATTATTTTTTTATACAAATTTTGGGCCTTACACTTCACCACACACTCCCAAGTAACAAAACAACTCTAACCGAACTTGGCATTTAGCCGATCGATTTCTAACCCATTTTCATACCACCACGACACGACATACCGAATACATTGAATGACTCGTTCACATTTCACATATATCTTTACCAAAACATTCCCACATCGCTTGCAACTTAACCTAAGCTTCCCTACACAATTACATGACATCTACTTAAATCACGAATATCATCATCACACGCCTTGCATTACAAATCTACTTGCCCACTCGAAAACATCTATTCGAAGTCATGAACACAACCATACACTATGTGTGACGTGAAATTTTATGAACGCCTAATGTGCATTGACTCGACTATAAACATAGGGGAAGCGATGACTACTTTGGCATGTCACCACCTCACACGCAAAATCATTCTTAATCGGACTAACCAATTTGAACGACTGTTCTTCCAATTATTATTATTATCATTTAACCACACGAACACAGTTACACGCCGCATACTAGTTTCTAACATGATTTTCACATAACTCGTAATTCAACTACTCACTAACAATAAATCACACACGACTACTACCACATCAACCGGTTAATTTATTTGGACACCACCTGCCTAGCGTACCACTAGTACCCCGCATTTTGACTCAAGCTCAATAATACATCCTTTGCACAAGCCTATATTTTTAACCCTACTCATTACATCAAACAACACAACACATTTGCTTACCAAAACGTGAATGCGACCTTGCCACTGCATATGACCAAAACATTTTATACCCACACATATTCAAACACCAATGTACACCACATCGACCAAAACATAATTAGACAAACTACCAATCGCACACATCAAACAACCTCTTGTTCTTCAACCGCAAATGTGATCCTACCAATGTGTATAGCCGAAACATTTTACACACATCCACACATATACATGCACTGCCTGACATCAACCAAATCATACGTATTGTAAACTATAAATCAATCAACCTGAACAAGTCGGGACTAGACGCATGTGCTGTCCACATGGCTCGGCATTTCGTCGAACGGGCAAGGCTCGAAGCGCGACATCGACGGCTAGCATGGGTTTCGACGATGTCGCGGATGGGGTTGCACAACACAACAAATACTCAGGGGGCATCACGGCGCACTGCTCACTGCGCAGCACCCCACCTAGACATCTCGTCGAACACTTGGCACGCGCACAGTGCTGGCAGCGAGGAAGCAAGATCGGCATAGGGTCTGCTCGTGGCGGGCTGCTGTTTTGTGGGGAAGAGAGGAGGAGCAGGGGCCTAAAGTTGGGCGGCATCGGCCTCTCACCATGGGTGGATCTCGGATGGGGGGATGATGACATGGGAGAGGAGGAGCCGAGCTCCCTGTTTGTTGCACGTCGTGGACAGCAGAGGGAGGAAGAAGACCGGCTGCTGCTGCGCGAGGGAGGAGCAGGGGGTGTCGGCATGGAGCAGGGTAACAGGGGCGCTGGCTTCTTGCTAGCCGTAGAGAAGGGGGAGGGGCGCAAGGGCAAGTGACCATGGGGAGGAGATAGCAGGGGCGCCGCGCCATGGCTGCTGGCCGAGCAGAGGCATCGGGGCCTCGGCATCTGCTGCTTGCTGCGTTTGCAGAAGAAGGCGTCATGGGGAGCTTTTGTAGGGGAGTTCGGCTAGGGGCAAGCAGGGAGCCGAGGGGGAGAAGGGCGTAGGGAGGTGGGGCTACTGTTGGGCGCCGGCTAGAGGTAGAAGAAGGGGCTCGCGCCCATGGAGCAGCTCCTGCGCGCTGAACAGAGGGTGGGAGAGCTGTGCGTGAGAGAGGAGGAAGAAGGCTATGGCGGCTGGACAAAAGATAGGGGTGGGAGTGCAAAATGCCTCCAATTGCAAGGAGAGGGCTCCTATTTATAGAAAATGGCTAGGGTTAGGGTTTCTTAGTGGGCTAGGCTGAACTTGGCCCAAAACACTCGGTCGGGCTGCACTAAATATTTTCCGGAATATAAATGCTCCTGCGGATTTCGTCTGTACGTAGAACAGAGTGAACTAGAGTCCGGACGAATAGACGATTGAGCGATTAACTCGACCTAGAGTTTGATTTGATTTCGCTCGGACAATAATTCCCTACGCATGATTCGAAAATAAATCGTCTTGAGATATGACCGACTTCCGGATTTATGATTGAAGGAGACAAGTCGTGACATTTTGAAATCGTCATCGATGTTGGTTTTTGAAATCGGATCGAACGCAGAGGTATTAAGCTGAGTCGGATAAGAATCTATTTGAAGACAGCGCATTGGAGATTCTGCTTTGAAATGTTCTCGCACACTATTTTAGAAACAAATGTTTCTCTCAAACTTTCGATCGGCTTTGGATTTTTAGTCGGAGAAGGCGAACCATGACATTTTAAAAAGCACTGTCGATGCGGGTTTTGAGTTCGGTTCGGACATAGAGATATTTGGCCGAGTCAGGTAAGAATTTATTAGAGGACGACATACTGAATATTCCGTTTGTGAGTACGGATCCGAATAAAATAGTCAGACATAGATCAAGTTCGAGGAATTAGACTCAGGCTCAGATCAAATAACAGCCGTCGAGAGTTTGATTTAATGAGCTTCAGATGAGATTTATAATTTGAGAATGACTTTCGAGTTTGCATTCGTTCTGAGAAATAAAAGTTTTAATAGGCTCCAAAATTGGTTGTTTCTCGCGATCGAATAACTCCGACTTCGGTGAGCTTCCATGAATAATCCTGATAAACAGAGATAGACACGATTGAGAAATAGGAAATTTTCACTGAGCATTCAAGTTAGGGACAAATCTCCCGACATAACACGAAACTAACACCTGGGGTGTCACAGCCTCACTTCCATGGTAGAGGTGTATGGGATTCATGACCCCTTGGCAAATGGGTTACATGACTTGTGGGTAAAGATGTGCAATCTGTGCAGAGTGTAAAACTGGTATACTAGCCGTGCTCACGGTCATGAGCAGCTCGGACCCTCACATGATTAATTTATGGAATTAAATTCAATTTGTCATTTGCATCGCATTGGGATTATTTATTATTACTTTTATTTATTATTACAATGGTTTGGTATTTACTTACACTTAATAACTGCTAATAAAATTTTGACCAACTTATAAAAGCAATGCTCAGCTTCAACCATTATTTTGTTGATCAACCTTACACTTCACATGAACTCCCACCTTTGGTGAGTTCATGCACATTATTCCCCACAACTTGTTGAGCTATGATCTTTTGTGAGCTTACTCTTGCGATATATAAACCCCCCTCAGGTGAAGAGCAGGTGGTCGAAGAGGAGCCACACAACAAGGAGTTCGACTTGATCTACGTGGCGTCTCCTAGTCAACTTTGTGGTGCCAAAGAAATAATATTTAGTTCGTTTTATATTTATCATTTATTTTGTAATACTTCCACTATGTAGTAAGTACATTTATGATATTTATGACATTTATCTCTATGCACTCTGTTCTTATATGTGTTGTTCTTCCTTGGCGCACATATGAGATGCACCCGACTTTATCCCTTAAATCCGGTTGTGACAGAAGTGATATCATAGGAATGTTGACTGCAGGACGAAACCTAGATAGATCTGGACAAAACCCTTACCTACTTACCTTACTCTGATTCTTTTTATACTTATCTTGATCCTGTCTCACCTTCTATTGTTCTACTCTGATTACTCTTACCTTTTCTATTCTAAGACAAGGAGGATTACACACTTTGGAATCCTACATTTATGACCCTTTTAAGAGATAGGAGACCTAAGACAAAATTAAAACTATTTTCTCTATTTAAAAATGTTGGTTGATTGTTCTGATGATAAATGTCTGAGTTGCTTCTTTGATTGATTGAAATATTATAGTTGGGTATCTTAGCATGTACCACCATAAGGTAATGTATTAGCTTTAGTAGGTGACACACTTAGCTAATAACATGTCTCGCAATTACTTGCCTTGCCTACAATTCTTTCTTTCTTACCATGTATTTCTAACCTAGGTGGTCAATACCAGGAAGGGAGGAGGAATTGATCTACCCCCAATCCATTCAACCGGAGGGTACTTAGACAACAACAACAACAAGTAGAGATGAATCCTCCGAATCCTCCACCAGCCGAAACTGATCCAGCAGTTGCAGCCCAGATGCGGATAATGCAATAGATGGCTGATACTATGGCGGATATGCATGCACAGATGCGGCAGGAATGCCAAGAGATGCACCAAGAGAGTGAAGAGATGCGTCAGGAGAGGTTGGGGCAACAGCAGCAAGTCCCACTGCCACCACCGCCACCACCACTTCCACCTCAGGACAAGCACCAGAAATTTATGAGCCACAAGCCACCTACCTTTGCCAGCTCACCAGATCCTCTACACACCGATGACTGGTTGAAGTCAGTGGAGAAAATGCTAAACATTGCTCAATGCTCCGACCGGGAGAAGGTTCTCTATGCTTCTGGTCGTCTGACTGGTCCTGCTGCTGATTGGTGGGATTCTTATGTTGCTGCTGACACTATTACTTGGGCGGAATTAACCACACAGTTCAGAAACTACCACATTCCTGCTGGGCTGATGAAGATCAAAAAGAAGGAATTTCTGTCATTGAAGCAAGGCAATATGTCTGTCAGCGAGTATCGTGACAAATTCATTCAGCTCTCAAGATATGCTCCCGATGAGGTGGCTGATGATGAAAGAAAGCAGGAGCACTTCACAGAAGGACTTAATGGGCCACTACTGTATGCATTGGTTGCTCATACCTTCCCATCATTTCAGATGCTACTTGATGAAGATCTAGCTATTGAACACAAGTGTGTTCAACTGGGAGACTTGAAGAGGAAGGCCATTGCCTAGGGGCAGGGTAGTAGCAGTATTCGCCCTCGCTACGTGCCGCCCCAGGGTACACCAGCTCGTCTAGGAGGAGGACCACGTCCAGCTCAGTACGCTCCACAGGGGACTCCACAGACAGCCCACACTCGTCAGGCTGCCCCCACTGGCACCCCGGCGAGGCCTATAGGACAGCAGACAGGCCCTACATGCTTCAAGTGCAGTCAGATTGTGCACTATGCTAATGCTTGTCCGGTGGGGAATTCCAGTGCACCAGCTCAGAACAAACAACAAACTCCTGGCAAGGGATTCAGCATTGCCAGGGTTAACCAAGTCAGTGCTGAGGCCACTGCTGACGGTGCAAACATCGCTATCGGTATGTTTTACATTAATGCAATTCCAACAGCATTATTATTTGATTTTGGAGCTACGCATTTGTTTATGTCTGCTCGATTTGCAACCACCAATGAATTACCACTACAAAATATGAAAACACCTATGGTAGTAATTACACCTAAAGAACCTGTTGAAGCAAACTATATGACACAAAGATTAACACTAACAATTATGGGAAGGGAATTTTGGTCTACACCCATAGTATTAGAAGAATGCAGTATAGATCTGATCCTCGGGATGTCTTGGTTGAGGAAAGCAAAGGCAGTTATACACTGTGAAAAGGCAACCGTAGAACTCACCAGTTCCAAGGGAGAAAGATTTGAAGTAGAAATTACCATAACCGCCTCTACCAGACCTGTCATATTTCTAGTAGATGGAAAATTCGTGGGTATAAACATCCGTGTTGTTAGAGACTTTCCCGATGTCTTTCCTAAAGAGTTACCTGAAATGCCATCAGATAGGGAAGTCGAATTCGTCATTGATCTCTTACCTGGGACTGCTCCTATTTCTAAACGGCCTTACAGGATGTCCGTAGAAGAGTTAAAAGAACTTAAGAAACAGTTAACGGAGTTGCAGGAGGCAGGGTACATTCGTCCGAGTTCCTCACCTTGGGGAGCACCGGTACTATTTGTACAAAACAAAGATGGATCGTAAAGGATGTGTGTATTCTCTTAATGATGTTACTGTGAAGAATAAGTATCTGTTACCCAGCATTGAGGATTTATTCGATCAGATGAGAGGTGCTAGGGTATTCTCGAAGATTGATCTCCGATCGGGTTATCATCAAATGAAGATTAGGCCATCTGATATTCCCAAGACGGCTTTCTCAACCCGATATGGTTTATATGAATTCACAATTATGTCATTTGGACTAACTAATGCACCACACTATGCTTTGTGGTGCTTGAATGCTCTAGCAATGTATGGGAGTAAATGTGGGTAGCAAGACATTCAATATGGTGGGTGGAGGGGGTATAAATAGCCCTCACCCACCAACTAGCCGTTACCAACCCTGGCTGCGCATGGGCGCATCGGACAGTCCGGTGCGCCATCGGTGCGCCAACGGTCACTTCCAATGGCTAGTTCTGATAGCTAGCCGTTGGGCAGTTGGCACACCGGATACTGAACAGTCATTGTCCGGTGTGCCAGCTAAAATTTGATTTTTGAACTCTGCGCTCTCGAGTTTCTGGTGGGGGAAAGGGTCTTCCCCGGGCCAGGCTGGCCCTACTGACAGAGGGCGCACCGGACAGTCCGGTGCACACCAGACAGTCCGATGCCCCTAGGCCAGAAATCCTAAGTCTTGTTTTCTTCTAATTTTCAAATCAGTTTTCATTCTAACTCGTGAGTGTGTTCTAGAGTGACATTTAGCACTATATGTGAGTGTGAATATGCACCAACACTACACTAGAACTCTCTTGGTCAAACTACTCATTGACAACCCCTCTTTATAGTACGGCTAAAACAAAATAAAAGACATAACTCTATACCGAGTGTCTGCAACTCCTTAACACTCGGAATACGAAGACCTTCATCTTTTGTTTCGTCGTTTCAGCCATCGCTTCAAGTTCTTATCTTAGGTACTATTGTAGTACATCTTCCTGTAATGCGACCTAACTTACCATTTGTCTCTGCAAAACACACGTAAGTCACATATAGGTTACGTTGTCATTAATCACTAAAACCAACCAGGGCCTAGATGCTTTCAATCTCCCCCTTTTTGGTGATTGATGACAACCCTACAAGAGTGTGAGAGTAGTTTGTTTGAAATTTCTGTCAATAGAGAAGATGATTAGTTATACTCAATAATTTTGACAGAAAGAGCGTGTAAAATAATAATAAGTATAGGCGCATACACAATGTAAGTTTCTTGTTCATATAAGAATAAAATGAAATCGATGAACAAAAACTAAAAGACTGGTGATAACATATTAGGTGAAAACACAATACACGCAATCAAAATAAGCATCGAGAGCATATTATAGAGATGTGAGTTAAAGCGTCATACAAAAGTGGAGCAAGTACAAAAAGTATCAAGCACATATATTACATCAAAATACACAAGACACTCAACTTACTCCCTAACTCGCCCTAGCTCTCACAACTCTCATATCTCTCCCCCTTTGGCATCAAACACCAAAAGGGTAATCCAAACCTATAGCCCAGAGGAGGAAGGAGGAGGTGGGGGCGCATCCGATCGCGGTCGTGGCAGAAGTGCAAACACAAGCTGGGGGTCAGAGTCAGTCTCGGATCCAGGATCTGCCGTTGAAGCTGGAGCTGGTACTGACTCGAACTGAGGCTGCGCTGCAGCAGCCGCCGGAGCTGAAGTGGTCACGGACACCGCCACAGCAGCAGTGGTAACAACAGCCGCTGGTGGCACTGACGGCTGAGCACTGACAGATCCGATGACTGGCGACAAGAAATCCAATGTGACCGACCGGAGCAGAGAGGGAGAAGGACCGAACGAAGGTAGTGGCGGTCCTGCCTGAATGGCTGGCATAATCACTGCCTGAAGAGCTAGAGGAGGTGCAGACTGAACAGGAGGGAGCTGAACACCGGTATGCTGAAAAATGTGAGTCATGAAGGCCCGGTGCTCAGCCATGTCTGCCAAAAGGTGCTGCTGTAGAGTGTCCCGTCTGTCCTAAATCATTTGAAACATAGAGAGCATCCTCTCGGACATCTGCTGCTGGATCGCTACCTGTTGAGCCTGCTCGGCTGCCTGTCGAGCTTGCTCGGCTACCAGAAGAGTCTGCTGCTGTGTAAGAGACTAAAGTATCACAGCTAGAGCAGGGTCAACGGCAGGAGGGGCAGCACTGGAACTCCCTGCCTCGTGATCATGTGAGCGTGGAGGCACAGGAGGCGGTGGCGGGATCCCAAAATCATCATCATCATCATCAGGGACAGCTGTGCCCTGGGTCTCGAACTGGTGGAATGCCGCATCCTCAGCCTGAGTGTCTGGCACTGGATCTGGTACTAACACTAGGTCCTCAGGGGCTGGACGATAGGATCCAAACTGGAGGCATGAGGCCTCGAGGGTGCCCTGGAACTGAGGCGGCCAGATCAGCTACGCGAAGATGCAGCAAAGATAGTGCGCATACGGCAGCTGTCGGCGAGCACGAAGACCATCCAACATCGTGTCCTCGATCTCACAGATAAGAAAATAAACCACATCAAACTCTGAATGTGAGATCAAGGCACCAAGTAGCCAGAGCTGAATGTGGGTGGTGGCCTCTCTATAACCCATCCAGGGCAGTAGTGTCCGTCTCATCACCTGATATAAGTACTTTGCTGCAGAGGTGAAATCAGCTGGTGAGCGCCACGACCCATCTGTGAAAGGCGGTCTGAACAGGGCCACGACGTGAGCAGTGGCTGGAGCAACTCCGCCATGAGGGCATCGAGGAGGATCTGAAGTACCATAGCACAGACTGTGAAGGCGAGTCAACGACTCGGGAAATCCAAACAGCTAGCGTATCTGGCTGGCATGAATAGTGACATCCTATCGCTCAAAATAGAACCCCATCCACTGATGGTCCGGGTCTTTCCACACTAAAGCTTGAAATACTCCGACCCACTTCTCAACATATCTGTCGCTTGTAGTCAGTAGAGTGAGAAGTTCAGGCAGATAGGAGAGGTGCACCTCGGAATTCGCACCAGCTGCTAGCAGAAAAGCAGGTAGATCCAATAGCCAATGCACTCATAGGGCGATCTGCGCTGACAACTGAGCTCAAAAGAATGATTCCTGAATTCTGGTACTAAACAGATCTGCCGCTGCAGGGTCCCTCTGAGCAGGTAGCTAAGACTCCACGGGTACGTGCTTGAACCTACGTACCCGGGCTGCAGTGGCACGCTGAAGATCAATCAAACGAGGATTAGCGGCTAAAGGTCGCACCTCGATCTCGTCTCGCTCCCAGAAGCGGGCTGGTGGAATTGGTGGAGCGGAAATGGGAGCGGGAGGAGGAATAGTGGAAGCGGGAGTGGTGGAGGTGGTGGGTATGGCGGAAGTGGTGGATGGCTCGGGAGCGACTAGAGCTGGCGAAGTGGGAGGTGGAGTGGTAGCTGTGGCGGATGTAGAGGGAGTGGAGGAGCGAGGTCGAGACGCGAGGCGACGAACTCTATAAGCAATCTGGTCAGACGAGATCTGTAGCTGGCCACCTCGCTCTGCCTGCTCTGTTGTTGCTGCCACTGCAAGAGCTGCTCGGGCTGCTCTATCCAGACGCCGCTTCTTGCGGCCTTCCTACTGCTCTAAGTACACAGTCTTGCCCTTGACCTGCTTGACGGGGCGAGGAGGGTCCTCATCGTCTCCTCTCCCTGGCGCTGACACATTCTTCGTGCGCACCATCCTGACCTGAGTGTTACATAGGAGTGAGAGGATAATCACAAGAGATAGCAGAGGAAAAGATCATAACGAAGTGATAAGTACCTGGAAACCTCATGAGAGAGAGAGAGAGAATCTAGGCAGGACACGAGATGGGCTCACGAGCAGGCGAGATCACTAAAATGACAGAAGAGGTGAGCACGTATTAGTCACATAATCATAAGTATACGAAATGTGAATAAATACATACACAGAGAGTTATAACACAGAAACTGAGTGATTTGGAGATAGAGAGGTCAAACGACGCAAAAACGACGTTTGAGCGAGGAACAGTGCCATACGAGGTTTGAAATTTGAATTGAGGCATGAAATGACTTGGAATTGAGCCGATACTTCACGAGTAAGTATATATGAGTAAATATGAGTGAAGTGCGTGCTTGGTTTGAATTTAGGCGAAGAAAGTGAATTTGTGGCACTCGACTCGGAATCGATTGCTAGAAATGGGAATTTGTGGAAAACTGGTGTCTGGGATATCGGATTGGCGTGAAATTGGCAAATATGTTACTTGAGGTGTCATGAAGGTGCCTAAAAAATTTGGGATCGATTTGAGCAAATTTGAGTGGTTTGGGCATTTCACCGAGCAAGTGGCGTGCGGGGTTTTGACATATGGGTGAAATAGCTATTTGGGGGTTTAAATCCTCCAAAAAGGAGATGGATACCTACAGGGGGATACAAGGAGGCACTATGGCACACATTCATGCACTTGGATTCACAAATATTTGCACAGATTTGGTTTATTGAATCAAAGGGTGGAGTTTGGGACCTTCACTGGTGGAGAGAGCTATAGACAGAGAGAGAAGAGAGGAGGACCAGGACTGCTCACTAGGGGAGAAGTGGCGCACCTCGGCGAAGCAAAGTTGCCGGTGATCACCGCCGGCAAGCAGGAGAGGTGGAGATCGCCAGAGACTCACCAGAGAACAGACAGACCGAGAGAAGAACTAGAAAAAGGCTAACTCAGGCTCAGGCTGGAGAGAAAAAGTTTTTTAAAACGCATCATGGGCGCACCGGACAGTCTACAGTGCCTGTCCAGTACACACCAGACAGCGCACAACAGAAAGGGGATCTGCGTGCGCTTAGCTGGTGCACTGGACAGTGCACAGTGTAGTGTCCGGTGCACATCGGAATGTCCGGTGAGCCCAGACAGAGGGAAAATTTGAAATTCTTGAGATTTTCTATCTAATTTTGAACCAAACCAAATCCCAACTTATAAGCACACAAAAGAACACCTGTTGGGACAGGTATTGGTACCCTCATATATTTTCTCATAAGATTCAAAATATTTTGCCATAGGCTAGATAGTTTTTAGAGAAAATAGTCAAATGGTGAGATTTGAATTGCGGCTTTGCACTAGGGGTTTCATGAATGACTTGAGTTTTGAATACTCCCCCTAAGTGCAGTGCCGCATGCATATCTCAAGAACCAACAGTTGCAAAACTAAGACTTGTCAAGTTTGAGTCCGAGTTAAGCTTTTTCACTCGCTTTGTTGGCGGTTATCTTAACTAGGTTAGACAAGCCCTAGATGCAATACACGAAATTTAAATATGCAATGCAAGCTTGACAACACCATTTTGAGATTTTAAATGAAATTTCTGAGATCAAGAATGTTTAACTCATTCCTCAACATACAAAAGCGGGTTTTATCTAGTGGCTTTGTGAAAATGTCTGCTATTTGATCTTCCGATTTCACTCCTTCTAAAATAATGTCTCTTTTAGCAACATGACTCTAAGGAAGTGATGACGGATATCAATGTGCTTGGTGCGAGAGCATTGTACAGGATTATTAGCAATTTTAACAGCACTCTCATTGTCACACAACAAAGTACCTTTTCTAGAACTACACCATAGTCTAGAAGAGTTTGTTTCATATATAAAATCTGTGTGCAACAAGCACCCGCGGTAATGTATTCTGCTTCGGCGGTTAAAAGGCAACACTATTTTGCTTCTTGGATGTCCGTGATACTAGTGATCTCCCAAGCAAATGGCATCCCCTGGATGTACTTTTTCTATCAATTTTGCAGCCGGCATAATCCGAATCGGAATAGCCAATTAAATCAAAAGTAGCTCCTTTGGGATACCAAAGGCCAACGCTTGGGGTGTGCTTAAGATACTTAAGAATTCTTTTAACAACGCGAAGATGAGCTTTCTTAGGATTTGATTGAAATCTAGCACACATACAGACACTAAACATGATATTGGGCCTAGATGCGGTAAGGTACAATAAACTACCAATCATGGAACGATAGAGAGTTTGATCAACCGGGTTACCTCCCTCATCTAGGTCGAGATGTCCATTAGTTGGCACGGGTGTCTTGATTGGTTTGCACTTCTCCATGTTGAATCTTTTCAACAAGTCTTTGGTATACTTCTCTTTGTGAGAGGAAGTTACCATCTTTCATTTGCTTGACTTGAAAGCCGAGGAAGTACGTCAGCTCACCAATCATAGACATCTCGAACTCCTTCGACATCAACTCACCAAATTCCTTGCAATGATAATCATTCGTCGAGCCAAAGATTATATCATCAACATAAACTTGACAAATGAAAATATCACTGTTATGTTTCTTTGTGAATAAGGTTGTGTCGACGGTCCCAATCTTGAAGCCCTTTTCGATGAGGAAGTCGCGAAGACGCTCATACCAAGCCCTTGGAGCTTGCTTTAACCCATATAGCGCCTTGGACAACCTGTAAGCATGATTAGGATATCTAGGGTCTTCAAACCTAGGTGGTTGCTCAACATATATAAGTTCATTTATGAAGCCATTTAAAAATGCACTTGTCACATCCATTTGATAAGTTTTATATCATAGCATGATGCATATGCAAGTAGGATACAGATGGCTTCAAGTCGAGCAACCGGTGCAAAGGTCTCTCCAAAATCTAAGCCTTCAACTTGAGAGAAGCCCTTTGCAACAAGTCTTGCCTTGTTTCGCACAATCACGCCTTGATCATCTTGTTTGTTTCTGAACACCCATTTTGTTCCAATGATCCTTGCATCTTGTGGAGGCTTCTCCAGGGTCCAAACTTGGTTGCGGGTGAAGTTGTTTAGTTCTTCATGCATGGCATTCACCCAGTCTGGATCCTGCAGCGCCTCATCTATACATGTAGGTTCAACACAAGAAACAAAAGAGTGATGTTCAATAAATGAAGCATGTTTATGAGAATGAGTGATAACCCCTTGTGAAGGACTCCAAATGATTTGATCTTGTGGGTGTGCTTGAAGTAGTGATGAGTTTCTCCTATCAACCACTTGGGAAGAAGGTCTTGGAGCATCAACATCTTTGGCTTGTACCCTTGCTTGTTCATGAGAGACAAATATATTTTCATTTGCATGCCTCTCATCTTTTTCATCATCTTGTGGTACATTTGATGAAGAAGGTCTGTCAATGTTTTGCACCTCTTCTTCATCTTCTTTGGTTTTGATGGCTCCAATTGGCATGTTCTTCATGGCTTCCCTAAGTGGCTCATCACCTACATCATCAAGATTTTCAAGTGCTCCTTGGGGGCCATTAGTCTCATCAAACTCCACATCATATGTTTCTTCTACCACGCCGGTGGCATGATTGAATACTCGATATGCTTTGGATTTTGATGAATAACCAAGTAGAAAACCAATGTCACAACGTTTTTGAAACTTTCCTAGGTGATGGCGCTTCTTGTAGATGTAGCATTTGCATCTAAACACCCGAAAGAAGGAGACATCTGGCTTTTATCCATTTAGTAGTTCATAGGGAGTCTTCTCAAGTAGTCGGTGAGGAAATAGCATGTTTGATGCATAACATGCAGTGTTGACAGCTTCAACCCAAAACCTCTCTGATGTGTTATACTCATCAATCATTGTCCTTGCTAGAGTGATCAAGGTCATGTTCTTCCTTTCAACAACTCCATTTTGTTGAGGTGTATATGTTGCTGAAACTTCATGCTTGATCCCAATCTCATCACAATATTCATGTATGTTGGTGTTATCAAATTCTTTTCCATTGTCACTTCTAATCTTCTTGATCTTGCAATCAAATTCATTTTGAGCCTTCTTGGCAAACTTCTTGAATGTAGATGCAACTTCAGATTTATCATGGAGAAAGAACACCCAAGTGTATCTTGAAAAGTCATCAACTATAACCAGACAGTAGAGGTTGCCACCAGCACTTGCATAAGTTGTTGGTCCAAATAGATCCATGTGAAGCAGTTCCAGTGGCCTTGATGTTGACATGAAAGCTTTTGTAGGATGTGTGTTAGCAACTTGCTTTCCAGCTTGACATGCACTACAAGGCTTGTCATTTTCAAATACAACATCATTTAGTCCTCTAACCATGTCCTTCTTAAGTACTTTCTTGAGTGTGCTCATTCCAACATGTGCAAGCCTTCTATGCCATAGCCATCCAAGTGATGCTTTGGTAAAGAGGCAAGTTCTTAAGTTTGCATCTTCAGAGGTGAAATCCACTAAGTAGAGATTGATGTATCTAAATCCTTTGAACACCATTGACTCATCATCTATTTTTGATACAATAACCTCTTTAGGAGTGAATAAGCATTGAAGGTCAAGATCACAAAGTTGACCCACTGATAGTAAGTTGAAGCTCAAAGGTGCAACCAAGAGAACATTTGAAATTGAGAGATCATTTGAAATATCCACCTTGACAAGTCCTTGAACTTTTCCCTTTGAACTATCCCCAAAAGTGATTTTATCTTGTCCATCAACACTCTCATCAAGTGAGGTGAACATCCGTGGGTTGCCATTCATATGTTGAGTGCATCCACTGTTAATAACCCAATGACTCCCACAGGTCTTATAGTTCACCTACATCAACAGACAAATCAAGCTTGAATTTTGATGGCCCTATTTTGCATAGGACCAGTTACTTTCTCAATCAAAGACTTTGCAACCCAAATTTGTCTAGGTCTACTCTTGCTTGGTGGACCTAGGAATGTAACTTTGACTTTTCCATTTGCTACTTTTCTTAGAACATAATGGGCATTGAAAGCAAATGGTCTTGAGTGCTTTGGCAAGGGAGTTGGTGGTTTGGCTTTGCAGTTGTGGGCAAAATGACCTTCTTTTCCACACTCAAAGCATTTGATAGGCTTATGAGTCTGCTTTGGCTTGTATTGATTTGTAGCTTTCTTTTGCACAAAAGAGTTATATCCAATACCACTCTTGTTGTTTTTCATGACAGTGTTCATGAGCAATTCATTTTGGAGGTATTGGCCTTTGTTGAACTTTTGCACACTTGTGGCAAGATGTTCATTTTCACTCTTAAGTTTCTTGACCTCATTTCTAAGCCTTTCATTATCCACTGCCAATTCATTGTTGAAGTCATTGTTCTCAATGGCAACCTTTCCTCTAGTAGTTGCATCAGTCAAATATCTCTTCAATTTTTGGTTGTCTAATGTCAAGACTTCAACTTTTTCAGTCAGTTCATCATGAAGACTATTTTGATCATCTTGGCTCAAATCATCACATGAGGTTGCTACATCAATCTTAACAGCAGGGTTAATAGCCTCATGTGTATTGCAAGATAAAAACTCATTTGCAACAAGAAGATTATCATGATCAATTTTAATCTTTGTATAGTCTTCCTCAATTTTTACAAGTCTATCTTTCAACTCCCTATTTGCTTCATTTAATTTGTCACACTTATCCTTAGCATCTTTTAGGGAGGACTTAAGCTCACTTACAGTGGATGACATAGTTTTGTTTTCTTCTTTCATCTCATCACTAGCTTTTACAACTATGTCATATTTGGCAGTTAAAAATTCATTTTCATCTTTCAACTTATCACATTTAGCCTTTGACTTTCTAATGATTTGAGTGTATTCCTTAAGCAAGTCAGCTAATTCATCATAGGAAGGTGAAGCAAATTCATCATCACTGTCACTATCATTATCATCAATAATATCATTATCATCAATAATATCATTATCAATTTTTACCTTTTGTTCACCTTTAGCCATGAGGCATAGGTGAGAAGTCGAAGAGGGTGATGGTGGGGGTGAAGAGAAGTCCCCAGCGATGGTGGCAACTTTTTCATCATTTTCTTTTTCACTTAAAGAAGACCTGCTTCATGACTCAATGTCAGTGAGCCAGTCACCAACAATGTATGCCTTCCCATTTTTCTTTTTGTGGAACCTTTTGTGCTTCCCATCCTTCCTCTTGAAGGATTTCTTTTCCTTTTTCTCGTCATCACTGTCATCATCTTTCTTGCCCTTGAACTTGTTCTTCTTGGGCTTGTTGCATTGATGAGCAAGATGACCAAGCTCTCCACAATTGTAACAGTCCATTTCAAAGATGGGCTTTCTTTTACTGGAAAAGAACTTCTTTCTTGAGTCAAATTTGATGGCTTCTCTATTGAGCTTCTTTAACATTTTTGTGGTCTTTCTCACCATCAAAGCAATGTTAGCATCAAGATCATCATCACTTGAGGATTCCTCCTCAATTTGCACTTCAGCTTTTCCTTTCTTTTCTTGATTGGCTTTGAGAGCCAAGTCTTTTCTCTTGGAAGATGACTCATCTTTGTCATTTATGTGCATGTACATTTCATGAGCATTGATCTTTCCCAATATTTGTGTAGGAGTAGCAACTGAAAGATCCATCTGATGTAGCACTGTGACAATGTGTCCATATTTGTTAATTGGAAGGACACTGAGAATCTTCCTCACAACATCCGGTTGTGAGATTTGTGTAAGCTCCAAGCCATTTACTTCCTCTACAAGAATATTGAGACATAAGTACATAGCATTGGCATTTTCATTTGCAAGCATCTCAAAAGAATTTAATTTTCTCATAGCAATATGATATCTCTCCTCACGCTCACTTCTAGTCCCTTCATGTAGAGCACATATATTCATCCACAAATCATGAGCATTTCATGGTTTCTAACTCTATTAAAGACATCTTTGCAAAGGCCTCTAAAAAGAGTGTTTTTGGTCTTAGCATTCCATTTCTCATAGTTAAACTCTTCTCCTACAAGATTGGCGGGATCTCTAGGTTCGGGGAACCCTTGTGTGGCGGCTTTGTAGACACCAATGTCTATAGCCTCTAAATAATCTTCCATACGAATTTTCCAATATGGAAAATCGTCACCATAAAAAACGGGAGGAGGTCCATCCCCGCCGAACATCGCTACTCTAGCGGTTAAGCTAATCTAAGAGCAACAAGGTTCTAATACCAATTGAAAGGATCACGATGCCCAAGAGGGGGTGAATTGGGATTTTCTAAAAATAAACAATAATTAAACCCTAAGCAAGAGCCCAACTTCACCCCAACAACTAGCAATAAGATAATACTACTACAAATACAACAATACTAAGACAATGCTTCAACTACTTGCTAAACAAATACACAAGGTAAAATGCTTGAATTAAGTGCGGAATGTAAAGCAAAGTTTAAAAGACTCCTCCAATTTTTCTCGATGTATCGAAGAGTTGGCACTCTCCCCTAGTCCTCGTTGGAGCACCCGCTCAAGGGTATCGCTCCCCCTTGGTCCTCGCAAGAACCAAGTGCTCACTATGAGATGGTCCTTTGCGACTCCGACGCGGTGGATCTCTCATGATCGCTTACAATCTCGAGCCGGGTCACCAACAAGTCCTCCAAGGTGATCACCGAGCTCCCAACGCCACCAAGTCGTCTAGGTGATGTCGATCACCAAGAGTAACAAGCCATAGAATTTCACTTGATCAAGAGAAGTCTAATGCATGTGATGTGTGCTCTAGGTGGCTCTCGCTAGCACTAATGAGGTCCTAATGCGGGATTAAGATTTTCTAATCACCTCACTATGCTTTGTGGTGCTTGCAATGCTCTAGCAATGTATGGGAGTAAATGTGGGCAGCAAGACATTCAATATGGTGGGTGGAGGGGGTATAAATATTCCTCACCCACCAACTAGCCGTTACCAACCCTAGCTGCGCATGGGCGCACCGGACAGTCCGGTGTGCCACCGGTGCGCCAACGGTGCGCCAACGGTCACTTTCAATGGCTAGTTCTGACAGCTAGCCGTTGGGCAGTTGGCACACCGGACAGTCCAGTGTGTCGGCTAAAATTCGATTTCTGAATTCTGCGCTCTCGGGTTTCTGGTGGGGGAAAGGGTCTTCCCCGGGCCAGGCTGGCCCTACTGACAGAGGGCGCACCGGACAGTCCGATGCCCCTAGGCCAGAAACCCTAAGTCTTGTTTTCTTCTGATTTTCAAATCAGTTTTCGTTCTAACTCGTGAGTGTGTTCTAGAGTGACACTTAACACTATATGTGAGTGTGAATATGTACCAACATTACACTAGAACTCTCTTGGTCAAACTACTCATCGACAAACCCTCTTTATAGTATGGCTAAAACAAAATAAAAGACCTAACTCTATACCGAGTGTCTGCAACTCCTTGACACTCGGAATACGAAGACCTTCATCTTTTGTTTCGCCGTTTCAGTCGTCGCTTCAAGTTCTTATCTTAGGGATTGTTTTCACCCACTACAGGAATTCTACTGATTCCCGTCGGCCAGAGCGAAAGCCGATGGGAATAGACTAATTCCCGTCGGCCACCAAATAGCCGACGGGCATTATATTAATTCCCGTCGGCCCCGTCCCAAGCCCATGGAGATTAACTAATCCCCATCGGCCCTGTGTTCTGGCCGATGGGAATTAGTTGATTCCTGTCGGCCCCGTATTCTAGCTGATGGGGATTAATCTTTTTAGAGCCAGGCCGCAGACGCGCGGGCTCATTCCTTCTCCGTTCGCACAAACGGTCAAACTTCCGCCCCGAGCGTCGCCGTCCCTGCCCGACCGTCGCCCCTGCTCGACCGCCGCCCTGCCCGACTGCCACCCCTGCTCGAGCGCCGCCCTACCCGACCGCCGCCCCTGCCCGAGCGCCGCCGTCGAGGCCGCCCCCGCCCCCACCCGAGCCGCCCCGCCCGAGCCGCCGCCTGCCCGAGCGGCGCCCTGGCCGAGCGTCGCCGCCCTGCCCGAGGCCGCCCTACCCCCGAGGCCGCCCCGCCCGAGCGCCGCCGCCGCCCTACTCGAGCGCCACCGCCGCCGTCGGCCCGCCCCGGAGCGCCGCCACCGCCGCCCGAGTGCCACCACAAGCTCCCGAGCTCCTCGTACCCCGAGTGTCGTCGTCCCCAGCCCGCCGTCGTCCACCGTCCGCTCGTGCCCCGACGCGCCAGTCAGCCACTGAGGTATAATCCTATCTATATGTAAATAAGTATGTGATTATTTTCGTTAGTTTTTTGTGGCCAACGGGAGTTAACTTTCATGTGATTAGAGTTAGTTTAAAATTGTTAATTTATAGTGTTCTTAGTTTTCATATGACTTTATGCATTATTGAATGTAAATGCGAGTGCGATTGTTGAATGTAAATGCGAGTGCGATTGTTAAATTTGTGTATACATGCTTATTTTCGTCGGTTTTTTATGGCCGACGGGAGTTAACTTTTATGTGATTAGAGTTAGTTTAATATCACATGTGATTAGAGTGTGATTAGAGTTAGTTTAATATCACATGTGTGGCTTGATGTTAGGTAAGTATTAATTCTATTATTATAATAGATTTAACTTATGCTATTGAATTGTTGAATTTGATGTTATTTAATAATTAGATTTAACTTATAATATTAGGTTGTATGAATGTTTCGATATTGATAAATTTAATGTTATTTATGTATATATATAGTTATTTATGTATATATATAGTTTTACTACTTACCTATAGATGTATGTGTGACGTGTAGAAACGTGATTGTCTCACACACACTCTTTACTCGTACACACAGCCGCAATAATGGGTGATAGACGTGATTGGATGTATGAAGGTTTCAAGAAGGGTGGGTGTCACACAAGTGAATGGTTTGCCAAGACGCAGATATTTCTGGACCATGCAGCTGCTTTGTCACAAATAGATAATATTAGGTGTCCATGCAATAAATGTAGAAATATGACGAGCCACACCAAGAGGCAGGTCACACTACACCTGTGCTCACATGGTTTCGTGCCAGACTATAAGGTCTGGTATCTCCACGGTGAAGATGTTGAACGAGCAACAGAAGTAGAAGTTGATGATGGTGAAGATGATGTTGATAGGCTGGACCAGATGCTTGAGGATCTGCAGCCTGAACTGGCACCAAATCATCATGATTCACCTACACCGGAGGTTCAGAAGTTCTTCGACCTACTCAAAGCGTCAGAAGAGCCTCTTCACGGGCACACTGACGTGACCGTACTCGAATTCGTGACCCGGCTGATGTCAATCAAGTCCAAGTTTGCATTCTCAATTAATTGTTACAAGGAGCTTGTGGATTTGATTAGCGAGGTTCTTCCTACGGGTCATAAGATGCCCAAAGACATGTACCAGTCCAAGAAATTGCTTGAAGGTCTTGGTATGAAGTATGAGAAGATTGATGTTTGCCAAGACAACTGTATGCTTTTTTGGAAGGAACATGACAGAGAACAGAAATGCTTAAAATGTGGGAAGTCGAGGTACGTGGAGCTTGTAAATGAAGATGGGGAGAAGGTGGTGACAAAGGTTGCACATAAACAGTTTCGGTACATGCCTCTCACTCCTAGAGTGAAACGTTTGTTTCTCTCGAGGAAGACCGCTATGCACATGAGGTGGCATAAAGATTGTACGGACAGACAAGATGGGTTAATGGTGCACCCGTCAGATGGTGATGCATGGAAGGCTCTTGACAAATTTGATCCAGATTTTGCCAGCGATGCAAGAAACGTTCGTATCGGCTTGGCAACTGATGGTTTCACGCCGTTCAATATGACCGCTGCGTCGTATTCATGTTGGCATGTTATTGCCATACCGTACAACCTTCCACCTGCTCTTTGCATGAAATATGAGTTTATGTTCCTATGTCTTGTTATACCTGGGCCTGAGCATCCTGGCGTACGCCTCAATGTGATGCTTCAACCACTGATTGAAGAGTTAAAGAAGTTATGGCAAGGTGTGGAAGCCTATGACTGCTTCAAGAAGCAGAAATTCAATCTTCATGTTGCATATCTGTTCTCGATTCATGATTTTATGGCGTATGGTATTTTCTCTGGATGGAGCGTGCATGGTAGATTGACGTGTCCTTATTGTGCTAAAGATACAGATTGTTTTCGTCTTAGTGCTGGTGGCAAGATATGTTACTTTGATTGCCATAGATGTTTTCTACCCTTCAATCACCCCTTCAGAAGGCAGAGAAAGGAATTTAGGAAGGGCACCATTGTCACGAAGGGACCACCCAAGCGATGTAGTGGGATAGAAATTACAGAAGAGCATATGAAACTTGTCCTAGATGAGAGTGGGAAAAGGTATCAAGGTTTTGGTGAGGAGCATAACTGGACTCACATATGTGGCTTGTGGGAGCTTCCTTATGCTAAGTCATTGATTTTGATGCACAACATCGACGTCATGCATCAAGAGAGTAACTTTTGCCAAGCCCTCATAAATACATGCATGTATTTCCCTGATAAAACGAAAGACACTGACAAGGCACGCATGGACTTAGCAGTGATATGTGATCGTCCAACCCAAGTGCTTAGAGAAAACGGAGTGTTGGGGGCCTTCGGCTTCCGAAGGTCCTCAAAAACATGACTTGACAATGTTTTCCAAGTGAAATATGTGAACAGGTATCTTCGGACATCAGATTATGGGTATATAGGTGTCTGGTCAAGACGAAGCTTGAGTAGGACGGAAGGCGATCATGACGAAGGATAAGATGATCACGAAGCTATGCACAGAAAAGCTTTGGCATGACGGCAGAAAAGAGGAACCGACTTAAAGATGAAAAGCCAAATTAGACCTCGAAGAATTATTATAGAGTTATTGATAAATGTAAAGGGCATTAATGTAATTCTACACGGGCTGCGTCCCGCGCCTATAAATAGATGAACAGTACTCCCGTACTGTTCACGCTGATTTGGCATTCGCTTTTTACATCACGCTTGTACCTTTGCTTTCCGTCAATTCGAAGGTACATTTATAATTTGTTATTACAAATATGATAATGCAAATGAAAATGAATTGATGATAATATCTATATTATTATTTGTATTTCATGTATGAATTCTTTCTTATCATCTATCGAGTCTACGAAGGGTTTTTTCCTTCATAACCTTCGTCTGGAATTCATTATATCCGAAGGGACATAATGTTTTGAAGGACGAAGGACTTTAATATTTAACACTTTTCATGTTGCCTTGTTCTTAACTCTTAGCATTTGAGAATAAGTCCCCAACATTGGCGCCCACCTCCGGTGAACTCACATCCATTTTTTGAGTTTTGAACACCTTCGGCAAGCATCACCTTCGTCACGTCGCCGAAGAAAGCTTCAGCCACAAGGGCTGCCACTCTGCAGCCGCTGGATCCCAATTAGGATGTCCTTTCTCTTAGGGAGGCCCGAAGCCAGAAGAGAAAGGCCACCAGTCCAATGCCTCCGGAGGACGACTTGGATCAAGAAATCCAAAACTTGGAGATGCTCCACCAACAGGTTCAACGAAAGAAGGAAAAGATGGCTCGTCTAGCTGACCTACAGAGGCAGATAGATGAAGCTTCGGAAGAAGTTCGTCATCTTGCTCAAGATGACCAGAACCAAAGGCCTCCGCGTAGAGAGCTTCATCAGGAGGGCTTCTACAACGAGGACGACTGGTATGAAGATTTCCATCATAGAAATTTTGCTTTTGATGATGCTTCTCCTCTGTCAACAGAACTGCAGGCTACACTATGGCCCCAGTCTTACAAGCCACCCCAGCTCCCCATGTACGACGGTCATTCAGACCCGAAACAATTCATGATGAGCTATGAAGCAACCATATCTTCGTATGGTGGCAATACTGCAGTCATGTCAAAGTCTTTTGTCATGGCCGTCAAGATTGTTGCACAAACCTGGTACTCCTCTCTTCGGCCAGGAACAATCACCTCATGGCAAAAGCTGAAGGACATGTTGATAACCAGCTTCCAAGGGTTTCAGACGAAGCCGGTCACTGCTCAAGCTTTATTCCAGTGCACCCAGGACCACGAAGAATACCTTCAGGCGTATGTTCGAAGGTTCCTGCGTCTGAGGGCACAGGCACCAACAGTGCCCAATGAAATTGTCATTGAGGCCATGATTAAGGGACTTCGGCCGGGACCTTCAGCTCAATACTTTGTCAGGAAGCCTCCTCAAACTTTGGAGAAGCTGCTCCAGAAGATGGACGAGTATATTCGAGCTGACAATGACTTTCGCCAAAGAAGGGAGGAAGCATTCAGGTTCTCTGAAATGACCAGGGGCTTCGGAGGAAGACTCCATCCGAGGCACGTCAGGTCAATTCACAATTCTACTCAAAGTGATGGTAGGGGGAGTCAACAGCAAAGGCCACAGTACTCCTCGCAAGCTTCGGGGCAGCAGCAAAGTTCTTTCCGGCCGCCAGCGCCAAGGGGCAGAGGCGCCAGGGGCTTCGGAGGGAGATTTGGGGATCAACCAAGAAAAATTTACTGCTTATTCTGTGGTGAAGACAAGGGCCATACCACCAGGATGTGCCATGTTACCATCCAGAAGCAAAAGGAGATAGCAGAAGCTGCAGCACAACAGAGTCAGCCAAAGCAGGTCATGCATACTGCTTCGTATCATTCGCCTTACATTCCAGAATATGTAGGCAATCACCCTACAGCTTCTGTTGCTTCGGCAAGCCAACCCCAAGCATCTTGGCAACAGCCTCCACCGCCACCACCAACACAACGAGGTCAGCAGCCAGAAGGGAGTCAGCACACTCACCTCCAGCGGGACTTCAGAGAAGAGTCCGAAGCTCGCACAGTCAATAGCACTGTGCCAGAGTCGAAGCACATTTATTGACAAATATCCTACCTGGACAACAGCTTTTTTGCATTTTCGCATTCAATATTACTTTCTTTTTAATAAGGAACAATTATGGGAAGTTTAAGTGTTTTTTATCGTTTTTCAATCTCTTGTAACAGTTTCGCTTTTTACCATAATGAAAATATATCTTCTCCATAGGCTTGAGTTGCCGAAGCATAAGAATTTATGGTGGCACGGAGGACCTTCGAATTATCAAAAAATTGTTCTAAGAAACGCAGTGCAATTTCTTCGAAGCAGCAAAAAGTCGTTCCTAAGGGAGCGCAGTGTAAGTTTTCTGCTCAAAAGTCGTTCCGAAGGGAATGCAGAGCTTACAGCGAAAAATAAACGCTGATTCCGCTAAAAGTAAAAGGCGAAGAAGCTCCTAAGGGAGGCTTACATCGAAAAATAAGCGTTGATTCCGTTGAAAGTAAAAGGCGAAGAAGCTCCTAAGGGAGGCTTACAGCGAAAAATAAACGCTGATTCCACTGAAGTAAAAGGCGAAGAAGCTCCCAAGGGAGGCTTACAGTGAAAAATAAATGTCAACCTTCGGCAAATATCATTTTGCACAACATCACATCATTACATCATTTGCATAGCATAACATCATACATCATAGTGCATCAACAACGCAAGAAGGGGGGTCTCGATATTGATATTCGAAGATTGTTTTGAAGAAATAGTGACAAGGCACAAAAAATAGCCATTGAAAGGTTATACCTTCGTCAAACTCTGAAATGGAAGGATCTATTGATTATTGATTTTACGAGGATTGATTACTGATTTTTACGAAGCATGAAAAGAAGGGAAGGTGTTTTTTCGCCGAAGGCTCAAAAACGGTATGTATATGGTGTTTCATGCATCGTAAAGAATAGAATTATAAACAGCTAATATATTACATCCAAAGTTGCACAATATTACACATGATTCTCAACAAACATTACATTCTAAATGTTTTTGCAACAGCATCTAATCTTCCCTTAGGACTACTTCTGCAGCTTCGTTTAGTAGCTGATCAACAACTTTATCCATTATGGCTTCGGCCATTTGTCTAATTTCGTCATCCCCCTTCGTGTGGGGGCCCGGAGATAGCTCAGCAGGTTCTGAGGGAAGAGAAGATACAGATATATTACTATTACAAATCGTGGACAAGTTCGAAATCAAAAAATTACAACGAAGAGTCAAAAACCACTAATTAATACCTATTTGCCCTTCGGGCTCTGCGCTTTTCTCAGCGGCCTCTGCTACTTTTCTAGCATCATGGATGCCTTTTTCGCTTTTTTGAATAATTTCTTGGGCCATTTCTCGGCCACCATTGTCCCAGACGTCGGTGAAAAATTTTCCACCGACCAGGCTTGCTTCGGCCGAGGGTTCTTTTATATCTTCGGAGGATAAGGCAGTTTCGAATTGTGCCAAAAATTTCACATGCTCACAGTCTTTCCTCTCCAAAATAGTAGCAATCCCCCTAGCACCCGAAAAGGCACATATGTCTCTGCGGCTATTCAAAATTTCCTCAAAGGCCTCAGCTTCGTGACTGATCCATTCAATCGGGCCTTCGGGGTTACCCCTTGTGAAGTTTTCTTTGCTTGAGAATGCGCCAACGCTGGCGAAGCTGGATTTTATTTTCTTAGCACATTCTATAGATTTGTCATAGCACCTTTTCTTGGATGCACGAAGCTCTTCAACGCTTCTTTCTAAATGATTTGCCCACTGATCACTAAGTTCTCGTTTCATCTCTTCAAGTATGCGTTCTTCTTTAGCTCTGGCTAGCTGTTTCCGAAGATCCTCAATTTCGCGCTTTTGAGCCTCAGCTTGAGTTTTAGAAGTAGCTTCGTCTTCCTTTATTTTATCCACCAATGTAAGCAGAATTTTATCTTTTTCCAAAGCTTCGTTCCTCAGCTTAATAACCTCTGTTCGTAGGTTGTTGAAAGCAATATTGTAGCTCTCATCTTCAGCATTCTTTTGCGCTCTCAAAGCATTGCTAAGTATTAAACCCTATATGAAAAGAATTAGTATAAAGATAAAAGAATAATTCAAAAATTATAAATTCCCAAATATACAATTTTCATACCTTTAGACTATTATATGCGAGGCTATCTGCAAGATCGTCCTTTGTCATAGCACAGAGGCCAGCTTCAAGCTTCGGGAACCCCATACTTCTAGCCATCTCCCGGCAGACAGATAATTCTTTGTTGTCTGGGAGGCAGTATAAGAAGTCATCTTCGTCTGTGCCATTGAATACTAAAGCCCCCTTCGGATACTTCAGTTCTCGGGCATAGTGATTAGCTTCAAAAATCTCTTCTTCAGATAATCTTTTTCCCGAAGCATGTCGTACAACATAATCAAGCACTTCGGAAGATGCTTCGGGGGCAGCAGTGCCAGTTTCTTCAGCCAAAATTTGTTCTGCTATTTCTGTTTTTTCGGCTTCCAAGGATTTCACCTTGGCGGGCTCTGAAGGCCCAGCTTCAGTTTCAGATTGTTGCTTTGAAGCTTCGGCGACAAAGGCTTCAGTGGGCACTTCGGAAGTTTTAACAATTTTCTTTGGAGTTGTGCTTGAAGATTTAATTGTCTCCAAAACATCTAGCACATTAACCATCCTTTTTCTTTTAGGGGTCACTGCTGGACCCTTTTGGCTTTTTGTTGCCTCAGTTTTTGCCGAAGGACTTAAAACTTCTGATGTCTTTATTTCTTCAGTCCTCGGTTCTTCTATTTTTTCCGTCGCTGGCACTTCGGCCAGCACTTCAATATTTGGCAGGGGAGTTGGCTCTTTAGCTTCGGTGGCCGAAGAGGTCTCACCGACAAACTCAGGCACTGTGGCCGGTTCAATATAATGAGGCCGGTGTGTGAGAACCTTTACCCTTTTTCTCTTCGGCGCAGGCTCGCTAGGAGCGGCTGAAGCAGTTTCCTTTGCAGAAGATGTGTTCTTTCTCTTTTGACCCCGCGTTGGATAACGGTAGTCGGGGTACACAAACCCAATTGCATCAAATACTCGATTGAGTCTCTTCTTCTTTCGGCCTCCGAAGGTCGCTGATAATGCAGTATCTTCGGCCTTTGAGTATACTCCAAGCAATTCATCACTTACGATCTCAATACTTTTTAACCAGTCATCATCTGGCTCAACGAACTTATCTCCGTATTTGAATGTGTATTTTAGCCTGACTAGTCCACCTTCGTCAGGTTCCTTAACGGTTTCCTTCGGCATTTCCCAGTTATCTGCAAGTGGTCATACTCTGAACGCAATGTGTTCTTGCATTAAATCCCTTGTCCCAATAAAAGAGCACACTGCGCCGAAGGCTCTTTGGCATTCTTCGGCTGTTTCATCCATCTCCACCTTCGGCCTCCGAAGGCCGAAGCGTTGCCAAATAGGGCGCATAATGATACCTTTAATATCTTCCCGAGTTTTTAAATCATTCTTCACATAAAACCATTCTGTCATCCAGTTGCCGGTCCATCTTTTCCGAAAGGTTGGCACGGGACAGCTTGACCCAGATCGGGCACCAAAGCTGTAGCAGCCAAAATTGTTGTGATACTGCTCTTTACCCCAAGGTTTCGTCTCGTATAATAACTCATGTATATTGCAGAAACTTTTTGCATTTGGTTCTAAACCTTGGCTCCTCACGGCCCAAACGAAAATGTCCATTCTTATGATTGATTCGGGAGTAAGTTGGTGAAGTACTTCCACGACAAAATTGCTCAAGGGAAATCGCAGTCCAGCCTTCAAGAAGCTTCAGAAGATTACGACTTCATTCTCTTCGGGAGTAGGCACAGTCTTTTCCCCATCATCTGCCCTCACAATAGACATGTCTCGAAAATACCTTCCCTTCATGGTATCAAGATGACTCTGTTTAATGCTCGATTTTCCGAAGACTGTGTGACTTGGTCGCCACGGTCGATCTTCGGAGTCTTCACCCCCACTTTCTACATCATAGCTGTCACTGTCACCAGTATCTTCAGATAAACCCTCCAAGGTCTCCCTAGTGATCTTCTCCGTATTGGTCTTTGCTATTGACTGAAGAAAGCCGAGATGCATCTCCTCAGAAAGGCTCAGCTTTGATTCAGCAACAGCTTTCTTTTCTTCAGACATCTTCACAAACGCTGAGAAAGTGCTCCCAGAACCGAAGCTTAAAAGTCTAAAAAAGCCAAGCAAGAGTTGTTGCGCACAGGCTAAAAGTCGGGTGAGCAGGAGCAGATGGCAAGAGAGCGTGCCAAATAAAATCGTGTTGAGCTCTTATTTATACACCCAGTGCGTCGAAAACTGGAGGGTCCCGCTTGTCAAAGACTGTTGCTATTCTAGCAAAGGGAAGGTGTTTTTCGGACCTTCGGCTTAAAGCCTTCGTCCATGTCGCAATATGAATTTATCATTCCATTAAATTAATATTGCGAGGGGCTACTGTTGGGGGCCTTCGGCTTCCGAAGGTCCTCAAAAACATGACTTGACAATGTTTTCCAAGTGAAATATGTGAACAGGTATCTTCGGACATCAGATTATGGGTATACAGGTGTCTGGTCAAGACGAAGCTTGAGTAGGACGGATGGCGATCATGACGAAGGATAAGATGATCACGAAGCTATGCACAGAAAAGCTTCGGCATGACGGCAGAAAAGAGGAACCGACTTAAAGATGAAAAGCCAAATTAGACCTCGAAGAATTATTATAGAGTTATTGATAAATGTAAAGGGCATTAATGTAATTCTACACGGGCTGCGTCTCGCGCCTATAAATAGATGAACAGTACTCCCGTACTGTTCACGCTGATTTGGTATTCGCTTTTTACATCACGCTTGTACCTTTGCTTTCTGTCAATTCGAAGGTACATTTATAATTTGTTATTACAAATATGATAATGCAAATGAAAATGAATTGATGATAATATCTGTATTATTATTTGTATTTCATGTATGAATTCTTTCTTATCATCTATCGAGTCTACGAAGGGTTTTTTCCTTCATAACCTTCGTCCGGAATTCATTATATCTGAAGGGACATAATGTTTTGAAGGACGAAGGACTTTAATATTTAACACTTTTCATGTTGCCTTGTTCTTAACTCTTAGCGTTTGAGAACAAGTCCCCAACACGGAGGCAAACCAAAAGCTGACTATTGTCTGAAATCTAAGCAACGGAAAGAAGTGATGAAGTGGATGAAGGATATTAAATTCCCCAATGGTTATGCCGCTGGTTTTAGAAGATCTGTGAACTTGAAGACAATGAAGATAAATGGACTGAAGAGCCATGACTTCCACATAATTATGTAGAGGCTCATGCCTGTAATGTTTAGTGGGTACATTTCCGAAGCTGTGTGGAAAACGTTAGCTGAAGTTAGCTATTTCTACAGACAGTTGTGTGCTAAAGAAATCAGAAGAGATGTGATGGAACAGCTAGAGAAAGAGGCACCGGTGCTTTTGTGCAAATTGGAAAAAATATTTCCACCGGGTTTCTTCAATCCTATGCAGCATCTCTTTATACATCTTCCATATGAGGCTAAGGTCGGTGGTCCTGTTCAGTATAGGTGGATGTTTCATATAGAAAGAGCATTAAAGAAGCTTAGAGCAATGGTGGGCAATAAGGCAAGAGTTGAAGGATGTATTGCGGAACAATTTAAACTAGAGGAGGTAGCACACTTCACAAGTTGTTACTTTGCAGAAGAACATAATGTATTTGCTCGAAAGAAAAGGTACCATGATGATGAACGAGAGATGCCTCCATGTAGTGATCTTTCGATTTTTCAGACAAACGGCAAAGTCGTTGGTCCACCCAAGGCATATCACCTCAGTATGGAAGAACGGAAGTCTGCTTTATTGTACATGTTCACGAATATGCCTGAGGTGGAGAAATACTTTGTGTAAGACTTATTTTCTTAAACTGTTCATATGTGAATTAGTTTATGTTATCAAATATCTCATGTCATACAATAATATTTGACAGCGAGTTTGATGAACAAAACATGAGGTGTCTCGGTAGGCCAACAGCGAGAGACATAGACAAATTGCGACGCGATGGTATGCATGGGCGACCTAATTTCATTATGTGGCTTCGGGACCGTGTAAGTCTTAATTATGTGGCTCCGAGAGCTAATTTCAGTTAACTCATATTACAGAATTTGCTAATGCTTTGTGGCATAATTGACAGTTTGGGGAGGAAATGAATTTGAATGATGACTTACGTCAGTTATCTATTGGAAGTGTAACTGCCAAAAGCTATGGACGTTACGACGTCAATGGATATCGCTTTCGTTCAAGCATTTTCGAATCAAGTCATCATATGGCCGCCACTCAAAATAGTGGAGTCGTTACTAGGGCAACCGACATGGAAGAACACGAAGCCTACTATTACGGGAAAATCAAAAATATAATCAAGATTACATTTGCTGGAAATAAGCCTTTTGCGCTAGTTTTCTTTGAGTGTAAATGGTATGACCCGAAGTATTATAGGACCGAATTTGGGATGACACAGATCCAACCTAAAAAATTGCTTCAAGGACACGACACGTATATCCTTGCCCATCAAGCAGACCAAGTTTATTTCTCGACATATCCATGCAAAAAAGTTGTATAAATGGAGGGTTGTGTACAATGTAAATCCCCGCGAACGCCTATACACTCCTGGTGAGGACGAATATCAAATTGGTCACCTTGAGCAGGTTGATGAGGTGTTTCAAGAAGAAGAGTTGCCAACTAGTTTTCATATTGATCCTGCACCGGCATTAGATTCACTAGTTGCAGACGTTAACGACTTAACTTTTCCCGAGAGACGGAGAAGACAACCTGTTAGGAGAAAAGTTACATGGCGACCTCTGCATAGAAGAGAACAAATAGATCATGATTTTGATGATATTTAACAAGTAAAGTTGTTTTGTTATTTCATTTGTTTATATTTTTAAGTATTATGTCATTTTTTATGCACTAATGAATAATTTCTTATTTTTTATGCAGGATGCCGCCAAAATCAAAGAAGTCAGTGAAGGGGTTGTTCAAGGGCCTAGGCCTTTTTCAGGGCAGTTCTTCGAGCAGCAGCAGACGTCGAGAGCTGTTGAGCGCGGTACATGGAGATGAGGTAACATATCTTGTACAAATAAATTTGTTTACATATTTACAAATAAATCTTGAGTTGTATGTACCAGGATGAGCAGCACACTGAGGAGCAGCACATTGAGGAGGAGCAACACAATGAGGCTGAGCAGCACAATGAGGAGGTGGAGCACGTGACATGGGACCAGGCCGCACAGCATCACCAGCCATGGGACCAGTGGGACCACCAGAGAGAGCAGCAACAGGCGTGGGACCAGTGAGGCCAACAGGGCAAACCGGCTGACAACCCGATGGATGATGGCTCAGGAGGCTCTTCAGCGACACGCACACGTCGCTCAAGAAAAAGCCACTCAGTAAAGCCTCGTCACGCGATAGAGCGAGAGGCTGATAGGACTTTAATCATGCCACATGGAGATCGGTGAGTGTAATATATTAACTTATCTCATATAACTATTATGTGTATTGTTAATGTTTTTGTGTAATGCAGGAATTAGGAGGACATGTCCTTTGACGGCAAGGGACACCACACTTAGGTTAACCTTACGTTGGGTTCTCTTTGCCGCCTTCAGTACCCTGGTATAGTGAAGGTGTCAAACGGTGAGACCGAGGATGAGGTGCTCGTCAGTACCTGGGACGAGTACATGTTTAAAAAGGAACGAAACCACACCGACAGACAGGGACTTGTGCGTAATGACTTTTGGGTATGAATTCTTTATTATTTTTGTTATGTTTCTTAATATTGTAAATCTATGACTTATACCATTGTATTTGTATTCTTTATGTTGTAGCTTCGATATCGGTTGCCTGACGGAGAGGATTACATGGGGCACGCTGAACGTGTCTTCCAAAACAATGCAAAGAAGCTGGTGAAGGATGCCATATACTATGCGAGAATTCAGGCTACAAACCTGTATTTTCAAAAGCATCCGGAAGAAGCAGGCCCCTTGAATAAAAAGGAAGGGTCCTCAAAGATATATTTGACTGAGGATCAATATCATGAGGTTAGTATTCAATTTGTTTTACCCTTTATATTGATTGTTGTGATTGATATAATATGTAACATTGTGTGTGCAGGTGATGGTTCCATGGATGGCGCCCGTGCCTGATGCGTACTATGCTTGGTGTCGATATTGGGCTTCCGAAGGCTTCCAGAAAGCGTCAGCGCATCATAGACAATGTCGAGGAACCAATCCTAACCACAAGTTTGGCGGTGACGACATGATACGAAAAGCTAAAAGAATGGTAAGTTTGATCTATCTATGTCGATCAGCATATAATATGATTGCTTATGAATGTTTTTTGTTTATACAGGAAGCTACGAGTGGCCAAAAGCCTAGTGACATTGAGGTCTACCAGGAGGGCCACAAAGGACCAGACCCGAACAACCCTGACCAGCTCTGCAGCCAGACAGCCACGGATCGGCTGGTGAGTTTTGGCCAAAAAGTATAAACGTTCAAAGTATAGAAATTCCTGCATTTATAAGGTTGTGAATGATGTATAGGCGGCATATGGGTAGGAGATGGTTCGTCGCCATGGCCCTGACTTCGACTGGCGCCATGAACCGGTGGATCCCTCGGTGGTGTACGCAAGTGGTGGTGGCAAAGCGCATGGACGGTAAGCTCTAACTTATGAAATTATATGGTTGACACTAAATTGATTATGCAGTAATCACATTTTTTGAATCACTTATAGATACGCACTCTTCGACGGATTCATTGACTCGTCGTCGGTGAGATCTCAGAGGATGGGTTCGTCTTCCCGTAGCTCATGCTCTCGTCGACCGAACGAGCAGGAGTTGGAGATTATGAGGATGCGTGAGGAGATGAGACAACAACGAGAATTTATGGAGGCATGCAATGCACATAACCAAGCGATGTATCAAGTGAGTATACATAATCCGAACTCTAAATTATTATATTTCAATACAACATCTTCAATATTAACACATATGTTTAACAGTTAATGCAGCAACAGGGCATAGCAACAAATTTTCCACCGCCACCACAATGGAGCCAGTTTGCAAACACACCAGCTCCGCCACCACAGTTCAACACCCCTCCGACACATATACCTGCACCTGGAGATAGGGTACGTTTGATAACTGTCGATTTATTTATACTCTTATATACTTTTTGATATTTGCATTTAACGTGTTGATATTTGCTAACTTGCATAGGTTACGCCCGAAGCGGGTGGTAGTGGGTCTGATCCCGTAGCAGGGACTGGATTTGTTGACTCGCTCTTCGCGTTCCCTCCTCCTGGTGGTGGTGGCGGCAGCGGTCAAAGCTCTAACCACCCAAGTGGTGGTTATCTCTAAACACTTGAACTCGTGCTCGTTATGTATTTTAACTCGTGGACGTTATGTTTGTGTAACCACTCTCGTATCTGAAATGTTTGTGATGTGTGAATTATATCAATGCGTTTGTGATGTGTGATGTCAATGTGTATGTGTGATATCAATATGTTTGTGATGTGTATGTTTTGTGTATGTTATGTGTGCAATTGTGGAGAAATATCTAATTTGGTGTTGCTGTTGCAGAATTATAGGTTAACTCCCGTCGGCCCAGTTAATTCCCGTCGGTTTGACCATAGCCGACAGGAATTAACTATTAACTCCTGTTGGCCCAGTTAATTCCCGTCGGCTGACTAGGCCGACGGGAGTTAATAGTTAATTCCCGTCGGCTGACCTGGCCGACGGGAGTTAATAGTTTATTCCCGTCGGCTGACCTGGCCGACGGGGATTAATTAATAACTCCCGTCGGTTGTGGTGGCCGACAGGAATTAGCCGTAATTCCCGTCGGCTCGCTATTGGCCGACGGGGATTAATTATTCCCGTCGGTGGCCGACGAGAATAACCGTATCCCCAACAAGGGACGCCTGGCTGCTGACAACCGACGGGAATAAGACTTAAACCGACGGAAATTACTTATTCCCGTCGGTTCCTGGCCGACGGGAATTAACTGTTTTCCTATAGTGACCATTGTAGTACATCTTCCTGTAATGCGACCTAACTTACCATTTGTCTCTGCAAAACACACGTTAGTCACATATAATATTACGTTGTCATTAATCACTAAAACCAACCAGGGGCCTAGATGCTTTCAGAGAGTTTAAGTGGGACGGGAAGTGCCAAGATAGCTTTAATCAACTGAAGTTTAGATTGATGTCACCCCCAGTGTTGGTTATGCTGGATCTACAAAAGGGATTTGATATTTATTGTGATGTTTGCGGCCAAGGCTTGGGATGTGTTCTTATGCAAGAAGGACACGTAATTGCCTACGCTTCTCGTCAGTTGCGGAAACATGAGTTGAACTATCCCACTCATGACCTAGAACTGGTAGCCGTAGTGCATGCACTCAAGATTTGGAGACACTATATTATGGGGACCAAGTGCCAAGTCTACACCGATCACAAAAGCTTAAAATACATCTTCACTCAGAAGGATCTCAACCTTAGGCAACGTCGTTGGTTGGAACTCATCAAGGACTATGACTTGGAAATTCACTATCATCCGGGCAAGGTGAATCTAGTTGCGGATGCCTTGAGTCGGAAGGAACATGTCCATGCAGCTATTGTCACCCAGTTACCCGATGAGTTAGCAGAAGATTTTGAGAGGCTTAATCTGGGGATAGTTGCTCATACTGAAGGAATTATCATAGAAGTGGAGCCTACCTTAGAGCAAGAGATACAAAAGGGTCAGATCAGTGATGCCAAAAATCAAGAGATCAAAGATCTGATAACAAAAGGAAGAGGCCTAGACTTCACAGAGGATGAGCAGGGCACGATATGGTTCAAGAACCAGATTTGTGTTCCTGAGATCGATAGTCTTCGTGAAACCATATTGAAGGAGGCACAATACATTAGCTTACTCCATCCACCCTAGTAGTACCAAGATGTACCAGGACTTGAAGCAGAAGTATTGGTGGTATGGACTAAAGAAGGATGTTGCTTCACATGTAGCACTATGTGATGTTTGCCAGAGAGTAAAAGCGGAACATCAAAGACCTGCTGGTTTGCTGCACCCGCTTAAGATACCTGAGTGGAAATGGGAAGAGATTGGCACAGACTTCATTGTGGGTCTACCCCGCACATCTATTGGGTATGACTCTATATGAGTTATTATGGACAGACTAACTAAAGTAGCCCACTTTATTCCAGTGAAGACCATATATTCAGGAGCCAGACTAGCAGAGTTGTACATGGCACGGATTGTATGTCTACACGGTGTGCCTAAGAAGATCGTGTCAGACCGGGGATCATAGTTTACTTCTCGGTTTTGGCAGAAGTTGCATGAGTGCTTGGATACAAGATTGAATTTTAGTTCGGCCTACCATCCTCAAACTGATGGGCAGACTGAAAGGACCAACCAAGTACTAGAAGATATGTTAAGAGCTTGTGCTCTTAAATAGGGTAGTAGTTGGTACAAGAGTTTACCATATGCGGAGTTCTCCTACAATAATAGCTACCAGGCCAGTTTGAAGATGTCACCGTTTGAGGCTCTATATGGCAGAAAATGCAGGAGTCCACTGTATTGGGATCAAACTGGTGAAAGACAGTTCTTTGGGCCAGAAATTATACAAGAGGCAGAAGAACAAGTCCGATAGATAAGGGAGAAATTGAGGACTGCACAGTCAAGGCAGAAAAGCTATGCTGATACCCGGAGAAGACCGCTAGAGTTTAAGGAGGGTGATCACGTATATATGAAGGTGTCACCAATCCGGGTATGAGGAGATTTAAAGTCAAAGGGAAGTTGTCCCCTCGTTTTATTGGACCCTTCTTGATCCTAAAGCGAGTGGGGAAGTTGCCTATCTACTGGAGCTACCCGATTATCTTGTGAATGTACATGATGTCTTCCATGTGTCTCAACTGAAGAAGTGTCTCAGGGTACCTAAAGAGCAGCTACCAATGGAGGATCTTAGTGTTCAAGATGATCTAACTTATACGGAATATCCTATCAAGATTCTTAATACTTTGACTCGTGTTACAAGGAGTAAAGTGATAAAGATGTGCAAAGTGCAATGGAGTCACCATGGTGAAGATGAGGCTACATGGGAAAGAGAAGATGAGCTACGCGTAGATTTTCCCCACCTCTTTCCTAGTCCATCCTAATCTCAAGGACGAAATTCTTTGTAAAGGTGTAGGATTTGTAATACCCAAGTTGTAGGCCATAGAAAACAGGGATAATACTCTTGAGTATCTTGTTTCTACATACTATCATATGAGCACACTCACTTTAAAAGAAAATAACCAACAAAAGACACATGAACACCTTATGCATCATGTTGGGTTTAATTTGTTTGTGCATTTAACAATGATAACAATGATAACAATTATACCAATAAAAATATAATAATGAGTGGAGGATTTCAATTAAAACCAAAAGTTAGAATTTGGAAATAAAATGGATGCGGAGAAAGAAATGAGAAAAGAAAGAGATAAGGAATATAAAACTCACATAAAGTATATATAGAATCATATTTTCAAAATTAGTACCATAATTGTGCAACATAATCTGAGGATAAATTTGCCACAAGATTTGAATTCAAATTGGAATTTAAGTTTGAATTTGGAAAGAAGGAAAAGAAAATAGAAAATAAAAAGAAAAGAACAAAGGAAAAGGAAAACGCTGTCTGGGCCCAATTCCTCCTTCGGGCCATCTTCGGTTCCCCTGTGCGGCCTGGCCGAGTCGACGTGCCGACAGTTGGCCTCCGCTTGTCTGTCTCAGGCGCTCGCGCTCGTCTCATACACCGCTGACGTGTGGGGCCACCGCGGCAGTACCTTCCTCATCGCGGACTTCTCGCGCCGGCGCAACCGAATCCGCGAGCCGCGCGGCCCTCGCGGCGATACCCTGGGATCGGTAAGCCTCTGCAGCTGCGCCTGCTCTTATAAAGGAGGGTTAGCTTCCCTCGGCCGCTCCTGACGCGTTCAATACTGCCAAGGAAAAGCCGCCATTGTTTGTCTTACCGTGGGGGGAAAGTCGTGCGCCGTTGTCGCATCCTCGACGCGCTACGCCAGATAATCACGGGTGGAGCTCAATCGCAGCCGGGGAATCCTTTGCAGTGGTGTCTCGACGCATCCTATGCGGTGAATCGGCGTAATTTTGTGCCAGCTCCCAGCCGGAGCTGGAGATCCGCCGCTCATCGTGGCTGGGGCTTTCTGCGACGCACTGTGGGGTACGTACACGTTCATCGCATTCACCTTGCTTATGGCATCGTGTAGGGCTTCTCGGATCAGAGCTTTGTGCACGTGGTTGAGCTTTGGGGTGTCCCAGCCATGGCGTCGCCGCGTCAGGTGACCGCGCCGCTGGTGGGTTGGTCAGCCGTGGGCAGTGAAGGGAGTTCCTCCGTCCGATCTTGCCTAGGCGGTCTAGATTAGATGGGGATCGTTGAGTGATTCGGACGTTGATCTGGCCATGGTAGGCTAAGATTAGACCAACCGTACCCCTTCTTTAAATTGAATCTGTGTCGTCGACCTTAGATCTAACGGGTCTGGGTAAATCAGGAGAGTTTTAAAGCCGTGTTGTTGATCATTGATCGAACGGCTATGGTGTCGTACCGTTTCGTCGCGTGGGCAGTCTAATCTGGCGCGTCCGGAGTAAATCGGACGGCCAGGGTTACTTGCGGGGTTGATGGACGTCGGATCTAATCTGTGTCGTCCGGTGTTGATCCGACGACCCATCTCCACTGATACCTCTTCGCTGAGCCCTTTTACAAATGGGTCCCTGTACTTAGTAAAAATAGAACCCGCCGTCCACCACGGGGTAACCCTGAGTCTTAGCACTTTTTATAAAGTAGCCCCCGGGCTTCTCGGTATTTTGCGCGCAATCCAGGAAATAGAGAAAACAGAGAAATAATTATGGAAATTGATTTTCAATACAAAAATAATTCCAGAAACTTGTGAAATTCATATTTAATTCATTTTATCTCCAAATTGACCCATTCCGGTTGCAATAATTTTGTATTAATATAGTCTATCAACTAGTAACACTGTTTAGCCATTGAACGTGAATTAAAATTGTTCATTTGAATTAATCTATTCTAAGTGTTTAATAACTTCATAAATTCATAACTTAATATCTGTAACTCTGAATTTAGTGATTCTTGTTCCTACGATCTCGTTACACCGCGTAGATTATTATCATGCATTTTGTTCTATTGTTTGGTGTGATGTTAATTTTTGCTATACTATGTATGTTTGTATTGATGCGAGTAGACGAGCAAACCATAGAGGATTCAGGGGTTCAGCAGGTGGAGACTGCTGATCAGGAGCTCGTTGAAGGCAAGTTGTGCCCTTGATCACTTATTTTTACCCAGTCATGTTCTTATTAATCATAATGATCTGCACAGGTTAATTTTGATTGGACCCTTTAGGTCAGCCTAGTTTGATTATCTTTATACCTTGATTCCACTGAACTTTTTGGATAGTACTTGCTATTGCTTTATGTGGTTTTGGGTATGAAGGTATACATTATTCATGATCACACTTTTATTATCAGCTTGTTATTTACTGTTCATGACAAGATCATTATGTTAATTGGAACATGGAGCGACCACCCGGGAAAACAGTGATACCACAAGGGTGGTATGGGACGCCCTTGGCTGACTAACTAGGAAAGATAGTGGAGGACTACCTTAGCCGAAAGGGGCAAGGGCAGTAGGGGAGTGGTCAGTGTAGGGAGGTCCTTCGGTTGATTTTGCTGCGATAGCGGTCAGGCGAGGGGTCCCTGCATTGGAGCTTCCTAGAAACTGTAGCGGGTTTTCTGAAGCTAGTGGAACTTTGTAAAGGCTCGTAGTATTACTCTGCCTCGCTTCCTTGGTAGAGGTGTATGAGATTCATGACCCCTTGGTAAATGAGTAACATGACTTGTGGGTAAAGATGTGCAACCCCTGCAGAGTGTAAAACTGGTATACTAGTCGTGCTCACAGTAATGAGCAACTTGGGCCCTCAACTGATTAATTATGGAATTAAATTCAATTTGTCATTTGCATCACATTGGGATTATTTATTATTACTATGGTTTGGTATTTACTTACACTTAGTAACTGCTAATAAAATTTTGACCAACTTATAAAAGCAATGCTCAGCTTCAACCATTATTTTGTTGATCAGTCGTACACTTCAAATGAACTCTCACCTTTATTGAGTTCATGTACATTATTCCCCACAACTTGTTGAGCTATGATCTTTTGTGAGCTCACTCTTGTGATATATAAACCCCCCTCAGGTGAAGAGCAGGTGGTCGAAGAGGAGCCGTACAATGAGGAGTTCGACTTGATCTAGGTGGCGTCTTCCAGTCAGCTTTGTGGCGCCAGGGAAATAATATCTAGTTCATTTTATATTTATCATTTATTTTGTAAGACTTCCACTATGTAATAAGTACATTTATGATATTTATGACATTTATCTCTATACACTTTGTTATTATATGTGTTATTTTTTCTTGGCGCACAAGCGGCGCCACAAAATCTGGCGGCCGGACCTCGCTGGTGAACAGCGATTTGGCGCCCTGTAGCATATTCCCCAACCCAAACTGTGTTACACAAATAGAACAAAGGGGTGAAGTCATGGAGACGAGTCTTACCAAGGGATCAGGCCCCGCTGACCACCGTTCTCCACACGATGCGGTTGGCAGCGCCCCAAATGCTCCGGCGAGCATTTCGCCGAGTTCTGGTTGCCCACGAGCTCCGGATTCCCCACAGAGACGCCCGCCGCGCTTCAACGAAGCCCCCCAGGCACCCAGCTAAGCCCCAATACGCTCTGCCACTATGATTCTACCACGACGGCAAGCACCGTTCTCTTTCTCTCCTCTCAGCAAAGGGGGTTTTGAGGTCTGGATGCTGAAACGAGGAAGCAGGGATGTGTGTTCTTATACGTAGGGGAGCTCAGACAGTCACAACGACCCAGAGTTCACGGCCGGCACGAACGGCATTGCCACCATGCACGAGATCCGTTCATGGAGCATGCGAGCCGTGGAGAGGACCATTCTGACGAGAGGGGCCCTCATGCCAGTGTCGAACGCGCGTGCAAGAAGTACTACCAGCGGGGCCCACAAGTCATTTCTAGAGCCCAGTCCGAGCGGGAACGAGGAGAGATAGCGGTGGGCGGGGTAGGAGAGGTGGAGATGGGCCGGGAAGGCTGGAATCGGCCCAGCCGACAGTTTTCTCTTTTCTATTTCTTTTTCTGATTTTTATTTTTCCTATTTCAATTTCAAATCAATCTCAAGTTTGAATTTCAAACCTTTGATTTTAGATGCACAAATAAGACTTCATTATTATGTGCACTAATTTATTTATTTATTACTGTTGTTTTATTTAGGTAGTGAAATACACACACCACATTTATTTCCATAGAATATTATTTTGGGTGTGTAGTCAGTTTAAAGGTATAACTCAAGGTTCATGTCCTTTGTTTTGTTAGAAAACACTTTCCAATGTCAAATCTTTATAAGGGTATGATTTAGCTAATATTGTTCTATTATGATTATTTACTTTAGAAAGGGTGAGTTCTAAAGTTCATTTATTTATCAAGGGTACCTTATTGTGATTATTTATATATTAAATGATTTGCCTTAAATCACATGCTTTGGATTTTGGGTGTTACAGTTTCCGAAACCACGACAATATAATTCTCTAAATATATTTAATATGTAAAATTGGAATGATAGTTTTCAAAACATGATAATGGACCAATGGTAATGGCCTAGGTGCCATTGGGAATGGAGATTATTGCCATTATGAAACAAGGCAGAGAGGGATTCGATGAAATAGAGGTGTAGGGAAGGGCTTCGACCATTTGGAGGCGCAGAGGACGGCCAAGCGCTGGTATGGACTTGAATCACCCATTAGCCTCTCCTTACATCGATTAAGCTCCCACCATGAGCATACGACTCATTGGTCATGATATCCGTTAGCGGTGGAACTCACTGGTGGCGCGGTGGGTGCGGCCAACGATGTCGGACTGGCGTTGGGCGACAGCGCGCTGTCAGACGTCGTGGAGCGGACGAGGTAGGCCAGGGTGGAGATGCAGTCAGTGATGTAGGAGTACGTCAGCATCGTGTGCTCGATGGGGCGGCTGAAGTAGGCAGAGTGGAGGCTTGGGGACCTAGAGTCGGAGTGGGAGGAGTTCCTATTTCGGCGTGGGTGGAAGCCGACCATGGTGGGCGTCGAGGCCTGCGAGATGTGCAACCTCTTCTGCTGCACCAAGCTCGTTGTTAGGAGCACACTGGCCAGGCGCGAGAGCCGCAACCTGCACTTCATCGAAGACTTTCTATACCTCGAGGAGAGCAGTAGGAAGCCCAGAGTCATCTTCCCGGTCGGCGTGCAATGCAAATGCTATTTTCACTAGCAGTTATCTTAACCAGCCGCCAGTGGAAATAACATTTCCACTGGCGGTTCCAAAACAACCGCTAGTAGATCGGATTTCCACTGGACCCTAGCACTGGCGGCACTGAAAAATGCCAGTACAAATAGCTCTAGGACCGCCGGTATAGAGCTTCTGTGTACTAGTGTCATGTGGAGCTCCAAGCTGTTGCAGAGGCAACTGCAATGCAAGTAAATGACAATGGCGCGCAGTTCATCCAGCTGTGCTTTGGGGTGCAGGTGTCTCCCATTCGATAGTGAAACTAGAAGTGAGAGATTCAACAGTTGGGTTGGAGTAGCTTCTACATATCTTTGCAATTATTGCTAGGTCCAGCTGTTGCAGCTTGTAAACGTTGTTGTTGAAGATGCATTATGATTTATGAACCTTGATGCGTAGTGTAGGTCTATGGTGATTGCACACCAATTGATTACCTTGGCGTTGATGTCATGCAGTAAAATTACTAGAACATTTGAATTTTATTCACCACATAAGTGAAAGTGAGCTACCTTTCAACACGTAGATATATTTGTCGGTGTTTCGACCCCGGGAGGTCCCTGGACCGACGAGTAAATTTGTCGTTGCGCGTCCTAGCCCAGATGGGTTGGCGCGAGAAGGAACACAAGGGAGAAAACGCGGATTGTGTTACCCCGCGCCAGGGGGAGTGTGCTCGTAGTAGGGGTTACAAGCGTTCGCGAGAGAGAGAGAGAGTGAGCCTGTTCGTCAGCTTGTTCTCCCGCGCGACCCTCCCTCCCCTCGCATGAAGGCCCTGGACCTCCCTTTTATAGATGCAAGGAGAGGGTCCAGGTGTACAATGAGGGGTGTAGCTATGCGCTAACGTGTCTGGCAGAGAGATGCCTGAGCCCTATGTACATGCCAACGTGGCTGTCGGAGAGGTGCTAGAGCCCTGTGTATGCGGTAACGTGGCCGTCGGAGAAGCGCCTGAGCCCTGTAGAAGCACAACTGTCGGTGCTGCTGGGATCCTGTTGACGTCTCCTTGCTTCCGTAGGGGGCTGAGAACCACCATCGTCATGGGCGCACGCGGGGAGCCATCATTACTTGTTACCGGGGCGAGCCAGATGAGACGTCGGTCTTGTTCCCCCGTAGCCTGAGCTAGCTAGGGGTAGGGTAATGATGTATCCCCCGTGGCGCGATCGGTCCGAGCCCAAGGTCGGGCGAGGCGAAGACTTCTCCTAAGGCCGAGCCCTGGGGTCGGGTGAGGCGGAGACCACCTTCCGAGGCCGAGGTTGAGGCCGAGCCCTGGGGTCGGGCGAGGCGGAGACCACCTTCCAAGGCCGACGTTGAGGCCGAGCCCTAGGGTCGGGCGAGGCGGAGACCTCCTTTTGCGCCCGAGGTTGAACTTGGCTGTTGTCAGCCTCACCCTGGTGGGTGGCACAGCAGTCGGAGCGGGGCGAGCAATGCTGTTTTCCTGTCAGGTTGGTCAGTGAAAGGGTGAAGTGACTGCGGTCACTTCGACCTTGCCGACTGAGGCACGTGTGTCAGGATAGGGTGTCAGGCGATCCTTGCATTGAATGCGCCTACGATACGGTCGGTTGGAGAGGCGATTTGGCCAAGGTTGCTTCTCGATGAAGCCTGCTCGAGTTGGGCCTCGGGCGTGCCGAGGGTGTGCCTATTGCCTGAGGAGGCCCTCGGGCGAGACGTAACTTCGTTCGAGACTACAGTTCCCGAGATTGCGTCCCTTGGATAGACGAAGCCTTGACCAGAATCGCACCCATCAGTCTCTGCAGCTCGTGCTGATGGTGGTTACCAGCGTGTTTAGGAGTGTTGGGGGTACCCCTAATTATGGTACCCGACAGTAGCCCCCGAGCCTCGAAGGGAGTGTTGGTATTCGCTTGGAGGCTTTGCCGCAATTTTTTGCGAGGGGATCGGCCTTTCTCGGCTATACTTTGTTCCGGTGGGTGCGCGCGAGCGCACCCGCCGGCTGTAGCCCCCGAGGCCTCGGAGGAGTGGTTTGACTCCTCTGAGGTCTTAATGCCTTTCGTGGTGCCTTGGCTGGCCTGGTTGTTCCCTCATGCGACCTGATTGTAGCCCGGGTGCATGGTCAGGTTCCGAGTTTTTAGGCTGGTTTGTTGACGCTGTCAACGGTTTGGCCGTAGCCGGGTTGCGAGAGCAGCCCTCGAGCCTCTGCATGGAGCGAGAGAACGATCAAGGACTTGTCTCGACTTTTATTATACGCCCCTTCGTCGCCTTTCTGCAAGGAGGAAGGGGGGAAAGCACCATGTTGCCCTCGGAGGGCGCCAAACATGGTGTCTCTAGTGAGTTGCTGACGGGTGATCTGAGTGGACGCCCGTGCCCCGTTCGATAAGGGTCGGCTAGTGGCCCAGAGGCGCGCTCCAAAAGTACCCACAGGTGATTTGCCGGACCCGGACACGTTCGATAGGGTTCGAGGGCTCGATGCCTCCCTCTGGTGGGATTCCGTTACAAAATCGCTCCTGCTGGTCTCGGAAATGTCCTAGGGTACCTCGGGAGCGTAGCCCGAGCCTCGTCCACGTAACGGACGTACCCAGAGTCATCCCTCACTCTGTGTGCTCTGGGGCGGCTGTCGAACCCTTCCGAGGGGCCAGCCTTCGAACCCCTGATCAGTAGTGGGCGTGAAGCCCGAGTGCTCTGGGGCGGCTGTCGAACCCTTCCGAGGGGCCAGTCTTCAAACCCCTGATCAGTAGGAGGGCTCGGGGCCCGCTTCCTTTGCGGAGAAGGATCCCTTTCGGAATATCCCCTTTCCCAGTCCCTGTAGCAAGAGAGAGAAAGGGGAAGAGGAAAAGGATATGAATTTAAATGGTGTGGCGCACCTTTTCTGACGCGGTCATCATGGCGGAGGTGAAACGACGCCCGCTTCGCCTGCCAAAGGTGTCGCTTGCTCTGCCGAGGAGTTAATGCGACGGGACGGGCAATTCGCGGGGCGGCCGTTGCGCGTGCTCGAGTCATTCGAGGAACGAAACATGGGCGCGTCGTCTTCACGCCGTGGGAGAGGGCTCCCCTGCCGCTTCAGGAGGGGACGCGAGCCTGCAGGCGATTTGACCGCTGCTTCCGCTCGTTTGCTGCTGCCATTACTGTCGGCCCACTTTTGGCCATACCAACCGTCGCGCTTCCTCCCGCGGCTGACTGGCCCGTGATCGTTGCACCCAGTTGGCATTGTTGGGTCACACGCAGGGCTGCCTCGATTCGCGGCACTGGTTCCGCAGTCGAGGAGGCGGGGCATTGGCGCAAGTGGCGGTGCGGTTTCTTGCACGTAGTAACCGGCGCGCCGGTTACATGACGTGTGGGCCTAGGCCTTCACGCTGACCCACCGGATGCGATGAAGTCGAAAGGGTGCACAACCGTGGTGCGGTTGCACACCTCCCGCACGGCGGTCCGCCCTTTCGCCTGCTGGTTTCAGCGAGAATGGGGGAATGCTTATAACCGCGGGGTGGTTACCTGTTTCGCGCGTAGTGGTTTGGCTTCTTCCGTTTCTGTTCAGCTTGCATGGCGTGTGGGACCCAGCCCCGTGTCGTAGGGGGAGGACCCCGGAGCACGTTGGTGAAGACTTTGCCCGTGACGCTTGAGGATGCGAGTGGGGAGAGCCGCCTTTAAAAAGGGATCGATCCCCCGGGCGGTAGCCATGCCTTCGCACTCCCCTCATGCATCGCGCCCTTCCACCTTCCGAGCCCCTGGATGGGGGACACCCGCGTTGCCTTCGTCTTGCTGCTATTGGAGGAGCGCGACCTCACGGGGGTTGGCACCCTTCAGCCATCGCTCGGCTTCAAGGATTTTTATCATGCAGCCCGGCTGCATTCCCTCACCAATGGTCATCCAGGATGATGACCACCAGTTCGGTGGTGGGGAGAAGCAAGCCGGGCTGCGGCCTCTGCCCCGCCCTCAGCTTCAAGGATCTTCATCATCCTTGCTGTGGCGGAGGGTGAGCTGAGTCGGAGCTCTACCTCCCGCATGGGCCGACAAGCCGCCTCTTCTCTTCAGCATTCAGGGGAGAGGGCGCTCACCGGCCTTGCGGAGGGGGCGAACTTCGACAACGCGGGACCGGTCAGCCGCAAGCGTCATCAGCTCCAGCGCGCCTGGCTCGCTGGCTCAGCTGGCTCTGTCGTGGCCTCCAACGCTGCCTCCTACCGCTTGATCCGGGCGTGGCCGTCCATCCACTGCACGGGCGATTGTTGCGCCGTGCACACCAGGGGATCGTCCAAGACGTCGTACACCCGGGGTTGCCCCTCAAGGTGTTTTTAGGAGTAGGACGGTGTCAACGACTGTAGCAAAATGGTTCGTGCCGATCGCACGAGGGACAATGGACAAGATTTGCAGGTTCGGGCCGCTTAGAAGTGCGTAACACCCTACGTCCTGGTGAGTGTATGAGCGTGGTTACAAGGGGATTCTCTGGATAGAGGGCGCAGAGAGTTTTTGTGGGTGGCTAAGTAGAGTAGGGTCGATCGATCTGAAGGGGTGCCCCCTAGGCCTTATATACTCGGCCGTGGAGCAGTACATGTGATACGATAACAACAAGTAGCTAAAAGATAGTGAACCTCTTGAGTTTATCCCTACGTAATCTTCGCCGACTTATCCTCGCATGGCTCTGTTGCATGAGGGCTTCAGCGCGGGAAAGTCGGGTCTCTGTTGTGATCCATTCGTTCGACGTTGTGGGCCGCCTGTGTTTGCACTAACCAGTCTCACGTCTCCTTCGTTGGTTGTCTTTCCCTAGGCCCACGAAAGAATGACCTTACGAATTATTGGGCCCTCGGGGCGTTCGTGAGGCCTTTTACTTCTTTAGTGGACCCAGGGGATATCTATCCCCCACAAGCCCCCGATCTTTGGGTTGATTTAGAGGTAATCAACTCAAAGATCCAAGGTCCAAAAAATGATTCCCTGCTGTCTTCTCTGGTTTTGATCACTCGTCCGACCAAAGTTTGGCTTTTATGCTTGTGCTTTAGAGGTCGGCATTTTGGATTGTAAGACTCCGGAATTCATTGGGTGCACCGGAGGTGCACCCAATGGGTGTAGCCCCCGACCTTTGAGTAGATTTTAGAAGATAATTTACTCGAAGGTCTTCTTCCAAAGATTATCTCCATTCGCGCTCCTGCATCTCGGTTGAGAATTAGTCTTTTCAATCTTGCTCTACGCCTTAGAAGTCGGCGCTATACCGGTTTAGAATACTATTCCATGGGGTGCACCGGAGGTGCACCCAATGGGTGTAGCCCCCGACCTTCAAATGGATTTTTTAAAGATAATCCATTCGAAGGTCTTCCTTTCACTTGTGGAAATTGGCATGAGGCTATTTTGCATTATGCTTTGGAGGTCAGCATTATGTCATCAATATTTTGCTGCCTAGGTCAGCGTATATTTTGTCTTTAGTGGCCGAGTTTGCAATCCATCCATATCTTGCTAGGTAGTGCAATTTGAAAGGGAATTAGACTTACACCTAGTTCCTAAATAATTTTGGTGGTTGAATTGCCCAACACAAATATTGGACTGACTAGTTTGCTCTAGTGTATAAGTTATACAGGTGCAAAAGGTTCACATCTAGCCAATAAAAAGATCAAGTGTTGGATTCAATAAAGGAGCAAAGGGGCAACCGAGGGCACCCCTGGTCTGGCGCACCGGACTGTCCGGTGTGCCACCGGACAGTGCACAGTACCTGTCCGGTGCACCAGGGGACTCAGACTCAAACTCTTCACCTTCGGGAATTCCAGGGGCGACTCGGCTAAAATTCACCGGACTGTCCGGTGTACACCGGACAGTGTCCGGTGCGCCAAAGGAGGTCGGCCTCAGGAACTCGCCAGCTTCGGGAAAAGCCAACGGCTCGTCCGCTATAAATCACCGGACTGTCCGGTGTGCACCGGACTGTCCGGTGCAACTCCAGGACAACGGTCGTCTCCGCGCCAACGGCTCTCTGCCGCGCATTCAATGCGCCGTCTGCGCGCGCAGAAGTCAGAATCGCCCATGCTGGCACACCGGACATCAAACAGTGCATGTCCGGTGTGCACCGGACACCCAGGCGGGCCCACAAGTCAGAAGCTCCAACGGCTAGAATCCAACGGCAGTGATGACGTGGCAGGGGCACCGGACTGTCCGGTGTGCACCGGACTGTCCGGTGCGCCATCGAACAGAAGCCTCCCACCAACGGTCAAGTTTGGTGGTTGGGGCTATAAATACCCCAACCATCCCACATTCATTGCCATCCAAGTTTTCCCACTTCTCAACCTCTTACAAGAGCTAGGCATTCAATTCTAGACACATTCAAAGAGATCAAATCCTCTCCAATTCCACACAAAGCCCTAGTGACTAGAGAGAGTGATTTGCCGTATTCATTTGAGCTCTTGCGCTTGGATCGCATTCTTTCTTTCTCCTTTGCTCTTGTGATCAACACTCAATTGTAACCGAGGCAAGAGGCACCGATTGTGTGGTGGCCCTTGCGGGGAAGTTTTGTTCCCGGTTGATTGAGAAGAAGGAAAGCTCACTCGGTCCGAGGGACCGTTTGAGAGAGGGAAGGGTTGAAAGAGACCCGGCCGTTGTGGCCTCCTCAACGGGGAGTAGGTTTGCAAGAACCGAACCTCGGTAAAACAAATCTCCGTGTTTCATTTGCTTATTCGCTTGGGATTTGTTTTGCGCCCTCTCTTGCGGACTCATTTATTATCACTAACGCTAACCCCGGCTTGTAGTTGTGTTTATATTTGTAAATTTCAGTTTCGCCCTATTCACCCCCCCTCTAGGCGACTATCAATTGGTATCAGAGCCCGGTGCTTCATTAGAGCCTAACCGCTCGAAGTGATGTCGGGAGATCACGCCAAGAAGGAGATGGAGACCGGCGAAAAGCCCACTACAAGCTACGGGAGCACTTCATCGGAAGAGTCCCGCACCAAACGGAGGGAGAAGAAGAAGAGCTCCTCCAACAAAGGGAAGGAGAAGAAATCTTCTTCTCACCACAAAGAGAAGACGGAAAAATCTTCTTCCCACAAGCCGCATCGGAAAGGCGACAGGCACAAGAGGATGAGGAAGGTGGTCTACTACGAGACCGACACTTCATCAACATCGACCTCCGACTCCGATGCGCCCTCCGTCACTTCTAAGCGCCAAGAGCGCAAGAAGTATAGTAAGATCCCCCTACGCTACCCTCGCATTTCCAAACATACACCTTTACTTTCCGTCCCACTAGGCAAACCACCAACTTTTGATGGTGAAGATTACGCTAGGTGGAGCGATTTAATGCGATTTCATCTAATCTCGCTCCACAAAAGCATATGGGATGTTGTTGAGTTTGGTGCGCAGGTACCATCAATAGGGGATGAGAACTATGATGAGGATGAGGTAGCCCAAATCGAGCACTTCAACTCACAAGCCACAACAATCCTCCTCGCCTCACTAAGTAAAGAGGAATATAACAAAGTACAAGGGTTGAAGAACGCCAAGGAGGTTTGGGATGTACTCAAAACCGCGCACGAAGGAGATGAGCTCACCAAGATCACCAAGCGGGAAACGATCGAGGGGGAGCTCGGTCGGTTCCGGCTTAACAAAGGGGAGGAGCCACAACACATGTACAACCGGCTCAAGACTTTGGTGAACCAAGTACGCAACCTCGGGAGCAAGAAGTGGGACGACCACGAAGTGGTAAATGTTATTTTAAGATCTCTCATTTTTCTTAATCCCACTCAAGTTCAATTGATTCGTGGTAATCCTAGATATACTAAAATGACCCCCGAGGAAGTTATCGGGCATTTTGTAAGTTTTGAGTGCATGATAGAAGGCTCGAGGAAAATCAACGAGCTTGGCGAGCCATCCGAAGCTCAACCCGTTGCATTCAAGGCGACGGAAGAAAAGAAGGAGGAGTCTACACCAAGTCGACAACCAATAGACGCCTCCAAGCTTGACAATGAGGAGATGGCACTCGTCATCAAGAGCTTCCGCCAAATCCTCAAACAAAGGAGGGGGAAAGACTACAAGTCCCGCTCCAAGAAGGTTTGCTACAAATGTGGTAAGCCCGATCATTTTATTGCTAAATGTCCTATGTCTAGTGACAGTGACCGAGGCGACGACAAGAAGAGGAGAAGAAAGGAGAAGAAAAGGTACTACAGGAAGAAGGGCGGCGATGCCCATGTTTGTCGCGAGTGGGACTCCGACGAGAGCTCAAGCGACTCCTCCGACGACGAGGACGCCGCCAACATCGCCGTCACCAAGGGACTCCTCTTCCCCAACGTCGGCCACAAGTGCCTCATGGCAAAGGACGGCAAAAAGAAGAAGGTTAAATCCAACTCCTCCACTAAATATGAATCGTCTAGTGATGATAATGCTAGTGATGAGGAGGATAATTTGCGTATTCTTTTTGCCAATCTTAACATGGAGCAAAAAGAAAAACTAAATGAATTGATTAGTGCTATTCATGAAAAGGATGACCTTTTGGACTCCCAAGAGGATTGTCTAATTAAAGAAAACAAGAAACATGTTAAGGTTAAAAAGGCTTATGCTCTAGAATTAGAAAAATGTGAAAAATTGTCTAGTGAGCTAAGCACTTGCCGTGAGATGATTGACAACCTTAGAAATGAAAATGCTATTTTAAATGCTAAGGTTGATTCACATGCTTGTAATGTTTCAATTCCAAATCTTAGAGATGATAACATTGACTTGCTTGCTAAGATTGATGAATTGAATGCATCTCTTGCTAGCCTTAGATTAGAGAATGAAAATTTAATTGCTAAGGCTAAAAATTTTGATGTTTGCAATGCTACTATTTCCGACCTTAGAACTAAGAATGAAATGTTGCATGCTAAGGTTGTAGAACTTAAATCTTGCAAACCCTCTACATCTAATGTTGAGCATGTTTCTATTTGCACTAGATGTAAAGATATTGATGTTAATGCTATTCTTGATCATATGGCTTTAATTAAACAACAAAATGATCATATAGCAAAATTAGATGCTAAAATTGCCGAGCACAACCTAGAAAATGAGAAATTTAAATTTGCTCGTAGCATACTTTATAATGGGAGACGCCCTGGCATTAAGGATGGCATTGGCTTCCAAAGGGGAGACAATGTCAAACTTAATGCTCCTCCAAAGAACTTATCTAACTTTGTTAAGGGCAAGGCTCCCATGCCTCAGGATAACGAGGGTTACATTTTGTACCCTGCCGGCTATCCTGAGAGCAAAATTAGAAAGATTCATTCTAGGAAGTCTCACTCTGGCCCTAATCATGCTTTTATGTATAAGGGTGAGACATCTAGCTCTAGGCAACCAACCCGTGCCAAGTTGCCTAGAAAGAAAACTCCTATTGCATCAAATGATCATGCCATTTCATTTAAAACGTTTGATGCATCTTATGTGCTTACTAGCAAATCCGGCAAGGTAGTTGCCAAATTTGTTGGGGGCAAACACAAGGGTTCCAAGACTTGTGTTTGGGTACCCAAAGTTCTTGTATCTAATGCCAAAGGACCCAAAACAGTTTGGGTACCTAAAGTCAAGAACTAAATTTGTTTTGTAGGTTTATGCATCCGGGGGCTCAAGTTGGATACTCGACAGCGGGTGTACAAACCACATGACAGGGGAGAAAAGGATGTTCTCCTCATATGAGAAAAACCAAGATCCCCAACGAGCTATCACATTCGGGGATGGAAATCAAGGTTTGGTCAAAGGATTGGGTAAAATTGCTATATCTCCTGACCATTCTATTTCCAATGTTTTTCTTGTTGATTCCTTAGACTACAACTTGCTTTCTGTTTCCCAATTATGTCAAATGGGCTACAACTGTCTTTTTACTGATACAGGTGTCACTGTCTTTAGAAGAAGTGATGATTCAATAGCATTTAAGGGTGTGTTAGAGGGTCAGCTATACTTAGTGGATTTTGATAGAGCTGAACTCGACACATGCTTAATTGCTAAGACTAACATGGGTTGGCTCTGGCACCGCCGACTAGCCCATGTTGGGATGAAGAATCTTCATAAGCTTCTAAAGGGAGAGCACATTTTAGGATTAACAAATGTTCATTTTGAGAAAGACAGGATTTGTAGCGCATGCCAGGCAGGGAAGCAAGTTGGAGTCCATCATCCACATAAGAACATCATGACTACCGACAGGCCGCTTGAGCTACTCCACATGGATCTATTCGGCCCGATTGCTTACATAAGCATCGGCGGGAGTAAGTATTGTCTTGTAATAGTGGATGATTATTCTCGCTTCACTTGGGTATTCTTTTTACAGGAAAAATCTCAAACCCAAGAGACCTTAAAGGGATTCTTGAGACGGGCTCAAAATGAGTTCGGCCTAAGGATCAAGAAAATAAGAAGCGACAATGGGACGGAGTTCAAGAACTCACAAATCGAAGGCTTCCTTGAGGAGGAGGGCATCAAGCATGAGTTCTCCTCTCCCTACACTCCACAACAAAATGGTGTAGTGGAGAGGAAGAATCGAACTCTATTGGACATGGCACGAACCATGCTTGATGAGTACAAGACACCGGACCGGTTTTGGGCCGAAGCGGTCAACACCGCCTGCTACGCCATCAACCGGTTATATCTTCACCGAATCCTCAGGAAGACATCATATGAACTCCTAACCGGTAAAAAGCCCAACATTTCATATTTTAGAGTTTTTGGTAGCAAATGCCTTATTCTTATTAAAAGAGGTAGAAAATCTAAATTTGCTCCTAAAACTGTAGAAGGCTTTTTACTTGGTTATGACTCAAACACAAGGGCATATAGGGTCTTTAACAAGTCCACTGGACTAGTTGAAGTCTCATGTGACGTTGTGTTTGATGAAACTAACGGCTCTCAAGTAGAGCAAGTTGATCTTGATGAGATAGGTAATGAAGAGGCTCCATGCATCGCGCTAAGGAACATGTCCATTGGGGATGTGTGTCCTAAGGAATCCGAAGAGCCTCCAAATACACAAGATCAACCATCCTCCTCCATGCAAGCATCTCCACCAACTCAAAATGAGAATGAGGCTCAAGATGATGAAGAACAAAATCAAGAAGATGAGCCACCTCAAGATGATGGCAATGATCAAGGGGGAGATGAAAATAATCAAGAAAAGGAGGATGAGGAAGAACCAAGACCGCCACACCCAAGAGTCCACCAAGCAATCCAACGAGATCACCCCATCGACACCATCCTCGGCGACATTCATAAGGGGGTAACCACTAGATCTCGTGTTGCTCATTTTTGTGAACATTACTCGTTTGTTTCCTCTATTGAGCCACATAGGGTAGAGGAAGCACTTCAAGATTCGGATTGGGTGGTGGCGATGCAAGAGGAGCTCAACAATTTCACAAGGAACAAGGTATGGCATTTAGTTCCACGTCCTAACCAAAATGTTGTAGGAACCAAATGGGTCTTCCGCAACAAGCAAGATGAGCATGGTGTGGTGACAAGGAACAAAGCACGACTTGTGGCCAAGGGATACTCCCAAGTCGAAGGTTTGGATTTCGGTGAAACCTATGCACCCGTAGCTAGGCTTGAGTCAATTCGCATATTATTGGCCTATGCTACTTACCATGGCTTTAAGCTTTATCAAATGGACGTGAAAAGTGCCTTCCTCAACGGACCGATCAAGGAAGAGGTCTATGTTGAGCAACCTCCCGGCTTTGAAGACAGTGAGTATCCTAACCATGTTTATAGGCTCTCTAAGGCGCTTTATGGGCTCAAGCAAGCCCCAAGAGCATGGTATGAATGCCTTAGAGATTTCCTTATTGCTAATGGCTTCAAAGTCGGAAAAGCCGATCCTACACTCTTTACTAAAATTCTTAAAAATGACTTGTTTGTATGCCAAATTTATGTTGATGATATTATATTTGGGTCTACTAACGAGTCTACATGTGAAGAGTTTAGTAGGATCATGACACAGAAATTCGAGATGTCAATGATGGGGGAGTTGAAGTATTTTCTGGGATTCCAAGTCAAGCAACTCCAAGAGGGCACCTTCATTAGCCAAACGAAGTACACTCAAGACATTCTAACCAAGTTTGGATGAAGGATGCCAAACCCATCAAGACACCCATGGGAACTAATGGGCATCTCGACCTCGACACGGGAGGTAAGTCCGTGGATCAAAAGGTATACCGGTCGATGATTGGTTCATTGCTTTATCTATGTGCATCTCGACCGGACATTATGCTTTCCGTTTGCATGTGTGCAAGATTTCAATCTGACCCTAAGGAATCACACCTTACGGCCGTAAAACGAATCTTGAGATATTTGGCTTACACACCTAAGTTTGGGCTTTGGTACCCTCGGGGATCTACATTTGATTTGATTGGTTATTCGGATGCCGATTGGGCAGGGTGTAAAATCAATAGGAAGAGCACATCGGGGACTTGCCAGTTCTTGGGAAGATCCTTGGTGTCTTGGGCTTCAAAGAAGCAAAATTCGGTCGCTCTTTCCACCGCCGAAGCCGAGTACATTGCCGCAGGACATTGTTGCGCGCAATTGCTTTGGATGAGGCAAACCCTGCGGGACTACGGTTACAAATTAACCAAAGTCCCTTTGCTATGTGATAATGAGAGTGCAATTAAAATGGCCGACAATCCCGTCGAGCATAGCCGCACTAAGCACATAGCCATTCGGTATCATTTTCTTAGGGATCACCAACAAAAGGGGGATATCGAGATTTCTTACATTAATACTAAAGATCAATTAGCCGATATCTTTACCAAGCCACTTGATGAACAATCTTTTACCAGACTTAGGCATGAGCTCAATATTCTTGATTCTAGAAATTTCTTTTGCTAAGCTTGCACACATAGCTCTTTTGAATACCTTTGATCATATCTCTTTTATATGCTATGACTAATGTGTTTTCAAGTTTATTTCAAACCAAGTCATAGGTATATTGAAAGGGAATTGGAGTCTTCGGCGAAGACAAAGGCTTCCACTCCGTAACTCATACTTCGCCATCACTCCGAGCAACTCTCTCGTCTTTGGGGGAGAAATGAGCATCAAGGAAAAGGACTTCATCCTTGGGGGAGAGAGTAAAAGCTCAAACGCAAAAGGAACTTCGTCTTTGGTATAATCTTAACTCACCTATTTATGACCAAAGGGGAAGTTTGCACTTCAAGGGCTCTAATGATTCCGTTTTTGGCGATTCATGCCAAAAAGGGGGAGAAATGAGCCCAAAGCAAAAGGACCGCACCACCACCAATTTCAAAAACTTAGTGTTTTCAAAGAAGTATTTATCATTTGGTATCCTATTGTGTTCAAAAGGGGGAGAAAGTAGTATTTCAAAAATGTTATATCAAAACCCTCTTGAACACTAAGAGGTGGATCTCCTTTAGGGGGAGTTTTGTTTAGTCAAAGAAAAAGCATTTGAAACAGGGGGAGAAAATTTCAAATCTTGAAAATGCTTTGCAAACTCTTATTCATTTACCTTTGACTATTTGCAAAAGATCTTTGAAATGGATTTACAAAAGAATTTGCAAAAACAAAACATGTGGTGCAAACGTGGTCCAAAATGTTATATAAGAGAGAAACATTCCTTGCATATCTTGTAAGTAGTTATATTGGCTCAATTCCAAGTAACCTTTTCACTTACATTATGCAAACTAGTTCAATTATGCACTTCTACATTTGCTTTGGTTTGTGTTGGCATCAATCACCAAAAAGGGGGAGATTGAAAGGGAATTAGACTTACACCTAGTTCCTAAATAATTTTGGTGGTTGAATTGCCCAACACAAATATTGGACTGACTAGTTTGCTCTAGTGTATAAGTTATACAGGTGCAAAAGGTTCACATCTAGCCAATAAAAAGATCAAGTGTTGGATTCAATAAAGGAGCAAAGGGGCAACCGAGGGCACCCCTGGTCTGGCGCACCGGACTGTCCGGTGTGCCACCGGACAGTGCACAGTACCTGTCCGGTGCACCAGGGGACTCAGACTCAAACTCTTCACCTTCGGGAATTCCAGGGGCGACTCGGCTAAAATTCACCGGACTGTCCGGTGTACACCGGACAGTGTCCGGTGCGCCAAAGGAGGTCGGCCTCAGGAACTCGCCAGCTTCGGGAAAAGCCAACGGCTCGTCCGCTATAAATCACCGGACTGTCCGGTGTGCACCGGACTGTCCGGTGCAACTCCAGGACAACGGTCGTCTCCGCGCCAACGGCTCTCTGCCGCGCATTCAATGCGCCGTCTGCGCGCGCAGAAGTCAGAATCGCCCATGCTGGCACACCGGACATCAAACAGTGCATGTCCGGTGTGCACCGGACACCCAGGCGGGCCCACAAGTCAGAAGCTCCAACGGCTAGAATCCAACGGCAGTGATGACGTGGCAGGGGCACCGGACTGTCCGGTGTGCACCGGACTGTCCGGTGCGCCATCGAACAGAAGCCTCCCACCAACGGTCAAGTTTGGTGGTTGGGGCTATAAATACCCCAACCATCCCACATTCATTGCCATCCAAGTTTTCCCACTTCTCAACCTCTTACAAGAGCTAGGCATTCAATTCTAGACACATTCAAAGAGATCAAATCCTCTCCAATTCCACACAAAGCCCTAGTGACTAGAGAGAGTGATTTGCCGTATTCATTTGAGCTCTTGCGCTTGGATCGCATTCTTTCTTTCTCCTTTGCTCTTGTGATCAACACTCAATTGTAACCGAGGCAAGAGGCACCGATTGTGTGGTGGCCCTTGCGGGGAAGTTTTGTTCCCGGTTGATTGAGAAGAAGGAAAGCTCACTCGGTCCGAGGGACCGTTTGAGAGAGGGAAGGGTTGAAAGAGACCCGGCCGTTGTGGCCTCCTCAACGGGGAGTAGGTTTGCAAGAACCGAACCTCGGTAAAACAAATCTCCGTGTTTCATTTGCTTATTCGCTTGGGATTTGTTTTGCGCCCTCTCTTGCGGACTCATTTATTATCACTAACGCTAACCCCGGCTTGTAGTTGTGTTTATATTTGTAAATTTCAGTTTCGCCCTATTCACCCCCCCTCTAGGCGACTATCACAATTTATTTGCTTCTGCGATTGATTGGACGTTTGACGGACGTTCTCTGTCTAGTCTTCACGTCGCTTCTGTCGGCCATATCTTGTACTTTGCTGGTTATATTTGGCTTTCCTCTGATCCTTACTGATATCTCATTTTTGTCTTGAGGTATTCACTGCATGCCCTGCACGGATGTGACCGTTTGAAAAATATACTGATAATTCCTGGGCGTCCCCCCCCAATGGGTGTGGGCAAGGGACGGCTTGGTACGCTGAGTGTTTTAGCCGGTTGCCTCTGAGTAGTAATGGGATGGGACGGCTAGTGTAATCATATCCTTTGCGCTGTTGACTGGAGTCCCAATGGGTGTAGTGTTGCATGAAACGGCGTCCGCCGTCCGACGTGTCTTCGGGTGGGTGGAAGTGCTTATTGAATGCCTTGCGACTGTTCAGTGACCGCGGTTAGAAGTGAGCGGTTGCCTTTCCCTTCTATAAATAAACCCCTTTGCTTCTCTGGTTTCTTCACATCTCTTCGCTGCTCCTTACTGCCTCTTCCCTTTCTTCTCTTCCAAAGCTTCAACCATGGGCAAGAACAACAAGCGCAAGCGTGAGCCGACTCCTCCATCGGAGGAGTTTGGTGACTCGGAATACTCGGAGGAGGAGTTCTCCTCCGAGCCCGAGGGGTCTCCGGCTCCCGCCTCTCCCCCGGCGTCGTCCGATGACTCGGACGACTCCCAGGGGATAGCCGCGGAGGTCTGGACATACATCCGGGCCGTCGAGCGCGCCGGGCTCGAAGGCTCGGATGAGTCGGAGTACTCCTCGGTTGAGGAGGACTCGGACGGCGGCGACGAGGGTGAAGACGACGACGACGACGACGACGACGACAGCGACGGCAGTGGCAGGGGCGGCGGCGACGGCAGCAGGGACAGCACCAAGGGCGACAGCAGCAGGAGCAGCACCAAGGGCAGCAGCAGGGGCAGCACCAAGGGCGGCGGCGGCGGCAGGGGCAGGGCCAGTGGCTAGACGCCACTGGTCTTCTTAGATATTAGTATAGTTTAGTATAGCTAGAATAATGTAGTAGTAATTAGTGTAATTTAGTAGTAGTGGTAATGTAGAGTAGTATATTGTAGTTTAGTAGTAGTAGTAATGTAGAGTAGAATTAGGGAAGTACCAACTCATAAAGAGTTGGTTTGTAAGCTCGTTAACTTCCCTTTAATGAAGTCTATCGTTTATTCCCTCTTTTTGATGACTTGCCATTGCTTTTGCTGAATGTTGAATTGATTCTTTTGATATAGTAGAAACAACGCCGAGCGATGTGAAGATTGACATCAGCGTTTTAGAGGTAACCCTGAGCAATCGAACACAAGACCAGCGTTGTTGGGGCGATGCTGAATGATAGAAGGTCAGCGTCAGCATTTTTAGAAGTAATGCCGAGCGATTGAGCACGTGGTCGGCGTTTTAGAAGCAGCGCCGAGTGATTGAAGGTCGGCGTCGGCGTTTTAGAAGTAATGCCGAGCGATTGAACACGGGGTCGGCGTTTTAGAGGCAACATCGAGTGATTGAAGGTCGGCGTCGGCATTTTAGAAGTAATGCCGAGCGATTGAACTCGTGGTCGGCGTTTTAGAGGCAACACCGAGTGATTGAAGGTTGGCGTCGGCATTTTAGAAGTAATGCCGAGCGATTGAACACGTGGTCGGCGTTTTAGAGGCAGCGCCGAGTGATTGAAGGTCGGCGTCGGCATTTTAGAAGTAATGCCGAGCGTTTGAACTCGTGGTCGGCGTTTTAGAGGCAGCGCCGAGTGATTGAAGGTCGGCGTCGGCGTTTTAGAAGTAATGCCGAGCGATTGAACACGTGGTCGGCGTTTTAGAGGCAACACCGAGTGATTGAGGGTCGGCGTCGGCATTTTAGAAGTAATGCCGAGCGATTGAACTCGCGGTCGGCGTTTTAGAGGCAGCGCCGAGTGATAGCCAGCTTCTCAGGTTACTTTGAGGAAAATGACCGAGTGATGAGGTGGCACATTGGCTTTCTTGGAAATAACTGTTGGATATCCACGTGGCATGCTGGAATTTCGGAGATGACTGCCGGGTGATGACTGGGCACTTTTTGAAAGGGTATCTGGCTCAAGAATATCCCATAAGAGTTGCGCTTTTAGCCGCCTTTGCTTTCCGTGCCCTAGTTCTTGCATTCCCGCATCTGAATCTTCTCTGCCACTCGCCTCCTACTCTGTTCGCCAGCGAGAAGCAAGATGGCGCCCAAGAGGAAGACCGCGAACTCGTCTGCTGCAGTGATCCCCGCCATCGACCCCAACAGCCAGTTACCCTTCGCAGGTAACCATATGTCTGTGATTTCTGAAGTTGAGCTTCTCCGCCTTGTTTCCATCGGGGTTCTCCCTCCACGGGAACTCTGTTCTTGGCGTTCTTGCCACGGGACTACTGTCCCAACCGAAGATACCCACGAGTCAGTGGTTTACACTCCTTTCCTTCTTCGCGGCCTCGGCCTTCCCATATCTCCTTTTTTCCGTGGTATCCTTGATTTTTATCACATCAACCTGACTCACTTGAACCCTAACTCCATTCTCCAAATCTCTATTTTCGTTCACCTTTGCGAAGCTTATCTTGGCGTGCTGCCGCATTTTGGCTTGTGGAAGTATCTGTATCACTGCCGTCCTGGGATGGCCGGGGGGCAACATCAATTGGTCGGGGGTGCTAGTTTAGAGATGCGCCGGGGGCGGAAGACCGAGTATCTCGAGATACCCCTCAAAGACAGCATTAAAGGTTGGCGTCTGGAGTGGTTTATAATGGATAATTATGGAAATTCTCTACCTTCCCGCTCAGGGAGACAAGCAGACGTTCGTACTCCGAGTTGGACTGAATCTCCCACGGACCAAGAAGTAGCCGAGGCGGGCGTGTTGCTTACTGAAGTTGGATTACTGAAAGAGAGAGGTCTGACTGCCGAAGCCGTGGTCACAGATTTTGTTTTCAAGAACATTCAGCCGCTGAAGGACAGGGCCTACCCGGCATATCTTTACCGAGGGCTGGCCGACTCAACCCGAGTTACTAATAGGAGAATTCCTTCTGTTGATTTGGTGAGCCGACTCGAGATGATCCTCAGGGGTAAAGTTTCAAACGTTGGAGCTCCAGTGGCATACTCGGCTTGGAACCTGCCTTCTCCCAAAGATTTCACTCTTTTTGTGTCCAATCCGCCCGTGACAGATAGCAATTTGGGTCTTAGAGTGCGACCTTCTGCTGAGGAGGTCCGTTCCTTAGTTGCTTCGCTCGGGGAGATACCTGATGATGAACGGCAGATTTATTTTGAAGTGCCCCTGAACCCTAGTGACGCAGACATAAATGACATGCTCGATCTGCTAGCTGAGGATTCATCTGATACTGTTCCTGATGGTACATTGGCGGTGGTGCCGCTTCCAGAGGTTGATGCGACCTTGGATGTCTCGAAGCCTGTCAATACTCGCCCGAGGCGTCCCAGCCGAACCAGTCAGCCCGAGCCTTCTGCTGATGAGCAGAAGAAGAAAAGAAGACGCCTCCGGCGAGTGTCTAGCTTTGATGAGGATGCCAGCACCTTAGCTCCTGCTGCTGAAGAAATGACTGCAACTGGCCTTGCTGACATTCATCCCAATGGGTGTGCTCCGCCTGCTGCTGACCCCAATGAGGATGTTGTTTGTGCTGTTGCTGTGGAAGATGAGGAGGAAGAGAATGAAACTCCATTAACTCGGAAAAACAGTCGGCAGTTCGTCGCTAGCGGTGGTAGTAGTGGGGTTCCTTCTCCTGCCTTGTCTGCTCTTATTGGTCTGCAAGAACTGTCCATGGCCAATTTTGATCAAGCTCTAGAGGATATGGTCCCTGAGAACTTGCTGTTGGAACCTGCAGACGCTGATGCAACAGAAACTTGTGCAGCCGTGCCAGATGCTGGGTTGAGGTCGTCCCGTGCCTCGTCGACCTTAGAGCACGATCTCGAGGGCCGGGATGATGACTTGGATCGTCCTGATCCTGTGGAAGTAGCTGAAGGCCCGTCGACCTTAGAGGTGGTCACGGCAGAGAGCTTGGATCCTTTGAATAGTGCTGACATGTGCCCAGCCCCCGAGGGTGTCGCCGGGGAGGACTCAGCTCAGGTGAGGAGCGTAGGCCACTACCCAGCCCCCGAGGGTGCTGCCGGGGGTGACCCGGCTCAAGTGGGCAGTGCCAACCTTGACCCAGCCCCCGAGGGTGTCCGAGCGAGGTCTCCCTCCTGCACTTCCATGGATGTTCATGTGGGTTCACCTCCACACTCTGGCGGCATGATGGTAGCTCAAACTCCGGATCAGGGGGTCGCTTTGGAGGGCAGCATCCCCACTGGTCTGGCGTTAAGCTCTGCTGAATGTACTGAGCTCGTTCCTGCTGGTCTGCTGCAAGCTGCTTCGAGTGGTGATCTGTTGTCTGGTCATCAGCTGATTTCTCCTGACTTGGGGATCCCTTCGCTTTTCTCCAATTTCCAGGTGTTGTGCTGTGCTTTAGTTTGATCTTTATGTTGCATAAATTGTTGCTATTATGCTCATTCGCTCTTCTTATCAGGCTTTGGTGGATGGAATGGTCGGCCAGCTGAAGTCGCAGGGTGCTTCCATCCCGGAGGTGGCTTCATCTCTTGAGCGTTGGAATCCGGTGTTGCTTCGGGGTCGTGTATCTGAGTTGGAGGCCACCAATGCTGGTTAGTGTCCTTTCTTCTTCTTCTTTGTTCTTGCCCGTGGGTTGTTTTACCTTCTGACCTCATTTTGTTTGAATATTTCTTGATAGGGATGACTCGGCAGATCACAGTTCTTGAAGAAAAACATTCTCAAGATCAAGCTGAGATGGCTCGACGATGCGCTGACTTCGAGGAGAAGTATTCTCAAAGTCAGATCGAGTTGAATCAGGTCTCTGCGGCTTTGGATGATGCCAACGCTCTGAGTTCTTCTCTTCATGTCCAGCTTGACTCTGAGAAGGTAGCTTACGAGCCTGTGCTTCGCCTTATGATGCTCTTGGATTCTGAATGAGTTGATTTTTGCTTGTAGGAAGAAAAACGCATCCTTGCTGCTTCTCACGATAACTTGGACAGATTGTACCGAGATTCCAGCAACTCGCTGACCATCTTGGAGAGGAGCCACCGTTTTACGATGGAGGAGCTTGACAATCAGCGCCGTCAACTGCAAGAATCCTCGGACGAAGTGGCCCGCCTTACGCAGTTGCTATCGGCAAAGGACGCCACCATCAAGGGACTCCGAGCTTCTAAGAAATCCATTGTTCAGGAGTTAGAAACTGCTCAGCAGGCTGTTAAAGTTGCTGAAGAAGCTGCTGTCACTTTCAAAGCTCAGCGCGATAAGGCCCTGGACAAGGCCATTCGGGCGGGACGAATCCTGATGAGAAGACCCGGCGTGGCTGTCCCTGAAGATATAAGAGCCGACGTGAATGCTGCCCCTGATTCCTCGAATCGCCCTTCTTCGTCAGTCGTTCCTGAGAAAGACATTAGAAAATAAAGAAACAGTTCGCGTGCTCTGAGCGCGCAGTTAGCATGATCAAGTATTCGTTAGAGGTTATCGGCTTATCATTTGAATGACGTGATTACTCCCTTATTGTATCAGAATTTATTAGTTTGCAAGTCTGTGGTAACGCTGCATGATGATTATGAAGTTTGTTTGTGGGATATGGAGATCATCCCTTGAACTGCATAAGCACGAGTATGCTATACTGGTTTAAGCCGTCAATTGCTTTTAGCCGGTAACTTCCGTTAGTAGGGCATAGTGGTCACCCCCGGTAGAGCAAGCGTGAGCATGTTGCGCCGCCTTAAGTCGTTGCCGACTTAAGTCGATTGCTCCGTTTGTAGGGTATAGTGGTCACCTCGAGTTAAGTAAGCGTGAGCATGTTGCACCGCCTTAAGTCGTTGCCGACTTAAGCCGATTGCTCTGTTCGTAGGGCATAGTGGTCACCCCGAGTTAAGTAAGCGTGAGCATGTTGCACCGCCTTAAGTCGTTGCCGACTTAAGCCGATTGCTCCGTTTGTAGGGCATAGTGGTCACCCCGAGTTAAGTAAGCGTGAGCATGTTGCACCGCCTTAAGTCGTTGCCGACTTAAGCCGATTGCTCCGTTTGTAGGGCATAGTGGTCACCCCGAGTTAAGTAAGCGTGAGCATGTTGCACCGCCTTAAGTCGTTGCCGACTTAAGCCGATTGCTCCGTTCGTAGGGCATAGTGGTCACCCCGAGTTAAGTAAGAATGCAAGTCAATCATAAATGAGCCAAGTATCTTTGAAGTCTCTCTTTATTGATGACGTATTTCCATTATACAGAATACATGGTCGCTTTGGCTGTTTTGAAATACAGCTAGGGGTAGAACTTTCGGAGGTGCTCTATGTTCCAGGAGTTCCCAACTTCCGTGCCATCCATTTGGGTGAGGCGATATGATCCGGGACGAGTGACTTCTGCTACTATGAAAGGTCCTTCCCATAAGGGTGATAACTTGTGCCGTCCCTCCCCCGTTAGAATTCGGCGGAGGACGAGGTCTCCCATCGAAAAGAAACGTTGCCGCACAGCTTTGTCGTGGTAGCGCCTTAGAGTCTGCTGGTATCGTGCTGATTGAATCACCGCATTCAGTCGTTCTTCCTCGAGTACGTCAATATCCTCCAGCCTAGTGGCTTCGGCTTCTGCTATGCTTTCGAAGATCAATCTTGGCGCCCCAAACTTGAGATCAGCGGGTAGCACTGCCTCCGACCCATAGACCATAAAGAAAGGAGTGTTTCCATGCAGGGCCCGGCTAGGTTGAGTTCTCAAGCTCCAAACAACATAAGGCAATTCTCTTATCCATTTTCCTGCGAATTTTTCATTTTTATCAAAGACCCTTTTTCTAAGTGCCTCCAATATCATTCCGTTGGCTCGCTCAACCTGCCCGTTGGCTCTCGGATGGGCTACAGATGCGTACTTGATCTGAATGCTTTTTTGCTCGCAGAAGTCAAAGAATTCTGAACTGGTGAAGTTGGATCCCAAGTCAGTGATGATATTGTTCGGTATCCCAAATCTGAATATTATGCTTTGTATGAATTCCACGGCTTTAGCAGAGGTTAAGGAGGCAATGGGCTGAAACTCTATCCATTTAGTGAACTTGTCAATTGCCACCAATACATGGGTGTATCCTCCTTGAGCTTTCTTGAAAGGTCCAATCATATCCAATCCCCAGCATGCGAAAGGCCAAGTTACTGGTATGGTTTGTAGCTGCTGTGCTGGCATGTGCTGTTGTTTTGACAGGTATTGGCAAGCTTCGCATCTCTGAACTAGCTCGGCTGCATCATTCTTCGCCGTCGGCCAATAGAATCCTGACCTGAAAACCTTCCCGACTAATGTTCTGGATGCTGCATGTACTCCGCACTGCCCAGCATGGACTTCCTCCAGAAGTTGCTTCCCGGTGGATGGGAGAACGCACTTCATGAGGACGCCTGACGCGCCCCTCCTGTATAATATCTCCCCAATGAGTGTATAGTGAGCTGATTGTCTGGCAATGCGCTCTGCCGAGTTCTTGTCATCTGGTTCTTCTTCATTCTTTATATACTTAATAATCGGTTGCCTCCAGTCATCAGAGTCTGACTCGGGTTGGTCTATGATGTTGCACTCTTCTATTTGATCCGTCGAGATGCTCGGCTGAAGGATTTCTTGCACGAAGACCCCGGGCGGGACTTGAGTCCGACCGGATCCGAGCTTGGACAGTACATCAGCCGCCGTGTTCCGATCTCTTTCTATATGATGGAACTCCAGACCTTCGAATTTATCTTCTAGCTTTCGGACGGCGGCGCAGTATCTTCCCATTGAATCACTTGAACAATCCCATTCCTTGTTTATCTGACTGATGACTACCAGAGAATCTCCGTACACCATCAGTCTCTTGACACCCAGCGATATGGCGATGTTTAATCCGTGTATCAAAGCTTCATACTCGGCTGCGTTGTTAGAGGCCGGGAATAGCAATTGGAGAGCGTACTTGAGGTGTTCGCCTCCAGGTGCAGTGAAGAGAATTCCTGCTCCTGCTCCCTGCAGCTTCAGCGAGCCATCAAAATACATTCGCCATACTTCTGCGGTTTCTGGATTATCCGGCACTTGCTGTTCTGTCCACTCTGATACGAAGTCGACCAGTGCTTGAGTTTTGATGGCAGTGCGAGGTCGGAACTCGATATCATGGGACCCCAACTCGCAAGCCCACTTGGCTATTCGGCCAATGGCTTCCTTGTTGTGAAGAATGTCCCCTATTGGAAAACCAGTAACTACTATGACTTTGTGGTCGTCAAAGTAGTGGCGCAGCTTGCGGGCAGTTAGAAGTACTGCATATAATAGCTTCTGAACTTGAGGATACTTTTTCTTCAATGGGCCTAGAACCTCACTGATGAAGTAGACGGGATGTTGTACCGGGTAGGCAAGCCCTTCTTCCACTCGCTCGACTACCAACGCAGTGCTTACCACGTGAGTCGTGCAAGAGATATATAGCAGCAAATCTTCAGCTGGCTGAGTCGGCGTAGCTCGCCGGGGCGGTTTCAATACTGGCGGTGTTGTCAGGAATTTCTTCAGTGCGTCTAGAGCTTCTTGTGCCTCTGAAGTCCATTGAAACTTATCCACCTTCTTCAGCAATTTATAAAATGGCAGACCTTTTTCTCCCAGCCTGGATATGAATCTGCTCAGGGCTGCCATACATCCAGTGAGTCGCTGAACCTTCTTTTGCGATCGAGGAGCTTCCATCTTCATGATAGCTTCAATCTTATCTGGATTAGCTTCAATTCCCCGGTGCCTGACAATAAATCCGAGTAACTTTCCTGCTGGTACCCCGAAGACGCATTTCTCAGGATTGAGCTTCCATCTATATCTTCTCAGGCTATTGAAAACCAGCTGTAAATCTTCAATGAAGTTTTCTGGACTCTCCGTTTTAATCACCACGTCGTCTACGTAAGCCTCCACACGCTTGCCCCAGTGATCGGCTAAGCATGTTTGAATAGCTCTCTGATAAGTCGCTCCAGCGTTTTTGAGGCCGAACGGCATGGAGGTATAACAGAAAGCACCAAACGGGGTGATGAACGCCGTTTTTTCCTCGTCTTCTTTTGCTAAACTAATCTGATGATACCCGGAATAGCAATCTAAGAAAGACAGCATCGAACATCCAGCGGTGGAATCCACCACCTGATCTATCCTCGGGAGCCCGAAGGGATCCTTCGGACAGTGCTTGTTGAGATCAGTATAGTCGACGCACATGCGCCAATCCACTTTATTCTTTTTGAGTACAAGAACAGGGTTGGCTAACCACTCGGGGTGTAATACTTCTCTAATAAATCCGGTCGCGACCAAGCGAGCTAACTCGGCACGAATGGCCTCTCTCTTGTTGGGCGTAAAACGACGCAGCTTTTGCCGGATCGGCCTCGCCTGAGGATAGACTTTCAATTTGTGCTCGGCCAATTCCCTCGGGACTCCCGGCATATCCGCAGGTTGCCATGCGAATACGTCTCGGTTATCTTGTAGGAACTGGACGAGCGCGCTTTCCTATTTGTCGCTCAAACTGGAGCTGATGATGGCCGTCTTGCGCTCATCAGCGAACCCCAGGTTGATCCGCTTGGTGTCCTCAGTCGGCCGCATAGAGGTCGCGGCCTGAGCTTCGTTTGCCGGCACGGCGAGGTCTTCTTCAGGCTTAGAGTTCGCCGGTGTAGAAGGAACCGTTGACGGTTTGGTGGTGAGGGCTGCTTGGATGGCCACTCGGAAACATTCTGCGGCGCCTTGGAAGTCGGCGCGCACAGTTATGATTCCTTGTGGTCCTGGCATCTTCAGTATCATGTACGTATAGTGTGGGATGGCCATGAACTTGGCCAGCCCTGGCCTCCCGATGATGGCGTTGTACCCGCAGTCGAAGTTCGCCACCTCGAACCTCAGGAACTCGGTTCTGTAGTTATCCGGAGTCCCGAAGGTGACCGGCATGTAGATGTGGCCCAGCGGGTATTCCCCTTCCGTCGGCACGATGCCGAAGAAAGGAGTGTCTGACTCGTGGAGCTCTTTGAGGTGAACTCCCAAGCCTTGGAGTGTACGGGGGAAGGTGACGTTGATGCTGCTCCCCCCGTCTACTAGCACCTTCTTCACCCGGCTCTCTCGGATCACCGGATCGACGAGGAGCGGATATTTGCCCGGGTGGTCGAAGTTGAGCCATTGATCCTCCCGAGTGAACGTGATTGGGTGCTCCGACCACCGGTACGGGGCGGGAGGGCCGGTGGTCGCCACCAGTATCTGGCGATCGTTGAGCTTTTGTTGTCTCTTGTTCTCCTGCGACCCATGTCCACCGAAGATGACGTTGACCTCCCTGTCAACGCGCGGGAATGCTCCTCCTCCCCCCTCCTCCGGCTGATGGGGCTGTCGTGGTTCATCTGGTCCTCCCCTCGGCGGAGGAGGTGGTAGAGGTTGGAAGGGTCGGCCATGCCCGACGGAGTGCTTGAAATCCCGGCAGTTGCGGAGAGTGTGGCGCATATCCTTGTGGTACGGGCACTGGGCGTCGAGGATGTCGTCCAGCGTGCGTTCGCCTCCACGAGGTCCTCCTCGGGCACGAGAGGCGGGTGGTCCGGCGGCGTGTACCTCTTCGCGAGGCCTCTTCTCCCAGCGCTTGTCGGGCGGCTGGTTCGCGTCGCGTCGTGGTGCCGCCGGTGTGGGCTTTGCTCCTCCGATGAGGTCCTGGGCCCGCTCGTCAGCGGTGATGTAGAGGTCGGCTTCCCGGAACAGCTCCTCGGAGGTAGTCGGCGCCTTTTGCAGTATGGCTCGGACGAAAACCGAGTCGTTAGATCCTCTGTAGAAGTCCTCGATCACGGCCGCCTCCGTGACCTCGGGGATGCGGTTTCTCATGGTCTGGAACCTTTTAAGGTATGACCGGAGAGTCTCATCCCCTCGGCGCTTGATGGATTTGAGGTCCCATGGTTGCGCTGGCTTGTTGGAGAGAGACTGGAAGTTGGCGGTGAAACGTCGACTGAAGTCTCCCCAGTCGTCGATGCAGTGTCGGGGTAGATGTCGTAGCCACTGCAGCGCGTCTTGCCCGAGGACGATGGGCAGATACGCAGTCATGACGTCCTCGGATGCCCCGGCAGCCCGAGCAGCGGTGGTGTAGACGGCCAACCAGCCCCCTGGATCCTGCTTAGGTTCATATTTGTCGACATTGGATACCTTGAAGTTGGGAGGCCATTGGATGGCCCTAAGGCGCGGAGTAAGGGCAGATACTCCGCACGTGTCCTCCTGTCGTCGAGGATGTCGTCTGTCCCGGGGAGGGGAGTGGCGGTGGTGGTTCCTCGACCGTCCCCGGGTGGTTCCACCAGTTGAAGCTGTTGCCGACTCAGTTCGGGTGGCCTGGCTTTGAGTCGGGAAGCCATGATCTCGATCATACTCCTCCCGACGGCGAATTTCGTTCTCGTGCCGCCGTTCGCGCGAAGCATTGATAGAGCTTCACGCGTCTCGGCGACTGTTGATGGCGTGTCGCAGATCGTTCGGCGGGTGAGCGAGCGGTAGAAGATGGTTGGCTGCCTGAGTGAACAGGCGCCGGTATCCCTCGGCGTCGGGGGTCCGAGGAAGTCCGTCAGCTATCCGGGCTAGAATGCCTCCGACCTCGCTCGGCGTGTTCATAGCTCGGGCGAAGTCAGGGTTCAAGTTGCGCCCGAAGAGCGGATTCTCGCGTCGTTGCCTTGCGTCTTGCTCGGCTTGCTCCTGAGTCCGACGGCGATCACGTCGTCGGGAGTTCCTTCGTTCCCTGAAGACGCGTTCTTCCGGAGTTTCTCCTATCTCTGAGACCTCGTCTCGCGAGACAGGTTGCTCCGGATCCCGTTCTCCAGCTGCGTGATGTCGTCGAACGTTCCTGCGTCGGTTCCTTCGTCGGCGGGATTCTCGCTGAGGTGGTTCTTCTCCGGGCGCGGTCGGTTCATCGTCGGAGACGGCGGGCGACTCTGCCCTCCCGATGAAGAGGACGTCGGGGTAGAATGGTATTGCTGCCGCGGCGACTTTCTTTCCGTTCTCCTTTGAGGTCGGAGGAACGGGAAGAACGACTGGCCTCTCCCTGATCTCCTTCCTTCTCATGACCTGTGTCCATTCTTTCGTCGGGGAAGTAGACAGCGGAGTCTTCCGGGTCAGCGAGCCTCTAGCTCCAGCCTCCCCGGAGACGATCTTGTTCCGAAGAGCCGGAGGTAGCGTTTTTCCAGCATTTTCGGAGTTTGTTGGAGGAGACTTCTGTTCCGGCAGATCCGCGAGGCGGTGTAGAATTCCTTCTTCGTCCGCCACGGATGAGATTGTCCCGAAGCAGAATATGGATCCGGGACGCATGGTGATCTTGCTGTGGAAAGTGACGGCCATTGAGCTAGCTTGGATCGTCGACACACCCCCTACCTGGCGCGCCAGCTGTCGGTGTTTTGGGTCCGACCGCACACCCGGGGTTGCCCCTCAAGGTGTTTTTAGGAGTAGGACGGTGTCAACGACTGTAGCAAAATGGTTCGTGCCGATCGCACGAGGGACAATGGACAAGATTTGCAGGTTCGGGCCGCTTAGAAGTGCGTAACACCCTACGTCCTGGTGAGTGTATGAGCGTGGTTACAAGGGGATTCTCTGGATAGAGGGCGCAGAGAGTTTTTGTGGGTGGCTAAGTAGAGTAGGGTCGATCGATCTGAAGGGGTGCCCCCTAGGCCTTATATACTCGGCCGTGGAGCAGTACATGTGATACGATAACAACAAGTAGCTAAAAGATAGTGAACCTCTTGAGTTTATCCCTACGTAATCTTCGCCGACTTATCCTCGCATGGCTCTGTTGCATGAGGGCTTCAGCGCGGGAAAGTCGGGTCTCTGTTGTGATCCATTCGTTCGACGTTGTGGGCCGCCTGTGTTTGCACTAACTAGTCTCACGTCTCCTTCGTTGGTTGTCTTTCCCTAGGCCCACGAAAGAATGACCTTACGAATTATTGGGCCCTCGGGGCGTTCGTGAGGCCTTTTACTTCTTTAGTGGACCCAGGGGATATCTATCCCCCACAGTATGGGCGGCGTTCGTGTTCTTGGATTGTCTTGTCCTCACTCTGGCACGACGCCTCCGCGTGGAGGTCGGTGCCTGCCCGTACGCGAGGACTTGAGTGGGGATCTACCGGTGCAGGCTGGGGCGGCCGCCATTCGTTGGCGTAGCGCTGGCGCGCAGGTGGCCGCTGTCGTCGGTGCCGAGGTGGTGGTCGCTAGAGGAGGTTTCTCCGCCAACAAGACCGTCGGCGCCACCCGCGGTCAGACCTCCGGCTCTTTGGCTTTGATGGCTTGTCCTCGCCCCTCGAGTGGGGACGTGGGCGAGGGACTTCTTACAGCAGCGTTTGCCCTGAGGTCATCGCTGCTGCTGTTTAGCCGCCCGAGGCGGAGGTCGTTGTCGCTGCTGGTGCAGTGGTCGCCGGCGAGCCACCTGGAGTTTGTTGTCCCACAGGCCCTCTGGTGTGGAGGTTGTTCATACCCGCGGGAATGGAACCGGAGTCCCATTTGTAATGGCACCATGAACATGGGTGTTTGTTCATTGTGGCTGTCGAGGCCTGAACATCTGGGTATTTGAGTGTAATACTGTGTTTCTTCCTCATTTCGAGCACTAGGATTCGCCTGTCGGCTAGCTGAACCGCTTAACCGAGCGTGAGTTGCCTCGCGCGGAAGGTGACGAGTGAGGTATCCATATCCCGGAGGCGTAGGAGTCCCTCGGCTCGGTCGGCCTTGCCGCTCAAGGCTTCTCTTGCTCAGTTTTAGAACCTTCGGCCGCTCTGCGATGAGCTGGAGCCGGAGGCAGCAGCGTCGGCGTGGACAGAGGCGGAGTCGGCTCGAAAAGAGGCTTCGTCGGCCCAGGAGCATGTGGCTTCCCAGGCCGAGGAGGTGCAGCGGTGGTGGCTGGAGCTTGGCCAGGTCGTCCGCTAGCGGGACCAACCCCGGAGTCACGCTGCCGAGGCTGTGAGCCGGGCTGAGGTCCTCAGGGGACAGCTGGCTGAGGCTACGGAGCGGCCAGCCGAGGCGTCCACTCGGGCCGGAACCCTTGCGGAGATCCTGACCGTGAGGGCCCGAGCGCGGTGCTGGCGTCCTCCTCCGAGGTGGAGATTCTTCCGCCCGAGTCACCGTACGAAGCTGGGCCAGGATCTGCCGAGGGTGGAAATGACGCCGGGGGTGCTGTTGCTCCCTCTGCCGATGTCTGAACCTGCAGGAACAGTTTGTCTGTAGTATGCGTATGTTTTTCGTGGCCGCTGGGGCCTAAACATTTTAACGCCGGATTATAAAGCTGTGTTTTCTTTCCTCTTGTTTCGTGTGTTTGGACTTGTTTGGTAGCAGAGTAACTCGTCCGAGCGTGAGTTACTTTTCGCGGAAGGTGATGAGTGAGGTATCCGTATCTCGGAGGCGTAGGAGTCCCTCGGCTCGGTCGGCCTTGCCGCTTACATGTACTCTCGTTGTTTTTAGGACCCCGCTATCAAAGCAGTCGAAACGGCACGAAAGCCGTTCTGGCAGAAAAGTTTTTCAAGCGCTAGGACTCGTTCGGCAACAGAATCCCTCGCTCGAGCGTGAGTTACTTTTCGCGGAAGGTGATGAGTGAGGTATCCGTATCCTGGAGGCGTAGGAGTCCCTCGGCTCGGTTGGCCTTGCCGCTTACGTGTACTCTCGTCGTTTTTAGGACTCCTCTATCGAAGCAGTCGAAACGATACGAAAGACGTTCTGGCAAAAGACTTTTTTGAGGAAAATTTTGACGCAGAGGGGGTTCCCCCCTTCTAGCCCCCGAGGGAGGGTCAAGCTTTGCCGAGGCAACGCTGACCCTTCCTTGACGGTTAGACTTTATTCATGTATGTAAAGAAAAAACGAGGTATATGAACGACTTGAAACATCTTAAGGGTAGAAGCGACGTAGCTGTTGGATGTTCCAAGCGTTGTTGTAGACCTCGCCTCGATCGTTGGCCAGCTTGTATGTTCCGGGCTTCAAAATCTTGGCGATGATGAATGGCCCTTCCCAGGGAGGAGTAAGCTTGTGGCGCCCTCGGGCGTCTTGCCGCAGCCGAAGTACCAAGTCTCTCACCTAGAAGCCTTGGGGCCGAACCCCTCGGGCGTGGTAGCGTCGTAGAGACTGCTGATACCGCGCCGAGTGTAGTAAGGCCACGTCCCGAGCCTCTTCCAGCTGGTCCAGTGAGTCTTCTCGGTTGTCCTGGTTGCTTCGGTCGTCGTACGCCTTTGTCCTCGGGGAACCGTATTCTAAGTCTGTGGGTAGGATAGCCTCGGCCCCATAGACTAGAAAGAACGGCGAGAAACTCGTGGCTCGGCTCGGCGTCGTCCTCAGACTCCAGACCACCGAGGGTAGCTCTTTCATCCACCGCTTGCCAAATTTGTTGAGGTCATTGTAGATCCTCGGTTTAAGTCCTTGCAGAATCATACCGTTGGCACGCTCCACCTGCCCATTCGTCATGGGGTGAGCTACGGCGGCCCAGTCCACACGGATGTGGTGGTCCTCGCAGAAGTCCAGGAACTTCTTCCCAGTGAACTGTGTGCCATTGTCGGTGATGATGGAGTTCGGGACCCCAAAGCGATGGATGATGTTTGTGAAGAACGCCACCGCCTGCTTGGACCTGATGCTGGTTAGGGGTCGGACCTCGATCCACTTGGAGAATTTGTCGATGGCGACCAGCAGGTGCGAGAAGCCCCCGGGTGCCTTCTGCAAGGGACCGACAAGGTCCAGACCCCATACTGCAAACGACCAGGTGATGGGTATTGTCTGCAAGACCTGAGCGGGCAGGTGCGTCTTTCTCGCGTAGAATTGACACCCTTGGCAAGAGCGTACAATCCTAGTGGCGTCGGCCACCGCGGTCGGCCAGTAGAAACCTTGTCGGAAGGCGTTTCCCACGAGGGCTCGAGGTGCTGCGTGGTGATCACAAGCCCCCGAGTGTATTTCTTGCAATAGCTCCTATCCTTCGGCGACAGATATGCATCGTTAGAGAATGCCCGAGGGGCTGCAGTGGTAGAGCTCCTTTTCATCACCCAGTAAGACGAACGACTTGGCGCGTCGCACCAGTCACTGAGCTTCGGCCTTGTCGAGGGGTAGCTCTCCTCGGAGGAGATATTCTAGGTACAGGGTCTGCCAGTTTCGGTTTGGCACAACCCCATTCCGCTCTCCCTCAATGCGCAAGGCCTCACCCTCGGCGGCCGAGGATTCCTCGGGCTGGGCCGAGGCCTCCTCGGGCTCGGGTGTGTCGTCGATCTTGACGAAGGGTTGATGTATGTCTCTGGAGAAGACGTCTGGGGGAACCGTTGTCTGCCCCGAGGCTATATTCGCCAGCTCATCCGCAGTCTTGTTGTACCGTCGAGCGATGTGGTTGAGCTCCAGCCCGTAGAACTTGTCTTCCAGGAGCCGAACTTCGTCGCAGTAGGCCTCCATCTTCCGGTCGCGGCAGTGGGAGTTCTTCATGACTTGGTCAATGACAAGCTGCGAGTCGCCACGAGCGTCGAGGCGCCGAACCCCTAGCTCGATGGCGATGCACAACCCATTAACCACAGCCTCGTACTCGGCCACGTTGTTTGACACCGGGAAATGGAGGCGCAACACGTAGCGGAGATGTTTCCCGAGGGGTGAGATGAAGAGCAGGCCAGCACCTGCTCCTGTTTTCATCAGCGACCCATCGAAGTACATGGTCCAAAGCTCGGGTTGGATCGGAGCTGTAGGCAATTGGGTGTCGACCCATTCAGCCACGAAGTCCGCCAAGACTTGGGACTTTATGGCCTTCCGAGGAGCGAACAAGATTGTCTCGCCCATGAGTTCCACCACCCACTTTGCTATCCTACCCGAGGCCTCCCGGCACTGGATGATCTCCCCCAGGGGGAAGGATGACACCACAGTCACCGGATGAGACTCGAAGTAGTGTCGCAACTCTCGCCGCGTCAGAATTACTGCGTACAGTAGCTTCTGAATTTGCGGGTAGCGGATCTTGGTCTCGGATAGCACTTCACTGATGAAGTAAACCGGCCTCTAGACGAGCAGTGCATGCCCTTCTTCTTGTCTCTCGACTATGATCGCGACGCTGACCACCTGAGTGGTTGCGGCTACGTAGATCAAGAGGGCTTCTCCCGTAGCGGGGGGCACCAAGATGGGCGGGTTTGTAAGGAGCGCCTTTAAGTTTCCGAGGGCTTCCTCGGCCTCGGGGGTCCAAGTGAAGCGCTCGGCCTTCCTTAAGAGGCGGTACAAGGGGAGGCCTTTTTCGCCGAGGCGTGAGATGAAGCGGCTCAGAGCCGCAAGGCATCCCATGACCCTTTGTACTCCTTTCAAATCTTTGATAGGCCCCATGTTGGTGATGGCCGCGATTTTCTCCGGGTTGGCCTCGATGCCCCGCTCGGAGACGATGAATCCCAGGAGCATGCCTCGGGGGACTCCAAAGACACACTTCTCGGGATTGAGCTTCACGAACTTCGCTCTCAGACACTTGAATGTCGTTTCAAGGTCGGAGAGGAGGTCGGAGGCTTTCCTCGTCTTGACAACGATGTCATCGACGTAAGCCTCGACCGTTCGGCTCATGTGCTCTCCGAACACGTGGTTCATGCACCTTTGGTATGTTACACCTGCATTCCTCAAGCTAAATGGCATAGTAGTATAACAGTACATGCCAAAAGGTGTGATGAAAGAAGTCGCGAGCTGGTCGGACTCTTTCATCTTGATTTGGTGATAACCTGAATAGGCGTCGAGGAATGACAGGGTTTCGCACCCAGCAGTGGAGTCCACAATTTAATCGATGCGAGGCAGAGGGTAGGGAACCTTCGGACATGCTTTATTTAGACCAGTGTAGTCTACGCACATCCTCCATTTCCCACCTTTCTTTTTCACAAGCACAGGGTTGGCTAACCATTCGGGATGGAATACCTCTTTGATGAACCCTGCAGCCATCAGCTTGTGGATCTCCTCGCCTATGGCTCTGCGCTTTTCTTCGCCGAAATGGCGCAGAGGCTGCTTCACGGGTCGGGCACCGGCTCGGATATCCAGTGAGTGCTCGGCGACATCCCTCGGTATGCCGGGCATGTTCGAGGGACTCCACGCAAAAACTTCGGCGTTCACGCGGAGAAAGTCGACGAGCACTGCTTCCTATTTAGGGTCGAGCTCGGAGCCGATCCGGACCTGCTTGCAGGCGTCGTTGGCCGTGAACCTCGGGGAACTCCTCTTCCTTGTCGCCCTCCTTCTTGTTGTTGTCTTGGCCTTTGCCATTTCCCGCCGGTGGCCCGGCCTTATGGAAGTAGTGCCGAAGCATGACGCATTCCTCAAGGGTGTGCTTGACGGGACCCTGGTGATAGGGGCACGACTCCTTGAGCATTTTGTCGAACATGTTGGCCCCTCCGGGAGGCTTCCGAGGGTTCCTGTGCTCGACAGCAGTGACGAGATCCGCGTCAACGGCGTCGCGCTTTGCTTGCGCCTTCTTCTTGGCCTTCTTCTTCGTGCCCCGCTGGGCGGACGCCTCGGGGACGTCTTCCGGCTGCCGTCCCTGAGGCTGCTTGTCCTTCCGGAAGATGGCTTCGACCGCCTCCTGACCAGAGGCAAACTTGGTGGCGATGTCCATCAACTCGCTCGCCTTGGTGGGAGTCTTGCGGCCCAGTTTTCTCACCAGGTCGCGGCAAGTGGTGCCGGCGAGGAACGCCCCGATGACATCCGAGTCGGTGATGTTGGGCAGCTCGGTGCGCTGCTTCGAAAACCGCCGGATGTACTCTCGCAGGGATTCCAGTGGCTGCTGGCGGCAGCTTCGGAGATCCCAAGAGTTCCCAGGGCGCACGTACGTGCCCTGGAAGTTTCCAGCGAAAGCCTTGACCAGGTCGTCCCAGTTGGAGATCTGCGCAAGAGGCAGATGCTCCATCCAGGCCCGGGCGGCGTCGGAGAGGAACAGGGGGAGGTTGCGGATAATGAGGTTGTCGTCGTCCGTTCCTCCCAGCTGGCAGGCCAGCCGATAGTCCGCAAGCCACAACTCCGGCCTTGTTTCCCTCGAGTACTTGGCGATGGTAGTCGGGGCCCGGAACCGAGCTGGGAACGGCGCCCATCGTATGGCCCGACTGAATGCTTGCGGACCTGGTGGTTCGGGCGAGGGGCTCCGATCCTCCTTGCTGTCGTAGCGTCCCCCACGCCTGGGGTGGTAGCCTCGGCGCACCTTCTCGTCGAGGCGGTGGTGCTCGCTGCCGAGGCGACCCGGGGCTGCAGGCGTCGCGTCCCGCGTGCGCCCGGTGTGGACGGAGGCCTCCCGCATGAGTCGGGAAGTCGTTGTGCGATGCTCCGGGGGGCACCCTTGCCTTCAGGAGGCAGAGCTATCGGCCCACCGGACCGCGGCATCCTCCCCTCGGTGGTGGATGGCTCTAGCATTGCTCGGAGTAGTATTGCCGCTGCAGCCAGATTCTTGCCGACCCCGCTGGAGGTCGGGGGCAGCCTTGCCCTGGCATCGTCAATGATGTGGCACTGGACGTCTCGGGCCCGATGACACGCTTCTCCGGCGAGTGCATGGCCTGCCCACTCCTGCTCGATGTTTTGCTGAAGCTGCACAAGTTGCCCTGCTTCCTCGTCAAGCTTGGCCTGCATCTCGCGGATTTGCTCGAGCTGTGTGTCCTAACCCCCCGCGGGGACTGGGACCACAGCTAGCTCCCGCAGGATGTCAACACGAGGCGCAGGCCCAGGGGGATCATCGTCCTCCAGCATACCAAGGTGGTTGCCTTCGTCGTGACCCCCTAGATCGACGTGGAAACATTCGCGACTTGGGCCACAACCCTCGTCGCCAAGGCTGTGGCCATCATCGGAGCAATCGGAGAGGCAGTAGTCACATGCGGTCATGAGGTCTCGCATATCACTAGGATCGCGGAGCCCGGAGAAATCCCAACCGGAGTCGGGACCGTCCTCTTCCTCGGAACCCGGAGGCCGGTAGGTTGAGACGGCCGTCAGTCGGTCCCAAGATGACCACATATGGTACCCCAGAAGGTTAGGGTATGCCTTTACGAAAGCGCTCACCGAAGCGGGGTCGCTTGGTGGATCGAAGCTGAATCTAAAAGGCACAGGGTGGAAAGTGGACGGTACCTCTTGATCGATGGACGGTGACGAAGTCGCGTCGGGCACGGACTGCACCGTTATCTCAGGTACAAGGCTAACGCCCAGCAAGCCCTTCACGAGTGTGCTGGCGTCATCTGTCCTCTTGGGGTTGGCACATTGCGGGGAAACGACATCCGTCGTTGTCTCAGGCGCGAGGACAACGCCCGACATGTCCTCCGCTGGGGTGCTGGCGTCGTCGACTCGCTCGACAGCCGATGAGGTGCTGCCTCCTGCCTAGCCACGGTTGCCCCGTCTCCTCCTCCTATGGCGAGGAGGGTGGCGGGACAAACCCAGATGCTGCTCTTCCGCCACGGGTGGAAGACGTCGTCGAGTTCGCCGCCGCCGAGCGAGCTGACAGCCGTCGTTGTTGCTATCGCACTGCGGGGGGAGGAGTACCATGTCGTAGCCGCCGTCGAGGGACATGAACTCGAGACTCCCGAAGCGGAGCACTGTCCCGGGCTGAAGAGGTTGCTAAGGACTACCCATCTGGAACTCAACGGGAAGTTATTCGTCAACACGCAACAGGCCCCTGCCTGGCGCGCCAACTGTCGGCGTTTCGACCCCGGGGGGTCCCTGGACCGACGAGTAAATTTGTCGCTGCGCGTCCCAGCCCAGATGGGTTGGTGCGAGAAGGAACACAATGGAGAAAACGCGGCTCGTGTTACCCCGCGCCAAAGGGAGTGTGCTCGTAGTAGGGGTTACAAGCGTTCGCGAGAGAGAGAGAGAGTGAGCCTGTTCGTCAGCTCGTTCTCCCGCGCGACCCTCCCTCCCCTCGCTTGAAGGCCCTGGACCTCCCTTTTATAGATGCAAGGAGAGGGTCCAGGTGTACAATGGGGGTGTAGCTATTGAAAGGGAAATGTGCCCTTGGGCCATTTCTAAGTATTTTGGTGATTAAGTGTCAACACAAGTGGACTTATGCAAAGTGATGGACAAAGTGCAAATCAAGAGTAAAGGTATGTTTCTATGACTTAGTACATTGTTTTAGAGACTAATGTAGTGTGTCTAAGTGCTGGAAACAAGAGAAATCAAGTTGGAAAGAGATGGCTTTGTTCAGCCAAAGACAGCTCGGTCTGGGTGCACCGGACTGTCCGGTGCGCCAGGCCGGAGTCTGTCAACTGGCTGCTCTCAGGAAGTAATTAACGGCGTACAGCTATAAATCACCAGACTGTTCGGTGGTGCACCGGACTGTCCGGTGAGCCAACAGTCGGCCGGCAGTCGGCCGCGGAATCCGCGCATGACGCGTGGCAAGAGCCAACGGTCAGAAGGGGCACCAGACTGTCCGGTGTGCACCGGACAGTGTCCGGTGCGCCAACGGCTCCAAAGCGCCAACGATCGGCTTCGCCAAATAAGGAAAGAGATCCGCACCGGACAGTGTCCGGTGGTGCACCGGACTGTCCGGTGTGCTAGGCGACAGAAGGCAAGAATTGCCTTCTTGAATTGCTCTCAACGGCTCCTAGCTGCCTTGGGGCTATAAAAGGGACCCCTAGGCGCATGGAGGAGAACACCAAGCATTCCTTGAGCATTGTTGATCACTTACACTTCATTCTTGCGCACTTGTTCGACATTCTTAGTGATTTGAGCTCCGTTCTAGTGAGAACCTCGAGAAACTGTTTTGAGCTCAAGTCTTGATCTTGTGTGTGCGTATTTGCTGTGGTTTTGAGTGTGTTGCTTCCCTCCCTTACTCTTGTGCTTCATATTGATTCTTGTTGTAAGGGCGAGAGACTCCAATATGTGGAGATTCCTCGCAAACGGGAAAAGAGTAAAGAAAAGAAGAACACCGTGGTATTCAAGTTGATCATTGGATCACTTGAGAGGAGTTGAGTGCAACTCTCGTTCGTTGGGACGCCACAACGTGGAGTAGGCAAATTTTGTACTTGGCCGAACCACGGGATAAATCCTCGTGTCTCTTGTGCTTGTCTTCTGTGTCTATTGTGTTTCACAAGAGCTCTCCTCTCTACTCACTTGATTCCATTGCTCTAACTGTTAATCAAGTTTGTGGTGTTAAGTTTTAAGTTTTTACAGGATCACCTATTCACCCCCTCTAGGTGCTCTCAATTGGTATCAGAGTCGTTCTCTTCAAGAAAGGGACTAATCGCCTGAAGAGATGGATCCTAGGGGCAAGGGGATGGTGGTCAATGATAAGGAGAAGGAGTCCCTCGTCAATGATCCAAAGGATGACAAGCCTACTGACTCAGGCTCAGCCCACAAAAGAAAAGACGGGAGGAAGAAGAAAACAAGGCGCATCAAGGAGATAGTCTACTACGACAGCGACAAATATTCCTCTTCCCAAAAGGATGACGACATCGACTACGAGAAAAAGAAGACGGTTAATTCAAACTTTTCCTTTGATTATTCTCGTATTCCGCAAAGTTCCAATGCTCATTTGCTTTCCATTCCCCTTGGAAAACCTCCCCACTTTGATGGAGAGAACTACGGATTTTGGAGTCACAAAATGCGTAGCCACTTGTTCTCTCTCCATCCAAGTATATGCGAGATAGTAGAAAATGGAATGCACTTTGATAGTACAGATAGTCCCATGTTCATTAATGAGCAAATTCACAAAAATGCACAAGCTACTACTGTTCTTCTAGCTTCATTGTGCAGGAATGAATACCATAAGGTGAGCGGCTTGGATAACGCCAAGCAGATTTGGGACACCCTCAAAATCTCACATGAGGGGAACGACGTCACCATGCTCACCAAGATGGAATTGGTGGAGGGCGAACTTGGGAGATTCGCAATGATCAGGGGTGAGGAGCCAACCCAAACGTACAACCGGCTCAAGACCCTCGTCAACAAAATAAGGAGCTATGGAAGCACGCGATGGATGGACAATGACGTCGTCCGCCTAATGCTAAGGTCTTTTACTATCCTTGATCCACATCTTGTGAACAATATTCGTGAGAATCCTAGGTACACCAAGATGACGCCCGAGGAGATACTTGGAAAGTTTGTAAGTGGGCGGATGATGATCAAGGAGGCAAGATACGTTGACGATGCGTTGAACGGTCCTATCCACGAGCCTCAAACCGTTGCTCTCAAAGCAACGAGGAGCAAGGAGGCGCTACCTAGCAAGGTGGCACAAGTTGAGGCGGTCGGACTTAATGATGAAGAAATGGCCCTCATCATCAAACGCTTCAAGACGGCGCTAAGGGGTCGCAAGGAGCATCCCAACAAGACCAAGACAAAGGGGAAGCGCTCATGCTTCAAATGTGGTAAGATTGGTCATTTTATCGCTAATTGTCCTGATAATGATAGTGACCAGGAATAAGGGAACAAGAGGGAGAAGAAGGCTTACAAGAAAGCTAAGGGCGAGGCACACCTTGGAAAGGAGTGGGACTCGGATTGTTCGTCGTCCGACTCCAACAACGAAGGACTCGCTGCCACCGCCTTCAACAAGTCGGCCCTCTTCCCCAATGAGCATCACACCTGCCTCATGGCAAGGGAAAAGAAGGTAAGCACTCATGATACTAGTACTTACGCTTCCTCAAGCGATGAAGAATCTAGCGATGATGAAATAGACTATTCATGTTTATTCAAGGGCCTAGATAGAACTAAGGTGGATAAGATTAATGAATTAATTGATGCCTTGAATGATAAAAATAAGTTATTAGAAAAGCAATAGGATCTTTTATATGAAGAACATGATAAGTTTGTAGAGGCACAAAAATCCCTTGCTTTAGAAATTAAAAGGAATGAAATGCTCTCCTGTGAATTGTCTTCATGCCATGACTCTATTTCTAGCTTAAAGAGCATAAATGATGATTTGAATGCTAAGTTAGAGATAGCTATTAAATCAACATCTTGTGTAGAACAAGTTGCAATTTGCAATAGGTGTAAAGATTTCAATATTGATGCTTGTAGTGAACACCTAGTTTGCATTTCTAAACTAAATGATGAAGTGGCTAGTCTTAATGCTCAACTTAAGACTAGCAAAAATGATTTTGACAAACTAAAATTTGCAAGGGATGCCTACACGATTGGTAGACACCCCTCAATTAAGGATGATCTTGGCTTCAAGAGGGAAGTCAAGAACTTGACAAGTCATAAGGCTCCCATCTCCATCAAGGAGAAAGGGAAGGCCCCTATGGCAAATAGTATTCAAAAGAACCATGCTTTCTTATACCATGATAGGAAATATTCTAGGAATGTTCATCATGATAGAAGTTGCAATGATGTTGTTTCACATGCTTATGATTCAAATGCAATGTTTGCTTCAAGTTCTTCTATGATGTATGATAGAAGTTTGGCTAGGAAAAATGTAATTCAACATATGCCTAGGAGAAATGCTCATGTACCTAGGAAAACAAGTAATGAACCTTCTATAATCTATCATGCTTTAAATGCTTCCTTTGCTATTTGTAGAAAGGATAAGAAGATAGTTGCTAGAAAATTAGGGGCAAAATGCAAGGGAGATAAAACTTGCATTTGGGTCCCTAAGGCTATTTGTACTAACCTTGTAGGACCCAAGCCTAAATTTGCCTTGCAGGTTTATGCATCCGGGGGCTCAAGCTGGATTATCGACAGCGGATGCACAAACCACATGACGGGGGAAAAGAGGATGTTCTCTTCCTACGTCAAGAACAAGGATCCCCAAGATTCAATCATATTCGGTGATGGGAACCAAGACAAGGTGAAAGGGTTAGGAAAAATTGCTATTTCATCCGAGCACTCTATTTCTAATGTGTTCCTAGTTGAGTCGCTTGGATATAACTTGTTGTCTGTGAGTCAACTTTGTAATATGGGATATAACTGTTTATTCGCAAATGTAGATGTGTCTGTCTTTAGAAGAAGTGATGGTTCATTAGCTTTTAAGGGTGTATTAGACGACAAACTTTATTTAGTTGATTTTGCAAAAGAGGAGGTCGGTCTAGATGCATGCTTAATTGCTAAGACTAGCATGGGCTGGCTGTGGCATCGCCGTTTAGCTCATGTAGGGATGAAGAACCTTCACAAGCTTCTAAAGGGAGAACACGTAATAGGTCTAACAAATGTTACTTTCGAAAAAGATAGACCTTGTGCAGCTTGTCAAGCAGGTAAACAGGTGGGAAGCTCTCATCATGCCAAAAATGTGATGACAACATCAAGACCCCTGGAGTTACTTCATATGGACCTCTTCGGCCCCGTCGCCTATCTAAGCATAGGAGGAAGTAAGTATGGTCTTGTTATAGTTGATGATTTTTCCTGCTTCACTTGGGTATTCTTTTTGTAGGATAAATCTGAAACCCAAGGGAACCTCAAGCGCTTCCTAAGGAGAGCCCAAAACGAGTTTGAGCTCAAAGTGAAGAAGATAAGGAGCGACAATGGGTCCGAGTTCAAGAACCTTCAGGTGGAGGAGTATCTTGAGGAGGAAGGAATCAAGCACGAATTCTCCGCTCCCTACACACCACAACAAAATGGTGTGGTAGAGAGGAAGAACAGGACGCTACTAGACATGGCGAGGACGATGCTTGGTGAATTCAAGACGCCCGAACGGTTTTGGACGGAAGCCGTGAGCACGACTTGCCACGCCATAAACCGGGTCTACCTTCATCGCCTCCTCAAGAAGACTTCATATGAGCTTCTAACCGGTAACAAACCCAATGTGTCTTACTTTCGTGTATTTGGGAGCAAATGTTATATTCTAGTGAAGAAAGGTAGAAATTCTAAGTTTGCTCCCAAAACTGTAGAAGGGTTTTTGTTAGGTTATGACTCAAATACAAAGGCGTATAGGGTCTTCAACAAATCATCGGGTTTGGTTGAAGTCTCTAGCGACGTTGTATTTGATGAGACTAATGGCTCTCCAAGAGAGCAAGTTGTTGATCTTGATGATGTAGATGAAGAAGATGTTCCGACGGCCGCAATACGTACCATGGCGATTGGTGATGTACGACCACAGGAACAAAAGGAGCAAGATCAACCTTCTTCCTCAACAATGGTGCATCCCCAACTCAAGACGATGAACAGGTTCATCAAGAAGAGGCGTGTGACCAAGGGGGGCACAAGATGTTCATGTGATAGAGGAAGAAGCGCAACCGACACCTCCAACCCAAGTTCGAGCGATGATTCAAAGGAATCATCCCGTCGACCAAATATTGGGTGACATAAGCAAGGGAGTAACTACTCGTTCTAGATTAGTTAATTTTTGTGAGCATTACTCTTTTGTCTCTTCTATTGAGCCTTTCAGGGTAGAAGAGGCCTTGCTAGATCTGGACTGGGTGTTGGCCATGTAAGAGGAGCTCAACAACTTCAAGAGAAATGAAGTTTGGACAATGGTGCCTCGTCCCAAGCAAAATGTTGTGGGAACCAAGTGGGTGTTCCGCAACAAACAAGATGAGCACGGGGTGGTGACAAGGAACAAGGCATGACTTGTGGCAAAAGGTTATGCCCAACTCGCAGGTTTGGACTTTGAGGAGACTTTTGCTCCTGTGGCTAGGCTAGAGTCAATTCGCATATTGTTAGCCTATGCTACTCACCATTCCTTCAGGTTGTTCCAAATGGATGTCAAGAGCGCTTTCCTCAACGGGCCAATTAAGGAGGAGGTGTACATGGAGCAACCCCCTGGCTTTGAGGATGAACGGTACCCCGACCACGTGTGTAAGCTCTCTAAGGCGCTCTATGGACTTAAGCAAGCCCCAAGAGCATGGTATGAATGCCTTAGAGACTTTTTAATTGCTAATGATTTCAAGGTTGGGAAAGCCGATCCAACTCTTTTTACTAAGACTTGTGAAGGTGATCTTTTTGTGTGCCAAATTTATGTCGATGACATAATATTTGGTTCTACTAACCAAAAGTCTTGTGAAGAGTTTAGCAGGGTGATGACTCAAAAGTTTGAGATGTCGATGATGGGCGAGTTAAGCTATTTCCTTGGGTTCCAAGTGAAGCAACTCAAGGATGGCACCTTCATCTCCCAAACGAAGTACACGCAAGACTTGATCAAGCGGTTTGGGATGAAGGACGCCAAGCCCGCAAAGACTCCAATGGGAACTGACGGACACACCAACCTCAATAAAGGAGGTAAGTCCATTGATCAAAAGGCATACCGGTCTATGATAGGGTCTTTACTTTATTTATGTGCTAGTAGACCGGATATTATGCTTAGTGTATGCATGTGTGCTAGATTTCAATCCGATCCAAGGGAGTGTCACTTAGTGGCCGTGAAGCGAATTCTTAGATATTTAGTCGCTACGCCTTGTTTTGGGATCTGGTATCCAAAGGGGTCTACCTTTGACTTAATTGGATATTCAGACTCTGACTATGCTGGATGTAAGGTCGATAGGAAGAGTACATCGGGGACGTGCCAATTCTTAGGAAGGTCCCTGGTGTCGTGGAGTTCTAAGAAACAAACCTCCGTTGCCCTATCCACCGCTGAGGCCGAGTATGTTGCCGCAGGACAGTGTTGCGCGCAACTACTTTGGATGAGGCAAACCCTCAGGGACTTTGGCTACAATCTGAGAAAAGTCCCACTCCTATGTGATAATGAGAGTGCTATCCGCATGGCGGATAATCCTGTTGAACACAGCCGCACAAAGCACATTGACATTCGGCATCACTTTTTGAGAGACCACCAGCAAAAGGGAGATATCGAAGTGTTTCATGTTAGCACCGAGAACCAGCTAGCCGATATCTTTACCAAGCCTCTAGATGAGTCGACCTTTTGCAAGCTGTGTAGTGAGCTAAATGTCTTAGATTCGCGGAACCTGGATTGATTTATAGCATACATGTGTTTTATGCCTTGATCATGTTCCTAAATGCATTTTGTTGTTTATTTATGGTGCTCAAGTTGTACAAGCACTCCCTGGACCTCACAAGTCCATTTGCAAGTGATGCACGTATTTAGGGGGAGATGTGCTACAACTTGACTCTTTGAGACTAACTGTGTGCTTGAGTTTGCTTAATTTAGTCTCAAATGAGGTTTGAAAGGGAAAAGGTGGACTAGGACCATGCAAGACTTCCACTGCACTCCGATGAAAGAGTAACTAATTCCAAGTTCATCTTTGTACTCCTGTTGCCTTTTTACTCTTAGTTGAAGATTTTGGTGAGGCAATGGGGTTCAGGGGCCAAAATTGATCCCGTTTTGGTGCTTGATGCCAAAGGGGGAGAAAATAAGGCCAAAGCAAGAAATGGATCAGCTACCACTTGAGAATTTTGAAAATAGTAGAGTTAGAGTTTTTGTTTGTCAAAATACTCTTGTTGTCTCTTATTGTCAAAAGATTGGTCTCTTGTGGGGAGAAGGCTTGATTATGGGAAAAGGGGGAGTTTTTGAATCTTTGATCAATTTCTCTTGAACTATCTCTCTTTATGTTTCAACAAGTGTATTTGACTTAGAGATAGGAAATTGAGTTTGATTTGCAAAAACAAACCAAGTGGTGGCAAAGAATGATCCATATATGGCAAATTTGAATCAAAACAATTTTGTGTTCTCATTTGTAGTGATGTTGCACTTCTTTTAGTTGCTTTTTGTTGTGTTGGCATAAATCACCAAAAAGGGGGAGATTGAAAGGGAAATGTGCCCTTGGGCCATTTCTAAGTATTTTGGTGATTAAGTGTCAACACAAGTGGACTTATGCAAAGTGATGGACAAAGTGCAAATCAAGAGTAAAGGTATGTTTCTATGACTTAGTACATTGTTTTAGAGACTAATGTAGTGTGTCTAAGTGCTGGAAACAGGAGAAATCAAGTTGGAAAGAGATGACTTTATTCAGCCAAAGACAGCTCGGTCTGGGTGCACCGGACTGTCCGGTGGTGCACCGGACAGTGTCCGGTAGTGCACTGGACAGTGTCCGGTGCGCCAGGCCGGAGTCTGTCACCTGGCTGCTCTCGGGAAGTAATTAACGATGTACGGCTATAAATCACCGGACTGTCCGGTGGTGCACCGGACTGTCCGGTGAGCCAACAGTCGGCCGGGCCAATGGTCGACCGCGAAATCCGCGCATGACGCGTGGCAAGAGCCAACGGTCAGAAGGGGCACCGGACTGTCCGGTGTGCACCGGACAGTGTCCAGTGCGCCAACGGATCCAAAGCGCCAACGGTCGGCTTCGCCAAATAAGGAAAGAGATCTGCACCGGACTGTCCGGTGTGCCAGGCGACAGAAGGCAAGAATTGCCTTCTTGAATTGCTCTCAACGACTCCTAGCTGCCTTGGGGCTATAAAAGGGACCCCTAGGCGCATGGAGGAGAACACCAAGCATTCCTTGAGCATTGTTGATCACTCACACTTCATTCTTGCGCACTTGTTTGACATTCTTAGTGATTTGAGCTCCGTTCTAGTGAGAACCTCGAGAAACTGTTTTGAGCTCAAGTATTGATCTTGTGTGTGCGTATTTGCTGTGGTTTTGAGTGTGTGGCTTCCCTCCCTTACTCTTGTGCTTCATATTGATTCTTGTTGTAAGGGCGAGAGACTCCAATTTGTGGAGATTCCTCGCAAACGGGAAAAGAGTAAAGAAAAGAAGAACACCGTGGTATTCAAGTTGATAATTGGATCACTTAAGAGGAGTTGAGTGCAACTCTCGTCCGTTGGGACGCCACAATGTGGAGTAGGCAAATTTTGTACTTGGCCGAACCACGGGATAAATCCTCGTGTCTCTTGTGCTTGTCTTACTGTGTCTATTGTGTTTCATAAGAGCTCTCCTCTCTACTCACTTGATTCCATTGCTCTAACTGTTAATCAAGTTTGTGGTGTTAAGTTTTAAGTTTTTACAGGATCACCTATTCACCCCCCCTCTAGGTGCTCTCAGCTATGCGCTAACGTGTCTGGCAGAGAGGTGCCTGAGCCCTGTGTACATGCCAACGTGGCTGTCGGAGAGGTGCTAGAGCCCTGTGTATGCGATAACGTGGCCATTGGAGAAGCGCCTGAGCCCTGTAGAAGCACAGCTGTCGGTGCTGCTGGGATCCTGCTGACGTCTCCTTGCTTCCGTAGGGGGCTGAGAACCACCGTCGTCATGGGCGCACGCGAGGAGCCATCATTACTTGTTACTGGGGCGAGCCAGATGGGACGCCGGTCTTGTTCCCCCGTAGCCTGAGCTAGCTAGGGGTAGGGTAATGATGTATCCCCCGTGGCGCGGTCGGTCCGAGCCCAAGGTCGGGTGAGGCGAAGACTTCTCCTGAGGCTGAGCCCTAGGGTCGGGCGAGGCGGAGACCACCTTCCGAGGCCGAGCCCTGGGGTCGGGCGAGGCGGAGACCACCTTCCGAGGCCGAGGTTGAGGCCGAGCCCTGGGGTCGTGCGAGGCAGAGACCACCTTCCGAGGCCGAGGTTGAGGCCGAGCCCTGGGGTCGGGCGAGGCGGAGACCTCCTTTTGCGCCCGAGGTTGAACTTGGTTGTTGTCAGCCTCACCCTGGTGGGTGGCACAACAGTCAGAGTGGGGCGAGCGACGCTGTTTTCCTGTCAGGTTGGTCAGTGAAAGGGTGAAGTGACTGCGGTCACTTCGACCTTGCCGACTGAGGCACGTGTGTCAGGATAGGGTGTCAGGCGATCCTTGCATTGAATGCGCATGCGATACGGTCGGTTGGAGAGGCGATTTGGCCAAGGTTGCTTCTCGACGAAGCCTGCTCGAGTTGGGCCTCGGGCGTGCCGAGGGTGTGCCCATTGCCTGAGGAGGCCCTCGAGCGAGACGTAACTTCGCCCGGGACTACAGTTCCCGCCCGAGGCTGGGCTCGGGCGAGGCAAGATCGCGTCCCTTGGATAGATGAAGCCTTGACCAGAATCGCGCCCATCAGTCTCTGCAGCTCGTGCTGATGGTGGTTACCAGCCGTGTTTAGGAGTGTTGGGGTACCCCTAATTACGGTACCCGACAATATTATTGCTAGAAGTTTAAGAGTTCCCATCACATACATGCACACATGTACACATACATCGCTAGATGTTTAAGAGTTCCTATCACATACATACACATGTATAAATACAGTGAAGCGCACTGAAAACCTTGTCTAGAGATGAAAGGGCTATATGTCTCGGCGGAACAAGTTGTATGGAGAGATAAGAGAGCAGATGGTGAAAAAAAATAAATGCCAAAAAAGATATGGCGATGGAGCCGTTCACCATGTGGCCATCGCTCAGCACCGCGCGGTACACGATGCCCAGGCTACCCCTACCAACCATCTATGTGGACGCGCGCAACAGCTCCTCTAGCTGGAACTAGGTCCCTCGCCGTCCCTGCAGGTGCGAGGTCAGCGGCGCACCGTCACCATCGCCATCGTCTTCCTCCTCTCCGTCGTTCGCGCTGAAGAACGCTAGCTTGTTGCGCGTCCTGTCGCTGCACTGGCCGGCATTGCCCGGACGAGTAGGCACTGGCCTTGAGATGGCCGAACAGCACACCACCTCCGCCTCCATCCTCGAGGCCAACGCGGTTGCCGCGCCTCTTCCTCTTCTTGCCCGTCGCGGGCTCGCCACCGTCTCAGCCGCATGAGGAGATGAGAAGAGGAGAGCGATGATAGAGCACACAAGGACCTCACGGCGTTAGCTCAAGCAACTTAATCGATGTGAGCAGAGGCTAATGGGTGATTCAAGTCCATACCAGTACTTGACCGTCCTCTGCGCCTTCAAATGGTCGAAGCCCTTCTTTATACATTCATTAGCCAGTTGCCTGTGCTTTTACTACGATTTTTATATACCATATAAATAAGTATTAAGATATTTATTCAAATATAATTATTGTTTATTTCTAAACACTAAGGTCGTGTAGTTTGGTGGTTAGCTTCAATTTTAGGGGTTGTTTGGTTTGAGGAATCACTCCATCTAAATTGAGGTGGTGTATTATGGGTTCATTCCTCAAATTTGATGTGATGACTCCATTCCTCATATTAGTACTAACTAACTAACTATGAGGAATATGGTGGTGATGGATCAACTCACTCTATTTCACAAACCAAACAAAAATAGTGAGGAATGAGAAGATGATGGACTAACTCAATCCTCAAACCAAACACCCCATTATAAAGTAGGAGGCGTGTGTTCAAATGATCGTATTGCACTATTTTTTGTATGATTATTGTTTATTTTTAAATACTAATGTACGTGGTGTTGTCTGCGTGGACGCTGGAGCTATAAGACAGTAGCGTCCACTAAGGTTCTTAAGGGTTGATTTGGTGACAAAGGGATCCCGGAAGGATTGGAGTGGATTAAGGAGGAGATAAACTAATTTTTCCCTCAATCCCCTCCATTCCTCTCAGAATCCGGGTAACCAAATCAGCCCTAGTATTATGGATTTCGTTAAATCCCTCTCTGGCGTGTTCATAATAACAATAATCTCTTGGGAATGTGATTGACCCTTCCAAAAAAAAAAACAGAAACCCGTTACCCGACTCGACTCGTCTCTTCCCCTCCAGTCTCCACCGAGCCAAGCCAGCCTGCTCCAGCGGCAGACCCGCTACCGATCTCCTCTGCCGCGGCCCGCGGCGGCGGCGATTTCCCCTCCGCGAATGCCCCTTCACCGCTGCAGTTGATACGCCACCCAAGTGGTTCGTTCCACCCTTCCTTCCCTCGCCGGTCTCTCCATCGCCGCAGCCCGCAGGGCGCCACCTTGTCGGAAGGCGCGATCCATGGACCGCTCGATCAACTTCCGCGGCATCGCCGGGAGCGCCGGAAACATCATGCAGGTTCGTGCGCTCGACTCCCTCGCGCTCCTTATCCGAACCCCGCCTAGGGGAACAACTGTCCCCGCTGCGGCGGTCGCGGGGGCGAGTTGCTACCATGATGGACATCACCAATTTTGAGTTTTTTACGGGGCGTTTTGTCGTAGTGGAAATCAAGCTCAACATATTGGATGGCAAGTCGGTTTGATGCTTACTGTCTTATTCACTTCCCCAGTTCGTATTGTCGTGTGCCTTGGCAGGGAATGGGGAAATTCGTTTTCGGCAACGAGGGGATCGAGTCAAAGGAAGATAGGTAGGCTCAGTTGCAAATTTCATGTTTTGTTTTTTACTTCACTCACGGACTCTCTGCAATTCTGTCTGCTCTTATACCAAGCAAAACTAACAATTGAGTTATGTGCATGTGCATCACTTATATCAGTTAATCCTACCATTGTGCCCCTTGGATGCAGCTACGTCGAGAGATATCTTTATCGGATAAGCAATGGCACGATACCTGATGACCGGAGGTCTGCAATGACTGAGCTGCAGTCTCTAGTGGCAGAAAGCCGCTCGGCACAGATGTCGTTTGGAGCGATGGGTATCTCCTTTCTCTCTGTGCCCATAATATTTGTTCTCTAGCTGCTCTGGTGAGATTGGTATATATTTACAATTGTTTCCTTTCTAATTTGCAAAAATAGGTTTTCCTATCCTCCTCAATATTTTGAAAGAAGACCGTGAGGATGTAGAGCTTGTGAGAGGTGCCCTGGAGACCTTTGTGAGTGCATTGACTCCTATTGAGACGTCACAAGGGCCAAATACTGAGGTTCAACCAGCGTCAGTGAACTCTGATCTGCTATCTCAAGAAACCGAGAATATTTCTCTTCTTTTGAGCTTATTGGTGATTACTCATCTTTTGCCTTAACAACATGTAACCTGCATCGCCTGCTTCATGTGTACTGAGTCCTGGCTTATTGCTCCTGTCTGGTTTGAAGTCAGAGGAAGACTTTTATGTGAGATACTACACAATCCAACTTCTAACAGCTCTACTTACAAACTCGCTGAAAAGGTGCCCAGTAAGTCATTTTTGTCATGTTGAGATGTCATGACTACATTGGTATCCCATCTAAGTGCCTTTTATTTTGTTTTTTCCAGGTTACAAGAAGCAATTCTATTGATTCCTCGTGGTATAACAGTTCTCATGGACATGCTTATGGACCGTGAGGTTCAGCATTCTTTGCCTATTCTCTCTCTTTTAGGAAGAACACATGTCACTCATGACATTCTAATCATTTTATGCTGGTATTTATTGTTTGCCCTTGTATGTGATAGGGCAGTCTATGTTTGTAGGAAGCTTGTGTATCTAATTTATATGAACATCACTTGCGTTCTCAGACTAGAATGGTTTCCGAAATCAATATTATACAATCAATTTAGTCTGGATTGTTATATATCCTTTTCTGAAGGATTCAATACATGTCTACTCAGACATTCCACTTATACTGAACACCTAATTCTACCAGACTATTATAGTTTTTTCAAAGATGCAGCCCTCTTGTAAATGGTAAACACATTACTTTCTGATGGATGCATTTTTTGTTTCATACTTTGATCCAAGTATTTTGAAATGATATATCATGAGTTCACGATCAATCCTTATGGTATCTTACTACTCATGTAGTTGCCTATTTTTGTTATACCTTACAGGTCATAAGGAATGAAGCACTGTTACTTCTTACTTATTTGACTCGGGATGCAGAGGTTAAACCTGTCTAATATTAGATGTTGATTTGTTATGTTACTGGAATTTTTTCAACACCCCATTTTATAATTAAATTAGCTTTAATTCTCTTCATTTCAGGAAATTCAAAAAATTGTTGTATTTGAGGGTGTGTTTGAGAAGATATTTAGCATTATTAGAGAGGAGGGCTATTCCGATGGAGGTGTAGTTGTTCAGGTGAAAAATTGCTTATTTGTGTTCTTTATTTGAAATAGGATGCTATTTTTTTTAGTTTCCATATAAAGGTTTTAGGCATATAAAATTTAGTTGGTGCTAATATGTTCCTTATTAGAGCAGGATTGCCTTGAACTGTTAAATAATTTAATTCGACACAATGCGTCAAATCAGGTTCATCATCCTTCCATGACCTTTCTGAAAGTTTTAATTTGTTAGTTTTTTCATTGATGCCACTTCTTTACTTTGTTCCATCAATCAGATGCTTTTGAAAGAGACAATGGGCTTTGACCCATTGATATCAATACTAAAGATTAGGAGAGGCAGTGCATTTAATTTTACCCAACAGAAGGTATTATGTTCATCAGTCCAGCTTCTGTTCTTGATGATTAATTCTGGGAATATCTGTCTGTAGTTTGGATTAGCAACATTTTACGCAAGCTATAATCTGTGTCTTCTTTAGACAGTAAATCTTCTTGGTGCTTTAAATACTGTGGAATTGCTTTTGATGGGGGGCCCATCTGGTGAAGCAGGTAAAGACGCTAACAAGAATGCAAATCAAACTGCATTGGCTCAGGTATCTTTTTCTCCCTTCGAACTCTTTAAGTGACATCCATATGACATGGAACTGAGCTTCATATGCGTTCCCCTTATTGATAGAAAAACATTCTGGACCATCTTCTTTTGTTGGGCGTTGAGAGTCAATGGGCCCCTGTCGTTCTCCGCTGTATGGTAATTCCCTCAGGACTGTATGCTTCCTTGTCTCCTGTATTTTTCCTTTTCAACCGGTGAATGATGCTGTCTTGTTTGGCACTGGCCATAATCTTTTTCCAGGCACTGCGATGTATTGGCAATTTGGTATTAAGAAATCCTCAGAATCTTGATTCTCTTGCAAGAAAACAAGTTGGAGAAGAGCCTCATGTTCAACCTGCACTGAATGCCATCTTCTCTATAATCTTGCGGACCTCTGTAGCGCAGGAATTTGTTGCTGCTGATTATGTATTCAAGTGTTTCTGCGAGGTGGCTGTTCTGCTGTTGTGCTCTCGCTTCTTTAATTGTGTCTAAATTAGCAAGCACTAAGAAGGCAATGAGTCATTGCAGTCAATGCTTATATTTGTGTATTATCATCTGGATCACAAAGAGTCATATTTCTTTAGCGCATTTGTACTCTGAAAATTAAAGATGAAAAATAGGAGTGGAAGGCCTAGCATAAAGTTATGTAACATAAAATACAATGATACAAACTGAAATAGAACTAATTTTACTGCTCAAATGGAAAACTTTTGGTTTCTAGTAATCCAAGCATACTTGTTCAATGTTCTAATAATTTGTTCTTCTAAAGTATTCACATATAATTGTTGGTTAGTATTGGTTTTAAACTATTACACTTTCATGTTTTTTTTCTTAACAAAGCACATAACAATCTTTAGTTTGCCATCTGTGAAACAGAGAAATCCTAATGGCCAGGCATTATTAGCATCAACTATTGTTCCACATCCGAACCAAGGAAATATGCATGAACCTGCTATCGACATGCCTTTTGGAAGGTTGGTTTGTTGGTTGTACAACTTTTGGTATGTTTGTAAATTACTGCTTGAGCCAAGGCCAAAATAACATATAACTTCACCATTATATAATTCTGGCCATCCCACTCTGGCATTTCTTTTGTTGCTTCTGCCAAACCCATGTGATATGTTGTAGTACCAATTTCATCATGAACCATTGACAATCAACATACATTGCCTTTTAATTACAGTGTACTTCTGCAAGCACTGGTTTCAAGTGATGTCAATGGAGATATGGAGGTGAAGTGTTTGAAAACCTAAAGCTCCAGTTTACAGGACATTCAACTGGTCTCTGTGTAGCTGTGTTTAATCAATTGTTCTGACATTTCAACCAAAATTACACAGGCATGTTGCAGAGCATCTAGCGTTCTTTCTCACATTGTCAAGGACAACATGCAAAGCAAGGATCGTGTATGCACCATTGCACCTTCAACCTTTCATTCATTCTACCTGTATATAAACTTAAGTAGCAAACACTGTACCCTACTGCTAAGATTTGACTATTTTTTAGATGATGGAACCAAATATTATTCCAACATCTAGATCCAGGATGCATATGGCCAATAATTAATACTCCTTCTGTTTCAAAACAATAGTCGTTTTAGCTCTTGTTTTTTATGTCTATAATCAGATGGATGGTGATGAATTTAGACACATATATAAAGCACATACATCAAGTATTGTATGAACTTATTAATTATGTAAAACGAATTTTAATTTGGAACGGAGTACAATTTTTGGAGCACATGATAGAACATAATCCTAAGACATGCCTTACATCACCATTCACCACTGATAACGTGACCGAAATATTAAGCAGTGTAAATCTAATTATTAACTGACTCCACTATTCTATTTTGTAAATAAAATAAAATGGATATTGAGCTGCGTTGACACATGAACTTTTCTTAGTGTTGTTGCTAGAACTAATTATATGCTTCCTTGCTTGTGATGGAAGTATCTGAGCTATGATTCTTCTTGATCCTAAAGTAATTAATATTTAGTCATGTTATTTTTCTTATACACTTAAAACTACTTGGGGCTTTAGTTCCTGTTTATGCTAATTCTTTTAGTGCCTGTTTATGCTAATTCATGCCTAGTAGCATGTCTCATATGTGTATTTGTTTTATACCTCTTGTACAACTTAAGACAGAAGGTTGTCTCACAAGTCACAACTGATGTTTTTTCAGGTATTGCAAATTCAGCTTGAGACACTTACACCGTCCTTGGGGCGCACTGAGCCAGTATTGCATCGTATTGTCACATGTTTGTCCATCGCAGCCTCAACAGAGGGAGAAAACAACCAAAACAACCAACCAGAAGAACCGTACATTCAACCTGTTATTCTTCGGCTACTCATCATATGGCTTGTTGATTGTTCAAATGCTGTTAACTGCCTGTTGGAATCAGCAGTGCATCTGAACTACATAATAGAGCTTGCTTCAAGCAAACGTTACACTGCTTGTGTTCGTGGACTGGCTGCTGTTGTTCTAGGTGCTTGCATCCTGTACAATGCTAGCCATGAGAAGGGCCGTGATGCTTTTGCTGTTGCAGATGCTATAAGTCAAAAGATTGGCCTCACAACGTACTTCTTGAGGTTTGACGAATTGAGGAGAAGCTTGGCACATCCTTTGCCAGAGCAGCATCATCGCAAGGAGCTTTCCCGATCAAGTGCGAATAGCATGTCAGATTTCCAAGAAATTGAAGAGGATGAAACAAATAAAGATGATCAACACCCTGTCCTCTCAGAAATATTTGATTCACAGTTTGTTAATTTTCTTAGTAAGCTCGAGGCTGATATTAGAGAAAACATAATGGATATATTTAGTCGGACAAAAACTGCAACTGCACTCCTTCCTACTGAATTGGAGCAGAAGAACGGGGAGGTTGATGGAGAGTATATCAAACGACTAAAGTCGTTTGTAGAGAAACAGTGCAATGAGATGCAGGTAGGTTTCCATTTGTTGCCTTCAGAGATTTTCCTGTTGAATTACTTCAAAAATTCAAAGCTAAAAATGATGTTTTGTGCATTGCCATGAAAAAAATGGTAGCACTATTTTGGGTACTTTAGATTTCATTAACATGACTTTTTAACCCAAAAGACTAAGCAGTTAGCATTAGCAAACATGAAGGGTCTCTTGGCGCGATCTTGTCAGCACTGAGGTTATTCAATATGTTCTTTGACTTAGTGTTAATAAAACTTTACATATTTGTCGTTAGTTGGAGCTTGCTCCTTAAGACACCACCACCTTGAATGAAGGGTCTCTTGACATGATCAACCAGTCTTCTGGACAGCACTGAGGTTAGTTTGTCAAATACTTTGGTACTAGAGGACCCTATGTTTTATTAACCAAAAAACAAGCTGATTCATGCAAACGCAGACATTTGAAAAGATCCTTGAGAAAATATTTTATAAAACATGGTTCTCTTAAATACAACTTGTGAATTGTTGTGCAAGTTGCCATACATAATTGTTTCTAGATTGATGGATCTGTTGCCGAGTGCCTGTTTGTTGCCAGTGTTTTTCATACACTGCTGTACCTAGAAGCATAAGAAGCTGACACTGATATTTATAATGGCATCTGTCAGGACTTGCTGGCTCGAAACGCAATGTTAGCAGAAGAGTTAGTGAGAACTGGTGGTGGTACCACCACAGATACTTCACAGAGACCGAACAACGGGCGAGAAAGGGTCCAGATCGAAGCCCTGAGACAAGAACTGGAGGGAGCGAGACGACAGATAGAGGCACTCGAAACTGACAAGTCCCAGATCGAAGCCGAAGCTAACAACCAACGAAACCTTGCAGTAAAACTGGAGTCCGATCTCAAGAGCTTGTCAGAAGCTTACAACAGCATAGAGCAGGCCAACTACCGCCTGGATGCCGAGGTAAAAACCTTGCGGCAGGGAGGCAGTGTGCCGTATCCTGACGTGGAGGCAATAAAGGCGCAAGCCAAGGAAGAGGCTGAGAAGGACAGTGAGGCGGAGCTGAACGATCTGCTTGTCTGCCTCGGTCAGGAACAAACTAAGGTTGAGAAGCTGAGCACAAGGCTGGCAGAGCTCGGCGAAGATGTGGATGCCCTTCTGCAAGGTATTGGTGACGACACTGCCATTCCGGACGATGATGACGACGACGATGAAGATAGTGAAGAGTGATATGTTTATGTAACCCTGTAGGTCTGTTGGTGCACACAACCTCACGTTGGGTCATGATATTGTAATGGCAATTGGCATTGTACAGTGGATAATGTGTAGACAAAGGCACCGTTCCAATTTAAGTTATTTGTGGAGAAACTAGTTGAAAACTAAGTGGCGGACCGTCCGGTCCCGGACGGTCCACACCTCGCGATCAGATTAACTCGAACGATTATCCTTATCTCGTGTGTGGTTATCTATCTAATTATGTGAGATTTGTTAGCTATCGTCTAGGAACGAGTCCAGATCTTTCCTCTATATATATTGTTAAAGTGTTTATGTATATGGGCCTGGCCTATTAGGGTTCTCTATATGTTGTATCCCTGTAGCTAGGGTTTACTGTACACTACACAGTCCTACATGGTATTTGAGCCTCCTTAGGTTTTCTCTCTCTACAGCCGCCACTATGGCAGGCTGGCCGCTGCCCCCTCCCTCCTCCCTCGTCGCCGGCGACCCCTTCCCCCTCTCCCTCTCTCCTACTGGGTGGCGCTCGCCGCGCCCGGCCCTGCGCACGCCACCACCACTGCCGGCGCGCCGTCGGGGCGTGTCGCCGCGCCCGGCCCTGCGCGCGCCGCCAGGGCGCGTCGCCGCCGCCGCGCCCTCTCCACCTGACGCGCCTCCTCCGGCCGCGCCGGTCTTCCCTCCAGTCCTCGTCGCCGCCGCTGCACCTTCTCGGCCCACCGTCCCTCCTCCGCCCGCGCCTCCGCAGTATTCGGCCGAGCCGACCTTCCTCCCCCCACCCGACCCCCGTCGTCCCATTCTCTGTCCATCGGGGCCGCGCCGGTGCCGACCCCATCCACCCCCTAGCGGCTCCTGCTGTTTCCCTGGACCCGACGGGTCTCGGCCAGCCCTGCTCCGCCCGCCGCAGTCCTCTCCCCCGGCTTCCCTTCCAATGCGCTCTCCCTACCAGATGTCGCCCTGCTTCGCTCTCAGCTGTTGGCACCGGGTTTTCCCCATATCATCCCGCTCGGCATGCCGGTTGGGGCCCACGTGCGTGACTGCCCACCGCCTATGACTGTCTACAACAAGCCCTCCGCCATCACCTCATCCCTGTGTGCTCCTTCGGATGACGCTGCATCCATCCTCGCCGCCACCCAGGCAGCCGTTACGACGGCTCGCCAGCGGGCCCAGGACGCCGCCCATGCTCTTGAGCAGGAGCAGACGGTTGTTGACGCCAACGAGCGTCAGTACGCCGAGAACTACCACCGTCTCTCTGGCAAGGGCGTGTCGGATGGCTATCCCACGTTCGCTCGTCACTGCGCCGACACCTTCGAGCCCACGCCCGCCCCAGCCTCAACTCTTCGCGCCTCTCTTCACGCTCAGGCGGCGGCCCTCACCAGCATCTGGGCAACCGTCACCGACGTTCTTGCGCCGGACTCCACTCAGTACCCTCAGTGGCGCGACCAGGTCCTGCAGACCCTCCATCGCTACGCCCTCGCCGACCACGTCCTCTCCCCGGTCACTGACCCGACTGAGGATTGGCTCCTGATGGATGAGGTGGTGCTTTCTTGGATCTATATGGCACCCTCACGGCCGAACTTCAGCACATTGTTCGTGTGCCAGACGATACGGCTCACCGGATCTGGGGTGCCCTTGAGGCTCAGTTCCTCAGTAACCGCCAGACTCAGATTTTGTACCTTGAGACCGCTTTCCACCAGCTTGCTCAGGGCGTTCTACATATATGAAGGTGTACGATCGATTGAGAACCTCCGAACATATTACAATCGAATCAATTACTTTCTTTATCATTTATGTCGTAGGAGTAGGTGTAACATGGTTCTAGTTATAGCTTTTCGCATATCCAGCTCCACCCCCATTCGACTTTACATTGTCTAAATTTGTCTTGGATGGCCTACCGACCCCAAAACGACCCTAGGATTTTACCTCTCCCAAAGGGAAAGATCTAGTTGTCCATTCAAGATACTCTACCTCGACTGTTTCTTAATTCCCAGGTGACTCCACATCGTTTGGGGACGTCCTAGGTGATCTGTCGACCCAGAGCGCCCTAAAATATCTCCCCTAGTGGGCGTGACCTGATTACAATGAGGAGGAAGACGACCCTGCGCTATCGCGGACCGTACGGTGCGACGCAGGAAAGACATCGCTCCTACGGCCAGGTCGCGGACCGTTTCGCCCAGAGCCGCGGACTGTCCGCGTCGCCGCAGAGAGCATCGCTAGACGGTACACCCCAATGATTGGCGCTGTCTAGATCGACACCAACACTAGTCATGCAAAAATACTTTCCAGCTTTGCGGACGTACTAGATTTGAATTTAGTTAGGAAATTAAGAATGACACATTGCGTCATTTTGATGCAAAAGTCAACGCTAATTGAAACTTAAGATGCCATCTTTCGGGTACCACCGTCTATTCTATTTGTATTTGTTGAGCATCATTTATGGCACTGGGCACGGTTAGACAGTCCAGCCCTGAGGTCCGGATGCTCCGCCCGTAGGCGCGCACGGTTCGCGAATAGATCGAATCATATGGTTAAAACTCCTATCTCCTCGCATGTTTAGCCCCTAATCTCGCGGGAGCTGTTGGAGAACGTCTAGGAACGGGTCTAGACCTCCCCCTGATATATTGAAGGGGTACGACCGATTGAATAAAGAAACAATCGATCAATCAAATATCCTTAGTTCTTTACATTTTGCTCTAGGAGTAGACATTAACAAAGTTTCCTCTCTCTGATCTTCACCTCTCTCCGGCTCTACGTCGTTTAGAGGCGTCTTGGGTGGCCTATCGATCCCAAGATAAACCCTATGATCTCTCCTCCACGACGGGGTCCCTCCCAGGAGCGAGATCCAGGTGCTGTCGGTGGACTCGCCGCCTCTACGCACACGGACCGTCCGGCCACCAGGCGTGGACCATCCGGCTCGTTAGACAGGAACCCTTGGTATTGCGCCAGGTCACGGACCGTCTGACCCTCGCCCGCGGACTGTCCGCGCCTCTGCAGAGAGTACCACCGCCAGTATTTATCGTAGTGATTGGCGCCTAGATCGACACCAACAGTATTAAATTGTTTGTTCTAGGTTAAATGTTGTTTCGGTCTTCTATGTGCAACCAATGGCGAGAGAAATGGTCTGTGGCTGCAAAGAACGCTGAGAAGCATATAAATAATTATGGGATGTTTCGTTCCAAGAATCAACCCATTCTAGATGAGATGACACATCATGAGTCTATTCTATAAATTTGATGAAACTCATTCCTCATATTATTACTAATTATTAGCTTATGAGGAATGAAATAGTGATGAATCAACTCATTCCATTTTACAAACCAAATAAGGAAGTGGGGAGTGAGAAGATGGTGGACTATCTCATTTCTTAAACCAAACACACTGTAAATCTTCGCACCAACAATGATGCCTGAAATTAGAATCGGCAACAAGCACACAATGAAGTTTAGTAGCGAGTAAAATGCAACAAGCACATAATGAAGTTTACTAGTGACTAAAATACAGTAATGGTCCTCTAACTTGATACGCTGTGTCTTTTAGGTTCTCGAACTTAAAAAAACTAGAAAAATAGGTCCTCTAACTTTGTCGGACACGGTCACACCTCTTGTGCAATTAATTATGATAGAAGATGCTCGCGAGAGCACTAGATCCTAAGAAATTGATCCATATGATATTCAGTCATTTGTACATGCACACTCGAAAGAGACTCGCACCTTTTCAGTTTGGAAAGTGAGATTGCTGCAGGGTGATACTCAATGTTCTGGTTATATATTGGTGTAGCAAATCTGTATGAAATCTCGGAAGAATGAAAATAGCAATCTCAAAACAAAATTAGCTCACTCCTATTGTGATAGTGGTAGCTTCATCAAAACAGACTCACCTTCAACCGAGCCCTATATGGCTACGTCCCCTCTGCTCTCTTCCACAATCTTTGCCTCTCCTGCATTCACCATTGCGCACTCCTCGGCGTACACGCCATACCAGTCTGAGTCAAGCCATCTGTCCAAACAGATTTTCATTAAAAACTTACATTACAAGTTCTGTAGCTCAAGTTTGGATGGCACATTTTTTCTAGAAGGTGTAGAAAGCTATGCATCATTAAATTAAGAAGAAAAAGAGATCCACATAAACCGATACAAAAGAAAAGGCTTCATCACGGTGGCCAAAAAAGAAAATACAAGAAAGGGTCCATATGGAAAACTAAACTATAACAAACATACAAAGATTAGGGAGCTGATTACAACCCTGGGAGAGGGGCTGATAGAAGAGTATTACTCCTAGCCCCTACCATCTTCCAAAGCTCCTGTTCTTCCCCTGCCCTTCTGATGACCGTTGCCACGTAAGGAGAGATTTTTATCAAAGATACATTGGTTCTTGTGGTTCCAAATGCTACACGCTCCCAATATAACCAAGGAATTTAAACCTTGTCTTATCACTACTTCTACCGAACCATTGATCCTATTCCACCACTCTGAAGTTCGAGTCCTCAATCTGTGGAGTAAGAAACTGCAGCCTCACTTGCCCTAACCAAAGAAGCCAAAATTGTCTTGCAAACACACAACTGACCATCAGATGATCAATTGTTTCAGTTTCTTGTTCACACAACAAACAACACTCTAGATGATCCAACCCTCGGGCAACCAACCACATAAAGAAGTGGCACCTAGGCCATCTCTAGCAGACCGTGTAAATGGTTGTGCAAAGTACTACTTTGTACTCTAGATTGCACTGTCTCCAAATCCTTTCATAAGGGTCAAACAAAACAGAACCAACAAAAGCACTTTCATATGTAGCTGCAGTTGTGTAAGAATGTCCAAAGTCCACAATGGCCCCAACAATAAAGGCACCTTGAATATCCCGCACCCAAGCTTGGTTGATGAAGGCCTCTTAGCCCTCCTTGTACTAAGGCTTTAGTACTGGTGCTTGGATGGCACATTGAACGGCTGCTTGAGGGGATCAGCCGACCGGGCACCGCATGACTTGTTATTGCTGTCTTGAACAAGGTGCACATATGAGTAACTTATACCACTTTACCTAACCTACGATTCTTGCCTCTACGAGTTGTATGACCAAGATTTTAAATCTCCAGCTAGCTGTTGTTTGAGAAGGTGTAAACTTAGTACTACTCCCGTTCTTCAATATTTGTCATCCATTAGTTTATTTTTAAAATAAACCACGACAAATAAAAAAGAATAAACCATGACAAATAAAAAAGAACGGAGGAAGTACCATTTAGCTGTTAGCTCCAGCTATAGCTCGTTATTTGTTGTTTCAAGAGATAGATCGCTAAATGCCTTAGCTGGCTATTTAAAACACTTGAATAATATTCTAATTGTTTATCCTTCGTGAATACCCATGATGATCGGCTAAAAAACAGAATGCTATGAACATCGCACTTGATGCATTCTTTTGGTAACATGTATTGTTTTTCCTATTGCAATGCACGAGCATGATCTTAGTGCGTGATAAATTAGTGACTTGGTGTACAGGTACAGCCTAGAAATTGAAACAAAGGAAGTATAACCATGCAGTATACGTTTGACACATTCAGGTAGAGCTTGCACATTTTTATTTTTTTACCATGTCCCTGCAAATTACAGATCAATATCTACACATATTAGCATGGTTCAATCCGTCAGCTATTTATAGTTTTACCATACCCTGCAAATTACAGATCAACATCAGCGCATGTACTAACATGGTACCATAAAGCTCGCCACACAATCATTTACATTGGGGGGTGGGGGGTTGCAAACTTGCAACGATCGATGTGCAGAAATGTAGAAATGTGACCACTATAGCCTATAGCGGTTGTTTGTTGGGTGTTCCTGATCTTCCCTCCAGTATCTGCAGCCTCTGCTTGAGATGGAACACTTCAACCTGGAAAACGCCACGGTGAGCTACTGGTTGGTAAATATCTGTCGAATTGCGTGGGGAAAAAACATTTTTGGCACAGTTTAACTTCTCAATGTACGAGCCAAATATGTCTATAATATAGTACCTGGAGCTGGAACGCGCGCGACTGTTCCCCTGCTAAAACTCTACGAGTGGAATGCAGCTCCTGCAAGAACAAAACCAGTTCAGTACAGAGCACATCAGGATTACCAAACAGTACTGGTAAACATCAAGTTTCCTTGCCTTCTGGGTTTCGCCTGTGACGGCCTTCAGGAACGCCACTTCACGCTCCAGGCGCACATTATCAGCGTGCACTGTGTTCGAGAGGCTGTTCGACTCTTCTTGCGCCAGCTCTAAGCATGCTATCTTCTCTTTCAGCATCTCAGCCTCCTTATCTTTGTTGGCAAGCATCTTCTCCAGCTGTCCTCTGCTGTGAATGACCGATGCTAAGCTCTTGTCTAGCTGATCTTTGCTTGCCAGTGCGGTCGCAAGCTGGTCTTCGAGCGTGGTGTTTCTTCTGATCAAGTCTGCTATTTTTGTGTTGTACAAGTGGCTCTGGCCAACATCTGAAGAGCATCTAGCTATCCTTCTCACTTTTGATCCTCCAGTCACCATGTTTTCCGCGCCATTCTGAAAACCAGGCCCTGTCCTTTTGCTGTAGGGCCCTTTTGGCTGTAAGAAACAATCTGTTATGTAGAGAAACAAATAACATGTCCATTTGCTCATAGCTGTTCCCTAAATGAAGAACAAGAATTGTAGGTGCAATACTCACAGTGCTATCTTGGCATGAAGAAGAGTCATCTACGTCATCATATCTGTCATCATCGATTGGTTTCTGCAGTTTCTGACCTAGGCTGCACTCTTCTGCGTGATCCAACTGCGTATGGAGTGAAGTGCCCAAACTGGACTGCTTCAACAATGACTCAGAGAGGGGTTCCCTTCTAGGAGGGTGTTCTATCACAGAAGTGAGACTATGCCTTGCGATGGAACTATTAGAGTACAAGGGGGCACATTTGTGGAGATGATCAGCAAGCTCCTTATTGCTTGGAGAATACTCATACACCATGGTGTCCACTTCTGGGGCTGAGCGCCAACTAAAAGAATGCTCATTTTGCAGTACCACTAATACTTCAACCTGCACAAGGTCACATCGTCAATGATATGATCCAAAGTTCCAAACTGATATGATACGAAAGCTTCAAACTTCAAAACCATTTTTAGCCGACTTTACATGAGATAGTAAGTGGAAAATGGTGACAAATTGTGTTTTAAGAGCCTCAAAGTCATGAGAAGCCATACTTCATTTTCTTCAGATCAAAATGATAACCAGTTCTTTAACAATCACTAACATGTAACAAATATGCTCTAATACAAAACAATTTTTTCACCTTGTTGCATGGCTCTTTTTTGTTTCCTCCAAATGCAATAAGAGCAATCTTGTCCTTGTGGTAGAAAGGAACCATGCTAAAACCCTGCATCGATAGTTGTTTTAGTTTTCTGGCTAATTAGATGAAAGTGGTGTAGAATGGAAAGTAGCGAGTACGAGATACTATCAAAACTAAATATGAGAGTCACAAAGAAAAAAAACACTTACTTTTTTTGTAGTAATCGATGAACTAGGGGGCACTACACAAACAGACCATTTACATTGTAGAACATCAAAAACCCAAGTTTCAGCATGTCCTGAGAATTTGATTTCTTGTTAGAAATTGCAAAAGAAGCTAGATGGTCATCATTAGCAATACATGTATTCTTCATTAAGAAATAAATCACCAACTCATCTTCCAAATTGAGAGAGAGCTTGAGACTTACGTTTTTTCTTGCTTGCGCCGCCAGCTATGTACCACTTAGTTCCACAGAGAGTTCCGCTGCAACCAGCTCGAGGTGATGGGTGAGGACCATGGGTCTTCACTCTTGACCAAACCATCTGTCAGGAAGAAAACACTAATGAGTAGCCTGCTAAATGCAAAATGTACTGAGGTATACTGAAACAAGGATGCCCACAAACTTACTGTATCGAAATCCAAAGAATACAAGTCATTAAGTGTCTTAGATTTTGAGTGGCCTCCAAAAATTAAAAGGACCCTATCATCATACAGTGTAGCAATATGATTGGATCTTGGAGAAGGTCCAGTGCCTCTACAACAATGAGCTTTAATCAGTAACAAAAGGACACAAATTAAATGTAACCTCAATTTTTTTTTAAAAAAAAATCAGATGCACTTCTATGAAATGGTAATAAGTTTGGACAACCATAGATCAGTAGAAAAATGTAGTATCCAAGACTTACTTATAGTTCAATGGAAGCCATGTTGATGACTTCAGATCAAACATGTGAAGGTCATGCCGTTTCTTTCCTTTTGTGTCCTCACCGCCAAAAAGTATCAATGTAGCACCAGCTCTAATCACCGTGTGTCCGCTTCGAGCTGCCTTAACTCAGCACCATAAGATAATTTAGTCAATTTTCACAACAATATTTGCCAAAGTATCTCTTTTAATATCAGATAGCTTACAGGGATATCACCCTTGGCTTCAATAAGTGACCAAAGCTCTGTTTCTGTATTGAAAGTCCATACTGCACCACAGATGGAATGATTAAGCATTATATGGTTGCGGAAGACATGACCTAGTTTGTAAAATGTTTTGGAGAATCATGTAGCATCTGCAAACCTGATAAATGATCAGAAGCAGGCTCAGTTTTACCTCCGACAAGGATGACACTATTTCCCCAAGGAACCTGTACATCACACATGTATAAATATTTTTCCAGGAGTAAAGCAGTGCATACAAAAAGGCCATCATCATGAACAATCATTGCCTTCTTTGAATGATAGATCATTGACTTATAATACTTTGAGTTTTGGATGATGTCAAAGTGCAAATAGGTTAAACATAGTGTCCAGCATACAATTTTCCACAATAGCATAACATAACCGGCTTCAAGTAAGAAAACATTGATCGAGTATGTGAAATTCATACCAAAACATCCAAAGGACAAGCAGCAATCTAACTGAAAAAGGTGTAGCAGTAAATTTTGTTACTGAAAGAATGATCATATCAGTAACTTAGGTTTTGAGAACCACTAGACAGCAGTGATTTACAAGAGCTATACCAGGCAATGACCTTTGCAGGCTGGCAACTTCATCGAACATCCGTTTGGTGATGGGCAAACTTTAGGAGGCGCAGAATCCCAAGTAAGCTTCTCTAGATTCAATATCTAATCAATATGTTAAGTGAAGCCATAAGATTATTTGATAATAACATGGTACCACTCAGTGCGGAGTTCATACATCCAAACAACATATATAAGGAAAAAGAAGACTCCATACCTTTGTGTCATCTAATAAGCGATTACCAGAATCACCACCAAACACTACCATCTTGCTACTTACAATGGCTGCTGCATGCTGTTTGACCAAGGTTGAATATGTGTTAAGTAAATACCTATTTTTTTCAAGATATGCAAACTTAGTTCTAGTTATTATATTTTCAGTGGCTTACATAGAAACGAGGAATAGGTTTGTCTCCCTCTGTGGACAGCACAGTCCAATTTTCTGAAATATCGAAAGTGCGTCCTTGGGGATCAAACGTATCGGACGAGCAACGGTAGGAAAGATCATCTGCGTGGCCACTTACTGACGTCATAGTCGCGTCATTCCCCTGAAAAGAACAAAAAAAGTCAGGAGCTAAAGCATCCAGTTGTGGCCAAAATACAACAAGGTCAATATAGATGCAATTTCTTCAGTCACAGGCAGGCTCACATTGGGCAGACTGAGGTGTTTACTGGGACCAACAGAACTCCTGGAGCTGTTCAAAGGATCACTTGGGTCACCCTTCGACCTGAAAAAGAAAAGCAAAAAAAAAAACTCAAGACAATGGATAAAGCAGTCAAAGCAAATGTGGAAATAGGATTAGCATAAAATTGAATGCAATGCCGACCGAGCTTCATGAAGCCGTATGACTTCATCAATTTACAATGTATCCCATCAGTTTTATGAACAGTGCTACTGTGTCCATAGATGTTTGGTAGTCAGTAAAAGGAAAAAAAATCTCTGAAGAAAATCTCCAAGTCTGATATGTACTGGAAGAAAAGTGCTAATTTAACTGCCAAAACTCAAAAGATGCACAACTACACAAGAGATCAAATTTCACGCTAGCAAGCTCCCCTTGTCATCATCACACAGCAGGCACCGATCTTCTTCTTTTTTTAAAAAAGAGTGGGGAAAAACATCACATGATGAAATCAAGGAACTGTGCATAACATTCACCTTCCAAGTTTCACCCGGCGCCGCGAGAAACCAAACATATTCAGGACTGCGCGGTCTCTCCAGCTGCGTTCAGCTCAGAAATTTGAAGCGAACCGCTGGGCAGGACATGAGCCTATGCCACCTGCAAACAAGTCAAGTCAATGCAATAATCAGTTGGGAAGAAGGTACAGAGGGGTTGGTGGAGAGATGGAATCGTGGCGGAAAATAGGGGACTGATGAGAGAGACCAAGAAGCGCAGACAAATGCAGGGATAGGATTTTCGCCCCCCAAAACGCCACCGCCATCTAGTGGTTGGTTTGGGATTTGGAGGAAGAACAAGAAACCACAAAAGCGGAGGAAAAGCTCAATCATGAGGGCATGTGCTATAATCATCGAGGGGGGGAAATGAAGATCTTGTTTGTGAGGTTAGCGACGCATTCGCGTTGTTTTTGGATTCCAAGAAGCAGCATTCCCAACAAGACAAAATCCCAGGCGTGCAGTAGAAAGAATTCAGAGAAAATGGTGACTCTTTCCCCCCACATTATGTTAGAATAAAACGGTTCCCTAGAAATTCGTTTCCGGGACCATACGGATCGCAGAACCGGCAACCATCAGAAACGCCGAGAGAAACTAGAAAAGAAATCAGGAACGATCCTGCGAGAAAGAAGAGCACTACCTCTTGCAGTCTTGGGCTGGGTTTGCGGTACGGTGCAGGAGCACAGCACTGGGGCAGATGAGCCGCAGCCAGAATCAGCAGCGAAAACGATGGTCGCCACCCTCTTTTTCACCTAATCAGGATTCAGCGCTGCCCCGCGACTGCTCTTGGCTGGCAACGGCGGCGTGGGCCGAGGTGTGTGTGAGAGAAGCACCTGCTCTCCAGCTGTGTGATGTGTCTGTGTGCGTGGGAGGGAGAGAGACAGGACAAAGGGGGAGGGTGGATGGATGCAGAAAGAAGGGTCGCGGAAAGGGTAGTGTGTGTGATCTGCAACTGCAACAGCGGCGGCGGCGGCAGCAGGCTGCCTTTTCGTCCTCTTCGGCTTCGGCCCGGGGATGAGGATGATTCAGCAAGCTTGTCAACCGTAGCTTCTCTCTCCTGCTGTTTACTGATTTACTCCAGTCGTCATCCCATGTGGAATCAATGCATTTGCAACGTTTATCGTTTGTTGATTGCAGTCAATGCCACCAATAAATTATTCTTATAAATATAAATAACATATAAATAGTGACTATGACGAAAAAAGAGTTTGCTTTCAGTCCATTGCAATTTGATCTCCATTTCGGATGCCCTTAACAAGTTCATTCAAAATTGTATTATTTCCCGTGAAATTTCAGCAAACTCCCTGCATTTCCTTATGTATATGTAAGTATATATTGTGGTCCATGTTATTTTGCCTTGTCATCTTCTTGACACTTAGGCATAGGTCCAGGACCTCATACTAATAAGTACAGTTAACGGTCCATTTCTCAGTCATTATAAGCACATTCTGCACAAGATAATCTTGTTTATCTGAAACTTTTTGGGTTCCCCCTGTCAGCGACCGGCCAGCAGCCGCAATCAATCCTCAATACGTACGCTTCTGACGGAAACAATTATACTAATTGTGACTGCCTTTAAGAAATTACTGAATCACCGCTTAGAATATGATTGAATCTTTTTCTCTAAACTTTCGTGCTCACATTTGGGCTTTAAATCTCTAATATGAAATAGGCTAAAGTTTAGAGCTAACTTTAGACCACTTGTTTGGAGTTTTAGCTCTAAAATTTAGATGCGAAATTCAAAGAGACTTATTACTACAATTGTAAAAAATAAATATAATTCTAGATTTGGATTGAATAGACTTATTAATGTTTGAATAAATTTACAAAGAAAATGTTTTTAACATTTATGACTAGCAAATACATATATTATTAAATTCTCTAAATTTTATGATTAATTTAATGATACTTATTATATATGGTATTTACAAATTTGGTCGAAATATAAGATAGTTTGACTATTAAAAAATAAAAATGGTGTTTTCCTTGGACACACAGGAGTGGTATTTATGAAAATGACATCAAGGTCCTCCACTATCGTGTTCTTTCTTTTAAGACGACTGTTATTAATGCTAATTGTTTGGTGAACAAATCATATCTTAATTACTCATCACCTTCAAAGACGTAGGAGTTGAAGAAGTAATGCCCCGTTTGGGAGAGCTCCACTTCCTGATTCTTTAATTTTGCTCCTTAATTCTCCGATGGAGTGATTCCAGTGGATTTCTAGGAGGGAGCATGGTTGGGAGTTGATGAGAATTAATTCTATTCCGATCCCCATCATAATATAACACAGAGCAGGGTGAAGCATGTACCGCCTCTGGTGGCCAGAAGAAAGGGCCGAAGTTGGCCGCCCGATCCCCATCGTTCACCCCGAATCCAATGGTCCGATTTTAATTAACCCGAGCCTAATCCTAATTGTCCGCCCGAGATCTGACGGCCCAGCCAACGTGCCCGCACCCACGTCCCTGGCCCTGGGCTCGGCCTATCAGCCGTCCGAGCCCCGCACCTCGGCCAATGCGAGAATCTCCGACGTCTAACCCCCATCTCCCTTTCTTATCTATGCTCAGTGCAACTGTGCCCGCCCTAGCGTGGTCGATCCCACCCCCTTGGTGGCCGAGCCCTATGAGGCCAACCCCTAGCGCGCGCGGCTCACGTCCCGGCGTGGCCAGCCCTCGTGCCCTAACGTGACCGAGCTGCCTAGCTTGGTCCCGGCGATGCCCCTTAGCCCTGGTCGTTCGTCTACCCTCGCCATACCTCGCTCTGTCGTTTGTCGTCTCGCGGATGTCGAACCGCTCACGTATAGCAGCCACGAACCATGCTCTTGTAGCCCGCCCTCGTTTTTCGTGTACGCGCAGCATGCCATCGGAACTCCGATGACGTCTGTCTATCCCTAGATGTCCCCATCTACCCCCTTGTGTGCACTGTTCTACGCGTGCCACTCATGTCGTTTCCATGTGTCGCGTGCGTTGTTGCACGCTAGTGGTTCGCTTCGCCTAGAATCGTTTGTGCCCGCTCTGAGTGGCGTATGTAAACAATGATTATTCACGTGATCAATTAGTCGGAACTACATGCTAAATCTATTTATGCATATGATAATTATTGGTTAATATGATTATGTCTGTTGGGGACTTGTTCTCAAATGCTAAGAGTTAAGAACAAGGCAACATAAAAAGTGTTAAATGTTAAAGTCCTTCGTCCTTCGAAGCATTATCTCTCTTCGGATATAATGAATTCGGACGAAGGTTATGAAGGACTAACCTTCATAAGCACAATAAATGATGAAGAAGGGTTCATATACAAAATATGGAAAATAACATAAACACTTTAAACATTATTATCAACTTATTTTTATTTGTGTTACTATATCAACAATAACAAATTATAAATGTACCTTCGGCTCGAAGGAAAGTAGGGGTACAAGCGTGACGCGAAAGCGAATGCCAAGTCAGCGTGAACAGTACGGGGATACTATTCACCTATTTATAGGCACGGGTCGCAGCCTATGCAAAATTACATCCAGGCCCTTTGCTTTTGACAATAACTCTATAGTAATCTATCTGGGTCTAAATAGTCTTTTCCTCTTTAAGTCGGTTTCCTCTTTTCTGCCATCATGCCGAAGCTCCCTTGCGCACAGCTTCAGCTTTGTTCCATCCTTCGTATTCTTTCCGTGCTTCTTCATACTGTGGGTTCTAGTTCGAAGATCCATGTCCACACATTATACTCTAGAGACATTGTTAAATCATGTTTTTGAGGACCTTCGGAAACCGAAGGCCCCCAACAGTAGCCCCTCGCAATATTAATTTGTTAGAATGATAAATTTAGATTGCGACATGGACGAAGGACTTAAGCCGAAGGTCCGAAAAAACATCTCCCTTTGCTAGAATAGCAACAGTCATTGACAAGCGGGACCCTCCGGTTTTCAACGTACTAGGCGTATAAATAGGAGCTCACCACGAGTTCATTTGGCACGCTTTCTTGCCATCTGCTCTTGCTTACTCAGTTTTTAGCTCTTGCGCACCAACACTTGCTTGGCTTTTTAAATTTTTAAGCTTCGGCTTTGAGAGTACTTTCTCAGCATTTTCGAAGATGTCTGAAGATAAGAAAGTTGTCGCTGAATCGAAGTTGAGCCTTTCTGAGGAGATGAATCTCGACTTTCTTGAATCAATAGCAAAGACAAATACCGAGAAGATTACTAGGGAGATTTTAGAGGGTTTATCTGAAGACACTAGTGATAGCGACAGTTATGATGTGGAAAGTGGTGGTGAAGATTCCGAAGATCGACCCTGGCGACCAAGCCATGCAGTTTTTGGAAAATCAAGCATTAAACAAAGCCATCTTGTCAATATGAGGGGTATATATTTTCGGGATTTATCTATTGTGAGGGCTGACGAAGGAGAGAAAACTTGTCCTACTCCCGAGAAAAATGAAGTCGTGATATTCCGAAGTTTCTTCAAGGCTAGGCTTCGGTTTCCTTTAAGCAGTTTCGTAGTTGAAGTTTTGAAGATATTTGAAATCCGCCTTCATCAAATTACTCCCGAAGCAATCATAAGGATGGGAATCTTCGTATGGGTCGTGAAGAGCCAGGGTTTGGAGCCAAATGCAAAAAGTTTCTGTAGTATGCATGAGTTATTATATGAGACGAAACCCTAGGGTAAAGAGCAATATCATAACAATTTTGGCTGTTATAGCTTCGGTGCCCGCTCTGGGTCAAGTTGTCCCGTGCCAACTTTTCGGAAGAGATGGCCCGGGGACTGGATGATGGAATGGTTCTATGTGAAAAACGACTTGAAGACACGAGAAGATATTAAAGATATCATCATGCGCCCTATCTAGCAGCGTTTTGGCCTTCGGAAACCGAAGGTGGATATTGACGAAGCAGCCGAAGAATGCCAGAGGGCCTTCGGCGTAGTTTGCTCTTTCATCGGGACAAGGGATTTGATCCAGGAACACATTGCCTTCAGAGTATGGCCACTTGTAGAAAAGTGGGAAATGCCAAAGGAAACCATCAGCAAACCTGACGAAGGTGGACTAGTTAGGTTAAAATACACCTTCAGATATGGAGATAAGTTTGTCGAGCCAGATGATGATTGGCTGAAATGTATTGAGGCCACAAGCGATGAACTGCTTGGGCCATACTCGAAGGCAGAAGATAATGCACTATCTGCGGCCTTCGGAGGCCGGAAGAAGAAAATACTCAACCGAGTTTTTGATGCCATTGGGTTCGTCTATCCTGACTACCGTTACCTAATACGGGGTCAAAAAAGAAAAGATATGGCTTCTGTGAAGGAAGTTGCTTCGGCCGCTCCTAGTGAGCCAGCGCCGAAGAGGAAAAAGATGAAGGTTCTTACGCACTGGCCACACTATATTGAACCGGCCACAGTGCCTGAGTTTGTCGGTGAGACCTCTTCGGCCACCGAAGCCAAGGAGTCAACTCCTCTGCAGAATATTGAAGAGCCGGCCGTAATGCCGGAAATGGAAAAAATGGAAGAACCGAGGGCTGAAGAGACAAAGACATCGGAAATTTTAAGTCCTTCAGCAAGAGTTGAGGTGCCAATGCCAATGCCGAGGGCACAAAAAGACCTTACAACAACTCCCAAGAGAAGAAGAATGGTTAATGTGCTAGATGTGCTGGAAACAATAAAATCTTCAAGCTCTACTTCGAAGATAGCTGCCGAAGTTCCAAGGACACAAATTGAGGCCGAAGCTGCCAAAAGTCAAGCGGAAACTGAAACTGGGCTTTCAGAGCCTGCCAAGAGGGAATTCTTGGAAATTGAAAAAGAAACGGAAAAAGAATCTGCAGAAGAAATTTTATCTGAGAAAACCACCACACCTATTCCCGAAGCATCTTCTGAAGCTCCTAACTATGTCTTACGTCATGCTTCGGGTAAAAATCTGACCGAAAAAGAAAAACGAGAAGCTCAATTCTATGCGCAAAAATTGAAATATCCAAAAGGGGCGCTGATATTCAACGACAGCGGAGAAGAAGACTTCTTGTATTGTCTCCCTGACAGCAAGGAGATTTCTGTCTGTCAGGAGATGAGCAAGAGCTTCGGATTCCCGACATTAGAAGATGGGCTTTCGGTGTTGTCAAAAGACGAGCTGGCCGACAGCTTAGCATACAATAGTTTAAAGGTGAAAAAAATGAGATCTTCGTATTATTTTTTGAAGCCAAAATTTTTCATTTGCTTAAACTTATTAGCGCATTTTTTGCAGGGCCTTATACTTAGCAATGCCCTCAGGGCACAAAAAGATGCCGAAGATGAAGGGTGTACCATAGCCTTGAGCAACCTTCGTTCCGAAGTAATTGAACTATGGAACGAAGGTTTCGAAAAAGATAAAATATTACATTCGTTAGTGGATGAAATAAAAGAAGACGAAGCTGCTTTCAAAGCTCAAGCTGAGACCCAGAAGCGCGAAATTGAGGATCTTCGGAAACAGCTAGCCGAAGCTAAAGAAAAATGCACAGTTGAAGAAGCTAAACGAGAAATTAGTGAACAATGGGCAAATCATTTAGAGAAAAACGTTGAAGAGCTTCGTGCATCCAAGAAAAGATGTTATGAAAAGTCTATAGAATGTGTTAAGAAAATAAAAACCAGCTTCGCCAGCGTTGGCGCGTTCTCAAGTGAAGAAAATTTCATAAGGGGCAACCCCGAGGGCCCAATTGAATGGATCAGCCACGAAGCTGAAACCTTTGAAGAAGTTTTGAATGGCCGCGGAGACATATGTGCCTTCTCGGGTGCTAGGGGGATTGCCACTGTTTTGGAGAGAAAAGGCTGCGATCATGTGAAATCCTTGGCACAAACCGAAGCCGACTTATCTTCTGAAGACATAAAAGACCCTTCGGCCGAAGCAAGTTTGGTTGGTGGAAAATTTTTCACCGACATCTAGGAAAATGGTGGCCGAGAGATGGCTCAAGAAATTATACGGAAAAGCGAAAAAGGTATTCATGACGCTAGAAAAGTAGCAGAGGCCGCTGAGAAAAGTGCGGATCTCGAAGGGCGAATAGGTATTGACTACTAGTTTTTGGCTTTTTGTTGTAACTTTTTGATTTCGGATTTGTTTACACTTTGTAACACAGCCGTACTTTCTCCTCCCTCAGAGCCCGCCGAGCCATTAGCGGACCTCAACGTAAAGGGGGATTACGAAATTAGAAAAATGGCCGAAGCTATCATGGACAAAGTTGTTGATCAACTACTAAACGAAGCTGCAGAAGTAGTTCTAAGGGAAGATTAGATGTTATTGTAAAAACATTGGGAATGTAATATTTGTTGGACAATATGTGTAATATTTTGTAACTTTGAATGTAATATATAAGCTATTTATGATTCAGTTCTTTACGATGCATGAAACTTTACGTACATACCGTTTTTGAGCCTTCGGCGAAAAAATACCTTCCCTTCTTTTCATGCGTTGTAAATAATATCCATATTTCATAAAAACATCCAATCTTCGTAAAATCAGTAACCAATAAATCTTTTCATTTCAGAGTTTGACGAAGGTATGCTTCTTCAATAATTATTTTTGTGCCTTGGCACTGTTTCTTCGAAACAATCTCCGAATATCAACATTGAACCCCCTTCTTGCGTCATTGATGCAATATGATGTATGATGTTATGCTATGCAAATGATGTGATGATGTGATGTTATGCAAAATGATATTTGTCGAAGATCGACGTTTATTTTTCACTGCAAGCCTCCCTTAGGAGCTTCTTCGCCTTTTACTTCAGCGGAATCAGCGTTTATTTTTCACTGTAAGCCTCCCTTAGGAGCTTCTCGCCTTTTACTTCAGCGGAATCAGCGTTTATTTTTCGCTGTAAGCCTCCCTTAGGAGCTTCTTCGCCTTTTACTTCAGCGGAATCAGCGTTTATTTTTCGCTGTAAGCTCTGCATTTCCTTTGGAACGACTTTTGAGCAGAAAACTTACGCTGTGCTCCCTTAGGAACGACTTTTTGTTGCTTCGGGAAACTTACACTGCGTTCCTTAGAACAACTTTTTGTTATTTCGTAGATTCTCCTTGTAACAATAAGTTCTTATGCTTCGACAGCTTTTTTTTGGACTCCGTTATTCTGTGGAGAAGGTATATTTTTACTATGGCAAAAGCGAAGCTATTACAAGAAATTGAAAACGACAAAAAGCACTTAGGCTTTCAATAATTGTTCCTTATTAAAAAGAAAATGATATTGAATGCAAAAACTGCTGCCGAGGTAGGATATTTGTTAGTAAATATGCTTCGATTCTGGCACAGTACTATTGACTGTGCGAGCTTCGGACTCTTCTCTGAAGTCTCGTTGGTGGTGAGTATGCTGACTCCCTTCTGGCTGCTGGCCTCGTTGCATTGGTGGTGGAGGTGGAGGCTGTTGCCAAGATGCCTGATGTTGGCTTGCCGAAGCAACAGAAGCTGCAGGGTGGTTGCCCACATACTCTGGAATATAAGGCGAGTGGTACGAAGCAGTATGCATAACTTGCTTCGGCTGGCTCTATTGGGCTGTAGCTTCTGCTATCTCCTTCTGTTTCTGGATGGTGACATGGCACATCCTGGTGGTGTGGCCCTTGTCCTCACCATAGAATAGGCAATAAATTTTCCTGGGCTGATCCCCAAACCTTCCTCCGAAGCCCCTGGCACCTCTGCCCCTTGGAGCTGGGGGCCGAGGATGGCTCTGCTGCTGCCCCAAAGCCTGGGAGGAATATTGCGGCCTCTGCTGCTGGCTTCCCCTGTCATCATTCTGAGTGGAATGAATTGATCTGACTTGTCTAGGATGACTTCTCCCTCCGAAGCCCCTGGCTATTTCGGAGAACCTGTAGGCTTCCTCCCTTCTCTGTCGAAAGTCATTGTCAGCGCGGATGTATTCATCCATCTTCTGAAGCAGTTTCTCCAGAGTCTGAGGGGGCTTCCTGGCAAAGTATTGGGCTGAAGGTCCTGGCCGAAGCCCCTTAATCATGGCCTCAATGACAATTTCATTGGGCACTGTTGGCGCTTGTGCCCTCAGGCGTAAGAACCTTCGGACATACGCCTGAAGATATTCTTCGTGATCTTGAGTGCACTGGAATAAAGCTTGAGCGGTGACCGGCTTTGTTTGAAACCCTTGGAAACTGGTAATCAGCATATCCTTCAGCTTCTGCCATGATGTGATTGTTCCTGGCCGAAGAGAGGAGTACCAGGTTTGTGCAACATTCTTGACAGCCATGATGAAAGACTTCGCCATGACTGCAGTATTGCCACCATAGGAAGATATTGTTGCTTCGTAGCTCATCAGAAACTGCTTCGGATCTGAGTGTCCATTGTACATGGGGAGTTGAGGTGGCTTGTAAGACGGAGGCCAAGGTGTAGCCTGCAGTTCTGCTGACAGAGGAGAAGCATCATCAAAAGCAAAATTTCCATGATGGAAATCCTCATACCAGTCATCCTCGTTGAAGAAGCCCTCTTGATGAAGCTCTCTGTGCTGAGGCCTTCAGTTCTGCTCATCTTGAGCAAGATGGCGAACTTCTTCAGAGGCTTCGTCTATCTGCCTTTGCAGGTCAGCTAGCCTAGCCATCTTTTCCTTCTTCCTTTGCACCTGCTGATGGAGCATCTCCATATTCCTGTTCTCTTGATCCAAGTCGTCCTCCTGAGGCGTTGGACTGGTGGCCTTCCTCTTCTAGCTTCGGGCCTCCCGAAGGGAGAGGGTCTCTTGGTTAGGGTCCAGCGGCTACAGAGCGGCAGCCCCTGTTGCTGAAGCTTTCTTTGGCGGCATGACGAAGGTCTATGCTTGCCGAAGGTGTTCGAAACTCAAAAAAGTGGAAGTGAGTTCACCGGAGGTGGGCGCCAATGTTGGGGACTTGTTCTCAAATGCTAAGAGTTAAGAACAAGGCAACATAGAAAGTGTTAAATGTTAAAGTCTTTCGTCCTTCGAAGCATTATCTCCCTTCGGATATAATGAATTCCGGACGAAGGTTATGAAGGACTAACCTTCATAAGCACAATAAATGATGAAGAAGGGTTCATATACAAAATATGGAAAATAACATAAACACTTTAAACATTATTATCAACTTATTTTTATTTGCGTTACTGTATCAACAATAACAAATTATAAATGTACCTTCGGCTCGAAGGAAAGTAGGGGTACAAGCGTGACACGAAAGCGAATGCCAAGTCAGCGTGAACAATACGGGGATACTGTTCACCTATTTATAGGCACGGGTCGCAGCCCATGCAAAATTACATCCAGGCCCTTTGCTTTTGACAATAACTCTATAGTAATCTATCTAGGTCTAGATAGTCTTTTCCTCTTTAAGTCGGTTTCCTCTTTTCTGCCATCATGCCGAAGCTCCCTTGCGCACAGCTTCGACTCTGTTCCATCCTTCGTATTCTTTCCGTGCTTCTTCATACTGTGGGTTCTAGTTCGAAGATCCCTGTCCACACATTATACTCCAGAGACATTGTTAAATCATGTTTTTGAGGACCTTCGGAAACCGAAGGCCCCCAACAATGTCGAACTAATATATTGCGGTTAAGATTCTCCTAGCATATATGCGATAACCCTCGACTGTAGCATCGATCGTCTTGATTACTTTCTCGTGTAGTCACAGATGCGAGCTCTATATCACATTGCATATGTATTTGATCTATACTGTTGTATGGTGTATTGTTTCTTTCTGTTTCAAGAATGTTGAATGTATGTTTGCACTCGCATAGATAACAATCCGTTCGTGGAGTCCGAGGGATTTGCAGAAAAAGCCCCTAAGCAGCAGTTGTTTGGTGAAGGCAAGTGCCCTCTTACCCATTATGTCCTACCTACTTTATAATTCACTCTCCCGCATACTATGATTAACCTAAAGAGTTACTAATTTCTGCTTATCCTATCCTTGATTACCTTTTTGGGTTGAGCTACTATGATCCATATTATGCTAGTGCTTTACTTTAATCAATGAACATGATGAGAATCACTTTATGGTATGATGATTTATTCTGGATATGATGATGAACTTGTGACACTAAAGGGGGCACTAGTTGTTTCCCGAGTACCTCTCCGTAAAGACCTGTTTGTTGAGAGCATCCGGGAAACCAGTGCAACCATGAGGGTGGTATGGGACACCCTTAACTGATTAATTGGAGGAATCTGGGGGTGTAGTTTGCTTTGTCATTGTGTCATCAATGGGGGCTAGGGCACAGTGCTTGCTTTCCTAAGGGTGGGGTGCTAGGGTTCTTTCTATTTGGTTTTGTTAGTCACCCCCTTAGGGAGGAATACTGTGTTTCTATGATTGGCAAAACCTAACAGATGACTACTGAAAGGGAATTAGGCTTACACCTATTTCCTAGATGATTTTGGTGGTTGAATTGCCCAACACAAATAATTGGACTAACTAGTTTGCTCTAGTGTATAAGTCATACAGGTGCCAAAGGTTCACACTTAGCCAATAAAAAGACCAAGAAATGGGTTCAACCAAAAGAGCAAGGGATAACCGAAGGCAGCCCTGGTCTAGCACACCGGACTGTCCGGTGTGTCACCGGACAGTGTCCGGTGCACCAGGGAACTCCAAGCCAAACTTCGCACCTTCGGGAATTTTCAGAGGCGCTTCGCTATAATTCACCGAACTGTCCGGTGTACCACCGGACAGTGTCCGGTGCTCCAGAGGAAAGTGACTCCGAACTCACCAGCTTCGGATTTCCACTCCGCTATAATTCACCGGACATGTCCGGTGCACACCGGACTGTCCGGTGAGCCAGCGGAGCAACGTCTACTTCGCGCCAACGGTCGACTGCAACGCATTAAATGCGCGCCAGCACGCGCGGGTGGCACACCAGACAGTCTACAGGACTTGTCCGGTGCACCACCGGACAGCCAGGCGGGCCCACACATCAGAGCTCCAATGGTCGGAACCCAACGGCCTGGTGACGTGGCTGACGCACCAGACTGTCTGGTGCGCCATTCGACAGCAGCCTCCACCAAACGGCTAGTTTGGTGGTTGAGGTTATAAATACCCCCAACCACCCACATTCAAGTCATCCAAGTTTTCCACCTTCCAACTACTTACAAGAGCTCTAGCATTCAATTCTAGACACACTCAAGTGATCAAATCCTCTCCCAATTCCGCACAAAGCCTTAGTGACTAGTGAGAGAGATTTGTTGTGTTCTTATTGAGCTCTTGCGCTTGGATTGCTTCTTTTCTTTCTCAATCTTTCTTGAGATCAAACTCACTTGTAATTGAGGCAAGAGACACCAATTGTGTGGTGGTCCTTGTGGGAACTTTGTGTTCCATTTGTTTGAGAAGAAGAAGCTCACTCGGTCCGAGGGACCGTTTGAGAGAGGGAAAGGGTTGAAAGAGACCCGGTCTTTGTGACCACCTCAACAGGGAGTAGGTTTGCGAGAACCGAACCTCGGTAAAACAAATCCGCGTGTCACACTTCTTATTCGCTTGCGATTTGTTTTGCTCCCTCTCTCTCAGACTCGTTTTATATTTCTAACGCTAACTGGCTTGTAGTTGTGATTAATTTTGTGAATTTCAGTTTCGCCCTATTCACCCCCCCTCTAGGCGACTTTCAATTGGTATCGGAGCCCGGTGCTTTATTAGAGCCTAACCGATCGAAGTGATGTCGGGAGATCATGCCAAGAAGGAGATGGAGACCGGCGACAAGCACATCGGCGACAAGCCTACTACAAGCCACGGGAAGGCTTCATCGGAAGAGTCCCGCAAAAAGGGGAAGGGGAAGGAGAAGAAAGCCTCTTCCCACAAGTCGCATCGGAGTGGCGACAAGAAAAAGAAGATGAGGAAGGTGGTCTACTACGAGACCGATACTTCATCACCTTCCACCTCTGGCTCCGACGCGCCCTCCGTAACTTCTAAGCGCCATGAGCGCAAGAAGTTTAGTAAGATCCCCTTATGCTATCCTCGCATTCCTAAACATACGCCTTTACTTTCCATCCCATTAGGTAAACCACCAACTTTTGATGGTGAAGATTATGCAAGGTGGAGTGATTTAATGTGATTTCATCTAACCTCACTCCACAAAAGTATATGGGATGTCGTTGAGTTTGGTGTACAGGTACCATCCGTAGGGGATGAAGATTATGACGAAGACGAAGTGGCACAAATCGAGCACTTCAACTCCCAAGCCACGACTATACTCCTCGCCTCTCTAAGTCAAGAGGAGTATAACAAGGTGCAAGGATTAAAGAGCGCCAAGGAAGTTTGGGACGTGCTCAAGACCGCACACGAGGGAGATGAACTAACCAAGATCACCAAGCGGGAGACGATCGAGGGGGAGCTCGGTCGCTTCCGGCTTCGCAAAGGGGAAGAGCCACAAGATATGTACAACTGGCTCAAAACCTTGGTGAACCAAGTGCGCGACCTCGGGAGCAAAAAGTGGGATGACCACGAGATGGTTAAGGTCATTCTTAGATCACTTATTTTCCTTAACCCTACTCAAGTTCAATTAATTCATGGTAATCCTAGATATACACTAATGACTCCCGAGGAAGTAATCGGGAATTTTGTGAGCTTTGAATATATGATCAAGGGCTCAAAGAAAATCAATGAGCTAGATGATCCCTCCACATCCGAAGCACAACCGGTTGCATTCAAAGCAACGAAGGAGAAGAAGGAGGAGTCTACACCGAGTAGACAACCAATCGACGCCTCAAAGCTCGACAACGAGGAAATGGCGCTCGTTTTCAAGAGCTTCCGCCAAATCCTCAAACAAAGGAGGGGGAAGGACTACAAACCCCGCTCCAAGAAAGTGTGCTACAAATGTGGTAAGCCCGGTCATTTTATCGCAAAGTGTCCATTATCTAGTGATAGTGACAGGGGCGATGACAAGAAGGGGAGAAGAAAGGAGAAGAAGAGATACTACAAGAAGAAGGGCGGTGACGCCCATGTATGCCACGAGTGGGACTCGGACGAGAGCTCCTCCGACTCCTCCTCCGACGAGGACGCCGCCAACATCGCCATCAACAAAGGCCTTCTCTTCCCCAACGTCGGCCACAAGTGCCTCATGGCAAAGGACGACAAAAAGAAGAAGGTTAAATCCAAATCCTCCACTAGATATGAGTCCTCTAGCGATGATAATGCTAGTGATGAGGAAGATAATTTACGTACTCTTTTTGCCAACTTAAACATGCAACAAAAAGGGAAATTAAATGAATTGATTAGTGCTATCCATGAGAAGGATGATCTCTTGGACACCCAAGAGGACTTCCTTATTAAAGAAAACAAGAAGCATGTTAAAATTAAAAATGCTTACGCTCTAGAAGTAGAAAAATGTAAAAAACTATCTAGTGAGCTAAGCACTTGCCATGAGACTATAGACAACCTTAGAAATGAGAATGCTAATTTGTTAGCTAAGGTTGATTCAAATGTTTGTAATGTTTCAATTCCCAATCTTAGAAATGATAATGATGATTTGCTTGCTAAGATTGAAGAATTGAACATATCTCTTTCTAGCCTTAGAAATGAAAATGAAAAATTAATTGCTAAGGCTAAAGATTTTGACGTTTGCAATGCTACCATTTCCGACCTTAGAAGTAAAAATGATATATTGCATGCTAAGGTTGTAGAATTAAAATCTTGCAAACCCTCTACATCTACCGTTGAACATACTTCTATTTGCACTAGATGTAGAGATGTTGATATCAATGCTATACATGATCACATGGCTTTAATTAAACAACAAAATGATCATATAGCTAAACTAGATGCTAAAATTGCCGAGCATGAACTTGAAAACGGAAAATTTAAATTTGCTAGAAGCATGCTCTATAGAGGGAGACGCCCTGGCATTAAGGATGGCATTGGCTTCCAACAGGGAGGCAATGTCAAACTTAATGCCCCTCCTAAGAAATTGTCCAACTTTGTTAAGGGCAAGGCTCCCATGCCTCAAGATAACGAGGGTTACATTTTGTACCCTGTCGGTCATCCTGAGAGCAAAATTAGGAGAATTCATTCTAGGAAGTCTCGCTCTGGCCCTAACCATGCATTTATGTATAAGGGTGAGACATCTAGTTCTAGGCAACCAACCCGTGCCAAGTTGCCTAAGAAGAAAACTCCTAGTGCATCAAATAATCATGACATTTCATTTAAAACTTTTGATGCATCTTATGTTTTAACAAACAAATCCGGCAAGGTAGTTGCCAAGTATGTTGGGGGCAAACACAAGGGATCAAAGACTTATGTTTGGGTACCCGAAGTTCTTGTATCTAATGCCAAAGGACCCAAAACCATTTGGGTACCTAAAGTCAATAACTAAACTTGTTTTGTAGGTTTATGCATCCGGGGGCTCAAGCTGGGTAATCGACAGCAGATGCACAAACCACATGACAGGGGAGAAGAAGATGTTCTCCTCCTACGAGAAAAACCAAAATCCCCAACGAGCTATCACATTCGGGGATAGAAATCAAGGTTTGGTCAAAGGATTGGGTAAAATTGCTATATCTCCTGACCATTCTATTTCCAATGTTTTTCTTGTAGATTCATTAGATTACAATTTGCTTTCCGTTTCTCAATTATGCAAAATGGGCTACAACTGTCTATTTACTGATGTAGGTGTCACTGTCTTTAGAAGAAGTGATGATTCAATAGCATTTAAGGGAGTGTTAGAGGGTCAGCTATACTTAGTAAATTTTGATAGAGCTGAACTCGACACTTGCTTAATTGCTAAGACTAACATGGGCTGGCTCTGGCATCGCCGACTAGCACATGTTGGGATGAAGAATCTTCATAAGCTTCTAAAGGGAGAGCACATTTTAGGATTAACAAATGTTCATTTTGAGAAAGACAGGATTTGTAGCGCATGCCAAGCAGGGAAGCAAGTTGGTGCTCATCATCCACATAAGAACATCATGACGACTGACAGGCCACTAGAACTCCTACACCTGGATTTATTCGGCCCGATAGCTTACATTAGCATCGGCGGGAGTAAGTACTGTCTAGTTATTGTGGACGACTATTCTCGCTTCACTTGGGTATTCTTTTTGCAGGAAAAATCTCATACCCAAGAAACCTTGAAGGGATTCTTGAGACGGGCTCAAAATGAGTTCGGCTTAAGGATCAAGAAGATTAGAAGCGACAACGGGACGGAGTTCAAGAACTCACAAATCGAAGGCTTCCTTGAGGAGGAGGGGATCAAGCATGAGTTCTCCTCTCCCTACACGCCACAACAAAATGGTGTAGTGGAAAGGAAGAATAGAACTCTATTGGACATGGCAAGAACCATGCTTGATGAGTACAAGACTTCGGATCGGTTTTGGGCCGAGGCGGTCAACACCGCCTGCTACGCCATCAACCGGTTGTATCTACACCGAATCCTCAAGAAGACATCGTATGAACTCCCAACCGGTAAAAAGCCCAATAATTCATATTTTAGAGTCTTTGGTAGCAAATGCTTTATTCTTGTTAAAAGAGGTAGAAAATCTAAATTTGCTCCTAAGACTGTAGAAGGCTTTTTATTAGGATATGATTCAAACACAAGGGCATATAGAGTCTTTAACAAGTCCTCTGGACAAGTTGAAGTTTCTTGTGACGTTGTGTTTGATGAGACTAACGACTCTCAAGTAGAGCAAGTTGATCTTGATGAGATAGGTGTTGAAGAGGCTCCATGCATCGCGCTAAGGAACATGTCCATTGGGGATGTGTGTCCTAAGGAATCCGAAGAGTCTCCAAATGCACAAGATCAACCATCCTCCTCCACGCAAGCATCTCCACCAACTCAAAATGAGGATGAAGCTCAAGTTGATGAAGTACAAGATCAAGCAAATGAGCCACCTCAAGATGACAGCAATGATCAAGACAAGGAGGATGAAGAACAAAGGCCGCCACACCCAAGAGTCCACCAAGCAATCCAACGAGATCACCCCGTCGACACCATCCTTGGCGACATTCATAAGGGGGTAACCACTAGATCTCGTGTTGCACATTTTTGTGAGCATTACTCTTTTGTTTCCTCTATTGAGCCACACAGGGTAGAGGAAGCACTTCAAGATTCGGATTGGGTGGTGGTGATGCAAGAGGAGCTCAACAACTTCACTAGGAACGAGGTATGGCATTTGGTTCCATGTCCTAATCAAAATGTTGTAGGAACCAAGTGGGTCTTCCGCAACAAGCAAGATGAGCATGGTGTGGTGACAAGGAACAAAGCCCGGCTTGTGGCCAAAGGATACTACCAAGTCGAAGGTTTGGATTTCGGTGAAACCTATGCACCCGTAGCTAGGCTTGAGTCAATTCGTATATTATTGGCCTATGCTACTTACCATGGCTTCAAGCTCTATCAAATGGACGTGAAGAGTGCCTTCCTCAATGGACCAATCAAAGAAGAGGTCTATGTTGAGCAACCTCCTGGCTTTGAAGATAGTGAGTACACTAACCATGTTTATAAACTCTCTAAGGCGCTTTATGGGCTCAAGCAAGCCCCAAGAGCATGGTATGAATGCCTAAGAGATTTCCTTATCACTAATGGCTTCAAAGTTGGAAAGGCCGATCCTACTTTATTCACTAAAACTCTTGAAAATGACTTGTTTGTATGCCAAATTTATGTTGATGATATCATATTTGGGTCTACTAACGAGTCTACATGTGAAGAATTTAGTAGGATCATGACACAAAAATTCGAGATGTCAATGATGGGGGAGTTGAAGTACTTCTTAGGATTTCAAGTGAAGCAACTCCAAGAAGGCACCTTCCTAAGCCAAATGAAATATACTCAAGATATTCTAAGCAAGTTTGGGATGAAGGATGTCAAACCCATCAAGACACCCATGGGAACCAATGGGCATCTCGACCTCGACACGGAAGGTAAGTCCGTGGATCAAAAGGTAATACCGGTCGATGATAGGTTCCTTACTCTATCTATGTGCATCTCGACCGGACATTATGCTTTCCGTATGCATGTGTGCAAGATTCCAAGCCGACCCTAAGGAAGCTCACCTTACGGCTGTAAACGAATCTTGAGATATTTGGCTTATACTCCTAAGTTTGGGCTTTGGTATCCTAGGGGATCCACTTTTGATTTAATTGGTTATTCGGATGCCGATTGGGCGGGGTGTAAAATTAATAGAAAGAGCACATCGAGGACTTGCAAGTTCTTGGGAAGATCCTTGGTGTCTTGGGCTTCAAAGAAGCAAAATTCCGTAGCTCTTTCTACCGCCGAAGCCGAGTATATTGTCGCAGGCCATTGTTGCGCGCAACTACTTTGGATGAGGCAAACCCTTAGGGACTACGGTTACAAATTAACCAAAGTTCCTCTTCTATGTGATAGTGAGAGTGCAATCCGCATGGCGGATAATCCCGTTGAGCATAGCCGCACTAAACACATAGCCATTCGGTATCATTTTCTAAGGCATCACCAACAAAAGGGAGATATCGAGATTGCTTATATTAACACTAAAGATCAATTAGCCGATATCTTTACCAAGCCACTAGATGAACAAACTTTTAACAAACTTAGGCATGAGCTAAATATTCTTGATTCTAGGAATTTCTTTTGATGTCTTGCATACATAGCTCATAAATATACCTTTGATCATATCTCTTTCATGTGCTATGACTAATGTGTTTTCAAATGAATTTCAAAACAAGTCATAGGTGTATTGAAAGCGAATTGGAGTCTTCGGCGAAGACAAAGGCTTCCACTCCGCTCCATAACTCATCCTTCGCCGTCGCTCCGAGCCATTTCTCCAACGTTGGTATAATCTTCACTCGTGTTTTATTTGCAAAAAGGGAGAAAGTAGTTACAAGGGCTTATATTTCACTCAAGTATCCGTTTTTGGCGATTCATGCCAAAGGGGGAGAAAGTATTAGCCCAAAGCAAAAGGACCGCACACACCACCACCTAATTTTAAAAGAGTTTTTCAATTGGTATGATTTTTCAAATTGGTATCTCATTGTGTTCAAAAGGGGGAGAGAGTAATATTTTCAAAATCAGTATCTTAAAACCGAGAGTAATATTTTCAAAATCAGTATCTTAAAACCCTCTTGAACACTAAGAGGAGGAATTCATCAAGGGGGAGTTTTGTTTAGTCAAAGGAAAAGCATTTGAAATAGGGGGAGAAAATTTCAAATCTTGAAAATGCTTCTCAAAATCTTATTCATTTACCTTTGACTATTTGCAAAAGGACTTTGAAAAGGATTTACAAAAGAATTTGCAAAAACAAAACAAGTGGTGCAAGCGTGGTCCAAAATGACAAAAATCAAAGAAACAATCCATGCATATCTTATAAGTATTTATATTGGCTCAATTCTAAGTAACCTTTGCACTTACATTATGCAAACTAGTTCAATTATGCTCTTCCACATTTGCTTTGGTTTGTGTTGGCATCAATCACAAAAAAGGGGGAGATTGAAAGGGAATTAGGCTTACACCTATTTCCTAGATGATTTTGGTGGTTGAATTGCCCAACACAAATAATTGGACTAACTAGTTTGCTCTAGTGTATAAGTCATACAGGTGCCAAAGGTTCACACTTAGCCAATAAAAAGACCAAGAAATGGGTTCAACCAAAAGAGCAAGGGATAACCGAAGGCAGCCCTGGTCTGGCACACCGGACTGTCCGGTGTGTCACCGGACAGTGTCCGGTGCACCAGGGAACTCCAAGCCAAACTTCGCACCTTCGGGAATTTTCAGAGGCGCTTCGCTATAATTCACCGGACTGTCCGGTGTATCACCAAACAGTGTCCGGTGCTCCAGAGGAAAGCGACTCCGAACTCGCCGGCTTCAGATTTCCACTCCGCTATAATTCACCGGACATGTCCGATGCACACCGGACTGTCCGGTGAGCCAGCGGAGCAACGGCTACTTTGCGCCAACGGTCGACTGCAACGCATTAAATGCGCGCCAGTGCGCGCAGAGGAGCAGAGCACGCGCGGGTGGCACACCGGACAGTCTACAGGACTTGTCCGGTGCACCACCGGACAGCCAGGCGGGCCCACATGTCAGAGCTCTAACGGTCGGAACCCAACGGCCTGGTGACGTGGCTGGCACACCGGACAGTGTTCGGTGGCGCACCGGACTGTCCGGTGCGCCATGCGACAGCAGCCTCCACCAAACGACTAGTTTGGTGGTTGGGGTTATAAATACCCCCAACCACCCACATTCGAGTCATCCAAGTTTTCCAACTTCCAACTACTTACAAGAGCTCTAGCATTCAATTCTAGACACACTCAAGTGATCAAATCCTCTCCCAATTCCGCACAAAGCCTTAGTGACTAGTGAGAGAGATTTGTTGTGTTCTTATTGAGCTCTTGCGCTTGGATTGCTTCTTTTCTTTCTCAATCTTTCTTGAGATCAAACTCACTTGTAATTGAGGCAAGAGACACCAATTGTGTGGTGGTCCTTGTGGGAACTTTGTGTTCCATTTGTTTGAGAAGAAGAAGCTCACTCGGTCCGAGGGACCGTTTGAGAGAGGGAAAGGGTTGAAAGAGACCCGGTCTTTGTGACCACCTCAACGGGGAGTAGGTTTGCGAGAACCGAACCTCGGTAAAACAAATCCGCGTGTTACACTTCTTATTCGCTTGCGATTTGTTTTGCTCCCTCTCTCTCGGACTCGTTTTATATTTCTAACGCTAACCCGGCTTGTAGTTGTGATTAATTTTGTGAATTTCAGTTTCGCCCTATTCACCCCCCTCTAGGCGACTTTCAACTACATAGCAGGGGAGTCTTTGTAAAGGCTACATAGTGATACCCTGTCGGACCACCTAGGAAGTTATCAATGGGGAGTCATGATTCTTGGGCAAAACAGGAATCATGACTCATGGGAAAGTGTGCGACCTCTTTAGAGGGTTAGAAACCCGTACTAAAGCACACCACTTTTATCGGTCACCGCCACGTCAGTAGCATCTCTATGGTTCCCTAGCTTGTAGGACCAGCCTAGACGTTTATATCGATCAAGTCTCTTATGTAATAAAACCTCTATGTTATGAGTTGTAGTTCCTAGTTGCTAGTTTTTAGTTGCTCAGAGGATGTTTGTATGCTTTGTTATGACAATACATGTTGGATTTGCATCTTTGTAATGAGTGTGGTCGAGATGTGTAGTAGTCCACACCTTGATCATTATAATAGTTGTTAATAAAGTTAGTTCATTTATTTGGTATAAACCATTATTTCTTCTTCACTCTTTATATAAGATGTATCTTCCTATTGAGTTATGGGATCAACGAGATCTATGGTAGTAATCAAGGTGTATGTATCTCATTTCTTATGCTAAAGTTATTGAATGATCAAAGAAAATCATGCTTATAATGCACCCATTCTATTTATATGGTTGACACAAGGAGAAGTGGAGGAGGGAGCCATGCCAACCCACCTCGACGCGAGGTGCAGGCACCCTAGCAAGAGGAACACCCGCAACCACAGCTACCACCACCCCCACCACAGATGACAATGGATCTTGTGTTCACGATGCAGACTCACGCCTTGCAAACCTCAGGACAGGTAGCGGTCGCTCTTTAGCAAGCCCATCAACAACCACCCCCGCCAGTTCAAGTATGGATGTCTTAGCTGCCTCGTGATAAGCATAAAGAGTTCATGAAGGGACGTCTGCCCACCTTTTCTCATTCAGGAGATCCCATGGATGTGGAAGGTTGACTTCATGCAATGGAGTGAGAGTTGCACATTGTTTAGTGCAGTTACCATGAGAAGGTTCTATACAACCCTCGCTAGTTGAGAGGAGCTGTGCAGGCTTGGTGGGAGTCATATCTGGCCACCCACAAGAACCAAGATGCCATCTTATGGGAGGAGTTTAGAAGTAACTTACAGAGGCACCATGTTCTAGAAGGGATGATGATTATGGAGGAATTCCTAGCATTAAAGCAAGGTGCCATGTCTGTCAGTGAATACAAGGATCGTTTCCTACAACTATCCTATTATGCACCGGAAGAAGTTAACTCTGATGACAAAAGACAATATCAATTCATGAGAGGCCTAGTTGACTCCCTACACTACTAGCTCATGAATCACACTTTTCCCACTTTTCAGCACCTAGTAGTTCGCGCAATCATGACAGAGAGGAAGCTCAGGAAGATGGAATACAAGGATTGCAAGTTGAAGGGTCACAACCAGGTGGCAACATCTATCTTCATTTGACAGGGAACAAGAGTAAACAACACCACCAAGGTAGACTATAGGTGAAAGTCGCCTAGAGGGGGGGTGGATAGGCGAAACCTGAAAATTAAAACTTTATCCCCCAACTAGATCCTTTGATTAGTGGTTAGAACAAGATGAACAATTATCGGAGTATAAAAACTAAGTTCTTGCTAGTAAAGAGTATAGCTTTCAAATAATGCGGAAGTGATAAATCAATACAACTAATAATTCTTATGATAACAAAGCAAGAAAGCTTAGATGAAAAAGAGCACTAACTCAAGTTCTTTTCTTGCGGAGTGTTGCTTTACTTAAATGAGATTTTAACTTGAAGCAACACCAAATGATATGAGCAAAGAATAGTGCAAGAGAACTTAGAGTAAGGGAAGGCAAACAAATCACAAGCAAAAGCACAATGAACACGGGTGATTTGTTTTACCGAGGTTCGGCCCTCGAAGGCCTAGTCCCCGTTGAGGAGTCCACTTAAGGACGGGTCTTTTTCAACCCTTTCCCTCTCTCCCGATCACACAAGGATCGGCGAGCTCTTCTTCTTCTCAAGGATCACTCTCGATCCCACAAGGACCACCACAATCTTTGGTGTCTCTTGCTAGCTTTTACAAGCCTCCAACACTTTGGAGGAAGTTCGAATGGGAGTCAAAAACTCCACGCGCAAATGAACACAAAGATGTAGCACACACTATCTCTCAATGAGTCTCACAAGGTGCTAGGGCTAAACTCAATTGAGTAGCTCTCAATTGCTTGCTCTCTCTTTTGTGACACTTGTGTTGGTTGTAGTGGACTAAATCTTGTGTACAGGATGGATCAATGAATATAGGTGGTTGGGAGGGCTTGAGTATGTCAACTAGATGACTTGGAATGTTGCTTGGACTCCCACACCATGAAGTGGCCGGTTGGGGTGGTATTTATAGCCACCATCCAAAAACTAGCCGTTGATGAAGTCTGCTGGCGATGGGCGCACCGGACAGTCCGGTGCACACCGGACATGTCCGGTGCCCCGGCCACGTCATCCTATCCGTTGAGATTGGAGCTGGTCGACCGTTGGAGGCTTTGTCCTCATGTGGCACCGGACAGTCCGGTGCAGCACCGGACAGTCCGGTGCCCCTCTGACTTCTGCTCTGACACTCTGAATTCAACTGTACACTTTGCATAGTCGACCGTTGCGCGCAGATGACCGTTGCTCCGCTGGCACACCGGACAGTCCGGTGCACACCGGACAGTCCGGTGAATTTTAGCGGAGCAGTCTTCGTGAAATCCCGAGGCTGCCGAGTTCCTGAGGCCGACTTCCCTTGGCGCACCGGACACTGTCCGGTGTACACCGGACAGTCCGGTGAATTATAGCCGAGTCGCCCTGGAAATTCCCGAAGGTGGCGAGTTTGAGTCTTAGTCCCCTGGTGCACCGGATAGGTACTGTTTACTGTCCGGTGGCACACCGGACAGTCCGGTGCGCCAGACCAGGAGTGCCTTCGGTTGCCCCTTTGCTCCTTTCTCTTGACCCTTGTCTTGTTCTTTTTATTGGTTTTATGTTGAATCTTTGACACCTGTAGAATATATGATCTAGAGCAAACTAGTTAGTCCAATTGTTTGTGTTGGACATTCAATCACCAAAATCATTTAGGAAAAGGTTTAAAGCCTATTTCCCTTTCAATCTCCCCCTTTTTGGTGATTGATGCCAACACAAACCAAAGCAAATATATAAGAGAATAATTGAACTAGTTTGCCTACGGTAGGTGCAAAGATTGCTTGGAATTAAACCAATATTGATTTCATAAGATATGCATGAATGGTTTTCTTTGTTTTTAACATTTTGGACCACACTTGCACCACATGTTTTGTTTTTGCAAAATCTTTTGTAAATCTTTTCAAAGTTCTTTTGCGAATAGTCAAAGGTAAATGAATAAGAGTTTACAAAGCATTTTCAAGATTTGAAATTTTCTCCCCCTGTTTCAAATGCTTTTCCTTTGGCCTTAACAAAACTCCCCCTAAATGAGATCCACCTCTTAGTGTTCAAGAGGGTTTTGATATATCATTTTTGAAATACTACTTTCTCCCCCTTCTTGAACATAATAGGATACCAATTGAAAATTTCTCTTTGAAAGACTAAGTTTTTGAAATTGGGCGGTGGTGGGTGGTGGTGCGGTCCTTTTGCTTTGGGCTAATACTTTCTCCCCCTTTGGCATGAATCGCCAAAAACGGAGTCATCAGAGCCTATTTATAACTTTTCTCTCTCCCTTTGGCAAAAATATATGAGTGAAGATTATACCATAATTGGAGAGCTAGTGTGGAGTGATGGCGAAGGGTAGATAATACCGATAGAGTTTAGTGGAAGCCTTGACTTTGCCGAAGACTCCATTTCCCTTTCAATCTACGACTTAATTATAGAGATCACTTGAAAGCACATTAGTTGTAGACATAAAGAGATATGATCAGAAGATATATTAAATTAAGCATGATCATAGTTCTATACAACATAGATTGTTCCCCCTAAATATGTGCATGGAGAGAAAGAACACATGTTTTGGCCTAAAGTGCCAATTGCACATAATTGGGTTAATGAGAACAAGTCTATATCATAGAGAAAGTGAAGTGCATTGTGTCACAGGATAAGTGTGATGCTCATGACAGTTTATGCACTACTGAAAGCATGTTACAAATATTTTAAGCATTTTCCCTTAAGAATTTCAAAGAGGCTTAAGGACCATCCACCTTTGAGACAAAGGCAGCTTATCCTCGTTACAAGGTCAAGCTTTAAGCTCTTTTGACAATTAAATTACTTCATCTAGTTTCAACAAAGATGCATTAAAGCATGAATGAATTTTTGAGAATTTAAACTAGATATGAAGCAGGGATATGCATGGACATGCTTTCTCTTCCTTTTATACAAGATATGTAAAGAAAGTATAGAAAAAGGAAGATTTAGGTACAAGTTTGAATGAAAGAAAGTGGTTTTACCCTTTTGTACCTTCACATAGAGACGCTCTCTTCATTGTGCTTTGTCCTTAGTCTTAGTTGCTTAAGACTTATACTCAATGACAATATATGGAAATACTTCGCACAAGAGAGAGTTCTACAACTAGTGATCTTTTTCAAGTTATTGTTAGCATATATCAAATGGATCACAAGTTGCATCATGAATTCTCCTTTTTCCTTAGTGCATATCAAGATAGATGTCAATTAAAATTACCAATTGAGATCAAATTGAAATTACATGAGGCACTAAGAAACATAAGTGATAATCGAAGTTGTTTAATGATCAACCAATATGCGATCAAGAGAGCAACAAGGGCATTAAACTTTCAATCAAGCTTAAAAATAGGAGAATCCAATAAGCATGCTACTTTAGAAATGAAAGCAACAATCCTTGATAAAAGCGACATTATTTTAACAAGTTGGATTGATGTGAAGTAGCATACTATATGAGAAACCTTATTCTCATGCAAGAGACTATATGAAATTACTAAGATAAAGCAATAGTCTCAACATAATGGAAATATAAGAATGGACTCCCCCTAAAGATATGCATCAAGTAATTGAAAGAATTGATTTCGATGCATTCACTTTTAAGGACATAAAGGAAGACTCATTTACATCTTGATCAAGGCTCATAAATTTAGCAATAAACAACTTGAGCCTGGTAATCTCATAATGAAAAAAGGATTAAGAATGCTTACAACCACATCATTGATTGTTGTGAAGACCTTATTGTCCAGGTAGATGTTGTTGTCCTTGATGTTCTTCCTTTTTCATTTGAGTGTCCTCCCTTTGTAGTTGTCTCTTTTTCCTTCCAAGCTTATTGAAAATACTCAAGAGAGATGTTAATAGCGCAAGGGAGTATATGGTGAAAGATGATTACTTTAGATAATTAACATACATGATTCATCATCCACGAATCACACAGACATGAAGTAAAATCCTTAACATTTGTGCTTATTACTAAAAAGGAATATGCACTATTTAACTATTTGATCAAACAAGGATTTTGCTTCTTCATATTGAATTTTATTAATTATTACTTAAAAGCAGGTCAATATGAGAACATTTATAGCAAAGGTATGAAATAGATTCTAATGGATAAGTGCATTTAAGAGAATGTGATTGAATGCACATCAAGACAAATTTAGTTCTCCAAAGAATCTATTCTTCAAGAATGATAATTTAGAGAGAATAACCATTGAAGGGAACTATATTAAAGAGATGAGTTCCCATACCTTTGCTTTTACCTTTCTTCCTTTTTGGTGAAGAGTACCCTTTGAGGCTTGTGACTTTAACCTTGCTCTTACTCTCTTGTAGATTTTCATAAGTAGACTCAGGAGAGATGTTAGTAGCAACACAAGCACTAGTTTCCATTTTTGTAATCATTTTGAATGAGAAGCTAGATTACCAAAACATGGAAACTCCATAGCATGAACTAGATTATCCATAGATGATGTTATGCTCAATTTTAACTCATAAAACAAGCATAAATAATCCTTTGAGATTATAGGAATAAATCTAATTCATAATTTGGAAAGCGATAAATGTGAAAGAATCAAATCCAATTTTAAGCAAGTATAAATACATCATAAAACATTGGATTGATTTTTCTTTTCATGCTAGATTACACGCTTCCAAAGAGAAACTTATTCTCTACAAGTGAGACTACTTTGGGTTACTTAAATAAAATCAATAGTCTCACTATTCTAGTTATAGAGAGAGTTTTCCTTTGACAGGTGTCCTAAGTATTTGAATTCCTTACATGACACCTTATTCTTTTAAGAACATGAAATATCTCTCTATATCTAGAATCATGGCAATAATAGAATAACTTAGCGAAAAACATGCCATGTGATACTTCCAATAATTTAAAGCATGTAGATTGCCATAGTATGGAAATGATGAATGTGCAAACTACCATATGAGAGGAAATTCTTCAAAGAATGGTAATATCAATTTAAACACATTTGAAGTGCTTCAATTTTTCTATGTGACTACACAAGACACATAAGAAATGATATTTTAAATACTTAAAAGATAAGTGTTACCATCCTTTGGCTTTCCTCCATGTTGTAGGCCTTGGTTTTTCGCATATGATATCTGTTCACTTCCTACAACATATAATATCTTCCTCGAGATGATATGAGTTTAAGACTCAGCAATTTGAAAAATAACCTTGGGTCAATCATGTATATAGATCATTGAAGATTGATAGCTTGAGTTGATAAGAATTGAATGAACTCTCTCAAGCACCCCAAAGGTTCATACCATCTCCTTCTCCTACAAATCTTGTCAAGCACATTTTGGTACCCATCGCTTGATGGGTCCGTTAAGGTTAGTAAACAAAGATCTAGGAACCCAAGTGTCCTTTGTGCTAGCGCTTGGTAAACTTGTTACCTTTCTAGCACAAGTTGCAATCTTGGGTTGCCTAGTTATATATGAATCAAATGACAAGTTAGGAGTGAGATTTTTACCAATGGGACAATCTTTGCATTGATGTCCCTTTTCCCGGCATGTGTAGCATAGGCGTTTTCCAAGTTTTGAAACTTTCTTCCTTTCTTGTTTGTTGCTTGCTACATGGTTAGTAAAAATTTTCTTTTCTAACCCTATGCCTCTTTGTTTTAAATGGGGACAAGATCTAAGTGAGTGTCCCTTCTTGGAGCATGTAAAACAAAGTCTATCATCCTTGTTAATAATCAAGCCATTAATATAGGGACATGACCTAATCAAGTGTCCCTCTTTAAAGCATTCACTACACCTTTTAATGTGAAGTGTGGCTTGATCATTACCTTGGATGTTACCTTTTGTGGAGGCGTGGTTGAGGCTTTTGGAGGAGGTGTTGAATTTCATATTTTGTTCCCTCCTCATGGCAATCCTCAAATCCTTGACATTTTCTTCAAGGGATGTAGTGCATGCCACGGTTGTTCCCGTCTCAAGCTTCTTCACCATGTGATCACGGTTATCTTGAGAAGGTTGGGCAATGCATTTCCCTTTTAGTTGTGTCAAGCTCTTCTTTAGCCTCTCATTTTCTTCTTTGAGCTTTTGATATGAATCATCATTTGTTCCTGCAAATTCTAGCTCAAAGGAAGATTTGCTTGTTGACAAACAACAAGCATTAGCACATGGTAATATAGTATCAATTTGAATACATGTGCACGAATGAGGTTGTTGGGATTTTAAGTTTTCTATCACAACCTCATGAGCAATGTTTAATATGATATGATTATCCATAAGATTTTCATGAGAACATAGAAGCATATCATATTTAACTTGAAAAGCTAGATTTTCAACTTTTAGCTTTTCTACTTGGTCCTCGAGCAAGGTATTCCTATTTACTAATTGAGCGATACAATGTGAAGCGTTATCTTGCTCAATTGAAATAGTTTCATACCTTTGGACCAAATCAACATGAGAGCACTTTAGCTCCTCATGTTCTTTAGTCAACTCGTCAAAGTGTAGCATTTTCATGGAGAGAATATCTTCTACCCTTTGATGAGCTTTGCTTTGCTCTCTTGCTCTTTCTAGAAGTTTGAGCATGACCGCCTTATCTTCTTGGCTTAGGCGAGCGTAGAGATGCACAAAGCTTCTTTCTTCCTCCTCATCCTCGTTTGTGCTTCCGCTATCATTTTCATTAGCCACACAACACATGTGGGAATCGAAATGGGAAGACAAACCTTTTGGAGAGGTGGATTCATCGTTTGGTCTCCATCGTTCATTTTCTCCTTCTTCCTTGCAAGGGTTAGTATCACAAAAACTAAAGGAAGTAGAGGCATCAAATGAACTATTATGTTTGGACTCATCAAACTTGATTTTAATTCTAGTCCAAATATCATGCGCATCGGGAAAGGATTCGTCATAGTTTGATATGAAGGCACGATAATCTTCTTTGCTAAGAGAATTGTTTAAGATGTCAAAAGCTAGGTAGTTTAAGCGATAACATCTTTGATCCTCCTCGGAATTAATTTTTCCATTAAAACTAGAGGGAAAAATACTCTTGTCAATAATTTGTTCTAATTGAGGATGTATGGTTCTAAAGGCATTTATCACACTAGTAGACCATGAATCATAATTAGAACAATCATCAAATAATATCTCAAGAGTTACCTCCTTTTGAGTTGCGTTCGTTGGAGGAGTCTTCTTGTTCTTTTGGGATCTTCTACGAGCCATCACTTCGAGTTGTTAGACTCAAGATGAAGTGCCTAGCTCCGATACCAATTGAAAGTCGCCTAGAGGGGGGTGGATAGGCGAAACCTGAAAATTAAAACTTTATCCCCCAACTAGATCCTTTGATTAGTGGTTAGAACAAGATGAACAATTATCGGAGTATAAAAACTAAGTTCTTGCTAGTAAAGAGTATAGCTTTCAAATAATGCGGAAGTGATAAATCAATACAACTAATAATTCTTATGATAACAAAGCAAGAAAGCTTAGATGAAAAAGAGCACTAACTCAAGTTCTTTTCTTGCGGAGTGTTGCTTTACTTAAATGAGATTTTAACTTGAAGCAACACCAAATGATATGAGCAAAGAATAGTGCAAGAGAACTTAGAGTAAGGGAAGGCAAACAAATCACAAGCAAAAGCACAATGAACACGGGTGATTTGTTTTACCGAGGTTCGGCCCTCGAAGGCCTAGTCCCCGTTGAGGAGTCCACTTAAGGACGGGTCTTTTTCAACCCTTTCCCTCTCTCCCGATCACACAAGGATCGGCGAGCTCTTCTTCTTCTCAAGGATCACTCTCGATCCCACAAGGACCACCACAATCTTTGGTGTCTCTTGCTAGCTTTTACAAGCCTCCAACACTTTGGAGGAAGTTCGAATGGGAGTCAAAAACTCCACGCGCAAATGAACACAAAGATGTAGCACACACTATCTCTCAATGAGTCTCACAAGGTGCTAGGGCTAAACTCAATTGAGTAGCTCTCAATTGCTTGCTCTCTCTTTTGTGACACTTGTGTTGGTTGTAGTGGACTAAATCTTGTGTACAGGATGGATCAATGAATATAGGTGGTTGGGAGGGCTTGAGTATGTCAACTAGATGACTTGGAATGTTGCTTGGACTCCCACACCATGAAGTGGCCGGTTGGGGTGGTATTTATAGCCACCATCCAAAAACTAGCCGTTGATGAAGTCTGCTGGCGATGGGCGCACCGGACAGTCCGGTGCACACCGGACATGTCCGGTGCCCCGACCACGTCATCCTATCCGTTGAGATTGGAGCTGGTCGACCGTTGGAGGCTTTGTCCTCATGTGGCACCGGACAGTCCGGTGCAGCACCGGACAGTCCGGTGCCCCTCTGACTTCTGCTCTGACACTCTGAATTCAACTGTACACTTTGCAGAGTCGACCGTTGCGCGCAGATGACCGTTGCTCCGCTGGCACACCGGACAGTCCGGTGCACACCGGACAGTCCGGTGAATTTTAGCGGAGCAGTCTTCGTGAAATCCCGAGGCTGCCGAGTTCCTGAGGCCGACTTCCCTTGGCGCACCGGACACTGTCCGGTGTACACCGGACAGTCCGGTGAATTATAGCCGAGTCGCCCTGGAAATTCCCGAAGGTGGCGAGTTTGAGTCTTAGTCCCCTGGTGCACCGGATAGGTACTGTTTACTGTCCGGTGGCACACCGGACAGTCCGGTGCGCCAGACCAGGAGTGCCTTCGGTTGCCCCTTTGCTCCTTTCTCTTGACCCTTGTCTTGTTCTTTTTATTGGTTTTATGTTGAATCTTTGACACCTGTAGAATATATGATCTAGAGCAAACTAGTTAGTCCAATTGTTTGTGTTGGACATTCAATCACCAAAATCATTTAGGAAAAGGTTTAAAGCCTATTTCCCTTTCAATAGGGAAACTAGAACTAGTAGTATCCTTGACCCCTACATCAGTTTTAGCACCAGTAACAAACACGACCGTTGCAACAACCACCACTAGCACATGGACCACTTGAACTAGCATTATAACAACCTAGCACCCTGACTTCCTTCCCTAGTAAGTAATCATGTAATACAACCAAGTGCAATTTTAGAATAAGATGGGTGTTTCAACTATAGCGAACATGGTCACTAGTGCAGACAGTGTTCGAAGAAGCTAGGACAGCAACAACAAAGCAGCAATGGAGCACCAAAGTAGAACGCCTCATAGCAGGAAGCACGCAACCATGGTTAACAAAACTACAATCGTGGAAGGGTGAATCATCTCACAACTAAGACCACATAGGAGGCATCGATGTTGCACTATGTATGCTTCTAATCAACTATCAACCCACAAATGTTCTATTAGATATTGTTGCATCACATTCATTCATTACTACAACATCGGTAGAAACAAATAATCTCCCAGTAAGTTTAATGGCACAACCAATGTTAATCGATTCACCTGGTGGAAGAATTGAAACAAATAAGATATTCTCATATGTAAGTGTGGAAATAAGGGGGATAGTGTTCCCTGATGATCCAATAGTTACGGGCACTCAAGGGATAAATGTCATCCTAGGGATGAATTGGTTTCAAACGTATCAAGGGATAATACACTATGAAAAAGAGCCACATATTTTGTGTCTTTGTTTGAAGAAAGGATTGAAGCTGTATGAACAAGCAGACTATAGGAAAATGCTATCAGTTAACTATCAACAGTGTGGAAGCCACACCATTTGAGCATATTAAGGTCATATCTGAGTTTTCGGACGTGTTTCCTGATGAGTTACCAGGTATGTCACATGAGCACAAAGTTGAGTTTGCCATTAAACTTATTCCTAGCGTTGCCCTTATCTCCAAGAGAGCATATAGAGTGTCTAGAGCGGAGTTGGTAGAACTCAAGAAGCAATTTGATGAATTGTTAGAGAAGGGTTATATCAGAACAAGTACTTCACCTTGGATAGCCCTACTTTTGTTCGTTGATAAGAAAGATAACACCAAAAGGATGTGTAGACTATCGAGCCTCGAAAGTTGTTACAATCAAGAATAATATCCATATCCTAGGATAGAAGATTTGTTTGATCAACTTAGGGGAGCAAGTGTGTATTCCAAGATAGACATACTCTCAGGATACCATCAACTCAGAATCCGACCCTTAGACATTACTGAAGACAACTTTCTTATCCGAATATGGTGTCATATGAGTACACACTTATGTCATTCGGGCTAACCAACACACTAGCCTACTTCATGTATGTGATGAATAGTGTGTTCATGGACTATCTGGATAAGTTTGTTGTGGTATTCATCGATGACATTGTTATATATTCTATGAATGAAGAAGAACATAGAGAGCATCTAGAGATATTTCTACAAATGCTTTGAGAACATAAGCTCTATGCCAAGCTGAGCAAGTGCGAAATCTAGATACATGAAGTTTTGTTCTTGGGGCATATTATCACTCAAGGAGGAGTAGTGGATCCAAAAAAGTGGAAAATGTGCTAGATTGGGAAGTGGCTCGAGATGTATGTGGCATCAGGAGCTTTCTAGGATTATCCTGTTACTATCGATGGTTCATTGATGGTTTCTCAAAGACTACCAAACCAATGACAACTCTATTAGAGAAGAAGGATGAGTTTAAGTGGACCCAAAAATGTCAATATGATTTTGAGGAGTTAAAAAAGGTTGACGACAACACCAATTTTGATCTTACTAGATGTGCACAAGTCATTTTGTGTACTGTCATGTCTCTCATGCTAGGTTAGGATGTGTATTGTTGCAAGTGGGTAAAGTTGTGGCTTGCATCCCAACAACTGAGGGATCATGATAAGGATTATCCTACACATGACCCTGAGCTAGCTGTAGTGGTACATGCTCTAAAGATATGGAGACATTATCTGTATGGGCAGCAATGTGATATATACACTGATACAAGAGTCTAAAGTACATATTCATCCAGACCAAGTTGAACATGAGACATAAAAGATGGTTGGAATTAATTAAATACTATTATCTAAAGATACATTACCATCTAGGAAAGGCGAACGTTGTTGTAAATGCCTTGAGCAGGAAGGGTCAAGCCAACATGATGACTGAGCAATGGATGCCCTACGAATTAGCAAAGGAGTTTAACAAGTTAAGTCTTCGTTTCTCATATTACATGAAAGGAGCGACCATAGAGTTGGAACCCACACTGAAATAAGAAATCAGAAAAGGGTAGAGAAACAATGTCAATATCAGTAAGATCAAACAACAAATATTAGGAGGAAAAGGGAAAGAATTCTAGGAAGACGTTGAAGGTACAATATTGTACAAGGATTGACTGTGTGCCTCAAATATCAAGTCAATTTAGGAATTGATTCAGAAAGAAGCTCATGAGGCTACCTACTATATACACCCCGGAGGTGAAAAGATGTACCAAGATTTGAAGAAGAGAATCTAGTGGTATGGTATGAAAAGAGACATTGTAGTCGGTCTACCTTGAACACGGATTGGATATGATTCCATTTGGGTTATCGTTAACTATTTAATGAAAGTGACTCAGTTTATACCTGTCAAGACTACCTATAGTGGAGCAGTGTTATCTTTAGTTGTACATGGCTCAGATTGTTTGTTTGCATGGAGTACCCAAGAAAATAGTGTCAGATCGAGGAACTTGGTTCACATCACATTTATGGCGGTAGTTTCATGAAGCCTTGAAAATGCTTATAAACTTTAGTACAACTTATCATCCGCAAACAAATGGTCAGACTAAAAGAACTAATCAGATTCTAGAGGATTGGTTGAGAGCATGTGCGTTACAAGGCAAGACTGTATGGGATAAAAGATTACCTTATGCAAAGTTCTCATACAACAACAATTTTCATGCTAGTCTGAAGATGCCACCTTTTCCAGCATTATACGAGTTGTAGAACCCCATTGCATTGGGATCAACCTAGAGAGAAACAAGAGTTTGGCCCAGATGCATTGCTCGAAGCTGAAGAACATATCATGTTTGTTCGGGAGAATATGAGAATAACACAATCACGACAACCAAGCTACGCTGACACTAGGAGAGAGTTGAGCTTCGAATTGGGATACTATGTGTATCTGATAGTGTCACCCATTCAAGGTATCTGAAATTTTGGAGTTAGGCAAGTTAGCACCAAGATACATGGATGTTACCATATGTAGGCAAAATGAGGTGAAGTGGAATGCCAACTTGAGTTGCCAGAAGGTTTGTTAGCAGCACACAACGTGCTTCATGTATCACAATTTAAGAAGTGTCTAAGGTACCGAAAGAATAGTTCCCAATGGAAGAATTGGAGGTACAAGAGGGTTTAACCTATGTCAAGAAACCCACTCAGATCTTGGAAACTCAGATAGGGTGACATGGAGAAAGATAATCAGAATGTGTAAGGATAAGTGGGGTCACCATACTAAAAAATAAGGTACATGGGAACGAGGAGATGAGTTAAAAGCTAAGTACCCTGAGCCCTTTGCTAACCAACCTTGAATATTGGGGCTAGAGTCCTTTAAGGGGGATAGGTTTGTAACACTCTAGTTTTCTCAGTACCAAAATTTCTTTTAGCCTTAACTTTGGAGCAATTAAAACACTAAAAAGAATATAGCAGAAACTGTTCTATCGCATTCCATGTCGATGCATAAGTATTTTGTTATTTGTTTGTTCGGCTACTCATTTTCAAAAATCATTTTAAAACTCAAATCAAATAACCATAAGAAAAAACCTTTATTTTTCCTTTAATCTCATCGATGCTGCTAGGACACCTCTCTGCTCACGCACTATCATCATAGTGGTTGCCAACATGTTCCCATGCCTATAGCTCATCACCGCCGTCGAGTTCCACTGGTAAGCACCGCCATCAAAACACGCGCCCAAAATATACCAAAATTCACCCTCTCACCCGTCCTTTTGCCCCGTTTACTGTTTGTTCTAGCGATGCCAGACCGCCTCTAGCACTAAAGGAAATCCTAATGAGTTCTCGATCGAAACATAAACCATGTGCTCTCATTAGGTTACCATTGGCACCATCCTAGCTCACCATTGTCGTGGTTTTGCATAGACCGAGCCTGCAACCGTCGAACCCCGCCCCTGAGCCATGCACCGACCGTTGCAGCCATGTTTTGAGCTTCACACCAAGGTAAGGAACACACACTAGACCCGATCCCGTGTTTAATTACTCTCTTGTGTGCACGTAATTTCTCGCCAGAGTGGTTGGACCCCTCTGTTAGGGCCACCCACTACCCCAACTTTCTTTCCATCCAAGTCCCATAGGCTCGATCCTAGGAGCCAACGAATTTGTGCTCTCTGGTAATTGCTTCTACTAAACCTAACTGTTGCCCTCTCATTTCCCCGAACCCCTCTAGAGCCCATAGGAGCCTGTCAGACCTCGTTGGACATAGCTGACTCTAGCCGACCTGACCCTCGATGTCAAACCTGACCCACGGTTTGCCTGACCCCTTGTTAGGATGTGACCTCCCTATTCACCCGACCTCTTTCTCTGTCTAGGCCCTAGTCGTCTGATCCGCACCATACCACTCAGTCCCAATCCCCACTTAGAGCCAACCTCTCTCTCTCTCTTGACCTAGTGTCCGGTCAAACCTCAGTCGTCAAATCTAGATAAGAGTGCCACCAAGCCCTTTGTTCCCCATTGGACCTGCCCCTCACCGATCTAATCTAGAGCGCCAAACTTAGATCCAACAACAGAGGGAGCCCAATACCCATTTGGCCTTAGCCTTTTGTTGAAGCGCCACTAACCTTTTCAATTTAGAGCTCATAGTCCTCAACCCTTAGATCTAGGCCCTTGTTTTAACCAATGGACCCCTAAACTATAGTTTTCCCCTTGCGTTTGGGTCCTTTTCTCTTGCATAGAGATCCTCGAACCCTAGTTTTCTGAATCTCGACCCCTATGTTTTCAAAAGTAAAATCTAGAGGCCCCTACTTTGTGAAGACATGATACTGCAGTATGGTTTAGTTTACAAATGTTTCTATAATCAAATCCTTATATGAGAAAGCTTGTTTTATAAAGGAAAACTAATCCTAGAGTTTTGTTTTAAACATATCTAACTGTAACACCCCATCCAATCCCTGGACCAGCGGTACTTACTCTTGGCAGCTCTCTAGGATCATATATCGTCCCCACAGACCAACACGAATCTTTTGTTTGTACTTTATCCTCACTCATGCGCACCCGAGAAAACTTCCTAGTCGGTCACCCATCCCAAATTGCTCCAAGCCAAGCACGCTTAACTTGGAGGTTCTTTTGAGATAGGCTTCCAAAAAAGAAGATGCACCTTAATGGTAGGGATACTCTATTAATTCTATTAAGCCTTGGGCCAGGACATCATCATCACAGGGGCCAAGATATCACAATCCATCCTCCTTAGAAGACCGATGTCCTCGTCGGTCAACCCCAATCCAGGAACCTCCCCTTTTAGCCACGTCTGTGTGTCTAGTATCGTCATATGCCATGCCATGTGACCACTCTAGGCCCACATGTGCCATATATTCGAACCCTCTAGCCCACACACGCCCGTGAAACCTCAAGGATCGACTCTGATACCACTTGTAACACCCTGTTCAATCTAGGGCTGGAAAATTAGCTCGAGGCTCGCGAGCCGGCTCGAGCTCGGAGCGGCTCGGCTCGGCTCGGGACGGCTCGCGAGCCTCGAACGAGCCGAGCCGAGCCTCTTCTTCGAGCTCATTTTTACAGCGAGCCGGCTCGCGAGCCTTGCAAAAATGATCAATTTATGGAATAATAATAAATATTAGATAATTTTATGGATAATAGCTCATTTTTAGTCTTTAATGATGAATATATTACAAGTTATAATTTAATTTACTCATAATGTAGAATGATGATTCTATATTTCAAATTTATATAATGTTAATTCACCAAATAATGCAACGGTAAGTACCAGAATATGGCTCGCGAGCCAAGGTCGAGCCGAGCCGAGCCTCTTTTGCCAGCTCGTGAAATGGGCGAGCCGAGCCGAGCCGAGCCGAGCTCGTTCAGACACCGAGCCGCACCGAGCCGAGCCGAGCCGAGCTCGGCTCGGCTCGTTTCCAGCCCTAGTTCAATCCCTAGACCAGCGATACTTACTCCTGGCAGCTCTCTAGGATCATATATCGTCCCCACAGATCAACACAAGTCTTTTGTGCGCACTTTGTCCTTACTCATGCGCACCCGAGAAAACTTCTCGGTCGGTCACCCATCCCAAATTGCTCCAAGCCAAGAACGCTTAACTTGGTGGTTCTTTTGAGATAGGCTTCCGAAAAAGAAGATGCACCTTGTTGGTATGGATACTCTATTAATTCTATTAAGCCTTGGGCCAGGACATCACCATCCCAGGGGCCAAGATATCACACTAACACACCAAATATCTATCATAAATAATCATTGAACCCATAAGTCCCAGAGTTCTATGCAAAATAGTTTCCAAAATGTTGTTGTTCTCTATTTCATGTATGTTACATTGTTTCTTTTCTTTTCTACTATATTGAATGCATGTTAATTTGTACCGTGTAGACAACAATCAGTTCTTGGAACCCGAAGGGGTTGCTAGTGAAGACCCTAGGCATTAGTCTCATGAAGGAAAGTGTCCTTTGACCTAACAATGTCCTACTTTCACATGAGAACTTAATTTTCGCACATAACATGATCCACCTAAGGATGGCTAGTTTTTAGTTCTCCATGTACTTGCTAACCTTGGGTTGCGATGTTTAGCTTTAATGCTAGTGTTTGAACAAAATGAATGAACATGATGTGATGATGATACCCTAATCAATGATATGATGTTCTAATGAAATTAAAAGTGGTTTTGTGGTAATAGGAGGCATGAACTATTTCTCAAGTGCTTCACCCTAAGGACATGTTCGTTGAGCGACCACTCGGGACAACAACACAACTATGAGGGTGATATGGGGTGTCCTAAGCTGATTAATTAGAGGAACTAAAGATGTAGTTTGCTTCATCATCGTGCCATAAAAAGGGCCTGAGGCATGGTCCTCGCCCCACTAAGGATGGGCGTTGAGGTTTATTCTTTTAGTTTGGGTCTAGGGCATGGTCCTCGCTCCATTTGTTTTGTTTAGTCACCACCTCACGGAGGAGTCCTATCCTTAGGAACTGGAGAAACATAACAGGTGGCTATACCTTTAGGAAATCTTTGTAAAGACTTCATAGTGAGACCCTGCCAGTTCACCATGGAAGTGATCAAATGGGAGTCATGATCTTCGAGCAGAAAGGGAATCATGACTCGTGGGTAAGGGTGACAATGGGCTCTAAATTTTACACTATAAAATTTAAGGATCGGATCGAATTAGGGTCGGGCTTTATTTCTATTTATTTTTGAACTAAAATTTATTTAGGGCCCTAAGAAATCATGAAGAAACATTTGGATCGTGATCCATTGCCACCCATACTCGTGGGTAAAATGTGCAACCTCAGTAGAGGGTTAATTGAAACTGATATATTAGTCATGCCCACGGTTAAGAGCGGCCAGGAGATCCTCTTTGATTAGAGTTTATAGATGATTTGATATATATGATGATGATGGAATAACAATGATATACTCTTATGGTTATGATGATAATAACCATGGATTGGTGCTAAGAAAAATTTAATGATAATAAATAACTGGTTGTCTAAAAGGAACTACTGTGAGCCTAACCCCTCATAAAACTAGTCTACTTTAACCAAATGAGGAACTTGTTGAGTACGTTGTGTACTCGCCATTGCTTTCATATAAACACTTGGTTGCCCTTGGTGCAACCCTTTCTCAAGTGAAGAAGTCGTCGGAGCAGATCTTCAGGAGTTCCAAGACTTCGACGAGTTTGAAGGCTACGCTATTGATCTCCTCGAGTCAGGTCAAGTTATCTTAGTTTACTTATGAGTATGATGAACTATGTGATGTTAAATACAATGGTTTGTAATACAATTTAATACTCTTTATAATCGATCATGTTGGGGGTCTGCTTCGTCGCCGAAGGTCCTGTGAGAAGAAACACCTTCAGAAGGCCAGAACAAGAACAATGCCGAAGCTACCAATCAGGGAGCTTCGTAGTGTACTTCCATATGCACCGACTTAAAGATGAAATGACCAATCGGCCCATGATAACCTGTGTTATGATTGTAATCATTTGTAGAGGACATGAATGTAAATTCACACAGGCTGCGCCCTGTGCCTATAAATAGGTGAACAGTACCCCGTACTGTTCACGCTTTTGCATCTTACTTTTACCTTTGCCTTCTGTCAAGATCAAGGTACAAATGTAATTTGAATTTGCTTTCATGTACTCATGATTATTTAATAATAGATATTTATATTATGATGTCATATAATTGTTTATATTGTTTTCCTATGTTTCATAAGCTTCATCCTCTGTTTATACATGTCATACTTATGAAGGTATGTCCTTCATAACCTTCATCCGAAGATCGTTATATCCTAAGGGAAATAATGCTTCAAAGGACGAAGAACATTAACCTTTAACCTATTCTTTGTGTTGCCTTGTTCTTAATTCATAGCATTTGAGAACAAGTCCCCAACATTGGTGCCCACCTCCGGTGAACTCACTTCCACTTTTGAGCTGATGGCTTCGTTCAACAATCAAGCTGAAGTTGCTTCGGCTACGAAGCTGGTGCTCCCGATAACAGGCGGTTCATGCTCAAAACCGGCCAACAAGAAGCAGAAGAAGGAGGCTCAGAGAAAGGTACAACACGTTGGGGTGCAGGGGCCCTTCATCAAATCAAAATGGTCTCACATCGCAATCACCTTCTCTCAGGAGGATCTTCAGCTCAAAGATTATCCTCACAATGATGCTATGGTCATATCTTGTGTCATCAAGGGATTTCTGGTTCATAATGTTCTGGTTGATACAGGTAGTGCAGCGGATATCATATTTGCTAAGGCCTTCAGACAGATGCAAGAGCCAGAAGACAAGATTCACGATGCTACACATCCTCTATGTGGCTTCGGAGGAAGACAGATTGTGGCACTCGGTAAAATCACAATGCCAGTAACCTTCAGCTTTGTTCATAACACCAGGACCGAACAGGTTGTCTTCGACATTGTCGACATGGAATACCCCTACAATGCAATAATTGGCCAAGGAACACTCAATGCTTTTGAAGCAATACTTCACCCAACATATCTATGCATGAAGATACCTTTGGAACAAGGGCCCATTGCTATTCATGGAAGTCAAGAAGCTGCCAGAAAGGCCGAAGGAAATTGGACAGACTCAAAAGAGATCCACAATATAGATGGAGCTGAAGCTTGTGAACAGTACAAGTACAGAAGAGAGAAGGCTGCTTCGGCTGATCAGCCGAAACCCATGCTTCTATGTGAAGACATAGCAGAGCAGAAGGTACTGCTGGGGTCTCAACTATCTGAAGAGCAGGAGAAAACTTTGATAAGGTTTTTATTCAACAACAAAGATGTTTTTGCTTGGTCGGCCAATGATCTCTGTGGTGTCAACAGAGACGTCATTGAACATTCACTCAATGTCAACCCATCCTTCAGGCCAAGAAAACAAAGGCTTCGAAAAATGTCTGATGATAAAGCCGAAGGTGCTCGGAATGAAGTAAAAAGACTTCTCAGTGCTGGTGTCATCAGAGTGGTAAAATATCCAGAGTGGCTAGCCAATACTGTTATGGTGAAGAAGGCCAATGGCAAATGGAGAATGTGTATTGACTTCACAGATCTTAACAAGGCCTGTCCAAAGGACGAATTTCCATTACCAAGAATAGACTCTCTTGTAGATGCAGCAGCTTCTTTAGAGCTTATGAGTCTGCTGGATTGCTACTCAGGATATCATCAAATATGGATGAAGAAGGACGATGAGCTGAAGACTAGCTTCATAACTCCCAGTGGCACCTATTGCTATCTTCGGATGCCTGAGGGGCTCAAGAATGCTGGAGGAAGCTTCAGCAGAATGACAGCCAAGGTCCTTCATTCCCAGATAGGCAGAAATGTGTTAACATACGTTGATGATATCATAGTAAAAAGAACGAAGCAAGAAAATCACATTACTGATCTGTAAGCAACATTTGCTAATTTCAGGCAAGCTGGTCTGAAATTAAATCCAGAAAAATGTGTCTTTGGAGTGAAGAAGGGTAAGTTCCTTGGCTGTCTAGTTTCAACGAAGGGGATTGAAGCTAACCCAAGCAAGATCGAAGCTATCCTTCGGATGGAGCCGCCAAGCACAAAGAAGGGGGCCCAATGGCTGACAGGAAGACTGGCATCATTGAATAGATTCATATCTAGATCAGTAGAAATAAACTTGCCATTCTTTGAAATACTAAAGTCAGCCGAAGTTTTTCAATGGGGCCCAGCTCAACAGAAAGCCTTCGAATAGCTGAAGCAATACTTGATTGATCTAACAACATTAACTCCACCTGCGCCAGGGGCTCCATTACTATTGTATGTGGCAGCTTCGCACTCTGCAGTGAGTGTGGCGCTTGTACAGGAGAAGCTTGAAGGACAAATTAAAAAGCAAGCCCCAGTATACTTTGTCTCTGAAGTTCTAAGTTTATCAAAGAAAAACTATACAGAATTGGAGAAGGTGTTGTATGTTGTGTTAATGGCCTCCAGGAAGCTTCGGCATTATTTTCAAGCATACCACATAATTGTTCCTTCATCACAGCCTCTGAAGGATATTATGAGGAACAGAGAAGCTACTGGAAGGATTGGAAAGTGGGCTGCAGAGCTTAATGAATTCAGTATTGACTATGTGCATAGATCCTCAATTCAGTCCCAGGCGTTAGCTGACTTCATTGCTGATTGGACGCCAGGGGCTCAGGAAGAAGAAACAAATAAAGATGTCGAAGCTTGGACAATGTTCTGCGACGGTTCCTGGGGAACCTTCGGTGCAGGTGCGGCTGCTGTCCTAGTTGCACCTTCCAAAGTCAGAACATGCTATGCAGCAAGGCTTGACTTCAGCTGTACAAATAATATTGCTGAATACGAAGCTTTACTTTTGGGGCTTCGAAAGTTAAAGGCAATGGGAATAAGAAGGACAGTTCTTAAAACAGACTCTCAAGTTATTTCTAGACATATTAACAAGAGTTGCAAGGCAAGAGATCCGAAGCTTGAGAAATATCTGGACACAGTTCGAAGGCTTGAAGCTTCTTTCGAAGGATTTTCTATTAAGAATATTCTAAGAGGGGAAAATGAGCATGCTGATCTGCTAGCCAAGTCAGCGGCGCAGGGGCTTCCTCTACCTTCGGAAGTATTTTTGAGACAATAAGAGCACCTTTGGTTGAACTCCTCAAAAGATCAGTGCTCACAATATCTCCTGTCCATAGTGAAGATTGGAGGACTGAGATTATATATTTTCTCTAGGGTAACTGTCTCTCGGATGATGAGGTTTATAACAAAAGAATGGAAGCAAGAACAAGACCATATGTCATAATAGAAGGGGAATTATATAAACACGGAGTTTGTTCCCCACTTCTCAAGTGCTTATCCAGAACCGAAGGTATAGAACTAATGAAGGAGATACATGCAGGATTGTGTGTATCCCACATTGGGTCGAGACCTCTTCTGGGTAAGGTTTTCCGACAAGGATTCTATTGGCCGAAGGCAGCTTCGGACGCAACAGATTTGGTTCAAAAGTGCGAAAATTGCCAAAAATGTGCAAGAGATCAGAAGCAACCCTCGTCATTGACTCAGCTAATACAACCAACCTGGCCATTGCAAAGATGGGGCCTGGATCTGCTAGGTCCACTTCCACCAGCGCAGGGCAACTTGAGATATGTCGTGGTGGCGGTAGAATATTTTTCTAAGTGGATCGAAGCGAAGCCTTTGGCTACAATAACTTCGGCTACAGTCCAAAAGATCTTCTGGCAGAATATAGTTTGTCGCTTCGGTGTGCCGAAGGCTATAACTGTGGACAATGGAACACAGTTTGATGCTGAAAATTTCAAAGATTTCTGCGATCAGATCGGCACGAAAATTCATTTTGCATCAGTCAGGCACCCAGAATCAAACAGACTAGTTGAAAGGGCAAATGGTATTATAATAACGGAAAAATGAAGTTAATCTTCAATCAGTCCAGAGGAAAGTGGCCAGATGAGTTGGTTAAAGTGGTGTGGAGCCACAATACAACTATATCAAGGTCAACATGTTTTACACCATTCAAGTTATTGTTCGGTGACGAAGCTATAACCCCCGAAGAGGCTAAAGCGGGGTCAATAAGAACAATAGCTTCGGTAGAAGACGAAGCTAATTATTCTGTGGCAAAAGATACTATAGAAGGGACCAGATTTCAGGCTGTGGAAAATATCAACAAATATCAAGCCGAAACAATAAAATGGCGTGATAGAAAAGTTTGGCTGAAAAACATTAAGCCAGGACATCTGGTGCTTCGGAGAGTAGCCAACCCTGACACAGTAGGCAAGCTTCAGCTGAAGTGGGAAGGACCCTTTCTGGTAGTATCTTCGTCAAGACCCGGTTCTTACAGATTAAAGGATATGGACGACAACGACATTCCTAGATCTTGGAACGCGGATGAGCTTCGACGATACTATGTGTAACTTGATGTAAACTTTTTTATTTTTTCCTATGGCACCCTTTTCCTTTCTAAAGGGGGAGAAAGGTTTTTAATGGGGCCATAGCATGTAATTTTCCTTCTCTTATTTAGCTCTACGAGAGTAAGATCCCCCAAACCATGTAAAATGTAAAATCTAAGCATGCACCATCGAGTGTAGAGAGAGAAAAGAAACAGGGCGAAGGTCGAAAGTCGTCCCTAAGGGGATGCAGAGCATGACGAAGCTACAAAAAAGTCGTTCCCAAGAGAGCGCAGCGTAAGTTTTCTGCTCAAAAGTCGTTCCTAAGGGAATGCAGAGCCAAATACCGCCGAAATATAAGGCGAAGCGCGAAAAGTCAACGCGAAAAATACCGCTGAAATATAAGGCGAAGCGCGAAAAGTCAACGCGAAAAATACCGCCGAAATAGAAGGAGAAGAAGTTCAAAAGACGTTCCTAAGGGGATGCAGAACTTACACCGAAAAATAAGCGGTGAAGCCGAAAAATAAGCAGCAAAGAGACTTCAGTCATTCCTAAGGGAATGAAGGTTATGGATGTGGCTTCGTATGTGTGTGTTTGGGCATTCATTTGCACGTTACATTACATCATACATTGCATACATATACATTCATTTCGACATCCATAGGATCATCATCATATCATAGAGTACAGACAATTGCTTCAGCTCCAATGACAAGGCTTCGGCAAATATGAAAAAAAGCAGATTTATGCTTCGTTGTGTACGAAAAGAAGGGAAGGTGTTTTTCGCCTTCGGCTCAAAAGGGACAAGTTTCGTCCACATCAAAGCAGTTCATACATGGATGGAAAGATAAAATATATTACAAGGTATTGACAAATTTACAGAGCATTGTTTGATTTCTAAATTACAATATTTTTTACAAGGATAATCCAAAAAATTCTCTAGGGCTCTTTTGCAGCAGATTCATCACTTCATCATTACTCATTAAGCTTCGGCTTACTGATCTTCGGCTTTGTCATCCTGTACATAACAAAGCGGTATAAGGAAAGTGCAAATTTCAAGGAGAAGGTAAAGCAGCAGGCACAAGTTTATTACCGGTTTGAGGTGGCTTCGAGCTTCGTCACCAGCCAAGTTTCGCCCGCCCTTTGCCCAGATTTGAGTAACGAATCTGTTTCCGATGCTTCGGGCCAGGCCGGGGATGTCATCCAAGTTTGCTGGTGACAGGCTGAAGTTTGGTTTGTTTACAATGTTTCCATTTGTACAGCCAACCTTCATGAAAGCAACAGCTGTGCCTTGAGAAGCTAGCAGAACACAAAAGTCACCATGTCCAGCTATAACTTCGTCGAGAGCATCAACTTCACCTTCAATATGATCAAATGTGCCCGGCAGGTCTTCAACCGAAGGTTTAAACTTTTCGGAACTGGCTCCAACTGAGTTGAGGACCTGCTTCAGCCATTGAATGCACCGGGTGCCGAAGCCTAAACATCTTTCTTGAAGATCTTTGAGTGATTTCTGCAGAATTGAACTTTTTTCAACTTCAGCTTCGAGTTTTGTTTCGAAATCTTTCTTCTCTTGCTCAAAGCTTTTTGACTTCATGGAAAGTTCACTATTCAATCTGGCGATCTCGGCTTGAGCTTCTGCCAGTGAACCTTCCATTATTTGAAGCACGAAGTCTTTCTTTTCTAGGGCAGCTTCATGATCTTTAATCTTGTTCTCTAAGCCCTCAATTATAACTTCGTTTTTCTTATCCTCAAGGTCTTGTTGCATTCTCAAGGTTTTGCTTAGTAGTAGGCTCTGACAAAATAACCTTCATCAGAAAACATCTTCATATCAAAACAATAAAAAAGTTAAGGGAAGAATTTTACCTTAAAGTTAGAATAAAACAAGCTACCGGTGATATGCTGCCGTCGGTATCTGCTGAGATCGGCTTCGAGCTTTGGGAAGCCAACACTTTTCGATAAAGTGCTGACAACTTTCGCCCCAGTCCGGTCTCGAAGGCAACCTAAGCTCTCTTCGTCTATACCACCGAAGAACAGCGCCCCTAGCTGGTACCCGCAAGATATAGCATAGTCCCTCAGCTCTTCTTTTTCAGCCTTAGACAACTCTTGCCCAATTATGTTTTGAATGTTGAAATTTCTTTCTTCCGAAGCATCTTCGGCAAGCTCCTTCTCTTTTCCAGGCATCTTCTCCCTTTTTTCAGGCACTGCAGCCGGGGCTTCCTCAGCAGCTGCAGCAGTTTCTTCCTCAGCCATATTCAAAATCATTTCATCAATGTCAGAAAGTGTGTTTTCCAAATTTGTGGCTTCGGCTGCTGCAGCTTCGGAAGTAGAAGCTTCGACAGGGGCAGCTTCGACTGCTGCTGTTTTCGGCGCTGAGGCCGACGGCGGTGTTTCTTCAATAGCCTCAATGACAGTAATAATCCTTCGTTTTTTTGGTTCAGCGGGCTTTTTTGGCAATCGAAGGCTCCTTCTTCTTCTGTAAAAGCTTCATCAGTTCCGGTCCCAGCGGACTTAGCTTATTAGGTAGAGATTCGATCATTACCTTTAAAATTTCTTCTGCGTCAGTGGCAGAAGGTGTTGAGGGAATTTCTTCTTCTAAATCAGCTTTTGGCTTTGGAGCTGTAGCTTTTCTTTTCTTCGAAACGGCCACCTTCGGCTCAGGGCTGGATTTTTTCTTTTTTGCTAAATTTTCATCTTCTTTTATCATTTCTGGCAGATTGTCTTTGCATAACATTGATAGCTCTTTTTCGTTTTGGCCCTTCGGCACCTTTGCTTAACCGTTCATAGTCTGGGTATTCAAATTTCAGAGCGTCCATTACTCGGTTCAGCCTTCGTTTCGGTCGGGTGCCGAAGGCTACCGTCATCAATTGATCTTCTTTCTTCGTATAATTGCCCAAGATTTCATTGCATATGGCTTCAATCATCTCTAACCACTCTTAACTGGGCTCTTTGAAATGTTTCTTAAACTTGAACTGATAGGACAGTCGAACGAGTTCATTCTTTTTCTTTTCTCCTTTGAGCTTCAGCATATTCCATTCCTTTAACGATGGGAATACTCTATTGGCTAAGTATTTCTGAACCAAATCCCTAGTACCGATATGCTCAGACACAACTCTAAATTCGCCCACAGCTTCTAGGCATGATGACCCCGGCGTCATGCAGCACTGGGGCCTAGTTAACCCGAAGGTTAGGTCCAGTGGGCTCTGAACTAGCTTCTCCTTTTTCTCATCAACCTTAACATAAAACCACTCAATTTTCCAACCGGTTGGCCATTTGGTGCGGTAGCTAACCACCGGAGTCTTCATATCTTTGCGGTAAGCAAAGTTGTAACAGCCGAAGTTCTCGTGTAGCCCATCTTCCCTAGCCTTCGTCTGATAGTGAAGCTTGTGCACCCAGAAGAAAGCTTCGGCAAGCGGTTCCACTCCTTGGCTTCAGAGAGCCCAGATAAAGATGTTGAGCCTAACGATAGCGTTAGGAGTCAGCTAATGAAGATAAATTTCGAAATTTTCCAAAACATCCGCAATCATTCCATGCAGAGGAAACCTCAATCCTGCTTTAAAGAATCTTCTGAAAACTACCACCTCATCATTTTCTGGCTTCGGAGTGATTTCTTCTTTGCCAAAACGAATCAGCTTCTTCTCGACTTCCCCGAAGTAGCCTAGCTTTGTCATCATGGGCATATCGGCCTCAGAGACAGTAGACTTTCCAAATTCCAGGTGGCTAGGTTTAGATGGCATGATGGAATGATCTATCTATTCTTCATCAGCCTCACCTTCTTCAATGTCAGCCTGCTCGGCTTCGGCAGCAGGTGCACCTTCGTCAGAAGCACCCTCTGACACAACCAGGCCTGATTGCCTCATTACCTCGGAGATTGGGGCAGTCTCGGCAGCTTCGGCCTCCTCCCCGTCGCGTGTGACTCTAGCAGTTGAACGCACCCTAGCCATTTGATACTGAATTTCTTGCGGTTTTGACGAAGTTGATTACTTTTTGATTTTGCCGAAGCTCCCTCTTATGGCGAAGCTAAAAAAACAAGACGATGCTCTAATTGAGAATACGAAGAATAAGCTTCGGCTATGGTCAAATTTTTCAGCAGCACAACAGTACGATAGTAATGAATGCTGTAGTAACTTCACACCCACCCGTCTGTTTATATAGTGCTGCACCTGCCGAACAGTCGCTCGCATCCACTGAACGGTGGACCGTAGGGCGCGAGAAGGAGAATTACCAGATCGTGTGTACCCGTCCTATGGTGGGACCACCTCGCACTCGGAATATTTAAATCGTTTCTCGACAACGAGCTCAGGGAAGGTGTTTTTCGGACCTTCGGCATTCCGAAGCCTAAAAGAATTTTTCACGGGTCGAGCTCGTTACGAAAAACGATCTGGCACCGTGAAGGGGGCTACTGTTGGGGTCTGCTTCGTCGCCGAAGGTCCTGTGAGAAGAAACATCTTCGGAAGGCCAGAACAGGAACAATGTCGAAGCTACCAATCAGGGAGCTTCGTAGTGTACTTCTAGATGCACTGACTTAGAGATGAAATGACCAATCGGCCCATGATAACTTGTGTTATGATTATAATCATTTGTAGAGGACATGAATGTAAATTCACACAGGCTGCGCCCTGTGCCTATAAATAGGTGAACAGTACCCCCGTACTGTTCACGTTTTCGCATCTTACTTTTACCTTTGCCTTCTGTCAAGATCAAAGTACAAATATAATTTGAATTTGCTTTCATGTACTCATGATTATTTAATAATAGATATTTATATTATGGTGTCATATAATTGTTTATATTGTTTTCCTATGTTTTATAAGCTTCATCCTCTGTTTATACATGTCATACTTATGAAGGTATGTCCTTCATAACCTTCGTCCGAAGATCGTTATATCCTAAGGGAAATAATGCTTCAAAGGACGAAGAACGTTAACATTTAACCTATTCTTTGTGTTGCCTTGTTCTTAATTCATAGCATTTTAGAACAAGTCCCCAACATATCATTTTGCAATGATATGTCATTTGTATAATCGATGTGTACGTGATTCGGATCCTAACGCATACATGATTCGTTTTTTATTTACCTTGTGAAACCGGGTGTGACAGCGAGGGCCCTGAATACAAGAAGGCCATAGCGAAGATGCTCTGTAAAGCCAGCGATAAGTTAAATTATGCAAAGTTGTACGATTCGTTTATGCATTGATGGTTCTAAACAGGGGCGGATATGGGCCCCGGGCCACCTGGGCCGTGGCCCGGGACGTAGCCCAAAACGTTTATGTATATATAGAGAAAATTTTAGCCCAAAAGAAACCCTAACCGGCCTCAAAGGCCTGCTACTCTTCCTTGCCTGGCTGCCTTCCATCCCACGCTCCCAGCCGCTTCGCTGCCTGCCTGCGCATCCACGTGACCACGCATGACGGCGCTCGCCGGCCGCCTCCACCAACTTGGCTTCGCGCGCGGCGCGCCCGTCCGCCCGTGCGTCGTCGGTCGTCCGGTGCCCATCCGCCGTCCGCTGCTCCGTCGTCTGGGTCTGACCAACCAGCCAGGCTGCCAGGGCCAGCGTCGGCCGTCAGTGCCCACTCGGGCAGTGTTGCAGTGAGGCAGTCGGCCTCCATTCCAATCTCCATCCACATCCACTGCTCCACACGCCTCTAGGGTGATAGACTCTAACTAGCTGTAAGCACTAAGCAGTAAAACTCTTCTCAACTTCTTTTTTATTACTAGTGATTGTAGTGAGCGAGCTAAATACTAGATTGTTCAAGTGGTATAAAATTTTGCATTCATTAGTTATATTGTTATATTGTATCTCTCATTTTATACAAATAATTAACTTGCAATGTGTAGGTTCAAATTTAAGTGCTAATGTTGATGAAGTTATTAGAGGCGAGAAAGGACCAAATCACCTCTAATTAGGTACCTTTATATTTTTTCAAGTTTATTGTATTTTTAGATACTGAATTGAGGTAAAATATTTTAGTCTATGTTTTTGGTATATTTTGTTTTAGCGTTATATTTAGCCGTACAATATTTTAGGGTTACCTTCATATTTTATAGTGGCCCGGGGCGTTAGTTTTATAGAGCTCCGCCACTGGTTCTAAACATCGACAACATGAACGAAGATATGAGAAGGATCCACATGTTAGCCGTTAAATGGTTAAGCAAAGAATTAAAACTGGATGAACGAGGGAACGAGGAAAGCGAGGCGGACAAGTAGTTTTTATATGAATTTTGTAGTTTTATTTGTTTTTAAAAATTTGTTGTATTTTATGAAGTTTGTTTAATTTATATAGTTTTATTTTTGTAACGAGAATGTTTTTTTTATGTTGGGACAGATGGAGTATAGTAGATAACACACTACACACTAGTGAATAGATAGGTATAAACTCGGTGCATAGCTGTCATCCCTGCTACTGATTCAATGCCATGAACAAACGATTGGCACATGATTTGCATGCACATATGGTCCAGCAGAGACTCCAAGTATGACCGTAGCACAGTAGTAACACTGTGTCATCAATTCGGTGCCGGCCAGTTAACTATGAGCAGACGACGATCCAATTGCCCATGCATCGCCCAGCTCTCACAGCACCGTCAGATCAAAGATCGTGCGGCCTACACGAGCCTGCCGGTTGATCATTTAAATAAGCTGCATTGATGGACCGTGGTCCTTGTGAATGATGCCGTCTGAATTTAGGTCTGTTGGATCTGATCTGAACATGCATGGGCGGGCTACTGGAGCAATATAAAAGAAAAATGGTCTAAAACTTGTAATACGTATATCTGAATTCATATCTGTTTCTAACGTGATATGATTTTCCTTATTCAAATTCATTGTTCTTATAATATTTCTTTATCCAATTTTAGATCCGTATTTAACAAAAAAATATAGAATATTCCACATTTATCCGCATCCGCGAAGAACAAGTATAACATATCTGTTTAATTTTTTTATCTCTATAACTAGTGACTAATTATTTCATTTCAATATTATTAATGATGCATTAAAACCATTTATATTGTATCTGTATGTAATTTTTAATATTAATTTAATACTATTAATGATACATAAATATTAAATTAATTTTAGTATTTTTATAATGCATTTTAAACCTAATATATTTTGTTGCAAATTATTTAATAATTTTTTATGTCAATTAATTTATATAATTTATAATTTTATGATAAACATTATATAAATAATGATTGATTGATTGAAAAATTATATATATATATATAATGAGTTATTCTTGGTTATGTTGTATACCAACATACTTTATTCTCTAATAATTATCAAAATTGATAAATCAAAATGTCTACTTGTTGCCTACCATCTTTTATTTAATACCATCCATTATAATTTAGTTCACTTCTACATTGGAGATCATTAGAAGGGCATTCTGATTTTATTTCACTTTGGTTATTGACGAACTTAGTAGAAAATTTTCTATTCATCTATGTAAAATTTAACAATATGCACTTTGAGTTGAATCGAGTAAATATCCAAATAGAAATCCGAATTTGAGACATTTGTTTTGTATTCATATTCAAAAAGATCAGCATCCATATTTGAATCCGAACTAAAATATGGTAAAATATGACATTCAGACCCAGTTTCATGTGAGTCCAATTTTTTTTTCTATCCCTAACTACGACTCACATGGATGCCCGTGGCCGCCGCCAAGTTTGGGTGGTTTGGTTGGTTGCATGTTACCTGAGAGACTTACAGCCACATTTTTCTTTGAGCTGCCTCACTTGTTTTCTACAATTTTTCTTTGGACCACTTGCTTGCTGCTGCTGCTGCTGGTGGGGTAGAATCGAAGTAGAAGGTTCTGATTCAGCCACATTGCCAACTGCACATTCGTGCATTGATGCATGGAGATGATTGACAGGTTGGCACGGAGTGTGATGGTTTTCAATAAGGAGAAGCTCATTTTATTTTTATTTTTAACTCCACAGAGATGCATGTTAGCATAAGAAAACAAAAGTTTGAGGTTTCATAGTAGTAGCAACATATTGTTCATCTGGAAGTAATTATATATTATTGCAAATCATTTCTAAGTTTAGTGGCAGCAAAAATAGAAGACAAACAAAAGAATCATCATGCTGGTTTCTTTACCCAAACAAACAAGACACGCAAGTTGCATGGAAAAACTGCGGTCTGCGGCTAGCTAGCTGTTGGCCTGTTGCATAAACTTGTTATTCACCGCTCTCCTTTGGGCCGCCATCGCATTGCTGGACGAATTCTTGGTCGCTTGGGCCACCTACTGGGCTTGTACGTATATCAGGCCTGTGAAAAAAAGGCATCGGAATATATACTTGGCCAACCCAAATCAGAGGTCAACGTGTACTGCTCAAGTTTTTATGGCTTGTTTGGTTGGCTGTATGGTTGAGCCTGTCTCGTATCTAGTGAGTCGATCTCTGACTAGACACATGCAACTTCTTGTGTTTGGTTGTCTTCATGCGATCAGCCTGGTTTATGAGAAATGTTGTTTGATTGCCGGTATGAATATTTGTTGTATGAGTTAAAAATGTTATTAAATAAATGAAAATTGTATTAGTAGACAATAATTATATGTTAAAATTATTTAATAGACACTAACTACATGTTAATAAACACTAATTATATACTAATCTTAATCACGTATTTTTTTAATTTAAAGTGAACATAGCATGTGTGGTCTAGTTTCGTTTCTAAAAATATTAGAAACACAGATATGAAATCGGTTCGGTAATTAAATCTTTTAATTACAAGATATAACAGAAAAACCAACAAAATCAACATCTCGATTTGCGTGCCTGAGTAAACAGCCGGCTCACCCTAGCCTGGCCGCGCGCGTGCGACCGCTCCTGGCGTTCCCGCCGGGCCTGACTCGCGGCGCTTTAAGGTTCGTGCTAGCCTATCTCTCGCAATACAGCGAACCAAACAAACACTACATTTTGCATATGCAGATACAGTTGCACCAACAGGGAAGGCAACCAAACACATGGTATATGTGCAGCAGTGGATCAAAAATTTTACTACAGGGTATGCCATCTAAATTTTTTATTTATATTCAATTAAAACATTTGATAATTTAGTAACAGTTTTTACATCAAATTACACATTAAATTTTAAATATAAAGATTAAGTTAAAATCATAAATAATAAGTCTTAAAAGTAAGTTAAAAATATCCATAAATTATATTATAATTTATATGACTTTTTAGCTTAGCCTTTCTAAGATATATAATCAATTTCTTAATTATATTATCTTTGTTCACTTAAAAAATATAATACCAAATAATTAAATAAAGTATACTTGTACGGATTAAATCCTCAACCCTCACATGTGATTATACAAATAGTCACATAATATATATCGAGTTGTTGATCAACCTCAATTGTTTTGATGTTGAATAAATCGTAGATCCAGTTATACAAAGGAATATGAATACATTTTAAATTCTAACAATTAAAGTATACATATTTTTATTATGCAAAGAAAAAAAGCAAGAGATTGAATATCCCGATGATTAGATTGGTCGACTTTGAGTCTCGTTTTTGACAGGCAAGGCATCACGTGCGTGTGTAGGGTTCTTCCTTGTCTCTCGACTCTCGAAAGTTTAAGATCCACCATAAAGTTGTTTGGATGTTTTTTTTTGTTTTCGCGAGCTACACCTAACACTTTAGCCTCTAGCAGATTCTCGCGCATCACGTCCGTCAAAGAATCCAAGCGATCGAGCGTTGGAATGTTGTTTTTATAATTATATCGTCCGTCTTACAGGCCATCTAATGTCAGTCGAAGAATCCGAGTGATCGATCATTGGACCATCGATTTTATAATCGTATTGTTCGTCTAATAGACCATCTCAAGATTTTATCAGATAGATTCTTTAGACTATAAGTCTGAATATAAAGGAAGGACAATATGCAAGAGTGTTAGCCCAACATATTTTTATGTTAAATATTTTAAAATAATTTTTATTATATATAGACACAATATGTATACGCTTGGTACATTGGGTAAGCCAGGGCATACCTAGCATACCCCTAGGCACGCCCCTGACTGTGTGCGTCTTCTGTGTGCACTCTAGGAAGAACCAATGCACTCCTTTGAATTAAATTAAGGAACCCGATCTTCTCCACAAGAAATTATATCATTTGCCACTTCCTTGTTTCTATTTGTTCAGCTGTGATCAGAAGGCCAATATGTGCCCTTATGTGTTGAATTTGTGATGAGTAATTATCAAAAGATGATCCACTTTGGTCAAGCTTGGAGACTACACATCACGTGTGGGTGCATGCAACATGTCTCTTTCTTTTGTGTTGGTGTGTGTAAGTATATAGCATAAAGACGGTCTATAGTCATGGAGAAATTGAAGTAGACACATGCCGATGAACTGAGAGCGGTAAAGGACGGACGTGAGGCTTAGGCTATCTCCAACACACATCGCAAACTGCCTCACATGCACATTTTCTGCGTTCATAGTTAACGATTTAGTCTTGATTGTGCCATGAGTCCTAACGGTCTGAATCTATCCATTATAGTCGAATGACTAGTTACACATTGGTCTGATTTTTGTCGAACTACATATCCCAATCCGACATCTTGCATTCAACTCCTTGAGAGTCCACACACTGTTGGTCTAGTCTGATGACCTCTAGCAGACTATAGTATAAGATCCGACGCCTCCTCGTCCTTCACATTGACTAGTGGGCCCACTAGTGAACATTGTCTCTATATCTGGTCAAATTATATCTCGGTTAATGGTTTGATGATCGAGTTCACCGCCTTATCCTTAGTCGGTTCGGTCTGACACCTTCACTATACAATCTGACGCCTCTGGTGAACAGTATGAGTCTAACACGTCTATGAGCATAACTGTACTAGAGTATGGTCCAATGCTTTGATGCTAGGGTCTGATGCCCTATAATGCCTTATGGTTTTGTTTCTCTATGATCTTTGTGTTTAGCTAGGTTTCATCTTGTGTCTTGGACTCTTTCATGATGGTAGATCCTTAATAAGTCTTCTAATGTGTTTCATGAAGCGTTGATAATCTCAATCACCACATTGCCTACTTTTAAGTCCATGTTGTATATACTAAACTATAGAGAAATACACTAGAAAAACATTGTTAGTCCAAATGGTCATATTGATCCTCAAACACCAATACTCTATTTATCAAATGAGCCTTGGTCCATTTTCCTTAGAACAACTTTATTTGCCTCAATGCCAAATTTCATCTCATTTATAGTTGATTTGAGTTAATTTTGCCTTTTGGGAGAAAGTTTTGAGGTGCTAAAAGTGAAAATTCCGGATAGCCTAGATTGTCATCATGGCTAGGCCAGATTTAGGGTGGCCAAGCTGGCCTCTGGGGTAGTTAGGTTGAGTTTTGCATAAGTAACAACCTAGTTTAGAGGGTTTTTCTATTTCAATTCTCTGTTTTTTATTCTTATTTTTTGTGGGTCTTCTCTAGGACCCAATAAGTTTTTCAAGCCATCAAAGTACTAGTTGATTTAGGTTACTTGTATGTGGGCTCTTACTTCACCTTGGTTGGAGTTGAGGGAATCACTTTTGAGTTTTGTTGTGAGTGTTCCTCCGTATTCCCTAGAATATTTGGAAAGTATCCACTCGCTTGTTGGCTCTAGAGCATATCGCTTGAATGTCTCTGTGTTTTGATTGCTTGAGTTTAAAATTGAGAGGTGTTGGTGCCGATCCGGGCACCAATCACTGTGTTGAGAACCTGCGGCGGTGCTCTCTACACAGGCGCGGACGGTCCGCGGCCAGGGGCCAGACGATCCGTGACCTATCGTAGGGCTCGGGATCCCTGCTTGACGGGCTGGACGGTCTGCGCCTAGAGGCTGGACGGTCCGCGCGTGCGCAGGGGCGGCGGAGTTCGCCGGCGATGCCTGAATCTCGCTCCCGGGAGGCACCCTGTCAGGGAGGAGAGATCCTAGCCTTCGTCTAGGGTCGGCAAGCCACCCTAGACACCCCTAATCGACGTAGAGCCAAAGAGAAGCGAAGAATTTGGGGGTAAGGAAAGGCTAATCTAGAGCTAAACTAGAACTACTCCTAATGCATAAGTAAAAACGAGAAATAGACTTGATTTGATCGATTGTGGGGGTTCAATTGGCCGTAGCCCTTCGTCTATATAAAGGGGGAGGTCTGGATCTGCTACAAGTCGTTTCCCGGGCTAATCCCACGGTTTTAGATAACAAATCCCGCAAGAAACTCGGAACCTTAACTGATTCTGCGCACGCGGGACCGTCTGTGCCACCATCGCGAAGCTTCCGGACCGCGGACCGTTCGACCTCAGAGCCGGACCATCCGCGCGGTCATTTCTTGCACTCAACATATGCCCCTGCCTTTTGGTGGAGGTTGACGAACCAAAAGCATATGAACTAAGCCTAATGCACGTCACCTGCTTTTCAATCCAATATGGTGATCATTCAATTGAGCCCCAATGCATAAAGGTCGTTTCGGATTGCATCTTTCTCGGCCATGACCATTTGATCAATGGATCAAACGAAATTGAATGGAGGTGCCCCCAGCCTAAATAGACAAAGGGACTATGCATATACCATGGGTTCATCGTCGTACCATCCCATATTTGAATAGGACAATATATCAACGATGGGTAGGTGGGTGGAAAGCATCCTAGCATCACAGGATGAATAGGCGATGCTTGTTGCGTCGCCTTTAGGGCCATTTTGTTCGACCGTTTTTTTATCGGGTGGCTAGGGTTTCTTTGTTGGTTGATCACATAGAACGACCTTCTTGCTAGCATATTTGGAGAGCAACTAATCAAAAGTAGGGCTGCCTTTGCCCAGACAACTATGTGTGCTTTTCCCTTGCATTTCTTTCTTTGCTTTATGTCGAGGCTGACGCCTCTAGCCATGGGCGAACTGTCCGGCTGAGTCAACCAGACTGTCCGCATGAGCACCGAACCCTCCGCACCCAGGTGTCGGACAATCTGCGATGCTTGAGTCAAGGAGTTTTGCTCGGCTGCTTGGTTGATCCTGTCCCCTGGTGTCTCCGAACTTGTTAGTCTTTCTGTCCGGAGCTTTCCGAGCAATCCCTTCTTGTGATACATTTGACGTGCAAGGATCGCCAATGATGGTGTTTTTGTCTTTGCATTTATCGACCACTTCGGGCCGATCCAAGACCTCTTTGCATGTGGGTTCTATGGTATTGATAGGAAATGACTGTGTGTCCACTTGCATCTCCTGAAAAGACAACCGACCCTCATTTATGGCCGATTGTATCTGTCGACGAAAAACATTACAATCATTGGTGGCATGGGAAAAAGAATTATACCACTTACAATAAGCACGTCTCTTTAGTTCATCCATAGGAGGAATAGTATGAGTTAATTTAATGTTGCCATTTTTAGTAGTTCGTCAAATATCCTTTCGCATTTGGTAACATTAAAGGTAAATTTAATCTCTTCTTGCCGATTCTTTTGAACCGGCTGTAAGGAAGAACATGCAGAAGATTTGGCCTTTGTTGGCCAAACAAACTCAACGACATATACATCTGCAGATTCATCATCTGAATTATCACGCTCTACTAGATGTATAGTACGAGCGACTGATTTTGATGTTTCTACTAGATGTATAGTACGAGCGGCTGATTTTGAGAGGTGTTGGCGCCGATCCGGGCACCAATCACTGTGTTGAGAACCTGCGGCGGTGCTCTCTGCACAGGCGCGAACGGTCCGTGGCCAGGGGCCGGATGGTCCGCGACCTGTCGCAGGGCTCGGGATCCCTGCCTAATGGGCCGGACGGTGCGTGCCTAGAGGTTGGACGGTGCGCCCATGCGTAGGGGCGACAGAGTTCGCCTGCAGCGCCTGAATCTCGCTCCCGAGAGGGACCCCGTCGGGGAAGAGAGATCCTAGGCTTCGTCTAGTGTCGGCAAGCCACCCTAGACACCCCTAATCGACGTAGAGCCGAAGTGAAGCGAAAAATTTGGGTAGGGAAATACTAATCTAGAGTTAAACTAGAACTACTCCTAATGCATAAGTAAAAGCGAGAAATAGACTTGATTTGATCGATTGTGGGGTGTTCAATCGGTCGTAGCCCTTCATCTATATAAAAGGGGAGGACTGGATTCGCTACAAGTCGTTTCCCAGGCTAATCCCGCGGGTTTAGATAACAAATCCTACGAGAAACTCGGAACCCTAACTGATTCTGCGTACGCGCGGACCGTCCGTGCCACCATCGCGGACCTTCCAGACCGCGGACCGTCTGGCCTCGGAGCTGGACCATCCGCGCGGTCATTTCCTGCACTCAACAAGAGGAAAGTTAAGATTATCAAGCGTAAATATTTATTAACTCCCATTCACCATTTCTTATCGCGTGATTTGACCTTCCATTTATCTAGATTTTTTCCTAAACTTGGAGCTCAGGGTGGACTTGGGTCCATGTAGCCCTGTTCGTTGCGCAGTAATACCACGAAGTCATAGCTTGCTGCTTGTGCCTCTCTGTTCCGTCAAGACTGCACCCAGTGCCCAGTGTGGTAGTGCCCCTCTGGAGTTTTTTTTATCAAAATGGAAATGCCGACACTACTCTTTACTAAATGGAACTCTCAAATGTGGTGTCACCAAAATAGGATTGCGAAAGGCTTTGCTTCACTCCTTTGGAACCGTTTGTAAGGTAATGAAGTTTACCTCATCTAAACCGGGACACCGGCATGTGAAATGGTGCCCCTGTCCTGGATGGGAGCCAACTCTGATGGAGCGACTCAATTCCAGTTTATAAGAATTGAATCATTTCATTATATGTTTGGCAAGCATAATAAAACCACTCCATTTTTTGTTTGGTTGAAGAGTAGAATAGAGCGGAGCCGCTCCGTTTATTGTTTGGTTGGAGAACCATATGACTTGGAGTGGAGGAGAGTGAGGAGAGCGCTTGCGTCCGCGAGAGCGCTCACATCCGGTCGTTTTGGTGGAGCGAGAGCATCCCAAATATTTACCATTTATAAACTCCAGGAGCCGCTCCGCTCTCCTCTGTGGAAACCAAACATCAAAAATAAGAATGGAGCCGTTCCATTTTCCTCCGCTCCTCAACCAAACACAACCTAACTCTCTTCACGGGTGTTGATGATCCATGGCGGCCGCGTCGATGAAGAAGCTGATGGTGTGGATGAAGAAACTTTTTTGAACATTTAAATCATATCTTGTTACTTTTGTCATATTAAACATCAATTAGATCATTTTGTTTTGTCCAACAAAAAAATTAGTTTTGATCCGGTCCTGGATCCGTCACTGTTGGAGCTAAACATATACCGACATCACTAGAAATTATGAAATGGGAGAAGTATTTGCAATTTCAAAAGAATAAAAAAATCACTAGAAGTTACGGAAACGATGAAAAGAAAATCGTTATTGTTCATGTAACTCGCTATGATATTTCCTCAGTTTGAAACTCCTATGAAGATTAAACTAAGATTTATGTTTAACTATCACTACCGAAATCCGGCACTTTGCCGAGTGCTTTCTATCGGACACTCGGTAAAGAAGTTTAGGGTTTTTGCCGAGTGTCCGATAAAAAGTACTCGGTAAAGAAGCCGTTGCCGATGTACAGTTCGCCGAGCTCTCTTTGCCGAGTGTCACACCCGACAAAACATTCATCGAGTGTTTTCAGCCTTGGGCGAGTGCTTCAGACACTCGACAAAGAGACCGATTCCGATAGTGTATATCATCTCGTTTGTGAATCATGCACGTCTAACTCAATAATATTTAAGATATATATATAGTTTTGTATGTTACTCACTACCGAAATCCGACTCTTTGCCGAGTGCTCGGTGCTTTGCCGAGTGCTCGGTGCTTTGCCGAGTACTTTTTGTCGGGCACTCGATAAAGTCTCGCTCTCGGTAACGACCGATTTTACCGAGAGCAGGGTTCTCGGCACAGAATAGCACTCGGCAAAGATGTCTTTGCCGAGTGCCAAACACTCGGCGAAGGCGGCGCTCGGCAAAGGGCCGTTAGCAGCCGTCTATAGCTGACGGCCGTTAGCTTTTGCCGAGCGCCGAGAGTTGGTACTCGGCAAAGAAGCTTCTTTGCCGTTGCCAAGTGTCACCCTGAGACACTCGGCAAAGCATATTTCTATTTTTCTATTTTCCTTACCAAACTTTTTGTGATATGTTCCTACACTATGTAGACCTACATGTACCATTTTAGCACAATTATAAAAATGTTTTCTATAACTATTGGATTTAGTTTGTTTGATGGTTTTTTCTTAGATATTTCAGATTTGAACTGTAAGTCACTCGAAACTTGGAAAACCGTGCATGAAAAAATGATAATCATGCTATTTAGCACAAGTTACGATCGATTTCAGGAGGGGACCAAAAACTTCGAGCACCAAGCTCACTAAACATGGCCGTGAACTTGCCATCCACATGTTTAAAAATTGTATAAAACACAAACAAAGTCAGAAAATCATAAAACTTGTATAAAACACTCTCTTTGCCGATTGTCAGGGTCATAGCACTCGACAAAGTACTAGTACCTGGGTACCGGTATAGCTTCTTTGTCGAGTGTGATGCCCCTGGCACTCGGCAAAGAAGATGACAGAGGGACCCCGCTGATGGATCCTTTGCCGAGTGCTGACCGGCAGACACTCGGCAAAGTTAACTTCTTTGCCGAGTGTCACCTAAGACACTCGGCAAAGGCGCCGTCTCCGTCACCTCGGCTCTGTGACGGTGACTTTTCTTTGTCGAGTACTGCCTGACACTCGGCAAAGTCTGTGCCGAGTGCACGGGAAAAAATATTCGGCAAAGAAGGCTTTGCCGATGTACTGTTCGCCGAGCCCTCTTTGCCGAGTACGACACTTGGCGAAGCCTGTACCGAGTGTCTTTTAGGCTTTGCCGAGTGCTTCAGACACTCGGCAAAACGGTCGATTCCGGTAGTGACTTGATGGTCTGACGCTGGTTGACCGGATAAGCTTACAGAAAGGAAATGCACAAAAAAATAGGGCATATCAGTGTAAAAGAGATGACGTGAGTTCTTTTATTAGGGGGATGTCATTTTTTTTCAATTAGCATTCTTCGAGTTAATTATTAGTTTCCCTTCTCCTGAAGACAAAAGTACTGCTCCCGCAATTCACAAATATATGATGACTTTAAAAAAAGCTTAATCACCCATCTTATTAAAAATATTTATTCAAAAATATAAAATTTTAAGTCACTCTCAAATGACCTTAAGTGGTAAAACAAATTACAATAAAATAAATGATAACTCACGATTTCTTTCGAACAAAATAAGTAATTAAAATTTTAGAAAAAAATCAACGACATCATATATTTATAAATAGAGAGAGGGAGTACTATATTCGTCGTTACAATCATTTTAAATCTAACTATCTCTAGCCATATTATGATATCAAATAAATACATTATAAAAATATATTTCACTATTTATCTATTGATACTAATTTAGTATTATATATGGCCAGTTTAAAGTTAGTGTAGCATTAAATAGTTTGATTTAGGACAACTTTAAGGGTCTGTCTGGATCTAAGAGCTAAAGCAAACTAATTTTAGCCCTTTCTTAGGAGCTAAAAGTGACTAAAAGTATATATTTTTACTATTTTAGTCACTCTTAAATCTTTATATTTGAATTTTTAGCTTCTAAAGTAACTAAATTTTAGTAATTTTTATTTTAGCTTCTGAGATCCAAACAAACAGACCTAAAGGTGATTTAATTTGCAACGGAGTGTGTACTCTGCGAAAAGTATTATATAAAGATGTATAGCATCACCTGATCGATTGAAAAAAGGTTACATATGCATGTAATTCGATTCCACAAAGTTTAGTCGGCTGTCGAAGTAAAGAAGATGCACGTTTTGCTTTCCATCTCTACAAGTACGGCGGAGTATTTGGATCTTTATACACACAAATATATATATATATATATATATATATATATATATATATATATATATATATATATATATATATATATATATACATACATACACACGTATGCAAGAACAATCCAAGAATATAGGAGAGTGCCAGAGAGTGGTACTTCAAAAATTCATATATCTCATTGAAAAACTGGAAAAGGGATGTTTACAAGTTCCTTTATTGGCACCCTTTTCAGCACTGCTAGCGGCAAAAAACTTCTCTCATCAAAAAAGAAAAGTTCTCTCTCAACCTAATTAACCACCCGTTGTGATCGGACGGTCCACATATATAGGCCGCTTCATATATCTTAACGATTTAATTTATGGACGCGCTCTATATATAGCTAGGCTATACCCACGAGAGTATACGTACGTACATATAGCTCTTAATAATTTATATTAAGACCCCCCATTAGGAGTATTTAATTAGTTGCATGCATGGGAATATATAGATATAGGTGCAAAATTCCGGGGGTTTACGTTCGATCCAGCGAATAATCGCGAATTCAGAGCCATATGGCGCCGGCGCCCTTGAGCATGGGCACGAGCTTGCCGGCGAGGTGCAGGGACATGATCTTGTCGGTGGAGCCGACGAGCCTGCCGCCGATGAAGACGGCGGGGACGGGCGGCGCGCGTCCGAGGCGGCGGGCGAGGTCGCGCTCCATGTCGCGGCCGCGCGGGTCCTTGTCCAGCTCGTGCACCGCCGCGCACACGCCCAGCTCGGAGAAGAGGCTCGACACCGTGTGGCACATCGGGCACTGGCTCGTCGTGAAGATCACCACCGCCTTCTCCGTCGATAGTCTCGACACCCTCTCCGCCATCACGTACGGCGCGGCACCACCGTCTCTTCTTGGCTCCTTCGGTCGATCGATCAGCTAGCGAACAATGAGCGCTAGCCTGCTAGCTGTAGCTAGTGCTGCTCGATCAGCTCAAGTGTGTTTCTGTGGGCTAGCTATTGCTGTGTGTGCTTTGTTGCGAGTGCAGGGTTGGGATGGATATGATGCCCTTTTATAGTGTTCATCCAATAGATCAGAGGAAGAGGAAAACAGTGGGTGCTTGTATGTAGATATGCATCGATCGATAGGGAGGACTGGAGATTCGGAGACGATAGATAGAGAGAACGAGAGACATATGTTGTGGGCATAAAGAATCTTCGACGCGAAAATGAGCAGTGCTATAGCGCATAATCATATCCCAGTCGTTTATAGCTCCTTTTCATTCTTTTTTTTTTCTTCAGAAGAAATGCTCCTTTTTTTTTCATTATTCTCGTGGTGGGTCAGACTCAGGTCTCAATCCTAGCTACTACTCTCCCAGTCACCTTTTTTTAAATATATACTAAGCTAATTAATAATATACTCCCTGCCGATCTATTAGCATTTTTATTGCTAAAAGTGATACATGTACTAAAATTAGAATATCAAACACGCTTTACACATTGCTGAAACTGTATTTAGAATTTTACACACACGGGCCATCAATTGAGAGACAAAGTCGCACCACGTACGAAGGCTCTGCTGGTTAGGTCATCAAAGTACACGCCACACCTTGAACAAAAGTTACATTGAGAGCTAGTTTTGAAACTCCATTTTTTCAAGAGATTTCTATTTTCCAAAAAAACTAATTTCCTTTAAAAAAATGAAAATACTATAGGATAATGTGATTCCCAAACTAGCCCTGAAGAGGTTGTGTTCACTATTGGAGAATAAGGCTTCTGTACCTCAAATACAGTACCGGTTTCCAAAGAACCAGCACAAAAATTAATGAAAAGAAGTGCAGGAAACAATGACGTTTAGTAGGGGGCTGAATTAGGACTTCTAAAAACTATCTCTAATCTAGACCACAAATAAAATTCTAGAACAAAACTTATGCAAATATGTAAACTAGGTTTTTTCTAAGTGTTGTTATCTCTACCGCAAAAAAAGTTTGCAACCTAAGTTCCAATTCTAACTACGAATAGAGAGATTAAAACTTAAGTACTTGAAAGTAAATGCGGAAGCTAAAGAGCAAAGGTAGAGATGCAAACTCCCATGGACAATGCCGGCATTTTTACCGAGGTATCCAGAACCACGCAAAGTCCCGACTAATCCTCGTTGTTGCCCTACGCAAATGGTAGCCCACACGAGGGCCAAGCACCGCGGACGAGTAACTCCGAGAGCCGTGGGCCTTCTCCATGCGCAAGTGGTGCTTCGCTTCTGAACTCCGTAGATTGCCACCAGACCGTCCAGTGACCGAGCCACGTCAGATGACCATTGGGACTAGCCGTTGGGCCGATTGTCCGGTGTGCCACCGAACAGTCTCGTGCACCAGCTATCAGAGAGCCGTTTGTAGAGCTCCCTGCGCAGGCGGTCCGATGCACACCGGACATGTCCGATGAGCCAATGGTGCAATAGTAATCACCCCACTCTTGGATTTCTTCACTCTATTATTTGTGCTTATTTTAGTCTTGTGTCTTGGACTTTTGCTGAGTGTATGTTGATCTTCTTTGAGTCTTTTAGGCCTTCATTTGAGGTGTTGCATCCTCAGAGCCTCAGTCCAGTGCACTTTGCATCCTGTGAACTACAAAACACAGTCACTTGGAGAACATTAGTTCACAAGGTAATGTTGATAATCAAATACCAAAATCCTTAAACAAATGGGTCGGGTCCATTTTCCTTAGAATCTCCCCTTTTGTAATTGATGACAACACAACCAAAGCAAGCAAATATAACAAATACTTGATGTAAATATGCAATCTACTTGTTAGGATGCACGAGTGTCCCCATGTTTGATTATGAACTTCATCCTCCCCTAATTCCATAATTCACATACTTCCTAGTTGGGACTAAAACCAATAAGATAACCTCTTGAAAGCAACAAAAATTTAAAATTTGTGGTTTTTGGTATTTGATATACTTTGGTTTGCTTTGGTCCATAAAATTATCCCCCTTTGGAATCAAACAACGAAAAGGAAGACATGATAAAGCATATAGGAAGCAATTAAAGACTTGCCCTCTAAAAAATTACTCCCTCCTAAAAGAAGGTTCTCCCCATGTGGAAAAGTATTATCCCCCTTTTACGAAAAAAGATACACTCCCCTTGTCAGAAACCCTCTATTTAAGAAAAGCACATGAATAAACAAGGTGAAACAAGACATGATTGAGAATAGACTACCTCCCCTTATGATTATGCACATGTAAATGATAGAAGATATTCTAGTGATATCAAATGAAAAAAATTAACAACATATGCATATCTGTACCATGGGGTGCATAAGATGAAAATGACATAGCCTATTCAATAATTAGAGAAGACATGTAAAAGATACCAATCAAAAGATGATACCAATCAAACAGTTTGGATGTTGGTATTCTTGCAGTGGAATCACATTGTCTTTTTCCAGGGACTCCATTTTCCTTCAATGGGACTACTACACACATAATAGGCTTGAAAAGCGATGTTAGTCTCAAGTAATTAATTTATAGAGTAACCTCTCTCTAAAGGTGTGCATATAAGTTTTGAATACTTGTAGGAGACATGCACTTTGATTTTGAGTTCAAGAGGGGCAAATTATCTATAATCCAGACTTTGGCTCATCTAATTCAAAATGACACCAATTGAAAGATATAACTTTAGAAACAAGCAATAGTGTCATCTATCTAGGAATTTTAATTAAGCTACGTGCCGTGCTTTATCACACATTTTAAACCATGTAGGTTTGCTCAACATGTATACCTTAAAGATGAGGATTCCTACCATTTGATATGCCTAGCATGTATGCAATGGGTAAAACCAATTGAAAAACTTATATTAATTGAAAAGCGTACTAAAAGCAGTACTAGGCATGAGAGGTAAACTAGATACCAAAAGGAATTAGATACGCATATCTAAAAATAAGGAAATACAATAAAACTAGTTACCTTAGTCATGGGTGGGGAATTTGGGTCCATAATGTTCACTAACCCACTTGGCAACAGACTTGATTCGACATGATGCATCCGATGATATACATCCAAAATTTCCAAATCTACAATTTCCCTAAAGTCCATCAGACTTCTCACTTCCCTCTCGGGACCCAAACCTTCTTGGTGCTCTTCATGTTTGAAATAATGTATTTTGGCACCCAAATACGTTTGTCCCCCTTTTCCTTGTTGGCTTGCTTGTTGGCCTTGATCACTATCACCTTTTCATTCTTCTTCTTCTTGATCAAGTATGGTGTAGCGATCTTTTTGTCCACTTTGTTGATGTAGGTGTTGGAGATCTTGCTTGTCGCCTTTTTCTTTTGCTTTTCCCCACTCTTCACCTTGCATTGGTAAGACTTGTGACTTTCCTTATGACATAGCCAACAAACCACAGTTTCACTCTCCACAGGCTTGTTCACTCCCGCAGTGGTGTTATCCTGAGGAGGTTGGGTTTGTTTGGCCTTGCCTTTCTTATCATACAAGGCCTTACCAAGTCGAGCCACTTCATGCTTTAATAATTCATTTTTCTAGTGCAATCTCATCTGAACAAGTTTCTCAGTACACCAAAATAGTAAACTTCCTAGAGCCTAAACTCTAAGAAGTTAGCCATAAACTCTAGGAAGTTAGCGAAACCCTCAGAAGTAAAGCTATCCCGTCGGAAGTTTGGCTCTCAAAATTTTTTTGTTGGAAGTTAGCTTAACTTCCTAGAGCCCTCTAGGAAGTTAGCTAACTTCCTACAGCTAGCGGAGCCTCTCGGAAGTTAGTAGGTTCACGTTGTCAGCGCCGTCAGCTGGCTAACTTCCTAGGGGCTACAGTTAGCCGTAGGAAGTTAGCTGACTAACTTCCTAGAGGAGCCTCTAGGAAGTTAATTTGACCAGCATTACAAATATTGTTTATTTTCATTTTACACCACATTCCACAACATAACAAATATATTAACAGCTATAGCACAACATATTTTCACATAAAACATCTCACACACAATCACATAACAACAATTCAATCCATAGTCTCATCAATTATTTCACAAAAGTCTCATCCATAGTCATAAGACACAACTTCTCATCCAATCATAATAAGAGACAATATCACAACATCCCATACATAGTTATAAGACACAAAAGTCTCAAGTATCACAACACATAAAATGGAAACTCACTATAGTTGATCACCATCGGGGTACAACGATGAGTGATGGTCGATACCTCCATTAAGTTTTTCGCGTAGTTGCTCCACTTTTGCTGGATCTTGAGTGGAGCGACGAGAGCTACGAGCAACAAACCTCGATGGACCTCCACATTGAACCCTCACCTGGCTCGAGTCGATGACATTATCAAACATTGTGTACCTACAAACAAATAACATCACGACATATTCAGAACATGTATTGCACTCAACCAAAGAAACAATATAAGATATGTAGAGTTCGCACCTTTCATGAGCTTTTCCACCACTAGCATACACAACCTGAAGAAAAATGGCATAAGACAAATAATTTCATGTCAACTATGCTAACTTACATTAGAAGGAATCACATTTAGATGGAGTTGGCTAAAAGCATATGATTTAAAAGTAGAAAGAATGTGATTTAGTTGGACCAGCAAACTGTTTGTTGGGGTTAAGCAAGGTCTATCAATGGGTCTGAAAATGTGTGGTATTGTTAGAGCAAATGACAGAAACAGAACATCCAACGGCCAGACTGTTCGACGAAAATGTTATAGTGATTGTAGGCTTAAATGTAGTCATATGCTTTTACAGATAATCCAAGCAAGGAGAGTTAGCTGATCTAAGTACTGCTTGACAATATGTCCACGCAGATGTAACTCTAGCTCAGATAGCTGTATTTTACAGAAATATGGCCAAGGCGAGACGATATGTCCAAAGAAAAGAAATGAATCTGACTCACCAGTGAGAGATCAGATAGTCCTTCAATGCTTATAGGCTATCATCTTGGTTGGGTAAATCCAGTCCCCCGCTGACCAGACTCATTATTACCCCATGCCCACAACACTCCATCCTCCGAGTGCCAAATTATGGAATGCACCTGCAGCAATGACCCTCACTTTCTCAAGGCCTTGCACACGTACTAGTGTAGATATTTGCTTGTTGAAAGAAGACCCATGATCAACAGTAGATTCAAGGAGAAAATAGAAAAAGAGAAAACCAAAAAGATATTTCATTATAAGGCACCATACATATCATCAGGAGGCCATGGGTGTCCCCATGTCCAGATGTGACATTCTCGAGCCAAACCACTGAACGTGACCCTCCAGCATCTACCTAGAATTAGCAAATAAAAAAGCAAGCCAAAAGCTAAGTGGTAAGCGACGCCTAGATTAAGCTGGACGCCGAGAAGTGCATGCAGTACCTCCTGGACGGCGCGGGCTGCGGCAACGGAGCGCGTGGCGAATGGGGCTGCAGAGGCGATGCCGCATCCATCGGGGCTAGGTGCATGGGCGAAAGGGAGCTTCCAGAGGAGGCCAAACTCATTGCGGCGGCAACAGCGGAGGGCATGCGGCGGCACATCGAGGGCCGAGGGGGAGGACGGAGGGTACGACATTGGGGCGGCATGGAGGTCGTGCACGGCGAAGTAGAGGCGGGTTCACCTAGGGAGCAAGGCATTGTGGACTAGGCTGAGCGACAGCGGGTTCGCGCCTAGGGGAGTGGCGGCGGCAGGCGAGTAAGAGGAGGCAACGGCAGCAAGGAGTTAGGGTTCGATCGAGACCGCGAATACCAAAAGCCCGTGGACCGCGGTAGGCCTCCAATCCTGAGTACCTTTTAATAAAAGATAATAACTTCCTAGAAGAAAGTCATAGGAAGTCTCTAGGAAAGTCGTAGGAAGTTAGTAGGGCGACTAACTTCCTAGAGGCTGTGCAAGTACTCTAGAAAGTTACTTAACTTCTTAGAGGTGGCCGTAGGAAGTTAGCCGCTCATTTAGCCACGCTCGTTGGTCAACAGCTAAAATTTAACTTCCTACAGCTTTTATAACAAACCATAGGAAGTTATGGTTATGTTGGAGACTTGTTCTCAAATGCTATGAATTAAGAACAAGGCAACATAAAATATTAAAGGTTAAGGCCCTTCGTCCTTCGAAGTATTATTTCCCTTAAGATATAATGATCTTCGGACGAAGGTCATGAAGGACATACCTTCATCATCGCAGTATACATTAATGAAAGAAGAAGCATGTGAAATATAAAAAACAACATGAATGATTATATAACATTATTAACTCATCTTCTATTATACTATCATGAATAAACAGAAATAATATATAATTACATTTATACCTTCGGCTTGACAGAAGGAGATAGTACAAGCGTGATGCACGAGTGGGTACAAATCAGTGTGAACAGTACGAGGGTACTGTTCATCTATTTATAGGCACAGGGCGCAGCCTGTGTGAAATTACATTTATACTATCTACAATTGATTACATTCATGACACAAACTATCATGGGTCAATCTGTCTTTTCATCTTTAAGTTTGTGCAACCCTTCGTCTTAGGTATGTTGCTATGCCGAAGTTCCCTGTAAGGTAGCTTCGGCGTTATTTCTGTGCTGATCTTCCGAAGGTGTTTCTTCTTACAGGACCTTCGGCTTCGAAGCAGACCCTCAACAGTAGCCCCTTCGCGGTGCTAGATCGTTTTTCATAACGAGCTTGATCCGTGAAAAAATGACCTAGGCTTCGGAATGCCAAAGGTCCGAAAAACACCTTCCCTGAGCTCGTCGCCGTGAAACGATTAAAATAATCCGAGCGCAGGAGGGGTCCCACCATACAACGGGTATGCATAATCTGCCGATTCATCTTGCATGCATCATGGTCCACTGTTTAGTGAATGCGGGTGACTGTTGAGCGGGTACGAGCGACTTGACGATTCACCTTCACACCTCCATCGCACTCTCAAGCAAAGCATCGTTTTGAACTAGCTTCGTCATAAGAGAGAGCTTCGTCACAACCATAAAAATCATTAACATTCGTAAGAACTGCAAGGAATTCAACACTTGATGGCTAGAGTACGTTCAACCGCTAGGGAGACCCACGACGAAGAAGAGGCCAAAACTATAGAGACTGCTCCGATCTCTGAAGTGATGGAACAATCAGGAATGGTTGTGACAGAGGTAGCTGCTGAGGAAGGTGCACCTGCTGCCGAAGCTGAATATGCTGACATTGAAGAAGATGTTGAAGAGGAAGATTATAATACTCTCATGCCAGCCAAACCCAGTCACTTGGACTTTGGAAAATCTACCATTTCTGAGGCTGATATGCCTATGATGATAAAGCTAGGCTACTTCAGAGAAGCTGAGAAGAAGCTGATTCGTTTTGGCATAGAAGAAACCACTCCGACACCGGAAAAAGATGAGGTGGTAGTTTTTAGGAGCTTCTTCAGAGCGGGATTGAGGTTTCCTTTGAACAAAATGATTGGAGAAGTTTTGGAAAACTACGAGATCTATCTTCATCAGCTGACTCCTAAGGCTATCGTTAGGCTCAGCGTCTTCATCTGGGCTCTCCGAAGCCAAGGAACAGACCCGAATGCCAAAGCCTTCTGCCGAGTGCACGAGCTTTATTATCAGACGAAGGCCAGAGAAGATGGTCTTCATGAGAACTTTGGTTGTTACAATTTCGCCTATCGCAAAGATATGAAGACTCCGGTAGTTAGCTATCGCACCAAGTGGCCAACTGGTTGGAAGAATGAGTGGTTTTATGTGAAGGCTGATGAGAAGAAGAGAGAGAAGCTCAAGACGCTAGTACTGAGCCCTCTGAGCTTAAGCTTCAGGCTGACTAGGCCGCTGTGCCGTATGGAGCTGGGGTCACCATGCCAACAAGCTGTGGCAAAATTTCGGGTGGTAGCCGAGCAGATCGGCACAAGAGATCTAGTCCAATAATATCTGGCCTATAGGGTGTTCCTGACGCTGAGTGAATGGAGCATGCCGAAGCTAAAGGGGACAAAGGAGAAGAAAGAACTTGTGCAACTACCTTATAAATTCAAATTTGAGAAGCAGTTCAAAGGGCCATGTCAAAAATGGTTAGAAATGATAGAAACCATGTGCAACGAAATTTTGGGGAATTACACTAAAAAAGAAGATCAATTGATGACTGCAGCCTTCGGCACCCGACTGAAACGAAGGTTGAATCGGGTGATGGATGCCCTGAACTTCGAATATCCTAATTATGAGCGATTGAACAAGGGTGCCAAAGGGCAAAAAAGGAAAAGGATTGTCAGTGTTGTGAGCAGACAAGCTGCTAGAATGGTGAAAGAAGATGAAGAAATTCTGAAGAGGAGAAAATCGAGCCCTGAGCCGAAGGTAGCTGCTTCGAAGAAGAGGAAAGCTGCGGCTTCGAAGCCAAAAACGACTGAGATAGAGGAAGAGACTCCTTCAACACCTTCTGCTGCTGACATGGAAGAAATTTTAAAGGTAATGACTGAATCCTTGCCTATCAAGCTAAGTCCACTAGGGCCACATCTGACGAAGCTTTTACAGAAGAAGGAGGAGGAGCCCTCGGTAGTGAAGAAGTCTGCTGGGCCAAAAAAGTGGAGGATTATTACTGTAATCGAAGATATTGAAGAAACACCACCGCCAGCCTCGACATCAAAAACACCAGCTGCCGAAGACGCTACAGCTACTGAAGCTGCCCCCGCCGAAGCTGCAATTGCCGAAGCTGCAACGACTGAAGATACAAATCTGGAGGGCACATTTTCTGATATTGATAAAATGCTTTTGAATATGGCCATAGAAGAAACTGCTACAGCTGCCGAAGAGGCCCTAGCCACAGTGCCTGGGAAAGAGAAAGATATTGCCGAAGATACTTCAGAGGAAAAGGATTTCAATTTTCTAAACTTAATTGGTCAAAAGCTGTCTAAGGCTGAGAAAGAAGAGCTAAGAGATTATGCTATATCATGTGGCTATCAACCAGGAGCATTGCTCTTCGGTGGTATTGACGATGAAAGCTTAGGATGTCTTCGAGACCGAACTGGAGCGAAGGTTATCAGTACTCTATCGAAGAGTATTGGTTTCCCGAAGCTTGAGGCCGACATCAGGCGCTATCGACGATAGCATATCGTCGGTAGTTTATTCTATTCTAATTTCAAGGTAAAAACTTTACTTCGGCTTTTCATTGTTTTAACAACGAAGGTGTTTTCTGACGAAGGTTGTTTCTGCGTAGAGCATGCTATTAAGTAAAGCCTTGAGAATGCAACAGGACCTTGAAGATAAAAACATGAGGTTATAATTGAAGGCTTAGAGAATAAAATAAAAGATCATGAAGCTCCTCTTGAGAAGAAGGATTTTGAACTTCAATCAATGGAAGGCTTACTGGCGGAAGCCCAAGCTAAAATTGCCAGATTGAATAGAGAACTCCTCGCAAAGACAGAAAGCTTCGAACAAGAAAAACAGAAATTCAATGTGAAGTTTGAGGCTAAAGTTGAAAAAAGTTCAAATTTACAGAAATCATTGAAAGAGCTTCAAGAAAAATGTCTAGACTTCAGCAACCGATGTGTGCAGTGGCTGAAGCAGGTCTTCAACTCAGTTGGAGCCAGTTTTGAAAAGTTTAAACCTTCGGTTGAAGACCTGCCAGACACTTTTGATCGTATTGAAGGTGAAGTTGATGCTCTTAACGAAGTCATAGCTAGACATGGCGACTTCTGTGCTTTGCTAGCTTCTCGCGGCACAGTTGTTGCTTTTATGAAGGCTGGCTGCATGCATGGAAATATTGTAAATAGGCCAAACTTCAGCCTGTCACCAGCGGACTTGAATGATATCCCGGGCCTAGCCCGAAGTATTGGGAATAGATTTGTAACTCAAATTTGGGCGAAGGGTGGGCAAAACTTAGCTGGTGACGAAGCTCGAAGCCACCTCAAGCTGGTAATAAACTTGTACCTGTTGCTTTTCCTTCTCCTTAAAATTTGCACTTTCCTTATACAACTGTTATGTACAGGATGACAAAGCTGAAGAACAATGAAGCCAAGCTTGATGGGCAATGATGAAATGATGAAGTTGCTGTAAAAAAACTCTAGAGAAATTTTTGAATTAACCTTGTAGAAAATACTGTAATTTAGGAATCAAACATTACTCTGTAATTTTGTCGATACCTTGTAATATATTTTACCTTTCCATCCATGTATGAACTGCTTTGATGTGGACGAAACTTGTTCTTTTTGAGCCGAAGGCAAAAAACACCTTCCCTTCTTTTCGTAAACAATGAAACATAAATCTGCTTCTTTTGCATTTGCCAAAGCCTTATCATTAGAGCCGAAGCAATTGTCTGTACTCTATGATGTGATGATGATGATCCTACAAATGTCTAAATGAATGTATATGAATGCAATGTATGATGTGATGTAATGTGCAAATGAATGTCCAAACACACGCATACGAAGCCACATCCAGACTCTGCATTCCCTTAGGAATGACTAAAATCTCTATTGTTTATTTTTCGGCTTCACTGCTTATTTTTCGGTGTAAGTTCTGCATCCCCTTAGGAACGTCTTTTGAACTTCTTCGCCTTCTATTTCGGCGGTATCACCGTTGACTTTTCGGTGTAAGTTCTGCATCCCCTTAGGAATGTCTTTTAAACTTCTTTGCCTTATATTTCGGCGGTATTTGGCTCTGCATTCCCTTAGGAATGACTTTTGAGCAGAAAACTTACGCTGCGGTCCCTTGGGAACGACTTTTTGTAGCTTCGTCATGCTCTGCATCCCCTTAGGGACGACTTTCGAGCTTCTCCCTGTTTTTTTCTCTGTACTCGATGGTGCATGCTCAGATTTTACATTTTACATGTTTTGGGGGACTTTACTCTCGTACAGCTGAATAAGAAAGGAAAAATTACAAGCTATGGCCCCATTAAAAACCTTTCTCCCCCTTTGGAAATGAAAAAAATTACATCAGATTACACATAATATCGTCGAAGCTCATCCGCATTCCAAGATCTAGAAATGTCGTTGCCGTCCATATCCTTCAACCTATAAGAACCGGGCCTTGACGAAGATACCACTAGAAAAGGTCCTTCCCACTTCAGCTGTAGTTTGCCTAATGTGCCCGGATTAGCCACTCTCTGAAGCACCAAATGTCTTGGCTTCATATTTTTCAGCCGGACTTTTCGGTCGCGCCATTTTATTGTTTCGGCTTGATATTTATTGATATTTTCCACAGCTTGAAGTCTAGTCCCTTCTATAGTGTCTTTTGCCACGTGATAATCAGCTTCGTCTTCTGTTGAAGCTGTTGTTCTTATTGACCCCGCTTTAGCTTCTTCTGGGGTTATAGCTTCATCACCAAATAATAACTTGAATGGCGTAAAACCTGTTGATCTTGATACGGTTGTATTGTGGCTCCACACCTCTTTAATCAACTCATCTGGCCACTTTCCTCTGGGCTGATTAAATATTAGCTTCATTATTCTTGTCATTATAATACCATTTGCTCTTTCGACAAGTCCATTTGACTCTGGATGTCTGACTGACGTAAAATGAATCCTCGTGCCAATTTGATCACAGAATTCCTTGAAAGCTTTGGCATCAAACTGTGTTCCGTTGTCCACAGTTATAGCCTTCGACACGCCGAAGCGACAAACAATGTTTTGCTAGAAAAATTTCTGGACTGTGACCGAAGTTATTATGGCCAAAGGCTTCGCTTCAATCCACTTGGAAAAATATTCTACAGTCACCACAACATATTTTAAATTGCCTTGTGCTGGTGGAAGTGGACCTAACAAATCCAGGCCCCATCTTTGCAATGGCCAGGTTGGCTGTATTAACTGGGTTAGCGACGAAGGTTGTTTCTGGTCTCTTGCACATTTTGACAATTTTCGCACTTTTGAACCAGATCTGCTGCATCCGAAGCTGCCTTCGGCCAATAAAATCCTTGTCTGAAGACCTTCCCCAGCAAAGGCCTAGACCCAATGTGAGATCCACACAAACCTACATGTATTTCCTTCATCAGCTCTATACCTTCGGTTCTGGATAAACACTTGAGAAGTGGAGAGCAGACTCCATGTTTGTATAACTCCCCTTCTATTATCACATATGGTCTTGTTCTTGTCTCCATTCTCTTATTATAAGCTTCATCATCTGAATGACAATTACCTTGGAGGAAAGATATAATTTCAGTCCTCCAATCTTCACTGTGTACCGGAGAAATAGTAAGCACTGCTCTCTCCATGAGTTCAACCGAAGGTGCCTTTATTGTTTCAAAAAATACTTCCTAAGGTAGAGGGAGCCCCTGGGCCGCTGATTTGGCTAGTAAATCTACGTGCTCATTTTCACCTCTTGGGATATTCTTAACAAAAAACCTTTGAAAGAAGCCTCCAACCTTTAAACTATATCCAGATATCTTTCAAGCTTCGGATCTTTTGCCTTGCTACTTTTGTCCACATGGCCAGAAATAACTTGAGAATCAGTTTTTAGAATGGCTCTTCTTATTCCCATTGCCCTTAACTTCCGAAGCCCCAACAGAAGTGCTTCATACTCAGCAATATTATTTGTGCAATTGAAATCAAGCTTGGCTACATAACATGTTTTGACTTTTGAAGGTGCCACTAGGACTGCAGCCGCTCCTGCACTGAAGATTCCCCAAGAACCATCGCAGAACACTATCCAAGCTTCGACATCTTTGTTTACTTCTTCTTCGTGAGCCCCTGGCGTCCAGTCAGCGATGAAGTCTGCTAACGCTTGGGACTAGATTGAGGATCTATGCACATAATCAATGGTGAATTCATTAAGTTATGCAGCCCATTTACCAATCCTTCCAGTAGCTTCTCTGTTCCTAATAATATCTTTCAAAGGCTGTAACGAAGGAACAATTATTTGATATGCTTGAAAATAATGCCAAAGCTTTCTGGAGGCCATTAACACAGCATATAGCACCTTTTCCAATTCTGTGTAGTTTTTCTTTGATGGACTCAAAACTTCGGAGACGAAGTACACTGGAGCTTGCTTTTTGACTTGGCCTTCTAGCTTCTCCTGTACAAGTGCCGCACTTACTGCAGAATGTGAGGCTGCAACATATAAGAGCAATGGAGCCACTGACGAAGGTGGAGTTAACGTTGTTAAATCAATCAAATATTGCTTCAACTCTTTGAAGGCCTTTTGCTAAGCCGGACCCCATTGGAAGACTTCGGTTGACTTTAGTATTTCAAAGAAAGGTAGATTTCTTTCTGCTGATCTGGATATAAATCTGTTCAATGATGCTAATCTACCTGCCAGTCGTTGAGCTCCTTTCTTTGTGCTTGGCGGTTCCATACGAAGGATAGCTTCAATCTTGCTTGGGTTAGCTTCAATTCCCTTCGTTGATACTAGACAACCAAGGAACTTGCCCTTCTTTACCCCCAAAACACATTTTTCTGGATTTAATTTCAATCTAGCTTGCCTGAAATTAGCAAATGTCTCTTGCAAATCAGCAATGTGATTTTCTTGCTTTGTGCTTTTAACTATGATATCATCAACATAAGTCAACACATTCTTGCCTATTTGAGAATGGAGGACTCTGGCTGTCATTCTGCTAAAGCTTCCTCCAGCATTTTTGAGCCCCTCAGGCATCCGAAGATAGCAATATGTGCCACTGGGGGTTATGAAGCTAGTTTTCGGCTCATCTTCCTTCTTCATCTAGATTTGGTGGTAGCTTGAGTAACAATCTAGTAGACTCATGAGCTCTGACGAAGCTGCTGCATCTACTAGAGAATCTATCCTTGGCAATGGGAACTCATCTTTTGAACAAGCTTTGTTAAGATTTGTAAAATCAATGCACATTCTCCATTTACCATTGGCCTTCTTCACCATAACAGTATTAGCTAGCCACTCTGGGTATTTGACCTCTCTGATAACTCCAGCTCTAAGAAGCCTCTTTACTTCATTCCGAGCACCTTCAGCTTTGTCATCAGACATTTTCCAAAGCCTTTGTTTTCTTGGCGTGAAAGATGGATCCACATTGAGTGAATGCTCAATGACATAACTGTTGACACCGCAAAGATCATTAGCTGACCAAGCAAAGACATCTTTGTTGTTGAATAGAAATATTAGCAAATTCTTTTCCTGTTCTTCAGATAACTGAGACCCTAGTAGTACCTTTTGTTCTGCTATATCTTCACATAGAAGCATAGGCTTCGGCTGATCCGCCGAAGCAGCCTTCTCTCTTTTGTATCGATACTGCTCACAGGCTTCGACTCCATCTATGTTATGGATTGCCTTTGAATCTGTCCAGTTTCCTTCGGCCTTCCTGGTAGCTTCTTGACTGCCATGAACAAAAATGGGCCCTTGTTCCGAAGGTATCTTCATGCATAGATATGCTGGATGAAGTATTGCTTCGAAAGCATTAAGTGTTCCACAACCAATGATTGCATTGTAGGGGTACTCCATGTCAACAATGTCAAACACAACCTGTTCAGTCCTTGTATTATGAACAAAGCCGAAGGTTATTGGCATTGTGATTTTGCCAAGTGCTACAATTTGCCTTCCTCCGAAGCCACATAAAGGATGTGTAGCATCATGAATCTTATCTTCTAGCTCTTGCATCTGTCTGAAGGCCTTAGCAAATATGATATCCGCTGCACTGCCAGTATCAACCAGAACATTGTGGACCAGAAATCCTTTAATGACACAAGATATGACCATAGCATCATTATGAGGGTAATCTTGGAGCTGAAGGTCCTCCTGGGAGAAGGTGATTGGGATGTGGGACCATTTTGACTTGATGAAGGGTCCCTGCACCCCAACATGCTGCACCCTTCTCTGTGCCTCCTTCTTCTGCTTCTTGTTAGCCGGCTCTGAACCTAAGCCGCCTGTTATCGGTAGTTAAGGATGGAGCTTTAGACTCTATTACTCAATTTGAGTTGTTAGCTCACAATTCAAATTTGCAAAAGTTTCAAACTTTTATAGCAAGCAACTTACTTTCAATAATTTAGTTGAGCCTTCTATTTAGTGCAAACATACTTAAAAAATTGAACGGCATGCGCAAGTTCATTTAAGGAGGACTTTCCCTCACCATCACAATCATCATTACTATCATCACTAGAGGATGGGGCATTTGATTTACCTTGTGCCATAAGGCATTTGTGTGATGATCGTGAAGAGCATGATGACGAGCGGTGGCTACGGGTCCTTGGAGGATCATATTCGCTTGAAGAATCATCCCAAGTTTTGACACTTATAAGCACCTTTCCTTTGCTCCTCCTTTTCTTGGGTTTGACCATATTAGGGAAATTATCTTGGAAGTGACCCTTCTACCCACATGCGAAGTATCCTCTCTTTCTTTGCTTTTTCCAGGCAATGTTAACGAGAAGATCTTTGACCTATAGGAACACCCCCATTAGATTAATCTTGTGAATCATCCACATTACCTTTCTGACGTGTTGGATTGTATCTTTGTCCTCGGAGGATGATGTGGAGGCTTTATCATCTTCATCTTAGTCATTTTCCTCTTCTTCACTTGAGAAGCTTGAGCTTGGAGACTTCTTCTTGCCTTTCATATTTTTGTGTTCATTACATGCAAAAGCATATGGCTTTGAAGAAGTTGGCTCCTACTTTGACCAATCTTGTATGACATTTCAAATGCCACAATCTTCTCGATCACGAGTGCAGGGGTCATTTGGCTCAAATCCTCCAAGTTTTGAAGAATGGTGACGATGTTGAGGTAGTAGGGAGATGATCTTCCTCACAATGTCTGCATCACCTAGCTTATTAATTCCAATTGAATTAAGCTCATTAATGATAAGATTCAAATGAGAACACATATCTCTAACAAGCTCATTTTCTTTCATAGCAAAAGAAGTGTACTCGTTTAAAACTAGGCAATGTTTTTTTGCTCACGGACATTTGGTGTGCCGTCATGGAGCTCATGTAATTTTCGCCAAATCTCATTAGCGGTTTTCAAAGTAAAGTATTGACTGAAAATATCTATGCTATTGAAAGTTCCCTTTGCCAGGGAATAGGATCTGGATGTCGCCTAGAGGGAGGGGGGTCAATAGGCGGATAAAAATTATCACTTTAACACTTAAATTCTTACTCTACTCGAAGGCTGGATCGCAGTGGAATGAAGGACCCTTCGAGTAGGTTGCAGCGGAATAGAAGTTTCTGTCTTGGAAATACCCTGCACTTCAAATATCGCTTGTACCACAAATAAGTATTGAAGTGCAGATATAACGAGTGAGTAAGACAGAGAATCAATACACAGCACAGAGCAAAGCACACAGACGCAGGGATTTATCTTGAGGTTCAGCCAAGCCTGAAATGCTTGCCTAGTCCTCGTTGAAGTTAGCCACACCTGGGCTTGGAGTCTATTTCAACTCCTTCCTCTGTTTGCTCAGATATGTCAGTATGACAGCTAGAGCCTTCCACTATGTTGATGTTGGTTACAACAAAACCGCGGCTGCTTACAATCTTCTTGACACCACTCCGGCAGAGTAACGATATGCTCAAGACCTTGCTCTAGCACTTAGCAGCACTTCTCTACTCTCTCAAGGCTTATAGCTTTGCCTCTACACAAACTAGAGAGATATACACGAGAGGGAGAGAGAGAATCGATCCGAGTGATGTATATAGTTGTTGGCTGCACTTGTGTAACTGTTGGAGACGCCTAGGGGTCCCTTTTATAGACCCAAGGGGCCAAGTAGCCGTTGGAATCCATTTTGGAAGGCAATACTTGCTTTCTGTCGGGTGGCGCACCGGACAGTCCGGTGCACCACCGGACAGGTCCTGTAGCTTGTCCGGTGCACGATCTCCTTCCAAATTGGGCTCAGCTGACCGTTGGAGCAATGGTCATCTTGGCTCACCGAACACTGTTTGGTGCACACCGGACAGTCCGGTGCGCCAACTATACGTTGGCTCAGGCCACGCGTCGCCCGCTGATCACGCTGTCGACCGTTGGCATAGTCGACCGTTGGCTCACCGGACAGTCCGGTGCACCACCAGACAGTCCGGTGAATTATAGCCGTACGCCGCCAAACTTTCCCGAGAGTGGCCTGTTCACCGGAGTTCAGCCTGGCTCACCGGACACTGTCCGGTGCACCACCGGACAGTCCGGTGTGCCAAACTAAGCTGAGTCTTGGCTGTACACAGCCAAGCCTTTTGCATCTCTTTTCTTTTCTTCTTTTCTCTGCTTCTAATACTTAGAAAAATATATTAGTACATAAAAACCAATATACTAAGTCTAGAAACATACCTTCTCTTTGATTTTCACTTCTTTAGCATTTGGCATGATTGAGATTGATGTTGGACTCATAAACCATCAAGTCAACTTGACTTGATCTAGATTGACATTTCTGAGCTCCAACATCCTGAAAAGATCACATAGAATATCTCCAAACATAGGAACAACCCAAACTAAAGATCAAGGTGCACTTAGCTCTTTTGGGCTGCTTCCAGTTCTGGTTTTAACACTGGTTCTCCTTCTAGTGACCTTGTTCACTTCTTGAGCTAGATCTTGAGCCTTATGACTTACACCACATAATTGTAGATGTTACCTCATTGGTGTAAGTCATGTCCTTATGTAGTGTGCCTTGATGCACCATAACTCTTCTTAACTCGATCAACCTTGATTCCGCAAGTCTCCTTCTTCACCCCTGGCTTTGGGTTCCTGGTCTCCTTGACTTTCTCCCGTGCACTCGGTACCTCAAAGCTTTTCTTGCTTCCATCCTTGGTTTGATCGGTTGACTCCAAGTTATGCACATCAAGTCTCACTTAAGCAATGTCCATCTTTCTTGTGATGTCCATTATCTATAGATAATTCCGTCTTTGGACCATCACACCTGTTTACTTGTGTTGAACCCTATTAGCTTTGCATTCAGCACCTGTTCAACACTTAGCACACTTGTTAGCCCTTTAATTGGGTTGTCATCCAAACACTAAAACCCACAAGAGAGCTTTCAGCTATGAGATTCATACAAGCAATTTTTGGCATTAGCATTCAAATGAACCCTAGTCGTGAGTGACTCTCCAAACAATTAGATCAATCGCTTCTAGGTAACAAGCCATTGTAGCACTATAATAAGGGAAGTTAGTGTCATCAAAGTGGGGTGGCCTTTGGGTATCCATCCCCTTCCTCTAAAAAGCATTAGATCTATTAGCGGTGAAGCTAAAATGTTTCAAATGAGCCAAACCAGTCTCTGACACCACTTGTAGGAAACAGCGACACCTAAGTGGTGTGAATTAGGACTTCTAAAAACTGTCTCTAATTTAGGCCACAAATAAAACCCTAGAACAAAACTTATGCAAATATGCAAATTAGGTTTCGTCTATGTATTACTATCTCTAACGCAAAAGGAGTTTTGCAAACTAAGTTCCAATCCTAACAATTCTAACTAGGAATAGACAAATTGAAACTTAAGTACTTGAAAGTAAATGCGGAAGCTAAAGAGAAAAGGTAGAGATGCAAACTCCTGTGGACGACGTCGGTATTTTTACAAGGTATCCGGAACCACGCAAGGTCCTGACTAATCCTTGTGTTGCCCCTACGCAAAGGGTAGCCCATGCGAGGGGGAAGCACCACGTACGAGTAACTTCATAGAGAGCAATGGGCTTTCTCCACACGCAAGTGGTGTTCCACTACTGGCCTCCTCTCGGATGCTCCCTACCGTCTTCACTATCGAGCTTCCGACCAAAACGTCTCGGGCCTTGTTCCCTCTGGTACATGGTAGTAGCCACCCCACAAACTTGGTTGATGCGGTCTCGCAAGACTCTCGCCCCACTCCGTACAATTACAACGGCTAACACAAGAGCCGAGGGGTTTTGTGGGTTTTGCTAACCTCACTCACACAACTAGGAATAGAACTAGAGCAAGCACAATAGTGGTCTAACGAGCCTAAGCTCCTTGCAAAGAACTTATACTAATCACCGAGTTATTCTATTTATCACTTGTGTGATGGAGCACTTAGAAATGTGTTTCTATGATTGGGATATGTTGCTTGGGCTCCAACAACTCCATATGGTTTGCTAGGGGGTTTATATAGAACCCCCACCAAAAACTAGCTGTTGGAGAGAAGGCAGACTTTTTTGTCTATGGGCACACTGTACCATCCGATGCACCACTGGACCGTCCGGTCTAGGCACCACATCAGCTAGTCATTAGACTGAGTCGACACTGTAGCCGGTCCGGAGTGCCACCGAACCGTCCGGTGACCGAGCCACGTCGGATGACCGTTGGGACTAGCCGTTGGGCTGATTGTCCGGTGTGCCATCAGATAGTCCGGTGTGCCAGCTGCTAGAGAGCCATTTGCAGAATTCTCTACACAAGAGGTGCGGTGCACATCAGACATGTCTGGTGAGCCATCAGTGCACTAGTAATCAGCCCACTCTAGGATTTCCTCACTCTTTTTGGGGCTTCTTTTGGTCTTGTGTCTTGGACTTTTGCTGAGTGTATGTTGATCTTCTTTGAGACTTTTAGGTCTTCATTTGAGGTGTTGTATCCTCAGAGCCTTAGTCCAATCCAGTTTGCATCATGTGAACAACAAAACACAAACACTTGGAGAACATTAGTTCACAAGGTTTTGTTGATCATCAAACACCAAAATCTTTAAACAAATGGGCTGGGGTCCATTTTCCTTATCGAAAGCTCTGTTTATAGTTTCAGCATCGGTTTTAATTAACTGCCTAGAAGGTTTAGTACCGGTTGGAGGTTCCAACTAGAACAAATATCAAGGCTTTAGTAATGGTTTATCACACCAACTAGTACTATTAGTACCGGTTGAAACCACCAACCGGTAATAAGCCTTTACATTAGTACTAATTGGAACTACCAATTAGTTTTAATGTCCGTGTCTTATAAACCCCCTCCTTCCTCAAGCTAATGGCAAGAACATTTAACTCATTATCCCTTATGTAGTATTGTGTCTTTTTAAGATGTATTCCTATGTTTGTACATGTTTGGTGTGCTATTCATTTGTACTTTCCAAATGTATTGAGTGCATGTTCGCTTTATTTAGACAACGAGCAGTCCGAGGTTCCTGAGTGTGTTGTTGGAGACCTTCATGAGCAACAACCTGGTGAAGGCAAGTGTCCTCTGATCTGTTATGTCCTACATACTCTATAATTCACTGTCCCGCATTACTTTATGAAACCTAAGGATTGACTAGTCTGTATTTACTTATCCTTGTTTACCTTTTTGGGTTATCATGGTTAGCATTTTGCTATTGCCTTAACTTTAATCAATGAACATGATGTGAACATTTATGATACAATACTGTTATCTTGATTATGTTGATGACCTTGTGATACTTTAGGGGGCTCAGGCCTTTTTCCTGTTCGTGGAGTGACCACCCGGGATAACAGTACAACCATGAGGGTGGAATGGGATGCCCTTAGATGAATAATTAGATGAACCTGGGGGTGTAGTTGGCTTTGCCAGAGGACCGTCAATGGGGGCCAGGTGTAGTGCTCGGTCTGCCAAGGTTGGGGTGCAGAGGTTCATTCGATTGGTTTTGTTAGTCACCCACCTTGGGGAGGTGTACTGCGTTTGTACGACTGGCGAAACCTAACGAGCAGCTATGCACCAGGGGAGTCTTTGTAAAGGCTACATATGTATCCCTAGCCATTCACCTCGGTAGTGAAGATCGGGTCTGTACAACCTAGGCTGGAAAGGGATCATGACTCGTGGGTAAAGTGTGCAACCTCTGCAAAGTGTTAGAAACTGGTATATCAGCCGAGCTCACGGTTAAGAGTAGCCTTGGATCCTCTTTGATTAGAAGAACTTTGGATACTTTTATGATGATGGTTAACAATGATGATATAAATTTGATCTCTGGTATTTCCCCTTTTGAGGGAGTACTTTTTGGCAATAACTGGGTTTATTACTAAAACTTGGCTCTACTAATAATAATAAATACTTGACCAACTAAAAGTAACTGTTTAACTTCAACTCCACATACAGCTAGTCCACTTTAGCCAAACGGGACATTTGCTGAGTACGTTGATGTGTACTCACCCTTGCTTTACACACCGCCCCCACCCCAGGATGTCCCCATTGTACTCAGTGCTCAGGAGGTGATGCTGGCAACATGGAGTTCTTCGAGGAGTTCTAGGATTACGACAAGTTTTAGTTTATCTTAGTGGCAAACCCCCCAGTATGTTTCGTTTCTCCGCACTTTGATATATATGTTGAACATTATGGCTATGTATTAGACTTCGTGGATGTCTCTGACATCTTGGTGTAATTAAGTACCTTTCCGATTATTTAATTCGAGCATTGTGTGATGATGTCCAATTATGTAATTGCTATGTACGTGAGTTTCTGATCCTGGCACGTACATGGTTTGCATTCGGTTTACCTTCTAAAACCGGGTGTGACATAAGTGGTATCAAAGCCTTGCTGACTGTAGGACCGCTAACCTAGACTAGAATGGTCGCCCTAAGGACTATAGACCCCTACTCTTACCTTGACCTTAGAGTTCTTTCAAAAGTTGGTCATCTTGGCCAACTCTATGTTATTTACTCATCTCAAAAAATTTTGTCTCACTTTTCTTTCTGTTTACTTTCTGGTCTCATAGTTCTACTCTTACTCTTGTGCTTATGATGTCTTTTGTAGATGGCCCGTATCAGGTGCACTGCACGTAAGTCTGTGATCCCCTTTTTGCCTTCTCTCCTGGCGGAGCGTCCACTACGTCGCACGGTGCCAGGTCAGTCCAGTCACCTGGAGAGACTGCATCATCGCCTGCATGAGGAGCAGGAGCGCCGATGCCAGGAGTAGGAGCAGGAGCAGGACCAGCAGCAGCAGGACTCCTCCCCCTCGCCTCAGCAGGAGGTGGAGTCTGAGAGGCCGCCTTCCCCTGCACCTCAGCCAGAGATGCCCCCTGCACCACCATAGGGCATCCCGGCTACTGGAGGAGTCCCTGATGGAGACGGAGACGACGACGACGCCAATGGCAGTTTGAGCCACGGTACGAAGCTCTCGGAGGAGCTGGAGCTGGAGGGATGGATCGCTAGACCCATCACTCGTGACGCTGCTTGCGGGTGTCACTTCCACAACGCTCTAGACACCCTGCTGTGTCGGGCCTTCGACTAATACACTTGGTCCATCGAGTACCGTTGTGTAGTCTACCAGCATCGTCGCGGGCTATACCCGGACCAGTGGGAGGCTACTTGCTTGGTGCGTCGTCCGGACGATGATCTCCGGGGTGCAGAGGCCTTCTCAGAGCACTATTCTATTACTGAGAGGGATACTACCGAGGCAGCCATGCAAGATGCAGCACGATGGGCACTTTCTCAGTATTGCTCGTTGTTCAGCGGGGTAGCTGATGGCCTCGACCTGAAGTACTACCCTTACCGTTCGACCGGCAGTGCTGAAGGAGTGATTGTCTCGCCAGTTGGTGAGGGCAATCCTAGGCTGAATAGCATGGTCAATCTGGCTGTCATGCTCAACACAGAGTTGGACCACGCCCTTGACGAGTTGGGCAAGGTTCGGGCGGAGGTTGCGGAATTGCGTGCTGAGTGCGCAGCACGCCACTTTCTAGATGGTGGTTCTCTCGCCCCTGTCGGGATTCAGCACCCTTACCGTTCACCGCCCAGTGGTCGCTTCGACTATGGTACCCCAGACTGCAGGACCCGGATTGATTAGGATCCCTAGATCGACAGAGTCAGAGTCTGTAATGATGCTTAGTTCAGTGTCTTAGTCTAGTCAGTCTTAGTTAGAGTTAGTTTGCTTATCTTATGTTGGATGCTTGTTATGATGGACATATACTGAAGTTGGATCTTTGTAATGATTGTCACCAAGGTGTGGGTATCCCCTACAACTTAGTGTAGTTATTAATAAAGTCAGTTATTTAGTTGGGTAATCCATCTATTTCCACTTTCCTCTTTATCTGAGAAGCTGTCAGTGAAGATGGTCATTTGTTCAGTGCTTTGAAGATTTTCTATACATCTTTTCTTATGCTGAAAGTGAAAGGGAAATGTGCCCTTGGGCCATTTCTAAGTATTTTGGTGATTGAGTGCCAACACAAGTGCTTTTGTGTTAATCTATGCAAAGTGGTGGACAAAGTCCAAATCATGTCTAAAGGTATGTTTCTAGACTTAGTACATTGTTTTATGGACTAATGTATTGTGTCTAAGTGCTGGAAACAGGAAAAATCGAGTTGGAAATGAGATGGCTCTGTTCAGCCAAAGTTAGCTCGGTCTGGGTGCACCGGACTGTGTCCGGTGGTGCACCGGACAGTGTCTGGTGCGCCAGGCTGACTCTGGCGAACTTGTTGCTCTCGGGACTTCGACGGCGGTGTACGGCTATAATTCACCGGACTGTCCGGTGGTGCACCGGACTGTCCGGTGAGCCGTTCACAGGCGAACTCGTCGCTCTCGGGAGATGATTAACGGCGTACGGCTAAAATTCACCGGACTGTCCGGTGAGCCAACGGTCGACCAGGCCAACGGTCGGCCGCGCGATCTACACGGGACACGTGGCCGAGCCAACGACTAGAAGGAGGCACCGGACTGTCCGGTGTGCACCGGACAATGTCCGGTGCACCAACGGCTCTCAAACCCCAACGGTCGGCTTCGCCAAATAAGGAAGGATATCTGCACCGGATAGTGTCCGGTGGTGCACCGGACTGTCCGGTGCGCCAGGCGACAGAAGGCAAGATCAGCCTTCCTAGAATGCTCTCAATGGCTCCTAGCTGCCTTAGGGCTATAAAAAGGGACCCCTAGGCGCATGGAGAAGTACACCAAGCACACTCAAAGCATTCCTAAGCACCGAGACTTCGATTCCACGCATTTGTTTCTTCGTGATAGCATCTAGAGCTCTAGTTGAGTTGTGAACTCATTGGGTTGTGTTGCGAGCTCTTGTTGCGACTTGTGTGCATGTTGACATTCTGATTTTGTGTCTTGTGTGCGTTGCTCATCCCTCCCTTACTCCGTGCTTCTTTGTGAACTTCAAGTGTAAGGGCGAGAGGCTCCAAGTTGTGGAGATTCCTAGCAAACGGGATTAAGAAAAGCAAAGCAAAACACCGTGGTATTCAAGTGGGTCTTTGGACCGCTTGAGAGGGGTTGATTGCAACCCTCGTCCATTGGGATGCCACAACGTGGAGTAGGCAAGCGTTGGTCTTGGCCGAACCACAGGATAACCATTGTGTCATCTCTGTGATTGATATCTTTGTGGTTATTGTGTTTTGTTGAGACTCCTCTCTAGCCACTTGGCGATTATTGTGCTAACGCTTAACCAAGTTTTTGTGGCTTAAGTTTCAAGTTTTTCAGGATCACCTATTCACCCCCCTCTAGGTGCTCTCAATTGGTATCAGAGCCATTCTCTTCACAAAGGGACTAATCTCCCTGAAGAGATGGATCCTAAGGGGAAGGGAATCGTGATCAACGATAAGGAGAAGGAGTCCTTCGTCAACGAGCTGAAGGATGACAAGGCTACCGACTCGGGCTCGGGCCACAAACGCAAAGATGGGAAGAAGAAGACGAGACGCATCAAGGAGATCGTCTACTACGACGACAGCGATGAGTCCACTTCTTCCCAAAAGGATGACTACGACTACGAGAAACGAAAGACGGTTAATTTGAATTTCGATTACTCTCGTATTCCTCAGAGTTCAAATGCTCATTTGCTTTTTATTCCTCTTGGCAAACCTCCACACTTTGATGGGGAGGACTACGGATTTTGGAGTCACAAAATGCGTAGTCACTTGTTCTCTCTTCATCCAAGCATTTGGGAGATTGTCGAGAATGGAATGAACTTTGATAGCTTGGATAGTCCTATACTTATTAATGAACAGATTCATAAAAATGCACAAGCTACTACTATGTTGTTAGCCTCTTTGTGCAGGGACGAGTACCATAAGGTGAGCGGCTTGGACAATGCCAAGCAGATCTGGGACACCCTCAAGATCTCTCATGAGGGGAACGACGTTACCTTGCACACCAAGATAGAGTTAGTAGAGGGCGAGCTTGGAAGATTCGCAATGATAAGGGGAGAGGAGCCAACCCAAACATACAACCGGCTCAAGACCCTTATCAACAAAATAAGGAGCTACGGAAGCACGCGATGGACGGACCACGACGTCGTCCGCCTAATGCTAAGGTCCTTTACTGTACTTGATCCACATTTGGTGAACAATATTCGTGAAAATCCCAGGTACACCAAGATGTCGCCCGAAGAAGTCCTTGGGAAGTTCGTAAGCGGGCGAATGATGATCAAGGAGGCGAGATACGTGGATGACGCGTTGAACGGTCAAATCCATGAGCCTCAACCCATTGCTCTCAAGGCAACGAGGAGCAAGGAGGCGCTACCTAGCAAGGTGGCGCAAGTTGAGGCGGCCGGGCTCAATGATGAAGAGATGGCCCTCATCATCAAGCGCTTCAAGACGGCGCTAAAGGGTCGCAAGGGACAGCCAAGCAAGACCAAGACAAAGGGGAAGCGCTCATGCTTCAAATGTGGTAAGATTGGTCATTTCATTGCTAACTGTCCCAATAATGAAAGTGACCAGGAAAAAGGGAACAAAAGGGAAAAGAAGAAGAATTACAAGAAGGCCAAGGGAGAGGCACATATCGGAAAGGAGTGGGATTCGGATTGCTCCTCCTCCGACTCCGACAATGAAGGACTCGCCGCCACTGCCTTCAACAAGTCATCCCTCTTCCCCAACGAGTGTCACACATGCCTCATGGCGAAGGAGAAGAAGGTATGTACTCGAGACAGTACTACTTATGATTCTTCTAGTGATGATGAGTCTAGTGATGAAGAAATAGATTACTCTAGTTTATTCAAGGGATTGGATAGAACTAAAATAGATGAGATTAATGAATTGATTGATGCCTTCAATGAAAAGGATAGACTTTTAGAGAAACAAGAGGACCTTTTATATGAAGAGCATGATAAATTTGTTAGTGCACAAAATTCACTTGCTTTTGAAGTTAAACGAAATGAAATGCTTTCTTGTGAACTATCTACTTGCCATGAGACAATTTCTAGCTTAAAGAGCATAAATGATGATTTAAATGCTAAGTTAGAAAAATCTAGTAAATTAACATCTTGTGTAGAACATGTTGTGATTTGCACTAGGTGTAAAGATTTTAATGTTGATGCTTGTAGTGAACACCTAGATTGCATTTCTAAATTAAATGATGAAGTAGCTAGTCTTAATGCCCAACTTAAGACTAGCAAAAGTGAATTTGATAAGTTAAAATTTGCAAGGGATGCCTACACGATTGGTAGACACCCCTCAATTAAGGATGGACTTGGCTTCAAGAGGGAAGCCAAGAACTTGACAAGCCATAAGGCTCCCATCTCCGCCAAGGAGAAAGGGATGGTCCCTATGGCTAGTAGTGCTAAAAAGAACCATGCTTTTATGTACCATGATAGGAGACAATCTAGAAATGCTTATAGGAGTTGTAATGCTTATGATGCTTTTGATTCTCATGCCATGTTTGCTTCTAGTTCTTCCTATATGCATGGTAGAAATATATCTAGGAGAAATGTTATTCATCATGTGCCTAGAAAGAATATTGTTCATGCTCCTATGAAAGTAATGAATGAACCTTCTACAATTTATTATGCTTGCAATGCTTCCTTTGCCATTTGTAGAAAGGATAAGAAGGTAATTGCTAGGAAGTTATGGGCAAGATGCAAGGGAGATAAAACCTGCATTTGGGTCCCTAAGACAATTGTGACTAACCTTGTAGGACCCAACAAGAGTTGGGTACCTAAGACCCAAGCCTAAATTTGCCTTGCAGGTTTATGCATCCGGGGGTTCAAGCTGGATTATCGACAGCGGATGCACAAACCATATGACGGGGGAGAAGAAGATGTTCACCTCCTACGTCAAAAAGAAGGATTCCCAAGATTCAATAATATTCGGTGATGGGAACCAAGGCAAGGTAAAAGGGTTAGGTAAAATTGCTATTTCATCCGAGCACTCTATATCTAATGTGTTTTTAGTTGAGTCTCTTGGATATCATTTGTTATCTGTTAGTCAATTATGCAATATGGGATATAATTGTCTATTCACAAATGTAGATGTGTCTGTCTTTAGAAGATGTGATGGTTCACTAGCTTTTAAGGGTGTACTAGACGACAAACTTTATTTGGTTGATTTTGCAAAAGAAGAGGCCGGTCTAGATGCATGCTTAATTGCTAAGACTTGCATGGGCTGGCTGTGGCATCGCCGCTTAGCACATGTGGGGATGAAGAACCTCCACAAGCTTCTAAAGGGAGAACACGTGATAGGTCTAACTAATGTGCATTTCGAAAAAGATAGACCTTGTGCAACTTGTCAAGCAGGCAAACAGGTGGGAGGCTCTCATCACACCAAAAATGTGATGACCACATCAAGACCTTTGGAGATGCTTCATATGGACCTCTTCGGACCCGTCGCCTATCTAAGTATAGAAGGAAGTAAGTATGGTCTTGTTATAGTTGATGATTTTTCCCGCTTCACTTGGGTATTCTTTTTGCAGGATAAATCTGAAACCCAAGGGACCCTCAAGCGCTTCCTAAGGAGAGCTCAAAATGAGTTTGAGCTCAAGGTGAAAAAGATAAGGAGCGACAACGGGTCCGAATTCAAGAACCTTCAAGTGGAGGAGTATCTTGAGGAGGAAGGGATCAAGCACGAGTTCTCCGCTCCCTACACACCACAACAAAATGGTGTGGTAGAGAGAAAGAACAGGACACTCATCGATATGGCGAGGACGATGCTTGGAGAGTTCAAGACCCCCGAGCGCTTTTGGTCGGAAGCCGTAAACACGGCTTGCCACGCCATCAACGGGGTCTACCTTCACCGCCTCCTCAAGAAGACTTCGTATGAGCTGCTAACCGGTAACAAACCCAATGTGTCTTACTTTCGTGTTTTTGGGAGTAAATGCTACATTCTAGTGAAGAAGGGTAGGAATTCCAAATTTGCTCCCAAAGCCGTAGAAGGGTTTTTATTAGGTTATGATTCAAATACAAAGGCGTATAGGGTCTTCAACAAATCATCGGGTTTGGTTGAAGTCTCTAGCGACGTTGTATTTGATGAGACTAATGGCTCTCCAAGAGAGCAAGTTGTTGATCTTGATGATGCAGATGAAGAAGACGTTCCAACAGCCGCAATGCGCACCATGGCGATTGGAGATGTGAGGCCACTGGAACAAAAGGAGCAAGATCAACCTTCTTCCTCAACAATGGTGCATCCTCCAACCCAAGATGACGAACAGGTACCTCAAGTGGAGGCGTGTGATCAAGGGGGAGCACAGGATGTCCAAGTTGAAGAGGAAGAAGCACAACCGGCACCTCCAACCCTAGTTCGAGCGACGATTCAAAGGAATCATCTCGTTGACCAAATATTGGGTGATATTAGCAAGGGAGTAACTACTCGTTCGAGATTAGTTAATTTTTGTGAGCATTACTCCTTTGTCTCTTCTATTGAGCCTTTCAGGGTAGAAGAGGCCTTGCTAGATCCGGACTGGGTGTTGGCCATGCAGGAGGAGCTAAACAACTTCAAGCGTAATGAAGTTTGGACACTGGTGCCTCGTCCCAAGCAAAACGTTGTGGGAACCAAGTGGGTGTTCCGCAACAAACAGGACGAGCACAGGGTGGTGATGAGGAACAAGGCTTGACTTGTGGCAAAAGGTTATGCCCAAGTCGAAGGTTTGGACTTTGAGGAGACATTTGCTCCTGTGGCTAGGCTAGAATCAATTCGTATTTTGCTAGCATATGCCGCTCACCATTCTTTCAGGTTGTTCCAAATGGATGTGAAGAGCGCTTTCCTCAACGGGCCGATCAAGGAGGAGATGTACGTGGAGCAACCCCCTGGCTTCGAGGATGAACGGTACCCCGACCACGTGTGTAAGCTCTCTAAGGCGCTCTATGGACTTAAGCAAGCCCCAAGAGCATGGTATGAATGCCTTAGAGACTTTTTAATTGCTAATGCTTTCAAGGTTGGGAAAGCCGATCCAACTCTTTTTACTAAGACTTGCGATGGTGATCTTTTTTTGTGCCAAATTTATGTCGATGATATAATATTTGGTTCTACTAACCAAAAGTCTTGTGAAGAGTTTAGCAGGGTGATGACGCAGAAATTCGAGATGTCGATGATGGGCGAGTTGAACTACTTCCTTGGGTTCCAAGTGAAGCAACTCAAGGACGGCACCTTCATCTCCCAAACGAAGTACACGCAAGACTTGCTAAAGCGGTTTGGGATGAAGGACGCCAAGCCCGCAAAGACTCCGATGGGAACCGACGGACACACCGACCTCAACAAAGGAGGTAAGTCCGTTGATCAAAAAGCATACCGGTCAATGATAGGTTCTTTGCTTTATTTATGTGCTAGTAGACCGGATATTATGCTTAGCGTATGCATGTGTGCTAGATTTCAATCCGATCCAAGGGAGTGTCACTTGGTGGACGTGAAGCAAATTCTTAGATATTTAGTCGCTACGCCTTGCTTCGGGATCTGGTATCCAAAGGGGTCTAACTTTGACTTGATTGGATATTCAGACTCCGACTATGCTAGATGTAAGGTCGATAGGAAGAGTACATCGGGGACGTGCCAATTCTTAGGAAGGTCCCTGGTGTCATGGAACTCTAAGAAACAAACTTCCGTTGCCCTATCCACCGCTGAGACCGAGTACGTTGCCGCAGGACAGCGTTGCGCGCAACTACTTTGGATGAGGCAAACCCTCCGGGACTTTGGCTACAATCTGAGCAAAGTCCCACTCCTATGTGATAATGAGAGTGCTATCCGAATAGCGGAAAATCCTGTTGAGCACAGCCGCACAAAGCACATTGACATCCGGCATCACTTTTTGAGAGACCACCAGCAAAAGGGAGATATCGAAGTGTTTCATGTTAGCACCGAGAACCAGCTAGCCGATATCTTTACCCAGCCTTTAGATGAGAAGACCTTTTGCAGGCTGCGTAGTGAGCTAAATGTCTTAGATCAGCGGAACTTGGATTGATTTATAGCATACATGTATTTATGCCTTTGATCATGTTCCTTATGCATTTTGTTGCTTACTGTGGTGCTCAAGTTGTACAATCACTCCCCGGACCTCACAAGTCCTTTTGCAAGTGATGCACATATTTAGGGGGAGTTGTGTTACAACTTGACCCTTTCAGACTAACCGTGTGCTTGAGTTTGCTTGATTTAGTCTCAAAGGAGGTTTGAAAGGGAAAAGGTGGACTTGGACCATGAAAGACTTCCACTGCACTCCGATGAGAGGGTAACTTATTCCAAGTTCATCTCATGTACTCCTATTGCACTTGTATTCTTATCTAAAGATTTTGGTGAGGCAATGGGGTTAAAGGGCCAAGATTGATCCTGTTTTGGTGCTTGATGCCAAAGGGGGAGAAAATAAAGGCCAAAGCAATAAATGGATCAGCTACCACTTGAGAAATTTTGAAAATAGTAGAATAGAGCTTTTGGTTTGTCAAAACTCTTTTATTGTCTCTTTTGTCAAAAGTTGGCCTCTTGTGGGGAGAAGTGTTGATTATGGGAAAAAGGGGGAGTTTTTGAAATCCTTGATCAATTTCTGTTGGAACAACTCTCTTTATGTCTCTTCAAGTGTGTTTGACTTAGAGATAGGAAATTGAGGTTGATTTGCAAAAACAAACCAAGTGGTGGCAAAGTATGATCCATATATGCCAAAATTGAATCAAAACAATTTTGAGTTCTCATTTGTATTGATGTTGCACTTGTTCTAGTTGCTTTATGTTGTGTTGGCACAAATCACCAAAAAGGGGGAGATTGAAAGGGAAATGTGCCCTTGGGCCATTTCTAAGTATTTTGGTGATTGAGTGCCAACACAAGTGCTTTTGTGTTAATCTATGCAAAGTGGTGGACAAAGTGAAAATCATGTCTAAAGGTATGTTTCTAGACTTATTACATTGTTTTATGGACTAATGTATTGTGTCTAAGTGCTGGAAACAGGAAAAATCGAGTTGGAAATGAGATGGCTCTGTTCAGCCAAAGTTAGCTCGGTCTGGGTGCACCGGACTGTGTCCGGTGCGCCAGGCTGACTCTGGCGAACTTGTTGCTCTCGGGACTTCGACGGCGGTGTACGGCTATAATTCACCGGACTGTCCGGTGGTGCACCGGACTGTCCGGTGAGCCGTTCACAGGCGAACTCGTCGCTCTCGGGAGATGATTAACGGCGTACGGCTAAAATTCACCGGACTGTCCGGTGGTGCACCGGACTGTCCGGTGAGCCAACGGTCGACCGAGCCAACGGTCGGCCGCGCGATCTGCGGGGGACACGTGGCCGAGCCAATGGCTAGAAGGAGGCACCGGACTGTCCGGTGTGCACCGGACAGTGTCCGGTGCGCCAACGGCTCTCAAACCCCAACGGTCGACTTCGCCAAATAAGGAAGGATATCCGCACCGGACTGTCCGGTGCGCCAGGCGACAGAAGGCAAGATCAGCCTTCCTAGAATGCTCTCAACGACTCCTAGCTGCCTTGGGGCTATAAAAGGGACCCCTAGGCGCATGGAGAAGTACACCAAGCATACTCAAAGCATTCCTAAGCACCGAGACTTCGATTCCACGCATTTGTTTCTTCGTGATAGCATCTAGAGCTCTAGTTGAGTTTCGAACTCATTGGGTTGTGTTGCGAGCTCTTGTTGCGACTTGTGTGCGTGTTGACATTCTGATTTTGTGTCTTGTGTGCGTTGCTCATCCCTCCCTTACTCCGTGCTTCTTTGTGAACTTCAAGTGTAAGGGCGAGAGGCTCCAAGTTGTGGAGATTCCTCGCGAACGGGATTAAGAAAAGCAAAGCAAAACACCGTGGTATTCAAGTGGGTCTTTGGACCGCTTGAGAGGGGTCGATTGCAACCCTCGTTCGTTGGGACGCCACAACGTGGAGTAGGCTAGCGTTGGTCTTGGCCGAACCACAGGATAACCACCGTGCCATCTCTGTGATTGATATCTTTGTGGTTATTGTGTTTTGTTGAGACTCCTCTCTAGCCACTTGGCGATTATTGTGCTAACGCTTAACCAAGTTTTTGTGGCTTAAGTTTCAAGTTTTTCAGGATCACCTATTCACCCCCCTCTTGGTGCTCTCAGAAAGACTGTAGAGTCAGATTTGATATATGTGTGTGATTTCTATAGATGTCTGAGAACAGGCGCAGAGGTGCGAGGCGTGCTCAGCCAGAATAGCAGGCACCCCAAGAGGAGGTCGCCCCGCAGCAGCATTTGCCACCGCCACCACCGATGATCATTGAACAAATGTTCCAAATGCAGACCCAAGCAGTTCAGGCAATTGGACAGACCTTAGCAGCAATGCAGCAAGTGCAGCAGCAGCCACCCCCGCCTCAGCCTCCAGTGCAAGTCTAGATGCCACAAGTGCCTAGAGACAAGCGAGCAGAATTCATGAGGGGCCATCCCCTAGTCTTTGCCCACTCTGCTGATCCCATGGACGCCGAAGATTAGCTGCATACCGTGGTGCGTGAGTTGCACACTACCTAGTGCAACGACTGTGAGAAGGTGTTGTATGGTCCCCGACAGCTGAGGGGAGTAGCCTAGTCTTGGTGGGAGTCTTACCTCGCCACCCATGCCAACCCTGAAGCCATCACTTGGGAAGAATTCAGGGACAACTTCCGTAGCTACCATGTGCCCAAGGGACTGATGATAGTGAGGAAGGAGGAGTTTCTCGCCCTGAAGCAAGGTCCCCTGTCCGTCAGTGAGTATAGGGATAAGTTTCTACAGCTGTCACGATATGCCCTAGAGGATGTCAACACGGATGCCAAGAGGCAGTACCGCTTCCTGAGAGGATTGGTTGATCCCCTCCATTACCAGCTGATGAACCACACTTTCCCTACCTTCTAGCATCTGATCGACAGAGCAATCATGACTGAAAGGAAGCGTTGGGAGATGGAGGACAGGAAACACAAGATTGGTGGATCTCAGGCCGGGAGTAGCAGCCGTCCTAGCTACTCAGGCAACCCACCTCAACCATTCAAGCAAGGTCACCAGCACCAGCACTAGCATCAGCGTCAGAACCAGTAGCAGCAGTACCAGAGGCAGTTTTCTCAGCAGCAGTAGTAGTACCGTCAAAATAACCAGCAGGGAGGAAACCAATACCAGCGTCAGAGCAACCAAGCAAGCCGTCTTCTTGCCCCAGCAACCAACCAGAACAACCAAGCAGCGCCAGCGCAAGGAGGAAGTCGTGCATGTTTCCACTATGGGGAACAAGGCCATTGGGCAAATCATTGCCCAAAGAAAGCAGCTCAGCAGCAGCCAGCTCCAATGTCCCAGTCAGACAGAATGCAATGGAGCAAGGAGGCAACAACCGTGGGCAACCTCGTGTCCAGTATGGAAAGGTGAACCACTCGGAGGCCGACACAGTCCAGGAGACTCCAGGAGTGGCACTAGGTACGTTTTGAGTCGAGTACCATTCTGCAAATGTCTTATTTGATAGTGGAGCAACACATTCTTTTGTGACTGCATCATGTGTAGAATCACATAATATACAAGTAGCACCCATGTATCCACCTATGAGGGTTAGTTCAGTTGGTGGAAGAACCCAAACAGATAGATTTTGCCCTAGTGCAAGAGTTCAAATAAGGGGGATAGAGTTCCCCGCTTATCTAATAGTTATGGGTAACCAGGATACAACTATAGATGTCATCCTAGGGATGAATTGGCTAACCAAGTACCAAGCTAGTCATAGCTGTGACAAGAGAACAGTGAAGTTAGTATCCCTATCAGGAGAAGTGTTAGTAGAGTTGGTCTTGTCTGGACCCAGGAAAGGGAGTTGTCACCAAGTCACCTCCTGTATTGAGGAGATTAAACCATCAGAGGCTATCAATGTAGTATCAGAATTCCCAGATGTGTTTCCCGAGTAGTTACCGGGTATGCCACCTGAAAGGAAGGTTCAATTCGCCATAGAGCTTATACCAGGCACCGCCCCTATTTCTAAGAGAGCCTATCGAGTGTCCGGACCAGAGTTGGTGGAACTCAAGAAGCAGATTTATGAGTTGTCGGAGAAGGGCTACATCAGACCGAGTACCTCGCCTTGGGCAGCCCCAGTGCTATTTGTGGAGAAGAAGGATGGCACGAAGAGGATGTGCATCGATTACCGAGCTTTGAATGAAGTCACTATCAAGAACAAGTACCCCCTGCCCAGAATTGAAGATTTATTCGATCAATTGAGAGGAGCCAGTGTGTTCTTGAAGATAGATCTGAGGTCAGGCTATCATCAGCTTAGAATCCGACCCTCAGATATACCGAAGACAACATTCATCACGAAGTATGGACTATATGAGTTCACGGTCATGTCATTTGGTTTGACGAATGCGCCAGCCTACTTCATGTACTTAATGAATAGTGTGTTCATGGACTACCTCGACAAGTTCGTAGTAGTGTTCATTGATGACATTTACTCTTGTGCTTACTTCATTGATGACATTCTAATAGTGTGATCTTCTAAAACCGGGTGTGACATCATGAGAGGAATAAATGGCTTCATAAACATTTCCCTTTTCATTTTCTATTTTATGTTCTTATTTAAATTTGAAGATCACGTTTATGGTTCTCATAAAATACATCACCAAAACTACAATCAAGAGATTGACCTTTCTTTATCTATTTATTGGTCATTTAACTAATTTAGTATTCTCAATTGATTAAGAAAAGAAAATGCCCTACTAAATTCCAAAGGATTCGAAAATTTCTAGAAACACTATCACCAATATACTTATTTCTTTATTTTATTATTATATTTTTTTCTACCAATTTTGGGCTTTCACTTATTATCAATGTGAAAAAGGTCAAAAAGGAAAGTATTACTCACTGTCCACCATTATTGCCCCATTGCTATATGCATATATTGTTGATGCCAATAACCCAAAGTACAACTGATTAATGATTACAACTGTCAGATCATGTACAAGTATTGAGTGGATGTATTACTGAGGGTATGCGCTTGATACATAGGCCATGTTTATTACAAATATTCTGAATTTATTGCTGCTATATACAAACAGACTAAGCACTAACACAAAAATAAAAATTCTATATGGAAAACCAAATATAATGAATGATTATTACTGGACATTTTTTGCTGTTGTTACTCAGATTTGCTGTTGTTACTTATGTTAAGTAATAACCAAACACTGTAAAAAAATAAAAATGCTCAAGATTATATGAAAAACAAAAAAATGTGTGACGAACAAACTCACCGATTGTGCTGAACCGAACAATGCTTCAAAAAAATCTGGTTCGATTGAAAGCACATCTGTTCGGGAAACATCCAGGCGTTAGAAAAAAAATACACAGGAGATTTGGTAAAATCGTTGATCGAAAAACATAACTGGGACGAAATCGATCGAAAACCCTATGCCCGCTACTACGGCTCTCCTCAATTGAATTAGGCGCAATCTGTAGTGTAACACCCCAAAATACAATATTGGTATTTAGGAAAAAAATTTCTCTAAAAAGTTTAAACATTTAAAATGTCCTTCTAACAAGTTATGAATTGGAGCTAATTTTCCTAAAGCTAAATAAAGGGGGGAATATAAAATACCGGTTCATTGTAAATGGACATCTAATCCAGACCCTATATTGGTGATACAGTGGCCAGAACACACCTCATACCCCTTCGGCCAAGGCAACATTTCAAAAGAGACCCTCCACTTTTCCAAAACTAACCCGCAGTCTATCCCTATATTAAGATCATTACATAATGGTCCAAACATTTGTAAAAGTAACTCTGCGCTTTTATAAAATTGTGGCCGCAGTCCACAGGGTATTAAATCCTATAAAATACAATAGAGATAATGATTTTAATATAAAAATAATTTCAGAATCCTATTAAATTCATAATTAATTTATTTTAACTCCTTTTCGATCCATTCCTGTCGGCGTTCCGAGACCGGGGGGGTCCCTGAGCCGACGAGTGAATGTTGCCGCGTGCCCCAGCCCAGATGGGTCGAGCGCGAGGGCGAGCGCGAAGGGGGGAGAGCGAGGCGGCCGGAGACCGGCGTGAGAGAGGTGGGAATCCCGCAGCCTTCGTGTTCGTCCCGCGCCCAGGTCGGGTGCGCTTGCAGTAGGGGGTTACAAGCGTCCACGCGGGAGAGGGAGCGAGCGGCTCCGAGCGAGCGCGTGTCTCGTCCTCGTCCCCGCGCGGCCAACCCTCTCTAAGAGGGCCCTGGTCCTCCCTTTTATAGGCGTAAGGAGAGGATCTAGGTGTACAATGGGGGGTGTAGCAGAGTGCTACGTGTCTAGCGGAGGTGAGCTAGCGCCCTAGGTACATGCCGTTGTGGCAGCCGGAGAGATCTTGGCACCCAGCTGGTGTGATGTCGTGGCCGTCGGAGGAGCGATGGAGCTTGGCGGAGGGACAGCTGTCGGAGCGGTTGAGTCCTTGCTGACGTCCTCTTGCTTCCGTAAGGGGGCTGAGAGCCGCCGCCGTCACAGAGCATGTGGGGCGCCATCATTGCCTATCTGGCGGAGCGAGCCAGATGGGACGCCGGTCTTGTTCCCTGCGGCCCGAGTCAGCTCGGGGTAGGGTGATGATGGCGCCTCCTGTTGACGTGGCTGGTCTGCGCCCTAGGTTGGGCGATGTGGAAGCTCCTCCGAAGCCGAGGTCGAGTCCGAGCCCCCGGGTCGGGCGAGGCGGAGATTGCCGGCTGGTGCCGGGGCGGAGTCCGAGCCCTGGGGTCGGGCGAAGCGGAGTTCGTCGTCTTCTGGGGCCGAGCCCAAGTCCGAGCCCTGGGTCGGGCGAGGCGGAGATCGTCGTCTGCTGGGGCCGAGCCCAAGTCCGAGCCCTGGGCGAGGCGGAGATCGTCGTCTTATGGGGCCGAGCCCAAGTCTGAGCCCTGGGTCGGGCGGAGTTCGCCGTCTTCCGGGACTTAGCCCGAGTCCGAGCCCTGGGTCGGGCGGAGTTCGCCGTCTTCCGGGACTTAGCCCGAGTCCGAGCCCTGGGTCGGGCGGAGCGGAGTTTCCTATGGTGCCTTCGGCAGGGCCTGACTGCCTGTCAGTCTTACTCTGTCAAGTGGCACTGCAGTCGGAGTGGCGCAGGCGGCGCTGTCCTTCTGTCAGGCCGGTCAGTGGAGCGGCGAAGTGACGGCGGTCACTTCGGCTCTGCCGGCTGGGGGGCGCGCGTCAGGATAAGGATGTCAGGCCACCTTTGCATTAAATGCTCCTGCGACTTGGTCGGTCGGTGCGGCGATTTGGTCAGGGTTGCTTCTTAGCGAAGGCAGGGCCTCGGGCGAGCCGGAAATATGTTCGCCGCTGAAGGGGGGCCTCGGGCGAGACGGAAATCCTCCAGGGTCGGCTGCCCTTGTCCGAGGCTAGGCTCGGGCGAGGCGTGATCGTGTCCCTCGAATGGACTGATCCCTGACTTAATCGCACCCATCAGGCCTTTGCAGCTTTGTGCTGATGGGGGTTACCAGCTGAGAATTAGGAGCCTTGGGGGTACCCCTAATTATGGTCCCCGACAATTCCAGTTGCATTAAATTCATATTAATATTGTTATCATCTAGTAACTTTTATTTGTTATGAAACATAGGATACAATTTTGCACTTAGCTTGTTTATTATCTAACATCTAAACCTTCGGAAAAACATAGCTGCATAACCGTAACTCCGAATTTAGTGGTTCTCAAACCTACGATCTCTTTATGACGCGTAGAATATTATTATGCAGTTTGTACTTATGTTTGGTGTGATGTTAATTTTACCTATACCATGTTTGTTTGTATTACTACAAATAGCAGTGAGGTCACGAGAATCTGAAGATCATCCTGGTGCCTGGAATCTTGATCACTCCTTTTTACCTAATAATGTTCACTGTTAATCACTGTGACATGCTCAGGTTAATTTGATGGGACCTAATAGGTTTCCCTAGCATTGTTTATCCGTCACCTTGCAAGAAGATGAATTATTGGGTAGTTTTGCTATTGCTCTACTTGGTTTTGGGAAACTAATGTTTCATTATGATCATGTTCCAATTATATTGTTGTTTAATTATTGTTCATGATAAGATCGTATTGTCAATTGGAACATGGAGCGACCACCTGGGAAAACAGTGCTACCACAAGGGTGGTATGGGACGCCCTTGGCTGACTAATTAGAAAAGCTACTGGAGGACTATCTTACCCAAAAGGGGCAAGGGCAGTAGGGGAGTGGTCGGTGTAGGGAGGTTCTTGGGCTGATTTTGCTGCAATGGCGGTCAGACGAGGGATCCCTGTATTGGGGCTTTCTAGAAACTGTAGCAGGTTTTCTAAAGCTAGTGAAACTTTGTAAAGGCCTCATAGTGCTACCCTGCCTCGCTTCCTTGGTAGAGGTGTATGGGGCCCGATAAATCTCGTGGCAAATGGGTAACACGACTTGTGGGTAAAGATGTGCAACCTCTGTAGAGTGTAAAATTGGTATATCAGCCGTGCTCACGGTCATGAGCAGCTCGGACCCTCACATGAGTAATGTATGGAATTAAACTCGATTTGTCATATGCATTGCATCGCGGGGTGTTGTTATTAATCTTGATCTCTTATTTAATTGGGTTGGTATCTACTTATACTTAGTAACTGCTAATAAACATTTGACCAACTTAAAAAGGAATGTTCAGCTTTAACCATCCTCATTGGTAAGCCTTACACTTCACATGAGCTCCCACCTTTGGTGAGTTCATGCACATTATTCCCCACAACTTATTGAGCGATGAATGTATGTGAGCTCACCCTTGCTGTCTCACACCCCACAGGTCAAGAACAGGTACCGCACAATGTGGCGCATGGAGGATGTTGTGTTGAGTTCGCGAGAGGTCTAGGCCATCGTCTCCCAGTAAACTTTGGGTTGCTGGATCGTTGTCTTCATATGATGTAATTATTTAACTATTTTCTATAGAACTCTATTATATATTAATATTATGAAATTCGTTTCTGTACCATGAGTCATCATATGTGTAAGACATGGTCCTAGCACACGTGGTGATTATGTTCGCGCCCGGTTCCCTCGAAACCCGGGTGTGACATGTAGCGCGATGCATGTGCTTGAACAACTAAATAACCCCAGGAAAAAGGATCCATACTCTCGCGAGCACTAATTGCAACCGATGGTTTTGCAAACCCTAGCAAAATCTTAGGGCGATCGCGCGGTGGGACAAAAATTCGAAAAAGCGGAACCCCTGGTGAGTGCGACGGAGATGAGGAGGCAGGTAGAAAGTAAAAATGTGATTTGGTGGGCCGGTTAGATCGGATACGATTGGATCCATGCGGTCCATGCGATGAGTATGTCGGTCAGGCGTTGAATGGTTGTGTTCGGGCTCGATCGGTGCGGATGGACTCGATCGGTACGGTTCGGATGAAGCTTCACCGATATATAATATATGTTTATATACACACATGCGCGCGGTAGTTCTATTTGACACCAGGGTGCCCCTTTATAAAGAGTTCGGACAGAACCAACCCGACGAATTTCCTCCTCCTTAGCGTGCTGACCCTAATAAATATAATGACTGACCATGATAAAAAATATAATGACTCGCCTTGATAATTGCAATGTCTGACCATGATAAAAGTACAATGACTTACCCTAATAAATATAATTACTGGCCTTTGATAAAAAATACAAGGACTGCACATGATAAATACAATGACTGACGTTGATAAAATACAAAGACTTACTCTAATAGAAGTAAAATGTCTGACTGATAAAATGCAATGACTAACCCTAATAAAAATACTATGGCTGATCCTAATAACTACAATGACCTTGATAAAATATAATGACTAACCCTGATAAAAATATAATTATTGAGTCTAATAAAATATAATGACTAACCCTAACAAAAATACAATGAGTGACCTTGATAACTATAAATGTCTGACCCCGATAAAATATAATAATAGACCCGAATAAAAATACAAACTGACTCTAATAACATAAAAGGGAAGGGGAAGAACGTGAGGTTGATTTGCAATAAATTGATGAGAAAGTTTGGAACATTTCGATTGGCTGCTGGGCTCACTCGGTTGGGAGGCTGGATGCTAAATAGTTATTTGGCACCTAGAGAGCCACACACACATATGAAAAATATATGCGATATATGTTATACTGTACTGTATTCTACTCTCTCTGTCCTAAATTAAATTTCGTTTTATTCTTTTAGTAGATTCATATAGTAATTAATGTATATGTTCTTATCATTTATATGGATATAGATATAAAATCTAGAGTTAAAACTAAAGCTATTTTAGAATTATTTTAGAATGGAGTGAGCAGATTACAATCGGTTTCGGATCGCGGCATCACACGAACCCACTGTGTATAGGCACTGGCCGGTGAGGTAACAGTGATGGAGAGAGATGCCTCACAGCTAGCTACTTGCATTGGTGACTACTATTATTCTTTGTCTTCTCATTTGCATCGATGCTTGCTTTAATTTTTTTTTTTAGATTCCGAAACCACATCAGGATGTACTACGTGAAGATCAGGGTAAGCCGGACAAAGGTGTGGCTTGTTGGGCGCCAGATTGCAACAAGCAATGTGAGCTAGCAATTCCCCTCTGCATATGCATGGTAGGTAGGGCTCACAATGGAATCGCTTTTGTTTTGACTTTTATATTTGCGTTTTTTTATATATGCAATATCAATGTATATTTATTGATTCTATTCTTGTGCATGCAACGACCGGTTACTGAAGAGGCAGTGATAGCCAAGTGGTACATATACTCCGATTGCTGTACATGTCTCATCCATGCCATGCTTCGCTCCGTTGCTCCGAAGAACATGATGCATGGAGAGTTAATTGAGTTTATAATTAAGCATATTATCAATAGATTCAATGTTTCCCAGACTCTGACCATAAACCACGGGGCTTCTTTTATGTCAAAGAAGGTACGTGAGTTTGCTGAATCATATAGAATTAAATTGCTCAATTCATCTCCATATTATGCTCAGTCCAATGGAAATGCTGAGTCTAGTAATAGGACATTTATTAGTCTGGTAAAAAAAATCTGATCATTCTAAGCATTGAGATAACATTTTGTTTGAAGCTTTATGGGATCATATAATATCTAAACACCGTGCTACCAAAATATCTGCATTTGAGCTTGTTTATGGGCAGGAAGCAGTGTTTCCTGTAGAGATAAGCTTAAATGATGTCAGATTCGCCAGACAAAATGATCTAACTGTCGGTGATTATTATAATTCAATGATGGATAATATTGATGAAGTGATCGACAAGAGAGTGATAGCTTTAGGAGAAATATAAAAGGACAAGATCATGATCGCCAAAGCTTACAAAAGAAAGTTAAGGCTAAGTCATTCCAGGTAGGAGACCTAGTATGAAAGACCATCTTGCCACTAAGGAGGAGAGACCAGAAGTTTGAGAAGTGGTCGCCAAGCTAGGAAGGCCCTTACAAAATCATGCAGGTAATATCCGGTAACGCCTAGTTATTGTAAACATTACAAGGCAAAGACTTGCCCAAGGCACTAAACAGGTGTTTCCTCAAGCAGTACCATCCTAGTATGTGGCAAGATGCCTAAGAAAACCGAAGTGATCATATTGAGTTAGTTCTAGCCTGTGTCAGTGCTTTTGGTTCGCTCAGCTCCACCAAAAGGCAGGGGGCATATGTTGAGCACCAAAAATGACCGTGCGGATGGTCTGGCCTTAAGGCCAGACGGTGCGCGGTCTGGATTGTCCGTCATAGCGGCATGGATCATCTGCGCGTGCAAGAATCAGTTAGGGTTCTGGATTTCTAGCAGGATTTGTTAGCTAAACCTGTGGGATTAACTCGAGAACCGACTTCTAGAGGATCCAGACCTCCCCCTTTTTATATATGAAGGGCTACGACCGATTGAATCCCCAATAATCGATCAATCAATCAATATACATCTAGTTCTTTACATTTTGCCCTAGGAGTAGGCAATAACTTAGATTTCTCTCTCTAATCTTCACCTCTCTCTGGCTCTACGTTGTTTAGAGGCGTCTTAGGTGGCCCGCCGATCCCAAGACAAACCCTAAGATCTCTCCTCCCCGACGGGGTCCCTCCCAGGAGCGAGATCCAGGCGCCGTCGGCAAACTCTGTCGTCCCTACGCATGCGTGGACCATTCGACCACCAGGCGTGGATTGTTCGGCTTGTTAGGTAGGAACCCTAGCCTCCGCACCAAGTTGCAGACCATCCGGCCCCTAGATGCGGACCGTTCGCGCCTCCGCATGGAGCACCGTCGCCGGTTCTCATCACTGTGATTGGCGCCTAGATCAGCGCTAACACACTTTTTGGCAACTCCGCTGGGGACATCGCGGGAAGACCTATCAGATCAGCCATCAATGGCCAGTTCAAAAGATAGCTCTGATCTCTCCCCCAACAACATCATTGATCCGACTTGGGAAACCTTGTCGGCCGAAGAACAGCTGGAATTCGAGGAGCACCAAGAGTAGCTGATTAAGGAAGCAAAAGCGAAGTTCCTGGCCAACTTCAAAGTGGACAGGAACAACAAGGTTGTTCGGCAACGGGCGACTGATCTAGCTTTGCTCTGACCTACTGCAGCTACCTCAAAGGTAAGTAAAACAAATGAAATCCAATCTCTTAGAGCTTACATAGATGAACAGCGAGACCAAATGCAACAAATTATAGGGGTTATACAAAATGATTATAAAAGGCTAGTGCATGCGTTTGATAAATCTACCGTCACAAACTTTCCCTCGCACGAGGTTGAATCGGAGGAATATGTGTGATTCATCAGCTACATGGTGTCATGAACAATCAAAACCCCTTTACGGAATGCCGATAGACATGTACCCTGGACAAACACAGCCTCCTACACAAATTGGTGGTAAATCCGCCGATCTGCGCATGGCCGAACCGTCCCCACGTGAGCGTGGACCGTCCAAGCCAGCAACGGCCGATCCTGTTTTTAGAAACGAATTACCGAGACCACCACGTACTATGCAAACCCTAAACGACCCATTCGGACTATCTGCGCTAGAAGTCCGAATAAATTACCGGGCAGTCCGACCATATGGCCTGATAGTCCGCGCACGCAGCCGGACGGTGTGCATATCTAATCATACGTATTATCACAGAGTACGTATTATCCAAATCTGCATCCATCCCAGCTAAACTTCCCATCACATCCTACAGCGCCCCAACACCGTAATATAACATCAAAAACCGTGGGGTGAGTACTTTCCAGCCTCTCCTAGAAGACCGGAAAGGAATGACAAGTCCTATGAGCCGCATAGAGCAGGTATTGATGCCCCACAACACCCAAGCCAATGGGGAGGAAGACAACATACTAATATCCAAACAACCACACCCATGTTGGACCAGAGAGCCAGTGGACTCCCACCGGCTGCTATTGATATAGCGAGGGAAGAGATAGCCGGAGCGTTCCGAGATAAGCTCGGAGGTAGCATAATCCCTGGGGGTAGTCATATCGAAGACCTTATGATAGCTGATTTGATTATCACCCATACCCACAAGGAACTAGGATACCCAAATTTGCGAAGTTTTTGGGTGACCAAGGGAAGAGCACGCCCGATCACATAGGCCAGTTCTTAGCACAATTAGAAGAATTGGCCGACACAGAGGCGTTCCATATTCGTTTATTTTCATTACATTTAACAGGAACCGCATTCGCATGGTATGCCACACTACCTCCTAATTCTATTTTTCGTGGGGGGGAATTAGAACAAAAATTCCATGATCATTTGTTCTCCATTGTCTACGAGTTAGATTTGGTAGACTTAGTGGCCCTACGACAAGGGAAAGATAAATCAGTTAATGGTTACATCCGGAGGTTCCGGGATACAAGAAACCGATGTTTCCAAATTCAGTTGGCAGAGAAATAGCTAGCATGATTAGCCTTTAATGGATTGCGCTATTATTTAAAAGAAAGACTAGAAGGCATCCAGTTTTTTACGCTAGCACAGTTACACCAAAGAGCTTTAGCTTGTGAAAGCCGAAGCAAAGAAACTGCTAAAACAATTCGTCACAATGTCCATCTAGTAGAATGCGACCAGAGTAGCTCGAACGACGAATCAAAAGAAGTATACACTGCTGAAATGGTTTGGCCAAAGCAGGCCAAGTCTTCAGCATGTTCCTCCTTGCAGCCGGTTCAAAAGAAATGGGCAGAGGAGGTTAAGTTTACATTTAATGTTGGCAAATGTGATAAAATATTCGACGAGTTATTATAAAATGGCAACATTAAAATAAATCATACTGTTCCATCTGTCGACTAACTCAAGCGTCGCACATACTGCAAGTGGCACAACTCATTTTCTCATGCCACTAATGATCGTAATGTGTTTCGACGATAGATCCAATCGGCCATTAACGAGGGACAATTAAAATTTCAGGAAATGCAGGTGGACACGGAGCCCTTCCCAATAAATATGATCAACTTTGATGGTAAAAAGTCCTGATTCGGCCCAGCGCGTCCGATAAGGACAAAGGCAAGGAGGTCATCATCGGTGATGCACGGGAGGCCGATGAAAATGCTAAAAACTCTTGTAGGAAAGTGGTGGCAGAAAGGACTCCTGAGAAAGGGGAGACTCTGAAGGTTACCATCACTACCTCCAACATCGGGGGCAGGCGTAGGCCCTTGTTTTGCGCATTGCGGACGGTATAACGCTTAGACACGGACGGTCTGAGACATCATCGGATAGTCCAGATCATTCAAGCGGACGGTCCGACAATACCCAGGAGCAATGACGACCGTGTACCTTCTAGCCTCAACGACCAAAAATAGGTACGTGGAAAACTAACACATTCAAGGCAGCTGGTCAACTGGTCAAATCGGGCCCGACCTTTGATCAATTGTTATCTAAATATGTGAAAAAGAAGGCCGACCCAAGTGACCGGCCACCAAAGTGACCTCGCTCACCTACACAGGAGCGATAGCAGGTAAGACCGATTGGCCCCCACCAAAGCGACCTCGCTCACCTACACAGGAGCGATAGAAGGTAAGACCGATTGGACTATCTCACCAATCAAAAAGGTTTGTAGGTTATAATATCCAATTAAGACCAAACATGCCTACATGGACACCTCCACCCCCATACCCACCAATGCCATGTCAATATGCGTACATACCACCGCCCTATGTCCCGAATCAAATGTAGAGCATGCCACCATATCCATTTGGGATGCCACAATACCCCGCTTGGGGGCACCCCAAACATCTGTATTTGACAAGTTGGCACCTTCAGTACAAGACCGATTAAGTGCCCCTCAATTCGGTCACCAGGCATATGTCTAGCAAGATTGCTAGACTACTCGACCTTAAAGGTCGACCAATCTGGCAGGGGGCATATATCTACAGCCACCAAAAGGACGACAAATGGGGACATCATCAAAATAGGCACAACAGATGTCGTCATACAGGGAAATAACGAAGGGCCGATGATTTTTGGTAAATCACCCAATACAAGCAAGGAGGAAGACACGGCTTCCAACAAAATAGCCGACCCAAAATACTTCATGCCCCGATGGTGCCCATCGGGACTAACACGGTCTAAAAGCAAAAATTGCAACGCTTGAGAGCAAAGGAGAATAAGGAAAAAGAAGCAGAAAAAATATTTAATGATACACATCCTCAGTACCTGCCATCGCAAAAGAGGTGGAGGCCAACGTCCGTCGAAGTAAATCAAACGGCCACGAAGATAGAAAACAAGACAGCAGCTTTGCAGCTCTTTGCAGGTATATCGAACAGTCCGGTTATAAAAGCCAGACCGTCCGCAGATGTTGCAGATCTTCTGTCAGTACCATCCGCTCTACGCCAGAACACCTCCGACGACGCACAAACACTTACGGAGGAGGAGGACCTGCTGGGAGAGGACTTGGTCGACTATGAAGCCACGCCAAAACGCTCAGGTATGGACGTAAATGTTATCATGTTCTCAGCCGATTGTACTATTATTGGTGATGATGAACCTGTCGTTGCTCAATTTGATTTTGGTCCTAAAGAGGCCGCCTTCACTAAGCCAAAAGAATCGGTCAATCATTTAAAGCCTCTCTTAGTGCGCGGTCATATCAATGGAACACCGATTGCTAAGATGTTGGTAGATGGAGGGGCGACCGTGAATTTAATGCGTTACTCATTGTACAGAAAATTAGAAAAGCAAGATGATGAACTAGTCAAGACCAATATGGCGCTCAGTGGTGTTGGGACTGACAGTTCGATCAAAGCCAAGGGAGTCACGTCCATTGAGTTAACCATCAGGACCAAGACCCTTGCTGCTGCATTCTTCGTCACTGATATAGAAGGAAATTAATAGTCTAATCTTAGGCAGAGATTGGATTCATGCTAATCAATATGTACCTTCTACTTTACATCAAATGTTGTTACAATGAGTAGGAGATGAGTAGAACAAGTACATGCTGATGCATCGACCTGCATCACCATGGTCGAGGCCCTTGTGCTCTAGACCTATGAGACTGCTACGTGTCTCAAAGGAGTTGACTTTTCTGATTATTAGTTCATAAGTATAAATAGGAAAGGCTTTATGCTTGTAATGCTAGAGCCAATGAAGAATCGGATAATTCCTAAACAAGGTTTAAATAATCAGTACACCCATAAGGAACATGTCCTAGGTCGCAAACAGTCCGGTCCCCAAGGACAGACGGTCTGAAGAAAGGCAAAGGACGTGAACAGTCTAGCCCCTTAAGCCGGACAGTTCGGTCTTTTTAGGACAATCTGTCCCTTAGGGCCAGACAGTTTGGCTGCTGCCAGAAAGTGCTACAACACGGGTCTAGTGTCGCGGACGGTCCGGCCTTCGAGGTCGGACGGTCCACAGCCGCACAGAGAGCGCCTAATTCCTCTGAAGGAGGAAAAATAGAGGAATTTAAGGATCTTGATAAATTAGGATAGGGGTTTACATCGGCTAATCCTATGGAGGAGATCGACATAGGAGATGGTAAAACTCCAAGGCTGACTTTTGTAAACAGGACCCTGGAGGTCGATCCTAGAGATGAAATGATCGGTCTATTAAAAGAATATTCTGATTGCTTTGCTTGGAATTACAATGAGATGCCAAGAGATAGTAGAACATTGGTTGCCTATTAAGTTCAGTTTCAGGCCTTTCAAGCAGAGGCCAAGATCATTTCATCCAGACTTACTCCCACGGATAAAGGATGAAATCCACTGGCATTTAGAAGCTAATTTTATTAGCCCTTGCAGATATATAGAGTGGGTCTCCAATATTGTGCCGCTGGAAAAGAAAGAATCAGGTAAGCTTAAAGTGTACATTGATTTCCGCAATTTAAATAGAGCATCTCCTAAGGATGAATATCCTATGCCTATAGCCGACATGTTGATTAACAATGCATCAGGAAATAAAATTATTAGCTTTCTTGATGGTAATGCCAGATATAAACAGATCTTTATGGCCAAAGAAGATGTGTCTAAAACGACCTTTATATGTCCAGGCTTCATTGGTTTATTTGAGTGGGTTGTCATGACGTTTGGTCTAAAAAATGCTGCTGCTACTTATCAAAGGGCTATGAATTTGATCTTTCACGAACTGTTGGGAGACAATGTGGAAGTTTATATCGATGATATTATAGTCAAATCGGCTGAGTTTGGTTCTCATATAGGTGATTTGCGCAAAGCCTTTGATAAAATGCGTTGGTACGGCCTAAAAATGAACACGCGTAAATGTGCTTTTGGGGTGTTGGTTGGTAAGTTCTTAGGATTTATTATTCATGAACATGGTATAGAAATAGATCTTGACCGAATTATGTCCATTCGTAATGTAGGAGCTCCAACCTATAAGCTGTAGATGCAGAAGTTCCTCGGCAAGGTAAATTATTTACGAAGGTTTATTTCTAACCTAGCTGGGAAGGTTGATGCCTTCACTACTATCTTCGACTTAAAAATGATGCCAAATTTACCTAGGGGGTAGAACAACAGGAAGCATTTGATCTTATTAGAAAGTACTTGTCTTTGGCTCCCATATTAAAAGCACCACAAACAGGAGTGTCATTCAGGTTATACATTGCAGCCAAAGAAAAAGTTATTGGAGCTATTCTGACACAAGAAACTGAAGGAAAGGAGCAAGTGGCAACCTACCTAAGTCGGAGGCTGGTGGATGTTGAAACAAGGTACACTTTCATTGAGAAGTTATGCTTATGCCTGTTTTATGCATGTACTAAGTGTAGGAGTTATTTATTATCTAGTCATTGCACCATTTCTGGTCAAACCAATGTGATTAAATACATGTTGCAAAACCCGATCATGAGTGTTAGAATTGGTAAATGGGCTTATTCACTTATAGAATATGACCTGGCCTACGAACCATTAAAATCTATGAAAGGCCAGGTCGTAGCAGATTTTATTGTAGAACATCGGGTTGATGATACTCATAAACTAGATATATCACATCTCACTATTACTCCCTGGACTTGTATTTTGATGGATCAGTTTGCAATGAAGGACAAGGAATTGACATCGTGCTTGTTTCGCCAAGTAACGCCTCCTTAGACTTCTCTAGCCGATTAAAAACTTATTGCACTAATAATCAAACCGAATATGGGGCCCTCTTATTTGGCTTGGAGTTTCTAAATTGTATGGAAGTAAAACATGTGAAGGCATTTAGTGATTCTTAGAAGAGTATAAATGTTTAGATGGTACTCTAAATAGTTACATTGAAAAATATTGGGGCATAATTCATTCTTTTTACGAATTCAGCATTCGACACATATCTAGGGTTGAGAATTGAAGAGCTAACAATTTGGCGCAAGATGCATCATGTTATCGGATAAAGCGAGGAAAATTTCATAGCACCGAAAATCTGATAACCGGTGTCGCGCTAGATCCCTAGGTCGCAGACCATCTGGGCTGCCAGCACGGGTCGTCCGCAGCAGGTTTGGACCGTCCGGGTATGGGTTCCAGACCGTCCAACGTTGCTAGGAAAGTTCTCCTGATCGATTCGGCTGATAACAAAGATGATGCAATTGATTGGAGGATACCTATAATTGATTACCTACGAAATCCTAGTGTTAGAATGAATAGGAACGTTCAGCGTACAACTTTCAAGTATGTTTTAATGAGTGATGAACTCTACCGCCGAATGGTCAACGACGTCCTGCATAAATGCTTGGGCCCAGGTGATGCTATATTAGCCATGACCGAAGTGCATGAGGGGATTTGTGATACTCATCAATCGGCTCCGAAGATGAAGTGGTTACTGCGAAGATCTGGCTTCTATTGGTCTAACATGATAGCTGATTGTTTCAAGTATTACATAGGATGCCAAGTATGTTAGAAATTCGGCGACTTACAGTTGGTCCCTATAGCCGAATTACATTCTATCATTAAACCTTGGCCTTTCAGGGGATGGGGATTAGACTTTACAGAAGAGATTCATCCTTCATCATCAAAAGGGCATCAGTTCGTGTTAGTCGCCACAGACTATTTTACCAAATGGACTAAAGTCGTTGCTCTGAAGAACATGACGCATATAGAGGTAATTGAGTTCATAACTGAATATATTATTCATAAATTTGGCACTCCCCAGACTCTAACCATGGACCAAAGGGCTTCTTTTATGTCAAAGGAGGTACGTGAGTTTGCTGAATCATATAGAATTAAATTGTTGAATTCATCTCCATATTATGCTCAGGCCAATGGTCATGCCGAGTCTAATAATAGGACATTGATTAGCTTGGTAAAAAAGAAGATATCTGACCCTCCTAAGCGTCAACACACAGAACAGAAGGGGACGAGAAGATTCCAGAAGGTTGGTTGACGTGACGCGACAAAGGAAAAGTCGATAATAACCTTACAAGATTTGTAGTTTACATGTATAGGATATGTCGACATGTATGTAATTTCACACGAAGTTATATCTTATCACTATAAATAAAGCATAGTGCCATACATAAGGACACCTTTTAAAGTCAGTGAGGGAGACCAATCGCTCATACTTTAAAGCTATTATGTCCTTATATTTGTATCTAACTTCGTAAGACCGAAGGTAAACGAGTAAATGTCTATTGCAACATGTAACTCAGAAAAAAAGAATTGAGTGATTCTGATTGAATTAATTTATGGAATTGTCATTATTCTTTTATACCTTCTCCGTTTTTTAACCTTTAATGGTTAATAAATGGGAGGAGGAAGAATCTTCTTATTTGTGTAGCCTTGTTTTCGATCTCTTTCAGGAATAAAAAAATGAGTGAACAACATGTACTAAAGATATTTCGATTTGCACCTAGAACTTTCGTTTTCCTGCCCAAATGTCTTTAGTACTAGTTCTTAGTTAGAATTGGTACTAAAATTCCTCTATAAATATGGCTTACCCCAAGCCTTTCTCATTTGGGACCACCACCCTAAGCTAGACATCGCATGCAATAGTGGTGCCCCATCCCTAGTGAGTTTTATGCATTATTCTTATGTATCTTCGCTATATGGATTCATTTTTACACACTCGTAAAATAATGTTTGTCTATGTTTTTCTTTTTTGTTTGTTGTCCATAATGCTTAAATTGTTTATTTAAAATGTTATTTTGTTTGCTTTATATATTTTTATAGCAATGGTGCTAATATTGGTGGGAATCTATTTTTTTCTTAAGAGGAAGTAGGGTGGAGGAAGGCTGAAGATGAAAGAAGAAAGAACTAAGATGGTAAACATAGATTCTAAGAGAGAACTACCTGAACATTTGGTTATATGACACATTGGAAAGAACTTCTTGTGTATTTTTACGTGCACATATTATTTAATTTACTATACATCAATATCAATTTGTATGTGGGAAAATAAAAATCCACTTGTATGCATGAAAAAAATCTAGTTTGGTACCAGTTCTTGGCTAGGACCGGTACTAAAGGTCACTCTTTAGTAGTGTGGTTCTTGCCAAAACCGGTACTAAAAAGGGAACATGTAAGTCACTTCTAGTACCAGACCATGCAACCAGGACTAAAGGTTGACATCTTCAGTCTCGGTTGCTTAGTACCGAGATTGAGAATCCAGTACTATAGCCAGTTTCCAACCGATACTTACTGCGTATTTTCTAGTAGTGCACACTCATAAGGCATGATGTCAGTCTGTAACTACTTAACTCATAAGGGGGTGCTTGGATGAGGTGGGCTAAACTTTAGCCCCGTCACATCGGATGTTTGGTACTAGTTAGAAGTATTAAAGTCTAATTACAAAACTAATTATGCATATAAGAACTAAAAAGTAAGACGAACATATTAAGCCTAATTAATCCATGATGCATCATGTGGCACTACAGCAAACATTTGCTAATCATAGATTAATCATGCTTAAAACATTTGTCACGCTATTTAGTCTTTAGTTGTTTAATTAGTTTTATAGTTAGACTATATTTAATACTCGTATTAGGCATTCAAATATCCAATATAACAAGGGCTAAACTTTAGTCCCACCACCAACTATTCCCTAAATACACTACCCGAATTTGTCTCTGCCGAATACCAAATATTTTGCTGAGTGTTTTTTCGGGCGCTCGGCAAAGAAACTCTTTACCAAGTACCTCGTAAAAAACCCTCGGTAAAAGAAAACACTCGGCAAAGAAGCTCTTTGTCAAGTGTTTTATTTTTGACACTCGGCAAAGAGTTTCTTTGCCGAGTGTTTTTTTGACACTCGGCAAAGAACTCTTTATTGAGTGCTTTGTTTCAACACCAAGCAAAGACAATTTCAAAATCACATTTTAAAGCAGTAAATTAATTCAAATGAAAATTTTTTCAACTACAAATTTGTATAACTCTCATGATGTACAATTTATATTTTGAATATTTCTTCATATGATAAAATAAAAATAAATTTGTTCATAAAACCTATATTTCTCTCGTAGTTTATAAAACTACGAGAGAGATGTATAAGATTTGTGTATATTGTTAGAACCATCATGTGAGATGAACAAATGACCAAACAACCAAAATAAACTTTGTAAATCTTGAGAAGTTATAGCAACTTTTTCATTTGAAGTCATCTTGTCAACGAAAACTATGTCTAAATTTAAAAATTAAAAAATTTGAATTTGAAAACGACCTCGAAAGAAAAAACCACCAACATGAAAGTTGTAGGTATTGAATAATTATGAAACTTTGTAGTTGACAATGTTTTGGTTTGAAATCATCTTGTCATGCAAAACTCTGTTTGAATTTTAAAATTTGAATTTTTCAAACTATCTCGAATGGAAAAACCACCAAAATAAAAGTTGTAGGTCTTGAAATATAATGAAACTTTGTAATTGACAATTTTTTGATCTCAAATCATCTTATCATTGAAAAATTCGTGTGAAGTTTTAAAATTTGAAATTTAAATTTTGTAAACGGCCTCGGATGTAGAAACTATCAAAATAGAAGTTGTAGATCTCGAAAAATTATGCAACTTTATAGTTGGTCACATTTTCAAATTAATTTATTTAGCATCTTAAATAATCAAATTACTCTCGTTTTGTTATAGTACTTGAGGAATGAAAATGTAATATAGACATAATTGATGTAGTAGTGTAGTGGTAGAGGAGGGTATACGCGAGAGAGGTTGTGAGTTTGAATCTCACTATTCATAAAATGTGTAAATTTGATTCAAAATAATAGTAAAAAATGATAGTGCGATGAGTATGGTAATAGGTAGTGGTCAGAAGTTGTTCGTGTAATTAAAAAACTGTTTTGCTATTTTTTTGGGATTTTTTCGATTCTTAATTTGCCGAGTGCTTTTCTTTGCCGAGTGCTACACTCGATAAAGTCTTTGCCGAGTGTCCAAAAAAATATTCGACAATGAATCCTTTGCCGATAAAATGTTTGCCAAGTATAAAATGACATTTGCCAAGTATCTTAGACACTCGGCAAATAACGCGATTTCGGTAGATATATTCAAAATTCCGTCGAGAAAGGATCGACAAGGCATTCACCACAACATAGCAAGTTATTAGAATAGAAAGAAAACATGAAAAATGAAAGAAGCCAATTAGAAGAGGGAATTAGAAGTATGTTCGCTAGCTAGACGACAACCATCCCATCCAATCGGCATCCTCAATCGCTCCTCTATCGCTCACTAACACCTAAGACTAACACCTAAGGGCCTGTTCGGTTGCGTAGAGATCGGACTGGATTGGTGGGGATTTAATCCCTTCATATTCAACGTAACTGAACAAGGCCTAAAAGTAGTCCTAGATACAAGGCATGCTTGAAGCTATAGTAGATAACACTATAACAGCAAGCTATAGCAGTTTGCCTTAGTTATTTCTGGAGACTGGAGTCAACTTGATCATCAGAAGAATAGGACGGGAAAAATTAAACCTGCCGTTTATCAGCCCTGGTAATTAATCCTCTCTTCGACCATGCATGCAACGCATGATCTGTTTATTTTCTCACACACGCCACTCACGCATGCATGGGGCCATGCATATATATAGGTACGTTCGTGACGACTGACGAGTACGCGCGCGCGATGCCCTGGTGTCTAGCTAGTCTAGACCCAGAGGGCGCCAGCGTTCATGAGCATGGGCACGAGCTCTCCGCCGAGGTGGAGCGACATGACATTGTTGGTGCCGCCGACGAGCTTGCCGCCGATGAAGACGGCGGGGACGGCGGGCGCCCTCCCTCCCAGCATCTTGAGCAGCGCGCGCTCCATGTCCTTGCCCCTGGGGTCGCTGTCCAGCTCGTGCACCAGCGCGTTCACGCTCAGGTCCGCCATCAGCTGCGTCACCGTGTGGCACATGCAGCAGCTGCTCAGCGTGAACACAACCACCGCACGCTCCGACACCAGCTGCATCACACGGTCCATTCGTTCGATATCACTTATCGGTGAACTAGCTTGTCTTAGTCGTTGTCCCTCTCTCTGTCTCTCTAGCTCTCGAACTCTCTGCCCTGCTGTGTGGACGTACTATGGCCGGAGGACTACTGATGGTTTGGGAGCACAGAACTGGCTGCCTTTTATAGAGTCCGCAGCCTTTTGTAATAAGTAAGATCGAGCATGGAATTCATCAGCTTTTTGGAACAACCCAGCACGTACGACCTAGTTTAGTGTGAGATGACTACTGAACGAAGTGCTAGCTTCTGGGAAAAGCAAAATAACAAGGAATCAATAAGCTGCTGGAAGATATATACGTACAGCTGTAGTGTGGCTCTAACTAGCTAGTTTGCAGAGCTAGCTAGCTAGACCATGTCACTAGTAAAAAAGAGCTCTAAGTTGGTGATTTCATTAAACAAACTGTCAGTAAAATTTTATTTCTATTGGCCAACCACTAGTGGAAGTTTCTTTAAGAAAATCGACAGTGAAAATAATATTTTAACTAGCGGTTCTAAAACAACCGTAAGTGAAAATACCGATTTTCACTAACTCTTACACTGGGGGCACTAGAAAACGCCAGTGCAAATAGCTCTATAGAACCGTTGTTGTAGAGCTGTGTGTACTAGTGTGTCATACATAAAGTAGCAAGTTCAAGGTACCGTCTTTGAAGATTTGGATCCAAAATGCTCTGTGGTTTGCTCATTGCATGCTTTGTTGAAAAGGACGGTACGCATGCGTGAGACCCATCAACGAATATAGATGTTTGGATAATGGATTAGCCGTTTTTGCAACAGGGGCCGAAGGAATTTAACTTCGGAACTATGTTGTATTTACATACTGAGAACCTCACAAGAGCGCACACTTTTTTTCATTTCTTTTGAGATCTGATATATATTCATATTCATTATTCAATAATGTTTCAGCAAACTATTCAATATTGGAGAATAGGACTTCCATCCATTAATTAATTTCAGTACCGTTATTGCATTTAAGGGAAGAAAACACTGTCAACAGTTTTAGTACAGGTTTTAACCTCCAGAAGCTTTAGGATGTATTTGATTTGAGATCAAAGTAGGATGAGGTATGTCCATCCCTGATTTGGGGGCACGGTCATCTCCAAAATTTACCACTTTTTGTTTGGTAGAAGGAATGAACTTGAATTAAACCATCTTAGTTTTTGTTTCAATGGTGGTCAGCTGTCACTGCTCGAGATGGGCGGGGGTGGTCATCCCAGTTTTCGGGACCGCGGGAGGGGCGAGGGCGGCACCGTCCGCTCGATTTTTTTTTTGGGACCACACCGCCACCGAAAATTGCTCTAGTGTTCACCTTGCCCTCGCGTGACCCTTATCCAAACATCATAGAAAATGTGGCCGCCCCCTTTCATTCCTCCTTGTACATTCAACCAAACACACCCTTAGTATCAGTTGGGGTTTCACAAACTAATAAACAACATTTGTTCAAAGATAGATTGATCTAAAGCAAAACCCACCTACTGAGTATATACATGAAAGATGTCTAAGGGAGCACCAATGGGTTGCGGAGCAACCCTAGGGTATACAAGGCCTTTTCACAAAAAAAATAGGTGCCACTGATTTGTGATAGATTCTGATTGTCATATTTTTTTCACTGATTCTCGTCGACTCTAAAGGTATTTTTGTGTGAGGCCAGTTGAGTTGAAAAGTCTGTCTCCTTAGCTTTCCAACAACAACTAGAACTACCAAAACAGAATCTGCATGTGGCCTAGTGTTTGTTTTCGTGAGACCTCCTGCAGTCCGCATTAGACTCACAAATAAATTGGACTTCAACTCCCCTTGGGTGTATGCCTCCTTCTCTACTTGGGCCTTGTTCATATAGTTGTTTTGCATATCCTCATCATCGGACCTAGACCCCTCTGACGGTGGGCTCTGGTCCTAACCCCATAAGGGTTCGGCTTACTCGGATCCCCCTAGCGGCCCAATAGTCCGGCCAGCTGTCACTGAATCAATCGACTCCCGTGCCATTGGGACCTATAGTCTGGAGACCCATCTATTTTGCTAATGAAGTGCTCCACGATGCCAAGATCCACTATCCAAAGGTCTAGAAGCTTCTATATGCCATCCTATCCGCCTCCATGAACTTGCACCACTACTTCAAAGCATATAAAATCTCCCGTAGTCACATTGTACCCTCTCGATGTCATGTTACGTAACTCATAACCACTAGACGCATAGCAAAGTGGGTTGCGGAGCTGGTAGAGTTCAATCTAAAGTTCATTTAGCTAGCATTGCACCATGAAGAGCCAAGTTCCCACCTACTTCATGGCGAAGTGGACCCTAGCCTTAAGGTTGCTTTTTAGAGTGCAGGCACCTCACGGGCATGTGCGACTTGGGTCCCCATTCACCAGTCCCACTAGACAATGTTCTTCGATGGCTCTAGTAGGTTTTTGACCTAAGGGGCAAGCATTCTCGTGTTATCTATAGATGGTGAGTAGCTATGCTACACAATCTGTCTCAACTTAACAGTAACCAATAACATGGCAGAATATGAGGGCCACATCGCTAGGCTCTACCCTAAACCCTAAACCAACAACATGGCATAAGGCAACACTTGGCTAAGGATGACTCAAAGTTGTTCATCAGACAAGTCCATGGTGAGTGCAGATGTCAAACCCCGCAACTCGCTGCATATCTGTTCAAAGTCAAGAAGCTAGAGCTACTCTTTGATGTGCTAGAGGTGTAGCACATCTCACGTCGAACAATGCCGACGCAGATCAACTCCCCTCCCTTGCCTCTTCTCATGCACCGAAACCTCTAGGGGTCTTTGAAAAAAGGCTTTCACAAATGTCCTTCCTAATTGCTGCACCAAAGGAAGGAGATCCGGCTAACATGAAAGCGCCTATCACCCTAGTCGTCACTTCTTCCTCAAGAACCCACCCTCCAATCCAAGTGTCATAGGGGCCATTTCTGGTGCATGGGTCGGTCCTTGCGCTGATGGGCCACAAACTAGGAATATTTTTTGTGAAGGGGCCAGTCCCTCCACCGATGATACCCATAGGAGCACATTCGTGTCTAGAGATAGTCCTAGGTACAACAACTCCAAACCCGGCTAGAGCGTTTTCGGCGTAGGAATTCGTCCCTCCGTCGATAAGCTTAGGGTTGAATCTGGCTTAGGGGCCCGCCCCTTATCAACGAACTACAGCCTGCCCAGCCACCTCTCAATGGCTATGGTGCTTTTATAGAGCCCCTGGTCAAGGCACCTATGATGCAAGGATCTGTGAGAGTTGGGACTTCTTGAAAAATAAATGCCTCTCTGAGGATGATGCAGCTACTAAGAGATCTCATGCTAGGCTAGAAGATACTGCCATTGGAAAGGGACCTCTATCGGTGCAATACCAATAGGTCCCTTCTAAAGTGCATTTACAAGGGAGAAGCCAGCAAGCTCCTCACTGAGGTCCATGAGGGTGAGTGTGGTAGCCACTATGAGGCTCGCATGCTAGTTAGTAAGGCTTTTCGGCACAGGTTCTACTAGCCTACAACCATCCATGATGCCACCGAGCTAGTATGCATATAACCTTTCAAACCCGAATAGACCAAATAACCCGAAATATAATAAAGCTCTTAATATGTGATGGTATTATTATATGATTTATGAACTTATTAGCTAAAAATTATGATATCATCTTAATGATAGTATATATATCTCTATATTTTTTAGTCACTTGTTGTAATAATAGTACTTCCAATTAAGTATTCATTATATATATTTTAACAAATTATACTCCTCTCTCAGGGGACCAAATAGACCGAACCAAAATTGTGAGTCTATTCGGGTTCGGTTCTTAAAATTATTTTGAAAATTTCAGTTTTTATTTTTTAGAACCCAAAATTTCACAAACCAATATAGACCGAACCGAATTACCCTAATAGACTGAATGCCTAGCCCTAGTAGGAGTATGTATGCTAGTCCTACACGCATGAGAAAACCTAAGGGTCTGTTTGGTTGGGCTGTGGCTGTGAAAAAGCTATTGTAGGCTATGAGCTGTGAAAAAAGCTGTTGTGGGCTGAGTTATTAAAAAGTTTAAAATTATTTGGTGAAAACCACTAAAAGCCGCTAAAAGTTTTTCCATTTATATTTTTATAGTTTATCCGAAAGCCACTAAAAACAAATTCAAGGTGGTTTCGGTTTTGCAATGTGAGAAAGTCGGCTTTTAGAAAAAGCTGCTTCCTGATTCTAGCCCTTTGGTTTTGCTTTTGACTTTCAGGGGGACAAAAGCCAAAGCCAAAAGCCAAATCAAACACACCCTAAACCCTATTTGTTTCAGATTATAATCTCTCCAGATTATATAATCTAGCGTAAATAATACAACAGGTAAACAAACACCTAGATTATCGGTTCAGATTATATAATCTAAAATCCATATTATGATAATATCGTAATCTCCTTAAGAGTAGCTTATTTGAGATTATTTTTGGCAAAAGACCCACTACCCATGGTTATGTAAATAAAAATTACAATATATGCCATCCTTCTTTGCTCACCTCATACACGATTAGATTCTCTATCGTGCCTCTCACTGCCAATATTTTTTACCGCCGCTAGCAGATCATCACACCACCTCTTGTTGTTCCTAATGATAGAATGTCATAACGGTACTAAATATCAAATAAACAAACAAGGATACTGTTGTTTTTGTAAATAATCTACATTGTATAATCTATACTACCACAACTACATGTAGATTATAATCTGTTTAGATTATATAATCTAGACAGATTATAATCTAGATTATATAATCTATAAGCTGAAACAAACATGCCCTAAGTTGGCTCATGCTTACAAGGAGGTGGAACTAACCATAAATTAGCAAAGCGGTATTAAAAGAGTTTTTTGCAAGCGTCTGCTTTAGGACTACCATTTGCAAAGATTATTATTCTAGGGGATCCACTTAAGGGCTTGTTCGTTTAGACATAATTCCATGTGAATTGAACAGTATTAAGGGCTTGTTCGGTTATTCCCAATACACATGGATTGTATGTGATTGGAAAAAATTGAGAAGAAGTTTGACTTGTTTGGGATTAAAACTCATCCAATCCTACTCAATCCACATGGATTGAGAGCTAACCGAACAAACCCTAAGTCGGTTTAGATCCATAACAATTTAAATCCATCTCAATTCCATCCAATCCACATGAAACGAAATTAACCGAACAAACCCTAAAAACCTCTTGTAAAAGTACTATATTATTACAGGTGGTCGTATTTAGTGACAGCTAGCTATTTTTACAAGCGGTCAACTATTTACAAAATAATACTTATAAAATTTGTTTTTTAAAAGATGTCAGATTAAGGTTGGCTAAGGCTCATAAGGTGGTGCAAACATCCATAATCTAGCAAGGCGGTATTAAATTTTAATATAACTGGCTGCTTCACTAGTACAGAAGATCTATACTGGCGGTCGTAAACATATTTTTAGTGGCGTTTATCGTAACCGCCAGTGCAAGGGGCCAGTAAAAATCATCATTTTTACAGGCGGGTAACTGAAGACCGCCAGTGAAAATCGATTTTCACTGGCGGTCGACGTAATAAAACCAGTGGTCGACGTAATAAAACCGCCAGTGCAAATCGTTTCCAGAAACATAAAACAAATTTTAAAAATAGCAAAAAAATTTATTTGTATTAGACCACCCCACCCGTCGCAAGTCGCGGCATTTTTCGCGCAAAATTCGCGCGCTACGCAGTTGACCTCACCCTCGCGCGTACCCTCCACTACCACTCCATCTATGACATGCCTTATATCTAGTTTGTAGTTGTTTTCTCCACATATTACAATCATTTGAGTGTAAATTGCTTATTTGAGAACCTAAACGAATTCAAATAAAAAAGTTGTCAACTACAAAGATAAATAACTTTTGAAGTTCTACAACTTTTATTTTGACACTTTTTTCATCCGAGGTAGTTTGCAAAATTTGAATTTTAAATTTGACATACTTAGATTCAATTTTTGAGACCTGAAATGAGTTCAAATAAAAAAGTTGTCAACTACAAAGTTTCATAACTTTTAGAGATCTACAACTTTTATTTTGGTGGTTTTGTCATACGAGATCGTTTGAAAAACTCGAAAAATTAAGGATAAAAATGATTTCTAGTGGCGGTTCCTTAAGAAAACCGCCACTAGAAATCGTATTTCTACTGGCGGTTCCTTAAGAAAACCGCCAGTAGAAATCCATGATTTGTAGTGGCGGTTTTCTTAAGTAACCGCCAGTAGAAATATGATTTCTATAGTGGCGGTTTTCTTAAGGAACCGCCACTAGAAATAGCACAGTCGGTGGATAACCGGATCCGTCTGTAAAAATATATCGTCCCGCAGTATTGACCATTTTTCTACTAGTGCTTTAAGATGACCACTCGAAAATAGTAACTACAAATGACCCACATTTATTTCAGTTTTTATGTAAGAAACCTGGTGAAAATCTTTGCAAGCGAACCTTTTAAGTGGACTGCTTGCAAATATATATTTTTGCAAGTGGCCATCTTCAGTTAGCTACTTGCCAAAAAAATCATGTGAGTATATTACTTAAAAACTAAACTATTTTTTTAACAACAGAACAATAGTAACCGAACTCTATTGATCATAAAGAGTCAATCAAATACATGATTGATTATGTGTAGGTAATCTGCTAGTTAAGTCGACCGCATGTAAAAAAGATATTTTTGCATGTGGCTCTCTTAAGCAATCACTTGAAAAATATGCATATTTTTAGAAGCGGTTCTCTTAAGCTAACTGTTTCCAATAATATTGTTTGCTAGTTGTATGGGTAGTTCGGTAGTTCCCGCTGTCTGAACAATGCATGCAGTCGGGTGTCCCATAAGCGTCGCTTGAAAAAAATATGGATAATGCTTGTAAAGGCCCTTTTTAGTAACGAAGGAACACTATTGGAGAGAAATAAGATACAGAGAAGAAAATTTTTAGAAAAATATACAATATAATACTTTTAATGGTGCATTATTTTAAAATGAGAAAAATATTTTTCTTAATTGTGCGACAAGATTAAAACGTTTTGTAAAGCACATAAATATTGTTGGGGATAAGTAATTGCCGAAGGTCCTCAAAACCAATCAACCTAGTTTGCTCCGAATCTATTTGAGGAACAATGAAGGGAACCTTGGCTACGTATTCTGGTGTGAACTGAAGGACGAAGCGCCAACTTCGTCATCATAGCTGAAATAAAGCATCTCCACATGACCAAAGCATGTCTTTGGCGTCACGGAGATGAAGGACAGAAGAGACAAACATAACACGTTTCATGAGGGAAAATATATATGACAATACCCTTAGCAGGCTTTGTAGATCGTCATGTGTATAGAACTTGGAGTACTGATGTTATTTCATCGAAGATATACACCATTGTGTCCCTATAAATAAGTGAAGATATACACCATTGTGTCCCTATAAATAAGTGTATAGTGCTATGCAGCAAGGGGCCTTTTGGACAGCTCATGTGCTCTCGTTACTTCAAACGCTCTGCCATTAAAGCTTCTCGAGCACAATTACCTTGGAACACTTCATATGTCTCGAAGGTAATCTTGCAACAACTTGTAATCATAATAATGAGAATAAATAAAGGATTACAAATGCGTTTTTGAGACTTCTGTCTTTATATTTTCCCTTCATATTATTTGTGTTTATCCAATCTTCTCTCTACATCTCCTCCTCTCTTTATGAGTGGAAGAATGGAGAAGGTGTGATTGATTTAATTGTGTTGCCCTATCTTGGTATCTAGCAGGAGCCTTTACTTGTGACCAACAAATATTACTCTTACAAGTGAGCTTCAAATTCTTGAACGGTACGGTGTGTCACTAAGAAACCGTAATAATGTTGGCTTATGCCAAAAACCTAACTACAGGTCTACACAACTAAACCCTGTTTGTGCTGCTTTTACTCCCTTAGTGTGACTACTATCTTGGAACAACTGTACACAACCTTATAAAAAACTGTACACATGAAATTTAATTTAATGTAGCTAGCCCAGAATTCTAGAGGAATATGAATTTATACATGTCAATTTCTTGTCAACTCCAGATGTGCCTAGCTAGCTAGTTCTAGCTACGTACAGCAATCGAATAGAATGAAAGCAAGCACAGGGAACATTCTTTAGAGATAGATAGGGCCTGGGCACTAGTGTGTCCCTCTTTTTTGTCTTCACAAATATGCAATCGATCACAAGAGAATCAGCCAATCGGTGACATCTAGGAAAAACATTATTAATAAATGGGGGAGCAAATAAGGACAGTGGGCGAAAAAGAATATATCGATTTCGATGATGATATGATTTGGGCGTGTCGTTATTAGCTTGCTATTGCTGCATCGATGCAGATCAATCGATCTCAGAAGATAAATCCGCATTATCAAAAACAAACGAAGAAGATAAATCGAATAAAAGTGAATATGATCATCCCCTTTTTTTCTCCTTTCCTAGTACAACATAATACTTCGTGCGCACTAAGTTTTTGTCACTGCCTAGATATTTGCATTTAAATGTTAAAAAAGCTAAAATTATGTACAATTGAGGATTCAAACAATAGTTGTTGGCTTCAAACCCACGTTCACACCCATCTAACCAACAGAAGTGTTTTATATTCTATACTTAAACATAAATGAAAACCGTAGGAACGTATAGTACGAACACTTTGCTAGTATTATAACATCTTTGTGTTTTATGCTCTATACTCAAATATAAATGAATACTGTTGTTCGAACCGAAAGTGAGCCGGCGGACTGTCCGGCCCTGAGGCCGGACGGTCCGCGGTCCGGACGGTCCGCGCCTGTGGGCCGGACGGTCCGCGCATGCGCAGAGCAGATTAGGGTTCCGAGTTTTGTGCTACGGTTGTTAGCTATATTCGCGGGATTAGCTCGGAATCAGTTGTGTAAAGGGTCCAGCCCCCCTCCTCTATAAATAGAGAGGTCTACGGCCGATTTGTAATCATCAACAATCGAATCAATACAACTTCTATTTCGCATTTTATCTTAGGAGTAGTTCTAGTTTAGCCCTAGTTTAGCCTTCCAATCCCCAAATTCTCCGCCTCTCCTCGACTCTACGTCGATTAGAGGAGTCTAGGTCGGTCTACCCGAGCCTAGACAACCCCTAGGATCTCTCCTCCCCGACGGGGTCCCTCCCGGGAGCGAGATCCAGGCCGCCGCCGGCGACTTCCGCCGCCCCTGCGTACGCGCGGACCGTCCGGCCCTAGGGCGCGGACCGTCCGATCGTCAGGCAGGAGCCCTAGCCGCGCACCAGGCCGCGGACCGTCCGGCCCTAGGCCGCGGACAGTCCGCCCTTGCGCAGAGAGCACCACCACGCCTCGCACCAGGCCGCGGACCGTCCGGCCCCTGCGCGCGGACCGTCCGCCCCTGTGCAGAAGGCACCGCCACGGTTCTTGTTGAGTGTTTGGCGCTCCAAAAAGGCGTCAACATACTTTTTGGCGACTCCGCTGGGGACGACATATCTAAGCTTATCAAATCGGCCCTCAATGGCCGGTTCAAGGGATAGCTCTGATATTTCTCCAAGCAACATCATAGAGCCGACTTGGGAAACCTTGCCGGCTGACGAGCAGCTCCAGTTTGAGGAGCACAAGGAGCGGATGATCCAGGAGGCGAAAGCAAAGTTCTTGGCCAACTTCAAAGTGGACAGGAACAACAAGGTCGTCTGACATCGGGCGACGGATCCGGCTTCGCTCCAACCCACGCCAGATATCCCCAATGTAAGTAATACCAACGATCTGCAATCTCTTAGAAATTATGTAGAAGATCAGCGTGAACAAATGCAGAACATCATAGGGGGTATGCAAAGCGATCTTAAGAAACTAGTACGTGCATTTGATAAATCTAGTACCGCAAATTTTCCTTCGCACGAGGTTGAGTTAGGGGATAACGCGTGTAACACATCGGCTACAGGTTGTCACGACCAGTCACAACCCCTTTATGGGATGCCGATGGACACATACCCTAAGCAACCGCAAATCGGCAGCAAACCAGCCGATCTGCACATGCCCGGACCGTCCGCACATGAGCGCGGACCGTCCGGGCCAGCAACAGTCGGGCCTATTTTTAATGAGTTACCTAGATATGCGCCCGAGCCACCACACATGGCACAGAACCCAAACTACCCAGTCGGACGGTCCGCATACAACGACGGACGGTCCGCATATAACCACGGACGGTCCGGGTACGTATCCGGACAGTCCGCGCATGAGTCTTTTGCGGAGGATTGTTACATGAATCCTCGCCCGTCCCAGCAACACTTCCCATCACACTATGCGATGCACCAGCCCATTAATTCAGGATCCAAAGCCCAGGAAAGCTTTCCGGCCCCACCTAGAAGGCCGGAAAGAAACGATCAAACCTATGACCCATATAGGGCGAATGAAAATGCACCACGTAACTCAAACCAATGGGGGGAAAGACAACATGCTAATGTCCAGCCAACCCCACCTATGTTTGACCAGAGAGCCGGTGGTCTCGCACCGGCTGCCATTGATATAGTAAGGGAAGAAATAGCTGGGGCGTTCCGAGATAAGCTCGGAGTAAGCATGGTCCCTGGGGGGCAATCATATCGGAAACCTTATGACAGCCGATTTGATCACCACCCATACCCACAGGGAACCAGGATACCCGAATTCGCAAAATTTTCGGGTGATCAAGGGAAAAACACACGTGAACATATAGGCCAGTTCTTAGCACAATCGGGAGAATTGGCCGACACAGAGGCATTTCGCGTACGTTTATTTTCATTATCGCTAACAGGGACCGCGTTTGCATGGTATGCCACTTTACCTCCTAATTCCATTTCATCATGGGGGGATCTAGAACAAAAATTTCATGATCATTTTTTCTCCGGTGATTATGAATTGGATTTGGTAGATTTAGTGTCATTGCGACAGACAAAAGACGAATCGGTTAATGATTACATCCGGAGATTCCGCGATACAAGAAACCGATGCTTTCAAATCCATTTAGCAGAAAAACAGCTAGTAGGATTGGCCTTCAATGGTTTACGATATTATTTAAAAGAGAGATTAGAAGGCATACAATTTTTTACACTAGCACAGTTACACCAGAGGGCTTTGGCTTGCGAAAGCCGGAGTAAAGAAACTGCTAAAACAATGCGTCACAACGTACATATAGTAGAATGCAACCAAAGTAGCTCAGATGACGAATCAACAGAAGTATATGCTGCTGAAATGGTTTGGCCAAAACAGGCCAAATCTTCGGCTTGTTCCTCCTTGCAGCCGGTTCAAAAGAAACGGCAGGAGGAGGTTAAGTTTACATTTAATGTTGGTAAGTGTGATAGAATATTTGATGAATTACTGAAAAATGGCAACATTAAAATAAATCACACTGTTCCATCCGCCGACGAGCTAAAACGTCGTGCATATTGCAAGTGGCATAACTCATTTTCTCATGCCACTAATGATTGTAATGTATTCCGTCGACAGATTCAATCGGCCATTAACGAAGGACGATTGAAATTTCAGGAAATGCAGGTGGATACAGAGCCCTTTCCGATGAACATGATTGACTTCGAGGGCAAGAAAGTCCTAGTTCGGCCAAACACAGCCGATAAAGGCAAAGAGACAATCATCGGCAATGAGGCCGATGGGGATCGTAAAGTTTCTTGCAGGAAAGTGGTGGCCGAGAAGACTCCCGATGGAGGGGAGACCCTAAAGGTGACCATCACGGCCTCCAGTACCGGGGGGCATGCGCAGACAGGGAGACAGATGCAGGAGCCCGTGCTGCGTATCCCGGACGGTCCGACACGTAGGCGTGGACGGTCCAGGACACCACCAGACGGTCCGGAGAGCTCCGGCGGACGGTCCGGCCATACTCAGGATTCTCAACGTCCACGTACTTTCAAACCACGACGACCAGAGATAGGTACGTGGAAAACAAATACATTTAAAGCAGCTCGTCGGTTGGTTAAAGCCGGCCCAACTTTTGATCAATTATTGTCGAAATACGTAAAAAAGAAGGCCGGCTCCAGTGACCGGCCAGCAAAGCGACCCCGCTCACCCATTCATGAGCAGCGCCAGGTCAGGCCGATTGGACCACCCCACCAATTGGAAGAAATGAAAGGTCATACTATACAAGTGAGACCTAACATACCTGCATGGACACCTCCACCTCCATATCCACCTATGCCATATCCATACACATATTTACCTCTGCCATATGTCCCAAATCAAATGTGGGGCATGCCACCATATCCATTCGGGATGCCACAGTACCCCGCCTGGGGGGCACCCCAGACATCTGTTTTCAACAGGTTGACGCCACCAGTACAAGACCGATTGAGCACTGCTCAATCCGGTCACCAGGCACAAACCCAACAGGATTGCCGGACTACTCGGCCTTCAAGGCCGACCAATCCGGCAGGGGGGCATATGCCTGCAACAACTCAAAAAACAACAAAAAAGGACATCATCAAAATAGGCACTGCAGATGTTGTCATACAAGAAGATAATAAAGGGCCGATGATTTTTGGTGGATCGGCCAACACAACCAAAAAGGATACGGCTATCGTCAAAACAGCCGATCCAAAATACTCCATGCCTCGATGGTGCCCGGCGGGATTGACACGATCCCAAAAGAGAAAATTACAGCGCCTAAGAGTGAAGGAGAGCCAGGAGAAAGAGGCGGAAAAGATATTCAATGACACGCATCCACTATACCCGCCGCCGCAAAAGAAATGGAGACCAAAGGCCGTCGAGAAAAAACAAACGGCCACGGAAATAGAAAGTCAACCTGCACCAAGCGCGGACCGTCCGGCCTCTGCGCGCGGACCGTCCGTCCCTCACCAGGAAGCGTCTGGACAACCTGTACCAGGCGCGGACCGTCCGCCGTTCACCAGGAGGCCTCCGACGACACGACAACATCAATGGAGGAGGACGACACGACAACATCAATGGACCAGGATGACCTGCCTCCGACGACCCTGAGCTTTCTGAAATTCGTGCGCCCACTCCAGAGATCATGAAAATCAAATAAATAAATTCAGAAATAGATTTTTAATATAAAAACAATTCCTAGAACTTATTTAATCCATAGAAAATTCATTTTTAGTCCAAATCACTCCATTCCAGTTTCTAAAATTTTGTAATAATGTTCTATATCATATAGTGGCTCTGTTTTGGCATGACAACAGTAAGAAAATTAATTCTTCAGGTAATCCTAATTTAAGCACGTAAAACCATTAGAAATTCATAATTTAAAATATATAACTCCAAATTGATTTATTCCAGTGGCATTTATTTTGTTTAAATATTGTTTATCACCTGGTATCTTTGTCCAACCATGAAACTTGATTTAAAATTATCTACATAAATAACTTTATTCTAGGCATTAAATAACTTCAGAAAATCATAACTTAATAACTCTAACTCCCACTTTAGTGGTTCGCGTTTCCACGATATCGTAGCAATGCGTAGATTATTATTACGAAACTTATGCTTGGTGTGATGTTAATTTTATCTATACCATGTTTGTTTGTATTGCTACGACTAGCGCGAGGTTGCGAGTCACCTGAAGATCATCCTGGTACCTGGAATCTCAAGTCCCAGGCAAGTTGTGCCCTTGATCACTTCTTTTACCCACTCATGTTCTAATTAATCATAATGATCTGCATAGGTTAATTTTGATGGGACCCAATAGGTTACCCTAGTTTGATTATCTTTATACCTTGTTTACCACTGAACTTTTTGGGTAGTACTTGCTAGTGCTTTTATGTGGTTTTGGGTATGAGGATACATTATTCATGATCACACTGTTATTATCTGTTTATTATTACTGTTCATGATAAGATCATTATGTTAATTGGAACATGGAGAACCACCCGGGAAAACAGTGCTACCACAAGGGTTTAATGGGACGCCCTTGGCCGATTAATTAGGAAAACTAGTGGAAGACTACCTTACCTGAAAGGGGCAAGGGCAGTAGGGGAGTGGTCAGTGTAGGGAGGCCCTCGGGAGGATTTTGCTCTGATGGCGGTCCTGCAAGGGATTCCTGGGGAGGCCCTCGGGAGGATTTTGCTGTGATGGCGGTCCTGCAAGGGATTCCTGGGGAGGCCCTCGGGAGGATTTTGCTGTGATGGCGGTCCTGCAAGGGATTCCTGCATTGGAGCTTCCTATAAACTGTAGCGGGTTTTCTGAAGCTAGTGGAACTTTGTAAAGGCCTCGTAGTGTTACCCTGCCTCGCCTCCTCGGTAGAGGTGTATGGGAAGTCGCGATCCCTTGGCAGATGGGTAACATGACTTGTGGGTAAAGATGTGCAACCTCTGCAGAGTGTAAAACTGGTATACTAGCCGTGCTCACGGTCATGAGCGGCTCGGACACTCACATGATTAATTTATGGAACTTAAATTCAATTTGTCATATGCATTGCATCGCAGGTGATGTTGTTACTTCTGTTCTACTACTTAATTGGGTTGGTATTTACTTATACTTAGTAATTGCTAATAAAATTTTGACCAACTTTAAAAGCAATGCTCAGCTTCAACCATCTCCGTTGGTAAGCCTTACACTTCACGTGAGCTCCCACCTTTGGCGAGTTCATTCACATTATTCCCCACAACTTGTTGAGCAATGAACGTATGTGAGCTCACTCTTGCTGTCTCACACCCCCCCCAGGTCAAGAACAGGTACCACAGGATGAGGCGCGTGGAGGATGCTGTGATGAGTTCGTGAGTGGTCTAGGTCGTCGTCTCCCAGTCAACTTTGGGTTGCTGGATCGTTTCCTCATATGATGTAATTATTTATTTATTTTGTACAGAACTCCTATTATATAGTAAAGATGTGACATTCGATCCTGTGCCATGATTCATCATATGTGTGAGACTTGGTCCCAGCACACCTGATGATTATGTTTACGCCCGGGCTTTGGACCCCTAAAACCCGGGTGTTACAGAAGTGGTATCAGAGGAATGTTGACTGTAGGACGAAACCTAGATAGAACTGGACAACCAATACTTACTTACCTCTGCTACTCTGATTCTTTTCTAAACTTATTTCAATCTTTTCTCATCTATTTCTGCTTTACTCTGATTATCCTTACCTTTTCTTTCTAAAGACAAACTTGGATTTCACACTTTGAAATCCTGTGCCTAAAGTGACTTTAGGACTAGGAGACCTAATCTTAGGAACAAAAACAAAACTATTTTTATAGATATCTATGAACTTGAATGTTTGTTCTTATGATACTTGTTTGATTTGGATCTTTGATTGAGTGTGATGGGTTGTGGAGTAATGCCCACATTTACATCTGTATATACATATAGAAAAAAAAATGCTTATAAAAATAACTAGACGAACTAGATTATCCCTCATTAAAGTATCTAGCCTAACAACATCCATCTCATCTTGAAAGATTCTATCCTACACTCATAGATTCATCTTATCTTAAAAGATTCTCTTTTATCTCAATAGATTCATCTCATTTTGACAGATTCGTCTTATCTTAACAACTTTGCTTATCTCATCCTAAAGTAACAACCATGATCTAATCCAAATTAATGAGATCTTATCTACTCATAACAATCTAACCTAGATCTGATCTAATGTGATGGATTAATCTAACCTAACGAAGTCTAATCTTAAGTTGAGCTAACCTAAGGTCAGTCACTTAACAAGTTAACATTAGTGAAATAAACTGGATCCTAGTCCTATGAACCTTGTTCTCCCCTCATGCACTTAAAACTAAATTAAAGCATTAGACCAACTCAACCGTGAGCATAAGAGCTAACCCAACCAATAGTGTCATGATGGATTGCATAATCTATCTATGCCCACCAAACATCAAACAAGATTTTAACCTACATCATGTAGTCCATCTCACCCATAACTACTTCGACCATATGCCCCAACTCCGATAATATACACTAACCTCGTATCAAGGAGACCAAGACTGGAAAAGAACAAGATCAACCTCGTCAAGGAAGGAGAGAAGTCAAACTTGATCTTTAGATGCCTTAACACCCAACAAGGAGTCCTTTCTCACCACAAACTTTCTCACTCTAGCTATTCATGCCCTAACCTATCCATCTTTTATCCCACATAATATGTAGTTGGATGACTATGCTCTCCTAATCACCCACCATTGACTATAAAAAAATGAGACACTTGATTTTTTCTGAACCAATTATAGACTAAAGGTTGAACTACAAACCAATCCTTCTTTATCCCTTTTCTTACAAATCTCGAGGACGAGATTATTTTTAAGGGGGGTAGGATTTGTAATACTCAAAATTGTGTACAAGAAATACATAGAGGAATTTCCTCATTTTATGCGCCTTATTTGCATCATGAAAAGAGCACCCGTATAATTGAGAGTGATTAATTAAAACCAATGATTCTAAAATAAACTAAAGTGCATCATGTTGGAGTTTTACATGTTTGTGCATTAAATAAAAATAATGGGGATGATAAGATAATAAATACTAGAGGTTAAATCAAACCCTAAATTAAAATTTGGGTTTTGAAAAGGAGAAGAGAAATGATATAAAAATATAAATGATATACTATTATTTCCAAAAATTTGTATTTTCATTTCACAATATGATGGGAGGATAAAAATAATTTCTGCACAATGTTCCAATTCAAAATCCAAATTCAAACTAAACCTTAGAAATGAAGAGAATAGAAAGAAAAGGTAAAAGAAAAAGAATAAAAAGCCTCATGGGCCGCGGAGCATCAATCTGGCCCATCTCCACTTTCCTTCTGCTCCCCCACGGCCCACTTCTCTTTTTCCCGTCGTCGCGCCCGCGCTATTTCCACCTCCTTTCACTGGCCTGCGGGACCCGCTTGGCGGCCGCTGCGTCGCGCGCACGGCGCGATCAGCCTTTCGCTGCGCAGTGGGCCCCTGCTGTCAGGCGTCGTCTTCCACAGCTAACGACCTCGGCGCAATCGACGGTGGTGTGTGCGGAATCCGCGCGGGGCCGTTGAACCGGACTCGGCTGCGGGCGCCGTGCCCGCCGTCCTATAAATACTTCGCCGCGACCTGTTGACCTACCTCGCCCTCCCTTCTTTGCCGAATAGCGCCGCGCAGACCTTCTTCCCAACAGCCGCCGTCGGTGATTCTCCTCTGCGCTCACGCACGGGTTCGCGCGTGTGGGTGAGGGTGTTCGCCGGGGACCCGTGAAGCTGACTAGGCCATCAATTTGAACTGCGTGGCCTCGGGAACTCCGGAATTCCTCGCCGTAGTCAAGCTCCACCGCGGATCTTCGCCTCCGCCGTGGCCGGCCTCTGCCAGTGGTCTACCCGCCCGGTAACTCACCTCACCGTGTTCGCCTCGGTTTAATTGTTGCGCTGTGTCAGTTAATCGATCGGGGGGGTCCTGGTCGGGCCGGATTTCACCGCGCCGCCCATGGCGCCGCCGTGGGGGAGCCCGTTTGCCGTGGTTGGCTTTGGTAGGAGGGTTGGGGGAGAAGGTGTGCGACCGTTGATAGGGATTAACGGTCAAGATCTGATTCGGGTACCGGTTGGCGATGATGCAACCGTGGCCGTTCGATCCTGATCTGGCGCATGGAAAACAGTTTGGATATTTTAAATCTGTGCGGTAGATCTCTCATCCAATGGCCCTAGTGGCGTACCGCTTCGCGATATAATCCGGGCGTTTAGAATCTGATCCAACGGTCCTACCCCTTCGGCCACGACAGTTTTACATATATGACCCTCTGTTTTAGGAAAACTAACCCGCCGTCCACCTCTGCAGTGTTATGAGTCTCGGTTACATTTACTCCTGGGCCCCTGAGCTTTCTGAAATTCGTGCGCCCACTCCAGAGATCATGAAAATCAAATAAATAAATTCAGAAATAGATTTTTAATATAAAAACAATTCCTAGAACTTATTTAATCCATAGAAAATTCATTTTTAGTCCAAATCACTCCATTCCAGTTTCTAAAATTTTGTAATAATGTTCTATATCATATAGTGGCTCTGTTTTGGCATGACAACAGTAAGAAAATTAATTCTTCAGGTAATCCTAATTTAAGCACATAAAACCATTAGAAATTCATAATTTAAAATATATAACTCCAAATTGATTTATTCCAGTGGCATTTATTTTGTTTAAATATTGTTTATCACCTGGTATCTTTGTCCAACCATGAAACTTGATTTAAAATTATCTACATAAATAACTTTATTCTAGGCATTAAATAACTTCAGAAAATCATAACTTAATAACTCTAACTCCCACTTTAGTGGTTCGCGTTTCCACGATATCGTAGCAATGCGTAGATTATTATTACGAAACTTATGCTTGGTGTGATGTTAATTTTATCTATACCATGTTTGTTTGTATTGCTACGACTAGCGCGAGGTTGCGAGTCACCTGAAGATCATCCTGGTACCTGGAATCTCAAGTCCCAGGCAAGTTGTGCCCTTGATCACTTCTTTTACCCACTCATGTTCTAATTAATCATAATGATCTGCATAGGTTAATTTTGATGGGACCCAATAGGTTACCCTAGTTTGATTATCTTTATACCTTGTTTACCACTGAACTTTTTGGGTAGTACTTGCTAGTGCTTTTATGTGGTTTTGGGTATGAGGATACATTATTCATGATCACACTGTTATTATCTGTTTATTATTACTGTTCATGATAAGATCATTATGTTAATTGGAACATGGAGAACCACCCGGGAAAAACAGTGCTACCACAAGGGTTTAATGGGACGCCCTTGGCCGATTAATTAGGAAAACTAGTGGAAGACTACCTTACCTGAAAGGGGCAAGGGCAGTAGGGGAGTGGTCAGTGTAGGGAGGCCCTCGGGAGGATTTTGCTGTGATGGCGGTCCTGCAAGGGATTCCTGGGGAGGCCCTCGGGAGGATTTTGCTGTGATGGCGGTCCTGCAAGGGATTCCTGGGGAGGCCCTCGGGAGGATTTTGCTGTGATGGCGGTCCTGCAAGGGATTCCTGCATTGGAGCTTCCTATAAACTGTAGCGGGTTTTCTGAAGCTAGTGGAACTTTGTAAAGGCCTCGTAGTGTTACCCTGCCTCGCCTCCTCGGTAGAGGTGTATGGGAAGTCGCGATCCCTTGGCAGATGGGTAACATGACTTGTGGGTAAAGATGCGCAACCTCTGCAGAGTGTAAAACTGGTATACTAGCCGTGCTCACGGTCATGAGCGGCTCGGACACTCACATGATTAATTTATGGAACTTAAATTCAATTTGTCATATGCATTGCATCGCAGGTGATGTTGTTACTTCTGTTCTACTACTTAATTGGGTTGGTATTTACTTATACTTAGTAATTGCTAATAAAATTTTGACCAACTTTAAAAGCAATGCTCAGCTTCAACCATCTCCGTTGGTAAGCCTTACACTTCACGTGAGCTCCCACCTTTGGCGAGTTCATTCACATTATTCCCCACAACTTGTTGAGCAATGAACGTATGTGAGCTCACTCTTGCTGTCTCACACCCCCCCACAGGTCAAGAACAGGTACCACAGGATGAGGCGCGTGGAGGATGCTGTGATGAGTTCGTGAGTGGTCTAGGTCGTCGTCTCCCAGTCAACTTTGGGTTGCTGGATCGTTTCCTCATATAATGTAATTATTTATTTATTTTGTACAGAACTCCTATTATATAGTAAAGATATGACATTCGATCCTGTGCCATGATTCATCATATGTGTGAGACTTGGTCCCAGCACACCTGATGATTATGTTTACGCCCGGGCTTTGGACCCCTAAAACCCGGGTGTTACAGTCCGCCCTTGCGCAGAGAGCACCACCGCGCCTCGCACCAGGCCGCGGACCGTCCGGCCCCTGCGCGCGGACCGTCCGCCCCTGTGCAGAAGGCACCGCCACGGTTCTTGTTGAGTGTTTGGCGCTCCAAAAAGGCGTCAACAACTGTAACAATGTATGAACAATTTGCTAGTGTTATAACATGTGGGGCTTGTCATCGGTTTCTACATTTAACTTTTGCCGCAATAGAATTATAAGTATGTATGAAATGGTATTAGCTAGGTAATGAGTCAAATTGTGCTAATTCAAAAAAAAAGTAATTAAGTGAACTATCATCATTGGCTGTGTAAACCACTCAAATGTCACATATGGTAGTATTCTAGGACTAGGGGTGGTAATGGATCATAATCCAAATGTTTTTTCACAAATTGCTAGAGCTCTAAATTATTTTTAGTTCAAAAATAAATGGAAATATGGACCAATCCGATTCTTATATTTTATAGTGTAAAATTTAGAGCTTATTGTCATCCCTAAGGAGGACACCATTGAACATAACACCCCGATACCTATTCAGTCAGAGGCTAACAATAGAACATGCAAAAAGTTACAATAAGCTTTGAGATGTAAAAATTAAATTTTTTGATAAGACTTCTTTAAAAACTGTCAGAATGAAACATAGACACATAAATCAAGCACAACAAATATGATAATCATTTGATTTATCATATCCCTTTCCCATCGTGATAGAATCAAATTTCCTAAAGCAAGAAAAACATCTCCAACAAATAATAATAGTCATTAGCTCAAAGGTAAGATTAACTATATGATTAATTATATGGTTTATCGAAAAGTAGTTTAATGTGTGTGAATGTGTGGTCTTCTGAAAAAGCATCTACTTTCATCTTTCCCGCATGGCACAATAACCTAGTATCTAGGAACCAAATGAACCTGAACACCAAAACAAGAAACGAGTTAACGATTGAAAACAAATTTATATATCGATGATCTATAGTTTCCATCGGAGAAAAAGACACGAGTTACCGGTAAACTGATTAAGGGTGCGTTTGGTTGGAGAGTCAAATAGAATAGAGTGGCTCCATTCCAGTATTTGAGAATGGAACCGTTCTATACCGCGTTTGGCAAAAATAACAGAATCATTCTATTTTTTGTTTGGTTGTAGAGTAAAATAGAGCGGAGCCGTTCCATCCTTTGTTTGGTTCGAGAGCCATATGAGTGTAGAGGGGAGGAGAGGAAAGAGGGCGCTCACGTTCGGGAGAGCGCTCGCATCCGATCTTTTTTATGGAGCGGGAACGTTCCAACTAATTATAGTAAATTTTCATATGTAGATTCAGTAGCCGCTCCACTCTTATTTTGTTGGAAATAAGAGTGGAGTCATTCTATTTTTCCTCACTCCTCAACCAAACGCACCCTAAGTGGGGCCATCACGTACCCATGGGAATAAAAACCAAATTGCACAGTCAAATTAACTGAGACAAAAACTGAATGTAACTTCCAGAGCTGAATTAACTAACATAAATTGAATGTAAATAAATATCTTGAATCTTGAATTAAAACCAAAAGCACAACTAGATGTACCGAGATAGGAATTGAATATAACTAAATTGATTGGAGATTGAAACACCAAACAAGACATAAGAATTGAATTTGAAACATCAGAGAAAACAAACGTTCATTAGATATATCTCGAGTAGTTTGTCATTGCTCTTGCTTTAACCGTGACGAAGGTCTCATATTGTGCTCTTGCCATCGATTGCAATAGCACCTATACAATTAAACCACTGTTATAAACCATCTCATACTAATTCATACTCGAAAACTAAAGTAAAAGTTTCAAAAACTAGAATTCTAGTGAACTTCATTTTTTTGAATTTTTAAATAGATTTCCGGACTTTTATTCTTTTATCCATAACGTTTTACTCCTTTACTCAAATAAGGCAAACAGATACATTCTGGAAATCTAGAGAAAATATCCTACAACTTTCGTGTTGACCACCAAGTCTAATTCTGCACAGATAATCTCCCTTATCTATTTTTAGTTTTTAGGACAACACTATTTCTGCGATTATTCCTTAACCAACAATAAGATTGGAACAAAACTAGCGGCATTTGATAGATAACAAGAAGTCCTACAACTTTTATATCTATAGGATTACCAGTTTCTTTATTGATCCATACTAGATTTTGAATTGTACCTATTGTGCATATTACAACCGACAAAGAACGTTGAATGGTTTCGCCACAAATCCTTCCTTAGCCTCCTTTTCATGCACTTCAATCCTTAGAGATAGAATCCTACTATACAGAGGTCATTTTAGGGCAAGGATATAGGTGCCATGGTGCAAAAGAGAGTCAAGGGGAAGAAAAGGGTGACACCAAGGACATCAATTGTGGGGGATAGATGGCTAATAGGGTTCTTGTGCTGATGGGGAGGGGGAGAGGAAATGAGGCACTTCCAAAGTGGGAAGGGAGTTGGGGAGAGGTGGCATGGCCCTGCATTGGTCACATAGTAAAAATTCAAGGAGGAGTCTGATGGTGATTACATGAAAGAATAAAAAAGCAAAAAAATCACTCATCACTATCATCTGACGGTTTAGACCGTCTGTCAACGAGATCTACATATCTATGGTCTTCGGTCATCCATATGACATTCTATTATTCAATTATGGTTATGATTTTATTTGTAGGATATTGCATTATGCTTTCACACGTCAATATTACATCATATAAATAGGATCACTTCTGCCGAAACTCATATGCGATCCCTGCATATCCAAGTGTAACATGTGTATTACCACTTAGAGATTTCCAGAAAGTGTTACATTGTTACTATAATACTGGGATCCGATCACCCTAGATTTACATCAGACATGTTAATCAAAGAATGCTATAGAGAACCTAAATTGTAGTGGATATTAGATTGTGATGGCTAGGATATAATCCATAGCAAGAAGGATAATGTTTCATATGTTACAACATGCATAGATGCCCAATCTCATGAAATTTCCACTTCACTCGAATTCCTAACCTTGCCTCTATTGGTATTCTTCTTATTTGTGTAGGTAGTCAATTGTTGCCTACTAGTAAACAGTAAGGTAAATTGGTTAGTTCCCCTTTTTCACATATGATTGCTTGTTTGCCTAAGTGGAGCTAGCAAGAACGTAACTATTCATATAAATAATAACCAAACTAGCAATTGATAGTCATGTATGTTTAATTTGGAAGACAAACATTGATAGTCGCCGAGAGGGGGGGGTAAGTAGGTGAAACCTAAAATTTAATCACTTAAAAACATAATCCCAATTAGAGGTTGGAACAATAAACAGGTCAATCAGAAACGTGAGAAGTTCTTCTTGCACTTTTGATAGTCGCCTAGAGGGGGGGGGTGAATAGGGCGAAACTGAAATTTACAAATATAAACACAACTACAAGCCGGGTTAGCGTTAGAAATATAAACGAGTCCGAGAGAGAGGGCGCAAAAACAAATCCCAAGCGAATAAGCAAGTGAGACACGAAGATTTGTTTTACCGAGGTTCGGTTCTTGCAAACCTACTCCCCGTTGAGGAGGCCACAAAGGCCGGGTCTCTTTCAACCCTTCCCTCTCTCAAACGGTCCCTCGGACCGAGTGAGCTTCTCTTCTCAAATCAAAGCTGGGAACAAAACTTCCCCGCAAGGGCCACCACACAATTGGTGCCTCTTGCCTTGATTACAATGGAGTTGTGATCTCAAGAACAAGTGAGAAAGAAAAGAAGCAATCCAAGCACAAGAGCTCAAATGAACACGACAAATCACTCTCACTAGTCACTAGGGCTTTGTGTGGAATTGGAGAGGATTTGATCTCTTTAGTGTGTCTAGAATTGAATGTTAGAGCTCTTGTAGTAGTTGAGAAGTGGAAAACTTGGATGCAATGAATGGTGGGGTGGTTGGGGTATTTATAGCCCCAACCACCAAACTTGACCGTTGGCTGGAGGCGTCTGCCCGATGGCGCACCGGACAGTCCGGTGCACACCGGACAGTCCGGTGCCCCTGCCACGTCATCACTGCCGTTGGATTCTGACCGTTGGAGCTTCTGACTTGTGGGCCCTCCTGGATGTCCGGTGCACACCGGACATGTACTGTTTGATGTCCGGTGCACCGGTATGGGCATGTCTGACGTCTGCGCGCGCTGCGCGCGCATTAAATGCACCGCAGGGAGCCGTTGGCGCCGAAAAGAGCCGTTGCTCCGCTGGTTCACCGGACAGTCCGGTGCACACCGGACAGTCCGGTGAATTTTAGCGGAGCGGCTGCCACGCGAACCCGAGGCTGGCGAGTTCCGGAGACCGCGCTTCCTTGGAGCACCGGACATGTCCGGTGCACACCGGACAGTCCGGTGAATTATAGCGCGCCGGCTTCCGAGAAATCCCGAGGGTGAAGAGTTTGAGTCTGAGTCCCCTGGTGCACCGGACAGGTACTGTTCACTGTCCGGTGGCACACCGGACAGTCCGGTGCGCCAGACCAGGGGTGCCTTCGGTTGCCCCTTTGCTCCTTTATTGAATCCAAAACTTGGTCTTTTTAATGGCTGAGTGTGAACCTTGTACACCTGTATAATCTATACACTTGGGCAAACTAGTTAGTCCAAAGATTTGTGTTGGGCAATTCAACCACCAAAATTATTTAGGAACTAGGTGTAAGCCTAATTCCCTTTCAATCTCCCCCTTTTTGGTGATTGATGCCAACACAAACCAAAGCAAATAGAGAAGTGCATAATTGAACTAGTTTGCATAATGTAAGTGTAAAGGTTGCTTGGAATTAAGCCAATATAACTACTTACAAGATATGCAAGGAATGTTTCTTTCTTTATTTAGCATTTTGGACCACGTTTGCACCACGAGTTTTGTTTTTGCAAATTCTTTTGTAAATCCTTTTCAAAGTTCTTTTGCAAATAGTCAAAGGTAAATGAATAAGAGTTTGCAAAGCATTTTCAAGATTTGAAATTGTCTCCCCCTGTTTCAAATGCTCTTCTTTTGACTTAATAAAACTCCCCCTAAAAGAGATCCACCTCTTAGTGTTCAAGAGGGTTTTGATATACCATTTTTGAAATACTACTTTCTCCCCCTTTTGAACACAATAGGATACCAAATGATAAATACTTTTGGAAAGCACTAAGTTTTTGAATTTGGTGGTGGTGGTGGTGCGGTCCTTTTGCTTTGGGCTCATTTCTCCCCCTTTTTGGCATGAATCGCCAAAAACGGAATCATTAGAGCCCTCGAAGTAATTTCTTCCCCTTTGGTCATAAGTAAATGAGTTAAGATTATACCAAAGACGAAGTTCGGTCCTTTTGCTTTGGGCTTTTACTCTCTCCCCCAAAGACAAGGTCCTTTTCTTGGAGCGATGGCGAAGCATGAGTTACGGAGTGGAAGCCTTTGTCTTCGCCGAAGACTCCAATTCCCTTTCAATATACCTATGACTTGGTTTGAAATAGGCTTGAAAACACATTAGTCATAGCATATAAAAGAGATATGATCAAAGGTATTCAAGTGAGCTATGTGTGCAAGCTAGCAAAAGAAATTTCTAGAATCAAGAATATTGAGCTCATGCCTAAGTCTGGTAAAAGATTGTTCATCAAGTGGCTTGGTAAAGATATCGGCTAATTGATCTTTAGTATTAATGTAAGAAATCTCGATATCCCCCTTTTGTTGGTGATCCCTAAGAAAATGATACCGAATGGCTATGTGCTTAGTGCGGCTATGCTCGACGGGATTGTCGGCCATTTTGATTGCACTCTCATTATCACATAGCAAAGGGACTTTGGTTAATTTGTAACCGTAGTCCCGCAGGGTTTGCCTCATCCAAAGCAATTGCGCGCAACAATGACCTGCGGCAATGTACTCGGCTTCGGCGGTGGAAAGAGCGACCGAATTTTGCTTCTTTGAAGCCCAAGACACCAAGGATCTTCCCAAGAACTGACAAGTCCCAGATGTGCTCTTCCTATTAATTTTGCACCCCGCCCAATCGGCATCCGAATAACCAATCAAATCAAATGTGGATCCCCGAGGGTACCAAAGCCCAAACTTAGGTGTATAAGCCAAATATCTCAAGATTCGTTTTACGGCCGTAAGGTGTGATTCCTTAGGGTCGGATTGGAATCTTGCACACATGCAAACGGAAAGCATAATGTCCGGTCGAGATGCACATAAATAAAGCAATGAACCAATCATCGACCGGTATACCTTTTGATCCACGGACTTACCTCCCGTGTCGAGGTCGAGATGCCCATTAGTTCCCATGGGTGTCTTTGATGGGTTTGGCATCCTTCATCCCAAACTTGGTTAGAATGTCTTGAGTGTACTTCGTTTGGCTGATGAAGGTGCCCTCTTGGAGTTGCTTGACTTGGAATCCTAGAAAATACTTCAACTCCCCCATCATTGACATCTCGAATTTCTGTGTCATGATCCTACTAAACTCTTCACATGTAGACTCGTTAGTAGACCCAAATATAATATCATCAACATAAATTTGGCATACAAACAAGTCTTTTTTAAGAGTTTTAGTAAAGAGTGTAGGATCGGCCTTGCCGACTTTGAAGCTATTAGCAATAAGGAAATCTCTTAGGCATTCGTACCATGCTCTTGGGGCTTGCTTGAGCCCATAAAGCGCCTTAGAGAGCCTATAAACATGGTTAGGATACTCACTGTCTTCAAAGCCGGGAGGTTGCTCAACATAGACCTCTTCCTTGATCGGTCCATTGAGGAAGGCACTTTTCACATCCATTTGATAGAGCTTAAAGCCATGGTAAGTAGCATAGGCCAATAATATGCGAATTGACTCAAGCCTAGCTACGGGTGCATAGGTTTCACCGAAATCCAAACCTTCGACTTGTGAATACCCTTTGGCCACGAGTCGAGCTTTGTTCCTTGTCACCACACCATGCTCATCTTGCTTGTTGGGGAAGACCCATTTGGTTCCTACAACATTTTGGTTAGGACGTGGAACTAAATGCCATACCTCGTTCCTCGTGAAATTGTTGAGCTCCTCTTGCATTGCCACCACCCAATCCGAATCTTGAAGTGCTTCCTCTATCCTGTGTGGCTCAATAGAGGAAACAAAAGAGTAATGTTCACAAAAATGTGCAACACGAGATCGAGTGGTTACCCCCTTATGAATGTCGCCGAGGATGGTGTCGACGGGGTGATCTCGTTGTATTGCTTGGTGGACTCTTGGGTGTGGCGGTCTTGGTTCTTCCTCATTCTCCTTTTCTTGATCATTTGCATCTCCCCCTTGATCATTGCCATCATCTTGAGGTGGCTCATCTTCTTGATTTTGCCCTTCATCATCTTGAGCCTCATTTTGAGTTGGTGGAGATGCTTGCATGGAGGAGGATGGTTGATCTTGTGCATTTGGAGGCTCTTTGGATTCCTTAGGACACACATCCCCAATGGACATGTTCCTTAGCGCGATGCATGGAGCCTCTTCATTACCTATCTCATCAAGATCAACTTGCTCTACTTGAGAGCCGTTAGTTTCATCAAACACAACGTCACATGAGACTTCAACTAGTCCAGTGGACTTGTTAAAGACCCTATATGCCCTTGTGTTTGAGTCATAACCAAGTAAAAAGCCTTCTACAGTTTTAGGAGCAAATTTAGATTTTCTACCTCTTTTAACAAGAATAAAGCATTTGCTACCAAAAACTCTAAAATATGAAATGTTGGGCTTTTTACCGGTTAGGAGTTCATATGATGTCTTCTTGAGGATTCGGTGAAGATATAACCGGTTGATGGCGTAGCAGGCGGTGTTGACCGCTTCGGCCCAAAACCGGTCCGGTGTCTTGTACTCATCAAGCATGGTTCTTGCCATGTCCAATAGAGTTCGATTCTTCCTCTCCACTACACCATTTTGTTGAGGTGTGTAGGGAGAAGAGAATTCATGCTTGATGCCCTCTTCCTCAAGAAAGCCTTCAATTTGAGAGTTCTTGAACTCCGTCCCATTGTCGCTTCTTATTTTCTTGATCCTTAGGCCGAACTCATTTTGAGCCCGTCTCAAGAATCCCTTTAAAGTTTCTTGGGTTTGAGATTTTTCCTGTAAAAAGAATACCCAAGTGAAGCGAGAATAATCATCCACTATTACAAGACAATACTTACTCCCGCCGATGCTTATGTAAGCAATCGGGCCGAATAGATCCATGTGGAGTAGCTCAAGCGGCCTGTCGGTCGTCATGATGTTCTTGTGTGGATGATGGACCCCAACTTGCTTCCCCGCCTGGCATGCGCTACAAATCCTGTCTTTCTCAAAATGAACATTTGTTAATCCTAAAATGTGCTCTCCCTTTAGAAGCTTATGAAGATTCTTCATCCCAACATGGGCTAGTCGGCGGTGCCAGAGCCAACCCATGTTAGTCTTAGCAATTAAGCATGTGTCGAGCTCAGCTCTATCAAAATCTACTAAGTATAGCTGACCCTCTAACACACCCTTAAATGCTATTGAATCATCACTTCTTCTAAAGACAGTGACACCTACATCAGTAAAAAGACAGTTGTAGCCCATTTGACATAATTGTGAAACAGAAAGCAAGTTGTAATCTAAAGAATCTACAAGAAAAACATTGGAAATAGAATGGTCAGGAGATATAGCAATTTTACCCAATCCTTTGACCAAACCTTGATTTCCATCCCCGAAAGTGATAGCTCGTTGGGGATCTTGGTTTTTCTCATATGAGGAGAACATCCTTTTCTCCCCGGTCATGTGGTTTGTGCACCCGCTGTCGAGTATCCAACTTGAGCCCCCGGATGCATAAACCTACAAAACAAATTTAGTTCTTGACTTTAGGTACCCAAACTGTTTTGGGTCCTTTGGCATTAGAAACAAGAACTTTGGGTACCCAAACACAAGTCTTGGAGCCCTTGTGTTTGCCCCCAACAAATTTGGCAACTACCTTGCCGGATTTGCTAGTAAGCACATAAGATGCATCAAAAGTTTTAAATGAAATGGCATGATCATTTGATGCATTAGGAATTTTCTTCTTAGGCAACTTAGCATGGGTTGGTTGCCTAGAACTAGATGTCTCACCCTTATACATATAAGCATGATTAGGGCCAGAGTGAGACTTCCTAGAATGAATCTTTCTAATTTTGCTCTCAGGATAGCCGGCAGGGTACAAAATGTAACCCTCGTTATCCTGAGGCATGGGAGCCTTGCCCTTAACAAAGTTAGACAAGTTCTTAGGAGGGGCATTAAGTTTGACATTGTTTCCCCTTTGGAAGCCAATGCCATCCTTGATGCCAGGGCGTCTCCCATTATAGAGCATACTTCTAGCAAATTTAAATTTTTCATTTTCTAAGTTATGCTCGGCAATTTTAGCATCTAATTTTGCTATGTGATCATTTTGTTGTTTAATTAACGACATGTGATCATGAATAGCATTAACATCAATATCTCTACATCTAGTGCAAATAGAAACATGCTCAATATTAGATGTAGAGGGTTTGCAAGATTTAAGTTCTACAACCTTAGCATGCAACATTTCATTCTTAGTTCTAAGGTCGGAGATGGTAGCATTGCAAACATCAAAATCTCTAGCCTTAGCGATCAAATTTTCATTCTCTAATCTAAGGCTAGCAAGAGAAATGTTTAATTCTTCAATCCTAGCAAGCAAATCATCATTATTATCTCTAGGATTGGGAATTGAAACATTACAAACATGAGAATCAACCTTATCACTTAAAATAGCATTTTCATTTCTAAGGTTGTCAATCATCTCACGACAAGTGCTTAGCTCACTAGATAATTTTTCACATTTCTCAATTTCAAGAGCATAAGCCTTCTTAACCTTAACATGTTTTTTGTTTTCTTTAATTAGACAATCCTCTTGGGAATCCAAAAGGTCATCCTTTTCATGAATAGCACTAACCAATTCATTCAATTTTTCCTTTTGAGCTACGTTAAGGTTGGCAAAGAGGGAACGCAAATTATCTTCCTCATCACTAGCATTGTCATCACTAGAGGATTCATATTTAGTGGAGGATTTAGATTTAACCTTCTTTTTGCCGTCCTTTGCCATGAGGCACTTGTGGCCGACGTTTGGGAAGAGGAGTCCCTTGGTGACGGCGATGTTGGCGGCGTCCTCGTCGTCGGAGGAGTCGCTTGAGCTCTCGTCGGAATCCCATTCCCGACAAACATGGGCATCGCCGCCCTTCTTCTTGTAGTACCTCTTCTTCTCCTTTCTTCTCCCCTTCTTGTCGTCGCCTCGGTCACTGTCACTAGATATAGGACATTTAGCAATAAAATGACCGGGCTTACCACATTTGTAGCAAACCTTCTTGGAGCGGGACTTGTAGTCTTTCCCCCTCCTTTGTTTGAGGATTTGGCGGAAGCTCTTGATGATGAGCGCCATCTCCTCATTGTCAAGCTTGGAGGCGTCGATTGGTTGTCGACTTGGTGTAGACTCCTCCTTCTTTTCCTCCGTTGCTTTGAATGCAACGGGTTGAGCTTCGGATGTGGTGGCATCATCAAGCTCGTTGATCTTCCTCGAGCCTTCGATCATGCATTCAAAGCTCACAAAATTCCCGATAACTTCCTCGGGGGTCATTTTGGTATATCTAGGATTACCACGGATTAATTGAACTTGAGTAGGGTTAAGGAAAATAAGTGATCTTAGAATAACCTTAACCACCTCGTGGTCATCCCACTTTACGCTCCCGAGGTTGCGCGCTTGGTTCACCAAGGTCTTGAGCCGATTGTACATGTGTTGTGGCTCCTCCCCTTTGCGAAGCCGGAACCGACCGAGCTCCCCCTCAATCGTTTCCCGCTTGGTGATCTTGGTGAGCTCATCACCTTCATGCGCGGTCTTGAGTAAATCCCAAATCTCCTTGGCGCTCTTCAACCCTTGTACTTTGTTATACTCCTCTCTACTTAGAGAGGCGAGGAGTATTGTTGTAGCTTGAGAGTTGAAGTGCTCGATTTGGGCCACCTCATCCTCATCATAATCCTCATCCCCTACGGATGGTACCTGCGCACCAAACTCAACAACATCCCATATGCTTTTGTGGAGCGAGGTTAGATGAAATCGCATTAAATCGCTCCACCTAGCGTAATCTTCACCATCAAAAGTTGGTGGTTTGCCTAATGGGACGGAAAGTAAAGGTGTATGTTTGGAAATGCGAGGGTAGCGTAGGGGGATCTTACTATACTTCTTGCGCTCTTGGCGCTTAGAAGTGACGGAGGGCGCATCGGAGTCGGAGGTAGAAGTTGATGAAGTGTCGGTCTCGTAGTAGACCACCTTCCTCATCCTCTTGTGCTTGTCGCCTTTCCGATGCGGCTTGTGGGAAGAAGATTTTTCCTTCTTCTCTTTGTGGTGAGAAGAAGATTTCTTCTCCTTCCCTTTGTTGGAGGAGCTCTTCTTCTTCTCCCTCCTTTTGGTGCGGGACTCTTCCGACGAAGTGCTCCCGTGGCTTGTAGTGGGCTTTTCGCTGGTCTCCATCTCCTTCTTGGCGTGATCTCCCGACATCACTTCGAGCGGTTAGGCTCTAATGAAGCACCGGGCTCTGATACCAATTGATAGTCGCCTAGAGGGGGGGGTGAATAGGGCGAAACTGAAATTTACAAATATAAACACAACTACAAGCCGGGTTAGCGTTAGAAATATAAACGAGTCCGAGAGAGAGGGCGCAAAAACAAATCCCAAGCGAATAAGCAAGTGAGACACGGAGATTTGTTTTACCGAGGTTCGGTTCTTGCAAACCTACTCCCCGTTGAGGAGGCCACAAAGGCCGGGTCTCTTTCAACCCTTCCCTCTCTCAAACGGTCCCTCGGACCGAGTGAGCTTCTCTTCTCAAATCAAAGCTGGGAACAAAACTTCCCTGCAAGGGCCACCACACAATTGGTGCCTCTTGCCTTGATTACAATGGAGTTGTGATCTCAAGAACAAGTGAGAAAGAAAAGAAGCAATCCAAGCACAAGAGCTCAAATGAACACGGCAAATCACTCTCACTAGTCACTAGGGCTTTGTGTGGAATTGGAGAGGATTTGATCTCTTTAGTGTGTCTAGAATTGAATGATAGAGCTCTTGTAGTAGTTGAGAAGTGGAAAACTTGGATGCAATGAATGGTGGGGTGGTTGGGGTATTTATAGCCCCAACCACCAAACTTGACCGTTGGCTGGAGGCGTCTGCCCGATGGCGCACCGGACAGTCCGGTGCACACCGGACAGTCCGGTGCCCCTGCCACGTCATCACTGCCGTTGGATTCTGACCGTTGGAGCTTCTGACTTGTGGGCCCTCCTGGATGTCCGGTGCACACCGGACATGTACTGTTTGATGTCCGGTGCACCGGTATGGGCATGTCTGACGTCTGCGCGCGCTGCGCGCGCATTAAATGCACCGCAGGGAGCCGTTGGCGCCGAAAAGAGCCGTTGCTCCGCTGGTTCACCGGACAGTCCGGTGCACACCGGACAGTCCGGTGAATTTTAGCGGAGCGGCTGCCACGCGAACCCGAGGCTGGCGAGTTCCGGAGACCGCGCTTCCTTGGAGCACCGGACATGTCCGGTGCACACCGGACAGTCCGGTGAATTATAGCGCGCCGGCTTCCGAGAAATCCCGAGGGTGAAGAGTTTGAGTCTGAGTCCCCTGGTGCACCGGACAGGTACTGTTCACTGTCCGGTGGCACACCGGACAGTCCGGTGCGCCAGACCAGGGGTGCCTTCGGTTGCCCCTTTGCTCCTTTATTGAATCCAAAACTTGGTCTTTTTAATGGCTGAGTGTGAACCTTGTACACCTGTATAATCTATACACTTGGGCAAACTAGTTAGTCCAAAGATTTGTGTTGGGCAATTCAACCACCAAAATTATTTAGGAACTAGGTGTAAGCCTAATTCCCTTTCAACTTTATTGCTCTTTTGAGTGAGGGAGATTGAGACTTAGAAAGCCCGGTTCGTGGACCCAACTCTAACTCTATATAGTATTTGGGCTTAGATTTGATACTTGACAACTTAGGTCACATATCAAGATGGTATCCGTATATGTGAGCGTATAAGGAACACAACATGATTTGTATTGTTGTGAACCATATCTTTGTTGTAACAGTAATGCCCAACATATAAGGGAATTATTGTGTAGAGATAAGAATAGGAAGATCTTGTAACATAGATGTGAGTCCTAGTCTAGTATAGGACGATTCACTCTTTGTTGAGGTTCCCTAAGAGGGAAAAGGCATTGATGAGATCATAAGCATAGCCACCATAATACTAGATGTAGGGTATTATCTCGCATCGAGAGCATGAACTAGTCTAAATCTTATGTCCCATGTGTCTTTACATTGAGTTCTTAGATCTCGCAAGCACCCTCGTACAAATTCACTATTGATAAATCCTCAACATTATGTATGACTACAACTAAAAGATCTAATTTGTTGTCTTGTTTCACGGTTGTAAAGTCTCTATATATTTGCAAAATTTTGGCCAATGCTAATATTTATTATATGAGAAATCTTTTCATTTTCAAAATATAGGGTGACATAGTCTTATGTAAGCTAAGGTTCTAAATCTTGTTTGTACACATGTAAACTAGAGACACACAATATCTCGAGCAATAACCCATAAATCAAGGTTCCTAATTTACATTTGACTGCTTCTCCACTTATGAGAGTCATCTTTTCTAGGTTCAACTCCAACAACAACTACAAAATTGGAGCCTTTACTCTTATGAAACCCACATGTAAATCATGTTGCTATTATTTTCTCCTGTCATCTATTGTTTCTCTCTCTCCTTGATGGCAGGGAAGTGTGGCGGAACCGCCCGAATTATTCCAACTTAAGTGCCTAAGTCCCACCTTAGAGGCTAGACCACACTTAAATAGGAATAAAACGTCAGTCCCTCGGATCTAGTCCGACAAGGCCACTCACAGGATCAAGTACCACGTACTCACTCGAAGGTGAGGCACAGAGCAAATGCAATAAAGCATAAAACCATGATTTAAAGAAGTACTTAAAGTTATTACAACATCATCGGAGTTTTGCAAAAGTATTAATCATTGTTCGAGGTGTAGCGGAAATCAACTAACGGTACATAAGGGAGGATGGGGAAGCCTAGCCCATCACTCTTGCTCCTCTCCTGCTGAGGTAGGGTCCCACTCGACTGTCCAACCCGGTGGCAAGGTAGAAGACCAAGTCACTCCACCAACCATATCCTCCAGAGAACCTGTAATTTTTTTTGCCACAAGCAAGGCTGAGTATACTAATACTTAGCTAGACTTACCCGGTGTGAGGAGTCTACTCCTCTACCTGTAGACATGCAGCTATTTGGCTGAGGGGTTTGGTTTGCCAAAAAGCACTAGCTGAGTCTAAAATCAAGTTGTAGCTTTTCAAGTTTTAGTGTGATTCTCTTAAGGCAAAATGTGTACCTAGCTAATCATACATGGTAGCAAGCATTTTAGCAATCAACATCTTTTGCCAATCGACACCTTTCCACTTATTACTCAATGCAGTACAATGGATCAAGCAGTGTCATTAGCTGTGAGAAGCAGACGATTCGAATCGAGTTTTTAACCCTTGCAAGGTAAACCTAAACACACGACGTGGCGAGGCACTCCGTCCCCATACATGTCAACCATCCCCATCGATTCCCCGTCAATAGAGAGAGGCTCATCGCCTTGGCGTACAATGCCTCACTGACCCCGACTGCCGTCGTGCAGTGACTGCACTTGTACCCACCATAACCGGAATGGGAGACCACGTCTCAGGTCGCGTGAGGATGGCAATCTGCTGCTAGGTTCACTCAGGTACTAGGCTTACCGATTTACCCTATTTCTCGGCATGTGCTTAGTACGTTCAAACGCTTGACACATGTATCCGCATGTTAATCCTTATTCCAATTTCAACATGTAGACCACGCATCCCCATGGATCCATGTCCACAGACTACCATCATTCTGTTATCAAAAATGGATACAACCAATTCATGACCTCGCGCGAGTGCTAGAAAATCACTCGACTTCCACCGAGATCCCTAATTAGTAAAGCCGCTACTCGACCTAGCATACTAGTATCCATCTTAAAGGGATCCTGAGTTAATGCAACTAGGGTTTCAGACAACTCCTACACTTAAGTGCACAGTACAAGCCTACAAACATTAAGTACAGTAAAATAGCATATATATATATATAATGGTCATGCATAAAACCGGGGCTTGCCCTCCAAAGCTAGGGCAGGCAGATCCTCGATGGCAGGCTCTGGTGCTGGCTCATGGACTACCTCCTGAGCAGCTCCTTGCTCCGGAACGAGGATGTACTCTCCGTCAGCGAGATTACAATCTATCGGATGCAATGAATAAGATACATGTATATTAATGACATGCCAATTTGTAAATACTACGTATGGTGAAACAATATTAAAACAGTGGGTAAACTAAGGTTTCTTTATCGGATGGTGTCTTAAGTGTTCCATACACTCATCCAAGGGTCTTGAGTGAACTTAAAGCTTTTAGTCATCTCCTTTACGTTTGGTTTGGACTCTTGGAGGATTTAAATGTACATGACTAATTTCTCTCACAATTTCCCTTTTACTTTCTATTATGCTTATTATTGAGTGCTTTTGAACTACCATGTCAATTTAGAATTTTCCAAAAATGTTGCAAAAAATCATAGTGGGTAAACATTGATCTCTGTGGTTTATTCTAAAATTTTGAGGTTAGAATTAATTCAGATAACCCTTGGGCAAAAATGACAAAAGTAAGGGTAAAAGGGCACTTTGCACTATAGCTCTGATTTAGATGAGGCCTCTGGACTAAAATTTATTTTTGCCAAGTTTCATGGGTAATAATAGGTCTCTGTGCCAAAAATCATAGAAGGTGACCTAATGGTTATTTAGTTGTGATTTTCTAAAGTTTAATGTCAAAAAGGTACTTATAACTAACTTGTTATTTGAAAAATATCAAACAACAAAACTTATGTTTTTCCTAGATTCCTACTAGCATATTATCAGTTATCCCAAGGATTGGGGTAGTCTCTCCTTAGGGTTATTTTTCTAGGATTTTTCTAAGTTTTCATTGATTTCATGAAATGAATTGTGGTGCATCTCTTTTGTACTAACAAAGGGTTCAACAAAAATTTTCTAGTAAACTATGTTACTAAAGTAAGCTAACAAAAATATAGTTGCTCTCCGGTTCTTATTTTAAATTCCCTTTTTCATTTTCTTAAAGTTTGGACCAAAACAAGTTGTTGTGGTTAATTTCTCCTTAATCTAGCATACTGGTGAGTTCAACATTTTTAAACAAGGTAGTTAGTAGTTGGGCATGCCTCTTATTTTTCTTACTCTCAGTCTAAAAGTATTTCTATTTTTCCTCTATTTATTTAGTTTTAGGCAATATACCTATTTAAATCAAAACCTTAAAAATTCTTGCAGTACTTAGGGTGTTTGGTATTTTTCCTATGTAGTTCATATAACTTAGAACCTAGCAAAATTAGTTTGACCAAATTTGGCTGGATAAAATTGGAGTTATGAATTTTGTAAGCTCTGTCTGCATTTAAAAGAATAATGTTTAAAAGGTTTAATGAAAACCAGTTTGCACCAAGGCCCATGGGGTTTCCCTTAACTAATTCTTTAAACCATACCCCTACGGAACTATTCCTATGAGTCACTGACTTTGCAAACCCCCCCGGCTTCTCCTTCTTTCCAACCGAGCTCCTTCCCCCTTGTAATAGTAACCGCGGAGAGGAAAAAGGGTGGCGCGGCTTACCGGCGGCGAGAGAGGTCCGGTGAAGGGCGGGGTTAGATCCGGGAGGTCCTGGCAGTCACGTCGAGGGGCGGATCATCGACGGTGATGGCCGGAATCGGTCTGACCGCGTGTGCAGGCGATCGGGCTTGTCGGCGGCGTGTGCTCCGGCCTGCTCACGGCGATATGGTTCAATTAAATGGAGTAGGGAGCTTCACGGGGTGCTAAGAACGCTACGGGTGCAAGGAATCGATGAATGGCTTACCGTGGAGCTCGGTCTACGTGCGATGGCGGCCAGTTGAAGTCCGGCGTCTCCGGTGAGATAAAGTTCAATCCCTGACTTTGGGAGCTTTACTGAGGTCCGTAGGAGCTAACCCAAGGGTCGGACGGGACAGGGAGTGGCTGGTTTGGCCGGTCTATGGTGGTCGTGGCTTGCGCGGCCGCTGGCACGCCGTTCTCTGGGCGAACGCCGGCGAACTTGTGCTCGGGCTGGGTCAGGGACGCACGGGGGTGTACGGTCGAGGCCGGGTGGCTTTTATAGCCGCGGGCATGGGCGCGAGGTTGTAACGGCGCGAAGCTGAGCGCGTGGGCTGAGCGCCGAGGGCGTGCTCTGGCGCGCCAGGGCGCGTCGAACACGTGGTCGTGTTCATCTGCCCGAGTTCTTGCGCCAGCAGAGCTCCAAAACGTGCGAATCTTACCAAATGTCTTGTGCAAGATATCTTCCTGGCACTTAGGGCTAGCTAGTTTGTGTAAGTTCCAATGGAAGATCTACCCTAGCTTGTGAGATATGTGGGCGCCAAGTTTTGTCTGTCTACATTATTCACCAACGACAAAACTGATGTCAAACAATGTCAAACGACCTCGGTTTGAATTCAAATTTTTCAGGAATGTGCCTTGGGTAATTTGGCCACTTTTTGCTATTTGGTCCAAGTGGTTTTGGCGCCAGCACAAAGGTGAACACATCTGATCTTTAGGCTAGGGTGAGTTTTGGGACTTAGAGAAATTTTGAAAGGCCCTCTTGTGCTCCCCCTTTAGTGAATTGTTTTGGGGTTTTTGTTGTGCTTTTTGTGATACTTATCTTAATACATTTTGTAGATTTGCTAATCTACTTCATCTTTGGTAATGGTTCCCTTTTGTGATTTGGCCATTTGCCCACTCTTTCCCCTTTAATCCCATGGTTAGGGTTTAATGGCTTAAGAGGGAATTAGGGTTTTAGAACTTGGTTTATGGGTGAACATTGTATGAAGACTAAGGTTTCTTTCTTGTTATGTGTCGAGGACCATAATTAGGGGTACCCTCAAGGCTCCTAATTCTCAGCTGGTAACCCAATCAGCATAAAGCTGCAAAGGCCTGATGGGTGCGATTAAGTCAGGGATCAGTCCATTCGAGGGACTCGATCACGCCTCGCCCGAGCCTAGCCTCGGACAAGGGCAGCCGACCCCGGAGGATTTCCGTCTCGCCCGAGGCCCCCCTCCAGAGGCGAACATATTTCCGGCTTGCCCGAGGCCCTGTCTTCGCCAAGAAGCAACCCTGACCAAATCGCCGCACCGACCGACCAAACCGCAGGAGCATTTAATGCAAAGGTGGCCTGACACCTTTATCCTGACGCGCCCCCCCCCAGCCGGCAGAGCCGAAGTGACCGCCGTCACTTCGCCGCTCCACTGACCGGCCTGACAGAAGGACAGCGCCGCCTGCGCCACTCCGGCTGCGGTGCCACTTGACAGAGTGAGACCGACAGGCAGTCAGGCCCGGCCAAAGGCTCCATAGGAAACTCCGCTCCGCCCGACCCAGGGCTCGGACACGGGCTAAGTCCCGGAAGACGGCGAACTCCGCTCCGCCTGACCCAGGGCTCGGACACGGGCTAAGACCCGGAAGACGGCGAACTCCGCTCCGCCCGACCCAGGGCTCGGACCCGGGCTAAGACCCGGAAGACGGCGAACTCCGCTCCGCCCGACCCAGGGCTCGGACACGGGCTAAGACCCGGAAGATGGCGAACTCCGCTCCGCCCGACCCAGGGTTCGGACACGGGCTAAGTCCCGGAAGACGACGAACCCCGCTTCGCCCGACCCCAGGGCTCGGACTACGCCCTGGCCTCAGCCGACGGTCTCCGCCTCGCCCGACCCGGGGGCTCGGACTCGACCTCAGCCATGGAAGACAGACTCGACCTCGACTTAAGAGGAGCTTCCACATCGCCCAACCTAGGGCGCAGACCAGCCACGTCAACAGGAGGCGCCATCACCACCCTACCCCGAGCTGACTCGGGCAGCAGGGAACAAGACCGGCGTCCCATCTGGCTCGCTCCGCCAGATAGGCAATGATGGCGCCCTGCATACTCTGTGACGACGACGGCTCTCAGCCCCCTTACGGAAGCAAGAGGATGTCAGCAAGGACCCAACCGCTCCGACAGCTGTTCCTCCGCCAGGCTCCATCGCTCCTCCGACGGCCACGACATCACACCAGCTTGGTGCCAAAATCTCTCCGGCTGCCACAATGGCATGTACTTAGGGCGCTAGCTCTCCTCCGCTAGACACGTAGCACTCTGTTACACCCCCCATTGTACACCTGGATCCTCTCCTTACGCCTATAAAAGGAAGGACCAGGGCCCTCTTAGAGAAGGTTGGCCGCGCGGGGACGAGGACGAGATACGCGCTCGCTTGAAGCCGCTCGCTCCCTCTCCCGCGTGGACGCTTGTAACCCCCTACTGCAAGCGCACCCGACCTGGGCGCGGGACGAACACGAAGGCCGCGGGATTCCCACCTCTCTCACGCCGGTCTCCGGCCGCCTCGCTCTCCCCCCTTCGCGCTCGCCCTCGCGCTCGACCCATCTGGGCTGGGGCACGCGGCGACATTCACTCTTCGGCCTAGGGACCCCCTGGTCTCGAAACGCCGACAGTTGGCGCGCCAGGTAGGGGCCTGCTGCGTGTTGACGAACAGCTTCCCGTCAAGCTCCAGATGGGCAGTCTCCAGCAACCTCTCCAACCCGGGACGGTGCTCCGTTTCGGGAGCCTTGAGTTCATGTCCCTCGACGGCAGCTACGACATGATACTCCTTCCACCGCCGCGCGACAACGACATTGGCGGCCGACAGCCCGCCCGCCGGCGGTGGAATCGACGACGTCTTCCCCGCATAGTGGAAGAACAACGTTCGAGCTCACCCCGTCTTCTCCCCCGCCGACGGAGGAGGAGGCGGGGCAACCAAGGCCAAGCAGGAGGCAGCGCCTCATCGGCTGTCGAGCGAATCGACGGCCCCAGCGCCCCAACGGGGGGCTCGTCGGGCATCGACCTCGCGTTTGAGACGAAGGCGAGCGCCGTCTCCCCGCGACACGCCAATCTCGAGCAAACGGACGACGCCAGCGCGCTCGTGAAAGGCTTGCTGGACGTCACACTCGTACCTGAGACGACGGTGCAGTCAGTCCCCGACGTGACCTCATCGCCGCCCGTCGACCAAGAGGTACCGACCGATTCCCATCCCACGTCTTTCGGATTCAGCCTCGACCCGCCTAGCGGCTTCGCTTTGGCGGGCGCTCTCGTAGAGGCGAGTCCAAACCCACTGGGGTTTCGTATGCGGTCACCTTTGGACCGGCTGACGGGCGTCTCGACCTACGGGCCCTCTGGGTCCCTGGAAGACGACGAACCCAGCATCTGTTGGGATTTCTCTGGACTTGGCAACCCCAGTGCCATGGGGGACTTCATGACCGCTTGCGACTACTGCCTTTCCGACTGTTCCGACGGTAGCCGTAGCCTCGGCGACGAGGACTGCGGCCCAAGTCGCGAATGCTTCCACGTCGATCTGGGGGGTCCCTCCGAAGGCAACCATCTCGGCATGCCGGAGGACGGTGATCTCCCTAGGCCGGTGCCTCGCGTTGACATCCCACGGGAGCTAGCTGTGGTCCCCGTTCAGGCGGGGGGCCATGACCCACAGCTCGAGCAAATCCGCGGGGTACAGGCGAGGCTCGACGAGGGAGCAGGAGCGCTTGAGCCGATCCGCCGGGACATCGAGCAGGCATGGGCGGGCCAACCTCCGGCCGGAGAAATACGTCATCTACCCCAGGGCTTCCAGCACCGCATCGCCGATGACGTCAGGGTCAGGCCACCACCCGCATCTAGTGGGGTCGGCCAGAACCTGGCTACAGCAGCGATGCTTCTCCGCGCGATGCCGGAGCCGTCAACCACCGAGGGGCGGCGAATCCAGGGGGAGCTCAAGAATCTCCTGGAAGGCGCCGCGGTCCGACGGGCCGAGAGCTCTGCCTCCTGAAGGTAGGGGTACCCCTCGGAACCTCATGCCGCGACTTCCCGATTCATGCGGGAAGCCTTGGTCTACACCGGACGCACACGCAACACCGCGCCTGCGGCCCCGGGTCGCCTCGGCAACGAGCATCCTCACCGCGACCGTCGGGCCCACCTCGACGAGAGGGTGCGCCGAGGCTACCACCCCAGGCGTGGGGGATGCTACGACAGCGGGGAGGATCGGAGTCCCTCGCCCGAGCCACCCGGTCCGCAGGCCTTCAGCCGAGCCATACGACGGGCGCCGTTCCCGACCCGGTTCCAACCTCCGACTACTATCACGAAGTACTCGGGGGAGACGAGACCGGAACTGTGGCTCGCGGACTACCGTCTGGCCTGTCAACTGGGTGGAACGGACGATGACAACCTCATCCTCCGCAACCTCCCCCTGTTCCTCTCCGACACCGCTCGCGCCTGGTTAGAGCACCTGCCTCCGGGGCAGATCTCCAACTGGGACGACCTGGTCCAGGCTTTCGCCGGGAATTTCCAGGGCACATACGTGCGCCCTGGGAATTCTTGGGACCTTCGAAGCTGCCGACAGCAGCCGGGAGAGTCTCTCCGGGACTACATCCGGCGATTCTCGAAGCAGCGCACTGAGCTGCCCAACATCACCGACTCGGATGTCATCGGCGCGTTCCTCGCTGGCACCACCTGCCGCGACCTGGTGAGCAAGCTGGGTCGCAAAACCCCCACCAGGGCGAGCGAGCTAATGGACATCGCCACCAAGTTCGCCTCCGACCAAGAGGCGGTCGAGGCTATCTTCCGGAAGGACAAGCAGCCCCAGGGCTGCCCTTCAGAAGATGCCCCCGAGGCGTCAACTCAGCGCGGCGCCAAGAAGAAGGGCAAGAAGAAGTCGTAAGTGAAACACGACGCCGCCGACGCGGACCTTGTCGCCGCTGCCGAGTACAAGAACCCTCGGAAGCCCCCCGGAGGTGCCAACCTCTACGACAAGATGCTCAAGGAGCTGTGCCCCTATCACCAGGGGCCCGTCAAGCACACCCTTGAGGAGTGCGTCATGCTTCGACGCCACTTCCACAGGGCCGAGCCACCCGTGGAGGGTGGCAAGGCCCGCGACGACGACAAGAAGGAAGATCACCAGGCAGGAGAGTTCCCCGAGGTTCGCGACTGCTTCATGATCTATGGTGGGCAAGCGGCGAACGCCTCGGCTCGGCACCGCAAGCAAGAGCGCTGGGAGGTCTGTTCGGTGAAGGTGGCGGCGCAAGTCTACCTAGACTGGTCCGACAAGCCCATCACCTTCGACCAAGCCGACCACCCCGACCATGTGCCGAGCCCAGGGAAATACCCGCTCGTCGTCGACCCCATCATCGGCGACGTCAGGCTCACCAAGGTCCTCATGGACGGAGGCAGCAGCCTCAACATCATCTACGCCGAGACCCTCGGGCTCCTGCGTGTCGATCTGTCCTCTGTCCGGGCAGGCGCTGCGCCCTTCCATGGGATCATTCCTGGGAAGCGCGTCCAACCCTTCGGACAGCTCGACCTTCCCGTCTGCTTCGGAACACCCTCCAACTTTCGAAGGGAGACCCTGACGTTCGAGGTGGTCGGGTTCCGAGGAACCTACCACGCGGTACTGGGGTGTAAAGCCCTAAAATTGGTAAAAGGGAAAATAATAAAATAAAGAAATAAGAATATACATGATAGTGGTTCTTGAATTTTTGAAACCTGCTCTAAAAAAGAGTTAAGTAAAAAAATATCTTAATTAGAAGGTATTTTCTATTAAAATAAAGAATGTGTGTGTTCCATACTTGAAACATTAAATTAAATAAATAATTAATACATAAAAATAAATATAACGTACATGTCATGTTGGGTTTCTTGGATTGTTTCATTTATATTTGAAATACTAACTCATGTTTGAATTTGAATCCGGAATTTGAAAATCTAAAAAAAAATTGAAAACATGAAATAGAATTAAATTAAAAAGAGAAAGAAGCCTATCACACATTCACATGACGCATGACGCATGGCCCATTTCACTCATCGTACAACCCATGCCCTTTTGTTTTTTTATTATTTATTTAATGCTCTAGCCGCAGCATATGCCATGGTGACACAAGCGATGATGTCATGTAGCTCTCCCACATTGGAGTATGACATGACGACCAGGGCGTCGTTCAATCTTGGCACGTGGGACCCCCACCTGCTGTATCCCCATGTTGGTTACACAGTTACGCCCGCGTAATCACCTTCGTTGTAGCAGGCTAGCACGGAGTCCGCCCGGAATTCTCGCCGCGACGAACTCGCCTGCCCGCTCGCCAACAGAATACGGCTAGGGCCGGGATGCCTCGATCCCTATATAAATATGGATCATGCCGCGAACCTCCTCGCATGGCCGCATGCAGCAACAAAATAGCTAGTAAAAAAAAATTTCTCCTGGTGCCGGCTGGCCGCTCGGAGTCAAGGTCTGGGCGGTATAAATCCATCTCCTTCTTCTTTCCCCCACAACCACCTCTCTCCATTGTCGCGAGGAAGCTTGGTCCGGCCTGAGTCTGCGCCCCGCTCGCCTGCCAGGAAGGTGAAGACGAATTGCTGCCAGTGGGGAGGAGCACCAGCGCGAGGGCCTGTGCCTCATTGCGGAAAGCCGGGGACGGAGTTATGCAGGGACGGCGCACGTAGACTTATCAGAAGCAGCGACGGCTGGGCAGCTCTTCGGTAAGTGACTCCCCTCCCTCGCACCTGCTCGGCGTACCATCATTTGCATAGCGTGCATACCGTTGTTGAAGCCGATTGCTAGCTCGTCGTGGCGGGGCGCGGCGCCACCATTACCCCGGCGTTGATCTGAGAGCGATAGCAAAGGCGGTCGGTAGTGGGGAGTCGATGGCGTTTCCGCCGTCGTCCGTCGGTGACCGCGTATTTTTCCTGGAGCGCGTTGGCGAGTAGACCCGTTGGGGAAGATGATGTGCTGGTCGTCGATCTGTTAACAGATGCTCGTGATTAGACGGAGGGTAGTGCATGTGGCATCCGCAGGATCTTAGATGGGCGGAGCAGATTTAATCGCGCATACCCTTGGGCGATCCAATCTAGACCATCCGACTGATAATGAGCGTCTTAGATTAGACTCAACTTACCTCTTCGTTTATTTAAATCTGAGCCATCCAATCTAGATCCAACGTCCGAGAAAACAGGATACCCCTTCAGCGCAGTCGTTTTGCAGAGGAGCCCTTAAAGAATTGCAGAATGAACCTGGCGTCCACCACTACTGCTCACCGAGTATTAGGAACATTACGTGATGGCCCCTGTATTTTCCAGAAATTAATGCCCAGTCCAGAGAATTAGAAAATCCAATTAGAAAATGATTTTTAATGTGAAAATAAATGCCAGAAACTTGTGAAATTCATAGTTAATTCATTCTAACTCCAAATTAATTCATTTTAGTTTCTATAATTTTGTTTTAATATTGTCTATCAACTAGTAATACTGTTTAGCCATGAAACTTGAATTAAAATTGTTCATTTGAATTAATCTATCTTAGGTGCTAAATAACTTCAGAAATCCATAACTTGGTAACCGTAACTCCGAATTTAATGATTCTTCTTCCCACGATCTCTTAGCAACGTGTAGATTATTATTATACAGTTTGTTCTTATGTTTGTTGTAATGTTAATTTTGCCTATACCATGTTTGTTTGTATTGCTACGACTAGCAGCGAGGTTACGAGTCACCTGATGATCATCCTGGTACCTGGAATCTCAAGTCCCAGGCAAGTTGTGCCCTTGATCACTTCTTTTTACCCAGCCATATTCTGATTAATCATAATGATCTGCATAGGTTAATTTTGATGGGACCCAATAGGTTACCCTAGTTTGATTATCTTTATACCTTGTTACCACTGAACTTTTTGGGTAGTACTTGCTAGTGCTTTATGTGGTTTTGGGTATGAAGATACATTACTCATGATTATACTTTTGTTATCCGTTGTTATTTATCGTTCATGATAAGATCATTATGTTAATTGGAACATGGAGCGACCACCCGGGAAAACAGTGCTACCACAAGGGTTTAATGGGACGCCCTTGGCTGATTAATTAGGAAAGCTAGTGGAGGACTACCTTACCCGAAAGGGGCAAGGGCAGTAGGGGAGTGGTCAGTGTAGGGAGGCCCTCGGGAGGATTTTGCTGCGATGGCGGTCCTGCAAGGGATTCCTGCATTGGAGCTTCCTATAAACTGTAGCGGGTTTTCTGAAGCTAGTGGAACTTTGTAAAGGCCTCGTAGTGTTACCCTGCCTCGCCTCCTCGGTAGAGGTGTATGGGAAGTCGCGATCCCTTGGCAGATGGGTAACATGACTTGTGGGTAAAGATGCGCAACCTCTGCAGAGTGTAAAACTGGTATACTAGCCGTGCTCACGGTCATGAGCAGCTCGGACCCTCACATGATTAATTTATGGAACTTAAATTCAATTTGTCATATGCATTGCATCGCAGGTGATGTTGTTACTTTTGTTCTACTACTTAATTGGGTTGGTATTTACTTATACTTAGTAATTGCTAATAAAATTTTGACCAACTTTAAAAGCAATGCTCAGCTCTAACCATCCTCTTTGGTAAGCCTTACACTTCACGTGAGCTCCCACCTTTGGCGAGTTCATGCACATTATTCCCCACAACTTGTTGAGCGATGAACGTATGTGAGCTCACTCTTGCTGTCTCACACCCCCCCCCACAGGTCAAGATCAGGTACCGCAGGATGAGGCGCGTGGAGGATGCTGTGATGAGTTCGTGAGTGGTCTAGGCCGTCGTCTCCCAGTCAACTTTGGGTTGCTGGACCGTTGTCTCCTTATAATGTAACTATTTATTTATTTTGTATAGAACTCATATTATATAGTAAAGTTGTGACATTCGATCCTGTGCCATGATTCATCATATGTGTGAGACTTGGTCCCAGCACACCTGGTGTTTATGTTCGCGCCCGGGTCTTGGTGCCCCGAAACCCGGGTGTGACATGGGGAGGCCATGTTACGCGAAGTTCATGGTCGTCCCCAACTACACCTACCTGAAGCTCAAGATGCCGGGCCCCAACGGGGTCATCACCGTCGGCCCCACGTACAAACACGCGTTCGAATGCGACGTGGAGTGCGTGGAATACGCCGAGGCCCTCGCTGAGTCCGAGGCCCTCATCGCCGACCTGGAGAGCCTCTCGAAGGAGGTGCCAGACGTGAAGCGTCATGCCGGCAACTTTGAGCCAGCGGAGACGGTTAAGTCCGTCCCCCTCGACCCCAGCAGTGACGCCTCCAAGCAAGTCCGGATCGGCTCCGAGCTCGGTCCCAAATAGGAAGCAGTGCTCGTCGACTTTCTCCGCGCGAACGCCGATGTCTTCGCGTGGAGTCTCTCGGACATGCCCGGCATACCGAGGGATGTCGCCGAGCACTCGCTGGACATCCGAGCCGGAGCCCGACCCATCAAGCAGCCTCTGCGCCGATTCGACGAGGAGAAGCGCAGAGCCATAGGCGAGAAGATCCACAAGCTAATGGCGGCAGGGTTCATCAAGGAGGTATTCCATCTCGAATGGCTTGCCAACCCTGTGCTTGTGAGAAAGAAAGGGGGGAAATGGCGGATGTGTGTAGACTACACTGGTCTCAACAAAGCATGTCTGAAGGTTCCCTACCCTCTGCCTCGCATCGACCAAATCGTGGATTCCACTGCTGGGTGCGAAACCCTGTCTTTCCTCGATGCCTACTCAGGGTATCATCAAATCAGGATGAAAGAGTCCGACCAGCTCGCGACTTCTTTCATCACGCCCTTCGGCATGTACTACTATGTCACCATGCCGTTCGGCTTGAGGAATGCGGGCGCGACGTACCAGCGGTGCATGAACCATGTGTTCGGCGAACACATCGGCCGCACGGTCGAGGCCTACGTCGATGACATCGTAGTCAAGACGAGGAAAGCCTCCGACCTCCTTTCCGACCTTGAAGTGACATTCCGATGTCTCAAGGCGAAGGGCGTCAAGCTCAATCCCGAAAAGTGTGTTTTCGGGGTGCCCCGAGGCATGCTCTTGGGGTTCATCGTCTCTGAGTGGGGCATCGAAGCCAACCCGGAGAAGATCGCAGCCATCACCAGCATGGGGCCCATCAAGGACTTGAAAGGCGTACAGAGGGTCATGGGATGCCTCGCGGCTCTGAGCTGCTTCATCTCACGCCTCGGCGAAAGAGGTCTACCTCTATACCGCCTCTTAAGGAAGGCCGAGTGCTTCACTTGGACCTCTGAGGCTGAGGAAGCCCTCGGGAACCTGAAGGCGCTCCTCACGAAGGCGCCTATCTTGGTACCACCAGCTGCCGGAGAAGCCCTCTTGGTCTACGTCGCCGCGACCACTCAGGTGGTTAGCGCCGCGATTGTGGTCGAGAGGCATGAAGAGGGGCATGCATTGCCCGTTCAGAGGCAAGTTTACTTCGTCAGCGAGGTACTGTCCGAAACCAAGATCCGCTACCCACAAGTTCAGAAGTTGCTGTATGCGGTGATCCTGACACGACGGAAGTTGCGACACTACTTCGAGTCTCATCCGGTAACTGTGGTGTCATCCTTCCCCCTGGGGGAGATCATCCAGTGCCGAGAGGCCTCGGGTAGGATTGCAAATTGGGCAGTGGAAATCATGGGCGAGACAATCTCGTTCGCTCCTCGGAAGGCCATCAAGTCCCAGGTCTTGGCGGACTTCATAGCTGAATGGGTCGACACTCAGCTCCCAACAGCTCCGATCCAGCCGGAGCTCTGGACCATGTTCTTCGACGGGTCGCTGATGAAGACAGGAGCCGGCGCAGGCCTACTCTTCATCTCGCCCCTCGGGAAGCACATACGCTACGTGCTACGCCTCCATTTCCCGGCGTCCAACAATGTGGCTGAGTATGAGGCTCTGGTCAACGGGTTGCAGATCGCCATCGAGCTAGGGGTCCGACGCCTCGACGCTCGCGGTGACATACAACTCGTCATCGACCAAGTCATGAAGAACTCCTACTGCCGCGACCCGAAGATGGAGGCCTACTGCGATGAGGTTCGGCGCCTGGAAGACAAGTTCTACGGGCTCGAGCTCAACCACATCGCTCGGCGCTACAACGAGACTGCGGACAAGCTGGCTAAGATAGCCTCGGGGCGAACGACGGTTCCCCCGGACGTCTTATCCCGGGATCTGCATCAACCCTTCGTCAAGATCGACGACACGCCCGAGCCCGAGGCACCCTCGGCCCATCCCGAGGCACCCTCGGCCCCGCCCGAGGTACCCTCGGCTCAGTCCGAGGCAACCTCGGCTCGGTCCGAGGCATCCTCGGTTCAGGCCGAGGTACCCTCGGCCCCCGAGGGCGAGACGCTGCACGTTGGGGGGGGCAAAGTGGGGTCACGCCTGATCAAAGCTGGCAGACCCCATACCTGCAATATCTCCACCGAGGAGTGCTACCCTCCGACCGAGCCGAAGCTCGGCGGCTGGCGCGGCGCGCCAAGTCATTCGTCTTGCTGGGAGATGAGAAGGAGCTCTACCACCGCAGCCCCTCAGGCATCCTCCAGCGATGCATCTCCATCGCCGAAGGTCAGGAACTCCTGCAAGAGATACACTCGGGGGCTTGCGGCCATCACGCTGCACCTCGAGCCCTTGTCGGGAATGCCTTCCGACAAGGCTTCTACTGGCCGACGGCGGTGGCCGACGCCACTAGAATTGTCCGCACCTGCGAAGGGTGTCAATTCTACGCAAGCCAAACCCACCTGCCTGCCCAGGCTCTGCAGACGATACCCATCACCTGGCCTTTTGCCGTGTGGGGTCTGGACCTCGTCGGCCCCTTGCAGAAGGCACCCGGGGGCTACACGCACCTGCTGGTCGCCATCGACAAATTCTCCAAGTGGATCGAGGTCCGACCCCTGAACAGCATCAGGTCCGAGCAGGCGGTGGCGTTCTTCACCAACATCATCCATCGCTTCGGGGTCCCGAACTCCATCATCACCGACAATGGCACCCAGTTCACCGGCAAAAAGTTCCTGGACTTCTGCGAGGATCATCACATCCGGGTGGACTGGGCCGCCGTGGCTCATCCCATGTCAAATGGGCAAGTAGAGTGTGCCAACGGCATGATTCTACGAGGGCTCAAGCCTCGCATCTACAACGACCTCAACAAGTTTGGCAAGCGATGGATGAAGGAACTCCCCTCGGTGGTCTGGAGTCTGAGGACAACGCCAAGCCGAGCCACGGGCTTCACGCCGTTCTTCCTAGTCTACGGGGCCGAGGCCGTCTTGCCCACAGACCTGGAATACGGCTCCCCGAGGGCGAGGGCCTACACCGACCAAAGCAACCAAGCTAGCCGAGAAGACTCGCTGGACCAGCTAGAGGAGGCTCGGGATAAGGCCTTACTACACTCGGCGCGATACCAGCAGTCCCTGCGACGCTTCCACGCCCGAGGGGTCCGGTCCCGAGACCTCCAGGTGGGCGACCTGGTGCTTTGGCTGCAACAAGACGCCCGAGGGCGGCACAAGCTCACGCCTCCCTGGGAGGGGCCGTTCGTCATCGCCAAAGTTCTGAAGCCCGGAACGTACAAGCTGGCCAACTGTCAAGGCGAGGTCTACAGCAACGCTTGGAACATCCAACAGCTACGTCGCTTCTACCCTTAAGATGTTTTCAAGTTGTTCATAAACCTCGCTCCCACGCAAAGTTTAGTCATCAAGGAAGGGTCGGCCTCGCCTCGGCAAAGCCCGACCCTCCCTCGGGGGCTAAAAGGGGGGGAACCCCCTCTGCGTCGAAATTTTCCTCGAAAAGAGATCTTTTCTGCCAGAATGTCTTTCGCGCTTTTTGGCTACTTCGAAAGTGGATCCTGAAAACGACGGAGTACACGTAAGCAGCCAAGGCTGACCGAGCCGAGGGACTCCTACGCCTCCGGGATACGGATACCTCACTCATCACCTTCTGCGATAAGTAACTCACGTTCGGATAAGTGATTCTGCGGACCGAACAAGTCTTCACGTTCGAAAGCTCTTCTGCCGAAGCGATCCTTCGAGCCTTCTCGACTGCGTCGGTGACAGAGCCCCATGGACGGGTAAGAGTGCGCGTAAGCGGCAAGGCCGACCGAGCCGAGGGACTCCTATGCCTCCGGGATACGGATACCTCACTCATCACCTTCCACGAGAAGCAACTCTCGCTCGCACGAACATTTCCGTTACTGACAAAAAAGTCCAGATACTCGAAACAAGAGGAAAAGAGACGCAGCTTTACAACACGGTGAGGGTGTGTTTAGGCCTCGGCGGCCGCAGAAAACACACTCTACAAGACAATCCGATCCTGCAGGCTCGGATCTTGACGGCTGAAGGGAGCAGCAGCACCCTCGGCATCGACGACACCTTCGGCGAGGTCCGACCTAGCCTCGGACGGCGACGCGGTCCGAGGATCTCCACTCTGAAGGACGACGTCATCGCCACGCCCGGGCCATCGCCGCCAGGGTCTTCTCCGGGAATCCGCCCCGAGCAGGCGGCTCGGCTGGTCAACTCCGGCGTCGGTCCCACTGACGGACGACCCGGCCAGGCTCCGGCCGACCTGGTCTTCTTTTCGAGCCAACTCTGCCTTTGTTCGCGCTGACACCACTACCCCTGGCCTCGGCTCATCGAAGAGCGGCCGAGGGGTTCCTCTAACTAAGCAAGGGAAGCCTCGGACAACAAGGCTGACCGAGCCGAGGGACTCCTACGCCTCCGGGATACGGATACCTCACTCGTCACCTTTACACGGGGCGACTCACGCTTGGTGAAGCGGTTCAGACAACCAACAGGCGAGTCTTAGTGCTCGAAAATGGGGAAAGAACACGGCTCCGTGCCGAAAATACATACATGTTCAGGCCTCGACAGCCACAATGAACAAAAACACTGGCATTCAAAGTGCCATTACAAACGGAACTCCGGTTCCACCTCCGCTGGTACGAACAACCCCACTCAATGGGGGGGGCTGCGGAGCGACAGAAGACCGACGGACGGCTCACCGTCGTCCGCTCCAGCAGCAGCGACAATGACCCCCTCTACGGGTGGCCAAACTGCAGCAGCGATGGCCTCAGGGCGAACGTTGCTGCAACCTTGCCCTCGCCCACACCGACGCTCGAGGGGCGAGGACAAGTACAAAGATCTGGAGGCCCGAAGCGCGGATGGTGGCGGTGATCCCGTCGGCGACGGGGACTTCTCGAGCCGCCTCCGCCTCGGCACCGACGACAGGGGCCGTCAGCCCGCCGGCAGATCCCCACTCGGATCCTCCCGGACGAGCAGGGCACCGACCTCCCCGCGGAGGCACCGTACCGGTGCAAAGGCTGGACTGCCCCAGAACACGAACGCCGCCCTAGCAGCGCGTGACTTCTTGGGCGGTCCTCCCGTGCACACGACACGGCAGCCGCCTTCCGGCAGGAGGGGGCACCGGGGGCCAACCCGACGAGCCCGACGCGCTGGGGCTGACGACGCCTGCCGTCGACCAACCCCGCGTTGTCGAAGTCCGACCCGCCCGCAGGGCCAGCGAGCGCCCTCTCCCTCGAACGCCGCAGGAGAGGGTGACCCACGAACCCGCGCGGGAGGTAGAGCTCCGGCTCAGCCCGGCCTCCACCCCAGCGAGGATGATGAACATCCTTGAAGCTGAGGGTGGGACCAAGATCGCAGCCCGACTTGCTTCTCCCCACCCAGGGGCTGGTGGTCACCGTCTTGGGTGACCGCCGGCGGGGGGGGGGGGGGGGTACAGCCGGGCTGGCTGATGAAAATCCTTGAAGCCAAACGATGGCTGAAAGGTACCAACTCCCATGGAGTTGCGTTCCTCCAACGACGAGGCAGAAAGACGGCGGATATCCCCATCCGGGGGCTTGGAAGGTGAAAAGACACGGTGCATAAGGGAGCGCGAAGACATAGTCGCCTTCCAAGGGAGTCACCCCCTTTTAAAGGCGGCTCTCCCTACTTGCGCCCCCAACCGTCGCGGGCTGAGTCTTCTCCAACACACTCCAAGGTCCTCCCCTGCGGCGCGGGGGCTGGGTCCCACACGCCATGCAAACCGGCTCAGAGCAGAAGAAGTCAAACCACCGTGCGCGGTGCGCACAACCGCCCAGCGGTTACAAGCGACTCTCCACTTTTGCCCAGACCAACGAGCGAAAGGGGCGGGCAACCATGCAGGCGGCATGCAACCGCGCCAAGTGGGCGCGCTTCTCCGACTCCCAACGCGCCCAGCATGGAGGCCCAGGCCCACGCGTCATGCAACCGGCGCGCCGAATGCTTCGTGCATGCAACTGCACCGCCACTTGCGCCACTACCGCGCCTCCTCGACTGCGGAACCAATACCTCGACTCGAGGCGACCCAGCGCGCGACCCAGCAACGCCAGCCTGGCGCGACGGTCAATGCGGCCAAAAATGGGCCGGCAGTAATGGCGGTGGCAGGCGGGCAGGAGCAGCGGCCCCGTCGTCAGCCAAGCTCACGTCCCATCCGGGGGCAGCAAGAGAACCCTCTCTCACGGCGTGAAGACAGCGCGCCCGTGCTCCGTCCCTCGAACGGCTCGCGCACACGCAACGGTCGCTCCTCCAACCACTCGCCCCGTCGCATTAACTCCGCGGCGGGACAGGCAGCGTCTTTGGCAAGAGAAGCGGGCGACGCTTCGCCTTCGCCATAATGACCGCGTCAAAAAAGGTACGCCGCGTCGTTCGATTTCATATCCTTTTCCTTTTTTCCTCTTTCTCTCTCTTGCAACAGGGACGGGGAAAGGGGGATACCCCGAAAAGGATCCTTCCCCGTGAAGGAACCAGGCTCCGAGCCTCTCTACTGATCAGAGGTTCGAAGGCTGGCCCCTCGGAAGGGTTCGACAGCCACCTCAGATCGTGTGGGCCCTACACCCACTACTGGTCAGAGGTTCGAAGGCCGGCCCCTCGGAAGGGTTCAACGGCCGCCTCAGGCTACTCGGGCTCCGCGCCCATTACTGATCAGGGGTTCGAAGGCTGGCCCCCGAAGGGTTCACAGCCGCCTCAGACGCCGAGCGAGGGATGACCATGGGTACGTTCGATACATAGCCGAGGCTCGGGCTGCGCTCCCGAGGTACCCTAGGACATTTCCGAGACCAGCGGGAACGATCTTGTAACGGAATCCCATCGGAGGGAGGCATCGAGCCCTCGGACCCCGTCGCCAGGGGACCGGGTCCGGCAGATCACCCGTAGGTACTTTTGGGCGTGCCTCTGGGCCCCTAGCCGACCCCTAACGAATGGGGCACAGACGTCCACTCGGATCACCCGCTTGCAGCTCACCGGAGACACCATGTTCGGCGCCCATCGAGGGCAACATGGCGCTTTCCCCCCTCCTCCTTGCGGAAAGGCGACGCAGGGGCGTATGTAAAAAAGCCGAGTCTGTCCCTGATCGCCCTCTCGCCCTGTGCAGAGGCTCGGGGGCTGCTCTCGCAAACCCGGCTCCGGCCGAACCGTTGACAGCGTCAACATACCAGCCCGAGAACTTGGGACCCGACCGTACACCCGGGCTACGGCCAGCTCGCATGAGGGAACGACCAGACCAGCCGAAGCGTTACGCGAGGCATTAAGACCTCGAAGGAGTGAAACCACTCCTCCGAGGCCTCGGGGGCTACACCCGGCGGGTGCGCTCGCGCGCACCCACCGGAACAAAACGCAACCGAGAAAGGCTGGTCCCCTTGCAAAAAAGTGCGACGAAAGCCTCCAAGCGAGTGCTAACACTCCCTTCGAGGCTCGGGGGCTACTGTCGGGGACCATAATTAGGGGTACCCTCAAGGCTCCTAATTCTCAGCTGGTAATCCCCATCAGCATAAAGCTGCAAAGGCCTGATGGGTGCGATTAAGTCAGGGATCAGTCCATTCAAGGGACTCGATCACGCCTCGCCCGAGCCTAGCCTCGGACAAGGGCAGCCGACCCTGGAGGATTTCCGTCTCGCCCGAGGCCCCCTCCAGCGGCGAACATATTTCCGGCTTGCCCGAGGCCCTGTCTTCGCCAAGAAGCAACCCTGACCAAATCGCCGCACCGACCGACCAAACCGCAGGAGCATTTAATGCAAAGGTGGCCTGACACCTTGATCTTGACGCGCGCCCCCCAGCCGGCAGAGCCGAAGTGACCGTCGTCACTTCGCCGCTCCACTGACCGGCCTAACAGAAGGACAGCGCCGCCTGCGCCACTCCGGCTGCGGTGCCACTTGACAGAGTGAGACCGACAGGCAGTCAGGCCCGGCCGAAGGCTCCATAGGAAACTTCGCTCCGCCCGACCCAGGGCTCGGACACGGGCTAAGTCCCGGAAGACGGCGAACTCCGCTCCGCCCGACCCAGGGCTCGGACACGGGCTAAGACCCGGAAGACGGCGAACTCCGCTCCGCCCGACCCAGGGCTCGGACACGGGCTAAGACCCGGAAGACGGCGAACTCCGCTCCGCCCGACCCAGGGCTCGGACACGGGCTAAGTCCCGGAAGACGACGAACCCCGCTTCGCCCGACCCCAGCGCTCGGACTACGCCCTGGCCTCAGCCGACGGTCTCCGCCTCGCCCGACCCGGGGGCTCGGACTCGACCTCGGCCATGGAAGACAGACTCGACCTCGGCTTCGGAGGAGCTTCCACATCGCCCAACCTAGGGCGCAGACCAGCCACGTCAACAGGAGGCGCCATCACCACCCTACCCCGAGCTGACTCGGGCCGCAGGGAACAAGACTGGCGTCCCATCTGGCTCGCTCCGCCAGATAGGCAATGATGGCGCCCTGCATACTCTGTGACGACGGCGGCTCTCAGCCCCCTTACGGAAGCAAGAGGACGTCAGCAAGGACCCAACCGCTCCGACAGCTGTCCCTCCGCCAGGCTCCATCGCTCCTCCGACGGCCACGACATCACACCATCTGGGTGCCAAAATCTCTCCGGCTGCCACAATGGCATGTACTTAGGGCGCTAGCTCTCCTCCGCTAGACACGTAGCACTCTGTTACACCCCCCATTGTACACCTGGATCCTCTCCTTACGCCTATAAAAGAAGGACCAGGGCCCTCTTAGAGAAGGTTGGCCACGCGGGGACGAGTACGAGATACGCGCTCGCTTGAAGCCGCTCGCTCCCTCTCCCGCGTGGACGCTTGTAACCCCCTACTGCAAGCGCACCCGACCTGGGCGCGGGACGAACACGAAGGCCGCGGGATTCCCACCTCTCTCACGCCGGTCTCCGGCCGCCTCGCTCTCCCCCCTTCGCGCTCGCCCTCGCGCTCGACCCATCTGGGCTGGGGCACACGGCGACATTCACTCGTCGGCCTAGGGACCCCCCGGTCTCGAAACGCTGACATTATGATTAATACTTATCTTAACCATGACCCTAAAGCTTTGAGTTCCTTCACTTTCCAATCTAGCATATAGGGTGAGTAGGACACAAGTGTGCTCCCTTGGCCAGGGCTTTGGGTAACACCTGGGGTGTTACAGGGAGGAGCTCTGAATGGTTTGTGTTTTGGATATGGGGCTACCACTAGGAGGGTTCGCTTCTGGGTAAGGAGGAGCTCATAGCAAGGTCCTGCCTCCACCGATGTAGCTGAGAAGCAACCAACAAAGCCTCGGTGTGGAGAACCATGTGGGGTAGGGTTTTGTGAGTTGAAGAGAGTGTCTAGGATGAGCGGGCGGGTGGATTCACCAAGGTCTCAAGTATTCTAGGCTGCCTTTGTTAGACTAGAATGGGTGTTTAGGAGAATTGGCTCGAACAAATTCGATAGGGTTTGCAAGAAGCAAAGAAAGTTGGAAGGAGTAGCTGAGGTGCTTCACTCTAGTTTTGGGAGGACCAACTGAGAATATTGGATCTAGAGATCTATCCAAGAGGAGACCACATCGAGTCAGACATGTGATAATCATTAGATAGTGATGATGCACATGAAAGAAAAAACATCGTTCATGTATGATGTTGTCTAAAACTGCGCCCTAAAAATGGGGTCGGAGGGAGGTTTTATGTGCTCACCTATGAGCATATCTACTAGTTCCTAAAAGAACTCCCTACAATTAATTTAGGATTGTATTAACCAAAAATCTCCCTCTAATAGTTCCTTAAATGAATTATCCAAATATAACAACTTTCTAAATATTCTTATTTAGTCAGTAGACTTGGAGAGTTGTTTCACACTCCCAATAGCCTATTTCAGTTGTCAATCACACAGTCAAATCACTCGCCTAACATCGAGTTTGCGTTCATGTGCAAGTGATGCAATTTGAATGATTTGAATTGCAGAAAGGATGAATTCATAATCCTTAATTGATAAGTCTAAAGATGACCAGTCCAAAAATTTAAAGGAAAACAACTAATCGTGATTCATATATAATAAAAATATTAATCAAGAGAAGGATAATGATTATTGAACTTTATCGTACAAATGAAAGAAAATTTGATGTTGCATGCAATAACTAGAAAAGTTGAGTTATCAAAACTTATAATGTTTAACAACATAAAAATTGGAAACTACTAGAGGCTGAGGTTATTTTTGTTTCTAATATGTATTTAGCAACTTGGTACATCTAGGTTTAGGAAGTTTTTTTAGGAAACTACTAGTGGAGATGCTCTAACAATGTTCCATACTAAAGAATTCAGGCCCATAAACAAGTTCCAGTGCACTAGATCTTGTAACACATAGCAACAACACCCTATCCATTAGTATTCCACATAAGAAATCTATTATAGAAACTAATACAATTATATTAGCTCTTCATAGACAAACTTGGTGTTTGCTAGCTAAGATAAAACCATCTCAGGATCATGGGACCCTTTTGTATAAGATAGGAGGGGATCTTGTATAAAATAGACTTCTAAGTAATGACCCTATTGGGGGCCTTCACCTTTTGAAGGTCCTCAAAAACACATAGTTAACCACTATTTCCCGATACAACTTTGAGTGTTGCAGGTGCTTTGGCAATAGCCACCTTCAGAACAAATCAAGAAAAAGATAAAGGCATTAGCTTCGTCATAACAATACGGGAAGACAAAGATAGAAGTCGAACAAGACCGGAAGAAGGTGTTTACAAGATTCTGATGACAAGATGATAGAGAACTCATTTAGGGCGCAGTTTTAGAATCAAGAAAAAGACCGGAAGAAGGTGTTTACAACATTGGCACCTATCTCCGGTGAACTCATTTACGACCACAAGCTGTTTTGTCATGCCATTTGTAACCCTAAAAAACCCTAAACCCTAAACCCTTGTGTCATTTGTAACCGTATGTACAAGCTTTGTGGCCATACTTGTAATTTCATACGAAGCTGTATCTCTCCCCTATAAATAGAGGAACATTGTCATGCATAAATTCACCCTTTTCAGAGAAGAGAATATTCCCATTTAGTTAGCTTCCGAAGTTACCTTCGATCGAGCTCTCATTCGTGTAAAGCCGAAGGTATGCTTGTAATTGTTTATTACATTGCCTAGGAATGAAATTTGAAATATGAAAATAAATAAGAGGACTTGTTCTTTATTATTTGTCCTTTCTATTCTTGTTAAGAGAAATGTGAATTCTTTATTTGTCACCTTTTTCTTTCATATGACATTCTAAAAAATGTTAAATGAAGGAAGAAGAGGGCAACACACTAATTTATGTTGTCTTGTTTTTGACATCCCGAAGGATTCAAAAGCAAGAGCCCAACATTGGTACCTATCTCCGGTGAACTCATTTACGACCACAAGCTGTTTTGTCGTGCCACCAAAAAAGACAACAGTACCTCGGCCCGTCCTTACTCACCTAGATCCTAACCAAGATGGAGTTCTCTTGAGAGAGACACAAAGCCAGAAAAAGAAGGCCACCAGTCCAACACCACAAGATGATGCATTAGACCATGAGATCAGTAATCTGGGAAGGTGTTTTTTCGGACGTTTGGCACAAGGCCTCCGTTCATTTCGCAATCTGAGTTCGTTGCAAGGAAATTAACTAATACTACAACGGGCTACTGTTGGGGACCTTCGTCCTTCGAAGGTCCTAAAAAACACACAGTTAACCACTATTTTTTGATACATCTTTGAGTGTTGCATGTGCTTCAACAATAGCCACCTTCGAAACAAATCAAGAAAAAGATGAAGGCACTAGCTTCGTCATAACAATACGGGAAGACGGAGATAGAAGTTGAACGAGGCCGAAAGAAGATGTTTACAAGATTCTGATGACAAGATGATAGAGATAGAAGACAATAGTACCCTTGTGTCATTTGTAACCATATGTACAAGCTTTGTGGATATACTTCTAATTTCATACGAAGTTGTATCTCTCCCGTATAAATAGAGAAATAGTGTCATGCATAAATTCACCCTTTTCGGAGAAGAGAATATTCCCATTTATTCAGCTTCCGAAGTTACCTTCGAGTATTATATTGAAAGGAATGAAATTTGAAATGAATATGCAGATAAGTTAGCGAACTTGTTCTTTATTATTTGTACTTTCTATTTTTGTTAAGAGAAATGTGAATTATTTATTTGTCACCTTCTTTCATACGACCTTCGAAAAAGGTTAAATGAAGAAAGAAGAGGGCAACATACTAATTTATGTTGTTTTGTTTTTGACATTCTGAATGATTCAAAAGTAAGAGCCCAACAAACCCTATATATCCTATATCTCTCTATATAAAGAGGTAATCATGTCGAGAAGCGGCTTTGTCTTTGGCCAGACGGTACTTCGAACTTAAAATGTGCATGAAGATATTAACTAGACCTCTTTCTCTTTTGAGTCCTTGATAATAATCAAGTGCTATTATTTTAGGGGTGGAAATGGATCGAATACGTACAGATACGAATTTGAATGTCACAGTTTACCATATTTTAGTCTGGATTCGGATTTCGGATATCTTCGGATATGAATACAAAATGGATAGTCGAATCCGAATTCTTATTCGGATATTTACTCAATTCAAATCAAACAACATACCCTAAAATTTAACATATGTATATGTGGATTTTTATTTAAGTACAAGTTTATAGATAGTCAAAACAAACTTAAATTAAGTTAGATTTCTCGTGATCCTCCATATCCAAGTCAACAAAACTATATAAATAATATTTTTTTAACTATCGAATCATGTAACAAAAGTTAAACAACAACACGTGATATTTAATAAGTGACATTTGTACAAATACAAGTAAACTAAAATTGATATAAAATAGTAAAATATACCAAGAAAAACAAATTTTCCGTTCTAAAATGAATGAATATCCTATATAAATGTGTGTACCAAAACTTAAATGAAAACATGAAGAAATTTATCTATATATTGTAAAGTGGAGAGTGATAGTTGAATGTAGTTATAGTTGAATGTTTATGGAACTCCGTATTGAATTTTATTATTGAATATCACTAGAAATATAAGGTTGATATATTTATTTATCTATCATATAAATATTTTTCAATATTTTAAATGATATATATCATTTTTCTAATATATTATTAAACTTAAAATCATTTTTAGTTATTAGTTAGTGATAAAGTTAAGTTTTAAATGGTTTCATGGAATATATTTTTTTTCACGGACACGGATAGTATAGGACGTTTCAAGTTTTTTCGAATACGAATATAAAATCGGATAGAGAAAAGTACTATAAATCAAATACGGATACATTCATTTGACATTCATATTGAAATCGAATACGGATACGGATATCCATATTAGCAGTTTTAACGAATACGAATTCGGATAATTTGAATTTCCAAACATCTATTTTCAGCCCTATATTACTTGGTGTGTCCAAACCAAGGAAACCGTTAGAAACTTTTTTAAAATGGATATTATTTTCTCTTTAATTAGGAATGCTATATAAAATTGCTAAATTTGAGGAATATCTAATACCGTGTGGTACGGCCAGTGCTTTGCCTTTTTAGGATCGACACGGGGAACCGATTCCGGCCGAGTTTTAAAGGAAGCAGAGATCAATCCCCTCAGCAGGTTACAGAATAGCATCAGAGACCGCCCGGCCTTATCTGTTGCACGCGTACGGAATCTGCCCAACTTGCATGCACGCGGCTTTTCTCAGCAGATTGAGATCTGCTACTTGTTTGTAAACCGGCGTGTGATGCCAGGATGCATGCGACGACGGTGCGAGATCTTGCTTTTCCATATCCAACCTTGCTGCATAAATCTTCTATTCCTAGAAGATAAAGATAGGATGCTTAGAAAAATAATAAAGTTAAATATAAGAGAGCGGTTTCTAAACTTGTCAAGTAATGTCATTAACTTTGAAAATGTATTTGTAGACCCTTGAACATATTACGGATATTACGGCTTGTTCCGTTATTCTTATCCATGTAAATTGTATGGGATTAGAAAAAATTGTGAAATATTTTGATTTGTTTGGGATTGAAATCCAGGGGTGTCGTTTGGTTCACAAAATGTAACATAAATTGTAATGTTAATGGTTCACACTCAAATACCAACGGTAACAAAGCGGTGTCCATTTGTAGTGTGATATCAATTACGGTTGAACTTAAACAAACATGATTTAACGTTATCAGTTATTTATTACATTACCAATATGTGAACCAAACGACACCCCAATTCATATGGATTGTGAGCAAAACGAACATGCCCTTAAGTGGCACACTGCAGCGATTGGTATGGTCTAGAAATAGACTTGCGATGCACTATTTTATTCGTTCAAGGATACGTGGTACATCACTTAACAAGTTTAAAACCTAAAAATGTTTTTAATATCGTGCACCGAATTGCATCCCTTGACAAATTTACACTACTAGAGGTATGCTTATTTAAGAAGCACATTGTAAGATGGATATCAGTGTATTTTATAGAACCGTCTCTTATCATATGGTGATGAGTAATGTATGACAGTTTGTTGGAGATCTATCTTTAATCAATAAAGAAGTATTTTGAGACAGTTACATCGTAATTAATGTCTTATATTGTTTTAAGGCAGATTTTTATTGGAAACCATCTCAAATAAATATAAATTTTGAGTCATTAAGATTGCAAGAATTGTCTTAGATTTTGGTTAGTATACTACACACTTCTGTATATGAAACCATCTCAAATAAAGATATTATTAGAGTCGTCTAGACTATATATAAAGACTTTCTTAGATGTTCTTGAGTATACTAGACACTTCTAAATAATAAACTGTCTTCGTATGATATTTCTGACATATTGTGAAAAACGTAGTAAATAGTGAATTAGCCTTAGTTTGATATATATGATATAAAATGTAAAACTTATCTCCACAATTTGATATAGATGGTAAATGGACCCACATGCGACCCGATTATTAATATGTCACACAATAGACCTAACTCATCATTTTTCTTTAATTCCTATCATTTACGTACCAAGGGGTTTAGGAAGGTATACCCATTCTATCCTGAGTATATCATTACTTTTACATTTACATTGTCAAACTCCAAAAACTAGGCCACTTCAGAGTTTCGGACTAAAAAAAGAAAACCTAACATCTAAATGATTCCTTGTAATTAGAATCATTAAAGGCTAGTTTGGAAACTCCATTTTTCTAAGATATTCCTATTTTTCCAAGGGAAAATGAGCTAATTTCTCTTATGCCATGTTTGGATCCTTGGAATTGAATTCAATTCTAATAATAGTAATTTAGGCACCTATGAATTAAGCTAATTCGATTTTATACAAAATATATTTGTATACTATTACTAGCAAGATGTCAGAGATATTTATGTGCTACATTTTTATTATAAAGGAGTGAGCTGAAGAGCGTCTTATAAGTTGTAGAGTAGAAACATATTCTACTGTTACATAAAATCATTTCTCATCCTCCACCCCATGAATTGGAGATAGGCTTATTTCTGAACTTTGAAAAATGGTGGAATGTTAAATTCCAAGCTAAATATGTTACTTTATTAAGTAAATTTCAATTCCAACAAAATTAATGATCCAAACGCCCCGTTTGGAAAAAATGGAAATCCCTTGGAAAAATGGGGTTCCCAAACTAGCCCTAAAAGATGACCCGTTTTTCGGCCACAAGTGGCCTCCGCGCCGTAGGAATGCCTCCGTGATTGGACATGTGGCATCGACATTTTTTTAGAAAGACCCTTGTGTGTTTTCAAAATGAACCAGCAATCTAGATCGCCTTGGATGTGTCCCTCCCTCCTCTCCAGCTCCCCGCACTCCGACCTTCTCTAGGTACACCCGCCAACCACGCTCCTCCCTCCTTACCCGATCGCTCTCACCTAGAGATGGCAATGGGTAATAACCACTGGGTATTACTACCCTGTATCCATACCCACGACAAAAAATAATCCCGTCAGATCACCCAATACATTGGTGAGTACGAATTTACCCTTATACCCATACCCATGTGGGTATGGGTCACCCGTCGGGTCACTCGTACCCATAAAAATTAAACATCTATCAAAATGGTATTTGCCATATAAATACCATTACAAAATTTCTATCATCATTTGACCATCCATTCAACAACACCAAAGATAATTGGACAAAGTAGCAACACTAGGATAGTACTACATAGTACATTGCAGACATGTTTGGTTCGTTTCTACCTGTGACACACTTTGCCTAAGGTTAGTCGTTCGAATTGAAGAACTACCTTTAGTCAGAAAAAGTTAGGCATAGTGTGGCAAGTTAGACAGCAAACCAAACATGCCCTACATGTTCCAATACATAGTCATCAAATAGTCGTTAAGCCTTTTATGACACTATAACCCAAAAGGTTGTTAAATAGTAAAAAATATAGATGACTGAAGCCCAAGTTCATGCTTTTGGGCTAAGTTTATACTTGATATTTTATACCCATGGGTTAACGGGTATGGGTGAGGGCGAGGGCAGAATGTTCTAAGAGCATCTCCAAGTGACACTCTATTTTCGACTCTCTATATGACACTCTATTTACTTCTTCATAAAGATTACATTTTATATTTAGCATCTCACTCCAACAGACTCTCTATTTAGTTTGGCTAGTCAGCGGCTAGCCAAATTTAGCTAGAGAAGGAGCCAATTTGAAGAGCCGAATAGCTTGGCAAGTTGAATGGCTAGTCTGTTGGAGAGTTATTTTGCTATTGAGTAGCTAAAATTTGGCTCGCTGAGCCATTTGACTAATCTCTTGGAGATGCTCTAAGGCTCTCTCCAATTCTGATCTCTATAAGGTCCTCAATGGCAAATATAGCGGTTTGGAGGATTCTTTTCGTCTCCACCAACAACCCGTAAACCGTGTGGTAAAATAGAGGAGCACTAGGGCATCCGCTATCAGGCACCTGCAATAAATGCATGCAGCAGTAGGACCCGTCCGTTATCCACCATTCCGACGAGTATTTCCCGTGCTTGATTTTAGTAGAGTAATCATTTGAAGTATATATGTATAATTTGGAGAAAATGTTCTGGTACATTGTTTTTTATGAATTAATCCATTTTTTGTTGTACAACAACAAAATAATATATAATACAAAATTCTAGTACATTTTCCCCTAAATAGGAGCGATGGGCATTTTCTCCATAGAATGAAAATGTATTGTAAGAAGTATTTTAATTTTATAAAATACACAATTCAAATTTTGTAATAGTCGAAAGGGAATTTAAGAAATAAGATTATAAATTTCAGTAACACTGTATATATAGATGACCGTATTTAGAGGACGTTGCTGGAGATAAATAAGATATAGGGTATGGAATCTTTTAGGGAGTGTTGTAAAGGACAAGGAATATTTCTTTAAAGGATGAAATTTAGAGGACGCTGCTAGAGACAACCTAATACTTGTTTACCCATTGGGTGAAGATTTCTATCTAATAAGAGACCCACAAGTAGAATGTTTAGCACATATACATACCTTAATGGAGTAAATACCCATCGGGTATCGGGTCGCGGGTACCCATTGCCATCTCTACTCTCACCTGAACCTTTTCCCGTCGTATGCGAGCGAGGAGGTCGCTACGGAGAGCGCGCTCTACCTCAAGGCACTGGTGTGTCCCGACTGGTGCAAGTATATCTTACAAATATGAGTTGAGTGGGCAGTAATAACTGAACAATAGACTGTGGAATTCCACATTGTTGGTCAATGGGAATTCCAATGACACTCTGATTCAGCCGCTAAGCTTACTCTATCGGTTCTGAACCTCTGATGCAAGTTTACCATGATTTAGATGCTCTCTGTGTTTCTTAAAACTTGACCTCCGACGTTCTCCGCACTTCACTACCGGAATCCAGCTCTTTGTCGAGTGCTCAGCACTTTGCCAAGTGCCACTCTCGGCGAACTAAGACTCTCGACACAGGCCTCGTTTACTGAGTGTCAATTTTGAAAACTAGATGACATGATTGGCTTCATCTATTATTAACAAGAAACATGTGCTGATTGCATATCATATTGTGTTTAGAATAATAGGTGGATACAAATGGTAGAGGAGCACTAGATTATGGTGAATTTTTGTCCATCTCACTTCATTTACAAAGGATGGCAAATGATGAGCAGCGCGGTGCCTTCCTATATTTGACAAGGATGACAATGGTTTCATTGAGCCTGAGGAGATTCAGGAGCCCCTAATGGAGGATGGGGGAGCTGATACCATGGGCGTGGTTAATGGCATATTGCAAGAAGTTGACACAGATAAGGTTAATGATTCACACCTAAGGCCCCCCTAAGATAGCTTCTGCCTTCGAATCTTATTCATTATTTCAGGTCGCAATAACTTTCATTGTTTCTGCAGGATGGTAAAATTAGCTATGAAGAATTTGTAGTGACGATGAAAACTGGAACAGATTGGAGGAATGCATCACAACATTATTTAAGAGGAGGCTTCAATAGCATTAGCATAAAGCTTATAAAACATGGGTCTGTAAAACTAGGTAGCAAGTGAGGTTGTAGCTTGCTGCCGATGCTCTTCTCCACACATTGTAGTATGTCCCTTGGGCCCACTAAGAAGAAACTCTCTTTCATTTGCTAATGATTTTTTGTTTAGGATTTTGATAGTTGGAGCCTCCCATGATTGGTTTACTGACAGTGAAATGTGGCAAAAAATGATTGTGTCACCAATTGTCAGCATGCCTGCTTCTAGCAAAGTTCCAGAAAACGTAAGTTCTTTTGACATATACAAAATCTAGCATTATTCTATCCTTTTTACACATACATATGACATTTGTGATGTCACCATGTGAGGTCTTCGTGTCTAACTACTAATTATTGTCTTCTCCAATTTGTTATACAGAAAAAGATGGAATGGAACTCAAATTTTGGTGATCGCACAAGTGTGGAGACTTGAATTCATACATACTTAGTCTCAACGTTAGTGCAAATAGTTGATGACCAAGTTTTTCAATTAGTATTTTAGTTTGGATTTAGAGTACACTTATGTATGAGTTATTTGACAATGCTTATTTATGAGATATTGACTGGTACTTATCTATATTATATTTATTATAGTGTTATAAATATATGTGTATGTATATTTCTCTTCCAAATTATTATAATGCAGTATCTCAAAAATGATTATACATTAAAGAATGTATTTAATAAGACGATTCCCAAAACATCCAATATCAATATTATAAATAAGATGGGTTCTAAAAGTCCTTCTAAATAAGATGATTTTTTCTGTTGCAAGCATATATTATTATAGGATATTATAGATAGTGTCGGATACCGTAATTAGGGGTACCCCCAATGCTCCTTAAACACGGCTGGAAAACATCTTCAGAACAAACCATACACGGCTGATAAAGCGCGGTTCAAATCAAGGCCACGTCTACCGAGGGATGCGACCTCATCCGAGCCCAGCCTCGGGCGGGAACAGTAGTCCCGGACGGATTCACGCCTCGCCCGAGGGCCTCCTCAGGCGGTGAGCGTACCCTCGGCTCGCCAGAAGCCCAGCTTGGGCGAACTTTGTCGCGCAGCGACCTCGGCCGGGTCGCCCTCCCAACCGACCGTATCGCATGCGCATTCAATGCGGGGATCGCCTGACACCTTATCCTGACACACGCGTGCCTCAGTCGACAAGGTCGAAGTGACTGCAGTCACTTCGCCTCTTTACTAACCGATCTGAGAGGAAAACGACGTTGTTCGCCCCACTCCGGCTACTATGCCAACCACCAGGGTAAAACTGAGTCGTGACCTCTCCCGAGTTCAGCCTCGGCCTCGAGAGGGAGCTCCGCCTCGCCTGACCTCAGGCCTCGGCCTCAGCCTCGGCCTCGGGAGGGAGTCTCCGCCTTGCCCGACCCTAGGCCTCGGCCTCAGCTTTGGCCTCGGGAGGAGTCACATCCTCGCCCGACCTCAGCCTCGGCCTCAGGAGAAGTCTCCGCCTCGCCCGACCTGGGCCTCGGACCGACTGCGCTACAGGGGATACATCATTACCCTACTCCTAGCTAGCTGCCTCAGGCTACAAAGGAACAAGACCGGTGTCCCATCTAAGGTTACTCTGGTAACAGGTAATGATGGTTCCCCGCATGCGCCCATGACGTCGGATTGCTCTCAACCCCCTACGGAAGCAAGGAAACGTCAGCAGAATCCATACCGCACCGACAACTGTGCTTCTACAGGGCTCAAGGCACTTCTCCGACGGCCACGTTAGCTCGTGTACTGGGCTCAAGGCGCTTCTCCGCCGGCCATGATAGCACATAGCTACAGCCCCTTGTACAGCTGGACATCTCCTTGTATCTATAAAAGGGGATGTACAGGGCCTTCCTAAGGCACGTTACAACATAGACGGAGACGTACCTGGAGATAGGTTCACGCAGATGTTCACGTGGACACACGTTGACATAGTGGGAGGCGGGGCAGACGAGATAGGCAGAGTCGGACGGACGTAGGGACTCTCTCTCTCTCTCTCTCTCTCTCTCTCTCTCTCTCGCTCTCACCCTCGCCTTCTCGCGACGCTTGTAACCCCTAGTACGAGCACCTCGGTGCGAGATAACATAAGCCTCATCTCCCTCTTGTGTTCCATCTTGCATCAACCCATCTAGGCAGGGGCACGCAGCAACAAATTCACTGGTCAGTTGACGGTCCTCGCGGGTCCAAAACGCCGACAGTTGGCGCGCCAGGTAGGGGCTCGCTGCGTGTTAACAAACACTTTCCCATTGAGTTCCAGATGGGTAGCCTTTAGCATCCTCTTCAGCCGGGGATAGTGCTCCGCTTCGGGAGTCTCGAGTTCATGTCCCGCAACGGCAGCTACGACATGGTACTCCTCCCCTCGCAGCGTGACAGCAAGGATGGTCGTCGGCTCGCCCGGCGACGGCGAACTCGACGACGACTTCCCACCGTGGTAGAAGAGGAACACCCGGGTTTGCCCCACCACCCTCCTTGCTGGAGGAGGAGGAGACGGGGCAACCGTGGCCATGCAAGAGGCGGCACCTCGTCGACTATCGGGCCAGAGCAAGTCGACAACGTCGGCACCCCTGCGGGGGCCATGTCGGGTGTTGTCCTCGCACCTGAGACAACGACGGGTGTCGCTTCCCCGCAACGCGCCAACCCCAAACATACTGATGACACCAACAACCTCGCGAAGGACTTGCTGGGTGTTAGCCTCGTACCTGAGATAACGGTGCATTCCGTCCCCGACGCGACTTCAACATTGTCCATCGACGAAAAGGTGCCGTCCGCTTTGCACCCTGTCCCTTTTAGATTCAGCTTCGATCCACCAAGCGACCCCGCTTCGGTGAGCGCTTTCGCAAGGGCATACCCTGACCTTCTAGGGTATCATATGTGGTCATCTTGGGACCGATTGACGGTCGTCTCAACCTCTGGACCCGCGGGTTCCGAGGAAGACAACGACTCCGACTTTGGTTGGGATTTCTTCGGACTAAGTGATCCCAGTGCCATACGAGACATCATGTCCACATGTGACTACTGCCTCTCTGGCTGCTCCGACGATGACCACAGCCTCGGCGACGAAGGTTGCGACCCAAGTCGCGAGTGTTTCCACATCGATCAAGGGGATCTCAACGAAGACGTCCACCTCGGCATGCCGCAAGATGGCAACGCCCCTGTGCCTGCGTCTCGCGTTGACATCCCGCGGGAGCTAGCTGTGGTCCCAGTCCCTGCGGGGGGTCAGGACACACAGCTCGAGCAATTCCGCTAGATGCAGGCCAAGCTCGACGAAGAAGCAGGGCGGCTTGTGCAGCTCCGACAAAACATCGAGCAGGAGTGGGTAGGCCGGGCACTTGCCGGAGGAGCGCGTCATTGAGCCCGAGACGTCCAGCGCCGTATCATTGACGATGCCAGGGCAGGGCCACCCCCGGCCTTCAACGGGGTCGGCCAGAATCTAGCTGCAGTGGCGATGCTACTCTGAACAATGCCAGAGCCATCCACCACCGAGGGGTGGCGTATCCAGGGCAAACTCAAGGGTCTCCTGGAAGACGCAGCGGTCCGACGAGCCGAGAGCTCTGCCTCCCGAAGGCAAGCATGCCCCTCAGAGCATCGCGCAACGTCCTCCCGACGCGTGCGGGAGGCCTCGGTCCGCATCGAGCGCACACGGGACGGGACGCCCGCAGCCCCGGATTGCCTCGGCGACGAGCAGCACCACCGCGACCGTCGAGCCCGCCTCGAAGAGAGGGTGCACCGAGGCTACCACCCTAGGCGCGGAGGACGCTACGACAGTGAGGAGGACCGGAGCCCCTCGCCCGAACCACCAGGTCCAAGGGTCTTCAGCCGGGCCATACGACGGGTGCCGTTCTCGGCCCGGTTCCGAGCCCCGAATACCATCACCAAGTACTCAGGGGAGACAAGGCCGGAGTTGTGGCTTACGGATTACCGACTGGCATGCTAGCTGGGAGGGACGAATGACGACAACCTCAACATCCGCAACCTCCCCCTTTTCCTCTCCGACGCTGCCCGGGCATGGCTGGAGCATCTGCCTCCTGCGCAGATCTCCGACTGGGACGACCTGGTCAAGGCCTTCGCGGGAAACTTCCAAGGTACATACGTGCGCCCTGGGAACTCATGGGACCTCCGAAGCTGCCGCCAGCAGCCAGGGGAACCCCTGCGAGAGTACATCCGGCGGTTTTCGAAGCAGCGCACCGAGCTGCCCAACATCACCGACTCAGACGTCATTGGGGCATTCCTCGCCGGCACCACGTGCTGGGACCTGGTGAGCAAAATGGGGCGCAAGACTCCCACCAAGGCGAGCGAATTGATGGACATCGCCACCAAGTTTGCCTCTGGTCAGGAGGCGGTCGAAGCCATCTTCCGGATGGACAAGCAGCCTCAGGGAAGACAGAAGGAAGATGCCCCCGAGGCGTCCGTCCAGCGTGGCTCGAAGAAGAAGGCCAAGAGGAAGGCGCAAGCAAAGCGCGACGCCGTCGACGCGGGTCTCATCGCTGCTGCCGAGCACAGGAATCCTCGGAAGCCTCCCGGAGGAGTCAACACGTTTGACAAGATGCTCAAGGAGTCATGCCCCTATCACAGGGGTCCCGTCAAGCACACCCTTGAGGAGTGCGACATGCTCCGGCGTTACTTCATCAAGACGGGACCCTTGGCAGAAGGTGGCAAGGACCAAGGCAACAACAAGAAGGGGGCAACAAGGAAGAGGAGTTCCCGGAGGTCCGCGACTGCTTCATGATCTACGGCGGACAGGTGGCGAACGCCTCGGCTCGGCACCGCAAGCAGGAACGCCGGGAGGTCTGCTCGATGAAGGTAGCGACGTCGGTCTACCTGGACTGGTCCGACAAGCCCATCACCTTTGACCAAGGCGACCACCCCGACTATGTGCCGAGCCCAGGAAGGTACCCGCTCGTCGTCGACCCTGTCATCGGCAACGCCAGGCTCACCAAGGTCCTCATGGATGGAGGCAGCAGCCTCAACATCATCTACGCCGAGACCCTAGGGCTCTTAGGGATAGATCTGTCCATGATCTAGGCCAGTGCAGCACCCTTTCACGGGATCGTCCCCGGTAAGCGGGTCCTGCCCCTTGGGCAACTTGATTTGCCCGTCTTCTTCGTAACTCCCTCCAATTTCTGCAGGGAAACTCTCACGTTCGAGGTGATCGGGTTCCGAGGGACCTATCACGCGGTGTTGGGAAGACCGTTCTATGCCAAGTTCATGGCCGTCCCCAACTACACGTACCTCAAGCTCAAGATGCCAGGCCCCAAGGGAATCATCACCGTCGGATCCACGTACCGCCATGCTTACGAGTGCGACGTGGAATGCGTGGAGTACGCTGAGACCATCGCCGAATCCGAGGCCCTCATCGCCGACCTGGATTGCCTCTCTAAAGAGGCGCCTTATGCGAAGCGCCACACCGGCAACTTTGAACCAGCCAAGGCGGTTAAGACCGTCGCCCTCGACCCCAGCAACGACGCCTGCAAGCATGTCAGGGTTGGCTCCGAGCTCGACCCCAAATAGGAAGCAGTGCTCGTCGACTTCCTCCGCGCAAATGCCAAATTTTTTGCGTGGAGCCCCTCGGACATGCCAGGCATACCGAGGGATGTCGCCGAGCACTCGCTAGATATCCGAGCCGGTGCCCGACCCGTGAAGCAGCACCTGCGCCGTTTTGATGAAGAAAAGCGCAGGGCCATAGGCGAGGAGGTCCACAAGCTGATGGCTGCAGGGTTCATCAAAGAGGTATTCCGTCCCGAATGGCTAGCTAACCCTGTGCTTGTAAAGAAAAAGGGTGGGAAATGGAGGATGTGCGTAGACTACACTGGTTTAAACAAAGCATGTCCAAAGGTTCCCTACCCTCTGCCTTGCATCGATCAAATTGTGGACTCTACTGCTGGGTGCGAAACCATGTCATTCCTCGACGCCTATTCAGGTTATCACCAAATCAAGATGAAAGAGTCCGACCAACTCGCGACTTCTTTTATCACACCTTTTGGCATGTATTGTTATACTACTATGCCATTTGGCTTGAGGAATGCAGGTGCAACCTACCAAAGGTGCATGAATCACGTGTTCGGAGAACACATCGGCAGAACGGTCGAGGCTTACGTCGATGACATCGTTGTCAAGACAAGAAAGGCCTTCGACCTCCTCTCCGACCTTGACGTAACTTTCGGGTGCCTGCGCGCAAAAGACGTAAAACTCAATCCCGAGAAGTGTGTCTTCGGAGTCCCCCGAGGCATGCTCCTGGGGTTCATCGTCTCCGAAAGAGGCATCGAGGCCAACCCGGAGAAAATCGCAGCCATCACCAACATGGGACCCATCAAAGATTTAAAGGGAGTACAAAGGGTCATGGGATGCCTTGCGGCTCTGAGCCGCTTCATCTCGCGCCTTGGCGAGAAAGGATTACCCTTGTACCGCCTCTTAAGGGAGGCCGAGCGCTTCACTTGGACCCCCGAGGCCGAGGAAGCCCTCGGAAACTTAAAGGCACTCCTTACTAACGCCCCATCTTGGTGCCCCCCGCTGCGGGAGAAGCCCTCTTGATCTACGTAGCCGTAACCACTCAGGTGGTCAGCGCCGCGATCGTAGTCGAGAGACGAGAAGAGGGGCATGCACTGCTCGTCCAGAGGCCGGTCTACTTCATCAGTGAGGTGCTATCCGAGACCAAGATCCGCTACCCACAAATCCAGAAGCTACTGTATGTAGTAATTCTGACACAGCGAAAATTGTGACACTACTTCGAGTCTCATCCGATGACTGTGGTGTCATCCTTCCCTCTGGGAGAGATCATCCAGTGCCGAGAGGCCTCGGGTAGGATAGCAAAATGGGTAGTGGAACTCATGGGCGAAACGATTTCATTCGCTCCTCGGAAGGCCATAAAATCCCAAGTCTTAGCGGACTTCCTGGCTGAATGGGTCGACACCCAGTTGTCGACAACTCCAATCCAGCCCGAACTTTGGACCATGTACTTCGATGGGTCGCTGGTGAAAACAGGAGCAGGTGCTGGCTTGCTCTTCATCTCACCCCTCAGGAAACATGGGCGCTACGTGCTGCGCCTCCATTTTTCGGTGTCAAACAACGTGGCCGAGTACGAGGCTTTGGTTAACGGGTTGTGTATCGCCGTCGAGCTAGGGGTTCGGCGCCTCGACGCTCGGGGTGACTCGCAGCTTATCATTGACCAAGTCATGAAGAACTCCTACTGCCGCGATCAAAAAATGGAGGCCTATTGCGACGAAGTTCGGCGCTTGGAAGATAAGTTCCACGGGCTGGTACTCAACCATGTTGCTTGGCGGTACAACGAGACTGCAGATGAGCTGGCTAAAATAGCCTCGGGGCGAACAACAGTTCCCCCGGACGTCTTCTCCAGGGACATATATCAACCATCCGTGAAACTCGACGACGCGCCCGAACCCGATGAGACCTCGGCCCAGCCCAAGGTACCCTCGGCCGCCGAGGGTGAGGCCTTGCGCATCGAGGGAGAGCAGAATGGGGTTGCACCAAACCAAAACTGGCAGACCCCGTACCTTCAATATCTCCTCCGAGGAGAGCTACCCCTCGACAAGGCCGAAGCTCGGCGACTGGCTCGGCGCACCAAGTCGTTCGTTTTACTGGGTAATGAAAAAGAGTTGTACCACCGCAGCCCCTCAGGCATTCTCCAACGATGCATATCCGTCGCCCAAGGACAATAGCTGTTACAAGAAATACACTCGGGGGCTTGCGGTCACCATGCAGCACCTCGGACCCTCGTCGGAAACGCCTTCCGATAAGGTTTCTACTGGCCGACCGCGGTGGCCGACGCCACTAGGATTGTACGCTCCTGCCGAGGGTGTCAATTCTACGCGAGACAGACGCACCTGCCCGCTCAGACCCTGCAAACAATATCCATCACTTGGTCATTTGCCGTATGGGGTCTGGACCTCGTCGGTCCCTTGCAGAAGGCACCCGGGGGCTTCAAGCACCTGCTGGTCGCCATCGACAAATTCTCCAAGTGGATCGAGGTCCGACCCTTAACCAGCATCGGGTCCAAGCAGGCGGTGGCGTTCTTTACAAATATCATCCATCGCTTTGGGGTCCCAAACTCCATCATCACCGACAATGGCACGCAGTTCACTGGGAAGAAGTTCCTGGACTTCTGCGAAGACTACCACATCCGTGTGGACAGGGCTGCTGTAGCTCACCCAATGACAAATGGGCAGGTGGAGCGTGCCAACGGTATCATTTTGCAGGGACTAAAGCCGAGGATCTACAACGACCTCCATAAGTTCGGCAAGCGGTGGATGAAAGAGCTACCCTCGGTGGTTTGGAGTCTGAGGACAACGCCGAGCCGGGCCATGGGTTTCTCACCGTTCTTTCTATTCTATGGGGCTGAGGCCATCCTACCCACGGACTTAGAATATTGTTCCTCGAGGACAAAGGCTTACGACGACCAAAGCAACCAGACCAGCCGAGAAGATTCATTGGACCAGCTGGAAGAGGCTCGGGACGTGGCCTTACTACACTCGACGCGGTATCAGCAGTCTCTGTGACGCTACCACACCCGAAGGGTTCGGCCCCGAGGCTTCCAAGTGGGAGACTTGGTACTTCGGCTGCGACAAGACGCCCGAGGGCGCCACAAGCTTACTCCTCCCTAGGAAGGGCCCTTCATCATCGCCAAGATTTTGAAGCTCGGGACATACAAGCTGGCCAACGATCAAGGCGAGGTCTACAGCAACGCTTGGAACATCCAACAGCTACGTCGCTTTTACCCTTAAAATGTTTCAAGTCGTTCATGTACCTCGCTTTTCTTTACATGCATAAATAAAGTCTAACCATCAAGGAAGGATCAGCCTTGCCTCGGCAAAGCCCGACCCTCCCTCGGGGGCTAGAAGGGGGGAACCCCCCTCTGCGTCAGAATTTTCCTCGGAAAAGTCTTTTACCAGAACATCTTTCGTGCCTTTTCGACTGCGTCGATAACAGAATCCTAAAGACCAGCGAGAGAGACCTTGAATGGCAAGGCCGACCGAGCCGAGGGACTCCTACGCCTCCGGGATACAGATACCTCACTCATCACCTTCCGCGAAAAGTAGCCCACGCTCGGATAAGCGATTCTGCTACCGAAAAAGTCCTAACGCTCGAAAACTTTTATGCCAGAACGACTTTCATGCCTTTTCGACTACGTCGATAACAGAATCCTAAAAATGACGGGAGAACACATAAGCGGCAAGGCCGACTGAGCCAAGGGACTCCTACGCCTCCGGGATACGGATACCTCACTCCTCACCTTCCGCGAAAAGTAACTCACGCTCGGATAAGCGATTCTGCTACCGAACAAGTCCTAATACACGGAACGAGAGGAAAACGCAGCTTTGTAATCCAACAAATAAAATGTTTTGGCCTCAGCAGTCGCAAAACACATACGCATAATTAAAAACTGTTCCTGCATACTCAGACATCGGCAGGGGGAGGAGCAGCACGCTCGGTGTCATTCCCACCCTCGGCAGGATCTGGCACGGCCTCAGACGGCGACACGGGCGGAAGGATCTCCACCTCAAAGGAGGAAGCCAGCGCCGCACTCGGGCCCTCGACAGCCGCGTCAAGCCTCTGGACCTCGGCTAAGGCAGCCTCCTCTTCGTCGGGTAAGCAGTACCCCTCACTAACCCGCTCCAGATCCACATCGTAGTGGGAAGTGAGCACGGCGAAGGCCCACCTAACGCCGTGGTGCAGCGCCCCGTGGAGTCTGTTGCGCACATGGCCGCCCAAGGCCCGCAGATGACTCTGGGGGGAGCTACCCGAGGGGACGCCATCGAGGCCGAACGCCTGGCAAAGAGCCAAGATGGCCTCAGACATGGCCACACGCTCGGCCTCCTTCTGCTCAGCCGCCTCAGCCCGCGCCTTGCAGTTCTCGACGGCCTCGTTAAGAGCCGTCTTGAACCCTGTAGACAGCAGGACAACATTCTTCAGAAGAAAGGAGAAGAATGGAGACAAAAACAAAGTCGCAAAGCGGGCGGAGCATACCTTCGGCCCGGGCACGCTGCTGCGAGGCCTCGGCTTGGGCGGACTGGGCAGACCCGACGGCCTCAGCCAGGCTCTCCGCAAGGGTCCCGGCCCGAGCGGACGCCTCGGCTAGCCGCTCCGTAGCCTCAGCCAGCTGACCCCTAAGGACCTCAGCTCGGCTCACGGCCTCGGCAGCCTGGCCCCAAGTTTGGTCCCGCTCGCCGATAGCCTGGCCAAGCTCTAGCTGCTGCTGCCGCATCTCCTCGGCCTGGGAAGCCACCTGCTCCCGGGCCGACAAAGCCTCCGCTCGTGCCGACACCACCTCCGACTTCAGCTCATCGCAGAGTAGCCGAAGGTCCGCCACCTCGGCACTCCGTTGGGCGAGGCGCTCATTTGGCCTCGGTAAGCATGGCTCGATGGGACCGCAGCGAATCCCAGACGCCGCTCTCACGGCGGATGAACAGCGACTTGGCGGTGCTCACGTCCGCAAGTTCCTAAGGAGGGAAAACAGGATATTACGAAGAGTGCCCTGGTCACGCAAGGTATACGTCTAAGTCCTTACCTGGAAGACCCTAGGAACGTCCCTGGAAAGGATCTCCATGGTCGCCGCCTCGGTATACTCACGGAAATTATCCCGAGACCTCTCCTCTAGCTCGTCGTTGAGGAAAGAAGGGGTTCCAAGTCCGAGGTGGCGCGGCTCCAGAACAGGAGCGGCTGCCCACCCCACTCATTGGGGTTGAACTGTGCGGGGATAAGGCCGCTGCTCCCCAAGATGGGCCACGATTCTGCACGCCCCTCCACCGAGGCGTCGAGACCCCCCGCAGCCGATGCATTGGGTACCACCGCCGTCGACGTACTGGGCCTCTCCTCGGCTAAGGTGGCGAGCCTCCGATCACCAACCTCGGCAACGACGGCCGCTCCCTCCTCATGGCCGAGAACGGGGAGGTCGGGGATGACCACGGGCGGTGGCGCCTCAACCATCTCGACGTCGACAGCGACAGGCGGCTCCGTGAGCGAATCGGCGACGACCCCAGCAGGAGTCGATGTCGGCGCTGACGACAAATCAGGCAGGCTCGGGGCCATGGCCGCGTCAGCAGCCTCCCCCGGCAAGATGGCCGCTCCAATGGGGGGGTCAGCCTAGGAGGCTTGCCCCATGGCAACTCGCGCCGCCTGGGCCCCCCACTGGAGGGTGCCTTGTGCGGAGGCCAACCAACCGGCATGGCACACCGCAGCACCAACTGCCGAGGCCGACTTCGTCTTAAGGGCCTTAGTGGGGGCCAGACCAGCCAAGCTCTACCTTCGCTTGCTGAAAGAGAGAGACGGCAAGTTCAAGATACACGATAAAAGAACCAAAACAGGGGTATTCTCAGATACTTACCCGCTCCGAACCAAAGCCAATCGTGCCTGTGGGGAGGCCCCTCAGGCCCCTATCCCCGCAGGCGCTGCCGAGGGTTGCCCCGCCGCCGGCTTCGGCACCGTTTCCACCTCGGACGCCCGAGGCGTCGAGGGAGCGGCCTGCCCAGGCGTCATCACGACGACCGGGGGACCGGCCTCCTATGCGGCCAGCGCGGACACCTGCTCTTGGGGGGCAGGCAGATCGGCCTGACCCCCCGGGGTCACAACAATTGTCTCGGCCAAGGCGTCAAGTACCCCCTCGGCCTGCCTCCGCTCCTCGGATTGGGACCTTGGTGTCCCGACCCCAGGCACTGATGGTGCCAGTCCACTTGGAGGCTGGCTCAGCGACCCCTGGCCCAGCCTCGGGTCTGGGATGAGGCCAAGACAGGCCGCCATGTCGTCGTCTTCTTCGTCATCGTCATCATCTGCATCGTCGTCGTCAGGCATCTCCGGCGACGACTCCCTCGGGAGCCCATCCCTCGCCTGCCTCCGACGACGCTTCTCCAAGGCTTCCCGAGCTAGCATCCTCTCGCGAGCTCAGGCCTTTTCCACGTCCTTCTTCTCCTTCTCCTTCTCCGTGGCAAGCCTCCGCGTGGCTCGGTCCACTGCGTCCTCCAGGACTGGTGGCCGGACGGGTTTATAAATCCTCAACCCCTGGGGACGAACAAAAATCACAACAGTAAGAATGAAGGGAGTAGAAAACTCGGCGCAAAATAGAAGGAGGATCGGACACTTACCAGGGACACATACCCACGGTCGGGACACATCGCGGGCTGGCTAAGGGCGCCGGCATCCGGCCTCCCTACCGTACTTGTTACCTGCTTGAGGAGGTCGTCGGCAGAGAGGGAGGTCGAGGACATCCGTGAGTCCTTCGAATCGACCCCCGGCTTCATCTCCACGAGCCGCAACTGCCACTCGGCCAAAGGGAGCACCCTCCGATGATGGATAGCGGCGATGACCCCCGTAGCGGTAAGGCCCGCATCTCGTAACTTCTGCAAGGCCTGCAGAATAGGCTGGAGCTTCTCCTGGTTCTTGCGTGTGGCCCCCCAGTGCCAGTTAGTGCCGGCGGCGGTCACCACTCGTTAAGAAAATGGCGGAAGCATCCCGCCGTCGTTCTGGAGATAAAACCACCGGTTCTGCCACCCCTTGTTCGAAGATGCAAGGGAGGCAGGGATGTACTGCTGCGCGCGCCCCAGCCTCAGCTGGAGGGTGCAGCCACCGGCCCACACCGCCATATGGACCTTCTTCGCCTCCGTCGTTGCGGCAAAGAACTCCGTGGAGAAGAGATGGGTCCACAGGTCCCAGTGAGGGTCAATCCCCAAAAAACCCTCGCAAACCGCCGCGAAGATGGCCGCTTGCGCAATAGAGTTGGGGTTGAAGTTATGCAGCTCCACCCCGTAGTGGTGCAGGAGCGCCCGCATGAAGCGGCTCGCTGGCACTCCAAAACCCCGCTCATGGAAGGGGATGAAACTGACCATATACCCCGGCGGCGAAGTCGGGTCAGCCTCGCTCGCAGGGGCCATCCACTCCGGCTGCAGCCCATCGGAGAGGGGACGGAGCAGACCATCGGCAACGAGGGCCTCCAGATCCTCCACGGCGACGGTGGAAAAAGGCCATGGGTCGCGCGACGGAATGACGGTCACCTTGTGAGCCATCGCCGAACGGAGATGGTGGGGGCGAAAGGGACGAGGTGCGTGGTTTCCTTTTCTTTGGCTGCTCTCTTAGGTTGCGGAAACCAAAGCAGAAGGCAAGCGCAAACGGCAGGGTAAAGAACCATCACTGGCCCCTCTTCCGGGTATATCAAGGCCCGGGCGAGATCCACCCAAGGCTTCGCCCGAACCCGCAGCGGAATTCAAACTCGAAGGTGAAACGGCCTTTCTGTTCCTCGAACGGTTCGCGCACGCGCAACAGACGCCCCGCGAATCGCCCGTCTCGTCGCATTAACTCCTTGGCAGGGCAAGCGACACCTTCGGCAGGAGAAGCGGGCGCCGTTTCACCTCCGTCATGATGACCGCATCAAAAAAGGTGTGCCACCTTATTTAAATTCATGTCCTTTTTCTTTCCCTCTCTCTCTCTTGCCACAGGGACCGGGAAAGGGGATATTTCGAAAAAGGATCCTTCTCAACGAAGGAAACGGGCCCCGATCCCTCATACTGATCAGGGGTTCGAAGGTTGCGCCCTCCGGGGTTCGGCAACCGCCCCAGAGCACTCGGGTTCCATGCCCTTTACTGATCAGGGGTTCGAAGGCTGGCCCCTCGGAAGGGTTCGACAGCAGCCCCAGAGCACACAGAGTCAGGGATGACCCTGGGTACGTCCGTTACATGGCCGAGGCTCGGGCTACGCTCCCAAGGTACCCTAGGACATTTCCGAGACCAGCGGGAACGATTTGTAACGGAATCCCACCAGAGGGAGGCATCGAGCCCTCGGACCCTATCGAATGGGTCTAGGTCCGGCAAATCACCTGCAGGTACTTTTGGAGCGCGCCTCTGGGCCACTAGCCGACCATTATCGAACGGGGCTCGGGCGTCCACTCGGATCACCCGCTAGCAACTCACTGGAAACACCATGTTCGGCGCCCTCCGAGGGCAACATGGCGCTTCCCCTCCCTTCCTTCTTGCGGAAAGGCGACGAAGGGGCGTACAATAAAAGTCGAGACGGTCCTTGATCGTCCTCTCGCTCCGTGCAGAGGCTCGGGGGCTGCTCTCGCACCAGGCTACGGCCGAACTGTTGACCATGTCAACAAACCAGCGTGAAAACTCGGAGCCTGACCGTGCACCCGGGCTATGGCCAGGCTGCATGAGGAAACAACAAGGCCGACCGAGGCATCGCAAAAAGAATTAAGACCTCAGAGGATTCAAACCACTCCTCCGAGGCCTCAGGGGCTACACCCGGCGGGTGCGCTCGCGCGCACCCACTGGAACAAAATATAACCGAGAAGGGCCGGTCCCCTTGCAAAAATCCGGCAGAACCTCCAAGCGAGTGCCCGCACTCCCTTTGAGGCTCGGGGGCTACTGTCGGGTACCGTAATTAGGGGTACCCCCAATGCTCCTTAAACACGACTGGAAAACATATTCAGAACAAACCATACACGACTGATAAAGCGTGGTTCAAATCAAGGCCACGTCTACCGAGGGACGCGACCTCATCCGAGACCAGCCTCAAGCGGGAACAGTAGTCCGGGACAGATTCACGCCTCGCCCGAGGGCCTCCTCAGGCGGTGAGCGCACCCTCGGCTCGCGAGAAGCCCAGCTTGGGCGAACTTTGTCGCGCAGCGACCTCGGCCGGGTCGCCCTCCCAACCGATCGTATGACATGCGCATTCAATGCGGGGATCGCCTGACACCTTATCCTGACACACGCGTACCTCAGTCAGCAAGGTCAAAGTGACCGCAGTCACTTCGCCCCTTTACTGACCGATCTGACAGGAAAACAGTGCTGTTCGCCCCGCTCCGGCTACTGTGCCAACCACCAGGGTAAAACTGAGTCGTGACCTCTCCCGAGTTCAGCCTCGGCCTCGGGAGGGAGCTCCGCCTCGCCCGACCTCAGGCCTCGGCCTTAGCCTCGGCCTCGGGAAGGAGTCTCCGCCTCGCCCGACCCCAGGCCTCGGCCTCAGCTTCGGCCTCGGGAGGAGTCACATCCTCGCCAGACCTCAGCCTCGGCCTCAGGAGAAGTCTCCGCCTCGCCCGACCTGGGCCTCGGACCGACTGTGCTACAGGGGATACATTATTACCCTACTCCTAGCTAGCTGCCTCAGGCTACGAAGGAACAAGACCGGTGTCCCATCTAAGGTTACTCCGGTAACAGGTAATGATGGTTCCCCGCGTGCGCCCATGACGTCGAATTGCTCTCAACCCCCTACGGAAGCAAGGAAACGTCAGCAGGATCCATGCCGCACCGACAACTGTGCTTCTACAGGGCTCAAGGCACTTCTCCGACGGCCACGTTAGCTCGTGTACAGGGCTCAAGGCGCTTCTCCGCCGGCCACGATAGCACATAGCTACACCCCCTTGTACAGCTGGACATCTCCTTGTATCTATAAAAGGGGATGTCCAGGGCCTTCCTAAGGCACGTTACAACACAGACGGAGACGTACGTGGAGATAGGTTCACGCAGACGTTCACGTGGACACACGTTGACATAGTGGGAGGTAGGGCAGACGAGATAGGTAGAGACGGACGCACACAGGGACTCTCTCTCTCTCTCGCTCTCGCTCTCGCCCTCTCGCGACGCTTGTAACCCCTACTACGAGCACCCCGGTGCGAGATAATATAAGCCTCATCTCCCTCTTGTGTTCCATCTTGCATCAAGCCATCTGGGCAGGGGCACGCAGCAACAAATTCACTGGTCGGTTGACGGTCCTCGCGGGTCCGAAACGCCGACAAATAGTTTGATAAATAATTTGTGAGTTATAATGTTTGTAATCTCGACAGTTTTTTAGAAGATGCGTCTTAAACAAAGATCTAATTCAAGAAGGATTATCAGACAAAATGATTTAAATGAATACCTTTTTTAACACATGTTTTGTGATATCAAAATGGTTATAAATTAAAAACAGTCTTATATAATATCTTTTAAGATGGTGTACAACACATGTTTTGTGATTCCATCGAATCTGGACACTTCATAAGCTTCTTAATAACTAAAAATTAACTGTCTCATATAATATGATCTGTAGTAGTGTTAGGGACAACCGATGCATTTAAGTCAAACTAGCATATAGCCCGTGCTAACGCTACTATCCCGGAGAGGGGAGTGGAGGGGTCGACGAGGACATCGGTAGCAACGCGAGTGAGATGGAGGGGACAAAGAGCACGAGGAGGGATGCTGGAGGCAAGGGACAGAGAGGGGGAGGGACAAGAGATGAGGGATGATCCAAATAATATTGTTCATTAAATTTGAGTGAGTAATAAAGATGAGGTTATCTAGCAATCTGAATCGTAGGTTTTAATGATGTGTTTAATAATGAGTGCAATTTGTTGGATAGATTTAGTAGAGGTGATAGTAGTGGTGGTGATTTAGTTGGGTGGGTTTTACAAAGTTTAAACCTTTAGATTATATAGTGGTATAAAATAATAAGATTGTGGATCAACAGCTACCACAAAAAAATTTTAGAAGTGGTCAAAATTGATTTGTATGATTGTTTTCAAAACCGTTATTACGTCATTTATGGTAAACATTTGGTATTTCTAGGGATAGTTTTAAATCTCTTTCAGTACTATAATTTTCATACAATTTTTTTCTCTATCCACACTACCGGAATCCGGCCCTTTGCCGAGTGCCGGCGGCTTTGCAGAGTGCTTTTTATCGGGCACTCGGCAAAGCCGACTTTGCCGAGTGCCGCCCTCGGCAGAGTCCTGCGCTCGGTAAAGCGATTGTTTACCGAGCGCCGGGCACTCGGCATCGCCAAGCACTCGGCAAGGACTGTTGTGCCGAGGGTCAAGCACTCGGCAAACATGGCTCTCGGCAAAGGGCCATTAGCGGCCGTCTACCACTGACGGCCGTCAGTCTTTGCCGAGTGTCAAATATCTAGCACTCGGCAAAGACAGTCTTTGCCGAGTGTCCTATGTAGACACTCGGCAAAGCATATTTTTATTTTTTTATTTGGGTCACGAAACTTTTTGTGGTATGTTCCTACACTATGTATACCTACATATACCATTTTGGGACCATTATAACAATGTTTTCTATAGCTAGTACATTTAGTTTGTGTATTTGAATTTCTTCGGAAAATTCAAATTTGAACTGCAGGTCACTCGAAACTTGGAAGACCGTGCATGCAAAAATGATATCCATGCTACTTAGCACAAGTTACGACCGATTTCAGGAGCGGACCGGAAACGTCGAGCACCATGCTCACTCAACATGACCGTAAACTTGCCATCCAGATGTTTAAAAATTGTATAAAACAGAAAAAAAAGTCAGCAAATCATGAAACTTGTACACGTGTCATGATATCATTTGTAGAGGCTATGATAAAAAATTGAAAAAGTTTCGAGAAAGGTGTAACGCACTATGTGTACAAACCTAAGAGATCCACATTGAAACTCTATGATTTCATGTGTGGTTCTCTTAGGTTTCTACACATAATGTCTCACAACTTTCTCCAAACATTCTAATTTTTTTATCACAGACTCTACATATGATATCATGACACATGCACAAGTTTCATGATTTTCTGACTTTTTTTCTGTTTTATACAATTTTTAAACACGTTGATGACAAGTTCACGTCCATGTTTAGTGAGCATGGTGCTCGAAGTTTCCGGTCCGCTCCTGAAATCGGTCGTAACTTGTGCTAAGTAGCATGGGTATCATTTTTGCATGCACAGTTTTGCAAGTTTCGAGTGACCTGCAGTTCAAATCTGATTTTCCGAAGAAATTCAAATAAACGAACTAAATGTACTAGCTATAGAAAACATTGTTATAATTGTCCCAAAATGGTACATGTAGGTCTACATAGTGTAGGAACATACCACAAAAAGTTTGGTGACCAAAATAAAAAAAATAAAAATATGCTTTGCCGAGTGTCTACATAGGACACTCGGCAAAGACTGTCTTTGCCGAGTGCTAGATATTTGACACTCGGCAAAGACTAGTAAAAGATTCTTTGCCGAGTGCCGTCCAGCTGACACTCGGCAAAGGACTCTTTGCCGAGTGCCCGCGATCTGGCGCTCGGCAAAGAATGTTTTAATATTTTTAAAAAATCTTTGCCGAGTGCCCGCGATCTGGCACTCGGCAAAGAATATTTTAATATTTTTAAAAAATCTTTGCCGAGTGCCCGCGATCTGGCACTCGGCAAAGCCGTTGAATAATAAACCAGTCGTCTTCCTCTCTTCTTCTCTTCCTCACACTCTCTCTGTTTGTTTTTACCGCGCGCCGCGCCGCTCTCGCCGTGCCGCTCCCGCCGCCGTCCCTCGCGCGCCGCCAGCCCACGCGCCCCGCCGTCCCACGCGCCGCCCCCACGTGCGCCGCCCCTGCGACCTCCGCCGCCGGCCACGCCATCCTCCGCCGCCGGCCACGCCCTCCGCCGCCGGCCACGCCATCGCTCCGGCCCGGCCATCCTCCCCGCTCCGGCCATCTCCGTCATCCCCCCGCTCCGGCCATCTCCGCCAACCACCGTCACTCCGGCTAAGGTATAAGATAATTTTTATATGAAATTGTTATACGATCTTTAAAATGTTATATGAAATTGTTATACGATCTATTAATTTGTTATATGAAATTGTTAGGTTTGAAATTGTTATATGAAATTGTTAGGTTTGAAATTGTTATTTGAAATATCCCGCTATGGTTATATGAAATTGTTAGGTTTGATATTAAGTGAGTTTAGTTGCCGCCGTCGTCTCACTCTCACTCACTCACAGACCCGCTCGCTCGCCGTCGTCGCGCCCACCGTCGTCTCACTCTCAGTCACTCACCCGCTCACTCTCTCTCACTTAGATGTGACTTGCATTCATCGTGTCGTTTGTATATGTGCGTGTCAGCCATCGTGCTGTTAGATCTATTTGCAGGTTTTGAAAACCTCCCCATACAGGGGAAGTGCTGCCGATTTTTTTGACATGCTTGTTTATTTTTTATAGAGAAGATACTTGTCTTCCTAGCCACTGCGGGTCTGCCTGCACCGCGTCGCGTCGCCACTGCACCAACCCGCCACAGCCCCGCTAGCCTGACTCCACCGCCACCCTAGGTATGACCTCTATGTCCGCATCATGGTCGTAGATCACGTAACCCAGTTAGGCGTCTCCCGTTCGAAAGAGATACAATGTAGATATGCAGATCTTTGCATATCTACAAATGTATCAAGTTCGAATTGTCCACGTTTTTTGGATAGCCCGCGGTTGCGTAGATGGTGTTAGTTTCCATGCTCTACTCCGGTCCGAGACAGAGTTTCGGCGTCACCTCCCTGTTGTTCTCCGGACAGTACACTCTCCCTGCCAGGACGTGTATCCGGAGAACAGCGGGGAGGTGCTGCCGAAATTCTATCTTGGATCTGAGTAGAGCATGGAAACTAACTCCATCTACGCAACCGCGGGTGGGTTTAGGACCTATCCTCACCTATTAGAAGGTAGGAACGTAGTGTACATGCATTACATGTGTATATTAAACTATACTCGGTTATATATGTTAGAGGATGGAGGACCGTGAGTGGATGTACACGGGCCGCGTTCGACGTAATGATGTCACCCCAGAATGGATTAGGAAGACCGATGCTTTCGTGGAACGGGCATATGGCGAATCTGCTAAAGGAGCTAGCCTAGTCCCTTGTCCGTGCAGCAAATGTGACAACCGGAAAAGAAAACCAAAGAAGACCATGGTAGAACATATTTGGAAGAATGGATTTACGCCGGACTATACTCGGTGGATCTTCCATGGTGAAGCGCATCGCACGAGAGAGGAGGTGGTGAGACAACGCGTCGAGGATTACGATGCTGATGCCGGGGTAGCAGACATGTTGAACGACTATCACGAGGCACAGTTCGCCGAAGGACGTACGGAGGACGAGCCAGAGGCGACCGCAAAGTCATTCTACGACATGTTTGACGCGGCACAGAAACCCCTTCACGGCAAGACAAAGGTTTCTCAACTGGATGCCATTGGGCGTATAATGGCGTTCAAGTCGCAGTATAGCATGAGTCGAGACGCCTTCGATGGTTTGTTGACAGTTATTGGCAGTCTGCTTCCGGAGGATCACGTTCTGCCAAAGAGCATGTACGAGGCACAGAAACTCCTTCGTGCACTCAAGATGACGTATGAGCAGATACATGCTTGTCCGAAGGGCTGCGTCCTATTTAGGAAAGAACAAACTGAGGCAAAGTACTGTCCGAGGTGTAAATCGTCTAGGTTCATGGAGGTAGACTCTGGTGATGGACAGAAGAGGCAGCTCGACATCCCCGTGACAATCCTACGCCACCTTCCATTCATACCGAGGATCCAGCGTATATACATGACAGAGGAATCCGCGAAACAGATGACATGGCACAAAAAAGGCAAACGATACAATCCTGACAAGATGGTTCACGCATCCGATGGTGAAGCATGGACCCACTTTGATGCCATTCACCATGAGAAAGCCAAAGAGGCTCGTAATGTTCGTGTTGCGCTGGCCACAGATGGGTTCAATCCCTATGGAATGACCGCTGCCCCATACACATGTTGGCCCGTGTTCGTTATCCCCATCAATCTCCCCCCCGGCGTATGCTTTCAAAGACAGAACATATTCGTGTCGTTGATAATTCCTGGACACCCGGGGAATAAAATGGGCGTGTACATGGAGCCTTTGATTGATGAATTGGTCCGTGCTTGGGAGGAAGGGGTATGGACGTACGACCGAGCTACGAAGACAAACTTCAAAATGCATGTTTGGTACCAGTACTCCATGCATGACTTTCCGGCGTATGGGCTATTTTGCGCCTGGTGTGTTCACGGTAAGTTCCCATGCCCAGTTTGCAAGGAAGCTCTTAGGTTCATTTGGTTGAAGAAGGGTGGCAAATATTCATCATTCGATAAACATCGACAATTTCTCCCTCCTGACCATGCATTCCGACTAGACATCAAGAACTTTACGAAAGGTGTCGTGGTGACAGACCACCAACCTGCAATGATGACTGGTGCCGAAGTTCGCGAACAGATAGATGGTCTCGTGGCCAACCCAGAAGGTGGTTTTGTGGGATATGGTGAGCAACATATGTGGACACATAAGTCGGGCTTGACTCGGCTCCCCTATTATGATGACCTGCTCCTTCCACACAACATTGACGTGATGCACACTGAAAAGAATGTCGCCGAGGCACTTTGGGCAACAATTATGGAGATTCCTGATAAGTCAAAGGATAACGTAAAGGCAAGAGTGGATCTGGCAGAGTTATGTGATAGACCAAACCAAGAGATGAAGCCGCCTAGTGGTGGTAAGACATGGAGAAGGCCTAAGGCCGATTTCGTCCTGAGCAGGGCCCAGAGGAAGGAAGTACTAGAGTGGATCAAGATGTAAATGTTCCCTGATGGGTATGCAGCTAACCTTAGTAGGGGAGTGAACTTATCTACTCTGCGAGTCTTAGGGATGAAGAGTCATGACTTCCACATATGGATTGAATGAATTCTTCCGGCGATGGTTCGAGGCTATGTCCCTGAGCATGTCTGGCTAGCGCTTGCAGAGTTGAGCTATTTCTTCCGCCAGCTTTGTGCAAAAGAGTTAGCTCGGACCATGATTGCAGACTTGGAAAGGATGGCACCCGTGTTACTGTGTAAGCTGGAGAAGATCTTTCCACCCGGCTTCTTCAATCCGATGCAGCATTTGATTATTCATCTCCCGTATGAGGCACGAATGGGGGGGCCCGTGCAGGGACGTTGGTGCTATCCAATTGAGAGATGTCTAAAGACTATCCGAAAGAAATGTAGAAATAAATGCAAAATCGAGGCTTCCATTGCAGAGGCATACATACTGGAGGAGGTGTCAAACTTCACAACAACTTACTATGGTGACAAACTGCCTAGCGTGCATAATCCACCCCCTCGTTACAATGATGGCGACAATGAATCGAACCTCAACATTTTTCGAGGGCAACTCGGAAGCGCAAGTGGTTCGACCACCAAGACCCTGAGACATGAAGAGTGGCGCCATATCATGCTATATGTATTGACCAACCTTGAAGAGGTGACGCCATACATGGAGCAATTTCTTCATGAATTCTGGCGTCCATCAAGGGACCCAACTCCACAGGAATATGATACCCTTCTTCGAAAGGGTGCGGGAAATGGATTGCCCGATTTCATTTCCTGGTTTAAACGTAAGGTATGTGCTTAGTTTGTCATTTGAAGTTGCTCTTACGTGCGAATAATATAACAATCTAGCGTGTTTGAACTTGCAGGGCCAAAGAGAGCCGTCTATGAGTGCCGAGTTGAGACAAGTAGCCAATGGCTTTGCCTATAGGGTCAGGAAATTTTCTGGGTATGACGTTAATGGATACCGTTTTTGCACAACAAGCTACGACCAAAGTCGGCCCAATCGAAAAACCACGTGTTCTGGAGTCTTTACGCCCGGGCTTGACGAGGTCGAGTATTATGGAAGAATTGAAGAAATATATGAACTCAATTTTTATGGTTCCAAACCTCTTACTCCAGTGATATTCAAATGTCATTGGTTTGACCCTGAAGTTACGAGACGGACACATTCTAATCTTGGGCTAGTCGAAATTCGACAGGATTCCACCTTACCAGGAGACGATGTCTATATTGTGGCCCAACAGGCCACACAAGTGTATTATCTTCCATATGCGTGCCAAACAAAACAACATCTTAAGGGTTGGGATGTTGTGTATAAGGTATCACCGCACGCTAAATTACCTGTTCCAAACGATGAAGATTATAACTTAGACCCGGACACATATGACGGCGAGTTCTTCCAAGAAGATGGGCTCGAAGGGCGATTTGATATAGACTTAACCGAAGCGATCGGAATGGAAGTAGATATTGAAATGGTTGTTGATGACGAGGATGATGAGGTGCAAAATGAGAATGACTTAGAAATACTTGAAGGCAATGCCAATGACGAAATTGCGCCTTCAGATGGTGTTGACTATGAAATGGTTGATAGTGATGATGACACTTATGATCCGGCTAACCCGGACACATATGAAGATTATTTTTAATCGATGTAATGCTATATTTCATTTATTTTGCATATGTTTCTAAATACATATTTTTTATATCTGTGCTTAATTGTTTACTCTTAATTGCAGGTTGTTGGACAAAGATGGTGGGCGGTGGGACGAGGACGAGGAGGGGGAGGGGGAGGAGGAGCACCCGTAGGACGGAGGAGGAGGCGCAGCAGGACGACGCCGTACAGCAGCAGGTGGAGCAGTAAGCCGCTGTCGATGCGGCACAGCAGGACGACGACGATGCGGCGCAGCATGACGACGACGACGACGCCGCCGCCGCTCAGCAGGACGTCTCAGGTTCTGGCTCCTCAGGTTCGAGGAGTATCTACCTGCGAGGTCCAGCGAGTCTCCCTAAGCGACCCATACTTCGTGACAGACGTCCGCTGATACGACCCGATGGAGAGAGGTAGGTAACTTTAGATGTTCTTGCTGCTTTTTCATATTATATGTTCAAATTAATAATAGAAACTAATACTTCATCTTAATCACTTGGACAGGTCTTGGATGATTTTGGAGACTGCAGGGGGTCACGGCCGCAACCCAAATGGCATCCTCGGCCTTCTATGCAGGGAACACTTCCCTGGACTTGTCGAGTACGCCGGAGTGACGAGCCCAGCATACACCTTTGACCACTACGCCGTCGCCCCCGATGCAGTAGATCGGGACGGTAGACAATTCAACAACAAGGCGGAGCGGGTGAAGCAAGAGATGTGGGTAAGTCTTCCTCGCACTATATTGTTTAATAAGTCGCATTTGTTGCATATTCTTGAAATAATGTATGGATACATCGTCTTTGTATGTAGGATTTCTTCAGATGCGATGCTGGATACGAGGCCAGGGCGGATGTGGTGTCTACTACGTGCTGTAAGAAGCTCGTCGTGGACATGCACTACGAGGCGCGCATCCAGGCCATCGTCACTTACCACGGCTCCGTCCTTGGGGAGAAGGTGAACAAGAAGGACGCCCGAACCATGTCGTTGACTCCGGACCAGTATTTGCAGGTAAATACAAAACTTTATTATTGGTACTAAATATGCTTATGTTTATCTTCTGATATGCGGTGTACTTATATTTTTTTAGATGATTCCTCATTGGTGCGTCGCGCATCCTGAGTGCTGGGAGAAGATGGTGCAGAGGTGGTGCTCGGCTGAGTGGGACGAGGCGCACAACGCTAGCTGGGAACGGCGTTTGCTGATGCAAGGTCCCTCCCACCATCAAGGCAGCCGCAGCCTGGGCAAATACGCGGAAGCATGGGTACGCGCTCTTTTTTATTTAGGTATATAACTTTCGATTAGACACGATTTCTAACCATATCGTTGGTTTTCTCGCAGTCGGCGGCACATGGTGGCGCGCCTTGCTCCACGTTCTCGGCATATGCCATGGCCCACAAGGGGAAGGCGACGTCCGACGTCACCTACAACCCGGATGACGGGCCCGAGGCGTACACCAACCCCGCCATCCACAGCCGACTCAGTGAGTACACCGCCATGGCCAAGGAGGTCCATGGGCCAGATTACGATCCGAGGACCGAGGACATCGACGGAGATGTCCTCATGAGGGTCGGAGGAGGCAAGAGGCATGGGCGGTACTGGATTGCCGACGGGGCAATCGACTCGTCCTCCACTCCCACTCTCTCTCAGGTGCGAGCAAGGAGCACGAGCGCGAGCCCAGCCATACGACCTCGGCAGGACACCTCACAGCATCGTATCCAGCAACTCCAGGTTATTCCTTATCTATTCATCGTTCATTGATTTTTATATATCTTCTCTTTGCATTATCGTAACATTAGGGCGAAATATTACAGACTCAGCTAGATGATGAGAGGAGGCAACGTGAGGAGCTGGAGAAGAGGATGGCAGAGATGTTTGCGTACATGCAGAGCCTTGGCGCCACACAGGGTCATGCTCCACCACCTCCGTTGTTCCCTGCAGCTGACCCTACAGAGTTCACTACTCCTGTGAGTATCAAAATTTTAGTACTGCATGATATTTATTCATATGTTCTCACACATACAATCTCTTCTCTGTGCAGGGTCAATCGGCGGCGTCGAACAACCCTCATGCTTCGTCCAGCCCTTCGCCGAACCAGTCCAGATGCCCACCTCGTTGATGATCTGTTTTGTGATGATCCAGACTTACCTTTATGAGTAGTTAGACTTTATCTTGTGAGATACTTGGTGATGTTAGTGATGATGCAGACTTATATCTGTTTTGTGATGATCCTTACTTATATTTGTGAGACTTTAGTGAGACTTTGTGATATATATGGTGTTGATGATAAATGTGTTCATTCTGTGATGTGATTGATATATAATGTGATGTGAATGATATATATCTTTTGTTTGTTTGGATGGAACAACAAAAGCAAATAGAAAAGGGACATTCTGGTCACTTTGCCGAGTGTAACACTCGGCAAAGGGTCGCTTTGCCGAGTGCCATGACCATGGCACTCGGCAAAGAAGGTAACCTGGGAACCGGTAAAGCCATCTTTGCCGAGTGCTGACCATGGCACTCGGCAAAGAAGGTAACCTGGGAACCGGCAAAGACATCTTTGCCGAGTGCTGATGCCAATGCACTCGGCAAAGATACTGGCAAAGGGGCCCACTGGAGGGTTCTTTGCTGAGTGCCAGTGCACCAGACACTCGGCAAAGAAGATGTCTTTGCCGAGTGTCTACTAGAGCCCTCGGCACAGGGACTGGCGGTGGGGCCCACTGGACCAGTCTTTGCCGAGGGCCTCACACTCGGCAAAATTGGCCTCTTTGTTGAGTGCCACAGAACGCACTCGACAAAGGATCCGTCACCGTCACTTGGCGCCGTAACGGTAACTTTTCTTTGCCGAGCGCCAAATGGCACTCGGCAAAGTCTTTGCCGAGTGCCCGACAAAAAGTACTCGGCAAAGAGGCTGTTGCCGATGTACAGTTCGCCGAGCGTTCTTTGCCGAGTGTGACACTCGGCAAAGCCTTTGCCGAGTGTACAATAGCCTTTGCCGTGTGTCTGAGACACACGGCAAAGGCGCTGATTCCGGTAGTGCCATGTAATTTTGAAAAAAAAATTAAAACATGACTTTCAAACCTTGTGCATTTAAAATAAAATTTCTGAACACTAAATAATTTAAATGATAAAATTCGTGAGCTATAACGTTGCAAGTCCCTTTGACTTTTAGTCTAGGTCATTTCTCCGTCTAAAGTCCTGTAAAAAAATAATAAAGAAATAATTTTTAACATCATTGATTTTAAAATACAATTTCTAAACCCTAAATAGTTTGAAATAAAAGGTAGCTAATTGCAAAATTGCCTTATATTTAGGTAGTTTCTTCATTCCAGATCATTTGTAGAACTTAAAAACTGAATTTCAAATTATGAAAACGTAAATCAAAATTTCTCGAACAAATAACTTTAAGTAAAAAGTTGTCTAATATAAAGTTCTCTACAAAAATATATATATATATATAATGTTTATCTTCATCTGACTTAATATGAAAATATTAATTTTAATAAGTTACATATATTTTTAGAGGCGAACTAATTAAATAACCATATACTGACGGGAATTAGTAATTCTCGTCGATTTAAAAGTTATTCCCGTCGGTTTGCAGCCGACGGAGATTAACTGGATTACTGTAGTGCTACCTTCACTAAAAATATCTCAATTTCTTCATTTCTAAAGATTGCTGGAAATTTCACCTGTCTTTAGAAATGGATTTATACAGAGCCAATTCTATGGGTTATTCTTGATAGAGCCACCTTTGATTAAAATGAAGATATTTCTAAAAATCGTTTCTAACAGTGATATATTCGGTAGAGGTAATTTGAAAATCATCACGGTTCGTTAAAAAACTGGTAAGGGCAGAGTTACAATTGTCTATTTACATTCGAACTCATGATTAGTTAGCCATTCCCCAACCTTTTTTTAGCCCAGCTAGACGTTAGACTACTAGCCGCATTACAAAAGTAGTCTCATATATTCTTTTTGGAACCTACGTATATACTTGGCATAGGGAAGGTAGGTACTCAAAGGCGGATTGATTTGGACAGAAATCGATGGATCGGGAATGGGCGGGTGGATTCAGAGCCATATGTCCCAGCCGGAACCCTTGAGCATGGGCACGAGCTTGCCGTCGAGGTGCAGCGACATGATCTTATCGGTGGAGCCGACGAGCTTGCCGCTGATGAAAACGGCGGGGACGACAGATGGTGCACGTCCGAGGCGGCGAGCGAGCTCCCGCTCCATCTCGGGGCCGCGGGGGTCCTTGTCGAGCTCGTGCACCGCCGCGCACACACCGAGCTCCTGGAAGAGGCTCCACACCGTGTGGCACATCGGGCACTGGCTCGTCGTGAAGATCACCACTGCCTTCTTCGATAGTCTCGACACCCTCTTCGCCATCACAGTCTTTCTTGGCTTCTTGGTCGAGCTGCCTAGCGAACACCGGGACTCTAGTAGTGTGTGTGGCTGTGTGTTTATTTTGTGTGTGGTTCTGTGCTTTGACAAACCCTTTTATAGCGTGCATCCAAATCCTATATTAGAGAATAGTGGATGCTTTATCAGGTAGAGAGAGGATAGGGATTCACTGAGATTTCTAGAGAGAGATGTGCGCAATGGGTAGCATAATATAGATGACCAGAAATACGCGGCCTTTAGTCTGGCACGAAGTCCGTTTTTTGGCCCAATACTGGCCTGGCTCGGCCCGGATCGCTATGGGTCCGGGCCTAGCCTGACGTGGAGGGTGTGTCGTGCTCGGCAGCAACTTCAGCCATTGGGTTGGCCCAGGCACAACTCAATAGAAACTGTGTCTTGTAACCGACCAAATCTAAAAGCCGGCAACGGCCCAACCGCCCACCCCACTCAAACCTAGTGACCTAGTCCATCTCGTCGCTGTCTAAAACCTAAACCCTAATGCCCCTCGAGTGAACGCACTCACGCCTGTCCTTTTTCTCACGGCGTCTCGTGAACCTCCCGCGCCTCCATCCTTGGTCCTTCCACCTCACCGGAGCTCCACCATCCGCTGATCGTCGTCCACCGCCTCCGTCGACCCGTGGTCCTCTACTCTAATCCTCTTGTCCTCCTCCCTCTAAGCACATCCAACTCGGAGGCAACGACACCGAGTCACCGACGTACTGGTGTTCTGGTGCTCATGCTCTGTGTCCTCCTGTCCTCCCCCTTCTACCTCGACCTCAAAGGCGACGACACCGATGAAATGGTGCTTCAGATCTGAGTAACGCAGCTAACCTGCCGTAACCCTGTAACACCCCGTTCACTCCTGGATCGGCGGAACTTACTCCTACCAGTCCTCTAGGACCATAGACCATCCTCACAGACCAACACAAGTCTCTTATGCGCACTTTGTGCTCACTAATGCGCACCTGAGAAGATTTCCCGGTCAATCACCCATCCAAAGATTGCTCAAGTCCATGCACGCTTTACCTAGAGGGTCTTTCGAGATAGGCTTTCGAAAAAGAAGATGCACCTTGTCGGTATGAGTATTCTATCAATCTTATTAAGTCTTGGGCCAAGATATCACAATCCACCCCCTTAGAAGAACGGCATCCTTGTCGGTCAACCCCAAGCCTGGAACCTCACATCTTGGCCATGATTGTGTGTCTAGTGTCGTCATATGCCATGCCATGTGACCACTCTAGGCCCACATGTGCCATGCGCCACATACCCGAACCCCTAACCCACACACACCCGTGAAACCACGATTGTTGGCTCTGATACCGTTTGTAACACCCCGTCCACTTCTGGACCGGTGGTATTTACTCCTGACAGCCCTCTAGGACCATAGACCATCCTCACAGACCAACACAAGTCTCTTGTGCGCACTTTGTCCTCACGCATGCGCACCCGAGAAGACTTCTCGGTGAGTCCCACTTAAACTAGAGGTTCTTTCGAGACAGGCATCCGAAAACGAAGATGCACCTTATTGGTATGAGTATTCTATTAATCCTACTAATGCTTGGGCCAGGATACCACAAACCCTAGCTGACTCCGGATGACTGGATTTGCTCTGACATGCTCCTAATATGCTTGTTGTTGTGATGAGATCAACTGATGAAGTGTGATTCTTGGAATCCCAGATATTTACTTGTCTAAGTTGTCTCAATTTTCTCTGTTTATTCCCTTGCAAGTCTCGATCGTGAGCTATCTTGATTCGTGAGGAACCAGTGTGCGCCGACACCATCTCCATGGCGAGTTGGCGACAAAACCAATGCTTCGGATCTACCACTAATGCCATTGACAAGTCATGTCAGGCAGAGAGGTAACCAAATGTCTGGATCTGGCCTGATATGCTCTTGGTCTGCTCTTCTCTAGGCTACTAAGCTCCTGGTCTGCTTTTTGTTGATATGAACTAGAGTGTAGGGTTTAAGGTCTACTTGTTGTTAAGCTTCTGGTCTACTTGCTGTTGTGAATTGTGATGAACTAGATTGAGGGTTTAGGGTCTGCTTGCTGTTAAGCTTCTGACCTACTTGCTGTTAAGCTCCTGATATGCTTGCTATTAAGCTCTTGATCTGATGTTGTTGTGATGTTCTGATCTATTGAAGTTGCATGGTTACTAGTTTATTTACTTTGTAGTGCTATTACTGGATTGCATTGTTTAGTTTACTAGTATAGTTTACTCTGTGCATTACTAGGTTAGTTTACTTTGCACATTACTAGTTTAGTTTACTTTGTGTGTTACTACTTTAGTTTACTATGTGAACTACTCTATGTGTTACTAGTTTAGTTTACTCGATACTATTGTTTTTTCTGTAGAGATAATGTCTCTATGATGAACTGGTGAACTAGAGTTTTTGGTAGGTCGTGAGGAACCGGTGTGTGCCACCTTGATGGTGAGGGAACTGGTGCTCCAGCTTTCTGAATTGTGATGGAGGAAGACGTAGGTGGTGAGAACAAGCCATCTCAATTCATTAACAATGATCTGAGGATTGTGCCCGGTAATGAGAATGGTCCATCTCAGTCCATTAATAATGGTAGTAGTGCTGCCCATATTGACCTTGATGAGGGCGCTGGTACCAACAATGGTGCTGCTCCCACTTCAGATGCTGATGCTAAGCAACGCAAAAGAATTTGCACATCTAAAGTGTGGCAGGATTTCGATCTGCTCTACAAGACTGTAGATGGCAAGAAGATCAGGTATGGTTGTAAGTGCCACTTCTGCAAATGTACATTCAGTGTTGTGTCATCCAATGATACTAGCTATTTGCTTAGGCATCAACATGATTCCAAAATTAAGCTTGCTAATGAGGGCAAGCAGTCAATGCTTACGTTTAACCGTGATGGTTCTGTGCGTAACTAGGATTACTATCCTGATCGTGGTAGAACTCAGATGTGTAGGTTGATTGCTAGGCTTCATCTTCCTCTTAGTTTTGCTGAGTCACCTGCTTTTGATGAGTATATTAGGCTATCTCATAATCATGTCTTTAAGAAAGTCTCTAGACAAACCACTTCTAGGGACTTTCTTATGTTCTTTAATGATTAGCATAAGATTGTTGTTGGATCCATGCAATCTATTTCGTCTATTGTAATTACATATGATATTTGTAGTGGTAATGCTAAGAAGGACTATCTTAGTGTGGTTGCTCATTATGTTTCTAAGGACTAGGTACTAGAAAAGAGGGTCATTGGGTTTAGACCAATTGAAACAGCTCACACTAGTGAGAACATTGCTGAGAGGGTTATGATTGTGCTTGAAGGTTATTGTGTTGCTAATAAAGTTTTCTCTACCACCTTGGGCAATGCCTCCTCCAATTCTAAGACTATGGAGAGCCTAGGTCCATCACTTTGGTTATGTTGGTACTTTATTCTTGTATCAACGTTGTGCATGTCATATTATCAATTTGATTGTGAAGTGTGACTTGAAAAGGTTACAACTCTGTGTTGATTCATTTAGAACCACAATTGTCTTCTTGAATGCTTCTAATTAGCGCATTGCTGTATTTGAAGGATATTGTGTTGCTATGAATATACGCCATCGTAAGTTTGGCATTGACATGGCAGTGAGATGGAATTCTACATATGTTATGCTTAAGCATTTAGTTCCTTACAAGGAAACTTTTGGTGTGTTCAAGGACACTAACTACCCTAGGAAACAAGGTGAGCCTAATTGTTGAAAATTTCACATTAGTATGTGGCTGAAACATTGCTTGAGTTCCTTGAACTATTTTATGATGCTATTATGACTCTTTCTAGTGTTTATTATCCTACATCTCCACTTATAATGCATAACATTCTTGACATTATCCAACATTTAAATCAGTATGAAAAATGATGCATTGCTTAGGCACTTACAATGACACTTTGCAAACATTTGATGATGACTTCAATATCCTAAACTAGTAGCATGGAATTAAGTTGTCCTATCATGTTCTCTCCATCTTCGCTAGAGATGTTATTTTAGTTCCTCTCTCAACGATTTCCTCAGAATCTGCATTTAGCCTTTGTGGCAGGATAATCGAGGAACGACGATGGTGTCTAGAACTAGAAATGGTTGAGATGCTACTGTACATAAAATATTGGGAACTTGGTGAAGCTAGAGGGTAGCACTATACACAAGGCCAAGAACTTGAAGATGCATTTGAAGGACTTTATCTTGATGACACTTACATCCTAGATAGGCTTTGTAATCTTGCATTTCTTCTTCCTATTATGCTCTAGTGATCTAGAGTTGTAACTCAACAAGAACATCCTTATAAGACATTGGACTAATTATATTAGAGCTGGTTGTACTCTTTTTTTCCTTTCTAGGGTTTTCTTATGAGGTGTGAGTTATTATCTCGAAAGGTTTTTAATGAGACAACCATTGCACGAATAGCTCTAATGCTTTATTTAAGGTCTATGTGCCATCTATGATCTATGTACTAATGGTGAATTGTGATCTATCATCTATGAACTGTCATCTGTGTCAGTTTCGATGTAAGTGATTGTGATCTGTGTAACATTTTACGTTATTTTTTGATATGTGCTAATTTAAGTGAATTTATGACCTGTGAACTGTGTGATCTATGTAAAGTTTAAGATGTTCATGTTTTTTGTGTTGGCGTGCTCGGGCTGGCACAGGCATGTACATGGGCCATGCTTGTTGGGCCGCCATGGCACGGTCGGGCCATTCCCGTGCCATGCTCATGTAGGGGTCCAGGGCCATCAGGCGACATGTCATGGCACGGTTTAGTAATTGGGCTTAACCATGTCGGGCTCAAACGGGCCGAGCTCAATCGTGCCTAGGTTGTGTCGCTCGTTTGGACATCTATAAGCATAAGAATATATCTTCCACGTGTGCATTGCACAATCAACTTGAGTAGTACTATATAAGAGATAATATTGTCTCTATTATTAGTTTCCTTTAATCAAATTATTTTGAAATATTTTTTTTTTGAAATTGTGACTACATTATGCCTTACACAATCCACTATTTTAGCATATGCTACTTGTCCATCTTAAGCGCGTAATTTTGTTTGATCTACATTTGTGTTCATAGTATCGAAGCTTGGAATAAAAAAACTGAGAAAAATGATTAAACTATGCAAATAAATTATGACTTAAGAAGATTTCTTGAGTAATGCTATTTTTAATTTTTCGGTGAGAGTTTTATGTTCCAATTTCTATGTGTGTGTAGAAAACAGTGTGCACAAGCTTCAACCCTTCACCCTATAAAATTTTATTATCTCTCATCAATTACACTATGTCATATCAACATATTTAGTAATTATGTACTCTTATGAAACCTTAACTAACCGTAGCCAATCACAAGAAAATGGCAAGGTAAGCTTTTAATTCTACAATAGAATGGAATAGTTGAGAAACTATTTTTTATGAACATTCGAAGTGAAGTGTGAAATATGCAGGTAATAATATATATTTGATACTACCTCTTTGAAAATAGTGAAAACTACACATCTTGTGGCTTTCCAAAGTTGGAATGTCTAACAATTTGTTTTGGACCAAAAGTTTTACATCTTACTTTCAATCCTATTGAACTCCACCCATGAAAGGGAAAGAACCTCATTCCCCTAGGGGAGAACAGACTTGGGTTCAACATATTAATTTGTAATTAAGAAGTCTCTAAGGAATTCAAATACCATGCCCTTGGTGCTTGCTTAATCCCATATAGTGCCTTAGAGAGCTTATAAATATGATCGGGATACCTGCCATCTTCAAAACCAGGAGGTTGCTCCACGTAGACTTCCTCCATGATTGGTCCATTTAGGAAGGTGCTCTTCACGTCCATTTGAAGCAACTTGAAGGAGTGGTGAGTAGCATAGGCCAATAAAATGTGAATTGACTCTAAACTAGCTACGAGAGCAAAAGTCTCATCAAAGTACAAACCTATGACTTGGGCATAACCTTTTTACACAAGTCGAGCCTTGTTCTTTGTAACCACTCCATATTCATCTTGCTTGTTGCAGAACACCCACTTGGTGCCCACAACATTCTATTTCAGATGTGGCACCAGGCTCCAAACTTCATTTCTATTGAAGTTGTTAAGCTCTTCCTGCATGGCCAGCACCCAATCCATATCCTTCAACAGATCTTCGACCCTGAACGACTCAACAGAGGATACAGTCAAATGCCTTTTAAATAGATGGTCTTGAATCCATTTATATAGGCTGTGTTTTCGGTGTGCGAGCAACTAAACACATACTCACAAAAAGCCAATGCACACGATGGCTCAGGACAAGATAGTGCGGGCAACCAATCATACAGTATGTGAAGGTGCTTAGCATGCTCTTCTTCTGTCTTGGAATATACCAATATGTCTTCAATGGAGACCACGACAAACTTGTCTAGCTCGGGCAAGAATATAGAATTCATTAGATACATGAAGTATGCTGGTGTGTTGGTCAGCCCGAAAGACATCACCAGATACTTATAGAGTCCATATCTAGTTGAGAAAGTCGTCTTCGGAACATCACTTGCCTGTATCGTGATTTGATGATAGCTGGAGCAAAGGTCTATCTTGGAAAACACTCTGGCTCCAACTAATTGATAAAAAAGAACATCGATATGCGACAAAGGATACTTATTTTTTACAGTCACACATTGAGAGGTCGGAAATCTACCATAATCTCAAGCTCTCATCCTTCTTCTTAATGAATAAGGACAACCATCCCCAAGTTGAAATACTTGGGCGGATGAAACCCTTGTCCAATAATTCTTGCAGTTGCTTCTTCAACTCCGCTAGTTTGGCTGGCGACATCCTATAAGGCATTTTGGAGATAGGTGCAGTACCTGGCTGTAATTCTATGCCAAACTCTATGTCTCAATCTGGTGGCATTCCGGGTAACTCATCTAGAAAGACATCGACATACTCACAGACCACCGGGATTACTACTAATGATGATTCGATCATGGAAAAGGCACAAGAACGTGTACTCCCTTGGCTTGGTAGGTAAATGGTAAGCTCTGCATAGGTTGGGTAATGGATTTCAATGGCTCGAGCTGCAACATCTATCAAGACTTTGTGCCGGGTCATCCAATCAGTTCCTAAAATGATATCTGTCGGGGACCATAATTAGGGGTACCCTCAAGACGCCTAATTCTCAGCTGGTAACCCCCATCAGCATAAAGCTGCAGAGGCCTGATGGGTGCGATTAAGTCAGGGATCAGTCCATACGAGTGACTCGATCACGCTTCACCCGAGCCTAGCCTCGGACTCGGGCAGCCGACCTCGAAGGACTTCCGTCTCGCCCGAGGCCCCCCTTTTAACGGCGGACACATCTCCGGCTCGCCCGAGGCCTTGGCTTCGCTAAGAAGCAACCCTGACTAAATCGCCGCACCGACTGACCGAGTTGCAGGGGCATTTAACGCAAAGGTGGCCTGACACCTCTATCCTGACGCACGCCCCCCGGTAGAGCCGAAGTGACCGCCGTCACTCCGCTGCTCCACTGACCGGTCTGACAGAAGGACAGCGCCGCCTGCGCCACTCCGACTACGGTGCCACTCGACAGAGTGAGTCTGACAGGCAGTCAGGCCTCGCCAGGGGCGCCATAGGGAACTCCGCTCCGCCCGACCCCAGGGCTCGGACTCGGGCTAAGACCCGGAAGACGGCGAACTCCGCTCCGCCCGACCCCAGGGCTCGGACTCGGGCTAAGACCCGGAAGACGGCGAACTCCGCTCCGCCCGACCCCAGGGCTCGGACTCGGGCTAAGACCCGGAAGACGGCGAACTCCGCTCCGCCCGACCCCAGGGCTCGGACTCGGGCTAAGACCCGGAAGACGGCGAACTCCGCTCCGCCCGACCCCAGGGCTCGGACTCGGGCTCGGCCCCGGAAGACGACGAACTCCGCCTCGCCCGACCCCAGGGCTCGGACTCCGCCCTGGCCTCTGCCGAACGACTTCCGCCTCGCCCGACCCAGGGGCTCGGACTCGGCCTCGGCAACGGAAGACAAATTCGACCCCAGCTTCGGAGGAGCCCCCACGTCGCCCGGCCTCGGGCGCGGGCCCGCCACGTCAACAGGGAGCGCCATCACCACTCTACCCCGAGCCGACTCGGGCCGCAGAGAACAAGACCGGTGTCCCATCTGGCCAGCTCCGCCAGATAGGCAATGATGGCGCCTCCCAAGCTCTATGACGGCGGCGGCTCTCAGCTCTCTTACGAAAGCCGGTGGACGTCAGCAAGGACTCGACCGCTCCGACAGCTGTCCTTCCGCCAAGCTCTGTTGCTCCTCCGACAGCCACGACATCACGCCAGCAGGGTGCCAAGATCTCTCCGGCTGCCACATTGGCATGTACTTAGGGCGCTAGCTCTCCCTCCGCTAGACACGTAGCACTCTGCTACACCCCTCATTGTACACCTGGATCCTCTCCTTACGACTATAAAAGGAAGGACCAGGGCCTTCTTAGAGAAGGTTGGCCGCGCGGGACCGAGGACGGGACAGGCGCTCTCTTGGGGCCGCTCGCTTCCCTCACCCGCGTGGACGCTTGTAACCCCCCTACTGCAAGCGCACCCGACCTGGGCGCGGGACGAACACGAAGGCCGCGGGACTTCCACCTATCTCACGCCCGTCTCCGGCCACCTCGCCTCTCCCCCCTTCGCGCTCGCCCACGCGCTCGACCCATCTGGGCTGGGGCACGCAACACACTCACTCGTCGGCTTAGGGACCCCCCGGTCTCGAAACGCCGACAATATCTATGCTTTCTAATCCTAGGATAAGCAGGTTAGCAGGGAAGATTTTACTTCCTAGATTGATTGGCACCCATCGCTTAAGTTGGTTAGCTGCAACCTTGCCACTCGGTGTCGCAATCATGTAGGCCCCTTTGGTGTGGTAGAACGGTAACTGGCACTTGACACTGAACTTTTGGCCAATAAAACTATGTGATGCACCAGAATCAAAGAGAATAATTGCAGGTTCGTTAAGAACGGAGAAGGGAACAGTCAAGACGGGTGCTCCTTCTAGGAGATCACCTAAGGTAGTGAAGTTCAGCCTGTCCTGCCTCACGCTTGTACTTTATGTATCTTTCCTTTCTTCTAGCATGCACTCTGTCCTTGCTTTTGTTGGTTCTAAGGGCATTCCTTAGTATAGTGACCAGTGTTGCCGCAAACAAAGCATATGTTCCAATTGCTCTAACAATTATGTTGCTGAGGATTCTGATTATTTCTCCTAGAAGCTGGGCCTTGGGAGCGGTTGGGTGTCTGCTGCTGGGTGGCCTGATCACCTAACGCCCTTGTTGCTGATGCTGAGGCCCCCCTGCTATGAACAATGGAAACTATTCTAAAGCGTTGCGGCTAAGCTGAGATTCCTGCCATTGGCGCTTTCCTCTTCAAAATGAGAGAAATCGGATTGGAAAAGTTTGGCTAAGTCCAGCCAAACTTGCACTAGCCTAAGGTGCACCGGACTGTCCGGTGTGCACCAGACAGTGTCTGGTGCTCAGGATGGCTCCCCCGGTGAACAAGTCGCTCTCGGGAAAAACTCAGCGTGTTGCGGCTATAATTCACTAGACTGTCCGGTGAGCCAGCCGCGCCCACGCCAATAGTCGGGAGCGCAATCAGCGGGCGACACGTGGACTTCGCCAACGATCACCAAGCCGCATCGGACTGTCCGGTGTGCCACGGGGGCCAAGGCTATAACGGTTGGCTTCACCAGAAAAGGAAGGAAATCGCGCACTGTTCACTGTCCGGTGGTGCACCGGACTGTCCGGTGCGCCCACGGACAGAAAGCAACTATGGCCTTCCAAATGGAGCTCCAACGGCTCCTAGCTACCTTGGGGCTATAAAAGGGACCCCTAGGCGCATGGAACAGTACACCAAGCACCTCTTGAAAATCCTAAGACGCCGAGACTTCGCATTCGCGCATTTGATTCACTGTGATAGATTTTCAAGCACTTTTCTAAGTTGTAACTCCGATGTGCTGCTTTCATGTGCTCATTCTCGTCTTTTGTGTGTGTTAGTGCTGCGACTCTCGCTTTTGTGTGTGTTGCTATTCCCTCCTTACTCCTGTGCTCATTCGAGATTATTTTGTGTAAGGCGTTGGAGACTCCAAAATGTGGAGATTCCTCACAAAGGGATATACTTGAGATAAAGAGAAATGTGGTATTCTAGTTGATCTTTGGATCACTTGAAAGGGGTTGAGTGCAAACCTTGTTCGTTGGGACGCCACAACGTGGACTAGGCAAGTGTTCTACTTGGCTGAACCACGAGATAAAAATCGTTGTGTCACTTGTTTTATTCTTGTGCGATTCTCTCTACTCCTATTTACTTCATCACTGCTCTAAGTTTAATACTCATCTTGTGAAGAGCAATTAAGTGAAGAAGTTTTCTCCACTCATTCTTCTCTCTCGAACTTGGCCTTAGCTTTCACTAATCTAATATTAGTCCAAGTTTGTTTTGTTAAGCTGTTTTTTACAAGGTCACCTATTCACCCCCATATAGGTGCTCTCAATTGGTATCAGAACCATACTCTTCATTCAGGGACTAACCGTCCGAAGAGATGGATCCTAAAGGTAAGGGGATAGTGATCAACGACAAGGAGAAGGAGACCCTCTATGTTGACGAGGCAAAAGGTGACAAGCCCACTGACTCAGGCTCGAGTCACAAGAAAAGAATGGGAAGAAGAAGAGGCGTATTAAGAAGATCATCTACTACGACAGTGATGCCTCCTCTTCTTCACCAACGGATCATGACGTCGTTCGACTCATGCTAAGGTCATTTACTATTATTGATCCTCATCTTGTAAACCTTATCCGTGAAAATCCCAGGTACACAAAGATGAAGCCCGGGCAAATTCTCGGAAAATTTGTGAGCGGGCGCTTGATGGTAAAGGAAGAAAGGTATGTGGATGATATTGCAAATGGTTCGCTTCAAGTCTACAAACCGCAGCCCGTTGCTCTCAAGGCAACAAGCAGCAAGGAGGCGCTACCCAACAAGGTAGCACAAGTGGAGGCTTTCGGACTAAATGAGGATGAAATGGTGCTTGTAATCAAGCATTTCAAGACCACCTTGAAGGGGCGCAAGGAGTATCCCAACAAGAACAAGTCAAAGGGAAAGCGCTCTTGCTTCAAATGCAGTAAGTCTGGTCATTTTATTGCACAATGTCCCGATAATGAAAATGACCAGGGACAAGAAAAGAAATGGAAGAAGGAGAAAAAGAAGAACTACGGGAAGGCAAAGGGCGAGGCACACATTGGCAAAGAATGGGACTCCGACTGTTCTTCATCTGACTCCAACGATGAAGGACTAGCTACCTCCACCTTCGACAAGTCCTCCCTCTTCCCCAACGAACATCACATGTGCCTCATGGCTAAGGAGAATAAGGTACATATAGGTGATACCTCCAAGTACACTTCTTCTAGTGATGAGGAATTTGATGATGATGATGTAGATTATAGTGATCTCTTTAAGGGTTTAGACAGATCTAAGGTAGATAAATCAATGAATTAATTGATTCCCTTGATGAGAAAGATAGGTTGTTAGAAAAGCAAGAAGATATTCTTTATGAGGAACATGATAAATTTATTAATGTTCAAAAATCTCTTGCTCTAGAAACTAATAAAAATGAACTATTGTCTTCTCAGCTATCTACTTGCAATGATTCTATTTCTAGTCTTAAGAATTTAAATGCTGATTTACATGCTAAGTTAGAAAAAAGTAAATGTTGCTAGTTGAGCCATGGAGCATGTTGTTATTTGCAACAGGTGTAAAGATTTTGATATTGATGCTTGCAATGAACATGCTTCTACCATTCTTAAGTTGAATAATGATATTGCTAATCTTAGTGCTCAACTTAAAATTTGCAAGGGTGATCATGAAAAATTAAAATTTGCAAGGGATGCCTACACCATTAGTAGACACCTCTCTATTAAGGATGGACTTGGTTTCCAAAAGGGAACCAACAAGCCACAGGACCTCCAATCTCAACAAGGAGAAGGGAAAGGCTCCTATGGCTAGTAGCTCTCATTCCTCACATGACAAAAAGAACCATGCCTATCTTTATACTCATGTTAATAATGTTCATCATGATAGATGTTATAATCATGCTGTGTTACCTACTTGTCATGATGCTGCTTTTAATTCTCATGCCATGTTTGCATCTAGCTCTTTCATATGCTCATGGTAGGAATAGACCTAGGCGCCATCATGTTGCTTCTCATGCACCTAGGAATGCATCAAATGGACCAACCATGCTTTATCAAACATATGATGCTTCATTTGTTCTTTTATGCAAAAATGATAAAGTAGTTGCTAGAAGTTTGGGACCTAAGTGCAAGAGAGACAAAACTTGCATCTGGGTTCCAAAGTCATTTGTGACTAACCTTCTAGGAGCCAACAAGAGTTGGGTACCTAAAACCCAAGCTTAAATTACCTTGCAGGTTTATGCATCTGGGGGCACAAGTTGGATCATTGATAGCGGATGCACAAACCACTTGATGAGCGAGAAGAAAATGTTCACCTCCTACATCAAGAACAAGGATTCCCAAGACACTATCATCTTTGGAGATGGGAATCATGGCAAGGTTAAAGGTCTGGGTAAAATGGCCATCACTACCGAGCATTCAATTTCTAATGTATTTTTAGTAGAATCGCTCGGTTACAATTTGCTTTCTGTAAGTCAATTGTGTCATATGGGATACATATGTTTATTTACAAATGTTGATGTATCTATCTTTAGAAGAAGTGATGGTTCATTAGCTTTTAAAGGTGTATTATTCGGTAAGCTCTATTTAGTTGATTTCTCAAAGGAGAATGCCAATCTAGATGCATGTTTAATAGCTAAGACTAATATGGGTTGGCTCTAGCACCACCGTCTAGCACATGTTGGGATGAAGAACCTTCATAAGCTTCTAAAGGGAGAACATGTGTTAGGACTAACCGATGTCTGTTTTGAGAAAGACAGACCTTGTGCAGCGTGCCAGGCAGGAAAGCAGGTGGGAACTACTCATCAAAGCAAGAACGTGATGACAACATCAAGACCACTAGAACTCCTACATATGGATCTCTTCAGGCCCGTTGCTTATGTTAGCATTGGGGAAAGTAAGTATGGTCTTGTAATTGTTGATGATTTTCCCCGCTTTAGTTGGGTGTTCTTTTTGCAGGATAAAACTGAAACCCAAGGAACTTTAAAGTGCTTCCTAAGGAGAGCTCAAAATGAGTTTGAGCTCAAGGTGAAGAAAATAAGGAGCGATAATGGATCTGAGTTCAAAAACCTTCAAGTAGAAGAATATCTTGAGGAGGAAGGCATCAAGCATGAATTCTCTGCTCCCTTCACACCACAGCAAAATGGTGTGGTAGAGAGGAAGAACAAGACGCTCATCGACATGGCAAGAACAATGCTTGGTGAATACAAGACGCCTGAGCGGTTTTGGTCGGAAGCTGTAAATACAGCTTGCCATGCCATAAACCGGCTCTATCTTCATCGCCTCCTCAAGAAGACATCCTACGAGCTCCTAACCAGTAACAAACCCAATGTTTCCTACTTTCGTGTATTTGGTAGCAAATGCTACATCTTGGTAAAAAAGGTAGACATTCGAAATTTGCTCCCAAAGCTATAGAAGGGTTTTTACTAGGTTATGATTCAAATACAAAGGCGTATAGGGTCTTCAACAAATCATCAGGATTAGTTGAAGTCTCTAGCGATGTTGTATTTGATGAGACTAATGGCTCTCCAAGAGAGCAAGTTGATCTTGATGATGTAGATGAGGTTCCAACGCGTGCAATGCGAACAATGGCGATAGGAGATGTGCGACCACATGAACACCAAGATCAAGATCAACCATCTTCCTCAATACTGGTGCACCCCCCAACTCAAGATGAGGAACATGTTCCTCAAGATGAAGGCATGGATCAAGGGGGAGCACATGGAGAACATGATAAGGAGGAAGAAGATCAACAAGCTCCTCCAACTCAAGTCCGGGTGACAATTCAAAGGAATCCTCCAGTGGATCAGATTCTGGGTGAATCAGCAAGGGAGTAACTACTCGCTCATGTTTAGCTAATTTTTGTGAGCATTACTCATTTGTTTCTTCTATTGAGCCTTTCAGGGTAGAATAATCCTTGCAGGATCTGAACTAGGTGATGGCCATGCATGAAGAGCTCAACAACTTCAAAAGAAATGAAGTATGGAGCTTGATGCCACATTCGAAGCAAAACATTGTGGGAACCAAGTGGGTGTTTCGCAACAAGCAAGATGAACACGGTGTGGTGACAAGGAACAAGGCTCAACTTGTGGTAAAAGGTTATGCCCAAGTCGCAGGTTTGGATCTTGAGTAGACTTTTGCTCCTGTAGCTAGGCTAGAATCAATTTGCATATTATTGGCCTATGCTGCTCACCACTCGTTTAAGTTGTTTCAAATGGACATGAAGAGCACCTTTCTCAATGGACCAATCAAGGAGGAAGTATATGTGGAACAACACCCTGGCTTCGAGGATGACAAGTATCCCGACCATGTCTACAGGCTCTCTAAGGTGCTCTATAGACTTAAGCAAGCCCCAAGAGCATGGTATGAATGCCTTAGAGATTTTCTTATTTCTAACGCTTTCAAGGTTGGGAAAGTTGATCCTACTCTCTTTACTAAGACTTGTAATGGTGATTTGTTTGTATGCCAAATATATGTCGATGACATAAGATTTGGTTCTACTAATCAAAAGCCTTGTGAGGAGTTTAGTAGGGTGATGATGTAGAAATTCGAGATGTCTATGATGGGCGAGTTAAACTACTTCCTTGGACTCCAAGTGAAGCAACTCAAGGAAGGAACCTTCATCTCTCAAACAAAGTACACTCAAGACTTACTGTAAGGAAAATGGACCCCGGGCCATTTGGCTCAATAGGTTTTGGTGTTTGATGATCAACATAACCTATGGACTAATGTGTTTGCTAGTATTTGTGTTTGTAGTTCACAGGATACTAAAGTTACTTGGACCAAGGCATTGAGGAAAGCGACACCTCAAAATAAGACATTATAAAGATCAAGTGAAGTCCAAGAAACAAAGAAAGTGTTGCCACTAGCGAACTGTCCGGCTGAGGGCACCGGACTATCCAGGGGCACACCGGACAATCCGCTGCCACACGCCGGACAATCCGGTGCACCAGGAACTATAGCCCAACGGCTAGTTCTAGGTGGCACTATGGAGAAAAGATCACCGAACTGTTCGATGTGAAGTCTGGACTGTCCGGTGCAAAAAGCTTGCGCACCAATGGTCACCTGCGATGTCAGATCCAACGGCTAGGTGCACCTGGCAGGGGCACCGGACAGTCCGGTGACACCACCGGACCGTGCGGTGTGCCGCAGAAAGTAGCAGCTTTTCTCCAACGGCTAGTTTTGCGTTGGGGGCTATAAAGACACCCCCAACTGGCCATTTGAAGGTGTGGGAGCCCAAACAACATACAGAAGCATCCTGATCCTTTGGGACTCAAATGTGATACAATTACTAGTCACAAGAGGCTAGTAAACACATTCATTTCTTCAAATAGTATAGAGTCTTTAATAATAGTTATTACAATACCAAAATACAAGCTCTAGCGAGTCCGGAAGCGTAGCATAGTGGGAGAAAATTCTAGCCCAAGCCACAGGCAGACCAGGTGCAGACACAGCCCCATTCTAGTCGATCATAGCATAAAGGAAGTCTTCAGTAGCTGAAAAACATAAATAAATCTGGGCGAATACATTATGTATTCTGCAAGCCCATCCCACCTGTAAAGAGAGAGAGACCTATACGGTACATGCTTGAAATCGTGGAGTTGAAGTCACTCTTTTCTTTCTAGAGAAAGGCAATACTTGATGTTTTACCCAAAAGAGAGGAGTAGCACATTTTCACACTCAACCACCACTGAGCTTCCCGCTCCCGTGGCTTTGTTTTATTTTCCAAAAATACCCACACACCTTCCCTTTTTACGAAGACAAAACACTAATTGGCATACCAACCCTAAAACCATTGCCCCAACCCACATGTTTTGTACCAAAAGGTATTCTTTAATGCAGGCCATCACTCAACTCACAATGCATAGAACCAATCCCATATCCCGGGTTAGATAGTGGTAGAAAGAGTAGGTAATTTATGCATCAAGAGTAGAATGGACTTGCCTTCGTCGAAGCTCTCTTGGCACGAAAGCTCTAATTCCTGGAGGTCGGACTCCTGCCCTTCTTCCGGAGCTACATTTTCCAGAGGGTTGGTCCCCTCTTCGCCTTGCAAAAACAGGCAATAAACAATACATCAAACATTGTTTGCTAATAAAGTGTGTCAAGTTTCTAAGCATCATTATTTTGTGACTTAGAGAGTGTTTGGATTATTTTTGGTGCATAAAATATCAACATGTATACATATATATATGAAAATGTAAAAGGAAAAAGAGAAAAGAAAAAGAAAAGGGATTCTCGGTTAAACAGGACGAGGGGTGATTTCGGCCCAGTGCGGGCGCGGCCGCGCGGGTAGCCAGCCCAGACGGCCCACGGCGAGGAGACGGCGCGGGCGGGCACGAGGACGGTGTGGGTGGGTGCGGGGATGGCGCCGTGAGTGCGGGCCCACGTGCCAGAGAAAGGGGAGGGCGGACGACGTCGGGCGGCTGACGGGGAGGGGCGAACCGGTCAGGGTCGAGGAGAACCGACCGCCGATGAGGTTCAACGACGGTTCTCTGCTGTGGCTCCGATCCTCTAGGTTCGGGGAGGTGGGTAAGCATGGCTAGAGCCAGGCAAGCATGGTGGCAGGGACAATTTGGCTGGTGGCAGCTTAGGATAGCTGGTCCACAGTGAGGTGGCGGCTTCCGCGACTACGAGATCGCCGGCGAGGCCACGGGACGTGATAGGGGAAAAAATGTTGCGTTGTGTTCATGGTGAAGTGGTGAAGTTTGTGAACCACTTTAATTTGACTCTAAGCTACCGGAGAGGGGAGGAAGAGCTCACCGAAGCGAAGGAAGGCGGTGGTGCCGAGCTCGATTGAATCCAGGGGAGGGGAGGGAGAGTGGCCGAGGCCAATGCGAGGGGAAGTGGAGCTCGGGGCGGCCCGTTTATAGGCGCCCGGGGAGGGAAACGACCAAAGCCAGCTGGTGCAGGTGAGGTGCATAGCGATGGCACTAATGACGCATAGTGCCGAGGACGAGACGGCTCAGGGCGGGGTGCCGTGTGAGGGTGCGAGCACAGTGGACAGGGGGCGAAGCGGTGCCTAACTTCACGGATGCAGGAGTAATGGCGGAGAGAGAGGGAGGATGGTGGCTAGCGGGGATTACGCTGATGCCGAGCACGGGCGAGGAAGAAGGGGCTGATGGCCGGGACCCACATGCCAGAGGAGGAGCGGGTGCGAGAGAGCGAGAGCAGGGCGCGGCTGTCGAGTGGGGTCAAACGGGCAGCGAGAGAGCGGAGAGTGTGGCGCGGGCGCGCGTGGGGGGAGATGGGCGGAGGTGGACTGAGAGTGGAGGATCGCGGGCGTGAGAGGGAGAGGGGGGTCGTGGCCATGGGCTGGTGTCGGCCCAGCCGAGAGGGGAGGGGAGGTTTTCATTTTTCCTTTTTTTCTTCTTTTCTTTACTTTTCTCTAATTTCTTTTTTCCTTTTTCTCCTTTATACAAATATTCATTTATTCATAATAATTACTAGGTGTCAAAATGAAATGCTATGTGTGAAGTGCTACTAGAAATCATGGTTTATGCATATGAGAAATGAAATGCTTATGACATTAGGTTTTAAGAGGAAGAATAAGGGGGGTTAGGAGTTTAAGGCTTCTAACCTCGAAACCAAAAACTGGGATGCTACAGACCTACCCCACTTAAAAGAATCTCGCCCTCGAGATTTAGGCTGAGCTAGAGAAAAGGTAAGGGTACTCCTTCCTCAATGAGTCCTCACTCTCCCAGGTAGCCTCCTCTTCTCCTTCTCTGCTCCACTGGACCTTACAGAGCCTTACCTTCGAGTTTCGGGTCCTTCGAACGGCTAAATCAAGAATCTTTACTGGCTTTTCTCGGTACTGCAGATCTTTCTGAATTTGGACTGACTCTTCTGCGATGTGGCATTCTGGTACTTTCAAGCATTTCCGGAGCTGGGATACATGAAATACATTGTGGATGTTTGACATCGATTCTGGCAACTGCAGGCGGTAACCGGCTGGCCCTATTCTACCGATGATGGGATAGGGGTCGACGAACCGCGGAGCTAGCTTCCCTTTTGCTTGAAATCTTTTGACTCCATGCATTGGGGAGACTTTGAGATAGACAAAATCACCTTCCTCAAAACTGAGTTCTCTCCTCCTATTGTCTTCATAACTCTTTTGCTGACTCTGGGCTTCGAGTAGCCTCTTGCGGATCAGGGCAACTTTCTCTTCAGCCTCTTTGATGAAGGCAGGCCCTTCTAGGGTCTTTTCTCCTACGTTTGACCACAATAGAGGGGTTTGGCATCTCCTTCCATACAAGGTTTCAAAAGGTGACATCTTGATGCTGACCTGGTAACTGTTGTTATAAGAGAACTCTACATACGACAAACTGGACACCCAATCTCTGTCGAAGGTCAGCACATAGGCTCTCAACAAATCTTCAAGGACTTCATTGACTCTTTCTGTCTGTCTATCTGACTGAGGGTGGTAGGCAGTGCTAAAATCTAGCTTGGTGCCTAAGGCTTGCTGAAGACTCAACCAAAACTTTGAGGTGAACTGTGTTCCTCTGTCTGATACTATTCTTCTTGTAATGCCATGTAGTCTGACTTTTTCTTTGAGGTACAACCGGGTGAGGGTGGCTCCTCCGTATGTAGTCTTTACTGGTATGAAGTGGGCTACCTTGGTAAGACGGTCAATTATGACCCAGATAGAATCGTTCCCCTTCTGTGTCTGAGGCAGTCCGATCATGAAATCCATGCCTATCTCTTCCCACTTCCGTTTGGGCACTGGGAGGGATTGCAGTAACCCTGCGGGCCTTTGATGTTCTGCCTTAGTTCGTTGACAAGTATCACACCGAGCTACATGTTGAGCTATCTCCTTTTTCATCCCTTTCCACCAGTATCTAGTCTTGAGGTATAGGTACATCTTGGTGGACCCTAGATGGATAGAATAGGATGAATTGTGGGCTTCGTCTAGCAGAATTTCTCGTGCCTCCCCCTTTGGTACACACAATCGATCCTTGAACCAAAGGGTTCCCTTCTTATCTGTTCTGAGATCCAAGGGTTGCTCCTTGATAGCCTTTTCTACAAGTCTCACTATCTCTGCATCCGAACGTTGAGCTTTGCGAATGCAGTCTTCTAGCACGGGTTTAACTTCTATTCTACTTTTCTTCCCCAAACAAGCATTGATTTGAGCAAACTCCTTTTTCCAGTCTTCCACGAAGTTTGTTGCTTCTTTCTCGAAAGGCTTCCGGCTGAGGGCGTCAGCCACTACATTTGCCTTTCCTGGGTGGTAGTGTATTTCGATGTCATAGTCCTTAATTAGCTCTAGCCACCTTCGCTAATGGAGGTTGAGATCCGGCTGGGTAAAAATTTACTTTAGACTTTTATGATCTGTGAATATGTGGCATTTGTTCCCAATCAAGTAATGTCTCCATATATTGAGAGCATGCACTATGGCTGCCAATTCCAAATTGTGGGTTGGATAATTTTGTTCATGTGGCTTGAGTAGGCAAGATGCATATGTGATGACTTTCTCATTCTGCATTAGCACACATCCCAAACCTTGTCTGGAAGCATCACAAAAGATAACAAAGCTTCGGTGGATATCTAGTAATGTCAGTACTGGTGTGGTTGTGAGTTTCTTCTTTGTGTCTTGAAAACTTTCTTCACATTTTGGGGTCCAAACAAACTTGTTCTCTTTCTTGAGGAGTTTGGTCAAGGGTTTTGCTATACTGGAGAATCCTTTGATAAAACGGCGGTAATATCCCGCCATTCTCAAAAAGCTTTGAATTTCACTAACGTTGGAGGGCTGCATCCATTTGGATACTGCTTCTATCTTGGATGGATCCACTTCTATCCCTTTTGCAGTCAAGATATGCCTGAGGAAGGCTATCTTCTCTAACCAAAATTCGAATTTACTAAGCTTGGCGTAGAGCTGATGCGCCCTAAGTCTCTCGAGGACAATCTGGAGGTGATGATCATGATCCTCCTGACTCTTGGAGTAGATGAGGATTTCGTCAATAAAGACTACGACAAACTTATCTAACTCTTCCATAAATACCTTGTTCATAAGGTTCATGAAGAAGGCGGGTGCATTGGTTAGTCCAAAGGGCATTACTGTAAACTCATACTGGCCATATGAAAGGGAAATAGGGTCAAACCTTTTCCTAAATGATTTTGGTGGTTGAATGCCCAACACAAATAATTGGACTAACTAGTTTTCTCTAGATTATATATTCTACAGGTGCTAAAGGTTCAACACAAACCAATAAAAAGATCAAAGTTAGGGTTCAAAAGAAAGGAGCAAAAGATACCGAAGAGAACACTGGTCTGGCGCACCGGACTGTCCGGTGCACCAGGGGCGTTCGACTCAAACTCTTCACCTTCCGGTTTCTGGAGAGCCGCTCCGCTATAAATCACCGGACTGTCTGGTGTGCCAGTAGAGCAACGGCTAGCGAGCGCAATAGTTGACTCCAACGGTCTCCTGCAACGTGAACAGTGCGCGAACAGTTCGCGCAAAGTCAGAGCAGCGCCCGAAGGCGCACCGGACAGTGAACAGTGCCTGTCTGGTGCGGCACCGGACTGTCCGGTGCCCCAAGATGTCAGAGCTCCAACGGTCAAAACCGTCAGACCCCTAACGGTTGGGTGACGTGGCTGGCGCACCAGACTGTCCGGTGCGCCCATCGACAGACAGCCTCCCCAACGGTTGAATTGGTGGTTGGAGTTATAAATACCCCCCAACCACCACAACTCCAAGCATCCAAGTTTTTCAGACATCTCATTCAATACAAGAGATAGTGAAATCAATACAAGACACAATTCAATAGAATCAAAGCCTCTCCAAGTCACAAATCCACTCCAAACACCTAGTGACTAGAGAGAGAGTTTTGCTCGTGTTCTTTGAGCTCTTGTTCTTGGATCGCTTTCTTCTTCCTCATTCTTGTTCTCAAGACACTTGTAATCAAAACAAGAGACACCAAGTTGTGGTGGTCCTTGTGAGGGCTCTAAGTGAGCCATTTGATTAAGGAGAAAGCTCACTCGGTCTAAGTGACCGTTTGAGAGAGGGAAAGGGTTGAAAGAGACCCGGTCTTTGTGACCACCTCAACGGGGACTAGGTTTGCAAGAACTGAACCTCGGTAAAACAAATCACCATGTCACTCGCTTTATTTCTTGGTTGATTTGTTTTCGCCCTCTCTTTTGGACTCGATTTTATTTCTAACTCTAACTCCGGCTTGTAGTTGTGCTTAAAGTTTGTAAATTTCATTAGAGTCTAACAACTCGAAGTGATGTCAGGAGGATCCGCCAAAAGGGAAATGGAAATGGCCACAAGCCATGGGAAGGCTCCATCGAAGGAGTCCGGCGCTAAAGGAAGGGAGGAATCACCTCCCCGCGTCAAGTCGCATCGGAGTGGTGACAAGAAGAAAAGATGAAGAAAGTGGTCTACTACGAGACCGATTCTTCGTCGCCCTCCACCTCCGGCTCTGACGCTCCGTCCGTCAATTCTAAGCGCCATGAGCGCAGGAAGTTTAGTAAGATCCCTCTACACTATCCTCGCATTTCTAAACGCACTCCTTTACTTTCCGTCCCATTAGGCAAACCACCGTTTTTTGACGGTGAAGATTATTGTATGTGGAGTGATAAAATAAGGCATCATCTAACCTCACTCCACGCTAGCATTTGGGACATTGTTGAGTTTGGAGCGCAGGTACCATCCGTGGGGATGAAGGCTACGACTCGGACGAGTTCGCCCAAATCCGGCACTTCAACTCCCAAGCCACCACTATACTCCTCGTCTCTCTATGTCGAGAGGAGTATAATAAGGTGCAAGGGTTGAAGAGTGCCAAGGAGATTTGGGAAGTGCTAAAGACCATGCACAAAGGGGATGAGGTGACCAAGATCACCAAGCGGGAAATGATCGAGGGGGAGCTCGGTCGATTCATCCTCAACCAAGTAGAGGAGCCACAAGCAATGTACAACCGGCTCAAGACCTTGGTCAACCAAGTGCGCAACCTCGGGAGCACCAAATGGGATGACCATGAAATGGTCAAGGTTATTCTAAGATCACTTGTTTTTCGTAATCCTATACAAGTTCAATTAATTCGTGGTGATCCTAGATATAAGCTAATGTCTCCCGAGGAGGTTATAGGAAAGTTAGTGAGCTTTGAGTTGATGATCAAAGGCTCCAAACAAATCGTCGAGCAAGGCGGCACCTCCACACCCGAGGTGCAACCCGTCGCATTCAAAGCGACGGAGGAAAAGAAAGAAGAGTCTACATCAAGTAGGCTCCCCATCGACGCCTCCAAACTCGACAATGAGGAAATGACACTCATCATCAAGAGCTTCCGCCAAATCCTCAAGCAAAGGAGGGGGAAGGATTACAAACCCTGCTCCAAGAAAGTGTGCTACAAATGTGGTAAGCCCGGTCATTTTATTGCTAAATGTCCATTATCTAGTGATAGTGACAGGGGCGACGACAAGAAGGGAAAGAGGAAGGAAAAGAAAAGATACTACAAGAAGAAGGGCGGTGATGCCCATGTATGCCGGAAATGTTTGCAATGATTCTATTTCCTATCTTAGTGTCGGCGTTTCGAGACCGGGGGGTCCCTAGGCCGACGAGTGAAATGTCGCTGCGTGCCCCAGCCCAGATGGGTCGGCGCGAGGCCGAGCGCGAAGGGGGGAGAAAGGTGGCCGGAGACGGGCGTGAGAGAGGTGGAAATCCCGCGGCCTTCGTGTTCGTCCCGCGCCCAGGTCGGGTGCGCTTGCAGTAGGGGATTACAAGCGTCCACGCGGGAGAGGGAGCGAGCGGCCTCACGCAAGCGCCTGTCTCGTCCTCGTCCCCGCGCGGCCAACCCCCCCTAAGAGGGCCCTGGTCCTTCCTTTTATAGGCGTAAGGAGAGGACCAGGTGTACAATGGGAGGTGTAGCAGAGTGCTACGTGTCTAGCGGAGGGGAGCTAGTGCCCTAAGTACACGCCGTCGTGGCAGTCGGAGAGGTTTTGGCACCCAGTTGGTGTGATGTCGTGGCTGTCGGAGGAGCGCTGGAGCCTGGCGGAAGGACAGCTATCGGGGCGGTTGAGTCCTTGCTGACGTCCTCTTGCTTCCGTAAGGGGGCCGAGAGCCGCCGTCGTCAGGGAGTGTGTGGGGCGCTATCATTGCCTATCTGGCGGAGCGAGCCAGATGGGACGCCGGTCTTGTTCCCCGTAGCCTGAGTCAGCTCGGGGTACGGTAATGATGGCGCCTCCTGTTGACCTGGCTGGCCCACGCCCTAGGTTGGGTGATGTGGAGGCTCCTCCGAGGCCGAGGTCGAGTCTGTCTTCCGTGGTCGTGGTCGAGTCCGAGCCCCTGGGTTGGGCGAGGCGGAGACCGTCGGCTGAAGCCAGGGCTGAGTCCGAGCCCTGGGGTCGGATGAAGCGGAGTTCGTCGTCTTCTGGGGCTGAGCCCAAGTCCGAGCCCTGGGTCGGGCGGAGCGGAGTTCGCCGTCTTCCGGGGCTTAGCCCGAGTCCGAGCCCTAGGTCGGGCGGAGCGGAGTTCGCCGTCTTCCGGGGCTTAGCCCGAGTCCGAGCCCTAGGTTAGGTGGAGCGGAGTTCGCCGTCTTCCGGGGCTTAGCCCGAGTCCGAGCCCTGGGTCGGGCGGAGCAGAGTTCGCCGTCTTCCGGGGCTTAGCCCGAGTCCGAGCCCTGGGTCGGGCGGAGCGGAGTTCACCGTCTTCCGGGGCTTAGCCCGAGTCCGAGCCCTGGGTCGGGCGGAGCGGAGCTTCCTATGGCGCCTGCAGCCGGGCCTGACTGCCTGTCAGCCTCACTCTGTCAAGTGGCACCGCAGTCAGAGCGGCGCAGGCGGCGCTGTCTTTCTGTCAAGCCGGTCAGTGGAGCGGCGAAGTGACGGCGGTCACTTCGACTCTGTCGACTGAAGGGCGCGCGTCAGGATAAAGGTGTCAGGCCACCTTTGCATTAAATGCTCCTGCGATTTGGTCGGTCGGCGTGGCGATTTGGTCAGGGTTGCTTCTTGGCGAAGACATGGCCTCGGGCGAGCCGAAGATATGTTCGCCGCTGGAGGGGGGCCTCGGGCGAGGCAGAGATCCTCCGGGTTCGGCTGCCCTTGTCCGAGGCTAGGCTCGGGCAAGGCGTGATCGAGTCCCTCGAATGGACCGATCCCTAACTTAATCGCACCCATCAGGCCTTTGCAGCTTTATGCTGATGGGGGTTACCAGCTAAGAATTAGGAGCATTGAGGGTACCCCTAATTATGGTCCCCGACAGTAGCCCCCGAGCCTCGAAGGGAGTGTTAGCACTCGCTTGGAGGCTTTCGTCGCACTTTTTTGCAAGGGGACTAGCCTTTCTCGGTTGCGTTTTGTTCCGGTGGGTGCGCGCAAGCGCACCCGCCGGGTGTAGCCCCCGAGGCCTTGGAGGAGTGGTTTGACTCCTCCGAGGTCTTCATGCCTCGCGTAATGCTTTGGCTGGTCTGGTCGTTCCCTCATGCGAGCTGGCCGTAGCCCGGGTGTACGGTGGGGTCCCAAGTTATCGGGCTGGTATGTTGACGCTGTCAACGGTTTGGCCGGAGCCGGGTTTGCGAGAGCAGCCCCCAAGCCTCTGCACAGGGCGAGAGGGCGATCAGGGGCAGACTCGACTTTTTTACATACGCCCCTGCGTCGCCTTTCCGCAAGGAGGAGGGGGGAAAGCGCCATGTTGCCCTCGGTGGGCGCCGAACATGGTGTCTCCGGTGAGCTGCAGGCGGGTAATCCGAGCGGACGTCCGTGCCCCATTCACTAGGGGTCGGCTAGAGGCCCAGAGGCGCGCCCAAAAATACCTGCGGGTGATCTGCCAGACCCGGTCCCCTGTCGACGGGGTCCGAGGGCTCGATGCCTCCCTCTGATGGGATTCCGTTACAAGATCGTTCCCGCTGGTCTCGGAAATGTCCTAGGGTACCTCGGGAGCGCAGCCCGAGCCTTGGTTATGTATCGAACGTACCCATGGTCATCCCTCGCTCTGTGTCTGAGGCGGCTGTGAACCCTTCGGGGGTCAGCCTTCGAACCCCTGATCAGTAGTGGGCGCAGAGCCCGAGTAGCCTGAGGCGGCCGTTGAACCCTTCCGAGGGGCCGGCCTTCGAACCTCTGACCAGTAGAGGGTGTGGAGCCCACGTGCTCTGAGGCGGCTGTTGAACCCTTCCGAGGGGCCAGCCTTCGAACCTCTGATCAGTAGGGAGGCTCGGAGCCTAGTTCCTTCATGTGGAAGGATCCTTTTCGGGGTATCCCCCTTTCCCGGTCCCTGTTGTATGAGAGAGAAAGAGGAAAAAAGGAAAAGGATACGAAATTGAATGACGCGGCATACCTTTTTTGACGCGGTCATTATGGTGAAGGCAGAGCGTCGCTCGCTTCTCCTGCCAAAGGCGCCGCCTGTCCCGCCGTGAGTTAATGCGACGGGGCGTGCGGTTCGCGGGGCGGTCGTTGCGCGTGCGCGAGCCGTTCGAGGAACGGCCGTTTCGCCTCGGGTTTTTCGAATCCCGCGGCGGGTCCGGACGAAACGTTGAACGGGTCTCATCATGGCCTTTATATACTCGGAGGAGGGTCCGGCGACGGTTCTTTGCTCCGCTTCTCGCCTCCCCCTTAGGTTTTCGCAACCCGAGAGGTTTAGCCAGAGAAAAGTAAACTGCTTCCCCAGTTCCTTCCGCCGCCACCCCTTTTGCTCGGTGATGGCCGACCGGGTGTGGTGATGACGCCGTCCTTCGGAGTAGAGATCCTCGGACCACGTCGCTGTCCGAGGCTAGGTCGGACCTCGCCGAAGGTGTTGTCGACGCCGAGGGTGTTGCGGCTCCCTCAAATGTCTGGATCCGAGCCTGCAGGACCGGATTATCTTGTAGCGTGTGTTTTCTGCGGTCGCCGAGGCCAAAACACACCCTCGTCGTGTTGTAAAGTTGCGTCTCTTTTCCTCTTGTTTCGAGTATCTGGACTTTTTTGTCGGTAACAGAATTGTTTGTGCGGGCGAGAGTTGCTTCTCACGGAAGGTGATGAGTGAGGTATCCGTATCCCGGAGGCGTAGGAGTCCCTCGGCTCGGTCGGCCTTGCCGCTTACGCGCACTCTTACCCGTCCATGGGGTTCTGTCACCGACGCAGTCGAGAAGGCTCGAAGAATCGCTCCGGCAGAAGAGCTTTCGAACGTGAAGACTTGTTCGGTCCACGGAATCACTTATCCGAACGTGAGTTACTTATCGCAGAAGGTGATGAGTGAGGTATCCGTATCCCGGAGGCGTAGGAGTCCCTCGGCTCGGTCAGCCTTGGCTGCTTACGTGTACTCCGTCGTTTTCAGGATCCACTTTCGAAGTAGTCGAAAAGCACGAAGGACATTCTGGCAAAAAGGATCTTTTTTCGAGGAAAAAATTCGACGCAGAGGGGGTTCCCCCCTTTTAGCCCCTAAGGGAGGGTCGGGCTTTGCCGAGGCGAGGCCGACCCTTCCTTGATGACTAAACTTTGCGTGGAAACAAGGTATATGAACGACTTGAAAGCATCTTAAGGGTAGAAGCGACGTAGCTGTTGGATGTTCCAAGCGTTGCTGTAGACCTCGCCTTGACTGTTGGCCAGCTTGTACGTTCCGGGCTTTAGAACTTTGGCGATGACGAACGGTCCCTCCCTGGGGGGCGTGAGCTTGTGCCGCCCTCGGGCGTCTTGTCGCAGCTGAAGCACCAGGTCGCTCACCTGGAGGTCTCGGGACCGGACCCGTCGGGCGTGGTAGCGTCGCAGGGACTGCTGGTACCGCACCGAGTGCATCAAGGCCTTGTCCCGAGCCTCTTCCGGCTGGTCCAGCGAGTCTTCTCGACTAACTTGGTTGCTTTGGTCAGCATAGGCCCTCGTCCTCGGGGAACCGTATTCTAAGTCTGTGGGCAAGATGGCCTCGGCCCCATAGACTAGAAAGAACGGCGTGAAGCCCGTGGCCCGGCTCGGCGTTGTCCTCAGGCTCCAGACTACCGAGGGGAGTTCCTTCATCCATCGCTTGCCGAACTTGTTGAGGTCGTTGTAGATCCGACGCTTGAGTCCTTGTAGAATCATGTCGTTGGCACGCTCTACTTGCCCATTCGACATGGGGTGAGCCACGGCGGCCCAGTCCACCCGGATGTGGTGATCCTCGCAGAAGTCCAGGAACTTTCTGCCGGTGAACTGGGTGTCGTTGTCGATGATGATGGAGTTTGGGACCCCGAAACGATGGATGATGTTGGTGAAGAACGCCACCGCCTGCTCGGACCTGATGCTGTTTAGGGGTCGGACCTCGATCCACTTGGAGAATTTGTTGATGGCAACCAATAGGTGCGTGTAGCCCCTGGGTGCCTTCTGCAAGGGGCCGACGAGGTCTAGACCCCACACAGCAAAAGGCCAGGTGATGGGTATCGTCTGTAGAGCCTGAGCGGGCAGGTGGGTCTGCCTTGCGTAGAACTGACACCCCTCGCAGGTGCGTACAATTCTAGTAGCGTCGGCCACCGCCGTTGGCCAGTAGAAGCCTTGTCGGAAAGCATTCCCAACAAGGGCTCGAGGCGCTGCGTGATGGCCGTAAGCCCCCGAGTGTATCTCTCGCAGGAGCTCCTGACCTTCGGCGATGGAGATGCATCGCTGGAGGATGCCTGAGGGGCTGCGATGGTAGAGCTCCTTCTCATCTCCCAGCAAGACGAACGACTTGGCGCGCCGCGCCAACCGCCAAGCTTCGGCTAGGTCGGGGGTAGCTCTCCTCGGTGGAGATATTGCAGGTACGGGGTCTGCCAGTTTTGATCTGGCGTGACCCCTCTTTGCTCCCCTCCGACATGCAGTGTCTCGCCCTCGGGGGCTGAGGGTACCTCGGGCTGAACCGAGGGTGCCTCAGACCGTGCCGAGGGTACCTCGGGCCGAGCCGAGGTCGCCTCAGACTGTGCCGAGGGTACCTCGGGATGGGCCGAGGGGGCCTCAGGCTCGGGCGAGTCGTCGATCTTGACGGAGGGTTGATGCAGATCTCGGGAGAAGACGTCTGGGGGGACCGTTGTCTGCCCCGAGGCTATTTTAGCTAGCTCGTCCGCAGTTTCGTTGTAGCGCCGGGCGATGTGGTTGAGCTCGAGCCCGTAGAACTTGTCTTCCAGGCGCCGAACCTCATCGCAGTAGGCCTCCATCTTCGGGTCGCGGCAGTGGGAGTTCTTCATGACTTGGTCGATGACGAGCTGCGAGTCACCGCGAGCGTCGAGGCGTCGGACCCCTAGCTCGATGGCGATCCGCAACCCGTTGACCAGAGCCTCGTACTCAGCCACATTGTTGGACGCCGGGAAATGGAGGCGTAGCACGTAGCGTAGGTGCTTCTCGAGGGGCGAGATGAAGAGTAGGCCTGCGCTGACTCCTGTCTTCATCAGCGACCCATCGAAGAACATGATCCAGAGCTCTGGTTGGATCGGAGCTGTTGGTAGCTGGGTGTCGACCCATTCAGCCACGAAGTTCGCCAAGACCTGGGACTTGATGGCCTTCCGAGGGGCAAACGAGATTGCTTCGCCCATGATTTCCACCGCCCATTTTGCGATTCTACCCGAGGCCTCTCAGCACTGGATGATCTCCCCTAGGGGGAAGGATGACACCACAGTTACCGGATGAGACTCGAAGTAGTGTCGCAGCTTCCGCCGCGTCAGGATCACCGCATACAGCAGCTTCTGAACTTGTGGGTAGCGGATCTTGGTTTCGGACAGTACCTCGCTGATGAAGTAGACTGGCCTCTGAACGGGCAATGCATGCCCCTCTTCTTGCCTCTCAACCACAATCGCGGCGCTAACCACCTGAGTGGTCGCGGCGATGTAGATCAAGAGGGCTTCTCCGGCAGCTGGGGGCACCAAGATAGGCGCATTCATGAGAAGCGCCTTCAGGTTCCCGAGGGCTTCCTCGGCCTCGAGAGCCCAAGTGAAGCACTCAGCCTTCCTTAGGAGGTGGTACAGAGGCAGACCTCTTTCGCCGAGGCGTGAGATGAAGCGGCTCAGAGCCACAAGACATCCCATGACCCTCTGCACGCCTTTCAAGTCCTTGATGGGCCCCATGCTGACGATGGCTGCGATCTTCTCCGGGTTGGCTTCGATGCCCTGCTCGGAGACGATGAACCCTAAGAGCATGCCTCAGGTGTTCGCCGCTTGCCCACCGTAGATCATGAAGCAGTCGCGGACCTCGGGGAACTCTCCTGCCTGTTGATCTTCCTTCTTGTCGCCGTCGTGGGCCCTGCCACCCTCCGCGGGTGGCCCGGCCCTGTGGAAGTGGCGCCAAAGCATGACGCACTCCTCAAGGGTGTGCTTGACGGGTCCCTGGTGGTAGGGGCACGGCTCCTTGAGCATCTTGTCGAAGAGGTTGGCACCTCCGGGGGGTTTCCAAGGGTTCTTGTACTCGGCGGCGGCGACAAGGTCCGCGTCGACGGCGTCGCGTTTCGCTTGCGACTTCTTCTTGCCCTTCTTCTTGGCGCCGCGCTGAGTTGACGCCTCGGGGGCATCTTCCAGTGGGCAGCCCTGGGGCTGCTTGTCCTTCCGGAAGATAGCCTCGACCGCCTCCTGGCTAGAGGCGAACTTGGTGGCGATGTCCATCAGCTCGCTCGCCCTGGTGGGGGTCTTGCGACCCAGCTTGCTCACCAGGTCGCGGCAGGTGGTGCTGGCGAGGAACGCGCCGATGACATCCGAGTCGATGATGTTGGGCAGCTCGGTGCGCTGCTTCGAGAATCGCCAGATGTAGTCCTGGAGAGACTCTCCCGGCTGCTGCCGGCAGCTTCGGAGGTCCCAGGAGTTTCCAGGGCGCACGTACGTGCCCTGGAAATTGCCGGCGAAGGCCTGGACCAGGTCGTCCCAGTTGGAGATCTGCCCCGAAGGTAGGTGCTCCTACCAGGCGCGAGCGGTGTCGGAGAGGAACAGGGGGAGGTTGCGGATGATGAGGTTGTCATCGTCCGTTCCACCCAGTTGGCAGGCCAGCCGGTATTCCACGAGCCACAGCTCCGGTCTTGTCTCCCCCGAGTACTTTGTGATAGTAGCCGGGGGTCGGAACCGGGTCAGGAACGACGCCCGTCGTATGGCCCGGCTGAAGGCCTGCGGACTGGGCGGTTCGGGCGAGGGACTTCGATCCTCCCCGCTGTCGTAGCGTCCTCCCCGCCTGGGGTGGTAGCCTTGGCGCACCCTCTCGTCGAGGTGGGCCCAACGGTCACGGTGATGGTGCTCATTGCCGAGGAGACCCAGGGCCGCAGGCGCTGTGTTGCGCGTGCGCCCGGTGTGGACCGAGGCTTCCCGCACAAATCGGGAAGTCGCGGCACGATGTTCCGAGGGGTACCCCTGCCTTCGGGAGGCGGAGCTCTCGGGTCGTCGGACCGCGGCGCCTTCCAGGAGATTCTTGAGCTCTCCCTGGATTCACCGCCCCTCGGTGGTTGATGGCTCTGGCATCGCACGAAGAAGCATTGCTGTTGCTGCCAGGTTCTGACCGACCCCACTGGACGCGGGTGGCGGCCTGACCCTGACATCATCGGCGATGCGGTGCTGGAAGCCCTGGGGTAGATGACGTATTTCTCCGGCCGGAGGCTGGTCTGCCCATTCCTGCCCAACGTCCCGGCGGATCGGCTCAAGTGCTCCTGCCCCCCTCGTCGAACCTGGCCTGCACCCCGCGGATTTGCTCGAGCTGTGGGTCGTGACCCCCCGCCGGAACGGGGACCACAGCTAGCTCCCGTGGGATGTCGACGCGAGGCACCGGCCTAGGGAGATCACCGTCCTCCGGCATGCCGAGATGGTTGCCTTCGAAGGGACCCCCTAGATCGACATGGAAACATTCGCGGCTTGGGCCACAGTCCTCGTCACCGAGGCTGCGGCTACCGTCGGAACAGTCAGAAAGGCAGTAGTCGCACGCGGTCATAAAGTCCCGCATGGCACTGGGGTTGCCAAGTCCAGAGAAATCCCAGCAGAAGTCGGGCGCGTCGTCTTCCTCGGACCCAGAGGGCCCGTAGGTCGAGACGTCCGTCAGCCGGTCCCAGGGTGACCGCACACGATACCCCAGAGGGTTTGGACTCGCCTCTACGAGAGCGTCCGCCAAAGCGAGGTCGCTTGGCGGTTCGAGGCTGAATCTGAAAGGCGTGAGATGGGAATCGGTCGGTACCTCTAGGTCGACGGGCAGTGATGAAGTCACGTCGGGGACTGACCGCACCATCGTCTCAGGTACGAGGGTGACGTCCAGCAAGCCTTTCGCGAGCGCGCTGGCGTCGTCCGTTTGCTCGGAATCGGCGTGTTGCGGGGAGACGGCGCTCGTCTTCGTCTCAAACGCAAGGTCGATGCCCGACGCGCCTCCCGTTGGGGCGCCGGCGCTGTCGACTCGCTCGACAGCCGACGAGGGGCTGCCTCCTGCTTGGCCTTGGTTTCCCTGCCTCCTCCTCCGTCGGCGGGGAAGAGGACGGGGTGAGCTCGAACGTTGTTCTTCCACCACGCGTGGAAGACGTCGTCGACTCCGCCGCCAGCGGGCGGGCTGTCGGCCGCCATTGTCGCTGTCGAACGGCGGTGGAAGGAGCATCATGTCGTAGCTGCCACCGAGGGACACGAACTCAAGACTCCCGAAACGGAGCACCGTCCCGGGTTGGAGAGGTTGCTGGAGACTGCCCATCTAGAGCTTGACGGGATGATGTTCGTCAACACGCAGCAGGCCCCTACCTGGCGCGCCAACTGTCGGTGTTTCGAGACCGGGGGGTCCCTGGGCCGACGAGTGAAATGTCGCTGCGTGCCCCAGCCCAGATGGGTCGGCGCGAGGCCGAGCGCGAAGGGGGAGAAAGGTGGCCGGAGACGGGCGTGAGGGAGGTGGAAATCCCGCGGCCTTCGTGTTCGTCCCACGCCCAGGTCGGGTGTGCTTGCAGTAGGGGATTACAAGCGTCCACGCGGGAGAGGGAGCGAGCAGCCTCACGCGAGCGCCTGTCTCGTCCTCGTCCCCGCGCGGCCAACCCCCCCTAAGAGGGCCCTGGTCCTTCCTTTTATAGGCGTAAGGAGAGGATCCAGGTGTACAATGGGAGGTGTAGCAGAGTGCTACGTGTCTAGCGGAGGGGAGCTAGTGCCCTAAGTACACGCCGTCGTGGCAGCCGGAGAGGTTTTGGCACCTAGTTGGTGAGATGTCGTGGCTGTCGGAGGAGCGCTGGAACCTAGCGGAAGGACAGCTATCGGGGCGGTTGAGTCCTTGCTGACGTCCTCTCGCTTCCGTAAGGGGGCCGAGAGCCGCCGTCGTCAGGGAGTGTGTGGGGCGCTATCATTGCCTATCTGGCGGAGCGAGCTAGATGGGACGCCGGTCTTGTTCCCCGTAGCCTGAGTCAGCTCGGGGTAGGGTAATGATGGTGCCTCCTGTTGATGTGGCTGGCTCGCGCCCTAGGTTGGGTGATGTGGAGGCTCCTCCGAGTCCGAGGTCGAGTCTGTCTTCCGTGGCCGTGGTCGAGTCCGAGCCCCTGGGTCGGGCGAGGCGGAGACCGTCGGCTGAAGCCAGGGCTGAGTCCGAGCCCTGGGGTCGGACGAAGCGGAGTTCGTTGTCTTCTGGGGCTGAGCCCAAGTCCGAGGGTCGGGCAGAGCGGAGTTCGCCGTCTTCCGGGGCTTAGCCCGAGTCCGAGCCCTGGGTCGGGCGGAGTGGAGTTCGCCGTCTTCCGGGGCTTAGTCCGAGTCCGAGCCCTGGGTCGGGCGGAGCGGAGTTCGCCGTCTTCCGGGGCTTAGCCCGAGTCCGAGCCCTGGGTCGGGCGAAGCGGAGTTCGCTGTCTTCCGGGGCTTAGCCCGAGTCCGAGCCCTGGGTTGGGCGGAGCGGAGTTCGCCGTCTTCCGGGGCTTAGCCCGAGTCCGAGCCCTGGGTCGGGCGGAGCGGAGCTTCCTATGGCGCCTGCGGCCGGGCCTGACTGCCGGTCAGCCTCACTCTGTCAAGTGGCACCGCAGTCGGAGCGGCGCAGGCGGCGCTGTCTTTCTGTCAGGCCGGTCAGTGGAGCGGCGAAGTGACGGCGGTCACTTCGGCTCTGTCGACTGAAGGGAGCGCGTCAGGATAAAGGTGTCAGGCCACCTTTGCATTAAATGCTCCTGCGATTTGGTCGGTCGGCTTGGCGATTTGGTCAGGGTTGCTTCTTGGCGAAGACATGGCCTCGGGCGAGCCGAAGATATGTTCGCCGCTGGAGGGGGGCCTCGGGCGAGGCGGAGATCCTCCAGGTTCGGCTGCCCTTGTCCGAGGCTAGGCTCGGGCGAGGCGTGATCGAGTCCCTCGAATGGACTGATCCCTGACTTAATCGCACCCATCAGGCCTTTGCAGCTTTATGCTGATGGGGGTTACCAGCTGAGAATTAGGAGCCTTGAGGGTACCCCTAATTATGGTCCCCGACACTTAGAAATGAGAATGCTACTTTATATGCTAAGATAGAGGAATTAAGATCTTGCAAACCCTCTACTTCTACTGTTGAACATAGTTCTATTTGCACTAGATGTAGAGATGTTAATGTTGATGCTATCCATGATCACCTAGCCTTAATTAAACAACAAAATGATCACATAGCTCAACTTACTGCTAAAATCAATGAGCATGATATAGAAAATGAAAAATTCAAATTTGCTAGAAGCATGCTCTATAATAGGAGACTCCCTAGCATTAAGGATGGCATTGGCTTCCAACAGGGAGGCAATGTCAAGCTTAATGCCCCCAAGAAATTATCTAATTTTGTTAAGGGTAAGCCTCCCACGGCTGAGGATAACGAGGGCTATATTTTATATCCTGCTGGTTATCCCGAGCATAAAATTAGGAGAATTCATTCTAGGAAGTCTCATTCTGGTTCTCATCATGCTTTTATGTATGAGACATCTAGTCCTAGGTATTCTACCCAGTTAAAATGCCTAAAAAGAAATCTCCTACTGCATCAAATGAACCTAATGTTTCATTTAAGACTTTTGATGCATCTTATGTGCTTACTAACAAATCAGGCGAAGTAGTTGCCAAATTTGTTGGGGGCAAATACAAGGGCTCCAAGACTTGTGTTTGGGTACCCAAGGTGCTTGTTTCTAATGTGAAAGGACCCAAGACCGTTTGGGTACCTAAGAACAAGGCCTAAATTTGTTTTGTAGGTTTATGCATCCGGGGGCTCAAGGATCATTGATAGCGGATGCACAAACCACATGACAGGGGAGAAAAGAATGTTCTCCTCCTACGAGAAAAACGAAGATCCCCAAAGAGCTATCACATTCGGGGATGGAAATCAAGGTTTGGTCAAAGGACTTGGTAAAATCGCTATATCACCTAACCATTCCATTTCCAATATTTTTCTTGTAGATTCTTTAGATTACAATTTGCTTTCAGTTTCTCAATTATGCAAAATGAGTTACAACTATCTTTTTACGGATATAGGTGTTATTGTCTTTAGAAGAAGTGATGATTCAGTAGCATTTAAGGGAGTATTAGAGGGTCAGCTATACTTAGTTGATTTTAATAGAGCTGAACTCGATACTTGCTTAATTGCTAAGACTAATATGGGTTGGCTCTGGCATCGCCGACTAGCCCATGTTGGGATGAAGAATCTTCACAAGCTTCTAAAGGGAGAACACATTTTGGGACTAACAAATGTTCATTTTGAGAAAGACAGGGTTTGTAGCGCATGTCAAGCAGGGAAGCAAGTTGGTACCCATCATCCACACAAGAACATCATGACGACCTACATGCCGCTTGAGCTACTCCACATGGATTTATTCGGCCCGATTGCTTACATAAGCATCGGCGGGAGTAAGTATTGTCTTGTGATTGTGGATGATTATTCTCGCTTCACTTGGGTATTCTTTTTGTAGGAAAAATCTCAAACCCAAGAGACTTTAAAGGGATTCTTGAGACGGGCTCAAAATGAGTTCGGATTGAGAATCAAGAAGATAAGAAGCGACAACGGGACAGAGTTCAAGAACTCTCAAATTGAAGGCTTCCTTGAGGAGGAGGGCATCAAGCATGAGTTCTCTTCTCCCTACACACCTCAACAAAATGGTGTAGTGGAGAGGAAAAATAGAATTCTACTGGACATGGCGAGGACCATGCTTGATGAGTACAAGACTCCGGACCGGTTTTGGGCTGAGGCGATTAACACCGCTTGCTACTCCATCAACCGGCTCTACCTTCACCGAATCCTCAAGAAGACATCATATGAACTCCTCACCGGTAAAAAGCCCAATGTTTCATATTTTAGAGTCTTTGGTAGCAAATTTTTTATTCTTATTAAAAGAGGTAGAAAATCTAAATTTGCTTCTAAGGCTGTAGAAGGATTTTTACTTGGTTATGACTCAAACACAAGGGCATATAGAGTATTCAACAAATCCACTGGATTAGTTGAGGTTTCTTTGTGACATTGTGTTTGATGAGACTAATGGCTCTCAAGTAGAGCAAGTTGATCTTGATGAACTAGATGATGAAGAGGCTCCATGCGTCGCACTAAGGAAAATGTCCATTGGGGATGTGTGTCCTAAGGAATCCGAAGAGCCTCCACAAGCACAATATCAACCATCATCTTCTAATCAAGCATCTCTACCAACCCAAGATGAGGATCAAGCTCAAGACAATGAAGAAGAAGATCAAGAAGATAAGCCACCTCAAGAGGAGGACAATGACCAAGGGGGAGACAACAATAATCAAGACAAAGAAGATGATCAAGAAGAATAGGGTCAAAGACCGCCACACCCAAGAGTCCACCAAGCGATACAAAGAGATCACCCCATGAACTCCATCCTCGGCGATATTCATAAGGGGGTAACCACTCGATCTTGTGTCGCTCATTTTTGTGAACATTACTCTTTTGTGTCTTCTATTGAGCCATACAGGGTGGAAGACACATTAAGAGATTTGGATTGGGTGTTGGCAATGCAAGAGGAGCTCAACAACTTCACGAGGAATGAAGTATGGCATCTTGTTCCACATCCTAACCAAAATGTTGTAGGAACCAAGTGGGTATTCCGCAACAAGCAAGATGAGCATGGTGTGGTGACAAGAAACAAAGCCCGACTTGTAGCCAAGGGATATTCACAAGTCGAAGGTTTGGATTTCGGTGAAACCTATGCACCCGTAGCTAGTCTTGAGTCAATTCGTATATTACTTGCCTATGCTACTTACCATGGCTTTAAGCTTTACCAAATGGACGTGAAGAGTGCCTTTCTCAATGGACCAATCAAGGAAGAGGTATATGTTGAGCAACCTCCCGGCTTTGAATATAGTGAGTACCCTAATCATGTTTACAAACGCTCTAAGGCGCTTTATGGGCTCAAGCAAGCCCCAAGAGCATGGTATGAATGCCTAAGAGATTTTCTTATCACTAATGGCTTCAAAGTAGGCAAAGCCGATCCTACACTGTTTACTAAAACCATTGCAAATGATTTGTTTGTATGCCAAATTTACGTTGATGATATCATATTTGGGTCTACTAACAAATCTACTTGTGAAGAGTTTAGTAGGATAATGATTCAAAATTCGAGATGTCTATGATGGGGGAGTTGAAGTATTTCCTAGGATTTCAAGTGAAGCAACTCCAAGAGGGCACCTTCATCAGCCAAACCAAGTACATTCAAGATATACTTACCAAGTTTGGAATGAAGGATGCCAAGCCCATCAAGACACCCATGGGAACCAATGGGCATCTCGACCTCGACACAGGAGGTAAATCCGTAGATCAAAAGGTATACCGGTCGATGATAGGATCTCTACTCTATTTTTGTGCATCTCGACCGGATATTATGCTTTCTGTATGCATGTGTGCAAGGTTCCAAGCCGATCCTAAGGAAGTTCACCTAAGGGCCGTGAAAAGGATCATGAGATATTTAGTTTATACACCTAAGTTTGGTCTTTGGTACCCCAAGGGATCCACCTTTGATTTAATAGGTTATTCAGATACTGATTGGGCAGGGTGTAAAATTGATAGAAAGAGCACATCACGGACTTGTCAGTTTCTGGGGAGATCCCTGGTGTCTTGGGCTTCAAAGAAACAAAATTCAGTAGCTCTTTCTACCGCCGAAGCCGAGTATATTGCCGCAGGCCATTGTTGCACGCAATTGCTTTAGATGAGGCAAACCCTTAGGGACTATGGCTACAAATTGAGCAAAGTCCCTCTTCTATGTGATAATGAGAGTGCAATCCGCATGGCGGATAATCCCGTTGAACACAGCCGCACTAAACACATAGCCATTCGGTATCACTTTTTGAGGGATCACCAACAAAGGGGGGATATCGAGATTGCTTATGTTAGCACCAAAGAACAACTAGCCGATATCTTTACCAAACCATTAGATGAGAAAACCTTTACCAAACTTAGGAATGAGCTAAACATTCTTGATTCTCGGAACTTTGATTGATACTTTGCACACATAGCTCATTTATGTACATTTGATCATATCTCTTTTATGTCTATGACTAATGTGTTTTCAAGTGTATTCCTATGCTAAGTCGTAGATTGAAAGGGAAATGGAGTCTTCGGCGAAGACAAGGCTTCCACTCCACTCTATCTGTATTATTTACCCTTCGTCGTCACTCCACACCATTCTCCACTTTGGTATAATCTTCACTCATATTAATTTGTACCATTGAGGAGAAAGTAAAAAGGGCTCTCAAACAACTCCGTTTTTGGCGATTAATGCCAAAGGGGGAGAAATATTAAGCCCAAAGCAAAAGGACCGCACCACCAAACTTCAAAAATTATTTTCGAAGTGATGATTTATGTTTGTCTTTTCAATTGGCATCCTATGATGAAAATTTTTAATAGACATTTCAAAAATGGTATGTTTTCCAATTGGTTAGGATTTTTCAAATTGGTATCTAAAATATTTGATCTTCTTTCAATTGGTAAAACCCTCTTGAAAACTAAGAGGAGAATTTCATCTAGGGGGAGTTATGTGTAAGTCAAAGGAAAAGCATTTGAAACAAAGGGAGAAAATTTCAAATCTTGAAAATGCTTCTCACAATCTTATTCATATACTTTTGACTATTTGCAAAAGGACTTTGAAAAGATTTTCCAAAAGAATTTGCAAAAACAAAACAAGTGGTGCAAATGTGGTCCAAAATGTTAAATAGAAAGAAAGCAATCCATGCATATCCTATGAAACTATAAAATTGGTTTAATTCTAAGTAACCTTTGCACTTATCTTATGCAAACTAGTTCAATTCTGCACTTATATATTTGCTTTGGTTTGTGTTGGCATCAATCACCAAAAAGTGGGAGATTGAAAGGGAAATAGGGTCAAACCTTTTCCTAAATGATTTTGGTGGTTGAATGCCCTACACAAATAATTGGACTAACTAGTTTGCTCTATATTACATATTCTACAGGTGCTAAAGGTTCAACACAAACCAATAAAAAGATCAAAGTTAGGGTTCAAAAGAAAGGAGCAAAAGAAACCGAAGAGAACCCTGGTCTAGCGCACCAGACTGTCTGGTGTGCCACCGGACAGTGTCCGGTGCACCAGGGGCGATCGACTCAAACTCTTCACCTTCGGGTTTCTGGAGAGCCGCTCCGCTATAATTCACCGGACTATCCGGTGTGCCACCGGACTTTCCGGTATGCTAGTGGAGCAACGGCTAGCGAGCGCAACGGTCGACTCCAACAGTCGCCTGCAACGTGAACAGTGCATGGACAGTTCGCGCAGAGTCAGAGCAGCGCTAGAAGGCGCACCGGACGGTGAATAGTGACTGTCCGATGCGGCACCAGACTGTCCGGTGCCCCAAGATGTCAGAGCTCCAACGGCCAAAACGTCAGAACCCTAATGGTTGGGTGACATGGCTGGCGCACCGGACAGTGTCCGGTGCGCCCATCGACAGACAGCCTCCCCAACGGTTGAATTGGTGGTTGGAGCTATAAATACCCCCCAACCACCACCACTCTAAGCATCCAAGTTTTTCAGACATCTCATTCAATACAAGAGCTAATGCAATCAATATAAGACACAATTCAGTAGAATCAAAGCCTCTTTAAGTCCCAAATCCACTCCAAACACCTAGTGACTAGAGAGAGAGAGTTTTGCTTGTGTTCTTTGAGCTCTTGTTCTTGGATCGCTTTCTTCTTCCTCATTCTTGTTTTCAAGACACTTGTAATCAAAGCAAGAGACACCAAGTTGTGGTGGTCCTTGTGAGGGGTCTAAGTGACCCGTTTGATTAAGGAGAAAGCTCACTCGGTCTAAGTGACCTTTTTGAGAGGGAAAGGGTTGAAAGAGACCCGGTCTTTGTGACCACCTCAATGAGGACTAGGTTTGCAAGAACCGAACCTCGGTAAAACAAATCACCATGTCACTCGCTTTATTTCTTGGTTGATTTGTTTTCGCCCTCTCTTTTGGACTCGATTTTATTTCTAACGCTAACCCCGGCTTGTAGTTGTGCTTAAAGTTTGTAAATTTCAGTTTCCGCCTATTCACCCCCTCTAGGCGACTTTCACCATACCGGGTAACAAAGATGTCTTCTGAATATCTGCTTCCTTAATTCTCAACTGATGGTATCCTGATCTCATATCAATCTTTGAGAAATATTTGGCCCTTTGCAATTGGTCAAAAAGGTCGTCAATCCGAGGTAGTGGATACTTGTTCTTGATTGTAACTTCATTTAAGGATCTGTAATCAATACACATTCTCATGCTTCCATTCTTTTTGGTGACAAACAAAACTAGGGCTCCCCGAGGCGATGAGCTGGGACGAATGAACCCTTTCTGTTGAAGTACTGCGATCTGAAGTTTTAGTTCTGCCAATTCTGTGGGTGCCATGTGGTATGGTCTCTTTGCAATCAGTGCGGTGCCTGGGAGGAGGTCGATGTAGAATTCTACTTCTCTTTCCGGAGGCATTCCTGGCAACTCTTCTGGAAATACATCCATGAATTCCTCTACCACAGATATGCCTTCTGCTGCTAAACTGAACACCATTGGATCTTGGGTTGGCGGTTGGGCTTTACACGAAACTAACCTTCCATGGTGGTCGGTGAGAAGAATAGTCTTATCTGCACAGCCTATGATGCCATTGTGCTGGGTCAACCAATCCATTCCTAGGATTACATCAATTCTGTGGGATGGTAGTACGGCTAAGTCTACCAGGAATACTACCCCACTTAAAAGAATTCTGACTTGGGAGCATTTGAGGTGGCACAGAAGGTCTGACCCTGGGGTCTGGGTGACCAGAGGGACTTCTAATGGTGTAGTGGGGATGCCATGCTTTTCCACAAAACTAGTGGCGATGAAAGAATGAGATGCTCCAGAATAAAAAAGCACAGCAGCAGAGGTAAATTCTACTAGGAACTCACCGAGTACTACTCCAGGGGCTTGCTGAGCTTCCTGGGCATCGACGTGGTTCACTCAAGCCCTACCGTGGAACTGAGTCTTGCTTAACTGACTGTTGGTGGAGGGTGCCTTGGAAGCGGGTGCCATAACATTCTTGGGGCCATTCACCGAGTTGGAGTAAGCAGGTACGGATGTCTTCAGGTGCGGACAATTATTCTTGAAGTGACCGGGGTCTCCATAATGCCAACAAGCATTGGCTAGAGGTTGGCTGCTTGCAACGGGCTGGGTGTGGAAGGAACTTTGACCAGACTGGTTGAAACGTGACGGAGAGGATCCTGCTGGCTTGCTGAGGTTTGACCCTTGGAAGGAAACCCAAAAAATCGAACCCTCTAGTGCCTATCATGCTGTTGAGCTCGGAGAATTTGAAACTTTCTCTTGAGGTGACCTTTTTCCTCTTCTCGGGCTCTTTCCACCTGGATGGCCTTGTTTGAGAGGTGCGAGAAGCTGAGGAAGTCTTGGCTGGCAAGGACAGTCTTGAGTTCTGGTCTTAACCCTTTCAAGAAATGGGCCATCTTCTTGACTTCTATGCTAACATCATATGGTGCATAACGAGCAAGTTCAGTGAATTTATGGATGTACTCGCTAACAGATCGCCCTCCTTGAGTCAACTCTCGAAATTCTTCTTCCTTGAGTTGGATGATTCCCAAAGGCACATGATGCTCGGAAAGCAGCCTCAAACTCTGCCCAGGTAGCATCTCTCACTGTAGCACTGAAGGTGTCCCACCAGGATAGAGCCATCCCGGAGAGCTGGTGGGCAGCTAAGTGAACACGCTGGTTTTCAGGGCATCAAATGGCTTCTAACTTCCTCTTCACTATGCGCAGCCAATCATCAGCATCAAGCGGGTCGCTAGACCTAGCGAACGTGGGAGGCTTGAGCCTTAGGAACTCTCCCATTTTGTCCAGAGGTCTTCCTCCAATCGGGCGCTCGTTCTCGAGGCTTCTAGTGAGGACCTCAGTGAGTCGAGTTTGGTTGGCCAGAACTTGGGCTAGGTCTAGTGGCATCTCCGGAGGTGCGGGGAGGTGGGTCGTACTCCCTTCATCATCCTCTCCTTCGATACCTAAGGGGGTCCTTGCTCCAATCCTTGAGGCGGTAGGCATGGTTCTATCCGAGGCCATCTGCCAGAGGGGAGAAAGGATTACTACTATGCATATGTCATTTTTTTTGCAACCATATTATTTTATTCAGCAAACTAGTTCATTACAAGCATAACAACCACCATGTATTACACTATGCACGAGTGTTTCCTACTAATGTGTCCCCAAACTCCCTAAGAAGATCATCAAGGCTAGCTAGGGACATTTCCTCGACATCAGAAATGTTCTCTATCCTTAGGGAAGGCAGTGCTGGCGGGGCTTCTTCCTTTGGGTCAATCTGGCATCCTTGGATTTTGAAACACTTCAGGATCTTCTTGACGGGGGCTAGCCTCTTTAGCCTCCTAGCATAGTCCATCTTCAGGGTCCGATATGCCTCACGAGTGTTGGCTTCCTCTCCTTCTGCCATCTCGAGACTTTCTTGAAGAGCTGCATTTTCTTCCTTCAATTCCTTGATTTGCTGCTCTAGGCTCTCCACCCGGGGGTTTAGGTGGGTGTAGTGGGAGAAAAGGTCATCAAAGTGGTTGTCAAGGGTGTGGAGATATCCAGCCATGTAGATTATGGTAGGGTCATCTTCATTATGCTCTCTCCCTGACAGGGCCTGGAGTCTTCTCCTCCACGCAGGGTTATTTTTGTTGTTGGGTGTAAAGTAGCGGAGGGGTGTCTCGGAGACTAGTTGGAGTTTTGGCATAGTTGGCGGATGGCTTTTTGGGCAGCATTCTGGCAGGTGTCTGGGAAGCGGTGGCCAATAGAGGTGATTTAAAAGGGAGGGTGATTTGGGTAGCTTCGACTTTCTCTCATGTAGACTACCATGGAGCACTTCTCGACTCCATTCTTGCGGTATTCTGTCCAGACATACTTCGGCTTCTTGTGGATCCCCATGCGAAGCGCACAACTTTGAAGAAGGTGAGGATATCCTTCCACCTCTGAGCAATAGGATGTCTTAAGGACAAAGGTGCCCTCCATTTGGTAGCAAGAGAAGAAGGGTCGTTAATATTGGGGAAAGAAGAGAAGATTCCTTAAGAAGTTAAGAGGTTTTTTTTAAAGAAAGCTTTCTAGGCCAGGGCTGCGGTCTACGGTGAGTCCTATGGCTCTGATACCACCTGAAGCGTCCCGATCCTTTGGGACTCAAATGTGATACAATTACTAGTCGCAGGAGGCTAGTAAACACATTCATTTCTTCAAATAGTACAGAGTCTTTAATAATAGTTATTACAATACCAAAATGCAATCTCTAGCAAGCCTGGAAGCGTAGCACAGTGGGAGAAAATTCTAGCCCAAGCCACAGGCAGACTGGGTGCAGACACAGCCCCCTTCTAGTCAAACATAACAGAAAGGAAGTTTTTAGTAGCTGAAAAACATAAATAAATATGGGTGAATACATTATGTATTCCGCAAGCCCATCCCAACCGTAAAGAGGGAGAGACCTATACGGTACATGCTTGATATGGTGGAGTTGAAGTCACTCTTTTCTTTTTAGAGAAAAGCGATACTTGATGTTTTACCCAAAAGAGAGGAGTAGCACATTTTCACACTCAACCACCACTGAGCTTCTCGCTCCCGTGGCTTTGTTTTATTTTCCAAAAATACCCACACACCTTCCCTTTTTATGAAGGCAAAACACTAATTGCCATACCACACCAGACTCGTCAATATGAGTGGACACGGACTATTCAAACTCTGGATAGAGGGGTACACTTTACCCACTAGTACGACTCTGTGATCTCACTGCCATGAGATCTGACACCGAAGCTCTTTTTTTCCTTGCACGTCCTTACCTTAGCGATTATATTGGAAGGAACAAGGCCACCACCAGGCCCAAACCGGACAAAACATTCCCCTTCCTTATCCTCCCGGTGCTCCCTAGCCGTCATAACCCTGTTGTTCGGACCGTGCAAGTTCATATTGAGTGACTGTCCATGCAGTCTCAAATGGTTGTACTTATCATGAGTACAGGTAGTGAAGGATGACAAGCCAGTCCTTAAACGAGGGGACAATCCTTCATGCTCACACCTAACCCGGCTAAGCCAACACCTTAGGCCCTCCCCTAAACTAGGGAGTCCCTGACCATCCCACTCAGTTGGTGATAAGGGTGAATACCCTTCATCATACCCTTTTTTAAAACATTTCTCTTTTGAAAAACCATTGCCCCAACCCACGTGTTTTGTGCCAAAAGGTATTCTTTAACGCTGGCCATCACTCAACTCATAATGCATAGAACCCATCCCATATTCCGGCTTAGGTAGTGGTAGATAGAGTAGGTAATTTATGCATCAAGAGTAGAATGGGCTTGCCTTCATCGAAGCTCTCTTGGCACGAAAGCTCTAATTCCTGGAGGTCGGCCTCCTACCCTTCTTCCGGAGGGTCAGATCCCTCTTCGCCTTGCAAAACAGACAATAAACAATACATCAAACATTGTTTACTAATAAAGTGTGTCAAGTTTCTAAGCATCATTATTTTGTGACTTAGAGAGTGTTTGGACTATTTTTGGTGCATAAAATATCAACATGTATATATATATATGAAAATGGAAAAGGAAAAAGAGAAAAGAAAAAGAAAAGGGATTCACGGTTAAATGGGTCGGGGGTGATTTCGGCCCAGTGCGAGCGCGGGCGGGCGCGGGGACGGCGCCGTGAGCACGGGCCCATGTGCCAGAGAGAGGGGGAGGGTGAACGGCATCGGGTGACTGACGGGGAGGGGCGAACCGATCGAGGTCGGATAGAACCGACCGCCGACGAGGTTCAACGGCGGTTCTCCGCGTGGCTCCGGTCCTCTAGGTTCGGGGAGGTGGGTAAGCATGGCTAGAGCCAGGCGAGCATGGCGGTGGGGCCAATTTGGTCGGTGGCAGCTTAGGACGGCCTGTCCACGGTGACATGGCGGCTTCCACGGCGGTGAGGTCGCCGGCGAGGCCACGGGGCGCGATAGGGGAAAAAGAATGGTGCTCTGTTTTCGTGGTGAAGTGGTGAAGTTTGTGAACCACTTTAATTTGACTCTAAGCTACCGGAGAGGGGAGGAAGAGCTCACTGGAGCGAAGGAAGGCGGCGGCACCGAGCTCGATTGAATCCAGGGGAGGGGAGGGATAGTGGCCGAGGCCAGTGCGAGGGGAAGTGGAGCTCGGGGCAGCCTTTTATAGGCGCCCGGGGAGGGAAACAGCCAAAGCCAGCTAGCGCCGGTGAGGTGCATAGCGATGGCGCTAATGGTGCACAGCGCTGGGGACAAGACGGCTTGGGGCGGGATGCCGTGTGAGGGTGCGAGCACAGTGGACAGGGGGCGAAGCGGTGCCTAACTTCACTGGCGTAGGAGCAATGGCGGAGAGAGAGGGAGGATGGTGGCCCTTGAGGATCGCGTCGATGCCGAGCACGGGCGAGGAAGAAGGGGCTGATGGCTGGGACCCACATGTCAAAGGAGGAGCGGGTGCGAGAGAGCGAGAGCGGGGCACGACTAACGAGTGGGGCCGAGGGGCAGCGAGAGAGGGGAGAGCGTGGCACGGGCGCGCGCGCTGGGAGATGGGCCGAGGTGGGCTAAGAGCGGAGGGGCGCGGGCGCGAGAGGGAGAGGGGGGTCGTGGCCATGGGCCGGTGTTGGCCCAGCCGAGAGGGGAGGGGAGGTTTTCCTTTTTTTCTTCTTTTCTTTAATTTTCTCTAATTCCTTTTTCTCGTTTATACAAATATTCATTTATTCATGATTATTCTGTAAAGCCCAAAATTTGCATGAGAAAAAAATAAATAATAAAAATAGAAAAAACCATGAATATTAATTCTATAGTATGGCTACACATTCACATAATATTTTCCCAATATAAATGAGTTGTGAAATATTCTTCATTAATTTATATGTTTTGAAACATGGATAAAAGAATTAATATAGAAATATGGATATAATTTATCCTTGCACTCATACTGGAGTTTTATGTGATGCATATAATGTTGAAATCTGAACTCTGAAAAAAATTTGAATTTGAATTAGAATTGGAAACTGAAAATTGAAGAAAATAAATTATAATAGAAAAAGGAAATATGTTGGGTGGGCGTAGTTTTGGGCCTAAAGCGCTGCTCAGTCGGCCCATTCATCTCCTATCCCCCCCCCCCCCCCCCGCCCGCCCGCGCCAGCCCACTCTATTCCCTTCCCTTTTCTTTTTCTTTCGTGCCAGTGACGTGTGGGACCCGTTGGGCAGCTGCTCACCGTGTACAGCCTTGTCCTCCTTCAACCACTGACTTGTGGGGTGTAATACCCCGTCCAATCCCTGGACCGGCGGTACTTACTCCTAGCAGCTCTCTAGGATCATATATCGTCCCCACATACCAACACAAGTCTTTGTGCGCACTTTGTCCTCACTCATGTGCACCCGAGAAAACATCTCGGTCGGTCACCCATCCCAAATTGCTCCAAGCCAAGCACGCTTAACTTGGAGGTTCTTTCGAGATAGGATTCCGAAAAATAAGATGCATCTTGTTGGTATGGATACTCTATTAATTCTATTAAGCCTTGGGCCAGGAAATCACCATCCCAGGAGCCAGGATATCACAATCCACCCCCTTAGAAGACCGACGTCCTTGTCGGTCAACCCCAATCCAGGAAACTCCCCTCTTCGCCACGTCTGTGTGTCTAGTGTCGTCATATGCCATGTCATGTGACCACTCCGGGCCCACATGCGCCATGTGCCATATACCCGAATCCCCTAGCCCACACACGCCCGTGAAACCTCGAGGATCGGCTCTGATACCACTTGTAACACCCCGTCCAATCCCTGGACCGGCGGTACTTACTCCTGATAGCTCCCTAGGATAATATATCGTCCCCACAAACCAACACAAGTCTTTTGTGCGCACTTTGTCCTCACTCATGCGCACCCGAGAAAACTTCCCGGTCGGTCACTCATCCCAAATTGCTCCAAGCCAAGCACGCTTAACTTGGAGGTTCTTTTGAGATAGGCTTCCGAAAAAGAAGATGAATCTTGTTGGTATGGATATTCTATTAATTCTATGAAGCCTTGGTTCAGGAAATCACCATCCTAGGAGCCAGGATATCACATGGGGTCACCGCGTCAGTACCATCTCTATCCTCTAAACAAACCCCCATCGTATCCCAACAGACCGCGCGCATCACGTGTAATCTCCACCAAATCTGTGCTCTGATTGGCATCGTGACCTGGCGTATAAAGGCGGATTCTCGTACCCCCCTTCCTCGAGTTATCATCAAGGGATAGATAGGAAAATGCCATCACCCTGGGGTAGCAGAGGGAGAGAAAGCTTGCCGCCATGGGGAAGTCAGGGTTCGGTCGCCTCCTGGGCCTCCAAACTTTGCTAGGGTGTTCGTCGTGCTCGGGGGTTTGTGTTCATGGGTGTGATTGATCACATGGGGCTTCGATAGCTCCCTAATTGCTCATCGGAGCATCACCATCACCACTCACCGTGGCCTGGCCCTACTGCGTCATGTTTTCGAGTGAGTTCCTCTCCCACCGGTTCGCAATGCTCTCTGCTTCGTGTAGCGCATGTGGGATTTGGCTGGAAGTTCTGGGTTGCCGGGCGTCGTGGTCCGGTGTCGCGGCCATGGCACCACCGCGGTTGGGGCAAGACGCCGCCCTGCTCAGACGAAGGTGGGTTTATCGCCGTTGATCTGGCCATCGGCGGGCCATATTAGATCAAGTGGATACCGGTTCGGTGGATTGGATCTGGCCGTAGGTTCTGGGATCGATGGTTCGGATCGGAGTAGGTGTGTACCGTCAGATGGCGATCTGGTGGCCAGGATTCAATACCGGTTCATGAAAGGTCATAAGTTAATCCGATCCGTAGAACTCTAATGGGATGGCTGGCATTAGTCAATACCCCTTCGCCTTGTCGGTTTCACTAAAGAGCCCCTGCACTCTTGTTAAAATAATCCGCAGTCCAGTAGGCTGTTAGAATTGTTGCATAGAGGTCCTGAAATTAACACGTGTCCCCCTCGGTTTTTGGAAAATTGTGTCCCCAATCCAGAACCCATAGGAAATTTGGGATTAAATAAGAAAATGGATTTTTAATACAAAAATAAATCCAAAAACTTATATAATTCATATTAAATTCATTTTAGCTCCAAATTAATTCATTCCAGATACATTAATTTTGTTTTAATATTGTCTACCACTTAGTACCTCTGTTTAGCAATGAAATATGTATTAAAATTATTCATCTGAATTAATCTATACCATGTACTCAATAACTCCAGAAATTCATAACTCGATAACCGTAACTCCGTTTTGATCCATTCTAGTTGCATTAGTCTCACAATAATATTTATTATCATCTAGTAACTTTGTTTTGTCATGAAATATAGGTTAAAATGTTGCACTTAGTCTATCCTATATTTAACCACGTGGATCTTCGGAAAACCATAACTTCATAACCGTAACCCCGAATTTAGCAGTTCTCGAACCCACGATCTCGTAGCGACGCATAGATTATTATTACGCAGTTTATTCATATGTTTGGTGTGATGTTAATTTTGCCTCTACCATGTTTGTCTGTATTACTATGTTTAGCACTGAGGACACGTGTCATCTGAAGAGCAAGTTGGTACCTGGAATCTCAAGTCCCAGGCAAGTTGTGCCCTTGATCACTTCTTTTTACCCAGACATGTTCTGATTAATCATAATGATCTGCATAGGTTAATTTTGATGGGACCTAATAGGCTACCCTAGTTTGACTATCTTTATACCTTGTTTACCACTGAATTTTTGGGTAGTACCTGCTATTGCTTTATGTGGATTTGGGTATAGAGATACACATTATTCATGATTATACTTTTATTATCAGTTGTTATTTACTGTTCATGATAAAATCATTATATTAATTGGAACATGGAGCGACCACCCAGGAAAATAGTGCTACTATAAGTGTGGTATGGGATGCCCTTGGCTGACTAATTAGGAAAGCTAGTGGAGGACTACCTTACCCGAAAGGGGCAAGGGCATTAGGGGAGTGGTCAGTGTAGGGAGGCCCTTGGGTTGATTTTGCTGCGATGGCGGTCAGGCGAGGGGTCCCTGCATTGGAGCTTCCTATAAACTATAGCGGGTTTTCTGAAGCTAGTGCAACTTTGTAAAGGCCTCATAGTGTTACCCTGCCTCGCTTCCTTGGTAGAGGTGTATGGGGCCCGTACAACCCCGTGGCAGATGGGTAACATGACTTGTGGGTAAAGATGCGCAACCTCTGCAGAGTGTAAAACTGGTATATCAGCTGTGCTCACGGTCATGAGCAGATCAGACCCTCACATGATTAATTTATGGAACTAAATTCAATTTGTCATATGCATTGCATCGTGGGTGTTGTTATTAATTTTTTCTACTACTTAATTGGGTTGGTATTTACTTATAATCAGTAATTGCTAATAAAATTTTGACCAACTTTAAAAGCAATGCTCAGCTTCAACCATCCTCTTTGGTAAGCCTTACACTTCACATGAGCTCCCACCTTTAGCGAGTTCATGCACATTAGTCCCCACAACTTGTTGAGCTATGAACATATGTGAGCTCACTCTTGTTGTCTCACACCTCCCCACAGATCAAGAATAGGTACCGCGGGATGAGGCGCATGGAGGATGCTGTGATGAGTTCGTGAGAGGTCTAGGTCGTCGTCTCCCAGTCAACTTTGGGTTGCTGGAATGTTGTCTCCTTATGATGTAATTATTTATTTATTTTGTACAGAACTCCTATTATATAGTAAAGATGTGACATTCATTTCTGTACCACTATTCATCATATGTGTGAGACTTGGTCCCAGCACACCTGGTGTTTATTCCACGCCCGGGTTTTGGACCCCCTAGAACCCGGGTTTGACAAATTCCTAGGTGTCAAAATGAAATGCTATGTGTGAAGTGCTACTAGAAATCATGGTTTATGCATATGAGAAATGAAATGCTTATGAGATTAGGTTTTAAGAGGAAGAATAAGGGGGGTTAGGAGTTTAAGGCTTCTAACCTCGGAACCAAAAACTGGGATGCTACACATACCAAGGCATATAGTAGACATTTCCAAGTGCTCATACACCCAAGTGCTTAATAGAATCACTCGGTGATTAGCATAGGTGGTTTGCGAAGTGCTTAGGTTAGTTAGACCGCTTTAGCGCTTGCTCTAGGTGAACCCTAGTTAGTTGAGTGAGTTTAGATAAACCACACAACCCCTCGACTCTTGCGCAAGCAGTTGTAATTGTACCGAGTGGGGGCGAGAGTCTTGCGAGACCATGACAACAACGTTTGTGTCACGACCACCACCGTGTACTTGAGGGAACGAGGCTCGCGGCGTTTTGGTCGGAAGCTCGATAGTGGAGACGGTGGGGAGCGTCCGAGAAAAGCCGGAAGTGGAGCAACACTTGCGTGTGGAGAAGGCCCATGGCTCTCTACGGAGTTACATGACCGAGGTGATTGGCCCTCGCGTGGGCTTCCCTTTGCGTAGGGGCACCAACGAGGATTAGTCAGGACCTTGCGTGGTTTTTGATACCTCGATAAAAATACCAGCGTCATCCACGAGAGTTTGCATCTCTACCTCGCTCTTTAGCTTCCGCATTTATATTATGCATTTTAGTTTCAATCTTGTCTTTATACTTATATTTCTTAGGATTGAAACTTAGCCATTGAGGTAGAGATAGAAACACTTAGACAAAACCTAGGTTGCACTTTCTAGTTTGATTATTTGCAAAGGTTTTGCTCTAGGGTTTTATTTGTGGCCTAGTTTAGAGAAAGTTTTAGTGGTCCTAATTTACCCCCCCCCCCTCTTAGGTGTCACCTATTTCCTTCAATTGGTATCAGAGCCTGGTTTGGCTCATTTGAAACACTTTAGCTTCACCGCTAAAAGAGTCGACACTTTTTAGAGGAAGGGATGGATACCCATAGGCCACCACACTTTGACGGCACTAACTTCCCATATTATAGTTCTAGAATGGCTTGTTACCTAGAGGTCGTTGATCTAGGTGTTTGGAGAGTCACTCGTGACAGGATGAAACCTCCTAAAAATCTCGAGAAACCCACCACGAGTGAGGAAAAAGAAATTCATTTAAATGCTAGAGCAAAAAATTGCTTGTATGAATCTCTTAGCATGGATATCTTTAATCAAGTTTTTACATTGAAAACTACTAAAGAGATTTGGCTAAAATTGCATGAGCTCCATGATGGCACATCTAATGTCCGTGAGCAAAAACATTGCCTAGTCTTAAATGAGTATAATTCTTTTACTATTTAAGATAATGAGTTTGTTAGAGATATGTATTCTCATTTGAATCTAATCATCAATGAGCTTAATTCTATTGGCATTAATAAGTTGGGTGATGCAGACATTATGAGGAAGATTATCTCCCTGCTACCACAACAAAGATATGGGAGCATCATCACCATTCTTCACAACATGGAGGACTTGAATACAAACCATCGTGATTGGGAAAATCGTGGCCTTTGAGATATTGCGAAAAATGTGTCGGGGAGAGGAGCCAACTTCCTCAAGGCCATATGCTTTTGCGTGTGATGAAAGGAAGGGTAAAAAGAAGGCTCCCACTCCAAGTTCCTCAAGTGAAGAAAAGGAAGAAGAAGAAAGTGATGATGAAGAAGATAATCAACCATCAACATCATCCTCCGAGGACAAAGAAACAATCCGACACGTCAGAAGGTAATGGGGATGATTCGCAAGATTAATCTAATGGGTGTGCCCCTGCAGGTAAAGGATCTTCTCTTTAACATTGACAGGAAAAAGCAAAGAAAGAGAGGATGCTTCGCATGTGGGGAGAAGGGCCACTTCAGGGACAGTTGTCCAACTATGGCCGAACCCAAAAAGGAGAGGAGAAAAGGCAAGGCGCTAACAAGTGTCAAAACTTGGGACGATTCTTCAAGCGAAGATGAACCTCCAAGGACGCGCAGCCACCGATCCTCATCATGCTCATCACGGTCATCATGCAAGTGCCTTATGGCAAGAGGTAAAATAAGTATTCCATACTCTAGTGATGAAAGTAGTAGTGATGATGAAGGTGGGGGAAAGCCCTCCGTAGATGAGCTTGCGGAAGCCGTTAAAATTTTTCAAGATGTATGCACTAAACAAAAAGCTCAACTTAAAACTTTGAAAAATAAGTTGATTAGCTCTCAAAATGATTATAAAGGTTTGCTAGAAAAATTTGAAGCATTTGCAAATTTGAATTATGAGCTATCAACTAAAATTGAGCAATTAGAGTCTAGTGCTACATCCATAGCTACCGATGATGGCCTTATTAAAAAGAATGAAAAAATTAAGGCTAAGTTAGCTAGCTCCCAAGAAGTTATTGAAAATTTGCTAGGGAAAATGGAAATTCTTAGCGTACACAATAATGATCTAACTACTAAGCTAGGAAACATTGGTAGCACCCCAGAAGTATCTTTGGTTGAAATACCTGAAATTATATAAGAAAAATGCTTCTACTTCCTGCTTTGATTTAATTGATGATTCTAACCCCTACAATCAAGTTCTTGTTAAGGATGTTATTATAGAAACTTGTTCGGACGAGATTGCAATGGAAAATGAGCAATTAAAGCAAGAAGTGGTTCGCCTTGAAAAAGCCTTATATCTCAAGAAAGGCAAAGCCAAACAAATCCAACCTCCACAGGATAACACCTCTGTAGGAGGGAACAAGCCTGTGGAGGGAAAAACTGTGATTTGTAGGCTATGTCACAAAGAAGGCCACAAGTATTTCCAATGTAAGGCAAAGACCGGGGATAAGAAAAAGCAAAAGCTCAAGCAAAAGCCAATAAGCAAAATCTCCAACACCTACATCAAAAAGGTGGATAAAAAGGCTGCTACACCATATTTGATCAAGAAAAAAAAAGAATGAAAAGGTGATAGCAATCAAGGCCAACAAGCAAGCTAACAAAGGGAAAGGGCCAACGCATCTGGGTGCCAAAGGAAATAATTTCAACCATGAAATGCACCAAGAAGGTGAGGATCCCGAAAGGGAAGTGAGGAGTCCAAAAGACCACAGGGAATTTGGAGACTTGGCAAAGTTTGGATGTATATCATGGGATACATCATATTGGATCAAGTTCATTGCCAAGTGGGTTAGTGAATACTTTGGACCCAAATTTCCCCACCCATGACTAAGGTAACTAGATGTATTGTATTTCTTATTTTTAGATATTCGTATCTATTTTCTTGTATCTACTTTTACCCTTCATACCTAGTATTTCATTTGGTACTTATTTTAGATTAACAATGCATGCATACTAGGTAAATCACATGGTAGGATTGCTTGTTTTCAATCTTAAGCAACCCTACATGGTTTAAAATGTTTAATTAAGCACGACACATAGCTTATTTAACATCCCTAAGTAAATGACACTAATGTTTCAAAAGCTTATATCCTACAATTGGTATCATTTAACTTATATGTGCCAAAGCTCGGATTATAGATAATTTTCCCCTCTTGATATCAAATCAAAGTGCATGTCTCCTACAAGTATTCAAAACTTGTATGCACACTTTCAGGCGGAGGTTACTCTATAATCTAAGGCTTTGCGACTAATACCTTTTTCAAGTCTATTTCATGTAGTAGTCTCATTGTAAGGAAAATGAAGTTCCTGGAGAAAGACAACAAGCTTCCACTGCAAATCTACAAGAACTCTTACATCTCACAAGTCTACTGTTTGTCGTCAAATGGTCCGCCATTGATTTTCAATTGGTAACTTTGAGACTACATTTGCCATCATTTACATGTCTTCTCCAGCATGTGGTTAGACTATATTTCATATCTTATACTTCTCATGTTTCTACACATGCATAAGTGGTTAAATCATATTCAGTTACCTATGCATAAGGGAAGTTAGTCTAATCAAATCATGTCTTGCACCTCTATTTCTCACATACTTTTTCCTAAGTACCAGATCTCTGTTAGGGGGGTATTTCTTTGTATCTAAAGGGGGAGAAATTTCTTTCTAAAGGAGAACTCATTTAGGGAGAGTAACAATTTGGTGCTTCAATTGGTATTAATTGACAAATCCTTTATGAGGGCAAGTCTTATTTGCTTCCTACAAGCTTTTAATGTCTTCCTTTTCGGTGGTTGATGCCAAAGGGGGAGAAGTTGTAGGGACCAAAGCAATAAAATGTTATCAAACACCAAACACCACCAATTTAAAATTTTAATTCTTCAAGTGGTTTTGGTTCTTCGGTCTACAATAGGAAGTAAGTGAATTATGGAGTTAGGGGGGAGGCTTAAGTCCATAATCTCACTCTATGGGGACAAACATGCATCCTAGCAAGTAGATTGCATATCTACGTTCAAATTTTTGTAATGTTTGCTTGCTTTGGTTGTGTTGTCATCAATCACCAAAAAGGGGGAGATTGTAAGGAAAATGGACCCCGGACCATTTGGCTCAATAGGTTTTGGTGTTTGATGATCAACATAACCTATGGACTAATATGTTTGCTAGTATTTGTGTTTGTAGTTCACAGGATGCTAAAGTTACTTGGACCAAGGCGTTGATGAAAGCAACACACACCGGACTGTTTGGTGCCACACGCCAGACTGTCCGGTGCACCAGGAACTGTAGCCCAACGGCTAGTTCCAGGTGGCACTATTGAGAAAAGACCACCGGACTGTCCGGTGTGAAGTCCGGACTATCCTGTGCAAAAAGCTTGCGTGCCAACGGTCACCTGTGATGTCAGATCCAACGGCTAGGTGCACCGGACAGGGGCACCGGACCGTCCGGTGTGCCGTAGAAAGCCGCAGCTTTTCTCCAACCGCTAGTTTTGTGTTGGGGTCATAAATACACCCCCAACCGGCCATTTCAAGGTGTGGGAGCCCAAGAAACATACCAAGGCATATAGTAGACATTTCCAAGTGTTCATACACCCAAGTGCTTAATAGAATCACTAGGTGATTAGCGTAGGTGCTTTGTGAAGTGCTTAGGTTAGTTAGACCGCTTTAGCGCTTGCTCTAGGTGAACCCTAGTTAGTTGAGTGAGTTTAGATAAACCACACAACCCCTCGGCTCTTGTGTGAGCCATTGTAATTGTACCGAGTGGGGCGAGAGTCTTGCGAGACCGTGACAACCTCGTTTGTGTCACGGCCGCCACCGTGTACCAGAAGGAACGAGGCCCGCGGTGTTTCAACCGAAAGTTCGATAGTGGAGATGGCGGGGAGCGTCCGAAAGAAGCCGGAAGTGGAGCACCACTTGCGCGTGGCGAAGGCCCGCAGCTCTCTACGGAGTTAGTCGACCGAGGTGCTTGGCCCTCGCGTGGGCTTCCCTTTGCATAGGGGCACCAACGAGGATTAGTCGTGACCTTGCGTGGTTTCGGATACCTTGGTAAAATTACTGGCTCATCCACGAGATTTTGCATCTCTACCTCGCTCTTTAGCTTCTACATTTATATTAAGCATTTAAGTTTCAATCTTGTCTTTATACTTATATTGCTTAGGATTGAAACTTAGCCATTGCGATAGAGATAGCAACACTTAGACAAAACCTAGGTTGCACTTTCTAGTTTGATTATTTGCAAAGGTTTTGCTCTAGGGTTTTATTTGTGGCCTAGTTTAGAGAAAGTTTTAGTAGTCCTAATTTACCCCCCCCCCCCCCCTCTTAGGAGTCACCTATTTCTTTCAGTTACCCAAGAGGTTTGGGATGAAGGATGCAAATCCCACAAAGACACCGATGGGAATGGACGGACACTTGGACCTCAACAAAGGAGGTAAGTCCATTGATCAAAAGGCATATCGGTCTATGATAGGTTCATTACTTTATCTTTGTGCTAGTTGACCGGATATTATGCTAAGCATATGCATGTGTGCTAGATTTCAATCTGACACCAAGGAATGTCACCTTGTGGTCGTTAAGCGGATCTTTGATATTTAGTTTCTACGCCTTGCTTCGGGATCAAGTATCCAATGGGGTCTACCTTTGACTTAATCGGGTATTCAGATTTTGACTATGCTGGGTGAAAGGTTGATAGGAAGAGCACATCGGAGACTTGTCAGTTTCTAGGAAGGTCCCTGGTGTCATGGAGCTCTAAGAAACAAACATTTGTTGCCCTATCCACCGCTGAGGCCGAGTATGTTACCGCAGGACAGTGTTGCGCGCAACTGCTTTGGATGAGGCAAGTCCAGGACTTTGGCTACAATCTGAGCAAAGTCCCACTCCTATGTGATAATGAGAGTGCAATCCGCTTGGTGGATAATCCTGTTGAACATAGCCACACTAAGCACATAGACATCCGACATCACTTTTTGAGAGACCACCAGCAAAGGGGAGATATCAATAATTATCACATTAGCACCGAGAACTAGTTAGCCGATATCTTCACCAAGCCTTTAGATGAGAAAAGGTTTTGTAGGCTGCATAGTGAGCTAAATATCTTAGATTCACGGAACTTGGATTGATCTACAGCATACATGTGTTTTATGCCTTTGATCATGTTACATTAAGCATTAATGTCTTTACTTGCTTATTTTTGGTGCTCAAATTGTACAAGTCATCCCCAGCCTCACAAGTCCCTATGTACATGATGCACATGTTTAGGGGGAGGATGTACTACAACTTTATCCTTTGAGACTAAAGTGTTTGCTTGAGTACTTTTGATAGTCTCAAAGTTGAATTGAAAGGGAAAAGGTGAACTTGGACAAAGAAAGGGCTTCCACTGCATTCCGGTATCAATGTATCTTGTCCCAAGTTCCTATTTGTGTTTTCTCATTGCCTTTGATCTTATTTGACATTTGTGTGAGGCAATGGGGTTAAAGGGCCAAATAGTTCTCCTGTTTTGGTGCTTAATGCCAAAGGGGGAGAAATTAAGGCCAAAGCAACTAAATCAGCCAACCACTTGTGAATTTCAAAAATTTAGTGTTAGATTCTTGGTGTTTGATCAAAACCCTCTTATTGCAAAAAATGTTCTCTTGTGGGGGAGAAATCTGGTTATGGGAAAAAGGGGGAGTTTTTGGCACTTGTTCAAAATTACTCTTGAAAGATCTGATTTGCCAAAACAAGTGTTTTCGACATAGAGATAGGAAAACAATATTGTTTTGAGAAAATAAACCAAGTGGTGGCAAAAGTGATCCAAATATGCCAAATCCTATGTGAGATGAATTGGTCTTCAATTTGCACTCTTTAACTTATCTTTGAAAATGATGTTGCATTTTGAGTTGCTTTTTATGTGGTGGCATAAATCACCAAAAAGGGGGAGATTGAAAGGGAAATGTGCCCTTGGGCCATTTCTATATATGTTTTGGTGATTAGATGCTCAACACATATTGTTTTGTGCTAAGTGTCAAAGAGATGCAGATGGAAAATCAAGGTATGATTCTAGCTTTAGTGAATTGTTTTTGGTACTAGCATTATTCTACTAAGTGCTACGAACCTTGTCAAAATGAGAGAAATTGGATTGGAGAAGTTTGGCTAAGTCCAGCCAAACTTGCATCAGCCTGAGGTGCACCGAACTGTCCGGTGCTCAGGCTGCCCCCCCCGACGAATAGGCCACTCTCAAGAAAAACTCAGCGCATTGCGGCTATAATTCACCAGACTGTCCGGTGTGCATTGTACTGTCCGGTGAGCCAGCCGCGCCAACACCAACGGTCGTCCGCGCAATCAGCGGCCGATGCGTGGACTACGCCAATGGTCACCAAGCCGCACCGAACTGTCTGGTGTGCCACGAGGGTCGTGGCTGTAATGGTCGGCTTCGCCAGAAAAGGAAGGAAATTGTGCATTGTTCACTGTCCGATGGTGTACCGGACTGTCCGGTGTGCCCACGGACAAAAGGCAATTATGGCCTTCCAAATGGAGCTCCAATGGCTCCTAGCTGCCTTGAGGCTATAAAAGGGACCCCTAGGCGGATGGAACATTACACCAATCACCTCTTGAACATCCTAAGACGCCGAGACTTCGCATTCGCGCATTTGATTCATTGTGATAGATATCCGAGCACTTTTCTGAGTTGTAACTCCATTGTGCTACTTTCGTGTGCTCGTTCTCATCTTGTGTGCGTGTTAGTGCTGCGACTCTCGCTTTATCATGTTGTTGAGCTGTCTTGCTGCTTTTGAGCCATTGAATTGCATTTGTTTTTAGCTTTGGTTGCTCTTTTAGCTTGAGCCGAGATGGCCGAGGGCAAGAAGAGTGAAGATCTTACACTAGCTGGGTTTTACGAAGCCATGGAAAGGAGTAATGCTACGATAGCTGATGAGATTTTAGCCGGGTTGTTGGATGACTCCGAAGATAGCGAAGATTTTGACTTTGATGTGGTGCTGATGATGCCGAAGATTGACCGTGGAGACCGAGTCACATTAACTTCGAGAAGCCGACTGTGAAAAAGGGGTATATTGAGGCCATGAAAGGTAAGTATTTCCAATTTGTATCTATAGTGAGACCTAGGGGAGAAAATATTGTTCCTCTCCCTGAAAAGGACGAAGTGGTTGTCTTCTGAAGCTTTTTGAAGGTTAGACTACGGTTTCCCCTTCATAAGATGTTGGTTGAGATCCTAAAGAGGTTTGAGATATACCTCCATCAACTTACTCCTGAAGCCCTAGTTAAGGTTGAGATCTTCATTTGGGCAGTGAGGAGCCAAGGATTACCAAACGAAGGCTACTAGAAAGGAACAGTATCATAATAACTTTTGTTGTTATTCCTTGGTATATCATCTAGCACCAAGCACCCTGTCCTGACTTTCCAACAAAAATGGTTGGGTTCATGGATGATGCAGTCCTTTTTTTGTTTGATGTTGTGATGTGATGTGTAAAACAATGTATGTTTTTGTGTTGTCATACAATGTATCTATGTGGTGTATGGCAACAAAAACGCAATGATGTTCTCTGATTTTTAATGTGATGTGGTTTTTTGTTGGCAGTTACTGTCTTTTTTGCTGTGTGCTAAAGTTTTCTTAGCCCTGTGGTGCTTTTTTGTTTTTAGTAATTGTATTACACTAACTACAAAAAATCTACCTGTTCTGATTACACCGTATTAGGAAACTTTAGTAGTAAATTTTCAAACAAACAGTAACAAAATACACACAATTTGTGACACTACACTTCATCGTCTTCTGTTAATGACTCATTCCCATCATCATCTGAAGGTGCAAATATATTCACACGCCATGTTCCTTTTGGCCGTCCTCTTAGTCGTTTGACCACTGGTTTTGTGACCGTTCGAATGTCGATGTGTTGTGTCGTGTGTCATATAAGCCACACTTCCCGCATTTTCTTTTTTTCGTCTGTCTCGCTGGAAGTGTGGGGTGAAACATTTTCATCAACCGGTAATAGTGTCTTCCTGTTGCCTTTCGTTGTCGACACTAGAGGTGCAAACGCTAAGATGACAACAACTTCTGCTCCTAGTGGTACATGATCAGTTTGATGCACAGTGCTTGGTATGACGTCTTGCAGAACAACGTCGTGTGGTACAACTTCAAGCACTACCAGTGCTTCTTGTATCATCTTCCTAGCGATCTGCATGGCCTATGTTTTGAAGTAATAAAATGTGAAGTAAATAGTAATACTTAGTAATACAATCCGAACTAATCAGTAAATACTTCGTAATACTCAATAAGACAATCAGAAGTGCTCAGTAATACTGAGTAATGCTCACTAATAATCAGTAATATAATATGAGATATTCAATAATACAATCTGAAATACTTAGTAAGTACTCTATAATACTCAGTAATACAATCAGAAGTGCATGGTAACACTCAGTAATACTTAGTAATAATCAGTAATACAATCTGAAATACTCAGTAATACAATCCAAAATATTTAGGTTATATCGTATACATTTTTTCAAGGGGCATACATGTCCAGACATTATCGTACATCTTTATAGCTTGAAAACATCTACAAGGATTGATCTTGTTCTTCGGGCAAGTGTGTCACCATTAGCACTACAGAAGGTTTTATCATGTCTGCCAAATCCCGCCGGCACAGTTACGTCTCTTTTGTATCGTTGCAATATGTACTTAGATGGTATTTGGTCGATAGACAGACGTGTCATCGCACGAACTAAATGTGGCAGAATAGGCCTGATAGATTTTTAATACAGTTATATGACTTTCAGTAATTATACAAGAAACTACTGCATCAATATCAAATAGACTTTGCATTTTTTTATTTCACATACCCTTATGTTCCAATGTCATGCACTCGCAGTTGAACATGGAATTTTCTGCATTTTTTCTATTGTAGATTGCCCTTACTCTGAAGGCATGCTCAATCCATAGGAAATCAGTGGGCACTTTTCTGTGCTCCAAGAGGTAGTATCCACGATGTGTATATATGATTTTTTGTTCATTTGTTAGTGTATTGATTTGTTTCTGTCCGTTAGCTTTGGAAAATTCTTACCTTCGCATCCTCTTTGATGTCGAAAGCAGTGCTCGATTTCATAGTGTCTCTGAACTTATTGTACACTCGTCTTGTGTATAATTTACTTAGTTGTATTTCGTAGCCATAGAAAGTGGACATTATGTTCTCTGCTTGCAATACCACATAAAATCCAATCCACATAAGTTCTCAGTAAAAACTTGTGCAATATTCAGTAATGAAAAACCTGGCACACAATGAAGACAAACCTGTGATTAAAAACATTCTCTGGCCTCATTCTACCAAATATGGTCCAACATCTCAGAGAATTTTCTAGCAAATTCATGGACTAGGGTCCCATTATCCACGTATCCACCTTTAACCATGGAGTTCATAGTTTCACTTCGTTGTGTCGATTGGATTGTTCCACATAATATTTCCTTGAAGTATGCACCATCTTCCTTTCGTCGTACAATTTCTACATCATCACTTTTTCATGCAGGTTGTAGTCTTCCAACATTCTATCCCATGCACTTTCAAACTCAGATGGTGTCAAAGGGTGGTTTATAACTGTTGTAAGTCTATCTTTCAGTCCTTCATTCTGCTCATACATCTGATTAAGTATAACTTTGTCTTTTTTCAAAAATACCACCTATAGAAACTGTGCATTGTACTTTCAAATATGTTGCTTATCGCCTTCTCCATCGCATTGTCTTGGTCTGCAAGAATACAAGTTATTTAGTAACAACGATGTAAACTTTTCAATAACAGTTGTACATTGTTCGGTAATAAGATAAATAACTCGTCACGGGTAATGGCCAGAGTCTTAGTAAGAATATAACAGTGTTTAGTAATAAGTTGCAGAACTCAATACATGTAAATATCATTACTGGATCATTGAAATCCATGCATTGCTTGAACTGACACAGGACCCATTCGAATGTGTCTGTTCTTTCATCTCTTAGCAATGCTTGAGCAAACACAACACACTAGAGTTGGCTGTTACATCCAACGAAAATGGCGAGGGGCATGTTGTACCTATTTGTTCTGTACGTGGTATCGAAAGTAACGACATCCTCAAAATCTATAAATTTCATACAAATTGTAGCTAATCAGAGCACATATATAGATATGTCGTTGAAAAAATAAAAATATGTTATGCTTTTCATAATTTTTTGTTACACACCTATGTAGTAACATTGTTGGCTTGCGTGGCTTCAGAACACATTTTCGACAACATTTTTATTGTCAAGTTGAAATGAGTAGTAGAACTTGGGGTTGTTTCGTTTGCATTCATCAAAAACGCAGGAGCTTTAGTATGTTGTTTGCAACTTCCTCCCTGACTAGTGCTGCACGCCTGTAGTAATTTCACACAATGTCGTGAATAACAACATCTAGTATCACTCAGTAACATTTTTTCTTAGTAATATACAATCACCAAAGCAGTAATAGCTAGTTACAGTATATGGCCAGTAATAACCATCTATATTGCCCATTAATAACCCAACTTTTCCTTGGTAATAATTCATTATGCGTAGTACAAAATATTCCACTGGATATGTATTGAACACAAATACAAAAAGCGGTAATAACACCAATTATTGCTCAGTAACATTTGTTTTCACTCAGTAATATTCATTAACCAAAGTAGTAATACCAAGTTACAGTATATGGCCAGTAATAAACATCTATATAGCCCAGTAATAACCTAGCAATCCATCGGTAATAAGTCATTATACTCAATAATTACCTATTTTGAACGTCCCTTTCGGATATGGACAGGTTAGACGAACCACCAATGCAGTCTCTAAGCACACCCATGATGTTCACATGTGGAACTTTTGCACGATGCATGCCATCTAGCATTTCACAGACCCTAATTTATCGTAGCCTGTGTGCCCTCATTAGTTTTGTTTGGTGATCTAGTCAGAACAAGGTTGTGCTCCAAGACTACCTTTTTAAAAAACATGTCCTCCAACCTTTTCCATCATTATGCACACCATTGTTGTGCGACCCTTCTTCTTGCTTGTTTTGGCACGGTCATGGTGTGCACCTATGCTATCAGTGAACTTACCAGCAAACGAGCATTCAAAGTCTTGTGCTCGACCAACGTTTCTCTTCCTGTTTTTCCTCACATCAAAACCTATTAGCATAGCATATGTTTCATAGAAATCATATGCTTTGTCAAAGTGCATATATCAAGAGTTGGGACAAATTTGTCGGAGATCCTAGGGTCCTACAGTTTTAGTATTATCAGTATTCCAATGCCAGTAATTGTGCAATACATCAAAAAAGGATTAGATATCACAAAAAAATGTTACTTACGTGTATATACATTTCTTCTACTGCTGGTGCTATTACTGTGGGTGGTGGTGGCATTCCGGATGGAGGAGTCAATGTTGCATGGTGCCTATTTGGATCTCCTGACCAATGCAACGGACTGACAACCAACAAATCACTGAGCCTGAGGAACTGTTGGGATGGTGATGTCTGCTAGACTGATGGACTTATACCAAGCTCCCATGTACCACTAGCTCTTGGTGTGACACAGGAGTTGATGGAACCAGTTAAAAAACAATGATCTTGCGCTTGTTGCATACACTGGACTTCATCCAGCAATCGATACTATCTTTTCTCAACCAGTAACTCTCTGGCTTTATCAGTTATATCCTTCAGTAACAAACATTTCGGTTAGTACCATCATCATTCCAAGTAATAACCCATCAGTCTCAATCAGTAACTCGGTAATAAATATGTAAGAACAATGTTTATCGTTAATTAACAAAACACACTTCGGTAATAACCCATTAGTCTCAATGACTTAGTAACATTTAGTTACAAAGCAGTAATAACATTCATATGGTCCAGTAATAACCTAGCAATCCTTCTGTAATAATTTATTATACTCATTTACGATCAGAAGACAACAGTAAAACAAAGTAGTGGATCAGTTAAGCACAAAAACGTAATAAATGTACGATTGTATCGCTGAGAAACTTACTGACAATCGTAGCGTTTAGGAACTTACTGATAGAACGTACCTCCTGATCCAAGACCAGATGACGATCGTGCGACCGTCGGTGGGTGCCATCGACGTGAATCGACGCCGGTGGGGTGCTCTCGATGGTTGGTGTGTGCGCTCGACGCGAATCAAAGTCAGGCAGCGGCGCCGGTACCAATAGTGTTTTTTTGCTTTTAGGGTAACATCAGGATTGGAGCCCAACCGCTTTTAATTGGTCAAAGGGGTTTGAGGGCGCGCCCGCACAATTTTTTTTGTCGCCTTTTTTGGGATCCGGGCTCGTTGCGTTTGGCCGCCATAACGTGGGTGCGGGTCTGGCTGGCCCTAGTGTTGGGTCGCGGGTGAAGCGTCACCCTAGGTGACAAATAGCATTGTCCTATATATATGAGTGTAAATATATATATATATATATATAATTCAATTTTTTTTTGAATTTTTTAAAAAGGTGAGAAAACTACCACTTGCCGCTAAATAAAGAAAACCTGCAGTGGAAAGTGCACTTCCAGGTGCGATCATTTCCACTGGCGGTTGCAAAATAACCGCTAGTGAAAATGTTGTTTTCCACTGGCCTCTTAGCACTGGCAACACAGAAAAACGTCAGCGCAAATACCTCTAGAACCATCACTACAGATTTTCTGTGTAGTGTTTTAGAGGTGATCCTGACATTATATTAGGTCTATTGGACACAATGAAAATGCAAGAATGCATACCTAAAAAAGTACTCGATTATGTTTGGACCGAGGAAACCCATGATTTCTTTTATTAGGGAAAAAAAGGTTAAAACTGAGTTAGCGGCTATGGAAGATGTATCATGATTATCATTTTTGCATGCACGGTTTTCCATGTTTCGAGTGACTTGCAGTTCAAATTTGAATTTTCAGAAGAAATTCAATTAAACGAACTAAATCTAATAGTTATAAAAACACTTTTATAATTGTGCAAAAATGGAACATGTAGGTCTACAAAGTGTTGGAACATACCACAAAAAGTTTGGTCGGGAAAAGAAAAAAATAAAAAATATATTTTGCCGAGTGTCCAAAAATGGCACTCGGCAAAGCATGTTGTGCCGAGTGTCAGCCGCTTGATAGCTTCTTTATCGAGTGCCAACGTCCGGCGCTCAGCAAAGATAACGGCCGTCAGCTATAGACGGCTGCTGACGGCTCTTTGCCGAGCGTCGCCATTCGCCGAGTGTTTGATACTCGGCAAAGATTTCTTTGCAAAGTGTATTTTTGTGCCGAGAGTTCTGCTCTCGGTAAACACGGTCATTACCAAGAGCAGGACTTTGCCCCGACAAAATGCACTCGGCAAAGCGCCAAGCACTCGATAAAGAGCCAGATTACGATAGTGATGCATACATAATATATGCAAGTGATGAAACTATTTATAACTCTACGTACGGAAACCAGGCACATATCTTATAGTTATATATTAATATTTTCTTCGAAAACATAGCGTAACTTATTGGAATAACACAACCAAATGCAAACAGAAGCTTTTGATGCGATCGATAAGTTATTTATAAATTATACATAACACATGTCATCGATGGATCGTACTGGCGTTACTTAATTAAAAATACATATATATTGATATTCATAAGCCCATGGAAAAAGAGCAGTACATACATATATTGATATACCTAGGCCGCCATCTCTCTAGATCGCTCACTAACTCCTATACAAGCTAAGCCGCATGCATGAAGCTAGCAAGCCACAGTTTGCTTATTGTTGCTGTCAGAATTCAGAAGAACAGGACGGGAAAAAACCTGTCTTTGACCGGTACACACACTACTAAGTACTAACCTGCCTGTGCCTGCCCTTGGTTTAGTGTCTTTATTTATTTTTTCCCGCGCTCGCGCGCATGCATGCATACGCACAGTAGCCATGCATGCACGCACACAAAGGTGCAGTGCACGCATAGGCTGCCGCCCGCGCCATGCATGATCAGCAGCTAGCAGGTCTCTCTCTACAACCAGAGCGCACCGGCGCTCTTGAGCATGGGCACGAGCTCGCCGGCGAGGTGGAGCGACATGACCCTGTTAGTTCCGCCGACAAGCTTGCCGCCGATGAAGACGGCGGGGACGGCGGGGCCCCTCCCTCCCAGCATCTTGAGCAGCGCGCGCTCCATGTCCTTGCCCCTGGGGTCGCTGTCCAGCTCGTGCACCAGCGCGTTCACGCCCAGGTCCGCCATCAGCCTCGTCACCGTGTGGCACATGCAGCAGCTGCTCAGAGTGAACACCACCACCGCGCGCTCCGACGCGATCTTCATCACGCGCTCCATTAAGTAACAATCTCTCCTTGCTTGCTTTTGGTTCTGGTTTGGCTCTCTCTGTCCAATGCAAGCTAACTCACTCTGTCGTCCCTCTCAATTGACTTTTCTCTCTCTCTCTCTCTCTCTCTCTCTCTGTGTGTGTGTGTGTGTCAACTGTCAACAAGCCGCGCTGCAAGCTGTGGAACGATGCACGTGGAGATTGGTCGATGAGTAGCTAGTAGTAGTAGTGAGTATGGATGACTGATGGTTTGGGAGCACAAGGGTGGCTGCCTTTTATAGAGTTTGCAGGCAGCTGCTCGGCCGGACAGTTAGCACGGAATTTCTTGTACTTGTTCGGGCAAGGCAGGCTTGTACGTACCCTCCTCTGTGGTCGGTTAGTGTGATGAGCTGATGACCTCTCTCGGAGTTTCTGGAAAAAAAAATATGGAAAAAATGGTTCCAAGGAATCTTTAAGCTGGCCGGAGGTAACAGTGTGTGCAGTAATGGCCAGCTGCAGGCTACGTACTACTAGCTGGCTAGTAGCTAGAGCTACGAGCATAGTACCATACACACACATGCATGGCCATGCACATCTTTGACTATTTAACGATGCTTAGTAATTAATAATATATTTAAAATAAGATCAATGCAATGCGGTACACCATTCCTATTGGTAGAGCTTTGGCTTGTTGGTCGCTGCTTTAATTTGTTGAAAAGGATCGTGTGCATGCATGCGATCAGTATATGTTTGGATAATGGATGAGCCGTCTTTTCAATATAGGGCCCAAGGAACATATCTTGGAATGTTATGTCCTGCGTGTTGACCTACCGGGCATCTCTTATGTATGCATGCAATGCATACACCTTTTCTCTACTCCTCACTACTTCTCTTATATTTGCTATATATATCATCACATTCGTGCAAATTCTTGAAGTTTCTGCAAATTAATAAATCAGTTGAGTTAATCTTTTCCATATCATTAAAATATATGTAATACAGTGTGGCCAAGTATATTTACATATATATAGTCCTCCCTCCGTTCCTAATTAAAATTTATTTTACCTTTTTAGTAGATTCATACAATAATTAATGTATATGTTATATATATATATATATATATATATATATATATATATATATATATATATATATATATATATATATATATATATATATATATATATATATGTCTAGGTTCATAATCATCCATATAAATATAGACATAAAAATCTAGAGCTAAAACAACTATTATATTTTGGAACAAAGAGATACGTGTAGAGTGTTTGGTTGTTCGAATAAGCACACCATCGATCTTAGATACGATAGCGTCTTATAAGTCAAGTTGTTAAATTCAGTAAAATAACTTAATTGCTCGTGCTATTCATCAACCCTAGATGATGATCACCCACCCTGAAACGGTTTAACAAAAATCACGAACGGCTTAAAGCACGAATGCATGGAATAGATATATATTATATATATGTCAATTCCCTGTCAACCCCAGATGTTCCTAGCTAGCTAGTTCTATCTATGGAATAGACTGAAAGCAAGCATAACCAAGATTCTTCATCGATAGATAGAGCTAGGGCATTAGTCTGTGTATTCCATGCATGATTTTGCAATAAAAAGTGATCATACAAGAATCAATCCATTGATTATCTACCAACAAAGTTTCTATTTGAACAGGAAAAAGGACGCGTTATAAAAGAATCTATTGATTGATTTGATCGTGTCGTATATATTGGCTTGGTTATTGCAGAGGGCCGGGGCCGGCCAGGGTGCAGAGGCCACATGTGGTTGTGTGCAAATCGCATGCGTTGGTCAGATATATCCAATTTGTCGATCATTGATCTCAGGAGATAAATGAGAATAAGAATTGAATGATCAGATCATCTGTTTATTTGTCACCAGTACACCACGCTATGTTCTGTTATATATGGACCAGCTAAATCTACACTTGTTGTAATGTTTGCTATCGGTCAGTTTCTAAAGTTAATATTGGTGGTGTTAAAACGAGTAGAAGCAAGTATAACAAATGGTATTAGTTGCTCATTAAAGTCTTTATATAATAGCACAAAACAATAAAGGGAAAAAGCTTTCTTGCATTGGTGTTGAACACCAATTTGAGCGCGCGGACGGTCCGGCCCTGAGGCCGGACGGTCCGCGCGTGCGCAGAACAGATTAGGGTTCCGAGTTTTGTGCTACGGTTGTTAGCTAAAATCGTGGGATAAGCTCGGAAATTAGTTTGTAAAGGGTCCAGCCCCCCTCCTCTATAAATAGAGAGGTATACGGCCGATTTGTAATCATCAATCGAATCAATACAACTTCTATTTCGCATTTTACCTTAGGAGTAGTTCTAGTTTAGCCCTAGTTTAGCCTTCCAATCCCCAAATTCTCCGCCTCTTCTCGACTCTACGTCGATTAGAGGAGTCTAGGTCGGTCTACCCGAGCCTAGACACCACCTAGGATCTCTCCTCCCCGACGGGGTCCCTCCCGGGAGCGAGATCCAGGCGCCGCCGGCGATCCTCCGCCGCCCCTGCGCACGCGCGGACCGTCCGGCCCTAGGGCGCGGACCGTCCGGCCGTCAGGCAGGGAACCCGAGCTCCTGCACCAGGTCGCGGACCGTCCGGCCCTGCGCCGCGGACCGTCCGTGTTGGAGCGAAGGCAAAGACGCCACCCTTCGCTCGAGGCCTTCGCTGCAGCCGCTGGTCCGCCGGAGGCAAAGCGGGCAGGGACACCCTTCGCAGGACTCGGCGCTTTGACGAAGGCCTGCGGCGACGACCTCTCACGGCGCGGCCTCGTTCAGCCCCAAGGCCCACGTGTGATCCGGCCCATTGTAACGGGCCCCGCGTGGCCGCCTCTGTATTACGGGCCTGACTTGTAAAGGCAAACTTGTAATTACAGCTTGTAACCCTGCTTTATGGGAATATTCCGGGGATAAACTAGGCGTCTGAGGGCACATGCGTCCTTAACACAAGACGCTGGGCACTCAGACACCTATAAATACCCCCGCACAGTGCCCGTGAGAGGCTAGATCAACAGAGCTATTGCCCCCGTGCACGTAACCCTGTTGTCGCCATTGTTCACCCCCGTTGGCCCACTTGCAGCAGAGAGCAAGTTCCAACATTTGGCGCCCACCGTTCGTGCTACGACAAAACCACCCGCGATGGCACCCAAGAGAGCTAACCCCAAGGCTGACGAGGCTGCGAAGGCAGCACTGCTGGCCGCAAGAAAGGGCAAGGCCCTCGCCCTCACCCAATCCACCCACCAAGAGCCCATTGAGGACAATGTTCCCCACACCGGCGAAGACGACACCTTCCGCACCTGCGGAACCGAAGGACAGTCGCAGCCGCCCCCAGGCTTCGCCCCACTGGAAGGCGCCGACCTCACCGAGGATGGTGAGGCCCTCGGCGTCTCTACAGAAGAACAGCTGCAGCTGCGCGCCCTGCGCCTCAGGAACCGCAATCTCCAGAGGCAGAAAGAGATACTGGAGGCCAAGCGCCAACGTGTTTCCGCATTAGCCAAAGTGCGGCAAATGATACGCGACGAGGAGCAGAAAGCCCAAGACCTCGAGCGCGAGATCGCGCTGATGCAGCGCGAAGGCCACCTCGGTTTGCAGCAAGAACCACCCCTCCAACAACGCGCTCAGCCGGAGGACATGCGCGAAGGCTACCTCGGCCGACAGCACGGCCAACCCCTGCAGCACCGGGCGCAGCCGGAGAACCCGCGTTTCCCCCAGCATGACTACGCCCCCCAGCACGACGCGCCATTCCAAGGGATCAACTACCTCGACGAGCGAAGTCCCCTGGCGCCACACCTGCAAGTGACGCCTTGGCCAGCCAACTTTCGAGCGGGGGCATACCCCAAGTACAACGGCAGCACCGATCCGGCGCAATACATCATGAGTTACCAAGTCGCCGTTGCATCAGCCGGAGGGGACGACGCCACAATGGCAAAGTCTTTCATCATCGCCCTAGAGGGCCCAGCACTCACCTGGTTCACCAGATTGCCCCCGCTGTCCATTGATTCGTGGCGAAGTCTCAGGGACAAGTTCCTCCTCAACTTCCAAGGGTACCGTCCAGACACCGACGCTTTGGCCGAGCTCTCGCTTTGCAAACAGCTGGAAAAGGAGACTCTGCGGGAGTATTACCGCAAGTTCTTAACACTCAAGTCACAGCTGCCCTCTGTCGACGATCAGATCGCTATCCACTACGCCATCAATGGCCTTCGGGCCGGCGTCCTCTACAGCCATTGTATCAGGGATCCACCCAAGAGCTTGCAGGAGCTATATCAGCTCTTCGAAAAATATGCCAAATCCGAAGAGCTCCACCAGCGCAAGGTCGAGTCGCAACGGAAACCCAACAGTCAGACTCCGCAGTCCAGCCGCACGTGGACAAGGACTTCGCAGCCAGACTCCAGTCGAGACAGCCGCAGTCAGCAGCAAGTCCACAACATCGTCAACCAACAGCCTGCTGCTGACCCCCCTCGCCGCCAGGAATATCCCCCCCAAGGCCGCGGAAATGGAACGCGCGGCAGGGGTCGAGGGCGGGCGCAGCAGCCGCCGCGCCGGTTCTATTGCCTTTTCCACGGCGAAGACTGCGCCCACCAGACCAAAGACTGCCCCGAGACGAAGGCCACCAGAGATAGAATGGCGAGGGCGCAGCCGGCCGACAATCCCAGAATTGTCGCGCATAACTACCAGCCACCCCCTCCACCATACGTCCACGCCCCCGCTCCGCATCCACCGCACCACGCTTACCAACATCATCAGGAAGTACAAATCGTACCTCCTCCACCCCCACCACCACACCAGCAACACCAAAACATTCCCCATCCCCCAAAGCAAGAAGACTTCGCCGATCAACCTTATCGCGGAGTCATTCACATGATAACAGGGGGGTCAAGCACCGACTTCGACACCAAGCGGCAGAAGCGGGACCACTACCGCAGCATCAACCATGTCGCCGTCACTGGCCCAGTCGTGCAGACGAAGTGGTCCCACATACCGCTAACCTTCGACGCGCGAGACGTCGACCTGCGCAGCGCCCCCCACATCGACGCAATGGTCATCAACTGCAGCGTGGCAGGTTGGGACTTACACAAAGTCCTTGTCGACAACGGCAGTCAGGCGGACATCATCTTCCTCCACGCCTTCGACCGCATGGGTATAAGCCACAGCTTGCTGAAGCCTTCGGACAACCCGTTGTATGGTTTCGGCGGCAAGGGCACCTTTCCAGTTGGCAAGATAGAGTTGCCCCTCTCCTTCGGTGTAGCACCCAATGCCCGAAGTGAGCAAATAACCTTCGACATTGTCGACATGGTATATCCATACAACGCCATCATGGGCCGAGGCTCCATCAACAAATTCGAAGCCGCCATCCACGGGTTGTACCTATGTATGAAGATACCAGGCCCGCTGGGCGCCATCACAATCTACGGCAACCAGCAGACGGCGCGCAACATAGAGCGGGACTTCGTGCCCGGTCAGAGAAATGTACACTGTCTCACGACCCAGCGCGAAGTCCCTGCGCCAGCTAGCCCAACCGACAAGCAGCACGACAAGGCACAGTTGCAGTGCCAAGACGGGACCAAGACTGTCCCCCTCGATCAGGCCACGCCCAAGCAGACTGTAACTATCAGCGAAGACCTCACGTCACTTGAAGAAGAGAAACTTCTCTGCTGCCTGGCCAAGAATAAAGATGTCTTCGCCTGGTCTGCCCTCGATCTGGTCGGAGTCAGCCGAGCCATAATCGAACACAGCCTGGGGATTGACCCTTCGGTGCGACCCAAAAAGCAGAAGCTTCGCAAGATGTCAGATGAAAAGACAGAAGCCGCCAAGGCGGAGGTGCATCGCCTCCTGGAGGCTAAATTCATCGAGCCGGTGGCTTACCCCACGTGGCTCTCCAATGTCGTGATGGTGCAGAAGAAAAGCGGAAAATGGCGCATGTGCATAGACTTCACCAGTCTCAATAAGTCCTGCCCAAAGGACAATTTCCCGTTGCCACGGATCGACAAAATAGTCGATAGCGCGGCCGGATGCGAGGTCATGTCCCTCCTCGACTGCTTCTCCGGCTATCACCAGATATACATGAAGGAGGAAGACAAGGCCAGCACCAGCTTTATAACACCCTTCGGCACTTATTGCTTTGTCAGAATGCCGGAGGGTCTCAAGAATGCCGGGTCCACCTTCTCCAGACTCACCAAAACGGTGCTCGAAGGGCAGGTCGGCAGAAATGTATTCACATATGTGGACGACATCGTCGTCGCCAGCAAAAATAAGGAGGACCACCTCGCCGACCTGGCGGAAACATTCGCGAGCATGCGAGATGCACGACTCCGCCTAAACCCGGAAAAGTGCGTTTTCGGTGTCCGCCAGGGCAAGATATTGGGCTACCTGGTGTCCCGCCGAGGCATCGAGGCCAACCCAACCAAGATCCAGGCCATCGTCGATATGTCGCCTCCGCAGTCCGCCAGGGACGTCCAGCGCCTGACAGGCAGGATGGCCGCCCTCAATAGATTCATCTCCAGGTCCGCCGAGCGAAGTCTCCCCTTCCTCAAAACCCTCCGCGGCGCGAAGGACTTTGCTTGGGGACCGGAGCAAGCAGCGGCCTTCGCCTCATTAAAACAGTACCTGGCGGAGCTGGCCATCCTCACAAGCCCAGACTCCTCGCTCCCCTTATTGCTCTATGTCGCGGCTTCGCCGCACGCGGTCAGCGCGGCACTAGTGCAGGAGCAGACAGTCGAAGGCGCAGTCAGACAGTGCCCTGTTTATTATGTCTCCGAAGTCCTGACACCATCCAAATGCAACATGACAGAGCTGGAGAAGATTGCTTACGCAGTTGTTATGTCCTCGCGCAAGCTGCGCCATTATTTTGAAGCATTCAAGGTCCGAGTCACCTCGGACAGGGGACTCGGCGAACTATTCAGGAACCCGGAGGCATCAGTGAGAATCGCCAAGTGGGCAGCCGAGCTCTCCGGCTACCACATCAGCTTCGAGCCCAGGACAGCCATCAAATCGCAAGTCCTGGCAGACTTCGTCGTCGACTGGACTGGGCCAGTAACACAGCCGGACCCATCCACAGAAAAGGTCTGGACTATCCATTGCGACGGTGCATGGTGTCATGCGGGGGCAGGCGTCGCTGCAGTCATCACCTCACCAGCCGGAGTCAAACACAGATATGCAGCACGCCTCAGCTTCGCTCTGGAATCCGACAAATGTACAAACAACATAGCAGAGTATGAAGCAGTCATCCTCGGCCTCCGCAAGCTAAGGGCCCTCGGAGTCACCACCTGTATCATCAAAACAGACTCCAAGATAGTCGCCGGTCAGGTCGAAAAAGACTATGCAGCAAAAGACCCCGCGCTCATGCAATACCTCGCGGCTATCCGAAGTCTCGAGAGGCAGTTCAAGGGATTCACCCTACAGCATGTGGACAGGGCCAAGAATGAGGAGGCCGATGCATTAGCCAAGGCCGCCGCCAGGGGCGAGCCCCTGCCCTCCGACGTATTCTTTCACACCATCGGCACGCCAGCCGTCCGGAGCCCCGAAGGGCTCCAAATAACAAATGATAGCGAGGGCCACCGTATAGTCCACCTAATCATGACCGAAGACTGGCGGGCCCCAATAACCCTGTTTCTACAGGGATACTATCACCCAACCGACGTCAGTGAGGCGAAGCGCCTCGAGCATCGGAGCCGGGACTTCGCGCTAATCGAGGGCCAATTATACAAGAAGGGGGTCAGTCAGCCAATGCTTAAATGCGTCACCGAAACCGAAGGCATCCAAATCTTGCGCGAGGTCCACAGTGGAACTTGCGGCTCGCACGCGGGGCCAAGGGCCCTGGCTGCTAAGGTGATCCGACAAGGGTTTTACTGGCCTGCAATGATCTGCGCCGCAAATCGAGTCGCAAGGTCCTGCGAAGCCTGCCAGAAGTTCTCTCCTCGGTCAGGCAACCCCTCGCAATACACAAAGCTGGTCGCCCATACATGGCCTCTTCAGCGCTGGGGCCTGGACATCGTCGGGCCCTTGCCCACCGCTCAGGGGAACCTCAAGTTCGCCTTCGTAGCCGTCGAATACTTCACCAAGTGGATTGAAGCGAGGGCTGTGTCCACAATCACATCAAAGACTGCCCAAAAATTCTTTTGGCAGAACATTGTTTGCCGCTTCGGAGTACCGTCCGAGCTAACAGTTGACAACGGCAAGCAGTTTGACAATCAAGATTTCAAGGATTTCTGTTTTTCCATTGGCACCAAGCTTGCCTTCGCTTCAGTCTATCATCCGCAGTCCAACGGAGTCGTGGAGCGTGCCAATGGGAAAATCTTCACAGCCATCAAGAAGATGCTCCTCGACGAGAAAAAGGGCAGATGGACCGACTTGCTACCGGAGGCAGTCTGGGCGCTGAACACAACCGAGTGCAGGGCGACCGGGTTCACTCCTTTCCGCCTTCTATACGGATCAGAGGCAATGACCCCGCAAGAAATAAAACACGGGTCTCCGCGCACAGCTCCGTCAGCCACCCCTGACGTGGATGAGCCAACCTCCAAAGATCTCATTGACGGAGACCGGGTCTCCGCCCTGCAGGCCTTAAACAAATACCAAGCCCAGACCAAAGCATGGCGCGACCGCGCAGTCATCCCAAAGGAGTTCAGCGCGGGGGACCTCGTACTCATCCGAACAGCTCGGACGGAGTCCAAGGGCAAGCTGGAGCCCAAGTGGGAGGGCCCCTTCATAGTCAAGACAAAAGCTTCCCCCAGCGCTTACAGGCTCGCAACACCAGATGGCGAGGACCTGGAGCACTCCTGGAACATTGACAACCTTCGTAAATTTTTTGTTTAATTCCTAGGGCTGAGTTCGCCCTTGTAATTCACCGCAAACAATCTTGTACCGGCCCGCACTCTTTTCCTCCCGGGGGGTGAGGTTTTTAACGAGGCGGAGCCATGTAATATATGTGAGAAAAATCCCCCGCAAAAGCATGTGTCGAAAAAAGACCGCGACAACGGTCTTCGGCATTCGACCAATTCGAAGTCACCGCGAGGCTAAGCGCTAGCCACCCTCGCGTGCGACCAATCCGCGCAGAAGTCGCCTAAGGGTGCAGCCGGACTTAGCACAACAAGTGCGCAAAAATCAAAGTCTATCGCGAAGACTATCCGCGCAGAAGTCGCCTAAGGGTGCAGCCGGACTTAGCACAACAAGTGCGCAAAAATCAAAGTCTATCGCGAAGACTATCCGCGCAGAAGTCGCCTAAGGGTGCAGCCGGACTTAGCACAACAAGTGCGCAAAAATCAAAGTCTATCGCGAAGACTATCCGCGCAGAAGTCGCCTAAGGGTGCAGCCGGACTTAGCACAACAAGTGCGCAAAAATCAAAGTCTATCGCGAAGACTATCCGCGCAGAAGTCGCCTAAGGGTGCAGCCGGACTTAGCACAACAAGTGCGCAAAAATCAAAGTCTATCGCGAAGACTATCCGCGCAGAAGTCGCCTAAGGGTGCAGCCGGACTTAGCACAACAAGTGCGCAAAAATCAAAGTCTATCGCGAAGACTATCCGCGCAGAAGTCGCCTAAGGGTGCAGCCGGACTTAGCACAACAAGTGCGCAAAAATCAAAGTCTATCGCGAAGACTATCCGCGCAGAAGTCGCCTAAGGGTGCAGCCGGACTTAGCACAACAAGTGCGCAAAAATCAAAGTCTATCGCGAAGACTATCCGCGCAGAAGTCGCCTAAGGGTGCAGCCGGACTTAGCACAACAAGTGCGCAAGAATCGAAGTCTATCGCGAAGACTAACCGCGCAGAAGTCGCCCAAGGGTGCAGCCGGTATGGCAAAAGCAGAAGCGACAGCAAGACCAATTATAATCACACTGGCACAGCACAATCAATCACACCAGTCAAAGTACACAGCGCCCTCGCAGGCACAAGCACGCGAGGGCACACTACTCCATTTTACAAACCCTTGCACATACACAAGCGAGGGCACCACGCCCTACATCGGCTCAACCTTAGGAATAATCCCCATCTCTCTATAATTAAATAACATTATCCTAAGCTCCTCACCAGCAAAAAGGCTTCGCAGCTCCCCTTCCCCCACACCCGAGACGGCCGGCAAAGACAGCAGCTCCTGCCGACCAACCCTACTAACGCGAAGCCGAGCCCCTTCCTCCGCACTAATCCTACGCTTCGCAACCGCCCTTCGTCGTCGGTGCCCGGTGCTAGGACCGGGCACGCCTGGCGCGTCCGCAGCATGTAGCGCAGCCTCCGCCGCAGCCTCGTCCAGGGCCGCAAAATAGTCCAAGTCCTCCTCCGACGACTCCTCGGTCCATTCAGCCGAGCTCCCAGAGTCAGTAAAATCAAAAAACTCAGAAACAGACCCACCACATTCATTTCCACCTTCCGCGGTCGAAGCCGCCAAAAAACCAGTAGTAGCGGTTGCGTGCGCAGGCCCAAAATCTTGAACCTGCGCAGCAACCAAAATTCAGTACATCATCCAAAAATCCCTCAACCCTAAACACCACCTACGCCACCTGCGAAGGCCCTGCCGCTGCGGGAGCCTCCGCCGCCGCCTCCGCCGTTGTCTCCGCTGGATCTTCAGCGCCCGGCACAGCAGCTGCGGGGGCATCAGACGCGCCTTCGGCCACCCTTGGGAGTAGGCCTTCGCCGGCCGCAGCAGGTACAAGGGCGCCTGGTGCATCTTCCGCGGTCACCGGGGCGACTCCAGTGGCGGCCTCCGCAGGGGTGGTCTCCGGCTCAGGCGGCGCGCTGTTCAGCGCCCCAAAATCGTCCACCCGCTCGCCGCGCTCCGCCTAAGACAAAACGTACAAAAATTCAGCAAACACACGCACAAACCGCATCCAGCAAGCACCGAGTAAACGACAACGTTACCTGAGCCCTTGCAGCCTCGGCCCGCGCCCGGACCACCTCTCGACCGTATGAACCCCACATCCGGTCATAGAGGGCCCCGGCGGACTCCCTCACCACGGGGTCTTCGACCTCAAAGATATCTCGCCCAAAATCTTCATCCACCTGGTCGAGGGCCTCAAAGTGCCGGCAGCCTTCGCGAGAGAGCGCGTTCATCGCTGCCTCGCAGGTGACCAGGGAGGTGAACGACATCAACCCCGCCAAGACAGTGGGGAGCTCCTGCAGTTCCTCCTGCACCCACTCCAGACAGCGAAGTCCGGCCTCTCGCTCCGGCACCTCGAAGTCGCTCGTCCGCACACCCAGCTCGCGATATGAAGTCATGAGCTGCGTGCGCGTCCGTTCGGCCTCCGCTCGCGCCGCGGCCTCGGCCCCCTCCGCGCGGCTCTCGAAGGCAGCAAGCCGCCGCTGCAGCTCCCCGGCGAGCTCCCTGGCGACATTGCCCTCCGCCCGCGCCAGCCTGGCCTCCGCCTGCGCAGACTGCTCCTTGGCGATGGCTTCGTTGGCCTCCCTTCTCTCCTCCATCAGCTGGTGCCGGAGGTCTGCCTTCTCCTTCTCAAGGGCGGCCACCTTCTCCGCCAGCTTGCGGCACTTGCTGTCGGAGGCCGACTTCTCACGGACAGCGTCCGCGTGTTGCGTCCGAAGTCTCTCGACCTCGGCAGACAACGTCGCCGTAAGGGCCCCCGACGCAGTACGGCTGGTGAAGTCAGCCACCTGCAGAACACACATAAGGCCCGTGTTAAAAAAAAAAAAAAAAAGCTCGGCAGACCTGACTCAGCGCCTCCATTGCTCCTTTCAGCCGGCGGGTCGCCGCGTCCGCCTCGTCTCTGACCAACGCGAGGGCAGTCACCTCGCCTCCAGCGCCAAGGGTCTCTACCCCCGCCTTCGGCGCTGGCGCAGCCGTCGCGACCGCCGCGCCAGGCACAACTAGAGCGAGCGGGCCCTCGTCCAACCCTGCAACGCATCAACAGATTAAAAAAAAAAAGAAAAAAAATGTGTATACATATAGACTCACCCCCAAGATAATCCTCCACATCAATCTCAGTGCCGAAGTCGGCAACGCGTTTGCCGGGCGGCGGTAGCGATCGGGCCGCCTTCGCAGCCTCCGCCACTCCGCTGGCGGACGGCACCACCTTCGACAGCTTGGGGCCTCCGGCGCCCACCGTCGCCTCCGGCGCCTTGCCAGGCGCGGAGGCACCCGCCTTCGCCGGCAATGGCGGCTTGCCTCCGCCGGAGGCCTCAGCCTTCGATGCTCCCCGCTGCCTTTTCGGCCGGGCTTCATGAACCCTCACGGTCGCCTGGCGTTTCCGCGCCGCCGCTTGGCGATCCTTGTCCATCACTGCCCACACAACATGACCGATATTTCGCCCATAAGGAAAAACTTTCCACCGACGAGCCATACGAGATGTAAAACAGTCCTCTTCATCCCAGGGGATAGGAATGTTTTTAGGCCAGCAACCCCCGGTAACCCTCAGCATCCGAGCCGAAGACTCCCGGAGCTCGGGCGAAGACATCCTCTCCCCCGGGGCCGCACACGTCCTCATTAACTCTCTAGCGAAACTATCAGACACCCCAAGCCCTCCCATCGCAGTACCTAATTTTCTCTTTTTCGAAGAGGTGGCGGCCGCCAGCGCAGGGTCGCCTCCGGCCTCCACCGCCGGTTTCTTCCCGCGGCGGTCTGCTTCGTCCTGACCAGGGTAGCCGTCGTACGGCAGTTGATTTAATTCAAAGACCCTGTTCAAGCGATCGTTTGACCCACGGATATCAAAACTGCGCTGGCCTTCCGTCTTCGGCACGTAGCGCCCCACGAGTCGCACCGCCAAGTCTTCTGCATCACGCACGAAGGCGGCCGGGTCACGGTTCCGCAAACTCAGTGCGAAGGCAGGACTTCGCACCTCCCTTCCTCCGTGAAAGGGCATCTGGCGAGGGCATACTTCGCCCAGCGCCCAGCCGTGCGCCAAGGGCCAGACCCCGTACGCCGCAAACTCTTCAACCAAATCACGCCCGCTGCTCTGACCGGCGGCGTACCGAAGGGCCCCTTCGTCTGTATCCTCTTCTGCCACTTCGAAAGGCGGATACGCAGAGTAATAGTGAGAACACATTTCGGACACGGGGAGCCCTTGATGGCCTTCGACAGTAGCCTCAGCAACATAAAACCAAAATTCATTCCAACTGCCCCACTTATTGCGGGCGCACGGGACCAACTCCACTACTGGCATCGTGGTCTTGCCGGTCTTCGGCGTGAAAGTGCACGACCCGAACTGCGCAACTCCGCCCTCAACCACCCTTTTCTGCCAATGCAAGCAATAATTCTTCGCGAAAACTTCAACCGACGGCTGCCCGCCGTACGAAGTCGTCGCCCAGACATACTTCGCCAGCGCCACTATGGCGTTCGGCGTAAGCTGATGTATTTGAACACTGAATCTGCGCAGGACTTCGCTGACAAACCGGTGCGCAGGCAGGCGGAGTCCGGCGGCGAAGAACGCCTCGAAAACAACCAACTCGCCCTCCGGCTCGGGGACTTCCTCCGTCCCCGGAGCACGAGCGACTCCGCCGCCAAAGTAGCCCAACCGCTGCATATCTTCAATACGGCCTGACGTCATCCGTGACACACCGAATTCAACAGAGTCGCCGGCGCGCAACTCTTCCACCATCGCGTTACTCAACGTCTCCTCAGACGAGGCGGCGGCCGGCGGCGTGGCGGTGGTGGAAGAAGAAGAGGATGGCATGGCTACGTACCGTCGGCGGCGGCGGGCGGTTTGCTTCACTCGAGCCAGAACGACGGCGAGCAAAGGGAGCAGCGGAGGAAAAGGAGCAGCAAGACGGCGGGCGGCTAGGGTTTTACGGAGCGCGGAAAGCAGAATTCAAACAGCGCCGCCCCCGCCCCCTTTTATAGGCAGGGCGCGGCTCCTCGGGAAACCCACAACCCGACAGGCCGCGACGCTTCGGGAAACCCGCAATCCAACAGTACGCCGTCCATCAACGGTCACATCAAAAACCCCCGCGGAACCACTTCGAGCGAGGGCAGCGTCTCCGCCATCTAGCGACGTCTTCGGCACCAGGTGACTTTGTCGAACTGGTCCCTCGGAGGGCAAATGTTGGAGCGAAGGCAAAGACGCCACCCTTCGCTCGAGGCCTTCGCTGCAGCCGCTGGTCCGCCGGAGGCAAAGCGGGCAGGGACACCCTTCGCAGGACTCGGCGCTTTGACGAAGGCCTGCGGCGACGACCTCTCACGGCGCGGCCTCGTTCAGCCCCAAGGCCCACGTGTGATCCGGCCCATTGTAACGGGCCCCGCGTGGCCGCCTCTGTATTACGGGCCTGACTTGTAAAGGCAAACTTGTAATTACAGCTTGTAACCCTGCTTTATGGGAATATTCCGGGGATAAACTAGGCGTCTGAGGGCACATGCGTCCTTAACACAAGACGCTGGGCACTCAGACACCTATAAATACCCCCGCACAGTGCCCGTGAGAGGCTAGATCAACAGAGCTATTGCCCCCGTGCACGTAACCCTGTTGTCGCCATTGTTCACCCCCGTTGGCCCACTTGCAGCAGAGAGCAAGTTCCAACAGTCCGCGCCTGACCAGAGAGCACCGCTGCCTCGCGCCAGGTCGTGGACCGTCCGGCCCTGGGCCGCGGACCGTCCGCGCCTGACCAGAGAGCACCGCCGCTGGTTCTCTTGAGTAATTGACACCTCCAAAAAGGTGTCAACATACTTTTTGGCGACTCCGCTGGGGAAAACACATATAGACCTATCAAATCGGCCCTCAATGGCTGGTTCAAAGGATAGCTCTGAGGTTTCCACCAGCAATATCATCACACCGACATGGGAAGCCTTGCCGGCGGAAGAACAGCTCCTGTTCGAGGAGCGCCAGGAGCAGCTGATCCAAGAAGCAAAGGCGAAATTCCTGGCTGACTTCAAAGTGGACAGGAACAACAAAGTCGTTCGGCAATGGGCGACAGATCTAGCTTCGCTCCGACCTACTACGATTACCCCAAATGTAAGTAGCACCAACGAACTCCAATCTCTTAAAGCTTACATAGACGAACAGCGAGAACAGATGCAAAATATCATAGGGGTTATGCAAAACGATTGTAGGAGACTAGTACGTGCATTTGATAAATCTAGTGTAGCAAATTTTCCTTCACACGAGTTTGAATTAGGAGATAATACACGTAATACATCGGTTAGAGGTTGTCACAACCAGTCACAACCCCCTTATGGGATGCCGATGGACACGTACCCTGAGCAAACGCAAATCGGTAGTAAACCAGCCGATCTACACATGTCCGGACCGTCCGCTCGCGAGCGCGGACCGTCCGGGTCAGCCACAGCCGGGCCCATTTTTAATGAGTTACCTAGACACGCACCCGAGCCACCACATAGGGCACCGAATTTAAACTACCCAGTCGGACGGTCCGCATACAACGACGGACGGTCCGCACATAATTACGGACGGTCCGGGCCAATGTCCGGACAGTCCGCATATGACCTTTTTGAGGAAGATTGTTACTTGAATCCTCACCCATCCCAGCAACACTCCCAATCACAATATGCAATGCACCAGCCCATTAATTCAAGACCTAGAGCCCAGGAAAGCTTTCCGGCCCCACCTAGAAGGCCGGAAAGAAACGATCAAACATATGAGCCATATAGGGCAAATGGAAATGCACCACATAGCTCAAACCAATGGGGGGAACGACAACATACTAACATGCAACCAACCCCACCTATGTTTGACCAGAGAGCCGGTGGTCTTGCACTGGCTGCCGTTGACATAGTGAGGGAAGAAATAGCCGGGGCGTTCCGAGATAAGCTCGGAGTAAGCATGATCCCTGGGGGGCAATCATATCGGAAGCCTTATGACAGCCGATTTGATCACCACCCATACCCACAGGGAACCAGGATACCCGAGTTTGCAAAGTTTTCGGGTGACCAAGGAAAGAGCACGCGTGAGCACATAGGCCAGTTCCTAGCACAATTAGGAAAATTGGCCGACACTGAAGCATTCCGTGTGCGTTATTTTCATTATCCTTAACAGGGACTGCATTCACATGGTATGCCACGCTCCCTCCTAATTCCATTTTGTCATGGGGAGACTTAGAGCAAAAATTTCATGAACATTTCTTCTCTGGTGATTATGAGCTAGATTTAGTAGACTTAGTGACCCTACGACAAGAAAAGGATGAATCGGTTAGTGATTATATCCGGAGATTCCAGGATACGAGAAACCGATGCTTTCAAATTCATTTAACAGAAAAACAACTGGCGGGAATAGCCTTTGATGGATTGCGCTATTATTTAAAAGAGAGATTAGAAGGCATCCAGTTCTTTACTCTAGCACAATTACATCAGAGAGCTTCGGCTTGTGAAAGCCGAAGCAAAGAACTAGTCAGAACGGTTCATCATAATGTCCCTATAGTAGAACACAATCAAAGTAGTTCGGACGATGAACCAAAGAAAGTTTACACTGTCGAAATAGTTTGGCCCGAGCAGGCCAAATCTTCGGCTTGCTCCTCCTTGCAGTCAGTTCAAAAGGAACGACAGGAGGAGGTTAAGTTTACATTTAATGTCGGCAAATGTGATAAGATATTCGATGAATTACTAAAAAATGGTAACATTAAAATTGATTATATCGTTCCACCTGCCGACAAACTAAAGCGTCGCGCATACTGCAAGTGGCACAACTCATTTTCCCATGCCACTAATGATTGTAATGTGTTCCGACGACAAATTCAATCGGCCATTAACGAGGGACGATTGAAATTTCAGGAGGACACGGAGCCCTTCCCAATGAATGTGATCGACTTTAATGGCAAAAAGGTCCTAATTCGGCCCAACACAGCCGATAAGGGCAAAGACAAAAAAGTCATCATCGGCAACGCACGGGAGGCCGATGGAAACAACAAAATTTCTTGCAGAAAAGTGATGGCCGAGAAGACTCCTGATGGAGGGGAGACACTGAAGGTAACCATCACAAACTCCAGCGCTGAGGGGCAAGCACAAACAAGGGGATATGCGCGAGAACCCATACTACGCATCGCGGACGGTCCGGTGTCTAGGCGCGGACGGTCCGTAACATCACCGGACGGTCCGAAGCGTTCCGGCGGACGGTCCGGCAACGTCGAAGAGCCGTGGCGACCACGTACCTTCAAACCACGACGACCAGAAATAGGTACGTGGAAAACTAACACGTTCAAGGCAACTGGTCGGTTGGTAAAATCTAGCCCGACCTTTGATCAATTATTCTCTAAATATGTGAAAAAGAAGGCTGGCTCCAGCGACCGGCCACCAAAGGGACCTCGCTTACCCACCCAGGTGCGACGGCAGGTTAGGCCGATTGGACCACCACACCAATCGGAAAGGACGGGAGGTCATAATGTTCAATTAAGACCTAACATACCTGCATGGACACCTCCACCACCATATCTACCTATGCCATATTCATACACATACATACCTCCACCATACGTCCCAAATCAAATATGTGGCATGCCACCATACCCACTTAGGATGCCACAGTACCCCGCTTGGGGGGCACCCCAAACATCTGTATTCAATAGGTTGACACCTCTAGTACAAGACCGATTGAGAGCCCCTCAATCTGGTCCACAAGCACAGGCCCAGCAAGATTGTCGAACAATTCGGCCCCAAAGGCTGACTAATCCGGCAGGGGGGCATACAGCTACAATCTCCAATAGTAAGAAAAAGGGAGACGTCATTAAAATAGGAACGACAGATGTCGTCGTACAACAAAATAACGAAGGGCCAATGATTTTTGGTGAATCGGCCAACACAAACAAAAAAGAAAGTACGACTGTCAATAAAATAGCCGATCCAAAATACTCCATGCCCCGATGGTGCCCATCGGGATTGACACGATCGCAAAAGCGAAAATTACAGTGCCTTAGAGCAAAGGAGAATCAGGAGAAGGAGGCGGAAAAAAATATTCAATGACACACATCCGCAGTATCCGCCACCACAAAAGAGATGGAGACCAAAGGCCGTTGAGGAAAATCAAACGGCCATAAAGACAGAAAATAAAACAACAACTGTGCAGCTCTTTGCAGGTATAGCAGACAGTCCGGCTATAAAGACCGGACCAACCGTACAGGGCGCGGACCGTCCGACCCCTGAGGCCGACTCATCCGCAATAAACCATGACACCTGCAACGACGTGCCGACACCCATGGAGGAAGATGACCTGCAAGGAGAAGACCTGGTCGACTACGAAGCTACGCCAGAACACTTGGAAAATTAGGAAAAACTAGGTGACGGATTGGTCAGGATCAGTATGATGCTCGACGGTGTTGGGACCGACAGTTCGATCAAAGCTAAAGGGGTCACGTCCGAGACCAAGACCACTGCATACCATCCTAGTAAGTGGCAAGATGCCTAAGAAAACCGATGTGATAACATCGAGTTAGTTACTTTTGGTTCGCTCAGCTCCACCAAAAGGCAGGGGGGCATATGTTGAACACCAATTTGAGCGCGCGGACGGTCCGGCCCTGAGGCCGGACGGTCCGCGCCTGTGGGCCGGACGGTCCGCGCGTGCGCAGAACAGATTAGGGTTCCGAGTTTTGTGCTACGGTTGTTAGCTAAAATCATGGGATAAGCTCGGAAATTAGTTTGTAAAGGGTCCAGCCCCCCTCCTCTATAAATAGAGAGGTATACGGCCGATTTGTAATCATCAATCGAATCAATACAACTTCTATTTCGCATTTTACCTTAGGAGTAGTTCTAGTTTAGCCCTAGTTTAGCCTTCCAATCCCCAAATTCTCCGCCTCTTCTCGACTCTACGTCGATTAGAGGAGTCTAGGTCGGTCTACCCGAGCCTAGACACCACCTAGGATCTCTCCTCCCCGACGGGGTCCCTCCCGGGAGCGAGATCCAGGCGCCGCCGGCGATCCTCCGCCGCCCCTGCGCACGCGCGGAACGTCTGGCCCTAGGGCGCGGACCGTCCGGCCGTCAGGCAGGGAACCCGAGCTCCTGCACCAGGTCGCGGACCGTCCGGCCCTGCGCCGCGGACCGTCCGCGCCTGACCAGAGAGCACCGCCGCCTCGCGCCAGGTCGCGGACCGTCCGGCCCTGGGCCGCGGACCGTCCGCGCCTGACCAGAGAGCACCGCCGCTGGTTCTCTTGAGTAATTGACGCCTCCAAAAAGGTGTCAACAATTGGGCACTATGACAGTGTTTGGTTCCAAAGCCAATTAGGATAGAGTGGCTCATGAGAACGGCGAACGGCTTCATTCGGGAAATTTTGGAAAACTGGATGGTTCAACATTTAAACATAATTTTCTTTTTTAGAGTCACTCTGTTCTGCATAGAACGAATCCAAACAACAACAAATTAAGAGCGGAGCGACTCTGTCCAACCATACTTCGAAACCAAACACTATCTAAGATTATAGTCATGTAAACCATAAAATATGACCTCTTGTGTTACATGCACTGTTCAAATATCAACGCTTTCTCTTGTCCGATAACATATTCATCACATGTCATCTTCAAGTTTCTCCCATAACCTGACTAAATTTAACTTTCAGTAAAATAATTGGTTGATTACTTTTTGGATTTTCTTTGGGCTCTTGTTCGGTTGCGTGGGGATTGAGGAAGAATAAAATCCATTTCTATTCATTTTTTGATTAATAAGGGATTTAATCCCCTCCAATCTAGGGTACCGTTTGGTTCACGTATTGGTAACGTAACGGGCAATCAATAACGTTAATCATGTTTGTTTAAGTCTAACCGTAATCGGATACTACACTAGAAATGGATACCAGCCTATTTAAATTTGTTACCGCCGGTATTCAAATGTGAATAATTACCATTACCATTAACATTACATTTGTTGACCAAACGGCACCCTATTGTTAACGAAAACTCCTCGCCGTTCAAAACTGAATAGTAAGGGGGTTTTATTTAGCCCATTAGAAGTGTTAATGTGGGAAATTGATACCCTGGGTTTTTGATACCTCAGATATCTTCTCATTTGGCAAATGGCAAGTGAATTGAAGAGTGGTATAGCTGCAGTGTGAAGATCGGATTGTGATGGCTGGAATCCGTAGCGGGAAGGGATAATGTATATCGGATGTGACTGCATCCCAGATACCAAATCTATGGGATTTGAACTTAACTGCATCCCAGTCAAAATCTGCATTAGTGTGCTGATATTATTCTGTACGCAGTTAGCAGGAAAACAATTTCACCAGGAAACTACAAGACAGAATTCTCTCTTTTTATATCTCTTTGGTTAACCAATATAATTGTAGTTGTAGCTAGCAAGCAAGCATATTGCACTACTACAGATTTCATTTTTGTGACACGGTTTTTTTTTTCACCACCGGCCGGTTTACTAGAACCGGCGGGCGGAGGCGATAATGCTTCACAATAATCGGTTCAAAAGCCGGTGGGGCGTGTTGACACAAAAAAAACCAGCAATGAAAACCGTGGTGGTATTTATCATCACACTCTAAGGTCTTATTCGGTTACGTTATTATCAAAGAGGATTGAGGGAGACTAAATCATCTTCTATTTAATTTTAACTAGGGAGAAATTTAATCTACTCTAAATCCCTTCAATCCAGATACAACCGAACAAGCCCTAAACAATCGACAAACTAGTGCATGAGTTGTGTGTGTAACTGTGTATACACACAGCCTTGCATATAAACCAGAATTTTCTAAATGTACAGCTTAATTAGCTGTTACAGCAATTGGTTGTGGTGAAGCTACTGCATTTTCCACATGGCACAGGCCATGCATGGTGCATGCTTATGTCATATACAAATAATACAACAATGACTGGGAACTAATACCAGTATGGTACGGCCACAGCTCTTCGTGAAACGACACATGCGATGGAACCAATTCCGACCGGCCGGTTGATCGATCGATGGAGCCGGTTTCGTAGGAACCAGGGATCAATCCCCTCAGCAGCAAGCTTCAGAATAGCATCTCTGAATTGAAACAGGCAGCCAGTCAGGCAGGATCATCCATCGCCTCACTGACCTGCAGCAGCCTTATCTCTGTGTGGCACGGAATATATATATATCAGCCATCCATCCAACTTGCATCTGCATGCATGCATGCGCGCGGCGGCTTTTCTCAGCAGATTGAGCTGCCGCTGCTTTCTGAACCAGCAGCCCAGCCTAGCTGACCTTATCAGATATGAGGCGGCGTTGCGTCGCGTTGCGTTGCGATGCTACGAGCCGACGACGTCGCGTTGCAGTAATCTTCCCTTCCGTCCCTAGAAAACTCTTCCATCAGTGAGCTAAAAAGCTAGCTAGCAATGCAAGGCTAGAACAAAAAGATGCTCCTGTGACACAGCACAGTTGCTATCTACCTGTATGATGCTGCATGCAGGGGCATCTGAAGAAAGTCAGATATATATTATCTGATCTTTTCTCTCTTGTGTTTCTTTTCCAAATTTTTTTTAATACATGACGCAAACATCCGGCACAAGCATGGAGGATTGAATGTTTGGATAGAGAGATTCGTATCCCCTATATCTGCCTTGATAGTACTCGCCTGGAAAAGAAAGCATCAAAGGAGAGAGAGAGAGAGAGAAAGCTAGTGCTCCGTAGAGCAATCTCCATTGCTCTAGAATCCTTTGATTCTTCTTGGTTTGTTTGCTTAGTACTTGACTCCTCAAGTTCACAAGGGGTATTGTGGCTCCTGCCTGCAACTAGTTAGTTTGCCTCTAGGCCAGCCGATCAAGGGGTACTGTGACCATTTCATTCAAGCAAACAAAATTACAGAATTAAATTCGTCAGCAGTTCAATTCAACTGCAATCTGTTCTCAACCATAGTTCAAATTAAAAACTGGCCGAGACATACAAGAGTCAACTTTTAGTAAAAATGATTTTTGTAGTGCTCACTACCGGAAACAACTATTTTGTCGAGTGTCTAAAATTTTTTTGCCGAGTGCCCCATCGTTACCGAGAGTGCCGAGTGCGACGCTCGATAAAGAATTCTTTGCGGAGCGCCCGACAAAATGCACTCGGCAAAGTGCCGAACACTCGGTAAAGAGCTGGATTCCGGTACTGGCTTTCACCTTCTCTACGGAAATCTATATAGGCGTGTGAGGCATGGTACAATTCACATTGTCCTTGTGATTCTATACAATGTGCTTCACAAGGACGTCGTCCAGACCTAACCAAAGAGAGCTACACTGTTGTTATATGCCTTGACGTGCCGACACCTACGAGGATCTTATGCCTTGGTCTGTGCCATCCCATTTGATGTCCAAGTGGTCAACGAATTGGAGTTCAATTTTTTTCCCATAGGCATCACGCTCCTTAGCTCAAACCAAAACGAGACTCGCTTTAGCAGATCCTTACATATCAAAATCTATCCATGCAATGCAAACAATTTGAATTCCACTACGAACACGCATGGCAATTGGGACCAGTTGTTGCCTATAGTTCTATCCCATACGTACCTATGCGATGAGGTCCAAGAGGCTCTGACTCTATCATCCTTTCATCGTCGTCACCTTCAGAGAGAATCCCCTTTGGATGAGCTGTGTTGATATGGATGCTTCTTTCTTTCCATTGTTCTTTTTCAAGATGCATGATGTTTGTTTTTAGTGTAAAAGGCATGAAGTTTTCATAGCCACATTTTGTTTATAGAAGGTGTGTGTAAGAACTCTGAAAATCTCTCACAGCCAAAAAAAACCTAACTTCCAAAAACTTTTTTCAATACCTTGTATGGTGAATATATGCATACAAAATCAAACCTAAATACAATTGCATAACCTTAACTAGATGTGTGAGCATATGCAATAGCACAACATGTGAGTTGCTTCTTACTTGATTCTCTTGACTTTTTAATAAATGATTAATCAACTTTTGCAAACTAATTTGCTATGAATGTGAATGGCTAATAGCACTAGCATGGCTAACTCTATAGGGTTAACCTAGTGGACTACTAGCATACACGTATACAAGTATAGGTGCCAGAGAGAAGAAATAAAAAATAGGAAAAGGAATTATATAATTTAAAAGACAAATAGAAAGAGAAAAGCAGCTAGTTAGCATAGTAGCTAGAGCCTAGGTGGCTGATGCCACGTCTTGCGATCGACAAAATACTGTGGCTCGTCAGCTCCTCGGCTCGTGTCCAGCTCGACTCGGCTAGCTGACGCTACGCCTTGCGCTGAACAAAATATTGTAGCTCGTCAACTCGCTCGGCTTGTGTCTAGCTCGACTCAAATTGTTTTAGTTGTCACAAACCGAGCTAGAATTTAAGCTCAGTTTGTTAACGAGACAGCTCGAGCTAAACTCTATCTAGCTCGTTAGCTTGGACGAGCTAGCATTTATTAGTAAAACAAAGCATCCACTTGTGTTGGATGAACTAATAAACGATGAAATATATTAATTTGGTGTTGAATTGATGTGGTATGCAAAATTGTGAATATATTTACTCATTTTTAGTGTTAATTGGTCTAGAATTAATTATATTATTATATATATGTGCATTTTTTATTGTGGTTCACGAATTAAAATAAGTCATCTTGAGCTTGCAAACGAGCCGAGCCGAGTCGAGCTAGTTTTTAGCTCGATTAACTTAGACTTAGCCGAACCGAGCCGGGCTAGCTGTATATCCATCCCTATCCACGTCTGCCCTCACTCTCCTGCATGCATTGTCGCACGCCCTCCAGCTAGCCCAACTCTAGCAATATGCACAAATCTTATACATCTCTCTCGTAGTTTCATTAACTACAAAAGAGATATAGGTTTTATGAACAAATTTATTTTTATTTTATCGAATGTTCAAAATATAAATTGTACATCATTATACAAATTTGTAGTTGAAAACTTTTTCATTTGAATTAATTTACTGCTTTAAAATGTGATTTTTAAATTGTCTTTGCCTAGTGTTGAAAAAAACACTCAGCAAAAAAGTTCTTTGCCGAGTGTTATATTTTTGACACTCGGCAAAGAAACTCTTTGCCGAGTGTCAAAAAAACACTCGGCAAAGAAACTCTTTGTCGAGTATCAAAAATAAAACACTCGGCAAAGAGCTTCTTCGCCAAATGTTTTCTTTTATCGAGGGTTTTTTGCGTGGCACTCGACAAAAATGCTTCTTTACTGAGTGCCCGAAAAACACTCGGCAAAATATTTGGCACTCGGCAAATAGCCAAATTCCGGTAGTGTTACTTGATTCTCTTGACTTTTTAATAAATGATTAATCAACTTTTGCAAACTAAGTTGCTATGAATGTGAATGGCTAATAGCACTAGCATGGCTCACTCTATAGGGTTAACCTAGTGGACTTACTAGCATGCATATATACACGTATACAAGTATATGTGCTAGAGAGAAGAAATAAAAAATAGGAAAAGGAATTATATAATTTAAAAGACAAATAGAAAGAGAAAAGCAGCTAGTTAGCAGAGTAGCTAGCCTAGGTGGCTGATGACGTGTCTTGCGCTCGACAAAATACTGTGGCTCATCAATTCGCTCTGCTCGTGTCTAGCTTGACTCGGCTCGTTGACGTCGCGCCTTGCGCTGGACAAAATATTGTGGCTCGTCAACTCGCTTGGCTTGTGTCAAGCTCGACTCAAATCGTTTTAGTTGTCACAAACTGAGCTGAAATTTAAGCTCAGTTTGTTAACGAGACAGCTCGAGCTAAACTCGATCCAGCTCGTTAGCTTGGAGGAGCTAGCATTTATTAGTAAAACAAAGCCTCCACTTGTGTTGGATGAACTACTAAACGTTGAAATATATTAATTTGGTGTTGAATTGATGTGGTATGCGAAATTGTGAATATATTTACTCATTTTTAGTGTTAATTGTCTAGAATTAATTAGCAATTGATTATATTATTATATATATGTGTATTTTTTATTGTGGTTCACGAATTAAAATAAGTCATCTTAAGCTTGCAAACGAGCCGAACCGACCTAAGCTAGTTGTTTAGCTCGATTCACTTAAACTTAGTCGAACCGAGTCGAGCTAGCTCTCTATCCACGTCTGCCCTCACTTTCCCGCGTGCATTGTCGCACAGCCCTCCAGCTAGCCCAACTCGTGCCTCGCGCCCCCCACGTAATGGCAGCTGAAGGCGCCACACCTGAATGCACCACCTAGGGCCAGAAGCGTCTGCACCACGCCACACGAATCCAAGAGCGGCCCAACCACCAAGGGGCTTTCGTCTGACGAGTATTGGTTGCTTTAGAATTATAGTAATATAATGCTGCAAACGTCAGTACCGATTTTAATTGGTATATCCATGAGGCATTGGTAACTGTTGAGATGCCCTTAAACAGTACTAACTACTAATATTAAATCATTAGTATCCATTGAACACAACAAGTAAGCATTATTGGTGTATTCAAACGGTACTAATGACTTGTTGGAGACACCAACCGATACTAATGTGTTTTGTAAAATATCTTCCTCCGTGGAGAGGAGTTTTCTTGGCGGCACCATAAGCTTTAAGGAAAGTATGTGATGCTTAACTTTTTTTTCTAAAAAATATTAAGTTTTCACTCATTTAAGTGTATAAATGTAAGCAAATTTATCCTCTCTCATGTAGCATGGTTGAAATAGTTACTTTCTTTGTTTAGATATTTTAAATTATATGGTTGGTTGTATTTGGATCTAAATCAATCTCTAAAGAAATATTATGTAGATTACCGAGGGGGCGTAGAAAATATAGGTTTAATGTATCGTATGATGAAGACTATATAATATTTTTTTGTTTTATCTAGATATTTTAAATTGCATGGTTTGTTTCTAGATCTAGATTTTTAAATTTAGCGAGTTCATCCTCTCATATGAGCATCTCTATAGATGTAATGTATTATTTTAAGTAGATACATATACTATAGTGATTTTCTATTAGACCTTATATCGTTTGAGCTATAATATGTACAGATGTAACATAATTTAGGGGAAAATAGCAATTTTAAGGTTGTATTTACGTTCAAATCAATCGCTAAATAATTATTCTATAGATAATTTGAAGGATTGAAGAAGTGATTAGAGGAGAGTGGATGGGGGCCAATAGAAATCCTTGTATTGCAGCACTCTTGGCTTGATTCCCAAAGTTCAACCCAACACCTAAAGACACAAAAAACTCCAAAAGGGTCAAATCAAGAGCACATTAATCACTTGTTGATTAGATGATCCAAACGTTCATGGGATGATTATAAATCCACTAAACCAAAAAGAATTTGATTTGAACAGTAAAAAGTTAGAGTAAAGACCAAAAAGGAGACCCTTAGAGCAGCGCGACAGTGTCGGCCAAAAATCTGACAGTGACACGCGTGGAGTGGTAGTGTCGTGTGACAAAATTTGCTCTGATTGCCTCCAAATTTTGTAGACAACAAGAATAGAAGAAGGAGAAATGACTTGATAAGTTTGAGCACCAAAATATGAAAACATCTAACCTATATCAAAAAACTCAAACCAAATTGAGGTTTTGTCAAAAGTGCAAATATGTAGAAAACTAGTCCCTGAATTGGATCAACTCATACCAAAGGTTGCAATGATTCTACGAGTGTTTTTAAACCAAAGATCAAACCCAAGACACATCCTAAAATTGCAAAGCCAAGAATTAACTCAAAAACTCAATCAAAAGAGTAAGGATGAGAGGAAGCAACTCAAGAACAAAAACCAATTAGATTTTGACTCAAATTAAAAACCCAAAGGTAAAGTGTGGAGATTCGTCCTCTGGCTCAAGGAACCAATCGTTGAACTCTGTGTCCTTAAGATGTCCTCAGCGGTGATGTGCAAGGGGGCCTCCTCAGGTAGTGAAGGGGGTGGAAAAACTCTAGTGTTGGTGCAAATGTGTCCTATGGTACTCTTCCTGCTGGCGGTCACACGGGTACATGCCATCTAGAAACAAAGCAAGAGTATATCAACTTAGTTTCTATTGGGTAAGAATAGCATAAGTTTTTACCTTAAAGGGGAGACTAAGTTTGAACAAAATAGGGTTAAGGTCAACTAGTTCTACTTTAGGCTTCCGTCAGTCAACAGGGCTTTGATACCACTTCTACCACACTCAATTTTAAGGACAAAATTGAATGTCCACTATACATGTAATCAGTATAATAATCACATGTATAGCGACATCATATAGTGGATTATATCAAAACATATTGCTTTATTAATACGAAACAAGCATTTATTACAACTGAAAGTCGCCTAGAGGGGATGAATAGGCAAAACCTGTAAATTATAAACTTTGAACACAAACTTCACCTGGGGTTAGGATTACAAACAAATTATAATGAATACGAAGTGCGGAAGAGAGTTCTTCTTGCTGTGATTTGCTCAATCAACGTGGATAACTTTGGGAGCAAACTCAAAAGATTGTGAGCAAGAGAACTTTAGAGAGAGGAGAGAGGAAGAATAAAATTGCAAGTTAATGATCAACACAAATTAATACAATGATTTGTTTCCCGGGGTTCGGTTCCAATGAACCTACTCCCCGTTGAGGAGGCCATGGAGGCCAGGTCTTTTTCAACCCTTTTCCTCTCTCAAACGATCACTCAGACCGTTTGAGTGCTTCTTCTTAATCTCAAGGATCACTAAGACCCCGCAAGGAACACCACACACTTAGGTGTCTCTTGCTAGCTTTACAAGTCACTAGAGTTTAGTAGGAGGTGAATAAAGCACGATTAAAAGCCAAGCAACAAGAGCAACAAATGAAACACGAATCACACTCTCTCAAGTCACTAATCATTATTGATCACTTGCTCAATTGCGGCACTTGGAGAGGGTTGGAAGCTTTGGATGTGTCTTGGAATGAATTCCTTGCTCTTGTATTGAATGTGTATGAGTGGAGTGCTTGGATGGATTGAATGGAGGTGGTTGGAGTTGTATTTATAGCTACCAACCACTTCCTAGCTGTTGCCCTCTTTCGGCCGACCACGGACGGTCCGCCCCTGCACATCAACGGCTGAAATCGCAACGATAAGTAGTAACGACTATATCAATGGCTATAAGTGCATTAAATGTGTCATCAGATGTCAGACGGTGCAGTCGTGGACAGTCCGGCCGTGCACACCGGACGATCCGCGAGCACGCTAAAAATGCATTTTACCGAACCCGTCACCTTCGGGTTTTTTTGGTTTTTGAACGGTCGGACGGTCCGCGCCTGTGACAGGACGGTTCGCGCTTGGTCTCGGACTGTGATCGCTTCTCCTTCGGAAAGTCTGTAGTGTAAACTCATGTTTTTGCAGTGTTCCTGTTCGAGGCCCACCCTGGTGTCATGGACGGTCTACCGCAAGGGCCCGGACGGTCCGCGCTCAGGAGAAATTCCAAAATACTTCTCCTGTCCGAAATAATCTACATTATTCTGAATAGTTTAATTAGTATTGATGTATATGAACTTTATGCACCTGAGAAATGATCACTAGGCAAACTAGTTAGTCCATAAGATTTGTGATGGTCGTCAAACACCAAAATCGATTATAGGAATTAGTTGAGGCCATTTCCCTTTCAACAACACCTATATTAAATCAATCCACTTATAGACCCTCCACGGTCGACTGGTAGATCGTAGGCCTAAAACTCCTATACCCAAGATGTAACGCCCTGAATTTGGGGGTGGAATTTTTTCTTCTTTTCTCTCACCAAATTCGGGCGTTACTCTCTTTTCTCTTTCCCCGTTTGCTCCTTCTCCCCAATTTCAAACCAGTATAGCGACAGGTGTCCGTGTCATGTATAAACCAAAACCTAAGTGTCATGGGTGTTGCATCATGCCGAAGCACATTTCTTTGTCTGATGTTGAGTGTTCGTCTCGTTCCGTTCCGGATTTCGATTCGCGATTTAATTCCGTTTAGTGGTCCGCGCTCGTCGTGGGTTTTCGATCCGCGAAGTGGCCCGGCCCAACCTAGTCCAGCCCAGCCCAACCGGCCCGGCCCGCCCCGGCCTGCGCGCCCCAGGCGCCCAACCCCCCCCCCCCCATGCGCTCCCCCTCCCCTCTCCCTCTCTCATTTGGATCTCCCGCGCAACAACCTCTCCTCTCCCTCTTCCACCTCTCTCTCCCCGTGGTGCCCTAGGATTTGGAGACGGCGATCACCGGATTTTGGACCCCGAGGTGAGCTCCCCTCCCCTCCCCTTCTCCTCTCTCTCTCTCTCCCTCTCCCTCCTCTTCTTCCCCCCGCGCGCGCCCTCCCTCTCCCCCTGCCCGCGCGCGACCCCGTCCCCGCCCCTGCCCAGCGCGGCGGCGCCCGACCCCGACCCCGACCCCACCCCGGCCCGCGGCGGCGCCCCTGCCCGCCCCTCCCCACTCGTCCGCGGCGGCACTCGGCCCCGCCCGGCTGCCCTCCCCGGCGGCGCTCGCCCGCCCGCCCCCTCCCGCGGCGGCGCTCGGCGCCCGTCCCCGGCCTCCCCTCGCGCGGCCCCTCCCCCTCCCTCCCCCGCGGCGCTCGGCCCCCGCTCGGCCCCGCGCGGCGCTCCCCGCCCGTCCCGGCCCCGCGGCGGCGCCCGCCCGTCCCGGCCCCGTGGCGGCGCCCGCCCGCCCCCGCTCCTCCCCTGCTCGCGCGCAGCGCGGCCCCGGCGCGCCCCGGCGTGGCCCGGCGCGGCCCCGGTGGCCCCTGCTCGCCGGCGCGACCCCGGCGCGGCCTCCGGCCCCCGGCGTGTCCCCGGTGCGGCCCTGGCCGGTTCAACCGCCCCCCTGGCCGGTTCAACCGCCCTGGCCCCGGCTCGGCCGCCCGTTCCCCCGTCCCGGCCTCGCCCGACCGTATCTTCGCTCGCCCGCGCTCGCGGTGATTATTTGTTAATTAGCGTGTTGCGTCGTGCGCTTCGTCGCGCGACGATCCATTTTTGTTTCAGGTTGTTTAAGGTGTAACGCCGCGTGTGTATTCACGCGACGTTCCACTTTGGACTCAGTTTAGCCGACGTATGCCGTCGTGCGCTTCGTCGCGCGACGCTTAACGTCTCCTCTTAACTAAGGCGAAGTGTCTCGTTGCGTGCTCGGTCGTGCGACGAGTCGTTAACTTCTTAATTTGTTTTAGAGAGCTTTGTCGCGCGTCTCGCCGCGCGACCATCTTTTTATTTATCTCCACCTGCTTATAATAATTAGACATGAAACATGACTTTACTTTACGCTAAACATAGTGTCTACATTAAATTTCCTTCCATTAAGCGAGTGGTTAATTTATAATCATGTAACGTGATCGTTTCTCGACTGTCTTTTCCTCTTTCTCTCTTAACCGTACTCGCGAGCCCGCGTGGAACGTCTGTTTACTTATTGCATTCTATTGTATGGTGTACTGTTCTTTTGTATTAAATATGTGGATGTATGTATGTTTGCGCTCGCATAGAGAACGATCCGGTTGAGGAGCCCGAGGAACTCGCAGGAGAAGCCCCTGAGCAGCAGTCGGTTGGTGGAGGCAAGTGTCCCTTGACCTATCTATGTCCTATTCATTATTTAATTCACCTCTCGCTTTACACAATTATGCCTAAGGATTGACTAGCTTTTGTTATCCCTATCCTTGCTTACCTATTTGGGTTGGATTATTATTGTTTAGCTTTATGCTATTGCTTAACTCTAATCAATGAACATGATGAGATTATCTATGATACGCTGTTTTCCCTTCTCTTATTATGATGTTATACTTGTGGTCATCAAGGGGGCTCGAGCGGTTTCTCGAGTGCCTCTCCGTAAGGACCTGTTCTATGGATGACCGCCCGGGAAAACAGTGCAACCATAAGGGTGGAATGGGGTGCCCTTAGCTGAATAATTAGAGGATCCGGGGTGTAGTTCACTTAGCCGTCGTGCCGTCAATGGGGCTCGGTGTATGCGGCTCGCTCTGCCAAGTTTGGGTTCGCCCCTTGGGGAGGAGTGCGGTGCATTTAGGAAACCTAACGGGTGGCTACAGCCCCGGGGAATCTTTGTAAAGGCTACGTAGTGATGCCCTGCTGGGTCACCTTGGTAGTGATCAATGGAGAGTCATGATCTCCGGGCAGAATGGGAATCACGGCTTGTGGGTACAGTGCACAACCTCTGTAGAGTGTTTGAAAACTGATATATCAGCCGTGCTCGCGGTTATGAGCGGCCAAGGGAGCTCCAGTGATTAGTGGTACTTGATCAGAGATACTTTGGTTTACAGGTGGTTATGAGATCGATGATTTTGGTTATGACTATGGTGCTGGTAAGTGGTATTCTTTCCGTTTGGAAAGGGTACAACGGGTTAATAACTTGGGTTAATGCTAAAACTTGGCTTTCTACTAGTAAGTAATAATCTGACCAACTAAAAGCAACTGCTTGACTTATCCCCACATAAAGCTAGTCCACTACAGCTAAACAGGATACTTGCTGAGTATGTTGATGTGTACTAACCCTTGCTCTACACACCAAACCCCCCCCATCCCCAGGTTGTCAGCATTGCAACCACTGCTCATGAGAAGATGAAGCTGTGGAAGGAGACTTCCAGGAGTTCCAAGACTACGACGAGTTCTAGGCGTGGGTTAGCGGCAACCCCCAGTCGGCTGCCTGTGAAGGCCGCGGTTATCTACGTTTCTTTTCTGCACTTTGATTTATTGTAAGAACTATATGGACGTCTCAGACGTATGATGTAATCGACTATTTCCCTTCTTAATACTATTTTGAGCACCGTGTGATGATGTCCATGTTATGTAACTGCTGTGTACGTGAATAACTGATCCTGGCACGTACATGGTTCGCATTCGGTTTGCCTTCTAAAACCGGGTGTGACATAAGTGGTATCAAAGCCGTGCTGACTGTAGGACCGCTAACCTAGAATAGAATGGTCGTTCTAAGGACTATAGACCTCTGTCTCTGCCTTTGATATCCCTTCAAAAGTTGGTCATACCGACCAAACCTATGTTCTACTATATATTATACCTTGCTGAAAATCATGTTTTATCCTAATCCTTCATTTACTTATGATTCATTATTTGCTGGTCATATTGATTCTGTTCTCACCCTTTTGCTTGCGATGTCTTTTGTAGATGGCTCGACTTAGACACACTGCACGAAAGTCAGTCATCCCCTTCTTACCCTCCCGCCTTGCTGAGCGTCCGCTTCGCCGTCCCGTGGCCGGACAGTCTAGCCACTTGGAGAGACTGCACCACCGCCTGCGTGAGGACCAGGAGCGTCGACGACAGGAGCAGCAGGGCTCTTCCTTCTCGCTCCAACAGGAGATAGAGTCTGTGAGGAGCTGCTCCCCTGTGCTTCCTCTGGAGGCGCCCCCTGCACCACCACTGGGCGTCCCAGCTTCTGGAGTAGCTGCTGGAGGAGACCCAGACGACGGAGGTGGCGACGACAGCTCGAGCCACGACACCGACTTCTCTGCTAACCTTGAGCCGGAAGGATGGGTTGCTCGACCCATCACTCGCGACGCTGCTCGCGGGTGTCACTTCCACGATGCGCTCGACACCCTGCTACGTCGGGCATTTAACCGGCATACTTGGTCCGTCGAGTATCGCTGTGTGGTCTACCAGCACAGTCGCGGGGTCTACCCGGACCGCTGGGAGGCAACCTGCTTGGTGCGCTGCCCGGAGAACAGTCTCCAGGGTGCGGAGGCCTGCTCAGAGCACTATTCTATCTCTGAGCGGGACTCAGCTGAGGCAGCCATGCAAGATGCTGCACGGCGTGCGCTTTCGCACTACTGCTCGGTTTTCGGTGGGGCAGCTGACGGTCTTGACCTAAAGTATTACCCCCGCCGCCCATCTGGCAGCACAGGAGGCGCGATTGTCTCACCTGTCGGTGAGGGCAATCCTAGGTTGAGCAGCACAGTCAACCTAGCCGCCGTGCTAAACACGGAGCTGGACCATGCATTAGACGAGCTGAGTAGGGCTCGTGCTGAGATCGCCCTGTTGCGGGCTGAGCGCGCGGAACGTCGTCACCTGGATGATGGTTCCCCCGCTCCCGTCGGGACTCAGCACCCGTACCGCTCACCTCAGCGTGGACACCAGTCTTATGGCAATCCCGACTGCAAGACCAAGATAACTCTAGAACCATAGATCGTTAGAGTTGGATCTCGTAATTAATACGAAATATATACATAGAAGCTTCAGTCTTAGCGTTAGTCTCGGTCTTAGTTAGTCTTAGTTAGACAGGGTAGTTTGCTATATCCTGTGCATTTATGTTTGTCATGATGAACTATGTTTGGTTTGGATCTTTGTAATGACTGTCACCAGAGTGTGGGTATCCCCTGCATTTTGGTTTACCTATTATGTTAATAGAGTTAGTTATATAGTTGGGAAACCCTTTATTCCACTTTCCTCTTTATCTGAGAAGCTATGTGGTCTGTGTTGGAGATCAGTGAAGATGCTCATCTGTTCAGTGCTGTTGAAGAACTCTATTCTCTTTTCTTATGCTGCAAGATTTGCCAGATCAGTTCTGATGTGTGGTTGCATTCTGCAGATGTCAGAGAACAGGCGCAGAGGAGGAAGGTGTGCTCAGCAGGAGCGAGCCGCTCAACAGGATGAGGTGCCTCAGCAGCAGCACCTGCCGCCCCCGCCCCCGATGTCCATCGAGCAGATGTTTCTGATGCAGACTCAGGCAGTTCAAGCTATCGGTCAGACTTTGGCCGCCATTCAGTAGCAGCAGCAGCAGCAGGCCCCACCTCAGCCTCAGATGCCTCAGATGCCCAGAGACAAGCGTGCTGAATTCATGAGAGGTCATCCACCAACGTTCGCTCATTCTTCTGACCCCATGGATGCTGAAGACTGGCTGCGCACTGTGGAGCGGGAGTTGCATACCGCTCAGTGTGATGACAGGGAGAAGGTCCTGTATGGTCCCTGTCTGTTGAGAGGAGCAGCCCAGTCATGGTGGGAGTCTTACCTCGCCACCCATGCCCATCCTGACGCCATCACCTGGGAAGAGTTCAGAGGGAGCTTTCGTCAGTACCATGTTCCTGCAGGTCTGATGACTGTGAAAAAGGAGGAGTTCCTGGCTCTCAAGCAAGGGCCATTGTCTGTCAGTGAGTACCGGGACAGGTTTCTGCAATTGTCTCGCTATGCTCCTGAAGATGTCAACACCTACGCCAAGCGACAGTACCGTTTCCTGAGAGGCTTGGTTGACCCTCTGCAGTACCAACTGATGAATCACACCTTCCCGACATTCCAGCACCTGATTGACATGGCAATCATGACAGAAAGAAAGCGTAAGGAGATGGAGGATCGTAAGCGCAAGATCAGTGGACCCCAGCCTGGAAGCAGCAATCGTCCTCGTTTCTCAGGCAATCAACCTCAGCAGTTCAGGCAGAACCAGCATCCACCTCAGCAGTATCAGCAGTTTCAAAGGCAGTATCCTCAGCACCAGTACCAGAACCATCAGAGCAATCAGTCAGGAGGTCAATTTCAGAGGCAGAATCAGCAAGCACCTCGTCTTCCTGCCCCAGCAACCCAGCAGAACAATCAAGCAGCACCAGCTCAGGTTGGAAACAGAGCATGTTTCCACTGTGGAGAGCAAGGCCACTGGGTGATGCAATGTCCGAAGAAGGCAGCCCAGCAGCAGTCAGGCCCCAATGTCCCAGCAAAGCAGAATGTGCCTCAGCCTGGAGCAGGCAATCGCTCTCAGCCGCGCTACAATCATGGAAGATTGAACCACTTGGAGGCTGAAGCAGTTCAGGAGACCCCCGGCATGATAGTAGGTATGTTCCCAGTCGACTACCATATTGCAGAAGTGTTATTTGATACTGGAGCAACGCATTCTTTTATTATTGCATCATGGGTAGAAGCACATAATCTTCCAATTACTACCATGTCAACCCCCATTCAAATTGACTCAGCCGGTGGTAGAATTCGAGCCGATAGCATTTGTTTGAATATAAGTGTGGAAATAAGGGGGATAGCGTTTCCCGCCAACCTTATAGTAATGGGTACTCAGGGAATAGATGTCATCCTAGGGATGAATTGGCTAGATAAGTACCAGGCAGTTATCAGTTGTGATAAGAGGACAATCAAGTTGGTGTCCCCACTAGGAGAGGAAGTGGTGACCGAGTTAGTCCCGCCTGAGCCAAAGAAAGGAAGTTGTTATCAGATAGCTGTTGATAGCAGGGAAGCAGACCCAATTGAGAGGATCAAGGTTGTGTCCGAGTTCCCAGATGTGTTTCTAAAGGACTTACCGGGTATGCCACCAGAGCGGAAAGTTGAGTTTGCTATAGAGCTTCTTCCTGGAACCGCCCCCATCTTTAAGAGAGCCTACAGAATATCTGGACCAGAGTTGGTTGAGCTTAAGAAACAGATTGATGAGCTGTCAGAGAAAGGTTACATCCGGCCAAGCACCTTGCCTTGGGCCGCCCCTGTCCTATTTGTGGAGAAGAAAGATGGCAGAGGCAAAGATTTTCGAGAAGATGCAGAAGGCGTGATATGGTTCAAAGACCGCTTATGTGTTCCCAATGTCCAGTCCATTCGGGAATTGATTCTTAAGGAAGCTCATGAGACAGCCTATTCGATTCACCCTGGCAGTGAAAAGATGTATCAGGATCTGAAGAAGAAATTCTGGTGGTACGGAATGAAGAGGGAAATCGCAGAGCATGTGGCTATGTGCGACAGTTGCCGAAGAATTAAGGCAGAGCACCAGAGACCTGCTGGACTGTTGCAACCGTTGCAGATCCCTCAGTGGAAATGGGATGAAATTGGCATGGATTTCATAGTCGGATTGCCTCGCACTCGAGCCGGCTACGATTCCATTTGGGTAGTGGTGGACCGCTTGACCAAGTCAGCCCACTTCATACCTGTCAAGACCAACTACAGCAATGCAGTATTGGCAGAATTGTATATGTCTCGAATCGTTTGTCTTCATGGTGTGCCAAAGAAGATAGTGTCAGATAGAGGAACGCAGTTCACCTCTCATTTCTGGCAGCAGTTGCATGAAGCTTTGGGCACGCATCTGAATTTCAGTTCAGCTTATCATCCGCAGACAGATGGCCAGACCGAAAGGACCAACCAGATTCTTGAAGACATGTTGAGAGCCTGTGCGTTGCAAGATCAGTCCGGATGGGATAAGAGATTGCCTTATGCGGAGTTTTCCTATAACAACAGTTACCAGGCCAGTTTGAAGATGTCACCATTTCAGGCGCTTTATGGAAGGAGTTGTAGAACTCCGTTGCAATGGGATCAGCCTGGAGAAAAGCAAGTGTTTGGGCCAGATATTTTGCTTGAAGCCGAAGAGAACATCAAGATGGTCCGAGAGAATCTGAAGATAGCGCAATCGAGGCAGCGAAGCTATGCAGACACAAGAAGAAGAGAGCTGAGTTTCGAAGTCGGAGACTTTGTCTATCTGAAAGTGTCACCGATCAGAGGAGTCAGAAGATTCGGAGTGAAAGGCAAGCTAGCACCCCGCTATGTTGGCCCGTATCAGATTCTTGCAAGACATGGAGAAGTGGCCTATCAGCTCAGTTTGCCAGAGAATTTGTCCGCTGTGCATGATGTCTTTCATGTGTCTCAGTTGAAGAAGTGCTTGCGTGTGCCAGAAGAGCAGTTGCCAGTGGAAGGTCTTGAAGTCCAGGAGGACTTGACCTACGTTGAGAAGCCAGTGCAGATCCTTGAGGTTGCAGACAGAGTCACCCGAAGGAAGACCATCAGAATGTGCAAAGTCAAATGGAATCGTCACTCTGAGGAAGAAGCAACCTGGGAGCGTGAAGATGATCTGATGGCTAAATACCCTGAGCTCTTTGCTAGCCAACCCTGAATCTCGAGGGCGAGATTCTTTTAAGGGGGATAGGTTTGTAACGCCCTGAATTTGGGGGTGGAATTTTTTCTTCTTTTCTCTCACCAAATTCGGGCGTTACTCTCTTTTCTCTTTCCCCGTTTGCTCCTTCTCCCCAATTTCAAACCAGTATAGCGACAGGTGTCCGTGTCATGTATAAACCAAAATCTAAGTGTCATGGGTGTTGCATCATGCCGAAGCACATTTCTTTGTCTGATGTTGAGTGTTCGTCTCGTTCCGTTCCGGATTTCGATTCGCGATTTAATTCCGTTTAGTGGTCCGCGCTCGTCGTGGGTTTTCGATCCGCGAAGTGGCCCGGCCCAACCTAGTCCAGCCCAGCCCAACCGGCCCGGCCCGCCCCGGCCTGCGCGCCCCTGGCGCCCAACCCCCCCCCCCATGCGCCCCCCTCCCCTCTCCCTCTCTCATTTGGATCTCCTGCGCAACAACCTCTCTTCTCCCTCTTCCACCTCTCTCTCCCTGTGGTGCCCTAGGATTTGGAGACGGCGATCACCGGATTTTGGACCCCGAGGTGAGCTCCCCTCCCCTTCTCCTCTCTCTCTCTCTCTCTCCCTCTCCCTCCTCTTCTTCCCCCCGCGCGTGCCCTCCCTCTCCCCCTGCCCGCGCGCGACCCCGTCCCCGCCCCTGCCCGGCGCGGCGGCGCCCGACCCCGACCCCACCCCGGCCCGCGGCGGCGCCCCTGCCCGCCCCTCCCCGCTCGCCCGAGGCGGCGCTCGCCCGCCCGCCCCCTCCCGCGGCGGCGCTCGGCGCCCGTCCCCGGCCTCCCCTCGCGCGGCCCCTCCCCCTCCCTCCCCGACGGCGCTCGCCCGCCCGGCTTCCCTCCCCGGCGGCGCTCGGCCCCCGCTCGGCCCCGCGCGGCGCTCCCCGCCCGTCCCGGCCCCGCGGTGGCGCCCGCCCGTCCCGGCCCCGTGGCGGCGCCCGCCCGCCCCCGCTCCTCCCCTGCTCGCGCGTAGCGAGGCCCCGGCGCGCCCCCGGCGTGGCCCGGCGCGGCCCCGGTGGCCCCTGCTCGCCGGCGCGACCCCGGCGCGGCCTCCGGCCCCCGGCGTGTCCCCGGTGCGGCCCTGGCCGGTTCAACCGCCCCCCTGGCCGGTTCAACCGCCCCGGCCCCGGCTCGGCCGCCCGTTCCCCCGTCCCGGCCTCGCCCGACCGTATCTTCGCTCGCCCGCGCTCGCGGTGATTATTTGTTAATTAGCGTGTTGCGTCGCGCACTTCGCCGCGCGACGGATTTGTCTAAATTCAGATTCTATCTTGTGTTGCGTCGTGCGCTTTGTCGCGCGACGATCCATTTTTGTTTCAGGTTGTTTAAGGTGTAACGCCGCGTGTGTATTCACGCGACGTTCCACTTTGGACTCAGTTTAGCCGACGTATGCCGTCGTGCGCTTCGTCGCGCGACACTTAACGTCTCCTCTTAACTAAGGCGAAGTGTCTCGTTGCGTGCTCGGTCGTGCGACGAGTCGTTAACTTCTTAATTTGTTTTAGAGAGCTTTGTCGCGCGTCTCGCCGCGCGACCATCTTTTTATTTATCTCCACCTGCTTATAATAATTAGACATGAAACATGACTTTACTTTACGCTAAACATAGTGTCTACATTAAATTTCCTTCCATTAAGCGAGTGGTTAATTTATAATCATGTAACGTGATCGTTTCTCGACTGTCTTTTCCTCTTTCTCTCTTAACCGTACTCGCGAGCCCGCGTGGAACGTCTGTTTACTTATTGCATTCTATTGTATGGTGTACTGTTCTTTTGTATTAAATATGTGGATGTATGTATGTTTGCGCTCGCATAGAGAACGATCCGGTTGAGGAGCCCGAGGAACTCGCAGGAGAAGCCCCTGAGCAGCAGTCGGTTGGTGGAGGCAAGTGTCCCTTGACCTATCTATGTCCTATTCATTATTTAATTCACCTCCCGCTTTACACAATTATGCCTAAGGATTGACTAGCTTTTGTTATCCCTATCCTTGCTTACCTATTTGGGTTGGATTATTATTGTTTAGCTTTATGCTATTGCTTAACTCTAATCAATGAACATGATGAGATTATCTATGATACGTTGTTTTCCCTTCTCTTATTATGATGTTATACTTGTGGTCATCAAGGGGGCTCGAGCGGTTTCTCGAGTGCCTCTCCTTAAGGACCTGTTCTATGGATGACCGCTCGGGAAAACAGTGCAACCATAAGGGTGGAATGGGGTGCCCTTAGCTGAATAATTAGAGGATCCGGGGTGTAGTTCACTTAGCCGTCGTGCCGTCAATGGGACTCGGTGTATGCGGCTCGCTCTGCCAAGTTTGGGTTCGCCCCTTGGGGAGGAGTGCGGTGCATTTAGGAAACCTAACGGGTGGCTACAGCCCCGGGGAATCTTTGTAAAGGCTACGTAGTGATGCCCTGCTGGGTCACCTTGGTAGTGATCAATGGAGAGTCATGATCTCCGGGCAGAATGGGAATCACGGCTTATGGGTAAAGTGCACAACCTCTGCAGAGTGTTTGAAAACTGATATATCAGCCATGCTCGCGGTTATGAGCGGCCAAGGGAGCTCCAGTGATTAGTGGTACTTGATCAGAGATACTTTGGTTTACAGGTGGTTATGAGATCGATGATTTTGGTTATGACTATGGTGCTGGTAAGTGGTATTCTTTCCGTTTGGAAAGGGTACAACGGGTTAATAACTTGGGTTAATGCTAAAACTTGGCTTTCTACTAGTAAGTAATAATCTGACCAACTAAAAGCAACTGCTTGACTTATCCCCACATAAAGCTAGTCCACTACAGCTAAACAGGATACTTGCTGAGTATGTTGATGTGTACTAACCCTTGCTCTACACACCAAACCCCCCCCATCCCCAGGTTGTCAGCATTGCAACCACTGCTCATGAGAAGATGAAGCTGTGGAAGGAGACTTCCAGGAGTTCCAAGACTACGACGAGTTCTAGGCGTGGGTTAGCGGCAACCCCCAGTCGGCTGCCTGTGAAGGCCGCGGTTATCTACGTTTCTTTTCTGCACTTTGATTTATTGTAAGAACTATATGGACGTCTCAGACGTATGATGTAATCGACTATTTCCCTTCTTAATACTATTTTGAGCACCGTGTGATGATGTCCATGTTATGTAACTGCTGTGTACGTGAATAACTGATCCTGGCACGTACATGGTTCGCATTCGGTTTGCCTTCTAAAACCGGGTGTGACACAAGAGTTCCAAGACTAGCTATATAGTGGGCTAGCTTCAGTGGTTGCTTTTAGTTGGTCAAGTTGTATTTGTATTTGTAAAGCATAATAATTCCTTTTGTAAAACATTTATCATGTAAAACTTCGTTACAATCTAGTAACTTAAATGTTCATGGCATCCCACAATGAACCATCCAACAAGTCTCATGGTGAACCGATATAGTATAATAACCCTTGAAAACCCTTTCATTGCATCCCATAATGAACCATTCACCAAGTCTCATGGTGAACGTTTTGAAAATCGTTCATTGCATCTCACAATGAACCATCTACCAAGTCTCATTGTGAACCCTTTTGAAACCATCACGAGCATTGGCCCCTTGATGTTTTGCTTTGTAAAACACTAATCTATGAGGATCCGAAGGTCGATTTCAACCTTGAGGATGGCTGATTAACTAGATATACACTCTACCAAGGTTGTACAACTGTACCTGCAAGTCAAGGTACCCACTTGTCCGGGTTTGCAAGACCCTTCACCTCTTCGACGAAGGAGCGATAGGGTTCACTATGGGACCTTTACGAAGGGTTCCTCATGTATATAAGTTCATGAAAAAAATACTTCGAAGTGGACTCCCATAATATCTCTCCTCCACAAACCTCACATGTAGGCCCTCAAGGGCACCTCACCAAAGGCCTAGTCAAGCGTCAATGGGGCCAAATATCCTTTTCATGTTCCCATCTTCTACAACTAATGTCCACACAAGTTGTCCTAATTAGTTGGTCAAGGCTAGAGACCATATAGTCATTGTGGGTGTACTGTTGTCCAAGATGGTCGCTCGGTGAACCGGTCCTTAGGGTGAGGCACTTGAGCAATCCTATCCCATGTATCAACTTCCCAGTATTTGCTAAAATAATCTTTTATAAATAGTTTCATAAAATAGTTGAAAACACTTTTATTTTGAAAGATGTAGAGCACCAAAATTCATCTACTAAAAGTGTTCCCAAATTCCCGAGTAAAACAAGGACATGGTAAACAATACTAAGGTAAAACTACTAGGAGCAAAACTTTGGCTATTAACATTATGAATGGACAGTAGGATCATGGAATACTTGCCTTCTTTAGGGGTTTCGATGTCCTCAAAAGTGGGGTCCTCGGGGCAGTTGCAACACTTCGAATCTACTCGTATGCATACAATAAACATGGGCACAAAATAAGAAATGGTACCAAACATAAAAACATGGCTCAAAATAGTCCTAGAATTATTCTATGCAATTAGAATTTTTTGAGACCAAACCAATTTAATTTGGCTTAAAATGACTTTTTATGATTTTTCCATTTTAAGCTATCAGGAGTATATTTCTAATTATTTATAGTTGCAGGGTCTAAAAAGAATATTTTCGATACCTGAATATAAATAGAGTGGACTGTGGGTTGATTTAAGCAAAATTGAGGGTCTCTTATGCAAAAATAACATTGTCAGCGGTCGTTGACCGTTATCGGTGTATGTCTATTATTGGATCACACGTGGATGGCTAGGATTAAATGTGGGGTGTGCGGGCGACAATGTCCTCCACAAGGGTGGCTCACTAGTGTTGGTTATGTCGGGCGACTAGGGGCTCGGCTTGGGCTTAAGTATGCCATCAAGCCATTAGAGGCCATGGCAAACTCTCTAGGCATAAAATTAGAGCAAAGAGGTGACCGGGAGAGCACGAATGATGGCGAGGGGACCGTGGGAACTCTAGTGAACAATTTAGGCCTAACATATGCGTGTTTGTTCAAGGGAAGCGATATGCGAGTTCTAGTACCTGCTAATGCACCTCCAAGTGTTGATTAGCAGTCGAGTACGTGCCCAGGGACATCAGTCGACGGCGGCGGGGGCGTGGCGGTGTTGGGTCACCGTGGTCTAGGGCGTAGACGGTAGTATAGCTCCGGTGCAAGCTTGTCTCGAACTCCTTGAGCTCTAATGAAGCCAGTGACATCGATGGGGAGATCGGGGATGCTCTAGTGAGGGCGCCACACGTCCTTCGAAATTCCGAAATGGCGGTGAGGGCACTGATGGCAAGGGGGAGGGTTCTAGTGGCTGGGAGCTTGAAGTGAGGTGAGCAAAGCATGCCAGGGGTCGGGTTTTATAGGGGCATGCATTGATTGGAGGGGAGAGGACACAGACGTGACCAACACGACCGTTCATCGATTGAATGCGGACGAACGTGCTCAGGTTAATGGCGCGGGCATTTGGGGAGGAAAGAGGGGGAGGAAAGGCTATAGTGAATGCACATTGTGTCCTCTATAGGTGACGGGCACAAGGGTGGTGTTTGGGCTGCGTAGGGAGCGTGATTGATGGCGGGATGTATGCCGGGGAATATTGAAGGCGGGCGAGAGGTCAGGGATGACATGCGGGGCCCGTGCGTCAGAAAGGAGAGAGGGCGCGCATGCGGGGTTACGGCTGACCAGTCCCTCGTACCAGCATGTGTGGGTGCATGTGTGGGAACGAGCGAGTGCATCGACAAGTCGACACACCTATCATCGTGTGTGGGTGCGGGCGCCGACTAGGTAGAAAGACTGAGCCGCGCTGTTGGTATGGGTTTGTCTTTTTTCCATTTTCAGATTTGAATTTATGTTTGATTTTTAAATTCAAATCAAATGCACTCTAAATCACTTCAAAAGTTTTTTTACAAAAATCAAAAATAATCAAAGGAACAATGTAGTGAAGTTTGGGTTCATTTCTTGGTTGGGATTTTTATGTAAAAAATAATTTTGATCGAAATTAAGTTGAAAAAAGAAATTTCAAATTTCTCTCAAGATTTGCAACATATCATTTGGGAAATTTTGTATCATGCAAAAGTAGGGTGCTACATATATACACAGGAATATTAAGAAAAACCATCCACACAGCAACAACCATATACGAAAATGAAGAATTTGGGACCCGCAAAACTTAAGTGGGATGAATCGAAGTTGTCACATATGACATGTACTTGGACAGATGACCTAAATCTCACAGTTGATACTTGATACCATCAACTTCATCCGTTCTAAATTTAAATCCGTTTTACTTTTTTACTAGATTAATACAATAATTAATTGATATGTTCTATACATATGTTTAGATTAATAATTATTTATATGAATATGGATATAAAAATTTAGAGATAAAACGACTATACTATTTTAAAAATGGAGTAGGTATTTGGCAAAGAATCGCCTTTATGCATGTCTGCCCTTATTCGTGGTGTGGTGGCACGAGTCACTAGAACTGTGTACTGCGAATAAAAACAAAGAACAATATGCACGATTTGTACGATCGTTGACACCGAGAGATAGGAGGATTGGTACCCCTTGACCTTGATGTATTATATTCCGTGACGAATTGCGATGCCTTTGGACAGGACGAATTGCGTTACCTCAGCATCGAGCCGAGCGTGTCGCTGTAGCTGTACGTCAAATTAAAGTTGTCCAAGGATCCTCTAGCATATCAATGTGTGCGGCGTGGCGCCACAGTAGTGTCGCGACGATGGAACTTCATCCGTATACGTACCACTCTTTTTAAAAAAGCAGAGAAAGATGGGCAACGTATTACGTATATATATAGTGTGAGATACGGTTTATGTTTTGTGTAGAAAAGATATATATGCCACGATGTACGAATGCAGGATGCATGCATGGTTGCGTAAGTCTTCCAAGTTGGGTGGTCCGGCCGAGCATATCGTTAAGGAGAGAGATAATGTAGATAATACCATAAAACACCCATCTTCAGGTAGGTGCTTTGACAGATTGTGGTATCTACAAATTTGTTGTTTAGATAAGCTCATCATGGCTAACTTAAAGACCCTGTCCGGAAGCAACCCAGTTTATAAGAAACCAGTTTCTATCTCTAGTTTCTATAAACTGGTTTGTGAAAAGAAACTGGTTAACGGTGTTTGGAATCCGATTTCTATAAAACCATATTCTAGTTTTTTATACATAATGGCGAGTCTGCCCTTCCTTTATTTTAACCAGTGGTGGCAATAGATGTAAGTTCTATGAAATCAATAAGGACATGACGTAGTTAAATGGACAAAAACTAGTTTTAGCATGAACGAATATTCAACCATTCAAAGTTCTTCAGTCATTCAAGGTTTACTTCAACATACAACAGGAACAAACATTCATCCATTCAAGGTTTATTTCAGCGGACAATAGAAATAAATATTCGGTTATTCAAGGTTTACTTCAACCATTCAAAGTTTACTTTTAGTCATTCAAGGGGATGAGTTGAGGATGGAGGCGGCGGCTGCGACGGATGAGGCGAGACACAACGGTGAGGAATTGCGAGACAGGTAGCGGAGGCTCCAACGACTGTCGAGCGGGGACGCACGAGCGCCGACACACGGGGACTTAATTAGGCTGGGATAGTTAGGTGAGAAATATAATTGCGAGACAGGTAGCGGTGGCTCCAACGACTGTCGAGCGGGGTCGCGCGAGCGCCGGCACACAGGGACTTAATTAGGCAGGGATAGTTAGGTGAGGAATTGCGAGATAGGTAGCGGTGGCTCCAACGACTGTCGAGCGGGGTCGCGCGAGCGTCGGCACACAGGGACTTAATTAGGCAGGGATAGTTAGGTGAGGAATTGCGAGACAGGTAGCGGTTGCTCTAACAACAGCCGAGCGGGGACGTGTGAGCGGCGTCGCATAGGGACCTAATTAGGCAGGGCTAGTTAGGTGAGGATTTAATTAGATTGGGTTCGGTCGGGAAGTTAATGAGGCAAGGGCTGGTTCTACTGATGAATAGCATCGTTCTCTCTCTCTCTCTCTCTCTCTCTCTCTCTATATATATATATATATATATATATATATATATATAAGATATTCATCACCTAGGGTCATAGACCGACCCAAATGATCTCCGACGTGCTAACCATCCGCACCCGATGAACCCGCGTGTCCCGCGCTCTAATCGAGTGTGTTACATGTCGCACCCGATCAACCCGCTTTCCCCAACAAACCACCATGTGTCGCGCCCAGTGCTTCGGTAGACAACTAAACCTATAACGGTAATGGAATGAGTGAATGGATGAGGTTGTAATGGAATAACTAGAAATGTAATGGAAACAGAATGACTGAAATTGCAATGAAAACTGTAACGGAAACTATAGCAGAATGACTTAAACTGTAATAGAATGGCTAAAACGATAACAAAATGATTGAAACTTTAATTGAATGGATGACTGAGACTGTAATGGAACAGCTGAAACTGTATTGGAACGACTAAAATTGTAGTGAAATGAATGAAACTATAACGAGATGATTGAAACTGTAACGAAATGACTAAAAACTGCTAATGGAATAACAGAAACTATAACAGAATAAATAGCGGTCGTAAAAACCATCACCACAATAGAATCAACATTCATGGGCCCCAAAAGCGGCTTAATTAGATCTATTCTGCATGTTGTCTGGTGGGCTGGTTCCACCGGTCGGCTAGGTGGTTAATCAGTTTGGTTGGAACCTATGTTTAGGTGATACACTGATTGGTTATCACCTTAGATGATAAATAGAGTTTATATATATGGCAGATTTATTTATCATTTAAGGTAATGGACCAATGGTCCATCACTTGAACCAACCTGGCGCGCCACCCCCGACCGATCGAGCCTCTCCCCCGCCCCCTCGCGTGCATCAATAGACCAAATCTGCCTTACTCTCATGCCTCCGCCTCGAGCACGCGCTTCCCACGAGTTGAGCCACCTCACCAGCACATGTCTGCTCTGCCCGCACCCCCCCCCCCCCCCGCACACACACGAGCTGGGATAGAATCACTTATTGAGCTTGAATGACCTAATGGTCATGGATAACTTAACACGCTCGAATGCCTTAATAGACAAGAATAATTTAGCGTGGACAGTCGTGGACTCAAATGATTTAACAAATGACTTGGCACGCTCGAATAACATTATTGAAGAAAACAGGTGACGCCTAAGAGGGCGTGAATTAGGACTTCTAAATCTTTCTCTAAACTAGGCCACAAATAAATCCCTAGAGCAAAACCTATGCAAATAATCAAACTAGAATGTGCAAACTAGGTTTTGTCTAAGTGTTGCTATCTCTACCGCAATGACTAAGTTTCAACAATATAAGTATAAAGACAAGATTGAAACTTAAATGCTTGATATAAATGCGGAAGCTAAAGAGCAAGGTAGAGATGCAAACTCTCATGGATGACACCTGTATTTTTACCGAGGTATCCGAAACCACGCAAGGTCCCGACTAATCCTCGTTGGTGCCCCTACACAAAGGGAAGCCCATGCAAGGGCCAAGCACCACGGTCGAGTAACTCTGTAGAGAGCTGCGGGCCTTCTCCACGCGCAAGTGCTGCTCCGCTTTTGGCTCCTCTCGGACGCTCCCCGTCGTCTCCACTAACGAGCTTCCAGCCAAAACGCTATGGGCCTCGTTCCCTTCGGTACACGGTGGCGGCCATGACACAAACGTGGTTGTCATGGTCTCGCAAGACTCTCGCCTCACTCGGTACAATTACAACGGCCCGCGCAAGAGCCGAGGGGTTGTGTGGTTTTTCTAACTCGCTCAACTAACTAGGATTCACCTAGAGCAAGCGCTAATGCGGTCTAACTAACCTAAGCACTTCGCAAAGCACCTACGCTAATCATCGAGTGATTCTATTAAACATTTGGGTGTATGAGAACTTGGGAATGTCTACTATATGCCTTGATATGTTACTTGGGCTCCCACACCTTGAAATGGTCGATTGGGGTGGTATTTATAGACCCCAACACAAAACTAGCCGTTGGAGAAAAGTTGATGCTCTCTGCGGCACATCGGACAGTCCGTTGGGGTAACCGGATAGTCTGGTGCGCCTAGCCGTTGGATCTGACACTACAGGTGACCGTTGGTGCTGCAGGCTTTTACATCGGACAGTCCGGACGTCACACCAGACAACCCGATGACTTCTCTCCACCAGGGCTACCTGGAACTAGCTGTTGGGCTACTGTTCCCTGGTGCACCAGACAGTCCGGCGTGTGGCACTGGACAGTCCGGCGCCCTCAGCTGGACAGTCCGCCAGTGGCAACACTTGTCTTCGTTTCTTGGACTTTGCTTAATACTTGTTGTTCTTCTCGTGATCTTCATAATGTCTTCTTTTGAGGTGTTGCTTTCTCAATTCCTTAGTCCAAGTAACTTTAGCATCTTGTGAACTACAAACATAAACACTAGCAACTACATTAGTCCACTGGTTATGTTGATCATCAAACACCAAAACCTATTGAGCCAAATGGCCTGGGATCCATTTTCCTTACAATTATGAATAACTTAATGTGCTTGAATGACTTAATGTTTCTGCAATGACTTAATGTTACCTAACGCTTGAATAACTTAATGTTGCCTAGAATGGCTGAACTAAAAACGAGGAATGTCTGAGAAAAACATGAAAACAAAAATGACTCGATGTTGCCTAGATGCTACAAATGTCTGAGAAAAAAACATGAAAAACGACTAAAAACAAGAATGACTTAATGTTTCCTAAAATAACTTAACATTTACCGGAATATGTAAATCAGAAGGGGAAATGACTTACAGACGCATGGGCCCATGAAGCCGATATGTGTCATGGAGGGAGCCGCACGGGGGAAGAAGCCACGCGGGTCCATGGAGCCGACGCGTGGTGTGGTAGGAGCCGTGCGTGGGGAGGTTGGTTGCCTCGGTCGATCGATCGGTTGGTGCTGGTCTGTTGGATTGGTCAAGAACCCTAGATATATATACACACGCACATAACGAAGTTGGCACATGTCAGATGCTATGGTCGAGCAAGCCAAGCAGCAAGCATGGAAGGCGCTAAGACGAAGTCTAGCAGGACCTGAAACACGTTGCAGATTCGGTGTTTTCGTGATGTGCGACACTATAGAGTCATCCAGCGGATATCGGACGCGGATGCGAAATAGAGGAGACTATGGTAACATCCACATTCTCTCTCCTCCTCTAGACCAATGGCCACATTTGCGAAAATAAAGGACAATGTGGTTGGAATACGATACCTGGAAGAGTACTCGGATCCACGTTCGCATGTGGGTTCGTTTATCAAAACGATGGTATTTCCGCATTCGTGGTCCGATAGTTGCTGGACTCAGCCTAACGTACCTTAGTGAAGATGGCCTCGAGCACGTGGTGGTGGGTTTGCTTGACAGCCTTAGGGCTGAGGCAAAGAGGACGCCGGCAGCACGAGAGCTGACGGGATGGTAGCGAATCTGGCTATGAGGAGAATCTGGGTATCGTAGAGATTACGTACAGAATAAGATAAGAGTCCATAAGGTTTAGGATATAGAAAGTGACGATTTTCTACTATCGCAACAACTTGACCGATTCTATGTTCACGTTGATTTTAAACGATTTTGACTTAAATGATTCTCATAGAAGCGGATTGAAAATCTATATATTTGGTAGTCTACAGCAAGCTGAAAAAAAGCTAAAACAAACAGGCCATGTGTCCCTGTGTTCGGCAGAAGTGAGGGTTGAAGTAAGTTGGGCAACGGTGCCACGAGAGCCGACCAGATGGTAGACTGACAATCGGTGTCTCTATGTCCTGCAGAAGTGCAGAACGTTCACCGCGGGTTAAATTTGCTGTCAGCTAGCCCACCTTCATCGACTATGGTGATTGTATGTACCTTGCTATGATGATTTTTTATACCACTATATAATTCAATAGTTTATACTTTAGAAAACAGATTCAACTGAATCGCCCCCATAGCTATAACCTCCACTAAATCCACCAAACAAATTACACACATATTTAATACATCATCAAAATCAATAGTTCAGATCGCTAGATAACCCACTCTCTCTTACTCAAATCCAATGGACAATATTATTTAAATCATTCTTCATCCCTCTCCCTACCTTACGGCCCTGCCGTCCTCATCCTCTCCCTATCCCCATGTCCTGCCACCCCTCCCCATCACTAACGTCGCCGCCATCGTCGTTGTTAACCCCTTCTCTCGCTCCGTCGTCGACCTCATATATATACCGGTCGCTACCAGTAAATACGAACGATATGTATATTTTATGTCATCTTTTACAATTAAAGGTGTAAAAAGTTTATTTGTTTTATGTGAACAATATCGTACTATGACATCACATCAAAGATTAGTACAATTCGTATATGTATATATATTAACTGCTATTGTCCGCTTAGTAAAATTAATTTAAACTTGTTTCCTAGCAGCTATTAATTTAAACTTTCTTAAACATAATCTAACTACAGTTTTGAAGCCGCCCTTACTTGCAAAATCAGTTTTTGTGCGTTTGTGATCACTTCATAAAAATAGGCCGCCAGATGCATTAAAAAAACTCATCGCACCGACCTATGCATCCATTTTCACCGTGATTCTTATTAGTGATGGCAATTTAACTTGTAGGCCTAAAATCGGACGGTACCTAATCCGACTGGTGCAAGTAAGGGTAAAAAAAATTTATCCGCAGGTGCATCCGCGTGGCCAAAAGCTTCATAGGTGTGGAAATGAGTTTCTATTTCAAACTTTACGGAATTTGGTTTAATCTTTATTTTGCGTAAAAATGATTAAGAGGTAATAGTATTTATTTTGAATGAGTAACTTGTCTAAGAATCTATGAAATGTTTTGTTGCTGCTCAACATAAGAATGCTTAAAATCCATATATATATATAACACAATTATTGCTAGTGCTTGATTGCTTATAGTTGAGTTATTGTTTAAAAAGTGCACTGTTGGTTACTTGTTCTCAAATGTTGTGAATCAAGAACAAGACAACACAATTGTTAAAAGTTAAGTACCTTCGCCCTCCGAAGCATTATCTCCTTTTTGATATAATGATCTTCAGACGAAGGTCATGAAGGACACACCTTCATCATTTATGATAATAAGAATACATAGAGATAATATATGTAATCCATTTACTCATTCATATATGTATTTAATGATATACACAAGAATATTAACAAAATTTATATTACATGGATACTTTCGCCTTGTTCGAAGGTATTGATGCGAAAGCAATTACAATCTAGCGTGAACAGTACGGGGCACCTATTTAAAGCACGGGATGTAGCCCAGGTGAAAATAAATTTGTGACATCAATTTGTATACACAGCAGTAACATAAGTCATCAAAGATTAACTGGTCTTTTCCTCTTTGGTTCAGCGTCATGCTTGACCTCCATCGCCACCTTAAGCCGAAGTTGTCGTCCTTCGGTGGTAGCTTCGGTATTCGTCATTATATTTCTCAGATAGTATCTTCGTCTCGAGGACCTTTGGCAGAGAGGATGATGAGGACATCTCTCCCATACAAATAATGCATGGACCGACAACACGAGCACGTGCACGACAGCTAAATCTCCAGGTTCGTTCTAACCTAATCAATTGTGTTTTAGAGCTTACGCTTGGTGCCATGGATGTTTTGATGATTAGGAACCTTGGAGAGGACCAACAAGGACTTGGGAGAGGCCAACATGTCAAGGAGGAGAAGCTAGGACGTTCACAACAAGAGAAAGCCAAGTCCGACTCAACTACGTCTCCACCTCGAAGTCGAGGACCAGTCTGCACTAAAATGAACGCCCAGGATGCATCCGAACTCCGATTAGGTTGGGCTTTATATGGATGGAAAGCTAAGGAGATAAGCTTTCCAACCCAACTGGAACCACCTTAAAATTCATCCGGAGTCAACGAGAATCGTCGAAACAAGTCAGCGTTCAGATTCTATTTTGGTGCTGCGACACCGTTTGTTGGGCTGTTGGGCCGTGTATCGTGTTGGAGCCCATTAGGGGTGCGACCAGGGGTTGTGCACGCCCCTAACCTCTATTTTACCAGCAGCCACCACCACATTAGGGTTTGGGTTTTGCTTAGATCATATCTGTAATCGAACAGTATCGCCGTTCATCGGTTTGTGAGACCCCACCTCGTGATCAATGCAGTTTTGATTGCGTTCTTCCTGTTCTTGCTTGTGTTCTTGATTGCGCTTGCAGGGATAAGCCTTCGTGGCGAGGTCACTCGTGTGTCACGGGTGATAACCAACGGAGCAGTGGTGTAGTGATTGCGAGGAGCCGTTCGCTCGGAGCCTTGGATCATCAACGTCGAGATCTCCACCCAATCAAGTTATCGTACCTCACGGAAGATCGGGCCTCGTCCTCTATCAAGTGGTATCAGAACTCCAGGTTGCCTGTGAGATACAATCCTACCATTAGATTTATTTTGTTCGTCCTATAACCCACAAAAAAGCCAAAAAAATTACGATCTGTTTATCCTGACCTAAATCGACCTCCAAAACAGATCCCATCTACAAAACCGATCCTAACCGATCCTATTTTATCTCATCATCACGTCCTTATCAGATTAGTTTCTATCTAGTTCGGTATTTTGATCATAACTCTCGCATACGAACTCGGAATTTAGTGTTCTTGTACTTTCTGGAAAGCTTAGAAAATTATCTACAACTTTTATATTTACGAGATTTCCAGAAAATATCATTATCGAGGAGTTATCTATCTTAGAAGTAAATCTATTTGTGATCCTGAAATTTCGAATCAGTCTGTATTGCGGGGTCAATATCTCCCACTTATTTTATCCAAAATAGGCGATCCATATATCCAAAAGAAAGAGAAAAAGAAGACCTACAACTTTTGTGTTTTGAGTTTTTGAGTTTCGGGTCTCTAAATTTGTCAAACAGTCTGTTGAAGTTAGAGCAGAAAATCTGTGATAGACAGACGAGAATTTTTTTGATAGTCTTGTGTTATATCTTGTTTTTGCGGCACTCTTGTAAAAAAAAGGGAATATAAAAAGGCAAGTGCAAAACAAAAAAGCTGCACAAAACAAAGAAAAAAAAGAAGAAGAAAAAAAATCAGAGAAAAAAGTGAAAAAGAGTGCGCATAAGCAGGAACACCATTGATCTGTGCACCTCTGTGATTATTTTTCATTCCAACTTGTTACCTTGTTGTTCCTAGATCCTTGTCACCTCCTTTGTGTCTTCCTCCAACTGTGCTAATACATTCTCTAGGCCGGCAACTAGGACGAGTACTTTGGACACTTATTCAGCATTGCTATCTGTTACTGACTTGTGTGCCACATATATATATTTAGTCAGCCTTCCCAAAGCTCCACCTTTCTCTCGAGCAGAACAGGTACTCCTTTGCAATCACAACCACGCTCGTTGGACAGTCACACCGGTCACCGTTTGCCACCTGCAGTGCTAGTAAGAACCTTGTAAGAGCGGGGTAAGACGCTTCATAACTTGTGTTCCACCACCACCCTGAGAGATAGTTGTAGGGTTCACTTTGTTTGTTGCCTTTTTGTCTCTATTTTGTGCTAACAATGACAGGACCAAAGAACCAAACGGACAAGGAGAAGGAACCTAAGCTTAACGACGATGAGTGTGTCTCTCATCTGGAATTGAAGGAGATGATGCGCGCATTGACTAAAGCTTTTCAGAGCCACACCATTGATGATGATTCGTCTCCCTCAGGTTCTATATATCCATCTTTCTCTTCTTTTGATGCAAATATTGCAAATGAATATACTGAATGGGAAATATCAATGGATAAGATTTTTGCACGACGTCGTATATGTGATAGGCGAAAAATTAAAATTGTGGCTAGTACTTTAACGAATGATGCGTTAGTTTGGTGGAATAATTTGCATGACTATGAGAAACCACAAACTTGGACTGATGTAAAAGCACTAATGAGACAACAATTTGTTTCTATGGATGATACTAAAAATAATTTAAGTAATTCTACCGATATCATGCCTTCAGATAAATCTGAGTTGCCTTTGTTACAAGGAGATTGTCTTGTTGTTCCTTATGATAAAGAAGAGTTGTGTGATGATAATACTATTATTTCTATGCCACAACTAAAGAACAAACTTGATGTTGTTGCTTCTGATCCTATTAATTGTGCCAAAATTAGAACATTCAATCATATAACTAGTGTGCATGATGAGCTAAAATTGTTATCTTCTTTAAATACTTTGGGCTATATTGAATTTGATGTTCTATGTAATCTAAATAATTTAGAGGAGAAACTTTCTTTTAGTGCTAATTTACCATGGTTATCTAAACATACATATCATTTTATTGGAAGATATAATTGGAAAGGAGAATATATGGTACATCGAGTATATATTTGTTCAAATATGAATTCTCCTTTTGTCATAAAACAAAATGATCAACTAGAAGGCTGTGTTAAAGCTAACCATATCACGTCCAGTTCCACTTGTCCTTCTTTGTATGTTTTACAACAACAGGGTCAACTTCAAGAAGGGAAGCAAGGTTGGACGACATCAAGCACTACATCAACACCTTTTGCAGGCACCAACGACTTTGAGTCGAGGACGACTCAAAACTAAGAAGGGGAGAATGATGAATACATGGATGTCAACTATATAGTCAAGGCCCAATCAATCATAGAGTCCCAAGCTCAAGGGGAGTTGAAGTCCAGTTTATTCGCGAATCCGGTTAGGACTGCAGGAGTGGTCCTCACGAAAACGGACGCCCAGACCACATACGGACTCCGTTTTCGACGTTCTAGATATCGTTGGAAAGCTAAGAAGATAAGCTTTCCAACCCATTTGGTTTCACGTCAAAATATACACGGAGCTGATGGGAATCGTCATAACAAGATGACGTCCAGAATCTGCCAGAAATTAACGACGCCTGTTTTTGGGCCTAAAGGACTTGTACATCCTAAGGAGATAAGCTCGGCCACCCCCTTGGCCACCGCCTGAGTCGAGAACGACTCCAATTCAAGTGGGGGAGGATGATGAGGACATCTCTCCCATACAAATAATGCATGGACCGACAACACGAGCACGTGCACGACAGCTAAATCTCCAGGTTCGTTCTAACCTAATCAATTGTGTTTTAGAGCTTACGCTTGGTGCCATGGATGTTTTGATGATTAGGAACCTTGGAGAGGACCAACAAGGACTTGGAAGGGCCAACATGTCAAGGAGGAGAAGCTAGGACGTTCACAACAAGAGAAAGCCAAGTCCGACTCAACTACGTCTCCACCTCGAAGTCCAAGACCAGTCTGCACTAAAATGAACGCTCAGGATGCATCCGAACTCCGATTAGGTTGGGCTTTATATGGATGGAAAGCTAAGGAGATAAGCTTTCCAACCCAACTGGAACCACCTTAAAATTCATCCGGAGTCAACGGGAATCGTCGAAACAAGTCAGCGTTCAGATTCTGTTTTGGTGCTGCGACACCGTTTGTTGGGCTGTTGGGCCGTGTATCGTGTTGGAGCCCATTAGGGGTGCGACCAGGGGTTGTGCACGCCCCTAACCTCTATTTTACCAGCAGCCACCACCACATTAGGGTTTGGGTTTTGCTTAGATCATATCTGTCATCGAACAGTATCGCCGTTCATCGGTTTGTGAGACCCCACCTCGTGATCAATGCAGTTTTGATTGCGTTCTTCCTGTTCTTGCTTGTGTTCTTGATTGCGCTTGCAGGGATAAGCCTTCGTGGCGAGGTCACTCGTGTGTCACGGGTGATAACCAACGGAGCAGTGGTGTAGTGATTGCGAGGAGCCGTTCGCTCGGAGCCTTGGATCATCAACGTCGAGATCTCCACCCAATCAAGTTATCGTACCTCACGGAAGATCGGGACTCGTCCTCTATCAGAGGATCCTCAACATCACTTTGCAAGTGATATCTTTGTCTTGAGGACCTTCGGCGGAGAAGAAGACCCCCAACAATAGCCCCTTCGCGGTGCTAGATCGTTTTTTTATAACGAGCTCGATCCACGAAAAGTACGAAGGCTTCAGAATGTCCAAGGTCTAAAAAACATCTTCCCTGAGCTTGTTATTAAAAACGAATATAAAATTCACAGCGCTTACTGATCCACCGATCAGCTAGTACGCGCGTATTGGCGGTTCGCCTTCTCCTCCTGCAGGGCTATATAAACATACGAGTTGGTGAGAAGTTATCACATCATTCATTGCTATTGCACTGTTGTGCTGCTAAAAATTTTTACTAAAGCCGAAGCTTGCTTCTTTACACTTTGAACAAATGTTCCATTGTTTTATGTGTAACTTCGCCTGTCAAAGACTGAACACTGAAATGACCAGAGTAAGATCTACTGCTAGGGTGGCCCATGAGGGAGATGAGGCTGAGACTACTGAGACAGCTCCCATTTCGAAGATGATTAAGCGCTCTGGATTGGTTGTGCAAGAAGAGACTATCACCGAAGGTGCTGCTGATGCCGAAGCTGAACCGACTATCGCCGAAGGTGATAGTGAAAATGAAGATGAAGATGATGACATTATCTTAAGCCCAAGCAAACCCAGCCATATCGAATTTGGGAAATCCACGATTAAGGCAGAGGATCTGATTTTAATGAAAAAAACTAGGATACTTTGGAGAGAATGATGACGGACTGGTTCGTTTTGCTGGGGAAGAGGTGATTCCAGAGCCAACAGATGATGAAGTTGTACTCTTTAAAAGCTTTTTCAGGGCAGGACTTCGGTTCCCCCTTTACGAGATGATCGACGAAGTTTTGAAGAAATTCGAAATTTTCCTATATCAGCTGACCCCTAATGCTATTGTTAGACTTAGTGTGTACATTTGGGCTGTTCGAAGCCAAGGAAAGAGTGCCAATGCCGAAGTGTTCTGTCGGGTGCACGAACTTCATTATCGGACGAAGGCTAGGGCCTATGGTCTGCACAAGAATTTTGGGTGTTACAATTTTGCATACCAAAAGGATACCAAGGCCCCCGTGATTGGCTATCGCACTAAATGGCCGATCGGGTGAACGAATGAGTGGTTTTACGTGAAGGCCGATGAGAAGAAGAGGGAGAAGCTCATGAGCATGGTAATGAGTCCCTTAAGGCTGAACTTCGGCATGACTCGACCCTTGTGCAATATGCATCTAGGGTCTCCTTAGCACTAGGGACTTAGTGCAAGAATATTTAGCGAACAGAACATTCCCAGCTTCTAGCGGGTGGGGAATGCCGAAGAAGAAGGAAGAGGGAAAAAAGTATGAACTTGTACGACTTACTTATCGGTTTAGATTCTAGAAAAGATTCAACAAACCCTGCACTGAATGGCTAGAGCTAATAGAAACAACGTGCAATGAAATTCTTGGGAACTACACGAAGAAAGAAGATCAATTGATGACAGCTGCCTTCGGCACCCGTGAAAAACGAAGGTTTAACCGGGTGATGGATGCTATCAGCTTTGAATACCCGGATTACGATAGACTTGACGAAGGGGTTGGGGCGAAAAGAAAAAGGGTTGTGAGTATTTTGAACAGGTAGGCCATATGGTCCGTCAAGGAAGATCAGAGGGTTGTCAAGAAGCAAAAAGTTCTAGCGGAGCCAAAGGATTCGGTTCCCAAGAAACGAAAGCTTGTTAGAATATCACCTACAGAGACAAAGGTACACAATGTGTCAGAAAAAACTGCAGGCCCTTCTTCGCCTTCCTCTGTTGATGTTTCAGAAATTCTGAAGGTAATGACTGAACCCTTCCCGTTCGCAATGCTAAGTCCTCTAGGGTCAGATCTGACTAGCCTATTGCAGTCAAAGGAGACCGCTTCGGCTACCGGGGGAAATGTCGGGGGTTAGAAGAAGCGGTGAATGATGAACGTAATGCAAGCCATCGAACAGACCCCGCCCCCGGCTTCGGCAGAAAAGCTTATTGTGTCTGTTGATGCTGAAGATACTGCTGGAGCCGAAGCTAATAAAGCTACACCTAAAATTGATAATCTCGCTACCACAATGTCAGAAATTGACAAACTTATATCTGATGTGGTTCCTGAGAAAAACGTAGTCGAAGCGTCTACTGTTAAGAGAAAGAGAACTGAAGAGACCTATTCGGAAGATAAAAATTTTGATCTTCCGCACCTGGGTGCCCAACAACTTTCCGAAGAGGATATGTCGGAACTGAAGAAATTTGCCATATCTTGCGGCTATCAGTCTGGATCCATGCTCTTTGGCGGCGTCGACGAAGAGATTTTAGGATGTATTCGCGACCGCGTTGGAGCTAAAATTATAAGCACATTATAAAAGAGCATCGGATTCCCGAAACTAGAGAAGGACATCAGCTGCTACAGAAGACAACACATTATTGGCAACTTATTTTACTCAAATTTTAAAGTAAAGTTCATTTACTATTTTTCCTTTCATTATGTCGATTTAACTATTTCAGTAATGGGTTCTAATTTTAATTTGTCTTTCAAAGTCTATTGCTGAGCAAGGCCCTGAAAATGCAGCAGGACAACAAAGACAGGAAAAATGACTTTGTTATCCAAGGCTTGGAAAAGAGGATTGAAAAACTTGAAACTTAATTGAAGGAAAAAGACAACCTGCTCCATTTGGCCGAAGGCTCTCTTGCCGAAGTTCGATCTCAAAATAAAAAATTGAGCAAAGAGCTCGAAGAAGCTCAAAAAATTTTGGAAAGGAACTCAAATTGCTTCAATCGTGAAGCCGAAGTGCTAAACGCGACAATCAAGGTCGAAGTTGAAAAGAACCTTAAACTCAACGAAACGATCAAAACTCTTCGAAATAAATGCTTCACCTTTGCTACTCAATGCATCGCGAGGCTAAAGGGTATTTTCAATTCTGTTGAAGCCGTATCTGAAGAAGTTAACCTTTCTGTTGAAGATATTTTTGGGGATCTTGGATGTGTTGAGAAAGAGGTTGACGTTCTGGACGAAGTTATAACTGGCAACAGTGATTTCTGTGCGCTAGTGGCTTCTCGTGAAATGGCTACTACTTTCATCAAAGTTGGGTGCAATCATGTAAGAGACGTTAATAGGCCAAACTTCAGCCTCTCCCCGTCTGACCTAGTTGATATTCTAGCCGAAGCTCGAAGCATAGGTAACAGATTCATCACTCAAATCTGTGCAAAGGGCGGCCGAGAGATGGCTGGAGATGAAGCTCGAAATCTACTTAACAAAGTATAGAAAATCTCTTTACTTTTATGTCTTTATTTTATATTTTTCCTTATTACATTCCTCAATGCGCTTACCTTTGTCTTTTTTCAGGGTGATACTGCCGAAAGCTAATGAATCCGAAGCTTGTTCTGGAGCGCTGAAGGAGACTTCGGAAGCTTCTCTTGCTAATATCTATAGAGACACGTTTAGAAGTTCTTTGTACAAGAAAATGTTTCATTCGATAAAGAATTGTAATTGAATGTGAACAAATTTTTGTAAATATTTGTGAATGCTTCGTAATGCTTTACCTTTTTACTCTGTTGTTGTCTGTGGACGAAACCGATGCTCGCAGCTTTTTTGAGCCGAAGGCGAAAAACACCTTCCCTTCTTTTCGTTCACATCAAAGCACCCTTGAGCCAAAATCAAAAAAAGGCCTCCTCGTACATGACGAAGTGTTTTCCTTTCTTTTTGTTTTAAACGACTTCATTTGAAGCGAAGCATCTTTGTTCACAACGAAGCATTTTCACATTGAAAGCAGAAAACATCGCTTCTTCTTCTGTTAATGCCTTATGCGTTATGTCATGATGCGATGAAGCTACAGATGCCTAATGTATGTTCGTATGAATGCAAAAGATGATGTGATGAAGTATGCAAATGTATGCCAAAGGTAATAAACTCACACAAATACACACCCAGACTCTGCATCCCCTTAGGAACGACTTTGGAGTCTCTTCACCTTTCACTTAGGTGGTATTTCAGCTCTGCATCCCCTTAGGAATGACTTTGGAGCTAAGCTTTGCATCCCCTTAGGAACGACTTTAGAGCTTCTTTACCTTTGACTTAGGTGGCATTTTAGCTCTGCATCCCCTTAGGGACGACTTTAGAGCTTCTTCACCATTCACTTAGGTGGCATTTTAGCTCTGCATCCCCTTAGAAATAACTTTGGAGCTTTTTCATGATTTTTTACACTCGATGGTGTAATCTCAGATCTTTACATTTTACAAGTGGGGGAAGCTAGACCTCGTATTACACAGGGCTGTGTAAGAAAAAATGAAAATTACAACCTATGGCCCCATTAAAAACCTTTCTCCCCTCTTGAAAGGAAAAGGGTGCCATAGGGAAAAGTAAGAAAATTACATAGTTTACACATAATATCTTCGAAGCTCATCTGTATTCCAAGATCTTGGAATGTCATTACCGTCCATGTCTTTCAACATGTATGATCTAGGTCTAGACGAAGACACCACCAAGAAGGGACCTTCCCACTTAAGCTGAAGCTACCCCACTATGTCTGGGTTGGCCACTCTTCGAAGGACCAAGTGTCATGGCTTGATATTCTTTAATCTTACCTTCCTTTCTCGCCATTTAACTATTTTGGCCTGATACTTATTGATGTGATCTATTGCTTGAAGCCTGGTCCCTTCTATGGTGTCTTTTGTTATTTTGCAAGCCTCTTCGTCTTCTGCCGAAGCTAGAGTTCTTATTGAACTTGTTCTTGCTTCTTCCGGTATTATTGCTTCATCCCCGAATAAAAGCTTGAACGAAGTAAACACTGTTGATCTTGAGACAACAGTGTTATGATTTCATACCACTTTTACCAACTCATCTGGCCACTTTCCTTTTGGCAGATTGAAGATTGACTTCATTATTCCTGTTATAATAATTCTGTTAGCTCGCTCTACCAATCCATTAGATTCTTGATGCCTCACAGATGCAAAATGTATCTTTGTACCAATTTGGTCACAAAAAGTTTTAAATGTTTCAGCATCAAATTGAGTTTTGTTATCAACCATGATAGCCTTCGGCACACCGAACCGGCAAACAATATTCTGCCAGAAGAACTTCTGGACCATGGTCGAAGTGATTGTAGCTAGGAGTTTAGCTTCGATCCACTTTGAAAAATACTCCACTGCTACCACAACATATTTCAAGTTTCCTTGCGCTAGTGGAAGTGGGCCTAGTAAATCTAGGCCCCACCTTTGCAGCGGCCAAGTGGGCTGAATTAGCTGAGTTAGAGACAAAGGTTGTTTTTTTATCTCTGGCACACTTCTGACAGTTTTCACATCTTTGAACTAGATCCACTGCATCCGAAGCTACCTTCGACCAATAAAACCCTTGTCTGAAGACTTTCCCAAGCAAAGGCATGGATCCAATATGAGCTCTGCATATCCCTGCGTGTATCTCTTTCATTAGCTCTTGACCTTCGACTCTAGACAAACACTTCAGCAGTGGAGAACAAACTCCTTGTTTGAACAATTCTCCTTCTATGATCGTATAAGGTCTTGTCCTGGCTTGCATTCTTTTTATGTAGACTTCGTCATCCGAAGGATAATTGCCTTGCAGGAAAGATACAATCTCAGTTCTCCAATCTTCGTTGTGTACATGTGAGATTGTAAGCACCGATCGCTCCATGAGCTTGACTGAAGGTGCTTTTAGAGTTTCAAAGAATACTTCTGAAGAAAGTGGGAGCCCCTATGCCGCTGATTTAGCTAGTAAATCTGCCTGCTCATTTTCTCCTCTTGAAATATTCTTCACTCAGAAACCTTCGAAAGAGGTTTCCATTATTCGGACTGTATCAAGATACTTCTCAAGCTTTAGATTTCTTGCTTTGCTGCTTTTATCAACGTGGCATGTGATGACCTGTGAGTCAGATTTGAGGACTGCCCTTCTTATTCCCATTGCCTTAAGCTTTCGAAGCCCCAAAAGAAGAGCTTCGTACTCTGCAATGTTATTTATGCAGTTGAACTCCAATCTAGCCGCGTAGCAAGTTTTGATCTTGGATGGTGAAATTAGAATAGCAGTTGCATCTGCACCGAAAGTTCCCCATGATCCATCACAGAACATTGTCCAAGCTTTGGTGTCTGTTATGCTTCCTTCTTCATGAGCCCCTAGCGTCCAATCAGCAATGAAGTCTGCTAATGCTTGGGATTGAATTGAGGATCTATGAACAAAATCAATAGTGAACTCGTTCATTTTTGCAGCCCATTTTCCAACTCTTCTTGTAGCTTCTCTGTTTCTTATAATGTCCTTGAGAGGCTGAGACAAAGGTACTATGATGTGGTATGAGCGGAAATAATGTCGAAGCTTTCTAGAAGCCATCAATACAGCATATAGTACCTTCTTCAGCTCTGTATAATTTCTTTTTTATGGATTAAGTACTTCAGAAACGAAGTATACTGGGACTTGCTTCTTCGTTTGATCATCTTGTCTCACCTGCACCAGCGTTGCACTGACGGCAGCATGGGAAGCAGCTACATACAGTAGCAATGGGGCTCCTGACGAAGGTGGAGCTAATGTTGTTAGTTGTATCAGATATTGCTTCAGCTCTTCGAAAGCCTTTTGTTGAATTGGTCCCCATTGAAAGACTTTGGTTGATTTTAGCACTTTGAAGAATGGCAAATTCCTCTTTGCTGATCTTGAGATGAATCTATTTAAAGATGTCAGCCTTCCTGTTAATCTCTGAGCACCTTTTCTTGTCCTTGGTGGGTCCATCTGAAGTATAGCTTCTATTTTGCTTGAATTTGCTTCAATTCCTTTTGTCGATATAAGGCATCCAAAAAATTTCCCTTCTTACATTTCTTAGGATTTAGCTTGAGACCAGCCTTCCTAAAATTGGCAATTGTTTCTTGCAGGTCAGCAATGTGATTTTCTTGTTTCGTGCTTTTTACTATGATATCATCGACATATGTCAGGACATTCCTATCATTCTGAGAACTGAGGACCTTGGAGGTCATTCTGCTGAAGCTTCCTCCGGCATTCTTGAGCCTCTCGGGCATCCGAAGGTAGCAATAGGTCCCACTAGGGGTTATGAAGCTTGTTTTGGGCTCATCCTCCTTCATCAAGATTTGATGATAGCCTAAATAGCAGACCAATAAACACATGAGCTCCGAAGTGGCTGCTGCATCTATGAGGGAGTCTATTCTTGGCAAGGGGAACTCATCCTTCGGCCATGCCTTGTTGAGATCTGTAAAATCAATACGCATTCTCCACTTCCCATTGGCCTTCTTTACCATAATACTGTTAGCTAGCCAATCTGGGTATGTTACTTCCCTGATTACTCCAGCACTGAGAAGCCTTTTAACTTCGTTTCTTGCCCCTTCGGCTTTATCATCAGACATTTTTCGAAGCCTCTACTTCCTTGGTCTAATGGTTGAGTCTGCATTGAGTGAATGCTCAATAACATCTCTGTTGACACCGCAAAGATCATTGGCTGACCAAGCAAAAACATCCTTATTGTTGAACAAAAATTTTAGCAGAATTTTCTCTTGTTCATCAGACAATTGAGACCCCAACAACACCTTCTGCTCGGCTATGTCTTCGCACAGAAGCATAGACTTTGGTTGATCTGCTGAAGCAGCCTTGTCTCTTTTATGCTTGTACTGTTGATGAACTTCGGCTTCATCTATGTTATGGATGGCCTTTGAATCTGTCTAGTTCCCTTCAGCCCTTCTAGCAGCCTCTTGACTTCCATGCACAGAAATAGGACCTTGGTTAGATGGTATCTTCATGCACATATATGTTGGATGGAGTATTGCTTTGAAGGCATTCAGTGTCCCTCGACCAATGATTGCATTGTAAGGATAGTCCATATCGACAATGTCAAATATAACTTGTTCTGTTCTTGTGTTGTGAACATAACCAAAGGTGATTGGCATTTTTATCTTTCCAAGTGTCACTATCTGCCTTCCTCCTGAAGGCTTTTGCGAAGATGATATCTGCTGCACTGCCTGTGTCTACAAGGACATTATGAACCAGAAATCCTTTGATAACACAAGATATGACCATTGCATCATTATGGAGGTAGTCCTTGAGCTGAAGGTCTTCCTGAGAGAATGTGATTGGTACATGGGACCACTTGGTTTTGATGAAGGGTCCTTCCAATCCAACATGTTATATCATTCTCTGTGCTTCCTTCTTCTGCTTCTTATTGGCTGGTTCAGAACTTAAGCTGTCTGTGATTGGAAGCACGAGCTTCGTAGCCGAAGGTGTCACAACTTGGTCACCTTGCGAAGCCATCGTCGTGGTCGTGGAAGTGAGTTCACCGAAGGTGGGCGCCAATGTTGGTTACTTGTTCTCAAATGTTGTGAATCAAGAACAAGGCAACACAATTGTTAAAGTTTAAGAACATTCGTTCTCCGAAGCATTATCTCCTTTTGGAATAATGATCTTCAGACGAAGGTCATGAAGGACACACCTTCATCATTTATGAGAATAAGAATACATAGAGATAATATATGTAATCCATTCATTCATTCATATATGTATTTCATGATATAGACATGAACATTAACAGAATTTATATTACATGGATACCTTCGGCTTGTTCGAAGATATTGACGCGAGAGCAATTACAATCCAGCGTGAACAGTACGAGACCTATTTATAGGAACGGGACGTAGCCCAGGTGAAAATACATTTGTGACCTCAATTTGTATACATAACAATAACATAAGTCATCAGGGATTAATTGGTCTTTTCGTCTTTGGTTCAGCGTCATGCTTGACCTTCGTCGTCACCTTAAGTCGAAGTTGTCGTCCTTCGGTGGTAGCTTCGGTATTCGTCATTATAGCTCTCAGATAATATCTTCGTCTCGAGGACCTTCGGCAGAGAGAATCCTCAACATCACTTTGGCAGCGATACCTTTGTCTTAAGGACCTTCGGCGGAGAAGAAGACCCTCAACATGCACACTGAGTGAAAACCTGCGAGTGACCCAAAATCCACCCGAAACCCGACGGGTTCAAATACGGGTTTGAAATTTCACTCGCGGGTGCAATCCCAGACAGTTTTAAATAGACTTAACAAGTATGATCACGAGTGAGTTTTGTACTCTACCCGACATGTTGCCATCCCTAATTCTTACCACTTACCCCTCGTTGCCCACAATGGACAAAAAACCCTTAAACCTCATTTGGCAAGTCTAAGATCGTCTCAGACAACAGACTCTAATAGGATGTTTGGTTTGAAGATTAAGCTAGTCAATCATCTTCTCGCTTTTTTGTTTGGTTTGTGGAATGAAATAAGTTGATCCATCACCATTTCATTCCTTATAGTTAGTGTTAATATGAAAAATAAGGTCATCCCACACCAAATTTGATGAATGAATTTATAATCATCTTGAATGTAGCGATTACTCAAACCAAACACCCTTTAAAAGATCCATCATTACTCAAACCAAACACCCCTTAAAAGATCCACTACGCTATATTTAGCGCTTAGTACCGTCCACGAGCCCTCCAACAATGTCTGTTATCCAGTCCGCTAAATAACACCGTAGAAATGTTGAGTCTTTATTATTAGGTATAGATATAAGATTCTATTCATTGCAAATAATTACAATTTCACCGCACACTTGGCGGTACTTGACAGATAAGGAAACACAAATGGCAATATAGTGTTACGGAACAGCATGGGAATTCATAAACAGTTCAGCACAAGCACACAAGGCATGAGTCAGGGGGGCACACATCTTCAACCATAGTAGATTACAGTAAGTATGTGATTACGTTTCATCCACAGTGATAAAATCACGGCTGCGAACAAGATTCAAAGGGACAGCTACGCCGGCCATGTGGGTTGTTGACCCAGCGATGCGCAAGCTGGAAGTTGCCACAACAGCAAAGACTCATGGAATGAACTGAATCTAGACAAGATGAGGGCCAATAAACGGCTGGGAGTCTTCAAGTTTGGCAAGCACGCACGCCCCGAAACAATGTTTCCTCCTCCGGTTCTTCAATCATATTGGCTCTGTCAATGGTTTCTTCTCTATATGTTGTTGTCGGATGAGTCTGTTGAAGGTGAGCTGCTTCCGGATAAATCTGCAGGGCGCGATGTTGTTCGGGTGTTGTACGATCTGCAGTGGCTGCACTTGTGGCCAATCACGTGAAAGTTCACCTCTGAGACCTTGTTGCAATCGTTGCAAAGCACCCAAATCTGCCATTTTTCCACACAGGACAAAAGCGTTAGGTACGTTTAATGAATCAGCATGGAAATATTAGCTTCTGGTCTATTTAAATGGCTAGCCTAAATCGAACAGAACGTAGATATAAAGTTAAAGGTGGCTATTATTCCACTATACCATAGATGATTCACCAGTAAAAGACTAGAGAGGTTTTCTAGGTAGGTTATGAAAAGCGCCTAACGGTGAAGGTTTCTGATTTACATCACAAATAACCAAGTCATGAACTTATTATCCTTGGGTTAATGTACTAAGCTAGCTAGGAGTTGGGCTGCATACATACACCGGAAAGAATACCTTGTAGCGATACACAAGAGGCATGATCGTGGCTTCGATCTACAAAATGACAAGGAACTAACCATCAGTCAATCAGCAAGCACCAGGAAACAACATAATATAGTTGCCCAGAACAAAACATATTCAGCATACAGGTGTAAGTATATTTCTAGAGTGACCCTTTTCATATCCAACCAAATGATATTACTAATTTTTCTACAATGTCATCTCATATGGAAAGAATGTTTCCTGATTGCTGAAATGTTTTCTTCTTCTGAAATCGGTTCCAAATTATTTAAGGTGATAGACATGAATACACATCCTAGATTTTGAATCTTAAGTTACCACCAAACATTGTTTCTCTGTCAGTATGCATGCTGCTACCAGCGAGAAAGAAATTTGATACCTCTTGATCCAACATTTCCCAATGATGTGTCAAATCAAGAGCTGTTTTAGAGCATATTGGACAAGTGTATCTGTAGCATCAAACACAGATAGAAGTTACCATAACCAAAACTGTCTCAGAGTAGGTTCAAAGAATGAAAATGAAGTGTCAATACAAGTTTATATTTTAGCAAAGGTGTAGAGATTTACTTGTTATGCGCCACCATTTCTTCAAAACATGTCAAGTGCATTGTGTGTCCACAGTTAAGAACTCTTGTTCCTTGTAATGAGTCAAATAGATACTGCAGACATAATTCCGGTTATAATATCTAGATAGCTTCAGAAGGAGCGCAAGCTATCGACGTTACCTCATAACAGATTGGGCAATTCTGCCTCATTGAGTTCTCCACACACTGATGGTTATCACGGAGTATAACAGAATAGCAGGATCCTGTGCATTGCAGAAAAAGGAACAGGAAGAAATAGAACATATAAGCATTTCCAGACAAAATAAGCACATGGAGAGTTTTACTAGTTAACATAAAATTTAGAATGTTGTTTCTTTATTGCTGAATTTCAATCGCCCTAGACGGGGTTAATTTATACTGATATGATGGCAGACTTTGACTTGGGGGCATGAAAAAATTTCATTAGAGACAAAAAAAAGTGGCTGAATTTGGACTTCCGTACTTCCAGTCCTTCACTGTTGCTTATGTAAGAACATTTAACTCAAGATCGCCAGTGTTGTGTATGGAGTTGTTCGAATGAGCTCTGTATTGAGAGGAAGGGATGAAGCCCCAATATGTACATGTACACATGCAAATGAACCCCTATACAGTGGAAATATACAACCACACACATATCTCTAACAGGAGTAGCATTCAATCACCACCGTGCATTATAGAAGAACATTCAACTCAAACACATAATCAAATTGGTTGAAGCAAAGCATACCACACTTCACACAGTGGAAGAAGTTTTCCTTGCCACCAACCCTGGTTGAATTGAGTGGATACATGATCAGAAATAAGCTCAATTTATATATTGGTGAAAGTCTCTTTTGTGCTCACCTGCATATGCCACAATCGATGCAATGGTACTGCCCTTTGTCTGTCTGTAGAAGAAACATGCATCAGTTGGTATGAATGGTACAAAGCACATACAAAAGCAATCAAACTTAAAACTTACATCATCATCATAAAATTTGCATATATCACAAAAGTACTCTCCCATATTGACTCCACAGCTTATGCACACTTGTGACACCTGAACAGCAAAAATGAAGTTTCAGTTTAAGCATAATAACCCTTATGTGACAGGAGTATGAATAAAATTGAATTCCGCAGCAATTTAAGTCATACCGGCTGTTTTGTTTCACAGAGTAGGCAAACTACCTGCAGGAATGAAGAGAGTTAAACTTCCACATTTGCTGAACATAGTAAAGTCAATTAATTGTAAAAAACTAGAAAAACATGAAAGTCTTACTTTTTCAACATCCTGACGACATATTGTATGCCTATCTCCGGAAGCCTACAGTGAAGAAAGAATCAACACGATTCATATTTTTTCTTCAGAAAAAGAGGTGATCTAGCAATAGTTGTTCTTTGCATATAGTGCCAAAACCTGATGGTTTTATTTTACAAGGCACAATTTTGTAAACCCATAATGTTTCATTGCTCCTAAAATGACTAAATGCACAATTTCAGAAATCTATTACAGCCTGTTTGTTTCTGTATAATTGAATTTTATTTCAAAATCAAGAATCACATTCCATTTCAGATCTTAATTGAAGTGCTGCCACCGGTAAAGCTTGATGGCAGCAGTGAGGCCCCCTACAGGGAGCTTTCTGTGTCCAGATTCACAAGAGACGAACAAAGAAGATCAGGTTTTGGGGGTGGCAATGAATCTCACTTTCTGTTTCTTACTCTCTCTTTTCATTTCTTACCATATGATTTTGACACAGGTGTACTTAAGATTTGGAGAGCGGTGGAATATCAAATTCTAAGCCAAATCACCTAGTTCATAGAGTAGATTACAATTCAGTCCAAATGAAATGATCCAAACGGACCCTTATCAACTTTCGATTCCAGGAACCACAGATTCATATATGAAATCTGCAAAAAAGATTGTTCTTTATTTCACTCTGTTAAAGTATATATAGTAGTTTACATATTTTGTATCGTAAACTGCTATATGTATTTGTGGGCTACTTTATTTCCCAAGTCTTGTACTCTATATAAATTGGCTAAGGACTAAAAACAATATAACTATACAATTACTCCAATTCTATTCTCATTCATGGTATCACGAGTCTAGATATAGATTCTAACCCTAGTTGTCGTCAACTTTCACAACCGCGACCCCCTAGGGAGAAATCAATCTCCGCTGGAGGCAGCGCAACCATTTATAGTGCGTTTGGTTGCGGGATAGCCAGGACAGGGACGTCCCCTGACGTCCTCTCTCGTCCCTCCAATTTTGAGGGATAACTGGGAACAACACTGGGATAGTCCTGTCCTAACCCTTGACCCTGAATCAAACAACCTTATTTGAGGGATCGTCCTGTCCTGTCCCGTCCTATCATTGCAACCAAACGCACCCTTAGACACCCGATCATATTGATTCGGCTGTCATCTTCGTCATCGTTGTCGCACAGCACATTGAGATTTCATATGCTCGTCATCGCCAGCTGCTACAGCCTCGTCGTTGGGCTGTCGTCATCACCACCTTCCTATCGCATGGAGGTTGATGGATTTCACCCTGTCATGCGCCGTCATGGTGGTGGCCAAGCCCGGCCATGCCCCGACCCTAAGTCTCCATGAAGGTGGCCATATCAGGAGTGTCATTGCTAGACATATCTGCCCATCACCATGCCATTGCTACCGGCTATGCCATCATCGGTTGGAGCTGCCTGCCTCTCTGTGTTGAATGTTGTGCACTCATCGTCGTTGCGGTCAAGATGTTGCTAGGTGCACCCGATGAGTAGCACATGGTAGATCCTGCTGTTGTTGTTGTATCTTCATTAGTTTGCCTAATCACTTATCGTAAGTGAGTCATCAATCGCCCGTCCACCTCGAGTGTAATACATCGGCATCGGCAACGAGTACACCGACATCGAGGAGACGCCTTCCCGCATCTCTTCTCGGTCATCTCGTTTGCATGTCTACATCGTCAGTTCGTCATCACCAGCACAGATCGGGATGCATCCACTCAGCTCTCATGATGTCCATTGTCGAGTACTGCGCGCATCTTCTCCACGCAACAGGGTTGTTGTTGTGTCGCCTGCTCCTCGTTAGGCAGCAGCATTGCCATTGCCATCCCTATGGATGTATTGTCATTGTATCTACATCACCGTTCCTTGTGCATAGACGACTGTACTATGCAATATTTGTTGTGCCATCTATCCACACAAGGTTTTCATCCTGCTAATCAAGTCTTCGTTGTAAACTTGGAGCTCTGCCTATGAACGTGAGGCCGTTGTCGCCCCAGTGCGCGAGGCCACCGCTACTCATCCACCCCCTGCATCGGTTTGCTCGCTCCTGAGTATCCGCTCATGGCCGAACTACTTGCCTTTGGGTTTGACCCATTCGCTCCAACACTACTTCATCCAGCACAACCACGTCATCAATGTCGACGTCTCATCCCCACCTACTTTGTTTATTCTGACAATCATGTGCTATGTTGACACCTTCTACCTCGTCGTTCTACGCACCACAATCATCGTCGAGACCTTCTCTGTTGGTCCCTCAGACGTTGATGCATGGTTGGGGCACTCTACCTTGTACATTCGGTATTGGCAACACCGGTGCGTGCTTTCGTCCCTGACGCGTTGCTAGGTCTGGCAAACCCAGCCCACACCTTAGTCTATGCGGCTTAACTGCATCGACTTCGGTATCGACCCTCCCGTTCCCGCCATGTATGCCTCAATTGCATCTCCGTCTTTCATCTACAATGGCCCTAATTGTGTCTACCTCAACATCACCCTCCCCCTCCACGACAACTGCCTTGATGTGTCTTCGTCATCACCATGGTGCCTCTTGTGTGCTTGCAGCTCCACCAACATAGCAACTTGTACATTGACCTCAGCTATCTTCAACACGGCTTCTTCGATTAAAGCAATGTGCCCTTAAGCTCGGCTACCTCGACATCGACACAAAGGGCTATCATCTACATGAGCTCATTATTGGTTTCTACTTCAGTCACACCATCTGCATTGCAATGTCGCTACGGCTCGGGGAGATGTTAGCCCTTGACTCCTCTTCAGTCTAACCGTCTACGATGTTCCCGCTACGACTGGGGGAGGATATTAGAGTATGTTTGTTAGTTTACATATTATGTATCATAGACTGTCATATGTATCTGTACCGTAGGTTGCCTTATCTCTCAAGTCATGTATTCTATATAAACATCCTAACTCAATCCAATACAATCATCCAATTACACGAATTCTATTCTCCTTCACACTTTATTGCACGAACACTTCTCACATGCTATATAAACACTACGCTGCAAGGTTCCTGAGTAGAAAAGCTCTCTAAGTTAGCCTGTCCTACTACGAAAAAGAGACACAACCTGAAAAAAAAAAGAAACAGGCTCACCGTAGCCTCGTTGTGGCAGTGGCGGCAGGGGAACACCTGGTTGCAGCACGGTGCCACGATCTTGCACCTCCGCCGGTAATGCTCGCACCTGCGGCAACGAGCAAATTTCTGACGTGAGCAGATTAAGCATAGCGGAACTAGGCCATCTTGGATCGGGAAACCGGAGGAGGAGAACGAAATCGAGCAAAATCGACAGCCAACAATGGGAACGGATGAACCAGTCACATAGCGCAGATCGATTCGGCACCGGGAAGAAGGAATCGAGATTCCGTCCGAAGAAAAGGAGCACAAAGGGGGAGGCACAGGAGAAGAACGTAATCAAGGATTCAAGGCGCGCCTCGCTCACCCGTGCTTCATCTTGCCCACGTCACGGCGGTCCACCTCTCCGTCGCGGGCCGCGTCTACTTCCGCGACGTCGTTGTCGCCGGGGAATTGCGCTCCCCCCATCCCCGGCGGCGGCGGCGACGGCGGAGAGGAGGGTGGCAGAGATGTAAATAACGAGGGCGATAAGGGGCGTCCAGATATAAAATGTTATTGGTCCATCCCGGAAGAGTAGCGACGTCATGGGACATGGAGGCGTGGAGGCCCACCGCTTTGATTGCTAACTGTGCCCTTCTTCCAATGCCATTGCAGCAGAGAAATTAGTTTCCTCAAGAAATGCATTACATAAAAAATTATACTGTCTCTGTACTAAAATAGTACTGGTCGTTTTAGCTTTTGCTTTTTATGTGTACATTTAAATAAATAAAGATAAAACTAGATACATATATAAAACATATATATCAAATATTGTATGAACATTTTAACATATACATCAATAAAGTTTGAAATATGGATAAAATAGAGTAGCTGTTGGAGAATCCTTAGATCTGTTGCACATTTTACTTATAATACTTTTTATTTATCAAATCTTTAACAAAGAAGGGAAGGAGATAATAGGATAAGTAGATGAGATGCACAACGGCATGGGTCGCACGCACATCACCGGCCTAGCCGTCATCGTCACATCTTTTAGCTTTTTCCTCTAGCTGCGGCCTAGCCGTCATCGTCACATCTCTTTCAAGCTTTTTCTCAAGCTGTTGTTCTTTGTACTCCATTTGATACTTTGCTTGCACTCTCTTTTCTACTCAATTTTATTTTAATCTAGATTGGATAGAATTAGATAGAGAAAAAATATTGTTAGTTCTGCCAATGATGTCTCCATGGATGAATTTATAAATATCAGCTCTTCGATTTTTAAAAAGTGTGTACAATCACATTATTAGCTATTCAGGTTGGACATGATCATATTTTTGACTATTCAGGTTGGACACACTCAATCTACAACATACGGGTATCGACTAAGACATCTATAATGAATGTCTTAAGTTATATTTTCGCTGTGTTTAAGAGGCTAAATATAAAAAAAATTAAGACACGTCTCTTGGCTCTATGCTTAAGGTACAAAACGTAGTTGATTGGTGCATTGATTTTAAGACACGGGTTTTAGACGCATCCATTGTATCACATTTCGTGTGTTTGGTTCCTATAGAAGTCGAGCCAGATCGGAATGAGCCTATCTGATATCGTTAGAACTTGGATGAATTCATGTAAGCGTTTTTGTTTGGTTGCTTGTACAGACTTGTTCTGTCTAGACACAGATTTTGTTTGTTTGGTTGTACTAAAACATGTATTAGAGAAGGGTGCATAACAAATCTTCAAATATTATATAGCATTAGTGGTATAGTTTTGTTTATAAAAATCTCAATAACACAATAATGAAAATCGGTTTGATGATTAAATATTTAATTAGAAGATATAATAAAAAAACTACCTAATAAAGCATCTTGTTTTACGTGCATGTGCTTCTGTCATCATGCGCCGCGCCTGCACGCACGGGGACGCGCGGCCAAAGAATCTTACGAGAGCCTGGCTGAGACTGTCTGCAACGTCAGCCTCTAGCCCTCCCCTCCCCCATTATTGTTCATCTGCTAGGGGCTACAGTCGCCCCCTTCCTCCCGCAACGCATTTCCCTACGCGATCCTCTACGCCACGTTCCCCTTCTCTCTCACGCCAGATGAGGCGGTTCCCTATTCATCCCCCCTCCGTCGCTTCTCGCGGATGCCAACGCCCACGCCCTAGGGAAAAAATTTCCTGGTCGGCTCTGCTGCGGTTGGACGCATCCATGGAGGTCGGGCGAGCGCGGGCGACACAGCGTCGGATCTACCGGAAGAAGGTCGACTCGGATCTGGTGGAGCTCATCAGCGAGTAGGTGCAAGTGCACGACGACGAGCCGGTGACGAAGCAATCATGTGTACGGAGGCGGAGCATTGAAAGGGAATTAGGCTTACACCTAGTTTCTAAATAATTTTGGTGGTTGAATTGCCCAACACAAATAATTGGACTAACTAGTTTGCTCTAGTATATAAGTTATACAGGTGTAAAAGGTTCACACTTAGCCAATAAAAAGATCAAGTTATGGATTCAACAAAGGAGCAAAAAGGCAACCGAAGGCACCTCTGGTCTGGGGGCACCGGACTGTCCGGTGTACACCGGACAGTGTCCGGTGCACCAGAGGACTCCAACTCAAACTTGCCACCTTCGGGAATTTCCAGAGGCGCTCCGCTATAATTCACCGGACTATCCGGTGTACACCGGACAGTGTCCGGTGCTCCAAGGAAGAGCGGCCTCCGGAACTCGCCATCCTCGGGATCGCGCAGCAGCTGCTCCACTATAATTCACCGGACATGTCCGGTGTACACCGGACTGTCCGGTGAACCAGCAGAGCAACGACTACTTCGCGCCAACGGTCACCTGCAGGCGCATTCAATGCGCGCCAGAAGCGCGCAGAAGGCAGGCACGCCCATACTGGCGCACCGGACATTGAACAGTACATGTCCGGTGTGCACCGGACATCCAGGCGGGCCCAGAAGACAGAAGCTCCAACGGTCAGAATCCAACGGCATTGGTGACGTGGCTGGCGCACCGGACATGTCCGGTGTGCACCGGACTGTCCGGTGCACCATACGACAGACAGCCTCCACCAACGGTCAAGTTTGGTGGTTGGGGCTATAAATACCCCAACCACCCCCACATTCAAGGCATCCAAGTTTTCCAGCTTCCAACCACTATACAAGAGATAACATTCATTGCAAAGCACACCAAAAAGAGATCAAATTCTCTCCCAACTCCACACAAAGCCTTAGTGACTAGAGAGAGTGATTTGTAGTGTTCATTTGAGCTCTTGCGCTTGGATCGCTTCTTTTCTTTCGCATTCTTTCTTGTGATCAAACACTCACTTGTAATTGAGGCAAGAGACACCAACTGTGTGGTGGTCCTTGCGGGAAGTTTGATTCCCAAGTGATTTGAGAAGAGAAGCTCACTCGGTCCGAGGGACCGTTTGAGAGAGGGAAGGGTTGAAAGAGACCCGGCCTTTGTGGCCTCCTCAACGGGGAGTAGGTTTGCGAGAACCGAACCTCGGTAAAACAAATCCGCGTGTCACACTCCTTATTTTCTTGCGATTTGTTTTGCACCCTCTCTCGCAGACTCATTTATATTTCTAACGCTAACCCGGCTTGTAGTTGTGTTTATATTTGTAAATTTCAGTTTCGCCCTATTCACCCCCCCTCTAGGCGACTATCAATTGGTATCAGAGCCCGGTGCTTCATTAGAGCCTAACCGCTCGAAGTGATGTCGGGAGATCACGCCAAGAAGGAGATGGAGACCGGCGAAAAGCCCATTACAAGCCATGGGAGCACTTCATCCGAAGAGTCCCGCACCAAGAGAAAGGAGAAGAAGAACTCCTCCAAAGGGAAGGAGAAGAAGTCTTCTTCACACCAAAAGGAGAAGAAGGAGAAATCCTCTTCTCACAAGACGCGTCGAAGTGGGGACAAGAAAAAGAGGATGAGGAAAGTGGTCTACTACGAGACCGATTCTTCATCGCCATCCACCTCCGGCTCCGACGCGGCATCCGTCACTTCTAAGCGCCAAGAGCGCAAGAAGTATAGTAAGATCCCCCTACGCTACCCTCGCATTTCCAAACATACACCTTTGCTTTCCGTCCCATTAGGCAAACCACCAACATTTGATGGTGAAGATTACGCTAGGTGGAGTGATTTAATGCGATTTCATCTAACCTCACTCCACAAAAGCATATGGGATGTTGTTGAGTTTGGTGCACAGGTACCATCCGTAGGGGATGAAGACTATGATGAGGATGAGGTGGCCCAAATCGAGCACTTCAACTCTCAAGTGTAACGCCCCGAATTTTGCAGTTGAATTTTTTCTTTTCTTTACTCGCCAAAATTCGGGCGTTACCTTTCTTTTTCTTTTTCCCTCGCTAAACCTTGACCTTTTCCAAAGTTCTAGCGGGATTCGGTTTGGAATTCCCGTACGTATAAAAACCCTAAATACTTTATGTTGTTTGATGCACCATGCCGAACCTTGCATTTCTTTTGATTGCTTTGAAAGTGCAAATGCATTCATGTAGAAAGATCGGATTTCGAAAATGTTTTCTTTCTCTTTTCTTTCTCTTTTCTCTCTCTCTTTCTCTCTCCTTTTTTTTTCTCTCTCTCCCGCGCCGTGGGCCGACCCCGGCCGGCCCAGCCGCCCCCTGGCGCCCCCCTCTTGGGCCTAGTAGGCCCAGCCGCCCCCCCCCTCTTTCCCTTATCCCCTAACCCTCTCCCTCTCCCCCCTCATTTTCTCCCTCCCCACCCAAGCCGCCGCCCCCTACCCGCCCCCTGCCCTAGCCGCCGCCCCTGCCTAGGCCGCCGCCCCTCCCCGTCGCCGATCGGCCGCCCCGCTCGGCCGCCCCGTCCCCGTCACCGGTGAGCCCCCCCCCCCCTCCTCCCTCTCCTCCCTCCCCCTCTCCTCCCTCCCCTTCCCCTCGCCGCTCGGCCCCATGGCCGGTTCGGCCGCCCGCCCCACCCCTCGCCGCTCGGCCCCATGGCCGGTTCGGCCGCCCGCCCCACCCCCCCCCCCGCGCGCGCCCCCGGCTTGGCCGGCTCGGCCGCTCGGCCGCCCCCGCGCCCTGCCCCGCGCCCCTGCGCGCCCAGCGGCTCGGCCGCCCCGCCCCTGCGCCGCCCCCTGCCCGGCCGGTTCAACCGCCCTAGGGCCGGTTCAACCGCCCCCCCCCCCCTCTGTTTTTTATTTTTTTTATTTTTTTTATTTTATTTTATTTACTTTCTGTGATCATAATTACTGTATTTTAAATAGGCTAATCACTGTTCATGCTATGGGAAAATAGGAAGTTTAATTTAAAATTCCGTTATGTTATTGATTCACGTAGTTAATTGTTTACCCTGTGCAATGTTGATCAACTAAAAGTGATTAGGTTTCCATTAGTAGATATAAATATGTATAACAGAATTATTTTGTTAAGAACCAATTGTGTCATTAGTGCATAAGATTTAACCCCCCCCTGCGAGACCTTTCCCGTTTCTTTCTAGCCATAACAAATGCGTTATCGAATGTCATACTTGATGCATATTCGCTTTATTTGTTATCTTGTATGGTGTACTGTTCTTTTGTATTAAATATGTGGATGTATGTATGTATGTTTGCGCTCGCATAGAGAACGATCCGGTCGAAGAGCCCGAGGAATTCGCAGGAGAAGCCCCTGAGCAGCAGTCGTTTGGTGGAGGCAAGTGTCCTTTGACCTATCTATGTCCTATTCATTCTTTAATTCACCTCCCGCTTTACACATTTATACCTAAGGATTGACTAGCTTTTGTTATCCATGTCCTTGTTTACCTATTTGGGTCGGATTATTACTACTTAGTCTGATGCTATTGCTCAACCCTAATCAATGAACATGATGTGATTATCTATGATACGCTGTTTTCCCGTTCTTCTTTATGATATACTTGTGGTTTTCAAGGGGACTCGAGCGGTTTCTCGAGTGCCTCTCCGTAAGGACCTGTTCTATGGATGACCGCCCGGGAAAACAGTGCAACCATGAGGGTGGAATGGGGTGCCCTTAGCTGAATAATTAGAGGATCCGGGGTGTAGTTCACTTAGCCGTCGTGCCGTCAATGGGGCTCGGTGTATGCGGCTCGCTCTGCCAAGTTTGGGTTCGCCCCTTGGGGAGGAGTGCGGTGCATTTAGGAAACCTAACGGGTGGCTACAGCCCCGGGGAATCTTTGTAAAGGCTTCGTAGTGATGCCCTGCTGGATCACCTTGGTAGTGATCAATGGAGAGTCATGATCTCCGGGCAGAATGGGAATCACGGCTTGTGGGTAAAGTGCACAACCTCTGCAGAGTGTTATGAAACTGATATATCAGCCGTGCTCGCGGTTATGAGCGGCCAAGGGAGCTCCAATGATTAGTGGTACTTGATCAGAGACATTGTGGTACAGGTGGTTATGAGATTGTTGAATCTGGTTATGATTATGATGCTGGTAAGTGGTATTCTTTCCGTTTGGAAAGGATACATTGGGTTAATAACTTGGGTTAATGCTAAAACTTGGCTTTCTACTAGTAAGTAATAACCTGACCAACTAAAAGCAACTGCTTGACTTATCCCCACATAAAGCTAGTCCACTACAGCCAAACAGGATACTTGCTGAGTATGTTGATGTGTACTCACCCTTGCTCTACACACCAAACCCCCCCCCAGGTTGTCAGCATTGCAACCACTGCTCAGGCGAAGATGAAGCTGTGGAAGGAGACTTCCAGGAGTTCCAAGATTACGACGAGTTCTAGGTGTGGGTTAGCGGCAACCCCCAGTCGGCTGCCTGTGAAGGCCGCGTTATCTACGTTTCTTTTCCGCACTTTGATTTATTGTAAGAACTATATGGACGTCTCAGACGTATGATGTAATCGATTATTTCCCCTTATTAATACTATTTTGAGCACTGTGTGATGATGTCCATATTATGTAACTGCTGTGTACGTGAATAACTGATCCTGGCACGTACATGGTTCGCATTCGGTTTGCCTTTTTAAAACCGGGTGTGACATAAGTGGTATCAAAGCCGTGCTGACTGTAGGACCGCTAACCTAGAGTAGAATGGTCGTTCTAAGGACTATAGACCTCTGTCTCTTCCTTGACTTTGATATCCCTTCAAAAGTTGGTCCTACTGACCAAACCTATGTTCTACTACATATTATACCTTGCTGAAAATTATGTTTCATTCTGATCCTTCATTTACTTATTACTTGCTGGTCATATTAATTCTGTTCTCACCCTTTTGCTTGCGATGTCTTTTGTAGATGGCTCGACTTAGACACACTGCACGAAAGTCAGTCATCCCCTTCTTACCCTCCCGCCTTGCTGAGCGTCCGCTTCGCCGTCCCGTGGCCGGACAGTCCAGCCACTTGGAGAGACTACACCACCGCCTGCGTGAGGAGCAGGAGCGTCGACGACAGGAGCAGCGGAGCTCTTCCCTCTCGCTCCACCAGGAGATAGAGTCTGTGAGGAGCTGCTCCCCTGTGCTTTCTCTGGAGCCGCCCCCTGCACCACCACTGGGCGCCCCAGCTTCTGGAGTAGCTGCTGGAGGAGACCCAGACGACGGAGGAGGCGACGACAGCTCGAGCCACGACACCGACTTCTCTGCTAATCCTGAGCCGGAAGGATGGGTTGCTCGACCCATCACTCGCGACGCTGCTCGCGGGTGCCACTTCCATGATGCGCTCGACACCCTGCTACGTCGGGCATTTGACCGGCATACTTGGTCCGTCGAGTATCGCTGTGTGGTCTACCAGCATAGTCGCGGGGTCTACCCGGACCGCTGGGAGGCGACTTGCTTGGTGCGCTGCCCGGAGGACAGTCTCCAGGGTGCAGAGGCCTGTTCAGAGCACTATTCTATCTCTGAGCGGGACTCAGCTGAGGCAGCCATGCAAGATGCTGCACGGCGTGCGCTTTCGCACTACTGCTCGGTTTTCGGTGGGGCAGCTGACGGTCTTGACCTGAAGTATTACCCCCGCCGTTCATCTGGCAGCACAGGAGGCGTGATTGTCTCACCTGTCGGTGAGGGCAATCCTAGGTTGAGCAGCACAGTCAACCTAGCCGCCGTGCTAAACACGGAGCTGGACCATGCATTAGACGAGCTGAGTAGGGCTCGTGCTGAGATCGCCCTGCTGCGGGCTGAGCGCGCGGAACGTCGTTTTCTGGATGGTGGTTCCCCCGCTCCCGTTGGGACTCAGCACCCGTACCGCTCACCTCAGCGTGGACACCAGTCTTATGGCAATCCCGCCTGCAAGACCAAGATAAATCTAGAACCATAGATCGTTAGAGTTGGATCTTGTAATTAATACGAAATAAATATATACATAGAAGCTTCAGTCTTAGCGTTAGTCTCGATCTTAGTTGGTTTTAGTTAGACAGGGTAGTTTGCTATATCCTGTGCATTTATGTTTGTCATGATGAACTATGTTTGGTTTGGATCTTTGTAATGATTGTCACCAGAGTGTGGGTATCCCCTGCATTTTGGTTTACATACTATGTCAATAAAGTTAGTTATATAGTTGGGAAACCCATTATTCTCCTTTCCTCTTTATCTGAGAAGCTGTGTGGTCTGTGTTGGAGATCAGTGAAGATGCTCATCTGTTCAGTGCTGTTGGAGAATTCTATACTCTTTTCTTATGCTGCAAGCTTTGCCAGATCAGTTCTGATGCGTGGTTGCGTTCTGCAGATGTCAGAGAACAGGCGTAGAGGAGGAAGGCGTGCTCAGCAGGAGCGAGCCGCTCCGCAGGATGAGGTGCCCCAGCAGCAGCACCTGCCGCCCCCGCCCCCGATGTCGATTGAGCAGATGTTTCTGATGCAGACTCAGGCAGTTCAAGCTATCGGTCAGACTCTGGCCGCCATTCAGCAGCAGCAGCAGCAGCAGCAGGCTCCACCCCAGCCTCAGATGCCTCAGATGCCTAGAGATAAGCGTGCTGAATTCATGAGAGGTCATCCACCAACGTTCGCTCATTCTTCTGACCCCATGGATGCTGAAGATTGGCTGCGCACTGTGGAGCGGGAGTTGCATACCGCTCAGTGCGATGACAGGGAGAAAGTTCTGTATGGTCCCCGTCTGTTGAGAGAAGGCAGCCCAGCAGCAGTCAGGCCCCAATGCCCCAGCAAAGCAGAATGTGCCTCAGCCTGGAGCAGGCAATCGCTCTCAGCAGCGCTATAATCATGGAAGATTGAATCACTTGGAAGCTGAAGCAGTTCAGGAGACCCCCGGCATGACAGTAGGTATGTTCCCAGTCGATTCCCATATTGCAGAAGTGTTATTTGATACTGGAGCAACACATTCTTTCATTACTGCATCATGGGTAGAAGCACATAATCTTCCAACTACTACCATGTTAACCCCCATTCAAATTGACTCAGCTGGTGGTAGAATTCGAGCCGATAGCATTTGTTTGAATATAAGTGTGAAAATAAGGGGGATAGCGTTTCCCGCCAACCTTATAGTAATGGGTACTCAGGGAATAGATGTCATCCTAGGGATGAATTGGCTAGATAAGTATCAGGCAGTTATCAGTTGTGATAAAAGGACAATCAAGTTAGTGTCCCCACTAGGAGAGGAAGTGGTGACCAAGTTAGTCCCGCCTGAGCCAAAGAAAGGAAGTTGTTATCAGATGACCGTTGATAGCAGTGAAGCAGACCCAATTGAGAGTATCAAGGTTGTGTCCGAGTTCCCAGATGTGTTTCCAAAGGATTTACCGGGTATGCCACCAGAGCGGAAAGTTGAATTTGCTATAGAGCTTCTTCCTGGAACCGCCCCTATCTTCAAGAGAGCTTACAGAATATCTGGACCAGAATTGGATGAACTTAAGAAGCAAATTGATGAGCTGTCAGAGAAAGGTTACATCCGGCCAAGCACCTCGCCTTGGGCCGCCCCTGTCTTGTTCGTGGAGAAGAAAGATGGTACTAAGAGGATGTGTATCGACTATCGAGCTTTGAATGAAGTCACGATCAAGAACAAGTATCCTTTGCCCAGAATAGAAGATCTGTTCGACCAGTTGAGAGGAGCCAGTGTGTTCTCCAAGATCGATCTGAGGTCAGGTTATCATCAGCTCAGGATCCGACCTTCGGACATTCCGAAGACGGCATTCATTACCAAGTATGGTTTATATGAGTTCACAGTGATGTCTTTTGGTTTGACCAATGCGCCAGCGTTCTTTATGAACTTGATGAACAGTGTATTCATGGATTATCTTGATAAGTTCGTGGTGGTATTCATTGATGACATTCTGATTTATTCTCAAAGCGAAGAAGAGCATGCAGATCATTTGAGGATGGTATTGCAGAGATTGCGAGAGCACCAGTTGTATGCAAAGTTGAGCAAGTGTGAGTTCTGGATCAGTGAAGTCCTGTTCTTGGGTCACATAATCAACAAAGAAGGATTGGCTGTGGATCCGAAGAAAGTGGCAGACATTCTAAACTGGAAAGCGCCAACGGATGCTCGAGGAATCAAGAGCTTCATTGGAATGGCCGGATATTATCGGCGATTCATTGAAGGGTTTTCGAAGATTGCGAAGCCAATGACAGCGTTGCTAGGCAACAAGGTTGAGTTCAAGTGGACCCAGAAATGCCAAGAGGCCTTTGAAGCGCTGAAAGAGAAGTTGACTACAGCGCCTGTCCTAGTCTTGCCTGATGTGCACAAGCCCTTCTCGGTGTATTGTGATGCTTGTTACACAGGTTTGGGATGTGTGTTGATGCAAGAGGGAAGAGTTGTGGCTTCCTCGTCCCGACAGCTGAAGGTTCATGAGAAGAACTACCCAATCCATGATCTAGAGTTGGCAGCAGTGGTTCACGCACTGAAGACATGGAGGCACTATCTGTATGGACAGAAATGCGATGTTTACACAGACCACAAGAGTCTGAAGTACATATTCACTCAGTCAGAATTGAACATGAGGCAACGAAGATGGTTAGAATTGATCAAAGACTATGAGTTGGAGATTCATTACCATCCAGGCAAAGCAAACGTAGTGGCAGATGCTTTGAGCAGAAAGAGTCAAGTCAATCTGATGGTCGCTCGCCCGATGCCTTATGAGTTGGCCAAGGAGTTTGACAGGTTGAGTCTCGGATTTCTGAACAATTCTCGAGGAGTCACAGTTGAATTGGAACCTACCTTGGAGCGCGAAATCAAAGACGCGCAGAAGAATGATGAGAAGATCAGTGAGATTCGGCGATTGATTCTAGAAGGCAAAGGCAAAGATTTTCGAGAAGATGCAGAAGGAGTGGTATGGTTCAAAGACCGCTTGTGTGTTCCCAATGTCCAGTCTATTCGGGAGTTGATTCTTAAGGAAGCTCATGAGACAGCCTATTCGATTCACCCTGGCAGTGAGAAGATGTGTCAGGATCTGAAGAAGAAATTCTGGTGGTACGGAATGAAAAGAGAAATCGCAGAGCATGTGGCTATGTGCGATAGTTGTCGAAGAATTAAGGCAGAACACCAGAGACCAGCTGGATTGTTGCAACCGTTGCAGATCCCTCAGTGGAAATGGGATGAAATTGGTATGGATTTCATAGTCGGATTGCCTCGCACTCGAGCCGGCTACGATTCCATTTGGGTAGTAGTGGACCGCTTGACCAAGTCAGCCCACTTCATACCTGTCAAGACCAACTACAACAGTGCAGTATTGGCAGAATTGTATATGTCTCGGATCGTTTGTCTTCATGGTGTGCCAAAGAAGATAGTGTCAGACAGAGGAACGCAGTTCACCTCTCATTTCTGGCAGCAGTTGCATGAAGCCTTGGGCACGCATCTGAATTTCAGTTCAGCTTATCACCCGCAGACAGATGGCCAGACCGAAAGAACCAATCAAATCCTTGAAGATATGTTGAGAGCCTGTGCGTTGCAAGATCAGTCCGGATGGGACAAGCGATTGCCTTATGCAGAGTTTTCCTATAACAACAGTTACCAGGCCAGTTTGAAGATGTCACCATTTCAGGCGCTTTATGGAAGGAGTTGTAGAACTCCGTTGCAATGGGATCAGCCTGGAGAGAAGCAAGTGTTTGGGCCAGACATTTTGCTTGAAGCCGAAGAGAACATCAAGATGGTCCGAGAGAATCTGAAGATAGCGCAATCGAGGCAGCGAAGCTATGCAGACACAAGAAGAAGAGAGCTGAGTTTCGAAGTCGGAGACTTTGTTTATCTGAAAGTGTCACCGATCAGAGGAGTCAGAAGATTCGGAGTCAAAGGCAAGCTAGCACCCCGCTACATTGGTCCGTATCAGATTCTTGCAAGACGTGGAGAAGTGGCTTATCAGCTCAGTTTGCCAGAGAATTTGTCTGCTGTGCATGATGTCTTTCATGTGTCTCAGTTGAAGAAGTGCTTGCGTGTGCCGGAAGAGCAGTTGCCAGTGGAAGGTCTTGAAGTCCAGGAGGACTTGACCTACGTTGAGAAGCCAGCTCAGATCCTTGAGATTGCAGATAGAGTCACCCGAAGGAAGACCGTCAGAATGTGCAAAGTCAGATGGAGTCACCACTCTGAGGAAGAAGCAACCTGGGAGCGTGAAGATGATCTGATGGCCAAGTACCCGGAGCTCTTTGCTAGCCAGCCCTGAATCTCGAGGGCGAGATTCTTTTAAGGGGGATAGGTTTGTAACGCCCCGAATTTTGCAGTTGAATTTTTTCTTTTCTTTACTCGCCAAAATTCGGGCGTTACCTTTCTTTTTCTTTTTCCCTCGCTAAACCTTGACCTTTTCCAAAGTTCTAGCGGGATTCGGTTTGGAATTCCCGTACGTATAAAAACCCTAAATACTTTATGTTGTTTGATGCACCATGCCGAACCTTGCATTTCTTTTGATTGCTTTGAAAGTGCAAATGCATTCATGTAGAAAGATCGGATTTCGAAAATGTTTTCTTTCTCTTTTCTTTCTCTTTTCTCTCTCTCTTTCTCTCTCCTTTTTTTTTCTCTCTCTCCCGCGCCGTGGGCCGACCCCGGCCGGCCCAGCCGCCCCCTGGCGCCCCCCTCTTGGGCCTAGTAGGCCCAGCCGCCCCCCCCCCTCTTTCCCTTATCCCCTAACCCTCTCCCTCTCCCCCCTCATTTTCTCCCTCCCCACCCAAGCCGCCGCCCCCTACCCGCCCCCTGCCCTAGCCGCCGCCCCTGCCTAGGCCGCCGCCCCTCCCCGTCGCCGATCGGCCGCCCCGCTCGGCCGCCCCGTCCCCGTCACCGGTGAGCCCCCCCCCCCCTCCTCCCTCTCCTCCCTCCCCCTCTCCTCCCTCCCCTTCCCCTCGCCGCTCGGCCCCATGGCCGGTTCGGCCGCCCGCCCCACCCCTCGCCGCTCGGCCCCATGGCCGGTTCGGCCGCCCGCCCCACCCCCCCCCCCGCGCGCGCCCCCGGCTTGGCCGGCTCGGCCGCTCGGCCGCCCCCGCGCCCTGCCCCGCGCCCCTGCGCGCCCAGCGGCTCGGCCGCCCCGCCCCTGCGCCGCCCCCTGCCCGGCCGGTTCAACCGCCCTAGGGCCGGTTCAACCGCCCCCCCCCCCCTCTGTTTTTTATTTTTTTTATTTTTTTTATTTTATTTTATTTACTTTCTGTGATCATAATTACTGTATTTTAAATAGGCTAATCACTGTTCATGCTATGGGAAAATAGGAAGTTTAATTTAAAATTCCGTTATGTTATTGATTCACGTAGTTAATTGTTTACCCTGTGCAATGTTGATCAACTAAAAGTGATTAGGTTTCCATTAGTAGATATAAATATGTATAACAGAATTATTTTGTTAAGAACCAATTGTGTCATTAGTGCATAAGATTTAACCCCCCCCTGCGAGACCTTTCCCGTTTCTTTCTAGCCATAACAAATGCGTTATCGAATGTCATACTTGATGCATATTCGCTTTATTTGTTATCTTGTATGGTGTACTGTTCTTTTGTATTAAATATGTGGATGTATGTATGTATGTTTGCGCTCGCATAGAGAACGATCCGGTCGAAGAGCCCGAGGAATTCGCAGGAGAAGCCCCTGAGCAGCAGTCGTTTGGTGGAGGCAAGTGTCCTTTGACCTATCTATGTCCTATTCATTCTTTAATTCACCTCCCGCTTTACACATTTATACCTAAGGATTGACTAGCTTTTGTTATCCATGTCCTTGTTTACCTATTTGGGTCGGATTATTACTACTTAGTCTGATGCTATTGCTCAACCCTAATCAATGAACATGATGTGATTATCTATGATACGCTGTTTTCCCGTTCTTCTTTATGATATACTTGTGGTTTTCAAGGGGACTCGAGCGGTTTCTCGAGTGCCTCTCCGTAAGGACCTGTTCTATGGATGACCGCCCGGGAAAACAGTGCAACCATGAGGGTGGAATGGGGTGCCCTTAGCTGAATAATTAGAGGATCCGGGGTGTAGTTCACTTAGCCGTCGTGCCGTCAATGGGGCTCGGTGTATGCGGCTCGCTCTGCCAAGTTTGGGTTCGCCCCTTGGGGAGGAGTGCGGTGCATTTAGGAAACCTAACGGGTGGCTACAGCCCCGGGGAATCTTTGTAAAGGCTTCGTAGTGATGCCCTGCTGGATCACCTTGGTAGTGATCAATGGAGAGTCATGATCTCCGGGCAGAATGGGAATCACGGCTTGTGGGTAAAGTGCACAACCTCTGCAGAGTGTTATGAAACTGATATATCAGCCGTGCTCGCGGTTATGAGCGGCCAAGGGAGCTCCAATGATTAGTGGTACTTGATCAGAGACATTGTGGTACAGGTGGTTATGAGATTGTTGAATCTGGTTATGATTATGATGCTGGTAAGTGGTATTCTTTCCGTTTGGAAAGGATACATTGGGTTAATAACTTGGGTTAATGCTAAAACTTGGCTTTCTACTAGTAAGTAATAACCTGACCAACTAAAAGCAACTGCTTGACTTATCCCCACATAAAGCTAGTCCACTACAGCCAAACAGGATACTTGCTGAGTATGTTGATGTGTACTCACCCTTGCTCTACACACCAAACCCCCCCCCAGGTTGTCAGCATTGCAACCACTGCTCAGGCGAAGATGAAGCTGTGGAAGGAGACTTCCAGGAGTTCCAAGATTACGACGAGTTCTAGGTGTGGGTTAGCGGCAACCCCCAGTCGGCTGCCTGTGAAGGCCGCGTTATCTACGTTTCTTTTCCGCACTTTGATTTATTGTAAGAACTATATGGACGTCTCAGACGTATGATGTAATCGATTATTTCCCCTTATTAATACTATTTTGAGCACTGTGTGATGATGTCCATATTATGTAACTGCTGTGTACGTGAATAACTGATCCTGGCACGTACATGGTTCGCATTCGGTTTGCCTTTTTAAAACCGGGTGTGACATCAAGCAACAACAATACTCCTCGCTTCTCTAAGTAGAGAGGAGTATAACAAAGTACAAGGGTTGAAAAGCGCCAAGGAGGTTTGGGATGTGCTCAAAACCGCACACGAAGGAGATGAGCTTACAAAGATCACCAAGCGGGAGACGATCGAGGGGGAGCTCGGTCGGTTCCGGCTTCGCAAAGGGGAGGAGCCACAAAACATGTACAACCGGCTCAAGACCTTGGTGAATCAAGTGCGCAACCTCGGGAGCAAGAAATGGGATGACCACGAAATGGTTAAGGTTATTCTAAGATCTCTTATTTTTCTTAACCCTACTCAAGTACAATTAATTCGTGGCAACCCAAGATATACACTAATGACCCCCGAGGAAGTCATCGGGAATTTTGTGAGTTTTGAGTGCATGATCGAAGGCTCGAGAAAGATCAACGAGCTTGATGATCCCTCCACATCCGAAGCTCAACCCGTCGCATTCAAGGCGACGGAGGAAAAGAAGGAGGAGTCTACACCAAGTAGACAACCAATCGACGCCTCCAAGCTCGACAATGAGGAAATGACGCTCGTTATCAAGAGTTTCCGCCAAATCCTCAAACAAAGGAGGGGGAAAGACTACAAGTCCCACTCCAAGAAGGTTTGCTACAAGTGTGGTAAGCCCGGTCACTTCATTGCCAAATGTCCATTATCAAGTGACAGTGACAGGGATAACGACAAGAAGGGCAAGAGGAGAGAAAAGAAGAGGTACCACAAGAAGAGGGGCGGCGATGCCCACGTGTGCCGCGAATGGGACTCCGACGAGAGCTCCACCGACTCCTCCGACGACGAGGACGCCGCCAACATCGCCGTCACCAAGGGACTCCTCTTCCCCAACGTCGGCCACAAGTGCCTCATGGCAAAGGACGGCAAAAAGAAGAAGGTTAAATCTAAATCCTCCACTAGATATGAGTCCTCTAGTGATGATAATGCTAGTGATGAGGAAGATAATTTGCGTACCCTTTTTGCCAACCTTAACATGGAACAAAAAGAAAAATTAAATGAATTGATTAGTGCTATTCATGAAAAGGATGATCTTTTGGATTCCCAAGAGGACTTCCTAATTAAGGAAAACAAGAAACATGTTAAGGTTAAAAATGCTTATGCTCTAGAAATTGAGAAATGTGAAAAATTGTCTAGTGAGCTAAGCACTTGCCATGAGACAATAGACAACCTTAGAAATGAAAATGCTAATTTGTTAGCTAAGGTTGATTCTCATGTTTGTAATGTTTCAATTACCAATTCTAGAAATAATAATGATGATTTACTTGCTAGGATTGAAGAATTGAACATTTCTCTTGCTAGCCTTAGGATTGAAAATGAAAAATTGCTTGCTAAGGCTAAAGATTTTGATGTTTGCAATGCTACTATTTCTGACCTTAGAACTAAGAATGACATGTTACATGGTAAGGTCGTAGAATTAAAATCTTGCAAACCCTCTACATCTATCGTTGAGCACGTTTCTATTTGCACTAGATGTAGAGATGTTGATATCAATGCTATTCATGATCACATGTCTTTAATTAAACAACAAAATGATCATATAGCAAAATTAGATGCTAAAATTGCCGAGCATAACTTAGAAAACGAAAAATTTAAATTTGCTAGAAGTATGCTCTATAGTGGGAGACGCCCTGGCATCAAGGATGGCATTGGCTTCCAAAGGGGGGGGCAATGTCAAACTTAATGCCCCTCCTAAAAGATTGTCCAACTTTGTTAAGGGCAAGGCTCCCATGCCTCAGGATAACGAGGGTTACATTTTATACCCTACCGGTTATCCCGAGGACAAAATTAGGAAAATTCATTCTAGGAAGTCTCACTCTGGTTCTAACCATGCTTTTATGTATAAGAGTGAGACATCTAGCTCTAGGCAACCAACCCGTGCTAAGTTGCCTAAGAAGAAAATTCCCAATGCATCAAATGAACATAGTCTTTCATTTAAAACTTTTGATGCTTCTTATGTTTTGACTAACAAATCCGGCAAGGTAGTTGCCAAGTTTGTTGGGGGCAAACACAAGGGCTCCAAGACTTGTGTTTGGGTACCCAAAATTCTTGTTTCTAATGCCAAAGGACCCAAAACCGTTTGGGTACCTAAAGTCAAGAACTAAAATTGTTTTGTAGGTTTATGCATCCGGGGGCTCAAGTTGGATACTCGATAGCGGGTGCACAAACCATATGACAGGGGAGAAAAGGATGTTTTCCTCCTACGAGAAAAATCAAGATCCCCAACGAGCTATCGCATTCGGGGATGGAAATCAAGGTTTGGTCAAAGGTCTTGGTAAAATAGCTATATCTCCTGACCATTCTATTTCAAATGTTTTTCTTGTAGATTCTTTAGATTACAATTTGCTTTCTGTATCTCAATTATGCAAAATGGGCTACAACTGTCTTTTCACTGATATAGGTGTCACTGTCTTTAGAAGAAGTGATGATTCAATAGCATTTAAGGGAGTGTTAGAGGGTCAGCTATACTTGGTAGATTTTGATAGAGCTGAACTCGACACTTGCTTAATTGCTAAGACTAACATGGGCTGGCTCTGGCATCACCGACTAGCGCATGTTGGGATGAAGAATCTTCACAAGCTTCTAAAGGGAGAACACATTTTAGGACTAACAAATGTTCATTTTGAGAAAGACAGGGTTTGCAGCGCATGTCAACCAGGAAAGCAAGTTGGAACCCATCATCCACACAAGAACATCATGACGACCGACAGGCCGCTTGAGTTACTCCACATGGATCTATTCGGCCCGATTGCTTACATAAGCATCGACGGGAGTAAGTATTGTCTTGTAATAGTGGATGATTATTCTCGCTTCACTTGGGTATTCTTTTTGCAGTAAAAATCTCAAACCCAAGAGACCTTAAAGGGATTCTTGAGACGGGCTCAAAATGAGTTCGGCTTAAGGATCAAGAAAATTAGAAGCGACAACGGGACGGAGTTCAAGAACTCACAAATCGAAGGCTTCCTTGAGGAGGAGGGCATCAAGCATGAGTTCTCTTCTCCCTACACTCCACAACAAAATGGTGTAGTGGAGAGGAAGAATAGAACTCTATTGGACGTGGCAAGAACCATGCTTGATGAGTACAAGACTTCGGATCGGTTTTGGGCCGAGCCGGTCAACACCGCTTGCTACGCCATCAACCGGTTATATCTTCACCGAATCCTCAAGAAGACATCGTATGAACTCCTAACCGGTAAAAAGCCCAACATTTCATATTTTAGAGTCTTTGGTAGAAAATGCTTTATTCTTGTTAAAAGAGGTAGAAAATCTAAATTTGCTCCTAAGACTGTAGAAGGCTTTTTACTAGGATATGATTCAAACACAAGGGCATATAGAGTCTTTAACAAGTCCACTGGACAAGTTGAAGTTTCTTGTGACGTTGTGTTTGATGAGACTAACGGCTCTCAAGTAGAGCAAGTTGATCTTGATGAGATAGGTGATGAAGAGGCTCCGTGCATCGCGCTAAGGAACATGTCCATTGGGGATGTGCGTCCTAAGGAATTCGAAGAGCCTCCAAATGCACAAGATCAACCGTCCTCCTCCACGCAAGCATCTCCACCAACTCAAAATGAGGATGAGGCTCGAGTTGATGAAGAAGAAGATCAATCAAATGAGCCACCTCAAGATGACGGCATAGATCAAGGGGGAGATGCAAATGATCAAGACAAGGAGGATGAAGAACAAAGGCCGCCACACCCAAGAGTCCACCAAGCAATTCAACGAGATCACCCCGTCGACACCATCCTCGGCGACATTCATAAGGGGGTAACTACTAGATCTCGTGTTGCACATTTTTGTGAGCATTACTCTTTTGTTTCCTCTATTGAGCCACACAGGGTAGAGGAAGCACTCCAAGATTCGGATTGGGTGGTGGCAATGCAAGAGGAGCTCAACAACTTCACTAGGAATGAGGTATGGTATTTAGTTCCACGTCCTAACCAAAATGTTGTAGGAACCAAATGGGTCTTCCGCAACAAGCAAGATGAGCATGGTGTGGTGACAAGGAACAAAGCTCGACTTGTGGCCAAGGGATACTCCCAAGTCGAAGGTTTGGATTTCGGTGAAACCTATGCACCCGTAGCTAGGCTTGAATCAATTCGTATATTATTAGCCTATGCTACTTACCATGGCTTTAAGCTTTATCAAATGGACGTGAAAAATGCCTTCCTCAATGGACCAATCAAAGAAGAGGTCTATGTTGAGCAACCTCCCGGCTTTGAAGATAGTGAGTACCCTAACCATGTTTATAAACTCTCTAAGGCGCTTTATGGGCTCAAGCAAGCCCCAAGAGCATGGTATGAATGCCTTAGAGATTTCCTTATTGCTAATGGCTTCAAAGTCGGAAAGGCCGATCCTACGCTCTTTACCAAAACACTTGAGAATGATTTGTTTGTATGCCAAATTTATGTTGATGATATTATATTTGGGTCTACTAACGAATCTACATGTGAAGAGTTTAGTAGGATCATGACACAAAAGTTCGAAATGTCTATGATGGGGGAGTTGAAATACTTCTTAGGATTTCAAGTGAAGCAACTCCAAGAGGGCACCTTCATTAGCCAAACAAAGTATACTCAAGACATTCTAAACAAGTTTGGGATGAAGGATGCCAAGCCCATCAAGACACCCATGGGAACTAATGGGCATCTCGATCTCGACACGGGAGGTAAGTCCGTGGATCAAAAGGTATACCGGTCGATGATAGGTTCTTTACTCTATTTATGTGCATCTCGACCGGATATTATGCTTTCCGTATGCATGTGTGCAAGATTCCAAGCCGGCCCTAAGGAAGCTCACCTTACGGCCGTAAAACGAATCTTGAGATATTTGGCTTACACTCCTAAGTTTGGGCTTTGGTACCCTAGGGGATCCACGTTTGATTTGATTGGTTATTCGGATGCCGATTGGGTGGGGTGTAAAATCAATAGGAAGAGCACATCGGGAACTTGCCAGTTCTTGGGAAGATCCTTGGTGTCTTGGGCTTCAAAGAAGCAAAATTCGGTCGCTCTTTCCACCGCCGAAGCCGAGTACATTGCCGCAGGCCATTGTTGCGCACAATTGCTTTGGATGAGGCAAACCCTGCGGGACTACAGTTACAAATTAACCAAAGTCCCTTTGCTATGTGATAATGAGAGTGCAATCAAGATGGCGGATAATCCCGTCGAGCATAGCCGCACTAAACACATAGCCATTCGGTATCATTTTCTTAGGGATCACCAACAAAAGGGAGATATCGAGATTTCTTACATTAACACTAAAGATCAATTAGCCGATATCTTTACCAAGCCTCTTGACGAACAAACTTTTAACAAACTTAGGCATGAGCTAAATATTCTTGATTCTAGGAACTTCTTTTGTTGATTTGCACACATAGCTCATTTATATACCTTTGATCATGTCTCTTTCATATGCTATGACTAATGTGTTTTTCAAGTTGATTTCAAACCAAGTCATAGGTGTATTGAAAGGAAATTGGAGTCTTCGGCGAAGACAAAGGCTTCCACTCCGTAACTCATTCTTCACCGTCGCTCCACGCCACTCTCCATTTTTGGTGGGAGAGAGCAAAAGGACTTCGTCTTTGGTATAATCTTAACTCATTTATTTATGACCAAAGGGGAAGAGAGAACTTCGAGGGCTCTAATGATTCCGTTTTTGGCGATTCATGCCAAAGGGGGAGAAAGTATGAGCCCAAAGCAAAAGGACCGCACCACCACCAATTTCAAAAACTTAGGTTTTCAAAGAGTATTTTCAATTTGTATCTTATTATGTTCAAAAGGGGGAGAAAATAGTATTTCAAAATGATATATCAAAACCCTCTTGAACACTAAGAGGAAGATCTCATTTAGGGGGAGTTTTGTTTAGTCAAAGGAAAAGCATTTGAAACAGGGGGAGAAAATTTCAAATCTTGAAAATGCTTTGCAAAATCTTATTCATTTACCTTTGACTTCTTGCAAAAGAATTTTGAAAAAGATTTACAAAAAAATTGCAAAAACAAAACATGTGGTGCAAGCGTGGTCCAAAATGTTAAAAACGAAGAAACGATCCATGCAAGTATTTATATTGGCTCAATTCCAAGCAACCTTTGCACTTACATTATGCAAACTAGTTCAATTATGCACTTCTATATTTGCTTTGGTTTGTGTTGGCATCAATCACCAAAAAGGGGGGAGATTGAAAGGAAATTAGGCTTACACCTAGTTCCTAAATAATTTTGGTGGTTGAATTGCCCAACACAAATAATTGGACTAACTAGTTTGCTCTAGTATATAAGTTATACAGGTGTAAAAGGTTCACACTTAGCCAATAAAAAGATCAAGTTATGGATTCAACAAAGGAGCAAAAAGGCAACCGAAGGCACCTCTGGTCTGGGGGCACCGGACTGTCCGGTGTACACCGGACTGTGTCCGGTGCACCACCGGACAGTGTCTGGTGCACCAGAGGACTCCAACTCAAACTTGCCACCTTCGGGAATTTCCAGAGGCGCTCCGCTATAATTCACCGGACTGTCCGGTGTACACCGGACAGTGTCCGGTGCTCCAAGGAAGAGCGGCCTCCGGAACTCGCCAGCCTCGGGATCACGCAGCAGCTGCTCCGCTATAATTCACCGGACATGTCCGGTGTACACCGGACTGTCCGGTGAACCAGCAGAGCAACGGCTACTTCGCGCCAACGGTCACTTGCAGGCGCATTCAATGCGCGCCAGAAGCGCGCAGAAGGCAGGCACGCCCATACTGGCGCACCGGACATTGAACAGTACATGTCCGGTGTGCACCGGACATCCAGGCGGGCCCAGAAGACAGAAGCTCCAACGGTCAGAATCCAACGGCATTGGTGACGTGGCTGGCGCACCGGACATGTTCGGTGTGCACCGGACTGTCCGGTGCACCATACGACAGACAGCCTCCACCAACGGTCAAGTTTGGTGGTTGGGGCTATAAATACCCCAACCACCCCCACATTCAAGGCATCCAAGTTTTCCAGCTTCCAACCACTATACAAGAGCTAGCATTCATTGCAAAGCACACCAAAAAGAGATCAAATCCTCTCCCAACTCCACACAAAGCCTTAGTGACTAGAGAGAGTGATTTGTAGTGTTCATTTGAGCTCTTGCGCTTGGATCGCTTCTTTTCTTTCGCATTCTTTCTTGTGATCAAACACTCACTTGTAATTGAGGCAAGAGACACCAACTGTGTGGTGGTCCTTGCGGGAAGTTTGATTCCCAAGTGATTTGAGAAGAGAAGCTCACTCGATCCGAGGGACCGTTTGAGAGAGGGAAGGGTTGAAAGAGACCCGGCCTTTGTGGCCTCCTCAACGAGGAGTAGGTTTGCGAGAACCGAACCTCGGTAAAACAAATCCGCGTGTCACACTCCTTATTTGCTTGCGATTTGTTTTGCACCCTCTCTCGCAGACTCGTTTATATTTCTAACGCTAACCCGGCTTGTAGTTGTGTTTATATTTGTAAATTTCAGTTTCGCCCTATTCACCCCCCCTCTAGGCGACTATCAAGCAACCACCGAAATATCCAACTCCGTCGAGGCTGTTCTTCGTCGCCGCATTCGTCTCCCTCCACTCCGACCGTCAACGACTTCCTCAGATCCAGATTTCCCCCTTCGCTGCTCACTCTTGGGCCGCAGATCTTGCCTTCCTCAGGTACGAAGCACATCTCAATCCGACTCATAGGTTAATCTATGTTGGTTTGATTAAGGATTTTGTCTGTTCTTAGTTTCGTAGTTGAGGCCAATAATTCGTTAAGGATCCATTTGGAACACTTGCAGCAGTAGTATGCTAAAGTTGGATCTGGTTAAAGAACCCGATTTTGCAGTCAACCGTTAAACATTGTCATCATCAAGAAATATGTAAACTTTGTTTGCGCATAGGGTCAAATATCGGTGATCGGTGTAGCACGTTTACGCCATTGTTTGTTCTAGGCATGCCATATCCAAAGATCGTGCGTTGCGACAGCCTCGAGTATCATGGTAGGTCTTGAATTACGGCTACATAATTGTCCCTGTCACGCCGTTGGACAGTTCCTCCACTCCTAATGCATGCAATCTATGGAGTCCAACATTCCTGGAAACCCCCTCGACTCGCTATTGTGCATGATGCGTGCAATGACTGCCTCATTAGGAGTTCGTAGGTACCACCCACTAAAGTATACAATGAGTGCGTGACAGAAATGAATAAGGCATTCTCTAGCGGTAGACTCTCCTATTTAAATGTAATTGTCTACGGCATCAGTAGGTCAGCCATAAGCAAGGATCTGCATTGCTTCACATAGTTTTTGAAGTGGTCCGAGTCCGACCAGGCCAGTCGCGTCGACTCGCTGAGTAAAGTAACTATCCTACTGTTGGAGTCCTTAAATAATGCGGAGGAACAACGACCTACTCATACGAAACTTATAAAATAAAATTTGATAGCTATAGTAAGACTGACAATGCTAATGAAAAAAATAATAACAGAAATATGTAGTTGGTACCTTCTACAAAACACGTGGGTGGATACATGGGGTTCGGGCCGAAGTAGTGATGGCAGATGAGGTTCTCTCCGGCAGAATGGTCCCTTTCAATCACACGCTGAGGGATTGAAAGTCGCCTAGGGGGGGTGAATAGGGCGAATCTGAAATTTATAAACTTAAGCACAACTACAAGCCGAGTTAGCGTTAGAAATATGAACGAGTCCGAGAGAGAGGGCGAAAAACAAATCGCAAGCAAATAAAGAGTGAGACACAAGGATTTGTTTTACCGAGGTTCGGTTCTTGCAAACCTACTCCCCGTTGAGGTGGTCACAAAGACCGGGTCTCTTTCAACCCTTTCCCTCTCTCAAACGGTCACTTAGACCGAATGAGCTTTTCTTCTCAATCAAACGGGACACTAAGTCCCCGCAAGGACCACCACACAATTGGTGTCTCTTGCCTCGGTTACAATTGAGTTGATCACAAGAAAGAATGAAGAAGAAAAGCAATCCAAGCGCAAGAGCTCAAATGAACACAAGTATCTCTCTCTCACTAGTCACTATTTGATTGGAATTGTCTTTGGACTTGGGAGAGGATTTGATCTCTTTGTTTGTGTCTTGTATTGAATGCTATAGCTCTTGTAAGAGGTGTGAAGGCTGAAAACTTGGATGCCATGAATGGTGGGTGGTTGGGGGTATTTATAGCCCCAACCACCAAACTAGCCGTTTGGTGAAGGCTGCTGTCGCATGGCGCACCGGACAGTCCGGTGCGCCTGCCATGTCACCCAGCCGTTGGATTTTGACTGTTGGAGCTTCTGTCTTCTGGGCCACCAGACAGTCCAGTGGTGCACCGGACAGGTCCTATAGACTGTCCGGTGCGCCTTCTGGCGCGTGCCTGACTTCTGCGCGCACTGTAGCGCATTTAATGCTGTTGCAGGCGACCGTTGGCGCTGAAGTAGCCGTTGCTCCGCTGGCACACCGGACACTGTCCGGTGCTACACCGGACAGTCCAGTGAATTATAGCGGAGTGGCTCCCAGAATTCCCGAAGATGAGCAGTTCGGAGTTGGAGTCCCTGGTGCACCGGACACTGTCCGGTGGCACACCGGACAGTCCGGTGTGCCAGACCAGGGCACACTTCGGCTGTCTTTTGCTCTCTATATTTGAATCCTTTCTCGGTCTTTTTATTGGTTTGTTGTGAACCTTTGGCACCTGTAGAACTCATAATCTAGAGCAAACTAGTTAGTCCAATTATTTATGTTGGGCAATTCAACCACCAAAATTAATTAGGAAAAGGTGTAAGCCTATTTCCCTTTCAATCTCCCCCTTTTTGGTGATTGATGCCAACACAAACCAAAGCAAATATAAAAGTGCATAATTGAACTAGTTTGCATAATTTAAGTGCAAAGATTACTTAGAATTGAACCAATATATTTTCATAAGATGTGCATGGATTGATTTCTTCATTTTTAATATTTTGGACCACACTTGCACCACATGTTTTGTTTTTGTAAATTCTTTTTCAAAGTCATTTTGCAAATAGTCAAAGATTAATGAATAGGATTTTGAGAAGCATTTTCAAGATTTGAAATTTTCTCCCCCTGTTTCAAATGCTTTTCCTTTGACTAAACAAAACTCCCCCTCAATAAAATCCTCCTCTTAGTGTTCGAGAGGGTTTTAGATATTAGTTTTGAAAGGGTTGTACCAATTTGAAGTTTTACAAAAAATAAGATACCAAATTGAAAAAAAACTCTTTTCTTAACTCAAAAAATTTTGAATTTGGTGTGGTGGTGCGGTCCTTTTGCTTTGGGCTAATACTTTCTCCCCTTTTGGCATGAATCACCAAAAACGGATACTTGAGTGAAATATAAGCCCTCATTACTCTCTCCTTATGGTAAATAACATATTAGTGAAGATTATACCAAAGTTGGAGAGTGGCGCGGAGCGATGGCGAAGGATGAGTAATTTGATAGAGTGGAGTGGAAGCCTTTTGTCTTCGCCGAAGACTCCTTGTCCCTTTCAATCTATGACTTAGTTTGAAATACACTTGAAAACTCATTAGTCATAGCACATGAAAGAGATATGATCAAAGGTATATCAATGAGCTATGTGTGCAAAACATCAATAAAAATTCCTAGAATCAAGAATATTTAGCTCATGCCTAAGTTTGGTAAATGTTTGTTCGTCTAATGGCTTGGTAAAGATATCGGCTAATTGTTCCTTGGTGTTAATATATGCAATCTCGTATCTCCCTTTTGTTGGTGATCCCTTAAGAAATGATACCGAATGGCTATGTGTTTAGTGCGGCTATGCTCAACGGGATTATCCGCCATGCGGATTGCACTCTCATTATCACATAGAAGAGGAACTTTGGTTAATTTGTAACCATAGTCCCTAAGGGTTTGCCTCATCCAAAGCAATTGCGCGCAACAATGGCCTGCGGCAATATACTCGGCTTCAGCGGTAGAAAGAGCTACGAAATTTTGATTCTTTGAAGCCCAAGACACCAGAGACCTTCCCAAGAACTGGCAAGTCCCCGATGTGCTCTTTCTATTAATTTTACACCCTGCCCAATCAGCATCGGAATAACCAATTAAATCAAATGTGGATCCCCTGGGGTACCAAAGGCCAAACTTAGGAGTATAAACTAAATATCTCAAGATTCGTTTCACGGCCCTAAGGTGAACTTCCTTAGGATCGGCTTGGAATCTTGCACACATGCATACGGAAAGCATAATGTCTGGTCGAGATGCACATAAATAGAGTAAAGAACCTATCATCGATCGGTATACCTTTTGATCTACGAATTTACTTCCCGTGTCGAGGTCGAGATGTCCATTAGTTCCCATGGGTGTCTTGGTGGGCTTGGCATCCTTCATCCCAAACTTGTTTAGAATGTCTTGAATATACTTCGTTTGGCTAATGAAGGTGCCCTCTTGGAGTTGCTTCACTTGAAATCCTAAGAAGTACTTCAACTCCCCCATCATAGACATCTCGATTTTTTGTGTCATGATCCTACTAAACTCTTCACATGTAGATTCGTTAGTAGACCTAAAAATGATATCATCAACATAGATTTGGCATACAAACAAATCATTTGCAAGTGTTTTAGTAAAGAGAGTAGGATCAGCTTTTCCGACTTTGAAGCCATTAGTGATAAGAAAATCTCTTAGGCATTCATACCATGCTCTTGGGGCTTGTTTGAGCCCATAAAGCGCCTTAGAGAGTTTGTAAACATGGTTAGGGTACTCACTATCTTCAAAGCCGGGAGGTTGCTCAACGTAGACCTCTTCCTTGATTGGTCCATTGAGGAAGGCACTTTTCACGTCCATTTGGTAAAGCTTGAAGCCATGGTAAGTAGCATAGGCAAGTAATATACGAATTGATTCTAGCCTAGCTACGGGTGCATAAGTTTCACCGAAATCTAAACCTTCGACTTGTGAATATCCCTTGGCCACAAGTCGGGCTTTGTTCCTTGTCACCACACCATGCTCATCTTGCTTGTTGCGGAAAACCCACTTGGTTCCTACAACATTTTGGTTAGGACGTGGAACTAAATGCCATACCTCATTCCTAGTGAAGTTGTTGAGCTCCTCTTGCATCGCCACCACCCAATCCGAATCTTGAAGTGCTTCCTCTACCTTATGTGGCTCAGTAGAGGAAACAAAAGAGTAATGCTCACAAAAATGAGCAACACGAGATCTAGTAGTTACCCCCTTTTGAATATCGCCGAGAATGGTGTTCACGGGGTGATCTCGTTGAATTGCTTGGTGGACTCTTGAGTGTGGCGGTCTTGGAACTTGTTCATCTTCCTTGTCTTGATCATGGGCATCTCCCCCTTGATCATTGCCCTCCTCTTGAGGTGGCTCATTCTAGTGATCTTCTCCTCCATCATCTTGAGCCTCATCCTCATCTTGGGTTGGTGGAGATGCTTGCATGGAGGAAGATGGTTGATCTTGTGCTTGTGGAGGCTCTACGGATTCCTTAGGACACACATCCCCAATGGACATGTTCCTTAGCGCGACGCACGGAGCCTCTTCATCATCTAGCTCATCAAGATCAACTTGCTCTACTTGAGAGCCGTTAGTCTCATCAAACACAATGTCACAAGAAACTTCAACTAGTCCAGAGGACTTGTTAAAGACTCTATATGCCCTTGTGTTTGAATCATATCCTAGTAAAAAAAACTTTCTACAGCCTTAGGAGCAAATTTGGATTTTCTACCTCTTTTAACAAGAATAAAGCATTTGCTACCAAAGACTCTAAAATATGAAACTTTGGGCTTTTTACCGGTTAGGAGTTCGTATGATGTCTTCTTGAGGATTCGGTGTAGATATAACCGATTGATGGCGTAGCAGGCGGTGTTGACCGCCTCGGCCCAAAACCGTTCCGAAGTCTTGTATTCATCAAGCATGGTCCTTGCCATGTCCAATAGAACTCATGCTTGATGCCCTCCTCCTCAAGGAAGCCTTCGATTTGTGAGTTCTTGAACTACGTCCCGTTGTCGCTTCTTATCTTCTTGATCCTCAAGCCGAACTCATTTTGAGCCCGTCTCAAGAATCCTTTCAGAGTTACTTGGGTGTGAGATTTTCCTGCAAAAAGAATACCCAAGTGAAGCAAGAATAATCATCCACAATTACAAGACAATACTTACTCCCGCCGATGCTTATGTAAGCTATCGGGCCGAATAGATCCATGTGGAGTAGCTCAAGCGGCCTGTCAGTCGTCATGATGTTCTTGTGTGGATGATGAATACCAACTTGCTTTCCTGCTTGGCATGCGCTACAAACCCTGTCTTTCTCAAAATGAACATTTGTTAGTCCCAAAATGTGCTCTCCCTTTAGAAGCTTGTGAAGATTCTTCATCCCAACATGTGTGTTGGAGACTCGTTCTCAAGTGCTATGAATTGAGAACAAGGCAACATAAAATGTTAAATGTCAACGTCCTTCGTCCATGAAACATTATTCCCTTGAGGATAATGGGTCTTGGACGATGGTTGATGAGAGTAAAATTACGAAGCTTAAATCTTCGTACTAAGATTTCAATAGATATTGCAAGATGACATAAAATAAAAGGTACAAAAGAGGTAAACAAGCCATAGACGAATTATATTATATTTTCTTAATATATCCAATCATTGAATGCAATAATACCTCTGCCTTGACAAAATGTTGAATTCCAGAATATGCGATTGCAGTTACTAGAATCCGTGAACAGTAAAGGAATACTGTTCACTATTTATAGGCACAGGGCGCAGCCTATGAGGGATTACAAGTATGCCCCTTATAAAAGTTTACAACATTGACTCAGACCTTTATGGACTAAAAGGTCATTCTATCTTTAAGTCGGTTTGTAATACCGAAGCTTCATGAAGAGGGACCTTCGGCCATCTTATACAAACAGCTTCAACCGAAGGCCGCTTCTTCCTAGAAGACCTTCGGCGACGAAGCACAGGCCCAACAGTAGCCCCTTTCGCGGTGCTAGATCGTTTTTCGTAACGAGCTTGATCCGTGAAAAAAGTCTCTTAAGCTTCGGAGCGCCGAAGGTCTAAAAAACACCTTCCCTGAGCTCGTTGTCGAGAAACGATTCAATTTCTCAGCGTGTAGCGGCCCCACCTTTCAGAGTTACTGTTCGGTCTCTGCGGTCCACCACGCAGCGAGTGCGAGCGGGTGTCCGCCTGGTGTAAAAATCCTGGCGCTTCGCCTTCTTACCTGCAGCACTATATAAACAGACGAGTAGGTGTGAAGTTACCACAGCATTCATTGCTATTTGCACTGTTTTGCTGCCAAAATTTTTAACCGTCGCCGAAGCTTGTCTGTCGGAATCGAACGAAGCTCCTGTTTGAAACCTGCTTCGGAGGAAGAAAGTTTTAAAGTTCCACAAGTTCATAATTAAATGGCCAGAGTGCGCTCTACCGCCAGGGTTGAACGTGAGGGGGACGAAACTGAAGCTTCGGAGACTGTCCCCATTTCCGAAGCCATGCAACGATCCGGGCTAGTGACTTCGGAAAAGATTCCTAGTGAAGATGCAGAACAAGCAATCGCTGAAGCAGAGGAAGAAGATATTGAGGAAACTGATCCCGAAGATGATTATCGCATTGCTATGCCAAGCAAACCCAGCCATTTGGACTTCGGGAAATCTACTATTTCGAAGGCTGATCTGTCCAAGATGGTAAAATCGGGCTTTTTTACTGAAAATCAGAAGAAGCTATTGCGCTTCGGGGGAGAAGAGACTACCCCAAAGCCGGAGAAGGATGAAATTGTTATTTTCAAAAGCTTTCTAAAAGCTGGATTAAGATTCCCCCTACATGGGATTATTGCAGAGGTACTGAAGAGGTTCGGTATCTATTTTCACCAGCTGACCCCTAATGCTATCGTCAGACTTATTGTTTATATCTGGGCACTCCGAAGCCAAGCAGTGGAACCATTTGCGGACAGCTTTTGCCGAGTTCACGAGTTGCATTATCAAACGAAGGCTAGAAAGGATGGATTGCACGACAATTTTGGTTGCTATAACTTCGCCTATCGGAGATCTACAAAGTTTCCTGTAATTAGCTACCGAAGCAAATGGGCAGCAGGCTGGAAATCAGAGTGGTTCTATGTTAAGGTTGATGACGACAAGGAAAAGCTTGTGCAAAGTCCACTCGAATTAATCTTCGGAGAAACCCGACCTCGCTGCAATATGACACCCGAAGGTCCAACGCAACAAGCAATGAATGAATTCAGAATTATTGCAGAGCATATCAGCACAAGGGACCTGGTTCAGGAGTTTTTGGCTTTCAAAGTTTTTCCCAGTTTAAAAGAATGGGAAATGCCGAAGCTACAGGGGGAAAAGAAAGAAGGTGAACTTGTACGTTTACCTTACTACTTCAAGTTTAAGAAATACTTTAAAACACCTTGCCAAGAGTGGCTGGATACGATTGAAGCGATGTGCAATGAAATACTTGGCAATTATTCTAAAAAAGAAGATCAGTTGATGACCGCAGCCTTCGGCACCCGTCCGAAGCGAAGACTAAACCGAGTGCTGGACGCCCTGGGTTTCGAATACCCTGATTACGAAAATCTGAACAAAGGTGCCGGAGGCCAAAAAAGGAAAAGGATAACTGAAGCCTTAAATGAAGATGAAAAAGAACTATCAAAGAAGAAAATTCCGAAGAGGAAGAAAGCATCTTCTCCGAAGCATAAAATATCCGACGAAGAAACCCCCGCATCACCCTCTGTCGCTGACGTTGAGGAAATTCTGAAGGTAATGACTGAATCCTTACCTGCGAAGCTAAGTCCACTGAGGCCCCGACTGACAAAGTTTTTTCAGAAGGACAAGGAGCCCGAAAAATCGAAGAAAATAATCAAAGCGAAAAGACAAAGAATTATCACTGTGACAGAAGTAATTGACAAGACACCGCCAAGAGCTTCAGCTCAGAAAACACCAGCGGCTGCGGAAGGGACAGATATTGAAATTGTACCTTCGGAGGTCGCAGCTGCCGAAGCTGCCTCAGCTGAAGATTTGAACCTGGAGAGCACAATCGCACACATTGACAAAATACTGCTAGACATGGCCGCAGAAGAAACTACCACCGCCGCCGAAGAGGCCGCGACCGCAGCGTCGGAGAAAGGGAAAGAAATTGCTGATGAAGCTTCAGAGAATGAAGCCTTCATGTTCCAGAATTTAGTTGGAGAAAAACTGTCAAAAGCTGAAAGAGAAGAGCTTAGAGAATATGCAAAATCCTGCGGATACAAACCTGGAGCACTCCTCTTCGGAGGCATTGATGACGAAAAATTAGATTGTATTCGAGATCAAACTGGGGCCAAAGTTATCGGTACTCTGTCAAAGAGTATCGGTTTTCCGAAGCTAGAAACAGACATCAGCCGCTACCGACGACAGCATATCGTTGGTAGCTTATTTTATTCCAATTTCAAGGTGAACTATTTTTCCCTTAACTTTTATTGTTTCTAATAATGAAAACATGTCTGACGAAGGTTGTTTCCGTGCAGAGTATGCTATTGAGCAAAGCCTTGAAAATGCAACAAGATTTTGAAGACAAGAAACACGAATTTGGAAAGCAGAATAAAGGAGCAATCAGATGTTATCGAGAAAAAGAACTTTGAGCTCCAGGCAACCGAAGGTTCATTGGCGGAAGCTGAAGCAAAAATAACAGAACTGAACACGAAGCTTCTCCGCCAGTCTGAACAGTTCGAACGAGAAAAGCAAGATCTTACTGCAAAACTTGAAGCCGAAGCTCAACAAAATTCGGATTTGAGAAAACTATTGACAAGCCTTCAAGAAAAATGTCTGGAATTTAGCAACAAATGCATTCATCGATTAAGAAAATTTTTTCACTCAGTTGGAGCCAGCAGTGAAAAATTCGTCCCCTCAGCTGAAGATTTACCGAAGACCTTCGAACATATTGAGGGTGAGATTGACGAGCTCGACGAAGTCATAGCTGGGCACGGTGACTTCTGTGCCTGGGTGGCTTCTCGAGGCACTGCTGCAGCTTTCCTAAAAGCTGGCTGCGATCATGGAAAAATTGTCAATAGGCCAAATTTCACTTTATCACCATCAATCCTGGATGACATTCCTGATCTCGCCCGAAGTATCTCTAATAGATTTGTAAAAATGATATGGACAAAAGGTGGGCGAGAAAAGGCTGGAGACGAAGCTCGTAGCCACCTTGAACCAGTAAGAAACCATACCTTGTGCTTACCTTTTCTGGCAAGCTCGATTTTGACTTACAACGACCTTATTCATGTAGGATGACGAAGCCGAAGCCGAAGAAAAAAATGACGCCGAAGCTGAAGCTCCTTGGAGATTAAACAGTAGACTGTAGACAGTACTTGAGAAACTTTTGAAATAACTTTTGTAAATGTAACTAAAACTTGTCTTTAATGAATTCTGTTCATACCTTGTAATATATCCTTACCCTTCCATTGATGTATGAGAAATGCTTTGATGTGGACGAAATTTTCTTTTTTGAGCCGAAGGCGAAAAAACACCTTCCCTTCTTTTCGTACGCAACGAAGCATAGAAAACAACATTTTCCTTCTTTCCGAAGCTCTCCTTTTTATACACGAAGCTCTTTCTTCCCCTCCTTTTTTTTCTCTCTTTTTTTTTATTTGCCGAAGCAACCGCTTATGCCATGAAGATGATTATCCTACATATGCCTGGATGAATGTTTATGAATGCAAATGTTATGATGTAATGCGATGTGCAAATGAATGGCCAAACAATCACACCTCAAGCCATACTCATAGCCATTATTTCCTTAAAAACAATCACACCTCAGCTCTGCATCCCCTTAGGAACGACTTTGGAGCTTCTTCGCCTTTACTTTTGGCGGAATCAGCGTTGACTTTTCGCTGTAAGCTCTGCATTCCCTTAGGAACGACTTTGGAGCTTCTTCGTTTTTACTTTTCGGCACTCGATGGTGCGTTCTCAGTTTTTACATTTACATTCCTTGGGGGGTTTTGCTCTTATAGAACTAAAAAAGGAAATTACATGTGATGGCCCCATTAAAAACCTTTCTCCCCCTTCGGAAAGGAAAAGGGTGCCATGAAAGAAAAATAAAAAATATGAAAAATTACATCGAATTATACATAATATCGCCGAAGCTCATCCGCATTCCAAGATCTAGGAATGTCGTTGCCGTCCATATCCTTCAATCTGTATGAACCGGGTCTTGACGAAGATGCTACTAAGAAAGGTCCATCCCATTTCAACTGTAACTTGCCCACTGTTTCTGGGTTGGCCACTCTCCGAAGCACCAAGTGTCCTGGCTCAATATTCTTTAGCCGAACCTTTCTATCTCGCCATTTAATTGTTTCGGCTTGATATTTGTTGATGTTTTCCACGGCTTGCAACCTGATCCCTTCTAAAGCATCTTTTTCCACAGAATAATCAGCTTCGGAACCTGATGCTGTCGAAGCTACTACCCTTATTGATCCGGTTTTAGCTTCTTCTGGAGTTATTGCTTCGTCACCGAATAATAACTTGAATGGGGTAAAGCCTGTAGACCTTGATGTTGTTGTATTATGGCTCCACACCACTTTGGTTAACTGGTCTGGCCACTTTCCCCTTGGTTGATTGAAGATTGACTTCATTATTCCTGTCATTATAATGCCATTGGCTCTTTCAACGAGTCCATTTGACTCCGGATGTCTGACTGATGCAAAATGGATCTTCGTACCAATTTGATCACAGAAATCCCTAAAAGCTTCAGAATCAAACTGTGTTCCATTATCCACAGTGATAGCCTTTGGTACCCCGAAACGACAAACAATATTCTGCCAGAAAAACTTTTGGACGGTGGCCGAAGTTATTGTAGCTAAAGGCTTTGCCTCAATCCATTTAGAAAAATATTCCACCGCCACTACAACATATCTTAGGTTCTCTTGGGCCGGTGGTAACGGACCTAACAAGTCAAGGCCCCACCTTTGCAATGGCCAAATGGGTTGTATGAGCTGTGTTAAGGCCGAAGGTTGTTTTTGATCTCGTGCACATTTCTGACAACCTTCGCACTTTTGGACTAATTTCGTTGCATCCGAAGCTACCTTCGGCCAATAAAATCCTTGGCGGAAAATTTTTCCAAGTAACGGCCTAGATCCAATGTGAGATCCACACAGGCCTGCATGTATTTCTTTCATCAACTCTATACCTTCGGTTCTGGATAAACACTTGAGTAGCGGAGCACAAACTCCATGCTTGTACAACTCTCCTTCTATCATGACATATGGACGAGCTCTTGCCTCTATCCTCCTGTTATAAGCTTCGTCATCTGAAAGGAATTTACCCTGAAGATAAGAGATGATCTCAGTCCTCCAATCTTCGCTATAAACAGGAGATATATTGAGGACTGCTCTTTCAAGAAGTTCCACCGAAGGTGCTTTTATTGTTTCGAAGAAGACATCCGAAGGTAAGGGCAGCCCCTGTGCTGCTGACTTAGCTAGCAAATCAGCATGCTCATTTTGTCCTCGAGGGATATTTTTGACAGAAAATCCCTCGAAGGAAGCTTCAACTCTTCGAACCATATCCAGATACTTTTCAAGCTTCGGATCTTTAGCCTTGCAACTCTTGTCGATATGACCCGAAACAACTTGGGAATCAGTTTTAAGAACAGCCCTTCTGATTCCCATTGCTTTTAGCTTCCGAAGACCCAGAAGCAGGGCTTCGTACTCGGCAATGTTGTTTGTGCAACTAAAATCAAGCTTTGCCGCATAACAAGTTTTAACTTTGGAAGGTGAAACCAACACAGCAGCCGCTCCCGCTCCGAAGGTTCCCCAGGACCCATCGCAAAACACTGTCCATGCTTCGGTGTCTTTATTTGCTTCTTCCTCCTGAGCCCCTGGCGTCCAGTCAGCAATGAAGTCTGCTAACGCCTGGGACTGAATCGAAGATCTATGAACATATTCAATACAAAATTCATTGAGCTCTGCAGCCCATTTTTCAATCCTTCCAGTAGCTTCTCGGTTCCTCATAATATCCTTCAGAGGTTGTGAAGAAGGAACAATTATGTTGTAAGCTTGAAAATAGTGCCGAAGCTTCCTGGATGCCATCAAAACAGCATATAACACCTTCTCTAATTCTGTGTAGTTTTTCTTTGATATACTAAGAACTTCAGATACAAAATATACTGGGACCTGTTTCCTGGCTTGGCCATCAAGCTTCTCTTGGACAAGTGCTGCACTTACCGCTGAGTGCGAAGCTGCCACGTATAATAATAAAGGAGCCCCTGGCATAGGTGGAGTTAGTGCTGTTAGATCTATTAAATACTGCTTCAGCTCTTCGAAGGCCTTCTGCTGGATTGGTCCCCATTGAAAGACTTCGGCTGACTTCAACACTTCGAAGAATGGTAAGTTTCTCTCTGCTGATCTGGATATGAATCTATTGAGAGATGCCAACCTTCCTGTCAATCTTTGAGCCCCCTTTTTTGTAGTTGGTGGCTCCATCCGAAGTATAACTTCAATCTTACTTGGATTAGCTTCAATTCCCTTTGTTGAAACCAAGCATCCTAGAAATTTCCCCTTCTTTACTCCGAAGACGCATTTTTCTGGATTCAACTTTAAGCCAGCTTGCCTGAAACTGGCGAAGGTCTCCTGCAAGTCAGCAATATGATTCTCCTGCTTCGTGCTTTTTACAATGATGTCATCAACATAAGTTAGCACATTTCTGCCTATCTGAGACTGGAGAACCTTCGCAGTCATTCTGCTGAAACTTCCTCCAGCGTTTTTGAGCCCCTCAGGCATCCGAAGATAACAATATGTGCCACTTGGAGTTATGAAGCTAGTCTTTGGCTCATCTTCCTTCTTCATCCAGATTTGATGATAGCCTGAATAACAGTCTAACAGACTCATGAGCTCTGAAGAAGCTGCTGCATCAACTAAAGAGTTTATCCTTGGCAATGGGAATTCATCCTTCGGACAAGCCTTGTTAAGATCTGTAAAATCGATACACATTCGCCACTTGCCATTGGCCTTTTTTACCATAACAGTATTAGCTAACCATTCTGGGTACTTTACTTCTCTGATAACTCCTGCACTGAGGAGTCTTTTGACTTCGTTGCGAACACCTTCGGCCTTATCATCTGACATTTTCCGAAGCCTTTGCTTTCTGGGTCTGAAGGATGGATCGACATTGAGCGAATGCTCAATAACATCCCTATTAACTCCGCAGAGATCATTGGCTGACCATGCAAAAACATCTTTGTTGTTGAATAAAAACCTTATCAAGGTTTTCTCTTGTTCTTCGGATAACTGAGAGCCCAACAGCACCTTCTGCTCTGCTATATCCTCACATAAGAGCATGGGCTTCGGCTGATCTGCTGAAGCTGCTTTCTCCCTTCTGAATTTGTATTGTTCACAAGCTTCAGCTCCATCTATGTTATGGATTGCTTTTGAATCAGTCCAGTTTCCTTCGGCCCTTCTGGCAGCTTCCTGGCTTCCATGAATAGCGATGGGTCCTTGATCCGAAGGTATCTTCATGCAAAGATAGGCAGGGTGAAGAATTGCTTCAAAAGCATTGAGGGTGCCACGACCAATAATTGCATTGTAAGGGTATTCCATGTCAACAATGTCAAACACAACTTGCTCAGTTCTAGTGTTGTTGATGAACCCGAAGGTCACTGACATGGTAATCTTGCCCAGTGCTACAATTTGTCTTCCTCCGAAGCCACAGAGAGGATGTGTAGCATCATGAATCTTATCTTCTGGCTCTTGCATTTGTCTGAAGGCCTTAGCAAATATGATGTCAGCTGCACTGCCTGTGTCAACCAAGACATTGTGGACCAGAAATCCTTTGATAACACAAGAGATAACCATGGCATCGTTGTGTGGGTAATCCTTGAGCTGAAGGTCCTCTTGGGAGAAGGTAATAGGAATGTGAGACCATCTTGACTTGATGAAGGGTCCTTGCACCCCAACATGTTGTACCCTTCTCTGTGCTTCCTTCTTTTGTTTCTTGTTAGCTGGCTCTGAGGACGAACCACCTGTGATTGGGAGCACCAGCTTCGGGTCCGAAGCAGCTCCAGCTTGATCGTTGAACGAAGCCATCAGCTCGAAAAGTGGAAGTGAGTTCACCGGAGGTGGGCGCCAATGTTGGAGACTCGTTCTCAAGTGCTCTGCCTTGACAAAATGTTGAATTCCAGAATATGCGATTGCAGTTACTAGAATCCGTGAACAGTAAAGGAATACTGTTCACTATTTATAGGCACAGGGCGCAGCCTGTGAGGGATTACAAGTATGCCCCTTATAAAAGTTTACAACATTGACTCAGACCTTTATGGACTAAAAGGTCATTCTATCTTTAAGTCGGTTTGTAATACCGAAGCTTCATGAAGAGGGACCTTCGGCCATCTTATACAAACAGCTTCAACCGAAGGCCGCTTCTTCCTAGAAGACCTTCGGCGACGAAGCACAGGCCCAACAATGTGCTAGTCGGCGATGCCAGAGCCAGCCCATGTTAGTCTTAACAATTAAGCAAGTGTCGAGTTCAGCTCTAAAATCTACTAAGTATAGCTGACCCTCTAACACTCCCTTAAAAGCTACTGAATCATCACTTCTTCTAAAGACAGTAACACCTATATCCGTAAAAAGACAGTTGTAACCCATTTTACATAATTGCGAAACTGAAAGCAAGTTATAATCTAAAGAATATACAAGAAAAACATTGGCAATAGAGTGGTCAAGTGATATAGCAATTTTACCCAATCCTTTGACCAACCCTTGATTTCCATCCCCAAATGTGATAGCTCGTTGGGGATCTTGGTTTCTCTCGTAGGAGGAGAACATCTTCTTCTCCCCTGTCATATGGTTTGTGCACCCGCTATCGATGATCCAACTTGAGCCCTCGGATGCATAAATCTACAAAACAATTTTAGTTCTTGATTTTAGGTATCCAGACGGTTTTGGGTCCTTTGACATTAGATACAAGAACTTTGGATACCCAAACACAAGTCTTTGACCCCTTGTGTTTGCCCCCAACATACTTGGCAACTACTTTGCCAGATTTGTTAGTTAAAACATAGGATGCATCAAAAGTTTAAAATGAGATGCTAGGTTCATTTGATGCAATAGGAGTTTTCTTCTTAGGCAATTTAGTATGAGTGGATTGCCTAGAACTAGATGTCTCACTCTTATACATAAAAGCATGATTAGGGCTAGAGTGAGACTTCCTAGAGTGAATTCTCCTAATTTTGTGCTCGAGATAACCGGCAGGGTACAAAATGTAACCTTCGTTATCCTGAGGCATGGGAGCCTTGCCATTAACAAAGTTAAACAATCTTTTAGGAGGGGCATTAAGTTTGACATTGTCTCCCTTTTGGAAGCCAATGCCATCCTTGATGCCAGGGCGTCTCCCACTATAAAGCATACTACGAGCAAATTTAAATTTTTCATTATCTAGCTCATGCTCAGCAATTTTAGCATCTAATTTTGCTATATGATCATTTTGTTGTTTAATCAAGGCCATGTGATCATGAATACCATCAATGTTAACATCTCTACATCTAGTACAAATTGTAACATGCTCAACGGTAGATGTAGAGGGTTTGCAATATTTTAGTTCAACAATCTTAACATGTAAAATGTCATTTTCGCTTCTAAGATTGGAAATGGAAGCATTGCAAACATCTAAGTCTTTAGCCTTAGCAATCAATTTCTCATTTTCAATCCTAAGGCTAGCAAGAGAAGCATTCGATTTTTCAATCTTAGCAAGTAAACTAGCATTATCATCTCTAAGATTGGAAATTGAATCATCACATACATTTGAATCAACCTTAGCAATTAATCTAGCATTCTCATTTCTAAGGTTGGCAATGACATCATGGCAAGTGCTTAGCTCACTAGATAATTTTTCACATTTTTCTACTTCTAGAGCATAAGCATTTTTAACCTTAACATGCTTCTTGTTTTCCTTAATTAGGAAGTCCTCTTGGGTGTCCAAGAGTTCATCCTTTTCATGAATAGCACTAATTAATTCATTCAACTTTTCTTTTTGTTGCATGTTTAGGTTGGCAAAAAGAGTGAGCAAATTATCCTCCTCATCACTAGAATTATCCTCATCACTAGAGGTTGCATATTTAGTGGAGGATTTTGATTTTACCTTCTTCCTTTTGCCGTCCTTTGCCATGAGGCACTTGTGGCCGACGTTGGGGAAGAGGAGCCCTTTGGTGACGATGATGTTGGCGGCGTCCTCGTCGGAGGAGGAGTCGGTGGAGCTCTTGTCGAAGTCCCACTCCCGGCAAACATGGGCATCGCCGCCCTTCTTCTTGTAGTACCTCTTCTTTTCTCTTCTCTTTCCCTTCTTGTCGTCGCCCCTGTCACTATCACTTGATAATGGACATTTAGCAATGAAATGAACGGGCTTACCACACTTGTAGCACACTTTCTTGGAGCGGGGCTTGTAGTCCTTCCCCCTCCTTTGCTTGAGGATTTGGCGGAAGCTCTTGATGATGAGCGCCATCTCCTCATTGTCAAGCTTGGAGGCGTCGATGGGGACCCTACTAGGTGTAGAGTCTTCTTTCTTCTCCTCCGTTGCCTTGAATGCAACGGGTTGTACATCGGGTGTGGAGGATGCGCCTTGCTCGATGATTTTCTTGGAGCCTTTGATCATCAACTCAAAGCTCACAAATTTTCCTATTACTTACTCGGGAGACATTAGTGTGTATCTAGGATCACCATGAATTAATTGAACTTGCGTAGGGTTAAGGAAAACGAGTGATCTAAGAATAACCTTGACCATTTCATGGTCATCCCATTTGGTGCTCCCGAGGTTGCGCACTTGGTTCACCAAGGTCTTGAGCCGGTTGTACATTGCTTGTGGCTCCTCCCCTTGGTGAAGCATGAAGCGACCGAGCTCCCCCTCGATCGTTTCCCGCTTGGTGATCTTGGTTACCTCGTCTCCTTCGTGCGCGGTCTTGAGCACGTCCCAAATTTCCTTTGCGCTCTTCAACCCTTGCACCTTATTATACTCCTCTCGACTTAGAGAGGCGGGGAGTATAGTAGTGGCTTGGGAGTTGAAGTGTTGGATTTGTTCGACCTCCTCCAAGTCGTAATCCTTGTCTCCCTTTTTTGGTACCTGCGCTCCATACTCAACAATGTCCCATATGCTTTTATGGAGTGAGGTTAGGTGATGCCTCATTTTATCACTCCACATAGAATAATCTTCACCTTCAAGCATAGGTGGTTTGCCTAATGGAACGGAAAGTAATGGAGTGCGCTTTGAAATACGAGGATAGCGAAGGGGCATCTTACTATACTTCTTGCGCTCATGGCGTTTAGAAGTTGCGGATGCCGATTCCGAGCCGGAGGTGGAGGGTGACGAAGAGTCGGTCTCGTAGTAGACCACCTTCTTCATCTTCTTCTTGTCACCCTTCCGTTGGGACTTGATGGAGGAAGAAGATTCCTCCTTGTGCTTGTGGGCGGACTCCCTTGAGTGCGTTCTCCCCGAGCATGCGGACTTGTCACCGGTCCCGATCTCCCTCTTGGCGGATGCTCCCGACATCACTTCGAGCGGTTAGGCTCTAATGAAGCATCGGGCTCTAATACCAATTGAAAGTCGCCTAGAGGGGGGAGGGGTGAATAGGGCGAATCTAAAATTTATAAACTTAAGCACAACTACAAGCCGAGTTAGCGTTAGAAATATGAACGAGTCCGAGAGAGAGGGCAAAAAACAAATCGCAAGCAAATAAAGAGTGAGACACAAGGATTTGTTTTACCGAGGTTCGGTTCTTGCAAACCTACTCCCCGTTGAGGTGGTCACAAAGACCGGGTATCTTTCAACCCTTTCCCTCTCTCAAACGGTCACTTAGACCGAATGAGCTTCTCTTCTCAATCAAACGGGACACTAAGTCCCCGCAAGGACCACCACACAATTGGTGTCTCTTGCCTCGGTTACAATTGAGTTGATCACAAGAAAGAATGAAGAAGAAAAGCAATCCAAGCGCAAGAGCTCAAATGAACACAAGTATCTCTCTCTCACTAGTCACTATTTGATTGGAATTGTCTTTGGACTTGGGAGAGGATTTGATCTCTTTGTTTGTGTCTTGTATTGAATGCTATAGCTCTTGTAAGAGGTGTGAAGGCAGAAAACTTGGATGCCATGAATGGTCGGTGGTTGGGGGTATTTATAGCCCCAACCACCAAACTAGCCGTTTGGTGAAGGCTGATGTCGCATGGCGCACCGGACAGTCCGGTGCGCCTGCCACGTCACCCAGCCGTTGGATTCTGACCGTTGGAGCTTCTGTCTTCTGGGCCACCGGACAGTCCGGTGGTGCATTGGACAGGTCCTGTAGACTGTCCGGTGCGCCTTCTAGCGCGTGCCTGACTTCTGCGCACTGTAGCGCATTTAATGCTGTTGCAGGCGATCGTTGGCGCTGAAGTAGTCGTTGCTCCGCTGGCACACCGGACAGTCTGGTGCGCCACCGGACACTGTCCGGTGCTACATGAAAGGGAATTAGGCTTACACCTATTTCCTAATTGATTTTGGTGGTTGAATTGTCCAACACAAATAATTGGACTAACTAGTTTTTTCTAGTCTATAAGTTTTACAGGTGCCAAAGGTTCACAATAAACCAATAAAAAGATCAAGGAAGGGTTCAAATTAAGAGAGCAAAAGACATCCCGAAAGGCACCCTGGTCTGGCGCACCGGACAGTGTCCGGTGCACCAGGGCACTCGAGGCTGAACTTGCCACATTCGGGAAATCGGGAGGCTGCTCCGCTATAATTCACCGGACTGTCCGGTGTCACACCGGACTGTCCGGTGTGCCAGCAGAGCAACGACTACTTCACGCGCAACGGTCGACTGCAACGCATTTAATGCGCGCCTGCGCGCAGAGGACAGAGGACGCGCAGTTGGCGCACCGGACAGTCTACAGGACCTGTCTGGTGCACCACCGGACAGCCCAGAGGCCCCACAAGTCAGAACTCCAATGGTCGAACCCCAACGGTCTGCTGACGTGGCTGGCGCACCGGACAGTGTCCGGTGGCGCACCGGACTGTCCGGTGCGCCATGCGACAGGAGCCTTCCAACGGCCATTTTTGGTGGTTGGGGCTATAAATACCCCCAACCACCCCACATTCAATGGCATCCAAGTTTTCCACCTTCAACACATTACAAGAGCTATAGCATTCAATTCTAGACACTCCAAAGAGATCAAATCCTCTCCCAAGTCCGGAACCACTCCAAATCAAATAGTGACTAGAGAGAGCGACATTTGTGTTCATTTGAGCTCTTGCGCTTGGATCGCTTCTTTTCTTTCTCATTCTTCTAGTGATCAAACTCAATTGTAACCAAGGCAAGAGACACCAATTGTGTGGTGGTCCTTGCGGGAACTTCGTGTTCTGTTTGATTGAGAAGAGAAGCTCACTCGGTCTAAGTGACCGTTTGAGAGAGGGAAAGGGTTGAAAGAGACCCGGTCTTTGTGACCACCTCAACGGGGAGTAGGTTTGCAAGAACCGAACCTCGGTAAAACAAATCATCGTGTCTCACCCTTTATTTGCTCACGATTTGTTTTGCGCCCTCTCTATCGGACTCGTTTATATTTCTAACGCTAACCCAGCTTGTAGTTGTGCTTAAGTTTATAAATTTCAGATTCGCCCTATTCACCCCCCCTCTAGGCGACTTTCAATTGGTATCAGAGCTCGGTGCTTTATTAGAGCCTAACCGCTCGAAGTGATGTCGGGAGCATCCGCCAAGAGGGAATTCGGGACCGGCGAGAAGCCTGTCACAAGCCATGGGAAGGCTCCATCCGGGGAGTCCACCAACAAGGTGAAGGGATCCCCTTCACACAACAAGTCACGTCGGAGCGGTGACAAGAAGAAGAAGATGAGGAAGGTGGTCTACTACGAGACCGTCTCCTCGTCGCCATCCACCTCTGGCTCCGACACGCCATCCATAACTTCTAAGCGCCATGAGCGCAAGAAGTTTAGTAAGATTCCCCTACGCTACCCTCGCATTTCTAAGCATACTCCATTACTTTCCGTCCCATTAGGCAAACCACATATGTTTGATGGTGAAGGTTATAATACGTGGAGTGATAAAATGAGGCATCATCTAACCTCACTCCACACTAGCATTTGGGATGTTGTTGAGATTGGAGTACAGGTACCATCACCGGAGGATGAAGACTATGATTCGGATGAGGTCGCCCAAATCCGGCACTTCAACTCTCAAGCCACCACTATACTCCTCGCCTCTCTAAGTCGAGAGGAGTATAACAAGGTGCAAGGATTGAAAAGTGCCAAAGGGATTTGGGACGTACTCAAGACCGCGCACGAAGGAGATGAGGTGACCAAAATCACCAAGCGGGAAACGATCGAGGGGGAGCTCGGTCGCTTCTGGCTTCGCCAAGGGGAGGAGCCACAAGACATGTACAACCGCTTAAAGACCTTGGTGAACCAAGTGCGCAACCTCGGGAGCACCAAATGGGATGACCATGAGATGGTCAAGGTTATTCTAAGATCCCTTATTTTCCTTAACCCTACACAAGTTCAATTAATTCAAGGAAATCCTAGATATACACTAATGTCTCCCGAGGAAGTAATAGGGAATTTTGTGAGCTTTGAGTTGATGATCAAAGGCTCAAAGAAAATCATCGAGCTAGATGGCCCCTCCGCGCCCGAAGCGCAACCAGTTGCATTCAAGGCAACGGAGGAGAAAAAGGAGGAGTCTACATCAAGTAGACAACCCATCGACGCCTCTAAGCTCGACAACGAGGAGATGGCGCTCATCATCAAGAGTTTCCGCCAAATCCTCAAGCAAAGGAGGGGGAAGGATTACAAGCCCCGCTCCAAGAAAGCGCGCTACAAATGTGGTAAGCCCGGTCATATTATTGCAAAATGTCCACTATCTAGTGACAGTGACAGGGGCGACGACAAGAAGGGCAAGAGGAGAGAAAAGAAGAGGTACCACAAGAAGAGGGGCGGCGATGCCCATGTGTGTTGTGAATGGGACTCCGACGAGAGCTCCTCCGACTCCTCCTCCGACGAGGACGCCGCCAACATCGCCGTCACCAAGGGACTCCTCTTCCCCAACGTTGGCCACAAGTGCCTCATGGCAAAGGACGGCAAAAGGAAGAAGGTAAAATCAAGATCCTCCACTAAATATGCTTCCTCTAGTGATGAAGATATTTCTAGTGAAAATGAGGAGGATAACTTGCGCACCCTTTTTGCCAACCTAAGCATGCAACAAAAAGAAAAATTAAATGAATTAATTAGTGCTATTCATGAGAAGGATGAACTCTTGGACACCCAAGAGGACTTCCTAATTAAGGAAAATAAGAAGCATGATAAGGTTAAAAATGCTTACGCTCTAGAAGTAGAAAAATGTGAAAAACTATCTAGTGAGCTAAGCACTTGCCATGATACTATTGTCAACCTTAGAAATGAAAATGCTAAATTAATTGCTAAGGTTGATTCAAATGTTTGTAATGATTCAATTCTCAATCTTAGTAATGATAATGCTAATTTGCTTGCTAAGATTGAAAAGTTGAATAATTCACTTGCTAGCCTTAGGATTGAAAATGAAGAATTGATTGCTAAGGCTAAAGAATTAGATGTTTGCAATGCTTCCATTTCTAACCTTAGGAGTGAAAATGACATATTACATGTTAAGGTTGTTGAATTAAAATCTTGCAAACCCTCTACATCTACCGTTGAGCATGTTTCCATTTGCACTAGATGTAGAGACATTATTGTTGATGCTATTCATGATCACCTAGATTTAATTAAGAAACAAAATGATCACATAGCTCAACTTAATGCTAAGATTAATGAGCATGACTTAGAAAATGAAAAAATTAAATTTGCTAGAAGCATGCTCTATAGTGGGAGACGCCCTGGCATCAAGGATGGCATTGGCTTCCAAAAGGGGGACAATATCAAACTTAATGCCCCTCCTAAAAAATTATCTAACTTTGTTAAGGGAAAGGCTCCTATGCCTTAGGATAACGAGGGTTACATTTTGTACCCTGCCGGTTATCCCGAGAGCAAAATTAGGAGAATTCATTCTAGGAAGTCTCACTCTCGCCCTAATCATGCTTTTATGTATAAGGGTGATACATCTAGATCTAGGCAATCAACCCGTGCAAAATTGCCTAAGAAGAAAACTCCTACTGCATAAAATGATCATAACATTTCATTTAAAACTTTTGATGCATCTTATGTGCTAACCAACAAATCAGGCAAGGTAGTTGCCAAGTATGTTGGGGACAAACACAAGGGCACCAAGACTTGTGTTTGGGTACCCAAAGTTCTTGTATCTAATGCCAAAGGACCCAAAACTGTTTGGGAACCTAAAATCAAGAACTAAACTTGTTTTGTAGGTTAATGCATCCGGAGGCTCAAGTTGGATCATCGATAGCGGGTGCACAAACCACATGACAGGGGAGAAGAAGATGTTCTCCTCCTATGAGAAAAACCAAGATTCCCAACGAGCTATCACATTCGGGGATGGAAATCAAGGTTTGGTCAAAGGATTGGGTAAAATTGCTATATCTCCTGACCATTCCATTTCTAATGTTTTTCTTGTAGATTTTTTAGATTACAATTTGCTTTCCGTTTCTCAATTATGCAAAATGGGCTACAACTGTCTTTTTACGAATGTAGGTGTTACTGTCTTTAGAAGAAGTGATGATTCAATAGCATTTAAGGGAGTGTTAGAGGGTCAGCTATACTTAGTAGATTTTTATAGAGCTGAACTCGACACTTGCTTAATTGCTAAGACTAACATGGGCTGGCTCTGGCATCGCCGACTAGCACATGTTGGAATGAAGAATCTTCACAAGCTTCTAAAGGGAGAACACATTTTGGGACTAACAAATGTCCATTTTGAGAAAGACAGGATTCGTAGCGCATGTCAGGCAGGGAAGCAAGTTGGTGTTCATCATCCACACAAGAACATCATGACGACTGACAGGCCACTCGAGCTCCTACACATGGACCTATTCGACCCGATAGCTTACATAAGCATCGGCGGGAGTAAGTACTGTCTAGTTATTGTGGATGACTATTCTCGCTTCACTTGGGTGTTCTTTTTGTAGGAAAAATCTCATACCCAAGAGACCTTAAATGGATTCTTGAGACGGGCTCAAAATGAGTTCGGCTTAAGGATCAAGAAGATTAGAAGCGACAACGGGACGGAGTTCAAGAACTCTTAGATCGAAGGCTTCCTTGAGGAGGAGGGCATCAAGCATGAGTTCTCTTCTCCCTACACGCCACAACAAAATGGTGTAGTAGAGAGGAAGAATCGAACTCTATTGGACATGGCAAGAACCATGCTTGATGAGTACAAGACTTCAGATCGGTTTTGGGTCGAGGCGGTCAACACCGCTTGCTACGCCATCAACCGATTGTATCTACACCGAATCCTCAAGAAGACATCATATGAACTCCTAACCGGTAAAAAGCCCAATGTTTCATATTTTAGAGTCTTTGGTAGCAAATGTTTCATTCTTGTCAAAAGAGGTAGAAAGTCCAAATTTGCTCCTAAGGTTGTAGAAGGCTTTTTACTAGGATATGATTCAAACACAAGGGCATATAGAGTCTTTAACAAGTCCTCCGGACAAGTTGAAGTTTCTTGTGACATTGTGTTTGATGAGACTAATGGCTCTCAAGTAGAGCAAGTTGATCTTGATGAGCTAGGTGATGAAGAGGCTCCGTGCGTCGCGCTAAGGAACATGTCCATTGGCGATGTGTGTCCTAAGGAATCCGAAGAGCCACCACAAGCACAAGATCAACCATCCTCCTCCACGCAGGCATCTCCACCAACTCAAAATGAGGATGAGGCTCAAGATGATGAAAGAGAAGATCAAGAAGATGAGCCACCTCAAGATGACGACAATGATCAAGGGGGGATGCAAATGATCAAGACAAGGAGGATGAAGAACCTAGACTGCCTCACCCAAGAGTCCACCAAGCAATCCAACGAGATCACCCCGTGAACACCATCCTCGGCGATATTCAAAAGGGGGTAACTACTCGATCTCGTGTTGCTCATTTTTGTGGACATTACTCTTTTGTTTCCTCTATTGAGCCACACAGGGTAGAGGAAGCACTACAAGATTCGGATTGGGTGGTGGCGATGCAAGAGGAACTCAACAACTTCACTAGGAACGAGGTATGGCACTTAGTTCCTCGTCCTAACCAAAATGTTGTAGGAACCAAGTGGGTCTTCCGCAATAAACAAGACGAGCATGGTGTGGTGACAAGGAATAAAGCCCGACTTGTGGCCAAGGGGTATTCACAAGTCGAAGGTTTGGATTTCGGTGAAACCTATGCACCCGTAGCTAGGCTAGAATCAATTCGCATTTTACTTTCCTATGCTACTTACCATGGCTTCAAGCTTTATCAAATGGACGTGAAGAGTGCCTTCCTCAATGGACCAATCAAGGAAGAGGTCTATGTTGAGCAACCTCCCGGCTTTGAAGATAGTGAGTACCCTAATCATGTATATAAACTCTCTAAGGCGCTTTATGGGCTCAAGCAAGCCCCAAGAGCATGGTATGAATGCCTAAGAGATTTTCTTATCACTAATGGCTTCAAAGTCGGAAAGGTCGATCCTACTTTATTTACTAAAACTCTTGACAATGATTTGTTTGTATGCCAAATTTATGTTGATGATATCATATTTGGGTCTACTAACGAATCTACATGTGAGGAATTTAGTAGGATCATGACACAAAAATTCGAGATGTCGATGATGGGGGAGTTGAAGTACTTCTTGGGATTTCAAGTGAAGCAACTCCAAGAGGGCACCTTCATTAGCCAAACGAAGTACATTCAAGACATTCTAACCAAGTTTGGGATGAAGGATGCCAAGCCCATCAAGACACCCATGGGAACCAATGGGCATCTCGACCTCGACACGGGAGGTAAATCCGTAGATCAAAAGGTATACCGGTCGATGATAGGATCTTTACTCTATCTATGTGCATCTCGACCGGATATTATGCTTTTCGTATGCATGTGTGCAAGATTCCAAGCCGACCCTAAGGAAGCTCACCTTACGGCCGTAAAACGAATCTTGAAATATTTGGTTTATACTCCTAAGTTTGGGCTTTGGTACCCTCGGGGATCCACATTTGATTTAATTGGTTATTCGGATGCCGATTGGGCGGGGTGTAAAATTAATAGAAAGAGCACATCGGGGACTTGCCAGTTCTTGGGAAGGTCTCTGGTGTCTTGGGCTTCAAAGAAGCAAAATTTCGTAGCTCTTTCTACCGCCGAAGCTGAGTATATTGCCGCAGGCCATTGTTGCGCGCAATTGCTTTGGATGAGGCAAACCCTTAGGGACTATGGTTACAAATTAACCAAAGTTCCTCTTCTATGTGATAATGAGAGTGCAATCCGCATGGCGGATAATCCCGTTGAGCATAGCCGCACTAAACACATAGCCATTCGGTATCATTTTCTAAGGGATCACCAACAAAAGGGAGATATCGAGATTGCATATATTAACACTAAGGAAAATTAGCCGATATCTTTACCAAGCCACTAGATGAACAAACCTTTAACAAACTTAGGCATGAGCTAAATATTCTTGATTCTCGGAATTTCTTTTGATGTTTTGCTCACATAGCTCATAGATATACCTTTGATCATGTCTCTCTTTTATATGCTATGACTAATATGTTTTCAAGTGTATTTCAAACCAAGTCATAGATTGGAAGGGAATTAGAGTCTTCGGCGAAGACATAGGCTTCCACTCCACTCCATCAAATTACTCATCCTTCGCCGTCGCTCCAAGCAACTCTCAAACTTTGGAATAATCTTCACTCATATTGTGTTCGCCAAAGGGGGAGAAAGTAGTTAAAAGGGCTTATATTTCACTCGAGTATCCGTTTTTGGCGATTCATGCCAAAGGGGGAGAAAGTATTAGCCCAAAGCAAAAGGACCGCACCACCACCATTTTTTGAAAATTTAAGTTAAGAAAAAGTCTTGAAATGATGAATTTTTCAATTGATATCTTATTGTATTCAAAAGGGGGAAAAATAGTATTTTCAAATTGGTATCTTAAAACCCTCTTGAACATTAAGAGGAGAATTTGTATTAAGGGGGAGTTTTGTTTTAGTCAAAGGAAAAGCATTTGAAACAGCGGGAAAAAATTTCAAATCTTGATAATGCTTCTCAAACTTATTCATTTATCTTTGACTATTTGCAAAAGAACTTTGAAATGAATTTACAAAAGAATTTGCAAAAACAAAACATGTGGTGCAAGCGTGGTCCAAAATGATGAAAATATAAAGAAACAATCCATGCATATCTTATGTGAATTAATATTGGCTCAATTCTAAGTAACCTTTGCACTTACAATTATGCAAACTAGTTCAATTTTGCACTTCTATATTTGCTTTGGTTTGTGTTGGCATCAATCACCAAAAAGGGGGAGATTGAAAGGGAATTAGGCTTACACCTATTTCCTAATTGATTTTGGTGGTTGAATTGCCCAACACAAATAATTGGACTAACTAGTTTGCTCTAGTATATAAGTTTTACAGGTGCCAAAGGTTCACAATAAACCAATAAAAAGACCAAGGAAGGGTTCAAATTAAGAGAGCAAAAGACATCCCGAAAGGCACCCTGGTATGGCGCACCGGACTGTCCGGTGTGCCACCGGACAGTGTCCAGTGCACCAGGGCACTCGAGGCTGAACTTGCCACCTTCGGGAAATCGGGAGGCCACTCCGCTATAATTCATCGTACTGTCCGGTGAAGCACAACTGTCCGGTGTGCCAGCGGAGCAACGGCTACTTCACGCGCAACGGTCGACTGCAACGCATTTAATGCGCGCCTGCGCGCGCAGAGGACAGAGGACGCGCAGTGGCTCCCAGAATTTCCGAAGGTGAGCAGATCGGAGTTGGAGTCCCTGGTGCACCGGACACTGTCTGGTGGTGCACCGGACAGTCCGGTGCGCCAGACCAGGGCACACTTCGGTTGTCTTTTGCTCTCTATATTTGAATCCTTTCTCGGTCTTTTTATTGGTTTGTTGTGAACCTTTGGCACCTGTAGAACTCATAATCTAGAGCAAACTAGTTAGTCCAATTATTTGTATTGGGCAATTCAACCACCAAAATTAATTAGGAAAAGGTGTAAGCCTATTTCCCTTTCAGGGATACCATAACGTCTACGCCTACTGCTTGCAGCCTCAATGGAGAGGTTAAGAAGAGTGGCAAGCATAAGTGTGTTGTCATCACTGTCACTCGAATCCGAATCATCGTCACTAGGCAAAGGGGACATAGCGCTCAAAGGGATGTTTGCTTCAGTTTAGGAGTTGCATGTGCACACAAATGGCCAATGCAGGTACCCATATATATAGGCGATAAGGAGAGAGCTTGTGTCGCAAGCTCGTGTCTTGCACTGGAAGCCTCAAGTGTCTTGTTGTGTATGGTTGACGCTTGGGTGCTTGCGACGGAAGCTTGGTCCAAATTTCATGTCATAGTTCAATCGGCCAGAAATATTCGGTAAAAAACAAAGTTGTAATGTAGGTTCAAATATTGAAGACATATTTGCAGCAAAATACTTAAGTAAGAAGTTAATAAATTTCGAAATAAATATAAACATAATTGTAGCCATTATGGTCTACAAACTTATTAATGAACATTAATTTTATAATTAAAAAAATTAGAACTAAACATTTGAACGTGTCGTACATTTACAAAAATAAAAATGAAAAATGAAGGTAGTTATGGTAGTTGGATTGATATGTGTATTTTATGTGTAGAGAGATATATAGGGGAATTTATAGGGGAAACTGTTAAAGGAATAGTGAATTTAGGGGAGGGAATCTTGCTGGCGTGGCTGCATAGTGGCATATAGTGGGGAAAATTTAGGGGTACCGCTACGAACAACCTGAGCGGTATGATTTGCATGCCTTCAACCCGCATGAGCAGATGCACGAACCAAACATAATATGCTTTGTAACTCCATGGTGCAAGTGCACGGGTAGGAAAGGAACCAATCACATGGATTATGTCTTAACTAGTCAAGTGCCCATGCGTTACAACGATGAACAAAATATTAGTGCACAACGATTACATAAAAACAAATACCACATATTATCGATCTCAATCTTATAAATTCTCTTGCAACAACCAATACAGAATTTCAGGGGGCAGGTCGCGGGGAGGGCGCGGGAGGCAGCGTGGGGAGGGAGGTTGGGGACTAAGATGGTGTGGGACCGAATGGAGGCGGGACAGAGAAGTGCGTAGAACAGCGGGTTGATTCGTAGAATTTTATAAGGTATTTGTAAAAGTAATCTATATTATTGGCAGCTTTGGTTATATCAACAACTATCTAAATTACTGCTTTTGTTTATCTGAACATTTTAGTAATCTAAAATGATGAATACATTCGTAGCAAATACATGTTAGAAACATGAAATATTTTGTGGTTCATATAGAAGCAGGAGATAACCTCAACCAAAATGCCACGTGTTTCTATTTTCTAACCGGTAGGAGCTTTGTACATCAAAAAACCCGTAGCTTTTGTAGCACCATCCGCAGATGTTCCTCATGATCACTATCATTTTTGGAATAAATTAGAATATCGTCGATGAATACTACGACGAATCTATCAAGATACTCCATGAACACCTTGTTCATCAGATTCATGAATTAGGCTGGTGCATTAGTTGAGCCAAACGACATGATTGTGAATTCATATAGACCATATCGGGTAGAGAAAGCTGTCTTGGGAATATCAGATGGCCTAATCTTCATTTGATGATAACCCGATCTAAGGTCAATCTTAGAGAACGCCCTAGCACCTCTCATATGATCAAATAAATCTTCAATGCGAGGTAACAAGTACTTGTTCTTAATGGTGACATCATTAAGTGATCTATAGTCCACACACATCCTTTGTGAACCATCTTTTTTCTGTACAAACAGAACCAATGCTCCCCAAGGTGAGGAACTCGGACAAATGTACCCTGCCTCTTGTAACTCTGTTAATTGTTTCTTAAGTTCTTTTAATTCTTCCACTGACATCCTATATGGCCTTTTTGAAATGGGAGCAGTACCAGGTAAGAGATCAATGGCAAATTTAACTTCCCTATCTGGTGGCATTCCGGGTAACTCTTCAGGAAAGACATCTAGAAAGTCTCTAACCACACGGATGTTTCTACCCATGAATTTTCCATCAACTAGATATATGGCGGGTCTGATAGAGGCGGTTATGGTAATCTCGACTTCAAACCTTTCTCCTTTTGAACTGGTGAGTTCTACGGTCCCCTTATCACAGTGTATAACTGCCTTTGCTTTCCTTAACCAGGACATACCGAGTATCAAATCTATACTACTTTCTTCTAATACTATAGGTGTAGACCAGAATTCGCTTCCCATAATTGTCAGTGTTAATCTGTGTGTCATATAGTTTGCTTCAACAAGCCCTTTAGGGGTAATTACTATCAGTGGTTTTTGCATAGTTTGAAGTGGCAGTTCATTGGTGATGGCATATCGAGCAGAAATAAATGAATGTATAGCTCCAGAATCAAATAATATGACTGCTGGAATTGAATTAATGTAAAACATGTCGATAGCGATGTTCGCTCCATCAGTAGTGGCCTCGACACTTACTTGGTTGACCCTGTCAATGTTGAATCCCTTGCTAGAGGTTGGAGTCTGTTGCTTGTTCTGAGCTGGTGTGCTGGAATTCCCCATCGGACAAGCATTTGCATAGTGCCCAACCTGACTGCACTTGAAGCATGTGGGGCCTGTTCTCTGTCCTGAAGGTCTCGCTAGGGTGCCAGTGGGGGCAGCCTGATGAGTGTGGGGTGTCTGTGGAGTCCCTTGTGGAGCGTACTGAGCTGGGCGCGGTCCTCCTCCAGGATGAGCTGGTGTACCCTGGGGCGGAACATAGCGAGGGCGAATACTGCTGCTACCCTGTCCCTAGGTAGTGGCCTTCCGCTTCACTTCTCCCAGTTGAACATGCTTGTGTTCAATAGCTAGAGCTTTGTCCAAGAGTCTCTGGAATGACGGGAAGGTGTGAGCAACCAGTGCATACTGCAGTGGTCCATTTAGTCCCTCCATGAAGTGTTCTTGCTTTCTTTCATCATCTGCTACTTCATCTGGAGCATACCGTGGTAGCTGAATAAATTTGTCACGGTACTCGCTGACTGACATATTGCCTTGTTTCAGAGACAAAAATTCCTTCTTCTTAATCTTCACCAGTCCAACAGGAATATGATAATTTCTGAACTGTGTGATGAATTCTGCCCAAGTGATAGTATGAAGCGCCCCAATCCTCTGGGACTCAAATGTGATACAATTACTAGTCCCAGGAGGCTAGTAAACACATTTATACATCAGATGATTACAGATCTGCTTAAATGATACAAACCTATAAAGGTGGCGAACAACTTTAAGAGTTGGTCCACTACTCGGGACATATCATCAGAGTGGGGCTAAAAGCAGCCCGATATACGCAGCGAAGCAATTCAGTGGTCCAACAACCACAGGCAAGGTTGAGAATAGTCGTAACTCTTACCCGATCTCCTTTTTCTGAAAAACAACAAATAAGCAAGGGTGAGTACAAACGTACTCAGCAGCCCACCTTCACCTGCGGAATGGGGAAATTAGATATAATGCATGTAATATCTGGAGCTCAGGATATTTTGCAGAAACAACAATATTTTATGCAGGGTTGTTTTGTAAAACATTTTGTATTTTGCAAAGCGCATCCTCTCCCAAAGGAGCAGGAAGTTTTTCGATATAGAACAAAATCCCCTGGACTAAACCATCCAGGTATCTCAGCAGTTTCCCACTGGTTTTCATTTTCAAAAACAGCTACTGGACTTCCCATCCACCATAGCTCACGGCTCAACCGCCGGACCTTTTAAAAACCATTTTTCTCAAACGCACCCTTTTTTGAAAACAAAACATTAATTGCCATACCATACCAGACTCGTCCATTCCTGTGGACACGGACTATTCGAATAGGTTTTCAAACTCTGCGCAGAGGGGTACACTTTACCCACTAGTCCGGTTTCTGCGATCTCATCGTCATGAGACTCGAATGCTGAATCTCTTTCTTTCCTCACACGTCCTAACCTTAACGGTTATACCGGAAGGAGTCAGGCCACCGCCATGTCCAAACCGGACAAAACATTCCCCCTCCTTATCCTCTCGGTGCTCCCCAGCCTTCATAACCCTGGGGTTGGACCGTACGAGTTCAGATTGAGTGACTGTCCACACAGTCTCGAGTGGTTGTACTTATCATGAGTACAGGTAGTGAAGGATCACAAACCGGTCCTTATGTGAGGGGACAATCCTTCTGCTCACACCTAAACCAGCTGAGCCATCACCTTAGGCCCTCCCCTAAACCAGGGAGTCCCTGATCATCCCTACTCAAAGGTGATAAGGGTGAAAGCCCTTCATCATACACATTTTGAAAAGCATTTTATTTTGAAAACTCACACCTTTCCTCAAATCATTTGTAACAAATATATCAGGGATTGATTGCGGCAAGCGGCTGGGTGGCCATAATAACTTGTCTCAAAATCATATCATGCATAAAATAACAGGCTGAGGGTTGTGGTTGAAAAATCATAGGTAATTTATGCATCAAAGGGATCCAGTGAGCTTGTCGTGCTTATCCGGCGAAGGGGGAAGAGGAGCTCGCGGAACTGGCTTCTAGCTCCACTGCCTGCTGTAGACTTGCAGATCTGGCCTCCACGAGACGGCACGAACGCTCCGATAACTATGCAACATGAACAAGCAAACATACAAACCAACAAGTATACCAACAAATATTTAGTATAGTGGTTAGAATAGCGATATATGGATGGGTAGAGTCTTGAGTAGAATATGTGTCATGTGGTGTTGAGATACTGCTGGTGGTGGAGCGAAGGTGCTTACCAGTAGGGTGGACTGGAGACGAAGCGACACTATGCGTGTAGCCGGCAGAGCGGAGTAACTGAGTGGGTGGGGTGTTTGCCTTGGCTGAGGGTGTTGAGTGTGTGTGGAGAGGGAGAGGGTAGCTGGGTGTATTTATAGCTGGGTGTATGTGGTGTAGCACAGTGAAGTTCAATGTTTGTGAGAATAGTGACGAGTGAATCGTCTGACTTAACATGAACAGGAGAGTTATAGGCAGAATATGAGACAAGAGTATTTTGGGAGTTTTCTGGAATATGAACCATGCTTAAGGGATGACATTGTTGGATAGGGAATAGTTTGACAAGAATTTTAGAAACAAGAATGACTGAAATCTGAGTTTAGATGGAGGAGTTTTGGATTTTATAATCATAGGGAGAAAAAGAAAAGGAAAGGAATATTCTTGGAATATTCTAGAATTTGAATATTTAAAGATATTTGGAAAATCAAAAATACAAATGTATTTTTGAGCGGGATGCGAGGAATTATTTTTGGGCTTTTCTTGGGCAGAGGTTTATGTTGGTGGAAACTGTTCCTACCTACTGTGTCACATCAGACAACAGTGAGGCAGAACCCAAATAGCTGGAATGTTGTGGTATTCTGGTCCGAGTGGGTTGTGGTATCTTGGGCCAGGTTTTATAGGATTGAAGACGTATCCATACAAACATGGTTCGTCTTTCTTTTTGGAAGTCTGGCTTGAAAGAATCCCAAAGTTAAGCGTGCTCAACTTGGAGAAATCTGGGATAGGTGACCAGATGGGAAGTTCCCTACTGGAATGAAAATCACAGTCACCGGAGTTCGTATGACTGGAATATGGGTCTGGCTGGTCTTAGGTGGACTGGACAAAATGATGGATGAGTAGTTGAAATTTGGGGTGATCGGATGATTGATGAATAGTAACGATGAATAGTAACAGTGAATAGTAATGGTGAATAGTTCGTATGAACGAACGATGAACGATGAATAGTGACGATGGACGATGAATAGGAACTATGAACGAACGATGAACGATCGAATGATCGAACGAATGAATGATCGGGATTTCGGCAGCATAACGGCAGGAAAAAGATTATTTGGACGAACGAACGAACGAACGATCGAACGAACGATCGAACGATCGGACGAACGAACGAACAAACTAAGAACAGGGGGACGAACGATCGAAGAACGACCGAACGATCCTTGTGCTAGTGTGTGCTTGTGTGGGAGGTGGAGTGGGAGTGGGCGTGTGGGTGTGGGGGGGGAGGGAGAGAGTTGCCATGAAATGGCTTGGGGTGGGATGAGAGGAGGCCCTTGCCCCTCTATTTATAGCCATGGTGGGGGGATTAGGGGGAGGGATGAGAGGATTAGTGGGAGGATGAGAGGATTAGTGGGAGATTAGCATGGATTTGTCTTATATGAGTGTAATTAGCTTGTAGAGCTCACCGTATGACACCGGAGGCATACATATACGTATGAGCATGAGGAAAGTTATGAAGAAAATATTTGTAGGGACTTCAAAAATGATTCTGAAGGTATTTCTCAGGAATAAAATACTTGGAGATATATCGGTGGAATATTTGGGTAGTATTTCTGAAAGAGTTTGAGGGTGATCACTGGGGAAATATTTGTAGGATATTTTGAGGAGGATTTTAGAGAGAATATAGACCACTATATTTTACTTGTTGATATCAACTTGCAAACAAACATTTTGAAACAAAATTTGAAATTCATTTTGAATTTAGAGCGAGTTTGAGAAAATTTCAAGATTTGAATTTTTGGGATGCTACAAATCTACCCCACTTAAAAGGAATCTCATCCTCGAGATTCGGCTTAGAAGGGTTATGGGTATAGCTTTACTTCAGCTACATATCTTCACTTTGCAGACTCTTCGAGGAGATGGAACTTCAACAAGATCTGGCCTTGAGGAGCATCCGGCTGCTGATTGCAAACACTGATTCTGGCTACTCAAGATCATCTTTAGGCTTCTAGGTTTTGCTTGGCAGCTAGCTTATTGAGGAAGCATCGATGCCAACACGCAAACCTTCCTCATGCGAACTTCCACATGGATTTCTTCTTTGATTGGTCTTCTAGTGCTTCATCAACAAAACTTGGGTGACCACTTCTCATCCAGAAACTTATATGCTTCGATGATCTGGTCCTCCACAAACTTGCTACCGGCCTTCTTCTTTTTCTCCATAGCAGGAACCATACTGGAAACTACCCCACTTAAAAAGAATGAGGGTAGAACTCTTGAACCTTGGGGATTTGAAGTCCTTGAAATACCTCATAACAAGGGTGTTACGGGGCCTTCTTCTGTTGTTGCTGCTTGAACAGGCTGCAGAGAGATGACTGGCACAGGGTTGATTTTGGGAGAACCATCTTCTCATCTTCTCTTCACTATCTTCTTTTCTCTTCTCACTTTTCACTTTTCGCTGCCTCTTTCTTTCTCTTTGCTCTTCCCACTGGAGGATTCTATCAAAGAGTATTACCATCATACATTGGAGGAAACCAAAGACTATGAACCATGTACAACATTCTTCAACCCAAGAATCACCAAGCATTGTGACCTTAGGGGCGAGGGAGTGGGAAATGGGGTTGCTTGCAATTTGGCAGAGGGGGTTTTATCTGGAGTGTGCTTTGCTTTGAGTGAGATGGAAGTTGAGGGAGCTGGGGGGGGTTTATAGGCGAGCAACACTGATGGTGGTGCTCGGGGGGTGTGGAGTCATGGTGATGGAGCAGGTGCTACAAGGCAACAAGTGCGATGGAGGGGGGGTGGTGTTGCTGGCGGTAATGGTGGTGGTTGCGTTGCAAAAAGGGGGGTGGGCGGCGGTAGTGCGCTGCAAAGGGGGTGTGGGGGGGGGGGGGGGGGGGGTAGTGCGCGTGGAGGCGGGGCTCGTATGCGAGGGGCATGAGTGAGTGGTGGGGTCAATGACCCTGATGTTTGTGGTCTCTGGTTCCAAGAATCTTTGCTTCTGTATGGTAATAACTCCTTTTTGTCCTCTTTTTCTGTTTACTTTGACTCAGGGGCAACACTTTGATTCTCATGGTCGGTCCTTTTGATTGAGCGGCTGCACTGGTTTCTTCTGTAGCTTATTCCAGGCTTCAAGGGTAAGCTTCCCGGTATCTTCTTGGGTAAGGTGCTTTTCTCTTGAGATGGGTTAAGATGAGAATGGAAGCATAAGGTGAGAATTAGCTCTAATTTGTCATCTATGTTTTTAGAGAAAACCTTTCTAAGAAAAACGAAAAGAAAACACACAAGCTCAGCAATGATAAGCACAAACAAATGAAATGTTTTGAATAAGGGAAGAATAGAGTTTTTCAAAGCACGGACTACTCAGATTTAGGGGCTAAGCATAACTACTATTGCTCGGCTCCTGAACTGAGAACTATGCTAAATGCGACTTATGAGCACTAACGTTAAAGCATCACATATGCACTCAAAAAGGGAATTAAACATCAGGCAAAATTCATTTTGAAATGCCCTAGGGGGCACACAATTAGAGTTTTGCAAAACACGAGCCTACACGATTACCGCTCATACATGCAGGGCTCTAGCCAAAGTGAAGAAAAACTTCACTACCCAATGCATGTAGAGGACTGGGCATAACTAGCTCAGACCAGGCAACTTCTCTTCTGGCGAGGCTGGCGCACAACTTCAATCTGAGACATCTCCTGGATGGGTCAAGAGGGAGCTGATGTTGATGACTTCTTCTAGCGGAGACTGAGATGGCAAGACAGGGTCGAACTCTTCTTCAAGCGGGACTAGCTCTTGTAGCTCCTCAGAGGGCGGCGATGCTGGTGGGGTGCTTGCAGCTTCTTCTTTGACCTCAAGGGAGGGTGCTGGAATCTTCTTCATGGTGAGGGGTTCAAACATCTCTAGCGGGGGGTCTTGGGAGGACTCGGGGTACTCTTGCTTATCCATAGCCTTAGGGGAGACTGGAATTCCTTCAAAGACTATGGCTCCTTACGGTAGTTCCCAAGACTTCTTCTCTCCTCTGATAGAGACCGGGTGACCTTCAAGAATCTGGGGGTCTTCAGCTCTCCTGGGTTGAACTGGGTTGGATGGAGCGGGCTCTTGGATCTGCAGGGCTCTACGTTGGTTATGGGTTACCAAGTAGGCCTCCATCAGCTTTTGGACATGCTCATCCTTGGCTTGCTTTAGGGCTTCAACAACAATGACTTCACGACTTTCCAAGGCAGCTACACGGGCTTGAGTTGTGGTGAGATCCACATGGAGCTGACGGTTGTGCTTCTCTGCATCTTCTGCTCGGGCAATCATCTGACGGTGGTGCCGAGCCAAGAAATCATATTGTGCATCTAGGGTGAGCAGGTATGCAGTGAGGTACGTGACTGTGGGGTCGTCCTCAAGCAGCTGCTGACCTTCCAATGCACGCATCCTGGCCATCCAAACAGGACGGTCTCTCTGAAAGGGCGGAAAAAATCTGAGCGGTGTGTCGGCCACTTCTTCTTCATAAATCTGACACAGGGCCCTCAATGCCTTACGAGCGACAACTTGGCAGGTGTCTTTGAATCTGTGCCCAGCAGCAGTGACACTCCATTCCACATGGTGCGGACTGGATCCAATGTATACAGCCACGACACACTTCTCTGTGCCATGCTCGATGAATTCACAACCATCATACTCTGGCTGGCTCCTGATTCCGAGGCGAACTGTGCATGCTTTCAACAACTTGGGGAAACCACCTTCATTCTGGCAAAAGTTGGTTTGGCAACGGACCTCCATCTGACTTCTGAGAGAAGGAAAGGGGAAAGCATTTTTGAAATGAAGGGATAAGAGCAAGATTTTTTTTTGAAAATAGTTTTGACTCAAAAACTTTTGGATCAGGCTAAGGGTTACGCCCTGCGGCCAACCTAACAGCTCTGATACCACCTGAAGCGCCCCAATCCTCTGGGACTCAAATGTGATACAATTACTAGTCCCAGGAGGCTAGTAAACACATTTATACATCAGATGATTACATATCTGCTTAAACGATACAAACCTATAAAGGTGGCGAACAACTTTAAGAGTTGGTCCACAACTCGGGACATATCATCAGAGTGGGCCTGAAGCAGCTCGATATACGCAGCGAAGCAATTCAGCGGTCCAACAGCCACAGGCAAGGTTGAGAACAGTCGTAACTCTTACCCGATCTCCTTTTTCTGAAAAACAACAAATAAGCAAGGGTGAGTACAAACGTACTCAGCAGCCCACCTTCATCCGTGGAATGGGGAAATCAGATATAATGCATGTAATATCTAGAGCTCAGGATATTTTGCAGAAACAACAATATTTTATGCACGGTTGTTTTGTAAAACATTTTGTATTTTGCAAAGCGCATCCTCTCCCAAAGGAGCAGGAAATTTTTCAATATAGAACAAAATCCCCTGGACTAAACCATCCAGGTATCTCAGCAGTTTCCCACTGGTTTTCATTTTCAAAAACAGCTACTGGACTTCCCGTCCACCATAGCTCATGGCTCAACCGCCGGACCTTTTAAAAACCATTTTTCTCAAACGCACCCTTTTTTGAAAACTAAACATTAATTGCCATACCATACCAGACTCGTCCATTCCTGTGGACATGGACTATTCGGATATGTTTTCAAACTCTGTGCAGAGGGGTACACTTTACCCACTAGTCCGGTTTCTGCGATCTCACCATCATGAGACCCGAATGCCGAATCTCTTTCTTTCCTCGCACGTTCTAACCTTAATGGTTATACCGGAAGGAGTCAGGCCATCGCCATATCCAAACCGAACAAAACATTTCCCCTCATTATCCTCCCAGTGCTCCTCAGCCTTCATAACCCTGGGGTTGGACCATACGAGTTCAGATTGAGTGACTGCCCACATAGTCTCGAGTGGTTGTACTTATCATGAGTACAGGTAGTGAAGGATGACAAACCGGTCCTTATGTGAGGGGACAATCCTTCTGCTCACACCTAAACCAGCTGAGCCATCACCTTAGGCCCTCCCCTAAACCAGGGAGTCCCTGATCATCCCTACTCAAAGGTGATAAGGGTGAAAACCCTTCATCATACACATTTTGAAAAGCATTTTCTTTTGAAAACTCACACCTTTCCTCAAATCATTTGTAACAAATATATCAGGGATTGATTGCGGCAAGCGGCTGGGTGGCCATAATAACTTGTCTCAAAATCATATCGTGCATAAAATAACAGGCTGAGGGTTGTGGTTGAAAAATCAAAGGTAATTTATGCATCAAAGGGATCCAATGAGCTTGCCGTGCTTATCCGGAGTAGCCGGAAGAGGAGCTCGCAGAACTGGCTTCTAGCTCCACTGCCTGGCGTAGACTTGCAGATCTGGCCTCCACGAGACGGCACAAACGCTTCGATAACTATGCAACATGAACAAGCAAACATACAAACCAACAAGTATACCAACAAACATTTGGGGGGTTTATTAGCTAAGTTTGAGGGTGATCACTGGGGAAATATTTGTAGGATATTTTGAGGAGGATTTTAGAGAGAATATAGACCACTATATTTTACTTGTTGATATCAACTTGCAAACAAACGTTTTGAAACAAAATTTGAAATTCATTTTGAATTTAGAGCGAGTTTGAGAAAATTTCAAGATTTGAATTTTTGGGATGCTACATAGTATCAGCAGCATCATGGGCAGCAGTGTAAGAATCTCACCAATCAGCAGCAGGACCAGTAAGACGACCAGAAGCATAGAGCATCTTCTCCTGGTCAGAGCATTGAGCAATATTTAACATCTTCTCCACTGACTTTAACCAATCATCGGCGTGCAGGGGATCTGGAGAGCTAGCGAAGGTAGGTGGCTTATGGCTCATAAATTCTCGGTGCTTGTCCCGGGGTGGAACTGGTGGTGGTGGAGGAGGAGGTATTGGTGCTTGTTGCTGTCGCACCATTCTCTCTTGACGCATTTCCTCCCTCATCTCTTGCCTTTCCTGGAGCATCTCTTGACGTTCCTACCGCATCTGAGCTTGCATTTCTGTCATAGTATTAGCCATCTGTTGCAGCATCTGCATCTAAGCTGCAACCACTGGATCAGTCCCGGCCAGTGGAGGATTCAGTCAATCAGAGGATTCATTTCTGCTTGTTGGTGTCTAAGCACCCTCCGGTTGTGTGGGTTGGTAGGTAGATCAATTCTGCCTCCCTTCCTGGTATTGACCATCTGGGTTATAAATACATGGTAAGATAGAATTGTAGAATAGACGAGTAATTGTGAGGCAGAATCTTTTGGGGGGTTTATTAGCTAAGTAGATTAGTGTGTCACCTACTCATACTAATTACCTTATAGTGGTACATGCTAGAATGCCCTGCTATACTAGTTCAATCAATCAAAGAAGCAAATCAAGCATTTATCATCATCACAATCATCCAATTACTTCAAGTAGCGAAAATAATTTAATTTTTTTGTCTTAGGTCTCCTATCTCTTTAGAGGGTCATGAATGTAGGATTCCAAAGTGTGAAATCCTCCTTGTCTTAGAATAGAAAAAGGTAAGAGTAATCAGAGTAGAACAGTAGAAGGTGAGACAGGATCAAGAAAAGTATAGAAAGAATCAGAGTAAGGTAAGTAGGCAAGGGTTTTGTCCAGTTTTACCTAGGTCTCGTCCTATAGTCAACATTTCCTCTGATACCACTTCTGTCACCGGATTTAAAGGATAAAGTCGGGTGCGTCTCATATATGCGCCAAAGAAGAACATCACATATAATGACAAAGTGTATAGAGATAAATGTCATAAGTATCATTATTACATAGTGGAAGTCTTACAGAAATAAATAATAGCAATAAAATGAACTAAATGATTATTCCTTGGCGCCATCAAGCTGACTGGGAGATGCCACCTAGATCAATTCGTACTCCTCATTATAGGGCTCCTCTTGGACCACATGCTCCTCACCTGTGGGGGTTTATATATCACAACAGTGATCTCACAAAAGATCATAGCTCAACAAGTTGTGGGGAATAATATGCATGAACTCACCAAAGGTGGGAGCTCATGTGAAATGTAAGGTTGATCAACAAATAAGGGTTAAAGCTGAGCATAGCTTTTATAAAAATGTTGGCCAGATTTTATTAGCAGTTACTAAATATAAGTAAATACCAAACCAGAGTAATAATAGATCAAAATTAATAATAAATCCCAATGCGATGCAAATGACAAATTGAATTTAATTCCATAAATTAATCATGTGAGTGTCCGAGCCGCTCATGACCGTGAGCACGACTGATATACCAGTTTTACACTCTACAGAGGTTGTGCATCTTTACCCACAAGTCATGTTACTCATCTGCCAAGGGATCGCGACTTCCATACACCTCTACTAAGGAAGCGAGGCAGGGTAACACTACGAGGCCTTTACAAAGTTCCACTAGCTTTAGAAAACTCGCTACAGTTTCTAGGAAGCTCCAATGCATGGATCCCTTGCCTGACCGCCATCGCAGCAAAATCAACCCAAGGACCTCCCTACGCTGACCACTCCCCTACTGCCCTTGCCCCTTTTGGGTAAGGTAGTCATCCACTAGCTTTCCTAATTAGTCAGCCAAGGGCGTCCCATACCACCCTTGTGGTAGCACTGTTTTCCTGGGTGGTTCTCCATGTTCCAATTAACATAATGATCTTATCATGAACAGTAAATAACAAACTAATAATAAAAGTATGATCATGAATAATATGTAACTCAATACCCAAAACCACATAAAGCAATAGCAGGTACTACCCAAAAAATCAGTGGTAAACAAGATATAAAGATAGCCAAACTATGGTAACCTATTGGGTCCCATCAAAATTAACTTATGCAGATCATTATATAAATAAGAACATTATTGGGTAAATAGAAGTGATCAAGGGCACAACTTGTCTTCAACGAGCTCCTGCTCAGCAGTCTCCACCTACTGAACCCCGGGATCCTCTCTAGCTGGCTCGTCTACTCGCAACAATACAAACAAACATGGTATAGCAGACATTAACATCACACCAAACAACAGCACAAAATGCATGATATTATTCTACGCGTCGTAACGATATCGTAGGAACAAGAATCACTAAATTCGGAGTTACGGTTATCGAGATATGAATTTCTGAAGTTATTATGTGCCTATTATAGAAAAATTCAAGTGAATAATTTTAATCCAAGTTTCATGTCTAAACAGAGGTACTAGGTGATGAACAATATTAAAACAAAATTATTGCCACTGGAATGGATCAATTTGGAGTTAAAATGAATTAAATATGAATTATACAAGTTTCTGGAATTATTTTTGTACTAAAAATCGATTTCTATAACTAATTATCTGGTTTTGTCTGTCTCCTGGGTTGCTCGCAATAATACTTGAAAGACTAGGGGCTAACTCGAAAGGTTCCCAAGACTCTAGCTACACCTGGGGATGGACCGCAGGTTCTATTTCGATTAAGCACAGGGACCCCGTTGTAAAAGAGCTCGACGAAGAGGTATCGGTGAACCCTGACCGTTCGATCTCGACCCATCGAACCGGATTAGACCCGTGCGCGTTTATAACTCTCCTAATCGCCCCGGCCATCAGATCCGATATCAACGGACGGAAAACGACCACGCCCCGTTCAGATCTAAACTCTCGATCGTCGAATCAACGTTCCCGATCAAACCTAGTGAATCGGTATTCCTTGATTTAATCCTGACCGCGTCTTTCGATCCAACAACTAGGCGCTGGTTTTCCCCCATCCGCGCACAGACGCGGCGACGCCGCCCAATCCACGCCGCGCCATCTCCAGCTAGCACACGATTCCTCACCGCGTTGGTTACTACGCAACGAGAAGCAGGTAGCGAACTTAGTACGAGGCTACATACCAATTATTCGGGCATCGAATCGGCCAACCACACGGTGCGGTGGACGATGAATTCCAGCGTGGAATTCTGGTGTCGCCACGAGCCTTTCCTTTTCTCCGGTTCTTTGGTCACCACCATCGAGCTACTGTGAAGCTTCCTAGGTCGGCACCGAGGTCAACACGGCGAAGGAAACGGGAATCGCCGACGATGGATCAGTTCCAATAGAGCCCGGCGGCGGCGCACGATGTGTTGTTTTCCCTCACTTAGGGCATGTTCGGTTCCAGTGGATTAAGCACCCAGAATGATTTCTAGCTGGATTGTTTATCTAATTCATATAAGATTTGATGGACTGGAACAATTCCTAGTGAAATCCGGCATAAACAAACAGGCCCTTAATGGTGGCGACTCGACTCCAACACGGGTAGATAGCATCCGCAGAAACCCCTTCCTAGGTTTTATCCCCAGGTTGAGGGATTCTGGGACCCGATTCCCAGCTAATTCGCACAGCCGTTCAACGGCCCTTGCGACGGGGAAGGGGAGAACCCAACCGGTGGGGCCCAGTGCACAGCGAAGGAAAAGGAGGCGGGGAAATGACATGTGGGGTCCACCAGGTGGCGAGTGAGGGTGCGATAGAGAAGTAGCCGGGCCGCGGAGCGCGTATACCGCGGCTGACGAGGGGGGCCCATCAGTCGGCGATATACGGGACACACGCGAGTGTGTGAGTATGGCAAGCAGGCCCGCCGTGTCAGCGACGCCCATGTCGGTGCGCACGGGCGGCGAACCATGTTGGGCTGGCGTGGGAAATGGGTCGAGCAGGCCGAATCAGTTTTCTCTTTTTTCTTTAATTTCTTATTTTCTTTTCTTATTTTATTTTCTTCTTACTTTTAAATCTCCATTTGAATTTCAAATATGGTTGTGAATTTTGTACTCAAGTTAGAGGTAGAATTTAAACATACCAGTATGGATAGGATTTATTTATTTATAAATTTTATTTTGTTTGGTATAGTATTTCTTTCTTTCCTTGCCTATATCATTTCCAATTTCCTAATTTGTACTTTTTGGGTAAAAATCAAATCCTCAACTCATTAATATATTTTGATTCATGTTATTATTATTTTTATTAAATGCACAAATAAAACTCCAATATGATGCATAGAGTATTTTATTAGATATTTTGTTCTCTTAATTATGGTTAATCCCATGTTAAAATGATGAGATGGCAAACCAAATAATGTTATCCACTTCTTTTCTTTATTATTCACCATCTAGGTATTACAAAAACTCACGAAAATACACACCCAGACTCTGCATCCCCTTAGGAACGACTTTGGAGTCTCTTTACCTCTTATGTGGTATTCAGATCTGCATTCTCTTAGGAACGACTTTGAAGCTATGTTCTGCATCCCCTTAGGAACGACTTTGGAGCTTCTTCACCTTTGACTTAGGTGGTATTTTAGCTCTGCATCCCCTTAGGAACGACTTTGGAGCTACTTCACATTTACTTAGGTGGCATTTTAGCTCTGCATCCCCTTAGGAATGACTTTGGAGCTTCTTCACATTTGACTTAGGTGGCATTTTAGCTCTGTATCCTCTTAGGGACGACTTTGGAGCTTTTTCATATTTTTACACTCGATGGTGTAATCTCAGATCTTTACATTTTACATGTGGGGAAAACCTACCCTTGTATTGTACAGGGCTGCATAAGGAAAAATGAAAATTACAACCTATGACCCCATTAAAAACCTTTCTCTCTTCTTGAAAGAAAAATGGCGTCCTAGGGAAAAGAGAAAATTACATGGTTTACACATATTATCTCCGAAGCTCGTCTGTGTTCCAGGATCTTGGGATGTCATTCCCATCCATGTCTTTTAGCTTGTATGATCCGGTCTTGACGAGGATACTACCAAGAAGGGGCCTTCTGTAACACCCCAAATTCGTTAACTGAAAACAACAAAATTTGAATTATTAATTTATAGTAGAAAGCAAAATATTTATGATTTCAAGTAATTAAATGGTGATATAAATAAGTTGAACAATTTCTTGATTAGATAAATGTTTTACAAATGTCTGATGCATTCGAGCTGAAGCATAAGTTTTGTTTGAATTGATCTTGATCTTCAAATCTAATTCCTAGATTTAATTCCCACAGAAAACCTTAGCTGTTAAAATAATAAAATTTTACTAAATAAAATTTTCTGAAATTGTTTTTTTGTTAATAATATTATTGAATTCATTCTAATTTTAGAAATACATATATATATGTATCTGCATTATTGGGATTTATTTTTTGGTGTGGATCTCTTTATAAAATATTATTATTATTATTATTATTATTATTATTATTATTATTATTATTATTATTATTATTATATTTAAATATATGATTATATATAACAAACTAAATAAGTAAAAGAAAAAACTCACACAACACACGCACGCATCTAAATCTAAATTAAGAAAAGAAAATAAGAAAAAGGAACGACACACTCGCATATGAGCGCGTCTCGGCCTTTGGCTAGTCTCCTATTCGGCACCAGCAAATCACCGTGCACTCAGCCTTTCTCCATTTTTTTCTTGTACCTATGGCGATTGGGTCCCACGAGACAGTAGTTCTTCTTCTACACGCACAACTCTCCTGTCCATGTTGCCGCAGCCACCACCGTCTATTAATCACGACGCGCCGAATCCTCGCCTCTTGCCTGAGCACCAGTGGCCGCCCGTCTCCCAGCGTATGGACACTCCCGCCGCTAGCCGTCCGTCTCCCTCTCCCTCTTCGGACCCTATGACATGTGATGCCCACTGGATCTTCTCCTCACGGACTCTCTCTTGTTCGTCTGTTCAGAGTCCATATAGCGACCAGCCATGTCTGCCGATTCGACGTCGCACCCTTCAGCTTCCCTCCGGCGACTCGCCTCTGGAATGGTGCATGTTCGCTGCCGCGCCCAGCCAGCAGTCGCCTGCCTATTCTCCTCCCCATTTCAACGCCTAGCATTTCTTCTCCCCTTCCCTCTCCATTTACAGCCGCTATTGTTGGAGCTTAATGGTTGCCGTTTCTCCGAAGGTTAATGCAACGTATATTTGGCCTCTATGGCACATTAATCCGAGCTTAATCCCTTCCCTAACCTCCTCTATAAAATGCGCATCAGCCCTTCGCTCGCCTTCCTCTTAGTGCTGGGAATCTGGGTCGAGCTTTTCGGGCCAGCACGAGCACGACCCGAAAATAAGAGTCCAAAGCACGATCCGGCACGAAATAATATGGGCCGGGCTAGCACGGCCCGAAGGCGGGCCTGAGCCGGGCCTCAAATTCCGACCCGTCGGGCCCCCGACATGGCCAACATAGATGGGCCGGGCTTGGGCCGGCATGGCCCAATTAAGCCCAATCTGTTTAATTTCTTTAATTTAGTAAGATATCGACTTTATATTTTTGTTATATTTAGAGTTTATGTGGTTAAATAATGCTATAATTGTTTAATATCTTTAATTTAGTAAGCTATGAACTTTATATGGTTATAATATTTTGATTTTATATGATCAAATATACGGGCCGGGCTTGGGCCGGCACGACCCAACGAAGACACGACGTTGTTTAGGGCTGGGCTGGGCCACTGTTTTTACACTTCGGGCTGGCACGGCACGACCCAAAAATTGTTTGGTCTTTCCTGGCCCGAACCCGTTTGGCACGAAGCACGATGGGCTTAGGCTAGGCTGGCCCGGCCCGACCCAATTCCCAGCACTACTTCCTCTCGCCTCTACCTGCCTGCTGCCTGCACCGCCGGCTCCTCTACAACCTCACTCACCAGAGCCCTTCCTTGTCGGCGACTCACCCAACCTCGAGTCAGCCGACCCGAGGCCACCCTTACTTCTTTGCATTGCTTGCTCGCTCGTCGTCGACGTCTGCTCGCACGTCGCGTTGTGCCGTTGACCCTTCACTAGAGGCCACAGACAACCGCGTCAACGACTCACACGATCCGCTAAGCGCTGCTGCAGTCCCCTTCCCTCACGCCAGTACTTGCCAGATCGCGCCGTCGAAGTCAACATTGTCCATGCTCGTCGGAGTTCACCGACGCCCCTGCTCAGCCTCGCCGTGTTTAAGATCGACGTCGTACAATCATAGGGACCCTGCGCCCCGTGATGACCCTACCGTCGGAGCCCGTTTTGCCCCGCACTATGATCTTGCGTGCTTTACTCCTCAGCTATCTGTGTCGAACCAAGATAGAAGAATGTCATATTTCTAATCTACCTTCTAAAAGCTATGATTAATAATGTATTACTTATTGCGAAATTGATTTATTTATAAAAAATATGTATTTGACATGCAAATAAAATAAATAATATTTTGTTAGCTTTGTATTAGTGTGCTAACCTGTTTAAATTTATATATGTAATAATTTATATGTTTTGTAAATTAATTTAAATTATGTTTGTCATAATCTGTAGTTTTTAAATTAAGAAATTAAAAAGAATTATAGCCTTATGTTTTTATATCAAAAAATAGTTGCTTATAATGATATCCTAGTACAAAATACAAATTTACCGGCTACCCCTCCTAGTCTGTTTTTATGTGTAGGTTCATGTTACAGTTTATTATAAAATACATTAGGAATCCAAATAAGTAGAAATGGCTTTGTTAGTTTCATAATTATGTGATAACCATTTTTACTAGTGTTTTCAACAATTCACGTATTTTCGTAGTTCAATTTGAATTATGGTCATTATAGAAAAAGCAATGGTATTTTCAATGAATATCATGTTTTCATAATTTAACAATGTTCATTATAGATGTTTAAGTATAACTGTCTTAAATAGAAATTTAAAAGAAAAGTAGACCACACTTTTCTTAGCTAAAAATAGTACAAAGACATTTATTTGGCTATCTTCATGATTTAGTTTTATAATCAACGTTTTATATGATTATATGCATAAATATATTGTTATTCACACTAAGAATAGAGTTCTCTAATAATGTTAAAATGACTTAATTAGTTGCTCATACCTACATAACTAAAATAATAGTTTAAATATTGTTGAACTTAGTTCGTTATTAAAAAATTAGATAAATTGTTCCTAAATTAAAATTAAAGATACTTAATATATTAATTATCTGTTCTTATAATTTATTAATCAAACCTATAGTTAAATTGTTCATAACTAGATATATGGCATGATTAATCATTTCATAGAATTTAGTCCACATTATGTAATTCACTTAGTATTTCCTAAAGAATAAAATAAAGTAAATTAGTTGTTCATGTTCTTTTTTTATAATTAAAATGTTAGTTTATATATTGACCTTGAATATAGTTTCTTAATAATAGGCTATGTGTTTTTCTAATCAAAGTAAGATAATTAATGGTTTCTTTCTTTTACGTGAAAATGCACTTAAGGCCTATATCCTAGCTTTTTAAAAATAGATGTTTAATAATATGATTTTGATCTTTTCCCATAAACCGATTAGGCTTATATATTAACTCTTCTTCAATAAATGTATTATATGTTCCATACTATTTCATAAATTAATAATGTGTTTTAACATCTTATTAACCCTTGCTCTTAGATATACCACATATGTTTTTTATATAAAAAATTAACATGATAAATCCAATATTTGTATATTTATAATTAAGATATTTTAAGCTTAGGTCTTGTTTTATAAATTATAAATCAAACCTTTTTGCAAAAGGGCATCTTTTGTTAACCATTGGTTGTGATGTTTTTGAAAAGCGAATGCTCTTTTCTTTATGCTTTCTTTTAGCTTTGTCTATGGTGAATGTTGTATGTTATTGAGTGGTGTTTGTTTCTTCTTGTTTGTTATGTGATGTTTAGAGATTGATCCAGTAGTTGAGAAACAAGATCTGTTTCGTGGAAGAATCTCAAGTTTTCTATAAGCAAGACAAGTGGACTTCTCCCCCTGCATATTCTGTCTGATCCCATACAATACATTTAATAAAGTTTACTTTTGAATATATGCATAATTTGATGGGTTACCTATTTAGATGCCCCTAACCTTTCCAACCTTATTCCTTGTTTAATCTGGGTTTATGTTTTAATCTGTAGATTTGCTATTGCTACAACTTTAACTTTATGCTGGTACTCTTACTGATGATATTAATGTTCCAATTGGTAAGTTTATATTATTGTTGTTAATCCAATGATTAAGCAAGATCATATTATGATAATTGGAACATAGAGTGACCACCCAGAAAAATAGTACAACCACGAGTGCTATCATGGCTCTGACTTTGATAATTAGCTTTGTATGCTTAGTGCTTAACAACCTTACCTGAAAGATGGGCAAGAGGGAGCGGCAATGGTTTGGTGACAGCTCATGTTAACATGGGGTGGTAGTCTTGGCTAAGTTACCTCGCCCAGAGGGCCATCAATACTGACGTGGAAACCTTAGCGGGTTGATTTGTATTAAGTGTATTCTATGAAAGCCTCATAGTGGATCCCTAGCCATTCACCTCGGAAGTGTTTACGGGTTTGGCCGACCCATGCTAGAGGGGATACACGACTTGTGGGTAAAGTTATACCACCTCTGCAGAGTGTACTAATATATCAGCCGTGCTCACGGTTATGAGTAGCTTGGACCCTCACATGATAATTGAACTTGAAGATGGAAATAAATCGTGATCGATTTTGTTTAAGCGATATGTTTAAGTGGTTCGCTCAAGAGGTTGAACTTCATGTTGATGGTATTTGCTCAAGTGGTTTGAACTTATGCTGATTATGAATTATGCTTAATTGAGTTTGGTATATACTTATACCTATTAATCGGGTGTTGATAATAAAATGTTGACCAACTAAAATGTTAAGCGCATTAAAATTTAGCCTTACCTTGTTACCTTGCATTGGGTTTGGTATATACTTATACCTAGTAACTAGGTGTTGGTAATAAAATGTTGATCAACTAAAATGTTAAGTGCATTAAACTTTAGCCTTACCTTGTTACCTTGCATTGGGTTTGTGTTGGTCCTTGTTCTCGGATGTTATACATCAAGAACAAAGCAACACAATTGTTAACGATTAGAGACCTTTGTCCTTCGAAGCATTATTTTCCCTTGGGATATAATGATCTCCAGACAAAGGTCATACCTTCATCATTTCAGTGAACAAGATGTAAATAGAGACATATGAAACACAAAAAGAATATAAACAATTGAAAGGGAAATAGGCTTACACCTTTTCCTATATGAATTTTGGTGGTTGAATTGCCCAACACAAATTAATTGGACTAACTAGTTTGCTCTAGACTATGAGCTCTACAGGTGCCAAAAGTTCAACACAAACCAATAAAAAGTCCAAGAAAGGGTTCAAATAAAAAGAGCAAAGAACAACCCAATGACAGCCCTGGTCTGGCGCACCGGACTGTCCGGTGTGCCACCGGACAGTGTCCGGTGCACCAGGGAACCCAACTCCGAACTTGCCACCTTCGGGAATTCTAGGAGCCGCTCCGCTATAATTCACCGGACTGTCCGGTGTAGCACCGGACTATCCGGTGTGCCAGCGGAGTAACGGTTACATAGCGCCAACGGTCGTCTGCAACGGAACAGTAAAAGTGAACAGTGCGCGCCTACGCGCGCAGAAGTCAGAGCAACGCCAGAAGGCGCACCGGATAGTGAATAGTGACTGTCCGGTGCACCACCGGACTGTCCAGTGGCCCAGAAGTCAGAAGCTCCAACGGTCGAACCCTAACAGTTGGGTGATGTGGCTGGCGCACCGGACAGTGTCCGGTGCGCCATACGACAACAGCCTTCACCAACTGCTATTTTGGTTGTTGGGGTTATAAATACCCCCAACCACCCACCATTCATTGCATCCAAGTTTTTAGCCTTAAAACTTCATACAAGAGCTCTAGACTTCATTCAAAGACACAAACAAGAGATCAAATCCTCTCCCAAGTCCAAAGATCATTCCAATCAAATAGTGACTTGTGAGAGAGACAATTGTGTTCATTTGAGTTCTTGCGCTTGGATTGCTTTTCTTCTTCCTTCTTTCTTGTTTCCAACTCAATTGTAATCAAGGCAAGAGACACCAATTGTGTGGTGGTCCTTATCAGGACTTAGTGTCCCGGTTGATTGAGAAGAGAAGCTCACTCGGTCTAAGTGTCTGTTTGAGAGAGGGAAAGGGTTGAAAGAGACCCGGTCTTTGTGACCACCTCAACGGGGAGTAGGTTTGCAAGAACCAAACCTCGGTAAAACAAATCACCGTGTCATCCACCTTATTTGCTTGTGATTTGTTTTCCTCTCTCTCTTTCGGACTCGAATTTAATTCTAACGCTAACCCCGGCTTGTAGTGTGTGCTTAAGTTTGTAAATTTCAGATTCTGCCTATTCACCCCCTCTAGGCGACTATCAATTGGTATCAGAGCCCGGTACTTCATTAGAGCCTAACCGCTCGAAGTGATGTCGGGAGATCACGCCAAAAAGGAGATGGTGACCGGCGAGAAGCCCGCCACAAGTCATGGGAAGGCTCCATCGGGAGAGTCCGGCAACAAAGTGAAGGGACCCCCTTCACACAACAAGTCACAATAGAGCGGTGAGAAGAAAAAGAAGATGGAGAAAGTAGTCTACTACGAGACCGACTCTTCGTCGCCATCCACCTCCGGCTCCGACGCGTCGTCCATCACTTCTAAGCGCCATGAGCGCAAGAAGTTTAGTAAGATCCCCCTACGCTACCCTCGCATTTCAAAACATACTCCATTACTTTCCGTCCCATTAGGCAAAGTGAGAGCACCTAGAGGGGGGGGTGAATAGGTGATCCTGTAAAAACTTAAACTTATAGCCACAAAACTTTGATTAAGCGTTAGCACAGTAATTGCCAAGTGGCTAGAGAGAGTCAAAACACGATAACCACAAGAAAGCAATCACAGAGTTGACACGGTGGTTATCTCGTGGTTCGGCCAAGTACAAAACTTGCCTACTCCACGTTGTGGCGTCCCAACGGACGAGAGTTGCACTCAACTCCTCTCAAGTGATCCAATGATCAACTTGAATACCACGGTGTTTTTCTTTCCTTTGATCTTTTCCCGTTTGCGAGGAATCTCCACAACTTGGAGTCTCTCGCCCTTACAATTGAGTTCACAAAGAAGCACGGAGTAAGGTGGGAATGAGCAACGCACACAAGACTCGAAAATCAGAGCAACAACACGCACACAAGTCGCAACAAGAGCTCGCAACGCAACACAAAGAGTTCACAACTCCACAAGAGCTCTATATGCTATCACAATGAAACGAATGCGTGAGATTGATGTCTTGGTGCTTAGAAGAGTTGTAGGAATGCTTGGTGTACTCCTCCATGCGCCTAGGGGTCCCTTTTATAGCCCCAAGGCAGCTAGGAGCCGTTGAGAACAAATCTAGAAGGCCATCCTTGCCTTCTGTCGTCGGGTGCACCGGACAGTCCGGTGCACACCGGACACTGTCCGGTGCCCGATTTGTTTCCATAAACAGCGCAGCCGACCGTTGCTGACTGTTGCAGATCTGGGAGCCGTTGGCGCACCGGACAGTCCGGTGCACACCGGACAGTCCGGTGCCCCCCTTCTGACCGTTGGCTCGGCCACGTGTCTCGCGCGGATTGCGCGGCCGACCGTTGGCACAGCCGACCGTTGGCTCACCGGACAGTCCGGTGCACACCGGACAGTCCGGTGAATTATAGCCGAAGTCGCCGGAGAAAAACCCGAGAGCGGGCAGTTCGCGCCGAGTGAGTCTGGCGCACCGGACACTGTCCGGTGCACACCGGACAGTCCGGTGCTCCAGACCGAGCTAGGTCTTGGCTGTACACAGCCAAGCTATTTGCACCGCTTCTCTTTTCTTCTTCTTTCTGTTTCCCACACTTAGACAAGTATATTAGTACACAAAACCAATGTACTAAGTCTTAGAAACATACCTTTTATCTTGATTTGCACTTTGTTCCTCCAGAAGCATAAATACACATTTAAGCCCTTGTGTTGGCACACAATCACCAAAAATACTTAGAAATGGCCCAAGGGCACATTTCCCTTTCAATCTCCCCCTTTTTGGTGATTTATGCCAACACAACATAAAGCAACTAAAACGAGTGCAAAATCACTTCAAATAAAACAAATTTGAGTTTTATTCAATTTTGGCATATATGGATCATCCTTTGCCACCACTTGGTTTGTTTTTGTAAATCAAACTCACATCTCTATCTCTAAGTCAAACACACATGTTGAAGCATAAAGAGAGTCATTCCAAAAAGAGATTGATCAAAGATTTCAAAAACTCCCCCTATTTCCCATAATCAATACTTCTCCCCACAAGAAGCCAACTTTTGACAAAAGAGATAACAAGAGTGTTTTGACAAAACAAAAGCTCTACTTTACTATTTTCAAATCTCTCAAGTGGTAGCTGATCCATTTATTGCTTTGGCCCTTTATTTTCTCCCCCTTTGGCATCAAGCACCAAAACGGGATAAATCTTGGCCCAGTAACCCCATTGCCTCACCAAAGTCTACAATTAGGATCAAATGGCAATAAGAGTTCATGAGATGAACTTGGAATAAGTTACCCTCTCATCGGAGTGCAGTGGAAGTCTTTCATTGGTCCAAGTCCACCTTTCCCTTTCAATTCTCCTTCGAGACTAAATCAAGCAAACTCAAGCATATGGTTAGTCTCAAAGGGTCAAGTTGTAACACATCTCCCCCTAAACATGTGCATCACTTTGCAACGGACTTGTGAGGTCCAGGGAGTGTTTGTACAACTTGAGCACCAATATAAGCAACAAAATGCAGAATGAACATGATCAAAGGCATAAACACATGTATGCTACAAATCAATCCAAGTTCCGCGAATCTAAGACATTTAGCTCACTACGCAGCCTGCAAAAGGTCTTCTCATCTAGAGGCTTGGTAAAGATATCGGCTAGCTGGTTCTCGGTGCTAACATGAAACACTTCGATATCCCCCTTTTGCTGGTGGTCTCTCAGAAAGTGATGCCGGATGTCTATGTGCTTTGTGCGGCTGTGTTCAACAGGATTTTCCGCCATGCGGATAGCACTCTCATTATCACATAGGAGTGGGACTTTGCTCAGATTGTAGCCAAAGTCCCTGAGGGTTTGCCTCATCCAAAGTAGTTGCGCGCAACACTGTCCTGCGGCAACATACTCGGCCTCAGCGGTGGATAGGGCAACGGAGGTTTGTTTCTTAGATTTCCATGACACCAAGGACCTTCCTAAGAATTGGCACGTCCCCGATGTACTCTTCCTATCGACCTTACATCCAGCATAATCGGAGTCTGAGTATCCAATCAAGTCAAAGGTAGACCCCTTTGGATACCAGAGCCCGAGGCAAGGCGTAGCAACTAAATATCTAAGAATTCGCTTCACCGCCACTAAGTGACACTCCTTAGGATCGGATTGAAATCTAGCACACATGCATACGCTAAGCATAATATCCGGTCTACTAGCACATAAGTAAAGTAATGACCCTATCATTGACCGGTATGCTTTTTGATCAACGGACTTACCTCCTTTATTGAGGTCGGTGTGTCCGTCGGTTCCCATCGGTGTCTTTGCAGGCTTGGCGTCCTTCATCCCAAACCGCTTTAGCAGGTCCTGCGTGTACTTCGTTTGGGAGATGAAGGTGCCGTCCTTGAGTTGCTTCACTTGGAACCCAAGGAAGTAGTTCAACTCGCCCATCATCGACATCTCGAATTTCTGCGTCATCACCCTGCTAAACTCTTCACAAGACTTTTTATTAGTAGAACCAAATATTATGTCATCGACATAAATTTGGCACACAAATAAATCACCATCACAAGTCTTTGTAAAAAGAGTTGGATCGGCTTTCCCAACCTTGAAAGCATTAGCAATTAAGAAATCTCTAAGGCATTCATACCATGCTCTTGGGGCTTGCTTAAGTCCATAGAGCGCCTTAGAGAGCTTACACACGTGGTCGGGGTACCGTTCATCCTCGAAGCCAGGGGGTTGCTCCACGTACACCTCCTCCTTGATTGGCCCGTTGAGGAAAGCGCTCTTCACATCCATTTGGTACAACCTGAAAGAATGATAAGCGGCATATGCTAGCAAGATACGAATTGATTCTAGCCTAGCCACAGGAGCAAAAGTCTCCTCGAAATCCAAACCTGCGACTTGGGCATAACCTTTTGCCACAAGTCGAGCCTTGTTTCTCGTCACCACCCCGTGCTCGTCCTGTTTGTTGCGGAACACCCACTTGGTTCCCACAACATTTTGCTTCGGACGAGGCACCAGTGTCCAAACTTCATTCCTCTTGAAGTTGTTGAGCTCCTCTTGCATGGCCAACACCCAGTCCGGATCTAGCAAGGCCTCTTCTACCCTGAAAGGCTCAATAGAAGAGACAAAGGAGTAATGCTCACAAAAATTAACTAATCGAGACCGAGTAGTTACTCCCTTGCTAATGTCACCCAGAATTTGGTCGACGGGATGATCCCTTTGAATCATCGCTCGAACTTGGGTTGGAGGTGCCGGTTGCGCTTCTTCCTCCATCACATGATCATCTTGTGCTCCCCCTTGATCACACGCCTCCTGTTGATGAACCTGTTCATCGTCTTGAGTTGGGGAATGCACCATAGTTGAGGAAGAAGGTTGATCTCGTTCATCTTGTTCCTGTGGCCGCACTTCTCCAATCGCCATGGTTCGTATAGCGGCCGTTGGAACATCTTCTTCATCTACATCATCACAATCAAAAACTTGCTCTCTTGGAGAGCCATTAGTCTCATCAAATACAACGTCGCTAGAGACTTCAACCAAACCCGATGATTTGTTGAAGACTCTATACGCCTTTGTATTTGAGTCATATCCTAACAAAAACCCTTCTACAGCTTTGGGAGCAAACTTAGAATTTCTACCTTTCTTCACTAGAATGTAGCACTTGCTCCCAAATACACGAAAGTAAGATACATTGGGTTTGTTACCGGTTAGCAGCTCATACGACGTCTTCTTGAGGAGGCGATGAAGGTAGACCCTGTTGATGGCGTGGCAAGCCGTGTTCACGGCTTCCGTCCAAAAGCACTCGGGGGTCTTGAACTCTCCTAGCATCGTCCTCGCCATGTCGATGAGCGTCCTGTTCTTCCTCTCTACCACACCATTTTGCTGTGGTGTGTAGGGAGCGGAGAACTCGTGCTTGATCCCTTCCTCTTCAAGGAACTCCTCCACTTGAAGGTTCTTGAACTCGGACCCGTTGTCGCTCCTTATCTTCTTCACCTTGAGCTCAAACTCATTTTGAGCTCTCCTGAGGAAGCGCTTGAGGGTCCCTTGGGTTTCAGACTTATCCTGCAAAAAGAACACCCAAGTGAAGCGGGAAAAGTCATCAACAATAACTAGACCATACTTACTTCCTCCTATACTCAGATAGGCGACGGGTCCGAAGAGGTCCATATGCAGCAGCTCCAGGGGTCTTGAAGTGGTCATCACATTCTTGCTGTGATGTGCTCCTCCCACTTGTTTACCTGCTTGACAAGCTGCACAAGGTCTATCTTTTTCGAATTGAACGTTAGTCAAACCTATCACGTGTTCTCCCTTTAGAAGCTTGTGAAGGTTCTTCATCCCCACATGTGCTAAGCGGCGATGCCACAGCCAGCCCATGCTAGTCTTAGCTATTAAGCATGCATCTAGACTGGCCTCTTCTTTTGCAAAATCAACTAAATAAAGTTTGCCGTCTAATACACCCTTAAAAGCTAGTGAACCATCAATTCTTCTAAAGACAGACACATCTACATTTGTAAATAGACAGTTATACCCCATGTTGCATAATTGACTAACAGATAGCAAATTGTAACCAAGAGACTCTACTAAAAACACATTAGAGATAAAGTGCTCATTAGAAATTGCAATTTTACCTAACCCTTTTACCTTGCCTTGATTCCCATCACCGAATACAATTGAATCCTGGGAATCCTTATTCTTGACATAGGAGGTGAACATCTTCTTCTCCCCCGTCATATGGTTTGTGCATCCGCTGTCGATAATCCAGCTTGAACCCCCGGATGCATAAACCTGCAAGGCAAATTTAGGCTTGGGACTTAGGTACCCAACTCATGTTGGGTCCTACAAGGTTAGTGCAAATATCCTTAGGGACCCAAATGCAAGTTTTGTCGCCCTTGCATTTTGCCCCTAACTTCCTAGCAACAATTTTCTTATCCTTTCTACAAATAGCAAAGGAAGCATTTAACGCGCAATAAATTGTAGAAGGTTCATTCACTACTTTCCTAGGAGCATTATGAACTATATTTCTCCTAGGCATTTGGTGAACAACATTTCTTCTAAACACATTTCTACCATGCATAACATGAGAACTAGAAGCAGTCATAGCATAAGAGTCATAAGCATGTGAACCAAAAACATCATTACCTCTAAAAGCATTTCTAGAGTATCTCCTATCATAGTACATGAAAGCATGATTCTTCTTAACACTATTAGCCATAGGAGCCTTCCCTTTCTCCTTGGTGGAGATAGGAGTCTTATGGCTTGTTAAGTTCTTGGCTTCCCTCTTGAAGCCAAGCCCATCCTTAATTGAGGGGTGTCTACCAATAGTGTAGGCATCCCTAGCAAATTTTAGTTTTTCAAATTCACTCTTGCTAGTCTTAAGTTGGGCATTAAGACTAGCTAATTCATCATTCAATTTTGAAATGGAAACTAAGTGTTCACTACAAGAATTAATATCAACATCCTTACACCTAGTGCAAATTTCAACATGTTCAACGCAAGAGTTGGATTTATGTGCTTCTACTAGTTTAGCATTTAAGTCATCATTAATGCTCTTTAATTTAGAAATTGAATCATGGCATGTAGACAACTCACAAGCAAGCATTTCATTCCTCTTAATTTCTAATGCAAGGGATTTTTGAGCCTCTACAACCTTATCATGTTCTTCATACAACAAATCCTCTTGCTTTTCTAAAAGTATATTCTTTTCATTCAAGGCATCAATTAATTCATTAATTTTGTCTATCTTAGATCTATCTAAGCCCTTGAACAAACATGAATAATCTACTTCATCCTCATTACTAGATTCGTCCTCACTTGAAGAAGCATAGGTAGAGTTGCGAGTACATACCTTCTTCTCCCTTGCCATAAGGCATGTGTGACGCTCGTTTGGGAAGAGGGTTGATTTGTTGAAGGCGGTGGCGGCGAGTCCTTCATTGTCGGAGTCGGAAGAGGAGCAATCCGAGTCCCACTCCTTGCCTAGATGCGCCTCGCCCTTTGCCTTCTTGTAATTCTTCTTCTTTTCCCTCTTATTTCCCTGTTCCTGGTCACTATCATTATCGGGGCAGTTAGCGATAAAATGACCAGTCTTACCGCACTTGAAGCATGAGCGTTTCCCTTTTGTCTTGGTCTTGCTTGGCTGCCCCTTGTGACCCTTTAGTACCGTCTTGAAGCGTTTAATGATGAGAGCCATCTCTTCATCATTGAGCCCGGCCGCCTCAACTTGCGCCACCTTGCTAGGTAGCGACTCCTTGTTCCTTGTTGCCTTTAGAGCAATGGGTTGAGGCTCGTGGAGTGGACCGTTCAACGCGTCGTCGACGTATCTTGCCTCCTTGATCATCATCCGCCCGCTCACGAATTTTCCAAGTACTTCCTCGGGCGTCATCATCGTGTACCTGGGATTCTCACGAATATTGTTCACGAGATGAGGATCAAGAACGGTAAAGGACCTGAGCATTAGGCGGACGACGTCGTGATCCGTCCAACGCGTGCTTCCGTAGCTCCTTATTTTGTTGATAAGGGTCTTGAGCCGGTTGTAAGTTTGAGTTGGCTCTTCTCCCCTTATCATGGCGAATCGTCCAAGCTCGCCCTCCACCAACTCCATCTTGGTGAGCATGGTGATGTCGTTCCCCTCGTGTGAAATCTTGAGGGTGTCCCATATCTGCTTGGCATTGTCCAAGCCACTCACCTTATTGTACTCTTCCCTGCACAAAGATGCTAAGAGAACAGTAGTAGCTTGTGCATTCTTATGGATTTGCTCATTAATGAATGAAGGGCTATCCGAGCTATCAAATTTCATTCCACTTTCAACAATCTCCCAAATGCTTGGATGGAGAGAAAATAGGTGAGTACGCATTTTGTGACTCCAAAATCCGTAGTCCTCTCCATCAAAGTGAGGAGGCTTGCCAAGTGGAATGGGGAGCAAATGAGTATTTGAGCTATGTGGAATGCACGAATAATCAAAAGAAAAGTTTGAGTTAACCGTCTTTTGTTTGTCGTGGTCGTCGTCCTTTTGGGAAGAAGAGGATTCGTCGCTGTCGTAGTAGACGATCTCCTTGATGCGCCTTGTCTTCTTCTTCTTCCCATCTTTGCGCCTGTGGCCCGAGCCCGAGTCGTTTGACTTGTCATCCCTTGGCTCGTTGACGAAGGACTCCTTCTCCTTGTCGTTGATCACAATTCCCTTCCCCTTAGGATCCATCTCTTCGGGCGGTTAGTCCCTTTCTTGAAGAGAACGGCTCTGATACCAATTGAGAGCACCTAGAGGGGGGGGTGAATAGGTGATCCTGTAAAAACTTAAACTTATAGCCACAAAACTTTGATTAAGCGTTAGCACAGTAATTGCCAAGTGGCTAGAGAGAGTCAAAACACGATAACCACAAGAAAGCAATCACAGAGTTGACACGGTGGTTATCCCGTGGTTCGGCCAAGTACAAAACTTGCCTACTCCACGTTGTGGCGTCCCAACGGACGAGAGTTGCACTCAACTCCTCTCAAGTGATCCAATGATCAACTTGAATACCACGGTGTTTTTCTTTCCTTTGATCTTTTCCCGTTTGCGAGGAATCTCCACAACTTGGAGTCTCTCGCCCTTACAATTGAGTTCACAAAGAAGCACGGAGTAAGGTGGGAATGAGCAACGCACACAAGACTCGAAAATCAGAGCAACAACACGCACACAAGTCGCAACAAGAGCTCGCAACGCAACACAAAGAGTTCACAACTCCACAAGAGCTCTATATGCTATCACAATGAAACGAATGCGTGAGATTGATGTCTTGGTGCTTAGAAGAGTTGTAGGAATGCTTGGTGTACTCCTCCATGCGCCTAGGGGTCCCTTTTATAGCCCCAAGGCAGCTAGGAGCCGTTGAGAACAAATCTAGAAGGCCATCCTTGCCTTCTGTCGTCGGGTGCACCGGACAGTCCGGTGCACACCGGACACTGTCCGGTGCCCGATTTGTTTCCATAAACAGCGCAGCCGACCGTTGCTGACTGTTGCAGATCTGGGAGCCGTTGGCGCACCGGACAGTCCGGTGCACACCGGACAGTCCGGTGCCCCCCTTCTGACCGTTGGCTCGGCCACGTGTCTCGCGCGGATTGCGCGGCCGACCGTTGGCACAGCCGACCGTTGGCTCACCGGACAGTCCGGTGCACACCGGACAGTCCGGTGAATTATAGCCGAAGTCGCCGGAGAAAAACCCGAGAGCGGGCAGTTCGCGCCGAGTGAGTCTGGCGCACCGGACACTGTCCGGTGCACACCGGACAGTCCGGTGCTCCAGACCGAGCTAGGTCTTGGCTGTACACAGCCAAGCTATTTGCACCGCTTCTCTTTTCTTCTTCTTTCTGTTTCCCACACTTAGACAAGTATATTAGTACACAAAACCAATGTACTAAGTCTTAGAAACATACCTTTTATCTTGATTTGCACTTTGTTCCTCCAGAAGCATAAATACACATTTAAGCCCTTGTGTTGGCACACAATCACCAAAAATACTTAGAAATGGCCCAAGGGCACATTTCCCTTTCACAAACCACCGGCTTTTGATGGTGAAGATTACTCTAGGTGTTGTGAAATGATGAAATATCACCTAACCTCACTCCACACAAGTATATGGGACATTGTTGAATTTGGAGCACAGGTACCATCCGTGGGGGATGAAGATTATGATGCGGACGAAGTCGCCCAAATCCAACACTTTAATTCCCAAGCAACTACTATACTCCTCACCTCTCTAAGTCGAGAGGAGTATAATAAGGTGCAAGGGTTGAAAAGTGCAAAAGAGATTTGGGACGTACTAAAGACCGCGCACGAAGGAGACGAGGTAACCAAGATCACCAAGATGGAAACGATCGAGGGGGAGCTCGGTCGATTTATGCTCAACCAAGGGGAAGAGCCACAAGTCATGTACAACCGGCTCAAAACCTTGGTGAACCAAGTGCGCAACCTCGGGAGCACCAAATGGGATGACCATGAAATGGTCAAGGTTATTCTTAGATCACTTGTTTTTCTTAACCCTACTCAAGTTCAATTAATTCGTGGTGATCCAAGATACAAACTAATGTCTCCCGAGGAAGTGATAGGAAAGTTTGTGAGATTTGAGCTAATGATCAAAGGCTCCAAACAAATCATCGAGAGAGGTGCCACCTCCACACCCGAGGTGCAACCCGTTGCCTTCAAAGCGATGGAGGAGAAGAAGGAAGAGTATACGTCGAGTAGGCTTCCCATCGACGCCTCCAAGCTCGACAATGAGGAGATGACTTTAATTATTAAAAGCTTTAGCCAAATCCTCAATCAAAGAAAGGGGAAAGATTACAAGCCCCGTTCCAAGAAGGTGTGCTACAAGTGTGGTAAGCCCGGTCATTTCATTGCTAAATGTCCATTATCTAGTGATAGTGGCAGGGGCGACGATAAGAAGGGAAAGAGAAGAGAAAAGAAGAGGTACTACAAGAAGAAGGGTGGCGATGCCCATGTATGCCACGAGTGGGACTCCGACGAGAGCTCCACCGACTCCTCCTCCGACGAGGACGCCACCAACATCGCGTCAACAAGGGCCTTCTCTTCCCCAACGTCGGCCACAAGTGCCTCATGCCAAAGGACGACAAGAAGAAGAAGGTAAAATCAAGATCCTCTACTAAGTATGCAACTTCTAGTGATGAAGATAATTCTAGTGATGATGAGGACAACTTGCTTATTCTTTTTCCCAATCTTAACATGCAACAAAAGGAAAAATTAAATGAATTGATTAGTGCTATTCATGAGAAGGATGAACTCTTGGATAGCCAAGAGGATTTCCTTATTAAGGAAAACAAAACGCATGTTAAGACTAAAAATGCTTATGCTCAGGAGGTAGAGAAAAATGAAAATTAACTAGTGAGCTAAGTACTTGTCATGGCACTATCTCCAACCTTAGAATTGAGAATGCCAATTTGATTGCTAAGGTTGAGAAGTCAATTATTTGTGATGATTCAATTGTTAATATTAGAAATGATAATGCTAGTTTAATTGCTAAGATTGACAAGTTGAATGAATCTCTTGCTAGCCTTAAGTTTGAAAATGATAAATTGATTGCTAAGGCTAAGGAATTAGATGTTTGCAATGTTTCTATTTCCAATCTTAGGGATAAGAATGTTATCTTACATGCTAAGATTGTTGAATTAAATACTTGCAAACCCTCTACATCTACCGTTGAGCATATTACTATTTGCACTAGATGTAGAGACATTAATGTTGATGCTATTCATGATCATCTAGCTTTAATTAAACAACAAAATGATCACATAGCTCAACTTAGTGCCAAAATTAATGAGCATGACTTAGAAAATGAAAAATTTAAATTTGCTAGAAGCATGCTCTATAGTGAGAGACACCCTGACATTAAGGATGGCATTGGCTTCCAACAGGGAGACAATGTCAAGCTTAATGCCCCTCCTAAATGATTGTCTAACTTTGTTAAGGGCAAGGCTCCCATGGTTCAGGATAACAAGGGTTACATTTTATACCCTGCCGGTTATCCCGAACACAAAATTAGGAGAATTCATTCTAGGAAGTCTCACTCTGGATCTCATCATGCTTTTATGTATAAGAGTGAGGCATCTAGTTCTAGGCAATCCACTCGTGCTAAATTGCCTAAGAAGAAAACTCCTATTGCATCAAATGAACCTAATATTTCATTTAAGACTTTTGATACATCTTATGTTTTAACTAACAAATCAGGCAAAGTAGTTGCCAAATATGTTGGGGGCAAACACAAGGGGTCAAAGACTTGTGTTTGGGTACCCAAGGTGCTTGTTTCTAATGTGAAAGGACCCAAGACCGTTTGGGTACCTAAGAACAAGGCCTAAACTTGTTTTGTAGGTTTATGCATCCGGGGGCTCAAGTTGGATAATTGACAACGGATGCACAAACCACATGACTGGGGAGAAAAAGATGTTCTCCTCCTATGAGAAAAACAATGATCCCTAAAGAGCTATCGCATTCGGGGATGGAAATCAAGGTTTGGTCAAAGGACTTGGTAAAATAGCTATATCTCCTGACCACTCTATTTCCAATGTTTTTCTTGTAGATTCTTTAGATTACAATTTGCTTTCTGTTTCTCAATTATGCAAAATGGGTTACAACTGTCTTTTTACGAATATAGGTGTTACTGTCTTTAGAAGAAGTGATGATTCAGTAGCATTTAAGGGAGTGTTAGAGGGTCAGCTATACTTAGTTGATTTTAATAGAGCTGAACTCGACACTTGCTTAATTGCTAAGACTAACATGGGTTGGCTCTGGCATCGCCGACTAGCCCACGTTGGAATGAAAAATCTTCACAAGCTTCTAAAGGGAGAGCACATTTTGGGACTAACCAATGTTCATTTTGAGAAAGACGGGATTTGTAGCGCATGCCAAGCAGGGAAGCAAATTGGTGTTCATCATCCACACAAGAACATCATGACGACTGACAGGCCGCTTGAGCTACTCCACATGGACCTATTCGACCCGATAGCTTATATAAGTATCGGCGGGAGTAAGTATTGTCTTGTAATTGTGAATGATTATTCTCGCTTCACTTGGGTGTTCTTTTTGCAGGAAAAATCACAAACCCAAGAGACCTTAAAAGGATTCTTGAGACGGGCTCAAAATGAGTTCGACTTAAGGATCAAAAAGATTAGAAGCGACAACGGGGCGGAGTTCAAGAACTCACAAATAGAAGGCTTCCTTGAGGAGGAGGGCATCAAGCATGAGTTCTCTTCTCCATACACGCCACAACAAAATGGTGTAGTGGAGAGAAAAAATAGAACTCTACTTGACATGGCGAGGACCATGCTTGATGAATACAAGACTTCGGACCGGTTTTGGGCGGAAGCAATCAACACCGCTTGCTACGCTATCAACCGTCTCTACCATCATATGAACTCCTCACCAGTAAAAAGCCAAATGTTTCATATTTTAGAGTCTTTGGTAGCAAATGCTTTATTCTTGTAAAAAGAGGTAGAAAATCTAAATTTGCTCCTAAGGCTGTAGAAGGCTTTTTACTAGGATATGATTCAAACACAAGGGCATATAGAGTCTTTAACATGTCCACTGGACTAGTTGAAGTTTCTTGTGACATTGTGTTTGATGAGACTAACGGCTCTCAAGTAGAGCAAGTTGATCTTGATGAACTAGATGATGAAGAGGCTCCATGCGTCGCACTAAGGAACATGTCCATTGGGGATGTGTGTCCTAAGGAATCCAAAGAGCCTCCACAAGCACAAGATCAACCACCATCTTCCTCCATGCAAGCATCTCCACCAACCCAAGATGAGGATCAAGCTCAAGAGGATGAAAATAAAGATCAAGAAGATGAGCCACCTTAAGAGGAGAACAATGATCAAGGGGGAGATGCCAATGATCAAGACAAGGAAGATGATGATGGTCCAAGACCGCCACACCCAAGAGTCCACCAAGCAATACAACGAGATCACCTGTGAACACCATCCTCGGCGACATTCATAAGGGGGTAACTACTCGCTCTCGTGTTGCTCATTTTTGTGAACATTACTCTTTTGTTTCCTCTATAGAGCCACACAGGGTAGAGGAAGCACTTCAAGATTCGGATTGGGTGCTAGCGATGCAAGAGGAACTCAACAACTTCACGAGGAATGAGGTATGGCATCTTGTTCCACGTCCTAACCAAAATGTTGTAGGAACCAAGTGGGTCTTCCGCAACAAGCAAGATGAGCATGGTGTGGTGACAAGGAACAAAGCCCGACTTGTGGCCAAGGGATATTCACAATCGAAGGTTTGGATTTCGATGAAACCTATGCACCCGTAGCTAGGCTTGAGTCAATTCGCATATTACTTGCCTATTCTACTTACCATGGCTTCAAGCTTTATCAAATGGACGTGAAGAGTGCCTTCCTCAATGGACCAATTAAAGAGGAGGTCTATGTTGAGCAACCTCCCGGCTTTGAAGATAGTGAGTACCCTAACCATGTCTATAAACTCTCTAAGGCGCTTTATGGGCTCAAGCAAGCCCCAAGAGCATGGTATGAATGCCTAAGAGATTTTCTTATCGCTAATGGCTTCAAAGTCGGAAAAGCCGATACTACTCTTTTCACTAAAACAATTGCAAATGATTTGTTTGTATGCCAAATTTATGTTGATGATATCATATTTGGGTCTACTAACAAATCTACTTGTGAAGAGTTTAGTAGGATTATGGTTCAAAAATTCGAGATGTCTATGATGGGGGAGTTGAAATATTTCTTAGGCTTTCAAGTAAAGCAACTCCAAGAGGGCACCTTTATTAGCCAAACGAAGTACATTCAAGACATTCTTGCAAAGTTTGGGATGAAGGATGCCAATCCCATCAAAACACCCATGGGAACCAATGGGCATCTCGACCTCGACACGGGAGGTAAGTCCGTGGATCAAAAGGTATATCGGTCGATGATAGGTTCTTTACTCTATTTATGTGCTTCACGACCGGATATAATGCTTTCTGTATGCATGTGTGCAAGATTCCAAGCCGATCCTAAGGAAGTTCACCTAGGCCGTAAAACGAATCTTGAGATATTTAGTTTATACTCCTAAGTTTGGCATTTGGTACCCCAGGGGATCCACTTTTGATTTAATTGGTTATTCAGATGCTGATTGGGCAGCGTGTAAGATTGATAGAAAGAGCACATCAGGGACTTGCCAGTTCTTGGGAAGATCTCTGGTGTCTTGGGCTTCAAAGAAACAAAATTCCGTAGCTCTTTCTACCGCCGAAGCCGAGTATATTGCCGCAGGCCATTGTTGCGCGCAATTGCTTTGGATGAGGCAAACCCTTAGGGACTATGGTTACAAATTAACCAAAGTTTCTCTCCTATGTGATAATGAGAGTGCAATCCGCATGGCGGATAAACCTGTTGAGCATAGCCACATTAAGCACATAGCCATTCGGTATCACTTTTTGAGGGATCACCAACAACGGGGGGATATCGAGATTGCATATATTAACACCAAAGATCAATTAGCTGATATCTTTACCAAGCCATTAGATGAGAAATCTTTTACCAAACTTAGACATGAGCTAAATATTCTTGATTCTAGGAATTTTGATTGATATTTTGCACACATAGCTCATTTATATACCTTTGATCATATCTCTTTCATGTGCTATGACTAATGTGTTTTCAAGTGAATATTATGCTAAGTCATAGATTGAAAGGGAAATGGAGTCCTCGGCGAAGACAAAAGGCTTCCACTCCACTCCATCATTCATCCTTCGCCGTCACTCCACAACCATCTCCAATTTGGTATAATCTTCACTCCTACATTATTTACCAAAGGGGGAGAAAATTTGAAAAAGGGCTTATATTTCACTCACAAGTATCCGTTTTTGGCGATTCATGCCAAAGGGGGAGAAAGTATTAGCCCAAAGCAAAAGGACCGCACCACCACCAATTTCAAAAATGTAGTCTTTCAAATTTGTGTTAAGAGAAAAAATTTTCAATTGGTATCTTATTTTGATATAATTTCAAATTGGTATACCCTCTTCAAAATTAATATCTAAAATCCTCTTGAACACTAAGAGGAGGATTTCATTAAGGGGGAGTTTTGTTTAGTCAAAGGAAAAGCATTTAAAACAGGGGGAGAAAATTTCATATCTTGAAAATGCTTCTCAAAATCTTATTCATATACCTTTGACTATTTGCAAAAGACTTTGAAAAGAATTTCCAAAACATTTGCAAAACAAAACAAGTGGTGCAAGCGTGGTCCAAAATTTTAAATAAGAAGAAAACCATCCATGCATATCTTATGAAATGAATATTGGTTTAATTCCAAGCAACCTTTGCACTTGCCTTATGCAAACTAGTTCAGTTCTACACTTTTATATTTGCTTTGGTTTGTGTTGGCATCAATCACCAAAAAGGGGGAGATTGAAAGGGAAATAGGCTTACACCTTTTCCTATATGAATTTTGGTGGTTGAATTGCCCAACACAAATTAATTGGACTAACTAGTTTGCTCTAGACTATGAGTTCTACAGGTGCCAAAGGTTCAACACAAACCAAAAAAAGTCCAAGAAAGGGTTCAAATAAAAATAGCAAAGGACAACCCAATGGCAACCCTGGTCTGTGCACCGGACACTGTCCGGTGCACCAGGGAACCCAACTCCAAACTTGCCACCTTCGGGAATTCTGGGAGCCGCTCCACTATAATTCATCGGACTGTCCGGTGTGCCAGTGGAGTAATGGCTACACAGCGCCAACGGTCATCTGCAACGGAACAGTAAAAGTGAACAGTGTGCGCCTACGCGCGCAGAAGTCAGAGCAGCGCCAGAAGGCACACCGGACAGTGAATAGTGACTATCCGGTGCACCACCGGACTGTCCGGTGGCCCAGAAGTCAGAAGCTCCAACGGTCGAACCCTAACGGTCGGGTGACGTGGCTGACGCATCGGACAGTGTCTGGTGGCGCACCGGACTGTCCGATGCGCCATACGACAGCAGCCTTCACCAACGGCTATTTTGGTGGTTGGGGTTAAATACCCCCAACCACCCACCATTCATTGCATCCAACTTTTCAGCCTTAAAACTTCATACAAGAGTTCTAGACTTCATTCAAAGACACAAACAAGAGATCAAATTCTCTCCCAAGTCCAAAGATCATTCCAATCAAATAGTGACTAGTGAGAGAGACAATTGTGTTCATTTGAGTTCTTGCGCTTTGATTGGTTTTCTTCTTCCTTCTTTCTTGTTTCCAACTCAATTGTAATCAAGGCAAGAGACACCAATTGTGTGGTGGTCCTTGTGGGGACTTAGTGTCCCGGTTGATTGAGAAGAGAAGCTCACTCGGTCTAAGTGACTGTTTGAGAGAGGGAAAGGGTTGAAAGAGACCCGGTCTTTGTGACCACCTCAACGAGGAGTAGGTTTGCAAGAACTGAACCTCGGTAAAACAAATCACCGTGTCATCCGCCTTATTTGCTTGTGATTTGTTTTCCGCCCTCTCTTTTAGACTCAAATTTAATTCTAACGCTAACCCCGGCTTGTTGTGTGTGCTTAAGTTTGTAAATTTCAGATTCCGCCTATTAACCCCCCTCTAGGCGACTTTCAACAATCATTACAGATCATTAGATTATTTATATTCTTTATTGTATAAACATGGATACACATCAGTGATATTTGTATTGCATTTATACCTTCGGCTTGTCAGAAGGTGGAAAAGCGGAAGTGACGCGAGCGTGATTACAATTCAGCGTGAACAGTACGGTGTTACTTTTCATCTATTTATAGGCACATGACGCAGCCTGGACAAAATTACATTCATGTCTCTGACATTTACTGTTGACCATAAGGCAAGCTGTCGAGGACTAAGTAGTCTTTTCTCCTTTAGGTCGGTTTCATCTTTCACCATCATCCTCGTGTTAAGCCGAAGCTCCTTCAGCCACATCTTCGGAGCTAGTTTGTCCTTCATTCAGACCGCACCTTCATACCATGCACACCTTCATCTCAAAGCCGAAGCCTCTTGTAATAGTCTATGTTTTACTGAAAAACATGTTAGTTAAGTTTTTGAGGACCTTCGGAAGAGGAAGTCCCCCAACAGTAGCCCCTCACAGTATTAATTTGTTTTTGCATTTAACAAATTCAGACTGCAACGTGAACGAAGGCCTTTAGCCGAAGGTCCGAAAAACACCTTCCCTTCACTAGAATAGCGAAAGTCAATGACATGTAGAGCCCGCCAAGTTGCAATGCACTGTGCATATAAATAGGAACCCATAGTGAAAGCATTTGATGCGCCATCTCAATCGCTTGTGCTATTTTTTCAAGCTTAAATTTTCTTGCTCTATCAGATTTCGCTTGATTCGTGAGCTTCGGCATTGGCACAAGTGCTCACCAAATGGCTGAAGAGAAGAAGGTTGTTGATCCTGCTCTATCTGGTTTTACGAGGCCATGTAGAAGACAAACATAGAGAAGATTACAAATGAAATGCTAGCTAGTTTGTCTGAAGATTCTGACGATAGCAGAAGCTTTGATGTGGAAAGTGAAGACGAAGATGCCGAAAATCGGCCATGGTGGCCGAGTCACACCATCTTCAGAAAATCATCCAGTAAGCAGAGTCAAATTGATGCTATGAAAGAGAGATATTTCCGAGATATTTCCATTATGAGAGTTGGAGCGGATAGCGCCGCCCCTGCACCCGAAGTAGATGAAGTGGTTGTTTACATGAGCTTCATGAAGGCAGGGCTTCGGTTCCTATTAAGTAAATTTCTGGTTGTAGTGCTGAAGACCTTTGAAAATTTTCTTCATCAGATTACCCCCGAAGCTATCATTAGGATGGGGTTTTTTATTTGGGCTGTGAGAAGCCAAGGACCGGAGCCAAGTGCACAATGCTTTTGCAATATGCATGAGTTGTCTTACGAAACGAAGGCTACTGGGAAGGAACAATATCATAATAATTTTGGTTGTTACGGCTTCGTGCCTTGCTCTGACGTGAGCTACCTAGTTCTGACATTTCAGAAGAGGTGGCCAGGGGCCTGGATGGAAGAATGGTTTTATGTGAAGAATGACTTAGTTGAAAGAGAAGATATAAAAGGGATTATCCAACGCCCTATTTGGTCTTGCTTCGGTATCAGAAGACCAACCACTACTCTTGGAAATGAGATAGAAACATGTCAGAGGAGTTTTAACACTGTGTGCACTTCTTCTTGAAAATCGCGCTGTTGTTGAGCATGTTGGTGCCCTTTTGGCTGCTGGCTTTGGGCCAGAGTAGGTGCTAGTGGTGGTGGTGGGAGCTGGGCCCAAGAAGCTTGAGAGTGGCTTGCCGAAGTGACAGAGGTCGTAGGCTGTTGATTACCTACGTACTCTGGGACATAGGGAGAATAGCATGAAGCAGTATGTAGGACTTGCTTCGACTGATTCTGCCATGCTTCAACTTCGGCAATCTCTTTCTTCTTCTGAATTGTGACTTGGCACGTTCTTGTGGTGTGACCTTTGTCCTCGCCGCAGAACAAACAAAACAGTCTCCTAGGCTGATCTCCGTATCTTCCTCCGAAGCTTCTGCCCCCTCTAACTTTTGGAGCTGGTGGCCTGAAGGAACTTTGTTGCGACCCTGATGATTGGGAGTTGTGCTGTTGCCTTTGAGGTTGACTTCCCCTATCATCACTTGAGCTGGCATTATGGATTGACCTGACATGCCTGGGGTAGAATCTTCCTTCGAAGCCCCTGGCCATCTCAGAGTATCTGTAAGCCTCTTTCCTTCTTTGCCGGAAATCATTATCAGCTCTTATGTATTCATCCATTTTCTGGAGAAGCTTCTCCAAGGTTTGGGGTGGCTTCCTTGCAAAATATTGCGTTGTTGGTCCTGGTCTGAGCTCCTTGATCATGACCTCAATGACAATCTCATTGGGCACTGTAGATGCCTAGGCTCTGAGTCGTAGGAACCTTCGGACATATGCCTGGAGGCACTCTTCCTGATCCTGTGTGCACTGGAACAGAGCTTGAGCGGTGACTGGCTTCGTTTGAAAGCCCTGGAAGCTAGTGACCAGCATGTCCTTTAGCTTTTGTCAAGACATAATTGTCCCTGGCCGAAGAGAAGAGTACCAAGTTTGCGCTACGCTTTTGACTGCCATGACGAAGGATTTCGCCATGACTGCAGTATTGCCCCCATATGAAGATATGGTTGCTTCGTAGCTCATCAGGAACTGCTTCGGGTCTGAGTTTCCATCATACATAGAAAGCTGAGGTAGCTTGTATGATGGGGGCCATGGGGTAGCCTACAATTCTGCTACCAAGGGAGAAGCATCATCAAAAGCAAAATTGTCGTGATGAAAATCACCATACCATTCATCATCATTGTATGAATTTTCTTGACGATGCTCCCTGTGCTGGGGCCTTCGGTCTTGTTCATCCTAGGTGAGGTGACACATTTCTTCGGCGGCCTCATCAATCTTCTTCTAGAGATCGGCGAGCCGAAGCATTTTCTCTCTCTTCTTTTGGACCTGTTGATGGATGGCTTCGAGATCCCTGATTTCTTGGTCTAGTTCCTCCTCCTGAGGTGTTGGGCTGGTAGCCTTCCTCTTCTGGCTCCTAGCTTCATGTAGCGTCTCCTGTTTAACGTCCAATGGCTGCAGTGCAGCCCCTAGCGCTGCTATCTTCTTCGGCGGCATGGCGAAGGTCAATGCTTGCCGAAGGTGGTCGAATGAGTTCACCGGAGGTGGACGCCAATGTTGGTCCTTGTTCTCGGTTGCTATACATCAAGAACAAAGCAACACAATTGTTAACGATTAGAGACCTTTGTCCTTCAAAGCATTATTTTCCCTTGGGATATAATAATCTTCAGACGAAGGTCATTGTCACACTCGGTTCCAGGGGGTAGAACCGAGTGCATACCATATGTGTGCCAGAATCCATTTCCACACATATGTTGACGTCACAAGTGTAATATATCAAAAGACAATGCAATAAAGGCGTAAAGAGAGTATAATACTTTATTACATCATCTGAAACATTGTATCTTTAACAAGTATCACATCAAAGTAAAGCGGAAATAAACAACTGGGCAATCTCCCACAGGAAGATGACCGGCGTATCGTTAGACTTAGAATTCCTCGTCGATAAAATCTCCATCAAAGTCTCCAGCATCACCCTCTGATCAAAATATTAGCAAGGGTGAGCTCACTTATGGTCGGGGCTCAGCAAGTGGGGGAAAATTAATGCAGGTATAACAAAGTGAGGCTAAGGTTGAGCAGTAAGCATTTTAGTTGGTCAACATTTTATTAACAACACCTGTCTTACTAATAAGAGTGTATCCCAAATATCCCATTTAAACAAAGGAATATGAATATAACAAAAACACTTAAGTGAAACCACTTAAGCAAATTATTGGCAGATCATCGGATCTCAATTTAATTCCATCTTCAAGTTCAATTATCATGTGAGGAGTCCTGGTCGCTCATAACCGGGAGCACGGCTGATATATCAGTTTTACACTCTGCAGAGGTGGTACAACTTTACCCACAAGCCATGTATCCCATCTAGCCCGGGTTGATCGGACCCTTAGACACTGCCGAGGTGAATGGCTAGGGATCCGAGGTGAATGGCTAGGGATCCATTATGAGGCTTTCACAAAATACACTTAATACGAAGCAACCCGCTAAGGTTTCTAAAGACGATGGTGGTGGCCCCCTGGGTGAGGTACCTTAGCCAAGAATACGACCACATGTTAATGTGGGCTGCCATCACCTACCGCTCCCCCTCTTGCTCATATTTCAGGTAAGGTTGCTAGACACTAAGCATATAGAGCTAATTACCAAAGTCAGAGCTATGATAGCACCCGTCGTTGCACTGTTCTCCTGGGTGGTCACTCCATGTTCCAATTAATTCGGAATAATGTTATCTTAACCATCGGGTTTATGTCATAATTGCCAATTAAATTTTTGGAACATTAAAACCAATTAATGAGTGACATTAAAAATCATTAAGTTGAGCGGTAGCATAAATTTTGCACAGCTTAATAATTTTTCCAGGTTAAACAAGGAATACAGGTAGTAAATCTAGGAAATACTTAATTAGGTGAAACCCATCAAATTATGCAGTATATCAAAAGTAAACATTGTTAAATGCAATGACTGGGTACAAAAAGAATATGCAGAGGGAGAATCCACTTGCCTTGCTCAAGCGAGTCCCGCGGATCGTCTTCGAACGAGTTCGGTTCGTCTACCGCACAGTCGGCTTCTAATAGAGTCGCATAGCGCATATACAAAAATAAAACATACATCAATAAATAAACATGCACCATTTCATAAACATACACCAATACATCATTAAACACACATTAACATATCGCACTAATCACATCTTAAATTCGTCCTAATCGCATAAATACTTATTAATTCAATTATAGCTATTATTGTGAGTCCTAAATGGTGAAGTTATGGGTGGGTGCAATAAATATAATTTTAGCTAATATTAATATATTTTAACATCATCAATGAAATTAAATGATAATTATCGTCTAATAAATAAATTAATAGCTTTTATCCTTTTTATTTCTAACTCAAATTGAGTATAGCCAAAAATGAATATAACATTCTAAAAATCCTTATAAACTACTAATTGAACATTTTCTAACACAAGCGAGATTATTTGACATAAACTAGTACTCTAAAAATTTAAGTGCTAAATTTGCGAACATGATTATTTAACTAGCAAAAATCTATTTTCCACAATACCGGTGATATTTTCTCTTTCTTTATAACAAGAAAATATTAATAAAATAATTAGCTAAATCATCTAGAAATCCTATATTATTCATATGACATGAGTTCTATACCATTTTCCAAATCCAATAAAATGCACCTATAATTCTCCAAATAGTTTCTAAGTTTATTGCGGCCAAATTTACCTACAAAATTTCTTATCTATTGTTTTTATCACCAACGTGTGACTACTAAATTTTGTCATATTTCTCTAATCCAAAAAACAACGCGTCGATTAACATGAAATAACACGGTGTACTAAGGATCGCATATCTCTACCAAAAATTCCACCATGCACATACACATAAATTGCGAATCACATGTGTTCATATTACAACAAACAAAATATACAACTCATGAATCGAATCAAAAAGTATTTTATAAAATACACAAAATAATTTGGTTCGTCTTCAACCTTGGGTTCGTGTGTGTGACGGGGATGGATCGACGGGTTTTGGCCGGATGGAGAAGAGCAGGGGCTTGACTACAGACGGCGTAGCTCCGGCGAACTCCACGGGCTCCGGCGACGAGCGGCAAACTCCGGCGACGAACGGCAAGTGAGAGAGTGCGAGGAATGGGGGAGAGCTCGGGTAGGGAGGATGGGAGAGAGGAGAGGGCGTCGGATTTATAGGGGAGAGAGAGGTAAATGGAGGGTCGCCGTGGGGGAGAGGAGAACGTCGGTGTTTAACCCCATTAAACGAATTAATGGCGTCGATTTCTTCTCTATAGCGTTAATGGAGAGCAAATGGGAGAGGAAGAAGAAACGGTCGCGTGAAGAGCTCCTTAATGTCATGGACGAGCGGACGGCGGCTTCGGTTTCGGGTTCGGTGACGCAGCGTCGGGCGTTCGACCGGCTCGGACGGATGGTGCGCTGCTCGCGCGCGCGGGCATGGCGCAAGTGCTCGGCAACGGGCGCGGCAGGGGTCGCTTGCGCGTGGGCGTCGAGCGTGCAGGGCGGCGCTGGCGCAGGGACGCGCGCAGGGGGCGGCCTAGGTTCGCGCGCGCGACGCGGCTTCTGGGCGGCTGCGCGCTCGGCGAGGCTCGCGCTCGTTGGAGAGAGAGAGCATGGGAGAGAAGGAGCTAAAGGGAGGCGGCGGCGGCTGGCAGTGAAATCAGGGAGGCGCGCGCGCGTAGTCTAGGGTTTTGGGGTAATGGGCCCCTAGTGGGCCGATTTAGTGTAGGATTTTTTTTTTTTTCTTTTTTCTTTTTAAATTGTGAAATGTATTTTTAAAGAGCTCGAAAATTCCGAGAAATTCACCAAAATTATTTATAAATACAATATTTATTTTTAGACCAATAATTATTATATTATTATATTATTTGCTAGGATTTTCTTTAAAAAGAGTTGATAATAAACATCCGATAAACAATCAATCGCATACAAAGAAAATGATCAAAATGCAAATAAATAATTAAACACTTAAAAAATTATTATTACCATATTTTACTAATTTTATTATTTTTAGTTGATGGGTTTTGTGGTGTTACAAACCTACCCCTCTTAAAAAGAATCTCGTCCTCGAGATTAAGAAACTTCCGAGAATAACTGGGGGAATTCTGCTCTGAGTTCATCTTCTCTTTCCCAAGTGGCCTCATCTTCTGAATGATGACTCCACTGAACCTTGCACATGTTAATAACTTTACTCCGTGTAATTCTGCGAGATGTTTCTAGAATTCTGACCGGGTACTCCGAATAAGTCAAATCTTCATTGACATTCAGTTCCTCCATGGGTAACTGTTCTTCTGGTACTCTTAAGCACTTCTTGAGTTGTGATACGTGAAATACGTCATGCACATCAGATAAACTAGCGGGTAGCTCTAACTGGTAGGCTACTTCACCTTTTCTTTCCAAAATCTTGAATGGGCCAATATAGCGAGGTGATAATTTTCCCTTAACCTTAAACCTTTTCATTCCTCTCATCGGTGAAACTTTAAGGTATACGAAGTCTCCTACTTCGAACATCAACTCTCTTCTTCTATTATCAGCATAGCTTTTCTGTCTTGACTGTGTTGTCTTCAAATTTTCTCTGATAATCTGCACTTGTTTTTCCGCCTCTTGGAGAATTTCTGGGCCAAATACTTGACTTTCTCCAGTCTAATTCCAATAAAGCGGTGTTCTACACTTTCGTCCGTAAAGTACTTCAAATGGTGCCATTTTTAGACTTGCTTGATAACTATTGTTATACGAGAATTCTGCATAAGGCAGACTTTTATCCCAGCTTCTACCATGCTTTAGAGCGCATGCTCTTAGCATATCTTCTAACACTTGGTTTGTTCTTTCCGTTTGCCCATCCGTTTGCGGATGATAAGTTGAACTAAAATTTAGCTTGGTATCCATGGACTCATGTAGTCTTTTCCAAAAGAGCGAGGTAAACTGGGTTCCTCGATCCGATACGATCTTCTTAGGTACTCCATGCAGACAAACAATCCTCGACATGTATAACTCTGCTAACTGGGCTCCCGAGTAAGTTGTCTTCACACGTATAAAGTGTGCTACTTTAGTTAACCTGTCTACTATGACCCATATTGAATCATAGCCATCTCGAGTACGGGGTAGTCCAACTATGAAATCCATACTGATTTCTTCCCATTTCCATTCTGGTACCTTGAGAGGTTGTAGCAATCCTGCTGGTCTTTGGTGTTCGGCTTTAACTCGCTGACACACGTCACATAATGCAACATGAGTAGCAACATCTCTTTTCAATCCGTACCACCAATACTTTTCCTTAAGATCCTGGTACATCTTGGTACTTCCAGGGTGAATAGAGTAAGCTGAACCATGAGCTTCTCTCAAAATAAGTTGGCACAGGTGTTCAATTTCTGGTACACATATTCTCTTCTTAAACCATACTGTGCCTTGATCATCTTCCGTGAAATCTGGGGCTTTACCCAAACCAATCAAAGCTTTAATTTCCTTAATCTTCTCATCGGACTCTTGTCCTTTACGAATCTCTTCTTCCAAAGTAGATTCAACTTCCATAACTGTTGCTTCTACATTATTGATCATACCAAGGTTGAGTTGTTCCATTTCCCAGCACAATTCTTGTGACATCAAATGAGTAGTGATGTTGTTCACTTGACCCTTACGACTCAAAGCATCAGCTACTACATTTGCTTTTCCAGGGTGATATTGTATTTCCAAATCATAGTCCTTAATCAACTCAAGCCATCTTCTCTGTCTTAGATTGAGTTCTTTCTGAGTGAATATATATTTCAAACTTTTGTGATCCGTGAAGATTTTGCACTTGTTTCCAATCATATAGTGCCTCCAAATCTTCAAAGCATGCACCACGGCAGCTAGTTCCAAATCATGCGTAGGATAATTCTTCTCATGTTTCCTCAACTGTCTTGAGGCATAAGCTATCACTTTTCCTTCTTGCATTAGCACACATCCAAGTCCAAGGTGTGATGCATCGCAATACACATCAAATCCCTTGTGGATGTCTGGCATTACCAATATTGGTGCAGTGGTTAACCTTTTCTTGAGTTCTTCAAAACAATTCTGGCAAGCTTCATCCCACTTGAACTCTTTACCTTTCTCCAGTAGCGAGGTAAGTGGTTTCACTAACTTGGAAAAACCTTCAATAAATCTTCTATAGTTTCCTGCCAATCCAAGAAAACTTCTGATCTTGGACGCATCCTTTGGTTGTTTCCAATCTAGTATCTCACTTATCTTTCCTGGGTCCACTTTAATTCCACCATCGGTAACGATATGCCCTAAGAAAGCAACTTCCTTCAACCAAAAATCACACTTCAAAAATTTTGCGTACAGTTGGTTGTCACGAAGCTTTTGTAGGACTAGCCTTAGATGATCTTCATGTGTTTCTTCATTTGGAGAATATATCAGTATGTCGTCAATAAATACGACAACAAACTGATCCAGATATTCCATGAATACTTTATTCATCAAGTTCATAAAGTATGCTTGTGCATTAGTCAGTCCAAACGACATGACCAAAAACTCATATAATCCATATCTTGTCGTAAAGGCTGTCTTCGGTACATCTTCTGCTCGAATATTTAACTAATGATATCCCGATCTCAGATCTATCTTCGAGAATATCTTAGCTCCCTTCATTTGATCGAATAAGTCTTCAATACGAGGTAGTGGGTATTTATTCTTGATGGTTACTTCATTCAAACTTCTATAATCAACGCACATTCTCCTCGAACCATCCTTCTTGTTCACAAATAGCACTGGGGCTCCCCAAGGGGATGAACTTGGGCGAATGAAACCTTTTTCTAGTAATTCTTCTATTTGTTTCTTCAGTTCTACTAAATCTTTGACATCCATTCTATATGGTCTTTTCGAGATAGGTGCGGTTCCGGGTACTAATTCAATAGAAAACTCTATATCACGGTCAGGTGGCATACCTGGTAATTCCTCCGGAAATACGTCTGGGTATTCGCACACTACTTTGATATTTTCCAAGGGCTTTTCTTCCAAGTGATTGATCACTGTTTTCCCTTTTTCATCTGTTGACTTGTCTATGTTAACTTGGATTCTTTCACCTTGAGGACTTGTCAACATAATTGTTCCATTGGCACACTGTATCACTCCATCACAACTTTTCAACCAATTGCATCCAAGAATCACATCAATACCGTTGGATCCTAGGACCACTAGGTTGACTGAAAAATCTATTCCTTGAATCTTGATATTAACATGGGGGCATGAGTGTGTGGCCTTCATGTCACCTCCCGGTGAACTAATATGTAATATCTTCTTAAGAGGGTACTTAGGTATGTTGTGTTTTTCCACAAATGACTCAGTTATAAACGAATGCGATGCTCCAGAGTCAAATAAAACTGATGCAGGTATGGAGTTGTCGGCGTTTCGACCCCGGGGGTCCCTGGACCGACGAGTAAATTGTCGTCGCGTGCCCCAGCCCAGATGGGTCGGCGCAAGACGGAGCGCGAAGGGGGGAAATGGAGCCGGAGGGAGACAGGCGTAAAAGGGGAAACCCGCGGCCTTCGTGTTTGTCCCGCGCCCAGGTCGGGTGCGCTTGCAGTAGGGGGTTACAAGCGTCCGCGTGGGAGAGAGCGGAGGCTTATGCACGCCGTCCCGTCCTTCCCCACGCGGCCAATCCTCTATAAGAGGGCCCTGGACCTTCCTTTTATAGGCGTAAGGAGAGGATCCAGGTGTACAATGGGAGGTGTAGCAGTGTGCTAACGTGTCTAGCAGAGAAGAGCTAGTGCCCTAAGTACATGCCGTCGTGACAGCCGGAGAGGTTTTGGCACCCAGTTCGTGTGGTGTCGTGGCCGTCGGAGGAGCGCTGGAGCCTGGCGGAAGGACAGCTGTCGGGGCTGTCGAGTCCCTGCTGACGTCTCCTTGCTTCTGTAAGGGGGCTGAGAGCCGCCGTCGTCATGGAGCATGCGGGGCGCCATCATTACTTGTTTTACCGGGGCGAGCCAGATGGGACGCCGGTCTTGTTCCCCGTAGCCTGAGTCGGCTTGGGTAGGGTAATGATGGTGCCTCCTGTGACGTGGTCGGTCCGAGCCCTGGGTTGGGCGAGGTGGAGGCTCCTCCGAGGTCGAGGTCGAGTCTGTCTTCCGAGGCTGAGGTCGAGTCCGAGCCCCTGGGTCGGGCGAGGCGGAGACCGTCGGCTGAGGCTAGGGCTGAGTCCGAGCCCTGGGGTCGGGCGAGGCGGAGTTCGTCGTCTTCCGGGGCCGAGCCCGAGTCTGAGCCCTGGGGTCGGGCAAGGCGGAGTTCGTCGTCTTCCGGGGCTGAGCTCGAGTCCGAGCCCTGGGGTCGGGCGAAGCGGAGTTCGTTGTCTTCCGGGGCTGAGCCCGAGTCCGAGCCCTGGGGTCGGGCGATGCAGAGTTCGTCGTCTTCCGGGGCTGAGCCCGAGTCCGAGCTCTGGGGTCGGGCGATGCGGAGTTTCCTATGGCGCCCGAGGCCAGACTTGGCTGCTGTCAGCCTCACTCTATCGAGTGGCACAACAATTGGAGCGGCGCAGGCGACGCTGTCCTCTTGTCAGGCCGGTCAGTGGAGCGGCGAAGTGACTGCGGTCACTTCGGCTCTGTCGACTGAAGGGCGCGCGTCAGGATAAGGTGTCAGGCCACCTTTGCATTAAATGCTCCTGCGATATGGTCGGTCGGCGTGGCGACTTGGCCAAGGTTGCTTCTTGGCGAAGACTGGGCCTCGGGCGAATCGAAGGTGTGTCCGTTGCTGGAGGGGGTCCTCAGGCGAGACGTAAATCCTCCGGGGTCGGCTGCACTTGTCCGAGGCTGGGCTCGGGCGAGGCGAGATCGTGTCCCTTGAGTGGACCGAGCCTTGACTTAATCGCACCCATCAGGCCTTTGCAGCTTTGTGCTGATGGGGGTTACCAGCTGAGATTAGGAGTCTTGGGGGTACCCCTAATTATGGTCCCCGATAGTAGCCCCCGAGCCTCGAAGGGAGTGTTAATACTCGCTTGGAGGCTTTTGTCGCACTTTTTTGCAAGGGGACCGGCCTTTCTCGGTTGCATTTTGTTCCGGTGGGTGCGCGCGAGCGCACCCGCCGGGTGTAGCCCCCGAGGCCTCAGAGGAGTGGTTTGACTCCTTCGAGGTCTTAATGCGTTTCGCGATGCTTCGGCCGGTCTGGTTGTTCCCTCATGCGAGCTGGCCGTAGCCTGGGTGCATGGTCGGATCCCAAGTTCTCGGGCTGGTATGTTGACGCTGTCAACGGTTCGGCCGGAGCCGGGTTTGCGAGAGCAGCCCCCGAGCCTCCGCACAGAGCGAGAGGACGGTCAAGGGTAGACTCGACTTTTTTACATACGCCCCTGCGTCGCCTTTCCGCAAGGAGGAGGGGGGGAAAGTGCCATGTTGCCCTTGGAGGGCGTCGAACATGGTGTCTCCACTGAGCTGCTAACGGGTAATCCGAGTGGACGCCCGTGCCCCATTTGTTAGGGGTCGGCTAGAGGCCCGGAGGCGCGCTCCAAAAGTACCTGCGGGTGATTTGCCGGACCCGGTCCCCTTTTGACGGGGTCCGAGGGCTCGATGCCTCCCTCTGATGGGATTCCGTTACAAGATCGTTCCCACTGGTCTCGGAAATGTCCTAGGGTACCTCGGGAGTGTAGCCCGAGCCTTGGTTATGTATCGAACGTACCCAGGGTCATCCCTCGCTCTGCGTCTGAGGCGGCTGTGAACCCTTCGAGGGCCAGCCTACGAACCCCTGACCAGTAGTGGGCACGGAGCCCGAGTGGCCTGAGGCGGCCGTTGAACCCTTCCGAGGGGCCGGCCTTCGAACCTCTGACCAGTAGTGGGCGCGGAGCCCGAGCGCTCTGAGGCGGCTGTTGAACCCCTCTGAGGGGCCAGCCTTCGAACCTCTGATCAGTAGGGGGGCTTGGGGCCCGTTTCCTTCACGGAGAAGGATCCCTTTCGGGGTATCCCCCTTTCCTGGTCCCTGTTGTAAGAGAGAGAAAGAGGAAAAGGAAAAGGATACGAAATCGAATGACGTGGCGCACCTTTTTTGACGCGGTCATTATGGCGAAGGCGAAGCGTCGCCCGCTTCTCCTGCCAAAGGTGCCGCTTGTCCTGCCACAGAGTTAATGCGACGGGACGAGTGGTTCGCGGGGCAGCTGTTGTGCGTGCGCGAGCCGTTCGAGGAACGGGTGTTTCGCTTTGAGTTTTGAATCCCGCGGTGGGTTCGGGCGACGCGTTGAACGGGTCTCGCCTGGGTCTTTATATATTCGGGAGAGGGATCGGTGACGGTTCTTTGCTCTGCTACTTGCCTCCTTCTTAGGTTTTCGCAACCCGAGGGAATAGCCAGAGAAAAGGAAACCGCCCACCCAGTCCTTTCCGCCGCCACCTCCTCTGCTTGGTGATGGCCGACCGGGTGACCATTGTTCCGTCGCACGACCCGTGGCCTTTCTCCACCATCACGGCGGATGACCTGGAGGCCCTCGTCGCTGAGGGTTTACTTCGCCCTCTCTCCGATGAGAGGCAGCCGGAGTGGATGCCCCCCCGAGCGGAGTCGCCCCGTCCCCGCCACCGGGGTATGTCGTGAGCTTCGTCTCCTTTCACGAGCGGGGGTTCGGAGTGCCGGCAAGCCATTTTATGCGGGCGGTGTGGACCGAGGCTTCCCGCACGTACCGGGAAGTCGCGGCGCGATGCTCCGAGGGGTAGCCCTGCCTTCGGGAGGCAGAGCTTTCGGCCCGTCGGACCGCGGCATCTTCCAGGAGATTCTTGAGCTCTCCCTGGATACGCCGCGCCTCGGTGGTTGATGGCTCTGGCATCGCGCGGAGAAGTATTGCCGCTACGGCCAGGTTCTGGCCGACCCCACTGGAAGCCGGTGGCGGCCTTGCCCTGACATCGTTGGCGATGTGGTGCTGGATGCCCTGGGGTAGATGACGTGCTTCTCCGGCCGGAGGTTGACCCGCCCATTCCTGCCCGATGTCCCGGCGGAACGGCTCAAGTGTTCCTGCTCCCTCGTCGAGCCTGGCCTGCATCTCGCGGATTTGCTCGAGTTGTGGGTCATGACCCCCCGCCGGGACGGGGACCACAGCTAGCTCCCAAAGGATGTCAACGCGAGGCGCAGGCCTAGGGGGGTCACCGCTCTTCGGTATACCAAGATGGTTGCCTTCGCCGGGACCCCCTAGATCGACGTGGAAACATTCATGACTTGGGCCACAGTCCTCGTCGCCGAGGCTGCGGCTACCGTCGGAACAGTCGGAAAGGCAGTAGTCGCATGCGGTCATGAAGTCCCGCATGGCACTGGGGTTGCCAAGTCCAGAGAAATCCCAAAAAAAGTCGGGCTCGTCATCTTCCTCGGAACCCGAGGGCCCGTAGGTCGAGACGGCCGTCAGCCGGTCCTAGGGTGACCGCATACGATACCCTAGAGGGTTTGGACTCGCCTTTATGAGAGCGTCCACCGAAGCGAAGTCGCTTGGTGGGTCGAGGCTGAATCCAAAAGGCACGAGATGGGAGTCGGTCGGTACCTCTTGGTCGACGGGCGGTGACGAAGTCGCGTCAGGGGTAGACTGCACCATCGTCTCAGGTACGAGGGTGACGCCCAACAAGTCTTTTGCGAGCGTGCTGGCGTCGTCCGTTTGCTTGGAGTTGGCGTGTTGCGGGGAAACGACGCTCGTCTTCGTCTCAGACGCGAAGTCGATGCCCGACGTGTCCCCCGTTGGGGCGCCGGCGCCGTCGACTCGCTCGACAGCCGACGAGGTGCCGCCTCCTGCTTGGCCTTGGTTGCCCCGCCTCCTCCTCCATCGGCGGGGGAGGCGACGGGACAAACCCGAATGTTGTTCTTCCGCCACGTGGGGAAGACGTCGTCGATTCCGCCGCCGGCGGGCGGGTTGTCGGCCGCCATTGTCGTCGTCGCGCGGCGGGGGAAAGAGTATCATGTCGTAGCTGCCGTCGAGGGACATGAACTCAAGACTCCCGAAATGGAGCACCGTCCCGGGCTGGAAAGGTTGCTGGAGACTGCCCATCTGGAGCTTGACGGGAAGCTGTTCGTCAACACGCAGCAGGCCCCTACCTGGCGCGCCAACTGTCGGCGTTTCGACCCCGGGGGGTCCCTGGACCGACGAGTAAATTGTCGCCGCATGCCCCAGCCCAGATGGGTCGGCGCGAGACGGAGCGCGAAGGGGGGAAATGGAGCCGGAGGGAGACAGGCATAAAAGGGGATACCCGCGGCCTTCGTGTTTGTCCCGCGCCCAGGTCGGGTGCGCTTGCAGTAGGGGGTTACAAGCGTCCGCGTGGGAGAGAGCGAGAGGCTTATGCGCGCCGTCCCGTCCTTCCCCGCGCGACCAACCCTCTATAAGAGGGCCCTGGACCTTCCTTTTATAGGCGTAAGGAGAGGATCCAGGTGTACAATGGGAGGTGTAGCAGTGTGCTAACGTGTCTAGCAGAGAAGAGCTAGTGCCCTAAGTACATGCCGTCGTGGTAGCCGGAGAGGTTTTGGCACCCAGTTCGTGTGGTGTCGTGGCCGTCGGAGGAGCGCTGGAGCCTGGCGGAAGGACAGCTGTCGGGGCTGTCGAGTCCCTGCTGACGTCTCCTTGCTTCCGTAAGGGGGCTGAGAGCCGCCGTCGTCATGGAGCATGCAGGGCGCCATCATTACTTGTTTTACCGGGGCGAGCCAGATGGGACGCCGGTCTTGTTCCCCGTAGCCTGAGTCGGCTTGGGGTAGGGTAATGATGGCGCCTCCTGTGACATGGTCGGTCCGAGCCCTGGGTAGGGCGAGGTGGAGGCTCCTCCGAGGTCGAGGTCGAGTCTGTCTTCCGAGGCCGAGGTCGAGTCCGAGCCCCTGGGTCGGGCGAGGCGGAGACCGTCGGCTGAGGCCAGGGCTGAGTCCGAGCCCTGGGGTTGGGCGAGGCGGAGTTCGTCGTCTTCTGGGGCCGAGCCCGAGTCCGAGCCCTGGGGTCGGGCGAGGCGGAGTTTGTCGTCTTCCAGGGCCGAGCCCGAGTCCGAGCCCTGGGGTCGGGCGATGCGGAGTTCGTCGTCTTCCAGGGCTGAGCTCGAGTCCGAGCCCTGGGGTCGGGCGATGCGGAGTTCATCGTCTTCCAGGGCTGAGCCCGAGTCCGAGCCCTGGGGTCGGGCGATGCAGAGTTCATCGTCTTCCGAGGCTGAGCCCGAGTCCGAGCCCTAGGGTTGGGCGATGCAGAGTTTCCTATGGCGCCCGAGGCCGAACTTGGCTGCTGTCAGCCTCACTCTGTCGAGTGGCACAGCAGTCGGAGCGGCGCAGGCGGCGCTGTCCTCTTGTCAGGACGGTCAGTGGAGCGGCGAAGTGACTGCGGTCACTTCGGCTCTGTCGACTGAAGGGCACGCGTCAGGATAAGGTGTCAGACCACCTTTGCATTAAATGCTCCTGCGATACGGTTGGTCGGCGTGGCGACTTGGCCAAGGTTGCTTCTTGGCGAAGACTGGGCCTCGGGCGAACCGAAGGTGTGTCCGTTGCTGGAGGGGGTCCTCGGGCGAGACGTAAATCCTCCGGGGTCGACTGCACTTGTCCGAGGCTGGGCTCGGGCGAGGCGAGATCGTGTCCCTTGAGTGGATCGAGCCTTGACTTAATCGCACCCATCAGGTCTTTGCAGCTTTGTGCTGATGGGGGTTACCAGCTGAGATTAGGAGTCTTGGGGGTACCCCTAATTATGGTCCCCGACAGGAGTTAACAAGGAACATACCATACACTATGTCGGCATCCTCAGTCACTGATTCCGCAGTGACGTGATTGACCCTTCCTCTGCTCTGGTTCTGCGGTGTCTTGTTCTGAGCAGATCCACGAGCGGGGGTGTTTTGGTCATTCCTCTGATTATTGCCTTTCTGGGGTGTCTGCTGGTTGCGCCTTGGGCAGTTGTTGGCATAGTGGCCTAGCTCACCGCACTTGAAGCAGCCATTGGGTTGGACAGGTGCGTTGTTTCTGGCCTGCGTGTTACTGGCGCCACCTTGACGATTCTGGGAATTCCCACCAGACCTCTGGTTGGTCTGAGAGTTGCTCCTTTGTTGGTTCGGACTCTGATTGTTTCTCTGGCTTTGCTGTCCAGAGCGTTGCACTTGATAATTACTTCCGCCTTGATTTCCAGAGCGGAACTGCGAACCTTGAGCGTTGTTTGGGCGAGTATTCCTGCTAGACTGACCTTGAAATTTCCTTTTGTGGTCAGATAACTCCTTCCTTTTACTTTCAAGGCCAATTGCCTTGTTCAACAGTGTCTGGAAGTTGGGAAATGTATGACTCTGAAGTTGATAGTTCAGAGGTCCAATTAGTCCTTCCAGGAAACGCTCTTGGCGTTTCTCATCCGTATCCACTTCTTCAGGGGCATAGCGTGAAAGCTGAGTGAAGCGATCACGATACTCGCTGACAGACATACTCCCTTTAGTAAGGGAAAGGACTTCCTTCTTCTTCAACTTCATAATTCCTAAGGGGATGTGATGAGTGCGAAAGTTCTCTTGAAACTCTTGCCAAGTTATAGTATCCGCGCTGGGGTGTGCTGCTGTGAAGGCATCCCACCAATCGGATGCAGCTCCCTCAAGTCTTCCTGAGGTGTACAAGACCTTCTCCCGGTCGTTGCACTGAGTGATGTCAAGCTTCTTTCCAATGACCTTTAGCCAGTCATCGGCATCCAGAGGATCAACCGCATGAGAAAATGTCGGCGGGTGATGACTCATGAAATCCCGATGCTTATCTCTGGTCGGGGGTGCGTACTGCTGCTGCTGCTGATGTTTTTGATTCTGCTGGTTCTGCTGAATTTGTTGAACAGCCGCAGTGATTCCTTGCAGAATCTGCATCTGGGCGGCAATGAACTGCTCCATATTGGGATTCGGTGGTGGTGGTGGTACTTGTTGTCCACGCTGATTCCGGTTGTTGTTGGGTCCTTGACGAGCGTTCACCATCTGATTGGTTAGAGAGTGAACATCTTAGAGAAGAGAAGAATAGAAAGATTCTAGAGGGGAAATGGCTTAAGTTTTAAAAAAAAATTATATGTTCTTATGGCCATCATTCCATAAGACCATTACACTCAAACAAAGATCCAAATCAAACATTTCAACCAATCACCATCACATGGTTGTTATTTATTAATATGAAAACTTAAAAAGAGTATCATCGTCTAGCGCGAAGTATAACTTATTACATCATGACTCAAAACAGCTAAAGCAGCCTAGTGACGGATCCGGGTTCTCCATAGCGCAGCCTCTTGCGGGGAGGAGACAACGCCATGGCGGGGACCTGAGCTTCGGGCGGATCCAGTCCTTGTAGTTGGGCTTCCAGGGCTGCAATCCTGGCATGGGCATTCTCCAGCTCCAAGTGCACCCTGTAGAGATCGAGGGTGGCACTGTCCAGGTCGGTGTTGAGACCGGCCACCACACCAGCTAGGGTGTTGAGGCGATCCTCACCAGCTTCTCCTGGGACAATGCTGGTTTGGCTTCCTCCACTCAGACGCTGAGGAAGATGCCTGAACCTCGTGTTCTGCAACTGCTGCCGGTAGGTGTGGCTGAGCGACCACATGGTCCGACGGGCAGCATCACTGACCGAGGCAGCGTAGGTGGACAGTGGTGTCAGGGACTCGTGAGCAGACAGAGTCCTGAATCCCCTGTCCCCTGCATCCATCACCCTGACGTGGATGCGAGTGATGTAGTAGCAAGCCCGGGGAGGCTCGCTCACTCGCCTTGTTTCATACAGGGGGCGGACATAGGTGCCTAGCGCATGCAGCACTTCTTGCAGCAGGTTGGGGAAGTGCCCCGTCTCGAACATTGATGTGTAATGTTCGACAACAGGACCAAACCCCATGAAGTTGTTTTGCTGGGCGTAGTCAGCTTCCTCATGGACGTGTTCGTCTCCACCTTCTTCGTCATCGTCATCCTCCTCATCGTCGTCTCCAGAGTCGTCGGGGTCATCGCCTTCGGGTGCTGGTGCTTGGAAGGCTGGTGCTGACTTCGATGACCCAGCTGCGAAGGTCAGGGACTCTGCCAACGGGGTGGGCGTCGGTAGCTGTTCCTCCGAGCTGTCCTCCAGGTTGACTACATTCTCCACTCGGATGGGAGGGAGATCCACCGGAACTTCCTCGACTACCACTGGGTAGACCGGGATCTGCCGGGGCTGAGGGGCGTAGCTGGTGTTGATGCGGGTAGTTTGAAGAGTGCGAACCATCTACAAGAGAAGTGTCAACTCAGTTGAATTTCAAAGAGGTAAGACTGATAAAGGAATTTATAGGAATGAAATTAGCAAGTTTTGAACAACTAGGCTTTCCATTTCTAACTAATCTAACGACCTAGGGTCAGCATAGCTTTGATACCACTTCTGTCACACTCGGTTCCAGGGGGTAGAACCGAGTGCATACCATATGTGTGCCAGAATCCATTTCCACACATATGTTGACGTCACAAGTGTAATATATCAAAAGACAATGCAATAAAGGCGTAAAGAGAGTATAATACTTTATTACATCATCTGAAACATTGTATCTTTAACAAGTATCACATCAAAGTAAAGCGGAAATAAACAACTAGGCAATCTCCCACAGGAAGATGACCGGCGTATCGTTAGACTTAGAATTCCTCGTCGATAAAATCTCCATCAAAGTCTCCAACATCACCCTCTGATCAAAATATTAGCAAGGGTGAGCTCACTTATGGTCGGGGCTCAGCAAGTGGGGGAAAAATTAATGCAGGTATAACAAGGTGAGGCTAAGGTTGAGCAGTAAGCATTTTAGTTGGTCAACATTTTATTAACAACACTTGTCTTACTAATAAGAGTGTATCCCAAATATCCCATTTAAACAAAGGAATATGAATATAACAAAAACACTTAAGTGAAATGTAGCATCCCAAAAATTCAAATCTTGAAAATTTCTCAAACTCGCTCTAAATTCAAAATGAATTTCAAATTTCGTTTCAAAATGTTTGTTTGCAAGTTGATATCAACAAATAAAATATAGTGGTCTATATTCTCTCCAAAATCCCCCTCAAAATTTCCTACAAATATTTCCTCAGTGATCCCCCTTCAAATTCTTTCCAGAAATACTGCCCGGATATTTCCCGAGTAATCACCTTCAAGTTCTTTCCAGAAATACTGTCCAAATATTCCATCGATATATCTCCAAGTATTTTCTTCCTAAGAAATACCTTCAGAATCATTTTTGAAGTCCCCACAAATATTTTCTTCATAACTTTCCTCATGCTCATACGTATACGTATGCCTCCAGTGTCATACGGTGAGCTCTACAAGCTAATCTCACTTATACAAGACAAATACATGCTAACCTCCCACTAATCCTCTCATCCTCCCACTAATCCTCTCATCCCTCCCCCCTAATCCCCCACCATGGCTATAAATAGAGGGGCAAGGGCCTCCTCTCATCCCACCCCAAGCCATTTCATGGCAACTCTTCCCCCCCCCCACACGCACTCCATGTTCCACACAAGCACACACTAGCACAAGGATCGTTCGGTCGTTCTTCGATCATTCGTCCCCTGTTCTTAGTTTGTTCGTTCGTTCGTCCGATCGTTCATGGTTCGTTCGTCCGTTCGTCCGATTGTTCGATCGTCCGTTCGTTCGTTCGTCCAAATAATCTTTTTCCTACCGTTATGCTGCCGAAATTCTGATCGTTCGTTCGTTCGATCATTCGATCGTTCATCGTTCGTTCATAGTTCCTATTCATCGTTCGTTCATAGTCCCTATTCATCATTCTTCCAGATAATCTTTGTTCTGCCGTTATGCTGCCGAAATTCCGATCGTTCGTTCGTCCGATCATTCGATCGTTCGTCCGTTCATACAAATAATCTTTTTCCTGCCGTTATGCTGCCGAAATTCCGATCGTTCGTTCGTTCGATCATTCGATCGTTCATCGTTCGTTCATAGTTCCTATTCATCGTTCATCGTTCGTTCATAGTCCCTATTCATCGTTCTTCCAGATAATCTTTGTCCTGCCATTATGCTGCCGAAATTCCGATCGTTCGTTCGTTCGATCATTCGATCGTTCGTTCGTTCGTTCATCGTTCCTATTCATCGTTCATCGTTCGTTCATACGACTATTCACCGACACTATTTACCATCGTTACTATTCGTTGTTACTATTCATCATCGTTACTATTTATCATCGTTACTACTCATCGATGATATCTATAGTAACTTTTTCGTCATCACTATTCATCATTACTATTCATCGATTAGCCGATCACCCCAAATTTCAACTACTCATACATCATGCTGTCCAGTCCACCTAAGACCAGCCAGACCCATATTCCAGTCATACGAACTCTGGTGACTGTGATTTTCCTTCCAGTGGGAACTTCCCATCTGGCCACCCATCCCAGGTTTCTCCAAGTTGAGCACGCTTAACTTTGAGATTCCTTCGAACCAGGCTCCCAAACTCAGATTCCAATAATTCTCGTTTCTAAATTCTTATCAAACTATTCCCTATCCAACCATGTCATCCCTTAAGCATGGTCCATATTCTAGAAAACTCCCAAAATACTCTTGTCCCATATTCTGCCTATAACTCTCCTGTTCATACTAAGTCAGACGATTCATTCGTCACTATTCTCACCAACAGTGAACTTCACTATGCTACACCACCTACACTCAGCTATAAATACACCCAGCTACCCTCTCCCTCTCCACACACACTCAACACCCTCAGCCAAGGCAAACACCCCACCCACTTAGTTACTCCGCTCTGCCGGCTACACGCATAGTGTCGCTTCGCCTCCAGTCCACCCTCCTGGTAAGCACCTCCGCTCCACCACCAGTAATATCACAACACCACATGACACAGATTCTACTAAAGACTCTACCCATCCATATATCGCTATTCTGACCACTATACTAAATATTTGTTGGTATACTTGCTGGTTTGTATGTTTGCTTGTTCATGTTGCATAGTTATCGAAGCGTTCGTGCCGTCTCGTGGAGGCCAGATCCGCAAGTCTACGCTAGGCGGTGGAGTCAGAAGCCAGTTCCGCGAGCTCCCCTTCCCCCTTCGCCGAATAAGCACGACAAGCTCACTGGATCCCTTTGATGCATAAATTACCTATGATTTTTCAACCACAACCCTCAGCCTGTTATTTTATGCATGATATGATTTTGAGACAAGTTATTATGGCCACCCAAGCCGCTTGCCACAATCAATCCTTAATATATTTGTTACAAATGATTTGAGAAAAGGGTGTGAGTTTTCAAAAGAAAATGCTTTTCAAAATGTGTATGATGAAGGGTTTTCACCCTTATCACCTTTGAGTAGGGATGATTAGGGACTCCCTGGTTTAGGGGAGGGCCTAAGGTGATGGCTCAGCTGGTTTAGGCGTGAGCAGAAGGATTGACCCCTCGTATAAGGACCGGTTTGTCATCTTTCACTACCTGTACTCATGATAAGTACAACCACTCGAGACTGTGTGGGCAGTCACTCAATCCAAACTCGTACGGTCCAACCCCAGGGTTATGAAGGCTGGAGCACCGGGAGGATAAGGAGGGAGAATGTTTTGTCCGGTTTGGACATGGCGGTGGCCTGACTCCTTCCGGTATAACCGTTAAGGTTAGGACGTGCGAGGAAAGAAAGAGATTCAGATTCGGATCTCACTAGCTATGAGATCGCAGAGCCGGACTAGTGGGTAAAGTGTACACCTCTGCGCAGAGTTTGAAAACCTATTCGAATAGTCTGTGTCCACAGGAATGGCCGAGTCTGGTATGGTATGACAATTAATGTTTTGTTTTCCAAAAAAAGAGATGCTTTTGAAAAGTGGTTTTTAAAAGGTCTGGCTGTTGAACCGTGAGCTATGGTGGACGGGAAGTCCAGTAGCTGTTTTTGAAAATGAAAACCAGTGGGAAACTGCTGCGATACCTGGATGGTTTAGTCCAGGGGATTTTGTTCTAATATTGAAAAAACTTCCTGCTCCTTTTGGAGAGGATGCGCTTTGCAAAATACAAAATGTTTTTCAAAAACAACCCTGCATAAAATATTGTTGTTTCTGCAAATATCCTGAGCTCCACATATTCCATGCATTATATCTGATTTCCCCATTCCGCGGGTGAAGGTGGGCTGCTGAGTACGTTTGTACTCACCCTTGCTTATTTGTTGTTTTTCAGAAAAAGGAGATCGGGTAAGAGTTACGACTATTCCCAACCTTGCATGTGGCTGTTGGACCGCTGATTTGCTTCGCTGCGTATATCGGGCTGCTTCAGCCCCACTCTGATGACATGTCCCGAGTTGTGGACCAACTAGTTTGTCTCGTTTAAGCAGATCTGGAATCATCTGATGTATAAATGTGTTTACTAGCCTCCTGGGACTAGTAATTGTATCACATTTGAGTCCCATAGGATTGGGACGCTTCAGGTGGTATCAGAGCTGTTAGGTTGGTCGCAGGACGTAACCCTTAGCCTGATCAAAAGTTTTTGAGTCAAAATTATTTTCTTAAAAAAATTCTTGCTCTCATCCCTTCATTTCAAAAATGTTTTCCCCCTTTCCTTCTCTCAGAAGTCAGATGGAGGTTCAGTGCCAAACCAGCTTCTGCCAGAATGAAGATGGTTTCCCCAAGTTGCTGAGAGCATGCACAGTCCGCCTCGGAATCAGGAGCCAGCCAGAGTATGATGGTCGTGAATTCATTGAGCATGGCACAGAGAAGTGTGTCGTGACTGTATACATTGGATCCAGTTCGCACCATGTGGAATGGAGTGTCACTGCTGCTGGGCACAAATTCAAAGACACCTGCCAAGTCGTTGCTCGCAAGGCATTGAGGGCCCTATGTCAAATTTATGAAGAAGAAGTGGCCGACACACCGCTCAGATTCTTTCCGCCCTTTCAGAGAGACCGTCCAGTTTGGATGGCCAGGATGCGTGCATTGGAAAGGAAGCAACTGCTTGAGGACGACCCCACAGTCGTGTACCTCACTGCATACCTGCTCACCCTGGATGCACAGTATGATTTCTTGGCTCGGCACCACCGTCAGATGATTGCCCGAGCAGAAGATGCAGAGAAGCTCAACCGTCAGCTCCATGTGGATCTCACCACAGCTCAAGCCCGTGTAGCTGCCTTGGAAAGTCGTGAAGTCATTGTTGTTGAAGCCCTGAAGCAAGCCAAGGATGAGCACGTTTAGAAGTTGATGGAGGCCTACTTGGTAACCCATAACCAACGTAGAGCCCTGCGGATCCAAGAGCCCGCTTCATCCAACCTAGTTCAACCCATAAGAGCTGAAGATCCCCAGATTCTTGAGGGTCATCCGGTCTCTACCAGAGGAGAAAAGAAGGCTTGGGAACTACCAGAAGGAGCCATAGTCTTGGAAGGAATTCCAGTCTTCCCTCAGGCTATGGATAAGAAAGAGCACCACGAGTCCTCCCAAGATCCCCCACCGGAGTTGTTTGAGCCCCTCACCATGAAGAAGATTCCAGCACCATCCCTTGAAGTCAAGGAAGAAGCTGCAAGCACCCCGCCAGCACCGCCGCCCTCTGAGGAGCTACAAGAGCCAGTCCATCTTGAAGAAGAGTTCAACCCCGTGTTGCCATCTCAGTTGCCGCTAGAAGAAGTCATCAACATCAGCTCGCTTTTGACCCATCCAGGAGATGTCTCAGATTGAAGTTGTGTGCAAGCCTTGCCAGAAGAGAAGTTGTCTGGTCTGAAGTTAGTTATGCCCAGTCCTCTGCATGCATTGGGTAGTGAAGTTTTTCTTCACTTTAGCTAGAGCCCTGCATGCATGAGAGGTAATCGTGTAGACTCGTGTTTTGCAAAACTCTAATTGTGTGCCCCCTAGGGCATTTCAAAATGAATTTCGCTTAATGTTTTCTCCCCTTTTGAGTGCATATGTGATGCTTTAACGTTAGTGCTCATAAGTTGCATTTAGCATAGTTCTCAATTCAGGAGCCAAGCAATAGTAGTTATGCTTAGCCCCCGAATCTGAGTAGTCCGTGCTTTGGAAAAACTCTATCCTTCCCTTATTCAAAATATTCGATTTGTTTGTGCTTATCATTGCTGAGCTTGTGTGTTTTCTTTTTTTAAGAAAGGTTTTCTCTAAAAACATAGATCACAAATTAGATCTAATCCTCACCTTATGCTTCCATTCTCATCTTAACCCATCTCAAGAGAAAAGTGCCTTACCCAAGAAGATACCAGGAAGCTTACCCTTGAAGCATGGAATAAGCTACAGAGGAACCTATCCAGCCGCTCAGTCAAAAGGACCGACCTGAGAATCAAAGCACTGCCCCTGAGTCAAAGTAAACAGGAAAATAGGACAGAAGGAGTTATTACCATACAGAGAGGCAAAGATTCTTGGAACCAGAGACCACAAACATCAGGGTCATTGACCCCACCACTCACCCGTGCCCCTCGCACGCGTGCCCGCCTCCATGCGCACTACCACCGCCCCACGCCCCCTTTGCAGCGCTCCCACCGCCGCCATCATCGCCGGCAACACCAGCCCCCCTCCCCTTGTCGCACCCGCTGCCGCGTAGCACCTACTCCATCACTGCCACTCTGCAACCGAGCACCCCCGCTCGCCTATAAACCCCCCCACATCAGCTCCCTCAACTCCCATCTCGCTCAAAGCAAAGCACACTCCCGATAAAAATCCCCTCTACCAAATTGCAAGCAACTCCATTTTTCCACTCCCTCGCCCCTAAGATCACAATGCTTGGTGATTCTTGGGTTGAAGACTGTTGTACATGGTTCAACATCTTCGGTTTCCTCCTCTGTATGATGGTAATACTCTTTGATAGAATCCTCCAGTGGGAAGAGCAAAGAGAAAGAAAGGGTCAGTGAAAAGAAGATAGTGAAGAGAAGATGAGAAGAAGGTTGTCCCAGAATCAACCCTGTGTCAGTCATTTCTCCGCAGCCTGTTCAAGCAGCAACAGCAGAAGAAGGCCCCGTAACACCCTTGTTATGAGGTACTTCAAGGAGTTCAAATCCCCAAGATTCAAGAGATCTACCCTCATTCATTTTAAGTGGGGTAGTGTTCCAGTAAAGTTCCTGCTATGGAGAAAAAGAAGAAGGCCTATAGCAAGCTTGTGGAGGACCAGATCATCGAAGCTTATAAGTTTCTGGATGAGAAGTGGTCACCCAAGTTCCGTTGATGAAGCACTAGAAGAGCAATCAAGGAAGGGACCCATGGATAAGTTCGCAAGAAGAAGGTTTGCATGTTGGCATCGTTGCTTCTTCAATAAGCTAGCTGCCAAGCGAAACCTAGAAGCCTAAAAATGATCTTTGAGTAACCAGAATCAGTGTTTGCAATCAACAACCAGATGCCCCTCAAAGGCCAGATTTTGTTGAAGCTCTATCTCCTCGAAGATTCTGCAAAGTGAAGATATGTAGCTGAAGTAAAGCTATACCCATAACCCTTCTAAGCCGAATCTCGAGGACGAGATTCCTTTTAAGTGGGGTAGATTTGTAGCATCCCAAAAATTCAAATATTGAAAATTTCTCAAACTCGCTCTAAATTCAAAATGAATTTCAAATTTCGTTTCAAAATGTTTGTTTGCAAGTTGATATCAACAAATAAAATATAGTGGTCTATATTCTCTCTAAAATCCCCCTCAAAATTTCCTACAAATATTTCCTCTGTGATCCCCCTTCAAATTCTTTCCAGAAATACTGCCCAGATATTTCCCGAGTAATCACCTTCAAGTTCTTTCCAGAAATACTGTCCAAATATTCCACCGATATATCTCCAAGTATTTTCCTCCTAAGAAATACCTTCAGAATCATTTTTGAAGTCCCCACAAATATTTTCTTCATAACTTTCCTCATGCTCATACGTATACGTATGCCTCCAGTGTCATACGGTGAGCTCTACAAGCTAATCTCACTTATACAAGACAAATACATGCTAACCTCCCACTAATCCTCTCATCCTCCCACTAATCCTCTCATCCCTCCCCCCTAATCCCCCACCATGGCTATAAATAGAGGGGCAAGGGCCTCCTCTCATCCCACCCCAAGCCATTTCATGGCAACTCTTCCCCCCCACACACACCCACTCCATGTTCCACACAAGCACACACTAGCACAAGGATCGTTCGGTCGTTCTTCGATCGTTCGTCCCCTGTTCTTAGTTTGTTCGTTCGTTCGTCCGATCGTTCGTCCGATCGTTCATGGTTCGTTCGTCCGTTCATCTGATCGTTCGATCGTTCATCCGTTCGTTCGTCCAAATAATCTTTTTCCTACCGTTATGCTGCTGAAATTCCGATCGATCGTTCGTTCGATCATTCGATCGTTCATCGTTCGTTCATAGTTCCTATTCATCGTTCATCGTTCGTTCATAGCCCTATTCATCATTCTTCCAGATAATCTTTGTCCTGCCGTTGTGTTGCCGAAATTTCGATCGTTCGTTCGTCCGATCATTCGATCGTTCGTCCGTTCATCCAAATAATCTTTTTCCTGCCGTTATGCTGCCGAAATTCCGATCGTTCGTTCGTTCGTTCATAGTTCCTATTCATCGTTCATCGTTCGTTCATAGTCCCTATTCATCGTTCTTCCAGATAATCTTTGTCCTGCCGTTATGCTGCCGAAATTCTGATCGTTCGTTCGTTCGATCATTCGATCGTTCGTTCGTTCGTTCATCGTTCCTATTCATCGTTCATCGTTCGTTCATACGGCTATTCACCATCACTATTCACCGTTCCTATTCATCGTTACTATTCACCGACACTATTTACCATCGTAACTATTCATTGTTACTATTTATCATTGTTACTACTCATCGATGATATCTATAGTAACTTTTTCGTCGTCACTATTCATCGTTACTATTCATCGTTACTATTCATCGATTAGCCGATCACCCCAAATTTCAACTACTCATACATCATGCTGTCCAGTCCACCTAAGACCAGCCAGACCCATATTCCAGTCATACGAACTCCGGTGACTGTGATTTTCCTTCCAGTGGGAACTTCCCATCTGGCCACCCATCCCAGGTTTCTCCAAGTTGAGCACGCTTAACTTTGAGATTCCTTCGAACCAGGCTCCCAAACTCAGATTCCAATAATTCTCGTTTCTAAATTCTTATCAAACTATTCCCTATCCAACCATGTCATCCCTTAAGCATGGTCCATATTCCAGAAAACTCCCAAAATACTCTTGTCCCATATTCTGCCTATAACTCTCCTGTTCATACTAAGTCAGACGATTCATTCGTCACTATTCTCACCAACAATGAACTTCACTATGCTACACCACCTACACTCAGCTATAAATACACCCAGCTACCCTCTCCCTCTCCACACACACTCAACACCCTCAGCCAAGGCAAACACCCCACCCACTCAGTTACTCCGCTCTGCCGGCTACACGCATAGTGTCGCTTCGCCTCCAGTCCACCCTCCTGGTAAGCACCTCCGCTCCACCACTAGTAATATCACAACACCACATGACACAGATTCTACTCAAGACTCTACCCATCCATATATCGCTATTCTGACCACTATACTAAATATTTGTTGGTATACTTGCTGGTTTGTATGTTTGCTTGTTCATGTTGCATAGTTATCGGAGCGTTTGTGTCGTCTCGTGGAGGCCAGATCCGCAAGTCTACGCTAGGCGGTGGAGCCAGAAGCCAGTTCCGCGAGCTCCCCTTCCCCCTTCGCCGAATAAGCACGGCAAGCTCACTGGATCCCTTTGATGCATAAATTACCTATGATTTTTCAACCACAACCCTCAGTCTGTTATTTTATGCATGATATGATTTTGAGACAAGTTATTATGGTAACCCAAGCCGCTTGCCACAATCAATCCTTAATATATTTGTTACAAATGATTTGAGAAAAGGGTGTGAGTTTTCAAAAGAAAATGCTTTTCAAAATGTGTATGATGAAGGGTTTTCACCCTTATCACCTTTGAGTAGGGATGATCAGGGACTCCCTGGTTTAGGGGAGGGCCTAAGGTGATGGCTCAGCTGGTTTAGGCATGAGCAGAAGGATTGTCCCCTCGTATAAGGATCGGTTTGTCATCTTTCACTACCTGTACTCATGATAAGTACAACCATTCGAGACTGTGTGGGCAGTCACTCAATCCGAACTCGTACGGTCCAACCCCAGGGTTATGAAGGCTGGGGAGCACCGGGAGGATAAGGAGGGGGAATGTTTTGTCCGGTTTGGACATGGCGGTTGTTGGGGGCCTTCGGCTTCCGAAGGTCCTCAAAAACATGATTTAACAGTGTTTCTAGAGTGTAATGTGTGAACAGGTACCTTCGGACTTATGTCAAAGAGGGAGAACCTCAAAAGATACGAAGGTTGGCAGTGCCGAAGCTGTGAAGCAGGAAAGCTTCGGCATGTTCGCAGAAAAGGGAACCGACTTAAAGATGAAAAGGCCATTTAGACCTCGATAGATTGCTATGGAATTATCACCAAATGTAAAGGGCATGTATGTAATTTTGTATGGGTTGTATTCCGTGCCTATAAATAGGTGAACAGTACCCCCGTACTGTTCACGCTGACTTGGCATTTGCTTTTGCGTCACGCTTGTGCTTTTTATCTTCTCTCAGGACCGAAGGTACATTTGTAATCTAAAATCATTTCTATTTTTCCATGTCAATAAAATAGAAATGATTCTATGATGATGCTTATATTATATTTCATGCTTTATATGAATCCTTCGTCATTACTTGTTATGTTCACGAAGGTATGTCTCTTATGACCTTCGTCCGAAGCTCATTATTTCCCGAAGGGACATAATGCTTCGAAGGACGAAGGACTTTAACACTTAACACTTTTTATGTTGCCTTGTTCTTAACTCTTAGCATTTGAGAACAAGTCCCCAACATTGGCGCCCACCTCCGGTGAACTCACTTCCATTTCCTGAGCTTTTTGACACCTTCGGCAAGCATCAGCTTCGTCATGCCGCCGAAGAAGGCTTCAGCACCAGGGGCTGGCACGCTGCAGCCGCTGGACCCCAATCAAGACGTCCTTTCTCTCAGAGAGGCACGAAGCCAGAAGAGGAAGGCTACTAGTCCAACACATCCGGAGGATGATCTAGATCAGGAGATTCAGAATCTGGAAATCCTTCAGCAGCAGGTTCAACGCAGGAAGGAGAAGATGGCCAGGCTAGCTGAACTGCAGAGGCAGATAGATGAAGCCTCTGAAGAAGTTCGTCATCTTGCTCAGGATGAGCAACACCGAAGGCCTCAGCATCAAGACCTTCATCAGGAGGGCTTTCACAACGAAGACGACTGGTATGACAATTTCCATCGTGGGAATTTTGTTTTTGATGATACTTCTCCCCTGTCCGCTGAGTTACAGGCTACACCTTGGCCTCCGTCCTACAAGCCGCCTCAGCTCCCCGTATTTGATGGCCATTCAGACCCGAAGCAGTTCTTGATGAGCTACGAAGCAACAGTGTCTTCGTACGGTGGCAATGCTTCAGTCATGGCCAAATCTTTCGTTATGGCTGTCAGAAGTGTTGCTCAAACCTGGTATTCCTCCCTTCGACCAGGAACGATCACTTCATGGCAGAAGCTGAAGGATTTGTTGTTAACCAGTTTTCAAGGATTTCAGACGAAGCCGGTCACTGCTCAGGCTCTGTTCCAGTGCACTCAGGACCACGAAGAATACCTTCAGGCATATGTCCGAAGGTTTCTGCGTCTAAGGGCACAGGCGCCGACAGTGCCCAATGAGATTGTCATTGAGGCCATGATCAAGGGGCTTCGGCCAGGGCCATCAGCGCAGTATTTTGCCAGGAAGCCACCACAAACGCTGGAGAAGCTGCTCCAGAAGATGGATGAATATATTCGAGCTGACAATGATTTTCGCCAAAGAAGGGAGGAGGCCTTCAGATTTTCTGAGATGACCAGGGGCTTCGGAGGAAGATTCTATCCGAAGCATGTCAGATCAATTCATAATTCCAATCAAAATGATGATAAGGGGAGCCAGCAGCAAAGGCCACAGTACTCCTCACAGACTTCGGGGCAACAGCAAAGCTCCTTTCGACCACCAGCTCCAAGAGGCAGAGGCGCCAGGGGCTTCGGCGGAAGATTCGGGGATCAACCCAGAAGAATATTTTGCTTATTCTGTGGTGAAAACAAAGGTCATACTACCAGGATGTGTCATGTTACCATTCAGAAGCAAAAAGAGATAGCCGAAGCTGCCGCGCAACAAGGCCAGCAGCCAGAAGGGAGCCAATATGCTCCACATCAAAGGGACTTCAGAGAACAGTCCGAAGCTCGCACGGTCAACAGCACCGTGCCAGAGTCAAAACACATCTATTGACAAATATCCTACCTTAATAGCAATCTTTTTCATTCAGTTTTATTTTTTCTAATAAAGGACATTGTTTAGGTTTCATGTAATTAGTTTCGTTGATTCCTACAAGAAAAATATGTTTTCTTCACAGGTTTGTGATAATAAAAAGGACCTTCGGACTATCGAAAATCCTTCGAAGCAACAAAAAGTCGTTCTAAGGAACGCAGAGTAAGTCTGACGAAGTCACAAAAAGTCGTTCCGAAGGGAGCGCAGTGTAAGTTTTCTGCTCCAAAGTCGTTCCAAAAGGAATGCAGAGCATACAGCGAAAAGTCAACGCTGATACCGCCTAAGTAAAAGGCGAAGAAGCTCCAAAGACGTTCCTAAGGGAATGCAGAGCTTATACCGCCTAAGTAAAAGGCGAAGAAGTTCCAAAGACGTTCCTAAGGGGATGCAGAACTTACAGCGAAAAATAAACGCTGATTCCGCTGAAGTAAAAGGCGAAGAAGCTCCTAAGGGAGGCTTATAATGAAAAAGTCAGTATTGATACAAAAGATTGTGCCCCATTGCAGGAATGTGTGTATCTTCGGCACAAAATATCATTTTGCATAACATAACATCATCACATCATTTTGCATAGCATAATCATCATACATCATGCTGCATGTGGCACGAGAAGGGGGCATGTTATCGATCTTCGGAAAATGCTTTGAAAAGGGGCAAATCATGCCAAGTTACAGGGAGAAACAATATTGATTTTCGAGGTATAGCTTCGGAGATTATTTTTACGAAGCTTGGATATTTCTTATCAGAACACTATGGATATTGTCGTGATAAATGATAAATTCTTCTTCACGAAGCATGAAAAGAAGGGAAGGTGTTTTTTCGTCGAAGACTCAAAAATGGTACGTGTTTAAAGTTTCATGCATCGTAAAGAATTGAATCATAAAACAAGTATATTACATACAGGATTACAGAATATTACACAAATCATATATCAAATGTTTTTTGCAATAGCACTTAGTCTTCCCTAAGTACTATCTCTGCAGCTTCGTTCAGCAGTCGATCGACAACCTGATCCATGATAGCTTCGGCCATCTTTTTAATTTCGTCGTCATCTTTAGGCTGAGGGCCCGAAGATGCTTGAGTAGGATCTGAGTGAGGACGGGACACGACTACATTACTATTACAAATCGCAAACAGATCTTAAAAGCCTAAAGATTACAACACGGTAAAAACTATTATTTAGTACCTAATTGACCTTCGGGCTCTGTGCTCTTTTTAGCAGCCTTAGCCACTTCTCTAGCATCATGGATGCCCTTTTCACTTCTCTGAATAATTTCTCTTGCCATTTCTCGGCCACCGTTATCCCAGATATCAGTAAAAAACTTTCCACCAATTATGCTAGCTTCGGCCGAAGGATCTTTTGTATCTTCAAAGGACAAAGCAGCTTCGGACTGTGCTAAAATTTTCACATGCTCACAGCCCTTCTTCTCTAAAATGGTGGCAATCCCTCTGGCGCCAGAGAAGGCACATATATCTCCTCGGCTATTTAAAATTTCTTCGAAGGCTTCAGCTTCGTGGTCAATCCATTCAATGACACTTTCGGGATTGCCCCTCAAAAAATTTTCTTCACTTGAGAATGCGCCGACTTTGGCGAAGCTAGCCTTTAATTTTTTAACACAATCTACAGATTTGTTGTAGCATTTCTTTTTGGACGAACGAAGCTCTTCAACAGTCACTTCTAGATGATCTGCCCATTGATCGCTGAGTTCACGCTTTGTTTCTTCAAGTATACGTTCTTCTTTGGCTCTGGCCAGTTGTTTCCGAAGGTCTTCAATTTCGCGTTTCTGAGCTTCAGCTTGACTTTTGAAAGCAGCTTCGTCCTCCTTTATTTTATCTATCAATGAGTATAATATTTTGTCTTTTTCGAGACCTTCGTTCCTCAGTTCAATTACTTCGGAACGAAGGTTACTCAGGGCTATAGTACATCCTTCGTCCTCAGCATCTTTCTGTGCTCTGAGGGCATTGCTGAGTATCAGGCCCTGCAGACAGGAATATGTCTGTGTCAATAGTTTTAAACAAACGGAAAATTTTGAATTCAACAAAAATATAAGAATTCCATTTGTCGCACCTTTAAACTGTTGTAAGCTAGGCTGTCAGCCAGATCGTTCTTTGACAGCACCGAAAGTCCGTCTTCTAAAGTTGGAAATCCGAAGCTTCTGCTCATCTCCCGACAGATAGAAATTTCCTTGCTGTCGGGGAGGCAATACAAGAAATCTTCTTCTCCACTGCCATTAAATATCAACGCCCCCTTTGGATATTTCAACTTTTGGGCATAGTGTTGGGCCTCTTGTTCTTCTTTTTCTGTTAATTTTTTCCCCGAAGCATGACGAAAAATATAATCACGAATTTTGGATGCTTCGGGGGTAACAACACCAGTTCCTTCAGCAAAAGTTGGCTTTGTTATTTTTTCTGCCTCACTTTCCAAGGTTTTTGCCTTTGAGGGCCCTGAGGGCCCAGCTTCGGCTTCAGTATCTTGCTCTGGAGCTTTAGAACCCGAAGCTTCGACTGTTGTTTCAGGAGTGACGGCAGCCTTCTTCGGAGGGGTGCTTGAAGATTTGATCGTTTCCAGCACATCTAGCACATTAGCCATTTTCCTTCTTTTCGGAGTCACTGCTGGCACTTTTTGATTACTTACTGTTTCAATGTTTGCCACAGGACTCAAAACTTCTGATGTTTTGGAGTCCTCGGTTGCTTCCTTTACCTCTTCCATTTTTTCTGTGAATGGCGCTTCGGCCTTCTCTTTCGTTTCTGGTAACAAAATTTTTGATTGCTCCAATTTTGTCTTCGTTGGTATTTCGGCTGTTTCTGTGACTTCTGGCAGCAAAGTTGGCTCGGCTGGTTTTTCAGCTTCGGTGGCCGAAGAAGTCTCTCCGGCAAACTCAGGCACCGAAGCTGGTTCAATATAACGCGGTCGATAAGTAAGAACCTTTATCTTTTTCCTTTTCGGTTCCGGCTCGCTAGGAGCAGCTGCAGTTTCTTCTTTTGCAGAGGTTGTATTTTTTCTCTTCTGCCTTCGAATGGGGTAGCAATAGTCAGGGTAGACAAACCCGATGGCATCAAATACCCGATTCAGCCTTTTCTTTTTTCGGCCTCCGAAGGCTGCTGACATTGCAGTATCTTCGGCCTTCGAGTATGTCCCAAGCAGCTCATCACTTAAATTGTCAATGCTTTTCAACCACTCATCGTCTGGCTCAATAAATTTATCTTCAAATTTAAAAGTGTACTTAAACCTGACAAGTCCACCTTCGTCGGCCTCTTTAACGGTTTCTTGTGGCATTTCCCATTTCTCCGCAAGCGGCCACACCCTGAAGGCAATATGCTCTTGTACTAAGTCCCTTGTTCCTATAAAAGAGCAGACAACGCCGAAGGCTCTTTGGCACTCTTCGGCGGCTTCGTTCATTTCAACCTTCGGCCTCCGAAGGCCGAAGCTTTGCCAAATAGGACGCATAATTATACCTTTGATGTCTTCTCGTGCTGATAAGTCATTCTTCACATAAAACCATTCTGTCATCCAATCCCCGGGCCATCTCTTCCGAAAGGTTGGTACAGGACAGCTTGCCCCGGACCGAGAGACGAAGCTGTAGCAGCCAAAGTTGTTATGGTACTGTTCTTTGCCCCAAGGCTTTGTTTCATATAATAATTCATGAACATTACAGAAGCTTCTTGCGTCAGGCTTCAGACCTTGGCTTCTCGCGGCCCACACGAAGATATTTAGCCTTATAATTGCCTCGGGAGTAAGTTGATGAAGATAGACTTCGAAGATTTTCAACACCTCCACGACAAAGCTGCTCAAGGGGAATCGCAATCCAGCTTTCAAAAAGCTTCGATACACCACAACTTCATTTTCTTCAGGGTGTGGACAAGTTTTTTCCCCTTCGTCCGCCCTCACAATGGACAGATCCCGGAAATACCTTCCTCTCATATTAACAAGATGATTCTCTTTGATAGTTGATTTACCATAAACTGAATGGCTTGGTCGCCAGGGGCGATCTTCGGAGTCTTCGCCACCGCTGTCCACATCATAACTTTCACTGTCACCAGTATCTTCAGACAGCCCTTCCAGAATTTCCCTGGTGATCTTTTCTGTGTTGGTCTTCGACATTGCTATAAGAAACCCTAAGTTCTTCTCTTCATCAAGACTCAGCTTCATCTCAGCAGCAGCCTTCTTAGCAGCTTCAGACATCTTCGGAAACACTAAAAAACTGTTTTTAAAAGCCGAAGCTTCAAAGCTAAAAACTTAGCAGATCACAGTGCACAAGAGCTAAAAAATGAGTGAGCAGGAGTGGTTGGCCAGAAAGCGTGCAAAATAAGTTTGCGGTATGGCCGTATTTATACGCTTGATGCGTTGAAAGTTGAAAGACCCCACTTGTCATTGAATGTTGCTATTCTAGCAAAGGGAAGGTGTTTTTTCGGACCTTCGGCATAAAGCCTTCGTTCATATCGCAATCTGAATTTATTATTTCAAACAAATTAATATTGCGAGGGGCTACTGTTGGGGGCCTTCGGCTTCCGAAGGTCCTCAAAAACATGATTTAACAGTGTTTCTAGAGTGTAATGTGTGAACAGGTACCTTCGGACTTATGTCAAAGAGGGAGAACCTCAAAAGATACGAAGGTTGGCAGTGCCGAAGCTGTGAAGCAGGAAAGCTTCGGCATGTTCGCAGAAAAGGGAACCGACTTAAAGATGAAAAGGCCATTTAGACCTCGATAGATTGCTATGGAATTATCACCAAATGTAAAGGGCATGTATGTAATTTTGTATGGGTTGTATTCCGTGCCTATAAATAGGTGAACAGTACCCCCGTACTGTTCACGCTGACTTGGCATTTGCTTTTGCGTCACGCTTGTGCTTTTTATCTTCTCTCAGGACCGAAGGTACATTTGTAATCTAAAATCATTTCTATTTTTCCATGTCAATAAAATAGAAATGATTCTATGATGATGCTTATATTATATTTCATGCTTTATATGAATCCTTCGTCATTACTTGTTATGTTCACGAAGGTATGTCTCTTATGACCTTCGTCCGAAGCTCATTATTTCCCGAAGGGACATAATGCTTCGAAGGACGAAGGACTTTAACACTTAACACTTTTTATGTTGCCTTGTTCTTAACTCTTAGCATTTGAGAACAAGTCCCCAACAGCGGTGGCCTGACTCCTTCCGGTATAACCGTTAAGGTTAGGACGTGCGAGGAAAGAAAGAGATTCGGATTCGGATTCGGATCTCACTAGCTATGAGATCGCAGAGCCGGACTAGTGGGTAAAGTGTACACCTCTGCGCAGAGTTTGAAAACCTATTCGAATAGTCTGTGTCCACAGGAATGGATGAGTCTGGTATGGTATGGCAATTAATGTTTTGTTTTCCAAAAAAAGAGATGCTTTTGAAAAGTGGTTTTTAAAAGGTCTGGCTGTTGAACCGTGAGCTATGGTGGACGGGAAGTCCAGTAGCTATTTTTGAAAATGAAAACCAGTGGGAAACTGCTGAGATACCTGGATGGTTTAGTCCAGGGGATTTTGTTCTAATATTGAAAAAACTTCCTGCTCCTTTTGGAGAGGATGCGCTTTGCAAAATACAAAATGTTTTTCAAAAACAACCCTGCATAAAATATTGCTGTTTCTGCAAATATCCTGAGCTCCACATATTCCATGCATTATATCTGATTTCCCCATTCCGCGGGTGAAGGTGGGCTGCTGAGTACGTTTGTACTCACCCTTGCTTATTTGTTGTTTTTCAGAAAAAGGAGATCGGGTAAGAGTTACGACTGTTCCGAACCTTGCCTGTGGCTGTTGGACCGCTGATTTGCTTCGCTGCGTATATCGGGCTCCTTCAGCCCCACTCTGATGATATGTCCCGAGTTGTGGACCAACTCTTAAAGTTGATCGTCACCTTTATAGGTTTGTCTCGTTTAAGCAGATCTGGAATCATCTGATGTATAAATGTGTTTACTAGCCTCCTGGGACTAGTAATTGTATCACATTTGAGTCCCAGAGGATTGGGACGCTTCATGAAACCACTTAAGCGAATTATTGGCAGATCATCGGATCTCAATTTAATTTCATATTCAAGTTCAATTATCATGTGAGGAGTCCAGGTCGCTCATAACCGGGAGCACGGCTGATATATCAGTTTTACACTCTGCAGAGGTGGTACAACTTTACCCACAAGCCATGTATCCCATCTAGCCCGGGTTGATCGGACCCTTAGATACTGCCGAGGTGAATGGCTAGGGATCCATTATGAGGCTTTCACAAAATACACTTAATACGAAGCAACCCGCTAAGGTTTCGAAAGACGATGGTGGTGGCCCCCTGGGTGAGGTACCTTAGCCAAGAATACGACCCCATGTTAACGTGGGCTGCCAGCACCTATCGCTCCCCCTCTTGCCCATATTTCAGGTTAGGTTGCTAGACACTAAGCATATAGAGCTAATTACCAAAGCCAGAGCCATGATAGCACTCGTGGTTGCACTGTTATCCTGGGTGGTCACTCCATGTTCCAATTAATTCGGAATAAAGTTATCTTAACCATCGGGTTAATGTCATAATTGCCAATTAAATTTTTGGAACATTAAAACCAATTAATGAGTGACATTAAAAATCATTAAGTTGAGCGGTAGCATAAATTTTGCACAGCTTAATAATTTTTCCAGGTTAAATAAGGAATACAAGTAGTAAATCTAGGAAATCCTTAATTAGGTGAAACCCATCAAATTATGCAGTATATCAAAAGTAAACATTATTAAATGCAATGACTGGGTACAAAAAGAATATGCAGAGGGAGAATCCACTTGCCTTGCTCAAGCGAGTCCCGCGGATCGTCTTCGAACGAGTTCGGTTCGTCTACCGCACAGTCGGCTTCTAATAGAGTCGCATAGCGCATATACAAAAATAAAACATACACCAATAAATAAACATGTACCATTTCATAAACATACACCAATACATATTAACATATCGCACTAATCACATCTTAAATTCGTCCTAATCGCATAAATACTTATTAATTCAATTATAGCTATTATTGTGAGTCCTAAATGGTGAATTTATGGGTGGGTGCAATAAATATAATTTTAACTAATATTAATATATTTTAACATCATCAATGAAATTAAATGATAATTATTGTCTAATAAATAAATTAATAGCTTTTATCCTTTTTATTTCTAACTCAAATTGAGTATAGCCAAAAATGAATATAACATTCTAAAAATCCTTATAAACTACTAATTGAACATTTTCTAACACAAGCGAGATTATTTGACATAAACTAGTACTCTAAAAATTTAAGTGCTAAATTTGCGAACATGATTATTTAACTAGCAAAAATCTATTTTCCACACTACCCGTGATATTTTCTCCTTTCTTTATAACAAGAAAATATTAATAAAATAATTAGCTAAATCATCTAGAAATCATATATTATTCATATGACATGAGTTCTATACCATTTTCCAAATCCAATATGATGCACCTATAATTCTCCAAATAGTTTCTAAGTTTATTGCGACCAAATTTACCTACAAAATTTCTTATATATTGTTTTTATCACCAACGTGTGACTACTAAATTTTGTCATATTTCTCTAATCCAAAAATCAACGCGTCGATTAACATGAAATAACACGGTGTACTAAGGATCGCATATCTCTACCAAAAATTCCACCATGCACATACACATAAATTGCGAATCACATGTGTTCATATTACAACAAACAAAATATACAACTCATTAATCGAATCAAAAAGTATTTTATAAAATACACAAAATAATTTGGTTCGTCTTCAACCTTGGGTTCGTGCGTGTGACGGGGATGGATCGACGGGTTTCAGCCGGATGGAGAAGAGCAGGGGCTTGACTATGGACGGCGTAGCTCCGGCGAACTCCACGGGCTCCGGCGACGAGCGGCAAACTCCGACGACGAACGGCGAGCGAGAGAGTGCGAGGAATGGGGGAGAGCTCGGGTAGTGAGGATGGGAGAGAGGAGAGGGCGTCAGATTTATAGGGGAGAGAGAGGTAAATGGAGGGTCGCCGTGGGGGAGAGGAGAACGTCGGCGTTTAACCCCATTAAATGAATTAATGGCGTCGGTTTCTTCTCTATAGCGTTAATGGAGAGCAAATGGGAGAGGAAGAAGAAACGGTCGCGTGAAGAGCTCCTTAATGTCATGGACGAGCGGACGGCGACTTCGGTTTCGGGTTCGGTGACGCGGCGTCGGGCGTTCGGCCGGCTCGGACGGATGGCGCGCTGCTCGCGCGCACGGGCATGGCGCAGGTGCTCGGCAACGGGCGCGGCAGGGGTCGCTCGCGCGCGGGCGTCGAGCGTGCAGGGCGGCGCTGGCGCAGGGACGCGCGCAGGGGCCGGCCTAGGTTCGCGCGCGCGGCGCGGCTTCTGGGCGGCTGCGCGCTCGGCAAGGCTCGCGCTCGTTGGAGAGAGAGAGCATGGGAGAGAAGGAGCTGAAGGGAGGCGGCGGCGGCTGGCTGTGAAATCAGGGGGGCGCGCGCGTAGTCTATGGTTTTGGGGTAATGGGCCCCTAGTGGGCCGATTTAGTGTAGGATTTGTTTTTTTCTTTTTAAATTATGAAATGTATTTTTAAAGAGCTCGAAAATTCCGAGAAATTCACCAAAATTATTTATAATTGCAATATTTATTTTTAGACCAATAATTATTATATTATTATATTATTTGCTAGGATTTTCTTTAAAAAGAGTTGATAATAAACATCCGATAAACAATCAATCGCATACAAAGAAAATGATCAAAATGCAAATAAATAATTAAACACTTAAAATTTATTATTACCATATTTTATTATTTTTAGTTGATGGGTTTTGTGGTGTTACAGTCATGAAGGACATACTTTCATCATTTTAGTGAACAAGATGTAAATAGAGACATGAAACACAAAAAGAATATAAACAATCATTCCAGATCATTAGATTATTTATATTCTTTATTTTATAAACATAGATAAACATCGGTGATATTTGTATTGCATTTATACCTTCGGCTTGTCAGAAGGTGGAAAAGCGGAAGTGACGCGAGCGTGATTACAATTCAGCGTGAACAGTACAGTGTTACTGTTCATCTATTTATAGGCACATGACGCAGCCTGGACAAAATTACATTCATGTCCCCGACATTTACTGTTGACCACAAGACAAGCTGTCAAAGACTAAGTAGTCTTTTCTCCTTTAGGTCGGTTTCATCTTTCACCATCATCCTCGTGTTAAGCCGAAGCTTCTTCAGCCACAACTTCGGAGCTAGTTTGTCCTTCCTTCAGACCGCAGCTTCATACCATGCACACATTCATCTCAAATCCGAAGCCTCCTGTAATAAGTTTATGTTATACTGAAAAACATGTTAGTTAAGTTTTTGAGGACCTTCGAAAGAGGAAGACCCAAATAATTTGGTATATACTTATACCTAGTAATCAGGTGTTGATAAATGATAATAAAATGTTAGACCCATAGAGCAGCCTAATAATTCAAAGCCCGCTTTTTGAACAAAAAGGGCCCAAGATCTGTCAAACTAGTGGAAGCCGACGGTCTCCAGCAAGCTTGGATAGTTGGGCTCCACAACGCCAACGCCTAGGGTTTCTTGCACGAGCAGATGAAGCGGAAGCCACCACACCCTCGCAGCGGCGACGACTCGCCGGCCGGCGAGAGAGGAAGCGACGGAGGGTTGAAGAAGGGGAAGGGGGGAGGGAGGTGGGGCGGCGGGAGTCGGAGGCGGAACGATCAGCGGCTGGGCGGCGGCGGCGGGGGGGCGCTCTCCCTCGCCGCCTTCGCCAGCGCCAAGTCCCGGACCAGCGGCTACAACCCGGCCCTCATCAGTGAGTACCACTCACCTTGGAGAGTGGATTAGCTAGCTAGCAACCTCTGCTGTGTAAACTTGCTACCATAGATCATTGCATTAGCTTCCGGAGTAGTTCTCGTAGCTGACAGTTAATCAGCTGGTGTCGGTGAGGCATTTGGTTGAATTTACTTGAAATGGTATTATTCACTTCTGAGGTTTACTAGAGAACGATTATATGCATGCAGCTGACAGTTTATCTGCTCTGTCGGGGGAGACATTCAGCTAAATTTACTTGATAGCGTATCATTAATGCTAATGTTTAGATAAATTTGAGAATGATGGTACATATCGTCTCACATTCTTCCTTTGTCAATGTGGATCTTTTGACATAATTTAGACAACTGAATGCAGCACCAGAGATTTGGTATACTAAATAAGTTCTCATTGACATCTCATTATATGGGATATAGTTCCATGTACTCAACGGTTCCTATTGGACCTAAATCCATACCTGGATCTCATTACCTTGTGAAAGAAGAAATTCATTTCTATGTTGCTATGGAGAATTGCAAAACTTATGCCCATTATTACTTGTATCTATACTCCCAAAAAATCGATCCGTGAGCCCAACAATTCATCGGCTCAATTACCCACTCACCCAAACTGCTTACATAGAGTCCAGAACATATTTGGCAATCTGCTCGCGGCAACGGTTGCCTCTATAATGTGTATGCCATGGCAGACTGGTGGATGCAGACACCAACGGTGTGAAGGATCAGTGGGCAGGTTAAAGTCGTAGGGGCGTGGAATGCACAATCTTCATCAAGAAGTTCCAGGAAGAGGTTCACCAGGGTCTTAAACCCTTGAAGAGGCCTAGAACTACAAGTAGAGTGTCTGTGAAGGGAGATGTGGCTAGAGTTCCTCTGGAGTCCAACACTGGGCGTGGGTATGATGTCAGCTGCATCATCGCAGGGACGCAGTCTCTTCTATGCACACTGGAACCACTGTTTTTAAGGCGTCGCCTAGGCGTCCGGGCGGTGGTCTGACGCCTAGGCGCCTTGCCCGCCTACCTCGCCTAGGCGTCTAGGCGGTGGTCCAACGCCTTGGAGCGCCTTACCGCTTTAAAAACCATGACTGGAACATCTCTGCACTGGAGAGCTGCTGCATGTTGGAGCTCAGGCTGTGTTGTAACTAACGGTGCATCTGCTATTCCACTGTGGGAGAGAGACTGTTGAACGTGCGGCCAAGTCCACAGAAGAGATAAGGATGGAGAACACCTGAATTTTTTATCTAAGGAGCAGTGGTAGGACGTGGTGTGGGGTAGCGGGTATTCATAATTGTCTCATATTTTTATGTGCAAAGAAGGATACCCACAGTTTGTAGTACTGGCAAAATGTGTCTTTGGATATTCTTGCCTTTTCTCATCATTGAGGGAATCAGTTGGACCAATGCGGAATTTTGTCTTTAAATCTGTTGCGGATCCTACTCATCTCTCTCTTGTTTGTGTGGCTATCTCCAGCAGCTTACTTATCCTCATCTCTCATTTCAAACTTCATTCAGTAAAAAGTGCTGTCTACAGTGCAAAACGATTTGCACGGCCATATGCACGATCTGCTGTCCATGGTTGGAACTGCCTACAGGCGCTGTCAAAGGGCCCAGACAGGCGTCTAAACATTAACAGCAAGATCAGGGGAGAGTGATTTGAGTGCCTGCTGCTTTTTTTTTCTTGAACGTGAAGGAGAGCCGCACATCATTATATTAAGAAGAAAAAATGGTCTAAAATAGACCGATACAAGCCGTCGAAGCGGTACAAGTACGAAAATAAAATAAAATAAAAGAGGGTTACAAGACAGCAGAGAGAACCTGACCACACAATGCACTAAGGCCAAATCTGTTTCAGCCCAGTGCCCTTGCTAAGCACCATAACCTCGCTTCCTCCTTAGTATATCTTTGACAATCATGGCCATGCTGGGGGAAACTTTATAAAAAGCACATGCATTATGATGTTTTCACAGCCACCAAGCCACAAAAGCAACTACCGAGTTTAAAACCTCTTCAACTCAGCTGCCTGGCAGAGTGATTGAGTACTTGCTACTTTTGGCAGTTGAGAGTTTAGGAAGGAAGACAGCTGATTGCTTGTAATCACTACATATATAATGTATGATCAAGGGAATAAAACAAGCAAATTATAACCAATCTACACTCACCTCCATTCTCCATTACCTTATCCCCTGCTGATTGTTCTTCATAGCAGTCACCACGGGAAGGAAGCGACTGGCTGAATGGCTGGCAACCTTCCAAGCTATCCTATACGGTCCCTTACCCAGGGTCGTGACAATTTGAGAGTTACCTGAGACTTTCCTTTGATATCAGATATTTGGGAAGGTGCAACATATTTGGGAAGGTGCAGATTTGAATCTCAGGTGTCCTAAGTCTATAGTGTATTTTACATACAATTTATAAATCGAGGTTCATTGCACTAGAGCTGTGCAATTATATTGTTCCAGTTGCATCGCACATGGACATTTGTTTTTGAAGATTAAAGGATAGACAAGAGCAGTCATGGTGTTTAAAGGTTAAGTAGACGAACCTCAATAGCTAATACTTGGATGTGCTAAATACACACTAATACACATGTTTCAAAAGTTCTCTGTTAAATTATTTTGAGTTCCTGCAGGAACTATTTTAATTTTGTTTCAAAATATATATTTCAGAGAAGCAAAAGGAGTTCTACAAGAATGCTAAATTAATTAGCAAGTACAAAAAGACAAAGAAGCAACAAAGTCAGTCAAACAACCATCCAGAAATTCCAGTCCATGAGGTAATTCTCCTTTACAGTGATAGGAGTGAAGACCAAAATGGATAACATTTTGGGAGTGGAAGTCGTGGTGTATTTCAGCGTTTCAACATTCATTAGCCTTTTGACTACCAAAACAGCACAACTGTTCTATATCTTCAGAGACAAATCTGTAACGACAGTTCAATTTTAATGTGATTCCATGCAGGATGGTGGTGACACTGTCCGATATGTGGCAAAACCGCATCACAAAGGGAAGAAGCACCCTGTGCATAGTTTGAAGGAAGAGTATGAGAAAAAACGTGCTGAGGAGGAGAAGGCTAAGGAAGAGCGTGATGCAATGGTTCAGGCAAAGAGGGAGCATCGGGAGAAGTCTGAGGCGAAGCGGAAAGAACTGAGGGAGAAGATGTTCAAGAAGACAAGATCTGGCCAACCTGTGATGAGATACCGGATCGAGCATCTCTTGGAGACTGCACTGAGCAAGTAACGCGATACCAACCATTTGTAGCTCCGTGCAACCATTTGTTTACTGTAACCGTCTTTTGTCGCTTCATCGTTGTGTATATCTTTGGATTTGTTGATCATATCACTCAAGAGTTCTCTGCTGTTGGCGCTGTGCGCTTCCAATCCTGCAAGTGATGTCATGTGATCTGATAACTGACTCCTCGAAAAACAAGCAAGCCTTGATTTATTTAAAAACCTACTTATCCATGTTCTGCATAAGGCTCAGGCTCTCTTCTCCACTGTTCTGATTTCTGAAGTTGGACATGGGTCTCGAACCTTGACTGATAGGTGGCTGTTTGGTCAAAGAATTAGACATCGCTACAAGTTTACTTGACACCATCCCAAAGAGGATTGCAAACAAAAGTACTGTCCAGGAGGCTTTATTAAATAGAAGATGGATCAAAGACATTAAGAGAGCTCTCTCGGTTGGAGTTTTAGAAAATTATATTCAGATGTGGGATCTACTTTCAGATGTTGAGCTTCAGCCGGATCAAGATGATAAACACATTTTCAGCCTTGGATCAGATGGTTGCTACTCGGCAAAGGCTGCTTATGAGGGCTTAACTTTATTTGTCCCCTACATTAGGGTGTGGAAAACATGGGCTCCTTCAAAATGCAGGTTTTTTATCTGGCTCGCTGCTCATAAGAGATGCTATTTACTAAAAGAGGTTTGGATCATACAGCTAGCTGCCCCCTCTATGATCAAGAAGTAGAAACCTTGGATCACCTTCTAGTCTCTTGTGTTTTGTCAAGGGTGTTTTGGTTCCAGCTTTTGCAACCTTTCGGTCTGCAGAATTTATCACCGCAGCCTAGTACTTCCGACTTTATGAACTGGTGGGAAAGTGCCTCAGTTATTGGCCAAGCCAAGAATGGTTTCAATTCCCTTAGGGCCTGTTTGTTTCCCTTGATTTTGAGGAATTAAAATCTAACTAATGGAGCAGTCTATTTTTTAGAATGTGACATTCCATAACTTTTCAATATTTTCTAGAATGTAGTGAGATATAGAAATTGATTATATAGATTTACATGCTACTTTTCTAATGTACAACTTATACCACATTCTTCTACTTGTTTTTTTATAGAATAAGTGTAGTGTATAACTATATTTCTCATATGATTTAAGATAATATATAAATAAATTACATATACAAATATAATAACTTAATTAGTTTGTGTCTAAATTATGATTATTAGAATGTAATTCAATTTCAACCAAACAAACAGGGCCTTATTGTTTTAGGAGCTTGGATAATTTGGAACCACCGAAATAAGTGTATCTTCGATGGCTGGTCTCCTAATGTTTCTCTAGCTCTCAAGATAGCGGGTGAAGAGAGATTGATGTCGGAGATGGCTGGGGCTAAGGGGTTTTCATAACTTGCTGCCCTTCCCTCGGCTGCAGAGTTGCTGGTGTTTTTTTCTAGTTTTTTGGATGGATTTCCTGTGTTTTCCTCTGTTTTCGACCTCTGTATTCTAGTCTATATTTTGGACCTTTCTTTCTATCTTCTTAATATAAGGGGTGCAGTTCTCCTGAAGAAGAAAAATGATTTCTTTAAAAACTGGTGTCAGTATAAGCTTGCTGCGCAAATGGCATCTGACTCTTGCTGATACCCCTTTTCTTTCTTTGCCAGGAAAGTACAATTCCAGCTACCATCTTCATAATGTTAGTTGTGGTAAGCTTACTTGAACAAAAGTTAGCAGAATTGAGCCATTTGTTGACATAATGAATGTTAGTTGTAGTAAAATTCGGACTGACTATGAGGAAATAGTGGACGGAGGACAGGTCGGAGGCTCCCTGTCCGTGACCCGACGAAGGTTCCAATGGTGGCTTGCCGCGCATCGATGGAGGAGGCACTAGCAACATGGCCACGCCCAGCAGATGGTGGCTTCCGTGGCCAAATCGGATCGAATAACTTGGTATTAGGGGGAGGGAGGGAGAGGATCGATTTGTACACTGAATTCGATGGGATGGGATTGTACTCTCAAATAACATCCATTTCCATCGATCCAACTTTACCCCTATCAATAAACCTTCAATTAGCACAGTGCCCTCTAGGCTACATGTTCAATATGACCCCAACTTTTAATAGCCAATCCAAAAGACAATTTCTCATAGGTTTTGAAGTCATAGTTATCTTTGGAGGGGGTGATGAAGCCACACGTAATGGCAATAAGGGGACCAACCCAACAATGGTATTACTGGCTACGTCCAAGATCAATCTAATCCTATAAGCAACTTAGCCAATTTTCGGATCGACATAGCAGGATTCTAGCTATCAGGGCTCATCATTGTTGATCTATTCAATTTAAAAATTGGTTCTAGATGCATCAAATGGATTGATGATATCCTTTCTTCTGGGCTTCAACGGTTCTTAATGGTGTTCCTAGCAAAACCTTTTCCTACAAAACATGGGTAAGACAAAGGTCATCCCTTATCACCATTTCTTTCTGTCCTCGAGTATGACCTTCTACAATCAATTGTCAACAAGGTTAATGTAGGAAACGGTGACGCCTAAGAGAGAGGGGGTGAATTAGGACTTCTAAAAACTCTTTCTAAACTAGGCCATAATTAAATCCCTAGAGCAAAACCTATGCAAATGAACAATCTAGAATGTGCAAACTAGGCTTTGTCTAATTGTTGCTATCTCTACCGCAAAACCTAAGTTTCAATCCTAAATAATCTAACTAGAAAGACAAGATTGAAACTTAAATACTTAATATAAATGCAGAAGGTAAAGAGCAAGGTAGAGATGTAAACTCTCGTGGATGACGCTGGTATTTTTACCGAGGTATCCTAACCACGCAAGGTTCCGACTAATCCTCGTTGGTGCCCCTATGCAAAGGGTGGTAGCCCACGTGAGGGCCAAGCACCACGGTCGAGTAACTCCATACAGAGCCGCGGGCCTTTCTCCACGCGCAAGTGGTCCTTCGCTTCCGGCTCCTCTCGGACGCTCCCTGCCGTCTCCACTATCGAGCTTCCGACCAAAACACCGCGGGCCTCATTCCCTTCGATACATGGTGGCGGCCGTGACACAAATTCGGTTGTCACGGTCTCGCAAGACTCTCGCCCCACTCGGTACAATTACAATGACTCACGCAAGAGCCGATGGGTTGTGTGGTTTTCTAAACTCACTCAACAAACTAGGATTCACCTAGAGCAAGTGCTAATGCAGTCTAACTAATCTAAGCACTTCGCAAAGCATCTACGTTAATCACCGAGTGATTCTATTAAGCACTTGGGTGTTTGAGCACTTGGAAATATCTACAATATGCCTTGGTATGTTGCTTGGGCTCCCACACATTGAAATGGCCAGTTGGGGGTATTTACAGCCTTCCCCCACAATTATAGCCATTGGACGGAAGCAGCAGCTTTCTGTCGACGGGCGCACCGGAAAAGCACTGTTCACTGTCCGGTGCCCTGCCACGTTAGTCGACCGTTGGGGTCTATAGCAGTCAACCGTTGGATCCGACTATTACTTAGACAGTCCGGTGCACACTGAACAGTCCGGTGCTACAGCCCAATGGCGCCTCACTGCGGGCCCCTCTACGCAGACTATCTGGTGCACACCGAACATGTTAATGTTCACTGTCCGGTGCACCACCAGTGCACTGGCTGACTACCCACTTCATGGATTTCTTTGCTGATTCCTTGGGCTTCTTTTGTTCTTGAGTCTTGGACTTCTATGCTCTTTTTATGTCTTCTTTTGAGGTGTTGCATCCTCAGTGCCTTACTCAAATTCTTTTCGCATCCTGTGAACTATAAATACAATCACTAGCAAACACATTAGTCCACATGTTATGTTGATCATCAAACACCAAAACCTTTTGAGCCAAATGGCTCGGGGTCCATTTTCCCTACAATCTCCCCCTTTTTGGTGATTGATGACTGAAAGTCGCCTATAGGGGGGGTGAATAGGCAAATCTGAAATTTATAACGTTTAAGCACAACTACAAGCCGGGGTTAGCGTTAGAAATATAATCGAGTCCGAAAGAGAGGGTGAAAACAAATCACAAGCGAATAAGAGCGGATGGCACGGTGATTTGTTTTACCGAGGTTCGGTTCTTGCAAACCTACTCCCCGTTGAGGTGGTCACAAAGACCAGGTCTCTTTCAACCCTTTCACTCTCTCAAACGGTCACCTAGACCGAGTGAGCTTCTCTTCTCAATCAAATGAGACACTAAGTCCACTACAAGGACCACCACAACTTGGTGTCTCTTGTTTTGATTACAAGTGAGTTGGAAACAAGAATAGAGGAAGAAGAAAAGCAATCCAAGCGCAAGAGCTCAAAAGAACACAAAAGTCTCTCTCTAGTCACTAATTTGTTTGGAGTGATTCCGGACTTGAGAGAGGATTTGATCTCTTTGTTTGTGTCTTGGAATGAAGTCTATAGCTCTTGTATGAGGTTTGATGGCTGAAAACTTGGATGCATTGAAGTGTGGTGGTTGGGGGTATTTATAGCCCCAACCACCAAAATGGCCGTTGGTGAGGGCTTCTGTCGTATGGTGCATCAGACTGCCCGGTGCGCCAGCCACGTCACCAAGCCGTTGGGTTCCGACCGTTGGAGCTTCTGACATGTGGGCCACCGGACAGTCCGGTGGTGCACCGGACAGCACTGTTCACTGTCCGGTGCGCCTTCTGACGCCTGCTCTAACTTCTGCGCGCGCAGTTGCACTGTTCACTATTCACTGTAGCGTTGCAGATGACCGTTGGCACTTGGAGTCGTTGCTCCGCTTGGCACTCCGGACAGTCCGGTGCTACACTGGACAGTCCGGTGAATTATAGCGGAGCGACCTCCCCGAATTCCCGAAGGTGGCAAGTTCAGAGTGAAACTCCCTGGTGCACCGGACACTGTCCCGTGGCACACCGGACAGTCCAGTGCGCCAGACCAGGGCTGCCTTTCGGTTGTCTTTTGCTCCTTTTATTTGAACCCTTTCTTGAACTTTTTATTGGTTTGTGTTGAACCTTTGGTACCTGTAGATCTTATAATATAGAGCAAACTAGTTAGTCCAATTATTTGTGTTGGGCAATTCAACCACCAAAATCATTTAAGAAAAGGTGTAAGCCTATTTCCCTTTCAATCTCCCCCTTTTTGGTGATTGATGCCAACACAAACCAAAGCAAATAAATAAGTGTGGAATTGAACTAGTTTGCATGATGTAAGTACAAAGGTTACTTGGAATTAAACCAATATACATTTCATAAGATATGCATGGATGTTTTCTTCATATTTAACATTTTGGACCACGCTTGCACCACTTGTTTTGTTTTTGCAAATTCTTTTGTAAATTATTTTCAAAATATTTTTGCAAATAGTCAAAGGTAAATGAATACGATTTTGAGAAGCATTTTCAAGATATGAAATTTTCTCCCCCTGTTTCAAATGTTTTTCCTTTGACTAAACAAAACTCACCCTCAATGAAATTCTCCTCTTAGTGTTCAAGAGGGTTTTAGATATTAATTTTGAAGAGGTCAAACCAATTTGAAATTATATTAAAAATAAGATATCAATTGAAAAACTTCTTTAATACAAATTGAAAAGACTACAATTTTTTGAAATTGGTGGTGGTGCGGTCCTTTTGCTTTGGGCTAATACTTTCTCCCCCTTTGGCATGAATCGCCAAAAACAGATACTTGTGAGTGAAATATAAGCCATTTTTCAAAATTTCTCCCCCTTTGGTAAACAATATAGAAATGAAGGTTATACAAAATTGGAGAGCGATGCGGAGTGATGGCGAAGGATGAATAATTCGATGGAGTGGAGTGGAAGCCTTGTATTCGCCAAAGAACTTCATTTCCCTTTCAATCTATGACTTAGTATGAAATACACTTGAAAACCACATTAGTCATAGCAAATGAAAGAGAGATGAATGTGCTATGTATGCAAGGAATCAATCAAAGTTCCTAGAATAAAGAATGTTTAGCTCATGCCTAAGTTTGGTAAATGTTTTCTCATCTAATGGTTTGGTAAAGATATCGGTTAATTGTTCTTTGGTGCTAACATATGCAATTTCGATATCCCCCTTTGTTGGTGATCCCTCAAAAAGTGATACCGAATGGCTATGTGCTTAGTGCGGCTGTGCTCAACGGGATTATCCGCCATACGGATTGCACTCTCATTATCACATAGGAGAGGAACTTTGGTTAATTTGTAACCATAGTCCCTAAGGGTTTGCCTCATCCAAAGCAATTGCGCGCAACAATGGTGAAAGTCGCCTAGAGGGGGGGTGAATAGGCAAATCTGAAATTTATAAAGTTTAAGCACAACTACAAGCCGGGGTTAGCGTTAGAAATATAATCGAGTCCGAAAGAGAGGGCGAAAACAAATCACAAGCAAATAAGGCAGATGACACAGTGATTTGTTTTACCGAGGTTCGGTTCTTGCAAACCTACTCCCCGTTGAGGTGGTCACAGAGACCGGGTCTCTTTCAACCCTTTCTCTCTCTCAAACGGTCACTAAGACCGAGTGAGCTTCTCTTCTCAATCAATCGTGACACTAAGTCCCCACAAGGACCACCACACAATTGGTGTCTCTTGCCTTGGTTACAATTGAGTTTGCAACAAGAAAGAAGGAAGAAGAAAAGCAATCCAAGCGCAAGAACTCAAATGAACACAATTGTCTCTCTCACTAGTCACTATTTGATTAGAATGATCTTTGGACTTGGGAGAGGATTTGATCTCTTTGTGTCTTGAATGAAGTCTTGAGCTCTTGTATGAGGTTTGAAGGCTGAAAACTTGGATTCATTGAAGTGTGGTGGTTGGGGGGTATTTATAGCCCCAACCACCAAGTTGACCGTTGGTGAAGGCTTCTGTCGTATGGCGCACCGAACAGTCCGGTGCGCCAGCCACGTCACCAGGCCGTTGGGTTTCGACCGTTGGAGCTTCTAACAATTGGGCCACCTTACAGTCCGGTGGTGCACCGGACAGGTCCTGTTCACTGTCTGGTGCGCCTTCTGCGCCTGCTCTGACTTCTGCGTGCGCAGTCGCACATTGTAGCGTTTCACTGTAGCGTTGCAGACGACCGTTGGCGTGGACGACCGTTGCTCCGCTTGGCACACCGGACAGTCTGGTGAATTATAGCGGAGCGGCCTCCCCGAATTCCGGAAGGTGGCAAGTTTGGAGTTGGGTTCCCTGGTGCACCGGACACTGTCCGGTGGCACACCGGACAGTCCGGTGCGCCAGACCAGGGCTGCCTTTGGGTTGTCTTTTGCTCTTTTTATTTGAACCCTTTCTTGGACTTTTTATTAGTTTGTGTTGAACCTTTGGTACCTGTAGAACTCATAATCTAGAGCAAACTAGTTAGTCCAATTAATTTGTGTTGGGCTATTCAACCACCAAAATTCATATAGGAAAAAGGTGTAAGCCTATTTCCCTTTCAAATGGCATGCGGCAATATACTCGGCTTCGGCGGTAGAAAGAGCTACGAAATTTTGTTTCTTTGAAGCCCAAGACACCAGAGATCTTTCCAACAACTGGCAAGTCCCTGATGTACTCTTTCTATCAATTTTACACCCTGCCCAATCAGCATCTGAATAACCAATTAAATCAAATGTGGATCCCTTAGGGTACCAAAGGCCAAACTTAGGAGTATAAATTAAATATCTCAAGATTCGTTTCATGGCCCTAAGGTGAACTTCCTTAGGATCGGCTTGGAATCTTGCACACATGCATACGAAAAGCATAATATCTGGTCGTGATGCACATAAGTAAAGTAAAGATCCTATCATCGACCGATATACCTTTTGATCTACGGATTTACCTCCCGTGTCGAGGTCGAGATGCCCATGGTTCCCATGGGTGTCTTGATGGGCTTGGCATCCTTCATCCCAAACTTGGTGAGTATGTCTTGAATGTACTTCATTTGGCTGATGAAGGTGCCCTCTTGGAGTTGCTTGACTTGAAATCCTAAGAAATACTTCAACCCCCCATCATAGACATCTCGAATTTTTGAACCATGATCCAACTAAACTCTTCACATGTAGATTTGTTAGTAGACCCAAATATGATATCATCAACATAAATTTGGCATACAAACAAATCATTTGCAATTGTTTTAGTAAAGAGAGTAGGATCAGCTTTTGCGACTTTGAAGCCATTAGCGATAAGAAAATCTCTTAGGCATTCATATCATGCTCTTGGGGCTTGCTTGAGCCCATAAAGCGCCTTAGAGAGTTTATAAACATGGTTAGGGTACTCACTATCTTCAAAGCCGAGAGGTTGCTCAACATAGACCTCCTCCTTGATTGGTCCATTGAGGAAGGCACTTTTCACGTCCATTTGGTAGAGCTTAAAGCCATGGTAAGTAGCATAGGCAAGTAATATACGAATTGACTCAAGCCTAGCTATGGGTGCATAGGTTTCACCAAAATCCAAACCTTCGACTTGTGAATACCCCTTGGCCACTAGTCATGCCTTGTTCCTTGTCACCACACCATGCTCATCTTGCTTGTTGCGGAAAACCCACTTGGTTCCTACAACATTTTGGTTAGGACGTGGAACTAATTGCCATACCTCATTCCTCGTGAAGTTGTTGAGCTCCTCTTGCATCGCCAGCACCCAATCCGAATCTTTAAGTGCACCCTCTACCCTGTGTGGCTCAATAGAGGAAACAAAAGAGTAATGTTCACAAAAATGAGCAACACGAGACCGAGTGGTTACCCCCTTATGAATATCGCCGAGTGTTGGGGGGTATGCTTCGTAGCCGAAGATCCTAAAAAGAACACCTTCGAAGGGTCTTCTCAGAAGCAAGCGCCGAAGCTATTATCTATAAAGCTTCGGCACAAAGACAAATCTCAAGATGAAGGGTCGAACCGACTTAAAGATGAATTGACTTAAAGACCCATGATGTTTTGTGTCATTATTGTAGTCGATTGTAAAGGACATAAATGTAATTTTGGGCAGGTTGCATCATGTGCCTATAAATAGGTGAACAGTATCCCGACACTGTTCACGCAATCCGGTAATCACTGGCACGTTGCGTTTAAATCATTGCTTCCCGTCAAGGCGAAGGTATAAATGTGCCCAAATAACATGTTTTAATACTTATATACTCATATAATAAAACATGTGAATATATTTTATACTTTATATTTCGTTTCTCATTGTTTGTTATTTTACAAATATGATTACGAAGGTAAAATCTTTGTGATATTTTTACTCATGCCCTTCATCTGAAGCTCATTAAATCCTCGGGCAGATAATGGCTTCGTTCAAAGCTGGAGTTGCTTCGGCTCCGAAGCTTGTACTCCCGATAACGGACAGTTCATGCTTAGAGTCGGCTAACAAGAAGCAGAAGAAGGAGGCACAGAGAAGGGTACAACATGTAGGGGTGCAAGGACCCTTCATCAAGTCAAGATGGTCTCACATCCCGATTACCTTCTCCCAAGAGGATCTTCAGCTCAAGGATTACCCTCACAATGATGCTATGGTTATCTGTTGTGTTATCAAAGGATTTCTGGTCCACAATGTTTTGGTTGACACAGGCAGTGCAGCGGATATTATATTTGCTAAGGCCTTCAGACAGATGCAAGAGCCCGAAGATAAGATCCATGACGCCACACATCCCCTTTGTGGCTTCGGAGGAAGGCAGATTGTAGCACTTGGCAAGATCACGATGCCAGTAACCTTCGGATTTATCAACAACACAAGGACTGAACAAGTTGTGTTTGATATTGTTGACATGGAGTACCCTTACAACGCAATCATTGGTCGTGGAACTCTCAATGCTTTTGAAGCAATTCTTCATCCAGCATATCTTTGCATGAAGATACTGAGAGCACCTAGAGGGGGGGTGAATAGGTGATCCTATAAACTTAAAACTTTAAGCCACAAAACTTGGTTAAGTGTTAGCACAATAATCACAAGTGGCTAGAGAGGAGTCTCAACAAAACACAATAACCACAAAGATATCAATTACAGAGATGGCACGGTGGTTATCCCGTGGTTTGGCCAAGACCAACGCTTGCCTACTCCATGTTGTGGCGTCCCAACGGACGAGGGTTGCAATCAACCCCTCTCAAGCGGTTCAAAGACCCACTTGAATACCACGGTGTTCTTCTTTGCTTTTCTTAATCCCGTTTGCGAGGAATCTCCACAACTTGGAGCCTCTCGCCCTTACACTTGAAGTTCACAAAGAAGCATGGAGCAAGGGAGAGATTAGCAACTCACACACGACACAAAGATCACAACAAATATGCACACACAAGACCCAGACTTGAGCTCAAGAGACTAGCACACTTGAACGGAGCTCAAATCACTAGAGTGTCGAACAAGTGCGCATGAATGGAGTGTGAGTGATCAAGAGTGCTCAAGGAATGCTTGGTATCCTCCTCCATGCACCTGGGGGTCCCTTTTATAGCCCCAAGGCAGCTAGGAGCCGTTGAGAGCAATCTGGGAAGGCAATTCTTGCCTTCTGTCGCGTGGCGCACCGGACAGTCCGGTGCACACCGGACAGTGTCTGGTGCCCGATTTCTTTCCTTCTACGGCGAAGCCGACCGTTGGCAGCCAGAGAGCCGTTGGCGCACCGGACAGTCCGATGCCCCCTTCTAGCCGTTGGCTCGGCCACGTGTCCCGCGCAGATCGCGCGGCCGACCATTGGCCCGGCCGACCGTTGGCTCACCGGACAGTCCGGTGCACACCGGACAGTCCGGTGAATTATAGCTGTACGTCACCGACGATTTCCCGAGAGCGGCCAGTTCGCCCGAGCCAGTCTGGCGCACCGGACACTGTCCGGTGCACCATCGGACAGTCCGGTGCTCCCAGACTGAGCAGAGTCTTGGCTGCTCGAGCCAAGACAATTCCAATTCGATTTTTCCTGTTTCCAGCACTTAGACACGATACATTAGTCTCTAAAACAATGTACTAAGTCTGAAAAACATACCTTTATCCTTGATTTGTACTTTGTCCACCATTTTACACTTAGGCACTTGTGTTGGACACTAAATCACCAAAATACTTAGAAATGGCCCAAGGGCACATTTCCCTTTCAATCTCCCCTTTTTGGTGATTTATGCCAACACAATATAAAACAAGTAGAACAAATACAAAATCAATTCAAATAAGAACTCAAATTGTTTTGATTCAAATTTGACATATATGGATCACTCTTTGCCACCACTTGGTTTGTTTTTGCAAATCAAGCTCAAATTTCTATCTCTAAGTCAAACACATATGTTAAAACATAAAGAGAGTCATTCCACTAGAAATTGATTCAGGATTTCAAAAACTCCCCTTTTTCCCATCAACACTTCTCCCCACAAGAAAGCCAACTTTTGACAAGAGAGACAATAAAAGAGTTTTGACAAACCAAAAGCTCTATCCTACTATTTTCAAAATCTCTCAAGTGGTAGCTGATCCATTTATTGCTTTAGCCTTATTTTCTCCCCCTTTGGCATCAAGCACCAAAACGGGATCAATCTTGGCCCTTAAACCCCATTGCCTCACCAAAATCTTCAAATAAGAGTACTAAGGCAATAAGGTCATAAAGATGAACTTGGAATAAGTTACCCTCTCATCGGAGTGCAGTGGAAGTCTTGCATGGTCCAAGTCCACCTTTTCCCTTTCACTCCTCCTTTGAGACTAAATCAAGCAAACTCAAGCACATGGTTAGTCTCAAAGGGTCAAGTTGTAACACATCTCCCCCTAAACATGTGCATCACTTTGCAACGGACTTGTGAGGTCCAGGGAGTGTTTGTACAACTTGAGCACCATTATTAAGCAACAAAATGCATAAGGAACATGATCAAAGGCATAAACACATGTATGCTATAAATCAATCCAAGTTCCGCGAATCTAAGACATTTAGCTCACTACACAACCTGCAAAAGGTCTTCTCATCTAGAGGCTTGGTAAAGATATCGGCTAGCTGGTTCTCGGTGCTAACATGAAACACTTCGATATCTCCCTTTTGCTGGTGGTCTCTCAAAAAGTGATGTCGGATGTCTATGTGCTTTGTGCGGCTGTGTTCAATAGGATTTTCCGCCATGCGGATAGCACTCTCATTGTCACATAGGAGTGGGAATTTGCTCAGACTGTAGCCAAAGTCCCTGAGGGTTTGCCTCATCCAAAGTAGTTGCGCGCAACACTGTCCTTCGGCAACATACTCGGCCTTAGTGGTGGATAGGGCAACAGAGGTTTGTTTCTTAGAATTCCATGACACCAGGGACCTTCCTAAGAATTGGCACGTCCCCGATGTACTCTTCCTATCGACCTTACATCCAGCATAGTCGGAATCTGAATATCCAATCAGGTCAAAGGTAGACCCCTTTGGATACCAGAGCCCGAAGCAAGGCGTAGCAACTAAATATCTAAGGATTCGCTTCACTGCCACTAAGTGACACTCCTTAGGATCGGATTGAAATCTAGCACACATGCATACGCTAAGCATAATATCCGGTCTACTAGCACATAAGTAAAGTAACGACCCTATCATTGACCGGTATGCCTTTTGATCAACGGACTTACCTCCTTTGTTGAGGTCGGTGTGTCCGTCGGTCCCCATCGGAGTCTTTGTGGGCTTGGCATCCTTCATCCCAAACCGCTTCAGCAAGTCTTGCGTATACTTCGTTTGAGAGATGAAGGTGCCGTCCTTGAGTTGCTTCACTTGGAATCCAAGGAAGTAGTTCAACTCGCCCACCATCGACATCTCGAATTTCTGTGTCATCACCCTGCTAAACTCTTCAAAGACTTTTTATTAGTAGAACCAAATATTATGTCACCGACATAAATTTGGCACACAAACAAATCACCATCACATGTCTTGGTAAAAAGAGTTGGATCGGCTTTCCCAACCTTGAAAGTATTAGCAATTAAGAAATCTCTAAGACATTCATACCATGCTCTTGGGGCTTGCTTAAGTCCATAGAGCGCCTTAGAGAGCTTACACACGTGGTCGGGGTACCGTTCATCCTCGAAGCCAGGGGGTTGCTCAACGTACACCTCCTCCTTGATTGGCCCGTTGAGGAAAGCGCTCTTCACATCCATTTGGAACAACCTAAAGGAATGGTGAGCAACATATGCTAGCAGGATACGAATGGACTCTAGCCTAGCCACAGGAGCAAAAGTCTCCTCAAAGTCCAAACCTGCGACTTGGGCATAACCTTTTGCCACAAGTCGAGCCTTGTTCCTCGTCGCCACTCCATGCTCGTCTTGTTTGTTGCAGAACACCCACTTGGTTCCCACAACATTTTGCTTAGGACGAGGCACCAGTGTCCAAACTTCATTCCTCTTGAAGTTGTTGAGCTCCTCTTGCATGGCCAACACCCAGTCCGGATCTAGCAAGGCCTCCTCTATCCTGAAAGGCTCAATAGAAGAGACAAAGGAGTAATGCTCACAAAAATTAACTAATCGAGACCGAGTAGTTACTCCCTTGCTTATGTCACCCAAAATCTGGTCAACGGGATGATCCCTTTGAATCATCGCTCGAACTTGGGTCAGAGGTGCCGGTTGCGCTTCTTCCTCCATCACATGATCATCTTGTGCTCCCCCTTGATCACACGCCTCCTTTTGATGAACCTGTTCATCGTCTTGAGTTGGGGGATGCACCATAGTTGAGGAGGAAGGTTGATCTTGCTCATGTTGTTCCTGTGGCCGCACATCTCCAATCGCCATGGTGCGTATTGCGACCGTTGGAACGTCTTCTTCTTCTACATCATCAAGATCAACAACTTGCTCTCTTGGAGAGCCATTAGTCTCATCAAATACAACGTCGCTAGAGACTTCAACCAAACCCGATGATTTGTTGAAGACTCTATACGCCTTTGTATTTGAGTCATAACCTAACAAAAACCCTTCTACAGCTTTGGGAGCAAACTTAGAATTTCTACCCTTCTTCACTAGAATGTAGCATTTGCTCCCAAATACACGAAAGTAAGATACATTGGGTTTGTTACCGGTTAGAAGCTCATATGACGTCTTCTTGAGGAGACGATGAAGGTATACTCTGTTGATGACGTGGCAAGCCGTGTTCACGGCTTCCGACCAAAAGCACTCAGGGGTCTTGAACTCTCCAAGCATCATCCTCGCCATATCGATGAGCGTCCTGTTCTTCCTCTCTACCACACCATTTTGTTGTGGTGTGTAGGGAGCGGAGAACTCGTGCTTGATCCCTTCCTCCTCAAGAAACTTCTCCACTTGAAGGTTCTTGAATTCGGACCCGTTGTCGCTTCTTATCTTCTTCACTTTGAGCTCAAACTCATTTTGAGCTCTCCTTAGGAAGCGCTTGAGGGTCCCTTGGGTTTCAGACTTATCCTGCAAAAAGAATACCCAAGTGAAGCGGGAAAAGTCATCAACAATAACTAAACAATACTTACTTCCTCCTATGCTTAGATAGGCGACAGGTCCGAAGAGGTCCATATGTAGCAGCTCCAGGGGTCTTGATGTGGTCATCACATTCTTGCTGTGATGCGCTCCTCCCACTTGTTTACCTGCTTGACAAGCTGCACAAGGTCTATCTTTTTCGAATTGCACGTTAGTCAAACCTATCATGTGTTCTCCCTTTAGAAGCTTGTGAATGTTCTTCATCCCTACATGTGCTAAGCGGCGATGCCACAGCCAGCCCATGCTAGTCTTAGCTATTAAGCATGCATCTAGACCGGCCTCCTCTTTTGCAAAATAAACTAAATAAAGTTTGCTGTCTAATACACCCTTAAAAGCTAATGAACCATCACTTCTTCTAAAGACAGACACATCTACATTTGTAAATAGACAATTATATCCCATATTACATAATTGACTAACAGATAGCAAATTATATCCAAGGGACTCAACTAAAAATACATTAGAGATAGAGTGCTCATTTGAAATTGCAATCTTGCCTAAGCCTTTCACCTTGCCTTGGTTCCCATCACCAAATATGATTGAATCTTGGGAATCCTTGTTTTTGACGTAGGAGGTGAACATCTTCTTCTCCCCCGTCATATGGTTTGTGCATCCGCTGTCGATAATCCAGCTTGAACCCCTGGATGCATAAACCTGCAAGGCAAATTTAGGCTTGGGACTTAAGTACCCAACTCTTGTTGGGTCCTACAAGGTTAGTCACAATTGTCTTAGGGACCCAAATGCAAGCTTTATCACCCTTGCATTTTGCCCCTAATTTCCTAGCAACTATCTTCCTATCCTTTCTACAAATAGCAAAGGAAGCATTTAAAGCATGATATATTGTAGAAGGACCATCCATAACTTTCCTAGAAACATGAACAATATTCTTTCTAGGTACATGATGAACATATCTCCTAGACATATCTCTATCATGCATATAAGAAGAACTAGAAGCAAACATAGCATGTGAATCATAACTTCTATAGTCATTTCTAGCATGTCTCCTATTATGATACATAAAAGCATGGTTCTTTTTAGTACTACTTGCCATAGGAGCCTTCCCTTTCTCCTTGGCGGGGATGGGAACCTTATGGCTTGTTAAGTTCTTGGCTTCCCTATTGAAGCCAAGTCCATCCTTAATTGAGGGGTGTCTACCAATCGTGTAGGCATCCCTCGCAAATTTTAGTTTATCAAATTCGCTCTTGCTAGTCTTAAGTTGAGCATCAAGACTAGCCAATTCATCATTAAGTTTGGAAATTGAAACTAGGTGTTCACTACAAGCATCAATGTCAAAATCTTTACACCTATTACAAGTTGCAACAATTTCTACACAAGATGTTGATTTACTAGCTATTTCTAACTTAGCATTCAAATCATCATTAATGCTCCTTAAGTTAGAAATTATCTCATGGCAAGAAGATAATTCACAAGAAAGCATTTCATTTCTTTTAACTTCTAGAGCATGAGATTTTTGTGCTTCTACAAATTTGTCATGTTCTTCATACAACAAATCCTCTTGCTTTTCTAAAAACCTATTCTTATCATTCAAGGCATCAATCAATTCATTAATTTTATCTACCTTGGTTCTATCTAGGCCCTTAAATAAACATGAATAATCTATTTCATCCTCATCACTAGATTCATCCTCACTTGAAGAAGCATAAGTAGAGTTTCGAGTACATACCTTCTTCTCCCTTGCCATAAGGCATGTGTGACGCTCGTTGGGGAAGAGGGATGACTTGTTGAAGGCGGTGGTGGCGAGTCCTTCATTGTCGGAGTCGGACGAGGAGCAATCCGAATCCCACTCCTTTCCAAGATGTGCCTCGCCCTTTGCCTTCTTGTAGTTTTTCTTCTTTTCCCACTTTCCACTCTTCTTTTCCTGGTCACTATCATTGTCGGGACAATTAGCTATAAAATGACCAATCTTACCACATTTGAAGCAGGAGCGCTTCCCCTTCATCTTGTTCTTGTTGGGGTGCTCCTTGCGACCTTTTAGCGCCGTCTTGAATCTCTTGATGATGAGGGCCATCTCTTCATCATTAAGTCCGGCCGCCTCAATTTGTGCCACCTTGCTAGGTAGCGTCTCCTTGCTTCTTGTTGCCTTGAGAGCAAGGGGTTGAGGCTCATTGATTAGACCATTCAATGCGTCGTCCACGTATCTTGCTTCCTTGATCATCATTCGCCCGCTCATGAACTTTCCAAGTATCTCCTCGGGCGTCATCTTGGTGTACCTAGGATTCTCACGAATATTGTTCACAAGATGAGGATCAAGGACAGTAAAAGACCTTAACATTAGGCGGACGACGTCGTGGTCTGTCCATCGCGTGCTTCCATAGCTTCTTATCTTGTTGACAAGGGTCTTGAGCCGGTTGTACGTTTGGGTTGGCTCTTCTCCCCTTATCATCGCGAATCTCCCGAGTTCGCCCTCCACCAACTCCATCTTGGTGAGCATTGTGACGTCGTTCCCCTCATGAGAGATTTTGAGAGTGTCCCAAATTTGCTTGGCGTTATCGAAGCCGCTCACTTTGTGATATTCATCCCTGCACAATGAAGCTAGAAGAACAGTAGTAGCTTGTGCATTTTTATGAATTTGCTCATTAATAAACATGGGACTATCCGTACTATCGAAGTGCATTCCACTCTCTACAATCTCCCATATACTAGGATGGAGAGAGAACAAGTGACTACGCATTTTGTGACTCCAAAATCCGTAGTCCTCCCCATCAAAATGAGGAGGTTTACCAAGTGGAATAGATAATAAATGAGCATTTGTACTTTGAGGAATACGATAGTAATCAAAAGAAAAGTTCGAATTGACCGTTTTCTTTTTCTCGTAGTCGTCGTCGTCCTTTTGGGAAGAGGAAGATTCGTCGCTGTCGTAGTAGACGATCTCCTTGATGCGCCTTGTCTTCTTCTTCTTCCTGTCTTTGCGCTTGTGGCCCGAGCCCGAGTCTGTAGGCTTGTCATCCTTCGGCTCGTTGAAGATAGACTCCTTCTCGTTGTTGTTGACCACCATCCCCTTTCCCTTAGGATCCATCTCTTCGGGCGATTAGTCCCTTCTTGAAGAGAACGGCTCCGATACCAATTGAGAGCACCTAGAGGGGGGGGGGGTGAATAGGTGATCCTGTAAAACTTAAAACTTTAAGCCACAAAACTTGGTTAAGTGTTAGCACAATAATCACAAGTGGCTAGAGAGGAGTCTCAACAAAACACAATAACCACAAAGATATCAATCACAGAGATGGCACGGTGGTTATCCCGTGGTTCGACCAAGACCAACGCTTGCCTACTCCACGTTGTGGCGTCCCAACGGATGAGGGTTGCAATCAACCCCTCTCAAGCGGTTCAAAGACCCACTTGAATACCACGGTGTTTTGCTTTGCTTTTCTTAATCCCGTTTGCGAGGAATCTCCACAACTTGGAGCCTCTCGCCCTTACACTTGAAGTTCACAAAGAAGCATGGAGCAAGGGAGAGATTAGCAACTCACACACAACACAAAGATCACAGCAAATACGCACACACAAGACCCAGACTTGAGCTCAAGAGACTAGCACACTTGAACGGAGCTCAAATCACTAGAGTGTCGAACAAGTGCGCAGGAATGGAGTGTGAGTGATCAAGAGTGCTCAAGGAATGCTTGGTATCCTCCTCCATGCGCCTGGGGGTCCCTTTTATAGCCCCAAGGCAGCTAGGAGCCGTTGAGAGCAATCTGGGAAGGCAATTCTTGCCTTCTGTCGCGTGGCGCACCGGACAGTCCGGTGCACACTGGACAGTGTCCGGTGCCCGATTTCTTTCCTTCTACGGTGAAGCCGACCGTTGGCAGCCAGAGAGCCGTTGGCGCACCGGACATGTCGGGTGCACACCGGACAGTCCGGTGCCCCCTTCTAGCCATTGGCTCGACCACGTGTCCCGCGCAGATCGCGTGGCCGACTGTTGGCCCGGCCGACCGTTGGCTCACCGGACAGTCCGGTGCACACCGGATAGTCCGGTGAATTATAGCCGTACGTCGCCGACGATTTCCCGAGAGCGGCCAGTTCGCCCGAGCCAGTCTGGCGCACCGGACACTGTCCGGTGCACCACCGGACAGTCCGGTGCTCCCAGACTGAGCAGTCTTGGCTGCTCGAGCCAAGACAATGCCAATTCGATTTTTCCTGTTTCCAGCACTTAGACACGATACATTAGTCTCTAAAACAATGTACTAAGTCTGAAAAACATACCTTTATCCTTGATTTGTACTTTGTCCACCATTTTACACTTAGGCACTTGTGTTGGACACTAAATCACCAAAATACTTAGAAATGGCCCAAGGGCACATTTCCCTTTCAGATACCTTCGGATCAAGGGCCTATTGCTATTCATGGAAGTGAAGAAGCTGCCAGAAAGGCCGAGGAAACTGGACAGATTCAAAAGCAATCCATAACATAGATGGAGCTGAAGCTTGTGAGCAATACAAGTACAGAAGGGAGAAAGCTGCCTCGGCCGATCAGCCGAAGCCCATGCTCTTATGTGACGATATAGCAGAGCAGAAGGTGCTATTGGGATCTCAATTGTCTGAAGAACAGAAGAAAACTCTGATAAGGTTTCTGTTCAACAACAAAGATGTCTTTGCATGGTCAACTAATGATCTCTATGGAGTCAACAGGGATGTTATTGAACACTCGCTCAATATTGATCCATCCTTCAGACCCAGAAAGCAGAGGCTTCGGAAGATGTCTGACGACAAGGTCGAAGGTGCTCGGAATGAAGTGAAAAGACTCCTCAGCGCCGGAGTCATCAGAGAAGTGAAATACCCAGAATGGCTAGCCAACACTGTTATGGTAAAGAAAGCCAATGGTAAATGGAGAATGTGCATTGATTTTACTGATCTCAACAAGGCTTGTCCGAAGGATGAATTTCCATTACCAAGGATAGATTCTCTGGTAGATGCAGCAGCTTCGTCAGAGCTCATGAGTTTACTAGATTGTTATTCAGGCTACCATCAAATCTGGATGAAGAAGGAAGACGAGCCAAAAACCAGTTCCATCACCCCCAGTGGTACATATTGTTACCTTCGGATGCCTGAGGGGCTCAAGAATGCTGGAGGAAGCTTCAGCAGAATGACAGCAAAGGTCCTTCATTCTCAGATAGGCAGAAACGTGCTAACGTATGTTGATGATATCATAGTAAAAAGCACGAAGCAAGAAAATCACATTGCTGATCTGTAGGAGACATTCGCTAATTTTAGGCAGGCTGGTTTGAAGCTGAATCCGGAAAATGTGTCTTCGGGGTAAAGAAGGGGAAATTCCTTGGTTGTTTGGTTTCAACAAAAGGGATCGAAGCTAATCCAAATAAAATCGAAGCTATCCTTCGGATGGAGCCGCCAAGCACAAAGAAAGGGGCTCAACGGCTGACAGGAAGACTGGCATCTTTGAATTGATTTATATCTAGATCGGCAGAGAGAAATTTACCATTCTTTGAAGTGCTGAAGTCAGTCAAAGTTTTTCAATGGGGAACATCTCAGCAAAAAGCCTTCGAAGAACTGAAACAGTATTTGATAGATTTAACAACTTTAACTCCACCAGCGCCAGGGGCTCCTCTACTATTATATGTGGCAGCTTCGCACTCTGCAGTAAGTGCGGCGCTTGTTCAGGAGAAGCTTGAAGGGCAATTGAAAAAGCAGGCTCCAGTATACTTTGTTTCTGAAGTTCTCAGTTTATCAAAGAAAAATTATACATAATTGGAGAAGGTGTTGTATGCTGTTTTAATGGCCTCCAGGAAGCTTCGACATCATTTTCAAGCATACCATATAATTGTTCCTTCTTCACAGCCTTTGAAAGATATTATGAGAAACAGAGAAGCTACTGGAAGGATTGGAAAGTGGGCTGCAGAACTCAATGAGTTCTGCATTGATTATGTGCATAGATCTTTGATTCAGTCCCAAGCGCTAGCAGATTTCATCGCTGACTGGACGCCAGGGGCTCAGGAAGAAGAAGCAACTAAAGATGCCGAAGCTTGGACAATATTCTGCGATGGTTCCTGGGGAACCTTCGGGGCAGGTGCAGCTGCCGTTTTAATTGCACCTTCCAAAGTCAGAACATGCTACACAGTGAAACTTGATTTTAGTTGTACAAATAATATTGCTGAATACGAAGTTTTGCTTTTGGGTCTTCAGAAGTTGAAAGCAATGGGGATAAGAAGGGCGGTCCTCAAAACTAATTCCCAAGTTATTTCTGGCCATGTTGACAAAAGTTGCAAAGCAAGAGATCCGAAGCTTGAAAAATATTTGGATACAGTTCGAAGACTTGAGGCCTCCTTCGAAGGGTTTTCTGTTAAGAATATTCCACGAGGAGAAAATGAACACGCTGATCTACTAGCCAAGTCAGCGGCATAGGGGCTGCCATTACCTTCGGAAGTTTTCTTTGAAACAATAAAAGCACCTTCGGTTGACCTTCTTGAAAGAGCAGTGCTCAATATATCTCCTGTTTATAGCGAAGATTGGAGAACTGAGATCATGTCTTTTCTCCAGGGCAATTTCCTTTCAGATGACCAAGTTTATCAAAAGAGAATAGCGGCAAGAGCCCGTCCATATGTAATAATAGAAGGGGAGTTATACAAGCATGGAGTCTGTTCTCTATTACTCAAATGTTTATCCAGAACTGAAGGTATAGAGCTGATGAAAGAAATACATGCAGGTCTGTGTGGATCTCACATCGGATCTAGGCCTTTGTTGGGTAAAGTTTTTCGTCAAGGATTCTATTGGCCGAAGGTAGCTTCGGATGCAGCAGAATTAGTCCAAAAATGTGAAGGTTGTCAAAAATGTGCAAGAGATAAAAAACAACCTTCATCTCTAACTCAATTAATACAGCCCACTTGGCCATTGCAAAGATGGGGCCTTGATTTGCTAGGCCCACTTCCACCAGCACAAGGGAATTTAAGATATGTTGTAGTGGCAGTGGAATATTTTTCTAAATGGATTGAGGCGAAGCCTTTAGCCACAATAACTTCGGTTACTGTTCAAAAGTTTTTCTGGCAAAATATTGTGTGTCGCTTCAGAGTGCCGAAGGCCATTACCGTAGACAATGGAACGCAGTTTGATGCCGAAGCTTTCAGAGAGTTTTGTGAACAAATTGGCACGAAGATCCATTTTGCATCAGTTCGGCATCCGGAGTCAAATGGACTTGTCGAAAGAGCTAATGGCATTATAATGACAGGAATAATGAAGTTAATCTTCAACCAGCCAAGAGGGAAGTGGCCGGACGAATTAATCAAAGTGGTGTGGAGCCACAACACAACAATGTCAAGGTCAACAGGTTTTACACCATTCAAATTGTTGTTTGGTGATGAAGCAATAACCCCAGAAGAAGCTAAAGCGGGATCAATAAGAACAATGGCTTCGGCAGAAGACGAAGCTGATTATTCTGTGGCAAAAGATGCTATAGAAGGGATCAGGCTTCAGGCTGTAGAGAATATCAATAAATATCAAGCCGAAACAATAAAATGGCGTGACAGAAAGGTTCGGTTTAAAAATATTAAGCCAGGACACTTGGTACTTCGGAGAGTTGCCAACCCAGACACAGTAGGCAAGCTACAGTTGAAATGGGAAGGGCCTTTCCTGGTAGTATCTTCGTCAAGACCTGGTTCCTACAGGCTGAAGGATATGGACGGCAGCGACATTCCTAGATCTTGGAATGCGGATGAGCTTCAGCGGTATTATGTGTAACATGATGTAATCTTTTTTATTCTTTCCTATGGCACCCTTTTCCTTTCCAAAGGGGGAGAAAGGTTTTTAATGGGGCTATAGCATGTAATTTCTCTTTTTCTTATATCAGCTCTACAAGAGCAGTATCCCCCGAAGATGTAAATGTAAAAACTGGGCATGCACCATCGAGTGCAACGAGAAAAAAGGAAAAACAGGGAGAAGCTCGAAAGACGTCCCTAAGGGGATGCATAGTACGACGAAGCTACAAAAAGTCGTTCCTAAGGGAGCACAGCGTAAGTTTTCTGCTCAAAAGTCGTTCCTAAGGGCATGCAGAGCTTACAGCGAAAAGTCAACGCTGGTTCCGCCGAAATAAAAGGCGAAGCGCGAAAAGTCAACGCGAATACCGCCGAAATAAAAGGCGAAGAAGATCCTAAGGGAGGCTTACAGCGAAAAGTCAGCGCTGATACACCGAAAAATAAGCGGTGAAGCCGAAAAATAAACGACAAAGATTTGTTATTCCTAAGGGAATAAGAGTGGTGATTATGGTTTTGTATGTGTCTTTGAACATTCATTTGCACAATACATTTCATCATACATTTGCATTCATAAACATTCACTTAGACATACATAGGATCATCATCATCATCACATACAAACTTGCTTCGGCTTTGAAAGATAAGGCTTCGGAAAAAAGGGGAAAAGAGACAATTTTATGCTTCGCTGTGTACTCAAAGAAGGGAAGGTGTTTTTCGCCTTCGGCTCAAAAAGTATTAATCTCATCCACACCAAATCATTTCATACATTGACGGAAAGGTAAGATTATATTACAAGATATGGATAAAATCCACAAAGTGAAATTTAATTACATCATATACAAGTTATCACAAGAGTTTTTTGAGCTATTTCTACAGGCCATTCGAGCTTCGACAACACCCATGGAGCTTCGACTTTTTACTCTGCAGCTTCAGCTTCGGCTTGGTCAACCTGTATGTAAGTATTATAAGCTAAATTCAAAATTCAAAGGAAAAGGTAAGCATAAGGTATAATATTGTTACCAGTTTAAGGTGGCTCCGGGCTTCGTCACCAGCTTTCTCTCGCCCACCATTTGTCCATATCACCTTTATAAATTTATTCGCAATGCTTCGGGCGAGGTTAGGAATATCATCTAGAATTGGTGGTGATAGGCTGAAATTGGGTCTGTTGATAATTTTTCCGTGCTCACAGCCAGATTTCAGGAACGCAGCAGCGGTGCCCCGAGAAGCTACTAGGGCACAAAAGTCGCCATGTCCGGCAATAACATCATCGAGGTCATCAATCTCACCTTTGATGTGTTCGAAGGCTCCTGGTAGATCTTCAGCCGAAGGAATAAATTTTTCACTACTGGCCCCGACTGAATAAAACACCTTCTTCAGTCGTTGAACACACTGATTGCTGAATTTCAAACATTTGTTCTGAAGGTCTATCAATGATTTTTTCAAAACTAAACCATTATGGATTTCAGCCTCAAGTTTTCATTAAGCTTCAGCTTTTCTTGTTCGAAACTTTCTGACTGATAGAGAAGCTTCGTATTCAGTTCTGTTATTTTAGCTTCGGCTTCCGCTAGTAAACCTTCAGTTGTTTGGAGTTCGAACTCTTTTTTATCAAAAGCAGCTGTTGGATCTTTTATTTTGTTTTCTAAGTTTTCAATTATAACCTCGTGCTTTTTATCTTCTAAATCCTGTTGCATCCTCAAAGGTTTGCTCAGTAGCATACTCTGTACACGAACAACCTTCGTTAGAAATCATTTTTGTTATGAAAATAAAAAGTTAGAGGGAGATTGTTTACCTTAAAATTGGAATAAAACAAACTACCGACGATGTGCTGTCGTCGGTAGCGGCTAATATCGGCTTCGAGTTTTGGGAAACCAATACTCTTTGATAGAGTACCGATAACCTTTGCTCCGGTCTGATCTCGGATGCAGCCTAGCTTCTCATCATCAACACCTCCGAAGAGAAGTGCCCTTGGCCGATAGCCGCAAGAAATGGCATACTCTTTTAATTCTTCTTTTTCGGCTTTTGATAATTCTTGACCAACCAAGTTTTGAAAATTGAAAATTTCATCTTCCAGTGTTTCTTCGGCAATTTCTTTCTTTTTCTCGGCCTCTGGGGCCGAAGCCTCTTCGGTGGCTCCAGCAGCTTCTTCTGCGGCCATGTCTAGCAGAATTTTATCTATATCAAGAGCCATACTTTCCAAATTAATATCTTCGGCTCTAGTAGCTTCGACATCTGTGGCCTCCGAAGGTGCAGCTTCAGTAGCTGTTGTGCTTTCAATAGCCGGCACCTTCGGAGCTGAAGCCCTTGGTGGTGTTGCTTCAATCACTTCTGTCACAGTAACAATCCTTTGCCTCTTTGGCCTAGGTGCCTTTGTTTTTGTGGGCTCCTTTTCCTTATGAAAAAGCTTCGTCAGATGAAGCCCCAATGGACTTAGTTTGACAGGCAAAGTTTCAGTCACTACCTTTAGGTTTTCCTCTATTTCAGTAGCAGAAGATGTCGCAGAAGTCTTCTCTTCCTCATCAATTGATTTTTGCTTTGGGGTCGAGGCCTTTCTTTTCTTTGAAGCAACTGCTTTTGCCTCAGATTCTTGTTTCTTCTTCTTTGATTGATCTTCGTCGTCTTTATTCAAAGCACTAGCCACTCTTTTTCTTTTTTGCCCTTCGGCACCCTTGTCCAGTCGCTCATAGTCAGGATATTCAAAGCCTACAGCATCCATCACTCGGTTTAGCCTTCATTTCGGACGGGTGCCGAAGGCCGCTGTCATCAATTGATCATCTTTTTTAGAATAATTTCCAAGAATTTCATTGCACATTACTTCGATTGTATCCAACCATTCTTGGCAGGGTACTTTGAAATGTCTCTTGAACTTGTAGTGGTAAGACAACCGAATAAGCTCCCCTTTCTTCTTTTCCCCCTCTAGTTTCGGCATTTCCCACTCCTTCAAAGTTGGAAATACTCTGAAGGCCAAAAATTCCTGCACTAAGTCTCTAGTGCCAATATGATCTGCAATTACTCGAAATTCAGCCAAGGCAATCTGGCTCGGGCTCCCCGGTAACATGTTGCACGGGGGTCTTGTTTCTCCGAAGGTCAGTTCTAACGGACTCTGGACCAATTTATCTTCATCTTCGTCAACTTTGACATAAAACCATTCAGATTTCCATCCTGCTGGCCATTTGCTTCGGTAACTAATAACTGGGAACTTTGTAGTTTTGCGGTAAGCAAAGTTGTAGCAGCCAAAATTTTCATGCAAACCATCTCCCCTAGCCTTGGTTTGGTAGTGCAGTTCGTGTACTCGGCAGAAACCTTCGGCGAATGGTTCCACCCCCTAGCTTCGGAGGGCCCAGATATAAACACTCAGCCTAACGATAGCGTTAGGCGTCAGCTGATGAAGGTAGATCCCATATTTCTTCAACACATTAGCAATCATCTTGTTCAGAGGGAATCTTAAACCAGCTTTGAAAAGACTTTTGAAAACTACCACTTCATTTTTTCTCGGCTTCGGGATAGTTTCTTCTCCACCAAAACGAATCAATTTCTTCTTTGCTTCAGTAAGATAGCCCAGCTTCACCATCTTAGGAAAATCAGCTTCGTAGATGGTGGACTTTCCGAAGTCCAGGTGGCTAGGCTTGCTCGGCACTGCACTGTTGTAATCATCTTCGGAATCAGTTTCTTCAACAGCAGCCCGTTCTGCTTCGGCAGCAGGGATGTCCTCCGGTGTTACCAACCCAGAGCGCTTCATTGCTTCCGAAATAGGAACAGTCTCAGTAGCTTTGGTCTCATCTCCCTCACGATCGATCCGAGCAGTAGAGCGAACTCTGGCCATTTGATTATGACTTGAAATTTTTGGTGTTGACTTTTCTATTTTTTCCGAAGCTCTTACTCTTGTGCCGAAGCAGAATCACAAGCGAAGTTTCGTCTGAGCACGATGATTAAGCTTCGGCTATGACTAAAAATTTGGCAGCAAAACAGTGCAATAGCAATGAATGCCGTGGTAACTTCAAACCTACCTGTCTGTTTATATAGTGCCGCAGGTGGGAAGGTGAATCGGCAAGGTCTCCAGCACCGAACAAACAGTCACCCGCACTTACTGAACGGTGGGCCACAGGGTCCGAGATGGTGAATCGCTGGCGCGCGCGTAATTGGTGCAAGATGGGGCGCGCGCGACGATTATTTTAATCGTTTCTCGCCAACGAGCTCAGGGAAGGTGTTTTTTGGATCTTCGGCGTCCCGAAGCCTAGAAGACTTTTTCAGGGATCAAGCTCGTTACGAAAAACGATCTAGCACCGCGAAGGGGCTACTGTTGGGGGTATGCTTCGTAGCCGAAGATCCTAAAAAGAACACCTTCGAAGGGTCTTCTCAGAAGCAAGCGCCGAAGCTATTATCTATAAAGCTTCGGCACAAAGACAAATCTCAAGATGAAGGGTCAAACCGACTTAAAGATGAATTGACTTAAAGACCCATGATGTTTTGTGTCATTATTGTAGTCGATTGTAAAGGACATAAATGTAATTTTGGGCAGGTTGCATCCTGTGCCTATAAATAGGTGAACAGTATCCCGACACTATTCACGCAATCTGGTAATCACTGGCACGTTGCGTTTAAATCATTGCTTCCCGTCAAGGCGAAGGTATAAATGTGCCCAAATAACATGTTTTAATACTTATATACTCATATAATAAAACATGTGAATATATTTTATACTTTATATTTCGTTTCTCATTGTTTGTTATTTTACAAATATGATTACGAAGGTAAAATCTTTGTGATATTTTTACTCATGCCCTTCATCTGAAGCTCATTAAATCCTCGGGCAGATAATGCTTCAGCGGACGAAGGGCATTTATACTTAACATCTTTGTGTTGCCTTGTTCTTAATTCATAGCATTTGATAACAAGTCCCCAACACCGAGAATGGTGTTCACGGGGTGATCTCGTTGGATTGCTTGGTGGACTCTTGGGTGTGGCGGCCTTTGATCTTGTTCATCTTCCTTGTCTTGATCATTGGCATCTCCCCCTTGATCATTGTCCTCCTCTTAAGGTGGCTCATATTCTTGATCTTCATTTTCATCATCTTGAGCTTGATCCTTATCTTGGGTTGGTGGAGATGCTTGCATGGAGGAAGATGGTTGATCTTGTGCTTGTGGAGGCTCTTTGGATTCCTTAGGACACACATCCCCAATGAACATGTTCCTTAGCGCGACGCATGGAGCCTCTTCATCATCTAGCTCATCAAGATCAACTTGCTCTACTTGATAGCCATTAGTCTCATCAAACACAATGTCACAAGAAACTTCAACTAGTCCAGTGGACTTGTTAAAGACTCTATATGCCCTTGTGTTTGAATCATAACCAAGTAAAAAGCCTTCTACAGCCTAAGGAGCAAATTTAGATTTTCTACCTCTTTTAACAAGAATAAAGCATTTGCTACCAAAGACTCTAAAATATGAAACATTGGGATTTTTACCGGTGAGGATCCGGTGAAGGTAGAGACGGTTGATGGCGTAGCAAGCAGTGTTGATTGCTTCTGCCCAAAACCGATCCGAAGTCTTGTACTCATCAAGCATGGTCCTCGCCATGTCAAGTAGAGTTCTATTCTTCCTCTCCACTACACCATTTTGTTGTGGGGTGTAGGGAGAAGAGAACTCATGCTTGATGCCCTCATCCTCAAGGAAGCCTTCTATTTGTGAGTTCCTGAACTCCGTCCCGTTGTCGCTTCTAATCTTCTTGATCCTTAAGCCGAACTCATTTTGAGCACGTCTCAAGGATCCCTTTAAGGTCTCTTAGGTTTGTGATTTTTTCTGCAAAAAGAACACCCAAGTGAAGTGAGAATAATCATCCACAATAACAAGACAATACTTACTCCCGCCGATGCTTATGTAAGCTATCGGGCCGAATAGGTCCATGTGGAGTAGCTCAAGCGGCCTGTCAGTTGTCATGATGTTCTTGTGTGGATGATGAACACCAACTTGCTTCCCTGCTTGACATGCGCTACAAATCCTGTCTTTCTCAAAATGAACATTTGTTAGTCCCAAAATGTGTTCTCCCTTTAGAAGCTTGTGAAGATTCTTCATTCCAATGTGGGCTAGTCAGCGGTGCCAGAGCCAACCCATGTTAGTCTTAACAATTAAGCAAGTGTCGAGTTCAGCTCTATAAAAATCAACTAGGTATAGCTGACCCTCTAACACTCCCTTAAATGCTACTGAATCATCACTTCTTCTAAAGACAGTAACACCTATATCCGTAAAAAGACAATTGTAGCCCATTTTACATAATTGAGAAACTGAAAGCAAGTTATAATCTAAAGAATCTACAAGAAAAACATTGGAAATAGAATGGTCAGGTGATATAGCAATTTTACCCAATCCTTTGACCAAACCTTGATTTCCATCCCCGCATGTGATAGCTCTTTGGGGATCTTGGTTTTTCTCATAGGAGGAGAACATCCTTTTCTCCCCTGTCATGTGGTTTGTGCACCCGCTATCGATGATCCAACTTGAGCCCCCGGATGCGTATACCTACAAAACAAATTTAGGCCTTGTTCTTAGGTACCCAAACGGTCTTGGGTCCTTTTACATTAGAAACAAGCACCTTGGGTACCCAAACACAAGTCTTGGAGCCCTTGTGTTTGCCCCCAACATATTTGACAACTACCTTGCCTGATTTGTTAGTAAGCACATATGAAGCATCAAAAGTCTTAAATGAAATGTTATGATCATTTGATGCAATAGGAGTCTTCTTCTTAGGCATTTTAACATGTGTAGAACGCCTAGTGCTAGAAGCCTCATTCTTATAAATAAAAGCATGGTGAGAAACAGAATGAGTCTTCTTAGCATGAATTCTCCTAATCTTATCCTCAGGATAACCAGCAGGGTATAAAATGTAGCCCTCGTTATCCTGAGGCATGAGAGCTTTGCCCTTAACAAAATTAGACAATCTTTTAGGAGAAGCATTAAGCTTGATATTGTCTCCGTGTTGGAAGCCAATGCCATCCTTAATGCTAGGGCGTCTCCCACTATAGAGCATGCTTCTAGCAAATTTAAATTTCTCATTTTCCAAGTCATGCTCATTGATTTTTGTGACACCCCAGTGTCACCTAGGGTTTCTCTCAAATGCCAAACCAAGAACCATTATTTTATGTGAACCAAAGTAAGCATGAGCATCAAATTAACTTAAGTAATAAAGAATTCACCAAGTATATACTTAAAAGTGTCATGATCAAAACAATTGAGTCTTTTAAAAAGGTAAGAATGTGCAACCCTAATAAAAACCCTAAGTAAGCCCCATGAGCAAAATTAAAGAAAATAAGGAAAAGGGTATGAAAAATTTGAAATTGTGACTTGAGCCAATTATAAAAATTGAAGTATATTTAATAAGCAACAAGAAAGGTTGAGAAAGCTTGGCCAAAATAACTCAAATCAAACCCCAAATCAAGCTTCTCATGTGGGGACTTAATGGGAATTCTGAATTTCAGAATTCTGAAAATCAGACCTTGAGCCAAAGATCAGGGATGTTCACCTTGATCCCTAACTCGAATCCTAATGGCCCCATTAACAAAATTGTGTCTAACTAACCCCTCTGTCGTGTGCCAGAAGATGACATTGGGAAGCGAGCCCTAGACACGACAAAACCCTGGATTTGCCTCGGGTTTGAGCAGGGAGACAGACCGGATTTCCTGGCTCCATATCTTTGCAACCAGTAGGCAAAATCCTATGACCCCCACACAAGATCGGTAGCTTGTAGGGAGGAGAAGAGGTTTTGTGCACTGACCAAGGCGAGAGCAGGCTCGGATGAGCGACCACACGCGCCAGAACTTGGGCAGAACGCACGGGCACACGTGTTCGACCCTGGTCGGCACGCCAGAGCTCGCCCAACCCGCGCGCGCGCTCGCCCCGGCGTCCGGTCAAGTCCGCCGCGCGCCCTTGCCCTCGGCCGTGCCCGCCCGCGCCTATAAAGCCTCCCCGGGCGCGCCTCACTTCGCCCCGCACTCACCTTCACCGGCCAGCCCCCTCTCCTTAGCTCCGGCGAGCTTAATTCCGCCCGCCATCGCCGCCAAAGCTTCGGCCACCGTGGCCAGCCCACTCCAGCCACCCTCGAGTCGAGCCAGTGCTTCGGCTAGCTCCGCCAGTAGCCTGTGAAGCTTCCCAAGCCCTCGGACCCGGCCAGACTTCACCAGAGGCCCGAGATCAACCTCACCGGACTTCGGTCTTCCGCCGCCGCGCGTGGACCGAGCTATCCAGTGAGTCTCCAACCAATTCCTTGCGCCCATATCTTCTCTGGCATCCCATGAACCTCTCTGACCCGTCCAATTGTTCTATCTCGCCGTGACCAGGCCGGACTCCTCGCCGCCGACGAGCATCCCCGACTGCGTGCGTGGACCGACCGACTCCGGCCATCTCCGACGGCGACCCGCACACCGTTGTGACCCCCGAGACCTCCCCTACGTCCTCGACCACTTCACCGGAGCAATCTCGCCGCCGGTAAGCCCCTCCGCCCTTTCTTTCGCCGCGGTCACTGTTTGAGTTAGACGAAGGACCTCGGGTTAGGATTTGTAGAACCCGAGGGGTTTTCTGTAACGTCAGTGACTCATGTGAATAGTAGCCTAAGGACTGATCCGCGAAGAAAACTTAGAAAACCCGCCAGGGACCCCAGTGCAAAGTGGATTTCCATTTAATCAATTCTGTTAATCGTTTTAAAATGACCAAAGAACTTAGAAAACCCATAACTTGATGAATTTTTAATAAAAAAGTTGTCAAACTAATTTTGCTAGCTCCTGAATATTATGAACTATCATTTAAAAATGATAAACTCTATGCTTTCTGTTCTGAATTTTTGAGTTAAAAATTAAAAACAGAAACCCACCAAACCTTGTTTAATTAAGGAAAATTAGTTTTTCTTCTGTGCTGAACTTAAGAAAATTTGTAGATGTTCAAACCTCATTTAGACACTGTTTAAAAATAGTAGGAACCCCAGCATTGGAAAATATGATGTAGATATTCCATTAAAGCTATTTTGCCCAAAACTTAGGAAAAATCAGAAAGGCATTAGAAACTAATGATTAGTAATTAAAATTATTTTTCCTAGTTTACCTATGTAACAAAGAACCTAGGAAAAATACAGAGACCATTAGTTCAGACCAGTTTTAAATTAAAATGCTTTATTTAGTCTTATTTGGACTGAAAATCAATTATTAGAGTTACAAAACTATAACCAAAATGAGTAATAAAAATCCAGTGGACTTACAACCACCAGAGCCCCACTACAAAAATAAAGGACACCTCAGCCCAACATTTTAAGTAAGGAAAATAAATATATAATGCTAATGAGGTATTTTCTGTGGCAGAACCTCCCAAGTTATTAGACCCACATGCACCTGTCCTTGTCTCAAAGACCTCGGACGGCTATGCATGTGCACCAGATAACTTAACAGGATCCGTCCGATTGCCCCAAGGACATCGGATAAACCACTTACAACCAGAATCGCGGGATTAAGTAACACAAATCACACACACCAATATTGTTACAGCGGAAATCTTACTACCAAATTTTACAGGTTACAAAAATTTTACATTAGTTTATCGGAGTGATTACAAAAATATAAGTTTGAAATATATGCTAGCTCAAGGGATCATCCTCAATAAGAAGTATAGAAGGGTTACTTAGACTTATAAGAAGGCCGAGCCCACCGGCACTTAACACCATCAACAACAGCACAAAGTTAGAACCTGAAAAACAACAGGGAATAAAACCCTGAGTATGGAATTACTCAGCAAGTCTTACCCGACTAAGAAAAAGACTCTCAAGGGTATGCTGGATAAATAGGAATCAAGGAGAGGCTTTAGCAAGAATCAACTTAGATACTTTTGCAGAAATAACTTACTAAAGTGAATCCTTACTTTCAATGTTTTAACGCCAGATTAAATATTAATAGACTCTGTTTGCATCTAGTCTAATTTCACCATCTCATCAATACAACATCATTTTTATTCATGAGGTTCACATCCTGACTTAGGTTGTAGAAAAGTGACCAAGTCTTCATAACCGCGAAGGTACGGCGATCCGAATCGATTATACTCAGCTGAGGATCTCCAATCACACGACATATGTAGCACTTAACCCTTGCATATGTCAACCCGCCACCGGGGTTCTTAAGACCAGATCAGGTTCACGCAAACCGAGAGCACAGATACACCACCGTCCAGCCTCTTGCCACGGAGGGTACACGCTACTCTCGCCACCGCTCCACGCCCATTTCGTGTTATCTTATTCTGGCCTTAGTCTGCCCGAGGCAAGGCTTACCCATGACGAGGCATGTGACCAGTTAAAGGGTCCTCGGTCAGCACGCCTACATACGCATTAATCCTTAACCAACCTGGGTAGAACATCACCTGTTCCTAACCCAAGTCTCAATTTAAGTATTTCCATCCTTAGGATTGTGTCTGTTCCTTAGGATGAAAGAGCATCACAGGGAACTTTACAGTAAGATCCCACTATTGCTCCAAATGAAAATATCCTTGCAGGTAGAAGCCATCCTCTCCCGGGTTAGACTGAGGACAACCTCTATCCACAAGATCTAAGCAAGGCTAAGCATTTTTGTAAATCATAATTTTGATACTTCACAGAAGTATCTATAAAGGTATGGATATCAAGGAAAGCAATGCATCAAAGGGTTCCAAGCAACTCCTATGAACCTAATGCACATTTCACTAGACTTAAAGTGTGCGAAAAGTATTTAAAAACACAAGGAAAGGGGTTGCATGCACCGGGGCTTGCCTGGAATAAACACTATGTTAGTGTTTGTTAGATGACGTCCGCTTGACGAGTATCCCTCAACCGAACATTCGCTTGATTTAACCATCTTCAGGTTGGTCCATCAGCTTGACCATGCGGAGTAGTCCACGCTTGGGGTCGACTTGACTCAAGCTCTCCGCATCTCGTGGTTAATCAACGTACCTAAATGATTTGCATAATGCACATGAATGCATATAAACAACAATATCACAAACCTAAATAAGGCTACACGACGGTGAATTAAACACCTAGCGCCGAGGCGTAGTACAATTTTATACGGAAACACTAGTTATTAATATATGACTACGCGCAATAATTACGCTTTTCGAACCTAACGCAAACATCACGAACATCAAACTATACACAAGAAATACAATTAGCCTAATCACACTTATCAGTTAATTAATTAAATTCTGAACTAATCCCTTGCCTTATAAATTATACTACATCTTTGTAGGTGATTAAAATATTTTATCATCACACATGCCTATCAAAATTCTACTCGGTCTACTAATTCAGCTAAGTGACCGGAATAGCGACATAACTCGCTATAACTGAATCTGGCTCGATACTCGCAAAAACCGCGAAGTCGACGAGAGTTTCGTGACTCACGCAATTTATCGAGCACCATAATGAGCATCGCACTAGCACATTAATTTATTTATCGATCGAACTATTCTGAATAATTTATCAGCTTACCGTTTCCACAGCTGACATAAATCCACGAGATCGGTAGCGCTTTTCCGATTCAGGCAATTTGTCGAGCGCTTAGGGAATATCGCGCTGCTAACTTCGTCTTCACCCGATTCTTGAGATTGCTTGATGACACACGGATTGACGACGACCTTCGATTGTAGTCTTGAGCGAGCTGGTGAGGTGGGGTTGAGCAGGAGATGACAGGTACTGGACTGTGAATGACATAACGACGAGCTGGGACAGGATCCGAGCTAATAGGCACAATATGGAATAGTGACCAGCACGACGGACGAACTAAGTCGTGGCGAGGTCGACGACGAGATAGGGATTTTAAAGCCGAGCGAGCCGAGAGGGCACGCTGGCGAGCAGGAAACAGGACGCGCGGCGAGCCTCGACCAGAAAACTCGAGAGAACCTCACGCGCGCAATAGAGGAGCTCGACGACGACTGGTTAAAGGGAGCTTGACACGCGCAGCAGGAACGAGCAGCAGGCGCCGAGCTGAGGAACAACGGCGAGGTCGCGGCCAAGCCGGGCGAGGAACACGCGACCAGCACCAAGGGCGATTCACCTGCGCAGGGGCGAGCTGCGCGCGACAGTAGAGCTGGAGCAGGGAACGTAGGAAGTGGAGGCGAGCTGGACTGCTGGCCAGTGACTCACGGTACGGCGAGCAAGAGCACAGAGAAAGGGAAAGCGCAGGGCCGAGCAGTGAGCCGGCGCGCGCCAGGGAAGAACAACGCTTGCGCGGGAGCCTGGCAAGGGCACGGCAGAGAGCTTCGACGGCGGCCATGGAGGGGCTCCGAGCTGTGGTCGAGAAACGGGAGTGCGACACCAGGAAGTTTCACGGCGCTCGAGCTGGAGGAGGAAGGAGAGCGGGTGGGCTGGGCGCTGGCTAAGGGAGAAGGAGCTCCGGCCGGCTGGAAGTTGGAGGCGGGCTGGGGCAGAGAGGAGCGGCCGGCGCTGGAGAAGATGGGCGCTGAACAGGGAACCTGCGTGCAGCACATGGAGGAAGCGGAAGGAGCAGAGGCCGGATGAGCTCGGAGAGGAGTTCGGATGGAGATAAAATAGCAGTGTTCAGCGGTGAGATTTTTTCGAGCGGCGTGATTTTTCTAGGAAGCCGATGAAGCCAGTACGGTTAGCGGCAAAAAAAATCTGACGACACCGTGAATTATCAGAGGAGAGGGGATAAGAAGAGGCATCCAGTGGAAAAAATCTTCAGGAGATGGACACCAGCGCGCGGCGGTGGAAAAAATCAGACGCTCGCTAGGCATCGAGCTGGGCGATGGAAGAGTCTGGCGCGTACGATGGCTGGGCTGGATGCCGACGTGAAGAGATTTTTTTTGTGCTGGAGATCGAGCGTGGATGGATTAGGCCAGAGAAAAGACACGTTGAGGAGTAATGTGACGTGAAGAATAATCCTGCTTCATGAACGGTGGGTTAAAGAATAAGAAAAAGGAGGATTTATCCACATTTTCGTTTTTTTACCAACTATATATACACGTATATATATTGCCCATACTGTAACGTTTATTACCTCTAATGATTCTTATCTAAGACACTAAATGAGAGCTTGATTCAACTTGAGTATGCGTCACCAAAATTTTTGAATTATCGATTCAGACTTAAATTTAAATCCAGATTAAATCAAATTTGTGTTGATCCAAATTAATGATAGACGAAGGTAATTAGGACATAGAGACCATTATCCTCACCGATAATTCTTACTTACATCCATACTCTGTGTTTGATTTAATTGAAACCAAATAAATCTCATCTGCTAATATACACTTGACTTCGTCGCCAAAACAGCGTGCTGAAGGATAAATTGGATCATAACCTCGCGCACGATTTTACTCGGACGATGCACGATTTGGATTATTTTACCCCAAACATTTTAGTCGTCGAGTTCAAACTAATTTGCTCGGGATAAAATCGTCCGAGTGGGTCGGGCTTTCGAATTCGTATTCGCGCGAGCGATGAATTTTAAATAATCACCGGACGCACCGATTTTCGGAACGACGATGTTCCGAACATCACGAGAATTTAGGAAGAGCCCGGATAAAATAAAAACGATGTCGAACTTGCGACAGACAAAACAGATGCGATATAAAAATCGCGATAGACGAAGATAATTAAAAATTAATATCTGCTTTATCCACTGATCTTACATGCTTAAATCCATACTCATTGTCGAGCAGAATATAAACACCAGGGGTGTTACAACCCTCCCCCCTTAAAAGAATCTCGTCCCGAGATTCGGAGCGAAAGAGTTCTAAAAGTAGAGAAGCATGTAACCCATGTCCATATTAGCAATAATCATAAGACAGCTCCAAGCAAAGATGAGTGTCTTAGGATGTCGTTTCTCTAGTGGACATATCATATATCGCCTTAGGCTAATTTAGAAATGTCCAACAATAGAGACGATGTCTACCAGAAGAACACATATGGTTCCATGTGTGCAGTTTGCTTTTTTTTGATGACACTGCACTATCTGAGTCTGTTGAGCGAGCGGCAAATACGCGATTTTACCCAAACAGAATCAGATGCAACCTCTTGTGGGTAAAACTCATAGAAAGAGGTTTACCAACCAGTGGTCACGGTTAGTTCATAGCACACGAGACGGGTGTAAATGTCGAATAACATCACAGTTAACTCGTGTTAGCCAGGGAATCCAAGTCCACGAAAGGTGATATAGATTCAAGAAAATCACCCGTGGAGGGATCTTTAGATGCGGACTTTGCAACCAGTCCATTTTATCCAGCACTAGTCATGGATCGGCATAATCACACACGCAGGAAAAGCACGCGTGAGGCGGTCGAGGCGCGACTAGAGCGATAATTAGATGGTTACTGGTCGACTTAATTTGATTTTGGTAAGTACTTTCTTAGGATGGGTTGAACCAAAGTGAGTTTAGACAACTCGACAAAATGATCTCTAAACTCAACCTTTGATCACAATGCAGTTACAAGTTAGTAAAACCAACTTGTTGAACTACTTTTGACATTGAGCAAGTCCTCTCAGTACCATCAGTAAGCCAAGGGTTGAGGGTTCACATTTACTAGCAAAAGATCATACATTTGGGTAGAAATCCATTTGGTCAGGTTGTTCATCCGTTTCTTCATGCGAGATGAACTGACTTGGTTAGGGAATACATGGATTAATTAAGGGAGCGAATGAACAAACTCCTGCATCTCAGCTGTAGGGAAAATCAATCTCCATTTTAGAGCTAATCAGCTATCTTCCAACACTAAAAAGCTCCAAGGTTTCACCTTCACACAAAGGATGTAAAGGGAACTTGTATAAGTAATCACTATCAAGATCAAAGAAAAGAGACCACACACGAAAGTGGTATGCCCTTTTGATCCAATAAAGATGATAGATGTTGCTTGATCACTTTGACAAACAACACATAAATTATTTCAAGGAAGTAGTTTACGGAAGATAACATATCAGTGTAGTTCCACAATGGATCATGACTAGAGACCTCGATACCAGCATGCGCCAAGAAGCATAACCTTGCGTGTACATTCACAAGGGGCTCTCAGTTTCGCTGCGGCACCATAAGTCATTAATCGTGACACCATTACCGAACTGGCACCAATAATGAATCTCACATGGTAAGAACAATTTGTGCCAAGATAACACATTGATATAGTCTCATAATGGATTATAACTACTAACCGTGATACCAGCGCGTGCTGAGTAGCGCAACCATGTGTATGTATCCACAGGAGGCCCTCGGTTTCGTCGCGGCACCATCAGTTTTAGTCACAACACCATTATCAGACGTAACCAATAACAAATCTCGCACGACACAAATAGACTGAGTCTGGATGACAATATTCAAAAGAGACTCCACCTGTAAGAATGGTTACAAGTAGAGAGCTAAATAGATTATGGCCCGATGAAATGAATACGACATGGCCATAACCTAAACTGGGTGGTGAGGGAGTACGATGGGAGACTGATACTTCAGCCCCAAGCATATTTCTATGACCATCGCAGAGATCACAAGGTCAAGGATTAGTATGTGATTAGATACTAAGGGAAAATAATCATAAGATTAAGTTGGTATGCCTTTGATAGATATGAGGGAACCAAAGGCATCAAACTCAAAAAAAAATGATCGGACAAGTCTTCCCTAGATTAGGTTGATAAGGCGACAAGGCAATCCTCAAGGAGAGTCCAAATACAATAGAGACCTCAATCTACATCAACTGAACAAGAGAATGGTTCTAGAAGGAGACATGGCTTGAGATCCTTGTTTTAAGTTTGGGTACACTTTATGTCCAATGAAAAAGTTATCTAAGCATTTATTTTTTTATGTGTTTGGTCATGGAGTGATGACGGAAAAATCAACTTTGGGTCATGGCTCACTAGACAAGAACATAGCCTAGTTTTGGGTCATACCAACAAATTATCAACCTTCTATCGGCACATCAAGTACAAGGGCAAACACCATATAAGACCTGAATAGGTTACCTAAAGAATGGAGGACACCTATTTCATCGAAGTTCATAATTCAGCATTACACCATATTATCTACAATCAATGGTTACTAGAATAAAGATGAGAGAAGCATCTTGGGTGTATAGGTGACAAACATGATGCAACAATCAGGATGCATGCTCGTCCTACACGTCCTCACTGATTTTGCCAACCAAATGTGGCAATAACGTTCTATATCGGTGGCATTCTTACGACTCTCACGGTATTTTTCTAGTCGTCAGCTACACATACGTTTTCGAGGTTAGTGTACCTACAGAAAAATCCATCACAGCCCAGTTTCCAATGATGCAGTTCACACATGACAGTTTATCACAGTTTATACTCCATATATTGCTATATGGAGGCCAGCTCTTCATTAAGCGCCGAGCCACGCATAGGCGCTGTTGCCACACTTTAACCATAGGGCAACTCATTATGGTAACTCACCTTCTTACCTGAGCGTAGGTGCGTTGTTACAAGTACATTACACTTCTCAGTATTCCCATGTCTGTATGCCCATACACATCCATGGGGTACTGAATTCCCAGAAAAGTAATTACTCCACATCGCAGCTTTCATATATACAAATATAGAACATGTATATAATCAAGCGCCACAATTAAGCATTCCCCTAGACCGACGGTTGTTCGGTCATGCTCTCACAACTCATCTTACCTTGGGCGTCGATCCATTCCAAACGGAATGGTTTTCAAAAATAACAATACACATGTATGCAATACCCACCCGGTTGTGGGTTAGTGGTTTTCAACTAAGCCACCTAATAGTCCTTAGTTTAGGGCTTAACAGAGGATGTCGCTAGCATTATAGTTTTTCAAAACTATTTTTCAAAGCCAAACAATATGTTTAGTTGAAAATAGGTTTTTCGAAACCAAAACTTTTGTTTTGAAAATATGTATGTGATTGTATATACTTAATCCAGCTCCAATACCAGCTGTGGCAGAACCTCCCAAGTTATTAGACCCACATGCACCTGTCCTTGTCTCAAAGACCTCAGACGGCTATGCATGTGCACCAGATAACTTAATAGGATCCGTCCGATTGCCCCAAGGACATCGGATAAACCACTTACAACCAGAATCGCGGGATTAAGTAACACAAATCACACACACCAATATTGTTACAGCGGAAATCTTACTACCAAATTTTACAGGTTACAAAAATTTTACATTAGTTTATCGGAGTGATTACAAAAATATAAGTTTGAAATATATGCTAGCTCAAGGGATCATCCTCAATAAGAAGTATAGAAGGGTTACTTAGACTTATAAGAAGGCCGAGCCCACCGGCACTTAACACCATCAACAACAGCACAAAGTTAGAACCTGAAAAACAACAGGGAATAAAACCCTGAGTATGGAATTACTCAGCAAGTCTTACCCGACTAAGGAAAAGACTCTCAAGGGTATGCTGGATAAATAGGAATCAAGGAGAGGCTTTAGCAAGAATCAACTTAGATACTTTTGCAGAAATAGCTTACTAAAGTGAATCCTTACTTTCAATGTTTTAACGCCAGATTAAATATTAATAGACTCTGTTTGCATCTAGTCTAATTTCACCATCTCATCAATACAACATCATTTTTATTCATGAGGTTCACATCCTGACTTAGGTTGTAGAAAAGTGACCAAGTCTTCATAACCGCGAAGGTACGGCGATCCGAATCGATTATACTCAGCTGAGGATCTCCAATCACACGACATATGTAGCACTTAACCCATGCATATGTCAACCCGCCACCGGGGTTCTTAAGACCAGATCAGGTTCACGCAAACCGAGAGCACAGATACACCACCGTCCAGCCTCTTGCCACGGAGGGTACACGCTACTCTCGCCACCGCTCCACGCCCATTTCGTGTTATCTTATTCTGGCCTTAGTCTGCCTGAGGCAAGGCTTACCATGACGAGGCATGTGACCAGTTAAAGGGTCCTCGGTCAGCACGCCTACATACGCATTAATCCTTAACCAACCTGGGTAGAACATCACCTGTTCCTAACCCAAGTCTCAATTTAAGTATTTCCATCCTTAGGATTGTGTCTGTTCCTTAGGATGAAAGAGCATCACAGGGAACTTTACAGTAAGATCCCACTATTGCTCCAAATGAAAATATCCTTGCAGGTAGAAGCCATCCTCTCCCGGGTTAGACTGAGGACAACCTCTATCCACAAGATCTAAGCAAGGCTAAGCATTTTTGTAAATCATAATTTTGATACTTCACAGAAGTATCTATAAAGGTATGGATATCAAGGAAAGCAATGCATCAAAGGGTTCCAAGCAACTCCTATGAACCTAATGCACATTTCACTAGACTTAAAGTGTGCGAAAAGTATTTAAAAACACAAGGAAAGGGGTTGCATGCACCGGGGCTTGCCTGGAATAAACACTATGTTAGTGTTTGTTAGATGACGTCCGCTTGACGAGTATCCCTCAACCGAACATTCGCTTGATTTAACCATCTTCAGGTTGGTCCATCAGCTTGACCATGCGGAGTAGTCCACGCTAGGGGTCGACTTGACTCAAGCTCTCCGCATCTCGTGGTTAATCAACGTACCTAAATGATTTGCATAATGCACATGAATGCATATAAACAACAATATCACAAACCTAAATAAGGCTACACGACGGTGAATTAAACACCTAGCGCCGAGGCGTTGTATAATTTTATACGGAAACACTAGTTATTAATATATGACTACGCGCAATAATTACGCTTCTCGAACCTAACGCAAACATCACGAACATCAAACTATACACAAGAAATACAATTAGCCTAATCACACTTATCAGTTAATTAATTAAATTCTGAACTAATCCCTTGCCTTATAAATTACACTACATCTTTGTAGGTGATTAAAATATTTTATCATCACACATGCCTATCAAAATTCTACTCGGTCCACTAATTCAGCTAAGTGACCGGAATAGCGACATAACTCGCTATAACTGAATCTGGCTCGATACTCGCAAAAACCGCGAAGTCGACGAGAGTTTCGTGACTCACGCAATTTATCGAGCACCATAATGAGCATCGCACTAGCACATTAATTTATTTATCGATCGAACTATTCTGAATAATTTATCAGCTTACCGTTTCCACAGCTGACATGAATCCACGAGATCGGTAGCGCTTTTCCGATTCAGGCAATTTGTCGAGCGCTTAGGGAATATCGCGCTGCTAACTTCGTCTTCACCCGATTCTTGAGATTGCTTGATGACACACGGATTGACGACGACCTTCGATTGTAGTCTTGAGCGAGCTGGTGAGGTGGGGTTGAGCAGGAGATGACGGGTTTGACGACTGGACTGTGAATGACACAACGACGAGCTGGGACAGGATCCGAGCTAATAGGCACAATATGAAATAGTGACCAGCACGACGGACGAACTAAGTCGTGGCGAGGTCGACGACGAGATAGGAATTTTAAAGCCGAGCGAGCCGAGAGGGCACGCTGGCGAGCAGGAAACAGGACGCGTGGCGAGACTCGACCAGAAAACTCGAGAGAACCTCACGCGCGCAATAGAGGAGCTCGACGACGACCGGTTAAAGGGAGCTTGACACGCGCAGCAGGAACGAGCAGCAGGCGCCGAGCTGAGGAACAACGGCGAGGTCGCGACCAAGCCGGGCGAGGAACACGCGACCAGCACCAAGGGCGATTCACCTGCGCAGGGGCGAGCTGCGCGCGACAGTAGAGCTGAAGCAGGGAACGTAGGAAGTGGAGGCGAGCTGGACTGCTGGCCAGTGACTCACGGCACGGCGAGCACGAGCACAGAGAAAGGGAAAGCGCAGAGCCGAGCAGTGAGCCGGCGCGCGCCAGGGAAGAACAACGCTTGCGCGGGAGCCTGGCAAGGGCACGGCAGAGAGCTTCGACGGCGACCATGGAGGGGCTCCGAGCTGTGGTCGAGAAACGGGAGCGCGACACCAGGAAGTTTCACGGCGCCGGAGCTGGAGGAGGAAGGAGAGCGGGTGGGCTGGGCGCTGGCTAAGGGAGAAGGAGCTCCGGCCGGCTGGAAGTTGGAGGCGGGCTGGGGCAGAGAGGAGCGGCCGGCGCTGGAGAAGATGGGCGCTGAACAGGGAACCTGCGTGCAGCACATGGAGGAAGCGGAAGGAGCAGAGGCCGGATGAGCTCGGAGAGGAGTTCGGCTGGCAGTGTTCAGCGGTGAGATTTTTCCGAGCGGCGTGATTTTTCTAGGAAGCCGATGAAGCCAGTACGGTTAGCGGCAAAAAAAATCTGACGACACCGTGAATTATCAGAGGAGAGGGGATAAGAAGAGGCATCCGGTGGAAAAAATCTTCAGGAGATGGACACCAGCGCGCGGCGGTGGAAAAAATCAGACGCTCGCTGGGCATCGAGCTGGGCGATGGAAGAGTCTGGCGCGTACGATGGCTGGGCTGGATGCCGACGTGAAGAGATTTTTTTGTGCTGGAGATCGAGCGTGGATGGATTAGGCCAGAGAAAAGACACGTTGAGGAGTAATGTGACGTGAAGAATAATCCTGCTTCATGAACGGTGGGTTAAAGGATAAGAAAAAGGAGGATTTATCCACATTTTCGTTTTTTTTACCAACTATATATACACGTATATATATTGCCCATAATGTAACGTTTATTACCTCTAATGATTCTTATCTAAGACACTAAATGAGAGCTTGATTCAACTTGAGTATGCGTCACCAAAATTTTTGAATTATCGATTCAGACTTAAATTTAAATCCAGATTAAATCAAATTTGTGTTGATCCAAATTAATGATAGACGAAGGTAATTAGGACATAGAGACCATTATCCTCACCGATAATTCTTACTTACATCCATACTCTGTGTTTGATTTAATTGAAACCAAATAAATCTCATCTGCTAATATACACTTGACTTCGTCGCCAAAACAACGTGCTGAAGGATAAATTGGATCATAACCTCGCGCACGATTTCACTCGGACGATGCACGATTTGGATTATTTTACCCCAAACATTTTAGTCGTCGAGTTCAAACTAATTTGCTCGGGATAAAATCGTCCGAGTGGGTCGGGCTTTCGAATTTGTATTCGCGCGAGCGATGAATTTTAAATAATCACCGGACGCACCGATTTTCGGAACGACGATGTTCCGAACATCACGAGAATTTAGGAAGAGCCCGGATAAAATAAAAACGATGTCGAACTTGCGACAGACAAAACAGATGCGATATAAAAATCGCGATAGACGAAGATAATTGAAAATTAATATCTGTTTTATCCACTGATCTTACATGCTTAAATCCATACTCATTGTCGAGCAGAATATAAACACCAGGGGTGTTACATTTTCCAAATAAATCATAAACAACCCCTAATAATGTGATAATGGGCAACCAAAAATTTGCTAAGTCCATAATGAGATAAACCACCAGAGAAAAATGCAAACCCATGAAAAAGGAGCAAACTCATACCTATTGCTAATGATTTAAGAGAAAGGCCACTTAATTCAAATAATGCATACCACCCCTTCCCTTAAGCAAAAAGATGCCAAACTTCAGAATGATTGCTCTTGCACAAAATAATAACCAAGAAAAATAAGAACTCTGTTGTTTGATATTTTTCAAATATAGTGGTAGTAGAAAGCACCCACTTGGCTAGAAACTTGAGAAAACCATAGAAAAATAATTAAAAGGTATTAATGACTAGAAATTTGTATCAAGTCATGTTATAACACCTATAAGCCAGCAAAAATAAGTTTTAGAGAATTACCCACTGATTAATAATAGTTGTAGTTCAAAGCACCCCTTCTGCCCTAAAATTTGGTAATTTTGTCCAGAGAAAACCATTCACTTTCTGACCCCCAAATTTTGAGACAGAGAAACATACACCAGTACCCAGCCACTGTAAGTTTTGCAGAATTTGTAGAATTTTATAAAAGCAACTTATAGTTCAAACCTACTCCAAAACCTTAAGAGAATAAAAGAAAAGGAAAGAAGGAATAAACCTCACCCCAATAAGACTAACTTGAGAACTTATCAATTCTCCCTAAAACTTAAAAAGAATTCAGTGGAACCCCCAAAAATAAACCTACCACTTACCTTAGCTAAGTTTAACCCAACTTACCAAGCATACCACTAAGGGTCTTACATAAGTAATGTTTAACTTTATCTAACTCAAGTAGATCATACACCGTAAAAAGTTGTAATTTCTAAAAGCACATATCATATCATGCATATATCTTACGCATTGCATTTATTAGATTGTAATCTTGCCAACGGAGAGTACGTGCTCATCCCCGAGCAAGGACCTGTCCAAGAGGAGGACCAGGAGCAGGCTTCAGAGGCTGCTATTGAGGATCTCCCCGCAGCCCCAGCAATTGAAGGCAAGCCCCGGTTTTATGCATAACCGTATTACTATATGCTACTTTACTACACTTAATGCTTGTAGGATTGTAATGTGCACTTAAGTGTAGGAGTTGCTTGAAATCTCTAGTTGCATGAACTTAGGACTCCTTTTTGAGATGAATACTAGTATGCTAGGTCGAGTAGCTGCTTGCTAATCAGGATCTCGGTAGAAGTCGAGTGATTTTTCTAGCACTCGCGCGAGGTCAGGAATTGATTGTATTCATCTTGATAACGGGATATATGTTAGTCTATGGACTTGGATCCAGGGAGGATGCCTTGTCTATGAGACGGGAAAAAGAATTAAGGATTAATGTGTGGATACCTGAGTCAAGCTTTTGAACGTACTAAGCACATGCCGGGAAAAATGGTAACCGGTAAACCTAGTACCTGATTGAAGCCGGGCGCGGACTTTATCCCTCATGCGACCTGAGACTGGGTCTCCCATGCTAGCTATGGTGGGTACAAGTGCGGTCACTGCACGGCGGCAGCCGGGGTCAGTGGAGCATTATATGCCAAGGCGGTGAGGCCTGGACGCGAACGGGGAATCGATGGGGACGGTTGTCATGTGTGGGGTCGGAGTACCCTGACATGCCATGTGTTTAGGTTTACCTTGCAAGGTTAAAACTCGATTCAAATCGTCTGCTTCTCGCAGCTAATGAGACTGCTTGACCCCTTGTACTGCATCGAGTAAGAAGTGAAATGAGGTTACATGAGATAACTTGTTGACTGAACTAAATGCTTGTTACCATGTATGCTTAGAAGGAGCAAATCTAGCTAAGTTAATGATGATAGAATTTGAAAAGCTAAAATTTGCTTTTAGAAACAGCTAGTGCTTTTGGCAAACCAAACCCCTCAGCCAAACAACTGCATAGTCTAGAGGTAGAGGAGTAGACTCCTCACACCGGTTAAGTCTAGCTGAGTATTAGTATACTCAGCCTTGCTTGTGGCACAATTTTTGCAGATACCATTCAGGAAATGGTTGATGGTGTGACTCGGCCTACCACCCTGCCACCGGGTTGGACGGTCGAGTGGGATGTTGCTCCGGCAGGAGAGGAGCACGAGGAGTAGTGGGCTAGGCCTTGCCCAATTCCTCGATACCGACGACATCGATTATCCGCTGCACTTTATTTTGTGAACTTTATTTGCTACGCAAAAACTCCGATTTATGTAATAACTCAGTACTTAATTTGAGGTTTCCTGTTTTATTGTATTTCTTTTGTGACTCACCTTCGAGTGAGATTGTGGAATTTGATCCTGGTTAAGTGGCTCTATCAGACTAGATCTGAGGGACTGACGGGTTATTCCAATTTAAGTGTGTTACGGCCCCTGAGGCGTGACTTAGGCACTTAAGCTGGAATAATTCGGGTGGTTCTGCCACAGCTGGTATCGGAGCAAATTCCACCACAGAGAAGGACAATAAACCATGAATACCAATTTTCAAAATCTAAAACTTGCCTAGAAACTGCTACATATCGTCAGGACTAGACCGCTAGATCTAGGACGAAAGGCCTTAGGCATAGAGGGAGAAATAGGTGGCTAACTAATTAGGCCCCGTGGGCCAGTACTCATATTTTTAAGGATGCCCTAAAAAGCACCCTATTTTCTTTTTGAGAGGCAACGTTTCTTCCAGCATGCATGCATTATAAAACACAAAGAGGAATTAAAAATTTGAGCTAACCCCTTTTTCTTAAAATCATCCGGGCTCTCTTTTTCTTTTCTCTTCCACCATAATCTTTACCCTTGATTCCCTTCCGCAGATGAATTCACCCACCCCACCAGTGGAGGAGACTCTCGTTTCAGTTCCGACTTCCTTTCTCGCGATGACTTTCCTTCCATCTTGTGGGAAGTGCTTAACTCCGCCGGTTACCCTACGCCCCCTTTGTATACGGTGCAGTTGTATGAGGAGCATCGGGTACCTCGTTGTCGGGTCTGGCTGACCTTGGAGGCTCATCCCCTTCAGCCGGGTTGGCGTTCTCTTGATTCTGAGACGATTGGACTCAGGACGGATGACACCGTTGAAGCAGTAGCCATGAAGACTCTGACGACTTTCTGTGGCTACCATCCCCTGGAGATGGTGATGCACCCCTTGGGACTCTTCCCTGCTGAGAAGAAGGATGATCCCATGTGGTGTAACCGCGTGAGCCATGTAAAGGATGTGTGGGCGATGTATCCTGACTTGGTTGGGAGGGTCACCGTTCAGTGCATGAGTGTGCTGTACCGCCTTCAGGCCCTTCAGAGCGATGCTATGGCACTCCTTGCTAACACCGCACAGACTGCCAAGCTCACTCTCGACAGTCGGGAAGATTTTGTGGTCGACCTATCCACCGAGTTGGTGGAGAAGGATCTGCAGGTGGAGAGGCTGAGCCAGCGCATCACCACCTTGGAGCAGCAGGTGGAGATCCGAGACAACACTATTGATGTCTTGGAAAATCAGCTTCACGATGTGCAGAGGGAACTCGAAGAAGCGAATGACCACTTGGACATGCACCACCTGGAGATGGAGGCCAATGAAGCAGGAAGCGAGGGAGAAGAGGCTCCCGAGGAGCTAGGACCAGCCCCTGGTGCCAATGGGACTACCTCCGCGATGCCTCCTTCACCCGTATCCAGTGTCGCTTCCACCGCTCAGGGTTAAGCAGTCACTTCGACACTTTTAGGTAGATAGAAACCTATGCGAGCTTAGTACTATCAGATTTTGGACTAGGCTTATGGGTACTTTCCCTTGATTGATGTAACCCTGTAAACTTTTGAAATATGTGGGATATTCGTCACCATGTTATCTTCATTTCGAACCTAATATTATGATTATGGCATTTTTCCTTCCATATGAGATGATATCTTGTCGTTCGAAACTGTGAGTTGGGATAGCAATGGCGACAATCTCTGTTTTCAGATGGCAGCTAGGCAGCGTCGCGGGCATAACGAGCAGGTTCCCCCGCCACCTCCTCCAGCTCCCACAGTGCAGGAGCTGATGGCCCAGCAGAATGAGATTCTGCGACAGCTCTTGCAGCGCCAGCCCCACCCTCAGCAGCATGGTGGAGGCCAGCATCAGCGACCTCCGGCTATGGCAACATACCAGGAGTTTCTGAGCACGCAGCCGCCCTTGTTCACCAAGGCAGAGGATCCGTTGGACGCCGACGTATGGCTTCGCGTCGTCGAGTCCAAGTTTCCCCTCCTCACAGGAGACTGCCCTGATGAGGCCAAGGCTCGCTTTGCCGCACAGCAGCTTCGCGGCCCTGCTCGGACTTGGTGGGACCACTTCCGTGCTATGCTCCCCGCTGATCGTGAAGTATCTTGGGAGGAATTCAAGACTGCCTTCAGAGGACACCACATCCCAGCTGGCATTCTTGATCGGAAGTTGAATGAATTTCTGGCCCTTAATCAAGGAACCCGCACGGTACTGCAGTATGCGCAAGCCTTCAACGACTTATGCCAGTATGGAGGGTATCATGCTGATTCTGATGAAAAGAAGAGGGATCACTTCCGCAGGGGTCTCAATACCAAGCTGCGGGAACGACTCAACACTGTCCGGGCTGATAGCTTCAATGAGTTGGTCAACATGGCCATCTCCCAGGAGGATTGTATTGTTGCTCACCGGGCAGAGAATAAGAGAAAGGCACCAATGGCAGCACCATCCGCTCAGGCTCAGAGGTTCCGGATTGTTTCTCACAATCAGAGCAGGGGTTTTCAGCAGCAGGCAGGCAGATGGGTGATCAGGCCACCTCAGCAGCAGCAGCAGCCGGCACCCAACCGCTTTCCAGCTCCCGCCCCAAGGAACAATCAGCCTCCGCAGCAGCAGCAGTTCCGCCAGGGCAATGGGAACAAGTGTTTCACTTGTGGCAATGTGGGCCACTATGCCAAGAATTGTCCCAGGAACCAGCAGAGGCAAATGCCAACACCAAATCAGGACAAGGGAAGAAAGCAGAAGGTGCAAGTCAGGCAAGGGAAGCTCAACTTCACTACTCTGGAGGAAGTACCTGAGGGAGCTCCTATCATGACCGGTATATTTTCAGTTTATAATTAACCTGCTTTAATTCTGTTTGATTCTGGTGCATCACATAGTTTCATTAGCCAAAAGTTCAGTGCTAAATGTGAACTGCCATTCTCTCAATCTAAAGGGTCATTTATGATAGTCACGCCTGGGGGTAAAATTGCAACTAATCAATTAAACCAAAGTGTGCCTATTCAACTGGGAAGCCACATTGTCAAAACCACTCTTCTTGTGTTGGGATTGGAAAATGTGGACATTATTCTAGGAGCTAATTGGATGACCTTGCACCAAGTTGTGCTTGATATAGCTAGCCGTACCGTGGAAGTTAATTCTCCGTTCTGCGGGAATTTCACTTTAATTCTGCCCAGTCAAGGTTCTACTCAGTCATTTGCTTTCTCTATGACGGAGTTACCTCTGAAGAAGATCCCAGTGGTCTGTGAGTATGCAGATGTCTTCCCTGATGAATTGCCAGGAATGCCACCGGACCGGGATATTGAATTCGCCATCGAGTTGCAACCAGGAACGGCCCCAATTTCCAAGAGGCCCTACCGAATGCCACCCGCTGAGTTGGCAGAATTGAAGAAGCAAATGCAGGAGTTGCTGGATAAGGGTTTTATTCGCCCAAGCACTTCGCCTTGGGGATGTCCAACACTGTTTGTAAAGAAGAAGGATGAAAGCTTGAGGCTGTGTATAGATTACCACCCTCTTAATGCGGTAACTATCAAGAACAAGTATCCTTTGCCTCGTATTGATGTTCTTTTTGACCAGTTGGTCGGGGCGAAGGTGTTTTCCAAGATAGACCTTCGCTCCGGCTACCATCAGATCAAGATACAAGCGAGTGATATTCCGAAGACGACATTCTCAACCAGATATGGGCTATATGAATTCTTGGTGATGTCATTCGGGCTGACAAATGCACCAGCGTATTTCATGTATCTGATGAATTCAGTTTTCATGCCGGAATTGGACAAGTTCGTGGTGGTTTTCATCGATGATATTCTGGTGTACTCAAAGAACGAAGAAGAACATGCCGGGCATTTGCATGTAGTGCTTCAACGTCTGCGAGAGCACCACCTTTATGCCAAGTTATCCAAGTGTGTTTTTGGCTAAAGGAAATCAAATTCTTGGGTCACACTATCTCTCAAGCAGGAATAGCTGTTGATCCTGATAAAGTGCAAGAGGTGATGAACTGGAGGCCACCAACGACTGTTCGCCAGATTCAGAGTTTTCTGGGATTAGCTGGTTATTACCGAAGATTTATTCCGGACTTCTCTCGAATTGCGAAGCCTATAACTGAGTTGCTGAAGAAAGAAGTCAAATTTGTTTGGAGTCAAAAGTGCGAGGATGCCTTCCATGCATTAAGGCAGCATCTGACCACAACACCAGTATTGGCGCAACCCGACAGCAGCAAGCCTTTTGATGTGTATTGCGATGCCTCTGGCACCGAGCTAGGTTGTGTCTTGATGCAAGACAACCGAGTCATTGCTTATGCCTCAAGAGCACTCAGGCCTCATGAGCAAAACTATCCCACTCATGACCTCGAGTTGGCAACAGTGGTTCATGCATTGAAGATGTGGAGGCACTATCTGAGAGCACCTAGAGGGGGGGGGGGTGAATAGGTGATCCTGTGAAACTTGAAAACTTAAGCCACAAAAACTTGGTTAATCGTTAGCACAATAATTGCCAAGTGGCTAGAGAGGAGCCAAAAGAAATCAAACACAGAGATGGCACAGTGGTTATCCCGTGGTTCGGCCAAGTACAAAACTTGCCTACTCCACGTTGTGGCGTCCCAACGGACGAGAGTTGCACTCAACTCCTCTCAAGTGATCCAATGATCAACTTGAATACCACGGTGTTCTTCTTTACTTTGATCTTTTCTCGTTTACGAGGAATCTCCACAACTTGGAGTCTCTCGCCCTTACAATTGAATTTCACAAAGAAGTACGGAGTAAGGGAGGGAAGCAACACACACAAATCCACAGCAAAATGCGCACACACGGCCAAGAATCGAGCTCAAAAGACTATCTCAAAGTTCTCACTAGAACGGAGCTCGAATCACTGAGAATGACAAACGAATGCGCAAAGACTGAGTGTGGATGATCAAGAATGCTCTAAGGTTGCTTGGTATCCTCCTCCATGTGCCTAGGGGTCCCTTTTATAGCCCCAAGGCAGCTAGGAGCCGTTGAGAGCAAATCTGGAAGGCTGATCTTGCCTTCTGTCGACTGGTGCACCGGACAGTCCGGTGCACACCGGACACTGTCCGGTGCCCGATTTCTTTCCTTAAACGGCGCAGCCGACCGTTGGCCGCCAGAGAGCCGTTGGCGCACCGGACATGTCCGGTGCACACCGGACAGTCCGGTGCCCCCTTCCGACCGTTGGCCAGGCCACGTGTCGCGCGCAGATTCCGCGGCCGACCGTTGGCTCGGCCGACCATTGGCTCACCGGACAGTCCGGTGCACACCGGACAGTCCGGTGAATTTTAGCCGTACGCCGTCGGCAAATTCCCGAGAGCGGCCACTTCACACCGAGTCAGCCTGGCGCACCGGACACTGTCCGGTGCACCACCGGACAGTCCGGTGTGCCAGACTGAGCTGAGTCTTGGCTGTACACAACCAAGCCTTTTTCACCTCTTTTCTTTTCTTCTTCTTTCTGTTTCTAACACTTAGACAAGTATATTAGTACACAAAACCAATGTACTTAGGCTTAGAAACATACCTTTACTCTTGATTTGCACTTTGTCCATCCATGAGCAGAAATTCACATTTAAGCACTTGTGTTGGCACTCAATCACCAAAATACTTAGAAATGGCCCAAGGGCACATTTCCCTTTCAATCTCCCCCTTTTTGGTGATTTATGCCAACACAACATAAAGCAACTAGAACAAGTGCAATATCACTTCAAATAAAACTCAAATTTATTTTGATTCAATTTTGACATATATGGATCATCCTTTGCCACCACTTGATTTGTTTTTGCAAATCAAACTCAAATCTCTATCTCTAAGTCAAACACACATGTTGAAGCATAAAGAGAGTCATTCCAAAAGAGATTGATCAAAGATTTCAAAAACTCCCCCTATTTCCCATAATCAACACTTCTCCCCACAAGATACCAACTTTTGACAAAAGAGACAGTGCAAGAGTTTTGACAAAACAAAAGCTCTATTTAACTATTTTCAAAATTTCTCAAGTGGTAGCTGATCCATCTATTGCTTTGGCCTTTATTTTCTCCCCCTTTGGCATCAAGCACCAACACGGGATCAATCTTGGCCCTAGAACCCCATTGCCTCACCAAAATCTTCAATTAAGAGCAAATGGCAATAAGAGTCCATGAGATGAACTTGGAATAAGTTACCCTCTCATCGAAGTGCAGTGGAAGTCTTTCATGGTCCAAGTCCACCTTTTCCCTTTCAATTCTCCTTCGAGACTAAATCAAGCAAACTCAAGCATATGGTTAGTCTCAAAGGGTCAAGTTGTAACACAACTCCCCCTAAATATGTGCATCACTTACACAAGGACTTGTGAGGTCCAGGGAATGTTTGTACAACTTGAGCACCACAATAAGCAACAAAATGCAGAATGAACATGATCAAAGGCATAAACACATGTATGCTACAACTCAATCCAAGTTTCGCGAATCTAAGACATTTAGCTCACTACGCAGCCTGCAAAAGGTCTTCTCATCTAGAGGCTTGGTAAAGATATCGGCTAGCTGGTTCTCGGTGCTAACATGAAACACTTCGATATCTCCCTTTTGCTGGTGGTCTCTCAAAAAGTGATGCCGGATGTCTATGTGCTTTGTGCGGCTGTGCTCAACAGGATTTTCTGCCATGCGGATAGCACTCTCATTATCACATAGGAGTGGGACTTTGCTCAGATTGTAGCCAAAGTCCCTGAGGGTTTGCCTCATCCAAAGTAGTTGCGCGCAACACTGTCCTGCGGCAACATACTCGGCCTCAGCGGTGGATAGGGCAACGGAAGTTTGTTTCTTAGAGTTCCATGACACCAGGGACCTTCCTAAGAATTGGCACGTCCCCGATGTACTCTTCCTATCGACCTTACATCCAGCATAGTCGGAATCTGAATATCCGATTAAGTCAAAGGTAGACCCTTTTGGATACCAGATCCCGAAACAGGGCGTAGCAACTAAATATCTAAGGATTCGCTTCACCGCCACTAAGTGACACTCCTTAGGATCGGATTGAAATCTAGCACACATGCATACGCTAAGCATAATATCCGGTCTACTAGCACATAAGTAAAGTAACGATCCTATCATTGACCGGTATGCTTTTTGATCAACGGACTTACCTCCTTTGTTGAGGTCGGTGTGTCCGTCGGTTCCCATCGGAGTCTTTGCGGGCTTGGCGTCCTTCATCCCAAACCGCTTTAGCAAGTCTTGTGTGTACTTCGTTTGAGAGATGAAGGTGCCATCCTTGAGTTGCTTCACTTGGAACCCAAGGAAGTAGTTCAACTCGCCCATCATCGACATCTCAAATTTCTGCGTCATCACCCTGCTAAACTCTTCACAAGACTTTTTATTAGTAGAGCCAAATATTATGTCATCGACATAAATTTGGCACACAAACAAATCTCCATCACAAGTCTTAGTAAAAAGAGTTGGATCGGCTTTCCCAACCTTGAAAGCATTAGCAATTAAGAAGTCTCTAAGGCATTCATACCATGCTCTTAGGGCTTGCTTAAGTCCATAGAGCGCCTTAGAGAGCTTACACACATGGTCGGGGTACCGTTCATCCTCGAAGCCAGGGGGTTGCTCCACGTACACCTCCTCCTTGATCGGCCCATTGAGGAAAGCGCTCTTTACATCCATTTGGTACAACCTGAAAGAATGGTGAGCGGCATATGCTAGCAAGATACGAATTGATTCTAGCCTAGCCACAGGAGCAAACGTCTCCTCAAAGTCCAAACCTGCGACTTGGGCATAACCTTTTGCCACAAGTCGAGCCTTGTTCCTCGTCACCACCCCGTGCTCGTCCTGTTTGTTGCGGAACACCCACTTGGTTCCCACAACATTTTGCTTGGGACGAGGCACCAGTGTCCAAACTTCATTGCGCTTGAAGTTGTTGAGTTCCTCCTGCATGGCCAATACCCAATCCGGATCTAGCAAGGCCTCCTCTACCCTGAAAGGCTCAATAGAAGAGACAAAGGAGTAATGCTCACAAAAATTAACTAATCGAGATCGAGTAGTTACTCCCTTGCTAATGTCACCCAAAATTTGGTCGACGGGATGATCCCTTTGAATCACCGCTCGAACTTGGGTTGGAGGCGCCGGTTGCGCTTCTTCCTCCATCACGTGATCATCTTGTGCTCTCCCTTGATCACATGCCTCCTTTTGATGAACCTGTTCATCATCTTGAGTTGGGGGATGCACTGTTGTTGAGGAAGAAGGTTGATCTCGTTCATCTTGTTCCTGTGGCCGCACTTCTCCAATCGCCATGGTTCGTATAGCGGCCGTCGGAACATCTTCTTCATCTACATCATCACAATCAACAACTTGCTCTCTTGGAGAGCCATTAGTCTCATCAAATACAACGTCGCTAGAGACTTCAACCAAACCCGATGATTTGTTGAAGACTCTATACGCCTTTGTATTTGAGTCATAACCTAACAAAAACCCTTCTACAGCTTTGGGAGCAAATTTAGAATTTCTACCCTTCTTCACTAGAATGTAGCACCTGCTCCCAAATACACGAAAGTAAGATACATTGGGTTTGTTACCGGTTAGTAGCTCATACGAAGTCTTCTTGAGGAGGTGATGAAGGTAGACCCTGTTGATGGCGTGGCAAGCCGTGTTCACGGCTTCCGACCAAAAAACGCTCGGGGGTCTTGAATTCTCCAAGCATCGTCCTTGCCATATCGATTAGCGTCCTGTTCTTCCTCTCTACCACACCATTTTGCTGTGGTGTGTAGGGAGCGGAGAACTCATGCTTTATCCCTTCCTCCTCAAGGAACTCCTCCACTTGAAGGTTCTTGAACTCAGACCCGTTGTCGCTCCTTATCTTCTTCACCTTGAGCTCAAACTCATTTTGAGCTCTCCTGAGGAAGCGCTTGAGGGTCCCTTGGGTTTCAGACTTATCCTGCAAAAAGAACACCCAAGTGAAGCGGGAAAAGTCATCAACAATAACTAAACCATACTTACTTCCTCCTATGCTTAGATAGGCGACGGGTCCGAAGAGGTCCATATGCAGCAGCTCCAGAGGTCTTGAGGTGGTCATCACATTCTTGCTGTGATGTGCTCCTCCCACTTGTTTACCTGCTTGACAAGCTGCACAAGGTCTATCTTTTTCGAATTGCACGTTAGTCAAACCTATCACGTGTTCTCCCTTTAGAAGCTTGTGAAGGTTCTTCATCCCCACATGTGCTAAGCGGCGATGCCACAGCCAGCCCATGCTAGTCTTAGCTATTAAGCATGCATCTAGACCGGCCTCTTCTTTTGCAAAATCAACTAAATAAAGTTTGCCGTCTAATACACCCTTAAAAGCTAGTGAACCATCACTTCTTCTAAAGACAGACACATCTACATTTGTAAATAGACAGTTATATCCCATATTGCATAATTGACTAACCGATAGCAAATTATATCCAAGAGACTCTACTAAAAACACATTAGAGATAGAGTGCTCATTAGAAATTGCAATTTTACCTAACCCTTTTACCTTGCCTTGATTCCCATCACCGAATATAATTGAATCTTGGGAATCCTTATTCTTGACGTAGGAGGTGAACATCTTCTTCTCCCCCGTCATATGGTTTGTGCATCCGCTGTCGATAATCCAGCTTGAACCCCCGGATGCATAAACCTGCAAGGCAAATTTAGGCTTGGGACTTAGGTACCCAACTCTTGTTGGGTCCTACAAGGTTAGTTACAATTGTCTTAGGGACCCAAATGCAAGTTTTATCTCCCTTGCATTTTGCCCCTAATTTCCTAGCAATCACCTTTCTATCGTTTCTACAAATTGCAAAAGAGGCACTCAAAGCATGATATATTGTAGAAGGTTCATTAACTTTTCTAGGAACATTAACAACATTTCTCCTAGGCATATTGTGAACAACATTTCTCCTACCAACATTTCTATCATGCACATAGAAAGAACTAGAAGCAAACATGTCATGAGAATCAAAATCATCATAAGCATTGTAACTCCTATAAGCATTTCTAGGTTGTCTCTTATCATGGTACATAAAAGCATGGTTCTTTTTAGCACTACTTGCCATAGGGGCCTTCCCTTTCTCCTTGGCGGAGATGGGAACCTTATGGCTTGTTAAGTTCTTGGCTTCCCTCTTGAAGCCAAGTCCATCCTTAATTGAGGGGTGTCTACAATCGTGTAGGCATCCCTTGCAAATTTTAGCTTATCGAAATCATTCTTGCTAGTCTTAAGTTGAGCATTAAGACTAGCCAATTCAACATTAAGTTTGGAAATTGAAACTAGGTGTTCACTACAAGCATCAATGTCAAAATCTTTACACCTAGTACAAATTATAACATGTTCTACACAAGAATTAGATTTATTTGCTAATTCTAATTTAGCATTTAAATCATTGTTAACACCTTGTAAAGTAGAAATGGTTTCATGACAAGTAGATAATTCACCAGAGAGCATTTCATTCCTTTTAATTTCTAGAGCAAGAGAATTTTGTGCACTAACAAATTTATCATGCTCCTCATATAAAAGATCTTCTTGTTTTTCTAGTAATCTATTCTTGTCATTCAAAGCATCGATCAACTCATTAATCTTATTAATTTTAGATCTATCTAATCCCTTGAATAAGCATGAGTAATCTATCTCATCATCATCACTAGACTCATCCTCACTTGAAGAAGCATAAGTACTAGTATCATGAGTGCTTACTTTCTTCTCCCTTGCCATGAGGCAAGTGTGATGCTCGTTGGGGAAGAGAGATGACTTGTTGAAGGCGGTGGCGGCGAGTCCTTCATTGTCGGAGTCGGAGGAGGAGCAATCCGAATCCCACTCCTTTCCTATATGTGCCTCGCCCTTGGCCTTCTTGTAATGCTTCTTCTTCTCCCTTTTGTCCCCTTTTTCCTGGTCACTTTCATTATCGGGACAGTTAGCAATGAAATGACCAATCTTACCACATTTGAAGCATGAGCGCTTCTCCTTTGTCTTGGTCTTGCTCGGCTGTCCCTTGCGACCTTTAAGCGCCGTCTTGAAGCGCTTAATGATGAGGGCCATCTCCTCATTATTTAGCCCGGCCGCCTCAACTTGCGCCACCTTGCTCGGTAGCGCCTCGTTGCTCCTCGTTGCCTTGAGAGCAATGGGTTGAGGCTCATGAATAGGACCGTTCAACGCGTCGTCCACATATCTTGCCTCCTTGATCATCATTCGCCCGCTTACGAACTTCCCCAGAACTTCTTCGGGCGACATCTTGGTGTACCTAGGATTTTCACGAATATTATTCACCAAATGAGGATCAAGAACGGTAAAGGACCTTAGCATTAGGCGGACGACGTCGTGATCCGTCCATCGCGTGCTTCCGTAGCTCCTTATTTTGTTGATAAGGGTCTTGAGCCGGTTGTATGTTTGAGTTGGCTCCTCTCCCCTTATCATCGCGAATCGTCCAAGCTCGCCCTCCACCAACTCCATCTTGGTGAGCAAGGTGACATCATTCCCCTCATGAGAGATCTTGAGAGTGTCCCAGATCTGCTTGGCATTGTCCAATCCGCTCACCTTATGATACTCGTCCCTGCACAAGGAAGCTAGCAACACAGTAGTAGCTTGTGCATTTTTATGAATCTGTTCATTAATAAACATGGGACTATCCGTACTATCAAAGTGCATTCCGCTTTCTACAATCTCCCATATGCTAGGATGGAGAGAGAACAAGTGACTACGCATTTTGTGACTCCAAAATCCGTAGTCCTCTCCATCAAAATGAGGAGGTTTACCAAGTGGAATAGATAATAAATGAGTATTAGTACTTTGAGGAATACGAGAGTAATCAAAAGAAAAGTTTGAATTGACCGGTTTCTTTTTCTCGTAGTCGTTGTAGTCGTCGTCCTTTTGGGAGGAAGTAGACTCATCGCTGTCGTAGTAGACGATCTCCTTGATACGTCGTGTCTTCTTCTTCTTCCCATCTTTGCGTCTGTGGCCCGAGCCCGAGTCGTTGGACTTGTCATCCTTTGGCTCGTTGACGAAGGACTCCTTCTCCTTGTCGTTGATCACGATTCCCTTCCCCTTAGGATCCATCTCTTCGGGCGGTTAGTCCCTTTCTTGAAGAGAATGGCTCTGATACCAATTGAGAGCACCTAGAGGGGGGGTGAATAGGTGATCCTGTGAAACTTGAAAACTTAAGCCACAAAAACTTGGTTAATCGTTAGCACAATAATTGCCAAGTGGCTAGAGAGGAGCCAAAAGAAATCAAACACAGAGATGGCACGGTGGTTATCCCGTGGTTCGGCCAAGTACAAAACTTGCCTACTCCACGTTGTGGCGTCCCAACGGACGAGAGTTGCACTCAACTCCTCTCAAGTGATCCAATGATCAACTTGAATACCACGGTGTTCTTCTTTACTTTGATCTTTTCTCGTTTACGAGGAATCTCCACAACTTGGAGTCTCTCGCCCTTACAATTGAATTTCACAAAGAAGTACGGAGTAAGGGAGGGAAGCAACACACACAAATCCACAGCAAAATGCGCACACACACGGCCAAGAATCGAGCTCAAAAGACTATCTCAAAGTTCTCACTAGAACGGAGCTCGAATCACTGAGAATGACAAACGAATGCGCAAAGACTGTGTGTGGATGATCAAGAATGCTCTAAGGTTGCTTGGTATCCTCCTCCATGCGCCTAGGGGTCCCTTTTATAGCCCCAAGGCAGCTAGGAGCCGTTGAGAGCAAATCTGGAAGGCTGATCTTGCCTTCTGTCGACTGGTGCACCGGACAGTCCGGTGCACACCGGACACTGTCCGGTGCCCGATTTCTTTCCTTAAACGGCGCAGCCGACCGTTGGCCGCCAAAGAGCCGTTGGCGCACCGGACATGTCCGGTGCACACCGGACAGTCCGGTGCCCCCTTCCGACCGTTGGCCAGGCCACGTGTCGCGCGCAGATTCCTCGGCCGACCGTTGGCTCGGCCGACCATTGGCTCACCGGACAGTCCGGTGCACACCGGACAGTCCGGTGAATTTTAGCCGTACGCCGTCGGCAAATTCTCGAGAGCGGCCACTTCACACCGAGTCAGCCTGGCGCACCGGACACTGTCCGGTGCACCACCGGACAGTTCGGTGTGCCAGACTGAGCTGAGTCTTGGCTGTACACAGCCAAGCCTTTTTCACCTCTTTTCTTTTCTTCTTCTTTCTGTTTCTAACACTTAGACAAGTATATTAGTACACAAAACCAATGTACTTAGGCTTAGAAACATACCTTTACTCTTGATTTGCACTTTGTCCATCCATGAGCATAAATTCACATTTAAGCACTTGTGTTGGCACTCAATCACCAAAATACTTAGAAATGGCCCAAGGGCACATTTCCCTTTCAATCTCCCCCTTTTTGGTGATTTATGCCAACACAACATAAAGCAACTAGAACAAGTGCAATATCACTTCAAATAAAACTCAAATTTATTTTGATTCAATTTTGGCATATATGGAGGAGAAGAGGTTTTGTGCACTGACCAAGGCGAGAGCAGGCTCGGATGAGCGACCACACGCGCCAGAACTTGGGCAGAACGCACAGGCACACGTGTTCGACCCTGGTCGGCACGCCAGAGCTCGCCCAACTCGCGCGCTCGCTCGCCCCGACGTCCGGTCAAGTCCGCCGCGCGCCCTTGCCCTTGGCCGTGCCCGCTCGCGCCTATAAAGCCTCCCCGGGCGCGCCTCACTTCGCCCCGCACTCACCTTCACCGGCCAGCCCCCTCTCCTTAGCTGCGGCGACCTTAATTCCGCCCGCCATCGCCGCCAGAGCTTCGGCCACCGTGGCCAGCCCACTCCAGCCACCCTCGAGTCGAGCTAGTGCTTCGGCTAGCTCCGCCAGTAGCCCGTGAAGCTTCCCAAGCCCTCGGACCCGGCCAGACTTCACCGGAGGCCTGAGATCAACCTCACCGGACTTCGGTCTTCCGCCGCCGCGCGTGGACCGAGCTATCCAGTGAATCTCCGACCAATTCCTTGCGCCCATATCTTCTCTGGCATCCCATGAACCTCTCTGACCCGTTCAATTGTTCTATCTCGCCGTGACCAGGCCGGACTCCTCGCCGCCGACGAGCATCCCTGCCTGCGTGCGTGGACCGACCGACTCCGGCCATCTCCGACGGCGACCCGCACACCGTTGTGACCCCCGAGACCTCCCATACGTCCTCGACCACTTCACCGGAGCAATCTCGCCGCCGGTAAGCCCCTCCGCCCTTTCTTTCTCCGCGGTCACTGTTTGAGTTAGACGAAGGACCTCGGTTAGGATTTGTAGAACCCGAGGGGTTTTCTGTAACGTCAGTGACTCATGTGAATAGTAGCCTAAGGACTGATCCGCGAAGAAAACTTAGAAAACCCGCCAAGGACCCCAGTGCAAAGTGGATTTCCATTTAATCAATTCTGTTAATCTTTTTAAAATGACCAAAGAACTTAGAAAACCCATAACTTGATGAATTTTTAATAAAAAGTTGTCAAACTAATTTTGCTAGCTCCTGAATATTATGAACTATCATTTAAAAATGATAAACTCTATGCTTTCTGTTTTGAATTTTTGAGTTAAAAATTAAAAACAGAAACCCACCAAACCTTGTTTAATTAAGGAAAATTAGTTTTTCTTCCGTGCTGAACTTAAGAAAATTTGTAGATGTTCAAACCTCATTTAGACACTGTTTAAAAATAGTAGGAACCCCAGCATTGGAAAATATGATGTAGATATTCCATTAAAGCTATTTTGCCCAAAACTTAGGAAAAATCAGAAAGGCATTAGAAACTAATGATTAGTAATTAAAATTATTTTTCCTAGTTTACCTATGTAACAAAGAACCTAGGAAAAATACAGAGACCATTAGTTCAGACCAATTTTAAATTAAAATGATTTATTTAGCCTTATTTGAACTGAAAATCAATTATTAGAGTTACAAAACTATAACCAAAATGAGTAATAAAAATCCAGTGGACTTACAACCACCAGAGCCCCACTACAAAAATAAAGGACACCTCAGCCCAACATTTTAAGTAAGGAAAATAAATATATAATGCTAATGAGGTATTTTTTTAAATAAATCATGAACAACCCCTAATAATGTGATAATGGGCAACCAAAAATTTGCTAAGTCCATAATGAGATAAACCACCAGAGAAAAATGCAAACCCATGAAAAAGGAGCAAACTCATACCTATTGCTAATGATTTAAAAGAAAGGCCACTTAATTCAAATAATGCATACCACCCCTTCCCTTAAGCAAAAAGATGCCAAACTTCAGAATGATTGCTCTTGCACAAAATAATAACCAAGAAAAATAAGAACTCTGTTGTTTGATATTTTTCAAATATAGTGGTAGTAGACAGCACCCACTTGGCTAGAAACTTGAGAAAACCATAGAAAAATAATTAAAAGGTATTAATGACTAGAAATTTGTATCAAGTCATGTTATAACACCTAAAAGCCAGCAAAAATAAGTTTTAGAGAATTACCCACTGATTAATAATAGTTGTAGTTCAAAGCACCCCTTCTGCCCAAAAATTTGGTAATTTTGTCCAGAGAAAACCATTCACTTTCTGACTCCCAAATTTTGAGACAGAGAAACATACACCAGTACCCAGCCACTGTAATTTTTGCAGAATTTGTAGAATTTTATAAAAGCAACTTATAGTTCAAACCTACTCCAAAACCTTAAGAGAATAAAAGAAAAGGAAAGAAGGAATAAACCTCACCCCAATAAGACTAACTTGAGAACTTATCAATTCTCCCTAAAACTTAAAAAGAATTCAGTGGAACCCCCAAAAATAAACCTACCACTTACCTTAGCTAAGTTTAACCCAACTTACCAAGCATACCACTAAGGGTCTTACATAAGTAAGGTTTAACTTTATCTAACTCAAGTAGATCATACACCGTCAAAAGTTGTAATTTCTAAAAGCACATATCATATCATGCATATATCTTACGCATTGCATTTATTAGATTGTAATCTTGCCGAGCAGGAGCCCCAGTTTTATGCATAACCGTATTGAAGCAGGACCTGTCCAAGAGGAGGACCAGGAGCAGGCTTCAGAGGCTGCTATTGAGGATCTCCCCGCAGCCCCAGCAATTGAAGGCAAGCCCCGATTTTATGCATAACCGTATTACTATATGCTACTTTACTACACTTAATGCTTGTAGGATTGTAATGTGCACTTAAGTGTAAGAGTTGCTTGAAACCTCTAGTTGCATGAACTTAGGACTCCTTTTTGAGATGAATACTAGTATGCTAGGTCGAGTAGCTGCTTGCTAATCAGGATCTCGGTAGAAGTCGAGTGATTTTTCTAGCACTCGCGCGAGGTCAGGAATTGATTGTATTCATCTTGATAACGGGATATATGTTAGTCTATGGACTTGGATCCAGGGAGGATGCCTTGTCTATGAGACGGGAAAAAGAATTAAGGATTAATGTGTGGATACCTGAGTCAAGCTTTTGAACGTACTAAGCACATGCCGGGAAAAATGGTAACCGGTAAACCTAGTACCTGATTGAAGCCGGGCGCGGACTTTATCCCTCATGCGACCTGAGACTGGGTCTCCCATGCTAGCTATGGTGGGTACAAGTGCGGTCACTGCACGGTGGCAGCCGGGGTCAGTGGAGCATTATATGCCAAGGCGGTGAGGCCTGGACGCGAACGGGGAATCGATGGGGACGGTTGTCATGTGTGGGGTCGGAGTACCCTGACATGCCATGTGTTTAGGTTTACCTTGCAAGGTTAAAACTCGATTCAAATCGTCTGCTTCTCGCAGCTAATGAGACTGCTTGACCCCTTGTACTGCATCGAGTAAGAAGTGAAATGAGGTTACATGAGATAACTTGTTGACTGAACTAAATGCTTGTTACCATGTACTGCATCGAGTAAGAAGTGAAATGAGGTTACATGAGAATACTTGTTGACTTTATTTTGTGAACTTTATTTGCTACGCAAAAACTCCGATTTATGTAATAACTCAGTACTTAATTTGAGGTTTCCTGTTTTATTGTATTTCTTCTGTGACTCACCTTCGAGTGAGATTGTGGAATTTGATCCTGGTTAAGTGGCTCTATCAGACTAGATCTGAGGGACTGACGGGTTATTCCGATTTAAGTGTGTTACGGCCTCTGAGGCGTGACTTAGGCACTTAAGCTAGAATAATTCGGGTGGTTCTGCCACAATTTTAGCAGTTAATGTAGCTATATGATCATTTTGTTGTTTAATTAAAGCAAGGTGATCATGAATAGCATCTACATTAACATCACTACATCTAGTGCAAATAGAAACATGCTCAATGGTAGATGTAGAGGGTTTGCAATCATTTAATTCAACAATCTTAGCATGTAAAATAACATTCTCATCTCTAAGATTGGAAATAGAAATATTGCAAACATCTAATTCCTTAGCCTTAGCAATTAATTTATCATCCTCAAACTTAAGGCTAGCAAGAGATTCATTTAACATGTCAATCTTAGCAATGAAGCTAGCATTATCATTTCTAAGATTAACAATTGAATCATCACAAACATTTGATTTCTCAACCTTAGCAATTAATTTGGCATTTTCATTTCTAAGGCTAGAAATAGTGTCATAGCAAGTGCTAAGCTCGCTAGTTAATTTTTCATTTTTCTCTACCTCCTGAGCATAAGCATTTTTAGTCTTAACATGCTTTTTGTTTTCCTTAATAAGGAAGTCCTCTTGGCTATCCAAGAGTTCATCCTTCTCATGAATAACACTAATTAATTCATTCAATTTCTCTTTTTGTTGCATGTTAAGATTGGCAAAAAGAGTAAGCAAGTTGTCCTCATCATCACTAGAATTATCCTCATCACTAGAAGTTGCATACTTAGTGGAGGATTTTGATTTTACCTTCTTCTTCTTGCCGTCCTTTGCCATGAGGCACTTGTCGACGACGTTGGGGAAGAGAAGTCCTTTGTTAACGGCGATGTTGGCGGCATCCTCGTCGTCAGAGGAGTCGGTGGAGCTCTCGTCGGAGTCCCACTCCCAGCAAAAATGGACATCGCCGCCTTTCTTCTTGTAATATCTCTTCTTTTCGTTCTTCTTCCCCCTCTTGTCGTTATCCCTGTCACTATCACTAGACATAGGACATTTAGAGATAAAATGACCGGGCTTACCACATTTGTAGCAAACCTTCTTGGAGCGGGGCTTGTAATCCTTCCCCCTCTTTTGCTTGAGGATTTGGTGGAAGCTCTTGATGATGAGCGCCATCTCCTCATTGTCGAGCTTGGAGGCGTCGATGGGGACCCTACTTGGTGTAGAGTCTTCTTTCTTCTCCTCCTCCGCCTTAAATGCGACGGGTTGCACATCGGGTGTGGAGGAGGCGCCTTGCTTGATGATCTTCTTGGAGCCTTTGATCATCAATTCAAAGCTCACAAATTTTCCTATTACTTCCTCGGGAGACATTAGTTTATATCTTGGATCACCATGAATTAATTGAACTTGGGTAGGGTTAAGAAAAACAAGTGATCTAAGAATAACCTTGACCACTTCATGGTCATCCCATTTAGTGCTCCCGAGGTTGCACACTTGATTTACCAAGGTCTTTAGTCGGTTGTACATGGCTTGCGGGTCTTCTCCTTGGTTGAGCATGAAACGATCGAGCTCCCCTTCGATTGTCTCCCTCTTGGTGATCTTGGTCACCTCGTCTCCTTCGTGCGCGGTTTTGAGTACGTCCCAAATCTCCTTGGCGCTCTTCAACCCTTGCACCTTGTTATACTCCTCTCGACTTAGAGAGGCGAGGAGTATGGTGGTAGCTTGGGAGTTGAAGTGTCGGATTCGGGCAACTTCGTCTGAATCATAATCTTCATCCCCCCGGCGATGGTACCTATACTCCAATCTCAACAACATCCCAAATGCTAGTGTGGAGTGAGGTTAGATGGTGCCTCATTTTGTCACTCCACATATTATAATCTTCACCATCAAACATGGGTGGTTTGCCTAATGGGACAGAAAGTAAAGGAGTACGCTTAGAAATGCGAGGATAGCGTAAGGGGATCTTACTAAACTTCTTGCGCTCATGGCGCTTAGAAGTTACGGATGGCGCGTTGAAGCCGGAGGTGGATGGCGACGAAGAATCGGTCTCGTAGTAGACCACCTTCTTCATCTTCTTTTTCTTGTCGCCACTCCGATGCGACTTGTGAGGAGGTGATTCCTCCTTCTTCTTGTTGTGGGACTCTCCCGATGGAGCCTTCCCGTGTCTTGTAGCGGGCTTCTCGCCGGTCACCATCTCCTTCTTGGCGTGTTCTCCCGACATCACTTCGAGCGGTTAGGCTCTAATGAAGCACCAGGCTCTGATACAAATTGAAAGTCACCTAGAGTGGGGGTGAATAGGCAAATCTGAAATTTATAATGTTTAAGCACAACTACAAGCCGAGGTTAGCGTTAGAAATATAATCGAGTCCGAAAGAGAGGGTGAAAAAAAATCACAAGCGAATAAGAGCGGATGACATGGTGATTTGTTTTACCGAGGTTCGGTTCTTGCAAACCTACTCCCCGTTAAGGTGGTCACAAAGACCAGGTCTCTTTCAACCCTTTCCCTCTCTCAAACGGTCACCTAGACCGTGTGAGCTTCTCTTCTCAATCAAATGGGACACTAAGTCCACTACAAGGACCACCACAACTTGGTGTCTCTTGTTTTGATTACAAGTGAGTTGGAAACAAGAATAGAGGAAGAAGAAAAGCAATCCAAGCGCAAGAGCTCAAAAGAACACAAAAGTCTCTCTCTCTAGTCACTAATTTGTTTGGAGTGATTCCGGACTTGGGAGAGGATTTGATCTCTTTGTTTGTGTCTTGGAATGAAGTTTATAGCTCTTGTATGAGGTTTGATGGCTGAAAACTTGGATGCATTGAAGTGTGGTGGTTGGGGGTATTTATAGCCCCAACCACCAAAATGGCCATTGGTGAGGGCTTCTGTCGTATGGTGCACCGGACAGTCCGGTGCGCCAGCCACGTCACCAAGCCGTTGGGTTCCGACCGTTGGAGCTTCTGACATGTGGGCCACCGGAGAGTCCGGTGGTGCACCGGACAACACTGTTCATTGTCCGGTGCGCCTTCTGACGCATGCTCTGACTTCTGCGCGCGCAGTTGCACTGTTCACTGTAGCGTTGCAGACGACCGTTGGCGCTTGGAGCCGTTGCTCCGCTTGGCACACTGGATAGTCCGGTGCTACACCAGATAGTCCGATGAATTATAGCGGAGCGGCCTCCCCGAATTCCCGAAGGTGGCAAGTTCGGAGTGAAATTCCCTAGTGCACCGGACACTGTCCGATGGCACACTGGACAGTCCGGTGCGCCAGACCAGGGCTGCCTTTCGGTTGTCTTTTGCTCCTTTTATTTGAACCCTTTCTTGAACTTTTTATTGGTTTGTGTTGAACCTTTGGTACCTGTAGATCTTATAATCTAGAGCAAACTAGTTAGTCCAATTATTTGTGTTGGGCAATTCAACCACCAAAATCATTTAGGAAAAGGTGTAAGCCTATTTCCCTTTCAATGACAACACAACCAAAGCAAGCAAATATAACAAACATGTGAATGAAAATATGCAATCTACTTGCTAGGATGCATGAGTGTCCCAACAAAGTGATATTATGGACTTGAGCCTCCCCTAACTCCATAATTCACTTACTTCCTATTTTAGACCAAAGAACCAAAACCACTTGCACGATCAAAAATTTGAAATTTGAAATTTGGTGGAGTTTGGTGTTTGATATAATTTTCATTGCTTTGGTCCCTAAAACTTGGTGTTTGATATAATTTTCATTGCTTTGGTCCCTAAAACTTCTCCCCCTTTGGCATCAACCACCAAAAAGGAAGACATTAAAAGCATATATGAAGCAAATAAGACTTGTCCTATTAAAAGATTTATCAATTGAAACACTAAAAATTACTGTCCCCTAAATGAGTGTTCTCCTTATGAAAGAATCTTTTCCCCTTTAGAGATGAAGAAATACCCCCCTGACACAGATCCTCTACTTAGGAAAAAAGCTTATGAGAAATAGAGGTACAATACATGATTTGATTAGACTGACTTCCCTTATGTATATGTAACAGATATATTTTGACAACATATGCATTTATAGCAACATGGGAAGTATTAGATATGAAATATAGTCTAATAAAAAACTGGAGAAGACATGTATACAAAATGTAGTCATGTGAGACATGAAACTACTTGTAGATTTGCAGTGGGAGCTTATTGTCTTTCTCCGGGGACTCCATTTTCCTTCAATGAGACTACTACATATAATAGACTTGAAAACAAGTATTAGTCTCACAGACTTAGATTATAGAGTAACCTCCCCCTAAAAGTGTGCATACAAGTTTTGAATACTTGTAGAAGACATGCACTTTGATTTTGAGATCAAGAGGGGCAAATTATCTATAGTCCGAGCTTTGGCACATATTAGTTAAATGGTACCAATTGAAGTATTATATTACTTGTAGTATATCAATTGTAGTATATGTCATATGAAAATACCAATTGATGTATCATTTTCTTAGGAATGTTGAATAATCTATGTGTCGTGCTTATTTTAAACCATGTAGGTTTGCTCAAGAGTATGAATTGAAAACGAGCAATCCTACCATATGATTGTCCTAGTATGCATGTAGTAAACATCAAAAAGTAAATATCACATGTAAAACTAGGCATGTAAGGTAAAGACTAGATATAAGAAAATAGATACACATATCTAAAAAGAAAATACAATAAATCTAGTTACCTTAGTCATGGATGGGGAATTTGTGTCCAAAGTATGCACTAACCCACTTGGAAATAGACCTGATCCAATATGATGCATCCCATGATATATACCCCAAATTTGCCAAGTCTCCAAATTCCCGTCGTCCTTCGGACTTCTCACTTCCCTTTTGGGATCCAAACCTTCTTGGTGCTCTCCATGATTGAAATAACTTTATTTGGCACCCAGATGCATTTGGCCCCCCTTTTCTTTGTTGGATTGCTTATTGGCTTTGATTGCTATCACCTTTCCATTCTTTTTCTTCTTGATTAAGTATGGAGTAGCAGCCTTTTTATCCACCTTGTTGATGTAGGTGTTGGAGATTTTTATTGTTAGCTTTTGCTTTTGCTTATCCCCGGTCTTCGCCTTACATTGGTAAGACTTGTGGCCTTCCTTGTGGCATAGCCTACAAATTACAATTTCTCTCTCTATAGGCTTGATCACTGCCGTAGTGGTGTTATCCTGAGGAGGTTGGATTTGTTTGGCTTGCCTTTGTTGTCATACAAAGCCTTACCAAGGCAAGCCACTTCTTGCTTTAATTGCTCATTCTCCATTGCAATCTCATCCGAACATGTTTATATAACAACATTATCCTGGCCCCTGGGATGGGATGTCCTGGCCCAAGGCTTAATAGAATTAATAGTGTAATCATACCAACAAGGTGCATCTTCTTTTTCGGAAGCCTGTCTCGAAAGAACCTCCAAGTTAAGCGTGCTTGGCTTGGAGCAATTTGGGATGGGTGACCGACCGGGAAGTTTTCTCGGGTGCGCATGAGTGAGGACAAAGTGCGCACAAAAGACTCGTGTTGGTTTGTGGGAACAATATATGATCCTAGAGAGCTGCTAGGAGTAAGTACCGCCGGTCCAGGGATTGGACGGGGTGTTACACGAACATGTTTATATAACAACATTATTAACAAGAACTTGATTGCAGAGGTTAGAATCATCAATTAAATCAAAACAAGAAGTAGAAGAATTTTTAATAATTTCAGGTATTTCAATCAAAGATACTCTTGGGGTGCTACCAATGTTTTCTAGCTTAGTAGTTAGCTCATTATTATGTATGCTAAGAATTTCCATTTTCCCTAGCAAATTTTCAATGGCTTCTTGAGAGCTAGCTAACTTATCCTTAAGTTTTTCATTCTTTTTAATAAGGCCATCATCGGTAGCTGAGGATGGAGCACTAGACTCTAATTGCTAAATTTTAGTTGATAGGTCACAATTCAAATTTGCAAATGTTTCAAATTTTTCTAGTAAACATTTATAATCATTTTGAGAGCCAATCAACTTATTTTTTGAAGTTTTAAGTTGAGACTTTTGTTTAGTGCATACATCTTGAAAAAAAATTACGGCTTCCGCAAGCTCATATATGGAGGGCTTTCCCTCACCTTCGTCATCACTGCTGCTATCATCACTAAAGGATGGAATACTCATTTTACCTCTTGCCATAAGGCACTTGCGTGATGAGCGTGATGAGGATCTGTGGTTGTGCGTCCTTGGAGGTTCATCTTTGCTTGAAGAGTCATCCCAAGTTTTGACACTTGTAAGAGCCTTGACTTTGCTCCTCCCTTTGTGGGTTCGGCCATATTTGGACAGTTGTCCCTGAAGTGGCCCTTCTCCCCGCATGCGAAACATTCTCTCTTTCTTTTCTTTTTCCTGTCAATGTTAAAGAGAAGATCCTCGACATGTAGATGTACACCCATTAGATTGATCTTACGGATCATCCCCATTACCTTTACGACACGTCGGATTGTTTCTTCGTCCTCGGAGGATGATGTTTATGGTTGATTATCTTCATCATTATCACTTTCTTCTTCCTCTTCATCACTTGAGGAACTTAGAGAGGGATCCTTTTCTTTCCTTTACTCTTTTCATCACATGCAAAAGCATATGGCCTTGAAGAAGTTGGCTCCTCTTGCCGACCCATTTTGCGCGACATTTCAAATGCCGCAATCTTTTCGATCACAATGGTCGGGGTCATTTGACTTAAGTCCTCCATGCTATGAAGGATGGTGATGATGCTCCCATATTTTTGTTGTGGTAGCGGGGAGATAATCTTCCTCACAATGTCCGCATCACCTAGCTTATTAATGCTAATAGAATTGAGCTCATGGATGATTAGATTCAAACGAGAATACATATCTATAACAAGCTCATTATCCTTAATAGCAAAAGAATTATACTCATTTAAGACTAGGCAATATTTTTCTCACGGACATTGGATGTGCCGTCATGGAGCTCATGCAATTTTAGCCAAATCTCATTAGCAGTTTTTAATGTAAAAACTTGATTAAAAATATCCATGCTAAGAGATTCATACAAGCAATTTTTGACTCTAGCATTTAAATGAATTTCTTTTTCCTCACTCGTGGTGGGTTTCTCAGGAATTTTGGGTGGTTTCATCCCGTCACGAGTAACTCTCCAAACACCTAGATCAACGGCATCTAGGTAACAAGCCATTCTAACACTATAATATGGGAAGTTAGTGTCGTGGAAGTGTGGTGGCCTATGGGTATCCATCCCCTTTCTCTCAAAAGCGTCGACTCTTTTAGCGGTGAAGCTAAAGCGTTTCAAATGAGCCTGTAAGGAAAATGGACCTTGAGCCATTTGGCTTAATAGATTTTGGTATTTGATGATCAACATAACACGTGGAATAATGTGTTTGCTAGTGTTTGTGTTTGTAGTTCACAGGATTCTAAAGTTACTTGGACCAAGGCATTGAGGAAAGCTGAAAGGGAAATGTGCCCTTGCGTGTGTTTCTTTCCCTCCCTTACTCTTGTGCTTTGATTGTGATCAACATTGTATGGGCAAGAGGCTCCAACTTGTGGAGATTCCTCGCAAACGGGAAAAGACTACAAAGGAAGAAAACTGTGATACTCAAGGTTGATCATTGGATCACTTGTGAGGGATTGAGTGCAATCCTTGACCAAAGGAGGTCACCACAACGTGGAGTAGGCATTGGCCGAACCACGGGATAAAAATCATTGTGTCTCATGTCTCTTTTCATTGTGATTGGTTTTCTTCTAGAGTTCTCGCTTTAGCAACTTGGTTTTAATCGTGCTAACATTTCATAACCAAGTTTGGAATATTTAGTGTTGAATTTTATAGGATCACCTATTCACCCCCCCTCTAGTTGCTCTCAATTGGTATCAGAGTCGTACTCTTCATTTAGGGACTAACCGCCCGAAGAGATGGATCCTAAGGGTAAGGGGATGGTGATCAACGACAAGGAGAAGGAGTCCATATTCAACGAGCCAAGAGATGACAAGCCCACTGACTCAGGCTCGAGTTACAAGAAGAAGGATGGAGAGAAGAAGAGGCGCATAAAGAAGATCATCTACTATAACAGCGACGCCTCCTCTTCTTCACCAAGGGATGACGACAACGAAGATTCTTCGTCGAAAAAGAAAACGGTTAATCAAAATTATTCCTTTGATTATTCTCGCATCCCTTACAATTCAAATGTCCATTTACTATCTATTCCTCTAGGAAAACCCCCACACTTTGATGGAGAGGACTATTCATTTTGGAGTCACAAAATGTGTATTCACTTATTTTCCCTCCATCCTAGTATTTGGGAAATTGTTGAAAATGGAATGCATTTCGATAGTACTGATAATCCTGTATTTATCAATGAGCAAATACATAAAAATGGCCAAGCCACAACTGTTTTGCTAGCATCTCTATACAGGGATGAATATAACAATGTCAGCGGCTTGGACAATGCCAAGCAAATATGGGATACCCTCAAGATCTCTCACGAGGGCAATGACGCCACCATGATTACAAAAATGGAACTGGTGGAAGGCGAGCTGGGGAGATTCACCATGATAAGGGGAGGAGAGCCAACTCAAGCGTACAACTGGCTCAAAACCCTTGTCAACAAAATTCAAAGCTACGGAAGCACAAGATGGACGGATCATGACGTCGTCCGACTCATGCTAAGGTCATTTACTGTTATTGACCCCCATCTTGTAAACCTTAATCGTGAGAACCCCAGGTACACAAAGATGACGCCCGAGGAAATCCTCGAAAAATTTGTGAGCGGGTGTATGATGGTGAAAGAGGCAAGATATGTGGACAATGCCTTAAATGGACCACTTCCTCTTCACGAGCTGCAGCCCGTTGCTCTCAAAGCAACAAGCAGCATGGAGGCGCTACCTAGCAAGGTAGCACATGTGGAGGCCGCCGGGCTCAATGAAGAAGAAATGGTGCTCATCGTCAAGCGTTTCAAGATCGCCTTGATGGGACGCAAGGAGTATCCCAGCAAGAACAAATCAAGGAGAAAGCGATCCTGCTTCAAGTGTGGTAAGTCTGGTCATTTTATAGCACAATGTCCCGATAATGATGATGACCAGGCACAAGAGAAGAAAGGGAAGAAGGAAAGAAAGAAGAACTACAGGAAGGCAAAGGGTGAGGCGCACATTGGAAAGGAATGGGACTTCGACTGCTCCTCATCTAACTTCGATGATGAAGGACTAGCTGCCTCGGCCTTCGACAAATCTTCCCTCTTCCCCAACGAACGCCACACATGCCTCATGGCTAAGGAGAAGAAGGTATGTACACAAGATACACCTAAGTACACTTCTTCTAGTGATGAGGAACTTTCTGATGATGATGAGATAGATTATAGTGATCTTTTTAAAGGTTTAGGTAGATCTAAGGTAGACAAAATAAATGAATTAATTGACGCTCTTAATGAAAAGATAGACTTCTAGAAAGCAAGAAGATATACTATATGAGGAACATGATAAGTTTATTAGTGTTCAAAAATCTCTTGCTCTAGAAATTAAGAAGAATGAACTATTGTCTTCTGAATTGTCTACCTGTCATGATTATATTTCTAGTCTAAAGAATTTGAATGTTGATTTAAATGCTAAGCTAGAAAAACTTAATATGGCTAGTTCATGTGTAGAGCATGTTCTAATCTGCAATAGGTGCAAAGATGTTGATATTGATACTTGCAATAAACATGTTTCTACTATTGCTGAGTTAAACAATGATGTTGCAAGTCTTAATGCCCAACTTAAGACTTGCAAGGATAATTATGAGAAACTCAAATTTGCTAGGGATGCCTACACCGTTGGTAGACACCCCTCTATTAAGGATGGACTTGGTTTCCGAAAAGAAATCAAGAACTTAACAAGCCAAAGGACTTTCAGTCTCAACAAGGAGAAAGGAAAGGCTCCTATGGCTAGTAGCTCTTACTCTTCACATGACCAAAAGAACCATGCTTATCTTTATGCTCATGTCAAGAATACTTCAAATGTTGCTCATCATGATATGTGTTATAGTCATGCTACTTTACCTGCTTATCATGATTCTCATGCCATGTTTGCAACTAGCTTCTCTCATGCTCATGGTAGAAGTAGGCCTAGGCGTAATCATGTTGTTTCTCATGCGCCTAGGAAAGTATGCACTGGTCCAACTACTATTTATCAGACATGTAATGCTTCTTTTATATTGTCATGTAAAAATGCTAAAGTAGTTGCTAGAAAGTTGGGATCTAAATGCAAGAGAGACAAAACCTGCATTTGGGTTCCAAAATCTGTTGTAACTAACCTTGTAGGACCCAACAAGAGTTGGGTACCTAAAACCCAAGCTTAATTACTTTGCAGGTTTATGCATCCGGGGGCTCAAGCTGGATCATTGATAGCGGATGCACAAACCACATGACGGGAGAGAAGAAAATGTTCACCTCCTACGTCAAGAACAGGGATTCCCAAGATACTATCATTTTTGGAGATGGGAACCAGGGCAAGATTAAGGGCTTAGGCAAAATAGCCATCAAGACCGAGCATTCAATTTCAAATGTGTTTTTAGTAGAATCGCTCGGGTATAATTTACTGTCTGTAAGTCAATTATGTCACATGGGCTATAATTGTTTATTTACAAATATTGATGTATCTGTCTTTAGAAGAAATGATGGTTCATTAGCTTTTAAGGGTGAATTAGACGACAAGCTCTATCTAGTTAATTTCTCAAAAGAGAACACCGATCTAGATGCATGCTTAATCGCTAAGACTAATATGGGCAGGCTTCGGCATCGCCGTCTAGCACATGTTGGAATGAAGAACCTTCATAAGCTTCTAAAGGGAGAACATGTGTTAGGACTAACCGATGTCTGCTTTGAGAAAGACAGACCTTGTGCATCGTGCCAAGCAGGAAAGCAGGTGGGAAGTACTCATCATAGCAAAAATGTGATGACGACGTCAAGACCACTGGAACTCCTACATATGGATCTCTTTGGACCCGTTGCCTATCTCAGCATCGGGGGAAGTAAGTATGGTCTTGTTATAGTTGATGATTTTTCCTTCTTCACTTGGGTGTTCTTTTTGCAGGATAAATCTGAAACCCAAGGAACACTAAAATGCTTCTTAAGGAGAGCTCACAATGAATTTGAGCTAAAAGTAAAGAAGATAAGGAGCGGTAATGGATCTGAGTTCAAAAATCTTCAAGTTGAAGAATATCTTGAGGAGGAAGGCATCAAGCACGAATTCTGTGCTCCCTACACACCACAGCAAAATGGTGTAGTAGAGAGGAAGAACAGGTCGCTAATTGATATGGCAAGGACAATGCTTGGAGAATACAAGACGCCTGAGCGGTTTTGGTCGGAAGCTGTGAACACAGCTTGCCATGCCATAAACCGGCTCTATTTGCATCGCCTCCTCAAGAAGACCTCATACGAACTCCTAACTAGTAACAAACCCAATGTTTCCTACTTTCGTGTATTTGGGAGCAAATGCTACATTTTGGTAAAGAAAGGTAGGCATTCAAAGTTTGCTCCCAAGGCTATAGAAGGGTTTTTACTAGGGTATGACTCAAATACAAAAGCGTATAGAGTCTTCAACAAATCATCAGGATTAGTTGAAGTCTCTAGCGATGTTGTATTTGATGAAACTAATGGCTCTCCAAGAGAGCAAGTTAATTTTGATGATATAGATGAAGATGAAGTTCCGATGGCCGCAATGCGAACAATGGCGATAGGTGATGTGCGACCACAAGAACCACAAGAGCAAGATCGACCTTCCTCCTCTACACTGGTGCATCCCCCAACTCAAGATGGTGAACAGGTACCTCAAGAAGAAGGGCAGGATAAAGGGGGAGCACAAGAAGAACATGATAAGGAGGAAGAAGCATCACCAATTCCTGCAACTCAAGTTCGGTCCACAATCCAAAGGAATCATCCAGTGGATCAAATTTTGGGCGATATAAGCAAGGGAGTAACAACTCGCTCATGTTTAGCTAATTTTTGGAGCATTACTCGTTTGTTTCTTCTATTGAGCCTTTCAGGGTAGAAGAAGCCTTGTAGGATCCGGACTGGGTGTTGGCCATGCAGGAAGATCTCAAAATTTTGGGCGATATAAGCAAGGGAGTAACAACTTCAAGAGAAATGAAGTTTGGAGCCTAGTGCCACGTCCAAAGCAAAACGTTGTGGGAACTAAATGGGTGTTCCGCAACAAGCAAGATGAACATGGAGTGGTGACAAGAAACAAGGCTCGACTTGTGGCAAAAGGTTATGCCCAAATCACAGGTTTGGATTTTGAGGAAACTTTTGCTCCTGTGGCTAGGCTAGAATCAATTAGAATATTATTAGCCTATGCTGCTCACCACTCGTTTAAGTTGTTTCAAATGGACGTGAAGAGCGCCTTCCTCAACGGACCAATCAAGGAGGAGCTGTACGTGGAACAACCCCCTAGCTTTGAGGATGACAGGTATCCCGATCAGGTCTACAAGCTCTCTAAGGCGCTTTATGGACTTAAGCAAGCCCCAAGAGCATGGTATGAATGCCTTAGAGATTTTCTCATTTCTAATGCTTTCAAGGTTGGGAAAGCTGATCCTACTCTCTTTACTAAGACTTGCAATGGTGATCTTTTTGTATGCCAAATATATGTCGATGACATTATATTTGGTTCTACTAATCAAAAGTCTTGTGAGGCGTTTAGCAGGGTAATGATGCAAAAGTTCGAGATGTCGATGATGGGCGAGTTGAACTACGTCCATGGTTTTCAAGTGAAGCAACTAAAGGAAGGAACATTCATCTCCCAAACAAATTACACTCAAGACTTACTCAAGAGGTTTGGGATGAAGGATGCAAAGCCCGTGAAGACACCGATGGGAACGGACGGACATCTAGACCTCAACAAAGGAGGTAAGTCCATTGATCAAAAGGCATACCGGTCTATGATAAGATCGTTGCTTTATCTTTGCGCTAGTAGACCGGATATTATGCTAAGTGTATGCATGTGTGCTAGATTTTAATCCGATCCCAAGGAGTGTCATTTTGTGGCCGTTAAACGAATTCTTAGATATTTAGTTTCTACGCCTTGCTTCGGGATCTGGTATCCAAAGGGGTCTACCTTTGACCTAATCGAATATTCAGACTCTAACTATGCCGGGTGCAAGGTTGATAGGAAGAGCACTTTAGGGACCTGTCAATTTCTAGGAAGGTCCCTGGTGTCTTGGAGTTCTAAGAAACAAACATTTGTTGCCCTATCCACCGCTGAGGCCGAGTACGTTGTCGCAGGACAGTGTTGCGCGCAACTGCTTTGGATGAGGCAAACCCTCCGGGACTTTGGCTACAATATGAGCAAAGTCTCACTCCTATGTGATAATGAGAGTGCAATCCGCTTGGCGGATAATCCTATCGAACACAGCCACACTAAACATATAGACATCCGACATCACTTTTTGAGAGACCACCAGCAAAGGGGAGATATCAATATTTATCGTATTAGCACCGAAAACCAGCTAGCCGATATCTTCACCAAGCCTTTAGATGAGAAAAGGTTTTGCAGGTTACGTAGTGAGCTAAATATCTTAGATTCGCGTAATTTGGATTGATCTATAACATACACGTGTTCTATGCCTTTGATCATGTTACTTAAGCTTTATTGTCTTTAATTGCTTATATTTGGTGCTCAAGTTGTACAAGTCTTCCCCGAACCTCACAAGTCCCTATGTAAATGATGCACATGCTTAGGGGGAGATGTGCTACAACTTGACTCCCTTGAGACTAATCTGTTTGTTGAGTATTCTTGAAATAGTCTCAAAGGGATATTGAAAGGAAAAAGTGAACTTGGACAAAGAAAGAGCTTCCACTGCATTCCGGTATAAATGTATCTTGTCCCAAGTTCTATGTTGTGCTCTTATTGCCATTTTGCTTTCATTTGACATTTTGGTGAGGCAATGAGGTTAAAGGGCCAAAAAGGTCTCCTGTTTTGGTGCTTCATGCTAAAGGGGGAGAAATTAAGGCCAAAGCAAATGGATCAGCCAACCACTTGTGAAATTTAAAAAATGTAGATTTAGAAGCTTTGTATTTAATCAAAACCCTCATATTGCAAAATTGTTCTCTTATGGGGGAGAAGTATCATTATGAGAAAAAGGGGGAGTTTGTGGCATTTGATCAAATTTACTCTTGAAATATCTCTCTATTTTCCCAAACAAGTGTGTTTGACTTAGAGACAGGAAAAAGAATTTGTTTTGTGAAAATAAACCAAGTGGTGGCAAAAGAGATCCAAATATGCCAAATTCTATGTGAGAAAAATTGCTCTTCAATTTGCATTCTTTAAAGAAAGATATTGCACTTTGAGTTGCTTTTAAATGTGTTGGCATAAATCACCAAAAAGGGGGAGATTGAAAGGGAAATGTGCCCTTGGGCCATTTCTATATATATTTTGGTGATTAGATGCCCAACACACATTATATTGAAGTGATGTGCGCCAAGTATTAAAGAGATGCAAATAAAGAATAAAGGTAAGATCTAAACGCTTTGTCAATATTTTTATATGTTAACCACTCTTGTCTAAGTTCCAGGACTCAACTAAATAAAGGCCAAAAGAGTCAGAGGAAAACAAACAAAGAAACAAAGAAAAATGTGCTGTTGCGCTGCACCGGACGGTCCGCCGCTGATCACCGGACAGTCCGGTGCACAGTTTGTGAACTCGTCGCTCTCGGGTTTCTCCCTGGCTACGTCGGCTATAAATCACCGGACAGTCCGGTGCTCCAGCCGTGCAACGACTATCTGCCACGTCGACGAGAGCCAACGGTCACATGGCTCACCAGACGGTCCGGTGCCCCACACCGGACGGTCTGGTGCCCAACAGAAAAGGAAATCAGCCAATCAGAGGATTCTCTACCGTGTACTGTGCGCATACTATTCATTGTCCGGTGTACCACCGGACACTCCAGTGCACCGATGAACAGAAGGCAAGAATTGCCTACCAAATGGAGCTCCAACGGCTCCTAGCTGCCTTGGGGCTATAAAAGGGACCCCTAGGCACATGGAGCAAGACATCAAGTCTCCATTGAACATTCTAAGACGCCTAGACTCCGCAAACACGCATTCGGATTATCGTGTGTGAGATTTGAGCACTTCTTGAGTCGTGAACTCCCTGCGTTGTGTTTGTGTGCTCATCTCTTAACTTGTGTGTGTGGGATTGCTGTGATTCTAGTCTTGCGTGTGTTTCTTTCCCTCCCTTACTCTTGTGCTTTGATTGTGATCAACATTGTAGGGGCGAGAAGCTCCAACTTGTGGAGATTCATCACAAACGGGAAAATACTACAAAGGAAGAAAATCGTGGTACTCAAGGTTTATCATTGGATCACTTGAGTGGGATTGAGTGCAATCCTTGACCAAAGGAAGTCACCACAACGTGGAGTAGGCATTGGCCGAACCACAGGATAAAAATCACTATGTCTCGTGTCTCTTTTCATTATGATTGGTTTTCTTCTACAGTTCTCGCTTTAGCAACTTGGTTTTAATTGTGCTAACATTTCATAACCAAGTTTGGACTATTTAGTGTTGAATTTTACAGGATCACCTATTCACCCCCCTCTAGGTGTTCTCAAAAGCAACACCTCAAAAGAAGACATTATGAAGATAAAGTAAAGTCCAAGAAACAAAGAAGTGTTACCTGCAGAATGTCTGTGCGAGGAGCACCGGACTGTCTGGTGCCACACACTGGACTGTCCGGTGCACCAGAACAGTAGCCATAACGGCTAGTTTTAGGTGGCACTGTGGAGGGAAGACCACCGGACTATCCGGTGCATAAAGCCTGCACGCCAACGGTCACCTGCTCTAACAGACCCAACGGCTAGGCGCACCGGACTATCCGGTGCCACACACTGGACTGTCCGGTGCACCACATAAAGCAGCCGCTTTCCTCCAACGACTAGTTTTGTGTTTGGGGCTATAAATACACCCCAACCGACCATTTCCAAGTGTGGGAGCCCAAGAGACATACCAAGGCATATAGTAGACATTCCCAAGTGCTCTTACACCCAAGTGCTTAATAGAATCACTCGGTGATTAGCGTAGGTGCTTTGCAAAGTGCTTAGGTTAGTTAGACCACTCTAGCGCTTGCTCTAGGTGAATCCTAGTTAGTTGAGTGAGTTTAGATAAACCACCAACCCCTCGGCTCTTGCGCGAGCCATTGTAATTGTACCGAGTGGGGCGAGAGTCTTGCGAGACCGTGACAACTGCGTTTGTGTCACGACCGCCACCGTGTACCGAAGGGAACGAGGCCCGCAGCGTTTTCAGCCGGAAGCTCAATAGTGGAGACGTCGGGGAGCGTCCGAGAGGAGCCGGAAGCGGAGCACCACTTGCGCATGGAGAAGGCCCGCGACTCTCTACGGAGTTACTCGACCGAGGTGCTTGGCCCTCGCATGGGCTTCCCTTTGCGTAGGGGCACCAACGAGGATTAGTCGGGACCTTGCGTGGTTCCAGATACCTCGATAAAAATACCGGCGTCATCCACGAGAGTTTGCATCTCTACCTTGCTCTTTAAGTTTCCTCATTTATATTAAGCATTTAAGTTTCATTCTTGTATTCATACTTATATAGTGTAGATTGAAACTTAGCCATTGCGGTAGAGATACACTACAGGAAACTGGTTAAAGAACGTGGGTGAAAAACCGTCGAACTTAATGTAATAAGCCGTCGAACTTACCGTAAGAACGTGGGTTTACCGACGAATATAGCCGACGGCGATTTTTGGACGAACTTAGAGAAGTAAGTTCGACGGCACCGTCGAACTTAACATTAAGAACGTGGGTACCGTCGAACTTAACATTAAGAACGTGCATTTTTAAGTTCGACGGGGGCCGTCGAATTTGTTCCCATAAGTTCGACGGTACCCACGTTCTTATTGTTAAGTTCGACGGGGCCACGTGGCCGTCGAACTTATTTGGCCTCCGTGGGTCTGTGTGGGCTGCGCATTAAGTTTGACGGTACCCACGAACTTAACGTTAAGAACGTGGGTACCCACGTTCTTAACCCTTTTCCAGGAAAAAAATAAAAATTACAGAAATGAAAAATTAGACAAACATAATATCACATGCAACATAGAATATCACATACAATACAGATTTCAAACACATGGATATATGTTCATATCACAAATTCACAGTCCAAATACATAAGTTCACAAGAATTGGAGATTGTACCAGTAGTAATACAACACACAGGAATTGAAGATGCATGTGTCCATCAATCCCTCAAGACTCTGTTCCTAGCTAGACAGTATCCACCTATCACTAAGAGAAACATGTCAAGAATGGACACCCTAGCTCTAGGTGATGTCTGACTTCCAAAGACGACGTCCTTCATTCACTCCAGAGCTCGCCTGTTTTGATGCTCCAGATGCGAACTGTGCAGGCCTCCCCACCTGGCAACAAATGAACATGTTTTCTGAAATGAGGATTTCATGCCCTCCCTTGAAATAATCTTGCTAACTTCACATATATGAACCAACTAGCACACAGACAATTCTGTAAATCAAAACTCAACCTATACAATATGTAATTCAATGTTAATCTATACTCCTTGGTGCGGCATTTAGGCTGTCAAGTAAGAACGCAAACAAACTACTGTGTAAGTTTTTACTTGTCAATAACCAATTCAAAGAGCATCCCCTAGCGCTAAATGCTAAAAGAAAAGAACATTTATTTATTTGCATATAGCCAAATACACAGCTAAAATGAACATTTATTTATTTGGTCTTCAACCCTAGCAATTTTTACATATTTTTGTGAAGAAAAAAGCTTACCACCAAACACGAGCAGCACTGAACAGCCCCTTTCCATCATAAACTACTATCCTGTCTTTGTTGTAGATGCCAAGAGCAGATACAGCAGCTGAAAATGCCTTTTCAGATGGCAGCATGTGTGGTAACTGAACAAGGAAAAAATATATAACCAATGGATGTCAAATTTAATTGCAGATTCTTACCAAAGAGAGAAAAAGCAACTAGTTATATCAGACAGTATTAGTATCATCAACAAGCATGATTAGTGTATGAGAATAACTGCTTGTACACTATTTCATGAGAATGCTAAATTTGACCTAGGTATGAGAAGATCTATAGGTATTTTGGTGACCAGATTAGTGTTGTGTCAAAAAATAATATTACAACTGAAAGTGCGTAAAGAAAACACTTCCTGAACTGGGAGGAAGCATCTAACAAAACATGATAAAACCTGGCTAATGGATGCTATAATCGAGCACTAACAAGATACTTGTAAGTTGTAACCAATATAGATGAAATATTATGATATTACCTTCTTGCTCAAACCATTTACGGAGCTCATCTGGAGGCAATAGCTTTTGTGAGCTGTCAAGAACCTGAAGAAAGGCAAGTACAAATAAGCAATAATAAATAATACTTCCAGAGATACAAAACCATCTGTGGCAATACTCAGTATGGACAAAAATTCTTGGGAGCCTCCCTGTTGTATTTACGGTAAAAACATGGACAAAATCAGATGGTGACATATAAACTTCTAGATAGTGGAGGATTACGGGGAGGCTACACTAGCGCAAAACAAAATTTTCAACCCCATAATACCAAGAACTACTGCGGTTATAGGTCATGGAATTACCACTAGACGCGCAGAGCAGCGGAAGACGTCTCGATGTAGACGAACGCGTCGAGCAGTGCCGTGCAGTCGCCGGCGTCCTTCACATCCTCGCACGGTTCGTCCAAGTGCTCCAGATGCAGCACCTCCGAGGTATCCACACGTACAGGGAGGAAGCGCCGCGTACCGAACTGCTAGGTTCGCGACGGCGGCTTGGCGAGGGCGAGAGGTGGGCGGCGGCTGTTAGTTCGCAGGTGGCGAATTAGGTTATCTCTTAACCGCGCCCCCGCCCCTCATTATATAGGCGTTATGGTGGGCTTCTGACGCCGAGGCCCATCATTAACCCTAAAGCCCAGTCTAATTTCGGATCTAATCCGAATTAGGCTTCCTTCCCCTTAAGTGTGTGACCCTATAGGTTCACGTACAAATAGACATAGCCCGAGTACTCTTACTTGGCCCAATAATTGACAGCGGCCTCTAGCAAGACATGTCAACTCCTATGTGTACGTAAAGATCATATCAGACGAACCATTGCGACATTACGTACATGTTGTTCCCTTTGTCTCACGATATTTGGTCTGGCTCTAAGCTGACCTCTCTTTCTCGATACTGTGAATTGGAATCCTTTCAATGGTTAACTCTTAACCCTAGCACGGCCATGCATTTATTGATCCAATCACTCGAGGGGCCCAGAGATATCTCTCTCACAAAGAGAGGGACAAATTCCATCTTGACTGACCATGCCTCATAGCATGCTTCCTGACAAACCCAAAACTACCTTTATAACTACCCAGTTATGGGATAGCGTTTGATAGTCCCTAAGTAAGTCAATTCACATCTTGAGAACATGCGACAATCTCAGGTCTAAGGATACAGTATTCATGTTGCAAGAAGAGAACTATATTACAATATCTCACGTTGGGTCGGTCCAACCTCATGTCATACATGTGCCCACATTATTAGTTTAACATCTCCATGTTCATGACTTGTGAAATGTAGTCATCAACTAATACATGTGCTAGTCATCGACTCTGACTATGGACATCATTTAGAATAACCATATAAGTAAAGAATCTCACAAACAATTCACATAATTGCTAATCAATACAAGGTGCCTTCCATGGATATTCAATTAAGCAATATATATATCATGGATACAAAGAAATATGCTCATCTCTATGATTATCTCTAGGGCATATTTCTAACAGTCTCCCACTTGCACTAGAGTTAATCTAGAAGATATCTAATACCCATAGATCTCACGTGTGCCTCATGCTTAGGTTGTGGAAGAGGTTTTGTCAAAGGATCAGCAACATTCAAATCCGTATGTATTTTGCATATCTTTATCTCACCCCGCCTAATGAATTCCCGTATGAGGTGAAACTTCCGCAGTACGTGTTTGTTTTTCTGGTGGTTCCTTGGCTCCTTAGCTTGCGCAATAGCCCCATTGTTGTCACAGTAGAGGTTCAATGGGCTAGATGCATTAGGAAACACACCAAGCTCGATGAGGAACTTCCTTATCCAAACACCTTCCTTCGCAGATTCAGAAGCTGCAATGTACTCGGCTTCTGTTGTAGAATCAGTCACAGTCTCCTGTTTGGAACTCTTCCAACTAACAGCACCACCATTTATTGTGAACACAAAACCTGATTGCGATTTTAACTCGTCTGGGTCAGTTTGGAAGCTAGCATCGGTGTAACCAGTTACAACGAGCTCCTCCTTACCCCCATATACCAGGAACATATCTTTAGTCCTTCTTAAGTACTTAAGAATGCCTTTTACCGCTGTCCAGTGATCCTCACCTGGATCAGCCTGGTATCTACTCGTAGCACTTATAGCGTATGAAACATCTGGGCGTGTACTTATCATGGCATACATGATTGATCCAATCGCTGAGGCGTATGGTACCTTACTCATGCGCTCCCGCTCATTAGCCGTCGCAGGACATTGCATCTGGCTAAGGTGTTTACCATGTGACATAGGTATGAAACCTTTCTTGGACTGTTCCATGTTGAACCGTTTCAAAACCTTGTCAAATGTACGTATCTTGACTTAATCCTATAAGCCTCTTCGACCTATCTCTATAGATCCTTATGCCCAAAATATATGCTGCTTCCCCTAAGTCCTTCATAGAAAAACTCTTTTTCAGTGAAGCCTTGACGGACTCCAGCATAGGAATGTCATTCCCAATCAATAATATGTCATCCACATACAAGATCAGAAATACAACAGCGCTCCCACTTTCCTTCTTGTAAACACAAGCTTCTTCTTCATTCTGATGAAAACCAAGCCCTTTGATCACTTCATCAAAACGAATGTTCCAACTCCGAGATGCTTGCTTCAACCCATAAATGGATTTCTGAAGTTTGCATATCTTTCCAGCATTGATCGGATCGACAAAACCCTCGGGCTGTATCATATACACGTCCTCATCTAGGTTTCCATTAAGGAAAGCTGTTTTGACATCCATCTGCCAAATCTCATAATCGAAATATGCGGCAATAGCTAGAATGATCCGAATAGATTTAAGCATCGCTACTGGCGAGAATGTCTCGTCATAGTCAACTCCTTGAACTTGTCGAAACCCCTTTGCAACAAGTCGAGCCTTATAGATGTGAACATTTCCATCCATGTCTTTCTTCTTCTTATATATCCATTTGCATTCTATAGGTCTAACACCATCAGGCGGGTCAACCAAGTTCCAAACTTGATTTTCTCCCATGGAATCTATCTCGGATCTCATGGCGACATGCCATTTCTCGGAATCTGGGTCCATCATCGCTTCTGAATATGTTGCAGGTTCGTCGTTGTCTAACAACAACACTTCCCCATTGCCCAACAATAACACTTCTCCTCGTGCCTCGCGAAGCCTTGCTGACCTTCGTGGTTGTGGTGGTGATTCTCTTGCCATAGACGTCTCAACTTGTTCTGCTACATTAGCATCACTTGTTGAATCTTGTCCCACTGGCTCATCCTGAACTTCTTCAAGATACACCTTTTGTTTACTTTTCTCTCTTTTGAGAAACTCTTTCTCTAAGAACACACCGTTCCGGGCGACAAACACTTTGCCCTCTGACCGGTGGTAAAAGTAATATCCTAAAGTTTCCTTTGGATATCCCACGAACATGCACTTGTCCGATTTTGGAGTGAGTTTATCCGACTGTAGTCGCTTGACGTAAACCTCACAACCCCAAATCTTCAGAAAAGACAAGCTGGGAGTCTTCCCAGTCCACATCTCATATGGTGTCTTAACTACGGACTTAGACGGTACCCTATTTAGTGTGAAAGCTGCTGTTTCTAGAGCGTATCCCCAAAACGACAAAGGTAGGTCCGACTGGCTCATCATTGATCGAACCATATCCAATAAAGTCCGATTACGTCGCTCAGACACGCCATTCCTCTGAGGCGTTCCAGGCGGCGTAAGCTGTGGAACAATTCCACAACTCTTTAGATGATTGCTAAACTCATGACTCAAATATTCACCACCACGATCTGATCGCAGTGCTTTAATTTTCTTGCCACGCTGATTTTCTACTTCATTCTGAAACTCTTTGAACTTTTCTAAGGATTCAGACTTGTGTTTCATTAAGTAGACATACCCATATCTACTAAAATCATCAGTGAAGGTTATGAAGTATTGGAATCCTCCCCTAGCTGTCGTACTCATTGGTCCGCACACATCAGTATGTATGAGTTCCAATAAATCTAACGTCCTCTCCGGTAAACCCGTGAAGGGCGCCTTGGTCATCTTACCAAGTAAGCAAGCTTCACATGTCTCGTATGATTCAAAATCAAACGAAGTTAAAAGCCCATCAGAATGAAGCTTCTTCATGCGATTCTCACTTATATGACCCAAACGACAGTGCCACATGTAGGTAGGACTTAAATCATTAGGCCGAGGCCTTTTAGCACTAATATTACAGATAGGTGCATCATCAAGATTTAAAATGAATAACCCATTCATAATGGATGCAAAAGCCACAAACATGCCATTCTTAGAGATCACACAACCATTGTTTTCACTCGCAAATGAATAACCATCCTTCATCAAACATGAAGGAGACATAATGTTTCGACTCATACTAGGAACTAGATAACAATTATTTAACTCCAAAATAAATCCTGATGGGAGGTGGAGTTGCATCGTCCCAACGGTCAACGCAGCAACTCTTGCATTATTGCCTACCCGGAAATCAACTTCTCCTCTTTTCACGCTTCTAGTTCTTATCATTCCCTGCATCGAATTGCAAATATGGGCAACCGATCCGGTATCAAATACCCAAGAATTAATATAAGAATCAGCAAGAAAAATTTCTGTAATGTGAATAGCAAGTGTACCTGTTGCGGCTGTACCCTTACCGCCGCGATCCTTAATAGAGGCCAAGTACTGCTTGCAATTCCTTTTCCAGTGACCAAGTTCTTTGCAATAAAAGCACTCTGCATCTGCAGCTGGTCCAGTCTTGGGCTTTTGATTTGGCTTGGATACTGTATCCTTTGCCTTGCCCTTCTTCTTTTGAGATTTACCCTTCTTCTTAAAGTTGGGTTTGTTTTGGACCGCCATCACATGGCCGCTGCTGCCAGCGCTTTTCTTTATGTCCCCCTCTGCTGTTTTCAGCATGCCACATAGTTCATTGAGGCCCCTCTCCGCCCCATGCATATGGTAGTTCGTGATGAAGTTTCCATAGCTGGGCGGAAGAGATGCTAAAATGAAGTCAGTGGCCAACTCTTGGCTTATTGGGAAGCCTAGCTTCTCCAACCTCTGACTGTAACCAACCATTTTGATTACATGTGGCCCAACTGCTGCGCCTTCTGCTAGCTTGCATTCCAGAAAGGCTTTGGACACATTGAACCTTTCTGTCCTAGCCTGAGTCTGGAACATATCCTTGAGCGCCACGATCATATCGTGCACCTCATGGTTTGTCTCAAACTGCATCTGCAGCTCAGGCTCCATGCAAGCAAGCATTAGGCAACTCACTTCAAGATTAGTATCCATTGCTTTCTTGTAAGCGGTTTTAGCTGCAGCAGTTGCATTTTCACTAGGATCCTCTGGCAGTGGGGTGTCTAGAACGTCTTCCTTTTTTTCAGCCCTGAGAACAATTCTCAGGTTACGGATCCAATCCGTATAGTTTGTTCCATTTAACTTATCCTTTTCAAGAATTGATCGCAAAGTAAATGTTGGTGTGCTAGGTGCCATTTATCTACAACAAAATAATGCAAAATACTAAGACAAAAATATCCATGACAGAGTAAATCATATTAAACATTTAATAGTCTACTCCCACTAAAATCAATATCCCTCGATTGATACTTAGTGATTCAGAACCCACAACTAACAAGTCTACTAGTGAGCTTTAGCATCACCGCTAGAAGACAAGGTAGATCGGTAAGCAACTCCTTGCTAATCATATCATATATATGACTCCTGTTGTTGGATGACATCTCTATGTCTCGGCTCCCAACCTTATGCCTCAAAGTCCTTAACCATTAAGCTGACTTTGTTTAAGTTAACCAACCCTTTCTGCAGTTCGTATCCGATACAAACCTATCTAGTCAAGGAAAACTGGTGGCACCCTAATTTCATAGACCCACCACCAATTGTACAAGACTTATGATAGTGCAAGGTTTGGAGAGGCATTGAAGCTTAAACATTTATGAGGGATCGTCCTACTTATAACATCGCACACAAGGACATATATGCAATATAAACAAGTAGAACAATAAGAATGGCATTCACACAACAGTTGTGATTCGGTATGGCTTGCTGTCACATTGTGATCCCCATCTCCAATAATCTGTCCATCACGATGATCTCCATCTCCATGATATAGGTATGCCATCCTCCAGGTGATGAGTCCTTCAAGACCTATCTAACGTATGCTGGTAAACAAATTACATATACGCTTTGGATCATCACATGTTGACACGCAGGTCATTACATTAAATTTGGACAATACATGTGGCTCCAGCCGTATTGCCCTGGTCACGACACGTAGGTCATGAATAATTTATTAACATGCATCATATACACAATAGCCATACCGATCACAAGATGTCCTGCAAAAACAGGTTAGACAAACATGTTTCTATACGTTCGCCACTTCAGCAGATAGCCACGGCAGATGTCCTCACAGGATTCCATGCATCGTATGTATGGAAATTCCACTGGAAATCTCATGCGGTTGATCAAATCAACCCAAATCCGAGACTTTCGACCCGAAGAAGATTACACTCATGACATTGATCTGTTACATCAATCTGCTAGTTGTGTACGCAGTTAGCCCCGATGGTGATTCCAGCCGGTAGGGGCAAGTCGCGCACATAACAGAGAAGGATGAACTGATCTCTCCAGTCATATCCGATGTAATCTACTTCAACCCTTTATTACCAATTGATCTAATCAAACCGTGCATCAAGTAGATCCATCTCATGAACCTAGATCCAGACCTAAAACTACGCACAACCTGGCTCCGATACCACTGGAGGATTACGGGGAGGCTACACTAGCGCAAAACAAAATTTTCAACCCCATAATACCAAGAACTACTGCGGTTATAGGTCATGGAATTACCACTAGACGCGCAGAGCAGCGGAAGACGTCTCGATGTAGACGAACGCGTCGAGCAGTGCCGTGCAGTCGCCGGCGTCCTTCACGTCCTCGCACTGTTCGTCCAAGTGCTCCAGATGCAGCACCTCCGAGGTATCCACACGTACAGGGAGGAAGCGCCGCGTACCGAACTGCTAGGTTCGCGACGGCGGCTTGGCGAGGGCGAGAGGTGGGCGGCGGCTGTTAGTTCGCAGGTGGCGAATTAGGTTATCTCTTAACCGCGCCCCCGCCCCTCATTATATAGGCGTTATGGTGGGCTTCTGACGCCGAGGCCCATCATTAACCCTAAAGCCCAGTCTAATTTCGGATCTAATCCGAATTAGGCTTCCTTCCCCTTAAGTGTGTGACCCTATAGGTTCACGTACAAATAGACATAGCCCGAGTACTCTTACTTGGCCCAATAATTGACAGCGGCCTCTAGCAAGACATGTCAACTCCTATGTGTACGTAAAGATCATATCAGACGAACCATTGCGACATTACGTACATGTTGTTCCCTTTGTCTCACGATATTTGGTCTGGCTCTAAGCTGACCTCTCTTTCTCGATACTGTGAATTGGAATCCTTTCAATGGTTAACTCTTAACCCTAGCACGGCCATGCATTTCTTGATCCAATCACTCGAGGGGCCCAGAGATATCTCTCTCACAAAGAGAGGGACAAATTCCATCTTGACTGACCATGCCTCACAGCATGCTTCCTGACAAACCCAAAACTACCTTTATAACTACCCAGTTACGGGATAGCGTTTGATAGTCCCTAAGTAAGTCAATTCACATCTTGAGAACATGCGACAATCTCAGGTCTAAGGATACAATATTCATGTTGCAAGAAGAGAACTATATTACAATATCTCACGTTGGGTCGGTCCAGCCTCATGTCATACATGCGCCCACATTATTAGTTTAACATCTCCATGTTCATGACTTGTGAAATGTAGTCATCAACTAATACATGTGCTAGTCATCGACTCTGACTATGGACATCATTTAGAATAACCATATAAGTAAAGAATCTCACAAACAATTCACATAATTGCTAATCAATACAAGGTGCCTTCCATGGATATTCAATTAAGCAATATATATATCATGGATACAAAGAAATATGCTCATCTCTATGATTATCTCTAGGGCATATTTCTAACAGATAGAACATCCAATTCTCCATCCTATCATGGTACATGAAGTATCGCAGTATAAGGAAGAATTGCCCTCATTACAAGTGCATTTACCAACAACAAGATCTCTTAGTACGGCAACATTCTTCTATCATCCCATCAACATCTTTTAGTACGGCAACATTCTTCCAACTATGAACTTTATCAGATAAGTATCCATTACCATCCACCGCAAACATGGGAAGAAACATCCAAATGCAAAAAAGAACTGATAGAAGTATGGAAAAGTAGAGAGTTTTCAGCTGAGGAAACGGAACACATTTGCTCCTAGGCACATGCCCACTTCTAATCCCCTTTCGTGGCTCGGAAACTGCACCATCAAATCTGAATAAAAGTTTCAAATCAGTTAATCTGAAAATACAAGACAATTGCGCAAAATAACAAGTACAAAACTTGGACTGCCAAAACATATCTATACATTATTGTACTATTAGTGTCACAAAAGTGTGTGCTGGTAAAATCAAAAGATACTTAAATACAAAAAAGCTTAGGTGACCAAAATATCTAAAACATAAGTTATATCAGTATTTGTCCTGAATGCAAACCACCTAGGGCTAGTTCGCTTACAGTATGCACTGAGCGGCTGCATGCTGAGGAATTATTTCATTACAACGACTTAAAAACTGTTGTGCCTCTCAAAAGAAAAGAGAGAAGAACATACTTTCAAGCAGTCATAGAAACTACCAAATGCATGTAGCCTTCAGAAAACCACCATCAATATTAAGCAGAATCTTACAGATACAGGCAGAGGCAGTATACAATATATGTTGCATGCATGTACGATGTACTTATAGACTTCATCATAATTAAAATATGAGTAACATACCTATGTTTTGATCGAGCATCTATAAGTTGATGTGTCTGGGTCTTGATGTTCTCTTTCACTTGAGAAAATCATCTATTAGTTGCTACGAAATATGCAGAAAGAATCCAGTGAGTCATGAAGAAAACAACAAGCAGGTTTGGGACACTTAAGCACTGACCTGATCAAGACTCCAAAGAAGATGAGGCTGCAACTTTGCTTCAAATGTGGTTGGACCAACCTCGAGAAACATATTAAGGTTATGTATAATTGATATTAAACCATGGTTACAACTACTGAACCTGCTACAAATCATTTAAGAAATCTTGAATCAGCATTTGGTTATAAGCCTAACCTGCTCTGCAAAAGAACCAAAATTTGCCAAAAAAAATTATAGCCAGATGGAACTACAAAAACAATAAGAACAATAAGGCCATAGTTTCGGAAGTTCCAAATCAGGACCAATACATTTTCGTGGTCATTAAACGACTAGATCCAAAAGTTCCTTTCTAAATTCTAATCACAAGGATCTCTGCAGTGTTCACGTGCACAGATGAACTATACGTCCATTACCAGAAGCTTATTATATCGAAAATTTACAAGGAGAGGAGATCTAGTGCAATACTACTAGCCACCTTGAAATAAACACAGGATCAAAGCATCCACAGGTCACCAAGGAAGTCTCAGCAACTTTGGCGAACCTTACTCCTACTACAGATCCAACACTTAATAGAACCAGCGAACCCCACTGCATGACTGCAACCTATCACCCAGCCTCCAGTGTCCAGTCCTCTAAACATCCTCGGCAGCAACAAGAAACAGCAACACTAAAGAAGTACGGGAGGAGCCCTCGATTTGCTCACCTGTGACGGGGAGGAGGAGGTTGCGGCGGCGGCACGAAGCGTACCAGGCAAAGTACGGGAGGTTGTGGCAGGCGCGGGTGGGCAGCGCGGGTGCTGCTGGCGACGGGCTGGAGGCAGGCGCAGTGGGCGGCATGGGTGGGCGGCGCCCTGGGCGGCACAGTGTTGCGTGCGGGCGGAAAAGAAAGCTGGTGAAAAGAGACTCACGGCGCGGGATGGGATTTATGTTTTTTTGGCTTAAGTTCGACGGTTTCGAGTTGGCCCACGAACTTAATTTAAGAACGTGGGTACCCACGTTCCTAATAGTCTAAGTTCGACGGTTTTGGCTAGGTCCCACGATCTTAATTTAAGAACATGGGTACCCATGTTCTTAAAAAAACCCATGAACTTAACTGATATAAGAACGTCGGTACCCACGTTCTTAACAAAACCCACGAACATTTATCAGTTTCTTGTAGTGATTTAGCAACACTTAGACAAAACCTAGTTTGCACATTCTAGTTTGATTATTTGCATAGGTTTTGCTCTAGGGAATTATTTGTGGCCTAGTTTAGTGAAAGTTTTAGAAGTCCTAATTCACCCCCCTCTTAGGTGTCACCAGTTTTCTTCAGAGCCAAACCAGGCTCGGATACCAATTGTAGGAAACGATGACGTCTAAGGAGGTGAATTAGGACTTCTAAAAACTCTTTCTAAACTATGAAACAATTAAATCCTAAGCAAAACATATGCAAATGAACAATCTAGAATGTACAAACTAGGTTTTGTCTAAGTGTTGCTATCTCTACCGCAAAGCCAAAGTTTAAATCCTAAATAATCTAACTAGAAAGACAACATTGAAACTTAAATACTTAATATAAATGTGGAAGGTAAAGAGCAAGGTAGAGATGCAAACTCTCGTGTATGACGCCGGTATTTGTACCGAGGTATCTGTAACCACGCAAGGTTCCGACTAATCCTCGTTGGTGCCCCTAAGCAAAGGGTAGCCCACGCGAGGGCCAAGCACCACGGTCGAGTAACTCCATAGAGAGCCACAAACCTTCTCCACGCGCAAGTGGTGCTCCGCTTTCTGCTCCTCTAGGACGCTCCCCGCCGTCTCCACAATTGAGATTCTGGCCAAAGCACCGCAGGTCTCGTTCCCTTCGGTACATGGTGGCGTCCGTGACACAAATTCGGTTGTCATGGTCTCGCAAGACTCTCGCCCCACTCGGTACAATTACAACGACTCACCCAAGAGCTGATGGGTTGTGTGGTTTTCTAAACTCACTCAACAAACTAGGATTCACCTAGAGCAAGTGCTAATGCGGTCTAACTAACCGAAGCACTTCCCAAAGCTCCTATGCCAATCATCGAGTGATTCTAGTAAGCACTTGGGTGTTTGAGCACTTAGAAATATATACAAATATGCCTTGGTATGTTGCTTGGGCTCCCACACATTGAAATGACTTGTTGGGGTATTTATAGGCTTCCCCCACAATTATAGCCAATGGATAGAAGTAGCAACTTTCTGTCGACGGGCGTACCGGATAGTCCGGTGCACACTAGACAAGCACTATTCACGGTCTGGTGCCCTGCCACGTCAGCCGATCGTTGGGGTCTGTAGCAGTCGACCGTTGGATCCGACCGTTACCCAGACTGTTCGGTGCACACCGGACAATCACTATTCACTATCTGGTGCCCTGCCACGTCAGCCGATCGTTGGGGTCTGTAGCAGTTGACCGTTGGATCTGACCGTTACCCAGACTGTCCGGTGCACATCGGACAGTCCGGTGCTACAGCCCAAGGGCGCCTCGCTGCGGCCCCCTCTGCCCGGACTGTCCGGTGTCCAACCGAACAGTTCGATGCACATTAGACATGTTACTGTTCACTGTACTGTGCACCACCAGTGCGCTAGCTGACTGCCTACGTCATGGATTTCTTTGCTGATTCCTTGGGCTTCTTTTGTTCTTGAGTCTTGGACTTCTATGCTCTTTTTATGTCTTCTTTTGAGGTGTTGCATTCTCAATGCCTTAGTCCAATCCTCTTTGCATCCTGTGAACTATAAATACAAACACTAGCAAACAACTAAGTCCATAGGTTATGTTGATCATCAAACACCAAAACCTTTTGAGCCAAATGTCTCGGGGTCCATTTTCCTTGCAGTTGAGAACATTAGATTGATAGTTCCACTAGTTTCTATGAACTCATCAATAGACTTCCCGATTCTCCAATATGTAGATGATATGTTATTAGTCATGGAGGTCAGTCAGAAGCAACTACTCTTTTTAAAGGGCCTACTAAACACTTATGCCATGGAAACAGGTTTAAAAGTCAACTACACAAAGTCAAGCATCATTCCTATCAATGTCAACGCTGATAAAATGAGGATCCTGTCTGGTATCTTCATCTGTCAAATTGGTACCCTTCCTTCACATATTTGGGGCTCCCTTTGTGTATCTCGCAACCAACAATCTAGGACTATATGCCTCTTATTAGTAGAGTGCAATCTAGGATAGCTATCACTTCAAGCTTTCTTAGTCAAGGGTCAAGCTTCAACTGGTTAACTCAGTTATTTTCTCATTGCTAACATATTACATGTGTGCCTTCAAGCTACCATTGTCTTTTGAGAGGATCAAATATCAATGCTAACAGGCCTCCTCTTGCACCGTGGTGTATGGTTCAGAGGCCAAAAATGTTGAGTGGCCTGGGAGTAATTAACGTGTGAGTTCAAAATGATGCTCTTCTTATGAAGCATCTTAATAACCATCTTTTTATGAAACAGGAGGGGTGAGTGCCCCTACTAGAAACCAAATAAATAAGACAACTTGGCCAAACGTAGATGGCAAGGAAGTCCGAAGTGTAGCTTTTGTAACCAGAACGAGAGCATACAACACCTTTTCTTTGACTGTTACCTAGCTAAAACTGTTTGGAGAATCATTTATTTTGCTTTAAAGATAGACCAACCCATTAATATTAATCATATTATAGGGGATTGGGAATCCAACAAAGGTAGCACGCATAAAAAATTGCTTCTTACTGGTGTTGCAGCATTGTTTTGGTCGATTTGGCTTTGCCGTAATGATGTGGTGTTTAATCATAAACCTATACCGTCAATTATACAGACTATCTTCAAGGGCACACACTGGTTCAGATTTTGGAGATTATTGCAGAAGGAAGAAACGCAACAACAAATCCTCGTCATGTGTCAGTCTTTGGAGGTGGTGGCCATGGAGTTCTTCACGAGTCACGGGTGGCGGTTCCATTCAAGAATTGAAGCAGCTTAGTGCACGTGTTTTATTTTCCTCCATATCATGATTTAGTTGAAGTCCATTTGAACTACAAATTGCTGCAGGATGATGTAATAATTGAGTTGTAAGGCTGTATGCATGCAAATGCAAAAGGCCGGAACGATGTTTCCATTTCCAAAAAAAATAAAAAAGATGGTTATGGGTTGCCTCGTCATAGTTAAAGCATATAATATTCTTTTGGCTCTTGGTTTACAACGGGTTGAACACAAGAAAGCTTCTTCATCGGGAAAAATTACTCTGGATTCATATGATTGTGAGCTATGCATTCTGCACAAAATGGAATCAGTAGATCATATCTTTTTAGATGTAGCTTTGTAAGGCATTGTTGGGCACAATTCAGTGTCTCATTTTCTAGACATGTCTATTATATTTAAGTCATAACATCAATAAAGGCAATTTAGGAGTGCCATTTGCAATGGATATCATTATCCTTATGACATGGTCTATCTGGAGACAAAGAAATGACTAGTTCTCAAGGATCAGATCCACTAGTACATAACAGTTATACTCATTTCAAAGAGCTCTTCAATTTACTGTTGCATAGAGTGAAGAAAAGAATACTATTATGTCATTAGTAATTAGAGAAATCAGTTAAATTGATGTAATATAGATTGAACTATATTTTCTACACATATTTTAATATCAATATATTCTAGTAGGGGCTTCCACCCCTCTTTTTTCATAAAAAACCCAAGACAATATTTTTGAATATTCATTCAAATAAAAATACAAGTGCAAAATGTACCAGACGGTGTGGTCATCTAGCAACAATCAAAGGGCTTCACATGGGACAATGCACATCACACTTCGCTCAAGAGCCACCAAGTACTCACTTTCACATCCACACTTGGTGCAATGGAAATTGATCATAAAGGTATTAGAAAGAGGAGACGTTCCGTTGTATGGATTTAGAGGCAAAAGAATTCACGCAATGGAAAGAATAGTACTCTTAGTCTCATTTGGTACAATAGACAGTACAAGGACCAAACATATAGCATTCGAGGATGTGGAGATGCACTACCCCTATAACTGTATCTTTGGCAGAGAAGCACCAATGCTTGTGAGACCATCATAAGCCACTCATGCCTATGCATGAACATGTTAGAAATAAACAAAATAATTACAACCTTTCAAGATCAAACAGAAGCAAGAAATATCGAGAAAAACTCTTTGCACGACCAAATAAACACCCATGTATGAACAATCTCATACAAAGACAACAAAGAAACAATGAGAAAGCGAAGCCTTAATCAAAAGCACAACCATGTGAAGAAACTAAAAAAAGTACCACCGAACCCACTGATATCAGACAAAATAATAACCATTGATAGTGAAATATGTCAAAAGGAAGAAGAAAGACTTATCAAATTCCTTCGCAACAACAAACATATCTTTGTCTAGTCATCTAATGACTTAGGAGGAACTAGTCAAGACATCATTAAGCGCAAGCTAGATATTGATCCATCTTTTAGACTCGAGAAGTTAAAGTTAAAAAATATCCTAAGATAGAATCCAAGTCGCAAAAGCCAAATTGCAAAGGTTGTTGGACGCTAAAGTCATCGGAGAAGTACATTTCACAACTTGGTTGGAAAATATAATCATGGTAAAGAAGAAGAGTGGAAAACTATGTATGTCTACAGATTTCACTGATCTAAACAAGACATTCCCAAACGACAACTTTCCATTACCAAGAATTAACACAATAGTTGACTCAAAAACATGAAGCCAATTGCTAATCTTCTTAGATTGTTTATTAGGGTATCATCAAATTTGTATGAAGAAAGAAGATGACAAAAACACAAGTTTCATAACCCTATATGGGACATGTTATTTTGTAAGAGTGACAAGTGTCATGGTAGGACCCTATTTAGAGAATCCTATCAGGCATTGCAATTGGATTACTAGCGCTTTACATTCATTCATTCGCTAGTATATGTGATGCATGATTTTGCTTGAGCCTTATTTGCCTCAATTGAAAAATGAAAATAGACACTAAAGTTTGAAGAAAAACTAAAAACTAAAGAAACAACATAGGAGTAGGCAGCAACAACTCCAACTACACAAAATTTGTATAAAGTCCGATAACATTTTTTTTGAAAAACATGTATCTAGAAGTAGGCAACAACAACTCAAACTGCAAGTCACAATACTGTCTAGATTTTAGTTTTGAAACAAGAGAGAAATGTTTCTAGATTTCAGTTCTAAAACAAGATACAAAACAACTCATATTAAATGATGCATTGACGATCCATTACTATTCTAGAAGTGTCAGAATTTGATAGTGAAATGGAAAATGAAAAAAGAGAACAAAAGGTTTAGAAAACAAAATCTAAAAAATAGAAGACTAAAAACTGAGAAATGAAAATAGAAAGTTCATAAAACTAAAAAAAATATATCACTCAGTCTCAGAGTTTATAGAACCTTTAGGAAAATGATAAACAAAATGCAATAATAAAAAAAATGAACCCATTAGCTTCAAATGATAAAGTAGCAGTTTACCAAAACTGGAAAGACTTTTTCACCAACAAAACTAAACTAATTGAAACACTGAAACTAGACAATCTGAACTAATTGAATTGCTTTCAAACTGAAACACCGAATCTGTCAAACATTATGTAGTTGGCTCATGATCTTAGCCTGTGAAGACATATTGTTTTTCTTTTGTTCTTCTCGCAGTATAGTCAGATCCATGGTCATAATCCTCTCCTCAACCCTCTGCTTCTGCAACTGGACTTGTTGCCTCAACTCAAAAAGAAGTTTTTCATTTTGAACTCGTTCTTGTTCAAGAGTCAATGCTCTGCTGAACCTATCTTCTTTATTGACCTCTTTCTCAACATGAGTTTCTTTCTTCTATGCCCACACATTCTCTAAAGTTGTTGTCCCACTTTTTCTTATCTTGCAATAGTGTAGATTTTGCCTTCTTACCAATTGGTCTTCTCAATGCATTCTCCTCTAGGCCATTAATATCTTCATCTCATGTTTGAACGGGTAAACTAGCAATAATATCTGAAGTTGGGCTTTTCTTCTGCCTCTTGTTACATGTTTTGCACGAGCCATTTCTTCAACTTTAGCTAGCCATTTTGGTTATGTTCTCAACTTATTCTAGCAATGCATAAATGGGTTGTCGATGTCCACGTGTTCAAAGATGGCTAAGGGGTCATTATTGCAATGGTGCAGCGGCACCAAAACAAAATCTTTGGCTAGGGAACCATTGGAGGATGGTATGAGGTCCTTTATATGCACCTCACCTGCAATTTCTTCAACATGATCATGCATAGGTCCTCACTATCGTTCCTCTGTAACCTTCAGTCACTGTCGAACGGTTGGGGGTTGAACAGGCATATCTCCTCGTTGCCATGATGTACTTGCCCATGCCGGGCGATGCCACTTCTTCTTGGACCCTGCATCCTTCACTCCATCGTCGCTGTTGCAACTGTGCCTCATGTTACCACCGAAGCCTTCCCTCATGTGTAGGGTGGCAATGGATCACGATTCAAATGTTTCCTCATAATTCGTTTGAGTTGTTAGTTATTTTTTGTTCAAAAATGAATATAAATAGAGCTCGATCATAATCCGATCTGATCCTTAAATTTTATAGTGTACAATTTAGAGCCCATTGCCACCCCTACTCACGTGGCAACACTGCCACTACGTTGTTGCCGCCTATGCCCAAAGTATAACTCTTTGCTTCCTCTAGCCCTCTTTAGCCAAAGGTCCTCAAAACATTAACTAACCGGTTATCTTTCAGCCTGTTTTAAGTGTAGCAGGACAGATACTGAAAGACACCTTCATCTAGGGACAATATATAGCCATCATAGTTGCAGGGACAAAGGTGAGAGCTTCAGATTATTGACGCATGCACATGATGAGGAAGATGGCAAGAGCAAGTTGAGGTCACCACGACTTATTCAACAACGATACAGGAAGAAAATACAACATTACCCTTAGTGCAAATGTATAGGCTCAAGGGCATATTTGTAATTTTACTAAAGTTGTACCTCACGCTTATAAATAAAGGAACAATGACATGCATTAGAAGGGCTTTTTGGCTAGAGAAAGCTGAATTAATCTGCCTACGACGTTGTATTTCTTTTACCTTCGTCATGTACCAAGGAACCGAAGGTACATATATAATATTTTAAAAAAAATAAAAATAAGGGAAGAAAGTAATATCTCATGAGGTCAAAACATGTGTTTCATCTTCTTTATTTTGCACAGATTTATCCTTAATGTCCTTTACTTTCCTTGTTTATCTCTCACATCTTCGTCCTTTATTCAATTAAAGGATGGAGATGAAGCTCAATTTATTTGTGTTGCCTTATTTTTCGATATCTCGAAGGTATCAAAACTGAGTGACCAACATTGGAGCCCACCTCCGGTGAACACATGACTACCATAAGGAGCTTCATCATGCCTCCGAAGAAGACCACAATGACTGTTTTGTTCTCACTCCGGTGGATCCAAATCAATGTGAAAACACACTCCTTTGGGAGGAACAAAACTAGAAGAGGAAGGTCAATGACCCCCACCACAGGATGATGAACTTGATCAGGAGATCCGTAACCTCGAGACCATCCACCAGCAAGTTGAGAAACACAAAGAAAAAATGCTTCGACTTTCTCAGCTCTAGAAGAAAATTAATGAAGCATATGAGCAAATGCGTAAAATTACACAACACATCAATCAATCAGACCACCAATACCATAAAAGGGATCTTCGACATGAAGGCCATAAACATGAGTGTCACACCCGGTTTTAGAAGGCAAACCGAATGCGAACCATGTACGTGCCAGGATCAGCAATTCACGTACACAGCAGTTACATAACTGGACATCATCACACAATGCTTAAATAATGACATAAAAGAGGGTATAATAATCGATTACATCATGATGTCCGAGACATCCACATAGTATTTAATAATAATCAAAGTGCGGAAAAGAAACGTCGATACACGCGGCCTACACAGGCAGCCGACTGGGGGTTTGTCGCTAACCCACGCCTAGAACTCAGCATACTCTTGGAACTCCTGGAAGTCCTCCTCCACGACTTCATCTTCACCTGAGCAGTGGTTGCAACGCAGACAACCTGGGGGGGTTGGTGTGTAAAGCAAGGGTGAGTACACATCAACATACTCAGCAAAATGTCCCGTTTTGGCTATAGTGGACTAGCTTTATGTGGAGTTAAGTCAAGCAGTTGCTTTTAGTTGGTCAGGTTATTATTTACTTGTAGAAAGCCAGGTTTTAGCATTAACCCAAGTTATTAACCTGATGTATCCTTTCCAAACGGAAAGAATACCACTTACCAGTACCATAGTCATAACCAGAACCATCATCCTCGTCACCATCTGTAAACCATACATCTCTGATCAAGTATCTCTAATCAATGGAGCTCCCTTGGCCGCTCATAACCGTGAGCACAGCTGATATATCAGTTTCATAACACTCTACAGAGGTTGCGCACTTTACCCACAAGTCGTGATTCCCTCTTGCCTCGGGCCGATCAAACCCTTAAACACTACCAAGGTGAATAGGTAGGGTCTCACTACGTAGCCTTTATAAAGATTCCCTGGGGCTGTAGCCGCCCGTTAGGTTTCCTAAATGCACCGAACTCCTCCCCAAGGGGCGAACCAACCTTGGCAGAGCGAACCGCATACACCGAACCCCATTAACGGCACGACGGTGAAGCGAACTACACCCCAGTTCCTCTAATTACTCAGCTAAGGGCGTCCCACTCCACCCTCATGGTTGCACTGTTTTTCCGGGCGGTCATCCAACGAACAGGTCCTTACGGAGAGGCACTCGAGAAACAGCTCGAGTCCCCTTAGGGGCCACAAGTACCATCATCATAATCAAAAGGGAAAACAACGTATCATAGATAATCTCATCATGTTCATTGATTAATGTGAAGCGCTAGCATAAAGCTAAACTGAAATAACCCAACCAGAATAGGTAAACAAGGACAAGATAGACAAAAGCTAGTCAATCCTTAGGTATAAACTATGTAAATGCGGGAAGTGAATTATAAGAATTAGTAGGACATAGATGCGTCAAGGGACACTTGCCTTCACCAACCGACTGCTGCTCAGGGTCTTCACCTGCAACTCCTTCGGACTCCGCCAACTGACCGTTATCTATACGAGTTCAAACATACATTCCACACCTTTAATACAAAAGAACAGTACACCATACAATAGAATGCAATAAATAAACAGACGTTCGACGCAGGGCTTACACCTACGGCTAAGCGAGAAAGAGAAAGTAACGGTCGAGGCTACGGTCGAAGAGCGACCACGTTAGATGATTATAAATTAAAATACTCATCTAAACAGAATGGTATTAATTTGGCCATCGTGTTTAACATAAGATAAAGTCATGTTCCATATTTAATTATTATGAATAGATTAAGATAGATTAAAAGGATTGTCGCGCGGCGGGACGCGCGACACAACACTTAAATTGAATTAAGAAATAAACGACTCGTCGCGCGACGGAGCGCGCAACGAGACTCTTGCATTAATTATAAATAAACATTAAGCATCGCGCAGCGAAACGCACGACGGCATATGTCATGCAAACTGAATTTTTGAATGGAACGTCACACGACTGGATGCGCGACGTCATACATTAAACAATCCTAAAACTAAATTGGACCATCGTGCGACGAAGCGCGCGATGCAGCACATTAATAGAACCTGAAATTAAACCAATTCGTCACGCGACGAAGCGCGCGACACAACACGCTAACTGAACAGAGTTTAAAATTAATTAAAAAAACAAGAATAAATCACCGCGCGCGTGGGGCTGCGCACGCGGGAACGCGTTGGGTAAACGAGGGGAGCGCGGGGCCGCGCCGAGACGCGCGCAGGGGCCGCGCAGGCCGCGCCGGGGGTCCACGCTGCCGAGGGCAGGGGCCACGCACCGGGGCCGGGACGGCCGCGCACAGGGGGCCGAGGAGCCGCGCCGCTGGGGGCCGGGACGTCGCGCGCAGGGGGCCGGGGCCACGCCGCCGGGGGCCGTGGGGAGCCGCGCGCGAGGAGCCAGGGGCTGCCGCGCCGGGGGGGCGGGGGAGCCGCGCCGCGAGGGGGCCAGGGGCCGCCGGGGAGGGGAGCTCACCTCGGGGATCCAACTCCGGCGATCACCGTCTCCAAAACCTAGAGCACCACAGGGAGAGAGAGAGATGGGAGAGAGAGGTTGTTGCGCGAGAGAATTGAAATGAGGGAAAAGGGACCAGAGGGCGCATGGGGAGCAGGGGCGCCAGGGGCGCGCGGGCCGAGCTGGGCCGGACCGGGTCGGGCTAGGCTAGGCCGGGCTAGGCTAGGTCGGGCTTGGGTGGGCCGCACCGTGGGTCAAAACCCCGTGGCACGCACAACCGTAGATTGGAATTCAATTCGTGAAGCAAAAATCTGAAACAAAACTAAGCAACACACACGATTAAGCACGAAATCAGACAAAGAAATAAGATTCGGCATGATGTAACACTCATGTCAACTTAGGTTTTGTTTACACACGATATGGACGACAGTCACTATACTGCTTTGAAATTGGGAAGAAGGAGCAAGACGGGAAGAGAAAAGAGAGTAACGCCTGAATTTGGTGAGTAAAAAGAAAAAAAATTCTACCCCCAAATTCAGGGCGTTACAATGAGGATCTTCGACATCAAGGTCACAACCATGATGATCTTCAGAATGAGGACTACTCATGTGATGATTTCCTGTACGGTGATGCTTCTCCATTAGCTGTGGAACTACAGGCCATGCCATGGCCTCCATTATACAAACCACCCTAGTTACCAATGTACGATGGCCATTCAGATCCGAAGCAATTTCTAACGAGTTATGAAGCCGAAATATCATCAAATGGTGGCAACACAGCAGTAATGGTAAAATCATTTGTCATGGCAATCAGAAGCGTCGCTCAAACATGGTATTCTTCCCTTTGGCCAACCACACTAACTTTAGGGCAGAAGCTTAGGGATATGCTCCTCAGAAGCTTTTAGGGTTTTAAGACAAAGCCCATTACTGCTTAGGCCCTGTTCCAATGCACCCAAGAACATGATGAGTATCTTTAGGCCTTTGTTCGAATATTCATTCGGCTTCGGGCTCAGGTGCCAACAGTTCCAAATGAAATTGTCACTAAGGCGATGACCAAGGGGCTTTGTCCAAGACAAGCTGCTCAATACTTTGCTAGAAAACCCATTCAATCCTTAGAGAAGTTGCTTCAGAAGATGGATGAATATATCAAGGCGAATAATGATTTTCACCAAAGAAGGGAAGAGGCCCAAAGGTACTCGAAGATGACCAGGGGCTTCGGAGGAAGGTTCCATCCAAAACATATTAGAAGCATTCACAATCCAAGCCAGCACGAAGACAAGCATGGTCAATCTCAAGGGCAACAAAGTCAGCCCTAGGAGTCAGGAACCCAACAACAATCCTCTTAGAGCAACTTTCGCCCACCAGCTCCAAGAGGGAGGAAAGGAGGCCAAAGCTTTGGAGGAAGATTCAATACTTAACCAAGAAAGTTGTTTTGCCTTTCCTGTGGGGACAACAAGGGCCATATGAAGCGTCCCGATCCTCTGGGACTCAAATGTGATACGATTACTAGTCCCAGGAGGCTAGTAAACACATTTATACATCAGATGATTCCAGATCTGCTTAAACGAGACAAACCTATAAAGGTGGCGAACAAATTTAAGAGTTGGTCCACAACTCGGGACATATCATCAGAGTGGGGCTGAAGCAGCCCGATATACGTAGTGAAGCAATTCAGCGGTCCAACAGCCACAGGCAAGGTTGGGAACAGTCGTAACTCTTACCCGATCTCCTTTTTCTAAAAAACAACAAATAAGCAAGGGTGAGTACAAACGTACTCAGCAGCCCACCTTCAACCGCGGAATGGGGAAATCAGATATAATGCATGGAATATGTGGAGCTCAGGATATTTTGCAGAAACAACAATATTTTATGCAGAGTTGTTTTGAAAAACATTTTGTATTTTTGCAAAACGCATCCTCTCCAAAAGGAGCAGGAAGTTTTTCAGTATTATAACAAAATCCCCTGGACTAAACCATCCAGGTATCTCAGCAGTTCCCACTGGTTTTCATTTTCCAAAAACAGCTACTGGACTTCCCGTCCACCATAGCTCACGGCTCAACCGCCGAACCTTTTAAAAATCACTTTTCTCAAACGCACCCTTTTTTTTGGAAAACAAAACATTAATTGCCATACCATACCAGACTCGTCCATTCCTGTGGACACAGACTATTCGAATAGGTTTTCAAACTCTGCGCAGAGGTGTACACTTTACCCACTAGTCCGGCTCTGCGATCTCATAGCTAGTGAGACCCGAATCCGAATCTCTTTCTTTCCTCGCACGTCCTAACCTTAACGATTATACCGGAAGGAGTCAGGCCACCGCCATGTCCAAACCGGACAAAACATTCCCCCTCCTTATCCTCCCGGTGCTCCCCAGCCTTCATAACCCTGGGGTTGGACCGTACGAGTTCAGATTGAGTGACTGCCCACACAGTCTCGAGTGGTTGTACTTATCATGAGTACAGGTAGTGAAAGATGACAAACCGGTCCTTATATGAGGGGACAATCCTTCTGCTCACGCCTAAACCAGCTGAGCCTTCACCTTAGGCCCTCCCCTAAACCAGGGAGTCCCTGATCGTCCCTAGTCAAAGGTGATAAGGGTGAAAACCCTTCATCATACACATTTTGAAAAGCATTTCCTTTTGAAAACTCACACCTTTCCTCAAATCATTTGTAACAAATATATCAGGGATTGATTGCGGCAAGCGGCTGGGTGGCCATAATAACTTGTCTCAAAATCATATCATGCATAAAATAACAGGCTGAGGGTTGCGGTTGAAAAACATAGGTAATTTATGCATCAAAGGGATCCAGTGAGCTTGTCGTGCTTATTCGGTGAAGGGGGAAGGGGAGCTCGCGGAACTGGCTTCTAGCTCCACTGCCTGGCGTAGACTTGCAGATCTGGCCTCCATGAGATGGCACGAACGCTCCGATAACAGGAGGGTGGACTGGAGGCGAAGCGACACTATGCGTGTAGCCGGTAGAGCGGAGTAACTGAGTGGGTGGGGTGTTTGCCTTGGCTGAGGGTGTTGAGTGTGTGTGGAGAGGGAGAGGGTAGCTGGGTGTATTTATAGCTGGGTGTATGTGGTGTAGCACAGTGAAGTTCACTGTTGGTGAGAATAGTGACGAATGAATCGTCTGACTTAGTATGAACAGGAGAGTTATAGGCAGAATATGGGACAAGAGTATTTTGGGAGTTTTCTGAAATATGGACCATGCTTAAGGGATGACATGGTTGGATAGGGAATAGTTTGATAAGAATTTAGAAACAAGAATTATTGGAATCTGAGTTTGGAAGCCTGGTTCGAAGGAATCTCAAAGTGAAGCGTGCTCAACTTGGGGAAACCTGGGATGGGTGACCAGATGGGAAGTTCCCACTGGAAGGAAAACCACAGTCACCGGAGTTCGTATGATTGGAACATGGGTCTGGCTGGTCTTAGGTGGACTGGACAGCATGATGGATGAGTAGTTGAAATTTGGGATGACTAGATGACCGATGAATAGTAACGATGAATAGTGGCGATGGAAAAGAAATTATAGATATCATCATCGATGAATAGTAATGATAAATAGTAACGATGATGAATAGTGTATGTGAATAGTAACGATGAATAGTAATGGTGAATAGTAATGGTGAATAGTGATAGTGAATAGTTCGTATGAACGAACGATGAACGATGAATAGGAACTATGAACGAACGAACGAACGATCGAATGATCGGACGAACGAACGATCGGAATTTCGGCAGCATAACGGCAGGAAAAGATGATTTGGACGAACGAACGGGCGAACGATCGAATGATCGTACGAACGAACGATCGGAATTTCGGCAGCATAACGGCAGGACAAAGATTATCTGGAAGAACGATGAATAGGGACTATGAACGAACGATGAACGATGAATAGGAACTATGAACGAACGATGAACGATCGAATGATCGAATGAACGAACGATCGAAATTTCGGCATCATAACGGTAGGAAAAAGATTATTTGGACGAACGAACGGACGAACGATCGAACGATCGGACGAACGGACGAACGAACCATGAACGATCGGACGAACGATCGAACGATCGGACGAACGAACGAACAAACTAAGAACAGGGGACGAACGATCGAAGAACGATCGAACGATCCTTGTGCTAGTGTGTGCTTGTGTGGAACATGGAGTGGGTGTGTGTGGGGGGGAGAGAGTTGCCATGAAATGGCTTGGGGTGGGATGAGAGGAGGCCCTTGCCCCTCTATTTATAGCCATGGTGGGGGGATTAGGGGGAGGGATGAGAGGATTAGTGGGAGCATGAGAGGATTAGTGGGAGATTAGCATGTATTTGTCTTATATAAGTGAGATTAGCTTGTAGAGCTCACCGTATGACACTGGAGGCATACGTATACGTATGTGCATGAGAAAAGTTATGAAGAAAATATTTATAGGGACTTGAAAAATGATTCTGAAGGTATTTCTCAAGAGGAAAATACTTGGAGATATATCGGTGGAATATCTGGGCAATATTTCTTGAAAGAATTTGAGGGGGATCACTGGGGAAATATCTGGGCGGTATTTCTGGAAAGAATTTGTGGGGGATCACTGATGAAATATTTGTGGGATATTTTGAGGAGGATTTTAGAAAGAATATAGACCACTATATTTTATTTGCTGATATCAACTCGTAAACAAACATTTTGAAATGAAATTTGAAATTCATTTTGAATTTAGAGCGAGTTTGAGAAAATTCCAAGATCTGAATTTTTGGGATGCTACATATCTACCCCACTTAAAATGAATCTCGTCCTCGAGATTCGGCTTAAAAGGGTTATGGGTATAGCTTTACTTCAGCTACATATCTTCACTTTGCAGACTCTTCGAGGAGATGGAACTTCAACAAAATCTGGCCCTTGCGGAGCATCCAGCTGCTGATTGCAAACGTTGATTCTGGCTACTCAAGGTCATCTTTAGGCTTCTGGCTTTCGCTTGGCAACTAGCTTATTGAAGAAGCATCGATGCCAACACACAAACCTTTCTCTTGCAAACTCCCGCATGGATTCCTTACTTGATTGGTCTTTTGGTGCTTCATTAACGAAACTTGGGTGACCACTTCTCATCCAGAAACTTATATGCTTTGATGATCTGGTCCTTCACGAGCTTGCTACAGGCCTTCTTCTTTTTCTCCATAGCAGGAACTTTACTGGAACACTACCCCACTTAAAAAGAATGAGGGTGGAACTCTTGAATCTTGGGGATTTGAACTCCTTGAAGTACCTCATAACAAGGGTGTTACAGGGCCTTCTTCTGCTATTGCTGCTTGAGCAGGCTGCGGAGAAATGACTGACACAGGGTTGATTTTGGGAGAACCTTCTTCTCATCTTCTCTTCACTATCTTCTTTTCTCTTCTCACTTTTCACTTTTCACTGCCTCTTTCTTTCTCTTTGCTCTTCCCACTCGAGGATTCTATCAAAGAGTATTACTATCATACACTGGAGGAAACCAAAGACTATGATCCATGTGCAACAGTCTTCAACCCAAGAATCACCAAGCATTGTGATCTCAGGGGCGAGGGAGTGGAAAATGGAGTTGCTTGCGATTTGGCAGAGGGGGTTTTATCTGGAGTGTTTTGCTTGGGATGGGAACTGAGGGAGCTGGTGGGGGGGTTTTATAGGCGAGTGTGGGTGCTCGGGTGCGGAGTAGTGGTGATGGAGTAGGTGCTACGCGGCAGCGGGTGCGATAAGGGGAGGGGGCCTGGTGTTGCCGGCGATGATGGTGGCGGTGGGTGCGCTGCAAAGGTGGCGTGGGGCGGTGGTAGTGCGCATGGAGGCGGGCACGCGTGTAGGGGGCACGGGTGAGTGGTGGGGTCGATGACCCTGATGTTTGTGGTCTCTGGTTCCAAGAATCTTTGCCTCTCTGTATGGTAATAACTCCTTTTGTCCTCTTTTACTGTTTACTTTGACTCAGGGTAGTGCTTTGATTCTCACGGTCGGTCCTTTTGACTGAGCGGCTGGACTGGCTTCTTCTGTAGCTTGTTCCAGGCTTCAAGGGTAAGCTTCCCGGTATCTTCTTGGGTAAGGCACTTTTCTCTTGAGATGGGTTAAGATGAGAATGGAAGCATAAGGTGAGGATTAGATCTAATTTGTGATCTATGTTTTTAGAGAAAACCTTTCTTAAAAAAAGAAAACACACAAGCTCAGCAATGATAAGCACAAACAAATCGAATGTTTTGAATAAGGGAAGGATAGAGTTTTTCCAAAGCACGGACTACTCAGATTCGGGGGCTAAGCATAACTACTATTGCTTGGCTCCTAAATTGAGAACTATGCTAAATGCAACTTATGAGCACTAACGTTAAAGCATCACATATGCACTCAAAAGGGGAGAAAACATCAAGCGAAATTCATTTTGAAATGCCCTAGGGGGCCACACAATTAGAGTTTTGCAAAACACGAGTCTACACGATTACCTCTCATACATGCAGGGCTCTAGCCAAAGCGAAGAAAACTTCACTACCCAATGCATGCAGAGGACTGGGCATACTAACTCAGATCTGGCAGCTTCTCTTCTGGCAAGGCTTGCACACAACTTCAATCTGAGACATCTCCTGGATGGGTCAAGAGGGAGCTGATGTTGATGACTTCTTCTGGCAGCGACTGAGATGGCAGCACGGGGTCGAACTCTTCTTCAAGCGGGACTGGCTCTTGTAGCTCCTCAGAGGGCGGCGGTGCTGGCGGGGTGCTTGCAGCTTCTTCCTTGACCTCAAGGGATGGTGCTGGAATCTTCTTCATGGTGAGGGGCTCACACAACTCCGGCGGGGGATCTTGGGAGGATTCAGGGTGCTCTTGCTTATCCATAGCCTGAGGGAAGGCTGGAATTCCTTCCAAGACTATGGCTCCTTCCGGGAGTTCCCAAGCCTTCTTTTCTCCTCTGGTAGAGACCGAGTGACCTTCAAGAATCTAGGGGTCTCCAGCTTTGATGGGTTGAATAGGGTTGGATGAAGCGGGCTCTTGGATCCGCAGGGCTCTACGTTGGTTATGGGTTACCAAGTAGGCCTCCATCAACTTCTGGACATGCTCATCCTTGGCTTGCTTCAGGGCTTCAACAGCAATGACTTCACGACTCTCCAAGGCAGTTGCACGAGCTTGAGCTGTGGTGAGATCCACATGGAGTTGACGGTTGCGCTTCTCTGCATCTTCTGCTCGGGCAATCATCTGACGGTGGTGCCGAGCCAAGAAATCATACTGTGCATCAAGGGTGAGCAGATATGCAGTGAGGTACACGACTGTGGGGTCGTCCTCAAGCAACTGCTGTCCTTCCAATGCACGCATCCTGGCCATCCAAACAGGACGGTTTCTCTGAAAGGGCGGAAAGAATCTGAGCGGGGTGTCGGCCACTTCTTCTTCATAGATCTGACACAGGGCCCTCAATGCCTTGCGGGCGACGACTTGGCAGGTGTCTCTGAATCTGTGCCCAGCAGCAGTGACACTCCATTCCACATGGTGCGGACTGGACCCAATGTATACAGTCACGACACACTTCTTTGTGCCATGCTCGACGAACTCATGACCATCATACTCTGGCTGGCTCCTGATTCCGAGGCGAACTGTGCATGCTCTCAGCAACTTGGGGAAACCATCTTCATTCTGGCAAAAGCTGGTTTGGCAGCGGACCTCCATCTGACTTCTGAGAGAAGGAAAGGGGAAAACATTTTTGAAATGAAGGGATGAGAGCAAGATTTTTTAAGAAAATAGTTTTGACTCAAAAACTTTTGGATCAGGCTAAGGGTTACGTCCTGCGGCCAACCTAACAGCTCTGATACCACCTGAAGCGTCCCGATCCTCTGGGACTCAAATGTGATACAATTACTAGTCCCAGGAGGCTAGTAAACACATTTATACATCAGATGATTCCAGATCTGCTTAAACGAGACAAACCTATAAAGGTGGCGAACAAATTTAAGAGTTGGTCCACAACTCGGGACATATCATCAGAGTGGGGCTGAAGCAGCCCGATATACGTAGTGAAGCAATTCAGCGGTCCAACAGCCACAGGCAAGGTTGGGAACAGTCGTAACTCTTACCCGATCTCCTTTTTCTAAAAAACAACAAATAAGCAAGGGTGAGTACAAACGTACTCAGCAGCCCACCTTCACCCGTGGAATGGGGAAATCAGATATAATGCATGGAATATGTGGAGCTCAGGATATTTTGCAGAAACAACAATATTTTATGCAGAGTTGTTTTGAAAAACATTTTGTATTTTTGCAAAACGCATCCTCTCCAAAAGGAGCAGGAAGTTTTTCAGTATTATAACAAAATCCCCTGGACTAAACCATCCAGGTATCTCAGCAGTTCCCACTGGTTTTCATTTTCCAAAAACAGCTACTGGACTTCCCGTCCACCATAGCTCACGGCTCAACCGCCGAACCTTTTAAAAATCACTTTTCTCAAACGCACCCTTTTTTTGGAAAACAAAACATTAATTGCCATACCATACCAGACTCGTCCATTCCTGTGGACACAGACTATTCGAATAGGTTTTCAAACTCTGCGCAGAGGTGTACACTTTACCCACTAGTCCGGCTCTGCGATCTCATAGCTAGTGAGACCCGAATCCGAATCTCTTTCTTTCCTCGCACGTCCTAACCTTAACGATTATACCGGAAGGAGTCAGGCCACCGCCATGTCCAAACCGGACAAAACATTCCCCCTCCTTATCCTCCCGGTGCTCCCCAGCCTTCATAACCCTGGGGTTGGACCGTACGAGTTCAGATTGAGTGACTGCCCACACAGTCTCGAGTGGTTGTACTTATCATGAGTACAGGTAGTGAAAGATGACAAACCGGTCCTTATATGAGGGGACAATCCTTCTGCTCACGCCTAAACCAGCTGAGCCTTCACCTTAGGCCCTCCCCTAAACCAGGGAGTCCCTGATCGTCCCTAGTCAAAGGTGATAAGGGTGAAAACCCTTCATCATACACATTTTGAAAAGCATTTCCTTTTGAAAACTCACACCTTTCCTCAAATCATTTGTAACAAATATATCAGGGATTGATTGCGGCAAGCGGCTGGGTGGCCATAATAACTTGTCTCAAAATCATATCATGCATAAAATAACAGGCTGAGGGTTGTGGTTGAAAAACATAGGTAATTTATGCATCAAAGGGATCCAGTGAGCTTGTCGTGCTTATTCGGCGAAGGGGGAAGGGGAGCTCGCGGAACTGGCTTCTAGCTCCACTGTCTGGCGTAGACTTGCAGATCTGGCCTCCACGAGATGGCACGAACGCTCCGATAACAGGAGGGTGGACTGGAGGCGAAGCGACACTATGCGTGTAGCCGGTAGAGCGGAGTAACTGAGTGGGTGGGGTGTTTGCCTTGGCTGAGGGTGTTGAGTGTGTGTGGAGAGGGAGAGGGTAGCTGGGTGTATTTATAGCTGGGTGTATGTGGTGTAGCACAGTGAAGTTCACTGTTGGTGAGAATAGTGACGAATGAATCGTCTGACTTAGTATGAACAGGAGAGTTATAGGCAGAATATGGGACAAGAGTATTTTGGGAGTTTTCTGAAATATGGACCATGCTTAAGGGATGACATGGTTGGATAGGGAATAGTTTGATAAGAATTTAGAAACAAGAATTATTGGAATCTGAGTTTGGAAGCCTGGTTCGAAGGAATCTCAAAGTGAAGCGTGCTCAACTTGGGGAAACCTGGGATGGGTGACCAGATGGGAAGTTCCCACTGGAAGGAAAACCACAGTCACCGGAGTTCGTATGATTGGAACATGGGTCTGGCTGGTCTTAGGTGGACTGGACAGCATGATGGATGAGTAGTTGAAATTTGGGATGACTAGATGACCGATGAATAGTAACGATGAATAGTGGCGATGGAAAAGAAATTATAGATATCATCGATGAATAGTAACGATGATGAATAGTAACGATAAATAGTAACGATGATGAATAGTGTATGTGAATAGTAACGATGAATAGTAATGGTGAATAGTAATGGTGAATAGTGATAGTGAATAGTTCGTATGAACGAACGATGAACGATGAATAGGAACTATGAACGAACGAACGATCAAATGATCGGAAGAACGAACGATCGGAATTTCGGCAGCATAACGGCAGGAAAAGATTATTTGGACGAACGAACGGGCGAACGATCGAATGATCGTACGAACGAACGATCGGAATTTCGGCAGCATAACGGCAGGACAAAGATTATCTGGAAGAACGATGAATAGGGACTATGAACGAACGATGAACGATGAATAGGAACTATGAACGAACGATGAACGATCGAATGATCGAATGAACGAACGATCGAAATTTCGGCATCATAACGGTAGGAAAAAGATTATTTGGACGAACGAACGGACGAACGATCGAACGATCGGACGAACGGACGAACGAACCATGAACGATCGGACGAACGAACGAACAAACTAAGAACAGGGGACGAACGATCGAAGAACGATCGAACGATCATTGTGCTAGTGTGTGCTTGTGTGGAACATGGAGTGGGTGTGTGTGGGGGGGAGAGAGTTGCCATGAAATGGCTTGGGGTGGGATGAGAGGAGGCCCTTGCCCCTCTATTTATAGCCATGGTGGGGGGATTAGGGGGAGGGATGAGAGGATTAGTGGGAGGATGAGAGGATTAATGGGAGATTAGCATGTATTTGTCTTATATAAGTGAGATTAGCTTGTAGAGCTCACCGTATGACACTGGAGGCATACGTATACGTATGTGCATGAGAAAAGTTATGAAGAAAATATTTATAGGGACTTGAAAAATGATTCTGAAGGTATTTCTCAAGAGGAAAATACTTGGAGATATATCGGTGGAATATCTGGGCAATATTTCTTGAAAGAATTTGAGGGGAATCACTGGGGAAATATCTGGGCGGTATTTCTGGAAAGAATTTGTGGGGGATCACTGATGAAATATTTGTGGGATATTTTGAGGAGGATTTTAGAAAGAATATAGACCACTATATTTTATTTGCTGATATCAACTCGTAAACAAACATTTTGAAATGAAATTTGAAATTCATTTTGAATTTAGAGCGAGTTTGAGAAAATTCCAAGATCTGAATTTTTGGGATGCTACACCATACTACAAAGAATTGGCAGGTGACCATACAAAAGCAGAAGGAACTTGCCGAAGCATGACAAAGCCAGCTGAAGGAGGTCTTTCATACATCTTTGTACTACTCCCCCTATATTCCAGAACATGTTGAACATCAGCAATCGAAGCCACAACCTTCAGGCTCTTTTGCTTTGACAAGTCCATCAACAATCCATTGGATGGTACCTGTGCCATTCATCCCAGGACCCTCGTACGAGCAGGCACCAGCTGCCCAACCTGGGTTCACAGCACAAGAATGCTTCAACATGACAGAAGGGAGCCGTCTGAAGCTCGAACAGTGAACAACATGGTTCTAGAGAATAGGCACATCTACTAGGGCCTGAGGGGCTGAGCCAAAGAGACAAAGTCAGGATTGACAATCAAAAATCTATTTATAATTTTTTACTTCCTTTTAGATTACTTTCTTTCAGTCTACCTTTACTGCCAAATACAATAATGGATTATGCCCTTAAAAACTTGTACATGTAACTTTGAGGTTACAACATCGAGTGTAACAAAAGTATAAGGTGTCGAAGGCTCAAAAGTCGTTCCTAAGGCAATGCAGAGTCAAAGAAATCACCTAGTAAAGGTGAAAAGGCTCAAAAGTCGTCCCTAAGGGAATATAGAGTAAGAGAAATCACATAGTAAAGGTGAAAAATGCTCAAAAGTCGTTCCTAAGTGAATGAAGAGTAGAGAAAACACCTAGAAAAGGTGAAAAAGGATCAAAAGTTGTTTCTAAGGGAATGCAAAGTAAAATCCAAAAGACCTTCAGAATGAAGGCATGATCATTTTTTATAAATTAATTACGATATGCCTTTGTTACAACAACATCAACATTATACATCATGCATCATAATAATCATGCATCATGACATGATACATAACATATTTTATAATCTCATACAAGTATGCCTTATTTTGAGAACCTATGAACATGATGTTACTTGGCAATTTTGGCAAGAGAGCCGAAGTAGCTTAGACTAGGCATACCTTCAATTACACTCATAATCTCAGCTCTTCATAATGCATGAAAATAAGGGAAGGTGTTTTTGCCTTCGACTCAAAAAAGGAAATATGTATTTATTTCATGCATCACAAAGAGTAGCAGGACAAATTTATGAAGTATTAATATTACAATAATAATTACAAAAATGTTCTAATTTTCTCTCGGTACTTTTTCAACAATTTTGTTAAAGACATTGCAAACTACATAATCAATATTGCCGAATAGTTTCAAGTAAATGGTTCATTTATTAGTACAACCAATACTCGAACTTATGCATCATTGAGTTGGCTATTATGTGCTTCTCCTATGTGAGTAAATTCTATAGTTTAATGAACATCATTGCCCTTAGTGGCTGATATGGCCGATGAATCCTTTCTAATCATCGTGATAAGCTTGTGTCCCTATCCAAAAATAGGTCAGACGCTTGGGGGCAAGCACCCGATCATGGTCACATATCCTGCATACGCCGGACGGTCCGGGCACTAAGGCCGGACAGTTCGAGACAGTCACGGACAGTCCGACCATGAAGGCCAGACGATCCGCATACAATCAGAAGCAACAACGACCTCAGACCGTCAAACCACAACGTCCTAAAATAGGTACTAGGGAGCAAAACACTTCCATGACGTTAGGCCGGCTCAGCAGAGTGGGCCCTACTTTTAATCAGTTGCTTGCTAAATATATGGAGAAGGACGTTCCACACAATCGACCACTAAAACAAACAAATTCAAAAAGGCCTCTGTGCGAAAGCAAAAGCCGACTAAATCGGCCCAAAAAGTGGTACAACCAAGACCGCCTCGTCATCCTCCTCTAGGGATGTCACGGTGCTTTCTAGTCTATTCATCGCTGATTTGTTGTCCTACTCAAGTGTGGGGCGGTACGGTGATGAATCCTTATTACTGGCCCAATCTATTTGTTTATTCGGTTTGGAGGGCACCACAAGTTTTGTCTATCGACATGTTGATGAAGCAGACATGGCCAAAGAAAATGCAATCTGAAATGGCCTCTGTGCATCAAATATTTATATTATTTGATCACAAAAGCCGATGACTTGCATTGAGCTGAGTCTTTACTTCGAGAACAAAATAACTCATGAGATCTATTGTTTCTGAAGTGCGCTAGTGTTTTTTGTTTGCCAAGCTCCACCAAAAGAAGGGGCATGTGTTGAGCACCAAAAGTGGCAGACGGTCTGACCCTTGGGCCCGGACAGTCCATAGCCCCGCGATCAGATTAACCCAGGCAATTATCTTTATCTCGTGTGTGGTTATTCATCTAATCACGTGGTATTTGTTGGTTATCGCCTAGGAACATGTCCTCCTCTCCTATAAATATAAAGGGATACAACCGATTAAGAACCCCGAATACATTCCAATCGAACCAATCTATGTTATTTAACTTTCCTGCTTTAGGAGTAGATGTAGCATAATTCTAGTTGTAGCTTTCCGCATATCTATTTGCACCCTATTCGACTCTACGTCGTCTAGATCTATCTTGGTTGGCATGCCGACCCTAAGACGACCCTAGAATCTCACCCTAACGAGGTCCCTACCTTCCTAGTTATCCACTAGGAGGGTGAATCTATTTAGGTCTTCATCGCCGACCCAAATCCTTTATCCCTAAGCGACTCTACATCATCTAGGGGCGCCCCACCGGCCTGGAGCACCCTAAGGTCTCTCCCCCAAGGGGCGGGATCTAGGTCCTAGAGGAGAAAACGTCCATGTGCCATCGTGAACCGCCTGCTCTAAATCGCGGACTGTCCGGCCCAAAGCACGGATCGTCCAGATAGTGCATAGAGAAGACCCGCTCCTGTAGCAGGGTCACAGACTGTCTATCCTAGAGCCGTGGACAATTCGCCCCGTCGTAGCGAGCACCGCCAGGCGACCCCATCGTAGTCCACCGCGCCGTCCACCTCGCAGAGCCGAACCCAAAGTATTGCTCATCACGAGAAGGCACTAGAGTTCGTTGTTGTTTAGCACCAAATAGGCGGTGACAATCATAGAGGTGGTGTCTCACCTTTAGGATAACTATCTTAGGTTGGTTATGTGGTCTGAGTAGCACTTCTCAAGTCTTGGGTTCGACTCCCCGTCACCCCGTGGGAGCGAATTTCAGTCTGTGGTTAAAAAAATCCCCTCGTTTGTCCCACACAAAGCACAGGTCTAAGGTCCAGCTCCGGCCGCGATCGTTTTCATATGGATTTCGATGTCGCTGTGTATGAGTAGCGCAGGGGTTCAGGAGTTTTCTTGGTCTATGTGAGAATGTCTTCTTGTTACAATTCTCGGGGGCTGTCTTACCCCTCACAGGTCGAGTTTTTTTACATCAAGTAATCATACTCTTGGTTCCAAGGTTTTCTTTCAAGATCACATTCGAGGTAGTGTTATTTGTCTTACATATTATTTATTATCTCCCTCCTCTCGACCATCTGTGGGCGAAACCTAGGGATCATCTTCAAGGTCCGGACTCACTACGAGGGCGACCTAGGGATGGTTAGTGTTTGTCCAAACAAGCGCCAACAAGTTTATTACATAGAAAAGCCTTATGGTCTACAGATCACGCAAAAGGTTAGCACTTCAACCAGCATTAATCATTCTTCGCCTTGATAAACTTTTTAATAATGCCCATCATCTCACTCCCAGGGAATCGTCCAAGGCAGCCCCTCGCAGTGGCAATCTCGTTGAACTCACACACAGTGTCACCACTGAAAGCTTTAAGTTGATCAGGCTTGTGATCAAGTGATTCTATATTGTCAAGCAAATCTTCTCCGGATTTTACTGAAGGGAGGGGGAAAGCATCAAGCTGTGTATTTATAATATTATCAACCCCAACGGCTCCTGCATAATCTCTCAGTCTGCATATTGCAAATGGGACGGGTTCGAAGCTATGGTCACCATATTCAACAGGAGTAGAATGGTCTCCAGTGACACACAGAAAGTACTGGTAGTGTCCGGCATTTTCAGCTTCCCAAAGAAGCCTTGCAAGCTGACCAAAAGCTCGATCAACAGCTTCTAGACCCCGTACCTTTAACTTGACAGCCTTATCATGACCAGCATCATCAATGGCCTGCAGTGACATTACAAGAGCTATCAGAATCACACTCAGTATTAGTAAAAAGAATCTGAATATGCATTTTACCTTTATGTGCAGGAACCCAAAGTCATATCCATTTTCTTTTCCAGCTTTGTATTCATCCTCTCCAGGCACAAAAACACGAGGTGGTGTACCCATAGGGGAAGATAATGCCTTGGCTATAGCTTTAGCTTTAGAAGTTAAGAGAGTACGGTAATCTCCAGTTGCTCCAGGTGCTTCAAGGATATCAATCCCCAGTGACAACCCCAAGCCAGCTATGATCTTAGTAGGAGCAACCATGCAAGGTGCAAGTCCATGCTTGGTTTCAAAGGCAGGCACCTAACAAAGCCACATGAAACTTCATTAAAAATGAAGCTTTAGAAGTATCAAATTCAGTAGGGTAAATGCAGGCCATACCTTACGAAGCATGCCAAATCCAGAGAATGCATTTGTGAAAGTTCTTGAAAGTCAAAACTAATCTTTCATATTGCTACTGCAGTATCATATAGGTCTACTATCAAAATTTTCACACTAACCTCAATCCGAATACCACAGCCTCGCAACAGCACAACGTTTGCGATGTTCTTCCCCTCAGCTGCACGCTGTGCATTGATGGGGTGAGAAACCAGTATGTGCGTTATCTCTTTAGAAAGCTCATTGATCACAGCTGCACTGTTTTTAGCTTCTTGCGAGTCATCCAACGGTTCAGCCTTCAGATGCAAGCGGTTGTCCTTCAAGGGATCGGTTCCAGAAATGTTCCCACTCAGCTTTGGTCCTTTGACAACCACACCACATCTGTGCTCAGTAGCATATCTGCAGATAAAATGTGCGAATTACAGCAGCAACTAGACATCATGATCATACATGCTTGAAACAATGATGACGTTTAAGTGCTGCACCTTACTCTAATTTCATATTCAGGAAATGACGGAAGCCTCATCCCATCCAACGCCGCACAGAGGATAGGGCCTTCCTCTTCAAAATGCCGATCCGCCCTCCTGCTGATGATAACTCCAGTGCTCTCATCCAGTGTAGCGAAGTTTGACTGCAAGCGAATTGTGCATACAATTTAGTGGTAAAACACATTCATCAGTTGATACACATGCTATCGTAAAACATTAAATTTTGTCAAGGACAAAGAAGGAAAAACATAGGATGAAATAGGCTTCTTTCCACAGTCCACACTATTGCCACCCAAATTCAATGGCCCAAGAAATTGATAAGTAGAGCTAGAGCCCAAGATCCAACAGAAAAGGTGGTCAAATTTAGTTACTGCATGCACATTCTTGAATGTTCCGAACTACTGCTCGACTTCTAACGAAACTGAGCTCCAATTTAACACAGCAAAACAAAACAGTCAATGATCTGAACAATTACTGCTGGCTATATAAGTGACAACAGAAGAAATCAGGTTTAGCAACAGAACATGCAGAGCAAGAATACACTATGATCTGAACTACCACTAACTTATATGAGGAATCTGAAGAAACCAAAGCTACTCGAGCTGCAATTTTGTCTCCAAGTACGGGGTTGCCACCTTGAAGGCGATGTCGCCGGGCGCCATGGCGAGCCCGGCGCCCATGGACTCGAACGCGCCGCGGCCGCGGTAGTACACCCGAGGGTCGTACCCGAGGAGCGATAGGTGCGCCGTATCGCTGCCGCAGGCGAGCCCCGGCTCCACGGGGTCCATGAGCCCGGTCACCCCGACCGCCGCCACCGCGTCCAGCCGCGGCGTGCACGCCGCCTCCAGTGGCGTACGCCCGCCCAGCGACGGAACGCTCACGTCCCCGATCCCGTCCACCAGCACGAACGCCACGCGGCTCCGCCTCGGACCTCTCCCCTCCGCGCCTGCCATCGCCGTCTCCGCAGCCGCCGCAAAGGCCCCTCGCCTCTCTCAATTTCAGCTCTCTGCTGCTGCTTACGAGATGCCTCTGCCGCGTGCTGGTTCAGCCGCGGGTCGGGCCCGGGCACAGGGTTCACGGGCCGGTTTGGTCACTACAAGAACCGGGCGAGCCCGAGGCCCGGCCCCCAAATCTGCAACGCTTGGCGCTCGCTCGGCTCCGCCCTCCGCCCCCCTGCTCCGTCCGATCGCCGCGCCCCCTCGCCGCCGGTGATCGCTGGGGAGCCGACGAGGCCGGACGCCGGAGGTTCTCGCTCCCTCCTCTGTGTCTCCCTTCCTCCCGCGCGTCCCGCCTGCTCGTCGCGTGGCCTCCTGCTCGGGGCTTCCTCTCGCCGCGGAATTTGGCATGTGACGTGGGGCGAGGCCAACGAGGCGCAGCCGGCGGCGGCGTGGGGTTGATTGGTTAACTGGATTTCGAGATTGTTTTGTCTGGATTTTTTTCCGAGGGAAGCGCGCGCTCCAGGTGAGACACTTGTAAACATAATTTTCGGTGTTTTTCCCGTCGGTGTCTGTCATTATTCGATCTAATTTTTTGGGCCAGTGGGAATCTGCTGTCGAGGTGCTGATTTGTGGAATCTTTGCAATGCCTCTAGACCTTTTTCCCCATTTTTTTGGTTAGGAATGTGAAGTCTATTCAGAAATGTTTTTTCATGTTATAGTGGACATAGGGTGTGTTTGCCTAATGGTAAATGGTAGCATTTGTTTGTGACGGTGGATTACTGGTTAGTAATGTGCACAGCATTGTTTTTTTTAACTCTAAAATATAACTGGTTTTGAATTCGGGGACGCTCCGTAGTGTATGGGTAATACTAATATCACAACTTGCAGTACCAATGCTATGTCAGATTTGTGCTGTTTAATTTGTGGTAATACAAATGCTGGAGTTTAGAATGTGGTGGTTGAACAGCCATTGTTTCAGCAGTTGTTTAGGTACTTTACTGGTTTCGCTTTCAAGGCTTGAAGAGATTGAATTGAGGGCCTGATGTGCCATTCAAAATAAACATTTATAATCACTGGGTCACAAGTGGGCCCAGAGCACAGGTCTTTTCTGGGGCAGGTCACATATTTCATTATGATGTTGAGGAACTGTAGTATTCTGTAGTGTCAAGCTGTAACATTTGTGTGCAGCTATGCTTGACTGCTTGTTATTTGAGTTTTGGGGTTAGGTTACATTCAAATTTGCATGGATTATTTTAATTTTGCAATTTGTGTGCACATGATTATCAATTTGTGTTGCAGCTGCATGGAGTTTATGTTGATGGTTGCTCGTTTGTCGTGGCAAATGCTCGAAAGAATATTGCTGCATGGTCTTCTCCAAACCTCACAGTAGGGTATCATTGGGATCAATCATTAAAACCTTAATGGGCAGAGATAGTTATATTCATGCAGGCTGTTATTTGGTGGGTGTTTGGTTTGAAGAGTCAATCTATTCTAGATGATGTAGTGCTGGTGCATCATGAGTCCATTCCACAAATTTAGTTCATTTCACAAATTTGGTGGAATGAACACATTACTCATATTATTACTAATTATTAGCCTATGTGGAATGAAATAGTGATGGATCAACTCATTCCATTCCACAAACCAAACAAAAAAGTGATGAGTGAGAAAATGATAGACTACATCATTCGATCATTCCTCGAACCAACACGCTATTAGTCTCTCTCCTCCCCTTATATTGTATTATGAGGCCTTATGATTTTTTTAATCATAATGTATCTTTCTTTTCACAGAACATAAGGTCCTAATTGGTTTGGTTTTAGATGCATCTGCTTTCAATAGTCAAAATGAGAGGCCGCTCTCAAAACAGAAAAAAGAGAGATGCAATTGACATTGGCTGTAATAATAAAGCCATATGGGTAGAGATTTTTGGTTGACATTTTAGCAATTGCATGTTTGCAAAGAATTTTGGTAGCTATGTCATTTCCATTCTGTATTATGTGATAACAATTAGGCCTGGCAATAATGTAACTTAGATCCTACTACTATAGATGTTTTGATTATATGTCACTTATGCCATGTAACACAGGTGACTGCATTGTAGGTTCATTTCCAAAATGGTTTGCATGGTGGGGAATTTTAAAATGTCTTCTGTGTTGAAGCTTGTAATGATGGAAAATCACGCAACACCAGGTAAAGTATAGTTAAGATTTTAACCTCTTTTGACTTTCCATTTAGCCTGTGACTTTCATGGATAATACTTTAATAGAGGCTTTGAGACCTGTGTCCAGAGTAAATAAAGAGAAAATTATATTGCACAGTTGTCAGTTAGGATGGAAATTTGATATCCATCAATAAAATTGATAAATTATAGAATGGTGCACCTTATCTTTTATTTTACTAGAACACAGTGCAACTTCTATATATTCTTATTTGTAACTTGGATATGTTGCAAAAATAATAAATATTACTAGATCCTTGCAAAGAGAAGGAGAAATAATAAAATCTAGAAAAGAATAATACAATACAAGGGAGCTTTGAAATGAAATATTATTTATATACAAACCTTCTATGGATTGAAAAGACCGTTTAATCTGTTACTGGATTTCATTATATTTGATTCAGCTCCTCAGTGCAGGTATGTACTGTTTTCAGTATCATGTTTATTTTATGTTCTGAAGTAGAAATGCCTTTGTAGGGCCATAAATACTTTGTCTTTTACTGCTTTCAGGTTTCTGGATTTGTTTTTACCAAGGTTCAAGAAAACCTAGGCGCTAGTCACACGTTATCCTACTGACTAGCGTCTAGGAAGATTAAACGTAGATTAAGCGTGATTAATCGTTTGTTTTTTAATTTTTGTGCTGCAGAAAGCAAGATCAGCAGTGAGTAACTAAGTACTAAGTAATAATAACACAACTACTAAGTAGTGATACTAGTGAACCTACCTTTTACTGTTCCGCACATTTATTTTTTACATAAGTTGCTTTCCTCCTTGGCTTCTTGCAAGTTGCTTCCAACAGCAGCTGATCATCAAAGAGAGACAAGTTAATAATCTGAAAACTATACAATCAGATAATTTGGAAAGAGTAGAAACTCATCTGAGGGGCAGCTCAATATTGTACATGCACAGCCAAGCTTGCAAACAACAGGGCAACATCACAAGTCAAAGGATCACAAGAAATACAGAAAACACTCACAGTTCATCACATGCCTTAATGGTCCACAAATTAAATAGCAGTACAGCACACAATAATTGTTTTATGGTCCACACACATTAGGATAAGTAAATAACTAGATATTAACTACACGGCGCCTAGCGCGTGCACACCGTGTCTAGGCGCGCCCAGCGCCTAATACTGCGCCTAGTCCATAAACGAGACACTAGACCTTCGTTAGCGTTTAATCGAGATTAATCTCCGTTTAATTGTGTTTTTTCGAACCTTGGTTTTTACAAAATGTTGATAATGTGGCCTGTATAGTGCAATATCAATGTTCTTATTAATCCACTTTAAAAACATATATAATTATTGTGTTCATATTATCTTGGTTTACTGGTACTTTGATAACCTTCAGATTCTCATCATATGCATGCAAAGCAAAAAATGATTGTGATGTTTTTCGGTCACATGTGCATGGATAGCTTATGGTTGATCATTGATCATTTGATCGTTATCCATATTTTATTCCTTGAGTTTCTTTTTGTCTCTCTTGAGTGAACAAAATATTGGGTCTGGTACTGAGATGATTCTTCTTGTTGGGCGTTTGAGCATGAAAAGAATTTGCTCTGTCACTTTTGGCAGATGACGTGATCCATGAGATGACTGCTGCACAGGTCCTACAGAAGCAACTGTTTGATGCACACGAACCAAATTTACTGGATGAAAATGGTAAGCTCCATTTGCTGAACCACAGATTTCAGTTACTTTCTATAATCTCTACTCTGTAGTACTGCCGGTCGAATGTACCTGGTGGAACAGGTAGGCATTTTAGTGCCTCTAGCTTCTGCCTCATATCATACTCCATCCCAAAAAGAATGCAATTATGGGATTCACACTAGTCAAACTAATTTAAATTCGACCAGTTTTATAGTGAATAATATTAACATTTATGTCTCTAAGACTCCAACTAAGTTTACTTAAAAATATATTTCATAACTAATTTAATGATACCTATTTGGGAGAAACTGTCACGCAATTAAGATTTTTTATGCAATCGCCATGCAATCAAACCACCAAAAATCATGAAAAATTCTCAAAAAAATTGTAGATGTACTTCATTATATACTCTACCAATGTATCAAATTCAAGTCCTAATTCATCCTATATTAAAAGATATAAAAATGAGAAAATTTTGTCCAATATGAAGAATTAAAAAAATGATAAAAATTTCTCTTTTTATATCTTTTAACATAGGATGAATTAGAACTTAAAATTTGATACATTTGTAGAGTATATAATGAAGTACATAGAATTGCTATTCGTTACCCTAGGTGATGATCACCTCACTCTGAAATGACTTAACAAATTTAAGTTATTCGTGATCTTTGTAAGTCATTTCAAGGTGAGTGATCATCACCCTAGGTAACAAATAGCGCTGCCCATGAAGTGTGTATATATATATATATATATATATATATATATATATATATATATATATATATATATATATATATATATATATATATATATATATTCGTGACTTTTAGTAGCTTGATTGCACAACAGTTTCTCCCTACTTATTTTGTATCATGAACGTTAAACTATTTTTTGGGTATAACTTCGGTCAAACATTGAACTGTTTGACTCAAAACGTGAGAATTGCATTCTTTTCGGGGCTGAGGGAGTATGTGTTTATTTGTTACCTTCAGATTTCACTGCCATGTTTATTTTACCTTCAATGTATACTATTGTGTTTTACTCTGTATTTGTCACATATGTTTCTCGTATTTCAAACAGCTGTAATCTGTAGCTTCAACTTACCTGTTGATGTCAACCACAGCTTAGCTTTTTAACTTTTCCAGTAACTTTGTGCAGATATGCATATATTTGGATCAAAACCGATGGCCGACCCATTGGACTTGGTAACTTTGATGAATCTACCTGTATGATTTCCCTTTTCACATATGGCTGATCCACTGGAACAAAATCTTATCTTTTATTGAAGGTCTGCTGTAGTACTTGCAAGAAGCCAGTCAAAGCCAGCCAATATGCAATTCATACAGGTGCTGTTAATTCTTTTTCTATTACATTATTTAGGTGTAAGTACTTCTGTTCAATCTGCTCAGTTTTAAGTGTTAAAACACAGGTTTAATCTTATTATGTTTGTGTAATTCATCACCAATCTTGCTGTGAACTTGTAATCCAAAAATTCGAAGTTATAATATATGCGAACCCATATTTCCAGCACATGAACTAATATTTTACAATTTGTATGTGCGAAAAGCCCCAATCTATTGCTGTTTACGTCATTTAGCTTAATCAATGACTACTGTAATTTGCTTACTGTTTGATACACCTGCCTGGAAAAGCTGGTGTCATTACCATTCCAAGCATGACTTGGTCAACTGATGAATATCTTAACCGAAATGTGATGAATAGTCAAATACTCAAATCCCTTATTTGATCTTTTTAAAGTACAAATTTTTGTGTTACTTGTTTTATTACTACCACATTGTAAGATTAATGCTGTCCTAGAACATGTGATGCAAACCTTTGGAAAATTTTGCGATGAACATGCTGCATGCACCTTTCGTAAAAAATGGTGTTTAGTCTTTTTTTTTTGGCTTTTTCATTGAAACTTTGTTTATTGTGCAGGGCAATGTAGTTCAGGGAAGGTAAACACAAATGGTTCAGTGGGTGTGGATCATGCCAATCCTACAAAGCCCCTGAAGAAAGGCAGAAAAATAAAGTTGATAAGTAATGGAAGTATCCTATTGTTTATGAGGCAGCCTGTTTGTTCTCGTTTACTGTTACTTTTACCTGCTGTTATTTGTGTTCATATGGAGCACTCTCTTCAAATTTTCTTTTGTTAATTGGACTCTAAATGTTTGTGGATCTTCAGACGTTTGCTGCCTTGACATCTTATATAGATCAAAAAGTGCACATAAAAGTGAAAGCAAAATCTCAAACTGAAAGCAATAACATTGCCAATAGTTTCGAGTTGGACAATGGACATGTCACTAAAGTACAACCTATAGATTCCACAGGTGATCAAAGTGCTGCTTTCTGTCGAATTGTTATCAATATTGTTTCATTTAATCCTCCTTTGTTCTCGCTGACTTTCTCTAGGGTCATTTGACTTGTGTATTTAGTGTTTAAATGATGAAGGGTAGGTCTGGTGCAGCGGTGATAGCTGTCTTACAGAGTTACCATGTCGTGGATTCGAAGCAGCCTCTCCGCATTTGCGGAGGCAAGGCTTGCTCATGTGGGAGCCTCTGGCACTGGGTTTGCCCTTTTTTATCTAGGTGTCATGGACCTTCGGTTCATGGGGATAGCTGTCTTCTCCGGCGAGGTTATACCCTCTACCGCAGGCTTGGTTCTAGGGTAGCAGCCCTAGGCGCTTGAGAGTCATTGCAAGAGAGAGAGATTGGTTTGATAATATATTCCTTATTCCTTTGTCTCCTGCGTACAGGCCTATATATAGGCCACCGGTTGACCAACTAGGCAACCATTAATTAGGCATGACTAATTGGAATTATCTTCCCTACAATTTAGGTCTATCAATTTAGCCACCAAATCAGTCACTTTCCTTTGCCATGCCTTCCTTACGCGCGCTTTCCTTTGCCATGCCTTCCTTGCGCACGCTGCTGCTAGCGCTCGTGCCTTCCTTGCGCGCGTTGCTGCCAGCGCCCCCTGCGTCCTCTCGCTTTTGGCATGCATAGGTGCGGCCCCACATGAGTGACCGCTCCCTATGATGCCCATGACATGTTTAGATGATATGGTTAGTATAGCTACTATGGGCATGAAGAAGTTTTGTGTATCCACATTAGGTTGTGCTGTCTAGTTATATAAGTTTGCGGGACCATTTCATTTGCATGTTAAGATAAAACCAGTGTTATATTTCCAGGGATAATACATAGGAAACTAATGCCCTCTTGGATATGTTTTGTCGAAACAATGAAGTGTGTAGGCTTTTCTCGGCCAAAAAACGAATGTTTCAGCTGATAACATGATATCTTACTATTGGGTTTCATTTTTTTATTGTAGTTTTTATTTACATGCATCTTTGGTTTGTAGGGCTGGGCCTGTCTGCTGATAGTTCAGCTACTATCAATGTGCCTAAAAATCATCCCAGAGGTATTGATTGCTTCTCAGGTGTCCTCTGCTCCCTCCTAGAGATTGTCGAGCTGCATGTTATCCCATGCTTGTGTTTTTTCATGGTTGGACAAAGTAGGCATGTTATGGTCTCCTTTCTCCTTTCTTGGATTAAAGCTAAGCTAAGCAATTTTTAGTGGTACTGGATAGACAATGTTCTAATCATTTCACTATTTCAGTGACATGGGCTCCATCCACTCGCTACTTTTTTTCTTTGGCTCAATTGAACTTCAAGTGAAAGGGTATTTTGAAAGGTTTCCTTTAACTGAGGATGAAAGGTTCTCTGATATATTGCATCTCAGTGACAAGAAAAAAACAAAATAAATGGTTTCCTTAGAAAATTGTTTGTTTTTGCTTACTGAGTCAAGGTTAATTTTTACACTCAGTTTGTCTGTGATGGAACCTTGCTTGCATAGTTCTAGTATTCTATCCAGTTGATGGGAGTAAAGTCAGTAACCATAGAATAAGAAGGGAGGAACTCCCAGAAAATTACTTTTGCCTATCCAATTAAGATTTAATGTTTAAAGTTGGTCCATAACGGAACCTTCACGGCATGTCTATGCAGCATTATCGGAAGGCTTACCTTCACTCCTTCAGTGTTCTCCTTTTTCTACCTGAGACTTAATTTGGATGTTCATCCAATTTCCCAAATGTTGCATTCACATGAGGATAATATATCTTGTTCAATTTTCATTGCGCTGTACCCTCTTAACTGTATAGTGTTTTGATTTCTATTTAATTTATATCAGATGCGCCAGTTCCTCTTGCAACAAAAATGTATCATTCACAGGGCAACTACCGTCTTCGATTTGAGCTTGGCCAGCTTTATCGCGAATCATGTGTGCAGCATTTGAGTGGCCACACAACTCCAAACGTGTCACATGAGAATGGATTGATGGCATCATCACGGTTTTCTTCTTGTGGCAACTCAGCATTGCCTACTCAGAAGAGCCTTGTTCCTCAAACAAAGGTTTGATGCCACCCTCAGCTCATTGGCAGGATAGTTTTTCATGTTCTCTTACTGATGATGCATTCTGCTATGATGCTTCTCATCAGCCTCTCGCAGACCCTCAGCAATTAGCAGCAAGCAGGCCTAACCAGTCACAAGGAACAAAAACTGATAGAGCAAGTGCACAAGCATCTGCAATTAAAAATGAAGGTTCACGATCCAGATGCAATAAAGCTACCATTCCCCATTCGAGAAACAAAGGTTGGAAATGATCTTTTGCTCTTCCGCTTCATGTAGTATGTGACTTCATTCATTGAGAATTGTTAAGTTGCTATTCAGTTGTGTTAGTTATCTATAACTGGGCCAGGGAACTTATGTAAAGTTAAAGAATATTCCAGTGAAACTATGTTAACTATATATCAACTGGAAGTTCAAAATACAGCTCTATGAGAGAAAATTTACAGTCCATACTTTTGTTCTGTTCTAAGCAAAGTATATTACAGTTTTCAGCTTTGCAAGAGTCCGATTGACCCTGTAGTTACATAGCTTCAGGCATGCAAAAATGGTATCTCATCTTTTTTAGTTTACTGAGGCCCTGTTTGAATACACTATAGCTAATAGTTAGCTGCTAAAAATAGCTTTAGACATCCAAACAGCCCAACTAATAATTCAGCTAATAGTTAACCAACTACTATTTGTTAGCTAGGTAATTCTACTAGTAACTTTTTAGCAGCTAACTATTAGCTCTAGTTCATTCAAATATAGCTTGGATGGCTCCTGCACCACTCTGATGCCTAGGAACCATCTAACGTAAAAAGGATGTGTTGGAGTATTATCTTACTAGTAATTATGTGAAATTTGTTCTCCAGGCAGCAAGAAGACGCAACAGCAACCTAATGGACGTGTTCATGCGATCAAGTTCCCAGTAGAGTAGCCCATTCGTAGGTATGCCCCCTATTGGCTTTACTTTCTTGAACTCGGATCCTGACATAATGAACTTACGCTGATTGATTTCACAGGTAATTTATTGGTTAAGTGGAAGTGTCTCTTCTGGTGAACAGTCTCTTCTTTTCTCCTTTCCAAATGAAATTGGTTATTGTCAGGATTGTTCTAATTTGGACTGTCCCGATCCGAGGTTTTGGTAAGTCAGGATATCTAAAATTCGTGGCATATGTTTTTTTGTTTTTTGACCGGCAATTCACGGCATATGTTATACTGTCGCATAATTAACATGGTTTCGTCTGTTTCCGCCTAGGTTCGCCGGCCATTGGTACTAGAAGCTAACAGCACTAGTTGTAGCACTGACGATGAACTTACCTGTAAATATGGCCACAGAGGCCTTGGCTTCTTCCTGCCGAAGGTCGTGGACCTGATGAACATTTTGAATGTAGCCTTCATCTTTTGGGCATTGAGTTCTAGTTGATTGATGTTTTGTGTTTGATTCTTGCCCTAAGTTTAGCTTTCTAGCCGGCGATTGAACCGTTTTACGGGCTACCGCTGCCAGCTGCCGGTGGATGAGCCCTTCCGTATTCACCTTGCCGGAAAGCTGTCGCTGTTGCTGGGCGTATCGAGGGATGTAGTTGTCGGTTGAGGGCGATTGCGCGGCGGAGTGGTTCACTTTCAATTTATAATTCGTTTAACTTTTTTATATTAAATTTGACTGACCGATCTTACTTAAAAAAATTCATAATTAGTATTACTGTGATATTGTTTAGTATATAATATACTTTAAATATGGTTTTGAAGTTTCATTATTTTCAAAACAAATTGGACAAGTCAAATTTGGCAAAAAAGACAAACGAGTTATAAATTGAGACGGGGGAATTTTGTTGGGGAATGTTTTGCTATCCTTTCACCCTTTGGTGAGCAACTAGCAGCAGCATTGCCCCATCTCATTGTCAGCTACAGTTAGAGAACGAGTTCTATCAAATTTGCTCATTTTTTTAAGAAATGGTATTCGTTAGATCAGTCATACTCTATCATCATCAAGATAGCTTGTAGCAGACGGACCTGTTCTTCTAACCATGAGATCGGAGTTCAAAATCCTTGCTAATATCAACCTGACACATTGCATTTCGTTAAATGCAAATAAAAGATGCCAAAAGATACGGAAACAAGAACATCTCTATCGTTGGATAACGCTGGCGCCGCAGATTGAAGCTACAGAATCGGAAATGTCTGCTTTTGCCGGTGTTATTACAGCACTAGCCATTTCACCTATCTAGCTGATTTCGTACCAAAAAAAAAGTTGGAGGCCATGGCCGTCGGATGAGAGGTAGCAAAAGGTGCAATCGCCGCGAGCAGCAGAAGCCATTGATTACCCATGGATCAGCAGATGCCGGTGATGTCGGCCCTGATCATCTGCAGGACCTCGGGCGGCGCGGCGGCAGCGGTGACCGTGACCACGGCGGCGCCGCCGTGGCCGTGAGGCCCCACCGTGGCCACGAGGACCTCCACCCCGCGGCGGTGGAACGCCTCCAGCACGCGCGTCAGCGAGCCGGGGCTCCGCGCCGGCAGCCGCGCGCAGAAGCACACCGCGCCGACGGCCACGGACACCTCGGGCCGCCGGGCAGCAGCGGCGCCGGCGCCGGCGCCGGCCCCGTGGAGGGGGCTGCGCACCGAGTGGTACGTCTCCAGCACGGCCACCGTGTCCTCCAGGACCTTCACGCGCGCCGCCGCGGCGTCCACGATCTCCTCCTTGCTCGCCGGCTGCGCGCGCCGTCGACGGTTTTGGCAGGAAACGACGTCAAACAAAACACACAAATGGTGAATAGGCAAGAAGCAGGGCCGTCGGGGGCAGGGACTCACCCGGTCGATGGGGAGGTTGGGGAGCATCGCGCCCAGCTCAGCATAGAGCGAGGACAGGGTGCGCCGGTTCGGCCGCGCCCTCGGCCGCCGCTCGCCAGCCGACGGCCCCGCGGTGGCCAGGGACAGGTCGAGCGGAAGCCGTCCTCCTCCTTCTCCAGCCATGGCGGAACGACGGGTGGGTTTCTGCTTCTGCACGACACGAGAGGGAAGGGGACGCGTGGGTTCGTTTGATCTTTGTCTTGGCAGGGAAGAGAGAAGAGAAGACAAGACAAGAAGCGGGTCGTGGTGGTGGCGTGACATGGCGGCCATGTTGGTGTCAGGTGTGCAGTGGGCACGTGACCAAAGTGCCGCAGCAGCTGCTTTGGGTTGGTGGTGGTTAGCCAGGAATGGAAGCTGCAGCTGGGCTGTTGGGGGGCAGCTGCAGAGGTGGGAGACCGGAGGAGTCGCTTGCTTTGGGAAACTGGTCAAGCTCGCCGCTCTGTTAGGTCCTCACAACGGGACAAAACAAACTATGAGAAAGGCTGCGTGCAGCTTGCCTGCTTCCGCCCCCCGCGGTTGTACTCAAAGTCTCAAATGAAATACCTTTTTTTTTTTCTTCCGCTTATCTTATTATTATTACTAGTCAGTTGTCCGTGCGTTGTGACGATATACGAACACCGCTGATAAAAGTATTAGTAGTAATTAATTTTAGATCACTTTATGAGATGTGCTCTCTCGACAGGAAGAAAAGGAGAAAAGACCCATTCATTTTTTATTCATCAATTAGAACAAAGTAGAAGAAGCAACTAAACACCATACATGTTCATATATAAAACACATATATTGTCTAATATCTACACATGTGGTCAACAAGATGTTATTAATCAATTACGAGATTTCCTATGGATACGCGATGTGTCAATACTAATACACCATTTTTCCTAAACACAATGATATAGGGATATGCTATTTTATAAACATTAGTAAAGATTTGTAAATAGTTTATATTGGCTAATTATTGATAATAGTTGTCTTTGGATATTCTGCACCGTGCCCCTGACATAGTAGTCGACGACCTGCTGCAGGGGTAGGCCCTTGTACTCCATGACAGTGGTCATGTCCCACTTGAGCGTGCCTGACGCGGCACACGTGCCGCATGTGTATGTGTTGAACCTGATCAGCGGTGAATCCCGAATGCGCCCGAGCATCTTGCTCATCAACCGTCTGTGGACATGGCCGCCGCACACCCCAATGTCTCTGATGCGTACACACTGATGGGCAACCCATTCATCACCATGCCCGCCTTGTGTACGTTGTCGCTGTCCATGCTGTTCGTGCTACAATTGTCTATTCGCGCTGCATTTGTCCATCCCCATTGGTGGGATGAGGTAGTCGAACTGTGCGAGCGCGAAAAGTAGGAAAAAAGAACAACCATGGTTGATGAGCAAGATGAGGAGTAAGAAAATGATGTGTTCCTCGGCCAAACATCCTATTGATGCATTGAAGGGGAACATGTTATATAAATAATAAATGTAGAAAAGGGAAGAAAAAAAAAGGAAAATCACAACTTGCTTCCATATTCTTTTACTTTTTTACCCTCTTTTTATTCCTAAATTCTGGGTTACCTTCATGCACATGGGCAGTTGGGCTTCCACCGACCACCGTATTGGGATTTTTTTTCTCCCAGAGAAGTTCTCTCTCTGTTCCCGACGCGATCAGCTCAGCTCTTCTTCCACTCCTCGGCGACGCGGTCGGTGCCCGCAAGGTAGGCCTTCTTCCTCCTCTCGGCGCGTGTGCATGCGCACACGATTGCGAAGCAGGCCGCGTACACGGCGTACACGCGCCAGTTGGCGCGGGGTGCGGCCCCTGCCGCGGCGCGGTGGAAGATGGCGACATAGCAGTGCACGCCGGCGGCGAGGCTGACCACCATCTGCGCGAGCCCGAGGGCCTTGGCGGCGTCCCGTTGTCGTCGTCCTCAGGGGAGGTGGTGCCCGAGAAGACGACGACGAGGTCCACCATCTGGAGCACGAGGTAGGCCATGAAGTCGAGTGACTGTGCAGCATGCGTCCAGGCGTAGGCGGCGGGGGAGGCCGCGTGGATGAAGCGCGGCGGCTCCAGCCCCGTGGCGGTCGCGGTGAGCGCGAGCGTCGCAGAGTAGATGGCGAGGTATGCCTGCTCCAGCAGCAGCACGTGGTGGAGGAGCGGCAGGTACGGGCCCATGCGCCACACCAGCACGGTGAGCATGAAGAGCGGCAGCAGCACCGCCGCCCACCGGCCGCCGAGGATCGGGCGCACGCCGTCGGTGATCCCAGCGTTCACCGCGGACAGGTACGCCTTCAAGTGCTGCTAGAGGCGCGCCAGGTCCGGCATCAGCGTCTCTTGCAGCCGACTAGGCAGGTCCCAGAACTCGGAGATGTGGTCGTCGGAGCCTTCCTCTGCCTGCTTGGTCAACACCACGTCCTCCTCAACCTCAACCTCCGCCGCCGACTCCTTGCTGACGACGGTCGCATTGGCTTTTGCCTTGGCGTCGGCAATCACCGGTGCCTTCTTGCCTGATTTGGTCGGCTTGGCACCGGCATCCGCGGTCGAATTGGCCGCCGGCGGTTTCTTCGCCTTCCCAGCCGCGACGACAGCCTCAGATTTGGCGCCCATCTTGGAAACCTTGGTGGACTTTGCCAAATCGTCGTCCTTGCCCTTGGCACGGGGTGTGGGGAGGGGGCAGAACCGTGCACCATGAACGCCTACACTATAGTCTTAAATAGTAGTAGAGAATATACAAATTAGAAGGAGGCCTAATAGCAACTCCATCAAATCACTGAAAACAACACAAAAGTGTTTTTAGGTGAAAACTCATCTCTCGACGTCTCCAACATATTCTTTTCTCTTCCCCAATTTAATTGAATAAAAGATGAAAAATCTATGCAAAATAAAGAAGATGAAGCACATGTTTTGACCTCATGAGATATTACTTTCTTCCCTTATTTTTATTTAACAAAATATTGCAGATGTATCTTCAGTTTCTTGGAATTACAAGATGAAGGTAAAAGAAATACAGCTTAGTAGGCAGAGCAATTCAACTTTTTCTAGCCAAAAAAGCACCTCTAATTCATGGCACTGTTTCTTTATTTATAGGCGCTCGGTAGTAAAACTTCAAATATGCTATTGAGCATATACCTTTTGAAAGGGAAATAGGGTCAAACCTTTTCCTAAATGATTTTGGTGGTTGAATTGCCCAACACAAATTATTGGACTAACTAGTTCGCTCTAGATTATATGTTCTACAGGTGCCAAAGGTTCATCTACAACTATTCTAAATCGACTGTCCGAAATACCGTAGATTATTCCGGACAGGAGAAGCTTTTTGGAAAAACAGACTAAGCGCGGACCGTCCGGGCCCTTGCAGCGGACCGTCCGCGACACTGCTTTGACTTCGACCAGGAACTATAAATCAGGGACAGTCCGACTAAACCGCGGACCGTCCAGCTACAACGTGCGGACCGTCCGGCTATAATTCACGGACAGTCCACATGTGAAGACCTGGTTCAGCCCGAAGGTGACAAGTTGAGCAAAAGGAATTATATAGCTAGCGCGGACAGTCCGGGACCAAGGGCGGACCGTCCGCATGGTCTCACCGAGGCAGATAGCCGTTGATCTAACAGTTGATCTGTCAGAAGTATCCGTTGAAGATGTCAGAATCGACCGTTGGAGGGTCGCGGACCGTCCGGGCCCTAGCCGCGGACCGTCCGCCAGTGCAATTTGTGGCAGATGCGCTCCAACGGCTATATGGGTGGTTGAGGGCTATAAATACCACCCCAACCGGCCACTTCAAGGTGAGGGAGCCCAAGCAACATTCCAAGTCATCTAGTTGACATACTCAAGCCCTCCCAACCACATATATTCATTGATACATCCTATACGCAAGATCTAGACCACTACAACCAACACAAGTGCCACAAAAGAGAGAGCAAGCAATTGAGAGCTACTCAATTGAGTTTAGCCCTAGTGCCTTGTGAGGTTCATTGAGAGATAGTGTATACTACATCTTTGTGTTCATTTGCTCGTGGAGTTTTGACTCCCATTGAACTTCCTCCAAAGTTTTGGAGCCTTGTAAAAGCTAGCAAGAGACACCAAAGAGTGTGGTGGTCCTTGCGGGATCGAGAGTGATCCTTGAGAAGAAGAGCTCGCCGATCCTTGGGTGATCGGTGGAGAGAGGGAAAGGGTTGAAAAAGACCCGTCCTTAGTGGACTCCTCAACGGGGACTAGGCCTTCGAGGGTCGAACCTCGGTAAAACAAATCACCCGTGTCTCATGTGCTTATTGCTTGTGATTTGTTTGTCCTTTCCGATTCTAAGTTTTTCTTGCACTACTCTTTGCTAATTCTATTTGGTGTTGCTTTAAGTTAAATTCTCATTTAGTGACGCAACACATTGCAAGAGGGAACTTGTGTTATTGCTCTTCTTGCCTAAGCCTTCTTGCTTTATTCTCATAGACTTATTAGTAGTATTGATTTATCAATTCCACATTATTTGAGAGCAATACTCTTTACAAGCAAGGACTTAGTTTTTATACTCCGATAATTATATATCTTGTTCTAACCACTAATCAAGGGATCTAGTTGGGGGATAAAGTTTTAATTTTCAGGTTTCGCCTATCCACCCCCCTCTAGGCGACTTTCAATTGGTATCAGAGCTAGGCACTTCATCTTGAGTCTAACAACTCAAAGTGATGGCTCATAGAAGATCCCAAAAGAACAAGAAGACAATTCCGAAGGAGAACAAGGAGGTAACTCTTGAGATATTACTTTCCGATTGTTCTAATTATGATTCATGGTCTTCTAGTGTGATAAATGCCTTTAGAACCGTAGATCCAAAGTTAGAACAAATTATGGACAAGAGTATCTTCCCTCCTAATTATAATGGAAAAATTATCTCCGAGGAGGATCAAAGATGTTTTCGCTTAAACTACCTAGCTTTTGACATCTTAAGTAATTCTCTTAGCAATGAAGATTATCGTGTCTTCATATCCAATTATAATGAATCTATTCATGATGCGCATGATATTTGTACTAGAATTAAAATCAAATTTGATGAGTCCAAACATGATAGTTCCTTTTGTGCTTCTACCTCCTTTGGTATTTGTGATACTAACCCTTGCAAGGAAGAAGAAGAAAATGACCGATGGAGACCAAACGATGAATCCACCTCTCCAAAAGGTTTGTCTTCCCATTTCGATTCCCACATGTGTTGTGTGGCTAATGAAATTGATAGCGGAAGCACAAACGAGAATGAGGAGGAAGAAGGAAGCTCCGTGCAACTCTACGCTCGCCTAAGCCAAGAAGATAAGGCGGTCATGCTCAAACTTCTAGAAAGAGCGAAAGAGGAAAGCAAAGCTCGTCAAATGCTAGAAGACATTCTCTCCATCAAAATGCAATACTTTGATGAGTTGACTAAAGAACATGAGGAGCTAAAGTGCTCTCATGTTGATTTGGTCCAAAGGTATGAAACTATTTCAATTGAGCAAGATAACGCTTTACATTGTATCACTCAATTAGTAAATAGGAATACCTTTCTTAAGGACCAAGTAGAAAAGCTAAAAGTTGAAAATCTAGCTTTTCAAGAAAAATATGATATGCTCCTATGCTCTCATGAAAATCTTATGGATAATCATATCATATTAAATATTGCTCATGAGGTTGTGATAGAAAACTTAAAATCCCAACAACCTCACTCTTGCACATGTCTTCAAATTAAAACTACATTACCATGTGCTAATGCTTGTTGTCCGTCGACAAGCAAATCTTCCTTTGAGCTAGAATCTGCAGGAGCAAACGATGATACACATCAAAAGCTCAAAGAAGAAAATGAGAGGCTAAAAATGAGCTTGACCCAACTAAAAGGGAAATGCACTGCTCAACCTTCTCAAGATAACCGTGATCACATGGTGAAGAAGCTTGAGACGGGAACAACCGTGGCATGCACTAAATCCCTTGAAGAAAATGTCAAGGATTTGAGGATTGCCAAGAGGACGGAGCAAAAGAAGAAAATCAATACCTCTTCCAAAAGCCTTAACCATGCCTCCATAAAAGGTAACATCCAAGGTAATAATCAAGTCACACTTCATACAAATAGAAATAAGAAGTGTAGTGAATGCTTTGAAAAGGGGCACTTGATTAGATCATGTCCCTATATTAAAAATGGCTTGATTATTAACAAGGATGATAAACTTTGTTTTAAATGTTCAAAGAAGGGACACTTTATTAAATCTTGTCCCCATTTGAAACAAAAAGGCATAGGGCTAGAAAAGAAAATATTTACTAACCATGTAGCAAGCAAGAAACAAGGAAGGAAGAAATCTTCAAGACTTGAAGGTCGCCTTTGCTACATATGCCGAAAGAAGGGACATCAATGCAAGGATTGTCCCATTGGTAACTATTCCACTCCTAGCTTGTCAATTAATTCTCATGTAACTAGGCAACCCAAAATTGCAACTTGTGCTAGAAAGGTAATGAATTTACCAAGCGCTAACACAAAGGACTTTTTGGATCCTAGATCTTTGTTGACTAACCATAATGGACCCATCAAGCGATGGGTACCAAAACATACTTGACAAGCTTTGCAAGAGAAGGAGATGGTATGAAGCTTTGGGATGCTTGAGAGAGTCAATTCAATTTTTATTAACTCAAGCTATCAATCTTTAATGATCTATATCCAAGATTGACCCAAGGTTATTTTGAATTGTTGTATCTTAAACTCATATCATCTCGAGGAAAATGTTGATGTTGTAGGAAATAAAGAATCATCCTATGCCGAAAAGTCAAGACCTACAACTTGGAAGAAAGTCAAAGGATGGTAACATTTATGCTTTTAAGTGCAAGTATTTTAAAATATCATTTCTTATGTGTCTTGAGTAGTCACATAGGAAAAGAAAGCACTTTAAATATTTTTATATTATGTCACCATTCTTTGAAGAAATTCCTCTCATATGGTAGATTGTATATTCATCATTTCTATACCATAGCAATCTACAAGCTTTAAAATTGTTGTGAGTTCCTCATGGCATGCTTTTCTCGGATTATTCTATTATTGCCATGTTCTAGATATAGAGGGTTATTCCATGTTCTTTAAAGAATAAGGTGTCACGTAAGGAATTCAATTCCTTAGGACATTTATAAAGGGAATCTCTCTTTATATCTAGAAATCGTGAGACTAATGTGTTTATCTAAATAACCTAAGTAGTCTCACATGTAGGGAATGAATTTCTCTTTGGAGATGCGTAATCTAACATAAAAGGAAAAATCAATCCAATAATTTATGTTGTTTTGCTTCTTGCTTATATATTGGATATGATTCTTCTACATTATTCGCTCTCCATGTTATGAATTAGATTTATTCCCATAATCTTAAAGAACTAACTATGCTTGTTTTATAAGTTAAAACTGAGCATACTTCAAGGAATAATCTAGTTTATATTATAAAGTTTCCATGCTTTAGTAATCCACTTTTCATTCCTTATCAAAAATGATTTCAAAAGGGAAACTAGTGCTTGTGTTGCTATTAACATTTCTCTTGAGCTCACTTATGAAAATCTACAAGAGAGTAAGGGCAAGTTTAACGCCACAAGCCTCAAAGGGTAATTTTCACCCAAAGGTAGAAAGGTAAAAGCAAAGGTATGGGAACTCATCTCCTTAATCAAATATAGTTCCCATCAATGATTGTTTACTCTAATTATCATTCTTGAAGAATAGATTCTTTATTTGACTAAATTTATCTAGATGTGCATTCAATCACATTCTCAAAATGCACCTGTCCACTAAGAATCTATTTCATGCCTTTGCTATACATATTCTCATATTGATTTGCCTCCAAGTAATGATTAATAAATTCAATATGAAGGAGTAAATATTCTATGATTGATCAAAATGTTTAGAGAGTGCATATTTCTTTAATGTGCACTAATGTTAAGATATTTACTTCAAGTCTATGTGACTAATGGATGATGAATTGTCTTTACTTTCTATCGAAAGAAATCATCATTCATCATTTACCCCTTTGTGCTATTAACATCTCTCTTGAGTATTTTCAATAAGTTTGGAAGGAAAAAGAGTCAACTATAAAGGGAGGACACTCAAATGAAAAGGAAGACATCAAGAGCAACGACACCTACTTGGATATGAGATCTTCAAAACATTCAATGCCTTGATCGAGATAAATAAGGAAGACATCAAGAGCAACGACACCTACTTGGATATGAGATCTTCAAAACATTCAATGGTATGGTTGTAAGCATTCTAAATCTTTTCATTATGAGAATACTAGGCAAAAATTGTTTATTTCAAATCTTTTAAGCCTTGATCGAGATAAATAGTGCTTCTCCCTATTTGCCTTTAAAAGTGAGTGCATCCACCCATATTCTTCATTCTTGATGCATATCTCTAGGGGAGCCTATTTTTATATCTTGATTATATCGAGACTAGCACGTTATCTTAGTAATATCATATAGTCTCATGTATGAGAACAAGTTTTCTCATAAGGCATGCTACTACATTTCAATCCAACTTGGTAAAATAATGTCACTTTTGTCAAGGATTGTAGCTTTCAATATTAAAGCAGCATGTTTATTGAATTCTCCTATATTTGAGCTTGTTTAAAAATCTAATGCCTATATTGTTCTTTTGATCGCATCTGTTGTTTGATCATTAAACAACTTCAGTTATCACTTAAGCTTCTTAGTGCCTCATGTAATTTCAATTTGATTTCAATTGGTAATTTCAATCGACATCTATCTTGATATGCACTAAGTTAAAAGGAGAATTCATGATATATTTATGCAATTTGTGATCTACTTGATATCTAAAAACAATGACTTAGAAAAGGATCACTAGTTGTAGAACTCTCTCTTGTGCAAATTATTTCCATATATTGTCTTGAGTATAGGTCCTAAGCGACTAAGACTAAGGACAAAGCACAATGAAGAGAGCATCTCTATGAGAAGGTACAAAAGGGCAAAACAACTTCCTTTCGTTTTAAACTTGTACCTAAATCTTCCTTTGCCTATACATTCCTTGCATATCTTGTATAAAAGGAAGAGAAAGCATGTTCATGCATTAGCCCTGCTTCATACCTAGTTTAACTTCTCAAACATTCATTCTTGCATCTTTGTTAAAACTGGGTGAAGTAATTTTATTGTCAAAGAGCTTAAAGCTTAACCTTGTAACGAGGATAAGCTGCCTTTGTTCCAAAGGTGGATGGTCCTTAAGCCTCTTTGAAATCCTTAAGGGAAAATGCTTAAGATGTTTATAACATGCTTTCATAAGTGCATAAACTGTCATGAGCATCACACTTATACTATGACACAATGCACTTCACATTCTGTATGCTATAGATATGTTCTCATTAACCTAATTATGTGCAAATGGCATTTAAGGCCAAAATATGTATTCCTCACCATGCACATATTTAGGGGGAGCAATCTATATCATATAGAACTATGATTATGCTTAATTGATATATCTTTTTGATCATATCTCTTTATGTCTACGACTAACGTGCTTTCAAGTGATATCTATGCTAAGTCGTAGATTGAAAGGGAAATGGAGTCTTCGGCGAAGACAAAGCTTCCACTCAACTCTATCGGTATTACCTACCCTTCGCCATCACTCCACACTATCTCTCCAATTTGGTATAATCTTCACTCATATATTGTTTGCCAAAGGGGGAGAGAAAGTAAAAAGGGCTTATATTTCACTCAAGTATCTGTTTTTGGCGATTCATGCCAAAGGGGGAGAAAGTATTAGCCCAAAGCAAAAGGACCGCACCACCTCCAATATTCAAAATTTACAAGGGCTTGAAATGATGAATTTTTCAATCGGTATCTTAGTTTTTTCAAATTGGTATCTTATTATATTCAAAAGGGGGAGAAACTAGCACCTTCAAAAATTGATATCTTAAAACCCTCCTGAACACTAAGAGGAGGAATTTATTGAGGGGGAGTTTTGTTTAGTCAAAGGAAAAGCATTTGAAACAGGGGGAGAAAATTTCAAATCTTGAAAATGCTTCTCAAAATCTTATTCATTTACCTTTGATTATTTGCAAAAGTACTTTGAAAAGAATTTACAAAAGAATTTGCAAAAACAAAACATGTGGTGCAAGCATGGTCCAAAATGTAAATATAAAGAAAGCAATTTATGCATATCTTATGAAATGTAAATTGGTCTAATTCCAAGTAACCTTTGCACTTACATTATGCAAACTAGTTCAATTCTGCACTTATATATTTGCTTTGGTTTGTGTTGGCATCAATCACCAAAAAGGGGGAGATTGAAAGGGAAATAGGGTCAAACCTTTTCCTAAATGATTTTGGTGGTTGAATTGCCCAACACAAATTATTGGACTAACTAGTTCGCTCTAGATTATATGTTCTACAGGTGCCAAAGGTCCATCTACAACTATTCTAAATCGACTGTCCGGAATACCGTAGATTATTCCGGACAAGAGAAGCTTTTTGGAAAAACAGACTAAGCGCGGACCGTCCGGGCCCTTGCAGCGGACCGTCCGCGACACTGCTTTGACTTCGACCAGGAACTATAAATCAGGGACAGTCCGACTAAACCGCGGACCGTCCAGCTACAACGCGCGGACTGTCCGGCTATAATTCACGGACAGTCCGCATGTGAAGACCTGGTTCAGCCCGAAGGTGACAAGTTGAGCAAAAGGAATTATATAGCTAGCGCGGACAGTCCGGGACCAAGGGCGGACCGTCCGCATGGTGTTACCGAGGCAGATAGCCGTTGATCTAACCGTTGATCTGTCAGAAGTATCCGTTGAAGATGTCAGAATCGACCATTGGAGGGTTGCGGACCGTCCGAGCCCTAGCCGCGGACCGTCCGCCAGTGCAATTTCTGGCAGATGCGCTCCAACGGCTATATGGGTGGTTGAGGGCTTGTTGGGGACTTGATCTCAAACGCTAAGAGTTAAGAACAAGGCAACATAGAAAATATTAAACATTAAGGTCCTTCGTCCTCTGAAACATTATGCCCCTTTGGAAAATAATGCTTTAGGACGAAGGTCATAAAGGACATACCTTCGTAAAATTAATAAATAATGCCGAAGGGTTCATATAAAGCATGAAATATAAACATTAACATAAAATCATTTCTATTTTATTCATGTGGAGAAATAGAAATGATTTTAAATTACACATGTACCTTCGGTCCTGAGAGAAGGTAAAGATTACAAGCGTGACGCAAAAAGCCAATGCCAAGTCAGCGTGAACAGTACGGGAGTACTGTTCATCTATTTATAGACGCGGGACGCAGCCCACGTGAAATTACATCCATGTCCATCACATTTGTTGAAAGTTTATGGAAATCTGTCGAGGCCCCCGAAGTCTTTTCATCTTTAAGTCGGTTCCCCCTTATGCCATCGCGCCGAAGCTTCCCTGCGCACAGCTTCGGCTGTCTTCGACCTTCGTTTGGTTCAGGCTTCGTCCTGGCCGTGCTCCATATCCATAATTCTGAATCCGAAAATACCTGTTCACATAATCCACTTGGAAAACATTGTCAGATCATGTTTTTGAGGACCTTCGGAGGACGAAGGCCCCCAACAGTAGCCCCTCGCAATATTAATTTGTAAGTAATAAATTCAGATTGCGATATGGACGAAGGCCTTGAGCCGAAGGTCCGAAAAAACACCTTCCCTTTGCTAGAATAGCAACATTCACTGACAAGCGGGGCCTTTCAATTTTCAACGCCCTAGGCGTATAAATAAGATCACATCGCGAACTCATTTGGTACACACACTTGCCTTCTGCTTCGGCCCACTAAAATTTTTAGCTCTTGTGCACCAAGTTTTGCTGGTCTTTTTGGTTTTGAAGCTTCGGTCTCGGGAATAATTTTTTTAGCGTTTCCGAAGATGTCTGAAGGCAAGAAGATCCCTACTGAAACGAAGCTGAGTCTCGAGGAGGAGAAGAACTTAGGGTTTATTATGGCAATGGCGGAAACCAATACAGAGAAAATCACCAAGGAAATCCTTGAAGGTCTGTCCGAAGACACTGATGACAGCGACAGTTTTGATGTGGAGAGTGGCGGGGAAGAGGCCGAAGATCGACCGTGGCGACCAAGTCACGCGGTTTTTGGGAAAACTGCCATCAAACAGAGCCATATTGATAATATGAGGGGGCGATACTTTCGAGATATAACTATTGTGAGGGCTGATGCTGGAGAAAAGACTACCCCCACCCCCGAAGAAGATGAGGTCGTAATCTTCCGAAGCTTTCTCAAAGCTGGGCTTCGATTTCCCTTAAGCAACTTCGTTGTTGAAGTACTGAAAACATTTCAAATCTTCTTGCATCAAATTACTCCCGAAGCCATTATAAGAATGGGGATATTTGCCTGGGCTGCAAGGAGCCAAGGTTTGGAACCAAACGCTAAAAGCTTCTGTAACATTCATGAGTTGTTATACGAGACGAAGCCCTGGGGAAAGGAGCAATACCACAACAACTTTGGGTGCTACAGCTTCGGCGCGCGCTCCGGGTCAAGCTGCCCTGTGCCGACCTTTCGGAAGAGGTGGCCCGGAGCCTGGATGACTGAATGGTTTTACGTGAAGAATGACCTAACAGCTCAAGAAAATGTGAAGAAAATCATTATGCGACCAATCTGGCAACGCTTCGGTCTTCGAAGGCCGAAGGTTGAAATGGACGAAGCCACCGAAAAGTGCCAAAGGGCCTTTGGGGTAGTCTGCTCGTTTATTGGGTCAAGGGACTTGGTCCAAGAACACATTGCATTCAGGGTATGGCCACTTGCGGAGAAGTGGGAAATGCCGAAGGAGACCATTAAAGAGCCCGACGAAGGTGGTCTAGTTAAACTGAAATACACATTCAAATATGCTGATAAATTCATTGAACCTGATGATGACTGGTTGAAGAGCATTGAAACATTAAGTGATGATCTACTTGGGGCATATTCGAAGGCTGAACATACTGCGCTATCAGCAGCCTTCGGAGGCCGAAAAAAGAAGAGACTCAACCGAGTGTTTGATGCAGTCGGGTTCTTCTACCCTGATTATCATTATCCCATCCGAAGGCAAAAAAGGAAAAACACAACTTCTGAAAAAGAAGAAGCTGTAACTGCTCCTAGCGAGCCAGTACCGAAAGAAAAAAGGTTGAAGGTCCTCACACACCGGCCACGCCATATTGAACCAGCTTCGGTGCCTGAGTTTACCGGGGAAACATCTTCGGCCGCCGAAGCTGAACAGCCAACCTTGCTGCCAGAAGTTGTAGTGTTGGCCGAAACGCCATCCACAGAAAAAATAGAAGTGAAAAAACCGACTACGGAAAAAGCATCAGAAGTTTTGAGTCCTATAGTAAATGTCGGAGCAGCAAAAATCTAAAAGGGGCCGACGATGACCCCGAAAAGGAAAAGAATGGTAAATGTACTAGATGTCTTGGAAACGATTAAGTCTTCAAGCACAACTCCAAAAAAGAGTGTTGGGATTGCTGAAACTTCTACTGAAGCTTCGGCGCAACAAGCTGAAGCTAAAGCTGGGCCTTCAGAGCCCTTCAAAGAACAACCTTTTGAAGCCGAAGCAGTAAAAATTCCGGAACCAATATTAGTTGAAGAAACGGACACCGTCATCCCCGAAGCACCTGCCGGCATGCATGATTACATCATACGACATGCTTCGGGGAAAAAGCTATCTGAGGAAGAAACTCATGAGGCCAACCATTATGCAAAGGAGCTGAAATATCCGAAGGGGGCAGTAATATTCAATGGAACAAATGAAGATGACTTCTTATACTGCCTGCCTGATAACAAAGAGCTATCCGTCTGCCGAGAGATGGCGAGAAGCATAGGCTTTCCGAAGCTTGAAGCTGGGTTAAGCGCCATGACGAAAGAGGATCTCGCAGACAGCCTCGCGTACAACAGCCTGAAGGTACGGGAATTAAACACTTGAGAAAAAACCCCCTATTTTTTTTACGCAACTCATTCCTTTTTTCTTATATGAATTCTTTTTCATATAGGGCCTGATCCTAAGCAACGCGTTAAGAGCGCAAAAGAGCGCCGAAGATGAAAGTTATGAAATTGCGTTTAATAATTTACGCTCCGAAGTTATCAAACTGAGAAACGAAGCTTTGGAAAAAGATAAGATTCTGCTTACACTGGTAGATAAAGTGAGAAAAGACGAAGCTGCTTCAAAGGCCCAGGCCGAAGCTCAAAAACTCGAAATTAAAGATCTTCAGAAACAGCTGGCCAGAGCCGAAGAGGATCGCGCTCTTGAGGAAACGAAACGAGAACTTAGTGATTTTATGGTCAGCAAATTGGAATCAAGAGTTAAGGAGCTTCGCACATCTCAGGGGAAATATTATGTGAAATCTGTAGAATGTGTTAATAAAATTAAATCCAGCTTCGCCAGCGTAGGCGCTTTTTCCAGCGAAGAGAATTTCTCTCGAGGCAATCCCGAAGGTCCGCTGGAATGGATTAGCCACGAAGCAGAGGCCTTCGAAGAGATTCTGAACAGTCGTGGCGACATATGTGCTTTTTCGGGCGCCAGAGGAATTGCTTCCGTCTTAGAGAAGAAAGGTTGCGAACATGTAAAATTTTTAGCTCAATCCGAAGCTACCTTATCTTCCGAAGACATCAAGGACCCCTCGGCCGAAGCGAGCGCAGTTGGAGGCAAATTTTTTACTGATATTTGGAACGACGGCGGCCGAGGAATGGCGCGAGAGATCATTGAAAGAAGCGAAAAAGGCATTCACGATGCTAGAAGAGTAGCAGACGCTGCCGAAAGGAGTAGGGAGCCCGAAAGACAGTTAGGTACCAACTAGTCGTTCTTGTTGCGTTGTAATTTTCATTTTAAACTTTGCTCGCGATTTGTAAAAGTACTGAAGAAGTGTTCTCTTCGCTCAAAAACTGTTGGACGATCTGCCGTCCCCCACACAAAAGGGGATGAAGAAATTAATCAAATGGCCGAAACTATCATGGACAAGGTTGTTGACCAACTTCTGAATGAAGCCGCCAAAGCAGTATTGAGGGAAGATTAGGTGCTATTTGGAAAAAACATTTAAAGTGTAATCTATGCAACACTTTGTACATTTGAATGTAATATACAAGTCTCTTTTCATTACTGAATTCTTTACGATGCATGAAACTTTAAATACATACCACTTTTGAGCCTTCGGCGAAAAAAACACCTTCCCTTCTTTTCATGCGTCGTGAAGAAGATAGCCTTCGTCAAAATTATTCTGATGAATGACATCGATGCCTCGTGAAAACATTTTCCGAAGCTATTTTCCGAAGCTATGCAACTTTGATATTGATCTGATAAAGTTCGCCCATGTTTCGTGAAAATATTCCCCGAAACTGTATTCCGAAGCTATACAATTTCAATGTCACTTTTTCAAAGCATCCCTTCGAAGGTTGAGAGTGTCCCCTTCTCTTGCCAAATGCGATATGATGTATGATGCTTATGCTATGCAAAATGATGTGATGATGTTATGTTATGCATGTGACATTTGTTCCGAAGATACACATAAAATATATTCGTAAGCTCTGCATTCCCTTAGGAACGTCTTTGGAGCTTCTTCGTCTTTTACTTAGACGGCATCAGCGTTGACTTTTCGCTGTAAGCCTCCCTTAGGAGCTTCTTCGTCTTTTACTTAGACGGTATCAGCGTTGACTTTTCGCTGTAAGCCTCCCTTAGGAGCTTCTTCGTCTTTTACTTAGACGGTATCAGCGTTGACTTTTCGCTGTAGGCTCTGCATTCCTTTAGGAACGACTTCTGAGCAGAAAACTTACGCTGCGCTCCCTTTGGAACGACTTTTTGTGACTTTATAAACTTACTCTGCGTTCCTTAGAACGACTTTTTGTTACTCCGAAGGATTTTTAGTCCGAAGGTCCTTCTTGGTAACGGAAGAAATTTTAGGCTTCGGCAACTTAGGCCTGTGAATCAAATAAATTTTTCTCGTGGAAACAACGAAATTATTACATGGAAACTATCAATGTTTTTTGCTTCACAGAAAATAAAACTGAATAGAAAAGACTGCTATCAAAGGTAGGATATGTCAATAAATGTGCTTCGACTCTGGCACAGTGCTGTTGACTGTGCGAGCTTCGGACTGTTCTCTGAAGTCCCTCTGCTGTGGAGCGTATTGACTCCCTTCTGGCTGTTGACCTTGCTGCAATGGAGGTGGAGGCGGAGGCTGCTGCCAGGAAGCTTGAGGTTGACTTGCCGAAGCTACAGAAGCCGCAGGGTGGTTGTCTATGTATTGTGGGACATAAGGCGGATGAAACGAAGCAGTATGCATAACCTGCTTCGACTGAGCTTGTTGAGATGCAGCTTCGGCTAGTTCCTTTTGCTTCTGGATTGTAACATGGCACGTCCTAGTGGTGTGGCCCTTGCCCTCTCCACAGAATAGGCAAAACAGTCTCCTTGGCTGATCTCCGAATCTTCCGCCGAAGCCCCTGGCGCCTCTGCCTCTTGGAGCTGGTGGCCGAAAGGAAGTTTGTTGTTGCCCCGAAGCCTGTGAGGAGCACTGCGGCCTGTTTTGCTGACTCCCCTTATCATCATTCTGAGTGCTGTGAATGGAACGGACATGCCTCGGGTAGTATCTTCCTCCGAAGCCCCTGGTCATCTCAGAAAATCTGAAGGCCTCCTCCCTTCTTTGGCGAAAGTCATTGTCAGCACGAATGTACTCATCCATCTTTTGGAGCAATTTCTCCAAGGTCTGAGGAGGCTTCCGAGCAAAGTATTGAGCTGCAGGTCCAGGACGAAGCCCCTTGATCATGGCTTCGATAACGATTTCATTGGGCACCGTTGGTGCCTGCGCCCTCAATCGTAAGAACCTTCGGACATACGCCTGAAGGTATTCTTCGTGATCCTGAATACACTGGAAGAGAGCTTGAGCTGTAACCGGCTTCGTTTGAAATCCTTGAAAGCTGGTCAGTAACATATCCTTCAGCTTCTGCCATGAAGTGATTGTTCCTGGCCGAAGGGAGGAATACCAGGTCTGAGCAACATTCCTGACGGCCATGACGAAAGACTTCGCCATGATTGCAGCGTTGCCCCCGTACGAAGACACTGTTGCTTCGTAGCTCATCAAGAATTGCTTCGGGTCGGAGTGGCCGTCAAACATGGGGAGCTGGGGTGGCTTATAGGATGGAGGCCAAGGTGTAGCCTGCAGCTCAGCAGACAGAGGAGAAGCATCATCAAAAACAAAATTTCCCTGATGGAAATTATCATACCAGTCGTCTTCGTTGACGAAGCCCTCCTGATGAAGGTCTTTCTGATGAGGCCTTCTGTTCTGCTCATCGTGAGTGAGATGGCGAACTTCCTCAGAAGCTTCGTCAATTTGCCTTTGCAACTCAGCTAGGCGGGCCATCTTCTCCTTCTTCCTCTGCACTTGTTGATGTAGCATCTCCATCTCTCTGATTTCTTGGTCTAGCTCTTCTTCCTCAAGCGTCGGGCTGACGGCTTTTCTCTTCTGGCTTCGGGCCTCCCGAAGAGAGACGGTCTCCTGGTTGTGGTCCAGCGGTTGTAGTGGTGCTGCCTCAGTCGCTGAAGCTTTCTTCGGCGCCATAGCGAAGGTCTATAGCTTCCGAAGGTGTTCACAAAAACTCGAAGTGGAAGTGGGTTCACCGGAGGTGGGCGCCAATGTTGGGGACTTGATCTCAAACGCTAAGAGTTAAGAACAAGGCAACATAGAAAATATTAAACATTAAGGTCCTTCGTCCTCTGAAACATTATGCCCCTTTGGAAAATAATGCTTTAGGACGAAGGTCATAAAGGACATACCTTCGTAAAATTAATAAATAATGCCGAAGGGTTCATATAAAGCATGAAATATAAACATTAACATAAAATCATTTCTATTTTATTCATGTGGAGAAATAGAAATGATTTTAAATTACACATGTACCTTCGGTCCTGAGAGAAGGTAAAGATTACAAGCGTGACGCAAAAAGCCAATGCCAAGTCAGCGTGAACAGTACGGGAGTACTGTTCATCTATTTATAGACGCGGGACGCAGCCCACGTGAAATTACATCCATGTCCATCACATTTGTTGAAAGTTTATGGAAATCTGTCGAGGCCCCCGAAGTCTTTTCATCTTTAAGTCGGTTCCCCCTTATGCCATCGCGCCGAAGCTTCCCTGCGCACAGCTTCGGCTGTCTTCGACCTTCGTTTGGTTCAGGCTTCGTCCTGGCCGTGCTCCATATCCATAATTCTGAATCCGAAAATACCTGTTCACATAATCCACTTGGAAAACATTGTCAGATCATGTTTTTGAGGACCTTCGGAGGACGAAGGCCCCCAACAGGGCTATAAATACCACCCCAACCGGCCACTTCAAGGTGAGGGAGCCCAAGCAACATTCCAAGTCATCTAGTTGACATACTCAAGCCCTCCCAACCACATATATTCATTGATACATCCTATACGCAAGATCTAGACCACTACAACCAACACAAGTGCCACAAAAGAGAGAGCAAGCAATTGAGAGCTACTCAATTGAGTTTAGCCCTAGTGCCTTGTGAGATTCATTGAGAGATAGTGTATACTACATCTTTGTTTTCATTTGCTCGTGGAGTTTTGACTCCCATTGAACTTCCTCCAAAGTTTTGGAGCCTTGTAAAAGCTAGCAAGAGACACCAAAGAGTGTGGTGGTCCTTGCGGGATCGAGAGTGATCCTTGAGAAGAAGAGCTCGCCGATCCTTGGGTGATCGGTGGAGAGAGGGAAAGGGTTGAAAAAGACCCGTCCTTAGTGGACTCCTCAATGGGGACTAGGCCTTCGAGGGCCGAACCTCGGTAAAACAAATCACCCGTGTCTCGTGTGCTTATTGCTTGTGATTTGTTTGTCCTTTCCCTTTCTAAGTTTTTCTTGCACTACTCTTTGCTAATTCTATTTGGTGTTGCTTTAAGTTAAATTCTCATTTAGTGAAGCAACACATTGCAAGAGAGAACTTGTGTTATTGCTCTTCTTGCCTAAGCCTTCTTGCTTTATTCTCATAGACTTATTAGTAGTATTGATTTATCAATTCCGCATTATTTGAAAGCAATACTCTTTATAAGCAAGGACTTAGTTTTTATACTCCGATAATTATATATCTTGTTCTAACCACTAATCAAGGGATCTAGTTGGGGGATAAAGTTTTAATTTTCAGGTTTCGCCTATCCACCCCCCTCTAGGCGACTTTCACCTTTGCACTAAGGGTAATGTTGTATTTTGTTCATGTATCCTTGTTGAATAAGTCATGGTGACATCATCTTGCTCTTGCCATCTTCCTCATCATGTGCATGCGTCAATAATCCAAAGCTCTTAGCTTCGTCCATACAATTATGATGGTTGTACATTGTCCCTAGACGAAGATGTCTTTTGGTATATGTCCTGCTACACTTAAAACAAGCTGAAAGATAGCTGATTAGTTAATGTTTTAATGACCTTTGGCTAAAGAGGGTCTCCAACAGTAGCCCCTCACGGTATTAGTTCGTTTTTCATAACGAGCTCAGACCGTGAAACAAACGACGACCTCGTGTCGAAGGTCCGAAAACACCTTCATTTAGCTCATTAACGAAAATGAATTAATGAAAGTATGCCTTCGTAAAAACCTACCAAGAAGGACCCACTTGCAGCGACAAGCCATTTTTTAAAATTTTGGGCTCCCATGTATTTTGTCAGTATTATGTATAAAGATGGGTTGAGATCTGCGTGCTTCGAACACGACATTCATTTGCTTTTGCCATCCTGCCATTGCTATTTACTCAAACTCCAATGCTTATTTTGGAGAATTCGCTCGCTTTGCAACTTTGTTTCCAAGTTTCGGGATTTGTCAAATGACTGAAGAGGGGAAGAATGATGAGCTTGCTCTTGTTGCGTATTATGATGCTGCGAAGAGGGCCAAGATTACCGAAGAAATCATGGTCGGTCTATCAGATGACTCTGACGACAACAAGGATTTTGATTTTGATGAGGATGCCGAAGATCGGCCCGCGAAGCCGAGCAACGTTATTTTTGGCAAGTTGACCATGAAAAGGGGGCATATTGAGATGATGAAGGACAATTATTTTCATGATATATCTATTATCAGGCTTGGTGGAGAGGATACTATCCCACGTCCTAAGAAAGATGAGGTGGTGGTATTCCGAAGCTTTCTGAAGGCTGGACTTCGATTCCCACTTCATAAGATGTTAGTGGAGGTTCTGAAGAAATTTGATATTTATCTTCATCAGTTGACTCCGAATGCCTTTGTTGGGCTAGGGATTTTTATTGGGGTAGTGAGGAGCCAAGGTGTGGAGCCAAATGCTTTTACAACATTCATGAGCTTTATTACCAGACAAAGGCGACTAGAAAAGAGCATATTCATAATAACTTCAGCTGCTACAGCTTCTCATACCAGAAAGATGCTCGGTATCCTGCCCTTGCATACTGAAGCAAATGGACAACTTCTTGGATGAAGGATGGTTCTACGTAAAGAATGACTTGGAGAAGAGAGAAGACGTCAAGGATATTATCCAAAGGCCCGTAAAACCACACTTTAGCATAAAGGGCCAGCTATTGTGACCACTGACAAAGCTCAAGCAGCTCTTGTGGTTTTCAATGTCGTGTGCAGCTATATTGGTACAAGGGATTTAGTGCAAGAGAACCTGGCCTTCAGAGTGTGGCCACTCACGAGTCAGTGGGAGATGCTAGAAACCAAAGAAGATAGTCCCTCTAGGCAAGATGCCACGAAGGGTGGCCTAGTGCATCTAAAGTATACGTACAGATATAGAAAACAATTTGGTGAGCCAGATGATGATTGGATAGAAGCCATCGAGTCGAAGTGCAATGAGATTTTATGTAACTATGTGAAAAATGAAGACGAAGCCTTAACGATTGTCTTCGGAGCCTGAGGCAAGAGAAGATTAAACCGGAGTTTTGACGCTATTTGCTTCGTTTACCTAGACTATGCCCACCCGAGTAAGGGAAATGTGCCCTTGTGTCGTTTATAGTTGTTTTGGTGATTAAAATGCCCAACACACCGTTTTGAACTAACTATATTGGTAAGAGCATGAGTACACGTGTAAAGAAAGCAAATTGAAGATATCAAGTCCAAAAGAGCACAAACATAGACCCAAGTGTGCAACTTGATGTAAAATGGTATAAGTGTGAGGTTTGCACCCTTAAATATGTTGCATAGGTCCATTACGATGTTTCTAGTACATGTGTTTGGGCTCTAACTTATTTTGTAGAGAAAAACACTTTTTGGACTTGAGTTTACACATGTTGCAGATCTTATTGAAATGAAGTGAAAAAGGTATGGTTCCTACACTTAGTTATTTGTTTTATGTACTAACTATGTTTGTTTAAATGCTAGGGACGGACTGTCCGGTGATGCATGTCCGGTGGAGCATACTGCCAAAGATGCCCCTCTCGGGACTTTTATTTATAAAATTCACTAGATAGTGAATAGTGTGTTGTCCCGTGCACCGGACATCATATCCAATGGCTCTCTCCACAAACGGGTGCCAGACGCCAACGACTAGCTGACGTGGCAGCTGTCCGGTGATGCACTGGATTGTCTGATGTCACGCCGGAAAAGGAAATCGGCCAAGCAGATCGTCGAGCGACCGTTGCTGGCCAGAAATATAGTGGCGCAATGGACTGTCCAGTGAGCCCATAGACAGGGAAGTTTTCCAACTTCCTTGTAGAGAAGGCAACGACTCCTAGGCCTCTTGGGGCTATAAAAGGAGCCCCTAGGCACCCTCTCTTGGTACCCCAGGCATCACAAGTGCACAGTACAACTCCAAGACTCCGCGATCACATTGTTCAGTGACTTGAGAGAGATTTTAGCGCATTTCTGAGTTGTTACTCTGTCGTTTTGTTGTTGCTTAAAGTCGCCTAGAGGGGGGTGGATAGGCGAAACCTGAAAATTATAATTCTAAATCCAAACTAGATCCCTTGATTAGTGGTTAGAACAAGATTCACAATTATCGGAGAATAAAAACTAAGTCCTTTGCTTGCAACGAGTATTGTTTTCAAAGAGTGCAGAATTTAATCAATAACAATACTACTAGAAATGTTGGTGGAGAATAATGCAAGAGGGCTTAGATAAGAAGAGGATAAACACAAGTTCTTTCTTGCAAGTAGTTGCTTCTCTAAATGAGAATTTAACTTGAAGCAACACAAAATAATATTAGCAAAGAGTAGTGCAAGAGAACTTAGAAAGGGAGAGAACAAACAAATCACAAGCAATAAACACAAAAGTGTGGGGGATAGATATCCCCCGGGTCCACTGGAAGGCTAAAAGGCCTCGCGAAGGCTTTGGGACCAATATTTCGCAAGGCCATCCCTTCGTGGGCCTGGGGAGGGACGACTGGGGAAGTGGATTGACGCAAGAGTGGATCAACTCGAACCCGGATGGCCCGATGGATTTGAGCAACGACCACAGCAGTGACCCGACCTTCCCGCACGGTATCCTCATGCGTCAGAACTAAATGGAGATAAGTCGGCGGAATTATAGGAGGATAAGCTCAGTCAGTTCACTATTACTTAGGCACACGTCGTTATCATATCCACATGTAACGCCCCACGGTCAAGTATATAAGGCCTAGGGGGCATCCCCTCAAAAGCATCTGACTACTTAGCCATTTACTTAGCTCTCTAGCATCCCTGATACTAGAGAACTCCCTTGTAAGCCACCACACAAAGTATCCACGCCAGGATGTAGGGTGTTACGCATCTCAAAGCAACCCGAACCTGTACAAGATTGTCTACTGTCTCTTGTGCATTCAGCACGAACCATCGAGCTACAGTCGGTAATACCGTCCTACTCCAAAAAGCACCTCGAGGGGCAACCCCGGGTCCGCGATCGGACCCAAAACACCGATAGATGGCGCGCCAGGTAGGGGGTGTGTCACTGATCCAAGCTAGCTCAATGGCCATCACTTTCCAGCACAAGATTGTCCTCTGCCCCGGGTCCATGTTCTGCTTTGGAACCATTTCATCTGTAGCAGACGAAGAGGGAACTCTACATCGCATCGCGGATCCACCAGAGAGAAAGCCTTCCACAACAATCTCCGGAAAAGCCGGAGCGAAGCAGGAAAAAGCGCAACCTCCAGCGCTCCGAGCAAAGACTACCTCTTGCAAGCCAGGAGCAGAAGGTCCATCTACCCGGAGAACTCCACTGTCCACCTCTTCTACGGAAAGATGGACACAGATCACAAGGAGAAAGGAAGCGAACAAGGTAAAGGATCGTCAAGCTGCTCTTCTGGTACCTCCGCCCTCAAAGGAGAACAAAAAGAAGCTTGTCACTACGACGGTTCCATTCTACCCCGACGTCATCTTCATCGGGGGAAGAGTGGAATCAACTCCCATCTCTGACGATGAACCAACCGTACTGGGAGAAGAACCTCTTCAGTGGGAATCTCGCCGACGAAGGAACCGACGCCGAAATATCTGGCGACATCACGAAGCCGAAGAGCGGGACCCGGCGCAACCTGTGTCACGAGATGAGATCTCGGAGATGGGAGAAACTCCAGAAGAACGGGTCTTCAAAGAAAGAAGGAATTCCCGACGACGTGATCGTCGGCAAGCTCAAGAGCAGGCTGAACAGGAAGCGAGACAACGCCGAGAGAACCCTCTTTTCGGACGGAACCTGAACCCCGACTTCGCCCGAGCCATGAACACACTGAGTGAGGTCGGTGGAGTATTGGCTCGGATAGCTGATGGCCTCCCCTAGACTCCAGATGCCGAGGGCTATCGGCGGCTGCTCACTCGGGCAGCTAATCATCTTCTACCTCTCGCTCATCCACCGAGTGATCTACGACATGCCATCAACAGTTGACGGGACGCACGGAGCTCCATCAACGCTTCACATGAACGACGACACGAGAACAAGATCCAGCGCCAAGAAGAATATGATCGGGACCACGGTGTCCCTGCGAGGAGTCAGGAGCAGCGTTGACATCAGCAACTATGTCATCAGGAACAATCACGCCCGACCTTCTCATCAATATCTGCCCCGCGCAAATGGCTTTATCCATAGCCTTGTCGCGCTGAGCCTTCAGAGTGGTGGAAGTGTCTTCAGCAACCTTGGTAGCCAGTCGAGCAGCTTCTAGCTCCTGGACGACAGATCTTTTGGAGGCGCGCAGATCCTTGATAACAGAATCTTTGCTCGACACCAATTGCCTAAGAAGAAGGATCTCATCCTGGGACACTTGCAGCTCGTGACGATGATTATCCAAATCTGCCATGGTGAAACGATGGCTCCTCTCCAAGATAGTCAAAGAATTGTTGGCGTCACGATACAACCTATCAAGGTTATCGCGAGAAGCTGCAAGTACACATTTTTCTTCCTACAGACAAGAATCAGCTCTCAAGCACCCAGTAAGCAGTAAAAACACAGCAGAGAAAGTCAAGTAAGCTTACTTCATTAGCCGCCCTTTCAAAATCAAGCTGAGCACTGAGGGAGGAATTCAATGAGTTGGCATCATCTAAAGAAGCAGAAACCCGAGCCAGGTCCATCTGACCTTGAGAATACTTCTCCTCGAGCTTAGAGTACCGTCGGGCCATATCTAGCAAACAACGGTTGAAGAAGAATACTCAGTTAAAAGCAGATTAATCAAGTAGCCAAGAAGAAAACAAAGGCACTAACCAGCATTTGTCATTTTCAAATCAGATATCTGCCTCTGAAGCAGCATTGGATTCCAATGTGTCAGAGACAGAGCTCTTTCTGGGACAGAGGCACCTTGTGGTCTCAACTAACCAGCCATCTCGTTGACCAAAGCCTGATATTGAAAACAAATGAGTGCAAAGATAGTAATTTGCCTGGAGTATAGCCAGATCGGGAAAAGCCAAATTACCTGAAGATTGGAGAAGAATGAAGGAAACCCCAAATCATGAGAAACCAGGTGGTGGCTCGACGAAGGAATATCAACTGGGGAAATCTGAAGAACATCACCAGGGATCAACTCAACATCACCAGCAGCATCTGGTGCACCGATCTCTAAGGCGACTTCCTCATTTGAAGCATGTGCTATCGCCATACAATCAGAATGTGGAGGAGAAGACCCGACGTGGACATCCATGGAGGTGTGAGAAGGGGAGCCCGCTCGGACACCCTTGGGGGCTGGGTTGCAGCCCGCACTGCCCATCAGAGCCGGATCACCACCGGCAACACCCTCGGGGGCTGGGTTGCAGCTCGTGCTACCCACCCGAGCCGGATCATTACCGGCAACACCCTCGAGGGCTGGGTAACCGCTTGCACCATCCTTGAGGACCGGGTTCTCTGCAGCAGCCACATCTAAGGCTGAAGGATTCTCAGTCACCTCCATGGGAATTGAATAACATTGACCAACCTCTTGGCTCTGAAGACCGCACTCCAAGGTCGACGAGGCACGAGACGCTACTCGGGATAAATCTAATCCCACATCTGGAATGTCAGAGCAAACGTCCATCATACCACCATATGTTGGCTCGGACAACAGATCTTCAGGAACCACATCCTCGAGAGCTTGATCAAAATTTGCTATGGATAATTCTTGCAGACCAACGAGAGCAGACAAAGCTAGAGAAGGAATATCGCTACTCCCCCACTAACTATGTAACGCCGACTATTCTTCTGAATTAAGGGGACTTCCTCTTCTTATTCTTCTTCGTCCTCGTCAATAATACGAACAATACACCCATTGGGTTCAGCTCTGGCAGGATCACACCCATTGGATTCAGCTCTGATAGGATCACACCCATTGGGGTCAGCTCTGACAGGGTCACACCCATTGAGATCAGCATCAGCAGGGTCACACCCATTAGGGTCAGCTCCAGTAAAAAGTTCCATTGGTACTTCTTCAGCAGCAGGAGCAGAAGGGCCAGCGTCCTGGTCCAAGCATGACACTCGCCAAAGCCATCTCTTTTTCTTCTTCTTCCCCTCGGCAGGTGCAGTTGGATGACTGGCCTAGCGAAGGCATTTCGGGTGGGTAATATCAGATTTCTGAGCATTCAAGGTTTTTTCAGGATCTGGGATAGTTGCAACAGCTATTGTTCCAGCAGGGACCGAATCAGAAGAATCCTCAGCCACCATGTCCAGCATAGCACTTATCTCTGCATCACTCGGACTTATAGGCATCTCAAAGTGAACTTGCCTCTCATCATTGGGAAGATCACCAAGTGAAGCAACCAGAGCCTCAACTTCTTCGGGAGAGGGTCGCACTCTAAGACCCAAACCACTATCACTAGCAGGAGGATTGGACACAAAATCAAAAAAAGACTTGGAAGGTGGCAAATTCCAAGCAGAATATGCAACAGGAGCACCAATATTTGATACTTTGCCTCTAAGAATCATTTCTAGTCGGCTTACCAAATCCACAGCAGGAATCCTCTTGTTGGTAACCCGGGTTGAGTCCGTAACACCACTATACAAATAAGTCGGGTACACTCTGTCCTTCAGTGGCTGAATATTCTTAAAAACAAAGTCTGCAACCACAGCTTCAGCAGTCAGACCTCTCTCCTTCAACAAACAAATCTCAGCAAGCAGAACCTTGGTTTCTGTTATCTCCAAGTCTGCGGGGGACTCAATCCAACTTGGAGCACGAACATCCGGCTGTCTCCCTGACCGAGGGGGAAGAGACTTGCCATGATTTTCCACAATGAACCACTCCAAGCGCCATCCTTTAATGCTATCCTTGAGTGGGATGTCAAGGTATTCTGTTTTCCTCCCATGACACATCTCCAAGCTTGCACCTCCCACGAGCTGGTGCTGTCCACCAGCCATCCCAGGCCAACAATGATACAAGTACTTCCACAAGCCGAAGTGAGGAAGAATTCCAAGGTAGGCTTCGCACAAATGAACAAAAACAGAAATTTGCAGAATAGAGTTGGGATTCAGATAAGTCAGATTTAGATGGTAAAAGTCAAGGAGACCGCGAAAGAAGGGAGAAATGGGAAGAGCAAGGCCGCAGATAAGAAAACGGATGTAAACAACAGACTCGTGGGTATCTTCTGTCGGAACAGTAACCCCACGACAGATCCGCCAAGAGCAAAGCTCCTTTGGAGGAAGAACTCCGAGAGAGACAAGATGGAGAATATCCGACTCGGAAACAACAGACATATGATTACCTGCGAAAGACAATTGGCTGTTGGGATCGATGGGAGGAATAATCGCAGTGGCAGAATTCTGACTTTTCCGTTTGGGCGCCATCTCAGTCTCGTCGGCGAACAGAGCGAAAGTGAGATCAAAGGAAGCAGAGGAGGTCTGGAGGCAGAAAGTAAGGCTAGGGCTCAGAATGCAGAGGTGTGCGGCGACGCGGTACAAATGGGGTTTTCCCAGGTCAGACACCATTTCTAAAAAGTGCTTAGTCATCACTCGGTCGTTATTTCTAAAACGTTGACGTGGCTTAATGTAACTCGACTGTTATTTCTAAAACGCTGACGTCGCCAGTCTTCACTCGGTCGTTATTTCTAAAACACCAACGTGGCTCGATGTAACTCAGTTATTACTTCTAAGACGCTGACGTCACCAGTAATCACTCGGCCGTTATTTCTAAAACGCTGATGTGGCTCGAAAGGACTCGGTTGTTACCTCTAAAACACCGACGTCGCCAAAAACCATTCGGCTGTTACCTCTGAAGACACCGGCAGTAAATCAACCGTTCTTTCTCTACGAATATGCAGGCGAAATTAAAAAGCGGCACAACAATTGCAAGTCGTTACTCGAGCATTACCTCTGAGAATAACGGCTACATTAAGCACAAATACAAGCGATCGACCGACTACAAAGGAACGATGGAAAAGCAAGAAATGCACACAAAACGAGCTGAAGTTCTCTTCATTATATAAAGAGGCGAAGTCTTTCCACAAACTTAAAAACCAACTCATTATGAGTTGGTCTTCCTCCCACTGTTCGATACATTACACTACTACATTACATTTCACTACGCTATACTACTAACTACTACTACATTATTCCACTAATACTACTTCTACTACTATTTATCTATACTAACATCTAAGCCAGTGGCGCTTAGCCACTGGCCTTGCTGCTGCCACTGCCGCCCTTGCCGTCGCCCTTGCCGTCGTCCTCGCCATCGCCGTCGCCTCCACCATCGTCATCGCCCTTGTCATTGCCATCACTGCCGCTCCCCTCCTCGGACGAGTCTAAGGAGTCCTCCTCGTCCGAGGAGACCTCCAACTCATCCGAGCCCTCGAGCCCGGAGCGCTCGACGGCCCGGATGTATGTCCACACCTCAGCGGCGATCCACTAGGAATCGTCTGGGTCGTCAGACAATATCGGGGGAGAAGTGTAGACCGGTGATCCCTCGGACTCGGAGGAGAACTCCTCCTCCGAGTACTCGGAATCATCGAAATCCTCCGAGGGAGGGGTCGGCTCGCGCTTCCGCTTGTCACCAGAATGGTGTGACGAACTTCCGCCCTTCTTGCTCTTGCCCATGGTGGAGTAGAAGAGAGGAGAGTAAGCAACAAGCGGTAGAAAGATGTGTGAAGACGTCAGTGAAGCAAGCGCTCTATTTATAGAAGAAGAAGGCAACCGCTCATCTCCTACCACGGTCACTGAACAGTCGCAAATATTCAATAAGTAATTCAAATCGTCTGGAAACAAGTTAGGCGGCTGGCGCCGCTTCACGTAACACGACACCCATTGGGACTCAAGTCAACTGCTTGGGCAATATGATTACACCCACGGTCACGTCAAGTCACTACTCAGGGGCAGTTTGCTAAACGCTCAGCGCACCAAGCCGTCCCTTGCCTACACCCATTGGGGGGGACGTCCAGGAATTTTCAATAGATTTTCTTAAGCAGTCACATCCATACAGTATACACAATGAATGTATCAAGACAGAAGGAAGATATCGATGGAGATCAGAGGAAAGCCAAAAATAGCTGATGAAGTACAAGTCTAATCAACAGAAGCATTAAAGCATGAAGTGATATGAAGACCAGCCAAGGGCCATCTACCGGATGTCCAATCGGTCGCAGATCAAATAAATTTCAAACCTAACAGGACATGGGCAGATCGCATGCTTGATCTCAAAGGCAAAACCGTATGCTAACTTCTAAAGCATAAAGCTGATGATATAATGCGAAATTCTAAGGCATTCGACGAAGGTGAAAGGATGATTTCTAAAATAGCATGAGATGAAGACCTTTGAATGGATTATTTTCAGTAATCCACTCAAAGCTCGGGGGCTACACCCATTGGGTGCACCTCCAGTGCACCCAATGAATCATCAACCCCAAAAGACAAGATGCTGATTTCTAAAGCATGAGATGAAAATAAAACAATGCTGATTTCTAAAGCAAGAGGTGAAGATAAAAATGATTTCTAAATAGACTTGAGATGAAGACCTTCGAGTGGATTATTCTCAGTAATCCACTCGAAGCTCGGGGGCTACACCCATTGGGTGCACCTACGGTGCACCCAATGAATCCTGAACTCCAGAGAGCAGAACGCTGATCTCCAAAGCATAAGCCTGAGAGAGAGCACCAATTTCTGAGAAATAAAGCGAAGACCGATGAATAATGACAGAAGAAGACAACAGAAGATCGTTTTACCAAGTTACTCAGAGTTCAGGAGCAACAACTCGACAGGTCTATTTCTAAGGCATTCCTTATCAAAATCAAGAACCGCAAGCTGGACCTAGAATCTTTGGGCCGATTATTTCAAAATCAACTCAAAGATTGGGGGCTTGTGGGGGATAGATATCCCCTGGGTCCACTGGAAGGCTAAAAGGCCTCGCGAAAGGCTTTGGGCCCAATATTTCGCAAGGCCATCCCTTCGTGGGCCTGGGGAGGGACGACTGGGGAAGTGGATTGACGCAAGAGTGGATCAACTCGAACCCGGATGGCCCGATGGATTTGAGCAACGACCACTGCAGTGACCCGACCTTCCCGCACGGTATCCTCATGCGTCGGAACTGAATGGAGATAAGTCGGTGGAATTATAGGAGGATAAGCTCAGTCGGTTCACTATTACTTAGGCACACGCCGTTATCATATCCACATGTAACGCCCTACGGTCGAGTATATAAGGCCTAGGGGGCATCCCCTCAAAAACATCTCACTACTTAGCCATCTACTTAGCTCTCTAGCATCCCTGATACTAGAGAACTCCCTTGTAACCCACCACACAAAGTATCCACGCCAGGACGTAGGGTGTTACGCATCTCAAAGCGGCCCAAACCTGTACAAGATTGTCTACTGTCTCTCGTGCATCCGGCACGAACCATCGAGCTACAGTCGGTAACACCGTCCTACTCCAAAAAGCACCTCAAGGGGCAACCCCGGGTGCACGGTCGGACCCAAAACACTGACAAAAAGACACGGGTGATTTGTTTGACCGAGGTTCGGCCCTCGAAGTCCTAGTCCCCGTTGTGGAGTCCACTAAGGATGGGTCTCTTTCAACCCTTTCCCTCTCTCCACCGATCACCAAGACTGGTGAGCTCTTCTTCTTCTCAAGGATCACTTAAGACCCTGCAAGGATCACCACACTCTTAGGTGTCTATTGCTAGCTTTACAAGCCTCCAAAACTTTGGAGGAAGTTCAATGGGAGTCAAAACTCCAGGCACAAATGAACACAAGATGTAGCACACACTTTCTCTTGATGAATCTCACAAGGCACTATTGCGAAACTCACACGAGAAGCTTTATTTTGCTTGTTCTCTCTTTTGTGGCACTTGTGTAGGTTGAAGTGGTCTAAATCTTATGTATATGATGGATCAATGAATAGAGGTGGTTGGGAGGGCTTGGATATGTCAACTATATGACTTGGAATTTATATGCTTGGGCTCCCACACCTTGAAGTGGCCGGTTGGGGTGGTATTTACAGCCACCAACCAAATTGTAGCCGTTGGAGAAGGCTGCTGGCGATGGGCGCACCGGACAGTCCGGTGCGCCACCGGACAGTGTCCGGTGTGCCGCCATGTCACCCTGTCGTTAGGGCTTGGAGCTGGTCGACCATTGGAGGCTTTGTCCTCATGCGGCACCGGACAGTCCGGTGCCACACCAGACAGTCTGGTGCCCCTCTGACCTTCTGCTCTAACTTCTGCCGCGTTACTATGCTGCACTGTTCATCCATCAGAGTCGACCGTTGCGCGCAGGTAGCCGTTGCTCCTGTGGTGCACCGGACAGTCCGGTGGTGCACCGGACAGTCCGGTGAATTATAGGGGAGCTGTGCTTGGAAACCCGAAGCTGAGGAGTTTGGAGTGTACGGCCCCTGGAGCACCGGACAGTCCGGTGCGCTAAACTAGGGAACACTTCGGTTTCCTTTTTGCTCCTTTCTTTTGAACCCTAACTTGTTCTTTTTATTGGTTTGTGTTGAACCTTTGGCACCTGTAGATCATGTAATCTAGAGCAAACTAGTTAGTCCAATTATTTGTGTTGGGCAATTCAACCACCAAAATCATTTAGGAAAAGGTTTGACCCTATTTCCCTTTCAATCTCCCCCTTTTTGGTGATTGATGCCAACACAAACCAAAGCAAAATATATCAGTGCATAATTGAACTAGTTTGCATAAGGTAAGTGCAAAGGTTGCTTGGAATTAAACCAATTTTACATTTTCGTAAGATATGCATGGATTGCTTTCTTCTTTTAATATTTTGGACCACACTTGCACCACTTGTTTTGTTTTTGCAAATCTTTTTGGAAATTATTTTCAACGTCTTTTTGCAAATAGTCAAAGGTATATGAATAAGATTTCAAGAAGCATTTTCAAGATTTGAAATTTTCTCCCCCTGTTTCAAATGCTTTTCCTTTGACTAAACAAAATTCCCCCTTAATGAAATTCTCCTCTTAGTGTTCAAGAGGGTTTTATCAATTGAAAGAAGATCAAATATTTTAGATATCAATTTTTTTAAAAACTCCTCCTTAAAATATAGATACCAATTGAGATAGAATTTCTTAGAGGAATGCTAATTTCAAGGATACCAATTGAAAAACATTTAACAATTTAAACTTATTTCGAAAAAAATTGAAATTGGCATGGTGATGTGGTCCTTTTGCTTTGGGCTAATACTCTCTCCCCCTTTGGTATTAATCGCCAAAAACGGAGTCTTTAGAGCCCCTTTTACTTTCTCCCCAATGGTACAAATGAATATGAGTGAAGATTATACCAATTTTGAGAGATGGCGGAATACTGACAAAGGATAGATAATACCGATGGTGTAGAGTGGAAGCGATGTCTTTGTCGAATACTCCATTTCTTTTTCAATCTAAGACTTAATACACAAGATACTCATGGAAACATATTTAGTCTTAGCCTTGGCACAAGAGAGATAGGAAATATGCAAATGTACCAAAGGAAAGAGACATGGTTAAGAGGATATGTCAATTAAGCTTAGACAGTTCTATATAATATAGATTGCTCCCCCTAAATATGTGCCTTGAGATGAATACATATTTTGGCCTTAAATGCCAAGTGCACATAATTAGGTTAATGAGAACATATCTATATCATAGAAAAGGTGAAGTGCAATGTGTCATAATAGAAGTGTGATGCTCATGACAGACTATGCACTTATGAAAGCATGTTGGAAACATTTTAAGCAATTTACCCTTAAGGATTTCAAAGAGACTTAAGGACCCTCCACCTTTGAAACAAAGGTAGCTTATCCTCGTTACAAGGTTAAGCTTTAAGCTCTTTGACAATAAAATCACTTCACCTAGTTTTAACAAAAATGCATAAATGTATGAATGAAATTTTTGAGAGGTTAAACTGGGTATGAAGCAGGGATATGCATAAGACATGCTTTCTCTTTCCTTTTATACAAGATATGCAAGGAATGTATAGAAGAGGAAGATTTAGGTACATGTATAAATGAGAGGAAGTAGTTTTACCCTTTTGTACCTTCACATAGAGACGCTCTCTTCATTGTGCTTTGTCCTTAGTCTTAGTTACTTAAGACCTATATTCAAGACAATGTATGGAAATATTTTGCACAAGAGAGGGTTCTACAACTAGTGATCCTTTTCTAAGTCATTGTTATTATATATCAAGTAGATCACAAATTGCATATATGTATCATGAATTCTCCTCTTAACTTAGTGCATATCAAGAAAGATATCGATTGAAATTATATGAGGCACTAAGAAACATAAGTGTTAATTGAAGTTATTCAATGATCAAACAAGTAACAGATGCGATCAAAAGAACAACATATGCATTAGATTATCAAACAAGCTTAAACCAGGAGAATCCAGTAAATATGCTACTTTAACGGTGAAAGTTACAATCTTTGATAAAGATGACATTACTTTACCAAGTTGGATTGAAATGTAGTAGCAAAACTTATTCTCATACTTGAGACTATGTGAGATTACTAAGATAAAGTGTTAGTCTCAATATAATCAAGATATAGAAATAGGCTCCCCCTAAAGATATGCATCAAAGTTTGAAAGAATTGGATAGATGCACTCATTTTTAAAGACAAATAGGGAGAAGCATTATTCATCTTGATCAAGGCTTATAGAATTTGCAATCAACAACTTATGCCCAGTATTCTCATAATGAAAGAGATTTAGAATGCTTACAACCACACCATTGATTGTTTTGAAGATCTTATTGTCCAAGTTGGTGTTGTTGTTCTTTATGTCTTCCTCTTTCATTTGAGTGTCCTCCCTTTGTGGTTGTCTCTTTTTCCTTCCAAACTTATTGAAAATACTCAAGAGAGATGTTAATAGCTCAAGGGAGTATAAGATGAAGGATGATTTCTAAGAAATATAAACAATTCATCATCCACAAGTTACACAGACATAAAGTAAAATCCTTAACATTAGTGCACATCATTAAAAAAGAGGAATATGGACCTTTTAAACATTTTGATAAATCATAGGAATTTTATTTCTTCATATTAATTTTATTATCACATCTTAAAAGCATATCAATATGAGAACAGATATAACAAAGGTATGAATTAGATTCTAATGGACAAGTGCATTTATGAAAACGAGATTGAATGTACATCTAGCTGATTTAAGTCCAATAAAGAATCTATTCTTCACATAGGTAGAATATGATAAGGAACTATATTTGTTTAAGAAGATGAGTTCCCATACCTTTGCTTTTACCTTTCTTCCTTTGGGTGAAGAGTAACCCTTGAGGCTTGTGGCTTGCACTTACTCTCTTGTAGATTTTCATAAGTAAGCTCAAGAGATATGTCATTAGTAACACAAGCACTAGTTTCCCTTTTTGTAATCATTTTTGACAAGGAATGAAAAGTGGATTACTAAAGCATGGAAACTTTATAATATGAACTAGATTATTCCATGATGTATGCTCAGTTTTAACTTACGAAACAAGCATAGTTAATTCTTTAAGATTATGGGAATAAATCTAATTCATAACATGGAGAGCGATAAATGTAGAAGAATCATATCCAATTTAAGCAAGAGGCAAAACAACATAAATCATTGGATTGACTTTTCTTTTCATGTTAGATTACGCATTTCCATAGAGAAACTTATTTTCTACATGTGAGACTACTTAGTTTATTTAGACAAAAACATTAGTCTCATAATTCTAGATAAAAAGAGAGATTCCCTTTATAAGTGTCCTAAGGATTTGGATTCCTTCCATGACACCTTATTCTTTTAAGAACTTGGAATATCTCTCTATATCTAGAACATGGCAATAATAGGATAATTAGTGTAAAGCATGCCATGAGGTTTTTACAATAATTTCAAGCATGTAGATTGCCATAGTATAGAAATGATGAATATGCAATCTACCATATGAGAGGAATTTCTTCAAAGAATGGTGACATAATTTACAAACATTTGAAGTGCTTCCTTTTTCTATGCGACTCCACAAGACACATAAGAAATAGTAATTTAAGATACTTGCACTTAAAAGCATAAATGTTACCATCCTTTGGCTTTCCTCTATGTTGTAGGCCTTGATTTTTCCGCACAGGATAATTCTTTATTTCCTACAACATCAATATCTTCCCCCGAGATGATATGAGTTTTAGACATAACAATTCAAAATAACTTTGGGTCAATCTTGGATATATAGATCATTGAAGATTGATAGCTTGAGTTAATAAAAATTGAATTGACTCTCTCAAGCACCCCAAAGCTTCACATCATCTCCTCCTGCAAAGCTTGTCAAGCATATTTTGGTACCCATCGCTTGATGGGTCCATCAAGGTTAGTCAACAAAGATCTAGGAACCCAAAAGTCCTTTGTGTTAGCACTTGGTAAACTCATTACCTTTCTAGCACAAGTTGCAATTTTGGGTTGCCTAGTTATGTGTGAAATAATTGACAAGCTAGAAGTGGGATAGTTACCAATGGGACAATCCTTGCATTGATGTCCCTTCTTTCGGCATATGTAGCAAAGGCGATCTTCAAGTCTTGAAGATTTCTTCTTTCCTTGTTTTTTGCTTGCTACATGGTTAGTCAATATTTTATTTTCTAACACTATGCCTTTTGTTTCAAATAGGGACAAGAGTTAATTAAGTGTCCCTTCTTTGAGCATTTGAAACAAAGTTTATCATCCTTGTTAATAATGAAGCCATTTTTAATATAGGGACATGACCTAATCGAGTGTCCCTTTTCAAAGCATTCACTACACTTTTTACTTCTCTTAGTGTGAAGTGTGGCTTGATCATTACCTTGGATGTTACCTTGCATGGGGGCACGGTTGAGGCTTTTGGCAGAGGTATTGATTTTCTTCTTTTGTTCCTTCCTCTTGGAAATCCTCAAGTCCTTGACATTTTATTCAAGGGATTTAGTGCATGCCACGGTTGTTCCCGTCTCAAGCTTCTTCACCATGTGATCACAGTTATCTTGAGAAGGTTGAGCAGTGCACTTCCCTTTTAGTTGTGTCAAGCTCATCTTTAGCCTCTCATTTTCTTCTTTGAGCTCTTGACATGTATCATCTTTTGTTCCTGGAAATTTTAGCTCAAAGGAGGATTTGCTTGTCGACGAGCAACAAGCATTAGCACATGGTAATATAGTTTCAATTTGAATACATGTGCATGGGTGAGGTTGTTGGGATTTTAAATTTTCTATCACTACCTCATGAGCAATATTTAACATGATATGATCATCCATAAGATTTTCATGAGAACATAGAAGCATATCATATTTTTCTTGAAAATCTAGATTTTCAACTTTTAGCTTTTCTACTTGGTCCTTAAGCAAGGCATTCCTATTTACTAATTGAGCGATACAATGTAAAGAGTTATGTTGCTCAATTGAAATAGTTTCATACCTTTGGACCAGATCAACATGAGAGCACTTTAGCTCCTCATGTTCTTTAGTCAATTCGTCAAAGCTTAGCATTTTTATGGAGAGAATATCTTCTAGCATTTGACGAGCTTCGCTTTGCTCTCTCGCTCTTTTTAGAAGTTTGAGCATGACCGCCTTATCTTCTAGGCTTAGATGAGCGTAGAGTTGCATGAAGCTTCTTTCATCCTCCTCATCCTCAATTGTGCTTCCACTATCATTTTCATTAGCCACACAACATATGTGGGAATCGAAATTGGAAGACAAACCTTTTGGAGAGGTGGATTCATCGTTTGATCTCCATCATTCATTTTCTTCTTCCTTCAAAGGATTAGTTTCACAAGGACCAAAGGAAGTAGAAGCACAAAATGAACCATCATGTTTGGACTCATCAAATTTATTTTTAATTCTAGTCCAAATATCATGCGCATCACGAATATATTCATTATAATTCATTATGAAGGCACAATAATCTTCTTTGCTAAGAGAATTACTTAAGATATCATAAGCTAGGTAGTTTAAGCATATACATCTTTGATCTTCCTCGGAAGCATTTTTCCCATTATAACTAGAGAGTATAATACTCTTGTCTATAATTTGTTCTAATTGTGGATCTGTGGTTCTAAAGCATTTATCACCCTAGTAGACCATGAATCATAATTAGAACAATCGGAAAGTAATATCTCAAGAGTTACCTCCTTGTTCTCCTTCGGAGGTGTCTTCTTGTTCTTTTGGGATCTTCTACGAGCCATCACTTCGAGTTGTTAGACTCAATAAGAAGTGCCTAGCTCCGATACCAATTGAAAGTCGCCTAGAGGGGGGGTGGATAGGCGAAACCTAAAAATTATAATTCTAAATCCAAACTAGCTCCCTTGATTAGTGGTTAGAACAAGATTCACAATTATCAGAGAATAAAACCTAAGTCCTTTGCTTGCAACGAGTATTGTTTTCAAAGAGTGCGGAATTTAATCAATAACAATACTACTAGAAATGTTGGTGGAGAATAATGCAAGAGGGCTTAGATAAGAAGAGGATAAACGCAAGTTCTTTCTTACAAGGAGTTGCTTCTCTAAATGAGAATTTAACTTGAAGCAACACAAAATAATATTAGCAAAGAGTAGTGCAAGAGAACTTAGAAAGGGAGAGAACAAACAAATCACAAGCAATAAACACAAAATACGATCAAACAAAATTACTCTAAGACGTCTTTTAATTATTCTCGCATACCTTACAATGCTAATGCTAATTTATTATCTATTCCTCTTAGCAAACCTCATCACTTTGATAGGGAGGATTATTCTTGGTGGAGTCATAAGATGTGCAATCATTTATTTTCTCTTCATCCTTGCATTTGGGACATAGTTGAAAATGGAATGCAAAGTGTAGATATCGATGATGAGAATTACAATGCTATTCATATGCAAGAAATGATTCACAAAAATACCCAAGCCACTACTGTGCTTTTAGCTTCTTTGTGCAGGGATGAATACAACAAAGTTAGTGGCTTGGACAATGCCAAGGAGATTTAGGACACCCTCAAGATCTCTCATGAGGGGAACGACATCACCATGACACCCTCAAGATCTCTCATGAGGTTTGCCATGAAGAGAGGGGAAGAGCCATCTGAAACATACAACAGGCTCAAGACCCTGGTGAACAAGATCCGAAGCTACGGGAGTACAAGATGGATGGATCACGACGTCGTGCGACTAATTAATCATTTATCGTCATTGATCCTAATCTTGTAAACTTTATTCGTGAGAACCCTAGGTACACCAAAATGTCGCCCGAATAAATTCTTGGAAAATTTGTGAGCGGGTGCATGATGGCAAAGGAGGCGAGGTACGTCGACGACACCGCCAACTAACCACTTCCTCAACACTACGAGCCGCAACCCGTTGCTCTCAAAGCGATGGCCAACAAGGATGCGCTCCCCAACAAGGTGGAAAAAATTGAGGTGACCGGTCAAATGGGGATGAAATGGCACTTGTGATCTAGCGCTTCAAGAACGCTTTGAAGGGACGCAAGGACTACCCCAACAAGTGCAAATCAAGGGGAAAGCGTGCATGCTTCAAGTGCGGTAAGTCCGGTCATTTTATTGCATAATGTCTTGATAATAAAAATGGCTAGGACCAAGACAAGAAAGGGAGGAGAATAAGTTCTATAGAAAGAAGAAGGGTGAGGCACACATCAACAAGGAATGGGACTCAGATTGCTCATACTCCGACTCCAACGATGAAGGACTCGCTGCCTCCGCCTTCGACAAGTCTTCCCTCTTCCCCAACGAGCGACATAAGTGCCTCATGGATAAGGAGAAGAAGGTATGTACACAAGACACTCCTAAGTACACTTCTTCTAGCGATGAGGATTTCGATGATGATTTAAACTATAGAAATCTTTTTAAGGGATTAGATAGATCCAAGGAAGATAAAATTAATGAATTAATTGATGTCTTCAATGAAAAAGAAAGATTATTAGAAAAGCAAGAGGATTTGCTATATGAGGAACATGATAAGGTTATAGAAGTAGAAGACTCCCTTGCTCTAGAAGTTAAAAAGAATGAAATGCTTGCATTTGATATATCTTCATGTCATGCTTCTATTTCTAGTCTTAAGATCTTAAATGTTGATTTAAATGCTAGAATAGAAAAGTTGAATGTTTCTAGTTCTTCTTTGGAGCATGTATCAATTTGTACTAGATGTAAACATCATGATATTGATGCTTGGGTTGACTATGTTTCCACTATTGCAAAGTTGAATGATGAAATTGCTCAATTAAATGTTCAACTTAAAAACTTGCAAAAATGAGGTAGAAAAAGTTAAGTTTGCTAGGGATGCCTACACTATTGGTAGACATCCCTCCATTAAGGATGGACTTGGTTTCCTTTGTCTTCTTCCTCGACTTTTCTCCTTTCTTCTTCTTCGGCCTTTTTCTTGGCCTCGACCTCTTTCATCTTGAGGAACATCTTTTCAACAAGCTTCATGGCGATGTCGAGGATTTGAGGATCCAACTCCTCACCACTTGTCATGGTCAACACTTACTCGAGCAGGGGATCCTCATTGTTTCTTAGAGCCAATATTATCGTTTCCTCACATGGTTAAGCGCCGTAAACTAGGTACGAAGCTTTGATACCAATTGAAAGTAACCTAGAGGGGGAGAATAGGATACACCTACAATTCTCAACACAAACTTCGAACTTTTGTGAGAAACGACAGTTCAATAGGGGAGGTCGATTCAACCAGTCTTGAGGCTGGTTCAACCGCAACTTAAATGAAATACTCAGATCTACCAACAATAAACGTAGTGGAAGAGTTGATTTAAAACCAACTAGATAGATCAAAGATGTGAGATGATGAGATACAAAATCACACCCACAAAAACACGAGACACGCAATTTTTACCGAGGCTCGATCACACCACCAAGGTGCACTACTCCTCGTTGAAGTGCCCACAAAGGGCTGGGTCTTTCTCAACCCCGTTCCTCGTTGCCTACCACGATCCCTTATTCAATTGGCCCACAAAGAGCCGGTGATACAAAACGTTCTTGGGGTCGTCCACAAATTTGGAGACTCCTAAGGCAAGAACAAAGAGATCGCAAGTAAGAACGATTTGCACTGACTAGAGAGTGAGAGATTTTAGAACTTGAGTCAAAACACGCTTTAGGATTGAGAACTTATCTCACATTGAAGAATCTTCCCACCGATCGAAGGGGGAAGGACTTGGGGCGCGAGATCGGAGTTGAAGTGCTTTGAAACGAAGGAGAGCAGCCATTACAGGGTTTAGTTTCGAGATCATTGGGGTTTAGAAGTGGGGGAGGAATGTTTTTTAGCCTCCACAAATCAGATCTGGCTGGTTCTGGGCGACTGCGCAAATCCCGGTTGAACCGGCCCTAATCCCGGTTGAACTGGTATTCAGTAGAGAACTCTCTATAAATTCCTAGTTGAACCTGAATTTAAAATTCCGGTTGAACCTAAAATTTTTAGAGAAGAACCTGATGAATCCCGGTTGAACCATCCCTGATCCCAGTTGAACCGGTATGAATAGGAAAACAAATTTTGAAAGGACAGAGGGAGAAACCAAATGGTGACTTCACAACTTTTCAAAAATAGAATTTTGAAGCAGATAGAACTAGTTGGTGCATACCATCGTTACCTTGTGAAGAAACTAAGTATACGGAGATCCTATTACTAATCAAAGATAATCAAAATACTTGGGGATCTTCGCTAGAAACCACCTGTAGATCTTTATATTTCATCACTTGGTTTCCTGTTAGTTCATTTATTTCATTCATGTGCATCCTTTTATGATTTAAAACTGACATACACTAGGAGCAAACTCATTAATACAGTTTATTTGTTTTGTCCATTAGTCACCAAAATGCACAAGAGATTGATTGCACTTACAAAGGGGATATATCATAATAGACCATGTGAGCACCCATAACCAATTAGCTGATGTTGGGGACTTTTCTTGTTGAAGCTCCTTAAAGAAAAATGGTCAATTTGTTTCTAAGTCTGTTTCAGGTGTTCTGAAGCGACAATGAAGCACACCTTCATTCAGGACCTTCTCTTGAATGACGCACACGCATAGCGAAGCTAAATACTTCGAATCTATGATGAAGGTGACCTCCATCAAGCCAACAAGAAAGAAGGAGAAGAAAAATTGAAGGCTTGAGCAGCACGTCAATAAAGGAAAAGATGATGATACCCCCGAAAGATTTTGTAGTTTGTATGTACAAGAAATGTGGGTGTACTTGTAAATTCATACAAAGATGTATTATGGGTTGCCACTATAAATAGATATACAGTGTCATGCAGTAGGGGGACATTTCAGGTCTGTTACCTGATTTGCTCTGCCTACGAAGTTGTACCTTCTTCACATTTCTTCTTCTTCCTTTACCTACAAAGGTATACTTGTAATTTTATATAGTGAAGAAGAAACAATAAGTATAACACAACAGTAATTACACTTCTTAAGTATCTTCACTATATTTGAAGGTCTTTTTATTCTTAAGGCCTTCTGCCTCTAATATATCTCCCAAATTTATTAAGGAAACGAAGGTCTCTTATCATTAATTGTGTTGCCATGTTTTGGTCTATTCTAGGAACTAGAGCAGGTGACCAACAACCGATGTCTTCACCAAGCCATTGGATGAAAACGATTTTGTGAGTTGAGGAGTGAGCTAAACATCCTAGATTTTTGAAACGTGGATTGAAGTCGTGCACACATTGCACATTTTTATATACCTTTGATCATTGTACTTTAATTCGTATTGTTCTTTAATTATTCATCATTATGCTTGTGTCAAGGTTGAAGTTGTAGAAAATCATCCCCAAACCTCATAAGTCCAAGTATAGTGATGCACGCATTTAGGCTTCTGAAAGTCGCCTAGAGGGGGGTGAATAGGCAAATCTGAAATTTACAAACTTGAAGCACAACTACAAGCCGGGGTTAGCGTTAGAAATAAAACCGAGTCCAAAAGAGAGGGCGAAAACAAATCACAAGCAAATGAAGAGAGTGACACAGTGATTTGTTTTACCGAGGTTCGGTTCTTGCAAACCTAGTCCCCGTTGAGGTGGTCACAAAGACCGGGTCTTTTTCAACCCTTTCCCTCTCTCAAACGGTCACCTAGACCGAGTGAGCTTTCTCCTTAATCAAACGGGTCACTTAGACCCCTACAAGGACCACCACAACTTCGTGTCTCTTGCTTTGATTACAAGTGTCTTGAGAACAAGAGTGGTGAAAGAGAAGAAAGCACGATTGCAAAAGCTAAGCGACAAGAGCGACAAATAACACACATATCACTCTCTCTCTCTCATGTCACTAATTATAACACCCCAGGTGTTTATATTTCGCTCGATAACGAGTATGGATTTAAGCACGTAATATCAGTGGATAAAACAGATGCTAAATTTTAATCATCTTCTTCTATCGCGGTTTTAATATCGCATCTGTTTCTGTCTATTTAGACTCTTCCTAAAATTTTCGCGAATTTCGGAACGTAATTGTTCTGAAAGCTTGTGATTCCTGTGCCTATTTAAAATTCATTAATTACTCGATACGAGTCTGGAAACTCCACCCAGTCTTGTGATTTTTGTCCCGGGCAAATTACTTTGAACTCGGTGACATAAGTTTTAATGTAAAATTAAATCAAACCACACTCGGAGTTTTCCCTGCGTCGCGTGCTCCGTCCCTGTCGCGCGCTTTCCCCAAGCCGCGACTTCGCCGTGGAGCTTCCCCGCTGCTCAGCTCGGAGTTTCCTCGGCTCGATTCCAGCTCGGGCACCGAGCTCTTCCCCTGCGCGCAGCCCGCCGAGCTCCTCCTCTGTGGCTCGCTTCCCCTCACGGCGCGTCGAGTTCCCCCGCCGAGTTTAGCCCCATGTTGTCGCGCTCTGCGTCCTCGTTGCGTTCGTGAAGCTGTCGTGGAGCTCGCGGTCGAACACAAGCTCGAACCCGCCGTTGGTCCGATGGTGTCCGATAGTCATTCCCGGCCAGTATTGTTCTCCTTTGGTCGTGCCTGCTCCAGTCGCTGGAACCAGTGTCTCCGCTCACTCTCATCCTTCTCACGGCACTTGCCTCTGCTCCCACACGAGTCCCTGCTCTCGGCCTGATTGTTGGGGTTCGCAGGGGGGCTGAAGCCATACGCCGTGACCGGACCAACATCAAGTCGTCCTCCTCGACCTTGCCATGGTACTCGACCTTGCCTTGTTGCTGGACCATAGTGCCATCGGCTCTTCGTCCGACTGTAATTTCGTCGTCACTGGCGACGTTCGCCCAGCGTCCACCTCGTTATATCGTCGTGGACTTGTTGGCGAGCTGCCGTGGTACCTAGACAGCGCTCGCCTCAGCTTCAATAATATCGTCCTTCCTACGCCTGACCATAACGATGCAGCTTGCGTGGGGTGGTGTCAGACTGGGTCACCGCCGTGAGACTCTTCATCGCTATGCTCGGTCGTATCTCCCTAGTAGTCGTTTGTGCCTACTCGTCAAATTGGGGAGCCAACATCCCCCTTGCTCCTCGTCATCAATCCACGTCGCGTCCGTGACATGCTCGTCGACCCCGACGATTTATCTTCCAATTGCGCGCTACTTGCGTTGAACTCTGAAGCTACCTGTCATGCTCGATCCTGGAGGTCTTTGTCTCGTCATCGTTTCAGCGAATTCCAAGCTGGTTTTAGGTAAGTCGATTCGCTATTCCTATTATTTTGTTTTAATGAATGGATTGATAGATATGTAGGTCGCGACAATTTTTATTAATTTAGCATACGTATGTTGTGAGGTTCGTAATTATGAAATAGTCACGAGGTGTGGTAAAATATAGGTGTAAGGTACACCTGCTAGCGCGAACGATTAAATATTGTATTTAACTCGTAGGCTGTACAAGTTAATCCAATGAAATGGCTTAGAAAACTAGTTAAGTATGGTTATGGCCGATTGTGATTAGCACCATCGACCTGTATTTTATGCGTCTTAATTTACAAAATGGAAACATATGTCTAGTATAATCGGATTGATCTGATGCTTGTGATGTACTTGTGTTCAATGGTGAATTAATCACATTGTATACTGATCATCAATTAGTAGGTGATGCGAATGGTGACTCGATGGTTGTTTTGATATAAGACTTGTGCTTAGCTTATTATTACTTGATGTTTGAAGTAGATGCGATTACGCTAGAAAAGCGTGATAATGGGGCGTAGTCGTATATTGGTAACTAGTGTTTCCATATAAAATTGTACAACGCCCCGCTGCTAGGTGTTTAATTCGCTATCGCGTAGCACTATTTAGGTGTGTGATATTCCTGTCTATATGCATTCATGTGCATAATGCATTTCATTCAGGTACGTTAATTAATCACGTGAGGCGGAGAACCTGAGCCGAGTCGACCACAAGATGTTGGAAAGCATGAGCTTCTCCGCATGGTGATGCTGATGGAAGAACCTGCCAGAACAAATGCCAAGACAAAAGGATAGTCGTCAAGTGGTCGCCACCTAACAAACACTAACGTAGTGTTTATTCCAGGCAAGCCCCAGTGCATGCAACCCCTTCCTTGTGTTTTTAAATGATTTTTACACACTTTAAGTCTAGCGTAATGTGCATTAGGTTGATAGGAGTTGCTTGGAAACCCTTTGATGCATTGCCTACCTTGATATCCATACCTTTATAGATACTTCTGATGAAGTATCAAAATATGATTTACAAAAATGCTTATCCCTGCTTAGATCTTGTGGATAGAGGTTATCTTTTGCATTAAGGCCTAGCTCAGGGGTTATCCTGAGGAAGGATGGCTTCTACCTGCAAGAATATTTTTATTGGGAGCAATGGTGGGATCTTACTGCAAAGTTCCCTATAATGCTCTTTTCATCCTAAGGAACACAAATAATCCTAAGGATGGAAGTACTTAAATCGGGACTTGGGCTAGGAACAGGTGATGTTCTACCCAGGTTGATTAAGGATTGGATGCGTATGTAGGCTTGATGACCGAGGACCTTTTAACTAGTCACATGCCTCATTATGGGTAAGCTTTTCCTTGGGCAGACTAATACCAGAATAAGATAACACGCAATGGGAGTGGAGAGATGGTGAGAGTAGCGTGTACCCTCCCTGGCAAGAGGCTGGACGATGGTGTATCTGTGCTCTCGGTTGGCGTGAACCTAATCTGGTCTTAAGAACCCCAGTGGCGAGTTGACATATGCAAGGGTTAAGTGCTACATATGTCGTGTGATTGGAGATCCCCAGCTGGATATTAAACAATTTGGATCGTCGTTACTTCTCGGATATGAAGACTTGGTCACTGACCTGCAACCTAAGTCAGGATGTGAACATTATGAATAAAAATGATGTTGTATTGATGAGATGGTGAAATTAGACTAGATGCAATCAGAGTCTATTAATATTTAATCTGGCGTTAAAACATTGAAAGTAAAGATTCACTTTAGTAAGCTATTTCTGCAAAAATATCTATGTTGATTCTTGCTAAAGCCTTTTCCTTGATCCCTATTTAACCAACATACCCTTGAGAGTCTTTTCTTTAGTCGGGTAAGTCTTGCTGAGTAATTCCATACTCAGGGTTTTATTCCCTATTGTTTTTCATGTTATAGTTTTGTGCTGCTGATGATGGTGTTAAGTGCCAGTGGGCTCGGCCTTCTTATAAGTCTAAGTAACCCTTCTATACTTCTTACTGAGGATGGTCACTTGAGCTTGCATATATTTCAAACTTATAAATAATTTATAACAGTTTAAAGTTATTTCTTTGAATCACCTTTGTAATCACTCCGATCATGTACAAAGTAAAAATTTTGTAACTTGTAAAATTTGGTAATAAGATTTCCGCTGCAAAAATGTTGATGTGTGTGATTTGTGTTACTTAACCTTGCGGTCCTGGTTGTAAGTGGTTTCTCCGATGTCCCTGGGGCAATCAGATGGATCCTGTTAAGTTATCTGGTGCACATGCATAGCCGTCTGAGGTCTTGAGACAAGGACAGGTGCATGTGGGCGCAATAACTTGGGAGGTTCTGCCACAACTGGTATCAGAGCGAGATTAAGTATAATACGGTCACATACGTATTTTAAAACAAAGTTTTGGTTTCGAAAAACCTATTTTCAGCTAAACACATTGTTTGGCTTTGAAAAACAGTTAAAAAACAAAACAAAAAAATATAATGCTAGCGACATCCTCTGTTAAGCCCTAAACTAAGGACTATCAGGTGGCTTAGTTGAAAACCATAACCCATAACCGGGTGGGTATTGCATACATGTGTATTGTTATTTTTGAGGCCATTCAGTTTTGAATGGATCGACGCTCAGGTAATGTGAGATGTGAGAGCATGACCGAACAAATGACGGTCTAGGGAAGAGTATAAAAAGCGCTTGATTATATACATGTTCCCCATGTGTATATATGAAAGCTGCGATGTGGAGTAATTACTTTTCCGGGAATTCAGTACCCCATGAATGTGTACGGGTATACAGACATGGGAATACTGAGAAATGTAATGTACTTGCAACGACGCACCTACGCTCAGGTAAGAAGGTGAGTTACCATAATGAGTTTCCCTATGGTTAAAGTGTGGCAATGGCGCCTATGCGTGGCTCGGCGCTTAATGATGAGCTGGCCTCCATATAGCAATATATGGAGTATAAACTGTGATAAACTATCATGTGTGAACTGCATCATGGGAAAATGGGTTGTGATGGATTTTTTGTAGGTACACTAACCTCAAAAACGTATGTGTAGCGGACGACTAGCAAAATACCGTGAGAGTCGTAAGTATGCCACGATATAGAACGCTATTACCACATTAGATTGGCAAAAAAAAATTTGTGAGGACAAATAGGATGAGCATGCATCCTGATTGTTGCATCATGTTTGTCACCTATACATCCAAAATGCTTCTCTCATCCTTATTCCAGTAACCAGTGATTGTAGATAATGTGGTATAATGCTGTATTATGGACTTCTATGAAATAGCTGTCCTCCATTCTTTAGGTAACCTATTTAGGTGTTATATATGTGTTTGCTCTGGTGCTTGATGTACTGATAGAAGGTTAGTAGTTTGGTTGCTTAAACCCAAAATTAGGCCATGTTCTTATTTTGTGAACCATGACCCAAGTTTGAATTTTCCGTTATCCCTCCATGACCAAACACATACAAATAAATGCTTAGATAATTTCTTTGTTGGACATAAAGTGTACCCAAGCTTAAAACAAGAATCTCAAGTCATGTCTCTATCCTAAACCATATCCTTATTCAGTCGGTGCAAGCTGATGTACCTTATCCAGTTTGTCTGTTCTTAAGGATCGCCATGTTACTTTATCAACCTAACCTAGGAAAGTCATGCCTGATCATTTTCCTTAGCTTGATGCCTTTGGTTTCCTGATATCTATCGAAGGCATCCCAATTTCATCTTGTGATTATTTTCCCTCTGTATCTAATCATATACTAATCCTTGACCTTGTAATCTCTATGATGGGCATAGAAATATGCTTGGGCTGAAATAACAGTCTCCCATCGTACTTTTTTCATCAAGTTTAGGTTATGGACATGTCTTGTTCATTTCATCGGGACATGATTTATTTGGCTCTCTACTTGTAACCATTCTTATAAGTAGAGTATCTCTTTGTATATTGTCACCCTTGCCCAATTCATTGGTGTCGCACGAGATTTCTTATTGGTTATGTTTGGTAATGGTGTTATGACTAAAACCGGTGGTGCCGTGACGAAACCGAGGGCCTCCTGTGAATGTACACACATGGTTGTGCTGCTCGGCACGCGCTGGTATCATGGTTAGTAGTTGTAATCCATTATGAGACTATATCAATGTGTTATCTTGGCACAATCTATTTTCGCTACGTGATATTCATTATTGGTATTGTTCGGTAATGGTGTCATGGTTAATGACTTATGGTGCCGCAGCAAAACTGAGAGCCTCCTGTGCATGCGCACACAGGGTTGTGTTACTCGTCGGATGCTGGTATCAAGGTCTCTGGTCATGATCCATTATGGAACTACCCTAATATGTTGTCTTTCGTGGACTCCTCCCTTGAAACAATTTCGGTGTTGTTTGTCGAAGTGATCAAGCAACATCTATCATCTCTGTTGGATCAACAGGGCATACCCCTTTCATGTGTGAACTCTTTTCCTTCACTTAGATGGTGACTTCACACATACACGTTCCCTTGGAATCCTTTCTTGTAAAGGTGAAGCCTTGGAGCTTTTTAGTGTTGAGAGACAACTGATTAGCTCTCAAAATAGAGATCTGCTTCCCCTGCTGCTGAGATGCAAGAGTTTGTTCATTCGTTCTCTTATTCAATCCATGTATTCCCGAACCAAGTCAGTTCATCTCGCATGAAGAAACAGATGAATAACCTGACCAAATGGATTTCTACCCGAATGCATGACCTTTTGCTAGCGAATGAGAACTCTCAACCCTTGGGTTACCGATGGTACTGAGAGGACTTGCTCAATGTCAAAGGTAGTTCAACAAGTTGGTTTTACTGACTTGTAACTGCATTGTGATCAAAGGTTGGGCTTAGAGCTCGTTTTGTCGAGTTGTCTAAACTCACTTTGGTTCAACCCCTCTTAAGAAAGTACTTACAAAGATCAAGTTAAGTCGACGGATAACTACCTAATCATCGCTCTAGTCATGCCTCGATTGCCTCACGTGTGCTTTTCCAGCATGTGTGATCAAGTCGAGCCATGCCTAGTGCTTGATAAAATGAATTAGACACAAAGTCCGCATCTACAGATTCCTTCACTGGTGATTTTTCGAGTCTATCATTTTTCAGGGACTTGGATTTTCTGGCTAGCCACGGGTCAATGGTGATGTTATTCGACATTCACACCCGTCTCGTGTGCTATGAACTTATCGTGACCCCTTATGGGTAAACCTCCTTTTGTGTGTTTTACCCCAGAGGTTGCATCTGATTCTGTTTGGGTAAAAATCGCATATCTACCGCTTGCTCAACAGACTCAGATAGTACAGTGTCATCAGAAAAAGCAAACTGCACACATGGAACCTTATGTGTTCCTCTAGCAGACATCGCCTCTACTAATGGACATCTCCAAGTTAGCTTACGACGATACATGCTATATCGACTAAAGAAACCACATCTTGAGACACTCATCTTTGTTTGGAATTGTCTTATGATTATCGCCGATAGGGACATGGGTTACATGCTTCTCTACTCTTAAAAGCCTTTCGTTCCGAATCTCGGGACAAGATTCTTTTAAGGGGGGAGGGTTTTAACACCCCAGGTGTTTATATTCCGCTCGATAACGAGTATGGATTTAAGCACGTAATATCAGTGGATAAAACAGATGCTAAATTTTAATCATCTTCTTCTATCGCGGTTTTAATATCGCATCTGTTTCTGTCTATTTAGACTCTTCCTAAAATTTTCGTGAATTTCAGAACATAATTGTTCCAAAAGCTTGTGAGTCTTGTGCCTATTTAAAATTCATTAATTACGTGATACGAGTCTGGAAACTCCACCCAGTCTTGTGATTTCTGTCCTGGGAAAATTACTTTGAACTCGGTGACAAAAGTTTTAATGTAAAATTAAATCGGACCACACTCGGAGTTTTCCCTGCGTCGCGTGCTCCATCCCTACCGCGCGCTTTCCCCAAGCCACGACTTCGTCGTGGAGCTTCCCCGCCGCTCAGCTCGGAGTTTCCTCGGCTCGATTCCAGCTCTGGCACCGAGCTCTTCCCCTGCGCGTAGCCCGCCGAGCTCCTCCTCTGTGGCTTGCTTCCCCTCAAGGCGCGTCGAGTTCCCCCACCGAGTTTAGCCCCATGTTGTCGCGCTCTATGTCCTCGTCGCGTTCGTGAAGCTGTCGTGGAGCTCGCGGTCGAACACAAGCTCGAACCCGCCGTTGGTCCGATGGTGTCCGATAGTCATTCCCGGCCAGTATTGTTCTCCTTTGGTCGTGCCTGCTCCAGTCGCTGAAACCAGTGTCTCCGCTCACTCTCATCCTTCTCATGGCACTTGCCTCTGCTCCCGCACGAGTCCCTGCTCTCGGCCTGACTGTTGGGGTTCGCAGGAGGGGCCTGAAGCCATACGCCGTGACCGGACCAACATCAAGTCGTCCTCCTCGACCTTGCCATGGTACTTGGCCTTGCCTTGCTGCTGGACCATAGCGCCATCGGCTCTTCGTCCGGCTGTAATTTCGTCGTCACTAGCCACGTTCGCCCAGTGTCCACCTCGTTATGTCGTCGTGGACTTGTCGGCGAGCTGCCGTGGTACCTAGACCACGTTCGCCTCAGCTTCAATGATGTCGTCCTTCCTACGCCTGACCATAACAATGCAGCTTGCGGAGGGTGGTGTCAGACTGGGTCACCGCCGTGAGACTCTTCATCGCTATGCTCGGCCGTATCTCCCTAGTAGTCGTGTGTGCCTACTCGTCAAATTGGGGAGCCAACATCCCCCTTGCTCCTCGTCATCAATCCACGTCGCGTCCGCGACATGCTCGTCGACCCCGATGATTTATCTTCCAATTGCGCGCTACTTGCGTTGAACTCTGAAGCTACCTGTCACGCTCGATCCTGGAGGTCTTTGTCTCGTCGTCGTTTCAGCGAATTCCAAGTTGGTTTTAGGTAAGTCGATTCGCTATTCCTATTATTTTGTTTTAATGAATGGATTGATAGATATGTAGGTCGCGACAATTTTTATTAATTTAGCATACGTATGTTGTAATGTTCGTAATTATGAAATAGTCGCGAGGTGTGGTAAAATATAGGTGTAAGGTACACCTGCTAGCGCGAATGATATAAGACTTGTTCTTAGCTTATTATTACTTGATGTTTGAAGTAGATGCGATTACGCTATAAAAGCGTGATAATGGGGCGTAGTCGTATATCGGTAACTAGTGTTTCCATATAAAATTGTACAACGCCTCGCTGCTAGGTGTTTAATTCGCTATCGCGTAGCACTATTTAGGTGTGTGATATTCCTGTCTATATGCATTCATGTGCATAATGCATTTCATTCAGGGACGTTAATTAATCACGTGAGGCGAGTCGACCACAAGATGCTGGAAAGCGTGAGCTTCTCCACATGGTGATGCTGATGGACGAACCTGCCTGAACAAATGCCAAGACAAAAGGACAGTCGTCAAGTGGTCGCCACCTAACAAACACTAACGCAGTGTTTATTCCAGGCAAGCCCCGGTGCATGCAACCCCTTCCTTGTGTTTTTAAATGATTTTTACACACTTTATGTCTAGCGTAATGTGCATTAGGTTTATAGGAGTTGCTTGAAAACCCTTTGATGCATTGCCTACCTTGATATCCATACCTTTATAGATACTTCTGATGAAGTATCAAAATATGATTTACAAAATTGCTTATCCCTGCTTAGATCTTGTGGATAGAGGTTATCTTTTGCATTAAGGCCTAGCTCAGGGGTTATCCTGAGGAAGGATGGCTTCTACCTGCAAGAATATTTTCATTGGAAGCAATGGTGGGATCTTACTACAAAGTTCCCTATAATGCTCTTTTCATCCTAAGGAACACAAACAATCCTAAGGGTGGAAGTACTTAAATCGGGACTTGGGCTAGGAACGGGTGATGTTCTACCCAGGTTGATTAAGGATTGGATGCGTATGTAGGCTTGATGATCGAGGACCTTTTAACTGGTCACATGCCTCATCATGGGTACGCTTTGCCTCGGGCAGACTAATACCAGAATAAGATAACATGCAATGGGAGTGGAGAGATGGCGAGAGTAGCGTGTACCCTTCGTGGCAAAAGGCTGGACGGTGGTGTATCTATGCTCTCGGTTGGCGTGAACCTGATCTAGTCTTAAGAACCCCGGTGGCGAGTTGACATATGCAAGGGTTAAGTGCTACATATGTCGTGTGATTGGAGATCCCCAGCTAGGTATTAATCGATTCGGATCGCCATTACTTCACTGACCTGCAACCTAAGTCAGGATGTGAACATTATGAATAAAAATGATGTTGTATTGATGAGATGGTGAAATTAGACTAGATGCAATCAGAGTCTATTAATATTTAATATGGCGTTAAAACATTGAAAGTAAGGACTCACTTTAGTAAGCTATTTCTGCAAAAATATCTAAGTTGATTCTTGCTAAAGCCTTTTCCTTGATCCCTATTTAACCAGCATATCCTTGAGAGTCTTTTCTTTAGTCGGGTAAGTCTTGCTGAGTAATTCCATACTCAGGGTTTTATTCCCTATTGTTTTTCAGGTTATAGTTTTGTGCTGTTGATGATGGTGTTAAGTGCCGGTGGGCTCGGCCTTCTTATAAGTCTAAGTAACCCTTCTATACTTCTTACTGAGGATGGTCACTTGAGCTAGCATATATTTCAAACTTATAAATAATTTATAACAGTTTAAAGTTATTTCTTTGAATCACCTTTGTAATCACTCCGATCATGTACAAAGTAAAATTTTTGTAACTTGTAAAATTTGGTAATAAGATTTCCGCTGCAAAAATGTTGATGTGTGTGATTTGTGTTACATAACCCTGCGATCCTGGTTGTAAGTGGTTTATCCGATGTCCCTGGGGCAATCGGACGGATCCTGTTAAGTTATCTGGTGCACATGCATAGCCATCTGAGGTCTTGAGACAAGGACAGGTGCATGTGGGCCCAATAACTAGGGAGGTTCTGCCACACTAATCACTAATGATAACTTGTGTCAATTGTGGAACTTGGAGAGATTGGAAGCTTTGATTGTGTCTTGGAATGGATTGCTAGCTCTTGTATTGAATGTGGAAGATTGGAATGCTTGGTTGAAGTGAATGGAGGTGGTTGGGGTTGTATTTATAGCCCTCAACCACTTCCTAGCCATTGCTCCTTTTCTGTCGACCGCGGACGGTCCGCGCCCCTGGTCCGGACGGTCCGCCCCTGCACATCAAAGGCTGAAATCGCAACGGTCAGCAGTAACGACTATATCAATGGCTATATGGCATTTAATGCGTCGTCAGATGTCAGATAAAGGCAATCACGGATGGTCCGATTGTGCACCCCGGACGGTCCGCGACGACGCTATAATTCATTTTACTAAAACCGTCACCTTCGAGTTTTTCGATTCTGCGCCGACCGGACGGTCCGCGCTTGGTCTTGGACGGTGCTTGCTTTTCCATCGGACGGTCCGTAGTGTAGACCCGTGTTTATGCAGTGATCCTGTCCGAGAGTCACATTGGTGTCGCGGACGGTCCGCCGCAAGGGCCCGGACGGTCCGCGCTTAGTCTGTTTTTCCAAAAAGCTTCTCCTGTCCGGAATAATCTATGGTATTCCGGACAGTCGATTTAGAATAGTTGTTGATAAACTTAAGCACCTGTGAAATGATCAACTAGGCAAACTTGTTAGTCCACAAGGTTTGTGATGGTCGTCAAACACCAAAATCGATTATAGGAAATGTTGAGACTATTTCCCTTTCAATCTCCCCCTTTTTGGTGATTGATGCCAACACAAACCAAAAGCAAATATAAAGTGTAGAAATGTAACTAGTTTGCATTTTGACAGATGTGCATAAGTTATTTTGAAATGAAAGCATTTCTAAGTATATAAGTTTGATTCGATATTTTAACATTTTGGACCACATTTGCACCACTTGTTTTGTTTTTGCAAATTCTTTTGGGAAACTTTTTTCAAAGTCTTTTGCAAATAGTCAAAGGTATATGAATAAGATTTGAAATTTCTCCCCCTGTTTCAAATGCTTTTCCTTTGAATTAACCAAAACTCCCCCTGAATAAAATTCTACTCTTAGTTTTCAAGAGGGTTTTAATAGATACCAATTGGAAATATATTGAGATGCTAGTTTTTGAAAAACTTATATAAATTGAAAATATCACACTTAAAAAGATACCAATTGAAAACGTTCTTTTGAAAGTTTTGAAATTTTTTAGGTGGTGGTGCGGTCCTTTGCTTTGGGCTAATACTCTCTCCCCTTTGGCATGAATCGCAAAAAATGGAGACTTTTGAGAGCCCTCATTACTTTCTCCTTAATGGTACAAATGAATATGAGTGAAGATTTGTCGGCGTTCCAAGACCGGGGGGTCCCTTGGGCCGACGAGTGAGTGTCGCCGCGTGCCCCAGCCCAGATGGGTCGAGCGCGAGGGCGAGCGCGAAGGGGGGAGAAGCGAGGCGGCCGGAGTCCGGCGTGAGAGAGGTGGGAATCCTGCGGCCTTCGTGTTCGTCCCGCGCCCAGGTCGGGTGCGCTTGCAGTAGGGGGTTACAAGCGTCCACGTGGGAGAGGGAAGCGAGCGGCCCCAAGAGAGCGCCTGTCTCGTCCTCGTCCCCGCGCGGCCAACCCTCTCTAAGAGGGCCCTGGTCCTTCCTTTTATAGGCGTAAGGAGAAGATCCAGGCGTACAACGGGGGTGTAGCAGAGTGCTACGTGTCTAGCGGGGGAGAGCTAGCGCCCTAAGTACATGTCGTCGTGGCAGCCGGAGAGATTTTGGCACCCAGCTGGTGTGATGTCGTGGCCGTCGGAGGAGCGATGGAGCCTGGCGGAGGGACAGCTGTCGGAGTGGTCGGGTCCTTGCTGACGTCCTCTTGCTTCCGTAAGGGGGCTGAGAGCCGCCGTCGTCACAGAGCATGCGGGACGCCATCATTGCCTATCTGGCGGAGCTAGCCAGATGGGACGCCGGTCTTGTTTCCTGCGGCCCGAGTCAGCTCGGGGTAGGGCGATGATGGCGCCTCCCGTCGACGTGGTCGGTCCGCGCCCTAGGTTGGGCGAGGTGGAAGCTCCTCCGAAGCCGAGGTCGAGTCTGTCTTCCGTGGCCGAGGCCGAGTCCGAGCCCCTGGTCGGGCGAGGCGGAGATCGTCGGCTGAGGCCAGGGCGGAGTCCGAGCCCTAGGGTCGGGCGAAGCGGAGTTCGTCGTCTTCTGGGGCTGAGCCCGAGTCCGAGCCCTGGGTCGGGCGGAGCGGAGTTCGCCGTCTTCCGGGGCTGAGCCCGAGTCCGAGCCCTGGGTCGGGCGGAGCGGAGTTCGCCGTCTTCCGGGACTTAGCCCGAGTCCGAGCCCTGGGTCGGGTGGAGCGGAGTTCGCCGTCTTCCGGGGCTTAGCCCGAGTCCGAGCCCTGGATCGGGCGGAGCGGAGTTCGCCGTCTTCCGGGACTTAGCCCGAGTCCGAGCCCTAGGTCGGGCGGAGCGGAGTTTCCTGTGGTGCCTTCTACAGGGCCTGGCTGCCTATCAGTCTCACTCTGTCAAGTGGCACTGCAGTCGGCGCGGCGCAGGCGGCGCTGTCCTTCTGTCAGGCCGGTCAGTGGAGCGGCGAAGTGACGGCGGTCACTTCGGCTCTGCCGGGGGGCGCATGTCAGGATAAGGGTGTCAGGCCACCTTTGCATTAAACGCTCCTGCGATTTGGTCGGTCGGTGCGGCGATTTAGTCAGGGTTGCTTCTTAGCGAAGGCAGGGCCTTGGGCGAGCCGGAAATATGTTCGCCGTCGGAGGGGGGGCCTCGGGCGAGACGGAAATCCTCCGGGGTCGGCTGCCCTTGTCCGAGGCTAGGCTCGGGCGAGGCGTGATCGAGTCGCTCGAACGGACTGATCCCTGACTTAATCGCACCCATCAGGCCTTAGCAGCTTTATGCTGATGGGGGTTACCAGCTGAGAATTAGGAGCCTTGAGGGTACCCCTAATTATGGTCCCCGACAGTAGCCCTAGAGCCTCGAAGGGAGTGTTAGCACTTGCTTGGAGGCTTTCGTCGCACTTTTTTGCAAGGGGACCAGCCTTTCTCGGTTGCATTTTGTTCCGGTGGGTGCGCGCGAGCGCACCCGCCGGGTGTAGCCCCCGAGGCCTCGGAGGAGTGGTTTCACTCCTTCGAGGTCTTAATGCCTCGCGTAATGCTTCGGCTGGTCTGGTCGTTCCCTCATGCGAGCTGGCCGTAGCCCGGGTGTACGGTCGGGTCCCAAGTTCTCGGGCTGGTATGTTGACGCTGTCAACGGTTCGGCCGGAGCCGGGTTTGCGAGAGCAGCCCCCGTGCCTCTGCACAGGGCGAGAGGGCGATCAGGGACAGACTCGGCTTTTTTACATACGCCCCTGCGTCGCCTTTCCGCAAGGAGGAGGGGGGGAAGCGCCATGTTGCCCTCGATGGGCGCCCAACATGGTGTCTCCGGTGAGCTGCGAGCGGGTAATCCGAGGGGACGTCCGTGCCCCGTTCGTTAGGGGTCGGCTAGGGGCCCAGAGGCACGCCCAAAAGTACCTGCGGGTGACCTGCCGGACCCAGTCCCCTGGCGACGGGATCCGAGGGCTCGATGCCTCCCTCCGATGGGATTCCGTTACAAGATCGCTCCCGCTGGTCTCGGAAATGTCCTAGGGTACCTCAGGAGCGCAGCCCGAGCCTTGGTTATGTATCGAACGTACCCCTGGTCATCCCTCGCTCGGCGTCTGAGGCGGCTGTGAACCCTTCGGGGGCCAGCCCTCGAACCCCTGATCAGTAATGGGCACGGAGCCCGAGTAGCCTGAGGCGGCCGTGGAACCCTTCGGGGGGCCGGCCTTCGAACCTCTGACTAGTAGTGGGTGTAGGGCCCACGCGATCTGAGGCGGCTGTCGAACCCCTCGGGGGGCCAGCCTTCGAACCTCTGATCAGTAGGGAGGCTCGAAGCCTGGTTCCTTCACGGGGAAGGATCCTTTTCGGGGTATCCCCCTTTCCCGGTCCCTGTTGCAAGAGAGAGAGAGAGAGAAAGAGGAAAAGAGGAAAAGGATGCGAAGTCGAACGACGTGGCGTACCTTTTTTTTGGCGCGGTTATTACGGCGAAGGCGAAGCGTCGCCCGCTTCTCCTGCTAGAGGCGCCGCCTGTCCCGCCGCGGAGTTAATACGACGGGGCGAGTGGTTGGCGGGGCGGCCGTTGCGCGTGCGCGAGCCGTTCGAGGAATGGGTCACGGGCGCGTTGTCTTCACACCGTGAGAGGGGGTTCTCTCGCTGCCCCCGGATGGGACGTGAGCTTGGCTGACGACGTGACTGCTGCTCCCGCCCGCCTGCCACCATCATTACTGCCGGCCCATTTTTGACCGCATTGACCGCCGCGCCAGGCTGGTGCTACTGGGTCGTGCGCTGGGTCGCCTCGAGTCGCGGTATTGGTTCCGCAATCGAGGAGGCGTGGTGGTGGCGCAAGTGGCGGTGCAGTTTCTTGCATGAAGCATCCGGCGCGCTGGTTGCATGACGCGCGGGCCTGGGCCTCCATGCTGGACATGTCGGGAGTCGGAGAAGCGTGCCCACGTAGCGCGGTTGCATGCCGCCCGCATGGCTGCCCGCCCCTTTCTCCCGTTGGTCTGGGCAAAAGCGGAGGGTCACTTGTAACCGCTAGGCGGTCGTGTGTACCGCGCGCGGTGGTTTGGCTTCTTCCGCTCTGAGCCGGCTTGTATGTCATGTGGGACCCAGCCCCCGCGCCGCAGGGGAGGGCCTTGGAGCGTGTTGGAGAAGACTCAGCCCGTGACGGCTGAGGGCGCGAGTAGGGATAGTCGCCTTTAAAAGGAGGGTGACCCCCTTGGAAGGCGACCATGTCTTCGCGCTCCCTTATGCATCGTGTCTTTCCACCTTCCAAGCCCCCGGATGGGGGACACCCGCCGTCTTTTCGCCTCATCGTTGGAGGAACGCAACTCCGTGGGAGTTGGTACCTTTCAGCCATCGTTCGGCTTCAAGGATTTTCATCATGCAGCCCGGCTGCACCCCTCCGCCGGCGGTCATCCGAGATGGTGACCTCCAGCTTGATGGTGGGGGAAAGCGAGCCGGGCTGCGGCCTCTGCCCCTCCCTCAGCCTCAAGGATTTTCATCACCAGGGCCGGGGAGGGGAGTGTGCCGAGTTGGGGTCGGCCCCTGCGTGGGCGGTGGCCCGCTCCTTCACTCAGTGATCGAAGGGAAGGGCGGTCATCGTCCGTGGCGCCGGCAGCTGCACCGTGCCTGGCTCTCGGACGCGAGTGGCTTCGGAGCCGCTCGTGGCGCCGGCGTCTGCCACGGCAGCTGGAAGAGGTTCTTCTGCCGGCGAGATAGCCAGGGCCGGCCACGGACCGACCTCCAACTCTACGGCCTTCTGCCCGTCCTTGCCTCACGAGTTTGGGCATGGGCGGGGGCCTCTTGGCAGCAGCATCCGCCCTGAGGTCAGTGCTGCCGCTGTTTGGCCCCCCGGGGCAGAAGTCGTCGTCGTCGCTGCTGCTGGAGCGGGTGACGGCGCGTCGTTCGTCGGTCTTCTGTTGCTCCGCAAGCCCTCTCCCATCGAGTGGGGTCGTTCGTCCCTGCGGAGGGGGAACCGGAGTTCCGTTTGTAATGGCACTTTGAATGCCAGTGTTTTTTGTTCATTGTGGCTGTCGAGGCCTGAACATGTACGTAATTTTGGCATGGAGCCGTGTTTTTTCCTTATTTTTGAGCACTAAGACTTGCCTGTTGGTCATCTAAACCGCTTCACCAAGTGTGAGTCGCCCCGTGTCAAGGTGACGAGTGAGGTATCCGTATCCCGGAGGCGTAGGAGTCCCTCGGCTCGGTCGGCCTTGTTGTCTGGGGCTTCCCTAGCTTAGTTAAGGGGACCCCTTGGCCGCTCTTCGACGAGCCGAGGCCAGGGGTAGCGATATCAGCATGAACAGGGGCAGAGTTGGCTCAAAAAATGAAACCTGGTTGGCCGGAGCCTAGCCGGGTTGTCCGCTGGCGGGCCCGACGCCGGAGTTGACCAGCCGAGGCCTCGGGTCGGGCCGGCGCCCTTGGAAGATGGTTGGCCGAGGCCCCAGAGTGACCGGCCGAGCCGCCTGCTCGGGCCAGATTTCCGGAGAAGACCTAGGCAGCAATTGCCCGGGCGTGGCGATGATGTCATCCCTTAGAGCGGAGATCCTTGGACCGCGTCGCCGTCCGAGGCTAGGTCGGACTTCGCCGAAGGTGTCGTCGATGCTGAGGGTGCTGCTGCCCCCTTCCAGTGTCAAGACCCGAGCCTGCAGGATCAGATTGTCTTGTAGCGTGTGCCTTCTGCGGCCGCCGAGGCCAAAACACACACACCCTCGCTGCGTTGTAAAGCTGCGTCTCTTTTCCTCTTGTTTCAAGTATCTGGACTTTTTTGTCGGCAACAGGGATGTTTGTGCGAGCGAGGGTTGCTTCTCGCGGAAGGTGATGAGTGAGGTATCCGTATCCCGGAGGCGTGGGAGTCCCTCGGCTCGGTCGGCCTTACCGCTTACGCGCACTTTCACCCGTCCATGAGGTTCTGTCACTGACTCAGTCGAGAAGGCTCGAAGGATCGCTTTGGCAGAAGAGCTTCCGAACGTGAGGACTTGTTCGGTCCGCGGGATCACTTATCCGAACGCGAGTTACTTATCGCAGAAGGTGATGAGTGAGGTATCCGTATCCTGGAGGCGTAGGAGTCCCTCGGCTCGGTCAGCCTTGGCTGCTTACGTGTACTCCGTCGTTTTCAGGATCCACTTTTCGAAGTAGTCAAAAAGCACGAAAGGTATTCTGGCAGAAGAGATCTTTTTTCGAGGAAAATTTCGACGCAGAGGGGGTTTCCCCCCTTTTAGCCCCCGAGGGAGGGTCGGGCTTTGCCGAGGCGAGGCCGACCCTTCCTTGATGACTAAACTTTGCGTGGGTGCGAGGTATATGAACGACTTGAAAATATTTTAAGGGTAGAAGCGACGTAGCTGTTGGATGTTCCAAGCGTTGCCGTAGACCTCGCCTTGGCTATTGGCCACCTTGTACGTTCCGGGCTTCAGAACCTTGGCGATGACGAATGGTCCCTCCCAGGGGGGCATGAGCTTGTGCCTCCCTCGGGGGTCTTGTCGCAGCCGAAGCACCAGGTCGCCTACCTGGAGGTCTCGGGACCGGACCCCTCGGGCGTGGTAGCGTCGCAGGGACTGCTGGTACCGCGCCGAGTGTAGTAAGGCCTTGTCCCGAGCCTCTTCCAGCTGGTCCAGCGAGTCTTCTCGGCTGGCTTGGTTGCTTTGATCGCTGTAGGCCCTCGTCCCCGGGGAGCCGTATTCCAGGTCTGTGGGCAAGACGGCCTCGGCCCCATAGACTAGGAAGAACGGCGTGAAACCCGTGGCTCGGCTCGGCGTGGTCCTCAGGCTCCAGACTACCGAGGGGAGTTCCTTCATCCATCGCTTGCCAAACTTGTTGAGGTCGTTGTAAATCCGAGGCTTGAGCCCTTGTAGAATCATGCCGTTGGCACGCTCTACTTGCCCATTTGACATGGGATGAGTCACGGCGGCCCAGTCCACCCGGATGTGGTGATCCTCGTAGAAGTCCAAGAACTTTCTGCCGGTGAACTGGGTGCCGTTGTCGGTGATGATGGAGTTCGGGACCCCGAAGCGATGGATGATGTTGGTGAAGAACGCCACCGCCTGCTCGGACCTGATGCTGTTCAGGGGTCGGACCTCGATCCACTTGGAGAATTTGTCGACGACGACCAGCAGGTGCGTGTAGCCCCCGGGCGCCTTCTGCAAGGGGCCGACGAGGTCCAGACCCCATACAGCAAAGGGCCAGGTGATGGGCATCGTCTGCAAAGCCCCCGAGTGTATCTCCCGCAGGAGTTCCTGACCTTCGGCGACGAAGATGCATCACTGGAGGATGCCTGAGGGGCTGCGGTGGTAGAGCTCCTTCTCATCGCCCAGCAAGGTGAATGACTTGGCGTGCCGTGCCACCCACCGAGCCTCGGCTCGGTCGAGGGGTAGCTCTCCTTGTTGGAGATACTGCAGGCACGGGGTCTGCCAGTTTCGATCAGGCGTGGCCCCGCTTTGCTCCTCCTCGATGCGCAGTGCCTCCCCCTCGGAGGCCGAGGGTACCTCGGGCTGAACTGAAGGCGCCTCGGGCCGAGCTGAGGGTGCCTCGGGCTGTGCCGAGGGTACCTCGGGCTGGACCGAGGGTACCTCGGACTGGGTCGAGGGCGCCTCAGGCTCGGGCGGGTCGTCGATCTTGACGGAGGGTTGATGCAGATCCCGGGAGAAGACGTCCGGGGGAACCGTTGTTCGCCCCGAGGCTATTTTAGCCAGCTCGTCCGCAGTCTCGTTGTAGCGCCGAGCGATGTGGTTAAGCTCGAGCCCGTAGAACTTGTCTTCTAGGCGCCGAACCTCATCGCAGTAGGCCTCCATCTTCGGGTCGCGGCAGTGGGAGTTCTTCATGACTTGGTCGATGACGAGCTGCGAGTCACCGCGGGCGTCGAGGCGCCGGACCCCTAGCTCGATCGCGATCCGCAACCCGTTGACCAGAGCCTCATACTCAGCCACATTGTTGGACGCCGGGAAATGGAGGCGTAGCACATAGCGTAGGTGTTTCTCGAGGGGCGAGATGAAGAGTAGGCCTGCGCCGGCTCCCGTCTTCATCAGCGACCCATCGAAAAACATGGTCCAGAGCTCCGGTTGGATCGGAGCCGTCGGTAGCTGGGTATCGACCCATTCGGCTACGAAGTCCGCCAAGACCTGGGACTTGATGGCCTTCCGAGGGGCGAATGAGATTGTCTCGCCCATGATTTCCACCGCCCACTTTGCAATCCTGCCTGAGGCCTCTCGGCACTGGATAATCTCCCCCAGGGGGAAGGATGACACCACAGTTACCGGATGAGACTCGAAGTAGTGCCGCAACTTCCGCCGCGTCAGGATCACCGCATACAGCAGCTTCTGAACTTGTGGGTAGCGGATCTTGGTTTCGGACATGTAAGGAAAATGGACCCCGGGCCTTTTGGCTAATTGAGTTTTGGTGTTTGATGAACAACACAATCCGTGAACTAATAAGTTTTCTAGTGTTTGTGTTTGTAGTTCACAGGATGCAAAGAGAATTGGACCAAGGCAATGAGGATGCAACACCTCAAAAGAAGACATAAAAAGATGCATAGGAGTCCAATACTCAAGAACAAAGAAGCCCGAAGAAATCAGCGAAGAAATCCAATAAAAGGGCTGTCAGCCAGCGCCTGGTGGCGCACCGGACATTGGTGTCCGGTGTGCACCGGACTGTCCGGTGAGGCACCGGACAGTCTGCGCAGAGAGGCCGCAGACATGCGCTCTCTGGCTGTAGCACCGGACTGTCCGGTGTGCACCGGACCGTCCGGTGTGCCAACTGGCAGACGGCAACAGTCGGATCCAACGGTCGACTACTACAGGCGCCAACGGTCGGCTGACGTGGCGTGCACCGGACATCTACTGTGCAGTGTCCGGTGGTGCACCGGACTGTCCGGTGCACCCGACGACAGTAAGCTGCTGCTTTCTGTCCAACGGCTAGTTGGGGGTGTGGAGGCTATAAATACCACCCCAACCGGCCATTCTCAAGTGTGAGAGCCCAAGCAACATACCAAGACACATAGTGCATATTTCCAAGAGCTCAAACACCCAAGTGCTTAATAGAATCACTCGGTGATTAGCGTAGGTGCTTTGCGAAGTGCTTAGGTTAGTTAGACCGCTTTAGCGCTTGCTCTAGGTGAACCCTAGTTAGTTGAGTGAGTTTTGTAAAACCACACAACCCCTCGGCTCTTGCGTGAGTCGTTGTAATTGTACCGAGTGGGGCGAGAGTCTTGCGAGACCGTGACAACCGCGTTTGTGTCACGGCCGCCACCGTGTACCGGAGGGAACAAGGCCCGCGGCGTTTCGGCCGGAAGCTCGATAGTGGAGACGGCGGGGAGCGTCCGAGAGGAGCCGGAAGCGGAGCACCACTTGCGCGTGGAGAAGGCCCGCGGCTCTCTACGGAGTTACTCGACCGAGGTGCTTGGCCCTCGCGTGGGCTTCCCTTTGCGTAGGGGCACCAACGAGGATTAGTCGGGACCTTGCGCGGTTCCGGATACCTCGGTAAAAATACCGGCGTCATCCACAAGAGTTTGCTTCTCTACATTGCTCCTTAAGTTTCCGCATTTGTATTAAGCATTTAAGTTTCAATCTTGTATTCATACTTATTTAGTGTAGATTGAAACTTAGCCTTTGCGGTAGAGATAGCAACACTTAGACAAAACCTAGTTTGCACATTCTAGTTTGTTTACTTGCATAGGTTTTGCTCTAGGGATTTAATTGTGGCCTAGTTTAGTAAAAGTTTTAGAAGTCCTAATTCACCCCCCCCCCCCTCTTAGGCGTCACCCGTTTCCTACAAGTGGTATCAGAGCCCGGTTTGGCTCATTTGAAACGCTTTAGCTTCACCGCTAAAAGAGCCGACACTTTTTAGAGGAAGGGATGGATACCCATAGGCCACCACACTTCGACGGCACTAACTTCCCATATTATAGTGCTAGAATGGCTTGTTACCTAGAGGCCGTTGATCTAGGTGTTTGGAGAGTCACTCGTGACGGGATGAAACCCCTCAAGAATCCTGAGAAACCCACCACGAGTGAGGAAAAAGAAATCCATTTAAATGCTAGAGCCAAAAATTGCTTGTATGAATCTCTTAGCATGGATATTTTTAACCAAGTATTTACCTTGAAAACTGCTAATGAGATTTGGCTAAAATTGCATGAGCTCCATGACGGCACATCCAATGTCCGTGAGCAAAAACATTGCCTAGTCTTAAATGAGTATAATTCTTTTGCTATGAAAGATGATGAGCTTGTTAGAGACATGTATTCTCGTTTGAATCTAATAATCAATGAGCTCAACTCTATTGGCATTAATAAGCTAGGCGATGCGGACATTGTGAGGAAGATTATCTCCCTGCTACCACAACAAAGATATGGGAGCATCATCACCATCCTTCACAACATGGAGGACTTGAGCAACATGACCCCGACCATTGTGATTGGGAAAATCGCGGCCTTTGAGATGTCGCGAAAAATGAGTCGGGGAGAGGAGCCAACTTCCTCAAGACCATATGCCTTTGCATGTGATGAAAGGAAGGGCAAAAAGAAGGCTCCCACTCCAAGTTCCTCAAGCGAAGAAGAGGAAGAAGAAGAAGAAAGTGATAATGGTGAAGATAATCAACCATGCACATCATCCTCCGAGGACGAAGAAACAATCCGACGCGTCGGAAAGGTAATGAGGATGATCCGCAAGATTAATCTAATGGGTGTGCCCCTGCAGGTCGAGGATCTTCTCTTTAATATTGACAGGAAAAAGCAAAGGAAGAGAGGATGCTTCGCATGTGGGGAGAAGGGCCACTTCAGGGACAACTGTCCAAATATGGCCAAACCCAAAAAGGAGAGGAGCAAAGGCAAGGCGCTAACAAGTGTTAGAACTTGGGATGATTCTTCAAGTGAAGATGAACCTCCAAGGACACGCAGCCACCGGTCCTCATCACGCTCATCACGATCATCACACAAATGCCTTATGGCAAGAGGTAACAAAAGCATTCCATCCTCTAGTGATGAAAGTAGTAGTGATGATGAAGGTGAGGGAAAGCCCTCTCTAGATGAGCTTGCGGAAGCCGTAGAATTTTTTCAGGATGTTTGCACTAAGCAAAAAGCTCAACTTAAAACTTTGAAAAAATAAGTTGGTTAGCTCTCAAAATGATTACAAAAGTTTGCTAGAAAAATTTGAAACTTTTGCAAACTTAAATAGTGAGCTATCAACTAAAATTGAGCTATTAGAATCTAGTACTCCATCCACTGCTACCGATGACAACCTTATTAAAAAGAATGAAAAACTTAAGGCTAAGTTAGCTAGCTCCCAAGAAGCTATTGAAAATTTGCTAGAGAAAATGGAAATTCTTAGCATACACAATAATGAGCTAACTACTAAGCTAGAAAACATTGGTAGCACCCCAGCAGCATCTTTAGTTGAAATACCTGAAATAATTAAGAAAGATGCTTCTACTTCCTGCTTTGATTTAATTGATGATTCTAACTCTTGCAACCAAGTCGTTGTTGAGAATATTGTTGTAGAGAAATGTTCGGATGAGGTTGCAAAGGAAAATGAACAATTAAAGCAAGAAGTGGCTCGCCTTGGAAAGGCTTTATATGACAAGAAAGGCAAAGCCAAACAAATCCGACCTCCACAGGATAACACCACTGCGGGAGTGAACAAGCCTGTAGAGGGAGAAACTGTGATTTGTAGGCTATGCCACATGGAAGGCCACAAGTCTTTCTAATGCAAGGCGATGACCGGGGATATACAAAGGCAAAAGCTCAAGCAAAAGCCATCAAGCAAAATCTCCAACACCTACATCAAAAAGGTGAACAAAAAGGATGCTATACCATATTTGATCAAGAAGAAAAAGAATGGAAAGGTGATAGCAATCAAGGCCAACAAGCAAACCAACAGAGGAAAAGGGGCCAAACGCATCTGGGTGCCAAAGGAGATAATTTCAACCATGAAAAGCACCAAGAAGGTTTGGATCCCGAAAGGGAAGTGAGTGGACCAAAGGTCATCGGGAAATTTGGAGACTTGGCAAAATTGGGATGTATATCATGGGATACATCATATTGGATCAAGTTTATTGCCAAGTGGATTAGTAAAAATTGTGGACCCAAATTTCCCACCCATGACTAAGGTAACTAGTTTTATTATACTTCTCGTTTTTAGATATGCGTATCTATTTATCTTTTATCTAGTTTACCTTTCTTGCCTAGTATTATTTTTGTTATGTATTTTTGGTTTAAAGTCATACTAGGTAAATCATATGGTAGGATTGCTTGTTTTTAAATTCATATTCTTAAGCAAACCTACATGGCTTAAAATGTTTATTTAAGCACGGCACATAGCTTCTATATCACTCCATAGTAAATGATGCATCAATTGAAAATTTTGATTTCTACAAAGTGTATCATTTAACTTATATGTGCCAAAGTTTGGATTATGGATAATTTGCCCCTCTTGATATCAAATCAAAGTGCATGTCTCCTACAAGTATTCAAAACTTGTATGCACACCTTTAGGGGGAGGTTACTCTATAATCTAACACTTTGAAGACTAACACATTTTCAAGTCTATTTCATGTGATAGTCTTATTGTTAGGAAAATAAGGTCCCCGGAGAAAGACAACAATCTTCCACTGCAAAATCTCCAAGAACTCTCATGTCTCTCAAGCTCGCCATTGATCTTCAATTGGTATCTTTTGAGACTACATTCAGTATCATTTACATGTCTTCTCCAATATTTGATTAGACTATATTTCATATCATATGCTTCCATGTTGCTAAAAATGCATAAGTAGTTAACTCATATTCTATTACCTATGCATAAGGGAAGTTAGTCTTTTCAAATCATGACTTGCACCTCTAATTTTCACATGCTTTTTCCTAAGTAGAGGATCTCTGTCAAGGGGAGTATTTCTTCATCTCTAAAAGGGGAGAAAAACTCTTTCTAAAAGAGACAACTCATTTAGGGGGAGTAATCTTTTGAGGACTCCTTCAAGTGGTATCATTCACACAGTTTAATTTAATATCCTTCTGGTGATATCATTTGATACTATTCTTGATGAGGGCAAGCTTTTATTTACTTCCTACATGCTTTTTAATGTCTTCCTTTTCGGTGGTTGATGCCAAAGGGGGAGAAGTTTAGGGACCAAAGCAATGAAAACATATCAAACACCAAACACCACTAATTTAAAATTTTATATCTCCAAATGACTTTTTCAAGTGGTTTTGGTTATTTGGTCCAAAAATAGGAAGTAAGTGAATTATGGAGTTAGGGGGAGGCTTAAGTCCATAATATCACATTGTGGGGACAATCATGCATCTTAGCAAGTAGATTGCATATTTTCACTCAAATACTTGTATTATTTGCTTGCTTTGGCTGTGTTGTCATCAATCACCAAAAAGGGGGAGATTGTAAGGAAAATGGACCCCGGGCCTTTTGGCTAATTGAGTTTTGGTGTTTGATGAACAACACAATCCGTGAACTAATAAGTTTTCTAGTGTTTGTGTTTGTAGTTCACAGGATGCAAAGAGAATTGGACCAAGGCAATGAGGATGCAACACCTCAAAAGAAGACATAAAAAGATGCATAGGAGTCCAATACTCAAGAACAAAGAAGCCCGAAGAAATCAGCGAAGAAATCCAATAAAAGGGCTGTCAGCCAGCGCCTGGTGGCGCACCGGACATTGGTGTCCGGTGTGCACCGGACTGTCCGGTGAGGCACCGGACAGTCTGCGCAGAGAGGCCGCAGACATGCGCTCTCTGGCTGTAGCACCGGACTGTCCGGTGTGCACCGGACTGTCCGGTGTGGCAACTGGCAGACGGCAACGGTCGGATCCAACGGTCGACTGCTACAGGCGCCAACGGTCGGCTGACGTGGCGTGCACCGGACATCTACTGTGCAGTGTCCGGTGGTGCACCGGACTGTCCGGTGCACCCGACGACAGTAAGCTGCTGCTTTCTGTCCAACGGCTAGTTGGGGGTGTGGAGGCTATAAATACCACTCCAACCGGCCATTCTCAAGTGTGAGAGCCCAAGCAACATACCAAGACACATAGTGCATATTTCCAAGAGCTCAAACACCCAAGTGCTTAATAGAATCACTCGGTGATTAGCGTAGGTGCTTTGCGAAGTGCTTAGGTTAGTTAGACCGCTTTAGCGCTTGCTCTAGGTGAACCCTAGTTAGTTGAGTGAGTTTTGTAAAACCACACAACCCCTCGGCTCTTGCGTGAGTCGTTGTAATTGTACCGAGTGGGGCGAGAGTCTTGCGAGACCGTGACAACCGCGTTTGTGTTACGGCCGCCACCGTGTACCGGAGGGAACGAGGCCCGCGGCGTTTCGGCCGGAAGCTCGATAGTGGAGACGGCGGGGAGCGTCCGAGAGGAGCCGGAAGCGGAGCACCACTTGCGCGTGGAGAAGGCCCGCGGCTCTCTACGGAGTTACTCGACCGAGGTGCTTGGCCCTCGCGTGGGCTTCCCTTTGCGTAGGGGCACCAACGAGGATTAGTCAGGACCTTGCGCGGTTCCGGATACCTCGGTAAAAATACCGGCGTCATCCACGAGAGTTTGCTTCTCTACTTTGCTCCTTAAGTTTCCGCATTTGTATTAAGCATTTAAGTTTCAATCTTGTATTCATACTTATTTAGTGTAGATTGAAACTTAGCCTTTGCGGTAGAGATAGCAACACTTAGACAAAACCTAGTTTGCACATTCTAGTTTGTTTACTTGCATAGGTTTTGCTCTAGGGATTTAATTGTGGCCTAGTTTAGTAAAAGTTTTAGAAGTCCTAATTCACCCCCCCCCCTCTTAGGCGTCACCCGTTTCCTACAGGACAGTACCTCGCTGACGAAGTAAACTGGCCTCTGAACGGGCAATGCATGCCCCTCTTCTTGCCTCTCGACCACAATCGCGGCGCTGACCACCTGAGTGGTCGCGGCGACGTAGACCAAGAGGGCTTCTCCGGCAGCTGGAGGCACCAAGATAGGCGCCTTTGTCAGGAGTGCCTTCAAGTTCCCGAGAGCTTCCTCGGCCTCAGGGGTCCAAGTGAAGCACTCGGCCTTCCTTAAGAGGCGGTACAGGGGCAGACCTCTTTCGCCGAGGCGTGAGATGAAGCGGCTCAGAGCCGCGAGGCATCCCATGACCCTCTGTACACCTTTCAAGTCCTTGATGGGCCCCATGCTGGTGATGGCTGCAATCTTCTCCGGGTTGGCTTCGATGCCCCGCTCGGAGACGATGAACCCCAAGAGCATGCCTCGGGGCACCCCGAATACACACTTCTCGGGATTGAGCTTGACGCCCTTCGCCTTGAGACACCGGAATGTCACTTCAAGGTCGGAAAGGAGGTCGGAAGCTTTCCTCGTCTTGACTACGATGTCATCGACGTAGGCCTCGACCGTGCAGCCAATGTGTTCGCCGAACACATGGTTCATGCACCGCTGGTACGTCGCGCCCACATTCCTCAAGCCAAACAGCATGGTGACATAGCAGTACATGCCGAAGGGCGTGATGAAAGAGGTCGCGAGCTGATCGGACTCTTTCATCCTGATTTGATGATACCCTGAGTAGGCATCGAGGAAAGACAGGGTCTCGCACCCAGCAGTGGAGTCCACGATCTGATCGATGCGAGGTAGAGGGTAGGGAACCTTCGGACATGCTTTGTTGAGACCAGTGTAGTCTACACACATCCGCCATTTCCCCCCTTTCTTTCTCACAAGCACAGGGTTGGCAAGCCATTCGGGATGGAATACCTCTCTGATGAACCCTGCTGCCATTAGCTTGTGGATCTCCTCGCCTATCGCTCTGCGCTTCTCCTCGGCGAATCGGCGCAGAGGCTGCTTGATGGGTCGGGCTCCGGCTCGAATGTCCAGCGAGTGCTCGGCGACATCCCTCGGTATGCCGGGCATGTCCGAGGGACTCCACGCGAAGATGTCGGCGTTTGCGCGGAGAAAGTCGACGAGCACTGCTTCCTATTTGGGGTCGAGCCCGGAGCCGATCCGAATCTGCTTGGATGTGTCGCCACTGGGGTCGAGGGGGACGGCCTTAACCGTCTCCACTGGCTCGAAGTTGCCGGCGTGACGCTTCACGTCAGGCACCTCCTTAGAGAGGCTTTCCAGGTCGGCGATGAGGGCCTCGGATTCGGCGAGGGCCTCGGCGTACTCCACGCACTCCACGTCGCATTCGAACGCGTGCTTGTACGTGGGGCCAACGGTGATGACCCCGTTGGGGCCCGGCATCTTGAGCTTCAGGTAGGTGTAGTTGGGGACGGCCATGAACTTCGCATAGCATGGCCTTCCCAGTACTGCGTGGTAGGTTCCTCGGAACCCGACCACCTCGAACGTCAGAGTCTCCCTTCGGAAGTTGGAGGGCGTTCCGAAGCAGACAGGAAGGTCGAGTCGTCCGAGGGGCTGTACGCGCTTCCCGGGAATAATCCCATGGAAGGGCGCAGCGCCTGCTCGGACAGAGGACAGATCAACATGCAGGAGCCCGAGGGTCTCGGCGTAGATGATGTTGAGGCTGCTGCCTCCGTCCATAAGGACCTTGGTGAGCCTGACGTTGCCGATGACGGGGTCGACGACGAGCGGGTATTTCCCCGGGCTCGGCACGTGGTCGGGGTGGTCGGCTTGGTCGAAGGTGATGGGCTTGTCGGACCAGTCTAGGTAGACTGGCGCCGCCACCTTCACCGAGCAGACCTCCCGGCGCTCTTGCTTGCGATGCCGAGCCGAGGGATTCGCCGCATGCCCACCGTAGATCATGAAGCAGTCACGGACCTCGGGGAACTCTCCTGCTTGGTGATCTTCCTTCTTGTCGTCGTCGCGGGTCCTACCACCCTCCGCGGGTGGCCCGGCCCTATGGAAGTGGCGCCGAAGCATGACGCACTCCTCAAGGGTGTGCTTAACAGGCCCCTGGTGATAGGGGCACGGCTCCTTGAGCATCTTGTCGAAGAGGTTGGCACCTCCGGGGGGCTTCCGAGGGTTATTGTACTCGGCGACAGCGACAAGGTCCGCGTCGGTGGCGTCGCGTTTCGCTTGCGACTTCTTCCTGCCTTTCTTCTTGGCGCCGCGCTGAGTAGACGCCTCGGGAGCATCTTCCGATGGGCGGCCCTGGGGCTGCTTGTCCTTTCGGAAGATAGCCTCGACCGCCTCCTGGCCAGAGGCGAACTTGGTGGCGATGTCCATCAGCTCGCTCACCCTGGTGGGGGTCTTGCGACCCAACTTGCTCACCAGGTCGCGGCAGGTGGTGCCGGCGAGGAACGCGCCGATGACATCCGAGTCGGTGATGTTGGGCAGCTCGGTGCGCTGCTTCGAGAAACGCCGGATGTAGTCCCGGAGGGACTCTCCCGGCTGCTGCCGGCAGCTTCGGAGGTCCCAGGAATTCCCGGGGCACACGTACGTGCCCTGGAAATTGCCGGCGAAAGCCTGGACTAGGTCGTCCCAGTTGGAGATCTGCCCTGGAGGCAGGTGCTCCAGCCAGGCGCGAGCGGTGTCGGAGAGGAACAGGGGGAGGTTGCGGATGATGAGGTTGTCGTCGTCCGTTCCACCCAGTTGGCAGGCCAGACGGTAGTCCGTGAGCCACAGTTCCGGTCTCGTCTCCCCCGAGTACTTTGCGATAGTAGTCGGGGGTCGGAACCGGGTCGGGAACGGTGCCCGTCGGATGGCCCGGCTGAAGGCCTGCGGACCGGGTGGCTCGGGCGAGGGACTTCGATCCTCCCCGCTGTCGTAGCGTCCCCCACGCCTGGGGTGGTAGCCTCGGCGCACCCTCTCGTCGAGGTGGGCCCGACGGTCGCGATGATGGTGCTCGTTGCCGAGGCGGCCCGGGGCCGCAGGCGCGGTGTTGCGTGTGCGCCCGGTGTAGACCGAGGCTTCCCGCATGAATCGGGATGTCGCGGCATGAGGTTCCGAGGGGTATCCCTGCCTTCGGGAGGCAGAGCTCTCGGCCCGTCGGACCGCGGCGCCTTCCAGGAGATTCTTGAGCTCCCCCTGGATTCGCCGACCCTCGGTGGTGGATGGCTCCGGCATCGCGCGGAGGAGCATCGCTGCTGCAGCCAGGTTCTGGCCGACCCCACTAGACGCGGGTGGTGGCCTGACCTTGACGTCGTCGGCGACGCGGTGCTGGAAACCCTAGGGCAGATGACGTATTTCTCCGGCCGAGGGTTGGTTCGCCCATGCCTGCCCGACGTCCCGGCGGATCGGCTCAAGCGCTCCTGCTCCCTCGTCGAGCCTGGCCTGCACCCCGCGGATTTGCTCGAGCTGTGGGTCGTGACCCCCCACCGGAACGGGGACCACAGCTAGCTCCCGTGGGATGTCAATGCGGGGCACCGGCCTAGGGAGGTCACCGTCCTCCGGCATGCCGAGAAGATTGCCTTCGAAGGGACCCCCTAGATCGACGTGGAAACATTCGCGGCTTGGGCCGCAGTCCTCGTCGTCGAGGCTGCGGCTACCGTCAGAACAGCCGGAGAGGCAGTAGTCACACGCGGTCATAAAGTCCCGCATGGCACTGGGGTTGCCAAGTCCAGAGAAATCCCAACAGATGCTGGGCTCGTCGTCTTCCTCAGACCCAGAGGGCCCGTAGGTCGAGACGTCCGTCAGCCGGTCCCAAGGAGACCGCATGCGAAACCCCAGAAGGTTTGGACTTGCCCCTACGAGAGCGTCCGCCAAAGCGAGGTCGCTAGGCGGGTTGAGGCTGAGTCCAAATGACGTAGGATGGGAATCGGTCGGTACCTTTTGGTCGACGAGCGGCGATGAAGTCACGTCGGGGACTGACTGCGCCGTCGTCTCAGGTACGAGGGTGACGTCCAGCAAGCTCTCCGCGAGCGCGCCGGCGTCGTCCGCTTGCTCGGGATTGGCGTGTCGCGGGGAGACGGCGCTCGTCTTCGTCTCAAACGCGAGGTCGATGTCCGGTGCGCCCCTCGTTGGGGTGCCGGCGCTGTCGACTCGCTCGACAGCCGACGAGGCGCTGCCTCCTGCTTGGCCTTGGTTGCCCCGCCTCCACCTCCGTCGACGAGGGAGAGGACGGGGTGAGCTCGAATGTTGTTCTCCCACCACGCGGGGAAGACGTCGTCGATTCCACCGCCGGCGGGCGGGCTGTCGGCCGCCATTGTCGTTGTCGCACGGCGGTGGAAGGAGTATCATGTCGTAGCTGCCGTCGAAGGACACGAACTCAAGACTCCCGAAACGGAGCACCGTCCTGGGCTGGAGAGGTTGCTGGAGACTGCCCATCTAGAGCTTGACGGGAAGCTGTTCGTCAACACGCAGCAGGCCCCTACCTGGCGCGCCAACTGTCGACGTTCCGAGACCGGGGGGTCCCTTGGGCCGACGAGTGAGTGTCGCCGCGTGCCCCAGCTTAGATGGGTCGAGCGCGAGGGCGAGCGCGAAGGGGGGAGAAGCGAGGCGGTCGGAGACCGACGTGAGAGAGGTGGGAATCCTGCGGCCTTCGTGTTCGTCCCGCGCCCAGGTCGGGTGCACTTGCAGTAGGGGGTTACAAGCGTCCATGCGGGAGAGCGAAGCGAGCGGCCCCAAGAGAGCGCCTGTCTCGTCCTCGTCCCCGCGCGGCCAACCCTCTCTAAGAGGGCCCTGGTCCTTCCTTTTATAGGCGTAAGGAGAAGATCCAGGCGTACAACGGGGGTGTAGCAGAGTGCTACGTGTCTAGCGGGGGAGAGCTAGCGCCCTAAGTACATGCCGTCGTGGCAGCCGGAGAGATTTTGGCACCCAGCTGGTGTGATGTCGTGGCCGTCGGAGGAGCGATGGAGCCTGGCGGAGGGACAGCTGTCGGAGCGGTCGGGTCCTTGCTGACGTCCTCTTGCTTCCGTAAGGGGGCTGAGAGCCGCCGTCGTCACAGAGCATGCGGGATGCCATCATTGCCTATCTGGCGGAGCTAGCCAGATGGGACGCCGGTCTTGTTTCCTGTGGCCCGAGTCAGCTCGGGGTAGGGCGATGATGGCGCCTCCCGTCGACGTGGCCGGTCCGCGCCCTAGGTTGGGCGAGGTGGAAGCTCCTCCGAAGCCGAGGTCAAGTCTGTCTTCCGTGGCCGAGGCCGAGTCCGAGCCCCTGGTCGGGCGAGGCGGAGATCGTCGGCTGAGGCCAGGGCGGAGTCCGAGCCCTGGGGTTGGGCGAAGCGGAGTTCATCGTCTTCTGGGGCTGAGCCCGAGTCCGAGCCCTGGGTCGGGCGGAGCGGAGTTCGCCGTCTTCCGGGGCTAAGCCCGAGTCCGAGCCCTGGGTCGGGCGGAGCGGAGTTCGCCGTCTTCCGGGACTTACCCCGAGTCTGAGCCCTGGGTCGGGTGGAGCGGAGTTCGCCGTCTTCTGGGGCTGAGCCCGAGTCCGAGCCCTGGATCGGGCGAAGCGGAGTTCGCCGTCTTCCAGGACTTAGCCCGAGTCCGAGCCCTGGGTCGGGCGGAGTGGAGTTCGCCGTCTTCCGGGACTTAGCCCGAGTCCGAGCCCTAGGTCGGGCGGAGCGGAGTTTCCTGTGGTGCCTTCTGCAGGGCCTGGCTGCCTGTGAGTCTCACTCTGTCAAGTGGCACTGCAGTCGGCGCGGCGCAGGCGGCGCTGTCCTTCTGTCAGGCCGGTCAGTGGAGCGGCGAAGTGACGGCGGTCACTTCGGCTCTGCCGGGGGGCGCATGTCAGGATAAGGGTGTCAGGCCACCTTTGCATTAAACGCTCCTGCGATTTGGTCGGTCGGTGCGGCGATTTAGTCAGGGTTGCTTCTTAGCGAAGGCAGGGCCTTGGGCGAGCCGGAAATATGTTCGCCGTCGGAGGGGGGCCTCGGGCGAGACGGAAATCCTCCGGGGTCGGCTGCCCTTGTCCGAGGCTAGGCTCGGGCGAGGCGTGATCGAGTCGCTCGAACGGACTGATCCCTGACTTAATCGCACCCATCAGGCCTTAGCAGCTTTATGCTGATGGGGGTTACCAGCTGAGAATTAGGAGCCTTGAGGGTACCCCTAATTATGGTCCCCGACAAGATTATACCAAAGTGGAGAGCGATGCGGAGTGACGGCGAAGGGTAAATGATACCGATGGAGTGGAGTGGAAGCCTTGTCTTCGCCGAAGACTCCATTTCCCTTTCAATCTATGACTTAGTAGAAATTCACTTGAAAACACATTAGTCATAGGCATAAAAGAGATATGATCAAATGTATATAAATGAGCTATGAGTGCAAAGTTTCAATCAAAGTTTCGAGAATCAAGAATGTTTAGCTCATTCCTAAGTTCGGTAAAGGTTTTCTCATCTATTGGTTTGGTAAAGATATCGGCTAATTGTTCTTTGGTGCTAACATAAGCAATCTCGATATCCCCCTTTGTTGGTGATCCCTCAAGAAGTGATACCAAATGGCTATGTGCTTAGTGCGGCTGTGCTTAACGGGATTATCCGCCATGCGGATTGCACTCTCATTATCACGTAGGAGAGGGACTTTGCTCAATTTGTAGCCATAGTCCCTAAGGGTTTGCCTCATCCAAAGCAATTGTGCGCAACAATGACCTACGGCAATATACTTGGCTTCAGCGGTAGAAAGAGCTACTGAGTTTTGTTTCTTTGAAGCCCAAGACACCAGGGATCTTCCCAGAAACTGACAAGTCCCTGATGTGCTCTTCCTATCAATTTTACACCCTGCCCAATCAGCATCTGAGTAGCATATTAAATCAAAGGTAGATCCCTTGGGGTACCAAAGACCAAAGTTAGGTGTATAAACTAAATATCTCATGATTCTTTTCACGGCCCTAAGGTGGACTTCCTTAGGATCGGCTTGAAACCTTGCACACATGCATATGGAAAGCATAATATCCGAGCGAGATGCACATAGATAGAGTAGAGATCCTATTATCGACCGGTATACCTTTTGATCTATGGATTTACCTCCCGTGTCGAGGTCGAGATGCCCATTGGTTCCCATGGGTGTCTTGATGGGCTTGGCATCCTTCATTCCAAACTTGTTAAGTATGTCTTGAATGTACTTCGTTTGACTGATGAAGTTGCCCTCTTGGAGTTGCTTGACTTGAAATCCTAGAAAATACTTCAACTCCCCCATCATAGACATCTCGAATTTTTGAATCATGATCCTACTAAACTCTTCACAAGTAGATTTGTTAGTAGACCCAAATATGATATCATCAACATAAATTTGGCATACAAACAAATCATTTGCAATAGTTTTAGTAAAGAGAGTAGGATCGGCTTTTCCGACTTTGAATCCATTAGTGATAAGAAAATCTCTTAGGCATTCATACCATGCTCTTGGGGCTTGCTTGAGCCCATAAAGTGCCTTAGAGAGTTTATACACATGGTTAGGGTACTCACTATCTTCAAAGCCAGGAGGTTGCTCAACATAGACCTCTTCCTTGATTGGTCCATTGAGGAAGGCACTTTTCACGTCCATTTGATAGAGCTTAAAGCCATGGTAAGTAGCATAGGCAAGTAATATACGAATTGACTCAAGCCTAGCTACGGGAGCATAGGTTTCACCGAAATCCAAACCTTTGACTTGTGAATATCCCTTGGCCACAAGTCGGGCTTTGTTCCTTGTCACCACACCATGCTCATCTTGCTTGTTGCGGAAGACCCACTTGGTTCCTACAACATTTTGGTTAGGACGTGGAACTAAATGCCATACCTCATTCCTCGTGAAGTTGTTGAGCTCCTCTTGCATTGCCAACACCCAATCCAAATCTCTTAGTGCATCCTCTACCCTGTATGGCTCAATAGAGGAAACAAAAGAGTAATGTTCACAAAAATGAGTGACTCGATATCGAGTTGTTACCCCCTTATGAATATCGTCGAGGATGGAGTTCATGGGGTGATCTCTTTGTATCGCTTGGTGGACTCTTGGGTGTGGCGGCCGTTGACCCTGTACTTCTTGATCATCTTCCTTATCTTGATCATTGTCATCTCCCCCTTGATCATTATCCTCCTCTTAAGGTGGCTCATCCTCTTGATCTTCATTTTCATCATCTTCAGCTTGATCCTCATCTTGGGTTGGTGGAGATGCTTGCATGGAAGATGACGGTTAATCTTGTGCTTGTGGAGGCTCTTCGGATTCCTTAGGACACACATTCCCAATGGACATGTTCCTTAGCGCGACGCACGGAGCCTCTTCATCATCTAGCTCATCAAGATCAACTTGCTCCACTTGGGAGCCATTAGTCTCATCAAACACAATGTCACAAGAAACTTCAACTAGTCCAGTGGACTTGTTAAAGACTCTATATTCCCTTGTGTTTGAATCATATCCTAGTAAAAAGCCTTCTACAGCCTTAGGAGCAAATTTAGATTTTCTACCTCTTTTAACAAGAATAAAGCATTTGCTACCAAAGACTCTAAAATATGAAATATTGGGCTTTTTACCGGTTAGGAGTTCATATGATGTCTTCTTGAGGATTCGGTGAAGGTAGAGCCGGTTGATGGAGTAGCAGGCGGTGTTAATCGCCTTAGCCCAAAATCGGTCTGGTGTCTTGTACTCATCAAGCATGGTCCTTGCCATGTCCAGTAGAGTTCTATTCTTCCTCTCCACTACACCATTTTGTTGAGGTGTGTAGGGAGAAGAGAACTCATGCTTGATGCCCTCCTCCTCAAGAAAGCCTTCAATTTGAGAGTTCTTGAACTCCGTCCCATTATCGCTTCTTATCTTCTTGATTCTCAATCCGAACTCATTTTGAGCCTGTCTCAAGAATCCCTTCAAAGTCTCTTGGGTTTGAGATTTTCCTGCAAAAAGAATACTTAGGTGAAGCGAGAATAGTCATCCACAATTAAAAGACAATACTTACTCCCGCCGATGCTTATGTAAGCTATCGGGGCGAATAGATCCATGTGGAGTAGCTCAAGCGACCTGTCGGTCGTCATGATGTTCTTGTGTGGATGGTGAGCACCAACTTGCTTTCCTGCTTGACATGCGCTATAGACCCAAGTCCTTTGACCAAACCTTGATTTCCATCCCCGAATGTGATAGCTCTTTGGGGATATTCATTTTTCTCGTAGGAGGAGAACATCCTTTTCTCCCCTGTCATGTGGTTTGTGTACCCGCTATCAATGATCCAACTTGAGCCCCCGGATGCATAAACCTACAAACCAAGTTTGGCCTTGTTCTTAGGTACCCAAACGGTCTTGGGTCCTTTCACATTAGAAACAAGTACCTTGGGTACCCAAACACAAGTCTTGGAGCCCTTGTGTTTGTCCCCAACATATTTGGCAACTACTTTGCCTGATTTGTTAGTAAACACATAAGATGCATCAAAAGTCTTAAATGAAACATTAGGTTCATTTGATGCAGTAGGAGTTTTCTTTTTAGGCAATTTAACATGGGTTGATTGCCTAGAGCTAGAAGCCTCATTTTTATACATAAAAGCATGATGTGAAACACTATGAGGTGTCCTAGCATGAATTCTCCTAATCTTATGCTCAGGATAACCAGCAGGATATAAAATGTAACCCTCGTTATCCTATGCCATGGGAGCCTTGCCCTTAACAAAATTGGACAATCTCTTAGGGGCATTAAGCTTGACATTGTCTCCCTGTTGTAAGCCAATGTCATCCTTAATGCCAGGGCGTCTCCCATTATAGAGCATGCTACGAGCAAATTTAAATTTTTCATCTTCTAGTTCATGCTCGGCAATTTTAGCATCTAGTTTAGCTATATGATCATTTTGTTGTTTAATCATAGCTATGTGATCATGGATAGCATCAACATTAATATCTCTACATCTCATGCAAATAGAAACATGATCAACAGTGGATGTAGAGGGTTTACAAGATTTTAGTTCATCTATCTTAGATTTTAGCATGGCATTTTCATCTCTAAGACAGGAAATAGAAGCATTGCAAACATTTAAATCCTTAGCCTTAGCAATTAATTTATCATTCTCAATTTTAAGGCTAGAAATTGATTCATTCAATTTGTCAATCTTAGCAATTAAATTGTCATTATCATTCTTAAGGTTGGCAAGAGAATCATCACAAACATTTAGCTTCTCAACCTTAGCAATTAAATTAGCATTCTCAAATCTAAGGTTGGATATAGTGTCATGGCAAGTGCTTAGCTCACTAGTCAATTTTTCACATTTCTCTACTTCCTGAGCATAATCATTTTTAACTTTAACATGTTTTTTGTTTTCCTTAATAAGAAATTCCTCTTTGCTATCCAAGAGTTCATCCTTCTTTTTGTTGCATGTTTAAGTTGGCAAAAAGAGCAAGCAAATTATATTCATCTTCACTAGAGCTATCCTCATCACTAGATGTTGCATACTTAGTGGAGGCTCTAGATTTTACCTTCTTCTTTTTGTCGTCCTTTGCCATGAGGCACTTGTGGCCGACGTTGGGGAAGAGGAGGCCTTTGGTGACAGCGACATTGGCGGCGTCCTCGTCGGAGGAGGAGTCAGTGGTGCTTTCATCGGAATCCCATTCCCGACACACGTGGGCATCGCCGCCCTTCTTCTTGTAGTATTTCTTCTTTTCCTTCCTCCTTCCCTTCTTGTCGTCGCCCCTGTCACTATCACTAGAAATAGGACATTTTGCTATAAAGTGACCGGGCTTACCACACTTGTAGCAAACTTTTTTGGAACATGGTTTGTAGTCTTTCCCCTTCCTTTGCTTGAGGATTTAGCGAAAGCTCTTGATGATGAGCGTCATTTCCTCGTTGTCGAGCTTGGAGGCGTTGATGGGGAGTCTACTTGATGTAGACTCTTCTTTCTTCTCCTCCGTCGCTTTGAATGCGACGGGTTGCACCTCGGGAGTGGAGGTGCTGCCTTGCTCGACGATTTGTTTGGAGCATTTAATCATCAACTCAAAGCTCACAAACTTTCCTATTACTTCATGGGAGACATAAGTTTATATCTAGGATCACCACGAATTAATTGAACTTGAGTGGGATTACGAAAAACAAGTGATCTAAGAATAACCTTGACCATTTCATGGTCATCCCACTTGGTGCTCCGGAGATTACGCACTTGATTGACCAAGGTCTTGAGCCGGTTGACATTGCTTGTGGCTCTTCTCCTTGGTTGAGGATGAATCGACCGAGCTCCCCCTCGATCGTCTCCCGCTTGGTGATTTTGGTCACCTCATCCCCTTCATGCGCGGTCTTTAGGACGTCCCAAATCTCTTTGGCACTCTTAAGCCCTTGCACCTTATTATACTCCTCTCGACATAGAGAGGCGAGGAGTATAGTGGTGGCTTGGGAGTCAAAATGCCGGATTTGGGCAACCTCGTCCGAATCATATCCTTCATCCCCCCACGGATGGTACCTGCGCTCCAAACTCAACAATGTCCCAAATGCTAGCGTGGAGTGAGGTTAGATGATGCCTCATTTTATCACTCCACATACAATAATCTTCACCGTAAAAAATCGGTGGTTTGCCTAGTGGGACGGAAAGTAAAGGAGTGTGTTTTGAAATGCGAGGATAGTGTAGGGGGATCTTACTAAACTTCTTGCGGTCATGGTGCTTAGAAGTGATGGACGGAGCGTCGGAACCGAAGGTGGAGGGCGACGAAGAGTCAGTCTCGTAGTAGACCACTTTCTTCATCTTCTTCTTCTTGTCGCCACTCCGATGCGACTTGACGGGGGGAGGTGATTCCTCCCTTCCTTTGGTGTCGGACTCCTTTGATGGAGCCTTCCCACAGCTTGTGTCCGTTTCCATCTCCCTCTTGGCGGATCCTCCCGACATCACTTTGAGTTGTTAGACTCTAATGAAATACCGGGCTCTGATACCAATTGAAAGTCACCTAGAGGGGGTGAATAGGCAAATCTGAAATTTACAAACTTGAAGCACAACTACAAGCCGGGGTTAGCGTTAGAAATAAAACCGAGTCCAAAAGAGAGGGCGAAAACAAATCACAAGCAAATGAAGAGAGTGACACGGTGATTTGTTTTACCGAGGTTCGGTTCTTGCAAACCTAGTCCCCGTTGAGGTGGTCACAAAGATCAGGTCTCTTTCAACCCTTTCCCTCTCTCAAACGGTCACCTAGACCGAGTGAGCTTTCTCCTTAATCAAACGGGTCACTTAGACCCCTACAAGGACCACCACAACTTGGTGTCTATTGCTTTGATTACAAGTGTCTTGAGAACAAGAGTGGGGAAAGAGAAGAAAGCACGATTGCAAAAGCCAAGCGACAAGAGCGACAAATAACACACAGATCACTTTCTCTCTCTCTCAAGTCACTAATCACAAATGATCACTTGTCTCAATTGTGGAACTTGGAGAGATTGGAAGCTTTGATTGTGTCTTGGAATGGATTGCTAGCTCTTGTATTGAATGTGGAAGATTGGAATGCTTGGTGAGAGCACCTAGAGGGGGGGGTGAATAGGTGATCCTGTGAAACTTAAACTTATAGCCACAAAAACTTGTTAAGTGTTAGCACAATAATTGCCAAGTGGCTAGAGAGGAGTCTCAACAAAACACAATACCACAAGAGATCAAACACAGAGATGACACAGTGGTTTATCCCGTGGTTCGGCCAAGACCAACGCTTGCCTACTCCACGTTGTGGCGTCCCAACGGACGAGGGTTGCAATCAACCCCTCTCAAGCGGTCCAAAGACCAGCTTGAATACCACGGTGTTTTGCTTTGCCTTTCAATATCCCGTTTGCGAGGAATCTCCACAACTTGGAGCCTCTCGCCCTTACACTTAAGATTCACAAAGAAATACGGAGTAAGGGAGAACTAGCAACGCACACAAGACTCAAAATCAGAGCAACAGCACGCACACAAGTCGCAACAAGAGCTCGCAACACAACTCAATGAGTTCACAACTCAACAAGAGCTCTAGATGCTATCACAATGAACCAAATGCGTGGAATCGATGTCTTGGTGCTTAGGAATGTTATAGGAATGCTTGATGTTATCCTCCATGCGCCTAGGGGTCCCTTTTATAGCCCTAAGGCAGCTAGGAGCCGTTGAGAGCAATCCAGGAAGGCTGATCTTGCCTTCTGTCGACTGGCGTACCGGACAGTCCGGTGCACACCGGACACTGTCCGGTGCACACCGGACACTGTCCGGTGCCCGATTTCCTTCCTTAAACAGCGCAGTCGACCGTTGCAGATCTGGGAGCCGTTGGCGCACCGGACATGTCCGGTGCACACCGGACAGTCCGGTGCCCCCTTCCGACCGTTGGCTTGGCCACGTGTCCTGCGCAGATCGCGCGGCCGACCGTTGGCCCGGCCGACCGTTGGCTCACCGGACAGTCCGATGCACACCGGACAGTCCGGTGAATTTTAGCCGTACGCCGTCGGCAAATTCCCGAGAGCGGCCACTTCGCTCGAGGCAACCTGGCGCACCGGACACTGTTCGGTGCACCACCGGACACTGTCCGGTGCACCACCGGATAGTCCGGTGCCCCAGACCGAAACAGCCTCTTGGCTGTACACAGCCAACTCTTCTCTTCTCTTCTTCTTTCTGTTTCTGATACTTAGACAAGTATATTAGTACACAAAACCAATGTACTAAGACTCAGAAACATACCTTTGCTCTTGATTTGCACTTTGTCCATTCATGGGCATAGATTTACATCTAAGCACTTGTGTTGGCACTCAATCACCAAAATACTTAGAAATGGCCCAAGGGCACATTTCCCTTTCAATCTCCCCCTTTTTGGTGATTTATGCCAACACAACATAAAGCAACTAGAACAAGTGCAATATCACTTCAAATAAAAACTCAAATTCATTTTGATTCAATTTGGCATTTATGGATCATCCTTTGCCACCACTTGGTTTGTTTTTGCAAATCAAACTCAAAATCCTATCTCTAAGTCAAATCCACTTGTAGAGACATAAAGAGAGGTTTTCCAAAGAAAATTGATTCAAGATTCCAAAAACTCCCCCCTTTTTCCCATAATCAACACTTCTCCGCACAAGAAGCCAACTTTTGACAAGAGAGACAAGAAAAGATTTTTGTCAAAACAAAAAGCTCTATTCTACTATTTTCAAAATCTCTCAAGTGGTAGCTGATCCATTTATCGCTTTGGCCTTTATTTTCTCCCCCTTTGGCATCAAGCACCAAAACGGGATCAATCTTGGCCGTTTAACCTCATTGCCTCACCAAAATCTTCAATTAAGAGCAAATAGGCAATAAGAGTTTAAATATGAACTTGAAATAAGTTACCCTCTCATCGGAGTGCAGTGGAAGCCTTTCACGGTCCAAGTCCACCTTTTTCCCTTTCAATTCTCCTTGGAGACTAAAACAACCAAACTCAAGTACATGGTTAGTCTCAAAGGGTCAAGTTGTAGCACAGCTCCCCCTAAATATGTGCATCACTTGCAAACAGGACTTGTGAGGTCCAGGGAGTGTTTGTACAACTTGAGCACCACAATAAGCAACAAAATGCAGAATGAACATGATCAAAAGCATAAACACATGTATGCTATAAATCAATCCAGGTTCCGCGAATCAAAGACATTTAGCTCACTACGCAACCTGCAAAAGGTCTTCTCATCTAGAGGCTTAGTAAAGATATCGGCTAGCTGGTTCTCGGTGCTAACATGAAACACTTCGATATCCCCCTTTTGCTGGTGGTCTCTCAAAAAGTGATGCCGGATGTCAATGTGCTTTGTGCGGCTGTGTTCAACAGGATTTTCCGCCATGCGGATAGCACTCTCATTGTCACATAGGAGTGGGACTTTGCTCAGATTGTAGCCAAAGTCCCTGAGGGTTTGCCTCATCCAAAGTAGTTGCGCGCAACACTGTCCTGCGGCAACGTACTCGGCCTCAGCGGTGGATAGGGCAACGGAGGTTTGTTTCTTAGAGTTCCACGACACCAGGGACCTTCCTAAGAATTGGCACGTCCCTGATGTACTCTTCCTATCGACCTTACATCCAGCATAGTCGGAATCTGAGTATCCAACCAAGTCAAAGGTAGACCCCTTTGGATACCAGAGCCCGAAGCAAGGCGTAGCGACTAAATATCTCAGAATTCGCTTCACCGCCACTAAGTGACACTCCTTAGGATCGGATTGAAATCTAGCACACATGCATACGCTAAGCATAATATCCGGTCTACTAGCACATAAATAAAGCAAAGAACCTATCATGGACCGGTATGCTTTTTGATCAACGGACTTACCTCCTTTGTTGAGGTCGGTGTGTCCGTCGGTTCCCATCGGAGTCTTTGCGGGCTTGGCGTCCTTCATCCCAAACCGCTTTAGCAGATCTTGTGTATACTTCGTTTGGGAGATGAAGGTGCCGTCCTTGAGTTGCTTCACTTGGAACCTAAGGAAGTAGTTCAACTCGCCCATCATCGACATCTCGAATTTCTGCGTCATCACCCTGCTAAACTCTTCACAAGACTTTTGGTTAGTAGAACCAAATATTATGTCATCTACATAAATTTGGCACACAAACAAATCACCATCACATGTCTTTGTAAAAAGAGTTGGATCGGCTTTCCCAACCTTGAAAGCATTAACAATTAGAAAGTCTCTAAGGCATTCATACCATGCTCTTGGGGCTTGCTTAAGTCCATAGAGCGCCTTAGAGAGCTTACACACATGGTCGGGGTACCGTTCATCCTCGAAACCAGGGGGTTGCTCCACGTACACCTCCTCCTTGATTGGCCCGTTGAGGAAAGCGCTCTTCACATCCATTTGGTACAACCTGAAAGAATGGTGAGCGGCATATGCTAGCAAGATACGAATTGATTCTAGCCTAGCCACAGGAGCAAAAGTCTCCTCGAAATCCAAACCTGCGACTTGGGCATAACCTTTTGCCACAAGTCGAGCCTTGTTCCTCGTCACCACCCCGTGCTCGTCCTGTTTGTTGCGGAACACCCACTTGGTTCCCACAACATTTTGCTTCGGACGAGGCACCAGTGTCCAAACTTCATTGCGCTTGAAGTTGTTGAGCTCCTCCTGCATGGCCAACACCCAGTCCGGATCTAGCAAGGCCTCCTCTACCCTGAAAGGCTCAATAGAAGAGACAAAGGAGTAATGCTCACAAAAATTAACTAATCGAGATCGAGTAGTTACTCCCTTGCTAATGTCACCCAGAATTTGGTCGATGGGATGATCCCTTTGAATCATCGCTCGAACTTGGGTTGGAGGTGCCGGTTGCGCTTCTTCCTCCAACACATGATTATCTTGTGCTCCCCCTTGATCACACGCCTCCTTTTGATGAATCTGTTCATCGTCTTGTGTTGGGGGATACACCATGGTTGAGGAAGAGGGTTGATCTTGCTCCAATTGTTCCTGTGGTCGCACTTCACCAATCGCCATGGTGCGCATAGCGGCCGTTGGAACGTCTTCTTCATCTACATCATCAAGATCAACAACTTGCTCTCTTGGAGAGCCATTAGTCTCATCAAATACAACGTCGCTTGAGACTTCAACCAATCCCGATGATTTGTTGAAGACCCTATACGCCTTTGTATTTGAATCATAACCTAACAAAAACCCTTCTACAGCTTTGGGAGCAAATTTAGAGTTTCTACCCTTCTTCACTAAGATGTAGCATTTACTCCCAAATACACGAAAGTACGATACATTGGGTTTGTTACCGGTTAGTAGCTCATATGACGTCTTCTTGAGGAGGCGGTGAAGGTAGACCCTGTTGATGGCGTGGCAAGCCGTGTTCACGGCTTCCGACCAGAAACACTCGGGGGTCTTGAATTCTCCAAGCATCGTCCTCGCCATATCGATTAGCGTCCTGTTCTTCCTCTCTACCACACCATTTTGCTGTGGTGTGTAGGGAGCGGAGAACTCGTGCTTGATCCCTTCCTCCTCAAGGAACTCCTCCACTTGAAGGTTCTTGAACTCGGACCCGTTGTCGCTCCTAATCTTCTTCACCTTGAGCTCAAACTCATTTTGAGCTCTCCTGAGGAAGCGCTTGAGGGTCCCTTGGGTTTCAGACTTATCCTGCAAAAAGAACACCCAAGTGAAACGGGAAAAGTCATCAACAATAACTAGACCATACTTACTCCCTCCTATGCTCAGATAGGCGACGGGTCCGAAGAGGTCCATATGCAGCAGCTCCAGGGGTCTTGAAGTGGTCATCACATTCTTGCTGTGATGCGCTCCTCCCACTTGTTTACCTGCTTGACAAGCTGCACAAGGTCTATCTTTTTCGAATTGCACGTTAGTCAAACCTATCACGTGTTCTCCCTTTAGAAGCTTGTGAAGGTTCTTCATCCCCACATGTGCTAAGCGGCGATGCCACAGCCAGCCCATGCTAGTCTTAGCGATTAAGCATGCATCTAGACCGGCCTCTTCTTTTGCAAAATCAACTAAGTAAAGCTTGCCGTCTAATACACCCTTAAACGCTAGTGAACCATCACTTCTTCTAAAGACAGACACATCTACATTTGTAAATAGACAGTTATATCCCATATTGCATAATTGACTAACAGATAACAAATTATATCCAAGAGACTCTACTAAAAACACATTAGAGATAGAGTGCTCATTAGAAATTGCAATTTTACCTAACCCTTTTACCTTGCCTTGATTCCCATCACCGAATATAATTGAATCTTGGGAATCCTTATTCTTGACGTAGGAGGTGAACATCTTCTTCTCCCCCGTCATATGGTTTGTGCATCCGCTGTCGATAATCCAGCTTGAACCCCCGGATGCATAAACCTGCAAGGCAAATTTAGGCTTGGGTCTTAGGTACCCAACTCATGTTGGGTCCTGCAAGGTTAGCACAAATATCCTTAGGGACCCAAATGCAAGTTTTGTCTCCCTTGCATCTTGCCCCTAATTTTCTAGCAACTAACTTCCTATCCTTTCTACAAATAGCAAAAGAAGCATTTAAGGCATGATATATTGTAGAAGGTTCATTTACTTTCCTAGGAACATTAACAACATTTCTCCTAGGCATATTATGAACAGCATTTCTCCTACCAACATTTCTTTCATGCACATAAGAAGAGCTAGAAGCAAACATGGCATTATATGCATTACAACTCCTATAAGCATTTCTAGGTTGTCTTCTATCATAGTACATAAAGGCATGGTTCTTTTGCACACTACTAGCCATAGGGGCCTTCCCTTTCTCCTTGGCGGAGATGGGAGCCTTATGGCTTGTCAAGTTCTTGGCTTCCCTTTTGTAGCCAAGTCCATCCTTAATTGAGGGGTGTCTACCGATCGTGTAGGCATCCCTTGCAAATTTTAGCTTGTCAAATTCATTCTTGCTAGTCTTAAGTTGGGCATTAAGACTAGCTAATTCCTCATTTAATTTAGAAATTGAAACTAAATGATCACTACAAGCATCAATGTCAAAATCTTTACACCTAGTACAAATTACAACATGTTCTACACAAGAATTAGATTTATTTGCTACTTCTAATTTAGCATTTAAATCATTGTTGACACCTTCTAAAGTAGAAATGGTTTTATGACAAGTAGATAATTCACCAGAGAGTATTTCATTCCTTTTAATTTCTAGAGCAAGAGAATTTTGTGCACTAACAAATTTATCATGCTCCTCATATAAAAGATCTTCTTGTTTTTCTAGTAATCTATTCTTGTCATTCAAAGCATCAATCAACTCATTAATCTTATCTATCTTAGATCTATCTAAGCCCTTGAATAAGCATGAATAGTCAATGTCATCATCATCACTAGACTCATTATCACTAGAAGAAGCATAAGTGGAGTCTCGAGTACTCACCTTCTTCTCCATTGCCATAAGGCATGTGTGACGCTCGTTGGGGAAGAGGGATGACTTGTTGAAGGCGGTGGCGGCGAGTCCTTCATTGTCGGAGTCGGAAGAGGAGCAGTCCGAGTCCCACTCCTTGCCTAGATGCGCCTCGCCCTTTGCCTTCTTATAGTTCTTCTTCTCCCTCTTGTTCCCTTGATCCTGATCACTATCATTGTCGGGACAGTTAGCAATAAAATGACCAAGCTTACCACATTTGAAGCATGAGCGCTTCCCCTTTGACTTGGTCTTGCTTGGTTGCCCCTTGCGGCCTTTTAGTGCCGTCTTGAATCTCTTGATGATGAGAGCCATCTCTTCATCATTAAGTCCGGCCGCCTCAATTTGTGCCACCTTGCTAGGTAGCATTTCCTTGCTTCTTGTTGCCTTGAGAGCAAGAGATTGAGGCTCATTGATTGGACCGTTTAGAGCGTCGTCGACGTATCTCGCCTCCTTGATCATCATCCGCCCGCTTACAAATTTTCCGAGTACCTCCTCGGGCGTCATCATCGTGTACCTGGGATTCTCACGAATATTGTTTACGAGATGAGGATCAAGAACAGTAAAGGACCTTAGCATTAGGCGGACGACGTCGTGGTCCGTCCATCGCGTGCTTCCGTAGCTCCTTATTTTGTTGATAAGGGTCTTGAGCCGGTTGTAAGTTTGGGTTGGCTCCTCTCCCCTTATCATTGCGAATCGTCCAAGTTCGCCTTCCACCAACTCCATTTTGGTGAGCAAGGTGACGTCGTTTCCCTCATGAGAGATCTTGAGGGTGTCCCAGATCTGCTTGGCATTGTCCAAGCCGCTCACCTTGTGATACTCGTCCCTGCACAAAGAGGCTAGCAATACAGTAGTAGCTTGTGCATTTCTATGAATCTGTTCATTAATAAACATGGGGCTATCCGAGCTATCAAATTTCATTCCACTTTCCACAATCTCCCAAATGCTTGGATGGAGAGAAAACAGGTGAGTACGCATTTTGTGGCTCCAAAATGCGTAATCCTCTCCATCAAAGTGAGGGGGCTTGCCAAGTGGAATGGGAAGCAATTGAGCATTTGAACTATGCGGGATGCGTGAATAATCGAAAGAAAAGTTCGAGTTAACCGTCTTTCGTCTATCGTGGATGTCATCGTCCTTTTGGGAGGAGGAAGATTCGTCGCTGTCGTAGTAGACAATTTCCTTGATGTGCCTTGTCTTCTTCTTCCTCCCGTCTTTTCTTTTGTGGCCCGAGCCTGAGTCGGTGGGCTTGTCATCATTGAGTTCGTTGACGAAGGTCTCCTTCTCCTTGTCGTTGATCACCATCCCCTTGCCCTTAGGATCCATCTCTTCGGGTGGTTAGTCCCTTTCTTGAAGAGAACGGCTCTGATACCAATTGAGAGCACCTAGAGGGGGGTGAATAGGTGATCCTGTGAAACTTAAACTTATAGCCACAAAAACTTGTTAAGTGTTAGCACAATAATTGCCAAGTGGCTAGAGAGGAGTCTCAACAAAACACAATACCACAAGAGATCAAACACAGAGATGACACAGTGGTTTATCCCGTGGTTCGGCCAAGACCAACGCTTGCCTACTCCACGTTGTGGCGTCCCAACGGACGAGGGTTGCAATCAACCCCTCTCAAGCGGTCCAAAGACCAGCTTGAATACCACGGTGTTTTGCTTTGCCTTTCAATATCCCGTTTGCGAGGAATCTCCACAACTTGGAGCCTCTCGCCCTTACACTTAAGATTCACAAAGAAATACGGAGTAAGGGAGAACTAGCAACGCACACAAGACTCAAAATCAGAGCAACAGCACGCACACAAGTCGCAACAAGAGCTCGCAACACAACTCAATGAGTTCACAACTCAACAAGAGCTCTAGATGCTATCACAATGAACCAAATGCGTGGAATCGATGTCTTGGTGCTTAGGAATGTTATAGGAATGCTTGATGTTATCCTCCATGCGCCTAGGGGTCCCTTTTATAGCCCTAAGGCAGCTAGGAGCCGTTGAGAGCAATCCAGGAAGGCTGATCTTGCCTTCTGTCGACTGGCGCACCGGACAGTCCGGTGCACACCGGACACTGTCCGGTGCCCGATTTCCTTCCTTAAACAGCGCAGTCGACCGTTGCAGATCTGGGAGCCGTTGGCGCACCGGACATGTCCGGTGCACACCGGACAGTCCGGTGCCCCCTTCCGACCGTTGGCTTGGCCACGTGTCCCGCGCAGATCGCGCGGCCGACCGTTGGCCCGGCCGACCGTTGGCTCACCGGACAGTCCGGTGCACACCGGACAGTCCGGTGAATTTTAGCCGTACGCCGTCGGCAAATTCCCGAGAGCGGCCACTTCGCTCGAGGCAACCTGGCGCACCGGACACTGTCCGGTGCACCACCGGACAGTCCGGTGCCCAGACCGAAACAGCCTCTTGGCTGTACACAGCCAACTCTTCTCTTCTCTTCTTCTTTCTGTTTCTGATACTTAGACAAGTATATTAGTACACAAAACCAATGTACTAAGACTCAGAAACATACCTTTGCTCTTGATTTGCACTTTGTCCATTCATGGGCATAGATTTACATCTAAGCACTTGTGTTGGCACTCAATCACCAAAATACTTAGAAATGGCCCAAGGGCACATTTCCCTTTCACTTGGTTGAAGTGAATGGAGGTGGTTGGGGTTGTATTTATAGCCCTCAACCACTTTGTAGCCGTTGCTCCTTTTCTGCCGACCACGGACGGTCCGCGCCCCTGGTCCGGACGGTCCGCCCCTACACATCAACGGCTGAAATCGCAACGGTCAGCAGTAACGGCTATATCAACGGCTATATTGCATTTAATGCGTCGTCAGATGTCAGATAAAGGCAATCGTGGATGGTCCGGTCGTGCACCCCGGACGGTCCGTGAGGACGCTATAATTCATTTTACGAACCCGTCACCTTCGGGTTTTTCGATTCTGCGCCGACCAGACGGTCCGCGCCTAAGGCCGGACGGTCCGCTTGGTCTCGGACGGTGCTTGCTTTTCCATCGGACGGTCCGTAATGTAGACTCACGTTTATGCAGTGATCCTGTCCGAGAGTCACCTTGGTGTCGCGGACGGTCCGCCGCAAGGGCCCGGACGGTCCGCGCTTAGTCTGTTTTTCCAAAAAGCTTCTCCTGTCCGGAATAATCTATGGTATTCCGGATAGTCGATTTAGAATAGTTGTAGATGAACTTATGCACCTGTGAAATGATCAACTAGGCAAACTTGTTAGTCCACAAGGTTTGTGATGGTCGTCAAACACCAAAATCGATTATAGGAAATGTTGAGACTATTTCCCTTTCAGCTACAATTTGACCTTTTTGAGACTGTCGGAGAGTCTCCGACCAGGTGGTGAAATGCACCCACCCTAATCCTAAGATGAGGAGGGAGCTTAGGGATTGCTTGATTAGCTAGAGGAACTCGAGAACACAAGGGTTAGAGTGGTTCGGGCCACCAGAGCGTAATACCCTACATCCACTTAGAGTTGTATTGCATGTGAGTCTCAGTCCTCAGAGAAGCCTGAGTTGGAACTATCCTCTACGTGTGTGTGTGTGTGTGTCTTACCTTTTATAACCCAAGGGAGGCACGTACATGGTGACCGAGCCCCAACAAGTGGGCATAGTAATCTATTGCTAGATATGGAGTAAGTGGAGCAGTGGTTCGTGGAGAACAGATATCTTCTATTGGTCTTTGTGTAGATCTCATGGCTCGTCGTGCCCTTGCCCCGTCTAATCGAAGCAGGGCACAGGAGTAGGTTGCGGTGTAGGCTGACGCGCTACCTCATGTAGGGGTGCTCAGGCGGCGGCATCCTGTCTTCTCCGCATGTCTCCTTTCGCCTCAGTAACGCGCTGACTACAGTGGGAGTCATGATTATAGCAGCCCAAGCGACACAGGGAGTCAATGGTCTTGCCTCGATAACGCCCGAGTTACTATGCGGCATGTGTACTGCGTACACACCGCCTACCACTGGGTAGGCAGGTATACGTCTTGTCCGTGGTTAATGCAGAGGCGCTTTACACTTGGAGGATGACGTCAGGCTTTCCCCGATGGCTTACATCACACGTCATAGAACACGTGGCAGTACCGAGCCTCGCCTTTTGTAGGGAGTAGTGACTAGGACCACCCTTCCTTGTGACACCTCCAAACCGCCCTTAGTTGGGGGGTCCAGACGATGTTCGAGTGAGGTCGCATCTCCTCGGGTGTTGGCTAGCACGTGGCAGCATTGGACCCCTTAGGTCAGAGGTCTAGATGGCCCACCATAAGGGTCGGGCCATTCCCGGGGTTCCACCCCCAAGCGCAGGTGCCGAGAACCCTTGTCTTTGAGACACATGGCATACCTGGACCCTCTCTACTAGGGTTCCAGAGCGCTGATTATAGGTGCTTGTCTTCACTCGAGGCCAGTGGCCTTACTGGGTAAACCTAGCCACCGGGCTAGGAAAAACCACTATTAGCATGGTGACTAAGGGTAGTCCTGGAGGGTCCACCTTGATGTGGGTACCCCAATCTTGAGGTACTGACAGAGACTAACTATGCTTTCAAGTTGATTATGATTGTATTCTCCAGGTTTGAAAGGGAAATGGTGAAATTGGGCAAAAGAGGGTGCTTCCACTGCACTTCGGTATCAAAGACTCTTTGCCTTAATTAACTTGATGTTCATTGCTCCTATTTCTTTATTCTCTATTTGGGAGGCACAATGAGAAAGTCCATATGAATTTCTCTATTTTTGTGCTTAATGTCAAAGGGGAGAAATTAGAGACCAAAGAAAATGGACCAACCCACCACTTGAGTTTTTTTCAAAAATATTTGAGTTTGAACTTGTCTTTTGATACAAAGCCCTCTGACAGCAAAGAGGAGCTCTTATTTGTGAAAACTGCTAAAAGATGGAGTTTTTATCAAAATAAAGTTGTTTTATGTTAAAAATATTTTGGTTTGATAAACTCAAAGTTTATTTGACTTAGAAGGTAGAAAATGTTGAAAATGTCTTGTATTGCAAAATAAAAAAACAAGTGGTGTCTCAATGGTCCAAATATGCCAAAATTCTTGAAAAACTTCAAATTTTCATTCAACTTAGTTCTAGGATTCAATTTTCATCTTATGAACCTTTATTGAATTGCAAACTTGTTAAAGAGTTAGAAGATTTCTATTTTCTTTAGTTGTGTTGGCATCAATCACCAAAAAGGGAGAGATTGAAAGGGAAATGTGATGTATGACATTTTAAATTAGTTTTGGTGATTAATGACAACAACCTCAAGAGCTAACTGTTTGCTAAGTGCACACTTGTAGGTTCATTCGAGTCAAATTGAGGTTTGAAATCCAATACTCAACTCAAACAAGGCCCAAAAAGGGCAAAACTTGGAAAATGTAAGATATGTCTGGTTCACATCTCTACTACTCCTTAAGTTATCAGTGTAGGCGTCCACAATTTTGGTTCTGCCATCGCCGATCCGCCCCTTCCTCTCCATCCCGCGCAGGCAACACCGGCGAGATTGCCGCGGATCCCTCGCCCTCCTCCCCTTCTGCTCCCCGCCATCAACGCCGATGCCATGCTCCTCTCTCCTCCCGACCTATCCCTCCCTCCCTCCCACGCCACGCAGCGCCCCTGTCGATATGCCGCCCTGCATCCTCCTCTCCTCTCGATCCATCTGCCATCCCATCGCCGCTCTGCCCGTTGCCCCTTGCTTCCTCTTCGGCTCTTCATCCCCCTAGATCCGCCGCCCGTGCTTCCTCCTCACTTCGTCCCGTCCCCACTCCATCCCGTCGCCCTGCCTCCCCGCGTCTGCGCCTGTCTTCGGCCTCCGGAGCCATATCCACGTTGGCCTCCACCTACGCACCTGCCTCTGGCCTTAAGAGCTCCTCCTGTGTCTGCCTTTAGAGATCTGCTACCCCTACGTTTCATGTGTTGGCCACCACCTTCTTCTGCTGCGCAGGATGAGCTGTTCGGGGAGCACCCAGGACCCATCACGACGAGCTCCTCCTCTTCTTCCCAAAAGGTACTGGGCTCTCCTCCCCCAATCCATTTTGTTGAGCCACTTCCCTAGCTTCACGATCTATTGTTTCTACCTCCGGCAAAAGGTGAGTTCTTGGCTGCCTTTTCCCCCCGCCCCCTGCCTTTTCAACCGAGGTTCTTCTCATGGGTAGCTTGATTCAGTCGGTGAATTGAGCTTCCGGCTTCGATAGGAGACTCAGAGCACTCACGGCTGCTTTGTTGTTTAATCACACCGCCAATCGTGTTCTGAAGAGAACACATGGAAAGCATACCAACTCAAATCTTGAAACTTCTATTGTAAATACTTATTTTTGAAGATCTCAGGTGAGCTGTGTACAGGTAATTTGTTTTTGATTTTGATTATTTTCAATCTTAAGCGAAGTACTTATCAAGGGGATGGTACAAATTTGGGTCCCATGTACCTAGATGCATGGATGCGAACACTGTGACTTGTATAGTTCGTGGCATCAGTATGAGGTGGTGGTGTACGGTGGTTTTCTTTCAGCACTGATTATGCTCTAGGTAGTCTAACATACCTGTGTACTTCAAACAGCTAATCCATTTTAGCCATCTGTTATGATGTGATGGGCAAGACGTTTTGCTACATTATTCAACTAAGTTGCATCTTTGCACATCTGACAATTTATTCAGTACTGAATTATTCTGCTATCATCATTAGTCATGACGTTTTGAGACTTCCTCTCTGTGAGCTTCTTACTGGTATGGTGCCTTATACTCATCTGAGAGCAGAAGCACATGTATTTAATTGTTCTTTTATGTTCTTTGTTGGTTGGTTAAAGTGTTCTATTTTTAATGCAATTTTGATGTAAAAGTTCATCTAATTGATTACGAGCGGCAATCATTCTATAATATAGTTATTCCATGATGCCTAGCAGAAAAGGTTACCATAATTTCTTTGCCATTCAGCTGCAGTTAGAAATTTAATTATTGTGGCTATTACAACCAGTCTTATTCCAGTATGTTGAAATTTGATTTACTATGGAACTTTAAAAATATTTAGATTCAGGTGTATTTTACTTGGGTTTATGCATTTATTAGTTCTATACATATGTTCATATTCACCGTATTTAACATGACAAATCCATTTTTTCTCTAGAAGTGACCATTTGCCATATTTTTTTAGGCACACACTGTTATTGAAATGACTTATACTGAACAACAACTTACAACAGCAATTGTTTCTCAAGCATCGCCACTGGCGGAGTACGAACTGAAAAAATATGAGAGGAGCAATATCCTTGACACTGCAACAGCAATTTGGTACTGCAACAGCAATGAGAGGAGCAATATCCTTGACACCTTAATTTTGTATTGCCTTACAAAGTATTTTTTAGCTGTCGCTTGCCAAGTATAGGTCGTATTGTGGGTAGTCACACCAAAACTAAAACTAATGGCAATTGGTTTGCAATAGGCAGTGCTCTTTCTGTTAGCTCTGGATGTTAGGGCAATGAACAAACACGTTGAGTATGATAGTGATGCTAAAATTATTGCAATCGGTTGAAGCCCTACCATGTGGCAACCATTGATCCATGCCCAAAATGTACCTGCCACTGGTGTTCCTGTGCCAACACTCGATCAACAATTCAACATGCAAGTAGAAATGAAGCCTAGAGCCAAATGATGCGAGAGGAGGTACATTACTTGATGGATTGTTTTAGCATTATGATTATGACATGCTTTGTTCTCTTCTCTTGATGATGATTATATTTGCACCTAAAATGCAGTATGGTCTAGACACGAGCCAGTTCACATAAACCCTTCAGACCCAAGCAGGTACCAGCAGAATGGCACGCCAGCTAAAGAAAGGAGTCAATGCACTATAATGCGAAGAATTCTTCATGACATCCAATGAGATAATGATTTTCTTGAATGGGCTAGCTCAAGTTGTGCGGTTTAACACTGCAGGTATGCACGAGCATTACTATATATCGATACTATGATTCTATGAAACTTGTAAGGTTCTTGCTCCAGCATAAATAAACCAGTGCCACTGCGAACAGCCTCATCAATGCTAATGGGATGAATGCCGCACTGATATTGCCGTAATTAGCAAGATTTAAAATAACCTTGTAGGATGGGATATCTAATCTACTGGCAGGTGGCAGCAGCATCAATAATACGCTGATTAGCCTGTAACACAGAAGATCGTTTAGAACACCGATGATGTTGGTCAGGTAAATTTTCAGTTAGGACACCCATTTGATGTAACAACAACCAGACGATACTGGAGGCAGGCAAACCAGCTTCTTACTGGGCTACTCTTGTTACAGCTTCTTACTGGGCTACTCGTTACAACTGATGATTTAGCCATGGAACATTAACTAACTTACTAGGATGTGGAGAAATATAAATATTTACACACGGAAAGCTATACCTGTACCAACACAGCACCAGCAGCATCACCAACAAGGGCGAGGCCGAATTAGTTACCTCTAGGAAGTTCTTCATAAATTTCTTGTCCAGTGGGCTACTCTTGTTGGGGTTCGGCCTCGCCCTTGTTGCCACAAGCACCTGGCTGCTTCTGGACCAGACACTTCCTTGGTGTACCCATCCTAATTAATAAGGAGATGTCTTTGCTACCATTCAACATAAAAAAAGAAAACTCACTACACTAAGCTAACAAAGGATTTGATATCTTTTATCATGTTGTTTTCTAATATTTGTGATATATGCTATTTAATCTTGTATGGTCTAATAGAGACGTATAGAGTGGGTTTTTATTCACATATTTGTGATATATGCTATTTAATCATTTTCATTTTCATATTGTGTGTCTCTTTATAATGATGTTTTTATCTCTACTATAAGATTAATGGCACTGGACTTAATCAAAGTATAGAGAACTGAAACTCATAGCAGTAGCACTGGCACTGGCATTGACACACTTAATCACTTCACAGTTCACAATGTTTATTTTTGCTTGAAGGTGGTCTGTTTTTTGCCAAGCATGCATGCACCTTGTTAGTTGTGGTTGTGGGCAGGCAGGCAGACAATGCGTTCTGCAAGCAATCCATCTTTTTATCTCCATGCAGACTGAAACAAGCCTTTGCTTGCACCGAAATTCTTCCAAGATCCTTGCTAACCGGCAGTTAGCTCAGAGGTCGCAGGTGAGGAAGTTGCAGTACATCTCCGAGCCCAAGCGCAACTGTCACAACACTGCAGGTATGCACAAACATTAATATATATCGATACTATGATTTAAAAATAATGTAAGTGCACAAAGCTAAAAAAATGTGAGTTGTGTTTCTGCCTCTCAGCCAGTGTAGCTATATCTGATTTAAATCATACTCTGTTACAGGGTTCCGCAAATGTTGGAAAATATGCATTTATCAGTGCAATGCTAAGTATGTCTTTCCTATTATTAATATTTGTCTTAAAATTCTTTATGTAGTGGTTACCATCTAAACAATGCTACTCGTTTTTCCCACACTAATTGTTGGAGATCCTTCTGTTGTAGGAACAATGGCGTACAAGGACCCGGTGGCAGCGGCAGCTCAAAAATACAAGCCAATACAGTCTGCTGTTCCTAGAACAACCCTTGGCCCTATTCAAATTGAAGCATTTTTAGGCGGAGGGGTATGAAGGGTCTCTTATCATGATCCTTTGATGCAATACAATCATCTTTATGCATGCACAGTGCTCGATATGAACTGATCCAAAATATTTGTTCTCTCTAATTACATCCCTATGTTTTGTATCTTCTACTTAGAGTTCAATTTGAAGTCTACTAACATATCCTTGCACACAGAAATGGTATGATACACGTGGAGTCCACCTTCACCATAGGCAGGCAGCAGTTATCCATGCTGATGATCTGCCTTCTCTTGCACCACAAAGTCGTTTGAAAGGGCGATGTTTTCCCATATGTATATTCCATTTGGTTGAACACATGTTCCTTTCTCTAAATTTTCACACTAATCTTTTTCTTCAGAACATGATGTTATGTTTAGGCTAATGATACAAATGATGAATTGAACAATGCTCTCTTTATAGTGTGTCTGATTGAACAATGCTCTCTTTATAACAAATCAGAACATTATGCCTTCTAACAGATATTAAATTTCAGAACCTGTGTTTGATTGAATTCTACACCAGTTCTTGGAAGAGAAAGCCTCACCAAGTCATCATCTCCAGGTTTGTTATTGTTTAGATGCAAATCGTCGTTAGTTAACTTTTTGTGTTGAAGTAACTGTTTGGTTGAGAAAATTGGTGCCTATTTTCTATTTTCTCTGTTTTGTTATAGCACCAAGCTGATTTGTGTCTAATTTATAGGAACGATGTTAGCGAAAGTCAATTTAATCTGGTGCTGAACATTGAGTTGCAACAAATCATCGATGGAGACTGAGTCACCGCAGCTAGAAACCACTATCTCAAGGTGCTGAACATTGAGTTGCAACAAATCATTGATGGAGACCGAGTCACTGCAGCCAGAAACCATTGTCTCAATTTGAGGAGATTTTTCATCTATGTTTGTTAGAAGGCATAATGCATATTTATCTCTTGTATTCGAACATTTGGCAATTAAGAAATAGAAGATTACTTCCCCAATATCCCTTCTTCCTAATCTCACCTTTCACGGCTTCTGGGGAACAATCACTTGCTATTACTGACTGACATGTCCACTCCTCATGTGTGAGATATTGGGGTTGATATATATGTTGTTCGTTTCCATGTAATTGTTGTGCACTAACATTTATTGAATAATTTGTACACCGTCGCAACGCACGGGCACTCACCTAGTGTTTGAATAAGTTCTAACTACCCTTAGAAACATTTTCGAGCACTTTAGATAGGTTATAGATGTCATATATTGCAAAAGTACTTTTTGATGCCTGTTTTGAGTTGAAACAGGAAATCTAAGTTGAAGATGAGCTAAAGGTATGAATCTATAACTTAGACAAGTTAAACATACTCTAAATATGTTTGTCTAAGTCATAGAAAATCTCCCAAGAAAAGCCAATTCGAATTGGAGAAGAATTAGAGAAAGATGCAATTTTGCAACTATGGAGGGGCTCACCGGACCTTCTACCATACCAATCCGGCACTAGAACGTCTGTCCAGAGAGTCTCTAGAAGACTTCATCGACCTAGCACATCGAACCTAGGGTCTGATATGATGGACCTCACCATACAAGAACTGCTCGGCCTCGGGTTTTCGTTAAAAATATCATCGGACCATGGTCCGGTGATGCTCATCACCAGACCTCACAGGTAACGGCTACTTCAGGCTCAATGGCTACTTCAATGGGTGGCTGACACATGGTGGTTCGGTGGTGGACCAGGCCGATCTTATGCTAGCCCAATATAGAAGGCGACAATCAGGATCCCGAAGGACCAACTACTGTTCCCGGTCCGGTGGTGCACCAGACTGGCCCGGTGCGCCCGCGGAAGGCAGTTTGCCAGTAGCTTCCTCAACGGCTATTTTGGTCATTTGGGCTGTAAATAGAGCCCCTAATTCGCCTCTACGAGTACCCATGAATTCTAAGAGCAAATGATCACTCCCAAACACATTTACAACACGTTGGATTCGTTGCAGAGAGATATGAGCACCATTCTGAGTAGAATTAGACATCCTAGTGAGAGTGTGCTTATGGGATCTGATTTTTGGTGTCGTGTGCTGCATTCTTGCTCTGTGTTGCGTTCTACTCCTCCCTCTTGCATTCTTGGAGTTGTTGCTCCCATCGAACTGTGTATGGCTGCAAGAGACTCTGATCTGTGGAGATCTTTGCGAGGAGATATTGATAAAGAAGATCTATGGCCTCAAGTTGATTTTTAGATCACTTGAGAAGGGTTGAGTGCAACCCTCGTCATTTGAGATACCACAACATGGATGTAGGTAAGCATTTGAGGCTTGGTCGAACCATGATAGAAATTGCATGTGTCTTGTGTGCTTGAGCTTTTGCAATTTGCTCTTTCTTCCCTATTGTAAGTTCTTGATTTTCACTTGTGATATTGCTCTAGTTATAATTCTGCAATCTAGAAGAACAATCAAGTGCCAGAACTCATCTCTTCTCACTCTCTTGGATCTAGTTTTTCAGCTAACTCATAATTTAATATTCATGTTTGTGTTAAGTTGTGATTTTTCAGGTGTCATCTATTCACCCTCCTCTAGGTGACTATCAGGCAGCCGCATTATTCCCCTACAGCAACGCTCCCCTGAGTAGATGAATCGACCGGAGCCACGACCTGGGCCCTGCGCTTGCCCCCCTTGACCTCCTCCCCTAGAAACGGACTAGAAATCCGCCAACTGGGGCCCTTGGATAGACGTGTGGCGCCAACGCCGGTGGAATCATCGAGCTAGAAGAGCAGTATGAGCGTCTTGCGCGACCTGCCTCGGTCCGTGGCGCTAGAGCCCTCGGTGGTGACCTCAACGATCTCGGCCTCGAGGTTGAGGCCATGGCGGTGTACGTCGGGGTCTAGGGCATGTTCGTGTTGTGCCTGGCCAAGGAGAATCGCCCGCGCGTGGTGGCGACGTTGACGCTGGTGCGGCACAACGCGTGGCGGAGGGCAGCGCCGACGACAGGTTCGCAGACAACAACATCAGGTGTGAAGGCCCGAGCGGTGCTAGGAGCCATCGAGTGTGTCATGGACGACCTCGTCGCACTGGTGGAGGAGCGTCAGGTGGTGTGCGTGAGGGCGCAGGTGGGGGCGTGCTTGAGGGGTGGGATGATCCGGACGTTTTTGGGCGTTAGATGCGAGTTAGTGAGAGAAAGAATGAGAGAGAAGAGATCTACGGTTTCAATGTGGTGCAAAATTTCTTATATGTACAAAATAGGGTGCACGAAGAAAACACATTTTTCGGTGGGCTCATTTGTTGAGTGAATCTAGATTAAATTGAACTAATGCTTTATTTAGAGGTATAAATTAATCTCCAGTATTTGGACGCTGATTAATGACCAAATGGTACTCCTAGTTAATAATCCTGATTATATATAGGATAGAGTGTGTGTTTGTTTGTTTTTTGGTGTGATATACCGAGTACTGACATGACACTCTGTTCGTCAGCTTCAACAACTGAATAAAGTGATAAAAACAGGCAGGCAAAAGATAATGAGATCTCCAACCATAAACCATAGTACCTTATTAATCTCTTCGACAATTCTGTACTGTCTGAAACCAAGTATACTGTATACATAATCTATTTGCTCATGTTTTACCTCTTTTTCAATGATCTTTAATTTATGATTAGTTACTATAGTATAAAATTTATATTGGTCAAATATATAGTTATGTGTGCATGGAGTGTGATCTGTTGTGCTAGTTTGATTTCCATTTCTTAGTTACTTGTAGTAAGTAGTAGGAGCGGTCACGCTTATCACCGGCTGCAAGTGAGTACAGGTCTAGTACCCCACTGAATTGATCTCTCCGCTTCATTATCCTGAAAAAGGTACTTATCCGAACGCTACTGCAGTTACATCTGTGATTGATGGACAAATAAACAATAGAGGAAGATGATCACACACACATCCAACCATGTAAAACATGAATCCGAAAAATGAAAGCTGCATTTATTTTAATTGAACTAATTATGGAATCCAGTTTTTGCAGCTAACAAGGATACGATGATGATGATGACAACGACACAATCCACGGATATAAACATGATGTCAGTAACATAATCAGTCATACATCAGGTAATATTTATGAAAGAAATTGTATACTCCGCATGTTTTATCGCATGTTTTATGTTACTTATAGGAAGATAAGGCAAAATGCAGATGATCTGGACAATTGTCACAGCAATGCAGAGGCGCTGAAGCCAGGCAGATATTTGAATCCGCTGAGCACCCAGCACAATCACAGATACACTTCAGAGGAGACCCCGTCGCCTTTTGTAATCACTCACACTCAGGGTTAAAGCATGCCTCCTTCCATCGTTGTCAGGCACTTTGTACCCCATTGTAGCTTCTATCTTCTGCCTCCTTGCCATGTAACCATCAAACAGGCCCTTGGCTCCACCAAATTCTTGCAGAGCAGACAATGATATAGGAAGCTCAAATGTATGCAGCATATTTGATTCTGTTCCCAGATCCACTGGTGCATTGGTATCAATGAGCTTCCCGGCATCAGCTGCTGCCACTTGAGCTGCTGTTGTGGCTGCTGTACCAGTTTGAGCCTTGCTCTTTGTATCTTCATTGCTAGGCGCTACATTACTACTGGACCCATTGGCAGTTTCTTCAACATTATTTCCTCCTGGCTTCGATGCATAATAATTTCTTGACCTTGTCCACCTCCTCGAGAAAGGGTCATAACCAGCTTCTCCTGCCTTCAAAGATGTATTTACAGGTTTCAGTTCTGAAGCGTTCTTGAAGTTATCAGCGCGGTTCTTCCGGTTCATAGCCTCCAACTTTGCAGCCTTATTATCTTTTGACACTGGTTGTGCCCTGTTTTGCAGATTTTTCAGCTTCGTACGAATCCTCTCAGCTTCATGTTCGTTCCTACGGCTAAGAGCCATCTCCAATTCACTCCTCAACCGATCCTTCTCAGCAGCAATATTGATAGGTCGTCTCACAGCTGATTTCTCTTGCAGCATCTGTTGTACAGTTGCTGCTGAATACACAAAGTTATAGGCATTCTGAATGGCTTCTTTCTTATCCAGGACTTCCTGCCGAGTCGGTATGCGTGCACCATTCTTCTCTGCCGCTTGCAGCCAGTCCTTGAACTCTTCTTCGTTGGGTGGGGAGTCCGATACCTGAGTCATCTGCCACCGAGCAGCATTAGCCTCACTATCCCACACAACATTGAGATATTTGCATGTCGAGTAGTTTTCCAGTTTGTAATTCCGATCTGGATCGCTTGCATCCACGTTCCTCACTATGCACAGCCTGTAACTGGGGGTCCCATTCTTTGTCTTACCAATACCTAGCCGCACAAAACAACCAGAAATTAGATCATCAAAGAATGGCTCCATGAACCATTTCACCAGTTTTGACCTCCTGAGGGTAATACTCTTCACATCATCAAACTTGAGTGGATCAAGCCTACTCGGCGATTCATCAAATTCATCATCCCTGCCATCACCAGCAATCCTCCCATGGTCATTCATCCTCCCCCTGTTATTGCCATCGTTGCTCCCATCACTTGGTGGGCTCCCAGCCCTGCGCCTAATGGATGAGCCACTATGTGGGAGTAGGTCCGTGATCCTGCGTGCCTCCGGAGCTTGTTGCCGCATCCGCTGCTTTGCCCGCAGCTCGTCCAGCGCGCTCTTAGCGGCGGACCCAGACTTGTCAGTTCGGGTAGAAGACCGCATCCGGCTAGGCGGTGGGGGTGGGCTGCTATCCTTTGGCGCACCCACCTTGTCCGTCTTGGAGGAGGACGCACGTGCCCGCTGCTTGAGCTTGTAGTCGTCGAGGCGGGTGCCCCGCTCAGCTAGGATCAACTCCCTTTGCAACTCAGACATGTTCTCCAGACGCTCCTTGTCGTCTTCATCCTTGTATAGGTCACTCCCCACTGAAGGGGCGCTGTCCGAGTCCTCCCCGCCACTCCGACGCCCATCCTCGTCCTCATCATCCTCGTCGTTCCACCCACCACCGCCACGCCGGCCGCCCTTCTCCGGCTTGTGCCGCTTCTTGAGCGGTACCTGCGACGAAGGCTTCTTCCTCGAGTAGGTCGGCGCGGCGTCAGAGTCGTCGTCGTCGTCGTCGTCGAAGCCGTCGGAGCCGCTCCCCCCAGAGTTCCACCGCGGATTGCTCGGCCGGGACTGGTTCTTCCCCGTCCGGCCGGCAGCCTGAAGAAGCAGATCATCCAGGTCCGACTTCGACATGACGAAGCCTAACCCCTCCTCAACGGGCAACCCCTACACAACCAAAACAACCCATAAAAACAAGATCTTCCCACACCTCCAAAATCCTAGATTAAAAAGGAATCGCCGGTCCGTCCTGGATCTGGGGGAGAAACACACCTCGGAACAGCTCCAAGAAGGATGAATAGGACACTCACCTGGAGAAGCTGCAGAGGCGTCGGTCGGCGCAGGTAAGGATGACGGCTCTCTCCGGGCTATGCAGGCGAAGGCGGCGCACAATTGATCGACAGAGACGCCGCCTGGACAGAAGAGGAGAAGGATGCGCTGGCCCTAGCCGCCTCGAAGTGGGAGAAGACAATTATTAGTTTACTAGGTGAGTGCCCGTGCGTTGCTACGGGATCATATAATACCATGATAACTTATATATAAAATGTGTATTATACTGTTATAAAAGTTTTATAATCCATTTGTGATCCTGGCCATACATAAATTTTTTTATTTTAATCTAGTTGTTTCATCACTATATTGCAACCATCATGCAGACTTCTATATATGCCATAATCTGCATGGTCTCGTAGTTGTAGAGCACGTCTCACACCTGTCGGAAAAAGTTCCCTCGTATCAGTCATCAGACACGCACCACTATACACGCTTGCTTAAACAAAAAGGCAAGAGAATGTGATTGCGAAGAGAATTAAAGGCAGGCCGGCACAAAAGCTACCCCGACGGACGGTGGCGAGGATGATGAATTGGTCATTGCTGTCGGTCCTCCTCTGCGTCACCTCCGGCGCCGAGATGAAGCCACATTACTTAAAATAGTAGTCGTCGAACGCGCGTAACATGGCGTGTCCCGATGACTCTTGGTTGGGCTGCTAGACGAAGTGCACCTCGGGCTCATCGGCGAGATAGTACACCTGGTCGTTGCACCACCGGACGCGCTACTACCCTGCATACATCATGTTCGAGGACACTCACACAACGTCAGCAAGAGTCGTCGTCCCAGCGCACAAGAATTCATGGTCGATCAGTAGCGACTTACGTGACAGGTTGAGCTTCAGGTGGACGATGAGCTGGACGGTCGTGATGGCGCCATCATCGGATGCGGTGCCCAGAACAACCCGAGAGTCACCGACGTTGGTGATGACCATGAGGTCCTCCTGCTTAACGATGGACAATGCAGTGCAGCCGCTCTGTACCGCGTCCAAGCGACGGCTGTGCCGAAGCTTGTCGTCCATAGCGGCGCATGCGGCCACGTAGGACTACTTCCAGAGGTCGAAATGACAGTCGCCAAGCTTCTTCTCGTCGTCGATGAGCGACGCCAACGCGAGCGCCTCCTGCTAATGGTTTTTGTTCGGGGTTTCCAAATAATAAACGTGGGTTCATCCTTGGCACGGGTTTATGAAAATGGCTCACAAGTTAGATCCATGGAAAAATATTACGGAGAATAAATGCCACGCATGCAAAAAAGGAATTTAAGTTGAAAACATTATTCAAACATATACAAGGCTCTTATTTAAATACTACTCACTCTATCCAAAAATATAATTCAAGAATCTTAGTGAGATTTATCTACTACTGCACATTGTGCAATGGTAGCAGGTGGGCTTGGAGAGAATTGTAGTAGATATTTTTCCTGTCGTAGATGTAGACAGAAATACACATGTCGTGTAGCGGTCTGCTCGCATTGGCTTGAGGGGCGTGGGTTCAAATCCCCTTGTGGCCATGTTTTTTTATTTTAGCTAGGCGTGGACTGTGCGGGAGAATGAGAATGGTTGTGGCCTGTGCGGGGGAAGGGGAATGGGTGTAGGCTGTGCGGGGGAAGGGGAATGGGTGTAGGCTATTGCGGGGAGGGGGGAATGAGAACTGGTGTGGGCTCTGCGGGGAATGAGAATGAGAATGAAAATAGGCGTGGGCTGTGCGGGAGGTAGGAATGAGAAAGGCAGAACAATGAATGAGAATGGCAAAATAAGAAATGACAGACTACCCTTACTAACTTAATAAGTAGTAGAGATATAACAACCGTAGCAAAGCACAGGCAACTGCTAGTATTTATCTAAGATTAAACCACATTTTACGATATAAAAAATATTGGATGATTTTTTATAAATATTTTTTTTAAAAAAATCTATTTGACTTCGACATCCACTATTGGAACCGTAGCATGTACAATGTTGTGTGATATATTCGTGAGTTTGTCCATAGCAATGTACATGCTGCACCATTAGTAAAATATTGTGTCAAAACAAGTTTCATTTTTACCATATATTTGTGTAAGATTGTAGGTCACTCGATGAATCAAAAATAGAATGATACCTGACTATCTAAATTAGCTCCACACAGATGCTTGTAGAAAATATTAACAAGGTTTTCCACTAATCCTGGACCTCTACCTGCTGACATGCTCGGAGCACAAGGCACATGTAAAAATGCAAGAGAATAGGGACAGTGGAACCTCCTGCCACATAAGCAAAACCAGATATCATTGTTGTCCATGTAATGGTATATCTTGTCTTCATTTCATTAAAAACTAACCACGGTCTTCCTACATCTCCACATTTTGCAAACTATGAGTGCATTTCCTAATGCAACAGTTATATGAGTGTTGCCTTTACTAATGTAAGAACTGATCCAGTTGCAGTATTCAACACTGCCTAGCTGAGTGCAGGCTGAGACAACACTTACTGATGTTGCTTCATCAGGCATGAATCTTCCCTCAAGCATCATCTGCTGAAATGTGCACAATGCCTCATTATACCTCGAGTTGTGGTTGTACCCTCTAATCATTGCATTCCACAAAACAAAGTTATTATCAGGCATCTGATCAAACAACACTCTAGCTGAATCTAGATCCCCAATCTTTGCATTAGCAGAGACCATAGCAGTCTAGGAAATGACATCCTTTCGATCCATAATATCAAAGTGACCATGCAGACTCAACATTGCCACTTACTGCATACCCTGAGATCATGAGATTCCAAGAGATGGCATCCCTGATCGGCATCCTATCAAACACAGCATGTGTTGACACCAAGTCCCCCACCCTCGTGAATGTTTCTTATTTTATTTATTCCTACTTTTGAAAGTTTAGTGCTGTCTAAATGAAGTCATAATTAAATCCATGTAGAGTGTGACTGGAGTGCAAAAAACTGGAAGATCACCTTGAATACATCTGACATTGACAAATGTGAAGCTCACATTTAAAGATCCATAGGTCGTACTATAGAGTAATTGTTATGAACATGAATGAAGTATGCAATGTGAACTGCAAGCTCAAAAAGCCATACAAGGCATCATCATGTGATGTAATTCAAACTCAAGTTATTATCGCCACAGCCCCTTTCATATCCATTGTCTCCTATCAAGTAAATATGACATGCAAACAGTGTATTTTCCCATTCTGTGGTAAGCAGAAAACAAACATGAAAAAGAAACTTTGCAGACACATACTGAAGACAGACAAATGCAGATTAGCTGTAGACCAAGCAAGTATACTAACCATCATTTATATGATGTGTACTGTGGTGCTTGTGCGGTCATGCTAGCAACATATAGGGGAGTGTGGAAATTTTACTCAGGTCCACAAATGAAACAGAAAGTTTGCGGTCATTTATATGACGAGACATGCGCCAAAATGCCACCCACAGCCTCTGAGAGAAAAAAAACTGACAAGATCGTAGACGAGCAGGGATGCAGACCTGAACCCTATATCGCCAGGATCAGCTTCCTCTCGCGGATCTTATCTCCGGTTTTATGGCAGGCCGAGCCTGTAGGTTCATCGGAACCCACGGTTGACGCCGTCCACCTGTGTCCTTCCTCCTGACCTCAAAGAATCCATGAAACATCAACATTAAAAATAAAAGACAATGAATTGTGTTCTCTAGGGTGATATTAGTTGCATTTTGTTCCATCAAACCGAATATGCAGACCCCAACCAATCAGGTATGGATAGATGGTGCATCGTACAGATCCATCATTTAACAGAGCATTCTTCACAATCGACTCCAAAATGATCAAACAATGTTGAAAAGGCAAGGCTAGGGCTCACCGATGGTGGGGATGGTTGTGATGATCTCCCCTAGAGGATGGTGGTTTTACCGGTGGCGTTGAGACCGACCATGAGGATTCGCATCTCCTTCTTGGCAAAGAGCCGACTGAAGAGCTTCCCGAACATGAGCCCCATCTTCCTCCGTGCTCGCCTTCAGCACCTGCAGAATCACCAATCGTTCATTCATTCCGCGCTCAGATCTCACCCCCATGCCTACCATACAGATCATGAATCCCAACGTGCAATCTGCCCGATCTGGTGATCTGGTCGACCACTGGATACATGGGGAGTAACGCTTACTTTGCAGATGCGGTTATAAAAACGAAAGAAGCAAAAAAATCAGAATGTTTTTTAGTACTACATAATCTAATGAAATGGTGAAAAGGACCAGACTTTGAAAGAAAATAGAGTGAACTGGAAACCTTGTGTTGTAAAGATCTTGTGCATAATGAGTCAGTGACTAATAGCGGCACATGTTCTATTGATGACAGACATGCCATGGAGAAGATTCAGTAGTCCCTGCGCGTGCACTGCCTTCAGCACAGCCGACTCTACATAGACGTCGACGTCGGCGCGGCGTGGGTGGCGCGCACCCGGGAGATGGAGTTCCACTTTCGCCCCACCAACCTGGCCTAGAACCAATTGTTCTGCTTGCACTGCACCTGCCCCGCCGTGGTGGTCACCTTCACGGTCAAGAACCAGCACCTCATCGGCGTGGGCGCCCTCGGTACCGAATCTGTTCCCGCCGCGCGCGTCAACTCTGGACAGTCGCTCGAGTGCTGGCACGACCTCCGCGACAGCGAGCACGCCCATGAGACGCTCCGTGCTTCATGTCGGATCAGGGGTTGAGGGGCTCACCTTGACCTGGGCTGGATCTGTTACCGTCGTGTGCGTCGCCTACTCGCCTCCAGACAACCGCTCGAGTGCTGGCTCAACCTCCACGACAGCAAGCACGCTATGAGACGATCGGTGCTTTCGGCTCTCGGTTCCACTGCGAGGGAGAAGGGAGGAGTGAAAACATCGAGTGTCCGACGCCTCATGGCGTGCTCGCGGGAGCGCGTGGAGTGGCGGCGTGATGGAGTAGATCGCGAAGCTTTCTTTTGCAGAGCGCGGCGACGTGATGGAGCAGAGCGTGAGGCGCACGGATGGGAGGTTGTTCGCGGCTTCAAGATGAGGATTTCGGGCGCCATGGGCATGCGCGGCTAGCGGCGGATGGGGTCGGTTTGTTCATGGACGGATGAGGCTGCTGGCGGCGGATGGGGTGGGGGTTTGTTCACGGATCCCGGATGAGTCTGCTGGCGGCGGATGAGTCGGCGGTTGCGTCGGAAGGAGTGGTAGCAGCTCGGGCTAGGAGACGGGGACCGTGATTGTTGGCGGATCAGGCGGGTAGAGGGCCGAGGCACATGGATGGACGGTCCTGATTTGATGACCATATATGGACGTTGTAGATTCATAGAAGGCAGAACAAGGAGGTGGCAGCCTACCCCTTGCAGCCTTAATATAGTAGTATAGATTACGCTGCCTCCAGCGATATACTTTAAATTTTATCCTTAAAACCTAGTTTAGAAGTCACAAAACTAGTTTTGTCGCCCTCAAACTACTCTAAAAGAATATTCTCACATTCTAAAAAAATTTCAACGCATATATCTTTAACATCTCCGTCAACGTCCTTTATATCCATTTTAAGAATTACAAATTGTAAAAAGCAACTGGCGTTTATGACACAACGATTGGACGCGTCAGCTAGCGTACCGGTATTATTTTCTATTGGTAAAAAAATGCAATGGTATTAGGCTGGTGGTAGTACGGGCGCCAGCGCGGGCGAGAAGAGACCGCTGCCGCCCGCGCGCGGGCGAGAGGCCGGCGCCGGGCGAGCGCTCGCGCCCGGCGAGAGCGGGCGGTATCGCCTCGCTCTCGCCCGCGCTGGAGCGCCCGCCCGGGCGAGAGGCGGGCGAGAGGAAGGCGAGACACTGGCGGGGCGAGAGCGCGGGGCGAGAGCGCGGTGGCGCGATCTGATTGGTCCACGTGTCGCGATCTGATTGGTCCACGTGTGCTAGCCGTTGCAACTAGCCGTTTTTAACCGTTTGGAGTCCAAAAAATCGAAAAAATTTGCAAAAAATCACAAATTTCATCCCCAATCCCTCTATATATACCCCTACCCGGGTGGAGCTCATTCCACACACCATTCCATCTCATTTTTCTCTTCCAAACTCCCCTTTCTTCACACAATGTCGGGTTGGTCCCTAGATTTGAACACCTTCACGGATCTCTTGCAGTCCGATGGGTCACCTACAACCCTTCCGTTAGATGAGTCTTCTTCACTACATCGTCGCTCCGATGTTTCAGCCTCACTCCCCCGTGCACTATTTTCGGCTGCGCGTCCACCACCATACCCTTATCCCTATCATTTGTATCAATATCCACCGTCTTCATATGGTCAACCTCCAACTTCCCAAGCCGGAATTCAAGCCTCATTCCCGGTACGTCTGTATGCCCCTCCCCCACCTGCTGCGGACGGAAGTCAAGCTTCTTTCCAGATACCTCCATACGCCCCTCCTCCATATGCTCCACCTCCGTATGGAGTACCTCCTTATGCTGACGATGCAATGGTCATGGATGCAGCAATGGCGAGGTTCGAGGGTAAAATGGGGCATCCATTTAAGCGCCATCATTGGTGGCAAGTTGTTCACCATGAGCCCAAGTGGTCAGCAAAGCATGGTCTTGGTAGTGGATCTTATTCGACTGCGAATAATAGAACCCGACTCGGAGTCTCTGGTGAATATAGTTCTGGAGGACTGAAGACACCGAGGAGGAAGTGCCCCGACCAGTGGGGCGTGATAGGGCAAAGGCGGCTGCGCCAAAGACAAAGACGAAGGGGAAAGGGAAGGAAGCCACGGGCAGCGAATCAACAAGTGAAGCATTCAAAATGAAGAACTTGTGGGGTGGATTAGTGAAGGCCAAGCTTTTGAAGCAATGGAACATCCTAAAGGGCCGATCAACCAGAGATATGGACCCAGCTGAAAGACGTAACCATGGCAGGGCCGTAAAGATGGTCGAAAAAGAACTTGGTCTGCTAGATGATGAAGAAGAGGAACCGGAAGCGGAACGTGAAGAGGAGGAAGATGAGGATAAGATCGAGGAGTCCGATTAGAGTTATGTAATTTTATTTTAATTATCATGCTATTTTATTTTAATTATTATGTACTTTGTAATTTTTAATTCAATAAAAAATATTATGTTGTGTGTTTTCTGAGCGTTGAAATAAATCCGCGTGAATTACTTAATTTTGAAATAGAAAAGCTGACGTGGCTATAGCCTGAGGCTGTAGCCTACTGCAGCCTGTGCACTGGAGCAGCAGGGGCGAGAGTGGAGGCGAGAGCTGACGTGGCAGGGGCGAGAGGAAGTCTGTGCTCTGGACTCAGCCTTATACGGCGGGAGCGGGAGCAAAAAGAAGAGACACAACCGTACACCTGTACAAAGTAGATGAGCTGCTAGATTTGGCGTCAGCTAAGTGACTGCCTCCATCAGATCCTCTAAATGATTTTGTACTTTAAAATTTAGAGTACATTATTATCCTCTACTCCCTTTAGTCCCTTTAGGAATGAAAACGGTTTCGGAATTTTTTAGTATTCCGGAAACCGATTTCGAAATTTTTCGATCAGATTCACCGGTAACGGTATTTTTCGAAAACGGAATCGATTTTCGGAATTTTTTATCGGAATCGGCGTGGTGTTTTACCGACCATTTCCTTCGGTTACCGGTTTTTATCGGAAATTACCGGATTTGTGTCTCGGAATTTTTTGGAATTTTCCAACATGTGATTTTTCGCATCACCTGTACATCTCTAGATAAGGATTACTTATTTTTATATTTTTTGGACGCCTTAAGATTTTTTTTGGGATAGATGGTGTTGGAAGGCAGTTGGGATTAACGATTTGGTCTTTTCCACACACTAGGTTTTAGGATTTTCCTGTGAGGTTGTGAAAAACTCTTTATGTGAGAAAAAATATTTCATAAGTAAGCATGCCATGTCAGCTAGATCAAGTGGATATTGTGAATTGTAAACTTTGAGTCTGTGAACTTGTGATCTTTATGAACTTGTTATACTGTGAACTTGTTATATTGTGAACTTGTGATCTTTGTAAACTTTTTATATTATAAATTTGTGATCCTTGTGAACTTGTTATATTGTGAACTTGTTATATCATGAATTGTGAACTTGTGATCTTTGTGATCTTTTGTCAACTTTGTTGTATTGTGAAGTTTGATATGTTTACCGATCATATTTTAGATTTCGACCGTTACCGGTGTATTTTTCGGACCAAACTTTCGTTTCCGATGTTTCTGAAATACCGATATCGTTTCCGTTTCCGGAGTTACCGTTTTCGATTTTGTTTCTGATAAAAAATATGAAAATGTTAATGGTTTTAGTGTTTACCGACCGTTTTTATCCCTAACTCCCTTCAACGCCATACTTTAAATGATTCTCTAAATTTAGAGTACGGTGCTGGATCTTCTATATATAAAGTTTCTCTATTCTCTCGTCTATCTATTTAAATACTTTAAACAGCTGGTTTAGCAAAAATAAAATATGTATAATACATTTGAGAATATGACAAATATGTATGTATAAAAATTAAAAATGTCTTCAATATAGGTATTTACGTGTAGAGAACGTGATTTGGAGGACGTTGTTGGAGAGGAAGGAAATATAGAGAATGAAATCTTTTAGATAAGATTGTAAAGGACACATATAAAGGACGTTGTTGAAGATATTGGTAAAAATGCGATGGCATCATACGGCGGGCGCGGGAGCAAAGAGAAGAGAGACGGGCGTACGCCTGTATCAAGTAGAGGAGCTGCTAGATTTGGTAGACAGGGGTGTCGTCCGCTATTTTACAGGAGCCTATACAGTACGTCTTTGGAGGGAGTAGGAACGAGAGCACATGCTAACTATACCATAAAGGACCATGTAACGTCTCTTGCTGGAGACATGGTCGTTGAAAGTCGCCTAGAGAGGGTGGATAGGCGAAACCTGAAATTTATAACTTAAAACACATACTACAAGTCGGGGTTAGCGTTAGAGTTAAAACTCAAGTCCGAAAGAGAGGGAAAACAAATCAACCAAGAAATAAGGCAAGTGGACACGGTGATTTGTTTTACCGAGGTTTGGTTCCAAAGAACCTAGTCCCCTTTGAGGTGGTCACAAAGACCGGGTCTCTTTCAACCCTTTCCCTCTCTCAAACGGTCACTTAGACTGAGTGAGCCTTCTCCTTAATCAAATGGGTCACTTAGACCCCGCAAGTACCACCACACACTTAGGTGTCTCTTGCTTTGATTACAAGTTGCTTGAGAACAAGAAAGAGAAAGAAAGAAGACAATTCAAGAGGCAAGAGCTCAAAAGAACACAATCACTTTCTCACAAGTCACTAAGTGTTTGAGATGTAATTAGGACTTGGAGAGGCTTTGATCTTTTGAATTGTGTCTAGGAGTGAATGCTAGAGCTCTTATAATGAATTTGATACTCAGAAATCTTGGATGCTTGGAGTTGTGGTGGTTGGGGGGTATTTATAGCCCTCAACCACCAAGAAGTCGTTGGGGAAGGCTGTTGTCGATGGGCGCATCGGACAGTCCGGTGTGCCACCGGACAGGCACTGTAGGTTGTCCGGTGTGCCGCCACGTCACCCAACCGTTAGGGTTCAGGAGCAGTCGACCGTTGGCGCAGTTGACTTCTCGTGGCACCGGACAGTCCGGTGCCACACCGGACAGCTCATGTTCATTGTCCGGTGCGCCTCTGACTCTGCGCTCTGACTCTACGCGCACTGTTCTTCACTGTTCATCTGATCTTCAGCTTTTTGCAGTCGACCGTTGCGTGATTTAGCCATTGCTCCGCTGGTGCACCGGACTGTCCGGTGAATTATAGCGGAGAGCGCCCGAAGAAACCCAAGAGTGCTAGTTGGACTCTGTACGGTCCTGGTGCACCGGACAGTCCAGTGTGCCAGACCACAGCACACTTGGTTTCTTTTGCTCCTTTGAATTGAACCTCTAACTTGAATATTTATTGGTTTGTGTTGAACTTTTATGCATCTGTAGAACATGTATTCTAGAGCAAACTAGTTAGTCCATTTGTTTATGTTGGACATTCAACCACCAAAATTAATTATGGGAAAAGGTTAACCCTATTTCCCTTTCAATCTCCCCCTTTTTGGTGATTGATGCCAACACAAATCAAAGCAAATATATAAAGTGCAGAAATGAACTAGTTTGCATATGGTAAGTGCATAGGTTACTTGGAATTAAACCAATATGAAAGTTTTATTAAATATGAATAAGAGTGAATGGATTTTTTTCTTTTATTTGACATTTTGGACCACTTTTGCACCACATGTTTTGTTTTTGCAAATCTTTTTCAAAGTCTTTTCAAAATTCTTTTGCAAATAGTCAAAGGTATATGAATAAGATTGCGAGAAGCATTTTTGAAGGTTTGAATTTTCTCACCCTATTTCAAATGCTTTTCCTTTGACTAAACAAAAGTTTCCCCTGAATGAAATTCTCCCCTTGCTTTCAAGAGGGTTTTGAATAGGTACTAATTTTAAAAACATATTTTCATAATCATAGATACTAATTGATATCACTTGAAAAACAAACATTTGTGAAAACCAATTAAATCTTCATTTTGAATTTTTTTTTGAAATGGTGGTGGTGCGGTCCTTTTGCTTTGGGCTTAATATTTTCTCCCCTTTGGCATTAATCGCCAAAAACGGAGAACGTTGGAGCCCTCCTTATGTTTTCTCCCCCAATGATAAAATAAGTATGAGTGAAGGATTGTACCAATTTTGGAGAGATGGCGGAATACCGGCAAAGTTAAAGAATACCATTGGAGTTGAGTGGAAACGTTGTCTTTGCTGAATACTCCATTTCCCTTTCAATCTAAGACTAACACAAGAAATACTCATGGAAACACATTAGTCTTAGCCTTGGCACAAGAAGAATAAGAAATATGTATATGTACCAAATGAAAGAGATATGATCAAAGGTATATAAAATAAGCTATGTGTGCAATGTTTCAATCAAAATTCCGAGAACCAAGTATATTTAGCTCATTCCTAAGTTTGCTAAAGGTTTTCTCATCTAGTGGCTTGGTAAAGATATCGGCTAACTGATCTTTGGTGCTAACATAAGCTATTTCGATATCCCCCTTTGTTGGTGATCTCTCAGAAAGTGATACCGAATGTCTATGTGCTTAGTGCGGCTGTGTTCAACAGGATTATCAGCCATGCGGATTGCACTCTCATTATCACATAGGAGAGGGACTTTGCTCAAATTATAGCCATAGTCCTTGAGGGTTTGCCTCATCCAAAATAATTGCACGCAACAATGGCCTGCGGCAATATACTCGGCTTCGACGGTAGAAAGAGCTACTGAGTTTTGTTTCTTTGCAGCCCAAGACACCAAAGATCTCCCCAGAAACTGACAAGTCCCTGATGTGCTCTTCCTATCAATTTTACACCCTGCTCAATCGGCATCGGAATATCCTATCAAATCAAATGTGGATCCCTTAGGGTACCAAAGCTCAAACCTAGGAGTGTAAACTAAATATCTCATGATTCTCTTCACGGCCCTAAGGTGAACTTCCTTAGGATTGGTCTGGAACCTCGCACACATTCATACGGAAAGCATAATATCTGATCGAGATGCACATAAATAGAGTAAAGATCCTATCATCGACCGGTATACCTTTTGATCTACGGATTTACCTCCCGTGTCGAGGTCGAGATGCCCATTGGTTCCCATGGGTGACTTGATGTGTTTGCCATCCTTCATTCCAAACTTCTTAAGTATGTCTTGAATATACTTTGTTTGGCTGATGAAGATGCCATCCTGGAGTTGCTTGATTTGAAATCCTAAGAAATATCTCAACTCCCCCATCATAGACATCTCGAATTTTTGTACCATGATCCTGCTAACTCTTCACAAGTAAACTTGTTAGTAGACCCAAATATGATATCATCAACATAAATTTGGTATATAAACAAGTCTTTTTCTACAGTTTTAGTAATGAGTGTAGGATCGACTTTGCTGACTTTGAAGCCATTAGTGATTAGAAAATCTCGCAGGCATTCATACCATGCTCTTGGGACTTGCTTGAGCCCATAAAGCGCCTTTGAGAGTTTATAGATATGGTTAGGGTACTCACTATCTTCAAAGCCAGAAGGTTGCTCAACATAGACCTCTTCCTTGATTGGTCCATTGAGGAAGACACTTTTCACGTCCATTTGATAAAGCTTAAAGCCATGGTAAGTAGAATAGGCAAGTAATATAGGAATTGACTCAAGCCTAGCTACGGGTGCATAAGTTTCATCGAAATCCAAACCTTCGACCTGTGAATAACCCTTGGCCACAAGTCGGGCTTTGTTCCTTATCACCACACCATGCTCATCTTGCTTGTTGCGGAATACCCATTTGGTACCTACAACATTTTGGTTAGGACGTGGAACTAAATGTCATACCTCATTCCTCTTGAAGTTGTTGAGCTCCTCTTGCATTGCCATCACCCAATCTGAATCTCTTAATGCATCCTCTACCCTATATGGCTCAATAGAGGAGACAAAAGAGTAATGTTCATAGAAATGAGCAACACGAGATCTAGTGGTTACCCCCTTATGAATGTCACCAAGGATGGAGTTAACAGGGTGATCTCGTTGAATTGCTTGGTGGACTCTTGGGTGTGGCGGTCTTTAACCCTGAACTTCTTGCTCATCTTCCTTATCTTGATTATTTTCTTCTCCCCTTGATCATTGACCTCTTCTTGAGGTGGCTCATCCTCTTGATCTTCATCTTCATCATTTTGAGCCTGATCCTCATCTTGGGTTGGTGGAGATGCTTGTATGGAAGATGACGGTTGATCTTGTGCTTGTGTGGGCTCTTCGGATTCCTTAGGACACACATCCCCAATGGACATGTTCCTTAGCGCAACGCATGGTGCCTCTTTATCATCTAATTCATCAAGATCAACTTCCTCCACTTAGGAGCCATTAGTCTCATCAAACACAATGTCACAAGAAACCTCAACTAATCCAGTGGATTTGTTGAAGACTCTATATGTCCTTGTGTTTGAGTCATAACCAAGTAAAAAGCCTTCTACAGCCTTAGGAGCAAATTTAGATTTTTTACCTCTTTTAACAAGAATAAAGCATTTGCTCCCAAAGACCCTAAAATATGAAACATTGGGCTTTTACCAGTGAGGAGTTCGTATGATGTCTTCTTGAGGATTCGGTGAAGATATGACCGGTTGATGGAGTAGCAAGCAGTGTTGATTGCTTCAGCCCAAAACCGGTCCGGAGTCTTGTATTCATCAAGCATGGTCCTTGCCATGTCCAGTAGAGTTCTATTCTTCCTCACCACTACACCATTTTGTTGAGGTGTGTAGGGAGAAGAAAACTCATGCTTGATGCCCTCATCCTCAAGAAATCCTTTGATTTGAGAGTTCTTGAACTCCATCCCATTGTCGCTTCTTATCGTTTTGATCCTTAATCCGAACTCATTTTGAGCCCATCTTAAGAATCCCTTTAAGGTCTCTTGGGTTTGTGATTTTTCCTGCAAAAAGAATACCCAAGTGAAGTGAGAATAATCATCCACAATTACTAGACATTACTTACTCCCGCCGATGCTTATGTAAGCAATCGAGCCGAATAGGTTCATGAGGAGTAGCTCGAGCGACATGTCTGTAGTCATGATGTTTTTGTGTGGATGTTGAGTGCCAACTTGCTTCCCTGCTTGGCATGCACTATAAACCATGTCTTTCTCAAAATGAACATTTGTCAGTCCTAAAATGTGCGCTCCCTTTAGAAGCTTCTGAAGATTCTTCATCCCAACATGAGCTAGTCGACGATGCCAGAGCCAACCCATATTAGTCTTATCAATTAAATAAGTGTCGAGTTCAGCTTTGTTATCACTAAAATCAACTAAATATAGCTAACCCTCTAACACTCCCTTAAATGCTACTGAATCATCACTTCTTCTAAAGACAGTAACACCAATATCACTAAAAAGACAGTTGTAGCCCATTTTGCATAATTGAGATACAGAAAGCAAATTGTAATCTAAAGAATTTACAAGAAAAACGTTTGTAGCAATTTTACCCAAACCTTTGACCAATCCTTGATTTCCATCCCCGAATGTGATAGTTCGTTGGGGATCTTCGTTTTTCTCGTAGGAGGAGAACATTCTTTTCTCCCCAGTCATATGGTTTGTGCATCCGCTGTCAATTATCCAACTTGAGCCCTCCGATGCATAAACCTGCAAAACAATTTAGGCCTTGTTTTTAGGTACCCAAATAGTCTTGGGTCCTTTGATGTTAGAAACAAGCACCATGGGTACCCAAACACAAGTCTTAAGACTCTTATGTTTGCCCCCAACATATTTGGCAACTATTTTGCCTGATTTGTTAGTTAGCACATATGATGCATCAAAAGTTTTAAATGAAATGTTTTGCTCATTTGATACAGTAGGAATTTTCTTTCTAGGCATTTTAACATGTGTGGTATGCCTAGAGCTAGATGCCTCATTCTTATACATAAAAGCATGGTGAGAAACGGAATGAGATTTCTTAGCATGTATTTTCCTAATTTTGTGCTCAGGATAATTAGCGGGATATAAAATATAGCCCTCATTATCCTGAACCATGGGAGCCTTGCCCTTAACAAAGTTAGGCAATCTTTTAGGGGCATTAAGCTTGACATTGCTTCCCTGTTGGAAACCAATGCCATCCTTAATGCCAGGGCGTCTCCCATTATAAAGCATGCTACGAGCAAATTTAAAATTTTCATTTTCTAGTTCATGCTCGGCAATTTTAGCATCTAGTTGAGCTATATGATCATTTTGTTGTTTAATCATGGCAAGGTGATCACTAATAGCTTCAACATGTACATCTTTACATCTAGTGTAAATGAAAACATGCTCAACAGTAGATGTAGAGGGTTTGCAAATAATTAATTCATCTATCTTAGATTTTAACATGGCATTTTCATTTCTAAGACATGAAATGGAATCATTGCAAACATTTAAATCTTTGACCTTAGAAATTAAGCTAGCATTTTCATTTCTAAGGCTAGAAATTGAATCATGACAAACATTTAATTTTTCAACCTTAGCAATTAAACTAGCATTCTCAGTTCTAAGGTTTGCAATAGAGTCAAGACAAATGCTAAGCTCCTTAGTTAAATTTTCACATTTTTCTACTTCCTGAGCATAAGCATTTTTTACTTTAACATGCTTCTTGTTTTCTTTAATAAGGAATTTCTCTTGGCTATCCAAGAGTTCTTCCTTCTCATGAATAGCTCTTATTAGTGTCGGGGACCATAATTAGGGGTACCCTCAAGACCCCTAAATCTCAGCTGGTAACCTCCATCAGCATAAAGCTGCAAAGGCCTGATGGGTGCGATTAAGTCAAGGATCGGTCCATTCAAGGGACATGATCGTGCCTCGCCCGAGCCTAGCCTCGGGCAAGGGACGCCGACCCCGGAGAACCTACGTCTCGCCCGAGGGCCCCCCTCCAGCAACGGGCACACTATCGGCTCGCCCGAGGCCCAGTCTTCACCAAGAAGCAACCTTGGCCACATCGCCACGTCGACCGACCAAATCGCAGGGGCATTTAATGCAAAGGTGGCCTGACACCTTTATCCTGACGCACGCCCTCCAGTCGACAGAGCCGAAGTGACCGCAGTCACTTCGCCGCTCTACTGACCGGTCTGACAAGAGGACAGCGCCGCTTGTGCCGCTCCGACTGCTGAGCCACCCGACAGAGTGAGGCTGACAGCAGCCAAGGCCAGCCTCGGGCGTCATAGGAAACTCCGCCTCGCCCGACCCCAGGGCTCGGACTCGGGCTCAGCCCCGGAAGACGGCGAACTCCGCTCCGCCCGACCCAGGGCTCGGACTCGGGCTCAGCCCCGGAAGACGGCGAACTCCGCTCCGCCCGACCTAGGGCTCGGACTCGGGCTCAGCCCCGGAAGACGGCGAACTCCGCTCCGCCTGACCCCAGGGCTCGGACTCGGGCTCAGCCCCGGAAGACAGCGAACTCTGCTCCGCCCGACCCCAGGGCTCGGACTCGGGCTCAACCCCGGAAGACGGCGAACTCCGCTCCGCCCGACACAGGGCTCGGACTCGGGCTCAGCCCCGGAAGACGGCGAACTCTGCTCCACCCGACCCAGGGCTCGGACTCGGGCTCAGCCCCGGAAGACGGCGAACTCCGCTCCGCCCGACCCAGGGCTCGGACTCGGGCTCAGCCCCGGAAGACGGCGAACTCCGCCTCGTCCGACCCCAGGGCTCGGACATGGGCTCAGCCCCGGAAGACGACGAACTCCGCCTCGCTCGACCCGGGGGCTCGACCTCGACCTCGGAGGAGCCTCCACCTCGCCCAGCCTAGGGCACGGACCGACCACGTCAACAGGAAGCGCCATCATTACCCTACCCTGAACTGGCTCGGGCTACGGGGAACCAGACCGGCGTCCCATCTGGCTCGCTCCACCATGCGAGTAATGATGGCGCCCCGCATGCCCTGTGACGACGGCGGCTCTCAGCCCCCTTACGGAAGCAAGAGGACGTCAGCAAGGACTCGACAGCCCCAACAACTGTCCTCCCGCCAGACTCCAGCACTCCTCCGACGGCCACGACACCACGCGAACTGGGTGCCAAGACCTCTCCGGTTGCCACGATGGCATGTACTTAGGGCGCTAGCTCTCCACCGCTAGACACGTTAGCACATTGCTACACTCCCCATTGTACACCTGGATCCTCTCCTTACGCCTATAAAAGGGAGGACCAGGGCCCTCTTACAGGGGGTTGGCCCGCGCGGAGAAGGACGGGACGGCGCTCGCGCAAGGCCGCTCGCTCCCACTCCCGCGTGGACGCTTGTATCCCCCTACTGCAAGCGCACCCGACTCAGGCGCGGGGCTAACACGAAGGCCGCGGGATCCACTCTCTCACACCTGCCTCCCTCCGACTGCTTCCTTTCCCCCCTTCGTGTTCCGCCTCGCGTCGACCCATCTGGGCTGGGGCACGCGGCGACAATTCACTCGTCGGTCTAGGGACCCCCCGGGTCTCGAAACACCGACAGTTGGCGTGCCAGGTAGGGGTCTGCTGCGTGTTGACGAATAGCTTCCCGTCAAGCTCCAGATGGGCAGTCTCCAGCAACCTTTCCGGCCCAGGACGGTGCTCCGTTTCGGGAATCTTGAGTTCATGTCCCTCGACGGCAGCTACGACACGATACTCCTTCCCCCGCCGCGTGACAGCGACAATGGCGGTCGACAACCCGCTCGCCGGCGGGGAAATCGACGACGCCTTCCCCACGTGGTGGAAGGACAATATTCGGGCTTGTCCCGTCCCCTCCCCCGCCGATGGAGGAGGAGGCGGGGCAACCAAGGCCAAGCGGGAAGCGGCACCTCATTGGCTGTCGAGCGAGTCGACGGCGTCGGCGCCCCAATGGAGGGCGCGTCGGGCATCGATCTCGCGTCTGAGACGAAGACGAGTGCCGCCTCCCCGCAACACGCCAATCTCAAGCAAACGCACGACGCCAGCACGCTCGCGAAGGACTTGCTGGGCGTCACCCTCGTACCTGAGACAACGGTGCAGTCAGTCCTAGACGCGACCTCGTCACCGCCCGTCGACCGAAAGGTACCGACCGATTCCCATCTCGCGTCTTTTGGATTCGGCCTCGACCCACCAAGCGACTCCGCTTTGGTGAGTACTCTCATAGAGGCGAGTCCAAACCCTCTGGGGTATCGTGTGCGGTCACCCTGGGACCGACTGACGGCCGACTCGACCTACGAGCCCTCGGGGTCCGAGGAAGATGGCGAGCCCGACCTCTGTTGGGATTTCTCCGGACTTGGTAACCCCAGTGCCGTGCGGGACTTCATGACCGCATGTGACTACTGCCTTTCCGACTGTTCCGACGGCAGCCGCGGCCTCGACAACGAGGACCGCGGCCCAAGTCGTGAATGTTTCCACGTCGATCTAGGGGGTCCCGGCGAAGGCAACCATCTTGGTATGCCGGAAAACGGTGATCCCCCTAGGCCCGTGCCTCGCGTTGACATCCTTCGGGAGCTAACTGTGGTCCCCGTCCCGGCAGGGGGTCCTGACCCACAGCTCGAGCAAATCCGCGAGAGGCAGGCCAGGCTCGACGAGGGAGCAGGAACGCTTGTGCCGATCCACCGGGACATCGGGCAGGAATGGGCGGTCCAACCCCCGGCCGGAGAAGCGCGTCATCTCCCCTAGGACATCCAGCACCGCATCGCCGACGACGTCAGGGTGAGGCCGCCGCCGGATTCCAGCAGAGTCGGCCAGAACCTGGCTGCAGCGGCAATACTCCTCCGCGTGATGCCGGAGCCATCAACCACCGAGGGGCGGCGTATCCAGGGAGAGCTCAAGAATCTCCTGGAGGACGCCGCGGTCCGACGGGCCGAAAGCTCTGCCTCCCGAAGGCAGGGGTTCCCCTCGGAACATCGCGCCGCGACTTCCCGATTCATGCGGGAAGCCTCGGTCCACTCCAGGCGCACGCTCAACACAGCGCCTGCGGCCCCGGGTCGCCTCGGCAACGAGCACCATCATCACAGTCGTCGGGCCCACCTCGACGACAGGGCGCACCGAAGCTACCACCCCAGGCGTGGGGGACGCTACGACAGCGGGGAGGATCGGAGCCCTTCGCCCGAACCACCCGGTCCGCAGGCTTTCAGCCGCGCCATACGACGGGCACCATTCTCGACCCGGTTCCGAACCCCGACTACTATCACAAAGTACTCGGGGGAGACGAGACCGGAACTGTGGCTCACGGACTATCGGCTGGCCTGCCAACTGGGTGGAACGGACGATGATAACCTCATCATCCGCAACCTCCCCCTGTTCCTCTCCGACACCGCTCGAGCCTGGCTGGAGCACCTGCCCTCGGGGCAGATCTCCAACTGGGACGACCTGGTCCAAGCCTTCGCCGGCAATTTCTTGGGCATGTACGTGCGCCCTGGGAACTCCTGGGATCTCCGAAGCTGCCGCCAGCAGCCGGGAGAGTCTCTCCAGGACTACATCCGGCGATTCTCGAAGCAGCGCACAGAGCTGCCCAACGTCACCGATTTAGATGTCATCGGTGCGTTCCTCGCTGGCACCACCTGCCGCGACCTGGTGAGCAAGCTGGGTCGCAAGACCCCCACCAGGGCGAGCGAGCTGATGGACATCGCCACCAAGTTCGCCTCTGGCCAGGAGGCGGTTGAGGCCATTTTCCGGAAGGACAAGCAGCCCTAGGGCCGCCCACCGGAAGATGCTCCCGAGGCGTCAACTCAGCACGGCGCCAAGAAGAAAGGCAAGAAGAAGTCGCAAGCGAAACGCGACGCTGCCGACGCGGACCTTGTCGCCGCCGTCGAGTACAAGAACCCTCGGAAACCTCCCAGAGGTGCCAACCTCTTCGACAAGATGCTCAAGGAGCCGTGCCCCTATCATCAGGGGCCCATCAAGCACAACCTTGAGGAGTGTGCCATGCTTCGACGACACTTCCACAAGGCCGGGCCACCCGTGGAGGGTGGCAAGGCCCTCGACGACGCAAAGGAGGAAGATCACAAGGCAGGAGGGTTCCCCGAGGTCCGCGATTGCTTCATGATCTACGGCGGACAAGTGGCGAACGCCTCGGCTCGGCACCGCAAGCAAGAGCGTCAGGAGGTCTGCTCGGTAATGGTGGAGGCGCCAGTCTACCTAGACTGGTCCGACAAGCCCATCACCTTCGACCAGGCCGAACATCCAGACTACGTGCCGAGCCCGGGGAGATACCCACTCGTTGTCGACCCCATCATCGGCAACGTCAGTCTCACCAAGGTCCTCATGGACGGAGGCAGCGGCCTCAACATCATCTATGCCGAGACCCTCGGGCTCCTGCGGATTGATCTGTCCTCGGTCCAGATGGGCGCTGCGCCTTTCCACGGGATCGTCCCCGGGAAGCGCGTTCAACCCCTCGGACAACTCGACCTACCCGTCTGCTTCGGGACGCCCTCCAACTTTCGAAAGGAGACCCTCACGTTCGAAGTGGTCAAGTTTCGAGGAACCTACCACGTAGTGCTGGGGAGGCCATGCTACGCCAAGTTCATGGCCGTCCCCAACTACACCTACCTCAAGCTCAAGATGTCGGGCCCCAACGGGGTCATCACCGTCGGGCCCACGTACCGACACGCGTACGAATGCGATGTGGAGTGCGTGGAGTACGCCGAGGCCCTCATCGCTGACCTGGAGAGCCTCTCTAGGGAGGCGCCCGACGTGAAGCGCCACGCCGGCAACTTCGAACCAGCGGAGACGGTCAAGTCCGTCCCTCTCGACCCCTGCAACGACGCCTCCAAGCAGATCCGGATCGGTTCCGAGCTCGACCCCAAATAGGAAGCAGTGCTCGTCGACTTTCTCCGCGCAAACGTCGACGTTTTCTCGTGGAGTCCCTCGGACATGCCCGGCATACCGAGGGAAGTCGCCGAGCACTCTCTGGATATCCGAGCTGGGGCCCGACCCGTGAAGCAACCTCTGCGCCGATTCGACGAAGGAAAGCGTAGAGCCATAGGCGAGGAGATCCACAAGCTACTGGCGGCAGGGTTCATCAAAGAGGTATTCCATCCCGAATGGCTTGCCAACCCTGTGCTTGTGAGAAAGAAAGGGGGGAAATGGCGGATGTGTGTAGACTACACTGGTCTAAACAAAGCATGTCCGAAGGTTCCCTACCCTCTGCCTCGCATCGATCAGATCGTGGATTCCACTGCTGGGTGCGAAACCCTGTCTTTTCTCGATGCCTACTCAGGGTATCACCAGATCAGGATGAAAGAGTCCGACCAGCTCGCGACTTCATTCAACACACCCTTCAGCATGTACTGCTATGTTACAATGCCGTTTGGTTTGAGGAATGCGGGGGCAACGTACCAGCGATGCATGAACCATGTGTTTGGCGAACACATCAGCCGAACGGTCGAGGTCTACGTCGATGACACATCGTAGTCAAGACGAGGAAGGCCTCTGACCTCCTTTCCGACCTTGAAGTGACATTCCGATGTCTCAAGGCGAAAGGCGTGAAGCTTAATCCCGAAAAGTGTGTCTTCGGGGTCCCCCGAGGCATGCTCTTGGGGTTCATCGTCTCCGAACGGGGCATTGAAGCCAACCCGGAGAAGATTGCAGCCATCACCAGCATGGGGCCAATCAAGGACTTGAAAGGCGTACAGAGGGTCATGGGATGTCTCGCGGCTCTGAGCCGCTTCATCTCACGCCTCGGCGAAAGAGGTCTGCCTCTGTACCGCCTCTTAAGGAAGGCCGAGTGCTTCGCTTGGACTCCCGAGGCCGAGGAAGCCCTCGAGAACCTGAAGGCGCTCCTCACGAGCGCGCCCATCTTGGTGCCCCCCGCTGCCGGAGAAGCCCTCTTGATCTACGTCGCCGCAACCACTCAGGTGGTTAGCGCCGCGATCGTGGTTGAGAGACGAGAAGAAGGGCATGCATTGCCCGTCCAGAGGCCAGTCTACTTCATCAGTGAGGTACTGTCCGAGACCAAGACCCGCTACCCACAAATCCAGAAGCTGCTGTACGCGGTGATCCTGACACGACGAAAGTTGCGACACTACTTCGAGTCTCATCCGGTGATTGTGGTGTCATCCTTCCCCCTGGGAGAGATCATCCAGTCTCGAGAGGCCTCAGGTAGAATTGCAAAGTGGGCGGTGGAGATCATGGGCGAGACGATCTCGTTCGCCCCTCGGAAGGCCATCAAGTCCCAGGTCTTGGCGGACTTCGTGGCTGAATGGGCCGACACCCAGCTCCCGACGGCTCCGATCCAATCGAAGCTCTGGACCATGTTTTTCGACGGGTTGCTGATGAAGATGGGGGCCGGCGCAGGCCTCCTCTTCGTCTCGCCCCTCAAGAAGCACCTACGCTACGTGCTACGCCTCCACTTCCCGACGTCCAACAACGTGGCTGAGTACGAGGCTCTGGTAAACGGGTTGCGAATCGCCATCGAGCTAGGGGTCCGACGCCTCGACGCTCGCGGTGACTCGCAGCTCGTCATCGACCAAGTCATGAAGAACTCCCACTGCCGCGACCCGAAGATGGAAGCCTACTGCGATGAGGTTCGGCGCCTGGAAGACAAGTTCTACGGGCTCGGATCGGAGTGGCGACAAGAAAAGTCGCCTGGAAGAAAAGTCGCATCGGAGTGGCGACAAGAAAAAGAAGATGAGGAAAGTGGTCTACTATGAGACCGACTCTTCATCGCCATCCACCTCCGACTCCGACGCGTCGTCCGTAACTTCTAAGCGCCATGAGCGCAAGAAGTTTAGTAAGATTCCCCTACACTACCCTCGCATTTCCAAACATACTCTATTACTTTCCGTTCCATTAGGCAAACCACCGGTTCTTAACGGTGAAGATTATAACATGTGGAGTGATAAAAATGAGGCATCACCTAACCTCACTCCACACTAGTATTTGGAACGTTGTTGAGTTTGGTGTACAGGTACCATCCATAGGGGATGAGGACTATGATTCGGACGAAGTGGCCCAAATCCAACACTTCAACTCCCAAGCCACTACTATACTCCTCGCCTCTCTAAGTCGAGAGGAGTATAATAAGGTGCAAGGGTTGAAGAGCGCAAAGGAAATTTGGGACGTGCTCAAGACCGCGCACGAAGGAGATGGGGTGACCAAGATCACCAAGCGGGAGACGATCGAGGGGGAGCTCGGTCGCTTCATGCTTCACCAAGGGGAGGATCCACAAGCCATGTACAACCGGCTAAAGACCTTGGTGAACCAAGTGCGCAACCTCGGGAGCACCAAGTGGGACGACCACGAGATGGTCAAGGTTATTCTAAGATCCCTCATTTTTCTTAACCCCACACAAGTTCAATTAATTCGAGGTGATCCTAGATACACGCTAATGTCTCCCGAGGAAGTGATAGGCAAATTTGTGAGCTTTGAACTAATGATCAAAGGCTCCAAAAAGATCATCGAGCAAGGCGCATCCTCCTCCGTGCCCGAAGCACAACCCGTTGCATTCAAAGCAACGGAGGAGAAGAAAGAAGATTCTACTCCAAGTAGAATCCCCATCGATGCCTCCAAGCTCGACAACGAGGAAATGGCGCTCATCATCAAGAGCTTTCGCCAAATCCTCAAGCAAAGGAGGGGGAAGGATTACAAGCCCCGCTCCAAGAAGGTTTGCTACAAATGTGGTAAGCCTGGTCACTTTATTGCAAAATGTCCTATTTCTAGTGACAGAGAAAGGGGCAACGACAAGAAGGGGAGAAGAAAGGAAAAGAAGATGTACCACAAGAAGAAGGGCGGCGATGCCCATGTGTGCCGCGAGTGGGACTCCAACGAGAGCTCCACCGACTCCTCCTCCGACGAGGACGCCGCCAACATCACCATCAACAAGGGACTCCTCTTCCCCAACGTCGGCCACAAGTGCCTCATGGCAAAGGACGGCAAAAAGAAGAAGGTTAAATCTAAATCCTCCACTAAATATGCAACCTCTAGTGATGAAAATAATTCTAGTGATGAGGAGGAAAACTTGCTTACCCTTTTTGCCGATCTTAACATGCAACAAAAGAAAAAATTGAATGAATTAATTAGTGCTATTCATGAGAAGGATGAACTCTTGGACACCCAAGAGGACTTCCTAATTAAGGAAAACAAAAAGCATGTTAAGGTTAAAAATGCTTATGCCCTCAAGTAGAAAAATGTGAAAAATTATCTAGTGAGCTAAGCACTTGCCATGATTTGATTGCCAACCTTAGGAATGAGAATGCTAGATTAATTGCTAAGGTTGATTCAAATGTATGTGATGATTCATATGCCAATCTTAGAAATGATCATGCTATTTCTATTGCTAAGATTGAAAAATTAAATGTCTCTCTTGCTAGCCTTAGAAATGAAAATGAAAAACTAATTGCTAAGGCTAATGAATTAAATGTTTGCAATGCTTCCATTTCCAATCTTAGAGATGAAAATGCCATATTACATGCTAAGATTGTTGAATTAAATTCTTGCAAACCCTCTACATCTACCGTTGAGCATGTTTCTATTTGCACTAGATATAGAGATGTTAACATTGATGCTATTCATGATCACATGGCTTTAATTGAACAACAAAATGATCATATAGCAAAATTAGATGCTAAAGTTGCCGAGCATGAGCTAGATAATGAAAAATTTAAATTTGCTCGTAGTATGCTTTATAGTGGGAGACGCCCTGGCATCAAGGATGGCATTGGCTTCCAAAAGGGAGACAATGTCAAACTTAATGCCCCTCCTAAAAGATTATCTAACTTTGTTAAGGGCAAGGCTCCCATACCTCAGGATAACGAGGGTTACATTTTGTACCCTGCCGGTTATCCCGAGCATAAGATTAGGAGAATTCATTCTAGGAAGTCTCACTCTGGCCCTAATCATGCTTTTATGTATAAGAGTGAGACATCTAGTTGAAAGGGAAATGTGCCCTTGGGCCATTTCTAAGTATTTTGGTGGTTTAGTGTCCAACACAAGTGCCTAATTGTAAAAAGGTGGACAAAGTACAAATCAAGGATAAAGGTATGTTTCTCAGACTTAGTACATTGTTTTATGGACTAATGTATTGTGTCTAAGTGCTGGAAACAGAAAAAATCGAGTTGGAGAAGAGATGGCTCGAGCAGCCAAAGTCTGCTCAGTCTGGGTGCACCGGACTGTCCGGTGGTGCACCGGACAGTGTCCGGTGCGCCAGGCTGGCTCGAGGGAAAAGGCTGCTCTCGGGACTTCGACGGCGGTGTACGGCTATAATTCACTGGACTGTCCGGTGGTGCACCGGACTGTCCGGTGGTGCACCGGACTGTCCGGTGGGCCGTTCACAGGCGAACTTGTCGCTCTCGGGAATTCATCGTCGACGTACGGCTATAATTCACCGGACTGTCCGGTGTGCACCGGACTGTCCGGTGAGCCAACGGTCGGCAGGGCCAACGGTCGGCCGCGCGATCTGTGCGGGACACGTGGCCGAGCCAACAGCTAGAAGGGGGCACCGGTCTGTCCGGTGTGCACCGGACATGTCCGGTGCGCCAACGGCTCTCTGGCTGCCAACGGTCGACTGTGCTATTTATGGAAGAAAATCGGGCACCGGACAGTGTCCGGTGTGCACCGGACTGTCCGGTGCGCCAGTCGACAGAAGGCAAGATCAGCCTTCCTAGATTGCTCTCAACGGCTCCTAGCTGCCTTGGGGCTATAAAAGGGACCCCTAGGCGCATGGAGGAGAACACCAAGCATCTCCTAAGCATTCCTAAGCACCAAGACATCGATTCCGCGCCTTTGATTCTTTGCGATAGCGATTAGAGCTCTAGTTGAGTGGTGAACTCATTGAGTTGTGTTGTGAGCTCTCGTTGCGACTTGTGTGTGTGGTGTTGCTGTGATTTCTTGTCTTGAGTGCGTTGCTAATCGCTCCCTTGCTCCGTGCTTCTTGTGAATTTCAAGTGTAAGGGCGAGAGGCTCCAAGTTGTGGAGATTCCTCGCAAACGGGATTGAGAAAAAGTAAGCAAAACACCGTGGTATTCAAGTGGGTCTTTGGACCGCTTGAGAGGGGTTGATTGCAACCCTCGTCCGTTGGGACGCCACAACATGGAGTAGGCAAGCGTTGGTCTTGGCCGAACCACAGGATAACCACCGTGCCATCTCTGTGATTGATCTTGTTGGTTATTGTGTTTTGTTGAGATTCCTCTCTAGCCACTTGGCAATTATTGTGCTAACGATTAACCAAGTGTTGTGGCTTAAGTTTTAAAGTTTCACAGGATCACCTATTCACCCCCCCTCTAGGTGCTCTCAATTGGTATCAGAGCCGTTCTCTTCACAAAGGGACTAACCGCCCGAAGAGATGGATCCTAAGGGGAAGGGAATCGTGATCAACGATAAAGAGAAGGAATCCTTCATCAACGAACCGAAGGACGACAAGCCTACCGACTCCGGCTCGGGCCATAGACGGAAGGAAGGGAAGAAGAAGAAGACGAGGCGCATCAAGGAGATCGTCTATTACGACGACAGCGATGAGTCTACTTCTTCCCAAAAGGACGACGACCACAACGACTACGAGAGAAGGAAACCGGTTAATTCGAACTTTTCTTTTGACTACTCTCGTATTCCGCAAAGTTCAAATTCACATTTGCTCTCCATTCCACTTGGCAAGCCCCCACACTTTGATGGGGAGGACTACGGATTTTGGAGCCACAAAATGCGTAGTCACCTATTCTCTCTCCATCCTAGTATATGGGAGATTGTAGAGAGTGGAATGCACTTTGATAGTTCGGATAGTCCCATGTTCATTAATGAGCAAATCCATAAGAATGCACAAGCTACTACTGTTCTTCTAGCTTCACTGTGCAGGGATGAATATCACAAAGTGAGCGGCTTGGATAACGCCAAGCAGATCTGGGACACCCTCAAGATTTCTCATGAGGGGAACGACGTCACCTTGCTCACCAAAATGGAGTTGGTGGAGGGCGAGCTTGGACGGTTCGTGATGATAAGGGGCGAGGAGCCAACTCAAACATACAACCGGCTCAAGACTCTTATCAACAAAATAAGGAGCTACGGAAGCACGCGATGGACGGACCACGACGTCGTCCGACTGATGCTAAGGTCCTTTACCGTTCTTGATCCTCATTTGGTGAATAATATTCGTGAGAATCCCAGGTACACCAAAATGTCGCCCGAAGAAGTCCTAGGAAAATTCGTCAGCGGGCGAATGATGATCAAGGAGGTGAGGTACGTGGACGACGCTTTGAATGGTCCGATCAACGAGCCGCAACCCCTTGCTCTCAAGGCAACAAGAAGCAAGGAGGTGCTACCTAGCAAGGTGGCACAAATTGAGGCGGCCGGACTTAATGATGAAGAGATGGCCCTCATCATCAAAAGATTCAAGACGGCGCTTAAGGGTCGCAAGGGACAGCCAAGCAAGACCAAAGCCAAGGGGAAGCGCTCATGCTTCAAATGCGGTAAGCTTGGTCATTTTATTGCTAACTGTCCCGACAATGATAGTGATCAGGATCAAGGGAACAAGAGGGAGAAGAAGAAAAATTATAAGAAGGCAAAGGGTGAGGCACATCTTGGCAAGGAGTGGGATTCAGATTGCTCCTCGTCCGACTCCGACAATGAAGGACTCGCCACCACCGCCTTCAACAAGTCATCCCTCTTCCCCAACGAGCGTCACACATGCCTCATGGCAAGGGAGAAGAAGGTATGTACTCGAGACTCTACTTATGCTTCTTCAAGTGAAGACGAATCTAGTGATGAGGAAATAGATTACTCTAGCTTGTTCAAGGGATTGGATAGAAATAAAATTGATAAAATCAATGAATTGATTGATGCCTTGAATGAAAAGGATAGGCTTTTAGAAAAGCAAGAGGATTTGTTGTATGATGAACATGACAAATTTGTAGAGGCACAAAAATCCTATGCTTTAGAAGTTAAAAGAAATGAAATGCTTTCTTATGAACTATCTACGTGTCATGAAACCATTTCTACTTTACAAAGTGTTAACAATAATTTAAATGCTAAATTAGAAGTAGCAAATAAATCTCATTCTTGTGTAGAACATGTTATGATTTGCACTAGGTGTAAGGATTTTGATATTGATGCCTGTAATGGACACCTAGTTTCAATTTCGAAATTAAATGATGAAGTAGCTAGTCTTAATGCCCAACTTAAGACTAGCAAAAGTGATTTCGATAAGCTAAAATTTGCAAGTGATGCCTACACGATTGGTAGACACCCCTCAATTAAGGATGGACTTGGCTTCAAGAGGGAAGCCAAGGACTTAACAAGCCATAAGGCTCCCATCTCCGCCAAGGAGAAAGGGAAGGCTCCTATGGCAAGTAGTACTAAAAAGAACCATGCTTTTATGTACAATGATAGAAGACAGTCTCATAGGAATTGTAATGCTTTTGACTCGCATGCCTATGACTCTTATGCTATGTTTGCCCCCAGCTCTTCCTATATGCATGGTAGAAATATGCCCAGGAAAAATATTCATCATGTGCCTAGGAAAAATATTCATCATGCTCCTAGGAAAGTTATGAATGGACCCTCTACAATTTATCATGCTTTAAATGCTTCCTTTGCTATTTGTAGAAAGGATAGGAAGATAGTTGCTAGGAAATTAGGGGCAAAATGCAAGAGCGATAAAACTTGCATTTGGGTCCCTAAGACAGTTTTGACTAACCTTGTAGGACCCAACAAGAGTTGGGTACCTAAGACCCAAGCCTAAATTTGCCTTGCAGGTTTATGCATCCGGGGGCTCAAACTGGATTATCGACAGCGGATGCACAAACCATATGACGGGGGAGAAGAAGATGTTCACCTCCTACGTCAAGAATAAGGATTCCCAAGATTCAATCATATTCGGTGATGGGAACCAAGGCAAGGTGAAAGGTTTAGGCAAGATTGCAATATCTAATGAGCACTCTATCTCTAATGTGTTTTTAGTTGAGTCTCTTGGTTATAATTTACTATCTGTCAGTCAATTATGTTATATGGGATATAATTGTCTATTTACAAATGTAGATGTGTCTGTCTTTAGAAGATGTGATGGTTCACTAGCTTTTAAGGGTGTACTAGACGGCAAACTTTACTTAGTTGATTTTGCAAAAGAAGAGGCCGGTCTAGATGCATGCTTAATGGCTAAGACTTGCATGGGCTGGTTGTGGCATCGCCGCTTAGCACATGTGGGGATGAAGAACCTCCACAAGCTTCTAAAGGGAGAACACGTGATAGGTCTAACCAATGTACATTTCGAAAAAGATAGACCTTGTGTAGCTTGTCAAGCAGGTAAACAGGTGGGAGGAGCACATCACAGCAAGAATGTGATGACGACTTCAAGACCTCTGGAGCTGCTGCATATGGACCTCTTCGGACCCGTCGCCTATCTGAGCATAGGAGGAAGTAAGTATGGTCTAGTTATTGTTGATGACTTTTCCCGCTTCACTTGGGTGTTCTTTTTGCAGGATAAGTCTGAAACCCAAGGGACCCTCAAGCGCTTCCTCAGGAGAGCTCAAAATGAGTTTGAGCTTAAGGTGAAGAAGATAAGGAGCGACAATGGATCCGAATTCAAGAATCTTCAAGTGGAGGAGTTCCTTGAGGAGGAGGGGATCAAGCACGAGTTCTCCGCTCCCTACACACCTCAGCAAAATGGTGTGGTAGAGAGGAAGAACAAGACACTCATTGATATGGCGAGGACTATGCTTGGAGAGTTCAAGACCCCCGAGTGCTTTTGGTCGGAAGCCGTGGACACGGCTTGCCACGCCATCAACAGGGTCTACCTTCACCGCCTCCTCAAGAAGACTTCATATGAGCTGCTAACCGGTAACAAACCCAATGTATCGTACTTTCGTGTATTTGGGAGTAAATGCTACATTCTAGTGAAGAAGGGTAGGAATTCCAAATTTGCTCTCAAAGCTGTAGAAGGGTTTCTATTAGGTTATGATTCAAATACAAAGGCGTATAGGGTCTTCAACAAATCATCGGGTTTGGTTGAAGTCTCTAGCGACGTTGTATTTGATGAGACTAATGGCTCTCCAAGAGAGCAAGTTGTTGATCTTGATGATGTAGATGAAGAAGACGTTCCAACGGCCGCAATACGCACCATGGCGATTGGAGATGTACGGCCTTAGGAACATTTGGAGCAAGATCAACCGTCTTCCTCAACTATGGTGCATCCCCCAACCCAAGATGACGAACAGGTACCTCAAGTGGAGGCGCATGATCAAGGGGGAGCACAGGATGTTCAAGTTGAAGAGGAAGAAGCACCTCAGGCACCTCCAACCCAAGTTCGAGCGACGATTCAAAGGGATCATCCCGTCGACCAGATTTTGGGTGATATTAGCAAGGGAGTAACTACTCGTTCAAGATTAGTTAATTTTTGTGAGCATTACTCTTTTGTCTCTTCTATTGAGCCTTTCAGGGTAGAAGAGGCCTTGCTAGATCTGGACTGGGTATTGGCCATGCAGGAGGAACTCAACAACTTCAAGCGCAATGAAGTTTGGACACTGGTGCCTCGTCCCAAGCAAAATGTTGTGGGAACCAAGTGGGTGTTCCGCAACAAACAGGACGAGCACGGGGTGGTGACAAGGAACAAGGCTCGACTTGTGGCAAAAGGTTATGCCCAAGTCGCAGGTTTGGACTTTGAGGAGACATTCGCTCCTGTGGCTAGTCTAGAATCAATTCGTATTTTGCTAGCATATGCCGCTCACCATTCTTTCAGGTTGTACCAAATGGATGTGAAGAGCGCTTTCCTCAACGGGCCGATCAAAGAAGAGGTGTACGTGGAGCAACCCCCTGGCTTCGAGGATGAACGGTACCCCGACCACGTGTGTAAGCTCTCTAAGGCGCTCTATGGACTTAAGCAAGCCCCAAGAGCATGGTATGAATGCCTTAGAGACTTTTTAATTGCTAATGCTTTCAAGGTTGGGAAAGCCGATCCAACTCTTTTTACTAAGACTTGCGATGGTGATCATTTTGTGTGCCAAATTTATGTCGATGACATAATATTTGGTTCTACTAATCAAAAGTCTTGTGAAGAGTTTAGCAGGGTTATGACGCAAAAATTCGAGATGTCGATGATGGGCGAGTTGAACTACTTCCTTGGGTTCCAAGTGAAGCAACTCAAGGACGGCACTTTCATCTCCCAAACGAAGTACATGCAAGACTTGCTAAAGCGGTTTGGGATGAAGGACGCCAAGCCCGCCAAGACGCCGATGGGAACCGACGGACACACCGACCTCAACAAAGGTGGTAAGTCCGTTGATCAAAAAGCATACCGGTCCATGATAGGTTCTTTGCTTTATTTATGTGCTAGTAGACCAGATATTATGCTTAGCGTATGCATGTGTGCTAGATTTCAATCCGATCCTAAGGAGTGTCACTTAGTGGCCGTGAAGCGAATTCTTCGATATTTAGTCGCTACGCCTTGCTTCGGGATCTGGTATCCAAAGGGGTCTAACTTTGACTTGATTGGGTACTCAGATTCCGACTATGCTGGATGTAAGGTCGATAGGAAGAGTACATCGGGGACGTGCCAATTCTTAGGAAGGTCCCTGGTGTCATGGAATTCTAAGAAACAAACCTCCGTTGCCCTATCCACCGCTGAGGCCGAGTACGTTGCCGCAGGACAGTGTTGTGCGCAACTACTTTGGATGAGGCAAACCCTCCGGGACTTTGGCTACAATCTGAGCAAAGTCCCACTCCTATGTGATAATGAGAGTGCTATCCGAATAGCGGAAAATCCTGTTGAGCATAGCCGCACAAAGCACATTGACATCCGGCATCACTTTTTGAGAGACCACCAGCAAAAGGGAGATATCGAAGTGTTTCATGTTAGCACCGAGAACCAGCTAGCCGATATCTTTACCAAGCCTCTAATGAGAAGACCTTTTGCAGGCTGCGTAGTGAGCTCAATATCTTAGATTCGCGGAACTTGGATTGAATTGTAGCATACATGTGTTTATGCCTTTGATCATGTTCATTCTACATTTTGTTGCTTATTGTGGTGCTCAAGTTGTACAAACACTCCCTGGACCTCACAAGTCCTTTTTGCAAGTGATGCACATATTTAGGGGGAGCTATGCTACAACTTGACCCTTTGAGACTAACCATGTACTTGAGTTTGGCTGTTTTAGTCTCAAAGGAGGATTGAAAGGGAAAAGGTGGACTTGGACCATGCAAGACTTCCACTGCACTCCGATGAAAAGAGTAACTTTTCCAAGTTCATCTTTATACTCTTATTGCCTATGTGTTCTTATTTGAAGATTTTGGTGAGGCAATGGGGTTAAGGGGCCAAGATTGATCCCGTTTTGGTGCTTGATGCCAAAGGGGGAGAAAATAAAGGCCAAAGCGATAAATGGATCAGCTACCACTTGAGAGATTTTGAAAATAGTAGGATAGAGCTTTTGGTTTGTCAAAACTCTTTTGTTGTCTCTCTTGTCAAAAGTTGGCTTCTTGTGGGGAGAAATGTTGATTATGGGAAAAGGGGGAGTTTTTGAAATCTTGAATCAATTTCTCTTGGAATGACTCTCTTTATGTCTTAACATGTGTGTTTGACTTAGAGATAGAAATTTGAATTTGATTTGCAAAAACAAACCAAGTGGTGGCAAAGAGTGATCCATATATGTCAAATTTGAATCAAAATAATTTGAGTTCTTATTTGAAGTGATTTTGTACTTGTTCTACTTGCTTTATGTTGTGTTGGCATAAATCACCAAAAAGGGGGAGATTGAAAGGGAAATGTGCCCTTGGGCCATTTCTAAGTATTTTGGTGGTTTAGTGTCCAACACAAGTGCCTAATTGTAAAAAGGTGGACAAAGTACAAATCAAGGATAAAGGTATGTTTCTCAGACTTAGTACATTGTTTTATGGACTAATGTATTGTGTCTAAGTGCTGGAAACAGAAAAAATCGAGTTGGAGAAGAGATGGCTCGAGCAGCCAAAGTCTGCTCAGTCTGGGTGCACCGGACTGTCCGGTGGTGCACCGGACAGTGTCCGGTGCGCCAGGCTGGCTCGAGGGAAAAGGCTGCTCTCGGGACTTCGACGGCGGTGTACGGCTATAATTCACCGGACTGTCCGGTGGTGCACCGGACTGTCCGGTGGGCCGTTCACAGGCGAACTCGTCGCTCTCGGGAATTCATCGTCGACGTACGGCTATAATTCACCGGACTGTCCGGTGTGCACCGGACTGTCCGGTGAGCCAACGGTCGGCCGCACGATCTGCGCGGGACACGTGGCCGAGCCAACGGCTAGAAGGGGGCACCGGTCTGTCCGGTGTGCACCGGACATGTCCGGTGTGCCAACGGCTCTCTGGCTGCCAACGGTCGACTGTGCTATTTATGGAAGAAAATCGGGCACCGGACTGTGTCCGGTGTGCACCGTACTGTCCGGTGCGCCAGTCGACAGAAGGCAAGATCAGCCTTCCTAGATTGCTCTCAACGGCTCCTAGCTGCCTTGGGGCTATAAAAGGGACCCCTAGGCGCATGGAGGAGAACACCAAGCATCTCCTAAGCATTCCTAAGCACCAAGACATCGATTCCGCGCCTTTGATTCTTTGCGATAGCGATTAGAGCTCTAGTTGAGTGGTGAACTCATTGAGTTGTGTTGTGAGCTCTCGTTGCGACTTGTGTGCGTGGTGTTGCTGTGATTTCTTGTCTTGAGTGCGTTGCTAATCCCTCCCTTGCTCTGTGCTTCTTGTGAATTTCAAGTGTAAGGGCGAGAGGCTCCAAGTTGTGGAGATTCCTCGCAAACGGGATTGAGAAAAAGTAAGCAAAACACCGTGGTATTCAAGTGGGTCTTTGGACCGCTTGAGAGGGGTTGATTGCAACCCTCGTCCGTTGGGACGCCACAACGTGGAGTAGGCAAGCGTTGGTCTTGGCCGAACCACGGGATAACCACCGTGCCATCTCTGTGATTGATCTTGTTGGTTATTGTGTTTTGTTGAGATTCCTCTCTAGCCACTTGGCAATTATTGTGCTAACGATTAACCAAGTGTTGTGGCTTAAGTTTTAAAGTTTCACAGGATCACCTATTCACCCCCCCTCTAGGTGCTCTCACTAGTTCTAGGCAATCAACCCATGCTAAATTGCCTAAGAACAAAACTCCTAAAGCATCAAATAATCATAATGTTTCATTTAGAACTTTTGATGCTTCCTATGAGCTTACTAACAAATCTGGCAAGGTAGTTGCCAAATATGTTGGGGGCAAACACAAGGGATCAAAAACTTATGTTTGGGTACCCAAAGTTCTTGTATCTAATGTCAAAGGACCCAAAACTGTTTGGGTACCTAAAATCAAGAACTAAATTTGTTTTGTAGGTTTATGCATCTGGGGGCTCAAGTTGGATCATCGATAGCGGGTGCACAAACCACATGACAGGAGAGAAAAAGATGTTCTCCTCCTATGAGAAAAACCAAGATCCTCAACGAGCTATCACATTCGGGGATGGAAATCAGGGTTTGGTCAAAGGATTGAGTAAAATTGCTATATCACCTGACCATTCTATTTCCAATGTTTTTCTTGTAGAATCTTTAGATTACAACTTACTTTCTATTTCCCAATTATGTAAAATGGGCTACAATTGTCTTTTTACGGATACAGGTGTCACTGTCTTTACAAGAAGTGATGATTCAATAGCTTTTAAGGGAGTATTAGAGGGTCAGCTATACTTAGTTGATTTCAATAGAGCTGAACTCGATACTTGCTTAATCGCTAAGACTAACATGGGTTGGCTCTGGCATCGCCGACTAGCCCATGTTGGGATGAAGAATCTTCACAAGCTTATAAAGGGAGAGCACATTTTGGGACTAACAAATGTGCATTTTGAGAAAGATAGGATTTGTAGCGCATGCCAAGCAGGGAAGCAAGTTGGCATTCATCATCCACATAAGAACATCTTGGCGACTGAGAAGGCCTCTCGAGCTCCTCCACATGGACCTATTCGGCCCGATCGCTTACATAAGCATCGGCGGGAGTAAGTACTGTCTAGTTATTGTGGATGACTATTCTCGCTTCACTTGGGTATTCTTTTTATAGGAAAAATCTCAAACCCAAGAGACCTTAAAAGGATTCTTGAGACGGGCTGAAAATGAGTTCGGCTTAAGGATCAAGAAAATTAGAAGCGACAATGGGACGGAGTTCAAGAACTCACAAATAGAAGGTTTTCTTGAGGAAGGGATCAAGCATGAGTTCTCTTCTCCCTACACGCCACAACAAAATGGTGTAGTGGAGAGGAAGAATAGAACTCTATTGGACATGGCAAGGACCATGCTTGATGAGTACAAGACTTCGGTTTTGGGCCAAAGCGGTCAACACCGCTTGCTACACCATCAACCGGTTGTATCTACACCGAATCCTCAAAAAGACATCCTACGAACTCCTCACCGGTAAAAAGCCAAATGTTTCATATTTTAGAGTCTTTGGTAGCAAATGTTTTATTCTTGTTAAAAGAGGTAGAAAATCCAAATTTGCTCCTAAGGCTGTAGAAGGCTTTTTACTAGGGTATGATTCAAAAACAAGGGCATATAGAGTCTTTAACAAGTCCACTGGACTAGTTGAAGTTTCTTGTGACATTGTGTTTGATGAGACTAACGGCTCTCAAGTAGAGCAAGTTGATCTTGATGAATTAGATGATGAAGAGGCTCCATGCGTCGCGCTAAGGAACATGTCCATTGGGGATGTGTGTCCTAAGGAATCTGAAGAGCCCATTCAAGCACAAGATCAACCATCCTCCTCCATGCAAGCATCTCCACTAACTCAAGATGAGGATGAGGCTCAAGATGATGAAGAAGAAGATCAAGAAGAAGAGCCACCTCAAGAAGACGGCAATAATCAAGGGGGAGATGCAATTGATCAAGACAAGGAGGATGAGCAAGTTCCAAGGCCGCCACACCCAAGAGTCCACCAAGCAATCCAACGAGATCACCCCGTGAACACCATCCTCGGCGACATTCATAAGGGGGTAACTACTCAATCTCGTGTTGCTCATTTTTGTGAACATTACTCTTTTGTTTCCTCTATTGAGCCACATAGGGTAGAGGAAGCACTTCAAGATTCGGATTGGGTGATGGCGATGCAAGAGGAGCTCAACAACTTCACGAGGAATGAGGTATGGCACTTAGTTCCACGTCCTAACCAAAATGTTGTAGGAACCAAGTGGGTCTTCCGCAACAAGCAAGATGAGCATGGTGTGGTGACAAGGAACAAAGCCGGACTTGTGGCCAAGGGATATTCACAAGTTGAAGGTTTGGATTTCGGAGAAACCTATGCACCCATAGCTAGGCTTGAATCAATTCGCATTTTACTTGCCTATGCTACTTACCATGGCTTTAAGCTTTATCAAATGGACGTGAAAAGTGCCTTCCTCAATGGACCTATCAAGGAAGATGTCTATGTTGAGCAACCTCCTGGCTTTGAAGACAGTGAGTATCCTAACCATGTTTATAGACTCTCTAAGGTGCTTTATGGGCTCAAGCAAGCCCTAGAGCATGGTATGAATGCCTAAGATATTTTCTTATTGCTAATGGCTTCAAAGTCGGAAAAGCCGATCCTACACTCTTTACTAAAACACTTGCAAATGATTTGTTTGTATGCCAAATTTATGTTGATGATATCATATTTGGGGTCTACTAACGAATCTACTTGTGAAGAGTTTAGTAGGATCATGACACAAAAATTCGAGATGTCTATGATGGGGGAGTTAAAGTATTTCTTAGGATTTCAAGTGAAGCAACTCCAAGAGGGCACCTTCATTAGCCAAACGAAGTACATTCAAGACATTCTAACCAAGTTTGGGATGAAGGATGCCAAGCCCATCAAGACACCCATGGGAACTAATGGGCATCTCGACCTCGACACGGGAGGTAAATCCGTCGATCAAAAGGTATACCAGTCGATGATAGGTTCCTTACTCTATTTATGTGCTTCACGACCGGATATTATGCTTTCCGTATGCATATGTGCAAGATTCCAAGCCGATCCTAAGGAAGTTCACCTTAGGGCCGTAAAACGAATCTTGAGATATTTAGTTTATACTCCTAAGTTTGGCCTTTGGTACCCCAGGGGATCCACATTTGATTTAATTGGTTATTCCGATGCTGATTGGGCAGGGTGCAAAATTAATAGAAAGAGCACATCCGGGACTTGCCAGTTCTTGGGAAGATCTCTGGTGTCTTGGGCTTCAAAGAAGCAAAATTTTGTCGCTCTTTCTACCGCCGAAGCCGAGTATATTGCCGCAGGCCATTGTTGCGCGCAATTGCTTTGGATGAGGCAAACCCTTAGGGACTATGGTTACAAATTAACCAAAGTTCCTCTTCTATGTGATAATGAGAGTGCAATCCGCATGGCGGATAATCCCGTTGAGCATAGCCGCACTAAACACATAGCCATTCGGTATCATTTTCTAAGGGATCACCAACAAAAGGGGGATGTCGAGATTCATATGTTAGCACCAAAGAACAATTAGCCGATATCTTTACCAAGCCATTGGATGAACAAACCTTTACCAAACATAGGCATGAGCTAAATATTCTTGATTCTAGGAATTTTGAATGATATTTTGCACACATAGCTCATATATATACCTTTGATCATCTCGTTCATGTGCTATGACTAATGTGTTCCTTCAAGTCCATTTCATGCTAAGTCATAGATTGAAAGGGAAAAGGAGTCTTCGGCGAAGACAAGGCTTCCACTCCACTCCATCGAATCATTCATCCTTCGCCGTCGCTTTGCTCCACTCTCCAACTTTGGTATAATCCTCACTCATATATTATTTACCATAGGAGGAGAAGGTAGTTACAAGGGCTTATACTTCACTCAAGCATCCATTTTTGGTGATTCATGCCAAAGGGGGAGAGAGTATTAGCCCAAAGCAAAAGGACCGCACCACCACCAATTTTAAAAATGTAGTCTTTCACCTTGAGTTAAGAAAAGAATTTTTCAATTGGTATCTTATTTTTGATATAATTTCAAATTGGTATACCCTCTTCAAAATTGATATCTAAAACCCTCTTGAACACTAAGAGGAAGATTTCATTAAGGGGGAGTTTTGTTTAGTCAAAGGAAAAGTATTTTGAAACAGGGGGAAAAAATTTCAAATCTTTGAAAATGCTTCTCAAAAATCTTATTCATTTACCTTTGACTATTTGGAAAATGACTTTGAAAAGATTTCACAAAAATTTGCAAAAAACACAATTTGTGGTGCAAGCGTGGTCCAAAATGTTAAATATAAAAGAAAAGCTATCCATGCATATCTAGTAGAAATTGTTATTGGTTTCATTCCAAGCAACCTTTGCACTTACATTATGCAAACTAGTTCAATTCTGCACTTCTATATTTGCTTTGGTTTGTGTTGGCATCAATCACCAAAAAGGGGGAGATTGAAAGGGAAATAGGCTTACACCTTTTCCTAATTGATTTTGGTGGTTGAATTGCCCAACACAAATAATTAGACTAACTAGTTTGCTCTAGATTATAAGTGTTACAGGTGCCAAAGGTTCACAATAAACCAATACAAGTCAAAAGGAAGGGTTCAAACAAAGGGAGCAAAAGATAACCGAAGGCAGCCCTGGTCTGGCGCACCGGACTGTCCGGTGTGCCACTGGACAGTGTTCGGTGCACCACCGGACAGTGTCCGGTGCACCAGGGAACTTCAACTCCGAATTCGTCAGTCTCGGGAATTTCGGGAGCCACTCCGCTAAAATTCACCGGACTGTCCGGTGCTACACCGGACTGTCCGGTGTGCCAGCGGAGCAACGGCTACTTCACGCCAACGGTCGTCTGCAAACCGCATTTAATGCGCTACAGTGCGCGCCAGAGTCAGAGCAGTGCCAGAAGGCGCACCGGACAGTCTACAGGACCTGTCCGGTGCACCACCGGACTATCCAGTGGCCCAGAAGACAGAAGCTCCAACGGTCGAACCATAACGGTCGGGTGACGTGGCTGGCGCACCGGACAGTGTCCGGTGGCGCACCGGACTGTCCGGTGCGCCATGCGACAGACAGCCTCCCAACGGCTACTTTTGGTGGTTGGGCTATAAATACCCCCAACCACCCACTATTCATTGTATCCAAGTTTTCCACCTTCCAACACATAACAAGAGCTATAGCATTCAATACAAGACACAACCAAAGAGATCAAATCCTCTCCCAAGTCCAGAATCACTCCAAATCAAATAATGACTAGAGAGTGACATTTGTGTTCATTTGAGCTCTTGCGCTTGGATTGCTTCTTTTCTTTCTCATTCTTTCTTGTGAGCAACTCAATTGTAACCGAGGCAAGAGACACCAATTGTGTGGTGGTCCTTGCGGGGACTTTGTGTCCCGTCTGATTGAGAAGAGAAGCTCACTCGGTCTAAGTGACCGTTTGAGAGAGGGAAAGGGTTGAAAGAGACCGGTCTTTGTGACCACCTCAACGAGGAGTAGGTTTGCAAGAACCGAACCTCGGTAAAACAAATCATCGTGTCACACTCCTTATTTGTTTGTGATTTGTTTTCGCCCTCTCTCTCGGACTCGATTTTAATTCTAACGCTAACCCCGGCTTGTAGTTGTGCTTAAACTTTGTAAATTTCAGATTCGCCCTATTCACCCCCCCTCTAGGCGACTTTCACCTATCACTTCCTCGGGAGACAATTGCACTTGAGTAGGATTGCGAAAAACAAGGGATCTTAGAATAACCTTGACCATTTCATGGTCATCCCATTTTGTGCTCCCGAGGTTGCGCACTTGGTTCACCATGGTCTTTAGCCGGTTGTACATTGCTTGCGGCTCTTCACCTTGGTTGAGGACGAATCGACATTGATCTCCCTCGATCGTTTCATGCTTGGTGATCTTGGTCACCTCGTCCCCTTCATGCGTCGTTTTGAGGACATCCCAAATTTCCTTGGCGGTCTTTAACCCTTGCACCTTATTATACTCCTCTCGACACAAGGAGGAGAGGAGTATAGTTGTGGCTTGGGAGTTAAAGTGCCTAATTTGGTTGATCTCGTCCGAATCGTAGTCCTTGTCCCCTACCTTTGGTACCTGCGCTCCATACTCAACAATATCTCAAATACTTTTGTGGAGTGAGGTTAGATGATGCCTCATTTTATCAGTCCACGTACAATAATTCTCACCATCAAAATATGGTGGTTTGCTTAGTGGAACGGAAAGTAATGGAGCGTGTTTAGAAATGCAGGGATAGCGTAGGGGCATCTTACTATACTTCTTGCGCTCATGGCGCTTAGAAGCGACGGACGAGTCAGAGCTTGATGTGGAGGGCGACGATGAGTCAGTCTCGTAGTAGACCACTTTCTTCATTTTCTTCTTATCGCCTCTCCGATGGGACTTGATGGAGGAAGAGGATTCCTCCTTGTGCTTGTTGCCGGACTCCCTTGAGAGACAGAGAGAGTCCTCCCCGAGCTTACGGGCTTGTCGCCGGTCCGATCTCCCTCTGGCGTGATCTCCCGACATCACTTCGAGTTGTTAGACTCTAATGAAGCACCGGGCTCTGATACCAATTGAAAGTCACCTAGAGGGGGTGGATAGGCGAAACCTGAAATTTATAACTTAAAACACACACTACAAGCCGGGGTTAGCGTTAGTGTTAAAACTCAAGTCCGAAAGAGAGGGAAAACAAATCAACCAAGAAATAAGGCAAGTGGACACAATGATTTGTTTTACCGAGGTTCGGTTCTAAAGAACCTAGTCCCCGTTGAGGTGGTCACAAAGACCGAGTCTCTTTCAACCCTTTCCCTCTCTCAAATGGTCACTTAGACCGAGTGAGCCTTCTCCTTAATCAAATGGGTCACTTAGACCCTGCAAGGACCACCACACACATAGGTGTCTCTTGCTTTGATTGCAAGTTGCTTGAGAACAAGAAAGAGAAAGAAAGAAGGCAATCTAAGAGGCAAGAGCTCAAAAGAACGCAATCACTTTCTCACAAGTCACTAAGTGTTTGAGATGGAATTGGGACTTTGAGAGGCTTTGATCTTTTGAATTGTGTCTAGGAGTGAATGCTAGAGCTCTTGTAATGAATGTGATACTCAGAAATCTTGGATGCTTGGAGTTGTGATGGTTGGGGGGTATTTATAGCCCTCAACCACCAAGAAGTCATTGGGGAAGGCTGCTGTCGATGGGCGTACCGGACAGTCCGGTGTGCCACCGGACAGGCACTGTAGGCTGTCCAGTGTGCCGCCACGTCACCCAACCATTAGGGTTCGGGAGCAGTCCGCCGTTGGCGCAGTTGACTTCTCATGGCACCGGACAGTTTGGTGCCACACCGGACAACTCATGTTCATTGTCTGGTGCGCCTCTGACTCTGCGCTCTGACTCTACGCGCACTGTTCTTCACTGTTCATCTGATCTTCAGTTTTTTGCAGTCGACCGTTGCACGATTTAGCCATTGCTCTGCTGGTGCACCGGACAGTCCAGTGGCACACCGGACAGTCCGGTGAATTATAGCGGAGAGCGCCCGAAGAAACCCGAGAGTGGCTAGTTGGACTTTATATGTGTTGGAAATTCAACCACCAAAATTAATTGTGAAAAAAGGTTAACCCTATTTCCCTTTCAGTCATGAGGGCATTGGTCTGCTATAGCTAGTGTTGGCTTGTACATGTTGTTTGGTTCAGGTAACCTAATGGGTAATTGATAACGTTAAATCATGTTTGTTTAAGTTAACTGAGATCGAATACCACACAAAAATAGATACCGACCTATTCAAACTTGTTATCGCCGATATTGAAGTGTGAATCATTACCATTATCATTTACGTTACATTTCGTAAACCAAACAACATCTAAGAAACTCCTTCATACAACCCAATTAGAGATTGCATGGGCCCCGATCCTCAATTCTCGCGGATAATTCCTCCATTGGGACGGGGATGGGAAAGTTTTTCCCCCACGGGGATATAAACAAGGAAAAATCTCCCCCCGAGGGGTAAACGAGGGTGGGGGCGGGTTCCCATTCCCGTTCCCCGCGGGGACCTGTTAAGTCTGCACGTGACGATGTTTTTGTGTGCTGGTTAATGATAAAAATAAATAATGCCTTGTCAAGAGATCAATCATTGTATAAATGTGTTCTTTTTTATGTACACATAATGATTTCTTCAATCTAATAGTATGTATAAGTGAAAATGTTTTGCATTGATAACAAAGGATGTATGTCCTAATTATAATTTAAACAGAGACAAGGATCCCCGTCTAGGATTTATCCCTGCGACGAACGGGGATGGGGAAGAAATATCCCCGCAAACGCTCGTGGGGATCCTTGCGAGGAATTTTTTTGTCGTGGGGACGGGTATGGGGAGCTATTCCCCGACGTAGAATTTCCAATTGTCATCCCTAAACTTATTGTATCTAAACCTTGTATCTTATTCACTAGAATCCCTCAAGATACAGTTCATTTATGTGGGTTGTATAGGTGGAACCGTATCCAGACTTAGAGAACCGTGTTAGAGACGTCCCTTTGTCAAAATATGTCTCTTGTTTTTTTTACATTTACTCCCTTGATACTGTTTAAGATATAGATCATTTATGTGGGTTGTACATGCCCTGAGGTTCCTTCTTTCGTTAAAAAAACAATTTTAGATGCCTTCTTGATCACATTGTCTAGATTTTAATTAAATATATAGATAACTATATTTATACATAGAAAGCTAAAATATATATCTATATATAATGTCAAAGAGTCAACAATTTACTTTATTTTTTCATTTTTAACTAACTTTGTGAATGTAAAAACGGTCTCTGACTGTCTTTAATCTTTTGAAGCTCCAATCCAAATTCAAATGGATTTATAGATCCTAAAATAATCTGAATAGAAATTCTATTCTAACTCAAAAAGAAAAACATTCAAAATTAATATATTTACTCGAGATACCATCGAAATCATGACTAGACATCGGACCTGATTGGTTCACTTCTAAAATACGTCAAAGTTAATAATTTGGCAAACATAATTTTGGCTATTATTTGATTTACTATTGAATTATATCTAACATCTCATATTTGGTTTACCAAGTTTATCATATTTTTTAACTTGGCTTATTAAATCTTTAATATAATAAATTTTAGTCACACAAATGACACATGCCGCAACACAGGCACGGCGTAGTAAACAATGACTAAGTTGAGCACGTAGGGTAGGACTACAAGGATCACGTCAGCTCCACTACATCCACGTTGAGGTCGTCAGCATTGATTCATTGTTGTCCATATGCTTAACAAAGTGACCGATATCCAGACGTGACTTTAGGGATGTCAACAGGAAATTTCTCGTCAGAAAATGGCTCTTCATCCCCGTACTTGTGATTAAAACAGAGTGCATGGGCCTTTTTGCAAAATGGCCTTTCTCTAACATCGAACCTCAGCACGGCGAGCTCCAACGCGGTTGGAATGGCGTGGCGGCGCTAGGAACGGCGTCGGGGAGGCACAGAACAGTGCGAGAGAACTTTGGGAAGGCTCGACGGCGGGGAGAGGCTCCAGGTGGTCCTGGCCAAGGGCGGTGGTGGTGGCGTGGGCAGGGTGGAGGGAGGCTCGACAAAGGGGTGAGAAGGTGTGGGGTGGAGAGCTCGGAGATGGGGCTGTTTAGACTAGCCGCAGCGGTGGACGCTGCCCCTCCCCCTCCCCTTGCATGCGGCGCGTAGAGGCACCCTATGACTGCAGCGGTGCCCCCTACAGCGCTCCCTACGTGTCGGTCCCCTTCTCTCTCCCCCCAGATCTAGCGTGTCACTGTTCATCACCCTAAACACTGTGTTGTGGGTCCACAAGTAATTGTTAGTAGATAAAAAATTTATAGTTGATATAGAAAATGATATTTTATAGTGGTAGTGGGGTATAGGGGGAGTATTTAGGGGGAACCGCTGCGGGAGATGAAAAAATAGGGGGGAAATATGAGGAAAAAGTGATATAGGGGGAAAAATTTAGAGGTAACGGTTGCGGATAGCCTTATAGCGTTGTGGGGGTGAACAGAGAGGGCACCAATGAAGCTTAGCCAGCGATGGTGGCCGAGGAAGGGAAGTGGCGGTGGCTAAGTGGGTGGAATGGACACGATAAAGGGCGACCCACTACAACTTGATTGTGGGTGCCATTGCTGGCAGTAGAGCGGGCGCAGGAGGAGAGCAAACTCGCGGGCACGAGAGAGGCACCGTGACACGATGACGCCTTGGCGCGACGCAATGGGGAGGGAGAAGATTAGAGATGTCCAAATGGGCCGCCCGGCCCGGCCCGGCCCGGTGAAGCCCGGCCCGTTTTAGGCCCGGCCCGCCAGGCACGGTTAGAAAACCGGGCCGGGCCGTCTAGGCACGCGGGCTCAATTTTCTGTCCGAGTCCGGCCCGCAGTGGGCCTAAACGGGTCTGGCCGGCCCGTTTAGCACGAAAAAACGGGCCGAAAAACGGGCTATGCGGGCCGGTAAGCACGTTTTAGTGTAAAAAAAGCGGGCTTAACGGGCTTAGAGGTAAACGGACCGTGCCGGGCTAGCCCACCGTGCCTAGTTTCTTGTCCGAGCCCGGCCCGCATAGAACCAGGCCGTGCCGGGCTCAGACCGGGCCCAAACAACGGGCTTCGTGCCGGGCTCACGGGCCTCGTGCTTATTGGACATCTATAGGGAAGATGGCCCTAACAGGTGGGCGGTAGAGTCGGACACGCGTGGTATGGGTCGAAACGCGAGCGCTTAGACCAACTTCGGCCGAAAAGCGCGGGTGATAGTTTCTTATTTTTCTTTTCTTTTTTATTTTATTTTATAAAGCCAAAATAATATAAAATATATATTTAACATAACCAAAATAAATTTATAAATATTATTAACAAAACAAAATACGTGCTTTCAGAAAAGATTATTTTTAGCAACCCATTGTACTTTATAAAAAGGGTTCTACACAGGGAAATAAATCCATAAAATTTGAATTTTTCAAAACAATTCAAACAAAATATATGCTCCAACATGAATTCATCAAACACTTGACAAAATTTTATCAATTCAAAAAATAGTTAATATGTTCATATCTCCATTTTCATTATTTAAAAACATAAACATTTTTCTATTAGAAACTAGTAAACTAAAGTTGGGTTGCTTTTAGGTGGTGGATTTTGGGTGTTACAAGACTTGATAGCATTAGCTCTTCACTTTTGTATTATCATTTGTTAGTGTTTTTTGCTATTCTAGCTTGTTGTTACCTTTGATCATTAGCATGAGTAGGAGCTCTTCTCTATGCTTGTTGTTCTAGTCATTTAGATTGATTGTCCTTGCAAACTAGACTTGTGGATCTCTTGATAGTCACCCTAGAGGTTAATTACTTATCTTATGCATAAGGTGCTAAGGTTTTGGGGTGAAGTGATTATCATGCCACTACTTTATTTTTGTTGCATTTATATTAGCTAGGATTTACGATTTATTTTAGAGTTGACTATTTACTCCCCTCTAATCGACATCTAAACCCTTTCACAAATCAATTTCCCAAAATGTCTAGGCTGATTTTTTTATTGACTTCATTTTGAATAGTGTTGCGTATTCATACCGAACCATCTAGTATGCAGACTCAACACACACAAGTTAGCATTTGGGAGGTTCACTCTCACATCTCACACGAGTTTTCTTAAGCACTAGTGCCTTATCAATTCTTATCATGTTGCATCCCTCTTGATAGTATGACACACCTTTAAAACTCAAGTTTAAATGAAAACATTGAATTTCAAACTACTTGAGCGTTATATCTTTATACATATAATTTCTAATCATTTCATCTTCTTAAAAGTTACGACCAATTTGTTTAGTTCATTTTGAGTAATGCCAACTCGAGCGTGTTAATGAAAGATCCATTTGGGTTTTGGTAATTGAATGAAAACAATAGTGAACTAACATGTTTCATGTCAGATGAAAAGTTAAGCTTAGTCCACGAGGTAGTCTTGGCCAATGTCGGTGTTTATGACCCAATTGCGCACCACGGGTTCCCCATGTGATGCTTTTGGGCAGGACGACGTCGTTGATTGCGACTCGATGGTATGTGTGGATGCACGTCGGATCACACAAGGGTTTATACAGGTTCGGGACGCTGGAATGCGTAACACCCTACGTCCTGTTGAGGCTGAGTATTTGAGTATTATTGGTGTACACGGGTTATAGATGAGCTTGTGGGCGGTGATGGATGAATTCTCATGTCGATCTAGTGGTGGCGTGGTTGCTATTTGAAGGCTAATGAGCTATGAGGTGATGATGGGATGTGACGAGATGAGATGAGTTCGTAGGGGTACCCCCTCGATCTTATATAGATAACTAGAGGGTTATCCCTTTACGAGTCATGTTGACTATCTAACTCTATCTGAATCTATCTTTTAACTTAGCATGCATTCCTACTTATCTGGAGTTTTGTTGCCCTTCATCCGAGTTATCTCCGAGTATCTAGCTCTTCGGATATGCTCAACCTACCCGCCCGAGGTATCAGTGCTCCTTTGGCGCATAACTCGGTCGTTCGATCTTTGCCTTCCTAGGTCGAGCTCATCCAGCCTGGTTGCGGCCCAAGGACATGCCTTGCTAGCCAAACCATCTAGAGGCCCATCAAGTGGTCCATGGATCGTTTCTGGAGGACCGTCCATGACACCAAGGTGTGCCTCAGACAGAAACTATGCAAAACTCGCATTTACACTACGAACGGTCCGAAGGAGAAGAGAGCACCGTCTGGGACCAAGCTCGGACCGTCCGGCCTCAGGCGCAGACCGTCCGCTCGTTGAAAGACCAGAGAAACCCGAAGGTGACGGGTTTGGTAAAATGCATTTTTAGCGTCCTCGCGGACCATCCAGGGTGCACGGCCGGACCGTTCGTGACTGTTTTATCTAACATCTAACGATGCATTCAATGCACTTATAGTCGTTGATATAACTGTTACTGTTGTCCATTGTGATTTCAATTGTTGATGTGCAGGGACAGACCGTTCGGATCAGGAGCGCGGACCGTCCGCGGTTGGCAAAAGGGAGGCAACGACTAGGAAGTGGTTGGTGGTTATAAATACAACTCCAACCACCTCCATTCATATTATCCAAGCACTCCATTTACTCACATTCAATACAAGAGCAAGTACTTTATCCCAAGACACATTCAAAGCTTCCAAACCTCTCCAAGTGCCATAATTGTGACTAGTGATCATTAGTGATTAGTGCCTTGGAAAGTCTAAAGAGTGTGATCTTGTGTTTCACTTGTTGCTCTTGTTGCTTGGTTTTCTTATTCGTGCTTTCTTCATCTTCTTCTAAACTCTCTAGTAACTTGTAAAGCTAGCAAGAGACACCTAATTGTGTGGTGATCCTTGTGGGGTCTAAGTGACCCTCGAGATTAAGGAGAAGCACTCAACCGGTCTAAGTGACCATTTGAGAGGGGGAAAGGGTTGAAAGAGACCCAGCCTACATGGCCTCCTCAACGGGGAGTAGGTTCTTTGGAACCGAACCGCGGGAAACAAATTGTTGTGTTCATTTGTGTTGATCATTACCTTATGATTTGATTCTTCCTCTCCCCTCTCTCTAAGTTCTCTTGCTTATAATCTTTTTGAGTTAGCTCCTAAAGTTATCCGCATTGATTGAGCAACTCATAGCAAGAAGAACTCTCTTCCACACTGCGACTTCATTATTACTCATTTCTAATCCTAACCCCGGGTGAAGTTCTTGTTCAAAGTTTATAATTTTCATGTTTCGCCTACTCACCCCCTCAAGGTGACTTTCATTTAGGCTATGTTGACCCTTGGCCTTCGTAGCCTAGGGCTCGGCGTGGCCCTTCGCGTTACGCCTGCCGGTGGTCTACGCACTCAGACCTAGTCTGATAGGTCATGAGTGAGTCATAGGCCGAGGGGCGCACAGTCCATAAATGTGCCGCAGTCCGGAGAGCTCGTAGGTCAAGAGTTCTATGTGGCCCGAGTGGTTTGTAGGTCATGAATGGGAAGCGGACCGGCGTTGGCTTGGTGCCAAGCGTGATTGATGTAGCTGGTTATTTATGATGGGCCAGTCTAGGGTTGGGCGCGGGATCCACTCGAGTGGTTTCTCTTTGACACGCCCCACTCTCCTCTATTAGGTTCCGCCACGCCTGACCCCGGGCTCGATGCCGCGGTGTTCGACCAGGGGCGTTTTTTTTCATGGTTAAGGTATCCGCCTCCTCCAGCTGACCAATGGGCCCCAACGACCAGGGGCTCTTTCCTCAACGTGCGCTTGAAAGTCGCCTAGAGGGGGGTGAATAGGTGAAACCTGAAAATAACAAACTTTGAACACGAACTTCACCCGAGGTTAGGATTAGAAACGAGTAATAACGAAATCGGAGTGCGGAAGAGAGTTCTTCTTGCTATGAGTTGCTCAATCAATGCGGATAACTTTGGGAGCTAACTCAAAAAGATTGTAGGCAAGAGAACATAGAGAGAGGGGAGAGGAAGAATCAAATTATAAGGTAATGATCAACACAAATGAACACAATGATTTTTCCCGATGTTTGGTTCCAAAGAATCCTACTCCCCATTGAGGAGGGCACGTAGACCGGTTGAGTGCTTCTCCTTAATCTCGAGGGTCAATTAGACCCCGCAAGGATCACCACTGAAAGGGAAATAGGGTCTAACCTTTTCCTATAAATGATTTTTGTAGTTGAATGCCCAACACAAATATTGGACTAACTAGTTTGCTCTAGATTATATATTCTACAGTGCATAAAGGTTCAACACAAACCAATAAAAGATCAAAGTTAGGGTTCAAAAGCAAAGGAGCAAAGGAACCGAGGATGCCCTGGTCTGGCGCACCGGACTGTCCGGTGTGCCACCGGACAGTGTACGGTGCACCAGGACCATACAGGACCAAACTCAGCAGTCTCGGGTTTTCCCAGCGTTGCTCCGCTATAATTCACCAGACTGTCTGGTGTGCCGCCGGATTGTCCGGTGCACTAGCGGATCAACGGCTGCCAGCGCAACGGTCGACTGCAATGGACACCTGCAAACGCTACAGTGCGAGGAAAGTGCGCGCAGAAGTCAGAGCAGCCGCCAGAGGCGCACCGAGCAGTGAACAGTCCTTGTCTGGTGCGGCACCGGACTATTCGGTGCCACTAGAAGACAAAGCTCCAACGGTCGACAGTGCCCGAACCCTAATGGTTGGGTGACGTGGCTGGCGCACCGGACAGCGTCTGGTGGCGCACCGGACAGTAGCCCAACCCCAACGGTTGTTTGGTGGTTGAGGGCAATAAATACCCCCAACCACCTCCACTCCAACCATCCAAGCATTCAGCACACCTCGTTTAATACAAGAGCAAAGTGCAACACTCCAAGACACAAATCAAAGCCATCGATCCAATCAAAGTTCCCAATTCAATTCTAGTACTTTAGGACTTGTGAGAGGATCGTTCTTGTGTTTCTTTGTTGCTCTTGTTGCTTGGTTGGCTTTTGTCGGCGTTTCGAGGCCGGGGGGTCCCTGGGCCGACGAGTGAATGTGGCCGCGTGCCCCAGCCCAGATGGGTCGACGCGAGGCCGAGCGCGAAGGGGGAAGTGAGGTGGCCAGAGATAGGCGAGAGAGAGGTGGAAATCCTGCGGCCTTCGTGTTCGTCCTGCGCCCAGGTCGGGTGCGCTTGCAGTAGGGGATTACAATCGTCCACGCGGGAGAGGGAGCGAGCGGCTCCAAGCGAGCGCCTGTCTCGTCCTCGTCCCCGCGCGGCCAACCCTCTCTAAGAGGGCCCTGGTCCTTCCTTTTATTGGCGTAAGGAGAGGATCCAGGTGTACAATGGGGGGTGTAGCAGAATGCTACGTGTCTAGCGGAGGAGAGCTAGCGCCCTAAGTACACGCCATCGTGGCGGCCGGAGAGATTTTGGTGCCCGGTTTGTGTGATGTCGTGGCCGTCGGAGGAGCGCTGGAGCCTAGCGGAGGGACAGCTGTCGGGGCTATCGAGTCCTTGCTGACGTCCTCTTGCTTCCGTAAGGGGGCCGAGAGCCGCCATCGTCAGGGAGCGTGCGGGGCGCCATCATTGCCTATCTGGCGGAGCGAGCCAGATGGGACGCCGGTCTTGTTCCCCGTAGCTTGAGTCAGCTTGGAGTAGGGTAATGATGGCGCCTCCCATTGACGTGGCCGGCCCGCGCCCTAGGTTGGGCGATGTGGAGGCTCCTCCGAGGTCGAGGTCGAGTCCGTCTTCCGTGGCCGAGGTCGAGTCCGAGCCCCTAGGTCGGGCGAGGCGAAGGCCGTTGGCTGAGGCCAGGGTGGAGTTCGAGTCCTAGGGTCGGGCGAAGCGGAGTTCGTCGTCTTCTGGGGCTTAGCCCGAGTCCGAGCCCTGGGTCAGGCGGAGCGGAGTTCGCCGTCTTCCGGGGCTTAGCCCGAGTCCGAGCCCCTGGGTCGGGCGGAGCGGAGTTCACCGTCTTCCGGGGCTTAGCCCGAGTCCGAGCTCTGGGTCGGGCGGAGCGGAGTTCGCCGTCTTCCGGGGCTTAGCCCGAGTCCGAGCCCTGGGTCGGGCGGAGCGGAGTTCGCCGTCTTCCGGGGCTTAGCCTGAGTCCGAGCCCTGGGTCGGGCGAATCTTCCTATGGTGCCTACGGCCGGGCCTGACTGCCTGTCAGCCTCACTTTGTCAAGTGACACCGCAGTCGGAGCGGTGCAGGCAGCGCTGTCTTTCTGTCAGACCGGTCAGTGGAGCGGCGAAGTGATGGCGGTCACTTCGGCTCTGTCGGCTGAGGGGCGCGCGTCAGGATAAAGGTGTCAGGCCACCTTTGCATTAAATGCTCCTACGATTTGGTCGGTCGGTGTGGCGATTTGGTCAAGGTTGCTTCTTGGCGAAGACAGGGCCTTGGGCGAGCCGGAAATATGTTCGCCACTTGAGGGGGGCCTCGGGCGAGGCGGAGATCCTCCGGGGTCGGCTGCCCTTGTCCGAGGCTAGGCTCGGGCGAGGCGTGATCGAGTCCCTCGAATGGACTGATCCCTGACTTAATCGCACCCATCAGGCCTTTGCAGCTTTATGCTGATGGGGGTTACTAGCTGAGAATTAGGAGCCTTGAGGGTACCCCTAATTATGGTCCCCGACAGTAGCCCCCGAGCCTCGAAGGGAGTGTTAGCACTTGCTTGGAGGCTTTCGTCGCACTTTTTTGCAAGGGGACCAGCCTTTCTCGGTTGTGTTTTGTTCCGGTGGGTGCGCGCGAGCGCACCCGCCGGGTGTAGCCCCCGAGGCCTCGGAGGAGTGGTTTGACTCCTCCGAGGTCTTAATGCCTCGCGTAATGCTTCGGCTGGTCTGGTCGTTCCCTCATGCGAGCTGGCCGTAGCCCGGGTGTACGGTCGGGTCCCAAGTTCTCGGGCTGGTATGTTGACGCTGTCAACGGTTTGGCCGGAGCCGGGTTTGCGAGAGCAGCCCCCGAGCCTCTGCACAGGGCGAGAGGGCGATCAGGGACAGACTCGACTTTTTTACATACGCCCCTGCGTCGCCTTTCCGCAAGGAGGAGGGGGGAGAGCGCCATGTTGCCCTCGGTGGGCGCCGAACATGGTGTCTCCGGTGAGCTGTAGGCAGGTGATCCGAGCGGACGTCCGTGCCCCATTCGTTAGGGGTCGGCTAGAGGCCCAGAGGCGCGCCCAAAAGTACCTGCGGGTGATCTGCCGGACCCGGTCCCCTGGCGACGGGGTCCAAGGGCTCGATGCCTCTCTCTGATGGGATTCCGTTACAAGATCGTTCTCGCTGGTCTCGGAAATGTCCTAGGGTACCTCGGGAGCGCAGCCCGAGCCTTGGTTATGTATCGAACGTACCCATGGTCATCCCTCGCTCTGTGTCTGAGGCGGCTGTGAACCCTTCGGGGGCCAGCCTTTGAACCCCTGATCAGTAGTGGGCGCGGAGCCCAAGTAGCCTGAGGCAGCCGTTGAACCCTTCCGAGGTGCCGGCCTTCGAACCTCTGACCAGTAGTGGGTGTGGAGCCCACGTGCTCTGAGGTGGCTGTTGAACCCTTTCGAGGGGCCAGCCTTCGAACCTCTGATCAGTAGGGAGGCTCGGAGCCTGGTTCCTTCACGGGGAAGGATCCTTTTCGGGGTATCCCCCTTCCCCGGTCCCTGTTGCAAGAGAGAGGAAGAGGAAAAAAGGAAAAGGATACGAAATCGAACGACGTGGCGTACCTTTTTTTTGACGCGGTCATTATGGCGAAGGCGAAGCGTCGCTCGCTTCTCCTGCCGGAGGCGCTGCTTGTCCCGCCGCGGAGTTAATGCGACGGGGCGAGTGGTTCGCGGGGCGGCCGTTGCGCGTGCGCGAGCCGTTCGAGGAACGGCTGTTTCGTTTCGTGTTTTCGAATCCCGCGGCCGGTCCGGGCGGAACGTTGAACCGATCTCGCCTTGGTCTTTATATACTCGGGGGAGGGTCTGGCGATGGTTCTCTGCTCCGCTTCCTGCCTCCCTCTTAGGTTTTCGCAACCCGAGAGACTTAGCCAGAGAAAAGGAAACCGCCCACCCTGTCCTTTGCGCCGCCACCCCTTCTGCTCGGTGATGGCCGACCGGGTGACCATCATATCGCCGCACGACCCATGGCCTTTCTCCACAGTGACGACGGGTGATCTGGAGGATCTTGTTGCTGAGGGTTTACTTCGCCCTCTCTCTGATGAGAGGCGGCCGGAATGGATTCCCCCCGTGAGCAGAGCCGCTCCGTCCCCACCGCCGGGGTACATCGTGAGCTTCGTCTCCTTCCACGAGCGGGGATTTGGTGTGCTGGCGAGCCGCTTTATGTGGGCGATCCTGCACCACTACGGGGTGGAGTTGCACAACCTCAGCCCCAACTCCATCTCGCAGGCCGCCATCTTCGTAGCGGTGTGCGAGGGGTACTTGGGGATCGCCCCTCACTGGGACTTGTGGACTCATCTCTTTTTCGCGGAGCTTTTCGCTTCGCCGACGGGGGAGAGAAAGGTCCGCGCGGCAGTGTGGGCCGGCGGCTGCATCCTTCAGCTGAGGCAGTCGCGGGCGTCGCTGTATATTCCTGCCATCCTTGTGTCCTCGAACAAAGGGTGGCAGCGCCGGTGGTTCTACCTCCGGAATGACAGCGAGTTGCTCCCGCCGTTTTCCCAGCGAGTAGTCACCGTCGCCGCCGATGCTTGGCGCCACGGGACCCCGCACGAAAGACAGAAGAACCTCGAACCCCTTCTCAAGGCCTTGGAGGCGTTGCGGAAAGGGGGACTCACCGCCGCGGGAGTGATTGCCGCCATCCACCGCCGGAGGGTGCTTCCCTTGGCGGAGCGATGGTTGCCGCTCTGGGAGATGACACCGGAGGCTGACTTGGAGGGCTCGCGGATGTCCTTGGATCCTCTTCCCTTCGACGTTCTCCACGGGCGGGTGGCCGTCGCGTTAGGGAAACCGGACCCCAGCGCCTTCTCCCAGCCTTTGATGCGCCCTGACCAAGGGTGCGTGACTCTGGTGAGTGTCCACTCCTTCCTTCCTTTTGCATCGGGTTGCCCCTGGTTCTTACGGTCGGGATTTCCATCCGTCTTCAGGAGGTAGGGTGGCACAAGCCTTCCCTGCCACGGGTCCCGCAGGATGCGGTGGACCGAGCAGCGCGGCGGGTCGCCGCGGAGGAGAAGAAGAAAAAGAAGGACGCGGAGAAGGCCCGGGCCCGCGAGCGGATGCGGGCTCGAGACGCCTTGGAAAAGCTCCGTCGTCGGCAGGAGAGGGAGGGGCTCCCGAGGGAGCCGTCGTCGGAAACGCCTGATGACGACGACGACGATGAAGATGATGACGAGGAAGACGACATGGCTGCCCGCCTCGGCTTCAGCCCTGGCTTGAGGTTAGGCCAGGAGCCGTCAAGCCAGCCCCCGAGTGGGCTGATGCCGTCAGTCCCCGGAGTCGGGACGCCGAGGTCCCGGCCCGAAGAGCGGGGGCAGACTGAGAGGGTACTTGACCCCTTGGCTGGGGGAGTTGAGGCGACCCCGGGGAGCCAGGCCGAGGCGTCTGTTCCCCGAGAGCCGTCGCCCACGCCGGCAGCGCAGGAGAGTGACCCTCAGGTCGCCGTGGCGGTGCCTGGGCAGTCCGCCTCCCGGGCGTCCAAAGCGCCCAAAGCAAGGGTGGTGCCGAAGCTGCCGGCGAAGCGGACCTCGGCGGCGGCTTCGGGGGTCGAGATCCGAGAGACCTCCCCTCAGGCACGGTTGATCATGGCACGGAGCGGGTAAGTATCTTGGAACGTCTTCGTCCTGGCTTTTCATTCGTATGTCCCGACCATGATTTTTCTTTCCTCCTCAGCAAGCGAAGCCATGGCCTGACCGATCTGGCTCCCCGAAAGGCCCTTAAGACGGCGTCGGCTTCCGCAGCCGGTGCCGCTCTAGGCCTTGCCGTTCAGCTGACCTTCTCGCAAGGTGCTCCACAGCAGGGGGCTCAGGCAGCACCAGTCACCGTGGAGCGAGTTCCCGAGGCCGGCTCTTCTGCCGAGGTGGCCATCGTGCTAGGGGAGCTGGCACCTGTTGCTACTGATGCCGCTGCCGTCCCAGTCGGGGAGCGACCTGTCGCTGCCGACGCTGAGACGGCTGAGGCGTCGGCGCTTGGTGCCTTGGAGGAGGGGGCGTGGAGACGCGATCCGTCCCGCCGAGCGGCAGCCTTGTCGCCGCGCGGCGGAGCTCCGAGGGTTGGTGCCAGTTGCTCCGGTTCCGGACCCGCGAGGCCTCGGATCCCTTCTTCGTTCTCGACGATGAGCGGGAGGAGTAGTCCTGGGATGAGCTCCGCGAGTGTGCCAAAGCAACGGTGGGGTCGCTCCGGTCGTCGCTGGAGGTTTTCTGCAGGGACGTCCCCAAAATCCTCCAGGTAACGGTTTCAGGCATACCTTTTCTTTTTTGTGACCAAGGCGTCTTTTGTGACGCCCCGCTTCCTTCCCTCAGGATCTGACGGATCTAAGCGCCGCCAAGTCGTCGTTCATCCGCCACGAGGTCGATGTCTGGGGCTCGCTGCGATCCCTGAGGACCTCGCTCGCTGGGGCTACTGCGCGCCTCTCTCAGCAGGGCGCCGAGGCGGCGGACCTTCGGTTGCTCTGCACCGATCTGAGAGCCGAGGCGGCAGCGGCACGCGCGGAGGCGGCAGCGGCGCGCGCAGAAGTGCAACGACAGCAGTCGGAGTTCGACCGGATCGTCGATGTGCGGGACCAATCTTGGGGCCGGGCTGTCGAGGCCGAGAGCCGGGCTGGAGCCCTTGCAGCCGACCTAGCCATAGCCCAGGTCGCAGTCTCGGAGCAGCGTGCCCGAGCCGGAGGTACGCCTTGGCCCATTTCGGTTTTCGTTTCATCTTGTTTCCTCCGCTTGTGTTTGAGATCTTTCGTTCTGGCTATTCGCAGAGCTCGAGTCCGCCCTTGATGAGTCCGCCAAGGCACTTGCCGAGGCGCTTGCCGGGGCCACCGAGCAGAGGGAGGCCGACCACGCGGCCATGTCCGAGGCCGTCTCGGACTTCTGCCGGGTCCTTGGCTCCGGCGACGTCCCCTCAGGAAGCTCCCCTCAAAGTCGCCTGCAGGCCTTGGGCGATCATGTGCGGGGCAGACTCCGCGAGGCGCTACACCACGGCGTCAGGCGGGCCTTCGTCGTGCTCGCTTCCCACTACGTCGTGGACCTAGAGCGGGTCAGCGAGGGGTATTGCCTTCCTGATGAAGATGAAGCCGCCCTGGCAGAAGTCCAGAGGCTCGATGCGGCCGCCGCGGGTCCGAGCGCAGTGCTGGCGACCACCTTCGAGGCAGAGATCCTCCCGCCTGCGCCGTCGTCCGACACCGGGATGGACTTTGCCGAGGGCGGGGACGAAGCCGAAGGCGCGGCTCCTTCCCGTGGCGACGCCTAACTCTGTCGGAGCAGTTTCTGTTGGATGCACGTGTGTCTTTCTGCGGCCGCTGAGGCCTGAACACTTTATTACCGTTGCATAAAGTCGTGCTCCTTTCCCTTTCATTTTGCGTGTCCGGCCCCGCCTGTCAGTAGCAGGGTGGCTTCCCCAAGTAGGGGTCACTTTTCGTGGCGGGTGACGAGTGAGGTGTCCGTAACCCAGAGGCGTAGGAGTCCCTCGGCTCAGTCAGCCTTGCCACTTACATGCACCCGCGTTCGCTCCTTGGGGTCCTGCTTCCGACATAGCCGGGGGAACGCAAAAGCCTTTTCGATTGAAAATTTTGACGCAGAGGGGTTCCCCCCTTTTTAGCCCCCGAGGGAGGGTCGGGCTCTGCCGAGGCAAGGCTGACCCTTCCTTGATGACTAAAACTTGCGTGGGGGCAAGGTAAGCGAACAACTTGAAAGCATCTTAAGGGTAGAGGCGACGTAGCTGTTAGACGTTCGAAGTGTTGGTGCAGACCTCGCCTTGACTGTCGGCCAGTTCGTTTGTTCCGGGCTTCAGAACTTTGGCGATGACAAGCGGCCCTTCCTAGGGGTGCGTGTAGCCCCCGGGTGTCTCCAACAAGGGCTCGGGGTGCGGTGGTGGAGCTCCTTCCCATCCCCCAGCAAGACGAACGACTTGGCGCGCCGCGCCAACCGCCGAGCTTTGGCTCGGTCGAGGGGTAGCTCTCCTCGGTGGAGATATTGCAGGTACGGGGTCTGCCAGCTTCGATTAGGCGTGACCCCGCTTCGCTCCTCCTTGATGCGCAGTGCCTCGCCCTCAGGTGCCGAGGGTGCCTCGGGCCGAGCTGAGGGTACCTCGGGCTGGGCCGAGGGTGCCTCGGGCTCGGGCGTGTCGTCGATTTTGACGGAGGGTTGATGCAGGTCTCGGGAGCAGGCTTCCGGGGGAAATGTTATTCACCCCGAGGCGGTATAGAGGCAGGCCCCTTTTGCCGAGGTGCGGGATGAAAAGGCTGAGGGCCGCAAGACATCCCATGACTCTCTGTACGCCTTTCAAGTCCTTGATGGGCCCCATGCCGGTGATGGCTAGGATCTTCTCCGGGTTGGCTTCGATGCCCCGCTTGGAGACGATGAACCCCAAGAGCATGTCTCGGGGTACCCCGAAGACACACTTTTCGGGATTGAGCTTGACGCCTTTCGCCTTGAGACATCGGAATGTCACTTCAAGGTCGGAAAGGAGGTCGGAGGCTTTCCTCGTCTTGACTACGATGTCATCGACGTAGGCCTCGACCGTGCGGCCAATGTGTTCGTCGAACACATGGTTCATGCACCGCTGGTACGTCGCGCCCGCATTCCTCAAGCCGAACGACATGGTGACATAGCAGTACATGCCGAAGGGTGTGATGAAAGAAGTCACGAGCTGGTCGGACTCTTTCATCCTGATTTGGTGATACCCTGAGTAGGCATCGAGGAAAGACAGGGTTTCGCACCCAGCAGTGGAATCCATGATTTGATCGATGCGAGGCAGAGGGTAGGGAACCTCCGGACATGCTTTGTTCAGACCAGTGTAGTCTACACACATCCGCCATTTCCCCCCTTTCTTTCTCACAAGCACAGGGTTGGCAAGCCATTCGGGATGGAATACCTCTTTGATGAACCCTGCCGCCATTAGCTTGTGGATCTCCTCGCCTATGGCTCTGCGCTTCTCCTCGTCGAATCGGCGCAGAGGCTGCTTGACGGGTCGGGCTCCGGCTTGGATGTCTAGCGAGTGCTCGGCGACATCCCTCGGTATGCCGGGCATGTCCGAGGGACTCCACGTGAAGACGTCGGCGTTCGCGCGGAGAAAGTCGACGAGCACTGCTTCCTATTTGGGATCGAGCTCGGAGCCGATCCAGACTTGCTTGGAGGCGTCGCTGCTGGGGTCGAGGGGGACAGACTTAACCGTCTCCGCTGGCTCAAAGTTGCCGGCATGACGCTTCACGTCTGGCACCTCCTTAGAGAGGCTTTCCAGGTCGGCGATGAGGGCCTCGGACTCGGCGAGGGCCTCGGCGTACTCCACGCACTCCACGTCGCATTCGAACACGTGTTTGTACGTGGGGCCGACGGTGATGACCCCGTTGGGGCCCGGCATCTTGAGCTTGAGGTAGGTGTAGTTGGGGACGGCCATGAACTTCACGTAGCATGGCCTTCCTAGTACCGCGTGGTAGGTTCCTCGGAACCCGACCACCTCGAACGTCAGGGTCTCCCTTCGGAAGTTGGAGGGTGTTCCGAAGCAGACGAGAAGGTCGAGTTGTCCGAGGGGCTGGACGCGCTTCCCGGGAATGATCCCATGGAAAGGCGCAGCGCCTGCCCGGACCGAGGACAGATCGACACGCAGGAGCCCGAGGGTCTCGGCGTAGATGATGTTGAGGCTGCTGCCTCCGTCCATGAGGACCTTGGTGAGCCTGATGTCGCCGACGACGGGGTCGACGACGAGCGGGTATTTCCCCGGGCTCAGCACGTGGTCGGGGTGGTCGGCTTGGTCGAAGGTGATGGGCTTGTCGGACCAGTCTAGGTAGACTGGCGCCGCCACCTTCACCGAACAGACCTCCCGACGCTCTTGCTTGCGGTGCCGAGCCGAGGCATTCGCCGCTTGCCCACCGTAGATCATGAAGCAGTCGCGGACCTCGGGGAACTCTCCTGCCTGGTGATCTTCCTTCTTGTCGTCGTCGCGGGCCCTGCCACCCTCCGCGGGTGGCCCGGCCCTGTGGAAGTGGCGCCGAAGCATGACGCACTCCTTCAGGGTGTGTTTGACGGGCCCCTGGTGATAGGGGCACAGCTCCTTGAGCATCTTGTCGAAGAGGTTGGCACCTCCGGGGGGTTTCCGAGGGTTCTTATACTCGGCGGCGGCGACAAGGTCTGCGTCGGCGGCATCGCGTTTCGCTTGCGACTTCTTCTTGCCCTTCTTCTTGGTGCCGCGCTGAGTTGACGCCTCGGGGGCATCTTTCGGCGGGCGGCCCTGGGGCTGCTTGTCCTTCTGGAAGATAGCCTCGACCGCCTCCTGGCCAGAGGCGAACTTGGTGGCGATGTCCATCAGCTCGCTCGCCCTGGTGGGGGTCTTGCGACCCAGCTTGCTCACCAGGTCGCGGCAGGTGGTGCCGGCGAGGAACGCTGAAAGGGAATTAGGCTTACACCTAGTTCCTAAATAACTTTGGTGATTGAATTGCCCAACACAAATAATTGGACTAACTAGTTTGCTCTAGTGTCTAAGTTATATAGGTGTCAAAGGTTCACAACAAGCCAATTAAAAAGACCAAAGTTGGGTTCAAAATAGAGAGCTAAAGGCATCCCGAAAGGCTCCCTGGTCTGGCGCACCGGACTGTCCGGTGGCGCACCGGATAGTGTCCGGTGCACCAGGGGAACTCGCGCAGAACTCCTCAGCCTCGGGAATTTTCAGAAGCCGGCGCGCTATAATTCAACGGACTGTCCGGTGTACACCGGACAGTGTCCGGTGCTCCAAGAGGACGCGGCTCTGGAACTTGGCAGCCTCGGGAAATCATAACGGCTGCTCCGCTATAATTCACCGGACATGTCCGGTGTACACCGGACTGTCCGGTGCAACTGCGGAGCAACGACTACTTCGCGCCAACGGTCGCCTGCAACAGCAATTAATGCGCGCCAGAGCGCGCAGGCGTCAGGCACGCCCATGCTGGCGCACCGGACACTCTACAGTACATGTCCGGTGCGCCACCGGACATCCAGGAGGGCCCAGAAGTCAGAGCTCCAACGGTCGGAACCCAACGGCTTTGGTGACGTGGCTGTCGCACCGGACTGTCCGGTGTGCACCGGACTGTCCGGTGCACCATACGACAGACAGCCTCCACCAAACGGCTAGTTTGGTGGTTGGGGCTATAAATACCCCCAACCACCCCACATTCAAGTCATCCAAGTTTTCCAGCTTCCAACCACTATACAAGAGCTAGCATTCATTGCAAAGCACACCAAAAGAGATCAAATCCTCTCCCAACTCCACACAAAGCCTTAGTGACTAGAGAGAGTGATTTGTAGTGTTCATTTGAGCTCTTGCGCTTGGATCGCTTCTTTTCTTTGGCATTCTTTCTTGTGATCAAACACTCACTTGTAATTGAGGCAAGAGACACCAATTGTGTGGTGGTCCTTGCGGGAAGTTTGATTCCCAAGTGATTTGAGAAGAGAAGCTCACTCGGTCCGAGGGACCATTTGGGAGAGGGAAAGGGTTGAAAGAGACCCGGCCTTTGTGGCCTCCTCAACGGGGAGTAGGTTTGCGAGAACCGAACCTCGGTAAAACAAATCCACGTGTCACACTCCTTAATTGCTTGCGATTTGTTTTGCGCCCTCTCTCGCGGACTCTATTATATTTCTAACGCTAACCCGGCTTGTAGTTGTGTTTATATTTGTAAATTTCAGTTTCGCCCATTCACCCCCCCTCTAGGCGACTTTCAATTGGTATCAGAGCCTGGTGCTTCATTAGAGCCTAACCGCTCGAAGTGATGTCGGGAGATCACGCCAAGAAGGAGATGGAGACCGGCGACAAGCCCACTACGAGTCACGGGAGCACTTCATCGGAAGAGTCCCGCACCAAGAGGAAGGAGAAGAGGAAGGACTCCTCCAAAGGGAAGAAGTCTTCTTCACACTCCAAAGGGAAGGAGAAGAAATCCTCTTCTCACCACAAAGAGAAGAAGGAAAAATCTTCTTCCCTCAAGTCGCATCGGAGTGGGGACAAGAAGAAGAGGATGAGGAAGGTGGTCTACTACGAGACCGATTCTTCATCAACATCCACCTCCGGCTCCGACGCGGCATCCGTCACTTCTAAGCGCCAAGAGCACAAGAAGTATAGTAAGATCCCCCTACGCTACCCTCGCATTCCCAAACATACACCTTTACTTTCCGTCCCATTAGGCAAACCACCAACGTTTGATGGTGAAGATTATGCTAGGTGGAGTGATTTAATGCGATTTCATCTAACCTCGCTCCACAAAAGTATATGGGATGTTGTTGAGTTTGGTGCACAGGTACCATCCGTAGGGGATGAAAATTATGATGAGGACAAAGTGGCCCAAATCGAGCACTTCAACTCTCAAGCTACAACCATACTCCTGGCCTCTCTAAGTAAGGAGGAATATAACAAGGTTCAAGGGTTGAAGAATGCGAAAGAGATTTGGGACCTACTCAAGACCGCGCACGAGGGTGATGAACTCACCAAGATCACCAAGCGTGAAACGATCGAGGGGGAGCTCGGTCGCTTTCGTCTTCGCCAAGGGGAGGAGCCACAAGATATGTATAACCGGCTCAAAACCTTGGTGAACCAAGTGCGCAACCTCGGGAGCAAGAAGTGGGACGACCACGAGGTGGTTAAGGTTATTCTAAGATCTCTCATTTTCCTTAACCCCACTCAAGTTCAATTAATTCGTGGTAATCCTAGATACACACTAATGACTCTCGAGGAAGTAATCGGGAATTTTGTGAGCTTTGAATGTATGATTAAAGGCTCAAAGAAGATCAACGAGCTTGATGAACCCTCCACGTCCGAAGCACAACCAGTGGCATTCAAGGCAACGGAGGAGAAGGAGGAGTCTACACCAAGTAGACAACCAATCGACGCTTCAAAGCTCGACAACGAGGAGATGGCTTTAATCATCAAAAGCTTTCGCCAAATCCTCAAGCAATGGAAGGGGAAGGATTACAAATCCCGTTCCAAGAAGGTTTGCTACAAGTGTGGTAAGCCCGGTCACTTTATTGCTAAATGTCCATTATCAAGTGACAGTGACAGGGATAACGACAAGAAGGGCAAGAGGAGAGAAAAGAAGAGGTACCACAAGAAGAGGGGTGGCGATGCCCACGTGTGCCGCGAGTGGGACTCCGACGAGAGCTCCACCGAGTCCTCCTCCGACGAGGACGCCGCCAACATCGCCGTCACCAAGGGACTCCTCTTCCCCAACGTCGGCCACAAGTGCCTCATGGCCAAGGACGGCAAAAGGAAGAAGGTTAAATCTAAATCCTCCACTAAATATGAATCCTCTAGTGATGATAATGCTAGTGATGAGGAAGATAATTTGTGTGTCCTTTTTGCCAACCTTAACATGGAACAAAAGGAAAAATTAAATGAGTTAATTAGTGCTATTCATGAAAAGGATGACCTTTTGGATTCCCAAGAAGACTTCCTAATTAAGGAAAACAAGAAACATGTTAAGGTTAAGAATGCTTATGCTCTTGAGGTAGAAAAATGTGAGAAATTATCTAATGAGCTAAGCACATGCCATGACACTATTGCCAATCTTAGAAATGAAAATGCTAAATTAATTGCTAAGGTTGATTCTCATGTTTGTATTGATTCAACTTCCAATCCTAGAAATGATAATGTTGATTTACTTGCTAGGATTGATGAGTTGAATGTCTCTATTGCTAGCCTTAAAAATGAGAATGAGAAATTGATTGCTAAGGCTAAAGATCTTGATGTTTGCAATGTTACTATTTCTAACCTTAGAAGTGAAAATGATATATTACATGTTAAGGTTGTAGAATTAAAATCTTGCAAACCCTCTACATCTACTGTTGAGTATGTTTCTATTTGCACTAGATGTAGAGATGTTGATATTGATGCTATTCATGATCATATGGCTTTAATTAAACAACAAAATGATCATATAGCAATATTAGATGCTAAAATTGCCGAGCATAACTTAGAAAATGAAAAGTTTAAATTTGCTAGAAGTATGCTCTATAATGGGAGACACCCTAGCATCAAGGATGGCATTGGCTTCCAAAGGGGAGACAATGTCAAACTTAATGCCCCTCCTAAAAATTTGTCCAACTTTGTTAAGGGCAAGGCTCCCATGCCTCAGGATAACGAGGGTTACATTTTATACCCTACCGGTTATCCCGAGAGCAAAATTAGGAGAACTCATTCTAGGAAGTCTCACTCTGGCCCTAATCATGCTTTTATGTATAAGGGTGAGACATCTAGCTCTAGGCAACCAACCCGTGCCAAGTTGCCTAAGAAGAAAACTCCTAATGCATCAAATGATCATAGCATTTCATTTAAGACTTTTGATGCATCTTATGTTTTGACTAACAAATCCGGCAAGGTAGTTGCCAAGTTTGTTGGGGGCAAACACAAGGGCTCTAAGACTTGTGTTTGGGTACCCAAAGTTCTTGTTTCTAATGCCAAAGGACCCAAAACCGTTTGGGTACCTAAAGTCAAGAACTAAAATTGTTTTGTAGGTTTATGCATCCGGGGGCTCAAGTTGGATACTCGACAGCAGGTGCACAAACCACATGACAGGGGAGAAGAAGATGTTCTCCTCATATGAGAAAAACCAAGATTCCCAACGAGCTATCACATTCGAGGATGGAAATCAAGGTTTGGTCAAAGGATTGGGTAAAATTGCTATATCACCTGACCATACTATTTCCAATGTTTTTCTTGTAGATTCTTTAGATTACAATTTGCTTTCTGTATCTCAATTATGTCAAATGGGCTACAACTGTCTCTTTACTGATGTAGGTGTCACTGTCTTTAGAAGAAGTGATGATTCAATAGCATTTAAGGGTGTGTTAGAGGGTCAGCTATACTTGGTAGATTTTGATAGAGCTGAACTCGACACATGCTTAATTGTTAAGACTAACATGGGTTGGCTCTGGCATCGCCGACTAGCCCACGTTGGGATGAAGAATCTTCATAAGCTTCTAAAGGGAGAGCACATTTTGGGACTAACAAATGTTCATTTTGAGAAAGACAGGATTTGTAGCGCATGCCAAGCAGGAAAGCAAGTTGGGTCTCATCATCCACACAAGAACATCATGACAAGTGACAGGCCACTGGAGCTCCTACACATGGATTTATTCGGCCCGATCGCTTACATAAGCATCGGCGGGAGTAAGTACTGTCTAGTTATTGTGGATGATTATTCTTGCTTCACTTGGGTGTTCTTTTTGCAGGAAAAATCTCATACCCAAGAGACCTTAAAGGGATTCTTGAGACGAGCTCAAAATGAGTTCGGCTTAAGGATCAAGAAAATTAGAAGCGACAACGGGACAAAGTTCAAGAACTCACAAATAGAAGGCTTCCTTGAGGAGGAGGGCATCAAGCATGAGTTCTCTTCTCCCTACACCCCACAACAAAATGGTGTAGTGGAGAGGAAGAATCGAACTCTATTGGACATGGCAAGAACCATGCTTGATGAGTACAAGACACCGGATCGGTTTTGGGCCGAGGCGGTCAACACCGCCTGCTACGCCATCAACCGGTTATATCTACACCGAATCCTCAAGAAGACATCCTATGAACTCCTAACCGGTAAAAAGCCAAATATTTCATATTTTAGAGTTTTTGGTAGCAAATGTTTTATTCTTGTCAAAAGAGGTAGAAAATCTAAATTTGCTCCTAAAACTGTAGAAGGCTTTTTACTAGGATATGACTCAAACACAAGGGCATATAGAGTCTTTAACAAGTCCTCAGGACTTGTTGAAGTTTCTTGTGACGTTGTGTTTGATGAGACTAACGGCTCTCAAGTAGAGCAAGTTGATCTTGATGAGATAGGTGAAGAACAGGCTCCATGCATAGCGCTAAGGAACATGTCCATTGGGGATGTGTGTCCTAAGGAATCCGAAGAGCCTCCACATGCACAAGATCAACCCTCCTCCTCCACTCAAGCATCTCCACCAACCCAAAATGAGGACGAGGCTCAAGTTGATGAAGGAGAAGATCCAAGAGATGAGCCACCTCAAGATGACGGCAATGATCAAGGGGGAGATGCAAATGATGAAGACAAGGAGGATGAACAACCAAGGCCGCCACACCCAAGAGTCCACCAAGCAATCCAACAAGATCACCCCGTCGACACCATCCTAGGCAACATTCATAAGGGGGTAACCACTAGATCTCGTGTTGCACATTTTTGTGAGCATTACTCTTTTGTTTCCTCTATTGAGCCACACAGGGTAGAGGAAGCGCTCCAAGATTTGGATTGGGTGATGGCGATGCAAGAGGAGCTCAACAACTTCACTAGGAACGAGGTATGTCATTTAGTTCCACATCCTAACCAAAATGTTGTAGGAACCAAGTGGGTCTTCCGCAACAAGCAAGACGAGCATGGTGTGGTGACAAGGAACAAAGCTCGACTCGTGGCCAAGGGGTATTCACAAGTCGAAGGTTTGGATTTTGGTGAAACCTATGCACCCGTAGCTAGGCTTGAGTCAATTCGTATATTATTAGCCCATGCTACTTACCATGGCTTCAAGCTTTACCAAATGGACGTGAAGAGCGCCTTCCTCAATGGACCAATCAAGGAAGAGGTCTATGTTGAGCAACCTCCCGGCTTTGAAGATAGTAAGTACCCTAACCATGTCTATAAGCTCTCTAAGGCGCTTTATGGGCTAAAGCAAGCCCCAAGAGCATGATATGAATGCCTTAGAGATTTCCTTATTGCTAATGGCTTCAAAGTCGGCAAGGCCGATCCTACTTTATTTACTAAGACTCTTGACAATGATTTGTTTGTATGCCAAATTTATGTTGATGATATCATATTTGGGTCTACTAACGAATCTACATGTGAAGAATTTAGTAGGATCATGACACAAAAATTCGAGATGTCGATGATGGGGGAGTTGAAGTATTTTCTAGGATTCCAAGTCAAGCAACTCCAAGAGGGCACCTTTATTAGCCAAACGAAGTACACTCAAGACATTCTAACCAAGTTTGGAATGAAGGATGCCAAGCCCATCAAGACACCCATGGGAACCAATGGGCATCTCGACCTCGACACGGGAGGTAAAACCGTCGATCAAAAGGTATACCGATCGATGATTGGTTCATTGCTTTATTTATGTGCATCTCGACCGGACATTATGCTTTCCGTTGGCATGTGTGCAAGATTCCAAGCCGACCCTAAGGAAGCTCACCTTACGGCCGTAAAACGAATCTTGAGATATTTGGCTTACACTCCTAAGTTTGGGCTTTGGTATCCTAGGGGATCCACATTTGATTTGATTGGTTATTCGGATGCCGATTGGGCAGGGTGTAAAATCTATAGAAAGAGCACATCGGGGACTTGCCAGTTCTTGGGAAGATCCTTGGTATCTTGGGCTTCAAAGAAGCAAAATTCGGTCGCTCTTTCCACCGCCGAAGCCGAGTACATTGCCGCAGGCCATTGTTGCGCGCAATTGCTTTGGATGAGGCAAACCCTGCGGGACTACGGTTACAAATTAACCAAAGTCCCTTTGCTATGTGACAATGAGAGTGCAATCAAAATGACGGATAATCCCGTCGAGCATAGCCGCACTAAACACATAGCCATTCGGTATCATTTTCTTAGGTGTTGGGGACTTGTTCTCAAATGCTATGAGTTAAGAACAAGGCAACATAGAAAATGTTAATCGTTAAAGTCCTTCGTCCTTCGAAGCATTATTTCCCTTAGGATATAATGGTTTTCGGACGAAGGTTATGAAGGGCGTACCTTCATAAATTCATTATGCAGTGACGAAGGATAAAATGTAGGGAATACAAAAGACAACATAAACAATTATATATTATCATGTATAAACAGAAATACCGTTGAATTATAAATGTACCTTCAACTTGAAAGAGATGATAGTACAAGCGTGACGCAAAAAGCGAATGCCAAGTCCGCCCCTCAGTACGGGGGTACTGTTCATCTATTTATAGGCACGGGACACAACCCATACAAAATTACATTCATGCCCTTTACACTTGATAATAATTCTATAGTAATCTATCGGGGTCTAAATAGCCTCTTCAACTTTAAGTCGGTTTCACTTTTTGCTGCCACGCCGAAGCTTTCCTGCTCACACCTTCGGCGCTGTATCAACCTTCGTATTATTCTGGTCTACTGTGATGCCGACCTGAGTCCGAAGATACCTGTTCACACATTATACTCCAGAAATACTGTTAAATCCTGTTTTTGAGGACCTTCGGAAGCCGAAGGTCCCCAACAGTAGCCCCTCGCAATATTAATTTGTTTAAAATAATAAATTTAGATTGCGACATGGACGAAGGTTTTACGCCGAAGGTCCGAAAAAACACCTTCCCTTTGCTAGAATAGCAACATTCACTGACAAGCGGGGTCTTTCAATTTTCAACGCACTTGGCGTATAAATACGGTCATACCGCAAGCTCATTTGACACGCTCTCTGGCCAACTGCTCCTGCTCACTCAATTTTTAGCTCTTGTGCACTAAGATTTGCTAAGCTTTTAGTTTTGAAGCTTCGGCTTTGAAAATAGTTTTTTAGTGTCTCCGAAAATGTCTGAAGATAAGAAGACTGCTGCTGAGATGAAGCTGAGCCTCGACGAAGAGAAAAACTTGGGGTTTCTTATAGCGATGTCAAAAACCAATACAGAAAAAATCACCAAGGAAATTCTGGAAGGTTTGTCTGAAGATACTGGTGACAGTGACAGTTATGATGTGGACAGTGGTGGTGAAGACTCCGAAGATCGTCCCTGGCGACCAAGCCATTCAGTTTATGGTAAATCAACTATCAAAGAGAATCATCTTGTGAACATGAGAGGAAGGTATTTCCGGGATTTGTCCATTGTGAGGGCCGACGAAGGGGAAAAAACTTGTCCACATCCTGAAGAAAATGAAGTCGTAGTGTACCGAAGCTTTTTGAAAGCTGGACTGCGATTTCCCTTGAGCAGCTTCGTTATGGAGGTGCTGAAAATCTTCGAAGTCTATCTTCACCAACTTACCCCCGAGGCAATCATAAGGCTGAATATCTTCGTGTGGGCCGTAAGAAGCCAAGGTCTGAAGCCTGATGCAAAAAGCTTCTGCAATATACACGAATTATCATACGAAACAAAACCTTGGGGTAAGGAACAGTATCATAATAATTTTGGCTGCTACAGTTTCGTTTCTCGGTCCGGGTCAAGCTGTCCCGTGCCAACCTTTCGGAAGAGATGGCCCGGAGACTGGATGACAGAATGGTTTTATGTGAAGAATGACCTGTCAGTACGAGAAGATATCAAAGGTGTAATTATGCGCCCTATTTGGCAAAGCTTCGGCCTTCGGAGGCCGAAGGTTGAAATGAATGAAGCTGCCGAAGAATGCCAGAGGGCCTTCAGCGTTATCTGTTCTTTTATTGGAACAAGAGATTTAGTACAAGAGCATATTGCCTTCAGGGTATGGCCGCTCGCGGAGAAATGGGAAATGCCACAAGAAACCATAAAGAAGGCCGACGAAGGTGGACTTATCAGGCTGAAGTACACTTTTAAGTTCGGAGATAAATTCGTTGAGCCAGATGACGACTGGTTAAAAAGTATTGAAAATTTAAGTGATGAACTGCTTGGGGCTTATTCGAAGGCCGAAGATACTGCAATGTCAGCAGCCTTCGGAGGCCGAAAAAAGAAGAGGCTGAATCGGGTATTTGATGCAATCGGGTTCGTCTACCCTGACTATTGCTATCCCATTCGAAGGCAGAAGAGAAAAAACACAACCTCTGCAAAAGAAGAAACTGCAACTGCTCCTAGCGAGCCAGAACCGAAAAGAAAGAAGATAAAGGTCCTCACATATCGGCCGCGCTATATTGAACCAGCTTCGGTGCCTGAGTTTACCGGAGAAACTTCTTCGGCCACCGAGGCTAAAAAGCCAACCAAACCAACCTTGCTGCCAGAAGTTGCAGAAATGGCCGAAGCGCCAAAGAGGATAGAATTGGAAGAACCGAAGATTTCGCTACTAGAAACCGAAGAAATGGCCGAAGCGCCATCCACAGAAAAAATGGAAAAAGTGAAAAAACCAACTGAAGAAAAAACATCAGAAGTTGTGAGTCCTGCAGCAAATGTTGAGACAGTAAAAAATCAAAAAGTGCCAGCAGTGACTCCGAAAATAAAGAGAATGGCTAATGTGCTAGATGTACTGGAAACAATCAAATCTTCAAGCACACCTCCGAAGAAGGCTGCTGTCATTCCTGAAACAACAACTGAAATTTCTGATACTAAAGCTCCAGAGCAAGAACCTGAAGCCGAAGCTGGGTCCTCAGAGCCCGCAAAGATAAAATCCTTGGAAAGTGAGGCAGAAAAAATAACAAAGCCAACTTTTGTTGAAGAAATCGGTGTCATTGCCCCCGAAGCATCCCCCAAAGTTCGCGATTATATTGTTCGTCATGCTTCGGGGAAAAAACTATCAGAAAAAGAAAAGCAAGAGGCCCAGCGCTACGCCCAAAAACTGAAGTATCCAAAGGGGGCGTTAATATTCAATGGCAGTGGAGAAGAAGACTTTTTGTATTGTCTCCCTGACAGCAAAGAAATTTCTGTCTGCCGGGAGATGAGCAAGAGCTTCGGATTCCCAACACTGGAAGACGGGCTCTCAGTGTTATCGAAAAATGATTTGGCCGACAGCCTAGCATATAATAGCTTAAAGGTACAACAAATGGAATCTTTGTAATTTCTTGCTGGGACCAAAATTTTTCCTTTAGTTAAATCTATTGACACACACATATTTCTCTTTGCAGGGCTTGATACTTAGCAATGCCCTCAGGGCACAGAAAGATGCTGAAGACGAAGGGTGTACTATAGCCCTGAGCAACCTTCGTTCCGAAGTAATTGAACTGAGGAACGAAGGTCTCGAAAAAGATAAGATATTACATTCATTGATAAATAAAATAAAAGAAGACGAAGCTGCTTTTAAAAGTCAAGCTGAAGCTCAGAAGCGCGAAATTGAAGATCTTCGGAAACAACTGGCCAGAGCCAAGGAAGAACGCATACTTGAAGAAACAAAGCGAGAACTCAGCGACCAATGGGCAGATCACTTAGAAGGAACTGTTGAAGAGCTTCGGTCGTCCAAGAAGAGATGCTATAACAAATCTATAGAGTGTGTTAAGAAGTTAAAGGCTAGCTTCGCCAGGGTCGGCGCCTTCTCAAGCGAAGAAAACTTTACAAGAGGCAATCCCGAAGGTCCCATCGAATGGATCGACCACGAAGCTGAGGCCTTCAAAGAAATTTTAAATAGCCGTGGAGATATATGTGCTTTCTCTGGTGCCAGAGGAATTGCCACCATTTTAGAGAAGAAGGGCTGCGAACATGTGAAAATTTTAGCACAATCCGAAGCTGCTTTGTCCTTTGAAGATGCAAGAGATCCTTCGGCCGAAGCTAGCATGATCGGTGGAAAATTTTTCACCGATATCTGGGATAATGGTGGCCGAGAAATGGCCGGAGAAATTATTCAAAAAAGTGAAAAGGGCATTCACGATGCTAGAGAAGTGGCTGAAGCTGCTGAAAAGAGCGCAGAGCCCGAAGGTCAATTAGGTATTAACTAATAGTTTTTATTGTGTTGTAATTTTAGGTTTTAAAATTCGTTTGCAATTTGTAATAGCAATGTAGCCGTATCCTGTCCTACTTCAGATTCTGCTAAAGCGTCTTCGGGCCCTCAGCCGAAAGGAGATGACGAAATAAAAAAGATGGCTGAAGCTATTATAGACGAAGTCGTCAATCGGCTCCTGAACGAGGCTGCAGAAGTCGTTTTGAGAGAGGATTAAGTATTATTGTAAAAACTTCTGAAATGTAATATATTGTAACATTTTGTAACCCTGAATGTAATATACCTGTTTTTATTGCACAATTCTTTACGATGCATGAAACTTTATACGTACCGCTTTTGAGTCTTTGACGAAAAAACACCTTCCCTTCTTTTCATGCTTCGTGAAGAAGAATTTTTCTTTGTCACAACAATGTCCAGTGTTCTGATAAATAATATCCAGGCTTCGTGAAGATATTTTCCGAAGCTACACCTCCGAAGATCAATAATGTATCTCTTTGTGACATTATGATTTTCCCCTTTTTTCAAAACGTTTCCCCTTTCTTCAAAACGTTCTTCTGTAGATTAATATTGTGTCCACCTCTTTGTGCCATATGCAACATGATGTATGATGCTTATGCTATGCGAAATGATGCGATGATGTTATGTTATGTGAGGTGATGTTTATTCCGAAGATGTACACGCACCCCTGCAATAAAACACAATCTTTTATAAGCCTCCCTTAGGAGCTTCTTCGCCTTTTACTTCAGCGGAATCAGCGTTTATTTTTCGCTGCAAGCCTCCCTTAGGAGCTTCTTCGCCTTTTACTTTCAGCGGTATTCGCGTTGACTTTTCGCGCTTCGCCTTTTACTTAGGCGGTATCAGCGTTGACTTTTCGCTGTATGCTCTGCATTCCCTTTGGAACGACTTTGGAGCAGAAAACTTACACTGCGCTCCCTTTGGAGCGACTTTTTGTGACTTCGGCAAACTTACTCTGCGTTCCTTAGAACGACTTTTTGTTGCTTTGAAGAATTTTCGATAATCCGAAGGTCCTCTTTGTTATCATAAACCTTTAAACTTCAACAACTTAGGCCTGTGAAGAGAATATATTTTCCTTTTGGCAAACAACGAAACTATATTCATGAAATCTAAACATTGTCCTTTATTACACAGAAAAGAATACTGAATAAGAAATACTGCTATTTAGGTAGGATATTTGTCAATATATGTGCTTTGACTCTGGCACAGTGCTGTTGACTGTACGAGCTTCGGACTGCTCTCTGAAGTCTCTTTGGTGTGGAGCATACTGACTCCCTTCTGGCTGCTGGCCTTGTTGCAGCGGAGGTGGAGGCGGAGGCTGTTGCCAGGAAGCTTGAGGTTGACTCGCCGAAGCAACAGAAACTGCAGGGTGGTTGCCCACATATTCTGGGATGTAAGGTGAATGATACGAAGCAGTATGCATGACCTGCTTCGGCTGAGCTTGCTGTGCTGCGGCTTCGGCTATTTCCTTTTGCTTCTGGATGGTAACATGGCACATCCTGGTGGTATGGCCTTTGTTCTCACCGCAAAACAAGCAAAAAATTCTTCTTAGTTGATCCCCGAATCTTCCGCCGAAGCCCCTGGCGCCTCTGCCTCTTAGGGCTGGTGGTCGGAAGGGCCCTTGCTGTTGCCCCGAAGCCTGTGAGGAACACTGTGGCCTTTGCTGTTGGCTCCCTCGATCATCATTTTGGGCAGAGTTGTGGATTGATCTAACATGCCTCGGATAAAACCTTCCTCCGAAGCCCCTGGTCATCTCAGAAAACCTAAAAGCCTCCTCCCTTCTTTGGCGAAAATCATTATCGGCCCGAATGTACTCGTCCATCTTCTGGAGCAGCTTCTCCAAAGTTTGAGGGGGCTTCCTAGCGAAGTACTGAGTTGACGGTCCTGGCCGAAGCCCCTTGATCATGGCCTCAATGACAATTTCATTGGGCACCGTTGGCGCCTGTGCCCTCAAACGCAAGAACCTCCGGACGTACGCCTGAAGGTATTCTTCGTGATCCTGGGTGCACTGGAAAAGAGCTTGAGCAGTGACCGGTTTCGTCTGAAATCCTTGAAAGCTAGTTAACAGCAAGTCCTTCAGCTTCTGCCATGAAGTGATCGTTCCTGGTCGAAGGGAGGAATACCAGGTTTGAGCAACACTCCTGACAGCCATAACAAAAGATTTGGCCATGACTGCAGCATTGCCACCATACGAAGACACTGTTGCTTCGTAGCTCATCAAAAACTGCTTCGGGTCTGAATGGCCGTCGAATATGGGAAGCTGAGGCGGTTTGTAGGACGAGGGCCAAGGTGTAGCCTGCAGCTCAGCAGACAGAGGAGAAGCATCATCGAAAACAAAATTCCCATGATGGAAATTATCATACCAGTCATCTTCGTTGGGGAAACCCTCCTGATGAAGGTCTTGGTGCTGAGGCCTTCGGTGCTGCTCATCCTGAGCAAGATGACGAACTTCTTCAGAGGCTTCGTCTATCTGCCTTTGCAGCTCAGCTAGCCTAGCCATCTTTTCTTTCTTCCTCTGCACTTGTTGATGAAGCATCTCCATGTCTCTGATTTCTTGATCTATCTCGTCCTCTGGCGGTGTCGGGCTGACAGCCTTCCTTTTCTGGCTTCGGGCCTCCCGAAGAGAGACAGTCTCCTGATTGTGGTCCAGCGGTTGAAGGGCTGCAGTGCCAGTTGCTGAAGCTTTCTTCGGCGCCATAACGAAGGTTTATGATCGCCGAAGGAGTTCAGAAAACTCAGACTGTGGAAGTGAGTTCACCGGAGGTGGGCGCCAATGTTGGGGACTTGTTCTCAAATGCTATGAGTTAAGAACAAGGCAACATAGAAAATGTTAATCGTTAAAGTCCTTCGTCCTTCGAAGCATTATTTCCCTTAGGATATAATGGTTTTCGGACGAAGGTTATGAAGGGCGTACCTTCATAAATTCATTATGCAGTGACGAAGGATAAAATGTAGGGAATACAAAAGACAACATAAACAATTATATATTATCATGTATAAACAGAAATACCGTTGAATTATAAATGTACCTTCAACTTGAAAGAGATGATAGTACAAGCGTGACGCAAAAAGCGAATGCCAAGTCCGCCCCTCAGTACGGGGGTACTGTTCATCTATTTATAGGCACGGGACACAACCCATACAAAATTACATTCATGCCCTTTACACTTGATAATAATTCTATAGTAATCTATCGGGGTCTAAATAGCCTTTTCATCTTTAAGTCGGTTTCACTTTTTGCTGCCACGCTGAAGCTTTCCTGCTCACACCTTCGGCGCTGTATCAACCTTCGTATTATTCTGGTCTACTGTGATGCCGACTTGAGTCCGAAGATACCTGTTCACACATTATACTCCAGAAATACTGTTAAATCCTATTTTTGAGGACCTTCGGAAGCCGAAGGTCCCCAACATTAGGGATCACCAACAAAAGGGAGATATCGAGATTTCTTACATTAACACTAAAAATCAATTAGCCGATATCTTTACCAAGCCACTTGATGAACAAACTTTTAACAAACTTAGGCATGAGCTCAATATTCTTGATTCACGCAATTTCTTTTGCTAACTTACACACATAGCTCATTTGTATACCTTTGATCATGTCTCTTTCATATGCTATGACTAATGTGCTTTTCAAGTCTATTTCAAACCAAGTCATAGGTATATTGAAAGGGAATTGGAGTCTTCGGCGAAGACAAAGGCTTCCACTCCGTAACTCATCCTTCGCCGTCGCTCCGTGTCACTCTCCATCTTTGGGGGAGGGAGCAAAAGGACTTCGTCTTTGGTATAATCTTAACTCATTTATTTATGACCAAAGGGGAAGAAAGTACTTCAAGGGCTCCAATGATTCCGTTTTTGGCGATTCATGCCAAAGGGGGAGAGAGTTAGAGCCCAAAGCAAAAGGACCGCACCACCACCTATGTTAAAATTGGAGAGATTTTCAATTGGTAAATTTCAAATTGGTATCTTATTGTGTTAAAAAGGGGGAGAAAGTAGTATTTCAAAAATGATATATCAAAACCCTCTTGAACACTAAGAGGAGGATCTCATTTAGGGGGAGTTTTGTTTAGTCAAAGGAAAAGCATTTGAAACAGGGGGAGAAAATCTCAAATCTTGAAAATGCTTTGCAAAATCTTATTCATTCATCTTTGACTATTTGCAAAAGAACTTTGTAAAGGATTTACAAAAAAAAAGTTTGCAAAAACAAAACATGTGGTGCAAGCGTGGTCCAAAATGTTAAAGACAAAGAAACAATCCATGCATATCTTGTAAGAATTTACATTGGCTCAATTCCAAGCAACCTTTGCACTTACATTATGCAAACTAGTTCAATTATGCACTTCTATATTTGCTTTGGTTTGTGTTGGCATCAATCACCAAAAAGGGGGAGATTGAAAGGGAATTAGGCTTACACCTAGTTCCTAAATAATTTTGGTGATTGAATTGCCCAACACAAATAATTGGACTAACTAGTTTGCTCTAGTGTCTAAGTTATACAGGTGTCAAAGGTTCACAACAAGCCAATTAAAAAGACCAAAGTTGGGTTCAAAATAGAGAGCTAAAGGCATCCCGAAAGGCTCCCTGGTCTGGCGCACCGGACTGTCCGGTGGCGCACCGAACAGTGTCCGGTGCACCAGGGGAACTCGCGCAGAACTCCTCAGCCTCGGGAATTTTCAGAAGCCGGCGCGCTATAATTCACCGGACTGTCCGGTGTACACCAGACAGTGTCCAGTGCTCCAAGAGGACGCGACTCTGGAACTTGGCAGCCTCGGGAAATCATAACGGCTGCTCCGCTATAATTCACCGGACATGTCCGGTGTACACCGGACTGTCCGGTGCAACTGCGGAGCAACGGCTATTTCGCGCCAACGGTCGCCTGCAACAGCAATTAATGCGCGCCAGAGCGCGCAGGCGTCAGGCACGCCCATGCTGGCGCACCGGACACTCTACAGTACATGTCTGGTGCGCCACCAGACATCCAGGCGGGCCCAGAAGTCAGAGCTCCAACGGTCGGAACCCAACGGCTTTGGTGACGTGGCTGTCGCACCGGACTGTCCGGTGCACCATACGACAGACAGCCTCCACCAAACGGCTAGTTTGGTGGTTGGGGCTATAAATACCCCCAACCACCCCACATTCAAGTCATCCAAGTTTTCCAGCTTCCAACCACTATACAAGAGCTAGCATTCATTGCAAAGCACACCAAAAGAGATCAAATCCTCTCCCAACTCCACACAAAGCCTTAGTGACTAGAGAGAGTGATTTGTAGTGTTCATTTGAGCTCTTGCGCTTGGATCGCTTCTTTTCTTTGGCATTCTTTCTTGTGATCAAACACTCACTTGTAATTGAGGCAAGAGACACCAATTGTGTGGTGGTCCTTGTGGGAAGTTTGATTCCCAAGTGATTTGAGAAGAGAAGCTCACTCGGTCCGAGGGACCATTTGGGAGAGGGAAAGGGTTGAAAGAGACCCGGCCTTTGTGGCCTCCTCAACGGGGAGTAGGTTTGCGAGAACCGAACCTCGGTAAAACAAATTCACGTGTCACACTCCTTAATTGCTTGCGATTTGTTTTGCGCCCTCTCTCGCGGACTCTATTATATTTCTAACGCTAACCCGACTTGTAGTTGTGTTTATATTTGTAAATTTCAGTTTCGCCCTATTCACCCCCCCCCCTCTAGGCGACTTTCAAACGCGCCGATGACATCCGAGTCGGTGATGTTGGGCAGCTCGGTGCGCTGCTTCGAGAATCGCCGGATGTAGTCCCTGAGAGACTCTCCTGGCTGCTGTCGGCAGCTTCGGAGGTCCCAGGAATTCCCAGGGCGCACGTACGTGCCCTGGAAATTGCCGGCGAAGGCTTGGACCAGGTCGTCCCAGTTGGAGATCTGCCCCGGAGGAAGGTGCTTCAATCAGGCGCGAGCGGTGTCGGAGAGAAACAGGGGGAGGTTGTGGATGATGAGGTTGTCATTGTCCGTTCCACCCAGTTGGCAGGCCAGCCGGTAGTCCGCGAGCCACAGCTCCGGTCTCGTCTCCCCCGAGTACTTCGTGATGGTAGTCGGGGGTCGGAACCGGGTCGGGAACGGCGCCCGTCGTATGGCCCGGCTGAAGGCTTGCGGACCGGGTGGTTCGGGCGAGGGACTCTGATCCTCCCCGCTGTCGTAGCGTCCCCCACGCCTGGGGTGGTAGCCTCGGCGCACCCTCTCGTCGAGGTGGGCCCAACGGTCGCGGTGATGGTGCTCGTTGCCGAGGCGTCCCGGGGCCGCAGGCGCTGTGTTGCGCGTGCGCCCGGTGTGGACCGAGGCTTCCTGCATGAATCGGGAAGTCGCGGCATGATGCTCCGAGGGGTCCCCTGCCTTCGGGAGGCGGAGCTCTCGGCCCGTCAGACCGCGGCGCCTTCCAGGAGATTCTTGAGCTCTCTCTGGATTCGCCGCCCCTCGGTGGTTGATGGCTCTGGCATCGCACGAAGAAGCATTGCTGCTGCAGCTAGGTTCTGGCTGACCCCACTGGATGCGGGTGGCGGCCTGACCCTGACATCGTCGGCGATGCGGTGCTGGAAGCCCTAGGGTAGATGACGTATTTCTTCGGCCGGAGACTGGCCCGCCCATTCCTGCCCGACGTCCCGGCGGATCGGCTCAAGTGCTCCCGCCCCCTCGTCGAGCCTGGCCTGCACCCCGCGGATTTGCTCGAGCTGTGGGTCGTGACCCCCCATCGGAACGGGGACCACAGCTAGCTCCCGTGGGATGCCAACGCGAGGCAACGACCTAGGGAGATCACCGTCCTCCGGCATGCCGAGATGGTTGCCTTCGGAGGGACCCCCTAGATCGACGTGGAAACATTCGCGGCTTGGGCCGCAGTCCTTGTCGCCGAGGCTGCGGCTACCATCGGAACAGTCGGAAAGGCAGTAGTCGCATGCGGTTATGAAGTCCCGCATGGCATTGGGGTTGCCAAGTCCAGAGAAATCCCAACAGAAGTCGGGCACGTCGTCTTCCTCGGACCCAGAGGGCCCGTAGGTCGAGACGTCCGTCAGCCGGTCCCAAGGTGACCGCATACGAAACCCTAGAGGGTTTGGACTCGCCTCTACGAGAGCATCCGCCAAAGCGAAGCCGCTTGGCGGGTCGAGGCTAGATCCAAAGGGCATGAGATGGGAGTCGGTCGGTACCTCTTGGTCGACGGGTGGTGATGAAGTCACGTCGGGGACTGACTGCACCATCGTCTCAGGTACGAGGGTGACGTCCAGCAAGCCTTTCGCGAGCGCGCTGGCGTCGTCCGTTTGCTCGGAATCAGCGTGTCACGGGGAGACGGCGCTCATCTTCGTCTCAAACGCGAGGTCGATGCCCGACGCGCGCCCCGTTGGGGCGCTGGCGCTGTCGACTCGCTCGACAGCCGACGAGGCGCTGCCTCCTGCTTGGCCTTGGTTGCCCCGCCTCCTCCTCCGTCGGCGGGGGAGAGGACGGGGTGAGCTCGAATGTTGTTCTTCCACCACGTGGGGAAGACGTCGTCGATTCCGCCGCCGGCGGGCGGGTTGTCGGCCGCCATCATCGCTGTCGCACGGCGGTGGAAGGAGTATCATGTCGTAGCTGCCGTCGAGGGACATAAACTCAAGACTCCCGAAACGGAGCACCGTCCCAGGCCAGAGAGGTTGCTGGAGACTGCCCATCTGGAGCTCGACGGGAAGCTGTTCGTCAACACGCAGCAGGCCCCTACCTGGCGCGCCAACTGTCGGCGTTTCGAGACCGGGGGGTCCCTGGGCCGACGAGTGAATGTTGCCGCGTGCCCCAGCCCAGATGGGTCGACGCGAGGCCGAGCGCGAAGGGGGGAAGTGAGGTGGCTGGAGATAGGCGAAAGAGAGGTGGAAATCCCGCGGCCTTCGTGTTCGTCCCGCGCCCAGGTCAGGTGCGCTTGCAGTAGGGGATTACAAGCGTCCACGCGGGAGAGGGAGCGAGCGGCTCCAAGCGAGCGCCTGTCTCGTCCTCGTCCCCGCGCGGCCAACCCTCTCTAAGAGGGCCCTGGTCCTTCCTTTTATTAGCGTAAGGAGAGGATCCAGGTGTACAATGGGGGGTGTAGCAGAATGCTACGTGTCTAGCGGAGGAGAGCTAGCGCCCTAAGTACACGCCATCATGGCGGCCGGAGAGATTTTGGCGCCCGGTTTGTGTGATGTCGTGGCCGTCGGAGGAGCGCTGGAGCCTAGCGGAGGGACAGCTGTCGGGGCTGTCGAGTCCTTGCTGACGTCCTCTTGCTTCCGTAAGGGGGCCGAGAGCCGCCATCGTCAGGGAGCGTGCAGGGCGCCATCATTGCCTATCTGGCGGAGCGAGCCAGATGGGACGCCGGTCTTGTTCCCCGTAGCCTGAGTCAGCTTGGAGTAGGGTAATGATGGCGCCTCCCGTTGACGTGGCCGGCCCGCGCCCTAGGTTGGGCGATGTGGAGGCTCCTCCGAGGTCGAGGTCGAGTCTGTCTTCCGTGGCCGAGGTCGAGTCCGAGCCCCTAGGTCGGGCAAGGCGGAGGCCGTTGGCTGAGGCTAGGGCGGAGTTCGAGTCCTGGGGTCGGGCGAAGCGGAGTTCGTCGTCTTCTGGGGCTTAGCCCGAGTCCGAGCCCTGGGTCAGGCGGAGCAGAGTTTGCTGTCTTCCGGGGCTTAGCCCGAGTCCGAGCCCTGGGTCGGGCGGAGCGGAGTTCGCCGTCTTCTAGGGCTTAGCCCGAGTCCGAGCCCTGGGTCGGGCGGAGCGGAGTTCGCCGTCTTCTGGGGCTTAGCCCGAGTCCGAGCCCTGGGTCGGGCGGAGCGGAGTTCGCCGTCTTCCGGGGCTTAGCCCGAGTCCGAGCCCTGGGTCGGGCGGAGCGGAGCTTCCTATGGTGCCTGCGGCCGGGCCTGACTGCCTGATAGCCTCACTCTGTCAAGTGGCACCGCAGTCGGAGCGGCGCAGGCGGCGCTGTCTTTCTGTCAGACCGGTCAGTGGAGCGGCAAAGTGACGGCGGTCACTTCGGCTCTGTCGGCTGAGGGGCGCGCGTCAGGATAAAGGTGTCAGGCCACCTTTGCATTAAATGCTCCTGCGATTTGGTCGGTCGGTGCGGCGATTTGGTCAAGGTTGCTTCTTGGCGAAGACAGGGCCTCGGGCGAGCCGGAAATATGTTCGCCGCTGGAGGCGGGCCTCGGGCGAGGCGGAGATCCTCCGGGGTCGGCTGCCCTTGTCCGAGGCTAGGCTCGGGCGAGGCGTGATCGAGTCCCTCGAATGGACTGATCCCTGACTTAATCGCACCCATTAGGCCTTTGCAGCTTTATGCTGATGGGGGTTACCAGCTGAGAATTAGGAGCCTTGAGGGTACCCCTAATTATGGTCCCCGACAGCTTTCTTCTTCCTCATTCTTGTTCTCTAAGTGACTTGTAATCAAAGCAAGAGACACCAAGTGTGTAGTGGTCCTTGCGGGGTCTAAGTGCCCCGTTTAATTAAGGAGAAAGCTCACTCGGTCTAAGTGACCGTTTGAGAGAGGGAAAGGGTTGAAAGAGATCCGGTCTTTGTGACCACCTCAACGGGGACTAGGTTCTTTAGAACCGAACCTCAGTAAAACAAATCACTGTGTTCATCTGCTTTATTTCTTGGTTGATTTGTTTTCCCCCTCTCTCCCGAACTAAATATTCGTTCTAACACTAACCCCGGCTTGTAGTGTGTGCTTAAGTTTTTAATTTTCAGATTTCGCCTACCCACCCCCCTCTAGTCGACTTTCAATTAGTATTAAAGCCCGATACTTCATTTAGAGTCTAACCACTCGAAGTGATGTCGGGAGGATCCGCTAAGAGGGAGATGGAAACCGGCGAGAAGGCCATAAGCCATGGGAAGGCTCCATCAAGGGAGTCTGGTGCCAAAGGAAGGGAGGAATCACCTCCTCGCGTCAAGTCGCATCAGAGTGACGACAAGAAGAAAAAGATGAAGAAAGTGGTCTACTACGAGACTGACTCTTCGTCGCCCTCCACCTCCGGCTCCGACGCGGCGTCCGTCACTTCTAGGCGCCATGAGCGCAAGAAGTTTAGTAAGATCCCCCTACGCTATCCCCGCATTTCTAAACGCGCTCCTTTACTTTCCGTTCCATTAGGCAAACCACCATATTTTGATGGTGAGGATTATTGTATGTGGAGTGATAAAATGAGGCATCACCTAACCTCACTCCACGCAAGCATATGGGACATACTACTATACTCCTCGCCTCTCCATGTTGAGAGGAGTATAATAAAGTGGAAGGGTTAAAGAGTGCCAAAGAGATTTGGGATGTCCTAAAGACCGCTCACGAAGGAGATGAGGTGACCAAGATCACCAAGTGGGAGACGATCGAGGGAGAGCTCGGTCGATTCGTCCTCCACCAAGGAGAGGAGCCACAAGCAATGTACAGCTGGCTCAAAACCTTGGTGAATCAAGTGCGCAACCTCGGGAGCACCAAATGAGATGACCATGAGATGGTCAAGGTTATTCTTAGATCCCTCATATTTCGTAATCCTACTCAAGTTCAATTAATACGTGGTGATCCTAGATATAAGCTAATGTCTCCCGAGGAGGTAGTTGGGAAGTTTGTGAGCTTTGAGTTGATGATCAAAGGCTCCAAACAAATCATCGACTTGGAGCAAGGCGGCACCTCCACACCCGAGGTGCAACCCGTCGCATTCAAAGCGATGGAAGAAAAGAAAGAAGAGTCTACATCAAGTAGGCTCCCCATCGACGCCTCCAAGCTCGACAATGAGAAGATGGCGCTCATCATCAAGAGCTTATGTCAAATCCTCAAGCAAAGGAGGGGGAAAGACTACAAACCCCGCTCCAAGAGGGTGTGCTACAAGTGTGGTAAGCCCGGTCATTTTATCGCTAAATGTCCTATGTCTAGTGATAGTGATAGGGACAACGACAAGAGAGGGAAGAAGAAGGAGAAGAAGAGATATTACAAGAAGAAGGGTGGCGATGCTCACGTGTGTCGGGAATGGGACTCCGATGAGAGCTCCACTGACTCCTCCGACGATGAGGATGCCACCAATATCGCCGTCAACAAGGGACTCCTCTTCCCCAACGTCGGCCACAAATGCTTCATGGCAAAGGACGACAAAAGGAAGAAGGTACAAACTAGAACCGCCCCCAAGTATACTACATCTAGTAATGAGGGTAGTTCTAGTGATGATGAAGATGATTTGCTTACACTTTTTACCAACCTTAACATGCAACAAAAAGAAAAATTAAATGAATTGATAGGTGCTATTCATGAGAAGGATGAACTCTTGGATAGCCAACAGGAATTCCTTATTAAGGAAAATAAAAAGCATGTTAAAGTGAAAAATGCTTATGCTCAGGAAGTAGAGAAAAATGAAAACTTGACTAAGGAGCTCAACACTTGCTGTAACACCCAGTTTGTAATATATAATAAAAGAGGAGAAAAGTCATTTCCTAGATTTTATGTGTGTGTTGAACCTACTTATCATCACATGTGAACACCATATTCAAGAACAAATAATTAATAAAAGAATATATGCCATTAATTTATGTATCATGCTGAATTTTATTTTTGTGTGCATCTTGTGACCACATAATAAATCATAGGAAAAGAAAATATTAAAGTCTCAAGTGGAATTTAGAATACACAAGAGATTTTGAATTGGAAAAGAGAGAGAGAAATATTGGCCAATACCAAATAAAATCCTTGGAGAAATAAATTCATATCACCATGGCATGTTTGAATCATACCTTCAAATAGTTGAGTATAAATTCGTCACAAAATTTGAGATCCAAAATTTGGATTTCAAAATATAAAGAAAACAAAGGCAAAAGAAAAAGAAAAAAAGAGGAAACCCCTAACTCGGCCTCTATAACCAATTCAGCCCACCCAGAGAAACCTCCTGCGCGGCCCAAAACCTTCCCACTGCGCGACTCCAGCCTTCCCTCCTATGACGGGGCGGCCCCAGTTTTCAGTGTACACTATAACCCGCCGCGCTCTCCTGTCTGGCTGGCTTGTGGACCCCACTGGACAGACTCTTGACCACGCGCGCGACTCCGTCTTCTCAGCGCTTCCTTCTCCTACATGCGCGCCCGAAAACCGTGGAGTTGAACGACCTGCGCATGCATGGCGGCGTGGGGAGGTTGCGACTTCATCGAAGCCTGGGCTGGTTACCGAGTCCGTCTGCGCATGCATATATGTACCAGCCGCCGCCTTTCCTCGCCCAGGACTAGGGAGGTTCTCGCCGTGCGGGATTAGCCACCATTAGAATAGCTGACAGGAGAGAAAGAGCGTGTGTACACATCGTCGGCCGTTGTCCTCTGTTCGCCTTCGGTTGGAGGCCACTAAGTGTCCGGGCGCGGCGTGACTTCCTGGTGCGGCGGCAGAGGCGGCTTAGCGACTCGGCGTCGGGAATCCCTGGAGTTTCCATCGCGGTGCGGGCTAGGAATCTGCGCGCCAGCTTCGCCTTCGTCTCGATAGAAGGTATGATCTGTTTCCCTCTCTGGATGTGTGATAGGAAGCGTGGGGGGTTTAGTTAGGCGTAAGCTGGGTGAGGGCTCGGGTTGTTCACCGTCACGGCGGCGAGCTCACCTTCGGCTAGCGGCTCGGACACCTGCGCGTCACACTGGGGAAGAAACACTGTGGGGCACTGATTCATGGGGGGACGGTCCAGATTTTTCCGAAGATTAATCACTCGCAGGGGCGATCTGGTCCGTAGAAATGTAATCGGAGGACTGGAAACTATCGACTGCATACCCCCTTCGCTGCGATCAGCCATGGCCCTTAGATCGGGATCGGGCAGTGCTTACAGGGTTTCGGTTGAGAATCGTCGCACCGTTGATTTTGGATCCAAGAGCCACGATGGAGTACCGGTTCAGGGTAGTGAGAATCTAATCGGCACCGTAGAGTTTTGATCCAGCGGCCCATAGTGCACCGTACACCTTCGTGGGTACGTTTTACAAAAGAAAGCTTATGTTTTTAGGAGTTACAACCCACAGTCCACCTTAGGGTTCGCCTGAGTCTCCGTTACTTTTACGTCTGGCCCCCTTCTATTCTCGAATTTTAGCGCCCAGTCCAGGGGGAATAAAAACAGAGAAATAAATATAGAAATTGGTTTTTAATACAAAATAAATTTTAGAAACTTAGAAAATTCATAATTAATTCATGTTAATTCCAAATTGACCCATTCCAATTTCTATAATTTCATAATAATATTGTTTATCCATTAGTGTCTCTGTTTTGACATAAAAATAGAAAGAAAATTTATTTCTCATGTAATTCCATTTCAAGCACATTAAACCTTTGGAAATTCATAATTCAAAATCTATAACTTCAAAATTAACGATTCCTGTTCCTAGGTTCTTATTTTAATGTATAGATTATTATTGTGTATTTTAATTACATGTTTGGTGTGATGTTAATTTTTGATATACTATGTATGTATTGTGTTGATGCGAGTAGACGAGCAAGCCATTGTGGATTCTGAGGTTCAGCAAGTAGAAGTAGCTGAGCAGGAGCTCATTGAAGGCAAGTTGTGCCCTTGATCACTTACTTTATCTCAGCCTTGTTCTTATTAATTATAATGATCTGCATAGGTTAATTTTGATGGGATCCAATAGGTTACCCCAGTTTTGGTTATCTTTATACCTTGTCGCCACTGAATATTTTTGGGTAGTACATGCTATTGCTATATGTGGATTTGGGTATCGAGATACTTTATTCATAATTACTCTTTTATTATCTTTTTATTATTACTATTCATGTTAAGATCATTATGTTAATGGGAACATGGAGCGACCACCCGGGAAAACAGTGCTACCACAAGGGTTTAATGGGATGCCCTTGGCTGATTAACTAGGAAAGCTAGTGGATGTCTTCCTTACCCGAAAGGGGCAAGGGCAGTAGGAGAGTGGTCAGTGTAGGGATGTCTTTAGGTTGATTTTGCTGCGATGGCGGTCAGGCGAGGGATTCCTGCACTGGAGCTTCCTATAAACTGTAGCGGGATTTCTGAAGCTAGTGGAACTTTGTAAAGGCATCGTAGTGTTACCCTGCCTCACCTCCTCGGTAGAGGTGTATGGGATTGGCCATCTCTTGGCAGATGGGTAACATGACTTGTGGGTAAAGATGCGCAACCTCTGCAGAGTGTAAAACTGGTATACTAGCCGTGCTCACGGTCATGAGCAGCTCGGACCCTCACATGATTAATCTATGGAATTAAAACTCAATTTGACATTTGCATCGCATTTGGGATTATTTTACTATTACTTTCTTTATTATTATTAAGGTTTAGTATTTACTTACACTTAGTAATTGCTAATAAAATTTTGACCAACTTATAAAAGCAATGCTCAGTCTCAGCCTCTATTTTGTTGATCAGCCTTACACTTCACATGAACTCCCACCTTTGGTGAGTTCATGCACATTATTCCCCACGACTTGTTGAGCTATGAACGTATGTGAGCTCACTCTTGCTGTCTCACACCCCCCACAGGAGAAGAACAGGTGGTCGAAGAGGAGCCGCCTAACACTGAGGCATTCGACTTGATCTAGGTGGCGTCTCCCAGTCAGCTTTCTGGCGCCAAGGATAGATTTTAGTTCCTGCTTTATTCATCTTTTATTTTGTAAGACATTTGCTATGTAATAAATACTCTGATTTTATTGTGAAATTTATCTCTATACACTCTGTTATTATATATGTTGTCTTCTTTGGCGCATGTATGAGATGCACCCGGCTTTGCTCCTTAAAACCGGGTGTGACAGAAGTGGTATCAGAGGAAATGTTGACTGTAGGACGAAACCTAGATAGAAATGGACAAAACCCTTCCCTACTTAACTTCTTCTGATTCATTCTATACTTACCTTACTCTGATTCTCTCTATACTTATCTTGATCCTGTCTGACCTTCTACTGTTCTACTCTGATGATTCTTACCTTTTCTACTCTGAGACAAGATGGATTTCACACCTTGGAATCCTACATTTATAACATTTTTAAGAGATAGGAGACCTAAGACAAAAATTAAAATTATTTTCTCTATTAAAAATATTGGTTGATTGTTCTGATGATCAATGCCTGATTTGCTTCTTTGATTGATTGAAATCTTATAGACAGGCATCTTAGCATGTACCACCATAAGGTAATGAATTAGCTTTAGTAGGTGACACACTTAGCTAATAAATGCCCTAAAGTAACATGCTTCATAATCACTGCCTTGTCTACAATCCTTTTTTTCGTCCCCTATGTTTCTAACCCAGATGGGCTACCCCTATAGTGTTAGAAGAGAGCACTATAGACGTGATCCTTGGTATGTCGTGGTTAAGAAAGGTAAAGGGAGTTTATACACTATGCTAAAGGAACCATAGAACTCGCCAGTTCCAAAGAAGAAAGATGGATTGCAAGGGATGTGCATGGATTAAAGGTCCCTTAATGGTGTCCCTATGAAGAACAAGTATCCATTACCCTGCATTGAAGATTTATTTGATTAGATGAGAGGTGCAAGGGTATTCTCGAAGATTGATCTCCGATCGGGTTATCACCAAATGAAGATTAGACCATCGGATATTCCCAAGACAACTTTCTCAACCCGATATGGTTTATATGAGTTCGTTGTTATGTCATTTGGACTAACTAATGCACCAGCTTATTTTATGAATTTGATGAATAAGGTGTTTATGGAGTATTTTGACAGATTCGTCGTGGTATTCATCGATGATATTCTTATCTATTCCAAGAGTGATAGTGATCGTGAGGAACATCTAAGGTTGGTGCTACAGAAGCTACGAGATAATCAACTCTACGCCAAGTTTAGCAAGTGCGAGTTTTGGATTGGCAAGGTGCCATTCCTTGGACATATTATTTCTAATGGAGGAATAGCAGTGGATCCTGCTAAAGTGAAGGAGATAATGGAATGGAGCGTGCCCACTATCGTCACTGAGATTCGGAATTTCTTGGGGCTTGCAGGGTATTATTGGAGATTTATTGAAGGATTCTCTAAGATTGCCAAGCCTATGACCTCGCTTCTCGAGAAAGGAAGAGAATTTAAGTGGGATGAGAAGTGCCAAAGAAAAAGCTTTGATCAATTAAATAAGAGATTGATGTCACCACCAGTGTTGATTATGCCAAATCTACAGAAGGGATTTGACATTTATTGTGATGCATGTGGTCAAGGATTGGGATGTGTGCTCATGCAAGAAGGACATGTGATCACCTATGCGTCTCGTCAGTTGTGGAAACATGAGTTGAACTACCCCACTCAAGACTTAGAACTGGCAGCCATAGTGCATGCGCTAAGGATATGGAGACATTATATTATGAGAACCAAGTGTCAAGTATACACGAATCATAAGAGTTTGAAGTACATATTCACTCAGAAGGATCTCAACCTTAGGCAACGCCGTTGGTTGGAGCTTACTAAAGATTATGATTTGGAGATTCACTATCACCCGGGCAAGGCGAATTTGGTTGCCGATGCCTTGAGTCGAAAGGAACACGTTCATTCAGCTATTGTGGCTGAGCTACCTGATGAGATTGTTGAGGATTTCAGGAGACTTAACCTGGGGATAGTTGCTCATACTGAAGGAGTTATTATTGATGTGGAACCTACCTTGGAGCAAGAAATCCGCAAAGGACATATTGGTGATGCTAAGATACAAGAGATTAAGGATCTTATTACGGAAGGTAGAGGTCCAGAGTTTACAGAGGATGAGCAAGGCACCATATGGTTTAAGGACATGATATGTGTTCCTGATATTGAAAGCCTTCGTGAGACTATTTTAAAGGAGGCCCATGACTCGGATTATTCTATTCATCCTAGGAGTACTAAGATGTACCAGGACTTGAAGCAGAAGTATTGGTGGTATGGGCTAAATAAGGATGTTGCTTCACATGTTGCTCTATGTGATGTTTGCCAGAGGGTGAAAGCGGAACATCAAAGGCCTGCTGGTTTACTGCACCCGCTTAAGATACCTGAGTGGAAATGGGAAGAGATTGGCATGGACTTCATTGTTGGATTACCCCGCACAACTACTGGGTATGACTCGATATGGGTGATTGTGGACAGGCTAACTAAAGTAGCCCATTTTATTCCAGTGAAGACCACATATTCAGGAGCCAAGTTAGTAGAGTTGTACATGGCACGGATTATATGCCTACATGGTGTGCCAAAGAAGATTGTGTCAGACCGGGGATCACAGTTTACTTCTCGGTACTGGAAGAAGTTGCACGAGTCTTTGGATACAAGATTGAATTTTAGTTTTGCCTACCATCCCCAGACTGATGGACAGACTGAGAGGACCAACCAAGTGCTAGAGGATATGTTAAGAGCTTGTGCTCTTAGACATGGTGGAAGTTGGGATAAGAGTTTACCTTATGCGGAGTTCTCATATAATAATAATTACCAGACCAGTCTGAAGATGTCACCGTTCGAGGCTCTATATGGCAGGAAATGCAGGACTCCTCTATGTTGGGACCAGACTGGAGGAAGACAGTTCTTTGGACATGAACTTATTCAAGAGGCAGAAGAACAAGTCTGTATAATCAGGGAGAACTTGAGGGTAGCCCAGACCAGGCAAAAGAGCTACGCTGATAATAGAAGAAGACCACTGGAGTTTGAGGAGGGTGATTATGTCTATTTGAAGGTGTCACCACTCCGGGGTATGAAAAGATTTAAAGTCAATGGAAAGTTGTCCCCTCGCTTCATTTGACCCTTCCTAATCTTTAAGCGAGTGGGAGAGGTGGCATATCAATTGGAGTTACCGGATCATCTTGCGGATGTTCATGATGTCTTTCATGTATCTCAGCTGAAGAAATGTCTCAGAGTACCTGAGGAGCAGCTACCAATGGAGGACCTTAGTGTTCAAGATGATCTGACTTATGCAGAGTATCCCATCAAGATTCTTGATACACTGACTCGTGTCACGGGAAATAATGTGATAAAGATGTGCAAAGTGCAATGGAGTCACCATGGAGAAGAGGAAGCAACATGGGAAAGAGAAGAAGAGCTTCGCATAGATTTTCCCCATCTTTTTCCTAGATCTTCTTAAATCTCGAGGACGAGATTATTTTTAAGGGGGTAGGATTTGTAACACCCAGTTTGTAATATATAATAAAAGAGGAGAAAAGTCATTTCCTAGATTTTATGTGTGTGTTGAACCTACTTATCATCACATGTGAACACCATATTCAAGAACAAATAATTAATAAAAGAATATATGCCATTAATTTATGCATCATGCTGAATTTTATTTTTGTGTGCATCTTGTGACCACATAATAAATCATAGGAAAAGAAAATATTAAAGTCTCAAGTGGAATTTAGAATACACAAGAGATTTTGAATTTGGAAAAGAGAGAGAGAAATATTGGCCAATACCAAATAAAATCCTTGGAGAAATATCACCATGGCATGTTTGAATCATACCTTCAAATAGTTGAGTATAAATTCGTCACAAAATTTGAGATCCAAAATTTGGATTTCAAAATATAAAGAAAACAAAAGAAAAAGAAAAAAAGAGGAAACCCCTAACTGGGCCTCTGTAACCAATTTGGCCCACCCAGAGAAACCTCCCGCGCGGCCCAAAACCTTCCCACTGCTCGACTCCAGCCTTGCCTCCTATGACGGGGCGACCCCAGTTTTCAGTGTACACTATAACCCGCCGCGCTCTCCTGTCTGGCTGGCTTGTGGACCCCATTGGGCAGACTCTTGACCACGCACGCGACTCCGTCTTCTCAGCGCTTCCTTCTCCTACATGCGCGCCCGGAAACCGTGGAGCTGAACAACCTGCGCATGCATGGCGGCGTGGGGAGGTTGCGACTTCATCGGAGCCTGGGATGGTTACCGAGTCCGTCTGCGCATGCATATATGTACCAGCCGCCGCCTTTCCTCGCCCAGGACTAGGGAGGTTCTCGCCGTGTGGGATTAGCCACCATTAGAATAGCTGACAGGAGAGAGAGAGAGCGTGTGTACACATCGCCGGCCGTTGTCCTCTGCTCGCCTTCGGTTGGAGGCCACTAAGTGTCCGGGCACGGCGTGACTTCCTGGTGCGGCGGCAGAGGCGGCTTAGCGACTCGGCGTCGGGAATCCCTAGAGTTTCCATCGCGGTGTGGGCTAGGGATCTGCGCGCCAGCTTCGCCTTTGTCTCGATAGAAGGTATGATCTGTTTTCCTCTCTGGATGCGTGATAGGAAGCGTGGGGGGTTTAGTTAGGCGTAAGCTGGGTGAGGGCTCGGGTTGTTCACCGTCACGGCGGCGAGCTCACCTTCGGCTAGCGGCTCAGACACCCGTGCGTCACACTGGGGAAGAAACACTGGGGGGCATTGATTCATGGGGGGACGGTCCAGATTGTTCCGAAGACTAATCACTCGCAGGGGCGATCTGGTCCGTAGAAATGTAATCGGAGGACTGGGAACTATCGACTGCATACCCCCTTCGCTGCGATCAGTCATGGCCCTTAGATCGGGATCGGGCGGTGCTTACAGGGTTTCAGTTGAGAATCGGCCGCACCGTTGATTTTGGATCCAAGAGCCACGATGGAGTACCGGTTCAGGGTAGCGAGAATCTAATCGGCACTGTAGAGTTTTGATCCAGCGACCCATAGTGCACCGTACACCTTCGCGGGTACGTTTTACAAAAGAAACCTTATGTTTTTAGGATTTAGAACCCGCAGTCCACCTTAGGGTTCGCCTAAGTCTCCGTTACTTTTACATCTCGCCCCCTTCTATTCTCGAATTTTGGCGCCCAGTCCACGGGGAATAAAAACAGAGAAATAAATATAGAAATTAGTTTTTAATACAAAATAAATTTTAGAAACTTGGAAAATTCATAATTAATTCATATTAATTCTAAATTGACCCATTACAATTTCTATAATTTCATAATAATATTGTTTATCCATTAGTGTCTCTGTTTTGACATGAGAACAGAAAGAAAATGTATTTCTCATGTAATTTCATTTCAAGCACATTAAACCTTTGGAAATTCATAATTCAAAATCTATAACTCCAAAATTAACGATTCTTGTTCCTAGGTTCTTATTTTAATGTATAGATTATTATTGTGTATTTTAATTACATGTTTGGTGTGATGTTAATTTTTGCTATACTATGTATGTATTGTGTTGATGCGAGTAGACGAGCAAGCCACTGTGGATTCTGAGGTTCAGCAAGTAGAAGTAGCTGAGCAAGAGCTCATTGAAGGCAAGTTGTGCCCTTGATCACTTACTTTTTCCTAGCCATATTCTTATTAATTATAATGATCTGCATAGGTTAATTTTGATGGGATCCAATAGGTTACCCCAGTTTTGGTTATCTTTATACCTTGTCGCCACTGAATATTTTTGGGTAGTACTTGCTATTGCTTTATGTGGATTAGGGTATGGAGATACTTTATTCATAATTACTCTTTTATTATATTTTTATTATTACTGTTCATGTTAAGATCATTATGTTAATGGGAACATGGAGCGACCACCCGGGAAAACAGTGCTACCACAAGGGTTTAATGGGACGCCCTTGGCTGATTAACTAGGAAAGCTAGTGGATGTCTTCCTTACCCGAAAGGGGCAAGGGCAGTAGGGGAGTGGTCAGTATAGGGAGGTCCTTGGGTTGATTTTGTTGCGATGGAGGTCAGGCGAGAGATTCCTGCACTGGAGCTTCCTATAAACTGTAGCGGGATTTTTGAAGCTAGTGGAACTTTGTAAAGGCCTCGTAGTGTTACCCTGCCTCGCCTCCTCGGTAGAGGTGTATGGGATTGGCCATCTCTTGGCAGATGGGTAACATGACTTGTGGGTAATGATGTGCAACCTCTGCAGAGTGTAAAACTGGTATACTAGTCGTGCTCACGGTCATGAGCAGCTCGGACCCTCACATGATTAATCTATGGAATTAAAACTCAATTTGACATTTGCATCGCATTTGGGATTATTTTACTATTACTTTCTTTATTATTATTAAGGTTTGGTATTTAATTATACTTAGTAATTGCTAATAAAATTTTGACCAACTTATAAAAGCAATGCTCAGTCTCAGCCTCTATTTTGTTGATCAGCCTTACACTTCACATGAACTCCCACCTTTGGTGAGTTCATGCACATTATTCCCCATGACTTGTTGAGCTATGAACGTATGTGAGCTCACTCTTGCTGTCTCACATCCCCCATAGGAGAAGAACAGGTGGTCGAAGAGGAGCCGCTTAACACTGAGGCATTCGACTTGATATAGGTGGTGTCTCCCAGTCAGCTTTCTAGCGCCAAGGATAGATTTTAGTTCCTGCTTTATTCATATTTTATTTTGTAAGACTTTCGCTATGTAATAAATACTCTGATTTTATTATGAAATTTATCTCTATACACTCTGTTATTATATATGTTGTCTTCTTTGGTGCATGTATGAGATGCACCCGGCTTTGCTCCTTAAAACCGGGTGTGACACTTGCCATGACACTATTTCAAACCTTAGAACTGAGAATGATAGTTTAATTGCTAAGGTTGAAAAATTAAATGTTTGCCATGATTCATTTGCCAATCTCAGAAATGAAAATGCTAGTTTATTTGCTAAGATTGATAAATTGAATGAATCTATTTATAGCCTTAAAACTGAAAATGCTAGTTTAATTTCAAAGGCTAAAGATTTGAATGTTTGCAATGATTCTATTTCCTGTCTTAGAGATGAAAATACCATGCTAAGATTTAAGATAGATGAATTAAATGTTTGCAAATCTTCTACATCTAGTGTTGATCATGTTACTATTTGTACTAGATGTAGAGATGTTAATATTGATGCTATAAATGATCACCTTGCTTTAATTAAACAACAAAATGATCATATAGCTCAATTAACTGCAAAAATTAATGAGCATGAAATTGAAAATGAAAAATTTAAATTTGCTAGAAGCATGTTTTATAATGGGAGACGCCCTGGCATCAAGGATGGCATTGGTTTCCAACAGGGAAGCGATGTCAAACTCAATGCCCCTAAAAGATTGTCTAATTTTGTTAAGGGCAAGGCTCCCATGGTTCAGGATAACGAGGGCTATATTTTATATCCTGCTGGTTATCCCGAACACAAAATTAGGAGAATTCATGCTAAGAAGCCTCATTCTGTTTCTCACCATGCATTTATGTATTAGAATGAGGCATCTAGCTCTAGGCAATCAACCCATGTTAAATTGCCTAAAAAGAAAACTCCTACTGCATCAAATAAACCTAACATTTCATTTAAGACTTTTGATGCATCTTATGTTTTAACTAACAAATCAGGCAAAGTAGTTGCCAAATATGTTGGGGGCAAACACAAGGGCTCCAAGACTTGTGTTTGGGTACCCAAGGTGCTTGTTTCTAATATGAAAGGACCCAAGACAGTTTGGGTACCTAAGAACAAGGCCTAAATTGTTTTGCAGGTTTATGTATCCGGGGGCTCAAGTTGGATAATAGACAGCGGATGCACAAACCACATGACACGGGAGAAAAGAATGTTCTCCTCCTACGAGAAAAACGAAGATCCCCAAAGAGCTATTACATTCGGGGATGGAAATCAAGGTTTGGTCAAAGGACTTGGTAAAATTGCTATATCACCTGACCATTCTATTTCCAATGTTTTTCTTGTAGATTCTTTAGATTACAATTTGCTTTCTGTTTCGCAATTATGTAAAATGGGCTACAACTGTCTTTTTATAGATGTAGGTGTTACTGTCTTTAGAAGAAGTGATGATTCAATAGCATTTAAGGGAGTATTAGAAGGTCAACTATACTTAGTTGATTTTAACAAAGCTGAACTCGATACTTACTTAATTGCTAAGACTAATATGGGTTGGCTCTGGCATCGCTGACTAGCCCTTGTTGGGATGAAGAATCTTCACAAACTTCTAAAGGAAGAGCACATTTTGGGACTAATCAATGTTTATTTTGAGAAAGTTAGGATTTGTAGCACATGTCAAGCAGGAAAGCAAGTTGGCGCTCATCATCCACACAAAAACATAATGACAACAGATAGGCCACTGGAGTTACTCCACATGGATCTATTCGGGCCGATAGCTTACATAAGCATCGGCGGGAGTAAGTATTGTCTTGTAATTGTGGATGATTATTCTCGCTTCACTTGGGTATTCTTTTTGTAGGAAAAAACTCAAACCCAAGAGACCTTAAAGGGATTCTTGAGACGAGCTCAAAATGAGTTCGAATTAAGGATCAAGAAAATAAGAAGCGATAATGGGACAGAGTTCAAGAACTCACAAATTGAAGGCTTTCTTGAGGATGAAGGCATCAAGCATGAGTTCTCTTCTCCCTACACACCACAACAAAATGGTGTAGTGGAGAGGAAGAATAGAACTCTACTGGACATGGCAAGGACCATGATTGATGAATACAAGACTGCGGACCAGTTTTAGGCTGAGGCAATTAACATGGCCTGCTATTCCATCAACTGACTCTACCTTCACTGAATCCTCAAGAAGACATCATATGAACTCCTCACCGGTAAAAAGCCCAATGTTTCATATTTTAGAGTCTTTGGTAGCAAATGTTTGATTCTTATTAAAAGAGGTAGAAAATCTAAATTTGCTCCTAAGCCTGTAGAAGGCTTCTTACTTGGTTATGACTCAAACACAAGGGCATATAGAGTCTTCAACAAATCCACTGGATTAGTTGAGGTTTCTTGTGACATTGTGTTTGATGATACTAATGGCTCCCAAGTGGAGCAAGTTGATCTTGATGAACTAGATGATGAAGAGGCTCTGTGCGTCGTGCTAAGGAACATGTCCATTGGGGATGTGTGTCCTAAGGAATCCGAAGAGCCCACACAAGCACAAGATCAACCGTCATCTTCCAACCAGGCATCTCCACCAACCCAAGATGAGGAACAGGCTAAAGATGATGAAAATGAAGATCAAGAGGATGAGCCACCTCAAAAGGAGGACATTGATCAAGGGGGAGATGACAACAAAGAAGACAAGGAAGATGATCAAGAAATTCAGGGTCACAGACCGCCACACCCAAGAGTCCACCAAGCAATTCAAAGAGATCATCCCATCAACTCCATTCTTGGTGACATTCATAAGGGGGTAACCATTAGATCTCGAGTTGCACATTGTTGTGAGCATTACTCTTTTGTGTCCTCTATTGAGCCTTACAGGGTGGAGGATGCACTAAGAGATCTGGATTGGGTGTTGGCTATGCAAGAGGAGCTCAACAACTTCACAAGGAATGAGGTATGGCATTTAGTTCCACGTCCTAATCAAAATGTTGTAGGTACCAAGTGGGTATTTCGCAACAAGCAAGACGAGCATGGTGTGGTGACAAGAAACAAAGCCCGACTTGTGGCCAAAGGTTATTCACAAGTCGAAGGTTTGGATTTTGATGAAACTTATGCACCCGTAGCTACTGGACATGGCAAGGACCATGCTTGATGAATACAAGACTCTGGACCGGTTTTGGGTTGAGGCAATTAACACGGCCTGCTATTCCATCAACCGACTCTACCTTCACCGAATCCTCAAGAAGACATCATATGACCTCCTCACCGGTAAAAATCCCAATGTTTCATATTTTATAGTCTTTGGTAGCAAATGTTTTATTCTTATTAAAAGAGGTAGAAAATCTAAATTTGCTCCTAAGGTTGTAGAAGGCTTCTTACTTGGTTATGACTCAAACACAAGGGCATATAGAGTCTTCAACAAATCCACTAGATTAGTTGAGGTTTCTTGTGACATTGTGTTTGATGAGACTAATGGCTCTCAAGTAGAGCAAGTTGATCTTGATGAACTAGATGATGAAGAGGCTTCGTGCATCGCGTTAAGGAACATGTCCATTGGGGATGTGTGTCCTAAGGAATCCAAAGAGCCTCCATAAGCACAAGATCAACCATCATCTTCCATGCAAGGATCTCCACCAACTCAAGATGAGGAACATGCTCAAGATGATGATGAAGATCAAGAGGATGAGCCACCTCAAGAGGAGGGCAATGATCAAGGGGGAGATCAAGTCAATAAGGACAAGGAAGATGAGCAAGAGATGCAGGGTCAAAGACCGCCACACCCAAGAGTCCACCAAGCAATTCAACGAGGTCACCCCGTGAACTCCATTCTCGGTGACATTCATAAAGGGGTAACTACTAGATATCAAGTTGCATATTTTTGTGAACATTACTCTTTTGTGTCCTCTATTGAGCCATACAGGGTGGAGGATGCACTAAGAGATTCGGATTGGGTGTTGGTTATGCAAGAGGAGCTCAACAACTTCACGAGGAATGAGGTATGGCATTTAGTTCCACGTCCTAACCAAAATGTTGTAGGTATCAAATGGGTATTTCGCAACAAGCAAGATGAGCATGGTGTGGTGACAAGGAACAAAGCCTGACTTGTGGCCAAGGGATATTCACAAGTCGAAGGTTTGGATTTTGGTGAAACTTATGCACCCATAGCTAGGCTTGAGTCAATTCGCATATTACTTGCCTATGCTACTTACCATGGCTTTAAGCTTTACCAAATGGACGTGAAAAATGCCTTCATCAATGGACCAATCAAGGAAGAGGTCTATGTTGAGCAACCTCCTGGCTTTGAAGATACTGAGTACCCTAACCATTTGTATAAGCTCTCAAAGGCGCTTTATGGGCTCAAGCAAGCCCCAAGGGCATGGTATGATTGCCTGCGAGACTTCCTTATCACTAATGGCTTCAAAGTCGGAAAAGTCGACCCTACTCTCTTTACTAAAACTATTGCAAAAGATTTGTTTGTATGCCAAATTTATGTTGATGATATCATATTTGGGTCTACTAACAAATCTACTTGTGAAGAGTTTAGTAGGATCATGATTCAAAAATTCGAGATGTCTATGATGGGGGAGTTGAAATATTTCCTAGGATTTCAAGTCAAGCAACTCCAAGACGACATCTTCATCAGCCAAACCATGTACATTCAAGACATACTCAACAAGTTTGGAATGAAGGATGCCAAGCCCATCAAGACACCCATGGGAACAAATGGGCATCTCGACCTCGACACGGGAGGTAAATCCGTAGATCAAAAGGTATACCGGTCGATGATAGGACCTTTACTCTATTTATGTGCATCTCGACCGGATATTATGCTTTCCGTATGCATGTGTGCAAGGTTCCAAGCCGATCCTAAGGAAGTTCACCTTAGGGCCATGAAAAGAATCATGAGATATTTAGTTTATAATCCTAAGTTTGGTCTTTGGTACCCCAAGGGATCCACTTTTGATTTGATAGGATATTTCGATGCCGATTGGGCAGGGTGTAAAATTGATAGGAAGAGCACATCAGGGAATTGTCAGTTTCTGGGGAGATCACTGGTGTCTTGGGCTTCAAAGGAACAAAACTCAGTAGCTCTTTCTACCGCCGAAGCCGAGTACATTGCCGCAAGCCATTGCTGTGCGCAATTACTTTGGATGAGTGAGAGCACCTAGAGGGGGGTGAATAGGTGATCCTGTAAAATTCAACACTAATATCCACAAAACTTAGTTATGAAAGTTAGAATGGCTAAGTAGCTTGAAGCGAGTTCTTGTGAACACAGACAATCAAAGAGAAAGCACACAAGAGACACGCGATTTTTATCCCGTGGTTCGGCCAAGTAATACTTGCCTACTTCCACGTTGTGGCGTCCCAATGGACGAGGGTTGCACTCAACCCCTTTCAAGTGATCCGATGATCAACTTGAATACCACGGTTTTTCCTTTCTTAGTCTTTCTTCCGTTTGCGAGGAATCTCCACAACTTGGAGCCTCTCGCCCTTACAATGATGATCACCAAAGAAGTACAGAAGTAAGGGAGGGGAGAGCAACACACACAAGACTCAAATCCACAGCACAATCACGCACACAAGTCACAACTTGAGCTCAAAACACAACACACGGAGTTCACAACTCAAATGGAGCTCAAGTCACTATCACAAAGAATCGAATGCGTGAAGTTGGAGTCTTGGAGTCTTAGAATGTTTCTTGTAAGCTTAGGTAACTCCTCCATGCGCCTAGGGGTCCCTTTTATAGCCCCAAGGCAGCTAGGAGCCGTTGGAGGCCAACAAGGAAGGCCATCCTTGCCTTCTGTCGAGTGGCGCACCGGACAATCACTATAGATGGTCCGGTGCCGATCTCCTTCCTTTTCTGGTGCAGACGACCGTTGCACCTCCGAGCCAGTTGGCGCACCGAACACTGTCCGGTGCACACCGGACAGTCCGGTGCCCCCTGCCGACCGTTGGCGCGGGTCACGCGTCGCTCGCGGATTGCGCGGTCGACCGTTGCGCTGGCGACTGTTGGCTCACCGGACAGTCCGGTGCACCACCGGACAGTCCGGTGAATTATAGTCCTACGCTGCCGATTTTTCCCGAGAGCGGCCTTTTCACCGGAGGCTAGCCTGGCACACCGGACACTGTCCGGTGCACCACTGGACAGTCCGGTGTGCCAGACTGAGCTAGACTTCGGCTGCACACAGCCAAGTCACTTGCAATTCTTTTCTTTTCTTCTTTTCTCTATTTCTAACACTTATACAAATATATTAGTATACAAAAACCAATTACTAAGTCTAGAAACATACCTTGTTATATGATTTGCACTTTTTGCTTGTTTGGCACATAATCAACTCACTTACTATGTGTTGGACACTTAATCAACTCGCTTACTATGTGTTGGACACTTAATCACCAAAACATTATAGAAATGGCCCAAGGGCACATTGGAGATAGAATGCTCGGAATCCTTATTCTTGACGTATGAGGTGAACATCTTCTTCTCCCCCGTCATGTGGTTTGTGCATCCGTTGTCGATAATTCAGCTTGAGCCCCCGGATGCATAAACCTGCAAGGTAATTTACACTTGGGTTTTAGGTACCCAACTCTTGTTGGGTCCTACAAGGTTAGTCACAATAGCCTTTGGAACCCAAATACAAGTCTTGTCTCCCTTGCATTTGGATCCCAACTTTCTAGCAACTACTTTTTCATTCTTACATAAAAGCGCAAAAGAGGTATTGCAAGCATGGTAAATAGCAGAAGGTTCATTACACATTCTCCTAGCCACATGAGGCACAACATTACTTCTCCTAGGCCTACTTCTATCATGCACAAAAGTAGAGCTAGAAGCAAACATAGCATGTGAATTAAAAGCATCATAACTCCTATTATAATGAGCATTCCTAGAAAATTTTCTATCATAAATGTAAGCATGACATTTTTTAGAACTACTAGCCATAGGAGCCTTCCCTTTCTCCTTGTTGAGAACGGAAGCCTTTTGGCTTGTTAAGTTCTTGGTTTCCTTTCGAAAACCAAGTCCATCCTTAATAGAGGGGTGTCTACCAATTGTGTAGACATCCCTAGCAAATTTTAACTTATCAAAATCATTTTTGCAAGTCTTAAGTTGAGCATTAAGACTTGCCACTTCATCACTCAATTTTGTAATGGCAATAAGATGTTCATTACATGCATCAACATTAAAGTCCTTACATCTATTACAAATACTAACATGATCTACACATGAACTAGATTCATTAGCTTCCTCTAGCTTAGCATTTAAATCATCATTCAAAATATTTAAACTAGACATGGATTCATGGCAAGCAGATAATTCAGAGGATAACATTTCATTTCTCTTAGTTTCTAAAGCAAGAGATTTTTGCACACTAACAAATTTATCATGCTCCTCATATAAAATATCCTCTTGCTTTTCTAACAGTCTATCCTTTTCATTTAGAGTATCAATTAATTCATTGATCTTTTCTACCTTAGCTCTATCTAAACCTTTGAATAAGCTAGAGTAATCTACTTCATCATTGGAAGAATCATCATCGCTAGAAGTAGTGTACTTAGGGGAATCTCGAACACTTACCTTCTTCTCCTTGGCCATGAGGCAAGTGTGGCGTTCATTGGGGAAGAGCGAAGATTTGTTGAAGGCCGAGGCTGCTAGTCCTTCATCGTCAGAGTCAGATGAAGAGCAGTCTGAATCCCATTCTTTGCCAAGGTGCGCCTCACCCTTTGCCTTCTTGTACACCTTCTTCTTCTCCCTCTTCCCATGCTTTTCTTGTTCCTGGTCATCATCATTATCGAGGCATTGTGCTATGAAATGACCAGTCTTACCGCATTTGAAACAGGAGCGCTTTCCCCTTGCTTTGTTCTTGTTGGGGGTACTCCTTGCGTCCTTTCAGTGCGGTCTTGAAGCGCTTGATGATTAGGGCCATCTCATCTTCGTTTAGTCCGACAGCCTCAACTTGTGCCACCTTGCTTGGTAGCGCCTCCCTGTTGCTTGTTGCTTTGAGAGCAACGTGTTGAGGCTCGTAGACGGGTAGAGGGCCATTAAGAGCATCATCCACGTATTGTGCTTCCTTTACCATCATACGCCCGCTCACGAATTTTCTGAGTATCTCCTCGCGCGTCATTTTGGTGTACCTGGGATTTTCATGAATAAGGTTTAAAAGATGGGGGTCAATTACCGTGAATGACCTTAGCATAAGTCGGACGATGTCGTGGTCCGTCCATCTTGTGCTTCCATAGCTTATAATCTTGTTGATGAGAGTCTTGAGCCTGTTGTAGGTCTGTGTTGGCTCCTCTCCCCTGATCATCACAAATCTCCCCAACTCGCCTTCCACCAACTCCATTTTGGTGATCATGGTGGCGTCGTTTCCCTCATGAGATATCTTGAGGGTTTTCCAGATTTGCTTGACGTTGTCCAAGCCGCTCACCTTGTTGTATTCATCCCTGCACAAAGATGCTAGCAAAACAGTGGTAGCTTGTGCATTCTTATGAATTTGCTCATTAATACAGGGTTATCCGTACTATCGAAATGCATTCCATTTTCAACTATCTCCCAAATACTAGGATGGAGAGAAAATAAGTGACTACACATTTTGTGACTCCAAAAATAGTAGTCTTCTCCATCAAAGTGTGGAGGTTTACCAAGTGGAATTGATAGCAAATGAGCATTAGAATTGAATGGAATACGAGAATAATCAAATGAATAGTTTTGATTAACCGGTTTCTTTTTAGACGAGTCATCGTCGTCGTCGTCTCTTGGTGAAGAAGAGGAGGTGTCGCTGTCGTAGTAAATGATCTTCTTGATGCACCTCTTCTTCTTCCCATCCCTCTTCTTGTGACTCGATCCTGAGTCAGTGGGCTTATCGTCCCTTGGCTCGTTGAAGAGGGACTCCTTCTCCTTGTCGTTGACCACCATCCCCTTTCCCTTAGGATCCATCTCTTTAGGCGATTAGTCCCTTAGATGAAGAGTACGGCTCCGATACCAATTGAGAGCACCTAGAGGGGGGGTGAATAGGTGATCCTGTAAAATTCAACACTAATAGCCACAAAACTTAGTTATGAAAGTTAGAACGGCTAAGTAGCTTGAAGCGAGTTCTTGTGAACACAGACAATCAAAGAGAAAGCACACAAGAGACACGCGATTTTTATCCCGTGGTTCGGCCAAGTAATACTTGCCTACTTCCACGTTGTGGCATCCCAATGGACGAGGGTTGCACTCAACCCCTTTCAAGTGATCCGATGATCAACTTGAATACCACAGTTTTTCCGTTCTTAGTCTTTCTCCCGTTTGCGAAGAATCTCCACAACTTGGAGCCTCTCGCCCTTACAATGATGATCACAAAAGAAGTACAGAAGTAAGGGAGGGGAGAGAAACGCACATAAGACTCAAATCCACAGCACAATCATGCACACAAGTCACAACTTGAGCTCAAAACACAACACACGGAGTTCACAACTCAAATAGAGCTCAAGTCACTATCACAAAGAATCGAATGCGTGAAGTTGGAGTCTTGGAGTCTTAGAATGTTTCTTGTAAGCTTAGGTAACTCCATGCGCCTAGGGGTCCCTTTTATAGCCCCAAGGCAGCTAGGAGCCGTTGGAGGCCAACAAGGAAGGCCATCCTTGCCTTCTGTCGAGTGGCGCACCAGACAGTCCGATGCGCCACCGGACAGTCACTGTAGACGGTTCGGTGCTGATCTCCTTCCTTTTCTGGCACAGACGACCGTTGCACCTCCGGGCTAGTTGGCGCAACGGACACAGTCTGGTGTACCACCGGACAGTCCGGTGAATTATAGCCGTACGCCGCCGATTTTTCCCGAGAGCGGCCTTTTCACCGGAGGCCAGCCTGGCGCACCGGACACTGTCCGGTGCACCACCAGACACTGTCCGGTGCACCACCGTACTGTCCGTTGTGCCAGATTGAGCTGGACTTCGGTTGCACGCAGCCAAGTCACTTGCAATTCTTTTCTTTTCTTCTTTTCTCTGTTTCTAACACTTAGACAAATATATTAGTACACAAAAACCAATTACTAAGTCTAGAAACATACCTTGTTATATGATTTGCACTTTTTGCTTGTTTGGCACATAATCAACTCACTTACTATGTGTTGGACACTTAATCAACTCACTTACTATGTGTTGGACACTTAATCACCAAAACATTATAGAAATGGCCCAAGGGCACATTTCCCTTTCAATGAGGCAAACCCTCAGGGACTATGGCTACAAATTGAGCAAAATCCCTCTCCTATGTGATAATGAGAGTGCAATCTGCATGGCGGATAATCCCGTCGAACACTACCGCACTAAGCACATAGACATTCGGTATCACTTTTTGAGGGATCACCAACAAAGGGGGGGATATCGAGATAGCTTATGTTAGCACCAAAGAATAATTAGCCGATATCTTCACCAAGCCATTAGATGAGAAAACCTTTACCAAACTTAGGAATGAGCTAAACATTCTTGATTCTCGGAATTTTGATTGAAACATTGCACACATAGCTCATTTATATACCTCTGATCATATCTCTTTCATGACTACGACTAATGTGTTTTCAAGTGTATTTCTATACTAAGTCGTAGATTAAAAGAGAAATGAAGTCTTCGGCGAAGACAAGGCTTCCACTCCACTCTATCGGTATTGTTTACCCTTCGCCGTCACTCCACATCACTCTTAAATTGGTATAACCTTTCACTTATATTTACTTGTACCAATCGGGGAGAACATAAAAGGGCTCTCAACGTCTCCGTTTTTGGCGATTAATGCTAAAAGGGGAGAAATATGAAGCCCAAAGCAAAAGGACCACACCAAATTTTCGAAATGATGATTTATGTTTGTCTTTTCAATTGGTATCTTATGATAGAAATTTCTTCAATTGATATGATATTTTCAATTGGTATATTTAAAGATGGAATTTCAAAACTAGTATCTAAGTATAAGTTCCAATTGGTATCTTTTAAAACCCTCTTGAAAACTAAGAGGAAAATTTTATTTAGGGGGAGTTTTATTTAGTCAAAGGAAAAGCATTTGAAATAGGGGGAGAAATTTCAAAACTTGAAAATGCTTCTTACAATCTTATTCATATACCTTTGACTATTTGCAAAAGACTTTGAAAAAGAATTTCCAAAAAGATTTGCAAAAACAAAACAAGTGGTGCGAATGTGGTCCAAAATGTTAAAAGAAAGAAAGCAATCCATGCATATCTAGTGAATGTAGAAATTGGTTTAATTCCAAGTAACCTATGCACTTACATTATGCAAACTAGTTTAAATTCCGCACTTATATATTTGCTTTGGTTTGTGTTGGCATCAATCACCAAAAAGGGGGAGATTGAAAGGGAAATAGGGTTTAACCTTTTCCTATAAATGATTTTGGTGGTTGAATGCCCAACACAAATATTGCACTAACTAGTTTACTCTAGATTATATATTCTACAGGTGCATAAAGGTTCAACACAAACCAATAACAGATCAAAGTTAGGGTTCAAAAGCAAAGGAGCAAAGGAACCGAGGATGCCCTGGTCTGGCACACCGGACTGTCCGATGTGCCACCGGACAGTGTCCGGTGCACCAGGATCGTACAGGATCAGACTCGACAGTCTCGGGTTTTCCCAGCGTCGCTCCGCTATAATTCACCGGACTATCTGGTGTGCCACCGGACTGTCCGGTGCACCAGCGGTGCAACGACTGCCAGAGCAACGGTCGACTGCAACGGACACCTACAAACGCTACAATGCGCAAACATTGCACACAGAAGTCAGAGCAGCCGCCAGAGGTGCACCGGACAGTGAACAGTTCCTGTCCGGTACGGCACCGGACTATTCGGTGCCACTACATGACAAAGCTCCAATGGTCGACAGCGCCCAAACCCTAATGGTTGGGTGACGTGGCTGGTGCGCCTATCGACAGCAGCCCAACCCCAACGGTTGTTTGGTGGTTGAGGGCTATAAATACCCCCCGAACCACCTCCACTCCAACCATCCAAGCATTCAGCACACCTCATTTAATACAAGAGCAAAGTGCAACACTCTAAGCCACAAATCAAAGCCATCGATCCAATCAAAGTTCTCAATTCAATTCTAGTACTTTAGGACTTGTGAGAGGATCGTTCTTGTGTTTCTTTGTTGCTCTTGTTGCTTGGTTGACTTTCTTCTTCCTCATTCTTGTTCTCTAAGTGACTTGTAACCAAAACAAGAGACACCAAGTGTGTGGTGGTCCTTGCGGGGTCTAAGTGACCCGTTTAATTAAGGAGAAAGCTCACTCGGTCTAAGGTAGAGTTTGGTTGAAGAGTCAAGTAGAATGGAGTCGTTCTGTCACAGTTTTGTTGCTGTTTGGTTACAAAGTAACTAGAACGGAATGGCTCCAATTAGGGAATATTCTCCTCAGATCTGGAACCATTCCGCTCCAAAAAATCAACCGGACGGAGCCGCTCCGTTCCCATCCCGCTCTCACAGTCACGCTCCGTTCCGTTCACTCTGCAACCAAACAAAAAACAGAGCCGCTCCGTTCCAGATTACCAAACACAGAACAGAGCGGCTCCGTTCCTAGAATCAGGGATGGAACGGCTCCGTTCTACTTGGCTCCTCAACCAAACACTACCTAAGTGACCGTTTGAGAGAGGGAAAGGGTTGAAAGAGACCCGGTCTTTGTGACCACCTCAACGGGGACTAGGTTCTTTAGAACCGAACCTCGGTAAAACAAATCACCGTGTTCATCCGCTTTATTTTTTGGTTGATTTGTTTTCCCCCTCTCTCCCGGACTTAATATTCGTTTTAACGCTAACCCCGGCTTGTAGTGTGTGCTTAAGTTTTTAATTTTCAGATTTCGCCTATCCACCCCCCTCTAGGAAACTTTGAACCACACAATTAGATGTCTCTTGCTAGCTTTACAAGTCACTTGAGAGTTTAGAAGGAGATGAAGAAAAACACGAATAAGAAAACCAAGCAACAAGAGCAATAAGAAAAACACAAGATCACACTCTCTTTAGACTTTCTAAGGCACTTAATCACTAATGATCCCTAGTCACAGTTATGGCACTTGGAAGAGTTTGGAAGCTTTGAATGTGTCTTGGTATGAAGTGCTTGCTCTTGTATTGAATGAGAATGAATGGGATGCTTGGATGTTATGAATGGAGGTGGTTGGAGTTGTATTTATAGCCACCAACCACTTCCAAGTTGTTGCCTCCTTTCTGCCAACCGCGGACGATCCGCGCTCCTGGTCCGGACGGTCCGCCCCTGCACATTTATGGATGAAATCTCAACGGTCAGCAGTAACGGCTATAAGTGCATTAAATGCATCGTCAGATGTTAGATACAGGAGTCGCTGATGGTCCGACCGTGCACCCCAGACGTCCGCGATGACGCTAAAAATGCATTTTATCGAACCCGTCACCTTCGAGTTTTGTTGTTTCAATGTGCGGACGGTCCGCGCCTGAGGGTGGACGGTCTGAGCTTGGTCCCAGACGGTGCTCTCTTCTCCTTCGGACAATCCGTAGTGCAAATGCTAGTTTTGCATAGTTCCTGTCCGAGGCACACCTTGGTGTCGCAGACGGTCCGCCGGAAGGGTCTGGATGGTCCGTGCACAAGTGAATTCTTCTGAAAGCTTCTCGTGTCCAGAATAATCTTCCGGGCAGTCGACTTAGAATTGAGATAGATGAACTTATGCATCTGAGAATTAATCAACTAAGCAAACTAGTTAGTTATAAGATTTGTGATGGTTGTCAAGCAATAAAATCAATTATAGAAAAATGGTTATTCAGCGTTCTGACCGGTGGGCCTGTAGACCGAGTATCGTATCTTGGACAAAAGGGTGGGGACTTGAACAACTCAGATGTTGAGGTTGTGACAGGACTAACATGGCAACAAATAATGTAAACATTATGGCATGATGAGGTCACAACTAAAGTTTGAGTCTCATCAAGATAAAGCTACCACATTTGGTTATAAGCAGGAACAAGAAATTGGGAGTATGATTGATCATAATGCCTTGATCCACTACATTCTCCTATTACCAATTTACGGTTTATTAATTTATCAATTTATCATGAATGCAACGTGCTTAATAACTTTAGCCTTCCACATTTTGTCGTTAGGATGTGACCTTTGACTCTTTGAGTCTTGACTTTGAGAACCATTTATTTGCGTCGTGCTGACAGTGATGTGTGTAGGACTCCTGTTTGTGTAAAGTGTGAACTGAAACACTGAATTGTGATGTGTTTTTGTCGTGTTTTGTGAGAACTATTTGTCATGTGTGAACTATGCTATGCATGGTCTAGTTATCTACTTATCACCGATATTTGTTGTTTTATTTGGATTAGCAATCGTCATTTTTGCACTTCTGCTAGCCGAGTTTGAACTGCAGCTATTTTTTTTAAAAAAAATTAAACAAGTAGAGATTTGAAAATGGTTTATATAAACATTTTTCACATAGTACAAAAACAGTCTAGCTTCTTCCAATTGTCAGGTCAATTCAATTGATGGCTATTTGACTTCGACAAATGAGAATGGTATTTCAGCTTTCTTGCTTTGCCGCAACATCTACTTTGCACGTCTCTTCTTGTGCAGTTCTGCTTCCGTGCATAAACCCAAAGCTATCTTTTAAGCGAGAGACGACTCTTTTCTCCTGTTATCCTGTCATAAAAATTCATGACGCTCCCTTTAAAATACGCGAATTTTTACTGTTTCTTATATTATTTCGGTAAAAATGAACTGATTCATCTAAAATCCCTAGACGATTTCTATAAAATTTCTGCGTTTCATAAGGCCTAAATGTCGTGCCTTCAGAAACTGTTGAGATCTACGTACATGCCAGCGTGCAAATCCAATCCTCCCCGACCCCAGCAATCCGGCCGCGGCCAGGCAGCCACCAGCAGCGACAAGAAATCGAGAATCCTCGTTTCCCATTTTGTGGCTGGCGCGAGCGTGCAGCGTCACAGGTTTCCGGACGGACGCTTTCTATCGCAATCCTATCTATATATTTATCCCAAGGCTTCGTGGTTTTTGTTGCTGCTGCTGCTGTCACGGCCGCCTTCCACTCCCACAAGCTTCAGCTAGCCTTCTTACTCCCGCCGTCACCCCCGATCCGAGAGCGAGCATGGCGCACTCTCTCGCCGCCTCCTTCTCGCCGGCCGCCGCCCGGCGCCAGGTCCGCATTTCTTGGACTTATTCTTGCCTTGACCTGGTAGCTAGCTTGGTCTACGAGGCTGCCACTGTTTCTTGAAACCTGATGCGAGGAGCGTGCCGCCGTCAGTGATTCGTGGCGTTTGGTTTGTGATTTGTCGGGTTTTTGGGCTGGCTCGCTTAGATGGGATCATGGATGGATGGACTGATCACTGATGCCGTAGCCGTAGTTTCTGGTGATGCTGGGATGCTTTGTTGGTTTCGATTCAGTTGCTTGACTGTGATTAGATTCGAGCTCACTCAACAGCTTAAGAACTTCTCTGTGAGCATTTCTTCCGTGCTTGATTCAGGGGGATCTTCTTTTGTAAAAGTTCCCTAACGCCCCGTTTGGATCATTGGAATTTAATTCCATTCTAATACTAGTAATTTAGGCATATATCAATTAAGCTAATTCGGTTTTATGCAAAATATATTTGTATACTATTATTAGCAAGATATCGGAAATATTTATGTGCTACATTTTTATTATAGAGGAGTGAGGCGATGAGTGTCATGTAAGTTATAGATTAGAAATCAATTCTAATAATGCATAAAATCATTTCCCACCCTCTACCCCTTGAATTTGAGATATGCTTATATCTGAACTTGGAAAAGTGGTGGAATATCAAATTCCAAACTAAATAAGTTATTTTATTAAATGAATTCTAATTCCTCTAAAATGAAGGGATCCAAACGCCCCGTAATCTTTTTTGAACGAACAAAGTTGCCTTGTTCTTTTTGGCAAATTTTGCCTATGATTAGTACTTGTTGAGCATACAAAGCTATGGGTACCATCTATCACGATGAATGATGAACAGATGGGGGCAGTTTCGCATATTTTAGTGCAACCTGCAAAGATTCCAAAACTGTTGTGACTAAAGAAACGGGCGCCGACCCAGCTCGGTGGTTCATATGGTTTATTTTAAAAATGAACATCTGCCCTCTGGTAGTGAATTTTGCTGGATCCCAAAAGGAGCAGGAGAGGTCCGGCCGTCCAGGGGTGACACTAGCACAGCAAGCGACAGCACATGCCTCAGATCTTGCTCAAGTTAATTAAGGAGCATTTCTTTACCAGTGCTTTACTTCTGTACATCGATGTTGATGTGCTAGCCCAATAGAAAATGCCAGCTTTCTTGTTACAAGCGTATGTTGCCATGTGTTTTCTTGCCTGGTCTGAATGTCCTGCATCATGTCATGGGATTTCAAAACGCATAGCTGGGCTCCACACACTTAAATCTGGATTTTAGACCTGGTTTCAAAAGCTATACTACATCTTGATCCTTGTATATTACTGAACTGATGTCCTAGTTTAGGCATTTCAAAATCCCTGACCAGATCAGTTCCTCAGAAGTTCTGGTGCTAGTTCCTTGCCAGGAGGCAATGCAGTTAATTTTGTAGAAGTTTTTTCAACTCATAGTTTGTCTATATATATATCTATATTTTTCTTAAATATAAAAAAACATAATGTATGATACCTGAAATAGCGACCAGCTTGCTCTCAGTTTAGGTGAACATACTTCATAGGAATCACAGACTTAGATCATGTTACTGATATAATATGTGCGATGTGTTGGCTTCACTATATATGCTGTCTTAATGTACACATTTTAGTATTTATTTTCAATTTCTGAAGGACTTCCCGTCCCAAATCTGTTGTTTGGTTTTGATTTCATTGAACATCCAGCATGAGAGTAGGAGCAGCTTTGAAGTTTTTTTTAGAAAAGGGTATTTGCACTACATGCGCTATGTCAATCTTGTTTCAGTGTCAATTGCCATTCTCTCAATATTGTACTCTATGTTGTTCTGTGCATATGAACAATCCAATTATTTCAGGTCACAAATGTGATTCCAAGCTGGACCTCGGTTTCCTTCCAGAGCCACAGGATGACTTCTGTATCCATCCGCTCAAGACAAAGGTCTCTTGGGTTTAAGATTTGCTGTTCGGTATGCATCATTTCATCCTTTGTTGCTAGCAACAGTTGTTTGGTGGATGAAGCAACAGCCTATTTGTAGTAGCTTTTCGTATTGACAGTTATCTTTATTTGCTAACATCATACGGGATACTATAATTAACTTGAATTCTTTGTATAGTTAGCAAAAAAAAGATGGAATTATTTAGCTATTTGTATAGAAAGTACAAACCACTAGATGGTGTGAAGAGTGTGACCTGGTTCTTGACAGCCATATTGCCTGTTTCTGAGATTGTCAACATGCGCTTACTCCTGATGTGAAGCAGTCACATCTTTTTGAAGACCTGAAATATCATCATTCTCATGTTTATTGATTAGGCTAAGAAAGAGACAGTGGACAAGGTTTGCAGTATAGTGAAGGAGCAGCTGGCTCTTCCCGATGGGACCGCCATCACTGCCGAATCAAAATTCGCTGAACTTGGCGCTGATTCGCTGGATACGGTAATCCCTCTGCATCGAAATCAACGGTAGCTCAAAAACAAAAAAAACAGCAGCACTTTAATTTCGCCAACTTTCTCCTGCAGGTCGAGATTGTGATGGGCCTCGAGGAGGCGTTCAACATAACAGTCGACGAAACAAGCGCACAGGACATCGCAACAGTGCAGGACGCTGCGGACCTTATCGAGAAGCTCATGCTGGAGGCACCTCCAAAGGTCGTCTAGATCCAGCAACCTTGCGATCGACGACCTTGTGTTTGATCTATGTTGTGTGTTAATTTGTTCGTGTTGCCCCATTTGTTCTTTCTTGATGATTCAAGATGAGGTTTTGTATTGGTGTTGCTGAGGTGAATTAGATAGCCCCAAAGGCCACATGAAGCAGATGAGGACAGTTCATTCCACTTTGAATTTGTATGTTGTAACTTGTAGTGCTGCTATAGAGAAACCAATGGACTGTTATGAAGAGTCAATGCAACTGTTGCTTTTTTAGTTTTGGGAAGTCACACACATGAAAGTCTGAATCAGATGCAGTACTAATTGTTGAGCTTGGGGTGCAGATATATGCAAATACCAGGATGTCAGGTGCTTCCCCATGGTATTGTTAATGTTAACCACAAGTCCAGAACCACAAGCGTTAATGAATTTTCAGCTTTGTGGTTGCTCGATCACAACTTGAGTTATAAGCCAGATTAAGGACAGGATTAAGAAGAAAGTTTTTTTAATGAGAGAACCAGTGATAATGGAACACATTAACAATAATTTTACCCATGTGGCAGTTTTTTTACTGTTACCTATAAAATCAACTTTCAGCTGAAAGCTGTAGCATCGGTCACAAACTGTCACAAGAGAACAGTGCCACTCAAATTCGGCAGGATCCAGCACGCAAGGAAGCTTGGAGGATGACACTATGGATTTGGGACAAATGAAATCCACAAATTTTTCCGCTGGAGAGCGCGATCCTCTGAAAAGTATAGACAACTTTTTTCCAAAAAAAAGAAAAGAGGAAAAAAATGTTATCTTCTACCTCCTTAGCTGCTCTTCTCCATGGCCGCCCCCATTATCCTTTCCGTCCGTCGAAGGCGCATCTTTTCCTAGCTCTCCCCAACAACCCTACCCGTTTCCTGGCCTCCGCCTCCGTCCGGGTCGCCTATCCTCCCCGGTGGCATCTCCGCGCCGCCGACGGGGAGCGGGACAACCGCGTGCAGGAGCTGAGGGTGCCCGATTCTTGGCTGACGCCTGCAGGAGCAACGCAGGTTCGGTCCCAACTTGGTCTTTTCTCTGATTTTTTCCACCGATTCTTGTCGCAGCCTCGTCGTGGTTGCTATAGCTGTTCTCCAGTTCTTAGGTACCGGTAAACAATCTAGGGTAGTAGGGTGAACATACTACGCTCATGGGGCAGATTGATGCTTCTCACTTTCAAACGAAATTTGCAGGGGTCATGGTGTAGAATGATAGTATACCGTCACTTCAAACCAAAAATTGCTCCCCGGTTTCCCAATACAGCCTTCAGAATTCATTATTAAAATGCCACTTACATATTTGCCATCGAAGCGTGCATTCTTGTTTGTTTCTTATCAATTTTGCTTAAATGGCAAATCAGAATAGTATGTCAGCTGGCTAAGACACGCGTAAAGGCACAAATACATCTCCCCTTCTCTTTTCTCGGAAAGGGAAGCGATATATTGAAACCATTAACAGTACATCAAGATGATAAAAAGCTTTGAGCTTTGGCTAGGAGACTTCCGGCCTATGCTCATAAAGCGCATACCACATAGCCAAAAAAAAGAAAATAATAATAATAATAATAGTAATAGTAATAGTAGTAGTAGTGATAGTAACAATAACAATGACAATAATAATAGAGCTCAAGCACCATTCTAATGGCCTTCAATCCATAGACTAGATCACCGCCTATGTGCCCAGAAGAAGAAAAGCTTAGCCATTTGCATCAAAAGTTGCAAGCCCGACACAACTTGCTCTTGCAATTATGACAGTTGGAGAACAGCCCGTTTTAAGAGTCATCACGCTATTGAAAACAAAACTTTTTTTTTTGTAGAACTGGTGGGGGAGAACATGAACTTCCCCTTGGTCTGTTCATCCTAGCCTTGCGTGCGTGTACATCAAGGTTTCTAGCAGCCACCCTCTTCATAGCCTTAGTTGTCATGTCCTCATCTGCAGTCAGTTTCAGCACTGGTTGTTCAGATTTATCAACCTGCCTTCCATTTGACATTCCTCTACCTGCAATCAGCAGATTATCATCGACATCCATATTGTTCCATATTTGATCATTGATAGCCTTGATGGAACCGCCAGACTTAACAGGGACTGTTAGGTCTCGGTTTTCCACCTTAGCCCTTGGATCAGTTTGGTGTTCAATTGTTGCTTGATCTCTTGCACCAGTGAAGGTAAAACCGGTGAGATCCATCAAAACCAAGCTATCCTTCTTTGCCACGGGTGCAATTGTTTGTAATGGCACACTCTCAGTGACAGGTTGCAGCTGTTTAGTTGTTGTCTTTGTCTTGTCTTGCCCTAACAGTTTAAGTTTTTGGGTTAAACTGGTTAGTATGTCCATTCTAACATGGTATTAAGGCCAGATGACTCGAGTTTAAATCCTAGCGGAGGCTTCATTTGTTTCTCTGTAGATGCATGTGAGTGGGGATGTTGAAGTGTATAAGTGGATTACCTACCTTATTCCATCAACTTAATCTTTTGAGTTGATCTGGTTAGTGTATCCTAACATGGTAGATCTCAGCAAGGAAGTGCTTGGCGCTTTGAAAAACTCCTTGGCGAACTTGGAGATGCAGTTGGAGCTATAGGTGACCAGATGGGGCGGGCTATATGAGCCGGCACGAGGCACAACCATTTTGCCACGACACAGGCACGACACGATAGTAATCGTGCTTAGGCCGGCACGAGGCCCGTCATGGGTCGTGCTTGGGCTTAGGTATAAGCCCATCGGGCGGCATGGGAACGACCCGTTTACAATAGGCCCATTTAGCCCAATGAGGCCGAGCACGACCCGTTTGTGGTCTGACCTTATTCATCCCAATCTAGCCCACCATATATACAACTATGACCAACTCGTCCCCCACTTTTAAGCTATTTTCGAGTACTGTTGCGAAAAATGGAGAAAACGACAACAAAAATTGAAAAAAACAAGTTATTTTTAAGCTCTGTTACAAGGCAAGCTCTAGGCCGCCCGACACGTCACGATAGCCCGGCAATGAGACGTTTAAAACTAGTCTGACTGTGCTTGGACTTAGACTTCGGTCCATGGACGGGCACATCATGACTCACCATTTATCTGTGCCGTGCCTCGACTCAATTAAATCGGCTCGACCCGGCACGGAAAGAGATAGGAAGGTGGGAATATTTGCGTCTTTATGCGTACCATAACCACACTGATATGCTGCTATGGCTTGCCACAGATAAAATTGACAAGAAACGAAGAAGAATACATGGCATTTTAATAATGGTTTTTGAAGGAGGGACATTCGCAACGGGGACAAAAGGTTAAATATCGCAATTTGCAGGGGTCATGTTCGTGTGTCCAGACTTCAGATACTGGCTGCTCACATTTGCACCCCTTTTGGGGTCATCCCAATGCATTTCTGTGTGACATGGGATGTCTGAATTCACGGTCACATTGCCTGCTACGAATCACAGCGGAACTTACCTCCATTCTTTGCTGACCGCCAGGAATCTGAATGGCTGAGGGAGACACTGCGCAAGTGGCTCGACGACGAGTACTGCCCGGAGCCGGCCAACGTGGACATCAGCAGCACCGCCGCGCGGTCGTATCGCGAATCCCTGATAGCGGGGCAGTCTGACCTGGGAGAGATCTTGCTGAGGATGGTGGGCGACCTGGACAAGCTGTCGTACAGGGAGAGCTTCCACGGCCCCTTCTCGGCCGCCAACGCTGCAGTCCGTTTGATCGCTCAGAGGATGGAGGAGTCACTGCCTGATGAATGACGGTGGTGCGCGACCTGGAGTTTCTATATGGCACGACTTTTGATGAAGTCGTAGGCTATATGTACTTTTGACGATGAACAATTCGATCACCATTCCTCACCGAGGCTGTCGCTGACAGAAAATGGTGAGAATAGGCTCGAGACTTCATTTTTCTGCTGAAATTCGCCAACGTACTATTCTGTTTATGAGCATGTCTTTGAGACGAGCGGTGAAATGCCAACGAGGTGGGTCGACTTAAGGGAGTGCGTGGCCTTCTCTGAAGTAGTTTTGGGTGTGAATTTGCAGTTGACTAGAAATAAAGGGCGCGCTCCGTGGCGCCCTACCCTACGGTGCCAAAACAGATACATGCTATCTTTGTATGTATACAGATCTGATACGTATATAAATACATTGTAGGAATATAAACATATTGTAGAAACACAAATAAATTGTAGGATACAATACGATAATATAATACATATGACACTGACGTAGGTTTCACAATGGTTCTAAAAGACAGTGTATAGACAGTTGCGAAAGGGTGTTCAGTACAGCAATACATAACTCTAACAGTTTGCAGCTTCGAAGACTATACATGTATGGTGCAACAAGCAGATGATCGTTGTACACAAAAGCGCGTTGTAGGCGTTGGTTTGTTGTGCTAGTGCTCAAAAAAGTCTTTGGCACAAACACAACAAGCTACTTAGGTTTAAATATGAAGGGAGAGAAGCACATTCACGTCAAGAAGCAGAGAACTCTAGCGTGGCATGTGCATAGCATCAATGGCGAACCATGATCCAATAGTAACCTGAAACACAGTTGGTGAGAAACATTCACAACAGCAAATTTTTTGGAGTAAGCCATGAATACAAACAAATTGTAGCAATTGACAAAGCAATGTAGAGTGTGGCATGGACTTAAAAATAGCATGCTGACCTAATGTAGTTGATGAAAGGATCACGATGCCCAAGAGGGGGGGGTGAATTGAGCTTTTCTAAAAATCAACACTAATTAAAACCTAAGCAAGAGTCCAACTTCACCCCAACAACTAGCACTAAGAGAATAATACTAGAAATAGAACAATGCTAAGACAATACTTCAAATACTTGCTAAACAAATACACAATGTAAAATGCTTGAATTAAGTGTGAAATGTAAAGCAAGGTTTAGAAGACTCCTCCAATTTTTCCCGAGGTATCGAAGAGTCGGCACTCTCCACTAGTCCTCGTTGGAGCACCTGTGCAAGGGTATCGCTCCCCCTTGGTCCTCACAAGAACCAAGTGCTCACTACGAGATGATCCTTTGCCACTCCGGCGCGGTGGATCCCTCACGGCCGCTTACAAACTTGAGTCGGGTCACAAACAAGATCTCCACGGTGATCACCGAGATCCCAACGCCACCAAGCCGTCTAGGTGATGCCGATCACCAAGAGTAACAAGCCGTAGACTTTTGCTTGACCAAGAGAAGCCTAATGCAAGTGGTGTGTGCTCTAGGTGGCTCTCGCTAGCGCTAATGAGGTCCAAATGCGGGATTAAGATTCTCTAATCTCCTCACTAGGCTTTTGGTGCTTGCAATGCTCTTCCAATGTGCAGGAATTAATGTGGGCAGCAAGACATTGAATATGGTGGGTGGAGGGGGTATAAATAGCCCTCACCCACCAACTAGCCGTTACCAGCACTGTTCTGCGCATGGGCGCACCAGACAGTCCGGTGCGCCACCGGTGCACCAACGGTGTGCCACCGGTGCGCCAACGGTCGACTCCAACGGCTAGTTCTGACAGCTAGTCGTTGGGCTGATGGCACACCGGACAGTCCGGTGCACTGTCCGGTGCGCCACTAAAATTCCACTCGGGAACCTTGCGCTCTCGGGTTTCTGCGTGGGGAAACCCTTCCCCTGGGCCAGCCTGTCCCCACCTAGCAGAGGGCGCACCGGACAGTCCGGTGCCCGAAGGCCAGAAACCCTATTTTCTGTTTTCCGCTGTTTTTCAATTCGGTTTTTGTTCTAACTTGTGAGTATGTTCTAGAGTGTCACCTAGCACTATATGTGAGTGTGAATATGCACCAACACTACACTAGAACTCTCTTGGTTAAACTACTCATCGACAACCCTCTTTATAGTACGGCTAAAACAGAATAAAAGACCTAACTAAATCACGAGTGTCCACAACTCCTTGACACTCGAACTACGTAGTCCTTCACTTTTTGTTTCGTCGTTTTAGCCGTCGCTTCGAGTTCTTATCTCCGGGATTGTTTTCACCGTTGTAGTACTTCTACATGTAATGCGACCTAACTTACCATTTGTCTCTGCAAAACACACATTAGTCACATATAACATTACGTTGTCATTAATCACTAAAACCAACATGGGTCCTAGATGCTTTCAATCTCCCCTTTTTTGGTGATTGATGACAACCCTACAAGATTTGTGAGAGTAGTTTGTTTTGAAATTTCTGTCAATAGAGAAGATGGTTAGTTATACTTAGTAATCTTTGACAGAAAGAGTGTGTAACATAATAATAGGAATGAATGCATACACATCATAAGTTTCTTGTTCATATATAAAAGTGAAATTAAATCGATGAACAAGAACTAGAAGACTGGTGATAACATATAAGGTGAAAACATAATACACACACAGCCAACATGAGCATCGAGAGTATATAATAGAGTTTGCGAGCCAAAAGCATCATACAAAAGTGAAGCCAGTACAGAGAGTAACAAGCACATATATTACATCAAAATGACTCTCTACTAACTCCCTAACTCTCCCTAGCTCTCACAACTCATATCTCTCCCCCTTTGGCGTCAAACACCAAAAGGGAACCCGAACCTACACATCAGAAGAGGGAGGAGGTGGCGGGGGCGCATCCGGTCGTGGTCGTGGCAGTAGAGCGAACACCAGCTGTGGGTCAGAGTCATTCTCGGATCTAGGATCTGCTGTAGAAGCTGGAGATGGTACTAACTCAGATGGAGGCTGCGCAGCAGGAGCTGCCGGAGCTGAAAAAGTCACAGACACCGCCACAGCAGTAGTGGGAACAGCAGGAGCTGGTGGCACTAGCGGCTGAGAGATGACGGAGCTGATGACCGACGATGTGAAAACCAGGGTGACCGATCGGAGCGGAGAGGAGGAAGGACCAACTGTAGGAAGAGGGGGTCCTGGCTGAATAGCTGGCACAACAGGAGCCTGAAGAGGTGGAGGCGGTGTTGACTGAACTGGGGGAATCGACACACCGGTGTGCTGAAGCATGAGACTCATAAAAGCCCTGTTCTCAGCCTGGTCCTGGAGAAGCTGATGCTGTAGAGTATCCTGCCTGTCCTGAATCGTCTGAAACATCGAGAGATATGGCGATCGAGAGGTCAAACGACGCGAAAACGGTGTTTGAACGAGAAATAGTGCCATATGAGGTTTGGAATTCGAATTGAGGTATGAAATGACGTGGAATTGAGCCGATACTTCACGAATAGGTTTATATGGGTAAATATGAGTGAAGTGTGTGCTTGGTTTGAATTTAGGCAAAGAAAATGAAATTTGGGCACTCGGCTCGGAATTGATCGCTCGAAACAGGGAATTGGGTGAAATTGAAGCCTGGTATATCGGATTGGCGTGAAATTGCGCGAATATATTATTGAAGGTGTTGTGAAGGTGCCTGAAAAGTTTGGGTTCAATCAGAGCAATTTTGAGTGGTTTGGGCATTTCACTGAGCACGTGGCCTGCGGGGATTTAGGGTTTTGGAGAAAAACTCGTGTGAGAATGTGAAGCCCTCCCTAAGGAGCTAGGAACCTGTAGGGGGATATAATGTGGCACTAGGGACTCATTCAAGCACAGGGATTCACAGAATTTGGAAGGAATTTGAAATCGAGCAATCAAGGGGTGGCAGGCTCACTGACTAGAGAAATATATAGAGAGAGGGAAGGCAATGGAGGGAGGAGCTCACCGATAGGAGGAGGCAGAGGTGCCTACGCTGGAGAAGGTCATGGGAGCACGTCGCTGACGATCATTGCTGGTGAGCAGAGGGGGAATCGCCAGGAGAGCTGAGATGAGCCAGAGAACAGAGAAAGAGTGTGGCCTCTAGCTCAGCTCGGGCTGGAGGCCGATTTTTAAAACATGTTATGGGCGCACCAGATAGTCTACAGTGTCTGTCCGGTGCACACCGGACAGCGCACATTAGCTTTTCGGTGAACCACCGGACAACGCACAAGAGAAGGAGATCTTGCGCGCGCGCGGTCGGTGCACCGGACAGTGCACAGTGCAGTGTCCGGTGCACACCAGACTGTCCGGTGAGCCCAGACAGAGGGAAATTTTGATTTTTTTTAAAATTTTCTATCTAGTTCTCAACCAAACCAAATCCCAACTTATAATCACACAAAATAACACTTGTTAGGATAGGTATTGGCACCCTCATATATTTTCTCATAATTTTCAAAATATTTTGCCATAGGCTAGATAATTTTTAGAGAAAATAGGCAAATGGTGAGATTTGCATTTTGGCGTTGCACTAGGGGTTTTCATGAAAGATTTGAGTTTTGAATACTCCCCCTAAGTGTAGTGCCTCATGCATATCTCAAGAACCAACAATTGCATAGTAAGTAAGAATTTAAGTACTAAAAGCTTGAAACTAAGACTTGTCAAGTTTAATCCCGAGTTAAGCTATTTCACTCGCTTTGTTGGCAGTTATCTCAACTAGGTTAGACAAGCCCTAGATGCAATACAAGAAATGTAAATATGCAATGCAAGCTTGACAACACCATTTGACATCTTAAATAAAATATCTGAGATCAAGTACATTTAATTCATTCCTCAACATGCAAAAGCGGGTCTTATCAAGTGGCTTAGTGAAAATATTTGCTAATTGATCTTCCGACCTCACTCCTTCTAAAATGATGTCTCCTTTCGCAACATGATCTCTAAGGAAGTGATGACGGATATCAATGTGCTTGGTGCGGGAGTGTTGAACAGGGTTATTAGCAATTTTAACAGCACTCTCATTGTCACACAACAAATGTACCTTTTCTAGAACTACGCCATAGTCTAGAAGAGTTTGTTTCATATATAAAATTTGTGTGCAACAAGCACCCGCGGCAATGTATTCCGCTTCGGCGGTTGACAAGGCAACTCTATTTTGCTTTTTGGATGTCCATGATACTAGTGATCTCCCAAGCAAATGGCACCCCCTAGAAGTACTTTTTCTATCAATTTTGCAACCGGCATAATCCGAATCAGAATAGCCAATTAAGTCAAAAGTAGCTCCTTTGGGATACCACAGACCAACGCTTGGGGTGTGTCTGAGATACCTAAGAATTCTTTTAACAGCGCGAAGATGAGCTTTCTTAGGATTAGATTGAAATCTAGCACACATGCAGACACTAAACATGATATCGGGCCTAGATGCGGTAAGATACAATAAACTACCAATCATAGAACGATAGAGAGTTTGATTAACCGGGTTACCTCCCTCATCTAGGTCGAGATGTCCATTTGTTGGCATAGGTGTCTGAAAGGGAAATGTGCCCTTGGGCCATTTCTAAGTATTTTGGTGATTGAGTGCCAACACAAGTGTTTAAATGTGAATTTATGCTCATGGATGGTCAAAGTGCAAATCAAGAGTAAAGGTATGTTTCTAAGCCTTAGTACATTGGTTTTGTGTACTAATATACTTGTCTAAGTGTTAGAACCAGAAAGAAGAAGAAAAGTAAAGAGGTGAAAAAGACTTGGCTGTGTACAGCCAAGACTCAGCTCAGTCTGGCACACCGGACTGTCCGGTGGTGCACCGGACAGTGTCCGGTGCGCCAGGCTGACTCGGCGCGAAGTGGCCGCTCTCGGGAATTCGCCGACGGCGTACGGCTAAAATTCACCGGACTGTCCGGTGAGCCAACGGTCGGCCGGGCCAACGGTCGGCCGCGGAATCTGCGCGCGACACGTGGCCGGGCCAACGGTCGGAAGGGGGCACCGGACTGTCCGGTGTGCACCGGACATGTCCGGTGCGCCAACGGCTCTCAGATTTGCAACGGTCGGCCGCGCCATTTTAGGAAGGAATCGGGCACCGGACAGTGTCCGGTGTGCACCGGACTGTCCGGTGCACCCGACGACAGAAGGCAAGATCAGCCTTCCAGATTTGCTCTCAACGGCTCCTAGCTGCCTTGGGGCTATAAAAAGGACCCCTAGGCGCATGGAGGAGTACACCAAGCATTCCTACAACATTCCTAAGCACCAAGACATCGATTCCGCGCATTTGGTTCATTGTGATAGCATCTAGAGCTCTTGTTGAGTTGTGAACTCATTGAGTTGTGTTGCGAGCTCTTGTTGCGACTTGTGTGCGTGCTGTTGCTCTGATTTTGAGTCTTGTGTGCGTTGCTAGTTCCTCCCTTACTCCGTATTTCTTTGTGAATCTCAAGTGTAAGGGCGAGAGGCTCCAAGTTGTGGAGATTCCTCGCAAACGGGATATTGAAAGGCAAAGCAAAACACCGTGGTATTCAAGTTGGTCTTTGGACCGCTTGAGAGGGGTTGATTGCAACCCTCGTCCGTTGGGACGCCACAACGTGGAGTAGGCAAGCGTTAGTCTTGGCCGAACCACGGGATAAACCAATGTGTCATCTCTGTGTTTGATCTCTTGTGGTATTGTGTTTTGTTGAGACTCCTCTCTAGCCACTTGGCGATTATTGTGCTAACACTTAACAAGTTTTTGTGGCTATAAGTTTAAGTTTCACAGGATCACCTATTCACCCCCCTCTAGGTGCTCTCAATTGGTATCGGAGCCGTTCTCTTCACAAAGGGACTAACCGCCCGAAGAGATGGATCCTAAAGGGAAGGGAATCGTGATCAACGACAAGGAGAAGGAGTCCTTCGTCAACGAGCTAAGGGATGACAAGTCCAACGACTCGGGCTCGGGCCACAGACGCAAAGATGGGAAGAAGAAGAAGACAAGACGCATCAAGGAGATCGTCTACTACGACAGCGATGAGTCTACTTCCTCCCAAAAGGACGACCACAACGAATACGAGAGAAAGAAACCGGTCAATTCGAACTTTTCTTTTGATTACTCTCGTATTCCTCAAAGTACTAATGCTCATTTATTATCTATTCCACTTGGTAAACCTCCTCATTTTGATGGAGAGGACTACGGATTTTGGAGTCACAAAATGCGTAGTCACTTGTTCTCTCTCCATCCTAGCATATGGGAGATTGTAGAAAGTGGAATGCACTTTGATAGTACGGATAGTCCCATGTTTATTAATGAACAGATTCATAAAAATGCACAAGCTACTACTGTATTGCTAGCCTCTTTGTGCAGGGACGAGTACCATAAGGTGAGCGGCTTGGACAATGCCAAGCAGATCTGGGACACCCTCAAGATCTCTCATGAGGGGAATGATGTCACCTTGCTCACTAAGATGGAGTTGGTGGAGGGCGAGCTTGGACGGTTCGCAATGATAAGGGGCGAGGAGCCAACTCAAACACACAATCGGCTCATGACCCTTATCAACAAAATAAGGAGCTACGGAAGCACGCGATGGACGAATCACGACGTCGTCCGCCTAATGCTAAGGTCCTTTACCGTTCTTGATCCTCATTTGGTGAACAATATTCGTGAAAATCCTAGGTACACCAAGATGTCGCCTGAAGAAGTTCTTGGGAAGTTCGTAAGCGGGCGAATGATGATCAAGGAGGCAAGATATGTGGACGACGCGTTGAACGGTCCTATTCATGAGCCTCAACCCATTGCTCTCAAGGCAACGAGGAGCAAGGAGGCGCTACCGAGCAAGGTGGCGCAAGTTGAGGCGGCCGGGCTAAATAATGAGGAGATGGCCCTCATCATTAAGCGCTTTAAGACGGCGCTTAAAGGTCGCAAGGGACAACCAAGCAAGACCAAGACAAAGGAGAAGCGCTCGTGCTTCAAATGTGGTAAGATTGGTCATTTCATTGCTAACTGTCCCGATAATGAAAGTGACCAGGAAAAGGGGAACAAAAGGGAGAAGAAGAAGCATTACAAGAAGGCCAAGGGCGAGGCACATATCGGAAAGGAGTGGGATTCGGATTGCTCCTCCTCCGACTCCGACAATGAAGGACTCGCCGCCACCGCCTTCAACAAGTCATCCCTCTTCCCCAACGAGCGTCACACTTGCCTCATGGCAAGGGAGAAGAAAGTAAGCACTCATGATACTAGTACTTATGCTTCTTCAAGTGAGGATGAGTCTAGTGATGATGATGAGATAGATTACTCATGCTTATTCAAGGGATTAGATAGATCTAAAATTAATAAGATTAATGAGTTGATTGATGCTTTGAATGACAAGAATAGATTACTAGAAAAACAAGAGGATCTTTTATATGAGGAGCATGATAAATTTGTTAGTGCACAAAATTCTCTTGCTCTAGAAATTAAAAGGAATGAAATGCTCTCTAGTGAATTATCTACTTGTCATGAATCCATCTCTAAATTAAAAAGTGTTAATGATGATTTGAATGTTAAGTTAGAAATAGCTAGTAAATCAACATCTTGTGTAGAAATTGTTGAAACTTGCAATAGGTGTAAAGATTTTGACATTGATGCTTGTAGTGAACACCTAGTTTCAATTTCCAAACTTAATGATGAATTGGCTAGTCTCAATGCTCAACTTAAGACTAGCAAGAGTAATTTTGATAAGCTAAAATTTGCAAGGGATGCCTACACAATTGGTAGACACCCCTCAATTAAGGATGGACTTGGCTACAAGAAGGAAGCCAAGAACTTGACAAGCCATAAGGCTCCCATCTCCGCCAAGGAGAAAGGGAAGGCCCCTATGGCTAGTAGTGTGCAAAAGAACCATGCCTTTATGTACCATGATAGGAGACATGCCTATAGGAGATGTAACACATATGATGCTTTTGATTCTCATGACATGTTTGCTTCTAGTTCTTCTTATGTGCATGATAGAAATGTTGTTCATAATATGCCTAGGAGAAATGTTGTTAATGTTCCTAGGAAGGTAATGAATGAACCCTCTACAATTTATCATGCTTTAAATGCATCCTTTGCTATTTGTAGAAAGGATAGAAAAATAGTTGCTAGGAAGTTAGGGGCAAAATGCAAGGGAGACAAAACTTGCATTTGGGTCCCTAAGGATATTTGCACTAACCTTGTAGGACCCAACATAAGTTGGGTACCTAAGACCCAAGCCTGAATTTGCCTTGCAGGTTTATGCATCCGGGGGTTCAAGCTGGATTATCGACAGCGGATGCACAAACCATATGACGGGGGAGAAGAAGATGTTCACCTCCTACGTCAAGAATAAGGATTCCCAAGATTCAATTATATTCGGTGATGGGAATCAAGGCAAGGTAAAAGGGTTAGGTAAAATTGCAATTTCTAATGAGCACTCTATCTCCAATGTGTTTCTAGTTGAGTCTCTTGGTTACAATTTGCTATCTGTTAGTCAACTATGCAATATGGGATATAATTGTCTTTTTACAAATGTAGATGTGTCTGTCTTTAGAAGAAGTGATGGTTCACTAGCCTTTAAGGGTGTATTAGACAGCAAGCTTTACTTAGTTGATTTTGCAAAAGAAGAGGCCGGTCTAGATGCATGCTTAATTGCTAAGACTAGCATGGGCTGGCTGTGGCATCGCCGCTTAGCACATGTGGGGATGAAGAACCTTCACAAGCTTCTAAAGGGAGAACACGTGATAGGGTTGACTAACATACAATTCGAAAAAGATAGACCTTGTGCAGCTTGTCAGGCAGGTAAACAGGTGGGAGGAGCGCATCACAACAAGAATGTGATGACCACATCAAGACCCCTGGAGCTGCTACATATGGACCTCTTCGGACCCGTCGCCTATCTAAGCATAGGAGGAAGTAAGTATGGTTTAGTTATTGTTGATGACTTTTCCCGCTTCACTTGGGTGTTCTTTTTGCAGGATAAGTCTGAAACCCAAGGGACCCTCAAGCGCTTCCTCAGGAGAGCTCAAAATGAGTTTGAGCTCAAGGTGAAGAAGATAAGGAGCGACAACGGGTCCGAGTTCAAGAACCTTCAAGTGGAGGAGTTCCTTGAGGAGGAAGGGATCAAGCACGAGTTCTCCGCTCCCTACACACCACAGCAAAATGGTGTGGTAGAGAGGAAGAACAGGACGCTAATCGATATGGCAAGGACGATGCTTGGAGAATTCAAGACCCCCCGAGCGTTTTTGGTCGGAAGCCGTGAACACGGCTTGCCAAGCCATCAACAGGATGAAGAAGATGTTCCGACGGCCGCTATACGAACCATGGCGATTGGAGAAGTGCGGCCACAGGAACAAGATGAACGAGATCAACCTTCTTCCTCAACAACGGTGCATCCCCCAACTCAAGACGATGAACAGGTTCATCAAAAGGAGGCGTGTGATCAAGGGGGAGCACAAGATGATCACGTGATGGAGGAAGAAGCGCAACCGACACCTCCAACCCAAGTTCGAGCGGTGATTCAAAGGGATCATCCCGTCGACCAGATATTGGGTGACATTAGCAAGGGAGTAACTACTCGATCTCGATTAGTTAATTTTTGTGAGCATTACTCCTTTGTCTCTTCTATTGAGCCTTTCAGGGTAGAGGAGGCCTTGCTAGATCCAGACTGGGTGTTGGCCATGCAAGAGGAGCTCAACAACTTCAAGCGCAATGAAGTTTGTACACTGGTGCCTCGTCCCAAGCAAAATGTTGTGGGAACCAAGTGGGTGTTCCGCAACAAACAAGACGAGCATGGGGTGGTGACAAGGAACAAGGCTCGACTTGTGGCAAAAGGTTATGCCCAAGTCGCAGGTTTGGACTTTGAGGAGACTTTTGCTCCTGTGGCTAGGCTAGAGTCCATTCGTATCTTGCTAGCATATGCCGCTCACCATTCTTTCAGGTTGTTCCAAATGGATGTGAAGAGCGCTTTCCTCAACGGGCCAATCAAGGAGGAGGTGTACGTGGAGCAACCCCCTGGCTTCGAGGATGAATGGTACCCCGACCACGTGTGTAAGCTCTCTAAGGCGCTCTATGGACTTAAGCAAGCCCCAAGAGCATGGTATGAATGCCTTAGAGATTTCTTAATTGCTAATGCTTTCAAGGTTGGGAAAGCTGATCCAACTCTTTTCACTAAGACTTGTGACGGTGATCTTTTTGTGTGCCAAATTTATGTCGATGACATAATATTTGGTTCTACTAATAAAAAGTCTTATGAAGAGTTCAGCAGGGTAATGACGCAGAAATTCGAGATGTCAATGATGGGCGAGTTGAACTACTTCCTTGGGTTCCAAGTGAAGCAACTCAAGGACGGCACCTTCATCTCTCAAACGAAGTACACGCAAGACTTGCTGAAGCGGTTTGGGATGAAGGACGCCAAGCCCGCAAAGACTCCGATGGGGACCGACGGACACACCGACCTCAACAAAGGAGGTAAGTCCGTTGATCAAAAGGCATACCGGTCAATGATAGGGTCGTTACTTTACTTATGTGCTAGTAGACCGGATATTATGCTTAGCATATGCATGTGTGCTAGATTTCAATCCGATCCTAAGGAGTGTCACTTAGTGGGCGTGAAGCGAATCCTTAGATATTTAGTTGCTACGCCTTGCTTCGGGCTCTGGTATCCAAAGGGGTCTACCTTTGACTTGATTGGATATTCAGATTCCGATTATGCTGGATGTAAGGTCGATAGGAAGAGTACATCGGGGACGTGCCAATTCTTAGGAAGGTCCCTGGTGTCATGGAATTCTAAGAAACAAACCTCCGTTGCCCTATCCACCGATGAGGCCGAGTATGTTACCGCAGGACAGTGTTGCGCGCAACTACTTTGGATGAGGCAAACCCTCAGGGACTTTGGCCACAATCTGAGCAAAGTCCCACTCCTATGTGATAATGAGAGTGCTATCCGCATGGCAGGAAATCCTGTTGAGCACAGCCGCACAAAGCACATAGACATCCGGCATCACTTTTTGAGAGACCACCAGCAAAAGGGAGATATCAAAGTGTTTCATGTTAGCTCCGAGAACCAGCTAGCCGATATCTTTACCAAGCCTCTAGATGAGAAGACCTTTTGCAGGTTGCGTAGTGAGCTAAATGTCTTAGATTCGCGGAACCTGGATTGATTTATAGCATACATGTGTTTATGCCTTTGATCATGTTCCTTATACATTTTGTTGCTTATTTTGGTGCTCAAGTTGTACAAGCACTCCCCGGACCTCACAAGTCCTTATGCAAGAGATGCACATATTTAGGGGAGATGTGTTACAACTTGACCCTTTGAGACTAACCATATGCTTGAGTTTGCTTGATTTAGTCTCAAAGAAGGATTGAAAGGGAAAAGGTGGACTTGGACCATGAAAGACTTCCACTGCACTCCGATGAGAGGGTAACTTATTCCAAGTTTATCTCATGTACTCTTATTGCCTTTGTATTCTTATTGAAGATTTTGGTGAGGCAATGGGGTTTAAGGGCCAAGGTCTATCCCGTTTTGGTGCTTGATGCCAAAGGGGGAGAAAATAAAGGCCAAAGCGATAAATGGATCAGCTACCACTTGAGAGATTTTGAAAATAGTAGAATAGAGCTTTTGGTTTGTCAAAACTCTTTTATTGTCTCTCTTGTCAAAAGTTGGTTTCTTGTGGGGAAAAATGTTGATTATGGGAAAAAGGGGGAGTTTTTGAAATTCTTGATCAAACTTCTGTGGAATGACTCTCTTTATGCTTCAACATGTGTGTTTGACTTAGAGATAGAGATTTGAGTTTAATTTGCAAAAACAAACCAAGTGGTGGCAAAGGATGATCCATATATGCCAAAATTGAATCAAAATAAATTTGAGTTTTATTTGAAGTGATATTGCACTTGTTCTAGTTGCTTTATGTTGTGTTGGCATAAATCACCAAAAAAGGGGAGATTGAAAGGGAAATGTGCCCTTGGGCCATTTCTAAGTATTTTGGTGATTGAGTGCCAACACAAGTGTTTAAATGTTTATTTATGCTCATGGATGGTCAAAGTGCAAATCAAGAGTAAAGGTATGTTTCTAAGCCTTAGTACATTGGTTTTGTGTACTAATATACTTGTCTAAGTGTTAGAACCAGAAAGAAGAAGAAAAGTAAAGAGGTGAAAAAGACTTGGCTGTGTACAACCAAGACTCAGCTCAGTCTGGCACACCGGACTGTCCGGTGGTGCACCGGACAGTGTCCGGTGCGCCAGGCTGACTTGGCGCGAAGTGGCCGCTCTCGGGAATTCGCCGACGGCGTACGAATAAAATTCACCGGACTGTCCGGTGTGCACCGGACTGTCCGGTGAGCCAACGGTCGGCCGCGGAATCTGCGCGCGACACGTGGCCGGGCCAACGGTCGGAAGGGGCACCGGACTGTCCGGTGTGCACCGGACATGTCCGGTGCGCCAACGGCTCTCAGATTTGCAACGGTCGGCCGCGCCATTTTAGGAAGGAAATCGGGCACCGGACAGTGTCCGGTGTGCACCGGACTGTCCGGTGCACCCGACGACAGAAGGCAAGATCAGCCTTCCAGATTTGCTCTCAACGGCTCCTAGCTTCCTTGGGGCTATAAAAAGGACCCCTAGGCGCATGGAGGAGTACACCAAGCATTCCTACAACATTCCTAAGCACTAAGACATCGATTCCGCGCATTTGGTTCATTGTGATAGCATCTAGAGCTCTTGTTGAGTTGTGAACTCATTGAGTTGTGTTGCGAGCTCTTGTTGCGACTTGTGTGCGTGCTGTTGCTCTGATTTTGAGTCTTGTGTGCGTTGCTAGTTCCTCCCTTACTACGTATTTCTTTGTGAATCTCAAGTGTAAGGGCGAGAGGCTCCAAGTTGTGGAGATTCCTCGCAAACGGGATATTGAAAGGCAAAGCAAAACACCGTGGTATTCAAGTTGGTCTTTGGACCGCTTGAGAGGGGTTGATTGCAACCCTCGTCCGTTGGGACGCCACAACGTGGAGTTGGCAAGCGTTGGTCTTGGCCGAACCACGGGATAAACCACTGTGTCATCTCTGTGTTTGATCTCTTGTGGTATTGTGTTTTGTTGAGACTCCTCTCTAGCCACTTGGCGATTATTGTGCTAACACTTAACAAGTTTTTGTGGCTATAAGTTTAAGTTTCACAGGATCACCTATTCACCCCCCCTCTAGGTGCTCTCAGTGTCTTGATTGGTTTGCACTTCTCCATGTTGAACCTTTTCAACAAGTCTTTGGTATACTTCTCTTGTGAGAGAAAGTTACCATCTTTCATTTGCTTGACTTGAAAGCCGAGGAAGTACGTTAGCTCACCAATCATTGACATCTCGAACTCCTTTGACATCAACTCACCAAATTCCTTGCAATGATAGTCATTTGTCGAGCTAAAGATTATGTCATCAACATATACTTGACAAATGAAAATATCACCGTTATGTTTCTTTGTGAATAGAGTTGTGTCGACGGTCCCGATCTTGAAGCCCTTTTCGATGAGGAAGTCGCGAAGATGCTCATACCAAGCCCTTGGAGCTTTCTTTAGCCCATATAGCGCCTTGGACAACCTGTAAGCATGGTTAGGATATCTAGGGTCTTCAAATCCAGGTGGTTGCTCAACATATACAAGTTCATTTATGAAGCCATTTAAAAATGCACTTTTTACATCCTATTTATAAAACTTTATATCATAGCATGATGCATATGCGAGAAGGATACGGATGGCTTCCAGTCGAGCAACCGGTGCAAAGGTCTCTCCAAAATCTAAGCCTTCAACTTGAGAGAATCCCTTTGCAACAAGTCTTGCCTTGTTCCTTACAATCATGCCTTGATCATCTTGTTTGTTTCTGAACACCCACTTTGTTCCAATGATTCTTGCATCTAGTGGGGGCTTCTCCAGGGTCCAAACTTGGTTATGGGTGAAGTTGTTAAGTTCTTCATGCATGGCGTTCACCCAGTCCGAATCCTAGAGCGCTTCATCTATACATGTATGCTCTCAACACAAGAAACAAAGGAGTGATGTTCAATAAAAGAAGCATGTCTATGTGATCGAGTAATAACCCCTTGTGAAGGACTCCTAATGATTTGGTTTTGAGGATGAGCTTGAAGTAGTGATGAGTTTCTCCTGTCAACCACTTGGGAAGAAGATCCTGGAGCATCAACATCTTCGGCTTGTACCCTTGCTTGTTCATGAGAGACAAATGTATCTTCATTTGCATGCCTCTCATCTTTTTCATCATCTTGTGGTACATTTGATGAAGAAGGCCTGTCAATGTTTTGCACCTCTTCTTCATCTTCTTTTGGTTTGATAGCTCCAATTGGCATGTTCTTCATTGCTTCCCTAAGTGGCTCATCACCTACATCATCAAGATTTTCAAGTGCTCCTTGGGAGCCATTAGTCTCATCAAATTCCACATCATATGTTTCTTCTACCACGCCAGTGGCATGATTGAATACTCGATATGCTTTGGACTTTAATGAATAATCCAAAAGAAAATCAATATCACAACGTCTTTGAAACTTCCCTAGGTGACGGTGTTTCTTGTAGATGTAGCATTTGCATCCAAACACTCGGAAGAAGGAGACGTCTGGCTTTTTCCCATTTAGCAGTTCATAGGGAGTCTTCACAAGCAGTCGGTGAGGAAATAGCTTGTTTGATGCATAACATGCAGTGTTGACAGCTTCGGCCCGAAACCTCTCCGGTGTGTTATACTCATCAATCATTGTTCTTGCAAGTGTGATCAAGGTCCTATTTTTCCTTTCAACAACTCCATTTTGTTGAGGTGTATATGTTGCAGATACTTCATGCTTGATCCCAATTTCTTCACAGTACTCATGAATGTTGGTGTTGTCAAATTCTTTACCATTATCACTTCTAATCTTCTTGATCTTGCAATCAAATTCATTTTGAGCTTTCTTGACAAACTTCTTGAATATAGATGCAACTTCAGATTTGTCATGGAGAAAGAACACCCAAGTGTATCTTGAGAAATCATCAGCAATCACCAGACGGTAGAGGTTGCCACCAGCACTTACATAATTTGTAGGTCCAAATAAATCCATATGAAATAATTCCAGTGGCCTTGATGTTGACATGAAAGCTTTTGTAGGATGTGTATTAGCAACTTGCTTCCTAGCTTGACATGCACTACAAGGCTTGTCCTTTTCAAATACAACATCCTTTAATCCTCTAACCATGTCTTTCTTTAATACCTTCTTGAGTGTGCTCATCCCAACATGTGCAAGCCTCCTATGCCAAAGCCATCCAAGTGAAGCTTTGGTGAAGAGGCAAGTTCTTAAGTCTGCATTTTCTGAGGTGAAATCCACTAAGTAGAGATTGTTGTATCTAAATCCTTTGAACACCATTGATTCATCATCCATTTTTGATACAATAACCTCTGTTGGAGTGAATAAGCATTGAAGTCCAAGATCACAGAGTTGACCCACTGATAATAGATTGAAGCTCAAAGGTGCAACCAAGAGAACATTTGAAATTGATAAATCATTTGAAATTGCCACCTTCTCAAATCCTTGAACTTTCCCTTTTGAATTGTCCCCAAATTTGATTTTGTCTTGTCCATCAACATTCTCATCAAGTGAGGTGAACATCCGTGGCTTGCCTGTCATATGTTGTGTGCATCCACTGTCAATAACCCAATGGCTCCCACCGGTCTTGTAGTTCACCTACATCCACAGACAAATCAAGCTTGAGTTTTGAGGGCCCTATATTGCATAGGACTAGTGACTCTCTCAATCAAGGACTCTGCAACCCAAATTTGTCTAGGTCTACTCTTGCTTGGTGGACCTAGGAATGTAACTTTGACCTTTCCATTTGCTACTTTTCTTAGAACATAATGAGCATTGAAAGCAAATGGTCTTGAGTGCTTAGGCAAGGGAGTTGGTGGTTTGGCTTTGCAGTTGTGGGCAAAGTGACCTTCTTTTCCACACTCAAAGCATTTGATAGGTTTGTGAGTCTGCTTTGGCTTGTATTGAGTAGTAGCTTTCTTTTGCACAAAAGCATTGTATCCAATACCACTCTTGTTGTTTTTCATGACAGTGTTCATGAGCAACTCATTTTGGAGGTATTGGCCCTTGTTGAACTTTTGCACACTTGTTGCAAGATGTTCATTTTCACTCTTAAGTTTCTTGACCTCATTTTTAAGCCTTTCATTATCCACTGCCAACTCATTGTTGAAATCATTGTTCTCAATGGCAACCTTTCCTCTAGTAATTGCATCAGTCAAGTATCTCTTCAATTTTTGGTTGTCTAATGTCAAGACTTCAACTTTTTCGGTCAATTCATCATGTAGGCTAGTTTGATCTCCTTGACTCAAATCATCACATGAGGTTGCTACATCTATCTTAACAACATGGTTAATAGCTCATGTGTATTGCAAGATAAAAGTTCATTTTCAACAAGAAGATTATCATGATCAAATTTAATCTTAGTATAGTCTTCCTTGATTTTCACTAGTCTATCTTTCAACTCCCTATTAACTTCATTTAACTTGTCACATTTATCCTTAACATCTTTTAGGGAGGATGTGAGCTCATTTACAGCGGATGACATAGTTTTGTTTTCTTCTTTCATTTCATCACTAGCTTTCATAACTATGTCATATTTGGCATTCAAAGATTCATTTTCATTTTTCAACTTATCACATTTAGCTTTTGACTTCCTAATGATTTGAGTGTATTATTTAAGCAAGTCAGCTAGTTCATCATAGGAAGGTGAAGCAAATTCCTCATCACTATCACTATCACTATCATCAGTAATATCAATATCATTTTGTACCTTACGTTCACCTCTAGCCATGAGGCATAGGTGAGAAGTCGATGATGGCGATGGTGGTGGTGAAGAGAAGTCCCCGGCGATGGCGGCAACTTTTTCATCATTCTCTTCTTCACTTGAAGAAGATCCACTTGATGACTCAATGTCAGTGAGCTAGTCACCAACAATATATGCCTTTCCATTTTTCTTTTTATGGAACCTCTTGTGCTTCCCATCCTTCCTCTTGAAGAATCTCTTTTCCTTTTTCTCATCATCGTTGTCATCTTCTTTCTTGCCCTTGAACTTGTTCTTCTTGGGCTTGTTACATTGATGAGCAAGATGACCAAGCTCTCCACAGTTGTAGCAATCCATTTCAGAAATGGGCTTTCTTTTGCTGGAAAAGAATTTCTTCTTTCTTGAATCAAATTTGATGCCTTCTCTGTTGAGCTTCTTTAACATCTTGGTGGTCTTCCTCACCATCAAGGCAATGTTAGTATCAAGGTCATCATCACTCGAGGATTCTTCCTCAATTTGTACTTTAGCTTTTCCTTTTCTTTCTTGATTTGCTTTGAGAGCCAAATCCTTTCTTTTGGAAGATGACTCATCCTTGTCATTGATGTGCATGTACATCTCATGAGCATTGATCTTTCCCAATATCTGTGTAGGTGTGGTAACTGAAAGATCCATTTAATGCAGCACAGTTACAATGTGTCCATATTTGTCAATTGGGAGGACACTGAGAATCTTCCTCACAACATCCGGTTGTGAGATTTGAGTAAGCCCCAAGCCATTTACTTCCTCTACAAGAATATTGAGACATGAGTACATAGCATTGGCATTTTCATTAGCAAGCATTTCAAAAGAATTTAACTTTCTCATAGCAATGTGATGTCTCTCCTCACGCTCACTTCTAGTTCCTTCATGTAGAGCACAAATGTCCATCCACAAATCATGAGCATTTTTATGATTTCTAACTCTATTGAACACATCTTTGCAAAGGCCTCTAAAAAGGGTGTTTTTGGCCTTCGCATTCCATTTCTCATAATTAAACTCTTCACCTACAAGATTTGTGGGATCTCTAGGTTCGGGGAATCCTTGTGTGACGGCTTTGTAGACACCAATGTCTATAGCCTCTAAATATGCTTCCATACGAATTTTCCAATATGGAAAATCGTCACCATCAAAAACGGGAGGAGGTCCATCCCCACAGGACATCGTTACTCTAGCGGTTAAGCTAATCTAAAAGCAACAAGGCGTTGATACCAATTGAAAGGATCATGATGCCCAAGAGGGGGGGGGGGTGAATTGGGCTTTTCTAAAAATCAACACTAATTAAAACCTAAGCAAGAGCCCAACTTCACCCCAACAACTAGCACTAAGAGAATAATACTAGAAATAGAACAATGCTAAGGCAATACTTCAAATACTTGCTAAACAAATACACAATGTAAAATGCTTGAATTAAGTGCGAAATGTAAAGCAAGGTTTAGAAGACTCCTCCAATTTTTCCCGAGGTATCGAAGAGTCGGCACTCTCCACTAGTCCTCGTTGGAGCACCCGCGCAAGGGTATCGCTCCCCCTTGGTCCTAGCAAGAACCAAGTGCTCACTACGAGATGATCCTTTGCCACTCCGGCGCGGTGGATTCCTCACGACCGCTTACAAACTTGATTCGGGTCACCAGCAATATCTCCACGGTGATCATTGAGCTCCCAACGCCACCAAGCCGTCTAGGTGATGCCGATCACCAAGAGTAACAACCTATAGACTTTCGCTTGACCAAGAGAAGCCTAATGCAAGTGGTGTGTGCTTTAGGTGGCTCTCGCTAGCGCTAATGAGGTCGAAATGCGGGATTAAGATTCTTTAATCTCCTCACTAGGCTTTTGGTGCTTGCAATGCTCTTCCAATGTGCAGGAATTAATGTGGATAGCAAGACATTGAATATGGTGGGTGGAGGGGGTATAAATAGCCCTCACCCACCAACTAGCCGTTACCAGCACTTTTCTGCGCATGGGTGCACCGGACAGTCCGGTGCGGCACCGGTGCGCCAACGGTCGACTCCAACGGCTAGTTCTGACAGCTAGCCGTTAGGCTGATGGCACACCGGACAGTGAACAGTCATTGTCCGGTGCACACTAGACAGTCCGGTGCACTGTCCAGTGCGTTGTCCGGTGCGCCACTAAAATTCCACTCGGGAACCTTGCGCTCTCGGGTTTCAGCGTGGGGATATCCTTCCCCTCGGCCAGCCTGGCCCCACCTGGCAGAGGGCGCACCGGACAGTCCGGTGCCCGAAGGCCAGAAACCCTATTTTCTGTTTTCCGTTGTTTTTCAATTCGATTTTTGTTCTAACTTGTGAGTATGTTCTAGAGTGTCACCTAGCACTATATGTGAGTGTGAATATGCACCAACACTACACTAGAACTCTCTTGGTCAAACTACTCATCGACAACCCCTCTTTATAGTACGGCTAAAACAGAATAAAAGACCTAACTAAATCACGAGTGTCCACAACTCCTTGACACTCGGACTACGTAGTCCTTCACTTTTTGTTTCGTCGTTTTAGCCGTCGCTTCAAGTTCTTATCTCTGGGATTGTTTTCACCGTTGTAGTACTTCTACCTGTAATGCGACCTAACTTACCATTTGTCTCTGCAAAACACACGTTAGTCACATATAACATTACGTTGTCATTAATCACTAAAACCAACCAGGGGCCTAGATGCTTTCAATCTCCCCCTTTTTGGTGATTGATGACAACCCTACAAGATTTGTGAGAGTAGTTTGTTTTGAAATTTCTTTCAATAGAGAAGATGGTTAGTTATAATTAGTAATCTTTGACAGAAAGAGTGTGTAACTGTAACATCCCAAAATTTCAACCCGAGGTTTGGAACCCTAATCTCGTAACCCCCCTTTTATCTCTCCCTAAAACTTCACCCCATAGGTCTTCTCATCATTTGCGTACACTTTGATTGTTAGAAGCACCTCACATAGATTATTATCTTTCTAGCACCTAAGATTATTTAGCTAATTATTTGTTCAAAAGAAAAGGAGATAAAAGAAATAGAAAATAGAAAATAGAAATAAGAAATAGAAAAAGAAAAAAAAGAGAAAAGGAACCCCCCCCGGCTGGGCCGCTTCCGGCCCAGGCCTCCTCTCTCTCTCGCGCGCGCGCCCGCACTCCCCTCCCTTCTGCGGCCCAAGCAGCCCATCGCCGCGCGCCCGCGCCCACGCCCGCCACTGACATCCCGCCCCCGCCCGTCAGCGCCTTCCTCGCGCCCGTGACCGGGGCTAGCGACGCGGCCGGTCGCCACCGCCCCGTCGTCTTGCCATTACTCGCTCGCCTGCCCGGTTGGCGCCTTGCGCCTCTGTCCCCTTGCGCCAGCCGAGCCATCCCGTCACCCCCCTGCCCGAGCCGTCTCGTCGTCGCCACTGTGCGCCACCATCCCCGCCATGGCGAGCTCGCTGGTGCACGCCACCTCTCGCCCCTTCCTCGCCCCGGGCGCCTATAAAAGGACCACCCCGAGCTCCCCAATTCCTCACGCCAGCCTCGGCCCACCTCTTCCTCCTTCCCCGAGCTCGATCAAGCCAGCGCCGTCGTGCCCTTCCTCTGCTCCGGTGAGCCTCGCCCTCCTCCCTCTGCTAAGCTCCAGTCTAATTCATATAGTTCTTGAGCTTCGCCATTCCCTCACAAACACAATGCACCCATCCCCGCCTCCTATCACGCTCGGTAGCCTCGCCGGCGACCTCATCGCCTCGAGCGCTCGCCACCGCACCGTGGACCGACCACCATGATCCCCTACCCCCGCCCGTGCCTCGCCACCTCCCCTCCATCGCAAAACCGGGCTCCCAGCGGAGAACCGCCGCGGACCTCACCGGCAGTCGAGCCCGACCGGTTCGCCCCCCGACACTGCTCCACGCTGTCAGCCCCCCTTCCTCTGGCACGTGGGCCCATGCCCACGATGTCGTCCCCGCGCCGTTCCCCGCTGCGGTCCGACTGGGCCGCCTGCCCACGCGGTCGCGCGCTCGCCCGCGCTCGCTGGGCCGAAATCCCCCCCAGCCTAGTTAGCTCGGAATTCTTTTTATTTTTCCTTTTCCATTTCTTTTTCCTATTTTCATATATATATTGATATATTGATAATTTATGCACAAAAATAGTTTAAAGAAATTATAGGGCACAAAAATAATAATGTCTAACAATTGGCAACTGGTTTAGGGGAGGGCCTAAGGTATGATGAAGGGTATTCACCCACATCACCTCGTGAGTGGGATGATCAGGGACTCCCTGGTTTAGGGGAGGGCCTAAGGTGATGGCTCAACTGGTTTAGGTGTGAGCAGAAGGATTGTCCCCTCATATAAGGACCGGTTTGTCATCCTTCACTACCTGTACTCATGATAAGTACAACCACTCGAGACTGTATGGGCAGTCACTCAATCTGAACTCGTACGGTCCAAACCCCAAGGTTATGAAGGCTGGGGAGCACCGGGAGGATAAGGAGGGGGAATGTTTTGTCCGGTTTGGACATGGCGGTGGCCTGACTCCTTCCGGTATAACCATTAAGGTTAGGACGTGTGAGGAAAGAAAGAGATTCAGATTTGGGTCTCATTGGCCATGAGATCGCAGAGCCGAACTAGTGGGTAAAGTGTACCCCTCTGCGCAGAGTTCAAACCTATTCGAATAGTCCGTGTCCACTGGAATGGACGAGTCTGGTGTGGTATGATAATTAGTGTTTTTCAACCTCCGTGAACAGGGAAATGTGTGTGTGAGTGTGTTTTTGGAAATGAAAATGATGCCACAGGAGCGGGAAGCTCAGTGGTGGTTGAGTAATGTGTTATTTTTACTTCTTGGGAAAACCCCTCAAAGTACTGCCTTTCTCTGAGAAAAAGAAGAGTGACTTCAACTCCACCATATAAAGCTTGTATGATATAGGTCCCTTTCTCTTTACGGCAGCGGGATGGGCTTGCGGAATACCTAGTGTATTCACCCAGATTTATTTTTGTTTTTCAGTAGCTGAAGACTTCTTTTCTGTTGTGCTTGATTGAGAGGGCTGTGTGTGCACCCAGTTCTGCCTGTGGCTTGGGCTAGTTTATCTTCTATCGCGCTTTGTATTTCTGGTTCTCTCGAGCTTGTACTCTGGTATTGTAATAACTTTTATTCGAACTCTGTACTATTTGAAGTAAGGAATGTGGTTACTAGCCTCCTGGGACTAGTAATTGTATCACATTTGAGTCCCAAAGGATCGGGACGCTTTAGGTGGTATCAGAGCCCATAGGACTGGTCGTAGATCGCATCCCCGACCTTAAAAGTTTGCCTTAACAAGAAAACACCTCTTACCCCTAAGGAAAATCTTCTCTCCTTTCCCCCGATATTAATAGACCCTTCTTTTCTTCTACTAGATGGAAGGCTCTTGGGTCATTAGGACATCCTATTGCTCAGAGGAGGAAGGATTCCCTCATCTCTTGTGGAGTTGCGCGCTTCGCATGGGGATCCACAAGAAGCCGGAGTATGTCTGGAAAGAATACCGTGAGAACGGAATTGAGAAGTGCTCTATGGCAGTCTACCTGGGAGAAAGCCGAAGTTACCCAAACCACCCTCCTTTCCAAGTCACCTTCACTGGACACCACTTCCCAGGCATGTGCCAGAATGTTGCCCGAAAAGCCCTCCGACAGCTATGCCAAAACTACAGCAAAGAGGTTTTTGAAACCCCCCTTCGTTACTTCCCACCTAGCAACAAAAATACCCCTACCTGGAGGAAAAGACTTCAGGCCCTGTCAGGAAGAGATCCTACTGAGGATGACCCCACCATCGTCTACATGGCCGGATATCTCCACACTCTCGATAACCACTATGATGACCTTTCCTCCCACTGCACCCACCTAAACTCCCGGGTGGAAAGCTTAGAGCAGCAGATCAAGGAACTTAAAAAGGAGAAGGCGTCCCTCCAAGAGAGTCTAGATATAGCAGAAGGCGACGAGGCCAACACTCGTGAAGCCTACCAAACCCTGAAGATGGATTACGATAAGAAGCTAAAGAAGCTCGCCCCCACGAAGAAAATCCAAAAGAAGACCAAGAGCCAAGGATGCCAGACTGAGCGGAAGAAGAAAGTCCCTCCAGCACTACCTCCCTCCAGGATAGAGAATTTGTCCGACGTCGAGGATATATCCCTAGCTAGCCTTGATGACCTTCTCAAGGAATTTGGGGACACTTTAGTAAAGGAGTTCGGAAGTACCTTAGAAAACGCTCGCGTGTAGTGCGACTTGTGGTAACTATATGCTTGTAATGAACTGGTGTAATGAATAAAATAACTTGGTTGAAAAAAATTAGCATATGCATAATAGTAACTCTCTCCCCCTGGCAGATGACTTCGGATAAAACCACGCCTACCGCCTCCGGGATTGGAGCACGGTTTCCCCTAGGAGCTGAAGGAGAAGTCGGTGGAGAAGGGAGTGAGACCCACCTCCCCGCACTTCCGGAGCTGCCATTAGATTTAGCCCAAGTTCTAGCCAACCAAACCCGACTCATTGAGGTCCTCACTAGAAGTCTGGAGAATCAACGCCCGAATGGTGGAAGACCACAGGACAGGATGGGAGATTTTCTGAGGCTCAAGCCTCCCACATTCGCTGGATCCAGCAATCCCCTCGATGCTAATGACTGGTTGCGCATGATTAAAAGGAAGTTAGAAGCCATCAGATGCCTAGAGAATCAGCGTGTTCAATTGGCTGCTCATCAACTTTCCGGGATGGCCCTAGCATGGTGGGATACTGAAAGGGAAATGTGCCCTTGGGCCATTTCTAAGTATTTTGGTGATTGAATGCAAACACAAGTGCTTAAATGTGAATTTATGCCCATGGATGAACAAAGTGCAAATCAAAAGTAAAGGTATGTTTCTAAGCCTTAGTACATTGGTTTTGTGTACTAATATACTTGTCTAAGTGTTAGAAACAGAAAGAAGGAGAAAAGAAAAGAGGTGCAAAAGGCTGGCTGTGTACAGCCAAGACTCAGCTCAGTCTGGCACACCGGACTGTCCGGTGGTGCACCGGACAGTGTCCGGTGCGCCAGGCTGACTCGGCGTGAAGAAGCCGCTCTCGGGAATTCGTCGACGGTGTACGACTAAAATTCACTGGACTGTCCGGTGTGCACTGGACTGTCCGGTGAGCCAACGGTCGGCCGAGCCAACGGTCGGCCGCGGATTCTGCGCACGACACGTGGCCTGGCCAACGGTCGGAAGGGGGCACCGGACTGTCCGGTGTGCACCGGACATGTCCGGTGCGCCAACGGCTCCCAGATCTGCAACGGTCGGCTGCGCCGTTTGGGGCGGAACTGCCCGAAGTATTCCAACTTAAGTGTCCAAGTCCCGCCTTAGAGGCTAGACCACACTTAAATGGGAATAACCCGTCAATCCCTCGGATCTAGTCCGACACGGCCACTGACAGGATCAAGTACCACAATCTCACTCGAAGGTGAGTCACAGAGCAAATACAATAAAGCATAAAACCATACATGCCATAATGTTAAATTATTACATCACCATCATCATCATCGGAGTTTTTGCAAAAGTAACCATCATTGTTTGAAGTGCAGCGGAATAAAACTAACGATAATTAAACAGAGAGATGGGGAAGCCTGTCCCATCACTCCTCATGCTCCTCCTCAGCCGAGGCAGGGTCCCACTCAACAGTCCAACCCGGTGGCAGGGTGGTCGGCCAAGATATCCCAGCAACCATCTCCTCCAGAGAACCTGTAAAAAATTATGCCACAAGCAAGGCTAAGTATACTAATACTCAGCTAGACTTACCCGGTGTGAGGAGTCTACTCCTCTACCTCTAGACATGCAGCTGTTTGGCTGTGGGGTTTGGTTGCCAAAAGCACTAGCTGAGTTTCTAAATCAAGATTTTAACTTAATCAAAGTTAAGTGTGACTCTCTTAAGGCTAAAAGTGAACTATCTACTCATACATGGTAGCAAGCATTATTAACAATCAACATCTTTTCTCAACTCATCATACTTCCACTTATTACTCAATGCAATACAATGGATCAAGCAGTCTCATTAGCAGCGAGAAGCAGACGATTCGAATCGAGTTTTTCTCCTTGCAAGGTAAACCTAAACACACGACATGCAGGGGCACTCCGTCCCCACACATATCAACTGTCCCCATCGATTCCCTAGCAACAGATCAGGGCTCACCGCCTTGGCGTACAATGCCCCACTGACCCCGACTGGCCGTCGTGCAGTGACCGCACTTGTACCCACCATAACCGGAATGGGAGACCTCGTCTCAGGTCGCGTGAGGGGATATGTCTGCGGGCAGGTTCACTCAGGTACTAGGCTTACCGATTTACCATATTTCTCGGTATGTGTTTAGTACGTTCAAACGCTTGACACAGGTATCCGCACGTTAATCCTTATTCCATTTTCCATCTCGTGAACAACCAATCCCCATGGATTGTTGTCCACCAACTAGTATCATGACAGTGTGAAAGTGGGTACAATCAATTTCCTGATCTCGCGCGAGTGCTAGAAAAATCACTCGTCTTCTACCGAGATCCTAATTAAATAAAGCAACTACTCGACCTGTCATACTAGTATTCATCTCAAAAAGGATTCCTGAGATCATGCAACTAGGGTTTCAAACAATTCCTACACCTAAGTGCACAATCAATCCTACAATCATTAAGTGAAGTAAAATAGCATAAATAACAGGTTATGCATAAAACCGGGGCTTGCCTTCCAAAGCAGTGGCAGGCAGGTCCTCTGGTGCAGGCTCGGGTGCTGGATCTGGGGCTACCTCCTGAGCAGCTCCTTGCTCCAGCACGAGGATGTACTCTCCGTCAGCAAGATTACAGTCTATCGAAATGCAATGAACATGTATGTCATGATTATGTAAGATTTAAGAACATTAAGCTAAAGAAAACTAAGTCAAGAATTAACTTAGGGTTTCCTGGCTCTGTGGGGCTTCTAGTGGTATACATAGATATAGACTTATTACCTTTTAAGCTTAGGTTTTCTTTTTAGAATAACATAGTGGATTGGTATTGCCTTGATACATTTTAGTGGACAGATTACAAAGGTTTTAGGATAACATTAATTCACATCTTTCATTTTTCTTTCCTTAATTTCCATTTAGGGTTTTTAGTGTAGGTTTGAACTACAACAGGGTTTTAATAATTTCCAAAAATTCTGTAAAAAAAATTACAGTGGGTTGTCACTGGCTATTCTAGCTTGTTTTAAGAATTTGAGGCTTAAAGTATAAAAGTTAGGCTTTAAACAAAAATAACAAAAGTTAGGTAAAATGGGCCACTTTACACTACACCTTCTAGTTAGGGGTAGGTTCTGTCCTAAAGGTTATTTTTGTTGGCATCCTTTGGTAATAATAGGCTTCTGTGCTAAAAATCACAGAAAACTAAGGGGTGGTTATTTAGTTATGATTTTCTTAAGTTTAATGTCAAAAAGGCACTTTCTACTACCTTATTATTTGAAAAATGTCAAACAGCAGATTTCATATTTTTCTTAGGTTCTTTCTAATAAAACAATAGTTATCCCAAGGGTGGGGGTGTTTTCACCTTGGGGTTATTTTTGTAGAGTTTTTCTAAGTTTCACTTGTTTTATTTAAACAAAAGGGATCTTACTTATTTTACACTAAAACAGGGTATGATATATTTTTTCCAGTGAACTATGTTGAATAATTAACCTAACAAAAATAGAGGTACTCTCTGGTTCATTAATTAAATTACATTTTCTATTTTCCTTATCCTTAAGCATAATATAGAATAAGGGGTAAAACTAACTCAAATGGAGTGGACAGAGAGGTTTAACATTTTTAAACAGGTTAGTAGGTAAATATAAACTTTTCCAAATTTTCCTAACCCTAGTCAAATATCCTAACTATTTTTCTTACTATTATTTAGCTTTTGGCCAAAACTAACATTAAATCAGAACTTTGAAGTTTTCCACAGTACCAAGGGGTTTTATATTTTTCTTAAATAGGTTACATTAATTTGAGTCTGACAAAATTGGTTTGACCAAATTTGGATGATTTAAACAGAAGTTATGCATTTTCAAAGTTGCTGTTCAATTTAAAACAAATTTAATTTAAGGGTTTCTGGAAAAACAGTTTACACCGGGGTCCCTGGGTTTAAACGAAATCCACCTTCACAGATCTACCCCCACGCCACTATTCCCCTGTGTCACTGACATTACACAAAACCCCCTGACCTTTCTTCCCTCTCACCCGCAGTCCTTCCCTTCACTGAAACAGTAACCGCGGGAAAGAAAAGGGCGACGCGGCTTACCGGCGGCGAGGGAGGTCCAGCGAAGGGTGGGGTCGGCTTGGGGAGACTCTGGCGGTCACGTCGAGGTGCGGCTCGGCGTCGGAGGTGGCCGGAATCGCCCGGTCCACGCGTGCAGGCGGGTGTCCTCGTCGGCGGCGAGTGTACCGGCCAAACTACGGCGAACTGGCGCAATCCGAGGGCACGGTGAGCATCACGGGGTCACGCAACGACTATGTGCACAAGGAATCGAAGGATGGTGGAGTGGCTTACCCGGTCCACGTGCTCCGGCGGGGGTGAGAGCTCCGGCGAGCGTGGACTGGCTTCTCCGGCGAAGGAAACTCCGATTCCTTGCTCGGGGAGCTTCACAGAGGTGTGCACAAGCTTCTCCGAGGGCAGGACAGGGTTGGGGATGGCTCTGCTGGCCGGTCTACGGTGGCAGAGGGGTTGAGCGGCCGCGGGCTCGCTGCGCACGGGCAAACGGCGACGAGCTAGCCCCGGTGAGGTGTGGAGGGTGTGAGGAAGGGTGTAGCCGAAGCCTGGGAGGGATTTATAAGCTCGGGCGCGGCGCGGGGCGTGCGAGGGCGCGCGCGAGCGTGCTCTGGCGCGGGCAGAAGGCGTCGAACACGTGGCAGTGAGTTTCTTCCAATGTTCAAACGCTTCCAGAGATCGCAAACGTGCGAATCTCGCCATGAATCCGGCGCAGACCTCCTCCTGGCACCTAGGGCTATCTCACATGTGTGAGTTCCAAGGGATGATACGCCCTAGATAGGGAGATAGACGGGCGCCAAATCTGGCTTGTCTCCCTGCCCGCTCAGCGACAAAACTGATGTCAAGTGTTGTCAAACGTCCGAGTCTCGGTCTCAAATTTTTCCAGGGGGTGCCTTAAGTGGTATAGCACATTTTTGGTATAGAACCCAAGTGGTTTTGGCGCCATCTTCAAAGTGAACACGGCTGGTCTTTGAATTAGGGCTAAAATGTGACTTAGATGGAAATAGAGAGCTCTAGCTCTCTCTCTACTTGGAGATTTGAATTGGGGTTTCTCCAGGGGCCTTTTTGCAATATTTCCCTCCCTTAATTGATGGTTATAATGTTACTTAGGGTTTGGGTAAAAGTTACACATGCTTTGCCCACTTGCTCACTTTCTTTCCCCCCTTACCTAGGGTTTTGGAAGGTAGGGCTTTGGAGAGGTCTAGGGTTCTTCTCCCCCCTTTATCCAAGGTAGTAAGTGTGCAAGGATCAGAGTAATGCTTCTCATGTCATTGGCCACTTGACTAGCACAAGAGCTCCAAAGTTCTCATGTGGTACCCTAAGTCTTTACCTTTGTGAAAATGGCTTCTAGTGTCAAGGTGGCTCTAGCCAAGGTAACACCTGGGGTGTTACACCGTTTAAGGAAAGAAATCGGGCACCGGACTGTGTCCGGTGTGCACCGGACTGTCCGGTGCACCAGTCGACAGAAGGCAAGATCAGCCTTCCAGATTTGCTCTCAACGGCTCCTAGCTGCCTTGGGGCTATAAAAGGGACCCCTAGGCGCATGGAGGAGATGACCAAGCAACCTTAGAGCATTCTTGATCATCCACACTCAGTCTTTGCGCATTCGTTTGTCATTCTCAGTGATTCGAGCTCCGTTCTAGTAAGAACTTTGAGATAGTCTTGTGAGCTCGATTCTTGGCCGTGTATGTGCGCATTTTGCTGTGGATTTGTGTGTGTTGCTTCCCCACCTTACTCCGTACTTCTTTGTGAAATTCAATTGTAAGGGCGAGAGACTCCAAGTTGTGGAGATTCCTCGCAAACGGGAAAAGATCAAAGTAAAGAAGAACACCGTGGTATTCAAGTTGATCATTGGATCACTTGAGAGGAGTTGAGTGCAACTCTCGTCCGTTGGGACGCCACAACGTGGAGTAGGCAAGTTTTGTACTTGGCCGAACCACGGGATAACCACCGTGCCATCTCTGTGTTTGATTTCGTGTGGTCATTGTGTTTTGACTCCTCTCTAGCCACTTGGCAATTATTGTGCTAACGATTAACCAAGTTTTTATGGCTATAAGTTTAAGTTTCACAGGATCACCTATTCACCCCCCCTCTAGGTGCTCTCAATTGGTATCAGAGCCGTTCTCTTCAAGAAGGGACTAATCGCCCGAAGAGATGGATCCTAAGGGAAAGGGGATGGTGGTCGACAACAACGAGAAGGAGTCTATCTTCAACGAGCCGAAGAATGACAAGTCTACCGACTTGGGCTCAAGCCACAAGCGCAAAGATGGGAAGAAGAAGAAGACAAGGCGCATCAAGGAGATCGTCTACTACGACAGCGACGAATCCTCTTCTTCCCAAAGGGACGACAACAATGACTACAGGAAGACGGTCAATTCGAACTTTTCATTTGATTATTCTCGTATTCCACATAGTTCGAATTCGCATTTGCTTTCCATTCCTCTTGGCAAACCTCCACACTTTGATGGGGAGGACTACGGATTTTGGAGTCACAAAATGCGTAGTCATTTATTCTCTCTCCATCCAAGCATATGGGAGATTGTAGAAAATGGAATGAAATTTGATAGCTCGGATAGCCCTATGTTTATTAATGAACAGATTCATAAAAATGCACAAGCTACTACTGTGTTGCTAGCCTCTTTGTGCAGGGACGAGTACAACAAGGTGAGCGGCTTGGACAATGCCAAGCAGATATGGGACACCCTCAAGATTTCTCACGAGGGGAACGACATCACCATGCTCACTAAAATGGAGTTGGTGGAGGGCGAACTTGGAAGGTTTGCGATGATAAGGGGCGAGGAGCCAACCCAAACATACAACCGGCTCAAGACCCTTATCAACAAAATAAGGAGCTATGGAAGCACGCGATGGACGGACCATGACGTCGTCCGACTATTACTAAGGTCCTTTACCATTCTTGATCCTCATTTGGTGAATAATATTCGTGAGAATCCCAGGTACACCAAAATGTCGCCCGAAGAAGTCCTAGGAAAATTCGTCAGCGGGCGAATGATGATTAAGGAAGCAAGGTACGTGGACGACGCCTTGAATGGACCGATCAACGAGCCGCAACCTCTTGCTCTCAAAGCAACAAGAAGCAAGGAGACGCTACCTAGCAAGGTGGCACAAATTGAGGCGGCCGGACTTAATGATGAAGAGATGGCTCTCATCATCAAACGCTTCAAGTCGGTGCCAAAGGGTCACAAGGGGAAGCCAAGCAAGACCAAGACAAAGGGGAAGCGCTCATGCTTCAAATGCGGTAAGATTGGTCATTTTATTGCTAACTGTCCCGATAATGAAAGTGACCAGGAACACGGGAACAAGAGGGAAAAGAAGAAAAATTACAAGAAGGCCAAGGGCGAAGCACATCTAGAAAAGGAGTGGGACTCGGATTGCTCCTCCTCCGACTCTGACAATGAAGGACTCGCCGCCACCGCCTTCAACAAGTCATCCCTCTTCCCAAACGAGCGTCACACATGCCTCATGGCAAAGGAGAAGAAGGTATGTACTCGAGACGGTACTACTTATGATTCCTCTAGTGATGATGAATCTAGCGATGAGGAAATAGACTACTCTAGCTTGTTCAAGGGATTGGATAGAAATAAAATTGATAAAATCAATGAATTGATTGATGCATTGAATGAAAAGGATAAACTCTTAGAGAAACAAGAGGATTTATTGTATGAAGAGCATGATAAATTTGTAGAAGCTCAAAGATCTCATGCTCTAGAAGTTAAAAGAAATGAAATGCTTTCTTGTGAATTATCTTCATGTCATGATTCAATTTCTAGTTTAAAGAGCATAAATGATGATTTAAATGCTAAACTAGAAAGATCTAGTAAATTAACATCTTGTGTAGAACATGTTGTGATTTGCACTAGGTGTAAAGATTTTGACATTGATGCTTGTAGTGAACACCTAGTTTCAATTTCCAAGCTTAATGATGAATTGACTAGTCTTAATGCTCAACTTAAGACTAGCAAGAATGATTTCGATAAGCTAAAATTTGCAAGGGATGCCTACACGATTGGTAGACACCCCTCAATTAAGGATGGACTTGGCTTCAAGAGGGAAGCCAAGAACTTAACAAGCCATAAGGCTCCCATCTCCGCCAAGGAGAAAGGGAAGGCCCCTATGGCAAGTAGTACTAAAAGGAACCATGCTTTTATGTATCATGATAGGAGACAAACTAGAAATGCTTATAGGAATTATAATGCTTATGATGATTTTGACTCCCATGCAATGTTTGCTTCTAGTTCTTCCTATATGCATGGTAGAAATATGTCTAGGAGAAATGCTATTGATCATGTGCCTAGAAAGAATATTACTCATGCTCCTAGGAAAGTAGTGAATGAACCTTCTACAATTTATTGTGCTTTAAATGCTTCCTTTGCTATTTGTAGAAAGGATAGGAAAATAGTTGCTAGGAAGTTAGGGGCAAAATGCAAGGGAGACAAAACTTGCATTTGGGTCCCTAAGGATATTTGCACTAACCTTGTAGGACCCAACATGAGTTGGGTACCTAAGACCCAAGCCTAAATTTTCCTTGCAGGTTTATGCATCCGGGGGTTCAAGCTGGATTATCGACAGTGGATGCACAAACCACATGACGGGGGAGAAGAAAATGTTCACCTCCTACGTCAAAAATAAGGATTCCCAAGATTCAATTATATTCGGTGATGGGAATCAAGGCAAGGTAAAAGGGTTAGGTAAAATTGCAATTTCTAATGAGCACTCTATCTCTAATGTGTTTTTAGTAGAGTCTCTTGGATATAATTTGCTCTCGGTTAGTCAATTATGCAGTATGGGATATAACTGTCTATTTACAAATGTAGATGTGTCTGTCTTTAGAAGAAGTGATGGTTCACTAGCTTTTAAGGGTGTATTAGACGGCAAACTTTACTTAGTTGATTTTGCAAAAGAAGAGGCCGGTCTAGATGCATGCTTAATAGCTAAGACTAGCATGGGCTGGCTGTGGCATCGCCGCTTAGCACATGTGGGGATGAAGAACCTTCACAAGCTTCTAAAGGGAGAACACGTGATAGGTTTGACTAACGTGCAATTCGAAAATGATAGACCTTGTGCAGCTTGTCAAGCAGGTAAACAAGTGGGAGGAACACATCACAGCAAGAATGTGATGACCACTTCAAGACCTCTGGAACTGCTGCATATGGACCTCTTCGGACCCGTCGCCTATCTGAGCATAGGAGGAAGTAAGTATGGTCTAGTTATTGTTGATGACTTTTCCCGCTTCACTTGGGTGTTCTTTTTGCAGGATAAGTCTGAAACCCAAGGGACCCTCAAGCGCTTCCTCAGGAGAGCTCAAAATGAGTTTGAGCTCAAGGTGAAGAAGATAAGGAGCGACAACGGGTCCGAGTTCAAGAACTTTCAAGTGGAGGAGTTCCTTGAGGAGGAAGGGATCAAGCACGAGTTCTCCGCTCCCTACACACCACAGCAAAATGGTGTGGTAGAGAGGAAGAATAGGACGCTAATTGATATGGCGAGGACGATGCTAGGAGAATTCAAGACCCCCGAGTGTTTTTGGTCGGAAGCAGTGAACACGGCTTGCCACGCCATCAACAGGGTCTACCTTCATCGCCTCCTCAAGAAGACTTCGTATGAGCTACTAACCGGTAACAAACCCAATGTATCTTACTTTCGTGTATTTGGGAGCAAGTGCTACATTCTAGTAAAGAAGGGTAGAAATTCTAAGTTTGCTCCCAAAGCTGTAGAGGGGTTTTTATTAGGTTATGACTCAAATACAAAGGTGTATAGAGTCTTCAACAAATCATCGGGTTTGGTTGAAGTCTCTAGCGACGTTGTATTTGATGAGACTAATGGCTCTCCAAGAGAGCAAGTTGTTGATCTTGATGATGTAGATGAAGAAGATGTTCCGACGGCCGCTATACGAACCATGGCGATTGGAGAAGTACGGCCACAGGAACAAGATGAACGAGATCAACCTTCTTCCTCAACAACTGTGCATCCCCCAACTCAAGACGATGAACAGGTTCATCAAAAGGAGGCGTGTGATCAAGGGGGAGCACAAGATGATCACGTGATGGAGGAAGAAGCGCAACCGACACCTCCAACCCAAGTTCGAGCGATGATTCAAAGGGATCATCCCGTCGACCAAATTTTGGGTGACATTAGCAAGGGAGTAACTACTCGATCTCGATTAGTTAATTTTTGTGAGCATTACTCCTTTGTCTCCTCTATTGAGCCTTTCAGGGTAGAGGAGCTCAACAACTTCAAGAGGAATGAAGTTTGGACACTGGTGCCTCGTCCCAAGCAAAATGTTGTGGGAACCAAGTGGGTGTTCCGCAACAAACACGACGAGCACGGGGTGGTGACAAGGAACAAGGCTTGACTTGTGGCAAAAGGTTATGCCCAAGTTGCAGGTTTGGACTTTGAGGAGACCTTTGCTCCTGTGGCTAGGCTAGAGTCCATTCGCATTCTGCTAGCATATGCCGCTCACCATTCTTTCAGGTTGTTCCAAATGGATGTGAAGAGCGCTTTCCTCAACGGGCCAATAAAGGAGGAGGTGTACGTAGAGCAACCCCCTGGCTTCGAGGATGAACGGTACCCCGACCACGTGTGTAAGCTCTCTAAGGCGCTCTATGGACTTAAGCAAGCCCCAAGAGCATGGTATGAATGCCTTAGAGATTTCTTAATTGCTAATGCTTTCAAGGTTGGGAAAGCCGATCCAACTCTTTTCACTAAGACATGTGATGGTGATTTGTTTGTGTGCCAAATCTATGTCGATGACATAATATTTGGTTCTACTAATAAAAAGTCTTGTGATGAGTTTAGCAGGGTGATGACGCAGAAATTCGAGATGTCAATGATGGGCGAGTTGAACTACTTCCTTGGGTTCCAAGTGAAGCAACTCAAGGACGGCACCTTCATCTCTCAAACAAAGTACACGCAAGACTTGCTGAAGCGGTTTGGGACGAAGGATGCCAAGCCCGCAAAGACTCCGATGGGAACCGACGGACACACCGACCTCAACAAAGGAGGTAAGTCCGTTGATCAAAAAGCATACCGGTCAATGATAGGGTCATTACTTTACTTATGTGCTAGTAGACCGGATATTATGCTTAGCGTATGCATGTGTGCTAGATTTCAATCCGATCCTAAGGAGTGTCACTTAGTGGCAGTGAAGCGAATCCTTAGATATTTAGTTGCTACGCCTTGCTTCGGGCTCTGGTATCCAAAGGGGTCTACCTTTGACTTGATTGGATATTCAGACTCCGACTATGCTGGATGTAAGGTCGATAGGAAGAGTACATCGGGGACGTGCCAATTCTTAGGAAGGTCCCTGGTGTCATGGAATTCTAAGAAACAAACCTCTGTTGCCCTATCCACCGCTGAGGCCGAGTATGTTGCCGCAGGTCAGTGTTGCGCGCAACTACTTTGGATGAGGCAAACCCTCAGGGACTTTGGCTACAATCTGAGCAAAGTCCCACTCCTTTGTGATAATGAGAGTGCTATCCGCATGGCGGAAAATCCTGTTGAGCACAGCCGCACAAAGCACATTGACATCCGACATCACTTTTTGAGAGACCACCAGCAAAAGGGAGATATCGAAGTGTTTCATGTTAGCACCGAGAACCAGCTAGCCGATATCTTTACCAAACCTCTAGATGAGAAGACCTTTTGCAGGCTGCGTAGTGAGCTAAATGTCTTAGATTCGCGGAACTTGGATTGAATTGTAGCATACATGTGTTTATGCCTTTGATCATGTTCATTCTGCATTTTGTTGCTTATTGTGGTGCTCAAGTTGTACAAACATTCCCTGGACCTCACAAGTCCTTGTGTAAGTTATGCACATTTTTAGGGGGAGTTGTGTTACAACTTGACCCTTTGAGACTAACCATATGCTTGAGTTTGCTTGATTTAGTCTCGAAGGAGAATTGAAAGGGAAAAGGTGGACTTGGACCATGAAAGACTTCCACTGCACTCCGATGAGAGGGTAACTTATTCCAAGTTCATCTCATGAACTCTTATTGCCAATTGCTCTTAATTGAAGATTTTGGTGAGGCAATGGGGTTAAAGGGCTAAGATTGATCCCGTTTTGGTGCTTGATGCCAAAGGGGGAGAAAATAAAGGCCAAAGCAATAGATGGATCAGCTACCACTTGAGAAACTTTGAAAATAGTAGAATAGAGCTTTTGGTTTGTCAAAACTCTTGCATTGTCTCTTTTGTCAAAAGTTGGCCTCTTGTGGGGAGAAGTGTTGACTATGGGAAATAGGGGGAATTTTTGAAATCTTTGATCAATCTCTTTTGAATGACTCTCTTTATGCTTCAACATGTGTGTTTGACTTAGAGATAGAGATTTGAGTTTGATTTGCAAAAACAAACCAAGTGGTGGCAAAGGATGATCCATATATGCCAAAATTGAATCAAACTAAATTTGAGTTTTATTTGAAGTGATATTGCACTTGTTCTAGTTGCTTTATGTTGTGTTGGCATAAATCACCAAAAAGGGGGAGATTGAAAGGGAAATGTGCCCTTGGGCCATTTCTAAGTATTTTGGTGATTGAATGCAAACACAAGTGCTTAAATGTGAATTTATGCCCATGGATGAACAAAGTGCAAATCAAAAGTAAAGGTATGTTTCTAAGCCTTAGTACATTGGTTTTGTGTACTAATATACTTGTCTAAGTGTTAGAAACAGAAAGAAGGAGAAAAGAAAAGAGGTGCAAAAGGCTGGCTGTGTACAGCCAAGACTCAGCTCAGTCTGGCACACCGAACTGTCCGGTGGTGCACCGGACAGTGTCCGGTGCGCGAGGCTGACTCGGCGTGAAGAAGCCGCTCTCGGGAATTCGCCGACGGCGTACGGCTAAAATTCACCGGACTGTCCGGTGTGCACCGAACTGTCCGGTGAGCCAACGGTCGGCCGAGCCAACGGTCGGCCGCGGATTCTGCGCACGACACGTGGCCTGGCCAACGGTCGGAAGGGGGCACCGGACTGTCCGGTGTGCACCGGACATGTCCGGTGCGCCAACGGCTCCCAGATCTGCAACGGTCGGCTGCACCGTTTAAGGAAAGAAATCGGGCACCGGACAGTGTCCGGTGTGCACCGGACTGTCCGGTGCACCAGTCGACAGAAGGCAAGATCAGCCTTCCAGATTTGCTCTCAACGGCTCCTAGCTGCCTTGGGGCTATAAAAGGGACCCCTAGGCGCATGGAGGAGATGACCAAGCAACCTTAGAGCATTCTTGATCATCCACACTCAGTCTTTGCGCATTCGTTTGTCATTCTCAGTGATTCGAGCTCCGTTCTAGTAAGAACTTTGAGATAGTCTTGTGAGCTCGATTCTTGGCCGTGTATGTGCGCATTTTGCTGTGGATTTGTGTGTGTTGCTTCCCCACCTTACTCCGTACTTCTTTGTGAAATTCAATTGTAAGGGCGAGAGACTCCAAGTTGTGGAGATTCCTCGCAAACGGGAAAAGATCAAAGTAAAGAAGAACACCGTGGTATTCAAGTTGATCATTGGATCACTTGAGAGGAGTTGAGTGCAACTCTCGTCCGTTGGGACGCCACAACGTGGAGTAGGCAAGTTTTGTACTTGGCCGAACCACGGGATAACCACCGTGTCATCTCTGTGTTTGATTTCGTGTGGTCATTGTGTTTTGACTCCTCTCTAGCCACTTGGCAATTATTGTGCTAACGATTAACCAAGTTTTTGTGGCTATAAGTTTAAGTTTCACATGATCACCTATTCACCCCCCCCTCTAGGTGCTCTCAGATACCTTCAGCGCTGCCGTCAGAGATGCTACCTGGACAGAGTTTGAAACTGCTTTCTGAGAGCACTATGTGCCCCAAGGGATCGTTCAGCTCAAGGAAGATGAATTTTGGAATTAACTCAAGGTGGAAGATCTATCAGTGAGTACGTGCACAAATTCACAGAATTGGCTCGCTACGCGCCTGATGACTTTAGCACAGAAGCCGAGAAGATGACCCACTTTTTCAAAGGGCTCAGACCAGAACTCAAGACCATCCTAGCCAGCCAAGATTTCCTTAGCTTCTTGCACCTCTCAAACAAAGCCATACAAGTGGAAAGGGCAAGGGAAGAAGAAAAAGGTCACCTCAAGAGGAAATTCCATGTCCTTCGAGCTCAGCAGCAAGACCGGCACCAGAGAACTCGATCATTTGGGTTTCCACCCAAGGGACCAAGCTTCAATAGACCAACTGGACCCACTCCGTCGCGTTTCAGTCAGCAGAGTCAGAGCTCCTTTCAGGCTCCCTCGGTTGCAAGCAACCAACCGCCAGCAAATGCCTGTTGGCACTGCGGAGACCCCATTCACTTCAAGAACGACTGCCCCCAGTCGAAGGCATCAGGACCTGCTTACTCCAACTCGGTGAATGGCCCCAAGAATACCTCGGCACCCGCCCCCAAGGCACCCTCCTCCATCAGCCAGCAGAACAAGACCCAGTATCAAGGAAGGGCACGAGTAAACCACGTCGATGCTCAGGAGGCTCAGCAAGCTCCGGGAGTAGTGCTCGGTGAGTTCCTTGTTGAATTTACTCCTGCTATTGTACTTTTTGATTCAGGAGCATCCCATTCTTTTATAGCCACTAGTTTTGTGGAAAAGCATGGCATCCCCTCTACCCACCTAGAAATTCCCTTGGTCACCCGAACCCCAGGGTCAGACCTTCTATGCCAGCTCAAATGCTCCCAAGTCAGAATTCTTTTAAGTGGGGTAGTGTTCTTGGCAGACTTAACTGTCTTGCCATCCCAGGGGATTGATGTGATCTTAGGAATGGATTGGTTAACCAAGCACAAAGGCATCATAAGTTGCGTAAACAAGACCGTCCTTCTCACGAACCACCAAGGAAAGTCAGTTTCTTGTCAGGCTCAGCCACTCGCCAATGATCCAATGGTGTTTAATCTAGCAACAGAAAGCATATCAGTGGTAGAAGAATTCATGGATGTATTCCTAGAAGAGTTGCCAAGAATGACGCCAGAAAGAGAAGTGGAGTTCTACATAGATCTGATCCCTGGCACGGCACCCATCGCAAAGAGACCATACCCCATGGCTCCTACCGAGTTAGCAGAATTAAAACTCCAAATCGCAGAGCTTCAACAAAAAGGGTACATCCGTCCCAGCTCATACCCTTGGGGAGCACCAGTCCTTTTCGTCACTAAAAAGGATGGAAGTATGAGGATGTGTATTGATTACCGATCTTTAAATGAAGTTACAATCAAAAACAAGTATCCACTCCCTCGGATCGATGACCTCTTCGACCAGCTTCAAGGGGCCAAATATTTCTCCAAGATAGACCTGAGGTCTGGTTATCACCAGCTGAGAATCAAGGAAGCAGATATTCAGAAGACTACATTTGTCACCCGGTATGGACAGTATGAGTTCACAATAATGCCATTCGGACTAACGAACGCACCTGCCTTTTTCATGAACCTCATGAATAAGGTATTTATGGAAGAACTGGATAAGTTTGTCGTAGTCTTCATTGACGACATCCTTATCTACTCCAAGAATCATGAAGATCATGAGCGTCACCTCCGGATCGTCCTCGGAAGACTCAGGGCACATCAACTCTATGCTAAGCTCAGCAAATGTGAATTCTGGTTAGAAAAGATAGCCTTCCTTGGGCATATCTTGACTGTAGAAGGAATAGAAGTAGATCCGTCCAAGGTAGAAGCAATATCAAAATGGAAGCAGCCATCCAACGTCAGTGAAGCTCAAAGCATTATATGGACGAAAGTGCTAGACCCCCCTAATGTGGTCCAACGTAGGGGAAAAGACACTGGAAGGACCTGCCTTTGTTAAAGAGGCCGAAGAGAAAGTTGTCCTGGTCCACAAAAGATTACTTGAAGCTCAGAGTCGGCAGAAAAGTTATGCGAACAACAGGCGGAGAGAACTCAGATTTGAGGAAGGAGACTTCGTATACCTCAAGGTCTCCCCGATGCGTGGTGTCAAAAGGTTCCAAGTGAAAGGAAAGCTAGCACCGCAATTCATCGGCCCCTATCCCATCATTGTCAGAGTGGGACCCATAGCATACCGTCTTGAATTACCAGAATCCATGTCAGATATCCACAATGTGTTTCACGTGTCCCAGCTTCGCAAATGCCTGCAAGTACCAGAAAGTCACATCAAAGAAGAGACAATCCAGATTCAGAAAGATCTTCAGTACCGAGAAAAGCCAATAAAGATTCTTGACTCGGCAGTCCGAAAGACCCACAACTCAGAAGTGAGACTCTGTAAAGTTCAGTGGAGCAGAGAAGGAGAAGAGGAAGCTACCTGGGAAAGTGAGGACTCCTTGAGGAGGGAATACCCTTACCTTTTCTCGAGCACCGTCTGAATCTCGAGGGCGAGATTCCTTTAAGTGGGGTAGGTTTGTAACATCCCAAAATTTCAACCCGAGGTTTGGAACCCTAATTTCCTAACCCCCCCTTTTATCTCTCCCTAAAACTCCACCCCATAGGTCTTCTCATCATTTGCATACACTTTGATTGTTAGAAGCACCTCACATAGATTATTATCTTTCTAGCCCCTAAAATTATTTAGCTAATTATTTGTTCAAAAGAAAAGGAGATAAAAGAAATAGAAAAGAAAATAGAAATAAGAAATAGAAAAAGGGAAAAAAGAGAAAAGGAAACCCCCCCGACTAGGCCGCTTCCAGCCTAGGCCTCCTCTCTCTCGCGCGCGCGCGCCCGCACTCCCCTCCCTTCCGCGGCCCAAGTGGCCCATCGCCGCGCGCCCGCGCCCGCCACTGACATCTCGCCCCCCGTCAGCTCCTTTCTCGCGCCCGTGACCAGTGCTAGCGACGCGATCGCCGCCGATCGCCACCGCCCTGTCGTCTCGCCATTACTCGCTTGCCTGCCCGGTTGGCGCCTTGCACCTCTGTCCCCTTGCTCCAGCCGAGCCATCCCGTCACCCCCCTGCCCGAGCCGTCTCGTCGTCGCCACTGTGCGCCACCATCCCAGCCGTGGTGAGCTCGTCGGTGCACGCCACCTCTCGCCCCTTCCCCGCCCCGGGCGCCTATAAAAGGACCACCCCGAGCTCCCCAATTCCTCACACTAGCCTCGGCCACCCTCTTCCTCCTTCCCCGAGCTCGATCAAGCCAGCGCCGCCACGCCCTTCCTCTGCTCCGGTGAGCCTCGCCCTCCTCCCTCTGCTAAGTTCCAGTCTAATTCATATAGTTCTTGAGCTTCACCATTCCCTCACAAACACAATGCACCCATCCCCGCCTCCTATCGCGCTCGGCAGCCTCGCCAGCGACCTCACCGCCGTGAGCGCCCGCCACCGCACCGTGGACCGGCCACCCTAGGCACCCTCCGGCCAAATTGGCCCTTCCACCATGATCCCCTACCCCTGCCCGTGCCTCGCCACCTCTCCTCCGTCGCAAAACCGGGCTCCCGGTGGGGAACCGTCGCGGAACTCACCGGCGGTCGAGCCCGACCGGTTCGCCCCCCCCCCCCGTCACCGCTCCACACTGTCAGCCCCCCTTCCTCTAGCACGTGGGCCCACGCACACGGCGCCGTCCCCACGCCGTTCCCCGCTGGCGGGCCGAGTGGGCCGCTTGCCCACGCGGCCGCGCGCTCGCCCGCGCTCGCTGGGCCGAAATCCCCCCAGCCCAGTTAGCTCAGAATTCCTTTTCTTTTTCCTTTTTCCATTTCTTTTTCCTATTTTCATATATATATTCATATGTTGATATTTTATGCACCAAAAATAGTTTAAAGAAATTATAGGGCACAAAAATAATAATGTCTAACAATTGGCACACCCCACCAAGTCACCATGATTGATGTATTGTTCCTTATCTATGTTTGCTAGCGGAAGAGGGATCTGATCCTCTCGAATTTGTAGCTCCGAAAGAAGGCCAGGAACCCGACCCCTCTGAAATAGATCATTTGTGCCAGGAAAGCTTCGACGAAGGCAAGTCCATTCTTCCCTTGATGCATAATTTACCTATTCTTTCTACCACTACCTAAGCCGAGATTAAGGGATGGATCATTGTATTGTGAGCAGAGAGATAGCCTGCATTAACTAATATCTTTTGAGTACAAAATGTGGGATGGGAAAAGGGCAATGTTTTGACTAAGCGATGTTTTCAAAAAGTGTATGATGAAGGGTATTCACCCTCATCACCTTGTGAGTGGGATGATTAGGGACTCCCTGGTTTAGGGGAGGGCCTAAGGTGAAGGCTCAACTGGTTTAGATGTGAGCAGAAGGATTGTCCCCTCATATAAGGACCGGTTTGTCATCCTTCACTACCTGTACTCATGATAAGTACAACCACTCGAGACTGTATGGGAAGTCACTCAATCTGAACTCGTACGGTCCAAACCCCAGGGTTATGAAGGCTGGGGAGCACCGGGAGGATAAGGAGGGGGAATGTTTTGTCCGGTTTGGACATGGCGGTGGCCTGACTCCTTCCGGTATAACCGTTAAGGTAAGGACGTGTGAGGAAAGAAAGAGATTCGGATTTGGGTCTCATTGGCCATGAGATCGCAGAGCCGAACTAGTGGGTAAAGTGTACCCCTCTGCGCAGAGTTCAAACCTATTCGAATAGTCCGTGTCCACTGGAATGGACGAGTCTGGTGTGGTATGACAATTAGTGTTTTTCAACCTCCGTGAACAGGGAAATGTGTGTGTGAGTGTGTTTTTGGAAATGAAAACGATGCCACGGGAGCGGGAAGCTCAGTGATGGTTGAGTAATGTGTTATTTTTACTTCTTGGGAAAAACCCTCAAAGTACTGCCTTTCTCTAAGAAAAAGAAGAGTGACTTCAACTCCACCATATAAAGCATGTATGATATAGGTCCCTTTCTCTTTACGGGAGGGGATGGGCTTGCGAAATACCTAGTGTATTCACTCAGATTTATTTATGTTTTTCAGCAACTCAAGACTTCTTTTCTGCTATGCTTGATTGAGGGGGTTGTGTCTGCACCCAGTTCTGCCTGTGGCTTGGGCTAGTTTATCTTCTACTGCGCTTTGTATTTCTGTCTCTCTCGAGCTTGTACTCTGGTATTATAATAACTTTTATTCGAACTCTGTACTATTTGAAGTAAGGAATGTGGTTACTAGCCTCCTGTGACTAGTAATTGTATCACATTTGAGTCCCAAAGGACTGGGACGCTTCAGTAACATAATAATAGGAATGAATGCATACACATCGTAAGTTTCTTGTTCATATATAAAAGTGAAATCAAATCGATGAACAAGAACTAGAAGACTGGTGATAACATATAAGGTGAAAACATAATACACACACAGTCAACATGAGCATCGAGAGTATATAATAGAGTTTGTGAGCCAAAAGCATCATACAAAAGTGAAGCTAGTACAGAGAGTAACAAGCACATATATTACATCAAAATGACTCTCTACTAACTCCCTAACTCCCCCTAGCTCTCACAACTCATATCTCTCCCCCTTTGGCGTCAAACACCAAAAGGGAATTCGAACCTACACATCAGAAGAGGGAGGAGGTGGCGGGGGCGCATCTGGTCACGGTCGTGGCAGTAGAGCGAATGCCAGCTGTGGGTCAGAGTCAGTCTCGGATCCAGGATCTGCTGTAGAAGCTGGAGCTGGTACTGACTTAGACGGAGGCTGCGCAGCAGGAGCTGCCGGAGCTGAAGAAGTCACAGACACCGCCACAGCAGCAGTGGGAACAACAGGAAGCTTGGTTAGCAACAATTTCAAAAGCGCATGTTCAGTTTTGTCTTCTATCCAAAGTACTAATATGACAGATGAGGCTTTGTTTTAGAATGGATTCAGTACGCTCAACAAAAGGGTAATATGTAGTCCTCAACAAAAGTTCTGCTCTTTTTTGTATGGCTAAACTGGTCACAGTTGATTACACTAATCATTATCTAATCATTATCGGTTATATTTTTTTGTTTCTAGGAAGCATGAAGGCATGTAATAAAGTTGTGTTGGAGTGCGATGAAGCGAAATCTGAAACATGTATAAGCGTAGGAAAAATTTAGAAGAATACTAACTCTGCAACTTCCCAAGTTCATGAAAAATATAGAAGGTGACACAACGGTTCAAATATGGCATATACACAAAATTGTTCAGCTGCTATCTGTAAAACTAAACAAGAAGCCCAAAAGAATAGAATAATGTCTACAGCATTAATGGAATCCTATAGCTAAAAAATGTTGTTCATTCATCACAGACATTATTAAAGAGTGGAAAAGAAGGCCGACCATACCTTATGGTGCGCGACGTAGGCTAACACAGAAGGTGCTAGAAGCATATATAGACTCCGCACAACACCACCTCACAGATCTACACAGTTCACACTTAGTATAGGAGCGTAACTAGAACTGAACCAATGAAACACCCTTAAAATTCATGAGGCACGTGTGAGGAAACGCGCCAACTAACCGAATTGCTGAGAAGAAAAAGCGATGAGCGTGTTCTCGTAGACCCCACCAACACTCACCTATGAAGGGGAAGGCCAAGCATTAGAGCATGTAACGGGCAAGACAACAGACATATGAACTCTGGTCAACATCGGCATATCACAAACATATGTAGTCCAGAAACAATCCATGAGAACAACGTAGAACCAAACCGATCATACATGCTAAAAATCCACAAATATATGCAAATACACTTCATCAGTATTGTTGGTTAGCACAAACTCACCAACGCAACATGCATGATGGGGGAAACGAAAAGAGAAGAATCTCAACGTGCATTCAGACCACTTGTAATACCCACTTTGTAAGAAAAGTCTAAAAATAGAGATCATATTCCTTTATACATATATGTGTTATCTATATTCGTCATTTCTTGAGAATATCACATGAAAACACATAAATAAATAACAAAAGATACCCAAAAATAAATTATGCATCATGCTGGATTTTATATTTGTGAGCTTCTTGTGACAATATAAAAATAACATAAAAAGAAATATGTTTAAAAAAATCCAAAGTGGAATTTAAATTCTAAGGGAAAACTCAAGAATTGAGAAAAGAGAGAAGAGAAATTAATAGGTGAATAAAAATAAGTATAAAAATATATACATTATACTTATACATATTGGATTTTGAATATTTGACTCAAAGGTTAAGTCCACAAAAGGATTCAAATTCAAACTAGAGATTCAAATGAAAAGAAAATAAATCAAAAAAAGAAAAAGAGAAAGGAAGCCAACTGGGCCTCAGTCTCCCATTACGGCCCAACCCCGTTTTTCCACCGCGCGGCCCAGCTTGCCACAGCCTCGCGCGGCGACAGATGGGGCCCACTGGCCAGCTGCTAGCCTCTCGCGCGCGCACCATTCCGGGTCACTGCTGGCGGGACCACCTAGTCAGCCTCCCACGCGCGTGTTGCCTCCCTCGCGCTTGCTTCTCTGCGTCGTGGGTCCGGGCAGTCAGGCGCTCAACCGATTCGCCCGACAATGGTGGAATCGCTCTGCGGACTCGGGCTTCGTGGCTCAAATCACGGCCCTAACCCGTGACCATATAGGTTGTGCCATCACGAACTCCCCTTGTCGTCCCCGATTTAGCTTACCTGAAACCCCGCATGTGCTGCTAGTTCTAGAGGAGGCCACAGATTGGAGAGAGGGCTGCCGCCGTGAGAGATTCGCCGCCACCGTCGACCTTGTTCTTCCTCCTCGCGTGGGCTCCTATCTGGTGTCTAGTGGGTCGGTTTGCGCTCTGCGCCGTGGCTGGGCGAGTAGATTGGTGCGGAGTACAACAGTGCGCTGCGAATTTGTCGCCGACGCGGTCTCGACCTACCCTCTCCGCCCCTCGCCGCGATTGGATCTCTCCTCTGCACACCGACAGGTATAAATGCACCGTAAGATTCGTGTTGATCCATTGTCGTGTTTAGAGGTCTCCAGGATAGTCGTCGGGGTCCATTCGCGCGATTTAGTCGGGCTCGCCGGTGACGGCCACCGCGGTCTATGCCACGCCACCGCTCTGTCGCGCCGGGGGTAGAAGATGGACCAGGTGCCGTTCATCTGTTGAGCGACGGCCGCGATTAGAAGTTGGATACCAGTTCGGTGGGACCTGGTCCGTGCCACACGATCTTGATCCAACGTGCTAGGTTGCTCCGTGTTATTTTAAATCTTGACCGCGCGTGCTCGATCCAACGGCTAGGAGCGTGTATATGTTTATCTGGGTCCCGATCTAATCCTGACCGCAGATCAGGATCCAACGGCCGAAGTCTTTTCATACCCCTTTGCGCTGGCACTCTTGTTAAAGAGCCCCTCTGGATGTAGGAAATGAACCCACGGTCCGCAGGGCTGTTCCCTGTGTCTTTGGCAACTTACCCCGAGGCCCCTGAGTTCTCTGTAAATAGTGTGCCCAGTCCAGAGCTCGTTTAAAACGAATAAATGATTTGGAAATTGGATTTTTAATATGAAAATAAACCCTAGAACTTGTTTATTTCATAGAAAATTCATATGAACTCCAAATCGATCCATTCAACTTTCTAAATTTTTGTAATATTATTCTCTGTCACTTAGAGTCTCTGTTTTGTCATGAAAACAGTAAGAAAATTAATTCCTCACTTAATCCTATTTTAAACACATAAAATATTTGAAAATTCATAACATAAAATCTATAACTCCAAAAATTATGATTCCTGTTCCTAGGTTTTTATTTTAATGTGTAGATTATTATCATGTATTTTGTTTACATGTTTGGTGTGATGTTAATTTACTCTATATACTATGTATGTTTGTATTGATGCGAGTAGAAGAGCCTGTGGCTGAGGATCCTGGTGACCAACAGATAGAACTTGCTGAGCAGGAGCTCATTGAAGGCAAGTTGTGCCCTTGACCACTTTTATACCCAATAATATTCTTTAATGTCACTTATTCATGCATAGGTTAATTTTGATGGGACCCGATAGGTCACCCTAGATTGTTTATCTCTTTACCTTGTTATCCCTGAATCACTTGGGTAGTTTTGCTATTGCTTTACATGGTTTTGGGATAATCTTTCATTATATTCATGTTCCAATTCTTTTGTTACTCTATTTATATTCATGTCAAGATCATTAATGTTAATTGGAACATGGAGCTTAACTTGAGAAACACGTGCCACCACAAGGGTTTAATGGGACACCCTTGGCTGACTAATTAGGAAAGCTAGTGGAGGACTACCTTACCCTAAAGGGGCAAGGGCAGTAGGGGGGTTGCATGCAAGGAGGTTCTCGGGTTGATTTTGCTGCGATGGCGGTCAGACGGGGGATTCTTGCAAGTGCGCTTCCCATAAACTGTAGCGGGTTGTCGGAAGCTAGTGGAACTTTGTAAAGGCCTCATAGTGTTGCCCTACCTCGCTTCCTTGGTAGAGGTGTATGGGAGTCGCGACCCCTTGGCAGATGGGTAACATGACTTGTGGGTACAGGGTACAACCTCTGCAGAGTGTAAAACTGGTATACTAGCCGAGCTCACGGTCATGAGCAGCTCAGGACTCTCTGATGATTAATTTATGAAACTTAAATTCAATTTGTCATTTGCATTGCATGGGTTTATTATTAATTTTGTTCTATTACTTTAGTAAGGTTTGGTATTTACTTACATTTATTAACTGCTAATAAAATTGACCAACTACTTAAAAGCAATGCTCAGCTTTAACCCCTGTTGTTGATTAGCCTTACACATCACATGAACTCCCACCTTTGGTGAGTTCATGACACTGGTTCCCCACAACTTGTTGAGCTATGATCATGTGTGAGCTCACCCTCGCTGTCTCACCCCCCCCCAACAGGAGAAGAACAGGTGGTTCAGGAGGAGCCACAAGGCGAGGAGTTTGATCTGATCTAGGTGGTGTTCCCCATTTGACATAAGCGCCAAGGATGATCCTTAATTAGTTTTATATTTATCTTTTATTTTATAATAAGACTTCCGCTATGTAATAATACTCTGATGTTATTGTGACATTTATCTCTATACACTCTGTTATTATATATGTTGTCTTCTTGGCGCATATATGAGATGCACCCGACTTTGTTCCTTAAAGCCCGGGTGTGACAGAAGTGGTATCAGAGGAAATGTTGACTGTATGACGAAACCTAGATAGAAATGGACAAAACCCTTATCTTCTTACCTTACTCTGATTCATTCCATACTTACCTTATCTTGATCATGTCTCACCCTTTGTTGTTCTACTCTAATCATTCTTACCTTTTCTACTCTGACACAAGATGGATTTCACACCTTGGAATCATACATTTAAGACCTTTCTAAGAGATAGGAGGCCTAAGACAAAATTAAAACTATTTTCTCTATTTAAAAAATGTTGTTTGATTGTTCTGATGATAAATGCATGATTTGCTTCTTTGATTGATTGAGATAGTATAAATGGACATCTTAGTATGTACCACCATAAGGTAATGAATTAGCTAGGGTAGGTAAAATATTAATCTGCTTAGCTAATAAATCCCCCAAAGTAACATGCCTTGTAATCACCTGCCTTGTCTACAATTCTTTCTCTCTTACCATATGTTTCTAACTCAGATGGTCAATACCAGGAAGGGTGGTGGAATTGATTTACCTCCCAATCGACACACTCGGAGGATATTTAGACAACCCCAGCCACAACCAGCAGAGATGGATCCTCCACCACCGCCTCCACCAGCAGGAGTTGACCCATTGGTTGCAGCTCAGATGAGGATGATGCAACAAATGGCAGACACTATGGCAGATATGTGTGCTCAGATGCAACAAGAACGCCAGGAGATGCGCCAGGAGCGAGAAGAGATACGTCGAGAGCTGCGCCAAGAACGAAAAGAGATACGCCAGGAAAGGAGGGTGCAGCAGCAACAACAGCAACAGCAGCAACAACAACAAGTACCACTGCCTCCTCCACCACCACCAGTTCCACCCCGAGATAAGCACTGGGAGTTCATGAGCCATAAGCCACCGACATTTGCTTGTTCTCCTGATCCACCGGACGCAGATGATTGGCTGAAGTCCGTAGAGAAGATGTTGAACATTTCTCAGTGCACTGACTAGGAGAAGGTTTTATATGCTTCTGGTCGTCTCATAGGTCCTTCTGCTGATTGGTGGGATTCATACACTGCTGCCCACGATGCTGCGGACACTATCACATGGGCAGAGTTCATGACGTAGTTCAGGAACCATCATATACCAGCTGGACTGATGAAGATTAAGAAGGAATTCCTATCGCTGAAGCAGGGAAGCATGTCAGTCAGCGAGTATCGCGACAAGTTCATTCAGCTATCCAGATATGCGCTAGATGAAGTTGTTGAGGATGAGAGGAAACAAGAACATTTTATTGAAGGACATAATGGACCCCTGCAGTATGCACTGGTGGCACATACATTTCCATCATTTCAGAGGCTGCTTGACAAGGCCCTAGCTATTGAACACAAGCGTGTTCAGCTGGGAGATTTGAAGAGGAAGGCTATATCCCAAGGACAAGGAAGCGGCAGTGTTCGTCCACGCTACAGTTCACCCTAGGGTACACCAGTTTGCACTGGCGGAGGCCAGCGCCCAGTTCAGCAATCACCTCAGAGGACTCCACTGCCTCGTCAGGCTACCTCCACTGGTACCCCAACGAAGTTTTCAGGACAGAGTGCAGGCACTACTTGCTTCAAGTGTGGGAAGATTGTACATTATGCAAATGTATGCCCACAGAGGATTGCTACTACTCCAGTTCAGAATAAGCAGCAAACTCCAGGATCTAGCAAGGGATTCTCTATTGCCAGGGTTAATCAAGTCAGCGTTGATGCTACTCCTGATGGTGCTAACATTGTACTTGGTATGTTTAACGTTAATGCCATTCCTGCAACCATATTATTTGATTCTAGTGCTACACATTTATTCATGTCTGCTTCATATGCCAACACAAATGAGATACCCCTGCTAAATATGAGAAAACCAATGATAGGGATTACACCTAAAGGGCCTGTTGAGGCAAATCACATGACACGTAGATTGACATTGACCATTATGGGTAGAGAATTTGGAGCTAGTGCTATAATATTAGAGGCAAGCAGTATAGATCTGATCCTTGGTATGTCATGGTTAAGAAAGGCAAAGGCCATTATAGCATGTGGTGGGGGTACGGTAGAACTCACCAGCCCTAAAGGAGAAAGATTTCAAGTTAATATTGCAGTAACCACCTCATCCAAACGTGCAATGTTCTTTATACCTGAGGAGTTTGTTGCTGACAACATCCGTGTGGTTAGAGACTTTCCGGGTGTCTTTCTAGAGGAGTTACCAGGGATGCTACCAGATAGGGAAGTTGAGTTTGTTATTGATCTCTTACCTGGGACTGCCCCTATTTCTACCTGGGACTGCCCCTATTTCTAAACGGCCATACAGGATGTCTGTAGAAGAGTTAAAGGAACTTAAGAAGCAGTTAACTGAGTTACAAGAGGCTGGGTACATTCGTCTGAGTTCCTCACCTTGGGGAGCGCCAGTTCTGTTTGTACAGAAGAAGGATGGATCACAAAGAATGTGTGTGGATTATAGATATCTTAATGATGTTACTATGAAGAACAAGTATTCGTTACCTTGCATTGAGGATTTATTTGATCAGATGAGAGGTGCAAGGGTATTCTCAAAGATTGATCTCCGATCGGGTTACCATCAGATGAGGATTAGGCCATCAGATATTCCCAAGACGGTTTTCTCGACCCGATATGGATTATATGAGTTCACAGTTATGTCATTTAGATTAACCAATGCACCAGCTTATTTTATGAATTTGATGAATAAGGTGTTTATGGAGTATTTGGGCAGATTCGTCGTGGTATTCATCGACGATATTCTTATCTATTCCAAGAGTGATAGTGATCATGAGGAACTTCTGAGATTGGTGCTACAGAAGCTACGAGATAATCAACTCTACACCAAGTTTAGCAAGTGTGAGTTTTGGATTGGTGAGGTGCCATTTCTTGGTCATATTATTTCTAATGGAGGAATATCAGTGGATCCTGCTAAGGTCAAGGAGATTATGGATTGGAGCATACCCACTACAGTTACGGAGATTCAGAGTTTCTTGGGACTTGCAGGATACTTTCGGAGATTTATTGAAGGATTCTCTAAGATTGCCAAGCCCATGACCTCGCTTCTGGAGAAAGGAAGAGAATTTAAGTGGGACGAGAAGTGCCAAGATAGCTTTGATCAATTAAAGAAGAGATTGATGTCACCACCAGTGTTGGTTATGCCAGATTTACAGAAGGGATTTGACATTTATTGTGATGCATGTGGCCAAGGTTTGGGATGCGTGCTCATGCAAGGACATGTGATCGCCTACGTGTCTCATCAGTTGTGGAAACATGAATTGTTGGGACTAAGCTTCGTCGCCGAAGGTCTGGTAGGAAGAAACAGCTTCGGCTGAAGCTGTCCGCATGTGATGACCGAAGGTTCCTCTTCACGAAGCTTCGGAATTACAAACCGACATAAAAGTAGAATGACCTTTTAGTCCATAAATGTTTGAGTCGCTGTTGTAATCCCTTATGAGGGGCATGATTGTAATTCCTCACAGGCTGTGTCCTGTGCCTATAAATAGTGAACAATATTCCTTTACTGTTCACGCATTCCTGTAATAGTGATCGCACCATTCGGGAATCAACCTTTTGCCAAGGCAGAGGTATTACTGTACCCAATGCTTAAATATATTAAATAGATATAATATTAAAATAATGTTGTTCATCTATAATTTATTCACCTTTGACGCTTCATATTTTATATTACTTTATTCAATCTATTAGAATTCAATTACGAAGATTTAACCTTCGTAATCATATTGTCTTTAACCTTTGTCCAAAGTTCATTAATCCTTAAGGGAATAATGCTTCGTTGGACGAAGGGCATTAACATTTAACATTTTATGTTGCCTTGTTCTTGATTCATAGCATTTGAGAACAAGTCCCCAACATTGGCGCCCACCTCCGGTCAACTCACTTCCACTTTTTGAGCTGATGGCTTCGATTAACGATCAAGTTGGAGCTGCTTCGGCCCCGAAGCTGGTGCTCCCGATAACAGGTGGTTCGTGCTCAGAACCAGCCAACAAAAAGCAGAAGAAAGAGGCGCAGAGAAGGGTACAACATGTTGGAGTGCAGGGACCCTTCATCAAGTCAAGATGGTCCCACATTCCAATCACCTTCTCCCAAGAGCACCTTCAGCTCAAGGATTTTCCTCATAACGATGCTATGGTTATTTCTTGTGTTATCAAAGGGTTTCTGGTCCACAATGTTTTGGTTGATACAGGCAGTGCAGCTGATATTATATTTGCCAAGGCCTTCAGACAAATGCAAGAGCCAGACGATAAGATTCATGATGCTACGCACCCTCTCTGTGGCTTCGGAGGAAGACAAATTGTAGCACTGGGCAAAATCACCATGCCAGTGACCTTCGGATTCATCAACAACACCAGAACTGAGCAAGTTGTGTTTGACATTGTTGACATGGAATACCCTTACAATGCAATTATTGGTCGTGGTAACCTCAATGCTTTCGAAGCAATTCTTCATCCTGCTTACCTTTGCATGAAAATACCTTCAGATCAAGGACCCATTGCTATTCATGGAAGTCAGGAAGCTGCCAGAAGGGCCGAGGGAAACTGGACTGACTCAAAAGCAATCCATAATATAGATGGAGCTGAAGCTTGTGAACAGTACAAATTCAGAAGGGAGAAAGCAGCTTCGGCAGATCAGCCGAAGCCCATGCTCTTATGTGAGGACATAGCAGAGCAGAAGGTGCTTTTGGGCTCCCAATTATCCGAAGAACAGGAGAAAACCTTGATAAGGTTTTTGTTCAACAACAAAGATGTTTTTGCATGGTCAGCCAATGATCTTTGCGGAGTTAACAGGGATGTTATTGAACACTCGCTCAATGTTGACCCATCCTTTAGACCCAGAAAGCAGAGGCTTCGGAAAATGTCTGAAGACAAGGCCGAAGGAGCTCGGAACGAAGTCAAAAGACTCCTCACTGCAGGAGTTATCAGAGAAGTAAAGTACCCAGAGTGGCTAGCTAACACTGTTATGGTAAAAAAGGCCAATGGCAAATGGCGAATGTGTATCGACTTTACGGATCTCAACAAGGCATGTCCGAAGGACGAATTCCCATTGCCAAGGATAGACTCCTTAGTTGATGCAGCAGCTTCGTCAGAGCTTATGAGTCTTCTAGATTGTTATTCAGGCTATCATCAAATTTGGATGAAAAAGGAGGATGAGCCGAAGACCAGTTTCATAACCCCCAGTGGAACATATTGTTACCTTCGGATGCCCGAGGGGCTCAAGAACGCTGGAGGAAGTTTCAGCCGAATGACTGCGAAGGTTCTTCAGTCTCAGATAGGCAGAAATGTGCTAACTTATGTTGATGATATCATTGTAAAAAGCACGAAACAAGAAAATCACATTGCTGATTTGCAGGAGACCTTCGCCAGTTTTAGACAAGCTGGTCTGAAGCTGAATCCAGAAAAATGTGTCTTTGGAGTAAAGAAGGGGAAATTTCTTGGATGTTTGGTTTCAACAAAGGGAATTGAAGCTAATCCAAGTAAAATTGAAGCTATACTTCGAATGGAGCCACCAAATACAAAAAAGGGGGCCCAAAGATTGACGGGGAGGCTGGCATCTCTCAATAGATTCATATCCAGATCAGCAGAGAGAAATTTACCATTCTTCGAAGTGCTGAAATCAGCTGAAGTCTTTCAATGGGGACCAAGCCAACAAAAAGCCTTCGAGGAACTGAAGCAATATTTGATAGATTTAACAACATTAACTCCACCAACACCAGGGGCTCCTTTGTTATTATATGTGGCAGCTTCGCACTCAGCGGTAAGTGCAGCACTTGTCCAGGAGAAGCTTGATGGCCAAGTCAAGAAGCATGTCCCAGTATATTTTGTATCTGAGGTTCTTAGTTTATCGAAGAAAAACTATACAGAATTGGAGAAGGTGTTATATGCTGTTTTGATGGCATCCAGGAAGCTTCGGCATTACTTTCAAGCATACAATATCGTTGTTCCTTCTTCGCAACCGCTGAAGGATATTATGAGAAATAGAGAAGCTACTGGACGGATTGGAAAATGGGCTGCAGAGCTCAATGAATTTTGCATTGATTATGTGCATAGATCTTCGATCCAGTCTCAAGCGTTGGTAGATTTCATTGCTGACTGGACGCCAGGGGCTCGGGATGAAGAAACAAATAAAGATGCCGAAGTATGGACAATGTTTTGCGATGGGTCTTGGGGAACCTTCGGAGCAGGAGCAGCTGCTGTGTTGGTCTCACCATCCAAAGTTAAAACTTGTTATGCGGCAAGACTCGATTTTAGTTGTACAAACAATATTACTGAGTACGAAGCCCTGCTTTTGGGCCTTCGGAAGTTAAAAGCAATGGGAATCAGAAGGGCCATTCTTAAAACTGATTCCCAGGTTGTTTCGGGTCATATCGACAAGAGTTGTAAGGCTAAAGATCCGAAGCTTGAAAAATATCTAGACACGGTCCGAAGGATTGAAGCTTCCTTCGAAGGATTTTCTGTCAAAAATATCCCTCGAGGACAAAATGAGCATGCTGATTTGCTAGCTAAGTCAGCAGCACAGGGGCTGCCCTTACCTTCGGATGTGTTCTTCGAAACAATAAAGGCACCTTCAGTGGAACTTCTTGAAAGAGCAGTCCTCAATATATCTCCTGTTTATAGTGAAGACTGGAGAACTGAGATCATCTCTTACCTTCAGGGTAACTTCCTTTCAGATGACGAAACTTATAACAGGAGGATAGAGGCAAGAGCTCGTCCATATGTCATGATAGAAGGGGAGTTGTACAAACATGGAGTTTGTGCTCCATTACTCAAGTGTTTATCTAGAGCCGAAGGCATAGAATTGATGAAAGAAATACATGCAGGCCTGTGTGGATCTCACATTGGGTCTAGGCCGTTACTTGGAAAAGTTTTCCGTCAAGGGTTTTATTGGCCGAAGGCAGCTTCGGATGCAGCGGAATTAGTTCAAAAGTGCGAAGGTTGTCAGAAATGTGCAAGAGATCAAAAACAACCTTCGTCTCTAACTCAGCTGATACAACCCATCTGGCCATTGCAAAGGTGGGGCCTTGACTTGTTAGGTCCGTTACCACCGGCCCAAGGAAACTTAAGATATGTTGTAGTGGCTGTGGAATATTTTTCTAAATGGATTGAGGCAAAGCCTTTAGCCACGATAACTTCAGCCACCATTCAAAAGTTTTTCTGGCAGAATATTGTTTGTCGTTTCGGGGTACCAAAGGCCATCACTGTAGATAATGGAACACAATTCGACTCCGAAGCTTTCAGAGAATTCTGTGATCAAATTGGCACGAAGATCCATTTTGCATCAGTCAGGCATCCGGAGTCAAATGGACTTGTTGAAAGAGCCAATGGCATCATAATGACAGGAATAATGAAGTTAATCTTCAATCAACCCAGGGGAAAGTGGCCAGATCAATTAATCAAAGTGGTATGGAGCCACAACACAACAACATCAAGGTCAACAGGCTTTACTCCATTCAAATTATTGTATGGTGACGAAGCAATAACTCCGGAGGAAGTTAAAACTGGATCAATAAGAGTAGTAGCTTCGGCAGAATCAGATTCTGAAGCTGATCATTCTGTGGAAAAAGATGCTATAGAAGGGATCAGGCTTCAAGCTGTGGAGAATATCAATAAATATCAAGCCGAAACAATCAAATGGCGTGATAGAAAGGTTCGGCTAAAGAATATTGAGCCAGGACATTTGGTGCTTCGGAGAGTGGCTAACCCAGATACAGTGGGCAAGTTGCAGTTGAAATGGGAGGGACCTTTTTTGGTAGCATCTTCGTCAAGACCCGGTTCATACAGATTGAAGGATATGGACGGCAACGACATTCCTAGATCTTGGAATGCGGATGAGCTTCGACGATATTATGTATAACTCGATGTAATTTTTTACATTTTTTATTTTTCTTTCATGGCACCCTTTTCCTTTCTGAAGGGGGAGAAAGGTTTTTAATGGGGCCATCACATGTAATTTCCTTTTTTAGCTCTATAAGAGCAAAATCCCCCAAAGATGTAAATGTAAAAACTGAGAACGCACCATCGATGTGACACCCCAGGTGTCAGTTTCGTGTTACGTCGGGAGATTTATCCTAATCTCGGATGCTCAGTGAAAATTTCTATTTTCTCGCTCGTGTATGTGTCTGATTATCCAAATTTCTCATTCACATCTCACCAAATTCGAAGTTAATCAGTCTCACAGAAGGCCAAATTTGGAGCCTGTTAAAACTTTTGTTTCTCGGCACGAATGCGAACTCGGTAATCATTCTCAATTTATCAAACTCGTCTAAAGCACATTTAATCACACGCTCGACAGCTGCTAGTCGAGCTGTGTCCGACTCCGATTTCTCGATGCTCGATCTATGTCCAAAATTAATCGGACTCCGAACTCTCAAACGGAATGCTCAATATGTCGTCCTCTAGTCAATTTTATCCGACTCGGCTAAATATCTCATGGACGAACCGAACTCAAAAACCCCGTATCGACAGCAATTTTAAAATATCACGATTCGCCTTCTCCGACTAAAAATCCGAAAGCCGGTCATCTCCCGGGACGAATTATTTTCGAATCATGCGTGAGAAGTTATTTCCGAGCAAATTCAAATCAGACTCTCGGTTGAGTTGATCGCTCAATCGTCCGTTCATCGGAACTATAATCCGCTCTGTCCTTCGTAGAAACGAAATCCGCAGGAACATTTTTATTCGGGAAAATAAATTAGCACGACCCGTTTGAGTGTTTGGGCCAAATCCACCCCAGCCCAATAGGCCCACTAAGAAACCATAACCCTAGGGCTGCCTCTATAAATAGAAGTGCCTCCCCTTGCAAATTGGAAAATTTGCATCCACCCCCCTAGCCGCCACCAGCCAACTCCATTTTTTTTCTCCTCACGCCATCTCCTTCTTCCTTGTTTACCACGGCGGCCAGCAGGGAGCAAGGCCAGCTCCCATGGCGCCTTCAACAGCTATGGCGTCCAGCCCTCCTCCCCTTCTTCTTCCTCAAGCAAGCGTCGCCCTCCCCATGCTCCTAAGCGCGCAGGGCAGAGCAAGTTCGGTATCCCTGGATCCATGGCGCCCGCTGTGCAGCCATGGCCGAGCTCCCTCCCCTGCTGCTGCTCGCCCTAGCTCCATGTTTCCAGCCGGCGTTTCCCCCTGCGAGCAGTTTTCTCTGTTGTCTTCAACCTCTAGCAGCCATGGCCGAGCTTCTTTTCTCCCCTGCTGTCCCCTTGCGCGCAGGGAGCACCAAGGCCAGCGCCCCCTTCCTCCCATGGCGCGCGTGGAGCCGCCCCCTACGGCCAGCGCCACTGCGACCTCCAGCCCCTATGCTCGGCGTCCTTCTTCCACCTCCGGCCGACCTCCACCTTCCTGCTCCATGGCCGCCCAGCAGCAGTAGCTCGACGCCTCATCTCTGCCCTGCCTTCTTCCCCATGGAGGCCGAGCCCCCTGCTCCCAGCCGTGACGCCCAGAAATTGCAGCAGCAGCCGCTCCTCCAACCCCGCCATGGCTTGCGACTCGGTGTCCTCCCTGCTTGCGTGCTGCTGCGCAGTGCCCATGGTGCTTGCTAGGTGCTCGACGAAATATGCAGCAACCCCGTCGTCTTCGTGCGCTGCCGGCTCGCTGTTTGGTGGAGCCAATGGACAGCACGCCGTGATGCCGCCGTGTGTTCACTGTTTTGCGCAGCCCCGAACGTCGTCGTCGTTCACCCCGGTGAGACCGCGACGCTCCGTGTTCGATTCGGCATCGACATTATTTTCATACGATTAATTGTGTATGTGTGCTGTTTTATTTTATTTGGTGGAGGAGAGGAACCCCGTGTTTTGCGAGAAGAAGGCCAATCGTTCAACGCTCGTCGATGTGCGGAGCGATGCACAAATCGGAATCACCGTCGTTTGGGTTTGATATGGTGAGCCGATGTGTTATTTTGTTGTTGGATTGGATATATATAGATATGTGTGGCTGCGATAGTTCTTTTGTGCATCGTAGAGATTGGTTCGCGGATGTATTAATTATTTGCTAAAGCACTTCGTCGTAAAGTAGTGTGTTAACTGTGGTAAATTTAATAAAGCGTAAAACATGCTTGATAATTTCCGCAGTCGGCTAAGATGTTAGCCTATGTTAAATATATTTTATGCACTCATCGTGGCGTAGGATAGTGTGGATTGAAAATATAAATTATGTGACATGTGATTCATGTTTTAAAGGCGAGATGTGCGAATGATCGGTTAGTGTTTCACTTGTCTAGTCGATAAACGTTGTCATAAATAATTGTGCTAAAATCGGGCATGAGAAGGCAGTGGGGACATGTATGTACGGGTGTGCTGTGGTGTAATGTAGTAGTGGTGGCGTAAGATAATTGATTGAGGTGTGCGGGTATATGCCGTAATGTGGTTATACTCGCGACGAAGAAAAGAGGTATGTATTGTGTAACCCGACGTGTAGGTTGCTATTGTATAATCGTGTGAAGGATGCTCCTGATGGTCATGTGACTAGAGGGTGGTGTAGTGGCGAAGCGAGAAGTAAGTTTAATATGTTTAAACAGGTAGTTGATAGCATCCATCGGTGCCGTCATGATTTCTGTTGTATGGTGGATTGATACTTTGTTTTGTCAATCATTGCATTCCATGTCCGTTGGATAAATAAATGTCTTGATAATCGATTATAGGTCTTATATGAGCGTTATCGCAGCCCAATAATTATTGGAAGCGAGTAGCGTTCATAAGTCGGTCCTTGTTAAAATTGAAGAACAACCCGCTAAGATATGCACAGCAGTGTTTTAGGTCCTTTAGTAGCAAGTAAGTCTTATGAAGTTTTATGCCAGACGTTAATGCCTCTATGTTAGACCTCCTAAAATATGGTGTTCTAAGTGACTTGTGTGTCGTCTTGTTTAAGTTGAAGAAAAGGTTAAGAAACGTTAATTAACCTGCTCACACCCATGTTTTAAGTTGCAATGTCTAAATGGGTTGCTAAGTCTTATGCTGTGATTTGCCAACTAATGTTAAGTAGGAGTCAAATTCGTTAAGTGATTGTTATATATGTGTTGTCTCGGATTGCGATAATAATATGCAAGCCGACGTGTAGGATGTATAGCGGCCTAGATTGTTACTCTGGCTAGCCGACTTGTTAGATGGCTTGGTTAAGTTTGTAGTCGCGATGAATTGCTTGTTGTGGTCTAAATGTGTATGGTTATGGTTGGGAATGGAAAGTATTAGTGCTCATGTGATGTCTAAATTAAAACGCAAATGGTTGGGTGCTTATCGGGGAGAATGTGTCGTTGATTGGTTGTAGTAGTTTTAGTGCACGAAATGACTTGAATAAAAATTAGTAAGTCTACTTGTTAGTCCTTATTTGATTTATTTAACTCTAACAAATGGTAAAGTGTTAGAATAATTCAAGTCTCTAGAACGCGGCAATTCTTAAATTGTATAGAAGCTGAAATGTGTTGATTGCTGTTTTGGGCTGCACGTACTGTTTTCGGTGTGCTGTATGTTTGATGAACTAAGTTGTGTTTTCTGTAGATATGTGCTATAGAAAAGTGGTAGATAACTTTATTATCTTGCTGGTGTTAAAATTTGACAGCCATAGGTCTGACAGTTTAGGAGTTATGCTGTTTACAAGTTCAGTAACTGAATCTGTCCAAATTCTGTACAGATTTCAGAAACTGCATTGTTTGCCTAATTTACTGTTACAATCTGTTCATGGTCATTATAATAAAGTTGTAGATGCTTTTCTGATTTTGCTTGTGTTAAAATTTCATAACCACAGGCCTGATAGTTTAAGAGTTATGAATTTTACAAACTGCTTGCTGTGTTCTGTCCACCGTCAGAACAGATCTCGAAAACTGTGCTGTTTGATTTAGTTAAACATTGAATCACTTCTGGGTGATTATATAAGTTATGTAGTGCAATTGCCAAGCTTTCCAAAAAGTCTTGGATCACTATTTTTGGTGGTCTGAAGATTAAGTTATGGATGTTTAAAGTCTGAAGACTGAATCTGTCCAGTTCTGGACAGCACAGCCTTCATGGTGTATTTTACCCTTGATACATATTAAACTAGCCAATAATGTTTATAAATAAGTTATAGAACATTTAATTATCTTTCCAGAAAGTCTAAAATCACTTTGTTTGAATGTCTGAATCTTTAGTTATGAATTTTTAAAGTCACAAGTCTGAATCTGTCCAAATCTGGACAGCGCTGTTGTGTTAACATCTTTTGACTTTGCTAAGTGTTTAATCATGTTGTGATGACAATACCAAAGTTGTAGAGAACTTTCTAAACTTTCCAGAAAGTATTAGTTTGCTATTTTTGGATTAATATTTGAAAAGTTAGGATTAAAACAAGTAGCTGCTGTGCTGCTGTCCTAAAAATCTGCATGTGCTCAAATGAATATTTAGTTCACCATTTTGGCTAAAAATGCTTAGTTAGCACTTAACGAATATAGACTTGTGATGGCTAAACTTAGGCTAACATGTGCTTCATGATTAATGTGCTTGCTTGCTGTAGTTGATTGTGATAGAGGAGTCCATCGACATTGATGCGTCGGTCCTCTATTAAACTTGTGTTTGTGATGCTTTTGTGTGATCAATAGAACTAATGCAAAGTCGTAGCAATTAAATAAATGCGTGTACCTGTGATATCGTATTTGTGTTGCGAAAATAAATAAAATATGGTCGTCTTTAAGGATGTTAGTATTGAACGCCGATAACGTGTAGATAACTAATGCTAGCGTATGGTTGTTTATGATGTCTTACAATTTACTGTTAGTTCGCTACCCTGTATTTGAATGTCTTGTGATACATTTTATCATATTCATACATATGCATCTTGCACCTCATATAGGACCGAGAGATGATGATCGAGCCAGTGATGTGGTGCCAACCACAAGATGCAGTTGGTGGACGACCCAAGAAGGATGGACATAACCAGTGGATGCTCGCCAAGCGAGTACCCACCCCAACAAACACTATCTAAGTGTCAAATTAAAGGCAAGCCCCGGTTTTATGCATAACCGTTATATATGCTATTTTACTGCACTTAATGTTTGTAGGCTTGTACTGTGCACTTAAGTGTAGGAGTTGCCTGAAACCCTAGTTGCATGAACTCAGGATACCTTTGAGATGGATACTAGTATGCTAGGTCGAGTAGCTGCTTTACTAATTAGGGATCTCGGTAGAAGTCGAGTGATTTTTCTAGCACTCGCGCGAGGTCAGGAATTGGTTGTATCCACTTTCTTATCATAATGATGTTGGTCTGTGGACAACAATCCATGGGGATTAGTTGTCTACGAGATGGAAATTGGAATAAGGATTAAGGTGTGGTACCGTGAGTCAAGCGTTTGAACGTACTAAACACATACCGAGAAATATGGTAAATCGGTAAGCCTAGTACCTGATTGAACCTGGCAGTAGACTTTGCCCCTCACGCGACCTGAGACGAGGTCTCCCATTCCGGTTATGGTGGGTACAAGTGCGGTCACTGCACGACGGCCAGTCGGGGTCAATGAGGCATTGTACGCCAAGGCGGTGAGCCCTGTTCTGCTGACGGGGAATCGATGGGGACGGTTGATATGTGTGGGGACGGAGTGCCCCTGCATGTCGTGTGTTTAGGTTTACCTTGCAAGGTTTAAAAATTCGATTCGAATCGTCTGCTTCTCGCAGCTAATGAGACTGCTTGATCCATGCTGCTACATTGAGTAACAAGTGGAAATGTGTTGACTTGGTAAAAGATGTTGATTGATAAAATGTTTGATACCATGTATGACTAGCTAGGTACTCATCTAGTCTTAAAAGAATCTTACTAAAACTTGAAAAGCTAAAACTTGATTTTAGACTCAGCTAGTGCTTTTGGCAAACCAAACCCCTCAGCCAAACAGCTACATGTCTAGAGGTAGAGGAGTAGACTCCTCACACCGGGTAAGTCTAGCTGAGTATTAGTATACTCAGCCTTGCTTGTGGCATAATTTTTGCAGGTACTTCTTAGGTTGATTGGTTGATGGTGTGACCTGGCCTTCATCCCTGCCACCGGGATAGACGGTCGAGTGGGTTATTGCTTCCGCAGGAGAGGACCAGGAGGAGTAGCGTGGCCAGGCTTCGCCATGTTACTCGGTTTTCTCCGTTAGTTATTTCCGCTGCATTAAAATTTATGGTTATTATTTCTGAAACTCCGATAATGTAATCACTAATGACACTTATTAAATTTGTGGTATTATGTTTTATTGTATTTCTCTGTGCCTCACCTTCGTGTGAGCTAGTGGTATTCGATCCTGGTTAAGTGGCTTTATCGGACTAGATCCGAGGGACTGACGGGTTATTCCTATTTAAGTGTGGTCTAGCCTCTAAGGCGGGACTTAGGCACTTAAGTTGGAATAATTCGAGCGGTTCCGCCACAGCTGGTATCAGAGCGAATACCATTACAGAGAAGTCAATAAGTCATGATTACCGACCTTTTCTAAAGTAAAACTTGCTTAGAAACCAAAGTTGAATAGATATCAGGACGATAAGGGTAGACCTAGGACGTGAAGCCTTAGTTAATAGATGGGTAGCTAGGTGGCTATTTATATAGGCCATAAAGGCTACTACTACTATTAATAAGGATGATATAGCAAGCACCCGAAGAGTAGTTAGGTCTGAGAAGACGACTAGAATGAGCATGCATCATGATTGTCGCATTAAAATTGTCTTTTGTGCACCAACATGCTTCTCTCACCTTTATTCCAATAATAAAAACTTGTGAATAATGTGATGTACTGCTATGTTAGAAATGCCTTACCTCGTGTCAGATGGGTATGTGTTGTTAGGATTGCGTTATGTGTTACTCTTGTCTTGCTATTTAGGTGGTATTGTGATTATTCAACCCTTCTTCCCAAAACTAGCAAAAAAAAATTGTTGCCTGTTTTGCCCATAAAAGACCCCCCTTCTCCAAACAACCTTGAGTTTAGCAAGTGAAACCTCTTAAAAAAATCATGTTGGTGTTGGTGTTTTCTAGCCCTTGTGTGTTGCGCTATTGGTAATGCACCTGCACAGCTTATAGACCCCCACAACTTGATCGCTAGACCAACCCAAGTCTCCTTGTGCACTTGTTGTGTAAAAAAAACATCGTTTGGTGTCTAGTTGCGCAAACCATGACCAAGCCATGTTTCTTTCCATAAATCCTTGCCCCTAAAACTTCATAACATTTCTGTCGATCATCCTAGCTGATCCTGTTTGCCTACCTCTCTTTTCACCTGGATCTAGTACCCTTTTTCCTTGTGAATTATGTTGTGACTTTATCATACAAATCTCTGGATCCTTCATCGATTCTGCCCCGTATCTGGTTATCTGTTGTAACCCGTTCTCAAATATCGAATGTTGATCTTGCCTAAATCTCTCATTCTAATCATTCTCATACTCTTTCTCCAAGGATCATGACGTCATTTTATCAACATATCTCTAAGCAGTGCATCCATTTGGTTCAATGGATTATGCTATTGACTTTAGTTCTCTCATGTCTCTAAAAGCTCAACAATCTATTTCGATCTCATGGTTGGTTCCTCCTAATATTAAATATCGTATCAATCTTTGACTGATAATCCCCGTGATGATCATAAAATAGTTCTCTGAGTTGAAGAAAATTCTCATGTGATGCTCTTTTGCCAGCAATCTTTGTTTCAACTTCGATCACATTCTTATTTTCTGAGCCATACTCTCATGGGCTCCATCTATCTATGCTATGTGGATTTCATATTGGTTGTGTTTAGTAATGGTGTTGTGGCTAAACGACCGATGGTGCCACGACGAAACCGAGAGCCTACTATGGTGCACACATGGTTGAGCTGCTCGGCACGCGTTGGTATCGTGGTTAATAGTCGTGATCCATTGCGAGACAATACTGATGTGCTATCTTTTGTGGACACTCTCTCAGAATGATCGCTGCATTTTGTCTCGATATGTCGCGATATTCTAACCAAATCTGTCTTCAGTATCTTGTCAGATACCCTCTCATGAATTTGCATCTATCTTTAGTCCGGGAGTTACATGCTTCTCCACCCTTAAATGTCCTCATTCGAATCTCGGGACGAGATTCTTTTTAAGGGGGGAAGGCTGTGACACCCCAGGTGTCAGTTTCGTGTTACGTCGGGAGATTTATCCTAATCTCGGATGCTCAGTGAAAATTTCTATTTTCTCGCTCGTGTATGTGTCTGATTATCCAAATTTCTCATTCACATCTCACCAAATTCGAAGTTAATCAGTCTCACAGAAGGCCAAATTTGGAGCCTGTTAAAACTTTTGTTTCTCGGCACGAATGCGAACTCGGTAATCATTCTCAATTTATAAAACTCGTCTAAAGCACATTTAATCACACGCTCGACAGCTGCTAGTCGAGCTGTGTCCGACTCCGATTTCTCGATGCTCGATCTATGTCCAAAATTAATCGGACTCCGAACTCTCAAACGGAATGCTCAATATGTCGTCCTCTAGTCAATTTTATCCGACTCGGCTAAATATCTCATGGACGAACCGAACTCAAAACCCCTGTATCGACAGCAATTTTAAAATATCACGATTCGCCTTCTCCGACTAAAAATCCGAAAGCCGGTCATCTCCCGGGACGAATTATTTTCGAATCATGCGCGAGAAGTTATTTCTGAGCAAATTCAAATCAGACTCTCGGTTGAGTTGATCGCTCAATCGTCCGTTCATCGGAACTATAATCTGCTCTGTCCTTCGTAGAAACGAAATCCGCAGGAACATTTTTATTCGGGAAAATAAATTAGCACGACTGTGGGGGATAGATATCCCCAGGGTTCACTAAAGAAGTAAAAGGCCTCACGAAAAGCCCAAGGGCCCAATAATTCGTAAGGACATTCTTTCGTGGGCCTAGGGAAAGACAACCAATAAAGAAGACGTGAGACTGATTAGTGCAAACACAGGCGGCCCACAACGTCGAACGAATGAATCACAAACAGAGACCCGACTTTCCCGCGCTGAAGCCCCCATGCAACAGAGCCATGCGAGGATAAGTCGGCGAAGGTTACGTAGGGATAAACTCAAGAGGTTCACTATCTTTTAGCTACTTGTTGTTATCGTATCACATGTACTGCTCCACGGCCGAGTATATAAGGCCTAGGGGGCACCCCTTCAGGTCGATCGACCCTGTTCTACTTAGCCACCCACAAAAACTCTCTGCGCCCTCTATCCAGAGAATCCTCTTGTAACCACGCTCATATACTCACCAGGACGTAGGGTGTTACGCACTTCTAAGCGGCCCGAACCTGCAAATCTTGTCCATTGCCCCTCGTGCGATCGGCACGAACCATTTTGCTACAGTCGTCGACACCGTCCTACTCCTAAAAACACCTTGAGGGGCAACCCCGAGTGTGCGGTCGGACCCAAAACACCGACAGCTGGCGCGCCAGGTAGGGGGTGTGTCGACGATCCAAGCTAGCTCAATGGCCGTCACCTTCCACAGCAAGATCACCATGTGTCCCGGATCCATATTCTGCTTCGGGACAATCTCATCCGTGGCGGACGAAGAAGGAATTCTACACCGCCTCGCGGATCTGCCGGAACAGAAGTCTCCTCCAACAAACTCCGAAAATGCTGGAAAGACGCTACCTCCGGCTCTTCGGAACAAGATCGTCTCCGGGGAGGCTGGAGCTAGAAGCTCGCTGACCCGGAAGACTCCGCTGTCTACTTCCCCGACGAAAGAATGGACACAGGTCATGAGAAGGAAAGAGATCAGGGAGAGGCCAGTCGTTCTTCCCGTTCCTCCGACCTCAAAGGAGAACGGAAAGAAAGTCGCCGCGGCAGCAATACCGTTCTACCCCGACGTCCTCTTCATCGGGAGGGCAGAGTCGCCTGCCGTCTCCGACGATGAACCGACCGCGCCCGGAGAAGAACCGCCTCAGCGAGAATCCCGCCGACGAAGGAACCGACGCAGGAACGTTCGACGACATCACGCAGCTGGAGAACGGGATCTGGAGCAGCCTGTCTCGCGAGACGAGGTCCCAGAGATAGGAGAAACTCCAGAAGAACGCGTCTTCAGGGAACGAAGGAACTCCCGACGACGTGATCGCCGTCGGACTCAGGAGCAAGCCGAGCAAGATGCAAGGCAACGACGCGAGAATCCGCTCTTCGGGCGCAACTTGAACCCCGACTTCGCCCGAGCCATGAACACGCCGAGCGAAGTCGGAGGCGTTCTAGCCCGGATAGCTGACGGACTTCCTCGGACTCCCGACGCCGAGGGATACCGGCGCCTGTTCACTCAGGCAGCCAACCATCTTCTACCGCTCGCTCACCCGCCGAACGATTTGCGACACGCCATCAACAGTCGCCGAGACGCGCGAAGCTCTATCAATGCTTCGCGCGAACGGCGGCACGAGAACGAAATTCGCCGTCGGGAGGAGTATGATCGAGATCATGGCTTCCCGACTCAAAGCCAGGCCACCCGAACTGAGTCGGCAACAGCTTCAACTGGTGGAACCACCCGAGGACGGTCGAGGAACCACCACCGCCACTCCCCTCCCCGGGACAGACGACATCCTCGACGACAGGAGGACACGTGCGGAGTATCCGCCCTTACTCCGCGCCTTAGGGCCATCCAATGGCCTCCCAACTTCAAGGTATCCAATGTCGACAAATATGAACCTAAGCAGGATCCAGGGGGCTGGTTAGCCGTCTACACCACCGCTGCTCGGGCTGCCGGGGCGTCCGAAGACGTCCTGACTGCGTATCTGCCCATCGTCCTCGGGCAAGACGCGCTGCAGTGGCTACGACATCTACCCCGACACTGCATCGACGACTGGGGAGACTTCAGCCGACGTTTCACCGCCAACTTCCAGTCTCTCTCCGACAAGCCAGCGCAACCATGGGACCTCAAATCCATCAAGCGCCGGGGGGATGAAACTCTCCGGTCATACCTTAAAAGGTTCCAGACCATGAGAAACCGCATCCCCGAGGTCACGGAGGCGGCCGTGATCGAGGACTTCTACAGAGGGTCTAACGACTCAGCTTTCGTCCGAGCCATACTGCAAAAGGCACCGACTACCTCCGAGGAGCTGTTCCGGGAGGCCGACCTCTACATCACCGCTGACGAGCGGGCCCAGGACCTCATCGGAGGAGCAAAGCCCGCACCGGCAGCACCACGACGCGACGCGAACCAGCCGCCCGACAAGCGCTGGGAGAAGAGGCCTCGCGAAGAGGTACACGCCGCCGGACCACCCGCCTCTCGCGCCCGAGGAGGACCTCGTGGAGGCGAACGCACGCTGGACGACATCCTCGACGCCCAGTGCCCGTACCACAAGGACATGCGACACACTCTCCGCAACTGCCGGGATTTCAAGCACTCCGTCGGGCATGGCCGACCCTTTCAACCTCTACCGCCTCCTCCGCCGAGGGGAGGACCAGATGAACCACGACAGCCCCATCAGCCGGAGGAGGGGGGAGGAGGAGCTTTCCCGCGCGTTGACAGGGAGGTCAACGTCATCTTCGGCGGACATGGGTCGCAGGAGAACAAGAGACAACAAAAGCTCAACGACCGCCAGATACTGGTGGCGACCACCGGCCCTCCCGCCCCGTACCGGTGGTCGGAGCACCCAATCACGTTCACTCGGGAGGATCAATGGCTCAACTTCGACCACCCAGGCAAATACCCGCTCCTCGTCGATCCGGTGATCCGAGAGAGCCGGGTGAAGAAGGTGCTAGTGGACGGGGGGAGCAGCATCAACGTCACCTTCCCCCGTACGCTCCAAGGCTTGGGAGTTCACCTCAAAGAGCTCCACGAGTCAGACACTCCTTTCTTCGGCATCGTGCCGACGGAAGGAGAATACCCGCTGGGCCACATCTACATGCCGGTCACCTTCGGGACTCTGGATAACTACAGAACCGAGTTCCTGAGGTTCGAGGTGGCGAACTTCGACTGCGGGTACAACGCCATCATCGGGAGGCCGGGGCTGGCCAAATTCATGGCCATCCCACACTATACGTACATGATACTGAAGATGCCAGGGCCGCAAGGAATCATAACTGTGCGCGCCGACTTCCAAGGCACCGCAGAATGTTTCCGAGTGGCCATCCAAGCAGCCCTCACCACCAAGCCGTCAACGGTCCCTTCTACACCGGCGAACTCTAAGCCTGAAGAAGACCTCGCCGTGCCGGCAAACGAAGCCCAGGCCGCGACCTCTATGCGGCCGACTGAAGACACCAAGCGGATCAACCTGGGGTTTGCTGATGAGCGCAAGACGGCCATCATCAGCTCCAGTTTAAATGACAAATAGGAAAGCGCGCTCGTCCAGTTCCTGCAAGATAACCGAGACGTATTCGCATGGCAACCTGCGGATATGCCAGGAGTCCCGAGGGAGTTGGCCAAGCACAAATTGAAAGTCTATCCTCAGGCGAGGCCGATCCGGCAAAAGCTGCGTCGTTTCACGCCCGACAAGAGAGAGGCCATTCGCGCCGAGTTAGCTCGCTTGGTCGCGGCCGGATTTATTAGAGAAGTATTACACCCCGAGTGGTTAGCCAACCCTGTTCTTGTACTCAAAAAGAATAAAGTGGATTGGCGCATGTGCGTCGACTATACTGATCTCAACAAACACTGTCCGAAGGATCCCTTCGGGCTCCCGAGGATAGATCAGGTGGTGGATTCCACCGCTGGATGTTCGATGCTGTCTTTCTTAGATTGCTATTCCGGGTATCATCAGATTAGTTTGGCAAAAGAAGACGAGGAAAAAACGGCGTTCATCACCCCGTTTGGTGCTTTCTGTTATACCTCCATGCCGTTCGGCCTCAAAAACGCTGGAGCGACTTATCAGAGAGCTATTCAAACATGCTTAGCCGATCACTGGGGCAAGCGTGTGGAGGCTTACGTAGACGACGTGGTGATTAAAACGGAGAATCCGGAAAAATTCATCGAAGACTTACAACTGGTTTTCAACAGCCTGAGAAGATATAGATGGAAGCTCAATCCTGAGAAATGCGTCTTCGGGGTACCAGCAGGAAAGTTACTCGGATTTATTGTCAGCCACCGGGGAATTGAAGCTAATCCAGATAAGATTGAAGCTATCATGAAGATGGAAGCTCCTCGATCGCAAAAGAAGGTTCAGCGACTCACTGGATGTATGGCAGCCCTAAGCAGATTCATATCCAGGCTGGGAGAAAAAGGTCTGCCATTTTATAAATTGCTGAAGAAGGTGGATGAGTTTCAATGGACTTCAGAGGCACAAGAAGCTCTAGACGCACTGAAGAAATTCCTGACAACACCGCCAGTATTGAAACCGCCCCGGCGAGCTACGCCGACTCAGCCGGCTGAAGATTTGCTGCTATATATCTCTTGCACGACTCACGTGGTAAGCACCGCGTTGGTAGTCGAGCGAGTGGAAGAAGGGCATGCCTACCCGGTACAACATCCTGTCTACTTCATCAGTGAGGTTCTAGGCCCATCGAAGAAAAAGTATCCTCAAGTTCAGAAGCTATTATATGCAGTACTTCTAACTGCCTGCAAGCTGCGCCACTACTTTGACGATCACAAAGTCATAGTAGTTACTGGTTTTCCAATAGGGGACATTCTTCACAACAAGGAAGCCATTGGCCGAATAGCCAAGTGGGCTTGCGAGTTGGGATCCCATGATATCGAGTTCCGACCTCGCACTGCCATCAAAACTCAAGCACTGGTCGATTTCGTATCAGAGTGGACAGAACAGCAAGTGCCGGATAATCCCGAAACCGCAGAAGTATGGCGAATGTATTTTGATGGCTCGCTGAAGTTGCAGGGAGCAGGAGCAGGAATTCTCTTCACTGCACCTGGAGGCGAACACCTCAAGTATGCTCTCCAGTTGCTATTCCCGGCCTCTAACAATGCAGCCGAGTATGAAGCTTTGATACACGGATTAAACATCGCCATATCGCTGGGTGTCAAGAGACTGATGGTGTACGGAGATTCTCTGGTAGTCATCAGTCAAATAAACAAGGAATGGGATTGTTCAAGTGATTCAATGGGAAGATACTGCGCCGCCGTCCGAAAGCTAGAAAGTAAATTCGAAGGTCTGGAGTTTCATCATATAGAAAGAGATCGGAACACGGCGGCTGATGTACTGTCCAAGCTCGGATCCGGTCGGACTCAAGTCCCGCCCGGGGTCTTCGTGCAAGAAATTCTTCAGCCGAGCATCTCGACGGATCAAATAGAAGAGTGCAACATCATAGACCAACCCGAGTCAGACTCTGATGACTGGAGGCAACCGATTATTAAGTATATAAAGAATGAAGAAGAACCAGATGACAAGAACTCGGCAGAGCGCATTGCCAGACAATCAGCTCACTATACACTCATTGGGGAGATATTATACAGGAGGGGCGCGTCAGGCGTCCTCATGAAGTGCGTTCTCCCGTCCACCGGGAAGCAACTTCTGGAGGAAGTCCATGCTGGGCAGTGTGGAGTACATGCAACATCCAGAACATTAGTCGGGAAGGTTTTCAGGTCAGGATTCTATTGGCCGACGGCGAAGAATGATGCAGCCGAGTTAGTTCAGAGATGCGAAGCTTGCCAATACCTGTCAAAGCAACAGCACATGCCAGCACAGCAGCTACAAACCATACCAGTAACTTGGCCTTTCGCATGCTGGGGATTGGATATGATTGGACCTTTCAAGAAAGCTCAAGGAGGATACACCCATGTATTGGTGGCAATTGACAAATTCACTAAATGGATAGAGTTCCAGCCCATTGCCTCTTTAACCTCTGCTAAAGCCGTGGAATTCATACAAAGCATAATATTCAGATTTGGGATACCAAACAGTATCATCACTGACTTGGGATCCAACTTCACCAGTTCAGAATTCTTTGACTTCTGCGAGCAAAAAAGCATTCAGATCAAGTATGCATCTGTAGCCCATCCGAGAGCCAACGGGCAGGTTGAGCGAGCCAACGGAATGATATTGGAGGCACTTAGAAAAAGGGTCTTTGATAAAAATGAAAAATTCGCAGGAAAATGGATAAGAGAATTGCCTTATGTTGTTTGGAGCTTGAGAACCCAACCTAGCCGGGCCCTACATGGAAACACTCCTTTCTTCATGGTCTATGGGTCGGAGGCAGTGCTACCTGCTGATCTCAAGTTTGGGGCGCCAAGATTGATCTTCGAAAGCATAGCAGAAGCCGAAGCCACTAGGCTGGAGGATATTGACGTACTTGAGGAAGAACGACTGAATGCAGTGATTCAATCAGCACGATACCAGCAGACTCTAAGGCGCTACCACGACAAAGCTGTGCGGCAACGTTTCTTTTCGATGGGAGACCTCGTCCTCCGCCAAATTCTAACGGGGGAGGGACGGCACAAGTTATCACCCTTATGGGAAGGACCTTTCATAGTAGCAGAAGTCACTCGTCCCGGATCATATCGCCTCACCCAAATGGATGGCACGGAAGTTGGGAACTCCTGGAACATAGAGCACCTCCGAAAGTTCTACCCCTAGCTGTATTTCAAAACAGCCGGAGCGACCATGTATTCTGTATAATGGAAATACGTCATCAATAAAGAGAGATTTCAAAGATACTTGGCTCATTTATGATTGACTTGCATTCTTACTTAACTCGGGGTGACCACTATGCCCTACAAATGGAGCAATCGACTTAAGTCGGCAACGACTTAAGGCGGTGCAACATGCTCACGCTTACTTAACTCAGGGTGACCACTATGCCCTACAAACGGAGCAATCGACTTAAGTCGGCAACGACTTAAGGCGGTGCAACATGCTCACGCTTACTTAACTCGGGGTGACCACTATGCCCTACAAACAGAGCAATCGACTTAAGTCGGCGACGACTTAAGGCGGTGCAACATGCTCACGCTTACTTAACTCGGGGTGACCACTATGCCCTACAAACGGAGCAATCGACTTAAGTCGGCAACGACTTAAGGCGGTGCAACATGCTCACGCTTACTTAACTCGGGGTGACCACTATGCCCTACAAACGGAGCAATCGACTTAAGTCGGCAATGACTTAAGGCGGTGCAACATGCTCACGCTTACTTTACCTAGGGTGACCACTATACCCTACTAACGAAAGTTACCGGCTAAAAGTCATTGACGACTTAAACCAGTATAGCATACTCGCGCTTATGCAGCTCAAGGGATGATCTCCATATCCCACAAACAAACTTCATAATCATCATGCAGCGTTACCACAAACTTGCAAACTAATAAATTCTGATACAATAAGGGAGTAATCACGTCATTTGAATGATAAGCCGATAACCTCTAACGAGTACTTGATCATGCTAACTGCGCGCTCAGAGCACGCGAACTGTTTCTTTATCTTCCAATGTCTCTCTCAGGAACGACTGACGAAGAAGGGCGATTCGAGGAATCAGGGGCAGCATTCACATCGGCTCTTATATCTTCAGGGACAACCACGCCGGGTCTTCTCATCAAGATTCGCCCCGCCCGAATGGCCTTGTCCAGGGCCTTATCGCGCTGAGCTTTGAAAGTGACAGTAGCTTCTTCAGCAACTTTAACAGCCTGCTGAGCAGTTTCTAACTCCTGAGCAATGGATTTCTTAGAAGCTCGGAGTCCCTTGATGGTGGCGTCCTTTGCCGATAGCAACTGTGTAAGGCGGGCCACTTCGTCCGAGGATTCTTGCAGTTGACGGCGCTGGTTGTCAAGCTCCTCCATCGTAAAACGGTGGCTCCTCTCCAAGATGGTCAGCGAGTTGCTGGAATCTCGGTACAATCTGTCCAAGTTGTCGCGAGAAGCAGCAAGGATGCGTTTTTCTTCCTACAAGCAAAAATCAACTCATTCAGAATCCAAGAGCATGATAAGGCGAAGCACGGGTTCGTAAGCTACCTTCTCAGAGTCAAGCTGAGCATGAAGAGAAGAACTCAGAGCGTTGGCATCATCCAAAGCTGCAGAGACCTGACTCAACTCGATCTGACTTTGAGAATACTTCTCCTCGAAGTCAGCGCATCGTCGAGCCATTTCAGCTTGATCTTGGGAATGCTTTTCTTCAAGAACTGTGATCTGCCGAGTCATCCCTATCAAGAGGTATTTCAAACAAAATGAGGTCAGAAGGTAAAACAACCCACGGGCAAGAACAAAGAAGAAGAAGAAAGGACACTAACCAGCATTAGTGGCCTCCAACTCAGATACACGGCCCCGAAGCAACACCGGATTCCAACGCTCAAGAGATAAAGCCACCTCCGGGATGGAAGCACCCTGCGACTTCAGCTGGCCGACCATTCCATCCACCAAAGCCTGATAAGAAGAGCGGATGAACATAATGGCAACAATTCATGCAACATAAAGATCAAACTAAAGCACAGCACAGCACCTGGAGGTTGGAAAAAAGCGAAGGGATCCCCAAGTCAGGAGAAATCGGCTGACGACCAGGTGCCAGACCACCACTCGAAGCAGCTTGCAGCAGACCAGCAGGAACGAGCTCAGTACATTCAGCAGAGCTTAACGCCAGACCAGTGGGGATGCTGCCCTCTAAAGCGACCCCCTGATCAGGAGTTTGAGCCACCATCATGCCGCCAGAGTGTGGAGGTGAACCCACATGAACATCCATGGAAGTGCAGGAGGGAGACCTCGCTCGGACACCCTCGGGGGCTGGGTCAAGGTTGGCACTGCCCACTCGAGCCGGTTCACCCCCGGCAACACCCTCGGGGGCTGGGTAGCGGCCTACACTCCTCACCTGAGCTGAGTCCTCCCCGGCGACACCCTCGGGGGCTGGGCACATGTCAGCGCTATTCAAGGGATCCAAGCTCTCTGCCGTGACCACCTCTAAGGTTGACGGGCCTTCAGCTACTTCCATAGGATCAGGACGATCCAAATCATCATCCCGACCCTCGAGATCGTGCTCTAAGGTCGACGAGGCACGGGACGACCTCAACCCAGCATCTGGCACGGCTGCACAAGTTTCTGTTGCATCAACGTCTGCAGGTTCCAACAACAAGTTCTCAGGGACCATATCCTCTAGAGCTTGATCAAAATTGGCCATGGACAGTTCTTGCAGACCAATAAGAGCAGACAAGGCAGGAGAAGGAACCCCACTACTACCACCGCTAGCGACGAACTGCCGACTGTTTTTCCGAGCTAATGGAGTTTCATTCTCTTCATCCTCATCTTCCACAGCAACAGCACAAACAGCATCCTCATTGGGGTCAGCAGCAGGCGGAGCACACCCATTGGGATCAATGTCAGCAAGGCCAGTTGCAGTCATTTCTTCGGCAGCAGGAGCTAAGGTGCTGGCATCCTCGTCAAAGCTGGACACTCGCCGGAGGCGTCTTCTTTTCTTCTTCTGCTCATCAGCAGAAGGCTCGGGCTGACTGGTTCGGCTAGGACGCCTCGGGCGAGTATTGACAGGTTTCGAGACATCCAAGGTCGCATCAACCTCTGGAAGGGGCACCACTGCCAATGTGCCATCAGGAGCAGCATCTGATGAATCCTCAGCTAGCAGATCGAGCATGTCATTTATGTCTGCATCACTAGGGTTCAGGGGCACTTCAAAATAAATCTGCCGTTCATCATCAGGTATCTCCCCGAGCGAAGCAACTAAGGAACGGACCTCTTCAGCAGAGGGTCGCACTCTAAGACCCAAATTGCTATCTGTCACGGGCGGATTGGACACAAAAAGAGTGAAGGCTTGGGAAGAAGGTAGGTTCCAAGCCGAGTATGCCACTGGAGCTCCAACGTTTGAAACTTTACCCCTGAGGATCATTTCGAGTCGGCTCACCAAATCCACAGAAGGAATTCTCCTATTAGTAACTCGGGTTGAGTCGGCCAGCCCTCGGTAAAGATATGCCGGATAGGCCCTGTCTTTCAGCGGCTGAATGTTTTTGAAAACAAAATCTGTGACCACAGCTTCGGCAGTCAGACCTCTCTCTTTCAGTAATCCAACTTCAGTAAGCAACACGCCCGCCTCGGCTACTTCTTGGTCCGTGGGAGATTCAGTCCAACTCGGAGTACGAACGTCTGCCTGTCTCCCTGAGCGGGAAGGGAGAGAATTTCCATAGTTATCCATTATAAACCACTCCAGACGCCAACCTTTAATGCTGTCTTTGAGGGGTATCTCGAGATACTCGGTCTTCCGCCCACGGCGCATCTCCAAACTGGCGCCTCCGACCAACTGATGTTGCCCCCGGCCATCCCAGGACGGCAGTGATACAGATACTTCCATAAGCCAAAATGCGGCAGCACGCCAAGATAAGCTTCGCAAAGGTGAACGAAAATAGAGATTTGGAGAATGGAGTTAGGGTTCAAGTGAGTCAGGTTGATGTGATAAAAATCAAGGATGCCACGGAAAAAAGGAGATATGGGAAGGCCGAGGCCGCGAAGAAGGAAAGGAGTGTAAACCACTGACTCGTGGGTATCTTCGGTTGGGACAGTAGTCCCATGGCAAGCCCGCCAAGAACAGAGTTCCCGTGGAGGGAGAACCCCGATGGAGACCAGGCGGAGAAGCTCAACTTCAGAAATTACAGACATATGGTTACCTGCGAAGGGTAACTGACTGTTGGGGTCGATAGCGGGGATCACTGCGGCAGACGAGTTCGCAGTCTTCCTCTTGGGCGCCATCTTGCTTCTCGCTGGCGAAACAGAGTAGGAGGCGAGTGGCAAAGAAGACTCAGATGCGGAAATGCAAGAACTAGGGCACGGAAAGCAAAGGCGGCTAAAAGTGCGACTCTTAAGGGATATTCTTGAGCCAGATACCTTTTCAAAAGGTGCCCAGTCATCACCCGGCGGTCATCTCCGAAATCCCAGCATGCCACGTGGATATCCAACAGTTATTTCCAAAAAAGCCGATGCGCCACCTCATCACTCGGTCATTTTCCTCAAAGTAACTTGAGAAGCTGGCTATCACTCGGCGCTGCCTCTAAAACGCCGACCACGTGTTCAATCGCTCGGCATTACTTTTAAAATGCCGACGCCGACCTTCAATCACTCGGCGCTGCCTCTAAAACACCGACCACGTGTTCAATCGCTCGGCATTACTTCTAAAATGCCGACGTCGACCTTCAATCACTATGCGCTGCCTCTAAAATGCCGACCACGTGTTCAATCACTCGACATTACTTCTAAAATGCCGACGCCGACCTTCAATCACTCGGCATGTCCTCTAACACGCCGATCACGTGTTCAATCGCTCGGCATTACTTCTAAAATGCCGACGCCAACCTTCAATCACTCGGCGTGTCCTTTAACACGCCGACCACGTGTTCAAACGCTCAGCATTACTTCTAAAATGCTGACGCCGATATTCTATCACTCGGCGTTATTTCTAAAATGCCGGCCCCGTATTTTGTCGCTTGGCATTACTTCTAAAATGCCGATGCCGACCTTCTATCATTCGGCATTGCCTCTAAAACGCTGGTCTTGTGTTCGATTGCTCAGTGTTACTTCTAAAACGCTGATGTCAATCTTCACATCGCTCGGCGTTGTTTCTACTATGTCAAAAGAATCAGTTCAACATTCAGCAAAAGCAGTGACAAGTCATCAAAAAGAGGGGATAAACGACAGTCTTCATTAAAGGGAAGTTAACGAGTTTACAAACCAACTCTTCACGAGTTGGTACTTCCCTAATTCTACTCTACATTACTACTACTACTAAATTACACTAATTACTACTACATTATTCTAGCTATACTAAACTATACTAATATCTAAGAAGACCAGTGGCGTCTAGCCACTGGCCCTGCCCCTGCCGCCGCCGCCGCCCTTGGTGCTGCCCCTGCTGCTGCCCTTGGTGCTGTCCCTGCTGCCGTCGCCGCCGCCCCTGCCACTGCCGCTGCCGTCACCGTCGCCGTCGTCATCGTCGTCGTCGTCGTCGTCGTCGTCTTCACCCTCGTCGCCGCCGTCCGAGTCCTCCTCATCCGAGGAGTACTCCGACTCATCCGAGCCTTCGAGCCCGGCGCGCTCGACGGCCCGGATGTACGTCCAGACCTCCGCGGCTATCCCCTGGGAGTCGTCCGAGTCATCGGACGACGCCGGGGGAGAGACGGGAGCCGGAGACCCCTCGGACTCGGAGGAGAACTCCTCCTCCGAGTATTCCGAGTCACCAAACTCCTCTGATGGAGGAGTCGGCTCACGCTTGCGCTTGTTGTTCTTGCCCATGGTTGAAGCTTTGGGAGAGAAGAAAGGGAAGAGGCAGTAAGGAGCAGCGAAGAGATGTGAAGAAACCAGAGAAGCAAAGGGGTTATTTATAGAAGGGAAAGGCAACCGCTCACTTCTAACAGCGGTCACTGAACAGTCACAAGGCATTCAATAAGCACTTCCACCCACCCGAAGACACGTCAGACGGCGGACGTCGTTTCATGCAACACTACACCCATTGGGACTCCAGTCAACAGCGCAAAAGATATGATTACACTAGCCGTCCCATCGCATTACTACTCAGAGGCAACCGGCTAAAACACTCAGCGTACCAAGCCGTCCCTTGCCCACACCCATTGGGGGGGGACGCCCAGGAATTATCAGTATATTTTTCAAACGGTCACATCCGTGCAGGGCATGCAGTGAATACCTCAAGACAAAAATGAGATATCAGTAAGGATCAGAGGAAAGCCAAATATAACCAGCAAAGTACAAGATATGGCCGACAGAAGCGACGTGAAAACTAGATAGAGAACGTCCGTCAAACGTCCAATCAATCGCAGAAGTAAATAAATTGCACTACCTAGCAAGATATGGATGGATTGCCAACTCGGCTGCTAAAGACAAAATATACGCTGACCTTGGCAGCAAAATATTGATGACATAATGTTGACCTCCAAAGCATAATGCAAAATAGCTTCATGCCAGTTTCCACAAGTGAAAGGAAGACCTTCGAATGGATTATCCTTAAAAAATCCATTTGAAGGTCGGGGGCTACACCCATTGGGTGCACCTCCGGTGCACCCCATGGAATATTATTCTAAACCGGTATAGCGCCGACTTCTAAGGCGAAGAGCAAGATTGAAAAGACTAATCCTCAACCGAGGTGCAGGATCGCGAATGGAGATAACCTTTGGAAGAAGACCTTCGAGTAGATTATCTTCCAAAATCTACTCAAAGGTCGGGGGCTACACCCATTGGGTGCACCTCCGGTGCACCCAATGAAGTCCGGAGTCTTACAATCCAAAATGCCGACCTCTAAGGCACAAGCACAAAACCAAACCTTGGTCGGACGAGTGATCAGAGCCAGAGAAGACAGCAGGAAGTCATTTTCTGGACCTTGGATCTTTGAATTGATTACCTCTAAATCAACCCAAAGATCGGGGGCTTGTGGGGGATAGATATCCCCTGGGTCCACTAAAGAAGTAAAAGTCCTCACGAAAAGCCCAAGGGCCCAATAATTCGTAAGGACATTCTTTCGTGGGCCTAGGGAAAGACAACCAATAAAGAAGATGTGAGACTGATTAGTGCAAACACAGGCGGCCCACAACGTCGAACGAATGAATCACAAACAGAGACCCGACTTTCCCGCGCTGAAGCCCCCATGCAACAGAGCCATGCGAGGATAAGTCGGCGAAGGTTACGTAGGGATAAACTCAAGAGGTTCACTATCTTTTAGCTACTTGTTGTTATCGTATCACATGTACTACTCCACGGCCGAGTATATAAGGCCTAGGGGGCACCCCTTCAGATCGATCGACCCTGTTCTACTTAGCCACCCACAAAAACTCTCTGCGCCCTCTATCCAGAGAATCCTCTTGTAACCACGCTCATATACTCACCAGGACGTAGGGTGTTACGCACTTCTAAGCGGCCCGAACCTGCAAATCTTGTCCATTGCCCCTCGTGCGATCGGCACGAACCATTTTGCTACAGTCGTCGACACCGTCCTACTCCTAAAAACACCTTGAGGGGCAACCCCGGGTGTGCGGTCGGACCCAAAACACCGACAACGACCCGTTTGAGTGTTTGGGCCAAATCCAGCCCAGCCCAATAGGCCCACTAAGAAACCATAACCCTAGGGCTGCCTCTATAAATAGAAGTGCCTCCCCTTGCAAATTGGAAAATTTGCATCCACCCCCCTAGCCGCCACCAACCAACTCCATTTTTTTTTTCTCCTCACGCCATCTCCTTCTTCCCTGTTTACCACGGCGGCCAGCAGGGAGCAAGGCCAGCTCCCATGGCGCCTTCAACAGCTATGGCGTCCAGCCCTCCTCCCCTTCTTATTCCTCAAGCAAGCGTCGCCCTCCCCATGCTCCTGAGCGCGCAGGGCAGAGCAAGTTCGGTATCCCTGGATCCATGGTGCCCGCTGTGCAGCCATGGCCGAGCTCCCTCCCCTGCTGCTGCTCGCCCTAGCTCCATGTTTCCAGCCGGCGTTTCCCCCTGCGAGCAGTTTTCTCTGTTGTCTTCAACCTCCAGCAGCCATGGCCGAGCTTCTTTTCTCCCCTGCTGTCCCCTTGCGCGCAGGGAGCACCAAGGCCAGCGCCCCCTTCATCCCATGGCGCGCGTGGAGCCGCCCCCTACGGCCAGCGCCACTGCGACCTCCAGCCCCTGTGCTCGGCGTCCTTCTTCCACCTCCGGCCGACCTCCACCTTCCTGCTCCATGGCCGCCCAGCAGCAGCAGCTCGACGCCTCATCTCTGCCCTGCCTTCTTCCCCATGGAGGCCGAGCCCCCTGCTCCCAGCCGTGACGCCCAGAAATTGCAGCAGCAGCCGCTCCTCCAACCCCGCCATGGCTTGCGACTCGGTGTCCTCCCTGCTTGCGTGATGCTGCGCAGTGCCCATGGTGCTTGCTAGGTGCTCGACGAAATATGCAGCAACCCCGTCGTCTTCGTGCGCTGCCGGCTCGCTGTTTGGTGGAGCAAATGGACAGCACGCCGTGATGCCGCCGTGTGTTCGCTGTTTTGCGCAGCCCCGAACGTCGTCGTCGTTCACCCCGGTGAGACCGCGACGCTCCGTGTTCGATTCGGCATCGACATTATTTTCATACGATTAATTGTGTATGTGTGCTGTTTTATTTTATTTGGTGGAGGAGAGGAACCCCGTGTTTTGCGAGAAGAAGGCCAATCGTTCAACGCTCGTCGATGTGCGGAGCGATGCACAAATCGGAATCACCGTCGTTTGGGTTTGATATGGTGAGCCGATGTGTTATTTTGTTGTTGGATTGGATATATATAGATATGTGTGGCTGCGATAGTTCTTTTGTGCATCGTAGAGATTGGTTCGCGGATGTATTAATTATTTGCTAAAGCACTTCGTCGTAAAGTAGTGTGTTAACTGTGGTAAATTTAATAAAGCGTAAAACATGCTTGATAATTTCCGCAGTCGGCTAAGATGTTAGCCTATGTTAAATATATTTTATGCACTCATCGTGGCGTAGGATAGTGTGGATTGAAAATATAAATTATGTGACATGTGATTCATGTTTTAAAGGCGAGATGTGCGAATGATCGGTTAGTGTTTCACTTGTCTAGTCGATAAACGTTGTCATAAATAATTGTGCTAAAATCGGGCATGAGAAGGCAGTGGGGACATGTATGTACGGGTGTGCTGTGGTGTAATGTAGTAGTGGTGGCGTAAGATAATTGATTGAGGTGTGCGGGTATATGCCGTAATGTGGTTATACTCGCGACGAAGAAAAGAGGTATGTATTGTGTAACCCGACGTGTAGGTTGCTATTGTATAATCGTGTGAAGGATGCTCCCGATGGTCATGTGACTAGAGGGTGGTGTAGTGGCGAAGCGAGAAGTAAGTTTAATATGTTTAAACAGGTAGTTGATAGCATCCATCGGTGCCGTCATGATTTCTGTTGTATGGTGGATTGATACTTTGTTTTGTCAATCATTGCATTCCATGTCCGTTGGATAAATAAATGTCTTGATGATCGATTATAGGTCTTATATGAGCGTTATCGCAGCCCAATAATTATTGGAAGCGAGTAGCGTTCATAAGTCGGTCCTTGTTAAAATTGAAGAACAACCCGCTAAGATATGCACAGCAGTGTTTTAGGTCCTTTAGTAGCAAGTAAGTCTTATGAAGTTTTATGCCAGACGTTAATGCCTCTATGTTAGACCTCCTAAAATATGGTGTTCTAAGTGACTTGTGTGTCGTCTTGTTTAAGTTGAAGAAAAGGTTAAGAAACGTTAATTAACCTGCTCCCACCCATGTTTTAAGTTGCAATGTCTAAATGGGTTGCTAAGTCTTATGCTGTGATTTGCCAACTAATGTTAAGTAGGAGTCAAATTCGTTAAGTGATTGTTATATATGTGTTGTCTCGGATTGCGATAATAATATGCAAGCCGACGTGTAGGATGTATAGCGGCCTAGATTGTTACTCTGGCTAGCCGACTTGTTAGATGGCTTGGTTAAGTTTGTAGTCGCGATGAATTGCTTGTTGTGGTCTAAATGTGTATGGTTATGGTTGGGAATGGAAAGTATTAGTGCTCATGTGATGTCTAAATTAAAACGCAAATGGTTGGGTGCTTATCGGGGAGAATGTGTCGTTGATTGGTTGTAGTAGTTTTAGTGCACGAAATGACTTAAATAAAAATTAGTAAGTCTACTTGTTAGTCCTTATTTGATTTATTTAACTCTAACAAATGGTAAAGTGTTAGAATAATTCAAGTCTCTAGAACGCGGCAATTCTTAAATTGTATAGAAGCTGAAATGTGTTGATTGCTGTTTTGGGCTGCACGTACTGTTTTCGGTGTGCTGTATGTTTGATGAACTAAGTTGTGTTTTCTGTAGATATGTGCTATAGAAAAGTGGTAGATAACTTTATTATCTTGCTGGTGTTAAAATTTGATAGCCATAGGTCTGACAGTTTAGGAGTTATGCTGTTTACAAGTTCAGTAACTGAATCTGTCCAAATTCTGTACAGATTTCAGAAACTGCATTGTTTGCCTAATTTAATGTTACAATCTGTTCATGGTCATTATAATAAAGTTGTAGATGCTTTTCTGATTTTGCTTGTGTTAAAATTTCATAACCACAGGCTTGATAGTTTAAGAGTTATGAATTTTACAAACTGCTTGCTGTGTTCTGTCCACCGTCAGAACAGATCTCGAAAACTGTGCTGTTTGATTTAGTTAAACATTGAATCACTTCTGGGTGATTATAAAAGTTATGTAGTGCAATTGCCAAGCTTTCCAAAAAGTCTTGGATCACTATTTTTGGTGGTCTGAAGATTAAGTTATGGATGTTTAAAGTCTGAAGACTGAATCTGTCCAGTTCTGGACAGCACAGCCTTCATGGTGTATTTTACCCTTGATACATATTAAACTAGCCAATAATGTTTATAAATAAGTTATAGAACATTTAATTATCTTTCCATAAAGTCTAAAATCACTTTGTTTGAATGTCTGAATCTTTAGTTATGAATTTTTAAAGTCACAAGTCTGAATCTGTCCAAATCTGGACAGCGCTGTTGTGTTAACATCTTTTGACCTTGCTAAGTGTTTAATTATGTTGTGATGACAATACCAAAGTTGTAGAGAACTTTCTAAACTTTCCAGAAAGTATTAGTTTGCTATTTTTGGATTAATATTTGAAAAGTTAGGATTAAAACAAGTAGTTGCTGTGCTGCTGTCCTAAAAATCTGCATGTGCTCAAATGAATATTTAGTTCACCATTTTGGCTAAAAATGCTTAGTTAGCACTTAACGAATATAGACTTGTGATGGCTAAACTTAGGCTAACATGTGCTTCATGATTAATGTGCTTGCTTGCTGTAGTTGATTGTGATAGAGAAGTCCATCGACATTGATGCGTCGGTCCTCTATTAAACTTGTGTTTGTGATGCTTTTGTGTGATCAATAGAACTAATGCAAAGTCGTAGCAATTAAATAAATGCGTGTACCTGTGATATCGTATTTGTGTTGCGTAAATAAATAAAATATGGTCGTCTTTAAGGATGTTAGTATTGAACGCCGATAACGTGTAGATAACTAATGCTAGCGTATGGTTGTTTATGATGTCTTACAATTTACTGTTAGTTCGCTACCCTGTATTTGAATGTCTTGTGATACATTTCATCATATTCATACATATGCATCTTGCACCTCATATAGGACCGAGAGATGATGATCAAGCCAGTGATGTGGTGCCAACCACAAGATGCAGTTGGTGGACGACCCAAGAAGGATGGACATAACCAGTGGATGCTCGCCAAGCGAGTACCCACCCCAACAAACACTATCTAAGTGTCAAATTAAAGGCAAGCCCCGGTTTTATGCATAACCGTTATATATGCTATTTTACTGCACTTAATGTTTGTAGGCTTGTACTGTGCACTTAAGTGTAGGAGTTGCCTTAAACCCTAGTTGCATGAACTCAGGATACCTTTGAGATGGATACTAGTATGCTAGGTCGAGTAGCTGCTTTACTAATTAGGGATCTCGGTAGAAGTCGAGTGATTTTTCTAGCACTCGCACGAGGTCAGGAATTGGTTGTATCCACTTTCTTATCATAATGATGTTGGTCTGTGGACAACAATCCATGGGGATTAGTTGTCTACGAGATGGAAATTGGAATAAGGATTAAGGTGTGGTACCGTGAGTCAAGCGTTTGAACGTACTAAACACATACCGAGAAATATGGTAAATTGGTAAGCCTAGTACCTGATTGAACCTGGAAGTAGACTTTGCCCCTCACGCGACCTGAGACGAGGTCTCCCATTCCGGTTATGGTGGGTACAAGTGCGGTCACTGCACGACGGCCAGTCGGGGTCAGTGAGGCATTGTACGCCAAGGCGGTGAGCCCTGTTCTGCTGACGGGGAATCGATGGGGACGGTTGATATGTGTGGGGACGGAGTGCCCCTGCATGTCGTGTGTTTAGGTTTACCTTGCAAGGTTTAAAAATTTGATTCGAATCGTCTGCTTCTCGCAGCTAATGAGACTGCTTGATCCATGCTGCTACATTGAGTAACAAGTGGAAATGTGTTGACTTGGTAAAAGATGTTGATTGATAAAATGTTTGATACCATGTATGACTAGCTAGGTACTCATCTAGTCTTAAAAGAATCTTACTAAAACTTGAAAAGCTAAAACTTGATTTTAGACTCAGCTAGTGCTTTTGGCAAACCAAACCCCTCAGGCAAACAGCTGCATGTCTAGAGGTAGAGGAGTAGACTCCTCACACCGGGTAAGTCTAGCTGAGTATTAGTATACTCAGCCTTGCTTGTGGCATAATTTTTGCAGGTACTTCTTAGGTTGATTGGTTGATGGTGTGACCTGGCCTTCATCCCTGCCACCGGGATAGATGGTCGAGTGGGTTATTGCTTCCGCAGGAGAGGACCAGGAGGAGTAGCGTGGCCAGGCTTCGCCATGTTACTCGGTTTTCTTCGTTAGTTATTTCCGCTGCATTAAAATTTATGGTTATTATTTCTAAAACTCCGATAATGTAATCACTAATGACACTTATTAAATTTGTGGTATTATGTTTTATTGTATTTCTCTGTGCCTCACCTTCGTGTGAGCTAGTGGTATTCGATCCTGGTTAAGTGGCTTTATCGGACTAGATCCGAGGGACTGACGGGTTATTCCTATTTAAGTGTGGTCTAGCCTCTAAGGCGGGACTTAGGCACTTAAGTTGGAATAATTCGAGCGGTTCCGCCACAATCGAGTGCCGAAAAGAAACAGGGAAGAAGCTCGAAAGCCGTCCCTAAGGGGATGCGGAGCACGACGAAGCTACTAAAGAAGTCGCTCCAAAGGGAGCGCAGTGTAAGTTTTCTGCTCAAAAGTCGTTCCAAAGGGAATGCAGAGCTTACAGCGAAAAGTCAACGCTGATACCGCCGAAAGTAAAAGGCGAAGAAGCTCCTAAGGGAGGCTTACAGCGAAAAGTCAACGTTGATACCGCCGAAAGTAAAAGGCGAAGAAGCTCCTAAGGGAGGCTTACAGCGAAAAGTCAACGCTGATACCGCCGAAAGTAAAAGGCGAAGAAGCTCCTAAGGGAGGCTTACAGCGAAAAGTCAACGCTGATTCCGCTGAAGTAAAAGGCGAAGAAGCTCCTAAGGGAGGCTTACAGCGAAAAGTCAGCGCTGATGTGTGATTGTTTCTAAGGAAATAACGGTTGTGATTATGGCTTCGGATATGTGTTTGGACATTCATTTGCACACCACATTACATGATAACATTTGCATTCATAAACATTCATCCAGGCATATGTAGGATAACCATCGTCATAGCATAAGTGGTTGCTTCGGCAAAAAGGAAAAAATTGTCTTTTGTACTTCGTTGTGCACGAAAAGAAGACCTTCGGCAAAAAGAAAAAGCTGTTTTTTATGCTTCGCTGTGTACGAAAAGAAGGGAAGGTGTTTTTTCGCCTTCGTCTCAAAAAGATAATTTCGTCCACATCAAAGCACCTCATACATTAATGGAAGGGTAAGAGCATATTACAAGGTATGAACAAAGTTCATTAAGAACTGCTTAGCCATATTTACAAAAGTTATTTCAAAAGTTTCTTGAGTTTTTCTACAGTCTACTCCTACTGATCATCATGGGGCCTCAGCTTTGGCGTCGTACTCTAAGCATCGGTCTCGGCTTCGTCATCCTACATGAATTAAGTTGTTGAGAGTCAAAACCAAGTCTGAAGGAAAAGGTAAGCACAAGGTATGATTTCTTACTGGTTCAAGATGACTCCGAGCTTCGTCTCCAGCCTTTTCTCGCCCGCCTTTTGTCCATATCATCTTTACAAATCTATTAGAAATGCTTCGGGCGAGGTCAGGAATATTATCTAAAATTGATGGTGATAGAGTGAAATTGGGCCTATTAACAATTTTTCCATGGTCGCAGCCAGCTTTCAGAAAAGCTGCAGCAGTGCCCCGAGAAGCTACCCAGGCACAGAAGTCACCGTGCCCGGCTATAACTTCGTTAAGCTCATCAATTTCACCCTCAATATGTTCGAAGGTTTTTGGTAAATCTTCAGTTGACGGGGTGAACTTCCCACTGCTAGCCCCGACTGAGTGGAAGATTTTTCTCAGTCGTTGAATACATTTATTGCTAAACTCCAAACATTTGTCTTGAAGGCTTGCCAATAATTTTTTCAAATCTGAATTTTGTTGAACTTCGGCTTCAAGTTTCGTATTAAGTTCTTGCTTTTCTTGTTCAAACTGTTCAGATTGGCAGAGAAGCTTCGTATTCAATTCTGCTATTTTAGCTTCGGCTTCTGCCAATAAGCCTTCAGTTGTCTGAAGCTCGAAGTTTTTCTTTTCAATAGTATCTGATTGCTCTTTTAATTTGCTCCCTAAATTTTCAATTATAACCTCGTGTTTTTTGTCTTCCAGATCTTGTTGCATTTTCAAGGCTTTACTCAACAGCATACTCTGCACATAAACAACCTTCGTTAGAAATGTCTTCGTTATTAAAAACAATAAAAGTCAAGGGAAAAATAGTTCACCTTGAAATTGGAATAGAATAAACTACCAACGATATGTTGTCGTCGGTAGCGGCTAATATTCGTTTCTAGCTTCGGAAAACCGATACTCTTTGATAGAGTACCGATAATCTTAGCCCCAGTTTGATCCCGGATACAGTCTAATTTTTCATCGTCAATACCCCCGAAGAGGAGTGCTCCTGGTTTATATCCGCAAGATTTGGCATATTCTTTAAGCTCTTCTATTTTGGTTTTTGACAATTCTTGTCCAACTAAATTTTGAAACATGAAGGCTTCGTCCTCTGAAGTTTCGTCAGAGATTTCCTTTTCTTTCCCAGACACTGCGGCCATGGTCTCCTCGGCGGCAGTCGTGGCTTCTTCTGTGGCCATGTTTAGCAGTATTTTGTCGATATGTTTGATTGTGGTTTCCAAGTTCAAATCTTCGGTTGAGGTAGCTTCGGTAGCCGCGATCTCCGAAGGTGCGACTTGAATATTTGTTATTTCCTCAGTCGCTGGTATCTTCCGAGCTGAGGCTCTCGGTGGTGTCTTGTCAATGACTTCTGTTACTGCGATGATTCTTTGTCTCTTTGTTTTAGTTGTTTCCTTCGTTTTTTCGGGCTCCTTTTCCTTCTGAAAAAACTTCGTCAGTTGAGGCCCTAATGGACTTAGCTTCACAGGCAGGGATTCAGTCATTACCTTCAAAATCTCTTCCACGTCAGTGGCAGAGCGTGATGCGAGAGTCTCTTCTTCGTCGGATACTTTTCGCTTCGAAGATGATACTTTTCTCTTCTTCGGAATTTTCTTCTCTTTTGGTGGTTCTTTTTCATCTTCATTTAAAGCTTCGGCTACCCTTTTCCTTTTCCGGCCTTCGACACCTTTATTCAGTTGTTCGTAATCAGGGTATTCAAAACCCAAGGCGTCCAGCACTCGATTCAGTCTCCGCTTCGGACGGGTACTGAAGGCCGCAGTCATCAACTGATCTTCTTTTTTGGAGTAATTACTGAGTATTTCATTGCACATTATTTCAATTGTGTCCAGCCACTCTTGGCAAGGTGTTTTAAAGTATTTCTTAAATTTGTAATAGTAAGGTAACCGCACAAGTTCCCCTTCTTTCTTCTCCCCCTCTAGCTTCGGCATTTCCCATTCTTTTAAAGTAGGAAAAACCCTGAAGGCCAAGAACTCTTGAACCAGGTCTCTTGTGCCGATATGCTCTGAAATAATTTTAAACTCAGCCAGTGCAGCCCAAGTGGGACCTTCTAATGACATTTGGCATCGCGGTCTTGTTTCTCCGAAGATCAATTCAAGAGGGCTTTGTACCAGCTTCTCTTTGTCTTCGTCAACTTTCACATAAAACCATTCCGACTTCCAGCCTGCCGGCCATTTGCTTCGGTAGCTGATTACAGGAAATTTTGTGGTTTTCCGATAAGCAAAATTATAGCAACCAAAGTTATCATGCAATCCATCTTTTCTAGCCTTCGTCTGGTAGTGCAGCTCATGAACTCGACAAAAGCTGTCGGCAAACGGCTCCACCGCTTGGCTTCGCAGGGCCCAGATATAAACACTAAGCCTAACGATAGCGTTAGGAGTCAGCTGATGAAAGTAGATCCCAAACTTCTTCAATACATCTGCAATAATCCCATGAAGGGGGAATCTCAACCCAGCCTTTAGAAAGCTCTTGAAAATGACTATTTCATCCTTCTCCGGTTTCGGAGTAGTTTCTTCCCCCCCCCGAAGCGAAGTAGCTTCTTCTGACTCTCACTGAAATAACCCGACTTCACCATCTTGGAGAGATCAGCCTTAGAGACAGTCGACTTTCCGAAGTCCAAGTGGCTAGGCTTACTGGGCATGGCAATATGATAATCATCTTCGGAATCAGTTTCCTCAATGTCTCCTTCTTCCGCTTCGGCAGTTGCCTGTTCTGTTTCAGCAGTGGGGATTTCTTCCGGGATTACCAGTCCGGATCGTTGCATCGCTTCGGAGATGGGAACAGTCTCCGATCCTTCAGCTTCGCCTCCCTCACGCTCAACCCTAGCGGTAGAGCACACTCTAGCCATTTAATTCTGGATTTTTTGGGGAATTAAATACTTTTCTTCCGAAGTTTTTCTTCTTCTGACGAAGTAGGCTTCAAGCTGGAGCTTCGTTTGGTTTCGAGAGTCAAGCTTCGGCTATGGTTAAAAATTTTGGCAGCAAAACAGTGCAAATAGCAATGAATGCTGTGGTAACTTCACACCTACCGTACCCGTCTTTTTATATAGTGATGCAGGTAAGAAGGTGAATTGCCAGGATTTTACACCAGGCGAACAGCTGCTCGCACCCGCTGCGCGGTGGACCGCAGAGACCAAATAGTAACTCTGCAAGGTGGGACCGTTACGCGCTCGGAAACTGAATCGTTTCTCGACAACGAGCTCAGGGAAGGTGTTTTTTGGACCTTCGGCTTCCTGAAGCCTAAGATACTTTTTTCACGGATCAAGCTCGTTACGAAAAACGATCTAGCACCGCGAAGGGGCTACTGTTGGGACTATGCTTCGTCGCCGAAGGTCTGGTAGGAAGAAACAGCTTCGGCTGAAGCTGTCCGCATGTGATGACCGAAGGTTCCTCTTCACGAAGCTTCGGAATTACAAACCGACATAAAAGTAGAATGACCTTTTAGTCCATAAATGTTTGAGTCGCTGTTGTAATCCCTTATGAGGGGCATGATTGTAATTCCTCACAGGCTGTGTCCTGTGCCTATAAATAGTGAACAGTATTCCTTTACTGTTCACGCATTCCTGTAATAGTGATCACACCATTCGGGAATCAACCTTTTGCCAAGGCAGAGGTATTACTGTACCCAATGCTTAAATATATTAAATAGATATAATATTAAAATAATGTTGTTCGTTTATAATTTATTCACCTTTGACGCTTCATATTTTATATTACTTTATTCAATCTATTAGAATTCAATTACGAAGATTTAACCTTCGTAATCATATTGTCTTTAACCTTCGTCCAAAGTTCATTAATCCTTAAGGGAATAATGCTTCGTTGGACGAAGGGCATTAACATTTAACATTTTATGTTGCCTTGTTCTTGATTCATAGCATTTGAGAACAAGTCCCCAACATGAATTGAACTACCCCACTCATGACTTAGAACCGACATCCGTTGTGCATGCGCTTAAGATATGGAGACATTATATCATGGGGACCAAGTGTCAAGTGTACACGGATCATAAGAGTTTGAAGTATATATTCACACAGAAGGATCTCAACCTTAGGCAATGTCGTTGGTTGGAGCTTATTAAGGATTATGATTTGGAGATTCACTATCACCCGGGCAAGGCAAATTTGGTTGCAGATGCCTTGAGTCGAAAGGAGCATGTTCATTCAGCTGTTGTTGCCCAGCTACCCGATGAGATTGTTGAGGATTTCAGGAGACTTAACCTGGGATAGTTGCTCACATCGAAGGAGTTACTATTGATGTGGAACCTACCTTGGAGCAAGAAATCCGCAAAGGACAAATTAGTGATGCTAAAATACAAGAGATTAAGGATCTGATTACTGAAGGTCGAGGTCCAGAATTTACGGAAGATGAGCAAGGCACCATGTGGTTCAAGGACAGGATATGTGTTCCTGATATTGAAAGCCTTCGTGAGACTATTTTAAAAGAGGCACATGAGTCGGATTATTCTATTCATCCTGGTAGTACCGAGATGTATCATGATTTGAAGCAGAAGTATTGGTGGTATGGATTGAAGAGAGATGTAGATGCACATGTGGCTATGTGCGATGTGTGTCAAAGAGTTAAGGCTGAACACCAGAGGCCAGCTGGACTACTGCACCCACTGAAGATACCCGAGTGGAAGTGTGAAGAGATTGGTATGGACTTCATTACTGGATTGCCTCGCACCCAGAAAATATATGATACTATATGGGTGATTGTGGATAGATTGACTAAAGTGGCTCACTTCATTCCTGTAAAGACTACTTATAAAGGTTCTCAGCTGGCAGAGTTATATATGGCTCGGATTGTGTGTTTACATGGAGTACCAAAGAAGATCGTGTCTGATCGAGGTTCGCAGTTTACCTCAAGATTTTGGAGAAGCTTCCATGAGAATATGAATACAAAGTTGAACTTTAGTACAGCTTATCACCCTCAGACTGATGGACAGAATGAAAGGACTAATCAAGTACTGGAGGATATGTTGAGAGCTTGTGCCCTTCAGCATGGAGGAAGTTGGGACAAAAGTTTACCTTATGCTGAGTTCTCATATAATAACAGCTATCAAGCCAGTCTGAAGATGTCACCTTTTGAAGCTTTATATGGGAGGAAGTGCAGGACTCCTCTATATCGGGATCAGACTGGAGAAAGATAGTTCTTTGGGCCTGAACTGATTCAAGAAGCAGAAGAACAAGTTCGTATAATTCGAGAGAATTTGAGGATAGCTCAAACAAGGCAAAAGAGCTATGCTGATAATAGAAGGAGACCACTGGAATTTGAGGAAGGAGATTATGTGTACCTCAAGGTGTCACCACTTCGTGGAATGAGGAGATTCAAAGTTAAGGGCAAATTGTCCCCTCGCTATATTGGACCATTCTTGATCTTTAGGCGAGTTGGGGAGATGGCATACCAACTCGAGCTACCTGCTAGTCTATCGGATGTGCATAATGTGTTCCACAAATCTCAACTGAAGAAGTGTCTTCGTGTCCCTGAGGAATAGTTACCAATGGAAGAGCTCAGTGTTCAGGGTGATTTGACTTACACGGAGTATCCGATCAAGATTCTTGACACTTTGACTAGAGTTACAAGGAATAAGGTGATAAATATGTGCAAAGTGCAATGGAGTCACCATGGAGAAGATGAAGAACATGGGAAAGAGAAGAAGAGCTTCGCATAGCTTTTCCCCATCTTTTCCCTAGATCTTCCTAAATCTCGAGGACGAGATTTTTGTTAAGGGGGGTAGGATTTGTAATACCCACTTTGTAAAAAAAGTCTAAAAAGAGAGATCATATTCCTTTATACATATATGTGTTATCTATATTCATCATTTCTTGAGAACATCACATGAAAACACATAAATAAATAACAAAAGATACCCAAAAATAAATTATGCATCATGCTGGATTTTATCTTTGTGAGCATCTTGTGACAATATAAAAATAACATAAAAAGAAATATGTTTTAAAACAATCCAAAGTGGAATTTAAATTCTAAGGGAAAACTCAAGAATTGAGAAAAGAGAGAAGAGAAATTAATAGGTGAATAAAAATAAGTATAAAAATATATACATTATTCTTATACATATTGGATTTTGAATATTTGACTCAAAGGTTAAGTCCACAAAAGGATTCAAATTCAAACTAGAGATTCAAATGAAAAGAAAATAAATCAAAAAAATAAAAGAAAAAGGGAAAGGAAGCCAACTGGGCCTCAGTCTCCCATTTCAGCCCAACCCCGTTTTTCCACCGCGCGGCCCAGCTTGCCATAGCCCCGCGCGCCGACAGATGGGGCCCACTGGCCAGCCGCTAGCCTCTCGCGCATGCACCATTCCGGGTCGCTGCTAGCGGGACCACCTAGTCAGCCTCCCTCGCGCTTGCTTCTCTGCGTCGTGGGTCCGGGCAGTCAGGCGCTCAACCGATTCGCCCAACAATGGCGGAATCGCTCCGCGGACTCGGCTTCGTGGCTCAAATCACGGCGCTAAACCGTGACCATATAGGTTGTGCCATCACGAACTCCCCTTGTCGTCCCCAATTTAGCTTACCTGAAACCCCGCGTGCGCTGCTAGTTCTAGCGGAGGCCACAGATTGGAGAGAGGGCTGTCGTTGTGGGAGATGTTCTTCCTCCTCACGTGGGCTCCTATCTGGTTCCCGGTGGGTCAGTTTGCGCTCTGCGCCGTGGCTGGGCGAGTAGATTGGTGCGGGGGACAACAGTGCGGTGCGAATTTGTCGCTGACGCGGTCTCGACCTCCCCTCTCTGCCCCTCACCGCGATTGGATCTCTCCTCTGCACACCGACAGGTAATAATGCACTGTAAGATTCATGTTGATCCAATGTCGTGTTTAGAGGTCTCCGGGATAGTCGTCGGGGTCCGTCCGTGCGATTTAGTCGGGCTCGCCGGTGACGGCCACCGCAGTCTATGCCGCGCCACCGCTCTGTCATGCCGGGGGTAGAAGATGGACTAGGCGTCGTTCATCTGTTGAGCGACGACCGCGATTAGAAGTTGGATACCGGTTCGGTGGGACATGGTCCGTGCCACACGATCTTGATCCAACGCGCTAGGTTGCTCCGTGTTATTTTAAATCTTGACCGCGCGTGCTCGATTCGACGGCTAGGAGCGTGTATCTGTTTATCTGGTCCCGATCTAATCCTGATCGCAGATCTGGATCCAACGGCCGAAGTCTTTTCATACCCCTTCGCGCTGGCACTTTTGTTAAAGAGACCCTCTGGATGTAGGAAATGAACCCGCGGTCCACAGGGTTGTTCCCTGTGTCTTTGGCAACTTACCCCGAGGCCCCTGAGTTCTCTGTAAATAGTGTGCCTAGTCCAGAGCTCGTTTAAATCGAATAAATTATTTGGAAATTGGATTTTTAATATGAAAATAAACCCTAGAATTTGTTTATTTCATAGAAAATTCATATGAACTCTAAATTGATCCATTCAATTTTCTAAATTTTTGTAATATTATTCTCTGTCACTTAGAGTCTCTGTTTTGTCATGAAAACAGTAAGAAAGTTAATTCCTCACTTAATCTTATTTTAAACACATAAAATCTTTGAAAATTCATAACTTAAAATCCATAACTCCAAAAATTATGATTCTTGTTCCTAGGTTTTTATTTTAATGTGTAGATTATTATCATGTATTTTGTTTACATGTTTGGTGTGATGTTAATTTTCTCTATATACTATGTATGTTTGTATTGATGCGAGTAGAAGAGCCTGTGACTGAGGATCCTGGTGACCAACAGATAACAGTTGCTAAGTAGGAGCTCATTGAAGGCAAGTTGTGCCCTTGACCACTTTTATACCCAATAATGTTCTTTAATGTCACTTATTCATGAATAGGTTAATTTTGATGGGACCCGATAGGTCACCCTAGATTGTTTATCTCTTTACCTTGTTATCCCTGAATCACTTGGGTAGTTTTGCGATTGCTTTACATGGTTTTGGGATAATCTTTCATTATAATTCTTTTGTTACTCTATTTATGTTGATGTCAAGATCATTAATGTTAATTGGAACATGGAGCTTAACTTGAGAAACACGTGCCACCACAAGGGTTTAATGGGATGCCCTTGGCTGACTAATTAGGAATAGTGGAAGACTACCTTACCCGAAAGGGGCAAGGGCAGTAGGGGGGTTGCATGCAAGAAGGTTCTCGGGTTGATTTTGCTGCGATGGCGGTCAGACGGGGGATTCTTGCAAGTGCGCTTCCCATAAACTGTAGCGGGTTGTCGGAAGCTAGTGGAACTTTGTAAAGGCCTCGTAGTGTTGCCCTACCTCGCTTCCTTGGTAGAGGTGTATGGGAGTCGCGACCCCTTGGCAGATGGGTAACATGACTTGTGGGTACAAGGTACAACCTCTACAGAGTGTAAAACTGGTATACTAGCCGAGCTCACGGTCATGAGCAGCTCAGGACTCTCTGATGATTAATTTATGGAACTTAAATTGAATTTGTCATTTGCATTGCATGAGTTTATTATTAATTTTGTTCTATTACTTTATTAAGGTTTGGTATTTACTTACATTTAGTAACTGGTAATAAAATTTAGACCAACTACTTAAAATCAATGCTCAGCTTCAATCCCTGTTGTTGATTAGCCTTACACATCACATGAACTCCCACCTTTGGTGAGTTCATGCCACTGGTTCCCCACAACTTGTTGAGCTATGATCATGTGTGAGCTCACCCTTGCTGTCTCACACCCCCCCATAGGAGAAGAACAGGTTGTTCAGGAGGAGCCACAAGGCGAGGAGTTTCATCTGATCTAGGTGGCGTTCCCTAGTTGACATAGGCGCCAAGGATGATCCTTAATTCGTTTTATATTTATCTTTTATTTTGTAATAAGACTTCCGCTATGTAATAATACTCTGATGTTATTGTGACATTTATCTCTATACACTCTGTTATTATATATGTTGTCTTCTTGGCGCATGTATGAGATGCACCCGGCTTTGTTCCTTAAAGCCCGGGTGTGACACCACTCTGAGAAGCAGTTTAAGACTAAGGTTGTGTTTGGTTTGGCTTTTGGCTTTGACTTTTGCCCTCTAAAAGTCAAAAGCCAAACCAAAGGGCTAGATCCAGAAATAGCTTTTTATAAACGCTGACTTTCTCGCAGTGCAAAATTGAAAGCACCTCTTGACCTGCTTTTAGTGGCTTTTGGATGCAACTGTGAAAACATTTATCGAAAAACTTTTAACGGCTTTTAGTGGTTTCCACCAAACAGTTTTTAGTTTTTTAACAGCTCACAGCTTATAACAGCTTTTCCACAGCTCACATCCCACAACATCTTTTTCTCACAGCCACAGCCCAACCAAACATACCCTAACACTACGAAAAAGAGACAAGCATGGTGCATCAAGCGTTGGGGCTGTTCAAACTAATCGAGCATACCAACGAATGTGATGCCTAGACCAAAACACAGTTTAACCAGTTGAATAAGGTGTACATACATAGTGACAGTGGCCAAAACCAACATGTATCCACGGACGCCCTCGCCAGATCTAGGTCACGCACGCCATCGGCAGCAGAACGGGAAACCCTTAAGGAGGGTGTTTGTGGACCCAAAAAAAACCAAAACACATGAATGAGGACGACGGTAGATGTATAGGCTACCACAATGTGAAGAGGGGATGGAGAGGGGACGTGTAGTACGGGGAGGCATGTAAATAAAACGAAGAAAGGTACAAACCCTGTGGGTGTGGAATGACGAGCACTGTCGAGGACCATAACGCGATAGTGTCAAACCCTATTCGTTATGTAGATCCGCGAGGTGGCGGTCGGTGAGGAGCGTCACACACCGTATCCCATCCTCTCTCGTAGCATCAGCAACTGCGTGTGGGGCCTCACCGAAGCAGGGCCCGCCATAGCAGCGGGAGGGCAGCCTCAACGCGCATCGGGGCCTGGCTCCATGCGTCGTGGATCTGTGCAGTGACAAGATTGGCGGGGAGCGTCACAGACCTCACAGCAACATCAACTGCGCTTGGGGTCTCGTCGAAGCAGGGCCCGCCATAAAAGTAGGAGAGTAGCCTCAACACGCGTCGGGACCTGGCTCCGTGTGTTGTGGATCTGTGCGGTGGCGAGATCGACGGTGAGAGTCACAAACCGCACAACAGCATCAACTGCGCGTGGGGCCTCACCGAAGCAAGGGCCACCATAGCAGCGGGAGAGTGGATTCAACGCACGTGAGGACCTAGCTCCCTGTGTCGTGGATCTGTGCGGCGGCAAGATCGGCAAGGGGTGTCACGGACCGCACTGCGCCTCTCTTGTAGTAGCTGTGTGTGGGGCCGCACGGGAGCAGGGCCCACCTAGCAATGGGAGGGTTGAACGCGGACGTGGGTCGGCACATGGCTGCGGTGAAGCGCGACACGTCGGTGAAGAGGATGGAGAGGACGACGTGGGTGGATGAAGCGTCGTGTACACGAGGACAGAGAACACCACGCGCACAGACGCGACGGTGGATCTGATGCGCCGGCCTGCTCCAACCCCCCTCGCGGCACGTCTCGTAGCGGGTGTAACGGAGGCCATGGGTGTCCCCAATGGCGCGAACTAACGGAGAAGAGGAAGCTGCCGGGGTTGCTGCGAGTGGGACACGACTGAGCTGGGAAGATGCTGTTTTGGATGAACAAGTCCACAAAAGCCACACATATGTTTCTGGCACGTGTCGCACTGCGAAACGACGCCAACCCGTCGAACGCAGAGAGGCTCCCAAAAGGCATTAGGTTTTAATAACTTTGATTTGATATGCAATTCTGTTCTACGGAAGCTAATCGTTTTGTGGCGATATTTACTACTCCCTCCATTCCATAAAATAAGGTGTGCATGTTTTTAGAAAAGTCGACATTTTAAAACTTTGACCAACATTTCAGCAAAAAAACATATGCTTTTAGTGTATGCATGTTATATACTTGAATTTATATTCAAAAATACTTTAATATGATACTAAATTTGTATTTTTGATGTCATATTTTAAAATGATATAATGGTTAAAATTTCACTCGAAAGACTTTGACAAAAAAATATATGCCTTATTTCATGGGATGGAGGAAGTATTTTTCATGTGTTTGGAGAGCATCTCCAACAATTTTTCTAAAACTCACTCGTTCTCTTCATCTTCATTTGTGGAATTAGCCTCCTCTTCCTCAAGGACCTCATTTCTTCTCAACACCCACTGGCAGCCTCTAATGTGTAGATGCATCAATATCTTCATCAACTTGGTCCCATGTCAAATCGAAATCGTCTCTAAGTGCATTATCAGCATGAGAAGATTTAGCTAATGTATCAACCCATTAATTTTTCCAATCAAAGTTATCTAAAACCAAAAGATCAAAGTTTCCGAGTGGCGCTAGAGGTAGGTAACGAGTGGTGGAGCTAGAGGCGCTGGTTGCTGGCGGCGCTGGAGACAGTGGTGCCTTGTGTGCTGGAGGAGGCGTCGCCTAGTGGTGATGCGGATTGTGTAGACTAGCGACACTCTAAGAGGCGGGCAAAAGAAGCTAGTGGCCAACAATTGACTTGGAAGCCGATAGGCCTCACAATGATGGGCCTCTGAGATGTCCAATACTCTAAAGCGCCCAAAATGTGAGTTAAACATCCAAAGATGTTTAAACGACACAAAATGAGTGTTTACACGTGTTTCGTAGACATTATACTTGATGTGATCAAAACGTTCAGACGCTCTAACTCATAAACATGTTTTACCTTTTAAACTTCGCTTAAACGATTTTTAATTGGCAGTTTAATAACCATGGTCCTACCCACTAGAGGCTTGACTACTTCTATCCTATCATAGGCATGTAGTCGTATGTACTGGCTTGTCTTGGACATGCCACAATATTGAGTATGCCTGCTTAGTGGTAGGCATGTCTTTGTCTTAGTGGCAAGTATCAGAGTCCATAGTTCCGCACTATTGGTATGGCGTTGTTGTTAACTGTTGTAGGTGCCTTTTCTTTACAATCCTTCTTGCTAGCATGTTCAAGCGTGACTATAGGGATGATGACACATATTGAATAGTGGCCTTGAATACATATGTTGCCTATGTCATGACAACAATGTAACTCTTTGATCGTAGTGATGTCCATCACATTTTTTGCGATGGATGGGCACCCTTATATAGCGCGCATGTATCAAGACTCATCTAGAGTACAAATGGATGTGGTACTATGACTGTCGTTTTTGGACTGTCCTGCCCTATGGGTAGGGCCATATATATATATATACATATATATATATACTAGGTTAATGCCCGTGCGTTGCAACGGGAACATATAACATCATGATAATTTATATATAAATGTGTTATATTGTTATGAGAAAAGATTTTGTAATCCATTGGTGATCCTAGCTATACATATAAATTTTGTTATTTTAATCTACCTGTTTCACCACTACATTGCAACCATCAATATCATGCAGACCTATATATATGATAGTTGGGTTGATTTGGAGTTGAAACAAAGAAGTTATGGATTTCACAAGATTTAGTAGACTTATTTCTATACCCATATTCATTATCTTTTATTTGTTTTGAATACCCTGTTCAGTCTGGACTGCGGACAATATTTTGAAGACTCCCAGGGTGCACTGTGAAAATTTTAGGACCCAAACGTGTTAATCTTTACAAAGCGCGCCCGTGGCCATTATCGAACCGGTACGCACCCGTGGCCAGAGGATCAGAGATCCACGGCCAACATATGCCACACCCAGAACACGTTTACCGGTGGCGGCGCTTCTTCTTGATTTCCTGCGTGCTTGGTGGCTCATGCTGTGTGGCTCACGGAATTGGGTGAGCAGAAGGGCAATGGGCTCGATCCTTTATATACCCGGCACTGCAGGTCGAAGGTCGACGCAGATTGTTGGGCAACGGTGGTGTCCGCGTGGAGTAAGGGGGAGGGTAGAGCGCCGACACTCCGGGCCCACAGGCAGCGAGGCGCGCACGCAGCAAGGCCAATAGCCGAGTCGCTGACCAAGCAGCCCCACGAGTCAGCGTAAAGGATCACACGACTCGGGAGTATGGGCTGAGCGTGCGGAAGGGGGAAGTGGGCCGACGGAGCACATTGGGCCCAGACGTAGGTTTGACCTTTCCTTTTCTTTTCTTTCCCATTTTCTTTTCTTTTTTAAAAAAATTTCAATATTCAAACTAAATTCTAACTTCTGTTTTGAATTTCAGATGCACAAAATAAAACTTTAGTCCGATGTGCACTTATTTGTTTATATTTATTTATTAGTGCTATTTTATTTAGGTAATGACACCATATTTTCATAAGTATGAGATGTCCACTCTTTTATGTGACTTTTTAATATCTTTAATAGGTGAGTGCCCGTGCGTTGCAACATAAACATATAATACTATAATAATGTATGTACAAATGTGTGTTATACTATTAAGATGGAGGACGACGTCCGCGACCCATCTGAGATGATGTTGAAGTGAAACTCGAGTCGCGGTCGAGCGCATCGGCGCCGTGACATGAGGTCGCCTGTCCGTGAGGAGCTCGGACTTTCATTTCTCATCATTTCGAGAAAAAAAGTCATTTCATAAAGATTCGTAACATGTGCTTGTTTACAACAAGGCACTGCATGACAATAGCAGTAGGGGTGTGCTGTTACTGTACAGCTATAGTGAATCGAGCCTTTTCTTTCCGTGAGAGATTTTTCAGTACTCGAAAACGAAGAACCATTTTCAAGTTTTTGTTTCAACTATTCTTTACTCAAAATTTGTCTGCTTGTTCTGTTCAGTGGCTGATGCAGGCGTTCTCATCCACCTCGAGAGGAAGCCTCTTCCCTTCGGTGACCTCTTCCTTCACATAATGAATAAAGAGTAAAGAAAGATTTACTAACGACAATGCTGAATGAGTGCACACGAGATGAGTCAATTAATTTCATACCTTTGCAGCAATGAGATATTTCTTGTGCGTGGCTTTAAGATTCCTGAGGCTCATGCTACTATAATCATGCGGTTGCTGCTTTTGCATCTCCTTTGATTCTACCTCTTCATCCAGGGACTTCACAACATTGTCAACCGCTTCCATTGCTTTTTCAGTAGCATCAGCCTCTTCAGGACCCTCCTCCTGCTGCCCTGTTTTTAAGGCAAACCCATCCAGGGACTTTGCAGTTTTTGTTGCAGATACAAAAGCATCCTTGTATTAAGTATTAAAAGGAAAAATGGAAGCATGAAGGCACTAACCAAATCTTTTGTTGAACAATATAGAGCTGCAAAGATGGGTGCAGGAATTGAGGCGAACACGACTCTGAATTTCCCTGGGTAGTCAAAATGAGACATGAATACATGATTAGTATAGAAAACATAAGTATTCACATTCTAAATTTTCATAGCAATGCCAAACTAAGATGACACAACTGCTATACAAAGATGACACTTTATTTATTTGACTATATTACATTTTAAAAGTACTCCTATATCACATACATGAGGTTTACACAAGTATTGCCATTAGAAGTGCAGATGCATACCCGTTCACATCTCCATGGGACATGAAACATAGTGTTGTACACCCGCTGCCGCTTCTTCTCATTGCCCACTGCAATTGTGCTTCCCAGTGAATTGCCACCATATAGTTCCCCAAGAAAGTATCTGAATGGTGATTTGTCAAGGCACTCAAATTCTGCAACAGCAAATGGTTTATAGAGGTGTGAATATGCATATCTAGGGCTTGTTAACTCAATATATAATAGCATGGTATTAAATCAGAATTCAATTTGAATCTACCAGTGCAATGAAAATTGGTCCACTAAATCCATTATTCTGTTTTGTGATCAGATCTCCCAAATTTAGTCAGATATCAAAATCCGCCAAGAATGGACCAGCAATTAGTATTTCAGACTGTGACGGTCTTTCCAGCCTAATGCTCTAATTCTAGGATGCAACAAACTTCACAGGCAGCGTGTCATGTAATACTTTGTTCATATCACAGAAATGAAACAAGACCATCTAAGAAATTCAGGGGTTCTCTAGAACGAGGAGTGGTGAAAGGACCATCAAATTATCACAATAAAAGGCATGTGGCTCTGCAGAATTACAGTGAACAGTGAGATCTGAACCTCCGAGAATTTTGTTATTGTCCTTCATGTACTTCTCCCAGTCCAGCGACGACTCCTCGAATCAGCTTCTTCTTCATGCCGCCATTTGCCACAGGTCGCCACGCCATGGTCGCCACATCCGCCACAGCCGCAGCAGCTGCGGCGCTCTCCCACGTGCTGCTTCCGCAGCTGCTGGTCCCATCATCCGCGGACGCTGCCACCACCCTCCTGCCCCTGGAGACGCTTTCGTGTTGTTGCTCCTCCGCCGCCTCGGCGGATCCACCGGCTGCGGGGCCATGCCGTGCGCCAGCGACGTGGAGGCATCGGGTGACACGTCGTCGATGTCCATGGTGGCAGATCGGGGCTGGTTCGGCAGCGGGGAGGTGTGGGGGTGGGGGTAGAGATTCGAGGATGGATGCCTAAGTGGGCCAGTGATGGGGAGACGTCGAGCAACACGTCGTCGTCATCCATGGCGGCAGATCGAGGCTGATTCGAGGAGGCGTGGGGGCGGGGGATCTCGGCCATTGCGGCAGTCCGAGCAGCGTCGTCGTCGAGGCGGGGAGCTTTGTTCTGCGGGCTTCCCTCCGCCTCCTCCCCTTCAGCAGCGTCTTCCCCGTCGGTCTCGGTGCCGACGCCACAGGAAGCGTAGTCCGAGCAGCGTCGTCGAGGCGGGGGGCTTTGTTCCACGGGCTTCCCTCTGCCTCCTCCCCTTCAGCGGTGTCTTCCCCGTTGGTCTCGGTGCCGACGCCACAGGAACCGTAGTCGGCAACTAAATGTACAGCCTTGACGGAAATATAGCGAATAACAGAATACTTGAGAACAGCGAAGATGACTAAGGCTAGAACCAATTTTTGTGTTCTAATATGCCCAAAGGTGTCTTGAACACCCACCCAAGGCACGAGGCTCGTCCAAGATGAGGTTTGAAATGGATTAAGTAATTGCTGAAATGTTCTAGAGCAAAGACGAGAGAGCATCCGAGCACACAATCAAGGCGGAAAACAAGGTGGATAGGGAAGCGATCCTGGGCTCTAAGCAAAAAAAACACAAAGTCCAAACTCCCAATCATCGATCGAGCTGGAGTAAGTTTCCCCGTCCGCAGATAGCTTGAAATCCAAATCCCATAGCAACCTGAGAAATGTAACCAGGTTGTAACCGGAAATCTGGAACCATTGCCACCTACCGGAGGACCTCAGCGTAAGCGTAACCGACCAGCAGGGCAAGCCCACGCGGAGCCTCATACTAACCCTTCGGCGGAGGAGCTTTGTTCAGCGGGCTTCCCTCCGCGAGAGAACACCAAATCCGGAGCAAGTAGGACTGGATCTGCACTTAGAGGCCTCGGATCCACACAACCACTGACCAGATGCCGCTAATGCTACAGGATGATCTAGAGCGGTGGGGGCTGATAAGCCTCTCCATGGCTGGCGCTGCGAAGGGTTTAGGGCGGTGGCAGATGGCTGGCACTGCAATGCCCTTTGCCTGAACAGATGGAGGGAAGCAGCGAGAAAGACGGGGAGGGAGCAGTGGAGCGCGGTGTGCGGAGGTGGGATCCATGAGCGGGCGCGGGAGGTGCGGCGCAGGCGACGCGATGCAGCAGCTCCTCGCGTCGATGGCGGCGAGTCATGCGGGCGGGCGAGGATGGATCACGGGGCGGGGGCACGCGAATCACGGGAGCGGAGCCACGGTAGCTGGTGGACGCCTACTTTGCTATCTTATAGAGTAGTAAAGATATATATATATTCCTTTGTTTGCAGCCTTGCAGGAGCTCTAATACTTGGCTGAGCAGAGAGGTTGCCCTCGGGCCCAAGCCATTGGTTATTAGGTGTTAGAGAAATAGACATTTTCAGTTTTAATTTAATCCAGAAAATCACAGTGATGTATGTGACGACATGTATGTGTATATGTGTATCACTACTCACATAGACAGTAAACAACAATAAAATATGCACAAATACAAAGAACAGGTTGTACCCTGCGGAGGGACTGATGCTCAAGGCATCAGTGGCTCCATTCACACGAGACATCTCGTGTGTATGTTCGATGTAGTCGTACGCAGTCGACGCAGGCAGATGTACGCAGTGCAGTCCCTCGAACAGCGCCGGCGACGAGGAACTTGATCAACGCTGGACGAGCGGACGAAGCGAGCAGTCGCGAGACGCTCCCCAAAAACCTGATCGTCCGCAAACCCGTGCAAGTGTCTCTCTGTGGACGGCAATTTCAGAGGCCTGCTCTCCCACACTGTCTGTGCTCGCAGAAGGTGGAATTGGGATGGGCTGTACGCAACGCGTTTGAGAATGTCATGTGTTCTCTCGTACTCTTGTCGTGACCAGAAGCAGCCTCCCCTCCTCGTATATATACACACGCAGAGGGAGGCCAACAGACAGTAACGATCGCAATCAGTGACGTCCGTTAATGGCTGCCATCAATGACAGTAACGGTCGCCATCAGTGGCGTCCGTTAATAGCTGCCATCAATGACAGTAACGATCGCCATCAGTGACGTCCGTTAATAGTTGCCATCAATGACAGTAATGGTCGCCATCAGTGACGTCTGTTACTCTAGGCAAAATGTGCAACCATTAGGACGAAATATTCAGACCAAGGTCAGATCTACCACGGCCACGACCTCGGCCCGGCCGGCGGCGCGCGCTCGTGTGGCAGTCCTTCATCCTTTTCTCAGCTTCTCAATAGATGCACCAATAGTCCACCTATTTAAGTTGAGTGAATTGTCCCTTGAACTTCTAGTATGATACTAAAGTACTAGTACATAGTAGCATTAAAGTGGGCCTCTAGCATTGACTATTATTGAATATTAATATGGGCCAGACCCACATTAATTCAATAATCCCCACCAAATGCTAAGTCACACTTAAATGATCTCATCATCTCAAATGTTTGATATACTGGTGTTTCGATGGATACTGTTAAGTTGAACATCCACCTAGAATCAAGACTACACTTGACCACAATTGCACAATGGACTAGGCCTTAAATTGGCAGTTTTGCATGGAATAAGTTTAATCTAAACTCTTTACCAGTACTAGGTTGCCGAGCGCATCCCCTCTGGTTGGAGCATATAAGTCAAACTCCATAGCCTTTCATGGGTATCTAGAGACCACCCAGATCTCATAAACTGTGACTAGCAGTTAACCCATATAGGTATGTTCCTCTAAAGATGTTCTATAGGACAACATCTTTGCTTCACAAAGCCACTTGGAACATATTAAGGTGTACACACCAACCTACCTTACAATAAGGAAAGATGTGCATCTAAAATGAACCTTATTAAGGGTCTTTCCTCTCAGTCTACCACTAGCTTGTTTCACCATTCTAATTCACACGATCTCCGATCACATAGAACAGGTTACCACTATGATAAACTTTAGGTGGGTCTCAGGCCCATCTCACTCGATGCACTATCTATCACACTGCGTGACAACCCCTTAGTAAATTGATCTGCCAGATTTTTAGACGTATGGACATAGTCCAACGCTATTACTCTGGAGTTTCTCAATTGCCTGACAGATTTTAAACGCCTCTTTATGTGCCTTGTCGACTTCATATTATCCTTAGAATTGTTTATCTTCATTATCACAGTCTGATTATCACGGTTCATAGAAATAGCCAGCACAGGTTTTTCACCCACCGGTAAATCCATAAGGAGTTCACGAAGCCACTCAGCCTCAACTGAAGCGGTATCTAATGCTGTGAGTTATGCTTCCATAGTCGACCTCGTTAAGATGGTCTGCTTGCAAGACTTCCATGAAACAGTGCCACCTCGAAGTGAAAACACATATCCACTTGTGGCATATATCTCATCAGCATCAGATATCCAATTTGCTTCACAATAACCCTCTAGTACTGTTGGGTACCCAGTATAATGGATGACTAAACTCATAGTACCTTTAGATAGCGCAGAACTCTCTTAAGAGCATGCCAGTGATCATCTCCTAGATTTGAATCAAACCGGCTAAGTTTGCTCACAGCAAACGAGATGTCAGGCCTCGTAGCGCTAGCTAAGTACATGAGTGAACCAATTATTTGAGAATATCTCAATTGATCCCTAGATATCCTTCGATTTTTCTTCAAAAGCTTACTAGGATCATAAGGTGTTGGAGCAGGTTCACATTCGCTATAACCAAAGCGACTCAAAACCTTTTCCACATAGTGGGATTGCACAAGTGTGACCCCACCATTGCCTTCTCTCAGTAGCTTAATGTTAAGAATAACATCAGCTTCTCCCAAATCTTTCATTTCAAAATTATTGGACAGGAAGTCTTTTGTCTCTTTAATCACATCAAGACTCGTCCCCAAGATTAGAATGTCATCAACATATAGGCATAAGATTACTCCCTCGCTCCCACCATACCGATAATATACACATTTGTCTGCTTCGTTCACAACAAAGTCGGCAGATGTCAAAGTTCTATCGAACTTTTCATGCCATTGCTTAGGTGCTTGTTTTAGGCCATATAAAGATTTCAATAACTTACACACCATGCCTTCTTGACCGTTTGCTACAAACCCAGCTGGCTGCTCCATGTAGATTTACTCATCTAGCTCTCCATTTAGGAATGATGTCTTAACATCCATTTGATGGACGATAAGACCATGAGAGGCAGCCAGAGAAAGTAGCACACGAATTATGGTCAATCGGGCCACGGGTGAATAAGTATCAAAGAAATCTTCACCTTCTTTATGTGAATAGCCTTTAATTACAAGCCTCGCCTTGTACCTTTCAATAGTACCATCAGGCCTAAGCTTTTTCTTGAACACCCATTTACTCCTAATGGGCTTACACCCATAAGGACGCTCAACGACTTCCCAAGTTTCATTAGACATAATAGAATCCATCTCACTCCTTATTGCTTCCTTCCAAAAGTCAGCGTCAGGAGAGGAATATCCCTCTTCAATGGTACTTGGGGTGTCATCCACAAGATATACAATGTAATCATCACCAAAAGACTTTGCAATCCTTGGTCTCTTACTCTTTCGAGTTGATACATTATCATCTTCCACATGATTATGTATATGGGATTCCTCATTGTGTTCTACCGGAATAAAATGCTCATGGGGTATCGTTGGTTCATCACTAGACATATTATGTGTAACTTTCATGGGAAATTCGTCCTCAAAGAACGTAGCATCTCTGGACTCCATAATAGTACCAACCAACATGTTCTGTACTCTAGAGTTTATAATTAAGAACCTATATCCAATGCTGTGAAAAGCATACCCGAGGAAAACACAATCAACATTTTTTGGACCTAATTTGCGCTTCTTGTTAATTGGCACATTCACTTTAGCCAAACAACCCCAGGTGCGCAAATAGGAGATGTTTAATTTCCTCTTTTCCCATTCCTCGAATGGTGTGATTTCTTTATTCTTTGTGGGAACTTTATTCAGGACATGACAAGCTGTCAAGATCGCCTCGCCCCACCATTCCTTAGATAGCCCCAAAGTATCTAACATGGTGTTAACCAAATCAGTTAGAGTACGGTTCTTTCTCTCAGCAACCCCATTGGATTGTGGTGAGTATGACAGTATCCTCTCATGAATAATACCATGTTCTACACAAAAAATAGAAAAATCACCTGAAAAATATGCTCCACCACGATCAGACCTTAACCGTTTAATTTTCCTCTCGAGTTGATTTTCCACTTCAGCTTTGTAGGTCTTAAAATAATGCAAAGCTTCATCTTTTGACTTTAAGAGATACACATAACAAAATCTAGTAGAATCATCGATAAAAGTAATAAAATATTGTTTGCCTTCCTTAGTCAATATTCCGTTCATCTCACATAAATTGGAATGTATTAAATCTAGTGGTGCCAAGTTCCTCACCTCCGCAGCCTTATGAGGCTTGCGAGGTTGATTAGATTGCACGCACACCTGACACTTAGAACCTTTGACTAAAGCAAACTTAGGGATTAAATTTAAATTTGCTAACCACGACACACAACCAAAATTGATGTGACAAAGTCGTGAATACCAAATATACGACTCGTTTGAAATCACATTGTTCACAGACTTATTACAAACATCATGCAAAGATAAGCGGAACAAGCCTCCACGTCATAGCATTTTCCAACAAATGTCCCATACTTTGATAGTATACATTTATTGGACACGAAAAACACAAGTTTATAGCCATCTCGACATAGCAACGAGCCACTAACAAGATTCTTTTTGATGGAGGGACATGCTGCACGTTCTTCAATAGCACTGTCTTTCCCAAAGTAAACTTCAGAATGACTGTACCAACACCAAAACATGCGCATGTGATCCGTTCCACATTAGCAAGTCTCTAGCCCCTTTGCACTGATAAGAAGAAAACAAAGAAATATCAGCACACACATGAATGTTAGCACCAGTGTCAGCCAACCACTCAGGGGATTGACACACTGAAAGAACAGTAGGTAAAAGATTACCATACCCCGATGTTCCTTCTGCGGTCTCGCTAACAACCATATTTGTTGTTTTCTTCTCTTGAACTGGTTTTTTTCTCTTGCTAGAATTTGCGGTCTGGAGAAGCGCTTGTCCAGTTATCAGTACTCCTGCAAACAAAGCAACCAGCTCCTTTATTTTTCTTTTATTATTATGTGACGCATTGGAGTTGTTCTTTTGTACCATATTGGCACTAGAAGTATCAACTCCTTTTCCACGAGTGTCTTTTGCTCTCACTCTCTCTTCAACATCAAGAAACCCAATAAGCTCAGCCACGCTAAACTCTTGTCTCTTATGTTTTAGAGTGGTAGCAAAATTCGTCCAAGAAGGTGGCAGCTTAGCGATAATACCGGCAGCCACGAACTTGTCAGGCAAGACACATGACAATTGTTCGAGTTCCTTAGCCTGTACCTGTATTTCATGAGCCTATTCAACTACAGGACGGTTCTCAACCATCTTGTAGTCAAACAACTGCTCCATGATGTACAGCTCGCTACCAGCATCAGAAACACCAAACTTCTCATCTAACGCATTCGATAACTCTTTTGCAGATGTGCACGTTAGATAAGAATCAACATACTTGTTGGCAAGAGTGCCAATCATGGCGCCTCGAAACAGGTTATCGGCAACGTCGAACATTATCTCCTCCTCAGGAGTGAACTGTTCGGGTTTCCCCTGTGCGGCGTGATAGCAGTTCATTGCAGTCAACCACAGTATCATCTTACTACACCACCTCTTCTAAAATGTCCCATCAAAAGGTTCACTTGGTTTTAACGCGGCAGCAAAGCCACTAACAGAAAAATGCCTAATATCATGTTTTTGGATTATTAGAGAAATAGGCATTTTCAGTTTTAATTTAGTCCAGAAAATCACAGTGATGTATGTGACGATATGTATGTGCATATGTGTATCACTACTCACATAAGCAGTAAACAACAATAAAATATGCGCAAATACAAAGAACATATTGTACCCTACGGAGGGATCGATGCTCAAGGCATCAGTGGCTCCATTCACACGAGACATCTCGTGTGTATGTTCGATGTAGTCGTACGCAGTCGACGCAGGCAGATGTACGTAGTGCAGTCCCTCAAACGACACCGACGACGAGGAACTTGATCAGCGCTGGATAGGTGGACAAAGCGAGCAGTCGCGAGTACGCTCCCCAAAAACCAGATTGCCCACACACCCGTGCAAGTGTCTCTCTACGGACGGCGATTTCGGAGGCATGCTCTCCCACACTGTCTGTGCTCGCAGAAGGTGGGACGAGGATGGGCCGTACGCAACGCGTCTGAGAATGTTGTGTGTTCTCTCGTACTTTTGTCGTGACCAGAAGTAGCCCGCCTCCTCGTATATATACACACACGCAGAGGGAGGCCAACGGACAATAACGGTCGCCATAAGTGACGTCCATTAATAGCTTCCATCAATGACAGTAGCGGTCGCCATCAGTGACGTCTGTTAATAGCTGCCATCAATGACAGTAGCGGTCGCCATCAGTGACGTCCGTTAATAGCTACCATCAATGACAATAACGATCACCATCAGTGATGTCCGTTACTCTAGGAAAAATGTGCAACTATTAGGAAGGAATATTCGGAGCAAGGTCCAATCTACCACGGCCACGACCTCAGCCCGACCCGACCGGCAGCGCACGCGTATGGCAGTCCTTCATCCTTTTCTTAGTTTCTCAATAGATGCACCAATAGTCCACCTATTTAAGTTAAGTGAATTGTTCCTTGAACTTCTGGTGTGGTACTAAAGTACTAGTACACCGTAGCATTAAAGTGGGCCTCTATTATTGAATATTAATATGGGTCAGGCCCACATTAATTCAACAGGAGGGATCCAAGGCCAGGGGCCTTGAAGGTCTAGGAATGACTAGGAGCGTCCTAGAAGTCCTAGAGTGCCATAAAGTCTCAAGAACCCTAGGGCCATGGAGACCCCAAATCTCATTCGTTCTGGCAGTCGCAAGAGGCTAGAAGAGCCTCAGAGATATGGTGGCCTCGAGATTGGGTCCTGTGGCATCATGGGCCCAAACCTTAGTTCTTTGTAAGGTGTCTTGGCAGCATCCGAGGGTATGGTGTTCATTGGACACTAACAGGGGCCATAGGATAATCATCGGCCTAGTGCGGCATGTAGATGGGCCTAAATTTCTCGCAAACTATGATGGAAATGGGGGTGCCCAAATGTTTCTCAAGTGGTGGATAACTCAATTTGATGGCACAAAACACACACGATTTGACTTCTAATTGACATATCATAACCCCACAATAACACCACCACATGCCCTCTAGTTATCAACTAGCACAACTTGGTTGACCTCATCAAGAAGGCTAATCCCTAAAAGTGAAATCAAGAACATGATGCAACTTAATTGGCAATTAAAGATGAAGCTCACAAGTTGGGGTCTCACAAACCGATGAACAACGACATTGTTCAATGACAGGATTATATCTCAACAAAACCTATCTTTTCCCTAGCAGTGGCTATTGTTTATATTAGCTAAGGGGTGTGCTATCAACCCTAGACGCGTCTGTGATGGACTCACACATGATACATGGCCCAACAGGCCAAATTGGTAATACAACATTGTGGGCAGATTTTATCTGCTAACTTGCGACCCGATTTCACACCGACTTCAAAGTCTAAAAGGTCCCAAACCAACGCCATTGTAAGCATTATATTTTTTATCTTTACAGGAATATGCGGATCATCAAAATTGGAGCCTATTTGTGGCCTTGGCATCAAAATTGGTGCACATTGGTCATGAAGGCCAAGGTGACTGACTCCAAGATGAATTAGGCCCCTAATTTGACTTGGACGCCTCTTTGCCTCCCTCCTTGTGCTTGCTAATTCCCAATGTCTTCGTGATCCTCTCTGAAGTTCCTAAGTACAATATAATCAACAATTTCATTAGGTACCAATGCTATTCTCATAAGTACATGCACTATTGAAAGGGAAATAAGGTCAAACCTTTTCCTAAATGATTTTGGTGGTTGAATTGCCCAACACAAATAATTGGACTAACTAGTTTGCTCTAGATTATAAGTTCTACAGGTGCCAAAGGTTCACAACAAACCAATACAAAGTTAAAAGAAAGGGTTCAAATCAAAGGAGCAAAGAAAACCGAAGGCTGCCCTGGTCTGGCGCACCGGACTGTCCGGTGTGCCACCAGACAGTGTCCGGTGCACCAGGGTGGATCAACTCCAACTTGCTAGCTTAGGGTTTTCGGAGAGCCACTCCGCTATAATTCACCGGACTGTCCGGTGTAGCACCGGACTGTCCGGTGTGCCAGCGGAGTAACGGCTACAACGCCAACGGTCGACTGCAAAAGTGTACAGTGAATAGTGAACAGTGCGGACTGCGTGCGCAGAGTCAGAGCAGGCGCCAGAAGGCGCACCGGACAGTGAACAGTGACTGTCCAGTGCACCACCGGACTGTCCGGTGGCCCCACTTGTCAGAGCTCCAACAGTCGAACCCTAACGGTTGGGTGACGTGGCTGGCGCACCGGACAGTGTCCGGTGGCGCATTAGACTGTCTGGTGCACCCTTCGACAGCAGCCTTCCCCAACGGCCACTTTGGTGGTTGGGGCTATAAATACCCCCCAACCACCACACTTCAAGGCATCCTTGTTTTCAGCCAACACATTCAATACAAGAGCTAGTGCATTCAATACAAGACACAATTAGAGTGAATCAAAATCTCTCCAAGTCCCAATTCCACTCAAAGCAATAGTGACTAGAAGAGAGAGTTTTGCCGTGTTCTTTTGAGCTCTTGCGCTTGGATCGCTTTTCTTCTTCCCCATTTCTTGTTCCCAAGTTCTTTGTAATCAAAGCAAGAGACACCAATTGTGTGGTAGTCCTTGTGGGGACTAAGTGTCCCAATTGATTGAGAAGAGAAGCTCACTCGGTCTAAGTAACCGTTTGAGAGAGGGTAAGGGTTGAAAGAGACCCGGTCTTTGTGACCACCTCAACGGGGAGTAGGTTTGCAAGAACCGAACCTCGGTAAAACAAATCACCGTGTCATTCGCCTTATTCGCTTGTGATTTGTTTTCGCCCTCTCTTTCGGACTCGACTTTATTTCTAACGCTAACCTCGGCTTGTAGTTGTGCTTAAAGTTTATAAATTTCAGATTTTTTCTATTCACCCCCCTCTAGGCGACTTTCAATTGGTATGAGAGCCCGGTACTTCATTAGAGCCTAACCACTCGAAGTGATGTCGGGAGATCACACCAAGAAGGAGATGGTGACCGGCGAGAAGCCCGCCACAAGCCACGGGAAGGCTCCATCAAGACAGTCGGGCAACAAGATGAAGGGATCCCCTTCACACAACAAGTCACATCGGAGCGGCGAGAAGAAAAAGAAAATGAAGAAGGTGGTCTACTACGAGACCGATTCTTCATCACCTTCGACATCCGGCTCCGACGCGCCGTCCATCACTTCTATGCGCCATGAGCGCAAGAAGTTTAGTAAGATCCCCCTACGCTATCCTCGCATTCCTAAACACACTCCTTTACTTTCCGTTCCATTAGGGAAACCACCGGTTTTTTAGGGTGAAGATTATTATATGTGGAGTGCTAGAATGAAAGGTCATCTAACCTCACTCCACAAAAGTATATGAGATGTTGTTGAGTATGGAGCGCAGGTACCACAGGTGGGGGATAAGGACTATGACTCGGATGAGGCCGACCAAATACGACACTTTAACTCCCAAGCAACAACTATACTCCTCGCCTCTTTAAGTCGAGAGGAGTATAACAAAGTGCATGGGTTAGAAACCGCCAAAGATATTTGGGACGTGCTCAAGACCGCGCACGAAGGAGATGAGGTGACAAAGATCACCAAGCTAGAGACGATCGAGGGGGAGCTCGGTCGATTCATGCTCAACCAAGGGGAGGAGCCACAAGCCATGTACAACCGGCTCAAGACCTTGGTGAACCAAGTGTGCAACCTCGGGAGCACAAAATGGGATGACCATGAAATGGTCAAGGTTATTCTTAGATCACTCGTTTTTCTTAGCCCTACTCAAGTTCAATTAATTCGTGGTGATCCTAGATATAAACTAATGTCTCCCGAGGAAGTGATAGGAAAGTTTGTGAGCTTTGAGTTAATTATCAAAGGCTCCAAACAAATCATCGAGCGAGGCGCCACCTCCACACCCGAGGTGCAACCCGTCGCCTTCAAAGCGACGGAGGAGAAGAAGGAAGAGTCTACATCGAGTAGGCTTCCCATCGACGCCTCCAAGCTCGGCAATGAGGAGATGGCTTTAATCATCAAAAGCTTTCGCCAAATCCTCAAGCAAAGGAAGGGGAGAGATTACAAGCCCCGTTCCAAAAAGGTTTGCTACAAGTGTGGTAAGCCTGATCACTTTATAGCAAAATGTCCTATTTCTAGTGATAGTGACAGGGGCGATGACAAGAAGGGAAGAAGGAAGGAGAAGAAGAAGTATTACAAAAAGAAGGGCGGCGATGCCCATGTTTGTCGGAAGTGGGACTCCGACGAGAGCTCCACCGACTCCTCCTCTGACGAGGACACCGCCAACATCGCCGTCGACAAGGGTCTCCTCTTCCCCAACATCGGCCACAAGTGCCTCATGGCAAGGGGCGGCAAAAAGAAGGTAAAATCTAGAGCCTCCACTAAATATGCAACATCTAGTGATGAGGAAAACTCTAGTGATGATGAAGATAATTTGCTTGCCCTTTTTGCCAACCTAAACATGCAACAAAAGGAAAAATTAAATGAATTGATAGGAGCCATTCATGAGAAGGATGAACTCTTGGACAGCCAAGAGGACTTCCTTATTAAAGAAAACAAAAAGCATGTTAAGGTTAAAAATACCTATGCTCAGGAAGTAGAAAAATGTGAAAAATTAACTTGTGAGCTAAGAACTTGCCATGATACTATTTCCAACCTTAGAAATGAAAATGCAAAATTAATTGCTAAGGTTGAGAAGTTAGATGTTTGTGATGATTCAATTGTTAGTCTTAGAAATGATAATACTAGTTTGATTACTAAGATTGACAAGTTGAATGCATCACTCTCTAGCCTTAAAATTGAGAATGAAAAATTAATTGCTAAGTCTAAAGACTTAAATGTTTGCAATGTTTCTATTTCCAATCTTAGATATGAGAATGCTATTTTACATGCTAAGATTGATGAATTAAATACTTGCAAACCCTCTACATCTAGTGTTGATCATGTTACTATTTGTACTAGATGTAGAGACATTAATGTTGATGCTATCCATGATCACCTAGCTTTAATTAAACAACAAAATGATCACATAGCTCAACTTAGTGCTAAAATTAATGAGCATGACTTAGAAAATGAGAAATTTAAATTTGCTAGAAGCATGCTCTATAATGGGAGACGCCCTTGGATTAAGGATGGCATTGGCTTCCAACAGGGAGACAATGTCAAGTTTAAAACCCCTAAAAGATTGTCTAATTTTGTTAAGGGCAAGGCTCCCATGGCTCAGGATAACGAGGGTTACATTTTATACCCTGTTGGTTATCCCGAGCACAAGATTAGGAGAATTCACTCTAGGAAGTCTCACTCTGGCTCTCAACATGCTTTTATGTATAAGACTGAGGCATCTAGCTCTAGGCAATCCACTCATGTTAAATTGCCTAAAAAGAAAACTCCTATTGCATCAAATGAGCCTATTGTTTCATTTAAGACTTTTGATGCTTCATATGTTTTAACTAACAAATCAGGTAAAGTAGTTGCCAAATATGTTGGGGCCAAACACAAGGGCTCAAAGACTTGTGTTTGGGTACCCAAGGTGCTTGTTTCTAATGTCAAAGGACCCAAGACCGTTTGGGTACCTAAGAACAAGGCCCAAACTTGTTTAGTAGGTTTATGCATCCGGGGGCTTAAGTTGGATCATTGATAGCGGGTGCACAAACCACATGACTGGGGAGAAAAGGATGTTCTCCTCCTATGAGAAAACCCATGATCCCCAACGAGCTATTACATTCGGAGATGGAAATCAAGGTTTGGTCAAAGGACTTGGTAAAATTGCTATATCACCTGACCATTCTATTTCCAATGTTTTTCTTGTAGATTATTTAGATTACAACTTGCTTTCTGTTTCTCAATTATGTAAAATGGGTTACAACTGTCTTTTTACGGATATAGATGTTACTGTCTTTAGAAGAAGTGATGATTCAGTAGCATTTAAGGGAGTATTAGAGGGTCAGCTATACTTAGTTGATTTTAATAGAGCTGAACTCGATACTTGCTTAATTGCTAAGACTAATATGGGTTGGCTCTGGCATCGCCGACTAGCCCATGTTGGGATGAAGAATCTTCACAAGCTTCTAAAGGGAGAACACATTTTGGGACTAACAAATGTTCATTTTGAGAAAGACAGAGTTTGTAGCGCATGTCAAGCAGGGAAGCAAGTTGGTGTTCATCATCCACACAAGAACATCATGACGACCGACAGGTCGCTTGAGCTACTCCACATGGATCTATTCGGACCGATCACTTACATAAGCATCGACGGGAGTAAGTATTGTCTTGTAATTGTGGATGATTATTCTCGCTTCACTTGGGTGTTCTTTTTGCAGGAAAAATCACAAACCCAAGAGGCCTTAAAGGGATTCTTGAGATGGACTCAAAATGAGTTCAGCTTAAGGATCAAAAAGATTAGAAGCGATAATGGGACGGAGTTCAAGAATTCACAAATAGAAGGCTTCCTTGAGGATGAGGGCATCAAGCATGAGTTCTCTTCTCCCTACACACCACAAAAAAATGGTGTAGTGGAGAGGAAGAATAGAACTCTACTTGACATGGCGAGGACCATGTTTGATGAGTACAAGACTTTGGACCGGTTTTGGGCAGAAGCAGTCAACACCGCTTGCTACGCCATCAACCGTCTCTACCTTCACCGAATCCTCAAGAAGACATCGTATGAACTCCTCACCGGTAAAAAGCCCAATGTTTTATATTTTAGAGTCTTTGGTAGCAAATGCTTTATTCTTGTTAAAAGAGGTAGAAAATCTAAATTTGCTCCTAAAGTTGTAGAAGGCTTTTTACTTGGTTATGATTCAAACACAAGGGCATATAGAGTCTTTAACAAGTCCACTGGACTAGTTGAAGTTTCTTGTGACATTGTGTTTGATGAGACTAACGGCTCTCAAGTAGACCAAGTTGATCTTGATGAGCTAGATGATGAAGAGGCTCCGTGCGTCGCGCTAAGGAACATGTCCATTGGGGATGTGTGTCCTAAGGAATCCGAAGAGCCTCCACATGCACAAGATCAACCATTATCTTCAAATCAAGCATCTCCACCAACCCAAGATGAGGATCAAGCTCAAGATGGTGAAAATAAAGATCAAGAAGAGCCACCTCAAGAGGAGGACAATGATCATGGGGAAGATGCCAATGATCAAGACAAGGAAGATGATGAGGGTCCAAGACCACCACACCCAAGAGTCCACCAAGCGATACAACGAGATCACCCCGTGAACTCCATCCTTGGTGATATTCATAAGGGGGTAACCACTCGATCTCGTGTCGCTCATTTTTGTGAACATTACTCCTTTGTGTCTTCTATTGAGCCATACAGGGTGGAAGACGCATTAAGGGATTCAGATTGGGTGTTGGCAATGCAAGAGGAACTCAACAACTTCACGAGGAATGAGGTATGGAATCTTGTTCCACGTCCTAATCAAAATGTTGTAGGAACCAAGTGGGTCTTCCACAACAAGCAAGATGAGCATGGTGTGGTGACAAGGAACAAAGCCCGACTTGTGGCCAAGGGATATTCACAAGTCGAAGGTTTGGATTTCGGTGAAACCTATGCACCCGTAGCTAGGCTTGAGTCAATTCGTATATTACTTGCCTATGCTACTTACCATGGCTTTAAGCTTTACCAAATGGACGTGAAAAGTGCCTTCCTCAATGGACCAATCAAGGAGGAGGTCTATGTTGAGCAACCTCTCGGCTTTGAAGATAGTGAGTATCCTAACCATGTTTATAAACTCTCTAAGGCGCTTTATGGGCTCAAGCAAGCCCCAAGAGCATGGTATGAATGCCTAAGAGATTTTCTTATTGCTAATGGCTTCAAAGTCGGAAAAGCCGATCCTACTCTCTTTACTAAAACAATTGCAAATGATTTGTTTGTATGCCAAATTTATGTTGATGATATCATATTTGGGTCTACTAACAAATCTACTTGTGAAGAGTTTAGTAGGATCATGGTTCAAAAATTCGAGATGTCTATGATGGGGGAGTTGAAGTATTTCCTAGGATTTCAAGTCAAGCAACTCCAAGAGGGCACCTTCATCAGCCAAACGAAGTACATTCAAGACATACTCACCAAGTTTGGGATGAAGGATGATAAGCCCATCAAGACACCCATGGGCACCAATGGGCATCTCGACCTCGACACGGGAGGTAAATCCATAGATCAAAAGGTATACCGGTCGATGATAGGATCTTTACTCTATTTATGTGCATCTCGACCAGATATTATGTTTTCAGTATGCATGTGTGCAAGATTCCAAGCCGATCCTAAGGAAGTTCACCTTAGGGCCGTAAAACGAATCTTGAGATATTTAGTTCATACTCCTAAGTTTGGCCTTTGGTACCCCAAGGGATCCACTTTTGATTTAATGGGTTACTCAGATGCTGATTGGACAGGGTGTAAAATTGATAGAAAGAGCACATCAGGGACTTGTCAGTTCTTAGGAAGATCCTTGGTGTCTTGAGCTTTAAAGAAACAAAATTCAGTAGCCCTTTCTACCGCTGAAGCCGAGTACATTGCCGCAGGTCATTGTTGTGCGCAATTGCATTGGATGAGGAAAACTCTTAGGGACTATGGTTACAAATTAACCAAAGTCCCTCTCCTATGTGATAATGAGAGTGCAATCCGCATGACGGATAATCCCGTTGAGCACAGCCGCACTAAGCACATAGCCATTCGGTATCACTTTTTGAGGGATCATCAACAACGTGGGGATATCGAGATTGCATATGTTAGCACCAAAGAACAACTAGCCGATATCTTTACCAAGCCATTAGATGAGAAAACTTTTACCAAACTTAGGCATGAGCTAAACATTCTTGATTCTAGGAATTTTGATTGATACTTTGCACACATAGCTCATTTATATACCTTTGATCATCTCTTTCATTTGCTATGACTAATGTATTGTCAAGTGTATCTTATACCAAGTCATAGATTGAAAGGGAAATGGAGTCTTCGGCGAAGACAAGGCTTCCACTCCACTCCATCGTATTATTTATCCTTCGCCGACACTCCGCATCGCTCTCCAATTTGGTATCATCTTCACTCATATATTGTTTGCCAAAGGGGGAGAGAAAGTAAAAGGGCTTATATTTCACTCACAAAGTATCCGTTTTTGGCGATTCATGCCAAAGGGGGAGAAAGTATTAGCCCAAAGCAAAAGGACCGCACCACCACCAATTTCAAAAATGTAGTCTTTCAATTTGTATTAAAGAAGTTTTTTTAATTGGTAACTTATTTTTCATATAATTTCAAATTGGTTTGACCTCCTTCAAAATTAATATCTAAAACTCTCTTGAACACTAAGAGGAGAATTTCATTTAGGGGGAGTTTTGTTTAGTCAAAGGAAAAGCATTTGAAACAGGGGGAGAAAATTTCAAATCTTGAAAATGCTTCTCGAAATCTTATTCATATATCCTTGACTATTTGCAAAAGAACTTTGAAAAGAATTTCCAAAAACATTTGCAAAAACAAAACAAGTGGTGCAAGCGTCGTCCAAAATATTAAATATGAAGAAAGCAATCCATGCATATCTTATGAAAATGTAAATTGGTTTAATTTCAAGCAACCTTTGCACTTACCTTATGCAAACTAGTTCAATTCTGCACTTGTACATTTGCTTTGGTTTGTGTTGGCATCAATCACCAAAAAGGGGGAGATTGAAAGGGAAATAGGGTCAAACCTTTTCCTAAATGATTTTGGTGGTTGAATTGCCCAACACAAATAATTGGACTAACTAGTTTGCTCTAGATTATAAGTTCTACAGGTGCCAAAGGTTCACAACAAACCAATACAAAGTTAAAAGAAAGGGTTCAAATCAAAGGAGCAAAGAAAACCGAAGGCTGCCCTAGTCTGGCGCACCGGACTGTCCGGTGCACCAGGGTGGATCAACTCCAACTTGCTAGCTTCGGGTTTTCGGAGAGCCACTCCGCTATAACTCATCGGACTGTCCGGTGTAGCACCGGACTGTCCGGTGTGCCAGCGGAGTAACGGCTACAACGCCAACGGTCGACTGCAAAAGTGTACAGTGAATAGTGAACAGTGCGGACTGCGCGTGCAGAGTCAGAGCAGGCGCCAGAAGGCGCACCGGACAGTGAACAATGACTGTTCGGTGCACCACCGGACTGTCCGGTGGCCCCACTTGTCAGAGCTCCAACGGTCGAACCCTAACGGTTGGTTGACGTGGCTGGCGCACCGGACTGTCTGGTGCGCCCTTCGACAGCAGCCTTCCCCAACGACCACTTTGGTGGTTGGGGCTATAAATACCCCCCGACCACCACACTTCAAGGCATCCAAGTTTTCAGCCAACACATTCAATACAAGAGCTAGTGCATTCAATGCAAGACACAATTAGAGTGAATCAAAATCTCTCCAAGTCCCAATTCCACTCAAAGCAATAGTGACTAGAAGAGAGAGTTTTGTCGTGTTCTTTTGAGCTCTTGCGCTTGGATCGCTTTTCTTTTTCCCCATTTCTTGTTCCCAAGTTATTTGTAATCAAAGCAAGAGACACCAATTGTGTGGTGGTCCTTGTGGGGACTAAGTGTCCCAATTGATTGAGAAGAGAAGCTCACTCGGTCTAAGTGACCGTTTGAGAGAGGGTAAGGGTTGAAAGAGACCCTGTCTTTGTGACCACCTCAACGGGGAGTAGGTTTGCAAGAATCGAACCTCGGTAAAACAAATCACCGTGTCATTCGCTTTATTCGCTTGTGATTTGTTTTCACCCTCTCTTTCGGACTCGACTTTATTTCTAACGCTAACCCTGGCTTGTAGTTGTGCTTAAAGTTTATAAATTTAAGATTTGCCTATTCACCCCCCTCTAGGCAACTTTCAACTATAACTTAGGAATGAGCTCACCTGTTGATTCAATTGTCGTGCTCATGCTCTTGTAATTGGACGAGCTGGATGAGTCTCGAACATATGCATAGGAGTGATGTCCTCATCGTCCTCCTCCTCTTGAAGTGGAGTTGTCCTCGACTCAAGCTTACCTTGACCTGCCAGGTCACAATCCAGAAGAAAAAGGAAATTACTGAAGCCAAGGCGCGACAAAATCAACCGAAGCAAGTCCTCCATACTGCTTCGTGCTATTCTCCATACATCCCAGAATACGTAGGCAATCAACAGTCTACGACTTCTGCAGCTTCAGTAAGTCACCCCCAAGCTTCCTGGGCCCAGTTGCCGCCACCCCCACCAATGGCACCTACCCCAAGCCATAATCAGTAGCCAGAAGGGCACCTTCGTCCCCCAACAACAACGTGATCTTCGGGAGCAGTCTGAGGCTCGCACAGTTAACAACACTATGCCTGAGTCCAGGCATATCTACTGAAGATAACACATCGTTTTAGTCAAAAGAAAGTCTTGATATGCCTAATTTCTACTATTGTTTTCATATTTCTGTTGCAAAAAACAATATAGTAAGGTTTAACCTTCAATTTGATGTAATAGATCTGTCGTTACACCGTCGAGGGTGACAAAACTAAGTTCCGAAGCTCCAAAGGCGTTCCTAAGGGAGCGCAGAGTAAGTACCGAAGCTCCAAAGACGTTCCTAAGGGAGCGCAGAGTAAGTTTCGAATCTCAAAAGTCGTTTCTAAGGGAATGCAGAGCCAAAATACCACCTAAGTAAAAGGTGAAGAAGCTACAAAGTCGTTCCTAAGGGGATGCAGAGCTTGAATGCCACCTAAATAAAAGGTGAAGAAGCTCAAAAGTCGTTCCTAAGGGGATGTAGAGCTTAGCTCCAAAGTCGTTCATAAGGGGATGAAGAGCTGAAATACCACCTAAATAAAAGGTGAAGAGACTCCAAAGTCGTTCCTAAGGGGATGCAGAGTCTGGGTGTGTATTCGCCTGGGTTTTTTATCTTCAGCATAAACATCATTTTGCATCATACCATCATAACATATCGCATAACATCGCATCATATATCATCTTGCATCAACAAAAGGCTGTGGAGAAGAAGGGAAATTGCTCCTTCAAAAATACTTGTCGAATTGCAAAAGAATGTAATATGCCACAACATATATCTTTGACAGATATAATTTATTATACGAAGCTAACCTTCGTCAACATTGGCATAAGGAAAATTCTCTTTGCGAAGCATGAAAAGAAGTGAAGGTGTTTTTTGCCAAAGGCTCAAAAATGGTACGCACACAGATTTCATGCATCACAAAGAAATATATTACATTAGTATACATACAAATATTTGATGTTTGTTCCGTATATATGACGATGACCATACACAAGCATTACATTTCCTAGCACACAAGAATTTAATCTTCCTTCAGTATTTTTTCAGCGGCTTCATGTAATAGTCTGTCGACGACTTCGTCAACGACTTTGTTAGCGACATTACATCCAAAGCTTCTTTCATGACCGGGTCAGCTTCGGGGTTGTATGGCTCCGGTGGTGGAGAAAGGCCGGCTGTAATAAAGTATATGATGGTAAATTTCGAAGCTAGAAACGAACAACGAAGCAAAAAGTTTTAAATAAAAATACCTATAATCATGACGCGTTCAGCAGATTCTTCAGCTTGCTTAACTTCTTCTCGGGCGTCGTGAGATTCTTTCTCGTTCTTTTTAATGGCTTCATCAGTCATCTCACGACCACCCTTCATCCACACATCGAAGTAGAATTTACCGCCCAATGTAGAGGCCTCAGTCGAAGGGTCTCTAGTGTCATCAACTGAGAGAATGGATTCTACCTGGGCTACGACCTTAACATGTTCACACCGGCTTTTTCTAAAATTGCCGCGGCCCCTCGGGCACCGGCAAAAGCACAAAAATCCCCACAATCGCTAAGTATCTCATCAAAAGCTTCAGCCTCTTCGCCTATCCACTGGACAACACCTTCGGGATCACCACGAATAAATTTCTGCTCCGAAGAATAAGCTCCCACGTTTGCAAAGCTATCTTTCAGTTTCTTCGTGCATTTCATGGATACTTCGTAGCATTTTTCCTTGGAATCCCGAAGTTCTTCAATGTTCTTCTGCACTCTGACTCTTTCCATTTCACTTATTTCTTGCTTAGCCTTCGCAAGTTCAAAATTTTCATTCATTTCGGCAAGCTTTTTTTTAAAATCTTCAACCTCGGCTTTGTAAGCTTTGGCTTGTGCGTTAAGCTTGGCTTCGCTGGTTTTCAGCCTATCCACTAAGGAGAGCAGTATTTTGTCTTTTTCAAAAGCAGAATATTCCTGGAGCAGCTTTTTTCCTTTGGCGAGCAAATCACGGAGAGAAACGAAATCGAGGCTATTTTCCTTGCTGAGCAAACCACCAGGAGATGTTGGCCCTATTAGGTTTAGTTTTTTTCTGATCAGCTTTTTTGACAATCTAGCTATGAGGAGAATGTAGCTATGGGAAGAATCTAAGTATTGTGAGGATTACGTGCGAAAAAAGATAAAGATGTTCATAAGGCTCAGGGTCTTGAAAGTGCAACGATTTGATAAATTCTCTGTTCACGTTAACTTTAAATGATTTTTATCGAATCGATTCTTATAAAACAGTGCTGAAAATCTGAGTATTTGACTGTCCGTAGTAGATTCTAGTTGACACAAGTTAAAAAAAAGCTGAAACAAAAGAGCCGTTGTGTCTTCGCATGGGCTCATGGCCCCGTTCTTTTTCGTCCTTTGGTGATTTGGTGGCACCGACAGAGCAGACCTCCATATGTATTCCTTCTGCGATTAGCTCATTTAGAATACAAATTTCTTGGTCGAGCAAACCAGCACTCTGCCCAATTCTTGGTCCTTTTCTATGCCCCTTCTGCGATTAACTCTGATGGTTGTATAGATGCGTCATGTTTATACATCTCATAATCTTTATTTATAATTGTCATTTTAAGATATAATAAATGGTTGTATGAATGTATGATGTTAGAAAATTATCTAGTTGCACTCATCAACTAAACACATAGAGTCGTCACATTCTATTTCAATATAGAACCAAACATAGAATTAAACCACTCCATTTTACTCTACTCTAAAATCAAACAAAAATAGAATGACTTTATTCTAACTGACAAACACAGAACAAAAATGTTGTCAAAGATTTTGCATTTTAGCCGTATAAACAAAATGTTGTCAAAGATTTTGCAAGTTGCTGCGCTGCTAAAGAACAGACATTTTTTTTTTACTTCTGGGTAATTCCTCCGAGAAATTGACGAACCACTTCGGTTTCATCGCAGAATTTAGGATCTTTTTGACCATTTCATCGCGCATTTCGACGCCGTGCCCATGTGTTCCGTGCACCTACAACCCAAACCAGTCAAGACGGGCCACGTCGTATTCCGCCGCCCAGCAGTGCGAACGATAGTCCACCTCCACCAGTACTACCACCAACCAAAACCTCCACTCTTCCTCCCACCAAGGCACCAACCCGACGCAAAGCCGCCGGCTTTCCCCGATGGCGACGGCGATGTCAGTTTCGGCGGTGTCCCCGCCCGCCGCGGCGGTCACGCGGCCGCGGACGATGGTCTGCGTGCCGGCGACGGCGCGGGCGCCGCGGGAGATGGCGGCGGAGCTGGCCGCCGCCGCCGCGCTCGGCGCTGACGTGGCGGAGCTTCGCCTCGACTGCCTCGCCGGGTTCGCGCCGCGCAGGGACCTGCCCGTCATCCTCGCCAAGCCCCGCCCGCTCCCCGCCCTCGTCACCTACAGGTGAGTTCGTTTCGTCAGCGCCTGGTTTCCCTGCCACAGGGTTGGTGGGCGTGCGGGGGATTAGGTTCTTCCTTCTCGGAGACACCTTTTTGGCGCATTCCGGTTCCAGATTCGATAGGCAATTCCAGAGGTTTAGTTTAGATGTTTAGCATAATTCAGTGGAGCAAAATGGGGGCTAGTTTTGGTATCAACATTTAAACTGTTAGTGTTACTAAGCTAAGTGACTGTTGCTTGATTTTTGTTGCACAGGCCCAAGTGGGAAGGAGGCGAATACGAAGGCGATGACGAATCACGGTTTGAGGCTCTGCTATTGGCAATGGAGCTGGGAGCTGAATATGTGGATGTCGAGCTTAAGGTTGGGTCCTTCCCTATTTTTCACTTCATCAAGTCAATATTTTATTGCACTGCTGTTCTTTGTGGCTTATTGTCTAAGCCTCTAAGGATAAACCCAAGGCTATAGGCTCTCACTTGAGTAGGGTCGAAGGAAAAGATAAACCGAGACAAGACCTTCTTCGTGGCTCAGTGTCGATGAATATAATCTTGTAATCTGGATGTAGTGCAATACTAGTTCATTAAGTATGTGAGAATTTGATATTCTTGCAACTTTCAACAGTAAGGGCGTCTCCAATGATCTAGCTCAGGGAATCAATTTTTTAATCACTGAATAGTGCATAGTGCAGAAAAGCAAGAGACTAGCACGGACTCAAGACATAATCTTGCACATTTCACGATGTATCCATTTCTCACAGCGTGATTTTGAAGGTTGCTTGCTGTGGTCTCTTTGCCCTCCATATTTATCAGCTTAGAAATTAGATCTAGTGCTAGCTCATACTGTTGGAGACACCCTAAGTGACACTGCCACTGATTTGGATCCTTGTCAGAGCCGATCAATTGTGAAGCTTGATTAGTTATCATGTATCATTTACAATAATATTCTTCTCATAACCATGATAACTACTTGAAAAAAAGTAATGATATAAAATATGTACTACAATATTAGTAAAAGAAGCTCGCTATTTATGTACTGGTAGTGTCAATTAGCCCTGTCCTTTAAATTAGTGAGGGTGAGTCTGGAGTTGATCACTGAATTGTATTGTGCAGGTGGCTGACAAATTTATGAAACTTATTTCTGGGAGGAAACCTGATAACTGTAAACTTATAGTTTCATCCCACAACTATGAGACCACTCCATCGTCCGAGGAACTTGCAAATTTGGTGGCTCAGATTCAAGCAACGGGGGCTGATATCGTGAAAATAGCTACAACCGCTACTGAAATTGTTGATGTGGCAAAAATGTTTCAAATACTTGTTCACTGCCAGGTGATTTAGCACGTTACTATTCTTTATCGCTCCATCACATGTGATTTGTTGCCGATAATTTGGTGTCATATTATATTGTTTGTTGTCGACAAATACATACTATTCATAACCTCCTAGAATTCTGCTACTTTGAGAAAAAAGGTTGTTAAGTAACATTTTTATCAAGTGAGTTGTACTATAAAAAACTCGTCCGGGGAGAGAAAGACCGCTCTCCCGGTATTATATTAAGAAGAGACCGAAACATGGTCCTGGCTGAGAAAATCCCTGAACCCTGGCTCATCACTAGCGGGCTGTCACTGCCCACTCTGCGACGATCCAGCCGGAGGGAGGCGCGCAAGACGTAACCCGGGAGCGGGCGGCGTACAACGAGGGAATTTTTTTAACCAAGCCAGAAATTTGCCCCCGACTGGGATCGAATCTAGGACCTGAAAGTGCTACTCAGAAGCCTTAACCATTATGCTAGAGGTCCTTTCGCAAGTAAGTTGTACTATGATAAAGATATTGTTACTGCTGGCCATTAAACTTGAATTTTCAATGGGAAAATAGACTGAAATTACACACTTCGTATCTAACTTAGCCAAAATTTCAATTTTTATGCTGTGGTGCAAAGATCTGATTTATCACCTCAAAAAATGAAAGGTCATTTCCTTGATGCTTTGTTTCTACAGTAATATCTGTTAAAAGTAATTGCATATTTTGATCACATAATCTTTAGCACAACAGCACAAGATGATTGGTGACCTTCTTAATTAGGAACACACTTATGATGCACAAATATCGGTTTAGAGCTTTCTCTTGAAAAAGTTTTGTGCTGTGTGTTGATTTACACGCTTCATTTCTATGTTGCCTTTACATAACTCATAGCTCATGTTATCTTGTATCTGAATAATGAATTAGGAAAAGCAGGTGCCAATCATTGGGCTGGTGATGAACGACAGAGGTTTTATTTCTCGGGTTCTTTGCCCAAAATATGGTGGATTCCTTACTTTTGGGTCACTCAAGAAAGGAAAAGAGTCTGCACCTGCACAGCCAACTGCTGCAGACTTGATAAATCTGTACAATATTAGGCAGATAGGGCCAGACACTAAGGTCTTTGGTATAATTGGTAAACCAGTTGGCCATAGCAAAAGCCCAATTTTGCATAATGAAGCTTTCAGATCTGTGGGTTTCAACGCTGTGTATGTGCCATTTTTGGTGGATGACTTGGCTAAATTTCTTGATACATACTCTTCACCAGACTTTGCTGGCTTCAGGTAGTTAATTTTTTGGAGAGCCAAATCGTATGTTGGAATGATGTTTGTTTTAGCCAAATCATATGCCTCATATCTGATCAGACCTTTTTTTTTCTTTCCATCCAATAAACTGGCCCACAGTTGCACAATTCCACACAAAGAAGCTGCTGTTAGGTGCTGTGACGAGGTCGATCCCGTTGCCAGGGTAATTTTCTTTAGCTTGTCACATATAGAATTGTTGAACCTTTTGACACACCTAGGGTAACATTCGAAAGCATGATGCTTTATCCAGGACATTGGAGCTGTTAACACAATTGTTAGAAGACCTGATGGAAAGCTTGTTGGCTATAATACTGACTATGTTGGTGCTATATCTGCTATTGAGGATGGAATAAAAGGTTTGTATATGCACTAGTATTGGTAAATTATTGCTGATCGATATTAAGTTCTAATTGGCTCATATGCAGCATCAGAATCAGAACCAACAGATCCAGACAAATCACCACTGGCTGGAAGGCTTTTTGTTGTTATAGGGGCTGGTGGTGCGGGAAAAGCACTAGCATATGGGGCAAAAGAGAAAGGAGCAAGAGTTGTAATTGCAAACCGTACCTTTGGTATATGATTCTTCCGGACACTTCTGCTTCATCAGTTTTATGATAATTTTCCACACACACTGATTATTGTGTTGTGAAAATGTGATTGATAAACATGTATATGCTGAGAAATGAATCAACTCTTCCACTTTCCAGCACGAGCACAAGAACTTGCCAACTTAATTGGTGGGCCTGCATTGACTCTTGCGGATTTGGAAAACTACCATCCAGAGGAAGGGATGATTCTTGCAAATACAACAGCCATTGGAATGCATCCAAATGTGAATGAAACTCCTCTATCTAAGGTCTTAATCTCGCTTTCCTGGTTTTCTGCCATTTGTAATCGAGATATTATGTCATTTCTGCTATTTTCTAATGGCTAAATATAATCTTGCAGCAAGCACTCAGATCTTATGCTGTTGTGTTTGATGCGGTCTACACACCAAAAGAGACCAGACTTCTCCGAGAAGCTGCAGAATGTGGAGCCACAGTTGTTAGTGGTCTGGAGATGTTTATACGCCAAGCTATGGGCCAGTTTGAGCATTTCACGGGCATGCCAGGTACTTTGATTGGCCTTTTCATATTTCATTTCATTATTAAGCGATAGTCATAAGTACATCTTACACCATTTCTCACGTGGCTCGCCGTACAGCTCCAGATAGCTTGATGCGTGATATTGTTCTGACAAAGACATAGTGAGGTTTGTCCAAAGAGCAAGCTTCCCTTCCATCGTAATTTCTGCGCAATTGATTCCAGTTGTGTCCCCTCCTCGTCCTTCCCGCATCTTCCTCAACCTGTAGAATCCACATTTTTTTTTATCTCAGGTGTGGACATAGGTTTCATCTTATAACATGTTTCTTATTACCTACCAAGATTCAGTTTCATTCTCTTTGAAGTATTTGAATGTTGTTTATTCAGCAAACAATACACCATTTCAACAATGTTTAAGAGTTCTTACTCCTCTCATCAAGGCTGCAAGGATTGTTAGATCTTTGATTTGTGCAAACAGTGTGTGACGCAGTCAGTTTTACGTGGCCAAAGTATGCGCATCCACTGACTAATCATAATGAATGGCAGCTACTTCTACTTAATAGTTCTTCCCTTACTTTCAGTGGACGATTACAAATTCCGAGCAATTGCAAGTTCATTGGACAATCCTAACACCATGAAGCCTCGTCTGTGAGAGATTCATCCATGCCCACAAACTTCCTTGTTTTTCCTTTTTAGATTCGGATTCAGTGATCAGTTTGCCTCTCAGCCATTGTAAATTAATTTGATGTTCCGAGCTGAAACATTTTGGTGTGCCTTATTTGTATCAGCATGAACAGCAGTCATCGTGGGTTTGAATCAGTCTCTTAGCATTTGCGTTCCAAGACTTGTCTCGATTTGTCCCTTTTCTAGGTATCACTAAGGACTTATTTAGTTGTGTCTGGATCAAAACGATCAAAACGCGGATTGAATTTCCTTCTATTTAATTTTGATTTAGACCCCGTTCGGCAAGCTAAGATTCAAGTCAGACGGGTAACCAAACCAGCCCATAATTGAATGTACACTCGTTCCTGGTCTCCATGATGTTTCTAGACCAAGAATCACCACCAAGAACAAATCCGGATGGTAGGCTACCTGGACTAATTCCAGGCCAAAGACAGGGAAGAAAGTCAAAATCAGCCTGTTTGTATCTGGCTCCTGTCAGGTTGGACTGATAGGGAAGAAAGTCAAAATCAGCCTGTTTGTATCGGGCTCCTGTCAGGTTGGACTGGATTTTAAACTGGACCAATTTATTCCACCTGAAATAAGGACAAAAATGGATCAATCTGGTGGCCAAAACGAACGAGCTCTTAGAGGCTGTTTGGTTTGCTGCTTAACTTGACACATTATGCATAACTTTTTCTGTTCAAAGTTAGTTCTTCAATTCGGATGACTAAGATTAAGCAAAGTGTGATACATAGTTAGTCACGAACTAAGGCCCTGTTTCAATCTCGCGAGATAAACTTTAGCAGCTATTTTTTAGCTACTTTTAGTCATTTGTAATCTAAACAGGAGAGCTAATGGTGGTAATTGAAGCTAAACTTTAGCACTTCAATTCATATAGCTAAAGTTTAGCAGGAAGCTAAACTTTATCCCATGAGATTGAAACGGGGCCTAAATATGACCTTAATCCCTTTCAATCTAGATGCAACCGAATAAGCCTAACGTGGAAGCCTCCGCTCCTAGGTCTACTATTTTTTCTGTTCATATCAGCATAAAATTTGCGTTCCCTTAGGCCTCCGCTCCAAGGAACGGCTCTTCTTAAAGCAACGTATCTTGCCCGCCGTTCGAGACTGAGAAACGTGCTGTTGTTCCGTTGTATGGATGGCTGAGTACGTGTTTAGTTGTCTTTTTGAGTAGAAAACATTAATTAATATAACAGACTTTAGATACACTCCTTTATATTGATCAGTGTCTTAGATGTGTTTTATGTTTAGAGAACTGTGTTATGATATCTATATTGTACATGCCGTTATAGTGCACATCAAAGAACAACGAGAAAGCTTTGCATGGGATTTTGTGCCAGTAAGAAATATGCAGGTAAGCATAATGTTCCGTATAAGATTCGATTTGCATGTGTCTTGGGACGTTGTGCTTCTCGCATTTAGGCTATGTTTGATACTCTAGTATTTATCTCAATACATATTGATTTAAGGGGATTGAGGTGTAAATTAAACGCACCCAAACAAGCCCTTAGGTGTTGTTTGGTTCATATATTTGTATGTGGTGGGTATCTGATAACGGTAAATCATGTTTGTTTAAGTCCAACGTAATTAGATACCACACTAGGAAGTGATACCAGCTTATTCAAACTTATTACCGCTAGTATTAGTATTCGAGTGTGAATCATTATCATTGTCATTTACGTTACTGTCGGTGCCCTGAATCAGGGGTACCCTCTTCTACAGTATGAAGGCGATGCACCCGTACTACGCCTCCAGGTCGCACGGAGAGTGGCACCTAACCCCACCACGTGGACAGGCCTAAGGGTGCCACGTGGCGAGGAAGGATAATACATCCCAGGAAGCACCGTCGGGTTCGGACCTCCGTAGAGGAACACCGGACACCTGTACGTACAGGTCCGGAGCTCTGAAGAAGGCATGTCGGGCCCCCCAGGTGGGTCCCAGGTCCCCCGAGTGAGGTCCGGGCCTTAGCAAGGTCCCGGGACGGAGAGGACCCCAGCACAGGCAAGGGTCCGGTGCCAACACGTGTCGAGGCCTGGCCCTACGCTCCCCGCTCAGGTGGAGACCCGCCGCAGCCGCGTGGCTTGTGGCTCATGACATAAGCCAACAGGCCGAGCCTGACATAAGGCTCGTACGACTGTGCAGTCTTTGTATTTATTGCGGAGAGGACGCGCCGCCTGCCACCACGCTAATGGGTGACGCACCCTCTCAGCATTTAATGTGTCCTGTCCAATCCACCGACAGACGGCGTCAGGGTCACCCAGCAGACGGCACGCCTGACCAGTCTGTTGGTGAACAGTGCGCCCGTGCCGAGCGGCGCACAGTACTCATCATCACTTCTACAAGAAGCTTCCCCTGCACGCCGAGGATACGGAGATCTCGGGCGTCAGGGCACAAGAAGATTGCCCCAGCAACAAACATTTGTGGCTCCAAGCGCTATATTCTTTATGTCCCTGGGCCCACCTGTCGGGGCACAGTACCTTTGTGCATGCCCCCTTCAGCTATAAAAGGGGAGGCATGCGACGTTACACACAAGCTCAATCTTTCAGGCTCACTCAGACACTCACAAGTTCATACAAGCTCTCAAGCAATACATCTCACAGTGGAGTAGGGTGTTACGCTCCGGCGGCCCGAACCACTCTAAATCCTTGTGTGTTCTTGTGTTCTTCCCACTTTTCGAACTAACAAGCAAAACGCTTAGGCCCCTCCTCATCTTAGGATTTAGGGCGGGTGCACTCCGCCACCCGGCCGGAGATTTGCTCTCTGACATTTGGCGCGCCAGGTAGGGGACTAGGCTTTAGGTTTTTGCTTGTCTCCTTGCTCAAGCATGATGGTGCAAATTATTGAGCACCGCACCGAGACTTCGGTGGATTTCGCGGCGGAGGAAGAGGATGCTTCCTCCACGCCACAAGTTCTCAACTGCCTCGTGCCAGGGACTGCTGTTGTGCACGCCGCTCGGCAGCACACGGCTGCGCAGACATCCTGGACTCCATCAAGGGCAACTCCGGGAGCATTGTCAGCAGCCAGGGAGTTGTTGCGACACCCTCCAAGCTCCATGGCCTCACCAGGGGCCATGAAGCAATGGCGGGACGACGTCGACCGACTACTCGGTATGGCACATTCTACCGCGTATAGGTCGAAGACGCGGTCATCCCGCGTCAACACGAGGCGTCAGCATCTGTGCGCTCGCCTTCAGTAAGGGGTGCATAGACCAACGACCTCTGGGCAGAACTCAACCGCAGGCGTGCGGGAGAGGATGCCCGGGTCTCTTTGGAAAGGGCGCGTGAGCGCCGCCAAAACATAGATGGTCGCAACCTCGACCAATACTTCGCTGCAGTTGCAAACGGGTGTCCCCTTGGCCGGTGTGGGTTGCGCCGCCCTCGCGGATCATCTCCGCGCGACGTCATGGCCGCCCAAGTTCCGGCCGCACCTGCCGGAAAAGTACGACGGAACATCGAACCCGTCGGAGTTCCTGCAGGTGTACGTCACCGCCATCACGGCAGCAGGTGGAAACACCGCTGTGATGGCGACATATTTCCATGTGGCCTTGTCTGGACCAGCCCGGACCTGGCTCATGAACCTCACCCCGGGGTCAGTCTACTCCTGGGAGGATGTAACACCCTGAATTTGGGGGTATAAAATTTCTTTGCTCATATTCACAAATTCAGGTGTTACTTCCTTTTCTCATCCTTCCTCATTCTTTTCTTTCTCATTTCTATAGGAGCTAAGTGCTTATTTTATTTGTAATTATAGTTTATTATGTTAAACCCTAAGGGAGTATGAATTGTTGCATCATGTTGAACCCTAGATTTCACTTTTGCTTGGTGCATAATTCTTGGAAGGTTTGGTTTGAATTTGTGGCTTGTTTGAATTTGAATCAAATAGGGAAAGTAAAAAAGAAAAGGGAAAAACAATTCAGAATAAAAGAAAAAGGCAAAGCAGCCCACGTCCCCGCCCCCCCTCGGCCTTTCGGCCCAGTCGGCCCACCTCGCGCGCGCGCCTCTCCCCCCTCCTCTCTCTGCGCAGCGGGCCCGGCCTGTCGGCGCTCCCGCTTCCCTCGCGCCCGCACCCGCTTTCTTCTCTCTCTCTGCGCCGCGGGCCCGGCTTGTCAGCTTCTCCGTCTTCGCGTAACCGCCGCCGTGCGTGCCGCGGTCTCCGCGCCCACGTCGCGCGTGGGGCTCGCCCCACCTCGCCCTCGGCCACTTGAGCCCCGAGCCTTGCTCGCCATCTCCCCCTCCCTCATTTGCGCACCAACCGGCCCCCCTCTTCCACCTCTCCCTCACTGTGCGCACGCCAGAGCGCCGCCGCCGTAAACCCCGCCGTTCCGAGCTCGGTTCCCGGCCGCTGTTGGAGCTCCGCCGTGTCCATTGCCACGGTGAGCTTCGCCCCGACGTCCGCAACCCGGAACGCGCACCAATTTCCCCTTCCCCTCCCTATTTCTCTCTGCCCGCGCTCACCCGCCGTCCGCCGTGCAGCCGCCACCGTCGACCCGGGCCACCGTCGCGTCTCCGTCGCCGCCGAGGAGTCCCCGGAGCCCGCCTTGAGGTAAAGAACCTCTCCCGCCCCTATTGGCCTTTATTTTGCTCTCTGCTGCGTTTGATTGCTCGTCGGAGTTGCTTACCGCCGCCGCCGAGCCACTCCGCCGTGAGCCACCCCCCTCCGGTGCCCCTGCCCCGACCCAGACCCCACCAATGGATTCCCCGTGCCCTCCCTAACCTCCCCGGCCACTCGGATCGCCCCAAGGACCCGCAGGGCCCCCGCGCCCCTCGTCTCCGGCGAGCTCCTCCGCCGCGGGGACGAGCGCCGCCGCCCCAGCTAGCCGAAGGAGACGGGAGCCAGCCACCCCATCCCCGCCGTCTATATTAGATCGGACGGCACGGATTCAAATAACCCGAACCCAACCTCAACCGTCCGCCCAAGATCCAACGGCCCAGAGCCGTTTCCCCCGCGCCCCGCCTCCCTGCCAACTGGGCCCCGCCTGCCAGTCGCCCGCGCCCGCGCTGCCCGCCCGGCCCCGCCTGTCAGCCGCTCACGCCGCCGCGCGCCCGCGCGCCCGCCGCGGGATCTAATCCTGGCCGTCGATCTGAGGTCCAACGGCTGTAGGCGCCCGATACCCCTTCGCCCGCGCATTTTCTTAAAGAACCCCCCTGTTTTCTGGAAATTGCGCCCGCCGTCCCTGGTTTCTCGCAGTTAGGTCCTCGGACCTTTTATTTAATTCAAAATAGGTCCTTAGGGTATAATTTTAACCCCTAAACTTGTAAAATTCATAACTTTGTCATATGAACTCCAAATTAGGTGCTTCAAATTGCAAAATGTTCATAATATTATTATCTATCTGTTTATGCAATGTTTCCCTGCTGTTTCCATGTCCCAATTAATGGTTAATCATTTGGATAAAGTTAATGTTATGGGAACCCTATTTGAGATAAATAAAAGATAGTAGACTTTAATAAAAGTTGGAGCACTTAAGTTTATGGACTCAAACACTTAAGTTTAGGAACTTAAACCGGATAATTATTTAATTCCATCACTGGCTTAAACTTTATTAGTGGATAATGAATCACTTTGTATAGTCCTCTACCCCAGACCTAGGGAACACCAGAGTGCCTATCCCTTTTCAACTATGAACTTGTGATCTCTCTGCTGCATATGTTTGGCATGTTGCTTTTTGTTTGTTATCTTCCCAAGTGCATAGTGTGAATGATTGCTTTACATAGACAACGAGCAGTCTGTGTTTCCCGAGGAGGTTGCAGAGGAAGTCCCTGATCAACAGTTTGGTGAAGGCAAGTGTCCTCTGTCCCACTATGTCCTATTCATTTATAACTTACTACCCCGCATTACTTACTTGAAACCTAAGGATTGACTAGCTTTACACTTTACTTTGTCCTTGATGACCTATTGGGTTGTTATGGTTAGCACTCTGCTTTTGCCTTAACTTAATCAATGAACATGATGTGACTATTTATGATACTGTTATCCTGATGATGTGGATGATCTTGTGATACTCTAGGGGGCTCAGGCTGTTTCCTGAGTACCTCTCCGTAAGGACTGGTTCGTTGAGAGACCACCCGGGATAACAGTGCAACCATGAGGGTGAAATGGGATGCCCTTAGCTGATTAATTAGATGAACTAGAGGTGTAGTTGCTTAGCCGTCGTGCCGTCAATGGGGTCCAGGCACAGTGCTTGCTCTGCCGAGGCTGAGTGCCGAGGTTCTTTCGTTTTGCTCTTTGTTAGTCACTCTCCTGCGGGGAGGGGTACTGTGTTTATCAAACTGGAGAAACCTAACGGGCAGCTATGATCTCTAGGGAATCTTTGTAAAAGCTACGTAGTGATGCCCTGCCGGACCACCTAGGTAGTGGTCAATGGGGATTAGCTCTCCCCGGGTAGAAAGGGAATCATGGCTCATGGGTAAAGTGTGCAACCTCTGCAGAGGGTAGTGAAACTGGTATATCAGCCGTGCTCACGGTTAAGAGCAGCCTTGGGATCCTCTTTGATTAGAGATACAGATGGTTCGAGATACAATGACTATGATATGGTTTCGGTTCGACTATGATGATGATGTTCCTCGATGAGGAAATGGTTACGGGTTGGTTAATGCTAAAATCTGGCTTCTACTAATGATAAATACCTGACCAACTAAAAGCAACTGCTGGAGCCTAACCCCACATAAAGCTAGTCCACTTCAGCCAAACGGGACATTTGCTGAGTACGTTGATGTGTACTCATCCTTGCTTTACCACAAAACACCAGGTTGTCCGCATTGTAATCACTGCTCAGGAGAAGGCGAAGCCGTGGAAGGAGACTTCCAGGAGTTCCAAGACTACGATGAATTCTAGGTGTGGGTTGGCGGCAACCCCCAGTCAGCTGCCTGTGAAGGCCTTATCTTTACTGCGTTTCGCTAGTACTTTGATTTACTTGTTAAGACAATGACTATGTGGATGTCTATGACTCTATGATGTAATAAGTACTCTTTTATGTTATTATTCGAGCATTGTGTGATGATGTTCATTTATGTAATCGCTGTGTACGTGAGTTCTGATCCTGGCACGTACATAGTTCGCATTCGGTTTGCCTTCCAAAACCGGGTGTGACATAAGTGGTATCAAAGCCCATGCTGACTGTAGGACCGCTGACCTAGAGTAGCACTGGTCGTACTAAGGACTATTGACCCTCCCCCTCACCTTGACATCTGATGTTACTTCAAAAAGTCGGTCACCTCGACCAACCCTATATTTTACTATCTATCTATACAATACCTTGTTAAAATTTTTATCTTATTCTGTCTTTGGTTTATTCACTTGTCATATTAGTTCTGCTCTTACTCTTGTGCTTACGGTGTCTTTTGTAGATGGCTCGTCTTAGACACACTGCACGTAAGTCGGTGATTCCTTTCCTGCCGTCTCGACTTGCGGAGCGTCCTCTGCACCGCACCGTGTCCGGTCAGTCGAGTCACCTGGAGAGACTGCACCACCGCCTGCGTGAGGAGCAGGAACGCCGGCGCCAGCACAGAGAGCAGCAGGGCTCTTCCTCCCCACCCCAGCGAGAGGTGGAGTCCGTGAGGCCCCGTTCCTCTGTGGCCCAGCTGGAGGCGCCCCCTGCACCGCCGCGGGACGTCCCGGCTGTTGAAGGAGCTACTGGTGGAGATCCTGGAGGAGACCCCGACGACGACGACTCAGACCACAGCACGGAGTCTTCTGAGCCGCAGGAGGCGGAAGGATGGGTCGCCCGACCCATCACCCGTGACGCCGCTCGCGGTTGTCACTTCCACGACGCACTCGACACCTTGCTGCGCCAGGCTTTCGACCGGCACACCTGGTCGATCGAGTATCGTTGTGTAGTCTACCAGCACAGTCGCGGGAGGTACCCGGACCGCTGGGAGGCTACCTGCCTAGTTCGCCGTCCGGAGGATGACCTCCGGGGTGCGGAGGCCGTTTCGGAGCACTATTCCATCTCCGAGAGGGACACTGCAGAGGCGGCTATGCAGGATGCAGCACGGTGTGCACTCTCCCAGTACTGTTCTTTGTTCGGTGGGGTGGCCGACGGTCTTAACCTTCGGTACTACCCCCGCCGCCCTACTGGCAGCACCGAGAGTGTGGTTGTCTCACCTGTTGGTGAGGCTAACCCTAGGTTGAGCAGCACAGTCAACCTAGTCGCAGTGCTTAACACGGAGCTGGACCACTCTCTGGACGAGCTAAGCAGGGCTCGAACGGAGATTGCGGAGTTGCGTGCTGAGTTGGCAGAGCGCCATCACCAGGAGGGTGGTTCCCCCGCCCCTGTCGGGACTCAGCACCCATACCGCTCACCGCCACGTGGTCACCACACTTATGGTTCCCCTGTCTGTAAGACCAGGATAGATTTGGATCCTTAGATCGTTAGCGTCGAAGTTTGTAATAATTCTTAAGTCAGATGCCTCAGTCTCAGGTAGTCAGTTTAGTTTGCTTATCAGTTGCTTCCATTTAGTTTAGTTTGCTTATCAGTTGCTTTCATGCTTGTTATGGTGAACTTGTACTGGATTTGAATCTTTGTAATGACTGTTGCCAACCTGCGGGTTTCCCCTGCAGTTTGGCTTAGCTAGTAATATTAATGAAGTCAGTTGTTTAGTTGGGAAACCATTTACTCTTACTTTCCTTTCTTATCTGAGAAGCTGTGTTGAATCATGAATGAGGATCAGTGAGGCTCTTTGTTCACTCAGTGTCATGAAGAATTTTGTATTCTCTTTTCTTATGCTGAAAGATTGTAAGATCAATGCTGATATATGAATGTCTTCCACAGATGTCTGACAACAGGCGCCGATGCAACAGGCGTGCTCAGCTAGAGCAGCATGACCAGCAGGAGGAAAATCAGAGGCAGCCTCCCCCACCACCCCCGATGTCAGTGGAGCAGATGTTCTTGATGCAGACCCAGGCAGTGCAGGCCATTGGGCAGACTCTGGCAGCCATGCAGCAGGCTCAACAGCAACCCCAACCCCAATTGCAAGTGCAGATGCCCCAGATACCACGAGATAAGCGTGGTGAGTTCATGAGAGGGCACCCTCCTACCTTCGCCCATTCTGGTGACCCCATGGATGCAGAAGACTGGCTGCGCGCAGTGGAGAGGGAGCTGCGCACCGCCCAATGCGACGATAGGGAGAAGGTTCTGTATGGTCCCCGCCAGCTGAGGGGAGCAGCCCAGTCCTGGTGGGAGTCCTACCTCGCCACCCATGCTGACCCTGAAGCTATCACTTGGGAGGAATTCAGCGAGAGTTTCCGTCGGTACCATGTGCCAGAGGGACTGATGATCGTGAAGAAGGAGGAGTTTCTGGCTCTGAAGCAGGGACCCCTGTCTGTTAGTGAGTACAGAGACAAGTTTCTGCAGCTGTCTCGTTATGCACCTGAGGATGTCAACACTGATGCCAAGAGGCAGTACAGGTTCATGAGAGGTTTGGTGGATCCCCTGCATTACCAGCTGATGAATCACACCTTCCCCACCTTCCAGCACCTGATCGATAGGGCAGTGATGACTGAGAAGAAGCGTAAGGATATGGAAGATCGGAAGCGCAAGATGAGTGGACCCCAGTCCGGAGGCATCAGCCGTCCACGTTTCTCAGGCAGTTCATCTCAGCAAGGCAGACCTGGTCACCCTCAGGGATATCAGAATCAGAATCAGCGTCCGCATCAGCAGCAGTTTCAGAGGCAGTACCCGCAGCAGCAGCAGTATCGCCAGCACAGCCAGCAGGGAGGTAATCAGTATCAGAAGCAGAACAACCAGGCACCTCGCCTTCCTGCCCCAGCAGCGAATCAGAGCAACCAAGCAGCCCCAGCACAAGGAGGAGGCAGAGGATGTTTCCACTGTGGAGATCAAGGCCACTGGGCGATGCAGTGCCCAAAGAAGATGGCTCAGCAGTAGACCAACCCCAATGCTCCAGCAAGGCAAGGTGTACTGTAGCCGGCAGCAGGCAATCGTAACCAAGCGTACAACCGTGGAAAGGTGAACCACTTGGAGGCCGAAGCAATCCAGGATGCACCAGATGTGGCCGTAGGTATGTTCTCAGTCGAATCTCATCCCGCGAAAGTGCTATTTGATACTGGTGCAACTCATTCATTTGTCACTGCAACATGGGTAGAATTGCATAACATCTCAGTAGAGGCAATGATGCCGCCCATGAGGATTAATTCGGTTGGTGGCAAGGTGCAAACAGATAAAATATGCTCAAATGTAAGGGTGGAAATAAGGGGGATAGGGTTCCCCAGTGACTTAATAGTAATAGACACCCCCGGGATAGATGTGATTCTAGGGATGAACTGGTTAATGAAGCATGAAGCAAATGTTAGTTGTGACAAGAGGACCATAACATTGAAGTCCCCGTCAGGAGAAGAGGTAGTGGCCGAGCTAAGGATGCCTAAGTCAGAAGAGGGAGTCTGTCACCAGATTTCTGTTGATAGTAAGGAGCCCAACCCGCTCGAGGCTATCAAGGTTGTGTCGGACTTTCCGGATGTGTTTCCCGAGGAGCTAACGGGCATGCCCCCCGAGAGAAAAGTCGAATTTGCCATAGAGCTTATCCCTGGTACCGCCCCCATTTCAAAGAGAGCCTATCGAGTGTCTGGACCAGAATTGGTGGAACTCAAGAAGCAGATAGACGAGATGTTAGAGAAGGGTTACATTAGACCAAGCACCTCGCCTTGGGCCGCTCCAGTGTTGTTTGTAGAGAAGAAAGATGGTACCAAAAGGATGTGCATAGACTACAGAGCCTTGAATGAAGTCACTGTCAAGAACAAGTACCCCCTGCCAAGGATAGAAGATTTGTTCGACCAGCTCAGAGGTGCCAGCGTATTCTCGAAGATAGATCTGAGATCTGGTTATCATCAACTCAGAATCCGACCCTCGGATATACCGAAGACGGCATTCATCACCAAGTACGGGTTATATGAGTTCACAGTTATGTCCTTTGGTTTGACAAATGCGCCAGCCTTTTTTATGTACCTGATGAACAGTGTGTTCATGGATTATCTGGACAAGTTTGTGGTAGTGTTCATCGATGACATTCTCATATACTCTCAAAGTGAGGAAGATCATGTAGAGCATTTGAAGATGGTATTGCAAAGACTTCGAGAGCATCAATTGTATGCCAAGCTGGGCAAGTGCGAGTTCTGGATTCATGAAGTCTTATTTCTGGGTCACATCATAAATCAAGATGGGTTAGCAGTGGATCCAAAGAAAGTAGCAGATATCCTGAACTGGAAAGCACCGAAGGACGTTCGTGGGATCAAGAGCTTTATTGGAATGGCCGGATACTATAGGCGTTTCATTGAAGGCTTCTCAAAGATTGCTAGACCAATGACAGCGTTGCTAGCGAAGAAAGTTGAGTTTAAGTGGACTCAAAAGTGTCAGGAAGCATTTGAAGAACTGAAGAATAGATTGACTACAGCTCCTGTGTTAGTCCTGCCTGATGTCCACAAGTCATTCTCAGTGTATTGCGACGCTTCGTACACCGGATTGGGATGTGTGCTAATGCAAGAAGGAAGAGTGGTAGCATACTCATATCGACAGCTGAAGATCCATGAGAAGAATTACCCCACACATGACCTGGAATTGGCAGCAGTGGTTCATGCCTTAAAGACCTGGAGACATTACCTGTATGGGCAGAAGTGTGACATCTACACAGATCATAAGAGTCTGAAGTACATATTCACCCAGTCAGAGTTAAACATGAGGCAGCGAAGATGGTTGGAATTGATCAAAGACTATGAGTTGGAGATACATTACCATCCAGGCAAAGCCAATGTTGTTGCAGATGCTCTGAGCAGGAAGAGTCAAGTTAATATGTTGGCCTCGTACCCGATGCAGTACGAGTTAGCCAAAGAGTTCGACAGACTGATCCTCGGTTTCCTGAACAGTACGCAAGGAGTAACAGTGGAATTAGAGCCCACCCTAGAGCGGGAGATCAAAGAAGGGCAGAAGGATGATGAAAACATCAACAAGATCCGGCAGCTGATCCTAGAAGGAAGAGGCAAAGACTTTCGAGAGGATGAAGAGGGGGTAATCTGGTTCAAGGACCGATTGTGTGTTCCCGACCTCAAACCTATTCGGGAACTGATCCTCAAGGAAGCTCATGAGACAGCCTACTCCATACACCCAGGGAGTGAGAAGATGTACCAGGATTTAAAAAGGAGGTTTTGGTGGTATGGCATGAAAAGAGAGATCGCAGAATATGTCGCCATCTGTGATAGCTGTCAGAGAACCAAAGCAGAGCATCAGAGGCCTGCCGGATTGTTGCAGCCATTGCGGATTCCTCAGTGGAAGTGGGATGAGATCGGGATGGATTTCATAGTTGGCCTACCTCGTACCCGGGCCGGCTACGATTCCATCTGGGTGGTTGTGGACCGCTTAACAAAGGTGGCCCATTTCATACCTGTGAAGACGACATACACCGGAGCAACGTTAGCTGAGTTATACATGTCACGGATAGTCTGCCTTCATGGTGTGCCGAAGAAGATAGTGTCAGATCGAGGAACACAGTTCACCTCTCATTTTTGGCAGCAGCTACAAGAAGCTTTGGGCACACATTTGAACTTCAGCTCAGCTTATCACCCGCAGACAGACGGTCAGACTGAAAGAACTAATCAGATCCTAGAAGATATGTTGAGAGCCTGTGCGTTGCAAGACAAGTCAGGATGGGACAAAAGGTTACCTTATGCAGAATTCTCCTACAACAATAGTTATCAGGCCAGCTTGAAGATGTCGCCGTTTCAGGCACTCTATGGGCGGAGTTGCAGGACTCCGCTGCATTGGGACCAGCCTGGAGAGAGACAGGTGTTTGGCCCCGACATCTTGCTTGAAGCCGAAGAGAATATCAAAATGGTTCGGGAGAACCTGAAGACAGCCCAATCAAGACAGCGAAGCTATGCGGACAGAAGGAGAAGGGAACTGAGTTTTGAAGTGGGAGACTACGTCTATCTGAAGGTGTCACCTATCCGAGGAGTCAGAAGGTTCGGAGTTAAAGGCAAGTTAGCACCTCGGTACGTTGGACCATATCAGATTCAAGCAAAGCGTGGAGAAGTGGCTTACCAGCTTGACCTACCAGAGAGTTTGTCAGCAGTGCACAATGTGTTCCATGTGTCGCAATTGAAGAAGTGTCTGCGAGTACCAGAAGAACAGTTGCCAGTGGAGGGTTTGGAAGTCCAGGGGGATCTGACATACATAGAGAAGCCAACGCAGATTCTGGAGTTTGCAGACAGAGTCACCCGGAGGAATACCATCAGAATGTGCAAAGTCAGATGGGGTCACCACTCGGAGGAAGAAGCAACCTGGGAACGGGAAGATGACCTGAAGGCCAAATACCCTGAACTCTTTGCTGACCAACCTTGAATCTCGGGGCGAGATTCTTTTAAGGGGGATAGGTTTGTAACACCCTGAATTTGGGGGTATAAAATTTCTTTGCTCATATTCACAAATTCAGGTGTTACTTCCTTTTCTCATCCTTCCTCATTCTTTTCTTTCTCATTTCTATAGGAGCTAAGTGCTTATTTTATTTGTAATTATAGTTTATTATGTTAAACCCTAAGGGAGTATGAATTGTTGCATCATGTTGAACCCTAGATTTCACTTTTGCTTGGTGCATAATTCTTGGAAGGTTTGGTTTGAATTTGTGGCTTGTTTGAATTTGAATCAAATAGGGAAAGTAAAAAAGAAAAGGGAAAAACAATTCAGAATAAAAGAAAAAGGCAAAGCAGCCCACGTCCCCGCCCCCCTCGGCCTTTCGGCCCAGTCGGCCCACCTCGCGCGCGCGCCTCTCCCCCCTCCTCTCTCTGCGCAGCGGGCCCGGCCTGTCGGCGCTCCCGCTTCCCTCGCGCCCGCACCCGCTTTCTTCTCTCTCTCTGCGCCGCGGGCCCGGCTTGTCAGCTTCTCCGTCTTCGCGTAACCGCCGCCGTGCGTGCCGCGGTCTCCGCGCCCACGTCGCGCGTGGGGCTCGCCCCACCTCGCCCTCGGCCACTTGAGCCCCGAGCCTTGCTCGCCATCTCCCCCTCCCTCATTTGCGCACCAACCGGCCCCCCTCTTCCACCTCTCCCTCGCTGTGCGCACGCCAGAGCGCCGCCGCCGTAAACCCCGCCGTTCCGAGCTCGGTTCCCGGCCGCCGTTGGAGCTCCGCCGTGTCCATTGCCACGGTGAGCTTCGCCCCGACGTCCGCAACCCGGAACGCGCACCAATTTCCCCTTCCCCTCCCTATTTCTCTCTGCCCGCGCTCACCCGCCGTCCGCCGTGCAGCCGCCACCGTCGACCCGGGCCACCGTCGCGTCTCCGTCGCCGCCGAGGAGTCCCCGGAGCCCGCCTTGAGGTAAAGAACCTCTCCCGCCCCTATTGGCCTTTATTTTGCTCTCTGCTGCGTTTGATTGCTCGTCGGAGTTGCTTACCGCCGCCGCCGAGCCACTCCGCCGTGAGCCACCCCCCTCCGGTGCCCCTGCCCCGACCCAGACCCCACCAATGGATTCCCCGTGCCCTCCCTAACCTCCCCGGCCACTCGGATCGCCCCAAGGACCCGCAGGGCCCCCGCGCCCCTCGTCTCCGGCGAGCTCCTCCGCCGCGGGGACGAGCGCCGCCGCCCCAGCTAGCCGAAGGAGACGGGAGCCAGCCACCCCATCCCCGCCGTCTATATTAGATCGGACGGCACGGATTCAAATAACCCGAACCCAACCTCAACCGTCCGCCCAAGATCCAACGGCCCAGAGCCGTTTCCCCCGCGCCCCGCCTCCCTGCCAACTGGGCCCCGCCTGCCAGTCGCCCGCGCCCGCGCTGCCCGCCCGGCCCCGCCTGTCAGCCGCTCACGTCGCCGCGCGCCCGCGCGCCCGCCGCGGGATCTAATCCTGGCCGTCGATCTGAGGTCCAACGGCTGTAGGCGCCTGATACCCCTTCGCCCGCGCATTTTCTTAAAGAACCCCCCTGTTTTCTGGAAATTGCGCCCGCCGTCCCTGGTTTCTCGCAGTTAGGTCCTCGGACCTTTTATTTAATTCAAAATAGGTCCTTAGGGTATAATTTTAACCCCTAAACTTGTAAAATTCATAACTTTGTCATATGAACTCCAAATTAGGTGCTTCAAATTGCAAAATGTTCATAATATTATTATCTATCTGTTTATGCAATGTTTCCCTGCTGTTTCCATGTCCCAATTAATGGTTAATCATTTGGATAAAGTTAATGTTATGGGAACCCTATTTGAGATAAATAAAAGATAGTAGACTTTAATAAAAGTTGGAGCACTTAAGTTTATGGACTCAAACACTTAAGTTTAGGAACTTAAACCGGATAATTATTTAATTCCATCACTGGCTTAAACTTGATTAGTGGATAATGAATCACTTTGTATAGTCCTCTACCCCAGACCTAGGGAACACCAGAGTGCCTATCCCTTTTCAACTATGAACTTGTGATCTCTCTGCTGCATATGTTTGGCATGTTGCTTTTTGTTTGTTATCTTCCCAAGTGCATAGTGTGAATGATTGCTTTACATAGACAACGAGCAGTCTGTGTTTCCCGAGGAGGTTGCAGAGGAAGTCCCTGATCAGCAGTTTGGTGAAGGCAAGTGTCCTCTGTCCCACTATGTCCTATTCATTTATAACTTACTACCCCGCATTACTTACTTGAAACCTAAGGATTGACTAGCTTTACACTTTACTTTGTCCTTGATGACCTATTGGGTTGTTATGGTTAGCACTCTGCTTTTGCCTTAACTTAATCAATGAACATGATGTGACTATTTATGATACTGTTATCCTGATGATGTGGATGATCTTGTGATACTCTAGGGGGCTCAGGCTGTTTCCTGAGTACCTCTCCGTAAGGACTGGTTCGTTGAGAGACCACCCGGGATAACAGTGCAACCATGAGGGTGAAATGGGATGCCCTTAGCTGATTAATTAGATGAACTAGAGGTGTAGTTGCTTAGCCGTCGTGCCGTCAATGGGGTCCAGGCACAGTGCTTGCTCTGCCGAGGCTGAGTGCCGAGGTTCTTTCGTTTTGCTCTTTGTTAGTCACTCTCCTGCGGGGAGGGGTACTGTGTTTATCAAACTGGAGAAACCTAACGGGCAGCTATGATCTCTAGGGAATCTTTGTAAAAGCTACGTAGTGATGCCCTGCCGGACCACCTAGGTAGTGGTCAATGGGGATTAGCTCTCCCCGGGTAGAAAGGGAATCATGGCTCATGGGTAAAGTGTGCAACCTCTGCAGAGGGTAGTGAAACTGGTATATCAGCCGTGCTCACGGTTAAGAGCAGCCTTGGGATCCTCTTTGATTAGAGATACAGATGGTTCGAGATACAATGACTATGATATGGTTTCGGTTCGACTATGATGATGATGTTCCTCGATGAGGAAATGGTTACGGGTTGGTTAATGCTAAAATCTGGCTTCTACTAATGATAAATACCTGACCAACTAAAAGCAACTGCTGGAGCCTAACCCCACATAAAGCTAGTCCACTTCAGCCAAACGGGACATTTGCTGAGTACGTTGATGTGTACTCATCCTTGCTTTACCACAAAACACCAGGTTGTCCGCATTGTAATCACTGCTCAGGAGAAGGCGAAGCCGTGGAAGGAGACTTCCAGGAGTTCCAAGACTACGATGAATTCTAGGTGTGGGTTGGCGGCAACCCCCAGTCAGCTGCCTGTGAAGGCCTTATCTTTACTGCGTTTCGCTAGTACTTTGATTTACTTGTTAAGACAATGACTATGTGGATGTCTATGACTCTATGATGTAATAAGTACTCTTTTATGTTATTATTCGAGCATTGTGTGATGATGTTCATTTATGTAATCGCTGTGTACGTGAGTTCTGATCCTGGCACGTACATAGTTCGCATTCGGTTTGCCTTCCAAAACCGGGTGTGACATCGAACCCGTCGGAGTTCCTGCAGGTGTACGTCACCGCCATCACGGCAGCAGGTGGAAACACCGCTGTGATGGCGACATATTTCCATGTGGCCTTGTCTAGACCAGCCCGGACCTGGCTCATGAACCTCACCCCGGGGTCAGTCTACTCCTGGGAGGAGCTCTGTGCACAGTTCGTTGCGAACTTCGCCAGTGCTTACCAGCAGCACGGTGTGGAGGCCCACCTCCATGCGGTGAGGCAGGAGCCCGGGGAGACTCTCCGGAAGTTCATCTCCCGCTTCACTAAGGTGCGAGGTACTATACCTTGTATTTCTGATGCTTCCATCATCACAGCCTTCCGACAGGGAGTACGTGATGAAAAAATGTTGGAGAAGTTGGCCACACACGACGTGGAAACTGTCCCCACACTCTTCGCTCTGGCCGATAAATGTGCCAGATCTGCTGAGGGTCGTGCATGGCACTCAGCCCCGCAAACCGGAGCTGTCCAGTCGTGTGGCTCGGGTGCCATCGCCCGGGAAGGAAAGAAGAAAAAGAAGAAGGAACGCGACTACCAGAGGCCGCGGTCCACCGCTCTAGTGGTCGCAGCCATGGCCGAGGGCCAGGGCGACCGCAACAAACGCCCACGGTCGTAGAGGGGTAACAGCGGCTCGTGCCCTGTGCACCCCAACGGTCACTACAGCGCCACGGAGTGTCGCGAGATCATTGACCTCGCGAAACGTGTCAGTGAGCGGCGCGAGCAATCTTCCAAAGACGGCTCTCCACCTCGCCGCCGACCTGGCAAAGAAAAGGTGGACGATGGTGAGGTGGCCGCGGCAGAGCAGGACCTCGGGTATCAGTCGCCCGAGGGGGACCTGAAGGATGTCTTCGCTGGAGGCTCCTACTCCGGTGAAGACAACTAGGCGGACCCCAGGGGGACCCCGTGCTCCCAAGTCTACGGAGCTGAAGCATGCCTTCCTCCAGAAACTCTTCTGGATCCCCCGCGGGTCCAGGCTTCCGACAGGTACATACAAGAACAGTCGCAGCCAAAGACGGGGGCTCCCGTGTCAAATGCAGATGGGGACCCAGGGTCGGGACCTAGCCTTGCGGCAAGTACCAAACCAAGAAGGGCTCTGCAACTCTCCCCCAGCTGGGAAGGACCCTTCAAGGTAACAAGAACGCACCGACCCGAGGGTAACCATCTAGCTACGACTGAAGGAGTGCCTTACCCCGACGCTGAAACATCTCTGTAAGTTCTATCCATAGAGCAAATCTGAGGGGTCGAATCTGTTTCCCTTTTTTGTAACTAGGTAACGCATACATGTACGACAATCCGGTGGGGTATGTCCCCGTAAGCCCGGTCTATTGGTCTGCACACATGCATGACGAGTTATAAAGAAAAACTGCTCCCTCAGTTGTGCCCCTATGATAGTTCCATCTTGCTGCTCCATGGTCCTACCTTGCAGTCTTTCAGATAGTACTTTTTAGCTAACCCACCCGTACGGTTTCCATCTGCCTGACACGACGACATCCGAATTGAGCAGCTAGGCTTGCAGTTTAGGGCCCCTGATACGAAAGTAGGGAGGTCCGACAGCCTGGGGGCCGGCCCTAGAGAACAGGACCCCATTCCATGGGGTGGTCCGGAGCCCGTGTAGCCGCTCAGCCTGGTCCCATACCGTGGGCCTGCATGCTCCGCCACTCCGTGACGGGGACTTAGTATCTAGAGCTATAAGTCCTACGGGTCCAACGATCTTGGGACCGGAACTAGAGAATGGGCATTAGTCTCCTGGGGTGGTCCCGAGCCCGTGCAGCCGCTCAGCCTGGTCCCGTACCGTGGGCCTGCACGCTCCATCGCCCTGCGACAAGTGTCCTAGTATCTAGAACCGCGACCCAAGGGGGTCTGGACACGCAACTTGGCCACTCGGACTAGGCCTGCAAGTCCTGAGCATGTATCAAAGGACGGCTAATGTCAGACAGGGAACCCTATGAGGTGTACTACTAATGCTTCCTAGTTAAAGCTGTGTACAGATCCAGATCCCGGCGAGGCTGCCTCCCGAGGATTGTTGACAACCTTTTTCAGAAACACTGGCATCCAATCTCAACACATCAAGCCTGCATCCCAGGTGGGGGGCCAGATACTAAGGAGGAGTCAACAATATCGCACATAGCAGGAACAAGTTGAAAACAGATAAGTGATAAATACTGCTTAATAAATAGTACTCAGTAGTACCTTACAAAAACATGAAAAAGCCTGGGGCCAGTTCTAAAAAACGGTTACCCGTTCCATAGGGTGGTCCGGAGCCTGTGTGGCCGGTTAGCCTGGTTCCGTACCTAAACCCTGCACACTCCACCACTCCATGACGGGTGCCCTAGTATTTGGAACTATAATCCTGTGCGTCCAACAACTTGGAGGTCCGGCTCTGGAGAACGGGCACTTGTCTCCTGGGGGGGTCCGGAAACCGTGTAGCCGCTCAGCCTGGTCCCGTATCGTGAGCCCGCACACTCCACCACCCTGCGGCAGGCGTCTTAGTACTTGAAGCCACCATCCAGGGGGTCCGGACACACAACTTGGCTTTCCAGACTAAAATCCTGCGTACATATGTTATTACATTCTGCTTTCAAGCAAACATATGTTCCCTTACAAGTGGGGCCCTAGCTCCATTTCTACAGGAATGAACTACGCTGCACCAGCAGGAGTCATGCTGGAAGCTGGCTCCGGGCAGCCTCACTAGCGGCGGCGACCACCTCTGCATCGACGGATCGCCGGCGACAGCGACCACTTCTGCACCAGTAGCGACAATGACCTCCGCTCCGAGTGACTCGCCAGCAGTGGCGACCGCTTCGGCACGTGCGCCACTGCGAAAAGGTCCTCGCTCCCGTCTTCCTACGGGGGGCGACAATGAGGCCATTAAAGCCAAAGAGTCGGGGGCCCGGTGGCAGGTGGCACTGATGGTCTCGCCAGCGGAGGCAACCACCTCTGCAGTGGGGAGCCTCACTAGCGGCGGCGACCACCTCAGCACCGACGACAGCGGCCACCTGCGCACTAGTGTCGTACCGGCGAATGGCGGCCACCCCAGCGCGCGTGAAGAGGTCCTCGCTCCCGTCCTCACTCGGGAGTGAGGACAAGACCATCCAAGAATGCTGCCGCCGCCCCCGTGGCGTACGACGTCTTGTACGTCCCCCGGTAAGGCCGGTGGCGCGGGGGAAGCCGTGGATGTGGCCGACCTGCGCACGGCGCAACCGTCGCCCGTGCGGTGGACGGGCAGCCATGCCCCGTCCAAGCGGCAGGAGGCAGCGCCGGAGGCGGCACCAAAGCCATCCAGGCCGAAGAGCCAGGCACGCGGCAGCTGACGGCGCCTTAGACGGCCGGCCCTGCGTACCCGGAGTTTGCCTCCTTCGCAAGGCTAGCGAACGCCCTTCTCCCCTGAATGCTGGAGGAAGAAGTGGGCCGCCAGCCCATGCGGAAGGCAGGACCCCAACTCGACTGACCCTTCTCCCCAGCACGGATGATGAACATCCTTGAAGCTGAGGGCAGGGGGAGGCCGCAGCCCGGCTCGCTTCTCTCCACCACAAGGCTGGTGGTCATCCCTCTAGATGACCACCGGTGGGGGGTTGCAGCCGGGCTGCATGATGAAAATCCTTGAAGCCGAACGATGGCGGAAGAATGCCAACCCCCATAGGGTTGCACTCCTCTAACAACAATAAGAAGGAGACAAGATCGGCGGCACCACCGCGAGCGCAAGCTCTTCGACGATAAGATCGCCGGAGGAGACGGCCCTGACGCGGATCCCTCCAGAGAACACCGGCGCACCCCATCTGGAGGCCCGGAAGGCGGAAGGGCGCGATAGATGCAAAAGGAGTGAGGCATGGCTACTACCCGGGAGATCGACCCCTTTTTAAAGGCAGATCTCCCCACTCGCGCCCCCGAAGCGTCACGGGCGAAGTCTCCCTCGATGTGCACCAGGGTTCCCACCTTATGACACGGGGGCCAGGCCCCACATGTCATACAGACTGACCCGAAGAAGGAGCGTGCAACTGCCCCGCAGTTATGCGCCCCTTCATTTTTGGGGCAACCGGCAGTCTGGAGGGCAAACCGCCGCTCAAGGAGCATGCAACCACCCCGCGGTTAAGCGCCCCTTCATCTTCGCCGTAACCAGCGGTCAAAAAGGCGAACCGCCACGCAAGATGCGTACAACCGCCCCGCGGTTGTGCGCCCCCTCAGCTCTGCTGCAACCGGCAGACCAACACGGGGGCTTAGGCCCATATGTCATGCAACCGGCGCACCGGTTACTGAGTGCGGAAAAACTGCAACGCCGCTTGCGCCAATGCCACGACTTCTCGAGGCCGTCACGGAAGTCTGAAAAGTTAAGTTTTTTTAGAACCAGTGCAGCGACTCGAGGCACCCCGCGCATGGCCCAACAGTGACATTAAGTACGAAGGTCATGGGCTAGTCAGCCGCGGGAATAGGCATGGCAGACGACATAGGCGGGCCAGCGGTAATTGCGCCAATGGGCGCACAGGAGCAGCAGGACAACCAGACTCTGGCCCCACCTACAGGCTCGCATCCTCCCCTGAGGTGGACCCGGGAGCCACTGTCGGTACCCTGAATCAGGGGTATCCTCTTCTACAGTATGAAGGCGCTGCACCCGTACGACGCCTCCAGGTCGCACAGAGAGTGGCACCTGACCCCACCACGTGGACAGGCCTAAGGGTGCCACGTGGCGAGGAAGGATAATACATCCTAGGAAGCACCGTCGGGTTTGGACCTCCGCAGAGGAACATCGGACCCCTGTACGTACAGGTCCGGAGCTCCGAAGAAGGCATGTCGGGCCCCCTTGGTGGGTCCCAGGTCCCCCCCGAGTGAGGTCCGGGCCTTAGCAAGGTCCCGAGACGGAGAGGACCCCGACACAGGCAAGGGTCCGGTGCCAACACGTGTCCAGGCCTGGCCCTACGCTCCCCACTCAGGTGGAGACCCGTCGCGGCCGCGTGGCTTGTGGCTCGTGACATAATCCAACGGGTCGAGCCTGACGTAAGGCCCATACGGCTGTGCAGTCTTTGTATTTATTGCGGAGAGTACGCGCCGCCTGCAACCATGCTGACGGGCGACGTGCCCTCTCAGCATTTAATGCGTCCTGTCCAATCCGTCGACAGACGGCGTCAGGGTCACCCAGCAGACGGCGCGCCTGACCAGTCTGTTGGTGAACAGTGCGCCCATGCCGAGCGGCGCACAGTACTCATCATCCCTTCTATAAGAAGCTTCCCCTGCACGCCGAGGATATGGAGATCTCGGGCGTCAGGGCACAAGATTGCCCCAACAGCAAACATTTGTGGCTCCAAGCGTTATATTATTTATGTCCCTGGGCCCACCTATCGGGGCCCAGTACCTTTGTGCATGCCCCACTTCAGCTATAAAAGGGGAGGCATGCGACGCTACACACAAGCTCAATCTTTCAGGCTCACTCAGACACTCACAAGTTCATACAAGCTCTCAAGCAATACATCTCACAGTGGAGTAGGGTGTTACGCTCTGGCGGCCCGAACCACTCTAAATCCTTGTGTGTTCTTGTGTTCTTCCCACTTTTCCAACTAACAAGAAAAACGCTTAGGCTCCTCCTCATCTTAGGATTTAGGGTGGGTGCACTCCGCCACCCGGCCGGAGATTTGCTCTCCGACAGTTACATTTCGTGAACCAAAGGTACCTTAAATTGTGAGATGTACTCTCATTTATTGGAGTGAATTGCTGATACGGCTGATGTAGAAGCCTTAGCCTCAGGTCCAAGCTTTACAAAATCGGTGGTAACTGGCGGTAAACCGCCCTGTCTACCTGTCGGCGTTTCGGACCCGCGAGGACCGTCAGCCGACGAGTGAATTTGTTGCTGCGTGCCCCTACCCAGATGGTTGATGCAAGATGGAACACAAGCGGGGAAACGAGGCTTATATTATCTTGCACCGGGGTGCTCGTAGTAGGGGCTACAAGCATCGCGAGGGAGCGAGGGCGAGAGCGAGAGAGAGAGAGTCCCTGCGCGCGTTCGTCTCTGCCTATCTCGTCTACCCTGCGCCCCTGCGTTCCCCCTATGTCGACGTCCTGCGTCAACGTATCTCCACGTCTTTGTGTGTCAACGTGCCTTAGGAAGGCCCTGGACATCCCCCTTTATAGATACAAGGAGATGCCCAGCTGTACAATGGGGTGTAGCTATGTGCTAACATGGCTGGCGGAGAGGCACCTTGAGCCCTGTGTGCTAACGTGGCTATCGGAGGAGCACCTTGAGCCCTGTACAGGTACAAGCGTGCCCACCGGAGAGGCGCATTGAGCCCTGTAGAAGCATAGCTGGCGGTGCGGCATGGATCCTGCTGATGTTCCCTTGCTTCCGTAGGAGGTTGGGAGCAATCCGACGTCATGGGCGCACGCGGGGAACCATCATTACCTGTTACCGGAGTAACCTTAGATGGGACACCGGTCTTGTTCCTTCGTAGCCTGAGGCAGCTAGCTAGGACTAGTGCAATGATGTATCCCCTGTAGCATAGTCGGCCAGAGGCCGAGGTCGGGCGAGGCGGAGACTTCTTCCTGAGGCCGAAGCCTGGGGTCGGGCGAGGCGGAGACCTTCTCCTGAGGCCGAGGCTGAGGCCGAGGCCTGGGGTCGGGCGAGGCAGAGACCTTCTCCCGAGGCCGAGGCTGAGGCCGAGGCCTGAGGTCGGGCGAGGCGGAGCTCCCTGTTGCGCCCGAGGTCGAACTCGGGAGAGGTCACGACTTGCTGTTGCTAGTCTTATCCTGGTGACTGGCACAGTAGTCGGAGCAGGGCGAACATCGCTGTTTTCCTGTCCGAACGGTCAGTGAAAGGGGCGAAGTGACTGCGGTCACTTCGACCTTGCCGACTGAGACACGCGTGTCAGGATAAGGTGTCAGGCGATCCCCGCATTAAATGCGCATGCGATACGGTCGGTTGGTAGGGCGATCCGGCCGAGGTCGCTGTACGACAAAGCCTACTCGAGCTGGGCTTCGGGCGAGCCGAGGGTGCGTCTACTGATGGAGGGGACCCTCGGGCAAGGCGTGAACCCGTCTGGGACTACTGTCCTTGCCCGAGGCTGGGCTCGGATGAGGTCGCGTCCCTTGGTAGACGAGGCCTGCACTTTATCAGTCGCTTACGGTTTGTTCTGAAGATGTTTTCTAGCTGGATTAAGGAGCATTGGGGGTACCCCTAATTACGGTCCCCGACAGTAGCCCCCGAGCCTCGAAGGGAGTGTTGGTACTCGCTTGGAGGTTCTGCCAGGATTTTTTGCAACGGGACCGGCCCTTCTCGGTTATATTTTGTTCCGGTGGGTGCGCGCGAGCGCACCCGCCGGGTGTAGGCCCCGAGGCCTCGGAGGAGTGGTTTGACTCCTCTGAGGTCTTAATTCTTTTTGCGATGCCTAGGTCGGCCTTGTTGTTCCCTCATGCGGCCTGGTCGTAGCCCGGGCGCACGGTCGGGCTCCGAGTTTTTACGCTGGTTTGTTGACGTGGTCAACAGTTTGGTCGTAGCCTGGTGCGAGAGCAGCCCCCGAGCCTCTACACGGAGCGAGAGGACGATCAAGGACAGTCTTGACTTTTATTGTACGCCCCTCGTCGCCTTTCCGCAAGGAGGAAGGGGGGGACAACGCCATGTTACCCTCGGGGGGCACCGAACATGGTGTTTCCGGTGAGTTGCTACCGGGTGATCCGAGTGGACGCCCGAGCCCCGTTCGATAAGGGTCGGCTAGTGGCCCAGAGGCGCGCTCCAAAAGTACCTGCGGGTGATTTGCCGGACCCAGACCCATTCGATAGGGTCCGAGGGCTCGATGCCTCCCTCCGGTGGGATTCCGTTACAAAATCGTTCCCGCTGGTCTCGGAAATGTCCTAGGGTACCTCAGGAGCGTAGCCCGAGCCTCGGCCATGTAACGGACGTACCCAGGGTCATCCCTGACTCTGCATGCTTTGGGGCGGCTGTCGAACCCTTCCGAGGGGCCAGCCTTCGAACCCCTGATCAGTAAGGGGCTCGGAGCCCGAGTGCTCTGGGGCGGTTGCCGAACCCCGGAGGGCACAACCTTCGAACCCCTGATCAATAGGAGGGCTCGGGGCCCGTTTCCTTCACTGGGAAGGATCCTTTTCAAAATATCCCCTTTCCCTGTCCCTGTGGCAAGAGAGAGAGAGAGAGAGAGAGGAAAAGGATATGAATTTAAATAAGGTGGCACACCTTTTTTTTACGCGGTCATCATGACGGAGGTGAAACGGCGCCCGCTTCTCCTGCCGGAGGTGTCGCTTGCCCTGCCAAGGAGTTAATGCGACGGGACGTGCAATTCGCGGGACGTCTGCTGCGCGTGTGCGAGTCGTTTGAGGGACGGAACACGGGTGCGTCGTCTTTACTTTGTGGGAGAGGGCTCCCCTGCTATTTCAGGAGAGGATGCGAGCCTGTAGGTGATTGGACCGATGCTTCTGCCCGTCTGTTGCTGCAATTACTGCCGGTCCGCTTTTGGCCATATCGACCGTCGCGCCTATCCCCGCGGCTGACTGACCCGTGATCGTTGCACTCAATTGGCACTGTTGGGTCACGCGCAGGGCTGCCTCGAGCCGCGGCACTGATTCCGCAGTCGAGAAGACGCGGCATTGGCGCGAGTGGTGGTGCGGTTTCCTTGTACGCAACAACCGTTGCGCCGGTTACATGACATGTGGGTCCGGGCCTCCATGCTAGACCACCGGATGCGACAAAGCCGAAAGGGTGCACAACCGTGGTGCGGTTGCACGCTTCCCGCGTGGCGGTTCGCCCTTTTGACCGCTGGTTTCGGCGAGGATGGGGGAATGCTTATAACCGCAGGGCGGTTACATGCTTCGCGTGCGGCGATTTGCCTTCTTCGCGTTTCAAGTCAGCTCGCATGACGTGCGGGACCCAGCCCCCGTGACGCTTGGAGGCGCAAGTGAGGAGATCTGCCTTTAAAAAGGGATCGACCCCCCGGGCGGTAGTCATGCCTTCACACTCCTCGCATTCATCGTGCCCTTCCACCTTCCGATCCCTCAGATGGGGTGCACCTGCGTTGCCTGCTGTTTGAGGAGCGTGACCCCATGGGGGTTGGCGCTCTTCAGTCACTGCTCGGCTTCAAGGATTTTCATCATGCAGCCCAGCTGCAATCCCTCACCAATGGTCATCCGTAGGGATGATCACCAGCCTTGTGGTGGGGAGAAGCAAGCTGGGCTGTGGCCTCTGCCCCACCCTCAGCTTCAAGGATGTTCATCATCCGTGCTGGGGAGGAGGGTGCACCGAGTCGGGGCCTTCCTCTGCACGGGCAGCAGCCCGCTCCTTCCCTCAGTGATTGGGGGAGAAGGGCGTTCGCCGTCCGTGGCGCTGGCAGCTGCCGCGTGTCTGGCTCCTCGGCCTGAGCCGCTCTGGCGCTGCTTCCGGTGCCACCTCCTACCGCTGGGGCGGAGCACGACTGCCCGTCTGCCGCTCGGGTGTCGGTTGCGCCATGCGCGGGCCGACCACATCCAGGTCCTCCTTGCGCCGTAGGCTGCACCGGGGGGTCGCACAACACGTCGTACGCCGCAAGGGCGGTACTCGTGTTCTGGGACGGTCCCGTTCTCGTTCCTGTGGCGAGGACGGGAGTGAGGACCTGCCGATGCGCTTTGGGGCGACCGTCGTTCGCCGGCGCGGTGTTGGTGGGCAGATGGCTGCTGTCGTCGGTACGGAGGTGGTGGTCGCCATAGGTGAGGCTTCCTCTACCGAAGCGGTTGCCTCCGCCGACGAGACCGTCAGCGCCACTGCGCTCCGGACCTCCGGCTCTTTGGCTTTAAAGGCCGGTTCTCGTCCCCCGTGAGGGGACGCGAACGAGAGCCTTTTCAGCAGCGTTTGCCCTGAGGCCGTCGCTGCTGCTGTCTAGCCGCCCGAGGCGGAGGTCGTTGTCGTGCTGCTGGTGCAGTGGTCGCCGGCAAGCCACCTGGGGTTTGTTATCCCGCAGGCCTTCTGGTGTGGAGGTTGTTCATTCCTACGGGAATGGACCCGGAGTCCCGTTTGTAATGGTACCCTCTTGAGAGCGAGATGTAATAGCCTTTAAGTACTAAAACATCTGCTGTAGGTCAGGACAACCGCCGAGGGCGCTGCCGACGTCTAAGTCTAGGTACCATTGTTACCCCAAGTACGTGTGTTTGTTCTTTGTGGTTGCCGAGGCCTGAACATTTGGGTATAAAGTCGTGCTTCTTTCCTCTTGTTTCGAGCATTAGGACTTGTTCGTCGGTAGCAGAATCACTTATCCGAGCGTGAGCTACCTTTCGCGGGAGGTGACGAGTGAGGTATCCGTATCCCAGAGGCGTAGGAGTCCCTCGGCTCGGTCGGCCTCGCCGTTCAAGGTCTCTCTTGCTCGTCATTAGGATTTCGTTATCAACACAGTCAAAAGGCACAAAAGTCATTTTGGCGGAAAACTTTTCCAAGGAAAGATTTGACGCAGTGGGGGCTTCCCTCTTTCTAGACCCGAGGCGACCGCCCGGGCCAGGACCCTTGCCGAGGGCCTGGCTGTGGTCGTCGGGTCTGCCCGGTCTGCCCAAGCTATGGCCCCACAACAGCGTGTTCGGGCCGAGGGTATGTTTTGCCCGCTTTGTGACTTTGTTTATGTCTCCATTCTTCTCCTTGCGTCTGAAGAATGTTGTCCTGCTGTCTGCAGGGTTTGAGACGGCTCTTAACGAGGCCATCAAGAACTGCAAGGCGCTTGCCGAGGCGGCTGAGCAGAAGGAGGCCGACCGTGTGGCCATGTCTGAGGCCATCTCGGCTTTCTGCCAGGCCTTTGGCCTCGACGACGTCCCCTCGGGTAGCTCCCCCCAGAGTCATCTGCGGGCCTTGGGCGGCCATGTGCGCAACAGACTCTGCGGGGCGCTGCACCACAGCGTTAGGCGGGCTTTCGCCGTGCTCGCTTCCCACTACGACGTGGATCTGGAGCGGGTCAGCGAGGGGTATTGCTTACCCGACGAAGACGAGGCTGCCTTAGCCGAGGTCCATAGGCTTGACGAGGCTGTCGAGGGCCCAAGCGCGGCGCTGACTTCCTCCTTTGAAGTGGAGATCCTTCCGCCCGTGTCGCCGTCTGAGGCCGGGCCGGATTCTGCCGAGGGTGGAAACGACGCCGAGGGTGCCGCTCCTCCCCATGCCGATGTCTGAGCCTGCAAGAACAGTTTGCTTGAAGTATGCGTATGTTTTTCGTGGCCCCTGAGGCCTAAACATTTTAATTGTCGGATCATAAAGCTGCGTTTCCTTTCCTCTTGTTTCGTGCGTTCGGACTTGTTCGGTAGCAGAATCGCTTATCCGAGCGTGAGTCACTTTTCGCGGAAGGTGATGAGTGAGGTATCCGTATCCCGGAGGCGTAGGAGTCCCTCGGCTCGGTTGGCCTTGCCGCTTACGTGTTCTCCCGTCGTCTTTAGGATTCTGTTATCGATATAGTCGAAAAGCACGAAAGTCATTTTGGTAGAAGAGTTTTCGAGCGTTAGGACTTGTTCGGTAGCAGAATCGCTTATCCGAGCGTGAGCTACTTTTCGCGGAAGGTGATGAGTGAGGTATCCGTATCCCGAAGGCGTAGGAGTCCATCAGCTCGGTCGACCTTACCGCTCAAGGTCTCTCTTGCTCGTCTTTAGGATTCTGTTATCGACGCAGTCGAAAAGCGTGAAAATCGTTCTGGTAAAAGACTTTTTCGAGGAAAATTTTGACGCAGAGGGGGTTTCCCCCTTCTAGCCCCCGAGGGAGGGTCGGGCTTTGCCGAGGCAAGGCTGATCCTTCCTTGATGGTTAGACTTTATTTATGCATGTGAAGAAAGCGAGATACATGAACGACTTGAAACATTTTAAGGGTAAAAGCGATGTAGCTGTTCAATGTTCCAAGCGTTGCTGTAGACCTCGCCTTGATCGTTGGCCAGCTTGTATGTCCCGGGCTTCAAAATCTTGGCGGTGATGAAGGGTCCTTCCCAGGGAGGAGTAAGCTTATGGCGTCCTCGGGCGTCTTGTCGCAGCCGAAGTACCAAGTCTCCCACTTGGAAGTCTCGGGGCCGAACCCTTCGGGCGTGGTAGTGTCGCAAAGACTGCTGATACCGTGCCGAGTGTAGTAGGGCTACGTCCCGAGCCTCTTCCAGCTGGTCCAATGAATCCTCTCGGCTGGTCTTGTTGCTTTGGCCGTCGTAAGCCTTTGTCCTCGGGGAATCGTATTCCAAGTCCGTGGGTAAGATGGCCTCGGCCCCTTAGACTAGGAAAAACGGTGAGAAGCCCGTGGCCCGGCTCGGCGTCGTCCTCAGACTCCAAACCATCGAGGGTAGTTCTTTTATCCATCGCTTGCCAAACTTGTTGAGGTCGTTGTAGATCCTCGGTTTTAGTCCCTACAAAATCATACCATTAGCGCGCTCCACCTGCCCATTTGTCATTGGTTGAGCTACGGCGGCCCAGTCCACACGGATGTGGTGGTCTTCGCAGAAGTCCAGGAACTTCTTCCCAGTGAATTGTGTACCATTGTCGGTGATGATGGAGTTTGGGACCCCAAAGCGATGGATGATATTTGTGAACAATGCCACCGCCTGCTCGGACCCAATGCTGGTTAAGGGTCGGACCTCGATCCACTTGGAGAATTTGTCGATGGCGACTAGTAGGTGCTTGAAGCCCCCGGGTGCCTTCTGCAAGGGACCGACGAGGTCCAGACCCCATACGGCAAACAACCAAGTGATTGTTATTGTCTGCAGGGCTTGAGCGGGCAGGTGTGTCTGTCTTGCGTAGAATTGACACCCTTGGCAGGAGCGTACAATCCTAGTGGCGTCGGCCACCGCGGTCGGCCAGTAGAAACCTTGTCGGAAAGCGTTTCCGACGAGGGTCCGAGGTGCTGCATGGTGACCGCAAGCTCCTGAGTGTATTTCTTGTAACAGCTCTTGTCCTTGGGCGACAGATATGCATCGTTGGAGAATGCCTGAGGGGCTACGATGGTATAACTCTTTTTCATCACCCAGCAAAACGAATGACTTGGCGCGCCGAGCTAGTTGCCGAGCTTCGGTCTTGTCGAGGGGTAGCTCTCCTCGGAGGAGATATTCCAGGTACGGGGTCTGCCAGTTTTGGTTTGGCGCAACCCCGTTATGTTCTCCCTCAACGCACAGGGCTCACCCTCGGCGGCCGAGGGTACCTCGGGCTGGGCCGAGGTCTCCTCAGGTTCGGGCGCGTTGTTGATTTTGATGGATGGTTGATATATGTCCCTGGAGAAGACGTCCGGGGGAACCGTCGTCCGCCCCGAGGCTATTTTTGCCAGCTCATCTGCAGTCTTGTTGTACCATCGAGCAACATGGTTGAGTTTCAGCCCGTAGAACTTATCTTCCGAGCGTCGAACTTCGTCGCAATAGGCCTCCATTTTTTGATCGCGGCAGTGGGCGTTCTTCATGACCTGGTTAATGACGAGCTCCGAGTCGCCACGAGCATCGAGGCGCCGAACCCCTAGCTCGACGGCGATGCGTAGTCCATTAACCAAGGCCTCGTACTCGGCCACGTTGTTTGACGCCGAAAAATGGAGGCGCAGTACGTAGCGCACATGTTTCCCGAGGGGTGAGATGAAGAGCAAGCCAGCACCTGCTCCTGTATTCATCAGAGACCCATCGAAGTACGTGGTCCAAAGTTCGGGTTGGATTGGAGCTGTCGGCAATTGGGTGTCGACCCATTCAGCCAGGAAGTCTGCCAAGACTTGAGACTTTATGGCCTTCCGAGGGGCGAATGAAATTGTTTCGCCCATGAGTTCCACTGCCCATTTTGCTATCCTACCCGAGGCCTCTCGGCACTGGATGATCTCTCCTAGGGGGAAGGATGACACCACAGTCACCGGATGAGCCTCGAAGTAGTGTCGCAACTTTCGCTGTGTCAGAATTACCGCGTACACTAGCTTCTGGATTTGTGGGTGGCGGATCTTGGTCTCAGATAGCACCTCGCTGATGAAGTAGTCCGGCCTCTGGACGAGCAGTGCATGCCCTTCTTCTTGTCTCTCGACTACGATCATGGCGCTGACCACATGAGTGGTTGCGGCTACGTAGACCAAGAGGGCTTCTCCCTCAGCGGGGGGCACCAAGATGGGCGCATTAGTAAGGAGTGCCTTTAAGTTTCCGAGGGCTTCTTCGGCCTCGGGGGTCCAAGTGAAGCGCTCAGCCTTCCTTAAGAGGCGGTAGAAGGGCAATCCCTTCTCGCCGAGGCGCGAGATGAAGCGTCTCAGAGCCGCAAGGCATCCCATGACCCTTTGTACTCCTTTTAAATCTTTGATTGGTCCAATGTTGGTGATGGCCGCGATTTTCTCTGGGTTGGCCTCGATGCCTCGCTCGAAGACGATGAACCCCAGGAGCATGCCTCGGGGGACTCCGAAGACACACTTCTCGGGATTGAGTTTTACTCCCTTTGCACGCAGGCACCCGAAAGTTACTTCGAGGTCGGAGAGGAGGTCGGAGGCTTTCCTTGTCTTGACAACGATGTCATCGACGTAAGCCTCGACTGTTCGGCCGATGTGTTCTCTGAACACATGGTTCATGCATCTTTGGTAGGTTGCACCTGCATTCCTCAAGCCAAATGGCATAGTAGTATGACAATACATGCCAAAAGGTGTGATAAAAGAAGTCGCGAGCTGGTCGGACTCTCTCATCTTGATTTGGTGATAACCTAAATAGGTGTCGAGGAACGACAGGGTTTCGCACCCAGCAGTGGAGTCCACAATTTGATCGATGCGAGGCAGAGGGTAGGGAACCTTTGGACATGCTTTGTTTAAACCAGTGTAGTCTACGCACATCCTCCATTTCCCACCTTTTTTCTTTACAAGCACAGGGTTAGCTAACCATTCGGGATGGAATACCTCTTTGATGAACCCTGCAGCCATCAGCTTGTGGACTTCCTCACCTATGGCCCTGCACTTTTCTTCATCAAAACGGTGTAGGGACTGCTTCACGAGTCGGGCACCGGCTCGGATGTCTAGTGAGTGCTCAGCGGCATCCCTCGGTATGCCGGGCATGTCCGAGGGACTCCACGCAAAAACTTCGGCGTTTGCGCAGAGAAAGTCGACGAGCACTGCTTCCTATTTGTGGTCGAGCTCGGAGCCGATCCTGACCTTCTTGCCAGCGTCGTTGCTGGGGTCGAGGGGGACTGACTTAACCGCTTCGGCTGGTTCGAAGTTGCCGGCGCGCCACTTCGCGTCGGGCGCCTCTTTGGAGAGGCACTCTAGGTCGGCAATGAGGGCTTCGGACTCGGCGAGGGCCTCGGCGTACTCCACGCATTCCACGTCGCACTCGTAAGCGTGGCGGTATGAGGATCCGACGGTGATGGTTCCATTGGGGCACGACATCTTGAGCTTGAGGTACGTGTAGTTGGGGACGACCATGAACTTGGCGTAGCACGATCTTCCCAACACCGCGTGGTAGGTCCCTCGGAACCCGACCACCTCGAACGTGAGAGTTTCCTTGCGGAAGTTGGAGGGAGTTCCGAAGCAGACGGGTAAATCAAGTTGCCCAAGGGGCAAGACGCGCTTATCGGCGACAATCCCATGGAATGGTGCTGCACCAGCCCGGATCGTGGATAGATCGACCCCCAGGAGCCCTAGGGTCTCGGCGTAGATGATGTTGAGGCTGCTGCCTCCGTCCATGAGGACCTTGGTGAGCCTAGCGTTGCCGATGACAGGGTCGACGATGAGCGGGTACCTTCCAGGGCTTGGCATGCAGTCGGGGTGGTCATCTTGGTCGAAGGTGATGGGCTTGTCGGACCAGTCTAGGTAGACCGGCGCCGCTACCTTCAACGAGCAGACCTCCCGGCGCTCCTGCTTGCGGTGCCGAGCCGAGGCGTTCGCCACTTGCCCACCGTAGATCATGAAGCAGTTGTGGACCTCCGGGAACTCCTCTTCCTTGTCGCCCCCCTTCTTGTTGTTGCCTTGGTCCTTGCCACCTTCTGCCGAGGGTCCAACCTTGTTGAAGTAGCGCCGGAGCATGTCGCACTCCTCAAGGGTGTGCTTGACGGGGCCCTTGTGATAGGGGCACGTCTTCTTGAGCATCTTGTCGAACGCGTTGGCCCCTCCGGTAGGCTTTCGAGGGTTCCTGTGCTCGGCAGCGGCGACGAGATCCGCGTTAACGACGTCGCGCTTTGCTTGCGCCTTCTTCTTGGCCTTCTTCTTCGTGCCACACTGGACGGATGCCTCGGTGGCGTCTTCCTTCTGCCCTCCCTGAGGCTGTTTGTCCTTCCGGAAGATGGCTTTGACCGCCTCCTGACCAGAGGCGAACTTGGTGGCGATGTCCATCAATTCGCTCGCCTTGGTGGGAGTCTTGCGCCCCAGTTTGCTCACCAGGTCTCGGCAAGTGGTGCCAGCGAGGAATGCCCCGATGACGTCCGAGTCGGTGATGTTGGGCAACTCGGTGCGCTGTTTAGAAAACCACCGGATATAATCTCGTAGGGATTTCCCTGGCTGCTGGCGGCAGCTTCGGAGATCCCATGAGTTCCCAAGGCGCACGTATGTACCCTAGAAATTTCCAGCGAAAGCCTTGATCAGGTCGTCCTAGTTGGAGATCTGTGTAGGAGGCAGATGCTCTAGCCAGGCCCGGGCAGCGTCGGAGAGGAAAAGGGGGAGGTTGCGGATGATGAGGTTGTCGTCATCCGTTCCTCCCAACTGGCATGCCAGCCGGTAATCCGCAAGCCACAACTCCGGCCTCGTCTCCCCTGAGTACTTGGTGATGGTAGTCGGGGCTCGGAACTGGGTCGGGAACGGCGCTCGTCGTATGGCCCAGCTGAAGGCTCGCGAACCTGGCGGTTCGGGCGAGGGACTCCGATCCTCCTCACTATCGCAGCATCCCCAGCGCCTGGGGTGGTAGCCTCGGCGCACCCTTTCCTCGAGTCGGGCTCGACGGTCGCGGCGGTGTTGCTCGTCGCCGAGGCGATCCGGGGCTGCAGGCGTCCCGTCCCGTGTGCGCTCGGTGTGGACCGAGGCCTCCCTCACGCGTCGGGAGGGCGTTGCACGATGCTCCGAGGGGTCTCCTCGCCTCCGGGAGGTAGAGCTCTCGGCTTGTTGGACAACGGCGTCTTCCAGGAGGCCCTTGAGCTCGCCCTGGAGACGTCGCCCTTCGGTGGTGGACGGCTCCGGCATCGCTCAAAGTAGCATCGCTGCTGCAGCTAGGTTCTGGCTGGCCCCGCTGAAGGCCGGGGGTAGCCCTGCCCTGGCATCGTCAACGATACGGCGCTGGACGTCCTGGGCCCGATGACACGCTCCTCCAGCAAGTGCCCGGCCTGCCCACTCCTGCTCAATGTTTTGTCGGAGCTGCACAAGCCGTCCTGCTTCTTCGTCGAGCTTGGCCTGCACCTCGCGGAGTTGCTCAAGCTGTGTGTCCTGACCCCCCGCAGGGACTGAGACAACAGCTAGCTCCCGCGGGATCTCAACGCGAGACGCAGGCACAGGGGTGTCATCATCTCCTGGCATGTCGAGGTGGTTGCCTTCGTCGTGATCCCCCTGATCGATGTGGAAACACTCGCGACTTGGGCCACAACCCTCGTCATCGAGGCTGTGGTCATCGTCAGAGTAGCCAGAGAGGCAGTGGTCACATGCGGACATGAAGTCTCGCATGGCACTAGGATCACGGAGCCTGGAGAAATCCCAACCGAAGTCGGGATCGTCCTCTTCCTTGGAACCCGCGAGTCCAGAGGTTGAGACGGCCGTCAGTCGGTCCTAAATTGTCCACATATGGTACCCGGAGGGTTAGGATATGCCCTCGCGAAAGCGCTCACCGAAGCGGGGTCGCTTAGTGGATCGAAGCTGAATCTAAAAGGGACAGGGTGGAAAACAGACGGTACCTTTTGGTCGATGGACGGTGGCGAAGTCGCGTCGAGGACGGACTGCACCGTTATCTCAGGTACGAGGCTAAAGCCCAGCAAGTCCTTCGCGAGGGTGGTGGCGTCATCAGTCCGCTTGGGGTTGGCACGTTGCGGGGAAGCGACACCCGTCGTTGTCTCAGGTGCGAGGACAACACCCGACATGTCCCCCGCGGGGGTGCCGGCGTCGTCGACTCACTCTGGTCCGACAGCCGACGAGGTGCCGCCTCCTGCCTGGCCACGATTGCCCCGTCTCCTCCTCCGGCGAGGAGGGTGGCAGGGCAAACCTGGGCGTTCCTCTTCTGCCACAGGGGGAAGTCGTCGTCGAGTTCGCCGCCGTCGGGCGAGCCGACGACCGTCGTTGCTGTCGCGCCGCGAGGGGACGAGTACCATGTCGTAGCTGCCGTCGAGGGACATGAACTCGAGACTCCCGAAGCGAAGCACCATCCTGGGCTGAAGAGGCTGCTCAAGGCTACCCATCTGGAACTCAACGGGAAAGTATTCGCTAACACGCAGCGAGCCCCTACCTGGCGCGCCAACTGTCGGCGTTTCGGACCCACGAGGACCGTCAGCCGACGAGTGAATTTGTTGTTGCGTGCCCCTGCCCAGATGGGTTGATGCAAGATGGAACACAAGCGGGGAAATGAGGCTTATATTATCTTGCACCGGGGTGCTCGTAGTAGGGGCTACAAGCGTCGCGAGGGAGCGAGGGCGAGAGCGAGAGAGAGAGAGAGAGAGTCCCTGCGTGCGTTCGTCTCTGCCTATCTCGTCTACCCTGCGCCCCTGCGTTCCCCCTATGTCGACGTCTTGCGTCAACGTATCTCCACGTCTCCGTGTGTCAACGTGCCTTAGGAAGGCCCTGGACATCCCCCTTTATAGATACAAGGAGATGCCCAGCTGTACAATGGGGTGTAGCTATGTGCTAACGTGGCTGGCGGAGAGGCGCCTTGAGCCCTATGTGCTAACGTGGCTGTCGGAGGAGCACCTTGAGCCCTGTACAGGTACAAGCGTGCCCGCCGGAGAGGCGCCTTGAGCCCTGTAGAAGCATAGCTGGCGGTGCGGCATGGATCCTGCTGACGTTCCCTTGCTTCCGTAGGAGGTTGGGAGCAATCCGACGTCATGGGCGCACGCGGGGAACCATCATTACCTGTTACCGGAGTAACCTTAGATGGGACACCGGTCTTGTTCCTTCGTAGCCTGAGGCAGCTAGCTAGGAGTAGGGCAATGATGTATCCCATGTAGCATAGTCGGCCCGAGGCCGAGGTCGGGCGAGGCGGAGACTTCTTCCCAAGGCCGAGGCCTGGGGTCGGGCGAGGCGGAGACCTTCTCCCGAGGCCAAGGCCTGAGGTCGGGTGAGGCGAAACTCCCTGTTGCGCCCGAGGCCGAACTCGGGAGAGGTCACGACTTGCTGTTGCTAGTCTTATCCTGGTGACTGGCACAGTAGCCGAAGCGGGGCGAACAACGCTGTTTTCCTGTCAGAACGGTCAGTGAAAGGGGCGAAGTGACTGTGGTCACTTCGACCTTGCCGACTGAGACACGCGTGTCAGGATAAGGTGTCAGGCGATCCCCGCATTAAATGCGCATGCGATACGGTCGGTTGGTAGGGCGATCCGGCCGAGGTCACTGTATGACAAAGCCTGCCCGAGCTGGGCTTCGGGCGAGCCGAGGGTGCGTCTGCTGACGAAGGGGACCCTCGGGCGAGGCGTGAACCCGTCCGGGACTACTATCCTTGCCCGAGGCTGGGCTCGGATGAGGTCACGTCCCTTGGTAGACGAGGCCTGCGCTTTATCAGTCGCTTACGGTTTGTTCTGAAGATGTTTTCCAGCTGGATTAAGGAGCATTGGGGGTACCCCTAATTACGGTCCCCGACACTACCAAAATGGGCGGTGAGAGCTACCGGTTTACCACCGGTATGTTTTTGAAATTCACTCAAAATTTAAAAGTTATGAAAAAATATAAAAAATATGTATGATAAAAAATTACATGTTCTAGTGAGTAATTTGGTATACAAGATATCTAAATTTCATTCAGTTTAGCACATTAAAAAACAGAGGACAGTATTTACCTGTTAGTATTAATAAAATATCTAAAATAAACATTACTTCTTCTCTTCCCCTCACTTTCCGCACTCTACCTCACTCTCTCCGTTCACCTCTCACTCCAAAACTGTCACGCCTAGGCACAAACCGTCGTCGTCGTCGCATTTACCGGCTCCTAGGCGCAATTTACTAGCCTGGAGGCGGCGGATCTCGCTCGCACGCTCGGTTTACCAGCCTCGCCTGCGTGGGGTCACCTTTTCCTCGCGCCCTTGGTTAACCATGCCAACTGCCGGTAAACTGCTCTGTTGAGCCGATAAAATGGCTTTTCTAGTTGGTTAACCACTCCAAATCGACGCCCTGTTGGGAGCCAGGCGCCAAACCGATAGTAAACCGTCCCGAGCCGGTGATTAACCGCGACTGGCATAAGGTAAACTGTGTTTTTGACCTGGTAAATCGGATTTAGTACCCTATTTAGTTCTACACTACATATTTGTTATTCAGAATTAGTTTGGTGATGTTTAGGGTTTCAAATTTAGTCTTAATAATATTTTTTAGATTTAATGTTTCAGATTTGTGTATGTTAGATGCTATATGTGAAGATGATTTACTGTTAGATACTAGTTATATATCAGTATTGTTAATGTGTAGTTAGTATTAGTTGTATATGTTAGTATTGTTAATGTTGAGTTATATATGTTAGTATTTAGTTGTATATGTTAGTATTGTTAATATTTAGTTATATATGTAGCTGGTAATAATATTTGCTATTTGAAAGTCGCCTAGAGGGGAGGTGAATAGGCGAAATCTGAAATTTATAAGCTTAAACACATACTAAAGGTCGGGGTTAGCGTTAGAATTAAATTCAAGTCAAAAGAATGTTTCTCTTGCTAAGAGTTGCTCAAGGAATGCAGATAACGTATGGGAGCCAACTCAAATTAATATTAGCAAGGAAACGTTAGATAGGGAAAACAAATCAAATGAGAATCAAAACGAGTGAACACGATGATTTGTTTTACCGAGGTTCGGTTCCAAAGAACCTAGTCCCCGTTGAGGAGGTCACAAAGACCGAGTCTATTTCAACCATTTCCCTCTCTCAAACGGTCACTTAGACCGAGTGAGCCTTTTCCTTAATCTCACGGGTCACTTAGACCCCGCAAGGACCACCACACACTTAGGTGTCTCTTGCTTTGATTACAAGTCTCTTGAGAATAAGAAGTGAAAGTCTCCTAGGGGGGTGAATAGGCAAATCTGAAATTTACAAACTTTAAGCACAACTACAAGCCGGGGTTAGCGTTAGAAATAAAACCGAGTCCGAAAGAGAGGACGAAAACAAATCAACCAAAGAAATAGAGCGGATGACAAGGTGATTTGTTTTACCGAGGTTCGGTTCTTGAGAACCTACTCCCCGTTAAGGTGGTCACAAAGACTGGGTCTCTTTCAACCCTTTCCCTCTCTCAAACGGTCACCTAGACTGAGTGAGCTTTTCTCCTGAGTCAATTGGGTCACTTAGACCCCGCAAGGACCACCACACAATTGGTGTCTCTTGCTTTGATTACAAGTGTTTTGAGAACAAGAATGGGGAAGAAGAAAAGCGATCCAAGCGACAAGAACTCAACACGAAAATCTCTCTCTCACTAGTCACTAAGTGTTTGGAGTGATTTTGGACTTGGGAGAGGATTTGATCTCTTGTTTGTGTCTTGGAGTGAAGTCTAGAGCTCTTGTATTGAATGCAATGGCTGAAAACTTGGATGCCTTGAATGATGGTGGTTGGGGGGTATTTATAGCCCCAACCACCAAAACAGCCGTTGGGGAGGGCTGTTGTCGATGGGCGCACCGGACAGTCCGGTGCACCACCAGACACTGTCCGGTGCGCCAACCACGTCACCCAACTGTTAGGGTTCTGACAGTTTCGACCTTTGGAGCTCTGACAGCCTGGACCACCAGACAGTCCGGTGTTGCATCAAACAGTCACTGTTCACTGTCCGGTGCGCCTTCTAGCGCTGCTGTGACTCTACGCGAATTGTCTAAGCACTGTTCAGTTGTCAGCCGACCGTTGAAGTCGACTGTTGCGCTTGGGAGCCGTTGCTTCGCTGGCACACCGGACATTCCGGTGAATTATAGCGGAGCGCGGCCCCAGAAACCCGAAGGTGAAGAGTTTGAAGTCGATCCATCCTGGTGCACCGGACACTGTTCGGTGGCGCACCAAACAGTCCGGTGCGCCGGACCAGGGTTCACTTCGGTTTCTTTTGCTCCTTTCTTTTGAACCCTAACTTTAATCTTGTTATTGGTTTGTGCTGAACCTTTGGCACCTGTAGAACATATAATCTAGAGCAAACTAGTTAGTCCAATATTTGTGTTGGGCAATTTAACCACCAAAATATTTATAGGAAAAGGTTTGACCCTATTTTCCTTTCAATCTCCCCCTTTTTGGTGATTGATGTCAACACAAACCAAAGCAAATATATAAGTGCAGAATTGAACTAGTTTGCATAAGGTAAGTGCAAAGGTTTGCTTGGAGTTAAACCAATTTATACTTTAATTAGATATGCATGGATTCTTTCTTTCTTTTAACATTTTGGACCACGCTTGCACCACTTGTTTTGTTTTTGCAAAATCTTTTGGAAAATCTTTTCAAAGTACTTTTGCAAATAGTCAAAGGTATATGAATAAGATTGCAAGAAGCATTTTCAAGATTTGAAATTTTCTCCCCCTGTTTCAAATGCTTTTCCTTTGACTAAAACAAAACTCCCCCTGGATGAAATTCTCCTCTTAGTGTTCAAGAGGGTTTTACCAATTGAAAGAAGATTTTATACCAATTTGAAAAATGCTAACCAATTGAAAAATCCTCCTTTAAATATTTCATCATAAGATACCAATTGAAAACTTCATTTTAAATTTTGAAATTGGGTGGTGGTGCGGTCCTTTTGCTTTGGGCTAATACTCTCTCCCCCTTTGGCATTAATCGCCAAAAACGGAGACATTTAAGAGCCCGTTTTACTTTCTCCCCAATGGTACAAATGAATATGAGTGAAGATTATACCAATTTGGAGAGTGGTGCGGAGTGACGGCGAAGGGTAAACGATACCGATAGAGTGGAGTGGAAGCCTTGTCTTTGCCGAGAACTTCATTTCCCTTTCAATCTATGACTTAGTAGAAATTCACTTGAAAACACATTAGTCATAGGCATAAAAGAGATATGATCAAAGGTACATAAATGAGCTATGTGTGCAAAGTATCAATCGAAGTTCCTAGAATCAAGAATGTTTAGCTCATTCCTAAGTTTAGTAAAGGTTTTCTCATCTAATGGTTTGGTAAAGATATTGGCTAATTGTTCTTTGGTGCTAACATAAGCAATCTCGATATCCCCCCTTTGTTGGTGATCCCTCAAAAAGTGATACCGAATGGCTATGTGCTTAGTGCGGCTGTGTTCAACGGGATTATCCGACATGCGGATTGCACTCTCATTATCACATAGGAGAGGGACTTTGCTCAATTTGTAGCCATAGTCCCTAAGGGTTTGCCTCATCCAAAGCAATTGCGCGCAACAATGTCCTGCGGCAATATACTCGACTTCGACGGTAGAAAGAGCTACATAATTTTGTTTCTTTGAAGCCCAAGACACCAGGGATTTTCCCAAGAACTGATAAGTCCCTGATGTTCTCTTTCTATCAATCTTACACCCTACCCAATCAGCATCTGAATAACCTATTAAATCAAAAGTGGATCCCTGGGGTACCAAAGACCAAACTTAGTTGTATGAACTAAATATCTCAAGATTCTTTTCACGGCCCTAAGGTGAACTTCCTTAGGATCGGCTTGGAATCTTGCACACATGCATACCGAAAGCATAATATCCGGTCGAGATGCACATAAATAGAGTAAAGATCCTATCATCGACCAATATACCTTTTGATCTACGGATTTACCTCCCGTGTCGAGGTCGAGATGCCCATTAGTTCCCATGGGTGTCTTGATGGGCTTGGCATCCTTCATTCCAAACTTGGTGAGTATGTCTTGAATATACTTGGTTTGGCTGATGAAGGTGCCCTCTTGGAGTTGCTTGACTTGAAATCCTAAGAAATACTTCAACTCCTCCATCATAGACATCTCGAATTTTTGAATCATTATCCTACTAAACTCTTCACAAGTAGATTTGTTAGTAGACCCAAATATGATATCATTGTTGGGGACTTGTTCTCAAATGCTATGAGTTAAGAACAAGACAACATAGAAAATGTTAATCGTTAAAGTCCTTCGCCCTCCGAAACATTATTTCCCTTAGGATATAATGGTTTACGGACGAAGGTTATGAAGGACGTACCTTCATAAATCCATTAATCAATGACGAAGAATGAAATGTAAAGAATATAAAAGACGATATAAACAATTATATATTATTATTAGGCATAAACAGAAATGTCATTGAATTACAAGTGTACCTTCAATCGGAAGGAGATGACAGTACAATCGTGACGCAAAAAGCGAATGTCCAGTCAGCGTGAACAGTACGGGGGTACTGTTCACCTATTTATAGGCACGGGACACAGCCCATACAAAATTACATTCATGCCCTTTACATTTGATAATAGTTCTATAGTAATCTATCGAGGTCTAAATAGCCTTTTCATCTTTAAGTCGGTTTCATTTTCTGTAACCACGCCGAAGCTTTCCTGCTAACATCTTCGGCGTTGTACCAAGACCTTCGTATTATCCTGGTCTTCTCTCTGCCGTGATACCGACTTGAGTCCGAAGGTACCTGCTCACACATTATACTTCCAGAAATACTGTTAAATTCTGTTTTTGAGGACCTTCGGATGCCGAAGGTCCCCAACAGTAGCCCCTCGCAATATTAATTTGTTTTAAATAACGAATTTAAATTGCGACATGGACGAAGGCTTTACGCCGAAGGTCCGAAAAAACACCTTCCCTTTGCTAGAATAGCAACATTCACTGACAAGCGGGGTCTTTGAATTTTCAACGCTCTTGGCGTATAAATACGGCCATACCGCAAACTCATTTGTCACGCTTTCTGGCCAACTACTCCCGCTCACTCAATTTTTAGCTCTTGTGCGCTGCGATTTGCTAGGCTTTTAGTTTTTGAATCTTCGGCTTTGAAAATAGTTTTTTAGCGTCTCCGAAGATGTGTGAAGGTAAGAAGACTGTTGCTGAGATGAAGCTGAGCCTTGACGAAGAGAAAAACTTGGGGTTTCTTATAGCGATGTCAAAGACAAATACAGAAAAAATTACCAAGGAGATTCTGGAAGGTTTGTCTGAAGATACTGGTGACAGTGACAGCTATGATGTGGACAGTGGTGGTGAGGACTCCGAAGACCGTCCCTGGCGACCAAGCCATTCAGTTTATGGTAAATCAACTATCAAAGAGAATCATCTTGTCAACATGAGAGGAAGGTATTTCCGGGATTTGTCCATTGTGAGGGCCGACGAAGGGGAAAAAACTTGCCCACACCCTGAAGAGAATGAAGTCGTAGTGTTCCGAAGCTTTTTGAAAGCTGGACTGCGATTTCCTTTGAGCAGCTTCGTTGTGGAGGTTCTGAAAATATTCGAAGTCTATCTCCATCAACTTACCCCCGAGGCAATTATAAGGCTAAATATCTTCGTGTGGGCCGTGAGAAGCCAAGGTCTGAAGCCTGATGCAAAAAGTTTCTGTAATGTACACGAATTATCATACGAAACAAAACCTTGAGGTAAGGAACAGTATCACAATAATTTTGGCTGCTACAATTTCGTTTCTCGGTCCGGGTCAAGCTGTCCCGTGCCAACCTTTCGGAAGAGAAGGCCCGGCGACTGGATGACAGAATGGTTTTATGTGAAGAATGATCTGACAGCGCGAGAGGATATCAAAGGTGTAATTATGCGCCCTATTTGGCAAAGCTTCGGCCTTCGGAGGCCGAAGGTTGAAATGAGTGAGGCAGCTGAAGAATGCCAGAGGGCCTTCGGCGTTATCTGTTCTTTTATTGGAACGAGGGACTTAGTACAAGAGCATATCGCCTTCAGGGTATGGCCACTTGCGGAGAAATGGGAAATGCCACAAGAAACCATAAAAGAGGCGGACGAAGGTGGACTTATCAGGTTGAAGTACACTTTTAAGTTTGGAGATAAATTCGTTGAGCCAGATGATGACTGGTTAAAAAGCATTGAAAATTTAAGTGATGAGCTGCTTGGGACCTATTCGAAGGCCGAAGACACTGCAATGTCAGCAGCCTTCGGAGGCCGAAAAAAGAAGAGGCTGAATCGGGTATTTGATGCAATCGGGTTTGTCTACCCTGACTATTGCTATCCCATTCGAAGGCAGAAGAGAAAAAACACAACCTCTGCAAAAGAAGAAGCTGCAACTGCTCCTAGCGAGCCAGAACCGAAAAGGAAGAAGATAAAGGTCCTTACACATCGGCCGCGCTATATTGAACCAGCTTCGGTGCCTGAGTTTACCGGAGAAACTACTTCGGCCACCGAAGCTGAAAAACCAACCGAGCCAACTTTGCTGCCAGAAGTCGCAGAAATGGTCGAAGTGCCACCAAAGATAGAATTGGAACAATCAAAGATTTTGTTATCAGAAACGAAAGAGAAGGCCGAAGCGCCGTCTACAGGAAAAATGGAAGAGGTAAAAGAAGCAACTGAGGGCTCCAAAACATCAGAAGTTTTGAGTCCTGCAGCAAACATTGAGACAGTAAAAAATCAAAAAGTGCCAGCAGTGACTCCGAAAAGAAAGAGAATGGCTAATGTGCTAGATGTACTAGAAACGATCAAGTCTTCAAGCACACCTCCGAAGAAAGCTGCTGTCATTCCTGAAACAACAACTGAAATTTCTGGTTCTGAAGCTCCAGAGCAAGAGACTGAAGCCGAAGCTGGGCCCTCAGAGCCCGCAAAGATAAAACCCTTGGAAAGTGAGACAGAAGAAATAACAAAACCAACTTTTGTTGAAGAAACCAGTGTTATTGCCCCCGAAGCATCCCCCAAAGTTCGTGATTATATTGTTCGTCATGCTTCGGGGAAAAAGCTATCAGAAAAAGAAGAGCAAGAGGCCCAGCACTACGCCCAAAAACTGAAATATCCAAAGGGGGCGTTAATATTCAATGGCAGTGGAGAAGAAGACTTCTTGTATTGTCTTCCCGACAACAAGGAGATTTCTGTGTGTCGAGAGATAAGCAAGAGCTTCGGATTTCCAACTTTAGAAGACGGGCTCTCGGTGCTGTCGAAGAACGATCTGGCGGACAGCCTAGCTTACAATAGCTTAAAGGTGTGACAAATGAAATCCTTGTATTTTTGGCTTGTTTAAACCTATTGACGCACACATACTTCTTTTTGCAGGGCCTGATACTTAGCAATGCCCTCAGGGCACAAAAAGATGCTGAAGACGAAGGTTGTACCATAGCCCTGAGCAACCTTCGTTCCGAAGTAATTGAACTGAGGAACGAAGGTCTTGAAAAAGATAAAATATTATACTCTTTGATAAATAAAATAAAGGAAGACGAAGCTGCTTTTAAAGGTCAAGCTGAAGCTCAGAAGCGCGAAATTGAAGATCTTCGGAAACAACTGGCCAGAGCCAAGGAAGAACGCATACTTGAAGAAACAAAGCGTGAACTCAGCGATCAATGGGCAGATCACCTAGAAGTGACTGTTGAAGAGCTTCGTTCGTCCAAAAAGAGATGCTATAACAAATCTATAGATTGTGTTAAGAAGCTAAAGGCTAGCTTCGCCAAGGTTGGCGCATTTTCAAGTGAGGAAAACTTTTCGAGAGGCAATCCCGAAGGTGTCATCGAATGGATCGACCACGAAGCTGAAGCCTTCGAAGAAATTTTAAATAGCCGAGGAGATATATGCGCCTTCTCTGGTGCCAGAGGAATTGCCACCATCTTAGAGAAAAAGGGCTGCGAACATGTAAAAATTTTAGCACAATCCGAAGCTGCCTTGCCCTTTGAAGATGCAAGAGATCCTTCGGCTGAAGCTAGTATAATTGGTGGAAATTTTTTTACCGATATCTGGGATAATGGTGGCCGAGAAATGGCCGGAGAAATTATTCGAAGAAGTGAAAAGGGCATTCACGATGCTAGAGAAGTAGCTGAGGCTGCTGAAAAGAGCACAGAGGCCGAAGGTCAATTAGGTATTAACTAATAGTTTTTATCGTGTTGTAATCTAAGGCTTTAAGATTTGTTTGCGATTTGTAATAGCAATGTAGCCGTATGCTGTGTTACTTCAGATCGTGCTAAAGCGTCTTCGGGCCCTCAGCCGAAAGGAGACGACGAAATTAAAAGAATGGCTGAAGATATTATGGACGAAGTCGTCAATCGGCTCCTGAACGAGGCTGCGGAAGTCGTTTTGAGAGAAGATTAAGTATTTTTGTGAAAACTTTCTGAAATGTAATATACTGTAACATTTTGTAACCCCAAATGTAATATACCTATTTTTGTTAGTCAATTCTTCACGATGCATGAAACTTTACACATACCACTTTTGAGTCTTTGACGAAAAAACACCTTCCCTTCTTTTCATGCTTCGTGAAGAAGAACTTTTCTTTGACACAACAATATCCACTGTTCTGATGATTAATATCCAGGCTTCGTGAAGATATTTTTCCGAAGCTACACTTCCGAAGATACACTTCCGAAGATCAATGATGTATCTTTTAGTGACTTTGATTTCTCCCCTTTCTCAAAGCGTTCTTCTGTAGATCAATAATGTTTCCACCTCTTGTGCCATGTGCAAAATGATGTATGATGCTTATGCTATGCGAAATGATGCGATGATGTTATGTTATGTGAGATGACGTTTATTCCGAAGATACATACGCATTCCTGCAATAAAACACAATCTTTTATAAGCCTCCCTTAGGAGCTTCTTCGCCTTTTACTTCAGCGGAATCAGCGTTTATTTTTCGCTGTAAGCCTCCCTTAGGAGCTTCTTCGCCTTTTACTTTCAGCGGTATTCGCGTTGACTTTTCGCGCTTCGCCTTTTACTTAGGCGGTATCAGCGTTGACTTTTCGCTGTATGCTCTGCATTCCCTTTGGAACGACTTTGGAGCAGAAAACTTACACTGCGCTCCCTTTAGAATGACTTTTTGTGACTTCGGCAAACTTACTCTGCGTTCCTTAGAACGACTTTTTGTTGCTTCGAAGAGTTTTCGATGGTTCGAAGGTCCTTTTTATTATCACAAGTCTTTGGACTTCAATCAATTTAAGCCTGTGGAGAAAACATATTTTTCTTGTAGGAATCAACGAAACTAATTACATGAAACCTAAACAATGTTCTTTATTACAGAAGATAAAACTGAATGAAAAAGATTGCTATTAAGGTAGGATATTTGTCAATAGATGTGCTTTGACTCTGGCACAGTGCTATTGACTGTACGAGCTTCGGACTGTTCTCTGAAATCCCTCTGGTGTGGAGCATACTGGCTCCCTTCTGGCTGCTGGCCTTGTTGCAACGGAGGTGGAGGCGGAGGCTGTTGCCAGGAAGCTTGAGGCTGACTTGCCGAAGCAACAGAAACTGCAGGATGGTTGCCCACATATTCTGGGATGTAGGGCGAATGATACGAAGCTGTATGCATGACCTGCTTCGGCTGAGCTTGTTGTGCTGCGGCTTCAGCTATTTCCTTTTGCTTCTGAATAGTAACATGGCACATCCTGGTAGTATGGCCTTTGTTCTCACCGCAGAATAAGCAAAAGATTCTTCTCGGTTGATCTCCAAACCTTCCTCCAAAGCCCCTGGCACCTCTGCCTCTTGGAGCTGGTGGTCGGAAGGAGCTTTGCTGTTGCCCCGAAGCCTGTGAGGAGCATTGTGGCCTTTGCTGTTGGCTTCCTCTATCATCATTTTGTGTAGAGTTATGAATTGACCTCACGTGCCTCGGGTAGAACCTCCCTCCGAAGCCCCTGGTCATTTCAGAAAACCTGAAAGCCTCCTCCCTTCTTTGGCGAAAATCATTATCGGCCCAAATGTACTCGTCCATCTTCTGGAGCAGCTTCTCCAAAGTTTGAGGAGGCTTCCTGGCGAAGTACTGAGCTGACGGTCCTGGCCGAAGCCCCTTGATCATGGCCTCGATGACAATTTCATTAGGCACCGTTGGTGCCTGTGCCCTCAAACGCAAGAACCTTCGGACATACGCCTGAAGGTATTCTTCGTGATCCTGGGTACACTGGAACAGAGCCTGAGCAGTGACCGGCTTCGTCTGAAATCCTTGAAAGCTAGTTAACAACAAGTCCTTCAGCTTCTGCCATGAAGTAATCGTTCCTGGTCGGAGGGAGGAATACTAGGTTTGAGCAACACTTCTGACGGCCATAACGAAAGATTTGGCCATGACTGAAGCATTGCCACCATACGAAGATACTGTTGCTTCGTAGCTCATCAAAAACTGCTTCGGGTCTGAGTGACCATCGAATACGGGAAGCTGAGGCGGCTTGTAGGACGGAGGCCAAGGTGTAGCCTGCAGCTCAGCGGACAGAGGAGAAGCATCATCAAAAACAAAATTCCCATGATGGAAATTGTCATACCAGTCATCTTCGTTGGGAAAACCCTCCTGATGAAGGTCTTGGTGCTGAGGCCTTCGGTGTTGCTCATCCTGAGCAAGATGACGAACTTCTTCAGAGGCTTCGTCTATCTGCCTCTGCAGTTCAGCTAGCCTGGCCATCTTTTCTTTCTTCCTCTGTACTTGTTGATGAAGCATTTCCATATCTCTGATTTCTTGATCTATCTCGTCCTCTGGTGGTGTCGGACTGACAGCCTTCCTTTTCTGGCTTCGGGCCTCCCGCAGGGAAACTTTCTCCTGATTGTGGTCCAGTGGTTGCAGAGCTGCAGCCCCAGTCGCTGAAGCTTTCTTCGGCGCCATAACGAAGATTTATGATCGCCGAAGGTGTTCAAAAAACTTCAAAGAGTGGAAGTGAGTTCACCGGAGGTGGGCGCCAATGTTGGGGACTTGTTCTCAAATGCTATGAGTTAAGAACAAGACAACATAGAAAATGTTAATCGTTAAAGTCCTTCGCCCTCCGAAACATTATTTCCCTTAGGATATAATGGTTTACGGACGAAGGTTATGAAGGACGTACCTTCATAAATCCATTAATCAATGACGAAGAATGAAATGTAAAGAATATAAAAGACGATATAAACAATTATATATTATTATTAGGCATAAACAGAAATGTCATTGAATTACAAGTGTACCTTCAATCGGAAGGAGATGACAGTACAATCGTGACGCAAAAAGCGAATGTCCAGTCAGCGTGAACAGTACGGGGGTACTGTTCACCTATTTATAGGCACGGGACACAACCCATACAAAATTACATTCATGCCCTTTACATTTGATAATAGTTCTATAGTAATCTATCGAGGTCTAAATAGCCTTTTCATCTTTAAGTCGGTTTCATTTTCTGTAACCACGCCGAAGCTTTCCTGCTAACATCTTCGGTGTTGTACCAAGACCTTCGTATTATCCTGGTCTTCTCTCTGCCGTGATACCGACTTGAGTCCGAAGGTACCTGCTCACACATTATACTTCTAGAAATACTGTTAAATTCTGTTTTTGAGGACCTTCGGATGCCGAAGGTCCCCAACAATCATCAACATAAATTTGGCATACAAATAAATCATTTGCAATGGTTTTAGTAAAGAGTGTAGGATCGGCTTTACCGACTTTGAAGCCATTAGTGATAAGGAAATCTCTTAGGCATTCATACCATGCTCTTGGGGCTTGCTTGAGCCCATAAAGCGCCTTAGAGAGTTTATACACATGGTTAGGGTACTCACTATCTTCAAAGCCGGGAGGTTGTTCACCATAGACCTCTTCCTTGATTGGTCCATTGAGGAAGGCACTTTTCACGTCCATTTGGTAAAGCTTGAAGCCATGGTAAGTAGCATAGGCAAGTAATATACGAATTGACTCAAGCCTAGCTACGGGTGCATAGGTTTCACCAAAATCCAAACCTTCGACTTGTGAATAGCCTTTGGCCACAAGTCGGGCTTTGTTCCTTGTCACCACACCATGCTCATCTTCCTTGTTGCGGAAAACCCACTTGGTTCCTACAACATTTTGGTTAGGATGTGGAACTAAATACCACACGTCCACACCTCATTTCTCGTGAAGTTGTTGAGCTCCTCTTGCATTGCCAACACCCAATCCGAGTCTCTTAATGCATCCTCTACCCTGTATGGCTCAATAGAGGACATAAAAGAGTAATGTTCACAAAAATGAGCGACTCGAGATCGAGTAGTTACCCCCTTATGAATATCGCCGAGGATGGAGTTCACGGGGTGATCTCTTTGTATCGCTTGGTGGACTCTTGGGTGTGGCGGTCTTTGATCATGTTCCTCTTGATCATCTTCCTTGTCATGATCATGGTCATCTCCCCCTTGATCATTGTCCTCCTCTTGAGGTGGCTCATCCTCTTGATCTTCATTTTCATCATCTTGAGCTTGATCTTCATCTTGAGTTGGTGGAGATGCTTGATTTGAAGATGATGGTTGATCTTGTGCTTGTGGATGCTCTTCAGATTCCTTAGGACACACATCCCCAATGGACATGTTCCTTAGCGCGACGCATAGAGCCTCTTCATCATCTAGCTCATCAAGATCAACTTGCTCTACTTGAGAGCCATTAGTCTCATCAAACACAATGTCACAAGAAACCTCAACTAATCCAGTGGATTTGTTGAAGACTCTATATGCCCTTGTGTTTGAGTCATAACCAAGTAAAAAGCCTTCTACAGCCTTAGGAGCAAATTTAGATTTTCTATCCCTTTTAATAAGAATAAAACATTTGCTACCAAAAACTCTAAAATATGAAATATTGGGCTTTTTACCGGTGAGGAGTTCATTGATGTCTTCTTGAGGATTCGATGAAGGTAGAGCCGGTTGATGGAGTAGCAAGCGGTGTTAATTGCCTCAGCCCAAAACCGATTCAGAGTCTTGTACTCATCAAGCATGGTCCTCGCCATGTCCAATAGAGTTATATTCTTCCTCTCCACTACACCATTTTGTTGAGGTGTGTAGGGAGAAGAGAACTCATGCTTGATGCCCTCATCCTCAAGAAAGCCTTCTATTTGAGAGTTCTTGAACTCCGTCCCATTGTCGCTTCTTATTTTCTTGATTCTTAATCCGAACTCGTTTTGAGCTCATCTCAAGAATCCCTTTAAAGTCTCTTGGGTTTGAGATTTTTCCTGCAAAAAGAATACCCAAGTGAAGCGAGAATAATTATCCACTATTACAAGACAATACTTACTCTCGCCGATGCTTATGTAAGCGATCGGGCCGAATAGATCCATGTGGAGTAGTTCAAGCGGCCTGTCGGTCGTCATGATGTTCTTGTGTGGATGACGGGTACCAACTTGCTTCCCTGCTTGACATGCGCTACAAACCCTATCTTTCTCAAAATGAATATTTGTTAGTCCCAAAATGTGTTCTCCCTTTAGAAGCTTGTGAAGGTTCTTCATCCCAACATGGGCTAGTCGGCGATGCCAGAGCCAACCCATATTAGTCTTAGCAATCAAGCAAGTATCGAGTTCAGCTTTATTAAAATCAACTAAGTATAGCTGACCCTCTAATACTCCCTTAAATGCTACTGAATCATCACTTCTTCTAAAGACAGTAACACCTATATCCGTAAAAAGACAGTTGTAACTCATTTTGCATAATTGAGAAACTGAAAGCAAGTTATAATCTAAAGAATCTACAAGAAAAACATTAGAAATGAAATGGTCAGGTGATATAGCAATTTTACCAAGTCCTTTGACCAAACCTTGATTTCCATCCCCGAATGTGATAGCTCTTTGGGGATCATTGTTTTTCTCGTAGGAGGAGAACATCCTTTTCTCCCCTGTCATGTGGTTTGTGCACGCGCTATCAATGATCCAACTTGAGCCCCCGGATGCATAAACCTACAAAACAAGTTTAGGCCTTGTTCTTAGGTACCCAAACAGTCTTGGGTCCTTTGACATTAGAAACAAGCACCTTGGGTACCCAAACATAAGTCTTGAAGCCCTTGTGTTTGCCCCCAACATATTTGGCAACTACTTTGCCTGATTTGTTAGTTAAAACATAGGAAGCATCAAAAGTCTTAAATGGAACATTAGGTTCATTTGATGCAGTAGGAGATTTCCTTTTAGGCAATTTAACATGGGTTGATTGCCTAGAGCTGGAAGCCTCATTTTTATACATAAAAGCATGATGTGAAACATTTTGAGGTTTCCTAGCATGAATTCTCCTAATTTTATGCTCGGGATAACCAGCAGGATATAAAATATAGCCCTCGTTATCCTGAGCCATGGGAGCCTTACCCTTAACAAAATTAGACAATTTCTTAGGGGCATTAAGCTTGACATTGTCTCCCTGTTAGAAGCCGATGCCATCCTTAATACCAGGGCGTCTCTCATTATAAAGCATACTACGAGCAAATTTAAATTTTCATTTTCTAATTCATGCTCGGCAATTTTAGCATCTAGTTTAGCTATATGATCATTTTGTTGTTTAATCATAGCAATGTGATCATGGATAGTATCAACATTAATGTCTCTACATCTAGTACAAATAGTAACATGATCAACGCTAGATGTAGAGGATTTGCAAGCATTTAATTCATCAATCTTAGCATGTAACATGACATTTTCATTTCTAAGATTGGAAATAAAAATATTGCAAACATTTAAATCTTTAGCCTTAAAAATTAGTTTATCATTCTCAATCTTAAGGCTAGAAATTGATTTATTCAACTTGTCAATCTTAGTAATCAAACTAGCATTATCATTTTTAAGGTTGATAAGAGAATCATCACAAACATTTTATTTCTCAACCTTAGCAATTAATTTGGCATTTTCATTTCTAAGGTTAGAGATAGTGTCATGGCAAATGCTAAGCTCACTAGTTAAATTTTCACATTTCTCTACATCCTGAGCATAGGCATTTTTTACTTTAACATGCTTTTTGTTTTCTTTAATAAGGAATTCCTCTTGGCTATCCAAGAGTTCATCCTTTTCATGAATAGCATCTATCAATTCATTTAATTTTTCTTTTTGTTGCATGTTTAGGTTGGCAAAAAGAGCAAGCAAATTATCTTCATCATCACTAGAGCTATCCTCATCACTAGATGTTGCATATTTAGTGGAGGCTCTAGATTTTACCTTCTTCTTTTTGTCGTCCTTTGCCATGGGGAACTTGTGGCCGATGTTGGGGAAGAGGAGGCCTTTGGTGACGGCGATGTTGGCATCGTCCTCGTCGGAGGAGGAGTCGGTGGAGCTCTCATCAGAGTCCCATTCCCGACAAACATGGGCATCGCCGCCCTTTTTGTAGTACTTCTTCTTTTCCTTCCTCCTTCCCTTCTTGTCGTCGCCCCTGTCACTATCACTTGATAAAGGACATTTAGCAATAAAATGACCGGGCTTACCACACTTGTAGCACACTTTTTTGGAGCGGGGCTTGTAATCTTTCCCCCTCTTTTGCTTGAGGATTTGGCGGAAGCTCTTGATGGTGAGTGTCATTTCCTCGTTGTCGAGCTTGAAGGCGTCGATGGGGAGCCTACTTGACGTAGACTCTTCTTTCTTCTCCTCCGTCGCTTTGAATGCGACGGGTTGCACCTCTGGTGTGGAGGTGGTGCCTTGCTCGACGATTTGTTTGGAGCCTTTGATCATCAATTCAAAGCTCACAAACTTTCCTATCACTTCCTCAGAAGACATTAGCTTTTATCTAAGATCACCACGAATTAATTGAACTTGTGTAGGATTACGAAAAACAAGTGATCTTAGAATAACCTTGACCATTTCATGGTCATCCCATTTTGTGCTCCCAAGGTTGGGCACTTGGTTCACTAAGGTCTTGAGCCGGTTGTACATTGCTTGTGGCTCCTCTCCTTGGTTGAGGATGAATCGACCGAGCTCCCCCTCGGTCGTCTCCCGCTTGGTCATCTTAGTCACCTCATATCCTTCGTGCGCGGTCTTGAGCACGTCCCAAATCTTTTTGGCACTTTTCAACCCTTGCACCTTATTATACTCCTCTCGACATAGAGAGGCGAGGAGTATAGTGGTGGCTTGGGAGTCAAAATGCCGGATTTGGGCAACCTCGTCCGAGTCATATGCTTCATCCCCCACGGATGGTACCTGCGCTCCAAACTCAACAATGTCCCAAATGCTAGAGTGGAGTGAGGTTAGATGATGCCTCATTTTATCACTTCACATACAATAATCTTCACCGTCAAAAACCGGTGGTTTGCCTAATGGGACGGAAAGTAAAGGAGTGCGTTTGGAAATGCGAGGATAGCATAAGGGGATCTTACTAAACTTGTTGCGCTCATGGCGCATAGAAGTGACAGACGGAGTGTCGGAGCCGGAGGTGGATGGCGACGAAGAATCGGTCTCGTAGTAGACCACCTTCTTCATCTTCTTTTTTTTGTCGCCACTCCGATGCGACTTGGTATGTGAAGGGGCTCCCTTCATTTTGTTGCCGGACTCCCCCGATGGAGCCTTCTCGTGGCTTGTAGACTTGTCACCGCCGGTCACGATCTCCTTCTTGGCGTGTTCTCCCGACATCACTTCGAGTTGTTAGACTCTAATGAAGTACCGGGCTCTGATACCAATTGAAAGTCGCCTAGGGGGGTGAATAGGCAAATCTGAAATTTACAAACTTTAAGCATAACTACAAACCGGGGTTAGCGTTAGAAATAAAACCGAGTCCGAAAGAGAGGGCGAAAACAAATCAACCAAGGAAATAGAGCGGATGACAAGGTGATTTGTTTTACCGAGGTTCGGTTCTTGAGAACTGTCAGTACTTGGAAATGGGGAACCTGTTACTACAGTATGAAGGTGTTGTGTCCATGCAGCTATCTTTAGTCGCATGGCGAACAACACATGACCCCACCACGTGGGCGGCTCCGGGGCCGCCATGCGGTCAGAAGAGACGACATACTCCAAGGTGGCGACAGTGGGTCCGGACCCCCACGGGAAGTGTCAGACCCCTGGATGCACAGCCCGGACCTCCGGGCGAGGTTCAAGACATCCACAGGTACGAACCAGACCCTTGGAACGGGTCCCGGACCCCTCAGGAGAGGTCTGGGCTACTCATAGTAGGGTCCCGGGATTCCAAGGCAAAGAGTACCCAGGCCTTAATCTAGGCCAGGCGGGGGTCCGGTGCTGACACGTGTCCGTGCCATACCTCGAGTGCTCCCACTCCCCACTCAGGCGGAGACCCGATGTTGTCACGTGGCCTATTGCTCGTGACGTAAGCCAGCGGGCGGAGCCTAACGTAAGGCCCCTGGGCCGCGCTGTCTCTGCATTTAATGCGGAGAAGACGCGCCGCCTGTCTAACCCGCTGACAGGTGATGTGCCCCTTCAGCATTTAATGCGCCCTGCCGCTCTGCTGACGGATGGTGACCAGACCACCCCACAGGCGGCGTGCCTGTCCACTCCCGGGGCAGGCAGCGTGACCATATTGTTGCATGCGCCACGATCATCATCACTCGTACGTAGCCAGTGAAGCTTCCACTGCACGCCGATACTACGTAGGTTGCGGATATCAGGGCGCAAGGAGATGGCCCTGGCAACCAGCGTTAGTTGCTCCAAGTATTCCCTCTGTTTTGCCCCTGGGCCCACATGTCGGGGCTCAGCACCCTTGTACGTGCCCCCTTTGAGCTATAAAAGGGAGGGCACACGACGTTACAAAGGGGACTCACTTAGGCACACTTAGACCCAGCTCAGGCTCACAAGTTCATATAAGCTCAATATATCACATAGTGGAGTAGGGTGTTACGCTCCGGTGGCCTGAACCACTCTAAATCCTTGTGTGTTCTTGTGTTCTCCCCATTTTCCAACTAACAAGCAAAACGCTTAGGCCCTCCTCATCTAAGGATTTAGGGCGGGTGCATTCCGCCACCCGGCCGGAGATTTCCTCTCCGACAAGAACCTACTCCCCGTTGAGGTGGTCACAAAGACCGGGTCTCTTTCAACCCTTTCCCTCTCTCAAACGATCACCTAGACCGAGTGAGCTTTTCTCCTCAATCAATTGGGTCACTTAGACCCCGCAAGGACCACCACACAATTGGTGTCTCTTGCTTTGATTACAAGTGTTTTGAGAACAAGAATGGGGAAGAAGAAAAGCGATCCAAGCGACAAGAACTCAAATGAACACAAAAATCTCTCTCTCACTAGTCACTAAGTGTTTGGAGTGATTTTGGACTTGGGAGATGATTTGATCTCTTGTTTGTGTCTTGGAGTGAAGTCTAGAGCTCTTGTATTGAAATGCAATGGCTGAAAACTTGGATGCCTTGAATGGTGGTGGTTGGGGGGTATTTATAGCCCCAGCCACCAAAACAGCCGTTGGGGAGGGCTGCTGTCGATGGACGCACCGGACAGTCCGGTGCACCGGACAGTACGGTGCGCCAGCCATGTCACCCAACCGTTAGGGTTCTGACGGTTTCGACCATTGGAGCTCTGACAGCCTGGACCACCGGACAGTCACTGTTCACTGTCCGGTGCGCCTTCTGGCGCTGCTCTGACTCTGCGCGAAATGTCTGCGCACTGTTCAGTTGTCAGCCGACCGTTGAAGTCGACCGTTGCGCTTGGGAGTGAGAGCACCTAGAGAGGAGGGGTGAATAGGTGATCCTGTAAAACGTGAAATTAATCCACAAAACTTGATTAGGAGTTAGCACAGTAAAGCCAAGTGGCTAGAGAGAAGTTCTTGCAAAACACAATAACCACAAGGAGATCAACACAGAGATGGCACAGTGGTTTATCCCGTGGTTCGGCCAAGTCCAATACTTGCCTACTCCATGTTGTGGCGTCCCAACGGACGAGGGTTGCACTCAACCCCTCTCAAGCGATCCAAAGACCCACTTGAATACCATGGTGTTTTGCTTTGCTTACTATAACCCGCTTGCGAGGAATCTCCACAACTTGGAGCCTCTCGCCCTTACAATATGATGTTCACAAAGAAGCACGGAAGTAAGGCTGGGATGAGCAACGCACACAAGACACAAAATCAGAGCACAAACACGAACACAAGTCACAATTCGAGCTCACAACTCAACCCAAAGAGTTCTCTACTCAAATGGAGCTCTAGTTGCTATCACAAAGAATCGAATGCGCGGAATTGGAGTCTTGGTGCTTAGGAATGCTTAGAGAATGCTTGGTGTCCTCCTCCGTGCGCCTAGGGGTCCCTTTTATAGCCCTAAGGCAGCTAGGAGCCGTTGAGAGCATTCCAGGAAGGCAATTCCTGCCTTCTGTCGCCTGGCGCACCGGACAGTCCGGTGCACCACCGGACACTGTCCGGTGCGGATTTCTTTCCTTCTTTGGCGAAGCCGACCGTTGGAGATTCGGAGCCGTTGGCGCACCGGACACTATCCGGTGCACACCGGACAGTCCGGTGCACACCGGACAGTCCGGTGCACCCTTCTGACCGTTGGCTCTGCCACGCGTCGCGCGCGGATTACGCGGCCGACCGTTGGCCCGGTCGACTGTTGGCTCATCGGACAGTTTGGTGCACACCGGACAGTCCGGTGAATTTTAGCCGTACGCCGCCGACGAAGTCCCGAGAGCAGCTAGTTGACAGACGCCAGCCTGGCGCACCGGACACTGTCCGGTGCACCACCGGACAGTCCGGTGCACCCAGACTGCGCAGAGTCTTGGCTGCTCAGCCAAATCTTTTCCAAATTGGTCTTTTCCTGTTTCTAGCACTTAGACACAATACATTAGTCTCCAAAACAATGTACTAAGTCTTAGAAACATACCTTTACTCTTGATTTGCACTTCTTGAGTCTTTGGCACAAATATTACTCAAAGCATTTGTGTGGAGCACTTAATCACCAAAATCTTATAAAAATGTCCCAAGGGTACATTTCCCTTTCAATCTCCCCCTTTTTGGTGGTTAATGCCAACACAACAAAAAGCAACTAAAGGAAGTGCAACATCAATGCAAATAAGAACACAAATTTGTTTTTATTCAAATTTGGCATATTTGGATCATTCTTTGCCACCACTTGGTTTTGTTTTTGCAAATCAACCTCAAATTCCTATCTCTAAGTCAAACACACTTGTTGAGACATAAAGAGAGTTGTTCCAAGAGAAATTGATCAACGATTTCAAAAACTCCCCCTTTTTTCATAATCAACCATTCTCCCCACAAGAGGCCAACTTTTGACAAAAGAGACAATAAGAGATTTTTGACAAACCAAAAAAACTCTATTCTACTATTTTCAAAATTCTCAAGTGGTAGCTGATCCATTTATTGCTCTGGCCTTATTTTCTCCCCCTTTGGCATCAAGCACCAAAACAGGATCAATCTTGGCCCTTTAACCCCATTGCCTCACCAAAATCTTCAACTAAGAGTAACAAGGCAATAAGAGTAAAAAGATGAACTTGGAATTAGTTACTCTTTCATCGGAGTGCAGTGGAAGTCTTGCATGGTCCAAGTACACCTTTTCCCTTTCAAACCTCCTTTGAGACTAGATTAAGCAAACTCAAGCACACAGTTAGTCTCAAAGGGTCAAGTTGTAGCGCATCTCCCCCTAAATATGTGCATCACTTGCAAATGGACTTGTGAGGTCCGGGGAGTACTTGTACAACTTGAGCACCATAAACAAAATGCATTAAGGAACTTGATCAAGGCATAATACACATGTATGCTATAAATCAATCCAAGTTCCGCGAATCTAAGACATTTAGCTCACTACGCAGCCTGCAAAAGGTCGACTCATCTAGAGGCTTGGTAAAGATATCGGCTAGCTGGTTCTCGGTGCTAACATAAAACACTTCGATATCTCCCTTTTGCTGGTGGTCTCTCAAAAAGTGATGCCGGATGTCTATGTGCTTTGTGTGGCTGTGTTCAACAGGATTATCTGCCATGCGGATAGCACTCTCATTATCACATAGGAGTGGGACTTTGCTCAGATTGTAGCCAAATTCCCTGAGGGTTTGCCTCATCCAAAGTAGTTGCGCGCAACACTGTCCTGCTGTGGCGGAACTGCCCGAATTATTCCAACTTAAGTGTCCAAGTCCCGCCTTAGAGGCTAGACCACACTTAAATGGGAATAACCCGTCAATCCCTCGGATCTAGTCCGACACGGCCACTGACAGGATCAAGTACCACAATCTCACTCGAAGGTGAGTCACAGAGCAAATACAATAAAGCATAAAACCATACATGCCATAATGTTAAATTATTACATCACCATCATCATCATCGGAGTTTTTGCAAAAGTAACCATCATTGTTTGAAGTGCAGCGGAATAAAACTAACGATAATTAAACAGAGAGATGGGGAAGCCTGTCCCATCACTCCTCATGCTCCTCCTCAGCCGAGGCAGGGTCCCACTCAACAGTCCAACCCGGTGGCAGGGTGGTCGGCCAAGTTATCCCAGCAACCATCTCCTCCAGAGAACCTGTAAAAAATTATGCCACAAGCAAGGCTGAGTATACTAATACTCAGCTAGACTTACCCGGTGTGAGGAGTCTACTCCTCTACCTCTAGACATGCAGCTGTTTGGCTGTGGGGTTTGGTTGCCAAAAGCACTAGCTGAGTTTCTAAATCAAGATTTTAACTTAATAAAAGTTAAGTGTGACTCTCTTAAGGCTAAAAGTGAACTATCTACTCATACATGGTAGCAAGCATTATTAACAATCAACATCTTTTCTCAACTCATCATACTTCCACTTATTACTCAATGCAGTACAATGGATCAAGCAGTCTCATTAGCTGTGAGAAGCAGACGATTCGAATCGAGTTTTTATCCTTGCAAGGTAAACCTAAACACACGACATGCAGGGGCACTCCGTCCCCACACATATCAACCGTCCCCATCGATTCCCTGGCAACAGATCAGGGCTCACCGCCTTGGCGTACAATGCCCCACTGACCCCGACTGGCCGTCGTGCAGTGACCGCACTTGTACCCACCATAACCGGAATGGGAGACCTCGTCTCAGGTCGCGTGAGGGGATATGTCTGCGGGCAGGTTCACTCAGGTACTAGGCTTACCGATTTACCATATTTCTCGGTATGTGTTTAGTACGTTCAAACGCTTGACACAGGTATCCGCACGTTAATCCTTATTCCATTTTCCATCTCGTGAACAACCAATCCCCATGGATTGTTGTCCACCAACTAGTATCATGACAGTGTGAAAGTGGGTACAATCAATTTCCTGATCTCGCGCGAGTGCTAGAAAAATCACTCGTCTTCTACCGAGATCCTAATTAAATAAAGCAACTACTCGACCTGTCATACTAGTATTCATCTCAAAAAGGATTCCTGAGATCATGCAACTAGGGTTTCAAACAATTCCTACACCTAAGTGCACAATCAATCCTACAATCATTAAGTGAAGTAAAATAGCATAAATAACAGGTTATGCATAAAACCGGGGCTTGCCTTCCAAAGCAGTGGCAGGCAGGTCCTCTGGTGCAGGCTCGGGTGCTGGATCTGGGGCTACCTCCTGAGCAGCTCCTTGCTCCGGCACGAGGATGTACTCTCCGTCAGCAAGATTACAGTCTATCGAAATGCAATGAACATGTATGTCATGATTATGCAAGATTTAAGAACATTAAGCTAAAGAAAACTAAGTCAAGAATTAACTTAGGGTTTCCTGGCTCTGTGGGGCTTCTAGTGGCATACATAGATATAGACTTATTACCTTTTAAGCTTAGGTTTTCTTTTTAGAATAACATAGTGGATTGGTATTGCCTTGATACATTTTAGTGGACAGATTACAAAGGTTTTAGGATAACATTAATTCACATCTTTCATTTTTCTTTCCTTAATTTCCATTTAGGGTTTTTAGTGTAGGTTTGAACTACAACAGGGTTTTAATAATTTCCAAAAATTCTGTAAAAAAATTACAGTGGGTTGTCACTGGCTATTCTAGCTTGTTTTAAGAATTTGAGGCTTAAAGTATAAAAGTTAGGCTTTAAACAAAAATAACAAAAGTTAGGTAAAATGGGCCACTTTACACTACACCTTCTAGTTAGGGGTAGGTTCTGTCCTAAAGGTTATTTTTGTTGGCATCCTTTGGTAATAATAGGCTTCTGTGCTAAAAATCACAGAAAACTAAGGGGTGGTTATTTAGTTATGATTTTCTTAAGTTTAATGTCAAAAAGGCACTTTCTACTACCTTATTATTTGAAAAATGTCAAACAGCAGATTTCATATTTTTCTTAGGTTCTTTCTAATAAAACAATAGTTATCCCAAGGGTGGGGGTGTTTTCACCTTGGGGTTATTTTTGTAGAGTTTTTCTAAGTTTCACTTGTTTTATTTAAACAAAAGGGATCTTACTTATTTTACACTAAAACAGGGTATGATATATTTTTTCCAGTGAACTATGTTGAATAATTAACCTAACAAAAATAGAGGTACTCTCTGGTTCATTAATTAAATTACATTTTCTATTTTCCTTATCCTTAAGCATAATATAGAATAAGGGGTAAAACTAACTCAAATGGAGTGGACAGAGAGGTTTAACATTTTTAAACAGGTTAGTAGGTAAATATAAACTTCTCCAAATTTTCCTAACCCTAGTCAAATATCCTAACTATTTTTCTTACTATTATTTAGCTTTTGGCCAAAACTAACATTAAATCAGAACTTTGAAGTTTTCCACAGTACCAAGGGGTTTTATATTTTTCTTAAATAGGTTACATTAATTTGAGTCTGACAAAATTGGTTTGACCAAATTTGGATGATTTAAACAGAAGTTATGCATTTTCAAAGTTGCTGTTCAATTTAAAACAAATTTAATTTAAGGGTTTCTGGAAAAACAGTTTACACCGGGGTCCCTGGGTTTAAACGAAATCCACCTTCACAGATCTACCCCCACGCCACTATTCCCCTGTGTCACTGACATTACACAAAACCCCCTGACCTTTCTTCCCTCTCACCCGCAGTCCTTCCCTTCACTGAAACAGTAACCGCGGGAAAGAAAAGGGCGGCGCGGCTTACCGGCGGCGAGGGAGGTCCGGCGAAGGGTGGGGTCGGCTTGGGGAGACTCTGGCGGTCACGTCGAGGTGCGGCTCGGCGTCGGAGGTGGCCGGAATCGCCCGGTCCACGCGTGCAGGCGGGTGTCCTCATCGGCGGCGAGTGTACCGGCCAAACTACGGCGAACTGGCGCAATCCGAGGGCACGGTGAGCATCACGGGGTCACGCAACGACTATGTGCACAAGGAATCGAAGGATGGTGGAGTGGCTTACCCGGTCCACGTGCTCCGGCGGGGGTGAGAGCTCCGGCAAGCGTGGACTGGCTTCTCCGGCGAAGGAAACTCCGATTCCTTGCTCGGGGAGCTTCACAGAGGTGTGCACAAGCTTCTCCGAGGGCAGGACGGGGTTGGGGATGGCTCTGCTGGCCGGTCTACGGTGGAAGAGGGGTTGAGCGGCCGCGGGCTCGCTGCGCACGGGCAAACGGCGACGAGCTAGCCCCGGTGAGGTGTGGAGGGTGTGCGGAAGGGTGTAGCCGAAGCCTGGGAGGGATTTATAAGCTCGGGCGCGGGCCACGGCGCGGGTTTGGCTCGGGCGCGGCGCGGGGCGTGCGAGGGCGCGCGCGAGCGTGCTCTGGCGCGGACAGAAGGCGTCGAACATGTGGCAGTGAGTTTCTTCCAATGTTCAAACGCTTCCAGAGATCGCAAACGTGCGAATCTCGCCATGAATCCGGCGCAGACCTCCTCCTGGCACCTAGGGCTATCTCACATGTGTGAGTTCCAAGGGATGATACGCCCTAGATAGGGAGATAGACGGGCGCCAAATCTGGCTTGTCTCCCTGCCCGCTCAGCGACAAAACTGATGTCAAGTGTTGTCAAACGTCCGAGTCTCGGTCTCAAATTTTTCCAGGGGGTGCCTTAAGTGATATAGCACATTTTTGGTATAGAACTCAAGTGGTTTTGGCGCCATCTTCAAAGTGAACACGGCTGGTCTTTGAATTAGGGCTAAAATGTGACTTAGATGGAAATAGAGAGCTCTAGCTCTCTCTCTACTTGGAGATTTGAATTGGGGTTTCTCCAGGGGCCTTTTTGCAATATTTCCCTCCCTTAATTGATGGTTATAATGTTACTTAGGGTTTGGGTAAAAGTTACACATGCTTTGCCCACTTGCTCACTTTCTTTCCCCCCTTACCTAGGGTTTTGGAAGGTAGGGCTTTGGAGAGGTCTAGGGTTCTTCTCCCCCCTTTATCCAAGGTAGTAAGTGTGCAAGGATCAGAGTAATGCTTCTCATGTCATTGGCCACTTGACTAGCACAAGAGCTCCAAAGTTCTCATGTGGTACCCTAAGTCTTTACCTTTGTGAAAATGGCTTCTAGTGTCAAGGTGGCTCTAGCCAAGGTAACACCTGGGGTGTTACAGCCCTCCCCCTTAAAGGAATCTCGTCCCGAGATTTAGGTAGAGTCCCTTGGAGGGGTGCTTGAAGGTGTGCTGGTGTTGCTTACACTCAAGTTTCTCTTGTTAACTGCTCTTCGAATGTCATCCTCTTTGCAACTTCAGAAGGAAGCCCTTCTTAAGTTAAATCCACAACTTAGACTATCCTTGTTATCTAAGTTTTTCTTATAATTGAATTCAAAGGGCAGGTGGGGGTGGGGTTCGGGGTTACATACCGACTTCTTTGGGCAGAAAGTCGGGGAAGCGAGAGCGTAGAAAATCCTCAGTCTCCCATGTAGCTTCTTCTGCTGAATGGTGACTCCACTGAACCTTGTACATTCTGACCGACCTTGCCCGAGTTGATCTCTCCTTTTGATCTAATACCTTGACGGGGTACTCTTGGTAGGACAAGTCTGGTTCTATCTCAATGTTTGGTTCCGGTAGCACTTCAGTGGGTAGACGAACGCATTTCCGCAGCTGAGATACATGGAACACATTATGAACCGCTGATATGTGAGGTGGCAATTCCACTTGATAGGCCACGGGTCCACAACTTGCCTTGATGTCATAGGGTCCAATGTAGCGAGGAGCTAACTTGCCCTTGATCCCGAATCTCTGGACACCCTTGGTGGGTGATACCTTAAGGTAGACATGATCTCCCACCTCAAACTGTAGAGGCTTCCGCCTCTTATCATGATAGCTCCTTTGCCTGGCCTGAGCAGCTTCTAAGTTCTTGGTAATAACCCTGACCTTTGCCTCTGCCTCGAGTACCAAGTCTGGCCCAAAAATTTCCCTTTCTCCTGCTTGAGACCAATTCAGTGGGGTCCTACATCTTCTCCCATATAACGCCTCAAAAGGTGCCATCTTTAAACTGGACTGATAGCTATTATTGTAAGAAAACTCTGCCAAAGACAGACACTTGTCCCAATCCTTTCCATAATGTAGTGCACATGCTCGCAACATGTCTTCCAAAACCTGATTTACCCTTTCTGTCTGGCCATCTGTTTGTGGGTGATATGCTGAGCTTCGGATGACATGGGTCCCAAGTGATTCTTGCAGTTTCTCCCAAAAGCGTGCCACAAACAGTGCTCCTCTGTCAGATATAATGGTCTTGGGAATACCATGCAATCTCACTATCTGGTCAACATAAATTTCAGCATACTTCTCGGTCTTGTGGGTGGTGTGCACTGGCAAGAAATGAGCCGTCTTGGTCAATCTGTCCACGATAACCCAAATAGAATCATGGTGCCTGGAGGTATTGGGTAATCCTACTATGAAGTCCATGCAAATGTCCTCCCATTTCCAAGATGGTATGGGAAGGGGTTGCAGAGGGCCTGCTGCCTTCAAGTGACTAGCCTTTATCCTCTGGCAAGTATCACACTCGGATATGTACTTGGCAATTTCCCTTTTCATTCTAGTCCACCAATATAGAGATCTGAGATCATGGTACATCTTGTTGCTACCAGGGTGCATGGAGAATTTGGAAAGGTGAGCTTCATCCAGTATCTTCTTTCTGAGCTCAGGGTCCTTGGGAACAACCAATCGATCTCCAAACCATAGAATTCCCTTGCTGTCCTGTCGGAAACACTTGTATTTTTCTGCCTTTTGCTTGATCATATCCTTGATAACCTGAACACCCTTATCCTCAACCTGTGCCCTGATTATCTGCTCTTGTAATGTGGGCTCCACCGAGATATAGCTTAGATTACCCGAAGAAACAACTTCCAGGTTTAGTTTGCACAACTCATCACACAGGGTGGTCACTCCCACATCCATGTTCATACAATTACACTGGGCCTTTCTGCTCAAGGCATCTGCCACAACATTGGCCTTACCTGGGTGGTAATGCACTTCTAAATCATAATCCTTGATCAACTCTAACCACCTCCTTTGCCTCATGTTCAGATCTGCCTGAGTGAAGATGTATTTGAGACTCTTGTGATCCGTGTAGATGTTACAGTGAGCTCCCATCAGGTAGTGTCTCCATATCTTAAGAGCATGAACTACAGCTGCCAATTCTAGATCATGTGTAGGGTAGTTCTGCTCATGGGGCCTGAGTGCCCGGGAAGCATAAGCAATCACTCTGTTCTCTTGCATCAAGACACATCCCAATCCAGTACCAGAAGCATCACAATAAACTTCAAATGGCTTGGTGTTGTCAGGTTGAGCTAGCACTGGGGCTGTTGTCAAATGCTGCCTCAAGGTATGGAAGGCATCTTCACACTTTTGGCTCCACTCAAATTTGACTCCCTTCTTCAACAGTTCAGTCATTGGCTTGGCAATTCTGGAGAAATCCGGAATAAATCGTCGATAATACCCTGCCAATCCCAGAAAACTCCGAATCTGCTTTACTGTGGTCGGGGGTTTCCAATCCATCACCTCCTGCACCTTCTCAGGATCAACTGATACCCCATCCTGAGAAATTGTATGACCCAAGAATTTGATTTCCTTCAGCCAGAACTCACACTTACTCAGCTTAGCATACAACTGATGATCACGCAGTCTCTGAAGTACAGTATGCAAGTGTTTGGTGTGCTCGGCTTCATTCTTGGAATAGATCAGTATATCATCAATGAAAACGACCACAAACTTGTCTAACTCTGGCATGAATACTGAGTTCATCAAGTACATAAAATAAGCCGGGGCATTGATCAGCCCAAAAGACATCACCAGAAACTCATACAGTCCATATCTGGTAGAGAAAGCCGTCTTGGGAATATCACTAGCACGGATCTTGATCTGATGGTATCCTGAGCGAAGGTCTATCTTAGAGAATACCTTGGCTCCTACCAACTGATCAAACAGAACATCAATGCGGGGCAGCGGGTATTTGTTCTTTATAGTTACCGCATTGAGAGGACGGTAGTCAACACACATCCTCAAACTCTCATCCTTTTTCTTCACAAATAATGCTGGACATCCCCATGGTGAAGTGCTTGGACGAATAAACCCTTTGTCCAACAACTCTTGCAATTGTTTCTTCAATTCTGCCAATTCCGCGGGAGGCATCCTATAGGGTCTCTTGGAGATCGGAGCAGTCCCGGGTTGCAACTCAATTGCGAACTCAATGTCTCGGTCAGGTGGCATCCCTGGTAATTCTTCCGGAAACACATCCGGGTAGTCACAGACTACTGGGATCTCTTCCACCGGGGATTCTAACATAACAAAAGCACAAGATCGGGTACAACCCTGGTCAGGCAAATAGAGTGTGGTCTCACCACAGGTTGGTGAGTGCACCTCAATGGCCCTAGCTGCAATATCCATCACAGCCTGGTTTCTGGTTAACCAGTCAGTTCCCAATATAATATCCACACTTTCCAAACCCAAAATGAGAAGGTTGGTCTTAATTATCAGACTACCAAACCTTATAGGCACATTCTTGTTAACTTGATAGGTGGCAACCCTGCCTCCTGGGGTTGAAATTGTAATACCTCCATTGGTGTGGTGAAAAGGCAATTGGCATTTGGCACTAAACTTGGCACTGATAAAACTATGCGATGCACCCGAATCAAATAAAATAATAGCAGGAAAATTTAATACTGTAAAGATACCAGTCATGACGGGTGCTCCCTCTGGAATGTCAGCCATGGTGGTGAAGTTCAGCCTGCCCTGCCTCACTTGCACCTTCTGTCTCTTGCCTTGGTTCTGATTGACATTCTGCCCCTGCCTCTGCTGGTTCCTGGGGCAATTCTTGGCATAATGCCCAGTGTTGCCACAAGTGAAGCACCTGTTGTCATTGGCTTGGCGGTACTGCTGCTGCTGATTATTCCTCTGAGCTGGGAACTGGTTGCGGTTGGGTGCCTGCTGCTGCTGCTGCTGCTGAGGTCGGATTACCCATCGCCCTTGCTGCTGCTGGGGTCCCCTGCCCTGGGTGTCGGACACAATCCGGAAACGCTGTGGCTGAGCTGAGGGTCCTGCCACGGGGGTCTTCCTCTTTTTCTCTGCCTGCCTAGCGGTAATGCAGTCCTCTTGGGAGATAGCCATGTTGACCAATTCATTGTAGCTGTTAGCCCTGACGGTGTTGAGGCGATCCCGGAGCTTAGTGCTGAGCCCCCTTCTGAATCTGTCCCTCTTCTTCTCATCTGTATCCGCATGATATCCCGCATACTGGCACAAGTCATTAAAGGCCTGGGCGTACTGCAACACTGTCCTGCTGCCCTGAGTGAGTGCCAAGAACTCATTGAGCTTCCTGTCCATGATCCCGGCTGGTATATGGTGTCCTCTAAAAGCTGCCTTAAACTCCCTCCACTCCACCTCTCGGTCCTCTGGCTGCATAGCAAGAAAGTGATCCCACCAAGTCCTTGCAGGTCCGCGAAGCTGCTGGGTAGCGAACCTGACTTTGGTGACCTCTGAGAAAACTCCATGGAGCAGTGGAAATTTGGATTCCACCACTCGCAGCCACACATCTGCATCAAGTGGGTCCTCCGCCCTTGTGAACAGTGGAGGCTGGGTGCTGAGGAATTCCTGATAGGTGGCCGCCGCGGGGTGACGCTGGGGGTCTCCACCACCATAATGCTGGGGTGGTGGCTGACGTTGAGCCAGCTACCTCAGAATCTCATTCTGCTGAGCCATGAGCTCCTGCAGAGTGGGAGGTGGGGGCGGCGGTGGAACGTGCTCGTTCTGGCCACGACGCTGCCTCCCGGCCATCTGAAAAATCCACATACTTACTTAACACCACAAATCCAAAATTCAAGATTTTTATCACGAGGACAAAGTTAAAAACAGCATGAAAGATCCGACTTCAACAACAGGGATTTTAAGAGGCAGAGATTCTTCCTTCCAATTTTAAACTGATAAAAGCATCCATCACACAAGCTCCCAAGAGAGTTTAACACGGTTACATCAAATTGTTCCAAAATGACTCAACTCTACCTAGCCTAGTACCCCAAGGATGCAAAAGCTAAGCTAGCTGCGAGGAGTCCGACTGTCCAACTTCTAAACCTACCCTGGACACCTAGTGAGCGAACGAAGCAACACTTGACTCGGGGGAAGGTGGTCTTCCCGAGCCAGCAGTGTCCACACTGGAGGCAGGCTCATCTCCTCCCTCAATGTCGACGTCCTCGTTGGCCTCCTGGTCCTGGATCTCCTGGTGGTGCATGTCCAGGTGCTCGTTAGCCTCAGCAAGCTGCTGCTGAGTGTTAAGGAGCTGATCCTCGAGGACCTCGATGGTGTTCTCCCTGGTACCTACCAGCTCCTCCAACTCCTGAATATCAGTGGATAGCTGTTCCACCTGCAAGTCCTTCTCCACCATTTCCTGAGATAGGTCAACCACGAGCTCCTCTCTGTTATCCAGCGTGATCTTTGTTGCCTCCAGCAGTGCCATCAGGTGGGACATTGCCTCACCGCGCATCACCTGCAGACGGTACAGAGCATTCATGCACCGTACTGTCAAATGCGCAGTCTGACCTGGGTAGATGGCCCAGATATCCTTGGCATGCTCCACCCGATCCTTCCACATTGGGTCGTCCTCCTTCTCAGCGGGGAACAAGCCAATGGGGTGGGTAGCCAGCTCTAAGGGATGGAATCCGCAGAAGGTAGTCAATCCATGCAGAGCGATTGCCTCGATCGTGTCCTCTGCCCAGTACCCGAAAGATTCTGAGTCCAAGGAGCGCCAGCCTGGCTGCAGGGGATGAGGCTCCAAAGTCATCCTCACCCTACAGCGGGGCACCCGGTGCTTCTCGAACTGCTGCACCGTGTACTGAGGGGGTGTCGTGTATCCAGCCCCCTGAAGTACTTCCCACAGAATGCGGGGAAAGCCTTCTCGTGCAAGTCCGTCAGTGTGGGTCAGTGCATTTTCGTCATCGGAGGATCCGTGGGAAGTCATCTATGTACGGTTAAGCGTAAGTAAAAGAAAAAGAATTATAAAAAGAACAAGGAAAATAAAACTCAGCCTTTCTCTAGTTAAATGAAAAGGCACTAGGGACCTAATTGGTTGTTATCTTATTTTTAAGTCCTTTACTTAGTTATCCATTTGCTTAATTATGAATGCATGCATGCTCGTCCTGAACGACCTCACAACAAGATAAAAGGAATAGGGAGGAACTCCCATCCCGTAAAAGTGGCCTGTAGGGCCTAGTTACTTAGCCACCTAGCTACCCTTCTATTAACCTAAGGCTTCACGTCCTAGGTCTATCCTGCTCGTCCTACTATCTATCCAACCTTGTTTCTATCCAGTTTTTATTTAGAAAAAATTGATGGTATTTACATTTTATTGATTCCTCTGTGGTGGTACAAGCTCTGATACCAGCTGTGGCGGAACTGCCCGAATTATTCCAACTTAAGTGTCCAAGTCCCGCCTTAGAGGCTAGACCACACTTAAATGGGAATAACCCGTCAATCCCTCGGATCTAGTCCGACACGGCCACTGACAGGATCAAGTACCACAATCTCACTCGAAGGTGAGTCACAGAGCAAATACAATAAAGCATAAAACCATACATGCCATAATGTTAAATTATTACATCACCATCATCATCATCGGAGTTTTTGCAAAAGTAACCATCATTGTTTGAAGTGCAGCGGAATAAAACTAACGATAATTAAACAGAGAGATGGGGAAGCCTGTCCCATCACTCCTCATGCTCCTCCTCAGCCGAGGCAGGGTCCCACTCAACAGTCCAACCCGGTGGCAGGGTGGTCGGCCAAGTTATCCCAGCAACCATCTCCTCCAGAGAACCTGTAAAAAATTATGCCACAAGCAAGGCTGAGTATACTAATACTCAGCTAGACTTACCCGGTGTGAGGAGTCTACCCCTCTACCTCTAGACATGCAGCTGTTTGGCTGTGGGGTTTGGTTGCCAAAAGCACTAGCTGAGTTTCTAAATCAAGATTTTAACTTAATCAAAGTTAAGTGTGACTCTCTTAAGGCTAAAAGTGAACTATCTACTCATACATGGTAGCAAGCATTATTAACAATCAACATCTTTTCTCAACTCATCATACTTCCACTTATTACTCAATGCAGTACAATGGATCAAGCAGTCTCATTAGCTGCGAGAAGCAGACGATTCGAATCGAGTTTTTATCCTTGCAAGGTAAACCTAAACACACGACATGCAGGGGCACTCCGTCCCCACACATATCAACCGTCCCCATCGATTCCCTGGCAACAGATCAGGGCTCACCGCCTTGGCGTACAATGCCCCACTGACCCCGACTGGCCGTCGTGCAGTGACCGCACTTGTACCCACCATAACCGGAATGGGAGACCTCGTCTCAGGTCGCGTGAGGGGATATGTCTGCGGGCAGGTTCACTCAGGTACTAGGCTTACCGATTTACCATATTTCTCGGTATGTGTTTAGTACGTTCAAACGCTTGACACAGGTATCCGCACGTTAATCCTTATTCCATTTTCCATCTCGTGAACAACCAATCCCCATGGATTGTTGTCCACCAACTAGTATCATGACAGTGTGAAAGTGGGTACAATCAATTTCCTGATCTCGCGCGAGTGCTAGAAAAATCACTCGTCTTCTACCGAGATCCTAATTAAATAAAGCAACTACTCGACCTGTCATACTAGTATTCATCTCAAAAAGGATTCCTGAGATCATGCAACTAGGGTTTCAAACAATTCCTACACCTAAGTGCACAATCAATCCTACAATCATTAAGTGAAGTAAAATAGCATAAATAACAGGTTATGCATAAAACCGGGGCTTGCCTTCCAAAGCAGTGGCAGGCAGGTCCTCTGGTGCAGGCTCGGGTGCTGGATCTGGGGCTACCTCCTGAGCAGCTCCTTGCTCTGGCACGAGGATGTACTCTCCGTCAGCAAGATTACAGTCTATCGAAATGCAATGAACATGTATGTCATGATTATGCAAGATTTAAGAACATTAAGCTAAAGAAAACTAAGTCAAGAATTAACTTAGGGTTTCCTGGCTCTGTGGGGCTTCTAGTGGTATACATAGATATAGACTTATTACCTTTTAAGCTTAGGTTTTCTTTTTAGAATAACATAGTGGATTGGTATTGCCTTGATACATTTTAGTGGACAGATTACAAAGGTTTTAGGATAACATTAATTCACATCTTTCATTTTTCTTTCCTTAATTTCCATTTAGGGTTTTTAGTGTAGGTTTGAACTACAACAGGGTTTTAATAATTTCCAAAAATTCTGTAAAAAAATTACAGTGGGTTGTCACTGGCTATTCTAGCTTGTTTTAAGAATTTGAGGCTTAAAGTATAAAAGTTAGGCTTTAAACAAAAATAACAAAAGTTAGGTAAAATGGGCCACTTTACACTACACCTTCTAGTTAGGGGTAGGTTCTGTCCTAAAGGTTATTTTTGTTGGCATCCTTTGTTAATAATAGGCTTCTGTGCTAAAAATCACAGAAAACTAAGGGGTGGTTATTTAGTTATGATTTTCTTAAGTTTAATGTCAAAAAGGCACTTTCTACTACCTTATTATTTGAAAAATGTCAAACAGCAGATTTCATATTTTTCTTAGGTTCTTTCTAATAAAACAATAGTTATCCCAAGGGTGGGGGTGTTTTCACCTTGGGGTTATTTTTGTAGAGTTTTTCTAAGTTTCACTTGTTTTATTTAAACAAAAGGGATCTTACTTATTTTACACTAAAATAGGGTATGATATATTTTTTCCAGTGAACTATGTTGAATAATTAACCTAACAAAAATAGAGGTACTCTCTGGTTCATTAATTAAATTACATTTTCTATTTTCCTTATCCTTAAGCATAATATAGAATAAGGGGTAAAACTAACTCAAATGGAGTGGACAGAGAGGTTTAACATTTTTAAACAGGTTAGTAGGTAAATATAAACTTCTCCAAATTTTCCTAACCCTAGTCAAATATCCTAACTATTTTTCTTACTGTTATTTAGCTTTTGGCCAAAACTAACATTAAATCAGAACTTTGAAGTTTTCCACAGTACCAAGGGGTTTTATATTTTTCTTAAATAGGTTACATTAATTTGAGTCTGACAAAATTGGTTTGACCAAATTTGGATGATTTAAACAGAAGTTATGCATTTTCAAAGTTGCTGTTCAATTTAAAACAAATTTAACTTAAGGGTTTCTGGAAAAACAGTTTACACCGGGGTCCCTGGGTTTAAACGAAATCCACCTTCACAGATCTACCCTCACGCCACTATTCCCCTGTGTCACTGACATTACACAAAACCCCCTGACCTTTCTTCCCTCTCACCCGCAGTCCTTCCCTTCACTGAAACAGTAACCGCGGGAAAGAAAAGGGCGGCGCGGCTTACCGGCGGCGAGGGAGGTCCGGCGAAGGGTGGGGTCGGCTTGGGGAGACTCTGGCGGTCACGTCGAGGTGCGGCTCGGCATCGGAGGTGGCCGGAATCGCCCGGTCCACGCGTGCAGGCGGGTGTCCTCGTCGGCGGCGAGTGTACCGGCCAAACTACGGCGAACTGGCGCAATCCGAGGGCACGGTGAGCATGACGGGATCACGCAACGACTATGTGCACAAGGAATCGAAGGATGGTGGAGTGGCTTACCCGGTCCACGTGCTCCGGCGCGGGTGAGAGCTCCGGCGAGCGTGGACTGGCTTCTCCGGCGAAGGAAACTCCGATTCCTTGCTCGGGGAGCTTCACAGAGGTGTGCACAAGCTTCTCCGAGGGCAGGACGGGGTTGGGGATGGCTCTGCTGGCCGATCTACGGTGGCAGAGGGGTTGAGCGGCCGCGGGCTCGCTGCGCACGGGCAAACGACGACGAGCTAGCCCCAGTGAGGTGTGGAGGGTGTGCGGAAGGGTGTAGCCGAAGCCTGGGAGGGATTTATAAGCTCGGGCGCGGGCCACGGCGCGGGTTTGGCTCGGGCGCGGCGCGGGGCGTGCTCTGGCGCGCGCGAGCGTGCTCTGGCGCGGGCAGAAGGTGTCGAACACGTGGCAGTGAGTTTCTTCCAATGTTCAAACGCTTCCAGAGATCGCAAACGTGCAAATCTCGCCATGACTCCGGCGCAGACCTCCTCCTGGCACCTAGGGCTATCTCACATGTGTGAGTTCCAAGGGATGATACGCCCTAGATAGGGAGATAGACGGGCGCCAAATCTGGCTTGTCTCCCTGCCCGCTCAGCGACAAAACTGATGTCAAGTGTTGTCAAACGTCCGAGTCTCGGTCTCAAATTTTTCCAGGGGGTGCCTTAAGTGGTATAGCACATTTTTGGTATAGAAACCAAGTGGTTTTGGCGCCATCTTCAAAGTGAACACGGCTGGTCTTTGAATTAGGGCTAAAATGTGACTTAGATGGAAATAGAGAGCTCTAGCTCTCTCTCTACTTGGAGATTTGAATTGGGGTTTCTCCAGGGGCCTTTTTGCAATATTTCCCTCCCTTAATTGATGGTTATAATGTTACTTAGGGTTTGGGTAAAAGTTACACATGCTTTGCCCACTTGCTCACTTTCTTTCCCCCCTTACCTAGGGTTTTGGAAGGTAGGGCTTTGGAGAGGTCTAGGGTTCTTCTCCCCCCTTTATCCAAGGTAGTAAGTGTGCAAGGATCAGAGTAATGCTTCTCATGTCATTGGCCACTTGACTAGCACAAGAGCTCCAAAGTTCTCATGTGGTACCCTAAGTCTTTACCTTTGTGAAAATGGCTTCTAGTGTCAAGGTGGCTCTAGCCAAGGTAACACCTGGGGTGTTACACCTGCGGCAACATACTCGGCCTCAGCGGTGGATAGGGCAACGGAAGTTTGTTTCTTAGAACTCCACGACACAAGGGACCTTCCTAAGAATTGGCACGTCACCGATGTACTCTTCCTATCGACCTTACATCCAGCATAATCGGAGTCTGAATATCCAATTAAGTCAAAGGTAGACCCCTTTGGATACCAGATCCCGAAGCAAGGCGTAGCGACTAAATATCTAAGAATTCGCTTCACGGCCACTAAGTGACACTCCCTAGGATCGGATTGAAATCTAGCACACACATACACTGAGCATAATATCCGGTCTACTAGCGCATAAATAAAGTAAGGACCCTATCATAGACCGGTATGCCTTTTGATCAACGGACTTACCTCCTTTGTTGAGGTCGGTGTGTCCGTCGATTCCCATTGGAGTTTTTGCGGACTTGGCGTCCTTCATCCCAAACCGCTTGATCAAGTCTTGCGTGTACTTCGTTTGGGAGATGAAGGTCTCATCCTTGAGTTGCTTCACTTGGAAACCAAGGAAATAGCTTAACTCGCCCATCATCGACATCTCGAATTTTTGAGTCATCACCCTGCTAAACTCTTCACAAGACTTTTGGTTAGTAGAGCCAAATATTATGTCATCGACATAAATTTGGCACACAAATAAATCACCATCACAAGTCTTAGTGAATAAAGTCGGATCGGCTTTCCTAACCTTGAAAGCATTAGCAATTAAAAAGTCTCTAAGGCATTCATACCATGCTCTTGGGGCTTGCTTAAGTCCATAGAGCGCCTTAGAGAGCTTACATACGTGGTCGGGGTACCGTTCATCCTCGAAGCCAGGGGGTTGCTCCACGTACACCTCCTCCTTGATTGGCCCGTTGAGGAAAGCACTCTTCACATCCATTTGGAACAACCTGAAAGAATGGTGAGCGGCATATGCTAGCAAAATACGAATGGACTCTAGCCTAGCCACAGGAGCAAATGTCTCCTCAAAGTCCAAACCTGCGACTTGGGCATAACCTTTTGCCACAAGTCAAGCCTTGTTCCTCGTCACCACCCCGTGCTCGTCCTGTTTGTTGCGGAACACCCACTTGGTTCCCACAACATTTTGCTTGGGATGAGGCACCAGCGTCCAAACTTCATTTCTTTTGAAGTTATTGAGCTCTTCCTGCATGGCCAACACCCAGTCCGGATCTAGCAAGGCCTCTTCTACCCTGAAAGGCTCAATAGAAGATACAAAAGAGTAATGCTCACAAAAATTAACTAATCTAGAGCGAGTAGTTACTCCCTTGCTAATATCACCCAAAATCTGGTCGACGGGATGATCCCTTTGAATCGTCGCTCGAACTTGGGTTAGAGGTGCCGGTTGCGCTTCTTCCTCTATCACATGAACATCTTGTGCTCCCCCTTGATCACACGCCTCTTCTTGATGAACATGTTCATCGTCTTGAGTTGGGGGATGCATCATTGTTGAGGAAGAAGGTTGATCTTGCTCCTTTTGTTCCTGTGGTCGTACATCACCAATCGCCATGGTGCTTATTGCGGCCGTCGGAACATCTTCTTCATCTACATCATCAAGATCAACAACTTGCTCTCTTAGAGAGCCATTAGTTTTGTCACACCCGGTTTTGGAAGGTAAACCGAATGCGAACTATGTACGTGCCAGGATCAGAACTCACGTACACAGCGGTTACATAAATGAACATCATCGCACATTGCTCGAATGATAACATAAAAGAGTATTAACTTATTACATCACAGAGTCATAGACATCCACATAGTCATCAACTTAACTGATAAATCAAAGTGCTAGCGAAACGCAGTAACGATAAGGCCTTCACAGGCAGCTGATTGGGGGTTGCCGCCAACCCACACCTAGAATTCGTCGTAGTCTTGGAACTCCTGGAAGTCTCCTTCCACGACTTCGTCTTCTCCTGAGCAGTGGTTGCAATGTGGACAACCTGGTGTTTGGTGGTAAAGCAAGGATGAGTACACATCAACGTACTCAGCAAATGCCCCGTTTGGCTGAAGTGGACTAGCTTTATGTGGGGTTAGGCTCAAGCAGTTGCTTTTAGTTGGTCAGGTATTTATTATTAGTGGAGCCAGGTTTTAGCAATAACTAACCCGTGAATCATTTCCTCATCGAGGAACATCATTATTATCATCGAACCAAAATCATATATGGAACCATTGTATCTCGAACCATTTGTATCTCTAATCAAAGAGGATCCCAAGGCTGCTCTTAACCGTGAGCACGGCTGATATACCAGTTTCACTACCCTCTGCAGAGGTCGCACACTTTACCCATGAGCCGTGATTCCCTTTCTACCCGGGGAGAGCTAATCCCTATTGACCACTACCTAGGTGGTCCGGCAGGGGATCACTACGTAGCTGTTACAAAGATTCCCTAGAGATCATAGCTGCCCGTTAGGTTTCTCCAGTTTGATAAACACAGTACCCCTCCCCGCAGGAGAGTGACTAACAAAAAGCAAAACGAAAGAACCTCGGCACTCAGCCTCGGCAGAGCAAGCACTGTGCCTGGACCCCATTGACGGCACGACGGCGAAGCAACTACACCTCTAGTTCCTCTAATTAATTAGCTAAGGGCATCCCATTTCACCCTCATGGTTGCACTGTTATCCCGGGTGGTCTCTCAACGAACAGGTCCTTACGGAGAGGTACTCAGGAAACAGCCTGAGCCCCCTAGAGTATCACAAGATCATCAATATCATCAGGATAACAGTATCGTATCATAAATAATCACATCATGTTCATTGATTAAGTTAAGGCAATAGCAAAATGCTAACCATAATAATAACCCAAAAGGTCATCAAGGATAAGGTAAAGTATAAAGCTAGTCAATCCTTAGGTTTCAATTAAGTAATGCGGGAAAGTGAATTATAAGTGAATAGGACATAATGGGTCAGAGGACACTTGCCTTCACCAAACTGCTGATCAGGGACTTCCTCTGCAACTTCCTCGGGAAACACAGACTGCCCGTTGTCTACGTAAAGTAATCATTCACACTATGCACTTGAGAAATAACAAACAAAGCAATATACCAAACATATGCAGCAGAGAGATCACAAGTTCATAATAGAAAAGGATTGGCACTCTGGTGTTCCCTAGGTCTAGGGTAGAGGACTATACAAAGTGATTCATTATCCACTAATCAGGTCTAAGTCAGTGGTGGGGTTAAATCATTACATGGTTTTAAGTCCCTAAACTTAAGTGCTCCAACTTTTATTAAAGTCTATTATCTTTATTTTATCTCAAATAGGGTTCCAATAACATTACTTTTACACTAATGATCCACTATTAATTGGGACATAAAAACAGCAGGGAAACATTATTTAAACAGGTAGATAAAAATATTATGAACATTTTGCAATTTGAAGCACCTAATTTGGAGTTCATATGACAAAGTTATGAATTTTACAAGATTAGGGATTAAAAATACTCCTTAAATACTTATTTTGAATTAAATAAAAGGTCCGAGGTCCTAACTGTGAAAAATCCAGGGACGGCGGGTTAATTTGCGGAAAGGCGGGGGTCTCTTTAAGAAAACGCGCGGGCGAAGGGGTATCATGCTCTAATAGCCGTTAGATCTCGGATCAACGCCCGAGATTAGATCCGCGGACGGGCGCGCGAGCGCGCGGCGGCCTGAGCGGCTGACAGGCGAGGCCAAGCGGGCAGCGCGGGCGTGGGCGGCTGACAGGCGGGGCCGGCGGGCAGAGCGGGCGCGGGCGGCTGACAGGCGGGGCCGGCGGGCAGAGCGGGCGCGGGCAGCTGACAGGCGGGGCCGGCGGGCAGAGCGGGCTCGTGCGGCTGATAGGCGGGGCCCGGTTGACGGGAAGGCGGGGTGTGGGGGAAGCGGCCCTGGGCCATTGGATCTCCGGTAGGCGGCCAGGATTGGGCTCGGGCTATTTAAAATAGAGCCGTCCGATCTAAGATGGACGACGGAGATTGGGCAGCTGGCTTCTGTCCTCCCCTCCGGCTAGCAGAGGCGGCGGCGCCCGTTCCCGCGGCGGGGAACTCGCCGGAGACAAGGGGCGTGGAGGCTCTGCGGGTCCTTAGGGCGACCGGGGTGGCCTGGGAGGTTGGGGAAGGCGCGGGGAACTTGCTGGCGGGGCTAGGTCGGGTTAGAGACATCGGAGGGGGGCGGCCCACGGCTGAACGACTCGGCGGCGGCGCTAATCGACTCCGGCGAGGAATTAAACGCAGCAGGGAGCAACAGAAGGGAAGGGAGGGGGCAGAGGAGGTCCCTTACCTCAAGGCGAACCCCAGGGTCCTCTCGGTGGCGGCAATGGCGCGACGACGGCCCGGGTCGACGGTGGCGGACCTCTGCGGCTGCACGGAGGACGGCGGGTGAGCACGGACAGGGGAAATTAGAGAGGGGGAGGGGGAATTGGGGCGTGTCCCGGGTTGCGGACGTCGAGGCGAAGCTCACCGTGGCAGAGGGCACGGCGGGGCTCCGACGTCGACGGAGAAACGGGCTCGGGACGGCGGCGGTTTAATGGCGGCGGCGCTCTGGCCTGTGCGCAGCGTGGGGGAGGTGAGAGAGGGGTCTGCAGGTGCGCAAATGAGGGAGGGGGAGAGGGCGAGCGGGGTTCTGGGCTCAAGTGATCGAGGGCGAGGTGGTTGCGAGCTTCACGCGCGACGTGGGCGCGGAGTCCACGACACGCGCAGCTCGGGGCGGCGGTTACGCGGGGAGGAAGGTGCTGACAGCCGGGACCCACGGGCAGAGAGAGCGGGGGAGCGAGCGCGGGTGCGGGGAAAGCGGCCGCGCTGACTAGCGGGCCCGCCAGGGCAGAGAGAGAAGAGGGGGGGGGGGAAGGCGCGCGCGCGGGGTGGGCCTGGTGGGCCGAAAGGCCGAGGGGGCGGGGGGAGCGGGCTTCTTTTCCTTTTTCTTTTATTCTGGCATTTGTTTTCCCTTTTCTTTTTATTTACTCTATTTGATTCAAATCCAAATAAGCCACAAATTCAAATTAGCATTTCTAATGATTATGCACCAAACAAGAGTGAAATCTAGGGTTCAACATGATGCAACAATTCATACTCCCTTAAAGTTTGAGCTAATAGACTATAATTACAAATAAAATAACCACTCTTCTCCTATAGAAATGAGAAAGAGAAGATTGGGGAAAGATGTGAAAAGAGAAGTAACACCTGAATTTGTGAATATGAGCAAAGAAATTTTATACCCCCAAATTCAGGGTGTTACAAACCTATCCCCCTTAAAAGAATCTCGCCCCGAGATTCAAGGTTGGTCAGCAAAGAGTTCAGGGTATTTAGCCTTCAGATCATCTTCTCGTTCCTAGGTTGCTTCTTCCTCAGAGTGGTGGCCCCATCTGACTTTGCACATTCTGATGGTGTTCCTCCGGGTGACTCTGTCTGCAAACTCCAGAATCTGCGTTGGCTTCTCTATGTATGTCAGATCCTCCTGGACTTCCAAACCCTCCACTGGCAACTGTTCTTATGGTACTCGCAGACACTTCTTTAATTGCGACATGTGGAACACGTTGTGCACTGCCGACAAACTTTCTAGTAGGTTGAACTGGTAGGCCACTTCTCCACGCTTTGCTTGAATCTGATATGGTCCAACGTACCAGGGTGCTAACTTGCCTTTAACTCCGGACCTTCTGACTCCCCTGATAGGTGACACTTTCAGATAGACGTAGTCTCCCACTTCAAAACTCAGTTCTCTTCTCCTTCTGTCCGCATAGCTTCGCTGCCTTGATTGTGCTATCTTCAGATTCTCCCGAACCATTTTGATATTCTCTTCGGCTTCAAGCAAAATGTCAGGGCCAAACACCTGTCTCTCTCCAGGCTGGTCCCAGTGCAGCGGAGTCCTACAACTCCGCCCATAGAGTGCCTGAAACGGTGACATCTTCAAGCTGGCCTGGTAACTATTGTTGTAGGAGAATTCTGCATAAGGTAACCTTTTGTCCCATCCTGACTTGTCTTGCAGCGCGCAGGCCCTTAGCATATCTTCTAGGATCTGATTAGTTCTTTCAGTTTGACCGTCTGTCTGTGGGTGATAAGCCGAGCTGAAGTTCAAATGTGTGCCCAAAGCTTCTTGTAGCTGCTGCCAAAAATGAGAGGTGAACTGCGTTCCTCGATCTGACACTATCTTCTTCGGCACACCATGAAGGCAGACTATCCGTGACATGTATAACTCAGCTAACGTTGCTCCGGTGTATGTTGTCTTCACGGGTATGAAATGGGCCACCTTTGTTAAGCGGGCCACAACCACCCAGATGGAATCATAGCCAGCCCGGGTACGAGGTAGGCCAACTATAAAATCCATCCCGATCTCATCCCACTTCCACTGAGGAATCCGCAATGGCTGCAACAATCCGGCAGGCCTCTGATGCTCTGCTTTGGTTCTTTGACAGCTATCACAAATGGCGACATATTCTGCGATCTCTCTTTTCATGCCATACCACCAAAACCTCCTTTTTAAATCCTGATACATCTTCTCGCTCCCAGGGTGTATGGAGTAGGCTGTCTCATGAGCTTCCTTGAGGATCAGTTCCCGAATAGGTTTGAGGTCGGGGACACACAATCGGTCCTTGAACCATATTACTCCCTCTTCATCCTCTCGAAAGTCTTTGCCTCTTCCCTCTAAGATCAGCTGCCGGATCTTGTTGATGTTTTCATCATCCTTCTGCCCTTCTCTGATCTCCCGCTCCAGGGTGGGCTCTAATTCCACTGTTACTCCTTGCGTATTGTTCAGGAAACCGAGGCTCAGTCTGTCGAACTCCTTGGCTAACTCATACGGCATCGGGTACGTGGCCAACATATTGACTTGACTCTTCCTGCTCAGAGCATCTGCAACAACATTGGCTTTGCCTGGATGGTAATGTATCTCCAACTCATAGTCTTTGATCAATTCCAACCATCTTCGCTGCCTCATGTTTCACTCTGACTGGGTGAATATGTACTTCAGACTTTTATGATCTGTGTAGATGTCGCACTTCTGCCCGTACAGGTAATGTCTCCAGGTCTTTAAAGCATGAACCACTGCTGCCAACTCCAGGTCATGTGTGGGATAATTTTTCTCATGGATCTTCAGCTGTCGAGATGAGTATGCTACAACTCTTCCTTCTTGCATTAGCACACATCCCAATCCGGTGTAAGAAGCATCGCAGTACACCGAGAATGGCTTGTGAACATCAGGCAGAACTAACACAGGTGCTGTAGTCAATCTATTTTTCAGTTCTTCAAATGCTTCCTGACACTTTTGGGTCCACTTAAACTCAACTTTCTTCGCTAGTAACGCTGTCATTGGTCTAGCAATCTTTGAGAAGCCTTCAATGAAACGCCTATAGTATCCAGCCATTCCAATGAAGCTCTTGATCCCACGAACATCCTTCGGTGCTTTCCAGTTCAGGATATCTGCCACTTTCTTTGGATCCACTGCTAACCCATCTTGATTTATGATGTGACCCAGAAACAGGACTTCATGAATCCAGAACTCGCATTTACTCAGCTTGGCATACAACTGATGCTCTCGAAGTCTTTGCAATACCATCTTCAAATGCTCCACATGATCTTCCTCACTTTGAGAGTATATGAGAATATCATCGATGAACACTACCACAAACTTGTCTAGGTAGTCCATGAACACGATGTTCATCAGATACATAAAGAAGGCTGGCGCATTTGTCAAACCAAAGGACATAACTGTGAATTCATATAACCCGTACTTGGTGATGAATGCTGTCTTTGGTATGTCCGAGGGTCGGATTCTGAGTTGATGGTAGCCTGACCTCAGATCTATTTTCGAGAATACGCTGGCACCTCTGAGTTGGTCAAACAGGTCTTCTATTCTTGGCAGAGGGTACTTGTTCTTAATAGTGACTTCATTCAGGGCTCTGTAATCTATGCACATCCTTTTGGTACCATCTTTCTTCTCGACAAACAATACTGGAGCGGCCCAAGGTGAGGTGCTTGGTTTGATGTAACCCTTCTCTAACATCTCATCTATCTGCTTCTTGAGTTCCACCAATTCTGGTCCAGACACTCGATAGGCTCTTTTGGAAATGGGAGCGGTACCAGGGATAAGCTCTATGGCAAATTCAACCTTTCTCTCGGGTGGCATGCCCGTTAGCTCCTCGGGAAACACGTCCGAAAAGTCCGACACAACCTTGATAGTCTCGAGCAGGTTGGGCTCCTTACTATCAACTGAAATCTGGTGACAGACTCCCTCCGCTGATTTAGGCATCCTTAGCTCGGCCACTACCTCTTCTCCTGACGGGGACTTCAATGTTACGGTCCTCTTGTCACAGCTAACATTCGCTTCATACTTCATTAACCAATTCATCCCTAGGATGACATCTATCCCAGGGGTGTCTATTACTATTAAGTCACTGGGGAACCCTATCCCCCTTATTTCCACCATTATATTTGAGCATAATTTTCTGTTTGCACCTTGCCACCAACCGAATTAATCCTCATGGGCGGCATCATTGCCTCTACTGAGATGTTATGCAATTCTACCCACATTGCAGTGACAAATGAATGAGTTGCACCAGTATCAAATAGCACTTTTGCGGGATGAGATTCGACTGAGAACATACCTACTGCCACATCTGGTGCATCCTGGATTGCTTCGGCCTCCAAGTGGTTCACCTTCCCACGGTTGTACGCTTGGCCACGATTACCTGCTGCCGGCTGCAGTACACCTTGCCTTGTTGGAGCATTGGGGTTGGTCTGCTGCTGCGCCATCTTCTTTGGGCACTGCATCGCCCAGTGGCCTTGTTCTCCACAGTGGAAACATCCTCTGCCTCCTTGTGCTGGGGCTGCTTGGTTGTTCTGATTTGCTGCTGGGGCAGGAAGGCGAGGTGCCTGGTTGTTCTGCCTCTGATACTGGTTACCTCCCTGCTGGCTGTTCTGACGATACTGCTGCTGCTGTGGGTACTGCCTCTGAAACTGCTGCTGATGCGGACGCTGATTCTGATTCTGATATCCTTGTGGGTGACCAGGCCTGCCTTGCTGAGATGAACTGCCTGAGAAACATGGACGACTGATGCTTCCGGACTGGGGTCCACTCATCTTGCGCTTCCGATCTTCCATATCCTTACGCTTCTTCTCAGTCATAACTGCCCTATCGATCAGGTGCTGGAAGGTGGGGAAGGTGTGGTTCATCAGCTGGTAATGCAGGGGGTCCACCAAACCCCTCATGAACCTGTACTGCCTCTTAGCATCAGTGTTGACGTCTTCAGGTGCATAACGAGATAGCTGCAGAAACTTGTCTCTGTATTCACTAACAGACAGGGGTCCCTGCCTCAAAGCCAAGAACTCCTCTTTCTTCACGATCATCAGTCCCTCTAGAACATGGTACCGACGGAAACTCTCGCTGAACTCTTCCCAGGTGATGGCTTCGGGGTCAGCATGTGTGGCGAGATAGGACTCCCACCAGGACTGGGCTGCTCCCCTTAGCTGACGGGGACCATACAGAACCTTCTCCCTGTCGTCACATTGGGCGGTGCGCAGTTCCCTTTCCACTGCGCGCAGCCAGTCTTCTGCATCCATGGGGTCGGCAGAATGGGCGAAGGTAGGAGGGTGCCCTCTCATGAACTCGCCACGCTTATCCCGTGGCATCTGGGGCATCTGCACTTGCAATTGGGGTTGGGGTTGCTGTTGAGCCTGTTGCATGGCTGCCAGAGTCTGCCCAATGGCCTACACTGCCTGAGTCTGCATCAAGAACATCTGCTCCACTGTCATCGGGGGTGGTGGGGGAGGCTGCCTCTGATGTTCCTCCTGCTGGGCATGCTGCTCTTGTTGAGCACGCCTGTTGCATCGGCGCCTGTTGTCAGACATCTGTGGAAGACATTCATACATCAGCATTGATCCTACAATCGTTCAGCATAAGAAAAGGAAATACAGAATTCTTCATGACATTGAGTGAACAAAGAGCCTCACTGATCCTCATTATGATTCAACACAGCTTCTCAGATAGAAAGGAAAGTAGAAGTAAATGGTTTCCCAACTAAATAACTGACTTCATTAACATTACTAGCTAGGCCAAACTGCAGGAGAAACCCACAGGTTGGCAACAGTCATTACAAAGATTCAAATCCAGCACAAATTCATCATAACAAGCATGTAAGCAACTGATAAGCAAACTAAACTAAATGGAAGCAACTGATAAGCAAACTAAACTGACTACCTAAGACTGAGACATCTGACTTAAGAATTATTACAAACTTCGACGCTAACGATCTAAGGATCCAGGTCTATCCTGGTCTTACAGACAGGGGAACCATAAGCGTGGTGACCACATGGCGGCGAGCGGTAAGGGTGCTGAGTCCCAACAGGAGCGGGGGAACCACCCTCCTGGTGGCGGCGCTCTGCTAGCTCCGCACGCAACTCAGCAATCTCCGTTCGAGCCCTGCTCAGCTCGTCTAGAGAATGATCCAGCTCAGTGTTAAGCACTGCGACTAGGTTGACTGTGCTGCTCAACCTAGGGTTACCCTCACCAACAGGTGAGACAACCACACTCTCGGTGCTGCCAGTAGGACGGCGGGGGTAGTACCTAAGGTTAAGACCGTCGGCCACCCCACCGAACAAGGAACAGTACTGGGAGAGTGCACGCCATGCTGCATCCTGCATAGCCGCCTCTGCAGTGTCCCTCTCGGAGATGGAGTAGTGCTCCGAAACGGCCTCCGCACCCCGGAGATCGTCCTCCGGACGGCGAACTAGGCAGGTAGCCTCCCAGCGGTCAGGGTACCTCCCGCGACTGTGCTGGTAGACTACACAACGATACTCGATCGACCAGGTGTGTCGGTCGAAAGCCTGGCGCAGCAAGGTGTCGAGTGCGTCGTGGAAGTGACAACCGCGAGCGGCGTCACGGGTGATGGGTCGGGCGACCCATCCTTCCGCCTCCTGCGGCTCAGAGGACTCCGTGTTGTGGTCTGAGTCGTCGTCGTCGGGGTCTCCTCCAGGACCTCCTCCAGTAGCTCCTCCAACTGTCGGGACGTCCCGCGGTGGTGCAGGGGGCGCTTCCAGCTGAGCAACAGAGGAACGGCGCCTCACAGACTCCACCTCCTGCTGGGGTGGGGAGGAAGAGCCCTGCTGCTCTCTGTGCTGGCGCCGGCGTTCCTGCTCCTCACGCAGGCGGTGGTGCAGTCTCTCCAGGTGACTCGACTGACCGGACACGGTGTGGCGCAGAGGACGCTCCGCAAGTCGAGACGGCAGGAAAGGAATCACCGACTTACGTGCAGTGTGTCTAAGACGAGCCATCTACAAAAGACACCGTAAGCATAAGAGTAAGAGCAGAACTAATATGACAAGTGAATAAACCGTAGACAGAACAGAATAAAACTTTAACAAGGTATAATATAGTGTATATATGTAGTAAAACATAGGGTTGGTCGAGGTGACCGACTTTTGAAGTAACATCAGAGGTCAAGGTGAGAGGGAAGGTCAATAGTCCTTAGTACGACCAGTGCTACTCTAGGTCAGCGGTCCTATAGTCAGCACGGCTTTGATACCACTTATGTCACACCCGGTTTTGGAAGGTAAACCGAATGCGAACTATGTACGTGCCAGGATCAGAACTCACGTACACAGCGGTTACATAAATGAACATCATCGCACATTGCTCGAATGATAACATAAAAGAGTATTAACTTATTACATCACAGAGTCATAGACATCCACATAGTCATCAACTTAACTGATAAATCAAAGTGCTAGCGAAACGCAGTAAAGATAAGGCCTTCACAGGCAGCTGACTGGGGGTTGCCGCCAACCCACACCTAGAATTCGTCGTAGTCTTGGAACTCCTGGAAGTCTCCTTCCACGACTTCGTATTCTCCTGAGCAGTGGTTGCAATGTGGACAACCTGGTGTTTGGTGGTAAAGCAAGGATGAGTACACATCAACGTACTCAGCAAATGCCCCGTTTGGCTGAAGTGGACTAGCTTTATGTGGGGTTAGGCTCAAGCAGTTGCTTTTAGTTGGTCAGGTATTTATTATTAGTGGAGCCAGGTTTTAGCAATAACTAACCCGTGAATCATTTCCTCATCGAGGAACATCATTATTATCATCGAACCAAAATCATATATGGAACCATTGTATCTCGAACCATTTGTATCTCTAATCAAAGAGGATCCCAAGGCTGCTCTTAACCGTGAGCACGACTGATATACCAGTTTCACTTCCCTCTGCAGAGGTCGCACACTTTACCCATGAGCCGTGATTCCCTTTCTACCCGGGGAGAGCTAATCCCCATTGACCACTACCTAGGTGGTCCGGCAGGGGATCACTACGTAGCTGTTACAAAGATTCCCTAGAGATCATAGCTGCCCGTTAGGTTTCTCCAGTTTGATAAACACAGTACCCCTCCCCGCAGGAGAGTGACTAACAAAAAGCAAAACGAAAGAACCTCGGCACTCAGCCTCGGCAGAGCAAGCACTGTGCCTGGACCCCATTGACGGCACGACGGCGAAGCAACTACACCTCTAGTTCCTCTAATTAATTAGCTAAGGGCATCCCATTTCACCCTCATGGTTGCACTGTTATCCCGGGTGGTCTCTCAACGAACAGGTCCTTACGGAGAGGTACTCAGGAAACAGCCTGAGCCCCCTAGAGTATCACAAGATCATCAATATCATCAGGATAACAGTATCGTATCATAAATAATCACATCATGTTCATTGATTAAGTTAAGGCAATAGCAAAATGCTAACCATAATAATAACCCAAAAGGTCATCAAGGATAAGGTAAAGTATAAAGCTAGTCAATCCTTAGGTTTCAATTAAGTAATGCGGGAAAGTGAATTATAAGTGAATAGGACATAATGGGTCAGAGGACACTTGCCTTCACCAAACTGCTGATCAGGGACTTCCTCTGCAACTTCCTCGGGAAACACAGACTGCCCGTTGTCTACGTAAAGTAATCATTCACACTATGCACTTGAGAAATAACAAACAAAGCAATATACCAAACATATGCAGCAGAGAGATCACAAGTTCATAATAGAAAAGGATTGGCACTCTGGTGTTCCCTAGGTCTAGGGTAGAGGACTATACAAAGTGATTCATTATCCACTAATCAGGTCTAAGTCAGTGGTGGGGTTAAATCATTACATGGTTTTAAGTCCCTAAACTTAAGTGCTCCAACTTTTATTAAAGTCTATCATCTTTATTTTATCTCAAATAGGGTTCCAATAACATTACTTTTACACTAATGATCCACTATTAATTGGGACATAAAAACAGCAGGGAAACATTATTTAAACAGGTAGATAAAAATATTATGAACATTTTGCAATTTGAAGCACCTAATTTGGAGTTCATATGACAAAGTTATGAATTTTACAAGATTAGGGATTAAAAATACTCCTTAAATACTTATTTTGAATTAAATAAAAGGTTCGAGGTCCTAACTATGAAAAATCTAGGGACGGCGGGTAAATTTGCGGAAAGGCGGGGGTCTCTTTAAGAAAACGCGCGAGCGAAGGGGTATCGGGCTCTAATAGCCGTTAGATCTCGGATCAACGCCCGAGATTAGATCCGCGGACGGGCGCGCGAGCGTGCGGCGGCCTGAGCGGCTGACAGGCGGGGCCAAGCGGGCAGCGCGGGCGCGGGCGGCTGACAGGCGGGGCCGGCGGGCAGAGCGGGCGCGGGCGGCTGACAGGCGGGGCCGGCGGGCAGAGCGGGCGCGGGCGGCTGACAGGCGGGGCCCGGTTGACGGGAAGGCGGGGTGTGGGGGAAGCGGCCCTGGGCCATTGGATCTCCGGTAGGTGGCCAGGATTGGGCTCGGGCTATTTAAAATAGAGTCGTCCGATCTAAGATGGACGGCGGAGATTGGGCAGCTGGCTTCTGTCCTCTCTTCCGGCTAGCAGAGGCGGCGGCGCCCGTTCCCGCGGCGGGGAACTCGCCGGAGACAAGGGACGCGGAGGCTCTGCGGGTCCTTAGGGCGACCGGGGTGGCCTGGGAGGTTGGGGAAGGCGCGGGGAACTTGCTGGTGGGGCTAGGTCGGGTTAGAGACATCGGAGGGGGGCGGCCCACGGCGGAACGACTCGGCGGCGACGCTAATCGACTCCGGCGAGGAATTAAACGCAGCAGGGAGCAACAGAAGGGAAGGGAGGGGGCAGAGGAGGTCCCTTACCTCAAGGCGAACCCCAGGGTCCTCTCGGTGGCGGCAATGGCGCGACGACGGCCCGGGTCGACGGTGGCGGACCTCTGCGGCTGCACGGAGGACGGCGGGTGAGCGCGGACAGGGGAAATTAGAGAGGGGGAGGGGGAATTGGGGCGTGTCCCGGGTTGCGGACGTCGAGGCGAAGCTCACCGTGGCAGAGGGCACAGCGGGGCTCCGACGTCGACGGAGAAACGGGCTCGGGACGGCGGCGGTTTAATGGCGGCGGCGCTCTGGCGTGTGCGCAGCGTGGGGGAGGTGAGAGAGGGGTCTGCAGGTGCGCAAATGAGGGAGGGGGAGAAGGCGAGCGGGGTTCTGGGCTCAAGTGACCGAGGGCGAGGTGGTTGCGAGCTTCACGCGCGACGTGGGCGCGGAGTCCGCGGCACGCGCAGCTCAGGGCGGCGGTTACGCGGGGAGGAAGGTGCTGACAGCCGGGACCCACGGGCAGAGAGAGCGGGGGAGCGAGCGCGGGTGCGGGGAAAGCGGCCGCGCTGACGAGCGGGCCCGCCAGGGCAGAGAGAGGAGAGGGGGGGGGGAAGGCGCGCGCGCGCGGGGTGGGTCTGGTGGGCCGAAAGGCCGAGGGGGCGGGGGGAGCGGGCTTCTTTTCCTTTTTCTTTTATTCTGGCATTTGTTTTCCCTTTTCTTTTTATTTACTCTATTTGATTCAAATCCAAATAAGCCACAAATTCAAATTAGCATTTCTAATGATTATGCACCAAACAAGAGTGAAATCTAGGGTTCAACATGATGCAACAATTCATACTCCCTTGGAGTTTGAGCTAATAGACTATAATTACAAATAAAATAACCACTCTTCTCCTATAGAAATGAGAAAGAGAAGATTGGGGAAAGATGTGAAAAGAGAAGTAACACCTGAATTTGTGAATATGAGCAAAGAAATTTTATACCCCCAAATTCAGGGTGTTACAAGTTTCATCAAATACAACATCGCTAGAGACTTCAACCAAACCCGATGATTTGTTGAAGACCCTATACTCCTTTGTATTTGAGTCATAACCTAACAAAAACCCTTCTACAACTTTGGGGGCAAACTTAGAATTCCTACCTTTCTTCACTAGAATGTAACATTTGCTCCCAAATACACGAAAGTAATACACATTGGGTTTGTTACCGGTTAGAAGCTCATATGAAGTCTTCTTGAGGAGGCGATGAAGGTAGACCCAGTTTATGGCGTGGCAAGCCGTGCTCACGGCTTCCGACCAAAACCGTTCGGGCGTCTTGAATTCGCCAAGCATCGTCCTTGCCATGTCAATGAGCGTCCTATTCTTCCTCTCTACCACACCATTTTGCTGTGGTGTGTAGGGAGCGGAGAACTCGTGCTTGATTCCTTCCTCCTCAAGGTACTCCTCCACTTGAAGGTTCTTGAACTCGGACCCGTTGTCGCTCCTTATCTTCTTCACCTTGAGCTCAAACTCATTTTGAGCTCTCCTTAGGAAGCGCTTGAGGGTCCCTTGGGTTTCAGATTTATCCTGCAAAAAGAATACCCAAGTGAAGCGGGAAAAATCATCAACTATAACAAGACCATACTTACTTCCTCCTATGCTTAGATAGGCGACGGGTCCGAAGAGGTCCGTATGAAGCAACTCCAAAGGTCTTGATGTGGTCATCACATTTTTTGCATGATGAGAGCTTCCCACCTCTTTACCTGCTTGACAAGCTGCACAAGGTCTATCCTTTTCGAAAGTAACATTTGTTAGACCTATTACATGTTCTCCCTTTAGAAGCTTGTGAAGGTTCTTCATCCCCACATGTGCTAAACGGCGATGCCACAGCCAGCCCATGCTAGTCTTAGCAATTAAGCATGCATCTAGATCGACCTCCTCTTTTGTAAAATCAACTAAATAAAGTTTGTCGTCTAGTACACCCTTAAAAGCTAATGAACCATCACTTCTTCTAAAGACAGACACGTCTACATTTGTGAATAAGCAATTATATCCCATATTACAAAGTTGACTCACAGACAACAAGTTATATCCAAGCGACTCAACTAAGAACACATTAGAAATAGAGTGCTCGGATGAAATAGCAATTTTTCCTAACCCTTTCACCTTGCCTTGGTTCTCATCACCGAATATGATTGAATCTTGGGGATCCTTGTTCTTGACATAGGAAGAGAACATCCTCTTTTCCCCCGTCTTGTGGTTTGTGCATCCGCTGTCGATAATCCAGCTTGAGCCCCCGGATGCATAAACCTGCAAGGCAAATTTAGGCTTGGGTCTTAGGTACCCAACTCATGTTGGGTCCTACAAGGTTAGTTACAATAGTCTTAGGGACCCAAATGCAAGTCTTGTCTCCCTTACATTTGGCCCCTAATTTCCTAGCAATTACCTTCTTATCCTTTCTACAAATAGCAAAGGAAGCATTGCAAGCATAATAAATTGTAGAAGGTTCATTCATTACTTTCCTAGGAACATGAACAATATTTCTTCTAGGCATATGATGAACAACATTTTTCCTAGCCAAATTTCTATCATGCATAATAGAAGAACTAGAAGCAATCATGGCATGAGAATTAAAAGCATCACAACTTCTATAAACATTCCTAGAATGTCTCCTATCATGATACATGAAAGCATGGTTCTTTTGAACACTACTAGCCATAGGGGCCTTCCCTTTCTCCTTGGCGGGGATGGAAGCCTTATGGCTTGTTAAGTTCTTGACTCCCCTCTTGAAGCCAAGACCATCCTTAATTGAGGGGTGTCTACCAATCGTATAGGCATCCCTTGCAAATTTTAGTTTGTCAAATTCACTCTTGCTAGTCTTAAGTTGAGCATTAAGACTAGCCACTTCATCATTCAAATTAGAAATTGAAACTAGATGTTCACTACAAGCATCAACATTAAAATCTTTACACCTATTGCAAATTGCAATATGTTCTACACAAGATGTTGATTTATTAGCTATTTCTAACTTAGCATTCAAATCATCATTTATGCTCCTTAAGCTAGAAATAGAGTCATGGCATGAAGACAATTCACAAGACAACATTTCATTCCTTTTAATTTCTAAAGCCAGGGATTTTTGTGCCTCTACAAACTTATCATGTTCTTCATACAAAAGATCCTCTTGCTTTTCTAATAACCTGTTCTTATCATTCAATGCATCAATTAATTCATTAATCTTATCAACCTTAGTTCTATCTAGGCCCTTGAATAAACATGAATAGTCTATTTCATCATCGCTAGATTCTTCATCACTTGAGGAAGCGTAAGTACTAGTATTATGAGTGCTTACCTTCTTTTCCCTTGCCATGAGGCAGGTGTGATGCTCGTTGGGGAAGAGGGCCGACTTGTTGAAGGCGGTGGCGGCGAGTCCTTCGTTGTCGGAGTCGGACGACGAACAATCCGAGTCCCACTCCTTTCCAAGGTGTGCCTCGCCTTTGCCTTCTTGTAAGCCTTCTTCTTTTCCCTCTTGTTCCCTTGTTCCTGGTCACTATCATTATCAGGACAATTAGCGATAAAATGACCAATCTTACCACATTTGAAGCATGAGCGCTTCCCCTTCGTCTTGGTCTTGTTGGGATGCTCCTTGCGACCCCTTAGCGCCGTCTTGAAACGCTTAATGATGAGGGCCATCTCTTCCTCATTGAGTCCCGCCGCCTCAACTTGTGCCACCTTGCTAGGTAGCACTTCCTTGCTCCTCGTTGCTTTGAGAGCAACAGTTTGAGGCTCGTGGATTGGGCCGTTCAAGGCATCGTCAACGTATCTTGCCTCCTTGATCATCATCCACCCGCTTACAAACTTTCCAAGTATCTCCTCGGGCGTCATCTTGGTGTACCTAGGATTCTCACGAATATTGTTCACAAGATGTGGATCAAGGACAGTAAAAGACCTTAGCATTAGGCGGACGACATCGTGGTCCGTCCATCGCGTGCTTCCATAGCTCCTTATTTTGTTGACGAGGGTCTTGAGCCGGTTGTACGTTTGGGTTGGCTCCTCGCCCCTGATCATTGCGAATCTCCCAAGTTCGCCCTCCACCAACTCCATCTTGGTGAGCATGGTGACATCGTTCCCCTCATGTGAGATTTTGAGGGTGTCCCAAATCTGCTTGGCGTTATCCAAGCCGCTCACCTTATGGTATTCATCCCTGCACAATGAAGCTAGAAGAACAGTAGTAGCTTGTGCATTTTTGTGAATTTGCTCATTAATGAACATGGGACTATCTGTACTATCAAAGTGCATTCCATTTTCTACTATCTCCCATATACTTGGATGGAGAGAGAACAAGTGGCTACGCATTTTGTGACTCCAAAATCCGTAGTCCTCTCCATCAAAGTGGGGGGGTTTACCTAGGGGAATGGAAAGCAAATGAGCATTAGAACTTTATCACATAGGAGAGGGACTTTGCTCAATTTGTAGCCATAGTCCCTAAGGGTTTGCCTCATCCAAAGCAATTGCGCGCAACAATGTCCTGCGGCAATATACTCGACTTTGACGGTAGAAAGAGCTACATAATTTTGTTTCTCTGAAGCCCAAGACACCAGGGATCTTCCCAAGAATTGATAAGTCCCTGATGTTCTCTTTCTATCAATCTTACACCCTACCCAATCAGCATCTGAATAACCTATTAAATCAAAAGTGTATCCCCTGGGGTACCAAAGACCAAACTTAGTTGTATGAACTAAATATCTCAAGATTCTTTTCACGGCCCTAAGGTGAACTTCCTTAGGATCGGCTTGGAATCTTGCACACATGCATACCGAAAGCATAATATCCGGTCGAGATGCACATAAATAGAGTAAAGATCCTATCATCGACCAATATACCTTTTGATCTACGGATTTACCTCCCGTGTCGAGGTCAAGATGCCCATTAGTTCCCATGGGTGTCTTGATGGGCTTGGCATCCTTCATTCCAAACTTGGTGAGTATGTCTTGAATATACTTGGTTTGGCTGATGAAGGTGCCCTCTTGGAGTTGCTTGACTTGAAATCCTAAGAAATACTTCAACTCCTCCATCATAGACATCTCGAATTTTTGAATCATTATCCTACTAAACTCTTCACAAGTAGATTTGTTAGTAGACCCAAATATGATATCATCAACATAAATTTGGCATACAAATAAATCATTTGCAATGGTTTTAGTAAAGAGTGTAGGATCGGCTTTACCGACTTTGAAGCCATTAGTGATAAGGAAATCTCTTAGGCATTCATACCATGCTCTTGGGGCTTGCTTGAGCCCATAAAGCGCCTTAGAGAGTTTATACCTCTTCCTTGATTGGTCCATTGAGGAAGGCACTTTTCACGTCCATTTGGTAAAGCTTGAAGCCATGGTAAGTAGCATAGGCAAGTAATATACGAATTGACTCAAGCCTAGCTACGGGTGCATAGGTTTCACCAAAATCCAAACCTTCGACTTGTGAATAGCCTTTGGCCACAAGTCGGGCTTTGTTCCTTGTCACCACACCATGCTCATCTTCCTTGTTGCGGAAAACCCACTTGGTTCCTACAACATTTTGGTTAGGATGTGGAACTAAATACCACACCTCATTTCTCGTGAAGTTGTTGAGCTCCTCTTGCATTGCCAACACCCAATCCGAGTCTCTTAATGCATCCTCTACCCTGTATGGCTCAATAGAGGACATAAAAGAATAATGTTCACAAAAATGAGCGACTCGAGATCGAGTAGTTACCCCCTTATGAATATCGCCGAGGATGGAGTTCACGGGGTGATCTCTTTGTATCGCTTGGTGGACTCTTGGGTGTGGCGGTCTTTGATCCTGTTCCTCTTGATCATCTTCCTTGTCATGATCATGGTCATCTCCCCCTTGATCATTGTCCTCCTCTTGAGGTGGCTCATCCTCTTGATCTTCATTTTCATCATCTTGAGCTTGATCCTCATCTTGAGTTGGTGGAGATGCTTGATTTGAAGATGATGGTTGATCTTGTGCTTGTGGATGCTCTTCAGATTCCTTAGGACACACATCCCCAATGGACATGTTCCTTAGCGCGACGCACAGAGCCTCTTCATCATCTAGCTCATCAAGATCAACTTGCTCTATTTGAGAGCCATTAGTCTCATCAAACACAATGTCACAAGAAACCTCAACTAATCCAGTGGATTTGTTGAAGACTCAATATGCCCTTGTGTTTGAGTCATAACCAAGTAAAAAGCCTTCTATAGCCTTAGGAGCAAATTTAGATTTTCTATCCCTTTTAATAAGAATAAAACATTTGCTACCAAAGACTCTAAAATATGAAATATTGGGATTTTTACCGGTGAGGAGTTCATATGATGTCTTCTTGAGGATTCGATGAAGGTAGAGCCGGTTGATGGAGTAGCAAGCGGTGTTAATTGCCTCAGCCCAAAACCGATTCAGAGTCTTGTACTCATCAAGCATGGTCCTCGCCATGTCCAATAGAGTTATATTCTTCCTCTCCACTACACCATTTTGTTGAGGTGTGTAGGGAGAAGAGAACTCATGCTTGATGCCCTCATCCTCAAGAAAGCCTTCTATTTGAGAGTTCTTGAACTTCGTCCCATTGTCGCTTCTTATTTTCTTGATTCTTAATCCGAACTCGTTTTGAGCTCATCTCAAGAATCCCTTTAAAGTCTCTTGGGTTTGAGATTTTTCCTGCAAAAAGAATACCCAAGTGAAGCGAGAATAATCATCTACTATTACAAGACAATACTTACTCTCGCCGATGCTTATGTAAGCGATCGGGCCGAATAGATCCATGTGGAGTAGTTCAAGCGGCCTGTCGGTCGTCATGATGTTCTTGTGTGGATGATGGGTACCAACTTGCTTCCCTGCTTGACATGCGCTACAAACCCTATCTTTCTCAAAATGAACATTTGTTAGTCCTAAAATGTGTTCTCCCTTTAGAAGCTTGTGAAGGTTCTTCATCCCAACATGGGCTAGTCGGCGATGCCAGAGCCAACCCATATAAGTCTTAGCAATCAAGCAAGTATCGAGTTCAGCTTTATTAAAATCAACTAAGTATAGTTGACCCTCTAATACTCCCTTAAATGCTACTGAATCATCACTTCTTCTAAAGACAGTAACACCTATATCCGTAAAAAGACAGTTGTAACTCATTTTGCATAATTGAGAAACTGAAAGCAAGTTATAATCTAAAGAATCTACAAGAAAAACATTAGAAATGAAATGGTCAGGTGATATAGCAATTTTACCAAGTCCTTTGACCAAACCTTGATTTCCATCCCCGAATGTGATAGCTCTTTGGGGATCATTTTTTTCTCGTAGGAGGAGAACATCCTTTTCTCCCCTGTCATGTGGTTTGTGCACGCGCTATCAATGATCCAACTTGAGCCCCCGGATGCATAAACCTACAAAACAAGTTTAGGCCTTGTTCTTAGGTACCCAAACAGTCTTGGGTCCTTTGACATTAGAAACAAGCACCTTGGGTACCCAAACATAAGTCTTGAAGCCCTTGTGTTTGCCCCCAACATATTTGGCAACTACTTTGCCTGATTTGTTAGTTAAAACATAGGAAGCATCAAAAGTCTTAAATGGAACATTAGGTTCATTTGATGCAGTAGGAGATTTCCTTTTAGGCAATTTAACATGGGTTGATTGCCTAGAGCTGGAAGCCTCATGTTTATACATAAAAGCATGATGTGAAACATTTTGAGGTTTCCTAGCATGAATTCTCCTAATTTTATGCTCAGGATAACCAGCAGGATATAAAATATAGCCCTCGTTATCCTGAGCCATGGGAGCCTTATCCTTAACAAAATTAGACAATTTCTTAGGGGCATTAAGCTTGAAATTGTCTCCCTGTTAGAAGCCGATGCCATCCTTAATACCAGGGCGTCTCTCATTATAAAGCATACTACGAGCAAATTTAAATTTTCATTTTCTAATTCATGCTCGGCAATTTTAGCATCTAGTTTAGCTATATGATCATTTTGTTGTTTAATCATAGCAATGTGATCATGGATAGTATCAACATTAATGTCTCTACATCTAGTACAAATAGTAACATGATCAACGCTAGATGTAGAGGATTTGCAAGCATTTAATTCATCAATCTTAGCATGTAACATGACATTTTCATTTCTAAGATTGGAAATAAAAATATTGCAAACATTTAAATCTTTAGCCTTAAAAATTAGTTTATCATTCTCAATCTTAAGGCTAGAAATTGATTTATTCAACTTGTCAATCTTAGTAATCAAACTAGCATTATCATTTTTAAGGTTGATAAGAGAATCATCACAAACATTTTATTTCTCAACCTTAGCAATTAATTTGGCATTTTCATTTCTAAGGTTAGAGATAGTGTCATGGCAAATGCTAAGCTCACTAGTTAAATTTTCACATTTCTCTACTTTTTGAGCATAGGCATTTTTTACTTTAACATGCTTTTTGTTTTCTTTAATAAGGAATTCCTCTTGGCTATCCAAGAGTTCATCCTTTTCATGAATAGCATCTATCAATTCATTTAATTTTTCTTTTTGTTGCATGTTTAGGTTGGCAAAAAGAGCAAGCAAATTATCTTCATCATCACTAGAGCTATCCTCATCACTAGATGTTGCATATTTAGTGGAGGCTCTAGATTTTACCTTCTTCTTTTTGCCGTCCTTTGCCATGGGGCACTTGTGGCCGATGTTGGGGAAGAGGAGGCCTTTGGTGACGGCGATGTTGGCATCGTCCTCGTCGGAGGAGGAGTCGGTGGAGCTCTCATCAGAGTCCCATTCCCGACAAACATGGGCATCGCCGCCCTTCTTGTAGTACTTCTTCTTTTCCTTCCTCCTTCCCTTCTTGTCGTCGCCCCTGTCACTATCACTTGATAAAGGACATTTAGCAATAAAATGACCGGGCTTACCACACTTGTAGCACACTTTCTTGGAGCGGGGCTTGTAATCTTTCCCCCTCTTTTGCTTGAGGATTTGGCGGAAGCTCTTGATGGTGAGTGTCATTTCCTCGTTGTCGAGCTTGAAGGCGTCGATGGGGAGCCTACTTGACATAGACTCTTCTTTCTTCTCCTCCGTCGCTTTGAATGCGACGGGTTGCACCTCTGGTGTGGAGGTGGTGCCTTGCTCGACGATTTGTTTGGAGCCTTTGATCATCAATTCAAAGCTCACAAACTTTCCTATCACTTCCTCAGAAGACATTAGCTTTTATCTAGGATCACCACGAATTAATTGAACTTGTGTAGGATTACGAAAAACAAGTGATCTTAGAATAACCTTGACCATTTCATGGTCATCCCATTTTGTGCTCCCGAGGTTGGGCACTTGGTTCACTAAGGTCTTGAGCCGGTTGTACATTGCTTGTGGCTCCTCTCCTTGGTTGAGGATGAATCGACCGAGCTTCCCCTCGGTCGTCTCCCGCTTGGTGATCTTAGTCACCTCATATCCTTCGTGCGCGGTCTTGAGCACGTCCCAAATCTTTTTGGCACTTTTCAACCCTTGCACCTTATTATACTCCTCTCGACATAGAGAGGCGAGGAGTATAGTGGTGGCTTGGGAGTCAAAATGCCGGATTTGGACAACCTCGTCCGAGTCATATGCTTCATCCCCCACGGATGGTACCTGCGCTCCAAACTCAACAATGTCCCAAATGCTAGAGTGGAGTGAGGTTAGATGATGCCTCATTTTATCACTTCACATACAATAATCTTCACCGTCAAAAACCGGTGGTTTGCCTAATGGGACGGAAAGTAAAGGAGTGCGTTTGGAAATGCGAGGATAGCATAAGGGGATCTTACTAAACTTGTTGTGCTCATGGCGCATAGAAGTGACAGACGGAGTGTTGGAGCCGGAGGTGGATGGCGACGAAGAATCGGTCTCGTAGTAGACCACCTTCTTCATCTTCTTTTTTTTGTCGCCACTCCGATGCGACTTGGTATGTGAAGGGGCTCCCTTCATTTTGTTGCCGGACTCCCCCGATGGAGCCTTCCCGTGGCTTGTAGACTTGTCACCGCCGGTCACGATCTCCTTCTTAGCGTGTTCTCCCGACATCACTTCGAGTTGTTAGACTCTAATGAAGTATCGGGCTCTGATACCAATTGAAAGTCGCCTAGGGGGGTGAATAGGCAAATCTGAAATTTACAAACTTTAAGCATAACTACAAGCCGGGGTTAGCGTTAGAAATAAAACCGAGTCCGAAAGAGAGGGCGAAAACAAATCAACCAAGGAAATAGAGCGGATGACAAGGTGATTTGTTTTACCGAGGTTCGGTTCTTGAGAACTGTTAGTACTTGGAAATGGGGAACCTGTTACTACAGTATGAAGGTGTTGTGTCCATGCAGCTATCTTTAGTCGCATGGCGAACAACACATGACCCCACCACGTGGGCGGCTCCGGGGCCGCCATGCGGTCAGAAGAGACGACATACTCCAAGGTGGCGACAGTGGGTCCGGACCCCCACGGGAAGTGCCGGACCCCTGGATGCACAGCCCGGACCTCCGGGCGAGGTTCAAGACATCCACAGGTACGAACCAGACCCTTGGAACGGGTCCCGGACCCCTCAGGAGAGGTCCGGGCTACTCACAGTAGGGTCCCGGGATTCCAAGGCAAAGAGTACCCGGGCCTTAATCTAGGCCAGGCGGGGGTCCGATGCTGACACGTGTCCGTGCCATACCTCGAGCGCTCCCACTCCCCACTCAGGCGGAGACCCGATGTTGTCACGTGGCCTATTGCCCGTGACGTAAGCCAGCGGGCGGAGCCTGACGTAAGTCCCCTAGGCCGCGCTGTCTCTGCATTTAATGCGGAGAAGACGCGCCGCCTGTCTAACCCGCTGACAGGTGATGTGCCCCTTCAGCATTTAATGCGCCCTGCCGCTCTGCTGACGGATGGTGACCAGACCACCCCACAGGCGGCGTGCCTGTCCACTCCCGGGGCAGGCAGCGTGACCATATTGTTGCATGCGCCACGATCATCATCACTCGTACGTAGCCAGTGAAGCTTCCACTGCACGCCGATACTACGCAGGTTGCAGATATCAGGGCGCAAGGAGATGGCCCTGGCAACCAGCGTTAGTTGCTCCAAGTATTCCCTCTGTTTTGCCCCTGGGCCCACATGTCGGGGCTCAGCACCCTTGTACGTGCCCCCTTTGAGCTATAAAAGGGAGGGCACATGACGTTACAAAGGGGACTCACTTAGGCACACTTAGACCCAGCTCAGGCTCACAAGTTCATATAAGCTCAATATATCACACAGTGGAGTAGGGTGTTACGCTCCGGTGGCCTGAACCACTCTAAATCCTTGTGTGTTCTTGTGTTCTCCCCATTTTCCAACTAACAAGCAAAACGCTTAGGCCCTCCTCATCTAAGGATTTAGGGCGGGTGCATTCCGCCACCCGGCCGGAGATTTCCTCTCCGACAAGAACCTACTCCCCGTTGAGGTGGTCACAAAGACCGGGTCTCTTTCAACCCTTTCCCTCTCTCAAACGATCACCTAGACCGAGTGAGCTTTTCTCCTCAATCAATTGGGTCACTTAGACCCCGCAAGGACCACCACACAATTGGTGTCTCTTGCTTTGATTACAAGTGTTTTGAGAACAAGAATGGGGAAGAAGAAAAGCGATCCAAGCGACAAGAACTCAAATGAACACAAAAATCTCTCTCTCACTAGTCACTAAGTGTTTGGAGTGATTTTGGACTTGGGAGATGATTTGATCTCTTGTTTGTGTCTTGGAGTGAAGTCTAGAGCTCTTGTATTGAAATGCAATGGCTGAAAACTTGGATGCCTTGAATGGTGGTGGTTGGGGGGTATTTATAGCCCCAGCCACCAAAACAGCCGTTGGGGAGGGCTGCTGTCGATGGACGCACCGGACAGTCCGGTGCGCCAGCCACGTCACCCAACTGTTAGGGTTCTGACGGTTTCGACCATTGGAGCTCTGATAGCCTGGACCACCGGACAGTCACTGTTCACTGTCCGGTGCGCCTTCTGGCGCTGCTCTGACTCTGGGCGAAATGTCTGCGCACTGTTCAGTTGTCAGCCGACCGTTGAAGTCGACCGTTGCGCTTGGGAGTGAGAGCACCTAGAGGGGGGGTGAATAGGTGATCCTGTAAAACTTGAAACTTAATCCACAAAACTTGATTAGGAGTTAGCACAGTAAAGCCAAGTGGCTAGAGAGAAGTTCTTGCAAAACACAATAACCACAAGGAGATCAACACAGAGATGGCACAGTGGTTTATCCCGTGGTTTGGCCAAGTCCAATACTTGCCTACTCCATGTTGTGGCGTCCCAACGGATGAGGGTTGCACTCAACCCCTCTCAAGCGGTCCAAAGACCCACTTGAATACCATGGTGTTTTGCTTTGCTTACTATATCCCGCTTGCGAGGAATCTCCACAACTTGGAGCCTCTCGCCCTTACAATATGATCGTCACAAAGAAGCACGGAAGTAAGGCTGGGATGAGCAACGCACACAAGACACAAAATCAGAGCACAAACACGCACACAAGTCACAACTCGAGCTCACAACTCAACCCAAAGAGTTCTCTACTCAAATGGAGCTCTAGTTGCTATCACAAAGAATCGAATGCGCGGAATTGGAGTCTTGGTGCTTAGGAATGCTTAGAGAATGCTTGGTGTCCTCCTCCATGCGCCTAGGGGTCCCTTTTATAGCCCCAAGGCAGCTAGGAGCCGTTGAGAGCATTCCAGGAAGGCAATTCCTGCCTTCTGTCGCCTGGCGCACCGGACAGTCCGGTGCGGATTTCTTTCCTTCTTTGGCGAAGCCGACCGTTGTAGATTCGGAGCCGTTGGCGCACCGGACACTGTCCGGTGCACCCTTCTGACCGTTGGCTCTGCCACGCGTCACGCGCGGATTACGCGGCCGACCGTTGGCCCGGTCGACTGTTGGCTCATCGGACAGTTTGGTGCACACCGGACAGTCCGGTGAATTTTAGCCGTACGCCGCCGACGAAGTCCCGAGAGCAGCTAGTTGACAGACGCCAGCCCGGCGCACCAGACACTGTCCGTTGCACCACCGGAAAGTCCGGTGCACCCAGACTGCGCAGAGTCTTGGCTGCTCAGCCAAGTCTTTTCCAAATTGGTCTTTTCCTGTTTCTAGCACTTAGACACAATACATTAGTCTCCAAAACAATGTACTAAGTCTTAGAAACATACCTTTACTCTTGATTTGCACTTCTTGAGTCTTTGGCACAAATATTACTCAAAGCATTTGTGTGGAGCACTTAATCACCAAAATCTTATAGAAATGTCCCAAGGGTACATTTCCCTTTCAATCTCCCCCTTTTTGGTGATTAATGTCAACACAACAAAAAGCAACTAAAGGAAGTGCAACATCAATGCAAATAAGAACACACATTTGTTTTTATTCAAATTTGGCATATTTGGATCATTCTTTGCCACCACTTGGTTTTGTTTTTGCAAATCAACCTCAAATTCCTATCTCTAAGTCAAACACACTTGTTGAGACATAAAGAGAGTTGTACCAAGAGAAATTGATCAACGATTTCAAAAACTCCCCCTTTTTTCATAATCAACCATTCTCCCCACAAGAGGCCAACTTTTGACAAAAGAGACAATAAGAGATTTTTGACAAACCAAAAAAACTCTATTCTACTATTTTCAAAATTCTCAAGTGGTAGCTGATCCATTTATTGCTTTGGCCTTATTTTCTCCCCCTTTGGCATCAAGCACCAAAACGGGATCAATCTTGGCCCTTTAACCCCATTGCCTCACCAAAATCTTCAACTAAGAGTAACAAGGCAATAAGAGTACAAAGATGAACTTGGAATTAGTTACTCTTTCATCGGAGTGCAGTGGAAGTCTTGCATGGTCCAAGTCCACCTTTTCCCTTTCAAACCTCCTTTGAGACTAGATTAAGCAAACTCAAGCACATAGTTAGTCTCAAAGGGTCAAGTTGTAGCGCATCTCCCCCTAAATATGTGCATCACTTGCAAATGGACTTGTGAGGTCCGGGGAGTACTTGTACAACTTGAGCACCATAAACAAAATGCATTAAGGAACTTGATCAAGGCATAATACACATGTATGCTATAAATCAATCCAAGTTCCGCGAATCTAAGACATTTAGCTCACTACGCAGCCTGCAAAAGGTCGACTCATCTAGAGGCTTGGTAAAGATATCGGCTAGCTGGTTCTCGGTGCTAACATAAAACACTTCGATATCTCCCTTTTGCTGGTGGTCTCTCAAAAAGTGATGCCGGATGTCTATGTGCTTTGTGCGGCTGTGTTCAACAGGATTATCCGCCATGCGGATAGCACTCTCATTATCACATAGGAGTGGGACTTTGCTCAGATTGTAGCCAAAGTCCCTGAGGGTTTGCCTCATCCAAAGTAGTTGCGTGCAACACTGTCCTGCGGCAACATACTCGGCCTCAACGGTGGATAGGGCAACGGAAGTTTGTTTCTTAGAACTCCACGACACCAGGGATCTTCCTAAGAATTGGCACGTCACCGATGTACTCTTCCTATCGACCTTACATCCAGCATAATCGGAGTCTGAATATCCAATTAAGTCAAAGGTAGACCCCTTTGGATATCAGATCCCGAAGCAAGGCGTAGCGACTAAATATCTAAGAATTCGCTTCACGGCCACTAAGTGACACTCCCTAGGATCGGATTGAAATCTTGCACACATGCATACACTGAGCATAATATCTGGTCTACTAGCGCATAAATAAAGTAAGGACCCTATCATAGACCGGTATGCCTTTTGATCAACGGACTTACCTCCTTTGTTGAGGTCGGTGTGTCCGTCGGTTCCCATTGGAGTTTTTGCGAACTTGGCGTCCTTCATCCCAAACCGCTTGATCAAGTCTTGTGTGTACTTCGTTTGGGAGATGAAGGTCCCATCCTTGAGTTGCTTCACTTGGAACCCAAGGAAATAGCTTAACTCGCCCATCATCGACATCTCGAATTTTTGAGTCATCACCCTGCTAAACTCTTCACAAGACTTTTGGTTAGTAGAGCCAAATATTATGTCATCGACATAAATTTGGCACACAAATAAATCACCATCACAAGTCTTAGTGAATAAAGTCGGGTCGGCTTTCCCAACCTTGAAAGCATTAGCAATTAAAAAGTCCCTAAGGCATTCATACCATGCTCTTGGGGCTTGCTTAAGTCCATAGAGCGCCTTAGAGAGCTTACATACGTGGTCGGGGTACCGTTCATCCTCGAAGCCAGGGGGTTGCTCCACGTACACCTCCTCCTTGATTGGCCCGTTGAGGAAAGCACTCTTCACATCCATTTGGAACAACCTGAAAGAATGGTGAGCGGCATATGCTAGCAAAATACGAATGGACTCTAGCCTAGCCACAGGAGCAAATGTCTCCTCAAAGTCCAAACCTGCGACTTGGGCATAACCTTTTGCCACAAGTCGAGCCTTGTTCCTCGTCACCACCCCGTGCTCGTCCTGTTTGTTGCGGAACACCCACTTGGTTCCCACAACATTTTGCTTGGGACGAGGCACCAGCGTCCAAACTTCATTTCTTTTGAAGTTATTGAGCTCTTCCTGCATGGCCAACACCCAGTCCGGATCTAGCAAGGCCTCTTCTACCCTGAAAGGCTCAATAGAAGATACAAAAGAGTAATGCTCACAAAAATTAACTAATCTAGAGCGAGTAGTTACTCCCTTGCTAATATCACCCAAAATCTGGTCGACGGGATGATCCCTTTGAATCGTCGCTCGAACTTGGGTTAGAGGTGCCGGTTGCGCTTCTTCCTCTATCACATGAACATCTTGTGCTCCCCCTTGATCACACGCCTCTTCTTGATGAACATGTTCATCGTCTTGAGTTGGGGGATGCACCATTGTTGAGGAAGAAGGTTGATCTTGCTCCTTTTGTTCCTGTGGTCGTACATCACCAATCGCCATGGTGCGTATTGCGGCCGTCGGAACATCTTCTTCATCTACATCATCAAGATCAACAACTTGCTCTCTTGGAGAGCCATTAGTTTCATCAAATACAACGTCGCTAGAGACTTCAACCAAACCCGATGATTTGTTGAAGACCCTATACGCCTTTGTATTTGAGTCATAACCTAACAAAAACCCTTCTACAGCTTTGGGGGCAAACTTAGAATTCCTACCTTTCTTCACTAGAATGTAACATTTGCTCCCAAATACACGAAAGTAAGACACATTGGGTTTGTTACCGGTTAGAAGCTCATATGAAGTCTTCTTGAGGAGGCGATGAAGGTAGACCCAGTTTATGGCGTGGCAAGCCGTGCTCACGGCTTCCGTCCAAAACCGTTCGGGCGTCTTGAATTCGCCAAGCATCGTCCTTGCCATGTCAATGAGCGTCCTATTCTTCCTCTCTACCACACCATTTTGTTGTGGTGTGTAGGGAGCGGAGAACTCGTGCTTGATTCCTTCCTCCTCAAGGTACTCCTCCACTTGAAGGTTCTTGAACTCGGACCCGTTGTCGCTCCTTATCTTCTTCACCTTGAGCTCAAACTCATTTTGAGCTCTCCTTAGGAAGCGCTTGAGGGTCCCTTGGGTTTCAGATTTATCCTGCAAAAAGAATACCCAAGTGAAGAGGGAAAATCATCAACTATAACAAGACCATACTTACTTCCTCCTATGCTTAGATAGGCGACGGGTCCGAAGAGGTCCGTATGAAGCAACTCCAAAGGTCTTGATGTGGTCATCACATTTTTTGCATGATGAGAGCTTCCCACCTCTTTACCTGCTTGACAAGCTGCACAAGGTCTATCCTTTTCGAAAGTAACATTTGTTAGACCTATTACATGTTCTCCCTTTAGAAGCTTGTGAAGGTTCTTCATCCCCACATGTGCTAAACGGCGATGCCACAGCCAGCCCATGCTAGTCTTAGCAATTAAGCATGCATCTAGATCGACCTCCTCTTTTGCAAAATCAACTAAATAAAGTTTGTCGTCTAGTACACCCTTAAAAGCTAATGAACCATCACTTCTTCTAAAGACAGACACGTCTACATTTGTGAATAAGCAATTATATCCCATATTACAAAGTTGACTCACAGACAACAAGTTATATCCAAGCGACTCAACTAAGAACACATTAGAAATAGAGTGCTCGGATGAAATAGCAATTTTTCCTAACCCTTTCACCTTGCCTTGGTTCCCATCACCGAATATGATTGAATCTTGGGGATCCTTGTTCTTGATGTAGGAAGAGAACATCCTCTTTCCCCCCGTCATGTGGTTTGTGCATCCGCTGTCGATAATCCAGCTTGAGCCCCCGGATGCATAAACCTGCAAGGCAAATTTAGGCTTGGGTCTTAGGTACCCAACTCATGTTGGGTCCTACAAGGTTAGTTACAATAGTCTTAGGGACCCAAATGCAAGTCTTGTCTCCCTTACATTTGGCCCCTAATTTCCTAGCAATTACCTTCTTATCCTTTCTACAAATAGCAAAGGAAGCATTGCAAGCATAATAAATTGTAGAAGGTTCATTCATTACTTTCCTAGGAACATGAACAATATTTCTTCTAGGCATATGATGAACAACATTTTTCCTAGCCAAATTTCTATCATGCATAATAGAAGAACTAGAAGCAATCATGGCATGAGAATTAAAAGCATCATAACTTCTATAAACATTCCTAGAATGTCTCCTATCATGATACATGAAAGCATGGTTCTTTTGAGCACTACTAGCCATAGGGGCCTTCCCTTTCTCCTTGGCAGGGATGGAAGCCTTATGGCTTGTTAAGTTCTTGACTCCCCTCTTGAAGCCAAGACCATCCTTAATTGAGGGGTGTCTACCAATCGTATAGGCATCCCTTGCAAATTTTAGTTTGTCAAATTCACTCTTGCTAGTCTTAAGTTGAGCATTAAGACTAGCCACTTCATCATTCAAATTAGAAATTGAAACTAGATGTTCACTACAAGCATCAACATTAAAATCTTTACACCTATTCCAAATTGCAATATGCTCTACACAAGATGTTGATTTATTAGCTATTTCTAACTTAGCATTCAAATCATAATTTATGCTCCTTAAGCTAGAAATAGAGTCATGGCATGAAGACAATTCACAAGACAACATTTCATTCCTTTTAATTTCTAAAGCCAGGGATTTTTGTGCCTCCACAAACTTATCATGTTCTTCATACAAAAGATCCTCTTGCTTTTCTAATAACATGTTATTATCATTCAATGCATCAATTAATTCATTAATCTTATCAACCTTAGTTCTATCTAGGCCCTTGAATAAACATGAATAGTCTATTTCATCATCGCTAGATTCTTCATCACTTGAGGAAGCGTAAGTACTAGTATTATGAGTGCTTACCTTCTTTTCCCTTGCCATGAGGCAGGTGTGATGCTCGTTGGGGAAGAGGGCCGACTTGTTGAAGGCGGTGGCGGCGAGTCCTTCGTTGTCGGAGTCGGACGACGAACAATCCGAGTCCCACTCCTTTCCAAGGTGTGCCTCGCCTTTGCCTTCTTGTAAGCCTTCTTCTTTTCCCTCTTGTTCCCTTGTTCCTGGTCACTATCATTATCGGGACAATTAGCGATAAAATGACCAATCTTACCACATTTGAAGCATGAGCGCTTCCCCTTCGTCTTTGTCTTGTTGGGATGCTCCTTGCGACCCCTTAGCGTCGTCTTGAAACGCTTAATGATGAGGGCCATCTCTTCCTCATTGAGTCCCGCCGCCTCAACTTGTGCCACCTTGCTAGGTAGCACTTCCTTGCTCCTCGTTGCTTTGAGAGCAACGGTTTGAGGCTCGTGGATTGGGCCGTTCAACGCATCGTCAACGTATCTTGCCTCCTTGATCATCATCCACCCGCTTACAAACTTTCCAAGTATCTCCTTGGGCGTCATCTTGGTGTACCTAAGATTCTCACGAATATTGTTCACAAGATGTGGATCAAGGACAGTAAAAGACCTTAGCATTAGGCGGACGACATCGTGGTCCGTCCATCGCGTGCTTCCATAGCTCCTTATTTTGTTGACGAGGGTCTTGAGCCGGTTGTACGTTTGGGTTGGCTCCTCGCCCCTGATCATTGCGAATCTCCCAAGTTCGCCCTCCACCAACTCCATCTTGGTGAGCATGGTGATGTCGTTCCCCTCATGTGAGATTTTGAGGGTGTCCCAAATCTGCTTGGCGTTATCCAAGCCGCTCACCTTATGGTATTCATCCCTGCACAATGAAGCTAGAAGAACAGTAGTAGCTTGTGCATTTTTGTGAATTTGCTCATTAATGAACATGGGACTATCTGTACTATCAAAGTGCATTCCATTTTCTACTATCTCCCATATACTTGGATGGAGAGAGAACAAGTGGCTACACATTTTGTGACTCCAAAATCCGTAGTCCTCTCCATCAAAGTGGGGGGGGGGTTTACCGAGGGGAATGGAAAGCAAATGAGCATTAGAACTTTATCACATAGGAGAGGGACTTTGCTCAATTTGTAGCCATAGTCCCTAAGGGTTTGCCTCATCCAAAGCAATTGTGCGCAACAATGTCCTGCGGCAATATACACGACTTCGACGGTAGAAAGAGCTACATAATTTTGTTTCTTTGAAGCCCAAGACACCAGGGATCTTCCCAAGAACTGATAAGTCCCTGATGTTCTCTTTCTATCAATCTTACACCCTACCCAATCAGCATCTGAATAACCTATTAAATCAAAAGTGGATCCCCTGGGGTACCAAAGACCAAACTTAGTTGTATGAACTAAATATCTCAAGATTCTTTTCACGGCCCTAAGGTGAACTTCCTTAGGATCGGCTTGGAATCTTGCACACATGCATACCGAAAGCATAATATCCGGTCGAGATGCACATAAATAGAGTAAAGATCCTATCATCGACCAATATACCTTTTGATCTATGGATTTACCTCCCGTGTCGAGGTCGAGATGCCCATTAGTTCCCATGGGTGTCTTGATGGGCTTGGCATCCTTCATTCCAAACTTGGTGAGTATGTCTTGAATATACTTGGTTTGGCTGATGAAGGTGCCCTCTTGGAGTTGCTTGACTTGAAATCCTAAGAAATACTTCAACTCCTCCATCATAGACATCTCGAATTTTTGAATCATTATCCTACTAAACTCTTCACAAGTAGATTTGTTAGTAGACCCAAATATGATATCATCAACATAAATTTGGCATACAAATAAATCATTTGCAATGGTTTTAGTAAAGAGTGTAGGATCGGCTTTACCGACTTTGAAGCCATTAGTGATAAGGAAATCTCTTAGGCATTCATACCATGCTCTTGGGGCTTGCTTGAGCCCATAAAGCGCCTTAGAGAGTTTATACACATGGTTAGGGTACTCACTATCTTCAAAGCCAGGAGGTTGCTCACCATAGACCTCTTCCTTGATTGGTCCATTGAGGAAGGCACTTTTCACGTCCATTTGGTATAGCTTGAAGCCATGGTAAGTAGCATAGGCAAGTAATATACGAATTGACTCAAGCCTAGCTACGGGTGCATAGGTTTCACCAAAATCCAAACCTTCGACTTGTGAATAGCCTTTGGCCACAAGTCGGGCTTTGTTCCTTGTCACCACACCATGCTCATCTTGCTTGTTGCGGAAAACCCACTTGGTTCCTACAACATTTTGGTTAGGATGTGGAACTAAATACCACACCTCATTTCTCGTGAAGTTGTTGAGCTCCTCTTGCATTGCCAACACCCAATCCGAGTCTCTTAATGCATCCTCTACCCTGTATGGCTCAATAGAGGACATAAAAGAATAATGTTCACAAAAATGAGCGACTCGAGATCGAGTAGTTACCCCCTTATGAATATCGCCGAGGATGGAGTTCACGGGGTGATCTCTTTGTATCGCTTGGTGGACTCTTGGGTGTGGCGGTCTTTGATCCTGTTCCTCTTGATCATCTTCCTTGTCATGATCATGGTCATCTCCCCCTTGATCATTGTCCTCCTCTTGAGGTGGCTCATCCTCTTGATCTTCATTTTCATCATCTTGAGCTTGATCCTCATCTTGAGTTGGTGGAGATGCTTGATTTGAAGATGATGGTTGATCTTGTGCTTGTGGATGCTCTTCAGATTCCTTAGGACACACATCCCCAATGGACATGTTCCTTAGCGCGACGCACAGAGCCTCTTCATCATCTAGCTCATCAAGATCAACTTGCTCTACTTGAGAGCCATTAGTCTCATCAAACACAATGTCACAAGAAACCTCAACTAATCCAGTGGATTTGTTGAAGACTCTATATGCCCTTGTGTTTGAGTCATAACCAAGTAAAAAGCCTTCTACAGCCTTAGGAGCAAATTTAGATTTTCTATCCCTTTTAATAAGAATAAAACATTTGCTACCAAAGACTCTAAAATATGAAATATTGGGCTTTTTACCGGTGAGGAGTTCATATGATGTCTTCTTGAGGATTCGATGAAGGTAGAGCCGGTTGATGGAGTAGCAAGCGGTGTTAATTGCCTCAGCCCAAAACTGATTCAGAGTCTTGTACTCATCAAGCATGGTCCTCGCCATGTCCAATAGAGTTACATTCTTCCTCTCCACTACACCATTTTGTTGAGGTGTGTAGGGAGAAGAGAACTCATGCTTGATGCCCTCATCCTCAAGAAAGCCTTCTATTTGAGAGTTCTTGAACTTCGTACCATTGTCACTTCTTATTTTCTTGATTCTTAATCCGAACTCGTTTTGAGCTCATCTCAAGAATCCCTTTAAAGTCTCTTGGGTTTGAGATTTTTCCTGCAAAAAGAATACCCAAGTGAAGCGAGAATAATCATCTACTATTACAAGACAATACTTACTCTCGCCGATGCTTATGTAAGCGATCGGGCCGAATAGATCCATGTGGAGTAGTTCAAGCGGCCTGTCGGTCGTCATGATGTTCTTGTGTGGATGATGGGTACCAACTTGCTTCCCTGCTTGACATGCGCTACAAACCCTATCTTTCTCAAAATGAACATTTGTTAGTCCCAAAATGTGTTCTCCCTTTAGAAGCTTGTGAAGGTTCTTCATTCCAACATGGGCTAGTCGGCGATGCCAGAGCCAACCCATATTAGTCTTAGCAATCAAGCAAGTATCTAGTTCAGCTTTATTAAAATCAACTAAGTATAGCTGACCCTCTAATACTCCCTTAAATGCTACTGAATCATCACTTCTTCTAAAGATAGTAACACCTATATCTGTAAAAAGATAGTTGTAACTCATTTTGCATAATTGAGAAACTGAAAGCAAGTTATAATCTAAAGAATATACAAGAAAAACATTAGAAATGAAATGGTCAGGTGATATAGCAATTTTACCAAGTCCTTTGACCAAACCTTGATTTCCATCCCCGAATGTGATAGCTCTTTGGGGATCATTGTTTTTCTCGTAGGAGGAGAACATCCTTTTCTCCCCTGTCATGTGGTTTGTGCACGCGCTATCAATGATCCAACTTGAGCCCCCGGATGCATAAACCTACAAAACAAGTTTAGGCCTTATTCTTAGGTACCCAAACAGTCTTGGGTCCTTTGACATTAGAAACAAGCACCTTGGGTACCCAAACATAAGTCTTGAAGCCCTTGTGTTTGCCCCCAACATATTTGGCAACTACTTTGCCTGATTTGTTAGTTAAAACATAGGAAGCATCAAAAGTCTTAAATGAAACATTAGGTTCATTTGATGCAGTAGGAGATTTCCTTTTAGGCAATTTAACATGGGTTGATTGCCTAGAGCTGGAAGCCTCATTTTTATACATAAAAGCATGATGTGAAACATTTTGAGGTTTCCTAGCATGAATTCTCCTAATTTTATGCTCAGGATAACCAGCAGGATATAAAATATAGCCGATGTCATCCTTAATACCAGGGCGTCTCTCATTATAAAGCATACTACGAGCAAATTTAAATTTTCATTTTCTAATTCATGCTCGGCAATTTTAGCATCTAGTTTAGCTATATGATCATTTTGTTGTTTAATCATAGCAATGTGATCATGGATAGTATCAACATTAATGTCTCTACATCTAGTACAAATAGTAACATGATCAACGCTAGATGTAGAGGATTTGCAAGCATTTAATTCATCAATCTTAGCATGTAACATGACATTTTCATTTCTAAGATTGGAAATAAAAATATTGCAAACATTTAAATCTTTAGCCTTAAAAATTAGTTTATCATTCTCAATCTTAAGGCTAGAAATTGATTTATTCAACTTGTCAATCTTAGTAATCAAACTAGCATTATCATTTTTAAGGTTGATAAGAGAATCATCACAAACATTTTATTTCTCAACCTTAGCAATTAATTTGGCATTTTCATTTCTAAGGTTAGAGATAGTGTCATGGCAAATGCTAAGCTCACTAGTTAAATTTTCACATTTCTCTACTTCCTGAGCATAGGCATTTTTTACTTTAACATGCTTTTTGTTTTCTTTAATAAGGAATTCCTCTTGGCTATCCAAGAGTTCATCCTTTTCATGAATAGCATCTATCAATTCATTTAATTTTTCTTTTTGTTGCATGTTTAGGTTGGCAAAAAGAGCAAGCAAATTATCTTCATCATCACTAGAGCTATCCTCATCACTAGATGTTGCATATTTAGTGGAGGCTCTAGATTTTACCTTCTTCTTTTTGCCGTCCTTTGCCATGGGGCACTTGTGGCCGATGTTGGGGAAGAGGAGGCCTTTGGTGACGGCGATGTTGGCATCGTCCTCGTCGGAGGAGGAGTCGGTGGAGCTCTCATCAGAGTCCCATTCCCGACAAACATGGGCATCGCCGCCCTTCTTGTAGTACTTCTTCTTTTCCTTCCTCCTTCCCTTCTTGTCGTCGCCCCTGTCACTATCACTTGATAAAGGACATTTAGCAATAAAATGACCGGGCTTACCACACTTGTAGCACACTTTCTTGGAGCGGGGCTTCTAATCTTTCCCCCTCTTTTGCTTGAGGATTTGGCGGAAGCTCTTGATGGTGAGTGTCATTTCCTCGTTGTCGAGCTTGAAGGCGTCGATGGGGAGCCTACTTGACGTAGACTCTTCTTTCTTCTCCTCCGTCGCTTTGAATGCGACGGGTTGCACCTCTGGTGTGGAGATGGTGCCTTGCTCGACGATTTGTTTGGAGCCTTTGATCATCAATTCAAAGCTCACAAACTTTCCTATCACTTCCTCAGAAGACATTAGCTTTTATCTAAGATCACCACGAATTAATTGAACTTGTTTAGGATTACGAAAAACAAGTGATCTTAGAATAACCTTGACCATTTCATGGTCATCCCATTTTGTGCTCCTGAGGTTGGGCACTTGGTTCACTAAGGTCTTGAGCCGGTTGTACATTGCTTGTGGCTCCTCTCCTTGGTTGAGGATGAATCGACCGAGCTCCCCCTCGGTCGTCTCCCGCTTGGTGATCTTAGTCACCTCATCTCCTTCGTGCGCGGTCTTGAGCACGTCCCAAATCTTTTTGGCACTTTTCAACCCTTGCACCTTATTATACTCCTCTCGACATAGAGAGGCGAGGAGTATAGTGGTGGCTTGGGAGTCAAAATGCCGGATTTGGGCAACCTCGTCCGAGTCATATGCTTCATCCCCCACGGATGGTACCTGCGCTCCAAACTCAACAATGTCCCAAATGCTAGAGTGGAGTGAGGTTAGATGATGCCTCATTTTATCACTTCACATACAATAATCTTCACCGTCAAAAACCGGTGGTTTGCCTAATGGGACGGAAAGTAAAGGAGTGTGTTTGGAAATGCGAGGATAGCATAAGGGGATCTTACTAAACTTGTTGCGCTCATGGCGCATAGAAGTGACAGACGGAGTGTCGGAGCCAGAGGTGGATGGCAACGAAGAATCGGTCTCGTAGTAGACCACCTTCTTCATCTTCTTTTTTTTGTCGCCACTCCGATGCGACTTGGTATGTGAAGGGGCTCCCTTCATTTTGTTGCCGGACTCCCCCGATGGAGCCTTCCCGTGGCTTGTAGACTTGTCACCGCCGGTCACGATCTCCTTCTTAGCGTGTTCTCCCGACATCACTTCGAGTTGTTAGACTCTAATGAAGTACCGGGCTCTGATACCAATTGAAAGTCGCCTAGGGGGTGAATAGGCAAATCTGAAATTTACAAACTTTAAGCATAACTACAAGCCGGGGTTAGCGTTAGAAATAAAACCGAGTCCGAAAGAGAGGGCGAAAACAAATCAACCAAGGAAATAGAGCCGATGACAAGGTGATTTGTTTTACCGAGGTTCGGTTCTTGAGAACTGTCAGTACTTGGAAATGGGGAACCTGTTACTACAGTATGAAGGTGTTGTGTCCATGCAGCTATCTTTAGTCGCATGGCGAACAACACATGACCCCACCACGTGGGCGGCTCCGGGGCCGCCATGCGGTCAGAAGAGACGACATACTCCAAGGTGGCGACAGTGGGTCCGGACCCCCACGGGAAGTGCCGGACCCCTGGATGCACAGCCCGGACCTCCGGGCGAGGTTCAAGACATCCACAGGTACGAACCAGACCCTTGGAACGGGTCCCGGACCCCTCAGGAGAGGTCCGGGCTACTCACAGTAGGGTCCCGGGATTCCAAGGCAAAGAGTACCCGGGCCTTAATCTAGGCCAGGCGGGGGTCCGGTGCTGACACGTGTTCGTGCCATACCTCGAGCGCTCCCACTCCCCACTCAGGCGGAGACCCGATGTTGTCACGTGGCCTATTGCCCGTGACGTAAGCCAGCGGGCGGAGCCTGACGTAAGTCCCCTGGGCCGCGCTGTCTCTGCATTTAATGCGGAGAAGACGCGCCGCCTGTCTAACCCGCTGACAGGTGATGTGCCCCTTCAGCATTTAATGCGCCCTGCCGCTCTGCTGACGGATGGTGACCAGACCACCCCACAGGCGGCGTGCCTGTCCACTCCCGGGGCAGGCAGCGTGACCATATTGTTGCATGCGCCACGATCATCATCACTCGTACGTAGCCAGTGAAGCTTCCACTGCACGCCGATACTACGCAGGTTGCGGATATCAGGGCGCAAGGAGATGGCCCTGGCAACCAGCGTTAGTTGCTCCAAGTATTCCCTCTGTTTTGCCCCTGGGCCCACATGTTGGGGCTCAGCACCCTTGTACGTGCCCCCTTTGAGCTATAAAAGGGAGGGCACACGACGTTACAAAGGGGACTCACTTAGGCACACTTAGACCCAGCTCAGGCTCACAAGTTCATATAAGCTCAATATATCACACAGTGGAGTAGGGTGTTACGCTCCGGTGGCCTGAACCACTCTAAATCCTTGTGTGTTCTTGTGTTCTCCCCATTTTCCAACTAACAAGCAAAACGCTTAGGCCCTCCTCATCTAAGGATTTAGGGCGGGTGCATTCCGCCACCCGGCCAGAGATTTCCTCTCCGACAAGAACCTACTCCCCGTTGAGGTGGTCACAAAGACCGAGTCTCTTTCAACCCTTTCCCTCTCTCAAACGATCACCTAGACCGAGTGAGCTTTTCTCCTCAATCAATTGGGTCACTTAGACCCCGCAAGGACCACCACACAATTGGTGTCTCTTGCTTTGATTACAAGTGTTTTGAGAACAAGAATGGGGAAGAAGAAAAGCGATCCAAGCGACAAGAACTCAAATGAACACAAAAATCTCTCTCTCACTAGTCACTAAGTGTTTGGAGTGATTTTGGACTTGGGAGATGATTTGATCTCTTGTTTGTGTCTTGGAGTGAAGTCTAGAGCTCTTGTATTGAAATGCAATGGCTGAAAACTTGGATGCCTTGAATGGTGGTGGTTGGGGGTATTTATAGCCCCAGCCACCAAAACAGCCGTTGGGGAGGGCTGCTGTCGATGGACGCACCGGACAGTCCGGTGCGCCAGCCACGTCACCCAACCGTTAGGGTTCTGACGGTTTCGACCATTGGAGCTCTGACAGCCTGGACCACCGAACAGTCACTGTTCACTGTCCGGTGCGCCTTCTGGCGCTGCTCTTGTAACACCCCAGGTGTTACTCAGGGTGTCCACCCCAGGGTTACCCCTTTTAACCTATTATCACATGAAGATTGAATTGGGCAAAGTATACCAAACTTGGAATTCTAGGTCCTAAGCAAGTGCAAACCACCTTGGATATCATGCCCTAGCTTGTCATGCACATCTAAGTGGGGAAATTTCCCATAACCCTAAAGCAAACCCCTCATGGGCAATAGGAACCCTAATTGAAGCTATGATCAAAAGATCATGTAAACCTTATGATCATGGTTTGGGCCAAATATAAAAGTTGTAATATACTTCATAACCTACAATTAATAGTAAGGAAGTACCCCCAAAAAGTTTTCAGAAAAGTCCTAAAAAGTTCACCTAAGGTTCAGCACAAGGGAGAATTCAGTTTTTGCCTAAGTACAAAAACTAACCCTTGCACAAAGATTCCACATGTTCACCTTAATCCAATTTTCAAAACCCTTCGACCCAATTGACAAAGTGGCGCCAAATTAACCCTAGAACACCCTGGAAAGAGATGACACCTACCCTAGGGCGCTAGACACGACTTGACACCACTTTTGTCTCGATTCGGACCTAGCTGACACAGCAAACTTCTTCCCTCTCTATCTCCCTACCCCGACCATATCTCGACTTGGAACTCACAACAAAAAGGTAGGATATGGAGCAGAGAAGCGACCGTACACAGTGACTTTGCCAAGATACGCACGCTATGGTGCTCTAATCCGCCGTTGAACCATGGCAGAAGCAAGCTTCCACGTGTTCGACGCGAGCTGACATCCGGGGGCGCGCTCAGAGCACGCCCGTGCGCGAACCCCCGCGCGTCCGTGGCCGCCCGTGACCACGCCCGCGCCACGGCTATAAAGCCCGCCCCAGTGCTCGGCTGCCTTCTCCGTTGCCTCCTCCGTACCTCGCCTGACTTACCCGAGCCAGCCATTAGCTTCGGCTACCTCCCCGCGACCCGCCAGTGCCGCCCGAGAGCAACCACCGTGGCCAGCCCCTTTCCCGTCCTCCTCCGTTTGATCCAAGCCCTCAGATCGCTTCCTGGTGAGGCCGTGAGACTTGCTCAAGCTTGACCCGGGGACCCGCGTCACCGGAATAGCTCAATCGTGCTCACCGGAGTTCAAGAACCCGCCGGCGCACGTGGACCGGGTAAGCCTCTGCACCGATTTCCAATTCGTTGCGCGCATGGCCTCTACATCACCCAGTGGAGCTCCTCGTGCACCTTAATTGAACTATACCGCCGTGGTTTGGCTGGAGCAGGAGCCGCCGACGACCCCCGCCGCCTGTGCTCGTGGCCAGGGTAGCTCCGACCACCTCCGACGCCGACCCGCACACCGACGTGACCGTCGCGACCTCCCGGACGTCACTGACCACCCCGCCGGAGCTCTACTGCCGCCGGTAAGCCCCACCGCCGTAATCTATGCCGCGGGTACTGTTTAAGTCAGTCAGGGAGCGCGGGTTAGATTTCGGTTAGGTCCAGGGGGTTTTGTGCAATGTTAGTGACCCATGCCAATAGTGGACCGAGGACTGTTTTGCGAGAAAAGAAAGAGATAAACCCCAGGGGCCTCAGCGTAAACCTGTTTTCTTTTCCATTTTCGAATTTATTTTTCTTTTGTTATGACAGATAACTAAATAAATGCATAACTTGAAGAATAATCATCCAAAAATGTTCAAACCAATTTTGCTAGATTCTGGAAACTATGAACTATCAGATAAAAATAATAAACCCCATGGTTTCTGTATTTCTTTCTGAAGTTTTAAATTAAATAAGAAAACTACTCAAAACTCAATATTAGAAGGAAAAATAGGAATATTGTTTGACCAGGGTTAGAAAAATTTTGAGAAGTTTGTATCTACCTACTAACCCAAATAAAAATGTTAAACCTCTCTGTCCACTCCATTAAGTTAGTTTTTACCGCTTATTTCATAATATGCTTAAGGGTAAGAAAAATAGAAAATGTAATTTAAACAAAGAACCAGAGAGTACCTCTATTTTTGTTAGGATACTTATTTAATGTAGTTCACTGGAAAAATATATCATGCCCTGTTTTAGCATAAAATAAGTAGGATCCCTTTTGTTTTAATAAAACAAGTGAAACTTAGAAAAACTCTACAAAAATAACCCCAAGGTAAAAACACCCCCACCCTTGGGATAACTAATGTTTTATTAAGGAGAATTTAGGAAAAATATGAAATCTGCTGTTTGACATTTTTCAAATAATAATGTAGTAGAAAGTGCCTTTTTGACCTTAAACTTAAGAAAATCATAACTAAATAACCACCCCTTAGTTTTCTGTGATTTTTAGCACAAAAGCCTATTATTACTATGGGATGCCAGCAAAAATAACCTTTAGGACAGAACCTACCCCTAACTAAGAGATGTGGTGTAAAGTGGCCCATTTTGCATAACTCTTGTCATTTTTGTTTAAAGCCTAGCTTTTGTACTTTAAGCCTCAAATTCTTAAGACAAGCTAGAATAGCAAGTGACAACCCACTGTATTGTTTACAGAATTTTTGGAAATTATTAAAACACTGTCGTAGTTCAAACCTACACTAGAAACCCTAAATGGAAATTAAAGAAAGGAAAATGAATAATGGAAATTAATGTCGTCCTAAAACCTTTATAAAATTGTCCACTGAAATCTATAAAGACAATACCAATCCACTATGTTATCCTAAAAGAAAACCTAAGCCTAAAAGGTAATAAGTCTATGTATATATATACCACTAGAAGCCCCACATAACCAGGAAACCCTAAGTTAATTCTTGACTTAGTTTCTTTAGCTTAATGTTCTTAAATCTTGCATAATCATGACATACATGTTCATTGCATTTCGATAGACTGTAATCTTGCTGACGGAGAGTACATCCTCGTGCCGGAGCAAGGAGCTGCTAAGGAGGTAGCCCCAGATCCAGCACCCGAGCCTGCACCAGAGGACCTGCCTGCCACTGCTTTGGAAGGCAAGCCCCGGTTTTATGCATAACCTGTTATTTATGCTATTTTACTTCACTTAATGATTGTAGGAATGATTGTGCACTTAGGTGTAGGAATTGTTTGAAACCCTAGTTGCATGATCTCAGGAATCCTTTTGAGATGAATACTAGTATGACAGGTCGAGTAGTTGCTTTATTAAGTAGGATCTCGGTAGAAGACGAGTGATTTTTCTAGCACTCGCGCGAGGTCAGGACATTGATTGTACCCACCTTCATATCGTACTGATGTTGGTTGTGGGCAACAATCCATGGGGACTGGTTGTCTACGGGATAGAAATTTGAATAAGGATTAAGGTGTGGTACCGTGAGTCAAGCGTTTGAACGTACTAAGCACATACCGAGAAATATGGTAAATCGGTAAGCCTAGTACCTGAGTGAACCTGCCCGCAGACTTTACCCCTCACGCGACCTGAGACGTGGTCTCCCATTCCGGTTATGGTGGGTACAAGTGCGGCCACTGCACGACGGCCAGTCGGGGTCAGTGGGGCATTGTACGCCAAGGCGGTGAGCCCTGATCTGTTGCCAGGGAATCGATGGGGACGGTTGATGTGTGTGGGGACGGAGTGCCCCTGCACGTCGTGTGTTTAGGTTTACCTTGCAAGGATAAAAACTCGATTCGAATTGTCTGCTTCTCGCAGCTAATGAGACTGCTTGATCCATGCTGCTACATTGAGTAACAAGTGAAATTGTGCTGAGATGATACAAGATGTTGATTGCTAAAAATGTTTGCTACTATGTATGAATAGATAGTACATCTTTAGCCTTAAGAGAGTCACACTTAATTTTGACCAAGTTAAAATCTTGATTTAGAAACTCAGCTAGTGCTTTTGGCAACCAAACCCCACAGCCAAACAGCTGCATGTCTAGAGGTAGAGGAGTAGACTCCTCACACCGGGTAAGTCTAGCTGAGTATTAGTATACTCAGCCTTGCTTGTGGCATAATTTTTTTACAGGTTCTCTGGAGGAAATGGTTGCTGGAATAACTTGGCCGTCCACCTTGCCACCGGGTTGGACTGTCGAGTGGGACCCTGCCTCGGCTGAGGAGGAGCATGAGGAGTGATGGGACAGGCTTCCCCATCTCTCCATTTATTTACCGTTAGTTCATTTCCGCTGCACTTCGAACAATGATGGTTACTTTTGCAAAAACTCCGATGATGATGATGGTGATGTAATAATTTAATACTCTGGCATGTATGGTTTTATGCTTTATTGTATTTGCTCTGTGACTCACCTTCGAGTGAGCTTGTGGTACTTGATCCTGTCAGTGGCCGTGTCGGACTAGATCCGAGGGATTGACGGGTTATTCTCATTTAAGTGTGGTCTAGCCTCTAAGGCGGGGCTTAGGCACTTAAGTTGGAATAATTCGGGCAGTTCCGCCACAGCTGGTATCGGAGCTTGTACCACCACAGAGGAATCAATAAAATGTAAATACCATCAATTTTCCAAGTAAAATTTGATAGAAACAATGTTGGATAGATAGTAGGGCGAGCAGGATAGACCTAGGATGTGAAGCCTTAGGGTAATAGAAGGGTAGCTAGGTGGCTAAGTGACTAGGCCCTACAGGCCACTTTTACAGGATGGGAGTTCCTCCCTATTCCTTTTATCTTGTTGTGAGGTCGTTCAGGACGAGCATGCATGCATTCATAATTAAGCAAATGGAGAACTGAGTAAATGACTTAAAAACAAGATAACAACCAACTAGGTCCCTAGTGCCTTTTTACTTAACTAGAGAAAGGCTGAGTTTTACTTTTCCCTGTTCTTTTTATAATTCTTTTTCCTTTACTTACGCTTAACCGTACACAGATGACTTCCCACGGATCCTCCGATGATGGAAATGCACTGACCCACACTGACGGACTTGCACGAGAGGGCTTTCCCCGCATTTTGTGGGAGGTACTTCAGGGGGGCGGATACACGACACCCCCTCAGTACGCGGTGCAGCAGTTCGAGAAGCACCGAGTGCCTCGCTATAGAGTGAGGATGACTTTGGAGCCTCATCCCCTGCAGCCAGGCTGGCACTCTTTGGACTCCGAGTCTTTCGGATACAGAGCAGAGGACACGATCGAGGCGATCGCTCTGCATGGATTGACTACTTTCTGCGGATTCCATCCTTTGGAGCTGGCTACCCACCCCATTGGCTTGTTCCCCGCTGAGAGGGAGGACGACCCAATGTGGAAGGATCGGGTGGAGCATGCCAAGGATATCTGGGCCATCTACCCAGGACAGACCGCGCACTTGACCGTACGGTGCATGAATGCCCTGTACCGTCTGCAGGTGATGCGCGGTGAGGCAATGTCCCATCTGATGGCACTGCTGGAGGCAACAAAGATTACGTTGGACAACAGAGAGGAACTCGTGGTTGACTTGTCCCAAGAAATGGTGGAGAAGTACTTGCAGGTGGAGCAGCTATCCACTGATATTCAGGAGTTGGAGGAGCTGGTGGGCACCAGGGAGAACACCATCGAGGTTCTAGAGGATCAGCTCATTAACACTCAGCAGCAGCTCGCTGAGGCTAACGAGTACCTGGACATGCATCACCAGGAGATCCAGGACCAGGAGGCCAACGAGGACGTCGACATTGAGGGAGGAGATGAGCCTGCCTCCAGTGTGGACACTGCTGGCTCGGGAAGACCACCTTCCCCCGAGTCGAGTGTTGCTTCGTTCGCTCACTAGGTGTTCAGGATAGGCTTAGAAGTTGGATAGTCGGACTCCTCGCAGCTAGCTTAGCTTTTGCACCCTTGGGGTACTAGGCTAGATAGAGTTGAGTCATTTTGGAACAATTTGATGTAATCGTGCTAAAACTCTCTTGGAAGCTTGTTGATGGATGTTGTCATCAGTCTAAATTTGGAAGAAAGAATTAGTGTCTTCTAAAAATCCTTTTGTTGAAGTCGGAGTCTATCATGTTGTTTTAACTTTTTCTCTGTGATAAAATCTTGAACTTGGAACTGTGGTGTTAAGTATGTATGTGGTTTTTCAGATGGCCGGGAGGCAGCGTCGTGGCCAGAACGAGCGCGTTCCTCCACCGCCGCCACCACCTCCCACTCTGCAGGAGCTCATGGCTCAGCAGAATGAGATCCTGAGGCAGCTGGCTCAGCGTCAGCCACCACCTCAGCATTATGGTGGTGGAGACCATCAGCGTCACCCCGCGGCGGCTACATACCAGGAATTCCTTAGCACCCAGCCTCCATTGTTCACAAGGGCGGAGGACCCACTTGACGCAGATGTATGGTTGCGAGTGGTGGAATCCAAATTCCCACTGCTCCATGGAGCTTGCTCAGAGGTCACCAAAGTCAGGTTCGCCACCCAGCAGCTTCGCGGACCTGCAAGGACTTGGTGGGATCATTTTCTTGCTATGCAGCCAGAGGACCGAGAGGTGGAGTGGAGGGAGTTCAAGGCAGCTTTCAGAGGACACCATATACCAGCCGGGATTATGGACAGGAAGCTCAATGAGTTTTTGGCACTCACTCAGGGCAACAGGACAGTGTTGCAGTATGCCCAGACCTTTAATGACTTGTGCCAGTATGCTGGGTATCATGCAGATACAGATGAGAAGAAGAGAGACAGGTTCAGGAGGGGGCTCAGCACTAAGCTCCGTGATCGTCTCAACACCATCAGGGCCAACAGCTACAATGAGTTGGTCAACATGGCTATCTCCCAAGAGGACTGCATTACAGCTAGACAGGCAGAGAAGAAAAGGAAGACCCCTGTGGCAGGACCTTCAGCTCAGCCACAGCGCTTCAGGATTGTGTCCGACACCCAGGCCAGGGGACCCCAGCAACAGCAAGGGCGATGGGTGATCCGACCGCAGCAGCAGCAGACACCCAACCGCACCCAATTTCCAGCTCAGAGGAGCAATCAGCAGCAGCAGCAGTACCGCCAGGCAAATGACAACAGATGCTTCACATGTGGCAACACTGGACATTATGCCAAGAATTGCCCCCGGAACCAGCAGAGGCAGGGGCAGAATGTCAATCAGAACCAAGGCAAGAGACAGAAGGTGCAAGTGAGGCAGGGCAGGCTAAACTTCACCAGCATGGCTGATATTCCAGAGGGAGCACCCGTCATGACTGGTATCTTTACAGTTTTGAATTATCCTGCTATTATTCTATTTGATTCTGGTGCATCGCATAGTTTTATCAGTGCCAAGTTTAGTGCCAAATGCCAGTTGCCCTTTCACCACACCGATGGGGGCATTACAATTTCAACACCAGGAGGCAGAGTTGCCACTTATCAAATCAACAGACACGTGCCCATAAAGTTTGGTAGTCTAATAATTAAAACCACCCTCCTCATTTTGGGGTTGGATAGTGTGGATATTATATTGGGAACTGACTGGTTGACCAGGCACCAAGCAGTTATTGATATTGCAGCCAGGGCCATTGAGGTGCACTCACCAACTTGTGGTGAAACCACACTCTATTTGCCTGACCAGGGTTGTACCCGTTCTTGTGCTTTCGTCATGATAAATTCCCCAGTGGAAAAGATCCCAGTGGTCCGTGACTATCCGGATGTTTTTCCGGAGGAATTGCCAGGGATGCCACCTGACCGAGATATTGAGTTCGCCATCGAATTGCAACCCGGGACTGCTCCTATCTCCAAGAGACCCCTATAGGATGCCTCCCGCGGAATTGGCAGAATTGAAGAAACAATTGCAATAATTGTTGGACAAGGGGTTTATTCGTCCAAGCACTTCACCCTGGGGATGTCCAGCATTATTTGTGAAGAAAAAGGATGAGAGTTTGAGGATGTGTGTTGACTACCGTCCTCTCAATGCGGTGACTATCAAGAACAAATACCCACTGCCCCGCATTGATGTTCTGTTTGATCAGTTGGTAGGAGCCAAGGTATTCTCCAAGATAGACCTTCGCTCAGGTTACCATCAGATTAAGATCCGTGCCAGTGATATTCCCAAGACGGCTTTCTCTACCAGATATGGTCTCTATGAGTTTTTAGTGATGTCCTTTGGGCTGACAAATGCCCCGACTTATTTTATGTACTTGATGAACTCAGTATTCATGCCAGAGTTAGACAAGTTCGTGGTCGTTTTCATTGATGACATTCTGGTTTATTCCAAGAATGAAGCCGAGCACACCAAACACTTGCATACTGTACTTCAGAGACTGCGTGATCATCAGTTGTATGCTAAGTTGAGTAAGTGTGAGTTCTGGCTGAAGGAGATCAAATTCTTGGGTCATGCAATTTCTCAGGATGGGATATCAGTTGATCCTGAGAAGGTGCAGGAGGTGATGGATTGGAAGCCCCCGACTACAGTGAGGCAGATTCGGAGTTTTCTGGGATTGGCAGGGTATTATCGACGATTTATCCCGGATTTCTCCAGAATTGCCAAACCAATGACTGAACTGTTGAAAAAGGGAGTCAAATTTGAGTGGAGCCAAAAGTGTGAAGATGCCTTTCATACCTTGAGGCAACATTTGACAACAGCCCTAGTGCTGGCTCAACCTGACAGCACCAAGCCATTTGAAGTTTATTGTGATGCTTCTGGTACCGGGTTGGGATGTGTCTTGATGCAAGAGAACAAGGTCATTGCTTATGCTTCCCGAGCACTCAGGCCCCATGAGCAGAACTACCCCACTCATGATCTGGAATTGGCAGCTGTGGTGCATGCTCTTAAGTTATGGAGACACTACTTGATGGGAGCTCACTGTAACATCTACACCGATCACAAGAGTCTCAAATACATCTTCACTCAGGCAGATCTGAACATGAGGCAAAGGAGATGGTTGGAGTTAACAAGGACTATGATTTGGAGGTGCATTACCACCCAGGTAAGGCCAATGTTGTGGCAGATGCTTTGAGCAGAAAGGCCCAGTGCAATTGTATGAGCGTGGATGTGGGAGTTACCACCCTGTGTGACGAGTTGTGCAAGCTGAACCTGGAAGTTGTTTCTTCGGGTGACCTAAGCTATATCTCGGTGGAGCCCACATTGCAAGAACAGATAGTCAGGGCACAGGTTGAGGATAAGGGTGTTCAGGTTATCAAGGATATGATCAAGCAAAAGGCAGAAAAATACAAGTGTTTCCGACAGGACAGCAAGGGAATTCTATGGTTTGGAGATCGATTGGTTGTTCCCAAGGACCCTGGGCTTAGAAAGAAGATACTGGATGAAGCTCACCTCTCCAAATTCTCCATGCACCCTGGTAGCAACAAGATGTACCATGATCTCAGATCTCTATATTGGTGGACTAGAATGAAAAGGGAAATTGCCAAGTACATATCCGAGTGTGACACCTGCCAGAGAATTAAAGCTAGTCACTTGAAGGCAGCAGACCCTTTGCAACCCCTTCCCATACCATCTTGGAAATGGGAGGACATTTGCATGGACTTCATAGTGGGATTACCCAATACCTCCAGACACCATGATTCTATTTGGGTTATCGTGGACAGATTGACCAAGACTGCTCATTTCTTGCCAGTGCACACCACCCACAGGACAGAGAAGTACGCAGAAATTTATGTTGATCAGATAGTAAGGTTGCATGGTATTCCCAAGACCATTATATCTGACGGAGGAGCACCCTTTGTGGCACGATTTTGGGAGCAATTGCAAGAGTCACTTGGGACCCATGTCATCCAAAGCTCAGCATATCACCCACAAACAGATGGCCAGACCGAAAGGGTGAATCAGATTTTGGAAGACATGTTGCGAGCATGTGCACTACACTATGGAAAGGACTGGGACAAGTGTCTGTCTTTGGCAGAGTTTTCTTACAATAACAGCTATCAGTCCAGTCTGAAGATGGCACCTTTTGAAGCCTTATATGGGAGAAGGTGTAGGACCCCACTAAATTGGTCTCAAGCAGGGGAAAGGGAAATTTTTGGGCCAGACTTAGTACTCGAGGCAGAGGCAAAAGTCAGAGTTATTACCAAGAACTTAGAAGCTGCTCAGGCCAGGCAAAGGAGCTATCATGATAAGAGGCGGAAGCCTCTACAGTTTGAGGTTGGAGATCATGTCTATCTTAAGGTATCACCCACCAAGGGTGTCCAGAGATTCGGGATCAAGGGCAAGTTAGCCCCTCGCTACATTGGGCCATACGAGGTCAAGGAAGCTTGTGGACCCGTAGCCTATCAAGTGGAATTGCCACCTCACATGTCGTCAGTTCACAATGTGTTCCATGTATCTCAGCTGCGGAAATGTGTTCGCCTACCCACTAAAGTACTACCGGAACCAGAAATTGAGATAGAACCGGACTTATCTTACCAAGAGTACCCTGTCAAGGTGCTAGATCAAAAAGAGAGATCAACTTGGGCAAGGTCGATCAGAATGTATAAAGTTCAGTGGAGTCACCATTCAGCAGAAGAAGCTACATGGGAAACTGAGGATTTTCTACGCTCTCGCTTCCCCGACTTTCTGCCCAAAGGAGTCGGTATGTAACCCCAAAACCCCACCCCCACCTGCCCTTTGAATTCAATTATAAGAAAAACTTAGATAACAAGGATAGTCTAAGTTTTGGATTTAACTTAAGAAGGGCTTCCTTCTGAAGTTGCAAAGAGGATGACATTCGAAGAGCAGTTAATGAGAGAAACTTGAGTATAAAGCAAAGGGTAGCACACCCACACACCTTCAAGCACCCCTCCAAGGGACTCTACCTGAAATCTCGGGACGAGATTCCTTTAAGGGGGGAGGGCTGTAACACCCCAGGTGTTACTCAGGGTGTCCACCCCAGGGTTACCCCTTTTAACCTATTATCACATGAAGATTGAATTGGGCAAAGTATACCAAACTTGGAATTCTAGGTCCTAAGCAAGTGCAAACCACCTTGGATATCATGCCCTAGCTTGTCATGCACATCTAAGTGGGGAAATTTCCCATAACCCTAAAGCAAACCCCTCATGGGCAATAGGAACCCTAATTGAAGCTATGATCAAAAGATCATGTAAACCTTATGATCATGGTTTGGGCCAAATATAAAAGTTGTAATATACTTCATAACCTACAATTAATAGTAAGGAAGTACCCCCAAAAAGTTTCCAGAAAAGTCCTAAAGAGTTCACCTAAGGTTCAGCACAAGGGAGAATTTAGTTTTTGCCTAAGTACAAAAACTAACCCTTGCACAAAGATTCCACATGTTCACCTTAATCCAATTTTCAAAACCCTTCGACCCAATTGACAAAGTGGCGCCAAATTAACCCTAGAACACCCTGGAAAGAGATGACACCTACCCTAGGGCGCTAGACACGACTTGACACCACTTTTGTCTCGGTTCGGACCTAGCTGACACAGCAAACTTCTTCCCTCTCTATCTCCCTACCCTGACCATATCTCGACTTGGAACTCACAGCAAAAAGGTAGGATATGGAGCAGAGAAGCGACCGTACACAGTGACTTTGCCAAGATACGCACGCTATGGTGTTCTAATCCGCCGTTGAACCATGGCAGAAGCAAGCTTCCACGTGTTCGACGCGAGCTGACATCCGGGGGCACGCTCAGAGCACGCCCGTGCGCGCACCCCCGCGCGTCTGCGGCCGCCCGTGACCATGCCCGCGCCATGGCTATAAAGCCCGCCCTAGTGCTCAGCTGCCTTCCCCGTTGCCTCCTCCGTACCTCGCCTGACTAACCCGAGCCAGCCATTAGCTCCGGCGACCTCCCTGTGACCCGCCAGTGTCGCCCGAGAGCAACCACCGTGGCCAGCCCCTTTCCCGTCCTCCTCCGTTTGATCCAAGCCCTCAGATAGCTTCCTGGTGAGGCCGTGAGACTTGCTCAAGCTTGACCCGGGGACCCGCGTCACCGGAATAGCTCAATCGTGCTCACCGGAGTTCAAGAACCCGCCGGCGCACGTGGACCGGGTAAGCCTCTGCACCGATTTCCAATTCGTTGCGCGCATGGCCTCTACATCACCCAGTGGAGCTCCTCGTGCACCTTAATTGAACTATACCGCCGTGGTTTGGCCGGAGCAGGAGCCGCCAACGACCCCCGCCGCCTGTGCTCGTGGCCAGGGTAGCTCCGACCACCTCCGACGCCGACCCGCACACCGACGTGACCGTCGCGACCTCCCGGACGTCACTGACCACCCCGCCGGAGCTCTACTGCCGCCGGTAAGCCCCACCGCCGTAATCTATGCCGCGGGTACTGTTTAAGTCAGTCAGGGAGCGCGGGTTAGATTTCGGTTAGGTCCAGGGGGTTTTGTGCAATGTCAGTGACCCATGCCAATAGTGGACCGAGGACTGTTTTGCGAGAAAAGAAAGAGATAAACCCCAGGGGCCTCAGCGTAAACCTGTTTTCTTTTCCATTTTCGAATTTATTTTTCTTTTGTTATGACAGATAACTAAATAAATGCATAACTTGAAGAATAATCATCCAAAAATGTTCAAACCAATTTTGCTAGATTCTGGAAACTATGAACTATCAGATAAAAATAATAAAACCCATGGTTTCTGTATTTCTTTCTGAAGTTTTAAATTAAATAAGAAAACTACTCAAAACTCAATATTAGAAGGAAAAATAGGAATATTGTTTGACCAGGGTTAGAAAAATTTTGAGAAGTTTGTATCTACCTACTAACCCAAATAAAAATGTTAAACCTCTCTGTCCACTCCATTAAGTTAGTTTTTACCCCTTATTTCATAATATGCTTAAGGGTAAAAAAAATAGAAAATGTAATTTAAACAAAGAACCAGAGAGTACCTCTATTTTTGTTAGGATACTTATTTAATGTAGTTCACTGGAAAAATATATCATGCCCTATTTTAGTATAAAATAAGTAGGATCCCTTTTGTTTTAATAAAACAAGTGAAACTTAGAAAAACTCTACAAAAATAACCCCAAGGTAAAAACACCCCCACCCTTGGGATAACTAATGTTTTATTAAGGAAAATTTAGGAAAAATATGAAATCTGTTGTTTGACATTTTTCAAATAATAATGTAGTAGAAAGTGCCTTTTTGACCTTAAACTTAAGAAAATCATAACTAAATAACCACCCCTTAGTTTTCTGTGATTTTTAGCACAGAAGCCTATTATTACTATGGGATGCCAGCAAAAATAACCTTTAGGACAGAACCTACCCCTAACTAAGAGATGTAGTGTAAAGTGGCCCATTTTGCATAACTCTTGTCATTTTTGTTTAAAGCCTAGATTTTGTACTTTAAGCCTCAAATTCTTAATACAAGCTAGAATAGCAAGTGACAACCCACTGTAATTTTTACAGAATTTTTGGAAATTATTAAAACATTGTCGTAGTTCAAACCTACACTAGAAACCCTAAATGGAAATTAAAGAAAGGAAAATGAATAATGGAAATTAATGTCATCCTAAAACCTTTATAAAATTGTCCACTGAAATCTATAAAGACAATACCAATCCACTATGTTATCCTAAAAGAAAACCTAAGCCTAAAAGGTAATAAGTCTATGTATATATATACCACTAGAAGCCCCACATAACCAGGAAACCCTAAGTTAATTCTTGACTTAGTTTCTTTAGCTTAATGTTCTTAAATCTTGCATAATCATGACATACATGTTCATTGCATTTATATAGACTGTAATCTTGCTGACGGAGAGTACATCCTCGTGTCGGAGCAAGGAGCTGCTCAGGAGGTAGCCCCAGATCCAGCACCCGAGCCTGCACCAGAGGACCTGCCTGCCACTGCTTTGGAAGGCAAGCCCCGGTTTTATGCATAACCTGTTATTTATGCTATTTTACTTCACTTAATGATTGTAGGAATGATTGTGCACTTAGGTGTAGGAATTGTTTGAAACCCTAGTTGCATGATCTGAGGAATCCTTTTGAGATGAATACTAGTATGACAGGTCGAGTAGTTGCTTTATTAAGTAGGATCTCGGTAGAAGACGAGTGATTTTTCTAGCACTCGCGCGAGGTCAGGACATTGATTGTACCCACCTTCATATTGTACTGATGTTGGTTGTGGGCAACAATCCATGGGGACTGGTTGTCTACGGGATAGAAATTTGAATAAGGATTAAGGTGTGGTACCGTGAGTCAAGCGTTTGAACGTACTAAGCACATGCCGAGAAATATGGTAAATCGGTAAGCCTAGTACCTGAGTGAACCTGCCCGCAGACTTTACCCCTCACGCGACCTGAGACGTGGTCTCCCATTCCGGTTATGGTGGGTACAAGTGCGGCCACTGCACGACGGCCAGTCGGGGTCAGTGGGGCATTGTACGCCAAGGCGGTGAGCCCTGATCTGTTGCCAGGGAATCGATGGGGACGGTTGATGTGTGTGGGGACGGAGTGCCCCTGCACGTCGTGTGTTTAGGTTTACCTTGCAAGGATAAAAACTCGATTCGAATCGTCTGCTTCTCGCAGCTAATGAGACTGCTTGATCCATGCTGCTACATTGAGTAACAAGTGAAATTGTGCTGAGATGATACAAGATGTTGATTGCTAAAAATGTTTGCTACTATGTATGAATAGATAGTACATCTTTAGCCTTAAGAGAGTCACACTTAATTTTGACCAAGTTAAAATCTTGATTTAGAAACTCAGCTAGTGCTTTTGGCAACCAAACCCCACAGCCAAACAGCTGCATGTCTAGAGGTAGAGGAGTAGACTCCTCACACCGGGTAAGTCTAGCTGAGTATTAGTATACTCAGCCTTGCTTGTGGCATAATTTTTTTTACAGGTTCTCTGGAGGAAATGGTTGCTGGAATAACTTGGCCGTCCACCTTGCCACCGGGTTGGACTGTCGAGTGGGACCCTGCCTCGGCTGAGGAGGAGCATGAGGAGTGATGGAACAGGCTTCCCCATCTCTCCATTTATTTACCGTTAGTTCATTTCCGCTGCACTTCGAACAATGATGGTTACTTTTGCAAAAACTCCGATGATGATGATGGTGATGTAATAATTTAATACTCTGGCATGTATGGTTTTATGCTTTATTGTATTTGCTCTGTGACTCACCTTCGAGTGAGCTTGTGGTACTTGATCCTATCAGTGGCCGTGTCGGACTAGATCCGAGGGATTGACGGGTTATTCCCATTTAAGTGTGGTCTAGCCTCTAAGGCGGGGCTTAGGCACTTAAGTTGGAATAATTCGGGCAGTTCCGCCACAGCTCTGACTCTGCGCGAAATGTCTGCGCACTGTTCAGTTGTCAGCCGACCGTTGAAGTCGACCGTTGCGCTTGGGAGTGAGAGCACCTAGAGGGGGGTGAATAGGTGATCCTGTAAAACTTGAAACTTAATCCACAAAACTTGATTAGGAGTTAGCACAGTAAAGCCAAGTGGCTAGAGAGAAGTTCTTGCAAAACACAATAACCACAAGGAGATCAACACAGAGATGGCACAGTGGTTTATCCCGTGGTTTGGCCAAGTCCAATACTTGCCTACTCCATGTTGTGGCGTCCCAACGGACGAGGGTTGCACTCAACCCCTCTCAAGTGGTCCAAAGACCCACTTGAATACCATGGTGTTTTGCTTTGCTTACTATATCCCGCTTGCGAGGAATCTCCACAACTTGGAGCCTCTCGCCCTTACAATATGATGTTCACAAAGCAGCACGGAAGTAAGGCTGGGATGAGCAACACACACAAGACACAAAATCAGAGCACAAACACGCACACAAGTCACAACTCGAGCTCACAACTCAACCCAAAGAGTTCTCTACTCAAATGGAGCTCTAGTTGCTATCACAAAGAATCGAATGCGCGGAATTGGAGTCTTGGTGCTTAGGAATGCTTAGAGAATGCTTGGTGTCCTCCTCCATGCGCCTAGGGGTCCCTTTTATAGCCCCAAGGCAGCTAGGAGCCGTTGAGAGCATTCCAGGAAGGCAATTCCTGCCTTCTGTCGCCTGGCGCACCGGACAGTCCGGTGCACCACCGGACACTGTCCGGTGCGGATTTCTTTCCTTCTTTGGCGAAGCCGACCGTTGGAGATTCGGAGCCGTTGGCGCACCGGACACTGTCCGGTGCACACCGGACAGTTCGGTGCACCCTTCTGACCGTTGGCTCTGCCACGCGTCGCGCGCGGATTACGCGGCCGACCGTTGGCCCGGTCGACTGTTGGCTCATCGGACAGTTTGGTGCACACCGGACAGTCCAGTGAATTTTAGCCGTACGCCGCCGACGAAGTCCCGAGAGCAGCTAGTTGACAGACGCCAGCCTGGCGCACCAGACACTGTCCGGTGCACCACCGGACAGTCCGGTGCACCCAGACTGCGCAGAGTCTTGGCTGCTCAGCCAAGTCTTTTCCAAATCGATCTTTTCCTGTTTCTAGCACTTAGACACAATACATTAGTCTCCAAAACAATGTACTAAGTCTTAGAAACATACCTTTACTCTTGATTTGCACTTCTTGAGTCTTTGGCACAAATATTACTCAAAGCATTTGTGTGGAGCACTTAATCACCAAAATCTTATAGAAATGTCCCAAGGGTACATTTCCCTTTCAATCTCCCCCTTTTTGGTGATTAATGCCAACACAACAAAAAGCAACTAAAGGAAGTGCAACATCAATGCAAATAAGAACACACATTTGTTTTTATTCAAATTTGGCATATTTGGATCATTCTTTGCCACCACTTGGTTTTGCTTTTGCAAATCAACCTCAAATTCCTATCTCTAAGTCAAACACACTTGTTGAGACATAAAGAGAGTTGTTCCAAGAGAAATTGATCAACGATTTCAAAAACTCCCCCTTTTTTCATAATCAACCATTCTCCCCACAAGAGGCCAACTTTTGACAAAAGAGACAATAAGAGATTTTTTACAAACCAAAAAAACTCTATTCTACTATTTTCAAAATTCTCAAGTGGTAGCTGATCCATTTATTGCTTTGGTCTTATTTTCTCCCCCTTTGGCATCAAGCACCAAAACGGGATCAATCTTGGCCCTTTAACCCCATTGCCTCACCAAAATCTTCAACTAAGAGTAACAAGGCAATAAGAGTACAAAGATGAACTTGGAATTAGTTACTCTTTCATCGGAGTGCAGTGGAAGTCTTGCATGGTCCAAGTCCACCTTTTCCCTTTCAAACCTCCTTTGAGACTAGATTAAGCAAACTCAAGCACATAGTTAGTCTCAAAGGGTCAAGTTGTAGCGCATCTCCCCCTAAATATGTGCATCACTTGCAAATGGACTTGTGAGGTCCGGGGAGTACTTGTACAACTTGAGCACCATAAACAAAATGCATTAAGGAACTTGATCAAGGCATAATACACATGTATGTTATAAATCAATCCAAGTTCCGCGAATCTAAGACATTTAGCTCACTACGCAGCCTGCAAAAGGTCGACTCATCTAGAGGCTTGGTAAAGATATCGGCTAGCTGGTTCTCGGTGCTAACATAAAACACTTCGATATCTCCCTTTTGCTGGTGGTCTCTCAAAAAGTGATGCCGGATGTCTATGTGCTTTGTGAGGCTGTGTTCAACAGGATTATCCGCCATGCGGATAGCACTCTCATTATCACATAGGAGTGGGACTTTTCTCAGATTGTAGCCAAAGTCCCTGAGGGTTTGCCTCATCCAAAGTAGTTGCGCGCAACACTGTCCTGTGGCAACATACTCGGCCTCAGCGGTGGATAGGGCAACGGAAGTTTGTTTCTTAGAACTCCACGACACCAGGGACCTTCCTAAGAATTGGCACGTCACCGATGTACTCTTCCTATCGACCTTACATCCCGAAGCAAGGCGTAGCGACTAAATATCTAAGAATTCGCTTCACGGCCACTAAGTGACACTCCCTAGGATCGGATTGAAATCTAGCACACATGCATACACTGAGCATAATATCCGGTCTACTAGCGCATAAATAAAGTAAGGACCCTATCATAGACCGGTATGCCTTTTGATCAACGGACTTACCTCCTTTGTTGAGGTCGGTGTGTCCGTCGGTTCCCATAGGAGTTTTTGCGGACTTGGCGTCCTTCATCCCAAACCGCTTGATCAAGTCTTGTGTGTACTTCGTTTGGGAGATGAAGGTCCCATCCTTGAGTTGCTTCACTTGGAACCCAAGGAAATAGCTTAACTCGCCCATCATCGACATCTCGAATTTTTGAGTCATCACCCTGCTAAACTCTTCACAAGACTTTTGGTTAGTAGAGCCAAATATTATGTCATCGACATAAATTTGGCACACAAATAAATCACCATCACAAGTCTTACTGAATAAAGTCGGATCGGCTTTCCCAACCTTGAAAGCATTAGCAATTAAAAAGTCCCTAAGGCATTCATACCATGCTCTTGGGGCTTGCTTAAGTCCATAGAGCGCCTTAGAGAGCTTACATACGTGGTCGGGGTACCGTTCATCCTCGAAGCCAGGGGGTTGCTCCACGTACACCTCCTCCTTGATTGGCCCGTTGAGGAAAGCACTCTTCACATCCATTTGGAACAACCTGAAAGAATGGTGAGTGGCATATGCTAGCAAAATACGAATGGACTCTAGCCTAGCCACAGGAGCAAATGTCTCCTCAAAGTCCAAACCTGCGACTTGGGCATAACCTTTTGCCACAAGTCGAGCCTTGTTCCTCGTCACCACCCCGTGCTCGTCCTGTTTGTTGCGGAACACCCACTTGGTTCCCACAACATTTTGCTTGGGACGAGGCACCAGCGTCCAAACTTCATTTCTTTTGAAGTTATTGAGCTCTTCCTGCATGGCCAACACCCAGTCCGGATCTAGCAAGGCCTCTTCTACCCTGAAAGGCTCAATAGAAGATACAAAAGAGTAATGCTCACAAAAATTAACTAATCTAGAGCGAGTAGTTACTCCCTTGCTAATATCACCCAAAATCTGGTCGACGGGATGATCCCTTTGAATCGTCGCTCGAACTTGGGTTAGAGGTGCCGGTTGCGCTTCTTCCTCTATCACATGAACATCTTGTGCTCCCCCTTGATCACACGCCTCTTCTTGATGAACATGTTCATCGTCTTGAGTTGGGGGATGCACCATTGTTGAGGAAGAAGGTTGATCTTGCTCCTTTTGTTCCTGTGGTCGTACATCACCAATCGCCATGGTGCGTATTGCGGCCGTCGGAACATCTTCTTCATCTACATCATCAAGATCAACAACTTGCTCTCTTGGAGAGCCATTAGTTTCATCAAATACAACGTCGCTAGAGACCTCAACCAAACCCGATGATTTGTTGAAGACCCTATACGCCTTTGTATTTGAGTCATAACCTAACAAAAACCCTTCTACAGCTTTGGGGGAAAACTTAGAATTCCTACCTTTCTTCACTAGAATGTAACATTTGCTCCCAAATACACGAAAGTAAGACACATTGGGTTTGTTACCGGTTAGAAGCTCATATGAAGTCTTCTTGAGGAGGCGATGAAGGTAGACCCAGTTTATGGCGTGGCAAGCCGTGCTCACGGCTTCCGTCCAAAACCGTTCGGGCGTCTTGAATTCGCCAAGCATCGTCCTTGCCATGTTAATGAGCGTCCTATTCTTCCTCTCTACCACACCATTTTGCTGTGGTGTGTAGGGAGCGGAGAACTCGTGCTTGATTCCTTCCTCCTCAAGGTACTCCTCCACTTGAAGGTTCTTGAACTCGGACCCGTTGTCGCTCCTTATCTTCTTCACCTTGAGCTCAAACTCATTTTGAGCTCTCCTTAGGAAGCGCTTGAGGGTCCCTTGGGTTTCAGATTTATCCTGCAAAAAGAATACCCAAGTGAAGAGGGAAAAATCATCAACTATAACAAGACCATACTTACTTCCTCTTATGCTTAGATAGGCGACGGGTCCGAAGAGGTCCGTATGAAGCAACTCCAAAGGTCTTGATGTGGTCATCACATTTTTTGCATGATGAGAGCTTCCCACCTCTTTACCTGCTTGACAAGCTGCACAAGGTCTATCCTTTTCGAAAGTAACATTTGTTAGACCTATTACATGTTCTCCCTTTAGAAGCTTGTGAAGGTTCTTCATCCCCACATGTGCTAAACGGCGATGCCACAGCCAGCCCATGCTAGTCTTAGCAATTAAGCATGCATCTAGATCGACCTCCTCTTTTGCAAAATCAACTAAATAAAGTTTGTCGTCTAGTACACCCTTAAAAGCTAATGAACCATCACTTCTTCTAAAGACAGACACGTCTACATTTGTGAATAAGCAATTATATCCCATATTACAAAGTTGACTCACAGACAACAAGTTATATCCAAGCGACTCAACTAAGAACACATTAGAAATAGAGTGCTCGGATGAAATAGCTATTTTTCCTAACCCTTTCACCTTGCCTTGGTTCCCATCACCGAATATGATTGAATCTTGGGGATCCTTGTTCTTGATGTAGGAAGAGAACATCCTCTTTTCCCCCGTCATGTGGTTTGTGCATCCGTTGTCGATAATCCAGCTTGAGCCCCCGGATGCATAAACCTGCAAGGCAAATTTAGGCTTGGGTCTTAGGTACCCAACTCATGTTGGGTCCTACAAGGTTAGTTACAATAGTCTTAGGGACCCAAATGCAAGTCTTGTCTCCCTTAAATTTGGCCCCTAATTTCCTAGCAATTACCTTCTTATCCTTTCTACAAATAGCAAAGGAAGCATTGCAAGCATAATAAATTGTAGAAGGTTCATTCATTACTTTCCTAGGAACATGAACAATATTTCTTCTAGGCATATGATGAACAACATTTTTCCTAGCCAAATTTCTATCATGCATAATAGAAGAACTAGAAGCAATCATGGCATGAGAATTAAAAGCATCACAACTTCTATAAACATTCCTAGAATGTCTCCTATCATGATACATGAAAGCATGGTTCTTTTGAGCACTACTAGCCATAGGGGCCTTCCCTTTCTCCTTGGCGGGGATGGAAGCCTTATGGCTTGTTAAGTTCTTGACTCCCCTCTTGAAGCCAAGACCATCCTTAATTGAGGGGTGTCTACCAATCGTATAGGCATCCCTTGCAAATTTTAGTTTGTCAAATTCACTCTTGCTAGTCTTAAGTTGAGCATTAAGACTAGCCACTTCATCATTCAAATTAGAAATTGAAACTAGATGTTCACTACAAGCATCAACATTAAAATCTTTACACCTATTGCAAATTGCAATATGTTCTACACAAGATGTTGATTTATTAGCTATTTCTAACTTAGCATTCAAATCATCATTTATGCTCCTTAAGCTAGAAATAGAGTCATGGCATGAAGACAATTCACAAGACAACATTTCATTCCTTTTAATTTCTAAAGCCAGGGATTTTTGTGCCTCTACAAACTTATCATGTTCTTCATACAAAAGATCCTCTTGCTTTTCTAATAACATGTTATTATCATTCAATGCATCAATTAATTCATTAATCTTATCAACCTTAGTTCTATCTAGGCCCTTGAATAAACATGAATAGTCTATTTCATCATCGCTAGATTCTTCATCACTTGAGGAAGCGTAAGTACTAGTATTATGAGTGCTTACCTTCTTTTCCCTTGCCATGAGGCAGGTGTGATGCTCGTTGGGGAAGAGGGCCGACTTGTTGAAGGCGGTGGCGGCGAGTCCTTCGTTGTCAGAGTCGGACGACGAACAATCCGAGTCCCACTCCTTTCCAAGGTGTGCCTCGCCTTTGCCTTCTTGTAAGCCTTCTTCTTTTCCCTCTTGTTCCCTTGTTCCTGGTCACTATCATTATCGGGACAATTAGCGATAAAATGACCAATCTTACCACATTTGAAGCATGAGCGCTTCCCCTTCGTCTTTGTCTTGTTGGGATGCTCCTTGCGATCCCTTAGCGCTGTCTTGAAACGCTTAATGATGAGGGCCATCTCTTCCTCATTGAGTCCCGCCGCCTCAACTTGTGCCACCTTGCTAGGTAGCACTTCCTTGCTCCTCGTTGCTTTGAGAGCAACGGTTTGAGGCTCGTGGATTGGGCCGTTCAACGCATCGTCAACGTATCTTGCCTCCTTGATCATCATCCACCCGCTTACAAACTTTCCAAGTATCTCCTCGGGCGTCATCTTGGTGTACCTAGGATTCTCACGAATATTGTTCACAAGATGTGGATCAAGGACAGTAAATGTAACACCCCGGGATCCACAAACACCCCAGAATGCTACTAAACTACACATCTAACATTCGTATATAAAATTTCGACAGCATCTCCTTTGAAAATGGCATAAACGGGGAAGCAACAAAAATATAAATAGATATCATGATAAGAAAACATAATAGACATTAATAGTCTGCTAGCAATGGGAAGACAACCATAACGGCATGAGCTAAATTATCCAGTGCGCACAACTAGTTAGAAACAAACATCCTTTGATAAGAAGTTTCTAATTAAATCATGACTGCGCCTAAGCAGCGTTATTATAAGAGTGAAGGTGGATGTGCTGCTACTTCCCACTTCCCTTGATGAGCAACAAGCACCTGCATTGAGTAATGCAAGAGTGAGATGAAACATCTCAGCAAGCGAATAATTTTGATGAGATATTTAAACCACAAATTGAATTCATCAACATTTTAAAAGAGTCACAATTAAAATCAGAAATACTTGTAGATATGGAACTCAGTAGTCCCACTATAACCAATACCATCTCATTTCCTCGAACAACCACAATAGGTTCTATAACACTTCCCTGCATCAACAATACCTGCAAATATCACTTCAATGTATTCATAGGAATGCAATGTGTAGGTACTCTATCTTCATACCTCTGAGAGTATAAAACCACATCATCTGCAAATATCACTTCAATGAATGCATATGAATGCAATGCATATGTCCTCTGCCTTCATACCTCTAAGGGTATGAAGCCGCATCGTACCCCTCCTCGGGCAACGTACGATGCTAAATTGTACCGGTACGCTCGGACCATAGGTCACGACAAAACTTCAGATGCAAATGAGTCATGCAATGTATATGGCATGCTGCATTTATCAATAACCTTCACTTCCTTCAGATACAATACAAACCTCAAATAATACTTTATTTACCTTCAGATACAATACCAACCTCAAATAATACTTCAATTACCTTCAGATACAATACCAACCTCAAATAATACTTCATTTACCTTCAGGGGTGTGAATTAATCTCATGAATCATACTCGAATCATAATCATCATCAATATATGATTGAGCATCAGTATTTTGCAAGCAAGTAAAGTGTTGGGGGCCTTCGTCCTCCGAAGGTCCTCAAAAACATGATTTGACAATGTTTTCCAAGTGGATTATGTGAACAGGTACCTTCGGACTCAGAATTACGAACATGAAGTGCGGTCAGGACGAAGCCTGAACCAGACGAAGGACGGGCTGATTACCAAGCTCCACGAAGGATGGTGCACAGCCGAAGCTGTGCGCAGGGAAGCTTCGTCGCGATAGCAGAGAGGGGAACCGACTTAAAGATGAAAAGACTACGTGGACCTTGTCAGATTTCCATAAGTCATTGACAAATGTAATGGACATAAATGTAATTTTACGTGGGCTGCGTCCCGCGTCTATAAATAGATGAACAGTACTCCCGTACTGTTCACGCTGACTTGGCATTTGCTTTTGCGTCACGCTTGTACTTTTTATCTTCTCTCAGGACCGAAGGTACATTTGTAATTTGAAATCATTTCTATTTTTCCATGTTAATAAAATAGAAATGATTCTATGATGATGCTTATATTATATTTCATGCTTTATATGAATCCTTCGTCATTACGTGTTATGTTTACGAAGGTATGTCTCTTATGACCTTCGTCCGAAACTCATTATTTCCCGAAGGGACATAATGCTTCGAAGGACGAAGGACTTTAACACTTAACACTTTTTATGTTGCCTTGTTCTTAACTCTTAGCATTTGAGAACAAGTCCCCAACATTGGCGCCCACCTCCGGTGAACTCACTTCCATTTCCTGAGCTTTTCGACACCTTCGGCAAGCATCAGCTTCGTCATGCCGCCGAAGAAGGCTTCAGCACCAGGGGCTGGCACGCTACAGCCGCTGGACCCAATCAAGACGTCCTTTCTCTCAGAGAGGCACGAAGCCAGAAGAGGAAGGCTACCAGTCCAACACATCCGGAGGATGATCTAGATCAGGAGATTCAGAATCTGGAAATCCTTCGGCAGCAGGTTCAACGCAGGAAGGAGAAGATGGCCAGGCTAGCTGAACTGCAGAGGCAGATAGATGAAGCCTCTGAAGAAGTTCGTCATCTTGCTCAGGATGAGCAACACCGAAGGCCTCAGCATCAAGACCTTCATCAGGAGGGCTTTCACAACGAAGACGACTGGTATGACAATTTCCATCGTGGGAATTTTGTTTTTGATAATGCTTCTCCCCTGTCCGCTGAGTTACAGGCTACACCTTGGCCTCCGTCCTACAAGCCGCCTCAGCTCCCCGTATTTGATGGCCATTCAGACCCGAAGCAGTTCTTGATGAGCTACGAAGCAACAGTGTCTTCGTACGGTGGCAATGCTTCAGTCATGGCCAAATCTTTCGTTATGGCTGTCAGAAGTGTTGCTCAAACCTGGTATTCCTCCCTTCGACCAGGAACGATCACTTCATGGCAGAAGCTGAAGGATTTGTTGTTAACCAGTTTTCAAGGATTTCAGACGAAGCCGGTCACTGCTCAGGCTCTGTTCCAGTGCACTCAGGACCACGAAGAATACCTTCAGGCATATGTCCGAAGGTTCTTGCGTTTGAGGGCACAGGCACCAACGGTGCCCAATGAAATTGTCATTGAGGCCATGATCAAGGGGCTTCGGCCAGGTCCGTCAGCTCAGTACTTCGCCAGAAAGCCTCCTCAAACTTTGGAGAAGCTTCTCCAGAAAATGGACGAATACATTCGGGCCGACAATGACTTTCGCCAAAGAAGGGAGGAGGCTTTCAGATTTTCTGAAATGACCAGGGGCTTCGGAGGGAGGTTTTACCCGAGGCATGTGAGATCAATTCACAATTCTACGCAAAATGATGACAGAGGAAGCCAACAGCAAAGGCCACAATGCTCCTCGCAGGCTTCTGGACAACAGCAAAGCTCCTTCCGGCCACCAGCTCCAAGAGGCAGAGGCGCCAGGGGCTTCGGAGGAAGATTTGGCGATCAACCAAGAAGAATCTTTTGCTTATTCTGCGGTGAGAACAAAGGCCATACTACCAGGATGTGCCATGTTACTATACAGAAGCAAAAGGAAATAGCTGAAGCAGCAGCACAACAAGCCCAGCCGAAGCAGGTCATGCATACAGCTTCGTATCATTCGCCCTACATCCCAGAATATGTGGGCAACCATCCTGCAGTCTCTGCTGCTTCGGCAAGTCAGCCTTCAGCTTCCTGGCAACAGCCTCCGCCTCCACCTCCGTTGCAACAAGGTCAGCAGCCAGAAGGGAGCCAATATGCTCCACATCAAAGGGACTTCAGAGAACAGTCCGAAGCTCGCACGGTCAACAGCACCGTGCCAGAATCAAAGCACATCTATTGACAAATATCCTACCTTAATAGCAATCTTTTTCATTCAGTTTTATTTTCTGCAATAAAGGACATTGTTCAGGTTTTCATGTAATTAGTTTCGTTGATTCCTACAAGAAAAATATGTTTTCTTCACAGGTTTGTGATAATAAAAAGGACCTTCGGACTACCGAAAATCCTTCGAAGCAACAAAAAGTCGTTCTAAGGAACGCAGAGTAAGCCTGACGAAGTCACAAAAAGTCGTTCCGAAGGGAGCGCAGTGTAAGTTTTCTGCTCCAAAGTCGTTCCAAAAGGAATGCAGAGCATACAGCGAAAAGTCAACGCTGATACCGCCTAAGTAAAAGGCGAAGAAGCTCCAAAGACGTTCCTAAGGGAATGCAGAGCTTATACCGCCTAAGTAAAAGGCGAAGAAGCTCCAAAGACGTTCCTAAGGGAATGCAGAGCTTATTCCGCCTAAGTAAAAGGCGAAGAAGCTCCAAAGACGTTCCTAAGGGAATGCAGAGCTTATTCCGCCTAAGTAAAAGGCGAAGAAGCTCCAAAGACATTCCTAAGGGAATGCAGAGCTTACAGCGAAGAATCAGTGCTGATACAAAAATATTGTGTGGGGATATGTGTGTATCTTTCGGAACAAATGTCATCTACGTAGCATAACATCATCACATCATTTTGCATAGCATAAGCATCATACATCATGTTGCATATGGCACAAGAAGGGGACACAATATTGATCTTCGGAAGTATGATTTGAAAGAGTGAAAATCGTGGTCACAAGAAGGGGACACAATATTGATCTTCGGAAGTATGATCTGAAAGAGTGAAAATCGTGGTCACAAGGAGACACAATCTTCATCTTCGAAGTATAGCTTCGAGAATTTTTTTACGAAGCTTGGATATTCTTCACGAAGCATGAAAAGAAGGGAAGGTGTTTTTTCGCCAGACTCAAAAACGGTACGTGTGTAAAGTTTCATGCATCGTAAAGAATTGAGTAGCAAAAATAGATATATTACATTCGGGGTTACAAAGTGTTACATTATATTACATTTCCGAGGTTTTTTACAAAAATGTTTAATCCTCTCTCAAAACGACTTCTGCAGCTTCATTCAGAAGCCGATTGACGACTTCGTCCATAATATCTTCGGCCATCTTTTTAATTTCGTCGTCCCCCTTCGGCTGAGGGCCCGAAGGCGCTTTAGTAGGATCTGAAGCAGGACACGACTACATTACTATTACAAATCGCAAACAGATCTTAAAAGCCTAAAGATTACAACACGGTAAAAACTATTATTTAGTACCTAATTGACCTTCGGACTCTGTGCTCTTTTTAGCAGCCTTAGCCACTTCTCTAGCATCATGGATGCCCTTTTCACTTCTCTGAATAATTTCTCTTGCCATTTCTCGGCTACCGTTATCCCAGATATCAGTAAAAAACTTTCCACCAATTATGCTAGCTTCGGCCGAAGGATCTTTTGTATCTTCAAAGGACAAAGCAGCTTCGGACTGTGCTAAAATTTTCACATGCTCACAGCCCTTCTTCTCTAAAATGGTGGCAATCCCTCTGGCGCCAGAGAAGGCACATATATCTCCTCGGCTATTTAAAATTTCTTCGAAGGCTTCAGCCTCATGATTGATCCATTCCAGGGGACCTTCGGGGTTACCTCTTATAAAGTTTTCTTCTTGCGAAAATGCGCCAACGCTGGCGAAGCTAGTTTTTATTTTCTTGACACACTCTATAGATTTGTCGAAGCATTTCTTCTTGGCTGACCGAAGCTCTTTAACAGTTTCTTCTAAATGATTTGCCCATTGGTCGCTGAGTTCTCGCCTTGTTTCTTCAAGTATGCATTCCTCTTTAGCTCTGGCTAATTGTTTACGAAGGTTTTCAATTTCACACTTCTGAGCTTCGGCCTGACCTTTGAAAATAGCTTCGTCTTCTTTTATTTTATTTATTAAGGAATGCAATATTTTGTCTTTTTCGAGACCTTCGTTCCTCAGTTCAATTACTTCGGAACGAAGGTTGCTCAGGGCTATAGTACATCCTTCGTCCTCAGCATCTTTCTGTGCTCTGAGGGCATTGCTGAGTATCAGGCCCTGCAGACAGGAATATGTCTGTGTTAATAGTTTTAAACAAACGAAAAATCTTGAACTCAACAAAAATATAAGAATTCCATTTGTCGCACCTTTAAACTGTTGTAAGCTAGGCTGTCAGCCAGATCGTTCTTTGACAGCACCGAAAGTCCGTCTTCTAAAGTTGGAAATCCGAAGCTTCTGCTCATCTCCCGACAGACAGAAATTTCCTTGCTGTCGGGGAGGCAATACAAGAAATCTTCTTCTCCACTGCCATTAAATATCAACGCCCCCTTTGGATATTTCAACTTTTGGGCATAGTGTTGAGCCTCTTGTTCTTCTTTTTCTGTTAATTTTTTCCCCGAAGCATGACGAAAAATATAATCACGAATTTTGGATGCTTCGGGGGTAACAACACCAGTTCCTTCAGCAAAAGTTGGCTTTGTTATTTTTTCTGCCTCACTTTCCAAGGTTTTTGCCTTTGAGGGCTCTGAGGGCCCAGCTTCGGCTTCAGTATCTTGCTCTGGAGCTTTAGAACCCGAAGCTTCGACTGTTGTTTCAGGAGTAACGGCAGCCTTCTTCGGAGGGGTGCTTGAAGATTTGATCGTTTCCAGCACATCTAGCACATTAGCCATTCTCCTTCTTTTCGGAGTCACTGCTGGCACTTTTTGATTACTTACTGTTTCAATGTTTGCCACAGGACTCAAAACTTCTGATGTTTTGGAGTCCTCGGTTGCTTCCTTTACCTCTTCCATTTTTTCTGTGAATGGCGCTTCGGCCTTCTCTTTCGTTTCTGGTAACAAAATTTTTGATTGCTCCAATTTTGTCTTCGTTGGTATTTCGGCTGTTTCTGTGACTTCTGGCAGCAAAGTTGGCTCGGCTGGTTTTTCAGCTTCGGTGGCCGAAGAAGTCTCTCCGGTAAACTCAGGCACCGAAACTGGTTCAATATAACGCGGTCGATAAGTAAGAACCTTTATCTTCTTCCTTTTCGGTTCTGGCTCGCTAGGAGCAGCTGCAGTTTCTTCTTTTGCAGAGGTTGTATTTTTTCTCTTCTGCCTTCGAATGGGGTAGCAATAGTCAGGGTAGACAAACCCGATGGCATCAAATACCTGATTCAGCCTTTTCTTTTTTCGGCCTCCGAAGGCTGCTGACATTGCAGTATCTTCGGCCTTCGAGTATGTCCCAAGCAGCTCATCACTTAAATTGTCAATGCTTTTCAACCACTCATCGTCTGGCTCAATAAATTTATCTTCAAATTTAAAAGTGTACTTAAACCTGACAAGTCCACCTTCGTCGGCCTCTTTAACGGTTTCTTGTGGCATTTCCCATTTCTCCGCAAGCGGCCACACCCTGAAGGCAATATGCTCTTGTACTAAGTCCCTTGTTCCTATAAAAGAGCAGACAACGCCGAAGGCTCTTTGGCACTCTTCGGCGGCTTCGTTCATTTCAACCTTCGGCCTCCGAAGGCCGAAGCTTTGCCAAATAGGACGCATAATTATACCTTTGATGTCTTCTCGTGCTGATAAGTCATTCTTCACATAAAACCATTCTGTCATCCAATCCCCGGGCCATCTCTTCCGAAAGGTTGGTACGGGACAGCTTGCCCCGGACCGAGAGACGAAGCTGTAGCAGCCAAAGTTGTTATGGTACTGTTCTTTGCCCCAAGGCTTTGTTTCATATAATAATTCATGAACATTACAGAAGCTTCTTGCGTCAGGCTTCAGACCTTGGCTTCTCGCGGCCCACACGAAGATATTTAGCCTTATAATTGCCTCGGGAGTAAGTTGATGAAGATAGACTTCGAAGATTTTCAACACCTCCACGACGAAGCTGCTCAAGGGGAATCGCAATCCGGCTTTCAAAAAGCTTCGATACACCACAACTTCATTTTCTTCAGGGTGTGGACAAGTTTTTTCCCCTTCGTCCGCCCTCACAATGGACAGATCCCGGAAATACCTTCCTCTCATATTAACAAGATGATTCTCTTTGATAATTGATTTACCATAAACTGAATGGCTTGGTCGCCAGGGGCGATCTTCGGAGTCTTCGCCACCGCTGTCCACATCATAACTTTCACTGTCACCAGTATCTTCAGACAGCCCTTCCAGAATTTCCCTGGTGATCTTTTCTGTGTTGGTCTTCGACATTGCTATAAGAAACCCTAAGTTCTTCTCTTCATCAAGACTCAGCTTCATTTCAGCAGCAGCCTTCTTAGCAGCTTCAGACATCTTCGGAAACACTAAAAAACTGTTTTCAAAGCCGAAGCTTCAAAGCTAAAAGCTTAGCAGATCACAGTGCACAAGAGCTAAAAAATGAGTGAGCAAGAGTGGTTGGCCAGAAAGCGTGCAAAATAAGTTTGCGGTATGGCCGTATTTATACGCTTGATGCGTTGAAAGTTGAAAGACCCCACTTGTCATTGAATGTTGCTATTCTAGCAAAGGGAAGGTGTTTTTTCGGACCTTCGGCATAAAGCCTTCGTTCATATCGCAATCTGAATTTATTATTTCAAACAAATTAATATTGCGAGGGGCTACTGTTGGGGGCCTTCGTCCTCCGAAGGTCCTCAAAAACATGATTTGACAATGTTTTCCAAGTGGATTATGTGAACAGGTACCTTCGGACTCAGAATTACGAACATGAAGTGCGGTCAGGACGAAGCCTGAACCAGACGAAGGACGGGCTGATTACCAAGCTCCACGAAGGATGGTGCACAGCCGAAGCTGTGCGCAGGGAAGCTTCGTCGCGATAGCAGAGAGGGGAACCGACTTAAAGATGAAAAGACTACGTGGACCTTGTCAGATTTCCATAAGTCATTGACAAATGTAATGGACATAAATGTAATTTTACGTGGGCTGCGTCCCGCGTCTATAAATAGATGAACAGTACTCCCGTACTGTTCACGCTGACTTGGCATTTGCTTTTGCGTCACGCTTGTACTTTTTATCTTCTCTCAGGACCGAAGGTACATTTGTAATTTGAAATCATTTCTATTTTTCCATGTTAATAAAATAGAAATGATTCTATGATGATGCTTATATTATATTTCATGCTTTATATGAATCCTTCGTCATTACGTGTTATGTTTACGAAGGTATGTCTCTTATGACCTTCGTCCGAAACTCATTATTTCCCGAAGGGACATAATGCTTCGAAGGACGAAGGACTTTAACACTTAACACTTTTTATGTTGCGTTGTTCTTAACTCTTAGCATTTGAGAACAAGTCCCCAACATAAAGCATCACCATAGAGTCCAATTATGAAAGAATCCAATACTTCTGAATATTAGAGTGTAGGCAATAGAAATAACAGGTCAAGACGGAAGCAACCACCGCTACATTCACTTGCCTTCATCAAAGAAGAAGAAATGTACTAGACATGATCTGGAGTGTAGCCACCTGCTAGCGGGCATAAAACTTAGTACAAATATTTCACAAGCATTTGCCATCAATCAACAAAACACTCCTACACTTGAAACCAAGACCCAGTGGAAAGACTCCCACCCTGAACCACATGCCATACAGCAGCAGCGCTGTTTGTTAATTTTGTATCTTTAAAATTAAAACAGCGGTGATATCAAACAAATACTCTAGGAGTATCTACACAAAATACTCTACAACTTCAGTACTCAATGGATAATTAAATTCTGCCATCTTCAAGTTCTAAAACATCTGACAAGATAACTAACTAAATCTGTTTTAGACAGCAGTATGGTTAACTTTAAAATTCGATATCTCCCAAACTACTGAACCAAAAACTATGAAATTCTGCTGGAAGTAAGAACTTTTATCCCTCTACAAAAGTCTCCATAGTTGGAAGAGCCAATTCGGCCATTTACTAGATGAAACCCACCAGTGAACATACCCACTCATTTTTGTCAGGCAAACAGGAACAGCCACAGTAAAACAAACATAACTGGAGTTTCACAAATCATATGAATGCACTCTTTAACAATCTGGAAAGCTTATGAAATTATCTACAACTTCTTTTACCAACCAACAGTTTAATTCTGTTGATACAATTGCCTAACTCTTAAGAGAACAGATTCTGCACAGAATTATGAGACTGAAAAACTGCTACAATCAAACTGTCATAACTTTCTGTTCTGATGTCCGATTGAGGTGTTCTTCGCGGCCACGGAAAGATCTACAAATTATCTACGACTCATATATAGACGTTTTATTTTTTTGAGGCCACTAAGATCACGGAAAACTGGTATGAACAGAAACTGTCGAATCTGCCATTCTGCAGAAATTAAATTCGAAATCAAAACCTAACCCCACACCTAATCCAACCTCTAATCCTTCAATCCACATGATCCACAACCTACAAAAGCACATAATTATAGGGAGAAACAAGGATCCCATCCTTACCTAGGGTTTTCCCTAAGAAAAATATGCAAGAGATGGGGGTAGCACATCTCCTTGATCCTCTCTTCCTCTTCAATCCATCTTGTTCCTCCTCTTCTCGATCCTTGTTGCGTGGGGGGGAGATCTAGGGAGGAAGAAGTATTGGATGGCTGCTGCAATAGGGGGAGAGGGGGCGACCAGCCAAGGGGAAAAGTGAGGCGGCCAAGAAAGGGGAGGGGGTGGTGGCCAAGAAGGGGAAGAGGGTGGCCACCTAGGGTTTATTTTGTGGGAGAAAAGAAGTGACGCCTCAGATGACTTCTGATGCAGCATCCAACGGCCCACAACCCTTTTTCCCATATCCACTCACCGAAGATCAACTTTTGGGTCAACATTTTTTTGGGATATTACACTCTACCCCCCTTAAAAAGAATTCGTCCTCGAATTCAACCACTCCAACCAAAACATCCAAGGTACCCCATATAGCACCACCATTCAAAACATGGGTCCATTATTGGTCTTAATTAACACAAGAACTTCTACCTTGGACTAATTGTTTAAGTAAACTACACGACCTGACATCAAGCATGAAACAACATGCAATGAAGCTCAAAGCAAGTCATAGATGCAATCAACACTACAATTTCACACCATCGAATTTGGATGCAACTATACATCAACATCAATGTCTTAAGACAACACTCTTTTATGAAGTGGTAATATGCACTAAGCACAACCCTTACCAACTTCAACAATTAATTTTAATTAAATGGTGAAACATCCCCACCTGACGAATGTATAAGAAGATCAAACCCCTCACCTCAAAGCACCACGAAACAAGTAGTTCTATTGAAACAAAACTCCTAATCTTCCTAAATCTTATTCTTGCCATCATGAAAAGATAATCATGTAATCTAACATTCTTTGCACCCCACAAAAGGGAGAAAATCTATAGAACTAATGGAGCAATAAAGCCAACAAGAAGCCAATAACATTCTGCGCGGCACATTTCATCGAAGAAATGCCAAAAGCTCCACAAAGAGCACTGACAGCACAACAACACAATACTTGGTTAACCAATGTCACTATACTCCATCCAACAACTCAACTAAGGAAAAATATCTAAACTAGTGAGGTTAACCTACACATAACATAAGTCTTCATCTACTGTAATTCAGAAACTTACATTTCATTCTATCATACGATGCACTCAAAGTACCAGACATACAAGGTCAATAATAACCCCTAATCCTTCACACATTTGACAAACATATTAAGCTGATGTAAAAACCACATCATCTAGGAGTAGGTGACTAGCCACACCCAACCAACTCTAGGCTAGGCAATGACTTCCTTCAAACCAATAGATAGGTGGTCTAAAAATGGCTCCACAAGCATGCATCGGAAAGGGAACCATCAGATCCTCAATGTATTAATACATAATCAATGGATCAAGAGAATCAAAGATTTATTCTACAATTAGTATGACTAACAGGCAACCACTTTAAACCACATCTAGGCTTTGTGGCAACTAAAACACACAATAGGAGAGAGACATGTAAGCCATTATGGCTATGAAAAGACTTCCCCCAAAAATCCATATAAAGTACCAATATTCATTTCTTTCAGAACCGATTTCTCGTCATAAACAATCATTCTTTGCAAAGATAGTTGGAACTATCCACCAACCGCTCCACAACTAAAATTCAAATTGATGGTTGCCTTGTAACACAAAACACACAATTCACACTCCTCTTAGATACATCCTCAATCTAGCATATATAACAATATTATTGTAATAAAACTCAACCATGAAAAACATGGTGAAAACAACATAGGCATACTTGTATATCACAAGCATAATAACAACGTCAATCTCACAAAAGACTAGCGATATCAAACGCATTAATAAAACAATATAAAGATTTAGAGATAAATTATATCAGGCATTAGGTCATAAACAACTTACCACATCACCATAAAGCAATAGGGAGGGGTGAAATTATTGTCATCTGCACTTCAAAGACATTAATATATATCAAAGATATTTGTACCCATACCCTTCCTATATGTGCAAGTGTGTCAAATTTATCTTCAAATTGCCAAGAATCTAAAGCCTATGCTTTGATACCAACTGTAACACCCCGGGATCCACAAACACCCCAGAATGCTACTAAACTACACATCTAACATTCGTATATAAAATTTTGACAGCATCTCCTTTGAAAATGGCATAAACGGGGAAGCAACAAAAATATAAATAGATATCATGATAAGAAAACATAATAGACATTAATAGTCTGCTAGCAATGGGAAGACAACCATAACGGCATGAGCTAAATTATCCAGTGCGCACAACTAGTTAGAAACAAACATCCTTTGATAAGAAGTTTCTAATTAAATCATGACTGCGCCTAAGCAGCGTTATTATAAGAGTGAAGGTGGATGTGCTGCTACTTCCCACTTCCCTTGATGAGCAACAAGCACCTGCATTGAGTAATACAAGAGTGAGATGAAACATCTCAGCAAGCGAATAATTTTGACGAGATATTTAAACCACAAATTGAATTCATCAACATTTTAAAAGAGTCACAATTAAAATCAGAAATACTTGTAGATATGGAACTCAGTAGTCCCACTATAACCAATACCATCTCATTTCCTCGAACAACCACAATAGGTTCTATAACACTTCCCTGCGTCAACAATACCTGCAAATATCACTTCAATGTATTCATAGGAATGCAATGTGTAGGTACTCTATCTTCATACCTCTGAGAGTATAAAACCACATCATCTGCAAATATCACTTCAATGAATGCATATGAATGCAATGCATATGTCCTCTGCCTTCATACCTCTAAGGGTATGAAGCCGCATCGTACCCCTCCTCGAGCAACGTACGATGCTAAATTGTACCGGTACGGTCGGACCATAGGTCACGACAAAACTTCAGATGCAAATGAGTCATGCAATGTATATGGCATGCTGCATTTATCAATAACCTTCACTTCCTTCAGATACAATACAAACCTCAAATAATACTTTATTTACCTTCAGATACAATACCAACCTCAAATAATACTTCAATTACCTTCAGATACAATACCAACCTCAAATAATACTTCATTTACCTTCAGGGGTGTGAATTAATCTCATGAATCATACTCGAATCATAATCATCATCAATATATGATTGAGCATCAGTATAATGCAAGCAAGTAAAGCATCACCATAGAGTCCAATTATGAAAGAATCCAATACTTCTGAATATTAGAGTGTAGGCAATAGAAATAACAGGTCAGAACGGAAGCAACCACCGCTACATTCACTTGCCTTCATCAAAGAAGAAGAAATGTACTAGACATGATCTGGAGTGTAGCCACCTGCTAGCGGGCATAAAACTTAGTACAAATATTTCACAAGCATTTGCCATCAATCAACAAAACACTCCTACACTTGAAACCAAGACCCAGTGGAAAGACTCCCACCCTGAACCACATGCCATACAGCAGCAGCGCTGTTTGTTAATTTTGTATCTTTAAAATTAAAACAGCGGTGATATCAAACAAATACTCTAGGAGTATCTACACAAAATACTCTACAACTTCAGTATTCAATAGATAATTAAATTCTGCCATCTTCAAGTTCTAAAACATCTGACAAGATAACTGACTAAATCTGTTTTAGACAGCAGTATGGTTAACTTTAAAATTCGATATCTCCCAAACTACTGAACCAAAAACTATGAACTTCTGCTGGAAGTAAGAACTTTTATCCCTCTATAAAAGTCTCCATAGTTGGAAGAGCCAATTCGGCCATTTACTAGATGAAACCCACCAGTGAACAGACCCACTCATTTTTGTCAGGCAAACAGGAACAGCCACAGTAAAACAAACATAACTGGAGTTTCACAAATCATATGAATGCACTCTTTAACAATCTGGAAAGCTTATGAAATTATCTACAACTTCTTTTACCAACCCACAGTTTAATTCTGTTGATACAATTGCCTAACTCTTAAGAGAACAGATTCTGCACAGAATTATGAGACTGAAAAACTGCTATAATCAAACTGTCATAACTTTCTGTTCTGATGTCCGATTGAGGTGTTCTTCGCGGCCACGGAAAGATCTACAAATTATCTACGACTCATATATATACATTTTATTTTTTTGAGGCCACTAAGATCACGGAAAACTGGTATGAACAGAAACTGTCGAATCTGCCATTCTGCAGAAATTAAATTCGAAATCAAAACCTAACCCCACACCTAATCCAACCTCTAATCCTTCAATCCACATGATCCACAACCTCCAAAAGCACATAATTATAGGGAGAAACAAGGATCCCATCCTTACCTAGGGTTTTCCCTAAGAAAAATATGCAAGAGATGGGGGTAGCACATCTCCTTGATCCTCTCTTCCTCTTCAATCCATCTTGTTCCTCCTCTTCTCGATCCTTGTTGCGTGGGGGGGAGATCTAGGGAGGAAGAAGTATTGGATGGCTGCTGCAATAGGGGGAGAGGGGGCGACCAGCCAAGGGGAAAAGTGAGGCGGCCAAGAAAGGGGAGGGGGTGGCGGCCAAGAAGGGGAAGAGGGTGGCCACCTAGGGTTTATTTTGTGGGAGAAAAGAAGTGACGCCTCAGATGACTTCTGATGCAGCATCCAACGGCCCACAACCCTTTTTCCCATATCCACTCACCGAAGATCAACTTTTGGGTCAACATTTTTTTGGGATATTACAGTAAAAGACCTTAGCATTAGGCGGACGACGTCGTGGTACGTCCATCGCGTGCTTCCATAGCTCCATATTTTGTTGACGAGGGTCTTGAGCCGGTTGTACGTTTGGGTTGGCTCCTCGCCCCTGATCATTGCGAATCTCCCAAGTTCGCCATCCACCAACTCCATCTTGGTGAGCATGGTGACGTCGTTCCCCTCATGTGAGATTTTGAGGGTGTCCCAAATCTGCTTGGCGTTATCCAAGCCGCTCACCTTATGGTATTCATCCCTGCACAATGAAGCTAGAAGAACAGTAGTAGCTTGTGCATTTTTGTGAATTTGCTCATTAATGAACATGGGACTATCTGTACTATCAAAGTGCATTCCATTTTCTACTATCTCCCATATACTTGGATGGAGAGAGAACAAGTGGCTACGCATTTTGTGACTCCAAAATCCGTAGTCCTCTCCATCAAAGTGGGGGGGTTTACCGAGGGGAATGGAAAGCAAATGAGCATTAGAACTTTATCACATAGGAGAGGGACTTTGCTCAATTTGTAGCCATAGTCCCTAAGGGTTTGCCTCATCCAAAGCAATTGCGCGCAACAATGTCCTGCGGCAATATACTCGACTTCGACGGTAGAAAGAGCTACATAATTTTGTTTCTTTGAAGCCCAAGACACCAAGGATCTTCCCAAGAACTGATAAGTCCCTGATGTTCTCTTTCTATCAATCTTACACCCTACCCAATCAGCATATGAATAACCTATTAAATCAAAAGTGGATCCCCTGGGGTACCAAAGACCAAACTTAGTTGTATGAACTAAATATCTCAAGATTCTTTTCACGGCCCTAAGGTGAACTTCCTTAGGATCGGCTTGGAATCTTGCACACATGCATACCGAAAGCATAATATCCGGTCGAGATGCACATAAATAGAGTAAAGATCCTATCATCGACCAATATACCTTTTGATCTACGGATTTACCTCCCGTGTCGAGGTCGAGATGCCCATTAGTTCCCATGGGTGTCTTGATGGGCTTGGCATCCTTCATTCCAAACTTGGTGAGTATGTATTGAATATACTTGGTTTGGCTGATGAAGGTGCCCTCTTGGAGTTGCTTGACTTGAAATCCTAAGAAATACTTCAACTCCTCCATCATAGACATCTCGAATTTTTGAATCATTATCCTACTAAACTCTTCACAAGTAGATTTGTTAGTAGACCCAAATATGATATCATCAACATAAATTTGGCATACAAATAAATCATTTGCAATGGTTTTAGTAAAGAGTGTAGGATCGGCTTTACCGACTTTGAAGCCATTAGTGATAAGGAAATCTCTTAGGCATTCATACCATGCTCTTGGGGCTTGCTTGAGCCCATAAAGCGCCTTAGAGAGTTTATACACATGGTTAGGGTACTCACTATCTTCAAAGCCGGGAGGTTGCTCACCATAGACCTCTTCCTTGATTGGTCCATTGAGGAAGGCACTTTTCACGTCCATTTGGTATAGCTTGAAGCCATGGTAAGTAGCATAGGCAAGTAATATACGAATTGACTCAAGCCTAGCTACGGGTGCATAGGTTTCACCAAAATCCAAACCTTCGACTTGTGAATAGCCTTTGGCCACAAGTCGGGCTTTGTTCCTTGTCACCACACCATGCTCATCTTGCTTGTTGCGGAAAACCCACTTGGTTCCTACAACATTTTGGTTAGGATGTGGAACTAAATACCACACCTCATTTCTCGTGAAGTTGTTGAGCTCCTCTTGCATTGCCAACACCCAATCCGAGTCTCTTAATGCATCCTCTACCCTGTATGGCTCAATAGAGGACATAAAAGAATAATGTTCACAAAAATGAGCGACTCGAGATCGAGTAGTTACCCCCTTATGAATATCGCCGAGGATGGAGTTCACGGGGTGATCTCTTTGTATCGCTTGGTGGACTCTTGGGTGTGGCGGTCTTTGATCCTGTTCCTCTTGATCATCTTCCTTGTCATGATCATGGTCATCTCCCCCTTGATCATTGTCCTCCTCTTGAGGTGGCTCATCCTCTTGATCTTTATTTTCATCATCTTGAGCTTGATCCTCATCTTGAGTTGGTGGAGATGCTTGATTTGAAGATGATGGTTGATCTTGTGCTTGTGGATGCTCTTCAGATTCCTTAGGACACACATCCCCAATGGACATGTTCCTTAGCGCGACGCACAGAGCCTCTTCATCATCTAGCTCATCAAGATCAACTTGCTCTACTTGAGAGCCATTAGTCTCATCAAACACAATGTCACAAGAAACCTCAACTAATCCAGTGGATTTGTTGAAGACTCTATATGCCCTTGTGTTTGAGTCATAACCAAGTAAAAAGCCTTCTACAGCCTTAGGAGCAAATTTAGATTTTCTATCCCTTTTAATAAGAATAAAACATTTGCTACCAAAGACTCTAAAATATGAAATATTGGGCTTTTTACCGGTGAGGAGTTCATATGATGTCTTCTTGAGGATTCGATGAAGGTAGAGCCGGTTGATGGAGTAGCAAGCGGTGTTAATTGCCTCAGCCCAAAACCGATTCAGAGTCTTGTACTCATCAAGCATGGTCCTCGCCATGTCCAATAGAGTTATATTCTTCCTCTCCACTACACCATTTTGTTGAGGTGTGTAGGGAGAAGAGAACTCATGCTTGATGCCCTCATCCTCAAGAAAGCCTTCTATTTGAGAGTTCTTGAACTTCGTCCCATTGTCGTTTCTTATTTTCTTGATTCTTAATCCGAACTCGTTTTGAGCTCATCTCAAGAATCCCTTTAAAGTCTCTTGGGTTTGAGATTTTTCCTACAAAAAGAATACCCAAGTGAAGCGAGAATAATCATCTACTATTACAAGACAATACTTACTCTCGCCGATGCTTATGTAAGCGATCGGGCCGAATAGATCCATGTGGAGTAGTTCAAGCGGCCTGTCGGTCGTCATGATGTTCTTGTGTGGATGATGGGTACCAACTTGCTTCCCTACTTGACATGCGCTACAAACCCTATCTTTCTCAAAATGAACATTTGTTAGTCCCAAAATGTGTTCTCCCTTTAGAAGCTTGTGAAGGTTCTTCATCCCAACATGGGCTAGTCGGCGATGCCAGAGCCAACCCATATTAGTCTTAGCAATCAAGCAAGTATCGAGTTCAGCTTTATTAAAATCAACTAAGTATAGCTGACCCTCTAATACTCCCTTAAATGCTATTGAATCATCACTTCTTCTAAAGACAGTAACACCTATATCCGTAAAAAGACAGTTGTAACTCATTTTGCATAATTGAGAAACTGAAAGCAAGTTATAATCTAAAGAATCTACAAGAAAAACATTAGAAATGAAATGGTCAGGTGATATAGCAATTTTACCAAGTCCTTTGACCAAACCTGGATTTCCATCCCCGAATGTGATAGCTCTTTGGGGATCATTGTTTTTCTCGTAGGAGAACATCCTTTTCTCCCCTGTCATGTGGTTTGTGCACGCGCTATCAATGATCCAACTTGAGCCCCCGGATGCATAAACCTACAAAACAAGTTTAGGCCTTGTTCTTAGGTACCCAAACAGTCTTGGGTCCTTTGACATTAGAAACAAGCACCTTGGGTACCCAAACATAAGTCTTGAAGCCCTTGTGTTTGCCCCCAACATATTTGGCAACTACTTTGCCTGATTTGTTAGTTAAAACATAGGAAGCATCAAAAGTCTTAAATGAAACATTAGGTTCATTTGATGCAGTAGGAGATTTCCTTTTAGGCAATTTAACATGGGTTGATTGCCTAGAGCTGGAAGCCTCATTTTTATACATAAAAGCATGATGTGAAACATTTTGAGGTTTCCTAGCATGAATTCTCCTAATTTTATGCTCGGGATAACCAGCAGGATATAAAATATAGCCCTCGTTATCCTGAGCCATGGGAGCCTTACCCTTAACAAAATTAGACAATTTCTTAGGGGCATTAAGCTTGACATTGTCTCCCTGTTAGAAGCCGATGCCATCCTTAATACCAGGGCGTCTCTCATTATAAAGCATACTACGAGCAAATTTAAATTTTCATTTTCTAATTCATGCTCGGCAATTTTAGCATCTAGTTTAGCTATATGATCATTTTGTTGTTTAATCATAGCAATGTGATCATGGATAGTATCAACATTAATGTCTCTACATCTAGTACAAATAGTAACATGATCAACGCTAGATGTAGAGGATTTGCAAGCATTTAATTCATCAATCTTAGCATGTAACATGACATTTTCATTTCTAAGATTGGAAATAAAAATATTGCAAACATTTAAATCTTTAGCCTTAAAAATTAGTTTATCATTCTCAATCTTAAGGCTAGAAATTGATTTATTCAACTTGTCAATCTTAGTAATCAAACTAGCATTATCATTTTTAAGGTTGATAAGAGAATCATCACAAACATTTTATTTCTCAACCTTAGCAATTAATTTGGCATTTTCATTTCTAAGGTTAGAGATAGTGTCATGGCAAATGCTAAGCTCACTAGTTAAATTTTCACATTTCTCTACTTCCTGAGCATAGGCATTTTTTACTTTAACATGCTTTTTGTTTTCTTTAATAAGGAATTCCTCTTGGCTATCCAAGAGTTCATCCTTTTCATGAATAGCATCTATCAATTCATTTAATTTTTCTTTTTGTTGCATGTTTAGGTTGGCAAAAATAGCAAGCAAATTATCTTCATCATCACTAGAGCTATCCTCATCACTAGATGTTGCATATTTAGTGGAGGCTCTAGATTTTACCTTCTTCTTTTTGCCGTCCTTTGCCATGGGGCACTTGTGGCCGATGTTGGGGAAGAGGAGGCCTTTGGTGACGACGATGTTGGCATCGTCCTCGTCGGAGGAGGAGTCGGTGGAGCTCTCATCAGAGTCCCATTCCCGATAAACATGGGCATCGCCGCCCTTCTTCTTGTAGTACTTCTTCTTTTCCTTCCTCCTTCCCTTCTTGTCGTCGCCCCTGTCACTATCACTTGATAAAGGACATTTAGCAATAAAATGACCGGGCTTACCACACTTGTAGCACACTTTCTTGGAGCGGGGCTTGTAATCTTTCCCCCTCTTTTGCTTGAGGATTTGGCGGAAGCTCTTGATGGTGAGTGCCATTTCCTCGTTGTCGAGCTTGAAGGCGTCGATGGGGAGCCTACTTGACGTAGACTCTTCTTTCTTCTCCTCCGTCGCTTTGAATGCGACGGGTTGCACCTCTGGTGTGGAGGTGGTGCCTTGCTCGACGATTTGTTTGGAGCCTTTGATCATCAATTCAAAGCTCACAAACTTTCCTATCACTTCCTCAGAAGACATTAGCTTTTATCTAAGATCACCACGAATTAATTGAACTTGTGTAGGATTACGAAAAACAAGTGATCTTAGAATAACCTTGACCATTTCATGGTCATCCCATTTTGTGCTCCCGAGGTTGGGCACTTGGTTCACTAAGGTCTTGAGCCGGTTGTACATTTCTTGTGGCTCCTCTCCTTGGTTGAGGATGAATCGACCGAGCTCCCCCTCGGTCGTCTCCCGCTTGGTGATCTTAGTCACCTCATCTCCTTCGTGCGCGGTCTTGAGCACGTCCCAAATCTTTTTGGCACTTTTCAACCCTTGCACCTTATTATACTCCTCTCGACATAGAGAGGCGAGGAGTATAGTGGTGGCTTGGGAGTCAAAATGCCGGATTTGGGCAACCTCGTCCGAGTCATATGCTTCATCCCCCACGGATGGTACCTGCGCTCCAAACTCAACAATGTCCCAAATGCTAGAGTGGAGTGAGGTTAGATGATGCCTCATTTTATCACTTCACATACAATAATCTTCACCGTCAAAAACAGGTGGTTTGCCTAATGGGACGGAAAGTAAAGGAGTGCGTTTGGAAATGCGAGGATAGCATAAGGGGATCTTACTAAACTTGTTGCGCTCATGGCGCATAGAAGTGACAGACGGAGTGTCGGAGCCAGAGGTGGATGGCGACGAAGAATCGGTCTCGTAGTAGACCACCTTCTTCATCTTCTTTTTTTTGTCGCCACTCCGATGCGACTTGGTATGTGAAGGGGCTCCCTTCATTTTGTTGCCGGACTCCCCCGATGGAGCCTTCTCGTGGCTTGTAGACTTGTCATCGCCGGTCACGATCTCCTTCTTAGCGTGTTCTCCCGACATCACTTCGAGTTGTTAGACTCTAATAAAGTACCGGGCTCTGATACCAATTGAAAGTCGCCTAGGGGGTGAATAGGCAAATCTGAAATTTACAAACTTTAAGCATAACTACAAGCCGGGGTTAGCGTTAGAAATAAAACCGAGTCCGAAAGAGAGGGCGAAAACAAATCAACCAAGGAAATAGAGCGGATGACAAGGTGATTTGTTTTACCGAGGTTCGGTTCTTGAGAACTGTCAGTACTTGGAAATGGGGAACCTGTTACTACAGTATGAAGGTGTTGTGTCCATGCAGCTATCTTTAGTCGCATGGCGAACAACACATGACCCCACCACGTGGGCGGCTCCGGGGCCGCCATGCGGCCAGAAGAGACGACATACTCCAAGGTGGCGACAGTGGGTCTGGACCCCCACGGGAAGTGCCGGACCCCTGGATGCACAGCCCGGACCTCCGGGCGAGGTTCAAGACATCCACAGGTACGAACCAGACCCTTGGAACGGGTCCCGGACCCCTCAGGAGAGGTCCGGGCTACTCACAGTAGGGTCCCGGGATTCCAAGGCAAAGAGTACCCGGGCCTTAATCTAGGCCAAGCAGGGGTCCGGTGCTGACACGTGTCCGTGCCATACCTCGAGCGCTCCCACTCCCCACTCAGGCGGAGACCCGATGTTGTCACGTGGCCTATTGCCCGTGACGTAAGCCAGCGGGCGGAGCCTGACGTAAGGCCCCTGGGCCGCGCTGTCTCTGCATTTAATGCGGAGAAGACGCGCCGCCTGTCTAACCCGCTGACAGGTGATGTGCCCCTTCAGCATTTAATGCGCCCTGCTGCTCTGCTGACGGATGGTGACCAGACCACCCCACAGGCGGCGTGCCTGTCCACTCCCGGGGCAGGCAGCGTGACCATATTGTTGCATGCGCCACGATCATCATCACTCGTACGTAGCCAGTGAAGCTTCCACTGCACGCCGATACTACGCAGGTTGCGGATATCAGGGCGCAAGGAGATGGCCCTGGCAACCAGCGTTAATTGCTCCAAGTATTCCCTCTGTTTTGCCCCTGGGCCCACATGTCGGGGCTCAGCACCCTTGTACGTGCCCCCTTTGAGCTATAAAAGGGAGGGCACACGACGTTACAAAGGGGACTCACTTAGGCACACTTAGACCCAGCTCAGGCTCACAAGTTCATATAAGCTCAATATATCACACAGTGGAGTAGGGTGTTACGCTCCGGTGGCCTGAACCACTCTAAATCCTTGTGTGTTCTTGTGTTCTCCCCATTTTCCAACTAACAAGCAAAATGCTTAGGCCCTCCTCATCTAAGGATTTAGGGCGGGTGCATTCCGCCACCCGGCCGGAGATTTCCTCTCCGACAAGAACCTACTCCCCATTGAGGTGGTCACAAAGACCGGGTCTCTTTCAACCCTTTCCCTCTCTCAAACGATCACCTAGACCGAGTGAGCTTTTCTCCTCAATCAATTGGGTCACTTAGACCCCGCAAGGACCACCACACAATTGGTGTCTCTTGCTTTGATTACAAGTGTTTTGAGAACAAGAATGGGGAAGAAGAAAAGCGATCCAAGCGACAAGAACTCAAATGAACACAAAAATCTCTCTCTCACTAGTCACTAAGTGTTTGGAGTGATTTTGGACTTGGGAGATGATTTGATCTCTTGTTTGTGTCTTGGAGTGAAGTCTAGAGCTCTTGTATTGAAATGCAATGGCTGAAAACTTGGATGCCTTGAATGATGGTGGTTGGGGGTATTTATAGCCCCAGCCACCAAAACAGCCGTTGGGGAGGGCTGCTGTCGATGGACGCACCGGACAGTCCGATGCGCCAGCCACGTCACCCAACCGTTAGGGTTCTGACGGTTTCGACCATTGGAGCTCTGACAGCCTGGACCACCGGACAGTCACTATTCACTGTCCGGTGCGCCTTCTGGCGCTGCTCTGACTCTGCGCGAAATGTCTGCGCACTGTTCAGTTGTCAGCCGACCGTTGAAGTCGACCGTTGCGCTTGGGAGTGAGAGCATCTAGAGGGGGGTGAATAGGTGATCCTGTAAAACTTGAAACTTAATCCACAAAACATGATTAGGAGTTAGCACAGTAAAGTCAAGTGGCTAGAGAGAAGTTCTTGCAAAACACAATAACCACAAGGAGATCAACACAAAGATGGCACAGTGGTTTATCCCGTGGTTTGGCCAAGTCCAATACTTGCCTACTCCATGTTGTGGCGTCCCAACGGACGAGGGTTGCACTCAACCCCTCTCAAGCGGTCCAAAGACCCACTTGAATACCATGGTGTTTTGCTTTGCTTACTATATCCCGCTTGCGAGGAATCTCCACAACTTGGAGCCTCTCGCCCTTACAATATGATGTTCACAAAGAAGCACGGAAGTAAGGCTGGGATGAGCAACGCACACAAGACACAAAATCAGAGCACAAACACGCACACAAGTCACAACTCGAGCTCACAACTCAACCCAAAGAGTTCTCTACTCAAATGGAGCTCTAGTTGCTATCACAAAGAATCGAATGCGCGGAATTGGAGTCTTGGTGCTTAGGAATGCTTAGAGAATGCTTGGTGTCCTCCTCCATGCGCCTAGGGGTCCCTTTTATAGCCCCAAGGCAGCTAGGAGCCGTTGAGAGCATTCCAGGAAGGCAATTCCTGCCTTCTGTCGCCTGGCGCACCGGACAGTCCGGTGCACCATCGGACACTGTCCGGTGCGGATTTCTTTCCTTCTTTGGTGAAGCCGACCGTTGGAGATTCGGAGCCGTTGGGTGCACACCGGACACTCCGGTGCACCCTTCTGACCGTTGGCTCTGCCACGCGTCGCGCGCGGATTACGCGGCCGACCGTTGGCCCGGTCGACTGTTGGCTCATCGGACAGTTTGGTGCACACCGGACAGTCCGGTGAATTTTAGTCGTACGCTGCCGACGAAGTCCCGAGAGCAGCTAGTTGACAGACGCCAGCCTGGCGCACCAGACACTGTCCGGTGCACCACCGGACAGTCCCGTGCACCCAGACTGCGCAGAGTCTTGGCTGCTCAGCCAAGTCTTTTCCAAATTGGTCTTTTCCTATTTCTAGCACTTAGACACAATACATTAGTCTCCAAAACAATTACTAAGTCTTAGAAACATACCTTTACTCTTGATTTGCACTTCTTGAGTCTTTGGCACAAATATTACTCAAAGCATTTGTGTGGAGCACTTAATCACCAAAATCTTATAGAAATGTCCCAAGGGTACATTTCCCTTTCAATCTCCCCCTTTTTGGTGATTAATGCCAACACAACAAAAAGCAACTAAAGGAAGTGCAACATCAATGCAAATAAGAACACAAATTTGTTTTTATTCAAATTTGGCATATTTGGATCATTCTTTGCCACCACTTGGTTTTGTTTTTGCAAATCAACCTCAAATTCCTATCTCTAAGTCAAACACACTTGTTGAGACATAAAGAGAGTTGTTCCAAGAGAAATTGATCAACGATTTCAAAAACTCCCCCTTTTTTCATAATCAACCATTCTCCCCACAAGAGGCCAACTTTTGACAAAAGAGACAACAAGAGATTTTTGACAAACCAAAAAAACTCTATTCTACTATTTTCAAAATTCTCAAGTGGTAGCTGATCCATTTATTGCTTTGGCCTTATTTTCTCCCCCTTTGGCATCAAGCACCAAAATGGGATCAATCTTGGGCCTTTAACCCCATTGCCTCACCAAAATCTTCAACTAAAGTAACAAGGCAATAAGAGTACAAAGATGAACTTGGAATTAGTTACTCTTTCATCGGAGTGCAGTGGAAGTCTTGCATGGTCCAAGTCCACCTTTTCCCTTTCAAACCTCCTTTGAGACTAGATTAAGCAAACTCAAGCACATAGTTAGTCTCAAAGGGTCAAGTTGTAGCGCATCTCCCCCTAAATTGTGCATCACTTGCAAATGGACTTGTGAGGTCCGGGGAGTACTTGTACAACTTGAGCACCATAAACAAAATGCATTAAGGAACTTGATCAAGGCATAATACACATGTATGCTATAAATCAATCCAAGTTCCGTGAATCTAAGACATTTAGCTCACTACGCAGCCTGCAAAAGGTCGACTCATCTAGAGGCTTGGTAAAGATATCGGCTAGCTCGTTCTCGGTGCTAACATAAAACACTTCGATATCTCCCTTTTGCTGGTGGTCTCTCAAAAAGTGATGTCGGATGTCTATGTGCTTTGTGCGGCTGTGTTCAACAGGATTATCCGCCATGCGGATAGCACTCTCATTATCACATAGGAGTGGGACTTTGCTCAGATTGTAGCCAAAGTCCCTGAGGGTTTGCCTCATCCAAAGTAGTTGCGCGCAACACTGTCCTGCGGCAACATACTCGGCCTCAGCGGTGGATAGGGCAACGGAAGTTTGTTTCTTAGAACTCCACGACACCAGGGACCTTCCTAAGAATTGGCACGTCACCGATGTACTCTTCCTATCGACCTTACATCCAGCATAATCGGAGTCTGAATATCCAATTAAGTCAAAGGTAGACCCCTTTGGATACCAGATCCCGAAGCAAGGCGTAGCGACTAAATATCTAAGAATTCGCTTCACGGCCACTAAGTGACACTCCCTAGGATCGGATTGAAATCTAGCACACATGCATACACTGAGCATAATATCCGGTCTACTAGCGCATAAATAAAGTAAGGACCCTATCATAGACCGGTATGCCTTTTGATCAACGGACTTACCTCCTTTGTTGAGGTCGGTGTGTCCGTCGGTTCCCATTGGAGTTTTTGCGGACTTGGCGTCCTTCATCCCAAACCGCTTGATCAAGTCTTGTGTGTACTTCGTTTGGGAGATGAAGGTCCCATCCTTGAGTTGCTTCACTTGGAACCCAAGGAAATAGCTTAACTCGCCCATCATCGACATCTCGAATTTTTGAGTCATCACCCTGCTAAACTCTTCACAAGACTTTTGGTTAGTAGAGCCAAATATTATGTCATCGACATAAATTTGGCACACAAATAAATCACCATCACAAGTCTTAGTGAATAAAGTCGGATCGGCTTTCCCAACCTTGAAAGCATTAGCAATTAAAAAGTCTCTAAGGCATTCATACCATGCTCTTGGGGCTTGCTTAAGTCCATAGAGCGTCTTAGAGAGCTTACATACGTGGTCGGGGTACCGTTCATCCTCGAAGCCAGGGGGTTGCTCCACGTACACCTCCTCCTTGATTGGCCCGTTGACGAAAGCACTCTTCACATCCATTTGGAACAACCTGAAAGAATGGTGAGCGGCATATGCTAGCAAAATACGAATGGACTCTAGCCTAGCCACAGGAGCAAATGTCTCCTCAAAGTCCAAACCTGCGACTTGGGCATAACCTTTTGCCACAAGTCGAGCCTTGTTCCTCGTCACCACCCCGTGCTCGTCCTGTTTGTTGCGGAACACCCACTTGGTTCCCACAACATTTTGCTTGGGACGAGGCACCAGCGTCCAAACTTCATTTCTTTTGAAGTTATTGAGCTCTTCCTGCATGGCCAACACCCAGTCCGGATCTAGCAAGGCCTCTTCTACCCTGAAAGGCTCAATAGAAGATACAAAAGAGTAATGCTCACAAAAATTAACTAATCTAGAGCGAGTAGTTACTCCCTTGCTAATATCACCCAAAATCTGGTCGACGGGATGATCCCTTTGAATCGTCGCTCGAACTTGGGTTAGAGGTGCCGGTTGCGCTTCTTCCTCTATCACATGAACATCTTGTGCTCCCCCTTGATCACACGCCTCTTCTTGATGAACATGTTCATCGTCTTGAGTTGGGGGATGCACCATTGTTGAGGAAGAAGGTTGATCTTGCTCCTTTTGTTCCTGTGGTCGTACATCACCAATCGCCATGGTGCGTATTGCGGCCGTCGGAACATCTTCTTCATCTACATCATCAAGATCAACAACTTGCTCTCTTGGAGAGCCATTAGTTTCATCAAATACAACGTCGCTAGAGACTTCAACCAAACCCGATGATTTGTTGAAGACCCTATACGCCTTTGTATTTGAGTCATAACCTAACAAAAACCCTTCTACAGCTTTGGGGGCAAACTTAGAATTCCTACCTTTCTTCACTAGAATGTAACATTTGCTCCCAAATACACGAAAGTAAGACACATTGGGTTTGTTACCGGTTAGAAGCTCATATGAAGTCTTCTTGAGGAGGCGATGAAGGTAGACCCAGTTTATGGCGTGGCAAGCCGTGCTCACGGCTTCCGTCCAAAACCGTTCGGGCGTCTTGAATTCGCCAAGCATCGTCCTTGCCATGTCAATGAGCGTCCTATTCTTCCTCTCTACCACACCATTTTGCTGTGGTGTGTAGGGAGCGGAGAACTCGTGCTTGATTCCTTCCTCCTCAAGGTACTCCTCCACTTGAAGGTTCTTGAACTCGGACCCGTTGTCGCTCCTTATCTTCTTCACCTTGAGCTCAAACTCATTTTGAGCTCTCCTTAGGAAGCGTTTGAGGGTCCCTTGGGTTTCAGATTTATCCTGCAAAAAGAATACCCAAGTGAAGCGGGAAAAATCATCAACTATAACAAGACCATACTTACTTCCTCCTATGCTTAGATAGGCGACGGGTCCGAAGAGGTCCGTATGAAGCAACTCTAAAGGTCTTGATGTGGTCATCACATTTTTTGCATGATGAGAGCTTCCCACCTCTTTACCTGCTTGACAAGCTGCACAAGGTCTATCCTTTTCGAAAGTAACATTTGTTAGACCTATTACATGTTCTCCCTTTAGAAGCTTGTGAAGGTTCTTCATCCCCACATGTGCTAAACGGCGATGCCACAGCCAGCCCATGCTAGTCTTAGCAATTAAGCATGCATCTAGATCGACCTCCTCTTTTGCAAAATCAACTAAATAAAGTTTGTCGTCTAGTACACCCTTAAAAGCTATTGAACCATCACTTCTTCTAAAGACAGACACGTCTACATTTGTGAATAAGCAATTATATCCCATATTACAAAGTTGACTCACAGACAACAAGTTATATCCAAGCGACTCAACTAAGAACACATTAGAAATAGAGTGCTCGGATGAAATAGCAATTTTTCCTAACCCTTTCACCTTGCCTTGGTTCCCATCACCGAATATGATTGAATCTTGGGGATACTTGTTCTTGACGTAGGAAGAGAACATCCTCTTTTCCCCCGTCGTGTGGTTTGTGCATCCGCTGTCGATAATCCAGCTTGAGCCCCCGGATGCATAAACCTGCAAGGCAAATTTAGGCTTGGGTCTTAGGTACCCAACTCATGTTGGGTCCTACAAGGTTAGTTACAATAGTCTTAGGGACCCTAATGCAAGTCTTGTCTCTCTTACATTTGGCCCCTAATTTCCTAGCAATTACCTTCTTATCCTTTCTACAAATAGCAAAGGAAGCATTGCAAGCATAATAAATTGTAGAAGGTTCATTCATTACTTTCCTAGGAACATGAACAATATTTCTTCTAGGCATATGATGAACAACATTTTTCCTAGCCAAATTTCTATCATGCATAATAGAAGAACTAGAAGCAAACATGGCATGAGAATTAAAAGCATCACAACTTCTATAAACATTCCTAGAATGTCTCCTATCATGATACATGAAAGCTTGGTTCTTTTGAGCACTACTAGCCATAGGGGCCTTCCCTTTCTCCTTGGCGGGGATGGAAGCCTTATGGCTTGTTAAGTTCTTGACTCCCCTCTTGAAGCCAAGACCATCCTTAATTGAGGGGTGTCTACCAATCGTATAGGCATCCCTTGCAAATTTTAGTTTGTCAAATTCACTCTTGCTAGTCTTAAGTTGAGCATTAAGACTAGCCACTTCATCATTCAAATTAGAAATTGAAACTAGATGTTCACTACAAGCATCAACATTAAAATCTTTACACCTATTGCAAATTGCAATATGTTCTACACAAGATGTTGATTTATTAGCTATTTCTAACTTAGCATTCAAATCATCATTTATGCTCCTTAAGCTAGAAATAGAGTCATGGCATGAAGACAATTCACAAGACAACATTTCATTCCTTTTAATTTCTAAAGCCAGGGATTTTTGTGCCTCTACAAACTTATCATGTTCTTCATACAAAAGATCCTCTTGCTTTTCTAATAACCTGTTCTTATCATTCAATGCATCAATTAATTCATTAATCTTATCAACCTTAGTTCTATCTAGGCCCTTGAATAAACATGAATAGTCTATTTCATCATCGCTAGATTCTTCATCACTTGAGGAAGCGTAAGTACTAGTATTATGAGTGCTTACCTTCTTTTCCCTTGCCATGAGGCAGGTGTGATGCTCATTGGGGAAGAGGGCCGACTTGTTGAAGGCGGTGGCGGCGAGTCCTTCGTTGTCGGAGTCGGACGATGAACAATCCGAGTCCCACTCCTTTCCAAGGTGTGCCTCGCCTTTGCCTTCTTGTAAGCCTTCTTCTTTTCCCTCTTGTTCCCTTGTTCCTGGTCACTATCATTATCGGGACAATTAGCGATAAAATGACCAATCTTACCACATTTGAAGCATGAGCGCTTCCCCTTCGTCTTGGTCTTGTTGGGATGCTCCTTGCGACCCCTTAGCGCCGTCTTGAAACGCTTAATGATGAGGGCCATCTCTTCCTCATTGAGTCCCGCCGCCTCAACTTGTGCCACCTTGCTAGGTAGCACTTCCTTGCTCCTCCTTGCTTTGAGAGCAACGGTTTGAGGCTCGTGGATTGGGCCGTTCAACGCATTGTCAACGTATCTTGCCTCCTTGATCATCATCCACCCGCTTACAAACTTTCCAAGTATCTCCTCGGGCGTCATCTTGGTGTACCTAGGATTCTCACGAATATTGTTCACAAGATGTGGATCAAGGACAGTAAAAGACCTTAGCATTAGGCGGACGACGTCGTGGTCCGTCCATCGCGTGCTTCCATAGCTCCTTATTTTGTTGACGAGGGTCTTGAGCCGGTTGTACATTTGGGTTGGCTCCTCGCCCCTGATCATTGCGAATCTCCCAAGTTCGCCCTCCACCAACTCCATCTTGGTGAGCATGGTGACGTCGTTCCCCTCATGTGAGATTTTGAGGGTGTCCCAAATCTGCTTGGCGTTATCCAAGCCGCTCACCTTATGGTATTCATCCCTGCACAATGAAGCTAGAAGAACAGTAGTAGCTTGTGCATTTTTGTGAATTTGCTCATTAATGAACATGGGACTATCTGTACTATCAAAGTGCATTCCATTTTCTACTATCTCCCATATACTTGGATGGAGAGAGAACAAGTGGCTACGCATTTTGTGACTCCAAAATCCGTAGTCCTCTCCATCAAAGTGGGGGGGGGGGGTTTACCGAGGGGAATGGAAAGCAAATGAGCATTAGAACTTTACGGAATACGAGAATAATCAAAGGAAAAGTTTGAATTAACAATCTTCTTTTTCTCGTAGTCGTTGTCGTCGTCCTTTCGGGAAGAGGAAGATTCATCGCTGTCGTAGTACACTATCTCCTTGATGCGCCTTGTTTTCTTCTTCCTCCCATCTTTTCTTTTGTGGCCCGAGCCTGAGTCAGTAGGCTTGTCATCCTTTGGATCATTGACGAAGGACTCCTTCTCCTTATCATTGACCACCATCCCCTTGCCCTTAGGATCCATCTCTTCGGGCGGTTAGTCCCTTTCTTGAAGAGAGCAGCTCTGATACCAATTGAGAGCACCTAGAGGGGGGTGAATAGGTGATCCTGTAAAACTTGAAACTTAGTCCACAAAACTTGATTAGGAGTTAGCACAGTAAAGCCAAGTGGCTAGAGAGAAGTTCTTGCAAAACACAATAACCACAAGGAGATCAACACAGAGATGGCACAGTGGTTTATCCCGTGGTTCGGCCAAGTCCAATACTTGCCTACTCCACGTTGTGGCGTCCCAACGGACGAGGGTTGCACTCAACCCCTCTCAAGCGGTCCAAAGACCCACTTGAATACCATGGTGTTTTGCTTTGCTTACTATATCCCGCTTGCGAGGAATCTCCACAACTTGGAGCCTCTCGCCCTTACAATATGATGTTCACAAAGAAGCACGGAAGTAAGGCTGGGATGAGCAACGCACACAAGACACAAAATTAGAGCACAAACACGCACACAAGTCACAACTCGAGCTCACAACTCAACCCAAAGAGTTCTCTACTCAAATGGAGCTCTAGTTGCTATCACAAAGAATCGAATGCGCGGAATTGGAGTCTTGGTGCTTAGGAATGCTTGGTGTCCTCCTCCATGCGCCTAGGGATCCCTTTTATAGCCCTAAGGCAGCAAGGAGTCGTTGAGAGCATTCCAGGAAGGCAATTCCTGCCTTCTGTCGCCTGGCGCACCGGACAGTCCGGTGCACCACCGGACACTATCCGGTGCGGATTTCTTTCCTTCTTTGGCGAAGCCGACCGTTGGAGATTCAGAGCCGTTGGCGCACCGGACACTGTCCGGTGCACACCGGACAGTCCGGTGCCCCCTTCTGACCGTTGGCTCTGCCACGCGTCGCGCGCGGATTACGCGGCCGACCGTTGGCCTGGTCGACTGTTGGTTCACCGGACAGTCCGGTGCACACCGGACAGTACGGTGAATTTTAGCCGTACGCCGCCGACGAAGTCCCGAGAGCAGCTAGTTGACAGACGCCATCCTGGCGCACCGGACACTGCCCGGTGCACCACCGGACAGTCCGGTGCACCTAGTCTGCGTAGAGTCTTGGCTGCTCAGCCAAGTCTTTTCCAAATTGGTCTTTTCCTGTTTCTATCACTTAGACACAATACATTAGTCTCCAAAACAATGTACTAAGTCTTAGAAACATACCTTTACTCTTGATTTGCACTTCTTGAGTCTTTGGCACAAATATTACTCAAAGCATTTGTGTGGAGCACTTAATCACCAAAATCTTATAGAAATGTCCCAAGGGTACATTTCCCTTTCAGGGAGCCGTTGCTCCGCTGGCACACCGGACAGTCCGGTGAATTATAGCGGAGCGCGGCCCCAGAAACCCGAAGGTGAAGAATTTGAAGTCGATCCATCCTGGTGCACCGGACACTGTCCTGTGCGCCAGACCAGGGTTCACTTCGATTTCTTTTGCTCCTTTCTTTTGAACCCTAACTTTAATCTTGTTATTGGTTTGTGCTGAACCTTTGGCACCTGTAGAACATATAATCTAGAGCAAACTAGTTAGTCCAATATTTGTGTTGGGCAATTCAACCACCAAAATATTTATAGGAAAAGGTTTGACCCTATTTCCCTTTCAAGAAGGGAAAAAGAAAAGGCCAAACCAAGCGACAAGAGCAACAAAAGAACACAAGTGATCATCTCACAAGCCCTAATGCACTAGAGTTGATTTTGGGGTTTTCAGTGGATTGATTGCTTTGATTGTGTCTTTGAGTGTTGGGCTTTTGCTCTTGCAATGAATGAAGATTTCAGAAGGCTTGGATGGGAGTGAATGAGGTGGTTGGGGGGTATTTATAGCCTCCCAACCACTTCTAGCTGTTGGCTGAATTCTGCTGGCGATGGGCGCACCGGATAGTCTGGTGCGCCACCGGACAGTCACTGTGTACTGTCCGGTGCGTGCCACGTCAGCGCAACTGTTAGGGTTCTGAGCATTTGACCGTTGGGGTGCCTTGTCATCTTGCTGCACCGGACAGTCCGGTGCCTTCTGACTTCTACGCTCTGACTTCTGTCGCGGCACTGTTGTGCACTTTTACTTTTGCAGAGAGTCGTTGGCGTGCAGGGAGCCGTTGCTCCGCTGGCTCACCGGACAGTCCGGTGAATTATAGCAGAGGCTGCCCTAGAATTCCCGAGAGTGGCTGGTTCAGAGGTTGGCGAGCCTGGCACACCGGACAGTGTCCGGTGCACCAAAGATCAACACACTCAAGTCCTTTTGCTCCAATTAAATTATGTCCCTAACTTGATTTCTTTCTTGGTTTGTGTTGAACCTTATGCACCTATAATAGATGAATTCTAGACAAACTAGTTAGTCCATGTGTTTGTGTTGGTCGTCAACCACCAAAATTAATTATAGGAAATGGTTGTCCCTATTTCCCTTTCACTATTAATGTGTTGCATATTTGCATTATTTTTTCCACATCTATAGGAGACATGTCGGATGAAGATAGGGATAGAGAAAGAGAAAGAGAAAAGATAGAGTTTGGTTCCACAGAGAGAAGGTTGGTGCATGTTTTAAGTGCAAGTATTGTAGAGAAACAAAGAGCGGAGGGGGTGGTACCCAATTGAAGGAGCATCTCGCACATAGAGGAAAGAATGTCAAGAAATGTCCCTCTATTACTCCATACATAAAGGCATACTTCTAACTTGACATAGATAAGACAAAGGAAAAAAGAGGTCTAGGTTTAGGCAGCAGCTGAGGGCAAATGAGATAGCACGAACCCATTTTGGTGAATCAAATGACGATCAGTATGAGGATGAACTTCAAGCGGTTCTGCATCAGTCACGTGTGGAGAACGAATTTAGTTAGAGGGCTGGTGCAAGGTATGACAGGGGTGGTGGATACTCTAGCCAGAGGGTATCTCGAGGGCCACTTGATAGGATGATGGGAAGGAGTAGGGAACAAGTACCTGATCATGTTAGAGACTACAATCTTGTTCAAGCCTCTGGACCAAGGCAACAGAGGATAGATACTAGTCCCTGGACAAGTAAGGGAAGGAGCTCGAAAGAGATTATTGGTAGGGCTTGGGCAAAGGTTTGTCATGCCATTGGCATCCCGGGTGTGAGTGCAACTGGAGTACTTTCGCATTCATCCACATAAAGCTTTGCAACAAACTCAGCTACTTGAAGTTGCATGAGCTTATGTTTGTGAATTACAACCTTCGTCTTCGCATCCAATGAGCAACTGGTACACCAGAGCCTAGTGAGTTTGATCCTTCCTTGGCCTTCATGGATTTATCATTACACATGCATAATGAAGCCATTAGAGATTGGATGGAAAGAGTAAGATCCAATGCACCTCCAACATGGATGAAGACTCACCATCAATGACACTCCTCTTCCTAGCACGTTGTTTACATCGATTGTACACGAACAAGGAGGCACAGAGGAAGTGCAAGAATTAGCCAATGAAACAGTTGGCGACACCCACCTTGGCAAGCGGAAGACAAGACTTGGTCCATCAGATAGGAAAGGAAAAAGGGTCAAAGTCACCAATCAAATCAAAGAGGAAGAAGAGGATGAAGACAATGATGGTAACACAACTGACCCTAGTGCAGGTGATGATGGCAGCCATGGTGATGCTGGATTATATGGTGCAAGAGGGAGTGGTGCAGGAGATTGGAGGTCCACTGGCGGAAGTTAGTTCACCCATGCCACACAAGATTCTTACCATGATCACCTCATTCACAGCGGGAGACAATAAGTGGCTAACGTCGTTCGGTTTCATTTCTTGTCTAAGATGAAATCCGTAGCTCAAGTAGCTCTAGTTTTTCTAACTATCCATCTGGACAAGGCCTAGTCTATAACCCTTATGCATGACAATGGCAACCGGGTCAGAGACCACCAGACAAAGTACCACCATCGATCATGTATGGGTATCGAAACTATGGACCCCTCCACCGCCATATTCAAATTTGTCAAATAGGTATCCACCAGGACCATAGTATGGGTATGGACAAGTTCCCGCTGCACCGATATGTTATTTTTGCTTCGTGGATAAGTATTTATTTGTTGTTCTTGTTTTCTCGCTAACGTATCTCATATCTTTTGTATAGAACTATCACTATGACAGATTGGAACCATATCACGATCCTTTCAACATGCTTGTATACTATCGCTATGAGTCGAGTTGAACATGTGAGTATTGTAAAATAAGTCGACCTATGTGTTGTTGTCTCGTTGGAGAGCTATAAAAAACTTGTATTTGAGTATTGCAAGGTTCGTTGGTTGTTTGTTGCGTGAGAACTGAAGTTTGTGGTTGAATATGTATGTTGTATGTTATTTTGGTGAACATATATCGCGTGGATCAATTAATATTTACTGTGTAATGTGAATTGAGTAAATAACAAATAAATATTGTTAAAGTTTTTCTTTTTCTGTAAAAAAACAGCGAAAACCATTGCATTTTCTTGGAAAATCAACGGTTTCGGGCGGTTTATCGCCGGTTTTCTATCGGTAAACCGCCACGAAACTATGTTTGATTTTGTTTGGGCAAACCGGACGGTTTTACCGGCGGTTTACCGAAACCGGAGGGGGCGGTTTTTTAGGCTCCAACGGTTTGGTAAACCTTGCTCAGGTCTAAATGAGATTTGATGAAGCCAATTAGTCTGTTTGTTCACAGTTTTCTTTAGTGGTGGAACAACTATATTTCTCAAGACTAGGGGTGGCAATGGATGATGATCTAAATATTTTTTCACAATTTCTTAAGACACTAAATAAAATCTAGTTTAAAAATAAATAGAAATAGAGGCTTGATCTGATCCTTAAATATTATAATATAAAATTTAGAGATCATTGACATCCCTACTCAAGATTTAGTATTCGAACCGTTGCAGACATGCCATGCTATGTTGTACGAAATTGTGATGCAGCCTATCACGTTACGCTTTGCAGTAATGGATCAAATTAGATTCCATCTCAAGTTTTTTTCCCTCTTGCGAAATAGAGATGGATTATGGATGGGGATGGGCGGATGGCAATGACGGATACCGCTGGCTGCCTGGCTGCACCGGGGGGAAAATGCAAGAGTATACTGAACTGCTGTAGAGCTTTGTTGCTGGCCGCGAACGAAAAAAATGGAATTAAAAAAAGGGGCATTCCGAGAATTGAACTCGGGACCTCTCGCACCCTAAGCGAGAATCATACCACTAGACCAAATGCCCTGTGATGATAGACAATAATAACATAAAATAGTATAGTATAAATTGTATCGTGACTGAATGAATATGGAAGGGCATACACGATTCTTTAAGCACGTTGAGATTGCGAATGACGCAATCGGTACCTAGCACGTGAAAATTCCTTCCGCTCCAGTTATTACGGAGCAATAGGGTGGTGAACTGGTGACTGGAGCTGGAATCGCATTTCTTGCTCTTTGGTCTCTCCAGAATCATCCTCCGGCCGAGCCTTCTTGGTCTACTCATTCGATTGCTTCACCATTCTTTCCTGCTCCTGCTCTTTGGCATTTTTTTCACTCCTCCCATCGAATTCTCAATCCAGGAATCCTCCCGAGATTCGCTTGCCCGCCCTTTTCTTTTCAAGTGGATCTGAACTTGGGAGGGAACCCCGATGCAGCCGCGGTACGGAGAAGCACGACAGCCGCTGCCGGGGCGGTACGCGCTGTACCACTTCGGCACCAGCGGCGCCGCCGTCGCCGCCGCCACCGCCGTGACCCATCCGTTCGGTCAGCTAGCTGCTCTTCTTCTCATCTGTTGCTTGTTATTTTGGGTAATTTGATATTCTTGAACTGCCTCGGGTTTCGGTTGGGGAAGGACATCAAGGAAATACGCATGTATGATTCGGCATTCGGGTGCTAATTCTTGATTTTGTTTTAGTTCCGCCAGTCAGAAATTCTCCCCTCTGAATTCTCTGCTTAGGCCGTGTTTGCATCCTTGGAATTGAATTCCGTTCTAATAATTAATTAAACTAATTTAGTTTTATACATAATATATTTGTACTACATTTCTACTTTTCTACTTGAGATAAGCGAGCCGAAGAGTGCGTTATAAGTTACAGCTTAGAAACATAGAATAGTGATATATAAAATCAATTTCCACCACCTCACCCTAATTTTTTGGATAGTCTTATTTAACTTTAGAAAATGATAGAATATCAAATTCCAAACCAAATAACTTTACTATATTAAATAAATTCTAATTCCTTTAAAACCAAACGGCCCCTAGGGAAATGCTAGTTGAGAATTGAGATGGGTTCGAAGGGATCCAAACGGTCCTAGGGAAATGCTAGTTGAGAATTGAGATGGGTCCGACGTTATAGTGTAGCAGCATATACTAATTAATTGTGCGAAAATGTGCCTACAAAACTAGACTAGGTGTCCGTTTGTTTGACTTTAATTTGTACTATTTGGACTATTCGTTTCGGATTAAAGCCAGTTATTTGGGTTGCTACAGCTAAAATCCATTGAGACAAAAACATTGTAGAAGCAGTAGAAGCCAGTTATAGTTCAGGTATACCTACAGGCAGTGGCGAAAGAGTACCCATGGGTAAGGAATAGTTTTGTTTCTTTGTGAAGCATATCATTATTACGATAGTTCTTGATGCTTTTCCCTTCCCGTAGAACATGCTAGGTTTAATACACCACTAGTTTCAGCCACTTAAAACATTTAATACAGGCTGACCCCCCCCCCCCCCCCCCCCCCCTTCAAGAAGGCGACAAATAGCTGCTTATCTGGCCTGCAGTATATAACAGTTGTGCGCAAAAAACCAACACCACATATGGATGAGGAGAATGTTATATTGAATTCACAATTTTGAGTAATGATGGTGAATTGGAAATATTCACGGTCTTTATCCTAAAAGAGCAGGTTATTGAATTCGAATTTCCTATTCTATGATTTTACAGGATATTTGGTAACTAGTACCAGTACTAAGAATCAAGTACATAGGCTTAGCAATAAGAGGAGCCCAGACACTAGACGTTTTGGTCTACTAGACTTCACCCTAGGTGTTATGTTGTTATGGTGGTGGCTAGTGTTCAGTGAGTGCAAGTAGGCCGCCCGAGGGCTTTGCCCATGGCCGAACAAGAGGGAAGGGGTTCCTTCTTAAATCTTAATTCTTGGTTGGTTAGATTGATACATCTCCTCTCTTTATATAGAAAGGTTTACTTGAACCCTAAGCAAGCGATCTTTATCTCTTACTTGACCCCTAAGTAAGTGATTCTTATCCTAACCAAATTAATCTAACTTATCTCTATTCTAACAAACTAAACTAATCTAATATGTCTGGCAATGCACTTGCCATAACACTACTCCACCTTCCACGACTGCTCGTCCTTGGACTGTGCTGGTGGCCATGGTTGCAGATGTCGATGTTCCCCTACAGACGTGATGCTTAGAAGGGCACCATCTGATCGAGTTGCATGTGTACAACCACCGGGATCCCATGGTGTAGTCTGGTGTGTGATGATACCTAGGAGTGGTCACAACAACGATAACGGAGATGCCCTCATAGAGGTTCGTGATGGAATGTGGCGGCTCTATGCAGTGCGCGCCTGCAAAGAACCCCATGCTTTCTCACCGTTGGATGACTGCTTGTAGTCTATGCATAACTGCCACAAGTTGTCCGGCTTCTTCACGAGCATCAATATCAAGCGATGGCCCTAGATGGAGACCATGAGCTACATAATGTCCTCGTTTCGTATGCTCGTAATGGCGTGCAACGGGATCAATGGACGCCACCATGTCCTCGGGCAGAGGGTCGTCCCCGTCAAAGGCTGAGACCTTAAGGCAAAAGAGGCAGGTGCAGCGGCGGCCGCGCACATATGGCTCATCACAATTGTAGCACATGCCTTGTTTCCGGTGCTTCGTCATCTCCGTCGGCATCAGACGCTAGAATGGGTGTGGCAGTGTAGGCGAGCCTCCATGCCCGCGGACGGCTGCAGCGTCGGCGTGGCAGCCACCTGACCCTGAGAATGTGGCAAACGAATGGAGTAGAAAGGTGCTCGTTGCCAAGGTGATGGAATCTAGCGCCTGGGAACGACGTTGGTAGGCGTGCGCCAAACTGAGTGCCATGTTGATGTCAAGGGGTTGGAGGAGCTCGATGTCGATCCGAATGCGATCGGGTAGTACTGTCGTGAAGAGTTGCACCTGTTGGGCTGGGGCGAGCCGCGAGCGGCTCCATGTGGCATCGAAGGCTCTAGAAACGCTCTTGGTAGTCGTCGACCGTGGTGCGGAATTGTAGGCGGGTGAGCTCGCCCAACGGGTTATGGCGGAGGGGCGGGCCGAAGCGTTGCTGACACAACATCTTGAAGCGTTCCCATGACAGGATGTCGTCGTCACACGCCAACAACACGTTCCACTGTTGTGCCAATCCGGTGAGGCGGTAGGAGGTGAGCCACACCTTGTCAACCTCCAAGGCGCGCTGACCATAGAAGAAGTGCTGACATCGTGTGCGCCAGACGAGAGGATCGTCCTTGCCATTCGGGAACTCAAGCCTGTGGAAGCGGGACCGGATTGTTATGGTTGTTATGATGGTGGCTAGTGTTGAGGGAGCGTAAGGAGGCCGGCCAGGTATCTTGCCCACGGCGGAGCAAGAGGAAAGGGTTTTTCTTCTTAATTCTTTCTTGCTCAATTGGATTGATAATCTCTTCTCCTTATATAGAGAGGTTTACTTGACCCCTAAGCAACCGATCCTTATCCTAACCAAATCAATCTAATTTATATCTTTTCTAATAAACCAAACTAATCTAATATGTCTGACACTCTACTCGCCATAACCTGGAGCCAACAATGTGGATTTTTCATGTGGTGGCAGCAAGTTAGGAGTACTCACAGGTTAGCAACCAGAGGAGCCTAGATGCTTGGTGAGGGCTTAATAGTTAATACTCTGGTTGTTTTGGGTGCCTGGACACTATGGAAGACAAGAAATGATGTGATATTCAATGGCGTTGCAGCCGGAGTAGATCGGGCCATACTTCTTGCAAAGGAGTAGGTTAACCTCTGGATGTTGGCAGGTGCAAAAGGGATTTGTGCCCTGGTACCAGCGACTCAGCAAGTCCTACTAGCTGATAGCAGCCTGTCAGGACTCCTGTTGGTCTGTTAGTCATGTCTTAGTTTCATCCGGGTGTGAAATGTGAATGTAACTATTAAACAGTGTGTGTGTGGCGTGTGTTGTTCTGGCCATTCTGGCCTTTTCTCCTACGCAATGATATGCATCTCTCCTGAGTATTCGAGAAAAAAAGTACATATGTTTAAATTGACTCCTATAACATTAATGACTAAATTTCTATGCTTCAAATTTTATCTCAAAATAAAATATATATTGTTTGTCCAGAAAGTAAGTTACTCTTTATATAGGCCTACCACTATTTTCGTCCTGCAGATGTTATCAAAGTCAGGCTTCAAATGCAGCTTGCTGGGCAAAGAGGAAACTTAGTTGGAATGGTACTTAAAGTCACAGCACCTACAGGTTTCATATTTCGCACATCTTCTGATGTTAAATTCATTTCCTAGTTATATGTGTATTGTGAAATATGTTAGGGAACAATATTTACACAAATGGTTGAAAGGGAAGGGGCTCGGTCACTCTACCTGGGACTTGCACCAGCGTTGGCGAGAGCTGTTGTCTATGGTGGCCTTCGGTTTGGACTGTATGAGCCCTGCAAGCATGTCTGCAGTTATGCATTTGGTTCAACAAACTTTGCTTTTAAATTTGCATCTGGAGTCATTGCTGGGGGCCTTGCAACTGCTTTAACAAATCCCATGGAAGTTTTGAAGGTGATCTATCTTGATATGAACTCACTTCAGAAGCGTGACTTGTTTTATTTACTGGATCTGAACTGAACAACATACTGTAGGTGAGGCTGCAGATGAGTAAAAGCAGTACCAGTACAATAAGAGAGATGAGAAAAGTTATAGCGCACGAAGGGTTTAAAGCACTTTGGAAAGGAGTCGGCCCAGCAATGACAAGAGCAGGTTGCCTCACTGCATCACAAATGGCGACTTACGATGAGGCCAAACAGGTCTGTTATTTCTGTTATATATTTGTTATAAAGGAATAAATTTGTCACTTACTTGAATACATCAGTTCTTAGATCTTTCATCTGTATTCATTATAGGCCTTAATGAAGTGGACACCACTTGAAGAAGGTTTTCAGTTACATCTCATGTACAGTGAATTCTCTATTTCTCTATTATGATGTGTATCCTTTAATGAGATGAATGGATGGCTAATCTTTATCTGCTTGGAAGCTCGAGTTTCATAGCTGGAACAGCTGGTACTCTTGTGACCGCACCTGTAGACATGATCAAAACACGGTTAATGCTGCAACAGGAGTCCATAGGCGCCAGAGTATACAGGAACGGATTCCATTGTGCTTCCCAGGTGTTGATCTTAATATTTCATTTTTGATGTTTGTGCTATTAGGAATTATTCCTGGTAAGAACATTGCTAGAATTACTTTCTATAAGTGCCTGAAAGCACTGCGAAATTGTTAAGCTACAACATTAGTAGTGAACTATTGTCACAAGATGAGAACAGGAATGTTACAACCGAGGAGATTGGAAATACAATACCTTGAGCGCCAACAACATGAAGGTATTCTTCTGATATTTGTTTCCATTCTCTTGGTTTGCAGGTTGTGGTGACAGAGGGTGTGAAGTCACTTTATAAAGGGTGAGAACTGCATGTACTGCATCTATATGTTTTATATTATAATAACAGTGGTCGTTTACTAATCAGCTTGATTTGTTGAACATGCTGTCTCTATTTTCAGTGGATTTGCCACATTCGCGAGAGTAGGCCCTCAGACAACGATTACCTTTGTCGTGTGCGAGAAACTGCGCGAACTTGCAGGAATGACTGCCATCTAGTGCCACCCCAAATTGCATAATGTGTGGGGTCCAACGGTTGAACAGCATACTCTACCCGAGTTTTCACACCATTCTTTATTCACCATTCATGATGAGAAGGGAGAAGATAAGCACCCACTGGGATGTTTAAGGATTGGGAAGCCAGAGCTCCTTCAGATTTATCATACCTCATTTGAAATTTCGAAATAGCGTGATTGTTGTTATGTTTGCTCTAAGACTTACTCATCATATCTCTAATCTCATCTTGTATTTCGAACTACACTCTACGAACAATACAGTCTACAATGTAAAAACATTATTTTTGGTGACCATATGGGTAACCTGTTGTACATGCTGTACACGGTCTAACTACCATTGAATGTGTGTGTGGGTAGCTCTCAAGTTTGAGATCTTGCTCCACCTTGGACCATGATGTATGCATGTCTGGGCCTTCAACGAGCACATGGTGATCTTTCTTCTGCCTTTTGGGTTTGGAATTCCATTGCAGACAGCAGAGCCACCCAATATTGGCAGAACCATTCTAGTGGTTGGCATGGGTGTGTGTGTCTGTCGGGGTTAGTCTGGTTGGTATTCAGGTAGGTGATATTGATATGTGGTGCTTTTGGGGCTATGTAGGTTTAGATTGGTCCCCACATGCTAGTTGCTTGTTTGCGCTAGTTGCGAAGGCTGTTGTTGCTGGGTTACTCTTCAGGCTTGCAGTTGTTGGCAGAGGCAAGTGCTGAGGGATGTATGCATGGCTTGGACATATGAGGAAGTATGTGGTTGATGCTGGCGAGGTACTTGCACAATAAGGTTGATTTCTATATGTGGAAACTTCTAACACTAAGAAGGGGTTGAATGATGTATTAATAGACTGAGTTAGATGGACCTGACCTATTACACAGAGGTGAAAAGGTAAATGTACGAGCTAAATCCCAAACCTTAAACAGGTTCTCTAACAGCGTCCGTGTTCAGAAATTTTGTCTTTGGTCGAGTCATTCGTAAGTTTTCTTTGCGTCTAGGCTGGTGGCGTGCCCTTTCTCTACTTCATGAAGCAAATATATAGCAAACTAGTGCCTGGTTTAAACCTCTGCGTTTTGCATATTTTGTACACGACTCGTTATCTACGCTCAACATATAAACAACCAAATTAACGGTAAACATATCTTCTCACAAAAAAATACTTATTTCTAGAGCTGATTGTAATCTTTTTTCTTAACGTCTTAGAAACTCTCTAGCAGAACTGCTCCTTTTTAAAATTTTTAGAGAAGTTGCTCCAGGGTTGAGTGGAGCCATACCAAACACGCTCTAAACAATAAATAATTAATATTGATTGAAGATATCAATGATACTAATAAAATTAGTATATATATGTTAGTGTTTTTAGCTAGTACTAATTACTTAATATTAGTAACAGTTAAAAACAAAACTGAAGTGTACCAGATCTGAATGAACAGATACTGATGTTCTGAGATGACTTTAGTACCAGTTTTAAATGAACCGATGCTAATGTTCTGAGATGAAAGCCCTGTTCTTTAGCAGTGTTCGAGTATAGGATTATAAGATTTGATCGGTTTACATGTATATTTCATTTCCTGATTTTTACGTAGGAAGTACAACATATATTCCATTAAATCTTTCCTATATATTTCTTGACTTCTTGTCCACATGTGATAATACACTCTAGTTTTAATAGGCCATGCATATTCATAGCGTGATCCGATAACTGCACCCTACCTGAGCGAGCCAGGTCCCACGGATGCAGTTAACCCAGTGTTTGGATGGTCGGATGAAGCGTCGAGCTAGTTCCCACTGACGCAAAATTAGCCGCTCAGCTAGATAGGCTGAGGTCCTACTCGGCGAATGGGCTTCATTGCTCGCTAAGAGAAAACTCCAAGAGGATATGTATCTTTCCCCTATTTTCTGGTTTAGGTCTAGTTTGATAACCTTATTTTTCTTAGGATTTTTCATTTTCCAAAAAATAGTTTATTTTTTATTGGAAAAATAAAAATTCTTTAAGGGGGCGTTTGGATTCCTTCATTTTAGAGAATTGAAATTCACTTAATAAAGTAACCTATTTAGCTTAAAATTTGACATTCCACTATTTTTCCAAAGTTCTGATATAAATTTATCTTAAATTCATGGGTAAAGAATGATAAATGATTTTATGTATTACTAGAATTTATTTCTACTCTGTAACTTACAAGACGATCTTTGAATTACTTCTCTGTAGTAAAAATATAGCACATAAATATCTCCGACATCTTACGAATAATAGTATACTAATATATTTTGCATAAAACCAAATTAGTTTAATTAATATACGCCTAAATTACTATTATTAGAATGGAATTTAATTTCAATGATCCAAACGTGGCGTAAGAAAAATAAAGTTTCCAAACTAGTCTTTAGAGAGAAAAAAGAAAAAAAATGACTCCAACAAATCACATGTACACCCCCACCACCACACACACAACAAATTGGCAACGCCAAAACCAATGCCCTCACCACTCAAATCTTAGCGGGTCATCTCCTCCCCCAATTGCTACCTGTGGTTCACTCCTATCTATGCTTGCTGCTACATGTTATTTGAATTTCAAGTTGTTCGTATAGTTCTCTCTGGGATCGTTCAGTTGGAGTAGAAGTGGATTGGCCTATAGCCCGGTAATTAATCATTCCACTTCAGAGTTTGTTTGTTTTGATGTCAATTCATATATATTGGGTGAGATTTAATGTTGGAGACTTGTTCTCAAATGCTATGAATTAAGAACAAGGCAACATAAAGTGTTAAATGTTAAATGTCCTTCGTCCAACGAAGCATTATTCCTTTGGGGATTAATGGACCTTGGACGAAGGTTGATGACAATACGATTACGAAGATTAAATCTTCGTAATTGTAGTTTAATAGATCGTATAAAATAACATAAAGTATAGAGTATCAAAGGTAAACGAATCATAAACGAACCACATTGGATTTACTCAGTATATTTAATTATTGAATACAGTTATACCTCTGCCTTGGCAAAGATTGGTTTCTGAATGATGCGATTGCAGATACAGGAATGCGTGAACACTAAAGGAATACTGTTCACTATTTATAAGCACAGGGCGCAGCCTGTGAGAGATTACAAGTATGTCCCTTATGAAAGTTTACAACATTGACTCAGACCTTTATGGACTAAAAGGTCATTCTATCTTTAAGTCGGTTTGTGATACCGAAGCTTCATGAAGAGGGACCTTCGGCCATCTTACACAAACAGCTTCAGCCGAAGGTCGCTTCTTCCTAGAAGACCTTCGGCGACGAAGCATAGGCCCAACAGTAGCCCCTTTCGCGGTGCTAGATCGTTTTTCGTAACGAGCTTGATCCGTGAAAAAAGTTTCTTAAGCTTCGGAGCGCCGAAGGTCTAAAAAACACCTTCCCTGAGCTCGTTGTCGAGAAACGATTCAATTTCTCAGCGTGTAGCGGCCCCACCTTGCAGAGTTACTGTTCGGTCTCTGCGGTCCACCACGCAGCGAGTACGAGCGGGTGTCCGCCTGGTGTAAAAATCCTGGCGCTTCGCCTTCTTACCTGCAACACTATATAAACAGACGAGTAGGTGTGAAGTTACCACAGCATTCACTGCTATTTACACTGTTTTGCTGCAAAAATTTTTAACCGTCGTCGAAGCTTGTCTGTCGGAATCGAACGAAGCTCCAGTTTGATACCTGCTTCGGAGGAAGAAAGTATTAACGTTCCACAAGTTCATAATTAAATGGTCAGAGTGCGTTCTACCGCTAGGGTTGAGCGTGAGGGGGACGAGACTGAAGCTTCGGAGACTGTTCCCATCTCCGAAGCTATGCAACGATCCGGGCTGGTGACTTCGGAAAAGATCCCTCATGATGATGCAGAACAAGCAGAACAAACAATCGCTGAAGCAGAAGAAGAAGATATGGAGGAAACTGATTCTGAAGATGATTATCGCATTGCCATGCCAAGCAAGCCCAGCCACTTGGACTTCGGGAAATCTACTGTTTCGAAAGCTGATCTGTCCAAGATGGTAAAATCGGGCTTTTTTACTGAAAATCAGAAGAAGCTATTGCGCTTCGGGGGAGAAGAGACTACCCCAAAGCCGGAGAAGGATGAAATTGTTATTTTCAAAAGCTTTCTAAAAGCTGGATTAAGGTTCCCCCTACATGGGATTATTGCAGAGGTACTGAAGAGGTTCGGTATTTATTTTCACCAGCTGACCCCCAACGCTATTGTTAGACTTATTGTTTATATCTGGGCACTCCGAAGCCAAGCAGTGGAACCATTTGCGGACAGCTTTTGCCGGGTTCACGAGTTGCATTATCAAACGAAGGCTAGAAAGGATGGATTGCACGACAATTTTGGTTGTTATAACTTCGCCTATCGGAAAACTACAAAGTTTCCTGTAATTAGCTACCGAAGCAAATGGGCAGCAGGCTGGAAATCTGAGTGGTTCTATGTCAAGATTGATGACGACAAGGAAAAGCTTGTACAAAGTCCACTTGAATTAATCTTCGGAGAAACCCGACCTCGCTGCAACATGACACCCGAAGGTCCAACACAACAAGCAATGAGTGAATTCAGAATTATTGCAGAGCATATCAGCACAAGGGACCTGGTTCAAGAGTTTTTAGCTTTCAAAGTTTTTCCCAGTTTAAAAGAATGGGAAATGCCGAAGCTACAAGGGGAAAAGAAAGAAGGTGAACTTGTACGTTTACCTTACTACTTCAAGTTTAAGAAATACTTTAAAACACCTTGCCAAGAGTGGCTGGAAACGATTGAAGCGATGTGCAATGAAATACTTGGCAATTATTCTAAAAAAGAAGATCAGTTGATGACCGCAGCCTTCGGCACCCGTCCGAAGCGAAGACTAAACCGAGTGCTGGACGCCCTGGGTTTCGAATACCCTGATTACGAAAATCTGAACAAAGGTGCCGGAGGACAAAAAAGGAAGAGGATAACTGAAGCCTTAAATGAAGATGAAAAAGAACTATCAAAGAAGAAAATTCCGAAGAGGAAGAAAGCATCTTCTCCGAAGCATAAAATATCCGAAGAAGAAACCCCCGCATCACCCTCTGTCGCTGACGTTGAGGAAATTCTGAAGGTAATGACTGAATCCTTACCTGCGAAGCTAAGTCCACTGGGCCCTCAACTGACAAAGTTCTTTCAGAAGGACAAGGAGCCCGAAAAATCGAAGAAAACAATCAAGGCAAAGAAACAAAGAATTATCACTTTGACAGAGGTAATTGACAAGACGCCGCCAAGAGCTTCAGTCCAGAAAACACCAGCGGCTGCAGAGGAGACAGATATTGAAATTGCACCTTCGGAGACCGTAGCTGCCGAAGCTGCCTCAGCTGAAGATTTGAACCTGGAGAGCACAATTGAACACATTGACAAAATACTGCTAGACATGGCTGCAGAAGAAGCTACCGCCGCCGCCGAAGGGGCCGCAACCGCAGCGTCGGAGAAAGGGAAAGAAATTGCTGATGAAGCTTCAGAAAACGAAGCCTTCATGTTTCAGAATTTAGTTGGAGAAAAACTGTCAAAAGCTGAAAGAGAAGAGCTTAGAGAATATGCCAAATCCTGCGGATACAAACCTGGAGCACTCCTCTTCGGAGGCATTGATGACGAAAAATTAGATTGTATTCGAGATCAAACTGGGGCCAAAATTATCAGTACTCTGTCAAAGAGTATCGGTTTTCCGAAGCTAGAAACAGACATCAGCCGCTACCGACGACAACATATCGTCGGTAGCTTATTTTATTCCAACTTCAAGGTGAACTACTTGTCTCTTACTTTATTGTTTCTAATAATAAAACATGTCTGACGAAGGTTGTTTTCTTGCAGAGTATGCTGTTGAGCAAAGCCTTGCAAATGCAGCAAGATTTTGAAGATAAGAAGCACGAAGTTATAATTGAAAATTTAGAAAGCAGAATAAAGGAGCAATCGGATGTTATTGAGAAAAAGAACTTTGAGCTCCAGGCAGTCGAAGGTTCATTGGCGGAAGCTGAAGCAAAAATAACAGAACTGAACACGAAGCTTCTCCGCCAGTCTGAACAGTTCGAGCGAGAAAAGCTAGAGCTTAATGCAAAACTTGAAGCCGAAGCTCAACAAAATTCAGATTTGAGAAAACTATTGACAAGCCTTCAAGAAAAATGTCTGGAATTTAGCAACAAATGCATTCAACGCTTAAGAAAGATTTTTTACTCAGTTGGAGCCAGCAGTGAAAAATTCACCCCCTCAGCTGAAGATCTACCGAAAACCTTCAAACATATTGAGGGGGAGATTGACGAGCTCGACGAAGTCATAGCTGGGCATGGTGACTTCTGTGCCTGGGTGGCTTCTCGAGGCACTGCTGCAGCTTTCCTGAAGGCTGGCTGCGATCATGCAAAGATTGTCAATAGGCCAAATTTCACCTTATCACCATCAATCCTGGATGACATTCCTGATCTCGCCCGGAGTATCTGAAAGGGAAATGTGCCTTTTGGGCCATTTCTAAGTATTTTGGTGATTGAGTGCAAACACAAGTGCTTAAATGTGAAAATATGCCCATGGATGAACAAAGTGCAAATCACAAGTTAAGGTATGTTTCTAAGCCTTAGTACATTGGTTTGTGTACTAATATTCTTGTCTAAGTGTTAGAAACAGGAAGAAGAAAAGAAGTGGAGAGTGGTTGTGTGCAGCCAAAGGCTGCTTCGGGCTGGGGCACCGGACTGTCCGGTGTGCACCGGACAGTGTCCGGTGCGCCAGACCAGTGCGGAGCAAACCAGCCGCTCTCGGGTTTTTCTCCGGCGACTTCGGCTAAAATTCACCGGACTGTCCGGTGTGCACCGGACTGTCCGGTGAGCCAACGGTCGGCCGGGCCAACGGTCGGCCGCACGATCGCCGCACGACACGTGGCCGAGCCAACGGTCGGAAGGAAGCACCGGACTGTCCGGTGTGCACCGGACTGTCCGGTGCGCCAGATCTGCAGTGGTCGGCAACGGTCGGCTGCGCCTGTTAAGGAAAGAAATCGGGCACCGGACAGTGTCCGGTGTGCACCGGACTGTCCGGTGCGCCCGACGACAGAAGGCAAGGATGGCCTTCCAGAATTGTTCTCAACGGCTCCTAGCTGCCTTGGGGCTATAAAAGGGACCCCTAGGCGCATGGAGAAGACAACCAAGCATTCCTTGAGCACTCTTGATCACTCACACATCAATCTCGCGCACTTGTTCGACATTCTAGTGATTTGAGCTCCGTTCTAGTGTGCTAGTCTTTTGAGCTCAAGTCTGGGTCTTGTGTGTGCGTATTCGCTGTGATCTTTGTGTCGTGTGTGAGTTGCTAATCCCTCCCTTGCTCTGTGATTCTCTGTGAACATCTTTTGTAAGGGCGAGAGGCTCCAAGTTGTGGAGATTCCTCGCAAACGGGATTGAGAAAAGAAAAGCAAGAACACCGTGGTATTCAAGTTGATCATTGGATCACTTGAGAGGAGTTGAGTGCAACTCTCGTCCGCTGGGACGCCACAACGTGGAGTAGGCAAGTTTTGTACTTGGCCGAACCACGGGATAACCACTGTGTCATCTCTGTGATTGGATTCTTGTGCTCATTGTGTTTTGACTCCTCTCTAGCCACTTGGCATAAACTGTGCTAACGCCTAATCAAGTTTTTTGTGGCTATAAGTTTAAGTTTTTACAGGATCACCTATTCACCCCCCCTCTAGGTGCTCTCAATTGGTATCAAAGCCGTTCTCTTCAAGAAAGGGACTAACCGCCCGAAGAGATGGATCCTAAGGGGAAGGGAATTGTGATCAACGACAAGGAGAAGGAGTCCTTCGTCAACGAGCCAAGGGATGACAAGTCCAATGACTCGGGCTCGGGCCACAAGCGAAAAGATGGGAAGAAGAAGAAGACAAGACGCATCAAGGAGATCGTCTACTACGACAGCGATGAGTCCTCTTCTTCCCAAAAGGACGACGACCACGACAAACAAAAGACGGTTAACTCAAACTTTTCTTTTGATTATTCGCGCATTCCATATAGCTCAAATGCTCATTTGCTCCCCATTCCACTTGGCAAGCCTCCTCACTTTGATGGAGAGGACTACGGATTTTGGAGTCACAAAATGCGTACTCACCTATTTTCTCTCCATCCAAGCATTTGGGAGATTGTGGAAAGTGGAATGAAATTTGATAGCTCGGATAGCCCTTCATTCATTAATGAGCAAATCCATAAGAATGCACAAGCTACCACTGTTCTTCTAGCTTCACTGTGCAGGGATGAATATAACAAAGTGAGCGGCTTGGATAACGCCAAGCAGATCTGGGACACCCTCAAGATCTCTCATGAAGGGAATGACGTTACCTTGCTCACCAAAACGGAGTTGGTGGAAGGCGAGCTTGGACGGTTCGCAATGATAAGGGGTGAGGAGCCAACTCAGACATACAACCGGCTCAAGACCCTTATCAACAAAATAAGGAGCTACGGAAGCACGCGATGGACGGACCACGACGTCGTCCGACTAATGCTCAGGTCCTTTACTGTTCTTGATCCTCATTTGGTGAATAATATTCGTGAGAATCCCAGGTACACCAAAATGTCGCCCGAAGAAGTCCTAGGAAAATTCGTCAGCGGGCGAATGATGATCAAGGAGGCAAGGTATGTGGACGACGCCTTGAATGGACCGATCAACGAGCCGCAACCTTTTGCTCTCAAAGCCACAAGGAACAAGGAGGCGCTACCCAGCAAGGTGGCGCAAATTGAGGCGGCCGGTCTTAATGATGAAGAAATGGCTCTCATTATCAAGAGATTCAAGACGGTGCTAAAGGGTCGCAATGGACAGCCGAGCAAGACTAAGACCAAGGGGAAGCGATCATGCTTCAAATGCGGTAAGCTTGGTCATTTTATTGCTAACTGTCCTGATAATGAAAGTGACCAGGAAAAGGGGAACAAAAGGGAGAAGAAGAAGCACTACAAAAAGGCCAAGGGCGAGGCGCATATAGGCAAGGAGTGGGATTCGGATTGCTCCTCCTCCGACTCCGACAATGAGGGACTCGCCGCCACCGCCTTCAACAAATCGGCCCTCTTCCCCAACGAGCGTCACACGTGTCTCATGGCTAAGGAGAAGAAAGTAAGTACTCGAAACTCTACTTATGCTTCTTCTAGTGGTGATGATTCTAGTGACGATGATGAAATAGACTATTCTAGTTTATTTAAAGGTCTAGATAGAATTACGATTGGCAAAATTAATGAATTAATTGATGCATTGAATGAGAAGGATAAACTCTTAGAGAAACAAGAGGATTTATTGTATGAAGAGCATGATAAATTTTTAGAAGCTCAAAAATCTCATGCTCTAGAAGTTAAAAGAAATGAAATGCTTACTTGTGAATTATCTTCATGCCATGAGACAATTTCAAAATTAAAGAGCATTAACGATGAGTTGAATGCTAAGATAGAAATAGCTAGTAAATCAACAACTTGTGTAGAAAATGTTGTTATTTGCAATAGATGTAAAGACTTTGATATTGATGCTTGTAGTGAACACATAGCTTCTATTGCAAAGTTAAATAATGAAGTGGCTAGTCTTAATGCCCAACTTAAGACTAGCAAAAGTGAATTTGATAAGTTAAAATTTGCAAGGGATGCTTACACAATAGGAAGACATCCCTCAATTAAGGATGGGCTTGGCTTCAAGAGGGAAGCCAAGAACTTAACAACCCATAAGACTCCCATCTCCACCAAGGAGAAAGGGAAGGCTCCTATGGCTAATAGTGTTAAGAAGAATCATGCTTTCATGTACTATGATAGGAGATATTCTAGAAATGCTTTTAGAGGTCATGATGTTTTTGATTCACATGCTTATGACTCTTATGCTATGACTGCTTCTAGTTCTCATGTTATGCATGGTAGAAATGGGCTTAGAAGAAATGTTGTTCATCAAATGCCTAGGAGAAATGTTGTTAGGAAAGTAGTGAATGAACCTTCTACAATTTATTGTGCTTTAAATGCTTCTTTTGCTATTTGTAGAAAGGATAGGAAAATAGTTGCTAGGAAGTTAGGGGCAAAATGCAAGGGAGACAAAACTTGCATTTGGGTCCCTAAAGATATTTGTGCTAACCTTGTAGGACCCAACATGAGTTGGGTACCTAAAACCCAAGCCTAAATTTGCCTTGCAGGTTTATGCATCCGGGGGTTCAAGCTGGATTATCGACAGCGGATGCACAAACCATATGACGGGGGAAAAGAAGATGTTCACCTCCTACGTCAAAAATAAGGATTCCCAAGATTCAATTGTATTCGGTGATGGGAATCAAGGCAAGGTAAAAGGTTTAGGTAAAATTGCAATTTCTAATGAGCATTCTATCTCTAATGTATTTTTAGTAGAGAGTCTTGGATATAATTTGCTATCTGTTAGTCAATTATGTCATATGGGGTATAACTGTCTATTTACAAATGTAGATGTGTCTGTCTTTAGAAGAAGCGATGGTTCATTAGCTTTTAAGGGTGTATTAGACGGCAAACTTTATTTAGTTGATTTTTGTTGGGGACTTGTTCTCAAATGCTATGAGTTAAGAACAAGGCAACACAGAGAATGTTAAACGATAAAGTCCTTCGTCCTTTGAAGCATTATTTCCCTTAGGATATAACGATCTTCGGACGAAGGTCATGAAGGACGAACCTTCATCATCACAGTATATATTAATGAAAGACGAAGCATATGAAACATAAAAAGATAGCATGAATAATCATATAACATTATTCATTTAACTTTATTATATCATCATAGAGAAATAGAAACAATATCGAATTATAAATGTACCTTCGGCTTGGAAGGAGATGAAAATACAAGTGTGACGCAAAAGCAAATGCCAAATCAGCGTGAACAGTACGGGGGTACTGTTCACCTATTTATAGGCACGGGGTACAACCCATACAAAATTACATACATGCCCTTTACATTTGGTGATAATTCTATAGCACTCTATCGAGGTCTAAATGGCCTTTTCATCTTTAAGTCGGTTCCCTTTTCTGCGAACATGCCGAAGCTTTCCTGCTTCACAGCTTCGGCGCTGTGTCAACCTTTGTATCTTTTGAGCTTCTCCCTTTCTGATACAAGTCCGAAGATACCTGCTCACACATTATAAAGCCGCTTCTCCCTTGAAGACCTTCGGCGACGAAGCATAGACCCAACAGTAGCCCCTTTCGCGGTGCTAGATCGTTTTTCGTAACGAGCTTGATCCGTGAAAAAAGTCTCTTAAGCTTCGGGGAGCCGAAGGTCCAAAAAACACCTTCCCTGAGCTCGTTGCCGAGAAACGATTCATTCTCCCTGCGCGTAGCGGCCCCACCTTGCAGAGTTACTGTTCGGTCTCTGTGGTCCACCGTTCAGTGAGTGCGAGCGGGTGTCCGCCTGGTGTAAAACTTCTGGCGCTTCGCCTTCTTACCTGCGGCACTATATAAATAGACGAGTAGGTGTGAAGTTACCACAGCATTTACTGCTATTTGCACTGTTTTGCTGCCAAAATTTTTAACTGTCGCCGAAGCTTGTTTGTCAGAATTAAACGAAGCTCCATCTTGAAGCCTGCTTCGGAGAAAAAAGTATTAAAGTTTCACAAGTTCATAGTTAAATGGCCAGAGTCCGTTCTACCGCTAGGGTTGAACGTGAGGGGGACGAAACTGAAGCTTCGGAGACTGTCCCTATCTCCGAAGCCATGCAACGATCCGGGCTAGTGACTTCGGAAAAGGCTCCTATTGATGATGTAGAACAAACAATCGCTGAAGCAGAAGGAGAAGATGCTGAGGAAACTGACCCCGAAGATGATTATCACCTTGCTACGCCAAGCAAACCCAGCCATTTGGACTTCGGGAAATCTACTGTTTCGAAGGCTGATTTGTCCAAGATGGTAAAGTCAGGCTATTTTACTGAAAATCAAAAGAAGCTATTACGCTTCGGGGGAGAAGAGACTACCCCAAAGCCGGAAAAAGATGAAATTGTTATTTTTAAGAGCTTCCTAAAGGCTGGATTAAGATTCCCCCTTCATGGGATTATTGCAGAGATATTAAAGAATTTTGGAATCTATTTTCACCAGCTGACCCCCAACGCTATCGTTAGGCTCAATGTTTATATCTGGGCACTCCGAAGCCAGGCAGTGGAACCGTTTGCGGACAGCTTTTGCCGGGTTCACGAATTGCACTATCAGACAAAGGCTAGAAAAGATGGATTACATGAGAATTTTGGTTGCTATAATTTTGCTTATCGGAAAACTACGAAGTATCCTGTGATCAGCTACCGAAGCAAATGGGCAGCAGGGTGGAAATCGGAATGGTTCTACGTCAAGGTTGATGACGATAAGGAAAAGCTTGTGCAGAGTCCACTTGAACTGACCTTCGGAGAAACCCGCCCCCAGTGCCACATGTTACCAGAGGGTCCGACTCAAAAAGCAATGTATGAATTCAAAATAATTGCAGAGAATATCAGTACAAGGGACCTGGTCCAGGAATTCTTGGCTTTCAAGGTTTTCCCTAGTGTAAAAGAGTGGGAAATGCCGAAGCTGGAGGGAGAGAAGAAAAAAGGTGAACTTGTACGCTTGCCTTACTACTTCAAATTTAAGAAATACTTTAAAACTCCTTGCCAAGAGTGGCTGGATACGATTGAAGTGATGTGCAACGAGATACTTGGTAATTATTCCAAAAAAGAAGATCAATTGATGACCGCAGCCTTCGGCACCCGTCCAAAACGAAGACTGAATCGGGTGTTGGACGCCTTGGGTTTCGAATACCCAGATTACGAAAATCTGAACAAAGGTGCCGGAGGCCAAAAAAGGAAACGGGGAACTGAAGCCCTAGATGAAGGTGAGAAAGAGCCAATAAAGAAGAAAATACCGAAGAAAAGGAAAACTTTTTCTCCGAAGCAACAAATATCCGAAGCAGAAGAAACTCCCGCATCACCTTCTGCTGCTGTTGTTGAGGAAATTCTGAAGGTAATGACTGAATCCTTACCTGCGAAGCTAAGTCCACTGGATCCTCAACTGACAAAGTTTTTTCAGAAGGACAAGGAGCTCGAGAAATCGAGGAAAACCATCAAGGCAAAGAAACAAAGAATCATTACCGTAACAGAGGTAATTGACAAAACACCGCCAAGAGCTTCGGCCCAAAAAGCACGAGCAGCTGCAGAGGGGGTAGATATTGAAATTGCACCTTCGGAGGCCGCGACCGCCGAAGTTGCCTCAGCTGAAGATTTGAATTTAGAGAGCACAATTGAACATATTGACCAAATGCTGCTAGACATGGCTGCAGAAGAAGCTGCCACTGTTGCCGAAGAGACTGTGACCGTAGCGTCAAAGAAAGGAAAAGAAATTGCTGACGAAGCTTCAAAAAACGAAGCCTTCGCGTTCCAAAACTTAGTTGGAGAACATCTAACAAAAGCTGAAATAGAAGAGCTTAAAGAGTATGCCCAATCCTGTGGATACAAACCTGGGGCACTCCTCTTCGGAGGCGTTGATGATGAGAAATTAGAGTGTATTCGGGACCAAACAGGGGCCAAAGTTATTAGTACTCTGTCCAAGAGTATTGGATTCCCGAAGCTAGAAGCAGATATCAGCCGCTACCGACGACAACATGTCGTTGGTAGTTTGTTTTATTCCAACTTCAAGGTAAATGACGTCTCTTAACCTTTATTGCTTCTAATAAAAACATGTCTGACGAAGGTTGTGTTTGTGTAGAGTATGTTATTGAGCAAAGCCTTGCAAATGCAGCAAGATCTTGAAGATAAAAAGCATGAAATTATAATCGGAAATCTGGAAAACAAAATAAAGGAGCAATCAGATGCTTTTGAGAAAAAGAACTTTGAGCTCCAGGCAGCCGAAGGCTTACTGGCGGAAGCTGAAGCAAAAATATCAGAACTAAACTCGAAGCTTCTCCGCCAGTCTGAGCAGTTCGAACGAGAAAAACAAGATCTCAATGAAAAACTTGAAGCCGAAGCTCAGCAGAATTCGGATTTGAGAAAACTACTGACAAATCTTCAAGAAAAATGCCTGGAATTTAGCAACAAGTGCATTCAACGATTAAGAAAGATTTTTTACTCGGTTGGAGCTAGCAGCGAAAAATTTACCCCCTCAGCTGAAGATCTACCAAAAACCTTCGAACACATTGAGGGGGAGATTGACGAGCTCGACGAAGTCATAGCTGGGCATGGTGACTTCTGTGCCTGGGTGGCTTCTCGAGGGACTGCTGCAGCCTTCATGAAGGCTGGCTGTGATCATGGGAAAATTGTCAATAGGCCAAATTTTACTTTGTCACCATCAATCCTGGATGACATCCCTGATCTCGCCCGAAGCATCTCTAATCGATTTGTAAAAATGATATGGACAAAAGGTGGTCGAGAGAAAGCTGGAGACGAAGCTCGTAGCCACCTTGATCCAGTAAGAAATCATACCTTGTGCTTACCTTTTCCTATAAACTTGATTCTGACTTCCAATGACCTTATTCATGTAGGATGACGAAGCCGAAGTTGATGATCAAAAATAACGCCGAAGCCGAAGCTCCTTGGAGATTTAGATAGTAGACTGCAGACAGTACTTGAAAAACTTTTGAGATAACTTTTGTAAATGTAAACAAAACCTCCATGTATACTGTTCATACCTTGTAATATATCCTTAACCTTTCACTGATTTATGAGAAATGCTTTGATGTGGACGAAATTTCCTTTTTTGAGCCGAAGGCGAAAAAAACACCTTCCCTTCTTTTCGTACGCAACGAAGCATAGAAAACAACATTTTCCTTTTTTCCGAAGCTCTCCTTCATAAAAACAACAGTTTCCCCTCTTTTTTGTGCACGAAGCTCTTTTTTCCTTTCTTTTTTCTCTTCTTGCCGAAGCAATCATTTTATGCGATGAAGATGATTATCCTACATATGCCTAGATGAATGTTTATGAATGCAAATGCTATGATGTAATGTGTTGTACAAATGAATGGCCAAACACGTATCCGAAGCTATATTCATAGCCATTATTTTCTTAAAAACAATCACACCTTGGCTCTGCATTCCCTTAGGAACGACTTTGGAGCTTCTTCGCCTTTACTTTTGGCGGAATCAGCGTTGACTTTTCGCTGTAAGCTCTGCATTCCCTTAGGAACGACTTTGGAGCTTCTTCGCCTTTTACTTAGGCGGTATAAGCTCTGCATTCCCTTAGGAACGACTTTGGAGCTTCTTCGCCTTTTACTTAGGCGGTATAAGCTCTGCATTCCCTTAGGAACGTCTTTGGAGCTTCTTCGTTTTTACTTTTCGGCACTCGATGGTGCGCTCTCAGCTTTTACATTTACATTCTTTGGGGGATTTTGCTCTTATAAGACTAAAAAAGGAAATTACATATGCTGGCCCCATTAAAAACCTTTCTCCCCCTTTGGAAAGGAAAAGGGTGCCATGAAAGAAAAAATAAAAATGTGAAAAATTACATCGAATTATACATAATATCGCCGAAGCTCATCCGCATTCCAAGACCTAGGAATGTCATTGTCGTCCATATCTTTCAATCTGTATGAACCAGGCCTTGACGAAGATGCTACTAAGAAAGGCCCGTCCCATTTCAACTGCAATTTGCCCACTGTTTCCGGGTTGGCCACCCTCCGAAGTACCAAGTGCCCTGGCTCAATATTTTTTAGCCGAACCTTTCTATCCCGCCATTTGACTGTTTCAGCTTGATATTTATTAATATTCTCCACGGCTTGCAGTCTGATCCCTTCTAAAGCATCTTTTTCTATAGAGTAAGCAGCTTCGGAATCTGATTCTGCCGAAGCTACTATCCTTATTGATCCGGCTTTAGCTTCCTCTGGAGTTATTGCTTCGTCACCGAATAATAATTTAAATGGAGTGAAGCCTGTAGACCTTGATGTTGTCGTGTTGTGGCTCCACACCACTTTGGTTAGCTGATCTGGCCATTTTCCTCTAGGTTGATTGAAGATTAGCTTCATTATTCCTGTCATTATAATGCCGTTGGCTCTTTCAACGAGTCCATTTGACTCCGGGTGCCTGACTGATGCAAAATGGATCTTCGTACCAATTTGATCACAGAAATCCCTGAAAGCTTCGGAGTCAAACTATGTTCCATTGTCCACAGTGATAGCCTTTGGCACCCCGAAACGACAAACAATATTCTGCCAGAAAAACTTTTGGACGGTAGCCGAAGTTATTGTGGCTAAAGGCTTCGCCTCAATCCATTTAGAAAAATATTCCACCGCTACCACAACATATCTCAAGTTCCCTTGGGCCGGTGGTAACGGGCCTAACAAGTCAAGGCCCCACCTTTGCAATGGCCAAGTGGGTTGTATGAGCTGTGTCAAGGACGAAGGTTGTTTTTGATCTCTTGCACATTTCTGACAACCTTCGCACTTTTGAACCAATTCTGCTGCATCCGAAGCTGCCTTCGGCCAATAAAATCCTTGACGGAAAATTTTTCCAAGTAACGGCCTAGATCCGATGTGAGATCCACACAGGCCTGCATGTATTTCTTTCATTAACTCTATACCTTCGGTTCTGGATAAGCATTTGAGCAACGGAGCACACACTCCATGTTTGTACAACTCCCCTTCTATCATGACATATGGACGAGCTCTTGCCTCTATTCTCTTGTTATAAGCTTCGTCATCTGAAAGAAATTTACCCTGAAGGTAAGAGATGATCTCAGTTCTCCAATCTTCACTAAAAACAGGAGATATGTTAAGAACTGCTCTTTCAAGGAGTTCCACCGAAGGTGCTTTTATTGTTTCAAAGAACACATCCGAAGGTAAAGGCAGCCCCTGTGCTGCTGACTTAGCTAGCAGATCAGCATGCTCATTTTGTCCTCGAGGGATATTCTTGACAGAAAACCCTTCGAAGGAAGCTTCGACTCTTCGAACCATATCCAGATATTTTTCAAGCTTCGGATCCTTAGCCTTACAACTTTTGTCAATATGACCCGAAACAACCTGGGAATCAGTTTTAAGTATGGCCCTTCTGATTCCCATTGCTTTTAACTTCCGAAGACCTAAAATCAATGCTTCGTACTCAGCAATGTTATTTGTGCAATTAAAATCAAGTTTTGCCGCATAACAGGTTTTGACTTTGGAAGGTGAAACCAACACAGCAGCCGCTCCTGCTCCGAAGGTTCCCCAAGATCCATCACAAAACACTATCCAGGCTTCGTTGTCTTTATTTGCTTCCTCCTCCTGAGCCCCTGGTGTCCAATCAGCAATAAAGTCTGCCAGTGCCTGCGACTGAATCGAAGATCTATGAACATATTCAATACAAAATTCATTGAGCTCTGCAGCCCATTTTCCAATCCTTCCAGTAGCTTCTCTGTTCCTGATAATATCCTTCAGAGGTTGTGATGAAGGAACAATTATGTTGTAAGCTTGGAAATAGTGCCGAAGCTTCCTGGAGGCCATCAAGACAGCATACAGTATCTTCTCCAACTCTGTATAATTTTTCTTTGATAAACTAAGGACCTCGGAAACAAAATATATTGGGGCCTGCCTTTTGACTTGACCATCAAGCTTCTCCTGAACAAGCGCTGCACTTACCGCTGAGTGCGAAGCTGCCACATATAACAATAAAGGAGCCCCTGGCATTGGTGGAGTCAATGTTGTTAGATCTATCAAATACTGTTTCAGTTCTTCGAAAGCCTTCTGCTGGATTGGTCCCCATTGAAAGACTTCGGCCGACTTCAGCACTTCGAAGAATGGTAAATTTCTCTCTGCCGATCTGGATATGAATCTATTGAGAGATGCCAACCTTCCTGTCAATCTTTGAGCCCCCTTCTTTGTAGTTGGTGGCTCCATCCGAAGTATAGCTTCAATTTTACTTGGATTGGCTTCAATTCCCTTTGTTGAAACCAAGCATCCAAGAAATTTTCCCTTCTTCACTCCGAAGACACATTTTTCTGGATTTAACTTTAAGCCAGCTTGCCTGAAACTGGCGAAGGTCTCCTGCAGATCAGCAATATGATTCTCCTGCTTCGTGCTTTTGACAATGATGTCATCAACATAAGTTAACACATTTCTGCCTATTTGAGATTGAAGAACCTTCGCAGTCATTCGGCTGAAACTTCCTCCAGCGTTTTTGAGCCCCTCAGGCATCCGAAGATAGCAATATGTGCCACTTGGAGTGATGAAGCTAGTCTTCGGCTCATCTTCCTTCTTCATCCAAATTTGGTGATAGCCTGAATAGCAGTCTAACAGACTCATGAGCTCTGACGAAGCTGCTGCATCAACTAAAGAGTCTATCCTTGGTAGTGGGAATTCATCCTTCGGACAAGCCTTGTTAAGATCTGTAAAATCGATGCACATTCGCCACTTGCCATTGGCCTTTTTTACCATAACAGTGTTAGCCAGCCATTCTGGGTACTTTACTTCTCTAATAACTCCTGCACTGAGGAGTCTTTTGACTTCGTTGCGAGCACCTTCGGCCTTATCATCTGACATTTTCCGAAGCCTTTGCTTTCTGGGTCTGAAGGATGGATCGACATTGAGCGAGTGCTCAATAACATCCCTATTAACTCCGCATAGATCATTGGCTGACCATGCAAAAACATCTTTGTTATTGAACAAAAACCTTATCAAGGTTTTTTCCTGCTCTTCGGATAGTTGAGAGCCTAACAGCACCTTCTGCTCTGCTATGTCCTCACATAAGAGCATAGGCTTCGGCTGATCTGCTGAAGCTGCTTTCTCCCTTCTGAATTTGTACTGTTCGCAAGCTTCGGCTCCATCTATATTATGGATTGCTTTTGAGTCAGTCCAATTACCTTCGGCCCTTCTTGCGGCTTCCTGACTTCCATGGATAGCAATGGGTCCCTGATCCGAAGGTATCTTCATGCAAAGATAAGCAGGATGAAGGATTGCTTCGAAGGCATTAAGAGTACCACGACCAATAATTGCATTGTAAGGATATTCCATGTCAACAATGTCAAACACAACTTGCTCAGTTCTAGTGTTGTTGATGAATCCGAAGGTCACTGACATGGTGATCTTGCCCAGTGCTACAATCTGTCTTCCTCCGAAGCCACAGAGAGGATGTGTAGCATCATGAATCTTATCTTCTGGCTCTTGCATTTGTCTGAAGGCTTTAGCAAATATGATGTCAGCTGCACTGCCTGTGTCAACCAAGACATTGTGGACCAGAAATCCTTTGATAACACAAGAGATAACCATGGCATCGTTGTGTGGGTAATCTTTGAGCTGAAGGTCCTCTTGGGAGAAGGTAATAGGAATGTGAGACCATCTTGTCTTGATGAAGGGTCCTTGCACCCCAACATGCTGTACCCTTCTCTGTGCTTCCTTCTTCTGTTTCTTGTTAGCTGGCTCTGAGGACGAGCCACCTGTGATCGGTAGCACCAGCTTCGGGTCCGAAGCAGCTCCAGCTTGGTCGTTGAACGAAGCCATCAGCTCAAAAAGTGGAAGTGAGTTCACCGGAGGTGGGCGCCAATGTTGGGGACTTGTTCTCAAATGCTATGAGTTAAGAACAAGGCAACACAGAGAATGTTAAACGATAAAGTCCTTCGTCCTTTGAAGCATTATTTCCCTTAGGATATAACGATCTTCGGACGAAGGTCATGAAGGACGAACCTTCATCATCACAGTATATATTAATGAAAGACGAAGCATATGAAACATAAAAAGATAGCATGAATAATCATATAACATTATTCATTTAACTTTATTATATCATCATAGAGAAATAGAAACAATATCGAATTATAAATGTACCTTCGGCTTGGAAGGAGATGAAAATACAAGTGTGACGCAAAAGCAAATGCCAAATCAGCGTGAACAGTACGGGGGTACTGTTCACCTATTTATAGGCACGGGGTACAACCCATACAAAATTACATACATGCCCTTTACATTTGGTGATAATTCTATAGCACTCTATCGAGGTCTAAATGGCCTTTTCATCTTTAAGTCGGTTCCCTTTTCTGCGAACATGCCGAAGCTTTCCTGCTTCACAGCTTCGGCGCTGTGTCAACCTTTGTATCTTTTGAGCTTCTCCCTTTCTGATACAAGTCCGAAGATACCTGCTCACACATTATAAAGCCGCTTCTCCCTTGAAGACCTTCGGCGACGAAGCATAGACCCAACAATTTTGCAAAAGAAGAGGCCGGTCTAGATGCATGCTTAATAGCTAAGACTAGCATGGGCTGGCTGTGGCATCGCCGCTTAGCACATGTGGGGATGAAGAACCTTCACAAGCTTCTAAAGGGAGAACACGTGATAGGTTTGACTAACGTGCATTTCGAAAAAGATAGACCTTGTGCAGCTTGTCAAGCAGGTAAACAAGTGGGAGGAGCGCATCACAGCAAGAATGTGATGACCACTTCAAGACCTCTGGAGCTGCTGCATATGGACCTCTTCGGACCCGTCGCCTATCTAAGCATAGGAGGGAGTAAGTATGGTCTAGTTATTGTTGATGACTTTTCCCGCTTCACTTGGGTGTTCTTTTTGCAGGATAAGTCTGAAACCCAAGGGACCCTCAAGCGCTTCCTCAGGAGAGCTCAAAATGAGTTTGAGCTCAAAGTGAAGAAGATAAGGAGCGACAACGGATCCGAGTTCAAGAACCTTCAAGTGGAGGAGTTCCTTGAAGAGGAAGGAATCAAGCACGAGTTCTCCGCTCCCTACACACCACAGCAAAATGGTGTGGTAGAGAGGAAGAACAGGACGCTCATCGATATGGCGAGGACGATGCTAGGAGAGTTCAAGACCCCCGAGTGCTTTTGGACGGAAGCCGTTAACACTGCTTGCCACGCCATCAACAGGGTCTACCTTCATCGCCTCCTCAAGAAGACGTCGTATGAGCTACTAACCGGTAACAAACCCAATGTATCGTACTTTCGTGTATTTGGGAGTAAATGCTACATTCTAGTGAAGAAGGGTAGAAATTCTAAGTTTGCTCCCAAAGCTGTAGAAGGGTTTTTATTAGGTTATGACTCAAATACAAAGGCGTATAGAGTCTTCAACAAATCATCGGGTTTGGTTGAAGTCTCTAGCGACGTTGTATTTGATGAGACTAATGGCTCTCCAAGAGAGCAAGTTGTTGATTGTGATGATGTAGATGAAGATGTTCCGACGGCCGCTATACGCACCATGGCGATTGGAGAAGTACGGCCACAGGAACGAGATGAACGAGATCAACCTTCTTCCTCAACTATGGTGCAACTCCCAACCGAAGATGACGAACAGGTACCTCAAGTGGAGGCGCTTGATCAAGGGGGAGCACAAGGTGATCAAGTGATGGAGGAAGAAGCGCTACCGGCACCTCCAACCCAAGTTCGAGCGATGATTCAAAGGGATCATCCTGTCGATCAAATTCTGGGTGACATTAGCAAGGGAGTAACTACTCGATCTCGACTAGTTAATTTTTGTGAGCATTACTCCTTTGTCTCTTCTATTGAGCCTTTCAGGGTAGAGGAGGCCTTGCTAGATCCGGATTGGGTTTTGGCCATGCAAGAGGAACTCAACAACTTCAAGCGCAATGAAGTTTGGACACTGGTGCCTCGTCCGAAGCAAAATGTTGTGGGAACCAAGTGGGTGTTCCGCAACAAACAGGACGAGCACGGGGTGGTGACGAGGAACAAGGCTCGACTTGTGGCAAAAGGTTATGCCCAAGTCGCAGGTTTGGACTTTGAGGAGACTTTTGCTCCTGTGGCTAGGCTAGAGTCCATTCGTATTTTGCTAGCATATGCCGCTCACCATTCTTTCAGGTTGTACCAAATGGATGTGAAGAGCGCTTTCCTCAATGGGCCAATCAAGGAGGAGGTGTACGTAGAGCAACCCCCTGGCTTTGAGGATGAACGGTACCCCGACCATGTGTGTAAGCTCTCTAAGGCGCTCTATGGACTTAAGCAAGCCCCAAGAGCATGGTATGAATGCCTTAGAGATTTCTTAATTGTTAATGCTTTCAAGGTTGGGAAAGCCGATCCAACTCTTTTTACAAAGACATGTGATGGTGATTTGTTTGTGTGCCAAATTTATGTCGACGACATAATATTTGGTTCAACTAACCAAAAGTCTTGTGAAGAGTTTAGCAGGGTGATGACGCAGAAATTCGAGATGACGATGATGGGCGAGTTGAACTACTTCCTTGGGTTCCAAGTGAAGCAACTCAAGGACGGCACCTTCATCTCCCAAACGAAGTACACGCAAGATCTACTAAAGCGGTTTGGGATGAAGGACGCCAAGCCCGCAAAGACGCCGATGGGAACCGACGGACACACCGACCTCAACAAAGGAGGTAAGTCCGTTGATCAAAAAGCATACCGGTCAATGATAGGTTCTTTGCTTTATTTATGTGCTAGTAGACCGGACATTATGCTTAGCGTATGCATGTGTGCTAGATTTCAATCCGATCCTAAGGAATGTCACTTAGTGGCGGTGAAGCGAATTCTTAGATATTTGGTTGCTACGCCTTGCTTCGGGCTCTGGTATCCAAAGGGGTCTACCTTTGACTTAGTTGGATACTCAGATTCCGACTATGCTGGATGTAAGGTCGATAGGAAGAGCACATCGGGGACGTGCCAATTCTTAGGAAGGTCCCTGGTGTCGTGGAACTCTAAGAAACAAACTTCCGTTGCCCTATCCACCGCTGAGGCCGAGTATGTTGCCGCAGGACAGTGTTGCGCGCAACTACTTTGGATGAGGCAAACCCTCAGGGACTTTGGCTACAATCTGAGCAAAGTCCCACTCCTATGTGACAATGAGAGTGCTATCTGCATGGCGGAGAATCCTGTTGAGCACAGCCGCACAAAGCACATAGACATCCGGCATCACTTTTTGAGAGACCACCAGCAAAAGGGAGATATCGAAGTGTTTCATGTTAGCACCGAGAACCAGCTAGCCGATATCTTTACCAAGCCTCTAGATGAGAAGACCTTTTGCAGGCTGCGTAGTGAGCTAAATGTCTTAGATTCGCGGAACTTGGATTGAATTGTAGCATACATGTGTTTATGCCCTTGATCATGTTCATTCTGCATTTTGTTGCTTATTGTGGTGCTCAAGTTGTACAAACACTCCCTGGACCTCACAAGTCCGTTGCAAAGTTATGCACATGTTTAGGGGGAGATGTGTTACAACTTGACCCTTTGAGACTAACCATGTGCTTGAGTTTGGTAATTTAGTCTCGAAGGAGGATTGAAAGGGAAAAGGTGGACTTGGACCATGAAAGACTTCCACTGCACTCCGATGAGAGGGTAACTAATTCCAAGTTCATCTCATGAAATCTTATTGCCATTTGCTCTTAATTGAAGACTTTGGTGAGGCAATGGGGTTAAAAGGCCAAGATTGATCCCGTTTTGGTGCTTGATGCCAAAGGGGGAGAAAATAAAGGCCAAAGCGATTAAATGGATCAGCTACCACTTGAGAGATTTTGAAAATAGTAGAATAGAGTTTTTGTGTTGTTAAACTCTTTTATTGTCTCTCTTGTCAAGATTTTGAAAATAGTAGAATAGAGTTTTTGTGTTGTTAAACTCTTTTATTGTCTCTCTTGTCAAAAGTTGGCTTCTTGTGGGGAGAAGTATTGATTATGGGAAATAGGGGGAGTTTTTGAAATCTTTGATCAATCTCTTTTGGAATGACTCTCTTTATGCTTCAACATGTGTGTTTGACTTAGAGATAGAAATTTGAGTTTGGTTTGAAAAAAACAAACCAAGTGGTGGCAAAGGATGATCCATATATGCCAAAATTGAATAAAACTCAAAGTTAGTTTTTATTTGAAGTAGTTTTGCACTTGTTCCACTTGCTTTATGTTGTGTTCGCATAAATCACCAAAAAGGGGGAGATTGAAAGGGAAATGTGCCTTTTGGGCCATTTCTAAGTATTTTGGTGATTGAGTGCAAACACAAGTGCTTAAATGTGAAAATATGCCCATGGATGAACAAAGTGCAAATCACAAGTTAAGGTATGTTTCTAAGCCTTAGTACATTGGTTTGTGTACTAATATTCTTGTCTAAGTGTTAGAAACAGGAAGAAGAAAAGAAGTGGAGAGTGGCTGTGTGCAGCCAAAGGCTGCTTCGGGCTGGGGCACCGGACTGTCCGGTGTGCACCGGACAGTGTCCGGTGCGCCAGACCAGCGCGGAGCAAACCAGCCGCTCTCGGGTTTTTCTCCGGCGACTTCGGCTAAAATTCACCGGACTGTCCGGTGTGCACCGGACTGTCCGGTGAGCCAACGGTCGGCCGGGCCAACGGTCGGCCGCACGATCGCCGCACGACACGTGGCCGAGCCAACGGTCGGAAGGAAGCACCGGACTGTCCGGTGTGCACCGGACTGTCCGGTGCGCCAGATCTGCAGTGGTCGGCAACGGTCGGCTGCGCCTGTTAAGGAAAGAAATCGGGCACCGGACAGTGTCCGGTGTGCACCGGACTGTCCGGTGCGCCCGACGACAGAAGGCAAGGATGGCCTTCCAGAATTGTTCTCAACGGCTCCTAGCTGCCTTGGGGCTATAAAAGGGACCCCTAGGCGCATGGAGAAGACAACCAAGCATTCCTTGAGCACTCTTGATCACTCACACATCAATCTCGCGCACTTGTTCGACATTCTAGTGATTTGAGCTCCGTTCTAGTGTGCTAGTCTTTTGAGCTCAAGTCTGGGTCTTGTGTGTGCGTATTCGCTGTGATCTTTGTGTCGTGTGTGAGTTGCTAATCCCTCCCTTGCTCTGTGATTCTCTGTGAACATCTTTTGTAAGGGCGAGAGGCTCCAAGTTGTGGAGATTCCTCGCAAACGGGATTGAGAAAAGAAAAGCAAGAACACCGTGGTATTCAAGTTGATCATTGGATCACTTGAGAGGAGTTGAGTGCAACTCTCGTCCGCTGGGACGCCACAACGTGGAGTAGGCAAGTTTTGTACTTGGCCGAACCACGGGATAACCACTGTGTCATCTCTGTGATTGGATTCTTGTGCTCATTGTGTTTTGACTCCTCTCTAGCCACTTGGCATAAACTGTGCTAACGCCTAATCAAGTTTTTTGTGGCTATAAGTTTAAGTTTTTACAGGATCACCTATTCACCCCCCCCCCTCTAGGTGCTCTCAGTATCTCGAATAGATTTGTAAAAATGATATGGACAAAAGGTGGGCGAGAAAAGGCTGGAGACGAAGCTCGTAGCCATCTTGAACCAGTAAGAAACCATACCTTGTGCTTACCTTTTCCTGTAAGCTTGATCTTGACTTACAACGACCTTAATCATATAGGATGACGAAGCCGAAGCCGATGATCAAAAATGACGCCGAAGCCGAAGCTCCTTGGAGATTAGATAATAGACTGTAGACAGTACTTGAGAAACTTTTGAGATAACTTTTGTAACTGTAACTAAAACTTTTGAGATAACCTCTGTTCATACCTTGTTATATATCCTTATCCTTCCATTGATGTATGAGAAATGCTTTGATGTGGACGAAATTTTCTTTTGAGCCGAAGGCGAAAAAACACCTTCCCTTCTTTTCGTACGCAGCAAAGCATAGAAAACAACATTTTTCCTTTTTTCCGAAGCTCTCCTTTTTGTACACGAAGCTCTTTTTTCCCCTTCTTTTTCCTCTTTTTGCCGAAGCAACCATTTATGCCATGAAGATGATTATCCTACATATGCCTAGATGAAAGTTTATGAATGCAAATGCTATGATGTAATGCGATGTGCAAATGAATGGCCAAACACGTATCCGAAGCCATATTCATAACCATTATTTTCTTAAAAACAATCACACCTCAGCTCTGCATTCCCTTAGGAACGACTTTGGAGCTTCTTCGCCTTTACTTTTGGCGGAATCAGCGTTGACTTTTCGCTGTAAGCTCTGCATTCCCTTAGGAACGACTTTGGAGCTTCTTCGCCTTTACTTTTGGCGGAATCAGCGTTGACTTTTCGCTGTAAGCTCTGCATTCCCTTAGGAACGACTTTGGAGCTTCTTCGCCTTTACTTTTTGGCACTCGATGGTGCGTTCTCAGCTTTTACATTTACATTCCTTAGGGGATTTTGCTCTTATAGAACTAAAAAAGGAAATTACATGTGCTGGCCCCATTAAAAACCTTTCTCCCCCTTCGGAAAGGAAAAGGGTGCCATGAAAGAAAAATATGAAAAATTACATCGAGTTATACATAATATCGCCGAAGCTCATCCGCATTCCAAGACCTAGGAACGTCGTTGCCGTCCATATCCTTCAGTCTGTATGAACCGGGTCTTGTCGAAGATGCTACTAAGAAAGGTCCATCCCATTTTAACTGCAACTTGCCCACTGTTTCTGGATTGGCCACTCTCCGAAGCACCAAGTGTCCTGGCTCAATATTCTTTAACCGAACCTTTCTATCTCGCCATTTAATTGTTTCGGCTTGATATTTATTAATGTTCTCCACGGCTTGCAGCCTGATCCCTTCTAAAGCATCTTTTTCCACAGAATAAGCAGCTTCGGAACCTGATTCTGCCGAAGCTATTACCCTTATTGATCCGGTTTTAGCTTCCTCCGGAGTTATTGCTTCGTCACCGAATAATAACTTGAATGGAGTAAAGCCTGTAGACCTTGATATTGTTGTATTGTGGCTCCACACCACTTTGGTTAACTGATCTGGCCATTTTCCCCTGGGTTGATTGAAGATTAACTTCATTATTCCTGTCATTATGATGCCATTGGCTCTTTCAACGAGTCCATTTGACTCCGGATGTCTGACTGATGCAAAATGGATCTTCGTACTAATTTGATCACAGAAATCCCTAAAAGCTTCGGAGTCAAACTGTGTTCCATTATCCACAGTAATAGCCTTTGGTACCCCGAACCGACAAACAATATTTTGCCAGAAAAACTTTTGGACGGTGGCCGAAGTTATTGTGGCTAAAGGCTTTGCCTCAATCCATTTAGAAAAATACTCCACCGCCACTACAACATATCTTAGGTTCCCTTGGGCCGGTGGTAACGGACCTAACAAATCAAGGCCCCACCTTTGCAATGGCCAAACGGGTTGTATGAGCTGTGTTAAGGACGAAGGTTGTTTTTGATCTCGTGCACATCTCTGACAACCTTCGCACTTTTGAACTAATTCCGCTGCATCCGAAGCTGCCTTCGGCCAATAAAATCCTTGGCGGAAAATTTTTCCAAGTAACGGCCTAGACCCAATGTGAGATCCACACAGGCCTGCATGTATCTCTTTCATCAACTCTATACCTTCGGTTCTGGATAAACACTTGAGTAGCGGAGCACAAACTCCATGCTTGTACAACTCCCCTTCTATCATGACATATGGACGAGCTCTTGCCTCTATCCTCCTGTTATAAGCTTCGTCATCTGAAAGGAATTTTCCCTGAAGATAAGAGATGATCTCAGTTCTCCAATCTTCGCTGTACACAGGAGATATACTGAGGACTGCCCTTTCAAGAAGTTCCACCGAAGGTGCTTTTATTGTTTCGAAGAATACATCCGAAGGTAAAGGCAGCCCCTGTGCTGCTGACTTAGCTAACAAATCAGCATGCTCATTTTGTCCTCGAGGGATATTTTTGACAGAAAATCCTTCGGAGGAAGCTTCAACTCTTCGAACCATATCCAGATATTTTTCAAGCTTCGGATCCTTAGCCTTGCAACTCTTGTCAATATGACCCGAAACAACCTGGGAATCAGTTTTGAGTATAGCCCTTCTGATTCCCATTGCTTTTAGCTTCCGAAGACCTAGAAGCAAGGCTTCGTACTCGGCAATGTTATTTGTGCAACTAAAATCAAGCTTTGCCGCATAACAAGTTTTGACCTTGGAAGGTGAAACCAACACAGCAGCCGCTCCTGCTCCGAAGGTTCCCCAAGATCCATCACAAAACACTATCCATGCTTCGGCGTCTTTATTTGCTTCTTCCTCCTGAGCCCCTGGCGTCCAGTCAGCAATGAAGTCTGCTAACGCCTGGGACTGAATCGAAGATCTATGAACATATTCAATACAAAATTCATTGAGCTCTGCAGCCCATTTTCCAATCCTTCCAGTAGCTTCTCGGTTCCTCATAATATCCTTCAGAGGTTGTGAAGAAGGAACGATTATGTTGTAAGCTTGAAAATAATGCCGAAGCTTTCTGGATGCCATCAAAACAGCATATAACACCTTCTCTAATTCTGTGTAGTTTTTCTTTGATATACTGAGAACTTCAGATACAAAATATACTGGGACCTGTTTCCTGGCTTGGCCATCAAGCTTCTCCTGGACAAGTGCTGCACTTACCGCTGAGTGCGAAGCTGCCACATATAATAATAAAGGAACCCCTGGCACAGGTGGAGTTAATGCTGTTAGATCTATTAAATACTGCTTCAGGTCTTCGAAGGCCTTCTGCTGGATTGGTCCCCATTGAAAGACTTCGGCTGACTTCAGCACTTCGAAGAATGGTAAGTTTCTCTCTGCTGATCTGGATATGAATCTATTGAGAGATGCCAACCTTCCTGTCAATCTTTGAGCCCCCTTTTTTGTAGTTGGTGGCTCCATCCGAAGTATAGCTTCAATCTTACTTGGATTGGCTTCAATTCCCTTTGTTGAAACCAAGCATCCTAGAAATTTCCCCTTCTTTACTCCGAAGACGCATTTTTCTGGATTCAACTTTAAACCAGCTTGTCTGAAACTGGCGAAGGTCTCCTGCAAGTCAGCAATATGATTCTCCTGCTTCGTGCTTTTGACAATGATGTCATCAACATAAGTTAGCACATTTCTGCCTATCTGAGACTGGAGAACTTTCGCGGTCATTCTGCTGAAACTTCCTCCAGCGTTTTTGAGCCCCTCAGGCATCCGAAGATAACAATATGTGCCACTTGGAGTTATGAAGCTAGTCTTTGGCTCATCTTCCTTCTTCATCCAAATTTGATGATAGCCTGAATAACAGTCTAACAGACTCATGAGCTCTGAAGAAGCTGCTGCATCAACTAAAGAGTCTATCCTTGGCAATGGGAATTCATCCTTCGGACAAGCCTTGTTAAGATCTGTAAAATCAATACACATTCGCCACTTGCCATTAGCCTTTTTTACCATAACGGTATTAGCTAGCCATTCTGGGTACTTTACTTCTCTGATGACTCCTGCACTGAGGAGTCTTTTGACTTCGTTACGAGCACCTTCGACCTTATCATCTGACATTTTCCGAAGCCTCTGTTTTCTGGCTCTGAAGGATGGATCAACATTAAGCGAATGTTCAATAACATCCCTATTTACTCCGCAGAGATGTAATACCCAATTTTTTTTTGGAATATAAAAGAAAGGGATAAAATTTTGTGTGATGTATTTTCATTCATAAAGAATTATTAGGAGACATGGCTAAAATAAATTATACCTCAATAAAATGTGCATCATGCCGAAGTTCTTGTGATGTTGCCTTTGCACTTTAAATTATGAGACAAGTTTGAATAAGAATTTGGAAATAGAATTAAGAAGAGAAAAGATAAAGGATATAAAAATATAAATAATATATCTAAAATATCTCCAAGTTAGTACTTTTAACTGCACAAATATAATTTGTAATTATTGAGCCACAAGGTTAAATTTAAACTTGAATTCAAATCGAAAAATGGAAAAAGGAAAGAATATTATGTGCAACATGATTCTCTTAAATTGAGGAGGATTTACCACAGAGCAAAATTGAATTTTGAACTTTGAATTTCAAACTCAAAGAAAAAAAGAAAAACAGAAAATATAACATAAAAGAAAAAAAAGAAAAGAACCCCAGCTGGGCTCCCTCTCACGCTTTCGGCCCAACTTCATACAGCACACGCGTGGCCCATCTACCCTTCTCACGCGCGCAGTGACTTCGTGGTTGGTCCCTGGCGCCAGAAGCTTCTTCCTCGCGGACTCGGCTGGCCGAACCAGCCGCCGCGGATCCCGCGCGTGGGCCAAGTCCGCTGCTCACCTGTCAGCTGACTGGTGGGTCCGCTTCCGCTGGGGCATCTTCCACGGTGGGTTGTTACCATTGCGCCGAACTCCCCGAAAACTACTCTACGGGCCGACGTTGCCTTCGGTTCTTCCCCTGCCCTTTAAATGCTAGCGATTTTCCCTCGCCATCAAGCGTGCGAACCGAGCTACCAGCGAAGCAGTGGGGTGATGGGTCAAGCTCGCGGGTTGTGTCCGTGGCTTTGGCGGCGGCGTGATGCCTCGACGCGTGGGCAATTCATTGCCGGGCTGTTGGATCGCCATGGGACCGCCAACTACCGGGGTCGACACCGCCATCAACCGAATCATTGGTGAGTCTTAGGCCATCACGTTCACCTCGCCCCGTATTTTGCGAATCCATGGCTGGTCGGGGTAGGGAGCTCCGTGGCACCAGATCGGACTTCTTCGGTTGGATCGCCGCCGCGGGAGCACTGTTCCGCCATGCCCAGCCATCGGAGATAGAAGACGATGCGCCTACCGTCCAATTTAGATCATATGGAAGAGATTAGAAGATCGTGTAACTCTTTGTGTATGAAATCTTGGCCATAGATTTTGAATCCGGTGGCTAGGTTAAGTCAATAGCGTGGGACTTTCTCAACCGTAGATCTCGGATCCTGCGATCAACAGAGTGTACCGGTTCATGCATTGGTACATCTAATCTGAACTGTTGAAACCAGATCTGACGGCTCAAACAACCCCGTACCCTTTCACCCGAACCATTATTCACATAAGCCCCTGTCCTTTTGTCATATCAACCCGCGGTCCACAGTGGCTGTGCGCAGAGCCTAGTAATTCTTGCGCAGAGACCCTGCGGTTTCCAGTAATTGGCGCGCAGTCCAGAAGCATAGGAAAAATCTCTAAAATCATTCAGAAATTGATTTTTAATGTATAAATAAATACTAGAACTTGTGTAATTTGTAGAAAATTCATACTTAGTCCAAATTAATCCATTCCAATTTCTATAATTTGGTAATATTATTGTTTATCATCTAGTACCACTGTTTTCACATGATAGTCACATTAAAATTTATAACCTAATTAATTTTGTATCAAGCACAAATAGACTTCGGAAATTCATAACTCCTCCATTTTAATTCCAAATTGAACCGTTCCAGTTGTGTTAGCCCCGTATGAATATTTACTATGCAATGACAACATTTATTATACCATGTCTCATACTTTTATAATTAGATATTTATTTATCCTATGTTAATTGGATTAACCTCTGATCTTATGATTATAATTTGACTAGATGATCTTTGATCAAATAATGACTTAGATTGAAGTTGAAATAATTATTTATAGAATAACCTCTCATATGAATTATAATAACCAAATTATAATATAATGTGACAGTTAAATCACATAGACCTTTTATAAATCATAACTTCTTAACCGTCGCTCCGATTTTAGTGGTTCTCGATCCCACGATCTCGTAGCAACGCGTAGATTATTATTATTCAGTTTGTTCTCATGTTTGGTGTGATGTTAATTTTGTCTATACCATGTCTGTTTGTATTGCTACGACTAGCGCGAGGTTACGTGTCATCTGAAGAGCAAGTTGGTACCTGGAATATCAAGTCCCAGGCAAGTTGTGCCCTTGATCACTTCTTTTTACCCACTCATGTTCTAATTAATCATAATGATCTGCATAGGTTAATTTTGATGGGTCCTAATAGGATACCCTAGTTTGATTATCTTTATACCTTGTTACCACTGAACTTTTTGGGTAGTACTTGCTAGTGCTTTATGTGGTTTTGGGTATGAGGATACATTACTCATGATTATACTTTTGTTATCCGTTGTTATTTATCGTTCATGATAAGATCATTATGTTAATTGGAACATGGAGAACCACCCGGGAAAACAGTGCTACCACAAGGGTTTAATGGGACGCCCTTGGCTGATTAATTAGGAAAGCTAGTGGAGGACTACCTTACCCGAAAGGGGCAAGGGCAGTAGGGGAGTGGTCAGTGTAGGGAGGCCCTCGGGAGGATTTTGCTGCGATGGCGGTCCTGCAAGGGATTCCTGCATTGGAGCTTCCTATAAACTGTAGCGGGTAGTCTGAAGCTAGTGGAACTTTGTAAAGGCCTCGTAGTGGTACCCTGCCTCGCTTCCTTGGTAGAGGTGTATGGAGTCTGATCAACTCCGTGGCAAATGGGTAACACGACTTGTGGGTAAAGATGCGCAACCTCTGCAGAGTGTAAAACTGGTATACTAGCCGTGCTCACGGTCATGAGCGGCTCGGACACTCACATGATTAAATTATGGAACTTAAACTCAATTTGTCATATGCATTGCATCACAGGTGATGTTATTACTTTTGTTCTACTATTTAACTGGGTTTACTTATACTTAGTAATTGCTAATAAAATTTTGACCAACTTTAAAAGCAATGCTCAGCTTCAACCATCCTCTTTGGTAAGCCTTACACTTCACGTGAGCTCCCACCTTTGGCGAGTTCATGCACATTATTCCCCACAACTTGTTGAGCGATGAACGTATGTGAGCTCACTCTTGCTGTCTCACACCCCCCCCACAGGTCAAGAACAGGTACCACAGGATGAGGCGCGTGGAGGATGTTGTGATGAGTTCGTGAGTGGTCTAGGCCGTCGTCTCCCAGTCAACTTTGGGTTGCTGGACCGTTGTCTCCTTATAATGTAATTATTTATTTTGTATAGAACTCCTGTTATATAGTAAAGATGTGACATTCGATCCTGTGCCACTATGCATCATATGTGTGAGACTTGGTCCCAGCACACCTGGTGTTTATGTTCGCGCCCGGGCTTTGGATCCCTAAAACCCGGGTGTGACAAGAGATCATTAGCTGACCATGCAAAAACATCTTTGTTGTTGAACAAAAACCTTATCAAGGTTTTCTCCTGCTCTTCGGATAATTGAGAGCCTAACAGCACCTTCTGCTCTGCTATGTCCTCACATAAGAGCATAGGCTTCGGCTGATCTGCTGAAGCTGCTTTCTCCCTTCTGAATTTGTACTGTTCACAAGCTTCAGCTCCATCTATGTTATGGATTGCTTTTGAGTCAGTCCAATTACCTTCGGCCTTTCTGGCAGCTTCCTGACTTCCATGTATAGCGATGGGTCCTTGATCCGAAGGTATCTTCATGCAAAGATAGGCAGGATGAAGAATTGCTTCGAAAGCATTGAGGGTGCCACGACCAATAATTGCATTGTAAGGGTATTCCATGTCAACAATGTCAAACACAACTTGCTCAGTTCTAGTGTTGTTGATGAACCCGAAGGTTACTGACATGGTGATCTTGCCCAATGCTACAATCTGTCTCCCTCCGAAGCCACAGAGAGGATGTGTAGCATCATGAATCTTATCTTCTGGCTCTTGCATTTGTCTGAAGGCCTTAGCAAATATGATATCAGCTGCACTGCCTGTGTCAACCAAGACATTATGGACCAGAAATCCTTTGATAACACAAGAGATAACCATGGCATCATTGTGTGGGTAATCCTTGAGATGAAGATCCTCTTGGGAGAAGGTAATGGGAATGTGAGACCATCTTGACTTGATGAAGGGTCCTTGCACCCCAACATGCTGTACCCTTCTCTGTGCTTCCTTCTTTTGTTTCTTGTTAGCTGGTTCTGAGGACGAACCACCTGTGATCGGGAGCACCAGCTTCGGGTCCGAAGTAGCTCCAGCTTGGTCATTGAACGAAGCCATCAGTTCGAGAAGTGGAAGTGAGTTCACCGGAGGTGGGTGCCAATGTTGGAGACTTGTTCTCAAATGCTATGAATTAAGAACAAGGCAACATAAAGTGTTAAATGTTAAATGTCCTTCGTCCAACGAAGCATTATTCCTTTGGGGATTAATGGACCTTGGACGAAGGTTGATGACAATACGATTACGAAGATTAAATCTTCGTAATTGTAGTTTAATAGATCGTATAAAATAACATAAAGTATAGAGTATCAAAGGTAAACGAATCATAAACGAACCACATTGGATTTACTCAGTATATTTAATTATTGAATACAGTTATACCTCTGCCTTGGCAAAGATTGGTTTCCGAATGATGCGATTGCAGATACAGGAATGCGTGAACAGTAAAGGAATACTGTTCACTATTTATAGGCACAGGGCGCAGCCTGTGAGAGATTACAAGTATGTCCCTTATGAAAGTTTACAACATTGACTCAGACCTTTATGGACTAAAAGGTCATTCTATCTTTAAGTCGGTTTGTGATACCGAAGCTTCATGAAGAGGGACCTTCGGCCATCTTACACAAACAGCTTCAGCCGAAGGTCGCTTCTTCCTAGAAGACCTTCGGCGACGAAGCATAGGCCCAACATTTAATTTTGGAGAAAATATTTTTTAGTGGAACCCCAATACATAGTTTTTGGGAGTAACTATTTAGAAACTCTTAGAGTATGTTTGGTTTGGTTTTTGTCATTTAAAAGACAAAAGCTAAATCAAAGGGCTAGATCCAGGAAACAGTTTTTTTTTCTAAAAGTCAACTTTCTCGTAGTGTAAAATTGAAAGTATCTCTGGACCTCCTTTTTGTGGCTTTTGGATGGAATTGTAAAAATATATATGGAAGAACTTTTAGTGGCTTTTAGTAGTTTTCACTAAATGTTTTTTAGTTTTTAACAGCTCACATGTCATAACAGTTTTTTTACACAGCTCAAAGCTCACAGTAGTTTTTTTCACAGCCACAGTTTAACCAAACAAACCCTTAGAGTTGCACTAAGTCGCTATGTCCGTGCGAGCACAAAAATCAAAATATTTTTTTGTTTTATTTTTTATATTCTTAAGTAATATATATAAATAATAAATCCACTTTTGATATTTTTCATTGCTATATATATATATATATATATATATATATATATATATATATATTATTTTCAACTTCTTCGTAACGTAGCTACCGAACCAGGCTCATGCCAACTTGGTGCTGGTCCACTGGCTATGTGTTACACCACCATGGTCAGATACTCCACATGAGGAACTCCATCCGGGTGAGCATGGAAGACACTAATATTCAAGCCGCAGGTCCTAAGTTGATGTAACTAACTGCAGCCTTGTTCTTGTGGTCCTGTCTAGGAGTAAGTCTCTAGCGTGTGGGGCTGTGTCCCTCGGTCACCGGTTGGTGAACCATGTTCCTAAGTAGTCGTATATATGTTGTTGGCTTGGACAGTAGGAAGGGGCATGTATGAACTTTACTCTGAATGAATACGACATTTCCCTGATTCCTCTCCTATTCTCGTCTCCTACCTCTGCTCCCTCTCTACTATCTTCTCCTTCCATTAGCTGTAGCTAACAATTGGTATCAGAAACGTTCGTTCCTTGGCCATCGCATCCATGGCGTCTCCTTCACCGGTTGATGCTCAGCTCACTCAGGCGCTGGAGCACCAGACCCGTACTATCCTCGCTGAGCTCGACAAGTGGTTCATGGCCATCGACTCCAAGTGGGAAGCGCGAGTCGGGGCGCTGGAGCCGGTTGCTCTGCAAGTGCACGCATACCAGAGACGCGCACAACGCGAGCCCGGCCGGGATCCTGCCAGTGAAGCTGTTGTTGAGCATGCTCAGCTTGGCGAGCTCCTTGCCGTGGCAGATCCTAGTCGGGACGGGCCCGGTGAAGGAGTTCGACGACACGTCCACCACCTCAGGGCAGATCTGGCGACGCACCAAGCAGCAGTGGGCGCGGACGTGGAGGATCGACTCCGCCGCTTCGACGCCGCCACCGACACCTGCATCGCAGCACTCGAATCGACCAACCAGGTGTGCGAGATATGGCATCCCCGCGTCGACTCCGAGATCGAGGGTCTCTAGTCCCACGTGGCGGATTCGGAGCGCGCTTGCCTCATGGCCCCCATGAGCATCAACGCAGTTTCGTCATGCCCAACAGCGTCAGCAGGGGAGAAGATGTCATTCGTGCGTCAGGAGGTGCACGTCTGCTTCAGTGATAAGGTGTCGGTGTTGTCGCTCGAGGGCATCGATGGCGTGTGTCGGGCCGAGATCCACGCGCACAAGGTCTGTGACATTCGTCTCCTCCACTTCTCCTCGCTGTTGCCAGACCACTCCATCCTCGCCGAGCTCGAAGACCGCGACATCAGTGAACAGCTCGCCGGAGCCCGTGGCCGCCTCGACAACCCCATAACCATGCTCCTGGGGCCCAACATCGACCCCGTTACTACCCCGCCTCACCTTCGTGGATTGTGTGCCGAGCTCAGCTTCTCCTCCCCGACGTCCTCTCTCCTGCAGTTGGTGTGCGTAGAGGAGGAGGAGGTTCTCACCACCTCGCCTAATAGGTGTTTGACAAATTGCTTCAACCTCATACGAAGCTGTTTCAGCCGGGATGCAGTGCCACATCGACAGCCTTGGCCACCACCTCATATGCACGTTGAGTTTGGGTGTGCATCTGATAGGATGAAGCAGTATAATCCAAAGCTTATTTCCACAACAACGAACAAGCATGAGAAGGAGAAAGAGATGGCATCAGTGCTTCTATCGTATCCTTATGGTGAGCTGGTCCATTCAACTCAAATCAAGCTAGGATTTGTACTGCTATTAGAGGTTGTTGAGGACCTGGCTATTGACACTAATGTGATTGAACTTTTCATGGCACACACAATTTTGGATGACATTCTGCCACTGGCTTTCCTCAGCAAGGCAAAAGTGAGTCTCTGAAAGGGAATTAGGCTTACACCTAGTTCCTAAATAATTTTGGTGGTTGAATTGCCCAACACAAATAATTGGACTAACTAGTTTGCTCTAGTGTATAAGTTATACAGGTGCCAAAGGTTCACAACAAGCCAATTAAAAGAACCAATGTTGGGTTCAAAATAGAGAGCTAAAGGCATCCCAAAAGGCATCCCAACAGTGTCCGGTGCACCAGGGGACTTCGCGCAGAACTCCTCAGCCTCGGGAATTTTCGAAGCCGGCGCGCTGTAATTCACCGGACTGTCCGGTGCTCCAAGAGGACGCGGCTCTGGAACTTGGCAGCCTCAGGAATTCGCAGCGGTTGCTCCGCTATAATTCACCGGACATGTCCGGTGTAGCTGCGGGGCAACGACTACTTCGCGCCAACGGTCGCCTGCAACAGCAATTAATGTGCGCCAGAGCGCGCAGGCGTCAGGCACGCCCATACTGGCGCACCGGACTCTCTACAGTACCTGTCCGGTGCGCCACCGGACATCCAGGCGGGCCCAGAAGTCAGAGCTCCAACGGTCAGAACCCAACGGCTTTGGTGACGTGGCGCACCGGACATGTCCGGTGTGCACCGGACTGTCCGGTGCACCATGCGACAGACAGCCCCACCATGCACCGGACATCTTTCTCACTTGTTCTTGCGATCAAAACTCCATTGTAATCAAGGCAAGAGGCACCAATTGTGTGGTGGCCCTTGCGGGGAAGTTTTGTTTCCGGTTTTGATTTGAGAAGAGAAGCTCACTCGGTCCGAGGGACCGTTTGAGAGAGGGTAAGGGTTGAAAGAGACCCGGCCTTTGTGGCCTCCTCAACGGGGAGTAGGTTTGCGAAAACCGAACCTCGGTAAAACAAATCCGCGTGTCACACTCTTCATTTGCTTGCGATTTGTTTTGCGCCCTCTCTCTCGGACTCGTCATTACTTCTAACGCTAACCCGGCTTGTAGTTGTGATTATTTTTGAGAATTTCAGTTTTGCCCTATTCACCCCCTCTAGGCGACTATCAATTGGTATCAAAACCCGGTGCTTCATTAGAGCCTAACCGCTCGAAGTGATGTCGGGAGATCACGCCAAGAAGGAGATGGAGACCGGCGAAAAGCCCACTACAAGCCACGGGAGCACTTCATCGGAAGAGTCCCGCACCAAGAGGAAGGAGAAGGACTCCTCCAAAGGGAAGGAGAAGAAATCTTCTTCACACCACAAAGAGAAGAAGGAGAAATCCTCTTCCCACAAGCCGCATCGGAGTGGGGACAAGAAAAAGAGGATGAGGAAGGTGGTCTACTACGAAACCGATTCTTCATCGACATCCACCTCCGGCTCCGACGCGGCATCCGTCACTTCAAAACGCCAAGAGCGTAAGAAGTATAGTAAGATCCCCCTACACTACCCTCGCATTTCTAAACATACACCTTTACTTTCTGTCCCATTAGGCAAGCCACCAACATTTGATGGTGAAGATTATGCTAGGTGGAGTGATTTAATGCGATTTCATCTAACCTCACTCCACAAAAGTATATGGGATGTTGTTGAGTTTGGTGCACAGGTACCATCCGTAGGGGATGACAACTATGATGAGGATGAAGTAGCCCAAATCGAGCACTTCAACTCCCAAGCCACAACCATACTCCTCGCATCTCTAAGTAGAGAGGAATATAACAAGGTGCAAGGGTTGAAGAATGCGAAGGAGATTTGGGATCTACTCAAGACCGCGCACGAGGGTGATGAACTCACCAAGATCACCAAGCGGGAAACAATCGAGGGAGAGCTCGGTCGCTTCCGTCTTCGCCAAGGGGAGGAGCCACAAGATATGTACAATCGGCTCAAAACCTTGGTGAACCAAGTGCGCAACCTTGGGAGCAAGAAATGGGACGACCACGAGGTGGTTAAGGTTATTCTTAGATCACTCATCTTCCTTAACCCCACTCAAGTTCAATTAATTCGTGGTAATCCTAGATACACACTAATGACTCCCGAGGAAGTTATCAGGAATTTTGTGAGCTTTGAATGTATGATCAAGGGCTCAAAGAAGATCAACGAGCTTGATGATCCCTCCACATCCGAAGCACAACCGGTGGCATTCAAGGCGACGGAGGAAAAGAAGGAGGAGTCTACACCAAGTAGACAACCAATCGACGCTTCAAAGCTCGACAACGAGGAGATGACTTTAATCATCAAAAGCTTTCGCCAAATCCTCAAGCAACGGAAGGGGAAGGATTACAAATCCCGTTCCAAGAAGGTTTGCTACAAGTGTGGTAAGCCCGGTCACTTTATTGCTAAATGTTCATTATCAAGTGACAGTGACAGGGATAACGACAAGAAGGGCAAAAGGAGAGAAAAGAAGAGGTACCACAAGAAGAGGGGCGGCGATGCCCACGTGTGCCGCGAGTGGGACTCCGACGAGAGCTCCACCGACTCCTCCGACGACGAGGACGCCGCCAACATCGCCGTCACCAAGGGACTCCTCTTCCCCAACGTCGGCCACAAGTGCCTCATGGCAAAGGACGGCAAAAAGAAGGTTAAATCTAAATCCTCCACTAAATATGAGTCTTCTAGTGATGATAATGCTAGTGATGAGGAGGATAATTTGCGTACCCTTTTTGCCAACCTTAACATGGAACAAAAGGAAAAATTAAATGAATTAATTAGTGCTATTCATGAAAAGGATGACCTTTTGGATTCCCAAGAGGACTTCCTAATTAAGGAAAATAAGAAACATGTTAAGGTTAAAAATGCTTATGCTCTAGAGGTAGAAAAATGTGAGAAATTAACTAGTGAGCTAAGCACATGCCATGACACTATTGCCAACCTTAGAAATGAAAATGATAATTTGTTAGCTAAGGTTGATTCTCATATTTGTAATGTTTCCACTTCCAATTCTAGAGATGATAATGATGATTTACTTGCTAGGATTGAAGAATTGAACATTTCTCTTGCTAGCCTTAGAAATGAAAATAAAAAATTGCTTGCTAAGGCTAAAGATTTTGATGTTTGCAATGCTACTATTTCAGACCTTAGAACTAAGAATGATATGTTACATGCTAAGGTTGTAGAATTAAAATCTTGCAAACCCTCTACATCTATCGTTGAGCACACTTCTATTTGCACTAGATGTAGAGATGTTGATATTGATGCTATGCATGATCACATGACTTTAATTAAACAACAAAATGATCATATAGCTAAATTAGATGCTAAAATTGCCGAGCATAACTTAGAAAATGAAAAATTTAAATTTGCTAGAAGTATGCTCTATAGTGGGAGACGCCCCGGCATCAAGGATGGCATTGGCTTCCAAAGGGGAGACAATGTCAAACTTAATGCCCCTCCTAAAAGATTGTCTAATTTTATAAAGGGCAAGTCTCCCATGCCTCAGGATAACGAGGGTTACATTTTGTACCCTGCCGGTTATCCCGAGAGCAAAATTAGGAGGATTCACTCTAGGAAGTCTCACTCTGGCCCTAACCATGCTTTTATGTATAAGGGTGAGACATCTAGCTCTAGGCAACCAACCTGTGCTAAGTTGCCTAAGAAAAAAACTCCTAATGCATCAAATGAACATAGTCTTTCATTCAAAACTTTTGATGCTTCTTATGTTTTAACTAACAAATCCGGCAAGGTAGTTGCCAAGTTTGTTGGGGGCAAACACAAGGGCTCCAAGACTTGTGTTTGGGTACCCAAAGTTATTGTTTCTAATGCCAAAGGACCCAAAACCGTTTGGGTACCTAAAGTCAAGAACTAAATTTGTTTTGTAGGTTTATGCATCCGGGGGCTCAAGTTGGATACTCGACAGCGGGTGCACAAACCACATGACAGGGGAGAAGAAGATGTTCTCCTCCTATGAGAAAAACCAAGATCCCCAACGAGCTATCACATTCGGGGATGGAAATCAAGGTTTGGTCAAAGGTTTGGGTAAAATTGCTATATCACCTGACCATTCCATTTCCAATGTTTTTCTTGTAGATTCTTTATATTACAACTTGCTTTCCGTTTCTCAATTATGTCAAATGGGCTACAACTGTCTATTCACTAATGTAGGTGTCACTGTCTTTAGAAGAAGTGATGATTCAATAGCATTTAAGGGAGTGTTAGAGGGTCAGCTATACTTGGTAGATTTTGATAGAGCTGAACTCGACACTTGCTTAATTGCTAAGACTAACATGGGCTGGCTCTGGCACCGCCGACTAGCACATGTTGGGATGAAGAATCTTCACAAGCTTCTAAAGGGAGAGCACATTTTAGGATTAACAAATGTTCATTTTTGAGAAAGACAGGATTTGTAGCGCATGCCAAGCAGGGAAGCAAGTTGGTGCCCATCATCCACACAAGAACATCATGACGACCGACAGGCCGCTTGAGTTACTCCACATGGACCTATTCGGCCCGATTGCTTACATAAGCATCGGCGAGAGTAAGTATTGTCTTGTAATAGTGGATGATTATTCTCGCTTCACTTGGGTATTCTTTTTGCAGGAAAAATCTCAAACCCAAGAGACCTTAAAGGGATTCTTGAGATGGGCTCAAAATGAGTTCGGCTTAAGGATCAAGAAAATTAGAAGCGACAACGGGACGGAGTTCAAGAACTCTCAAATTGAAGGCTTCCTTGAGGAGGAGGGCATCAAGCATGAGTTCTCCTCTCCCTACACGCCACAACAAAATGGTGTAGTGGAAAGGAAGAATAGAACTCTATTGGACATGGCAAGAACCATGCTTGATGAGTACAAGACTTCAGATCGGTTTTGGTCCGAGGCGGTCAACACCGCTTGCTACGCCATCAATCGGTTATATCTTCACCGAATCCTCAAGAAGACATCTTATGAACTCCTAACCGGTAAAAAGCCCAATATTTCATATTTCAGAGTCTTTGGTAGCAAATGTTTTATTCTTGTTAAAAGAGGTAGAAAAACTAAATTTGCTCCTAAGACTGTAGAAGGCTTTTTACTAGGATATGATTCAAACACAAGGGCATATAGAGTCTTTAACAAGTCCACTGGACAAGTTGAAGTTTCTTGTGACGTTGTGTTTGATGAGACTAACGGCTCTCAAGTAGAGCAAGTTGATCTTGATGAGATAGGTAATGAAGAGGCTCCATGCATCGCGCTAAGGAACATGTCCATTGGGGATGTGTGTCCTAAGGAATCCGAAGAGCATCCAAATGCACAAGATCAACCATCCTCCTCCACGCAAGCATCTCCACCAACTCAAAATGAGGATGAGGCTCAAAATGATGAAGAAGAAGATCAAAGAGATGAGCCACCTCAAGATGACGGCAATGATCAAGGGAGAGATGCAAATGATCAAGACAAGGAGGATGAAGAACCAAGGCCGCCACACCCAAGAGTCCACCAAGCAATCCAACGAGATCACCCCATCGACACCATCCTCGGCGACATTCATAAGGGGGTAACTACTAGATCTCGTGTTGCACATTTTTGTGAGCATTACTCTTTTGTTTCCTCTATTGAGCCACACAGGGTAGAGGAAGCACTTCAAGATTCGGATTGGGTGGTGGCGATGCAAGAGGAGCTCAACAATTTCACTAGGAATGAGGTATGACATTTAGTTCCACGTCCTAATCAAAATGTTGTAGGAACCAAATGGGTCTTCCGCAACAAGCAAGACGAGCATGGTGTGGTGACAAGGAACAAAGCTCGACTTGTGGCCAAGGGATACTCCCAAGTCGAAGGTTTGGATTTCGGTGAAACCTATGCACCCGTAGCTAGGCTTGAGTCAATTCGTATATTATTGGCCTATGCTACTTACCATGGCTTCAAGCTTTATCAAATGGACGTGAAAAGTGCCTTCCTCAATGGACCAATCAAGGAAGAGGTCTATGTTGAGCAACCTCCCGGCTTTGAAGATAGTGAGTACCTTAATCATGTCTATAGGCTCTCTAAGGCGCTTTATGGGCTCAAGCAAGCTCCAAGAGCATGGTATGAATGCCTAAGAGATTTCCTTACAGCTAATGGCTTCAAAGTCGGCAAGGCCGATCCTACTTTATTCACTAAAACTCTTAACAATGATTTGTTTGTATGCCAAATTTATGTTGATGATATTATATTTGGGTCTACTAACGAATCTACATGTGAAGAATTTAGTAGGATCATGACACAAAAATTCGAGATGTCGATGATGGGGGAGTTGCAGTATTTTCTAGGATTCCAAGTCAAGCAACTTCAAGAAGGCACCTTCATTAGCCAAATGAAGTATACTCAAGACATTCTAACCAAGTTTGGAATGAAGGATGTTAAGCCCATCAAGACACCCATGGGAACCAATGGGCATCTCGACCTCGACACGGGAGGTAAATCCGTCGATCAAAAGGTATACCGGTCGATGATAGGTTCATTACTCTATTTATGTGCATCTCGACCGGACATTATGCTTTCCGTTTGCATGTGTGCAAGATTCCAATCCGACCCTAAGGAATCTCACCTTACGGCCGTAAAACGAATCTTGAGATATTTGGCTTATACTCCTAAGTTTGGGCTTTGGTACCCTCGGGGATCCACATTTGATTTGATTGGTTATTCGGATGCCGACTGGGCGGGGTGTAAGATTAATAGAAAGAGCACATCGGGGACTTGCCAGTTCTTGGGAAGATCCTTGGTGTCTTGGGCTTCAAAGAAGCAAAATTTCGTAGCTCTTTCTACTGCCGAAGTCGAGTACATTGCCGCAGGTCATTGTTGCGCGCAATTGCTTTGGATGAGGCAAACCCTGTGGGACTACGGTTACAAATTAACCAAAGTCCCTTTGCTATGTGATAATGAGAGTGCAATCAAAATGGCGGATAATCTTGTCGAGCATAGCCGCACTAAACACATAGCCATTCGGTATCACTTTTTAAGGGATCACCAACAAAAGGGAGATATCGAGATCTCTTACATTAACACTAAAGATCAATTAGCCGATATCTTTACCAAACCTCTTGATGAACAAACTTTTACCAAACTTAGGCATTAGCTCAATATTCTTGATTCACGCAATTTCTTTTGCTAAATTGCACACATAGCTCATTTGTATACCTTTGATCGTGTCTCTTTCATATGACTATGACTAATGTGTTTTTCAAGTCTATTTCAAACCAAGCCATAGGTATATTGAAAGGGAATTGGAGCCTTCGGCGAAGACAAAGGCTTCCACTCTGCAACTCATCCTTCGCCGTCACTCCGCGCATCCCTCCATTTCTGGGGGAGAAAGCATGAGCACCAAGCAAAAGGACTCCATCTTTGGTATAATCTTCACTCATTTACTTATGACCAAAGGGGGAGAGAATAATTCGAGGGCTCTAATGATTCCGTTTTTGGCGATTCATGCCAAAGGGGGAGAAAATATGAGCCCAAAGCAAAAGGACCGCACCACCACCTAAAATTGGAGATTTTAAATTGGTAAAATTCAAATTAAGTATCTTATTGTGTTCAAAAGAAGGAGGATGTAGTATTTCAAAATGATATATCAAAACCCTCTTGAACACTAAGAGGAGGATCTCATTTAGGGGGAGTTTTGGTGAGTCAAAGGAAAAGCATTTGAAACAGGGGGAGAAAATTTCAAATTTTGAAAATGCTTCGTAAAATCTTATTCATTTACCTTTGACTATTTGCAAAAGAACTTTGAAAAGGATTTACAAAAGAATTTGCAAAAACAAAATCTGTGGTGCAAGCGTGGTCCAAAATGTTAAAAATGAAGAAACAATCCATGCATATCTTGTAAGTATTTATATTGGCTCAATTCAAGCAACCTTTGCACTTACATTATGCACACTAGTTCAATTATGCACTTCTATATTTGCTTTGGTTTGTGTTGGCATCAATCACCAAAAAGGGGGAGATTGAAAGGGAATTAGGCTTACACCTAGTTCCTAAATAATTTTGGTGGTTGAATTGCCCAACACAAATAATTGGACTAACTAGTTTGCTCTAGTGTATAAGTTATACAGGTGCCAAAGGTTCACAACAAGCCAATTAAAAGAACCAATGTTGGGTTCAAAATAGAGAGCTAAAGGCATCCCGAAAGGCTCCCTGGTCTGGCGCACCGGACTGTCCGGTGGCGCACCGGACAGTGTCCGGTGCACCAGGGGACTTCGCGCAGAACTCCTCAGCCTCGGGAATTTTCGGAGCCGGCGCGCTATAATTCACCGGACTGTCTGGTGTACACCGGACAGTGTCCGGTGCTCCAAGAGGACGCGGCTCTGGAACTTGGCAGCCTCGGGAATTCGCAGCGGCTGCTCCGCTATAATTCACCGGACATGTCCGGTGTACACCGGACTGTCCGGTGTACACCGGACTGTCCGGTGTAGCTGCGGGGCAACGACTACTTCGCGCCAACGGTCGCCTGCAACAGCAATTAATGTGCGCCAGAGCGCGCAGGCGTCAGGCATGCCCATACTGGCGCACCGGACACTCTACAGTACCTGTCCGGTGCGCCACCGGACATCCAGGCGGGCCCAGAAGTCAGAGCTCCAACGGTCAGAACCCAACGGCTTTGGTGACGTGGCTGGCGCACCGGACATGTCCGGTGTGCACCGGACTGTCCGGTGTGCACCGGACTGTCCGGTGCACCATGCGACAGACAGCCCCACCAAACGGCTAGTTTGGTGGTTGGGGCTATAAATACCCCCAACCGCCCACCATTCATTGCATCCAAGTTTTCCACTTCTCAACCACTTACAAGAGCTAGACATTCAATTCTAGACACACCAAAGAGATCAAATCCTCTCCAATTCCACACAAAGCTTTAGTGATTAGCGAGATAGATTTGCCGTGTTCTTTTGAGCTCTTGCGCTTGGATTGCTTCTTTTCTTTCTCACTTGTTCTTGCGATCAAAACTCCATTGTAATCAAGGCAAGAGGCACCAATTGTGTGGTGGCCCTTGCGGGGAAGTTTTGTTCCCGGTTTTGATTTGAGAAGAGAAGCTCACTCGGTCCGAGGGACCGTTTGAGAGAGGGTAAGGGTTGAAAGAGACCCGGCCTTTGTGGCCTCCTCAACGGGGAGTAGGTTTGCGAAAACCGAACCTCGGTAAAACAAATCCGCGTGTCACACTCTTCATTTGCTTGCGATTTGTTTTGCGCCCTCTCTCTCGGACTCGTCATTACTTCTAACGCTAACCCGACTTGTAGTTGTGATTATTTTTGAGAATTTCAGTTTCGCCCTATTCTCCCCCCTCTAGGCGACTATCAGTCTCTCAGGATCTTCAATGGTTATGCACCTTGTACAAATTGCAGAGAAGAACTATTTTTCAGCCCACGTCATAGTAGAAGAGGTCACGAGGCGGATTGCTGATATTCTTAAGGAATACATCAGAAATGGTGATACAACTGAGGCTTGTAGGTGCATTAGAGAATTGGTCGTGCCCTTTTTCCATCATGAGGTGTTGCAGAGAGCTTTTACTCTTGGAAGGGAAAGTCCAGCCGCTGCAGCTCTTATTGTCAAACTTCTGAAGGAAGCATCTAAAGAATATTTAGTAAGCTCTAATCAAATGAGGAAAGGGTTCCATTGTGTTGCTACGAGTTTAGATGATCTCATTCTGGACATACCATCTGCAAAATCTAAATTTTAGCTGTTGCCTTTTAATGGGTTCATTTCGTGGGAGTATCCAATGAAGTGTGTTAATGGGCAACCATGGGCACCACCCATGTCATTGGAGATGTTGCTGGAGAGTGGTACAAGTCGTCCTATGCCTTGGCCAAATTTTGTTTTGAGTTGTATGAGTTCTGCAAACTTATATTTTAGCTCGTCACTAAATCCCCCCATGACCACCTCTAAGTCCAAGTCAAGAATATTGCAGGGAATTATACATGTGGTTGGATCCCAAATCTCTGTAGTGCTTTACAGGAGAACCTTATCCAAATACATGAAAATTCGTCTTCAGCTGCTGGGTTTGCCATCCTTCAGTCATCTAATATTCAGTGTTTGTTTGCTGATTTTTCTTCAAGGGACTTGGATAAGTATATATCGGATACACTTGTCTGGAGTTAACATTACACAAGTATATAAATCTAGGAAGGCAACAGTGGAATCCTTGATTGTCAAGCTATGGATGGGTGAGCTTGGTTTGGATGTTTTTTTCTAAAAAAGGAAATTGTAGGGCTGCATGGACTGAATTGGTTTGCTGTCAGTTCATGGAAAATGGCTTTAAAGGTGCTAACGATGACAAGTATGATTATTGCTCTGAATTCTTTGAGCTTGCAGCTGCATTTTTCAGTTCAGTGTTCTCTGCGGTTTTTGGGCGGGAGCTGTCAATGGAGAAGGCACATCATAACTTTACCAGGTTTTGGCTCGTGTGGGCAATGTTGCTTACTACCTGCAACTTCTAGATTCAAGACGTACCCACTCGGTGCTACATGTCTCGCCACTCAAGCTTGCTGCTGGGTTTTGGGTGTCCAAACCATGTTGTGCAGCAAGTGCTCCTGGCTTGGTCAGGACTTTCGTTGGATCTGGCTACCTAGGAACACATGCTGCTTCACTCAGAGCATCAGGATCATGGATGTGCTCAGATTCTACATCGACTTGAGGGCAAGTCGAATTTTAAGGAGGAGAGAATGTTACACCACCATTGTCAGATACTCCACATGAGGAACTCCATCCGGGTGAGCGTGGAAGACACTAATATTCGAGTCGCAGGTCCTGAGTTGATGTAACTAACTGCAGCCTTGTTGTTGTGGTCCTGTCTAGGAGTAAGTCTCTAGCGTGTGGGGTTGTGTCCCTCGGTCACCGGTTGGTGAGCCATGTTCCTAAGTAGTCGTATATATGTTGTTGGCTTGGACAGTAGGAAGGGGCATGTATGAACTTTACTCTGAATGAATACGACATTTTCCTGATTCCTCTCCTATTCTCGTCTCCTACCTCTGCTCCCTCTCTACTATCTTCTCCTTCCATTAGCTGTAGCTAACACTATGATGATAACCAATCACGCCCATTGTATTTGGCTCAAGCAAACAATGTTGCAGGATGCTAGCCTGGCTCACGAGAATCCACGAAATAGCACTTATTTGAGACGGCGTTTAAAAAATAGCATCTGTTTTCAAGCAATTCATAGAACATCACTTGTTTCACCAAATTAATTCAGAAAAAATACTTCATCTATATTTTGCATACAAATGGACCGCATACAATTGGACCAAATTACCCCTATTTGTTTCATAGCCCTCTGTCCATAAAAAATTAAATAGATAAAATATACTAGTTCTATTTTATTTTATAGTGTTAAAAATACAAATAGGCACATATTGTTTTATTGAGGAAGAAGTCTAGATTAAACTATTGAACTTCAAACCCAGTTATCTTTAGCATTGAACTATTAAAATTGACAAACTTAGCTCACTAAAAGGTCTTCCATTATACTTCTTTTGTTCCTTTTTATTTGATGTGATTGTTTTTTTGAAAAAACTTAAGTCGCTCGTCTTATTTAAAAAATTGTGTATTCTTTAAAAACTACTCCCTCCATCTCAAATTATAATTTTGAAGTTCGATGGTTAAATCTAGACTTCTTTATTTATAGAAAATATATGTTTATTTGTATGTTGAACACTATGCTTACGAATATAAAACTATAGCTCATATATTTGTATGTATTTATGTTGTTCTTGTGGATAAAATAGATAAAAAAATAAGGCTACGAAATGATATGGTCAATTTAGTCCATTTTCTTGTGAGACGAGAAATAAACTAATCAAAAATATAGATAAAGTGTTGTTTTCTAAATTTATTTACGCCCCGTTTGGATCATTGGAATTGAATTTCATTATAATAATAATAATTTAGACATATATCAATTAAGCTAATTCGGTTTTATGCAAAATATATTTATATACTATTATTAGCAAGATGTCGGAGATATTTATGTGCTACATTTTTACTATAGAGGAGTGAGACGAAGAGTGTCATATAAGTTACAGAGTAGAAACAAATTCTACTAATGCATAAAATCATTTCCCACCCTCCACCCATGAATTTGAGATAGGTTTATATCTGAACTTTGAAAAGTGGTGGAATGTTAAATTCCAAACTAAATAAGTTACTTTATTGAGTGAATTCCAATTCCTCTAAAATGAAGGGATCCAAACGCCCCGTTAATGAAATTGGTACCGTTTCTAAATTGCTTAAAAATAAGTGTTATTTTCTAAACATTGTTTAGAATTAGTGCGTGGATTCCACAGCGTGGCTCAAGAAGGCGTGGAGGCAAGTTGCAGCCCCTCGGCCTGACTGGCCCCCCGAGCCAGGAAAAAAAAACAGGCCTCGTCGATTCTGTGGGCCGGAGCCATTGGGTTCGAAAAGCCCTGGCTTCCCTTTCACGGCCGCCCTAGCTTCCCCACACTGAGCTCCTTCGCCGCCGCCCTAGCTTTCCCGCGAGCGGGACGGTAGCCGCCGTATCCTCCTTCCTCCAACACCGAGCGGGTCCAGGCAGGCAGCATCCTCGCGCCCTGTCGTGTCGCCTCTGCCTCTGAGTTCAGCTCGCCGGCAGCCGCCGCCCGCAATGGAGGCCCTCCGGAAAGCGGAGGCGGAGCTCACGGTGTACGTGCACCCCTCCAACGCCAAGCGCGTCCGGCACGCCGTATCCCGCCAGCTTAGCGCGCTTCTCTTCACGTGCGTCCGCTCCCCTTCCCTATCTCCGTGCATCTCCTCCCTATGCGTTTTGCAAAGTTCGTGTTCCTTGACCTACCGTTTTCATACGCATCCGGGTTCGAATCGCAGGAAGACGCGAAATATGGGATGGTTGGGGATGTGGGAGTGGGTAGCGTCGCCTTTTAGCCGCTATAAGGCTTGAGTTCCGAGCAAATCGTTAGGTGTCCAGTCCCCGGAGAGATTATGCATGAGGCTATAGGACCCTTGGTTGATTCTTCGTCACATTCTTATGGCCACTTTCGAGCTGTCGCAAGCTTTCTGTAGCAAGTTTGATTATTGTTTGGCCAAAATTTCATGCCACTTTCGAGCTGCCATGAAGCTTTCTGTAGCTAGTTTGATTATTGTTTGAGCAAATATGTATGGTGCCAATTCATATCAGGTATGTGGACCGTTTTGATGGCGTGTTGCTGATGCATGAAGTTTCATTCCTTATTGGCAAAGACAAAGAGGGCAAACCCATATATGAAAGGAGTGACCGTAATGATCAAATTGCTGAACCCGTTTCTTATGGCAAAATCATGAATGGCTTGGTGCCATATTTCAGCGTCCAAGTGCATGCCACCCTGCTGCTGTTCTCTCCCCAGCCGGACATGATCCTGGGTAAGTTGGTTTGTTTTGTCAATTTGAGCACTAATGGTTGTAGTATTTCTGTAGACAGTAGACCTGATTGACTGCGTTCAGTATCAGCTCATGCCAGCAAATAAGCATGTTACTAGTACTTGGGGATACTACATTATTGAAGCTTTCTATACTGCCATTACAAATTCTATCAGTGCTTTTGCTAGTGACTGATCTGCCATCATATCTTGTGGAATGAAGTAATAACCTGGCCTGGTACTGATTTGAAATGCATAGTCTGATGTTTAATTGTTTGCTAACTTCAGAAGGGATGGTTGAAATGATTGGGAAGGAGTCAATTCATGCCATTGTATTAGGGGTTTTCTCAGTGGCAATTATGTCTGAAGATATTAAGTTCAAATTCAAATGGGTAAGTTATATTGAGAAAAAGAATGATATTTTTTATGTGATGGTTTGGGACTTCACCTTTTTTCTATTAGTTTATATTTGATTTGAAGGTTCTCTAGTTTCTTTCAGTAATTTAGTTTTCGTATATCAATGTCCTCTTTTCTCTGTCTCATAAATTGTATTCAGTGAAAGAAATATCCTTGGAAGTGGGAACAAAGAATGGATCAGAACTCACAAGCATGTACTCTTTAAAAATAATGTTTTAAACTATGATCCCTCAAGTTTGCCTATTTGTTGTAGATGGACAGCCATGACTTGTTTCTTATCTTTTATTACAGTACAGCTTTGAAGGTTTTGACAATATTAGGACCAATTTCAGGCTCGTTTGGCATGGCTCTAGCTTTCATTGTCTCCCAGTTTATTGTAGCAGGAGTAAAAAACACTTCTCCTGAGAACTGCATTATAGCTAGGAGCCAAAGCTGATAGGAGGCATGCCAAATGGGGCCTCGGTCTCTTCTAAAAAAAAGTTGACCATTTGGGGAAACAATTTGGAGCTAACAGATGATTTTTTTACAAGCGTCGAAAGCCAGGACAACTTGAAACTCCTGTGAAGCTTGATTTTTTATACAGAACTTTCCGATACTTCTGTTTGCACATCAATTTTTTTGTGATGTTCTTCAGACCATTGTGAATATCAAGTTATACTACTGAAATGAATTCACTTGTGTTCTTCATGGGCTGTTGAATGTTTTTTTGTGACTACAAAACGTTGTAAAAGTCTGCATAACTGTTAATAAGCTAACTGGTCTCTTGAAAATGTATGCATAATTTTTTAATATATTTTGACTTTTGCACAGAAAAGTGATGGAGGGAAATTTGTGAGCCTCACAGATAAAAAACATGTGATTGAAAGAGGAACAATGATAAGGTTTTCTGTCAAAAGGTATGGGCTGATCTTGTTCCATTTTTGTCAGTATAACATGGTTTTGTTAATCTTGTCTTCTTTTTTGATTTGAAACACTCCATTTTCAGAAGTCAAATGCCTATAATCTTCTACTCCTACATTTAGTTTTTTTCTATGTCCATCTATCTATGTTGCCCATGCAGCTATGTCCCTATGGACAGTTTGGCAATGTCCAAAGACCTAAAACAAGTGATTATGTTACAGCAGCACCTGAAATGAGCTTGAGCTAGCTCATCAATGTGTACATGAGAAGTCAAGTACATTGCAGTTGCTGAAATGTAACGTGAATGGTCCACATTCTGAGATCAAAATAAATTATTTATGTTTCCCCTGATGTTCAATTACAGGGTGGATACAGAAATGAGTTGTCATATTACTGGATCTTTAATCCCACCTCACACTGGATGCATGCGTTGGTTGTCAGTACATGATCCTAAATATGCATCAGAACTCAAAAGGTCTGGATATACAAACTCATGTTTTTCATGTTACTATTAAAGTTATATATCTTGCACAGTTTAGCCTCTATTCAAGCTATTTGCTAATGAGTGTGCTGCTCAAATCCTCAGTGGTGAAAGTAGATCAAGGGATACAAGCATCAAAATTGAGCAGAATGAACAAGAACATAGAATACTCAAGAATGAAGATGGTATGGTGAAATCTGAACGGCCATATAAATCCCGAAAGAGGGGGCGACACATTGAGAAATGACATTTCATTGAGGCCGTGAAGATACAAGAATGTGGAAGTCATGTTCGCTTCAATGGTTCTGCTGCCTATTTATGTTTCTTGTGGGGGGGAGAAGGTGCCTCCAGTTGGAGATCCCGGTAGCTTCATAGAAATGTACGATGATTTTTGTAAAACGAATGGAGGGTTGCATTTGCAAATTATCACCTTTTTTGACAAGATAGTAGTAACTGATCTCACCGAAGGGGTTTATTGGCAAATGGCAAGTCCCATGTTTCAATTATAACCCGGGCCTCTGTTGTGTCCTATATCCTGTAAAAGGCCTTTCCTTTTGAAGCATAACTGAAAGAGTTGCACACCCATTATAACCATTTTTTATCAAGCAAAATCTGAAAGTTGACACCCAAAGTTTCCCAATACGATGTAAAGGACGCTCTCGAACCTTCTGGTGTATGCACAGCTACAACAATAATATAGCGTTGTCCAGCATTTAGGAGCATTTTATGCACAGCTACAACAATAATATCCTTTTAGTCCTACTCAAGTTGCAACAAGATGTAAAAAAAAAGAAAGAGAGAGAAAGGAGAGGGGAAAAACTTTTTGAGAGCATTAAAAGGAAAAAGGTCTAATCAGGAGTATTTCATACATGCTATAAATAGAGGAGTCCTTGAAACATGAATGTTGAGCGAATGGCTATTCATTAACCCCTGCAGATCCACAAGCTTCATCTTGTTTGCAAGAATGAGTAAAATAATTAAGGCTACAATGCAATTGAACCGCAAATAATAGTTCATTGAATATGTTTGAGCATTGAGAGATAATACACTGAAGTTCTTCAGAATTCTGACTGAATACAACAATGTTCGTGGAATAGTTTTGAGCAAATTAAGCAAACGGCAGCAAATCGAAGGTCGAGGGTTCCATGTGAAAGTCCATATGCTTCTGCTGTTTGTTTGTTGATGTTTACTGGGGAGTGGGGAGAAGATGCACCTCCAGTTGAAGAACCCGAAGTTCAGCCTTAGAAACTGCTTCCTCGGTTGCTTTTGAAAGTGTATGATGTACACCAAGCCAAGGATTGTATGATTGCGTCAGTAGCAGATCACTGTATACCAAACAGTTATCTGAAAGCTCACGCCCAGAGTTTCTCTTCCAAAGAAAAAAGAAAAAAGAGTTACCAATACGATGTGAAGGTGATATCACCAACCAAAACCAACATGGGACTGATGCTTTTGGTTTGCTGCTTATCTGTCGTGTCCATGGTTACAAGGCGAGTAGGGATGAAAATAGTAAAAAAAACAGATACTTTTTTTCTTTAATATGATATAGAATCTACAATGCAAATATATATTCTTGTTTTTGACATTGAGATTATAAAAATTCATAAAAGATAAACCTTAAATTTATCATATACTCCCTCCATCTTCAATTAAAATTCGTTTTACTTTTTTTACTGGATTAATAATCATACAATAATTATATATATGTCTAGTTTCATAATTCATCCATATGAATACGGACATAAAAATCTAGAACTAAAACAACTACTATTTTGGGATGGAGGGATATCTTCTTAAATGATAGATATAAAGTTTAGATACAGATTCATATACAAATTTGGATGTTTTCACTTTTTTGTTGTAGTGATAAATAATACATAAAACAATTTATTCAAATAATATTCTTATTTGTAATAATGTGCTTTGTAACACGAAGAAAGATCAACATCAAATTTTATACATATCTATTTAAAATATTAGTTTTGTCCTAACAATTCGGTCATCCACCATCCCTGAAGACGAGGATGATGCCTAGAAACATTATACCCTAGCGTCTGCCACATCAGCTATCAAGCATCATCAGCCCTTATATATTTCAGTGTTTCAGTGTACAGTCTTTATCGTTGACCTAGATCTACCTCGACGTCTTTTCTTTTATGAACTTTTATTTAAATAAAACATGATGTTTTATTAAAATAAAATTCACATGATCATATAATTAAGCAAAAAAATAATTCAAACAAAATTAATAAAATATAAATCTCTTAAAAATAATAAAAATACATAGTTTATAAAAAACTTATACACTATTATTTCTCGTCGTCTCCTCTTCCACCTGTTGACGCCTTTTTGGAGCGCCAAACACTCAACAAGAACCGTGGCGGTGCTCTCTGGTCAGGCGCGGACGGTCCGCGGCACAGGACCGGACGGTCCGCGACCTAGCGTAGGGGCTAGGGTTCCCTGCCTGACGGTCGGACAGTCCGCGCCCTAGGGCCGGACGGTCCGCGCGTGCGCAGGGGCGGCGGAGGATCACCAGCGGCGCCTGGATCTCGCTCCCGGGAGGGACCCCGTCGGGGAGGAGAGATCCTAGGAGTTGTCTAGGCTCGGGTAGACCGACCTAGACTCCTCTAATCGACGTAGAGTCGAAGAGAAGCGGAGAATTTGAAGATTAAGAGGCTAAACTAGAACTAGACTAGAACTACTCCTAATTGTACATGAAATAAATGCGAGATGGAAGTTTTATTGATTCGATTGATTGTCCCTAATCGGCCGTAATCCTCTGCTTTTATAGAGGAGGGGGGACTGGACCCGTTACCAACAAAACTCCAAGTAAATCCCGCGATTCTCGCCAACAAACACAGCAAAAACTCGGAACCCTAAACTGCTCTGCGCGTGCGCGGACCGTCCGGCCCACAGGCGCAGACCGTCCGGACCGCGGACCGTCCAGCCTCAGGGCCGAACCGTCCGCCGGCTCAAATTGGTGCCCAACATATGCCCCCTGCCTTTTAGTGGAGCTGAGCAAACCAAAAGCAACTAACTCGATGTGATTACATCGGTTCTCTTAGGCATCTTGCCACATACTAGGATGGTATTGTTTGAGGAAACACCCATTCAAAGCCTTGGATAAATACTTGCCTTGTAATGTTTGTAGTAAATAGGCGTTACCAGACATTACCTCCTTTACTTTGTAAGGACCCTCCCAACTTGGCGATCATTTCCCAAACTTCCGGTCTTTATTCTTTAGAGGCAGGATGGTCTTCCACACCAGGTCCCCTACTTGAAATGATTTTGCTTTGACCTTCTTGTTGTAGGCCCTAGCTACCATGATCTTGTCCTTTTCTATTGCTCCTAAAGCTATCACCCTCTTATCGGTTACCTCATCAATATTATCCATCATTGAATTATAATAATCCAGTGACGGTTAGATCATTTTGCCTGGTGAACCTGACAGCATTCAAACTTATTTCCACAGGCAACATTGCTTCCTGCCCATAGACAAGCTCAAAAGGAGTTACTTTAGTAGCACTATTGTTGGGGACTTGTTCTCAAATGCTATGAATTAAGAACAAGGCAACATAAAAATGTTAAATGTTAATGCCCTTCGTCCGCTGAAGCATTATCTCTCCAAGGATTTAATGAACTTCGGACCTGAATACTAAAACATAATATTTTTAGGTACATTTACACCTTTTCCTTGACGGAAAACAATAATTCCAGTGTGATGCGTCAGCAATTACAAGATTGCATGAACAGTACATGTGTACTGTTCATCTATTTATAGGCACAGGACACAACCTATGTGAAATTACATTTATGCCCCTTATAATCAATTACAATACTGACACAAAACATCATGGGTCTTTGAATCATTTCATCTTTAAGTCGGTTCGCCCCCTTCGTCTTGAGATTTGTCACTATGCCGAAGCTTTATCGGTGGTAACTTCGGTGCTGCTTCTGAAAGGATCTGTCAAAGGTGTTTTCCTCTTTTAGGATCTTTGGCTACGAAGCATTCCCCCAATAGTAGCCCCTTCGCGGTGCTAGATCATTTTTCGTAACGAGCTTGATCCGTGAAAAAATCTTCTAGGCTTCGGGATGCCGAAGATCCAAAAAAACACCTTCCCTGAGCTCGTTGGCGAGAAACGATTAAAATAATCCGCGCGCGAGGTGCCCCCCATCTTGCAGCAGTTGCGCGCGCCCTGGCGATTCACCTTCCCGGACCCTGTGGCCCACCGTTCACTGAGTATGGGTGGCTGTTTTTCCGGTGCAGAAGACCTTGACAATTCACCTTCCCACCTGCGGCACTATATAAACAGACGGGTAGGTGTAAAGTTACCACAACATTCATTGCTATTGTACTGTTGTGCTGCCAAAAATTTAACCATAGCCGAAGCTTGATCATCATGCTCAAACGAAGCACCGCTTTCGATTCTGCTTCGTCACAAGAGAAAGAACTTCAGAGAAATTGAGAAAATCAACAACTTCAAAATTTTTTTTTTCAAAAAATTCATAATCAGATGGCAAGAGTGCGTTCTACTGCCAGGATTGACCGTGAGGGAGATGAGACCGAAGCTACTGAAACTGTTCCAATTTCCGAAGCAATGAAGCGGTCTGGGCTTGCAACATCGGAGGATACACCTGTCGCCGAAGCAGAGCGGGCTGATGCTGAAGAAACTAATTTCGAAGATGATTACAGCAGTGTAGTGCCGAGCAAACCTAGCCACCTGGACTTCGGAAAGTCCACCATCTCCGAAGCTGATCTTCCTAAGTTGGTGAAGTTGGGCTATTTTAGTGAAGCAAAGAAGGAGTTGATTCGTTTTGATGGAAAAGAAACTACCCCGAAGCCGAGAAAGAATGAAGTAGTGGTTTTCAAAAGTCTTTTTAAAGCTGGTTTAAGATTCCCTTCCAACAAGATGATTGCTGATGTACTGAAGAAATTTGGGATCTACCTTCATTAGCTAACCCCTAACGCTATCATTAGGCTAAATGTTTATATCTGGGCTCTCCAAAGCCAGGGGGTGGAACCATTCGCTGAAGGTTTCTGCCGAGTGCACGAACTGCACTATCAGACCAAGGCTAGAGGAGATGGTCTTCATGAAAATTTTGGCTGCTACAACTTTGCTTACCGCAAGACTACAAAGTTTCCAGTGATCAGTTACCGAAGCAAATGGCCAGCTGGATGGAAATCTGAGTGGTTCTACGTCAGAGTTGACGAAGATGAAGATAAGTTGGTCCAAAGTCCGTTAGAATTGATCTTCGGAGAGACCCGACCCCCGTGAAACATGTTACCAGGGAGTCCAAGTCAAATTGCTCTAGCTGAATTTAGAGTGATTGCAGATCATATTGGCACTAGAGACTTGGTGCAAGAATTTCTGGCCTTTAGAGTATTCCCGATTTTGAAGGAGTGGGAAATGCCGAAGCTAGAGGGGAAAAAGAAGAAAGGGGAACTTGTTCGGTTGCCCTACCATTTCAAATTCAAGAAACTTTTCAAAGTACCTTGCCAAGAGTGGCTGGATACAATCGAAGTAATGTGTAATGAAATACTCGGAAATTATTCTAAAAAAGAAGACCAATTGATGACTGCGGCCTTCAGCACCCGTCCGAAGCGAAGGCTAAACCGCGTAATGATGCCCTGGGTTTTGAATATCCTGACTACGAGCGACTAGATAAGGGTGCTGAAGGCCAAAAGAGAAAAAGAGTAGCTAATGTTCTGAACAAAGACGATGAAGAACAATCGAAAAAGAAAAAGCCGGAGTTTGAGCCAAAAACAGGTGTTTCGAAGAAGAGAAAAGCTTCGACTCCGAAGCAAAAAGCAATTGACGAAGAAGAAGGAACTCCTGCAACACCCTCTACTACCGAAGTAGAGAAAATTTTAAAGGTAATGACTGAATCTTTTCCTGTCAAACTAAGTCCACTGGGGCCACAACTGACGAAGCTTTTTTAGAAGGAAAAGGAGCCCACGAAATCGAAGGAAGCCGCTAGAGCAAAAAAGCAAAGAATCATCACGGTGACAGAAGTCATTAAAAAGACACCACCAGGAGCTTCAGTTACGAAGGCTCCAGCTGCTAAAAGTTTGACAGCTACTGAAGCTGCACCTTCGGAGGCCACAGATGCCGAAGCTACTAGATCCAAAGATATTAATTTAGAAAGCATGGTTGCTAATATAGATAAAATTCTGCTAGACATGGCCACAGAAGAAGCTGCTGGGGCCACCGAAGAAGCTTCGGCCCCGGAACCCGAGAAAAAGAAAGAAATTACCGAAGAAACATCGGGAGATGAAATTTTCAATTTTCAAAACTTGATTGGACAAGAACTGACGAAAGCCGAAAAAAAGAACTAAAAGAGTATGCCATATCTTGCGGCTATCGGCCAGCGGCGGTTCTCTTCAGGGGTGTTGATGATGAGAAGCTAGACTGCATCCGGGATCAGGCCGGAGCGAAGGTTATCGGTACCCTATCAAAGAGTATAGGTTTCCGGAAGCTCGAAGCCGATATTAGCCGCTACCGATAACATCATATCGTCGGTAGTTTGTTTTATTCCAATTTCAAGGTAAACAATTTCTCTCTAACTTTTTATTTTTCATAACAAAAATGTTTTCTAACGAAGGTTGTTCATGTACAGAGTATGCTACTGAGCAAAGCTTTGAAGATGCAACAGGATCTAGAAGATAAAAAGCACGAGGTTATAATTGAGAACTTAGAAAACAAAATAAAAGAACAATCAGCCGCTTTTGAGAAGAAAGAGTTCGAACTCCAGACAACTGAAGGCTTATTAGCAGAAGCCGAAGCTAAAATAACAGAACTAAATACGAAGCTTCTCTGCCAGTCAGAAAGTTTCGAACAGGAAAAGATGAAGCTTAATGAAAAACTTGAGGCCGAAGTCTAGAAGGGTTTAGATTTGAAAAAATCATTGATAAGCCTTCAAAACAAATGTTTGGAATTCAGCAATCAATGTGTTCAAGGGCTGAAGAAGGTATTTTATTCGGTCGGGGCCAGTAGTGAAAAATTTACTCCTTCAGCTGAAGATCTACCAGGAGCCTTCGAACACATCGAAGGTGAGATTGATGACCCTGATGATGTTATTACTGGACACGGTGACTTCTGTGCCCTGGTAGCTTCTTGGGGCACCGCTGCTGCATTCCTAAAATCTGGCTGTGAGCACGGAAAAATCATCAACAGACCCAATTTCAGCCTATCACCAGCAGTTCTGGATGATATCCCTAGCCTCGCCCGAAGCATTGGGAATAAATTTATAAAGGTGGTATGGACAAAGGGTGGGCGAGAGAAAGTTGGTGACAAAGCTCGGAGTCATCTTAAACCGGTAGCAAAATCATACCTTCGTGCTTACCTCTTCCTTCGAAATTGAATTTTGCTTATAATACTTTAATTTGTGTAGAATGATGAAGCCGAAACCAAAGCTTGAAGAGTAAAAAGATGACGCCGAAGCTTTTACTGGACGTCAATGCTGAAGCTGAAGCTCAATAAATATTGATGAAGCTTAGATAAATGACTGTAGAAGAGATTCTAAAAACTTTTTGTAATAACTTTTACAAATGTAATTAAATTGTATTCTGTGAACTATGTCCATACCTTGTAATATATTCTTACCTTTCCGTCAATGTATGAAGTGCTTTGGTGTGGACGAAATTATCATTTTTGAGCCGAAGGCGAAAAAACACCTTCCCTTCTTTTCGTACGCAGCGAAGCAAAAAAAACTGCTTCTTTTTTCTTTTTTACCGAAGCGTGATCTTTAGAGCCGAAGCGATTACTTGTGTTATGATGATAATGATCCTACGTATGTCTAAATGAATGTTTATGAATGCAAATGCTATGATGTGATCTATCATGCAAATGAATGTCCAAACACATATCCGAAGCCATAGCCATAGTCTCCGTTCCCTTAGGAATAGACACAGTCTCTTTGCCATTTATTTTTCGGCTTCACCGTTTACTTTTCGGTGTATCAGCGCTGACTTTTCGCTGTAAGCCTCCCTTAGGAGCTTCTTCGCCTTTTACTTCGGCGGAATCAGCGTTTATTTTTCGCTGTAAGCCTCCCTTAGGAGCTTCTTCGCCTTTTACTTCGGCGGAATCAGCGTTTATTTTTCGCTGTAAGCCTCCCTTAGGAGCTTCTTTGCCTTTTACTTCGGCAGAATCAGCGTTTATTTTTCGCTGTAAGCGTCCCTTAGGAGCTTCTTTGCCTTTTACTTTGGCGGAATCAGCGTTTATTTTTCGCTGTAAGCTCTGCATTCCCTTAGGAACGACTTTTGAGCAGAAAACTTACGCTGCGCTCCCTTAGGAACGACTTTTTTGTAGCTTCGTCATGCTCTGCATCCCCTTAGGGACGTCTTTTGAGCTTCTCCCTGTTTTCTTTTCTTTTTTCTTTGCACTCGATGGTGCGTGCTCAGCTTTTACATTTACATCTTTGGGGGATATTGCTCTTATAGAGCTGAAATAAGAAAAAGAGAAATTACATGCTATGGCCCCATTAAAAACCTTTCTCCCCCTTTGGAAAGGAAAAGGGTGCCATAGGAAAGAACATAAAAAAATTACATCAAGCTAGACATAATATCGCCGAAGCTCATCCGCATTCCATGATCTAGGAATATCGTTGCCGTCCATATCCTTCAATCTATAAGAACCGAGTCTTGATGAAGATACTACCAGAAAAGGTCCTTCCCATTTCAGCTGTAGCTTGCCTACTGTATCTGGGTTGGCCACTCTCTAAAGCACCAAATGTCCTGGCTTAATGTTCTTTAGCCGAACCTTTCTATCACGTCATTTTATTGTTTCGGCTTTATATTTATTGATGTTTTCCACAGCCTGAAGCCTGATCCCTTCTATAGCATCTTTCTCCACAGAGTAATCAGTTTCGTCCTCTGCCGAAGCCACTGTTCTTATTGATCCCGCTTTTGCTTCTTCTGGAGTTATTGCTTCGTCACCAAATAATAACTTGAATGGTGTAAAGCCTGTTGACCTTGATGCTGTTGTATTGTGGCTCCACACCACTTTAATTAATTCATCTGGCCATTTTCCTCTGAGCTGATTGAAGATTAATTTCATTATTCCCATCATTATGATGCCGTTAGCTCTTTCGACAAGTCCATTTGAATCTGGATGCCTAACCGATGCAAAATGGATCTTCGTGCCAATTTGTCCACATAACTCCTTAAAAGCTTCGGCATCAAACTGTGTTCCGTTATCCACAGTAATAGCCTTCGGCACTCCGAAGCGACAAACAATATTCTGCCAGAAAAATTTCTGAATGGTAACCGAAGTTATTGTGGCTAAAGGCTTCGCCTCAATCCACTTAGAAAAATATTCTACTGCCACCACAACATATTTTAAATTTCCTTGTGTTGGTGGTAACGGGCCTAACAAATCAAGGCCCCACCTTTGCAATGGCCAAGTGGCTGTATTAACTAAGTCATAGACGAAGGTTGTTTTTGATCTCTTGCGCATTTCTGACAGCCTTCGCATTTTTGAACTAATTCTGCTACATCCGAAGCTGCCTTCGACCAATAAAATCCTTGACGAAAAACTTTTCCTAGCAAGGGCCTAGATCCAATGTGAGATCCACACAGGCCTGCGTGTATTTCCTTCATCAATTCTATACCTTCAGCTCTGGATAAACATTTGAGCAATGGAGAACAGACTCCATGCTTGTATAGCTCCCCTTCTATTATGACATATGGTCGTGCTCTTGCCTCTATTCTCTTATTATAGGCTTCGTCATCTGAAAGGAAATTACCCTGGAGGAAAGACATAATCTCAGTTCTCCAATCTTCACTATGAACAGGAGATATATTGAGCACTGCTCTTTCAAGAAGTTCCACCGAAGGTGCTTTTATTGTTTCAAAAAATACTTCCGAAGGTAAGGGCAGCTCCTGTGCCGCTGACTTGGCTAGCAAATCAGCATGTTCATTTTCTCCTCGAGGAATATTCTTGACAGAAAACCCTTCAAAGGAAGCTTCAATCCTTCGGACCGTGTCCAAGTATTTCTCAAACTTCGGGTCTCTTACTTTACAACTCTTGTCAACATGACCAGAAATAACTTGGGAATCAGTTTTAAGAACCGCCCTTCTAATGCCCATTGCCTTTAACTTCTGAAGCCCCAAAAGCAAAGCTTCGTACTCAGCAATATTATTTGTGCAGCTAAAATCAAGTTTTACTACGTAGCAAGTTCTAACTTTGGAAGGTGCAATTAACACAGCATCTGCTCCTGCCCCGAAGGTTCCCCAAGAACCGTCGCAGAATACTGTCCAAGCTTCGGCATCTTTAGTTGTTTCTTCTCCCTGAGCCCCTGGCGTCCAATCAGCGATGAAGTCTGCTAACGCCTGGGACTGTATTGAGGATCTATGCACATAATCAATGCTGAACTCGTTGAGTTCCACAACCCACTTTCCAATTCTTCTAGTAGCTTCTTTGTTTCTCATGATGTCCTTCAAAGGTTGTGACGAAGGAACAATTATATGATATGCTTGACAGTAATGTCGAAGCTTCCTGGAGGCCATTAAGACATCATATAACACCTTCTGCAATTCTGTATAGTTCTTCTTTGATAGACTAAGGACTTCGGAGACGAAGTATATCGGGGCTTGCCTTTTGGTTTGTCCCTCAAGCTTTTCTTGGACAAGTGCCGTACTCACTGCTGAGTGCGAAGCTGCCACATACAACAACAGAGGAGCCCCTGACGCTGGTAGAGTTAGCGTCGTTAGATCTATCAGATACTGCTTCAGCTCTTCGCAGGCTTTCTGCTGAGCTGATCCCCATTGAAAGACTTTGGCTGACTTCAACACTTCAAAGAATGGTAAATTTCTCTCTGCTGATCTAGATATGAATCTATTCAGAGATGCTGTCTTCCTGTCAGCCGTTGAGCCCCCTTCTTTGTGCTTGGCGGCTCCATCCGAAGAATAGCTTCGATTTTATTTGGATTAGCTTCGATTCCTTTTGTTGAAACCAGACAACCAAGGAATTTCCCCTTCTTTACTCCGAAGACACACTTCTCTGGATTCAGCTTCAGACCAGCTTGTCTAAAATTAACGAATGTCTCCTGCAGATCAGCAATGTGATTTTCTTGCTTCGTGCTTTTTACTATAATATCATCAACATAGGTTAGCACATTTTTGCCTATCTGAGAATGAATAACCTTCGCTGTCATTCTACTGAAGCTTCCTCCAGCATTCTTGAGCCCCTCAGGCATCCGAAGATAACAATATGTTCCACTAGGGGTTATGAAGCTGGTTTTTGGCTCATCCTATTTCTTCATCCAAATTTGATGATAGCCTGAATAATAATCTAGCAAACTCATAAGCTCTAACGAAGCTGTTGCGTCTACTAGAGAATCTATCCTTGGTAATGGAAACTCATCCTTCGGACAAGCCTTGTTGAGATCAGTAAAATCAATACACATCCTCCATTTACCATTGGCCTTCTTCACCATAACAGTGTTGGCTAGCCATTCTGGGTATTTCACTTCTCTGATGACTCCAGCGCTAAGAAGTCTTTTTACTTCATTCCGAGCACCTTTGGCTTTGTCATCAAACATTTTCCGAAGCCTCTGCTTTCTGGGTCTGAAGGATGGATCAACATTGAGCGAGTGTTCAATGACATCCCTGTTAACACCACAGAGATCATTGGCTGACCATGCAAAGACATCTTTGTTGTTGAACAAAAACCTTATCAGGGTTTTCTCCTGTTCTTCAGACAATTGAGATCCCAGCAGCACCTTCTGCTCTGCAATATCTTCACATAAAAGCATGGGCTTCGGCTGATCGGCCGAAGCAGCCTTCTCCCTTCTATACTTGTACTGCTCACAAGCTTCGGCTCCATCTATATTATGGATTGCCTTTGAATCTGTCCAACTCCCTTCAGCCTTTCTAGCAGCTTCCTGACTTCCATGAATAGCAATAGGTCCTTGATTCGAAGGTATCTTCATGCAAAGATATGCTGGATGAAGAATTGCTTCAAAAGCATTAAGTGTTCCACGACCAATGATTGCGTTGTAGGGGTACTCTATGTCGACAATATCAAACACAACTTGTTCAGTTATGGTGTTATTAACAAATCTGAAGGTCACTGGCATCGTGATCTTGCCAAGTGCTACAATCTGTCTTCCTCTGAAGCCACAGAGAGGGTGTGTAGCATCATGAATCTTATCTTCTGGCTCTTGCATTTGTCTGAAGGCCTTAGCAAATATAATATCCGCTGCACTACCTGTATCAATCAGAACATTGTGGACCAGAAACCCTTTGATAACACAAGAAATAACCATAGCATCATTATGAGGGTAATCCTTGAGCTGAAGGTCCTCTTGGGAGAAGGTAATTGGGATGTGAGACCATCTTGACTTGATGAAGGGTCCTTGCACCCTGACATGCTGTACCCTTCTCTGTGCCTCCTTCTTCTGCTTCTTGTTGGCTGGTTCTGAGCACGATCCGCCTATTATCGGGAGCACTAGCTTCGTAACCGAAGCAGCTCCAGCTTGGTTGTTGAACGAAGCCATTAGCTTAGAAAGTGGAAGTGAGTTCACCGGAGGTGGGCGCCAATGTTGGGGACTTGTTCTCAAATGCTATGAATTAAGAACAAGGCAACATAAAAATGTTAAATGTTAATGCCCTTCGTCCGCTGAAGCATTATCTCCCCAAGGATTTAATGAACTTCGGACGAAGGTCGCGGGCAAAATATCACGAAGGTCATACCTTCGTGATTAGACTTATACAACAATGTAAAATGAAGTATAACATGTAAAACATATGTCAGAAACAGATAACATTATTCGTATATTTCACTATATGGATCTGAATACTAAAACATAATATTTAGGTACATTTATACCTTTTCCTTGACGGAAAACAATAATTCCAGTGTGATGCGTCAGCAATTACAAGATTGCATGAACAATACAGCGGTACTGTTCATCTATTTATAGGCATAGGACACAACCTATGTGAAATTACATTTATGCCCCTTATAATCAATTACAATACTGACACAAAACATCATGGGTCTTTGAGTCATTTCATCTTTAAGTCGGTTCGCCCCCTTCGTCTTGAGATTTGTCACTGTGCCGAAGCTCTATCGATGGTAACTTCGGCGCTGCTTCTAAAAGGATCTACCGAAGGTGTTTTCCTCTTTTAGGATCTTCGGCTACGAAGCATTCCCCCAACAACTATGTTTAGATATTCTATGAGCCCATAGAGCTTCGAACAAAATCATGTGCCAATGCTTCGGATTATCGGATATCTTCTTTTTTATCAAGTTAATCAATGTCCTATTACTAGACTCGACCTGCCCATTGGCCTGAGCATAATATGGAGATGAATTAAGCAACTTAATTCTATATAATTCAGCAAATTCACGTACCTCCTTTGACATAAAAGAAGTCCCTTGATCTGTAGTCAAGGTCTGGGGAATGCCAAATCTATGAATAATATGCTCAGTTATAAACTCAATTACCTCCTTGTGTGTCATATTCTTCAGAGCAACGGCTTCAGTCCATTTGGTAAAGTAGTCAGTGGCAACTAACACGAACCGATGCCCCTTTGATGATGAAGGATGAATTTCTCCAATAAAGTCTAATCCCCATCCTCTGAAAGGCCAAGGCTTGATGATAGGATGTAATTTGACTGCAGGGACCAACTGTACGTCGCCGAATTTTTGACACACCTGTCAACCCTTGTAGTACTTGAAACAATCAGCTATCATGTTAGGCCAATAGAAACCAGACCTTCGTAACAGCCACTTCATCTTTAGAGCCGATTGATGGGTACCACAAATTCCTTCATGTACTTCGGCCATGGCTAATATAGCATCGTCTGGGCCCAAGCACTTAAGCAGGACGTCATTGACTGTTCGGCGGTAGAGTTCATCACTCATCAAAACATACTTGAAAGCTGTACGCCGAATGTTCTTATCTGTCCTGACATTGGGATTTCGTAAATAATTAGTTATGGGCATCCTCCAATCACTTGCATCGGCTTCATTATCAGCCGAATCGATTGGGAGAACTTTCCTGGTAACCCCAGACGGTTCGGTGTCTTCACGCAAATGGTCCGCGGCCTGGGGAATTGGTCCTGCACCGGTTATCAGATTTTCAGTGTTGTGAAATCTCCCCCGCTTTATCCGATAACCTGATGCATCTTGTGCCAAATTGTTAGCTCTATGATTCTCAACTCTAGAGATATGCCGAATACTGAATTCGTCAAAAGAATGGATTATGCTCCAACATTTTTCAAGGTAACTATTTAGAGTACCATCAAAACATTGATATTCTTCTAACACCTGTTGGACGACCAGCTGAGAATCACCAAATGCCCTCACATGTTTTACTCCCATACAATTTAAAAGTTCCAAGCCGAACAAAAGGGCCTCATATTCGGCTTGATTATTAGTGCAATAAGTTTTCAATCGGCTAGAGAAGTCGAAGGAGACATTACTTGGTGAAACAAGTACGATGCCAATTCCTTGCCCTTCATTGCAAACCGATCCATCAAAATATACAGTCCAAGGAGTAATAGTGAGGTATGACATGTCTAGTTTATGAGTATCATTAATCCGATGTTCTATAATAAAATCCGCTACGACCTGGCCTTTCATAGATTTCAATGGTTCATAGGCCAAGTCATATTCTATAAGTGCATAAGCCCACTTACCAATTCTATCACTCATAATTGGGTTATGCAACATGTATTTGATCACATCGGCCTGACCAGAAACAGTGCAATGACTAGACAGTAAATAACATCTACACTTGGTGCACGCATAAAACAAGCATAAGCATAACTTCTCAATAAAAGTGTACCTCGTTTCAGCATCCACCAACCTTCGACTTAGATATGTCACCACATGCTCCTTTCCTTTAGTCTCTTGTGTCAGAACAACCCCAATGACCTTATCTTCAGCTGCAATGTATAATCAGAATGGTACTCCTGCTCGTGGTGCTTTTAATATGGGAGCCAAAGACAAATATTTTTTAATGAGATCAAATGCTTCTTGCTGTTCTGCCCCCGCCCCCAAGCGAATTCGGCATCATTCTTAAGCCGAAGAATAGGGGTGAACGCATCAACCTTCCCGGCTAGGTTAGAACTAAACCTTCGTAAATAATTCACCTTGCCGAGAAACTTCTGTACTTCGACCTTACAGGTCGGAGGTCCTACATTCCGAATAGACTTGATTCGGTCAGGGTCTATCTCTATACCATGTTCATGGATGACAAATCCTAAAAACTTACCAGTCGACACTCCAAAAGCACACTTACGTGGGTTCATTTTCAAACCATACCGACGCATTTTATCAAAGGCTTTGCGCAAATCAGCTATATGAGAACTAAACTCAGCCGATTTGACCACAATATCATCAATGTAGACTTCCACAGTGTTTCCTAACAGCTCATGGAAGATCAAATTCATAGCCCTCTGATAAGTAGCACCAGCATTTTTAGGCCAAATGTCATGACAACCCACTCAAATAAACCAATGAAGCCTGGACATATAAAGGCCGTTTTAGACACATCTTCTTCGGCCATGAAAATCTGATTATATCCGACATTACCATCAACGAAGCTAATAATTCTATTTCCTGATGCATTATTGATTAACGTGTCGGCTATGGGCATGGTATACTCATCTTTATGAGTTGCTTTATTTAAATTGCAAAAATCAATGCATACTCTAAGTTTACCTGACTCCTTCTCAACCGGCACAATATTGGAGACCCATTCTATGTATCTACAAGGTCTAACAAAATCGGCTTCTAGCAGCCGGTGGATTTCGTCCTTGATTCGTGGGAGAAGATCTGGACGAAATGTTCTAGCTTTCTGCTTGAAAGGTCTGAAACCGGACTTAATAGGCAGCCGATGTTCTACGATCTCTCGGCTTAATCCAGGCATCTCAGTGTAATTCCAAGCAAAACAATCTGAATATTCCTTCAATAGACCGATCATTTCATTTCTAGGATCAGTCTCCAGGGTCTTGTTTACAAAAGTCGGCCTTGGAGTTTTACCATCTCCTATGTCAATCTCCTCCAAAGGATCGGCCGATGTAAACCCCCTGTCCTAGTTTATCAAGATCTCTGAATTCCTCTATCATGTCCCCCACAGAAGAATCAGATGATCTTTGTGTGATGGCGGATTTTCCGGTCTCAGGTACCGGATCATCCGTAATACTGTCTTTATGCTGCGGTGGATGTTCGGTCTTAAAGTCTGAACTGTTTTGTGAAAGACCAGACCATCCGGCTTTAGAAGCCGAATTGTCCGTGACCAAAGACTCATGAACTTTGTGTGTACTCATCATTTAAACTTTATTTAGGATTTAGCCGATTCTCCATCGGCTCTAGCATTACAGGAATGAAACCTCTCTTATCTATACTTATGAACTGATAATCAGAAAAATCTACTCCTATGAGACATGTAGCAGTCTCATAAGTCTAGAGTACAGGGGCATCGACCATAGCGATGCAGGCCGATACATCAGCATGTACTTGTTCTATATCATCGCCTACCCATTGTATTAACATTTGATGTAATGTAGAAGGTATACATTGATTGGCATGAATCCAATCTCTGCCTAGGATTAAACTGTAATTTCCTTCTACATCAGCGACGAAGAATGCAGCAGCAAGGGTCTTAGTCCCGATGGTTAATTCAACGAACGTGACTCCCCTGGCTTTGATCGAACTATCAGGTCCAACACTGCTGAGGGTCATGTTGGTCTTGATAAGTTCGTCGTCTTGTTTACCTATTTTTCTGTATAATGAATAAGGCATTAGATTTACAGTCGTCCCTCCATCTACCAACATTTTAGCAATCGGTATCCCATCAATGTGACCGCGCACGAAGAGCGGCTTTAAATGATTTACCAATTCCTTTGGTTTAGTAAAGGCGGCTTCTTTAGGGCCAAAATCAAACTGGGCAACAACAGGTTCATCGTCGCCGACAATAGTACAATCGGCGGAAAATGTAATAACATTTATATCCATACCTGAGCGCTTTGGAGAAGCCTCGTAGTCGACCAGGTCTTCTCCCAGTAGGTTGTCCTCTTCCATTGATGTTGGCATGTCGTTGGAGGCTTCCTGGAGTGGTGCGGACGGTCCGGACTCCGGGAGCAGATGGTCCGCGCTTGGTGCAGATTGTCCGGTCTTGTTGGCCAAGCTATCTGCCATACCTGCAGGGTGTTGCACAAGTGTTGTTTTATTTTCTATTTTTGTGTCCGTTTGTTTTTCTTCAACGACCTTTGGTCTCCATTTCTTTTGCGATGGCGGGTACTGTGGATGTGTATCATTGAATATCTTTTCTGCCTCCTTCTCCTGGCTCTCCTTTGCTCTTAAGCACTGTAATTTCCGCTTTTGGGACCATGTCAATCCCGCTGGGCACCATCGAGGCACGAAGTATTTCGGATTGGCTGTTTTGATGGTAGCCGTATCTTCTTTTTTGGTTGTGTTGGCCGATTCACCAAAAATCATCGGCACTTTATTATCTTCCTGTATGACAACATCTGCAGTACCTATTTTGATGATGTCCTTTTTTGTTGTCCTTTCGGTTGCTGCAGGTATATGCCCCCCTGCCGGATTGGTCGACCTTTGAGGCCGAGTACTCCGACACTCTTGTTGGGCCTGTGCCTGAAGACCGGATTGAGCGGCGCTCAATTGGTCTTGTACTGGAGGTGCCAACCTATCAAATACAGATGTTTGGGGTGCCCCCCAAGCAGGGTATTATGGCATCCCAAATGGATATGGTGGCATGCCCCACATTTGGTTTGGGACATATGGTGAAGGTAAATATGTGTATGGATATGGCATAGGCGGATAAGGTGGAGGTGTCCATGCAGGTATGTTAGGTCTCAATTGCACAGTATGACCTTTCATTTGTTCCGATTGGTGAGGTGGTCCAATCGGCCTTACCTGACGTTGCTCATGAATGGGTCAGCGGGGTCGCTTTGCTGGCCGGTCACTGGGGCCGGCCTTCTTTTTCACGTATTTAGACAATAATTGATCGAAAGTCGGGCCAGTTTTGACCAACCGACCAGCTGCCTTGAATGTATTTGTTTTCCACGTACCTATCTCTGGTCGTCGTGGTTTGAAAGTACGTGGCCGTTGTGTCTTGAGCATGGCCGGACCGTCCGCTGGAGTTCTCCGGACCGTCCGGTGGGGTCCCAGATCGTCCGCGCCTGTGTGCCGGACCGTCCGGGGTGCGCAGCACGGGTTCCTGCTCCTTGGTCCATGCTTGCCCCCCAGCGCCGTAGGCCGTGATGGTCACCTTAAGAGTTTCCCCTCCATCAGGAGTCTTTTTTGCCACCACTTTCCTGCAAGAAATTTTATGATTTTCATCAGCCTCTCTTGCATTGCCGATGACTATCTCTTTGCCTTTGCCTTTATCGGCTGTGTTTGGCCGAACTAGGACTTTCTTGCCCTTGAAGTCGATCATGTTCATTGGAAAGGACTATATCCACCTGCATTTCCTAAAATTTCAATCGTCCCTCGTTAATGGCCGATTGAATCTGTCGACGAAATACATTACAATCATTAGTGGCATGGGAAAATGAGTTATGCCACTTGCAGTATGCCCAATGTTTTAGCTCGTCGGCGGATGGAACAGTGTGATTTATTTTAATGTTGCCATTTTTGAGTAATTCATCAAATATTTTATCACATTTACCAACATTAAATGTAAACTTAACTACCTCTTGCCGCTTCTTCTGAACTGGCTGCAAGGAGGAACAAGCCGAAGATTTGGCCTGCTTTGGCTAAACCATTTTAGCAACATACACTTCTGCTGATTCGTAATCTGAGCTACTTTGGTCGCACTCTACTATATGGACATTGTGACGAATGGTTTTGGCATTCTTTTTGCTTCGGCTTTCACAGGCCAAAGCTCTTTGGTGTAACTGTGCCAGTGTAAAAAATTGGATGCCTTCTAATCTTTCTTTTAAATAATATCGCAGACCATTAAAGGCTAATCCTACTAGCTGTTTTTCTGCTAAATGAATTTGGAAGCATTAGTTTCTTGTATCCCGGAATCTCCGGATGTATTCATTAACCGATTCATCCTTTCCCTATCGAAGGGCAACTAGGTCTACCAGATCTAATTCATAGTCACTGGAGAAAAAATGATCATGGAATTTTTGTTCTAAATCCCCCCATGACAAAATAGAATTAGGAGGAAAAGTGGCGTACCACGCAAATGTGGTTCCTGTTAAAGATAATGAAAATAAACGCACGCGAATTGCTTCTGTGTCGGCCAATTCTGCTAATTGTGCTAAAAACTAGCCTATGTGCTCGTGCGTATTTTTTCCTTGGTCACCCAAAAATTTTGCGAATTCGGGTATCCTGGTTCCCTGTGGGTATGGATGGTGATCAAATCGGCTGTCATAAGGTTTCCGATATGATTGCCCCCCAGGGACCATGCTTACTCCGAGCTTATCTCGGAACGCCCTAGCTATTTCCTCCCTGACTATGTCAATGGCAGCTGGTGCGAGACCACCGGCTCTCTGGTCAAACATAGGTGGGGTTGGCTGAATATTAGCATGTTGTCTTCCCCCCATTGGTTAGAGCTATGTGGTGCATTGCCGTTTGCCCTATATGGCTCATAGGATTAATCGTTCCTTTCCGGACTTCTAGGCGGGACCGGAAAGCTTTCCTGGGCTCTGAATTTTGTATTATTGGGCTGATGCATCGCATAGTGTGATGGGAAGTGTTGCTGGGACGAGTGAGGATTCGGGTAACAATCCTCCTCAAAAAGGCCATGCACGGACTGTCCGGACATTGGCCCGGACCGTCCGTGATTATATGCGGACGGTCCGTCGTGGTACGCGGACGGTCCGACTGGGTAGATTGAATTACGTGTCATATGTTGTGGCTCGGGTGCATGTCTGGATAACTCATTAAAAATGGGCCCGACCGTGGCTGGCCCGTGTAGGAAACGGGTGACGCCTAAGAGGGGGGGGGGGTGAATTAGGACTCCTAAAACTTTTACTAAACTAGGCCACAATTAAATCCCTAGAGCAAAACCTATACAAATAATCAAACTATAATGTGCAAACTAGGTTTTGTCTAAGTGTTGTTATCTCTACCGCAATGGCTAAGTTTCAATCTACACTAAATAAGTATGAATACAAGATTGAAACTTAAATGCTTAATATAAATGCGGAAACTTAAAGAGCAAAGTAGAGAAGAAAACTCTCATGGATGACGCTGGTATTTTTACCGAGGTATCCGGAACCACGCAAGGTCCCGACTAATCCTCGTTGGTGCCCCTACGCAAAGGGAAGCCCACGCGAGGACCAAGCACCACGGTCGAGTAACTCCGTAGAGAGCCGCGGGCCTTCTCCACGCGCAAGTGGTGCTCCACTTCCGGCTCCTCTCGGACGCTCCCCGCCGTCTCCACTATCGAGCTTCCGGCCGAAACGCCGCGGGCCTCGTTTCCTCCGGTACACGGTGGCGGCCGTGACACAAACGCGGTTGTCACGGTCTCGCAAGACTCTCGCCCCACTCGGTACAATTACAACGACTCACGCAAGAGCCGACGAGTTGTGTGGTTTTACAAAACTCACTCAACTAACTAGGGTTCACCTAGAGCAAGCGCTAAAGCGGTCTAACTAACCTAAGCACTTTGCAAAGCACCTACGCTAATCACCGAGTGATTCTATTAAGCACTTGGGTGTTTGAGCTCTTGGAAATGTGCACTATATGCCTTGGTATGTTGCTTGGGCTCCCACACCTTCAAATGGCTGGTTGGGTGAAGTATATATAGGCCCCAACTCCAAAAAAAGCCGTTGGAAAAAAGCTGCAGTTCTCTGCGGCACACCGGACAGTCCGGTGGTGCACCGGACAACGCACTGTAGCTTGTCCGGTGCGTCTAGCCGTTGCTCTGTCAGAGCAGGTGACCGTTGGCACCGCAGGCTTTTCCACACCGGACAGTCTGGTGCTCACACCGGACAGTCCGGTGGTCTTCTCTCCGAGTGCCACCTGGAACTAGCCGTTGGGCTAGTGTTCCACGGTGAACCGGATAGTCCGGCGTGTGGGCACCAGACAGTCCGGTGTGCCACCGGATAGTCCGGTGCGCCTTCGCACAGACAGTCCGCAGCAACACATGTGACGGAACCTCCGAAGTCATTGGGCCCACCTACAGTTGTCCTTGTCCAACAGACATCAGACAACCCTGCAAATACCCCTGAATCACTTGACAAGTTCGGTATCTACTTTTCTTACCTTTCCCAAGAGCGTTTCACCCGTCACGCAGACATTACAAATCATCGGAGATACGAAAATGCGGAAGCGGTTACATAAACTTACCTTTATTTTAAAAGTAAGACAAAGTTATATATTACAGACCAGGGTATAACTTATGAGTGCAGAGTAGTATTATTACACAACAAGGGAGGCAAAAACCCCTCCTGATAAGTTTTTAAACAAAAGTTCTTATGGAGGAACTCTTCCTCCTGCAGCATCATTCTTGCTTTTCTTCTTTTGGAACCACCTTGGAACAGAAACAACAAAAGTTTGTTGCTTCCTCACCTAAAAAACAATAGGGAATAAAACCCTGAGTATGGAATTACTCAGCAAGACTTACCCGACTAAGGAAAAGACTCTCAAGGGTATGCTGGCTTAAGGGAGTCAAGGTAAGGCTTATCAATAATCAATGACTCTGTTTGCAAAAATGCTTACTAAAGTGGATCCTTAAAAATCCAATTTTATTTTTGTCAGGTTAAGTAAGATTACCTGCAACTAGAGTTCTTTCTATCCTAGTTCAAACACTTGACCTGCACTAGCCAATTTCTTTATCAACCTGGCATCTTCACTGGAGTTCTACGTGTAAGTCAGTGACCAAGTCTTCATAACCGCGAAGGTACGGCGATCCGAATCGATTATACTCAGCTGAGGATCTCCGATCACACGACATATGTAGCACTTAACCCTTGCATATGTCAACCTGCCACCGGGGTTCTTAAGACTAGATCAGGTTCACGTCAACTGAGAGCACAGATACACCACCGTCCAGCCTCTTGCCACGGAGAGTACACGCTACTCTCGCCACCGCTCCACGCCCATTGCATGTTATCTTATTCTGGCCTTAGTCTGCCCGAGGCAAGGATTACCCATGATGAGGCATGTGACCAGTTAAAGGGTCCTCGGTCAGTAGGCCTACATCGAGACAGTCCTTAATCGACTCAGACGGAGACACTACACCGAGACTCTCTTCTCGTGCAAGTCACCCGCCCGGTCTCAGCTTAATCATTTTAACCCAAGGTGTGGTACCTCGCAGAGGTACATCTTTTCCGATGTCGAACCCATCACGGCCATGATGGATCCATCATCAAGTTTTGTTTTAAAAAACAACCCACCCACTTTTGCCATATTATCTTTTGTAAGGAGGTGGCAAATGCACTGGGGCTTGCCTTCGTTTATAGGTGAGTCAGGCTCGGATCCGCAGATGTCAAAGTAAAAACAATTCCCTGCCTGAGGTTCCGTAGGTGGTGGTGGTGAAGTCTTCTCCTCTTCTGCTTCAACCTCTTCCTCGTTTTCTAGATTTAACCATATATATGTATATAAGAATGAATGTCATGTAATGCTCATGAGAGTGCAAAGATAATAAGAACTTATTATCTAAAGTTCTTGAATACAATTTTCCTTCACGGAACTCCGAGAACCTAGGGTTTCCGGAGTTAACAGTGAAGTTCAAAGAGCAGGGGGTGGGGGTTTTGGGTTCTAATTATCAAACAAGGTCCAAATCAAACCAAATTCTACCCAAAGCTTCTAAATAATGTTTTGAGTTCATATAAAAAGTTTGGACATTTTTGGAATTATTATTGCTTTTTCTAAAAATCCAGAAGCAATATTTTAGGCTATTTTAAATGACCCAAAATTCCATATTTATCCTAAAAATCACAAAACTATTTTTATTAAATACTATGGAAAATAAGGAATCTAGGAAAATTGGTTTGAAATTTTTAGGATTTTTCTACCATTTTCTATCAATTTCTAAAGTTGGAGAGAAAAAGAAAAGAGAAAAGATGAAATAGTGTTGGGCCAAATCCGGTCCAGGCGGCCCAACAACGGGCAGAAACGCGCCCGCGCTGGCGGCTTTGCGAAAAAGCCCTTGGTTTACTGAATAACTGGGAGCAGGGTCACGTCACTGTTTAACGGAGTCACTGACAAATGTAGAAAAGTCCCTCTGGTTCTATTCCTTCGCAGACCGAGATCCCTGACGGCGACGAGCGCAGAATCGAGCTTCGGCGAGCTTGTACCGGACGACTTACGCCAAGACCGGAGCTCTATTTTGGCTTAAACCTAATTCAAGCCCTAATCAACGTTTCCCCTAAGTCAATTTCATAGCTCGAGCTCTAAATCACCCTGTTCACGAAGACAACGCAGAGAACAGATGAACATAAATGTTCCCGGCGATCTAGGGCAGTCTAGCTCAATCAAGCAGGTCGAGGAGCATTAGGAGAACCTAAAGACGCTGAAACGGGAGAGCAGAGGGGATAAACTGACCGGAATTGTGCTGGCCGCGGTGAGGTCTCTCCTACGGTGTTCTTGAGCAGTTTTGGGGAAAGTTTAAAATTCACGCTCGCTGGTGAACGATTGGGGCTGATTCTTGGTGGATGGATGCTTAACTACCATACGGGGCTCGCGATGTCTTCAATTTATAGAGCGCAACAGCGGTGGCCGGGAATTGCAGCGATGACGCGCGGCGGTCGGTGAAGGGGGAGTTCACTGGCGCACGTGATTGGTGGCAAACCTCGTGGCATCTACTCCGGTGATTAACGGAGAGCGAGAGCAGGTCACGGCGGTGCGGTGGAAAGGCCTAGGCACGCGGCACAAAGCTGAAGGGCGGCGGTCACCGGCGTGCTTATCGGATTCCACCGTGGCGAGCCTGGTACGGCGGCTGGAATTGTTTACTGGCCGGAGTTATCCACGGCGGCGTGACTCCGATGGTTATCTGATCAATCCGAGCACGAATCGAGACACCGGCGGCACAAATCGCGGCGGAGATCATCGGCGGCGAGCTGAGCTGGTGATCTGATCATGTTCAGTCACTGTACCATGGGAAATGTCCATTCAGACGACATGACAGAGCAAGTTTGACCCAGATTTTCTTCTGATTTTCTATAGCAACTAGTGGATCAAACAATGACAAAGTTGTTGTCTGATGATCCAACAACAATTCTGCTATAGCACCCATGGCCAATTCTTATTAGATCAGGGCTGATTTCTAGTTCAAAGTTGGCTCAGTATCACTGTTAGTCTGAACTTTAGACAACAAATAGCCTGACAGCACATATTTGGGTGTAATTTTCTCCAATTTTTGTATAACAACCACAGGAGATGTCTGCATCAAAGTTGCTCTCCTATAATAGGTTTACAAAATTTATGTGGTGACCTAGGGCAAATTCTTACTGATTTGAAAGTTAATAAGCTCCAAATTTGAGCTTATAACACTAATTTCAGACTTAGCATAGAACTCAAATGAGGTCCATTTTGCAAATAAGTCCAATATCCAAGTTTTAGCTTACAAATCCACACATTTGTGAACCAAATGACTTAGGATACACATTTATCATGGTTTTTGCACTTTAGTCCAAAAGTGGACTAATTTTGCACATAGGCCCCTAGGGTTTGGATTTAGGGTTTTCTAGGGTCCCTATTAGGGTTTTTGGTATCTCAGGGGTGTAGATGCCATGTAGGTCCATTTTTGATAATATTTTATGATTATTTTACTTAATCTTTATGGTTTTATCTTATTGGGTCCTATTTTACCCCTCAGATCCCTATTTAGGGTTAAGTACCCTACACTAGGGTCTTATTTGCAAAATGCCATATCAATACAACTTGTTTGAAATTTTTGCCTAGTGAATGCACTATAGGTGTGTCAAACATATGCAAATGCCAATGCTCATGATGTTATGCTCAAGTTTTAGTAACAGTAACACCAGGGGTGTTACATCCTTCCCCCATAAAAGAATCTCGTCCTGAGATTAAAAGTCTTAGGGTAAGTAGTGGAAAAGGAAATGCTTCACATTTTTATTCCCTGAGTTTTGGTACAAGGCAGGGGTGGGTTGGGGCTCACTCCTTTATTACAACATTTTTATACACTTTACAATTTACATGAGGCTAAAAAGCCTGGGAAATTCTTATCTAAGAAATCTTGGGTTTCCCAAGTAGCCTCATCTTCGGAATGTTGGTTCCACTGTATCTTGTAAAACTTGAGAGTTTTTCTTCGGGTAACCCTGTCCTTTTGATCCAAGACTCGAATAGGGTGCTCAGAATATGTCAAGTCTGGCTCCAAGACAACATCTGTTACTTCAATAGTTCGATCTGGAACCCGAAGACACTTCTTTAGTTGAGACACGTGGAACACATTATGTACAGCAGACAAGGTTTCAGGTAGTTGAAGTCGATACGCCACTGACCCATATCTTTCAAGAATGAGGAAAAGGACCAATATGTCGTGGTGCAAGCTTTCCTTTAACCCCGAAACACGATACACCCTTCATTGGCGAAACCTTTAGGTAGACATAGTCTCCCTCAAGAAAATATAAGGGCATTCGCCGTTTGTCTGCATAACTCTTTTGACGAGCTTGAGCCTTCTTCAAATTATGAATTATTCTCTGAACCTTTTCTTCGGTCTCTTTTACCATATCGGGCCTGAAGAAGTACCTTTCACCAGGTTCAGACCAATTTAGCGGAGTACGACATCGTCGTCCATATAAAGCTTCAAAGGGTGCCATCTTGATGCTTTCTTGATAGCTATTATTATATGAAAACTCTGCTAATGGTAAACATTCATCCCATTTTTGTGGAAACTCTAGAACACATGCTCGCAACATATCTTCAAGTATCTGATTGACCCTCTCAGTCTGCCCACTTGTTTGAGGATGATAGGCCGAACTATGGAGCAATTTAGTACCCAGGGAGTTATGAAGTGCCTCCCTAAACTTGGCTACAAATTGAGGTCCACGGTCCGACACTATAGTCTTTGGAACACCGTGCAAACTGAGAATGCGAGCAATGTACAATTTGGCATAGACAATAACTGGGTGATCTGTCTTGAATGGCAGAAAATGAGCAATTTTCGTAAGCCGATCGATTATAACCCAGATAGAGTCATATTCCTTTGCGGTTCTGGGCAATCCCACAATAAAGTCCATACTTATATCTTCCCATTTCCATGTTGGTATTGGTAAAGATTGTAATGGACCGGCAGCTTTCAGGTGTATGGCCTTGACACGTTTACAAGTGTCACATCTAGCCACATAGTGTGCAATTTCAATTTTCATCTTCGTCCACCAATAATGCTGTTTCAGATCTTGATACATCTTAGTGCTTCCGGGATGAATAGAATAGTGACTAAGATGTGCTTCATCTAAAATTTGCTGGCGGACCCCTTCATTCTTCGGCACCACTATGCGGTTATTAAACCATACCACACCTTGATTGTCTTCTCGGAAGCAATTGGCTTTTCCAGCCCTTATCTTCTCACGTATATGTTTCATACCCTCATCATTTTTCTACGCATGAATTATCCCTTGTAAGATGACTGACTCCAGCTTCAAGTGATTTGAAGTCCCATGTTGAATTATTCCCAGGTTCAAATTCTCCATCTCCTGGCATAATGTAACGTCAGAAGTCCTCATGGTTAAACAATGGCAGGAGACTTTGCGACTAAGTGCATCTGCTACCACATTTGCTTTGCCTGGGTGATAATGGATCTCTAGTTCATAATCCTTGATTAGCTCGAGCCATCTCCTTTGTCTCATATTGAGCTCAGACTAGGTAAAGATGTATTTCAAACTCTTATGGTCTGTATAAATATGACAGACATTCCTTAGCAAATAATGACGCCATATCTTCAGGTCATGAACCACTGCAGCTAGCTCCAGATCATGAGTTGGGTAATGCTCCTCATGCCGGCGCAACTGCCTTGAAGCATACGCAATTACTCGGCCCTCTTGCATTAATACGTAGCCGAGACCACTGCCCGATGCGTCACAATACACATCAAAGGGCTTATTAATGTCTGGTTGAGCCAATACCGGAGCAGTGGTTAATAATATCTTCAATTTCTCAAAAGCTTCATTACACTTTAAAGACCAATTGAATTTAGTCTCATTCTTCAATAGACTTGTGATTGGCTTCACAAGTTTAGAAAAATCTGGTATAAATCAGCAGTAATAACCAGCCAGTACAAGGAAACTTCAGACTTGATGAACAGTGGTCGGGGGTTTCCACTCCAAAATGTCCTTGACTTTGCTGGGATCCACCGCAATCCTTCTGGCAGATAGCACATGTCCCAGAAATTGAATTTCTTCCAGCCAAAATGCGCATTTACTGAACTTGGCATATAATTGATGTTCTCTCAAGCGCGTTAATACGACCCGTAAATGTTGAGCATGCTCCTCTTCATTCTTTGAATATATCAAAATATCATCTACGAAGACCACCACAAACTTGTCCAACTTGGGCATAAATACCGAGTTCATCGAATAAGTGAAGTGGACAGGAGCATTCGTCAGTCCGAAAGACATTACCAAATATTCAAATAAACCATACCGCGTGGTAAATGCGGTCTTTGGTATGTCCTCGGGCCGAATACGGATCTGATGATAGCCCGATCTGAGATCAATCTTGGAGAATACCCTCGCCCCGGTCAGTTGATCAAATAAAATGACAATCCGTGGAAGAGGGTACTTGTTCTTGATAGTGACCTCATTCAGGGGTCGATAATCCACACACATCTGTAATGTTTGATCCTTCTTCTTGACGAATATGGCTGGACAACCCCATGGCGACGAGCTTGGCCGGATGAATCCTTTTTCTAGTAGATCTTGTAATTGAATCTTCAATTCTGCCAGCTCATTTGGAGGCATTCGGTACGATCTTCTAGAAATGGGAGCCGTACCGGGCTTTAACTCAATTACAAACTCTACATCTCTTTCGGGTGGCAATCCAGGCAAATCCTCTGGAAAGACATCTGGGAACTCGCATACTACCGTAATATCCTTGATCTCTGGTATAATGGCTTCATAAACTCTGCCAGTAGTTTTGGTTGGAATGGGGATAGACAAAAAAATTTCTTCTTGGTTATGACTCAACCTGATGGTTCTCTGATCAGTGTTGAGGGTTGCTTTATGTCGGGCCAACCAATTCATGCCCAAAATCACATCTATGTCTTGGCCTTTCAGAACAATCATATTAGTAGGAAAGTCCCGTCCGGCCAATGTTACGAGCACTTGGAAAGCCACTTCCCTAGTAAAAATTTGTCCCCCAGGTGACTGAATTTTAAACCCTTCTTTTGATTCATGGTATGAAATGCAATGTTGTTCCACAAATTTCTTGCTGATGAATGTATGGGAAGCACCAGAATCAAAGAGAATAATCGCGGGATGATTGGCCACAAGGAACGTACCCATTATTACCGGTTCACCGTCCGGTGTGGTGGCCACATGAGTGTAATAAATTCGTCCCGTCTTTTTTGTATTCTTGCCCGCATTTCCCTTAGTTTGAGAAGAATTCCCAGTACCTTGTTGATTGTTTGAACGATTCTGCTTCGGGTAAGGGCAATCCTTAATAAAATGCCCAGATTTTCCGCAATTGAAACAACCTGTTGACGGACTGGGGAGGGCCGGGAAACGAGTGCCAGGGGCACCCGGCTGACTTGTTGCAGTGGGGGCAGCATTGGGACGGATGAACACTGGTTGTTTGAATGGGAAGGAGGGTGGACGTGCTGAAGAATGACCCTGATTAAAAGGCCGGATAATTAACCGTTGCCTTTTCTCGGGACCCTGATTAAGCTTGTTACCTCCACTCCCCTTGGACTTTCTAGAACTTGTATATTTAGATTCGACTGCCAGCGCTGTGCTGACAGCCCTTCCGTATGTGAGGTCGATGCAGGTAGCCATTTTCCTTTGCATCCAATCATTTAAACCCCGCATGAAACAGTTCTTCTTCTTTGTGTCGGTGTTGACTTAGTCAATCACATACTGCGACAAGTGATTAAATTTATTGAGATACTGGGTGACAGTATCTCTGCCTTGCTTCAACTTCATGAACTCTTCCTGTTTCATGTGGAGTACTCCTTCAGGTATGTAATGCTCTCTGAAGGCTAGCTTAAATTCATCCCAGGTAATTTGATGATTGGCCGGCTGAACGGCCACAAAGTTCCCCCACCAAGTGCTGGCAGGGCCACGCAATGGCTGAGCTGCGAATAGGGGCTTCTGAGTTTCGGAATATCGAAGAAGTCCAAATTTTTGCTCAATGACACGGATCCATTCGTCCGCCTCTAAAGGGTCTTCGGCCTTGATGAACAACGGTGGGCGCATTTCGGAGAAGTCTAAATAAGATGTCTCACGGGGACCTTGCGGATAGCCCCGCCCACCTTGTTGTTGGAGTTGCTGACCCGCCATCTCCCGTAGGAAACGGGTAGTATCTGCTGTAGCGTTTACCAAGACGGCGATAGCCTCGGCAAGTGTGGGAGGGACTGGAGGTGGGTTTGGTGCTGCCTCCCCCCACGAGAGGTACTAGCCCCATCCTGCGCACGAGTCCGGGAAGGCATCTGTGGCAATAAACATTTGAAAACAATATGATATGCCAAAGAAAACCATCCATTTTACATTACTAAAAAGAGTAATGTTACAGACTCGAATTTTTACAACAAGATTACACCACTCATTATACATTACTATTATTTCTACTACTATACTATTCCTGCTTCCTGTCACTCTTGGTAGCCTCACTGTCGGGTGTAGGAGACCACTCATCGACCAACTTCATGGAGGGAGGGGGCCTGAAAAGGTCCAATTCACCACCAAAAGCTTCTCCCGCTACATAAGAAGGTCCGGCTTCTGTCCCGACAGGATCCGCAGGTACACTGGGGTGCAATTGTGAATACAGTACATGAACTTCTTCATGTAGAGTATTGCAATAAGCCTGCAAGGTATCGATGGCTGAGCTAAGCTCTTCTACTCGAGCTCGAGCTTTTGCCTCCTTAGCCCAGGCAATCGAACGAGACTGAACCGCCCAGTCGAGTGCTAAGTCTCGATCTGCGAGCTGATCTTGCAGGCGGCGGATGTCGCTTCTTAATTCATTAATTCTGTCGCCATCCGCAACCCAGATGTCAGTCCTACGTCAAAGTTCTGTTTGAAGTCGATTCACTTGCGCTTCAAGATCCCCAATTAGATCATTACTCCCACTACTGCTATCCTCGTGTCTTGGGGCAAGTTGATGACGTGGCACACCAATTGGGCCAGTATGCTTTCGTGTAGTTTTCCTCGTGCGCGGCGGCATTTTTCTAAGGGGGAAAATCTTATTAAGATAGTTCTTAACATGATGCATGTGTAATTACAGAACCAACCTTAGTTGATTCAACCTTCTATACATTGCACTCCTCCTACCTGGTCTTTCGTATAAATTCTTCAGAAATAATAGGTAAGAAGGTAAGAAATTTTCTAGATGAGTCTTTAGAAAATTTTTTTGAAGATGCCTCATAATATCTGCAGAGAAGGGCTTCGCTCCGATACCAGCTGTCACGGAACCTCCCAAGTCATTAGGCCCACCTACAGTTGTCCTTGTCCAACGGACATGAGACAACCCTGTAGATGCCCCTGAATCACTTGACAAGTTCGGTATCTACTTTTCTTACCTTTCCCAAGAGCATTTCACCCGTCATGCAGACATTACAGATCATTGGAGATACGAAAATGCGGAAGCGGTTACATAAACTTACCTTTATTTTAAAAGTAAGACAAAGTTATATATTACAGACCAGGATATAACTTATGAGTGCAGAGTAGTATTATTACACACCAAGGGAGGCAAAACCCCCTCCCGATAAGTTTTTAAACAAAAGTTCTTATGGAGGAACTCTTCCTCCTGCAGCATCATTCTTGCTTTTCTTCTTTTGGAACCACCTTGGAACAGAAACAACAAAAGTTTGTTGCTTCCACACTTAAAAACAATAGGGAATAAAACCCTGAGTATAGAATTACTCAGCAAGACTTATCCGACTAAGAAAAGACTCTCAAGGGTATGCTGGCTTATAGGAGTCAAGGTAAGGCTTATCAATAATCAATAACTCTGTTTGCAGAAATGCTTACTAAAGTGGATCCTTAAAAATCCAATTTTATTTTTGTCAGGTTAAGTAAGATTACCTGCAACTAGAGTTCTTTCTATCCTAGTTCAAACACTTGACCTGCACTAGCCAATTTCTTTATCAACCTGGCATCTTCACTGGAGTTCTACGTGTAAGTCAGTGACCAAGTCTTCATAACCGCGAAGGTACAGCGATCCGAATCGATTATACTTAGCTGAGGATCTCCGATCACACGACATATGTAGCACTTAACCCTTGCATATGTCAACCTGCCACCGGGGTTCTTAAGACCAGATCAGGTTCACGTCAACCGAGAGCACAGATACACCATCGTCTAGCCTCTTGCCATGGAGGGTACACGCTACTCTCGCCACTGCTCCATGCCCATTGTGTGTTATCTTATTCTGGCCTTAGTTTGCCCGAGGCAAGGCTTACCCATGACGAGGCATGTGACCAGTTAAAGGGTCCTCGGTCAGTAGGCCTACATCGAGACGGTCTTTAATCGACTCAGACGGAGACACTACACCGAGACTCTCTTCTCGTGCAAGTCACCCGCCCGGTATCAGCTTAATCATTTTAACCCAAGGTGTGGTACCTGGCAGAGGTACATATTTTCTGATGTTGAACCCATCACGGCCATGATGGATCCATCATCAAGTTTTGTTTTCAAAAACAACCTGTGGCAGAACCTCCCAAGTTATTGGGCCCACATGCACCTGTCCTTGTCTCAAAGACCTCAGACAGCTATGCATGTGCACCAGATAACTTAACAGGATCCGTCCGATTGCCCAAGGACATCAGATAAACCACTTACAACCAGAACCGCGGGATTAAGTAACACAAATCACACACACAACATTTTTGCAGCGGAAATCTTATTACCAAATTTTACAGGTTATAAAAAAATTTACATTATTTTATCGGAGTGATTACAAAAGTATAAGTTTGAAATATATGCTAGCTCAAGTGACCATCCTCAATAAGAAGTATAGAAGAAGTACTTAGACTTATAAGAAGGCCGAGCCCACCGGCACTTAACACCATCAACAACAGCACAAAGTTAAAACCTGAAAAACAACAGGGAATAAAACCCTGAGTATGGAATTACTCAGCAAGACTTACCCGACTAAAGAAAAGACTCTCAAGGATATGCTGGATTTGGGAACCAAGGAAAGGCTTTAGCAAGAATCAACTTAGATACTTTCGCAGAAATAGCTTACTAAAGTGAGTCCTTACTTTCAATATTTAACGCCAGATTAAATATTAATAGACTCTGTTTGCATCTAGTCTAATTTCACCATCTCATCAATACAACATCATTTTTATTCATGAGGTTCACATCCTGACTTAGGTTGCAGGGCAGCGATCAAGTCTCCACTCTCCGGGGATATAACGGCGATCCGAATCGATTTACTTAGCTAAGGATTTCTAACCACACGACATATGTAGCACTTAACCCTTGCATATGTCAACCGTTCCCACGGATCCTCCACTACATGAACAGGTCCACGCCACCCGAGAGCACACCACCCCTTTTAGGCGATCCTTTGCCAGGAGGGTACGTGCCACTCTCGCCATCTCTCCACTCCCAGTGCGCGATTGTCTTTTCATGTATGGAATAGCCGGGTTCAAGCTTACCCTGTCCCATATCCAGGGCATGTGGCTAGTTAAGATAGTCCTTGATCATACAGGCCTACATACGCATCCAATCCTTAACTAACTTGGGCGGAGCATCACCTGTTCCTAGCCCAAGTCCCGATTTAAGTACTTCCATCCTTAGGATTGTTTGTGTTCCTTAGGATGAAAAGAGCATCAAAGGGAACTTTACAGTAAGATCCCACCACGCTCTTAATGAAAATATTCTTGCAGATAGAAGCCATCTTTCCTCAGGATAACCCCTGATCTAGGCATTAATGCAAAAGACAACCTCTATTCACAAGATCTAAGCATGGCTAAGCATTTTTGTAAATCATATTTTGATACTTCACCAGAAGTATCTATAAAGGTATGGATATCAAGGAAGGCAATGCATCAAAGGGTTTCCAAGCAACTCCTATAAACCTAATGCACATTTCACTAGACTTAAAGTGTGCGAAAATTATTTAAAAACACAAGGAAGGGGTTGCATGCACCGGGGCTTGCCTGGAATAAACACTAAGTTAGTGTTTGTTAGACGTCGATCATTTGGCGATCATCTTTTGTTCTGTTACTTGCTTCATCTGTCCATCAGCATCACCATGCGGATTAGCCCGCGCTTGAGGTCGACTTGGCTCGTCTTCCGCATCGCACGATTAATTAACGTACCTGAATGAAATGCATTATGCACATGAATGCATATCAACAAGAATATCACACGCCTAAATAGTGCTACGCGATAGCGAAACACCTAGCGGCGAGGCGTTGTACAAGTTCATACGAAAATACTAGTTATCGATATACGACTACGCGTAATAATTACGTTTTTCTAAATTATACGAACCTAACGCAAACATTACGAACAATAAATCATACACTTTAAACATAATTAGCCTAAACACAGCTCATCAGCTACTTAATTAATTAAATTCTAAACTTATCCCTTGCTTTATAAATTATACTACATCTTTATAAGTGATTAAAATATTTCATCAACACACATACCTACTAAAATTCTACTCGGTACACTAATTCAGCTAATTGACTGGAATAGCGAAATAACTAGTTATAACTGAACCTGGCTCGATAATCGCAAGAACTACGAAGTCGACGAGAGTTTCGTGACTTACGCAATTTATCGAGCACCTAATGAGCATCACACTAGCACCTTAATTTATTCAACGATCGAACTATTCTGAATAATTCATCAGCTTACCGTTTCAACAGCTAACTCGAATCCGCGAGATCGGTAGCGATTTTCCGATCCAGGCAATTGGTTGAGCGCTTGTGGAAAATCGCGCTGCTAACTTCGTCTTTACCCGATTCTTGGGTTTTCTTGGGGATGCACGAACGACGACGACCTTCAATGGAAGTCTGGGGTAAGCTGGTGAGGTGGGGATCGAGCCGGAGATGACGTGTTTGACGACTCGACGACAAACACGAGCACACACAAAATCCGATGGATGAGAAGCGAGACCATCCACACGGCTGCTTGGGGAAGGCAAAGCAGGGACGATGGCTAGACCAGACTCATGGCGAGCTGAACCACGGCCGATAAATGTTGGCGAGATAGGCGACGGCTGGATCGATGACGGTCTCATGTTCGAGCTTTTCGTCGACCAGACGTGCGACACAAGCCGACTTCAGTCTTCTTTTCCAAATCCACACATATTGATCAAGGCTTAGGCTGTAGATTTTCCTCCATTGCTCGACGCGTGACTCGTGGACAGATGGCGAGCAGGACCCGAGTGACCATGGGGGAAAGAGGAGGGAGTTCGGACTGGAGTCTTGACGAGAGAGCTCGGCCGGCTGGCAGAAGCTGGGAAGCCGCGGCGCCGGAGGAGCAGGGGATATGGGCGCGACGGCCAGAGAGCTCGACGGCGGCGTGAGCAGGAAACGGGAGGAGCGGCCAAGCTGGGCGCGGCGAACAGGGAGCGAGCTGAGGGGGCGCGACTTGGGAGCAGGCGCGCGCAGCGAGCAGAGAAGCGCGCGTGAAGAGATGGAGCGTGCAGGGGAGGGAGTAGGAACAGCTGAGCGCCGTGGAGAGAAGCAAGGAGGAGCTCGACGAGCTGGAGCCGGACTGCTGGGGAAAAATCAGAGATAAGAAAGCGGTGGAGATTTTTTTTCCCCAGGATGAGTCGTCGTGCACAAGCTCAGCCACGTACGGGATTTTACTTTGTAGAGAGAATAGAGGATATAAATAAAAAACGACAAATCTTTCTTCTCCCGTAATATCTCCATATATCCCTAATAATTATCTATTCATCCCTCCAATCTAAATTCGTACACAACAATATTCTAATTTTTATCTTAGAATTACTGCTCCGCTTGATTAGAATTCATACTACAAAAGTTTTAGAATAATTTATATCGGACTAATTTCGAATCTAAATTTTTAATTAAATTCATGCCGGTCCGAACTAATGCGACACAGTTTAATTTGATTCGAAATCTGATAAATTTACCTGCGGTTTGAACATCTGATTCCATGGTTACGAGTAATTTGTGTGATAATCGGATCTCAATTATAATTCCTTGATTATCAACCTCGCGCACGATTTCTTTCAGACATGCGTGATTTAAATTATTTTGCCCCCAACATTTAGTTGTCGAGTTCAAATTAATTCATCTGGGATAAAATCATCCGAGTGAGTCGGGCTTCCGAAGTCGTATTCGCGCGAGCGACGAATTTTAAATAATCATTGAACGTACCGATTTTCGGAACAACGATGTTCCGAATATCACGAAAATTTTGAAAGAGTCCGAATAAATAAAAACGATGTCGAACTCGCGACAAACGAAACAGATGCGATATTAAAATCGCGATAGACGAAGATGTCTAAATTTTTGGCATTCGTTTTATCCACTGATTACGTGCTTACATTCATACTCGTTGTCGAGCAGACGGTAAACACCTGGGGTGTTACACAACCCACCCACTTTTGCCATATTATCTTTTGTAAAAACAAAACATTTGTTTTTCTAAAACAAGGCTAAGCATCAAAATCTTTTGTAAAATAGGTAATCAAGGAAGGTAATCAAATTTAAGGAAGGTAATGCAGGAATTGTTTTATCAATCAACTCCTATCACCTAATGTAACAAGCAAGTGATAAAGATCTTTAAATCACAAGGAGGTGGCAAATGCACCGAGGCTTGCCTTCTTTTATAGGTGAGTCAGGCTCGGATCCGCAGATGTCAAAGTAAAAACAATTCCCTGCCTGAGGTTCCGCAGGTGGTGGTGGTGAAGTCTTCTCCTCTTCTGCTTCAACCTCTTCCTCGTTTTCTAGATTTAACCATATATATGTATATAAGAATGAATGCCATGTAATGCTCATGAGAGTGCAAAGATAATAAGAACTTATTATCTAAAGTTCTTGAATAAAATTTTCCTTCACGGAACTCCGAGAACCTAGGGTTTCCGGAGTTAACAGTGAAGTTCAAAGAGCAGGGGTGGGGGTTTTGGGTTCTAATTATCAAACAAGGTCCAAATCAAACCAAATTCTATCCGAAGCTTCTAAATAATGTTTTAAGTTCATATAAAAAGTTTGGGCATTTTTGGAATTATTATTGCTTTTCTAAAAATCCAGAAGCAATACTTTAGGCTATTTTAAATGACCCAAAATTCCATATTTATCCTAAAAATCACAAAACTATTTTTATTAAATACTATGGAAAATAAGGAATCTAGGAAAATTGGTTTGACATTTTTAGGATTTTTCTACCATTTTTGTCACACCCGGTTCCAGGGGGTAGAACCGAGCGCATAGCATATGTGTGCTAGGATCCATTTCCACACATATGTTGACGTCACAAGTGTAATATATCAAAAGACAATGCAATAAAGGCGTAAAGAGAGTATAATACTTTATTACATCATCTGAAATATTGTATCTTTAACAAGTATCACATCAAAGTAAAGCAGAAATAAACAACTAGGCAATCTTCCACAGGAAGTTGACCGGCGTATCGTTAGACTTAGAATTCCTCGTCGTCAAAAACTCCATCAAAGTCTCCAGCATCACCCTCTAATCAAAATAAGCAAGGGTGAGCTCACTTTTGGTCGGGGCTCAGCAAGTGGGGGAAAATAATTAATGCAGATATAACAAGGTGAGGCTAAGGTTGAGTAGTAAGCATTTTAGTTGGTCAATATTTTATTAACAACACATGTCTTACTAATAAGTGTGAATCCCCAAGTATCCCATGTAAACAAAGGAATATGAATATATCAAAAAGACTTAAGTGAAACCACTTAAGCAAATTATTGGTAGATCATCAGATCTCAATTTAATTCCATCTTCAAGTTTCATTATCATGTGAGGAGTCCAGGTCGCTCATAACCGAGAGCACGGCTGATATACCAGTTTTACACTCTGCAGAGGTGGTACAACTTTACCCACAAGCCATGTATCCCATCTAGCCCGGGTTGATCGGACCCTTAGACACTGTCGAGGTGAATGGCTAGGGATCCATTATGAGGCTTTCACAAAATACACTTAATACGAAGCAACCCGCTAAGGTTTCTAAAGACGATGGTGGTGGCCCCCTGGATGAGGTACCTTAGCCAAGAATACGACCCCATGTTAACGTGGGCTGCCAGCATCTACCGCTCCCCCTTCAGGTAAGGTTGCTAGGCACTAAGCATACAAAGCTAATTACCAAAGACAGAGCCATGATAGCACTCGTGGTTGCACTATTATCCTGGGTGGTCACTCCATGTTCCAATTAATTTGAAATAATGTTATCTTAACCGTCGGGTTAATGTCATAATTGCCAATTAACATTTTGGAACATTAATACCTATTAATGAGTGACATTAAAAATCATTAAGTTGAGCGGTAGCATAAATCTTGCAAAGCTTAATAATTTTCCCAGGTTAAACAAGGAATACAGGTAGTAAATCTAGGAAATCCTTAATTAGGTTAAACCCATCAAAATAATGCAATATATCAAAAAGTAAACATTATTATATGTAATGAGTAGGTACAAACAGAATATGCAGAGGGAGAATCCACTTGCCTTGCTCAAACGAGTCCTGCGGGTCGTTCTCAAACAAATTTGGATCTTCTACCATACAATCGGCTTCTATTATAGTCGCATATCGCACATACAAAAATAAAACATACACAAATAAATAAACATACATCATCACATAATCATACACCATTACATACACATTAACACATCGTAAAAGAAAAACATTCCAAAAAGAAAACTTAATTTGTAACTGTAATATAAAATAAAACACATCAACGATCATTTCATTTGCTACGACATACTATTTATTTTGTTTGCATAATTCACTAGAGAGATCTATATGGCAAATTTGACTATGAAAGTGTGTACTATATAAATTCATTAATATACATATCGTACTAAACTAAACTCTATGGAGTAAGTTTAATTAGCTAATCAATTATTTCTACCGGATAGTACGTGGAGTATATTTTATTATTTCTTTCTAAAAGAAAATTATAGTAGACGTTACAATATTATTTAAAAGTCACTTAACCTTGATATTTAGGAGAACTAAATTAACCTACCAATATAATTCTACTATTTAGTTTACAGTAGTCATATTAGCTATATTATTTAATACTAATCGAGACTCTAACACGACTTAGTGAAGAAGCAATTTATCTATAATCGCACATACGAACACATATAATTTGACTAAAAATCTACAGTTCATCCCGAGCATAAATAACCGTAGAATTATTCATATAGTATTTTTATTAAAAAGATATGGTCTACTCTATTCCAAAATTCTTCACTCTAGAAAATTATATTTAATTTAATTTCAACCGACATAACCAAACTAAGTTGTAAACATGGAAAATGGCATAAACACTATTTGAAATAGCTCAACATATACACAGGAGATCAATCATTCAATTTACACGTGATTCGAACTCTGAAATTTACAAATTTAAAACAACAAAACACTGCAGGGGTAGAATACAATACGCTTGTCTTCTACCTTTCTCTGTTTCCTATGCGCAGAACGATGGGTGAGCAGGGACGGTCGTCGAGCAGAGGGTTTTGGCCGGTGGTGGTCACCCGGGGTCGCGGCTTCACTTGGTTCAACGACGTACGACGCCCTGGCTCCGGTGGTCAGCGACTAGGGAAGCTTCGGCGATGACGAACACCGGCGAGCAGGGTGCGTGGTGGCGAGCAGTGTGCAGCAGAGAGAGGAGAACACAGGGTGAACGTGTACTGCTCCACGGGACATGAGCTCGCGTTTTATAGAGAGCAGGGGTAGAGAGAAGGTCGGCGTCTTCAATGGCCATCGATGCGTCAGTTACCAGAGAATAACGAGGGAGGAAGAAACGGAAGCACTAATGTTCCTTAACGCGACAAAGAAACGGACACGCGGGGCACAAGGTCATCAAGGCGCGACTGCTCGGTTCCTGGTAGTGGCCTGGGCGCGGGTCGACGGTTGTAGAGGCGCGGACGTCGAGTCGCGTGTGCGGCTGGGGCAGGCACGCGGCTCGGACCTGCAGGCATGGCGCTCCAGACCGGCCTCGTCTGCGCGCAGCATCGCGCCGGTCGGCTGCGCAGCCTGGGCGGGCGCGGCGCGTCGGGCAGAGCAGCGTGGCTCCTGCGCGTGCGGTGGGTGGCTCGCTCGGCGTGCGCGCGAGCGGCTGGAGTAGGGCGCGCTCGGCTGGCTGCTGGGTGGCGCGGTGTAGAGAAAGCGGTGAGAGAGAGGAGGGAGAGGAAGCACAGGAGAGCGGCAGCGGCTGGCTTCTGCTGGTTGGGAGAGGGCGCATGTAGTTAGGTTTTAGGGATACTGGGCCCCTAGTGGGCCGATTTTAGATCAGGGTTTGTCTTTTTTAAAAAAATTCCGAAATACCTTTTTTATAGCTTAAATATTCATAAAAAATGCACCAAAACTATTTATAAATAAAATACTTGTTTTAGACTAATAACTATTATATTATTTAATTAATATATTATTCACTAGGATTTTCTTTTAAAAAGAATTGATATTAAACATCCGATACTCAATCAAGCGTATACAAAGAAAATGATCAAAATGCAAATAAATAATTAAACACTTAAAAAATTATTACCCTAATTAATATAATAACTAAATTTATTATTTTTAATTGATGGCTTTTATGGTGTTACAAACCTACCCCTCTTAAAAAGAATCTCGTCCTCGAGATTAAGAAACTTCTGAGAATAACTGGGGGAATTCTGCTCTGAGTTCATCTTCTCTTTCCCAAGTGGCTTCATCTTCCGAATGATGACTCCACTGAACCTTGCACATGTTAATGACTTTACTCCGTGTAATTCTGCGAGCTGTGTCCAAAATTCTGACAGGGTACTCCGAATAAGTCAAATCCTCATTAACATTCAGTTCTTCCATGGGTAACTGTTCTTCTGGTACTCTTAAGCACTTCTTGAGTTGTGATACGTGGAATACGTCATGCACATCCGATAAACTATCGGGTAGCTCTAACTGGTAGGCTACTTCACCTTTTCTTTTCAAAATCTTGAATGGGCCGATATAACGAGGAGATAATTTTCCCTTAACTTTAAACCTTTTCATTCCTCTCATTGGTGAAACTTTAAGATATACAAAGTCTCCTACTTCGAACATCAACTCCCTTCTTCTATTATCAGCATAGCTTTTCTGTCTTGACTGTGCTGTCTTCAAATTTTCTCTAATAATCTGTACTTGCTTTTCTGCTTCTTGGAGAATTTTTTGACCAAATACTTGTCTTTCTCCAGTCTGATTCCAATAAAGCGGTGTTCTACACTTTCGTCCATAAAGTGCTTCAAATGGTGCCATTTTTAGACTTGCCTGATAACTGTTGTTATACAAAAATTCTGCATAAGGCAAACTTTTATCCCAGCTTCTACCATGCTTTAGAGCGCAAGCTCTTAGCATGTCCTCCAACACTTGGTTTGTCCTTTCTGTTTGCCCATCCGTTTGCGGATGATAAGCTGAACTAAAGTTTAGCTTGGTATCCATGGACTCATGTAGTCTTTTCCAAAAGCGCGAGGTAAACTGGGTTCCTCGATCTGATACGATCTTCTTCAGTACTCCATGCAGACAAACAATCCTCGACATGTACAACTCTGCTAACTGGGCTCCTGAGTAAGTTGTCTTCACAGGTATAAAATGTGCCACTTTAGTTAACCTGTCTACTATGACCCATATTGAATCATAGCCATCTCGAGTACGGGGTAGTCCAACTATGAAATCCATACTGATTTCTTCCCATTTCTATTCCGGTACCTTGAGAGGTTGTAGCAATCCTGCTGGTCTTTGGTGTTCGGCTTTAACTCGCTGACACACGTCACATAATGCAACATGAGTAGCAACATCTCTTTTCAATCCGTACCACCAATACTTTTCCTTAAGATCTTGGTACATCTTTGTACTTACAGGGTGAATAGAGTAAGCTGAATCATGAGCTTCTCTCAAAATAAGTTGGCGCAGGTGTTTGATTTCCGGTACACAGATTCTCTTCTTAAACCATACTGTGCCTTGATCATCTTCCATGAAATCTGGGGCTTTTCCCAAACCAATCAAAGTTTTAATTTCCTTAATCTTCTCATCGGACTCTTGTCCTTTACGAATTTCTTCTTCCAAAGTAGATTCAACTTCCATAACCGTTGCTTCTACATTATTGATCAAGCCAAGGTTGAGTTGTTCCATTTCCCAGCACAATTCCTGTGGCATCAAATGAGTGGTGATGTTGTTCACTTGACCATTACGGCTCAAAGCATCAGCTACTACATTTGCTTTTCCAGGGTGATATTGTATTTCCAAATCATAGTCCTTAATCAACTCAAGCCATCTTCTCTATCTTAGATTGAGTTCCTTCTGAGTGAATATATATTTCAAGCTTTTGTGATCTGTGAAGATTTTGCACTTGTTTCCAATCATATAGTGCCTCCAAATCTTCAAAGCATGCACTACGGCAGCTAGTTCCAAATCATGCGTCGGATAGTTATTCTCATGTTTCCTCAACTGCCTTGAGGCATAAGCTATCACTTTTCCTTCTTGCATTAGCACACATCCAAGTCCAAGGTATGATGCATCGCAATACACATCAAATCCCTTGTGAATGTCTGGCATTACCAGTATTGGTGCAGTGGTTAACCTTTTCTTGAGTTCTTCAAAACAATTCTGACAAGATTCATCCCATTTGAATTCTTTACCTTTCTCGAGTAGGGAGGTAAGTGGTTTCACTAACTTGGAAAAACCTTCAATAAATCTTCTATAGTATCCTGCCAATCCAAGAAAACTTCTGATCTTGGACACATCCTTTGGTTGCTTCCAATCTAGTATCTCACTTATCTTTCCTTGGTCCACTTTAATTCCACTATCGGTAATGATATGCCCTAAGAAAGCAACTTCCTTCAACCAAAAATCACACTTCGAGAATTTTGCATATAATTGGTTGTCACGAAGCTTTTGTAGGACTAGCCTTAGATGATCTTCATGTTTTTCTTCATTCGGAGAATATATCAGTATGTCATCAATGAATACGACCACAAACTGATCCAGATATTCCATGAATACTTTATTCATCAAGTTCATAAAGTATGCTGGTGCATTAGTCAGTCCAAACGACATGACCAAAAACTCATATAATCCATATCTCGTCGTAAAGGCTGTCTTCGGTACATCTTCTGCTCGAATCTTTAACTGATGATATCCCGATCTCAGATCTATCTTCGAGAATATCTTAGCTCCCTTCATTTGATCGAATAAATCTTCAATCCGAGGTAATGGGTATTTATTCTTGATGGTTACTTCATTCAAACTTCTATAATCAACGCACATTCTCCTCGAACCATCCTTCTTGTTCACAAATAGCACTGGGGCTCCCCAAGGGGATGAACTTGGGCGAATGAAACCTTTTTCTAGTAATTCTTCTATTTGTTTCTTCAGTTCTACTAAATCTTTGACATCCATTCTATATGGTCTTTTCGAGATAGGTGCGGTTCCGGGTAATAATTCAATAGAAAACTCTATATCACGGTCAGGTGGCATACCTGGTAATTCCTCCGGAAATACGTCTGGGTATTCGCACACTACCTTGATATTTTCCAAGGGCTTTTCTTCCAAGTGATTGATCACTGTTTTCCCTTTTTCATCTGTTGACTTGTCCATGTTAACTTGGATTCTTTCACCTTGAGGACTTGTCAACGTAATTGTTCCATTGGCACACTGTATCACTCCATCACAACTTTTCAACCAGTTGCATCCGAGAATCACATCAATACCATTGGATCCTAGGACCACTGGGTTGACTGGAAAATCTATTCCTTGAATCTTGAGATTAACATGAGGGCATGAGTGTGTGGCCTTCATGTCACCTCCCGTGAACTAATGTGTAATATCTTCTTAAGAGGATACTTAGGTATATTGTGTTTTTCCACAAATGACTCAGTTATAAACAAATGCGATGCTCCAGAGTCAAATAAAACTGATGCAGGTATGGAGTTAACAAGGAACATACCATACACTATGTCGGCATCCTCAGGTACTGATTCTGAAGTGACGTGATTGACCCTTCCTCTACTCTGGTTCTGCGGTGTCTTGTCCTGAGCAGATCCACGAGCGGGGGTGTTCTGGTCATTCTTCTGAGTATTGCTCCTTTGGGGTGTTTGCTGGTTGCGCCTTGGGCAGTTGTTGGCATAGTGGCCTAGCTCACCGCACATGAAACATCCATTGGGTTGGACAGGTGCATTGTTTCTGGCCTGCGTGTTACTGGCGCCACCTTGACAGTTCTGTGAACTCCCACCAGACCTCTGGTTGGTTTGGGAGTTGCTCCTTTGCTGGTTCTGACTCTGATTATTTCTCTGGCCTTGCTGTCCAGAGCGTTGCACTTGATAATTGTTTCCGCCTTGATTTCCAGAGCGGAACTGCGAACCTTGAGCGTTGTTCGGACGGGTGTTCCTACTAGACTGACCTTGAAATTTTCTTTTGTGGTCAGATAGCTCCTTTCTTTTACTTTTAAGGCCAATTGCCTTGTTCAGCAGTGTCTGGAAGTTGGGAAATGTATGACTCTAAAGCTGGTAATTCAGAGGTCCAATCAGTCCTTCCATGAAACGCTCTTGGCGCTTCTCATGTGTCCACTTCTTCAGGGGCATAGCGTGAAAGCTGAGTGAAGCGATCACGATACTCGCTTACAGACATATTCCCTTGAGTAAGGGAAAGGAATTCCTTCTTCTTCAGCTTCATGATTCCTGAGGGAATGTGATGAGCACGGAAGTTCTCTTGAAATTCCTGCCAAGTTATAGTATCCGCGTTGGGGTGTGCCGCTGTGAAGGCATCCCACCAATCGGACGCAGAACCCTCGAGTCTTCCTGAGGCGTACAAGACCTTCTCCTGGTCGTTGCACTGAGTGATGTCCAGCTTCTTCCCAATGACTTTGAGCTAGTCGTCGGCATCCAGAGGATCAACCGCATGAGAAAATGTCGGCGGGTGATGACTCATGAAATCCCAGTGCTTATCTCTGGCCGGGGGTGCATACTGCTGCTGCTGGGGTTGCTGATTCTGTTGGTTCTGTTGTATTTGCTGAACAGCCACAGTGAGTCCTTGCAGAATCTGCATCTGGGCGGCGATGAATTGTTCCATGTTGGGATTCGGTGGTGGTGGTGGTACTTGTTGGCCACGCTGGTTCCGGTTGTTGTTGTTAGGTCCTTGGCGTGCGTTCACCATCTGGTTGGTTAGAAAGTGAACATCTTAGAGGAGTGAAGAGTAGAAAAGATTCTAGAGGGGAATATCCTAAGTTTATTATTATTTTTTATATGATCTTATGGCCATCATTCCATAAGACCATGGCACTCAAACAAAGATCCAAATCAAACATTTCAATCATTCACCATCACATGGTTGGTATTTATTAATATGAAAACTTAAAGAGAGTATCATCGTCTAACGTGAAGACTAACTTATTACATCATAGCTCAAAATACTTAAAGCAGCCTAGTGACGGATCCGGGCTCTCCATAGCGCAGCCTCTTGCGGGGAGGAGACAACGCCATGGCAAGGACCTGAGCTTCGGGCGGATCCAGTCCTTGCAGTTCGGCTTCCAGGGCTGCAATCCTGGCATGGGCATTCTCCAGCTCCAAGTGCACCCTGTAGAGATCCAGGGTGGCACTATCCAGATCGGTGTTGAGACCGGCCACTACACCAGCTAGGGTGTTGAGGCGATCCTCACCGGCTTCACCTGAGACGATGCTGGTCTAGCTTCCTCCATGCAGACGCTGAGGAAGATGCCTGAACCTCGTGTTCTGCAGCTGCTGTCGGTAGGTGTGGCTGAGCGACCACAGGGTCCGACGGGCAGCATCGCTGACTGAGGCAGCGTAGGTGGACAGTGGTGTCAGGGACTCGTGAGCAGACAGAGTCCTTAATCCCTTGTCACCTGCATCCATCACCCTGACGTGGATGCGAGTGATGTAATAGCAAGCCCGGGGAGGCTCGCTCACTCGCCTTGTTTCGTACAGGGGGGCGGACGTAGGTGCCTAGCGCGTGCAGCACTTCTTGCAGCAGGTTGGGGAAGTGCCCCATCTCGAACATTGATGTATAATGTTCGACAACAGGACCAAACCCCATGAAGTCGTCCTGCTGGGCGTAGTCAGCTTCCTCATGGACATGTTCGTCTCCACCTTCTTCTTCGTCGTCGTCATCCTCGTCATCGTTGTCTCCGGAGTCGTCGGGGTCGTCGCCTCCGGGTGCAGGTGCTTGGAAGGCTGGTGCAGGCGGTGTTGACGTCGATGACCTAGCTGCGAAGGCTAGGGACTCTGCCAACGGGGTGGGGGTCGGCAGCTGCTCCTCCGAGCTATCCTCTAGGTTGACAACATTCTCCACTCGGATGGGAGGGAGATCCGCCGGGACTTCCTCGACTACCACTGGGTAGACCAGGATCTGCTGGGGCTGAGGGGCGTAGCTAGTGTTGATGCGGGTAGTTTGGAGAGTGCGAACCATCTACAAGAGAAGTGTCAACTCAGTTGAATTTCAAAGAGGTAAGACTGATAAAAGAATTTATAAGAAGGAAATTAGCAAGTTTTGAACAACTAGGCTTTCCATTTCTAACTAATCTAACGACCTAGGGTCAGCATAGCTTTGATACCACTTCTGTCACACCCGGTTCCAGGGGGTAGAACCGAGCGCATAGCATATGTGTGCCAGGATCCATTTCCACACATATGTTGACGTCACAAGTGTAATATATCAAAAGACAATGCAATAAAGGCGTAAAGAGAGTATAATACTTTATTACATCATCTGAAACATTGTATCTTTAATAAGTATCACATCAAAGTAAAGCGGAAATAAACAACTGGGCAATCTTCCACAGGAAGTTGACCGGCGTATCGTTAGACTTAGAATTCCTCGTCGTCAAAAACTCCATCAAAGTCTCCAGCATCACCCTCTGATCAAAATAAGCAAGGGTGAGCTCACTTATGGTCGGGGCTCAGCAAGTGGGGGAAAATAATTAATGCAGGTATAACAAGGTGAGGCTAAGGTTGAGCAATAAGCATTTTAGTTGGTCAACATTTTATTAACAACACCTGTCTTACTAATAAGTGTGAATCCCCAAGTATCCCATGTAAACAAAGGAATATGAATATATCAAAAACACTTAAGTGAAACCACTTAAGCAAATTATTGGTAGATCATCGGATCTCAATTTAATTCCATCTTCAAGTTCAATTATCATGTGAGGAGTCCAGGACGCTCATAACCGGGAGCACGACTGATATATTAGTTTTACACTCTGCAGAGGTGGTACAACTTTACCCACAAGCCATGTATCCCATCTAGCCCAGGTTGATCGGACCCTTAGACACTGCCGAGGTGAATGGCTAGGGATCCATTATGAGGCTTTCACAAAATACACTTAATACGAAGCAACCCGCTAAGGTTTCTAAAGACGATGGTGGTGGCCCCCTGGGTGAGGTACCTTAGCCAAGAATACGACCCCATGTTAACGTGGGCTGCCAGCACCTACTGCTCGCCCTCTTGCCCATATTTCAGGTAAGGTTGCTAGGCACTAAGCATATAAAGCTAATTACCAAAGACAGAGCCATGATAGCACTCGTGGTTGTACTGTTATCCTGGGTGGTAATTCCATGTTCCAATTAATTTGAAATAATGTTATCTTAACCGTCGGGTTAATGTCATAATTGCCAATTAACATTTTGGAACATTAATACCAATTAATGAGTGACATTAAAAATCATTAAGTTGAGCGGTAGCATAAATCTTGCAAAGCTTAATAATTTTCCCAGGTTAAACAAGGAATACAGGTAGCAAATCTAGGAAATCCTTAATTAGGTTAAACCCATCAAAATTATGCAATATATCAAAAAGTAAAAATTATTATATGCAATGAGTAGGTACAAACAGAATATGTAGAGAGAGAATCCACTTGCCTTGCTCAAACGAGTCCTGCGGGTCGTTCTCAAACAAATTTGGATCTTCTACCACACAATCGGCTTCTATTATAGTCGCACATCGCACATACAAAAATAAAACATACACAAATAAATAAACATGCATCATCACATAATCATACACCATTACATACACATTAACACATCATAAAAGAAAAACATTCCAAAAAGAAAACTTAATTTGTAACTATAATATAAAATAAAACACATCAACGATCATTTCATTTGCTACGACATACTATTTATTTTGTTTGCATAATTCACTAGAGAGATCTATATGGCAAATTTGACTATGAAAGTGTGTACTATATAAATTCATTAATATACATATCGTGCTAAACCAAACTCTATGGAGTAAGTTTAATTAGCTAATCAATTATTTCTACCGGATAGTACGTGGAGTATATTTTATTATTTCTTTCTAAAAGAAAATTATAGTAGACGTTACAATATTATTTAAAAGTCACTTAACCTTGATATCTAGGAGAACTAAATTAACCTACCAATATAATTCTACTATTTAGTTTACAGTAGTCATAGTAGCTATATTATTTAATACTAATCGAGACTCTAACACGACTTAGTGAAGAAGCAATTTATCTATAATCGCACATACAAACACATATAATTTGACTAAAAATCTACAGTTCATCCCGAGCATAAATAACTGTAGAATTATTCATATAGTATTTTTATTAAAAAGATATGGTCTACTCTATTCCAAAATTCTTCACTCTAGAAAATTATATTTAATTTAATTTCAACCGACATAACCAAACTAAGTTGTAAACATGGAAAATGGCATAAACACTATTTGAAATAGCTCAACATATACACAGGAGATCAATCATTCAATTTACACGTGATTCGAACTCTGAAATTTACAAATTTAAAACAACAAAACACTGCAGGGGTAGAACACAATACGCTTGTCTTCTACTTTTCTCTGTTTCCTATGCGCAGAACGATGGGTGAGCAGGGACGGTCGTCGAGCAGAGGGTTTTGGCCGGTGGTGGTCGCCCAGGGTCGCGGCTTCACTTGGTTCAACGACGTACGACGCCCTGGCTCCGGTGGTCAGCGACTAGGGAAGCTTCGGCGATGATGAACACCGGCGAGCAGGGTGCGTGGTGGCGAGCAGTGTGCAGCAGAGAGAGGAGAACACAGGGTGAACGTGTACTGCTCCACGGGACATGAGCTCGCGTTTTATAGAGAGCAGGGGTAGAGAGAAGGTCGGCATCTTCAATGGCCATCGATGCGTCAGTTACCAGAGAATAACGAGGGAGGAAGAAACGGAAGCACTAATGTTCCTTAACGCGACAAAGAAATGGACGCGTGGGGCACAAGGTCATCAAGGTGCGACTGCTCGGTTCCTGGTAGTGGCCTGGGCGCGGGTCGGTGGTTGCAGAGGCGCGGACGTGGAGTCGCGTGTGCGGCTGGGGCAGACGCGCGGCTCGGACCTGCAGCCGCAGCGCTCCAGACCGGCCTCGTCTGCGCGCAGCATCGCGCCGGTCGGCTGCGCGGCCTAGGCGGGCGCGGCGCGTCGGGCAGAGCAGCGCGGCTCCTGCGCGCGCGGTGGGTGGCTCGCTCGGCGTGCGCGCGAGCGGCCGGAGCAGGGCGCGCTCGGCTGGCTGCTGGGTGCCGCGGTGCAGAGAAAGCGGTGAGAGAGAGGAGGGAGAGAGGGAGAGGAAACACAGGAGAGCGGCAGCGGCTGGCTTCTGCTGGCTCGGAGAGGGCGCGCGTAGTTAGGTTTTAGGGATACTGGGCCCCTAGTGGGCCGATTTTAAATTAGGGTTTGTCTTTTTTTTTAAATTCCGAAAGACCTTTTTTTATAGCTTAAAAATTCATAAAAAATACACCAAAACTATTTATAAATAAAATACTTGTTTTAGACTAATAACTATTATATTATTTAATTAATATATTATTCACTAGGATTTTCTTTTAAAAAGAATTGATATTAAACATCCTATACTCAATCAAGTGCATACAAAGAAAATGATCAAAATGCAAATAAATAATTAAACACTTAAAAAAATTATTAGCCTAATTAATATAATAACTAAATTTATTATTTTTAATTGATGGCTTTTATGGTGTTACAATTTTATATCAATTTCTAAAGTTGGACAGAAAAAGAAAAGAGAAAAGATGAAATAGTGTTGGGCCAAATCCGGTCCAGGTGGCCCAACAACGGGCAGAAACGCGCCCGCACTGGCAGCTTTGCGAAAAAGCCCTTGGTTTACTGAATAACTGGGAGCGGGGTCACGTCACTGTTTAACGGAGTCACTGACAGATGCAGAAAAGTCCCTCTGGCAGAAACACGTCACTGTCCAACAACTATTCCTTCGCAGACCGAGATCCCCGACGGCGACGAGCGCAGAATCGAGCTCCGGCGAGCTTGTACCGGACGACTTACACCAAGACCGGAGCTCTATTTTGGCTTAAACCTAATTCAAGCCCTAATCAACGTTTCCCCTAAGTCAATTTCATAGCTCGAGCTCTAAATCACCCTGTCCACGGAGACAGCGCAGAGAACGGACGAACAGAAATGTTCCCGGTGATCTAGGGCAGTCTAGCTCAATCAAGCGGGTCGAGGAGCATTAGGAGAACCTAAAGACGGTGAAACGGAAGAGCAGAGGGGATAAACTGACTGGAATTGTGCTGGTCGCGGTGAGGTCTCTCCTACGGTGTTCTTGAGCAGTTTTGGGGAAAGTTCAAAATTCACGTTCGCTGGTGAACGATTGGGGCTGATTCTTGGTGGCTGGATGCTTAACTACCTTACGAAGCTCGCGGTGTCTTCAATTTATAGAGCGCAACAGCGGTGGCCGGGAATTGCAGCGATGACGCGCGGCGGTCGGTGAAGGGGGAGTTCACTAGCGCGCGTGATTGGTGGCAAACCTCGTGGCATCTACTCCGGTGATTAACGGAGAGCGAGAGCAGGTCACGGCGGTGCGGTGGAAAGGCCTAGGCACGCGGCACAAAGCCGAAGGGCAACGGTCACCGGCGTGCTTATCGGATTCCACCACGGCGAGCCTGGTATGGCGGCCGGAATTGTTTACTGGCCGGAGTTATCCACGGCGGCGTGACTCCGATGGTTATCTGATCAATCCGAGCACGAATCGTGGCGGAGATCATCGGCGGCGTGTTGAGCTGGTGATCTGATCATGTTCAGTCACTGTACCATGGGAAATGTCCATTCAGACGACCTGACAGAGCAAGTTTGACCCAGATATTCTTCTGATTTTCTATAGCAACTAGTGGATCAACCAATGACAAAGTTGTTGTCTGATGATCCAACAACAATTCTGCTATAACACCCATGGCCAAATTCTTATTAGATCAGGGCTGATTTCTAGTTCAAAGTTGGCTCAGTATCACTGTTAGTCTGAACTTCAGACAACAAATAGCCTGACAGCACATATTTGGGTGTAATTTTCTCCAATTTTTTATAACAACCACAGGAGATGTCTGCATCAAAGTTGCTCTCCTATAATAGGTTTACAAAATTTATGTGGTGACCTAGGGCAAATTCTTACTGATTTGAAAGTTAATAAGCTCCAAAGTTGAGCTTATAACACTAATTTCAGACTTAGCATAGAACTCAAATGAGGTCCATTTTGCAAATAAGTCCAATATCCAAGTTTTAGCTTACAAATCCACACATTTGTGAACCAAATGACTTAGGATACACATTTATAATGGTTTTTGCACTTTAGTCCAAAAGTGGACTAATTTTGTACATAGGCCCCTAGGGTTTGGATTTAGGGTTTTCTAGGGTCCCTATTAGGGTTTTTGGTATCTCAGGGGTGTAGATGCCATGTAGGTCCATTTTTATAATATTTTATGATTATTTTACTTAATCTTTATGGTTTTCTCTTATTGGGTCCTATTTTACCCCCTCAGATCCCTATTTAGGGTTAAGTACCCTACACTAGGGTCTTATTTGCAAAATGCCATATCAATACAACTTGTTTGAAATTTTTGCCTAGTGAATGCACTCTATGTGTGTCAAACATATGCAAATGCCAATGCTCATGATGTTATGCTCAAGTTTTAGTAACAGTAACACTAGGGGTGTTACAACACACTTGGACTTTTCTTGGATCTTCTTAATGTCTTCTTTTGAGGTGTTGCTTTCCTCAATTCCTTAGTCCAAGTAAATCTTGCATCCTGTGAACTACAAACACAAACACTAGAAAACTTATTAGTTCACGGATTGTGTTGTTCATCAAACACCAAAACTCAATTAGCCAAATGGCCCGGGGTCCATTTTCCTTACAATCTCCCCCTTTTGGTGATTGATGACAACACAACCAAAGCAAGCAAATAATACAAGTATTTGAATGAAAATATGCAATCTACTTGCTAGGATGCATGATTGTCCCCACAACGTGAAATTATGGACTTAAGCCTCCCCCTAACTCCATAATTCACTTAATTCCTATTTTAGGACCAAATAACCAAAACCACTTGAGAAACCATTTGTAGATATAAAATTTAAAAATTTGTGGTGTTTGGTGTTTGATATAGTTTTCATTGCTTTGGTCCCTAAACTTCTCCCCCTTTGGCATCAACCATCGAAAAGGAAGACATTAAAAGCATGTAGGTAGTAAATAAAAGCTTGTCCTCAAATGATTACTCCCCCTAAGTGAGTGTTCTCCTTTATAAAGAGTTTTCTCCCCCTTTAGAGATGAATAAAAGCTCCCCCTGACAGAGATCATTAGGAAAAAGCATGTGAAAAGTAGAGGTGCAAGACATGATTTGAAAAGACTAACTTCCCTTATGCATAGGTAACAAAATATGAGTTAACCACTTATGCATTTTTAGCAACAAGTATATGATATGAAATATAGTCTAATCAAATATTGGAGAAGAATGTAAATGATACTAGTTGTAGTCTCAAAAGATACCGATTGAAATTCAATGGCGAGCTTGAGAGACATGAGAGTTCTTGGAGATTTTGCAGTGGAAGATTGTTGTCTTTCTCCAGGGACATCATTTTCCTTACAATGAGACTATCATATGAAATAGACTTGAAAAGGTGTTAGTCTCAAAGTGTTAGATTATAGAATAACCTCCCCCTGACGGTGTGCATACAAGTTTTGAATACTTGTAGGAGACATGCACTTTGATTTGATATTAAGAGAGGAAAATTATCTATAATCCGAACTTTGGCACATATAAGTTAAATGATACAACTTGTAGAAATCAAAATTTTCAATTGATGCATCATTTACTATGGAGTGATATAGAAGCTATGTGCCGTGCTTAAGTAAACATTTTAAACCATGTAGGTTTGCTTAAGTGTATGAATTGAAAACAAGCAATCCTACCATATGATTCACCTAATATGCATAATTTAAAACAAAGGTAAATAACAAATGTAATACTAGGCAAGAAAGGTAAACTAGATACAAGGTAAATAGATACGCATATCTAAAAACAAGAAATACAATAAATCTAGCTACCTTAGTCATGGGTGGGAAATTTGGGTCCAAAATTTTCACTAACCCACTTGGCAATTAACCTTGATCCAATATGATGTATCCCATGATATACATCCCAACTTTGCTAAGTCTCCAAATTTCCCGTAGACCTTCGGTCCACTCACTTCCCTTTCGGGATCCAAACCTTCTTGGTGCTTTTCATGGTTGAAATTATTTCCTTTGGCACCCAGATGCGTTTGGCCCCTTTTCCTTTGTTGGCTTGCTTGTTGGCCTTGATTGCTATCACCTTTCCATTCTTTTTCTTCTTGATCAAATATGGTGTAGCATCCTTTTTGTTCACCTTTTTGATGTAGGTGTTGGAGATTTTGCTTGTTGGCTTTTGCTTGAGCTTTTGCCTTTGTTTATCCCCGGTCATCGCCTTGCATTAGAAAGACTTGTGTCCTTCCTTGTGGCATAGCCTACAAATCACAGTTTCTCCCTCCATAGGCTTGTTCACTCGACACTCCCACAGTGGTGTTATCCTGTGGAGGTCGGATTTGTTTGGCTTTGCCTTTCTTGTCATATAAAGCCTTTCCAAGGCGAGCCACTTCTTGCTTTAATTGTTCATTTTCCTTTGCAACCTCATCCGAACATGTTTCTACAACAATATTCTCAACAACAACTTGGTTGCAGGGGTTAGAACCGTCAATTAAATCAAAGCAGGAAGTAGAAGCATCTTTCTTAATTATTTCAGTTATTTCAACTAAAGATGCTGCTGGGGTGCTACCAATGTTTTCTAGCTTAGTAGTTAGCTCATTATTGTGTATGCTAAGAATTTCCATTTTCTCTAGCAAATTTTCAATAGCTTCTTGGGAGCTAGCTAACTTAGCCTTAAGTTTTTCATTCTTTTTAATGAGGCTATCATCGGTAGCAGTGGATGGAGCACTAGATTCTAATAGCTCAATTTTAGTTGATAGCTCACTATTTAAATTTGCAAAAGTTTCAAATTTTTCTAGCAAACCTTTGTAATCATTTTGAGAGCTAACCAACTTATTTTTCAAGGTTTTAAGTTGAGCTTTTTGTTTAGTGCAAACATCCTGAAAAAATTCTACGGCTTCCGCAAGCTCATCTACAGAGGGCTTTCCCTCACCTTCATCATCACTACTACTTTCATCACTAGAGGATGGAATGTTTTTGTTACCTCTTGCCATAAGGCATTTGTGTGATGACCGTGATGAGCGTGATGAGGATCGGTGGCTGCGCGTCCTTGGAGGTTCATCTTCACTTGAAGAATCATCCCAAGTTCTAACACTTGTTAGCGCCTTGCCTTTGCTCCTCTCCTTTTTGGGTTTGGCCATATTTGGACAGTTGTCCCTGAAGTGGCCCTTCTCCCCACATGCGAAGCATCCTCTCTTCCTTTGCTTTTTCCTGTCAATGTTAAAGAGAAGATCCTTGACCTGTAGGGGCACACCCATTAGATTAATCTTGCGGATCATCCTCATTACCTTTCCGACGCGTCGGATTGTTTCTTCGTCCTCGAAGTATGATGTGCATGGTTGATTATCTTCATCATCATCACTTTCTTCTTCTTCCTCTTCTTCACTTGAGGAACATGGAGTGGGAGCCTTCTTTTTGCCCTTCCTTTCATCACATGCAAAAGCATATGGCCTTGAGGAAGTTGGCTCCTCTCCCCGACTCATTTTTCACGACATTTCAAAGGCCGCGATTTTCCCAATCACAATGGTCGGGGTCATGTTGCTCAAGTCCTCCATGTTGTGAAGGATGGTGATGATGCTCCCATATCTTTGTTGTGGTAGCAGGGAGATAATCTTCCTCACAATGTCCGCATCATCTAGCTTATTAATGCCAATAGAATTGAGCTCATTGATAATTAGATTCAAACGAGAATACATGTCTCTAACAAGCTCATCATCTTTCATAGCAAAAGAATTATACTCATTTAAGACTAGGCAATGTTTTTGCTCACGGACATTGGATGTGCCGTCATGGAGCTCATGCAATTTTAGCCAAATCTCATTAGCAGTTTTCAAGGTAAATACTTGATTAAAAATATCCATGCTAAGAGATTCATACAAGCAATTTTTGGCTCTAGCATTTAAATGAATTTCTTTTTCCTCACTCGTGGTGGGTTTCTCGGGATTCTTGAGGGGTTTCATCCCGTCAAGAGTGACTCTCCAAACACCAAGATCAATGGCCTCTAGGTAACAAGCCATTCTAGCACTATAATATGAGAAGTTAGCGCCGTCAAAGTGTGGTGGCCTATGGGTATCGATCCCTTCCTCTAAAAAGCGTTGGCTCTTTTAGCGGTGAAGCTAAAGCGTTTCAAATGAGCCAAACCGGCTCTGATACCACTTGTAGGAAACAGGTGACGCCTAAGAGGGGGGTGAATTAGGACTTCTAAAACTTTTACTAAACTAGGCCACAATTAAATCCCTAGAGCAAAACCTATGCAAATAATGAAACTATAATGTGCAAACTAGGTTTTGTCTAAGTGTTGCTATCTCTACCGCAATGGCTAAGTTTCAATCTACACTAAATAAGTATGAATACAAGATTGAAACTTAAATGCTTAATATAAATGTGGAAACTTAAAGAGCAAAGTAGAGAAGCAAACTCTCATGGATGACGCCGGTATTTTTACCGAGGTATCCGGAACCACGCAAGGTCCCGACTAATCCTCGTTGGTGCCCCTACGCAAAGGGAAGCCCACGCGAGGGCCAAACACCACGGTCGAGTAACTCCGTAGAGAGCCGCGGGCCTTCTCCACGCACAAGTGGTGCTCCGCTTCCTGCTCCTCTCGGACGCTCCCCGCCGTCTCCACTATCAAGCTTCCGGTCGAAACGCTGCGGGCCTCGTTCCCTCCGGTACATGGTGGCGGCCGTGACACAAACGCGGTTGTCACGGTCTCACAAGACTCTCGCCCCACTCGGTACAATTACAATGACTCACGCAAGAGCCGAGGGGTTGTGTGGTTTTACAAAACTCACTCAACTAACTAGGGTTCACCTAGAGCAAGCGCTAAAGCAGTCTAACTAACCTAAGCACTTCGCAAAGCACCTACGCTAATCACCGAGTGATTCTATTAAGCACTTGGGTGTTTGAGCTCTTGGAAATGTGCACTATATGCCTTGGTATGTTGCTTGGGCTCCCACACCTTCAAATGGCCAGTTGGGTGAAGTATATATAGGCCCCAACTCCAAAATAGCCATTGGAGAAAAGCTGCAGTTCTCTGCGGCACACCGGACAGTCCGGTGTGGCACCGGACAGCACACTATAGCCTGTCCGGTGCGCCTAGCCGTTGCTCTGTCAGAGCAGGTGACCGTTGGCGCCGCAGGCTTTTCCACACCGGACAGTCTGGTGCTCACACCGGACAGTCCGGTGGTCTTCTCTCCGAGTGCCACCTGGAACTAGCCGTTGGGCTGGTGTTCCACAGTGCACCGGACAGTCCGGCGTGTGGGCACCGGACAGTCCGGTGTGCCACCAGACAGTCCGGTGCGCCTTCGCACAGACAGTCCGCAGCAGCACACTTGGACTTTTCTTGGATCTTCTTAATGTCTTCTTTTAAGGTGTTGCTTTCCTCAATTCCTTAGTCCAAGTAAATCTTGCATCCTGTGAACTACAAACACAAACACTAGAAAACTTATTAGTTCACGGATTGTGTTGTTCATCAAACACCAAAACTCAATTAGCCAAATGGCCCGGGGTCCATTTTCCTTACAGCCCGGACGGTCCGCGCTCACGTGCGGACGGTCCGGGCATGTGCAGATCGGCTGATTTACTGCCGATTTGCGGTTGCTCAGGGTATGTGTCCATCAGCATCCCATAAAGGGGTTGTGACTGGTCGTGACAACCTATAGCCGATGTATTACGTGTGTTACCCCCTAATTCGACCTCGTGCGAAGGAAAATTTGCGATATTAGATTTATCAAATGCACGTACTAGTCTCCTATAATCGCTTTGCATACCCCCTATGATATTTTTCATTTGTTCACGTTGTTCATCTACATAATTTCTAAGAGATTGTAGCTCGTTTGTATTACTTACATTGGGGATATCTGGTGTGGGTCGGAGCGAAGCAGGATCCATCGCCCGATGTTGGACGACCTTGTTGTTTCTGTCCACTTTGAAGTTGGCCAAGAACTTTGCTTTCGCCTCCTAGATCATCTGCTCCTTGTACTCCTCGAACTGGAGCTATTCGTCAGCCGGTAAGGTCTCCCAAGTCGGCTCTATGATGTTGCTTGGGGAAATATCAGAGCTATCCCTTGAACCAGCCATTGAGGGCCGATTTGATGAGTCTATATTTGTTGTCCCCAGCGGAGTCGCCAAAAAAGTATGTTGACACCTTTTTGGAGCGCCAAACACTCAACAAGAACCGTGGCACTGCTCTCTGGTCAGGCGCGGACGGTCCGCGGCACAGGGCCGGACGGTCCGCGACCTGGCGCAGGGGCTAGGGTTCCCTGCCTGCGGTCGGACGGTCCGTGCCCTAGGGCCAGATGGTCCGCGCGTGCGTAGGGGCGGCGGAGGATCACCGGCGGTGCCTGGATCTCGCTCCCGGGAGGGACCCCGTCGGGGAGGAGAGATCCTAGGAGTTGTCTAGGCTCGGGTAGACCGACCTAGACTCCTCTAATCGACGTAGAGTCGAAGAGAAGCGGAGAATTTGAAGATTGAGAGGCTAAACTAGAACTAGACTAGAACTACTCCTAATTGTACAGGAAATAAATGCGAGATGGAAGTTTTATTGATTCGATTGATTGTCCCTAATTGTCGGGGTTTCGGACCGGGGGGTCCCTGGACCGATGAGTAAATTTGTCGCTGTGTGCCCCTGCCCAGATGGGTTGGTGCGAGATCGAACACAAGTGGGGGAATGAGCCTTGTATTATCCTGCTCGTAGTAGGGGTTACAAGCGTTGCGAGAGAGCGAGGGCGAGAGAGAGCGAGTAGGAGAGAGGAAGAGAGAGAGAGGGGGGGGGGGGGGGGTTCGGCCCCTGCTCGTCTTCTCCCGTCCCTTTGTCGTGCGTCTACTCGTCTCCCCTGCCGTGCGTTTGTGTGTTCGTACGCTCGTATGTTCGTTCGTTTTTCCCCCTCTTTTCTCTCTCTCCTCCCACAGGGCCCTGGACACCCCCTTTTATAGACGTAAGGAGATGCCCAGCTGTACAATGGGGTATAGCTGGGAGCTAACGTGGCTGGCAGGGAAGTGCCCTGAGCCCTGTACAGATAACAACGTGGCCGTCGGGGTGGGGGGCGTTTCGAGCCCTGTAGAGGTAGCATCGTGGCCGTCGGAGAAGTGCCTTGAGCCCTGTAGCAGTACAGCTGTTGGCGCTGCACGGATCCTACTAACATCTCCTTGCTTTCGTAGGTGGCTTGAGAACCACCGACGTCATGGTTGCATGCGGGAAACCACCATCGCCTGTTACCAGGGTAAGCTGGATGGGACACCGGTCTTGTTCCTTCGTAGCCTGAGCTAGCTAGGAGTAGGGTAATGATGCATCCCTTGTGGTGCGGTTGATCTGAGCCTAAGGTCGGGCGAGGCGGCGACTCCTCCGAGGCCGAGGCTGGGACCAAGGCCTAGGGTCGGGCCAGGATGCGACTTTTCCCGAGGCCGAGGCCGAAGCCAAGCCCTGGGGTCGGGCGAGGCGGAGCTTCCTATTGCGCCCGAGGCTGAACTTGACCGTTGTCGGTTTCGCTCGGGTGGTTGGCACAGCAGCCGAAGCGGGGCAGGCGGCGCTGTTTTCCTGTCAGATCGGTCAGTGAAAGGGCGAAGTGACTGCGGTCACTTCGACCCTGCCGACTGAGGCGCGCGTGTCAGGATAAGGTGTCAGGTGATCCCATCATTAAATACGCATGCAATACGGTCGGCTGGTAAGGCGATTTGGCCAAGGTTGCTTGCACGACAAGGCTTGCCTTCGGCTGACCCGAGGGTGCGTTCACTGCCTGAGGAGACCCTCGGGCGATACGTGAATCAGTCTGGGACCACTGTTCCGTCCGAGGCCAGGCTCGGGCGAGGCGAGACCGCATCCCTTGGTAGACGAAGCTTTGACTTTGACCCGAACTATCAGTCTTCACGTTTTGCTCTGAAGGTGTTTACCAGCCGTGATTAGAAGTGTTGGGGGTACCCCTAATTACGGTACCCGACAGTAGCCCCCGAGCCTTGAAGGGAGTGTCGGCACTCGCTTTGAGGCTCTGCCACATTTTTGGTGAGGGGACCGGCCTTTCTCGGTTATACTTTGTTCCGACGGGTGCGCGCGAGCGCACCCGCCGGGTGTAGCCCTCGAGGCCTCGGAGGAGTGGTTTGACTCCTCTGAGGTCTTAACGCTTTTGGTGATGCCTCGGCCGGTCCTGGTTGTTCCCTCATGCGGCCTGGCCGTAGCCCGGGTGCCCGATCAGGTTCCGAGTTTTGAAGCTGGTTTGTTGATGCTGTCAACAGTTTTGGCCGCAGCCGGGTGCGAGGGTAGCCCCCAAGCCTCTGCACGGAGCGAGAGGACGATCAAGGACTGTCTCGACTTTTATTATACGCCCCTTCGTCGCCTTTTCGCAAGGAGGAAGGGGGGGAAGCGCCACGTTACCCTTGGAGGGCACCGATCATGGCGTTTCCAGTGAGTTGCTAACGGGTGATCCAAGTGGACGCCCGTGCCCCGTTCATTAGGGGTCGGCTAGTGGCCCAGAGGCACGCTCCAAAAGTACCTGCAGGTGATTCGCTGGACCCGGACCCTTTACGATAGGGTCTGAGGGCTCGATGCCTCCCTCCGATGGAATTCCATTACGAGTCGTTCCCGCTGGTCTCGGAAATGTCCTAGGGTACCTCGGGAGCGTAGCCCGAGCCTTGGCCATGTATCGGACGTACCCAGGGTCATCCCTCACTCTGCGTGTTCTGGGGCGGCTGTCGAACCCTATCGAGGGGCCAACCTTCGAACCCATGATCAGTAATGGGCACGGAGCCCGAGTGCTCTAGGGCAGCTGTTGAACCCTTCCGAGGGGCCAGCCTTCGAACCCCTGATCAGTAATGGGCGCGGAGCCCGGGTGCTCTGGGGTGGCTGTCGAACCCTTTCGAGGGGCCAGCCTTCGAACCCCTGATCAGTAGGAGGGCTCGGGGGCCCGTTTCCTTCGCAGGGAAGGATCCCTTTCAAAATATCCCCTTTCTCGGTCCCTATGGCAAGAGAGAGAGAGGAAACGGAAAAGGATATGAATTTAAATAGCGTGGCGCACCTTTTATGACGCAGTCATTATGACAGAGGTGTAACGTTGCCTGCTTCGCCTGCCAACGGTGTCGCTTGCTCTGCCAAGGAGTTAATGTGACGGGACGGGCGATTCGCGGGGCGTCTGTTACGCGTGCGCGGGCCGTTCGAGGAACGGGGCACGAGCACGTCGTTCTTATGCCATGGGAGAGGGCTCCCCTGCTGCTTCAGGGAAGGACGCGAGCCTAGGGTGATTTGACCACCGCTTCCACCCGTCTGTTGCAGCAGTTATTGCCAGTCCGCTTTTGGCCACATCAACTGTCGTGCCTTCCCCCACGACTGGCTGACCCTTGACCGCTGCACTCAATTGGCACTGTTGGGTCATGCGCGGGGCTGCCTCGAGTCGCGACACTCGTTCCGAAGTCGAGAAGACGCAACATTAGCGCAGGTGGTGGTGTGGTTTCCTTGCACGTAGTGACCATCGCGCCGGTTGCATGGTATGTGGGACCGGGCCTTCATGCTGGTCCACCGGAAGGGTGTATAACCGCGGTGCGGTTGCATGCTCCCTGCGTGGTGGCTCGCTCTTCTGTCCGCTGGTTCCGGCGAGGATGAGGGAACGCTTATAACCACAGGGCGGTTCCAGGCCTTGCGTGCGGCGATTCGCCTCCTTCACGTCTTGGGTCAGTTCTATAAAAAGGGGATCGATCCCCCAGGCAGTGGCCATGCCTTTGTTCTCCCCTCATGCATTGCGCCCTTCCACCTTTCGAGCCCCTAGATGGGGCACACCGGTGTCACCTTGCTCCTGCTGTCGTCGGAGGAGCACGGCCTCGTGGAGATTGGCGCTCTTTAGACGTCGCTCGGCTTGAAGGATTTTCGTCATGCAGCCCGGCTGCATTCCCTCACTAATGGTCAGTTTGGTGGGAAGAAGAAAGTCGGGCTGCGGCCTCCGCCCCGCCCTCAGCTTCAAGGATCTTCGTCATCCGGGCTGAGGCGGAGGAGCGCACCGAGTGGGGGGCTGCCTCCGCGTGGGTCGGTGACCCTTTTCTTCCCCCAGCGTTCGGGGGAGAAGGGCATCCTCCAGCCCTGCGGAGACGTCCTCCAGCCATGCGGGGAAGGCGAACTGCTGCTCCCTGGCTAGGGTGCAGCTTTTCGTCCTCCACCCGGGCGGCGGTCGTGCCGCGCGCTGGTGGCTGCTATCACCGGCGCGGGAGTGGGGGCTGCCACTGGTGAGGCTCCCCACCGCAGCGGTTGCCTCCACTTACGAGATCGTCGGTGCCAGCTGCGCTCCGGACCTCGGGCCCTTTGGCTTTAATGTCTGGTTCTCATCCCCTGTGAGGGGACGTGAACGAAAGCCCTTCAGCAGTAGCGTTTGCCCTGAGGTCATCGTTGTTGCTATTTTGGCGCCTGAGGCGGAGGTCGTTGTCGCGCTGCTGGCGCAGTGGTCGCCGGCAAGCTGCTTGGAGCTCGTTATCCCGTGGGTCCCCTGGTGTGGAGGTTGTTCATACCCGCGGGAATGGAACCGGAGTCCCATTTGTAAGGGAATATACTGGGTCTTTGCCTGAGCAAAATGTAATTGCTTCAAGGACTTAGACATTTGTTGTAGGCCGGGATAACCGCCGGGGGTCCTGCCGACGTCTAAGTCTATGTAGCATAGTTACCCCAAGCATATGTATTTGTTCTTTGTGGCTGTCGAGGCCTGAACATTTGGGTATTCGAGTATAAAGCTATGTTTCTTCCTCATTTCGAGCACTAAGACTTGCCTGTTGGTGGCCGAACCGCTTAACCGAGCGTGAGCTGCCTTGCGTGGAAGGCGACGAGTGAGGTATCCGTATCCCGGAGGTGTGGGAGTGCCTCGGCTCGGTCGGCCTTGCCACTTAAAGCCTCTCTTGCTCGGTTTTAGAACCTTCGGCTGCTCTGCGATGAGCCGAAGCTGAAGGCAGTGGTGGCATGGACAGAGGCGACGTCGGCTCGAACAGAGGCTTTCTCGGCGTGAGAGCAGGTGGCTTCCCAGGCCAAGGAGGTGCAGCAGCGGCAGCTGGGGTTTGGCCAGATCACTCGAGAGCAGGACCAATCCCGGAGCCAAGCCGCCAAAGCCGTGAGCTGGGCTGAGATCCTCGGGGGACAGCTGGCTGGGGCTTCGGAGCGGATGGCCGAGGCGCCTGTTCGCGTCTCCGTCTGAGGCTAGGCCAGATTCCGCCGAGGGTGGAAACGACGCCAAGGGTGCCGCTCCTCCCCCTGCTGATGTTTGAGCCTGCATGAACAGTTCGTCTAAAGTATGTGTATGATTTTTGCGGCCGCCGAGGCCTAAACATATTTAGCGTTCAGATTATAAAGATGCGTTTTCTTTCCTCTTGTTTCGAGCATTTAGGACTTGTTCATTGGCAGCAGAATCGCATTATCTGAGCGAGAGTTACTTTTCGTGGAAGGTGACGAGTGAGATATCCGTATCCCGGAGGCGTAGGAGTCCCTCGGCTCGGTCGGCCTTGCCGCTTACGTGCTCTCTCACCCTTTCGTAGGACCCTGCTACCAATATAGTCGAAAAATGCACGAAAGTCGTTTTCTACCTGAGCGTTAGGACTTGTTCGGTAGCAGGATCGCTTGTCCGAGCGTGAGTTACTTTTCGCGGAAGGTGATGAGTGAGGTATCCGTATCCCGGAGGCGTAGGAGTCCCTCGGCTTGGTCGGCCTTGCCGCTTACATGCTCTCTCACCCATTCGTAGGACACTGCAATCGATATAGTCGAAAGCACGAAAGTTGTTTTGGTAGAAAACCTTTCTTGGTAGAAATCTTTTCCGAAGAAAATTTTGACGCAGAGGGGGTTCCCTCTTCTAGCCCCCGAGGGAGGGTCGGGCTTTGCCGAGGCAAGGCTGACCCTTCCTTGAAGGTTAGACTTTATTTAAGCGTGTAAAAATGAGGAACATGAACGACTTGAAACATTTTAAGGGTAGAAGCGACGTAGCTGTTCGATGTTCCAAGCGTTGCTGTAGACCTCGCCTTGATCGTTGGCCAGCTTGTATGTCCCGGGCTTCAGGATTTTGGCGATGATGAACGTCCCCTCCCAGGGAGGAGCAAGCTTGTGGCGCCCTCGGGCGTCATGTCGCAGCCGAAATACCAAGTCTCCCACTTGGAAGCCTCGGGGCCGAACCCTTCGGGCATGGTAGCGTCGTAGAGACTGCTGATACCACACCGAGTGTAGTAAGGCCACGTCCCGAGCCTCTTCTAGCTGGTCCAAGGAATCTTCTCAGCTGGTCTGGTTGCTTCGGTCGTCGTACGCCTTCGTCCTTAGGGAACCATATTCCAAGTCCGGGGTAAGATAGCCTCGGCCCCATAGACTAGGAAAAATGGCGTGAAGCCCGTGGCCCGGCTCAGCGTCGTCCCTAGGCTCCAGACCACCGAGGGTAGCTCCTTCATCCATTGCTTGCCAAACTTGTTGAGGTCATTGAAGATCCTCGGTTTTAGTCCCTGCAAAATCATACCATTGGCGCGCTCCACCTGCCCATTTGTCATCGGGTGGGCTACGACGGCCCAGTCCACATGGATGTGGTGGCCCTCGCAAAAGTCCAAGAACTTTTTCCCGGTGAACTGCGTGCCATTGTCGGTGATGATGGAGTTTGGAACTCCAAAGCGATGGATGATATTGGTGAAGAACGCCATGGCCTGCTCAGACCTAATGCTGGTTAAGGGTCAGACCTCAATCCAGTTGGAGAATTTGTCGATGGTGACCAGCAGGTGCGTGAAGCCCCCGGGTGCCTTCTACAAGGAACCGACGAGGTCCAGACCCCACACAGCAAACGACCAAGTGATAGGTATCGTTTATAGTGCCTGAGCGGGCAGGTGCATCTGTCGCGCATAGAATTGACACCCCCTGCAGGAGCGTACAATCCTAGTGGCGTCGGCCACTGCGGTTGGCCAGTAGAAACCTTGTCGGAAAGCGTTTCCCACGAGGGCTCGAGGCGCTGCATGGTGACCACAAGCCCCTGAGTGTATTTCTTGTAACAGCTCTTGTCCTTGGGCAATGGATATGCATCGCTGGAGAATGCCTGAGGGGCTGCGGTGATAGAGCTCCTTTTCGTCACCCAGCAATACGAACGACTTGGTGTGCCGAGCTAATCGTTGAGCTTTGGTCTTGTCGAGGGGCAGCTCTCCTCGGAGGAGATATTCTAGGTACAGGGTCTGCCAGTTCGAGACCGGTGTGACCCCATTCCGCTCCTCCTCGACACGCAGGGCCTCACCCTCGGCGGCCGAGGGTACCTCGGGCTGGGCCAAGGCCTCCTCGGGCTTGGGCGCATCGTCGACTTGGACGGATGGCTGATATATATCCTTGGAAAAGACGTTCGGGGGAACCGTCGTTCGCCCCAAGGCTATTTTCGCCAGCTCATCTGCAGTTTTGTTGTACCGTCGAGCAACATGGTCGAGTTCCAGTCCGTAGAACTTGTCTTCGAGGCGCCAAACTTCATCGCAGTAGGCCTCAATTTTTTGATTGCGGCAGTGGGAGTTCTTCATGACCTGGTCGATGACGAGCTGTGAGTCACCACAAGCGTTGAGGCACCGAACCCCTAGCTCGACGGCGATGCGCAGGCCATTAACCAAGGCTTCGTACTCGACCACATTGTTCGATGCCGGGAAATGGAGGCGCAGCACGTAGCGAACATGTTCTCCGAGGGGTGAGATGAAGAGCAAGCCCGTGCCTGCTCCGGTTTTCATCAGCGACCCGTTGAAGTACATGGTCCAAAGCTCGGGTTGGATTGGGGCCGTCGGTAACTGGGTGTCAGTCCACTCAGCGAGGAAGTCAGCCAAGACTTGGGATTTTATGGCCTTTCGAGGGGCAAATGAAAGTGTTTCGCCCATGAGTTCCACCGCCCATTTCGCTATCCTAGCCGAGGCCTCTCGGCTCTGGATGATTTCTCCCAGGGGGAAAGATGACACCACAGTAACCGGATGAGACTCGAAGTAGTGTCGCAGCTTCCGCCGCGTCAGGATCACTGCGTAGAGCAGCTTCTAGATCTGCGGGTAGCGGACTTTGGTCTCGGACAGTACTTCGCTGATGAAGTAGACTGGCCTCTGTACGAGCAATGCATGCCCTTCTTCTCGTCTCTCGACTACGACCGCGGCACTGACCACCTGAGTGGTTGCGGCTACGTAGATCAAGAGGGCTTCTCCCGTAGCGGGGGGCACCAAGATGGGTGCATTTGTAAGGAGTGCCTTTAAGTTTCTGAGGGCTTCCTCGGCCTCGAGGGTCCAAGTGAAGCGCTTGGCCTTCCTTAAGAGGTGGTACAGGGGCAATCCTTTTTTGCCAAGGCGTGAGATGAAACGGCTCAGAGCCGCAAGGCATCCCATGACCCTATGTACTCCTTTCAAATCTTTTATTGGTCCCATGTTGGTGATGGCCGCGATTTTCTCTGGGTTGGCCTCTATGCCTCGCTCGGAAATGATGAACCCTAGGAGCATGCCTCGGGGGACTCCGAAGACACACTTCTCGGGGTTGAGTTTCACGCCTTTCGCTCTCAGACACTTGAATGTCGTTTCAAGGTCAGAGAGGAGGTCGGAGGCTTTCTTCGTCTTGACAACGATGTCATCGATGTAAGCCTCGACCGTTCTGCCGATGTGTTCTCCGAACACATGGTTTGTGCACCTCTGGTAGGTGGCACCTGCATTCCTCAAACCAAATTGTAACACCCCGGGATCCACAAACACCCCGAGATGCTACTGAACTACACATCTGACATTCATATATAAAATTTCGGCAGCATCTCCTTTGAAAAAATTGCATAACCGAGGGGCAACAGTGTAAAAACATATATCATGACAAAAAAACATACTAAGCATTATTAATCTGCTAGCAAAGGGAAGTTAAACATAACGACATGAAATGAATTAACTAGTGCCCATGACTAGAAAAAAAACAAACATCATTTGACATCGAGTTTCTAATTAAATCATGGCTGCAAGTGGGCAACGTTATTATAATAGTGAAGGTGGACGTGCTGCTACTTCCCCCATTCCCAACATTAAGCAAGTACCTGCATTGAGTAATGCAAGAGTGAGATGATACATCTCAGCAAGCAAATTGTTTTGACGAGATATTTAAATCACAAATTGAATTAAACAACATTTTAAAGGAATCACAATTGAGATCAAAAATACTTGTATACATAGAACTCAATAGTCCCAATATAACCAATACCATCTCATTTCCTCGAACAACCACAATAGGTTGTATAACACTTCCCTGCGTCAACAATACCTGCAGATATCACTTCAATGTATGCATAGGAATGCAATATGTAGGTCATCTTCCCTCATACCTCTGAGAGTATAAAACCACATTATCGGCTAATATCACTTCAATGAATGCATATGAATGCAATGCATATGTCCTCTGCCTTCATACCTCTAAGGTATGAAGCCGCATCGTACCCCTCCTCGGGCAACGTACGATGCTAAGTTGTACCGGTACGGTCGGACCATAGGTCACGACAAAACTTCAGATGCAAATAAGTCATGCAATGTATATGGCATGCTGCATTTATCAATAAACTTCACTTCCTTCAGATACAATACAAACCTCAAATAATATTTCATTTGCCTTCAGGGGTGTGAATTAATCTCATGGGTCATACTCGAACCATAATCATCATCAATATATGATAGAGCATCAATATAATACAATCAAGTAAAACATCGTCATAGAGTTCAATTATGAAAGAATCCAATAATTCTGAATATTAGAGTGTAGGCGATAGAAATAACAGGTCAAAACGGTAGCAACCACCGCTACATTCACTTGCCTTTACTTAAGGAGCCAACAAGCACTAGAAATGATCTGGACCACTACCACCTGTTGTAGAGCATACAACTTAGCACAAATGTTCCATAAAACAAATACAAGCAATACATATGCAGTTCCTATGGACCCAAACCAAAGTCCATTAAGAAATTACATGAAATCCAAAATATCACAGCAGCACTACTTTTTAATATATAATTAAATTCCAGCCTCCAAAATATGTAAACATCTAACAAGTTAACTGAATAATTCTATTTTAGACAGCAGCAAAACTGACTTTAAAATTTAACTAGTACAATATCCATGCGCTACGACGCACATAATCATAATTAATACCTATTTATCATCACATACGTACACTCAAATTTCACCAAAATTGGAGATAAGTTATGTAGCTAATTATATTAGTCTAGATACTATTGTAACTAACTTTCAAAAGGTAATCAAGGAATGCACGAGAACTTAAGTTATTCCAAACAGAATTTTGAGCCTTCACCAATAAATCGAACAAGATATGTATGTAGACTCAGTCCTCTGCCAATCATGTGCTAGAAACCAAAAGTCAAGTAACAAAGGCACCAAATCAATGTGCTTGAATATATTTTCTACATAAATAAAAACTACTCAAAGAAGAACTACAGATTCTAACTAGGATGAAGTGAAGTCACTAGCAAGTTTCTCATCCTGGTACCAGACAAAGTCCGTCCCATAATTATATTGTATAGAAATATTGTGAAATTATAACACACGAGCACATGATGGGCTAGTGTACCAACGAAGCATACCTTTTATTTAGTGGGGAAGTCAAAGGGATAACAGAGCCGCTGTTTAGGGTCCAAGAGGATATGACTGAAGCAGTACAGGGGCAGGGGCATCGACACAACTCTCCAGCAGGCCAACGACGAGTCCATTCTCTGACGGACCACCACTGACTCCATTCTCTATTGGCAGTAGTAGCGGTGGCACATCACCAAGTGCAGGGCTGGCATCATCGTGCTCCAATCTAAACTTGCCATGGGAGCCATCGGCGAGCACCCAGTACTGGGCGCGGTAGAGAGACCAAATCAGCACCAGGTGATGCTGGCAGAGGACCTCCACGGGACATGGCAACCAAGAAGCTGAGCTCTGCATCGCGCGCTGCGCCAACGACCTTCACCGACAGGCGTGGCCGTGGCGGCGGCAGGTGAGGTCCTCCCCGGAATGGACTAGGTCCCCTCCGGTATTCCACGACTAGGGTTTTTTTTGGGTTTTAAGGAAACGGGTTGATGGCAAAAGGTAAAGAGAGGAGCGATCAAGCTATTCAGTAACCTAACATAAGATCCAAAGGCCCAGAATTTTCTAACTTAACCACTCTCCAAAAGAAAAAAAATGTATGAGTAGCCAAATGGATACTCTTTGATAAGATCTATGCATACACGGTCTTCGATCATCCATAGGAGTAGCCGTTCAAAAGGGTTTTTTTGTCAACTCCGAGCATTTAAAAAAATTCAGTTAGTTTTTATTTGGGATATTACACAAATGGCATTGTAGTGTAACAATACATGCCAAAAGGTGTGATAAAAGAAGTCGTGAGCTGGTCGGACTCTTTCATCTTGATTTGGTGATAGCCTGAGTAGGCATCGAGGAATGATAGGGTTTCGCACCCAGCAGTGGAGCCCACAATTTGATCGATGTGAGGCAGAGGGTAGGGAACCTTCGAACATGCTTTGTTTAGACCAGTGTAGTCTACGCACATCCTCCATTTCCCATCCTTCTTCCTTACAAGAACAGGGTTAGCTAACCATTCGAGATGGAATACCTCTTTGATGAACCCTACCGCGAGTAGCTTGTGGCCCTGCGCTTTTCTTCGTCAAAGCGGTGCAGGGTCTGCTTCACAGGTCGGGCTCCAGCTCTGATGTCCAGTGAGTGCTCGGCGACATCCCTTGGTATGCCTGGCATGTCCGAGGGACTCCACGCAAAAACTTTGGCGTCTGCGCGGAGAAAGTCGAAGAGCACTGCTTCCTATTTGGGGTCGAGCTCGGAGCCGATCCGGACTTTCTTGCTAGCGTCGTTGCTGGGGTCGAGAGAGACGGACTTAACTGCCTCGACTGGTTCGAAGTTACCGGCGTGCCGCTTCGCATCGGGCGCCTCCTTGGAGAGGCGTTCCAGGTCGGCGATGAGGGCCTCGGACTCGGCGCGGGCCTCAGCGTACTCCACGCATTCCGCGTCGCATTCGTACGTGTGGCGGTACGTGGATCCGACGGTGATGATCCCGTTGGGGCCTGGCATCTTGAGCTTGAGGTAGGTGTAGTTGGGGATGACCATGAACTTGGCATAGCACGGCCTTCCCAACACCACGTGGTAGGTCCCTTGGAACCCGACCACCTCGAAGGTGAGGGTTTCCTTTCGGAAGTTGGAGGGAGTCCTGAAGCAGACGGGCAAGTCAATCCGTCCAAGGGGCACGATACGCTTTCCGGGTGCGATACCGTGGAAGGGTGCCGCACCGGCCCGGACCTCGGACCGATCAATCCCCAAGAGTTCCAGGGTCTCGGCATAGATGATGTTGAGGTTGCTGCCTCCGTCCATGAGGACCTTGGAGAGCCTAACGTTGCTGATGATCGGATCGACGACGAGCGGGTACCTTCCTGGGCTTGGCACGAAGTCGGGGTGGTCGCCTCAGTCGAAGGTGATAGGCTTGTTAGACCAGTCTAGGTAGGCTGGCGCTACCACCTTTACCGAGCAGACCTCCTGGCGCTCCTGCTTGCGGTGCCGAGCCGAGGAGTTCGCCACCTGCCCGCCGTAGATCATGAAGCAGTTGTGGATCTCCGGGAACTCCTCTTCCTTGCTGCCCTCCTTCTTGTTGCCTTGGCCCTTGCCATCTTCCGCCGGAGGCCCGGCCTAATGGAAGTAGCACCGGAGCATGACACATTCTTCAAGGGTGTGCTTGATGGGACCCTGGTGATAGGGGCACGGCTCCTTGAGCATCTTGTCGAATGCGCCAGCCTCTCCAGGAGGCTTCCGAGGGTTCCTGTGCTCGGCAGCAGCGACAAGATTCGCGTCAGCGGCGTTGCGCTTTGCTTGCGCCTTCTTCTTGGCCTTCTTCTTCGCGCCACGCTGGGCGGACGCCTCGGGGGCGTCTTCCTTCGGCTCCCCCTGAGGCTGCGTGCCTTTCCGGAAGATGGCCTCGACCGCCTCCTGACCCGAGGCGAACTTGGTGGCGACGTCCATCAATTCGCTCGCCTTGGTGGGAGTCTTGCGCCCCAGTTTGCTCACTAGGTCCCGACAAGTGGTGCCGGCGAGGAAAGCTCCGATGACATCCAAGTCGGTGATGTTAGGCAGCTCAATGCGCTGCTTCGAAAACCGCCGGATGTACTCTCGGAGGGATTCCCAAGGCTGCTGGCGGCAGCTTCGGAGATCCCATGAGTTCCCAGGGCGCACGTACGTGCCCTGGAAATTTCCCGCGAAAGCCTTGACCAGGTCGTCCCAGTCGGAGATCTGCGTAGGAGGCTGATGCTCCAGCCAGGCCCGGGCGGCGTCGGAGAGGAAAAGGGGTAGATTATGGATGATGAGGTTGTCATCGTCTGCCCCTCTCAACTGGCATGCCAGTCGGTAGTCCGCGAGCCACAACTCCGGCCTCGTCTCCCCCGAGTACTTGGTGATGGTAGTCGGGGCTCGAAAATGGGCGGGGAACGGTGCTCGTCGTATGGCCCGGCTGAAGACTCATGGACCGGGGGCTCAAGTGAGGGACTCCGGTCCTCCTCGCTGTCGCAATGTCCCCCGCGCCTAGGATGGTAGCCTCGGCGCACCTTCTCTTTGAGGCAGGCTCGATGGTCGCGATGGTGACGCTCGTTGCCGAGGCGATCCTGGGCGGCAGGTGCCTCGTCCCGCGTGCGCTCGGGATGGACCGAGGCCTCATGCATGCGTCGAGAGGACGTCGCGTGATGCTCCGAGGGGTCAGCTCGCCTTCGGGAGGTGGAGCTCTCGGTTCATCGGACTGCGGCGCCTTCCAGGAGATCCATGAGTTTGCCCTGGATACGCCGACCCTCGGTGGTGGATGGCTCTGGCATGGTTCGAAGTAGCATCGCCGCTGCAGCTAGGTCCTGGCCGGACCCGCTGACGGCTGGAGGCAGTGTTGCCCTGGCATTGTCGACGATGCGGCGCTGGACGTCCCTGCCCACTCCTGCTCGATGTTTTGACGGAGCTGCACAAGCTGGCCTGCTTCCTCGTTGAACTTGGCCTGCATCTCGCGGATTTGCTCGAGCTGTGTGTCCTGACCCCCGCAGGGACTGGGACCACAGCTAGCTCCCGCGAGATGTCAACGCGAGATGCGGGCCCAGGGGGATCGTCGACCTCCGGCATACCGAAGTGGTTGCCTTCGTCGTGGTCTGCCTGATCGATGTGGAAACATTGGCGATTTGGGACATTACCTCCATCGCCAAGACCGTGACCATCGTTGGAGCAACCGGAGAGGCAGTGGTCACATGCGGACATGAAGTCCCGCATGGCACCGGGATCATCGAGGCCAGAGAAATCCCAACTGAAGTCGGGGTCGTCCTCTTCCTCGGAACCTGCCGGTCCGGAGGTTGAGACGGCTGTCACTCGGTCCCAGGTTGACCACATATGGTACCCCGGAAGGTTTGGATACGCCCTTGCGAAAGAGCTCACCGTAGCAGGGTCGCTAGGTGGATCGAAACTAAATCGAAAGGGAATAGGGTGGAATACGGACGGTACCTCTTGGTCGATGGATGGTGGTGAAGTCACGTCGGGGACGGAACGCACCATCATCTTAGGTATGAGGGTGACGCCCAGCAGGTCCTTTGCGAGGGTGCTGGCATCGTCAGTCCGCTTGGGGCTGGCATGTTGTGGGGAAGCGGCGCTCGTCATCGTCTCAGGCGCGAGGACAACACCCGACATGTCCCCCGGAGGAGTGCCGGCGTGGTCGACTCGATCCGGTTCGACGGCCGATAAGGTGCCGCCTCCTGTGTGGCCACGTTGCCCCGTCTCCGCCTCCTCCGGTGAGGAGTGTGGCGGGGATGACCGGAGTGTCCCTCTTACGCTGCGGGGAGATGCCGTCGTGGAGGTTGCCTCCGCCGGGCAAGTCGTTGACTGTCGTTGTCATCGTGCCGCGGAGGGAGGAGTACCATGTCGTAGCTGCCGTCGAGGGACATGAACTCGAGGCTCCCGAAGTGGAGCACCGTCCCGGGCTGAAGAGGTTGCTGAAGACTCCCCATCTGGAACTCAACGGGAAAGCGATTGTTAACACGCAGCAGGCCCCTACCTGGCGTGCCAACTGTTAGGGTTTCGGACCCGGGGGGTCCTTAGACCGACGAGTAAATTTGTCGCTGCGTGCCCCTGCCTAGATGGGTTGGTGCGAGATGGAACATAAGTGGGGGAAGGAGCCTTGTATTATCCTGCACCAGGGTGCTCGTAGTAGGGGTGACAAGCGTTGCGAGAGAGCGATGGCGAGAGAGAGCGAGTAGGAGAGAGCAAGAGAGAGAGAGAGGGGGTCCGACCCCCGCTCGTCTTCTCTCGTCCCTTTGTCGTGCGTCTACTCGTCTCCCCTGCCGTGCGTTTATGTGTTCGTACGCTCGTATGTTCGTTCGTTTTCCCCCTCTTTTCTCTCTCCTCCCACGGGGCCCTGGACACCCCCTTTTATAGATGTAAGGAGATGCCCAGCTGTACAATGGGGTGTAGCTGGGAGCTAACGTGGCTGGCAGGGAAGTGCCCTGAGCCCTGTACAGATAACAACGTAGCCGTCGGGGGGGCGTTTCGAGCCCTGTAGAGGTAGCATCGTGGCCGTCGGAGAAGTGCCTTGAGCCCTATAGCAGTACAGCTGTTGGCGCTGCATGGATCCTGCTGACGTCTCCTTACTTTTGTAGGGGGCTTGAGAACCACCGACGTCATGGTTGCATGCGGGAAACCACCATCGCCTGTTACCGGGGTAAGCTGGATGGGACGCCAGTCTTGTTCCTTTGTAGCCTGAGCTAGCTAGGAGTAGAGTAATGATGCATCCCTTGTGCCATGGTTGATCCGAGCCTGAGGTCGGGCGAGGCGGCGACTCCTCCGAGGCCGAGGCTGGGACCGAGGCCTAGGGTCGGGTGAGGATGCGACTTTTCCCGAGGCCGAGGCCGAGGCTGAGCCCTGGGGTCGGGCGACGCGGAAATTTCCTCCTGAGGCCGAGGCCGAGCCCGAGCCCTGGGGTCGGGTGAGGCGGAGCTTCCTGTTGCGCCCGAGGCTGAACTGGACCGTTGTCGGTTTCGCCCGGGTGGTTTCCACAGCAGCCGGAGCGGGGCAGGCGACGCTGTTTTCTTGTCAGATCAGTCAGTGAAAGGGCAAAGTGACTGCGGTCACTTCGACCCTGCCGACTGAGGTGCGTGTGTCAAGATAAGGTGTCAGGCGATCCCAGCATTAAATGCGCATGCAATACGGTCGGCTGGTAAGGCGATTTGGCCAAGGTTGCTTGCACGACAAGGCTTGCCTTCGGCTGACCCGAGGGTGCGTTCACTGCCTGAGGAGACCCTCGAGCGATACGTGAATCAGTCCGGGACCACTGTTTCGTCCGAGGCCGGGCTCGGGCGAGGCGAGACCGCGTCCCTTGGTAGACAAAGCTTTGACTTTGACCCGAACTGTCAGTCTTCACGTTTTGCTCTGAAGGTGTTTACCAGCCGTGATTAGGAGTGTTGGGGGTACCCCTAATTACGGCACCCGACACTAATCGGCCGTAATCCTCTGCTTTTATAGAGGAGGGGGGCTGGACCCGTTACCAACAAAACTTCGAGTAAATCCCGCGATTCTCGCCAACAAACACAGCGAAAAACTCGGAACCCTAAACTGCTCTACACGTGCGCGGACCGTCCGGCCCACAGGCGCGGACCGTCCGCCGGCTCAAATTGGTGCCCAACACCACCTCTTTCGTATTTTCTCCCCCATCTAATTTTAATTGTTTGGTCATTTTTTCATCCTACTTGTTGATTATCAACCATAAGTATACTCATCGTTGCCTACATTGTTGGTCAGAAGCATGTGATGGAGATGATTTTGAGGATGAGTTTAAATAATTCTGAAGCTAGTGATACCCTCGGTCATCTTCCTATAGTAGATCACCAATTTTCCAGTATGATGTGATATGATATACTGTTTTAAGACATTTGTGTCCATATGAGGTGTAATAACATTTCTATAATCTTTATTTATGTTCGAGCATTGTCTTTTAATATATTACACTTATAATGTCAATATATGTGTGAAAATGCATTCGGTTTTATCTTTAAAATCGGATGAGACTCTTTGGTGAGGTGAATCACCTTCGACGACGATAACAATTTCTTGTTGTTGAGGACATCCTTAAGGTACTTGGCATATGTTGGTACCTGCATTACATCTAGGAATAGCATGCTGACATATAATCTACGAATTACCTCCACAAACTTACCAAAATTGCTCATCTTTGTAGCCTGCCTCTATCGTTGGGAGAATGGGAGCAATGTAGTGTCGTATAAGTCATGAGACAATGACCTTGGTGTCTCCTCCCTCGGCGGAAGTTGACTTTTGTCATTTACTAAAAGTCGCTTAGAGAGGGTGAATAGACGAAATCCGAAATTTATAATTTTAAACACAATCTTTAACCTGGGTTAGGAGTTAAAACGAGAATAACGACAACCAAAGTGTGTGTGAGAGAGAGTTCTTGCACAAGTTGCTCAATTGATTTACAAATAACTTTAGGAGCAACTTATTTGATATAAAATCAAGCGCAAACAAGAGAATTGGAGAGAGTGGGGAGAGGAAGAAACAAGTCACAATCAAGGATCAAACACGAAGAACGTGGGTGATTTATTTCTCGAGGTTCGGTTTCGAAGAATATATTCCCAGTTGAGGAGTCCACTAAGGACGGGTCTATTTCAACCATTTCTCTCTCTAAAATGGTCACTTAGACCAGTTAAGTGTTCTTCTCAATCTCTAGAATCATTTAGACCCCGCAAGGATCACCCTTTAGTGACTTGCCTCTTTGATATGAACACGATGACCGTGTTCTTAAATCGGTCCCAATCTTTCACGGCACAACAAGTAGTAGCGAGTATTTAAAGGTTGAACAACTATCTCCCAGTACAGTTTCCAGTAGAGAACAAATAAAATGCCGCTGATTTATTATCCAGTAGCAACCACAAGAGTCAGAGCAGCAAACATGGTGGATAATAATCAGTTTACAACTTGATGTAGAAGCAAACTAGCAGTAGCAGAAGTTCCCGTGACTTAGATGAGCATGATCCAGAGAAGGGGAACCAAAATAATTCCAGCATGCACCCAAGAGGAGGATCTCTTGATCATGATCTCAGCGCCTCTTGATCATGATCCCAGCACCATCCTTGGTGGGCGATCTGTGCAGCAGAGCACCTGGCGGGGCGCCGGGGCCTCCTTCCCTCACGTGGAAAAATTGTCCATCCAAATGAAAAACCCTAAAAAAACTTCCCCTTAGACTGTCTTCAATCGTCTCCTCTAAATTTATCCCCCTATACCTCACTATCCCGCCACGTCAGCTATCTCTCTTCCCCTATATCTCCGCCCTGTATAGCGGTTCCCCCTAAATCCTTCCCCTATACCCCACTATAACCATAAAATATCATTTTCCATATCTATTCATCATCTATTATCAAATTTTTCCAACTAACAAACACTGCCGCACACGTAAACCGAGGGCAGGGGGCTCACTGCCGCACCCCCACATCTGTTGGTTTCCTATAGCCTCCACTAAAGCTGTAGCGTGTAGAGGAGTTCTGTCGGGGTTTCGGACCCGGGGGTCCCTGGACCGACGAGTAAATTTGTCGCTGCGTGCCCCTGCCCAGATGGGTTGGTGCGAGATGGAACACAAGTGGGGGAATGAGCCTTGTATTATCTTGCACCAGGGTGCTTGTAGTAGGGGTTACAAGCCTTGCGAGAAAGCGAGGGCGAGAGAGAGCGAGTTGGAGAGAGCGAGGGTGAGAGAGAGGAGGGGTCCGGCCCCCGCTCTTCTTCTCCCGTCCCTTTGTCGTGCGTCTACTCGTCTCCCTTGCCGTGCGTTTGTGTGTTCGTATGCTCATACGTTTGTTCCCTCTTTTTCCCTCTCTTTTCTCCCTCTCCTCCCGCGGGGCCCTGGACACCCCCCTTTTATAGACGTAAGGAGATGCCCAGCTGTACAATGGGGTGTAGCTGGGAGCTAACGTGGCTAGCAGGGAAGTGCCCTGAGCCCTGTACAGATAACAACGTGGCCGTCGGGGGGGGGGGGGGGGGGCGTTTCGAGCCCTGTAGAGGTAGCATCATGGCCGTCGGAGAAGTGCCTTGAGCCCTATAGCAGTACAGCTGTTGGCGCTGCATGGATCTTCCTGACGTCTCCTTGCTTTCGTAGGGGGCTTGAGACCCACCGACGTCATGGTTGCATGCGGGAAACCACCATCGCCTGTTATCGGGGTAAGCTGGATGGGACGCCGGTCTTGTTCCTTCGTAGCCTGAGCTAGCTAGGAGTAGGGTAATGATGCATCCCTTGTGGCACGGTTGATCCGAGCCTGAGGTCGGGCGAGGCAGCGACTCCTCCGAGGCCGAGTCTTGAACCAAGGCCCAGGGTCGGGCGAGGATGCGACTTTTCCCGAGGCCGAGGCCGAGCCCTGGGGTCGGGCGAGGCGGAGCTTCCTGTTGCGCCCGAGGCTGAACTTGACCATTGTCGGTTTCGCCTGGGTGGTTGGCACAGCAGCCGGAGCGGGGCAGGCGGCGCTGTTTTCCTGTCAGATCGGTCAGTGAAAGAGTGAAGTGACTGCGGTCACTTCGACCCTGCCGACTAAGGCGCGCGTGTCAGGATAAGGTGTCAGGCGATCCCAGCATTAAATGTGCATGCAATACGGTCGGCTGGTAAGGCGATTTGGCCAAGGTTGCTTGCACGACAAGGCTTGCCTTCGGCTGACCCGAGGGTGCGTTCACTGCCTGAGGAGACCCTCGGGCGATACGTGAATCAGTCCGGGACCACTGTTCCATCCGAGGCCGGGCTCGGGCGAGGCGAGACCGCGTCCCTTGGTAGACGAAGCTTTGACTTTGACCCGAACTGTCAGTCTTCATGTTTTGCTCTGAAGGTGTTTACCAGCCGTGATTAGGAGTGTTGGGGGTACTGTCGGTGTTTTGGGTCCGACCGCACACCCGGGGTTGCCCCTCGAGGTGTTTTTAGGAGTAGGACGGTGTCAACGACTGTAGCAAAATGGTTCGTGCCGATCGCACGAGGGACAATGGACAAGATTTGCAGGTTCGGGCCGCTTGGAAGTGCGTAACACCCTACGTCCTGGTGAGTATATGAGCGTGGTTACAAGAGGACTCTCTGGATTGAGGGCGCCGAGAGTTTACGTGGGTGGCTAAGTAAAATAGGATCGATCGTTCTGAAGAGGTGCCCCCTAGGCCTTATATACTCGACCGTGGGGCAGTACACGTGGATATGATAGCTACAAGTAGCTGAAAGATAGTAAACCTCTTGAGTTTATCCCTACGTTACCCTTGCCGACTTATCCTCGCATGGCTCTGTTGCATGGGGGCTTCAGCGCGGGAAAGTCGGGTCTCTGTTGCGATTTACTCGTTCGACGTTGTAGGTCGTCCGGGTTTGCTCCAATCCAGTCTTACGTCTTCTCCGCTTCATTGATTGTCTTTCCCCAGGCCCACGAAAGAACGACCTTACGATTTATTGGGCCTTTGGGCCTGTCGTGAGGTCTTTTATCTCTTTAGTGGACCCAGGGGATATCTATCCCCCACAAGCCCCCGATCTTTGGGTTGATTTAGAGGTAATCAACTCAAAGATCCAAGGTCCGAAAAATGACTTCCTGTTGTCTTCTCTTGCTCCGATCACTCGTTCGACCAAAGTTTAGTTTTGTGCTTGTGCCTTAGAGGTCGGCATTTGGAATTGTAGGATTCTGGACTTCATTGGGTGCACCGGAGGTGCACCCAATGGGTGTAGCCCCCGACCTTTGAGTAGATTTTAGAAGATAATCTACTCGAAGGTCTTCCCCAAAGATTATCTCCCTTCGCGCTCCTGCATCTCGGTTGAGAATTGGTCTTTTCAATCTTGTCCCACGCCTTAGAAGTCGGCGCTATATCGGTTTAGAATGATAATCCATGGGGCTATATCCCATTGGAGGTCAGCATTATGTCATCAATATTTTGTTGCAGAGGTCAGCATATATTTTGTCTTTAGCAGCCGAGTTTGCAATCCATCCATATCTTGCTAGGTAGTGCAATTTATTTGCTTCTGCGACTGATTAGACGTTTGATGGACGTTCTCTGTCTAGTCCTCACATCGCTTCTGTCGGTCATATCTTGTACTTTGCTGGCTATATTTGGCTTTCCTCTGATCCTTACTGATGTCTCATTTTTGTCTTGAGGTATTTACTGCGTGCCCTGCACGGATGTGACCGTTTTGAAAGATATACTGATAATTCCTGGGCGTCCCCCCCCCAATGGGTGTGGGCAAGGGACGGCTTGGTACGCTAAGTGTTTTAGCCGGCTGCTTCTGAGTAGTAATGTGATGGGACGGCTAGTGTAATCATATCCTTTGTGCTGTTGACTGGAGTCCCAATGGGTGTAGTGCTGCATGAAACGGCGTTTGCCGTCTGACGTGTCTTCAGATGGGTGGGAGTGCTTATTGAATGCTTTGCGACTGTTCAGTGACCGCGGTTGGAAGTGAGCGGTTGCCTTTCCTTTCTATAAATAACGCCCTTGCTCCTCTGGTTTTTCACATCTCTACGCTGTTCTTTACCGCGTCCTTCTTCTCCCCTCTGTCTGCTTCCACCATGGGCAAGGGTACCAAGCGCAAGCGTGAGCCCACTCCTCCGTCAGATGATTTCGGTGACTCAGAATACTCGAAGGAGGAGTTCTCCTCCGAGTCCGAGGGATCTCCGGCTCCCGTCTCTCCCCCGGCGTCGTCTGATGATTCAGACGACTCCCAGGGGATTGTCGCGGAGGTCTGGACGTATATCCGGGCCGTCGAGCGCTCCGGGCTCGAGGGCTCGGATGAGTCTGAGTTCTCCTCGGACGAGGAGGACTCGGACGGCGGCGAGGACGAAGATGACGACGACGACGACGGCAACGACGACGACGGTGGCGACGGCGATGGTGACGGCAGCAATGGCGGCGGGGGCGACGGCGACAAGGGCAGTACCAGAGGCGGCAGCAGTACGGGCAGCACCAGAGGCGGCGGCAGCAAAGGCGGCACCAAGGGCGGCGGCGGCGGTAGCAGCAGCAAGGCCAATGGCTAAATGCCACTGGTCTTTAGATATTAGTATAGTTAGAATAATGTAGTAGTAATGTAGAGTAGTATAGTGTAGTTTAGTAGTAGTAGTAATGTAGAGTAGAAGTAGGGAAGCACCAACTCGCGAAAAGTTGGTTTGTAAACTTATTAACTTCCCCTTAATGAAGAACTGTTGTTGGCCTTATCTCGATGATTCGCTTTCTCTGATTGTTGAACTGGTTCTTTTGATATAGTAGATGAATAACTTGCACATCATATTGACGCTTCCAGAAGTAGCTGCCGAGTAATATTGTAGTCGGTATCGGCATTTTAGAAGCAACACCGAGCGATTGAAAGTTGACATCAGCGTTTTAGAAGTAACACCGAGCAATCGGACACGAGATCGGCTTTTTAGAGGCCACGCCGAGTGACTGAAGGTCGGTATTGGCATTTTAGAAGTAATGCCAAGTGATAGAAGGCAAGTTCAGCGTTTTGGAGGCAACGCCGAATGATTGGAGGTCGGTGTCGGCGTTTTAGAAGTAACGTCGAGCGATTGAACACGAGGTCGGCGTGTTAGAAACCGCGCCAAGTGATTGAAGGTCAGCATCGGCGTTTTAGAAGTAATGCCGAGCGATAGAATACAGGGTCAGCGTTTTAGAGGCAACGCCGAGTGGTTTGAAGGTCTGCGTCGGCATTTTAGAAGTAATGCCGAGCGATAGAATACAGGGTCAGCGTTTTAGAGGCAACGCTGAGTACTAGCCAGCCGCGCGGGTTATTTTGAGGATAACATCCGAGTGATGAGGTGGCACGCCGACTTTTTCGGAAATAACCGCCAGATGTCCATGTGGCATGCTGAGGTTTCGGAAATAACCGTCGGGTGATGACTGGGCGCTTTTTGAAAAGGTATCTGGCTCAAGAATATCCCATAAGAGTTGCGCTTTTAGCCGCCTTTGCTTTTCGTGCCCTAGTTCTTGCATTTCCGCATCTGAATCTTCTCTGCCACTCGTCTCCTACTCTGTTCGCCAGTGAGAAGCAAGATGGCGCCCAAGAGGAAAACTGCGAACTCGTCTGCTGCAGTGATCCCCGCAATCGACCCCAACAGTCAGTTACCCTTCGCAGGTAACCATATGTCTGTTATTTCCGAAGCTGAGCTTCTCCGTCTTGTCTCCATCGGGGTTCTTCTTCCGCGGGAACTCTGTTCTTGGCGGATTTGCCACGGGACTACTGTCCCAACCGAAGATACCCACGAGTCAGTAGTTTACGCTCCTTTCCTTCTCCGCGGCCTCGGCCTTCCCATCTCTCCTTTTTTCCGTGGCCTCCTTGATTTTTATCACATCAACTTGACTCATTTGAACCCTAATTCCATTCTCCAAATCTCCATTTTCGTTCACCTATGCGAAGCCTACCTCGGTGTGCTGCCGCATTTCGGTTTATGGAAGTATCTGTATCACTGCCGTCCTGGGATGGCCGGGGGCAACATCAGCTGGTCGGAGGTGCCAGTTTGGAGATGCGCCGTGGGCGGAAGACCGAGTATCTCGAGATTCCCCTCAAAGGTTGGCGTCTGGAGTGGTTTATAGTTGATAATTATGGAAATTCTCTCCCCTCCCGGTCAGGAAGACAGCCAGACGTTCGTACTCCGAGTTGGACTGAGTCTCCCACGGATCAGGAAGTGGCCGAGGCAGGCGTGTTGCTTACTGAAGTCGGATTACTGAAAGAGAGAGGTCTGACTGCTGAAGCTGTGGTAACAGATTTTGTTTTCAAGAACATTCAGCCGCTAAAAGACAGGGCCTATCCGGCATATCTGTATCGAGGGCTGGCCGACTCAACCCGGGTTACCAATAGGAGAATTCCTTCTGTTGACTTGGTAAGCCGACTTGAGATGATCCTCAGGGGTAAAGTTTCAAATGTTGGTGCTCCTGTTGCATACTCGGCTTGGAACCTACCTCCTCCCAAAGCTTTCACCCTTTTTGTGTCCAATCCGCCCGTGACTGATAGCAATTTGGGTCTTAGAGTGCGACCCTCTGCTGAAGAGGTCTGTACTTTGGTTGCTTCACTCGGGGAGATTCCTGATGATGAACGGCAGGTTTATTTTGAAGTGCCCCTGAACCCTAGTGATGCAGACATAAATGACATGCTTGATCTGTTAGCTGAAGATTCGTCCGACGCTGCTCCTGTTGGTACGTTGGCAGTGGTGCCCCTTCCAGAGGTTGATACAACTTTGGATGTCCCGAAACATGTCAGTACTCGCCCGAGGCGCCCCAGCCGGACCAGTCCGCCTGAGCCTTCCGCTGACGAGCAAAAGAAGAAGAGAAGACGCCTCCGGCGAGTATCCAGTTTTGATGAGGATGCCAGTACCTTAGCTCCTGCTGCTGAAGAAATGACTGCAACTGGGCTTGCTGACATTGACCCCAATGGGTGTGCTCCACCTGCTGCTGACCCCAATGGGGATGCTGCTTGCGCTGTTGCTGTGGAAGATGAGGTGGAAGAAAATGAAGCTCCATTAACTCGGAAAAACAGTCGGCAGTTCGTCGCCAGCGGTGGAAGTAGTGGAGTTCCTTCTCCTGCTTTGTCTGCCCTTATTGGTCTGCAAGAACTGTCCATGGCCAATTTTGATCAAACTCTAGAGGATATGGTCCCGGAGAATTTGTTGTCAGAGCCTGTGGATGTTGATGCAACAGAGACTTGTGCTGCCGCGCCTGATGTTGGGCTGAGGTCGTCCCGTGCCTCGTCGACCTTAGAGCGCGATCTCGAGGGTCAGGATGCTGACTTGGATTGTCCTGGTCCCATGGAAGTGGCTGAGGGCCTGTCAACCTTAGAGGTGGTTACTGCAGAGAGCATGGGCCCCAAGAATGGTGCTGACACATGCCCAGCCCCCGAGGATGTCGCCAGGGATGACTTAGCTCGGGCGAAGAATGTAAGCCACTGCCCAGCCCCCGAGGGTGTTGCCGGGGATGATCCGGCTCAAGTGGGCAGTGCCAACTGTGTCCCAGCCCCCGAGGGTGCCCGAGTAGGGTCTCCTTCCTGCACTTCCATGGACGTTCATGCGGGTTCGCCTCCACACTCTGGCTGCATGGTTGTAGCCCAAACCCCGGACCTGGGAGTCGCTTTAGAGGGCAGCGTCCCCGCTGATCTGGCGTCTGGCTCTGTTGAAGGCACTGAGCTGATTCCTACTGGTCCGTTGCAAGCTACTTCGGATGGTGGTCTTGCACCTGGTTATCAGCTGATTTCTCCTGATTTGGGGATCTCTTCGTTCTTTTCCAACCTCCAGGTACTGTGCTGTACTTTAGCTTAATCTTTACGTTGCATGAATTTTTGTCATTATGCTCATCCGCTCTTCTCATCAGGCTTTGGTGGATGGGATGGCCAGCCAGCTGAGATCGCAGGGTGCTTTCATCCCAGAAGTGGCTTCATCTCTTGAGCGTTGGAATCCGGTGTCGCTTCATTGTCGTGTATCCGAGTTGGAGGCAACTAACGCTGGTTAGTGCTCTTATTCTTCTTCCTTGCCTTTATTCGTAGATTGTTTTACCTTCTGACCTCCTTTCGTTTGATTACCTCTTGATAGGAATGACTCGGCAGATTGCAGCCCTTGAAGAGAAACATTCCCGAGATCGAACTGAAATGGCTCAACGGTGTGCTGACTTCGAAGAGAAGTATTATCAGAGCCAGACTGAACTGAATCAGGTCTCCGCTGCTTTGGATGACGCCAATGCTCTGAGCTCTTCTCTTCATGCTCGGCTTGACTCTGAAAAGGTAACTTACAAAACCGTGCTTTGCCTTATTACATGCTTGGATTCTGAATGAGTTGATTTTTGTTTGTAGGAAGAAAAACGTATCCTTGCTGCCTCTCGCGACAATCTGGACAGATTGTATCGAGACTCTAGCAACTCGCTAACCATCTTGGAGAGGAGCCACCGTTTTACGATGGAAGAACTGGACAATCAGCACTGTAGGTTGCAAGAATCCGTGGATGAAGTGACCAGTCTTAGGCGATTGCTGTCAGCGAAGGATGCCACCATCAAGGAACTCCGAACTTCTAAGAAATCCATTGCTCAGGAGTTAGAAACTGCTCAGCTGGCTGCTAAAGTTGCCGAGGAAACTGCTATTACTCTCAAAGCTCAGCGTGATAAAGCCCTGGACAAGGCTATTCGGGCAGGACGAATCTTGATGAGAAGACCCGGCGTGGTTGTCCCTGAAGACATAAGAGCCGATGTGAATGCTGCCCCCGATTCTTCGAATCGGCCTTCTTCGTCAGTCGTTCCTGAGAAAGACATTGGAAAATAGAGAAACATTTCGCGTGCTATGAGCGCGCGGTTAGTATGATCAAGTACTTATTTAGAGGATATCAGCTTTACCGTTCGAATGTCATGATTACTTTCTTATCGTATCAGAATTTATTAGTTCGCAAGTTTGTGGTAATGCTGCACGATAATTATGAAGTTTGTTTGTGGGATATGGAAGTCATCCCCTGAATTGCATAAGCGCGAGTATGCTATATCGGCTTAAGTCATCAATGACTTTAGCCGATAACTCCATTAGTAGGGCATAGTGGTCGCCCTGGGTTTGAGTAAGCGTGAGCATGTTGCACCGCCTTAAATCATCGCCGACTTAAGTCGATTGCTCCGTTTGTAGGGCATAGTGGTCACCCTGGGTTAAGTAAGCGTGAGCATGTTGCACCGCCTTAAGTCGTCACCGACTTAAGTCGATTGCTCCGTTTGTAGGGCATAGTGGTCACCCTGGGTTAAGTAAGCGTGAGCATGTTGCACCGCCTTAAGTCGTCGCCGACTTAAGTCGATTGCTCCGTTTGTAGGGCATAGTGGTCACCCTGGGTTAAGTAAGCGTGAGCATGTTGCACCGCCTTAAGTCGTCGCCGACTTAAGTCGATTGCTCCGTTTGTAGGGCATAGTGGTCACCCTGGGTTAAGTAAGCGTGAGCATGTTGCACCGCCTTAAGTCGTCGCCGACTTAAGTCGATTGCTCCGTTTGTAGGGCATAGTGGTCACCCTGGGTTAAGTAAGCGTGAGCATGTTGCACCGCCTTAAGTCGTCGCCGACTTAAGTCGATTGCTCCGTTTGTAGGGCATAGTGGTCACCCTGGGTTAAGTAAGCGTGCAAGTCAATCGTAAACGAGCCGAGTATCTTTGAAATCTCTCTTTATTGATGACGTATTTCCATTTTACAGAATACATGGTCGCCCTAGCTGTTTTGAAATACGGCTAGGGGTAAAACTTTCTGAGGTGCTCTATGTTCCAGGAGTTCCCAACTTCTGTGCCATCCATCTGGGTGAGGCGATATGATCCGGGCCTAGTGACCTCTGCTACTATGAAAGGCCCTTCCCATAAGGGTGATAACTTGTGCCGTCCCTCCCCCGTTAGAATTTGGCGGAGGACGAGGTCTCCTATCGAAAAGAAACGTTGCCGCACAGCCTTGTCGTGATAGCGCCTTAGAGTCTGCTGGTACCGTGCTGATTGGATTACTGCGTTCAGTCGTTCTTCCTCAAGTACATCAATATCCTCCAGCCTGGTGGCCTCGGCTTCTGCTATGCTTTCGAAAATCAACCTTGGCGCCCCAAACTTGAGATCAGCAGGTAGCACTGCCTCCGACCCATAGACCATGAAGAAAGGAGTGTTTCCATGCAGGGCTCGGCTAGGTTGGGTTCTCAGGCTCCAAACAACATAAGGCAGTTCTCTTATCCATTTTCCTGCGAATTTTTCATTCTTATCGAAGACCCTTTTCCTGAGTGCCTCCAATATCATTCCGTTGGCTCGCTCGACCTGCCCGTTGGCTCTTGGATGTGCTACAGATGCGTACTTGATCTGAATGCTCTTTTGCTCGCAGAAGTCAAAGAATTCTGAACTGGTGAAGTTGGATCCCAAGTCAGTGATGATACTGTTTGGTATCCCGAATCTGAATATTATGCTTTGTATGAATTCCACGGCTTTAGCAGAGGTTAAAGAAGCAATGGGCTGGAACTCTATCCATTTAGTGAATTTGTCAATTGCCACCAATACATGGGTATATCCCCCTTGAGCTTTCTTGAAAGGTCCGATCATATCCAATCCCCAGCATGCGAAAGGCCAAGTTACTGGTATGGTCTGTAGCTGCTGTGCTGGCATGTGCTGTTGCTTTGACAGGTACTGGCAAGCTTCACATCTCTGAACTAACTCGGCTGCATCGTTCTTCGTCGTCGGCCAATAGAATCCTGACCTGAAAACCTTCCCGACTAGTGTTCTGGATGCTGCATGTACTCCACACTGTCCTGCATGGACTTCCTCCAGAAGTTGCTTCCCGGTGGATGGGAGAACGCACTTCATGAGGACGCCTGACGCGCCCCTCCTGTATAATACCTCCCCAATGAGTGTATAGTGAGCTGATTGTCTGGCAATGCGTTCTGCCGAGTTCTTGTCATCTGGTTCTTCTTCATTCTTTATATACTTAATAATCGGCTGTCTCCAATCGTCAGAGTCTGACTCGGGTTGATCTATGATGTTGCACTCTTCTATTTGATCCGTCGAGATACTCGGCTGGAGAATTTCTTGTACGAAGACCCCGGGCGGGACCTGAGTCCGACCGGATCCGAGTTTGGACAGTACATCGGCCGCCGTGTTCCGATCTCTTTCTATATGATGAAACTCCAGACCCTCGAATTTATCTTCCAGTTTTCGGACGGCGGCGCAGTATTTTCCCATTGAATCACTTGAACAATCCCATTCCTTGTTTATCTGGCTGATGACTACCAGAGAATCTCCATATACCATCAGTCTCTTGACACCCAGTGATATGGCGATGTTTAATCCATGTATCAAAGCTTCATACTCGGCTGCGTTGTTAGAGGCCGGGAATAGCAGCTGGAGAGCGTACTTAAGGTGTTCGCTTCCAGGTGCGGTGAAGAGAATTCCTGCTCCTGCTCCCTGCAGCTTTAGCAAGCCATCGAAATACATTCGCCATACTTCTGCAGTTTCTGGATTGTTTGGTACTTGTTGTTCTGTCCATTCCGATATGAAATCAACCAGTGCTTGAGTTTTGATGGCGGTGCGAGGTCGGAACTCGATATCATGGGATCCCAACTCGCAAGCCCACTTGGCTATTCGGCCAATGGCTTCCTTGTTGTGAAGAATGTCCCCTATTGGAAAACCAGTAACTACTATGACTTTGTGGTCGTCAAAGTAGTGACGCAGCTTGCGGGCAGTTAGAAGTACTGCATATAATAGCTTCTGAACCTGAGGATACTTTTTCTTCGAGGGACCTAGAACCTCACTGATGAAGTAGACAGGATGTTGTACTGGATAGGCATGTCCTTCTTCTACTCGCTCGACTACCAACGCAGTGCTTACCACGTGAGTCGTGCAAGAGATATACAGCAACAAATCTTCAGCCGGTTGAGTTGGCGTAGCTCGCTGGGGTGGTTTCAATACTGGCGGTGTTGTCAAGAATTTCTTCAGTGCGTCTAGAGCTTCTTGTGCTTCTGAAGTCCACTGAAACTTATCCACCTTCTTGAGTAGTTTGTAAAATGGCAAACCTTTTTCTCCCAGCCGGGATATAAATCTGCTCAGGGCTGCCATACATCCAGTGAGTCGCTGAACCTTCTTTTGTGACCGAGGAGCTTCCATTTTCATGATAGCCTCAATCTTATCTGGATTAGCCTCAATTCCCCGTTGGCTGACGATAAATCCGAGCAACTTTCCTGCTGGTACCCCGAAAACACATTTTTCAGGATTGAGCTTCCATCTATATCTTCTCAGGCTATTGAAAACCAGCTGTAAATCTTCGATGAAGTTTTCCGGATTCTCTGTTTTGATCACCACGTCATCTACGTAAGCCTCCACACGCTTGCCCCAGTGATCGGCTAAGCATGTTTGAATGGCTCTCTGATAAGTCGCTCCAGCGTTTTTGAGGCCGAACGGCATGGAGGTATAACAGAAAGCACCGAACGGGGTGATGAACGCCGTTTTTTCCTCGTCTTCTTTTGCCAAACTAATCTGATGATACCCGGAATAGCAATCCAAGAAAGACAGCACAAAACATCTAGCGGTGGAATCCACCACTTGATCTATCCTCGGGAGTCCGAAGGGATCCTTCGGACAGTGTTTGTTGAGATCAGTATAGTCGACGCACATGCGCCAATCCACTTTATTCTTTTTGAGTACAAGAACAGGGTTGGCTAACCACTCGGGGTGTAATACTTCTCTAATAAATCCAGCCGCGACCAAGCGAGCTAACTCGGCACGAATGGCCTCTCTCTTGTCGGGCGTGAAACGACGTAGCTTTTGCCGGATCGGCCTTGCCTGGGGATAGACCTTCAATTTGTGCTCGGCCAGTTCTCTAGGGACTCCCGGCATATCCGCAGGTTGCCATGCGAATACGTCTCAGTTATCTTGCAGGAACTGGACGAGCGCGCTTTCCTATTTGTCATTCAAACTGGAGCTGATGATGGCCGTCTTGCGCTCATCAGCAAACCCCAGGTTGATCCGCTTAGTTTCTTCAGTCGGCCGCATAGAGGTCACGGCCTGAGCTTCGTTTGCCGGTACGGCGAGGTCTTCCTCAGGCTTAGAGTTCGCCGGCGTAGAAGGAACCGTTGACGTCTTGGTGGTGAGGGCTGCTTGGATGGCCACTCGGAAACATTCTGCGGCGCCTTGGAAGTCGGCGCGCACAGTTATGATTCCTTGTGGTCCTGGCATCTTCAGTATCATGTATGTATAGTGCGGAATGGCCATGAATTTGGCCAGCCCTGGCCTCTCGATGATGGCGTTGTACCCGCAGTCGAAGTTCGCTACCTCGAACCTCAGGAACTCGGTTCTGTAGTTCTTCGGAGTCCCGAAGGTGACCGGCATGTAGATGTGGCCCAGCGGGTATTCCCCTTCCGTCGGCACGATGCCGAAGAAAGGAGTGTCTGACTTGTGGAGCTCTTTGAGATGAACTTCCAAGCCTTGGAGCGTACGGGGGAAGGTGACGTTGATGCTGCTCCCCCCGTCCACTAACACCTTCTTTACCCGGCTCTCTCGGATCACCGGATCGACGAGGAGCGGGTACTTGCCTGGATGGTCGAAGTTGAGCCATTGATCCTCCCGAGTGAAAGTGATTGGGTGCTCCGACCACCGGTATGGGGCGGGCGGTCCGGTGGTCGCCACCAGTATCTGGCAGTCGTTGAGTTTTTGTTGCCTTTTGTTCTCCTGCGACCCATGTCCACCGAAGATGACGTTGACCTCCCTGTCAACGCGTGGGAAAGCTCCTCCTCTCCCCTCCTTTGGCTGATGGGGCTGTCGCGGTTCATCTGGTCCTCCCCTCGGCGGAGGAGGCGGTAGAGGTTGGAAGGGTCGGCCGTGCCCGACGGAGTGCTTGAAGTCCCGGCAGTTACGGAGAGTATGGCGCATGTCCTTGTGGTATGGGCACTGGGCGTCGAGGATGTCGTCCAGCGTGCGCTCGCCTCCACGAGGCCCTCCTCGGGCACGAGAGGCAGGTGGTCCGGCGGCGTGCACTTCTTCGCGAGGCCTCTTCTCCCAGCGTTTGTCGGTCGGCTGGTTCGTGTCACGTCGCGGTGCTGCTGGTGCGGGCTTCGCTCCTCCGATGAGGTCCTGAGCTCGCTCATCGGCGGTGATGTAGAGGTCGGCTTCCTGGAACAGCTCCTCGGAGGTAGTCGGCGCCTTTTGTAGTATGGCTCGGACGAAAGCCGAGTCATTGGATCCTCTGTAGAAGTCCTCAATCACGGCCGCTTCCGTGACCTCGGGGATGCGATTTCTCATGGTCTGGAACCTTTTGAGGTACGACCGGAGAGTCTCATCCCCTCGGCGCTTGATGGATTTGAGGTCCCATGGTTGCGCCGGTTTGTCGGAGAGGGACTGGAAGTTGGCGGTGAAGCGTCGACTGAAGTCTCCCCAGTCGTCGATGCAGTGTCGGGGTAGGTGTCGCAGCCACTGCAGCGCATCTTGCCCAAGGACAATGGGCAAATACGCGGTCATGACGTCCTCGGACGCTCCGGCAGCTCGAGCAGCGGTGGTGTAGACGGCTAGCCAACCCCTGGATCCTGCTTAGGTTCATATTTGTCGACATTGGATACCTTGAAGTTGGGAGGCCATTGGATGGTCCTAAGGCGCGGAGTAAGAGCGGATACTCCGCACGTGTCCTCCTGTCGTCGGGGATGTCGTCTGTCCCGGGGAGGAGAGTGGTGATGGTGGTTCCTCGACCGTCCCCGGGTGGTACCGCCAGTTGAAGCTGTTGCCGACTCAGTCCTGGTGGCCTGGCTTTGAGTCGGAAAGCCATGATCTCGGTCATACTCCTCCCGACGGCGAATTTCGTTTTCATGCCGCCGTTCGCGCGAAGCATTGATAGAGCTTCGCACGTCTCGGCGACTGTTGATGGCGTGTCGCAGATCGTTCGGCGGGTGAGTGAGCGGCAGAAGATGGTTGGCTGCCTGTGTGAACAGGCGTCGGTATCCCTCGGCGTTGGGAGTCCGAGGAAGTCCGTCAGCTATCCGAGCCAGAACGCCTCCCACTTCGCTCGGCGTGTTCATAGCTCGGGCGAAGTCGGGGTTCAGGTTGCGCCCGAAGAGCGGATTCTCCCGGCGTTGCCTTGCGTCTTGCTCGGCCTGCTCCTGAATCCGTCGGCGATCACGTCGTCGGGAGTTCCTTCGTTCCCTGAAGACGCGTTCTTCCGGAGTTTCTCCTACCTCCGAGACCTCGTCTCGCGAGACAGGCTGCTCCGGATCCCGTTCCCCGGCCGCGTGATGTCGTCGAACGTTCCTGCGTTGATTCCTCCGTCGGCGGGATTCTCGTTGAGGTGGTTCTTCTCCAGGTGCAGTCGGTTCGTCGTCAGAGACGGCGGGTGACTCCACTCTCCCGATGAAGAGGACGTCGGGGTAGAATGGTGCTGCTGTCGCGGCGAATTTCTTTCCGTTCTCCTTTGAGGCCGGAGGAACGGAAAGAACAACTTGCCTTTCCCTGGTCTCCTTCTTCCTCGCGATCCGTGTCCATTCCTTCGTCGGGGAAGTAGACAGCGGAGTTTTCCGGGTCAGCGAGCTTCCAGCTCCAGCCTTCCCGGAGATAATCTTTTTCCGAAGAGCCGGAGGTAGCGTCTTTCCAGCGTTTTCGGAGTTTGTTGGAGGAGACTTCTTTTCCGGCAGATCTGCGAGGCGGTGTAGAATTCCTTCTTCATCCGCTACAGATGAGATTGTCCCGAAGCAGAATACAGATCCGGGACGCACGGTGATCTTGCTGTGGAAGGTAACGGCCATTGAGCTAGCTTGGATCGTCGACACACCCCCTACCTGGCGCGCCAGCTGTCGGTGTTTTGGGTCCGACCGCACACCCGGGGTTGCCCCTCGAGGTGTTTTTAGGAGTAGGACGGTGTCAACGACTGTAGCAAAATGGTTCGTGCCGATCGCACGAGGGACAATGGACAAGATTTGCAGGTTCGGGCCGCTTGGAAGTGCGTAACACCCTACGTCCTGGTGAGTATATGAGCGTGGTTACAAGAGGACTCTCTGGATTGAGGGCGCCGAGAGTTTACGTGGGTGGCTAAGTAAAATAGGATCGATCGTTCTGAAGGGGTGCCCCCTAGGCCTTATATACTCGACCGTGGGGCAGTACACGTGGATATGATAGCTACAAGTAGCTGAAAGATAGTAAACCTCTTGAGTTTATCCCTACGTAACCCTTGCCGACTTATCCTCGCATGGCTCTGTTGCATGGGGGCTTCAGCGCGGGAAAGTCGGGTCTCTGTTGCGATTTACTCGTTCGACGTTGTAGGTCGTCCGGGTTTGCTCCAATCCAGTCTTACGTCTTCTCCGCTTCGTTGATTGTCTTTCCCCAGGCCCACGAAAGAACGACCTTACGATTTATTGGGCCTTTGGGCCTGTCGTGAGGTCTTTTATCTCTTTAGTGGACCCAGGGGATATCTATCCCCCACAGGTACCCCTAATTACGGTACCCGACAGTAGCCCCTGAGCCTCGAAGGGAGTGCCGGCACTCGCTTTGAGGCTCTGCCGCATTTTTGGTGAGGGAACCAGCCTTTCTCGGTTATACTTTGTTCCGACGGGTGCGCGCGAGCGCACCCGCCGGGTGTAGCCCCCGAGGCCTCGGAGGAGTGGTTTGACTCCTCTGAGGTCTTAACGCTTTTCGTGATGCCTCGGCCGGTCCTGGTTGTTCCCTCATGCGGCCTGGCCGTAGTCCGGGTGCCCGATCAGGTTCCGAGTTTTGAAGCTGGTTTGTTGACGCTGTCAACAGTTTTGGCCGCAGCCGGGTGCGAGGGCAGCCCCAGAGCCTCTGCACGGAGTGAGAGGACGATCAAGGATTGTCTCGACTTTTATTATACGCCCCTTCCTCACCTTTTCGCAAGGAGGAAGGGGGGGAAAGCGCCACGTTACCCTCGGAGGGCACTGATCATGGCGTTTCCAGTGAGTTGCTAACGGGTGATCCGAGTGGACGCCCGTGCCTCGTTTGTTAGGGGTCGGCTAGTGGCCCAGAGGCATGTTCCAAAAGTACCTGCAGGTGATTCGCTGGACCCAGACCCTTTTCGACAAGGTCCGAGGGCTCGATGCCTCCCTCCGGTGGGATTCCATTACGAGTCGTTCCCGCTAGTCTCGGAAATGTCCTAGGGTACCTCGAGAGCGTAGCCCGAGCCTCGGCCATGTATCGGACGTACCTAGGGTCATCCCTCACTCTGCATGTTCTGGGGCGGCTGTCGGACCCTATCGAGGGGCCAACCTTCGAACCCCTAATCAGTAATGGGCACGGAGCCCGAGTGCTCTAGGGCGGCTGTTGAAGCCTTCCGAGGGGCCAGCCTTCGAACCCCTGATCAGTAATGGGCGCGGAGCCCGGGTGCTCTGGTGCGGCTGTTGAACCATTCCGAGGGGCCAGCCTTCGAACCCCTGATCAGTAGGAGGGCTCGGGGGCCCGTTTCCTTCGTGGGGAAGGATCCCTTTCAAAATATCCCCTTTCTCGGTCCCTGTGGCAAGAGAGAGAGGAAACGGAAAAGGATATGAATTTAAATAGCGTGGTGCACCTTTTTTGGCGCGGTCATTATGACAGAGGTGTAACGTCGCCTGCTTCGCCTGCCAACGGTGTCGCTTGCTCTGCCAAGGAGTTAATGCGATGGGACGGGCGATTCGCGGGGCGTCTGTTGCGCGTGCGCGGGCCGTTCGAGGAATGGGGCACGGGCGCGTCGTTCTTACACCGTGGGAGAGGGCTCCCCTGCTGTTTTAGGGAAGGACGCGAGCCTGGGGGTGATTTGACCGCTGCTTCCGCCCGTCTGTTGCAGCAGTTATTGCCGGTCCGCTTTTGGCCACATCAACTGTCGTGCCTTCCACCGCGGCTGGCTGACTCGTGACCGCTACACTCAATTGGCACTGTTGGGTCACGCGGGGGGCTGCCTCGAGTCATGGCACTGGTTCCGCAGTCGAGAAGACGCAGCATTGGTGCAGGTGGCGGTGTGGTTTCCTTGCACGTAGTGACCATCGCGCCGGTTGCATGGTATGTGGGACCGGGCCTTCATGCTGGTCCACCGGAAGTGACGAAGCCGGAAGGGTGTATAACTGCGGTGCGGTTGCATGCTCCCTGCGTGGTGGCTCGCTCTTTCGTCCGCTGGTTCCAGCGAGGATGAGGGAACGCTTATAACCGCAGGACGGTTTCATGCTTTGCGTGCGGCGGTTTGCCTCCTTCGCGTCTTGGGTCAATTCTGATGGCGTGTGGGACCCAACCCCCGTGTCGTAGGGGGAGAACCCTGGAGCATATCAGTGGAGACTTTGCCCGTGACGCTTGGGGACGCAAGTGAGGAGATCTGCCTATAAAGAGGGGATAGATCCCCTGGGCAGTGGCCATGCCTTCATTCTCCCCTCATGCATTGCGCTCTTGCACCTCTCAAGCCCCCAGATGGGGCGCACCAGTGTCGCCTTGCTCCTGCTGTCGTCGGAGGAGCGCGGCCTCGTGGAGATTGGCGCTCTTCAGCCGTCGCTCGGCTTCAAGGATTTTCGTCATGCAGCTCGGCTGCATTCCCTCACCAATGGTCAGTTTGGAGGGGAAAAGCAAGCTGGGCTGCGGCCTCCGCCCCACCCTCAGCTTCAAGGATCTTCGTCATCCGGGCTAAGGCGGAGGAGCGCACCGAGTGGGGGGGCCGCCTCCACGTGGGTCGGTGACCCTTTTCTTCCCCCAGCGTTCGGGAGAGAAGGGCATCCTCCAGCCCTGTGGAGACATCCTCCAACCATGCAGGGGAAGGCGAACTGTTGCTCCCTGGACAGGGTGCAGCTTTCCGTCCTCCACCCGGGCGGCGGTCGTGCCGCGCGCTGGTGGCTGCTATCACCGACGCGGGAGTGGGGGCTGCCGCAGCGGTTGCCTCCACCGACGAGACCGTCGGTACCAGCTACGCTCCGGACCTCCGGCCCTTTGGCTTTAGTGTCTGGTTCTCGTCCCCTGTGAGGGGACGTGAACGAAGGCCCTTCAGCAGTAGCGTTTGCCCTGAGGTCATCGCTGCTGCTGTTTTGGCGCCCGAGGCGGAGGTCGTTGTCGCGCTGCTGGCATAGTGGTCGCCGGCGAGCTGCTCGGAGCTTGTTATCCCGCGGGCCCCCTGGTGTGGAGGTTGTTCATACCCGCGGGAATGGAACCGGAGTCCCGTTTGTAAGGGAATATACTGGGTCTTTGCCTGAGCAAAATGTAACTGCTTCAAGGACTTAGACATTTGTCGTAGGCCGGGAGAACCGCCAAGGGTCCTGCCGACGCTAAGTCTATGTAGCATAGTTACCCCAAGCATATGTATTTGTTCTTTGTGGCTATCGAGGCCTGAACATTTGGGTATTCGAGTATAAAGCTGTGTTTCTTCCTCATTTTGAGCACTAGGACTTGCTTGTCAGTGGCTTAACCGCTTAACCGAGCGTGAGTTGCCTTGCGCGGAAGGTGATGAGTGAGGTATCCGTATCCCGGAGGCGTAGGAGTCCCTCGGCTCGATCGGCCTTGCCGCTTAAAGCCTCTCTTGCTCGGTTCTAGAACCTTCGGCTGCTCTGCGATGAGCCGAAGCTGAAGGCAGCGATGGCGTGGACAGAGGCGATGTCGGCTCGAACAGAGGCTTTCTCGACGTGGGAGCAGGTGGCTTCCCAGGCCGAGGAGGTGCAGCAGCGACAGTTGGGGTTTGGCCAGATCACTCGTGAGCAGGACCAATCCCGGAGCCAAGCCACCAAAGCCGTGAGCCGGGCTGAGATCCTTGGGGGACAGGTGGCTGGGGCTTCGGAGCGGCTGGCCGAGGCACCTGTTCGCATCGCCGTCTAAGGCTGGGCCAGATTCCGCTGAGGGTGGAAACGACGCCGAGGGTGCCGCTCCTCCCCCTGCTGATGTTTGAGCCTGCATGAACAGTTCGTCTGAAGTATGCGTATGTTTTTTTTGGCCACCGAGGCCTAAACATATTTAGCGTTCGGATTATAAAGCTGTGTTTTCTTTCCTCTTATTTCGAGCATTTGGACTTTTTCGTCGGTAGCAGAATCGCATTATCCGAGCGAGAGCTACTTTTCGCGGAAGGTGACGAGTGAGGTATCTGTATCCCGGAGGCGTAGGAGTCCCTCGGCTTGGTCGGCCTTGCAGCTTACGTGCTCTCTCAACCGTTTGTAGGATTCTGCTATCGATATAGTCGAAAAATGCACGAAAGTCATTTTCTACCCAAGCGTTAGGACTTGTTCGGTAGCAGGATTGCTTATCCGAGCGAGAGTTACTTCTCACGGAAGGTGATGAGTGAGGTATCCCCCGGAGGCGTAGGAGTCCCTCGGCTCGGTCGGCCTTGCCGCTTACGTGCTCTCTCACCCGTTCGTAAGACCCTGCTATCGATATAGTCGAAAGCACGAAAGTTGTTTCGGTAGAAAACTTTTCCAAAGAAAATTTTGACGCAGAGGGGGTTCCTCCCTTCTAGCCCCCGAGGGAGGGTCGGTCTTTGCCGAGGCAAGGCTGACCCTTCCTTGAAGGTTAGACTTTATTTAAGCGTGTAAAAACGAGGAACATGAACGACTTGAAACATTTTTAAGAGTAGAAGCGACGTAGCTGTTAGATGTTCCAAGCGTTGCTGTAGACCTCGCCTTGATCGTTGGCCGGCTTGTATGTCCCTGGCTTCAGAACTTTGGCGATGATGAACGGCCCCTCACAGGGAGGAGCAAGCTTGTGGTGGCCTCGGGCGTCTTGTCGCAGCTGAAGCACCAAGTCTCCCACTTGCAAGCCTCAGGGCTGAACCCTTCGGGCGTGGTAGCGTCGTAGAGACTGCTGATACCGTGCCAAGTGTAGTAAGGCCACGTCGTGAGCCTCTTCCAGCTGGTCCAAGGAATCTTCTCGGCTGGTCTGGTTGCTTCGGTCGTCGTACGCCTTCGTCCTCGGGGAACCGTATTCCAAGTTCGTGGGTAAGATAGCCTCGGCCCCATAGACTAGGAAAAACGGCATGAAGCCCATGGCCCGGCTCAGCGTCGTCCTCAGACTCCAGACCACCGAGGGTAGCTCCTTCATCCATCGCTTGCCAAGCTTGTTGAGGTCATTGAAGATCCTCGGTTTTAGTCCCTGCAAATTCATACCGTTGGCGCGCTCCACCTGCCCATTTGTCATCGGGTGGGCTACGGTGGCCCAGTCCACACGGATGTGGTGGCCCTCGCAAAAGTCCAGGAACTTTTTCTCGGTGAACTGCGTGCCATTGTCGGTGATGATGGAGTTTGGGACTCCAAAGCGATGGATGATATTGGTGAAGAACGCCACCGCCTGCTCAGACCTGATGCTAGTTAAGGGTCGGACCTCAATCCACTTGGAGAATTTGTCGATGGCGACCAGCAGGTGCGTGAAGCCCTCGGGTGCCTTCTGCAAGGGACCGACGAGGTCCAGACCTCACACAGCAAACGACCAAGTGCTAGGTATTGTCTGTAGTGCCTGAGCGGGCAGGTGCGTCTGTCGCGCGTAGAATTGACACCCCCGGCAGGAGCGTACAATCCTAGTGGCGTCGGCCACTGCGGTTGGCCAGTAGAAACCTTGTCGGAAAGCATTTCCCATGAGGGCTCGAGGTGCTGCATGGTGACCACAAGCCCCCGAGTGTATTTCTTGTAACAGCTCTTGTCCTTGGGCAATGGATATGTGTCGGGGACCATAATTAGGGGTACCCTCAAGGCTCCTAATTCTCAGCTGGTAACCCCCATCAGCATAAAGCTGCAAAGGCCTGATGGGTGCGATTAAGTCAGAGATCGGTCCATACGAGGGACTCGATCACGCCTCGCCCGAGCCTAGCCTCGGACAAGGGCAGCCGACCCCGGAGGATCTCCGTCTCGCCCGAGGCCCCCCTCCAGCGGCGAATGTGTTCCCGGCTCGCCTGAGGCCCTGTTTTCGCTAAGAAGCAACCCTGACCAAATCGCCGCACCGACCGACCAAGTCGCAGGAGCATTTAATGCAAAGGTGGCCTGACACCTTTATCCTAACGCGCGCCCCCCAGAGCCGAAGTGACCGCCGTCACTTCGCCGCTCCACTGACCGGCCTGACAGAAAGACAGCGCCGCCTGCGCCGCTCTGACTGCGGTGCCACTCGACAGAGTGAGGCTGATAGGCAGTCAGGCCCGGTCGAAGGCACCATAGGAAGCTCCGCTTCGCTCGACCCAGGGCTCGGACTCGGGCTAAGTCCCGGAAGACGGCGAACTCCGCTTCACCCGACCCAGGGCTCGGACTCGGGCTAAGTCCCGGAAGACGGCGAACTCCGCTCCGCCCGACCCAGGGCTCAGACTCGGGCTAAGTCCCGGAAGACGGCGAACTCCGCTCCGCCCGACCCAGGGCTCGGACTCGGGCTAAGTCCCGGAAGACGGCGAACTCCGCCCGACCCAGGGCTCGGACTCGGGCTAAGTCCCGGAAGACGGCGAACTCCGCCCGACACAGGGCTCGGACTCGGGCTAAGTCCCAGAAGACGGCGAACTCCGCCCGACCCAGGGCTCGGACTCGGGCTAAGTCCCAGAAGACGACGAACTCCGCACCGCCTGACCCAGGGCTCGGACTTGGGCTAAGCCCCGGAAGACGACGAACTCCGCTTCGCCCGACCCCAGGGCTCGGACTCCGCCCCGGCATCAGCCGACGATCTCTGCCTCGCCCGAACCTGGGGCTCGGACCCGACCTCGGCCATGGAAGACAGACTCGACCTCGGCTTCGGAGGAGCTTCCACATCGCCCAACCTAGGGCGCAGACCAGCCACGTCAACAGGAGGCGCCATCATCGCCCTACCCCAAGCTGACTCGGGCCGCAGGGAACAAGACCGGCGTCCCATCTGGCTTGCTCTGCCAGATAGGCAATGATGGCGCCCTGCATACTCTGTGACGACGGCGGCTCTCAGCCCCCTTACGGAAGCAAGAGGACGTCAGCAAGGACTCAACCGCTCCGACAGCTGTCCCTCCGCCAGGCTCCATCGCTCCTCCGACGGCCACGACATCACACCAGCTGGGTGCCAAAATCTCTCCGGCTGCCACAATGGCATGTACTTAGGGCGCTAGCTCTCCTCCGCTAGACACGTAGCACTCTGCTACACCCCCCATTGTACACCTAGATCCTCTCCTTACGCCTATAAAAGGAAGGACCAGGGCCCTCTTAGAGAAGGTTGGTCGTGCGGGGACGAGGACGAGGTATGCGCTCGCTTGAAGCCGCTCGCTCCCTCTCCCGCATGGACGCTTGTAACCCCCTACTGCAAGCGCACCCGACCTGGGCGCGGGACGAACACGAAGGCCGCGGCATTCCCACCTCTCTCACGCCGGTCTCCGGCTGCCTCGCTCTCCCCCCTTCGCGCTCGGCCTCGCGCTCGACCCATCTGGGCTGGGGCACGCGGCGACATTCACTCGTCGGCCTAGGGACCCCCCGGTCTCGAAACGCCGACAGTTGGCGCGCCAGGTAGGGGCCTGTTGCGTGTTGACGAACAGCTTCCCGTCAAGCTCCAGATGGGCAGTCTCCAGCAACCTCTCCAACCCGGGACGGTGCTCCGTTTCGGGAGCCTTGAGTTCATGTCCCTCGACGGCAGCTACGACATGATACTCCTTCCGCCGCCGTGCGACAACGACAATGGTGGCCGACAGCCCGCCCGCCGGCGGTGGAATCGACGACGTCTTCCCCGCGTGGTGGAAGAACAACATTCGAGCTCACCTCGTCCTCTCCCCCGCCGACGGAGGAGGAGGCGGGGCAACCAAGGCCAAGCAGGAGGCAGCGCCTCGTCGGCTGTCGAGCGAGTCGACGGCCCCAGCGCCCCAACGGGGGGCGCGTCGGGCATCGACCTCGCGTTTGAGACGAAGGCGAGCGCCGTCTCCCCGCGACACGCCAATCCCGGGCAAGCGGACGACGCCAGCACGCTCGCGAAAAGCTTGCTGGACGTCACCCTCGTACCTGAGACGACGGTGCAGTCAGTCCTCGACGTGACCTCATCGCCGCCCGTCGACTAGAAGGTACCGACCGATTCCCATCCCACGTCTTTCGGATTCAGCCTCGACCCGCCTAGCGGCTTCGCTTTGGCGGGTGCTCTCGTAGAGGCAAGTCCAAACCCTCTGGGGTTTCGTACGCGGTCACCTTGGGACCGGCTGACGGACGTCTCGACCTACGGGCCCTCTGGGTCCGAGGAAGACGACGAGCCTAGCATCTGTTGGGATTTCTCTGGACTTGGCAACCCCAGTGCCATGCGGGACTTCATGACCGCATGCGACTGCTGCCTTTCCGACTGTTCCGACGGTAGCCGTAGCCTCAGCGACGAGGACTGAGGCCCAAGTCGCGAATGCTTCCACGTCGATCTGGGGGGTCCCTCCGAAGGCAACCATCTCGGCATGCCGGAGGACGGTGATCTCCCTAGGCCGGTGCCTCGCATCGACATCCCATGGGAGCTAGCTGTGGTCCCCATTCAGGCGGGGGGCCATGACCCACAGCTCGAGCAAATCTGTGGGGTGCAGGCCAGGCTCGACGAGGGAGCAAGAGCGCTTGAGCCGATCCGCCGGGACGTCGGGCAGGCATGGGCGGGCCAACCCCCGGCCGGATAAATACGTCATCTACCCCAGGGCTTCCAGCACCGCGTCGCCGACGACGTCAGGGTCAGGCCACCACCCGCATCTAGTGGGGTCGGCCAGAACCTGGCTGCAGCAGCGATGCTTCTCCGCACGATGCCGGAGCCATCAACCACAGAGGGGCGGTGAATCCAGGGGGAGCTCAAGAATCTCCTGGAAGGCGCCGCGGTCCGACGGGCCGAGAGCTCTGCCTCCCGAAGGTAGGGGTACCCCTCGGAACCTCATGCCGCGACTTCCTGATTCATGCGGGAAGCCTCGGTCTGTACCGGACGCACGCGCAACACCGCGCCTGCGGCCCCGGGTCGCCTCGGCAACGAGCACCATCACCGCGACCGTCGGGCCCACCTCGACGAGAGGGTGCGCCGAGGCTACCACCCCAGGCGTGGGGGACGCTACGACAGCGGGGAGGATCGGAGTCCCTCGCCCGAACCACCCGGTCCGCAGGCCTTTAGCCGGGCCATCCGACGGGCGCCGTTCCCGACCCGGTTCCGACCCCCGACTATTATCACAAAGTACTCGGGGGAGACGAGACCGGAACTGTGGCTCGCGGACTACCGTCTGGCCTGTCAACTGGGTGGAACGGACGATGACAACCTCATCATCCGCAACCTCCCCATGTTCCTCTCCGACACCGCTCACGCCTGGTTAGAGCACCTGCCTCCGGGGCAGATCTCCAACTGGGACGACCTGGTCCAAGCTTTTGCTAGCAATTTCCAGGGCACGTACGTGCGCCCCGGGAATTCCTGGGACCTCCGAAGCTGCCGACAGCAGCCGGGAGAGTCTCTCCGGGACTACATCCGGCGATTCTCGAAGCAGCGCACCGAGCTGCCCAACATCACCGACTCGGATGTCATCGGCGTGTTCCTCGCTGGCACCACCTGCCGCGACCTGGTGAGCAAGCTGGGTCGCAAAACCCTCGCCAGGGCGAGCGAGCTGATGGACATCGCCACCAAGTTCGCCTCCGGCCAAGAGGCGGTCGAGGCTATCTTCCGGAAGGACAAGCAGCCCCAGGGCCGCCTTTCGGAAGATGCCCCCGAGGCGTCAACTCAGCGCGGCGCCAAGAAGAAGGGCAAGAAGAAGTCGCAAGCGAAACGCGACGCCGCCGACGCGGACCTTGTCGCCGCCACCGAGCACAAGAACCCTCGGAAGCCCCCTGGAGGTGCCAACCTCTTCGACAAGATGCTCAAGGAGCCGTGCCCCTATCACCAGGGGCCCGTCAAGCACACCCTTGAGGAGTGCGTCATGCTTCGACGCCACTTCCACAGGGCCGAGCCACCCGCGGAGGGTGGCAAGGCCCGCGACGACGACAAGAAGGAAGATCACCAGGCAGGAGAGTTCCCCGAGGTCCGCGACTGCTTCATGATCTATGGAGGGCAAGCGGCGAACGCCTCGGCTCGGCACCGCAAGCAGGAGCGCCGGGAGGTCTGCTCGGTGAAGGTGGCGGCGCCAGTCTACCTAGACTGGTCCGACAAGCCCATCACCTTCGACCAAGCCGACCACCTCGACCATGTGCCGAGCCCGGGGAAATACCCGCTCGTCGTCGACCCCATCATCGGCGACGTCAGGCTCACCAAGGTCCTCATGGACGGAGGCAGCAGCCTCAACATCATCTACGCCGAGACCCTCGGGCTCCTGCGTGTCGATCTGTCCTCTGTCCGGGCAGGCGCTGCGCCCTTCCATGGGATCATTCCCGGGAAGCGCGTCCAGCCCCTCGGACAGCTCGACCTTTCCGTCTGCTTCGGAACACCCTCCAACTTCTGAAGGGAGACCCTGACGTTCGAGGTGGTCGGGTTCCGAGGAACCTACCACGCGGTACTGGGGAGGCCATGCTGCGAAGTTCATGGCCGTCCCCAACTACACCTACCTGAAGCTCAAGATGCAGGGCCCCAACGGGGTCATCACCGTCCGCCCCACGTACAAACACGCGTTCGAATGCGACGTGGAGTGCGTGGAGTACGCCGAGGCCCTCGCCGAGTCCGAGGCCCTCATCGCCGACCTGGAGAGCCTCTCGAAGGAGGTGCCAGACGTGAAGCGTCATGCCGGCAACTTTGAGCCAGCGGAGATGGTTAAGTCCGCCCCCCTCGACCCCAGCAGTGACGCCTCCAAGCAAGTCCAGATCGGCTCCGAGCTCGGTCCCAAATAGGAAGCAGTGCTCGTCGACTTTCTCCGCGCGAACGCCGACGTCTTCGCGTGGAGTCCCTCGGACATGCCCGGCATACCGAGGGATGTCGCCGAGCACTCGCTGGACATCCGAGCCGGAGCCCGACCCGTCAAGCAGCCTCTGCGCCGATTCGACGAGGAGAAGCGCAGAGCCATAGGCGAGGAGATCCACAAGCTAATGGTGGCAGGGTTCATCAAGGAGGTATTCCATCTTGAATGGCTTGCCAACCCTGTGCTTGTGAGAAAGAAAGGGGGGAAATGGCGGATGTGTGTAGACTACACTGGTCTCAACAAAGCATGTCCGAAGGTTCCCTACCCTCTGCCTCGCATCGACCAAATCGTGGATTCCACTGCTGGGTGCGAAACCCTGTCTTTCCTAGATGCCTACTCGGGGTATCACCAAATCAGGATGAAAGAGTCCGACCAGCTCGCGACTTCTTTCATCACACCCTTCGGCATGTACTGCTATGTCACCATGCCGTTCGGCTTGAGGAATGCGGGCGCGACGTACCAGCGGTGCATGAACCATGTGTTCGGCGAACACATCGGCCGCACGGTCGAGGCCTACGTCGATGACATCGTAGTCAAGACGAGGAAAGCCTCCGACCTCCTTTCCGACCTTGAAGTGACATTCCGATGTCTCAAGGCAAAGGGCGTCAAGCTCAATCCCGAAAAGTGTGTTTTCGGGGTGCCCCGAGGCATGCTCTTGGGGTTCATCGTCTCCGAGCGGGGCATCGAAGCCAACCCGGAGAAGATCGCAGCCATCACCAGCATGGGGCCCATCAAGGACTTGAAAGGCGTACAGAGGGTCATGGGATGCCTCGCGGCTCTGAGCCGCTTCATCTCACGCCTCGGCGAAAGAGGTCTACCTCTGTACCGCCTCTTAAGGAAGGCCGAGTGCTTCACTTGGACCCCTGAGGCTGAGGAAGCCCTCGGGAACCTGAAGGCGCTCCTCACGAAGGCGCCTATCTTGGTACCCCCAGCTGCCGGAGAAGCCCTCTTGGTCTACGTCGTCGCGACCACTCAGGTGGTTAGCGTCGCGATTGTGGTCGAGAGGCAAGAGGAGGGGCATGCATTGCCCGTTCAGAGGCCAATCTACTTCGTCAGCGAGGTACTGTCCGAAATCAAGATCCGCTACCCACAAGTTCAGAAGCTGCTGTACGCGGTGATCCTAACGCGGCGGAAGCTGCGACACTACTTCGAGTCTCATCCGGTAACTGTGGTGTCATCCTTCCCCCTGGGGGAGATCATCCAGTGCCGAGAGGCCTCGGGTAGGATTGCAAAGTGGGCAGTGGAAATCATGGGCAAGACAATCTTGTTCGCTCCTCGGAAGGCCATCAAGTCGCAGGTCTTGGCGGACTTCGTAGTTGAATGGGTCGACACTCAGCTCCCAACAGCTCCGATCCAGCCGGAGCTCTGGACCATGTTCTTCGACGGGTCGCTGATGAAGACAGGAGCCGGCGCAGGCCTACTCTTCATCTCGCCCCTCGGGAAGCACCTACGCTACGTGCTACGCCTCCATTTCCCGGCGTCCAACAATGTGGCCGAGTATGAGGCTCTGGTCAACGGGTTGCGGATCGCCATCGAGCTAGGGGTCCGACGTCTCGACGCTCGCGGTGACTCGCAGCTCGTCATCGACCAAGTCATGAAGAACTCCCACTGCCGCGACCCGAAGATGGAGGCCTACTACGATGAGGTTCGGCGCCTGGAAGACAAGTTCTACGGGCTCGAGCTCAACCACATCGCTCGGCGCTACAACGAGACTGCGAACGAGCTGGCTAAAATAGCCTCGGGGCGAACGACGGTTCCCCCGGACGTCTTCTCCCGGGATCTGCATCAACCCTCCGTCAAGATCGACGACACGCCCGAGCCTGAGGCACCCTCGGCCCAGCCCGAGGCACCCTCGGCCCAGCCCGAGGCACCCTCGGCCCAGCCCGAGGTACCCTCGGCTCAGTCCGAGGCACCCTCGGCTCGGCTCGAGGCATCCTCGGTTCAGCCCGAGGTACCCTCGGCCCCCGAGGGCGAGACGCTGCACGTTGGGGGGAGCGAAGTGGGGTCACGCCTGATCAAAGCTGGCAGACCCCGTACCTGCAATATCTCCAACAAGGAGAGCTACCCTCCGACCGAGCCGAAGCTCGACGGCTGGCGCGACGCGCCAAGTCGTTCGTCTTGCTGGGAGATGAGAAGGAGCTCTACCACCACAGCCCCTCGGGCATCCTCCAGCGATGCATCCCCATCGCCGAAGGTCAGGAACTCCTGCAAGAGATACACTCGGGGGCTTGCGGCCATCACGCAGCACCTCGAGCCCTTGTCAGGAATGCTTTCCGACAAGGCTTCTATTGGCCAACGGCGGTGGCCGACGCCACTAGAATTGTCCGCACCTGCGAAGGGTGTCAGTTCTACGCAAGGAAGACCCACCTGCCCGCTCAGGCTCTGCAGACGATACCCATCACCTGGTCTTTCGCTGTGTGGGGTCTGGATCTCGTCGGCCCCTTGCAGAAGGCACCCCGGGGCTACACGCACCTGCTGGTCGCCATCGACAAATTCTCCAAGTGGATCGAGGTCCGACCCCTGAACAGCATCAGGTCCGAGCAGGCGGTGGCGTTCTTCACCAACATCATCCATCGCTTCGGGGTCCCGAACTCCATCATCACCGACAACGGCACCCAGTTCACCGGCAGAAAGTTCCTGGACTTCTGCGAGGATCACCACATCCGGGTGGACTGGGCCGCCGTGGCTCACCCCATGTCAAATGGGCAAGTAGAGCGTGCCAACGGCATGATTCTACAAGGGCTCAAGCCTCGGATCTATAACGACCTCAACAAGTTCGGCAAGCGGTGGATGAAGGAACTCCCCTCGGTGGTCTGGAGTCTGAGGACAACGCCAAGCCGAGCCATGGGCTTCACGCCGTTCTTCCTAGTCTACGGGGTCGAGGCCGTCTTGCCCACAGACCTGGAATACGGCTCCCCGAGGACGAGGGCCTACACCGACCAAAGCAACCAAGCTAGCCGAGAAGACTCGCTGGACCAGCTGGAGGAGGCTCGGGACAAGGCCTTACTACACTCGACGCGGTACCAGCAGTCCCTGCGACGCTACCACGCCCGAGGGGTCCGGTCCCGAGACCTCCAGGTGGGTGACCTGGTGCTTCGGCTGCGACAAGACGCCCGAGGACGGCACAAGCTCACGCCCCCCTGGGAGGGGCCGTTCGTCATTGCCAAAGTTCTGAAGCCCGGAACGTACAAGCTGGCCAACAGTCAAGGCGAGGTCTACAGCAACGCTTGGAACATCCAACAGCTACGTTGATTCTACCCTTAAGATGTTTTCAAGTTGTTCATAAACCTCGCTCCCACACAAAGTTTAGTCATCAAGGAAGGGTCAGCCTTGCCTCGGCAAAGCCCGACCCTCCCTCGGGGGCTAAAAGGGGGGAACCCCCTCTGCGTCGAATTTTTTCCTCGAAAAAAGATCTTTTCTGCCAGAATGTCTTTCGTGCTTTTTGACTACTTCGAAAGTGGATCCTGAAAACGACGGAGTACACGTAAGCAGCCAAGGCTGACCGAGCCGAGGGACTCCTACGCCTCCGGGATACGGATACCTCACTCATCACCTTCTGCGATAAGTAACTCACGTTCGGATAAGTGATTCCGCGGACCGAACAAGTCTTCACGTCCGGAAGCTCTTCTGCCGAAGCGATTTCTTAACCCTTCTCGACTGCGTCAGGAACAGAACCCCATGGACGGGCAAGAGTGCGTGTAAGCGGCAAGGCCGACCAAGCCGAGGGACTCCTACGCCTCCGGGATACGGATACCTCACTCATCACCTTCCGTGAGAAGCAACTCTCGCTCGCGCAAAACAATTCTGTTACCGACAAAAAAGTCCAGATACTCGAAACAAGAGGAAAAGAGACGCAGCTTTACAACATGGCGAGGGTGTGTTTAGGCCTCGGCGGCCGCAGAAAATACACGCTACAAGATAATCCGATCCTGCAGGCTCGGATCTTGACGGCTGAAGGGAGCAGCAGCACCCTCGGCATCGACGACACCTTCGGCGAGGTCCGACCTAGCCTCGGACGGCGACGCGGTCCGAGGATCTCCACTCTAAAGGACGACGTCATCGCCACGCCCGGGCAATCGCTGCCAGAGTCTTCTCCGGGAATCCGGCCCGAGCAGGCGGCTCGGCCGGTCACCCCGGGGCCTCGGCCAGCCGTCCTCCAAGGACGTCAGCCCGACCCGAGGCATCGGCTGGTCAACTCCGGTGTCGGTCCCGCTAACGGACGACCCAGCTAGGCTCCGACCAACCAGGTTTTCTTTTCAAGCCAACTCTGCCCCTGTTCATGCTGATACCTCTACCCCTGGCCTCGGCTCATCGAAGAGCGGCCTAGGGGTTCCTTTAACTAAGCTAGAGAAGCCTCGGACAACAAGGCCGACCGAGCCGAGGGACTCCTACGCCTCCGGGATACGGATACCTCACTCGTCACCTTTACACGGGGCGACTCATGCTTGGTGAAGCGGTTCAGACAACCAACAGGCGAGTCTTAGTACTCGAAAATGAGGAAAAAACACGGCTCCGTGCCGAAAATACATACATGTTCAGGCCTCGACAGCCACAATGAACAAAAACACTGGCATTCAAAGTGCCATTACAAACGGAACTCCGGTTCCACCTCCGCAGGTACGAACAACCCCACTCAATGGGGGGGAGCCTGCGGAGCGACAGAAGACCGACGAACGGCGCGCCATCGCCCGCTCCAGCAGCGACGACGACGACGACTTCTGCTCCGGGGGGCCAAACAGCGGCAGCGCTGACCTTAGGGCGGATGCTGCTGCCAAGAGGCCCCCGCCCATGCCCAAACTCGTGAGGCAAGGACGGGCAGAAGGCCGTAGAGTTGGAGGTCGGCCCGTGGGCGGCCCTAGCTATCTCGTCGGTGGAAGAACCTCTTCCAGCTGCCGTGGCGAAAGCCGGCGCCGAGAACGGCTCCGAAGCCACTCGGGTCCGAGAGCCAGGCACGCTGCAGCTGCCGGCGCCATGGACGACAGCCGCCCTTCCCCCCGATCACTGAGGGAAGGAGCGGGCCACCACCCACGCAGGGGCCAACCCCAACTCGGCACACTCCCCTCCTCAGCCCTGGTGATGAAAATCCTTGAGGCTGAGGGAGGGGCAGAGGCCACAGCCCGGTTCGCTTTCCCTCGCCATCAAATCGGAGGTCACCATCTTGGGTGACCGCCGGTGGAGGGGTGCAACCGGGCTGCATGATGAAAATCCTTGAAGCCGAACGATGGCTGAAAGGTACCAACTCCCACGGAGTTGCGTTCCTCCAACGACGAGGCGGAAAGACGGCGGATATCCCCCATCCGGGGGCTTGGAAGGTGGAAAGACACGATGCATAAGGGAGCGCGAAGACAGGTCGCCTTCCAAAGGGGGTCACCCTCCTTTTAAAGGCGACTCTCCCTACTTGCGCCCCCAACCGTCGCGGGCTGAGTCTTCTCCAACACACTCCAAGGTCCTCCCCTGCGGCGCGGGGGCTGGGTCCCGCACGCCATGCAAACCGGCTCAGAACAGAAGAAGCCAAACCGCCGTGCGCGGTGCGCACAACCGCCTAGCGGTTACAAGCGACCCTCCACTTTTGCCCAGATCAGCGGGCAAACGGGGCGGGCAACCATGCAGGCGGCATGCAACCGCGCCAAGTGGGCGCACTTCTCCGACTCCCAACACGCCCGGCATGGGGGCCCAGGCCCACGAGTCATGCAACCGGCGTGCCAAATGCTTCGTGCATGCAACTACACCGCCACTTGCGCCACTACTGCGCCTCCTCGACTGCGGAACCAATACCGCGACTCGAGGCGACCCAGCGCACGACCCAGCAGCGCCAGCCTGGCGCGGCGGTCGATGCGGCCAAAAATGGGCTGGCAGTAATGGCGGTGGCAGGCGAGCAGGAGCAGCGGCCCCGTCGTCAGCCAAGCTCACGTCCCGTTTGGGGGCAGCGAGAGAACCCTCTCTCACGGCGTGAAGACAACGCGCCCGTGATCCGTTCCTCGAACGGCTCGCGCACGCGCAACGACCGCCCCGCCAACCACTCGCCCCATCGCATTAACTCCGCGGCGGGACAGACGGCGCCTCTGGCAGGAGAAGCGGGTGACGCTTCGCCTTCGCCATAATGACCGCGTCAAAAAAGGTACGCCGCGTCGTTCGATTTCGTATCATTTTCCTTTTTTCCTCTTTCTCTCTCTTGCAACAGGGACCGGTAAAGGGGGATACCCCGAAAGGGATCCTTTCCCGTGAAGGAACCAGGCTCCGAGCCTCCCTACTGATCAGAGGTTCGAAGGCTGGCCCCTCGGAAGGGTTCGACAGCCGCCTCAGATCGCGTGGGCCCTACACCCACTACTGGTCAGAGGTTCGAAGGCCGGCCCCTCGGAAGGGTTCAACGGGCGCCTCAGGCTACTCGGGCTCCGCGCCCATTACTGATCAGGGGTTCGAAGGCTGGCCCCCGAAGGGTTCACAGCCGCCTCAGACACCGAGCGAGGGATGACCATGGGTACGTTCGATACATAGCCGAGGCTCGGGCTGCGCTCCCGAGGTACCCTAGGACATTTCCGAGACCAGCGGGAACGATCTTGTAACGGAATCCCATCGGAGGGAGGCATCGAGCCCTCGGACCCCGTCGCCAGGGGACCGGGTCCGGCAGATCACCCGCAGGTACTTTTGGGCGTGCCTCTGGGCCCCTAGCCGACCCCTAACGAACGGGGCACGGGCGTCCACTCGGATTACCCGCTTGCAGCTCACCGGAGACACCATGTTCGGCGCCCAACAAGGGCAACATGGCGCTTTCCCCCCCCCCTCCTTGCGGAAAGGCGACGCAGGGGCATATGTAAAAAAGTCGAGTTTGTCCCTGATCGTCCTCTCGCCATGTGCAGAGGCTCGGGGGCTGCTCTCGCAAGCCCGGCTCCGGCCGAACCGTTGACAGCGTCAACATACCAGCCCGAGAACTTGGGACCCGACCATACACCCGGGCTACGGCCAGCTCGCATGAGGGACGACCAGACCAGCCGAAGCATTACGCGAGGCATTAAGACCTCGGAGGAGTGAAACCACTCCTCCGAGGCCTCGGGGGCTACACCCGGCGGGTGCGCTCGCGTGCACCCACCGGAACAAACGCAACCGAGAAAGGCTGGTCCCCTTGCAAAAAAGTGTAACGAAAGCCTCCAAGCGAGTGCTAACACTCCCTTTGAGGCTCGGGGGCTACTGTCGGGGACCATAATTAGGGGTACCCTCAAGGCTCCTAATTCTCAGCTAGTAACCCCCATCAGCATAAAGCTGCAAAGTCCTGATGGGTGCGATTAAGTCAGGGATCGGTCCATACGAGGGACTCGATCACGCCTCGCCCGAGCCTAGCCTCGGACAAGGGCAGCCGACCCCGGAGGATCTCCGTCTCGCCCGAGGCCCCCCTCCAGCGGCGAATGTGTTCGCGGCTCGCCCGAGGCCCTGTCTTCGCTAAGAAGCAACCCTGACCAAATCGCCGCACCGACCGACCAAGTCACAGGAGCATTTAATGCAAAGGTGGCCTGACACCTTTATCCTGACGCGCGCCCCCCAGAGCCGAAGTGACCGTCGTCACTTCGCCGCTCCACTGACTGGCCTGACAGAAAGACAGCGCCGCCTGCGCTGCTCCGACTGCGGTGCCACTCGACAGAGTGAGGCTGACAGGTAGTCAGGCCCGGTCGAAGGCACCATAGGAAGCTCCGCTTCGCCCGACCCAGGGCTCGGACTCGGGCTAAGTCCCGGAAGACGGCGAACTCCGCTTCGCCCGACCCAGGGCTCGGACTCGGGCTAAGTCCCGGAAGACGGCGAACTCCGCTCCGCTCGACCCAGGGCTCGGACTCGGGCTAAGTCCCGGAAGACGGCGAACTCCGCTTCGCCCGACCCAGGGCTCGGACTCGGGCTAAGTCCCGGAAGACGGCGAACTCCGCCCGACCCAGGGCTCGGACTCGGGCTAAGTCCCGGAAGACGGCGAACTCCGCCCGACACAGGGCTCGGACTCGGGCTAAGTCCCGGAAGACGGTGAACTCTGCCCGACCTAGGGCTCGGACTCGGGCTAAGTCCCAGAAGACGACGAACTCCGCACTGCCCGACCCAGGGCTCGGACTTGGGCTAAGCCCCGGAAGACGACGAACTCCGCTTCGCCCGACCCTAGGGCTCGGACTCTGCCCCAGCATCAGCCGGCGATCTCCGCCTCGCCCGAACCTGGGGCTCGGACCCGACCTCGGCCACGGAAGACAGACTCGACCTCGGCTTCGGAGGAGCTTCCACATCGCCCAACCTAGGGCGCAGACCAGCCACGTCAACAGGAGGCGCCATCATCACCCTACCCCGAGCTGACTCGGGCCGCAGGGAACAAGACCGGCGTCCCATCTAGCTCGCTCCGCCAGATAGGCAATGATGGCGCCCTGCATACTCTGTGACGACGGCGGCTCTCAGCCCCCTTACGGAAGCAAGAGGACGTCAGCAAGGACTCAACCGCTCCGACAGCTGTCCCTCCGCCAGGCTCCATCGCTCCTCCGACGGCCACGACATCACACCAGCTGGGTGCCAAAATCTCTCCGGCTGCCACAATGGCATGTACTTAGGGCGCTAGCTCTCCTCCGCTAGACACGTAGCACTCTGCTACACCCCCCATTGTACACCTAGATCCTCTCCTTACGCCTATAAAAAGAAGGACCAGGGCCCTCTTAGAGAAGGTTGGCCGCGCGGGGACGAGGACGAGGTACGTGCTCGCTTGAAGCCGCTCGCTCCCTCTCCCACGTGGACGCTTGTAACCCCCTACTGCAAGCGCACCCGACCTGGGCGCGGGACGAACACGAAGGCCACGGGATTCCCACCTCTCTCACGCCGGTCTCCGGCTGCCTCGCTCTCCCCCCTTCGCGCTCGACCTCGCGCTCGACCCATCTGGGCTGGGGCACGCGGCGACATTCACTCGTCGGCCTAGGGACCCCCCGGTCTCGAAACGCCGACAATATGCATCGCTGGAGAATGCCCGAGGGGCTGTGGTGATACAGCTCCTTTGCATCACCCAGCAATACGAACGACTTGGCGCGCCGAGCCAATCGTCGAGCTTCAGCCTTGTCGAGGGGCAGCCCTCCTCGGAGGAGATATTCTAGGTACGGGGTCTACCAGTTCCGGACTAGTGTGACCCATTTTGCTCCTCCTCGACAAGCAGGGCCTCACCCTCGACGGCCGAGGGTACCTCGGGCTGGGCCGAGGCCTCCTTGGGCTCGGGCGCGTCGTCGATTTGGACGGATGGCTGATATATATCCTTGGAAAAGACGTTCGGGGGAACCGTCGTTCGCCCCGTGGCTATTTTCGCCAGCTCATCTGCAGTTTTGTTGTACCGTCGAGCAACATGGTTGAGTTCCAGTCTATGGAACTTGTCTTCCAAGCGCCAAACTTCATCGCAGTAGGCCTTTATTTTTTTATCGCGGCAGTGGGAGTTCTTCATGACCTAGTCGATGATGAGCTGCGAGTCGCCACGAGCGTCGAGGCGCCGAACCCCTAGCTCAACGGCGATGCGCAGGCCATTAACCAAGGCTTCATACTCGACCACATTGTTCGATGCCGGGAAATGGAGGCGCAGCACGTAGCGAACATGTTCTTCGAGGGGTGAGATGAAGAGCAAGCCCACGCCTGCTCTGGTTTTCATCAACGACCCGTCGAAGTACATGGTCCAAAGCTCGGGTTGGATTGGGGCCATCGGTAACTGGGTGTCAGTCCACTCAACGAGGAAGTCGGCCAAGACTTGGGATTTTATGGCCTTCCAAGGGGCAAATGAAAGTGTTTTGACCATGAGTTCCACCGCCCATTTCGCTATCCTACCCGAGGCCTCTCGGCTCTGGATGATTTCTCCCAGGGGGAAAGATGACACCACAGTAACCGGATGAGACTCGAAGTAGTGTCGCAGCTTCCGCCGCGTCAGGATCACTGTGTAGAGCAGCTTCTGGATCTGCGGGTAGCGGACTTTGGTCTCGGATAGTACTTCACTGATGAAGTAGACTGGCCTCTGGACGAGCAATGCATGCCCTTCTTCTCGTCTCTCGACTACGACCGCGGTGCTAACCACCTGAGTGGTTGCGGCTACGTAGATCAAGAGGGCTTCTCCCGCAGCGGGGGGCACCAAGATGGGTGCATTTGTAAGGAATGCCTTTATGTTTCCGAGGGCTTCCTCAGCCTCGGGGGTCCAAGTGAAGCGCTCGGCCTTCCTTAAAAGGCGGTACAAGGGCAATCCTTTTTCGCCAAGGCGTGAGATGAAACGGCTCAGAGCCGCAAGGCATCCCATGACCCTCTATACTCCTTTCAAATCTTTTATTGGTCCCATGTTGGTGATGGCCGCGATTTTCTCTGGGTTGGCCTCTATGCCCCGCTCAAAGACGATGAACCCTAGGAGCATGCCTCGGGGGACTCCAAAGACACACTTCTCGGGATTGAGTTTCACGCCTTTCGCTCTCAGGCATTTGAATGTCGTTTCAAGGTCAGAGAGGAGGTCGGAGGCTTTCTTCGTCTTGACAACGATGTCATCGACGTAAGCCTCGACCGTTCTGTCGATGTGTTCTCCGAACACATGGTTCATGCACCCCTGGTAGGTGTCGCCTGCATTCCTCAAACCAAATGGCATTGTAGTGTAACAATACATGCCAAAAGGTGTGATAAAAGAAGTCGCGAGTTGGTCGGACTCTTTCATCTTGATTTGGTGATAGCCTGAGTAGGCATCAAGGAATGACAGGGTTTCGCACCCAGCAGTGGAGTCCACAATTTGATCGATGCGAGGCAGAGGGTAGGGAACCTTTGGACATGCTTTGTTTAGAACAGTGTAGTCTACGCACATCCTCCATTTCCCATCCTTCTTCCTTACAAGAACAGGGTTAGCTAACCATTCGGGATGGAATATGTAACGCTCTGAATTTGGGGGTAGAATTTTTTTCTTCTTTTCTCTCACCAAATTCGGGCGTTACCCTTTCCTTTTCCCTTTTTTCCCCTCGCTAAGCCTTGATCTTTTCCAAAAGTTATAGCGAGAATTAGCTCGACATCTTGTGTAGGCAAAACCTAGAACTAATTTTGATTGTTGCATCATGCCGGATTATGCACTTCTTTTGTTTGTGGTTGGGTGAATTGGATAATTAGGCATATAAGAAATAGGGGATATAGGAAATGGAAAATAGGAAAAAGAAAAACCTTTTCTTTTTCTCTCTCCCCCCCCCCTTCCCCCCTTCCCTCCCCCCCCCCCCCCCCCCGCCGTGGGCCGTCCCGGCCGGCCCAACCACGCCCGCCCCCTCCCCCTTTGGGCCCAAGCGGCCCAGCCGTCCCCTCCCCCTTTTTTCCCAAAAATTCCCTCCCCGCGGGCCCCGCCCGTCATCCTCTCTCTCTCTCTCTCCCTAAACCTAACCGCCGCCGCCGCCCTCCCCTAGTGCCGCCGCTGTCGCCCCTCCCCCCCCAGCGCTGCCGCCGCGCCGCGCCGCCCCACCACGGTGAGCCCCCCCTCCCCTCCCTTCCCCCTTCCCCACCCGCCGGTGCCGCTCCTCGGCGCGCCACCCCGGGCCCGCGCCCGCCCCGTCCGCTCGACGCCCCGGCTCGGACGCCCCTCTCGCGAGCCGCCCCACCCCCGCCCCGTCCGCTCGGCGCCCCGGCTCGGCCGCCCCTCCGGCGAGCCGCCCCGCCCCTTCCCCGCCCTCCGGCGAGCCCGACATGCCCCCTTCCCCGCCCCCTCCGGTGAGCCCGCCCCCGTGCCCGGCTCGGCCATTCCCGGCGAGCTCCGCCTCGGTCCGGCCGCCTCCGCCGTGCCCCGGCTCGGCCGCCCTCGCCCGCCCGTGTCCTCGCCCGCCCGTGTCCTCGCCCGTCCGCGTCCTCGCTCGCCCGTGCTCGCTTGCCCCGGCGTGCTTGCCCGCTCGCCCCGCCGTGCCTTGCTCGCGTCGTGACGGCCCCGGCGCGGCCTCGAGCTCGGCCCAGCGTGCCTATGGCGCGCGGCCTTGAGCTCGGCTAGCGCGCGGCCCCGACGTGCGCATGGTTAGCTCGCGGCACGTGCGTGCGGCCTCGCGCGCGTGCCCACGTGATGCGCAGTGCCTTGGCACGGCCGTCGTGCCCCCGTCTACCCCCAGACGCCCCCCCCGTATCCTATGCGCGCTAATCACGTTGTTTATATTAATAAGATAGGAGTCTCAATTTAGAAATTGGTTACGTTAGTTAATTTGTATAGCTAATCGTCTATCTCATTCAAATGTTAATCTACTAAAAGTGGTCACGTTTATATTAGTGCATGTAGCTAATCCTTATTATTGAAGCTAAGCAGAACTAGAGCATGTAACGTTTAGTTATTCGTTTACCCGTAGTGCGTCTCGGGAATAAGCTTTAACCCTCGCGAGACCTTTCCCCGCCTCTTTCTAACCATGGTAAATTCATTATCGTATGTGATATTCTATGCATATTTACTTTATTTGTTCTCTTGTATGGTGTACTGTTTGTTTCCTAATTTCAATGGATGGATGTATGTATGTTTGCAACCGCATAGAGAACGATCCGGTTGAAGAGCCCGAGGAACTCACAGGAGAAGCCCCTGAGCAGTAGTCGGTTGGTGGAGGCAAGTGTCCCTTGACCTATCTCTGTCCTACTCATTCTTTAATTCACCTCCTGCATTACACATTTATGCCTAAGGATTGACTAGCTTTGTTATCCATATCCTTGTTTACCTATTTGGGTTGGATTATTATTGTTTAGCTTTATGCTATTGCTCCACTCTAATCAATGAACATGATGAGATTATATATGATACGCTGTTTTCCCCCCCTTCTTATTATGATGTTGTACTTGTGGCCTTTAAGGGGGCTCGAGCGGTTTCTCGAGTGCCTCTCCATAAGGACCTGTTCTATGGATGACCGCCCGGGAAAACAGTGCAACCATGAGGGTGGAGTGGGACGCCCTTAGCTGAGTAATTAGAGGATTCGGGGTGTAGTTCGCTTCGCCGTCGTGCCGTCAATGGGGCTCGGTGTATGCGGCTCGCTCTGCCAAGGTTGATTTGTCCCTTGGGGAGGAGTGCGATACATTTAGGAAACCTAACGGGCGGCTACAGCCCCGGTGAATCTTTGTAAAGGCTAGTAGTGATGCCCTGCTGGGTCACCTTGGTAGTGATCAATGGAGAGTCATGATCTCCGGGCAGAAAGGGAATCACGGCATGTGGGTAAAGTGCACAATCTCTGTAGAGTGTTTGAAAACTGATATATTAGCCGTGCTCACGGTTATGAGCGGCCAAGGGAGCTCCAATGATTAGTGGTACTTGATCAGAGACATTTTGGTTTACAGGTGGCAATGAGACTGATGGTTTTGGTTATGTCTATGGTGCTGGTAAGTGGTATTCTTTCCGTTTGTAAAGGGTACATCGGGCTAATAACTTGGGTTAATGTTAAAACCTGGCTTTCTACTAGTAAATAATAATCTGACCAACTAAAAGCAACTGCTTGACTTACCCCCACATAAAGCTAGTCCACTATAGCCAAACAGGATACTTGCTGAGTATGTTGATGTGTACTCACTCTTGCTCTACACACCAAACCCCCCCCCCATCCCCAGGTTGTCAGCATTGCAACCACTGCTCAGGCGAAGATGAAGCTGTGGAAGGAGACTTCCAGGAGTTCCAAGACTACGACGAGTTCTAGGTGTGGGTTAGCGGCAACCCCCAGTCGGCTGCCTGTGAAGGCCGTGTTATCTACGTTTCTTTTTCGCACTTTGATTTATTGTAAAGACTATGTGGATGTCTCAGACATCATGATGTAATCGACTATTATTTCCCTTTTTAATACTATTTGAGCACTATGTGATGATGTCCATGTTATGTAACTGCTGTGTACGTGAATTGCTGATCCTGGCACGTACATGGTTCGCATTCGGTTTGCCTTCTAAAACCGGGTGTGACATAAGTGGTATCAAAGTCGTGCTGACTGTAGGACCGCTAACCTAGAATAGAATGGTCGTTCCAAGGACTATAGACCTCTGTCCCTGCCTTGACTTTGATATCCCTTCAAAAGTTGGTCATACCGACCAAACCTATGTTCTACTATATAATATACCTTGCTGAAAATTGTGTTTTATTCTAATCCTTCATTTACTTATGGTTCATTATTTGCTGGTCATATTAATTCTGTTCTCACTCTTTTGCTTGCGGTGTCTTTTGTAGATGGCTCGTCTTAGACACACTGCACGAAAGTCTGTCATCCCTTCTTACCCTCCCGCCTTGATGAGCGTCCGCTTCGCCGTCCCGTGGCCGGACAGTCCAGCCACTTGGAGAGACTGCACCACCACTGGGCGCCCCAGCCTATGGAGTAGCTGTTGGAGGAGACCCAGACGACGGAGGTGGCAACGACAGCTCAAGCCATGACACCGACTTCTCTGCTGACCAGGAGACGGAAGGATGGGTCGCTCGACCCATCACTCGCGACGCTGCTCGCGGGTGTCACTTCCACAATGCGCTCGACACCCTGCTACGTCGGGCACTTAACCGGCATACTTGGTCCATCGAGTATCGCTGTGTGGTCTACCAACATAGTCGCGGGGTCTACCCGGACCGCTGGGAGGCGACCTGCTTGGTGCGCCGTCCGGAGAACAGTCTCCAGGGTGTAGAGGCCTGCTCAGAGCACTATTCCATCTCTGAGCGGGACTCAGCTAAGGTGGCCATGCAAGATGTTGCACGGCGTGCGCTTTCGCACTACTGCTCGGTTCTCGGTGGGGTAGCTGACGGTCTGAACCTGAAGTATTACCCCGTCATCCATCTGGCAGCATAGGAGGCGTGATTGTTTCACCTGTCGGTGAGGACAATCCTAGGTTGAGCAGCACAGTCAACCTAGCCGCCGTGCTAAACACGGAGCTGGACCATGCGCTAGACGAGCTGAGTAGGGCTCGTGCTGAGATCGCCCTGCTGCGGGCTGAGCGCGCGGAGCGTCGTCACCTGGATGATGGTTCCCCCGCTCCCGTCGGGACTCAGCACCCGTACCGCTCACCTCGGCGTGGACGCCAGCCTTATGGCAATCCCGACTGCAAGACCAAGATAGATTTAGCACCATAGATCGTTAGAGTTGGATCTTGTAATTAATACAAAATATATACGTAGAAGCTACAGTCTTAGCGTTAGTCTCGCTTTTAGTTAGTCTTAGTTAGACAGGGTAGTTTGCTATATCCTATGCATTTATGTTTGTCATGATGAACTATGTTTGGTTTGGATCTTTGTAATGACTGTCACCAGAGTGTGGGTATCCCCTGCATTTTGGTTTACCTATTATGTTAATGGAGTTAGATATATAGTTGGGAAACCTTTTATTCCACTTTCCTCTTTATCTGAGAAGCTGTGTGGTCTGTGTTGGAGATCAACGAAGATGCTCATCTGTTCAGTGCTGTTGAAGAATTCTATACTCTTTTCTTATGCTGCAAGATTTGCCAGATCAGTTCTGATGTGTGGTTGCATTCTGCAGATGTCAGAAAACAGACACAGAGGAGGAAGGCGTGCTCAGCAGGAGCGAGCCGCTCAGCAGGATGAGGTGCCTCTGCAACAGCACCTGCCGCCCCCGCCCCCGATGTCCATCGAGCAGATGTTTCTGATGTAGACTCAGGCAGTTCAAGCCATCGGTCAGACTCTGGCCGCCATTCAGCAGCAGCAGCAGCAGCAGCCACCACCTCAGCCTTAGATGCCCAGGGACAAGCGTGCTGAATTCATGGGAGGTCATCCCCCAACGTTTGCTCATTCTTCTGACCCCATGGATGCTGAAGACTGGTTGCGCACTGTGGAGCGGGAGTTGCAAACCGCTCAGTGCGACGATAGGGTGAAAGTCCTGTATGGTCCCCGTCTGTTGAGAGGAGCAGCTCAGTCTTGGTGGGAGTCTTATCTCGCCACCCATGCCCACCCCGACACTATCACCTGGGAAGAGTTCAGAGGTAGCTTTCGTCAGTATCATGTGCCTGCAGGTCTGATGACAGTGAAAAAGGAGGAGTTCTTGGCCCTCAAGCAAGGGTCATCGTCTGTCAGTGAGTACCGGGACAGGTTTCTGCAGTTGTCTCGCTATGCTCCGGAAGATGTCAACACCGACGCCAAGCGACACTATCGCTTCGTAAGAGGCTTGGTTGACCCTCTTCAGTATCAGCTGATGAATCACACCTTCCCGACATTCCAACACTTGATTGATAGAGCAATCATGACAGAGAGGAAGCGTAAGGAGATGGAGGATCGTAAGCACAAGATCAGTGGACCCCAGCCTGGAAGCAGCAGTCGTCCTTGTTTCTCAGGTAATCAACCTCAGCAGTTCAGGCAGAACCAGCGTCCACCTCAACAGCATCAGCAGTTCCAAAGGCAGTATCCTCAGCACCAGTATCAGAACCGTCAGAGCAATTAGTCAGGAGGTCAGTTTCAGAGGCAGAATCAGCAGGCACCTCGTCTTCCTGCCCCAGCAACCCAGCAGAACAGTCAGGCAGCACCAGCTCAGGTTGGAAACAGAGCATGTTTCCACTGTGGAGAGCAAGGCCACTAGGTGATGCAATGTCCAAAGATGGCAGCCCAGCAGCAGTCAGGCCCCAATGCCTCGGCAAAACAGAATGTGCCTCAGCCAGGAGCAGGCAACCGCTCTCAGTCGCGTTACAATCATGGAAGACTGAACCACTTGGAGGCTAAAGCAGTTCAGGAGACCCCCGGCATGATAGTAGGTATGTTCCCAGTCGACTCCCATGTTGCAGAAGTGTTATTTGATACTGGAGCAACACATTCTTTCATTACTGCATCATGGGTAGAAGCACATAATCTTCCAATTACTACCATGTCAACCCTCGTTCAAATTGACTCAGCCGGTGGTAGAATTCGAGCTGATAGCATTTGTTTGAATATAAGTGTGGAAATAAGGGGGATAGCGTTTCCCCACTAACCTTATAGTAATGGGTACTCAGGGAATAGATGTCCTCCTAGGGATGAATTGGCTAGATAAGTATCAGGCAGTTATCAGTTGTGATAAGAGGACAATCAAGTTGGTGTCCCCACTAGGAGAGGAAGTGGTGACCGAGTTAGTCCCGCCTGAGCCGAAGAAAGGAAGTTATTATCAGATGGCTGTCGATAGCAGTGAAGCAGACCCAATTGAGAGGATCAAGATTGTGTCTGAGTTCCCAGACGTGTTTCCAAAAGACTTACCAGGTATGCCACCAGAGCGGAAAGTTGAGTTTGCTATAGAGCTACTTCCTGGAACCGCCCCCATCTTCAAGAGAGCTTACAGAATATCTGGGCTAGAGATAGTTGAACTTAAGAAGCAGATCGATGAGTTGTCAGAGAAAGGTTACATCCAGCCAAGCACCTCGCCTTGGGCCGCCCCTGTCCTGTTTGTGGAGAAGAAAGATGGCACCAAAAGGATGTGTATCGATTATCGAGCTTTGAATGAGGTCACAATCAAGAACAAGTACCCTTTGCCCAAAAAAGAAGATCTGTTCGACCAGTTGAGAGGAGCCAGTGTGTTCTCCAAGATTGATCTGAGGTCGGGTTATCATCAGCTCAGGATTCGACCTTCAGACATTCCGAAGACGGCATTCATTACCAAGTATGGGTTGTATGAGTTCACAGTGATGTCTTTCGGTCTAACAAATGCACCAGCCTTTTTTATGAATCTGATGAATAGTGTATTCATGGACTATCTCGACAAGTTTGTGGTGGTATTCATCGATGACATTCTGGTTTATTCTGAAAGCGAAGAAGAGCATGCAGATCATTTGAGGATGGTATTGCAGAGATTGCGAGAGCACCAGTTGTATGCAAAGTTGAGCAAGTGTGAATTCTGGATCAGTGAAGTCCTGTTCTTGGGTCACATAATCAACAAAGAAGGATTGATTGTGGATCCGAAGAAAGTGGCAGACATTCTGAACTGGAAAGCGCCAACAGATGCTCGAGGAATCAAGAGCTTCATTGGAATGGCCGGATATTATTGGTGATTCATTGAAGGGTTTTCGAAGATTGCGAAACCAATGACAGCATTGCTAGGCAACAAAGTTGAGTTCAAGTGGACCCAGAAATGTCAAGAGGCTTTCGAAGCGCTGAAAGAAAAGTTGACTACAGCGTCTGTCCTAGTCTTGCCTGATGTGCACAAGCCCTTCTCGGTGTATTGCGATGCTTGTTACACTGGTTTGGGATGTGTGTTGATGCGAGAGGGAAGAGTTGTGGCTTACTCGTCCCGACAGCTGAAGGTTCATGAGAAGAATTATCCAATCCATGACCTAGAGTTGGCAGCAGTGGTTCACACACTGAAGACATGGAGGCACTATCTGTATGGACAGAAATGCGATGTTTACACAGACCACAAGAGTCTGAAGTACATATTCACTCAGTCAGAGTTGAATATGAGGCAGCGAAGATGGTTAGAGTTGATCAAAGACTATGAGTTGGAGATTCACTACCATCCCGGCAAAGCGAACGTAGTGGTAGATGCTTTGAGTAGAAAGAGTCAAGTCAATCTGATGGTCGCTCGTCCGATGCCTTATGAGTTGGCCAAGGAGTTTGACAGGTTGAGTCTCGGATTTCTGAACAACACGCGAGGAGTCACCGTTGAGTTGGAACCTACCCTAGAGCGGGAAATCAAAGAAGCGCAGAAGAACGATGAGAAGATCAGTGAGATCCGGCGACTGATTCTAGATGGCAGAGGCAAAGATTTTTGGGAAGATGCAGAAGGTGTGATATGGTTCAAAGACCGCTTGTGTGTTCCCAATGTCCAATCCATTCAGGAGTTGATCCTCAAGGAAGCTCATGAGACAGCCTATTCGATTCACCCTGGCAGTGAGAAGATGTATCAAGATCTGAAGAAGAAATTCTGGTGGTATGGAATGAAGAGGGAAATCGCAGAGCATGTAGCTATGTGTGATAGTTGTCGAAGGATTAAGGCAGAGCACCAGAGACCAGCTGGATTGTTGCAACCGTTGCAGATTCCTCAGTGGAAATGGGATGAAATTGGTATGGATTTCATAGTCGGATTGCCTCGCACTCGAGCCGGCTACGATTCCATTTGGGTAGTGGTGGATCGCTTGACCAAGTTAGCCCACTTCATACCTGTCAGGACCAACTACAGCAGTGCAGTATTGGCAGAGTTGTACATGTCTCGGATCGTCTGTCTTCATGGTGTGCCAAAGAAGATAGTGTCAGACAGAGGAACGCAGTTCACCTCTCATTTCTGGCAGCAGTTGCATGAAGCCTTGGGCACACATCTGAATTTCAGTTCAGGTTATCACCCGCGGACAGATGGTCAGACCGAAAGAACCAATCAAATTCTTGAAGACATGTTGAGAGCCTGTGCATTGCAAGATCAGTCCGGATGGGACAAGAGATTGCCTTATGCGGAGTTTTCCTATAACAACAGTTACCAGGCCAGCTTGAAGATGTCACCTTTTCAGGCGCTCTATGGGAGGAGTTGTAGAACTCTGTTGCAATGGGATCAGCCTGGAGAAAAGCAAGTGTTCGGGCCAGACATTTTGCTTGAAGCTGAAGAGAACATCAAGATGGTCTGAGAGAATTTGAAGATAGCGCAATCGAGGCAGCGAAGCTATGTAGATACCAGAAGAAGAGAGCTGAGTTTCAAGGTTGGAGATTTTGTCTATCTGAAAGTGTCGCCGATGAGAGGAGTCAGAAGATTCGGAGTCAAAGGCAAGCTAGCACCCCGCTACATCGGTCCATATCAGATTCTCGCAAAGCGTGGAGAAGTGGCCTATCAGCTCAGTTTGCCAGAAGGATTGCCCGCAGTGCATGATGTCTTTCATGTGTCTCAGTTGAAGAAGTGTTTGTGTGTGCCAGAAGAGCAGTTGCCAGTGGAAGGTCTGGAGGTCCAGGAGGACTTGACCTACACAGAGAAACCAGCGCAAATCCTTGAGACTGCAGGCAGAGTCACCCGGAGGAAGACCATCAGAATGTGCAAAGTCAGGTGGAATCATCATTTAGAGGAAGAAGCAACCTGGGAGCGTGAAGATGATCTGATGGCTAAATACCCTGAGCTCTTTGCTAGCCAACCCTGAATCTCGAGGGCGAGATTCTTTTAAGGGGGATAGGTTTGTAACGCCCTGAATTTGGGGGTAGAATTTTTTTCTTCTTTTCTCTCACCAAATTCGGGTGTTACCCTTTCCTTTTCCCTTTTTTCCCCTCGCTAAGCCTTGATCTTTTCCAAAAGTTATAGCGAGAATTAGCTCGACATCTTGTGTAGGCAAAACCTAGAACTATTTTTTATTATTGCATCATGCCGGATTATGCACTCTTTTTGTTTGTGGTTGGGTGAATTGGAGAATTAGGCATATAAGAAATAGGGGATATAGGAAATGGAAAATAGGAAAAAGAAAAACCTTTTCTTTTTCTCTCCCCCCCCCCCCCCGCCGTGGGCCGTCCCGGCCGGCCCAACCGCGCCCGCCCCCTCCCCCTTTGGGCCCAAGCGGCCCAGCCGTCCCCTCCCCCTTTTTTCCCAAAATTTCCCTCCCCGTGGGCCCCGCCCGTCATCCTCCCTCCCTCTCTCTCTCTCTCCCTAACCCTAGCGCCGCCGCCGCCGCCGCCCCTCCCCCCAGCGCCGCCCCGCCACGGTGAGGCCCCCCCCTCCCCTCCCTTCCCCCTTCCCCCCCCCCCCCCCCCCCCCCCCCCCCCCGCCGGCGCCGCTCCCCGGCGCGCCACCCCGGGCCCGCGTCCGCCCCGCCCCATCCGCTCGGCGCCCCGGCTCGGCCGCCCTCGCTCGCCCGTGTCCTCGCCCGCCCGTGTCCTCGCCCGTGCTCGCTTGCCCCGGCGTGCTTGCCCGCTCGCCCCGTCGTGCCTTGCTCGCGTCGTGACGGTCCCGGCGCGGCCTCGAGCTCGGCCCAGCGTGCCTATGGCGCGCGGCTTTGAGCTCGGCTAGCGCGCGGCCCCGACGTGCGCATGGTTAGCTCGCGGCGCGTGCGTGCGGCCTCGCGCGCGTGCCCGCGTGATGCGCAGTGCCTTGGCACGGCCGTCGTGCCCCCGTCTACCCCCAGACGCCCCCCCCCCCCCCCCCCCCCGTATCCTATGCGCGCTAATCACGTTGTTTATATTAATAAGATAGGAGTCTCAATTTAGAAATTGGTTATGTTAGTTAATTTGTATAGCTAATCGTCTATCTCATTCAAATGTTAATCTACTAAAAGTGGTCACGTTTACATTAGTGCATGTAGCTAATCCTTATTATTGAAGCTAAGCAGAACTAGAGCACGTAACGTTTAGTTATTCGTTTACCCATAGTGTGTCTCGGGCATAAGCTTTAACCCTCGCGAGACCTTTCCCCGCCTCTTTCTAACCATGGTAAATTCATTATCGTATGTGATATTCTATGCATATTTACTTTATTTGTTCTCTTGTATGGTGTACTGTTTGTTTCCTAATTTCAATGGATGGATGTATGTATGTTTGCAACCGCATAGAGAACGATCCGGTTGAAGAGCTCGAGGAACTCACAGGAGAAGCCCCTGAGCAGTAGTCGGTTGGTGGAGGCAAGTGTCCCTTGACCTATCTCTGTCCTACTCATTCTTTAATTCACCTCCCGCATTACACATTTATGCCTAAGGATTGACTAGCTTTGTTATCCATATCCTTGTTTACCTATTTGGGTTGGATTATTATTGTTTAGCTTTATGCTATTGCTCCACTCTAATCAATGAACATGATGAGATTATATATGATACGCTGTTTCCCCCCCCCCCTTCTTATTATGATGTTGTACTTGTGGCCTTTAAGGGGGCTCGAGCGGTTTCTCGAGTGCCTCTCCATAAGGACCTGTTCTATGGATGACCGCCCGGGAAAATAGTGCAACCATGAGGGTGGAGTGGGACGCCCTTAGCTGAGTAATTAGAGGATTCGGGGTGTAGTTCGCTTCGCCGTCGTGCCATCAATGGGGCTCGGTGTATGCGGCTCGCTCTGCCAAGGTTGATTTGTCCCTTGGGGAGGAGTGCGGTACATTTAGGAAACCTACTGGGCGGCTACAGTCCCGGGGAATCTTTGTAAAGGCTAGTAGTGATGCCCTGCTGGGTCACCTTGGTAGTGATCAATGGAGAGTCATGATCTCCGGGCAGAAAGGGAATCACGACTTGTGGGTAAAGTGCACAATCTCTGCAGAGTGTTTGAAAACTGATATATCAGCCGTGCTCGCGGTTATGAGCGGCCAAGGGAGCTCCAATGATTAGTGGTACTTGATCAGAGACATTTTGGTTTACAGGTGGCAATCAGACTGATGGTTTTGGTTATGTCTATGGTGCTGGTAAGTGGTATTCTTTCCATTTGGAAAGGGTACATCGGGCTAATAACTTGGGTTAATGTTAAAACCTGGCTTTCTACTAGTAAATAATAATCTGACCAACTAAAAGCAACTGCTTGACTTACCCCCACATAAAGCTAGTCCACTACAGCCAAACAGGATACTTGCTAAGTATGTTGATGTGTACTCACTCTTGCTCTACACACCAAACCCCCCCATCCCCAGGTTGTCAGCATTGCAACCACTGCTCAGGCGAAGATGAAGCTGTGGAAGGAGACTTCCAGGAGTTCCAAGACTACGACGAGTTCTAGGTGTGGGTTAGCGGCAACCCCCAGTCGGCTGCCTGTGAAGGTCGTGTTATCTACGTTTCTTTTCCGCACTTTGATTTATTGTAAAGACTATGTGGATGTCTCAGACATCATGATGTAATCGACTATTATTTTCCTTTTTAATACTATTTGAGCACTGTGTGATGATGTCCATGTTATGTAACTGCTGTGTACGTGAATTGCTGGTCCTGGCACGTACATGGTTCGCATTCGGTTTGCCTTCTAAAACCAGGTGTGACATAAGTTGTATCAAAGCTGTGCTGACTGTAGGACCGCTAACCTAGAATAGAATGGTCGTTCCAAGGACTATAGACCTCTGTCCCTGCCTTGACTTTGATATCCCTTCAAAAGTTGGTCATACCGACCAAACCTATGTTCTACTATATAATATACCTTGCTGAAAATTGTGTTTTATTCTAATCCTTCATTCGTACGCGTGGCGGTACGTGGATCCGACGGTGATGATCCTGTTGGGGCCTGGCATCTTGAGCTTGAGGTAGGTGTAGTTGGGGACGACCATGAACTTGGCGTAGCACGGCCTTCCCAACACCGCGTGGTAGGTCCCTTGGAACCCGACCACCTCGAAGGTGAGGGTTTCCTTTCAGAAGTTGGAGGGAGTTCCGAAGCAGACGGGCAAGTCAATCCATCCGAGGGGCAGGATATGCTTTCCGAGTGCGATCCCATGGAAGGGTGCCGCACCGGCCCGGACCTCGGACTGATCAACCCCCAAGAGTTCCAGGGTCTCGGCGTAGATGATGTTGAGGCTGCTGCCTCCGTCCATGAGGACCTTGGAGAGCCTAACGTTGTCGATGATCGGATTGATGACGAGTGGGTACCTTCCAGGGCTTGGCATGAAGTCGGGGTGGTCGCCTCGGTCGAAGGTGATAGGCTTGTCGGACCAATCTAGGTAGGTTGGCGCTACCACCTTTACCGAGCAGACCTCCTGGCGCTCCTGCTTGCGGTGCCGAGCCGAGGCGTTCACCACCTGCCCGTCGTAGATCATGAAGCAGTTGTGGATCTCCAGGAACTCCTCTTCCTTGCCGCCCTCCTTCTTGTTGTTGCCTTGACCCTTGCCATCTTCCGCCGGGGGCCCGGCCTTATGGAAGTAGCGCCGGAGCATGACACATTCTTCAAGGGTGTGCTTGACGGGACCCTGGTGATAGGGGCACGGCTCCTTGAGCATCTTGTCGAACGCATCAGCCCCTCCAGGAGGCTTTCGAGGGTTCCTGTGCTCGGCAACAACGAAAAAGATTCTCGTCAGCGGCGTTGTGCTTTGCTTGCGCCTTCTTCTTGGCCTTCTTTGTGCCACGCTGGGCGGACGCCTCAGGGGCGTCTTCCTTCGGCTCCCCCTGAGGCTGCTTGTCTTTCCGGAAGATGGCCTCGACCGCCTCCTGACCCGAGGTGAACTTGGTGGCGACGTCCATCAATTCGCTCGCCTTGGTGGGAGTCTTGCACCCCAGTTTGCTCACCAGGTCCTGGCAAGTGGTGTCGGCGAGGAAAGCTCCAATGACGTCCGAGTCGGTGATGTTAGGCAGCTCGGTGCGCTGCTTCGAAAACCGCCAGATGTACTCTCGGAGGGATTGCCCAGGCTGCTGGCGGCAGCTTCGGAGATCCCATGAGTTCCCAGGGCGCACGTACGTGCCCTGGAAATTTCCCGCGAAAGCCTTGACCAGGTCGTCCCAGTCGGAGATCTGCGCGGGAGGCAGATGCTCCAGCCAGGCCCAGGCAGCGTCAGAGAGGAAAAGGGGTAGATTACGGATGATGAGGTTGTCATCGTCCGCCCCTCCCAACTGGCATGCCAGTCGGTAGTCCGCGAGCCACAACTCTGGCCTCGTCTCCCCCGAGTACTTGTTAATGGTAGTCGAGGCTCGGAAATGGGCAGGGAACGACGCTCGTCGTATGGCCCGGCTGAAGACTCGTGGACCGGGGGGCTCGGGTGAGGGACTCCGATCCTCCTCGCTGTCGCAGCGTCCCCCGTGCCTAGGATGGTAGCCTCGGCGCACCTTCTCCTTGAGGCAGGCTCGATGGTCGTGATGGTGATGCTCGTTGCCGAGGCAATCCCGGGGGGCAGGTGCCTCGTCCCGTGTGCGCTCAAGATGGACCGAGGCCTCCCGCATGCGTTGGGAGGACGTCGCGTGATGCTCCGAGGGGTCAGCTCGCCTTCGGGAGGCGGAGCTCTCGGCTCGTCGAACTGCAGCACCTTCCAGGAGATCCTTGAGTTCGCCCTGGATACGCTGTCCCTCGGTGGTGGATGGCTCCGGCATGGTTCAAAGTAGCACCGCCGCTGCAGCTAGGTCCTGGCCGGACCCGCTGACGGCCGGGGGCAGCGCTGCCCTGGCATTGTCGACGATGCGGCGCTGGACGTCCGGGCCCGATGACGGGCTCCTCCGGCGAGTGTTTGGCCTGCCCACTCCTGCTCGATGTTCTGTCGGAGCTGCACAAGCCGGCCTGCTTCCTCGTCGACCTTGGCCTGCATCTCGCAGATTTGCTCGAGCTGTGTGTCCCGACCCCCCGCAGGGACTGGGACCACAGCTAGCTCCCGCGGGATGTCAACGCGAGATGCGGGCCCAGGGGGATCGTCGACCTCCGGCATACCAAGGTGGTTGCCTTCGTCGTGATCTCCCTGATCGACGTGGAAGCATTCACGACCTGGGCCATAACCCTTGTCGTCAAGACCGTGGCCATCGTCAGAGCAACCGGAGAGGCAGTGGTCGCATGCGGACATGAAGTCCTGCATGGCACTGGGATCATCGAGGCCAGAGAAATCCCAACCGAAGTCGGGGTCGTCCTCTTCCTCGGAACCCACTGGTCCGGAGGTCGAGACGGCTGTCAGTCGGTCCCAGGTTGACCACATATGGTACCCCGAAAGGTTTGGATACGCCCTTGTGAAAGCGCTCACCATAGCGGGGTTGCTAGGTGGATCGAAACTAAATCGAAAGGGAACAGGGTGGAATACGGACGGTACCTCTTGGTCGACGGACGGTGGTGAAGTCGCGTCGGGGATGGAACACACCGTCATCTCAGGTACGAGGGTGACGCCTAGCAGGTCCTTTGCGAGGGTGCTGGAGTCGTCAGTCCGCTTGGGGCTGGCACGTTGCGGGGAAGCGGAGCTCGTCGTCGTCTCAGGCGCGAGGACAACACCCAACATGTCCCCCGGAGGAGTGCCGGCGTCGTCGACTCGATCCGGTTCGACGGCCGATAAGGTGTCGCCTCCTACGTGGCCACGGTTGCCCCGTCTCCGCCTCCTCTGGCAAGGAGGGTGGTGGGGACAACCGGAGTGTCCCTCTTTTGCCACAGGGAGATGCCGTCGTGGAGGTCGCCTCCACCGGGCGAGTCGTTGATTGTCATTGTCGTCGGCCATGGAGGGAGGAGTACCATGTCGTAGCTGCAGTCGAGGGACATGAACTCGAGGCTCCCGAAGTGGAGCACCGTCCCGGGCTGAAGAGGTTGCTGAAGACTCCCCATCTGGAACTCAACGGGAAAGCGATTGTTAACACGCAGCAGGCCCCTACCTGGCATGCCAACTGTCGGGGTTTCGGACCTGGGGGGTCCCTGGACCGACAAGTAAATTTGTCGCTGCGTGCCCCTGCCCAGATGGGTTGGTGCGAGATGGAACACAAGTGGGGGAATGAGCCTTGTATTATCTTGCACCAGGGTGCTTGTAGTAGGGGTTACAAGCCTTGCGAGAAAGCGAGGGCGAGAGAGAGCGAGTTGGAGAGAGCGAGGGTGAGAGAGAGGAGAGGTCCGGCCCCTGCTCGTCTTCTCTCGTCCCTTTGTCGTGCGTCTACTCGTCTCCCCTGCCGTGCGTTTGTGTGTTCGTATGCTCGTACGTTTGTTCCCTCTTTTTCCCTCTCTTTTCTCCCTCTCCTCCCGCGGGGCCCTGGACACCCCCTTTTATAGACGTAAGGAGATGCCCAGTTGTACAATGGGGTGTAGCTGGGAGCTAACGTGGCTGGCAGGGAAGTGCCCTGAGCCCTGTACAGATAACAACGTGACCGTCGGTGGGGCATTTCGAGCCCTGTAGAGGTAGCATCGTGGCCGTCGGAGAAGTGCCTTGAGCCCTGTAGCAGTACAGCTGTTGGCGCTGCATGGATCTTACTGACGTCTCCTTGCTTTCGTAGGGGGCTTGAGAACCACCGACGTCATGGTTGCATGCGGGAAACCACCATCGCCTGTTACCAGGGTAAGCTGGATGGGACGCCGGTCTTGTTCCTTCGTAGCCTGAGCTAGCTAGGAGTAGGGTAATGATGCATCCCTTGTGGCGCGGTTGATCCGAGCCTGAGGTCGGGCAAGGCGGCGACTCCTCCAAGGCCGAGGCTGGGACCGAGGCCCAGGGTCGGGCGAGGATGCGACTTTTCCTGAGGCCGAGGCCAAGGCCGAGCTCTAGGGTCTGGCGAGACGGAGATTTCCTCCCGAGGCCCGCCCGAGGCTGAACTTGACCGTTGTCGGTTTCACCCGGGTGGTTGGCACAGTAGCCGGAGCGGGGCAGGTGGCGCTGTTTTCCTGTCAGATCGGTCAGTGAAAGGGCGAAGTGACTGCGGTCACTTCGACCCTGCCGACTAAGGCGCGCGTGTGAGGATAAGGTGTCAGGCGATCCCAGCATTAAATGTGCATGCAATACGATCGACTGGTAAGGTGATTTTACCAAGGTTGCTTGCACGACAAGGCTTGCCTTCGGCTGACCCGAGGGTGCGTTCTCTGCCTGAGGAGACCCTCGGGCGATACGTGAATCAGTCCGGGACCACTGTTCCGTCCGATGCCAGGCTCGGGCGAGGCGAGACCGCGTCCCTTGGTAGATGAAGCTTTGACTTTGACCCGAACTGTCAGTCTTCACGTTTTGCTCTGAAGGTGTTTACCAGTCGTGATTAGGAGTGTTGGGGGTACCCCTAATTACGGTACCCAACAAGTTCAAAGGGGCACCGTTGTAGGGATTTGAATCCTAGGGCTTGTTCGGTTCTACCCCAATCCATATGGATTGAGGGGGATTGAGGGGTTTTTAATCCCGAGTAAGTCAAAATCCCTTACAATCTGTATCGATCCCCTCCAATCTATATGGATTCAAAATAACCAAACAAGCCCTAAACGACAACAGGGATGGGGGAGTGCACACCATTGAACACAGTCTTACAAGAGACGTGGGTCCCTATTACGTGCACGCAGGCACCTGACCGATCTTGAGAAAATAGCAGCAGCAAGGACCTACAAGCAAATCTTGCCTTTCTTGTGCAACGTGGAGGATGCACCCTATGGAAAGAAATATAATATTGCAGCACCTTGCTAATACACATGATCAGGACAAAAGTATTAATATATTATTATGTCACCTTCCTAATGCATATGCACTACATGCACATTTATATCTGAAGCTTCAACCTTATCATATTAGCACACGCATGGAACCAACCATAGTATATGTTGTATACTTATATTGTTTTTTCTTCTCTTTTAGAATAGCCCCAAGAAATATTTTTGAGTTATTGCAATTATTTTTTGGTTTAGCGCCTGATCTGATTTGATGAACCATGGACTCATCGCTCTTGCTAGCTTTACAAGTGTGAGAATGGGGTGAGAGAGAAAATGAAAACCCAAAACAAGAGCACAAGAACTTGCAACACTCAAGAACACAAGCTATTAAGTTTCTCTAACTCAAATCGATCAGTAAGGAAAATGGACCCCAGCCCATTTGTCTAAATGATTTTGGTGTTTGATAATCAACATAACATGTGGCCTAATGTGTGTGTGTTAGTGTTTGTGTTTGCAGTTCACAAGATGCTAAAATGACTTGGACTAAGCCACTGGCGGACCGTAAGACCGAGAGCACTAGACTCTCAGGTGCCACACTGTCGGATTGTCCGGTGAACTAGGGAACAATAGCTCAATGGCTAGTTCCTGGTGACACTGTGGAAGAGAGCAAAAGGGAGCAGAAGGGGATGAGGAAGTTCATAAGGTAAAACATGCCAGAAAACCAATGTTACCAAGATCTGAAATGTGGGAACACTTCATCAAGATTAAGGATGACCAAGGTGTTGTGAAGAAAGGAAAATGCAAGTACTACAGTCGTGCCAGTAGAGTTGATTCTTATCTCAATGGCACTACTGTAATGTGGAGGCATTTTAATATCTGCAAGTTCAATCCCCATAAGAACAATAAGGATCTGATGCAAACAAATCTTAAAGTGAGCCAATTGAGAAGGTGTTAGCACTTGGAGGTATGATCCTAAGGCAATAAGGCAAGCTTTTGTTCAAATGGTCATAGAGGATGAGCTCCCTTTTATGTTTGGTGAGAAGTCTAGATTTAGAAATTTTTTGAAGGTAGCTGCCCCGCGTTGGACTCCACCATCTCGAAGGACGTGCACAAGGGACATAGTTAAAACTTATTTTGAAGGAGACTTTATGCTCCACCTGATGCAATAGCACCAGCCAATGATTCTCAAGAAGTAAGACAGTCCAAAGGCGGAAGGATGAAGTCCTTAATTGCACAAAAACTAAAACAACACAACTATGGCGGTGGCAACAACAAATCTGAACTTGAAAAATACCTTGCTGAAGATACTGAACTAGAAGATAATAAGTTTGATATTTTAGGATGGTGGAAGGTGAATTCCTCAAGATTCCCGGTATTAGCACGCTTGGCTCGTGATGTGCTAGCAATTCCGGTGTCAATCGTTGCTTCAGAATCAGTTTTTAGCACATCTAGAAGAATCCTTGATGACTTCAGGTCATCTCTTACTCCATTCATGGTGGAAGCACTTGTTTGCACTCAGGATTGGCAGCGAAGGACCACTCCAATTAATATCGAGGAGGACATGGAGCAATTGGCTGAATTAGAAAAAGGTAACCATGACTTCATCTTATTTATTATACTTTATAGTTGTATATGTTAATTCCAATCCAAATTAAGATATTATTCGCATGTTGTGTAATGGCTCCATCATACTTTTAGAGTTGATTGAAGACATGGTGAAAAGGGAAAAGGCAAACACATGGGTAGTGGGCAGGAGCAGGATGGCTCTGTTGCATGGCCACAATCAAGCAAAGCTAGCAAGTCGACACACCAAAGCACATCCTAGTTGCTAACCAGTTGCATTGTGAGTTTTCCTTGTTATAAAATTGATAAAATGTGTGAAGTCTGATTCCTTATAATAACAAGTGTTATATATTAGTCAATACATGTTGTTTACATTTGCTAGCTGCAATGGCGTGGATTGTGGAGTCTACTTTGGAGAGCTTGTTGGCTTGCTGCTATGAGGCTGAGGACCGGAGCTTCTAGTTCTGATCCTATACCTGACTATGAAGCCTAAAATTATGAGTTATGCCTGAGTAGTGAAGTCTGAACTTGCTACTTGTGATGTATTAAGTTGATAAGTTCAAGTATTCTACTATGGTTGTGTCTCAGACTCTTAGTGATGACTGTTATATTCTTATTTTGTCGTTATATTGTATGCCTATTTTGTTGTGTCTCAGACTATGGTTGCTTCTAGTTCTGAACTTATACCTGATTGTGATGTCTCAGTTTTGTTCGATCATGTTAAAAATCGACCGATATTTCAGGAAACCAAACTCTTGGTTCTTGTACATTGGCACACAAATTCGGTTTTGAATTTGCAAAAACCAAACTTTTTAAAAACTGAAAAGACCGAACCGAATTCTCGGTTAAAACCGAATGCTCAGGCCTAGGTGTGCCGCAGAGAAGCAGTTGATTTTCTCCAACGGCTATAATTGAGGGGGGACTATCTATACACCTCCAACCAGCCATTTGAAGGTGTGGGAGCCCAAGCAACATAACAACACATGTTATAGACATTTCCAAGTACTCAAACACCCAAGTGCTTAATAGAATCACTCGATTATTAGCATAGCTGCTTTGCGAAGTGCTTAGTTTAGTTAAACCGCTTATGCGCTTGCTCTAGGTGATTCCTACTTAGTTGAGTGAGTTTAGTAAAACCCAAAAAAACCCTCGACTCTTATGTGAACCGTTGTAATTTTACCGAGTGGGGCAAGAGTCTTGTGAGACCGTGATAATCGAGTTTGTGTCACGGCCGCCATCGTGTACCGGAGGGAACGAGGCCCACGTCGTTTCGGCCGGAAGCTCGATAGTAGAGACGGCGGCGAGCGTCTGAGAGGATCCAGAAGCGGAGCACCACTTGCGTGTGTAGAAGCCTCATGGCTCTCTATGGAGTTACTTGTCTATGGTGCTTGGTCCTCGCGTGGGCTACCCTTTGCGTAGGGGCACCACGAGGATTAGTCAGGACCTTGCTTGGTTCCAGATACCTCGGTAAAATATACTGGTGTTATCCATGAGAGTTTGCTTTCTCTACTAGCTCTTTAATCTTCCAGATTTACATTAAGTACTTAAGTTTCAATCTCTCCTTTCTAGTTAGTATATTTAGGATTGGAACTAATGTTTTGCGGCAGAGATAGCAACACTTAGACAAAACCTAGCTTGCACATTTTAGATTGTTTATGTGCATAGGTTTTGTTCTAGGGATTTAATTGTGGCCTAGTTTAGAGATAGTTTTTAGAAGTCCTAATTCACCCCCTCTTAGGCGTCACCATTTCCTACAAGTGGTGTCAGAGCCCGGTTTGGCTCATTTGAAACGTTTTAGCTTCATCTCTAATCGAGTCGATGCTTTTTAGAGGAAGGGGATGGATACCCATAGGTCACCACACATCGATGACACTAACTTCCCATATTATATTGTTAGAATGGCTTGTTACCTAGAAGCGGTTGATCAAGGTGTTTGGAGAGTCACTCATGACGGGGTGAAACCACCTAAGAATCCCGAGAAGCTCACCACGAGTGACGAAAAAGAAATTCACTTGAATGCTAAAGCCAAATATTGCTTGTATGAATATCTTAGCATGGAAATTTTTAATCAAGTATTTACCTTGAAAACTGCTAATGAGATTTGGTTAAAATTGCATGTGCTCCATGACAGCACATCTAATGTCCTTGAGCAAAAACATTGCCTAGTTTTAAATGAGTGTAATTCCTTAGCTATGAAAGAAAATGAGATTGTTAGAGACATGTATTCCCGTTTAAATCATGTGATTAACAAGCTAGGTGATGTGGACATTGTGAGGAAGATCATTTCCCTTCTACCACAACAAAGATATGGGAGCATCATCACCATCCTTCACAATCTTGAGGACTTGAGCCAAATGACCCCGACGATTGTGATCAGAAAGATTGCGGCATTTTAGGAGCCAACTTCTTTAAAGCCATATGCTTTTGCATGTGATGAACATAAAAAGATGAAAGGCAAGAAGAAGGCTCCAAGCTTAAGTGAAGAAGAGGAATAAGAACAAGATGATGATGAAGATGATCAACCCTCAACATCATCCTCCGAGGACAAAGAAATAGTCTGATGCATCGAAAAGGCAATGTTGATGATTCACAAGATTAATCTAATGAGTGTGCCTCTGCAGGTCGATGATCTTCTCTTTAACATTGACAAAAAAATCAAAGAAAGAGAGGATGCTTTGCATGCGGGGAGAAGGGCCACTTCAGGGACAACTTTCCAAATATGGCCTAACCCACAAAGAGGAGGAACAAAGGCAAGGTACTCACAAGTGTTAAGACTTGGGATGATTCTTCAAGTGAAGATGATCCTCCAAGCACTCGCATCCACTGCTCTTCATCACGTTCTTCACGGTAATCTCACAAATGCCTTATGGCAAGAGGTAAAACAAGTATCTCATCCTCTAGTGACGATAGTGATGATGAGCATGATGAAGAGGGAAAGCCCTCCTTAGATGAACTTGTGCATGTTATTAAGTTTTTTGAGGATTATTGCCCTAAACAAAAGGCTCCCCTGCGTTCTAGCCATCCTGGACACGCGACCTAGCAACCCCTTGCATGGCCCAGGGCAAGGCCCGTGTGTCCTCGTACATGCCCGCTTCCCCTGCCGTGGCCCAGCATGCTCCCACTCCCTCCGCGCGAACCACTGCGATAAAAATATACTAAATAAAAGAATGGTGCATCATGTTGGAGTTCAATTGCTTGTGCATTTAATGATAAAAATAATCATAATAAAAACACATTAATAATGAAAAAGAGGTGTTGACCTAATTTGAAACTTGGAAATTGGAAAAGAGAGAAAAGAAAAAATAAAGGAGTATAAAATATAAATGGAGATAAAAATATAAATATATTTCTAAAACTGGTATTTTTATAACCTGAGGAATCCGCAAACCAAGTTTTAATTCAAATAGCAAGTTGAATTTAGAAAAAGGAATTTAAAATACAATAAAAAAGGAAAAGAAAGGAAAAAGAAGAAAATGAATTTGGTTGCTGGGTCGTCCCCTTCTCCCTGGTCGGCCCATAACCACCTTCACCTCCGCGCAGCCTAGTGGGAGATGGGATCTGTTGCCGATGCGTGGGCCTTTACGGTCAGCGGGAGCCGGTCTCTTGTATGCGTGTGCGTGGGAGGTGGGTGTGGCAAGCGGGTCCCACCTGGAAGCGACTACTCTGTCGGGCGCGCCATCTCCTCCAGGGAACCGCCCACAACCGCGCGCGCAACAATGGCGGATGCCTTGCAGGGTGTTTGTTGCGGGGGCGCAGGGAGAATAAAGCGAGCCCCTGTGGCCGCCTTCCCCTTTATTCCCCACCGAACGACCCTGGCTTAGCTTCCGCACCGCACGCCACCGTCGTGACAAAGGGAGTCTGTTAACAACTCACACTATCAGTGTGTATTGATTCAACTCACAATAGCGATTACAGAGGATTATAGTCTGAGAAGGAAGAACAGCATGAGGATTAAGGATAGGAGAAGAATGCCGAAGCCACTCTAGAAGGGTCTAGAAGAAACTAGAGAGGGAGGTAGAGGATACATGGAAGAGAGGAAACTAGAGAAGAGAGATGAACCGTTGTATTCTGAATATTCCCCCATCATCCTGGTGACCACACTGCTCTTTGTAGCGTTTCCCTTAGCACATGGGACGGCATGGGCCGTTAGGCTCACATTCCCTAACATTCCCCCCTTCTTAAAAATCGGCTTGCCCTCAAGCCGATACATGTCATCAAATTCACCGGGATCCCAAAGAAAGACTGAAAAATTGCCTTGACCACAGCTGGCAGCACCCAGACCAGATATCCTGGCTTCACTGGCTATTAGACCCAATACAATCTCTTCAAGCTGAAAGACTGAGATTGAAACAAAGCTTAGTGAGTCAATGACACTGTTGATTGCCTTCGCATCTGCAAGACCCGTCCTTCAGCACCAATTTTCTTAATTGTCATAGAGCCATCCAAGTCAATAAGTATAATCTTCCCTGAAGGTACTCTCTCATCTAAAGTGGATCTATATTGTACTAAGAAAATGTACAGACAGAGATTTCTACTGCTAGCTAGGTGCGTTTGTGTTTTCCCAACAGCTATGTTGTCAATTCCTGGGAAAAAGTTCTCTAATGCATCTGAACTGTTGAGGATAGATATCTCTGTTGCTCCATAGATGTAATTGCCTTGGATTTCACCGTGCTTGATCTTCAGGTTGTCTTTGGACAAGTCAAGGAAGGCCCTCATTTTTTTCCTCAAATATGTCTTCACCATTGACAACTTCACAGTCTGTGTGCTTGCTGATGATCCAAAACACACAAGAAGCTCATCCACCACTCGCTGAACTAGTCCAGATTTCTGTTTATCGTAATGCAAAACGCTTGGCTCGGCCATGCACCATAGCTCTGCGCAGGGAATCTCCAGGTACTCTTTCCTTGGCTATTGTCTTGCGCTGCGTGTTCGCCAAGACTCTAATGTTTCACCGGTCAGCAGCTCGCAGTCGTAGCAGTGCGTCGTCCGACCGTCTACACATGTGTGTCGTAGTTTGCTGTCGAACGCCACCACGCTTCTGCTGCACACCACGACACCTGGATCCCACAAGAATCGTTGCTGAACATTCACAGCTGCTCTGCAGGATATAGCAGTAACACGCTCCATGTAGTAACCCTTGCCAATGATGCGATCGAAGAGCTTCCCTCATGCGCAGGGCTCCATTACCATCACAACCATCACACAGTGACCACAAGCAGCTAGAGTAACTGGCAATGAACCCCAGACATCTCCTTGACCCCCAATCTGATGAACCATTGTGAAAACGTTGATATCAATTCCTCCACAAAACTTGCCCCCGGCGCTTGCAATATTCACCACGGCTACCGGATTGAGCTTGACAATGGGGTGCAGCGCCTGGTTGGGACATCTGGTCGAACACCCAAGGGGCGAGCTGCTGCTTCTATCTATCTTTGACTTGAAGATGGTGAAGGAGCAGTCGAGATGGCGGTAGTTGGGGGCAGTGAAGAAGGTGACGAACTGGTGGTCGGGGAAGTACTCGTATCCGTCCTCCACCACTTGGTGCCCCCTGCACATGATGTCCAGCTCCTGCGCGTGGAGGAAGTCCGCCGTGACATCGGCGTCGAAGGTGCCGGACACGTCGCGGTCCTGGCCGGACCAGAGCAGGTGGATGGAAACCCTGTCCTTGATCTCCAGCTCAACCCAGATCACCTTGGAGGAGCCATCGGCCATGTCGGCGATGAGGCATCCCGACGGAAGGCGGCCCGAGCGTGACGGGGGGGGCGCCGAACCAGGCGTCGACGTGCACGTCTGGGCCGAGGAACGAGCCGCCGAGCTTTGCGAAGATGCTGTCGTACGTGTCGACGTGGAGCACCTCGCGACCACCCGTATTGACCCACAGGCGCTCGCCGGCCTGCGCCATCCTGATGAGCTCGTCCATGGCGCGCTCAGTGAGGCCCAGAGTCGAACATGTGGTGAGCGCCTCCATGTAGTTGGCGCCGGGAACGTCGTGGAAGGCTGACTCCGAAAACGACGTCTCTATGTTGTCTGGCGGATCTAGGTCGATGACGAGCTTGTCCTGCGAGGGCATGCACTTGTGCGCCTCCTCTCTTTCCTTGAAGAAGTCGGAGCCCATGAGGTCGGAGTTGGCCCCGTTGCCGAGGAAGGCCGTGTGGTCGAGGTTGAAGCCGTCGAACTGGGCGGCGTAGGCCGGGACGTAGGAGTCGAAGGGCGCAGCGCCGTCGACGATTCCGGCTGCACACGCATCAGCGGCAAGCAAGCATGCCGCGAGCGCGACCTCTCGCCCCGCATCGGCCGCTCCCTGACTTCCATCTTCGTGGAGCTTCGCATGCTTGACCTCTTCCCGTTCTAGATCGTGCGCCTCGCGCAGATCGCTGGCCGCTACTTCCTCTGCCTCAACTTCGTCTCCAAGGTACGATTCTGGCTCCCGCTTCGCATTCCACTGAGAAAACCTTGCGTCCCACTTCGCGTTCTGCTCGTCGAAAAGCCTGCCGATCTCGTCGAGGAGAAACTTGAGGGCAGCAGGATCCATGGAGCTTGATCGAGAATCGACTCCTCTGATACCAATTGTTAACAACTCACACTATCAGTGTGTATTGATTCAACTCACAATAGCGATTATAGAGGATTATAGTATGAGAAGGAAGAACAGCATGAGGATTAAGGATAGGAGAAGAATGCCGAAGCCACTCTAGAAGGGTCTAGAAGAAACTAGAGAGGGAGGTAGAGGATACATGGAAGACAGGAAACTAGAGAAGAGAGATGAACTGTTGTATTCTGAATATTCCCCCATCATCCTGGTGACCACACTGCTCTTTGTAGCGTTTCCCTTAGCACATGGGACGGCATGGGCCATTAGGCTCACATTCCCTAACAGAGTCCCATAGGGGCACTGTCGTCGTTCCTCTCCACCATCACAGCTCGAAAGCCACGGAGTGACCTCAAGCCAACCGGAGGAGGTGTAGATCGGGAGCCAGGGAGTCATCATGCTCGCGGGTCCTCGGTGTGGCAAGATTTCTCGTCGAGATCCCTTACGCCGCCATGAAACAATTCGAGCCACGACCGGCGATTCATACCGCGCTACTGTGGGTAAGTCTCGCTTCCATAGGTATATGTCGATTCCGTGTCATGGCAACATCATGTGATTAGGGGATAACGCTCCAAGCGTGAGCTAGGGACCTCTGACGTGGTCGCCACCGCGGCCAGGTGACCGCCGTGCTTGGTCGGCGTCGGGATATAGAAGATAACCCTAGTGCGTTGATCGACTGAGGAACGACAGAGATTAGAAACCGGATACCAATTCGCTTGGGTTAAGGGGACTGTAGATTGTTGATCGTGGGGGCTGTGAGTGGTTCGAGTTTCATTAAAATCCGCTCCGTTGAATCTTAATCGGAGGGCGGTCTGTGCACGACACGGTTGAATGGGCGCAATCTATTCTCGGCCCATGGATCTGATCCAATGGGTGAGATCCAACCATACCCCTTCGCGAGGAACATTTGCTAAAGAGCCCTCCAGGGATTACGAAATTAACCCGCAGTCCACCTCGGCGTTAGGAGTATTACTTCTAGGTCCTGTTTTTAGTGTTTTAACCCCTAACCTATCCATTAATTATGGTCGTCGTCCCAGGGAATAAGTAAACTGAATAAATGGATAGAGAAATTGATTTTTAGTACAAAATTAATTCCAGGAACTCGTTTAATCCATAGAAAATTTATTTCAACTCCTTTTTAATCCATTCCAGTCGTAATAATTTTGTTTTAATATTGTTTATCATTTAATAACTCTATTTCAGCATGAAACCTAGATTAAAATTAATCACTTGGTTATTTTTGGTACCAAACACATAAAACCTTCGGAAAATCATAACTTATTATCCGTGACTCCGAATTTAGTGATTCTTGTTCCTACGATCTCGTTGCGCAGCATAAAATATTATCATGCATCCTGTTCTATTGTTTGGTGTGATGTTACTTTTTCTATACTATGTATGTTTGTATTGATGCGAGTAGACGAGCAAGCCATAGAGGATCCAGGGGTTTAGCAGGTCGAGACTGCTAAGCAGGAGCTCGTTGAAGGCAAGTTGTGCCCTTGATCACTTCTTTTTACCCAATCATGTTCTTATTAATCATAATGATCTGCATAAGTTAATTTTGATGGGACCAAATAGGTTACCCTAGTTTGACTATCTTTATACCTTGATTCCACTGGACTTTTTGGGTAGTACTTGCTATTGCTTTATGTGGTTTTGGGTATGGAGACACATTATTCATGATCACACTTTTATTATCAGTTTATTATTATTGTTCATGATAAGATCATTATGTTAATTGGAACATGGAGCGACCACCCGGGAAAACAGCGCTACCACAAGGGTGGTATGGGACGTCCTTGGCTGACTAACTAGGAAAGCTAGTGGAGGACTACCTTACCCGAAAGGGGTAAGGGCAGTAGGGGAGTGGTCAGTGTAGGGAGGTCCTTGGGTTGATTTTGCTGCGATGGCTGTCATGCGAGGGATCCCTGCATTGGAGCTTCCTAGAAACTGTAGTGGGTTTTCTGAAGCTAGTGGAACTTTGTAAAGGCCTCGTAGTGTTACCCTGCCTCGCTTCCTTGGTAGAGGTGTATGGGATTCATGACCCCTTGGTAGATGGGTAACATGACTTGTGGGTAAAGATGTGCAACCTCTGCATAGTGTAAAACTAGTATACTAGCCGTGCTCACGGTCATGAGCAGCTCGGACCCTCACATGATTAATTTATGGAATTAAATTCAATTCATCATTTGCATCACATTGGGATTATTTATTATTACTTTTATTTACTATTACTATGGTTTGGTATTTACTTACACTTAGTAACTGCTAATAAAATTTTGACCAACTTATAAAAGTAATGCTCAGCTTCAACCTTTATTTTATTGATCAGCCTTACACTTCACATGAACTCCCACCTTTGGTGAGTTCATGCACATTATTTCCCACAACTTGTTGAGCGATGAACATATGTGAGCTCACCCTTGCTGCCTCACACCCCCCACAGGAGAAAAACAGGTGGTCGAAGAGGAGTCGCATAACGAGGAGTTTGATTTGATCTAGGTGGCGTCTCCCACTCAGCTTTGTGGCGCCAGGGAAATAATAATTAGTTTGTTTTATATTTATCATTTATTTTGTAAGACTTCCGCTATGTAATAAGTACATTTATGATATTTATTATATTTATCTCTATGCACTATGTTATTATATGTGTTGTTTTTCCTTGGCGCACATATGAAACGCACTCGGCTTTATCCTTTAAATCCGGGTGTGACAGAAGTGATATCAGAGGAAATGTTGACTGTAGGACGAAACCTAGATAGAAATGGACAAAACCCTTACCTACTTACCTTACCCTGATTCTTTCTATACTTTTCTTGATCCTGTCTCACCTTGTACTATTCTACTCTGATCATTCTTACCTTTTCTATTCTAAGACAAGGAGGATTTCACACTTTGGAATCCTACATCCATGACCCTCTAAATAGATAGGAGACCCAAGACAAAATTTAAAAATTATTTTCTCTATTTAAAATGTTGGTTAATTGTTCTAATGATAAACGTCTGATTTGCTTCTTTGATTGAATGAAATAGTATAGTTGGGCATCTTAGCATGTAACGTCATAAGGTAATGTATTAGCCTTAGTAGGTGACACACTAATCTACTTAGCTAATAAATCCCCCAAAGTAACATGCCTCGTAATTACTCGCCTTGCCTATAATTCTTTCTTTCTTACCATGCGTTTCTAACTCAGATGGTCAATACCAGGAAGGGAGGAGGAATTGATCTACCCCCAATCGACACAATCGAAGGGTACTTAGACAACAACAAAAAGAAGAAGAGATGAATCCTCCAAATCCTCCACCAGCCGGAACTGACCCAGCTGTTGCAGCTTAGATGCGGATAATGCAACAGATGGCTGATACTATGGCGGATATGCACGCACAGATGCGGCAGGAACGCCAAGAGACGCGCCAAGAGAGGGAGGAGATGCGCCAGGAGAGGAGGGTGCAACAGCAGCAAGCACCACTGCCACCACCACCACCACCAGTTCCACCCCGGGACAAGCACCGGGAGTTCATGAGCCACAAGCCGCTTACCTTCGCTGGCTCTCTAGATCCTCTGCATGACGATGACTGGTTGAATTCAGTGGAGAAAATGCTAAACCTTGCTCAATGCTCCGATCGGGAGAACGTTCTCTACGCTTCTAGACGTCTGACTGGTCCTGCTACTGATTGGTGGGATTCTTATGTTGCTGCCCATGAAGCTGCTGACACTATTACTTGGGCGAAATTCACCACATAGTTCAGAAACTACCACATTCCTACTGGACTGATGAAGATTAAAAAGAAGGAGTTCCTGTCATTGAAGCATGGCAACATGTCTGTCAGCGAGTATCGTGACAAATTCATCCAGCTATCAAGATATGCTCCTGATGAAGTGGCTGATGATGAAAGAAAGCAAGAGCACTTCACAGAAGGACTTAATGGGCCACTATAGTATACACTGATTGCTCATACATTTCCATCATTTCAGAGGCTCCTTGATAAAGCTCTAGCTATTGAACACAAGCATGTTCAATTGGGAGATTTGAAGAGGAAGACCATTGCCCAGGGGTAGGGTAGCAGTAGTATTTGCCCTTGCTACGTGCCGCCCTAGGGTACACCAGCACGTCCAAGAGGAGGACCACACCTAGCTCAGTATGCTCCATAAGGGACTCCACAGACGCCCCACACTCATCAGGCTGCCCCCACTGGCACCCCGGCAAGGCCTACAAGACAGAAGACATGTCCTACATGCTTCAAGTGCGGTCAGATTGGGCATTATGCTAATGCTTGTCCGGTGGGGAATTCCAGTGCACTAGCTCAGAACAAGCAACAAACTCCTGGCAAGGGATTCTCTATTGCTAGGGTTAATCAAGTCAGCGTTGATGCTACAGCTGAAGGGGCTGACATCGCACTTGGTATGTTTTATATTAATGCAATTCCAGCAACACTATTATTTGATTCTGGTGCTACACATTTATTTATGTCTGCTCGATATGCCAACACAAATGAGTTACCACTGCAAAATATGAAAACACCAATGATAGTAATTACACCTAAAGGGCCTGTTGAGGCAAATTATATGACACATAGATTGACATTGACAATTATGAGAAGAAAATTTTGGGCTACCCCTATAATGTTAGAGGAAAGCAGTATAGGTCTGATCCTTGGTATGTCATGGTTAAGAAAGGCAAAGGTCGTTATACAATGTGGTAGGGGTACTGTAGAACTCACCAGCCCTAAAGGAGAAAGATTTGAAGTTGAAATTACAGTAACTACCTCTACCAGATGTGCAGTATTCTTATTAGATGGGAAGTTTGTTGGTGACAACATTCGTGTGGTTAGGGATTTTCTAGATGTCTTTCCAGATGAGTTACCAGGGATGCCACCAGATAGGGAAGTTGAGTTTGTCATTGATCTCTTACCTGGGACTGCTCCTATTTCTAAATGCCCATACAGGATGTCCGTAGAAGAGTTAAAAGAACTTAAGAGGCAACTAACTGAGTTACAGGAGGCTAGGTACATTTGTCCGAGTTCCTCACCTTGGAGAGCACCGGTACTATTTGCACAGAAGAAGGATGGTTCGCAACGGATGTGTGTGGACTATAGATCACTTAATGATGTCACCATTAAGAACAAGTACCTGTTACCTCGTATTGACGACTTATTTGATCATATGAGAGGTGCTAGGGTGTTTTCTAGGATTAACCTTAGGTCGGGTTACCATCAAATGAAGATTAGGCCATCTGATATTCCCAAGACAACTTTCTCAACCCGATATGGTTTATATGAATTCATAGTCATGTCATTTGGCTTAACCAATGCACTAGCCTACTTCATGAATTTGATGAACAAGGTGTTCATGGAGTATCTCGATAAATTCGTTGTGGTATTCATCGATGACATTCTTATTTATTCCAAGAATGATAGTGATCATGAGGAACATTTACGGATGGTGCTACAGAAGTTACAAGATAATCAGCTTTACACCAAATTTACCAAGTGTGAGTTCTGGCTTGATGAAGTACATTTCCTCGGGCATATCATCTCCAAAGGAGGAATTTCTATGGATCCGGCTAAAGTAACAGCGATAGTTGATTGGAAGATACCAAGTACAGTTTCGGAGGTCCGGGGTTTCTGGGACTCGCAGGCTATTACTGGCGATTCATTGAAGGGTTCTCCAAGATTGCTAAGCCTATGACCTCATTGTTAGAGAAGGGCAAGGAGTTTAAGTGGACTGGGGAATGCCAAGAGAGTTTCAATCAATTGAGGTTTAAATTGATGGCAGCCCCAGTGCTGATTATGCCAGATCTACAGAATAATTTTGATATATATTGTGATGCAAGTCGCCAAGGCCCGGGATGTGTGCTTATGCAAGAAGGACATGTCATCGCCTACACATCTCGCCAGTTGCGGAAACATGAATTGAATTACCCCACTCATGACTTAGAACTGGCAGTCGTTGTGCATGCTCTCAAGATTTGGAGACACTATATTATAGGAACCAAGTGCCGAGTCTACACCGATCACAAGAGCTTAAAATACATCTTCACTCAGAAGGATCTCAACCTTAGGCAACGTCGATGGTTGGAGCTCATCAAGGATTATGACTTGGAAATTCACTATCATCCGGGCAAGACGAATCTGGTTGCGGATGCCTTGAGTCGGAAGGAGCATGTCCATGCAGCTATTGTCACCCAGTTACCCGATGAGTTAGCAGAAGATTTTGAGAGGCTCAATCTGGGAATAGTTGCTCATACTGAAGGAATCACCATAGAAGTGGAACCTACCTTAGATCAAGAAATACGAAAGGGTCAAATCGGTGATGCCAAAATTCAAGAGATCGAAAGATCTGATTACTGAAGGTACAGGCCCAGAATTCACAGAAGATGAGCAGGGCACGATATGGTTCAAGAACCGGATTTGTGTTCCTAATATCAATAGTCTTCGTGAAACCATATTGAAGGAGGCACATGACTTAGTTTACTCCATCCACCCTGGTAGTACTAAGATGTACCAGGACTTGAAGCAGAAGTATTGGTGGTATGGACTAAAGAAGGATGTTGCTTCACATGTAGCACTATGTGATGTTTGCTAGAGGGTGAAAGTGGAACATCAAAGACCTGTTAGTTTGCTACACCCGCTTAAGATACCTGAGTGGAAATGGGAAGAGATTGACATGGACTTCATTGTGGGTCTACCCCGCACATCTACTTGGTATGACTCTATGTGGGTGATTGTGGACAGGCTAACTAAAGTAGCCCACTTTATTCCAGTGAAGACCACGTATTCAGGAGCCAAACTAGCAGAGTTGTACATGGCACGGATTGTATGCTTAAATTGTGTGCCTAAGAAGATTGTGTCAGACCGGGGATCACAATTTACTTCTCGGTTTTGGCAGAAGTTGCACGAGTGCTTGGATACAAGATTGAATTTTAGTTTGGCTTACCATCCTCAAACTAATGGGCAGACCGAGAGGACCAACCAAGTACTAGAATATATGTTAAGAGCTTATGCTCTTAAGCATGGTGGTAGTTGGGATAAGAGCTTACCATATGCGAAGTTCTCTTACAATAATATCTATCAGGCCAGTTTGAAGATGTCCCCGTTTGAGGCTTTGTATGGCAGAAAGTGCAGGACTCCACTGTATTGGGATCAAACTGGTGAAAGGCAGTTCTTTGGACCAGAGATTATACAAGAGGCAGAAGAACAAGTCTATCAAATAACGGAGAATTTGAGAACTGCACAGTTAAGGCAGAAAAGCTATGCGGATACCTGGAGAAGGCTACTAGAGTTTAAGGAGGGTGATCATGTATATCTGAAGGTGTCACCGATCCGGGGTATGAGAAGATTCAAAGTTAAAGGGAAGTTGTCTCCTCGCTTTATTGGACCTTTCTTGATCTTGAAGCGAGTGGGAGAAGTGGCCTATCAGCTAGAACTGCCCGATCATCTTGCGGATGTACACGATGTCTTCCACGTGTCTCAATTGAAGAAGTGTCTTAGGGTACCCGAAGAGCAGCTACATATGGAGAATCTTAGTGTTCAAGATGATCTGACTTATACAGAATATCATATCAAGATTCTTGATACTTTTACTCGTGTCATGAGAAGTAAAGTGATTAAAATGTGCAAAGTGCAATGGAGTCACCATGGAGAAGATGAAGCTACATGGGAAAGAGAAGAAAAACTACGAGTAGATTTTCCTCACCTCTTTCCTAGTCCTTCCTAAATCTCGAGGACGAGATTCTTTGTAAAGGGGGTAGGATTTGTAATACCCAAATAGTGAGAGTAATAGAATGTACAAGAAATGAGAAATATAAAAGGATCATTTGACCACTTGTGTTGTTATTCTCATTTTTGCATAATTCAAATCATGGGATTAACCTTGACTACCAATAAATATACTAAATAAAATAATGGTGCATCATGTTGGAGTTCAATTGCTTGTGCATTTAATGATAAAAATAATCATAATAAAAACACATTAATAATGAAAAGGAGGTGTTGACCTAATTTGAAACTTGGAAATTGGAAAAGAGAGAAAAGAAAAAAAAGAAAGGGGTATAAAATATAAATGGAAATAAAAATATAAATATATTTCTAAAACTAGTATTTTTATAACCTGAGGAATCCGCAAACCAAGTTTTAATTCAATTAGCAAATTGATTTAGAAAAGGGAATTTAAAATAAAAAAAAAAGAAAAGAAAAAGAAGAAAATGAATTTGGTCGTTGGGTCGTCCCCTTCTCCTCGGCCGGTCCATAACCACCTTCACCTCCGTGCACCCTAGTGGGAAATGGGATCTGTTGGCGATGCGTGGGCCTTTATGGTCAGCGAGAATCAGTCTCCTGTATGCATGCGCGTGGCAGTTGGGTGTGGCAAGCGGGTCCCACCTAGAAGCGAAAACTCTGTCGGGCTCGCCATCTCCTCCAGGGGACCGCCCACAACCGCGCGCGCGACAATGGCGGACGCCTTGTGGGGGGGTTTGTTGCGGGGGCGCAGGGAGAATAAAGCGAGCCCCTTTGGCCACCTTCCCATTTATTCCCCACCGAACGACCCTGTCTTAGCTTTTGCGCCACAATTTACCGTATGCCACCGTCGTGACGAAGGGAGTGCCGTAGGGGCGCTGTCGTCGTTCCTCTCCACCATCACAGCTCGGAAGCCATGGAGTGACCTCAAGCAAACCAGAGGAGGTGTAGATCGGGAGCCGGGGAGTCGTCGTGCTCGTGGGTCCTCGGTGCGGCGAGATTTCTCGTCGAGATCCCTTGCGCCACCATGGAACAATTCGAGTCGCGGCCGGCAATTCATACCGCGCTACTGTGGGTAAGTCTCGCTTCCATAGGTATCCGTCGATTCCGCATCAGGGCAACATCATGCGATTAGGGGATAACGCTCCAAGCGTGAGCTAGGGACCTCCGACGTGGTCGCCACCGTGACCAGGTGACCGCCATGTTTGGTCGGTGTCGGGAGATAGAAGATAACACTAGTGCGTCGATCGGCTGAGGAATGGCAGAGATTAGAAACCGGATACCGATTCGCTTGGGTTAAGGGGGATCGTAGATTGTTGATCATGGGGGCTGTGAGTGGTTCGGGTTTCATTAAATCCGCTCCATTGAATCTTAATCGGAGGGCGGTCTGTGCACGACACGGTTGAATGGGCGCGATCTATTCTCGGCTCTTGGATCTGATCCAATGGGCGAGATCCAACCATACCCCTTCGCGAGGAACATTTGCTAAAGAGCCCTCCAGGGATTACAAAATTAACCTGCAGTCCACCTCAGCGTTAGGTGTATTACTTCTAGGTCATGTTTTTAGTGTTTTAACCCCTAACCTATCCATTAATTTTGGCTGTCGTCCCAGGGAACAAGTAAACCGAACAAATGGATAGAGAAATTGATTTTTAGTACAAAATTAATTCCAGGGACTCATTTAATCCATAGAAAATTCATTTCAACTCCTTTTTAATCCATTCCAGTCATAATAATTTTGTTTTAATATTGTTTATCATTTAGTAACTCTATTTTAGCATGAAACCTAGATTAAAATTAATCACTGGGTTATTTTTGGTACCAAACACATAAAACCTTCGAAAAATCATAACTTATTATCCGTGACTCCGAATTTAGTGATTCTTGTTCCTACGATCTTGTTGCGCGGCGTAGAATATTATCATGCATCCTGTTCTATTGTTTGGTGTGATGTTAGTTTTGCTATAATTTGTATGTTTGTATTAATGCGAGTAGACGAGCAAGCCACAGAGGATCCAGGGGTTCAGCAGGTGGAGACTGTTGAGCAGGAGCTCGTTGAAGGCAAGTTGTGCTCTTGATCACTTCTTTTTACCCAGTCATGTTCTTATTAATCATAATGATCTGTATAAGTTAATTTTGATGGGACCAAATAGGTTACCCTAGTTTTACTATCTTTATACCTTGATTCCACTAAACTTTTTGGGTAGTACTTGCTATTGCTTTATGTGGTTTTGGGTATGGAGATACATTATTCATGATCACACTTTTATTATCAGTTTATTATTACTGTTCATGATAAGATCATTATGTTAATTGGAACATGGAGCGACCACCCGGGAAAATAGTGCTACGACAAGGGTGGTATGGGACGCCCTTGGCTGACTAACTAAGAAAGCTAGTGGAGGACTACATTACCCGAAAGTGGCAAGGGCAGTAGGGGAGTGGTCAGTGTAGGGAGGTCCTTGGGTTGATTTTGCTGCGATGGTGGTCAGGCGGGGGATCCCTGCAATGGAGCTTCCTAGAAACTGTAGCGGGTTTTCTGAAGCTAGTGGAACTTTGTAAAGGCCTCGTAGTGTTACCCTGCCTCGCTTCCTTGGTAGAGATTTATGGGATTCATGACCCCTTGGTAGATGGGTAACATGACTTGTGGGTAAAGATGCGCTACCTCTTCAGAGTGTAAAACTGGTGTACTAGCCATGCTCATGGTCATGAGCAGCTCGGACCCTCACATGATTAGTTTATGGAATTAAATTTAATTCGTCATTTGCATCGCATTGGGATTATTTATTATTACTTTTATTTACTATTACTATGGTTTGGTATTTACTTACACTTAGTAACTGCTAATAGAATTTTGACCAACTTATAAAAGTAATGCTCAGCTTCAACCTTTATTTTATTGATCAGCCTTACACATCACATGAACTCCCACCTTTGGTGAGTTCATGCACATTATTCCCCACAACTTGTTGAGCGATGAACATATGTGAGCTCACCCTTGCTGCCTCACACCCCCCACAGGAGAAGAACAGGTGGTCGAAGAGGAGTCGCATAACGAGGAGTTCGATTCGATTTAGGTGGCATCTCCAAGTTAGCTTTGTGGCACTAGGGAAATAATAATTAGTCTGTTTTATATTTATCATTTATTTTGTAAGACTTCCGCTATGTAATAAGTATATTTATGATATTTATGACATTTAACTCTATGCACTCTATTATTATATGTGTTGTTCTTCCTTGGCGCACATATGAGACGCACCCAGCTTTATCCTTTAAATCCAGGTGTGACACTAGGTTACTTAGAGTTAAACCAATTGAAAGACTTTGTACATATGTCTAAGAATGAACGTGATTGCTTTCTTCTATTAACAGTTTAGACCACATTTGCACCACTTGCTTGTTTTTGCAAATCTTTTGGAAAAACTTTTCAAATTCTTTTGCAAATAGCCAAAGGTATAAGAATATGATTTCAAGAAGCATTTTTAAGATTTGAAATTCCTCCCTCTGTTTCAAATGCTTTTCTTTGACTAAATAAAAGCTCTCCCTGAAGAAATTCTCCCCTTAGCTTTCAAGAGGGTTTTTGAAATGATTTTCCCTTTTTGAAATTTGTACCAATTGAAATTTTTATACTAACTTGAAATTTTGAAACAAAATAACATACCAATTGAAAATTAACTCAAATACCAATTGAAATAAACACTAGTGAAGTAATTTCTTCCTTTATTTTTCAAAAATTTTGAAATGGTGGTGCGGTCCTTTTGCTTTGGGCTTAATACTTTCTCCCCCTTTGGCATTAATCGCCGAAAACGGAGAAGTTGAGAGCCCTTTTACAATTCTCCTCTTATGGGGCCTAATACTTTCTCCCCTATTGGTAAAAGAAATATGAGTGAAGGGTTATACCAATTGAGAGTTGCATGAGTAACGGCAAAGGATAAATGATAGTGTCAGAGTTGAGTGGAAGCCTTGTATTTGCCGAATACTCCATTCCCCTTTCAATCTAAGACTAATCATAGATAATATACTTTAAAACACATTAGTCTTAGTCTTGATACAAGAAGAATAAGAATTATGCATTTGTACCAAATGAAAGAGACATGTTCAAAGGTATATTCATGAGCTATGTGTGCAATGTTTCAATCAAAGTTCCAAGAATCAAGTATATTTAGCTCATTCATAAGTTTGCTAAAGGTATTCTCATCTAGTGGCTTGGTAAAGATATCGGCTAGTTGGTTGTGGGTATTAACATAAGCAATTTTGAGATCCCCCTTTTGTTGGTGATCTCTCAAAAAGTGATACTGGATGTCTATGTGCTTAGTGCGGGTATGTTCAATGAGATTGTCCGCCCTGCGGATTGCACTCTCATTATCACATAGGAGAGGGACTTTGCTCAACTTGTAGCCATAGTCCCTAAGGGTTTGCCTCATCCAAAGTAATTGTGCACAGCAATGGCCTGTAGCAATATACTCGGCTTCAGCGATAGAAAGAGCTACTGAGTTTTGTTTCTTTGAAGCCCAAGACACCAGGGATCTTCCCAGAAACTGACAAGTCCTTGATGTGCTCTTCCTGTCTATTTTACATCCATCATAATCGCATCGGAGTACCCAATTAAATCAAAGGTAGATACCTTGGGGTACCAAAGCCCAAACTTAGGAGTGTAAACTAAATATCTCATGATTGTTTTCACGGCCCTAAGGTAAACTTCCTTAGGATTTGCCTGGAACCTTGCACACATGCATACTGAAAGCATTATATCCGGTTGTGATGCACATAATTAGAGTAAAGAACCTATCATCGACCGATATACCTTTTGATCTACGAATTTACCTCCTGTGTCGAGGTCGAGATGCCCATTAGCTCCCATGGGTATCTTGATGGGTTTGCCATTCTTCATTCCAAACTTCTTAAGTATATCTTGAATGTACTTCCTTTGGCTAATGAAGGTGCCCTCTTGAAGTTGCTTGATTTGGAATCCAAAGAAATACTTCAACTCCCCCATCATAGATATCTCAAATTTCTATATCATAATCCTACTAAATTCTTCACAAGTTGACTTGTTAGTAGACCCAAATATAATATCATCAACATAAATTTGGCATATAAACAAGTCTTTAGCAATTGTTTTAGTGAAGAGGGTAGGATCAGCTTTTCCGACTTTGAAGCCATTAGTTATAAGAAAATCTCGCAGGCATTCATACCATGCTCTTAGGGCTTGTTTGAGCTCATAAAGCACCTTTGAGAGCTTATAGACATGGTTAGGGTACTCACTATCTTCAAAGCCGGGAGGTTGCTCAACATAGACCTCTTCTTTGATAGGGCCATTGAGGAAGGCACTCTTCACGTCCATTTGATAAAGCTTGAAGCCATGGTAAGTAGCATAAGCAAGTAATATGCGAATTGACTCAAGCCTAGCTATGGGTGCATAGGTTTCATCAAAATCCAAACCTTCGACTTGTGAATAACCTTTTGCAACAAGTCGGGCTTTGTTCCTGGTCACCACACCATGCTCATCTTGTTCGTTGCCGAATACCCACTTGGTACCTACAACATTTTGGTTAGGACGTGGAACTAAATGCCATACCTCATTCCTCGTGAAGTTGTTGAGCTCCTCTTGCATTGCCACCACCCAATCTGGATCTCTTAGTGCATCCTCTATCCTGTATGGCTCAATAGAGGACACAAAAGAGTAATGTTCACAAAAATGAGCAACTCGAGATTTAGTGGTTACCCCCTTGTGAATGTCACCAAGTATGGAGTTGACAGGTGATCTCTTTGAATTGCTTGGTGGACTCTTGGGTGTGGTAGTCTTTGATCACGAATCTCTTGATCATCTTCCTTGTCTTGATCATTTTCATCTCCTCCTTGATCAATGTCCTCCTCTTGAGGTGGCTCATTGTCTTGATCTTCATCCTCTTCTTCTTGAGCCATGTCCTCATCTTGAGTTGGTGGAGATGCTTGTATGGAAGATGACGGTTGATCTTGTGCTTGTGTGAGATCTTCGGATTCTTTTGGGCACACATCTCCAATGGACATGTTCCTTAGCGTGACACATGGAGCCTCTTCATCATCTAATTCATCAAGATCAACTTGCTCCACTTGGGAGCCGTTAGTCTCATCAAACACAATGTCACAAGAAACTTCAACTAGTCCAGTGGACTTGTTAAAGACTCTATATGCCCTTGTGTTTGAGTCATAACCTAGTAAAAAGCCTTCTACTGCTTTGGGAGCAAATTTAGAACTTCTACCTCTCTTATAAAGAATAAAGCATTTGCTCCGAAAGACTCTAAAATAAGAAACATTGGCCTTTTTACCAGTGAGGAGTTCATACGATGTTTTCTTGAGGATTCGGTGAAGGTATAACTAGTTGATGGAGTAGCAAGCGATGTTAATCGCCTCCGCCCACAACCGGTCGGATGTCTTGTACTCATCAAGCATGGTTCTTGCCATGTCCAGTAGAGTTCTATTCTTTCTCTCCACTACACCATTTTGTTGAGGTGTGTAGGGAGAAGAGAACTCATGCTTGATGCCCTCCTCCTCAAGAAATCCTTCAATTTGAGAGTTCTTGAACTCCGTTCCATTATCGCTTCTAATCTTTTTGATCCTCAATCCGAACTTATTTTTAGCTCGTCTTAAGAATCTCTTTAGAATCTCTTGGGTTTGAGATTTTTCCTGCAAAAAGGATATCCAAGTGAAGCAAGAATAATCATCCACAATAACTAGACAGTACTTACTCCCATCGATGCTTATATAAGCGATCGGGCCAAATAGGTCCATGTGGAGTAGCTCAAGCAGCCTGTCGGTCATCATGATGTTCTTGTGTGGATGATGGATTCCAACTTGCTTCCCTGCTTGGCTTGCGCTACAAATCCTGTCTTTCTCAAAATGAACATTTGTTAGTCCTAAAATGTGTTATCCCATTAGAAGTTTGTGAAGATTCTTCATTCCAACATGGGCAAGTCGATGATGCCAGAGCCAACCCATATTGGTCTTAGCAATTAAGCAAGTGTCTAGTTCAGCTTTGTTATCATTAAAATCAACTAAATATAGCTGACCATCTAACACTCCCTTAAATGCTATCGAATCATCACTTCTTCTAAAGACAGTAACACCAATATCAGTAAAAAGACAGTTATAGCCCATTTTACACAATTGAGAAACAGAAAGCAAATTATAGTCTAATGAATCTACAAGAAAAACATTGGAAATGGAATGGTCAGGAGATATAGCAATTTTACCCAAACCTTTGACCAAACCTTGATTTCCATCCCCGAATGTGATAGCTCTTTGGGGATCATCATTTTTCTCATATGAGGAGAACATCCTTTTCTCCCATGTCATGTGGTTTGTGCACCCCCTATCGATTATCCAACTTGACCTGACGGATGCATAAACCTACAAAACAAATTTAGGCCTTGTTCTTAGGTACCCAAACGGTCTTGAGTCCTTTGATATTAGAAACAAGCACCTTGGGTACCCAAACACAAGTATTTGGGCTCTTGTGTTTGCCTCCAACATATTTGGCAACTATTTTGCCTAATTTGTTAGTTAGCACATACGATGTATCAAAGGTCTTAAATGAAATATTATGCTCATTTGATGCATTAGGAATTTTATTTTTAGGCATTTTGATATGAGTGGTATGCCTAGAGCTAGAAGCCTCGTTTCTATACATAAAAGCATAATAAGAAACATTATGAGGTTTTCTAGCATGAATCTTCCTAATCTTATGCTCAGGATAGTTTGCAGGATATAAAATGTAGCCCTCTCTATCCTGAACCATGGGAGTCTTACCCTTAACAAAATTAGACAATTTGTTCTTGGGGCATTAAGTTTGGTGTTGCTTTGGCTCCCTTGTTGGAAGCCAATACCATCCTTAATGTCGGGGCGTCTCCCATTATTAAGCATGCTTCGAGCAAATTTGATTTTTTTCATTTTCTAGCTCATGCTCGGCAATTTTAGCAGTTAAATTAGCTATGTGATCATTTTGTTGTTTAATCATGGCAAGGTGATCATCAATAGCTTCAATATTAATATCTCTACATCTAGTACAAATAGTGACATGTTCAACAAAAGATGTAGAGGGTTTGCAAACATTCAATTCTTCTATCTTAGCATTTAAACTAGCATTCTCATCTCTAAGATAGGAAATTGAATCATTGCACATGCTAAGCTCCTTAGTTAAGTTTTTAAATTTTTCTACTTCTAGAGCATAAGCATTTTTCAACTTAACAAATTTTTTATTTTCCTTAACGAGCAAGTCCTCTTGGCATTCCAAGAGATCATCCTTCTCGTTAATGGTTTCTATTAATTCATTTAATTTTTTCTTTTGGTCCATGGTAAGGTTGGCAAAGAGAGAAACTAAATCATCTTCATTATCACTAGAGCTACCCTCATCATCAGATGTAGTGTATTTGGGGGTAACTCTAGAATGTACCTTCTTTTTCTTGCCATCCTTAGCCATGAGAGACTTATGGCCGACGTTGGGGAAAAGGAGTCCCTTGTCGATGGCGATGTTGGTGGGGTCCTCGTCGAAGTTGGAGTTGGTGGAGCTCTCATCGGAGTCCCATTCCCGCCCCATGTGCGCCTCACCACCCTTCTTTTAATACTTTTTCTTCTCCATTTTCTTCTTCCCCTTCTTGTCTTCGTCCCTGTCACTATCACTTGTATATGGACATTTAGCGATAAAATGACCTGACTTACCACACTGTAGCAAACCCTCTTAGAGCGGGGTTTGTAGTCCTTCCTCTTCCTTTGCTTGAGGATTTGCCGAAAGCTCTTAATAATAAGAGCCATCTCCTCGTTGTTGAGCTTGGAGGCGTCGATTGGAAGTCTACTTGGTGCAGACTTTTCCTTCTTTTCTTCTGTTGCTTTGAATGCAACAAGTTGCACCTCGAGTGTAGAGGTGGTGCCTTGCTCTAAGTTGACAATGTGTTTGGAGTCTTTGATCATTAGCTCAAAGCTCACAAACTTGCCAATCACTTCCTCAGGAGACATCTGTTTATATCTAGGGTCTCCATGGATTAGTTGCACTTGAGTGGGATTACGAAAAACAAGTGATCTAAGAATAACCTTGACCATTTTATGGTCATCCCACTTGGTGCTCCCGAGGTTGCGCACTTGGTTGACCATCGTCTTGAGCCGGTTGTACATGGCTTGCGGCTCTTCCCCTTTGTTGAGGACGAATCGACCGAGCTCGCCCTCGATCATCTCTCGCTTGGTGATCTTGGTCACCTCGTCCCCTTCGTGCACCGTTTTGAGGACGTCTCAAATATCTTTGGCATTTTTTAACCCTTGCACCTTATTATACTCCTCTCGACACAAGGAGGCGAGGAGTATAGAAGTTGCTTGGGAATTGAAATGCCTAATTTGGGCGGCCTTGTCCGAGTCATAGTCCTCATCGCCCACTTGTGGTGCCTGCGCTCCAAACTCAACAATATCCCAAATGCTTTCGTGGAGTGAGGTTAGATGGTGCCTCATTTTATCACTCCACATGCAATAATCTTCACCATAAAAAATGGTGGTTTGTCTAGCGGTATCAAAAGTAGAGGAGCACGTTTAAGAATGTGAGGATAGCGAAGAGGCATCTTATTATACTTCTTACGCTCGTGGCGCGTCGAAGTTGTAGACTCGGCGCCGGATGTGGAAGGTGATTAAGAGTCGGTCTCGTAGTAGACCACCTTCTTCATTTTCTTTTTCTTCTTGTCACCCTTCCTATGTGACTTGATGGAGGAGGAGGATTCCTCCTTGTATTTGTCGCCGGACTCTTTTGATAGAGTCCTTCTCGAGTCCATGGCCTTTTCGCCAATGACGATCTCCCTCTTGGTGTGATCTCTAGACATCACTTCGAGTTTGTTAGACTCTTAATGAAGCACTGGCTCTGATACCAATTGAAAGTTGCCTAGAGGGGGGTGAATAGGCGAAACCTAAAATTTATAAACTTAAACTTGCACTAAGGTTGGGGTTAGCGTTAGAATTAAATTCGAGTATGGAAGATTGTTTCTCTTGCTAAGAATTACTCAATAGATGCGGATGACATTTGGGAGCAAACTCAAATCAATATTAACAAGGAAACTTTAGAGAGAGGAAAGAGAGCAAATAAATGAAGTGACGATCAAAGCAAGTAAACACGGTGATTTGTTTTACCGAGGTTCGTTTCCAAAGAACCTAGTCCTCGTTGAGGAGGCCACAAAGGCCGGGTCTATTCCAACCTTTTTCCTCTCTCAAACGGTCACTTAGACTGGATGAGCCTTCTCCTTAATCACTTGGGTCACTAAGACCCCGCAAGGATCACCACACACTTAGGTGTCTCTTGCTAGCTTTACAAAGCACTTATGAGAATAAGAATGGGAAGGAGAAAACAATCCAAGCAACAAGAGCAACAAAAGAACACAAATGATCCTCTCACAAGTCTCTAAGCACTAGAGTTGATTTTGGGAACTTGGAGTGGATTGAATGCTTTGATTGTGTCTTGGAGTGTTGGACTTTGCTCTTGCAATGAATATGGAGTTCAAAAAACTTAGATGCCATTGAAGGAGGTGGTTGGGGGTATTTATAGCCTCAAACCACTTCCTAGTCGTTGGCTATTTTTGCTGGCGATGGGCACACCGGACAGTCAATGTTCACTATCCGGTGCGTGCCATGTCAGCACGCCCTTTGGGGTTTAGAGCGAGTTGACCATTGGAACCCTTGTCGTATAGTTGCACCAGACAGTCTGGTGCCACACCGGACATGTTCGTTGCGCTCTGACTTCTCTGCTCTGAGCTCTGCCGTGCACTGTTCATCATTGTTCACTTTTGGCAGACAACCATTGGCGCCAGTTAGTCATTGCTCTGTTGGCTCACCGGACATGTCCGGTGCACACCGGATAGTCTGGTGAATTATAGCGGAGCGCGCCCAGAAGAAACCCGAGAGTGGCGAGTTCGAGTGGACCTCGGCATGGTGCACCGGACACTGTCCAGTGCGCCACTTGGTAGCACACTTTTAACTCCTTAACTCCAAATTAATTTGAGTCCCCAACTAAATTTATTTCTTGGTTTGTGTTGAACCTTATGCACCTGAGATAAATGACATCTAGGCAAACTAATTAGTCCACATGGTTTGTGATGGACGTCAACCGCCAAAATCGATTATAGGAAATGATTAAGCCCATTTCCCTTTCAGAACCACTCAACACCACTTCCTCCACTTTCTTCATCTAGATAGTTCAGCCCCACCTCCTCTCCTCTTCCTCAACGCGCACAGCAACCGTGCCAAGCTCGACCGTTGCCCCACCGTGTGCCAAGACCCCGCACCCGGAGTTCTGCTCGCGCCGAGCGCCACCGGTCCGTGCACTCACCCCGTCCTTGCGCTGGGAGCCCTGTTGAGGCCACGCCTCGCCGAAGCTACCTAGGCTACCATGCAGCACCTCACCATGCCAAGCGACAACGCACACACGCCCCTCACCTCGCCGGAGCTCGCCTTGGCCGTGCCTCGGGCGCTCGGCCGGCCACGAGCCTCGTGCCACCGTCATCCACCGTCCTCGTGCCTTGTTGCTACAGCATGCAACCATCTATGCATCGTGCCTACGACGAAGACGCCGCGTCCATGCCTGCATCGTCGTCGCGTATGGGGCCCTTGCCGCCGAGCACCTAGAGCGTATGCCTTCGCCATCGCCCCGGGGAGAAGCGTTGCGCCGAGCGCTGCTCCCGCGACACATCTCTCAGTCGTACGTTGTATGCCAGAGGTCTACGTTGCGCTCATCATCAAGCAAAGGGCATGCCTCACCATGACCGGGAACTTGGTGTCGTTGTCGTACTCAAGTCAGAGCTCACTAGTGCCTTCACCTTCTCGCCGTCAAGCAGGGAGCCACACCGTGTTCGCCTCCTCATCGTTATAGCCGTCTGCCCCCATCTACTCCCCTGTCTACCCCCATTTACCCTTGCACATAGCCCCTACCGTCGCCTTGCCGCGCGCCGTAGCCTGCGTGCTACTCGCGCGTGTCGCACGACGTCCGCGCGCATTATTAAGTTGTTCTGCTTTAATCTCTTGTATGAACTAGTTAATTCTTGTTTAGTTGTCAACCAATAAAAAAATAACAATTCAATCGAGAACGAATTCATAATTTTGGTTATGCGCTTTGAAAATATCCATTAACGTAATTAGGCAAATTCAAAGTGTTTTAACTTATGTTTGATGCGAGGTCGATTAACGCTTATGCATATCGCGTTATTTCTAAATTAATTATTTAGTCGCCATGACTTCTACATAACAACTTATAAATGCCACGTATAAAATGTGTTTTCTGTTCAAGTTATGATTAGGGTTAAAGCTGGATGAGGTATTTCTCTAAAAAATTTACCGAAAACGATTTACTCTAATTAAAACTAACTTAGAAATATAGTTTTACATGTCCAACCATGTAAATCTCCCGATAGTTATACCTTCTCAATTGTAGTCTCGATTTCGACGTTTCCTTTTCTCGCGTGACCATAGTTGCGAGCTCTATTTCATATTGTATTTTTTATAATGTTTTCCTTTTACGGTGTAATGTTCTTATACATATATATATGTTTGTTTGCTTGTGCTTATTCGCCTTCGCTACGTGTCACGAATAGGTCGTGACCTGTTCTCGGGCATCGAGGAATCGATGGTCAAGCTCCGATGGCCAAGTGATCAAGCTCTTCGAGTTCTACAAGATTGAAGACCCTGAGCACCCGTTTGGTGAAGGCAAGTGTCCTCTGACCTATTATGTCCTATTCACTTTACAATTCATTCTCCTGCACACCATGATCAACCTAAGAATTGACTACCTTTTCATTTACCTTATCCTTGCTTACCTTTTGGACTATTATGGTTAGCTTTATGCTAGTGCTTTACTTTAATCAACGAACATAATGATAATTACTTTATGATACGATGTGTTTATTCTGGAAATGATGAGCTTGTGGCACTTTAGGGGGTTTGGACAGTTTTTCGAGTACCTCTCCATAAGGACCATTCGTTGAGAGACCGCCCGAGAAATAGAGCAACCATGAGGGTGGTATGGGACGCCCTTAGCTGATTAATTTGAGGAATCTAGGGTATAGTTTGCTTCATCATTGTGCCGTCAATGGGGGCTGGGGCACAGTGCTTGCTCTGGTAAGGGTGGGGTTCTAGGGTTCATTCATTTAGTTTTGTTAGTCACCCCCCTTAGGGACGAGTATTGTGTTTGTATGACTAGTGAAACCTAATAGATGGCTACACACCAGGGGAATATTTATAAAGGCTACGTAGTGAAAGCTTGCCGACTCACCTTGGTAGTGTTTAAGGGTCTGGACAACCCAAAGCAAAAGGGATCACGACTCATGGGTAAAGTGTGCGACCTCTGTAGAGGAATGAAACTCTTTGGGATAATAACTTGGGACTGATGGTAAAACTTGGCTTATATTAATGAATAAAACTCTACAAAGTAAAAGTAACCTGCTTTGAGCCTAGGGATGTCAATGGATGTGATTTATCCGCGTACCCGTGGATAAAAACCTGTTGGGCACGATTTTGGGTACGAGCCTGTACCCGTGGATACGGATACGGGTAGCATTTGATATCCGTGGATATTTTTTTAACGGGTACAAAAAATCAGTATCCATATCCGAATACCCAAATATCTATTAAAGGAACCTGACTTGTGGGGTCACTGGAGTTTGGAACCACTTCACGGACCACAGCCAGCCCAACTGCCCAAGTCCCGTACTCCCATCGCCACAACTACAGCTATTGTTTGTGAGAAACTGGGAATATTTTATTACTTAACCATGATGTTTTCTGGGACCAAATATTATACAACTAGTCTTTTCTTTCCTAAAGTGTGTGAAGTTAAACTTATAGTGGGCAAACGGATATATCCGCGGATATCCGTTACCCGCGGGTAACGGATGTGGATACTGTTTTTTATTCGTAGCGGGTAATGGGTACGGGTTCGGATATCGGATATAAATTGTGGATATGGATGTCCAGAGACACTATCCGTGGATAGTTTATCCGTTGCCATCCTATTTGAGCCTAACTCCATATAAAGCTAGTTCACTTTAGCCAAATGAGACATTTGTTGAGTACGGTGATGTGTACTCATTCTTGCTTTCACAAACACTAGGTTGCCTTTGGTGCAACCTATGCTTAGGTAAAGAACAAGAAAGAGTTGAGGTGGATCTCCAGGAGTTCCAGGACTTTGATGAGTTCGAGGATTAGACTAGCGACCTCCCCCAGTCAGTTGTCGTGGTGGGTTTATTTATGTTGGCTACGTTTCTATTATGTGCACTTTGATTTATATAATGTAAATGACTCTAGTCTGTAATATTCTTACTTAATATTTTTATTATTCGAAGCATTGTGCTATGATGAGTCATTTATGTAACCGCTGTGTACGTGAGTTTTGATCCTGGCACGTACATGATTCGGATTCGGTTTGCCTTTCAAAACCGGGTGACACCCTTCCCTAGGCTACCTGAACTAGGACCACTTCAAACTACCTCTCCTCTTGTCCTACAAGTACTTTGGGCATGTTTGGATGAAGACCAAGGTTGCTAGATCAAATATTGGCCTTGCCAAGCTAGTTTGGTCTACGTTGGGTTGGTGGCCGAATTTTGGTCCTGTCAACAAAATTTTGGCCATGCCAATACAAACCTATGTCCATTCCTGGCCATATCCAAGGCAGGCAAATCGACCACCAAAAATTTCCCTGGCTACAGTGCATTTGGCTACAAACCAAACACCCAAACTTTAAGTTCAATTTTGGTTTAGCCCAGTTTTGACCAGCTACCTAATTTCGGTCAAGCTTCTTTGGTCCACAACCAAACATGCCCTATATGCTCTTTGAACCATGCATGAAAAGGTTTTGTTTGATAAAAATTTAATTTTAGTGGAACCATGCGGAAAACATTTTGTTTTTAGCTTAGTTAGATATTTGTATCATGGAGTGTTGTTGTATTATTATTTCTGAGTGAGTAACAACTTGTGGTCGTTTTGTAGCTGTCGTGAGCAATCTTATACAATGTTTCCTTTGTAAAATTTTAAAATGAATACAAATACAAATCTTAAATCCTTAAAAATAAATAGTTAGATTATTCAAATCCTCTCTAATTTGGATATCATATTGGTCAATCATAATTTTGTTTTTTCATTTCAATAACTAAATAATCATATTTTGTATGCAATAATTTTTTGGGTCAGCAATTTCTCTAACTCATCAATATATTCACAAGGTACAAAATAGTGTTTATACCATATGTAATCCATAAATCAATGTAACATTTAAGATAACATATTTTACTATTACATTGGTTTTAAAATCACACATTATATTATTAATCGTTCATGTAAGGGGAATGAATTCTATGGCTCATTAACTTTGAACTTTGGTATTTGATGAATAGCACGAACATTTAGACTAATGTTGTTTGCTAGTATACGAGGTATAGTTCAAATAGATGCAAGGTAGACTTAGACTTAGATAAAGTGAGGGTTTAAATAATCAACACTCCAAGTAAGACTTTAGAAGCCACAACGAAGACATACAAGACATGCCAAGTGTCTAAGACACCAAGAAATATATATAAGCTCAGAAGCAAAAACACAAACAAATGTGAAGCCACCAAAATTGAGATAAATAGGTGGTTTAATTAGATTTGTCTCATAATTTTCGATCTAGTCAAATTTACAAAACTTCAGATCTAAGTTGTAGAGCCTTTCATTACCTTTCCAAAAAGTTCAAGGTCATCAAATTTAAAGTCTAGAGCAAAAAATTATACCCAAATACGAAAATGTGGCATGTTGAAAATAGGGTAGGAAATGGTCTAGCGCTAAAGATCTAGTGCCCCTATCTTGGTGTGATGCTTACAAGAAATGAACCAAATAAGATCATGATATGGTCCGACACTAAGGGTCTGACGCTACCTCTTTTATTCCAACGCTCACATAAGTTATAATGGCTTGCAATGACTACTTTGTGGCTTTGGCACTATTTATACCCCTCCAATCGGCCAAGAAGTATAAGTTACAACTGAAAAATGTGTGTGGAGAGTTGAGGCTCATCCATTTATGCTCTAGTTACCAAAAGTGCTTAAGAAAACGTTAGATGATAAGTGTAGTTATTTCGTAAAGTGTTTAGGCTAGTTAGACCATCGCTTATGTGCTTTCTCTTGGTTTAGGCCTAGTATTTGATGAGATTTACATATTTCTTACCACTTAGTGCTTGCAAGCATCATTGTTATGCTCGAAAGGGCACTAGTCTTGTCTGTTGTGTCCACCACGATATATCAAAAGGGAACAAGGCTCGCATGGTTTAACCGAAAGCTCGATAGTAAAGACGATGGAGAGTATGAGTTTGAGTGAAGCCATCTTAAAGACCTACTTGTACATGGGAAAGACCCGAGGGCTATCATGAAATTACATGATTGAGATCTTGACCCTTGCAAAGGGCTCCAATCAAAATTAGGGGAGAACATGAGCTTATCGCTAAAAATGTTGAAATAATTGACAGGAGTTCGTGATCGTATCTCTATGTCAAATAAGCTTTAGTGTTTTATTTATTGTTTATCTAGATTTTGTGCTTATTTTCCTACTTTAGCGGTTTGGTAAGTTAGTGATAGGATTTGAAGGAAACATGTGACACCTAAGAGGGGGTGAATTAGGACTTCTAAAACTTTCACTAAACTAGGCCACAGATAAATCACTAGAGAAAAACCTATACAATTGATCAAACTAAAGACAAGATTGAAAATTAAATGCTTAATTTAAATGCAGAAGATAAAGAGAAAGGTAGATGTTGGGGGCCTTCGGCTTCCGAAGGTCCTCAAAAACATGATTTAACATTGTTTCTGGAGTATAATACATGAACAGGTACCTTCGGGCTCGGACCGGAACTACAGTGTGAAGAAGCACAAAGAATACGAAGGTTGGCGCAGAGCCGAAGCTATGTGCAGGGGAGCTTCGGCATGATAGCAGAAAACAAAACCGACTTAAAAAGGAAAAGGCTATTCAGACCTCGATGAGTCACTATAGAGCCATTAGCAAATGTAAAGGGCATGGGTGTAATTTTACATGGGCTGCGCCTCGTGCCTATAAATAGATGAACAGTGCTCCCGTACTGTTCACGCTGGCTTGGCATTTTGCTTTTGCGTCACGCTTGTACTTTTACCATTCTTCCAAGCCGAAGGTACATTTGTAATTTGATATCATTTCTATTTTCCATAATAATAAAATAGAAATGAGAAAAAAATGAGTTGGTAATAATACATGATTGTTTATGTTATTTTATATTTCATATGATTCCATCTTCATCTCTATATGTTATGATGCTAAAGGCATGTCTTTCATAACCTTCGTCCGAAGATCATTATATCCTAAGGGAAATAATGTTTCGAAGGATGAAGGACTTTAACGTTTAACATTTTCTGTGTTGCCTTGTTCTTAATTCATAGCACTTGAGAACAAGTCCCCAACATTGGCGCCCACCTCCAGTGAACTCTTTTCGACCACCTTCGGCAAGCATTGACCTTCGTCATGCCACCGAAGAAAGCTTCAGCGACAGGGACTGCTGCCCTGCAGCCATTGGACCCGAACCAGGAGACCTTTTCTCTTCGAGAGGCCCGAAGCCAGAAGAGGAAGGCCACTAGTCCAACACCCCAGGAGGATGAGTTGGACCAAGAAATCAGGAATATGGAGATGCTTCATCAACAAGTACAAAGAAAGAAGGAGAAGATGGCTCGACTAGCCGATCTTTAGAGGTAGATTGACGAAGCTACTGAAGAAGTACGCCATCTTGCTCAAGATGAGCAAGAGCGAAGGCCTCAACATAGGGGGCTTCATCAAGAAGGCTTCTTCAACGAGGATGAATGGTACGAGGATTTCCATCATGGAAATTTTGCTTTTAATGATGCTTCTCCTCTGTCAGCAGAACTGCAGGCTACACCTTGGCCCCCATCTTACAAGCCACCCTAGCTCCCCATGTATGACGGGCACTCAGATCCGAAGCAGTTTTTGATGAGCTACGAAGCAACCATATCTTCATATGGAGGCAATACTGCAGTCATGGCGAAATCTTTCGTCATGGCAGTCAAGAATGTTGCGCAAACCTGGTACTCCTCTCTTCGGTCAGGAACAATTACATCATGGCAGAAGCTGAAGGACATGCTGATCACCAGTTTCCAAGGGTTTCAGACGAAGTCGGTTACCGCTCAAGCTTTGTTCCAGTGCACGCAAGATCACGAAGAATACCTTCAGGCATATGTCCGAAGGTTCTTGCGTCTGAGGGCACAAGCACCAACAGTTCCCAATGAAATTGTCATTGAGGCCATGATCAAGGGGCTTCAGCCAGGACCTATGGCCCAATACTTCGCCAGGAAACCCCCTCAGACCCTGGAGAAACTGCTCCAAAAGATGGATGAATACATCCACGCTGATAATGACTTTCGTCAAAGAAGGGAGGAAGCCTATAGGTTCTCCGAGATGACCAGGGGCTTCGAAGGGAGAATCCACCCAAGACACGTCAGATCAATTCATTCCACCCAAAATGACGACAAAGGAAGTCAGCAACAAAGGCCACAATCTTCCTCGCAAGCTTCGGGGCAGCAACAAAGCTATCCTCGGCCATCAGCTCCAAGGGGCAGAGGCGCCAGGGGCTTCGGAGGAAGATTTGGGGATCAGCCCAGGAAAATTTATTGCTATTGCTTATTCTGCGGTGAGGACAAGGGCCATACTACAAGGATGTGCCATGTCACCATTCAGAAACAGAAGGAAATAGCAGAAGCTGCAGCTCAGCAGAACCAGCCGAAGCAGGTCATGCATACTGCTTCGTATCACTCACCCTACATACCAGAGTATGTAGGTAACCATCCTGCAGCGTCTGTTGCTTCGGCTAGTCAGCCACAGGCATCCTGGCCACAGCTTCCACCTCCGCCACCACTACAACCTGCATATTCACGCGGCCAACAACCAGAAGGGAGTCAGCAGACCCATCAGCAGAGAGACTTCAGGGAGGAGTCCGAAGCTCGCACAGTCAACAGTACTGTACCAGAGTCGAAGCATATCTACTAAGAGATATCCTACCCTTGAATCAGTTTTTACATTCATAGTCGTTCTTTTTCTTACTAAGGAACAGTTGTTGAAAACTTAGTTTTCTTGTTGTTTTTAATTTCTTGTAATAGCTTCGTTTTTGCCATAGTGAAAATATATTCTCCACAGACTTACAGAGTCCCAAAGGTCGCCGAGGCACAAAAAGTTGTTCCTAAGTTATAAGTGTCTTCGAAGCTACAAAAAGTCGTTCTACTGAACGTAGCGTAAGTTTGCCGAAGCTACAAAAAGTCGTTCCTAAAGGAGCGCAGTGTAAGTTTTCTGCTCAAAAGTCGTTCCAAAGGGAATGCAGAGCTTACAGCGAAAAATCAACGCTGATTCCACCGAAATAAAAGGCGAAGCGCGAAAAGTCAACGCGAATACCGCCGAAATAGAAGGCGAAGAAGTTCAAAAGACGTTCCTAAGGGAATGCAGAACTTACAGCGAAAAGTCAACGCTGATACACCGAAAAATAAGCGATGAAGCCAAAAATCAAACGGCAAAGAGATTGTGTATCCTACAGCGGGGATGTGTGTGTATCTTCGGCACAAATATCATTCTGCATAGCATAACATCATCACATCATCCGTATAACATAACATCATACATCATATTGCATCAATGGCACAAGAAGGGGACACACTGTTGACCTTCGAAGAATGCTTCGAAAAAGAGAAATTGTGCTAAGGCACAAAATAAATTTCGAAGAGATACAGTTTTACCAGCTCTGAAGTGGAGGAAAAAGTTTATTGTTGACGAAGCATTAATGTTTCTGTGTCGATTGGAGGATTTTTCACGAAGCATAAAAATTCTTCTTTACAAAGCATGAAAAGAAGGGAAGGTGTTTTTTCGCCGAAGGCTCAAAAACGGTATGTACAATAAAAGTTTCATGCATCGCAAAGAAATGAATTACAAAGTCATTTATACATTACATTAAAAACTCATGAGTGCCAAATATTACAAGCATAGTCCAGCAAATGTTACATTGGTATTCTAACAATGTTTTTACAATATCTATTATTCTTCCTTCAAAACTTCGTCTGCAGCTTCGGTCAGTAGTTGAGTAACGACTTCGTCCAAAATGCTTTCAGCCATATTAATGATTTCTGCCGGTTCCTTTGCCTCTGGCTTGATCAATGACTCGAAAGGCTCTAGGGGAGGAGATAGTTCGGCTGCAGTAGAAAACGTAAATAAGATTAGAAGTCACAAAAATAAAAAATAAAGTTAAAAGCTATTAAGCAATACCTATCCGCTTTTCGAGTTCCGCAGCCTTTTCAGCTGCCTTCGTTGCTTCCCTTTCATCGTGAGTATCTTTTTCGCTCTTTTTATTATTTCGTGGGCCATACCTCGACCGCCATTTTCCCAGATGTCAGTAAAGAATTTTCCACCAACTAAGCTTGCTTCGGCCGAGGGGTCCTTCGTGTCATCAATAGGTAAAGTAGTTTCGGCTTGGGCCATTATTTTCACATGTTCGCAACCTGATTTCTCCAAGATAGCCGCAAATCCCCTTGCACCTGAGAAGGCGCAGACGTCTCCACGGCCATTTAAAATCTCCTCAAAGGCTTCGGCCTCGCTGCTGATCCATTCAATTGGCCCCTTGGGATCGCCCCGTACGAAGTTGTCTTCACTTGAATATGCGCCAACATTAGCGAAGCTAATTTTTATTTTTTCCACACATTTTGTAGATTTTTCATAACACCTTTCTTTTGAGGAGCGAAGTTCTACAAGTGTTTTCTCCTAATAATTTTTCCAGTAATCACTGGCATCTCGGTCAGCTTCGGCAATAGCACATTTCAATTTAGCTTCGGCCAGTTGCTTTTAGAGGTTTTCAATCTCGTTCCTTTGGATTTCAGATTGGGTCTTGTAGTTAGCTTCATCTCCCTTCACCTTGTCTACCAATGCAAGTAAAATTTTATCTTTTCCCAAAGCTTCGTTCCTCAACTTAATAACCTCTGTTCGAAGGTTGTTGAGTGCATGGTGCAGCTCTCGTCTTCGACATTCTTTTGCGCTCTTAAGGCGTTGCTCAGTATTCAACCCTATATGAAAAGAATTAGTATAAGAGCAAAAAAAATAATTCAAACTTCATAAACTTCCAAATGTACAATTTTTGTACCTTCAGATTGTTATATGCGAGGCTATCTGCAAGATCATCCTTTGTCATGGCATATAGGCCAGCTTCGAGCTTCGGGAACCCCATACTTCTGGCCATCTCCCGGCAGACAGATAATTCTTTGTTGTCTGGGAGGCAGTATAAGAAATCATCTTCGTCTGTTCCATTGAACACTAAGGCACCCTTTGGATACTTCAGTTCTCGGGCATAGTGTTTAGCTTCAAAAATCTCTTCTTCAGTTAATCTTTTTCCCGAAGCATGTTGTACGATATAATCAAGAACTTCAGAGGATGCTTCGAGATTAGGAGTGGTTTTTTCAGGGAGAATTTGTTCTGCAGCATCTTTTTCTGTTTTTTCCTCCCCGGTTCCCAAGAATTTCTCGTTTGCGGGCTCTGAAGGCCTAGCTTCGGTCTCGATCTGGCTCTTCACAGCTTCGGCTTCGGTTACTCTTGTCTCAGACTGCGTCTTTGGAGCTTCGGCAGTTTTCCTTGGAGTAGAGCTTGTCTTTATTGTCTCCAGCGCATCTAGTACATTGACCATTCTTTTCCTCTTAGGGGTCGCTGTAAGACCTTTTTGTGCCTTCGGCACAGTCACTTCAGCCGAAGGGCTTATAATTTCTGATATATTTGTTCCTTCGACCCCCATAATATCGGCCTTCGGCTCAGCTAATTTGGCCGACGATGTCTTCGGCATTGCAGCCGGCTCTTCAATCTTCTGCGTAGGCGCAGGTTTTTTGGCTTCAGTAGCCGAAGAGGTCTCACCGCCAAATTCGGGCACTACAGCCGGTTCAATATATCGCGGCCGGTGGGTAAGAACCTTTACCTTCTTCCTCTTCGGAGCGGGCTCGCTTGGAGCAGCTGAAGCAGCATCCTTCCCAGAAGTTACACCCTTTCTTTTTTGTCCCTTTGGCTGGTAGTGGTAGTCAGGATACATAAATCTGATGGCATCAAAAACTCTATTTAACCTCTTCTTCTTTTGGCTCTCGAAGGCTGCAGATAACGCATTATCCTCCGCTTTGGAGTATGGCCCAAGCAGATCATCACTTGTAGCTTCGATGCATTTCAGCCAGTCGTCGTCTGGTTCGATAAATTGGTCTCCAAATCTGAAAGTATATTTCAGTCGAACCAAATCACCTTCGTTAGTGTTGCTGATGGTTTCTTTTGGCATCTCCCAGTTGTCTAGCGGTGGCCATATCCTGTAGGCCACGTGCTCTTGGACCAAGTCTCTTGTCCCGATGAAAGAACAAACTATGCCAAAGGCCCTTCGACATTCTTCAGCTGCTTCATCAATTTCTACCTTCGGTTTCCGAAGGCCGAAGCGGGACTAGATGGGGCGCATGATGATCTCTTTGATATCTTCTCTCGCCTTTAAATCATTTTTCACATAGAACCATTCTTTCATCCAGTCTCCAGGCCACCTCTTCCGAAAGGTGTCACACCCGTTTCCGAAGGCAGAGCCGGGTGCATCGCATATGTGTGCCAGGATCTATTTCCACACATATGTTGATGTCACAAGTGTAATATATCAAAAGGACAATGCATAAAAGTGTAAATAACGATTATATTAACATATTACACTTCGAACAGACATAATGTCTTAACCTTTATTCATCAAAGTACAGCGAAACAAGGACATCCATCCACAGGAAGATGACCGGGGGTATCACTAGACTAGCATCCATGGAGTCCAGCATCATAACTTCATCTGCAACTTCTGATCAAAATTAAGCAAGGGTGAGCTCACTTATGGTCGGGGCTCAGCAAGTGGGGGAAAACTAATGCAGGTTTAACAAGGTGAGGCTAAGGTTGAGCAGTAAGCCTTTTAGTTGGTCAACATTTTATTAACAACACTTGTCTTACTAATAAGTGTGAATCCCAAGTATTCCCATTAAACAAAGGTATAAGAGTATATCAAAAACACTTAAGTGAAACCACTTAAGCAAACCATTAGCAGATCATCGGATCTCGATTTATTTCCATCTTCAAGTTCAATTATCATGTGAGGAGTCCAGGCTGCTCATAACCGTGAGCACGGCTGATATATCAGTTTTACACTCTGCAGAGGTGGTACAACTTTACCCACAAGCCGTGTATCCCCTCTAGCCTGGGTCGGCCAAAACCCGTAAACACTTCCGAGGTGAGTGGCTAGGGATCCACTATGAGGCTTTCACAAAATACACTTAATACGAAGCAACCTGCTAAGGTTTCTAAAGACGATGGTGGTGGCCCCCTGGGTGAGGTACCTTAGCCAAGAATACGTCCCCATGTTAACATGGGCTGCCAACACCTACCGCTCCCCCTCTTGCCCATATTTCAGGTAAGGTTGCCAGGCACTAAGCATATAAAGCTAATTACCAAAGCCAGAGCCATGATAGCACTCGTGGTTGCACTGTTTTCCCGGGTGGTCACTCCATGTTCCAATTAATATGCAATAATCTTGTTTAACCATCAGGTTAACAACAATAATGTAAACTTACCATTTTAGAACATTAATATCATAAGCGGGAGTGACTGCATAAAGTTAAGTTGTAGCAATAGCATAGCTACGAAGGTAAAGTATAATTCCCAGGTTTGATCAAGGAATAAGGTTGGAAAGGTTATCTAAATAGGTAAACCGTCAAATTATGCATATATATCCAAAAGAATAAACTTTATTAAATGTATTGTTTGGGATCAAACAGAGTATGCAGAGGGAGAAGTCCACTTGCCTTGCTTATTGAAAACTTGAGGTTCTTCCACGGACAGGAATAGATCTTGATTCTTAACTACTAGATCAACCACTGAATATCACACAAACAAACAAAAAGAACAAACACCACTCAATAACATACAACATTCACCATACGTAAAGCTAAAAGAAAGCCTAACGAAAAGAGTGTTCGCTTTTCAAAAACGTTGCAAGTAATGGTTATAATAAGAAGGTATTCTTTTCAAAAATGTGTGATCTATACTTTATAAAACAAGACATGAGCTTAAAGTATCTTAATTAAAATATACAAATATTTGGTTCATCAATTTAATCTTTTATAAAACGTCATATGTGATATGTCTAAGATTAAGGGTTTATAAGATGATAAAACATGTTATAACAATATTAGCCCTTTTGGAAAAGATATATGTATATATGTAGGGTTATGTGTTCACAAGATTATAGGACATATTATTAAACATTAATTTTATGAATAGCTAATATATGAGCCTAAACATGTTTTATGTGGAAATATAAATGAAACAAATATTTATCTTTATTTTTATTAATAAAACACATGGCCTATATTACTTTTAATAAAGCTAAGGGTGTGTTTGGTTTGACTTTTGGCTTTGGCTTTTGCCCCCCTAAAAGCCAAAAGCCAACCAAAGGGCTGGATCCAGGAAGCAGCTTTTCCTAAAAGCCGACTTTCTCGTAGTGCAAATCTGAAAGCACCCCTGGACCTGCTTTTAGTGGCTTTTCGGATAAAACTATGAAAACATATATCGAAGAATTTTTAATGACTTTTAGTGGTTTCCACCAAACGATTTTTAGCCTTTTAACAGCTTACAGCCTACAGCAGCTTTTTTCACAGCTCACAGCCCACAGCAACTTTTTTCACAGCCACAGCCCAACCAAACAGACCCTAAGTCAATATATACACTAATATTTTATTTATAGAAACAACATGAATACTAATTAAATTATTTTATTCTTAGGAAAAACTAAGTGATTCGTATATAATGTGTACTAAATTCTATGAAATCATTAATCATGTCATAAATCTAGTTATGCACAAATTGGCTATAAATAAATTACGAGAAAAGATAATTAAGCCCTTATTTATATTTAGTTTTAATTTAGGCACTAATGATCTAATTCATTAATAAGGAAAATATATTTGACATTATATAAACTATCAATTTAATTTAGTTATGATGGTATAAGCACATAATTAAGTCATTTTAACCTTTATTAGAAAACTCTATTTTTTTCTTAGTGGGAGTAAAGAATGTTTGACCATAAAAACATATAACATTTTGATTATAAATCTGAATCACACTTTATGAGCAACATATAATTATTTACCTAATGTTTTTATTTACGAAAAGATGGTCTACCATTCTTTTTAATTTCATATTTGGAAAACTATGTATAAAATGATTATAACAGCATAAATCAATTAATTTACTAAATCATATAAACCGTTTAAAAATACTATTTAAAATTGTTTAACACATAATTATTAAACTAACAAAACCATTTCTATTTAATTGGGTTCCTAATATACATTTTATACTGTAACAGGGACCTACACATAAATAAAGCTAGACTAGAAGAGTTAGCTAATAAATTTATATTTTTGTATACATACGTCATTATAAATAATTATCTCTTATTTTCTTTGTTATAAAAACATAAGGTTGTAATTCTTTTTAATTTCTTAATTTAAAACTATACGTTACAATAAACACAAAACAAATTAATTTACAAAAATAATTAAATCGCTGCAACTATCAATTCAACTGATCAGCACATTAACACATAGCTATCTCGATACTATTTAATTTATTTAGATATTGAATACACATAAATCAATTATAGCAAACATAATTCGAATTTATTTACGAAAACATGTAAAATTATCAAAAACATTAATTTCAAATGTTTAACATAAATTTATGAAGTTAACAAATTAATATTTAATTTATTTCAGTCTCACATGTGCATTTTAGAATGGGAAAAAATTGTCGTGGTGGTTAGATCAAAATTAAACGTAGATGATAAGAGGTAGCGTATAAATAAATTGGACCGTTCTTCTACCTTCAAATCGTGGATAGAAAATAGATTGTCGCAGTCTGCGTGAGGAGGAACACAGGGATCCGATGTGACTTCACGGTGTCGATTCGTCAGCACGACGAGGCTGCGCAAGGGTGTCGGCGAACTCCAGCGAACGAGATTGGCAAACAACAGGATCAGCAGGGCGTCGTGGCGGGGAGGCTCTGGTAATGGCTGGATCGGTAGAGGGATGCTGGGGAAGCATCGATGCAGCGGCTTCGTGAGCTCCGACGATCGTAGAAGGCGAACGATGGCGTGCTCAGGCGGATGAAGCTCCGGCGACGTAGAGCGGCGGCATCGGGCGAAGCACCGGGCGCGCTAAACAGAAGCCGGCTACCAGTGCTCGACGAGCAGGACAAGGAAGCGAGCGTGGAGGAGAAAAGCGAGAACGCTGGGGAAAAGAAGATGGTGGTTCCATTTATAGGCGACCAGGGAGAGCGTGAGACAGAGAGTGATGCCCATCAATAGCCATGAACAAAGGAAATAATTGTCAGCGACTCGGTGGAAAGAAACTGCCATCACATAATGGAAGGAAGAATAATGGTCAAGGTGACGGAGGGGAACGGTCGGTGTGGCTGCAGCTGTGAATTTATAGGCTGCGAGGGAAGAGAAATCAACGCTGGGGAAGAGGAACAGAAAAAAAGCATTGAGTTCGGCACCATCAATGGCCAGGGAAGAAACTGTTGGCCATGTGATTGCGGGCGGGGAGAGGGAGAGTCATCGGCAGTCGAGGAGGCGTTGGCGGTGTTGTGCAAGCAGCGCAAGCGACGTTCAAAGAATGGTTGCCGCAGCGGTGCACTAGAAGCCGAGCGGCATGCGTCCGCTGGAAGAGATTTTAGATAACATATGAGGGTCCGGCATGCAAATGAGAGAGAGGGATATGAGGGAGTGACAGGTGGGCCTGCATGCTAGTGATATGAAGAACGGCTACCGGTTAGTCTTAGGCCGAACGACCAGTGGACGAGCGATTCCACCTTTTTTTATTTCTTTTCCTTTTCAAACGAATACGTGTGTGCTTGAGTGTTTTGAGTTTTTTTTTTATTTCAAATTTCCTAATTGTTTTCTCCTTTTCCCTTTTTGATTATTAACAGATAAATGTTAATATATATTTAAATATTTCAAAAATTGTAAAATTTTTATAAGATAATATTTTATAATAAGAATATCCAACATTAAAGAATAAATTATTTTAGTCAAAAGTCTATTATTTAAATAAATTAGGCTCCATGAAAAGAAAATCAATAAAATAAAAGTTTCACATATACCTACAAACAAAAAAAATACTAACGTATCAAGGTACATATTTTCTAATGCATATTTTTAACAATTTCTTATTTTATAATTAGGTGTTTCTTTCTCACAAAATTAAATCCAAGAATTGGAATTACAAATCAAGTCAAATAAAATTTATGGTTCGGCATGAATGCATCAAACAATTGACAACCTTTTATCCAATTAGGAAATCACCATTTCATTACTTGAAAACATAATAATTTTTTTCTACTAGGAATTAATAATATAAGCTAAGTTATTTTTCATTGACGGATTAGGGTGTTGCAAAACCTACCCCCTTAAAAAGAATCTCGTCCTCGAGATTAGGGAATGGCTAGCAAGAAGACAATGGTGATATATGGTTACTCGTAGATTCTTGGTTCACATTGAACTCCTCCAAACTTAAGAAACTTCCTTACTTCTTTGCTCCGCAATGTATACTAATCAAGCGACCTTCATCATCATACTTATAAAATGGTTGGTCTTCTGGATTATTGCTTAGGTCATGCTTGGCAGCTTTCTTCTCTAGTCGGTCTAGACGCTTCTTGGGGCATTCGCGAATAAGATGTCCTTCATTTTTGCAGTAGTAGCAAGCACCTCTTGCTTTGAGTTCTTTGCGAGTCAACTTTGCTTGACCAACAGGGGGTGAGGGTTGACCGGGTGTCTGTATCTCATATAGCTGAGTCTGGTTTGATTTTTCTGTTTGGGTATCCATGTTTTTTGGGGCTTTTGCTTGTGGTTGAGGTGAACTACTCATGTATCCAAACATTTTCCTATTCCTTTTGTTGTCCTTCACGATGTTGATAGAAGTTTCTGTACATTTTTGTTCATATTCCATGTCTATAGACTGAGATAGCTTTATCTCGGAGGTATCCGGTAGTGAACTCTTCTCAGGACAGTTACGAAGGTAATGATCTTCACGTCCACATTGATAGCAAGCTTTTCTTGAAGTTATTTCTTGCCTTTTTCCATGTTTCCCTTTTTGTTTCTTGGAACTGATGCGACGACGAGGCTGAAACTGTGTGCAGGTGATAGTCCATCCATCAATGTAACACTCATGTGCTTCTTTTTGGAGCTGGGCATCCTTGTGATGTTTCCTTTTTGGAAAACCTAGCAATTCATCGTCTGACAGTGCATTTGCTATTAGTTGTTCTTGGGAAGACCATTGACTTTTTATGCCAGAAAATAAAATCCGGTTCTTCTGTTTTGTAGTTTCACTTTCGTTCGTACTGATCTGGCGACAAAGAATTCCATAGTATTCACAACAACAACATGTTCCAAGGTCACTTGTCTATTGGTTTAGTTGTGCATCCTTTTGTGTCTTGAATGTCTGTGCATCCGCTGTTTTATTTATAGTGTTGTTTTGACTTGCCAACACACCACATTCTTTGCATTTAGTGACATCACTTGTAGTTGACATTCCAAGGTCTGACATCTATATGGGTATGGAAGAATGGAAGGGACAAAAGGGTTGAGTAAAGACAGATTATAGAGAGTAGAGAAAACCCATCTATCTAAGGTTTTACCTAGCTAACTGATGCCATTGTGGACAAAAGTCACACAATACACCAACAATCATTTCAAAGAAGCAAATCAAACATAGTCACAAAGATAACTAACACGAACTTAAACATAACGGCACAACATAACTCAATGTTATTTGTTCAATCAAAAGGCAATCTTTCCCAAGGAAAACAATTTCTTATAGTTTTTTTTGAAAGGCGAGACAAGGTTAAGAATAAGAAAGAGATTATAAAATCAAGGAATCAGATCAAAAATAACGAGGAGATAGACAAGATCAAAACATTATTGTTAATGACCAAGAGTGAAATAAGATAACCACTAGCTGGTGAAGCGAGGATAAATTGTACAACCAAGGATATGAGAATTTTTTTTAAGGATACAAAATACAAGGGCATTATCAAGTAGAGAGACAAAGGGTTCAATATCTCGAGGTAGATATTGTCCAAGGTTGACAATACAATGGCAAGAACAAAAGTATAAGAATTCAATAGGGAGAAAGCATTATCAAGGAGAAAAGTAGAGAGGCAAAAGTTTAATATATCAAGGTAGATATTGCCTAAGGATGGCAATACAATGGCAAGGAAAGCAAAAGTATAAGGAGTCAAGGGTTATATAGCAATATTAGGGATTAGAAAACCACTTATAATATAATATAATATCGCCATTACCGATCTAGTCGAAAATCTTAATACTATAGAACTATCCTATCAACCTAACCAAGAAGAATGGTAATAGATCCAGGAGATCTATAACGCAAACTTCTTGCAGAGTGGGAATAAGACAGAGAATAGGGCATCGTTGATAGCTTCGAAAAGGTTTCTTCTGGCAAACTTCGCTTCAAGTTCCACAATCCTAGCTTGATCATCTTGCAATGCTTCTCATTAGAATCTTCTGATAGACGAAGAATCAGATAAGTAGAGTTGAAAATAAAAGAGACGAGTCATGATATAAAGTAAGTTTTTATGGAGGAAAATATATCAGTCTTTGAAAGACTGACTGGGCTTTCCATTTCTAACTAATCTAGCGACCTACGGTCACATTGCTTTGATACCACTTCTGTCACACCCGTTTCCGAAGGCAGAGCTGGGTGCATCGCATATGTGTGCCAGATCTATTTCCACACATATGTTGACGTCACAAGTGTAATATATCAAAAGGACAATGCATAAAAGTGTAAATAACGATTATATTAACATATTACACTTCGAACAGACATAATGTCTTAACCTTTATTCATCAAAGTACAGCGAAACAAGGACATCCATCCACAGGAAGATGACCGGGGGTATCACTAGACTAGCATCCATGGAGTCCAGCATCATAACTTCATCTGCAACTTCTGATCAAAATTAAGCAAGGGTGAGCTCACTTATGGTCGGGGCTCAGCAAGTGGGGGAAAACTAATGCAGGTTTAACAAGGTGAGGCTAAGGTTGAGCAGTAAGCCTTTTAGTTGGTCAACATTTTATTAACAACACCTGTCTTACTAATAAGTGTGAATCCCAAGTATTCCCATTAAACAAAGGTATAAGAGTATATCAAAAACACTTAAGTGAAACCACTTAAGCAAACCATTAGCAGATCATCGGATCTCGATTTATTTCCATCTTCAAGTTCAATTATCATGTGAGGAGTCCAGGCTGCTCATAACCGTGAGCACGGCTGATATATCAGTTTTACACTCTACAGAGGTGGTACAACTTTACCCACAAGCCGTGTATCCCCTCTAGCCTGGGTCGGCCAAAACCCGTAAACACTTCCGAGGTGAGTGGCTAGGGATCCACTATGAGGCTTTCACAAAATACACTTAATACGAAGCAACCCGCTAAGGTTTCTAAAGACGATGGTGGTGGCCCCCTGGTTGAGGTACCTTAGCCAAGAATACGTCCCCATGTTAACGTGGGCTGCCAACACCTACCGCTCCCCCTCTTGCCCATATTTCAGGTAAGGTTGCCAGACACTAAGCATATAAAGCTAATTACCAAAGCCAGAGCCATGATAACACTCGTGGTTGCACTGTTTTCCTGGGTGGTCACTCCATGTTCCAATTAATATGCAATAATCTTGTTTAACCATCGGGTTAACAACAATAATGTAAACTTACCATTTTAGAACATTAATATCATAAGCGGGAGTGACTGCATAAAGTTAAGTTGTAGCAATAGCATAGCTACGAAGGTAAAGTATAATTCCGAGGTTTGATCAAGGAATAAGGTTGGAAAGGTTATCTAAATAGGTAAACCGTCAAATTATGCATATAAATCCAAAAGAATAAACTTTATTAAATGTATTGTTTGGGATCAAACAGAGTATGCAGAGGGAGAAGTCGACTTGCCTTGCTTATTGAAAACTTGAGGTTCTTCTACGGACAGGAATAGATCTTGATTCTTAACTACTAGATCAACCACTGAATATCACACAAACAAACAAAAAGAACATACACCACTCAATAACATACAACATTCACCATACGTAAAGCTAAAAGAAAGCCTAACGAAAAGAGTGTTCGCTTTTCAAAAACGTTGCAAGTAATGGTTATAATAAGAAGGTATTCTTTTCAAAAATGTGTGATCTATACTTTATAAAACAAGACATGAGCTTAAAGTATCTTAATTAAAATATACAAATATTTGGTTCACCAATTTAATCTTTTATAAAACGTCATATGTGATATGTCTAAGATTAAGGGTTTATAAGATGATAAAACATGTTATAACAATATTAGACCTTTTGGAAAAGATATATGTATATATGTAGGGTTATGTGTTCACAAGATTATAGGGCATATTATTAAACATTAATTTTATGAATAGCTAATATATGAGCCTAAACATGTTTTATGTGGAAATATAAATGAAACAAATATTTATCTTTATTTTTATTAATAAAACACATGGCCTATATTACTTTTAATAAAGCTAAGTCAATATATACACTAACATTTTATTTATAGAAACAACATGAATACTAATTATATTATTTTATTCTTAGGAAAAACTAAGTGATTCGTATATAATGTGTACTAAATTCTATGAAATCATTAATCATGTCATAAATCTAGTTATGCACAAATTGGCTATAAATAAATTACGAGAAAAGATAATTTAGCCCTTATTTATATTTAGTTTTAATTTAGGCACTAATGATCTAATTCATTAATAAGGAAAATATTTGACATTATATAAACTATCAATTTAATTTAGTTATGATGGTATAAGCACATAATTAAGTCATTTTAACCTTTATTAGAAAACTCTATTTTTTTCTTAGTGGGAGTAAAGAATGTTTGACCATAAAAACATATAACATTTTGATTATAAATCTGAATCACACTTTATGAGCAACATATAATTATTTACCTAATGTTTTTATTTACGAAAAGATGGTCTACCATTTTTTTTAATTTCATATTTGGAAAACTATGTATAAAATGATTATAACAGCATAAATCAATTAATTTACTAAATCATGTGAACCGTTTAAAAATACTATTTAAAATTGTTTAACACATAATTATTAAACTAACAAAACCATTTCTATTTAATTGGGTTTCTAATATACATTTTATACTGTAACAGGGACCTACACATAAATAAAGCTAGACTAGAAGAGTTAGCTAATAAATTTATATTTTTGTATACATACGTCATTATAAATAATTATCTCTTATTTTCTTTGTTATAAAAACATAAGGTTGTAATTCTTTTTAATTTCTTAATTTAAAACTACACGTTACAATAAACACAAAACAAATTAATTTACAAAAATAATTAAATCGCTGCAACTATCAATTCAACTAATCAGCACATTAACACATAGCTATCTCGATACTATTTAATTTATTTAGATATTGAATACACATAAATCAATTATAGCAAACATAATTCGAATTTATTTATGAAAACATGTAAAATTATCAAAAACATTAATTTCAAATGTTTAACATAAATTTATGAAGTTAACAAATTAATATTTAATTTATTTCAGTCTCACATGTGCATTTTAGAATGGGAAAAAATTGTCGTAGTGGTTAGTTCAAAATTAAACGTAGATGATAAGAGGTAGCATATAAATAAATTGGACCGTTCTTCTACCTTCAAATCGTGGATAGAAAATAGATTGTCGCAGTCTGCGTGAGGAGGAACACAGGGATCCGATGTGACTTCACGGTGTCGATTCGTCAGCACGACGAGGCTGCGCAAGGGTGTCGGCGAACTCCGGCGAACGAGATTGGCAAACAACAGGATCAGCAGGGCATCGTGGCGGGGAGGCTCTGGTAATGGCTGGATCGGTAGAGGGATGCTGGGGAAGCATCGATGCAGCGGCTTCGTGAGCTCCGACGATCGTAGAAGGCGAACGATGGTGTGCTCAGGCGGATGAAGCTCCGGCGACGTAGAGCGACGGCATCGGGCGAAGCACCGGGCGCGCTAAACAGAAGCCGGCTACCAGTGCTCGACGAGCAGGACAAGGAAGCGAGCGTGGAGGAGAAAAGCGAGAACGCTGGGGAAAAGAAGATGGTGGTTCCATTTATAGGCGACCAGGGAGAGCGTGAGACAGAGAGTGATGCCCATCAATAGCCATGAACAAAGGAAATAATTGTCAGCGACTCGGTGGAAAGAAACTGCCATCACATAATGGAAGGAAGAATAATGGTCAAGGTGACGGAGGGGAACGGTCGGTGTGGCTGCAGCTGTGAATTTATAGGTTGCGAGGGAAGAGAAATCAACGCTGGGGAAGAGGAACAGAAAAAAAAAGCATTGAGTTCGGCACCATCAATGGCCAGGGAAGAAACTGTTGGCCATGTGATTGCGGGCGGGGAGAGGGAGAGTCATCGACAGTCGAGGAGGCGTTGGCGGTGTTGTGCAAGCAGCGCAAGCGACGTTCAAAGAATGGTTGCCGCAGCGGTGCACTAGAAGCCGAGCGGCATGCGTCCGCTGGAAGAGATTTTAGATAACATATGAGGGTCCGGCATGCAAATGAGAGAGAGGGATATGAGGGAGTGACAGGTGGGCCTGTATGCTAGTGATATGAAGAACGGCTACCGGTTAGTCTTAGGCCGAACGACCAGTGGACGAGCGATTCCACCTTTTTTATTTCTTTCCTTTTCAAACGAATACGTGTGTGCTTGAGTGTTTTGAGTTTTTTTTTTCATTTCAAATTTCCTAATTGTTTTCTCCTTTTCCCTTTTTATTATTAACAGATAAATGTTAATATATATTTAAATATTTCAAAAATTGTAAAATTTTTATAAGATAATATTTTATAATAAGAATATCCAACATTAAAGAATAAATTATTTTAGTCAAAAGTCTATTATTTAAATAAATTAGGCTCCATGAAAAGAAAATCAATAAAATAAAATTTTCACATATACCTACAAACAAAAAAATACTAACGTATCAAGGTACATATTTTCTAATGCATATTTTTAACAATTTCTTATTTTATAATTAGGTGTTTCTTTCTCACAAAATTAAATCCAAGAATTGGAATTACAAATCAAGTCAAATAAAATTTATGGTTCGTCATGAATGCATCAAACAATTGACAACCTTTTATCCAATTAGGAAATCACCATTTCATTACTTGAAAACATAATAATTTTTTTTCTACTAGGAATTAATAATATAAGCTAAGTTATTTTTCATTGACGGATTAGGGTGTTACAAAAGGTTGGCACTGGGCAGCTTGAACCTGAACGAGCAATGAAGCTGTAACAACCAAAATTATTGTGATACTGCTCCTTACCCCAGGGTTTCGTCTCATATAAAAGTTCGTGTATACTGCAGAAACTTTTTGCACTCGGTTGCAAACCTTGACTCCTCATAGCCCATACGAAGATTCTCATTCTTATGATGGCTTCGAGAGTAATCTGGTGAAGAAAAATCTGGTATATCTATAAAACTTCAACCATAAATCTGCTTAGAGGGAATCGAAGCCCAGCCTTGAAGAAGCTTCGATAGATTACGACTTCATTCTCTTCAGGAGCAGGAGCAGTTCGGTCTTCGTTGTCAGCCCTCACGATGGATATATCTCGAAAATACCTTCCTCTGATGTTATCAAGATGACTTTGCCCGATAGTTGATTTTCCGAAGACTGTGTGACCTGGTCGCCACGGCCGATCTTCAGAGTCTTCGCCCCCACTTTCCACATCATAACTATCGCTGTCATCGGTATCTTCAGATAAGCCTTCTAGAATTTCTTTTGTAATCTTCTCTGTGTTGGTCTTTACAATTGACTCGATGAATCCAGCGGTTTTTTCTTTAAGAAGCTTCTCCTCCTCGCTTAGCTTCGTTTCAGCAACAACTTTTTTGTCTTGAGACATCTCCTCGAAAATGGTGAAAATGTGCTCTTAAAGCCGAAGCTTAGAAAATCTAAAAACCAAGCAAGCGTTGGTAGGCAAGAGCTAAAATTGAGCAAGCAGAGCAGATGGCTAAAAAAGCGTACCAAATGAGCTCGTGGTGTGCTCTTATTTATACACCTAGTGCGTTGCAGGGTGGAGGGTCCCGCTTGTCATTGACTGTTGCTATTTATACACCTAAAATTGAGCAAGCAGAGAAGATGGCTAAAAAAGCGTACCAAAGGGAAGGTGTTTTTTCGGACCTTCGGCTTTAGGGCCTTCGTCCATATCGCAATCTGAATTTATTATTCTAACAAATTAATATTGCGAGGGGCTACTGTTGGGGGCCTTCGGCTTCCGAAGGTCCTCAAAAACATGATTTAACATTGTTTCTGGAGTATAATACATGAACAGGTACCTTCAGGCTCGGACCGGAACTATAGTGTGAAGAAGCACAAAGAATACGAAGGTTAGCGCAGAGCCGAAGCTATGTGCAGGGGAGCTTCGGCATGATGCAGAAAAGGAAACCGACTTAAAAAGGAAAAGGCTATTCAGACCTCGATGAGTCACTATAGAGCCATTAGCAAATGTAAAGGGCATGGGTGTAATTTTACATGGGTTGCGTCCCGTGCCTATAAATAGATGAATAGTGCTCCCGTACTGTTCACGCTGGCTTGACATTTTGCTTTTGTGTCACGCTTGTACTTTTACCATTCTTCCAAGCCGAAGGTATATTTGTAATTTGATATCATTTCTATTTTCCATAATAATAAAATAGAAATGAGAAAAAAATGAGTTGGTAATAATACATGATTGTTTATGTTATTTTATATTTCATATGATTCCTTCTTCATCTCTATATGTTATGATGCTAAAGGCATGTCTTTCATAACCTTCGTCCGAAGATCATTATATCCTAAGGGAAATAATATTTCGAAGGACGAATGACTTTAACGTTTAACATTTTCTGTGTTGTCTTGTTCTTAATTCATAGCACTTGAGAACAAGTCCCCAACAGTAGAGATGCAAACTCTTGTGGATGACGCCGTTATTTTTACTAAGGTATCCGGAACCACGCAAGGTCCCGACTAATCCTCGCTGGTGCCCCTACGCAAAGGGAAGCCCACGCGAGGGCCAAGCACCTCGGTCGAGTAGCTCCGTACAGAGCCGCGGGCCTTCTCCACGCGTAAGTGGTGCTTCGCTTCCGGCTCCTCTCGGACGTTCCCCGCCGTCTCCACTATCAAGCTTCCGGCTGAAAACGTCGCGGGCCTCGTTCCCTTCAGTACACGGTGGCGGCCATGACACAAACGCAGTTGTCACGATCTCGCAAGACTCTCGCCCACTCGGTACAATTACAACGGCTCGCGCAAGAGCCAAGGGGCTGTGTGGTTTTTCTAAACTCTCTCGACTAACTAGGATTCACCTACAACAAGCGCTAAAGTGGTCTAACTAACCTAAGCACTTCGCAAAGCACATACGCTAATCACCGAGTGATTCTGTTAAGCACTTGGGTGTATGAGCTCTTGAAAATGTCTACTATATGTCTTGATATGTTGCTTGGGCTCCCACACCTTGGAATGGCTGGTTGGAGGTGTATTTATAGCCCCCAACACAAAACTAGCCGTTGGAGAAAAGCTGTGCTCTCTGCAGCACACCGGACAGTCTGGTGGTGCACCAGACAGTGCACTGTTCACTGTCAGGTGCGCCTAACCGTTGGTCTGACACAGGAGGTGACCGTTGGCGCACATGCTTTTTACACCAGACAGTCTGGTGGTCTTCTTTCCACAATGCCACCTAGAACTAGCCGTTGGGGCTACTGTTCCTGGGGCACCGGACAGTCCGGCGTGTGGCACCGGTAGTCCGGTGTGCCACCGGACAGTCCGATGCTCTAGACCAGACAGTCCGCAAGCAACACTTGCTTTGTTTCTTGGACTTCACTTGATCTTCATAATGTCTTCTTTTGAAGTGTTATTTTCCTCAATGTCTTGGTATAAGTAACTTTAGCATCCTGTGAACTACAAACACAAACACTAATATCAAAATCTATTGACTCAAATGGCCGGGGTTCATTTTTCTTAAAGGGTTTAAACCTAGTCTGCACAACACTTTGAGTAAAGAGAACAACACATCTAATAAAACTATAAATATAGATTATCTAGTTACGTATATTTTGATTAAGTAGTAGATATTAGACGCTTCAGTTAAGAAGTAGGTTTTTAACTCTCACGGTTTCTGTAGTCCCTATAAATCTTTTAGACCATTCGTCATTTCGTCAATAATATTTTATTTTAATATTTGTTATTCGTAATTACAAGAGGTGCTAAGATAGCGTGGCATTGCATTCGGTAGCGTGGCATTGCATTCGACATAGGATGATGAACAAAACTGAACTAAAAAGAAAATTTTAAGAACGGAAATACATTTTAATACTCCATGGATGAAATAAAGCCTAAAATTTAACGTTTGAAGATTAAAATTGTATTTTGATAATTATACGTTGAAACGGACCCCGAAATGAAACGGTGAAGACTGAAACAAAGTTTATTGATGAGATTAATAATAGTTGTTATTCTGCCATATAGAAAAAAAACTCAATACAAGGGTAATCGTATAATTCTGCGTAACTAAACTCAATCTTCTTAAAGAAGCATATAGCACCTGCTAACTTTACGTTACTCGTGCGGAAGAGAGGATTGACGACGTCGGTGACCCGAGTCGAAGGGTTGATGGCGAGCGGGGACGCGGGGAGGAGTCTAGGTGCGGCTGGGTCGAGGAGAGGGAAAGAGAGATACGAGTGATGATCCAAATAATATTATTTATTATAGTAATTTAGTTATGTGAGTTTTATATAGTTTAATTGGTAGATTATATAATGACTAGCATATAGCCCCGTGCTAATGCTACGATACTGAAAAGTGAAGAGATTGACGGTGGCGACGATGCGAGTGAGGGAAGGAGAGGGCGACAGGGTCACGAGGTAGGAGGATAGATGGTCCAAATAATATTGTCGGGTACCGTAATTAGGGGTACCCCCAACACTCCTAAACACGGCTGGAAAACGTCTTCAGAATAAACCGTAAAGGCTGATAAGCACGGTTTAAGTCAAGACCTCGTCTGCCAAGGGACGCGATCTCACCTCGCCCGAGCCCGGCATCGGGCGGGAACAGTAGTCCCGGGCGGATTCACGCCTTACCCGAGGGCCTCCATAGGCAGTGGGCGCACCCTTGGCTCGCCCGAAGCCAAGCTCGGGCAAACTTTGTCGTGCAGCGACCTCAGCCAAATCGCCTTACCAACTGACCGTATCGCATGCACATTTAATGCGAGGATCGTCTGACACCTTATCCTGACACGCGCGCCTCAGTCACTTCGCCCTTTCACTAACCGTTCTGACAGGAAAACAGCACTGTTCGCCCCGCTCTGGCTACTGTGCCAACCACCAGGGTAAGACTAACAACAGTAAGTCACGGCCTCTCCCGAGTTCGGCCTCGGACACAACAGGGAGCTCCGCCTCGCCCGACACCAGGCCTCGGTCTCAGCCTCGGCCTCGGGGGAAGTTCTCCGCCTCGCCCGACCTCGGCCTCGAGAGGAGTCACATCCGCGCCCGACCTCGGCCTCGGCCTCGAGAGGAGTCGCCGCCTCGCCCGACCTCGGCCTCGGACCGACTACGCTATAGGGGATACATCATTACCCTACCTCTAGCTAGCCGCCTCAGGCTACGAAGGAACAAGACCGGAGTCACATCTAGATTACTCCGGCAACAGGTAATGATGGTTCCCCGCGTGCGTCCATGACGTCAATAGTCCCCAAGCTCTCTACGGAAGCAAGGAAACGTCAGCAGGATCCATGCCGCACCGCCAGCTGCGCTTCTACAGGGCTCAAGCGCTTCTCCGTCGGCCACGTTAGCACATAGCTACACCCCATTGTACAGCTGGACCATCTTCTTATATCTATAAAAGGGGGATGTCCAGGGCCTTCCAAAAGGAGAAAGGGGGCGAGCGGAGGCAGAAAAAGTGGGAGAGACGCGGAGGAGGCTAACTCAGACGACTCAAGGCCGAACTCCCTCTCTCTCTCTCTCGCCCTCGCTCAGCTTGTAACCCCTACTGCAAGCACCCCTGGTGCAAGATAACATAAGCCTCATCCCCCCTCTTGTGTTCCATCTTGCATCAACCCATCTGGACAGGGGTACGCGACACAAAATTCACTAGTCGGTCCGGTTGAGGGTCCCCGGGTCTGAAACACCGACAGGCCAGGTAGGAGTCCGCTGCGTGTTGACAATACTTTCCCGTTGAGTTCCAGATGGACAATCTTCAGCAGCCTCTTCAGCCCGAGACGGTGTTCCGCTTCGGAAGTCTCGAGTTCATGTCCCCCGACGGCGGCTACGACATGGTACTGCTCCCTCCGCAGCATGACAACAACGACGATCGTCGGCTCGCCCGACGGAGACGAACTCGACGACGACATCTCGACGTGGCGGAAGAGGAACACTCGGGTCAACCCCGCCACCCTCCTCGTCGGAGGAGACGGAGACGGGGCAAACATGGTCAGGCAGGGGGCAGCACCTCGATGGCTGTCGGACCAGAGCGAGTCGACGACGCCGGCACCCCTGCGGGGGACATGTCGGGCGTTATCCTCGCACCTGAGACAACGACGGGTGTCGCTTCCCAGCAAAACGCCAGCCCCAGGCGCACTGATGACGCCGGCACCCTTGCGAGGGACTTGTCGGGCATTAGTCTCGCACCTGAGATAACGACACATTCCACCTTCGATGCAACTTCACCGCCGTCTACCAACCAGCAGGTACCTTCAGTTTTCCATCTCGTTCCCTTTAGATTCAGCTTCGACCCACCAAGCGACCCCGCTTCGGTGAGCGCTTTCGTGAAGGCATATCCTGACCTTCCGGGGTACCATATGTGGTCAACTTGGGACCGATTGACGGTCGTCTCAACCTTTGGACCCACGGGTTCCGAGGAAGAGGACGAACCCGACGTCAGTTGGGATTTCTCCAGACTCCGTGATCCCGATGTCATGCGTGACTTCATGTCCGCATGTGACCACTGCCTCTCCAGCTGCTCTGATGATGGCCACAGCCTTGACGACGAGGGTTGCGACCCAACTCGCGAGTGCTACCACATCGATCAGGAAGATCACGACGGAGAAAACCACCTCAGCATGCCAGGAAGTGACGGCGCCCTTGCACCTGCGTCTCGCGTTGAGATCCCGCGGGAGCTAGTTGTGGCCTAGGTCCCCATGGGGGGTCAAGGCTCACAGCTCGAGCAACTCCGCGAGATGCAGGCCAAGCTCGACGAGTAAGCGGGGCGACTTGTGCAGCTCCGGCAAAATCTCGAGCAAGAGTGGGCAGGCCGAGCGCTCGCCGGAGGAGCACGTCATCGGGCCCGGGACGTCCAGCGCTGCATTGTTGACGATACCAGGGCAATGCTGCCCCCGGCCATCAACGGGGCTGGCCAGGACCTAGCTGCAGCGACGGTATTGCTTCGAACGATGCTGGAGCCATCCACCACCGAAGGGCGACATATCCAGGGCAAACTCAAGAACCTCCTGGAAAACGCCGCAGCCCAACGAGCTGAGAGCTCCGCCTCCCGAAGGCGAGGGTGCCCCTCGGTGCATCACATAGCATCCTCCCGACACACGCGCGAGGCCTCGGTCCACACCGAGCCTACAAGAGATGAGACACCTACAGCCAGGGATCACCTCGGCGATGATCAGCGCCACCGCGACCGTCGAGCCTGCCTCGAGGAAAAGGTGCACCGAGGCTACCACCCCAGGCGCGGGGGACGCTACGACAGTGAGGAAGATCGGAGCCCCTCACCCGAACCACCAGGGCCGCGGGTCTTTAGCCGAGCCATACGACGAGCGCCGTTCCCGGCCCGGTTCCGGGCCCCGACTACCATCACCAAGTACTCGGGGGAGACAAGGCCAGAGTTGTGGCTCGCGGATTATCGGCTGGCGTGCCAGTTGGGAGGGACGGACGATGACAACCTCATCATCCGCAACCTCCCCTTTTCCTCTCTGACGCTGCCCGGGCCTGGCTGGAGCATCTGCCCCCTGCGCAGATCTGCGGTTGGGAAGACCGTGCTACGCCAAGTTCATGGCCATCCCCAACTACACTTACCTCAAGCTCAAGATGCCTGGCCCCAAGGGATTCATCACCGTCGGACCCACGTACCGCCACGCTTACGAGTGCGACATGGAATGTGTGGAGTACGCCGAAGCCCTCGCCGAGTCTAAAGCCCTCATCACCGACCTGGATTGCCTCTCCCAAGAGGCGCCCAACGCGAAGCGGCACGCCGGCAACTTCGAGCCAGCCGAGGCAGTCAAGTCTGTCTCTCTCGACCCCAGCAACGACGCCGACAAGAAAGTCAGGATCGGCTCCGAGCTCGACCCCAAATAGGAAGCAATGCTCGTCGACTTTCTTCACGCAAATGCCGAAGTTTTTGCGTGGAGTCCCTCGGACATGCCGGGCATACCGAGGGATGTCGCCGAGCACTCACTGGACATCCGAGCCGGAGCCTGGCCCGTGAAACAGCACCTGCGTCGTTTTGATGAAGAAAAGCACAGAGCCATAGGCGAGGAGGTCCACAAGCTAATGGATGCAGGGTTCATCAAAGAGGTATTCCATCCAGAATGGTTAGCTAACCCTGTACTCGTAAGGAAAAAAGGTGGGAGGTGGAGGATGTGTGTGGACTACAGTGGGCTAAATAAAGCATGCCCCAAGGTTCCCTACCCTCTGCCTCGCATCGATCAAATTGTGGACTCCACCGCTGGGTGCGAAACCCTGTCTTTCCTCGATGCCTACTTAGGCTATCACCAAATCAAGATGAAAGAATCTGACCAACTCGCGACTTCTTTTATCACACCTTTTGGCATGTATTGTTATACTACTATGACATTTGGTTTGAGGAATGCAGGTGCAACATACCAAATGTGCATGAACCACGTGTTCGGAGAGCACATCGGTAGAACGGTCGAGGCTTACGTCGATGACATCGTGGTCAAAACAAGAAAAGCCTCTGACCTCCTCTCTGACCTTGAGGTAACATTCTAAAAGCGAAGAGCGCAAAACTCAATCCTGAGAAGTGTGTCTTGGGAGTCCCCTGAGGCATGCTCCTAGGGTTCATCGTCTCCGAACGAGGCATCGAAGCCAACCTGGAGAAAATCGCGGCCATCACCAACATGGGGCCAATCAAAGATTTGAAAGGAGTACAAAGGGTTATGGAATGCCTTGCGGCTCTGAGCCGCTTCATCTCGCACCTCGGCGAGAAAGGATTGCCCTTGTACCGCCTCATAAGGAAGGCCGAGTGCTTCACTTGGACTCCCGAGGTCGAGGAAGCCCTCGGAAACTTAAAGGCGCTTCTTACCAATGCGCCCATCTTGGTGCCCCCCGCTGCGGGAGAAGCTCTCTTGATTTACGTAGCCACAACCACTCAGGTGGTCAGCGTCGTGGTCGTAGTCGAGAGACAAGAAGAAGGACATGCACTGCTCGTCCAAAGGCCAGTCTACTTCATCAGCGAAGTGCTATCCGAGACCAAAATCCTCTACCCACAAATCCAGAAGCTGTTGTACGCAGTGATTCTGACACGGCGAAAGCTACGACACTACTTCGAGTCTCATCCGGTTACTATGGTGTCGTCTTTCCCCCTGGAGAGATCATCCAGTGCCGAGAGGCCTCAGGTAGGATAGCAAAATGGGTAGTGGAAATCATGGGCGAAACACTTTCATTTGCCCCTCGGAAGGCCATAAAATTCCCAAATCTTGGTCGACTTCCTGGCTGAATGGACTAACACCCAGTTGCCAACGGCCCCGATCCAGGCCGAACTTTGGACCATGTACTTCGACGGGTCATTGATGAAAACCGGAGCAGGCGTGGGCTTGCTCTTCATCTCACCCCTTGGAGAACATGTGCGTTACGTACTGCGCCTCCATTTTTCGGCGTCAAACAACGTGGCCGAGTACGAGGCCTTGGTTAATGGACTGCGCATCGCCATTGAGCTAGGGGTTCGGCGCCTCGACGCTCGTGATGACTCGCAGCTCGTTATTGACCAAGTCATGAAGAACTCTCACTGTCGTGACCAAAAAATGGAGGCCTAATGTGACGAAGTTCGTTGCTTGGAAGATAAGTTCTACGGGCTAGAACTCAACCATGTTGCTCGACGGTACAACGAGACCGCGGATGAGCTGGCGAAAATAGCCTCGGGGCGAACAACGGTTCCCCCGAATGTCTTCTCCAGGGATATATATCAGCCATCCGTCCAAATCAACGACGTGCCCAAACCCGAGGAGACCTCGGCCCAGCCCGAGGTACCCTCGACCGCCGAGGGTGAGGCCTGCGTGTCGAGGTGGAGCGGAATGGGGTCACACCAGTCCCAAACTGGCAGACCCCGTACCTGGAATATCTCCTCCGGGGAGAGCTGCCCCTCGACAAGGCCGAAGCTCGGCGACTAGCTCGGCGCGCCAAGTCGTTCATTTTGCTAGGTAATGAAAAGGAGTTGTACCACCGCAGCCCCTCAGGCATTCTCCAACGATGCATATCCGTCGCCCAAGGACAGGAGCTGTTGCAAGAAATACACTTGGGGGCTTGCAGTCACCACGCGGCGCCTCGGGCCCTCGTGGGAAACACTTTCCGACAAGGTTTCTACTGGCCGACCGCAGTGGTCGACGCCACTAGGATTGTACGCTCCTGCCGAGGGTGTCAATTCTACGCGAGACAAACACACCTGCCTGCTCAGGCTCTGCAAACAATACCTATCACTTGGCCTTTCGCTGTGTGGGGTCTAGACCTCGTCGGTCCCTTGCAGAAGGCACCCGGGGGCTTCACGCACCTGCTGGTCGCCATCGACAAATTCTCCAAGTGGATCGAAGTCCGACCCTTAACCAGCATCAGGTCCGAGTAGGCGGTGGCGTTCTTTACGAATATCATCCACCGCTTTGGGGTCCCAAACTCTATCATCACCGACAACGGCACGCAGTTCACCGGGAAAAAGTTCCTAGACTTCTGCAAAGACTACCACATCCGTGTGGACTGGGCCGCCGTAGCTCACCCAATGACAAATGGGCAAGTGGAGCGCGCCAATGGCATGATTTTGCAGGGGCTAAAACCAAGGATCTACAACGACCTGAACAAGTTTGGCAAGCGGTGGATAAAAGAGCTACCCTCGGTGGTTTGGAGTCTGAGGACGACGCCGAGCTGGGCCACGGGTTTCTCGCCGTTTTTCCTAGTCTATGGGGCCGAGGCCATCTTACCCACAGACTTGGAATACGGTTCCCCGAGGGCAAAGGCTTACGATGACCAAAGCAACCAGGCCAGCCGAGAAGATTCATTAGACCAGCTGGAGGAGGCTCGGGACGTGGCCTTGCTACACTCAGCGCGGTATCAGTAGTCCCTGCGACGCTACCACGCCCAAAGGATTCGGCCTCGAGGTTTCCAGGTGGGAGATCTGGTGCTTCGGCTACGACAAGACGCCCGAGGGCACCACAAGCTTACCCCTCCCTGGAAAGGGCCATACATCATCGCCAAAATTTTGAAGCCCGGGACATACAAGCTGGCCAACGATCAAGGCGAGGTCTACAGCAATGCTCGGAACATCGAACAGCTACGTCGCTTTTACCCTTAAAATGTTTCAAGTCGTTTATGTACCTCGGTCCCTTTACATGTACAAATAAAAAGTCTAGCTGTCAAGGGAGGATCGGCCTTGCCTCAGCAAAAACCGACCCTCCCTCGAGGGCTAGAAGGGGGGAACCCCCCTCTGCGTCAAAATTTTCCTCGGAAAAGTTTTCTACCAAAACGTCTTTCATGCCTTTCGACTATGTCGATAGCGGAATCCCAAAAACGAGCGAGTGAGACCTTGAATGGCAAGGCCGACCGAGCCGAGGGACTCCTACGCCTCCGGGATACGGATACCTCACTCGTCACCTTCCATGAAAGGCGGCTCACGCTCGGATAAGTGATTCTGCTACCGAACAAGTCCTAACGCTCGGGTAGAAAGCGACTTTCATACCATTTCGACTATGTCGATAACAGAATCCTTAAAACGAGCGAGAGAGGCCTTGAACGGCAAGGCCGACCGAGCCGAGGGACTCCCACGCCTCCGGGATACGGATACCTCATTCGTCACCTTCCACGAAGGGTAGCTCATGCTCGGATAAGTGACTCTGCTACCGAACAAGTCCTAATGCTCGAAGCAAGAGGAAATAAAACGCAGCTTTATAATCCGACATTGAAAATGTTTAGGCCTCAGCGGCCACAAGAAACATATGCATACTTAAAACAAACTGTTCCTGCAGGCTCAGACATCGGCAGGGGGAGGAGCAGCACCCTCGGCGTCGTTTCCACCCTCGGCAGAATCTGGCCCGGCCTCAGACGACGACACGGGCGGAAGGACCTCCACCTCGAAGGAGGAAGCCAGCACCGCGCTTGGGCCCTCGACAACCGCGTCAAGCCTCTGGACCTTGGCTAAGGCAGCCTCCTCTTCGTTGGGTAAGTAGTACCCCTCGTTGACCCGCTCTAGATCCACGTCGTAGTGGGAGGCGAGCACGGCGAAGGCCCGCCTAACGCCGTGGTGCAGCGCCCCGTGGAGTCTGCTACGCACATGGCCGCCCAAGGCCCGCAGGTGACTCTGGGGGGAGCTACCCGAGGGGACATCGTCGAGGCCAAAGGCCCGACAAAAGGCCGAGATAGCCTCGGATATGGCCACACGGTCGGCCTCCTTCTGCTCAGCCGCCAGGGCAAGCGCCTTGCAGTTCTTAACGGACTCGTTAAGAGCCGTCTCGAACCCTGCAGACAGCCGGACAATGTTCTTCAAATACGAGGAGAAGGACGAAGCTAAACGAAAGTCGCAAAGCAGGCGAAACGTACCTTCGGCCCGGGCACGCTGCTGTGAGGCCACGACCTAGGCGGACTGGGCAGACTCGACCACCACGGCTAGGCCCTCCGTAAGGGTCCCGACCCGAGCGGACGCCTGTGAATCATCTAGGCCCCTTTGGTAATGTTTTGGTAATTAATGACAACTACTTGTGGACTAACGATTCTTGGAGAAATAAGAATGCAGGGTTGGACCACATAGAAATAAGATTGTTGAAGAGTCATACGCATTGGTTGTGGATCAGATGAAGGCAAAGGTATAATATAGGTTTTACTTTTGCCGGTCTTGAGGAGTTTAGAGAAGATACCTGACCGGATTAGTAGGCTAGATAGCCGTACTATTAAGAGGGGTCACTGACTTAGATCTGTGTAAGACTTAGTGCCTCATAGAGCATCAAGTAGTTGCATTTGCATGAGGACTAACAGCGCTTCTCATTTCGTAAGTTAAAAAGTTCATTCAAAAGCTTGTTTGAAACTTGAGTAGTCTTGGTCGCGCGGACTGTCCGGCCCTTGGGGGCGGACCGTCCGCGATCCTCCAGAAGGGTCCGAGGATTGACCATTTGTATTGACTCTATGCTCTTTTGCACTGCGGACCGTCCGGGCCTTAGGGCCGGACCGTCCGCAGTCCTGACCAGAGGAAGGTGGCTTCGGGTCAGTCCCTGAATTATAGCCGGACGGTCCGCCTGTGAGGCGCGGACGGTCCGCATGTGTCTAACTCGTTTTTGGATAGGGACTGTGTGTTTTTATAGATTTGTACTACGGACGGTCCGGGGGACCAGTCCGGACAGTACTGTCTCAGGTCGCGGACGGTCCGGGATTTATAGCCAGACGGTCCGCGTGTGTTAACTCCGTTTGATCCGAGGCTCGGGTGTTTGAAATTGCCAGGTCGCGGACGGTCCGGCCTTGATGGGCGGACTGTCCGGACCCACCTTTTGAGTCGACTCTGACATGTTCCAACGGTCATTATAGCCGTTATGGTGTACGGCGGACCGTCCGGCCCTAGGGCGCGGACGGTCCGCGCGTGCGCAGAACTGCCCTCTTTTGTGCATAACGGTTGGTTTTAGATGGGGGACTATAAATAGAAGGGTAGCTCGTGTGTGAGACCTCCCTTGGCCATTCCTTGCACACATTGAGCTCATTTGTGATCCTCCAACTCACTCTCTCACACTCTTTGCTTGAGGTTGCATTCTAGTGAGAGATTGAGAGTTCCTAGTGCATTTGCATCATTTGGTGATTCTTGAGGCACTAGGTGGTACACCGAGCAAGCGTCGTTGGCTTGTTACTCTTGGAGGTTGCCGCCTCCTAGACGGCTCGGGTGATTGTCTCCGTCGAGCTCTCCAAGAAGATTGTGGAGAAGCCGCGGTGTTGATTGTGAGGGGTTCGCGCCTACCTCGCCGGAGCAGCAAAGGTGACATTAGTGGAATCGAGGTATTGAGTGATTTCTTGTCCACTTGGCTCAAAGATCAAGTCGTGTCTTGATAGAGGAGCAAGTGAGAGCTTGAAGTCCACCTCAACGTGGATTAGGGGTGATCGGCAAATCACCGATACCACGGGATAAATTTCGGTGTCTATTCCTTCTAGCATTACTTATTGCCTTGCAATTGATTAGTGTTTTGCTTATTGTTCTTCAAGTATTCAATCTCCGTAGTTGTCTTTCATACATTGTTTACTTATTGACACTAGTAAATTTATTCCCCTTATTGTATTGATTAAATTTACTTAGTATTGTTGTTTTTAGTCAAAACCGTCTATTCACCCCCCCTCTAGCCGGTGTCCTAGATCCTACAAGTGGTATCGGAGCCGAGGACTCCATTGTTTGTGGATCTAATCATCCCGGAGTGGGACAAAATGGCTAGTAACAACAATGTGCACATTGGGAAGCCACCGCACTTTGATGGAAACAATTATGATTATTGGAAAATAAGAATGTCAATGCATCTTAGAGCAATGGGTGGAAAAATTTGGCCAATTGTCAGAGATGAATTTGTTGTATTGAAGGAAGATGAACCATCCGTTAGTGATAATGAGAATATCCTCACAAATGATCAAGCCATGAATGTCTTTTATGATGCTCTTGATATAAATGAGTTCAACCGTATCAAGAATCTCACAACCGCTCATGAGATTTGGGTAAAACTAATGGAAATTCATGAAGGAACTACAATTGTGAAGAGTGCCAAACTATATGTGTGCAAAGGGAAGTTTGAGCAATTTATTATGAAAGAAGATGAGAGTGTATCCGATATGTTCAATCGATTGAATGAGATTGTAAATGAACTCAAAGGACTTGGTTTTAATGTTCCGGATGTGGATTTCACACACAAGTTCCTTAGATCACTTCCGGAGAAATATGAGACTATTGTGACAATGCTAGTAAGGAGTGATCTATCTACAACCTCTCCAACCGAAGTATTGGGAGAAATTCTCACTCAAGATATATTTAAGAAGTCACAAGCCGATGCTTTAAGTTTGGCAAAGAAGGTGAAAAATGAATCTATTGCTCTCAAAGCCAAGGCCTCAAAGGCAATTGAAAAGGAAGATAGCAATGATGAAGAAAATGAAAGTGAGAGTGATGGTGACATGGCTTTATTTGTAAGGAAATTCAATAAATTCATGAAGATGAAAAGAGGTCAACCTCGAAGAGGTCAAACATCTAGAAGAAATGCTTTCAATGATAGAAAATGTTTTGAGTGTGGGGAACCCGGTCACATTGCCATGAATTGTCCAAGCAAGAAGAAGAAGGGCAAAGATGAAAGTGACAAGAAGAAAAAGAAATACTATAACAAGAAGAAAGATGGCAAAGCCTACTTAGTTGAATGGGACTCGGATGATAGCTCGGATGATGATGATGATGACACCTCATCCAAGCTTAATGCCGGAATTGCCATCAAGGAAGCTCCCTCACTCTTCTCATCCCCCCATTGCCTCATGGCAAAGGGAGATGCTAAGGTAAAAATCATCACCGATTTAAATGATATAAATGATGATGATGATATCGATGATGTTGATGATGATGGCTATTCATATGATGATCTTGTTAGAATGTTAGGTGAGGCCGATGACTACATGCACAAAGAGAAAGAAAAATTTAAGGCCTTGAAGGAATTGTATAAAAACCTCCAAGTGTCTTTTGAGGAGCTCAAGATCTCTCACAATGATCTCAAAGAAAATTGTGAGAAGCTTGCGGATGCTCAAAAATCATCTATTGTGCATGAAGTTGAGGTGGTCACTAAGGATGTTGGAGTCACTTGTGACTTACTTGATAGTCTTACAAGTGAACCACTACCTACTAACTCTATTTGTGATAAATGCAAAATTTCTCTCAATGATAATATTGCTCTTGATGAATCAAAAATTATTGTTGAGAATGAAGTGTTAGTGGATAGAATAAATACTCTAACTCATGACCTAGAAAAGGCATATGGTGGTAAGAAGAAGTTGGATTTCATATTGGGAAGTCAACGATGTTCTCTTAACCGTGAAGGTCTTGGATATGTTCCCAAGAAAGGAAAGAATGCTTTTGTAAAGCAAAAGACATTGTTTGTGAAAGAATGTGACAAAGTGTGTCACAAGTGTCACAAAAAGGGACATGTTAAGAAAAATTGTCCCAAGTTCAAACATGTATCCTCCACTTGTTTTGAGCATTGTTATGTTCTTTCTCATAATGCAAAAGGTGTTCATGCTAAATTTGTTGGTACTTCAATTGTTGGAAACAAAAAGAAAGCTATTTGGGTGCCAAAGACCTTGGTCACTAACATCCAAGGACCCAAGCAAGTTTGGGTACCTAAAAGAGATTGATTTCCTTTTGTAGGTAAACTACAAGGCGGGAGGGAATCATTGGGTGTTGGATAGTGGATGTACTCAACACATGACCGGGGATATGAAGATGTTTACCCAAATGAGTGAGGAAGATTGCTCAAATTATGATAGTATCACATTTGGAGATAATCGTAAAGGAAAGGTTAAAGGTTTGGGTAAAATTGCTATTTCAAATGATCATTCTATATCAAATGTGCTATTGGTTGAGTCTTTGAATTTTAATTTACTTTCCGTAGCTCAATTATGTGATTTAGGATTTTGTTGCAATTTCACAGTTGAAGATGTTATTATCTCTAGTGTTGACGGTAGCAATCTTAAATTTAAAGGTTTTAGACATGAAAATCTTTATCTTGTTGATTTCTCATCTAATGAGGCAAAGCTCACAACTTGCTTATTTTCAAAAGCTTCACTAGGTTGGTTATGGCATAGAAGACTTGGTCATGTTGGGATGAAGCAACTCAATCGGTTAACCAAGCATGACTTAGTTCGAGGCTTGAAAGATGTGAAGTTTGAAAAGAACAAATTGTGTAGCTCTTGTCAAGCCGGTAAGCAAGTGGCAAATACTCATCCAAATAAAAGTCAAATGTCCACTCATCGACCTTTGGAATTACTTCACATGGATTTATTTGGGCCCACATCTTTTGTAAGTATTGGTGGTAGTTCTTATTGTCTTGTGATTGTGGATGACTATTCAAGATTTACTTGGGTTTATTTTCTACGAGACAAATCCAATGTGTTTGAAACATTCAAGTCATTTGCTATATTGGCTCAAAATCAATTTGATTTCGACATCAAAAAGGTTAGAAGTGATAATGGGTCGGAATTCAAAAATGCAAGGATTGATCAATATTGTGATGACAAGGGTATCAAACATGAATTCTCTTCCAAATATACCCCGGAACAAAACGGTATTGTTGAAAGAAAGAATAGAACTCTTATTGATATGGCAAGGTCTATGTTAGCGGAATATAATATATCGGATTCTTATTGGGCCGAGGCAATAAATACCGCTTGTCATTCATCAAATAGACTATATTGTCACAAACTCTTGAAGAAAACTCCATATGAATTGCTCATTGGTAGAAAGCCAAATATCTCATATTTTAGGGTATTTGGTTGCAAATGTTATATTTTGAGAAAGGGAAGCCGGCTTTCTAAATTTGAGAAGAAATGTGATGAGGGTTTTCTTCTTGGATATTCATCAAATAGTAAGGCTTATAGAGTCTTCAACAAATCTCATGGTATCATTGAGGAAGCATATGATGTTGAATTTGATGAAACAAATGGGTCTCAAGATGAGAGTGATAATCTCGATGATGTTGGGGGGACTCAATTGATAAATGCAATGAAAACAATGGCCATTGGTGAAATAAAACCTAAGGAAGATGATGATGAAGATAGTGTAGTTGTTATTCCTTCATCTTCAACTATAAATGAGGAAGATCACCAAAGCCAACAACTCAATGAAACCATGGATACTCATGATCAAGGTACTTCAAGACCTACGGTTCCTCCCAATGCTTCAACAAGCAACTATCAAACGATATCAAGAATTCATCATTCCATTGTGAAGGATCACCCGGTTGATCAAATTGTGGGTGATATTAGTAAGGGTGTTCAAACTCGCTCTCGCATAGCTTCATTTTGTGAACATTTCTCTTTTGTATCTTGTATGGAACCTAACCGTGTAGATGAAGCTCTACTTGATGTTGATTGGGTGAATGCAATGCATGAAGAATTAAATAACTTCGCTCGAAATGAAGTTTGGGAGCTTGTTGAGAGACCAAAGAACCACAATGTTATTGGTACAAAATGGGTGTTTCGCAACAAGCACAATGAAGATGGTGTGGTAGTAAGAAACAAGGCAAGATTAGTTGCACAAGGATATACTCAAATTGAAGGATTGGATTTTGGGGAGACATTTGCTCCCGTAGCAAGATTAGAAGCAATCCGGATTCTACTTGCTTATGCTTGTGCACACAATATCAAGCTCTACCAAATGGATGTAAAGAGTGCCTTTCTAAATGGTAAGATTAGTGAACTAGTGTATGTTGAACAACCTCCCGGTTTTGAGGACCCCAAAAGACCTAACCATGTGTTCAAGCTTTCTAAAGCTCTCTATGGGCTTAAGCAAGCTCCACGCGCTTGGTATGAAAGGCTTAGGGATTTCTTGCTTTCCAAAGACTTCAAAATTGGGAAGGTTGACACTACTCTATTCACTAAAAGAATTGGCAAAGATTTATTTGTTTGTCAAATCTACGTTGATGATATTATTTTTGGATCTACTAATGAATTATTTTGTGAGGAGTTCGGAAAAATGATGTCAAAGGAATTTGAAATGTCTATGATAGGAGAATTGAGCTTCTTTCTTGGCCTTCAAATCAAACAATTGAAAGATGGAATTTTTATAAGTCAATCAAAATATTTGAGGGACATGCTCAAGAAGTTTGGTTTAGAAAATGCTAAGCCTATCAAGACTCCAATGGCAACAAATGGTCATCTAGACTTAGATGAAGGAGGTACAATAGTTGATCAAAAACTTTATCGTTCAATAATTGGTAGTTTGCTTTATATTACCGCATCTAGGCCCGATGTTATGTTTAGTGTATGCATGTGTGCTCGATTTCCAGCTTCTCCTAGAGAGATTCACTTGAAGGCCGCTAAAAGAATTCTAAGATATTTGAAGTATACTCCCAATATTGGTCTATGGTATCCCAAAGGTGCTCAATTTGAATTAATTGGATATTCGGATTCGGACTATGCGGGGTGCAAAGTTGATAGAAAAAGCACCTCCGGTTGTTGTCAATTTCTTGGTAGATCTCTTGTTTCATGGTCTTCTAAGAAACAAAATTCGGTTGCTCTATCTACCGCCGAGGCGGAATATATATCGGCCGGAAATTGTTGTGCTCAATTATTATGGATGAAACAAACCTTATTGGACTATGGAATTATTTTCAAGAATGTGCCTCTCATGTGTGATAATGAGAGTGCGGTGAAATTGGCTACCAATCCGGTCCAACACTCAAGAACCAAGCATATTGATATACGGCATCACTTCTTAAGAGATCATGTTGGCAAGGGAGATATCTCTATTTATTCCATTGGCACCGATGATCAATTAGCAGACATTTTTACAAAACCTTTGGATGAAACAAGATTTTGTTCTCTAAGAAGTGAAATGAATGTGATCGATATCTCTAATGTGACTTGAAGTTGATCACACATGTGTCGCCTTGCATCTTGGGTCTAAGTATGCTTTTTATGCTATTTATTTGGTATTATTTGTGCATTTTTCATTTCTAATTGCTCTAGATAGTTTAATTCAAAAATCTTGCATTTCTCAAATACATCATAAGTATATGCATGCATACCAACTTTTGGATTGGTCAAAATGTCCATATATGAGCACCAATTCGGATTCGGAATTCAAAATCAGAAAGTGGACAGAAATTGGAAAAATGAGTATCAGGCCGCGGACCGTCCGCCCATGGACCGCGGACCGTCCGCAGCATCAGGAAATGGACAGTCCGAGCAGCCTCGCAGACCGTCTGAGATCATCAGGGCGCGGACCGTCCGCCGCCCCCGCGCGGACCGTCCGCGACAGGGCAGAAAAAGGAACAGAGCCCGCAGACTTGCCAGTTGTGCCCATTCGGTTGTTCTCTTTTGCTCTCCTCTCGCATATACTCTCTTGTGTCGAGTGTGCGCGGACCGTGAAGTGAAGTTGCGTACGGACAGTCCGACAGCTTGCAGCACCATTCCCTCAACATGTCTTCATCACGGTATCTTCAAATCTTGTGGATTTAATCAAATTTCATCAACTTTGAGATTATTTGGGTTTCTTCTCTGATCTGAAATTGAGCAGTGGGTTTCAAAATCTGATTGGTGGGATTGTTAGTTCTTCTCAATATCAATGCTATGCAAAATTTTCAACTTATTTGGCTGGGTATTATCTGCAAAAACATCAAATTGAACACTTGTGGCGGCTAGGGTTCTTGGAGTCGCCCCTGGTCGGTCGCGGACCGTCCGCCTGGTGGACGCGGACCGTCCGGGCCTCTGGCGCGGACCGTCCGGCCCCCTAGCGCGGACCGTCCGGACCCTGGCAGAGTATTACCATTCCATTCCTTTTTATAAGTGGCGATTGGTATCAATTATTTATCTCTGGATGTCTGTCACCTTGTTGCAGTGGTTTTGGTGGTCTTCGCAAGAAACTTGCAGGACGCTTTAAATCAAAGCGCCCTCGTGGCACTGATGATGATTATACACCGACCACTGATTCAGAGGCCCAATCCTCAGCTGGGGGCACTGAATCCATGGATGCTGAAGATTTTCTTCATGTTCATCCAGATTATCCCATTGATATCCAAGGATGGACTTATCCCAAGCGGCGATTTTCTATGGCTGAGTACTGCTCTAGACGGACTGTGAACCAATATGCTCTGCCATCAGATACCAATATTCAGTTTTTCCACACTCAGTTGCAGTTTGATGTCTTTTGGGGCACCCTGGTGGATACCAACTTTCATAAGCATCAGGTGATTGATTGGTCCTTCTTGCTCAGTCAATCCGTCATGGAGGGTCTTATCCCCAAATTTGAAACATGTGGGTTATATCAGTTTATGGGGCAGCGCACCGATTTCAATGAAATGGCAGTTAAGCAATTCTTGGCTACCTCAGAGATTGATATTGCAGAAGAATCTATCACCTGGATGACTGGCTTCAAGCGGTATTCTGCTTCTTTTGCTGATTTTGCCGCTGCCAACAGTCTGGACTATGGCACTATTTCTGCTGGGGTGGATCTATATACTGAAGATAACTTTGAGGATTTTGTGCAGTTTTATGAGCCAGCCAGGCTCGGTATACCCAGGAGATTTGGAGAAACAGCAGGACTCAGACATCATCCTGCTGTCATCAACAAGATTGCCAGAGTCACCATTCTTCCCAAGAGTGGTGATAAGAGTAAAATTCGAGATAAGTTCTGGAACATAATTCAGCACATTATGAATGGAGAAGTCATGAACATCGTTCTTTTCATGATGAGGCAGCTTAATGATTTAAAGATGGACAAGAATCAAAACTTGGCATATGCTCCATACATTATGGCTCTTATCAAATCCAAGACAAGATTTGAGGGCCCATGTGAGATTGTTCACACTCCATTCAGGCCTTTTAAGAATGAGATAGGGTTTCTCACCAGGCCACTCACTCCATTCCCCGATGATGAGGAAGACCCTGGCTATGAGGGTGGAGCAGCGCCTAATGTTGAGGAACAGCAGATGCCTCCTCCTCCACCTCCTCCTCAGCCTCAGCACTATTGGGAGCCTGCTCCAGGATATTTTGATCCATATTTTCAAAACATGCAGCAAGGGCTGGAGACTCATATTGATACTCGATTTGAGGGGTTGATGTCACATGTGGATCACCGCCTCGATGACATGCAGTCTCGCTTTGACAGCAACTGGGATGCGCTCAACTCTGAATTTTCTGACTTTCGTGATCAAATTCACACTAATGTCACTGATCCCATCATGTCAAGGCTGAATAATATGCAACAAAGCTTTCAAGATAACATGGGTGCTCTCTCCAGTCAGTTTGATAATCTTTCTACAACTGACAACATGCATGATATCAGTCAGAGGCAGCAGCAGCTCCAGCAGGACTTTGGCCAGTTCTCCTCCCTGTTTGACACCTTCAGCACTCATTATTACAACATGCATCCTCCGCCGAGTGATCAGTAGGGCCTCTCCTTTGTGGCAATTGATGCCAAAGGGGGAGAGAAGTGATGAGAAGTTGTCAGGCGTCTCCTTCAGGGGGAGTTGGTGCTTCTATGTGGACCCTAAGACCATGCATATGCATATGCATTTTATCTTTTTCGTGCCGTTTTAGTTTATGTCTTATGCATTTGGAACTTGGTTTGATCTATTAACTCTATGTCGTATGTCTGTGGATTATTATCTGTAATATTCTGTGGGATGAACTATGTTTTAGTTCAAATTACTCTGTGTGTGGTTAATCGAGATGTGATTATAATTGCTGCGCTCACTCTACGAATCATCGCTTGTATGTCTCGATAACCATGTTTGTAGGAAAGTCTCCATCAAGCTCCAATATATTATGTGTGTTATATCTTCAACTTCAAATAATCCTGCACACACTTAGGGGGAGCCTTTCTTGCATACTGAGTTTCTATTGGGATTTATCTATCTTTTGGACAGAACTTCAATTCGAGATAAGTCCTATGAAACTCATCTCCAAAATCTATTTTATACCTTTGGTATGAGAGAGATTTGGAGAAACTAAACTTCTCTTTAATATACTATGTGGTGTTGTCATCAATTACCAAAAAGGGGGAGATTGTGAATCATCTAGGCCCCTTTGGTAATGTTTTGGTAATTAATGACAACTACTTGTGGACTAACGATTCTTGGAGAAATAAGAATGCAGGGTTGGACCACATAGAAATAAGATTGTTGAAGAGTCATACGCATTGGTTGTGGATCAGATGAAGGCAAAGGTATAATATAGGTTTTACTTTTGCCGGTCTTGAGGAGTTTAGAGAAGATACCTGACCGGATTAGTAGGCTAGATAGCCGTACTATTAAGAGGGGTCAATGACTTAGATCTGTGTAAGACTTAGTGCCTCATAGAGCATCAAGTAGTTGCATTTGCATGAGGACTAACAGCGCTTCTCATTTCGTAAGTTAAAAAGTTCATTCAAAAGCTTGTTTGAAACTTGAGTAGTCTTGGTCGCGCGGACTGTCCGGCCCTTGGGGGCGGACCGTCCGCGATCCTCCAGAAGGGTCCGAGGATTGACCATTTGTATTGACTCTATGCTCTTTTGCACTGCGGACCGTCCGGGCCTTAGGGCCGGACCGTCCGCAGTCCTGACCAGAGGAAGGTGGCTTCGGGTCAGTCCCTGAATTATAGCCGGACGGTCCGCCTGTGAGGCGCGGACGGTCCGCATGTGTCTAACTCGTTTTTGGACAGGGACTGTGTGTTTTTATAGATTTGTACTACGGACGGTCCGGGGGACCAGTCCGGACAGTACTGTCTCAGGTCGCGGACGGTCCGGGATTTATAGCCGGACGGTCCGCGTGTGTTAACTCCGTTTGATCCGAGGCTCGGGTGTTTGAAATTGCCAGGTCGCGGACGGTCCGGCCTTCATGGGCGGACTGTCCGGACCCACCTTTTGAGTCGACTCTGACATGTTCCAACGGTCATTATAGCCGTTATGGTGTACGGCGGACCGTCCGGCCCTAGGGCGCGGACGGTCCGCGCGTGCGCAGAACTGCCCTCTTTTGTGCATAACGGTTGGTTTTAGATGGGGGACTATAAATAGAAGGGTAGCTCGTGTGTGAGACCTCCCTTGGCCATTCCTTGCACACATTGAGCTCATTTGTGATCCTCCAACTCACTCTCTCACACTCTTTGCTTGAGGTTGCATTCTAGTGAGAGATTGAGAGTTCCTAGTGCATTTGCATCATTTGGTGATTCTTGAGGCACTAGGTGGTACACCGAGCAAGCGTCGTTGGCTTGTTACTCTTGGAGGTTGCCGCCTCCTAGACGGCTCGGGTGATTGTCTCCGTCGAGCTCTCCAAGAAGATTGTGGAGAAGCCGCAGTGTTGATTGTGAGGGGTTCGCGCCTACCTCGCCGGAGCGGCAAAGGTGACATTAGTGGAATCGAGGTATTGAGTGATTTCTTGTCCACTTGGCTCAAAGATCAAGTCGTGTCTTGATAGAGGAGCAAGTGAGAGCTTGAAGTCCACCTCAACGTGGATTAGGGGTGATCGGCAAATCACCGATACCACGGGATAAATTTCGGTGTCTATTCCTTCTAGCATTACTTATTGCCTTGCAATTGATTAGTGTTTTGCTTATTGTTCTTCAAGTATTCAATCTCCGTAGTTGTCTTTCATACATTGTTTACTTATTGACACTAGTAAATTTATTCCCCTTATTGTATTGATTAAATTTACTTAGTATTGTTGTTTTTAGTCAAAACCGTCTATTCACCCCCCCTCTAGCCGGTGTCCTAGATCCTACAACGCCTCGGCTAGCCGCTCCGTCGCCTCAGCCAGCTGACCCCTAAGGGCCTCAGCCCGGCTCACGACCTCGGCGGCTTGGTTCCGGAACTGGTCCCGCTCGCTAGTGACCTGGTCGAGCTCCTGCTGCTGCCACTGCATCTCCCCGGCCTGGGAGGCCACTTGCTCCCGTGCCGACGAAGCCTCCGATCGTGCCGACGCCACCTCGGTCCGCACCGCCGCTGCCTCCGACTTCAGCTCATCACTAAGCAGCCGAAGGTCCGCCACCTCGGCGCTCCGTTGGGTGAGGTGCTCGTTCGCTTCAGAAAGCGCAGTCCACTGGGACCGCAGCAAATCCCAAACGTCGCTCTTGCGACGGATGAACAGTGACTTGGTGGTGCTCATGTCCGCGAGCTGCTGAGGGAGAAAACGGGATGTCACGAAGAATGCCCTGATCGCGCGAGGCGTACGCCTAAATCCTTACCTGGAAGACCCTGGGAACATCCCTAGAAAGGATTTCCATGGTCGTCCGGAGCGATCTCATCGCCGCCTCGGTATATTCACGTAAATTACCCTGGAGCTGCTCCTCCAACTCATCGTTAAGGGAAAGGAGGGGCTCCGAGGTGTCGCAGCTCCAGAACAGGAGCGGCTGCCCACACCACTCGTTGGGATTGAGCTGCGTGGGGATAAGGCCGCTGCTCCCCAAGACGGGCCACGGTTTTGCACGCCCCGCGACTGAGGCATCGGGTCCCCCTGCAGACGATGCATCGGGCGCCGCCGCCGCCAACGTATCGGGCCTCTCCTCGGCCAAAGTGACAAGCCTCCGCTCACCGACCTCGGCAACAACAGCTGCCCCATGGTCGAAAACGGGGAGGCCAGGGAGGACCACGGGCAGCGGTGCCTTAGCCATCCCGACATCGGTGGCAACGGGCGGCTCCGCGGGCGAATCAGCGATGACCCCGACAGGAGTCGATGCCGGCGCCGGCAACAAGTCAGCCGGGCTCGAGGCCGCGGCCACATCAACGGCCTCCCCCGGCATGATGGCCGCTCCAACAAGGGGGTCAGCCTGGGAGGCTTGCCCCATGGCAGCTCGTGCCGCCTGGGCCCCCCGCCGGAGGGTGCCTTATGCGGAGGCCAACCAACCGGCATGGCGCGACGCAGCACCGGCTGCAGAGGCCGTCCCCGTCTTAAGGGCCTTCGTGGGGGCCAGACCAGCCGAGCCCTGCCTCCGCTTACTGAAAGAAAGAGAGAGAGAAAGTTCAAGACACATAGAGAAAAAGCCAAAACAGAAGTATCCTCAGATACTTACCTGCTCCGGGGCAAGGCCAATCGTGCCCGCGGGGAGGCGCCTCGGGCCCCAGTCTCCGCAGGCGCTGCCGAGGGTTGCCCCGCTGCCGGCTTTGGCGCCGCTTCCACCTCGGGCGCCTGAGGCGCCGAGGGGGCAGCCCGCCCAGGCGTCGTCCCGACGGCCGAGGGACCAACCTCCTGTATAGCCGGCACAGGCGCTTGCTCTTGGGTGACAGGCGGATCGGCCTGACCCTTCGGGGTCACCCCGATTATCTCGGCCAAGGGGTCAAGTACCCCCTCGGCCCGCCTCCGCTCCTCGGACCGGGACCCTGGCGTCCCGGCCCCCAGCTCTGGTGGTGCCAGCCCACCTGGAGGCTGGCTTGACGACCCCTGGTCCAGCCTCGGATCCGGGCTGAGGCCAAGCTGAGCCGCCATGTCGTCGTCCTCCTCATCATCATCATCATCATCGTCGTCATCGTCAGGCGTGTCCGGCGATGACTCCAACGTGAGCCCGTCCCTTGCCTGCCTCCGACGACGCTTCTCCAAGGCTTCCCGAGCTCGCATCCTCTCGCGAGCCCGGGCTTTTTCCGCGTCCTTCTTCTCCTTTTCCTTCTCTGCGGCGAGCCTACGCGCGGCTCGGTCCGCCGCGTCCTCCGGGACCGGTGGCCGGGAGAGTTTAAAACCCCTCAACCCCTTGGGACGAACAAAAATCCCAACAGTAAGAATCAAAGACGTAAAAAACTCGGTGCAAAACAGAAGGAGGATCGGACACTTACCAGGGACATGTACCCATGGTTGGGGCGCATCGAGGGCTGGCTAAGGACGCCAACATCCGACCTCCCTACCATACCTGCTACCCACCTGAGGAGGTCGTCGGCGGAGAGGGAGGTCGAGGACATCTGTGAGCCCTCCAAATCGACCCCCGACGTCATCTTTGAGAGCCGCAACCGCCGCTCTGCCAAAGGGAGCACCCTCCGGCGATGGATAGCGGCGACGACCCCCGCAGCGGTAAGGCCCTCATCTCGTAACTTCTGCAAGGCACGCAGAATAGGCTGGAGCTTCTCCTGGTTCTCGCGTGTGGCCCCCCAGCGCCAGTTATTGCCGGCGGCGGTCACCACTCGTTGAGAAAACGACGGAAGCATCCCATCGTCGTTCTGGAGATAAAACCACCGGTTCTGCCCACCCCTTGTTCGAAGATACAAGGGAGGCGGGGATGTACTGCTGCGCACGCCCCGACCTCAGCTGGAGGGTGCAACCACCGGCCCGCACTGCCATGCGGACCTTCTTCACATCCGTCGACGCGGCGAAGAACTCCGCGGAAAATAGATGGGTCCACAGGTCCCAGTGAGGGTCAATCCCCAAAACCCCCTCGCAAACCGCCGCGAAAATGGCCGCTTGCACAATGGAGTTGGGGTTGAAGTTATGCAGCTCCACCCCATAGTGGTGCAGGAGCGCCCGCATGAAGCGGCTCGCCGGCACCCCGAACCCACGCTCATGAAAGGGGATGAAACTGACCACGTACCCCAGCGGCAGAGTCAGGTCGGCCTCGCTCCCAGGGGCCATCCACTCAGGCTGCGGCCCGCCGGAGAGAGGACGGAGCAAACCATCGGAAACAAGGGCCTCCAGATCCTCCACAGTAACGGTGGAGAAAGGCCACGAGTCGCGTGGCGGAATGACGGTCGCCTTGTCAGCCATCGTCGAGCGGAAGCGATGGAGTCGGAGGGGATGAGGTGCACGGTTTTCTCTTCTCTGGCCTTTCTCTTAGGTTGTGGAAACCAAAGCAGAAGGCAAGCGCAAACGGCAGGGTAGAGAACCACCGCCGGCCCCTCTTCCGGGTATATAAAGGCCCGGCGAGATCCACCCAAAACTTCGCCCGAACCCATCGCGAAATTCAAACTCAAAGGTAAAACAGTTTTTCTGTTCCTCGAACGACTCGCGCACGCGCAACAAATGCCCCGTGAATCGCCCGTCCCGTCGCATTAACTCCCTGGCAAGGCAAGCGACACCTCTGGCAGGCAAAGCGGGCGCCGTTTCACCTCCGTCATGATGACCGCGTCAAAAAAGGTGCACCACATTATTTAAATTCACATCCTTTTCCTCTCTCTCTCTTGCCACAGGGATCGGGAAAGGGGATATTCCAGAAAAGGATCCTTCTCAGCGAAGGAAACGGGCCCGAGCCCTCCTACTGATCAGGGGTTCGAAGGTTGCGCCCTGCGGGGTTCGGCAACCGCCCTAGAGCACTCGGGCTCCGAGCCCTTTACTGATCAGGGGTTCGAAGGCTGGCCCCTCAGAAGGGTTCGACAGCCGCCCTAGAGCACGCAGAGTTAGGGATGACCCTGGGTACGTCCGTTACATGGCCGAGGCTCGGACTGCGCTCCTGAGGTACCCTAGGACATATCCGAGACCAACGGAGGGAGGCACCGAGCCCTCGGACCCTATCAAATGGGCCCGGGTCCAGCAAATCACCTGTAGGTACTTTTGGAGCGCGCCTCTGGGCCACTAGCCGACCCTTATCGAATGGGGCTCGGGCGTCCACTCAGATTACCCGTTAGCAACTCACTAGAAACACTATGTTCAGCGCCCACCAAGGGTAACATGGCGCGTTCCCCGCCTCCTCCTTGCGGAAAGGCGATGAAGGGGCGTATAATAAAAGCCGAGACGGTCCTCGATCGTCCTCTCGCTCCGTGCAGAGGCTCGGGGGCTGCTCTCGCACCAGGCTACGGCCTGATTGTTGACCGCGTCAACAAACTAGCCTAAAAACTCGAAACCTCACCATGCACCCGGCCTGCGGCCGAGCCGCGTGAGGGGACAACAAGGCCGACCGAGGAATCACAAAAAAAATTGAGACCTCAGAGGAGTCAAACCACTCCTCCGAGGCCTCGGGGGCTACACCCGACGGGTGCGCTCGCGCGCACCCATCGGAACAAAATATAACCGAGAAAGGCTGGTCCCCTTACAAAAAATCCGGCAGAACCTCCAAGCGAGTGCCTACACTCCCTTCGAGGCTCGATGGCTACTGTCGGGTACCGTAATTAGGGGTACCCCCAACACTCCTAAACACGACTGGAAAACGTCTTCAGAACAAACCGTAAAGGCTGATAAGCACGGTTCAAGTCAAGGCCTCGTCTGCCAAGGGACGCGATCTCACCTCGCCCGAGCCCAGCCTCGGGCGGGAACAGTAGTCCCGAGCGGATTCACGCCTCGCCCGAGGGCCTCCACAGGCAGTGGGCGCACCCTCGGCTCGCCCGAAGCCAAGCTCGGGCAAACTTTGTCGTGCAGCGACCTCGGCCAAATCGTCTTACCAACTGACCGTATCGCATGCGCATTTAATGCGGGGATCGCCTGACACCTTATCCTGACACGCGTGCCTCAGTCGGCAAGGTCGAAGTGACCACAGTCACTTCGCCCTTTTACTGACCATTCTGACAGGAAAACAACACTGTTCGCCCTGCTCCGGCTACTGTGTCAACCACCAGGGTAAGACTAACAACAGTAAGTCACGGCCTCTCCCGAGTTCGGCCTCGGACACAACAGGGAGCTCCGCCTCACCCGACCCCAGGCCTCGGTCTCAGCCTCGGCCTCGGGGGAAGTTCTCCGCCTCGCCCGACCTCGGCCTCGGGAGGAGTCGCCGCCTCACCCGACCTCGGCCTCGGACCGACTACGCTACAGGGGATACATCATTACCCTACCTCTAGCTAGCCACCTCAGGCTACGAAGGAACAAGACTGGAGTCACATCTAGATTACTCCGGTAACAGGTAATGATGGTTCCCCGCGTGCGTCCATGACGTCAATAGTCCCCAAGCTCTCTACGGAAGCAAGGAAACGTCAGCAGGATCCATGCCGCACCGCCATCTACGCTTCTACAGGGCTCAAGCGCTTCTCCGTCGGTCACGTTAGCACATAGCTACACCCCATTGTACAACTAGACCATCTTCTTATATCTATAAAAGGGGATGTCCAGGGCCTTCCAAAAGGAGAAGGGGGAGCGGATGCAGAAAAAGTGGGAGAGACGCGGAGGAGGCTAACTCAGTCGACTCAAGGCCGAACTCCCTCTCTCTCTCTCTCTCTCTCGCCCTCGCTCAGCTTGTAACCCCTACTGCAAGCACCCCCGGTGCAAGATAACATAAGCCTCATCCCCCTCTTGTGTTCCATCTTGCATCAACCCATCTGGACAGGGGCACGCGACACAAAATTCACTAGTCGGTCCGGTTGAGAGTCCCCCGGGTCCGAAACACCGACAAATATTGTCCGTTGAATTTAAGTAAAAGAGAGAGAGTGTTATCTAACTATTTGAATCATTAGTTTTGATGATGTGTTAAGTCTGGATGTAATTTGATTGGTGGATTTAGTGAAGGTTACAAGTGTGGGAGTGATTTGATTGAGTGAATTTTGTAAATTTTAAACCGGTGAATTATATAGTATATAATAATATGTATATAAGTATAAATAGATATAGATATACAGTGGCGGATGCAGGACCAAAATTTATAGGGGCCAAAAAACCACATGACAAAATTAAGTAATACTATAAAAAACTATTTTTTGCATTGAATTCAAGTTTTATATCCATATATGATAAAAGTTTAAAGAAGATAACTATGAAACATATCGTTATTTTTTTGCTGATCGAACCAATGTCGTGTGTACCTTATCGAATGTCTATCTCTCGAAAAAGTGGGGCACTAAGAAAGGGACAAGGTCACACGATGTCTTCAGTTGAGAGACAGAGCTCGCTGATTCATCCAAGCTCATCGACTACCGGGAACGGGTTGCATCATCACTGCGAGCGAGATCGGGGCTACTCGATGGGCCAGCGTCGCGACGACAACGAGCAAGGGCAGGGACACTGAGAAGGGGGGCATATGAAAGGACTAGATTGAGCAATGTCGGGATGGATAGGGATGAATAGATAGATGCGAGAACTAGGTTGAGGAGAAGGACGCTGTCAGAAGGACTAGACTGATCTGACGAGACCCCTATCAAAACATAATTTTTTCTATATTTAACCATAAGTGTACATTAAGTATAAGAGGTTATATAAAATTGAGAGGTCATGATCTACTTTACTCCTATGGATCCGCCTCTGTAGATATAGAATATATTGGAATTTTTTAGAAATATAAAGAAGGAACGATCAAAATCGACTAACATTTCTCGAGCAAATTCAACCTCTTGCAAGTTGCACCACAAATCTGTCAGATTACCTCTCGTCCGCGTCAAAAAAAGGGAGGAAAAAGGGCAAAAGAATCTGACCGAAACCAAAGTTGCTAATAACTTGGGACGTCGTTTCCCGGCGTGCACAGCACCGCTCGATCGAGCAAACACAAACCCTTGGTGGAGTCCTCTCCGCCGCCGCGCGCTAACAACCTACGTACGCTATCGCCGCCCGCTCGCCTCGACGGGATTGGTCCGGCCGTTGGCCCGTCCCCCCCACCACGCTCGCTCCATTGGCAGGCGAGACCGTCCATCCTCCGACCCCACCCGTCGGCCGCCGGGATGGCGGCTTCGGGCGGGGATGCGCCGGAACTCGCCGGTAAGCCCCTCACGCCAGGCCCACCGCCCGCCCGCCCACCGGGTCGCGGGGTGCCCTGCGCTTTATGCCCTGTGTGCGATCGACCGCAACCCCGAATTTGTTCGGGGTTGGATTTGTTTGCTTGCCTGCTGCTGCTGGGCATGGTCCTTAGTCATCCATGGCTCAGTTCGCTTAGCTGTCATAGTACGTTGTCGCTTAGCTGTACTGCTACCTTGCCATGCTTGTATGCATTTAGTCACTAGATAATTACTCTGGTTATTGATTTCTTGCTCTTAATTGAATTCACTCGATTTTATCTTGCACGCCCCCTGTAACGCCCCTGCCAGTGAGGTTGGCCAATTTGGTGTCAACTTTTACATGAAGGATCCATAGTGACTAAAAAGCGGCATCTATTCATTTTTTTGTATGTTTTTTCACACTATACTAATAATCTGTTCGGGTTCCACCTTTTCCAATCCTATGGTTTATTTGCTGCTGTTACGATGTTACTGGCTCAGTTCGTGCTATCTGCTATTTAACTGTGAAAAGACTAAACTTTCCACCTGAAATGATCAATGCATTGTAGCCTGCCTTTTTTTGCTTTTAAATGGAATTAGGGCAGTTTCTCAACTTCCAATTGAGACAGATGTGCTTTGAATGTGTACAAGCGAAAGCTTCCATGTCTACATGCTTTATAGGAGTACAACTTTACATGTAGTTCTAGGTAACCAACAAAAAGAGGATTTTTTACATAAAGGGTTCATATTCAAATGGTTATCTGCGCTAAAGTTTCCTATCGGATGGCTCATGATTTGGCAGCAACACTTGCATCAATATCCACGATTCAATGTTTCTAGTTTAGTGTGCGGCAGCAAAAAATCATTTTTTTGGTGAAGTTTTGAGACGAAAGAACTCTCCACTAGATGTTTTATCATTTATGCATTAAAAAATAATAGATATGACAAAATCGAGGTTCTATTTTTTTACTAAATAAGTAAATATTTTTGGAATCTAGGTTTCCCAAATAAATTATCTTGCTTCTTGGGTATCCTGGTATTTGGTTTGGTTTTAAACCGTTGGATTTTGGTGTAAACTAAAAATTTATGAAGTCCTAAATTATGGGAGTAAAGTCCAACTTCAATAAATTGGGTTTACAAAATCTGTACAGCCCAATTGATTGTGTACGCTGGCTGTAATAACAAATCATAGAGCCAAAGCAAATTGTCTTGCCGTAGTTGTCAAATCATGGTATTGGAAAGTTAGGTGTCATCAGATCAAAACAAGACCTTGTGATAGGTCTTGGCACAAATGAGTAGGCACCAGCTTATTAAACGACGGAGATTTGCTTGACTCTCCTTATTTTCTCAACCAAAGGGGGAAAACAACTTTTCGGTAGCTGGCGACACCCCCTTCCACTGGACAACACATTCATAGCCTCCTCCCTGCCGGCATCCATCCCCCCTCTCACCCCTTACCCCTCTCACTCACTCACTCACTCACTCACTTGGCAGGTGTTCCTCCTTGCCCCATTTCTTCTGCCAGGATGGCGCTGAGTGGGGATCTGTTCAGATCTGCCGGTAAGCCCTAACTCGTTTAGATTGTTCGATTTTTCCGTATGGTCTCTTATTTGCCGTGAGCAGTCAAACCTGAATCTTTCCTTCTGTTTGATCCATCCGGTCGGCTATGGGGATGGGTTTGCCTACTGCTTCTGTGGAGCACTAACCTAGCCTATGCATCGTCCATATATAGTTTGATTTTATTCTTGTTCTGTTTCAGCGGGATCTGTGGGTCCTGTACTCCTATGTTGTAAAAAACTCGGCCGGGGAGGGAAAGGCTGCCCTCCCGGTATTATATTAAGAAGAGACCAAAACATGGTCCCGGCTGAGAAAATCCCCGAACCCTGGCCCCCATCACTAGTGGGCTGTCACCGCCCACTTTGCAACGGCCCAGCCGGAGGGTGACGCGCAGGACGTAACCCAGGAGTGGGCAGGGCATAACGAGGATTTTTTTAACCAAGCCCGAAATTCGCCTCCGAGGGGGATCGAACCTGGGACTTGGAGGTGCTACTCGCAAGCCTTAACCATTACGCTAGAGGCTCTTTTGCGTACTCCTGTGTTGTAACACCATGGTGCTGTGCCTCTAACTATCGGTAGTAGTACTGATAGCCTCATATTTATATGATCCTTTCTTCTTAAGAATACTCTCCTAGGCTTATATTTGCGCAGTTTGATTCTGTACATGTTCTAGATCCACTGCCAGTAAGCAATTAATAGTCACATTTGTTGACAATGTTTCCAGAGAAATTCAGATGTCATCTTCTTTAACCAAAAGGAACCCTGCTCAAACAATGTATGTTTAAATCTATGTTGGACTCGAAGGAATGTATTGTTGAAATGTAGGATGGTTCAGTCAATGTACTTTAAACCATCTTTTGTTGGTTTAATCAGCATCTGGAGCTAGGAAGTTTGGTATGTGAATAGTTCAGTGAGTGTTGTTTATTCTCAAAAATCAACTATGCGTTGATTAATGCTTTGTTGAGATCAAATTAGTATCCTTGACTTCAAATAGCTTGGTCTTCTGTGAAGTTGACCTATGGCCTTCAATTTGTGCTTAAGGCAGGGAAACATGTAGAAAGCTTTATTGTTTTTCTTAGGGTTAGATCCTATAACATTGATGAATGATGGTGTGAGTTCATGGTTTTGATAAATGCCATCAGATGTCTCACATGTGGTGTGGAATCATGACCCATGTCAGGATCGTGGCCCTCTGCAGTTTTTAGAACTGAAGATTCTGTGGAAATATTTTTTAAATATACATTTTCAAATGGATTCATTTACTAAATGCTATTCAATTTTCCATTTAATGCTGGAATGAGTCACTGCTCAAATGTTGTTCTGGCTTGTGTAGTGGATGGAGGCACAGAGAGAGTACACATGTCTATATGAATACAATGTGCCATTAGCATCAGGCTTTTGGGATTAATCTGATATCATGCAACGTTCAGCTGCACACCAGCAACCCAGTAGTATTTTGTCTAATGCCTGTCAGTTCCTTGAAATGCCATTAAGCTTTGGTTTCTTTTCTTTAGTGAGGTCATCTTAACAGTCCCTTCATGTGACCTGGATTATGCCTAATTAATGTGTCTGTCAACACTTGATTTTTTCAGCACCTGATTATCTTTCAACTTTGGTCAGCATCCTTTCACTGTGTTGTACACATTTCCTTGGATGACTAATACCTGAATGTGGTCTTTTTTTCTGCAGTGATAACAAATGCTTGTAATGCTGCAAGCGCACCTGAAGAAAATAGGCTTGCTGATGACAGCAACACCATTTCAGAAAATGCCCAGGAATCATTGAGCTCTTTGCCAGAACAAGAGTCAAATGATGCTAGTGTTAACACAGAAAAGAAAGAACCTGGCATTTCAAAATGCAAATCAGTGGACGAAATACCAAAAACAGTGGCTGTAAAGAGGTGCAAGAACATTGATTCAAAGAAAGTCTCCTCAAATAACAATAATAATCCAAGCTTTACTGGCAGTCTGGTTCTGAAAAAACAGCCAGCGAAGGGAGGCCATCTTTTTCAATTATGTGAAAATGGAATGTCTCAAGACACAAAGACTCCTAGCACAAGGATATGCATAAATTCAGCATGCAAAGCTGTCTTCAATTCAGACAATGCATTTTGTAAGAGGTGTTCATGTTGTATTTGCCATGGTTTTGATGATAACAAAGATCCTAGCCTTTGGTTGGTATGCTCATCAGAGATTGGTGATCAGGATTGTTGTGGATCATCCTGCCACATTGAGTGCGCACTCAAGCACCGAAAGACTGGATGCATAGAACTTGGACAATCTATACAGCTTGATGGTAACTACTGCTGTGCTGCATGTGGCAAGGTTATTGGAATACTTGGGTGAGTGATTTTGCATCTACCTAGGGACTTATCTTAATTCAGATGGCAAAATTTTATATATGGTTTGTTACTTTGTTTGTATTAGACTATGTTGTGTCTATGGGCCTTGAGCCCAGCCCATGTGTAGCCTATCTATTGTAACATTTTCTACAATCCACTATACTCCTTCGGCATGGTATTAGGCTAACCCTAACCCCTTCCCTGACTGCTGAGGCGTGAATGCTAGCCCTCCATCTCTCCATCCCCTGGCCGTTGGCCCCTCCCTCTGCTGCTAGCCCTCTCCCCATTGCTGCCACCGTCGCCATCACACCCTTCCCTAGCCATCGCCGCCACCTGCCTTCCTTCCCTCCTTCCCCTTGCCGCCGCTGCCTGCCCTCCCATGTACGACACGTTTGTCTCCTCCCCTAGGGAGACCTCCCTCCTCTCCTCTCCCTGTTTGTTCCCTGGCCTTCATTGCCTCCTACCACACCACTCTGGATGCTGGTATACTCCTCCCATTCTCCCATCTCATCCTTCCTTTATCATTATTGGCAATGGGAACTTTCTCCCGGTCATCTCTATAGGCGATTCGGTCCTTCCTGGTTCTTCTGCCTTCATAACATTCTTGTGGTCCCCAACATTATTCAAAATCTTTTATTTATTCGTCAGTTTACTACTGACAATTCTTGTTCTATGGAGTTTGAACCTTTTGGCTTGTCCATGAATGATCTTGCCACTTGGAGCCTCCTCGCTCACTATGATAGTCTGGCCCTTGTACACTTTGTGGCGTTCGGCTTCCAACTCCCATTGCTTCCGCTACTTCACCATCTTCATCCCAACCACATGCACTGACTACTACAACCTATTGTCCAAGTTCTCTAGTAGTTCAGTCATTTCTTGTACTAGGAGCACTCATGAGCATCTATGCCACGCTTGTTAGCTAGGTCATCTAGCACCTCCTCTTAGGTTGTGCATGTTTTTTTTATCTCATTCACTATGATTTGTGGACCTCCCCTATTATTAGTGTTTCAGGTTATAAGTATTACTTGGTGGTTTTTGATGATTGCTCACATTACTTGTGGACTTTTCTCTTGCGCTTGAAGTTTGGTGCGTTTCCTACTCTCTCAATCTACTCAGTTTGGTCGCACCATTAATGTTGTCTAGTGTGACAATGGGCGGGAGTTCGATAACTCTCTCTCTCGTGCCTTCTTCCTTTCCCACGGTGTTCAATTGCGATTGTCTTGCCCGTATATCTCCCCTAGAATGGCAAGGTTGAGTGCATGATTCACGCTAACATTATGCACTCCTTGTTGTTTTAGGTATCAGTCCTTGGCTCCTTGCTTGTTACTAGTCTAAGAGTCTTCACACCGCCACCTACTTGCTGAATCGCCTCCCCACCAAGGCGATTCGAGCTCTCACATCCCACTTTGCCTTTTTCAGCATCACTCCATCTTATGATCACCTTCGCATCTTCGGATGTGCTTGTCACCCCAACCTTTCCACCATTGCCCCCCATAAGCTTGCGCCTTGCTCTTCCTGTTATCTTCCTTGGGTACTCCCCTAATCACATGGGATATCCGTGTCTTGGTCTTACCATTCACTGCCTCTTGATCTCACGAGATGTCGTCTTGAACGAGTTAGACTTCCCCTTTTCGACCTCTTCCCCTAGCTCTATCACAGAGTTGGATTCCTTGCTTGAGACTGACCCCGTGACGCCCATTGGACAACCACCTTTTCTTCCTCCGGCAGTTCCACCCTTGTTGCTACCAGATGCGGCCCTATCACCACCAATCGCGCCACACGCAACCCTCGCGTCACCTGTCGTGTCACTTGTGGTCCTAGCTTCCCTTGCCACAGCCTGGACCGGGCCACACGTATGCCAGCTGGCCTCGATTACACCATGTGTGCCCTCTCCTACCTCTACTTGCTCCGCCGACCCTGTGCATGTCTATCGACGTTGTGCACGGGAGGGTGCCCTACCTCCCTCTTCGTCAAGAATGTGTTTCTCCATGGCGCCCTGACTGAGACATTCTATTGCAGCCAGTCTGATTTTGTGGACCCTACTCATCCTGACCTAGTCTACAAACTCAACAATCCACTATGTTGTCTGAAGCAGGCACATTGTGCTTTGTACAACCAAATTGCTTCTTACTTGCTCTCATTGTGTTTCTATGAGGCCAAGTCTAATACCGCTGTTCATTTACCAACGTGACAGTGACATGATGTACCTCCTCCTGTATGTTAATGACATCATCCTCACCATCTCCGGTCCAACTCTCTTGCATCACATTATCTTTGCACTACAGTGTGGATTTGCTATGAAGAATTTTGGTCAATTTCATCACTTCCTCGGGCATCGCTGTCGAGGTCCGTCCAGATGGCCTGTTCCTTAAGTAATGCTAGTACACTTTGGACATCCTAGAGTGTGCTGGCACGGTGGACTGTAAGTCGTGTGCTACTTCGGTGGACACACATGCGAATGTTTCCTCATGTAATGGTGCACCGGTCAATGACTCCACTGCCTACTGGAGTCTTGCAGGCGTGCTCCAGTACCTCACCTTGACCAGGTCAGACATATCCTATATTGTTCATCAGGTGTGTCTCCATATGCATGAACATGATCCATGGGATCCACACCTGATCATTGTGAAGTGGCTCCGTTGATGCCTTCATGGTACTCTCGACTACGACATTCTACTATGACGTTCTTCTCCGAGCGAGCTTGTCGTCTCACCGACTAGGCGGGGTTTCTGGACACGTGCCAATCCGCCTCCGACTATACCGTGTTACTCGGGGACAACTTCATCTCCTGATTGTTGAAGCAACAACTCGTGGTCTCCTGCTTGAGTGCCGAGGCCGAGTACCGTGCCGTGGCCAATGGAGTGGTCAAGGAATGTTGGCTCTGGCAACTCTAGGAGCTCCACAGGTCACTCACCATGAGTAACCTTGTATACCGCGATACTGTCAGCGTCGTCTACCTCTCTATCAACCCTGTCTAGCACCAGCTTTCGAAGCATGTCGAGATTGATCTCCATTTCGTTCGTGAGCACGTCGCCATCAAGGATGTTCGTGTTCTCCACGTCCTGACAACTTCACAATTCGTCGACAATCGACATCTTCACCAAGGGCCTTCCCTTAGGGTGCATTTGGTTGGAGAGTTAACTAGAATAGAGCAGTTCCATTCCAGTTTTTGAGAATGGACCCGTTCTATTCTACGTTTGGCAAATAGAACAAAACAACTCCATTTTTTGTTTGGTTGAAGAGTAAAATAGAGTAGAGCCACTTTGTTCTTTGTTTGGTTGGAGAGCCATATGAGTGTAGAGAGGAGAGGGAGGAGAGCGCTCGCGTCCGGGAGAGCGCTCGCATCCTGTCGATTTTGTGGAGCGGGAGCATTCCAACTATTTATAATAGATTTTCATATGGAGAACTATAGGAGCCGCTCTGCTCCTCTTTTGTTGAAAATCAAACATTCAAAAAATAGGAATGGAGCCACTCCATTCTTCTTCACTCCTTAACCAAACACACCCTTAGTGTTTTTGGAATTTCAATCTAGTCTCAACATTTGTCGTAGCTAGAGTTTTGACTGTTCGGGGGTATTAGACTGTTGTGTCTATGGGCCTTGAGCCCAACCCATGCCTATATATTATACTCTTTTCTATAATTCACTATTCTCTAGCAGTTTGTAAGTAGTCATGCTACATGAAGCATTGCTGGACACTGTAACCTCCATATGTTTTTTACCTATCTTATCTTGACCCCTCATTGACTTGGTGGGTTTAAACTATATATTATGGATGCCCTTTGTGGAAATGCGTATGTTGTGTTGGATTTGTGACCATACAAGGGAGAGTCCAGGACGATGATATACGTGATAGGCTAAAGATAGCACCAATTGAAGAAAGCATATCCAACAACGATTGAGATGGTTTGGATATGTACAACACAGACCTCTAGATGCATCAGTAGATAGTGGGACCTTAAAGGAGAAAATAAAAGGAAACTTGAAAAGAAAGAATATACTTATGCTTCGTTTGGATATCGATATTGGAAGGTATGGAATTTATTGGGTTCAATACAAATCAGCCATGGTATTGAAATGAGATGTATTTCCAATTCTATTGTTTGGATGTCATTAAATTGGAGTTTGGAATTGTGTGGTCCAATTCCACACAATACAGAGGGGTGATGCTCTATATTGAGAGAGGGTGTTTTTAGTTATAGTACAATTTCAGGGAATTGGGTCTCTGATTCCAAATCTCGATTCCATGTGCAACCAAACAATAGAATTCTGGAGCTGATTCCAATTCCTAACTCCGTGCTCCAATATCTACATCCAAACGGGGTATTAAAGGTTTATCCTTGAATAGGAGCGAATGAAAAACAACTATCCACGTGACTGAACCTTGATTTGTGGCTTCTGTTGGGTTTCAACTCTAGCCTACCTGTTATGGGCCTTAGCCCATTAGCTATGTCATTATGGCTAGGTTAGCCGCGACCACTGTTCATGTGCGGTTACTGTAGCGCGTGAACAGTGCCGACCAGATAGGGTTTGTTATGTTGCTTAGCTATTAAGTTAGGGTTACCTCTCTATATAAGGAGGGGCAGGGTGTTAGTAGAGAGAGGAAGAAGAATATATCTGGTTTACTCCTAGGGCCTCTTACGGGAGGGCTGAGTACCGGGACTATCTTGCGAGTGCATCGCAGTTCGCAACAAATTGGTACCGGAGCCACTACGCGCGCATCGCCTTCATGGCCGGCGCTAGAGATGGCAATGGGTACCCGCGACCCGATACCCGATGGGTATTTACTCCATTAGCGTATGTATGTGGGCTAAATATTCTACCCGTGGGTCTGTTATTGGGCAAAAATCTTCACCTAATGGGTAAACGGGTATTAGAACGTTCCGCCTTCACCCATACCCATTAACCCGTGGGTATAAAATACCCAATATAAACTTAGCCCAAGCATGAACTTGGACTTTAGTCATCCATCTTTTTTACTATTTAATAACCTTTTAGGTCATAATGTCATAGAAGGCTTAACGACAATTTAATGACCATGTAATGTGCTATGTATTACTATCCTAGTGTTACTACTTTATCCAATTATCTTTAGTGTGTTGAATGGATGGTTAAATGATGCTAGAAATTTTGTAATGTTATTTATATGGATATACTTGACATTTGTATAACATAATATTTTGATAGATGTTTAATTTTTTGTGGGTACGGGTGACCCGATGGGTGACCCATACCCACATGGGTATGGGGGTAAATCCATGCCCACCAGTGTATATGGGTGACCCGATAGGGTTATTTTTGTGTCATGGGTATGGGTATGGGGTAGTAATACCCGGTGGGTATTTACCCATTGCCATCTCTAGCCGGCGCGCACGATGATCTTGTGACCTACTCCGCCAAGATGGACCTCATCCTCGAGCAACTTGCCACCATCAATGCCCGTTTGGATTCTCACGACGCTCGTCTGGCCAAGCTAGAGCAGGCGTGGGTCAGCCCCTCTGCTTCTACCGCGGGCTGCCTGGGCGCGAGCGAGGGCGGAGGCGGCCGAGTCGAGGACGATGGGGTCAATGGGCTGCAACCCAACACACCCAGGAAGGAGGTGGAGGCGGTGTTCTACGTTGAGGTGGCTGTGCCACTGCTGCAGCCCGCCTCCGTGCTCGTGGAGGTCCAGGCGTGGCCCGACTACGGCTGTGCACGGATCTGCTCGCCCAATCTGCAACAATCGGCCGCTATGGTGGCCCAACCTGTAGAGGCGCTGCTGCGGGATAACCCTCCACGCCACAACTACCAATCCTCCGCGTCGTGGCCATCAATCTTCTGCACCACGGACAGCCATCCGCTGCGTCGTCGCAGCTGTGATCGACGTCAGCCACCTTGGCCACCATCGCGGCGTGGTCACCTGAGCTACAACATCGGAGGGTGCCACCGACCTTCGCCAGGCGCAGGGAGCCCTCTGCGCCACCGCAGCCGCGTCCGTCATCGGTCGATCTGGCCGCCGACGCGTCCTCCTTCGATAGATCCGACCACTGACGTGGTTCAATTTTTTTTCTAGGTGAATAAAATACTAAGTCGAGATGTAAAAGACTTAGTATTGAGTCATTAAGTGTTAGTTTAGTATGTGTCAATTCTTCTTGACTACAGCTCGCGGACGAACTGTTTTTAAGGAGGGATGGAATGTTATGGGCCTTAGCCCATTAGCTATGTCATTATGGCTAGGTTAGCAGTGCCTTTGTTGCGAACTGCGATGCACTCGCAAGATAGTCCCGGTACTCAGCCCTCCCGTAGGAGGCCCTAGGAGTAAACCAGATCTATTCTTCTTCCTCCCTCTACTAACACCCTGCCCCTCCTTGTATAGAGAGGTAACCCTAACTTAATAGCTAAGCAACATAACAAACTCTATCTAGCCGACACTGTTCACGCGCTACAGTAACCGCACGTGAACAGTGGTCGCGGCTAACCTAGCCATAATGACATAGCTAATGGGCTAAGGCCCATAACACTACCTTAACTTGCTTGGGACTAAAAAGCTTTATTGTTGTTGTTGTTGTCGTATTATGGATGTCCCTCATATTAGTGAGCCTTGTTGCAATCAAAGTATTGGTTGAAGCATGCATCAGAATGATATTTCATATCTGTAGTTATTTGCGTATGATCTCTGCTATGTTTAACTCTTATTCCCGTCTCCTTTTTCTTTTCTTGTTTTGGCATACACTCTTTGCTATTTTTGGATCTAACTGCGTCTTTGAATGTTTTGAGCAGGTTCTGGAAGAGGCAGCTGGTAGTTGCTAAAGATGCTCGTAGAGTTGATAATCTCTGTTCCCGCATATATCTGAGTCATAGACTTTTGGATGGCACAACTCGTTTTAAAGAGTTGCATCGGATCGTAGAGGATGCAAAAGCAAAGTTGGAAAGTGAAGTTGGCCCCCTTGATGGTACATCATCCAAGATGGCTCGTGGTATTGTAGGCCGGCTGCATGTTGCTGCTGATGTGCAGAAACTTTGCACTTTAGCAATTGAAAAGGCTAATGAGTGGCTTAGCTCAAACATTCAATCTGAAACAAAACAAAATGGTAAATTATTTCGTTATTGTAAAGTTTACATCTCAGTTCCACTCTGCAATTGGCAAATTTGACAAACCTAGTGTAATTCTTTTCATCCTGCAGATACACTTCCTTCTGCCTGCAGGTTTAAATTTGAAGATATTACAGCTTCATCTTTGGTGTTGGTTCTCAAGGAAGCTGTTTCCTCACAGTATCATGCTATCAAAGGCTATAAACTCTGGTACTGGAATAGCAGAGAAGCACCTTTCACAGGAGAGCCTGCTGTTTTCCCCAAAGACCAAAGAAGGATTCTTATATCCAATCTGCAGCCCTGCACAGAATATTCGTTCCGTATTATTTCATTTACTGAGGATGGTGAACTGGGCCATTCTGAATCAAAAGTATTTACCAAGAGTGTGGAAATTATTCGTAAGAACACAGAGCTCGGAGCAGAAGGTTGCTCATCTTCTGCCAAGGGAGCTGGTAAGAGACAAAATGTTAGGTCATTAGGCTTCCAAGTGCGCCAGCTGGGTAATGTCTTCCGAAAAGCACAGACTGAGGAGAATGGTTACCCCAGCGCACTGTGTAAAGATGAGATTGAAGATTCATGCGATCAGAGTGATTCTGTGATTCCAGTCAAGGACCAAATTCCACGTGGTGCCTCCCGTAAGCTCGATCTCAATGAGACCTCAGTCCCAGACCTAAATGCAGAAGTAGTCATGCCAACAGAGTGCTGCCAGAATGACAACGGCTGTAGTTCTGGAAAGAATGCATTCACAAAATCGAATGGTTGTGGTGACTCCGAAACTTGTGCGGAGGGGCATGTAGGGGATGCACCGGCCATGGAATCCTTGTCTCAAAGTCGCAAGCAGGCATCAGATTTGGAGCAGGAGACTTGTGTTGATGACAGCAATTTGGTGGCCCGTGCAGTTAGGCTCTTTGCCCCGAAGTTAGGCCAGTTAGATGACAACTATGAGTACTGTGTGAAGATTATACGTTGGTTGGAATGTTCTGGCCTCATTGAGAAGGATTTCAGGATGAAATTTCTAACCTGGTTCAGTTTGAGATCGACAGAACAGGAACGGAGAGTTGTTATCACCTTCATCCGCACCCTAATCGATGAACCCAGTAGTTTGGCTGCGCAGCTTTTGGATTCCTTTGAAGAAATTGTTACCAGTAAGAGGCTAAGAACTGGTTTCTGTACTAAGTTGTGGCACTAACCAGATAGAGCATGAAACAGCTATCTAATAATACTCTAGTATTCTTACATTGGCAAGATTAACTGGGATGACGGTGTAGTAAGTACTTCTATATGTTTTCTGATAAATGTAGTTAAACAGATGTTGCTGAGCTTGGGTATTTGCCATGATGATAATATTCTTACATGGGCAAAAATTAACTGGGCTGTAGTGTAATGGTGCTTTTTATTTGTTTTCTGATAATGTAGTTGTCTGATATTGTTGTGGCTTGGATATTTGCCATGATGATGTATTCTTATATGTGAAAAATTAACTGGGATGACAGTGTAATGCTACTTCCATTTGTTTTTATGATAAACGGTTTTGATCTGATGTTGCTGTGCTTGGATATTTGTCATGGTGGTAAAAAATATATTAGTGGCATTCTTGGTTGCTGCTCCCGTAAGCGCCGGCTTGGCCGACCAGAGAAGGCGTCTCCACGCGTACAGGCGAGAGGGGTAAAAATTGTCTGGGCTGCATGGACTGGTATAGGCCGGTTTCGTTTCATCTAGACAACCAAACACATGCACATCTATAGTCAATACATATGGTAAGCGTCAACCATGCAACCAATCAGTGTCACTTCTTTGTTCGAGGGGGCACCATGCATCCAAAAGGATAAGCCAAGTTCACATCATATACTTGAGCTATACATTTGTCACACCAGGGGCAGAGCTGGGCGCATAACATATATGTGCCAAGATCCATTTCCACACATATATTGGTGTAACAAGTGTAATATATCAAAAGACAATGCAATAAAGGCGTAAAGGGAGTAGAGTACTTTATTACATCATCTAAATCATTGTATCTTTAACAAGTATCAACATCAAAGTAAGGTGAAATTAAATAACATGGGTAATCTCCTACAGAAAGATGACCGGCGCATCATTAGACTTAAAACTCATCGTCGTCATCAGCGAAGTCTCTAGCATCACCCTCTAATCAAAATATTAGCAAGGGTGAGCTCACTTATGGTCGGGGCTCAACAAGTAGGAGAAAAATTAATGCAAGTTAACAAGGTGAGGCTAAGGTTGAGCAGTAAGTATTTTAGTTGTTCAGTATTTTATTAACAACACATGTCTTACTAATAAGTGTGTATCCCAAGTATTCCTATTAAACAAAGGTATAAGAGTATATCCAAAACACTTAAGTGAAACCACTTAAGCAAACCATTAGCAGATCATCGGATCTCGATTTATTTTTATCTTCAAGTTTAATTATCATGTGAGGAGTCTAGCCTGCTCTTAACCATGAGCACGACTGACATATCAGTTTTACACTACAGAGGTGGCACATCTTTACCCATGAGCCGCGATTCCCTTCTAGCCTAGGTTGATCAGACCCGTATTCACTTCCGAGGTGAATGGCTAGGGTCTCACTACGAGGCTTTTCTCTAGAGTTTTCAATATGCAAGTGCTGAAAATGGTCAAACTGTATAGAGCACATCTAACGTAACCAACTTATAGTCCAGACTTGAAAGTCGCCTAGAGGGGGGGGGGGGGTGAATAGGCGGAATCTGAAAATTATAAACTTAAGCACACACTACAAGCGGGGTTAGCGTTAGAAATGAATCCGAGTCCGAAAGAGAGGGGAAAACAAATCAACTAACAAATAAAGCGAATGAACACGGTGATTTGTTTTACCGAGGTTCGGTTCTAAAGAACCTAGTCCCTGTTGAGGTGATCATAAAGACCGAGTCTCTTTCAACCCTTTCCCTCTCTCAAACCGTCACCAAGACCGAGTGAGCTTTCTCCTTAATCAAACAGGTCACTTAGACCCCACAAGGACCACCACACACTTGGTGTCTCTTGCTTTGATTACAATTCACTTGAGAACAAGAATGAGGAAGGAAGAAAGCGATCCAAGCAACAAGATCACAAAGAACATGAATAAACTCTCTCTCAAGTCACTAGGTGAGTGGAATGTATTTGGTACTTGGAGAGACTTTGATTCTATTGAAAATGTGTCTTGGAGTGAATGCACTAGCTCTTGTATTGAATGTGAAGTGCTGGAAACTTGGATGTTTGGAGTGGAGGTGGTTGGGGGGGTATTTATATCCCTCAACCACCAAACAACCGTTGGGGGTGGCTACTGTTGATGGGCGCACCGGACAGTCCGGTGCGCCACCGGACACTGTCCGGTGCGCCAGCCACGTCACCCAACGGTTAGGGTTCGGGAGCTTCTGACCGTTGGAGGCTTTGTCCTTTAGCGGCACCGGACAGTCCGGTGCCACACCGGGCAGTCACTGTTCACTGTTCGGTGTGCCTCTAACAACTGCTCTGACTTCTGCGCGCACTGTTCGCGCACTGTAGATTTGCAGGGTGCTGTTGTAGTCGACCGTTGCGCTGGATAGCCATTACTTCGCTGGTGCATCGGACAGTCCGGTGGCACACCGGACAGTCCGGTGAATTATAGCGGAGCGCGCTGGTTGAAACCCGAGAGTGGCTGGTTTGGGATTGTACGGTCCTGGTGCAATGGACACTGTCTGGTGGCACACCGGACAGTCCGATGCGCCAGACCAGGGCACACTCGGTTTCTTGCTCCTTTGTATTTGAACCCTTTTCTTCAATCTTTTATCGGTTTGTGTTGAACCTTTATGCACTTGTAGATCATATACTCTAGAGCAAACTAGTTAGTCCAATATTTGTGTTGGTCATTCAACCACCAAAATTAATACTGGGAAAAGGTTAACCCTATTTCCCTTTCAATCTCCCCCTTTTTGTGATTGATGCCAACACAAACCAAAGCAAATATATAAGTACAGAATTGAACTAGTTCGCATAAGGTAAGTGCATAGGTTACTTGGAATTAAACCAATTTATAGTTTCACTAGATATGCATGGATTGCTTTCTTTTATTTAACATTTTGGACCACGCTTGCACCACTTGTTTTGGTTTTGCAAATTCTTTTTGGAAAGTCTTTTCAAAATCCTTTTGCAAATAGTCAAAGATATATGAATAAGATTGCAAGAAGCATTTTTAAGATTTGAAATTTCTCCCCCTGTTTCAAATGTTTTTCCTTTGACTAACCAAAACTCCCCCTGAATGAAGTTCTCCTCTTAGCTTTCAAGAGGGTTTTAATAGATACCAATTTTGAAATATACCAATTGAGAAATTATTTGAAAACATAGTTAGATACAAATTTGAAATCCTTTTGAAATAAAGTTTTAAATTGGTGGTGGTGCGGTCCTTTTGCCTTGGGCTAATATTCTCTCCCCCTTTTGGCATTAATCGCCAAAAACGGAGACTTCGTGAGCCCTTTTTACTTTCTCCCCCATTAGTGCAAGTAAATATGAGTGAAAAGATTGTACCAATCGAAGAGTGGTGTGGAGTGACGATGAAGAATAAATGATACCGGTAGAGTGGAGTGGAAGCCTTGTCTTCGTCGCATACTCCATTTCCCTTTCAATCTACGACTTAGTATAGAAATACACTTGAAAACACATTAGTCGTAGTCATGAAAGAGATATGATCAAGGTATATAAATGAGCTATGTGTGCAATGTTTCAATCAAAATTCCGAGAATCAAGTATATTTAGCTCATTCCTAATTTTGCTAAAGTTTTCTCATCTAATGGCTTGGTAAAGATATCGGCTAATTGTTCTTTGGTGCTAACATAAGCTATCTCGATATCCCCCCTTTGTTGGTGATCCCTCAAAAAGTGATACCGAATGTCTATGCGCTTAGTGCGGCTGTGTTCAACGGGATTATCCGCCATGCGGATTGCACTCTCATTGTCACATAGGAGAGGGACTTTGCTCAATTTATAGCCATAGTCCCTGAGGGTTTGCCTCATCCAAATTAATTGCGCACAGCAATGGCCTGCGGCAATGTACTCGGCTTCGGTGGTAGAAAGAGCTACTGAGTTTTGTCTCTTTGAATCCCAAGACACCAGGGATCTTCACAGAAACTGACAAGTCCCTGATGTGCTCTGTCTATCAATTTACACCCTGCCCAATCAGCATCTGAATACCCTATTAAATCGAAAGTGGATCCCTTGGGGTACCAAAGTCCAAACTTAGGAGTGTAAACTAAATATCTCATGATTCTTTTCACGGACCTAAGGTGAACTTCCTTAGGATCAGCTTGGAACCATGCACACATGCATAAGGAAAGCATAATATCCGGTCGAGATGCAAATAAATAGAGTAAAGATCCTATCATCGACCGGTATACCTTTTGATCTACGGACTTACCTCCCGTGTCGAGGTCGAGATGCCCATTTGTTCCCATGGGTGTCTTGATGGGCTTGGCATCCTTCATTCCAAACTTGTTAAGTATGTCTTGAATGTACTTTGTTTGGCTGATGAAGGTGCCATCTTGGAGTTGCTTTACTTGAAATCCTAGGAAGTACTTCAACTCCCCCATCATAGACATCTCGAATTTTTGTATCATGATCCTACTAAACTCTTCACAAGTAGATTTGTTAGTAGACCCAAATATGATATCATCAATATAAATTTGGCATACAAACAAATCTTTTGCAATAGTTTTAGTAAATAGTGTAGGATCGGCTTTTTTGACTTTGAAGCCATTAGTGATAAGAAAATCTCGCAGGCATTCATACCATGCTCTTGGGGCTTGCTTGAGCCCATAAAACGCCTTTGAGAGTTTATAAACATGGTTAGGGTACTCACTATCTTCATAGCCGGAAGGTTGCTCAACATAGACCTCTTCCTTGATTGGTCCATTGAGGAAGGCACTTTTCACGTCCATTTGATAGAGCTTAAAGCCATGGTAAGTAGCATAGGCAAGTAATATGCGAATTGACTCAAGCCTAGCTACGGGTGCATAAGTTTCACCAAAGTCCAAACCTTCGACTTGTGAATATCCTTTGGCCACAAGTCGGGCTTTGTTCCTTGTCACCACACCATGCTCATCTTGCTTGTTGCGGAATACCCATTTGGTACCTACAACATTTTGATTAGGACGTGGAACTAAATGCCATACCTCATTTCTCGTGAAGTTGTTGAGCTCCTCTTGCATAGCCAACACCCAATCCGAATCTCTTAGTGCATCCTCCACCCTGTATGGCTCAATAGAGGACACAAAAGAGTAATGTTCACAAAAATGTGCAGCTCGAGATCTAGTAGTTACCCCCTTATGAATGTCACTGAGAATGGAGTTCACGGGGTGATCTCGTTGAATTGCTTGGTGGACTCTTGGGTGTGGCGGTCTTTGACCCTGGATCTCTTGATCATCTTCCTTGTCTTGATCAACTTCATCTCCCCCTTGGTCCTTGTCCTCCTCTTGAGGTGGCTCATCCTCTTGATCTTCCTCTTCATTGTCTTGAACCTGATCCTCATCTTGAGTTGGTGGAGTTGCTTGCATGGAAGATGACGGTTGATCTTGTGCTTGTGTAGGCTCTTCGGAATCCTTAGGACACACATCCCCAATGGACATGTTCCTTAGTGCGACACACGGAGCCTCTTCATCATCTAGTTCATCAAGATCAACTTGCTCCACTTGGGAGCCATTAGTCTCATCAAACATAATGTCACAAGAAACTTCAACTAATCCAGTGGATTCGTTGAAGACTCTATATGCCCTTGTGTTTGAGTCATAACCAAGTAAAAAACCTTCTACAGCCTTAAGAGCAAATTTAGTTTTTCTTCCTCTTTTAACAAGAATAAAACATTTGCTACCAAAGACTCTAAAATATGAAACATTGGGCTTTTTACCGGTGAGGAGTTCATAAGATGTCTTCTTGAGGATTCAGTGAAGGTAGAGCCGGTTGATGGAGTAGCGGGCGGTGTTAATCGCCTCAGCCCAAAACCGGTCCGGAGTCTTGTACTCATCAAGCATGGTTCTTGCCATGTCCAATAGAGTTCTATTCTTCCTCTCCACTACACCATTTTGTTGAGGTGTGTAGGGAGAAGAGAACTCATGCTTGATGCCCTCTTCCTCAAGAAAGCCTTCTATTTGAGAGTTCTTGAACTCCGTCCCGTTGTCGCTTCTTATCTTTTTGATTCTTAATCCGAACTCATTTTGAGCCCGTCTCAAGAATCACTTCAAAGTCTCTTGGGTTTGTGATTTTTTCTGCAAAAAGAATACCCAAGTGAAGCGAGAATAGTCATCCACAATTACTAGATAATACTTACTCTCGCCGATGCTTATTTAAGCTATCGGACCGAATAGATCTATGTGGAGTAGTTCCAGTGGCATATCCGTTGTCATTACGTTCTTGTGTGGATGATGAATGCCAACTTGCTTTCCTCCTTGACATGTGCTACAAACCCTGTCTTTCTCAAAATGAACATTTGTTAGTCCCAAAATGTGCTCTCCCTTTAGAAATTTGTGAAGATTCTTCATCCCAACATGGGCTAGTCGGCGATGCCAGAGCCAACCCATATTAGTCTTAGCAATTAAACAAGTGTTGAGTTCAGCTGCATTCTCAGTAAAATCAACTAAATATAGCTGACCCTCTAACACTCCCTTAAATACTATTGAATCATCACTTCTTCTAAAGACAGTAACACCTAAGTCTGTAAAAAGACAGTTGTAACCCATTTTGCATAATTGAGAAGCGGAAAGCAAATTGTAATCTAAAGAATCTACAAGAAAAACATTGGAAATAAAATGGTCAGGTGATATAGCAATTTTTACCAAGTCCTTTGACCAAACCTTGATTTCCATCCATGAATGTGATAGCTCTTTGGGGATCTTCGTTTTTCTCGTAGGAGGAGAACATTCTTTTCTCCCCTGTTATGTGGTTCGTGCATCCGCTATCAATTATCCAACTTGAGCCCCCGGATGCATAAACCTGCAAAACAATTTCGGCCTTGTTCTTAGGTACCCAAACAGTCTTGGGTCCTTTGATGTTAGAAACAAGCACCTTGGGTACCCAAACACAATTCTTTGATCCCTTGTGTTTGCCCCCAACATATTTGACAACTATTTTGCCTGATTTGTTAGTGAGCACATAAGAAGTGTTGGAGACTTGTTCTCAAATGCTTCAAGAACAAGGCAACACAGAAAATGTTAATCGGTTAAGTCCTTCGTCCTACGAAGCATTATTTCCCTTGGGACATAATGATTTTCGGACGAAGGTCACAAAAGGCGAACCTTTATAAATGCATTACATATTGACGAAGAATGAATTACAAGAAACATAAAGAATTGCGTAGATCATCATATATCATTATTATATATAAATAAAAATAACGTTGAATTACAGATGTACCTCCAATTTGAAGGAAATGAAAGTACAAGCGTGACGCAAAAGTGAACACCAAATCAGCGTGGACAGTACGGGGGTACTGTTCACCTATTTATAGGCACGGGGTACAACCCATACAAAATTACATACATGCCCTTTACATTTGGTGGTAATTCTATAGTAATTTATCGAGGTCTAAATGGCCTTTTCATCTTCAAGTCGGTTCCCTTTTCTGCGAACATGCCGAAGCTTTCCTGCTTCACAGCTTCGGCGCTGTGTCAACCTTCGTATCTTTTGAGCTTCTCCCTCTCTGATACGAGTCCGAAGATACCTGTTCACACATTATACTCTAGAAACACTGTTAAATCATGTTTTTGAGGACCTTCGGAAGCCGAAGGCCCCCAACAGTAGCCCCTCGCAATATTAATTTGTTAAAATAATAAATTTAGATTGCGACATGGACGAAGGCTTTACGCCGAAGGTCCGAAAAAACACCTTCCCTTTGCTAGAATAGCAACATTCACTGACAAGCGGGGCCTTTCAATTTTCAACGCCCTTGGCGTATAAATACGGCCATACCGCAAACTCATTTGACACGCTCTCTGGCCAACTGCTCCCGCTCACTCAATTTTTAGCTCTTGTGCACTACGATTTGCTAAGCTTTTTGTTTTGAAGCTTTGGGTTTGAAAATAGTTTTTTAGTGTGTCCGAAGATGTCTGAAGATAAGAAGACTGCTGCTGAGACGAAGCTGAGCCTCGACGAAGAGAAAAACTTGGGGTTTCTCATAGCGATGTCCAAGACCAATACAGAAAAAATCACCAAGGAGATTCTGGAAGGTTTGTCTGAGGATACTGGTGACAGTGACAGCTATGATGTAGATAGTGGCGGTGAAGACTCCGAAGATCGCCCCTGGCGACCAAGTCATGCGGTTTTCGGCAAATCAACTATCAAAGAAAACCATCTTGCCAATATGAGGGGAAGGTATTTTCGGGATCTGTCCATTGTGAGGGCGGACGAAGGGGAAAAGACTTGTCCACACCCTGAAGAAAATGAAGTTGTGGTGTATCGAAGCTTTTTGAAAGCTGGATTGCGATTCCCCTTGAGCAGCTTCGTCGTGGAGGTGTTGAAAATCTTCGAAGTCTATCTTCATCAACTTACTCCCGAGGCAATTATAAGGCTAAATATCTTCGTGTGGGCCGCGAGAAGCCAAGGTCTGAAGCCTGATGCAAGAAGCTTCTGTAATATACACGAATTATTATATGAAACAAAGCCTTGGGGCAAAGAACAGTACCATAATAACTTTGGCTGCTACAGTTTCGTCTCTCGGTCCGGGGCAAGCTGTCCCGTACCAACCTTTCGGAAGAGATGGCCCGGGGATTGGATGACAGAATGGTTTTATGTGAAGAATGACCTATCAGCTCGAGAAGATATCGGAGGTATAATTATGCGTCCTATTTGGCAAAGCTTCGGCCTTCGGAGGCCGAAGGTGGAAATGAATGAAGCTGCCGAAGAATGCCAGAGGGCCTTCGGCGTCATCTGCTCTTTTATTGGAACAAGAGATTTAGCACAAGAGCATATTGCCTTCCGGGTGTGGCCTCTTGCGGAGAAATGGGAAATGCCTCAAGAAACCATAAAAGAGGCCGACGAAGGTGGGCTTGTGAGACTGAAGTACACCTTCAAGTTTGGAGATAAATTTACTGAGCCAGATGATGACTGGCTAAAGAGTATTGAAAATTTAAGTGACGAATTGCTTGGTGCTTATTCGAAGGCCGAAGATACTGCGATGTCAGCAGCCTTCGGAGGCCGAAAAAAGAGGCTGAATCGGGTATTTGATGCAATTGGGTTTGTTTACCCTGACTATTGCTACCCCGTCCGAAGGCAGAAAAGAAAGAACACAACCTCTGCAAAAGAAGAAGCTGCAACTGCTCCTAGCGAGCCAGAGCCTGAAAGAAAGAAAATAAAAGTCCTCACTCATCGGCCGCGCTATATCGAACCAGCTTCGGTGCCGGAGTTTACCGAAAAATCTTCTTCGGCTACCGAGGCTAAAAAGCCAACCAGACCAGTCACGCCGCCTGCAGCTGCAGGGATGACCGAAACGGCGAAAAAGATAGAACTAGAAGAACCGAAAGTTTCGCTGCCAGAAACCAAAGAAATGGCCGAAGCGCCAACCACAGAAAAAATTGCAGAAGTGAAAAAACCAACTGAAGAAAAAGTACCAGAAATTGTGAGTCCTGCAGCAAATGTTGAGACAATAAAAAATCAAAAAGTGCCAGCAGTGACTCCAAAAAGAAGAAGAATGGCCAATGTGCTAGATGTACTAGAAACAATTAAAACTTCAAGCACACCTCCGAAGAAGGCTGCTGCCATTCCTGAAACGACAACTGAAATTTCTTATAACAAAACTCCAGTGCAAGGGACTGAAGCCGAAGCTGGGTCCTCAGAGCCCGCGAAGATAGAATCCTTGGAAACTGAGGAAAAAATAACAAAGCCAACTTTTGTTGAAGAGATCAGAGTCATTGCCCCCGAAGCATCCATCAGAGTTCGCGATTATATTGTTCGTCATGCTTCGGGGAAGAAACTTTCAGAAAAAGAGGAGCAGGAGGCCCAGCATTACGCCCAAAAGCTGAAGTATCCAAAGGGGGCGTTAATATTCAATGGTAGTGGAGAAGAAGACTTTTTGTATTGTCTCCCTGACAACAAGGAAATTTTTGTTTGCCGGGAGATGAGCAAGAGCTTCGGATTCCCAACCTTAGAAGACGGGCTCTCGGTGCTGTCGAAGAACGATTTGGCCGACAGCCTAGCCTACAATAGCTTAAAGGTGCGACAAATGGGATCCTTGTATTCTTTGTTGATACCAAAAAACCTTTTGCTTGTTTTATTGAAACACACATACTTTTCTTTGCAGGGCCTGATACTTAGTAATGCCCTCAGGGCACAAAAAGATACTGAAGACGAAGGGTGTACTATAGCCCTGAGCAACCTTCGTTCCGAAGTAATTGAACTCAGGAACGAAGGCCTCGAAAAAGATAAAATATTACACTCATTGGTAGATAAAATAAAGGAAGACGAAGCTGCGTTCAAGAGTCAGGCTGAAGCTCAGAAACGCGAAATAGAAGATCTTCGGAAACAACTGGCCAAAGCCAGGGAAGAACGTATACTTGAAGAAACAAGGCGAGAGCTCAGCGACCAATGGGCGGATCACTTGGAAGCAACTGTTGAAGAGCTTCGTTCATCCAAGAAGAGGTGCTATAACAAATCTATAGAATGTGTTAAGAAGTTGAAGGCTAGCTTCGCCAGGGTCGGCGCCTTCTCTAGTGAAGAAAACTTTATAAGAGGCAATCCCGAAGGTCCTATTGAATGGATCGACCACGAAGCTGACGCCTTCGAAGAAATTTTAAATAGCCGTGGGGATATATGTGCTTTCTCTGGGGCCAGAGGAATTGCCACCATTCTAGAGAAGAAGGGCTGTGAACACGTAAAAATCTTAGCACAATCCGAAACTGCTTTGTCCTTTGAAGACGCAAAAGACCCTTCGGCCGAAGCAAGCATAATTGGTGGAAAGTTTTTTACTGATATCTGGGATAATGGTGGCCGAGAAATGGCAGGAGAAATTATTCAAAGAAGTGAAAAGGGCATTCACGATGCTAGAGAAGTGGCTAAGGCTGCTGAAAAGAGCACAGAGCCCGAAGGTCAATTAGGTATTAACTAATAGTTTGTATTGTGTTGTAATTTTTGGTTTTAAGCTTCGTTTTCCGTTTGTAATAGCAGCATAGCCGTGTCCTATCCTTCAGATCCTGCTGAAGCGTCTCCAGGCCCTCAGCCGAAAGGAGACGATGAAATTAAAAAGATGGCCGAAGCAATCATGGACGAAGTCGTCAATCGACTCCTGAATGAGGCTGCAGAAGTTGTTCTAAAAGAAAATTGAACACTATTGTAAATTAAACTTCTGAATTGTAACATTTTGTAATCCTGAATGTAATATACCCTTTTTATTGCTTAATTCTTTACGATGCATGAAACTTTACACGTACCGCTTTTTGAGTCTTTGACGAAAAAACACCTTCCCTTCTTTTCATGCTTCGTGAAGAAGGATTTTTGTTTGTCACAACAATATCCAGTGTTCTGATGAATAATATCCCGGCTTCTTGACAATGTGAAGCTACTTAGTATGGTTTGCCCTTTTCAAAACATTCTTCCGAAGATCAATGTCACGTCCCCTTCTTGTGCTTTATGCAATATGATGTATGATGCTTATGTTATGCAAAATGATGCGATGATGTTATGCTGAGTAAGATGTTGTTTATTCTGAAGATACACGCGTTCCTGTGACAAAACATACAAAATTTTTCATTATAAGCCTCCCTTAGGAGCTTCTTCGCCTTTTACTTCAGCGGAATCAGCGTTGACTTTTCGCTGTAAGCTCTGCATTCCCTTAGGAACGTCTTTGGAGCTTCTTCGCCTTTACTTTTGGCGGAATCAGCGTTGACTTTTCGCTGTAAGCTCTGCATTCCCTTAGGAACGTCTTTGGAGCAAAAAACTTACACTGCGTTCCCTTTGGAACGACTTTTTTGTCACTTCGGCAACTTACTCTGCGTTCCTTAGAACGACTTTTTGCTGTTTCGAATAATTTTCGGTAGTCCGAAGGTCCTCTTGATTATCACAAGTCTTTAAACTTTAACAATTTAAGCCTGAGAAAAATATATTTTCCTTGTGGGAATCAACGAAAGTATTTATATGAAACCTAAACAATATCCTTTATTACAGAAAACAAAACTGGATAGAAAAGATTGCTATTAGGGTAGGATATTTGTCAATAGATGTGCTTTGACTCTGGCACGGTGCTGTTGACTGTACGAGCTTCGGACTGCTCTCGGAAGTCCCTTTGGTGTGGAGCATACTGGCTCCCTTCTGGTTGCTGTCCTTGCTGTAACGGAGGTGGAGGCGGAGGTTGTTGCCAAGAAGCTTGAGATTGACTCGCCGAAGCAACAGAAACTGCAGGGTGGTTGCCCACATACTCTGGGATGTAGGGCGAGTGATACGAAGCTGTATGCATGACCTGCTTCGGCCGAGCTTGTTGTGCTGCAGCTTCGGCTATTTCCTTTTGCTTCTGGATGGTAACATGACACATCCTGGTAGTATGGCCCTTGTTCTCACCACAGAATAAGCAAAAGATTCTTCTCTGTTGATCGCCAAATCTTCCTCCGAAGCCCCTGGCACCTCTGCCTCTTGGAGCTGGTGGTCGGAAGGGAGCTTGCTGTTGCCCCGAAGCCTGTGAGGAATATTGTGGCCTTTGCTGTTGGCTCCCCTTATCATCACTTTGTGTAGGGTTATGAATTGATCTTACATGCCTCGGGTAAAACTTCCCTCCGAAGCCCCTGGTCATTTCAGAAAACCTGAAAGCCTCCTCCCTTCTCTGGCGAAAATCATTATCGGCCCGAATGTACTCGTCCATCTTCTGGAGCAGCTTCTCCAAAGTTTGAGGGGGCTTCCTAGCGAAGTACTGAGCTGATGGACCTGGCCGAAGCCCCTTGATCATGGCCTCAATGACAATTTCATTGGGCACCGTTGGTGCCTGTGCCCTCAAACGCAAGAACCTTCGGACATACGCCTGAAGGTACTCTTCGTGATCCTGGGTGCACTGGAACAGAGCCTGAGCAGTGACTGGCTTCGTCTGAAATCCTTGAAAGCTAGTTAACAACAAGTCCTTCAGCTTCTGCCATGAAGTGATCGTTCCTGGTCGGAGGGAGGAGTACCAGGTTTGAGCAACACTCCTGACAGCCATGACGAAAGATTTGGCCATGACTGAAGCATTGCCACCATATGAAGATACTGTTGCTTCATAGCTCATCAAAAACTGCTTCGGGTCCGAGTGACCATCGAATACGGGAAGCTGAGGCGGCTTGTAAGACGGAGGCCAAGGTGTAGCATGCAGCTCAGCGGACAGAGGAGAAGCATCATCAAAAACAAAATTTCCATGATGGAAATTGTCATACCAGTCATCTTCGTTGGGAAAACCCTCCTGATGAAGATCTTGGTGCTGAGGCCTTCGGTGCTGCTCATCCTGAGCAAGATGACGAACTTCTTCAGAGGCTTCGTCTATCTGCCTCTGCAGTTCAGCCAGCCTGGCCATCTTTTCCTTCTTCCTCTGTACTTCTTGATGAAGCATCTCCATATTTCTGATTTCTTGATCTATCTCGTCCTCTGGTAGTGTTGGGCTGACAGCCTTCCTTTTCTGGCTTCGGGCCTCCCGCAGGGAGACTGTCTCCTGATTGTGGTCCAGTGGTTGCAGAGCTGCAGCCCCAGTCGCTGAAGCTTTCTTCGGCGCCATAACGAAGGTTTATGATCGCCGAAGGTGTTCAAAAAATTCAGAGTGGAAGTGAGTTCACCGGAGGTGGGCGCCAATGTTGGAGACTTGTTCTCAAATGCTTCAAGAACAAGGCAACACAGAAAATGTTAATCGGTTAAGTCCTTCGTCCTACGAAGCATTATTTCCCTTGGGACATAATGATTTTCGGACGAAGGTCACAAAAGGCGAACCTTTATAAATGCATTACATATTGACGAAGAATGAATTACAAGAAACATAAAGAATTGCGTAGATCATCATATATCATTATTATATATAAATAAAAATAACGTTGAATTACAGATGTACCTCCAATTTGAAGGAAATGAAAGTACAAGCGTGACGCAAAAGTGAACACCAAATCAGCGTGAACAGTACGGGGGTACTGTTCACCTATTTATAGGCACGGGGTACAACCCATACAAAATTACATACATGCCCTTTACATTTGGTGGTAATTCTATAGTAATTTATCGAGGTCTAAATGGCCTTTTCATCTTCAAGTCGGTTCCCTTTTCTGCGAACATGCCGAAGCTTTCCTGCTTCACAGCTTCGGCGCTGTGTCAACCTTCGTATCTTTTGAGCTTCTCCCTCTCTGATACGAGTCCGAAGATACCTGTTCACACATTATACTCTAGAAACACTGTTAAATCATGTTTTTGAGGACCTTCGGAAGCCGAAGGCCCCCAACAAGAACCATCAAAAGTTTTGAATGAAATATTATGATCATTTGATGCAGTAGGAGTTTTCTTTTTAGGCAATTTAACATGAGTTGATTGCCTAGAGCTAGAAGCCTCATTCTTATACATAAAAGCATGATGTGAAATAGAATGAGATTTCCTAGTATGAATTCTCCTAATTTTGTGCTCAGGATAATTAGCAGGATATAAAATATAGCCCTCATTATCCTGAACCATGGGTGCCTTGCCCTTAACAAAGTTAGATAATCTTTTAGGGGCATTAAGCTTGACATTGCTTCCCTGTAGGAAACCAATGCCATCCTTAATGCCAGGGCGTCTCCCACTATAGAGCATGCTTCTAGCAAATTTAAATTTTTTATTTTCAATTTCATGCTCATTGATTTTAGTATTTAATTGAGCTATATGATCATTTTGTTGTTTAATTAAAGCAAGGTGATCATGAATACCTTCTACATTAACATCTCTACATCTAGTACAAATAGCACTATGTTCAACAGTAGATGTAGAGGGTTTGCAAGATTTTAATTCCTCTATCTTAGCATTCAAAATTGCATTCTCATCTCTAAGACAGGAAATAGAATCATTGCAAACATTTAAGTCTTTAACCTTAGAAAGTTAAACTAGCATTTTCAGTTCTAAGGCTAGAAATTGATTCATTTAATTTATCAATCTTAGCATTTAAACTAGCATTTTCATTTCTAAGATTGGTAATTGAATCATGGCAAATGCTAAGCTTCTTAGTCAAGTTTTCATTTTTCTCTACTTCCTAAGCATAAGCATTTTTCAATTTAACATGCCTTTTGTTTTCTTTAATAAGGAATTCCTCTTGGCTATCCAAAAGTTCATCCTTCTCATGAATAACTCCTATCAATTCATTTAATTTTTCCTTTTGTTGCATATTGGCAAAGAGAGTAAGCAAGTCATATTCATCTTCACTAGAACTACCCTCATCACTAGATGTAGTATACTTGGGGGCGGTTCTAGTTTGTACCTTCTTCTTTTTGCCGTCCTTTGCCATGAAGCACTTGTGGCCAATGTTGGGGAAGAGAAGGCCTTTGTTGACGACGATGTTGGCGGCATCCTCGTCAGAGGAGGAATCAGTGGAGCTCACGTCGGAGTCCCATTCCCGACACACATGGGCATCGCCGTCCTTCTTCTTATAGTACCTCTTCTTCTCTCTCTTCTTCCCCCTTCTTGTCTTCACCCCTGTCACTATCACTAGACATTAGACATTGGACATTTTGCAATAAAACGATCGGGCTTACCACACTTGTAGCACACCCTCTTGGAGCGGCGTTTGTAATCTTTCCCCCTCCTTTGCTTGAGGATTTGGCGAAAGCTCTTGATGATGAGCGCCATTTCCTTGTTGGCGAGCTTGGAGGCGTTGATGGGAATCCTACTTGATGTAGACTCCTCTTTCTTCTCTTCCATCGCTTTGAATGCGACGGGTTGCACCTCGGGTGTTGAGGTGGCGCCTTGCTCCAAGTTGACGATGTGTTTGGAGTCTTTTATCATCAATTCAAAGCTTACAAACTTTCCTATCACTTCTTTGGGAGACATTAGCTTATATCTAGGATCACCACGTATTAATTGAACTTGAGTGGGATTACAAAATACGAGGGATCTAAGAATAACCTTGACCATTTCATGGTCATCCCATTTTGTGCTCTCGAGGTTGCGCACTTGATTGACTAAGGTCTTGAGTCGGTTGTACATCGCTTGTGGCTCCTCTCCTTGGTTGAGGACTGAAAGTGCATTCATCCCTTTTGTGAGTTTTGGTGATTTGGATAACAACACAGTTAAAGGTCTAACAAGTTTGCTAAGTGTTGAACAGGAAATTCAGTATGATGAACATACTTGAATAGTGTATAATGATCAGTGAACAAGGTTCAACACAAGGTGAAATAACCAGTGAGACAATGCAAATGGATATAATATGGTCTCTATACTGGTTTGAATATATGGACAAGTCCTGAGAAATCACTATGCATAAATATGATCATAATAGAGGTTGAAGTGATTAAGAGGATTGGTCAAGCCAAAGTGAATAAGATATGAGGAATCGTGAATTGGCTTGACCATATTACTATTAGTCCATATATGAATATATGAGAATCAAACTAAAGCTTGATTAATCTTAATAGTTATATCTAGAAGACATTCAAGCAAGGTTCACAATATTGAAGAAATGATTCTCTTAATGGATGCTCAATAGGATGTGACTCAAGAATGGCTTGATAGGGTGAAGATAGCAAGGAAAGGGCTTCGAGGAACTAAGCGAAGGTGAAGGCCAAGCGACGGCTTGTAGACCGAGGTACCATGGCTAAGGTGAAGAAGAGAGTACTTGCACTAAGTCGATGAACTAATCAGCTATGAAGAGTTACAACATGTTGATGCATCAGTAAGGTGACTTGAAGCCATGATTTGAACTCATATAAGGTGATATGGTACAAGTCACAGGGTTTGATTTGAGTTTGCTTCAAAAGGTGAGACAAAGATGTTTGTGATCCTTATGAAGCAATGCCATGGAGAAATCACACATGAGACACCAATGACTCAAGGAGTTTACTTCATTTTATTTTATTTAACTTGAGTATAGGAATCGTCGTACTATAAAGGGGGATCCAAAAAGAAGGTTGGTGTTTGCCAAAGCTCAAACCTCTCTATTCAAAAGCTATTTATGAAAAGCAAAAATCTCTTTATCGTTCCTTGGTTGACCATGGTTAGGTTTGAGAAACCTAGAGTGTTCTTGCTGAAAAGCAGCTGAACTTGTTCAGCTGCAGCTGAGCTTTTCAGCTGAGCTGGACTTCAGCTGAGCTGAGCTCCTTCAGCTGCAGCTGAGCTTTACAGCTGAGCTGGACTTCAGCTGAGCTGAGCTTCTTCAGCTACAGCTGAGCTTTTCAGCTGAGCTGAACTTCAGCTGAGTTGAGCTTCTTCAGCTGCAGCTGAGCTTTTCAGCTGGGCTGAACTTCAGCTGAACTCAACTTCAGCTGTGAACCTCTTTGACCATACACCAGCTGAACTTGCCTCTGGGCAGTTGAGCTGGGGTTTTCTCTCCTAAACTCTCTGGTCAAGACCGGTTGAACTGGTCCTGAGGGGCAGTTCAGCTGGTCTCTGACCCCTCTGACCTCTGATCTGCAGTCTGCCAGTCAGACTGGCAAACAGGTCGCCAGGAGGTGTCAGGGGCGGTTCAACCGCCCCCCCTGGGCGGTTCAACTGGTTTTGGTCAACTTTGACCAGTCTGCGGTCAGTCTGCGCGTCAGTCTGCCAGTCAGACTGGCAGACAGGCTGCCAGGCCTGCCAGGGGAGGCTCAACCGCCCTAGGGGGAGGTTCAACCGCCCTCAGGCAGAAAAATCTGCCCAACGGCTAGTTTTGAGCTCCACCTATATATACTACCTCCTACCTCTCTCCCCAAAGCAGTGAGCACGATTTGAACTCCATTTCTAACCCAAGAAACACCTCCCTCTCTCTCTCTCACACATCTCTTGCCTCTCCCATTTCAAATCTTTGGAGAGAAATCTTTGAGTGAGCTTGAGAGCTGCGGTTTTGTGCTTCATCTCTAAATCTCTCTTGCTCTTCTTCTTCATTCGAGCTTTGGTACTACATCGAGTTCTTTGTGGATTCATTACTCTTGGAGCTTCTAGCTCCTAGACGACTAGGTGTCTCTTGTGAGTCTCCAAATCTTGTGGAAGACCACAAGAAAGTTTGTATTACCCGCTCGTTTGAGCAAAGATTATTGTGTGAGCTTGACCTTTGTGGTCGGCAAAGGGAGGATTAGGGTTGAAAGAGACCCGGCTCTTTGTGGGCGCCTCAACGAGGAAGTAGGGCACCTTTTGTGGTGTGACCGAACCTCGGGATAAATCTTGTGTCTCTTATGTTCTTGTTCATTGTGTTTGTTTGTGTTCTTCGTTCTCTCACCATTCCGTAAAAGATTTGTTTATATCTTTTTGGTGTGTGGATTTTGAGAAGTGCCCTTCTCAGATCTACTACTTTGAACCCTGTGGATCATTTAGAACATCTCATTTCCAAAGTTAACTGGGTGAATTTCGAGATCAATTCAGTTTTACCCAGTTTGCTTCTAGTTTTTGTTGAAAAAGTTTTAACTTGCCTATTCACCCCCCCTCTAGGCAACTTTCAATTGGTATCAGAGCCTAATCCTCGTTCTAACGCTTAACCGCGTGAGGAAAGATCATGTCGGGGGGACTAAGAAACGAAAGTGCTTCTAAGCTTGAAAAAGTTGAGGTTGCCTCGACTTTATCTTTTGGTGCAGATGTTGATCCTAGGGCAATAGATCTTGCCATGAAAATCGCCGAAAGGATGTTCCTCAAAATGAAGAAAGATGAGGCGAAGAACAAGATTGAAGAAGAAGAAAATGATTGATGGAGACCAAACGACGAATCCACCTCTTCACAAGGTTCGTCTTTCAAATCCACTTCTCATATGTGCTTTATTGCTAATGGGAGTGACAGTGAAAGCGAAAGTGAGGATGAGGAGGAGCAAGAAAGTGATAGTGAAGATGAGGATGATCTTCAACAATTCTTCACTCAACTAAGCAAGAAACATCGGATGAGCTTGCTTAAACTCATGAAAAGAGCGGAAGAACAAAAAGAAATGCTTCATAAGCAAGAAGACTTCCTCATCAGAAAAATTGAAGACTTAGAGAAGTTGACCAAAGAGCATGAGAAGCTAAAGTGCTCTCATGATGATTTGGTCCAAAGGTATGAAGACATTTCAATTGAGCAAATTAAAGCTGTTAATCATTCATCATATATTGCTCAATTAGAAAATAAAAATGCTATGTTCAAGAACACGATAGAAAGGCTAAATATTGAAAATCTAGCTTTGCAAGAAAAACATGATATGCTTGTGTGCTCTCATAATATATTTATGGATTCACATATCATGTTAGAAATGGCTCATGAGGTTGTGTTAACTAATTTGAAATCATACCAACCTCACATGTGCACATGTGTTGAAATTGACACTATATTACCATGTGCTAACAAATGTTGCTCTCAAGAAAGCCAATCTTCCATTGAGCTAGACATTTCAGGAATTAGTGATATTTCTATCACACAAGAAAATAAAGAGCTCAAGGAAGAAGTTGGAATGCTAAGAAGGAGCTTAACTCGTTTGAAGGGAAAGTGTCATGCTCAACCTTCTCAAGATAACCATGATAATGTGGTGAAAAAGCTTGAGAAGGGGACAACCGTAGCATGCACAAAACCCCTTCAAAAGAATACCAAGCTTTCCAAGAAGGGCATGAGCAAAATCCATGGTGAGAAAATTAATGCTCATATGATTTGCTCTAAAAATGTACCTATGTGCTTCAACAAAGAAAAATCAAAGAGAAGCGATAGGAGATGCTATGGATGCAAGGAGAAGGGCCATGAAATTGATTCATGCCCCCACATGAAGAATCAAGACCTTGCACGATCAAGAAAGATGACCATCAAAAAGGATGAAAGCAAAAGGAAAATGTATTGCAAGGACAAGCATCACATTTGCTACAATTGCCGTGAAAAATGTCATCTATTCAAGGTTTGTCCAAAGGGTAAAACTCCTAAGCCTAACTTGTCAATACATTCAAATATGCTTAGAAGACCCAAATTTGACTCTTGTGCTAGAAAGGTGATGAGTTCACCACATTCTAGGACCAAGGCTATTTGGGTGCCTAAGTCCTTATTGGCTAACCTTGATGGACCTATCATGAGATGGGTACCAAAATGTACTTAATAAGTTTTGCAGGTACCCAGAGATGATATGAAGCTTTGGGGTGCTTGAGCGGTTTAACTCAATTCTTATCTCAAGCTATCAATCTTACATTGTCTATCATTTAAGATTGACCCAAAGATGAATTGAGTTGTTATATCACTAACTTCATATTCTTCTCTAGCAAGAACTTGTGTTGTAGGGAATAAGGATTAACCTTTGTAGGAATCAAGCAAAAGGCCTACAACCAAGTGATATCCAAATGATGGTAACAATTAATACTTAAGTGCACATTGCTTTTAATTGGTATATTCCTTTGTGTCTTTTGTAGCCACATAAGAAAAATTGAAGCACTTGAGAATGAACTTAAAAGATTTTACCTTGCTTTGGAAAGGATCTAATTATATGGTAGATTGCAAGTTCATATTTTTATATTATGACAATCTACATGCTTTAAATTGGTTGTATGTATCTTGTGGCATATTTCAAATTGATTATCGTATTATTGCCATGACCTAGACATAAAGAGGATTATCCCATGTTCTTAAATGAATAGAGTGCTAAGTAAGAAATTCAAATTCTTAAAGCACTTACCAAAAGGGAAATTCTCTATATGACTAGAGTTGTGAGACTAATGTTTTTATCTAAGTGATTTATGTAGTTTCACAACATGAGAATGTGTTTCCCAAATGGAGTGTGACATTCAACGTTCAAAGAAGATCTAACCAATACTATGTGATGTATTCATTCTCATTTAAATTGGTTTTGAGTCTTCTACATTAATCACTCACCATGCTATGAATTAAACTTGCCATGTAAACTTAATTAAATAATCATGTTTTTTTTCCTTGTTTAATTTTGGTGTTATGCATGATGCATGTAAGGGCAATTTAGTTCATATCATGAAGTTTCCTTATTTTAGTAACCTTCTTGTCATTCATATACTAGAGGTTTCTAAATAGGAAACTATTGTTTGTGTTTCTAATGCAATCTCTTTTAAGCCATTTCATGGAAATTCATAAGTAGAGATTGTGCTCTTTCATTTGGTAAAATCACAAGCATTAAAGGTTAATCTTCAAACAAAGAAAGATTAGGAATGCTCAAGGCAAAGGTATGGAACTAGTTGTTTCATTTGGTATGTGACCAATAATAGTTCCTTTCAAGTGGCATCCTTTCAATTGGTAATAATCTATTTTATGGAAAGAAATGCCAATATGAAGGTTAAATTCCTTTTGGCTTAAATTTGTAAATTGGTGCATATTATTAATTCACTCATCCATGTGCATTAATTTAAAAGGAATTTAATTTATGCCTTTATGCCTCATAAATGATGATTTGTTTGCCATTCATATATAGTTATCATCATTCATTAAATACTTCCTTGTACTACTAATACCTCTTTTCAAAGTGTTTTTATCGACTAGTTTTAAAAAGAAAAGAGATAACAAAGAAGGAAGTCTCCACAAATGATGAAAAGAAGAATACTAAGGTGACACCACCACAGATAGTAAGATCTGTCAAATTGGTATAAAAAATGGTACATTCTATTTGGTGGTAAGTACTCTTAGGCATAAGTTAATTCATTGCAAATTTGTCATGCCTTGACCATGATATGTAATATACTCCTCATGAGACTCTTAACTAAATTGAAAGTGCATGTGGCAAGTCATTCAAATACTTGATGCACATATCTAGTGGGAGAACATTATATATCTTGTGTCATAGAGAATAAGTTTTACTTGAGTAAGCTATACTAAGACAATCCAAAATGGTAAATTTGTATCTCATTCATATGGATTGTAATCTTTGTTTTCTAAATAGCTACTCTTGATGCAGTTTAAAATTCCCTTATAGTTAAATCTAAAAATGCATAAGAACCTTTTTGTTGATATTCATCTCATACTTATGCACTAACATGGATATGATTTTTAAACTTTAAAAGATACAATTAGTGATCCATACTCTTTAAATTTTGGAAACCCATATTTTGATATCTTAGAAATCTACTTCAATCGGTATCCATATGCTTCACATTGAATTGGATCACTAAGTTGTAAATTCCATGCATAACTTGTCTTCATGATATGAATGCTTGTGCGACTAACCATGATAAGCTAGGTGCACCCAAGGTCAAGCTAGGTTCATCATCAAGAAGGCAACACAATGATGTATCAAGAAAAGGAGAAAAGGCTCCTATTCTCAACTCTAGCTTTTATCTATGTGATTAAATATTGACTTGAAACCATGTGAGATGGTTGTCAAGTATATGTGGGTGCCTACACAAAGAGAAAGGCCACAATAAGAAATGTGTGGGTACCCAAGGCTCTTACTACTAATCTCAAAGGACCCAATTCAAATTGGGTACCAAAATACGAAGCTTAAATTTGTTTTGCAGGATCACTCCTTAAATGGATCAAGCTGGGTGTTCGATAATGGATGTATACATCATATTTGGAGATAGTAGCAAGGGTGGTAACAACTGAATCTCAAGTGCAAATTATTTTCAAATCTTATCTCTTTTGTGACTTGTGTAGCCACTAAGGGAAAAGAAGCACTTGAGGATATACATCAGTTGTTGATTATGAAATAAAGGTCTAATTGGAAGATGAATGAATATTATCATATGGTGAACAATCCAAAATTATGTGACATATTTTCTATCTAGTTAATTTGGATTTGATTCTTCTTTATTAGACACTTACCATAATATGGATTAAGTCAGCCCTTTTAGACTTCATTGAACAACCATGCATATTATCCATGTCATTCAAAATATATTGTGCATGAGGGTTCAAGGAAATTTAGTCCATATTATGAGGTTTCTCTATTTTAGCAACTCGCTTGCCTTCCACATATAAAGGGTTGCTAAATAAGAAACTAGTGCTTGTGCTACTAATTCCATCTCTTGTGTTGAGTTTATCCATAGAAAATCTATGTTAAGAGATGGTGCTTGTTTTAAATTGGATAAATCACAAGCTTAAAGGATATTATTCAACTAAAGTAAGATGAAGTTGATAAGAGGCCAAGGTATGAAAACTTCCTCTCCTTCAGTTGTTTTAGTATTCTATCCTTAGTGGGATGTACCATAGTATAGGTTAATTTCCTTGCAATATAAAATGTTCAACAGTGCATATAACTTTGAGATCAACTATATGTGTGCACTAGTTTAAAGGAATTTAATCTATCCTTTTGGGTTTCAAGAATGATGATTCATTCTCCATCCACATATAAGGATTATCATTTGTGAAACCCTCCCTTGTTTTTCTAATGCTCTCTTTTCTAAGTGTTTCAATAAGGTCCTTCCAAGTGTTTTCAAGATGGATTTAAAATCTACGGATATAAGAGTCTTGGTTGTTTCAATCATTGAGTTTCAATTGATCTCATATCAAGTATGATCGAATCAAGAAAAGATGAAAGAAGTTCAAGATCACTTGGTTGGATGAAATCGTAAAGAGAAAAGAGATCACAGTGATTCAAGAAGGGAGTTATTTTTTTGTCAACCAAATAATGAAGATGTAGTGACATATTTATATGATATCCTTCATTATGAGGTTTGAGGTTCATATTAGCATGCTTTACCCTTCAGGATTTCAATTGATATACTTTCAGTTCTTAAATCTTCAATTGGTTTAATTTTCATCATCTATATAAAGCATGTTATGTTAAGCCAAGATATAGTACAAACATCTCCTTTAACCTCACATTGTTAATGTGCATAAGTGTACTTTGTGTACTCTTGCATGCACAAATTGAGGGAGAGTTTAGCCTATATCTTGTGAGACTAATGATTTCTTTCAAGTTCATGTTGTGTAGTCTCACACCTTGGAGAGCTTCAAATGAGGATGAATGGTTCCATAGAAATGAAAATGAGTTTCTCTTGAACCTATCAAGAAAATGAGTTTCTCTTGATCGTTTGAAGAGGATGAGTTTCTCTTTGAAATGTCAATCCTATCAAAAGCTAAGATGGAAATTCATGATTATAATGGAGACCATGTGGCGTAGAACAAAGGTGTGTCACTCCATGAACTATTGTATTACATTTGTGTATCTAGGCTCTTACATGCTAGTGTGTGCATGTATATGCAATATCTTAAGTCACATCATAAGGTTGCACTTGTGGTGACGATTAAAGAATCTCTAGATATTTGATTAATACCTCTTGTGGTGATATCATAAGTTAGTCTTAAGTCATCTTAGTGAGGTATGAGTCAAACATGCTAACTTCTCAAGAATCTTGACTTAAAATATTGCATATCATGTCTATTAATATACCTTTTAATTATGAGTAATTCCTTAAATTGGTACAATTTCACATTTTCATACTTTATTTGTACCAAGGTTCAAATTGTAGGACTTAATCCCCTGGCCTCACAAGTCCAAGTGCATAAGCTAAACAAGTAGTCATCACTTGTATGCACACATTTAGGGGGAGAATAGTCTATAATTTGAATCTTTGAGACTAACTTCATTTCCAAGTCTATTATGTGTGTAGTCTCGAATTAGAAAGGAATCTTCGGGCAAAGACAATCGCTTCCACTGCAAATTTTGATGGGTATCAAATATTCTTTGCTCCAATAAATGTATTTTCTATACATTTCATAAGAGAATGAATTTCTCCTGTATATGCTACTCCAACGTCATCTAAAATTGGTAAATATGTATCACATCTTTTTGATTACAAATATCTGAAGTAGCATAACTTATAGATTCTCCTGTCTAGAACTTAATTGATTAAATAGTGCACATGTTTCTTATGTTGTATGATTATGTTCAATTGATACTCCTTTTATGCTAATAGTACTTTAAGTTGCAAATAAGTACTCTCAACAGATATCAATTGAATTCATATATATATGTGTGCACTAAAACTTGAGGAGAACTTAGTGTAATATGCTATTAGTGATCTATTTATCTATCAAATTGTATCAATTGGTGTTTTTCAATTGATATTTTTCATACATGATCACTAGTTGCATAATCCATACTTGTGCAATTATCATGTTGCCTCTTGTTGTGATAAGAAAATGCTAGGTGACATCTAGACTCCAGGTATCAAGATTTATCTTTCAGTTAGTATGACAATCTTCATTTGATATCTTGGACCTATGTCACAATTATGCCAACAAGAGCTTGCAAATGAATTCTAAATCCAACACAAGTTTGGAACACCCCCTTGAAAAGGTAAAACGCAAAGGTACATCACTTCATGTCACTTCTACATTACTTTTTTGTCATCTAAGGATCTTTTTCATGATAGTGTGTTCACATCTTGCTTAAATCATAATTTCTACCCTTTATATTCTTTGTATCCTTTTTGGAGATTTATGACAAAGGGGGAGAAATTTTGCATTAAAGCTTATCTTTATTTTAGAAAAGGGGAGAAATAATTAACAAAAGGGGGAATCATAAGAAAAACATAAGATGAAGAAAGTTGATAAGTGCATTCCATGTCATGAGCACCACGTTTATTTTATGACACACTGCACTCTATGAATAGTATGATATAAGTTGTCTATACTTTGACCTAAATATGTGCTTTTGGCATTTGAGTACAAAAGTGTTATTTTCTGAAATGCACATGTTTAGGGGGAGGAAACTATATCATAGGATTCAAAATCTTATTTATCAAATCTTATGTAAGCTTTAAATGTGTTGTCATCAATCACCAAAAAGGGGGAGATTGAAAGTGCATTCATCCCTTTTGTGAGTTTTGGTGATTTGGATAACAACACAGTTAAAGGTCTAACAAGTTTGCTAAGTGTTGAACAGGAAATTCAGTATGATGAACATACTTGAATAGTGTATAATGATCAGTGAACAAGGTTCAACACAAGGTGAAATAACCAGTGAGACAATGCAAATGGATATAATATGGTCTCTATACTGGTTTGAATATATGGACAAGTCCTGAGAAATCACTATGCATAAATATGATCATAATAGAGGTTGAAGTGATTAAGAGGATTGGTCAAGCCAAAGTGAATAAGATATGAGGAATCGTGAATTGGCTTGACCATATTACTATTAGTCCATATATGAATATATGAGAATCAAACTAAAGCTTGATTAATCTTAATAGTTATATCTAGAAGACATTCAAGCAAGGTTCACAATATTGAAGAAATGATTCTCTTAATGGATGCTCAATAGGATGTGACTCAAGAATGGCTTGATAGGGTGAAGATAGCAAGGAAAGGGCTTCGAGGAACTAAGCGAAGGTGAAGGCCAAGCGACGGCTTGTAGACCGAGGTACCATGGCTAAGGTGAAGAAGAGAGTACTTGCACTAAGTCGATGAACTAATCAGCTATGAAGAGTTACAACATGTTGATGCATCAGTAAGGTGACTTGAAGCCATGATTTGAACTCATATAAGGTGATATGGTACAAGTCACAGGGTTTGATTTGAGTTTGCTTCAAAAGGTGAGACAAAGATGTTTGTGATCCTTATGAAGCAATGCCATGGAGAAATCACACATGAGACACCAATGACTCAAGGAGTTTACTTCATTTTATTTTATTTAACTTGAGTATAGGAATCGTCGTACTATAAAGGGGGATCCAAAAAGAAGGTTGGTGTTTGCCAAAGCTCAAACCTCTCTATTCAAAAGCTATTTATGAAAAGCAAAAATCTCTTTATCGTTCCTTGGTTGACCATGGTTAGGTTTGAGAAACCTAGAGTGTTCTTGCTGAAAAGCAGCTGAACTTGTTCAGCTGCAGCTGAGCTTTTCAGCTGAGCTGGACTTCAGCTGAGCTGAGCTCCTTCAGCTGCAGCTGAGCTTTACAGCTGAGCTGGACTTCAGCTGAGCTGAGCTTCTTCAGCTACAGCTGAGCTTTTCAGCTGAGCTGAACTTCAGCTGAGTTGAGCTTCTTCAGCTGTGAAAGGGAAATGTGCCCTTGGGCCATTTCTAAGTATTTTGGTGATTGAGTGCCAACTCAAGTGCTTAAAATGTGAATTTATGCAATGGATGAACAAAGTGCAAATCAAGAGCAAAGGTATGTTTCTAAGTCTTAGTACATTGGTTTTGTGTACTAATATATTTGTCTAAGTGGTAGAAACAGAAAGAAGAAGAGAAGAGAAGACTTGGCTGTGTACAGCCAAGAGGCTGTTTCGGTCTGGGGCACCGGACTGTCCGGTGGTGCACCGGACAGTGTCCGGTGCGCCAGGCTGCCTCGGCCGAAGTGGCCACTCTTGGGAATTCGCCGACGGCGTACGGCTAAAATTCACCGGACTGTCCGGTGTGCACCGGACTGTCCGGTGAGCCAACGGTCGGCAGGGCCAACGGTCGGCCGCGCGATCTGCGCGGGACACGTGGCCAAGCCAACGGTCGGAAGGGGGCACCGGACTGTCCGGTGTGCACCGGACATGTCCGGTGCGCCAACGGCTCCCGCATCTGCAACGGTCGGCTTCGCCATTTAAGGAAAGGAATCGGGCACCGGACACTGTCCGGTGTGCACCGGACTGTCCGGTGCGCCCGACGACAGAAGGCAAAGATGGCCTTCCAGATTTGCTCTCAACGGCTCCCAGCTGCCTTGGGGCTATAAAAGGGACCCCTAGGCGCATGGAGGAGGACACGAAGCAACCTTTGAGCATACTTGATCATCCACACTCAGTCTTTGCGCATCCGTTTGTGATTCTAAGTGATTCGAGCTCTGTTCTTGTGAGAAACTGTGAGATAGTCTTTGAGCTCGATTCTTGGCCGTGTGTGTGCGCATTTCGCTGTGGATTTGTGTGTGTTGCTTCCCCCCTTTACTCCGTGCTTCTTTGTGAAATTCAATTGTAAAGGCGAGAGACTCCAAGTTGTGGAGATTCCTCGCAATCGGGATTGAGAAAAGAAAAGCAAGAACACCGTGGTATTCAAGTTGATCATTGGATCACTTGAGAGGAGTTGAGTGCAACTCTCGTCCATTGGGACGCCACAACGTGGAGTAGGCAAGTTTTTGTACTTGGCCGAACCACGGGATAACCACCGTGTCATCTCTGTGATCGATCTCTTGTGGTTATTGTGTTTTGACTCCTCTCTAGCCACTTGGCCATACTTGTGCTAACACTTAACAAGTTTTTGTGGCTTAAGTTTTGAAATTAACAGCATCACCTATTCACCCCCCCTCTAGGTGCTCTCAATTGGTATCAGAGCCGTTCTCTTCACAAAGGGACTTACCGCCCGAAGAGATGGATCCTAAGGGGAAGGGAATCGTGATCAACGACAAAGAGAAGGAATCCTTCGTCAACGAGCCGAAGGACGACAAGCCTACCGACTCCGGCTCGGGGCATCGACGGAAGGAAGGGAAGAAGAAGAAGACAAGGCGCATCAAGGAGATCATCTACTACGACGATAGTGATGAGTCTACTTCTTCCCAAAAGGATGATGACAACGACTACAAAAAGACGGTCAATTCGAACTTTTCATTTGATTATTCTCGTATTCAACATAGTTCGAATTCGCATTTACTTTCCATTCCTCTTGGCAAACCTCCACACTTCGATGGGGGGGACTACGGATTTTGGAGTCACAAAATGCGTAGTCACTTATTCTCTCTCCATCCAAGCATATGGGAGATTGTGGAGAATGGAATGAAATTTGATAGCTCGGATAGCCCTATGCTTATAAATGAACAAATTCATAGAAATGCACAAGCTACTACTGTTCTCTTAGCATCTTTGTGCAGGGAAGAGTACAATAAGGTGAGCGGCTTGGACAATGCCAAGCAGATATGGGACACCCTCAAGATCTCTCACGAGGGGAACGACATCACCATGCTCACCAAGATGGAGTTGGTGGAGGGCGAGCTTGGACGATTCGCCATGATAAGGGGAGAGGAGCCAACTCAAACTTACAACCGGCTCAAGACCCTTATCAACAAAATAATGAGCTACGGAAGCACGCGTTGGACGGATCACGACGTCGTCCGCCTACTGCTCAGGTCATTTACCGTTCTTGATCCTCATCTCGTGAACAATATTCATGAGAATCCCAGGTACACGAAGATGACGCCCGAGGAGGTACTTGGAAAATTCGTGAGCGGGCGGATGATGATCAAGGATGCAAGATACGTCGACGACGCGTTGAACGGTCCACTCCACGAGCCTCAACCCATTGCTCTAAAGGCAACAAGGAGCAAGGAGTCGCTACCCAGCAAGGTGGCACAAATTGAGGCTGCCGGTCTTAATGATGAAGAGATGGCTCTCATCATTAAAAGATTCAAGACGGCACTAAAAGGTCGAAAGGGACAGCCAAGCAAGGCCAAGACCAAGGGAAAGCGATCATGCTTCAAATGCGGTAAGCTTGGTCATTTTATTGCTAACTGTCTCGAAAATGATAGTGACCAGGAGCAAGGGAAAAATGGGAAGAGAGAGAACAAGAAGGTTTACAAGAAGGCCAAAGGCGAAGCACACCTTGGAAAGGAGTGGGATTCGGATTGCTCTTCGTCCGACTCCGACGACGAAGGACTCGCCGCCACTGCCTTCAACAAATCGGCTCTCTTCCCCAACGAGCATCACACTTGCCTCATGGCAAGGGAAAAGAAGGTAATCACTCGTAATGCTAATACTTATGATTCTTCTAGTGATGATGAATCTAGCGAGGATGAAATTGATTACTCTAGTCTATTCAAGGGATTGGATAGAACTAAGATAGCTAAGATTAATGAGTTGATTGATGCCTTAAATGAAAAGGATAGAATCTTAGAGAAACAAGAAGACCTTTTATATGAAGAACATGATAAATTTGTTAGTGCACAAAATTCACTTGCTCTAGAAGTTAAAAGAAATGGAATACTTTCTTGTGAACTTTCTACTTGTAATGAAACCATTTCTTCTTTAAAAGGTGAAATTAATGTTTTAACTGCTAAGTTAGAAGTAGCAAGTAACTCATGTGTTGAAAATATTACAATTTGCACTAGGTGTAAGGATTTTGATGTTAATGCTTGTAGTGAACACTTAGTTTCAATTTCAAAACTAAATGATGAAGTGGCTAGTCTTAATGCTCAACTTAAGACTAGCAAGAATGAAGTTGATAAAATAAAATTTGCAAGGGATGCCTACACAGTGGGTAGACACCCCTCAATTAAGGATGGTCTTGGCTTCAAGAGAGAGGCCAAGAACTTAACAAGCCATAAGGCTCCCATCTTCGTCAAGGGGAAAGGGAAGGCCCCTATGGCTAGTAGTGCTAAAAGGAACCATGCTTTCTTGTACCATGATAGGAGACATGCTAGAAATGCTTATAATGATTTTGATTCACATGTTTATGATTCTCATGCCATGTTTGCTTCTAGTTCTTCCTATAAGCATGATAGAGATATGTGTAAGAGAAATGTTGTGCATATGCCTAGGAGAAATTTTGCTCATGTTCCTAGAAAAGTTGTGAACAAACCTTCCACCATTTATTATGCTTGCAATGATCCCTTTGCTATTTGTAGAAAGGGTAAGAAGGTAATTGCTAGGAAGTTAGGGGCAAAATGCAAGGGAGACAAAACTTGCATTTGGGTCCCTAAGGAAATTTGCACTAACCTTGTAGGACCCAACATGAGTTGGGTACCTAAGTCCCAAGCCTAAATTTGTCTTGCAGGTTTATGCATCCGGGGGTTCAAGCTGGATTATCGACAGCGGATGCACAAACCATATGACGGGGGAGAAGAAGATGTTCACTTCCTACGTCAAGAATAAGGATTCCCAAGATTCAATTATATTCGGTGATGGGAATCAAGGCAAGGTAAAAGGGTTAGGTAAAATTGCAATTTCTAATGAGCATTCTATCTCTAATGTATTTTTAGTAGAGAGTCTTGGATATAATTTGCTATCTGTTAGTCAATTATGTCATATGGGGTATAACTGTCTATTTACAAATGTAGATGTGTCTGTCTTTAGAAGAAGTGATGGTTCACTAGCTTTTAAGGGTGTATTAGACGGCAAACTTTATTTAGTTGATTTTGCAAAAGAAGAGGCCGGTCTAGATGCATGCTTAATAGCTAAGACTAGCATGGGCTGGCTGTGGCATCGCCGCTTAGCACATGTGGGGATGAAGAACCTTCACAAGCTTCTAAAGGGAGAACACGTGATAGGTTTGACTAACGTGCATTTCGAAAAAGATAGACCTTGTGCAGCTTGTCAAGCAGGTAAACAAGTGGGAGGAGCGCATCACAGCAAGAATGTGATGACCACTTCAAGACCCCTGGAGCTGCTGCATATGGACCTCTTCGGACCTGTCACCTATCTGAGTATAGGAGGGAGTAAGTATGGTTTAGTTATTGTTGATGACTTTTCCCGCTTCACTTGGGTGTTCTTTTTGCAGGATAAGTCCGAAACCCAAGGGACCCTCAAGCGCTTCCTCAGGAGAGCTCAAAATGAGTTTGAGCTCAAGGTGAAGAAGATAAGGAGCGACAACGGGTCCGAATTCAAGAACCTTCAAGTGGAGGAATTTCTTGAGGAGGAAGGGATCAAGCACGAGTTCTCCGCTCCCTACACACCACAGCAAAATGGTGTGGTAGAGAGGAAGAACAGGACGCTAATCGATATGGCGAGGACAATGCTTGGAGAATTCAAGACCCCTGAGCGTTTTTGGTCGGAAGCCGTGAACACGGCTTGCCACGCCATCAACAGGGTCTACATTCATCGCCTCCTCAAGAAGACTTCATATGAGCTACTAACCGGTAACAAACCCAATGTATCTTACTTTCGTGTATTTGGGAGTAAGTGCTACATTCTAGTGAAGAAGGGTAGAAATTCAAAATTTGCTCCCAAAGCTGTAGAAGGGTTTTTGTTAGGTTATGACTCAAATACAAAGGCGTATAGAGTCTTCAACAAATCATCGGGTTTGGTTGAAGTTTCTAGCGACGTTGTATTTGATGAGACTAATGGCTCTCCAAGAGAGCAAGTTGTTGATTGTGATGATGTAGATGAAGAAGATGTTCCGACGGCCGCTATACGAACCATGGCGATTGGAGAAGTACGACCACAGGAACAAGATGAACAAGATCAACCATCTTCCTCAACTATGGTGCTACCCCCAACTCAAGACGATGAACAAGTTCATCAACAGGAGGCGTGTGATCAAGGGGGAGCACAAGATGATCATGTGATGGAGGAAGATGCGCAACCGGCACCTCCAACCCAAGTTCGAGCGATGATTCAAAGGGATCATCCCGTCGACCAAATTCTGGGTGACATTAGCAAGGGAGTAACTACTCGTTCTCGATTAGCTAATTTTTGTGAGCATTACTCCTTTGTCTCTTCTATTGAGCCTTTCAGGGTAGAGGAGGCCTTGCTAGATCCGGACTGGGTGCTGGCCATGCAGGAGGAGCTCAACAACTTCAAGAGAAATGAAGTTTGGACGCTGGTGCCTCGTCCAAAGCAAAATGTTGTGGGAACCAAGTGGGTGTTCCGCAACAAACAGGACGAGCACGGGGTGGTGACGAGAAACAAGGCTCGACTTGTGGCAAAAGGTTATGCCCAAGTCGCAGGTTTGGATTTCGAGGAGACTTTTGCTCCAGTGGCTAGGCTAGAGTCAATTCGAATCTTGCTAGCATATGCCGCTCACCATTCTTTCAGGTTGTTCCAACTGGATGTGAAGAGCGCTTTCCTCAACGGGCCGATCAAGGAGGAGGTGTACGTGGAGCAACCCCCTGGCTTCGAGGATGAACGGTACCCCGACCACGTATGTAAGCTCTCTAAGGCGCTCTATGGACTTAAGCAAGCCCCAAGAGCATGGTATGAATGCCTTAGAGATTTCTTAATTGCTAATGCTTTCAAGGTTGGGAAAGCCGATCCAACTCTTTTTACTAAGACTTGTAATGGTGATTTGTTTGTGTGCCAAATATATGTCGATGACATAATATTTGGTTCGACTAACCAAAAGTCTTGTGAAGAGTTTAGCAGGGTGATGACGCAGAAATTCGAGATGTCGATGATGGGCGAGTTGAACTACTTCCTTGGGTTCCAAGTGAAGCAACTCAAGGACGGCACTTTCATCTCCCAAACGAAGTACACGCAAGACTTGCTAAAGAGGTTTGGGATGAAGGACGCCAAGCCCGCAAAGACGCCGATGGGAACCGACGGACACACAGACCTCAACAAAGGAGGTAAGTCCGTTGATCAAAAAGCATACCGGTCAATGATAGGTTCTTTGCTTTATTTATGTGCTAGTAGACCGGATATTATGCTTAGCGTATGCATGTGTGCTAGATTTCAATCCGATCCTAAGGAATGTCACTTAGTGGCGGTGAAGCGAATTCTTAGATATTTAGTTGCTACGCCTTGCTTCGGGCTCTGGTATCCAAAGGGGTCTACCTTTGACTTGGTTGGATACTCAGACTCCGACTATGCTGGATGTAAGGTCGATAGGAAGAGTACATCAGGGACGTGCCAATTCTTAGGAAGGTCCCTGGTGTCGTGGAACTCTAAGAAACAAACCTCCGTTGCCCTGTCCACCGCTGAGGCCGAGTATGTTGCCGCAGGACAGTGTTGCGCGCAACTACTTTGGATGAGGCAAACCCTCCGGGACTTTGGCTACAGTCTGAGCAAAGTCCCACTCCTATGTGATAATGAGAGTGCTATCCGCATGGCGGAGAATCCTGTTGAACACAGCCGCACAAAGCACATAGACATCCGGCATCACTTTTTGAGAGACCACCAGCAAAAGGGAGATATCGAAGTGTTTCATGTTAGCACCGAGAACCAGCTAGCCGATATCTTTACCAAGCCTCTAGATGAGAAGACCTTTTGCAGGCTGCGTAGTGAGCTAAATGTCTTAGATTCGCGGAACTTGGATTGAATTGTAGCATACATGTATTTATGCTTTTGATCATGTTCCTTTTTGCATTTTGTTGCTTATTATGGTGCTCAAGTTGTAAAAACATTCCCTGGACCTCACAAGTCCGTTGCAAAGTGATGCACATGTTTAGGGGGAGATGTGTTACAACTTGACCCTTTGAGACTAACCATATGCTTGAGTTTGATGATTTAGTCTCGAAGGAGGATTGAAAGGGAAAAGGTGGACTTGGACCATGAAAGACTTCCACTGCACTCATGAAATCTTATTGCCATTTGCTCTTAATTGAAGACTTTGGTGAGGCAATGGGGTTAAAAAGGCCAAGATTGATCCCGTTTTGGTGCTTAATGCCAAAGGGGGAGAAAATAAAGGCCAAAGTGATAAATGGATCAGCTACCACTTGAGAGTTTTTGAAAATAGTAGAATAGAGTTTTTGTTTTGTCAAAAGCTTTTATTGTCTCTATTGTCAAAAGTTGGCTTCTTGTGGGGAGAAGTGTTGATTATAGGAAATAGGGGGAGCTTTTGAAATCTTTGATCGATCTCTTTTGGAATGACTCTCTTTATGCCTCAACATGTGTGTTTGACATAGAAATAGAGATTTGAGTTTGATTTGCAAAAACAAACCAAGTGGTGGCAAAGGATGATCCATATATGCCAAAATTGAATCAAAACCAATTTGAGTTTTATTTGAAGGGTTTTTTGCACTTGTTCTAGTTGCTTTATGTTGTGTTGGCATAAATCACCAAAAAGGGGGAGATTGAAAGGGAAATGTGCCCTTGGGCCATTTCTAAGTATTTTGGTGATTGAGTGCCAACTCAAGTGCTTAAAATGTGAATTTATGCAATGGATGAACAAAGTGCAAATCAAGAGCAAAGGTATGTTTCTAAGTCTTAGTACATTGGTTTTGTGTACTAATATATTTGTCTAAGTGGTAGAAACAGAAAGAAGAAGAGAAGAGAAGACTTGGCTGTGTACAGCCAAGAGGCTGTTTCGGTCTGGGGCACCGGACTGTCCGGTGGTGCACCGGACAGTGTCCGGTGCGCCAGGCTGCCTCGGCCGAAGTGGCCACTCTCGGGAATTCGCCGACGGCGTACGACTAAAATTCACCGGACTGTCCGGTGTGCACCGGACTGTCCGGTGAGCCAACGGTCGGCAGGGCCAACGGTCGGCCGCGCGATCTGCGCGGGACACGTGGCCAAGCCAACGGTCGGAAGGGGGCACCGGACTGTCCGGTGTGCACCGGACATGTCCGGTGCGCCAACGGCTCCCGCATCTGCAACGGTCGGCTTCGCCATTTAAGGAAAGGAATCAGGCACCGGACACTGTCCGGTGTGCACCGGACTGTCCGGTGCGCCCGACGACAGAAGGCAAAGATGGCCTTCCAGATTTGCTCTCAACGGCTCCCAGCTGCCTTGGGGCTATAAAAGGGACCCCTAGGCGCATGGAGGAGGACACGAAGCAACCTTTGAGCATACTTGATCATCCACACTCAGTCTTTGCGCATCCGTTTGTGATTCTAAGTGATTCGAGCTCTGTTCTTGTGAGAAACTGTGAGATAGTCTTTGAGCTCGATTCTTGGCCGTGTGTGCGCATTTCGCTGTGGATTTGTGTGTGTTGCTTCCCCCCTTTACTCCGTGCTTCTTTGTGAAATTCAATTGTAAAGGCGAGAGACTCCAAGTTGTGGAGATTCCTCGCAATCGGGATTGAGAAAAGAAAAGCAAGAACACCGTGGTATTCAAGTTGATCATTGGATCACTTGAGAGGAGTTGAGTGCAACTCTCGTCCATTGGGACGCCACAACGTGGAGTAGGCAAGTTTTTGTACTTGGCCGAACCACGGGATAACCACCGTGTCATCTCTGTGATCGATCTCTTGTGGTTATTGTGTTTTGACTCCTCTCTAGCCACTTGGCCATACTTGTGCTAACACTTAACAAGTTTTTGTGGCTTAAGTTTTGAAATTAACAGGATCACCTATTCACCCCCCCCTCTAGGTGCTCTCAAGCTGCAGCTGAGCTTTTCAGCTGGGCTGAACTTCAGCTGAACTCAACTTCAGCTGTGAACCTCTTTGACCATACACCAGCTGAACTTGCCTCTGGGCAGTTGAGCTGGGGTTTTCTCTCCTAAACTCTCTGGTCAAGACCGGTTGAACTGGTCCTGAGGGGCAGTTCAGCTGGTCTTTGACCCCTCTGACCTCTGATCTGCAGTCTGCCAGTCAGACTGGCAAACAGGTCGCCAGGAGGTGTCAGGGGCGGTTCAACCGCCCCCCCTGGGCGGTTCAACTGGTTTTGGTCAACTTTGACCAGTCTGCGGTCAGTCTGCGCGTCAGTCTGCCAGTCAGACTGGCAGACAGGCTGCCAGGCCTGCCAGGGGAGGCTCAACCGCCCTAGGGGGAGGTTCAACCGCCCTCAGGCAGAAAAATCTGCCCAACGGCTAGTTTTGAGCTCCACCTATATATACTACCTCCTACCTCTCTCCCCAAAGCAGTGAGCACGATTTGAACTCCATTTCTAACCCAAGAAACACCTCCCTCTCTCTCTCTCTCACACATCTCTTGCCTCTCCCATTTCAAATCTTTGGAGAGAAATCTTTGAGTGAGCTTGAGAGCTGCGGTTTTGTGCTTCATCTCTAAATCTCTCTTGCTCTTCTTCTTCATTCGAGCTTTGGTACTACATCGAGTTCTTTGTGGATTCATTACTCTTGGAGCTTCTAGCTCCTAGACGACTAGGTGTCTCTTGTGAGTCTCCAAATCTTGTGGAAGACCACAAGAAAGTTTGTATTACCCGCTCGTTTGAGCAAAGATTATTGTGTGAGCTTGACCTTTGTGGTCGGCAAAGGGAGGATTAGGGTTGAAAGAGACCCGGCTCTTTGTGGGCGCCTCAACGAGGAAGTAGGGCACCTTTTGTGGTGTGACCGAACCTCGGGATAAATCTTGTGTCTCTTATGTTCTTGTTCATTGTGTTTGTTTGTGTTCTTCGTTCTCTCACCATTCCGTAAAAGATTTGTTTATATCTTTTTGGTGTGTGGATTTTGAGAAGTGCCCTTCTCAGATCTACTACTTTGAACCCTGTGGATCATTTAGAACATCTCATTTCCAAAGTTAACTGGGTGAATTTCGAGATCAATTCAGTTTTACCCAGTTTGCTTCTAGTTTTTGTTGAAAAAGTTTTAACTTGCCTATTCACCCCCCCTCTAGGCAACTTTCAAGGACGAATCGACCTAGCTCCCCCTCGATCGTCTCCCGCTTGGTGATCTTGGTCACCTCATCCCCTTCGTGTGCGGTCTTTAGGACGTCCCAAATCTCTTTGACACTTTTTAACCCTTGCACCTTATTATACTCCTCTCGACACTAGGAGGCGAGGAGTATAGTAGTTGCTTGGGAGTTAAAGTGCCGTATTTGGGTGACCTCGTCCGAGTCGTAGTCGTCGTCCCCCATCGTAGGTACCTGCACTCCAAACTCAACAATGTTCCATATGCTTTCATGGAGTGAGGTTAGATGATGCTTCATTTTATCACTCCACATAAAATAATCTTCACCATCAAAACATGGTGGCTTGCCTAATGAAACGGAAAGTAATGGAGTGCGCTTAGAAATATGGGAAAAACGAAGTGACATCTTACTATACTTCTTGCACTCTTGGCGCTTAGAAGTGACAGACGCCGCGTCGGAGCCGGATGTGGAGGCTGACGAAGAGTTGGTCTCGTAGTAGACCACTTTCTTCATCTTCTTCTTCTTGTCGCCACTCCGATGCGACTAGACGCGGAGAGGGGATCCCTCTTTGGCTTTGGTGCCGGACTCCCTTGATGGAGCCTTCCCATGGCTTATGGCCTTCTCGCTGGTTTCCATCTCCCTCTTGGCAGATCCTCTCGATATCACTTCGAGTTGTTAGACTCTAATGAAGCACCAGGCTCTGATACCAATTGAAAGTCGCCTAGAGGGGGGGGGTGAATAGGCGGAATCTGAAAATTATAAACTTAAGCACACACTACAAGGGGTTAGCGTTAGAAATGAATCCGAGTCCAAAAGGGAGGGGAAAACAAATCAACTAACAAATAAAGCAGATGAACACGGTGATTTGTTTTACTGAGGTTTGGTTCTATAGAACCTATTCCCCATTGAGGTGGTCACAAAGAACGGTCTCTTTCAACCCTTTCCCTCTCTTAAATGGTCACCTAGACCGAGTGAGCTTTCTCCTTAATCAAACGGGTCACTTAGACCCCACAAGGACCACCACACACTTTGTGTCTCTTGCTTTGATTACAATTCACTTGAGAACAAGAATGAGGAAGGAAGAAAGCGATCCAAGCAACAAGAGCGCAAAGAACATGAATAAACTCTCTCTCAAGTCACTAGGTGAGTGGAATGTATTTGGGACTTGGAGAGGCTTTGATTCTATTGAAAATGTGTCTTGGAGTGAATGCACTAGCTCTTGTATTGAATGTGAAGTGCTGGAAACTTGGATGCTTGGAGTGGAGGTGGTTGGGGGATATTTATAGCCCTCAACCACCAAACAACCGTTGGGGGTGGCTGCTGTCGATGGGCGCAACGGACAGTCCGGTGCGCCACCGGACACTGTCCGGTGTGCCAGCCACGTCACCCAACCGTTATGGGTCAGGAGCTTCTGACCATTGGAGGCTTTGTCCTTTAGCGGCACCGGACAGTCCGGTGCCACACCGGACTGTCACTATTCACTGTCCGGTACGCCTCTGACGACTGCTCTGACTTCTGCGCGCTCTGTTCGTGCACTGTAGATTTGCAGGGTGCCGTTGCAATCGACCGTTGCGCTGGATAGCCGTTACTCCGCTGGTGCACCGAACAGTCCGATGACACACCGGACAGTCCGGTGAATTATAGCGGAGCGCGCTGGTTGAAACCCGAGAGTGGCTGGTTTGGGATTGTACGGTCTTGGTGCACCGGACACTATCCGGTGGCACACCGGACAGTTCGGTGCGCCAGACCAGGGCACACTCGGTTTCTTGCTTATTTGTATTTGAACCCTTTTCTTCAATCTTTTATTGGTTTGTGTTGAACCTTTATGCACCTGTAGATCATATATTCTAGAGCAAACTAGTTAGTCCAATATTTGTGTTGGACATTCAACCACCAAAATTAATACTGGGAAAAGGTTAACCCTATTTCCCTTTCAAGACTGCAGGGTAAAGCTTTGGGATCTATGGTCGTATCCAATCTGCCTAAGCCGGAACTATAAGCGCTCGCCAGATGCCCCTGTTCCGGTCGACCACGACTAGCACCCAACATAAGACTTCCCTAGTTATTTAGCCAAGGGCGTCCCATACCACCCTCATGGTAGCACTGTTTTCCTGGGTGGTCACTCCATGTTCCCATTAATATGCAATAATCTTGTTTAACCATCGGGTTAACATCATAATACCAAATTCATTTACGGAACATTAATATCATAAACAGGAGTGACAATTGTTAAGTTGAGCGGTAGCATCAATTTGCAAAGCATAGTATTTTCCCAGGGTAATCAAGGAATATAGTTGGTAAGTCTAGGAAATCCTTAATTAGGTAAATCCCATGAAATTATGCAGTATATCCAAAAAGTAAACATTATTATATGCATTAATTGGGTACAAATAGAATATGCAGAGGGAGAATCCACTTGCCTTGCTCGAACGTGTCCTACGGGTCGTCCTCGAACGTGTTAGGCTCGTCTACCTCACAGTCCACTTCTAGCATCGATTTGTGTATCACACATACAAAAGAATACGTACGCTAAATAAATAAACTATCGGAGAGCAAATCTCCGGCCGGGTGGCAGAGTGCACCCGCCCTAAATCCTAAGATGAGGAGGGGCCTAAGCGTTTTGCTTGTTAGTTGGAAGATGGGAAGAAACACAAGAACACACAAGGATTTAGAGTGGTTCGGGCCGCCGGAGCGTAACACCCTACTCCACTGTGTGATGTATTGCTTGAGTGCTTGTATGAACTTGTGAGTGTCCGAGTGAGCCTAAGATTGGATCTATGTTGTAACGCAGCATGCCTCCCCTTTTATAGCCGAAGGGGGGCATGCACAAAGGTACTGAGCCCCGACATGTGGGCCCAGGGACATCATGAATATAGCACTTGGAGCTACAAATGCTCGCTGCTAGGGCAATCTTCTTGTGCCTTGACATTCGAGATCCGCATATCCTCGGCGTGCAGGGGAAGCTTCTTGTAGAAGGGATAACGAGCACAGTGCGCCACACGGCACGGGCGCACTGTTTGTCAACAGTCTGGTCAGGCGCGCCGTCTACTGGATGACCCTGACGCCGTCTGCCAGTGGAGTGGACAGGACGCATTAAATGCTGAGAGGGCACATCACCCGTCAGCGTGGTGGCAGGTGGCGCGTCCTCTCCGCAATAAATGCAGAGGCTGCGCGGTTTTAGGGGCCTTATGTCAGGCTCAGCCCGTTGGCTTATGTCACGGGCCACAAGCCACGCGGTAGCAGCGGGTCTTCGCCTGAGCGGAGAGCGTAGGGCAAGGCCTGGACACGTGTCAGCACCGGACTCTTACTCATGCCGTGGTCCTCCCCGTCCCGGGACCTTGCCTAGGCCCGGACCTTACTCGGAGGGACCTGGGGCCCACCCGAGGGACCTGGCATGCCTTCATGGGAGCTCTAGACTTGTACGTACAGGGGTCCGGTGTCCCTCTGTGGAGGTCCGGACGCAATGTTGCATCCTGGGATGCATTATCTTTGCCTGCCACGTGGTGTCCTTAGACCTGCCCATGTGGTGGGGTCGGGTGCTATTCTCCGTGTGGCCTAGAGGCGTCGTACGTTTACAGTGCCTTCATACTGTAGAAGAGGGTACCCCTAATTCAGGGTACCGACAGTGGCCCCCGGGCCCGCCTCAGGGGAGGATGCGAGCCCGCAGGTGGGGCCAGAGTCTGATTATCGGTTGGCTTGCCGCTCCTGTGCGCCTGTTGACGCAATTACTGCCGGCCCACCTATGGTCGTGCCGACTGCTACGCCTATTCCCACGGTTGGCTGGCCCATGACCTTCGTACTTAATGTCACTGTTGGGCCATGCGCGGGATGCCTCGAGTCGCTGCACTGGTTCTGAAAACTTGATCTTTTCAGTCTTCCGTGACAGCCCCGGGAAGACGCGGCATTGGCGCAAGCGATGGTGCGATTTTCCTGCACTCGGTAACCAGTGCGCCGGTTGCATGACATGTGGGCCTGGGCCCCCATGTTGGGCTGCTGGTTGCAGCGAAGCTGAGGGGGCGCACAACTGCGGGGCGGTTGTACGCTTCCTGCGTGGCGGTTCGCCTTTTTGACCGCTGGTTTCGGCGAAGATGAAGGAGCGCTTAACCGCGGGGCAGTTGCATGCTCCTTGTGTGGCGGTTCGTCTTTCTGACCACTGGTTGCCCCGAGAATGAAGGGGCGCATAACCGCGGGTCAGTTGCATGCTCTTTGTGCAATGGTTCGCCGTCTTCGTTCTTCGGGTTAGTCTGTATGACATGTGGGGCCTGGCCCCCGTGTCATAGGGTGGGAATCCTAGTGCACGTTGGGGGAGACTTTGCCCGTGACGCTTTGGGGCGCGAGTGGGGAGATCCGCCTTGAAAAAGGGGTCGATCTCCCGGCCAGTAGCCATGCCTTGCTGCTCTAGTATTCATCACGCCCTTCCGCCTTCCGGGCCTCCAGATGGGATGTGCCGGTGTTCTCTGGACGGATCCGCGTAAGGGTCGTCCCCTCCGGCGATCTCACCGCCGGAGAGCTCGCGCTCATGGTGGTGCTGCCGATCTTGTCTTCTTCTTGCTGCTATTAGAGGAGCGCAACCCCGTAGTGGTTGGCGCTCTTCCGCCATCGCTCGACTTCAAGGATTTTCATCATGCAGTCCGGCTGCAATCTCCCGCTAGTGGTCATCTAGAGGGATGACCACCAGCCTTGTGGTGGAGAGAAGCGAGCCGGGCTGCGGCCTCCCCCCTGCCCTCAACTTCAAGGATGTTCATCATCTGCGCTGGGGAGGAGGGCGAGCCGAGTTGGGGTCCCGCCCTCTGCATGGGCTGGCGGCCCGCTTCTTCCTCCAGCATTTGGGGGAGAAGGGCGTTCACCAGCCTTGCGGAGGAGGCAAACTTTGGGTACGTGGGACCAGGCGACTGTAGGTGCCGCCGGCCGCCGCATGCCCGGTTCCCTGGCTTGGATGGCCTCGTCGCCCCCTCCGACGCTGCCTCCTGCCGTTTGGTCGGGGTGTGGCTGTCCGTCCACCGCACGGGCGACGGTCGCGTCGTGCGCAGGTTCGCCACATCCACGGCTTCTCCTGCGCCGACAGCCACACCGGGGGGTCGTACAAGACGTCGTACGCCGTGGGGGTAGCGCCACGTTCTTGGGTGGTCTTGTCCTCACTCCCTCAGTGAGGACGGGGGCGAGGACATCTTCGCGCGTGCTGAGGCAGCCACCACCCACCAGTGCAGAGGTGGCTGCTGTCGTCGGTGCTGAGGTGGTCACCGCCGCTGGTGAGGCTGCCCGTTGCAGAGGTGGTTGCCTCCGCTGGTGAGACCATCAGCGCCACCTGCCGCCGAGCCTCCAACTCTTTGGCTTTAATGGCCTCATTGTCGCCTCTCGTAGGAGGACGGGGGCGAGGACCTTTTCGCAATGGCGCACGTGCTGGGGTGATCACCACTGCTGGCGAGTCGTCGGTGCAGAGGCGGCTGCCGCCGTCGGTGCTGAGGTGGTCGCCTCCACTAGCGAGCCGCTCGGGGCTAGCTATCCTGCGACCCTACTGGTGTGGAGGTAGTTCATACCTGCAGAGTAGAGATGGAACTAGGGCTCCACTTGAAAACAGATGTAATACTTTCGCTTTTTGTAAGGTACTCAAGAGTACTATTTATTAAGCAGTATTAGCACTTATCTATTTCCAACTTGTTTCTGCTGTGTGCAATATTGTTGACTCCTCCTAGTACCTGGCCCCCCGCCTGGGATGCAGGCTTGATGTGTTGAGGTTGGATACCAGCATATCTGAAAAGGTTGTCAACAACTCTTGGGAGGCAACCTCGTCGGGATTTGGATCTATACACAGCTTCAGCTAGGGAGCATTAGTAGTACACCCATAGGGTTCTCTGTCTGATATTAGCCATCCTTCAATACATGCTCAGGACTCGTAGGTTTCGGTCTGGGTGGCCAAGTTGTGTGTTCGGACCCCCTTGGGTCGCGGTTCTAGATACTAGGACACTTGTCGCAGGGTGGTGGAGCGTGCAGGCCCACGGTACGGGACCAGGCTGAGCGGCTGCACGGGCTCCGGACCACCGTAGGAGACTAATGTCCATTCTCTAGTTCTAGCCCTGAGGTTGTCGGACCCATAGGACTTATAGCCCTAAATACTAGGTACCCGTCACGGAGTGGTGGAGTGTGCACGCTTTCGGGTACGGAACCAGGCTAAGTGGCCACACAGGCTCCGAACCACCCCATGGAACGGGGTCCCGTTCTCTGGAGCTGGCTCCCAGGCTGTCGGACCTTCCAACTTTTGTATCGGGGGCCCTAAACTGCAAGCCTGGCTGCTCAATTCGGATGTCGTCATGTCAGTACAGATGGGAACCGTATGGGTGGGTTAGATAAAAAGTATTATCTAAAAAACTGCAAGGTAAGACCATAGAGCAGCGAGATGGAACTATCATAGAGGCTCAACTGAGGGGGTAGTTTTTCTTTATAACTCATCATGCATGGGTGCAGACCAACAGGCTGGGTTTATGGGGACAGACCCCACCGGGTTGTCGTACACGTAGGCGCTTCTTAGTTACAAAAGGGAAACTAAATCGACCCCTCAGACTTGCTCTATAGATAGAACTTACAGAGATGTTCCAGCATCGGGGTGAGGGATTCCTTTAGTTGTAGCTAGATGGTTGCCCTTGGGTCGGTGCATTCCCGTTACCTTGAAGGGTCCTTCCTAGCTGGGGGAGAGTTGCAGAGCCCTTCTAGGTTTGGTACTTGCCATAGGGCTAGGTCCCGACCCTGGGTTTCCTTCCGCGTTTGACGTGGGAGCCCTCGTCTTCGTCTGCGGCCATTTCTGCATGAACCTATCGGGAGTCTAGGCTCGCGGGAGGTCCAGAAGGGTTTCCGGGGGAAGGCAGGTTTCGGCCCCATAGACCGGGGAGCACGGGGTCCCTCTGGGGGTCCGTCTAGTTGTCTCCATCGGAGTAGGAGCCTCCAGTGAAGACATCCTTTAGGTCCCCCTCGGGCGACTGATACCTGAGGTCCCGTTCACCCGCGGCTACCTCACCGTCATCGACCTTTTCTTTGCCAGGTCGGTGACGAGGTGGGGAGCTGTCTTTGGAAGATTGCTCGCGCCGCTCACTGACGCGTTTCGCGAGGTCAATGATCTCGCGACACTCCATGACGCTGTGGCGACCGTTGGGGTGCATAGGGCATGAGCCGCTGTTACCCCTCTGCGGTCATGGACGTTTGTTGCGGTCGCCCTGGTCTCCGGTCGTGGCTGCGACAACCAGAGCGGTGGACCACGGCTTCTGGTATTTGCGGCCTTTCTTCTTTTTCTTCTTTCTGTCCCGGGGGACGGCACCTGAGCCACCCGACTGGGCAGCTCCGGTTTGTGGGGCTGAGTGCCATGCTCGGCCCTCGGCGGCTCTGGCGCACTTGTCGGCCAAAGCGAAGAGTGTGGGGATAGTTTCCACATCATGTGTGGCCAACTTCTCCAGCATTTTCTCATCACGTACTCCCTATCGGAAGGCCATGATGATGGAAGCATCAGAAATGCGAGGTATGGTACCTCGCACCTTGGTGAAGCGGGAGATGAATTTCCGGAGAGTCTCCCCGGGCTCCTGCCTCACCGCATGGAGGTGGGCCTCCACACCGTGCTGCTGGTAAGCACTGGCAAAGTTCGCAACGAACCGCGCGCAGAGCTCTTCCCAGGAGTAGACTGACCCCGGGGTGAGGTTCATGAGCCAGGTCCGGGCAGGTGCAGACAAGGCAACATGAAAATATGTCGCCATCACAGCGGTGTTTCCACTTGCGGCTGTGATGGCGGTGACGTACACCTGCAGGAACTCCGACGGGTTCGATGTCCCGTCATACTTTTCTGGCAGGTGTGGCCAGAACTTAGGGGGCTATGATGCCGCGCGGAGATGATCCGCGAGAGTGGCGCAGCCCACGCTGGCTAAGGGGACACCCGTTGGGGACCGAGTGCCCATTGGTGTCTGCGGTGCCGCCGCGGCGAAGTCTTGATCGAGGTTGCGACCTTTGATGTTTTGGCGACGCTCGCGCGCCCTCTCCAATGAGACCCTGGCATCCTCTCCTGCATGCCTGCGATCGAGTTCTGCTTGGAGGTCGTTGGTCTATGCACCCCTTACCGAGGGCGAGCGCACAGATGCTGACGCCTCATGTTGGCGCCGGGATGACCGTGGCCTCGATCTGGTCGAGGTAGAGTGTGCCATGCCGAGCAGTCGGTCAACGTCGTCCCGCCATTGTCTCATGGCCCCTGGTGAGGCTGTGGAGCTTGGAGGGTGCCGCAGCAACTCTCTGGCTACTGACAGTGCTCTCGGAGTCGCCCTCGACGGAGTTCGGGATGTCTGTGCAGCCGTATGCTGCCGTGCGGCGTGCACAGTAGCAGTGCCCGGCATAGGGCGGTTGGGAACCAGTGGTGTTGAAGAGGCAGCTTCCTCCTCCACCTCAAAATTCATCGAAGTCTTGGCACGGTGCTCAATGATTTGCACCATCATGCTTGAGCAAGGGAACAAGCAAAAACTAATGCCTAGCCCCTACCTAGCGCGCCAAATGTCGGAGAGCAAATCTCCGGCCGGGTGGCGGAGTGCACCCGCCCTAAATCCTAAGATGAGGAGGGGCCTAAGCGTTTTTCTTGTTAGTTGGAAGATGGGTAGAAACACAAGAACACACAAGGATTTAGAGTGGTTCGGGCCGCCGGAGCGTAACACCCTACTCCACTGTGTGATGTATTGCTTGAGTGCTTGTATGAACTTGTGAGTGTCCGAGTGAGCCTAAGATTGGATCTGTGTTGTAACGCCACATGCCTCCCCTTTTATAGCCGAAGGGGGGTATGCACAAAGGTACTGAGCCCCGACATGTGGGCCTAGGGACATCTTTAATATAGCACTTGGAGCTACAAATGCTCGCTGCTGGGGCAATCTTCTTGTGCCCTGACATCCGAGATCCGCATATCCTCGGCGTGCAAGGGAAGCTTATTGTAGAAGGGATAACGAGCACAGTGCGCCACACGGCACGGGCGCACTGTTTGTCAACAGACTGGTCAGGCGCGCCGTCTGCTGGATGACCCTGACGCCGTCTGCCAGCGGAGTGGACAGGACACATTAAATGCTGAGAGGGCACGTCGCCCGTCAGCGTGGTGGCAAGCGGCGCGTCCTCTCTGCAATAAATGCAGAGGCTGCGCGGTTTTAGAGGCCTTACGTCAGGCTCGGCTCGTTGGCTTATGTCACGGGCCACAAGCCACGCGGTAGCAGTGGGTCTTCGCCTGAGCGGGGAGCGTAGGGCAAGGCCTAGACACGTGTCAGCACCAGACCCTTACTCATGCCGGGGTCCTCCCCGTCCCGGGACCTTGCCTAGGCCCGAACCTTACTCGGAGGGACCTAGGGCCCACCCGAGGGACTCGACATGCCTTCATGGGAGCTCCAGACTTGTACGTACAGTGGTTCGGTGTCCCTCTGTGGAGGTCCGGACACAATGATGCATCCTGGGATGTATTATCTTTCCCTGCCACGTGGTGCCCTTAGACCTACCCATGTGGTGGGGTCGGGTGCTGTTCTCCGTGTGGCCTGGAGGCGTCGTACGTGTACAGTGCCTTCATACTGTAGAAGAGGGTACCCCTGATTCAGGGTACCGACATAAACATACACCAGTACAGGGGTAATCATTCAACATTACATTCATCACACTTATCACACTCATAAATACGTCTTAACACGTAAATACTTATTAATTCATTTATGACTATTATTGCGAGTCATAAATGGTGAAATTATGAGTAGGTGCTATAATAATAGTTTTAACTAGTATTAATACATATTAACATCCTTTATGAAAATAAAATCTAATTATTTTCTTTAACACTAATAAATATACTAATAGATTTTATTCTTTTTAATCTAACTTGAATTATTGAGTATAGCTAAAAATGAATCTACTAACATTAATATTCTAAAACTCAACATAAATCACCAATTGGGCTTTTTATAACATAAGCAGGTTTATTTTGACATAAACAAGTATTTTACTAATTCTAAGAATTTAAGTGCTATACTCATGAACACATTTATTTTGGCTAGTAAAACCTATTTTCATACTACTAGTGGTATTTTCTCCTTTCTTTCTAAAAGAAAGTATTTTTAAAAATAATCGGATATAAATCATCTAAAATCCTATAATGTTTATATGGCCATGAATTCTATACCATTTACTAATTCCATTAAAATGAACCTATGATTATAATCCTCCAAATAATTTCCATAGTTCATTGTGACCAAAATTAACTATAAAATTTCCTATCTAGTGTTTTTATCATCAACATGTGACTACTAATTTTTGTCATATTTCTTTCTAATCCAACATTCTAAAAGTCATTGCATCGAATAACATGAATAATCACGGTGCACTACTTATCGCATATATCTACCAAAAATTCCTTAGCGCACATACGTATGAATTCCGAATCACACATGCTCATATCACAACACAATAAATATACATTTCATAAACCGAATCAAAAAGTAATTTCAAAAATACACAAATATTTTGGGTCGTCTTCAACCTTGCAACGAACGGTGGATGGCTTGGGCGTGCGTCTAGGCGAAGGCTTGGTACGATGGGTGCGTAGCACCGGCGAGTTCCATGGGCTCCGGCGACGGCGTGGCGAACTCTGGCGACGGCGACGGCGGCCCTAATGGCGAGGAGCTTGAGAGAGAGAATGGGGCGAGCTTGGGTACGAAGGAGGGAGAGAGGAGCTTGGTTTTTATAGAGGAGAGGGAGGGAGAGGAGAGGTCGGCCGGGGGAGAGAGAGAGGCGACCGGGTGTTCAAGGCCATTGATGCGTCGGTTTCATGGAGGAAGAACGTGGGGAGGGAGTAACGGTCGCGTTTGAAGCTCCATTAACTCGCGAAGAAAAAACAGACGGCGGGGTCGAGGTCGTGGGTGTTTCGGCTGCTCGAGGCGCGGGGCACGCGGCATCGGGGCAGTGCAGTCGGGTGCAGGGGCGTGCTCGGCGGCTCGGGTCGCGTCCCTGGCGCAGGCGCAGTCGGGTTGGGAGCTCTTGGCGGCGCGGGACTTCCTGGCGGCGCGCGCAATAAAGAGGTGAGAGGAGAGAAGGAGGGAGAGAGAGGGAAGAGGAGTGGGGCTGGGCTGCAAGAGAGAGAAGAGGGGGAGAGGTAGCAGCAGGGGGCGGTGGATGCTGGGGGGGCGTTAGATGGGCCTTAGTGGGCCTAGGGTTAGGGTTAGGGTTTCTTTTCTTTTTCTTTTTTCTATTTCTTTTCTAAATTCAAAATACATTTTTAAATAACTCTAAAATTCATAATAATTAAACCAAAACTATTTATAAATAAAATATTTATTTTTAGACTAATAATTATTATATTATTTACTAGGATTTTCCTATAAGAAGAAATGCTAATAAATATCCAATAATCAATCATGCGCAATCAAAAATTATTTCAAATGCAAATAAATAATAAACACTTGAATAAAAATTTATTACTCTAATTACCATAAATAACTAAATGCATTATTTTTAGTTGATGGTTTTTATAGTGTTACAACATTCAACCAGGTGGTTGCATGAAGTCCATTGGTTAGTGTTCAAAAGTTACAATAACAAGATTTACTGTGTGAATACACGTAACTTCCATATATTAGAGTGGATACACTAACCAGTTTAACTCAAAATATTAATCTATTTAACGAAGTAACAAATAAAGTCTCTGTCAAGATTTAAAGTCGAGATCTCTAACTTCAATATCATGTTAGACCGGATGTTTAATCCAAAAACTTAAGTTGTTTAAAAGAAGGTAAACAATCTATTTATACAATTCAACGCCATCATCCAACATTTTAGCTGTTGTGCGACCTCTTCGTTCTGTACGCCCTTCTCCGCAGCTTCGGTTTTTCAGGTTTAAGACCGTCCGCAGCGCATGCCGTGGGGAGCCCCATCCCCTAGCACCCTATACGCGTAGGGGGCCTCTACGCCCGCAGCGGTGGCCTCCAAATGGCCCCCTACGTGTTGCAGCACTAGGGGAGGCTGCGCCGCTCCTCCAGATCAAGAGGAGCACTGTAGTGCCCTCTTGCACAGTGCTTCCCTATTTAATAGGTGAAAAAATAGTAATAATAGATAAATAAGGTTAGATAATGATATTTTATAGTTGTAGTAGGGTATAGGGGATAATATAGGAGGAACCGCTGCGGGAGATGAAAAGTTGGAGAGTGAAATGTTGATAATGTGACACGAAAAAGTAATATAGGGAGAAAAATTTAGAGATCACCGCTGCGGACAGTCTAAGACTGGCTGCAGTGGCCGTCCTTTCCCCTTGCATGGCGCCAGTAGGGGGCGCCTCCCGGCCGCAGCGCAGCGCCGCAGCCCCTGTAGGCCCCTACGCGTCGGCCCTCTTCTCTCTTCTTTTTCTTTTGGATATAGCGTGTCACTGTTCACTCTATAACACTATTCATTTTTGTAGTAATGGGTCCACAAGTAATTGTTAATAGATGAAAAATTGATAGTAGATAAAAATTAAGTATAGGAAATGATATTTTATGGTTGTAGTGTATAAGGGGAAAATATAGAGGAAACCGCTGCGGGAGATAAAAAAGTAGGAGATGAAATGTTGATGATATGACGCAAAAAAGTGATATATGAGAAAAAATTTAGAGGAAACCACTGCGGATAGCCTAAGACTATCTTTCGCTGTTTTCTCTAAATTTCTCCCTCTATATACCATTTTCTCTTCACATTAGCATGCTCTCTCGCTCTATTTCCCCACATCCTATAGCGGTTCCCTTTATCTTATCCCTAAACCCACCTATACCATAAAATATTGTTTTTCTTTGAAACACAGTTACGACATGCTTGAGGAGGACTTGTGCTCGGCGTGAGAGTCGAGAAAGAAGGGCGATGTAGTGGGACGCTGGATGAAGGAGGAGAGACAAGGTCATTACCGTTTAGAGGGCTTGGAAGAGGTAACCGTTGCATGGTGTAAGAGGAACCTAGTGTAAGAGGAACCTGTTACCTCTACAGCAGGAGAGGGGGAGCGGTAGGGGTGTCCGTTGAAGTCAGTTTAAGACTGTATACAATAACAACCGGTAAAACGTTCTATATGTTATCTAAACCAACCTATACCATAAAATATTGTTTTTTTTGAAACACAGTTACGGCATGTTTGAGTAGGACTTTTACTCGGCGTGAGAGTCGAGAAAGAAGGGCGATGTAGTGGGACGCTGGATGAAGGAGGAGAGACAAGGTCGTTACCGTTTAGAGGGCATGGAAGAGGTAACCAATGCACGGTGTAAGAGGAACCTGGTGTAAGAGGAACCTGTTGCCTCTGCAGCAAGAGAGGGGGAGCGGTAGGGGTGTCCGTTGAAGTCAGTTTAAGACTGTATACAATAACAACCAGTAAAACGTTCTATATGTTAAATATAGCGTTTCGTCAGCTCTTTTTGCGCCCAGCAACATCCGCTATATGGTTCACTATCTTAACAAATGGTACGGTCGCCCGCTACCTTTGGAGTGTTCTTGTGCGTCCTCTACCGCTTTCGGCGGTTTCCTCCCATGCTTGTTGGACGGCTGGAAGCTATATGCCATGCGACTTCCGCTTTCCTCCCGCGCTTGTTCGGACAGCTCGAAGCTACATATCGTGTGACTTCCGATGTGCTGTGTTCGAAGCTGCTGGCTGGTTTCGCCGTCGTGCTGGTCGACTTCTGTGACGTGTTCGACCACCGTTGGATAGGAAGGATCAACAGACTTACTACGATTGAAGGATACTATGTTACACACCGTTTCACTTCAGAAAATAAAAATTATAAATAAATGAAAAATATTATATTCCGCATGATTTATTTTAATTAGCGTGTAATGAAAATAAAACAAAAAACAAAGAAATGGCGAAAAGAAAGTCTGTTAATGTTGTAGCTTTAGAGCATCAAATTTAGGGAATATTGCTAGAGACTGAAAAGATATAGAGTACATATTTTTTTAGAGTACGCTATAAAAGACAAAGAATATTTTTTTAAAGGATAAAATTTAGGTGACGTTGTTGGAGATAGCCTAATTCAGCTTCATCTTCAGCTTGCCACTTGCTGGGTACTGCACCAGAGTATTAAATAGATTGTCGCGTTTTAATTTAAAAATTAACTAACAGGTGATAAATATTCGACAACAAATTAAAGGTAGTATTTATTATTGCGGATCCACAAAAGGGTCCATAGCTGAGCTGAGTTGGTTAGATAGTGTGAGTAGTACTCTTTGGGGTATTTGGTTCTACCAACTAAAGTTCAGTATATGTCACATTAAATGTTTGAAGGATAATTATAGATATTAAATATAGTCCAATTATAAACTTAATTATACGAACGAAGGCTAGAAGACGAGACGAATTTATTAAACTAAATTAAGTCTATATTTAATACTTATGATTAATATTTAAATGTTTGATGTGATATGAACTAAGCTTTAGTCAGGGGAACTAAACTTCAGTTTGAGTTTAAATCTCAGTAGGAGCAGGTTTTAAATTGAGGATAAAAAAAGTCACTCGCGGGTTAGGTTCCTTTAGTTCTATGCATTCGAGATGCACTGATCTAGGGCTCTAAACACTAGTAAAGACATGGCCTATAGAATGTGGACCCTCATGCTGCAAGTAGGGATGACAATAGAGAATTCCTCGTTGGGTTTTAGCTCCCCGTCTCGTCCCCACGACGAAAATTTTCCTCGCGGGGATCCCCACGAACGTTTGTGGGATATTTCTTCCCCATCCCTATTCCCCGTGGGATAAATCCTGATTGAGGATCCCTGTCTCCGCTTAAATTATAATTAGGATGTACTTCATATGTTATTAATGTAAAACATTATCACTTATATACATTGTCAAATATAAGAAATTATTATGTATATATTAAAACAAACACATTTGTACGATGAGTGATCTCTTGACACGGTAATTATTTATTTTTATCATTAACTATTACAAGAAAACATCGTCACGTGTAAGTTTAACGGGTCTCCGTAGGAGCGGAGATGGGGAATCTTTCCCTATCCCAATCCCCACTTACCCGTTGGGGAAGAATTTTTCCCCGTTTCAATCTTCGTGGGGAAGAAACTTTCCCATTCGATTTCAATAATAGAAGAATTCCTCACAGAGAATTGAGGATCGGGTTTCCATTGCTATCTCTAGCTAGAGGCCAGCCTTGGTAACCTTGCGGTTAGAACTTTGATTGAGTTTTTTAAGTATAATATCGTGGGGCAGTCTTTTTCTATTGATCGAGTTTTTTTAAATATTACGGACTCACAGACAGCTCCACATAGTTCATTTCTCATGGATCATTGCATCACCGATGCAAAAAACACGTCATGATTCACTTCTTCCAATGACACATGATGATTTATTGATTTTAGTTTTTATTTAAAAAGAAGAAGCGGAAGGCAACTTTGCCTATATAATACTTCCTCTATCCTAAAATATAATTTATTTTTAACTAAACTTACATTTATTAATTAACCCTCCATCCTAAAATACAATTTGTTTTTGTCTAACCTTACATTCATTAATTAACCTATAAATACAATTTATATGTATGTCTATATTTATTATCATTTATTTGAATGTAAACGAAAAAAGGACTAGGAAGAACAATACTTAGGGACGGATGGAGTATGACATTGCAACAAGAGTAACTCATTGAGGTAGATTTCTAGTTATCAGTCTGCTAGGCGGTGACGACCGCTGCATTTTTATTCATTTGTTGGTGTCAGTTGAGAAACTAGGAGGGTGTTTGGTTTGAGGAATCACTCCATTCAAAATGTGTTCTCCTTTAGTAGCTTGTGAAGATTCTTCATCCCAACATGAGTAAGTCGGCAATGCCAGAGCCAGCCCATATTAGTCTTAGCAATTAGGCAAGTGTCCAATTCAACATTATTATCAGTGAAATCAATCAAATATAGCTGACCATCTAACACTCCCTTAAAAGCTAGTGAATCATCATTTTTTCTAAAGACCGTAACATCAACATCAGTAAATAAACAGTTATAACCCATTTTGCACAATTGAGACACAAAAAGCAAGTTGTAACATAGAGATTCTACAATAAATATATTAGAAATGGAATGGTCAGGTGATATAGCAATTTTACACAATCCTTTGACCAAACCTTGATTCCCATCTCCGAATGTGATTGCTCTTTGGGGATCATCATTTTTCACATATGAGGAGAACATTCTTTTCTCCCATGTCATGTGGTTTGTGCACCCGCTATCGATTATCCAATTTTTTCTACCGGATGCATAAACCTACAACACAAATTTAGGCCTTGTCCTTAGGTACCCAAACAGTCTTGGGTCCTTTCACATTAGAACAAGCACCTTGGGTACCCAAACACAAGTCTTTGGACTCTTGTGCTTGCCCTCAACATATTTGGCAACTACTTTACCTGATTTGTTAGTAAGAATAAAGGATGCATCAAAGGTCTTAAATGAAATGATATGTTCATTTGAAGCATCAACAATCTTTTTTTCTTAGGCATCTTAACATGAGTTGTATGCCTAGAACTAGAAGCCTCATTTATGTAAATATAAGCATGATGAGATTTCTTAGCATGGATTTTTCTAATCTTATGCTCAGGATAGTTTTTAGGATATAAAATGTAACCTTCTCTATCTTGTATCATGGGAGCCTTGCCCTTAAAAGTTGGAAATCCTGTTTCTATGGGCATTGTTGGGGGCCTTCCTCTTCCGAAGGTCCTCAAAAACATGACTAACCATATGTTTTCAGCATGATTATAAATAGTTACAAGAATCTTTGGCTTTGGGATGGAGGACCTCTCATGACAGAACGAAGTGAAATAAAGAATGGGCGATGAAGCTGGAAGCCAAGGGACTTCGGCCGGACATGTTGACGAAGCTCAAGTATGATGATGACTAAAAGAAGCTAAAGACCACACAGTCCCCAACAATTCATGTTAAGATCATAGATAGTTACTAGGGACATAAATGTACTTTTATGCGGGCTACGTCCCGCGTCTATAAATAGATGAACAGTGACACCATACTATTCATGCTGGATTGTATTCACTCTTGCATCCTCGCCTTCTAGCAAGCCGAAGGTACCGCTGTAATATTAACATTGTTAATATTCTTATGTGTTTTATATGGAACGAATGAGTAAATGAATTATTATAACATGACTTTCATATTCATTTCTTCGCATTTCTACCCTTATATTAAAATGATGAAGGTGTATCCTTCTCGACCTTCGTCTGAGAAGCATTATACCCGTAAGGAGAATAATGCTTCGAGGGACGAAGGTCCTTAACGATTAACGATTGTGTTGCCTTATTCTTAAGCCGAAGCATTTGAGAATAAGTGACCAACTTGCATTAAGTTTGATGTTGTTTTGGTCCCTAGGTTGGAACCAATCCCATCCTTAATGCCAGAGCGTCTCCCATTGTAAAGCATACTACGAGCAAATTTAAAATTTTCATTTTGAATCTCATGCTCGGCAATTTTGGCATTCAACTTAGCTATGTGATCATTTTGTTCTTTAATCATAGCAAGGTGATCATTCATAGCATTAACATCAACATCTCTACATCTAGTACAAATAGTAACATGCTCAATGGTAGATTTAGGGATATGACAAGCATTCAATTCCTCAATCTTAGCAATTAAACTAGCATTTTCAGTTTTGAGACAAGAAATTGAATCATTGCTTGTATTTAGCTCTTTAGTCAAGTTTTTGCATTTTTTCGACTTCAAGAGCAAAAGCATCTTTTAGCTTAACAATTTTTTTTTGTTTTCCCTAACGAGTAGATCTTCTTGACATTCCAAGATTTCATCCTTCTCGTTAATGGTTTTTATTAATCCATTGATTTTCTCCTTTTGTTCTATGGTAAGGTTTGCAAAGAGAGAAGAGAAATCATCATTCTTTTCACTAGAGCTACCCTTATCATCGGAAGTAGTATATTTGGGGTGTCTCTAGAGTATACCTTCTTCTTTTTGCCCTCCTTGGCCATGAACACTTGTGGTCGACATTGGGGAAGAGAAGACCCTTATTGATTCTGAGGTTGGTGGCGTCTTCGTCGGAGGAGGAGTCGGTGGAGCTCTCGTCGGAGTCCCACTCCCTTCTCATGTGCGCCTCGCCACCCTTCTTCTTTTTGTAGTACTTCTTCTTCTCCATCTTCTTCTTCCCTTTCTTGTCATCGTCCTCACCACTATCACCTGCAAATGGACATTTAGCAATATAGTGACCAGACTTACCACACCGGTAGCAAACCCTCTTGGAGCGAGGTTTGTACTCCTTCCCCTTCTTTTGCTTGAGGATTTACTAGAAGCTCTTAATGATAAGAGTCATTTCGTTGTTGTCAAGCTTGAACGCATCAATTGGGAGCCTTTTGGTTGGCGTGGGCTCCTCCTTTTCTTCCGTTGCCTTGAATGCAACAGGTTGCACCTTGGGTGTGGAGGTGACACCTTGCTCCAAGTTGACAATAAGTTTGGAGTCTTTGGCCATAAGTTCAAAGCTCACAAACTTGCCAATCACATCCTCGAGAGACATTTGCTTATACCTAGGATTCTCACAAATTAATTGCACTTGACTGGGGTTATAAAAAACAAGAGATCTTAGAATAACCTTGACCAATTTCATGGTCATCCCACTTGTTGCTCCCGAGGTTGCGGACTTGATTCACCATAGTCTTGAGCCGGTTGTACATGGATTGTGGCTCTTCTCCTTTGTTGAGGACGAACCGACCGAGTTCTCCCTTGATTGTTTCCCACTTGGTGATCTTGGTTACTTCATCCCCTTCTGTGCCGTCTTGAGGATGTCCCAATTTTTTTGGCACTTTTCAACCCTTGCACCTTGTTGTACTCCTATCTACACAAGGAAGCGAGGAGTATGGAGGTGGCTTGTGAGTTGAAGTGCCTCACTTGGGCGGCCTCATCAAAGCCATAGTCCTCATCACCCACTTTTGGTGCTTGTGCTCCAAACTCAACAATACCCCAAATGCTTTCATGGAGTGATGTTAGATGGTGCATCTTTTTATCACTCCACATACAATAATCTTCACTATCAAAGTATGGTGGTTTGCCTAAAGAAACAGAAAGTAAAGGAGCACGTTTAGGAATGCGAGGATAGAGAAGAGGGATCTTACTATACTTCTTACGCTCTTGGCGCTTTGAAGATGTTGACTTGGCGTCGGAGGTTGAGGGCATAGATAAGTCGGTCTCGTAGTAGACCACCTTATTCATCTTCTTTTTCTTCTTATCGCCCTTCTTGTGTGATTTGATGGAGCCGCCAGATTCTTCCTTGTCCTCCTTGCGCTTGTTGCTAGCCTCCTTTGACAGAGTCTTTCCTTTATTCTTCTTCCACGAAGATCCGGGTTTTCCCCAGTGATCAACTCATTTTTGGTGTGTTCTCCCGACATCACTTCGAGTTGTTAGACTCTAATAAAATACTGGGATCCGATACCAATTGAAAGTCGGCTAGAGGGGGTGAATAGGTGAAACCTAAAATTTAAAAACTTTGAACATGAATTTCACCTGGGGTTAGGGTTAGAAATAAGTAATAACGAAATCAAAGTGCGGAAGAAAGTTTTCATGCTATGTGTTGTTCAATCAATGCGGATGACTTTGGTAGCTAACTCAAAAGATTGTAAGCAAGAGAACTTAGAGAAAGGGGAGAAAAAGAATCAAATCGTAAGGTAATGATCAACACAAATGAACACAATGATTTGTTTTTCGAGATTCAGTTCCAATGAACCTACTCTCTATTGAGGAGGCCACGAAGGTCGGATCTTTTTCAACCCTTTCCCTCTCTCAATCGATCACTTAGATCAGTTGAGTGTTTCTTCTTAATTTCAAGGATCACTAAGACCCCACAAGGACCACTACACACTTATGTGTCTCTTGCTAATTGTTATATGATTTTTATGCTAATACTAGAAAATATCCGATTTCTTAAATAATTCAAGATAAAAAACAAAAAAACACAAGTATATACACAAATATATATATATATATATATATATGTATACATAAATATATATATATACAAGACTGTCGAGTGCCCAGCGCAACTGGAGTGCTGGCACAGGGCCTCTAATTTTTTAGGGCCCCAAATTTTTGAATTTTCTGAATATAAATGGTATAAAAAAGTAAAGATTGTTTATTATTTATGAAATATCGACTTTAAAATAGATAATATGAGAGGACAAGAATATGAGAATAGATCAAATATGAAACGATGCATTTTATATTGTTTTTATCTCTATATACTATAGATCTCTGAGCCTATTTTTATGTTTTGCACCGGAGCCTAAAAAACTCGGCTATATATATACCGCTACTAGCAGGGAGCCGATGTACTACTAATATATTGCTAGGATTATTGTTGATGGTGTTTATGTGTGCATGCGTGAGTTAATTAGTTAGCCATGTTGTTTGCTGGCTGTGTGTGTGAGTGCGTACATGACGAGAAGGCTTGGTATAGATCACAGCGTCTGCCCATAGCAGCGAAGCACCTGTCAACAACAACAATGTAGATCGTCGTCAAATCAGCCTACAATCATATGGTGTTTACAACATGGATGTGTAAGACCAATAATTAATATATTATTTTGTTGTCTACCCTACCGTGTCTTGTCATGTCGAAGCCTCTAGAACTTGCGTTGTACACCACACGTCCAGAAAGATTCGATGATTTATTTCGGATACTGAAGCTACTATGACTTGCGTTTTAAATAGCGCGTCCATGAAAATCTGCTGATGCTGAAGCCCCTACAACTAGCGTTGTAAAATAGCGCGTCAAGTAAGATCTATTGGTGCTGAAGGCCCTACGACTTGCGTTTTAAATAGCGCGTCAAGAAGATCTGTTGATTTATTGCTGATGCTAAAGCCTCTAAAAATCTGATGGTCATGCCGGATCAATTTAATTTGATAATCTGATTATGCGCTCGTGCTCCAGATTGGTATACTGATCCGATGGTTATTCTGGATTAATCTAAAAATCCGATGGTCATGCCGGATCAATTTAATTTGATAATCTGATGCGGCGCTCGCGCTGTAGATTGATTTAATATTCTCACGGTTATTCCGAATTAATCTAAAAATTTGATGGTCATGCCATATTAATTTCTACATAAAGGGGCAAACTCTTTTCTCGCTACCTAAAAAGGACGATATGATGAGCTGAAGAAGCTATTTATATAGTCTAAAATTGACAAAGTTGATAAAATGATGGTCAAATTATTGGCGAAACTTATCATTATTATTCTGACGACACATCTTGTATAAACGAGACCGGACATATCGTTGCTGGGCACCGACGAGGCGAAGGCAACACATCCGTTCAAGCTGATGAAGACAGGCGAACATACGACTGGGCAGCGACGAGGCGAAAGTCAACCCCTTCATCAACAACATCTCGTTTACCAACCAACATGACAATGGCGTAATCATGATTGAGTTTTGGCAATTCTAAAATCCACTCACGTCAGTCACCTTGCACTAATTCTAGAGATACGACGACCACTATGCGTAGCTTAATCGAAGGTGTTCTATAGATTTTACTTGTAGATGTAATTAACCGGGCAAGCCTCTTTCACGTAAGGCCCCAGGAATCAGCGAACTACAAATTCTACAAGTCAGAAGCTTGTCCAATCAACAATGTAGAAGATAGCGGAAGACAAGTTCAGGCGAACTATGTATTTTGCAAATCTGATGATTAATGAAATATATGGTTAATGATTGCAACACTTGTCCTCATCGCAAGATTCTTTTTGTTTTATTTTGTTCTCGTAAACACTAGCTTTACAAGTCACTAGAGAGTTTAGAAGGAGACAAATAAAGCACGATTAAAAGAAAACTAAGCAACAAGAGCAAAAAATGAAACACAAATCACACTCTCTCAAGTCACTAATCACTAATGATCACTTGTCTCAATTGTGGCACTTGGAGAGGTTTGAAAGCTTTGAATGTGTCTTGGAATGGATTGATTGCTCTTGTATTGAATGTGTGTGAGTGGAATGCTCGATTGTATTGAATGGAGATGGTTGGGGTTGTATTTATAGCCACCAACCACTTCCTAGCCGTTGTCCTTGTTCTGCCAACCGCGGACGGTCCGCACTCCTGGTCCGAACCATCCGCCCCTGCACATCAACAATTGAAATCGCAACGATCAGCAGTAACGGCTATATCAACTGCTATAGTACATTAAATGTGTGGTCAGATAAAGCAGTCGCGAACGGTCTGACCATGCACCCCGGACGGTCCATGAGGACGCTAAAAATACATTTTACCAAACCCGTCACCTTCGGGTTTTTTGGTTTTTCAACGACCGGACGGTCCGCGCCTGAGGCCAGACGGTCCGAGCTTGGTCCCGGACGGTGCTCTCTTTTCCTTCGGACAATCCGTAGTGTAAACGCGTGATTTGCATAGTTCCTGTCCGAGGCTCACCCTGGTGTCGCGGACGGTCCACCGGAAGGGCCCAGACGGTTCATGCATAGGTGAATTTCCAAAAAGCTTCTCTTGTCCGGAATAATCTATGGTATTCCGGACAGTCGACTTATAATTGATACAGATGAATTTATGTACTTGAGAAATAATCAACTAGGCAAACTAGTTAGTCCCTAAGATTTGTGATGGTCGTCAAGCACCAAAATCAATTATAGAAAATGGTTAACACCATTTCCCTTTCAGAACCCTAGGGCCTTCATGTGATGTGCAGGACCTTGGGTTCGGCTTTGCGAGGCGGATGAGTAGGGCAACCCATGGGCGATGAGTAGACTGGAAAGTACCACGACATCCCTGGAGGCAGATGAGTAGGCGACATTAGTTGCAGCACTTTTGGGTATGGTTTAGTTGGCCTTTGTCTTTCAACAATCCGCCTTCTCCTTTATATATTTGGAGAGCAGCTCATCAAAAGTAGGATCGACGCTAATGAGCCGGTCAACTTCTTTAGATGTATTTTGTTTATACGTTCCTACTTCTAGGTGTCATGGCCTAGAGGTCTGAGGTCGCTGCTAGTTCTGGTTATCCGCAGACCATCTGACCTTTATAGTTGGACTGTTCGCACCTATACTGGACTATCTGGCCTTAGGGCCTGGACCGTCCGGCATACATAGGACTGGTCACCGTGATCGGGTACCCGATTGTGGTTGCCCCCCAGCGCCTTTGGTCTTATTAGCCTTTCTTTTATACGGAGCCTTTTGAGTAACCACTCCATGTGATAGATTTGGCATGCGAGGGTCATCAATGATAATATTTTTTGTGTTTGACTTTATCACTCGTACACGGCCGAACCAAGACTTTCTTGTCCACTGACTCTAATGTATTGACAGGGACATGTTGCCTGTCAATCTTCATTTCCTGAAATCTCAACCGACCTTTATAGCCGATTGTATTTGCTGACGGAAGACATTACAATCATGGGTGTCATGAAAAAAAAGAGCCATGCCATTTACAACACACACTCCTTTTCAATTCCTCTATCGAAGGAGTTGTGTGAGACAATTTAATGTTATCATTCTTAAGTAACTCATCAAATATTTTATCACACTTAACAACATTAAATGTGAACTTAGCTTCTCCCTGCAAATTTTTTTGAATCGGTCATAGGGAAGAGCAAGCATAAAGTTTGGCCTTAGCGAGCCAAATAAGCTTAGCAGCATATACCTCTTTTGGTTTGTCATCTGAGCAACTACTATCACGACGCTCATCATGATGAGATAATTCTTTGCTTTGGCTTTCACAAGCTAAAGCTCGTTGGTGCAACTGAGTTAGTGAAAAAAACTAGGTGTTGTCTACTTTTTCTTTCAAGTATGTGTCACACCCGGGGTTCGGGGAACCTAGACCTAGGCGCGAACATAATCACCAGGTGTGCTGGGACCAAGTCTCACACGTATGATGAATCATGGTCCAAAAACGTATGTCATATCTTTACTATATAATAAGAGTTCTGTACAAAATAAATAAATAATTACATCATACGAAGACAATGATCCAGCAACCCAAAGTTGACTGGGAGACGACGACCTAGACCACTCATGAACACATCGCAGCATCCTCCATGCGCCTCATCCTGCGGTACCTGTTCTTGACCTGTGGGGGTGAGAGACAACAAGGGTGATCTCACATATGTTCATCGCTCAACAAGCATTATGATTCCTATAAGCATTTCTAGTTTGTCTCCTATCATGATACATAAAAGCATGGTTCCTTTTAGTACTACTTGCCATAGGGGCCTTCCCTTTCTCCTTGGCGGAGATGGGAGCCTTATGGCTTGTTAAGTTCTTGGCTTCCCTCTTGAAGCCAAGTCCATCCTTAATTGAGGGGTGTCTACCAATCGTGTAGGCATCCCTTGCAAATTTTAGCTTATCAAAATCATTCTTGCTAGTCTTAAGTTGAGCATTAAGACTAGCCAATTCATCATTAAGCTTGGAAATTGAAACTAGGTGTTCACTACACGCATCAATGTCAAAGTCTTTACACCTAGTACAAATTACAACATGTTCTACACAAGAATTGGATTTATTTGCCACTTCTAATTTAGCATTTAAATCATTGTTGACACCTTCTAAAGTAGAAATGGTTTCATGACAAGTAGATAGTTCAAAAGAAAGCATTCCATTTCTCTTAATCTCTAATGCAAGTGATTTTTGTGCTTCTACAAATTTGTCATGTTCTTCATACAACAAATCCTCTTGCTTTTCTAAAAGCCTATTCTTATCATTCAAGGCATCAATCAATTCATTAATTTTATCTATCTTAGATCTATCTAAGCCCTTGAACAAGCATGAATAATCTATGTCATCATCATCACTAGACTCATTATCACTAGAAGAAGTATAAGTTGAGTCTTGAGTACTCACCTTCTTCTCCCTTGCCATAAGGCATGTGTGATGCTCGTTGGGGAAGAGGGATGACTTGTTGAAGGCAGTGGCGGCGAGTCCTTCATTGTCGGAGTCGGACGAGGAGCAGTCCGAATCCCACTCCTTGCCGAGATGAGCTTCGCCCTTTGCCTTCTTATAATTCTTCTTCTTTTCCCTCTTGTTCCCTTGGTCTTGATCACTATCATTGTCAGGACAGTTAGCAATAAAATGACCAAGCTTACCGCATTTGAAACATGAGCGCTTTCCCTTGGTCTTGGTCTTGCTTGGTTGTCCCTTGCGATCTTTTAGCGCCGTCTTGAATCTTTTGATTATGAGGGCCATCTCTTCATCATTAAGTCCGGCCGCCTCAATTTGCGCCACCTTGCTAGGTAGCGCCTCCTTGCTCCTTGTTGCCTTGAGAGCAATGGGTTGAGGCTCATGGATTGGACCATTCAATGCGTCGTCCACGTACCTTGCCTCCTTGATCATCATTCGCCCGCTTACAAATTTTCCAAGAACTTCTTCGGGCGACATCTTGGTGTACCTAGGATTTTCACGAATATTGTTCACCAAATGAGGATCAAGAACGGTAAAGGACCTTAGCATTAGGCGGACGACGTCGTGGTCCGTCCATCGCGTGCTTCCGTAGCTCCTTATTTTGTTGATAAGGGTCTTGAGCCTGTTGTAAGTTTGGGTTGGCTCTTCTCCCCTTATCATTGCGAATCGTCCAAGCTCACCCTCCACCAACTCCATTTTAGTGAGCATGGTGATGTCGTTCCCTTCGTGAGAGATCTTGAGGGTGTCCCATATCTGCTTGGCGTTGTCCAGGCCGCTCACCTTATTGTACTCTTCCCTGCACAAAGATGCTAATAGAATAGTAGTAGCTTGTGCATTTCTATGGATTTGTTCATTTATAAGCATAGGGCTATCCGAGCTATCAAATTTCATTCCATTCTCTACAATCTCCCATATGCTTGGATGGAGAGAGAATAAGTGACTACGCATTTTGTGACTCCAAAATCCGTAGTCTTCCCCATCGAAGTGTGGAGGTTTGCCAAGAGGAATGGAAAGCAAATGCGAATTCGAACTATGTGGAATACGAGAATAATCAAATGAAAAGTTCGAATTGACCGTCTTCCTGTAGTCGTTGTCGTCGTCCTTTTGGGAAGAAGTCGACTCATCGCTATCATCGTAGTAGACGATCTCCTTGATGCGCCTTGTCTTCTTCTTCTTCCCATCTTTACGCTTGTGGCCCGAGCCCGAGTCAGTAGGCTTGTCATCCTTCGGCTCGTTGACGAAGGACTCCTTCTCCTTGTCGTTGATCACGATTCCCTTCCCCTTAGGATCCATCTCTTCGGGCGATTAGTCCCTTCTTGAAGAGAACGGCTTCGATACCAATTGAGAGCACCTAGAGGGGGGGGGGGGTGAATAGGTGATCCTGTAAAAACTTAAGCTTATAGCCACAAAAACTTGTTAAGTGTTAGCACAATAAATGCCAAGTGGCTAGAAAGGAGTCTCAACAAAACACAATACCACAAGAGATCAATCACAGAGATGACACAGTGGTTTATCCCGTGGTTCGGCCAAGACCAACGCTTGCCTACTCTACGTTGTGGCGTCCCAACGGACGAGGGTTGCAATCAACCCCTCTCAAGCGGTCCAAAGACTCACTTGAATACCACGGTGTTTTGCTTGCTTTTTCTCAATCCCGTTTGCGAGGAATCTCCACAATTTGGAGCCTCTCGCCCTTACAATTGAAGTTCACAAAGAAGCACAGAGTAAGGGAGAATGAGCAACACACACAAGACTTCAAAAGATCAGAGCAACAACACGCACACAAGTCGCAACAAGAGCTCGCAACACAACTCCAAGAGTTCGCAACTCAACAAGAGCTCTAGATGCTATCACAATGAAACGAATGCGTGAGATCGATGTCTTGGCGCTTAGGAATGTTGTAGGAATGCTTGGTGTACTCCTCCATGCGCCTAGGGGTCCCTTTTATAGCCCCAAGGCAGCTAGGAGCCGTTGAGAACAAATCCAGAAGGCCATCCTTGCCTTCTGTCGTCGGGCGCACCGGACAGTCCGGTGCACACCGGACACTGTCCGGTGCCCGATTTCCTTCCTTAAACAGCGCAGTCGACCGTTGGAGATCTGGGAGCCGTTGGCGCACCGGACATGTCCGGTGCACACCGGACAGTCCGGTGCCCCCTTCCGACCGTTGGCTCGGCCACGTGTCCCGCGCAGATCACGCGGCCGACCGTTGGCCCACCGGACAGTCCGGTGCACACCGGACAGTCCGGTGAATTTTAGTCGTACGCCGTCAGCAAATTCTCGAGAGCGGCCTCTTCGGCCAAGGCAGCCTGGCGCACCGGACACTGTCCGGTGCACCACCGGACACTGTCCGGTGCACCACCGGTCAGTCCGGTGCCCCAGACCGAAGCAGCCTTCTAGCCAACTTTTTCTTTTCTTTTTCCTCCTGTTTCCAATACTTAGACAAGTATATTAGTACACAAAACCAATGTACTAAGACTTAGAAACATACCTTTGCTCTAGATTTGCACTTTGTTCATCCATGGGCATTGATTCACTTTTAAGCACTTGAGTTGGCACTCAATCACCAAAATACTTAGAAATGGCCCAAGGGCACATTTCCCTTTCAATCTCCCCCTTTTTGGTGATTTATGCCAACACAACATAAAGGAACTAGAACAAGTGCAATATCACTTCAAATAAAAACTCAAATTTATTTTGATTCAATTTGGCATATATGGATCATCCTTTGCCACCACTTGGTTTGTTTTTGTAAATCAAACTCAAAATCCTATCTCTAAGTCAAATCCACTTGTAGAGATATAAAGAGAGGTTTTCCAAAGAATTTTGATTCAAGAATCCAAAAACTCCCCCTTTTTCCCATAATCAACACTTCTCCCCACAAAAAGCCAACTTTTGACAAGAGAGACAATAAAAGAGTTTTGTCAAAACAAAAAGCTCTATTCTACTATTTTCAAAATCTCTCAAGTGGCAGCTGAACAAAAAGCTCTATTCTACTATTTTCAAAATCTCTCAAGTGGCAGCTGACCCATTTATCGCTTTGGCCTTTATTTTCTCCCCCGTTGGCATCAAACACCAAAACGGGAACAAGCTTGGCCCTTTAACCCCATTGCCTCACCAAAATCTTCAATTAAGAGTACAAAGGCAATAAGATCATAGAGATGAACTTGGAATAAGTTACCCTCTCATCGGAGTGCAGTGGAAGTCTTGCATGGTCCAAGTTCACCTTTCCCCTTTCAAACTCAAGCACATGGTTAGTCTCAAAGGGTCAAGTTGTAACACATCTCCCCCTACACATGTGCATCACTTTGCAACGGACTTGTGAGGTCCAGGGAGTGTTTGTACACCTTGAGCACCATAATAAGCAACAAAATGCAGAAAGGAACATGATCAAAAGCATAAATACAAGTATGCTACAATTCAATCCAAGTTCCGCGAATCTAAGACATTTAGCTCACTACGCAACCTGCAAAAGGTCTTCTCATCTAGAGGCTTGGTAAAGATATCGGCTAGCTGGTTCTCGGTGCTAACATGAAACACTTCGATATCTCCCTTTTGCTGGTGGTCTCTCAAAAAGTGATGCCGGATGTCTATGTGCTTTGTGCGGCTGTGCTCAACAGGATTTTCCGCCATGCGGATAGCACTCTCATTATCACATAGGAGTGGGACTTTGCTCAGATTGTAGCCAAAGTCCCGGAGGGTTTGCCTCATCCAAAGCAGTTGCGCGCAACACTGTCCTGCGGCAACGTACTCGGCCTCAGCGGTGGATAGGGCAACGAAAGTCTGTTTCTTAGAGTTCCATGACACCAGGGACCTTCCTAAGAATTGGCACGTCCCTGATGTACTCTTCCTATCGACCTTACATCCAGCATAGTCGGAGTCTGAGTATCCAACCAAGTCAAAGGTAGACCCCTTTGGATACCAGAGCCCGAAGCAAGGCGTAGCAACCAAATATCTAAGAATTCGCTTCACCGCCACTAAGTGACACTCCTTAGGATCGGATTGAAATCTAGCACACATGCATACGCTAAGCATAATATCCGGTCTACTAGCACATAAATAAAGTAAAGACCCTATCATCGACCGGTATGCTTTTTGATCAACGGACTTACCTCCTTTGTTGAGGTCGGTGTGTCCGTCAGTTCCCATCGGAGTCTTTGCGGGCTTGGAGTCCTTCATCCCAAACCGCTTTAGCAGATCCTGCGTGTACTTCGTTTGGGAGATGAAGGTGCCGTCCTTGAGTTGCTTCACTTGGAACCCAAGGAAGTAGTTCAACTCGCCCATCATCGACATCTCGAATTTCTGCGTCATTACCCTGCTAAACTCTTCACAAGACTTTTGGTTAGTAGAACCAAATATTATGTCATCGACATAAATTTGGCACACAAACAAATCACCATCACATGTCTTAGTGAACAGAGTTGGATCGGCTTTCCCAATCTTGAAAGCATTAGCAAGTAAAAAGTCTCTAAGGCATTCATACCATGTTCTTGGGGCTTGCTTAAGTCCATAGAGCGCCTTAGAGAGCTTACACACGTGGTCGGGGTACCGTTCATCCTCGAAGCCAGGGGGTTGCTCCACGTACACCTCCTCCTTGATTGGCCCGTTGAGGAAGGCGCTCTTCACATCCATTTGGAACAACCTGAAAGAATGGTGAGCGGCATATGCTAGCAAGATACGAATTGATTCTAGCCTAGCCACAGGAGCAAAAGTCTCCTCAAAGTCCAAACCTGCGACTTGGGCATAACCTTTTGCCACAAGTCGAGCCTTGTTCCTCGTCACCACCCCGTGCTCGTCCTGTTTGTTGCGGAACACCCACTTGGTTCCCACAACATTTTGCTTGGGACGAGGCACCAGTGTCCAAACTTCATTGCGCTTGAAGTTGTTGAGCTCCTCCTGCATGGCCAACACCCAGTCCGGATCTAGCAAGGCCTCCTCTACCCTGAAAGGCTCAATAGAAGAGACAAAAGAGTAATGCTCACAAAAATTAACTAATCGAGATCGAGTAGTTACTCCCTTGCTGATGTCACCCAGAATTTGGTCGACGGGATGATCCCTTTGAATCATCGCTCGAACTTGGGTTGGAGGTGCTGGTTGCGTTTCTTCCTCCATCGCATGAACATCTTGTGCTCCCCCTTGATCACACGCCTCTTGTTGATGAACCTGTTCATCGTCTTGAGTTGGGGGATGCACCGTTGTTGAGGAAGAAGATTGATCACGTTCATCTTGTTCCAGTGGCCGCACTTCTCCAATCGCCATGGTTCGTATAGCGGCCGTCGGAACATCTTCTTCATCTACATCATCACACTCAACAACTTGCTCTCTTGGAGAGCCATTAGTCTCATCAAATACAACGTCGCTAGAGACTTCAACCAAACCCGATGATTTGTTGAAGACTCTATACGCCTTTGTATTTGAGTCATAACCTAACAAAAACCCTTCTACAGCTTTGGGAGCAAATTTAGAATTTCTACCCTTCTTCACTAGAATGTAGCACTTGCTCCCAAATACACGAAAGTACGATACATTGGGTTTGTTACCGGTTAGAAGCTCATATGACGTCTTCTTGAGGAGGCGATGAAGGTAGACCCTGTTGATGGCGTGGCAAGCCGTGTTCACGGCTTCCGACCAGAAACACTCGGGGGTCTTGAATTCTCCAAGCATTGTCCTCGCCATATCGATTAGCATCCTGTTCTTCCTCTCTACCACACCATTTTGCTGTGGTGTGTAGGGAGCGGAGAACTCATGCTTGATCCCTTCCTCCTCAAGAAACTCCTCCACTTGAAGATTCTTGAACTCGGACCCGTTGTCGCTCCTTATCTTCTTCACCTTGAGCTCAAACTCATTTTGAGCTCTCCTTAGGAAGCGCTTGAGGGTCCCTTGGGTTTCAGACTTATCCTGCAAAAAGAACACCCAAGTGAAGCGGGAAAAGTCATCAACAATAACTAGACCATACTTACTTCCCCCTATGCTTAGATAGGCGACGGGTCCGAAGAGGTCCATATGCAGCAGCTCCAGGGGTCTTGAAGTGGTCATCACATTCTTGCTGTGATGCGCTCCTCCCACCTGTTTACCTGCTTGACAAGTTGCACAAGGTCTATCTTTTTCGAATTGTACGTTAGTCAAACCTATCACGTGTTCTCCCTTTAGAAGCTTGTGAAGGTTCTTCATCCCCACATGTGCTAAGCGGCGATGCCACAGCCAGCCCATGCTAGTCTTAGCAATTAAGCATGCATCTAGACCGGCCTCCACTTTTGCAAAATCAACTAAATAAAGTTTGCCGTCTAATACACCCTTAAATGCTAGTGAACCATCACTTCTTCTAAAGACAGACACATCTACATTTGTAAATAGACAGTTATACCCCATGTTGCATAATTGACTAACAGATAGCAAATTATATCCAAGAGACTCTACTAAAAACACATTAGAGATAGAGTGCTCATTAGAAATTGCAATTTTACCTAACCCTTTTACCTTGCCTTGATTCCCATCACCGAATATAATTGAATCTTGGGAATCTTTATTCTTGACGTAGGAGGTGAACATCTTCTTCTCCCCCGTCATATGGTTTGTGCATCCGCTATCAATAATCCAGCTTGAACCCCCGGATGCATAAACCTGCAAGATAAATTTAGGCTTGGGACTTAGGTACCCAACTCTTGTTGGGTCCTACAAGGTTAGTGCAAATATCCTTAGGGACCCAAATGCAAGTTTTGTCTCCCTTGCATTTTGCCCCTAACTTCCTAGCAACTATCTTCCTATCCTTTCTACAAATAGCAAAGGAAGCATTTAGGGCATGATAAATTGTAGAAGGTTCATGAACTTTCCTATGAGCATTAACAACATTTCTCCTAGGCATATTGTGAATAACATTTCTTCTACCAACCTTTCTATCATGCACATAGGAAGAACTAGAAGCAAACATGGCATGAGAGTCAAAATCATCATAAGCATTATGATTCCTATAAGCATTTCTAGTTTGTCTCCTATCATGATACATAAAAGCATGGTTCCTTTTAGTACTACTTGCCATAGGGGCCTTCCCTTTCTCCTTGGCGGAGATGGGAGCCTTATGGCTTGTTAAGTTCTTGGCTTCCCTCTTGAAGCCAAGTCCATCCTTAATTGAGGGGTGTCTACCAATCGTGTAGGCATCCCTTGCAAATTTTAGCTTATCAAAATCATTCTTGCTAGTCTTAAGTTGAGCATTAAGACTAGCCAATTCATCATTAAGCTTGGAAATTGAAACTAGGTGTTCACTACACGCATCAATGTCAAAGTCTTTACACCTAGTACAAATTACAACATGTTCTACACAAGAATTGGATTTATTTGCCACTTCTAATTTAGCATTTAAATCATTGTTGACACCTTCTAAAGTAGAAATGGTTTTATGACAAGTAGATAGTTCAAAAGAAAGCATTCCATTTCTCTTAATCTCTAATGCAAGTGATTTTTGTGCTTCTACAAATTTGTCATGTTCTTCATACAACAAATCCTCTTGCTTTTCTAAAAGCCTATTCTTATCATTCAAGGCATCAATCAATTCATTAATTTTATCTATCTTAGATCTATCTAAGCCCTTGAACAAGCATGAATAATCTATGTCATCATCATCACTAGACTCATTATCACTAGAAGAAGTATAAGTTGAGTCTTGAGTACTCACCTTCTTCTCCCTTGCCATAAGGCATGTGTGATGCTCGTTGGGGAAGAGGGATGACTTGTTGAAGGCAGTGGCGGCGAGTCCTTCATTGTCGGAGTCGAACGAGGAGCAGTCTGAATCCCACTCCTTGCCGAGATGAGCTTCGCCCTTTGCCTTCTTATAATTCTTCTTCTTCTCCCTCTTGTTCCCTTGGTCTTGATCACTATCATTGTCAGGACAGTTAGCAATAAAATGACCAAGCTTACCGCATTTGAAACATGAGCGCTTTCCCTTGGTCTTGGTCTTGCTTGGTTGTCCCTTGCGATCTTTTAGCGCCGTCTTGAATCTTTTGATTATGAGGGCCATCTCTTCATCATTAAGTCCGGCCGCCTCAATTTGCGCCACCTTGCTAGGTAGCGCCTCCTTGCTCCTTGTTGCCTTGAGAGCAATGGGTTGAGGCTCATGGATTGGACCATTCAATGCGTCGTCCACGTACCTTGCCTCCTTGATCATCATTCGCCCGCTTACAAATTTTCCAAGAACTTCTTCGGGCGACATCTTGGTGTACCTAGGATTTTCACGAATATTGTTCACCAAATGAGGATCAAGAACGGTAAAGGACCTTAGCATTAGGCGGACGACGTCGTGGTCCGTCCATCGCGTGCTTCCGTAGCTCCTTATTTTGTTGATAAGGGTCTTGAGCCTGTTGTAAGTTTGGGTTGGCTCTTCTCCCCTTATCATTGCGAATCGTCCAAGCTCGCCCTCCACCAACTCCATTTTAGTGAGCATGGTGATGTCGTTCCCTTCATGAGAGATCTTGAGGGTGTCCCATATCTGCTTGGCGTTGTCCAGGCCGCTCACCTTATTGTACTCTTCTCTGCACAAAGATGCTAATAGAACAGTAGTAGCTTGTGCATTTCTATGGATTTGTTCATTTATAAGCATAGGGCTATCCGAGCTATCAAATTTCATTCCATTCTCTACAATCTCCCATATGCTTGGATGGAGAGAGAATAAGTGACTACGCATTTTGTGACTCCAAAATCCGTAGTCTTCCCCATCGAAGTGTGGAGGTTTGCCAAGAGGAATGGAAAGCAAATGCGAATTCGAACTATGTGGAATACGAGAATAATCAAATGAAAAGTTCGAATTGACCGTCTTCCTGTAGTCGTTGTCGTCATCCTTTTGGGAAGAAGTCGACTCATCGCTATCGTCGTAGTAGACGATCTCCTTGATGCGCCTTGTCTTCTTCTTCTTCCCATCTTTACGCTTGTGGCCCGAGCCCGAGTCAGTAGGCTTGTCATCCTTCGGCTCGTTGACGAAGGACTCCTTCTCCTTGTCGTTGATCACGATTCCCTTCCCCTTAGGATCCATCTCTTCGGGCGATTAGTCCCTTCTTGAAGAGAACGGCTCCGATACCAATTGAGAGCACCTAGAGGGGGGGTGAATAGGTGATCCTGTAAAAACTTAAGCTTATAGCCACAAAAACTTGTTAAGTGTTAGCACAATAAATGCCAAGTGGCTAGAAAGGAGTCTCAACAAAACACAATACCACAAGAGATCAATCACAGAGATGACACAGTGGTTTATCCCGTGGTTCGGCCAAGACCAACGCTTGCCTACTCCACGTTGTGGCGTCCCAACGGACGAGGGTTGCAATCAACCCCTCTCAAGCGGTCCAAAGACTCACTTGAATACCACGGTGTTTTGCTTGCTTTTTCTCAATCCCGTTTGCGAGGAATCTCCACAATTTGGAGCCTCTCGCCCTTACAATTGAAGTTCACAAAGAAGCACAGAGTAAGGGAGAATGAGCAACGCACACAAGACTTCAAAAGATCAGAGCAACAACACGCACACAAGTCGCAACAAGAGCTCGCAACACAACTCCAAGAGTTCGCAACTCAACAAGAGCTCTAGATGCTATCACAATGAAACGAATGCGTGAGATCGATGTCTTGGTGCTTAGGAATGTTGTAGGAATGCTTGGTGTACTCCTCCATGCGCCTAGGGGTCCCTTTTATAGCCCCAAGGCAGCTAGGAGCCGTTGAGAACAAATCCAGAAGGCCATCCTTGCCTTCTGTCGTCGGGCGCACCGGACAGTCCGGTGCACACCGGACACTGTCCGGTGCCCGATTTCCTTCCTTAAACAGCGCAGTCGACCGTTGGAGATCTGGGAGCCGTTGGCGCACCGGACATGTCCGGTGCACACCGGACAGTCCGGTGCCCCCTTCCGACCTTTGGCTCGGCCACGTGTCCCGCGCAGATCGCGCGGCCGACCGTTGGCCCGGCCGACCGTTGGCTCACCGGACAGTCCGGTGCACACCGGACAGTCCGGTGAATTTTAGCCGTACGCCGTCAGCAAATTCCCGAGAGCGGCCTCTTCGGCCAAGGCAGCCTGGCGCACCGGACACTGTCCGGTGCACCACCGGACACTGTCCGGTGCACCACCGGTCAGTCCGGTGCCCCAGACCGAAGCAGCCTTCTAGCCAACTTTTTCTTTTCTTTTTCCTCCTGTTTCCAATACTTAGACAAGTATATTAGTACACAAAACCAATGTACTAAGACTTAGAAACATACCTTTGCTCTAGATTTGCACTTTGTTCATCCATGGGCATTGATTCACTTTTAAGCACTTGAGTTGGCACTCAATCACCAAAATACTTAGAAATGGCCCAAGGGCACATTTCCCTTTCAACAGGCGAACATACGACTGGGCAGCGACGAGGCGAAAGTCAACCCCTTCATCAACAACATCTCGTTTACCAACCAACATGACAATGGCGTAATCATGATTGAGTTTTGGCAATTCTAAAATCCACTCACGTCAGTCACCTTGCACTAATTCTAGAGATACGACGACCACTATGCGTAGCTTAATCGGAGGTGTTCTATAGATTTTACTTGTAGATGTAATTAACCGGTCAAGCCTCTTTCACGTAAGGCCCCAGGAATCAGCGAACTACAAATTCTACAAGTCAGAAGCTTGTCCAATCAACAATGTAGAAGATAGCGGAAGACAAGTTCAGGCGAACTATGTATTTTGCAAATCTGATGATTAATGAAATATATGGTTAATGATTGCAACACTTGTCCTCATCGCAAGATTCTTTTTGTTTTATTTTGTTCTCGTGAACACTAGCTTTACAAGTCACTAGAGAGTTTAGAAGGAGACAAATAAAGCACGATTAAAAGAAAACTAAGCAACAAGAGCAAAAAATGAAACACAAATCACACTCTCTCAAGTCACTAATCACTAATGATCACTTGTCTCAATTGTGGCACTTGGAGAGGTTTGAAAGCTTTGAATGTGTCTTGGAATGGATTGATTGCTCTTGTATTGAATGTGTGTGAGTGGAATGCTCGATTGTATTGAATGGAGATGGTTGGGGTTGTATTTATAGCCACCAACCACTTCCTAGTCGTTGTCCTTGTTCTGCCAACCGCGGACGGTCCGCACTCCTGGTCCGAACCATCCGCCCCTGCACATCAACAATTGAAATCGCAACGATCAGCAGTAACGGCTATATCAACTGCTATAGTACATTAAATGTGTGGTCAGATAAAGCAGTCGCGAACGGTCTGACCATGCACCCCGGACGGTCCATGAGGACGCTAAAAATACATTTTACCGAACCCGTCACCTTCGGGTTTTTTGGTTTTTCAACGATCGGACGGTCCGCGCCTGAGGCCAGACGGTCCGAGCTTGGTCCCGGACGGTGCTCTCTTTTCCTTCGGACAATCCGTAGTGTAAACGCGTGATTTGCATAGTTCCTGTCCGAGGCTCACCCTGGTGTCGCGGACGGTCCACCGGAAGGGCCCAGACGGTTCATGCATAGGTGAATTTCCAAAAAGCTTCTCTTGTCCGGAATAATCTATGGTATTCCGGACAGTCGACTTATAATTGATACAGATGAATTTATGTACCTGAGAAATAATCAACTAGGCAAACTAGTTAGTCCCTAAGATTTGTGATGGTCGTCAAGCACCAAAATCAATTATAGAAAATGGTTAACACCATTTCCCTTTCAGAACCCTAGGGCCTTCATGTGATGTGTAGGACCTTGGGTTCGGCTTTGCGAGGCGGATGAGTAGGGCAACCCATGGGCGATGAGTAGACTGGAAAGTACCACGACATCCCTGGAGGCAGATGAGTAGGCGACATTAGTTGCAGCACTTTTGGGTATGGTTTAGTTGGCCTTTGTCTTTCAACAATCCGCCTTCTCCTTTATATATTTGGAGAGCAGCTCATCAAAAGTAGGATCGACGCTAATGAGCCGGTCAACTTCTTTAGATGTATTTTGTTTATACGTTCCTACTTCTAGGTGTCATGGCCTAGAGGTCTGAGGTCGCTGCTAGTTCTGGTTATCCGCAGACCATCTGACCTTTATAGTTGGACTGTTCGCACCTATACTGGACTATCCGGCCTTAGGGCCTGGACCGTCCGACATACATAGGACTGGTCACCGTGATCGGGTACCCGATTGTGGTTGCCCCCCAGCGCCTTTGGTCTTATTAGCCTTTCTTTTATACGGAGCCTTTTGAGTAACCACTCCATGTGATAGATTTGGCGTGCGAGGGTCATCAATGATAATATTTTTTGTGTTTGACTTTATCACTCGTACACGGCCGAACCAAGACTTTCTTGTCCACTGACTCTAATGTATTGACAGGGACATGTTGCCTGTCAATCTTCATTTCCTGAAATCTCAACTGACCTTTATAGCCGATTGTATTTGCTGACGGAAGACATTACAATCATGGGTGTCATGAAAAAAAAGAGCCATGCCATTTACAACACACACTCCTTTTCAATTCCTCTATCGAAGGAGTTGTGTGAGACAATTTAATGTTATCATTCTTAAGTAACTCATCAAATATTTTATCACACTTAACAACATTAAATGTGAACTTAGCTTCTCCCTGCAAATTTTTTTGAATCGGTCATAGGGAAGAGCAAGCATAAAGTTTGGCCTTAGCGAGCCAAATAAGCTTAGCAGCATATACCTCTTTTGGTTTGTCATCTGAGCAACTACTATCACGACGCTCATCATGATGAGATAATTCTTTGCTTTGGCTTTCACAAGCTAAAGCTCGTTGGTGCAACTGAGTTAGTGAAAAAAACTAGGTGTTGTCTACTTTTTCTTTCAAGTATGTGTCACACCCGGGGTTCGGGGAACCTAGACCTGGGCGCGAACATAATCACCAGGTGTGCTGGGACCAAGTCTCACACGTATGATGAATCATGGTCCAAAAACGAATGTCATATCTTTACTATATAATAGGAGTTCTGTACAAAATAAATAAATAATTACATCATACGAAGACAATGATCCAGCAACCCAAAGTTGACTGGGAGACGACGGCCTAGACCACTCATGAACACATCGCAGCATCCTCCATGCGTCTCATCCTGCGGTACCTGTTCTTGACATGTGGGGGTGAGAGACAACAAGGGTGATCTCACATATGTTCATCGCTCAACAAGTTGTGGGGAATAATGTGCATGAACTCGCTAAAGGTGTGAGCTCATGTGAAGTGTAAGGCTTACCAAAGAGGATGGTTAAAGCTGAGCATCACTTTTAAAGTTGGTCAAAATTTTATTAGCAGTTACTAAGTATAAGTAGATACCAAACCAGAGTAATAATAGATCAAAATTGATAACAACACTCGCGATGCAATGCATATGACAAATTAAATTTAGTTCCATAAATTAATCATGCGAGAGCCCTGAGCTGCTCATGACCGCGAGCACGGCTAGTATACCAGTTTTACACTCTGCAGAGGTTGTACCCTATAACACAAGTCATGTATCTCATGTCGCTAGGGTTTGCAAGGCCCTTAGACACTTCCGAGGTGAATGGCTAGGGATCCACTACGAGGCCTTTACAAAGTTCCACTAGCTTCCAAAAACCCACTATAGTTTTTAGGAAGAGCAATGTAGGAATTCCTCGTCTGACCGCCATCGCAGCAAAATCAACCCGAGAACCTCACTACGCGCCTACTCCCCTACTGCCCTTGCCCCTTTCGGGTAAGGTAGTCTTCCACTAGCTTTCCTAATTAGTCAGCCAAGGTGTCCCATTCCACCCTTGTGGTGGCACATGTTTCTCAAGTTAAGCTCCATGTTTCAATTAATAAAATGATCTTCTCATGAACAATATGTAAAACAATAGTATAATTGGAACATAATCATAATGTAATATTAATTCCAAAACCATAAAGAGTAATAGCAAAAACTACCCAAATAGTTTAGGGGTAAACAATGTGTAAAGGTAATCAAACTAGGGTGACCTATTGGGTCCCATCATAATTAAGCCTATGCATGCCAAAATGATTATAGAGAACATTATTGGGTAAATAGAAGTGATCAAGGGCACAACTTGCCTAGGACATGAGATTCCAGGTACGAACTTGCTCTTCAAATGACTTGTGACCTCACCGCTAAACGTAGCAATACAAACAAACATGGTATAGGCAAAATTAACATCATACCAAACATAAGAACAAATTGTGTAATAATAATCTACGTGTTGCTACAAGATCGTGGGTTCGAGAATTACTAAATTCGGAGCTATGATTCAGGAGTTGTGAATTATGGAAGATCTATGTGATTTAAATATTAAACTATATTATAAATTGACTAATATACACCATATGAGAGAATATTCCATAATAATTAACCCATCTTTAATCTTAATTATAACTTGGCTAGAGATCATGTTTTAATCAAATTATAATTATGGATAGGTTAGCTTTAGTTTAGAAGAGTTAATCTAGTAGACATAGGATAAATAAATATCTAACTATAAAAGTATGCGACATGGTATAATTAATGTTGTTACTGCGTAGTTAATATTTATACGAAGCTAATACAACCGGAACGGGTCAATTCAGAGTTAAAATGGGTAAGATATGAATTTTACAAGTTTCTAGATAAATAAATATTATTTTTATACCTAAAAACAATTTATGGGATTTATTTTAATAGAGTTCGGACGAAAAAACAAAATCCCAAGAGTTCAGGGGCTAACTCGTGAAAAATAGGATCTGAGTGTAATTATCTTTATACATGTGAGGATGGGGGGTTTATTCTGAAAGAACATAGGGACTCTTATGCAAGATGCGCTGGCCGAAGGGGTTTCCTCGAATCCTGGCCGCCCGATCCTAAACCAAGGGCATAGATTTTATAACGCGAAGGGGTATGTCCTGATCTAATCGTAATCGTTCACACTGGACTGGATGGCATAGATTTTATCAAGGTGCGGTCGATCTAACCCATCTGATATCCGATCAAAGGCTCGGATGTAACCTGCCGAATGGGTACCCTACTTCTAATCACATCCGTCTGAATTGGATCGGTCGGCACCCACGCCTTCTCCTACCAACGGCTGAGCGTGGTGGCACTGTCGACCCTCACGGCGGCAGCCATGGCCGGCTTTGGCCACTCGGCGCCCGATGCGTGAATTCGAGTGCAATTACGTGCAAAGCGTTACTGATAGCATGGTGAATCAAGGGAGGGTGCCCATACCGAGAGAGAGCGCCCGAGTGGATCCGTCCTTGGTACGAGAAGGTTTAGCGGCGCAGTTGGTGCTTCGGCGAGCAAATGATGCTGCCTCAGTGGTCGATCCACCCCGTCACGGCCACGTGCGCCATCCAAGCTTTATTGTGGAGTTCCCTGGACTGACTTTGAGGCCATCTCGGTGATAGGGACGCAGGTCGACGGTGCGGAGCGGAGTTCATGCAGCAATGTGCGATTCTCTCCCTCACTCGAGCCCTTCCCTCTCTCGGCTTCTACGCGGCAACGATGGCACTACGGTTTGGTGAAGGTTGGGCTATATACCCAATAGCCAGGCTGCTAGAAGGGGGTGTCCGGTTGAGATGGGATGGGGGCATGGTCGAGAATCCCGATGGTTTCTGCGGTGAAAGCACAGAACATACTCAAGGTTATGGATGTGTATGACATGGTGGGTCCACACTCCGGAGGTAGCTAGGCGAGGCCGGTGCCCATTGAGTCCGCTAGAGTGGGTCCCATGGTCAGTTAGGTGAGGTGCGGAAGGCCCAAGCTATGGAGATTTTGGCAACGACGCGCGACATTGACGGCGTGGAGACGAAGACCGAGTATCGGCTGAGGATGACTTGTGGGACCTGGTGAGCAGGAGGTTTAGGCGACAGACGGTGTAGGTACTAACAATCCTGGTCCAATCGTCAGCGCAAGGTTGTCACTGGCGAGTGGGGCCTGCTTGCTAGGCCCACAACCAGCGCACGCGTGAGCATGTGAGGTTGGACCGGCTGACATGAGAGGCCCACATGTAAGTGCCTCCAAAGAAAGTAAAATGGATGGTGAGTGGGCTAGCACGGAGTGGAGAAGGAAGATGGGCCGAATTCCAGTCGCACGGCCCAGTACGACGATTTCCCCCCTTTTCTTTTCCTTTTCTATTTTTTTTCTTATTTCTATTTTCAGTTTTGATTTCTTCTTAATTTAAATTAGGTTTTGAATTTCACGCTTCAATTTAGATGCAACAAACAAAATAATCCCAGCATGACACAATAATATTTTATTATTTATTTTGTTATTTTCAATAATACTAATGCTTACTTCATGGGAGGTGAATGGCTAGGGATCCACTACGAGGCCTTTACAAAGTTCCACTAGCTTCCGAAAACCTGCTACAATTTCTAGGAAGAGCAATGTAGGAATCCCTCATCTGACCGTCATCGCAGCAAAATCAACCCAAGAACCTCCCTACACGCCTACTCCCCTACTGCCCTTGCCCCTTTTGGGTAAGGTAGTTTTCCACTAGCTTTCCTAATTAATGTTATAAGTATGCGACATGGTATAATTAATGTTGTTACTGCGTAGTGAATATTTATACGAAGCTAATGCAACTGGAACAGGTCAATTCGGAGTTAAAATGGGTAAGATATGAATTTTACAAGTTTCTAGATAAATAAATAATATTTTTATACCTGAAACCAATTTCTGGGATTTATTTTAATAGAGTTCGGACCGAGAAAACAAAATCCCAAGAGTTCAAGGGCTAAATCGTGAAAAACAGGGTCTGAGTGTAATTATCTTTATACATGTGAGGATGGCGGGTTTATTCTGAAAGAACATAGGGACTCTTATGCAAGATGCGCCGGCCGAAGGGGTTTCCTCGAATCCTGGCCGCCCGATCCTAAACCAAGGCCACAAATTTTATAACGCGAAGGGGTATGTCCTGATCTAATCGTAATCGTTCGCACTGGACTGGATGGCATAGATTTTATCAAGGTGCGGTCGATCTAACCCATCTGATATCCGATCAAAGGCTCGGATGTAACCTGCCGAATGGGTACCCTACTTATAATCACATCCGTCCAAATTGGATCGGGCAGCACCCACGCCTTCTCCTACCAACGGTTGAGCGCGGTGGTGCCGCCGACCCTCACGGTGGCAACCATGGCCGGCTTTGGCCACCGGCGCCCGATGCGCGGATTCGAGTGTAATTACGTGCAAAGCGTTACTGATAGCATGGTGAATCAAGGGAGGGTGCCCATACCGAGAGAGAGCGCCCGAGTGGATCCGTCCTTGGTACGAGAAGGTTCAGCGACGCAGTTGGTGCTCTAGCGAGCAATTGATGCCGCCCCAGTGGTCGATCCACCCCGTCACGGCCATAGGCGCCATCCAAGCTATACTGTGGAGTTCCCTAGACTGACTTCGAGGCCATCTCGGTGGCAGAGATGCAGGTCGATGACGCGGAGCGGAGTTCATGCGGCAATGTGCGATTCTCTCCCTCACCCAAGCTCTTCCCTCTCTTTGCTTCTATGTGGCAACGATGGCACTACGGTTTGGCGAAGGTTGGGCTATATACCCAATAGTCAGGCTGCTAGAAGGAGGTGTCCGGTTGAGATGGGATGGGGGCGTGGTCGAGAATCCTGGCGGCTTTTGCGGCGAGAGAACGGAATAGACTCAAGGTTATGGATGTGTTTGACATGGTGGGTCCACGCTCTGGAGGTAGCTAGGCGAGGCCGGTGCCCATTGAGTCTGCCAGAGTGGGTCCCATGGTCAGTTAGGTGAGGTGCAGAAGGCCCAAGCTACGGAGATTTCGGCAACGACGCGTGACATTGACGGCGCGGAGACGAAGATCGAGTATCGGCTGAGGATGACTTGTGGGACCCGGTGAGCAGGAGGTTTAGGCGACAGACGGTGTAGGTACTGACAACCCTGGTCCAATAGTCAGCGCAAGCTTGTCACTAGCGAGCGGGGCCTGCTTGCTAGGCCCACAACCAGCACGCGCGTGAGCATGTGAGGTCGGACCGACTGACACGAGAGGCCCACGTGTAAGTGCCTCCAAAGAAAAGAAAAGGGACGGGGAGTGGGCTGGCGCGGAGTGGAGAAGGAAGATGGCCGAATTCCAGTCGCACGGCCGAGTACGACGATTTCCCCTTTTTCTTTTTCTCTTATTTCTATTTTCAGTTTTGATTTCTTCTTAATTCAAATTCAAATTAGGTTTTGAATTTTAATCTCCTATTTAGATGCAACAAACAAAATAATCCTAGCATGACGCAATAATATTTTATTATTTATTTTGTTATTTTCAATAATACTAATGCTTACTTCATGGGAGAGAGAAGAAGAAAATAATTCACGCATATCAATATTTGAAATTCTTTTTGTTTATTAATTGATTTTCACTTTCTAGTTTTGAGTCCAACTTCTAACTTTAACAACTCCAAATATAATATTGTCATTTACTTATTTCTAAGAAATAATTTCTAATGTGTAACATTCATTAAAAGGTGATTTTACTTACCCTCCTTAAGAATGTCCTTCAACCATATAAAAAAATTAATCTAATTCATATGAAGATATTTTCACTTTCATTTAGTCTCTTTAGTCTCTTTATTTATTTTATACATTTTTCCTTATACCAATTTTGGGCTTTACAGTATGGATGTAACCTATTGAAAGCCAACACCGCTAGTTGCTTATCTATGACCTGTGTTTAAAAACACTAGTTTCTAGTATTCCGAAATCTCTAGATATAATCATTAATAGATTCATCGTCCTCATGATGGACTAATGCTAGATCAAGTAAATCTAACTCGTAATCCTTAAAGAAGAAGTGTTCATGAAACCTAGCCAAATCAACTAAATCTAACATCATTCTCTTGCAGGCCAAATATGCTCTAAATCATCCCAGGAATTAATCAAGTTAGGAGATTACGTAGCATACCAAGCAAACGTTGTGCCAGTAAGGGATAATGAGAATAGGCGAACACGAAAAGCTTCTATCAGCCAATTCCCCCAATTATGCTTCAATTTGACCTACGTGTTTGTGAGTGTATTTAGTACCTTCGCTTGAGAATTTGGAGAAATCCAGCGCACTAGTCCCTAGAGGATATGGAACGATGTCCCATTGAGGGTCGTATGGCCTCTAATTGGACTGTCCTAGGCCGGATAGACTGGAATCTAATTTATCTCAACATAGTTCGGCAATTTGTTCCTGAACTTCGTCCATAGCGGTCGATGGTTACCCATCAGTCCTTGGGACATGGAGCTTAGGTGGTCGGTTATCCTCATGCCGGCCTTCTACACTAGGACGATCAAAGGTGATGTCCGGTATAGGCCCCTGAGGCATACTAGTATCGTATCCTACCGTTGTATAGTGTGGGTGAACCTATCTGGTTCCCTAGGAGCCATAAACATTTGACCTTATGCATGGGTGGTGGTACGCCTAACTTTGATGTACTGCAGGTGGGAGATAATAGTGTTGCTACGGCAGGTGAAGAAACTACATGTTTTCTGCAGCACCTTGTTCTATGTAAACGTATCTGGACAGTCCAACCTGGGTGGCCGGACGGTCTGGAGTGACACCGGTTAGTACCACGTTGTTATTTTATGGCATGTTTATACAAGCTATAGGCGTCTCATTTTGTGCATTAATTCTTTTCGGCTTTCTAGGGGCCGAAAAGTGCTCGCTCCATTGTATAGGTGGAGCCATACTACGACCTTGATGAGCCAAAGGTGGTAGGGAGAAGTTTTGATGTGATAGGTGGAAGGATTGCTGGTAATAGTCTGCATCATGTTTTGTGTGCTCTTCACCGGATGGTCTGGTATAAAACGCGGATGGCCCAGCATACTTGGATGGTCTGTGCGTATAGCCACACGGTCCGAACATGTCTATTAACCCTTGTGAGGAGTACGATGGTCCTAGCACTGCTCTCGGTGGTTCGCCATAAAGGTCGTGACCACCTAATGGTGGTCGGATGGTCCAAGGTTAGGCCCAGACGGTCCGGCCGTACGCAAGACTACGGGTTTATCCCAAATAGGTGGAGGATGTTGTGGTTGTCTGGCTTACGAATTCATCATCATGTTATAAGATGGTTGGGTTCGTGAATGCCCATTTGCAGTCGATGATTGCTGTGTGGTGGCTCTAGCATCAATCTCATGTGATGGGAAATTGGAAATGGCAGACCTTCCAAATACGCGTGTCATTTTCCAAAAAAAATTCATACATGCCCTCTATGTATTGTTTTAATTGATCTCATTGTTCATCTGTATAATGCCTAAGAGATTGCTTGTCGTCTGTTTTACTAACATTGTGGGCAAGTGTGGTAGGTCAAAGAGATGTTAGGTTGCATTCACCATGCCAGATAATCTTCTAATGCCGGTCCACCTTGAAGTGTGTGGTACTTTTCCCTCGCCTCCTCGATCAGTTGTCTTGTGTGGTCCTGGAATTGTTGCTGATCTTCAGCCGATAGGTTCTCTAGAGTTGGCTTCACGATATTGCTTAGGGAGATGTTGGAGTGAACCTTTGAACCGTCTATCTGTGGCCGATCTTGTTAGAGCTTGGAACACACCTCGTCCCCAACAGAGTCACCAAAAAGTGCATTGACGCCTTTTTGGGGCCAAACACTAATGATCCCTAGATCCTGCTCCCGGGAACGATACTTGGGGAAACTCTCTACGAGGCGGTAGATAAGATGTAAGATAAATAACACTACCTGCAATAGTCTGGAACTGCACCTCTTATGTTGACACCTTCTTAGGGCCAATTAGCAACAAACCCAAGGGTCTTCACATGATGTGCAGGACCCTGGGTTCGGCTCTGCGAGGTGCTAGACCCTCCACGATAGGTCACTGAACCATCCGCGATAGGTCGTCGGTCTGTCCACTGTAGGGCGACAGGACGTCCGCGGCGGTGCAGAGACCTCTCAGGTGAACCTGGATCTCGCCCTGTGGGAAGGACCTCATATGGGTAGGATTTTAGGGTCGCTTTGGGGTCGGCAGGCCACTCAAGACGCGTCTAGACGACGTAGAGTCGAATAGAGGTGAAGATTGATATGTGGAATCTACAACTAAAGCTACGCTACAACTAAAGCATTAATGATAAATAAGGTAAATAAATTTATTCAATTAGAATGTGTTCGGGGTTCTCAATCAACCGTACCCCTTTATATTTATAAGGGAGGTCTGTACCCATTCCTAGGCAGATCCAACAGATTCACATGAATAAGTTAGGATAACCACGTATGGATAAGCACTCTCGCCCAAGTTAATCTGATCGCAGACCGTCCGGGCCATATAGTCGTACTATCAGGCCGTACCCAGGTACCAAATATGGTACTCAACAGTTTTTAAATTATATAATCCGCCTAATAATCTATTTTGTTTGTTTGTCTCTTAATTTATTTAAGCTAGATTATATAATCTAGAGGTAAATAAATAGGGCCTAAGTGTTTACAGTGATATGGAAAATGTTTCTTGCGTGAGCAAATGTGTAAAAACAGATAGTTATACACTACACTTATGATATAAAGAAGCAAGTAGAAGAGTGTTATAAGTTGTACATTACAAAAGTAGTATGCAAATCTATAGAATCAATTTCTATCTCTTACCTCATGGATTTGAGATATGCTTATATATAAAGTTTAGAAAGTTATATAATGTCATATTCTAAAAAATAACCTACTCTATTAGTTAAATTCCAATTCCTTAAAATCAAAGAGAAACCGGCAGACCCTAAGTGCTTTTTATTTTCCTACAAGAAAATAAACTAATTTTTCGTGAAAAAATAGAAATCCGTTGAAAAAAAATGTAGTTGCTAAACTAACTCTAGGTGGGAGGCTCTCCACATGGTATCAGTAAAAAAATAACCCTAGCTTTTCCTTTCCCTTGTCTCGCAGCCACTACAAGAAAAAAGGCAAGGAGTGTCGGCCAAAACCCCACACTCTTACTGAAATAAGCCGACACTCTAAGTATAAGAGTGTCGGTTGACCGACACTCTTAGCCGTCACTCTAAAATGGACGCTCTTATTCGTATAGAAGTGTGGGGACCGACGCTCTTATGTTAAAAGTGTCGGTTCAACAAGCAACCGACACTCTTATGTTAAAAGTGTCGACCAGTACCGTGGCCGTCACTCTTACTGCGCGCACGCCAGCAAGCTACCTGGGCGCATATAAGAGTGTGGGGGCCGACACTCTTAGTGAATAATTTTTTTTAATATCCAATAAGGAGCTTGTGGCCGACTCTCAGATCCACTTGGATTTTTTCTAAGCTCAAGGTGCGGACGATCACAAAGTTCAGCTAAGTCTCTTCTTGCATTCATGTTATCTTTGGTTTGACCGGTGAAGTCGAAGCACATGCTTATGATGCTTTCCGCAACATTACGTTCTTGGTGCATCAAATCTATATTATGTGGTAACAGCAATGCCTTCGTATAAGGTAGCTCCCAGATAAACGAGATGTGTGTCCAATTGTGTTCTTTACCATACCCTTGAAATCGACCTCCTACACCCGGTTTTAGGTCACGATGTTGTCTCATGATATTTTCACCAGTTTGTCGCTTCGGTGGCCCATCTCTAACCCTCTTGCCTTTTCGAAATGACTTTGTATCCTTTCTAAAAGGATGATTATAGGGAAGGAGGCGTCGGTGAACATCAAAAAATGTTTCCTTCTTACCATGTTCTAACCTATATGCTTGTGAGTCACCCATACATATCGGACAACGCAGTATGCCGTGGACACACCAACCAGAAAAAATGCCATATGCTAGCAGATCATGAATTGACCATAGATATGCTACGCGTAGAGTAAAACAACATTTCAGATGACTATCATATGCCTCAACCCCCTGCCACAACATTTTTAGTTCTTCGATCAATGGTTCCATAAATACATTGATTTTTGTTACAGGATCCTTCGGACCTGGAACAATAAGGGCAAGAAACATGACCTCTTCTTTCATGCATTTGTTAGGAGGGAGATTGTAGGGCATCATAAAAACTGGCCAACATGAGTAAGAAGTGGAATTATTGGAGTAAGGAGTGAATCCATCCGTCGACAAACCAAGACGAACACTCCTAGGGTCTCTTGCAAATTCTGGATCATAACGGTCGAGAGCCTGCCAGGCCTCGCCATCTGAGGGATGCACCATGACATCCGGATCTTGGCCCTGACGATCCCCTTCTTTATGCCACCTCATTTGCTTTGCTGTCTCTTGATTTAGAAAGAGACGCTTAAGCCGTGGAGTGATAGGCATGTACCGGAGTTGCTTGATCGGCACCTTTGTCGTAACCTCGTTTCCATCCTCATCTAGCACCAATGCATATCTTGACTTACTGCAGTGGATGCAATGTGTGGTATTTTCATGCTCCTTCCAGAACAACATGCAATTGTCCTCGCAAGCATCAATCTTTTGGTAGTTCATGCCAAGACCAGCTACGAGCTTCTTGCAATGGTACAAGTCTTTCGGCATGTTATGATTCGGTGGGCTGATATCAATAATCAGTTTCACAATATCGTTATAACATTTGTTGGAGAAGGTGTACTTTGACTTCATCGCCATGAGACGTGTTACCACCTGCAGTACGCTCACATTGGTTCCTTCATGCACTTTAGCCTCTGAGGCTTCAAGAAGCTTGTAGAACACTCTCACATCCTCTGGAAAAGCTTGATTATTCTGTAGATCTGGGTACTCATTCCTAATATCATCCAACATCTCTTCCATTCGGTCTATATCCTGGTCCCCATCCGATTCAATAGTATGGTCCACCTCTCCATGCTCATGCCATACCAGATAGTTTGGCATAAAGCCATGTTTGAAAATATGATACGAGAGCTCCACTTTTTTCAACCGAACCAAGTTCCGACATTTTATACACGGGCACCTCGCTAAACGAGCATCACCAACAAATGCGAGTGCCACGAATTCATCTGCAACTCTCACCCATGCATCAGAGTGACCATGAGTGACACTGTCGAATCCATCGTACATCGCCCTTCTTCGATCATCACTCATATTCAAAGCTAAAGAAAAAGACACATATTTAACAACATATATACACTTAGGCACGAAAAGGCCACTTATAAATAGTTAAACACTAAAGCAATTGTTCCGAGTTTAGTTACATCTATTTTAGCGTTGTACCAAGTACAGTTACATAATTCAGTTACTTAATACAGTTACTTAATATAGTGCCCATGAGTAACAATAATATACAAGACAATAATCAACAATCAGTAATAAAATTTATATCTATATTCCACATCGAGATTGAGAGACTAAGAGCTAATTACCTGAGCGCGTGGTGCCCCTGGTGCTACGGTAGCGGCGCGGTGGTGCTGGTGCAGGGGCGGCGCGAAGGCGAGAAGGTGGCGTGGCCTGGCTGGTGCAGGGGTAGTGCAGCTGTGGAGTAAGCCGCGCGGGGGAGGGCATGATGCGGCTGTGGAGCAAGGCCGTGCGCGGCAGGGGAAGACGGCGGCAGCAGCAGGGAGTGGCGCGGCAGGAGCAGTAGGGCGCGGCCCGGCAGGAGCAATGGCGCGGCGGCAACAGCAGCAGGGCACGCCGCGGCAGGAGCAGCGCGCGGGGGACGGCGCGGCGGCAGTAGCAGCAGGGCGCGTCGAGGCAGGAGCAGCGCGGGGGACAACGCGGCGTGGGTGCAGGGGAGGGGCGCGGCGCGGGTGCAGGGCGGCGCGGCGCAGCTGCAGGAGCGCGGCGCTGGTGCAGGGGAGGGGCACGGCGTGGGTGCAGGGCCGCGGTGCGGCGCGGCTGGAGGGGAAGATGGCTGCCCCGGCTCGGCGAGGTCGCCAGGAGCTCGGCGTGGCCGATGGCCGCCCGGCTCGGCGAGGAAGATGGTCGCCCCGACTTGGCGAGGAGGCGGCACGACGGAGGAATGGGCAGGAGGCGCATGACGGAGCGGCGCGCGACCTCAGGCGAACCGATGGACAGGGAGGCGAGAACTGGACTAGCGGGCACGACAGCGGACTGCAGGAGGCGCTCGGTAGCTAGACGGATTGCACGGCAGCCGGATTGGGGATTAGGGTAAATTCTATAAGAGTGTCGGTGTGGTAAAAAACCCACACTTTTAAATTAAGAGTGTCAGTTTGTGCGGGACCCCGACACTCTTAAATTAAGAGTGTCGGTACAGTAAACCCCACACTTTTACCTGGATTAGGAGTGTCGGGACCGACACTCTTTATGTGACCGACACTCCTTCAATGTTTTCTTGTAGTGAGCAGAGATCGTCGAGGAAGCAAGCTTCTAGATGCAGGCAGTATACTGGCATCTCCAGTTGTTGATGAGCGTCTTGTAATAGCAGTTTCAGGTGTTAGTGTGGCCTTTTCGTTTTCTTTGGCCTCTCTCTAGCCCTCGCCTACTGATGGAAACCGTTGTTGCCTTATGGAGGTTTTACAGTTTGTATTCGCCGTTTTTATTCCCTCCAGTCGCACAAAAAAACGATCGATTATATCAATTTATTCCCTTCTTACACCAAAATGTACCCGATAAAGGTAGGTTCCAGTGCTACGAGAATATGTTATGAGAATATATTTCATTGATACATTAGTCGTCGAACGCACGCGACATATAATATCACGATAACTTATATACAAAATATGTGTTATACTGTTATAATAATATGTTTCATAATCCGTTTGTGATTCTGGCCATACATAGATTTTGTTATTTTAATCTAGTTGTTTCACCACTAAATTGCAACCATCAGTACCATGCAGACTTCTATATATGCTACAATCTGTATGGCCTCGTCGTTGGAGAGCACGTCTCACACCTCCTGGAAAAAGTTCCCCCATACATCGTCAGTCAACAGGCACACACCACCGTACGCGTTTGCTTAAACAAAAAGGCAAGTATGTGTGTTTACGAAGAGAATTAAAGGCAGACAGACACAAAATCTACCCCAACGGTGGCGAGGATGACGAACTAGTCATTGATGCTAGTCCTCCTCTGCGTCACCTCTAACGTCGAGATGACGCCATAGTCATTGATACAGTAGTCGTCGAACGCACGCGACATGGCGAGCCCCGATGACTCTTGGCTGGGCTGCTAGACGAAGCACACCCCAGGCTCATCAGTGAGGTAGTACACCTGGCCATTGCACCACTGGATGCGCTCCTCCTCTGCATACATCATGTTCTAGGACACTCACACAACATCAGCAACGACCGTTGTCCCAACGTACAAGAATTCATAGCCGGTTAGTAGCGACTTACGTGGCAGGTTGGGCTTCAGGTGGACGATGAGTTGGACGGTCGTGATGGCGTTGCCGCCTGATGCGGTGCCCAGAACAACCCAGGAGTCACCGACGTTGGCGACGACCCCGAGGTCCCCCTGCTTGATGATGGATAGCGCGATGCAGTCGCTCTGGAACGCTTCCAAGCGGCAGCTACAACGGAGCTTGTCGTCTACAATAGCGCATGCGGTCATGTAGGACTGTTTCCAAAGGTCGAACTGACAGCCGCCAAGCTTCTTCTCGTCGTCGATGAGCGACGCCAACGCGAGCGCCTCCTGCTAGTGGTATTTGTTCGAGGTTTTCATGTAAGAAACATGGATTCATCCTTGGCGCTGGTTTATGAAAATGACTCACAAGTTAGACCATGAAAAAACATTACGAAGAATAAATACCAGCATGCAAAAAAGGAATTTAAGTTGAAAACATTATTCAAACAAAAGAAATTGCATGCAAGACTCTTCTTTAAATTCTACTCCCTCCATCCAAAAATATAATTCAATAATCTCAATGATACTTATCTACTACTATTTCAAATATTGGAAATACAATATCACATATGTAGAACCGAGAGCTATTTACCAAATGGACCGAATCAAGTGTAGAAATAGAAGAGCTATGTAATTTCTATGTAGCTTAATAGATAATTTAGTAAAATAAAAATAAGTCAGTGTCAAACATACAAGAGTTATCAGATTTGGGAGCATGAAAAATGGAACCCTTAAGAGTGCAAATAATCAAAAAATAATGACGGTGGTTGCACCCACAAATTAAAGCCCCACATACTGACATGTTTTGGTAGTGCAATAAGCACCCAAAATAGAGGAGCATACATCATGATTCATGGCAATCTCATCACCAAGGTTGGAAAATCCAATCCCTAATCCCCATGAAAGTTAATTAAAGAAAGAAAGTAAGAAAACACAGTAGTAGGATAGTTGCTCGCATGCTCCTACCTTGGATTGTGCTGACGTATCCGCTACACTTGGTGTCCTAGAAGATGACACTGAGGTTGGTGCCCCTCATCACGACGAGGTCACAATGCACATGCAAATCGACTTGATGAGCGAGCTCCTGTTAGATATCTGGTGCTTCTTTGCCTATACAAGTAGGGCCTTGGCGCCATGGCTAGCAAGGGCTGGTCACGACCACGCTTAGGCAGCACCTCATGCCCCTTAGGAAGCTTGGCACGCTACACTGACACGAAGTTGCTGCTCCCGATCTTCTTCTCCTCCAAGAAACTGTCAATGGCACGCGACAGGTCCCGGGTCATGAACTCCTCGCATTCGAGTGACAGGACCAGCGACACCGACATGGCCATAGCCTCCACATCATGGCACAGTCGCCGCGACGACTCTATGAGACACAGTGTCAGTATCGTCTTCTTGTGTCAGAGGTAGAGCGCCACTACAGCCGCCCACGCCGGCCGTAACAGCTAGGATCTTGACCTTCTTCTTCGCATTGTCCTCGTCTCTGCCTACCAATCACTCCCTGTTGTTGGCGATGAGGATCTTAGAGTAAGGAAAATGGACCTCGGGCCATTTGGCTCAATAGGTTTTGGTGTTTGACGATCAACATAACCTGTGGACTAATGTGTTTGCTAGTGTTTGTGTTTGTAGTTCATAGGATGCTAAAGTTACTTGGACCAAGGCATTGAGGAAAGCAACACCTCAAAAGAAGACATTATGGAGATCAAGTGAAGTCCAAGAAACGAAGGAAGTGTTGCCACGACAGACTGTCTGGTCTGGAGCATTGGACTGTCCAGTGCCACACACCGGACTGTCCGGTGCACCAAGGAACAGTAGCTCAACGACTAGTTACAGGTGGCACTGGTGGGAAGAAACCACCGAACTGTCTAGATTGTCCGGTGTAAAAAGCATGTGCGCTAACGGTCACCTGCGGTGTCAGTCCAATGGCTAGGCGCACATGCATTGAGGAAAGCAACACATCAAAAGAAGACATTATGAAGATCAAGTGAAGTCCAAGAAATGAAGGAAGTGTTGCCATGACAGACTGTCTGGTCTGGAGCACTGGACTGTTCGGTGCCACACGCCGGACTGTCCGGTGCACCAAGGTATAGTAGCTCAACGACTAGTTCCAGGTGGCACTGGTGGGGAGAAACCACCGGACTGTCCAGACTGTCCGGTGTAAAAAGCCTGTGCGCTAACGGTCACCTACGGTGTTAGTCCAACGGCGAGGCACACCGGACAGGGGGCACCGAACTGTCCGATGCACCACCAGACTTTCTGACGTGCCGCAGAGAGTAGCAGCTTTTCTCCAATGGCTAGTTTTGTGTTGGGGGCTATAAATAGACCCCCAACCGGCCATTCCAAGGTGTGGGAGCCCAAACAAAATACCAAGGCATATACTAGACATTTACAAGTGCTCATACACCCAAGTGCTTAATAGAATCACTCGGTGATTAGCGTAGGTGCTTTGCGAAGTGCTTAGGTTAGTTAGACCACTTTAGCGCTTGCTCTAGGTCAACCCTAGTTAGTTGAGTGAGTTTAGAAAAACCACACAATCTCTTAGCTCTTGCGCGAGCCGTTGTAATTGTACCGAGTGGGGCGAGAGTCTTGCGAGACCATGACAACTACGTTTGTGTCATGACTGCCACCGTGTACCGGAGGGAACGAGGCCCGCGGCGTTTTTGCCTAGAAGCTCGATAGTGGAGACGGTGGGGAGCGTCCGAGAGGACCCGAAAGCGGAACACCACTTGTGCGTGGAGAAGGCCCGTGACTCTCTACGAAGTTATTCGACCATGGTGCTTGACCCTCACATGGGCTTCCCTTTGCGTAGGGGTACCAACGAGGATTAGTCGGGACCTTGCGTGGTTCTAGATACCTCGGTAAAAATACTGGTGTCATCCACGAGAGTTTGCATCTCTACCTTGCTCTTTAGCTTCCACATTTACATTAAGCATTTAAGTTTCAATCTTGTATTCATACTTATATTGTTTAGGATTGAAACTTAGACATTGTGGTAGAGATAGCAAAACTTAGATAAAACCTAGTTTACACATTTTAGTTTGATTAATTGCATAGGTTTTGCTCTAGGGATTTATTTGTGGCCTAGTTTAGAGAAAGTTTTAGAAGTCCTAATTCACCCCCTCTTAAGCGTCACCTGTTTCCTTAAATTGGTATCAGAACCTGGTTTGGCTCATTTGAAATGCTTTTAGCTTCACCGCTAAAAGAGCCGACGCTTTTTAGAGAAAGGGGATGGATACCCATAGGCCACCACACTTTGACGACACTAACTTCCCATATTATAGTGCTAGAATGGCTTGTTACCTATAGGTCGTTGATCTAGGTGTTTGGAGAATCACTCATGATGGGATGAAACCACCCTAGAATCCCGAGAAACCCACCACAAGTGAGGAAAAAGAAATTCATCTAAATGCTAGAGCCAAAAACAGCTTGTATGAATCTCTTAGCATGGATATTTTTAATCAAGTTTTTACAATGAAACTGCTAATGAGATTTGGCTAAAATTGCATGAGCTCCTTGACGGCACATCCAATGTTCATGAGCAAAAACATTGCCTAGTCTTAAATGAGTATAATTCTTTTGCTATGAAAGAAAATGAGCTAGTTAGAGATATGTATTCTTGTTTGAATCTAATCATCAATGAGCTCAATTCCATTAGCATTAATAAGCTAGATGATGCGGACATTGTGAGGAAGATTATCTCCCTACTACCACAACAAAGATATGGGAGCATCATCACTATTCTTCACAACATGGAGGACTTGAGTACAATGACCCCGGCCATTGTGAATGGGAAAATCGTGGCTTTTGAGATGTCGCGAAAAATGTGACGGGGAGAGGAGCCCACTTCTTCAAGACCGTATGCTTTTGCATGTGATGAAAGAAAAGGGAAAAAGAAGGCTCCCACTCCAAGTTCCTCGAGTGAAAAAGAGGAAGAAGAAGAAAGTGATGATGATGAAGATAATCAACCATCAATATCACCCTCCGAGGACGAAGAAACAATCTGGTGCGTCGGAAAGGTAACGAGGATGATCCGCAAGATTAATCTAATGGGTGTACCCCTGCAGGTAGAGGATCTTCTCTTTAACATTGATAGGAAAACGCAAAGAAAGAGAGAATGCTTCGCATGCGGGGAGAAGGGCCACTTCAGGGACAGCTGTCCAACTACGCCCGAACCCAAAAAGGGGAGGAGCAAAGGTAAGGCACTAACAAGTGTCAAAACTTGGTGTAACACCATAAAATCTTGATTTTAAAGATTTGCAAGAATTCTCCCAAGATGTGGATAACCATGTTTTCTAATGATAAATTAGAAGCCAAATTCCCCTATAAGAGTTATCTTTGCCTCCTCTAAATGTTTAACTTAAAATATAGATTTTATTAATGTATCTTTGTAGGAATTGTTAAGGCAGTAGATTTGGTTAAAACTTAGAAATGTGAACACTATTAATTTTACCAAACACTAGTTCTAAATTTTGACAATGAAGTATAAACTCTAAAAGAAAGGTTTCCAAATTTTGATTTAAGGATGTGATTTATTTTCTTTTAGGTGCATGCAAGGTTAAAATCAAGTCAATAGAACTATAAAATAATTAACAAAATAATACTCTGGATACATAAGTGGATTTTTGTTTGTATTGACTTGAAGTTTGTGAAGTTTAGATTTGAATCTAATTTGATATAGGAGAACAAATTCGGAATAGAAAACATAAAAAGAAAACAAGAAAAGAAAATGGGAGAAACTGCTTGGGCCGATTTCCCCCAATCTGGCCCAACTCACCCCATGTTGCACGGCCCAGCGCCCTAACCCAGTCAGCCGCTTCCATGTGGGCCCCACAAGTCAGGTCTTCACCTGCGCGCAGCTGAGATCCTCATTCAGCCTATTCCGGGCGCTGACAGGCGGACCCCCTAGGTTGATCTCACTAGGGATTTGAGCCCCACACATCAGCCGCAACTGGCCGTTTCCGTGTCCCTATTACTCAACCCTTGTGGGTCCCACCGGTCAGGATCATCTTCACGTAACAAACGTTAGCGCATTCGCCAGACCGTCGAGCCAACCTAGCTGAATTAGTTGGGATTCATTGTTGCCTCGGGTGCCGACCTCTCGGGGTATAAAGCTCGAGCCCCGTGACCGCCCTGCTCCCTCGCATCATTGGTGTTCGAGTTCGGGATGACCGATTAGCCCGGCCGCCGACACCACCAGGGGTCGTCCGCGTCGACCTAGGCGACAATTACTGCTCGGAGTCCACAGGGTGGCCATGGGTGATCTACGAAGTTCACGAAGCGTGTCCGTTGCTGTTGCGGGCGGGATCATGGGTGGAGCGATGCTGAATTGCTCGTCGGAGTTGATGTTCCACCGCAAGACCGTGCTTCCCCGTGGCCGAGTGTTTCTATTCCCCAATCGCCGGTGAGAACCATTCTTTCATATTCACCATATTATGAGCTTTACATAGCATCTACCTACGGTTGAATTAGGGCATTAGGTTACTTGGGCATGGACCGCGCTGGCGGACCTCCATCGTGGGGCGTGTGGTCACCGTCGTGGCCAGGCCGCCGGGGTTGGTGATGGCCAGGTTACCGTTGATCCCTAAGCGAATGGCTTGGATTACATTATCGCATAACGATTCTGAGTGGTAGATCTTGACCCTAGATCAGTCAATGGAAAGTTGGGGATGGGTTAGGAGATTTTAAAATCATGGTCGTCAATCTAGCCATGCACGGTGGGGATTCGGTCATCACAGCGCTTCGGCAAGGAGGGTTGTGATCCGTCGATGTTGGATCCGAAGGTAGAGAGAGCTTACCGAGTCAGGATTAATGAGGGTCGTGGATCTTAGATCCAACAGATAGCAGGGCGTGCTGATTCATTTTGGTCAGGATCTAATCTGGACCACCGATTACCGATCCAACGGTGGCGGTCGTCCGATACCCCTTTGGCCAGGTAAATTTATAAAAGAGACCCTATGTTCCTCCCCAATTAACCCGCCATCCACCATATGTAAAGAGTCCTTCAGACTAGTCCTAAAATTTGTGCAAAAGCCCCTAATTTCTCAAGTATTGATAGACGCCGTCCATATAATTGATTAAATACTATAAATAGGTATGAAATTGAATTTATAGTATAAAGATAAACTTAGAAATTTGTAAAATTCATAACTTTTGCGATTCAACTCTGTTCTACTCCGTTCCGGGTGTGTTGGCTTCATAATAAAATTGCCTACGAAGTCATGACATTATTTGTACCATAACACATATCTTTATAAATAGATAGTGGTTTAGCCTATTATTAGTAGATTAATCCTCCTAACCAAAGTTAAATTGGCCATGATGATTATTCGAATAAATATGATTTCTAATCGAGTTATAGTCTAGAATAAAGTTGAGTCAATTATTTGTGGTTTATTCTCTCATGATGTATATTAACCAATTTATAATATAGATCTTCCATAAAATCGTAACTTTACAACCGTAACTCCGATTTTAGTGGTTCTCGAACCCACGATCTCGTAGCAACGTGTAGATTATCATTATACAGTTTGTGCTTATGTTTGGTGTGATGTTAATTTTGCCTATACCATGTTTGTTTGTATTGCTACGAATAGCAGTGAGGTCATGAGAATTTGAAGATCATCCTAGTACCTGGAATCTCAAGTCTAAGGCAAGTTGTGCCCTTGACCACTTTTATTTACCCAATAATATTCTCTATTAATCACTGTGGTATGTATAGGCTTAATTTTGATGCGACCTAATAGATCACCCTAGTTTGATTATCATTATACCTTGTTTACCCCTAAACTTTTGGGTAGCCTTTGCTTTTGCCCTGCCTGGTTTTGGGATTAATATTACATTATGATCATGTTCCAATTATATTGTTGTTTTAATTATTGTTCATGATAAGACCATTATGTTAATTGGAACATCGAGCTTAACTTGAGAAACACGTGCCACCACAAGGGTGGAATGGGACACCCTTGGCTGACTAATTAGGAAAGCTAGTGGAGGACTACCTTACCCGAAAGGGGCAAGGGCATTAGGGGAGTAGGCGTGTAGGGAGGTTCCCGGGTTGATTTTGCTGCGATGGCGGTCAGACGGGGAATTCCTGCATTGCTCTTCCTAGAAACTGTAGCGGGTTTTCTGAAGCTAGTGGAACTTTGTAAAGGCCTTGTAGTGTTACTCTACCTCGTCTCCTCGGTAGAGATGAATGGGACTTCTAGACCCCTTGGCAACCGGGTGACATGACTTGTGGGTAAAGGGTACCATCTCTGCAGAGTGTAAAACTGGTATACTAGCCGTGCTCACGGTCATGAGCAGCTCAGAACTCTCGCATGATTAATTTATGGAATTAAATTCAATTTGTCATATGCATTGCATTGCGGGTGTTGTTATCAATTGTAATCTACTACTTATTTGGGTTGGTATGTACTTACATTTAGTAATTGCTAATAAAATTTTGACCAACTTTAAAAGCAATGCTCAGCTTTAACCATCCTCTTTGGTAAGCCTTATACTTCACATGGGCTCTCACCTTTGGCGAGTTCATGCACATTATTCCCCACAAGTTGTTGAGCAATGAACATATGTGAGCTCACCCTTGCTGTCTCATGCCCCCACAGGTCAAGAACAAGTATCGCAGGATGAGGCGCATGGAGGATGTTGTGATGAGTACGTGAGAGGTCTAGGTCGTCGTCTCCCAGTCAACTTTGGGTTGCTAGATCATTGTCTCCATATGATGTAATTATTTATTTATTTTTGTACAGAACTCCTATTATATAGTAAAGACGTGACATTCGTTTCTGTACCATGGGTCATCATATGTGTGAGATTTGGTCCTATCACACTTGGTGATTATGTTCGCACCCGGGTCTTGATGCCTCCGAAACCCGGGTGTGACACTTGGGATGATTCTTCAAGCAAAGATGAACCTCCAAGGATGCGCAACCACTGGTCCTCATCACGCTCATCATGGTCATCACGCAAGTGCCTTATGGCAAGTGGTAAAATGAGTATCCCATCCTCTAGTGATGATAACAGCAGTGATGATGAAGGTGAGGAAAAGCCCTCCGTAGATGAGCTTGCAGAAGCCGTTAAATTTTTCCAGGATGTTTGCACTAAACAAAAGGCTCAACTTAAAACCTTGAAAAATAAGTTATTAGCACTCAAAATGATTACAAAGGTTTGCTAGAAAAATTTGAAACATTTGTAAATTTAAATTGTGAGCTATCAACTAAAATTGAGCAATTAGAGTCTAGTGCTCCATCCACAGCTACCAATGATGGCCTTATTAAAAAGAATGAAAAACTTAAGACTAAGTTTGCTAGCTCCCAAGAAGCTATTGAAAATTTTCTAGGGAAAATGGAAATTCTTAGCATACACAATAATGAGCTAACTACTAAGCTAGAAAACATTGGTAGCACCCCAGGGGCATCTTTAGTTGAAATTCCTAAAATTATTAAGAAAGATGCTTCTACTTCTTGCTTTGATTTACTTGATAATTCTAACCCCAGCAATCAAGTTCTTGTTAAGAATGTTGTCATAGAAACATGTTCGAACGAGATTGCAATGGAGAACGAGCAATTAAAGTAAGAGGTGGCTCGCCTTGGCAAGGCTTTGTAAGACAAGAAAGGCAAAGCCAAACAAATCCAACCTCCTAAGGATAACACCACTACGGGAGTGAACAAGCCTGTGGAGGGTGAAACTGTGATTTGTAGGCTATGCCACAAGGAAGGCCACAAGTCTTTCCAATGCAAGGCGAAGACCAGGGATAAGCAAAAGCTCAAGAAAAAGCCAACAAGCAAAATCTCCAACACCTACATCAACAAGGTGGACAAAAAGGCTGCTACACCATACTTAATCAAGAAGAAAAGGAATGGAAAGGTGATAGCAATTAAGGCCAATAAGCAAGCCAACAAAGGAGAAGGAGCCAAACGCATCTGGGTGCCAAAGAAAATTATCTCAACCATGAAAAGCACCAAGAAGGTTTGGATCCCAAGAGGGAAGTGAGGAGTCCGAAGCACGTCGGGGAATTTGGAGACTTGGCAAAATTGGGATGTATATCATGGGATACATCATAAAGGATCAAGTCTATTGCCAAGTGGGTTACTGCATACTTTGGACCCAAATGCCCCACCCATGACTAAGGTAACTAGATTTTTTGTATTTCTTGTTTTTAGATATGCGTATCTATTCTCATGTATCTAGTTTTAACTATCATACCTAGTATTTCAATTGGTATTTACTTTTTTTTAAAATGCATGCATACTAGGTAAATCATATGGTAGGGTTACTCACTCTCAATTCATACTCTTCAGCAAACCTACATGGTTTAAAATGATAAGCACGACACATAGCTTATTTAACATTCCTAAGAAAATGATACATCAATTGATATTGTGAAATACTTCAAGTGGTATAACACTTCAATTATACTTCATTTGGTATGCTTCAATTGGTATCATTTGACTTATATGTGCCAAAGCTCGGATTGTGGATAATTTGCCCCTCTTGATATCAAATCAAAGTGCATGTCTCCTACAAGTATTCAAAACTTGTATGCACACTTTCAAGGGGAGGTTACTCTATAATCTAAGTCTTTGAGACTAATACCTTTTTTAAGTCTATTTCATGTAGTAGTTTCATTGAAAGGAAAATTGAGTCCCTGGAGAAAGACAACAAGCTTCCACTGCAAATCTACAAGAATTCTTATGTCTCACAAGCCTGCCATTGGTCTTCAAATGGTCTGCCATTCATTTTCAATTGGTATCTTTGAGATTAAATTTTTCATCATTTACATGTCTTCTCCAACATTTGGTTAGACTATATCTCATATCTTATACTTCCCATGTTGATGCATGCATAAGTGGTTAACTCATATCTGTTACCTATGCATAAGGGAAGTTAGTCTAATCAAATCATGCCTTGCACCTCTATTTTTCACATGCTTTTTTCATAAGTAGAAGATCTCTGTCAGGGGGAGTATTTCTTCGTCTCTAAAGGGGGAGAAAATTCTTTCTAATGGAGAACACTCATTTAGAGGGAGTAATAATGTTGAGTGCTTCAATTGGTATTAATTGACAAATATTTTATGAGTGCAAGTCATATTTGCTTCCTACATGCTTTTAATGTCTTCCTTTTCGATGGTTGATGCCAAAGGGGGAGAAGTTTAGGGATCAAAGCAATGAAAACTGTATCAAACACCAAACATCACCAAATTAAAAAAATCAATCCTTGTTCCTTCAAGTGGTTTTGGTTCTTTGGTCTAAAATAGGAAGTAAGTGAATTATGGAGTTAGGGGGAGGCTTAAGTCCAGAATCTCACATTGTGGGGACAAACATGCATCCTAGCAAGTAGATTGCATATTTTTCATCCAAATGTTTGTAATATTTGCTTGCTTTGGTTGTGTTGTCATCAATCACCAAAACGGGGGAGATTGTAAGGAAAATGGACCCCGGGCCATTTGGCTCAATAGGTTTTGGTGTTTGATGATCAACATAACATGTGTACTAATGTGTTTGCTAGTGTTTGTGTTTGTAGTTCACATGATGCTAAAGTTACTTGGACCAAGACATTGAGGAAAGCAACACCTCAAAAGAAGACATTATGAAGATCAAGTGAAGTCCAAGAAATGAAGGAAGTGTTGCCATGACGGACTGTCTGGTCTGGAGCACCGGATTGTCCGGTGCCACACGTTGGACTGTCCGGTGCACCAAGGAACAGTAGCCCAACAGCTAGTTCCAGGTGGCACTAGTGGGGAGAAACCACCGGACTGTCTGGACTGTTCGGTGTAAAAAGCTTGCGCGCCAACGTCACTTGCGGTGTCAGTCCAATGGCTAGGCGCACAGGACAGAGGGCACTGGACTGTCCGGTGCACCACCGGACTGTGCCACAGAGAGCAACAACTTTTCTCCAACGATTAGTTTTGTGTTGGGGGCTATAAATACACCCCCAACCGACCATTCCAAGGTGTGGGAGCCCAAGCATCATACCAAGGCATATAGTAGACATTTCCAAGTGCTCATACACCCAAGTGCTTAATAGAATCACTCGGTGATTAGCGTAGGTTCTTTGCAAAGTGCTTAGGTTAGTTAGACCGCTTTAGCACTTGCTGTAAGTGAACCTTAGTTAGTTGAGTGAGTTTAGAAAAACCACACAATCCCTCGGCTCTTGCGTGAGCCGTTGTAACTGTACCAAGTGGGGCGAGAGTCTTGCGAGACCGTGACAACCACATTTGTGTCACGGCCACCAATGTGTACCGGAGGGAATGAGGCCCACGGTGTTTTCGGCCGGAAGCTCGATAGTGGAGACGGTGGGGAGCGTCCAAGAGCAGCCGGAAGCGGAGCACCACTTGCGCGTGGAGAAGGCACGCGACTCTCTATGGAGTTACTCAACAGTGGTGCTTGGCCCTCGCGTGGGCTTCCCTTTGCGTAGTGGCACCAACGAGGATTAGTTGGGACCTTGCGTGGTTTCGGATAGCTCGGTAAAAATACCAATGTCATCCACGAGAGTTTGCATCTCTACCTTGCTCTTTAGCTTCCGCATTTATATTGAGCATTTAAGTTTCAATATTGTATTCATACTTCTATTGTTTAGGATTGAAACTTATACATTGTGGTAGATATAGCAACACTTAGACAAAACCTAGTTTGCACATTCTAGTTTGATTAATTGCATATGTTTTGCTCTAGGGATTTTGTTGTGGCCTAGTTTAGAGAAAGTTTTAGAAGTCCTAATTCACCCCCTCTTAGGCGTCACATGTTTCCTTCACTTGGAAGCGACCAGCAGCATCGTGCAGGCCTTGCAGACCGTGAGCTCCTCGCCTCTGATGCCATAGAGCGTGTCGGAGCTGGAGCTGATGTCGCAGGGCTGTAAGGACCGCGAGCTCCTCGCCTCTCGTGCCATAGAGTACGCCAGAGCTAGAGATGATGTCATAGGACCGCTCCTCTTACATGCACAGGCGCCATACATGATGCTTGCAGTGGCCGCCAAAGAAGGAGATGATGTCGTAGAGCCGCCGGAGAAGGGATGATTCTCCCCACGTTGCTGCTTGCGGTGGCACGCCGATGGAGGAAGGGAGGAGGGGAGGTTGTGGACGGCGAGGTCCTCTAGCTCCTGCTCGCTCTGCTCGGCTGCTGCCCGCTCTACTGCTCCTTCTTGGCTAAGGCTCGACTGACACAGTCCGTATGCGAAGTCGTCGACACCCGCCGATGGAGGAGGGGAGGACGGGAGGTTGTGGACTACAAGGTCTTCTGGCTCTTAATGAAGGAAGGAGGAAGAGGGACGGGAGTTTGCGGATGGCTTTGGCGTCGACAAAGTGCAGGAGAGGAACCAAGACGTGCATCGGTTTGTCTTCATCCTGCACGCTGAACCGAGAGAAGTGTAGGTCATGGTCGTGGGGAGGGAGCTTGCGGAGTGGAGTTGAGCGGTTGCAGGAAAGGGATCTGTGGAGATGGAGGTTGCCGCCGCGGAGAGGAAGGCTTGCGGTTTCCTGTGGAAGACGCCTATGCAAGGGTAGCCGCTGTGCTTGGGAAGAAATGTAGTAGATGTTTTTCCTGTCGTAGATGTAGACATGAACACACATGTGGTACTATTTGGATTGGTCTAAGTGGGGTGTGGGTTCAAATCCCCTTGCCACCGTTTGTTTTCTATTTTAGCTAGGTGTGGACTGTGCGTGGAGGGGTACCCTTGCTGGCGTCTTAATAAGTAGTAGAGATATATATCGTCGCATTAAGGGTGTGTTTGAATGCACTAGAGCTAATAGTTAGTGACTAAAATTAGTTAGAGACATCCAAACACCATAACTAATAGTTCAACTATTAGCTATTTTTAGTAAATTAGTTAATAGTTGTTTATCTATTTGTTAGCTAGCTAATTCCACTAGCATTTTTTAGCCAACTAACTATTAGCTTTAGTGCATTCAAACACCCCCTAACTATGGTTTGTTAACTTTTATCGATTGTAACACTCTAGTGTACATGCTTTACCGTTAAACAACAACCAGTTTTTTACATACTTTTATTTGGATGAAATACAACACCTTATCAAAATAAGAAATCATCTAGGTATATAACCAAACAAACAAAAAATATATAGTTCATAAAAATATATATAAATACAAATTACATAGTGTCGGGTACCATAATTAGGGGTACCCCCAACACCCCTAATCACGGCTGGTAAACACACTCAGACCAACTGACGGGCGCGGTTCAAGTCAAGGCTTCGTCCACCCAAGGGACGCCACCTCACCCGAGCCTAGCCTCGGGCTGGAGCAGTAGTCCTAGACGAATTCACGCCTCGCCCGAGGGCCTCCTCAGGCAGCGAGCGCCCCCTCGGCTCTCCCGAAGCCCGGCTTGGGCAGGCTTCGTTGTGAAGCAACCTTGGCCAGACCGCCTCACCAACCGACCGCTTCGCAGGCGCATGCAATGCAGGGGATGCCTGACGCCGTATCCTGACACACGTGCCTCAGTCGGCCAGGCCGAAGTGACCGCAGTCACTTCGCCCCTCTCTTTTACTGTCCGATATGACAGGAAAACAGCGCCGCTCGCCCTGCTCCGACTGCCGTGCCAGCCACCCAGGCGAAGACTGATAACAAGTCACGATCAACCATCGAGTTCGGCCCCGGGCGCAACAGGAAGCTCCGCCTCGCCCGACCTCAGGCTCTAGCCTCGGGAGGAGGTCTTTGCCTCGCCCGACCCCCGGACTCGGCCTCGACCTCAAGCTCCGGCCTTGGGAGGAGGTCTCCGCCTCGCCCTACCCGGCCTCGGTCTCAAGAGAAGTCTCCGCCTCGCCCGACCCCGGCCTCGGCCTCAAGAGAAGTCTCCGCCTCGCCCGACCTTGGGCTCGGACCGACCGCGCAAACAGGGGATACATCATTACCCTATTCCTAGCCTGCTTAGGCTACAAGGAACAAGACCAGCGTCCCATCTGGCTTACCCCGGCGATGGGTAATGATGGTGCCTCGCGTGCACCATGACGCCGGTGGCTCTCAGCCCCTTACGGCAGCAAGGAGACGTTAGCAGGATCCTTGCCGCACTGCCAGTTGTGCTCCTACAGGACTCAGGCACTCCTCCGACGGCAACGCTATCACGTGTACAGGGCTCAAGCTCTCCCCCGATGGCCACGTTGGCATGTACACAAGGCTTAGGCACTTCTCTGCCGGACATGTTAGCGCATAGCTACGCCCCCTGTTGTACATCTGGACCCTCTCCTTGCGTCTATAAAAGGGAGGTCCAGGGCCATCCTGGAGGGGGGTTCGCGCGAGGGAAGGAGTGGACGAACAGGCTCCCACTTTCTATCTCTCTCTCCCTCACGCGACACGCTTGTAACCCCTACTACGAGCGGCACCCCTGGTGCAGGATAATACAAGGCTTGTCCCACCTCTTGTGTTCCATCCCACGCCAACCCATCTGGGCAGGGGCACGCAGCGATCTCACTCGTAGGTCCAGGGACCCCCGGGTCCGAGACGCCGACAGTTGGCGCGCCAGGTAGGGGCCTGCTGCATGTTAACGAACACCTTCCCGTTGAGTTCCAGATGGGGAGTCTTCAGCAACCTCTTCAGCCCAGGACGGTGCTCCGCTTCGGGAGTCTCGAGTTCATGTCCCTCGATGGCAGCTACAACATGGTACTCCTCCCCCCGCGGCGCGACGACAACGACGGTCTTCGACTCACCCGGCGACGGCGAGCTCGGCGATAGCATCTCCCCGCGGCAAAAGAGGAGCACTCCGGTCGTCCTCGCCACCCTCCTCGCCGGAGAAGGCGGAGACGAGGCAACCATGGCCACGCAGGAGGCGGCACCTTGACGGCTGTCGCACCATAGCGAGTCGACGACGCCGGGGCTCCCCCGGGGGACATGTCGGGCATTGTCCTCGCACCTGAGACGACGGCGGGTGTCACTTCCCCGCGACGTGTCAGCCCCAAGCGGACTGATGACGCCAGCACCCTCGCAAAGGACATGTTGGGTGTTATCCTCGTACCTGAGATGACGGTGTGCTCCGCCCCCGACACGACTTCACCACCGTCCATCGACCAAGAGGTACCGTCCGTTTTCCATCCCGTACCTTTTCGGTTCAACTTCGATCCACCTAGCGACCCCGCTACGGTGAGCGCCTTCATAAAGGCGTATCCAAACCTTCCGGGGTACCACATGTGGTCGACCTGAGACCGACTGACAGCCGTCTCAATCTTCGAATCGGCGGGTTCCGAGAAAGAGGACGACCCCGACTCCGGTTGGGATTTCTCTGGCCTCAATGACCCCGGTGCCATGCGGGACTTCATGTTCGCATGTGACCACTGCCTCTCCGGTTGTTCTGACGATGGCCATGACCTTGACGACGAGGGTTACGGCCCAAGTCGCGAATGTTTCCACGTCGATCAGGGAGATCACAACGAAGGCAACCACCTTGGTATGCCGGAGGTTAACGATCCCCCTAGGCCTGCATCTCGCGTTGACATCCTGCGGGAGCTAGCTATGGTCCCAGTCACTGCAGGGGGTCAGGACATACAGCTCGAGCAAATCCGCGAGATGCGGGCCCGGGTCGACGGGGAAGTAGGCCGGCTTGTGCAGCTCCGACAGAACATCAAACAGGAGTGGGCAGGCCAAGCACTCGCCGGAGGAGCCTGTCGTCGGGCCCAAGACATCCAGCGCCGCATCGTCGACAATGCCAGGGCATTGCTGTCCCCAGCCGTCAGCGGGTCTAGCTAGGACCTAGCTGCAGCGGCGATGCTACTTCGAGCCATGCCGGAGTCATCCACCACCGAGGGACAGCGTATCCAGGGTGAACTCAAGGATCTCCTGGAAGGCGCCGCGGTTCGACGAGCCGAGAGCTCTGCCTCCCGCAGGCAAGCTGACCCCTCGGAGCATCACGCGGTGTCCTCCTAACACATTCGGGAAGCCTCGGTCCATCCCGAGCGCACGTGGGACGAGGCGCCTGCCGCCCGGGATCGCCTCGGCAACGAGCACCACCATCTCGACCATCGAGCCTGCCTCGACGAGAAGGTGCGCCGAGGCTACCATCCCAGGCATGAGGGATGCTGCAACAGCGAGGAGGATCGTTGTCCTTCGCCCGAACCACCCGGTCCACGGGTCTTCAGCCGCGCCATACGACGAGCGCCGTTCCCTGCCTGTTTCCGAGCCCCGACTACCATCACCAAGTACTCGGGGGAGACGAGGTCGGAGCTGTGGCTCGCGGACTACCGACTGGCATGCTAGTTGGGAGGGGCGGATGATGACAACCTCATCATCCGTAATCTACCCCTTTTCCTCTCCGATGCCGCCCGAGCCTGGCTGGAGCATCTGCCTCCTACGCAGATCTCTGACTGGGACGATCTGGTCAAAGATTTCACGGGAAACTTCCAAGGCACGTACGTGCGCCCTGGGAACTCGTGGGATCTCCAAAGCTGCCGCCAGCAGCCAGGGGAGTCCCTCCGAGAGTACATCCGGCGGTTTTCGAAGCAGCGCACCGAGCTGCCCAACGTTACCGACTCGGATGTCATCGAGGCTTTCCTCGCCGGCACCACTTGCCGAGACCTGGTGAGCAAACTGGGGTGCAAGACTCCCACCCGTGCGAGCGAACTGATGGACGTCGCCACCAAGTTCGCCTCGGGTCAAGAGGCGGTCGAAGCCATCTTCCGAAAGGACAACCAGCCTCAGGGAGAGCCAAAGAAAGACGCCCCTGAGGCGTCCGCCTAGCGGGGCACGAAGAAGAAGGCCAAGAACAAGTCGCAAGCGAAGCGCAACGCCGCTGACGCGAATCTTGTCACTGCGGCCGAGCACTGGAACCCTCGAAAACCTCCTGGAGGGGCCGGCACGTTCGACAAGATGCTCAAGGAGCCGTGCCCCTATCACCAGGGGCCCGTCAAGCACACCCTCAAAGAATGTGTCATGCTCCGGCGCTACTTCCATAAGACCGAGCCCCGGCGGAAGATGGCAAGGGCCGTGACAACGACAAGAAGGAGGGCAGCAAGGAAGAGGGGTTCCCGGAGGTCCATAACTGCTTCATGATCTACGGCGGGCAGGCAGCGAACACCTCGGCTCGGCACCGCAAGCAGGAGCGCCGGGAGGTCTGCTTGGTGAAGGTGGCAGCGCCAGTCTACCTAGACTGGTCTGACAAGCCTATCACCTTCGACCGAGGCGACCACCCCGACTTCATGCCAAGCCCAAGAAGGTACCCGCTCGTCGTCGATCCGATCATCGGCAACGTTAGGCTCTCCAAAGTCCTCATGGACGGAGGCAGTAGCCTTAACATCATCTACGCCGAGACCCTGGAACTCTTGGGGGTTGACAGGTTCGAGGTCCGGACTGGTGCGGCACCCTTCCACGGGATCGCGCCCCGGAAGCGAATCCTCCCCCTCGGACGGATCGACTTACCCGTCTGCTTCATGACTCCCTCCAACTTTCGAAAGGAAGCTCTCACCTTTGAGGTCGTCGGGTTCCAAGGAACCTACCATGTGGTGTTGGGAAGGCCGTGCTATGCCAAGTTCATGGCGGTCCCCAACTACACCTACCTCAAGCTCAAGATGCCGGGCCCGAACGGGATCATCACCGTCGGATCCATGTACCGCCACGTGTACGAATGCGACGTGGAGTGCGTGGAGTACGCTGAGGCCCTCGCCGAGTCCGAGGCCCTCATCGCCGACCTAGAACGCCTCTCCAAGGAGGCACCCGACGCGAAGCGGTACGCCGGCAACTTCGAACCAGTCGAGGCGGTCAAGCCCGTCACTCTCGACCCCAGCAACGACGCCAGCAAGAAAGTCCGGATCGGCTCTGAGCTCGACCCCAAATAGGAAGCAGTGCTCGTCGACTTTCTCCGCGCAAACGCCTAAGTCTTTGCGTGGAGTCCCTCGGACATGCCCGGCATACCGAGGGATGTCGCCGAGCACTCACTGGACATCAGAGCTAGAGCCCGACCCGTGAAGCAAACCCTGCGCCGTTTTGACGAAGAAAAGCGCAGGGCCATAGGCGAGGAGGTCCACAAGCTACTCGCAGCAGGGTTTATCAAAGAGGTATTCCATCCCGAATGGTTAGCTAACCCTGTTCTTGTAAGGGAGAAGGATGGGAAATGGAGGATGTGTGTAGACTACACTGGTCTAAACAAAGCATGTCCGAAAGTTCCCTACCCTCTACCTCGCATCGATCAAATTGTGGACTCCACTGCTGGGTGCGAAACCCTGTCATTCCTCGATGCCTACTCAGGCTATCACCAAATCAAGATGAAAGAGTCCGACCAGCTCGCGACTTCTTTCATCACACCTTTTGGCATGTACTGTTACACTACAATGCCATTTGGTTTGAGGAATGCAGGCGCCACCTACCAGAGGTGCATGAACCACGTGTTCGGAGAACACATCGGCGGAACGGTCGAGGCTTATGTCGATGACATCGTTGTCAAGATGAAGAGAGCCTCCGACCTCCTCTCTGACCTTGAAACGACATTCAAATGTCTGAGAGCGAAAGGCGTGAAACTCAATCCCGAGAAGTGTGTCTTCGGAGTCCCCCGAGGCTTGCTCCTTGGATTCATCGTCTCCGAGAGGGGCATCGAGGCCAATCCGGAGAAAATCGCGGCCATCACCAACATAGGACCGATCAAAGATTTGAAAGGAGTATAGAGGGTCATGGGATGCCTTGCGGCTCTGAGCCGCTTCATCTCACGCCTTGGTGAGAAAGGCTTGCCTCTGTACCGCCTCTTAAGGAAGGCCGAGCGCTTCACTTGGACCCCTGAGGCCGAGGAAGCCCTCGGGAACCTTAAGGCGCTTCTTACAAATACACCCATCCTGGTGCCCCCCGCTGCAGGAGAAGCCCTCTTGATCTACGTAGCCGCGACCACTCAGGTGGTCATCGCCGTGATCGTAGTCGAGAGACGAGAAGAAGGGCGTGCACTGCTCGTCCAGAGGCCAGTCTACTTTATCAGCGAAGTGCTTTCCGAGACCAAAGTCTGCTACCCACAGATCCAGAAGCTGCTCTACGCAGTGATTCTGACACGGCGAAAGTTGCGATACTACTTCGAGTCTCATCCGGTGACTATGGTGTCATCCTTCCCCGTGGGAGAGATCATCCAGTGCTGTGAGGCCTCGGGTAGGATAGCAAAGTGGGCGGTGGAACTCATGGGCGAAACGCTATCATTCGCTCCTCGGAAGGCCATAAAATCCTAGGTCTTGGCAGACTTCCTGGCTGAGTGGACGGACACCCAGTTACCGACAACTCCAATCCAAGACGAGCTCTAGACCATGTACTTCGATGGGTCACTCATGAAAACAGGAGCAGGCGCTGGCTTGCTCTTCGTTTCACCCCTCGGAAAGCATCTTCGCTACGTCATTCGCCTCCATTTTCCGGCGTCAAACAACGTGGTCGAGTACGAGGCTCTGGTTAACGGGCTGCACATCGCCGTCGAGCTAGGGGTCCGGCGCCTCGATGCTCGTGGCGACTCACAGGTTGTCATCGACCAAGTCATGAAGAACTCCCACTGCCGCGACCGGAGGATGGAAGCCTACTGCGACGAAGTCCGGCGCCTGTAAGACAAGTTCTACGGGCTGAAGCTCAACCACATCGCCCGACGGTACAACGAGACTGCGGACAAGCTTGCAAAAATAGCCTCGGGGCGGACGACGGTTCCCCCGGACGTCTTCTCCAGAGACCTACATCAACCATCCGTCAAGATCAACGACGCGCCCAAGCCCAAGGAAGCCTCGGCCCAGCCCGAGGTACCCTCGGCCGAGCCTGAGGTACCCTCGGCCGAACCCGATGTACCCTCGGCCATCAAGGAAGAGGCCTTGCCCGTCGAGGGGGAACAGAATGGGGTCACGCCAGATCTAAACTGGCAGACCCCGTACATGGAATATCTCCTTCGAGGAGAGCTTCCCCTCGACAAGGCCAAAGCTCGGCGGCTGGCTCGGCGCGCCAAGTCATTCGTCATGCTGGGTGATGAAAAGGAACTCTATCACCGCAGCCCCTCGAGCATCCTCCAACGGTGCATATCCATCGCCCAAGGACAAGAGCTGGTGCAAGAAATACACTCGGGGGCTTGCGGCCACCATGCAGCACCTCGAGCCCTCGTGGGGAATGCCTTCCGACAAGGTTTCTATTGGCCAACCGCGGTGGCCGATGCCACTAGGATTGTTCACTCTTGCCGGGGGTGTCAATTCTATGCGAAGCAGACACGCCTGCCCGCTCAGGCCCTACAGACGATACCCATCACCTGGTCGTTTGCTGTGTGGGGTCTAGACCTCATCGGTCCCTTGCAGAAGGCACCCGAGGGCTTCTCACACCTGCTGGTTGCCATCGACAAATTCTCCAAGTGGATCGAGGTCCGACCCTTGACCAGCATCAGGTCCGAGCAGGCGGTGGTGTTCTTCACCAACATCATCCATCGATTCGGGGTCCCAAACTCCATCATCACCGACAATGGCACGTAGTTCACCGGAAAAAAGTTCCTGGACTTCTGTGACGACCACCACATCCGTGTGGACTGGGCCGCCGTGGCTCACCCCATGATGAATGGGCAGGTGGAGCGCGCCAACGGTATGATTTTGCAGGGACTCAAAACGAGGATCTGCGACGACCTCAACAAGTTCGGCAAGCGGTGGATGAAAGAGCTACCCTTGGTAGTCTGGAGTCTGAGGATGACGCCGAGCCGCGCCACGGGTTTCTCGCCGTTTTTTCTAGTCTATGGGGCCGAGGCCGTCCTCCCCACGGACTTAGAATACGGCTCCCCGAGGACCAGGGCGTACGACGACCGAAGCAACCAGACCAGCCGAGAGGACTCGCTGGACCAGCTCGAGGAGGCTCGGGACGTCGCCTTACTACATTCGGCACGGTACCAGCAGTCGCTGCGGTGCTACCACGCCCGAAGCGTTCGGCCCGGAGGCTTCCAAGTGGGAGACTTGGTGCTTCGTCTGTGACAGGACGCCCGAGGGCGCCACAAGCTCACTCCTCCCTGGGAAGGGCCCTTCATCATCGCTAAGATTGTGAAGCCTGGAACATACAAGCTGGCCAACGACCAAGGCAAGGTCTACAGCAACGCTTGGAACATCCAACAGCTACGTCGCTTCTACCCTTAAGATGTTTTAAGTCGTTCACGTACCTCATTTACATACACAAAGTCTAACCGTCAAGGAAGGGTCGGCCTTGCCTCAGCAAAGCCTGACCCTCCCTCGGGGGCTAGAAGGGGGGAACCCCCACTGCGTCAAAATTTTCCTCGGAAAAATTTTCTACCAAAACGACCTTTGTGCTTTCGACTTCCGTATCAATAGCGGGATCCTGAGAAAGATGAGAGTACACGTAAGCGGCAAGGCCGACCGAGCCGAGGGATTTCTACGCCTCCGGGATACGGATATCTCACTCATCACCTTCCGCGAGAAGTAACTCACACTCGGATAAGCGATCCTGCTACCGGACAAGTCCAAACACTCGGGTAGAAAACAACTTTCGTTCCTTCTCGACTGTATCAATAACGGAATCCTACGACCAAATGAGAGTGCACGTAAGCGGCAAGGCTGACCAAGCCGAGGAACTCCTACGCCTCTAGGATACGGATACCTCACTCATCACCTTCCGCGAAAAGTAACTCTCGCTTGGATAAACGATTCTGCTACTGACAGACAAGTCGTGATGCTCAAAACAAGAGGAAAGAAGACACATCTTTTTAACACGACAATAAAGTGTTTAGGCCTCGGCGGCCACGAAAAAACATGCGCATGCTATAGACAAACTGTTCCTGCAGGTTTGGGCATCGGCAGGGGGAGCAGCAGCACCCTCGGCGTTGTTTCCACCCTCGGCGGAACCTGGCCCGGCCTCAGGCGGCGACCTGGGCGAAGGGACCTCCACCCAAGGGAGGGCGCCAGCACCGCGCTAGCAGATGTCTTGGCCAAGCTCCAGCGGCTGCTGCCACATCTTCCTCGGCCTAGGAAGCCACCAGCTCCCGGGCTGACGAAGTCTCTTTTCGAGCCGACTCCGCCTCTATCCGCGCTAACACCACTGCCTCCGGCTCCGACTCATCGCAGAGCAGCCGAGGGTTCTAAAAGCTGAGCAAGAGAGGCCTAGAGCGGCAAGGCCGACCGAGCCGAGGGACTCCTACGCCTCCGGGATACGGATACCTCACTCGTCATCTTCCGCGAAAGGCAACTCACGCTCGGTTAAGTGGTTCGGCTAGCCAACAGGCAAGTCCCAGTGCTCGGAATGAGAAAGAAACACAGCTTTATACTCGAAATACCCAAATGTTCAGGCCTCGACATCCACAAAGAACAAAACATATACTTGGGGTAACTATGCTACACAAACTTAAATGTCGGCAGAACCCTCGGCGGTTCTCCCGACCTACGACAAATGTCTAAGTGCTTGAAGCAGTTACATTTTGCTCTGGCAAAAACCCAGTATATCACCTTACAAACGGGACTCCGGTTTCGCTCCCACGGGTATGAACAACCTCCACACCAGGGGGCCCGCGGGATGACGAACTCCAAGCGGCTCGCTGGCACTCCGAACCCCCGCTCATGGAAGGCGATGAAGCTAACCACGTACCCCGGCGGCGGGGAAGGGACAGCCTCGCTCGGGGCCATCCACTCCGGCTGCGCCCCACCGGAGAGGGGATGGAGCAGACCATCGGCGACGAGGGCCTCCAGATCCTTCGTGATGACGGTGGAGGAGGGCCACGGGTCGCGCGGCAGGACAACGGTCACTCTGTCAGCCATCACCGAACGAAGGTGGTGGAGGCGGAGGGGATGAGGTGCGTGGTTTCCTTTTCCCTGGCTATTCTCTTAGGTTACGAAAACCAGAGCAAAAGGCAGGCGCAAATGGCAGAGTGACGAACCACTGTCGGCCCCCCTTCCGAGTATATAAAGGCCCGGGTGAGAACCGTTCAAAACTTCGCCCGAACTCGCCGCAAAATTCAAAACTCGAAGGTAAAGCGATCTTCCGTTCCTCGAACGGCTCGCATGCGCAACGGGCGCCACGCGAATCGCCCGTCCGGTCGTATTAACTCCCCGGCGGAGCAGGCGACACCTCTGGCAGGCGAGGCAGGCGTCGCTTCACCTTCACCATAATGACCGCGTCACAAAAGGTGTGCCACCTTATTTAAATTCATATCCTTCCCCTCCTCTCTCTCTCTCTCTTGCTACAGGGACCGGGAAAGGGGATGTTGTGGAAAGGATCCTTCTCGGCGAAGGAAGCGGGCCCCGAGCCCTCCTACTGATCAGGGGTTCGAAGGCTGGCCCCACGGAAGGGTTTTGACAGCCGCCCCAGAGCACTCGGACTTCAAGCCCATTACTGATCAGGGGTTTGAAGGCTGGCCCCTCGGAAGGGTTCGATAGCCGCCCCAGAGCGCTCGGGCTCCATGCCCATTACTGATCAGGGGTTCATAGGCTGGCCCCTCGGAAGGGTTCGACAGTCGCCCTAGAGCATGCAGAGTGAGGGATGACTCTAGGTACGTCCGATACATGGCTGAGGCTCGGGCTACGCTCCTGAGGTACCTAGGACATTTCCGAGACCGGCGGGAATGATTTGTAACGGAATCCCACTGGAGGGAGGCATCGAGCCCTTGGACCCTGTCGAAGGGGTCTGGGTCTGGCGAATCACCCGCAGGTACTTTTGGAGCGCGCCTCTGGGTCACCAGCCGACCCCTAACAAACGGGGCACGGGCGTCCACTCGGATCAACTGTTAACAGCTCACTGGAAACACCATGTTCGGCGCCCTCCGAGGGCAACATGGCGCTTTCCCCCCTCCTCCTTGCGGAAAGGCGACGCAGGGGCGTATGATAAAAGTCGGGAAAGTCCTTGATCGTCCTCTCGCTCCGTGCAGAGGCTCGGGGGCTGCCCTCGCACCCGGCTACGACCAAAACTGTTGACAGCGTCAACAAACCAGCTTGATAACTTGGAACCTGGCCACGCACCCGGGCTACGGCCAGGCCGCATGAGGGAATGATCAGACTGGTCGAGGCACCACGAAAAGCATTCAGACCTCAGAGGAGTCAAACCACTCCTCCGAGGCCTCGGGGGCTACACCCGGTGGGTGCGCTCGCACGCACCCACCAGAACAAAGCAAAACCGAGAAAGGCTGGTCCCCTCATCGAAAATGCAGCAAAAGCCTCCAAGCGAGTACCAACACTCCCTTCGAGGCTCGGGGCTACTGTCGGGTACCATAATTAGGGGTACCCCCAACACTCCTAATCACGGCTGGTAAACACCCTCAGACCAACTAACGGGCGTGGTTCAAGTCAAGGCTTCGTCCACCCAAGGGACACCACCTCACCCGAGCCTAGCCTTGGGCTAGAGCAGTAGTCCCAGACGAGTTCACGCCTCGCCCGAGGGCCTCCTCAGGCAGCGGGCGCCCCTCGGCTCTCCCAAAGCCCGGCTCGGGCAGGCTTCGTTGTGAAGCAACCTTGGCCAGACCGCCTCACCAACCGACCGCTTCGCAGGCGCATTCAATGCAGGGGATGCCTGACGTCGTATCCTGACACACGCGCCTCAGTCGGTCAGGCCGAAGTGACCGCAGTCACTTCGCCCCTCTCTTTTACTATCCGATATGACAGGAAAACAGCGCCGCTCGCCCCGCTCCGACTATCGTGCCAACCACCCAGGCGAAGACTGACAACAAGTCACAATCAACCATCGAGTTCGGCCCCAGGCGCAACAGGAAGCTCCGCCTCGCCTGACCTCAGGCTCCGGCCTCGGGAGGAGGTCTCCGCCTCGCCCGACCCCCGGACTCGGCCTCGACCTCAGGCTCCAGCCTCGGGAGGAGGTCTCCGCCTTGCCCGACCCCCAAACTCGGCCTCGACCTCGGTCTCGGGAGGAATCGCGTCCTCGCCTGACCCCAGCCTCGGCCTTAAGAGAAGTCTCCGCCTCGCCTGACCTTGGGCTCGGACCGACCGCGCCAACAGGGGATACATCATTACCCTATTCCTAGCCTACTCAGGCTACAAGGAACAAGACCGGCGTCCCATCTGGCTTACCCCGGCGACAGGTAATGATGGTGCCCCACGTGCACCATGACACCAGTGGCTCTCAGCCCCTTACGGCAGCAAGGAGACGTCAGCAGGATCCTTGCCGCACTGCTAGCTGTGCTCCTACAGGACTCGCCCGCTTACAAACTTCCCAAGTATTTCCTCAGGCGACATCTTGGTGTACCTAGGATTTTCATGAATAGAATTTACAAGATGTGGATCAAGGACAGTGAAAGACCTTAGCATTAGACGGACGACGTCGTGGTCCGTCCATCTCGTGCTTCCACAGCTCCTTATTTTGTTGACCAGGGTCTTGAGCCTGTTATATGTTTGGTTTGGCTCCTCCCCCTGATCATTGCGAACCTCCCTAGTTCGCCCTCCACCAACTCCATCTTGGTGAGCATGGTGACGTCATTTCCCTCATGAGAGATCCTGAGGGTGTCCCAAATCTGCTTGGCGTTATCCAAGCCGCTCACCTTATGGTACTCTTCCCTGCACAAGGATGCTAAAAGAACAGTGGTAGCTTGTGCATTTTTGTGAATTTGTTCATTAATAAACATGGGATTATCAGAACTATCAAAATGCATTCCATTCTCTACTAACTCCCATATACTTGGATGAAGAGAGAACAAGTGACTACGCATTTTGTGACTCCAAAATCCGTAGTCCTCTCCATCAAAGTGTGGAGGTTTACCAAGAGGAATGGAAAGCAAATGTGCATTTGAATTATGCGGAATACGAGAGTATTCGAAAGAAAAGTTCGAGTTAACTGTCTTCTTTTTCTCGTAGTAGTTGTCGTCGTCGTCCTTTTGGGAAGAAGATGACTCGTCGCTATCGTCGTAGTAGACGATCTTCTTGATACGCCTCTTCTTCTTCCTGTCCTTCTTATGACTTGAGCCCGAGTTAGTGGGCTTGTCGTCTTTTGGATCATTGATGAAGGACTCCTTCTCCTTGTCGTTGATCATAATCCCCTTTCCCTTAGGATCCATCCCTTCGGGCGATTAGTCCCTTTCTTGAAGAGAACGGCTCTGATACCAATTGAGAGCACCTAGAGGGGGGTGAATAGGTGATCCTGTAAAAACTTGAAACTTAAAGCCACAAAACTTGATTAGGAGTTAGCACAATGAAATCAAGTGGCTAAGGAGAGCTCTTGTGAAGCACAATAGACACAGTGAGAACAAGCACAAGAGACACGAGGATTTATCGCGTGGTTCAGCCAAGTACAACACTTGCCTACTCCACGTTGTGGCGTCCCAATGGACGAGAGTTGCACTCAACTCCTCTCAAGTAATCCAATGATCAACTTGAATACCACGGTGTTCTTTTTTTTCTTTACTCTTTCCTGTTTGCGAGGAATCTCCACAACTTGGAGTCTCTCGCCCTTACATTGAGGATCAAAGTGAAAGCAATAGAGTAAGGGAGGGAAGCAACACATACAAATCCACAGCAATACACACACACACGGCCAAGACTCGAGCTCAAATGAATATCACAAGGTTCTCACTAGAACGGAGCTCAAATCACTAAGAATGTCAAACGAGTGTGCAAAGACGGAGTGTGAATGATCAAGAATGCTTAAAGTATGCTTATTATTCTCCTCCATGCGCCTAGGGGTCCCTTTTATAGCCCTAAGGCAGCTAGGAGCCGTTGAGAGCAATCCAGGAAGGCAATTCTCGCCTTCTGTCGACTGGCGCACTGGACACTGTCCGGTGCGGATTTCTTTCCTATTCTGGTTCAGTCGATCGTTGAAGACTTGGAGCTGTTGGCGCACCGGACAGTCCGGTGCTCCCATCCGACTGTTGGCTCGGCCACGCGTCACGCGCGGATTGCGCGGCCGACCGTTGGCGCGCCCGACCTTTGGCTCACCGGACAGTCCGGTGCCTCACCGGACAGTCCGGTGAATTATAGCCGTACGCTGTTGACTTGGTTCCCGAGAGCAGCGACTTCGCCGCAGACGACTCACCGGACAGTCCGGTGCACCACCGGACAGTCCGGTGATTTATAGCCGTACGCCGCCGTCGAGACCCGAGAGCAGCTAGTTGACCAGACGCCAGCCTGGCACACCGGACACTGTCGGGTGCACCCAGACTGAGCAGAGTCTTGGCTGCTCGAGCCAAGTCTTTTCCAATTGTATTTTCTCTGATTCTAGCACTTAGACAAATATGTTAGTACACAAAAACCAATGTACTAAGTCTAGAATCATACCTTTGTGTTGACTTTGCACTTCTTCCACCATTTGGCATAGTTTCACACTCAAACCATTTGTGTTGGCACTTGATCACCAAAATACTTAGAAATGGCCCAAGGGCACATTTCCCTTTCAATCTCCCCATTTTTGGTGATTTATGCCAACACAACAAAAAGCAACTAAAAGAAGTGCAACATCAATGCAAATGAGAACACAAATTTGTTTTGATTCAAATCTGGCATATTTGGATCATTCTTTGCCACCACTTGGTTTGTTTTTGCAAATCAAACTCAAATTCCTATCTCTAAATCAAACACACTTGTTGAGGCATAGAGAGAGGTATTCCAAGAGAAATTGATCAAGAATTCAAAAACTCCCCCTTTTTCCCATAATTAAACATTCTCCCCACAAGAGACCAACTTTTGACAATAAGAGACAATAAGAGTATTTTGACAAACAAAAGCTCTAATTCTATTATTTTCAAAATTCTCAAGTGGTAGCTGATCCATTTCTTGCTTTGGCCTTATTTTCTCCCCCTTTGGCATCAAGCACCAAAACGGGATCAATCTTGGCCCTTAGACCCCCTTGCCTCACCAAAATCTTCAAATAAGAGTAAAAAGGCAACAAGAATATGAAGATGAACTTGGAGTGAGTTACCCTCTCATCGAAGAGCAGTGGAAGTCTTGCATGGTCCAAGTTCACCTTTCCCTTTCAATCCACCTCTGAGACTAAATTAAGAAAACTCAAGCACACAGTTAGTCTCAAAGGGTCAAGTTGTAGCATTTCTCCCCCTAAATATGTGCATCATTCACACATGGACTTGTGAGGTCCGAGGTATCCCTTGCACAACTTGAGCACCATAAATAAGCTATAAAATGCATAATGGAACATGATCAAAGGCATAAAACACATGTATGCTCTATATCAATCCAAGTTACGCGAATCTAAGACATTTAGCTCACTACGCAGCCTGCAAAAGGTCTTCTCATCTAAAGGCTTGGTAAAGATATCGGCTAGCTAGTTCTCGGTGCTAACATAAAACACTTCGATATCTCCCTTTTGCTGGTGGTCTCTCAAAAAGTGATGCCGGATGTCTATGTGCTTTGTGCGGCTGTGTTCAACAGGATTGTCCGCCATGCGGATTGCACTCTCATGTCACATAGGAGTGGGACTTTGCTCAGATTGTAGCCAAAGTCCCTGAGGGTTTGCCTCATCCAAAGTAGTTGCACGCAACACTGTCCTGCGGCAACGTACTCGGCCTCAGCGGTGGATAGGGCAACAGAAGTTTGTTTCTTAGAACTCCACAACACCAGGGACCTTCCTAGAAATTGGCACGTCCCTGATGTACTCTTCCTATCGACCTTACATCCAGCATAATCGGAGTCTGAATATCCAATTAAGTCAAAGGTAGGCCCCTTTGGATACAGATCCCGAAGCAAGGCGTAGCGACTAAATATCTAAGAATTCGCTTAATGGCCACAAGGTGACACTCCCTCGGGTCGGATTGAAATCTAGCACACATGCATACGCTAAGCATAATATCCGGTCTACTAGCACACAAATAAAGTAAAGACCCTATCATAGACCGGTATGCCTTTTGATCAACGGACTTACCTCCTTTGTTGAGGTCGACATGTTCGTCGGTTCCCATTGGAGTCTTTGGAGGCTTGGCGCCTTCATCCCAAACCGCTTGAGCAAGTCTTGTGTATACTTCATTTGAGAGATGAAGGTGCCGTCCTTGAGTTGCTTAACTTGGAATCCAAGGAAATAGTTCAACTCGCCCATCATTGACATCTCAAATTTCTGAGTCATCACCCTGCTAAACTCTTCACAAGACTTTTGATTAGTAGAACCAAATATTATGTCATCGATATAAATTTGGCACACAAATAGATCACTGTCACAAGTCTTAGTGAAAAGAGTTGGATCGGCTTTCCCAACCTTGAAAGCATTAGCAATTAAAAAGTCTCTAAGGCATTCATACCATGCTCTTGGGGCTTGCTTAAGTCCATAGAGCGCCTTAGAGAGCTTACACACGTGGTCGGGGTACCGTTCATACTCAAAGCCAGGGGGTTGCTCCACGTACACCTCCTCCTTGATTGGCCCGTTGAGGAAAGCGCTCTTCACATCCATTTGGTACAACCTGAAAGAATGGTGAGCAGCATAGGCTAACAAAATACGAATCGACTCTAGCCTAGCCACAGGAGCGAAAGTCTCCTCAAAGTCCAAACCTGCGACTTGGGCATAACCTTTTGCCACAAGTCGAGCCTTGTTCCTTTTCACCACCCCGTGCTCGTCCTATTTGTTGCGGAACACCCACTTGGTTCCCACAACATTTTGCTTGGGACGCGGCACCAGTGTCCAAACTTCATTTCGCTTGAAGTTGTCGAGCTCTTCCTGCATGGCCAACACCCAGTCCGGGTCTAGCAAGGCCTCTTCTACCCTGAAAGGCTCAATAGAAGAGACAAAAGAGTAATGCTCATAGAAATTAGCTAATCTAGAGCGAGTGGTTACTCCCTTGCTAATGTCACCGAAAATCTGGTTGACGGGATGATTCCTTTGAATCATCGCTCGGACTTGAGTTGGAGGGGCCTGCGGTGCTTCTTCCTCTTCAACTTGGACATTCTGTGCTCCCCCTTGATCACACGCCTCCTCTTGAGGTACCTGTTCATCATCTTGAGTTGGGGGATGCACCGTTGTTGAGGAAGAAGGTTGATCTTGCACTTGGTGTTCCTGTGGTCGCATGTCTCCAATCGTCATGGTACGAATTGCGTCCGTCTGAACATCATCCTCATCTACATCATCAAGAGCAACTTGCTCTCTCGGAGAGCCATTAGTCTCATCAAATACAACATCGCTAGAGACCTCAACCAAACCCGATGATTTGTTGAAGACTCTATACGCCTTTGTATTTGAGTCATAACCTAACAAAAATCCTTCTACAGCTTTGGGAGCAAATTTTGAATTTCTACCTTTCTTCACCAGAATGTAGCATTTACTCCCAAAAACTCGAAAATAAGAAACGTTGGGTTTGTTACCGGTTAGTAGCTCGTATGACGTCTTCTTGAGGAGGCGATGAAGGTAGACTTGGTTTATGGCGTGGCAAGCCGTGTTCACAGCTTCCGACCAAAACCGCTCGGGCGTCTTGAATTCTCCAAGCATCGTCCTCGCCATATCTATGAGCGTCCTGTTCTTCCTCTCTACCACACCATTTTGCTGTGGTGTGTAGGGAGCGGAGAACTCGTGCTTGATTCCTTCCTCCTCAAGGTACTCATCCACTTGCAGGTTCTTGAACTCGGACCCGTTGTCGCTCCTTATGTTCTTCACCTTGAGCTCAAATTCATTTTGAGCTCTCCTTAGGAAGCGCTTGAGGGTCCCTTGAGTTTCAGATTTATCCTGCAAAAAGAATACCCAAGTGAAGCGGGAAAAATCATCAACGATAACGAGACCATACTTACTTCCCCCGATGCTGAGGTAGGCGATGGGTCCGAAGAGGTCCATATGCAATAGCTCCAGAGGTCTTGATGTAGTCATCACGTTCTTGATGTGATGAGCGCTTCCCACTTGTTTACCTGCTTGACAAGCTGCACAAGGTCTATCTTTTTCGAAAGTTACATTTGTTAGACCTAACACATGTTCTCCCTTTAGAAGCTTGTGAAGGTTCTTCATCCCCACATGTGCTAGACGGCGATGCCACAGCCAGCCCATACTAGTCTTAGCGATTAAACATGCATCTAGACCGGCCTCCTCCTTCGAAAAATCAACTAAATAGAGTTTGTCGTCTAGTGCACCCTTAAAAGCTAATGAACCATCACTCCTTCTAAAGACAGACACATCTACATTTGTGAATAAGCAATTGTATCCCATATTACATAATTAACTAACCGATAGAAGATTATAACCTAGCGACTCTACTAAAAATACATTGGAGATAGAGTACTCATTTGAGATGGCTATCTTGCCTAAGCCTTTAACCTTGCCTTGATTCCCGTCACCGAATATGATTGAATCTTGGGAATCTTTGTTCTTGACGTAGGAGGTGAACATCTTCTTCTCCCCAAACATGTGGTTTGTGCATCCGCTGTCGATAATCCAGCTTGATCCCCCGGATGCATAAACCTGCAAGGCAAATTAGACTTGGGTCTTAGGTACCCAACTCTTGTTGGGTCCTACAAGGTTAGTTACAATAGCCTTAGGGACCCAAATGCAAGTCTTATATCCCTTGCAGTTTGCCCCTAATTTCCTAGCAATCACTTTCTTATCCTTTCTACAAATTGCAAAGGAAGCATTGCAGGCATGGTAAATTGTAGTGTGTTCATTACTTACATTCCTAGGTACATGAACAACATTTCTTCTAGGCATATGATGAATAACATTTTTCCTAGCCAAATTTCTACCATGCATAATAGAAGAACTTGAAGCAATCATGGTATGTGAATCAAAAACATTATAACTTCTATCATAATGAACATTCCTAGAATATCTCCTATCATGATACATGAAAGCATGGTTCTTTTTAGCACTATTAGTCATTGGAGCCTTTCCTTTCTCCTTGGCGGAGATGGGAGCCTTATGACTTGTTAAGTTCTTGGCTTCCTTCTTAAAGCCAAGCCCATCCTTAATTGAGGGGTGTCTACCAATAGTGTAGGCATCCCTTGCAAATTTTAGTTTATCAAAATCATTTTTGCTAGTCTTAAGTTAGGCATTAAGACTAGCCACTTCATCATTTAATTTTGCAATAGAAGTAAGGTGCTCAACACATGCATCAACATTAAAGTCTTTACACCTATTGCAGATTACTACATGTTCTACACAAGAGGTTGATTTATTAGCTATTTCTAACTTAGCCTTCAAGTCATCATTGATACTCCTTAAGCTAGAAATAGATTCATGGCACGTAGATAATTCACATGAAAGCATTTCATTTCTTCTAACTTCTAAAGCAAGAGAATTTTGCGCACTTACAAATTTATCATGCTCTTCATACAAAAGATCTTCTCTCTTTTCTAAAAGTCTATTCTTCTCATTCAAGGCATCAATCAATTCATTGATCTTATCAATTTTGGTTCTATCTAATCCTTTGAATAAACATGCATAGTCTATTTCATCATCACTAGACTCATCATCACTTGAAGAAGCGTAAGTACTAGTATTGCGAGTGCTTACCTTCTTCTCTTTTGCCATGAGACAGGTGTGATGCTCGTTGGGGAAGAGGGATGATTTGTTGAAGGCGGTGGCGGCGAGTCCTTCGTCGTCGGAGTTGGACAAAGAACAATCCGAGTCCCACTCTTTGCCAAGGTGTGCCTCGCCTTTAGCCTTCTTGTAAGTCTTCTTCTTTTCCCTCTTCTTTTCTTGATCCTGGTCACTATCATTGTCGGGACAATTAGCAATAAAGTGACAAACCTTACCGCACTTGAAGCAGGAGCGCTTTCCCTTCGTCTTGTTCTTTTTGGGATGCTCCTTGCGACCCTTTAGCGCCATCTTGAAGCGCTTGATGATGAGGGCCATTTCTTCCTCGTTGAGCCCCTCCGCCTCAACTTGCGCCACCTTGCTAGGTAGCGCCTCCCTGCTACTTGTTGCTTTGAGAGCAACGGTTTGAGGCTCGTGGATTGGGCCATTCAATGCCTCATCAATGTATCTTGCCTCCTTGATCATCATTCGCCTGTTACAAACTTCCCAAGTATTTCTTCGAGCGACATCTTGGTGTACCTAGGATTTTCACGAATAGAATTTACAAGATGTGGATCAAGGACAGTGAAAGACCTTAGTATTAGACCGACGACGTCGTGGTCCGTCCATCTCGTGCTTCCATAGCTCCTTATTTTGTTGACCAGGGTCTTGAGCCTGTTATATGTTTGGGTTGGCTCCTCCCCAGTGATCATTGTGAACCTCCCTAGTTCGCCCTCCACCAACTCCATCTTGGTGAGCATGGTGACGTCATTTCCCTCATGAGAGATCCTGAGGGTGTCCCAAATCTACTTGGCGTTATCCAAGCCGCTCACCTTATAGTACTCTTCCCTGCACAAGGATGCTAAAAGAACAGTGGTAGCTTGTGCATTTTTGTGAATTTATTCATTAATAAACATGGGATTATCAGAACTATCAAAATGCATTCCATTCTCTACTATCTCCCATATACTTGGATGAAGAGAGAACAAGTGACTACGCATTTTGTGACTCCAAAATCCGTAGTCCTCTCCATCAAAGTGTGGAGGTTTACCAAGAGGAATGGAAAGCAAATGTGCATTTGAATTATGCGGAATACGAGAGTAATCGAAAGAAAAGTTCGAGTTAACCGTCTTCTTTTTCTCGTAGTCGTTGTCGTCGTCGTCCTTTTGGGAAGAAGATGACTCGTCGCTGTCGTCGTAGTAGACGATCTTCTTGATACGCCTCTTCTTCTTCCCGTCCTTCATATGACTTGAGCCCGAATCAGTGGGCTTGTCGTCTTTTGGCTCATTGATGAAGGAATCCTTCTCCTTGTCGTTGATCACAATTCCCTTTCCCTTAGGATCCATCCCTTCGGGCGATTAGTCCCTTTCTTGAAGAGAACGACTCTGATACCAATTGAGAGCACCTAGAGGGAGGGGTGAATAGGTGATCCTGTAAAAACTTGAAACTTAAAGCCACAAAACTTGATTAGGAGTTAGCACAATGAAATCAAGTGGCTAAGGAGAGCTCTTGTGAAGCACAATAGACACAATGAGAACAAGCACAAGAGACACGAGGATTTATCCCGTGGTTCGGCCAAGTATAACACTTGCCTACTCCACGTTGTGGCGTCCCAATGGACGAGGGTTGCACTCAACTCCTCTCAAGTGATCCAATGATCAACTTGAATACCACTGTGTTCTTTTTTTCTTTACTCTTTCCCATTTGCGAGGAATCTCCACAACTTGGAGTCTCTCGCCCTTACAATGAGGATCAAAGTGAAAGCAATAGAGTAAGGGAGGGAAGCAACACACACAAATCCACAGCAATACGCACACACACGGCCAAGACTCGAGCTCAAATGAATATCACAAGGTTCTCACTAGAACGGAGCTCAAATCACTAAGAATGTCAAACGAGTGTGCAAAGACGGAGTGTGAATGATCAAGAATGCTCAAAGTATGCTTATTATTCTCCTCCATGCGCCTAGGGTCCTTTTTATAGCCCCAAGGCAACTAGGAGCCGTTGAGAGCAATCCAGGAAGGCAATTCTTGCCTTCTGTTGACTGGCGCACTGGACAGTCCGGTGCACCACCGGACACTGTCCAGTGCGGATTTCTTTCCTATTCTGGCGCAGCCGACCGTTGAAGACTTGGAGTCGTTGGCGCACCGGACACTGTCTGGTGCACACCGGACAGTCCGGTGCTTCCATCTAACCGTTGGCTCGGCCACGCGTCACGCGCGCATTGCGCGGCCGACCGTTGGCACGCCCGACCTTTGGCTCACCGGACAGTCCGGTGAATTATAGCCGTACGCTGTTGACTTGGTTCCCGAGAGCAACGACATCGCCGCAGATGACTCACCGGACAGTCCAGTGATTTATAGTCGTACGCCGCCGTCGAGACCCGAGAGCAGCTAGTTGACCAGACGCCAGCCTGGCACACCGGACACTGTCCGGCCTCGGGAGGAGGTCTCCGCCTCGCCCGACCCCCGGACTCGGCCTCGACCTCGGTCTCGGGAGGAATCGCGTCCTCGCCCGACCTCGGCCTCAAGAGAAGTCTCCGCCTCGCCCGACCTTGGGCTCGGACCGACCGCGCCAACAGGGGATACATCATTACCCTATTCTTAGTCTGCTCAGGCTACAAGGAACAAGACCGGCGTCCCATCTGGCTTACCCCGGCGACGGGTAATGATGGTGCCCCGCGTGCACCATGACGCCGGTGGCTCTCAGCCCCTTACGGCAGCAAGGAGACGTCAGCAGGATCCTTGCCGCACTGCCAGTTATGCTCCTACAGGACTCAGGCGCTCCTCCGACGGCCACGCTATCACGTGTACAGGGCTCAAGCTCTCCCCCGACGGCCACGTTGGCATGTACACAAGGCTTAGGCACTTCTCTGTCGGACACGTTAGCGCATAGCTACGCCCCCCGTTGTACGTCTGGACCATCTCCTTGCGTCTATAAAAGGGAGGTCCAGGGCCATCCTGGAGGGGGGTTCGCGCGAGGGAAGGAGCGGACGAACGGGCTCCCACTCTCTATCTCTCTCTCCCTCACGCGACGTGCTTGTAACCCCTACTACGAGCGGCACCCCTGGTGCAGGATAATACAAGGCTTGTCCCACCTCTTGTGTTCCATCCCGCGCCAACCCATCTGGGCAGGGGCACGCAGCGATCTCACTCGTCGGTCCAGGGACCCCCTCGGGTCCGAGACGCCGACACATAGATTATAAACCGTAAATAAAATCTACATAATTCATCGAACATAAAAAATACATAATATACAAAAATAAAAGTTACTTATTTTAACTAGGGATGGATCCGGATACTTATTCGGATCTTAAATTTTTTGTCTTATTTGTTTGATTGTGAATAAATAACATATAGAATTTGCTATGTAAATTTATATTCATCTTTTTAGTATTGAGCCTATTAATATTTTTAGAAAAGTAAATCTCAAATTTGTTTTATATCTTTTTAAATAATTGATATAAATCTCAGATACATATACGGATTTGAATGTTTTTTCATCAGAGAGAAAATAATGCACACAAAAAATATACAAAATTTTATTTTGTACTTCATAATATTCTTAATAACATGATTAAAAATTAGCTTTAAATTATATGTATATCTATGTTAAAATATTATATTTATCATATAAGTCAGATGTTTTAGAAACATCCTTAATTTCAACTGATTTAGAACATAGATAACTCTCAACACTAGTTCCACCGAAATTTATGTAGGCTTAAGGGCTTGTTGAGTTATCTCTCAATCCATGTGGATTGAGTGGGATTATGTAGGTTAAAATCTCAAGCAAGTCAAACTTCTTTTTAATTTTTTACAATCCTATCAATCCATGAGTAACGGGATTAACCGAATAAGGTCTAAAAGGTGTCCTCGATGACCTCTCTCGTGAGCAAGTGCTTTGATGCAATTCCGAAGGAGAGTTCCTTGAGCGAGCATCTCCAAAAGGTTAGTTTAAAATATTTTTGATCTATTTTTAAGAGAATTGTTCGAGAAATTGTTAAAATTTACCCTAATATTTTTTAGATACCCCTTAAAACTGATTTTTAGAAATCATTTTCTAATGAGTTCTTGTAGATGCTCTTATGACGCTGTTGCTGTCCCAGTCAGGCAGCACTCCTCAATTGGGCTGTTTTCTGTTGAGCTAATGTCTGGTGTTGTTGAAGAGGAGAGCTCAATAAGATGAACGCTAGGAACATAGCCATGGTGTTTGCCTCCAACATGACACAGGTAATTTAATATTCTTGGCTTCTTGGGATAGCAGGTGATCTATTTCAGGAGCCGAGTCATACCCTTTTGTCGGTGTCAGTTGACTTCAACAATTTTTTAGGGAGTGTTTGAATACACTAGAGCTAATAGTTAGTTTGCTAAAAAATACCAGTGAAATTAGCTGGCTAACAAATACCTAGCTAACTATTAACTAATTTACTAAAGTAGCTAATAGTTAAAGGGTGTTTGGATGTCTATAGCTAATTTTAGCTACTAACTATTAGCTCTAGTGCATTCAAACAACCCCTACATATCTAACGGAAAAACATTGTTAAAAAAGTAATTTTATAGTACGGATCGAGTAGATAATGTTAATGACCCGATAAATTATTTGCTAGCTTCGCTGTTAATCTATTTGTACAAGTACTTCTCATACAACAAAATTGCGACAAACTGTAGATCTCCACAACTTCAACGGCTAACTTTACCTTTTTGTTCTATGTTAGATGTCAGATCCATTGACAGCCCTGATATGCCGTCCAACTCGCAATGCTCACCCGGACACGTAGGCACAGCACGTGCAGTGCGCTGCCGCGTGGATGCACGTGGCGGTTGCCTCCAGATCTGTGTTGCCGGCTTGCGGCGTGGATGTACACGTGGCGTGGCGGAGGATACAAAATGAACAGCACAGGCCAGGGCACAGACGCACGCGTCAGGTGCACCGTGCACCCGCTGAATTGAACACCTCACCACCATGGACATGGAGGCGCAGGCGGCAAAGGCGAGAACCGAGGACCCGCGACGTCCTCCCAGCGACGGCGGGCCTGCAGGAGCGAAGTGCGTGGAGGGTGGAGGCGACGGTGCCAGCCGGAGCACGGCAAAGCGGGAGGCCGAGAAGGCGGCTGCGGTGGAGGCGGAGGGCGCCCTGCCGCTGCCGCTGCCGCACGAACGGGTGCCGCAGCCGCGCGACGTGTACAACGAGCAGCTGGAGCGGATGTGAATGCATGTTTTCTGCTCGGCAGTCTCGATGAACCCCAATCGACCCAATGATCGATCGAGCGATCCTGCTACGGGTCCTCTTTGATTCCTAGAGCTCTCACCTCAGCAGTGGAGGAAAAAAACTGGATGCACTGGCTATTATGTGTGTATGTTGTGAGAGTAGTGGGGAGGTTTCCCTAAACATTTTTATGAGGTGAACGTTAGCGGTGTCAGAAAAGCTGGAGTCGGTGAAGCTCAAACAGTATATAGTACGTAGGAGATGGACCTACCTAATACGTAGGTGGAGTCAGAGGAGTGTATATATTTAACAGTATGTAATATGTTGTAATATCTAGGTGAAGAGAGTTATATAAACAGTATATAGGAGTAGTATTTATTATAAGATCAAATAAAATCTAATATAGATGGTCAGAGGCCCGCGGCCCCAGCACGTAGTCCGTTATTTGGGCTGATCCGAGCCTGGTCCGGGCTAGCTCTATGTGGACTCAGGCCTAGCCCAGTACTGACGACGTGTCAGACTCGTTTAGAGTTTTCGGTCTAGTCCAAGCATGGTCGTTTCTAAACGGGCTAGGACTCGACCTGTTTAATAAGACAAACATGACAAAAAAATAGCTCTATCTTTTATTTAAAGTCTATCATAGGAGCATTTTTTCAACTTGTGCTTTCCAACAGGATGGTGTGCTGCGCTTTACTACAGTTGCCTCCTTCAAAGTTTAAATGCCTAAAATCATCACATTTTACTACAGTTGTCTCCTTCAAAGTCTACTAGGTATGTGCCCATATGTTGCCACGAGAGTTAAAAATTAGTATAAAACGTAAGATATGGAATGACAAACATCATTATAATATATAAAATTTTGGACGTTTTGTTTTCTAGATGGCATAACAGTATCAGGGCAAATAAGTTTTCGATCAATCCTCCAAAATAAAATAAAGTCATATTCCAAAAAGACATTGCAATGGCTAGTCGGATCTAATCATCTTTCTCTTGGGCATCCTTAAGTCCTCTCACCATATATTCTTATCTGGAGATATATCAACCTGGATTCCAGTATTTCATTAACATTCGGAAACTGATGATGAAAACAAAGTAGCTCACTTCATGTGCACTAACCAACTCAGGCTTCTTTGCATAGACCCTCACAATTCTATCCTCGTATGCAGGTACCAAGTGGCTAACCCTGTCAGCTATTGTTGGGGGCCTTCCTCCTCCGAAGGTCCTCAAAAACGGGACTAACATGTTTTTCAGTGTTGAAAGTCGCCTAGAGGGGGGGTGAATAGGGCGAAACTGAAATTTACAAATATAAACACAACTACAAGCCGGGTTAGCGTTAGAAATATAATCGAGTCCGAGAGAGGGCGTGAAAACAAATCGCAAGCAAATAATGAAGTGAGACTCGAGGATTTGTTTTACCGAGGTTCGGTTCTCTCAAACCTACTCCCCGTTGAGGAGGCCACAAAGGCCGGGTCTTTTTCAACCCTTTCCCTCTCTCAAACGGTCCCTCCGACCGAGTGAGCTTTCTCTTCTCAAATCAACCGGGAGCAAAACCTCCCCGCAAGGACCACCACACAATTGGTGTCTCTTGCCTTGGTTACAAGTGAGTATTGAACACAAGAAAGAATGAAAGAGAGAAAGCAATCCAAGCGCAAGAGCTCAAATGAACACGACAAATCACTCTCACTAGTCACTAGGGCTTTGTGTTGAATTGGAGAGGATTTGATCACTTTGGGTGTGTCTAGAATTGAATGCCTAGCTCTTGTAAGTGGTTGAGAAGTGGAAAACTTGGATGCAATGAATGGTGGGGTGGTTGGGGTATTTATAGCCCCAACCACCAAAAGTGGCCGTTGGGAGGCTGTCTGTTTGATGGCGCACCGGACAGTCCGGTGCACACCGGACAGTCCGGTGCCCCCTGCCACGTCATCACTGCCGTTGGATTCTGACCGTTGGAGCTTCTGACTTGTGGGCCCACCTAGGTGTCCGGTGCACACCGGACATGTACTGTTTGCTGTCCGGTGTGCCAGCATGGGCGATTCTGACTCCTGCGCGCGCTGCGCGTGCATTAAATGCCGTTGCAGGTAGCCGTTGGCGCGAAGTAGCCGTTGCTCTGAGGTTGCACCGGACAGTCCGGTGAATTATAGCGGAGCGGCGAGGGAGAAAACCCGAGGCTGGCGAGTTCCTGAGGCCGACCTTCCTTGGAGCACCGGACATGTCCGGTGTACACCGGACAGTCCGGTGAATTATAGCCGAGTCGCCTCTGGAAATTCCCGAAGGTGGCGAGTTTGAGTCTGAGTCCCCCTGGTGCACCGGACATGTCCGGTGGCACACCGGACAGTCCGGTGCGCCAGACCAGGGGTGCCTTCGGTTGCCCCTTTGCTCCTTTGTTGAATCCAAAACTTGGTCTTTTTATTGGCTGAGTGTGAACCTTTTACACCTGTATAATCTATACACTTGGGCAAACTAGTTAGTCCAATTATTTGTGTTGGTCAATTCAACCACCAAAATTAATTAGGGACTAGGTGTAAGCCTAATTCCCTTTCAATCTCCCCCTTTTTGGTGATTGATGCCAACACAAACCAAAGCAAATATAGAAGTGCATAATTGAACTAGTTTGCATAATGTAAGTGTAAAGGTTGCTTGGAATTGAGCCAATACAAATACTTATAAGATATGCATGGATTGTTTCTTTCTTATATAACATTTTGGACCACGTTTGCACCACATGTTTTGTTTTTGCAAATTCTTTTTGTAAATCCATTTCAAGGATCTTTTGCAAATAGTCAAAGGTAAATGAATAAGAGTTTGCAAAGCATCTTCAAGATTTGAAATTTTCTCCCCCTGTTTCAAATGCTTTTCCTTTGACTTAACAAAACTCCCCCTAAAGGAGATCCACCTTTTAGTGTTCAAGAGGGTTTTGATATACATTTTTGAAAAACTAATTTTCTCCTCCTTTTGAACACAATAGGATACCAATTGATAAATACTCTTGGAAAGCACTAAGTTTTTGAAATTGGTGGTGGTGCGGTCCTTTTGCTTTGGGCTCATACTTTCTCCCCCTTTGGCATGAATCGCCAAAAACGGAATCATTAGAGCCCATCGAAGTACTATCTTCCCCTTTGGTCATAAGTAAATGAGTTAAGATTATACCAAAGACGAAGTCCGGTCCTTTTGCTTTGGGCTTTTACTCTCTCCCCCAAAGACAAGGTCCTTTTCTTGGAGCGATGGCGAAGGATGAGTTACAGAGTGGAAGCCTTTGTCTTCGCCGAAGACTCCAATTCCCTTTCAATATACCTATGACTTGGTGTGAAATGGACTTGAAAAACACATTAGTTATAGCATATGAAAGAGATATGATCAAAGGTATATAAATGAGCTACGTGTGCAATCTAGCAAAAGAAATTGCGCGAATCAAGAATATTGAGCTCATGCCTAAGTTTGGTAAAAGTTTGTTCATCAAGAGGCTTGGTAAAGATATCAGCTAATTGATCTTTAGTGTTAATATAAGAAATCTCGATATCTCCCTTTTGTTGGTGATCCCTAAGAAAATGATACCGAATGGCTATGTGCTTAGTGCGGCTATGCTCGACGGAATTGTCGGCCATTTTGATTGCACTCTCATTATCACATAGCAAAGGGACTTTGGTTAATTTGTAACCATAGTCCCGCAGGGTTTGCCTCATCCAAAGCAATTGCGCGCAACAATGACCTGCGGCAATGTACTCGGCTTCGACGGTGGAAAGAGCAACCGAATTTTGCTTCTTTGAAGCCCAAGACACCAAGGATCTTCCCAAGAACTGGCAAGTCCCCGATGTTCTCTTCCTATTAATCTTACACCCCGCCCAATCAGCATCGGAATAACCAATTAAATCAAAAGTGGATCCCCGAGGGTACCAAAGCCCAAACTTAGGAGTATAAGCCAAATATCTCAAGATTCGTTTTACGGCCGTAAGGTGGGATTCCTTAGGGTCGGATTGGAATCTTGCACACATGCATACGGAAAGCATAATGTCCGGTCGAGAAGCACATAAATAGAGTAAGGAACCTATCATCGACCGGTATACCTTTTGATCCACGGACTTACCTCCCGTGTCGAGGTCGAGATGCCCATTGGTTCCCATGGGTGTCTTGATGGGCTTGGCATCCTTCATCCCAAACTTGCTTAGAATATCTTGAGTATACTTCGTTTGGCTAAGGAAGGTGCCCTCTTGGAGTTGCTTCACTTGAAATCCTAAGAAATACTTCAACTCCCCCATCATAGACATCTCAAATTTCTTTGTCATGATCCTACTAAATTCTTCACATGTAGATTCGTTAGTAGACCCAAATATAATATCATCAACATAAATTTGGCATACGAACAAATCATTTTCAAGAGTTTTAGTAAAGAGAGTAGGATCGGCCTTGCCGACTTTGAAGCCATTTGCAATAAGGAAATCTCTAAGGCATTCATACCATGCTCTTGGGGCTTGCTTGAGCCCATAAAGCGCCTTAGAGAGCCTATAAACATGGTTAGGGTACTCATTGTCTTCAAAGCCGGGAGGTTGCTCAACATAGACCTCTTCCTTGATTGGTCCGTTGAGGAAGGCACTTTTCACGTCCATTTGATAAAGCTTAAAGCCATGGTAAGTAGCATAGGCCAATAATATGCGAATTGACTCAAGCCTAGCTACGGGTGCATAGGTTTCACCGAAATCCAGACCTTCGACTTGGGAGTATCCCTTGGCCACAAGTCATGCTTTGTTTCTTGTCACCACACCATGTTCATCTTGCTTGTTGCGGAAGACCCATTTGGTTCCTACAACATTTTGGTTAGGACGTGGAACCAATTGCCATACCTCATTCCTCGTGAAGTTGTTGAGCTCCTCTTGCATTGCCATCACCCAATCCGAATCTTGAAGTGCTTCCTCTACCCTGTGTGGCTCAATAGAGGAAACAAAAGAGTAATGTTCACAAAAATGTGCAACACGAGATCGAGTGGTTACCCCCTTATGAATGTCGCCGAGGATGGTGTCGACGGGGTGATCTCGTTGGATTGCTTGGTGGACTCTTGGGTGTGGCGGTTTTGGTTCTTCCTCATCCTCCTTTTCTTGATCATTTGCATCTCCCCCTTGATCATTGCCATCATCTTGAGGTGGCTCATCTTCTTGATTTTGCCCTTCATCAACTTGAGCCTCATCCTCATTTTGAGTTGGTGGAGATGCTTGCGTGGTGGAGGATGGTTGGTCTTGTGCACTTGGAGGCTCTTCGGATTCCTTAGGACACACATCCCCAATGGACATGTTCCTTAGCGCTATGCATGGAGCCTCTTCATTACCTATCTCATCAAGATCAACTTGCTCTACTTGAGAGCCGTTAGTTTCATCAAACACAACGTCACATGAGACTTCAACTAGTCCAGTGGACTTGTTAAAAACCCTATATGCCCTTGTGTTTGAGTCATAACCAAGTAAAAAGCCTTCTACAGTTTTAGGAGCAAATTTAGATTTTCTACCTCTTTTAACAAGAATAAAGCATTTGCTACCAAAAACTCTAAAGTATGAAATGTTGGGCTTTTTACCGGTTAGGAGTTCATATGATGTCTTCTTGAGGATTCGGTGAAGATATAACCGGTTGATGGCATAGCAGGCGGTGTTGACCGCTTCGGCCCAAAACCGGTCCGGAGTCTTGTACTCATCAAACATGGTTCTTGCCATGTCCAATAGAGTTCGATTCTTCCTCTCTACTACACCATTTTGTTGTGGCGTGTAGGGAGAGGAGAACTCATGCTTGATGCCCTCCTCCTCAAGGAAGCCTTCGATTTGAGAGTTCTTGAACTCCGTCCCGTTGTCGCTTCTTATTTTCTTGATCCTTAAGCCAAACTCATTTTGAGCCCGTCTCAAGAATCCTTTTAAGGTCTCTTGGGTTTGAGATTTTTCCTGTAAAAAGAATACCCAAGTGAAGCGAGAATAATCATCCACTATTACAAGACAATACTTACTCCCACCGATGCTTATGTAAGCAATCGGGCCGAATAGATCCATGTGGAGTATCTCAAGCGGCCTGTCGGTCGTCATGATGTTCTTGTGTGGATGATGGGCTCCAACTTGCTTCCCCGCCTGGCATGCGCTACAAATCCTGTCTTTCTCAAAATAAACATTTGTTAATCCTAAAATGTGCTCTCCCTTTAGAAGCTTGTGAAGATTCTTCATCCCAACATGGGCTAGTCGGCGGTGCCAGAGCCAACCCATGTTAGTCTTAGCAATTAAGCATGTGTCGAGTTCAGCTCTGTCAAAATCTACTAAGTATAGCTGACCCTCTAACACACCCTTAAATGCTATTGAATCATCACTTCTTCTAAAGACAGTGACACCTACATCAGTAAAGAGACAGTTGTAGCCCATTTGACATAATTGGGAAACAGAAAGCAAGTTGTAGTCTAAAGAATCAACAAGAAAAACATTGGAAATAGAATGGTCAGGAGATATAGCAATTTTACCAAGTCCTTTGACCAAACCTTGATTTCCATCCCCGAATGTGATAGCTCGTTGGGGATCTTGGTTTTTCTCATATGAGGAGAACATCCTTTTCTCCCCGGTCATGTGGTTTGTGCACCCGCTGTCGAGTATCCAACTTGAGCCCCCGGATGCATAAACCTACAAAACAAATTTAGTTCTTGACTTTAGGTACCCAAACTGTTTTGGGTCCTTTGGCATTAGAAACAAGAACTTTGGGTACCCAAACACAAGTCTTTGACCCCTTGTGTTTGCCCCCAACAAACTTGGCAACTACCTTGCCTGATTTGTTAGTAAGCACATAAGAAGCATCAAAAGTTTTAAATGAAATGTCATGATCATTTGATGCATTAGGAGCTTTCTTTCTAGGCAACTTGGCACGGGTTGGTTGCCTAGAGCTAGATGTCTCACCCTTATACATAAAAGCATGATTAGGGCCAGAGTGAGACTTCCTAGAATGAATTCTCCTAATTTTATTCTCGGGATAACCGGCAGGGTACAAAATGTAACCCTCGTTATCCTGAGGCATGGGAGCCTTGCCCTTAACAAAGTTAGACAAATTTTTAGGAGGGGCATTAAGTTTGACATTGTCTTCCCTTTGGAAGCCAATGCCATCCTTAATGCCAGGGCGTCTCCCATTATAGAGCATACTTCTAGCAAATTTAAACTTTTCATTTTCTAAGTTATGCTCGGCAATTTTAGCATCTAATTTTGCTATATCATTTTTATCTCTAAGATCGGAAATAGTGACATTGCAAACATCAAAATCTTTAGCCTTAGCAATCAAATTATCATTTTCTACTCTAAGGCTAGCAAGAGAATCATTCAATTCCTTAATCTTAGCAAGCAAATCATTATTATCATTTCTAAGATCGGGAATTGAATCAATACAAACATGAGAATCAACCTTAGCAATTAATCTAGCATTTTCATTTCTAAGGTTGTTAATGGTCTCATGGCAAGTGCTTAGCTCACTAGACAAATTTTCACATTTTTCTACCTCTAGAGCATAAGCATTTTTAACCTTAACATGTTTCTTATTTTCCTTGATTAGGAAGTCCTCTTGGGAGTCCAAGAGATCATCCTTTTCATGGATGCCACTAATTAGCTCATTTAATTTTTCTTTTTGTTCTATGTTAAGATTGGCAAAAAGAGAACGCAAGTTATCTTCCTCATCACTAACATTATCATCACTAGAGGATTCATATTTAGTGGAGGATCTTGATTTTACCTTCTTTTTGCCGTCCTTTGCCATGAGGCACTTGTGGCCGACGTTGGGGAAGAGGAGTCCCTTGGTGACGGCGATGTTGGCGGCGTCCTCGTCGGAGGAGGAGTCGCTTGAGCTTTCGTCGGAGTCCCACTCCCGACAAACATGGGCATCGCCGCCCTTCTTCTTGTAGTACCTCTTCTTCTCCTTTCTTCTCCCCTTCTTGTCGTCGCCCCTGTCACTATCACTTGATAATGGACATTTAGCAATAAAGTGACCGGGCTTACCACACTTGTAGCAAACTTTCTTGGAGCGGGACTTGTAGTCTTTCCCTCTCCTTTGCTTGAGGATTTGGCGGAAGCTCTTGATGACGAGCGCCATTTCCTCATTGTCGAGCTTGGAGGCGTCTATTGGTTGTCGACTTGTTGTAGCCTCCTCCTTCTTCTCCTCCGTCGCCTTGAATGCGACGGGTTGAGCTTCGGATGTGGATGGATCATCAAGCTCGTTGATCTTCCTCGAGCCTTCGATCATGCACTCAAAACTTACAAAATTCCCGATAACTTCCTCGGGGGTCATTTTAGTATATCTAGGATTACCACGAATTAATTGAACTTGAGTGGGGTTAAGGAAAATGAGAGATCTTAGAATAACCTTAACCATTTCGTGGTCGTCCCACTTTACGCTCCCAAGGTTGCGCACTTGGTTCACCAAGGTCTTGAGCCGGTTGTACATGTGTTGTGGCTCTTCCCCATTGCGAAGCCGGAACCGACCGAGCTCCCCCTCGATCGTCTCCCGCTTGGTGATCTTTGTGAGCTCATCTCCTTCGTGCACGGTTTTGAGCACATCCCAAACCTCCTTGGCGCTCTTCAACCCTTGAACTTTGTTATACTCCTCTCTACTTAAAGAGGCGAGGAGTATTGTTGTCGCTTGAGAGTTGAAGTGCTCGATTTGGGCCACTTCATCCTCATCATAATCTTTATCCCCTACGGATGGTACCTGTGCACCAAACTCAACAACATCCCATATACTTTTGTGGAGTGAGGTTAGATGAAATCGCATTAAATCACTCCACCTAGCATAATCTTCACCATCAAAAGTTGGTGGTTTACCTAATGGAACGGAAAGTAAAGGTGCATTTTTAGAAATGCGAGGGTAATGTAGGGGGATCTTACTAAACTTCTTACGCTCTTGGCGTTTAGAAGTTACGGAGGGCGCATCGGAGTCGGAGGTCGATGTTGATGAAGTGTCGGTCTCGTAGTAGACCACTTTCCTCATCCTTTTGTGCTTATCCCCTCTCCGATGCGGCTTGTGGGAGGAAGATCTCTCCTTCTTCTCTTTGTGGTGCGAAGAAGATTTCTTCTCCTTCCCTTTGTTGGAGGAGCTCTTCTTCTTCTCCTTCCTCTTGGTGCGGGACTCTTCCGATGAAGTGCTCCCGTGGCTTGTAGTGGGCTTTTCGCCGGTCTCCATCTCCTTCTTGGCGTGATCTCCCGACATCACTTCAAGCGGTTAGGCTCTAATGAAGCACCGGGCTCCGATACCAATTGAAAGTCGCCTAGAGGGGGGGCGAATAGGGCGAAACTGAAATTTACAAATATAAACACAACTACAAGCCGAGTTAGCGTTAGAAATATAATCGAGTCCGAGAGAGGGCGTGAAAACAAATCGCAAGCAAATAATGAAGTGAGACTCGAGGATTTGTTTTACCGAGGTTCGGTTCTCTCAAACCTACTCCCCGTTGAGGAGGCCACAAAGGCCGGGTCTTTTTCAACCCTTTCCCTCTCTCAAACGGTCCCTCCGACCGAGTGAGCTTTCTCTTCTCAAATCAACCGGGAGCAAAACCTCCCCGCAAGGACCACCACACAATTGGTGTCTCTTGCCTTGGTTACAAGTGAGTATTGAACACAAGAAAGAATGAAAGAGAGAAAGCAATCCAAGCGCAAGAGCTCAAATGAACACGGCAAATCACTCTCACTAGTCACTAGGGCTTTGTGTTGAATTGGAGAGGATTTGATCACTTTGGGTGTGTCTAGAATTGAATGCCTAGCTCTTGTAAGTGGTTGAGAAGTGGAAAACTTGGATGCAATGAATGGTGGGGTGGTTGGGGTATTTATAGCCCCAACCACCAAAAGTGGCCGTTGGGAGGTTGTCTGTTTGATGGCGCACCGGACAGTCCGGTGCACACCGGACAGTCCGGTGCCCCCTGCCACGTCATCACTGCCGTTGGATTCTGACCGTTGGAGCTTCTGACTTGTGGGCCCACCTGGGTGTCCGGTGCACACCGGACATGTACTGTTTGTTGTCCGGTGTGCCAGCATGGGCGATTCTGACTCCTGCGCGCGCTGCGCGTGCATTAAATGCCGTTGCAGGTAGCCGTTGGCGCGAAGTAGCCGTTGCTCTGAGGTTGCACCGGACAGTCCGGTGCACACCGGACAGTCCGGTGAATTATAGCGGAGCGGCGAGGGAGAAAACCCGAGGCTGGCGAGTTCCTGAGGCCGACCTTCCTTGGAGCATCGGACATGTCCGGTGTACATCGGACAGTCCGGTGAATTATAGCCGAGTCGCCTCTGGAAATTCCCGAAGGTGGCGAGTTTGAGTCTGAGTCCCCCTGGTGCACCGGACATGTCCGGTGGCACACCGGACAGTCCGGTGCGCCAGACCAGGGGTGCCTTCGGTTGCCCCTTTGCTCCTTTGTTGAATCCAAAACTTGGTCTTTTTATTGGCTGAGTGTGAACCTTTTACACCTGTATAATCTATACACTTGGGCAAACTAGTTAGTCCAATTATTTGTGTTGGTCAATTCAACCACCAAAATTAATTAGGGACTAGGTGTAAGCCTAATTCCCTTTCAAGTGTAACATAAACTGATACAGGAGACTTCAACTTTGAGATGAAAGCATGCTTGATATGGAGAAACAACCCGGGAGCAGGATTAACGGGCGCCGAAGCTGTGGTAGAAGAAGCTCCGGCTTAACTGAAAGGGAAATGTGCCCTTGGGCCATTTCTAAGTATTTTGGTGGTTTAGTGTCCAACACAAGTGTCTAAGTGTAAAATGGTGGACAAAGTACAAATCAAGGATAAAGGTATGTTTCTCAGACTTAGTACATTGTTTTAGAGACTAATGTATTGTGTCTAAGTGCTGGAAACAGGAAAAGACCAACTGGAAATGCCTTGGCTCGGGCAACCAAGACTTTGCTCAGTTTGGAGCACCGGACTGTCCGGTGGTGCACCGGACAGTGTCCGGTGCGCCAGGCTGACTCGAGCAAAGTGGCTGCTCTCGGGACTTCGACGACGGTGTACGACTATAATTCACCGGACTGTCCGGTGGTGCACCGGACTGTCTGGTGGGCCGTTCACAGGCGAACTCGTCGCTCTCGGGAATTCATCGTCGATGTACGGCTATAATTCACCGGACTGTCCGGTGTGCACCGGACTGTCCGGTGAGCCAACGGTCGGCAGGGCCAACGGTCGGCCGCGCGATCTGCGCGGGACACATGGCCGGGCCAACGACTAGTAGGAGGCACCGGACTGTCCGGTGTGCACCGGACATGTCCGGTGCGCCAACGGCTCTCAGCCTGCCAACGGTCGACTGCGCCATTTATGGAAGGAAATCGGGCACCGGACAGTGTCAGGTGTGCACCGGACTGTCCGGTGCACCAGTCGACAGAAGGCAAGATCAGCCTTCCTTGAGTGCTCTCAACGGCTCCTAGCTGCCTTGGGGCTATAAAAGGGACCCCTAGGCGGATGGAGGAGTACACCAAGCATTCCTACAACATTCCTAAGCACCAAGACATCGATTTCGCGCATTCTTTTCATTGTGATAGCATATAGAGCTCTAGTGGAGTTGTGAACTCATTGAGTTGTGTTGCGAGCTCTTGTTGCGACTTGTGTGCGTGTTGACACTCTGTTTCTTGTGTCTTGTGTGCGTTGCTAATCCCTCCCTTGCTCCGTGTTCTTTGTGAATTTCAAGTGCAAGGGCGAGAGGCTCCAAGTTGTGGAGATTCCTCGCAAACGGGATTGAGAAAAAGCAAGCAAAACACCGTGGTATTCAAGTGGGTCTTTGGACCGCTTGAGAGGGGTTGATTGCAACCCTCGTCCGTTGGGACGCCACAACGTGGAGTAGGCAAGCGTTGGTCTTGGCCGAACCACGGGATAACCACCGTGCCATCTCTGTGATTGATCCTTGTTGGTTATTGTGTTTTGTTGAGGATTCCTATCTAGCCACTTGGCAATTATTGTGCTAACGATTAACCAAGTTTTGTGGCTTAAGTTTTCAAGTTTCACAGGATCACCTATTCACCCCCCCTCTAGGTGCTCTCAATTGGTATCAAAGTCGTTCTCTTCACAAAGGGACTAACCGCCCGAAGAGATGGATCCTAAGGGGAAGGGAATCGTGATCAACGACAAAGAGAAGGAATCCTTCGTCAACGAGTCGAAGGACGACAAGCCTACCGACTCCGGCTCGGGCCATAGACGGAAGGAAGGGAAGAAGAAGAAGACGAGGCGCATCAAGGAGATCGTCTATTACGACGACAGCGATGAGTCTACTTCTTCCCAAAAGGACGACGACCACAACGACTACGAGAGAAGGAAACCGGTTAATTCGAACTTTTCTTTTGACTACTCTCGTATTCCGCAAAGTTCAAATTCACATTTGCTCTCCATTCCACTCGGCAAGCCCCCACACTTTGATGGGGAGGACTACGGATTTTGGAGCCACAAAATGTGTAGTCACCTATTCTCTCTCCATCCTAGTATATGGGAGATTGTAGAGAGTGGAATGCACTTTGATAGTTCGGATAGTCCCATGTTCATTAATGAGCAAATCCATAAGAATGCACAAGCTACTACTGTTCTTCTAGCTTCATTGTGCAGGGATGAATACCACAAAGTGAGCGGCTTGGATAACGCCAAGCAGATCTGGGACACCCTCAAGATTTCTCATGAGGGGAACGACGTCACCTTGCTCACCAAGATGGAGTTGGTGGAGGGCGAGCTTGGACGGTTCGCGATGATAAGGGGCGAGGAGCCGACACAAACATACAACCGGCTCAAGACCCTTATCAACAAAATAAGGAGCTACGGAAGCACGCGATGGACGGACCACGACATCGTCCGACTGATGCTAAGGTCCTTTACCGTTCTTGATCCTCATTTGGTAAATAATATTCGTGAGAATCCCAGGTACACCAAAATGTCGCCCGAAGAAGTCCTTGGAAAATTCGTTAGCGGGCGGATGATGATCAAGGAGGCGAGGTACGTGGACGACGCCTTGAATGGTCCGATCAACGAACCGCAACCCCTTGCTCTCAAGGCAACAAGAAGCAAGGAAGCGCTACCTAGTAAGGTGGCACAAATTGAGGCAGCCGGACTTAATGATGAAGAGATGGCCCTCATCATCAAAAGATTCAAGACGGCGCTTAAAGGTCGCAAGGGACAGCCAAGCAAGACCAAAGCCAAGGGGAAGTGCTCATGCTTCAAATGCGGTAAGCTTGGTCATTTTATTGCTAACTGTCCTGACAATGATAGTGATCAGGACCAAGGGAACAAGAGGGAGAAGAAGAAGAATTATAAGAAGGCAAAGGGCGAGGCTCATCTTGGCAAGGAGTGGGATTCGGACTGCTCCTCGTCCGACTCCGACAATGAAGGACTCGCCGCCACCGCCTTCAACAAGTCATCCCTCTTCCCTAACGAGCGTCACACATGCCTTACGGCAAGGGAGAAGAAGGTATGTACTCGAGACTCTACTTATGCTTCTTCAAGTGAAGATGAATCTAGTGATGAGGAAATAGATTACTCTAGCTTGTTCAAGGGATTGGATAGAAATAAAATTGATAAAATCAATGAATTGATTGATGCCTTGAATGAAAAGGATAGGCTTTTAGAAAAGCAAGAGGATTTGTTGTATGATGAACATGACAAATTTGTAGAGGCACAAAAATCCTATGCTTTAGAAGTTAAAAGAAATGAAATGCTTTCTTGTGAATTATCTTCTTGCCATGAAACAATTTCTAGCTTAAGTAGCATTAATGATGATTTGAATGCTAAGTTAGAAATAGCTAGTAAATCAACAACTTGTGTAGAAAATGTTGTTATTTGCAATAGATGTAAAGAGTTTGATATTGATACTTGTAGTGAACACATAGCTTCTATAGCAAAATTAAATGATGAAATGGCTAGTCTTAATGCCCAACTTAAGGCTAGCAAAAGTGATTTTGATAAACTAAAATTTGCTAGGGATGCCTACACGATTGGTAGACACCCCTCCATTAAGGATGGGCTTGGCTTCAAGAGGGAAGCCAAGAACTTAACAAGCCATAAGGTTCCCATCTCTGCCAAGGAGAAAGGGAAGGCCCCTATGGCAAGTAGTACTAAAAAGAACCATGCTTTTATGTACAATGATAGAAGACAGTCTCATAGGAGTTGTAATGCTTTTGATTCACATGTCTATGATTCTTATGCTATGTATGCTTCCAGTTCTTCCTATATGCATTGTAGAGATATGCCTAGGAAAAATATTCATCATGTGCCTAGAAAGAATTTTGTTCATGCTCCTAGGAAAGTTATGAATGGTTCCTCTACAATTTATCATGCCTTAAATGCTTCCTTTGCTATTTGCAGAAAGGATAGGAAGATAGTTGCTAGGAAATTAGGGGCAAAATGCAAGGGTGATAAAACTTGCATTTGGGTCCCTAAGGAAATCGTGACTAACCTTGTAGGACCCAACAAGAGTTGGGTACCTAAGACCCAAGCCTAAATTTGCCTTGCAGGTTTATGCATCCGGGGGTTCAAGCTGGATTATCGACAACGGATGCACAAACCATATGACGGGGGAGAAGAAGATGTTCACCTCCTACGTCAAGAATAAGGATTCCCAAGATTCAATCATATTCGGTGATGGGAACCAAGGCAAGGTGAAAGGTTTAGGCAAGATTGCAATATCAAATGAGCATTCTATCTCTAATGTGTTTTTAGTTGAGAGTCTTGGATATAATTTACTATCTGTTAGTCAATTATGTAATATGGGATATAATTGTTTATTTACAAATGTAGATGTGTCTGTCTTTAGAAGAAGTGATGGTTCACTAGCTTTTAAGGGTGTACTAGACGGCAAACTTTACTTAGTTGATTTTGCAAAAGAAGAGGCCGGTCTAGATGCATGCTTAATGGCTAAGACTTGCATGGGCTGGTTGTGGCATCGCCGCTTAGCACATGTGGGGATGAAGAACCTCCACAAGCTTCTAAAGGGAGAACACGTGATAGGTCTAACCAATGTTCATTTCGAAAAAGATAGACCTTGTGCAGCTTGTCAAGCAGGTAAACAAGTGGGAGGAGCACATCACAGCAAGAATGTGATGACCACGTCAAGACCTCTGGAGCTGCTGCATATGGACCTCTTCGGACCCGTCACCTATATGAGCATAGGAGGAAGTAAGTATGGTCTAGTTATTGTTGATGACTTTTCCCACTTCACTTGGGTGTTCTTTTTGCAGGATAAGTCTGAAACCCAAGGGACCCTCAAGCGCTTCCTAAGGAGAGCTCAAAATGAGTTTGAGCTCAAGGTGAAGAAGATAAGAAGCGACAATGGGTCCGAATTCAAGAATCTTCAAGTGGAGGAGTTCCTTGAGGAGGAGGGGATCAAGCACGAGTTCTCCGCTCCCTACACACCTCAGCAAAATGGTGTGGTAGAGAGGAAGAACAGGACACTCATAGATATGGCGAGGACTATGCTTGGAGAGTTTAAGACCCCCGAGTGCTTTTGGTCGGAAGCCGTGAACACGGCTTGCCACGCCATCAATAGGGTCTACCTTCACTGCCTCCTCAAGAAGACTTCATATGAGCTGCTGACTGGTAACAAACCCAATGTATCGTACTTTCGTGTATTTGGGAGTAAATGCTACATTCTAGTGAAGAAGGGTAGGAATTCCAAATTTGCTCCCAAAGCCGTAGAAGGGTTTTTATTAGGTTATGATTCAAATGCAAAGGCGTATAGGGTCTTCAACAAATCATCGGGTTTGGTTGAAGTCTCTAGCGACGTTGTATTTGATGAGACTAATGGCTCTCCAAGAGAGCAAGTTGTTGATCTTGATGATGTAGATGAAGAAGACGTTCCAACGGCCGCGATACGCACCATGGCGATTGGAGATGTACGGCCTCAGGAACAATTGGAGCAAGATCAACCGTCTTCCTCAACCATGGTGCATCCCCCATCCCAAGATGACGAACAGGTACCTCAAGTGGAGGCGCATGATCAAGGGGGAGCACAGGATGATCAAGTTGAAGAGGAAGAAGCACCTCAGGCACCTCCAACCCAAGTTCGAGCGACGATCCAAATGGATCATCCCGTCGACCAAATATTGGGTGATATTAGCAAGGGAGTAACTACTCGTTCAAGATTAGTTAATTTTTGTGAGCATTACTCTTTTGTCTCTTCTATTGAGCCTTTCAGGGTAGAAGAAGCCTTACTAGATCCGGACTGGGTGTTGGCCATGCAGGAGGAACTCAACAACTTCAAGCGCAATGAAGTTTGGACACTGGTGCCTCGTCCCAAGCAAAATGTTGTGGGAACCAAGTGGGTGTTCCGCAACAAACAGGACGAGCACGGGGTGGTGACGAGGAACAAGGCTCGACTTGTGGCAAAAGGTTATGCCCAAGTCGCAGGTTTGGACTTTGAGGAGACTTTTGCTCCTGTGGCTAGGCTAGAATCAATTCGTATCTTGCTAGCATATGCCGCTCACCATTCTTTCAGGTTGTACCAAATGGATGTGAAGAGCGCTTTCCTCAACGGGCCGATCAAAGAGGAGGTGTACGTGGAGCAACCCCCTGGCTTCGAGGATGAACGGTACCCCGACCACGTGTGTAAGCTCTCTAAGGCGCTCTATGGACTTAAGCAAGCCCCAAGAGCATGGTATGAATGCCTTAGAGACTTTTTAATTGCTAATGCTTTCAAGGTCGGGAAAGCCGATCCAACTCTTTTTACTAAGACTTGCGATGGTGATCTTTTCGTATGCCAAATTTATGTCGACGACATAATATCTGGTTCTACTAATCAAAAGTCTTGTGAAGAATTTAGCAGGGTGATGACGCAGAAATTCGAGATGTCGATGATGGGCGAGTTGAACTACTTCCTTGGGTTCCAAGTGAAGCAACTCAAGGACGGCACTTTCATCTCCCAAACGAAGTACACGCAAGACTTGCTAAAGCGGTTTGGGATGAAGGACGCCAAGCCCGCAAAGACGCCGATGGGAACTGACGGACACACCGACCTCAACAAAGGAGGTAAGTCCGTTGATGAAAAAGCATACCGGTCCATGATAGGTTCTTTGCTTTATTTATGTGCTAGTAGACCGGATATTATGCTTAGCGTATGCATTTGTGCTAGATTTCAATCTGATCCTAAGGAGTGTCACTTAGTGGCTGTGAAGCGAATTCTTCGATATTTAGTCGCTACGCCTTGCTTCGGGATCTGGTATCCAAAGGGGTCTAACTTTGACTTGATTGGGTACTCAGATTCCGACTATGCTGGATGTAAGGTCGATAGGAAGAGTACATCGGGGACGTGCCAATTCTTAGGAAGGTCCCTGGTGTCATGGAATTCTAAGAAACAAACTTCCGTTGCCCTATCCACCGCTGAGGCCGAGTACGTTGCCGCAGGACAGTGTTGCGCGCAACTACTTTGGATGAGGCAAACCCTCCGGGACTTTGGCTACAATCTGAGCAAAGTCCCACTCCTATGTGATAATGAGAGTGCTATCCGAATAGCGGAAAATCCTGTTGAGCACAGCCGCACAAAGCACATTGACATCCGGCATCACTTTTTGAGAGACCACCAGCAAAAGGGAGATATCAAAGTGTTTCATGTTAGCACCGAGAACCAGCTAGCCGATATCTTCACTAAGCCTTTAGATGAAAAGACCTTTTGCAGGCTGCGTAGTGAGCTAAATGTCCTAGATTCGCGGAACTTGGATTGAATTGTAGCATACATGTGTTTATGCCTTTGATCATGTTCATTCTGCATTATGTTGCTTATTGTGGTGCTCAAGTTGTACAAACACTCCCTGGACCTCACAAGTCCGTGTTGCAAGTGATGCACATATTTAGGGGGAGCTGTGCTACAACTTGACCCTTTGAGACTAACCATGTACTTGAGTTTGGTTGTTTTAGTCTCCAAGGAGAATTGAAAGGGAAAAGGTGGACTTGGACCATGCAAGACTTCCACTGCACTCCGATTGAAAAGAGTAACTTTTCAAGTTCATCTTTATACTCTTATTGCCTTTGTGTTCTCATTTAAAGATTTTAGTGAGGCAATGGGGTTAAAGGGCCAAGATTGATCCCGTTTTGGTGCTTGATGCCAAAGGGGGAGAAAATAAAGGCCAAAGTGATAGATGGATCAACTACCACTTGAGAAATTTTGAAAATAGTAGATTAGAGCTTTTGGTTTGTCAAAACTCTTTTATTGTCTCCTGTGTCAAAAGTTGGCCTCTTGTGGGGAGAAGTGTTGATTATGGGAAAAAGGGGGGGTTTTTGAAATCCTTGATCAAATTTCTTTGGAAAACCTCTCTTTATGTCTCTACAAGTGGATTTGACTTAGAGAAAGGAATTTGAGTTTGATTTGCAAAAACAAACCAAGTGGTGGCATAGAATGATCCATATATGTCAAATTTGAATCAAAACAATTTGAGTTTTTATTTGAAGTGATTTTGTACTTGTTCTACTTGCTTTATGTTGTGTTGGCATAAATCACCAAAAAGGGGGAGATTGAAAGGGAAATGTGCCCTTGGGCCATTTCTAAGTATTTTGGTGGTTTAGTGTCCAACACAAGTGTCTAAGTGTAAAATGGTGGACAAAGTACAAATCAAGGATAAAGGTATGTTTCTCAGACTTAGTACATTGTTTTAGAGACTACTGTATTGTGTCTAAGTGCTGGAAACAGGAAAAGACCAACTGGAAATGCCTTGGCTCGGGCAGCCAAGACTTTGCTCAGTTTGGAGCACCAGACTGTCCGGTGGTGCACCGGACAGTGTCCGGTGCGCCAGGCTGACTCGAGCAAAGTGGCTGCTCTCGGGACTTCGACGGCGGTGTACGGTTATAATTCACCGGACTGTCCGGTGGTGCACCGGACTGTCCGGTGGTGCACCGGACTGTCCGGTGGGCCGTTCACAGGCGAACTCGTCGCTCTCGGGAATTCATCGTCGACGTACGGCTATAATTCACCGGACTGTCCGGTGTGCACCGGACTGTCCGGTGAGCCAACGGTCGGCAGGGCCAATGGTCGGCCGCACGATCTGCGCGGGACACATGGCCGGGCCAACGACTAGTAGGAGGCACCGGACTGTCCGGTGTGCACCGGACATGTCCGGTGCGCCAACGGCTCTCAGCCTGCCAACGGTCAACTGCGCCATTTATGGAAGGAAATCGGGCACCGGACAGTGTCCGGTGTGCACCGGACTGTCCGGTGCACCAGTCGACAGAAGGCAAGATCAGCCTTCCTTGAGTGCTCTCAACGGCTCCTAGCTGCCTTGGGGCTATAAAAGGGACCCCTAGGCGGATGGAGGAGTACACCAAGCATTCCTACAACATTCCTAAGCACCAAGACATCGATTTCGCGCATTCTTTTCATTGTGATAGCATATAGAGCTCTAGTGGAGTTGTGAACTCATTGAGTTGTGTTGCGAGCTCTTGTTGCGACTTGTGTGCGTGTTGACACTCTGTTTCTTGTGTCTTGTGTGCGTTGCTAATCCCTCCCTTGCTCCGTGTTCTTTGTGAATTTCAAGTGCAAGGGCGAGAGGCTCCAAGTTGTGGAGATTCCTCGCAAACGGGATTGAGAAAAAGCAAGCAAAACACCGTGGTATTCAAGTGGGTCTTTGGACCGCTTGAGAGGGGTTGATTGCAACCCTCGTCCGTTGGGACGCCACAACGTGGAGTAGGCAAGCGTTGGTCTTGGCCGAACCACGGGATAACCACCGTGCCATCTCTGTGATTGATCCTTGTTGGTTATTGTGTTTTGTTGAGGATTCCTATCTAGCCACTTGGCAATTATTGTACTAACGATTAACCAAGTTTTGTGGCTTAAGTTTTCAAGTTTCACAGGATCACCTATTCACCCCCCCTCTAGGTGCTCTCATTAACACAATCACGAAGGTGGAAGATGGAACCGACTTAAAGGAGAAAAGACTTCTTAGCCCTCGACAGCTGACTTTATGGCCATTACTAAATGTCAGGGATATGAATGTAATTTTGTCCAGGCTATATCCTATGCCTATAAATAGATGAACAGTAACACCGTACTGTTCACGCTGACTTGTAATCACTCTTGCGTCACTCCCGCATATTCACCTTCTGCCGAGCCGAAGGTACAAATGTAATATGAATATTATTGATGTTTATCCATGTTTATGAAATAAGAATATAAATAATTCAATGATTTAGAATAATTGTTTATATTCTTTTTATGTCTTGTAAGTCCTTGTTTACATTTTCGTTCACTAAAATGATGAAGGTATGTCTATGACCTTTGTCTGAAGATCATTATATCTCAAGAAAAATAATGCTTCGAAGGACGAAGGTCTCTAATCGTTAACAGTTGTGTTGCCTTGTTCTTGGTGTATAGCATTCGAGAACAGGGACAAACAGCTATGATGGGGAACTTCTCGTCGCATCCAAAATCCTATTGAAACAAAATTTCTGTTTAGACCAATACCTGGATATATATGTTCACAAACAGTAACTACACGACACATAAAGGGTATTAATAATGCACAAATAAATTAGCAATCATATTACTCAAAAATATGACAGAAAGTAGAACAAAGATAGCCCTCGAGGTTCAATTTTAGTATTGAAAGGTATGGTTAAACATTTTTTTCAGAAAAGTGGTGCTACCTTCCTAATAAAAAAACTTCAAAATAATGAGGTATGCAAATTATGGCTAAATCACTTACTACATTATGAACTACAAAAATAGCAATAAAATGGGTGAGAAAAAATGGCAAAACTACCATGGAAACAATAACAAAGGTTAGCTTGTATTTGAGATTTAAAATTCACCGATGAAATATTATGGATAGAAGGTGGACATATATTCATAGTTTTTCCAAAAAAAATGATATCATAGTTCCTGAAATAGCTATCAATCAAGACACATATAAGTTTACCAGAAGCAAGTGATTACCTTAAAGAACTTGATGCTGGTGGTTAGTTGTTACGTACTTAAAAGAATGCAATCAATTAGTGTTTCGATATTTCAGAAAAATCAATAAGAGAACTAAGTAGCATTCAAATATCAAAAACCTTTCAAGAGGCATATCAAGTGAAACAATACCTACTAGCTTTCCTATAAAAAGGGGCAAAAAAATCAAAGAGTGCAGATTCCCAGGCTGAAAGCTGAGAAGAAATATTCTCAACAAAACACCTTTGCCATGGAGTAGAGCATAACTCGTGAAGTGATTTTATGATTTTACTCACCAAACTCACACAATAGACAGCATCACCAAGTCATTAAGTAGTTCAAGCAAGCAAAGTAGCACACTCATTAGCAGAACATGGACTATTATTAGAACACGTAATTATGTAACATAGCTAAAAGTTAAATAGGTGTAGTTACAAATGTGATCATTGTTTGCTTTATTGAATTTATGTCTATACGTTAATGTATATCCATTATATTTTTCCTTTAGGGAGGTTATGTGCAATTATATAGCATAGTTAAGAGTTAAATATGTGTAGTTAGCAAGGATAAAAAATCGGTATGTACATAATTCAACAAGCAAATATAAAAATTCAATATGAAGACAGTCAAATCAAATAAACATAACACTGCAGGACAAACCTTGACCGGAAGATAAACATAGGAACACTGGCATCAGCAAGAGATGCAAATCCTAGCTTTCTTCCTTTACTTAGTTATCTCATCAATATCTGATTAAAAGAAAATGCACAAAGTAGCACAAAAGAATAAATGGACAAGAGCACACGAGTATAGAACATAATAAAAGCCTTAACCAATTCAAACAACAGATTAGATGTATCATTACCTGTAACAACAATAAAGCCAACCTCTAAAAACCACCATGGGAATTGGGTGGAAGGGGGCAAGACTATTCAGACAATGATACTAAGAGAAAAAGATCATTTGAGTGGCTCAGATTTAACCATTCTCAGGATAGCAAGTGCACCTTATATTGGAAGCACAATGAAATCTCTCTTGCTCTCTTTCTGTCTCTCTCGTAGTGACGTAACTGGTTACTTGTAGCTACCACTGTCCCAAAAGGAATGCTTGTCGAGGTGCATAGACGAAACTGCATTCTTTTTGGGATGGAGGTAGTAAGGTACAAGCCATCCTAGTTACACCTCTGCTACATCACCCAGTATGGTGCACAAAAACAAATTTGTTCATGGTCCCAAAGGATCTGCTTTCACAGGTGTTGGTCACTTGTTCTCAAATGCTATGAATCAAGAACAAGGCAACACAATTGTTAAGGATTAAGGATCTTCGTCCTCCAGAGCATTATCCCCACACGGGGATAACACTTCTTAGACGAAGATCATGAAAGACAAACATTCATTATTTAACATATGAATGGTAATGCAAAAGGATAAAGACGAAGATTGGATCTTCATTAATTCATTTGTATTCATGTTCCATAAAATATAAATGAATACTCCACAGTATTGATATTACATTAGTACCTTTGGCTTGCTCGAAGGCGAGGATGCGAGAGAGGGATTACAATCAGCATGAACAATACGAGGTTACTGTTCATCTGTTTATAGGCACTGGACGCAGCCCGAGCAAAAGTACATTATGCCCTCAACATTTACGCATGATCGTAATACAAGCTATTAAGGACTAAGTAGTCTTTTCCTCTTTCGGTCATCATCATTATTCATCATCTTCATTACGAGCCGAAGTTGTTCATCTGGTGATAGCTTTGGTGTTTACTCATCTCTTTGGGTTTGTCTTCATTTTGTGTACCTTTGTCATAAGGGGGAAGCTTGTATCTCGGAGACGAAGTTTCCTGTAATTACTTATGCTGAAAACAAATGGTTAATTATGTTTTTGAGGACCTTCGGAAGGAGAAGGCCCCCAACAGTAGCCCCTCGCAATATTGATTTGTTTCTTTGTAACAAATTTAGACTACGATGTGAACGAATGCCTTTAGCCGAAGGCCCGAAAAAACACATTCCCTTCACTAGAATAGCGAATTACACTTACCTGCGGGACCCACCAAACTGTGGGGCTCTGAACATATAAATAGGAGCCTGCATTGTGAGTATTTTTCGTGCTATTTTAGTTGCTTACATTGTACCTGTCATCTTAACCTTCCTTGGCTCGTCGAGTTCAATTAGATTTTAATCTTCGGCATTCTAGCAACCATCGACCAAATGGCTGATGAAAAGAAGGTTGTTGATTCGGCGCTGGCCGGATTTTATGAAGCTATGGAGAAATCCAACACGGAGAAGATTGCAAATGAGATGTTGGCTGGAATATCTGAAAACTCCAGCGACACTGAAAGTTTTGATATAGAAAGTGTAAATGAGGATGCCGAAGATCGGCCCTGGAGACCAAGCCATGTTGTCTTCGAAAAATCAACTATTAAACAAGGGCAGATCGATGCAAAGAGAGGGAGGTATTTTCATGACATCTCAATCATGAGGGCTGGAGGGGAGAATATGTTCCTCTTCCCTACATAGGGATGCTAGCAACACAGTAGTGGTTTGGGCATTTTTATGAATTTGCTCATTTATGAAAACGGGATTGTCAGTACTATCAAAATGCATTCCGTTTTCAACTATCTCCAAGATACTAGGATGGAGGGAAAATAAATGACTATGCATTTTGTGACTCCAGAAAGAATAGTCTTCTCCATCGAAGTGTGGAGGTTTCCCATGTGGAATTGATAGCAAATGACCATTTGAATTATAAGGGATGCAAGAATAATCAAAGGAGTAGTTTTGATTAACCATCTTTCTTTTGGACGAGTCGTCGTCGTCATCATCCCTCGGTGAAGAAGAGGAGGCGTCGCTGTCATAGTATATGATCTTCTTGATGTGCCTCGTTTTCTTCCTGTCCCTCTTCTTGTGACTCGAGCCTAAGTCAGTGGGCTTGTCGTCTCGTGGCTCGTTGAAGAGGGATTCCTTCTCCTTATCGTTGACCACAATCCCCTTACCATTAGGATCCATCTCTTCAGGCGGTTAGTTCCTTAGATGAAGAGTATGGCTCTGATACCAATTGAGAGCACCTAGAGGAGGGTAAATAGGTGATCCTGTGAAATCAAACACTAAATAGCCACAAACTTGATTATAAAAGTGTTAGTGCGAGTTAATCAAGTTGCTATGAAGCGAGCTCTTGCGAACAAAACAATCACAGAGAAAAGCAGCACAAGAGACATGGTGTTTTATCCCGTGGTTCGGCCAAGTATAACACTTGCCTACTTCCACATTGTGGCGTCCCAATGGACGAGGGTTGCACTCAACCCCTTTCAAGTGATCCAATGATCAACTTGAATACTATGGTCTTTTGTTTAGTGTTCTTCTCCCGTTTGTGAGGAATCTCCACAAGTTGGAGCCTCTCGCCCTTACAATATAGATCACAAAGAAGCACAAGAGTAAGGGAGGGAAAGCAACACACACAAGACTTGAATCCGTAGCACACACACACGCACACAAGCCAAGACTTGAGCTCAAAACACAGCATAGGGAGTTCACAACTCAAACGGAGCTCAAATCACTAACACAACGAATCAAATACATGGAGGCGAAGTCTGGGACTCTTAGGATGCTTAGTGAATGCTTGGTGTACTGCTCCATGCGCCTAGGGGTCCTTTTTATAGCCCCAAGGCAGCTAGGAGTCGTTGGAGATCAACTTGGAAGGCAAATCCTGCCTTCTGTCGAGTGGTGCACCGGATAGTCCGATACACCACCGGACAGGTCCTGTAGCAGTCCGGTGCTCGATCTCCTTCCTTATCTGGCACATCCAACCGTTGGGCCGACGGTACCGTTGGCACACCGAACAGTCCGATGTGCCCAATTGACCGTTGGCGCGGGCCACGTGTCGCCCGCTGATTACGCTGGTGACCGTTGGCTCAGGCGGCTCTGACTCATCGGACAGTCCGGTGAATTTTAGCCACGACGCTTTCTGGTTTTCCCGAGAGCAACGAGTTCGTCGCTGAGGGACTTGGGCGCGGACGTTGAAGACTCATCGGACAGTCCGGTGCACCACCAGATAGTCCGGTGATTTTTAGCCACTTCGCCCCACTGATTCCCGAGAGCGGCCAGTTCACCGCCGAGCCAGCCTGGAGCACCGGACACTGTCCAGTGCACCACCAGATAGTTTGGTGTGCCAGGCTGTTGCTGGTTTTGGCTGTCCTGAGCCATATCTTCTCCCATTCTTTTCTTCTTTTCTTGGCACTGTTTCTAGCACTTAGATAAACATGTTAGTAATAAAAGCAATTTACTAAGTCTAGAAACATACCTTGTTCTTTGATGTGCACTTATCACCTACTTAGCACATATGAGTTCAAAACAATGTGTTGGGCATCTAATCACCAAAACAATTATAGAAATGGCCCAAGGGCACATTTCCCTTTCAGCAGCACAGATAAAAAAACACTGGTCACACTTGTCCAACAGCACCTCCTAAAGATCTTCCCAAGATAACTATCCTTGTTGTGTCAATGTCCTTCTTCTAAGCTATCAAGTGCAGCCTATTAAATAGGATATCTTTAAGAATTTGAAATAGGAGAAATCTATGAAGTAAAACATGAAGGAACTAACAGACCTATGCATCATATGTGATTCCTTTCTGAGAAGGATAACCATCACTCTCACCATACCTACAAAGAAAATCAGCACGTTTAAGAAATCTTCTGTATGTCTTTGGGAACATTGTCTTTAGCTTCATTCCCATTGGACTTCAATAAGTCCATAAAAATGAATCCTTTGTTTATCCCCATTCTGATACATGCAGTTATTGGGCAGAATTTTGCTGATTTCAGAGCACATAATAGAATTGTGTCAATTTGATAATAGATTTGGTGTGACAATAGAGATTACTTAACACCCCTCAGTTCATGAAAAAATGGTTATACTTTCAGAATGTGATGACTGATAACAGATTACTGAACATACTTTATCAATAAAGAAACAAGAGCAAATGACATAACTATTTGAAAACATGATCCTTGTGAAACTTACCTAGAAAAGAAAATGCAGGCAGTGATCATTAGATAGTGGTTCAGATGACCTAATTATTTGATGCAGATAAGTGTCCATGAGCTCATAAACCAAGTAAACGTCCTTGAAGCTCCTTCTATGCGCAACATGCTGAGTCGAGTACAGCGGCAGATCGGTCTGGCTGAGAACCGAACGCACGCAAAGCAGAGGAGGCAGAAAGGGGAACCCCAACACAGCTGGTAGTGATAGGTACCTCGGGAGCAAGAGTAGGGGGCGTGGTCATCCGCTGCCTACTTACGCTGTCAGTGTCACTAGGCTGGGAGGGGGAGGGGTGTGAGCTGCGGCTGGGATTCAAACCGTGGGAGCGTGGAGTGGAGCGACACCCACCATCACGCGCGGCGTGACATCCACCGATCACCGCCGCCACAGATCTGGCGCCATGCGTCGAGCGGAGCGGGCACATCGGAGGGGCGGGCAGGCTCCTTCCCTACCACGGGAATGGCGGATCGACGTTCGCAAGAGCTTCACCCACAGTCACTCGCGGTGTGGCATCCACTACCTGCTGCCACCATCGCAGATCTACGTCGTGCGTCGAGCGACACGGGGGGAAAGGTTTGCGGGGAGGGTCTTGCGGTGCCGCCCCTCGGCAGATGCGCGGGCGGGCAGATGGCATTGAGGGAGGGATGCGCTGGGGTGGATGGTGGGGAGGGCATCTACCGCAATCTACCGATGTTGGGATACGCGAGGGCTTCCATCTATGCCTGGGCCGAGCGATTTGGGGCAAGGATGGCGTGGAGGCGGCGCACGGGGTTTGTGGCAGAGGGGCGACGATGGAAGACGGGGGCATGGTGAAGGCTGTGGACGCCCACGTTATAGACATATAGATTAGTAGAGATATGCCTTGAATCACCTCTAAATAGGACGATGTTTTCTTCATTCCAATTATCTTTGTCAAAACGAGGTTTTTGTACATAACAACCATAAATAATTTTTGCACAAGTTAGAAACAATTACAACACATTTTACATAAGACATGTTTAACAGAAAACAAATATAGTTAAGCATTATAACAATCATAACATACCATATAATTTATCAATCATAATTTATAGCTAACAGAGAATGGGCAACACATAATAAAATAATTAGCCTTTTGAATCATAACTAGTTTACCATTAGGTAGCAAATGATTTATCAATCATAACATATAGCTAATAGAAAATGGTTAACACACAATAAAAAATTTGCCTTTCAATAATAAATACTTTACCATTAACAGAACAAAACAAATAGCATTAACAGAAAACACACAAGAATTCATAAAAACCAGAGAATGAATAACAATACAAAAAATATGTAGCTAACAATTCATGCATACAATATAATAGTTCATACAAAATTTAGGTCACGGTTCAATTTTATTACCACAAGAGATCGACAACATGGTCAATGGTTGGATTAACACAAGATTGATTACCACATGTACCTCTGATCCTCCCCCGACCTCCACGACATCCTCTAGATCCAACTCTACCACGAACAACTTGAGAGGCTAGGCACCTTTGGATCTCATGGTTCCATCATTGGCTCGAGGAGATTGAAATGGTGTTCGCACCATTCTAATTCCATGACCTAGGGGAGGCAACCCTGGGTCGGTTGCAACACCATCTGCATGGAGAACTTCTTGATACAAGGAAAAATGGTAGAAATCATTACCCTAGGAGTTGAGATATAGATCATCTATGTGAATTTGGGGGTCTGTGACATTGATGGACGATGACCGAGACAATAGTGACTGGGAGAAGACGACAAACCTTAGGAGCTTCATGGCCAAAGAGGTTCTTGGCCACGAAGGAAGAACCGACTTGTGAAAAGAAGTCGTGGAAGTTGTGGTGGTTGTCCATCTTGCGGTGGCACATGATAGAGAAGAGGGGGTGGCACGATGTGGATCTGGACACGGGGAAGAAGGGGCAACATGACAGGAGAAGAACATGTGGTGTGGGGATGAAGAATTGAGGGTGGCAGAGGAACGGTGACAAAACTAAGATGGGGAGAGCGAGGAAGGAGAGGTACACCATCACAGGGAGTATGTGATGCGGTTGGTGAAGAAACGGCGGCAAATGAAAGATGGTGAGTGCGGGGAGTAAGGGGAACGTCGGCACGATGTGGATTGGCTATGCAGGCTGAAGGACCGACAGGGAAGATGGGGAACATGGGGAAGAAGGTGAACACGAGGAAGAAGGTCACCACGCGTGGGGAAGATGGCCGGTGTGAGGCGAAAGAACACCACGGGGCTGAAGTGAGGGCGTGAGGCACGAGGAATTAGGAAGTCACCAAGGTAGGAGGCACAGCGTGGCGTGGATCTAGAGGCGACTGGAAGTTTTGGGATGGAGAGCGAACGCGATGTGAGGGAAAGGAGATGAAAAAATCTCCTTTAGTCCCTTTTAGTCAACGTCTTTAATAATTTAGGGACTAAAATAGACTAAAAATTAGTCGTTGGAACCAAATAGACCCCTAGTCACCAAAAGTTCTCTCTACAAAATGAACGAAAAAGATTGAAAAGCGTGTATGGTATGTTACAACAAACAAACACAAATTCATAATGGTTGTCAGCTAATAACGCAGCTTAGGGTTTAGGGTTTAGGGTACCCAAAACCGTGTTTTCCTAGTGCCCAGGACAAAATTTGACTTGCAATTACTTAGCTGAAAATACCATGAGTTTGGAGTTAGAATTAGAAATCCAATATCTCTTTTGTGGCGGTGGGAACTTTGGTGTGGAGGAGAATGATAGTTTGTAACATCTTTAGGACTCTTTCTAAAGGTCATTCTCTAAATCATCAATCAGAGCGTGATCTGTATAAATTATTTTTATATATTTTCACACTCTCTCGGTTTTTCTTGCATCTTGTATACATCCTAGAGAGTCATTTAGTTTTCTATCAAAAATCTAAAGTTGAAGATGGTTATATTTGGATAGCCAAATAAAAAGTATTGAAGCATATTTGTTGGTGTTTCGTACCTCGCTCTGACAAGTAAATTTTTTGCACATGTTCCGGGCTCCACAGGGTGCGCGGAGGGTGCAAGGTTTATACCGGTTCGGGCTTGCGCTACCAGCTGCATTGATGATCAAACTCGTAGTAGGGCTTACAAACGGTCGAGAGAGGGAGGAGAGGCTCCCAAGTCTCTATATTGGAGTGGAAGTGGAGCTTAGAAGCTACAAGGTGGAGTCCTAGCTAAGTCTTGGCTTGGTGGGACTCTGGCCTCCTGGTCCTCGTCGGTGCTCCTCCTCCTCCTATTCGTCCTTGTGGGCTTGTATCTGTCTGAAGGTGTCTGGTTGCCCAAAGAGTTCTCTCCTCTGGACTAATCGTTCCCCTTGTCTAGAGGTTAGCCTCTCCCTTTTATAGGCTAGGGTAGGGGTCAACCATCAGTGGCTTCCTATGAAGGAACCATAAGGCAAGGGTAAAACCAACGTTTTACCCCGGGTGGAGCCACACATACTCGTGGGACCCGGGGCTCCTGACTGTCTCGCCACAATTTTAGTAGTTCATAATGCTACATTATTATTAAATACCATATAGTATCATATTGAACCGTGAATAAACCTCATTACCGAACAAGCCCTATATGACTTCTCCACCCACTAGGGAGGCACGGGAGTTCTAATATTCATCCCTCGTCTACGAAACACTACCGAAATCCAGCTCTTTGTCGAGTGCTCAGAGCTTTGTCGAATGCCTTTTGTGAGTGCTCAGAGCTTTGTCGAATGCCTTTTGTCGGACACTCGGCAAAGACTGCTTTGCCGAGTGCCACCCTCGGCAAAGGAAGATTCTCGGTAACGACAACCTTTACCAAGGGTAACACACTTGGCAAGGACTTCTTTGCCGAGTGTCAAACACTCGGTGAAGGGTGACGCTCGGTAAAGGACCGTCAGCAGCCATCTATAGCTGACGGCTGTTACCTTTGCCGAGCAATAGGCGCTGACACTCGACAAAGATGGTATGTTGTCGAGTGTCGGGCCGGTCGACACTCGGCAAAGCATACTTTGCCGAGTGCCTTGCTTAGACTCTCGGCAAAGTTTGTTTTCATTTTTTTCTTTTTTCCAACCAAACTTTTTGTGGTTTGTTCTTACACTATGTAGACCTACATGTTCCACTTTTGGAATAATTATAAAAGGGTTTGCTATAAATATTAGATTTTGTTAGTTTAATTGTAATTCCTCAGCTAATTCATATTTGAACTACAAGTCACTCGAAAAATGGAAAATCGTGAATGCAAAAATGATATTCATGTTATTTAGCATAAGTTACGACCGATTTCAGGAGCAGATCGGAGACCGGAATGTTCGAGCATCATGCTAACGAAACATGACCGTGAACTTGCCATTCAGTTGTTTAAAAATTGTATAAAACACAAACAAAGTCAGAAAATCATGAAACTTGTCCACATGTCATGATATCATATGTAGAGCCTATGATAAAAATTGGAGAATTTTTCGACAAAGTTGTCACGCACTATGTGTAGAAACCTACCAGGTGTACACATGAAAACTTAGAACTTCATTGTAGACCTGCTAGGTTTCTACACATAGTGAGTGACAACTTTCTTTAAACATTCTCAAATTTTTATCATAGGCACACTTGGGCACCGATAAAGCCTCTTTGCCGATTGCTATGGACTTGGCTCGGCAAAGAAGCAACCTTTGCCGAGTGCCTCCTATTGCACTCGGCAAAGGAACTGACAAAGTGCCCGCTGATGATCTCTTTGTCGAGTGTTGGTCTGGCGGGCACTCGACAAAAAGATAATCTTTGCCGAGTGTCACCTAGTACACTCGGCAAAGAAATATTTTTTGCTGAGTATCACCTAATACATTCGGCAAAGGCTCCGTCGCCGTTACCAGCCGCCGTGACGGTGACTTTTCTTTGCCGAGTGTTGAGCACCAAACTGAGCAGCGAATGGTCTGGTCCTGAGGCCAGACGGTCCGTGGTCTAGACGGTCTGTGTCGCGGGTCCGGACGGTCTGCGCGTGCACAGAACAGATTAGGGTTCCGAGTTTTTTGCTGTGTTTGTTGGCTAGATTCTCGAAATTAGCTCGGGGAGTTTGTTTGTAATGGGTCCAGCCCCCCTCCTCTATAAATATAGAGGAATACGGTCGATTTGTAATTATCAATCGAATCAATAACACTTTTATCTCGCATTTATTTCCTGTACAATTAGGAGTAGTTCTAGTCTAGTTCTAGTTTAGCCTCTCAATCCCCAAATTCTCCGCTTCTCTTCGACTCTACGTCGATTAGAGGAGTCTAGGTCGGTCTGCCTGAGCCTAGACATCACCTAGGATCTCTCCTCCCCGACGGGGTCTCTCCCGGGAGCGAGATCCAGGTGCCGACGATGATTTCCGCTGCCCCCTACGCACGCGGACCATCTGGCCCTAGGGCGCGGACCGTCCGACCATCAGGCAGGGAACCCTAGCCCTACGCTGGGTCGCGGACCGTCCGGCCCCTGGCCACGGACCGTCCGCGCCTGACCAGAGAGCACCGCCGCCGGTTCTTATTGAGTGTTTGGCGCCCGAAAAAGGTGCCAACACACTTTTTGGTGACTCTACTGGGGACAACACATATAGACCTATCAAATCAGCCCTCAATGGCCGGTTCAAAGTATAGCTCTGAAGTTTCCACCAGCAATATCATCACGCCAACATGGGAAACCTTGCCGACTGAAGAACAGCTCCTGTTCGAGGAGCGCCAGGAGCAGCTGATCCAAGAAGCAAAGGCAAAGTTCTTGGCTAACTTCAAGGTGGACAGGAACAACAAAGTCATTTGGCAATGGGCGACAGATCTGGCTTCGCTCCGACCTACTACGATTACCCCCCAATGTAAGTAGCACCAACGAACTCCAATCTCTTAAAGCTTACATAGACGAGCAGCGAGAGCAGTTGCAACGTATCGTAGGGGATATACAAAATTATCATAAAAGGCTAGTGTGTGCACTTGATAAGTCTACTATGGCAAATCATCCTTCGCATGAGGTTGAATTGAGGGAATACACACGTAATTCATCGGCTACAGGTTGTCACGACCAATCACAACCCCTTTATAGGATGCCAATAGCCATGTACCTAGGGCAACGATAGCCTCCCACGCACATCGGTGATAAATTTGTCGATCTGCGCATGTCCGGACCATCCGCACGTGAGCGCGGACCGTCCAGGCCAGCGGCGGCCGATCCCATTTTTAGAAGCGAATTACCGAGACCTGCACCCAAGCCGCTACATGCCATGCAAACCCTAGATAACCCATTCAGACCATCTGCATATGGCGCTAGACAGTCCGAATATAATGTCGGACGGTCCGGCCACATGACCGGATAGTCCGCGCACGGAGCCGGATGGTCCATGTATTTAACCGGACGGTCCGGCACAGAGTTTTTTGAGGAGGATGGATATCCAACTCCGTATCTGTCCTAGCTAGACTCCCCATCTCACCATACGATACACCAGCACCATAATATAATCTACCAAAACCGTGAGAGTGAGTACTTTCCGGCCCCCAGAAGGCCAGAAAGGAATGGCTAGTCCTATGAGCCTCATAGGGCATGTATTAACACGCCGCAAAACCCAAACCAATGGGGAAGACAACAACATACCAACGTCCAAACAAACTCACCCATATTGGACCAAAGAGCCGGTGATCTCCCACCGGCTGCCATCGATATAGTAAGAGAGGAAATAGCTGGGGCGTTCCGAGATAAGCTCGGAGTTAGTATAGTCCTCGGGGGGCAGTCATATCGGAGACCTTATGATAGCCGGTTTGACCATCTCCCATACCCACAGGGGACCAGAATACCCGAATTCGCAAAGTTTTCGGGTGACCAAGGAAAAACACGCGCAAACACATAGGACAGTTCTTAGCACAATTAGGAGAATTGGCCGACACAGAAGCATTTCACGTGCATTTATTTTCACTGTCTTTAATAGGAACCGTGTTCACGTAGTACGCTACATTACCTCCTAATTCTATCTTGTCATGGGGGGATTTAGAACAAAAATTCCACGATCACTTTTCTCCGGTGACTATGAGTTAGATTTAGTGGATTTAGTGGCCTTGCGACAAGAAAAAGATGAATCAGTTAGTGACTGCATCCAGAGATTCTGGGATACGAGAAACCGATGCTTTCAAATTTATTTAATAGATAAACAACTCGAGGGAATAGTCTTTGATGGATTGCGCTATTATTTAAAAGAGAAATTAGAAGGCATCCAGTTCTTTACGCTAGCACAGTTATATCAGAGAGCTTTGGCTTGTGAAAGCCGAACCAAAGAACTAGTCAAAACGGTTCATCATAATGTCCATATAGTAGAACACAATCAAAGTAGTTCGGACAATAAACCAAAGGAAGTTTACACTGCCGAAATAGTTTTGCCCGAACAGGCCAAATATTCGGCTTGATCCTCCTTGCAATCAGTTCAAAAGAAATGGCAGGAGGAGATTAAGTTTACATTTAATGTCGGCAAATGTGATAAGATATTCGATGAATTACTAAAAAATGGTAACATTAAGATCGATTATATCGTCCCACCCACCGACGAACTAAAGCGTCGCGCATATTGCAAGTGGCACAACTCATTTTCCCATGCCACTAATGATTGTAATGTGTTTCGACGACAAATTCAATTGGCCATTAACGAGGGACGATTGAAATTTCAGGAGGACACGGAGCCCTTCCCAATGAATGTGATCGACTTCAATGGCAAAAAGGTCCTAATTTGGCCCAGCTCAGCCGATAAGGGCAAAGACAAAGAAGTCTTGATCGGCAACACACGAGAGGCCGATGGAAACAACAAATTTATTGCAGGAAAGTGGTGGCCGAGAAGACTCCTGATGGAGGGGAGACACTGAAGGTGACCATCACAAACTTCGGCACTGAAGGGCAAGCGCAGACAAGGGGGCATGCGCGAGAACCCATACTACGCATCACGGACGGTCTGGTGCCTAGGCATGGACGGTCTGTAACATCACCGGACGGTCCGGAGCGTTCCAGTGGACGGTCCGGCAACGCTGAAGAGCCGCGGCGACCACGTACCTTCAAACCACGACGACCAGAAATAGGTACGTGGAAAACTAACACGTTCAAGGCAACTGGTCGGTTGGTAAAATCCAGCCCGGCCTTTGATCAATTATTGTCTAAATATGTGAAAAAGAAGGCCAGTCCTAGCGACCGACCACCAAAGCGACCTCGCTTACCCACCCAGGTGCGACAGCAGGTTAGGCCGATTGGACCACCACACCAATCGGAAAGGACGGGAGGTCATAATGTGCAATTAAGACCTTACGTACCTGCGTGGACACCTCCACCTCCACATACACCCATGACATATCATTATACATACATACCACCGCTACCATATATCCCGAATCAGATGTGGGGCGCGCCACCATATCCATTCGGGATACCATAATACCCCACCTAGGAGGCACCTCAATCACCTATTTTTGATAGGTTGACACCTCTGGTACAAGACCGATTGAGAGCCCCTCAATCTGGTCCACGAGCACAGGCCCAACAAGATTATCGAACAACTCGGTCCCAAAGGCTGACTAATCCGGCAGGGGGGCATACAGTTGCAGCCTCCAACAGTACGATAAAAGAAGACATCATTAAAATAGGAACGACAGATGTCGTCGTACAACAAAATAACGAAGGGCCGATGGTTTTTGGTGAATCGGCCAACACAAACAAAAAAAGGTACGGCTGTCAATAAAACAGCCGATCCAAAATACTCCATGCCCCGATGGTGCGCATCAGGACTAACACGATCGCAAAAGCGAAAATTACAGCGCCTCAGAGCAAAGGAGAATCAGGAAAAGGAGGTGGAAAAAATATTTAATGACACGCATCCGCAGTATCCGTCACCACAAAAGAGATCGAGACCAAAGGCCGTTGAGAAAAATCAAACGGCCACAAAGACAGAAAATAAAACAACAACTGTGCAGCTCTCTGCAGGTATGGTAGACAGTCCGGCTATAAATGCCGGATCATCCGCACAGGACGCGGACCATCCGACCCCTGAGGCCGAACCATCCACACTACACCAAGACACCTCCAACGACGTATTGACACCCATGGAGGAAGATGACCTGCAAGGAGAAGACCTGGTCGACTACGGAGCTACGCCAGAACACTTAGAAAATTAGGAAAGCAAGGTGACGAATTGGTCAAGACCAATATGACGCTCGACGGTGTTGGGACTGACAGTTCGATCAAAGATAAAGGGGTTACGTCCGTTGAGTCAACCATCGGGACCAAGGCCACTGTGTACCATCCTAGTAAGTAGCAAGATACCTAAGAAAACCGATGTGATCACATCGAGTTAGTTGCTTTTGGTTCGCTCGGCTCCACCAAAAGGCAGGGGAGCATATGTTGAGCACCAAACTGAGCGGCGGATGGTCCGGCCCTGAGGCCGGACAGTCTGCACACGCGCAGAACAGATTAGGGTTCCGAGTTTCTTGCTGTGTTTGTTGGCTAGATTCTCGGAATTAGCTCGGGGAGTTTGTTTGTAACGGGTCCAGCCCCCTCCTCTATAAATACAGAGGAATACGGCTGATTTGTAATTATCAATCGAATCAATAACACTTTTATCTCGCATTTATTTCCTGTACAATTAGGAGTAGTTCTAGTCTAGTTCTAGTTTAGCCTCTCAATCCCCAAATTCTCCGCTTCTCTTTGACTCTACGTCGATTAGAGGAGTCTAGATCGGTCTACCCAAGCCTAGACATCACCTAGGATCTCTCCTCCCCGACGGGGTCCCTCCCGGAAGCGAGATCTAGGCGCCGCCGGCGATTTCCATCGCCCCTGCGTACGCGGACCATCCGGCTCCAAGGCGTGGACCGTCCGGCCGTCAGACAGGGAACCCTAGCCCTGCGCCAGGTCGCGGACCGTCCGGCCCCTGGTCGCTGACCGTCTGCACCTGACAAGAGAGCACCGCCGGTTCTTATTGAGTGTTTGGCGTCCGAAGAAGGTGCCAACACCGAGTGACTGGCGATTGCCGAGTGTCCGATAAAAAGTACTCGACAAAGAAGTCATTGTCGATGTACAGTTCGCCGAGCTTTATTTGTCGAGTGCAACACTCGGCAAAGCCTTCGCCGAGTGTTTTTCAGGCTTTGCCGAGTGCTCACTACCGGAATCCGAGGCTTTGCCGAGTGTGGGCTTCTTTGCCGAGTGCCTTTTGTCGGGCACTCGGCAAAGATAGCTTTGCCGAGTGCCGCTCTCGGTACAGTTAGGCACTCGGCAAATCGTGCTTTGCCGAGAGCTGAACACTCGGCACCGAACGGCACTCGGCAAAGACAACTTTGCCGAGTGTCAAACACTCGGCAAAGGGGGCTCTCGGCAAACGGCCGTCAGCGACCGTCCCAGAGCTGACGGTCGTTAGTCTTTGCCGAGTGTCAGCCGTTGGCTCTCGGCAAAGATGTTCTGTACCGAGTGTCACATAGCAGGCACTCGGCAAAGCATACTTTGCCGAGTGTCATAACTGGACACTCGGCAAAGTATATTTTTATTTTTTTTATTTTTTGCAACCAAACTTTTTGTGGTGTGTTCCTACACTATGTATACCTACATGTATCATTTGTGGACAATTTTAACAGAGTTTTCAATCGTTAGTAGATTTAGTTCGTTTATTTGAATTTCTTCGGAAAATTTAGATTTGAACTGTAGGTCACTCGAAACTTGGAAAACCGTGCATGCAAAAATGATATTCATGTTACTTAGCATAAGTTACGACCGATTCCAGGAGCGGACCGGAAACTTCGAGCAACATGCTCACTAAACATGGCCGTGAACTTGCCATACACATGTTTAAAAATTGTATAAAACACAAACAAAGTCAGAAAATCCTGAAACTTGTTCACGTGTCATGATATCATATGTACAGGCTGCGATAAAAATTTTAGAATGTTTGGAGAAAGTTGTGGGACACTATGTGTAGAAACCTAAGAGAACTACACATGAAATCTTAGGTTTCTACACATAGTGTCCCACAACTTTCTCCAAACATTCTAAAATTTTTATCGCAGCCTGTACATATGATATCATGACACGTGAACAAGTTTCAGGATTTTCTGACTTTGTTTGTGTTTTATACAATTTTTAAACATGTGTATGGCAAGTTCACGGCCATGTTTAGTGAGCATGTTGCTCGAAGTTTCCGGTCCGCTCCTGGAATCGGCCGTAACTTATGCTAAGTAACATGAATAACATGTTTGCATGCACGGTTTTCCAAGTTTCGAGTGACCTACAGTTCAAATCTAAATTTTCCGAAGAAATTCAAATAAACGAACTAAATCTACTAACGATTGAAAACTCTGTTAAAATTGTCCACAAATGATACATGTAGGTCTACATAGTGTAGGAACACACCACAAAAAGTTTGGTTGCAAAATATAAAAAAATACAAAATACTTTGCCGAGTGCTGTCCAGTTAACACTCGGCAAAGACAACTTTGCCGAGTGCCTCTCCTTGGGCACTCGGCAAAGCCTGTACAACACATCGTTGCCGAGTGCTCTACAGCTAGCACTCGGCAAAGGAGACTTTGCCGAGTGCCCGAGATCCAGCACTCGGCAAAGTTTATTTTTTAATTTTTAAAAAATCTTTGCCGAGTGCCGGATCGCGGGCACTCGGCAAAGAACGTTTTAATACCGTAAAAACGCCCGCACTCCCTGTCTCTCTCTCACTCTCACTTTCTCTCTTTCTCTGCCCCCAACCCGCCGCCGCCCGCCGGAGCGCCGCCGTCGCTCGCCGAGACCGCCCCCAACCCGCTGTCGCCCGCCGGAGCGCCGCCGTCGCTCGCCGAGCCCGCCCCCAACCCGCCGTCGCGCCCGCCGGAGCTCGCCGTCGCGCCCGCCGGAGCCCGCCCCCAACCCGCCGTCCGCCCGCCGTTCTTGCGCCACCCGCCGTCGCACGCCGTCGCGCCGCTCGAGCCGCCCGCCGTCGCGCCGCTCGAGCCGCCAGCCGTCGCGCCCGCCGTCCGCCCGCCGTCGCGCAGTCTGCCCGCTCGCCGCCGTCCGCGCCGCGTCGTCTGCCCGCTCGTCGCCGTCTGCGTCGCACACATCTTTGCACTCCAGCAGCAGGTACGTATACTAGGCAATAGAGAATATATATGCACTAATTCACATTTGTTGATATACATAAGTAGTTCCACCTCACAATAAAAGTGATAGTAGCACAGTAGCGCAGTACGTATAAAGTTTATATATAATGTTTGTGTGGCGATAGATATGATTGTGTACGGGTCCTAGTTTTAGTTGTATGCCGATTATATATGATTGTGTGATGGTGGATATGGATGTCGATTAAATGTGATTGTCGGCCATCGTGTCGTTGATATATGTGTGAATGTCAGCCATCGTGCTGTTACTTTTATTTGCAGGTTTTGGAAACCTCCCCGTGCAGGGGAGGTGCTGCCGAATTTTTTTGTTGACATACTTGTTTATTTTTTTGCAGAGGTCTTCCTAGCCGCTGCGGGTCTGCCTCGCGTCGCCACTGCACCGACCCGCCACAGCCCCACTAGCCTGACTCCACCGCCACCCTAGGTATAACCTCTACATCCGCATCATGGTCGTAGATCACGTAACCCTCTTAGGCGTCTCCCGTTCGAAAGAGATACGGTGTAGATATGCAGATCTTTGCATATCTACAAATGTATCAGTTTCGAATTGTCCACGTTTTTTGGACAGCCTGCGGTTGCGTAGATGGTGTTAGTTTCCATGCTCTACTCTGGTCCGAGATAGAGTTTCGGCGTCACCTCCCTGTTGTTCTCCGGACAGTACACTCTCCCTGTCAGGACGTGTATCCGGAGAACAGCGGGTAGGTGCTGCCGAAATTTTATCTCGGATCGGAGTAGAGCATGGAAACTAACTCCATCTACGCAACCGCGGGTGGGATTAGGACCTATCATCACCTATTAGAAGGTACGAACGTAGTGTACATGCATTACATGTCTATATTAAACTATACTCGGTTATATATGTTAGAGGATGGAGGACCGTGAGTGGATGTACACGGGCCGCGTTCGACGTAATGATGTCACCCCAGAATGGATTAGGAAGACCGATGCTTTCGTGGAACGGGCATATGGCGAAGCTACTAAAGGAGCTAGCCTAGTCCCTTGTCCGTGCAGCAAATGTGACAACCGGAAAAGAAAACCAAAGAAGACCATGGTAGAACATATTTGGAAGAATGGATTTACGCCGGACTATACTCGGTGGATCTTCCATGGTGAAGCGCATCGCACGAGAGAGGAGGTGGTGAGACAACGCGTCGAGGATTACGATGCTGATGCCGGGGTAGCGGACATGTTGAACGACTATCACGAGGCACAGTTCGCCGAAGGATGTACGGAGGACGAGCCAGAGGCGACCGCAAAGGCATTCTACGACATGTTTGACGCGGCACAGAAACCCCTTCACGGCAAGACAAAGGTTTCTCAACTGGATGCCATTGGGCGTATAATGGCGTTCAAGTCGCAGTATAGCATGAGTCGAGACGCCTTCGATGGTTTGTTGATAGTTATTGGCAGCCTGCTTCCGGAGGATCACGTTCTCCCAAAGAGCATGTACGAGGCACAGAAACTCCTTCGTGCACTCAAGATGACGTATGAGCAGATACATGCTTGTCCGAAGGGCTGCGTCCTATTTAGGAAAGAACACACTGAGGCAAAGTACTGTCCGAAGTGTAAATCGTCTAGGTTCATGGAGGTAGACTCTGGTGATGGACAGAAGAGGCAGCTCGACATCCCCGTGACAATCCTACGCCACCTTCCGTTCATACCGAGGATCCAGCGTCTATACATGACAGAGGAATCCGCGAAACAGATGACATGGCACAAAAAAGGCAAACGATACAATCCTGACAAGATGGTTCACGCATCCGATGGTGAAGCATGGACCCACTTTGATGTCATTCACCATGAGAAAGCTAAAGAGGCTCGTAATGTTCGTGTTGCGCTGGCCACAGATGGGTTCAATCCCTATGGAATGACCGCTGCCCCATACACATGTTGGCCTGTGTTCGTTATCCCCATCAATCTCCCCCCCGGCGTATGCTTTCAAAGACAGAACATATTCGTGTCGTTGATAATTCCTGGACACCCGGGGAATAAAATGGGCGTGTACATGGAGCCTTTGATTGATGAATTGGTCCGTGCTTGGGAGGAAGGGGTATGGACGTACGACCGAGCTACGAAGACAAACTTCAAAATGCATGTTTGGTACCAGTACTCCATGCATGACTTTCCGGCGTACGGGCTATTTTGCGCCTGGTGTGTTCACGGTAAGTTCCCATGCCTAGTTTGCAAGGAAGCTCTTAGGTTCATTTGGTTGAAGAAGGGTGGCAAATATTCGTCATTCGATAAACATCGACAATTTCTCCCTCCCGACCATGCATTCCGACTAGACATCAAGAACTTTACGAAAGGTGTCGTGGTGACAGACCGCCCACCTGCAATGATGACTGGTGCCGAAGTTCGCGAAGAGATAGATGGTCTCGTGGCCAACCCAGAAGGTGGTTTTGTGGGATATGGTGAGCAACATATGTGGACACATAAGTCGGGATTGACTCGGCTCCCCTATTATGATGACCTGCTCCTTCCACACAACATTGACGTGATGCACACTGAAAAGAATGTCGCCGAGGCACTTTGGGCAACAATTATGGAGATTCCTGATAAGTCAAAAGATAACGTAAAGGCAAGAGTGGATCTGGCAGAGTTATGTGATAGACCAAACCAAGAGATGAAGCCGCCTAGTGGTGGTAAGACATGGAGAAGGCCTAAGGCTGATTTTGTCCTGAGCAGGGCCCAGAGGAAGGAAGTACTAGAGTGGATCAAGATGTTAATGTTCCCTGATGGGTATGCAGCTAACCTTAGTAGGGGGGTGAACTTATCTACTCTGCGAGTCTTAGGGATGAAGAGTCATGACTTCCACATATGGATTGAACGAATTCTTCCGGCGATGGTTCGAGGCTATGTCCCTGAGCATGTCTGGCTAGCGCTTGCTGAGTTGAGCTATTTCTTCCGCCAGCTTTGTGCAAAAGAGTTAGCTCGGACCATGATTGCAGACTTGGAAAGGATGGCACCCGTGTTACTATGTAAGCTGGAGAAGATCTTTCCACCCGGCTTCTTCAATCCGATGCAGCATTTGATTATTCATCTCCCGTATGAGGCACGAATGGGGGGGCCCGTGTAGGGACGTTGGTGCTATCCAATCGAGAGATGTCTAAAGACTATCCGAAAGAAATGTAGAAATAAATGCAAAATCGAGGCTTCCATTGCAGAGGCATACATACTGGAGGAGGTGTCAAACTTCACAACAACTTACTATGGTGACAAACTGTCGAGCGTGCATAATCCACCCCCTCGTTACAATGATGGCGACAATGAATCGAATCTCAGCATTTTTCGAGGGCAACTCGGAAGCGCAAGTGGTTCGACCACCAAGACCCTGAGACATGAAGAGTGGCGCCATATCATGCTATATGTATTGACCAACCTTGAAGAGGTGACGCCATACATGGAGCAATTTCTTCATGAATTCTGGCGTCGATCAAGGGACCCAACTCCACAGGAATATGATACCCTTCTTCGAAAGGGTGCGGGAAATGGATTGCCCGATTTCATTTCCTGGTTTAAACGTAAGGTACGTGCTTAGTTTGTCATTTGAAGTTGCTCTTACGTGCGAATAATATAACAATCTAGCGTGTTTGAACTTGCAGGGCCAAAGAGAGCCGTCTATGAGTGCCGAGTTGAGACAAGTAGCCAATGGCTTTGCCTATAGGGTCAGGAAATTTTCTGGGTATGACGTCAATGGATACCGTTTTCGCACAACAAGCTACGACCAAAGCCGGCCCAATCGAAAAACCATGTGTTCTGGAGTCTATACGCCCGGGCTTGACGAGGTCGAGTATTATGGAAGAATTGAAGATATATATGAACTCAATTTTTATGGTTCCAAACCTCTTACTCCAGTGATATTCAAATGTCATTGGTTTGACCCTGATGTTACGAGACGGACACATTCTAATCTTGGGCTAGTCGAAATTCGACAGGATTCCACCTTACCAGGAGACGATGTCTATATTGTGGCCCAACAGGCCACACAAGTGTATTATCTTCCATATGCGTGCCAAACGAAACAACATCTTAAGGGTTGGGATGTTGTGTATAAGGTATCACCGCACGCTAAATTACCTGTTCCAAACGATGAAGATTATAACTTAGACCCGGACACATATGACGGAGAGTTCTTCCAAGAAGATGGGCTCGAAGGGCAATTTGAGATAGACTTAACCGAAGCGATCGGAATGGAAGTAGATATTGAAATGGTTGTTGATGACGAGGATGATGAGGTGCAAAATGAGAATGACTTAGAAATACTTGAAGGCAATGCCAATGAAGAAATTGCGCCTTCAGATGATGTCGACTATGAAATGGTTGATAGTGATGATGACACTTATGATCCGGCTAACCCGGACACATATGAAGATTATTTTTAATCGATGTAATGCTATATTTCATTTATTTTGCATATGTTTCTAAATACATATTTTTTATCTGTGCTTAATTGTTTACTCTTAATTGCAGGTTGTTGGACAAAGATGGTGGGCGGTGGGACGAGGACGAGGAGGGGGAGGGGGGAGGGGGAGGAGGAGCACCCGTAGGACGGAGGAGGAGGCGCAGCAGGACGACGCCGTACAGCAGCAGGTGGAGCAGCAAGCCGCTGTCGATGCGGCACAGCAGGACGACGACGATGCGGCGCAGCAGGACGACGACGACGACGACGACGCCGCTCAGCAGGACGTCTCAGGTTCTGGCTCCTCAGGTTCGAGGAGTATCTACCTGCGAGGTCCCGCGAGCCTCCCTAAGCGACCCATACTTCGTGACAGACGTCCGCTGATACGACCCGATGGAGAGAGGTAGGTAACTTTAGATATTGTTGCTGCCTTTTCATATTATATGTTCAAATTAATAATAGAAACTAATACTTCATCTTAATCACTTGGACAGGTCTTGGATGGTTTTGGAGACTGCAGGGGGTCACGGCCGCAACCCCAATGGCATCCTGGGCCTTCTATGCCGGGAACACTTCCCTGGACTTGTCGAGTACGCCGGAGTGACGAGCCCAGCATACACCTTCGACCACTACGCCGTCGCCCCCGATGCAGTAGATCGGGACGGCAGACAATTCAACAACAAGGCGGAGCGGGTGAAGCAAGAGCTGTGGGTAAGTCTTCATCGCACTATATTGTTTAATAAGTCGCATTTGTTGCATATTCTTGAAATAATGTATGGATACATCGTCTTTGTGTATGTAGGATTTCTTCAGGTGCGATGCTGGATATGAGGCCAGGGCGGATGTGGTGTCTACGACATGCTGTAAGAAGCTCGTCGTGGACATGCACTACGAGGCGCGCATCCAGGCCATCGTCACTTACCACGGCTCCGTCCTTGGGGAGAAGGTGAACAAGAAGGATGCCCGAACCATGTCGTTGACTCCGGACCAGTACTTGCAGGTAAATACAAAACTTTATTATTGGTACTAAATATGCTTATTTTTTTCTTCTGATATGCTGTGTACTTATATTTTTTTAGATGATTCCTCATTGGTGTGCCGCGCATCCTGAGTGCTGGGAGCAGATGGTGCAGAGGTGGTGCTCGGCTGAGTGGGATGAGGCGCACAACGCTAGCCGGGAACGGCGTTTGCTGATGCAAGGTCCCTCCCACCATCAAGGCAGCCGCAGCCTGGGCAAATACGCGGAAGCATGGGTACGCGCTCTTTTTTATTTAGGTATATAACTTTCGATTAGACATGATTTCTAACCATCTCGTTGGTTTTCTCGCAGTCGGCGGCACATGGTGGCGCGCCTTGCTCCACGTTCTCGGCATATGCCATGGCCCACAAGGGGAAGGCGACGTCCGACGTCACCTACAACCCGGATGACGGGCCCGAGGCGTACACCAACCCCGCCATCCACAGCCGACTCAGTGAGTACACCGCCATGGCCAAGGAGGTCCATGGGCCAGATTACGATCCGAGGACCGAGGACATCGACGGAGATGTCCTCATGAGGGTCGGAGGAGGCAAGAGGCATGGGCGGTACTGGATTGCCGACGGGGCAATCGACTCGTCCTCCACTCCCACTCTCTCTCAGGTGCGAGCAAGGAGCACGAGCGCGAGCCCAGCCATACGACCTCGGCAGGACACCTCACAGCATCGTATCCAGCAACTCCAGGTTATTCCTTATCTATTCATCGTTCATTGATTTTTATATATCTTCTCTTTGCATTATCGTAACATTAGGGCGAAATATTACAGACTCAGCTAGATGATGAGAGGAGGCAACGTGAGGAGCTAGAGAAGAGGATGGCGGAGATGTTCGCGTACATGCAGAGCCTTGGCGCCGCACAGGGTCATGCTCCACCACCTCCGTTGTTCCCTGCAGCTGACCCTACAGAGTTCACTACTCCTGTGAGTATCAAAATTTTAGTACTGCATGATATATATTCATATGTTCTCACACATACAATCTCTTCTCTGTGCAGGGTCAATCGGCGGCGTCGAACAACCCTCATGCTTCGTCCAGCCCTTCGCCGAACCAGTCCAGATGCCCACCTCGTTGATGATTTGTTTTGTGATGATCCAGACTTACCTTTATGAGTGTTGGTGATGTTAGTTACACTTTATCTTGTGAGATACTTGGTGATGTTAGTGATGATGCAGACTTGTATCTGTTTTGTGATGATCCTGACTTTAGTGTGATCTGTTTTGTGAGACTTTGTGATATATATGGTGTTGATGATAAATGTGTTCATTCTGTGATGTGCTTGATATATAATGTGATGTGAATGATATATATCTTTTGTTTGTTTGGATGGAACAACAAAAGCAAATAAAAAAGGGACATCCTGGTCACTTTGCCGAGTGTAACACTCGGCAAAGGGTGGCTTTGCCGAGTGCTATGACCATGGCACTCGGCAAAGAAGGAAACCTAGGAACCGGTAAAGACATCTTTGCCGAGTGCTGACAGTGGCACTCGGCAAAGAAGGAAACCTGGGAACCGGCAAAGACATCTTTGCCGAGTGCTTTTGCCAAGACACTCGGCAAAGATACTGGCAAAGGGGCCCACTGGAGGGTTCTTTGCCGAGTGCCAGGCCACCAGACACTCGGCAAAGAAACCTTCTTTGCCGAGTGCCATTAGGGCTCTCGGCACAGGGACTGGCTGTGGGGTCCACTGGACCAGTCTTTGCCGAGTGTCGCCGTAGGCACTCGGCAAAGGATCCGTCATCGTTACTTGGCGCCGTGACGGTGACTTTTCTTTGCCGAGTGCCAAATGGCACTCGGCAAAGACTTTGCCGAGTGCCCGACAAAAAGTACTCGGCAAAGAAGCTGTTGCCGATGTACAGTTCGCCGAGCGTTCTTTGCCGAGTGTTACACTCGGCAAAGCCTTTGCCGAGTGTAAAATAGCCTTTGCCGTGTGTTTAGAACACACGGCAAAGAAGCTGATTCCGGTAGTGGCTTCTGATTCCGGTAGTGAAACCACTAAGACATTTAGTTATCAACCATCAGCTAATTAAAACCGTTTGCTATTCAGATTAACCCTTGGCTATTCTGTTCTGTGGCACTAGCTGATGACAATATTTAGGCGAAAATTAAAAAGGGGAGAATTAAGAGGAAAAGAAATGCTGAAAAGAACTCGTGCACGTAGCCTGTACTAACCTCGCTCTCATTAATTTGGGCCTCACTTTGGCTGACTGATTTGGTGCTAACGAAACAAGAAAACAACCCTCTGCCTCCCCGCATTTATATAGCCTAGGCTTTCCATTCAATCACTCGACACATCCACCGCCCCCGATCGCTATCTGGTCACTCTCACGTCACGAGGTCGCCCAATGGCTCGGAGCTGCATCATGACGGCGACGGCGCCGCCACCACTGGTCGGCGCTGGCGTCCGCCTCCTGGCAGTCGTCGTGGCGATGCTGGTGGTCGCGGGCGGCGGCGGCGGCGGCGGCTGCTGCCACGGCGCGCTGCTGAAGGCGCACTTCTACCGGCACAGCTGCCCCGCGGCGGAGGCGGTGGTGCGCGACATCGTGCTGGCGCGCGTCGCCGCCGACCCCGCCAAGCTCCCCCCCAAGCTGCTCCGCCTCTTCTTCCACGACTGCTTCGTCAGGGTACGTACGTACGTACGGTACATATATATGCGTAAACCCCATCGTGAGTTGAGTTGTTTGCTGCGCGCGGATGCATGCGTGCGTGCGTGTACGACGGTGGTATAATAACTGATGTGCCATGGTATGGTACACGTACGTACGCGTAGGGGTGCGACGCGTCGGTGCTGATCGACTCGACGCCGGGCAACACGGCGGAGAAGGACGCTGCGCCGAACGGGTCGCTGGGCGGCTTCGACGTGATCGACACCGTGAAGGCCGTGCTGGAGGCCGTGTGCCCCGGCACCGTCTCCTGCGCCGACATCGTGGCGCTCGCCGCCAGGGACGCCGTCTCGTTCCAGGTACGTGCGTGGAGCAGAAAGAGAGCTAAAAGCTAGCTAGAGCTGGCTGGCTGCTGGTGGCTAGCTAGTGCGCGTCTTGTCATATAACGCAAGTGCACGTATGTACGTGTGGTCGCATGCAGTTCGGGCGGGACCTGTGGGACGTGCAGCTGGGGCGGCGCGACGGCGTAGTGTCGCGGGCGTCGGAGGCGCTGGCCAACCTCCCCTCGCCGTCGAACAACTTCAGCACCCTCGAGGCCATCTTCTCCAGCAAGGGCCTCGACGTCAAGGACCTCGTCATCCTCTCAGGTATATAGTACCTACTAGATAGTACGTGTGCGTGCGTGATGCTGACGCGCGCGCGTCGATCAGTTCCGTTATTATTCCTTCGTTTTTCACCTGTGCAAGACGTGAGGTGAGGGGGGTGGGGTGAGAGTTGCGTGCATAGGGCGGCCCGCCAGAAATCCACGCAGAAACGTCAACCTCTGTAGTTTGCCTAGCTCACTTCACCCTCTAGACTGGACTGTACTCCTACGTACGTGTCGACGATGGCGCATATATATATATATATATATATATATAGAGAGAGAGAGAGAGATATAGAGAGAGAGAGATTGACAGATCGGATCGAATTAATTATTAAGGTCCTGTTTGGTTCCTTTAGTCACTAGACTAAATTTTAGTGACTAAAGTTTAGTCGCTAAAGTACCCTATTTAGTTCCAGTGACTAAACCGGACTAAAGAGCATTAATTGCTGTGAATAATGACTGTTTTACCCCTATTAATTAATGGATGTTTGCTATAAGAAGGAAGTGGAGAGGACAAATAAGGTAAAATACTACTTTAGTCCCTTTTAGTCACCCCTTGGTGACTAAAGAACTAAAGTTTAGTCACCCCACTTTAGTCACCATGTTTGCTTATTTAGGGACTAAAAGTGACTAAACTTTAGTCACTAAACTTTAGTCACCCATAACCAAACGGGGCCTAAGATGTTGATACTACGGGGGTGTTTGGTTTCTATGTACTAATGTTTAGTCCCTTCATTTTATTCCTTTTTAGTTTATAAATTGCTAAATATAGAAACTAAAATAAAGTTTTAGTTTCTATATTTGACAATTTTTGAACTAAAATGGAATAAAATGTAGCGACTAAACATTAGTCCATAGAAACCAAACACCCCCTACATCAGATAAAACACACACACACACGATGAGTACAGTACATACGGTGGTCACTGCGGCTAGTGTATGCACTGCACTGTAGTACGTAGAGCTACCAATCGAGAGAGCACGTTGGCCGCAACAGTGCCGAGTGCGTGACCGGTCGCGCACTGCATCTGCATGCATGCGTGGAGCAGCAGCAGCAGCAGGCACATGCGCCCGCGACGGCGCCGACGGCGGGCGACGCGACACGGCTCTCCGGGCTCCGGCTCCCCTCGGGCCCCTGCCGCGCGCGGGTGCGTGGAGACCAGGCACGTACGTACGCATGCGCATTCTGGTGAATATAATGCCGATAGATACGCGGCCCAAGTGTAGCTATCTAGCGGCGAAAACGACGGGGCAACCGCCAGGGCGCGGCTCGTGATGCGTGTCGGTGCACCGGCCGCGCGCGGCCGGGACTGCTCATCACGCACGCACTGGTGCGCCGATCGTGCGTGGCCGTCCGTTCCCGATAAGCTAGCTAGATACTCTCCATATATATACGACGACGACTCCACGCATGCATCGCTCGCTACACATGGCACCACCATGCATGCATGCATGAAGGTTTGCTGCATGCTTTTTCCTTAATTTTGCAGCACGTACTGATGACAGGCATCGAAAAGAAGTTGCAGTAGTGCTACTGCTCCTTGATTTCTAACGTACGAAAAATAAAAGGAGGTGCCGAACCACACGCACGTACTGGCCGGTAACTGCCAACCCATGCTAGTACGTGGCCGCCACTACTAACTAACGCCCTTTAATGAATTTGCCCAAGCATATCCATATATCCTATCCTAGCTAGCAGCAAAAGCTGTACTACTGCAACAGCAGTGCGAGGGCTTGATAATTGGGCTCATGACCATTAAGCGTTCCAGGGCCTGCGTACCATCATACACAGTAGCCGTCTTTCCACACACACCTAAAAGAAGCTACCACAACTTGAGCTGTTGGACCGCATTCGATCGCCGATAACGAGAGACTTTGGACTGGTTTGCGCGGCCACTAGTAGTGTGTACTGTCGCGCACGAAATAGTGGCTCAACCACCGAATCCAGTCCAGGCCGCGGTCCCCACGCAGCAGCAGCATGCTTTGCCCCGCTCCGAGCCCCGTCCATCAATCATCATCATACTTCGTTGGACTCACTCACCGACTAGTACTGTCATCAGTATACTGTCATCAGTATAGTAGTACAGTTCAGAATACGCTTTGATTAAAGTCGATTGTTTGGACTACTCAAGATATAATCTATAAAGATAAAAATATTGTACAAGCATTATAAACTGATATAGATTAAAGGCAAGCAAACAGTTAATCAATCCTGACGCACGAAATATTTATCTTCTGTTTTTTTTTTCACTGACACGGCGAACGTCGCAGGCGCGCACACGATCGGCGTGGCCCACTGCAACACCTTCGCGGCGCGCCTGTCGGGCTCCACCACCAGCGCCCCGGGCGGGGGCGCGGACCCGGCGCTGAACGCGGCCTACGCGGCGCAGCTGCGGGCGCGGTGCGGGCCGGCGTCAACCGCGTCGTCCAACAACGTGACCGCGGTGCCCATGGACCCCGGCAGCCCCGCGCGGTTCGACGCGCACTACTACGTCAACCTCAAGCTGGGCCGCGGCCTCTTCGCCTCCGACGCCGCGCTGCTCGCCGACCGCCGCGCCGCCGGCATGATCCACCGCCTCACCAGGCAGGGCTACTTCCTCCAGGAGTTCAAGAACGCCGTGCGCAAGATGGGCCGCGTCGGCGTGCGAACGGGCGCCGCCCGCGGGGAGATCCGCCGGAACTGCAGGGCCGTCAACTAGAATGCGCCGGTCCGTCACGTCAACGTTCCCACCTCTTCTTCTTCTTTTTTTTTTTGCTTATTTGTTTGTTTCCATCGATCATCTTGTTTACATTGTATTTAGGGGAGTGCTAATTAGTATACATATATACATGTATACCTGGAACTGTACGTCCTCGTCATGGATACTCTCTCGTGTTCATATGTAATGTATAGATGTGCAGCTGTCAAAAGTCAGATCAATGCATTGACCGGGAATTGCTGCTTGTGTTAATACGGTCATATCTGCATCCCTTAGTCATACTTTGCTAATCTTTGAGCAATCACTAACAATATTCCTCTTGCTAATAGATTCCTAGATAAAAAGTTAGGCATTCAAAAAAAATACGAAACTATTCATTGGCACTGCCACTGAATGTGTTTGATCTCTTATTATTGCTAACTAGGTAGGTGTCCGTACGTTGCAACGACACATAAATTATTCGATAAAATGTTAATGCACAACAATTATATGAAAACAAAAGAACACTTATATTATTCGATAAAATGTTAACACACAACATTCACATGAAAACAAAGAAATCAAGTTTTTTTCATAACAAAAACATACAAGTTTACAAAAAAAAAAACTTGCAATTTAGCTTTACTCTCTAATAGCAGAACTATCAGCAACTCAAATAATGTAAAGTTGATAACAGTCTGCCAAGAAGAAAGTCCCGACAGTTATAAAGTCCAAATGGTTTGACAACACTTAAATCAAAGGCAAGACAATAGCTCAACGCTACTAAAATAAAAAATAGTAAATCTAGTAGTTTGATGGCTTTAAAAAGTACGTGCAGCAGGACATCGGTAAAGCAAATTCATCTACATGTTAAAGTCTATCCTCCAATAGATTCATTATGTCAAATATTTCATTACTATTGCATGGAACGAACTTTGATGCCAACTCAAGAACAATGCATTGTGCCCATTCATTGGACTCTTTGATCCTGTACGTAAAAATAGAGAACTCATGAAAATTCAGAGGATAGACCACTATCAAATGAGCTACCTTACCAAAATGGACCAACAAAATTGTACAACTGGTGAAAAAATAATATAAGTTGTGAAAAAACTGAACCATAAATGCAGAGAACAAGAAGTTTAATTTTATCTCAAATTCTCTACTAAAATATACTATGAGTGTTGTCGTTCTATTCTCCTAGTTGAAAAAACCTAGGAAAGGAGAGGAAGAAATATGACTGAGTTCAGAACCACAGATTTCTCTATAGGGTCATCTGAAAAAAGCACATGCATGTATAATCGATGACCTTGGAACCAGCACATATGGATAAAAATTACAAAGTGAACGGATCATTTCAATCTATCCACTCGACAAGATCAGAGCGGATCAGCGGAGGTACGGTGAAGGTGGCTGACCAGGTTCCATCCAGAACTTGTTCAAATACCCCTCTTCAAGTCAATGCAGACTGCACAGGAATAGACAATGGCATATACATGATTATAAGGTATTGTTGTAACTTATAAACAATATAAATAGAGAATTAGTGGACACATTCTCATATTGACATTCCACAGGTTTTCTCCTTATATGAAGTCCAATACTACCCTTATAGGTGTAAAAAAGATAGAACAAACAACTTCCCTAAGAAAATCCCAAACGTGTGTTCAATTTTGAGGAGAAAAATGAGTAAAATGGAGTTCAGTTGATATATCCAAAGGTGGTTGTTTAGCAGGGCACAAGGGAGGAATAGAAAAAATAAAACCTCTCTCATTACCCTTGTCCTCTTAACCTTTTTCACCAACAAACAGGAGATTTGTGGGTCACTGCATTAAGATATGAGGAAATCCAAAATAGCCATTTTAGCGACATTACATGATGACCCAGGAGATCTTCGCCTCCCCCAGCAAAGCAGACTTGGTTCATAGGCTAGCCTTATGTGCCTATAATTACAGAATAACCTAAAATATTATGCATAGTATATATTTTTAACAACCACTGCAAGGTATACATGTGTCACTTGTGACTAACAAAGTGACAAGATCAAATAGAGGACACTACCACTTATTTCTGTGGGGAACTATATGTTGCTTCAAATATAGGTCAGCAAGATAGAACATAAAGACTAAAGAGAACACATTAGTATTTAGGATAAAGCTTTAAAATTGACTTAAAAACTCATGGTAATGCTTTAAAAGGAAACAAAAACTATCAGATTGTCAGTCGCCATGGTCATATAGGCAAGTTGTGGTGCCTCATGATATAGATGACAATAAAATCTATAGCCATAGGTTCCACAAAACTTAATATCGGAAACAAAGATTTCTATGAATCAAGGAGCACTACAAGAAATTTGTCCTTTTATGACTAAATACCTAATGACAAGGTCAGTTATCGTCATATAATGTCACATAATATGATGGAATTTTTTGAGTCGTCATAATTTCATGAGGCCATGAAGATTTTATGACGGTAGTGTTTTTGTTGTCACATAAGGGTACGAAGATTCGTCATATATTGTCAGGTGCCAGGAGTTGGTAGACGGTTTTACTTTTATGACGCTTAGATGTGCCTTTATGTGATGATTTGGCGGCGTCACTTTAAGTTTTTTCCAAAAAAGGACCGTACCCCTTTCTGTTGACTGCATTCACTTTCCCATCTCCCGCCCAAGATGACCAAAATTCCCCTGCCCGTCGCCATTCCAACCATCCGAGCATCCTGCTCAGCTCAGAGCGAAACAAAACCCTCCTCCCTCACAGCCCCCTCGCAGACGAGTCACGTGTAGCTAGGGTTTTGGTCTCGCCGCGCACGCCTCCTGAAGCTTCTAGACGTTCGAGGGGGAGGAGGAGGGGAGGCTCCCGCCGCCGCCGCAGCCATGGCGTCCACCAAGGTGCAGCGTATCATGACCCAGCCCATCGTAAGCTACCTCTCCGCCGTCCGCCCCCTTCCCCTCTGCGCTTGTTTGATCTTTTGTGTATTTTTTTCATTCACATCGTCGTGTTGTTCCTAATCGGGCTCGCCTTACGTTTCATGCTGTGGTTGGCGAAACCTTGGTGGGCGTGCGCGGCGGCAGAACCTCATCTTTCGTTTCCTCCAGAGCGTAAGTGGATTGCAAAGTTCTGTCCTGTAAATTGATTTGGTTCTTGTTTATATATGTGTATTTTGCGGTGCTTCGGTCAGGGTTTGTAAATTGATTGGGTCCTTGAAACTTGATTTGTTGCAGAAAGCGTGCATCCAGATCTGGCTCTTCGAGCAGAAGGACCTCCGGATTGAGGGTCGCATCATCGTGAGTTTTCTTGCCTTGTTTCTTGTTCAAACTGCAAAATTAAGTACTAGCAACTATCTGCTAGTGCCTGGCAACTCTCTACTAGCGCCTGAATATGCTAATAGTTGTGTAGTTTTAGGGGACAAATTATCCTAACTAGATGTCTAGATCCCAAAAGAATGGTCATTGTATGTGGGTGCCATATTAAACTAAACAAAACCAAGCTGTCACATTATCCCAACATTAGGTGATGTGTTGACTGGAAAAAATGTGACAGATAACACCGTCATATATAGCAACAATATGTGACGGACGAACGCAGCCGTCGCAAAAGATGATGACATTATGTGATGGTACTCTGAACAATCGTCACAAGGTACATAATGTGACGGTCGTTATATGACGACCCTTATGACGTAGCATTTTCGTCATAAGATGCTTTTTATGACCAATTTTGTACTAAACATGACACTTTACTTTTGTCATACAAAACCATTTTTTTGTAGTGGAGTTTGTTTGATGTGTAAATAGCATGTTAATAAAGTATTTGAAGTCATCATACAAAATACTTTTTAAAGTTATTGCATGGACAATGGAACATGCAGTGGGTGTTGAATGGAACACAGGCATCATTAGACACGTCACCAGAAGCAAAAATAAATGTGTGTAAAGATGTAACATTGTATACAAAGCATTTGTCGTGTAAAGCAACACACTGGTTTATCAAACAATAATCAACAATGTGTTCATGTCCCTAAAGTAACATGAGAACTGCTCATATGGATAACATAGCATAACCTTTAGTCTTCAGGTTTCGACAATCTAATTCATTCATGCATGGCATCACACTTTTGTTGATACATTTCTTTACACTCACGACCACACGCCAACTGTATTAACAGAGTAACAAATAGGAACCTATGAACCCTCATGGAAACAAAGGATGAAGAATAGCATCATACCTTTTTTCAAAAGCGCAGGGTGAACTACACATCTTTATAGATAATAGAGAAAACATGTCTTACAAAAAGACACCACACCCTCTCAAACCCACACAACACAAAAAAACTAATCAGGGGCTAACCAATTGCCCTAAGGGCATCAGCTACAGCAAAGCTACCTAGATGCTTAGCTCCACCCATCACCCAACAAGAAAGCTCACCCAGAAAGCTTCTCAGAACTGTGCTAATAGAGGGGAAGTCTTATCAAAAACCACTCTATTCCGCTGCAGCCAAAGACACCAAGCCCCAAGCAACGTACCTTGAAGAGGGGTGAGACCTTACACTTGGTAGGGTTGCCCAACTCCTACGAGTACTTCACATGCGACCCAACATTGAAATGTCATTTAGAAAAATGAAGCTCAGCTTGGTAGTAGGTGGCAGAGGAGGAGACAGAGGTAGATGGTATGGACCACTAGTACCACCATGCAGTCCTCTAGAATTGCTGGCAGTGAGCAACAAGTAATTTGTCACAACCAAATGCATGGTCACTACCAGTCTATCACATCACCAGAAATACTATAGTATGTAAGGTGGTCTGTCATATAATGTAATATTCAGAAATAGTATGAGGAGTGCCTTGCGGGGAACTCGCCAATGTGGAGCTTCCGTGAGAGGGGTTTGGCAAGGTTGAGATCTTGTAGAATGGCACACGAGTCTCATTAGCAATGGTATGTGCAAGGTGGTCTTTCCACAGCTAGGTGGGCCATGTGCGCACAACCAATCGACAAAGCTTGTGTATTCCTGAGAGATCCCAACAAACCAATAAAGCATGTGTCTGTAGAAACCAATTTAATATGCACATGTTGAATGTCTAACAATTCAACTGAAAAATAATCCCATTGTATTTCATTCATGACATGCATTTTGTACTGTTCAGTCATAAACCAACACTATGGCAAATTACTACTTAAACAATAGCCTATAAAAATTAGGAAACCAAATCTAGTTACGGAAAATTTTGAAACCAAACATAGAGCGTTCAGAGCTTATGGTGATGGTACTTGTACTATATAGTAGTGCGAGTGCATCATGCAATAGAGCTGAAATAAAATCTGCAGAGTACTTTGATATTTCAATGTAAAAAAGATATATCTCTTTCACTTGCTTTCCAACACACAAGTTGAGATTTGCTCTAGCTAGTTGTCGCGCTTCCGGTACTGGTAGAAGCAGGCGCTTTTGGCGCATTATTTGTCACAAAAAAAGAATACATTGAATTCCTTGGATTAAGTCTTTATCCCACCTTTCAGATGTAAGGTCAATGAGATCAACAACCTTGTTGAGTAATCCTCTAGATATGGTAGTTTAAAGAATTAAAAACATGTATTTATCAAAATTGTTAACATACACCTAATCTTCACGGAACATCATAAAGCTCGTATGAATAAGTTTCAAAATAATAGGCATCTTGTTGCAAGCCTTAAAAGCTACACTTCCGTGAACTTTCCTCTGTTCATCCTAAGATAATATTTTCCAAGCTCCAAAGTTCAAAAGGATGGCATTGTCAGAAGCCTAACGATTGTCGTGGCTTCTCTCGAACTGGTCATGACTGCAGAATCAGTTAGCGAAGTATTTCAATCCTAAACAGAACATGATTTCTAACTCCCTAAAGAATTTAGATTGCCATGGTAACTCATAGTAAAGTAGATAGAAGTTTGGGGACATGGAATTTACAACTGCTTTCAGCAAGCACCTTTCCATTAACATTCAGAAAGCCGATTGTCTAAAGCATCAGAAGATCTTGACATCAGGTCGAATCTCCACACTCATCGTCGAATACACATAGATCACTGTCCAGAGAAGAGCATCAATGCCAGCATGGATAGAATGTGATTCCCCCAGTGGCGGACCCAGAAATTAGCCAAGGCCCGGGCCGAAATGATCATAAACTCTAATATTAGCATATAAAAAAATTGTACAGCGAAACAACGTTATCATAGATGTTAAAAGATGATATAAAAGTTATGATGTAGCTCCTTCTAAATGTATCATGTCAACATCAACATCAGTGCTTCTTGCTCCATAACCTTGAAGAAAATCATATTAAGAACGTGACTTGAAAGACAATGTTGAATAAATTTAATAATATTAGTAATTGGTACATACCACTAGTACGAGGTAGATTCACCCTACGGGTTCTCATGCCTTGAAAATAATCCAAAATCTTTGCATCCTCAATGCTTGTAAATATATCCCTCTCAATATAACACAACATACGATGGTTAAGCTATTCGTCTCTTGTCTTATTTCGCAACTCAGTTGTAATGATATTCATAGATGAGAAAACTCTCTCCACGGAGGCTCAATCTCAAACTTAATTTCTAGCCATGTGATCTTGTTTATTTGGTCGCAACTTTTTGATCTTTTATTTGGTGATTATGGTATTAGATGGTTGTATGGAATATCTTGTTTGTACTCCCTCCGATCTTTTTTATTTGACGTTTGCTAGTGTAAAATTAAACTATCATACATCAAATAAAAGAAAATGGAGGTAGTAGTTTCTAAGCCCTGTGGCTTGTAATTTTTTTGCCTCTTCAGTTTAGAATCATTTGCTAGCTTGGGATTTTTTTGCTTATCCTAGCTTGATGGTTTGCTCTCTAGTCTCTCCCTCCCTCTATCTCTCTAGACTAGCAGGAGCCTAGCATGTGTTGCCCGAGGACTTGCTACTAGCCTAGTATGGAAATCTGCAGGACACGTGTAGGTGGTCGTAGTCTGCTCTTGCTTGCGTGTGTGTTATCCTGTGCTTGCGAAGCTTGCACTGTGCCGGATGGATATATATACATACATATAACTATGACTCAGCGAGGCTAGAGGCTAGAGGGCGACCGACAAAGGTGACAGATGCAGGCTTACAACTCTTCAGCACAGTCCAGCCAAACTTAGACACGAGTTCTTCTAAAAAATTTTTGGACCTACGCCCCGGGCCGTGGCTCAGGCGGCCATAGGCCTGGGTCCGCCCCTGGATTCCCCCAAGCGCTAACCAACACGGCATCCGCGAGAAGGACCCGCCACCATGCAACACATCTCATCGTCATTGTCATCGATCACTCCAAACCATTACTCTGCTCCACGAGCGTGAAGGCGAGCAGAGAAATCAAGACAACCCGCTCGCTGTTGTAACACCCCAGGTGTTACCATGGCCATGGCACATTTATGCACTAATGACTGTGATCGCAGGTGGAAGAGAATTGAGAAGAAGAGCATAAAACCTTGGAAACATGGGTTAACTAATAAAAGTGAATGGCAAGGGTTTCAACCACACAAGTGGAACAATGGTCATTTGGAGCCAAGAAGATTAAACCCTAAAAAGGGCACCTAAGAGCACTATACTTCCAAGCCAGGGATTAGTGGTTAAGTCAACCAAATTGCCAAAGCATGATCTTAGTTCTTAAACAACTTTTAGTAACCTTGTAACCTAGCAAATGCAGGGTGGGAACATTGCAAAAAGGCCCCTTGAAGACCCCAAATTTCCCCCTTAAGGAGAGAGCACACTAGAGCTCTCTAATTCTTTCTAAGTTAAATTTTGAACCTAATCTAAAGATCCACCGTGTTCACTTAGTAAATGGCACCAAAACCACTTGAGTTGTATACCAAAAATGTGTCATACCACCTAAGGCACCCATTGGAAAAGTTTGAAACCGAGCCCAAGATGTTTGACAAGATTTGGCATGGTTTTTGTCGCGAGGTGGACAGAGGGACAAGCCAGATTTGGCGTCCGCAAATCTCCCTACCTAGGGCATATCTGCAATGGGGACTCACATACAAGAGACAGCCCTAGGTGCTAGGAGGAGGCATGCACCGGATTTTTGCCAAGATTCACACGCTTGCGATCTCGGCGAGCTGTTGAACGAGGGCAGAAGAACACTTCCACGTGTTCGACGCGCTCTGAGCGCGCCAGAGCACGCCCAGCGCCCGACCCCGCGCGCTGTCACACCCGGATTTCGGGGCACCAAGACCCGGGCGCGAACATAATCACCAAGTGTGCTGGGACCAAGTCTCACACATATGATGAATCATGGCACATGATCGAATGTCACAAATTTACTATATAATAGGAGTTCTATACAAAATAAATAAATAATTACATTATGAGGAGACAATGGTCCAGCAACCCAAAGTTGACTGGGAGACGACGACCTAGACCTCTCACGAACACATCGCTGCATCCTCCATGCGCCTCATCCTGCGGTACCTGTTCTTGACCTGTGGGGGGGTGTGAGACAGCAAGAGTGAGCTCACATACGTTCATCGCTCAACAAGTTGTGGGGAATAATGTGAATGAACTCGCCAAAGGTGGGAGCTCACGTGAAGTGTAAGGCTTACCAAAGAGGATGGTTAGAGCTGAGCATTGCTTTTAAAGTTGGTCAAAATTTTATTAGCAATTACTAAGTATAAGTAAATACCAACCAAATTAAATAGTAGAACAAAAGTAACAACATCACCTGCGATGCAATGTATATGACAAATTGAATTTAGTTCCATAAGTTAATCATCAGAGAGTCCTGAGCTGCTCATGACCGTGAGCTCGGCTAGTATACCAGTTTTACACTCTGCAGAGGTTGTACCCTTTACCCACAAGTCGTGTATCCCATGTCGCCAGGGTTAGCTAGACCCTTAGACACTACCAAGGTGAATGGCTAGGGATCCACTACGAGGCCTTTACAAAGTTCCACTAGCTTCCGAAAACCCGCTACAGTTTATGAGAAGCGCACTTGCAAGAATCCCCCGTCTGACCGCCATCGCAGCAAAATCAACCCGAGAACCTCCTTGCATGCAACTCCCCTACTGCCCTTTCCCCTTTCGGGTAAGGTAGTCTTCCGCTAGCTTTCCTAATTAATCAGCCAAGGGCGTCCATAAACCCTTGTGGTGGCACGTGTTTCTCAAGTTAAGCTCTATGTTCCAATTAACATTAATGATCTTGACATGAACATAAATAGAATAACAAAATAACTGGAACATAGATTGATAAACAATTATCCCAAATCCATGTAAAGCAATAGCAAACTACCCAAGTGATTCAGGGGTAAACAAGGTAATGAGATAAACAATCTAGGGTAACCTATTGGGTCCCATCAAAATTAACCTATGCATGAATAAATGATATTAAAGAACATTATTGGGTAAAAAGTGGTCAAGGGCACAACTTGCCTTCAATGAGCTCCTGTTCAGCTACTTCTATCTGCTGGACACCAGGATCATCAGTCACGGGTTCTTCTACTCGCCACAATACAAACAAGCATAGTATATAGGGAAAATTAACATCACACCAAACATATAAACAAAATACACAATAATAATATACGCATAAAAATAAAAACCTAGGAATAGGAATCATAATTTTTGGAGTTATAGATTTTGAGATATGAATTTCCAATAATTTTATATGCTTAAAATAGGATTAAGTGAGAGATTATTTTTCTTACTCTTTTCATGACAAAACAGAGACTCTAAGTGATAGACAATAATATTACAAAAATTTAGAAAGTGAAATGAATTAATTTGGAGTTCATATGAATTTTTTATGGAATATACAAGTTTCTAGCAATTATTTATTCACTAAAAATCTATTTCTATTTTATTTTCTCTGATTTTCGAGTTGACTGGACTGGGCCTCATTTTCTGTTAAGCTCAGGGGTCTATCCGCAAGATATCCCAGACATGGAGAACAGGGTTCCTGGATGGCGGGTTCTAATCTCTACTTTTAGAGGGGCTCTTAAGCAAAATATCCAGCCGAACGGGTATCGGCCACAGTGGGCCGATGGATCTGTATTGTGTGCCTCGGATTAGATCTAGGAAGAGTTGAATCGGTATACGATCTCCATCATCGGATCAGGATTCTAGGGTTCAGATTTTATGAGGTCTAACACATTCCGAACCGTTCGATTACGTCTACGGTCCAGATTACGCCCTAGCGAATCGTTACGCGCGAGATAAGCTTGTACGTCCGATAGAAATCCGACGACCGAGCTCCCGCCATCCACTCACAGGCCAACACCGACGACCGCGCATGAACCCCAGGCGGCGCCATTGCCGCCCGCGACCAAAATACGCCCTAGCGAACTATTCTAAAATCTAAATGGTGCACTACGTAGCCGAGGGGGTATCGAACGTGGCAGGGGAGTTTTTACCGTAGATTGGAGCGCCGAGGCTAGCGGTCGGCGGGTGGAGCGGTGCGGTGGTCGAACGGCAAGTCCGACGAGCAATTCCGAGGCTCTGGCGCGCGAATCGTCTCCGGCAAGTTTCTGAACACACACGCCAGGTCTTGGCGATACGCCACGACCAATCCCGGCACACTGGATGACGGTGTAGAGGAGAAGCAGTGGCGGCGGCGATCTCCTATCGGCTCTCCGCGGCAACGGTGTGTTTTCGAGGTATGGGCTCGCGCGAGAAGACAGCAGAAGGGAGGAACGAGTCACGGGGGCGTCCATTTATCCCCCGGGGTCTCGGTTCGGAGAGGGGAAAAGATCTTTCGCGTCCCGGCCATGGTGGCGACGTTTACGCCCGCCATTGCGAAGGAAAAGGACGCGCCAACGTGCGGAGCCCGCTTTCCAGTGCACGGCACGCGCGTGAGACTCGGTTACCGACCTGGGGGACCCACAACTCCACCGAAGCCCGCGAGGATTCCGGCGTCATCCCAGGGAAGCTTGTTAGCATGGTCCAAGATTTGCGCCTGCGGAGGAAGACAGACCTGTCCAAGGGGTCCCACCGGCAGCGGGAGTAGCGGAGGAAAGCTGGGCTGCCGCGCGGGGAAGCCTGCCTCACGGGCCCCACATGTCGGCGCGAGCCATCACTGCTGTATCGCGTGGTGTGTGGCTGGCCAGTGGGCCCAACGTGTCAGCGCCAAGTTCAGAGTGGGCCGCGCGCGCGAAGGCGAAATAGCGAGATGGGCCGAAATCCTAGCTACTGGCCCAATTAGCGACACCTTCACTTTTCCCTTTTCTTTTTTCTAATTTCTTTCTTTCCCTTTTGTTTTTAGAATTCTAATTTGAATTTTACATTTTGTCATGAGATTCACCTTTGATCAAAATGTACCAAATTCAATTATTAGTGAAAGGGTATTATATTCTTATTTATATATTTATTTTATCTTGTTTGGTTAGTATTTTCTCCTCTTTCCTCAAATTCTAAAGTTTCTTTTAGATCTTAAGTTCCAATGTGGGTATTAACATATTTATTTTTACATTACTTTTTTAATATTATCACAAAATGTGCACAAAATAAAATCTCAGCATGATGCATAATTTAGTGGCATATATTTTATATTTATTTGTTTTCATGTGATGTTCTCATGAAATGATAAATATGGACAACACACATATATACAAAGGAATGTCATTTCTCCTTTTGGGTTATATTCCACAAATTACAAGTTGGGTATTACAAATCCTACCCCCTTAAAAATAATCTCGTCCTCGAGATTTAAGAAAAGGGATACAGAACGATTGGTCTGTACTTCGGCTTTTAGTCTATAATTGGTTCAAAAATCTAGAGTCTCATCATTTTTTATAGTCAATAGTGGGTGATTTGGAGAACATAGGTATCCAGCTACTTATTAGGTAGGATATAAGAGATGTATAGGTTAGGGCAAGAACAGCCAGGGGTAAGAAAGTTTATGGCGAGAAAGAACTCCTTGATGAGTAGTAATGCATCTGATGATCGAGTTTGACTTCTCTCCTTCCTTGATGAGGTTGATCTTGTCCTTTTATGATCTTGGTCTCATTGAGTCGGGATCAGTGTACATTCTCGGAGTTAGGGGAATATGGTTAAGATAGATATGGTGAGATAGACTACATGATGTAGGTCACAATCTGGTTTGATGTCAGGTGGTGGTTGACAGATTATGCAATCCATCATGACTCTATTGGTTGGGTTGATCTGTCATCCTTTATTTAGTGTAGGGTGAACTAGGTTAAAACACGTGGATAGGGTCTAATCTATTTCACAAGTATTAACTAGTCCATTAAGTAACTCACTTTAGATTGGACCATATTAGATTAGATGGGATCTAGATTAGATCGGTATAACTAGATTGGACTATATAATATCTAATTACTTTGGATTAGATCATGGTTGTTACACTAGTGCGAGATAAATATGCTTATTGGGGCAAAATGAATCCATAAGGATAAGATATAATCTTTTTGAGGTCAGTTAGATCTGTTAGGATAAGATAAAATCTTTTTAAGATAAGATGAATTTATTTAGGTAAACGAGTATCTTTTAAGATAAGGTGGATCTATTAAGCTAGATACATTTTTAATGAGGGACAATCTAAGTTTGATTAGTTATATATATGCCTAAGTATATGTAGATGCAATTGTGGACACTACTCCACAACTCATCCCACTCAATCAAAGATCCAAATCAGACAAGTACCATAAGAACAAACATTCAAGCATACAAATACTTACGAAAATAGTTTTGATTTTGTTCCTAAGAGTAGGTATCCTATTCCTAAAGGTCACTTTAGGCATAGGATTTCAAAGTGTGAAATCCACATTTGTCTTTGCAAGAAAAAGGTAAGAATAATCAGAGTAAAGCGGAAATAGATGAGAGAAGAATAAGAAAAGTTTAGAAAGAATCAGAGTAGCAGGGGTAAGTAGATAATGGTTGTCCAGTTCTATTTAGGTTTCGTCCTACAGTCAACATTCCTCTGATACCACTTCTGTCACACCCGGATTTCGGGGCACCAAGACCCGGGCGCGAACATAATCACCAGGTGTGCTGGGACCAAGTCTCACACATATGATGAATCATGGCACAGGATCGAATGTCACAAATTTACTATATAATAGGACTTCTATACAAAATAAATAAATAATTACATTATGAGGAGACAACGGTCCAGCAACCCAAAGTTGACTGGGATACGACGGCCTAGACCTCTCACGAACACATCGCAGCATCCTCCATGCGCCTCATCCTGCGGTACCTGTTCTTGACCTGTGGGGGGTGTGAGACAGCAAGAGTGAGCTCACATACATTCATCGCTCAACAAGTTGTGGGGAATAATGTGCATGAACTCGCTAAAGGTGGGAGCTCACGTGAAGTGTAAGGCTTACCAAAGAGGATGGTTAGAGCTGAGCATTGCTTTTAAAGTTGGTCAAAATTTTATTAGCAATTACTAAGTATAAGTAAATACCAACACAATTAAATAGTAGAACAAAAGTAACAACATCACCTGCGATGCAATGCATATGACAAATTGAATTTAGTTCCATAAGTTAATCATCAGAGAGTCCTGAGCTGCTCATGACCGTGAGCTCGGCTAGTATACCAGTTTTACACTCTGCAGAGGTTGTACCCTTTACCCACAAGTCGTGTATCCCATGTCGCCAGGGTTAGCTAGACCCTTAGACACTACCGAGGTGAATGGCTAGGGATCCACTACGAGGCCTTTACAAAGTCCCACTAGCTTCCGAAAACCCGCTATAGTTTATGAGAAGCGCACTTGCAAGAATCCCCCGTCTGACCGCCATCGCAGCAAAATCAACCCGAGAACCTCCTTGCATGCAACTCCCCTACTGCCCTTGCCCCTTTCGGGTAAGGTAGTCTTCCGCTAGCTTTCCTAATTAATCAGCCAAGGGCGTCCATAAACCCTTGTGGTGGCACGTGTTTCTCAAGTTAAGCTCTACGTTCCAATTAACATTAATGATCTTGACATGAACATAAATAGAATAACAAAATAACTGGAACATAGATTGATAAATAATTATCCCAAATCCATGTAAAGCAATAGCAAACTACCCAAGTGATTCAGGGGTAAACAAGGTAATGAGATAAACAATCTAGGGTAACCTATTGGGTCCCATCAAAATTAAACTATGCATGAATAAATGATATTAAAGAACATTATTGGGTAAAAAGTGGTCAAGGGCACAACTTGCCTTCAATGAGCTCCTGTTCAGCTACTTCTATCTGCTGGACACCAGGATCATCAGTCACGGGTTCTTCTACTCGCCACAATACAAACAAGCATAGTATATAGGGAAAATTAACATCACACCAAACATATAAACAAAATACACAATAATAATATACGCATAAAGATAAAAACCTAGGAATAGGAATCATAATTTTTGGAGTTATAGATTTTGAGATATGAATTTCCAATAATTTTATATGCTTAAAATAGGATTAAGTGAGAGATTATTTTTCTTACTGTTTTCATGAAAAAACAGAGACTCTAAGTGATAGACAATAATAATACAAAAATTTAGAAAGTGAAATGAATTAATTTGGAGTTCATATGAATTTTTTATGGAATATACAAGTTTCTAGCAATTATTTATTCACTAAAAATCTATTTCTATTTTATTTTCTCTGATTTTCGAGTTGACTGGACTGGGCCTCATTTTCTGTTAAGCTCAGGGGTCTATACGCAAGATATCCCAGACACAGAGAACATGGTTCCTGGATGGCGGGTTCTAATCTCTACTTTCAAAGGGGCTATTAAGCAAAATATTCAGCCGAACGGGTATCAGCCACAGTGGGCCGATGGATCTGTATTGTGTGCCTCGGATTAGATCTAGGAAGAGACAAATCGGTATACGATCTCCATCGTCGGATCAGGATTCTAGGATTCAGATTTTATGAGGTCTAACACATTCCGAACCGTTCGATTACATCTACGGTCCAGATTACGCCCTAGCGAATCGTTACGCGCGAGATAAGCTCGTCCGTCCGATAGAAATGCGACGATCGAGCTCCCGCCATCCACTCACAGGCCAACACCGGTGACCGCGCATGAACCCCACGGCGGCGCCATTGCCGCCCGCGACCAAAATACACCCTAGCGAACTATTCTAAAATCTAAATGGTGCACTACGTAGCCGAGGGGGTATCGAACGTGGCAGGGGAGTTTTTACCGTAGATTGGAGCGCCGAGGCTAGCGATCGGCGGGTGGAGCGGTGCGGTGGTCGAACGGCATGTCCGACGAGCAATTCCGAGGCTCTGGCGCGCGAATCGTCTCCGGCAAGTTTCTGAACACACACGCCAGGTCTTGGCGATACGCCACGACCAATCCCGACACACTGGACGACGATGTAGAGGAGAAGCAGTGGCGGCGGCGATCTCCTATCGGCTCTCCACGGCAACGGTGTGTTTTCGAGGTATGGGCTCGCGCGAGAAGACAACAGAAGGGAGGAACGAGTCACGGGGGCGTCCATTTATCCCCCGGGGTCTCGGTTCGGAGAGGGGAAAAGATCTTCCGCGTCCCGGCCATGGTGGCGACATTTACGCCCGTCGTTGCGAAGGAAAAGGACGCGCCAACGTGCGGAGCCCGCTTTCCAGTGCACGGCACGCGCGCGAGACTCGGTTACCGACCTGGGGGACCCAGAACTCCATCGAAGCCCGCGAGGATTCCGGCGGCATCCCGGGGAAGCTTGTTAGCGTGGTCCGAGATTTGCGCCTGTGGAGGAAGACGGACCTGTCCAAGGGGTCCCACCGGCAGCGGGAGTGGTGGAGGAAAGCTGGGCTGCCGCGCGGGGAAGCCTGCCTCACAGGCCCCACATGTCGGCGCGAGCCATCACTGCTGTATCGCGTGGTGTGTGGCTGGCCAGTGGGTCCAACGTGTCAGCGCCAAGTTCAGAGTGGGCCGCGCGCGCGAAGGCGAAATAGCGAGATGGGCCGAAATCCTAGCTACTGGCCCAATTAGCGACACCTTCACTTTTCCCTTTTCTTTTTTCTAATTTATTTCTTTCCCTTTTGTTTTTAGAATTCTAATTTGAATTTTACATTTTGTCATGAGATTCACCTTTGATCAAAATGTACCAAATTCAATTATTAGTGAAAGGGTATTATATTCTTATTTATATATTTATTTTATCTTGTTTGGTTAGTATTTTCTCCTCTTTCCTCAAATTCTAAAGTTTCCTTTAGATCTTAAGTTCCAATGTGGGTATTAATATATTTAATTTTACATTACTTTTTTAATATTATCACAAAATGTGCACAAAATAAAACCTCAGCATGATGCATAATTTAGTGGCATATATTTTATATTTATTTGTTTTCATGTGATGTTCTCATGAAATGATAAATATGGACAACACATATATACAAAGGAATGTCATTTCTCCTTTTGGGTTATCTTCCACAAATTACAAGTTGGGTATTACACGCGCCCCGCGCCGCGCCCGTGTCTCCTGCTCGCGCCCGCGCCTATAAAGCCCACCGAAGCTTCAACCGTACTCCCCCGCGTGCTCTCCACCTAACCGGAGCCAGAGATTACCGGCGTTTGCCCTGCAGACAGCGTGCCCGCGGCCAACCGATCCCCCGCCACCGTAGACCGACCAACAGAGCCTTTCCTAGCCGCGCCCGACCCTCGGAGTGGACCGTGCATGCCTCGGTGAAGCTCCCCGAGCAAGGAATCGGACTTTGCCTCACCGGAGAAGCCAGTCCACGGTCGCCGGACTTCACCCGATCGCCGGTGAACGTAGACCGGGTAAGTCTCTGCACCATTTTTCGATTCCTTGCGCACATAGCCTCTACGTCATCCCGTGGAGCTCATCGTGCCGTTTAATTGAACTAGATCGTCGTGGTTAAGCCGGAGCACCCGTCGTCGACGAGTTCACCCGCCTGCGCACGTGGACCGGCCGATTCCGGCCACCACCGTCGTCGAGCCGTACCTTGCTGTGACCGCCAGGACCTCCCGAAGCCAACCTCGCCCCTCGCCGGACCTCTCTCGCCGCCGGTAAGCCACGCCGCCCTTTTCCTTTCCGCGGCTACTGTTTACATAAGGGGAGGGACCTCGGGGAAGAAGAAGGAAAGGCCAGGGGGTTTTGTGCGCTGTCAGTGACTCAGAGGAATAGTAGCGTAGAGGTAGAAATGAATGGATTGATTTAGAAAGAACCCAGGGTCTTCGGTGCAAAGTAGTTTTCCAGGAAACCCTTTTAAAATATTCTGATTTAAATCCAAACAGAACTTGAAAAATTCATAACTTCAGTTTGATTTACCCAAATCGAGTCAAACCAATTTTGCTAGATCCTAAATAATGTAAACTACTTAGGAAAATATAAAACCCCTAAGTGTTACAGAAAACTTTAAAGTTTTGATTTAAATGATTAACTGGTCAAAAGCTAAAAGAAATAAGGAAAAATAGCTACACTATTTGACTGGGGTCAAGAAAATTTAGAGAGGCACTTAATCATTTCCTAACCTGTTTAAAAATAATAAACCCCTCTGTACACCCCGTTAAGATAGAATTTGCCATTTAAAACACTTTTTGCTTAAAGTTAGAGAAAATATTAAAGGTAGTTTAAAATAAGAACCAGGGAGCACCCACATTTTTGTTAGTTTACTTATTCAGTATAGTTCACTAGAAAAATTTATTATACCCTTGTTTAGTACAGAATAAATGAGATACCTTTTATTTTAAGAAAATAAGGAAAACTTAGAAAAACCCTATGAAAGTCGCCTAGAGGGGGTGAATAAAGCGAAACTAAAATTTACAAAGTTAATCACAACTACAAGCCGGGTTAGCGTTAGAAATATAATCGAGTCTGAGAGAGCGGGTGCAAAATAAATCGCAAGCGAATAAAGAGTGTGACACGCGGATTTGTTTTACCGAGGTTCGGTTCTTGCAAACCTACTCCCCGTTGAGGTGGTCACAAAGACCGGGTCTCTTTCAACCCTTTCCCTCTCTCAAACGGTCCCTCGGACCGAGTGAGCTTTTCTTCTCAATCACTTGGAACACAACGTTCCCACAAGGACCACCACACTATTGGTGTCTCTTGCCTCAATTACAAGTGAGTTTGATCTCAAGAAAGAATGAGAAAGAAAGCAATCCAAGCGCAAGAGCTCAAAAGAACACAAATCACTCTCACTTAACACTAAAGCCTTTGTGGAATTGGGAGAGGATTTGATCACTTGGGTGTGTCTTGTATTGAATGCCTAGCTCTTGTAAGTAGTTGGAAGGTGGAAAACTTGGATGACTTGAATGTGGGTGGTTGGGGGTATTTATAACCCCAACCACCAAACTAGCTGTCTGGTGGATGCTGCTGTCGCATGGCGCACCGGACAGTCCGGTGCGCCACCGGACACTGTCCGGTGCGCCAGCCACGTCACCAGGCCGTTAGGTTCCGGCTGTTGGAGCTCTGACGTGTGGGCCCGCCTGGCTGTCCGGTGGTGCACCGGACAAGTCCTGTAGACTGTCCGGTGTGCCACCCGCGCGTGCTCTGCTCCTCTGCGTGCGCTGGCGCGCATTTAATGCGTTGCAGTCGACCGTTGGCGCGAAGTATTCGTTGCTCCGCTGGCTCACCGGACTGTCCGGTGTGCACCGGACATGTCCGGTGAATTATAGCGGAGCGGGAATCCGAAGCTGGCGAGTTCAGAGTCGCTCTCCTCTGGAGCACCGGACATGTCCGGTGAATTATAGCGAAGCGCCTCTGAAAATTCCCGAAGGTGCGAAGTTTGGCTTGGAGTCCCCTGGTGCACCGGACACTGTCCGGTGGTGCACCGGACACTGTCCGGTGGCACACCGGACAGTCCGGTGCGCCAAACCAGGGCTGCCTTCGGTTATCCCTTGCTCTTTTTGTTGAACCCATTTCTTGGTCTTTTTATTGGCTAAATGTGAACCTTTGGCACCTGTATACCTTATAGACTAGAGCAAACTAGTTAGTCCAATTATTTGTGTTGGGCAATTCAACCACCAAAATTATTTAGGAAATAGGTGTAAGCCTAATTCCCTTTCAATCTCCCCCTTTTTGGTGATTGATGCCAACACAAACCAAAGCAAATATAGAAGTGCATGTTTGAACTAGTTTGCATGTTTGAACCAGTTTGCATAATGTAAGTGCAAAGGTTGCTTGAAATTGAGCCAATATAAATACTTATAGAATACGCATGGATTGTTTCTTTTATGTTTAACATTTTGGACCACGCTTGCACCACATGTTTTGTTTTTGCAAATTCTTTTGTAAATCCTTTTCAAAGTTCTTTTGCAAATAGTCAAAGGTAAATGAATAAGATTTTGCGAAGCATTTTCAAGATTTGACATTTTCTCCCCCTGTTTCAAATGCTTTTCCTTTGACTAGACAAAACTCCCCCTTGATAAATTCCTCCTCTTAGTGTTCAAGAGGGTTTTAAGATACTGATTTTGAAAATATTACTCTCTCCCCCTTTTGAACACAATGAGATACCAATTTGAAAAATCATACCAATTGAAAAACTCTTTTAAAATTAGGTGGTGGTGCGGTCCTTTTGCTTTGGGCTAATACTTTCTCCCCCTTTGGCATGAATCGCCAAAAACGGATACTTGAGTGAAATATAAGCCCTTTTAACTACTTTCTCCCCTTTGACAAATAAAATACGAGTGAAGATTATACCAACGTTGGAGAAATGGCTCGGAGCGACGACGAAGAATGAGTGATGGAGTGGAGTGGAAGCCTTTGTCTTCGCCGAAGACTCCAATTCCCTTTCAATACACCTATGACTTGGTTTGAAAGAGACTTAAAAAACACATTAGTCATAGCATATATAAAAGAGACATGATCAAAGGTATATGAATGAGCGATGTGTGCAAATCAACAAAAGAAGTTCCTAGAATCAAGAATATTTAGCTCATGCCTAAGTTTGTTAAAAGTTTGTTCATCTAGTGGCTTGGTAAAGATATCGGCTAATTGATCTTTAGTGTTAATATAAGCAATCTCGATATCTCCTTTTTGTTGGTGATCCCTTAGAAAATGATACCGAATGGCTATGTGTTTAGTGCGGCTATGCTCAACGGGATTATCCGCCATGTGGATTGCACTCTCATTATCACATAGAAGAGGAACTTTGGTTAGTTTGTAACTGTAGTCCCTAAGGGTTTGCCTCATCCAAAGTAGTTGCGCGCAACAATGGCCTGCGGCAATATACTCGGCTTCGGCGGTAGAAAGAGCTACCGAATTTTGCTTCTTTGAAGCCCAAGACACCAAGGATCTTCCCAAGAACTGGCAAGTCCCCGATGTGCTCTTTCTATTAATTTTACACCCTGCCCAATCGGCATCCGAATAACCAATTAAATCAAATGTGGATCCCCTAGGATACCAAAGCCCAAACTTAGGAGTATAAACTAAATATCTCAAGATTCGTTTTACGGCCGTAAGGTGAGCTTCCTTAGGGTCGGCTTGGAATCTTGCACACATGCATACAGAAAGCATAATATCTGGTCGAGATGCACATAAATAGAGTAAAGAACCTATCATCGACTGGTATACCTTTTGATCCACTGACTTACCTTCCGTGTCGAGGTCGAGATGCCCATTGGTTCCCATGGGTGTCTTGATGGGTTTGGCATCCTTCATCCCAAACTTGCTTAGGATATCTTGAGTATACTTTGTTTGGCTAATGAAGGTGCCCTCTTGGAGTTGCTTTACTTGAAATCCTAAGAAATACTTCAACTCCCCCATCATTGACATCTCGAATTTTTGTGTCATGATCCTACTAAATTCTTCACATGTAGATTCGTTAGTAGACCCAAATATAATATCATCAACATAAATTTGGCATACAAACAAATCATTGTCAAGAGTTTTAGTGAATAGAGTAGGATCGGCCTTTCCGACTTTGAAGCCATTAGCAATAAGGAAATCTCTTAGGCATTCATACCATGCTCTTGGGGCTTGCTTGAGCCTATAAAGCGTCTTAGAGAGCTTATAGACATGGTTAGGGTACTCACTGTCTTCAAAGCCGGGAGGTTGCTCAACATAGACCTCTTCCATGATTGGTCCATTGAGGAAGGCACTCTTCACGTCCATTTGGTAAAGCTTGAAGCCATGGTAAGTAGCATAGGCTAATAATATACGAATTGACTCAAGCCTAGCTACAGGTGCATAGGTTTCACCAAAATCCAAACCTTCGACTTGGGAGTATCCTTTGGCCACAAGTCGGGCTTTGTTCCTTGTCACCACACCATGCTCATCTTGCTTGTTGCGGAAGACCCACTTGGTTCCTACAACATTTTGATTAGGACGTGGAACTAAATGCCATATCTCATTCCTCGTGAAATTGTTGAGCTCCTCTTGCATCGCCATCACCCAATCCGAAACTTGAAGTGCTTCCTCTACCCTGTGTGGCTCAATAGAGGAAACAAAAGAGTAATGCTCACAAAAATGTGCAACACGAGATCTAGTGGTTACCCCCTTATGAATGTCACCGAGGATGGTGTCGACGGGGTGATCTCGTTGGATTGCTTGGTGGACTCTTGGGTGTGGAGGTCTTGGTTCTTCATCCTCCTTGTCTTGATCATTTGCATCCCCCCCTTGATCATTGCCGTCATCTTGAGGTGGCTCATTTGCTTGATCTTCTCCTTCATCAACTTGAGCCTCATCCTCATTTTGAGTTGGTGGAGATACTTGCGTGGAGGAGGATGGTTGATCTTGTGCACTTGGAGGCTCTTCGGATTCTTTAGGACACACATCCCCAATGGACATGTTCCTTAGCGCGATGCACAGAGCCTCTTCATCACCTATCTCATCAAGATCAACTTGCTCTACTTGAGAGCCGTTAGTCTCATCAAACACAACGTCACAAGAAACTTCAACTAGTCCCGAGGACTTGTTAAAGACTCTATATGCCCTTGTGTTTGAATCATATCCTAGTAAAAAGCCTTCTACAGTCTTAGGAGCAAATTTAGATTTTCTACCTCTTTTAACAAGAATAAAACATTTGCTACCAAAGACTCTAAAATATGAAATATTGGGCTTTTTACCGGTTAGGAGTTCGTATGATGTCTTCTTGAGGATTATGTGTAGATATAATCGGTTGATGGTGTAGCAAGCGATGTTGACCGCCTCGGCCCAAAACCGATCCGAAGTCTTGTACTCATCAAGCATGGTTCTTGCCATGTCCAATAGAGTTCGATTCTTCCTCTCCACTACACCATTTTGTTGTGGCGTGTAGGGAGAAGAAAACTCATGCTTGATGCCCTCCTCCTCAAGGAAGCCTTCGATTTGTGAGTTCTTGAACTCCGTCCCGTTATCGCTTCTAATCTTCTTGATCCTTAAGCCGAACTTGTTTTGAGCCCGTCTCAAGAATCCCTTTAAGGTCTCTTGGGTATGAGATTTTTCCTGCAAAAAGAATACCAAGTGAAGCGAGAATAATCATCCACAATAACTAGACAGTACCTACTCCCGCCGATGCTTATGTAAGCAATCGGGCCGAATAGATCCATGTGTAGGAGCTCGAGCGGCCTGTCAGTCGTCATGATGTTCTTGTGCGGATGATGAGCACCAACTTGCTTTCCTGCTTGGCATGCGCTACAAATCCTGTCTTTCTCAAAATGAACATTTGTTAATCCTAAAATGTGCTCTCCCTTTAGAAGCTTATGAAGATTCTTCATTCCAACATGTGCTAGTCGGCGATGCCAGAGCCAGCCCATGTTAGTCTTGGCAATTAAGCAAGTGTAATGTTCAGCTCTATCAAAATTTACTAAGTATAGATGACCCTCTAACACTCCCTTAAATGCTATTGAATCGTCACTTCTTCTAAAGACAGTGACACCTACATCAGTAAATAGACAGTTGTAGCCCATTTTGCATAATTGAGAAACGGAAAGCAAATTGTAATCTAATGAATCTACAAGAAAAACATTGGAAATAGAATGGTCAGGAGATATAGCAATTTTACCCAATCCTTTGACCAAACCTTGATTTCCATCCCCGAATGTGATAGCTCGTTGGGGATCTTGGTTTTTCTCGTAGGAGGAGAACATCCTTTTCTCCTCTGTCATGTGGTTTGTGCACCCGCTATCGATTACCCAACTTGAGCCCCCGGATGCATAAACCTACAAAACAATTTTAGTTCTTGACTTTAGGTACCCAAATGGTTTTGGGTCCTTTGGCATTAGACACAAGAACTTTGGGTACCCAAACACAAGTTTTTGATCCCTTGTGTTTGCCCCCAACATACTTGGCAACTACCTTGCCGGATTTGTTAGTTAAAACATAAGATGCATCAAAAGTTTTAAATGAGATGTCATGATCATTTGATGCACTAGGAGTTTTCTTCTTAGGCAACTTAGCACGGGTTGGTTGCCTAGAGCTAGATGTCTCACCCTTATACGTAAAAGCATGGTTAGGGCCAGAGTGAGACTTCCTAGAATGAATTCTCCTAATTTTGCTCTCAGGATAGCCGGCAGGGTACAAAATGTAACCCTCGTTATCTTGAGGCATGGGAGCCTTGCCCTTAACAAAGTTGGACAATTTCTTAGGAGGGGCATTAAGTTTGACATTGCCTCCCTGTTGGAAGCCAATGCCATCCTTAATGCCAGGGCGTCTCCCTCTATAGAGCATGCTTCTAGCAAATTTAAATTTTTCGTTTTCAAGTTCATGCTCGGCAATTTTAGCATCTAGTTTAGTTATATGATCATTTTGTTGTTTAATTAAAGCCATGTGATCATGTATAGCATTGATATCAACATCTCTACATCTAGTGCAAATAGAAGTATGTTCAACGGTAGATGTAGATGGTTTGCAAGATTTTAATTCTACAACCTTAGCATGCAATATATCATTTTTACTTCTAAGGTCGGAAATGGTAGCATTGCAAACATCAAAATATTTAGCCTTAGCAAGCAATTTTTCATTTTCATCTCTAAGGCTAGCAAGAGAAATGTTCAATTCTTCAATCTTAGCAAGCAAATCATCATTATCATTTCTAGGATTGGAAATTGAAACATTACAAATATTTGAATCAACCTTAGCTAACAAATTAGCATTTTCATTTCTAAGGTTGCCAATAGTCTCATGGCAAGTGCTTAGCTCACTAGATAGTTTTTCACATTTTTCTACTTCTAGAGCGTAAGCATTTTTAACTTTAACATGCTTCTTGTTTTCTTTAATGAGGAAGTCCTCTTGGGAGTCCAAGAGATCATCCTTCTCATGGATAGCACTAATCAATTCATTTAATTTTTCTTTTTGTTGCATGTTTAAGTTGGCAAAAAGAGTATGCAAATTATCTTCCTCATCACTAGCATTATCATCGCTAGAGGACTCATATCTAGTGGAGGATTTGGATTTAACCTTCTTCTTTTTGCCGTCCTTTGCTATGAGGCACTTGTGGCCGACGTTGGGGAAGAGAAGGCCTTTGTTGATGGCGATGTTGGCGGCGTCCTCGTCGAAGGAGGAGTCGGAGGAGCTCTCGTCCGAGTCCCACTCGCGGCATACGTGGGCGTCGCCACCCTTCTTCTTGTAGTATTTCTTCTTCTCCTTTCTTCTCCCCTTCTTGTCGTCGCCCCTGTCACTGTCACTAGAAATAGGACATTTTGCTATAAAGTGACCGGGCTTACCACACTTGTAGCAAACCTTCTTGGAGCGGGGCTTGTAATCTTTCCCTCTCCTTTGCTTGAGGATTTGCCGGAAGCTCTTGATGACGAGCACCATTTCCTCGTTGTCGAGCTTTGAGGCGTCGATTGGTTGTCTACTCGGTGTAGACTCCTCCTTCTTCTCCTCCGTCGCCTTGAATGCGACCGGTTGTGCTTCGGACATGGAGGGATCATCCAGCTCGTTGATTTTCTTTGAGCCCTTGATCATATACTCAAAGCTCACAAAATTCCCGATTACTTCCTCGAGAGTCATTAGTGTATATCTAGGATTACCACGAATTAATTGAACTTGAGTAGGGTTAAGGAAAATAAGTGATCTAAGAATAACCTTAACCATCTCGTGGTCATCCCACTTTTTGCTCCCGAGGTTGCGCACTTGGTTCACCAAGGTTTTGAGCCGGTTGTACATGTCTTGTGGCTCTTCCCCTTTGCGAAGCCGGAAGCGACCGAGCTCCCCCTCGATCGTCTCCCGCTTGGTGATCTTGGTTAGCTCATCTCCCTCATGCGTGGTTTTGAGAACGTCCCAAACTTCCTTGGCGCTCTTTAATCCTTGCACCTTGTTGTACTCCTCTCTACTTAAAGAGGTGAGGAGTATTGTTATGGCTTGGGAGTTGAAGTGCTCAATTTGGGCCACCTCATCCTCATCATAATCTTCATCCCCCACGGATGGTACCTGTACACCAAACTTAACGACATCCCATATACTTTTGTGGAGTGAGGTTAGATGAAATCGCATGAAATCACTCCACCTTGCATAATCTTCACCATCAAAAGTTGGTGGTTTGCCTAATGGGACAGAAAGTAAAGGCGTATGTTTAGGAATGCGAGGATAGCGTAAGGGGATCTTACTAAACTTCTTGCGCTCATGGCGCTTAGAAGTTACGGAGGGCGTGTCGGAGCCGGAGGTGGAAGGTGATGAAGTATCGATCTCGTAGTAGACCACCTTCCTCATCTTCTTTTTCTTGTCACCACTCCGATGCGACTTGTGGGAAGAGGCTTTCTTCTCCTTCCCCTTCCCCTTTTTGCGGGACTCTTCCGATGAAGCCTTCCCGTGGCTTGTAGTGGGCTTGTCGCCGATGGGCTTGTCGCCGGTCTCCATCTCCCTCTTGGCGTGTTCTCCCGACATCACTTCGAGCGATTAAGCTCTAATGAAGCACCAGGTTCTGATACCAATTGAAAGTCACCTAGAGGGGGGTGAATAGGGCGAAACTGAAATTTACAAAGTTAATCACAACTACAAGTCGGGTTAGCGTTAGAAATATAATCGAGTCCGAGAGAGCGGGTGCAAAACAAATCGCAAGCGAATAAAGAGTGTGACACGCGGATTTGTTTTACCGAGGTTCAGTTCTTGCAAACCTACTCCCCATTGAGGTGGTCACAAAGACTGGGTCTCTTTCAACCCTTTCCCTCTCTCAAATGGTCCCTCGGACCGAGTGAGCTTTTCTTCTCAATCACTTGGAACACAAAGTTCCCACAAGGACCACCACACGATTGGTGTCTCTTGCCTCAATTACAAGTGAGTTTGATCTCAAGAAAGAATGAGAAAGAAAGCAATCCAAGCGCAAGAGCTCAAAAGAACACAAAAAATCACTCTCACTTAACACTAAAGCCTTTGTGGAATTGGGAGAGAATTTGATCACTTGGGTGTGTCTTGTATTGAATGCCTAGCTCTTGTAAGTAGTTGGAAGGTGGATGTCACACCCGGTTTTAGAAGGCAAACCGAATGTGAACCATGTGATGAGGACATCAACACCAACACGAGCACATCTACACCAGCAGCACCTTCTCCAGCCCAGGCACCATCTTCCCCAGTCCAGGCGCCACCCCTTCCACCTGGGCCAGTGACTCGGGCCCGTGCAAGAGAATTGAACTACATCATGCTGTTAAAGAACGAAGGCCCGGAAGAATAGACGACCAGCCCAACTGCGGCCCATAATGGACGACCTAGGGTTGGCCGCCCCTAGGGGCTGTGCCCCCTCTCTATTTATCCAGGAGCTGCGCCTCTTTTATTTCTTGAGTTTTGTTTTACGTTAGCTTTAGCTACTCTCGAACACGCGCAAATCTGCGCTGTCTTCGTGTATTCAGAACTCCACCCTCGAGTAATAGATTAGATTGCTCGCATCTTTTTCTTGTTCGTTCTTCGATTGCGCACAGGAAACGATCTTCGTGATCAGGCCGATCTCGCATCAGCAAGGTCGGTAACCACAGGGAGTTGGTTCAGCGATTGCATTGGCGCCTCGGGCTTGCTCATCGTAGTCGGATCGCAAGGGTCATCTTCCGCCAAATCGGAATTATCTCTACTCGCCGAAAGATCGGGCACCTCAGCTACATCAATTGGTATCAGATTTCCAGGTTGATCGGTGAGTTTATCGAGTGTTTTTTCCTACAGTCCACAAAACCACATAAAAATTCAGGTTAGACCTTATCCCAGCACCCTTTTGAGCCTCGCACTTTCTTTCAATAATCTGCATTGTTGAATTTGTGTGCTTTCGCGTCATTTGTTGCTGGTTGCATTGTGTTCTTCCACCATTCAAACCCTAGCGCCGCCACCATCTCCCCTTTGATCACGCCACAAACCGAGTCAACATTGTTTCCTTGTTTTTCTCCTTCGGTTACGTCAAAAAAAACAGAAAAAACAAACCGAGTCAACGACCGTTTCCTTGTTTTTCTCCTTCGGTTACGAAAAAAAAACAGAAAAAAACAAACCGAGTCAACATCGTTTCCTTGTTTTTCTCCTTCGGTTACGTCAAAAAAAAACAGAAACAAAAAACAACGAAGGAGAAAGGATACGGTTGTTTCATCCCGGTCGTTTGAAAACATAACTTGAGGTACCTTCCTTAAACCGGGCATAACTTTTCGCTCGGGTGTCCAAAAAATCTGAAATTTTTATAGGAGCTAGTTGACACCATTCTGAGGCCGGCCAAACTCACCTACGGTCTGTTTGGGCTTCGACAAAATTGTCAAAAAAATTCAGGAAAATAAAGAAAAAAATTCATCAAAGTTCTCGCACGCTTTTCAGAGAACTTCCTGATTTTCTGTAGACCACATCTGATCTCTGTTTTAGGTGAAACTTCGTGTAGCTCCTATTTTGTTGCTTCTTGTGCTGAGAAAAATATCAAAAAAATCATACAAAAAAGAAAAACAAAATCACTTGTGATTTCTACTAGTGGCCTTGCTAGTACAATATTTACGGTACTGCCATTCTGCTAGTTCCATCCGTCCTTTGCACTTGTGGCCAGCAATATAGTTTCGTGTTTTGCACTATAATTCAACTTTGCATTATTGTTTGGTCGTGCTAATCCTTGACTTGAGTGCAGCCTACCCAGAACTCCATATATTTCTACGACGAGAAGGTTTCTGTTTCTCCAGGCAATCGCTCATCCAATCTTTCACCGGTTCCACCTGTTGGTTGCAGTTCAATTTGATAACAGCACTAGTGTGAGCGCCTTGTGAGCAGTGCACCCCTGTTTTTGTCGTTGGTTTTTTTTGGTGTTTTGGTGTTTGCGCTAACTATGGCAGGAGCACATGACACGGTGGATGCCCAGTTGCTGGAAGTAAGGGGACAAGTTGATGGACTTGCTGATGACATTAGGACGATGCATGAACGGCTTGATTCAACGGTCACTTCGACGACCGAGCGTTTCAACCAGCTTGACCTTGCTCAAACGGCGACTCGCACCACACTCGACACCATCCTGGCACGCCTTGATGCGTTGACCACAAAGATGGAGCAGGACTACGGCGGTGACACTGAGTGGGACGATGGAGATCGCCGTGGTCGTGCACGCCGTGTGGTTCGTCATCCCCCTAATGACTTATTTTCTAAGATTAAATTTAAAATTCCACCTTTTAATGGCAAATATGATCCTGCTGCATATCTTGATTGGGAGTTAGAGGTTGAACAAAAATTTTCATGCCATGATATTGCTGCACATTCTCAGGTTAAAGCTGCTATTAGTGAATTTACTGATTTTGCTTTAATTTGGTGGCGTGAGTTTAAAATAAAACATCCCACTACCATTCCAACCACTTGGGATCAGTTGAAAGCTGCGATGCGACATCGATTTGTGCCTTCGTATTATGCTCGTGATTTGCTTAATAAAATGCAGCGTTTTCAGCAAGGTTCTCAATCTGTTGAGGACTATTTCCAGGAGTTACAAAAAGGTATGATTCGTTGTGGGATATTGGAGGACAACGACGCTGCTATGACACGTTTTCGTGGTGGTTTAAACCGTGAAATCCAAGATATACTTGATTATAAGGAATATTATGATATGACTACTTTATTTGAATATGCTTGCAAAGCTGAACGTGAAGTGCAGGGACGCCGCTCGAAGCCATATTCTAACCCTTTTGCAGGATGAAGCTCGACATCCACCTCAGCACCAGTTCCCCCTGCGCCATCCACGTCTACCACTACTCCACGCGAGAAGACGACCAAACCAGCCAGCACTGCCCCACCCACAGGTCGTACACGGGATATTCAGTGTCATCGCTGTAGAGGATTTGGCCATGTGATTCGGGACTGCCCAAACAAGCGCACTTTGCTCATTCGTGACGATGGTGAGTACTCTTCCGCTAGTGATTCTGAAGAAATTGAACATGCACTACTTGCCACTGACCATGCAGCTAAGGCGGAGGTACATGTCAACCCAGGCGACGCTGATAGGTATGAAAGTCTTGTTGTGCTGCGTGTTCTCAGTACACAGGTCGCTTTGCCCGAGAAGAATCAGCGACACACTCTGCTCCATACAAAGGGTGTTGTGCAGGAGCGGTCAATTCGCATCATTATCGACAGCGGCAGTTGCAACAATTTGGCGAGTACCATGCTGGTCGAAAAGTTATCGTTACCCACTCGTAAGCATCCAAACCCATATCACATTCAATGGCTTAATGATGGTGGTAAAATAAAAATCACACGTTCCGTGCGCGTTCCTTTCTCCATGGGTGCTTATTCTGATTTTGTTGATTGTGATGTTATTCCCATGGAAGCATGCTCTTTGTTACTTGGTCGACCTTGGCAATATGATACTGATAGCTTGCATCATGGTCGTTCGAATCATTATTCTTTTTAAGGGTCAGAAAATAATTATACATCCAATGACACCTGAACAAATTGTTAAAGATGATCTTGCCCGAGCTGCTATAACTGCTAAACAACTTGATCCATCGCCCTCTGTTCCTTCTGAAATCAAGTTGAAGGCTCCTGTTTTACTTGCTACACGTGCTGAATTTGATGATCTACACGGTGCTCATTTGCCATGCTATGCACTTATATGCTCTAGTGTCCTCATTTCACTTGATGATGCACCATCTTTGGCTATTCCCCCTATGGTTGCTAACCTTTTGCAGGAGTACGCTGATGTCTTTCCCAAAGACTTACCACCGGGTCTCCCACCACTTCGTGGCATTGAGCACCAGATCGACCTCATTCCCGGCGCACAGCTTCCGAACCGCGCACCGTACCGTACAAATCCGGATGAGACGAAGGAGATTCAGCGCCAGGTACAGGCGTTGCTTGACAAGGGATACATTCGTGAGTCTCTTAGCCCTTGCTCTGTTCCTGTGTTACTTGTTCCCAAGAAAGATGGGTCATGGCGTATGTGTGTAGACTGTCGTGCTATTAATAACATCACTATTCGTTATCGATATCCTATACCACGCCTTGATGATATGCTAGATGAGCTTAGTGGTGCCATTATTTTCACTAAGATTGATTTGCGTAGTGGTTACCACCAGATTAGAATGAAACTGGGTGATGAATGGAAAACGGCTTTTAAAACGAAATTTGGTTTATATGAATGGTTGGTTATGCCGTTTGGATTGACTAATGCTCCTAGCACTTTTATGCGAGTGATGAATGAAGTTCTAAGGCCCTTCATAGGATTGTTTGTGGTCGTTTATTTTGATGATATTCTTATTTACAGCAAATCTAAGAAAGAGCATTTGGAACATTTAAGTGTTGTTTTTGATGCATTGTGTGCTGCCCAGTTATTTGCTAACATGGAAAAATGCATCTTTTGTACACGACGTGTCTCGTTTCTTGGTTATGTTGTTACTCCACAGGGCATTGAGGTGGATAGCAGCAAGATTGCTGCCATTCGGGAGTGGCCTACACCGACGACGGTCACACAAATTCGGAGCTTTCTTGGACTTGCCGGTTTCTACCGCAGATTTGTTCGTGATTTTAGCTCCATTGTAGCGCCTCTACATGAGCTTACAAAGAAAGATGTGCCATTGGCTTGGAGTGATTCCCAGGAGGAAGCGTTCAGCACTTTGAAAGATAAGTTAACCCAAGCTCCCCTATTGCAATTGCCTGATTTTAATAAAGTGTTTGAGCTTGAATGCGATGCTAGCGGTATTGGGCTAGGTGCTGTTTTGTTACAAGAAGGAAAACCAGTTGCTTATTTTAGTGAAAAATTAAGCGGTGCTAGTCTGAAATATTCTACTTATGATAAGGAGCTTTACGCTTTAGTGCGCACTTTGCATACATGGCAGCACTATCTTTGGCATCGTGAGTTTATAATCCATTCTGATCATGAGGCTTTAAAACATATTCGTACCCAAACAAATCTGAACTGTCGTCATGCTAAATGGGTAGAATTCATTGAGTCCTATTCTTACATTATTAAACACAAGAACGGGAAGGACAATGTTATTGCTGATGCTTTGTCTCGTCGCTATACCATGCTGTCACAGTTAGATTTCAAAATCTTTGGTTTGCACACTGTGAAAGATCAATATGTTGATGATGCTGATTTTAAAGATGCTTTCGGCCATTGTATTAATGGGAAACCATGGGGCAAATTTCACATACAGGATGGGTTCCTGTTTCGCGCTAACAAGTTGTGTGTTCCAGCTAGCTCGGTTCGTCTTTTGTTGTTACAGGAAGCACATGGAGGCGGTCTCATGGGGCACTTTGGCGTCTACAAGACACATGAGGTGTTGGCTGCCCACTTCTTTTGGCCTCGGATGCGCGCTGATGTTGAGCGCCTTGTTGCACGCTGCACTACTTGTCAGAAAGCTAAGTAACGGTTGAACAACCATGGTTTGTATATGCCTTTGCCTGTTCCTACTTCCCCTTGGATTGATATTTCGATGGATTTTGTTTTGGGATTGCCTAGAACTAAGAAGGGGAGGGATAGCATTTTTGTGGTTGTTGATCGATTCTCCAAAATGGCTCATTTCATACCTTGTCATAAGACTGATGATGCTAGCAATGTTGCTGAATTGTTTTTTAGAGAGATTATTCGTTTGCACGGTATTCCCAATACAATAGTCTCGGATCGTGATGCTAAGTTTCTGAGTCATTTTTGGAGATCTCTGTGGAATAAATTGGGAACTAAATTGCTGTTTAGCACCACTTGTCACCCTCAGACTGATGGTCAAACTGAGGTAGTTAATCGAACTTTGTCTACCATGCTTAGGGCTGTTTTAGACAAAATTTTGAAACGTTGGGAGGATTGCTTGCCTCATGTTGAGTTTGCTTATAATCATGCAACCCATTCTTCTACAAATATGTGCCCTTTTCAAATTGTTTATGGTTACATTCCTAGGGCGCCTATTGCTTTGTTTTCGCTTGATGCTGCGGACGCCCCACACATAGATGCTCTTGCACATGTTGAACAAATGATTAATCTCCATGAACAAACTCAACAAAACATTGCTGCTGCTAATGCTAAATATCAGATTACTGGTAGTAAAGGCCGGAAACTAGTTACTTTTGAACCTGGTGATATGGTTTGGTTTCATTTGAGAAAGGATCGTTTTCCTACTTTGCGACGTTCTAAATTGATGCCTCGTGCTGCTGGTCCTTTTAAGATACTAACCAAGATTAATGATAATGCTTATACCCTTGACCTGCCTGCGGAGTTTGGTGTTTCCACTAGTTTTAATGTTGCAGATTTGAAACCGTATGCGGGAGAAGACGAGGAGTTGCCGTCGAGGACGACTTCAGTTCAAGAAGGGGAGGATGATGAGGACATCAACACCAACACGAGCACATCTACAACAGCAGCACCTTCTCCAGCCCAGGCACCATCTTCCCCAGTCCAGGCGCCACCCCTTCCACCTGGGCCAGTGACTCGGGCCCGTGCAAGAGAATTGAACTACATCATGCTGTTAAAGAACGAAGGCCCGGAAGAATAGACGACCAGCCCAACTGCGGCCCATAATGGACGACCTAGGGTTGGCCGCCCCTAGGGGTTGTGCCCCCTCTCTATTTATCCAGGAGCTGCGCCTCCTTTATTTCTTGAGTTTTGTTTTACGTTAGCTTTAGCTACTCTCGAACACGCGCAAATCTGCGCTGTCTTCGTGTATTCAGAACTCCACCCTCGAGTAATAGATTAGATTGCTCGCATCTTTTTCTTGTTCGTTCTTCGATTGCGCACAGGAAACGATCTTCGTGATCAGGCCGATCTCGCATCAGCAAGGTCGGTAACCACAGGGAGTTGGTTCAGCGATTGCATTGGCGCCTCGGGCTTGCTCGTCGTAGTCGGATCGCAAGGGTCATCTTCCGCCAAATCGGAATTATCTCTACTCGCCGAAAGATCGGGCACCTCAGCTACATCACCATGTACGTGCCAGGATCAGTTATTCACGTACACAGCAGTTACATAACATGGACATCATCACACAGTGCTCAAAATAGTATTAAAAGGGAAATAATAGTCGATTACATCATACGTCTGAGACGTCCATATAGTCCTTACGATAAATCAAAGTGCGGAAAAGAAACGTAGATAAACGCGGCCTTCACAGGCAGCCGACTGGGGGTTGCCGCTAACCCACGCCTAGAACTCATCGTAGTCTTGGAACTCCTGAAAGTCTCCTTCCACAGCTTCATCTTCGCCTGAGTAGTGGTTGCAATGCTGACAACCTGGGGATGGGGGGGTTGGTGTGTAGAGCAAGGGTGAGTACACATCAACATACTCAGCAAGTATCCTGTTTGGCTGTAGTGGACTAGCTTTATGTGGGGATAAGTCAAGCAGTTGCTTTTAGTTGGTCAGATTATTATTTACTAATAGAAAGCCAGGTTTTAGCATTAACCCAAGTTATTAGCCCGATGTACCCTTTCCAAACGGAAAGAATACCACTTAACAGCACCATAGTCATAACCAAAACCATCGATCTCATAGCCACCTTTGTCATAATGTCTCTGATCAAGTACCACTAATCACTGGAGCTCCCTTGGCCGCTCATAACCGCGAGCACGGCTGATATATCAGTTTTCAAACACTCTGCAGAGGTTGTGCACTTTACCCACAAGTCGTGATTTCCCTTTCTGCCCGGAGAGAGCTACTCCCCATTGACCACTACCTAGGTGGCCTAGCAAGGCATCACTACGTAGCCTTTACAAAGATTCCCCGGGGCTGTAGCCACCCGTTAGGTTTCCTAAATGCACCGCACTCCTCCCCAAGGGGCGAACCCAAACTTGGCAGAGCGAGCCGCATACATCGAGCCCCATTGACGGCACGACGGCTAAGTGAACTACACCCCGGATCCTCTAATTATTCAGCTAAGGGCATCCCATTCCACCCTCATGGTTGCACTGTTTTCCCGGGCGGTCATCCATAGAACAGGTCCTTACAGAGAGGCACTCGAGAAACCGCTCGAGCCCCCTTGAAGACCACAAGTACAACATCATAATAAGAGAGGGGAAAACATCGTATCATAGATAATCTCATCATGTTCATTGATTATAGTTGAGCAATAGCATAAAGCTAAACAATAATAATCCAACCCAAATAGGTAAACAAGGACATGGATAACAAAGCTAGTCAATCCTTAGGCATAAATGTGTAAAGCGGGAGGTGAATTAAAGAATGAATAGGACAGAGATAGGTCAAGGGACACTTGCCTCCACCAACCGACTGCTGCTCAGGGGCTTCTCCTGCGAGTTCCTCGGACTCTTCGACCGGATCGTTCTCTATGCGGTTGCAAGCATACATACATCCATCCATTCAAATTAGGGAACAAACAATACTCCATACAAGAGAACAAATGAAGTAAATATGCATAGAATATCACATACGATAATGAACTTACCATGGTTAGAAAGGAATGAGAAAAGGTCTCGCAAGAGTTAAAGCTTATGCCCGAGACGCACTATGGGTTGATGAATAACTAGACGTCACGTGTTCTAATTCCAATTGGTTCTAACAAAAGAATTAGCTACATGCACTAATGTAAACGTGACCACTTTTAGTAGATTATCATTGAATGAGATAGATGATTAGCTATACAAATTAACTAACACAACCAATTTCCAAATTGAGACTCCTATCTTATTAATATAAACACGTGATTAGCGTGCATAGGACAGGGGGGATAGACGGGGCGTCTGAGGGTAGACGGGGCACGACGGGTCGTGCCAAGGCACGCGCACTACGCGAGCACGCGCGCGAGACCGCACGCACACGCCACGAACTAGCCGTGCGCACGTCGGGGCCGAGCGCGGGCCGAGCTCAAAGCCGCGCGCTAAAGGCAAGCTGGGTCGAGCTCGAGGCCACGCCGGGGCCGTCACGACGCGAGCAAGGCATGGCGGGGCGAGCGGGCAAGCGCGCCGGGGCAAGCGAGCACGGGCGAGCGAGGACGCGGCCGGGCGAGGACACGGCCGGGCGCGGGGGCGGGCGGAGCTCGCCGGAGCGGGGACGGGCGCGAGCCTGGGGTGGCGCGCCAGCCGAGCGGGGCCGAGCGAGCGCGGGGAGGGCGGCCGGGGGCGGGGCCGAGCGCGGCTCGCCGGGGGCGGCCGGGCACGGGGCGGCGCGGGTCGCCGGGGCGGCCATGGAGCCGGGCCGAGCGGGCGGGGCGGACGGGGGCGGGGCTCGCCAGAGCGGCCGAGGGCGGGGGCCGAGCCGAGCGGCCGGGGGCGGGGCCGAGCGGGGCGAGGCGGCCGAGGCCGGGGGCGGCCGGGCCGGGCTCGCCGGAGAGCGGCGCGGGGAGGGCGGGCGCGGCCGGGCGCGGGGCCGGCCGAGGTCGAAGGCAGGGGACGCCGGCGCGGGATGGGGGCGCCGGGGCGGTCGAGCCGAGCGGCCGGGCGGGCAAGGTCGGGGCCAGGGCCAAGCTCACCGGGGCGGCCGAGCTCGCCGGGGCCGGGGCCGGGCGCGACGGGGCGCGGGGAGGGCGCCGGAGGGAGGGGAGGGAGGAGGGAGGGGGAGGGAGGAGGGAGGGCCTCACCGGAGGGGAGGACGGCGGCGGCGGCGCCAGGGAGGGGCGGCGGCGGCGCGGGGGAGGGGCGACGGCGGCTAGGGTTAGGGTTAGGGTGAGGGAGAGAGAGAGAGGGATGACGGGCGGGGCCCGCGGGGAGGATTTATGGAAAAAAGAAAAGGGGAGGGGGCGGTTGGGCCGGCTGGGCCCAAAGGGGGGAGGGGGTGCGCGGCTGTGCCGCTGCGAGGCCCACGCAGGGGGGGAAGGGGGGCGGCTGGGCCGAAAATGGGGAAGGAGGGGGGAGAGGAGAAGGAAAAGGTTTTTTCTTTTTCTAAAATCTATTTTCCTCTAAATGAATGCATCCACATTTTTAAACAATCAAAAGGTATGCATGGTCCGGCATGGTGCATCACACAAAATAGAATATTTTAGGGTTTTGCTTTACATGGGACTTTAAGCCGAATCCCGCTATATTTTGGAAAAGATCAAGGTTTAGCGAGGCGAAAGGGAAAAAAGGAAAGGGTAACGCCTGAATTTGGTGAGGGAAAAGAAGAAAAAAAATCTACCCCCAAATTCAGGGCGTTACAAACCTATCCCCTTAAAAGAATCTAGCCCTCGAGATTCAGGGTTGGCTAGCAAAGAGCTCAGGGTATTTGGCTATCAGATCATCTTCACGCTCCCAGGTTGCTTCTTCCTCAGAGTGGTGATTCCATCTGACTTTGCACATTCTGATGGTCTTCCTTCGGGTGACTCTGTCTGCAACCTCAAGGATCTACACTGGCTTCTCAACGTAGGTCAAGTCCTCCTGGACTTCAAGACCTTCCACTGGCAACTGCTCTTCTGGCACACACAAGCATTTCTTCAACTGAGACACATGAAAGACATCATGCACAGCAGACAAATTCTCTGGCAGACTGAGCTGATAGGCCACTTCTCCACGCCTTGAGAGAATTTGGTACGGACCAATGTAGCGGGATGCTAGCTTGCCTTTGACTCCGAACCTTCTGACTCCTCTGATCGGTGACACTTTCAAATAGACAAAGTCTCCGACTTCGAAACTCAGCTCTCTTCTTCTTGTGTCTGCATAGCTTCGCTGCCTCGATTGCTCTATCTTCAGATTCTCTCGAACCATCCTGATGTTCTCTTCAGCTTCAAGCAAAATGTCTGGTCCAAACACCTGCTTTTCTCCAGGCTGATCCCACTGCAACGGAGTTCTACAACTCCTCCCATAGAGTGCCTGAAATGGTGACATCTTCAAACTGGTCTGGTAACTGTTGTTATAAGAAAACTCTGCATAAGGCAATCTCTTGTCCCATCCGGACTGATCTTGCAACGCACAGGCTCTCAACATGTCTTCAAGAATTTGATTGGTCCTTTCGGTCTGACCATCTGTCTGCGGATGATAAGCTGAACTGAAATTCAGATGTGTGCCCAAGGCTTCATGCAACTGCTGCTAGAAATGAGAGGTGAACTGCGTTCCTCTGTCTGACACTATCTTCTTTGGCACACCATGAAGACAAACAATCCGAGACATATACAACTCTGCCAATACTGCACTGTTGTAGTTGGTCTTGACAGGTATCAAGTGGGCTGACTTGGTCAAATGGTCCACTACTACCCAAATGGAATCGTAGCCGGCTCGAGTGCGAGGCAATCCGACTATGAAATCCATACCGATTTCATCCCACTTCCACTGAGGGATTTGCAACGGTTGCAACAATCCAGCTGGTCTCTGGTGCTCTGCCTTAATTCTTTGACAACTATCGCACATAGCCACATGCTCTGCGATTTCCCTCTTCATTCCGTACCACCAGAATTTCTTCTTCAGATCCTGATACATCTTCTCACTGCCAGGGTGAATCGAATAGGCTGTCTCATGAGCTTCCTTGAGAATCAACTCCCGAATAGACTGAACATTGGGAACACATAAGCAGTCTTTGAACCATATCACGCCTTCTGCATCTTCTCGAAAATCTTTGCCTCTGCCGTCTAGAATCAGTCGCCGAATCTCGTTGATCTTCTCATCATTCTTCTGCGCTTCTTTGATTTCACGCTCCAAGGTAGGTTCCAACTCGACTGTGACTCCTCGCGAATTGTTCAGAAATCCGAGGCTCAACCTGTCAAACTCCTTGGCCAACTCATAAGGCATCGGACGAGCGACCATCAGGTTGACTTGACTCTTCCTTCTCAAAGCATTTGCCACTACGTTTGCTTTGCCCGGATGGTAATGAATCTCCAACTCATAATCTTTGATCAACTCTAACCATCTTCGCTGCCTCATATTCAACTCTGACTGAGTGAATATGTACTTCAGACTCTTGTGGTCTGTGTAAACATCACATTTCTGTCCATACAGGTAGTGCCTCCATGTCTTTAGTGCGTGAACCACTGCTGCCAACTCTAGATCATGGATTGGGTAATTCTTCTCATGAACCTTCAACTGTCGGGATGAGTAAGCCACAACTCTTCCCTCTTGCATCAACACACATCCCAAACCTGTGTAACAAGCATCACAATACACCGAGAAGGGCTTGTGCACATCAGGCAAGACTAGGACAGGCGTCGTAGTCAACTTCTCTTTCAGCGCTTCGAAAGCCTCTTGACATTTCTGGGTCCACTTGAACTCAACTTTGTTGCCTAGCAACGCTGTCATTGGTTTCGCAATCTTCGAAAACCCTTCAATGAATCACCGATAATATCCGGCCATTCCAATGAAACTTTTGATTCCTCGAGCATCTGTTGGCGCTTTCCAGTTCAGAATGTCTGCCACTTTCTTCGGATCCACGGTCAATCCTTCTTTGTTGATTATGTGACCCAAGAACAGGACTTCACTGATCCAGAACTCACACTTGCTCAACTTTGCATACAACTGGTGCTCTCGCAATCTCTGCAATACCATCCTCAAATGACTTGCATGCTCTTCTTCGCTTTGAGAATAAATCAGAATGTCATCAATGAATACCACCACAAACTTGTCAAGATAATCCATGAATACATTGTTCATCAAGTTCATGAAGAACGCTGGTGCATTGGTCAAACCAAAAGACATCACAGTGAACTCATACAAACCATACTTGGTAATGAATGCCATCTTCGGAATGTCCGAAGGTCGGATCCTGAGCTGATGATAACCTGACCTTAGATCAATCTTGGAGAACACACTGGCTCCTCTCAACTGGTCGAACAGATCTTCTATTCTGGGCAAGGGATACTTGTTCTTGATCGTGACTTCATTCAAAGCTCGGTAATCGATGCACATCCTTTTGGTGCCATCTTCCTTCTCCACAAATAGGACAGGGGCGGCCCAAGGCGAGGTGCTTGGCCGGATGTAACCTTTCTCTGACAGCTCATCAATCTGCTTCTTAAGCTCAACCAACTCCGGTCCAGATATTCTGTAAGCTCTCTTAAAGATAGGGGAGGTTCCAGGAAGAAGCTCTATGGCAAACTCAACTTTCCGCTCTGGTGGCATACCTGGTAAATCCTTTGGAAACACATCTGGGAACTCGGACACAACCTTGATACTCTCAATCGGGTCTGCTTCACTGCTATCGACAGCCATCTGATAACAACTTCCTTTCTTTGGCTCAGGCGAGACTAACTCGGTCACTACTTCCTTTCCTAGTGGAGACACCAACTTGATTGTCCTCTTATCACAACTGATAACTGCCTGATACTTATCTAGCCAATTCATCCCCAGGATGACATCTATTCCCTGAGTACCCATTACTATAAGGTTGGCGGGAAACGCTATCCTTCTTATTTCCACACATACATTCAAACAAATGCTATCGGCTCGAATTCTACCACCGGCTGAGTCAATTTGAATGGGGGTTGACATTGTAGTAATCGGAAGATTATGTGCTTCTACCCATGATGCAGTAATGAAAGAATGTGTTGCTCCAGTATCAAATAACACTTCTACAATATGGGAGTCGACTGGGAACATACCTACTATCATGCCGGGAGTCTCCTGAACTGCTCCAGCCTCCAAGTGGTTCAGTCTCCCATGATTGTAGCGCGGTTGAGAGCGGTTGCCTGCTCCAGGCTGAGGCACGTTCTGCTTTGCCGGGGCATTGGGACCTGATTGCTACTGGGCTGCCTTCTTCGGACATTGCATCACCCAGTGGCCTTGCTCTCCACAGTGGAAACATGCTCTGTTTCCAACCTGAGCTGGTGCTGCCTGATTGTTCTGCTGGTTTGCTAGGGCAGGAAGACGAGGTGCTTGCTGATTCTGCCTCTGAAACTGACCTCCTGACTGATTGCTCTGACGGTTCTGATACTGGTGCTGAGGATACTGCCTTTGGAACTGCTGATGCTGCTGAGGTGGACGCTGGTTCTGCCTGAACTGCTGAGGTTGATTGCCTGAGAAACGAGGACGGTTGCTGCTTCCAGGCTGGGGTCCACTGATCTTGCGCTTACGATCCTCCATCTCCTTACGCTTCCTCTCTGTCATGATTGCTCTATCAATCAGGTGCTGGAATGTCGGGAAGGTGTGATTCATCAGTTGGTACTGCAGAGGGTCAACCAAGCCTCTCAGGAAACGGTACTGTCGCTTGGCGTCGGTGTTGACATCTTCAGGAGCATAGCGAGACAACTGCAGAAACCTGTCTCGATACTCACTGACTGACGATGACCCTTGCTTGAGAGCCAGGAACTCCTCCTTCTTCACTGTCATCAGACCTGCAGGAACATGGTACTGACGAAAGCTTCCTCTAAACTCTTCCCAGGTGATGGTGTCGGGGTGGGCATGGGTGGCGAGGTAAGACTCCCACCATGACTGAGCTGCTCCTCTCAACAGACGGGGACCATACAGGACTTTCTCCCTGTCGTCGCACTGAGCGGTATGCAACTCCCGCTCCACAGTGCGCAGCCAGTCTTCAGCATCCATGGGGTCAGAAGAGTGAGCGAACGTTGGTGGATGACCTTTCATGAATTCAGCATGCTTGTCCCTGGGCATCTGAGGCATCTAAGGCTGAGGTGGGGCCTGCTGCTGCTGCTGCTGAATGGCGGCCAAAGTCTGATCGATGGCTTGAACTGCCTGAGTCTGCATCAGAAACATCTGCTCGATCGACATCGGGGGTGGGGGCGGCAGGTGCTGTTGCTGGGGTACCTCTTCCTGTTGAGCGGCTCGCTCCTGCTGAGCACGCCTTCCTCCTTTGCGCCTGTTCTCTGACATCTGCAGAATGCAACCACACATCAGAACTGATCTGGCAAATCTTGCAGCATAAGAAAAGAGTATAGAATCCTTCAATAGCACTGAACAGATGAGCATCTTCACTGATCTCCAACACAGACCACACAGCTTCTCAGATAAAGAGGAAAGTGGAATCAAAGGTTTCCCAACTATATAGCTAACTCCATTAACATATAACAGGTAAACCAAAATGCAGGGGATACCCACATTCTGGTGACAGTCATTACAAAGATCCAAACCAAACATAGTTCATCATGACAAACATAAATGCACAGGATATAGCAAACTACCCTGTCTAACTAAGACTAACTAAAAGCGAGACTAACGCTAAGGCTGTAGCTTCTATGTATATATTTCGTATTAATTACAAGATCCAACTCTAACGATCTATGGTTCTAGATTTATCTTGGTCTTGCAGTCGGGATTTCCATAAGGCTGGCGTCCACGCCGAGGTGAGCGGTACGGGTGCTGAGTCCCGACGGGAGCGGGGGAACCATCATCCAGGTGACGACGTTCCGCGCGCTCAGCCCGCAGCAGGGCGATCTCAGCACAAGCCCTACTCAGCTCGTCTAACGCATGGTCCAGCTCCGTGTTTAGCACGGCGGCTAGGTTGACTGTGCTGCTCAACCTAGGATTGCCCTCACCGACAGGTGAAACAATCACGCCTCCTGTGCTGCCAGATGGACGGTGGGGGTAATCCTTCAGGTCGAGACCGTCAGCTACCCCACCGAGAACCGAGCAGTAGTGCGAAAGCGCACGCCGTGCAGCATCTTGCATGGCTGCCTCAGCTGAGTCCCGCTCAGAGATAGAATAGTGCTCTGAGCAGGCCTCCGCACCCTGGAGACTGTTCTCCGGGTGGCGCACCAAGCATGTTGCCTCCCAGCGGTCCGGGTAGACCCCGCGACTATGCTGGTAGACCACACAGCGATACTCGATGGAACAAGTACGCCGGTTAAGTGCCCGACGTAGCAGGGTGTCGAGCGCATCATTGAAGTGACACCCGCGAGCAGCGTCGCGAGTGATGGGTCGAGCAACCAATCCTTCCGGCTCCTGGTCGGCATAGAAGTCGGTGTCGTGGCTCGAGCTGTCATCGCCACCTCCATCGTCTGGGTCTCCTCCAGCAGCTACTCCAAAGGCTGGGGCGCCCAGTGGTGGTGCAGGGGGCGCCTCCAGAGGAAGCACAGGGGAGCAGCTCCTCACAGACTCTATCTCCTGTTGGAGCGAGAAAGAAGAGCCCTGCTGCTCCTGTCGTCGACGTTCCTGCTCCTCATGCAGGCGGTGGTGCAGCCTCTCCAAGTGGCTGGACTGTCTGGCCACGGGACGGCGAAGCGGACGCTCAGCAAGGCGGGAGGGTAAGAAGGGGATGACGGACTTTCGTGCAGTGTGTCTAAGACGAGCCATCTACAAAAGACATCGCAAGCAAAAGGGTGAGAACAGAATTAATATGACCAACAAATAATGAACCATAAATAAATGAAGGATTAGAATAAAACATAATTTTCAGCAAGGTGTAATATATAGTAGAACATAGGTTTGGTCGGTATGACCAACTTTTGAAGGGATATCAAAGTCAAGGCAGGGACAAAGGTGTATAGTCCTTAGAACGACCATTCTACTCTAGGTTAGCGGTCCTACAGTCAGCACGGCTTTGATACCACTTATGTCACACCCGGTTTTAGAAGGCAAACCGAATGCGAACCATGTACGTGACAGGATCAGTTATTCACGTACACAGCAGTTACATAACATGGACATCATCACACAGTGCTCAAAATAGTATTAAAAGGGAAATAATAGTCGATTACATCATACGTCTGAGACGTCCATATAGTCCTTACAATAAATCAAAGTGCGGAAAAGAAACGTAGATAAACGCGGCCTTCACAGGCAGCCGACTGGGGGTTGCCGCTAACCCACGCCTAGAACTCGTCGTAGTCTTGGAACTCCTGAAAGTCTCCTTTCACAGCTTCATCTTCGCCTGAGCAGTGGTTGCAATCCTGACAACCTGGGGATGGGGGGGGTTGGTGTGTAGAGCAAGGGTGAGTACACATCAACATACTCAGCAAGTATCCTGTTTGGCTGTAGTGGACTAGCTTTATGTGGGGATAAGTCAAGCAGTTGCTTTTAGTTGGTCAGATTATTATTTACAAATAGAAAGCCAGGTTTTAGCATTAACCCAAGTTATTAGCCCGATGTACCCTTTCCAAACGGAAAGAATACCACTTACCAGCACCATAGTCATAACCAAAATCATCGATCTCATAGCCACCTGTACCATAATGTCTCTGATCAAGTACCACTAATCACTGGAGCTCCCTTGGCTGCTCATAACCGCGAGCACGGCTGATATATCAGTTTTCAAACACTATGCAGAGGTTGTGCACTTTACCCACAAGCCGTGATTTCCCTTTCTGCCCGGAGAGAGCTACTCCCCATTGACCACTACCTAGGTGGCCTAGCAGGGCATCACTACGTAGCCTTTACAAAGATCCCCGGGGTTGTAGCCACCCGTTAGGTTTCCTAAATGCACCGCACTCCTCCCCAAGGGGCGAACCCAAACTTGGCAGAGCGAGCCGTATACACCGAGCCCCATTGACGGCACGATGGCTAAGTGAACTACACCTCGGATCCTCTAATTATTCAGCTAAGGGCATCCCATTCCACCCTCATGGTTGCTCTGTTTTCCCGGGCGGTCATCCATAGAACAGGTCCTTACGGAGAGGCACTCGAGAAACCGCTCGAGCCCCCTTGAAGACCACAAGTACAACATCATAATAAGAGAGGGGAAAACAACGTATCATAGATAATCTCATCATGTTCATTGATTATAGTTGAGCAATAGCATAAAGCTAAACAATAATAATCCAACCCAAATAGGTAAACAAGGACATGGATAACAAAGCTAGTCAATCCTTAGGCATAAATGTGTAAAGCGGGAGGTGAATTAAAGAATGAATAGGACAGAGATAGGTCAAGGGACACTTGCCTCCACCAACCGACTGCTGCTCAGGGGCTTCTCCTGCGAGTTCCTTGGGCTCTTCGACCGGATCGTTCTCTATGCGGTTGCAAGCATACATACATCCATCCATTCAAATTAGGGAACAAACAGTACACCATACAAGAGAACAAATGAAGTAAATATGCATAGAATATCACATACGATAATGAACTTACCATGGTTAGAAAGGAATGAAAAAAGGTCTCGCGAGAGTTAAAGCTTATGCCCGAGACGCACTATGGGTTGATGAATAACTAGACGTCACGTGTTCTAATTCCAATTGGTTCTAACAAAAGAATTAGCTACATGCACTAATGTAAACGTGACCACTTTTAGTAGATTATCATTGAATGAGATAGATGATTAGCTATACAAATTAACTAACGCAACCAATTTCCAAATTGAGACTCCTATATTATTAATATAAACACGTGATTAGCGCGCATAGGACAGGGGGGTAGACGGGGCGTCTGGGGGTAGACGGGGAACGACGGGTCGTGCCAAGGCACGCGCTCTACGCGAGCACGCGCGCGAGACCACACGCACACGCCACGAACTAGCCGTGCGCACGTCGGGGCCGAGCGCTAGCCGAGCTCAAAGCCGCGCGCTAAAGGCACGCTGGGCCGAGCTCGAGGCCACGCCGAGGCCGTCACGACGCGAGCAAGGCACGACGGAGCGAGCGGGCAAGTGCGCCGGGGCAAGCGAGCACGGGCGAGCGAGGACGCCGCCGGGCGAGGACACGGCCGGGCGAGGCCGGGCGTGGGGGCGGGCGGAGCTCACCGGAGCGGGGACGGGCGCGAGCCCGGGGCGGCACGCCGGCCGAGCGGGGCCGAGCGAGCGCGGGGAGGGCGGCCGGGGGCGGGGCCGAGCGCGGCTCGCCGGGGGCGGCCGGGCACGGGGCGGCGCGGGTCGCCGGGGCGGCCATGGAGCCGGGCCGAGCGGGCGGGGCGGACGGGGGCGGGGCTCACCGGAGCGGCCGAGGGCGGGGCCGAGCGGGGCGAGGCGGCCGAGGGCGGGGGCGGCCAGGCCGGGCTCGCCGGAGAGCGGCGCGGGGAGGGCGGGCGCGGCCGGGCGCGGGGCCGGCCGAGGTCGGGGGCGGGGGACGCCGGCGCAGGACGGGGGCGCCGGGGCGGCCGAGCCGAGCGGCCGGGCGGGCGAGGTCGGGGCCGGGGCCAAGCTCGCTGGGGCTGGGCCGGGCGCGACGGGGCGCGGGGAGGGCGCCGGAGGGAGGGGAGGGAGGAGGGAGGGGGAGGGAGGAGGGAGGGCCTCACCGGAGGGGAGGACGGCGGCGGCGGCGCGGGGGAGGGGCGGCGGCGGCTAGGGTTAGGGTTAGGGTGAGGGAGAGAGAGAGAGGGATGACGGGCGGGGCCCGTGGGGAGGATTTTTGGAAAAAAGAAAAGGGGAGGGGGGCGGTTGGGCCGGCTGGGCCCAAAGGGGGGGGAGGGGGCGCGCGGCTGGGCCGCCGCGAGGCCCACGCGGGGGGGAAGGGGGCCGGCTGGGCCGAAAATGGGGAAGGAGGGGGGAGAGGAGAAGGAAAAGTTTTTTCTTTTTCTAAAATCTATTTTCCTCTAAATGAATGCATCCACATTTTTAAACAATCAAAAGGTATGCATGGTCCGGCATGGTGCATCACACAAAATAGAATATTTTAGGGTTTTGCTTTACATGGGACTTCAAGTCGAATCCCGCTATATTTTGGAAAAGATCAAGGTTTAGCGAGGCGAAAGGGAAAAAGGAAAGGGTAACGCCTGAATTTGGTGAGGGAAAAGAAGAAAAAAATCTACCCCAAATTCAGGGCGTTACAGTGGAAAACTTGGATGACTTGAATGTGGGGTGGTTGGAGGTATTTATAACCCCAACCACCAAACTAGCCGTTTGGTGGAGGCTGCTGTCGCATGGCGCACCGGACAGTCTGGTGCGCCACCAAACACTGTCCGGTGCGCCAGCCACGTCACCAGGTCGTTGGGTTCCGACCGTTGGAGCTCTAACGTGTGGGCCCGCCTGGCTGTCCGGTGGTGCACCGGACAAGTCCTGTAGACTGTCCGGTGTGCCACCCGCACGTGTTCTGCTCCTCTGCGCGCGCTGGCGCGTATTTAATGTGTTGCAGTCGACCGTTGGCGCGAAGTAGTCGTTGCTCCGCTGGCTCACCGGACAGTCCGGTGTGCACCGGACATGTCCGGTGAATTATAGCGGAGCAGGAATCCGAAGCTGGCGAGTTCAGAGTCGCTCTCCTCTGGAGCACCGGACATGTCCGGTGAATTATAGCGAAGCACCTCTGAAAATTCCCGAAGGTGCGAAGTTTGGCTTGGACCAGGGCTGCCTTCGGTTATCCCTTGCTCTTTTTGTTGAACCCATTTCTTGGTCTTTTTATTGGCTAAATGTGAACCTTTGGCACCTGTATACCTTATAGACTAGAGCAAACTAGTTAGTCCAATTATTTGTGTTGGGCAATTCAACCACCAAAATTATTTAGGAAATAGGTGTAAGCCTAATTCCCTTTCACCCTAGAAAAATAACCCCAAGGAGAAAACACCCCAAACCTTGGGATAACTAATGTTTTGTTATTATGAACATAGGAAGAATATGAAATCTGTTGTTTGATATTTTTCAAATAACAAGTTAGTTATAAGCACCTTTTTGGCATAAAACTTTAGAAATTCACAACTAAATATCCAGTAGGCCTTTTTCTGTGATTTTTAATACAGAGGCCTAATATCACCTATGTATCTCGACAAAAATACAATTTGGTACAGAAACCTCAATTAAATCACAGCTATAGTGTAAAATGCCCTTTTAAAACTTATTTTTGTTAATTTTGCACAAGTAGTATCTGAATCAGTATCCACCTCAAATTTATAGGACAGCATGCAGTGACAAATAGTAACCCACTGTAATTTTTATAGAATTTTTGGAAAAAGTTAAACCATTGTTGTAGTTCAAACCCACACTAGAATTCATAAATAGAAAATGAAAAAGGGGAATTAATAGTGGAGATTAATGTCACCCTAACCCAACCAGCAAAACCCCTTAAATGCCTACTAAAACATCTAAGGGAAATCTAAGTTTCAATCCACTATGCTTATCCCTAGGCAAAACCCAAACCTAAAGTTGATAAGCATAAACCACTAAGAGCCACATATAACCAGGAAACCCTAAGTTACTAAGTAACTTAGTTTTTCTTCACTTAGCATAATGATTATTAAATCCTGCATAATCATAGCATACATATTCTTATTCATTGCATTCGATAGATTGCAACCTCGCTGACGGAGAGTACGTCCTCGTGCCGGAGCAAGGAGTTGCTCAGGAGGTAGCCCCGGATCCAACACCAGAGCCTACCCCAGAGGATCTGCCTGCCTAGTTTTGGAAGGCAAGCCCCGGTTTTATGCATAACCTGTTCTATATGATATTTTACTACACTTAATGTTTGTAGGCTTGTATTGTGCACTTAAGTGTAGGAGTTGATTGAAACCCTAGTTGCATGAACTCAGGAAATCCTTGTTGAAATGGATACTAGTATGCTAGGTCGAGTAGCTGCCTTGCTAATTAGGGATCTCGGTAGAAGTCGAGTGGTTTTTCTAGCACTCGCGCGAGGTCAGGAATTGGTTGTACCCACTTTCATATCATATTGATGATTGGTATGTGGACACGGATCCATGGGGATGTGTGGTCTACGAGATGAAATTGGAATAAGGATTAACGTGCGGATACCTGTGTCAAGCGTTTGAACGTACTAAGCACATGCCGAGAAATATGGTAAATCGGTAAGCCTAGTACCTGATTGAACCTGGCAGTAGACTTTGCCCCTCACGCGACCTGAGATGTGGTCTCCCATTCCGGTTATGGTGGGTACAAGTGCGGTCACTGCACGACGGCAGTCGGGGTCAGTGAGACATTGTACGCCAAGGCGGTGAGCCCTGATCTACTGACGGGGAATCGATGGGGACGGTTGATGTGTGTGGGGACGGAGTGTCTCGCCACGTCGTGTGTTTAGGTTTACCTTGCAAGGATAAAAACTCGATTCGAATCGTCTGCTTCTCGCAGCTAATGAGGCTGCTTGATCCATTATACTGCATTGAGTAACAAGTGGAAATGTGATGATGTGGCAAAAGATGTTGATTGCTAAATTTGCTTGATACCATGAATGAGTAGATAGTACACATCTAGTCTTAAGAGAGTCACACTAAAACTTGACAAAGCTAAAACTTGATTTATAAACTCAGCTAGTGCTTTTGGCAACCAAACCCCACAGCCAAACAGCTGCATGTCTAGAGGTAGAGGAGTAGACTCCTCACACCGGGTAAGTCTAGCTGAGTATTAGTATACTCACCCTTGCTTGTGGCATAATTTTACAGGTTCTCTGGAGGACATGGTTGCTGGAGTGACTTGGCCGTCCATCTTGCCACCGGGTTGGACAGTCGAGTGGGATCCTGCCTCGGCTGAGGAGGAGCATGAGGAGTGATGGGACAGGCTTCCCCATCTCTCTGTTTATTTATCGTTAGTTTTATTCCGCTGCACTTCGAACAATGATGACTACTTTTGCTAAAACTCCGATGATGATGTAATAAGTTTAATACTCCTTAATGTATGGTTTTGTGCTTTATTGTATTTGCTCTGTGACTCACCATCGAGTGAGACTGTGGTACTTGATCCTGTCAGTGGCCTCGTCGGACTAGATCCGAGGGATTGACGGGTTATTCCTATTTAAGTGTGGTCTAGCCTCTAAGGCGGGACTTAGGCACTTAAGTTGGAATAATTCGGGCAGTTCCGCCACAGCTGTAGCATCCCCCGATTCAGTGCTGGAAAGATACAGATCGTGCGGCGGCGGCACACACAACCGTCGCGCCCGAGGAGAATGCAACGGTGGACGAATCAGCGAGAGATCTCCAAACCCCTAGCGTTGGTTGATTACTCGAACAGAGTGCGCCGGGGTGGTGGGCTGAGTGGGTGGGGTGGCAAATTGGCGGTAGTCTCGGGCTGGGGCGACCTGGTCATCGCGCGAGGGGGAGACGACGGTAGTCTTAGGCGAGGGGCGGGGTGACGGGGTCGGGCGTTGATGGCGCGCAGCGGCGACCGCGGTGGGGGTGAGTGAGGCGGGCGCGGAGGAGCTGAACGCGCAGTGAGGGGGAGGCCAGGGCAGGGAACACGTGGTGAGGGGAAGGCCAGGGCGGGGACCGCGTAGCGGTTAGGCCTAGGGCGTGGGCAACGAGCGGTGGGTGGGGGCACGTACGCGCGGTGAGGCGGGAGAGCCGAGGCGCGGGTGTGAACTGCGGTGGGGGAGCCGTGGGCGTGTCGGCGGGATGAGCGGCCATCACGTGGGGAGATGCGCGCGGTTTGAGGCTGGGGCATCACGGGAGCGGAGACAGGCGGGGGGGTATGGTCAAGCAATGTGGACGCCCAAATTGGGTCCTTATAGAGTAGTAGAGATTTTAGCGTACTACTCCCTCCATCCCAAATCCCCTCCATCCCAAATTACAAAACTAGATAGATATTATTTCTTGGTATACATTGTGTCTATAAACATCATAAAAACATTGTGGGTAGAAAAACTAAAAGAACTTATAATTTAAAACGACAAGAGTAACTATTATTAGCATTGTATAATTTTTTAAACCTGACATGCTACTCCATCTCAAATTACCATTAGTCTATATATAAAGCATTTTGCTAATTACTTTCACCACCAATATACGTACACATCAAATTCTAACATGTTAGTCACCTTCTCTCTCCTCGCTCTTCCTCCTGGTTCAAGACTTTCCCACTCCTTACCCCCCCTACTCGTGCAATGTCACTCCTCCCCTACTTTCTTCCCTCACCCATGCATATCCTTCACTTCCCCCAAAGTCGTTGGCTCCTCCTTCCTCACATCGACACTTTAGATCTAGGTCGAGCCCTCTACCTCCCCTAATGCCAATGCATCTCTTCCTCTTTCTCTCGGTGCAAATTTGTGCCAAATTTTGGCTGATCCTTCATCCCCCATGGCTTGGGTGAGGCAGATATGGATAGGTTCGACATATCCTAGGATGAGGCACGACGATGTGGGCGTGACTGGATCTACTCAACGGCTCGATGGTTATGATGACGTGGGCTGGCGCAACTATGAGTTATGGCGAGCAATGACATAGGTGGGAACATGTTATTTGGCTTGTTCTAACTACCAATTTCTACTACTACAACTGCACATTCTCGGTAATGAAGCTTTTTTAAGATAAGGTTGTGGAATAAAATAGGTGATGATTATCTAAGAAATTGCTTGGTGCTTTACATTGAGAGGAGTTTTCCATTAAATTTACTAATGATGAATTAATAGATGAACTCTATGATATGAAGACACGCGGAGTACGACTGAACTAAAAAAGGTTAGTTTGTTATAAATTTTCAAATTACAATTCTATCAATATTTGATGTGCATATATCAATTATAACTAGAAAATATTACATGTTATAAATTATATAAATATATAATGATGTGCCAAACTCGCCCCCTTAAACAAAATTCCTGGCTCCGTCGCTTAATGGGTGAGAGCATGAGCTCAATAGGCAACAATACAGATAGGCAGCCAAGGTATGACCATGATTTTTTTCATTTCCAAACAATGATTAATGCCTTGTCTGGCCATAGTTTGAATGACTCTGACAATAACTGCTCTTACTATTTTTGGACAATAGAATGGCTACACTATAGGAGCAAGAATCATTGGCAAACTGTACCAAACAAGCCTTAAGAGGGCTTCACAAGTCTATAGAAATATAACTTTTTCACATTCACATGCATGTACCATCTACAGCTTGAAAAAGTTTGTCCTATAGCTTCTTAAACTATTGGTGTGTCTAATTTTTCTCCTCTACCTCTAAAACTAGACATCTTTTGATGGACTCTAAAAACCATTCAATTTTACCTCCTTGCTCTATACTAAAGTGATCTCGAAGGTAATTTTTTATCCTTTTAGATAATAAAAATGTAATATATGATAAGATTTTTAAACATGAAAAATGCCTCTAACATTTTGGAAAATTCAAGAAAGATCCTAGAGACCCCAAAAAATATCAAAGCTCATCGAAGTAACTCTAGAAGCTTTAAAACATTACATTTACCACTAGGGAAATAGAAAATATCAAAAAAGTGAGTGTTAAAACTCCCAAACATTCTAATCTAAGCACATTTTTATAAACTTTCAACACTAGTGGTGCTAGTTGCATATGATATATTTATTATGAGTCTCTTTTGAAAACATTTTTGGACATAAGTTATAGTGGTTTATGAACTTTGTAGATTATTTCTATATATTTTAAATTTTCAAGTTCTAAATCTAATTATTCAACGTTTCTATATAGATTTTACTAGGATTTATTATGCAATTATCTTTAGGATTCATGTTAGATGTTGGATAGAAAGTCTTTGGTAGAAGGTCCACACCTGATGATAATTGCCTAATTGCTATCATAGTCCATTTTTAGGAAGGCCTTTAGATAGATCGTGTGAATTGATAGCTACCTTCGACTCCACATTGGTGAACGAACAAACCAAAGAAGGGGGGAGCAATAAAGCATGAACGAGACTAGACCTCTTTCGGACGCAATAGCAAGGAAGCTACGAAGGAGGGGGAGAACACACACACACTACAATCCTTCCCTACAAAAAATACACAATTGCATGTCCTCAATTGTACTAAGTCTTTGTAATGAGGGATGTCCATTTTTGTAATCTTAAGCTACAATGGTGTAACCTAGACCCCCAAAATAGGTGTACAATGCCACTGCTATAGGGGCCAGTCACTCATGCACCCTGTGTCAGTAGAATCTTTGTACGGAAGAACATCCAAAGCTTTATTGTCATCGTGCCCTTAAATTAGCTTTAGAGACATTTGAAGGTATCACACTCTAAAGGTCTCTTATGTCACTATGTTCATGTTTTTCTTCATGCGTAATAAAAGAAAGATAACGATGCATGACCCTATGCAAACTAGGAACTTGACTTCATCACCTGTAAACTTTCATTTAGTGTTTAGTAACCCCAACAATAGTTTTCTTGTTTATTTCTCCCTCCCCAACACCTTTGATCTCTTCGAAGGTGGAAGGAGGGAGAGGATTACTTTAATTATGTTGTCCTATTATGATTTCTTGTAGGAGCTTCAATAGGTCTGTAACATTTGGTACCCACCTCCGGTGAACTCACTGACCACAACCACCATGCCTCCATGAAGGAGCAGAGACAAGGCTGGTGCAACCATGAAGGAGCAGAGATTTAAAATCAAAAGATGCCTCGAGTCGCTTGGCTTTGGTGGTAGATAGATGAGGCATCTAAAGAGATTCATCGCATAAGAAGGGAATAAAATCAATAGATGCGGGACTAATTAAGGATTCCAGAACACAAGGACTCTCTACAGGAGGAAACTTATGCTAGCTTTGTCTATGATAGCACATCCCCACTCTCAAGTGATATGCAAGTAGCCCCATGGCTGGCTTCGTACAAGCCTCCCTAGCTTCCCACATATGATGGTCAATCTAATCCCAAACAATTCCTGATGAGCTATGAGGCAACCATTGCCTCCTTCAATGGAAACGCAACAGTACTAGCCAAGTCATTCATCATGGTCATATGGGGCATAACACAAACCTAGTATTCCTCTCTTCATCCAGGATCAATCATAACATAGCAAAAACTCAAAGATCTGTTGCTCACAAGCTTTCATGGTTTTCAAACCAAACTAGTCATAGCTTAGGCTCTAGTTCAATGTCTCCAAGAACTAGAAGAATATCTACAAGGCTATGTCCAAATATTCTTTTGAATCATAGCTCAAGTGCCAAGTGTACTAGACGATACTGTCATTGAGGCCATAATCAAAGGACTTCGGCTAGAACCATGATCTTAGTACTTTGCCAAAAAGCCACCCCACACCCATAGAGAAGCTAGTTTATAAGATGGATGAATATATTAGAGCAGGCAATGACTTCAGCGGTGTCAAAGAGGTTATGAAGTATGTTGAAGTATCAAGGAGCTTTAGCAGAGATGCGAGGCATGTAAGGAGTATTCAGAATCTATAGCAAGCCAAGGAAAGGCACAACCACCCTCAAGGACTGGCCCAATCATCGAATAATCCCATGCCAACTCTGCAATGCAACTTTTGGCATGCACCATCGCCAAGAGGGGGAGATGAGGACGTAGCTTCGGAGGAAGACATCCCCAGACCGCACAACCATCTACCAGTCCACACTCCACAGTGAAGATAGATCTAAAATAGTTGCATATCTATCTAGAACATATCTATCAGACGATGAGGTCTAGAGAAATAGGATGGAGTATTGGACAAGACCATATAAACTCATAGAAGGGGACTTGTCCAAAGAACGAATGTGTGCAACATTGCTGAAATGCTTGTCCCACTCCAAATACTAAGAGCCCATGAAGCAGATCTTATATAGGTTTAATATAATTATTAGGCAAAATTTTATTAACAAGGCTTCTATTGATCGAAAGAAGTGACATAGGCCAAAGATTTGGTATAAAGATGTTACAATTGATAGATATGTGCCAAAAATAAAAAAACAACCTTCACATTTCACCCACTTAATCCAACTATCCTAACCATTGTATAGATGGGGAATGGTTACTACAGTATCATCTGGACCGGACCTGAATCAGGGGTACCCCTTACTACAGTATGAAGACACGGTGCCCGTACGGCGATCTCTAGCCGCACGGTGAACAGCACCCGACCCCACCACGTGGACGGCTCAAGGGGCACCACGTGGCAAGAAAAGATGATACATCCTAGGATGTATCATCTGGACCGGACCTCCGCAAGGAGGCACCGGACCCCTGTACACACAACCCGGACCCCCGATTACGGTCTGGGAGTCCTAAGTAAGCATGTCGGGTCCCTTGGATGGGGTCCAGATCCCTCCGAGTAAGGTCCGCGCCACAACGAGGTCCCGGGACAGGGGATACCCTGGCGTAAGCAAGGGTCCGGTACTGACACGTGTCCAGGCCTTATCCTATGTGCTTGCGCTCCCCGCTCAGGCAAAGACCCGATGCTGCCGCGTGGCTTATTGCCCGTGACATAAGCCAGCGGGCGGAGCCTGACGTAAGGTCTCTAGGCTGCACGGTCTCTGCATTTATTGTGGAGAGGACACACCGTCTGTCCACCCTGTAGACAGGTGATGTGCCCCTCAGCATTTAATGCGTCTTGTCCACTCCGCTGGCAGGTGGCGCCAGGGCCATCCTGCAGACGGCGCGCCTGTCTAGTCCATTATCAAACAGTGCGCCCGTGCTGCACAGCGCGCTGCGTCCATCATCCCTTATACGAGAAGCTACCCCTGCACGTCGATACTACACAGATCTCCGATGTCAGGGTGCAAGAAGATTGCTCCAGCAGCAAACATTAGTAGCTCCAAGTACTACATCCGTTATGTTCCTGGGCCCACATGTCGGGGCTCAGTACCCTTGTACATGCCCCTTTAGCTATAAAAGGGGAGGCATGCAACGTTACAACCAAGGCTCTCTCAGACCAAACTTAAACGGGGACTCTCAGCTCTCAAGCTTCCACAGCAATCCAACACACAGTGGAGTAGGGTATTATGCTCCGGCGGCCCGAACCACTCTAAATCCTCGCGTGTTTATGTGCTCGGTGATTGCTTAGCAAGACAGGCAAAATGCTTAAGCCCCTTCCTTATCTTAGGATTTAGGGCGGGTGCATTCCGCCACCCGGCAGGAGAATTCCCTCTCCGACATTTGGCGCACTAGGTAGGGGGCTAGGCATTAGGTTTTTGCTTGTTTCCTCGCTCAGCATGATGGTGCAAATCATGGAGCACCACGCCGAGACTTCAACGGATTTCCTGGTGGAGGAAGAAGTTGTTTCTTCCACACCACAGGTTCCCAACCGCCCAATGCCGGGCACTGCTGCTGTGCATGCTGCACGGTAGCATACAACTGCGTAGACATCCCGGACTCCGTCGTGAGCGGCTCCGGGAGCATTGTCAGCAGCCAGGGAGTTGCTGCGTCACCCTCCAAGCTCCACGGCCTCACTGGGGGCCATGAAGCAGTGGCGGGACGACATCGACCGACTGCTCGGCATGGCACATTCTACCTCGGCCAGGTCGAGGCCACAGTCATCCCGGCGCCAACATGAGGCATCGGTGTCTGTGCGCTCACCCTCAGTGAAGGGCACACAGATCGACGACCTCCGGGCAGAACTCAACCGCAGGCGTGCGGGAGAGGACGCCCGTGTCTCTTTAGAAAGGGCGCGCAAACGCCGCCAAAACATCGAGGGTCGCAACCTCGATCAAGACTTTGCTGCGGTAGCACCGCAGGCCCCAATGGGCACCCGATCCCAAGCGGGTGTCCCCTTGGCCGGCGTAGGCTTAGAGTGTTTTGGAGGGATTGGAGAGGGTGTAAATCCCCAATAGATCAAATACTCTCTCAATACATCTCAATCTACTTTAATCCCACTCATTACTAGAGTACCCAAACTAGGCCTTAAGTGACTATTGTTGATAGTTGACATCCTAATCTCCACATAATCGGGGTTTCTGTTGAGGAGACTGTCGGTGTTTTGGGTCCGACCGTGCACCCAGGGTTGCCCCTCGAGGTGCTTTTTGGAGTAGGACAGTGTTACCGACTGTAGCTCGATGGTTCGTGCCAGATGCACGAGAAACAGTAGACAATCTTGTATAGGTTCGGGCCACTTTGAGATGCGTAATACTCTATGTCCTGGTGTGGGTCTTTTGTGTGGTGAGTTACAAGAGAGTTCTCTAGTATGGGAGATGCTAGAGAGTTGAGTAAATGGCTAAGGAGTGAGATGTTTTTGAGGGAATGCCCCCTAGGCCTTATATATTCGACCGTGGGGTGTTACATGTGGATATGGTAACAACGTGAGCCTAAGTAATAGTGAACTGGCTGAGCCTATCTTCCTATAATTCTGCCGACTTATCACCGTTCAGTTCCGATGATTGAGGACGCAGTGCGGGAAAGTCGGGTTACTGTCGTGGATGTTGCTCAAATCTGTTGGGCCGTCTGAGCTCGAGTTGATCCGATCTTGTATTGATCCACTTCGCCGAGCGTCCCTCCCCAGGCCCATGAAGGGATGGCCTTGCGAAATATCGGGCCCAGAGCCTTTCACGAGGTCTTCTAACCTTCTAGTGGACCTGGGGGATATCTGTCCCCCACAAGCCCCCAATCTTTGAGTTGATTTTGAAATAATCGGCCCAAAGATTCTAGGTCCAGCTCGCGGTCCTTGAATTTGATAAAGAATGCCTTGAAAAATGGGCTTAAATGAGTTGTTGTTTCTGAACTCTGAGTAACTTGGTGAAAATGATCTTCTGCTATCCTCTACTGTCTTTGCTCATTGATCTTCGCTTTATTCTTCAGAGGTCAGTGCTTTGTCTCATGCTTACGCCTTGGAGATCAACATTCTGCTCTCTGCTTACCCCCGAGCTTCGAGTGGATTACTGAAAATAATCCGCTTGAAGGTCTTCATCTCAAGCTTTTTTAGGAACCATTTTCATCTTCATCTCGTGCTTTAGAAATCAGCATTGTCTTATCTTTGTCTCATGCTCTAGAAATCGACATCTTATCATTTGCTCATGCTTTAGAGATCATCATTCCATCTTTTTGGAGTTAATGATCCATTAGGTGCACCGAGCCCCCTAGCTTTGAATGGATTACTGAAATTAATCCATTCAAAGGTCTTCATCTCGTGCTTTTTAGAAATCATCCTTTTATCTTCGTCGAATGCCTTAGAGTTCAGCATTATATCGCCGGCTTTATGCTTTAGAAATCAGCATACAATTTTGTCTTTGAGATCAACAGCGCGGTCTACCCATGTCCTGTTAGGTTTTGAAATTTATTTGATCTGCGACAAATTGGACATCCAGTAGATGGCTCTTGGCTGGCCTTTATTTCACTTTGTGCTTCAATGCTCCTGTTGATTAGACTTGTACTTCATCATCTATTTTTGGCTTTCCTCCGATCTCCATCGATATCTTCCTTCTGTCTTGATACATTCATTGCATATACTGTGTGGATGTGACTGCTTGGGAAAATCTATTGAAAATTCCAGGACGTCCCCCCCAATGGGTGTGGGCAAGGGACGGCTTGGTGCGCTGAGCGTTTATCAAACTGCCCCTGAGTAGTAACTTGACGTGACCGTGGGTGTAATCATATCGTCCAAGCAATTGACTTGAGTTCTAATGGATGTCGTGTTACGTGAAACGGCGTCAGCCACCTGACTTGTTTCCAGACGATTTGAATTGCTTACTGAATATTTGCGACTGTTCAGTGACCGTGGTAGGAGATGAGCGGTTGCCTTCTTCCTCTATAAATAGAGCGCTTGCTGCACTGGTGTCTTCACACATCTCTCTGCCGTTTGTTGCTTACTCTCTTCTCTTCTCTTCTACTCCACCATGGGCAAGAGCAAGAAAAGCGGAGGCTCCTCGCACCATTCTGGCGACAAGCGGAAGCGCGAGCCGACTCCTCCCTCGGAGGACTTCGGCGATTCCGAGTACTCGGAGGAGGAGTTCTCCTCCGAGTCCGAGGAGTCGCCAGTCCACGCCTCTCCCCTGGCATCGTCTGATGACTCGGACGATTCCCAGGGGATCGCCGCTGAGGTGTGGACATACATCCGGGCCATCGAGCGCTCTGGGCTCGAGGGCTCGGATGAGTCAGAGATCTCCTCGAACGAGGAGAACTCCTCTGACTCGTCCAAGGAGGGGAGCGACGGTGGCGACGGTGGCGAGGGTGACGGCGACGACGGGGGCGACGACGATGGTGACGACGACGGCGGCAAGGGCGATGGCAAGGGCGGCAGCGGCAGCGGCAAGGCCAGCGGCAAAGCGCCGCTGGCTTAGATATTAGTATAGATAAATAGTAGTAGAAGTAGTATTAGTGGAATAATGTAGTAGCAGTTAGTAGTATAGCATAGTATAATGTAATGTAGTAGTGTAATGTAGTAATGTAATGTGGCAAGAAGTGGGAAGAAGATCGACTCATAATGAGTCGGTCTTTAAATTTGTGGAAGAACTTCCCTTTTTATATAATGAAGAAAATTTTGGCCTGTTTCGTGCACATCTATCAGCTTTCCATCGTATTTTTTTATAGTCGATCGTCAGTTTGTATTTGTGTCCAACGTAGTCGTTGTTCTTAGAGATAACGCTCGAGTGATGACTGCTGGTGTCTTCAGAGGTAACGACCGAATGGTTCTTGGCGACATCAGTGTTTTAGATTGTAACCTCCGAGTTCTGTTGAGCCACGTCGGCGTTATAGAAGTAACAGTCGAGTGGTGCTTGGCGACGTCGGCGTTTTAGAGGTAACAACTGAGTCGTTTCGAGCCACGTCGGCGTTTTAGAAATAACTGCCGAGTGATGACTGGCGACGTTAGCGTTTTTAGAGATAACAGCCGAGCCGTATCAAGCCACGTCTGTGTTTTGGAAACAACGACCGAGTGATGACTACACACTTTTAGAAACGGTGTCTGACCTGGGAAAACCCCATTTGTATCACGACGCCGGACGCCTCTGCATTCCAAGCCCTAGCCTCACTTTTGCCTCCGGGTTTCCTCTATTCCCTTTGATTTTGCTTCCACTCCGCCCGCCAACGAGATTGCCATGGCGCCCAAGCAAAAGAGTCAGAATTCTGCTGCAACAATCATTCCTCCAATCGATTTCAACAGTCAATTGCCCTTCGCAGGTAATCATATGTCTGTTGTTTCCGAGTCGGATCTTCTCCATCTTGTCTCCATCGGAGTCCTTCCTCCGAAGGAGCTTTGCTCTTGGCGGTTTGTCGTGGGGTTACTGTCCCGACAGAGGATACCCACGAGTCCATTGTTTACATCCCTTTTCTTATACGCTGCCTTGCTCTTCCCATTTCTCCCTTCTTTCGCGGTCTCCTTGACTTTTACCATCTGAATCTGACTCACCTGAATCCCAACTCTATTCTACAAATTTCTGTCTTTGTTCACTTGTGCGAAGCTTACCTTGGAATTCTCCCTCACTTTGGTTTGTGGAAGTACTTGTATCATTGTCGCCCTGGGATGGCTGGGGGCAGCATCAGCTCGTGGGTGGTGCGAGTCTGGAGATGCGCCGTGGGAGGAAATCGGAATATCTTGACATCCCACTCAAGGATAGCATTAAAGGGTGGCGCTTAGAGTGGTTCATTGTGGAAAACCATGGCAAGTCTCTCCCCCCTTGGTCAGGGAGACAGCCGGATGTTCGCTCTCCAAGTTGGATTGAGTCTCCCACAGATTTGGAGATAGCAGAGGCCAAAGTTATTCTTGCTGAAATTTGCTTGTTGAAGGAGAGAGGTCTGACCGCTGAAGCTGTGGTTGCAGACTTTGTTTTTAAGAATATTCAACCACTGAAGGATAGGGCATACCCAGCTTATTCATATAGTGGTGTCACTGATTCAACCCGGGTTACCAACAAGAGGATTCCTGTTGTGGATTTGGTGAGTCGACTGGAAATGATCCTTAGAGGCAAGGTATCGAACATTGGTGCTCCTGTTGCATATTCTGCTTGGAATCTGCCGCCTTCCAAGTCCTTTTTCGATTTTGTGTCAAATCCTCCTGCTAGTGAAAGTGGTTTGGGTCTTAGAGTGTGACCCTCTCTTGAAGAAGTTGAGGTTCTGGTTGCTTCACTTGGAGATCTTCCCAACGATGAGAGGCAAGTTCACTTTGAGATGCCTATGAGTCTAGGTGATGCAGAGATAAGCGCTATGCTGGATATGTTGGCTGGGGATTCTTCTGACTCGGTTCCTGATGAAACAATGGCTGTTGCAATTATCCCAGAGCCTAAAAAAACCGTGGATACTCAAAGGCCTGAGGGTACTCGCCTGAAACGCTTTCGCCAAGTCAATCATTCAGCTACTCCTGCCGAGGGGAAGAAAAAGAAAAAGAGACGGCTTCGGCGAGTGTCATGCTTGGATCGTGATGTCGACCCTTCTGCCCCTGATGCTGAAGAAGTACCAGTGGAACTCTTTACTGGGGCTGAACCCGATGGGTGTGTCCCTACTGATGCTGATCCCAATGGGTGTGTCCCTGCCAGAGCTGATCCCAATGGGTGTGACCCTGCCAGAGCTGAACCCAATGGGTGTGACCCTGCCAGAGCTGATCCAAATGGGTGTGACCCTATCAGAGCTGATCCCAATGGGTGTGACCCTGTTAGAGCTAATCCCAATGGGTGTGACCCTGTGCCGTATATTGTCCGTGTTGTTGATGAGGACGAGGAAGAAGAAGAGGAAGTCCCCTTAGTTCGAAAGAACAGTCGGCGTTACAGAGTCAGTGGGGGGTAGCGATATTCCTTCTCCAGCTTTGTCTGCTCTCGTTGGTCTGCAAGAACTATCCATAGCAAATTTCGATCAGGCTCTTGAAGATGTCGTTCCTGAAGATATGCTGTCCGAGCCAGCTGATGGTGATATGATGGACGTTTGTTCTGACATCCCAGAGGTGGGATTAGAATTATCCCGAGTAGTGTCTCGTGCCTCGTCGACCTTGGAAAGCGGTCTTCGGAGTCAAGAGGTTGGTCAAGGTTGTTCAGTTCCCATGGAGGTGATTAAGAGTCCTTTAGCCTTAGAGGTGGTTGTTGCGGTGAACCCAGTCCTCAAGGATGGTGTCAGCGGTTGCCCAGCCCCCGAGGGTGTTGTCGGTAATGATCCGGCTTGGGTGGGTAGCGCGAGCTGCGACCCAGCCTCCGAGGGTGTTGCGGTGGTGATCCGGCTCCGATGGGCAGTGTGGGCTACAACCCAGCCCCCGAGGGTATCCAAGTAGGCTCCCCTTCTCATACCTCCATGGATGTCCACGTTGGGTCTTCTCCTCCACGTTCCGATGGCATGGTAACAGCGCGTGCTTCAAATGAGGAAGTCGCCTTAGAGGTCAGCACACCGGATGCTAGAGTTCTGATGCCTGCTGGTGGTGCTGAGTTGATTCCTGGCGATGTTCTTCAAATTGCCTCGGTTGATATTCCTTCATCGAGCCACCACCTAGCTTCTCGTGACTTAGGATTTCCGTCATTCTTCTCTAATCTTCAGGTAATTCGGTTTTTCTGGTTCTGGCAATACTCCTGGCAAGTTACCGTCTTTGTACTCATTTATTTTCAATATCAGGCTTTGGTCGACGGGATGGCTGGTCAATTGAGATCACAGGGTGCGTCTATCCCCGAAGGAGCTCTGTTTCTGCCGCAGTGGAATCCACTGCTGCTTCAGAAGCAGATATCTGATTTGAAAATGACAAATGTTGGTTAGTGCCTTTTGTTTCTTTCTTGGCTTCTTGATTAGTCTGTTTTTAACTGTGTGCCCTTCTTCAACTATTTTTTGTTAGATGTGACCCGGCGGTATTCTGAACTCAAAGAGAAGTATTCTCAAGGTCAGATCGACCTGGCTCGGGTTTCTGCTTCCTTAGATGATGCCAACTCATTGAATTCCTCTCTCAGTGCTCAGCTTGACTCTAAGAAGGCGGCTAACGAAGTAAGCTTACTTGGCTGTCTCTGCTGTGTTTTCACTGCTTACTAGGTGCTTGAGAGCTGATTCTTGTCTGCAGGAGGAAAAACGTGTACTTGCTGCCTCTCGCGATAATCTTGATAGGTTGTATCGTGATGTCAACAATTCTTTGACTATCCTGGAGAGGAGCCATCGTTTTACCATGGCAGACTTGGAACCCCACTGTTGTGAGCTGCAAGTGTCTCAGGATGAGGTCCTTTGTCTTAGGTAGTTGGTGTCGAGTAAAGACTCCATCATCAAGGATCTACGAGCCTCCAGGAGATCGGTCGTCCATGAGCTAGAAGCTGCTCAACTGGCTACCAAGATTGCCGAAGACAATTCCACCATTCTGAAGGCCCAGCGCGATAAAGCTATGGATAAAGCCATTTGCGCGGGGCGGATTTTGATGAGAAGGCCTGGCGTGATCGTTCCTGATGATATAGTCGCCAACGTCAAAGCTGCTCCTGACTCCTCAAGTCGCCCTTCTTCGTCGATTGCTCCTGAGAAAAACATTGCCAAGTAGAAATACTGAATACATTCATGAACCATATGTGTATGTGGTTAATGTGCCCGAATACTATGTTAGAGCGTGTTCTTGGTACTGAATGCTGTTTTTGTTTTTCTGTTGTTTGAATTCAACAGTTGTTATGATTGCAGAAGTAAATGCAGTATGTTAGTTTCGAAACTTCTTCCTATTTTTTGTGAGGCATAGAGATCGCCCTAAGATGAGTGATCGTAAGCATGTTTATACTAGGTCGAATAGACGTGAGTATGTGGCATCGCCTTAAGTCACTGCCGACTTAAGTCGATTGCTCCGTTAGTAGGGTATAGTGATCACCCTAAGTTTAAGTAAGCGTGAGCATGTCGCACCGTCTTAAGTCACTGCCGACTTAAGCCGATTGCTCCGTTAGTAGGGTATAGTGGTCACCCTAAGTTAAGTAAGCGTGAGCATGTCGCACCGTCTTAAGTCACTGCCGACTTAAGCCGATTGCTCCGTTAGTAGGGTATAGTGGTCACCCTAAGTTAAGTAAGCGTGAGCATGTCGCACCGTCTTAAGTCACTACCGACTTAAGCCGATTGCTCCGTTAGCAGGGTATAGTGGCCACCCTAAGTTAAGTAAGCGTGGGCATGTCACACCATCTTAAGTCAATGTCGACTTAAGTCGATTGCTCCGCGAGCAGGGTATAGTGGTCACCCTAAGTTAAGTAAGCATGTAGATTGATAATAAGTAGTTCGAGAGCTTTTGAGAACGAAGCCTTTTTATTGATGATGTACTTTTCCAATTACAAAATACAATGTTGCCCCGATAGCTTTTGAAATCTAGCTAGGGGTAAAACTTCCTGAGATGCTCTATATTCCATGAATTCCCTATTTCTGTGTCATCCATTTGAGTAAGTCGATATGATCCTGGCCGAGTGACTTCTGCTACCATGAATGGCCCTTCCCATAGTGGTGACAATTTGTGTCGTCCTTCCCCCGTTAGAATTCGGCGGAGGACAAGATCTCCCACTGCGAAGGATCGATGTCGTATGGCTTTATCATGATAGCGCCTCAGAGTTTGTTGGTACCTGGCTGACTGAATCACTGTATTCAATTGTTCTTCTTCCAGTATATCAACATCCTCTAGTCTAGTGGCTTCAGCTTCAGCTATGTTTTCGAAGATCAGCCTTGGTGCCCCAAACCTGAGATCATCAGGTAGTACTGCCTCCGAACCATAGACCATGAAGAAGGGAGTATTTCCATGCAAAGCTCGGCTAGGTTGAGTTCTTAAGCTCCAGACCACATATGGCAACTCTCTGATCCACTTCCCTGCGAACTTTTCATTCTTGTCGAAGACTTTCTTCCTGAGTGCTTCCAATATCATTCCATTAGCCCTTTCTACCTGACCGTTGGCTCTTGGGTGTGCTACTGATGCATATTTGATCTGGATGCTTCTTTGTTCGCAGAAATCAAAGAATTTTGAGCTAGTGAAATTGGATCCCAGGTCAGTTATAATGCTATTTGGTATTCCGAACCTGAATATTATATATTGTATGAATTCCACTACCTTAGCTGAAGTCAGAGAAGTGATGGGTTTGTACTCTATCCATTTAGTGAATTTATCAATGGCAAACAACACGTGAGTGTAACCTCCTTGAGCTTTCTTGAATGGTCCAATCATGTCCAGTCCGCAGCACGCAAATGGCCATGTTACGGGTATGGTCTGCAGTTGCTATGCTGGTAAGTGCTGCTGCTTTGATAAATATTGGCAAGCTTCACACCCCTGGACTAGCTCGGTTGCATTATTCTTTGTTGTTGGCCAATAGAAACTAGACCTGAAGACCTTCCCAACTAGAGTCCTGGATGCTGTGTGTATTCTGCATTGCCTGGCGTGGATCTCATCTAGTAGTTGCTTCCTGGTAGCCGACAGAATGCACTTCATGAGGATTCCTGTCGTGCCCCTTCTGTATGGTGTTTCCCCAATGAGAGTGTAGTGGGCTGACTGCCTTGCGATGCGTTCTGCCGTAGTTTTGTCATCCGGCTCTTCTTCATTCTTTATATATCTAATGATTGGCTTCCTCTAGTCATCTGAATCTGACTCTGGCTGGCTCAGAACATTGCACTCTTCTGCCTGCTCTAAGGAAATACTCGGGCATGGCACTTCTTGGACGAAAACCCTAGGTGGGACCTGGGTCCGACTGGATCCTAGTTTTGACAACGCATCTGCTGCCACGTTGCGATCTCTCTCTACATGATGAAATTCCAGTCCTTCGAATTTGTCCTCCAACTTTCGAACGACCATGCAGTACTTGCCCATAGAGTCATTCGAGCAATCCCATTCTTTATTTATCTGACTTATGACCACCATTAAATTTCTGTATACCATCAGTCTCTTAATGCCCAGTGATATGGCAATGTTTAGTCCATGAATCAAAGCTTCATACTCTGCCGCGTTATTGGACGCTGAGAATAACAACTAAAGGGCATATTTGAGTTGTTCACCTCCAGGCGCGATGAAGAGGATTCCTGTGCCTGCCCCTTGTAGTTTCAATGAGCCATCGAAATACATCTGCCATACCTCTGCAGTCTCCAGGTTGTCTGGGACTTGTTGCTCGGTCCACTCTGATACGAAGTCAACTAGTGCTTGAGTCTTTATTGCAGTGCGAGGTCGAAACTCGATGTCGTGAGCTCCCAGCTCATAGGCCCATTTGGCTATTCTTCCAATGGCTTCTTTGCTGTGGAGAATATCCCCTATTGGAAATCCAGTGACTACTATGACTTTGTGGTCGTCAAAGTAGTGACAGAGCTTGCGTGCAGTTAGAAGTACTGCATACAATAGTTTTTGAACTTGAGGATATTTCTTCTTTGAGGGTCCTAGAACTTCACTGATGAAGTAGACGGGATGTTGTACTGGATATGCATGTCCTTCTTCCGCTCGCTCGACTACCAACGCGGTGTCACCACGTGAGTCGTGCAAGAGATATATAACAGCAGATCTTCGGCCGGCTGACTCGGCGTGGCTCGACGCGGCGGCTTTAGCACTGGTGGTGTTGTCAAGAATTTCTTCAGTGCATCAAGAGCTTCCTGGGCTTTTGAAGACCACTGGAACTTGTCCACCTTTTTGAGCAGCTTGTAGAACGGTAGGCCTTTTTCTCCCAACCTTGATATGAACCTACTTAAAGCTGCCATGCTGAGAGCACCTAGAGGGGGGTGAATAGGTGATCCTGTAACACTTAAAACTTAGGCCACAAAAACTTGGTTAAGTGTTAGCACAATAACCGCCAAGTGGCTAGAGAGGAATCTTCAACAAAACACAATAACCAACAAGATCAATCACAGAGATGGCACGGTGGTTATCCCGTGGTTCGGCCAAGACCAACGCTTGCCTACTCCACGTTGTGGCGTCCCAACGGACGAGGGTTGCAATCAACCCCTCTCAAGCGGTCCAAAGACCCACTTGAATACCACGGTGTTTTGCTTGCTTTTTCTCAATCCTGTTTGCGAGGAATCTCCACAACTTGGAGCCTCTCGCCCTTACACTTGAAATTCACAAAGAAGCACATAGCAAGGGAGGGATTAGCAACACACTCAAGACCAGAAATCACAGCAACACCACGCACACAAGTCGCAACTAGAGCTCACAACACAACTCAATGAGTTCACCACTCAGCAAGAGCTCTAATTGCTATCGCAAAGAATCAAAGGCGCGGAATCGATGTCTTGGTGCTTAGGAATGTTGTAGGAATGCTTGGTGTCCTCCTCCATGCGCCTAGGGGTCCCTTTTATAGCCCCAAGGCAGCTAGGAGTCGTTGAGATCAATCAAGGAAGGCTGATCTTGCCTTGTGTCAACTGGCGCACCGGACAGTCCGGTGCACACCGGACAGTGTCAGGTGCCCGATTTCTTTCCAAAAATGGCGCAGTCGACCGTTGGCAGCCTGGGAGCCGTTGGCGCACCAGACATGTCCGGTGCACACCGGACAGTCCGGTGCCCCCTTCTAGCCGTTGGCTCGGCCACGTGTCCCGCGCAGATCGCGCGGCCGACCGTTGGCCCTGCCGCCGTTGGCTCACCGGACAGTCCGGTGCACACCGGACAGTCCGGTGAATTATAGCCGTACGTCGCCGGTGAATTCCCGAGAGCGGCCACTTCGCTCGAGCCAGCCTGGCACACCGGACACTGTCCGGTGCACCACCGGACAGTCCGGTGCTCCCAGACACTTTCCAATTGGATTTTTCATGTTTCCAGCACTTAGGCACAATACATTAGTCCATAAAACAATGTACTAAGTCTGAGAAACATACCTTTATCCTTGATTTGTACTTTGTCCACCTTTTTACACTTAGGCACTTGTGTTGGACACTAAATCACCAAAATACTTAGAAATGGCCCAAGGGCACATTTCCCTTTCACATGCATCCAGTAAGCCTTTGTACTTTCTTCTGTGACCGCGGTGCCTCCATTCTCATGATAGCCTCGATCTTTTCTGGGTTGGCTTCAATTCCTCGGTGGCTGATAATAAATCCGAGTAATTTTCCCGCTGGTACTCCAAAGACACATTTCTCTGGGTTAAGCTTCCATCGATATCGCCGTAGACTGTTGAAGACCAGCTGCAAATCTTCAATGAAGTTTTCTGAGTTTTCTATCTTGATCACCACGTCATCCACCTACGCTTCTACACGCTTGCCCCAGTGGTCGACTAAGCATGTCTGAATGGCTCTCTGGTAAGTCACTCCAGCGTTTTTGAGGCCAAACAGCATGGAGGTATAGCAGAAAGCTCCAAACGGGGTGATGAATGCTGTTTTTTCCTTGTCTTCTTTTGCCAAGCTGATCCGATGATACCCAGAGTAGCAATCTAAGAAGGACAACACAGAACATCCGGCGGTCGAGTCTACCATCTGGTCTATCCTAGGAAGTCCGAAGGGATCCTTTGGAAAGTGTTTGTTGAGATCCGTATAGTCGACGCACATGCACCAATCCACTTTATTCTTTTTGAGTACAAGAACAGGATTTGCTAACCACTTGAGATGTAGTACTTCTCTAATGAATCCTACTCTGCACGGATGGCTTCTCTCTTTCGGGCGTGAAACGACATAATTTTTGTCGGATCGGCCTCGCCTGGGGATAGACATTCAGTTTGTGCTCGGCCAGCTCTCTGGGACTCCCAGCATATCCACAGGTTGCCATGCGAATACGTCTCGGTTATCTTGCAGAAACTGGATGAGCACGCCTTCCTATTTGTCATCCAGGCTGGAGCTGATGATGGCAGTCTTGCGTTCATCAGCGAACCTGAAAGGGAAATGTGCCTTTGGGCCATTTCTAAGTATTTTGGTGATTGAGTGCAAACACAAGTGCTTAAATGTGAAAATATGCCCAAGGATGAACAAAGTGCAAATCACAAGATAAGGTATGTTTCTAAGCCTTAGTACATTGGTTTGTGTACTAATATTCTTGTCTAAGTGTTAGAAACAGGAAGAAGAAGAAAAGAAAGGAAGTGGAGAGTGGCTGTGTAAAGCCAAAGGCTGCTTCGGGCTGGGGCACCGGACTGTCCGGTGTGCACCGGACAGTGTCCGGTGCGCCAGACCAGCGCGGAGCAAAACAGCCGCTCTCGGGTTTTTCTCCGGCGACTTCGGCTAAAATTCACCGGACTGTCCGGTGTACACCGGACTGTCCGGTGAGCCAACGGTCGACCGGGCCAACGGTCGGCCGCGTGATCGGCGCGCGACACGTGGCCGAGCCAACGGTCGGAAGGAGGCACCGGACTGTCCGGTGTGCACCGGACTGTCCGGTGCGCCAGATCTGCAACGGTCGGCAACGGTCGGCTGCGCTGTTTATGGAAATAAATCGGGCACCGGACAGTGTCCGGTGTGCACCGGACTGTCCGGTGCGCCCGACGACAGAAGGCAAGGATAGCCTTCCAGATGTGCTCTCAACGGCTCCTAGCTGCCTTGGGGCTATAAAAGGGACCCCTAGGCGCATGGAGGAGATAACCAAGCATTCCTTGAGCACTCTTGATCACTCACACATCAATCTCGCGCACTTGTTCGACATTCTAGTGATTTGAGCTCTGTTCTAGTGTGCTAGTCTTTTGAGCTCAAGTCTGGGTCTTGTGTGTGCGTATTCGCTGTGATCTTTGTGTCGTGTGTGAGTTGCTAATCCCTCCCTTGCTCTGTGATTCTCTGTGAACATCTTTTGTAAGGGCGAGAGGCTCCAAGTTGTGGAGATTCCTCGCAAACGGGATAGAGAAAAGAAAAGCAAGAACACCGTGGTATTCAAGTTGATCATTGGATCACTTGAGAGGAGTTGAGTGCAACTCTCGTCCGTTGGGACGCCACAACGTGGAGTAGGCAAGTTTTGTACTTGGCCGAACCACGGGATAACCACCGTGTCATCTCTGTGATTGAATTCTTGTGGTTATTGTGTTTTGACTCCTCTCTAGCCACTTGGCCATAATTGTGCTAACACTTGACAAGTTTTTGTGGCTTAAGTTTTGAAGTTTTACAGGATCACCTATTCACCCCCCCCCCTCTAGGTGCTTTCAATTGGTATCAGAGTCGTTCTCTTCAAGAAAGGGACTAACCGCCCGAAGAGATGGATCCTAAGGGGAAGGGAATTGTGATCAACGACAAGGAGAAGGAGTCCTTCGTCAACGAGCCAAGGGATGACAAGTCCAATGACTCGGACTCGGGCCACAAGCGAAAAGATGGGAAGAAGAAGAAGACAAGACGCATCAAGGAGATCGTCTACTACGACAGCGATGAGTCCTCTTCTTCCCAAAAGGACGACGACCACGACAAACAAAAGACGGTTAACTCAAACTTTTCTTTTGATTATTCGCGCATTCCATATAGCTCAAATGCTCATTTGCTCCCCATTCCACTTGGCAAGCCTCCTCACTTTGATGGAGAGGACTACGGATTTTGGAGTCACAAAATGCGTACTCACCTATTTTCTCTCCATCCAAGCATTTGGGAGATTGTGGAAAGTGGAATGAAATTTGATAGCTCGGATAGCCCTTCATTCATTAATGAGCAAATCCATAAGAATGCACAAGCTACCACTGTTCTTCTAGCTTCACTGTGCAGGGATGAATATAACAAAGTGAGCGGCTTGGATAACGCCAAGCAGATCTGGGACACCCTCAAGATCTCTCATGAAGGGAATGACGTTACCTTGCTCACCAAAACGGAGTTGGTGGAAGGCGAGCTTGGACGGTTCGCGATGATAAGGGGCGAGGAGCCAACTCAGACATACAACCGGCTCAAGACCCTTATCAACAAAATAAGGAGCTACGGAAGCACGCGATGGACGGACCACGACGTCGTCCGACTAATGCTCAGGTCCTTTACCGTTCTTGATCCTCATTTGGTGAATAATATTCGTGAGAATCCCAGGTACACCAAAATGTCGCCCGAAGAAGTCCTAGGAAAATTCGTCAGCGGGCGAATGATGATCAAGGAGGCAAGGTATGTGGACGACGCCTTGAATGGACCGATCAACGAGCCGCAACCTTTTGCTCTCAAAGCCACAAGGAACAAGGAGGCGCTACCCAGCAAGGTGGCGCAAATTGAGGCGGCCGGTCTTAATGATGAAGAAATGGCCCTCATTATCAAGAGATTCAAGACGGTGCTAAAGGGTCGCAATGGACAGCCGAGCAAGACTAAGACCAAGGGGAAACGATCATGCTTCAAATGCGGTAAGTTTGGTCATTTTATTGCTAACTGTCCTGATAATGAAAGTGACCAGGAAAAGGGGAACAAAAGGGAGAAGAAGAAGCACTATAAAAAGGCCAAGGGCGAGGCGCATATAGGCAAGGAGTGGGATTCGGATTGCTCCTCCTCCGACTCCGACAATGAGGGACTCGCCGCCACCGCCTTCAACAAATCGGCCCTCTTCCCCAACGAGCGTCACACGTGTCTCATGGCTAAGGAGAAGAAAGTAAGTACTCGAAACTCTACTTATGCTTCTTCTAGTGGTGATGATTCTAGTGACGATGATGAAATAGACTATTCTAGTTTATTTAAAGGTCTAGATAGAATCACGATTGGCAAAATTAATGAATTAATTGATGCATTGAATGAGAAGGATAAACTCTTAGAGAAACAAGAGGATTTATTGTATGAAGAGCATGATAAATTTTTAGAAGCTCAAAAATCTCATGCTCTAGAAGTTAAAAGAAATGAAATGCTTACTTGTGAATTATCTTCATGCCATGAGACAATTTCAAAATTAAAGAGCATTAACGATGAGTTGAATGATAAGATAGAAATAGCTAGTAAATCAACAACTTGTGTAGAAAATGTTGTTATTTGCAATAGATGTAAAGACTTTGATATTGATGCTTGTAGTGAACACATAGCTTCTATTGCAAAGTTAAATAATGAAGTGGCTAGTCTTAATGCCCAACTTAAGACTAGCAAAAGTGAATTTGATAAGTTAAAATTTGCAAGGGATGCTTACACAATAGGAAGACATCCCTCAATTAAGGATGGGCTTGGCTTCAAGAGGGAAGCCAAGAACTTAACAACCCATAAGACTCCCATCTCCACCAAGGAGAAAGGGAAGGCTCCTATGGCTAATAGTGTTAAGAAGAATCATGCTTTCATGTACTATGATAGGAGATATTCTAGAAATGCTTTTAGAGGTCATGATGTTTTTGATTCACATGCTTATGACTCTTATGCTATGACTGCTTCTAGTTCTCATGTTATGCATGGTAGAAATGGGCTTAGAAGAAATGTTGTTCATCAAATGCCTAGGAGAAATGTTGTTAGGAAAGTAGTGAATGAACCTTCTACGATTTATTGTGCTTTGAATGCTTCCTTTGCAATTTGTAGAAAGGATAAGAAAATTGTTGCTAGGAAGCTAGGGGCAAAATGCAAGGGAGACAAAACTTGCATTTGGGTCCCTAAGGAAATTTGTACTAACCTTGTAGGACCCAACAAGAGTTGGGTACCTAAGTCCCAAGCCTAAATTTGCCTTGCAGGTTTATGCATCCGGGGGTTCAAGCTGGATTATCGACAGCGGATGCACAAACCATATGACGGGGGAGAAGAAGATGTTCACCTCCTACGTCAAAAATAAGGATTCCCAAGATTCAATTGTATTCGGTGATGGGAATCAAGGCAAGGTAAAAGGTTTAGGTAAAATTGCAATTTCTAATGAGCATTCTATCTCTAATGTATTTTTAGTAGAGAGTCTTGGATATAATTTGCTATCTGTTAGTCAATTATGTCATATGGGGTATAACTGTCTATTTACAAATGTAGATGTGTCTGTCTTTAGAAGAAGCGATGGTTCATTAGCTTTTAAGGGTGTATTAGACGGCAAACTTTATTTAGTTGATTTTGCAAAAGAAGAGGCCGGTCTAGATGCATGCTTAATAGCTAAGACTAGCATGGGCTGGCTGTGGCATCGCCGCTTAGCACATGTGGGGATGAAGAACCTTCACAAGCTTCTAAAGGGAGAACACGTAATAGGTTTGACTAACGTGCATTTCGAAAAAGATAGACCTTGTGCAGCTTGTCAAGCAGGTAAACAAGTGGGAGGAGCGCATCACAGCAAGAATGTGATGACCACTTCAAGACCTCTGGAGCTGTTGCATATGGACCTCTTCGGACCCGTCGCCTATCTGAGCATAGGAGGAAGTAAGTATGGTTTAGTTATTGTTGATGACTTTTCCCGCTTCACTTGGGTGTTCTTTTTGCAGGATAAGTCTGAAACCCAAGGGACCCTCAAGCGCTTCCTCAGGAGAGCTCAAAATGAGTTTGAGCTCAAAGTGAAGAAGATAAGGAGCGACAACGGATCCGAGTTCAAGAACCTTCAAGTGGAGGAGTTCCTTGAAGAGGAAGGGATCAAGCACGAGTTCTCCGCTCCCTACACACCACAGCAAAATGGTGTGGTAGAAAGGAAGAACAGGACGCTCATCGATATGGCGAGGACGATGCTAGGAGAGTTCAAGACCCCCGAGTGCTTTTGGACGGAAGCCATTAACACTGCTTGCCACGCCATCAACAGGGTCTACCTTCATCGCCTCCTCAAGAAGACGTCGTATGAGCTACTAACCGGTAACAAACCCAATGTATCGTACTTTCGTGTATTTGGGAGTAAATGCTACATTCTAGTGAAGAAGGGTAGAAATTCTAAGTTTGCTCCCAAAGCTGTAGAAGGGTTTTTATTAGGTTATGACTCAAATACAAAGGCGTATAGAGTCTTCAACAAATCATCGGGTTTGGTTGAAGTCTCTAGCGATGTTGTATTTGATGAGACTAATGGCTCTCCTAGAGAGCAAGTTGTTGATTGTGTTGATGTAGATGAAGAAGATGTTCCGACGGCCGCTATACGGACCATGGCGATTGGAGAAGTACGGCCACAGGAACAAGATGAACGAGATCAACCTTCTTCCTCAACTATGGTGCATTCCCCAACCGAAGATGACGAACAGGTACCTCAAGTAGAGGCGCTTGATCAAGGGGGAGCACAAGGTGATCAAGTGATGGAGGAAGAAGCGCTACCGGCACCTCCAACCCAAGTTCGAGCGATGATTCAAAGGGATCATCCCGTCGACCAAATTCTGGGTGACATTAGCAAGGGAGTAACTACTCGATCTCGACTAGTTAATTTTTGTGAGCATTACTCCTTTGTCTCTTCTATTGAGCCTTTCAGGGTAGAGGAGGCCTTGCTAGATCCGGATTGGGTTTTGGCCATGCAAGAGGAGCTCAACAACTTCAAGCGCAATGAAGTTTGGACGCTGGTGCCTCGTCCGAAGCAAAATGTTGTGGGAACCAAGTGGGTGTTCCGCAACAAACAGGACGAGCACGGGGTGGTGACGAGAAACAAGGCTCGACTTGTGGCAAAAGGTTATGCCCAAGTCGCAGGTTTGGATTTCGAGGAGACTTTTGCTCCTGTGGCTAGGCTAGAATCAATTCGTATCTTGCTAGCATATGCCGCTCACCATTCTTTCAGGTTGTTTCAAATGGATGTGAAGAGCGCTTTCCTCAACGGGCCAATCAAGGAGGAGGTGTACGTGGAGCAACCCCCTGGCTTCGAGGATGAACGGTACCCCGACCATGTGTGTAAGCTCTCTAAGGCGCTCTATGGACTTAAGCAAGCCCCAAGAGCATGGTATGAATGCCTTAGAGACTTTTTAATTGCTAATGCTTTCAAGGTTGGGAAAGCCGATCCAACTCTTTTTACAAAGACATGTGATGGTGATTTGTTTGTGTGCCAAATTTATGTCGATGACATAATATTTGGTTCTACTAACCAAAAGTCTTGTGAAGAGTTTAGCAGGGTGATGACGCAGAAATTCGAGATGTCGATGATGGGCGAGTTGAACTACTTCCTTGGGTTCCAAGTGAAGCAACTCAAGGACGGCACCTTCATCTCCCAAACGAAGTACACGCAAGATCTGCTAAAGCGGTTTGGGATGAAGGACGCCAAGCCCGCCAAGACTCCGATGGGGACCGACGGACACACCGACCTCAACAAAGGAGGTAAGTCCGTTGATCAAAAAGCATACCGGTCAATGATAGGTTCTTTGCTTTACTTATGTGCTAGTAGACCAGATATTATGCTTAGCGTATGCATGTGTGCTAGATTTCAATCCGATCCTAAGGAGTGTCACTTAGTGGCGGTGAAGCGAATTCTTAGATATTTGGTTGCTACGCCTTGCTTCGGGCTCTGGTATCCAAAGGGGTCTACCTTTGACTTAGTTGGATACTCAGACTCCGACTATGCCGGATGTAAGGTCGATAGGAAGAGTACATCGGGGACGTGCCAATTCTTAGGAAGGTCCCTGGTGTCATGGAACTCTAAGAAACAAACATCCGTTGCCCTATCCACCGCTGAGGCCGAGTACGTTGCCGCAGGTCAGTGTTGCGCGCAACTACTTTGGATGAGGCAAACCCTCAGGGACTTTGGCTACAATCTGAGCAAAGTCCCACTCCTATGTGATAATGAGAGTGCTATCCGCATGGCGGAAAATCCTGTTGAACACAGCCGCACAAAGCACATAGACATCCGGCATCACTTTTTGAGAGACCACCAGCAAAAGGGAGATATCGAAGTGTTTCATGTTAGCACCGAGAACCAGCTAGCCGATATCTTTACCAAGCCTCTAGATGAGAAGACCTTTTGCAGGCTGCGTAGTGAGCTAAATGTCTTAGATTCGCGGAACTTGGATTGAATTGTAGCATACATGTGTTTATGCCCTTGATCATGTTCATTCTGCATTTTGTTGCTTATTATGGTGCTCAAGTTGTACAAACACTCCCTGGACCTCACAAGTCCGTTGCAAAGTAATGCACATGTTTAGGGGGAGATGTGTTACAACTTGACCCTTTGAGACTAACCATGTGCTTGAGTTTGGTAATTTAGTCTCGAAGGAGGATTGAAAGGGAAAAGGTGGACTTGGACCATGAAAGACTTCCACTGCACTCCGATGAGAGGGTAACTAATTCCAAGTTCATCTCATGAAATCTTATTGCCATTTGCTTTTAATTAAAGACTTTGGTGAGGCAATGGGGTTAAAAGGTCAAGATTAATCCCGTTTTGGTGCTTGATGCCAAAGGGGGAGAAAATAAAGGCCAAAGTGATAAATGGATCAGCTACCACTTGAGAGATTTTGAAAATAGTAGAATAGAGTTTTTGTGTTGTTAAACTCTTTTATTGTCTCTCTTGTCAAAAGTTGGCTTCTTGTGGGGAGAAGTATTGATTATGGGAAATAGGGGGAGTTTTTGAAATCTTTGATCAATCTCTTTTGGAATGACTCTCTTTATGCTTCAACATGTGTGTTTGACTTAGAGATAGAGATTTGAGTTTGATTTGCAAAAACAAATCAAGTGGTGGCAAAGGATGATCCATATATGCCAAAATTGAATAAAACTCAAAGTTAGTTTTTATTTGAAGTAGTTTTGCACTTGTTCTAGTTGCTTTATGTTGTGTTGGCATAAATCACCAAAAAGGGGGAGATTGAAAGGGAAATGTGCCTTTGGGCCATTTCTAAGTATTTTGGTGATTGAGTGCAAACACAAGTGCTTAAATGTGAAAATATGCCCAAGGATGAACAAAGTGCAAATCACAAGATAAGGTATGTTTCTAAGCCTTAGTACATTGGTTTGTGTACTAATATTCTTGTCTAAGTGTTAGAAACAGGAAGAAGAAGAAAAGAAAGGAAGTGGAGAGTGGCTGTGTAAAGCCAAAGGCTGCTTCGGGCTGGGGCACCGGACTGTCCGGTTTGCACCGGACAGTGTCCGGTGCGCCAGACCAGCGCGGAGCAAAACAGCCGCTCTCGGGTTTTTCTCCGGCGACTTCGGCTAAAATTCACCGGACTGTCCGGTGTACACCGGACTGTCCGGTGAGCCAACGGTCGACCGGGCCAACGGTCGGCCGCGTGATCAGCGCGCGACACGTGGCCGAGCCAACGGTCGGAAGGAGGCACCGGACTGTCCGGTGTGCACCGGACTGTCCGGTGCGCCAGATCTGCAACGGTCGGCAACGGTCGGCTGCGCTGTTTATGGAAATAAATCGGGCACCGGACAGTGTCCGGTGTGCACCGGACTGTCCGGTGCGCCCGACGACAGAAGGCAAGGATAGCCTTCCAGATGTGCTCTCAACGGCTCCTAGCTGCCTTGGAGCTATAAAAGGGACCCCTAGGCGCATGGAGGAGATAACCAAGCATTCCTTGAGCACTCTTGATCACTCACACATCAATCTCGCGCACTTGTTCGACATTCTAGTGATTTGAGCTCTGTTCTAGTGTGCTAGTCTTTTGAGCTCAAGTCTGGGTCTTGTGTGTGCGTATTCGCTGTGATCTTTGTGTCGTGTGTGAGTTGCTAATCCCTCCCTTGCTCTGTGATTCTCTGTGAACATCTTTTGTAAGGGCGAGAGGCTCCAAGTTGTGGAGATTCCTCGCAAACGGGATAGAGAAAAGAAAAGCAAGAACACCGTGGTATTCAAGTTGATCATTGGATCACTTGAGAGGAGTTGAGTGCAACTCTCGTCCGTTGGGACGCCACAACGTGGAGTAGGCAAGTTTTGTACTTGGCCGAACCACGGGATAACCACCGTGTCATCTCTGTGATTGAATTCTTGTGGTTATTGTGTTTTGACTCCTCTCTAGCCACTTGGCCATAATTGTGCTAACACTTGACAAGTTTTTGTGGCTTAAGTTTTGAAGTTTTACAGGATCACCTATTCACCCCCCCTCTAGGTGCTTTCAGAACCCGAGGTTGATCCTCTTGGTTTCCTCAGTCGGCCGCATAGAGGTCACGACTTGAGCTTCATTCGCAGGTACTGTGAGGTCCTCCTCAGGCTTTGAGTTCGCCTACGCAGAAGAAGTCGTCGATGGTTTGGTGGTGAGGGCCGCCTGAATGGCCACTCGGAAGCACTCCGCGGCACCTTGGAAGTCAACACGCACATTGATGATTCCTTGTGGTCCCAGCATCTTCAATATCATGTACGTGTAATGCGGAATAGCCATGAACTTCGCTAATCTAGGTCTGCCGATGATGGAGTTGTATCCGCAATCGAAGCTCGCCACCTCGAACCTCAGGAACTCGGTTCTGTAGTTTTCCGGAGTTCCAAAGGTGACTGACATATAGATGTGTCCGAGTGGATATTCTCCTTCAGTCGGCACAATGCCGAAGAAAGGAGTGTCTGACTCGTGGAGTTCTTTGAGTCTGATTCCCAAGCCTTGAAGTGTCCGGGGAAAGGTGACGTTGATGCTGCTTCCCCCATCCACTAACACCTTCTTTACCCGGCTCTCTCGGATCATCGGATCAACGAGGAGCGGGCACTTGCCAGGGTGATCGAAGTTGAGCCACTGATCTGCCCGAGTGAAGGTAATCGGGTGTTCGAACCATCGATACGGGGTGGAAGGGCCGGTGGCCGCCACCAGTATCTGATGGTCGTTGAGCTTCTGTTGCCTCTTACTTTCTTGCGACCCATGTCCGCCGAAGATGACGTTGACTTCTCCGTCGACGCGTGGGAACGCTCTGCCTCCTCCCCCCTCCTGCTGTTGAGGTTGTCGAGGTTCTCTGGGTCCTCCTCATGGTGGGGGAGGTGGTAGAGGTTGGAAGGGTCGACCGTTCCCAACGGAGTGCTTGAAGTCTCTGCAGTTTCGGAGGGTGTGGCACATGTCCTTGTGGTACAGGCACTGGGCGTCGAGGATGTCGTCCAATGTCCGTTCGCCTCCGCGAGGTGCTCCTCGGGCGCGAGAGGCGGGTGGTCCGGCGGCGTGGACTTCTTCGCGAGGCCTCTTCTCCCAACGCTTGTCGGGTTGTTGGTTCGTGTCGCATCGTGGTGCCACCGGTGCAGGTTTCGTTCCTCCGATGAGGTCCTGAGCTCGTTCATTGGCGGTGATGTAGAGGTCCGCTTCCCGGAATAGCTGCTCGGAGGTAGTCGGCGCCTTTTGCAGTATGGCTCGGACGAAGGCCGAGTCATTACATCCCCTGTAGAAGTCCTCGATTACTGTTGCTTTCGCAACCTCAGGGATTCGATTTCTCATGGTCTGAAATCTTTTAAGGTACGACCGGAGAGTCTCGTCCCCTCGGCGCTTGATGGATTTGAGGTCCCATGGCTACGCCGGTTTGTCGGAGAGAGATTGAAAGTTAGCGATGAAGCGTCGACTGAAGTCACTCCAGTCGTCGATGCAGTGTCGGGGTAGGTGTCGTAGCCATTGCAGCGTATCCTGTCTGAGGACGATGGGCAAGTATGCGGTCATCACATCTTCAGTTGCCCTAGCGGCTCGGGCGGCGGCGGTGTAGACGGCCAACCAGCCTCCCGGATCCTGCTTAGGCTCGTATTTATCGACGTTGGAGACTTTGAAGTTAGGGGGGCACTGAATGGCCCTGAGACGTGGGGTGAGCGCCGATACTCCACATGTGTCCTCCTGTCGATGATGGTGATGTCGGTCCTAGGGAGGGGAGTTGTTGACGTGGTGCCTCGACCATCCCCGGGTCGTGCCGCCTGTCGAAGCCGTTGTCGACTCAACTCTGGTGGCCTGACTTCACGCAGGGATGCCGTGGTCCCGATCATACTCTTCTCGGCACCGAATCTTGTTCTTGTGTCGTCGTTCGCGCGAAGCGTTGATGGAGCTCCGTGCGTCCCGTCGACTGTTGATGGCGTGTCGTAGATCGCTCGGTGGATGGGCGAGAGGTAGAAGATGATTGGCTGCTCGAGTAAGTAGTCGCCGATAGCCCTCGGCGTCCGGAGTCCGGGGGAGGCCATCGGTATCCGAGCTAACACTCCTCCGACCTCACTCGACGTGTTCATGGCTCGGGCGAAGTCGGGGTTCAGGTTCCGTCCGAGAAGAGGGTTCTCTCGGCATTGTCTTGCCTCCTGTTCGGCCTGCTCTTGAGCTTGCCGACGATCACGTCGTCGGGAATTCCTTCTTTCCCTGAAGACTCATTCTTCTGGGGTTTATCCCATCTCCGAGATCTCATCTCGTGACACAGGCTACGCCGGGTCCCACTCTCCGGCTTCATGATGTCGCCGAATATTTTGGCGTCGGTTCCTTCGTCAGCGAGATTCCTGCTGAAGAGGTTCTTCTCCCGGTGCGGTTGGTTCATCATCGGAGACAGGGGTAGATTCCACTTTTCCCCGATAAAGAGGACGTCAGGGTAGAATGGAACCGTCGTAGTGACAAGCTTCTTCCTGTTCTCCTTTGAGGGCAGAGATACCTGGAGAGCAGCTTGACGAGCCTTTACCTCATTTGCTTCCTTTTTCCTTGTGATCCGTGTCCATTTTTCCGTAGAAGAGGTGGACAGCGGAGTTCTCCGGGTAGAGGGATCCTCTGCTCCTGGCTTGCAGGAGGTAGTCTTCGCTCGGAGTGCTGGAGGTTGCACTTTTTCCTGCTTTGCTCCGACTTTCCTGTAGATTGTTGAGGAAGGCTTTCTCTCCGGTGGATGCGCGATGCGATATAGAGTTCCTTCTTTGTCTGCCACGGACGAAATGGTTCTGAAGCAGAATACGGATCCAGGGCGGAGGACGATCTTGTGCTGAAAAGTGATGGCCATTGAGCTAGCTTGGATCAGTGACACACCCCCTACCTGGCGCGCCAGCTGTCGGTGTTTTGGGTCTGATCGCGCACCCGGGGTTGCCCCTCGAGGTGCTTTTTGGAGTAGGACGATGTTACCGACTGTAACTCGATGGTTCGTGCCAGATGCACGAGAAACAATAGACAATCTTGTACAGGTTCAGGCCGCTTTGAGATGCGTAATACCCTACGTCCTGGTGTGGGTCTTTTGTGTGGTGGGTTACAAGAGAGTTCTCTAGTATGGGAGATGCTAGAGAGTTGAGTAAATGCCTAAGGAGTGAGATGTTTTTGAGGGGATGCCCCTAGGCCTTATATATTCGACCGTGAGGCGTTACATGCGGATATGATAACAACATGATCATGAGTAATAGTGAACTAACTGAGCATATCTTCCTATAATTTTGCCGACTTATCACCGTTCAGTTCCGATGCTTGAGGACGCAGTGCGGGAAAGTCGGGTTACTGCCGTGGATGTTGCTCGAATCTGTTGCGTCTGAGCTCGAGTTGATCCGATCTTGTATTGATCCACTTCCCCGAGCGTCCCTCCCCAGGCCCAGGAAGGGATGACCTTACGAAATATCGGGCCCAGAGCCTTTCACGAGGTCTTTTAATCTTCTAGTGGACCCAGAGATATCTGTCCCCCACATAGACTGATGTTGAGGTTGTGCAAACTGACAAGCCAAAGTTCGAAAGGCCGAAGGTTCTGTTGCCTGCACCTACGGAGCTATATTGACTCATATTTATTTTTATTTATTGTGTTGCAACATTCTGATAGGTCTTAATTTTCGTGTAGTGTGTAAAGATGCCAATCCAAGTTGAAGCTTGGGTCTCGCCCAAGATTTAGACAACGCCTAGACGGATACCTCGAAAAGGAAAAAGGATAGCTAACGTTCTGAAGGCTATCTTGAAGCCTGCAAGGATGACTTCGCCCGCAGCGTTGAAGGCTATTCTGAAGACTTGATTTTGATGTTTAAATTAGGGAAAAAAAATCAAAGTACCATGATACTGATACTACTTCATTAACCAGCGAAAGGGGCCTTGCGTCACTCTGCAATCGACCACCAAACCGTCGGTCCACTCAGATTCAGGCCCAGCCCAAGCAGCCACGTGCGTGCGTGCGCGGTGCCGGTGCGCCGGACTCTTGTCAAACTGCTATTTGGGGGAACCGGAATCGCAGGCGCCTTTCCAAATTCTGCGTCTGCCGCGCGGAAATCCAACCGCCAAAGCGAAAACGAGTTTAATTCCCCCCCCCCCCCCCCCCCCCCCCCCGCCCAAACGCGAGATCCCGCGCTTGCACGCGGGCGCGCCCGCTCTCCGATCCGACGGCCCTCGCCTCTTCCACGTCAGCGATCCGCGCCCCGCCCGCTCCGCCAGTCTTCCCCGCGGCCTCTACATATAACCCCGCCTCGCCGCCTCTCCTCATCCCACTTCCGCCCAAATCCACCACCGCCATACCAGCGTGTCCGCGATTCCGTCGAGTAGACTGGGCGAGAGAGTAGTCTCGGACGAGAAGAGGCGAATATGAGTTCCGGCGGCGGCAGGGGCAAGCCCAAGGGGTCCAAGGCTTTGTCGCGGTCGACCAAGGCCGGGCTGCAGTTCCCCGTCGGCCGCATCGCGCGCTACCTCAAGGCCGGCAAGTACGCCGAGCGCGTCGGCGGTGGTGCGCCCGTCTACCTCTCCGCCGTCCTCGAGTATCTCGCGGCAGAGGTAACTGCCTCCTCTTCTTTTCCCTGCCCTCCATTTCTCTCTCCCCCTCCCTTTAGCGAATCCGTTTGGATGTTTGTTGAATCTTTGCGGTACGCTCATAATCGTTTGCCTGCAGGTGTTGGAACTGGCGGGCAACGCGGCGCGCGACAACAAGAAGAACCGCATCGTGCCGCGTCACATCCAGCTCGCCGTGCGCAACGACGAGGAACTCAGCAAGCTGCTCGGAGCTGTCACCATCGCCGCCGGAGGTGTGTTGCCCAACATTCATCAGACGCTGCTGCCCAAGAAGGCCGGTGGGAAGGGCAAGGCCGACATCGGTTCCGCATCCCAGGAGTTCTAAGCGGCCGCGGCGGCGGTTGCAGGTTTCTCTGACTTGTTCGAACTGGAGCTCCAACATGCATGAAGTCCCCCCGTCGCTCAAGTTTCGTCGATTAGTAGTGTTAGGGTGTTTTCTATCTTTGGTTAGGTTTAGATTGTCTGATGGATGGTTTATCAGACGAAAGTTTGGTGATCGAGGGCTTCCTGTATGTATCAATCAATCTTGCTGGAATGGAACAAATCGTTGGTTGCAGTTAGTTGCTCTGGCCGTATCTTTTTTTGTTCTTGATTTTGTTTTTATCCAGTTGAAGTTGCTACTGATTGTGATCTGTGGAGGCTTGGTTCATGGTTGTAGTTGCTGCTGTCAGATTGCTTTGTTTGATTCAATACCTGCAATCCCTATTTCCATGAGCTCATCAATTCTTGATTTCATTATGGAATACCCAGGATGGTTGCTCGACAGCCGACAAAAAATCCTTGCATCCATGAACGAAAATACTGACTGCGCATGTAATACCTAGCTACACAGGGGTGCCAAGGAGAGAACTGCAGCAGACAAGCAATTCTGCAGGATCTGGAATACAACAAATGTAAGCACACAGGCCCAAGTTCAGTTCATTGTCTATTGTCAGCTAACCATTTAAACAGCAAAGCGATTTTACTCCATTTGTTTCAAATTGTAATATGTTTTGACTTTCTACATTTATGACTTTTGCTATGCACAAAGTTATAAGTTATGTATTATGTCTAGGTACACCGTGAAAATTATTTATTAAAATGTTTTATAATTTGAAACCGATGGAGAGTAGCTGGTATTGCTCATACACCACCATGAAATTTTGTGTTGTTTTTTTCAATTCAATTCTAACATCAGGCAAACTCGTTTCTTAACTCAATTTGAATATGGGAATTCTTGCGGACAGAAGTAACTAGATAATCTCAAATCAACTCATAAACCAATATGTTATTCAGCTTGCTCTATGCCCTGTCACCCTGCGTTGCCTGTCGTTGCCTTTTAGTTAACCACTGAAGTCAAGTCCAGAAAGGACAAAACTCCATTTTAGCAGCATGGACAGTCTGAAATCGCTGCAATCGCTTTGCATTTGATGGAATCTTGTCATCTTGCCTACCTTATACTGTTGTTTCATCTCATTAGACCGTGTCTACTAGTTTAGGGGGTGTTTGGGAGTGAAGTTTTTTCACAGTTTTGGAAGAATACTGCAGTATTCTCAAATACTGCAGTATTATATACAGAATGATGTTTGGCAAGCTAGCTAAAATCTCTGTTTTCAAAACTGAAGTATTGCAAATACTATAGTTGTTTTAAGGCATTCTAAACTTAGCTCTGGACCTCAGTTTTCAAAACTGCGGTATTGTAAACTGCGGTATTGTCATGACTAAAGTATACTGTAGTATTTCAAAAACTGTGGTTTTCAAAAACTTTGTTCCCAAACAGGGCCTTACTCATTGTTTAATTAAAACATTGTTTTTTTACTGTTCTACACTGTTTGCGAGTAGAGTTTGAATATGAATACGTGGATGAGTAAGCTGGTGGAGATAGTCTTAGGGAGTTACACCTATGATGTTTGGCATATGTATAGTCCATGTATAGATGCTTCAAGTTTGTTGATGGATCCTCGTCCCATGATGACATTGTATGGGTAAACCATATCAACTATGTCGAATGTGATATGCTGGCTTCTTGCATTTAGCGTTGTGTCGAGTGATAACGTTAGTTCTATTTCACCGAGTGGAAAGGTCCCTTTTCCTCTGAAGCCATAGAGGGGGTTGTCTGCTGGCTTGAGCAGGCTATGGTTTATGCCCATACGATCAAAGGTATGCAGGAAAATGACATCGAACTGCCTGTCGTTATTGGCAAGTACTTTGTATAGGCCCCACCCTACGACTCTGCAATTTATCAGCAGTGCGTCTGCATGGGGCGCACTGTGGAGGTCAACGTTGTTGGGACTATGCTTCGTCGCCGAAGGTCTTGTAGGAAGAAACAACTTCGGCTGAAGCTGCCCGCATGTGATGACCGAAGATTCCTCTTCATGAAGCTTCGGAATTACAAACCGACATAAAAGTAGAATGACCTTTTAGTCCATAAATGTTTGAGTCGCTGTTGTAATCCCTTGTGAGGGGCATAATTGTAATTCCTCACAGGCTGTGTTCCGTGTCTATAAATAGTGAACAGTTTTCCTTTACTGTTCACGGATTCTGGTAATAGTGATCGCGCCATTTGGGAATCAATCTTTTGCCAAGGCAAAGGTACAATTGTATCCAATGCTTAAATGTATTAAATCGATATAATATGAAAGTAATGTTATTCGTTTATAATTTATTCTCCTTTGACGCTTCGTATTTTATATTACTTTATTCAATCTATTAAGATTCAATTACGAAGATTAATCTTTGTAATCATATTTTCTTAAACCTTCGTCCAAAGTTCATTAATCCTTAAGGGAATAATGCTTCATTGGACGAAGGGCATTAACACTTAACATTTTATGTTGCCTTGCTCTTAATTCATAGCATTTGAGAACAAGTCCCCAACATTGGCGCCCACCTCCGGTGAACTCACTTCCACTTTCCTGAGACAATGGCTTCGTTCAAGAACCAAGCTGGAGCTGCTTCGGCTCCGAAGCTGATTCTCCCGATAACAGGCGGTTCATGCTCAGAACCGGCTAACAAGAAACAGAAGGAGGCACAGAGAAGAGTACAACATGTTGGAGTGCAGGGACCCTTCATCAAGTCAAGATGGTCCCACATTCCAATCACCTTCTCCCAGGAGGATCTTCAGCTCAAGGATTTTCCTCATAACGATGCTATGGTTATTTCTTGTGTTATCAAAGGGTTTCTGGTCCACAATGTCTTGGTTGATACAGGCAGTGCAACTGATATTATATTTGCTAAGGCCTTCAGACAAATGCAAGAGCCAGAAGATAAGATTCATGATGCTACACACCCTCTCTGTGGTTTCGGAGGAAGACAGATTGTAGCACTGGGCAAGATCACCATGCCAGTGACCTTCGGATTCATCAACAACACCAGAACTGAGCAAGTCGTGTTTGACATTGTTGACATGGAATACCCTTACAATGCAATTATTGGTCGTGGCACCCTCAATGCTTTCGAAGCAATTCTTCATCCTGCTTACCTTTGCATGAAAATACCTTCGGATCAAGGACCCATTGCTATTCATGGAAGTCAGGAAGCTGCCAGAAGGGCCGAGGGAAATTGGACTGACTCAAAAGCAATCCATAATATAGATGGAGCTGAAGCTTGTGAACAGTACAAATTCAGAAGGGAGAAAGCAGCTTCGGCAGATCAGCCGAAGCCCATGCTCTTATGTGAGGACTTAGCAGAGCAGAAGGTGCTGTTGGGCTCCCAATTATCCGAAGAACAGGAGAAAACCTTGATAAGGTTTTTGTTCAACAACAAATATGTTTTTGCATGGTCAGCCAATGATCTTTGCGGAGTTAACAGGGATGTTATTGAACACTCGTTCAATGTTGAACCATCCTTCAGACCCAGAAAGCAGAGGCTTCAGAAAATGTCTGAAGACAAGGCCGAAGGAGCTCGGAATGAAGTTAAAAGACTCCTCAGTGCAGGAGTTATCAGAGAAGTAAAGTACCCAGAATGGCTAGCTAACACTGTTATGGTAAAAAAGGCCAATGACAAATGGCGAATGTGTATCGATTTTACGGATCTTAACAAGGCCTGTTCGAAGGACGAATTCCCATTGCCAAGGATAGACTCCTTAGTTGATGCAGCAGCTTCGTCAGAGCTTATGAGTCTTCTAGATTGTTATTCAGGCTATCATCAAATTTGGATGAAGAAGGAGGATGAGCCGAAGACCAGTTTCATAACCCCTAGTGGAACATATTGTTACCTTCGGATGCCTGAGGGGCTCAAGAACGCTGGAGGAAGTTTCAGCAGAATGACTGCGAAGGTTCTTCAGTCTCAGATAGGCAGAAATGTGATAACTTATGTTGATGATATCATTGTAAAAAGCACGAAACAAGAAAATCACATTGCTGATTTGCAGGAGACCTTCGCCAGTTTTAGACAAGCTGGTCTAAAGCTGAATCCAGAAAAATGTGTCTTCGGAGTAAAGAAGGGGAAATTTCTTGGATGCTTGGTTTCAACAAAGGGAATTGAAGCTAATCCAAGTAAAATCGAAGCTATACTTCGAATGGAGCCACCAAATACAAAAAGGAGGCCCAAAGACTGACAGGGAGGCTGGCATCGCTCAATAGATTCATATCCAGATCAGCGGAGAGAAATTTACCATTCTTCGAAGTGCTGAAATCAGCCGAAGTCTTTCAATGGGGGCCAAGCCAACAAAAAGCCTTCGAGGAACTGAAGCAATATTTGATAAATTTAACAACATTAACTCCACCAACACCAGGGGCTCCTTTGTTATTATATGTGGCAGCTTCGCACTCAGCGATAAGTGCAGCACTTGTCCAGGAGAAGCTTGATGGGCAAGTCAAGAAGCAGGTCCCAGTATATTTTGTATCTGAGGTTCTTAGTTTATCGAAGAAAAACTATACAGAATTGGAGAAGGTGTTATATGCTGTTTTGATGGCATCCAGGAAGCTTCGACATTACTTTCAAGCATACAATATTGTTGTTCCTTCTTCGCAACCGTTGAAGAATATTATGAGAAATAGAGAAGCTACTGGACGGGTTGGAAAATGGGCTGCAGAGCTCAATGAATTTTGCATTGATTATGTGCATAGATCTTCGATCCAGTCTCAAGCGTTGGCAGATTTCATTGCTGACTGGACGCCGGGGGCTCAGGATGAAGAAACGAATAAAGATACCGAAGTATGGACAGTGTTTTGCGATGGGTCTTGGGGAACCTTTGGAGCAGGAGCAGCCGCTGTGTTGGTCTCACCATCTAAAGTTAAAACTTGTTATGCGGCAAGACTCGATTTTAGTTGTACAAACAATATTACTGAGTACGAAGCCTTGCTTTTGGGCCTTCGGAAGTTAAAAGCAATGGGAATCAGAAGGGCCATTCTTAAAACTGATTCCCAGGTTGTTTCGGGTCATATCGACAAGAGTTGTAAGGCTAAAGATCTGAAGCTTGAAAAATATCTAGACACGGTCCGAAGGATTGAGGCTTCCTTCGAAGGATTTTCTGTCAAAAATATCCCTCGAGGACAAAATGAGCATGCTGATTTGCTAGCTAAGTCAGCAGCACAGGGGCTGCCCTTACCTTCGGATGTGTTCTTCGAAACAATAAAAGCACCTTCAGTGGAGCTTCTTGAAAGAGCAGTCCTCAATATATCTCCTGTTTATAGTGAAGACTGGAGAACTGAGATCATCTCTTACCTTCAGGGTAACTTCCTTTCAGATGACAAAACTTATAACAGGAGGATAGAGGCAAGAGCTCGTCCATATGTTATGATAGAAGGGGAGTTGTACAAGCATGGAGTTTGTGCTCCATTACTCAAGTGTTTATCTAGAGCCGAAGGCATAGAATTAATGAAAGAAATACATGCAGGCCTGTGTGGATCTCACATTGGATCTAGGCCGTTACTTGGAAAAGTTTTCCGTCAAGGGTTTTATTGGCCGAAGGCAGCTTCGGATGCAGCGGAATTAGTTCAAAAGTGCGAAGGTTGTCAGAAATGTGCAAGAGATAAAAAACAACCTTCGTCTCTAACTCAGCTAATACAACCCATCTGGCCATTGCAAAGGTGGGGTCTTGACTTGTTAGGTCCGTTACCACCGGCCCAAGGAAACTTAAGATATGTTGTAGTGGCTGTGGAATATTTTTCTAAATGGATTGAGGCAAAGCCTTTAGCCACAATAACTTTGGCCACCATTCAAAAGTTTTTCTGGCAGAATATTGTTTGTCGTTTCGGAGTACCAAAGGCCATCACTGTAGATAATGGAGCACAGTTCGACTCCGAAGCTTTCAGAGAATTCTGTGATCAAATTGGCACGAAGATCCACTTTGCATCAGTCAGGCATCCGGAGTCAAATGGACTTGTTGAAAGAGCCAATGGCATCATAATGACAGGAATAATGAAGTTAATCTTCAATCAACCCAGGGGAAAGTGGCCAGATCAATTAATCAAAGTGGTATGGAGCCACAACACAACAATATCAAGGTCAACAGGCTTTACTCCATTCAAATTATTGTTTGGTGACGAAGCAATAACTCCGGAGGAAGCTAAAACTGGATCAATAAGAGTAGTAGCTTCGGCAGAATCAGATCCTGAAGCTGATCATTCTGTGGAAAAAGATGCTATAGAAGGGATCAGGCTTCAAGTTGTGGAGAACATCAATAAATATCAAGCCGAAACAATCAAATGGCGTGATAGAAAGGTTCGGCTAAAGAATATTGAGCCAGGGCATTTGGTGCTTCGAAGAGTGGCTAACCCAGATACAGTGGGCAAGTTGCAATTGAAATGGGAGGGACCTTTTTTGGTAGTATCTTCGTCAAGACCCGGTTCGTACAGATTGAAGGATATGGACGGCAACGACATTCCTAGATATTGGAATGCGGATGAGCTTCAGCGATATTATGTATAACTTGATGTAATTTTTTATATTTTTTCTTTTCTTTCATGGCACCCTTTTCCTTTCTGAAGGGGGAGAAAGGTTTTTAATGGGGCCATCACATGTAATTTCCTTTTTTAGCTCTATAAGAGCAAAATCCCCCAAAGATATAAATGTAAAAACTGAGAACGCACCATTGAGTGCCGGAAAGAAACAGGGAAGAAGCTCGAAGGCCGTCCCTAAGGGGATGCGGAGCACGACGAAGCTACTAAAGAAGTCGCTCCAAAGCGGGCGCAGTGTAAGTTTTCTGCTCAAAAGTCGTTCCAAAGGGAATGCAGAGCTTACAGCGAAAAGTCAACGCTGATACCGCCAAAAGTAAAAGGCGAAGAAGCTCCTAAGGGAGGCTTACAGCGAAAAGTCAACGCTGATTCCGCTGAAGTAAAAGGCGAAGAAGCTCCTAAGGGAGGCTTACAGCGAAAAGTCAGCGCTGATATGTGATTGTTTCTAAGGAAACAACGGTTGTGATTATGGCTTCGGATATGTGTTTGGACATTCATTTGCACACTACATTACATCATAACATTTGCATTCATAAGCATTCATCCAGACATATGTAGGATAAACATCATCATAGCATAAGTGGTTGCTTCAAAAAAAAGAGCTTCGGCAAAAAGGAAAAACTGTTTTTTATGCTTCGCTGTGTACGAAAAGAAGGGAAGGTGTTTTTTTTGCCTTCGGCTCAAAAAGACAATTTCGTCCACATCAAAGCACCTCATAGATTAATGGAAGGGTAAGAGCATATTACAAGGTATGAACAAAATTCATTAAGAACTGTTTAGCCATATTTACAAAAGTTATTTCAAAAGTTTCTTGAGTTTTTCTACAGTCTACTTCTACTGATCTTCATGGGGGCCTCAGCTTTGGCGTCATACTCTTTAAGCATCGGTCTCGGCTTCCTCATCCTACATGAATTAAGTTGTTGTGAGTCAAAACCAAGTTTGAAGGAGAGGGTAAGCACAAGGTATGATTTCTTACTGGTTCAAGATGACTCCGAGCTTCGTCTCCAGCCTTTTCTCGCCCGCCTTTTGTCCATATCATCTTTACAAATCTATTAGAAATGCTTCGGGCGAGGTCAGGAATATCATCTAAAATTGATGGTGATAGAGTGAAATTGGGTCTATTAACAATTTTTCCATGGTCGCAGCCAGCTTTCAGAAAAGCTGCAGCAGTGCCCCGAGAAGCTACCCAGGCACAGAAGTCACCGTGCCCGGCTATAACTTCGTCAAGCTCATCAATTTCACCCTCAATATGTTCGAAGGTCTTTGGTAAATCTTCAGTTGACGGGGTGAACTTCTCACTGCTAGCCCCGACTGAGTGGAAAATTTTTCTCAGTCGTTGAATACATTTATTACTAAACTCCAAACATTTGTCTTGAAGGCTTGCCAATAATTTTTTCAAATCTGAAATTTGTTGGACTTCGGCTTCAAGCTTCGCATTAAGTTCTTGCTTTTCTTGTTCAAACTGTTCAGATTGGCAGAGAAGCTTCGTATTTAATTCTGCTATTTTAGCTTCGGCTTCTGCCAATAAGCCTTCAGTTGCCTGAAGCTCGAAGTTCTTCTTTTCAATAGTAGCTGATTGCTCTTTTATTTTGCTCTCTAAATTTTCAATTATAACCTCGTGTTTTTTGTCTTCCAGATCCTGCTGCATTTTCAAAGCCTTACTCAACAGCATACTCTGCACATAAATAACCTTCGTTAGAAATGTCTTCATTATTAAAAACAATAAAAGTCAAGAGAAAAGTAGTTCACCTTGAAATTGGAATAAAATAAACTACCAACGATATGTTGTCGTCGGTAGCGGCTAATATCCGTTTCCAGCTTCGGAAAACCGATGCTCTTTGATAGAGTACCGATAATCTTAGCTCCAGTCTGATCCCGGATACAGCCTAATTTTTCATCGTCAATACCCCCGAAGAGGAGTGCTCCTGGTCTGTATCCGCAAGATTTGGCATATTCTTTAAGCTCTTCTATTTTGGTTTTTGACAATTCTTGTCCAACTAGATTTTGAAACATGAAGGTTTCGTCCTCCGAAGTATCGTCAGCTATTTCCTTTCCTTTCCCAGACACTGCGGCCATGGCCTCTTCAGCGGCAGTAGTAGCTTCTTCTGCGGCCATGTCTAGCAGTATTTTGTCGATATGTTCGATTGTGGTTTCCAAGTTCAAATCTTCGGGCGAGGTAGCTTCGGTAGCCGCGATTGCCGAAGGTGCGACCTCAACATTTAATATTTCCTCAGCCGCTGGTGTCTTCTGAGCTGAAGCTCTCGGTGGTGTCTTGTCAATAACTTCGGTCACTGCGATGATTCTTTGTCTCTTTGTTTTAGTTGTTTTCTTCGTTTTTCCGGGCTCCTTTTCCTTCTGAAAAAGCTTTGTCAGTTGAGGTCCTAATGGACTTAGCTTCACAGGCAGGGATTCAGTCATTACCTTCAAAATCTCTTCCACGTCAGTGGCAGAGTGTGATGCGGGAGTCTCTTCTTCGTTGGATACTTTTCGCTTTGGAGATGATACTTTTCTCTTCTTCGGAATATTCTTCTCTTTTGGTAGTTCTTTCTCATCTTCATTTAAAGCTTCGGCTACCCTTTTCCTTTTTCGGCCTTCGACACCTTTATTCAGTTGTTCGTAGTCAGGGTATTCAAAACCCAAGGCGTCCAGCACTCGATTCAGTCTTCGCTTTGGATGGGTACCGAAGGCCGCAGTCATCAACTGATCTTCTTTTTTGGAGTAATTACCGAGTATTTCATTGCACATTATTTCAATTGTGCCCAGCCACTCTTGGCAAGGTGTTTTAAAGTATTTCTTAAACTTGTAATAGTAAGGTAACCGCACAAGTTCCCCTTCTTTCTTCTCTCCCTCTAGCTTCGGCATTTCCCATTCTTTTAAAGTAGGAAAAACCCTGAAGGCCAAGAACTCTTGAACCAGGTCTCTTGTGCCGATATGCTCTGAAATAATTTTGAACTCAGCTAGTGCAGCCCAAGTGGGACCTTCTAATGACATTTAGCATCGCGGTCTTGTTTCTCCGAAGATCAATTCAAGAGGGCTTTGTACCAGCTTCTCTTGGTCTTCGTCAACCTTCACATAAAACCATTCCGACTTCCAGCCTGCCGGCCATTTGCTTCGGTAGCTGATTACAGGAAACTTTGTGGTTTTCCGATAAACAAAATTATAACAACCAAAGTTATCATGCAATCCATCTTTTCTAGCCTTCGTCTGGTAGTGCAGCTCATGAACTCGACAAGAGCTGTCGACAAACGGCTCCACCGCTTGGCTTCGGAGGGCCCAGATATAAACACTAAGCCTAACGATAGCGTTAGGAGTCAACTGATGAAAGTAGATCCCAAACTTCTTCAATACATTTGCAATAATCCCATGGAGGGGGAATCTCAACCCAGCCTTTAGAAAGCTTTTGAAAATGACTATTTCATCCTTCTCCGTCTTCGGGGTAGTTTCTTCCCCCCCAAAGCGAAGTAGCTTCTTCTGACTCTCATTGAAATAACTCGACTTCACCATCTTAGAGAGATCAGCCTTAGAGACAGTCGACTTTCCGAAGTCCAAGTGGCTGGGCTTACTTGGCATGGCAATCTGATAATCATCTTCGGAATCAGTTTCCTCAATGTCTCCTTCTTCCGCTTCGGCGGTTACCTGTTCTGTTTCAACAGTGGGGATTTCTTCCGAGATTACCAGTCCAGATCATTGCATTGCTTCGGAGATGGGAACAGTTTCCGATCCTTCAGCTTCGCCTACCTCACGCTCAACCCTAGCAGTAGAACGCACTCTAGCCATTTAATTCTGGATTTTTTGGGAACTAAATACTTTTCTTCCGAAGCGGTTTTTCTTCTGACGAAGTAGGCTTCGAGCTGGAGCTTCGTTTGATTTCGAGAGTCAAGCTTCGGCTATGGTTAAAAATTTTGGCAGCAAAACAGTGCAAATAGCAATGAATGCTGTGGTAACTTCACACCTACTCGTCTGTTTATATAGTGATGCAGGTAAGAAGGTGAATCGCCAGGATTTTTACACCAGGCGAACAGCCGCTTGCACCCGCTGCGCGGTGGACCGCAGAGACCAAATAGTAACTCTGCAAGGTGGGACCGCTATGCGCTCGGAAACTGAATCGTTTCTCGACAACGAGCTCAGGGAAGGTGTTTTTTGGACCTTCGGCTTCCCGAAGCCTAAGATACTTTTTTCACGGATCAAGCTCGTTACGAAAAACGATCTAGCACCGCGAAGGGGCTACTGTTGGGACTATGCTTCGTCGCCGAAGGTCTTGTAGGAAGAAACAGCTTCGGCTGAAGCTGCCCGCATGTGATGACCGAAGGTTCCTCTTCATGAAGCTTCGGAATTACAAACCGACATAAAAGTAGAATGACCTTTTAGTCCATAAATGTTTGAGTCGCTGTTGTAATCCCTTGTGAGGGGCATAATTGTAATTCCTCACAGGCTGTGTTCCGTGTCTATAAATAGTGAACAGTTTTCCTTTACTGTTCACGGATTCTGGTAATAGTGATCGCGCCATTTGGGAATCAATCTTTTGCCAAGGCAAAGGTACAATTGTATCCAATGCTTAAATGTATTAAATCGATATAATATGAAAGTAATGTTATTCGTTTATAATTTATTCTCCTTTGACGCTTCGTATTTTATATTACTTTATTCAATCTATTAAGATTCAATTACGAAGATTAATCTTTGTAATCATATTTTCTTAAACCTTCGTCCAAAGTTCATTAATCCTTAAGGGAATAATGCTTCGTTGGACGAAGGGCATTAACACTTAACATTTTATGTTGCCTTGCTCTTAATTCATAGCATTTGAGAACAAGTCCCCAACAAACGTCTCTTGCGTCAAAGGTAAGCGACCCATGAGACCACTTCGTTTGGCCCACGGGTTCGGTGAGGGCTGCATGGTTTACCCTGCGATAGTGGTCTTTTTTCTCTCGCTTGGTTTCAAACTCGGAGCTGGATCCTTCGATGGTCATGTGAATTACTCCTCTGAAGGGTGAATCGACAAACTCTTCTTGCTTAGGCAGTGGGGAGAGTGGTTGGTGGTGTTGGTTCGCATGCTATGGTGGAGGGGGTGGCAGGGCTAATCTCTCCTAGTGTTGAAGGCGTCATTGCTGTGGGAAAGCTAGATTGTGGTTTTGTTGGTGCTGGGGGTAATTTGGGTGTTCGTTTTAGCAGTGGTGGTGGTATGGATGCGGTTGGTACGTATGAGCGATGGCTCATTGGTTGTCTGCTGGAGCGGCTCTGGCCATTCGGTCCTTGGTTGCTTTAGTCTTCGGGCAATATCTAGTTGGGTGCTCTAAGTCTTTGCCATTAAAGACATAGCAAAATCTTCTTGGCTACTGAGGGCCTCGGCCTCTGGTCTCGTTTCCGTTGCGGCCTTGTTGCGGAGGGTAGTTTTGACATCGGGGGTGGACCTCTCCTGGTTACTGCTGGTTTGCAATGTTTGGGACTTGTAGTTGACCACGCTCTTGATGGGTTGGGTCTTGCTGTGGAGGCCTGGTCCATGTCATGCTGGTCTCTAGAGTTTCTTTTGGCTTCCGCTGTGACTCGACTTTTCTATGGTGGAGTTCTCCTGACTGGGCATATTTTTCAAAAAGCTGATACAACTCCTAGAGGTTGGTCGGAGGGTCCCTTGTGCAGTGATTGTATAGGATGCCTACCTGAAGGCCACTAATTGCATAGTGGATGGCTATCTGGTCATCGACCGAAGGAAGTTGTGATTTCAATAGGAGGAACTTTTTGTAATAGTCACGAGGACTTTTCTTTTCTTGCTGCCTGCAAAGTGAGAGTTCTGCCTGTGCGTCTGTTTCGGGTCTATAGCCTTGAAAATTTAGTAGGAATTTGTCGTGGAATGTCTTCCAAGAATCAATTGATAATGGTGATAATCTTGAATACCATGCGAGAGCTGGGCCCTCGAGGGCTATGATGAATGACTTGGCCATGGTGGCATCGTCTCCCCTTGATGATGCAACTGCGACCTGGTAGCTCATGATGTACTGGGTTGGATCTGTGTTGCTGTTGTAATTTGGGTAAGTGCCTGCTCTGTAATTTTGTGGTGAAGGGGAGGCCTGGAGCTGCAGTGCAAGAGGGCTTCACTTGTTAAGGTAGTTCAGCCCCTGGAAGGCAGCTGGTGCAAAGGATGGCATTTGGAAATTGGGTGGCAACACTTTTCTTCATGTCTCGGACTTTGCTTGATACTTGTTGATCTTCACTTATGGTCTTCATAATGTCTTCTTTTGAGGTGTTGCTTCCTCAATGCCTTACTTTAGCATCCTGTGAACTACACACATAAATCCTAGGAAACACATTAGTCCACAGGTTATGTTGATCATATCAAACACCAAAATCATTTAGACAAATGGACTAGGGTCCATTTTCCTTACAATCTTCCCCTTTTTAGTGACTGATGACAATACAACCAAAGCAAGCAAATATAACAAACATTTTGATGAAAATATGCAATCTACTTGCTAGGATGCATGAATGTCCCCATAATGTGAGATTATGGACTTAAGCCTCCCCCTAATTCCATAATCCACATACTTCCTATTTTAGACCAAAGATACTTGAAGAAGCAAAACCACTTGTAAGATCAAGATTTTAAATTTTGAAATTGATGGTGTTTGGTGTTTGATATATTTTGAGTTGCTTTGGCCCTGAAAACTTCTCCCCCTTTGGAATCAAACAACGAAAAGGAAGACACTAAAAGCATATAGGAAGCAAAAAGACTTGCCCTCTAAAGGATTTACAACTTGTAGCTCTAAAAGATTACTCCTCCTAAAAGAGTGTTCTCCCCTTTTGAAAGAATATTCTCCCCCTTTGTCATAGACAAAGATATACTCCCCGTGACAGAGATCCTCTACTTAGGAAAAACACATGAGAAAGAGAGGTGCAAGATATAGTTTGATTATACTAACTCCCCTTATGCATAGGTAAAAGATATATTTTGACAACATATGAATTTATAGCAACATGGGAAGTATAAGATATGAAATATAGTCTAATCAAAGTCTGGAGAAGACATGTAAATGATACCAATTGTTGAATGGAGCCACTTGTGGAACCAAATAATGATTTTGTAGTTTTGCAGTGGAAGTTTATTGTCTTTCTCCAGGGACTCCATTTTCCTTCAATGAGACTACTACATATAATAGACTTGAAAATAGGCATTAGTCTCAAAAACTTAGATTATAGAGTAACCTCCCCCTGAAAGTGTGCATACAAGTTTTGAATACTTGCAGGAGACATGCACTTTGATTTTGATATCAAGTGGGGCAAATTATCTATAATTCGAGCATTGGCACATATAAGTCAAAATGACACTATTTGGAGAATACCAATAGTATGATATAAACTTTAAAGCATTAGTGTCATTTACTTAGGAATGTTAAATAAGATATGTGCCTTGCTTAACTAAACATTTTAAACTATGTAGATTTGCTCATGAATATGAAAACGAGCATTCCTACCATATGATTGACCTAGTGTGCATGCAATTATAATCAAAAGTAAATACCACATGTTATACTAGGCATGTAAGGTAAAAAAGAGAATATATACTCATATCTAAAAACAAAGAAATACAATAAATCTAGTTACCTTTGTCATGGGTGGGGACTTGATCCAATATGATGCATCCCATGATATACATCCCAATTTTGCCAAGTCTCCAAATTTCCCGAAGTCCTTCAGACTTCTCACTTCCCTCTTGGGATCCAAACCTTCTTGGTGTTTTTCATGGTTGAGATAATCTCCTTTGGCACCCAGATGCGTTTGGCCCCTTTTCCTTTGTTGTTTTGCTTGTTGGCCTTGATTGCTATCACCTTTCCATTCTTTTTCTTCTTGATCAAATATGGTGTAGCGGCCTTTTGTCCACCTTGTTGATGTAGGTGTTGGAGATTTTGCTTGTTGGCTTTTGCTTATCCTAGATCTCTGCCTTGCATTGGTAAGACTTGTGGCCTTCCTTGTGGCATAGCCTACAAATCACAATTTCTCCCTCCACAGGCTTGTTCACTCCCGCAGTGGTGTTATCCTAAAGAGGTTGGATTTGTTTGGCTTTGCCTTTCTTGTCATACAAGACCTTGCCAAGGCGAGCCACCTCTTGCTATAATTGCTCATTCTCCATTGCAATCTCATTCGAAAATGTTTCTATAACAATATTCTTAACAAGGACTTGATCGTAGGGATTAGAATCATCAATTAAATCAAAGCAAGAAGTAGAAGCATATTTCTTAATGATTTTAAGAATTTCAATTAAAGATGCTCTTGGGGTGCTACCGATGCTCTCTAGCTTGCTAGTTAGCTCATTATTATGTATGCTAAGAATTTCCATTTTGTCTAGCAAGTTTTCAATGGCTTCTTGAGAGCTAGCTAACTTAGCCTTAAGTTTTTCATTCTTTTTTATAAGGCTATCATCGGTAGTTGAGGATGGATCATTAGACTCTAATTGCTCAATTTTAGTTGATAGCTCACAATTCAAATTTGCAAATGTTTCAATTTTTTGAGCAAACATTTATAATCATTTTGAGATCTAATCAACTTATTTTTCAAAGTTTTAATTTGAGCCTTTTGTTTAGTGCAAACATCCTCAAAAAACTTAACGGCATGCACAAGTTCATCTAAGGAGGGCTTTTCCTCATCATCACATTCATCATCACTATCATCACTAGAGGATGGGATACTTGTTTTACCTCTTGCCATAAGTCATTTGTGTGATGACCATGAAGAGCATGATGAAGAGCGGTGGCTACGAGTCCTTGGAGGATCATCTTCGCTTGAAGAGTCATCCCAAGTCTTGACACTTGTGAGTGCCTTGCCTTTGCTCCTCCACTTTGTGGGTTCAACCATATTTGGACAGTTGTCCCTGAAGTGACCCTTCTTCCTGCATGCGAAGCATCCTCTCTTTCTTTGCTTTTTCCTGTCAATGTTAAAGAGAAGATCCTCGACCTGCAAAGGCACACCCATTAGATTAATCTTGCGAATCATCCCCATTATCTTTCCGACGTGTCGAACTGTTTCTTCGTCCTCGGAGGATGATGTTGATGGTTGATCATCTTCATCATCTTATTCTTCTTACTCCTCATCTTCACATGAGCTTGGAGCCTTCTTCTTGCCTTTCATCTTTTTGTGTCCATCACATGCAAAAGCATATGGCTTTGAAGAAGTTGGCTCCTCTTGTTGACTCATTTTCCACGACATCTCAAATGCTGCAATTTTTCCAATCACAATCGTCGGGGTCATTTGGCTCAAGTCCTCGAGGTTGTGGAGGATGGTGATGATGCTCCCATAGCTTTGTTCTGGTAGTAGGAAGATGATCTTCCTCACAATGTCCGCATCACCTAGCTTATTAATTCCAATAGAGTTGAGCTCATTAATCACAAGATTTAAGCAGGAATACATGTCTCTAACAAGCTCATTTTCTTTCATAGCAAAATAAGTATACTCATTTAAAACTAGACAATGTTTTTGCTCACGGACATTGGATGTGCCGTCATGGAGCTCATGCAATTTCACCCAAATCTCATTAATTAGTAGTTTTCAAGGTAAATACTTGATTGAAAATTTCCATGCTAAGAGATTTATACAAGCAATTTTTGGCTCTAGCATTCAAATGAATTTCTTTTTCGTCACTCGCGGTGAGCTTTTCAGGATTCTTAGGTGGTTTCATCCCATCACAAGTGACTCTCCAAACACCTAGATCAACTGCTTCTAGGTAACAAGCCATTCGAGCACTATAATATGGGAAGTTAGTGCCGTCGAAGTGTGGCGGCCTATGGGTATCCATCCCCTTCCTCTAAAAGGCATCGACTCGATTAGCGGTGAAGCTAAAATGTTTCAAATGAGCCAAACCGGGCTTTAATACCACTTGTAGGGAACAATGACGCCTATGAGGGGGCAGTGAATTAGGACTTTTAAAAACTATATCTAAACTAGGCCACAATTAAATCCCTAGAGCAAAACCTATCCAAATAAACAAACTAGAATGTGCAACTAGGTTTTGTCTAAGTGTTGCTATCTCTACTGCAAAGCCTAAGTTTCAATCCTAAATAATCTAACTAGAAAGACACGATTGAAACTTAAATACTTAATATAAACACGGAAAGTAAAGAGCAAGGTAGAGATGCAAACTCTCGTGGATGACGCCGGTATTTTTACCGAGGTATCCAGAACCACACAAGGTTTCGAATAATCCTCATTGGTGCCCCTATACAAAGGGTAGCCCACACGAGGGCCAAGCACCTCGGTCGAGTAACTCCGTAGAGAGCCGCGTGCCTTCTCCACGCGCAAGTGGTGCTCCACTTCCGGCTCCTCTCGGACGCTCCCCGCCGTCTCCACTATCGAGCTTCGGACCGAAACATCATGGGCATCGTTCACTTTGGTACACGGTGGCGGCCATGACACGAACTCGGTTATCACGGTCTCGCAAGACTCTCGCCCCACTCGATAAAATTACAATAACTCACGCAAGAGCCAAGGGGTTGTGTGTTTTTCTAAACTCACTCAACTAACTTGGATTCACCTAGAGCAAGCGCATAAGCGGTCTAACTAACCTAAGCACTTCGCAAAGCACCTACGCTAATAACCGAGTGATTATATTAAGCACTTGGGTGTATGAGCACTTGGAAATGTCTACAATATGTCTTGATATGTTTCTTGAGCTCCCACATCTTCAAATGGCCGGTTGGGTGAAGTATATATAGGCCCCGACTGAAATATAGTCATTGGAGAAAAGACTTCTGCTCTCTGCGGCACACCGGACAGTCCGGTGCCATGTACGTGCGCCACAACCCGTTGGATCTAGCAGGTGACCGTTGGCGTTGTCAGCCTTGGACTAGACAGTCCGGTGTCACACCGAACAGTCTGGGCTCTCCTCCATAGTGCCACCAGGAACTAGTCGTTGGGCTACTGTACCCTGGTGCACCCGACAGTCCGACGGTGTGGCACCGGACAGTTCGGTGCTCTCAACCAGACGAGCCGCCAGTGGCAACACTTTTCTTTATGTCTTGGACTTTGCTTGATACTTGTTGATCTTCACTTATGGTCTTCATAATGTCTTTCTTTGAGGTGTTGCTTCCTCAATATCTTAGTCCAAGTCACTTTAGCATCCTGTGAACTACCCACATAAACCCTAGCAAACACATTAGTCCACAAGTTATGTTAATCATATCAAACACCAAAATTATTTAGACAAATGGGCTGGGTCCATTTTCTTTACAGGCTCATTATAGTGTGGTAAAGTATGGTTGTTCGGTTACACTTCGGAACCTATCGCATAAGGAGGCTTACAAATGGACCCGAGCGATGTGCATGCCGGCGTCTAGGTCCCATCATAATCGGTGTGCTTTTCGTCATCAGTTGCATCCTTGACTTTGTGAGGTCGCACCCTTGACTTCACCGTCAGAGCCTTCGAGAAGCGTGTGTGGGGTTGCTAATGAGCTCCCCTCCTTGTCTGGCATGGGCCTTCGCCTCGCGCCCTCTCAAGGGAGAGGGTGAAGACTTTGATACATGCCCGAGGCAAAAGTACCCTTCGCCTGATGCACATGTGCCAAAACATGTTTGATTATAGCTAGGTTCGACAAATCGAGGTTGTGTTCGGACTTCGCTCCAACATACACCAGATCACTGTCTCCACAAGATTACGACAATAAGGGCATGTACAAGGCTGTTTAATGTACCGTGTCTAAGGGGTTAAGAGTAAAATTTTTCAAGAGTCGATTCTTCAGCGAGCCACGTTCCTAGCGTGCGGTTCAAAACCAAGACACGGAGACGGAGCTATGTCTCCGTTGTACCACAACCAACGACTTCCTTAGATTCGCTGCTCCCCTTCCACAATTCTTCACATCCTCGTCTTCCCACCAGTGTCGCCTTCCTATCCTCTCTCATGCGCCACTCAGATTCCTCCTCATTCTGGCAAAGTAGCGCAACAATGAGGTGGCCGGGCGCGGTCGACAGACAAGCACACGCCGCAGCATAGCCATGGTGCATGGCTCGCCGCCGTCGTGACCGACAGACAGGCGCACGACGCCGCGCGGCCATCATGCACGAAGTGGCGTGGTCGTGGTGGCCGGCGAACAGGCGCACGTCGTGTCGCGGCCATGGTGCACGACATGTCGTAATCGGGCCTTGTTGCCCACGACGGCCGCATGTTCGACAAAACGCCTCACATGGACCTTGTTCCTTGAGAACCCTGCTCCAGGCTCACCCTAGACAGGTTCACCTTCAACTTCTTGCTCCGTTCATCGTCAACGTCGGGCTGATGCTCGCAATGGGTGTTTGGCGCATGGTTTCATGCTTAGGCTGGATCTCCTAATATGTGTTTGGTTGGGTGCGTGCGCCCATGCAAAGCTCCACAAATGCAAAAATCAGACAACTCCATGTGTTTGATTGCTTGGATGTGAGTCTGGGCCAGACCAGACTAAATATTGGCCTCAGCCAGGCCTGTGGGATACGGCCAAAAGGCGCGTTCCACGCGAGCCAGGCTGCGCTCGGCTACCGTCGTGCTCTCCTCGTGCTCGAGCCAGACAACTCCATTCATTGCGCTCTCCTTGCGCTAGGGTTTCGCCGCCGCCTCCTCTCCCTCTCACGTCTCCTCTCCCCCTCGAGCTTCCCCGCGAGCAAGCTCTCGCGTCTCCTCTCCCCTAGAGCTCTCCCTCGAGCTCCCCCCACGAGCAAGCTCTCACGTCTCCTCTCCCCTGCGTGCGAGCTCTCGCGTCTCCTCTCCCTCGCGTTCGAGCTCTCGCGTCTCCTCCCTCTCGTTGTTGTGACACTCCTTGCAGGTAATCTGTTCTTCTTCTGATTTGTAGTAGTATTGGTAGTTCTTGGCTGAGATCTAGTATTTATGCATAAAAATAGCTCTTGGCTGAGATCCGTTCTTCGTCTGATCTGGTATAGTTTGCTAATTTCTCTCCTCTCAGATCTGGTATAGTTTGCTAATTTCTCTCCTCTCAGATCTGGTAGTTGTTGGCTGAGATCTGTTCTTCGTCTGATTTGAGCTCTCCCTCTCGCATGCACCCATTTCACTCCTCCCAGATCTGGTATAGTTTGCTAATTTGTTATATAAAAATAGCTTATGGTGTAGGATTTTGCTGCAAAGTACCATGTTGTCAGTGTTCGCACTGCTAAAAATAGATCTGTGCATGTGTAGGACTAAGATTTATGTGCATAGAGACAGACCTAACTTATGGTGTAGATCTGGTATAAAAATAGTTTCTGGTGTAGGACTAAGATTTATGTTGTCAGTGTTTTGAGCATTTCATGTCCGGGATCAGATGATTTGTAGGATCATCAGTAAAAATTAGGGTTTTAGGGTTTTACTGATTAGTTCCTGATAATTACCAATCAGTCCCTGATTAGTACATTCTTGGCTTTTTATGTTCCGTGGGATCATACTATTATGATTTGTTAACTGTATTTGTTAACTCTACTAAATCTTAGTCTATAAATCATAGTCCCTAATTAGTTCTTAGTCTGTAAATAATTATATACTACAAGTTTTACTGTCTAAACATGATTTTTTATTCTATTGGACTATTTTGAATATTCATATGTATGATCTGGTATAACAAATTTGTAACAAATTCTGTTCATATGATCTGCATATATATATGAACATTGATATGTATGATCTGTTCTTCGTCTGATCTGGTATAACAAATATATGAACTTTTACCTGTTTTTCTATTACCAATGGTGTGCTCCTACTTTGGAGCTTAATGTATATATTTGCTACTTTAATTTCTATGTATGATCTTCCTTTTAATTTGTATAATGATCTGTTCTTCGTCTGATCTAGTATATACTGGTTGAGCTATTGTTGCAAGTTGCTGTTCTCATACTTGTTTAAGTCCCTGAGATGTCAATCAATGGTATGTGATGCTTCAATACCTCTAGGTGGCGCATCTCTTGTATGTCGCAGCCGTGGTTTAGGCTATTTGTTTGATCCTAATTAGATAGGATCAACATGGCACCTTTCTTAGTCGTAATTATCTAGGATCGATGATGTTGAGCTGAGTTCTATGGTTACTTTTGAATATATTCATACTTTTTATTACTCTCTGAGCTGTCGATCAATGGTATGTGATGTTTCAATGTCTCTGGGTGGCGCATCTCTTATATGTCGCAGCCGTGGCTCATGTAAGAATTTGTTATCATATATTTGCAACTAGCACATCATTATGTTAAAACTGTTATGTTCTGAGCTATAGATCAATGTTCAATGATGCTAATATGCCTCTGAGCTATATATCAATGTTCTATGAATTTCCCTTTTTAGCAACTAGCACAACACATCTGAGCCAACTTAGACCTCTAATCTCATTTTTTCTATTTTATTACTCTAGCAATGAATCCTGCTATTGCACGACGTCGGCTAATTGCAAAGGCAGTGGTCCTTGTAGAAGTTATGTCAGCCTGGTTGGATGCATGGTTGAGGCACCGACTGCATGCTAGGAGGTGTATCACTTATGGCCCAATGCACCAAAGAGACCAAGAGAGGCAAAACAACCTGAGATTCATTTATGAATCCATTGATGTTGAGTGTGTTGACTTACTCAGGATGAGAAGAGCCCTTTTTATGCAGTTGTGTGACCTTTTTCGCACTAGGCAACTATTGAGAGATAGCATTCATAGCTTAGTAGAGGAGCAGGTTGCCATGTTTGTACATGTGGTAGGTCATAACCAAAGGTTTAGAGTTATACACATGACCTTTCGAAGGTCTATTAAGACCATCAGCAGATACTTCAAGGAAGTATTGTATGTTGTTGGTGAACTGAGGAATGAAATGATCTTGCCACCTTCAACTGCTACACCAACCAAAATTAGAGATAGCCACAGATGGTTCCCATATTTCAAGGTCAGCCAAATCCAAACACACCACTACTTTTCATGTTGGGTTTGTAGCAACAAATGTTTGCCCTAATGTGTAGGACTGTATTGATGCCATTGATGGCACTCATGTGCTAGCAAGAGTTCCTAGAAATCAGAGGGCTGCCTTCCTTGGTAGGAAACACACCACATCACAGAACATCTTAGCTACTGTAGACTTTGATCTAAGGTTTACATATGTTCTTGCTGGCTGGGAGGGATCAACACATGATGCCCTTATCCTTGCTGATGCCCTTGAGAGAGAAGGTGGTCTAAAAGTGCCCCAAGGTAAAAACTAATTTGCTTGGTATCCCCTAATATTGGTCTACACAATGCCCTAATATGTGATATATGATGTTAGGTAAATTTTACCATTGTCGACTAGCAATGATGAACTTTCCTATGACATTACTACTATGTTTCTTCTACTATCTCTATTACTTCTTCTATCTCTATTACTTCTATGCTACTTCTATTATCTGTTACCACTATGTTACTCTTCCCCCTAATCTATATCTTCCCCCTAATCTTTTACTTGTTCCAGCTATGGTTGACATGGTCTCTAAGGTTGCTGGTCAGGGGGCTAGGCCCGCTCTTAGGTGGACTACTATAATGTCTGGGTTTGTTCTCCGTCGTTTTGTTGACTTGATAGGAAATAGGGTTAAGACTGACAAGGGTTTTAAGGAAATCCACCTTAACACTGTTTCTAAAAATGTCTCTGAGTTCTATGGCCAAGAAGTAACAGGCCAACAAGTGTACAATCACCTTCGTAAGTGGAGGTCTAGGTGGGTCAAGGTTTGCAAACTGAAGGACAATAGTGGCGCTCTTTGGGATGAGGATAACTTTGTCATAAGCTTAGAAGAGGGTCATTATGCTGCTTACATCAATGTTAGGACCAACACCTTCTATTTTTCTAACATGTTAATGCCACTCTTCCACTTCAAATTCTCTTGTTCTAACTTGAGTTGCTAACTCAATAGGATCACCCAAAAGATGCTGATTACCTCAATAGGCCCATAGAGAACTATATGCTTATGCAAATCATATTTGGAAGTGGGGTTGCCACAGGTAAGTTTGCAATGGGTTCAGATGAGCCTTTGGGCAAGCCAACTGACATTGTTGACATCCTAGATAATGGCATTGAAGTGACCTCAAAGTTTGTTGATTGTTCCAATCTAACTAACAAGGGGAAGACTGTTGACAAGGGTACCCCTGGTGAGTCCAATGATAACAAGCCTAACTTAGGGAAGAGGAAGAGGTTCATGACTGATGAGGATGTTGCTGTGTTCAATGGGATGAAAGAAGCTGTTTCAGATGTTGCTGTTGCTGTCCGTGAAAGCATCCATGCTGAAGCAGCACCTGGGATCTATAATGCTGTAATCAACTGTCCTGGGTTCTCTAGGGAGGCTCTCATGTATGCCCTTAACCACATGATGGAGCACAAGGCCACCTCTCTAGTGTTCCTGGACATGACTCCTGATGATCGTGACCTATGGCTCAAGACTTTCCTAGCTAAGCACTACCACATATGATCTGATTTGTCTATCCTATTCCTATATAATGCTTAAGAACAGATATTCTACACTTGCTCGGATATGTCTGTCCTTTTATGCTATTTAAGAACAAATGTGCTACACTTGCTGTATTCTCTATATCCTATATGGTACTTAAGAATAGATATGTGTAACACCTCAGGTGTTACTCAGGGTGTCCACCTAGGGCTACACCTGTTAAACCTACTATCACATGTGGGATAGTTTGAGCAAAGTATTTCAAACTTGGAATTCAAGGTCCTAAGCAAGTGCCAACCATCTTGGATATCATGCCCTAGCTTGTCATGCACATCTAAGGGGAGAATTTCCCAAAACCCTAAAGCAAACCCCTTTTGGACAATAGGAACCCTAGATGTAAGTGGGATCAAAAGGTCATGAAAACCTTATGATCATGGCTTGGGCCAAATATAAAAGTTGTTGTACACTTGATAACCTACAAATAATAGTAAGAAAGTAACCCCAAAAAGATTTCAGAAAAGCCCCAAAAAGTTCACCAAAGGGTTGAACACAAAAGAAAAATCAGAAAATGCCTAAGTCCAAAACTAACCCTTGGACAAAGATCACACATGTTCACCTTCATCCAAAATTCAAAACACTTCGACCCAATTGACAAAGTGGCGCCAAATTAACCCTAGAATGCACTGGAAAGAATTGACACCTACCCTTAGACGTTTGACACGACTTGGCACCATTTTTGTCTCGGTTTGGACATGTCTGACACAGCCGACTTCCCACCCCCATATCTCTCTAACCCGACCACATCTACTCTTGGAACTCACATGAACTAGGTAGCTCTAGGTGCAGGGAAGAGATCTCCCACATGCTCTAGGGCAAGATTCGTACGTTTTGGCCGCTCAGCAGAGGGAAGAACACGGGCAGAAGCAAAGAGCCACGTGTTCGACGCGCTCTGAGCTCGCCAGAGCACGCCCGCGCGCGCCCCCGCGTGCCCCGCGTCGCGCCAAAGGCCAGCCGCCGCCATGACCCGCACCCGCGCCTATATAACGCCTAGTGACCTTAACCGTATCCTTCTGCGCACGCTCAACCTCACCAGAGCTCAAACTCACCGGCGTTTGCCCATGCACGGCATGTCCGTGGCCACCCAAGCCCCTGCCACCGTAGACTGGCCAACCAAGCCCTTCCCAGCCCCGTCCGACCCTCGGAGAGGACTGAGCACACCTCGGTGAAGCTCCCCGAGCAAGGAATCGAAGTCTGCTTCGCCGGAGAGGCTAGTCCACGGTCGCCGGACTCCCTCCGACCGCCGGCGAGCGTAGACCGGGTAAGCCACTGCGCCATTTTTTGATTCAATGCACAGATAGCCTCTACATCACCCCGTGAAGCTCACCGTGCCAATGGATTGAACTAGATCGCCGTGATTTGGCCGGCACACCCGCCGCCGACGAGGACACCCGCCTGCGCACGTGGACCGAGCGATTCCGGCCATCCCTGCCGTCGAGCCGTACATCGTTGTGACCGTCAGAGCCTCCCCGAGCCAACCCCGCCCCTCGCCGGACCTCTCTCGCCGCCGGTAAGCCGTGCCGCCATTTTCTTTCCCGCGGGTACTGTTTGCATTAGGGGAAGGACCTCGGGGAAGAAGAAGGAAAGGTCAGGGGGATTTTTGAACTGTCAGTGACTCAGGGGAATAGTGGCGCAGGGGTAGATTTGAGTGGGTTGATTTGGATTAAACCCAGGGTCCTCGGTGCAAAGTAGTTTTCCAGGAAACCTTTATTTAAATCTGATTTAAATTTTGACAGAACTTGAATAATTTATAACTTCTGTTTTATTCATCCAAATTTAGTCAAACCAATTTTGTCAGACTTTAAATAATGTAAACCCTTATGTACTACAGAAAACTTTAGGGTTTTGATTAAATTATTGTTTTGACCAAAAGCTAAATAATAGGAATAAAAATAGTTGCACTATTTGACTAAGGTTAGGAAAATTTGGAGAAGTTTATGTCCACCTACTGACCTGTTTAAAAATGCTAACCCTCTCTGTCCACCCTATTAAGTTAGTTTTTGCCATTTATTTTACAATGTGCTTAAGGTTAAGAAAAATAGAAAAGGTGATTTAAATAATGAACCAGGGGGTACTCCTATTTTTGTTAGGGTACTTATTTATAGTAGTTTACTAGAAAAATCTATGATACCCTGGTTTAGTATAAAATAAATAGGATACCTTTTATTTTAAGAAAACAAGGAAAACTTAGAAAAACCCTACAAAAATAACCCCAAGGTGAAAACACCCCAACCCTTGGGATAGTTAATGTTTTGTTATTAAGAACTTAGGAAAAATATGAAATCTGCTGTTTGACATTTTTCAAATAACAATGTAGTAGAAAGTGCCTTTTTGGCATTAAACTTTAGAAAATCATAACTAAATAACCATCCCTTAGCTTTCTGTGATCTTTGGCACAGAAGCTTATTATTACTATTAGATACCAACAAAAATAACCTTTAGGACAGAACCCACCCCTAATTAAGAGTTGTAGTGCAAAGTGGCCCATTTACACAACTCTTGTTATTTTTGTCTAGAGCATAGCCTTTTTCAATTGAACCTCAAAGTCCTAGGACAAGTTGTATTGACGAAAGGCAAGCCACTGTAATTTTTACAAAAGTTTTGGAAAAAGTTAAACCAATGTTGTAGTTCAAACCTACACTAGAATTCATAAATAGAAAATAAAGAAAGGAAAATGAATAATGGAAAATGGTGTCATCCTAAAACCCTTGTAAATTGTCCACTAAATTATAATAAGGAAATACCAATCCTATATGCTTATCCTTAACAAAAACCTAAACCTAGAGTGATAAGCATAAACCACTAAAAGCCACGTATGACCAAGAAACCCTAAGTTACTCATTAACTTAGTTTTTCTTCCTTTAGCATAATGTTATTAAATCCTGCATAATCATGACATACATATTCATTGCCTTTCGATAGACTGTAACCTCGCTGACGGAGAGTACGTTCTCGTGTCGGAGCAAGGAGCTGCTCAGGAGGTAGCCCCGGATCCAGCACCAGAGCCTGCACCAGAGGATCTGCCTGCCACAGCTTTGGAAGGCAAGCCCCGGTTTATGCATAACCTGTTATTTATGCTATTTTAATATACTTAATGATTGTAGGATTGATTGTGCACTTAGGTGTAGGAGTTGTTTGAAACCCTAGTTGCATGATCTCAGGAATCCTGTTGAGATGAATACTAGTATGCTAGGTTGAGTAGCTGCTTTAATAATTAGGATCTCGGTAGAAGTCGAGTGATTTTTCTAGCACTCGCGCGAGGTCAGGAAATTGGTTGTACCCACTTCCATATTGTAATGATGCTAGTCTGGGGACAACAATCCATGGGGATTGGTTGTCTACGAGATGAAATGGGAATAAGGATTAACGTGCGGATACCTGTGTCAAGCGTTTGAATGTACTAAACACATACCTAGAAATATGGTAAATCGGTAAGCCTAGTACTTGAGTGAACCTGCCCGCAGACTTTACCCCTCACGCGACCTGAGACGTGGTCTCCCATTCCGGTTATGGTGGGTACAAGTGCGGTCACTGCACGACGGCAGTCGGGGTCAGTGAGGCATTGTACGCCAAGGCGGTGAGCCCTGATCTGTTGCCAGGGGATCGATGGGGACGGTTGATGTGTGTGGGGACGGAGTGCCTCGCCACGTCGTGTGTTTAGGTTTACCTTGCAAGGATAAAACTCGATTCGAATCGTCTGCTTCTCGCAGCTAATGAGACTGCTTGATCCATTGTACTGCATTGAGTAACAAGTGGAAATATGATGAGTTGATATAAGATGTTGATTGCTAAAAATGTTTGCTACTATGTATGAATAAATAGTACACATTTAGCCTTAAGAGAGTCACACTTAAATTGGCAAAGTTAAAACTTGACTTAGAAACTCAGCTAGTGCTTTTGGCAACCCAACCCCACAGCCAAACAGCTGCATGTCTAGAGGTAGAGGAGTAGACTCCTCACACCGGGTAAGTCTAGCTGAGTATTAGTATACTCAGCCTTGCTTGTGGAATAATTTTTACAGGTTCTCTGGAGGACATGGTTGCTGGAGTGACTTGGCCGTCCATCTTGCCACCGGGTTGGACTGTCGAGTGGGACCCTACCTCGACTGAGGAGGAGCATGAGGAGTGATGGGACATGCTTCCCCATCTCTCTGTTTATTTACCGTTAGTTTTATTCCGCTGCACTTCGAACAATGATGACTACTTTTGCAAAACTCCGATGGTGATGTAATAATTTAATACTCTTACGTGCATGGTTTTATGCTTTATTGTATTTGCTCTGTGACTCACCATCGAGTGAGATTGTGGTACTTGATCCTGTAAGTGGCCGTGTCGGACTAGATCCGAGGGATTGACGGGTTATTCCCATTTAAGTGCGGTCTAGCCTCTAAGGCGGGACTTAGGCACTTAAGTTGGAGTAATTCGGGCAGTTCCGCCACAATATGCTACATTTTCATAGAATAATGATGTTTCCCTGAGTTCTATGGATTAACTTGAGTTCTATGGATTTCCTTATTTGAGAACAGATATGCTACACTTGTATAGAACAATGATGTTTTCCTGAGTTAGATTAACCTGAGTTCTATGCGTTTCCTTATTTGAGAACAAATATGCTACACTTGTATAGAACAATGATGTTTTTCTGAGTTAGATTAACCTGAGTTCTATGCATTTCCCTGTTTGAGAAGAGATATGCTACACTAGAACAATGATGTTTCTTGAGTTCTATGCATTTCCCTGTTGGCTTGTTTATTGGTCTATTTGTAGACCTGTTTGCTAGCCTATTTGCTGGTTAAGAATTGATATCTATTGATGATTAAGAACTGATATTATACTCTTGTTCTTACAATAATTGACGAGTTTGGTATGTGCCTATGATGCTAACCTGGTATGCAAAGATAGTGGTCAATGAAAGTTGAGGCTAATCTTGTTTGCTGGATCAAAGAAACAAGTGTAAATTGTGTACACTGCAGCTGTTACTACTATCTATGTCAAACTGGAATTTTTCAGACTTGTATAATTTGGTTTCATAATTTGATAGTAGCTTGATAGTAGCTGATAGTAGCTTAGTATGACAGAGCTGATAGTAGCTGATAATATTCCTATATAATTCTCCCTAGTTGTCAGACTTGATAGTAGCTTGATAGTAGATGTTACTACTATCTATGTATAAATTGTCAGACTTGATAGTAGCTTGATAGTAGCTTGATAGTATGTTACTACTATCTATGTCAGACTTGATAGTAGCTGGTTCAGTAGCTGATAATATTCCTATATAATTTAGATTGGATTTTTTATGTTGCTACAACTAGCCAACTTGTGTAAATTACTAAATTGTAGTTACAAATTTGTGAGACTTGTATAAATTATTGTACTTGTATAAATCGTCTCCTGTACATTAGTAAAATCCTGTCAAAGATCTAATAACACGCCCCAACAAACATATCGCCTGTACACTCAAACAGATGATTCAACCAAACACGTGCCCATCAAATCTTGGCTGGTTATGTACAGTCAACCAAACAACCATAGAAAATATTACTTGCATCCATTTATATAGGCTTGGCTTGGCATGCATGAACTTCTGAATCAGGCTCTGCCTAGCCAAGGAACCAAACAGATGGCTAGTGAACATAGTGCCCACTGCTCAAGCTGGGATCCCTGGCGCTGGGTGTTTGACTAGAGCGGAGAGAGGACGTAGTGCTCGTGTTTAGTCCATGAATGAACGGTGTTAACTGAAAGAGAAATGTGCCCTTGGGCCATTTCTATAATGTTTTGGTGATTAAATGTCCAACACATAGTAAGTGAGTTGATTATGTGCCAAACAAGCAAGAAGTGCAAATCATGTAACAAGGTACGTTTCTAGACTTAGTACATTGTTTTGAGTATTAACATATATTGTCTAAGTGCTAGAAACAGAGAAAAGAAGAAAAGAAAAGAATTGCAAAAGACTTGGCTGGGTGCAGCCGAAGTCCAGCTCGGCCTGGCACACCGGAGTGTCCGATGGTGCACCAGACAATGTCCGGTGTGCCAGGCTGTCTCCGGTGAAAAGGCCGCTCTCGGGAAAAGTTTGGCGGCGTACGACTATAATTCACCGGACTGTCCGGTGGTGCATCGGACTGTCCGGTGAGCCAACGGTCGCCAGCGCAACGGTCGACCGCACAATCCGCGGGCGACGCGTGGCCCGCACCAACGGTCGGCAGGGGGCACCAGACTGTCAGGTGTGCACCGGACAGTGTCCGGTGCGCCATCGGGCCCGAAGCTGCAACGGTCGGGTGCGCCAGAAAAGGAAGGAGATCGCGCACCAGACAGCTACAACGACTGTCCGGTGGTGCACCACCCGACAAAAGGCAAGTTTGGCCTTCCTTGTTGGCCTCCAACAGCTCCTAGCTGCCTTGGGGCTATAAAAGGGACCCCTAGGCGCATGGAGGAGCAACCCAAGCTTACAAGAAACATTCTAAGACTCCAAGACTCCAACTTCATGCATTCGATTCTTTGAGATAGTGACTTGAGCTCCATTTGAGTTGTGAACTCCGTGCGTTGTGTTTTGAGCTCAAGTTGTGACTTGTGTGCGTGATTATGCTGTGGATTTGAGTCTTGTGTGTGTTGCTCATCCCAACCTTACTCCGTGCTTTCTTTGTGATCAATCTTTTTAAGGGCGAGAGGCTCCAACTTGTGGAGATTCCTCGCAAACGGGAAAAAGATATAAGGAAGAAAAGTCGTGGTATTCAAATTGATCATTGGATCACTTGAAAGGGTTTGAGTGCAACCCTCGTCCATTGGGACGCCACAACATGGAAGTAGGCAAGTGTTACTTGGCCGAACCACGGGATAAAATTGCGTGTCTCTTGTGTTGCTTTTTATGTGATTGTTTTGTTCACAAGAACTCACGTCAAAGCCACTTAATCATACTAACTCTCTCATAATTAAGTTTTGTGGCTATTTAGTCTTTGTTTTTACAGGATCACCTATTCACCCCCCCTCTAGGTGCTCTCAATTGGTATCGGAGCCGTTCTCTTCACTTAAGGGACTAACCACCCGAAGAGATGGATCCTAAGGAAAAGGGGATGGTGGTCAACGACAAGGAGGAGTCCCTCTTCAACGAGCCAAGAGACGACAAGCCCACTGACTCTGGCTCGAGTCACAAGAAGAAGGACGGGAAGAATAAGAGGCGCATCAATAAGATCATCTACTACGACAGTGATGCCTCGTCTTCTTCACCACACGACGATGACGATGACTTCTCGTCAAAGAAGAAACCGGTGAATCAAAACTATTCATTTGATTATTCTCGTATTCCATTTAATTCTAATGCTCATTTGCTATCAATTCCACTTGGGAAACCTCCACACTTTGATGGAGAAGACTACTCTTTTTGGAGTCACAAAATGCGTAGTCACTCATTTTCTCTCCATCCTAGTATTTGGGAGATTGTTGAAAACGGAATGCATTTTGATAGTACTGACAATCCTGTTTTCATAAATGAGCAAATTCATAAGAATGCACAAGCTACTACTGTTTTGCTAGCATCCTTGTGCAGGGAAGAATACAACAAGGTGAGTGGCTTGGACAACGCCAAGCAAATATGGGACACCCTCAAGATATCGCATGAGGGAAATGACGCCACCATGATCACCAAAATGGAGTTGGTGGAAGGCGAACTGGGGAGATTTGCGATGATCAGGGGAGAGGAGCCAACACAAACCTACAACAGGCTCAAGACCCTCATCAACAAGATTAGAAGCTATGGAAGCACAAGATAGACGGACCACGACGTCGTCCGACTTATGCTAAGGTCATTCACGGTAATTGACCCCCATCTTGTCAATCTCATTCGTGAAAACCCCAGGTACACCAAGATGACGCCCGAGGAGATACTCGGAAAATTCGTGAGCGGGCGCATGATGGTAAAGGAGGCACGATACGTGGATGACGCCTTGAACGGTCCACTACCCATCTTCGAGCCACAGCCGGTTGCTCTCAAAGCAACACACAGCAAGGAGGCGCTACCAAGCAAGGTAGCTCAAGTGGAGGCTGCCAGACTCAATGAAGATGAGATGACGCTTATCATCAAACGCTTCAAGATCGTGCTCAAAGGACACAAAGAATATCCCTCCAAGAATAAGGCAAAGGGAAAGCGCTCCTGCTTCAAATGCGGTAAGACTGGTCATTTTATAGCTCAATGCCCTGATAATGATAATGACCAGGAACAAGAAAAGTATGGGAAGAGGGAGAAGAAGAAGGTTTACAAGAAGGCGAAGGGCGAGGCACACCTTGGAAAATAATGGGATTCGGACTGCTCTTCATCCGACTCCGACGATGAAGGACTGGCAGCCTAATTTCAACAAGTCTTCTCTCTTCCCCAACGAACGCCACACTTGCCTCATGGCCAAGGAGAAGAAGGTAAGCAATCGAGATACCTCTAAGTATACTACTTCTAGCGATGATGATTCTAGTGATGATGAAGTAGATTACTCTAGCTTATTCAAAGGTTTAGATAGAGCTAAGGTAGAAAAGATCAATGAATTAATTGATGCTCTAAATGAAAAGGATAGATTGTTAGAAAAACAAGAGGATATTTTATATGAGGAGCATGATAAATTTGTTAGTGTGCAAAAATCTCTTGCTTTAGAGATTAAAAGGAATGAAATGCTATCTTCTAAGTTATCTGCTTGCCATGAAACTGTATCTAGTTTAAAGAGTTTAAGTGATGATTTAAATGCTAAGCTAGAGGAAGCTAATAAATCTAGTTCATGTGTAGAACATGTTAGTATTTGTAATAGATGTAAGGACTTTGATGTTGATGCATGTAATGAACATCTTATTGCTACTACAAAATTGAATGATGAGTGGCAAGTCTTAATGCTCAACTTAAGACTTGCAAAAATGATTTTGATAAGTTAAAATTTGCTAGGGATGCCTACACAATTGGTAGACACCCCTCTATTAAGGATGGACTTGGTTTTCGAAAGGAAACCAAGAACTTAACAAGCCAAAGGACTCCCATTCCCAACAAGGAGAAAGGGAAGGCCCCTATGGCTAGTAGTAATCAAAAGAATCATGCTTTCATTTATAATAGGAAAGTTGCTAGTCATTACAATTATAATAGAAGATATGATCATGATGCTTTTGATTCACATGCTATGTTTACCTCTAGCTCTACTTTTGTTCGTGGTAGAAGTAGGCCTAGGAGAAATCATGTTGCACATCATGTGCCTAGGAAAGTGTGTAATGAATCTACTACCATTTACCATGCTTGCAATACTTCATTTGTGCTTTTATGTAAGAATGAAAAAGTAGTTGCTAGAAAGTTGGGATCCAAATGCAAGGGAGACAAGACTTGCATTTGGGTTCCAAAGGCTATTGTAACTAACGTTGTAGGACCCAACAAGAGTTGGGTACCTAAAATCCAAGCGTAACTTGTCTTGCAGGTTTATGCATCCGGGGGCTCAAGCTGGATTATTGACAGCAGATGCACAAACCACATGACGGGGGGAAGAAGATGTTCACCTCCTACGTCAAGAACAACGATTCCCAGGATTCGATCATCTTTGGAGATGAGAACCAAGGCAAGGTTAAAGGATTGGGGAAGATAGACATTACATTCGAGCATTCTATCTCAAATCTGTTCTTAGTTGAATCGCTCGGGTAAAACTTATTGTCTGTGAGTCAATTATATAACATGGGTTATAATTGTCTATTTACCAATATAGATGTTTCTGTCTTTAGAAGGAGTGATGCTTCATTAGCGTTTAAGGGTGTATTAGACGACAAACTCTACTTAGTTGATTTTTTGAAAGAGGAGGCCGATCTAGATGCATGCTTAATAGCTAAGACTAGTATGGGCTGGCTGTGGCATCGCCGTCTAGCACATGTTGGGATGAAAAACTTCACAAACTTCTAAAGAGAGAACATGTGTTAGGACTAACAAATGTATGTTTCGAGAAAGATAGACCTTGTGCAGCTTGTTAGGCAGGGAAACAGGTGGGAAGCACTCATCACAGCAAGAATGTGATGACAACATCAAGACCATTAGAGCTTCTACACATGGACCTCTTCGGAACCGTTGCCTACCTTAGCATCGGGGGTAGTAAGTATGGTCTTGTAATTGTTGATGATTTTCCCACTTCATTTGGGTATTCTTCTTGCAGGATAAGTCAGAAACCCAAGGGACCCTAAAGCGCTTTCTAAGGAGGGCTCAAAACAAATTTGAGCTCAAGGTAAAAAAGATAAGAAGCGACAACGGGTCCGAGTTCAAGAATCTGCAAGTGGAGGAGTATCTTGAGGAGGAAGGTGTCAAGCACGAGTTCTCCGCTCCCTACACACCACATCAAAACGGTGTGGTAGAGAGGAAGAACATGACACTTATCGACATGGCGAGGACGATGCTTGGAGAATTCAAGACGCCCGAGCGGTTTTGGTCGGAAGCTGTGAACACAACTTGCCATGCCATAAACTGGCTCTATCTACATTGCCTTCTCAAGAAGATCTCCTACGAACTCCTTACCGGTAACAAACCCAATGTCTCTTACTTTCGTGTATTTGGGAGCAAATGCTACATTTTGGTGAAGAAAGGTAGACATTCCAAATTTGCTCCCAAAGCTGTAGAAGGGTTTTTACTAGGGTATGACTCAAATACAAAGGCGTATAGGATCTTCAACAAATCATCGGGTTTGGTTGAAGTCTCTAGCGACGTTGTATTTGATGAGACTAATGGCTCTCCAAGAGAGCAAGTTGATCTTGATGACATAGATGAAGATGATGTTCCGACGGCCGCAATGCGCACGATGGTGATAGGTGATGTGCGACCACAAGAACAACAAGAGCAAGATCAGCCATCCTCCTCTACAATGGTGTATCCCCCAACTCAAGATGATGGACAGGTCCATCAAGAAGAGGCGCGTGATCAAGGGGGAGCACAAGAAGAACAAGTTGTGGAGGAAGAAGCACCACTGGCCCCTCCAACTCAAGTCCAAGCGACGATCCAAAGAAATCACCCCGTCGATCAGATTCTAGGTGATATCAGCAAGGGAGTAACGACTCGGTCACGTTTAGCAAATTTTTGTGAGCATTACTCGTTTGTCTCTTCTATTGAGCCTTTCAGGGTAGAAGAGGCCTTGCAGGATCCGGATTGGGTGTTGGCCATGCAGTAAGAGCTCAACAACTTCAAGAGGAATGAAGTTTGGAGCCTGGTGCCACGTCCAAAGAAAAATGTTGTGCGAACCAAGTGGGTGTTCCGCAACAAACAAGACGGGCATGGGGTGGTGACAAGAAACAAGGCTCGACTTGTGGCAAAAGGTTATGCCCAAGTCGCAGGTTTGGATTTCGAGGAGACTTTTGCTCCTGTGGCTAGGCTAGAGTCTATTAGAATATTATTAGCCTATGCCGCTCACCACTCTTTCAGGTTGTTTCAAATGGATGTGAAGAGCGCTTTCCTCAACGGACCAAAAAAGGAGGAGGTGTACGTGGAACAACCCCCTGGCTTTGAGGATGACAGCAGGGTGATGACTCAAAAGTTTGAGATGTCGATGATGGGCGAGTTGAACTACTTCCTTGGGTTCCAAGTTGAAGCGCCCCGATCCTTTGGGACTCAAATGTGATACAATTACTAGTCCTAGGAGGCTAGTAACCACATTCCTTACTTCAAATAGTACAGAGTTCGAATAAATGTTATTACAATACCAGAGTACAAGCTCGAGAGAGCCAGAAATACAAAGCGCAGTAGAAGATAAACTAGCCCAAGCCACAGGCAGAACTGGGTGAAGACACAACCCCCTCAATCAAGCATAGCAGAAAAGAAGTCTTCGGCTGCTGAAAACAATAAATAAATCTAGGTGAATACACTAGGTATTCCGCAAGCCCACCCCGCTCCCGTAAAGAGAAAGGGACCTATATCATACATATATTATATGGTGGAGTTGAAGTCACTCTTCTTTTTCTCAGAGAAAGACAGTAGTTTTAGGGTTTTCCTGAAGAAATAGAAATAACACGTTGCTTAACCACCACTGAGCTTCCCGCTCCCGTGGCACCATTTTCTCTTCCAAAGACACACTCACACATTTCCCTGTTCACGAAGGTTGTAAAAACACTAATTGTCATACCATGCCAGACTCGTCCATTCTAGTGGACACAGACTATTCGAATAGGTTTGAACTCTGCGCAAAGGGGTACACTTTACCCACTAGTCCGGCTCTGCGATCTCATGGCCAATGAGATCCGAATCCGAATCTCTTTCCTTCCTCGCACGTCCTAACCTTAACGGTTATACCGGAAGGAGTCAGGCCATCGCCATGTCCAAACCGGAGAAAACATTCCCCCTCCTTATCCTCCCGGTGCTCCCCAGCCTTCATAACCCTGGGGTTGGACCGTACGAGTTCAGATCGAGTGACTGCCCACACAGCCTCGAGTGGTTGTACTTTTCATGAGTACAGGTAGTGAAGGATGACAAACTGGTCCTTATATGAGGGGACAATCCTTCTGCTCACACCTAAACCAGCTGAGCCATCACCTTAGGCTCTCCCCTAAACCAGGGAGTCCCTGATCATCCCACTCACCAGGTGATGAGGGTGAATACCCTTCATCGCACACTTTTTGAAAACATCGTTTGGTCAAAACCACTGCCCCTTTTTCCCATCCCATATCTTGTGATCAAAAGATGTTTGTTAATGCGGGCTATCTCTCTGCTCACCATGCAATTAATTCCATCCCTTAATCCCGGCTTAGGTAGTGGTAGAGAGAATAGGTAAATTATGCATCAAGGGAAGGATGGACTTGCCTTCGTCGAAGCTTTCATGGCACAAAAGATTTATCTCGGAGGGGTCGGGTTCCTGCCCTTCTTCTGGAGCTATAGATTTCGGAGGATCGGATCCCTCTTCCGCTAACAAACACAGATAAGGAACAATACATCAATCATGGTGACTTGGTGGGGTGTGCCAATTATTATACCTTATTATTTTTGTGCCCTATAATTTATTTAAACTATTTTTGGTGCATAAAATATCAGCATATAAATATATATATGAAAATAGGAAAAGGAAATGGGAAAAGGAAAAAGAAAAAGGGTTTCTCAGCTAGCTGGGCCGGGGGGAGTTTTTGGCCTAGCCGAGCGCGAGCGCGCGCGCGCCCGCGTGGGCAGGCGGCCCACTCGGCCCGCCAGTGGGGGAGATGGCATGGGGATGGCGCGGGTCGGTGCCGTGGCGCGGGCCCACATGCCAGAGGGGGGGCTGACGGCGTGGAATGATGACAGTGGGGGGGGGGGGGGGGGGGGAGGGAGCCGGCTGGGGTTCGACCGCCGGAGAAATCCCACAGCGGTTCTCTGCTGGGAGCCCAGTTTTGCGACGAGGGAGTGGTGGCGAGGCACGGGCGCGGGTAGGGGCTCTCAAGGGTAGGTTCAATTCGGCCGGAGGGTGCATGGGGTGGCCGGTCCACGGCACGGTGGCGGGTGCTCGCGGCGGCAAGGTCGTCGGCGTGGCAGTCGAGCACAATAGGAGGTGGAAAAGGGTGTGGCATGACGTGTAGGAGTGGTGAACCTTGCGAGCCTACCCAATTGAGTGTTAGACTACCATAGGGTGGAAGGGGAGCTTACCGGAGCGGAGGGAGGGCGCGGCGGCGCTGGCTCAATCGAGCTTGGGGAAGGGGAGTGGGAGGTAGCCGAGGCTGGTGTGGGGAAGGCAGAGCTTGGGCGATCCTTTTTATAGGCGCCCGGGTAGGGGGAAGGGAGGAGGGGTGGCGAGCGCCGATGAGCTCGCCATGACGGTGGTGATGGCGCAAACTGGCGACGGGACGGCTCGGGCAGGCGGGGCGGGGGGGGGGGGGGGTGAAGGGACGGCTCGGGCACAGTGAGCGGGGGCGCATGGTGCCAACCGAGCTGGTGAGCGTGTTAATGGCGACGGGATGGGGCGGACAGTGGCCGGCGGTGAACGCGCCGGTGGCTTGGTCACGGGCGAGGGGAGGGAGAAGCTGACATGCGGGGCCGGGCTGCCAGCGGGAGCGGTGCGCGGGAGGGGAGCGCGGCTGACAGGTGGGGCCGGGGTGTCAGGCGCGGGCGTGCGATGCTGGGCTGCTTGGGCCGCGGGAGGGAGAGGGGGGAGGGCGGGCGCGCGAGAGGGGGGTGGCTTGGGCCGGAAGCGGCCCAGCCGAGGGGGGTTTCTTTCTCCTTTTTCTTTTCTTTTTCTATTTCTTAATCCTATTTTCTATTTCTAATTCTTTTATCTCCTTTTCTCTTGAACAAATAATTAGCTAAATAATCTTAGGTGCTAAAAATAATCTATGTGAGGTGCTTCTAACAATCAAAGTGTATGCATATGATGAGATGACCTATGGGATGGAGTTTAGGGAGAGATAAAAAAGGGTTAGGAGATTAGGATTCCAAACCTTGGGTTGAAATTTTGGGATGTTACACAAGTGAAGCAACTCAAAGACGGCACCTTCATCTCCCAAACAAAGTACACGCAAGACCTTCTTAAGAGGTTTGGGATGAAGGAAGCCAAGCCCGCGAAGACTCCAATGGGAACCGACGGGCATGTTGACCTCAACAAAGGAAGTAAGTCCGTTGATCAAAAGGCATACCGGTCTATAATAGGGTCATTACTTTATTTATGTGCTAGTAGACCGGATATTATGCTTAGCGTATGCATGTGTGCTAGATATCAATCCGACCCCAGGGAATGTCACCTTGTGGCCGTTAAGCGAATTCTTAGATATTTAGTTTCTACGCCTTGCTTCGGGATCTGGTATCCAAAGGGGTCTACCTTTGACTTGATTGGATACTCAGACTCCGTTTATGCTGGATGCAAGGTTGATAGGAAGAGTACATCAGGGACGTGCCAATTCCTAGGAAGGTCCCTAGTGTCTTGGAGTTCAAAGAAACAAACCTCCGTTGCCCTATCCACCGCTGAGGCTGAGTATGTTGCCGCAGGACAGTGTTGCGTGCAACTACTTTGGATGAGGCAAACCCTGCGGGACTTTGGCTACAATCTGAGCAAAGTCCCACTCCTATGTGACAATGAGAGTGCAATCCGCATGGCGGATAATCCTGTTGAACACAACCGCACTAAGCACATAGTCATCCAGCATCACTTTCTGAGAGACCACCAGCAAAAGGGAGATGTCGAGGTGTTCCATATTAGCACCGAGAACCAGCTAGCCGATATCTTTACCAAGCCGTTAGATGAGAAAACCTTTTGCAGGTTGCGTAGTGAGCTCAATGTCTTAGATTCGCGTAACTTGGATTGATCTATAACATACATGTGTTCTATGCCTTTGATCATGTTACTTTATGTATTTAAGTCCATTATTGTTTAGTTATGGTGCTCAAGTTGTGCAAGGGATCCCCGGACCTCACAAGTCCATGTGTGAATGATGCACATATTTAGGGGGAGATGTGCTACAACTTGACCCTTTGAGACTAATCTGTTTGTTTGAGTATACTTGATGTAGTCTCAAAGGTGCATTGAAAGGGAAAGGTGAACTTGGACGATGCAAAGACTTCCACTGCACTCCGGTATTAGTGTACTCACTCCCAAGTTCATACTTATGCTCTTATTGCCTTTTGCTCTTAATTGACATTTTTGGTGAGACAATGGGGTTAAAGGGCCAATAATGATCCCGTTTTGGTGCTTAATGCCAAAGGGGGAGAAATTAAGGCCAAAGCAAATGGATCAGCTACCACTTGTGAATTTTGAAAACAATAGAGTTAGAACTTTTGATTTGTCCAAAATACTCTTATTGCAAAATTTGGTCTCTTGTGGGGGAGAATTCATGATTATGGGGAAAAGGGGGAGTTTTTGGCTCTTGATCAATTTCACTCTTGGAATATCTCTCTTTATGCCCAAACAAGTGAGTTTGAATTAGAGATAGGAAAATGAATTTGATTGCAAAAACAAACCAAGTGGTGGCAAAGAATGATCCAAATATGCCAAATTATAGTAAAAAACAATTTGGTCCTTATTTGCATTGATGTTACACTTATTTTTGTTGTGTTGGCATAAATCACCAAAAAGGGGGAGATTGAAAGAGAAATGTGCCCTTGGGCCATTTCTATAATGTTTTGGTGATTAAGTGTCCAACACATAGTAAGTGAGTTGATTATGTGCCAAACAAGCAAGAAGTGCAAATCATGTAACAAGGTACGTTTCTAGACTTAGTACATTGTTTTGAGTACTAACATATATTGTCTAAGTGCTAGAAACAGAGAAAAGAAGAAAAGAAAAGAATTGCAAAAGACTTGGCTGGGTGCAGCCGAAGTCCAGCTCGGCCTGGCCCACCGGACAGTGTCCGGTGCGCCAGGCTGTCTCCGGTGAAAAGGCCGCTCTCGGGAAAAGTTTGGTGGCGTACGACTATTCACCGGACTGTCCGGTAGTGCACTGGACTGTCCGGTGAGCCAACGGTCGCCAGCGCAACGGTCGGTCGCGCAATCCGCGGGCGACGCGTGGCCCGCACCAATGGTCGGCAAGGGGCACCGGACTGTCCGGTGTGCACCGGACAGTGTCCGGTGCGCCAACGGGCCCGAAGCTGCAACGGTCGGGTGCGCCAGAAAAGGAAGGAGATTGCGCACCGGACAGCTACAGTGACTGTCCGACAGAAGGCAAGTTTGGCCTTCCTTGTTTGCCTCCAACGGCTCCTAGCTGCCTTGGGGCTATAAAAGGGACCCCTAGTCGCATGGAGGAGCAACCCAAGCTTACAAGAAACATTCTAAGACTCCAAGACTCCAACTTCACGCATTCGATTCTTTGAGATAGTGACTTGAGCTCCATTTGAGTTGTGAACTCCGTGCGTTGTGTTTTGAGCTCAAGTTGTGACTTGTGTGCGTGATTGTGCTGTGGATTTGAGTCTTGTGTGTGTTGCTCATCCCAACCTTACTCCGTGCTTTCTTTGTGATCAATCTTGTAAGGGCGAGAGGCTCCAACTTGTGGAGATTCCTCGCAAACGGGAAAAGGATATAAGGAAGAAAAGTCGTGGTATTCAAGTTGATCATTGGATCACTTGAAAGGGGTTGAGTGCAACCCTCGTCCATTGGGACGCCACAACGTGGAAGTAGACAAGTGTTACTTAGCCGAACCACGGGATAAAATCGCGTGTCTCTTGTGTTGCTTTCTCTGTGATTGTTTTATTCACAAGAACTCGCGTCAAAGCCACTTAATCATACTAACTCTCTCATAATTAAGTTTTGTGGCTATTTAGTCTTTATTTTTATAGATCACCTATTCACCCCCTCTAGGTGCTCTCATTAACTATTGTTAGCAATTAGATGAATGGATGGTGTTACTAGAATCCAATTACTAGAATTTTAGCAATTAGTTTATGAACCACAGTCTGCATGCATCTAGTGAATTTGTAGGAATTGAGTCTGCATACACGGTTCTCTAACCATAATATATATATATGCGCATAGTACATATACACAGTAAATCAATCATCCTTTAATTGAAAAGTATGAAGCATTAATTAAGATATAAGGCCTTAGACCCTGTTTGTTTCGGATTATAATCTCTCCAGATTATATAATTTAGTGTAAATAATCCAGCAGGTAAACAAACACCTAGATTATGAGTTCAGATTATATAATCTAAAGCTCATATTATGATAATATCATAATCTCCTCAAGAGTAGCTTATTTGAGATTATTTTTTGGCAAAAGACCCACTACCTATGGTTATGTAAATAGAAATTATAATATATGTCATTCTTCTTTTCTCACCTCAAATAAACAAACAAGGATACTATTGTCTTTATGAAAAATCTACATTTATATAATCTAGACTACCAAACAGCTACATATAGATTATAATTTATCTAGATTATAATCTAGATCATATAATTTAGATTATAATCCAGATTATATAATCTATAAGCTGAAACAAATAGGACCTTAGATACACTCCTTGATACTGAACTATGTCTTAGGTGTGTTTTATATTTGGAGAACCGATGGAGTGGTGGTATTTCTATATTCTAAACACGGAAGGAAACATGCTCAGCTAGGGTGTCCACGTCGTCGCTTTTGTTAACAACCGTTGGATCATCAACCAACGGTAGCCGGTCCAACCTTTTCACTTTTCACTGCAACGTCGTGATGCTTCCAGGTTTTTCTTCCTCCCACTGCACGGTTCGGCAGCCGTCTCTCTCTCCTACTGAAATCCTTATCTCTCGCCGCCTAGCTTCACCCGCACATGCCCACCGTCGTTCGTGTCGCCCACCTGCAGCCCCGCCTCTCTCTTCCTTCCTCCTTGCACCACGCTACTTGATGTGTCCCTGCACGGTCGAGTCATGGCACCATCGCCGTCGGGAGCAGCGACTGTGGTTCCTCAGTGTCCCTGCTCCCCTGCGCTTTGTCCTAGGGTTGCGTGGTGGGGAGGAGAAAAGGTACCAGCGGAAGATGGCGCTGCCGCAACGACAAAGATGGGAGCGGTTAGCCATGGAGTGGGATGTGCAGAGGCGGAGGTGAGATAACTAGAGCATAAGAAATTGAACGGCTTCTTCTCCATCCCATTTCCCTTCGTTTGCCTACTCCCTTCACCGCATACGGATAGGCCCTCAAGGTGATTTGCTTCTTCTCCCCATACCAAATCCTAAGTCCTGAAGCATCTACAGGGGAATGATAATACGATCAGCTAAGCAAGGTCATAGGTTAGGTCTAGCTTCGACGGATTAGACGAGGAAGCCGCAGCAGACCTTGGCATGAACATGATGTCTGATCTGAAACTCGCGCTTAGGAATGAAAAACTAAAGCAAGCTGCCAGTTGAATGTAACCCGCAGAACTACAAAACGCGGCAACATTTGTGGATAGACTTCAGATCGAGACTTCAAAGGTTTTTTTTGTTTCATAGATCTGGGACAAACATCATAATATTTGATTGGCTACTCAGTTACTAAAAAAATATGCATGCTAACTTGACTGTTGAGACAGGAACTTCTGTTTTTGGTAATAAAGGCATTCATCACGTCGTTCTTTGTGCAGAATTTAATCTTCACCATTCATATGGGCTGTAGGACTAGGTCTGTAGCAAAAAAAATGTATGAAATTAGATACTATATATGCCATGATCTTTCACAGATTGTAGAACCATGAAGGGATACAATATATATAGCTAAAATTTCAGAAAATGCTACATCTATTCTAGGTACATCAACCTTTTGATTAGTATAGGTCCTTGCACGCTAATGTGGCGATGGTTGTGGTGGTTGTGACTGCAAGCTGAAGGACTCCATGTCGCACATACACATGCGGGACACGGGACTTTGCTAGGAGTGGGAGTGATTTTCATGGCCAGCGACAGTCAGCAGAGGTAATGTTTCTGTAACAATTTTTTATAAGACAATTTTTTATAGCATTATAAATCAGCGTTAGCATTGCAGTAATATTATGTGCTTATAACTTGTCATTAGCCATAAAGCTTATGTTTTTGCTGTTCAGTCTATGCTAGCCTTTTGGAAGGGCAACAAGTTTAATGGTTGCATTTCATTCATTCTTTATCAAATATATAATGCATGATGTGGATCGTGACATAATGTGGCTCCAACGGGATTTGTACATCTACACATGCAATCTTTTTTTATACATGACATATATTTTTAAATTAGGGCCAGTAATACCAGGGTTCAAGGTTCTTATGGATGGAGAGAAGATACCAAAATATAAACAGGAGGTTGAAGCCACTATCTGATGAAATGATCAAGTGTTGCGCATATAAATCATGTTTTGATTTTTTTTCCATTGTGTTTGGTTTTGGATATTGTTTTTTTGCTGTTATTCTTTATTGTCAGACTATAGGTCAAGGCCACTTCCTCATGAAATGATCAAGTGTTTCACATATAAACCCTATTCTAAAATTCTTCTCTATTGTGTTTGGTGTTTGATATAGTTTTTTTTGTTTGCTCCTTTTTTTATTCCTAACTTGCCATCAACTATATGTAAGTGATTTTACTTCTGCCCATGTACGCTAGAGAACATACACACTGTCTCTTGTACATATATGACTTAATGAGACAAAGACTACCGAGGGAGTCAACATTTGAAAATGATCTTCTAGAGGTACAAAAATTATTGTTTTGTTTTGGTTTCCATCTTATGCACTGAGGTCATAAGAGAATATATAGCTTGATATTGTCACCTCTTTGAATGAAACCTTAAATCTAGAATCGTGTTTTTTAAATAATAAAACTTTTCCTAAACGTTGAGGTTTTTAGTGCATGAAAGTGTAAATGTTGGTCTTATGTTACTCTATTCAAGAAGTGCATTATCTTTTTTGTTGCTTGTGGTTCCTGAATTGAATCAGTTGTTATTTGGACAGTTATATGTATCAAATTGCATGTCCTGATATATGTATTTTAATGAGAATTTTGGTTAATGCAGCTCCATAAGCGCACCAATGAAATTAGAATTGAGAATGAGTTGCTTAGGTCATAAGAGAATATATAGCTTGATATTTTCACCTCTTTAAATGAAACCTTAAATCTAGCACCGTGTTCCTTAAATAATAAAACTTTTCCTAAGCGTTGAGGTTTTTAGTGCATGACAGTGTAAATGTTGGTCTTATGTTACTCTATTCAAGAACTATATTATCTTTTTGTTGCTTGTGGTTCCTGAATTAAATCAGTTGTTATTTGGACAGTTATATTCTATGTGCTATCAGATACATTTCTATTATTTCTCTAGATTAGAACCTGATCACATAATTTCCTTCTAAAACTCTGTTCTCAAATGCTCTGAATCTGGTAAAAGTCCTTTGTTTGTGCTGCCTTGTGATTTGTTACTTTGAAAATATCTATGTTAATATACACTGTTTTGCCTTTGTTTGTGCTGGCACCTTCATATCTTGCTCTCAGCAGAAAAAAACATAGAGAAAAGCACAAACGCTTAATTATGTTTAATATGCAGTATCCTTCCAACATTGATGAGCTTGACATCATTGACAGTTTCTGCAACAATTTGTTTAACTGTCAACATATATGCAAAATAGTTAAATGGTATTCTTCACTGAAGAGTTATTATGCTTCTTTCCTACATAAATTTTCTCTCATACTATATTTATAAAAACGAAAATATGCTCTGGAGTGATAACAACAACTTTAGGTTTACTATTTTTATTGTTTTGCCCAAATAATCATTTTGTTTTATTTTCTTCACACAAATTCCTAAATTTCCGAATAGCCACCATACACTGACTAACCAACATACACTATTAAATACTGCAAGAACAATACTAAAAAATGAGACTCATATCTTATTACATACTCCCTTCATCCCAAAATATAATTCATTTTAGACTAATGATGCATTCATCAAGTAATACATGAATGTATTTTGCATATATGTCTATATTCATTATCATTAAATGAATGTTGACGGAAAAAATGAGCTAGAAAGAACTATGTTTTGGGACGGAAGGAGTATTTCTTATATTGCATATTTATATATAAAAGGACATATCAACAACCAACATCATGTGATTTTAGTGACCTTTTAAATACATGTATGTACCGCTCACCCATTGCTATTTAACGCTTGCAGGAAACTCCCACTGATAAAGATAAAGAGAAAGCTTCCTCTTCAATCTCCTCCAAAGAGGTAAGCTTCTACATAGGTTCCTCATATCCATCAAGCATGTTAACTGCACGTGCATATATTTTTACACACTGCATAATTGTACTTCACTACATAATGATTGACAAGATTATTAAAATCCTACCTTTCATTTAATAGGTTCAAACAAGGATCATTCATAATCAAAGATTCCACAGACCAAAAGACGAGGAATGATATATGCAACCACACGAAACTAACTGAGATTCAACCATTGTATGCATTGCACCACCTTTTGTTATCGATCCTACCCTTTTGTAACTAAATATAATGCTCGCAAGTATAAACAACCCTTCCTATGTGGTACTAAACACCAAGATCAGTTTATGTGATGTAGGACCAGTTTTCCTATGTGGTATTAAACACCAGGATTAGTTTATGTGATGTAGGATCAATTTTCCTATGTGGTACTAAACACCAGTATCAGATTATGTGATGTAGGATCAGTTTCCGTGGCGCAGCTCATATCTATTTGGGCTGATGGCTTATTAAGAAGACATGATAACTATGTACGTTATCAGTTTGTAACTAAGCACAACGCAAACCTCCAGATCGTACTAACTACTTATTAAAGACATTTCATACTTACTGTTCCTTTTTAATTTTGGTAAAGGTCATATAACCTGGCGCGCGCTAGGCGCGCGTCAACTACTAGTCCCCTAAATCAACGGTCGAAGTTCAATTCAATGCGAGGAAACCTTTGTGCTCATTGGGCAACTTGCCTTCGATTCCGCAAACAACTCACCCCATCGGTGCTTGATTTCACGTGCTCCAGATGGTCCTCGAGGCCAGAGATAGAGATCGTAGCCTCTTGGGTGAATCATCCGCGACCCTAAGTCCAAGACCGCCGTCCTTGCCGCTAAAATCTCGCCACCCTTTCGCACCTCGCCACCGATGGTTGTTTTCGCGCGCGACTAAAACACTGGATGTTCAAATGGCTGCCGGATGCCTCTCGTTTTTCAATGCTCACGCAACTACTCAAACATGCAAACATGTTGTTTATCTCGCGGTTTTGCACGCCACCGTTGAGGTCAGTCTTATTTGAAGTTTTTGGCTACACCACATGTTTTGGAGTAGAGACGGCAATAGAGACCTAATTCTCGATTCCCGCGGAGAATTCCCCTTAGGCCCCGTTTGTTTCGTTGGAATTCAATTCCATTTTAATAATTATAATTTAGACAAAACTAATTAAGTTCATATATTTATATATGTAATATATTTGTATATTATCCTAAATCATACGAGAGAGATAATTTTATACTACATTTATGTTATAGCGAAGCAAATATAAGATTGTGCTATAAGTTGTACATCGGAAAAATAACATGTAAATATATAGAATCAATTTTCATCTCTCACCCCATGAATTTGAGATAGGCTTATATGATAACTTTGGAAAGTGGTGGAATGTCACATTCTAAAAAAATAGCATATTCTATTAGTAAGATTCCAATTCCTCAAAATGAAAGGAAACAAACGGGACCTTAGGGGACGGGTATGCGAGCAATTTAGTCTCCACAGGAATCGAGACGGGAAAATTTAGTCCCTATCAAATTCGCGAGGACGGGGATAAGCAACAATGTCTGTCTCCGTTCCCTGTTGACTTGTTAAAATCACACTAAAAATTTCAATATATAGTTTATTATAAAATGACAAATTAAACTTTAATATAGATCTCTCTTATAATTTTAGTTTTTGCTTGTTCAATTTAATATTGATTTTTATATAATTAATTTAAATTTGCCTTTAAACAGTGCACTTATTAGTGAAGACGGATTCCCCTAAATTCTTTGACGGGAACAGATACGGGAGAAAAGGCTCCTCATAAGTGTTTGTCGAGACAGGAACGAGGATGGAGAGCCATTCCTCGATGAAAAATTCTCGGTTGCCATTCCTATTGTGGACAGATTCGCTAGGTCCATGTCCACCCCGACTTTCATTAAGGCCTTGTTCGTTTACGTCGGATTGCACCCGAAATTGTTACAGCTAATCAAAGTTTATATAAATTAGAGAAGGAATCCGGTTAAGAATCGTTCCGGCCCACCAATCCGGCACAAACGAACAAGACCTAAAGTGCAAAAAAAAAAGTGAGGCGCCACAAACTACATCCCAATGAATGTAACAAGAAGACATCACATGTCACAGAGCAAACTGAAATTTTTATTTCATTGCATGGTACCTTCACCATTGCATTAGTAATGCAACACATTACAACCAAGTTACTTGGAGCCGCACGGTGACAAGAACGATAAAATGCTACCTTTATTCTTCTCTTGCGCCTCGAGAATTGTGCGATGTAGCATCGCGTTGTCTTTGCTGAGAGCATTGATCTCAGTCATCTTTTCCTCCAACGCCGCCTTCAGTTTCCCTTTCTCACCGTCCTTGCCAGCAATGTGATTCTCGAGTTCCTCGATTTTTAACTTGAGCTTGTTACCTTCGACCTTCTCGGACACTAGTGCTTTCTGGACAGAGTTCTTCTCGTCGTTCAGGCGCGACTGCTTGGCATCAAGTTCGTCGCAGGACGCTTGCAGCTGTGACACAGAGAGCCGGATCCTCGCCAGCTCATCCTTCAGCCTGTCAGCCTCTGCATCTTTGTTGCGCGCTGCTTTCTCGGCCGCTTCCTTGCTGGCGTGGATTTCCTCTATCTTCCTCCTGAGGTTCTCTATTTCTGCCATGAACTTGGCCTTCTCAGCGTCACATGACCTCACAACTGTCTCCCTCGCCTCTGCCGATGCAGCCAAGTCCATCTTGAGGCGCTTAACCTCTAATTCAGCCATGGCATGCCTCTGCTCCGCTATTAAAATCTCCAAACGGAGCTTATCCTTTTCGCCCTCCACCAGATCCTTCTTGGTTTGGATTTCCTCCACCTTCCTCTTAAGATCCTCCAGTTCCTTCGTGGTCTTTGCTTTCTCGGCACCAAATGCTTTTGTAGCCGCCTCCTTTGCCTCCACCAATGCTCCCAGTTCCATCTTAAGGCTCTCAGCCTCTGCTTCGGACATGCTTTGTTTGTGCTGTGCGGTCAAAACCTCCAGCTGAAGCTTGTCGTTTTCAGCCTCCAGCAAACCCTTGTTGGTCTGCAATTCCTCTAGCTTCTTCTCAAGGTCATCCAGTTCCTTCAGGATCTCTGCCTTCTCAGCATCGAACTCCCTCGTAAGGATCTGCTTGGCCTCCTCTACTGCCCCCAATTCCATCCTGACGCTCTTAATCTCTCCTTCAAATAGGCTACGCTCTTGCTCTGCACTCGAAATCTTTGACCGAAGCTCCTGGTTCTGACTCTCTACCAAATCCCTGTTGGCCTTGATCTCCTCGATTGTCCTCTTAAGGTTGTCCATTTCCTCCATGATTTCTGCCTTCTCAGCTTCAGATGCCCTTGCAGCTGCCTCCTTCGCCTCCACCACTGAACACACTACTTGTTTAATGCACTTAACCTCTGCTTCAGACTGTCTATATTTCTCCTGTGCTGTGAGAATCTCAGACTGAAGCTTACTGTTTTCTCCCTCCACTAAATCCTTATTAGCTTCGATTTCCTTCAGCTTCCTCTGTAGTTCCTCTAATTCATTGGTGATTTCTGCTTTTTGTACGTCGAAAGCCTTGGCAGCCGCCTCCTTCGCCTCCAACAACCCACTCAGTTCCTTCTTGAGCCTCTCAATCTCTGCTTCAGACATGTTTTGCTTTTCAGCTGCGATCAAAGCCTCGGACCGAAGCTTGTCATTCTCGCTCTCTGTCAAATCCTTGATGGCCAGCATTTCCTCCAGCCTCATCTTGAGATCCTCCGATTCTAGCGTGATTTTCTCTCTCTCGTCGTTGAATTCCTTGGCAGCTGCCTCCTTTGCCTCCGCCAGCGCGCCTAATTCCTTCGTCAGCCTCTCAACCTCCGCTGCAGACTTGCTACACTTTTCCTCCGCAACCAAAACCTCCGACTGAAGCTTATCATTTTCAGCCTTCAAGCTTCTCCCCACCTCTTCCTTGTGGCTTGAGATCGCCTTTGCCTCCTCCAGTTGCTTCTCCAGCTTGGCCTTCTCGCCCATCAGCTGGGTAATTTTGTGCTCCAGTTCCCACACCCTGTCCCCAAGTGTGGAGACCTGGTGCGATAGGGTCCTCACCCTGTCATCTGTGAAGAGATCTGCAACACACGTACGGTACATTTTAGAGAAGAGAGCTGGTACTACACACACCACCGCGCAGATAAAGAAAAGGAAAGATGATGACTTGGCGCACACCCGCAAACCAAGGCGATGTCGGCGAAGACATGTCTGTCGGTTGCCGCTGTTGTCACACACTCTTCTGAGAAATGGAAGACGCTTTGCTGTGCACCAGTCCCGGAGCAGAGGAATATATATACACCTGCAGACCTGCTGAAGCCTGAAGCTGCCTCAGCTGAGGTCTGAGGATAAAGTGTCCATGACTCCATGAGCCAGAGGGAAGAAACGTGGGGAGAGACAAGGGATGGAGTGTGGATGCAGGGAGAGATGGAGTGTCGGTGGGGAAGAGGGATGGGTACATATAGGTTTTGTTTGATATAAGAACATTGAAAAAGGTGAAGAATCTCTGTGGCAAGAATGAATCAGTACAATGCAGAAGGATGAAGAAAGAAACGAACGATATCTCATGGATCGCAATTCGCAAGGCAACTTTTATGTACTTTTTGCAACAGTGCTTGGACAACAGTTTCGCAAGTGTATTTTATACTTTTATGTACTTTTTGCAACAGTTTCTAAAGTATGCATGGGGTCAGTTTTCTAATTTCTTTAGAAACTGCAGGATTTCAGGCAGTTAAACTCGACATTCAGTAAAGGCACTTAAACAACTAGCACATAACAGACTTGAGGTAACAGAACAGTAGGAGTCCGAAACAGAGCCCAACTCATTGAGGAAAAAACTGTTTTGCTAACATCTCTAAAACCTCAAACAATGGACAGTGTGTCTGCAAGTATTTAGACATCGTATGAAAAAAAATAAGTCATCTAAAAGTTGCCATTACTACCACAAGCCCCAAGTATCCTACAACTATGGGCAGTGTGTCATTCCAGTTTCTGAAGACACCTAACAGGATGCTCTACTATTCTTGACGGATGTCTCCAAAATGTAGTTGACATTTCAGGTTTGCAAAATATATTGGACACAAGTCTGACCATCATATGCATGAAACATGAAACTATAGAAATAGGGGATGTCCACTTTGCAACCTGAAAATAAAATAGAAGTAACCACTAAAGAATTCTAAAATTCTGTAAAATAATGTAAAATCTAGTTACAAAAATCAGAGGAACAACACATCTAACAACAGAAACAATATACCACTAAGAAAATCTCAAGCAGTCTACAAAAAACTAACTGAAATGACCTGAAACAAACTAAAAAAACAACAATTGCATATCCATCGTTTCCTATGATACTCTGGAATAAACTGCATCTAACTGAAAAATATTAGTCTGACATAGATTTCAACTCTGAAACAGATTATGAACAAAGACAACTGACCATACACTCCCATGATATGCAAAAGATACAAGGAGCTTGTGCAAAAAACAGTTATCCAAAGAAGAATGTCATCAACTAGACCTGGTTATTTCAAGAAAGGAGCACCTTTCTACCTTCATGTGCATGAGCCTGAAAATGTTCTGTGCATTTCACAAGCGATTGTAATCTACAAAAGTATGTGTTGCTTGTAAAGTCGCCTACAATCATGTCAAATCTTTAAGTTCAGTGACAAATTTGTAACCCAAATTTATATTTACAACTTGTTTGAAGGCCATCGCTGGTGGATAAACAGGAATACAGTTTGTCAGATTTAGACAACAAATCCTAAACCAGGGACTCCTAAATATTCATGGCAGCAGCATAGCCATTGGATTCAAGCAACCGAAACAAACTATGTCACAGATCTATGCATGCTGAAAAGAAATGGGAACAAGCTGATGAACCTTTCGACGAATCGAGGCATCTTCCGAGCTTCGACGGCAACAACCAGCTGCCCACGACGCCGCCGACCAAAAAGACCACCACATGCCAGTCGTGTCCTCGACGATGCTTCTCGGGCTCGGCCTTTCCTCGCTCCTCTGTGCCAACTTCCAGATCCCGTCACCGAGTCGCTCCAGGACCGTGGCCGCCACCGTCCCCTGTCACGGCCCTTGGCCGGCGCGGCGTCACCGACGTGAGCAGATGAGCAATCTCAGGTGATCGCCGGAATACGATAACAACCGGAAGGTTGATTCGTTTTGGTTTTATTTCTTGGATGCCCCTTCCTCAAGTCTTACAACATACTTATACTAATGGCATGGGTATAGCCCACTACGGCCCGGTACGGCCCACCACCATTACAAATTCAAATACGTACTCACTAGTACTTGTATGTGCGATCTCTAACATTGGCCGGATGTTACATTACCGTCCCGTCAAAGCGTTGCTTGTCCCCAAGCAACACTGACATGCAATGCAGACAAAATGCCTGAATCCCAAGGTCTAGTTATCCAAAGAAGAAGCATGCCAAGAGGGACCGTACATAGGACCATATCATCATGGAATGCCATCTTATCACCGTGCACCCTCAACTCATCACCTCCATATTGTTTCCTTGGTACGTTCTGCTCGTAGACTATCAAGATTCCATTAGTAAATGCACGAACAAAATGAGAACTGCCCTCAGGAACATAGCAGTGGTCTCTGCTCACTTCGTATGGATCATACAGATCCCATAAGGCCATGGAGAGATCAGTAAGGGAGGCAGCAACAGCATACACCAGATTTGCCAAATGCCAGTCCAGAAACAGTTTCGCTTCATGCTTAACTGCAACACCACGTGCTGCTCGGAATGCTGCAAGTGCCATGCCTAACGTCACTTCAACACCATGTGGTACACCATCTACAACCACCTGTCTCAACCGACAAACTTTGTCCAAAAACTGGTTGAAAACGATGTCTCCAAAATCAGCAGCAACAACAACGGCGTCTAGATTTTGCTATGTATACTTGCTAAAAACTAAAGATGAGGCTTTAGACTACTTTAAAATCTATAAGGCTGAAGATGAAAATCAACTAGAGAGAAAGATCAAACGTCTTAGATCAGATCGTGGTGGCGAATTCTTTCCCAAAGGCTTTGATGATTTCTGTGCAGAACATGACATTATTCATGAGAGGACGCCTCCCTATTCACCCGAATAAAACGGGATTGCTGAAAGAAAAAACCGTACGTTGACTGACCTGGTGAATGCCATGTTAGACACTTGTGGTTTATCTAAGGCATGGTGGGGGAGGCAGTCCTGACTTTTTGTCATGTTTTGAATAGAATTCCTATGGGCAAAGAAGATAAAACCCCTTATGAGAAGTGGGTTGGGAGAAAACCATCACTTTCATACTTGCGCACGTGGGGGTGCATGGCGAAAGTTAATATACCAATTAATAAAAAGTGCAATCTTGGACCAAGGACAGTGGATTGTGTCTTTCTTGGATATGCTTCGTGTAGCATAGCATATAGACTTTTAGTAGTTAAATCTTAAATTCCTGATGTGTATGTTGATACTTATTATGGAATAACGTGATGCTACTTTCTTTGAACACATATTTCCAATGAAAGACATTCATAGCAATTCTAGATACTCTTCTGAGATAACTCCTGAACATAATACACCTGTTGAGAGTTCTGAACAGCCACATGAAATTGTCCTAGAAGAGGATGACAATGATGCTCCTAAAAGGAACAAGAGACAAAGGGTTGAAAAATCCTTTGGTGATGATTTCATTGTGTACCTTGTGGACGATACTCCTACTACCATTGCAGAAGCATTTGCATCTCTAGATATAGATGATTGGAAAGAAGCAGTTCATAATGAGATGGACTCCATTCTTTCAAATGGTACGTGGGAAGTCACTGATCGACCCTATGGATGTAAACATGTGGGTTGTAAGTGGGTGTTTAAAAAGAAGCTCAAGCCTGATGGTACAATTGAGAAGTACAAGGCTAGGCTTGTGGTTAAAGGCTATACTCAGAAAGAAGGAGAAGACTTCTTTGATACTTACTCACTTGTTGCTAGAATGACTACTATTCGAGTACTACTTTCCTTTGCTGCCTCGTATGGTCTTTTTGTCCATCAGATGGATGTAAAGACAACTTTTCTTAATGGAGAGCTGTACGAGGAAATCTATATGGAATAGCTTGATGGATTTGTAGTAAAGGGTCAAGAAAGCAAGGTGTGCAAGTTATTGAAATCTTTGTATGGTCTGAAGCAAGCACCAAAGCAATGGCATGAGAAGTTTGACACGATTCTAACGTCTACAGGCTTTGCCATTAATGAGGCAGACAGGTGTGTATATTATCGCTGTGGTGGGGGTGAAGGTATTATATTGTGCTTATATGTTGATGATATATTGATATTTGGCACAAACATTGATGTGATCAATGAAGTCAAGTCTTTTCTATCAAAGAGTTTTGATATGAAAGATCTGGGGGAAGCTGATGTGATTCTAAACATCAAGCTGATTAAGGCAGATGGTGGGATTACTCTCTCGCAATCTCACTATGTTGAAAAGGTTTTGAAGCGATTTGGCTTCTCTGATTGCAAACCTTCTCCAACACCTTATGATCCCAGTGTGACACTGCGAAAGAACAAGAGAATTGGTTTAGACCAATGGAGATATTCTCAGATCATTGGTTCACTCATGTATCTTGCTGGTGCAACAAGGTCCGATATTTCGTTTGCTGTGAGCAAATTGAGTAGGTTCATGTCAAACCCTAGGACTGATCATTGGCATGCACTTGACCGGGTTATGCACTACTTGCAAGGTACAATGAGCTATGGAATTCACTATTCTGGTCAGCATGCAGTACTTGAAGGATATAGTGATTCGAACTAGATATCTGATGCAGATGAGCTTTATGCTACCAGTGGTTATGTCTTTACTATTGGTGGAGGTGCGGTATCATGGAGGTCATGCAAGCAGACCATCTTGACGAGGTCAACCATGGAAGCCGAGCTAGCTACACTTGACACAACAACCGTTGAGGCAGAATGGTTGCGTGAACTCTTGATGGACTTTCCGGTGGTTGAGAAACCAATACCAGCTATCCTTATGAACTGTGACAATCAGACAGTGATTGCTAAAGTGATGAGTTCTAATGATAATGGGAAGTCATCAAGACATGTCAAAAGACGATTGAAGTCTGTCAGAAAGTTGAGAAACTCCGGAGATATAAGTGTGACTTATTTTTCAACAAATAAAAATTTGGTAGATCCTTTTACAAAGGGACTACCACGTAATGTGGTAGAAATCGCATCGAGAAAGATGGGTATGAGACCCGTATAAGTTGCCATGGTGGAAACCCAGTCTATGTGATCGGAGATCCCGTGAATTAGGTCCTAGGAAGAACAAGTCATTGGTGAACTGAGGAGAGTAACCTTTGACCCTCTTTAAGTAAAGATGCAATACTCTCAAATATTGTAAGGCAAGTTGGCTTTGTGCCTTAATGTGTTTTGTTGGCTTTTATTAGCGAAGATGTTGTCCTGCAGAACATTCTTGAAAGAACACACCTATATGAGTTAGACTGTCTAACGTCGCAGTCTATGAGATCTGGGTGATCTCTAGTAAACTCATGAAGAGACCTTGGAGTACGACATATATGCTCCACCCGAGAAGGGGACTACTGGTAGCCAGGTACTGGTTATGGCTTTAAGTGAAACCCATCCACACAAAACTTGCAATTCAAGGCATAGTCCATTGTCCAAGTTGTGGGTTGGTGTAGCTTAGAGTTCTAGTCGGAAGTTCAACTTAACAGTCTCTGCTGAAACACTAGTATATTAAACAGTAGTGAACAGTAGCAAAACTGCAGATGGGCATTTGAGATCTGGTGGGGGATTGTTGGATTTATGGGCTAGGCCCAATTAAGAAATTCAATTAAATCCTAGAAAAATCTCAAAAGCCCATGTATGGGTATGGCTAGGGAATAGTGGAACTATTAGTAATATATTGCTAGTCCAAGTGGAGTGGAACTAATTTAAATATAGAGACTATACCCACTCACCAAGTCATGGATGAGAGGAGATAGTGTGGAGAACCACACGCGTGCGCGCGCTCGATTGCCTGGGCGGGGCGCGGGCGCACGACATGCGCGTGAATGGTCCGCCGAAATCCGACCCCTCGCCTTGCGGGGGCGCGACTTCCTTTTGCCGTTTTATTTTTTGGTTGCTTGGCTGTTAAGTTTAGAATCCTAATCGATCGCTATAAGGATCTAAACTGAACGCGAGTTTTTCGCGTGTAGATCGGATCGCGGATAGCTATCGGTTCGCGGACTCGGCCCTATATAAGGCGCATGACAGCCATCATCAAACTCATCCCAATATTCGCCTCTGTTCACAACCGCGCCGCCATCATAGTTCTCTTCATCCCGACCGCCGACGTGTATCTGCGATCGGGAGAGTAGGTCTCCGGAACCCTTCGCCTTCGAGATCCTGCACCGGGAGAGGGCGAATAAGGTTTTTGGGAAGCGTCCTCACGCGACTACTTGCGATCTTGTCGTCGAACCCTGCTGTTTCGACGTCATCGACCCCGCTGCTTAGACGTCGTCGATCCTGCTGATTCTGACCCGCGTCATCTATCAGTATATCTGATCAGTACGCATCATCTGATTTGACTTTATACTTCAGTTCTTCTGATTTGGTCATGATTTATATTCGGAATTTAATCTGGAAAATATCTAATATTTCAACATAACACGTGTTGGAAAACACTTCTAAAATGTTTCACTAATTAGTCTAGTCAATTCATCTCACATAATAAACCTAGCACATAATTCAGAACGAAAATGCTTTAGTCCATCTTTCAGAATGAACATGCGTCGTATCATGGACTACCCATTATTTTTATGTAGGAATGAATATACATTCGTGAGGTTATAAATGCATATTATTGCTTTCTAACTTTATGCATATTATTGCCTCCATCCCCACATTTGAAGGTAGCAACAACATTATTGCTTTCTAACTGTACTGTGCAGCTTGCGCCCACAAGAGATCGCGCGAAATCGAGCGGCGGGATCTAGGTGCAACAAATGCGAGCGGGAGGAGAGGAGGTGGCGCGAACCTTGCGGACATAGTCGCACACTCGTACTCACTCTCCTTCTCAGAGTCAGAGTCCTCGAAGGTGGTGACGCGGTCGCCGTATGCCATGACGCGAGGTGGCGACGGGGGAGGGGAGGCGCTGCGGCTGAGCTGAGCAATGAGGAACAACTTGCGCCGACTTGTCCTCTTCCTCCTCTGCGCGCGCTCAGCCTTGGTGTTGACACCTTTTCGGAGGCGCCAATCACTCAAAAGAACCAGCGGTGGTGCTCTCTGGTCAGGCGCGGACGGTCCGCGGCTTGGGGCCGGACGGTCCGCGACCTGGCGCGACGTGGCGGTGCTCTCTGGTCAGACGCGGACGGTCCGCAGCACAGGGCCGGACGGTCCGCGACCTGGTGCAGGAGCTCGGGTTCCCTGCCTGACGGCCGGACGGTCCGCGCTCTAGGGCCGGACGGTCCGCGCGTGCGCAGGGGCGGCGGAAGATCGCCGGCAGCGCCTGGATCTCGCTCCCGGGAGGGACCCCGTCGGGGAGGAGAGATCCTAGGAGTTGTCTAGGCTCGGGCCGGCCGACCTAGACTCCTCTAATCGACGTAGAGTCGAGGAGAGGCAGAGAATTTGGGGATTGGAATACTAAACTAGGGCTAAACTAGAACTAGACTAGAACTACTCCTAATTGTGCTGAAAATAAATGCGAGATAGAAGTTGTATTGGTTCGATTGTTGGGGGTTTTAATCGGCCGTAGCCCTTCATCTATATAAAGGGGGAGGTCTGGATCCGTTTCCAACTGTTTCCTGAGTTAATCCCGCGGTTTTAGGTAACAAATCCCGCGAGAAACGAGGAACCCTAACTGACTCTGCGCGCGCGCGGACCGTCCGCGCCACCACCGCGGACAGTCCGGACCGCGGACCGTCCGGCCTCAGGGCCGGACCGTCCGCCAGGCTCATTTTAGCCTCCAACATATGCCCCCCTGCCTTTTGGTGCAGTTTGACGAACCAAAAGCATATGAACTAAACCTGATGTAAGTCATCAGCTTTTCAAAATAGAGATCATTCAATAAAGCACCAATGTATAAAGGCCGTTTTGGATTGTATCTTTCTCGGCCATGACCATTTGATCAATGGATCAAAATGAATAGAATGGAGGTGCCCCCCAGCCTGGATAGACAAAGGGACTATACATGTACCATGGATTCATCGTCATGCCATTCCATGTTTGAACAGGATAATATACCGACGATGAGTAAATAGGTGGAAAGTACCCTGGTCTCATAAAATGAATAGGCGATGCTTGTTGTGTCGCCTTTCGGGTCGTTTTGTTTGACCGTTTTGTTTTAGCAGGTGACCGAGGTTTCTTTGTTGACCGATCACGTGGAACAGTCTTTTTGCTAGTATTTTTGGAGAGCAACTGATCAAAAGTAGGATCGGCTTTGATCAGCCGATTATATGTGCTTTGACCTTGCGTCTTTTTCCTTGCTTTGTGTAGAGGTTGACGCCTTTGGTCATAGGTGGACTGTCCGGCTGAGTTAGCCGGACCGTTTGTCTGAGCACCGGATTGGCCGCACGTAGGTGCCGGACCATCTACGATGCTGGGGCTAGGCTGATGTGTTTGGTTTATTAACTGTGCCTGTCCCCCGGCGTCTTCGGACCTTTTAGCCTTCTCGTCCGAAGCCTTTCGAGCAATCTCCTTTTGTGATATATCTGACATGCGAGAATTGCTGATGACGATGCCCTTGCCTTTGCCTTTATCAGCCATTTCGGGCCGAACCAAGACCTTTTTGCATGTGAGTTCTATTGTATTAACAGGAAAGGGTTGTGTGTCTACTTGCATCTCCTGAAAAGCCAATCGACCCTCATTTATGGCCGATTGTATCTGTCGACGAAAAACATTACAATCATTGGTGGCATGAGAAAAGAAATTATGCCACTTACAATAAGCACGTCTCTTTAATTCATCAGGAGGAGGAATAGTATGAGTTAATTTAATGTTGCCGTTTTTCAGTAACTCGTCAAATATTTTATCGCATTTGGCAACATTAAAAGTAAACTTAACTTCCTCTTGTCGATTCTTTCGAATCGACTGTAAAGCAGAACACGCTGAAGGTTTAGCCTGTCCTGGCCAAACCAGTTCGGCGGTGTATACATCCGTGGATTCATCGTCCGAATTATCGTATCCCACTAAATGCATCTTATGGCTAGCCGATTTTGATGTTTCCTTACTTCGGCTTTCACAGGTCATAGCCCGCTGGTGTAAGTGCACTAATGAAAAGAATTGGGTGCCATCTAATTTTTCTTTTAAGTAGGGTCGCAACCCATTGAAAGCTAGCCCTGTCAGTTGTTTTTCTGCGACATGAATCTGAAAGCATCGGTTTCTAGTGTCCCGGAATCTCCGGATATAGTCATTAACCGATTCTTCAGGCCCCTGTCGGACTGAAGCTAAGTCAGCCAATTCTAACTCATGTTCTCCTGAGAAGAAGTGTTCATGAAATTTCTGCTCTAATTCTTCCCAAGAGTTAATAGAGTTTGGTGGCAAAGCTGCGTACCATGCAAATGCAGTATCAGTAAGGGACAACGAGAATAAACGAACGCGGTAGGCTTCCCCATCAGCCAATTCTCCCAAGTGTGCTATGAATTGGCTTATATGTTCGTGTGTGCTTTTCCCACTTTCACCAGAAAACTTAGAGAAGTCTGGTATTCTAGTTCCCTGTGGGTATGGCACGGTGTCGAATCGGTGGCTATAAGGCTTCCGATACGATTGCCCTGTACCTGACACACTAACACCGAGTTTGTCCCTGAACATCCCGGCTACCTCGTCTCTGACCCTCTCTGCCATGTCCGGCGACCATCCATTAAGTTTGTGGGTGGAGATTTCAGGTTGCCTGACATTACTCTGTCGGCTTTCCTCCCAGGTATGTTTGAGGTGTGTGTTAGGTGTCCTATTAATGTCACCAGCTCCTGCCCTATACCCCTCAGGCTCTCTTGTGGCCGAATAATATTCAGCCCTATGTCCATGAGGTGGTATGGCATGATTATAATGTGTTGCTGGTGGGGCACCATAATGTTGCTGCGATGAATGTGGGAACTGTGCGTATTGCGCAGCTCTCGGCTCTGCGTATGCAAATCCGGACGGTCCGGCGTAAGAGGCCGAATGGTCCGCGACCTGGCCAAATGGTCTGAAGGTATATCCGGATTGTCCAGCCGTATATGGTGCTACGTGGGTAGTCTCGTACCCAGACCGTCTGTCGTAAAGAACTGGACGGTCTGCGATCGGGCCGAATGGTCCAGGGCTGTGCCCGGATGGATCGGCCATATATGGCGTGACTTGGGCAGTCTGCGCATGGACTCGTGTAGAGTCGGATGGTCCAGCGTAATACGTCGGCCGGTTCATGCCATATCCGGACGGTCCGACGTAAGATGGCGGACGGTCCGCAACATATCCGGACGGTCCGGCGTGATGCACCGGACGGTCCGTGATGGGGCCGAAGTGTTCAGGGTTGTACCCTGATGGTCCGGCCATGTACGGTGCGACCTGAGTGTTTTGTGTGCGGGCCTGCATCTGGTCGGACGGTCCGGCGAAATACGCCGGACGGTCCGCGGTATAACCGGACTGTCTGAGATGATGCTCGGACGGTCCGGTCGCGTCTAGTACCTGCCGCGTGCCTAGTGGTTGCGGCTGTGATGGTGACACGAAAGCGTGCATCGGCATACCATATGATGGCTGGGTCAAAGGTGACCCGTTTATAGCCGATGTGTTTGACGTGGGTGGCACTGTATTAGACTCTCGCGATGGAAAATTAGGAGCAGCTGATTTCTCGTATGCACGTAAATGCATTTTAATAGATTCATCTACATATCGCTTTAACTGATCTCCTCGTTGATCCATGAAAGTCGTAAGAGATAGATCTGGAGTACTTACAGCGGGACCCTGCAGTGGAGGTAGGAGAGACTCCATATCGATCTCCCCTTGACGGACGATCTTCTGGTGGCGATCCACCGTGAAGTGTGACAAGTACTTGTCCGCCGCCTCCTTGCGCCTTTCGGAGAGTTTATGCAGCAGTTCCGCCTCTTCCTTGTCGCGTTGTTCGTTCCATTGCCGCATCACCTCCTTCTCATCGCGCATTACGAGGTCTTCAAAGGGCCTTTGGTCATCAGCCGGGAGCGCCTCCATGGCCGGCTTGATGATGTTGGTAGTGGAGATCTTGGTGGGATCCTTAGAACCGGCCATTTATGGGCTGATTTTTAGCAGATCTAGACACCTAGTTCCCCAGCGGAGTCGCCAAAAGTATGTTGACACCTTTTCAGAGGCGCCAATCACTCAAAAGAACCAGCGGCGGTGCTCTCTGGTCAGGCGCGGACGGTCCGCGGCTTGGGGCCGGACGGTCCGCGACCTGGCGCGACGTGGCGGTGCTCTCTGGTCAGACGCGGACGGTCCGCAGCACAGGGCCGGACGGTCCGCGACCTGGTGCAGGAGCTCGGGTTCCCTGCCTGACGGCCGGACGGTCCGCGCTCTAGGGCCGGACGGTCCGCGCGTGCGCAGGGGCGGCGGAAGATCGCCGGCAGCGCCTGGATCTCGCTCCCGGGAGGGACCCCGTCGGGGAGGAGAGATCCTAGGAGTTGTCTAGGCTCGGGCCGGCCGACCTAGACTCCTCTAATCGACGTAGAGTCGAGGAGAGGCAGAGAATTTGGGAATTGGAATACTAAACTAGGGCTAAACTAGAACTAGACTAGAACTACTCCTAATTGTGCTGAAAATAAATGCGAGATAGAAGTTGTATTGGTTCGATTGTTGGGGGTTTTAATCGGCCGTAGCCCTTCATCTATATAAAGGGGGAGGTCTGGATCCGTTTCCAACTGTTTCCTGAGTTAATCCCGCGGTTTTAGGTAACAAATCCCGCGAGAAACTAGGAACCCTAACTGACTCTGCGCGCGCGGACCGTCCGCGCCACCACCGCGGACCGTCCGGCCTCAGGGCCGGACCGTCCGCCAGGCTCATTTTAGCCTCCAACACTTGGTGCGGCATGCTCCGCATTTAGCTTCCTCTGCAGACGACGCTTGATGAAGGTGGATGGTGGAAAGTGTCACAGCGAGGCAGGCGACTGATTTGTTGTTGTACGCATGACGGCGCACGCACACCGGTGAGGCACATCCTTATCTACAGCGAGGCGGGCGAGCGGTTGTTGCTCACAGTTCATTGCTGTACGCGCGATGAACAAGAGATCAGTTTCACCTGTGACGCCAGACCTATGAAATTGATGCTTTATATGAGTAGAGATAGAGATAATGATTAGTTAGATATGAATGTGGAGCCAACAATTCATGTTCGAACCCTCACTTGTATATAATTTTATCTTATTTTTATATAAAGCGAGATGAGAAGGATTGATGCACGGCGACTATAGAATTATGAAAACTGGTACTTTATATAGTAGAGATTACTTCAGAATTTCAGGTTCACTTATCTATTTGACATAAAACCTGTTCATAAAGGTTTTTCTTAATACAATAATACTATACGGAAGCCCTACATTTGAATGCTTAGAATGAATGATTACTTAAAACCCATATGATTAACACTGGGATATCACAATAAAGAGCAGAAATCTTTTGTCGAAACAAACCAATACTGCTTCAAAAATCTAGAATATAGACCACAGTAGCTCAGCTCCAGAAGTGCTTAATTTTATAAACGTTGTCAATATGGATTTCCCAGAGTCACAACACAAAACTACACATGAAGAGTACACTAATGGTTTTCAACTTGTAGATGTGAGTCGTAGTCCACCAGGATTGTGGATGAACACGAAGCTGACAAATTGCAGGAACCACTTAACCTAGAGTTCATCTTTTGGTGCTGGCAAGCAGTCCTCATCCCAGAAGTAGGGGAATTTCAGCTTTGCAGCTGTATGAGGCATACTCCAATCATCGTATATAAATCTGTAACAGGAGATGCCACTGAATCTCAGAAAAGTATTTGTTGCTCATATGTGTGTTATTAACTTGCAATGAATTATTCACTGTACAATCGAAATTGCTGCAGATACACACCAGAAAATATGGTACTGATAAAGACGATGATGATGTCAACTGTAAGTCGGTAACAAAACAAAAGAGATCACGACACATGTGAATAATACTACCACATTTTATTTAGAAATGTTGGTGGACAATTACTAAAGAAGGTTAGATCAATAAATCAAAGTGGTATAGATCGTATCAGATGTTGAGAATGCCAATTTTTGAATACTTCATCAGGTATATAGCATATTTAGCAATCTTGCAACAAAGTTCAATGTTTAATTACACCGATATTCTTATATTTGCATGTATTTTCTTAGATAAGATCGGCATTTTACATTTGCATCGATACTCTCCATCACAGGTTACTCTGAACTCTGAAGTACTATGTATTCATGGATCAGTTAGCATATGTAGTTGAATGAAACACAATGTTAAAGTAAGATATGCTCACATCTTGACCGGTGGGCGCGATATGATCACAAGAACTTGCAAATCTTCGTGCTCATTAGAATTCCAGACCTGCAAGAAAGAGAAAGATGTAGACACTAACAAATAGGCCCTACCCAAGCTCCAACAATATCTTAAAACTAGCAAAGGTACAGTACCATATAATCAGCAGAGTTGTGCAAATCAGGACACGAGATATCACTGTATCAGACAAAGTAAAAGTGCATATAAATGACAACCCTTCTCTTTTACCTGATGTGGATCATTTACAGGGATCGAAAATGTGGTATTCTGAAAGACAGGAACTTCCTGCGGCTGTCCTGGGTACTTCAGCGAGCTCGACCCGAGTAAGAGCGTGCCTTTCCCCTTGAGGACAATGAAAACCTCTTCACAAGAATGCCTGTGGATTGGGGTCCTTTGACCTGGACCAAATGTTTGTAGCCACACTTCCACCTGCAGGAAAAAAACATTTGATAAAGAAGCAAGAAGGAATCATAACCGCATCTACACCGTACATAGATTATTCGAATAT